>NC_092753.1:30773672-40773672 GCF_047496795.1 Chiloscyllium punctatum
CTGATCATCACTGCGATGGATCATCAACACTGCTCGCTGGGCAACCTTCGCATTCTCAGCGGGACAGGCAGGGAAAATAAAAAGCAGGGCTGCCTTTCCTCTCCTAACTCACCATGGGGCTGATAAAGTTGAGTAGCACTGGTAGAATAGTTAAAAAGATGGAGAGGGGGAGAGGGGGAGAAGGGGGAGAAGGGGGAGAGGGTATGTGTGAACTCTGCTGCCAGTCTCGGACCAAGACAGGAAGGTGGATGGGAGGGCTGAGCACCTCACATGTCCTCACATCAAGAGCGGGAGAAGACAAGGCTGGGGTCTGACAGGGCTTTAGCAGAGAGGGGTGAGACGAGAGAGAGGGGGGACAGAAAGGGGAGTGGGGGAGGGCGGACAGAAAGGGGAGTGGGGGAGGGCGGACAGAAAGGGGAGAGACTGAGGGGGGGAGGGGGGGGGGAGGAGAGGGACTGAGGGGGGAGGGACAGGGGCGGGGGGGGGGGACAGGGACGGGGGGGGTAGAGGGACGGGGGGGGGGAAGAGGGGGGGGGGGAAGAGAGGGACGGGGGGGGAGGGGGACGGGGGTGGGGGGGGGAGTGAGACGGGGGGGGGGGGGGGAGTGAGACGGGGGGGGGGAAATGAGACGGGGGGGGGGGGGGGAGTGAGACGGGGGGGGGGGGAGTGAGACGGGGGGGGGGGGGGAGTGAGACGGGGGGGGGGGGAGTGAGACGGGGGGGGGGGGGGGAGTGAGACGGGGGGGGGGGGGGAGTGAGACGGGGGGGGGGGGGGAAGAGTGAGACGGGGGGGGGGGGGAAGAGTGAGACGGGGGGGGGGGAAGAGTGAGACGGGGGGGGGGGAAGAGTGAGACGGGGGGGGGGGGGAGAGTGAGACGGGGGGGGGGGAGAGTGAGACGGGGGGGGGGAGAGAGTGAGACGGGGGGGGGGGAGAGTGAGACGGGGGGGGGGGGGGAGAGTGAGACGGGGGGGGGGGGGAGAGTGAGACGGGGGGGGGGGGAGAGTGAGACGGGGGGGAGGGGAGAGTGAGACGGGGGGGAGGGGAGAGTGAGACGGGGGGGGGGAGAGAGACGGGGGTGGGGGAGAGAGACGGGGGTGGGGGAGAGAGACGGGGGTGGGGGAGAGAGACGGGGGTGGGGGAGAGAGACGGGGGTGGGGGAGAGAGACGGGGGTGGGGGAGAGAGACGGGGGTGGGGGAGAGAGACGGGGGGTGGGGGAGAGAGACGGGGGTGGGGGAGAGAGACGGGGGTGGGGGAGAGAGACGGGGGTGGGGGAGAGAGACGGGGGTGGGGGAGAGAGACGGGGGTGGGGGAGAGAGACGGGGGGTGGGGGAGAGAGACGGGGGTGGGGGAGAGAGACGGGGGTGGGGGAGAGAGACGGGGGTGGGGGAGAGAGACGGGGGTGGGGGAGAGAGACGGGGGTGGGGGAGAGAGACGGGGGTGGGGGAGAGAGACGGGGGTGGGGGAGAGAGACGGGGGTGGGGGAGAGAGACGGGGGTGGGGGAGAGAGACGGGGGTGGGGGAGAGAGACGGGGGTGGGGGAGAGAGACGGGGGTGGGGGAGAGAGACGGGGGTGGGGGAGAGAGACGGGGGTGGGGGAGAGAGACGGGGGGGGGGGGAGTGAGACGGGGGGGGGGGGGGGAGTGAGACGGGGGGGGGGGGGAGTGAGACGGGGGGGGGGGGAGTGAGACGGGGGGGGGGGGGGGAGTGAGACGGGGGGGGGAGTGAGACGGGGGGGGGGGGAGTGAGACGGGGGGGGGGGGGAGTGAGACGGGGGGGGGGGGGGGGAGTGAGACGGGGGGGGGGGGGGAGTGAGACGGGGGGGGGGGGGAAGAGTGAGACGGGGGGGGGGGGAAGAGTGAGACGGGGGGGGGGGAAGAGTGAGACGGGGGGGGGGGAAGAGTGAGACGGGGGGGGGGGGGGGAGAGTGAGACGGGGGGGGGGGGAGAGTGAGACGGGGGGGGGGAGAGAGTGAGACGGGGGGGGGGGGAGAGTGAGACGGGGGGGGGGGGGGAGAGTGAGACGGGGGGGGGGGGAGAGTGAGACGGGGGGGGGGGGGGAGAGTGAGACGGGGGGAGGGGAGAGTGAGACGGGGGGGAGGGGAGAGTGAGACGGGGGGGGGGAGAGAGACGGGGGTGGGGGAGAGAGACGGGGGTGGGGGAGAGAGACGGGGGTGGGGGAGAGAGACGGGGGTGGGGGAGAGAGACGGGGGTGGGGGAGAGAGACGGGGGTGGGGGAGAGAGACGGGGGTGGGGGAGAGAGACGGGGGTGGGGGAGAGAGACGGGGGTGGGGGAGAGAGACGGGGGTGGGGGAGAGAGACGGGGGTGGGGGAGAGAGACGGGGGTGGGGGAGAGAGACGGGGGTGGGGGAGAGAGACGGGGGTGGGGGAGAGAGACGGGGGTGGGGGAGAGAGACGGGGGTGGGGGAGAGAGACGGGGGTGGGGGAGAGAGACGGGGGTGGGGGAGAGAGACGGGGGTGGGGGAGAGAGACGGGGGTGGGGGAGAGAGACGGGGGTGGGGGAGAGAGACGGGGGTGGGGGAGAGAGACGGGGGTGGGGGAGAGAGACGGGGGTGGGGGAGAGAGACGGGGGTGGGGGAGAGAGACGGGGGTGGGGGAGAGAGACGGGGGTGGGGGAGAGAGACGGGGGTGGGGGAGAGAGACGGGGGGTGGGGGAGAGAGACGGGGGTGGGGGAGAGAGACGGGGGTGGGGGAGAGAGACGGGGGTGGGGGAGAGAGACGGGGGTGGGGGAGAGAGACGGGGGTGGGGGAGAGAGACGGGGGTGGGGGAGAGAGACGGGGGTGGGGGAGAGAGACGGGGGTGGGGGAGAGAGACGGGGGGTGGGGGAGAGAGACGGGGGTGGGGGAGAGAGACGGGGGTGGGGGAGAGAGACGGGGGTGGGGGAGAGAGACGGGGGTGGGGGAGAGAGACGGGGGTGGGGGAGAGAGACGGGGGTGGGGGAGAGAGACGGGGGTGGGGAGAGAGACGGGGGTGGGGGAGAGAGACGGGGGGTGGGGGAGAGAGACGGGGGTGGGGGAGAGAGACGGGGGTGGGGGAGAGAGACGGGGGTGGGGGGAGAGAGACGGGGGTGGGGGAGAGAGACGGGGGTGGGGGAGAGAGACGGGGGTGGGGGGAGAGAGACGGGGGTGGGGGAGAGAGACGGGGGTGGGGGAGAGAGACGGGGGTGGGGGAGAGAGACGGGGGTGGGGGAGAGAGACGGGGGTGGGGGAGAGAGACGGGGGTGGGGGAGAGAGACGGGGGTGGGGGAGAGAGACGGGGGGGGGGGAGAGAGACGGGGGGGGGGGAGAGAGACGGGGGGGGGGGAGAGAGACGGGGGGGGGGGAGAGAGACGGGGGGGGGGGGAGAGAGACGGGGGGGGGGGGAGAGAGACGGGGGGGGGGGGAGAGAGACGGGGGGGGGGGAGAGAGACGGGGGGGGGGGGGGAGAGAGACGGGGGGGGGGGAGAGAGACGGGGGGGGGGGAGAGAGACGGGGGGGGGGGGAGAGAGACGGGGGGGGGGGAGAGAGACGGGGGGGGGGGAGAGAGACGGGGGGGGGGGAGAGAGACGGGGGGGGGGGAGAGAGACGGGGGGGGGGGAGAGAGACGGGGGGGGGGGGAGAGAGACGGGGGGGGGGGAGAGAGACGGGGGGGGGGGAGAGAGACGGGGGGGGGGGAGAGAGACGGGGGGGGGGGGAGAGAGACGGGGGGGGGGGAGAGAGACGGGGGGGGGGGGAGAGAGACGGGGGGGGGGAGAGAGACGGGGGGGGGGGGAGAGAGACGGGGGGGGGGAGAGAGACGGGGGGGGGGAGAGAGACGGGGGGGGGGGGGAGAGAGACGGGGGGGGGGGGAGAGAGACGGGGGGGGGGGAGAGAGACGGGGGGGGGGGGGAGAGAGACGGGGGGGGGAGTGAGACGGGGGGGGGGGGGAGTGAGACGGGGGGGGGGGGGGAGTGAGACGGGGGGGGGGGGGGAGTGAGACGGGGGGGGGGGGAGTGAGACGGGGGGGGGGGGGGAGTGAGACGGGGGGGGGGGGAGTGAGACGGGGGGGGGGGGGAGTGAGACGGGGGGGGGGGGGGGAGTGAGACGGGGGGGGGGGGAGTGAGACGGGGGGGGGGGAGTGAGACGGGGGGGAGGGGGAGTGAGACGGGGGGGAGGGGGAGTGAGACGGGGGGGAGGGGGAGTGAGACGGGGGGGAGGGGGAGTGAGACGGGGGGGAGGGGGAGTGAGACGGGGGGGAGGGGGAGTGAGACGGGGGGGAGGGGGAGTGAGACGGGGGAGGGGGGAGTGAGACGGGGGGGGGGCGGGAGTGAGACGGGGGGGGGGGGAGTGAGACGGGGGGGGGGGGGGGGGGGAGTGAGACCGGGGGGGGGAGTGAGACGTGGGGGAGGGGAGTGAGACGGGGGGGGGGGGGGGGAGTGAGACGTGGGGGGGAGTGAGACGGGGGGGGGGGAGTGAGACGGGGGGGAAGTGAGACGGGGGGGGGGGGGAGTGAGACGGGGGGGGAGTGAGACGTGGGGGGGGGGGGGGAGTGAGACGGGGCGGGGGGAGTGAGACGGGGCGGGGGGAGTGAGACGGGGCGGGGGGAGTGAGACGGGGCGGGGGGAGTGAGACGGGGCGGGGGGAGTGAGACGGGGCGGGGGGAGTGAGACGGGGCGGGGGGGAGTGAGACGGGGCGGGGGGAGTGAGACGGGGCGGGGGGAGTGAGACGGGGCGGGGGGAGTGAGACGGGGCGGGGGGAGTGAGACGGGGGGGGGAGTGAGACGGGGGGGGGAGTGAGACGGGGGGGGAGTGAGACGGGGGGGGGGAGTGAGACGGGGGGGGAGTGAGACGGGGGGGGGAGTGAGACGGGGGGGGGAGTGAGACGGGGGGGGGGGGGAGTGAGACGGGGGGGGAGTGAGACGGGGGGGGGAGTGAGACGGGGGGGGAGTGAGACGGGGGGGGGAGTGAGACGGGGGGGGAGTGAGACGGGGGGGGGAGTGAGACGGGGGGGGGAGTGAGACGGGGGGGGGGAGTGAGACGGGGGGGGAGTGAGACGGGGGGGGGAGTGAGACGGGGGGGGGGAGTGAGACGGGGGGGGGAGTGAGACGGGGGGGGGAGTGAGACGGGGGGGGGAGTGAGACGGGGGGGGGGAGTGAGACGGGGGGGGGGAGTGAGACGGGGGGGGGGGGAGTGAGACGGGGGGGGGAGTGAGACGGGGGGGGGAGTGAGACGGGGGGGGGGAGTGAGACGGGGGGGGGTAGTGAGACGGGGGGGGGGTAGTGAGACGGGGGGGGGGAGTGAGACGGGGGGGGGGGGGAGTGAGACGGGGGGGAGGGGAGGGAGACGGGGGGGAGGGGAGGGAGACGGGGGGGAGGGGAGGGAGACAGGGGGGGAGGGGAGGGAGACAGGGGGGGGAGGGGAGGGAGACAGGGGGGGGAGGGGAGGGAGACGGGGGGGGAGGGAGACGGGGGGGGAGAAGAGAGGGGAGTGGGGGGAGGGGAAGACAGAGGGGAGTGGGGGGAGTGGAAGACAGAGGGGAGTGGGGGGGGGGGGGGGAAGACAGAGGGAGACACAGAATGATGGGGGAAAGATAGGAAAGAGAGAGAGAGAAGGGGGTGGTCCCATTCCCCCGCCTGCCAGGGCCAAGCCGTGAGGTCAGAGATGACTGTGAGCTCTCCCGCCCAGACTCAGGCCCAGTCCTCAGGCCTAGACTGTCAGGGCACAGCCAGGGACTCTTCCCCCCCCTTCCCCCGGGGTACACTCACCATGTCTCCTGGTTACTGAATTTCTTGGTCACCACTTTGCCAAGTTCCAGGCCCAACCTATCGGCCACCCGCTGGGACAGGTCCTGGTGCGAGCTGCCGCTGAACAGCACGATATTCGGCATTGTTGCTGCTGAGAGAGAATGAGCGAGCGAGTCACTAAGAATCAGTCTCCAGCATCTCTCTGTCTCTCTCTCACACACACAGCGATGTTGGGATCCTCCTCCACCGCCCAAAGAGAGGAGGCCCGCCCCCAGACACGGACCGCCCAAACAGACCCCGCCCCCAGACAACGACCGCCCAAACAGACCCCGCCCCCAGACTCGGTCCGCCCAAACAGACCCCGCCCCCAGACACGGACCGCCCAAACAGACCCCGCCCCCAGACAACGACCGCCCAAACAGACCCCGCCCCCAGACAAGGACCGCCCAAACAGACCCCGCCCCCAGACAAGGACCGCCCAAAAAGACCCCGCCCCCAGACTCGGTCCGCCCAAACAGACCCCGCCCCCAGACACGGACCGCCCAAACAGACCCCGCCCCCAGACACGGACCGCCCAAACAGACCCCGCCCCCAGACAAGGACCGCCCAAAAAGACCCCGCCCCCAGACACGGACCGCCCAAACAGACCCCGCCCCCAGACACGGACCGCCCAAACAGACCCCGCCTCCCGCAACGGTCCGCCCAAACAGACCCCGCCCCCAGACACCGTCCGCCCAAACAGACCCCGCCCCCAGACCGGACCGCCCAAACAGACCCCGCCCCCAGACACGGACCGCCCAAACAGACCCCGCCTCCCGCAACGGTCCGCCCAAACAGACCCCGCCCCCAGACACCGTCCGCCCAAACAGACCCCGCCCCCAGACACCGTCCGCCCAAACAGACCCCGCCTCCCGCAACGGTCCGCCCAAACAGACCCCGCCCCCAGACACCGTCCGCCCAAACAGACCCCGCCCCCACTCCTGTCAGTCTGGGACAGGGCGCAGGCTCCATTCCTGATGAAGGGTTTATGCCTGAACCGTTGATTCTTCTGCTCCTCGGATGCTGCCTGACCTGCTGTGCTTTCCCAGCACCACACTGATCTAAACCCTGGGACAGAGGCAGCCTCTTCCTCCTGAATGAATTGAATTTATTGTTAAGTGTACCGAGACTCAGTGAAAAGCTTTGTCTTGCGAGTAGTACAGGCAGATCACAGAGTTAAATAGCATAGATATGTAAATAATAGGTAAAAATAGTTAAAAATAAAAACACAAGTTTGTGTGTCCATTCAGTAAAAATAAAATAAAAGTTTGTGAGTCCATTCAGTATTCTAACAGCAGTAGGGTGGAAACTGTTGTAAAACAGGCTGGGCGTGTGTTCAGGCTTCTGTACCTTCTCCCCGATGGTGGAAGTTGTAGAAAAACATTGCCTGGGATCTTTGAGAATGCTGGAGGCCTTTCTTAGACAACGGGCCTGGTAGATGGATTCTATAGATGGGAGGTTGGCCTTTGTGATTGTCCAGGCTGAGTTCACCACTCTCCGTAACCGTCTCCGATCTTGAATGGTACAGTTGTCATACCAGGTAGTGATACATCCAGACAGGATGCTCTCGATGGTGCGCCTATAAAAGTTGGCAAGGGTATTTGCCGTCATGCCAAAATTCCTCAGCTGCCTGAGGAAGAAGAGACATTGTTGGGCCTTCGTAACCAGTGCGTCCACATGAAGAGTCCAAGAAAGTGTGTTGTGGATAACCACTCCCAGGAGATTGACACTCTCCATTTGTTCCACCTCTGTGCTGTTAATGTGTAGGGTTGCATGAGTAACATTTTGCCAAAAGCCATTAATGAGTTCCTTGGATTTGCTGGCATTGAGAGCTAGGTTGTTCTCAGTGCACCATTTTTCCAGGTCTTCCATCTCCCGTCTGTAGTCTGTTTCGTCGTCATCCGAGATTCAACCATGGTGGTGTCATCAGCAAATGTGTAAATGGCATTTGTCCTGTCAGCCACCCAAACCCCACCCCTTCTCCCTGTTAGTCCGGGAGAGTACCTGCCTTCTCCACGTCAGTCAGTCTGAGACAGACCCCGCCCCCCACCTGTCAGTCATTCAAGATCATGCCCACTACCCCCAACTGTCAGTCCATCAGAATAGAACTGTCACCCCTACACCAGTCAGTCAAAGATAGACCCCGTCCCCTCATTCTATTACAGGCAAAAAACTGCCCATGCTGGAATCTAAAGTAGACAGGCAGGAAGCCGGAGGATCGCAGCAAGCCAGGCAGCATCAGGAGGTGGGGATGTCAACGTTTCAGGTCTAATCCTGAAGAAGGGTAACCCTTCCCAAGGTAATCCCTCCCTCCTGATGATGCCTGGCTTGGTGTGTTCTTCCAGCCTCCAGCCTGTCTACCCTCATTCTATCAAGTTAAAAATCACACATCACCAGTTTATAGTCCAACAGGTTTATTTGGTAGCAATAGCTTTTGGAGCGCTGCTCCTTCATCAGGTTGTGTGGAGTATTAGATCGAAGGACTCAGAATTTATAGCAAAAATTTCCAGTGTGATGTAATTGAAATTATATGTTGAAAAAATCTAGATTGTTTGTAAAGTCTCTCATCTTTAAGAATGAACATGTTGGTTTCAGTTCATTCATTTTACATTCTCAAGTGAACTTTAACAATAAGTTTCATGCAGGTCCAGATAATGCATTGAAGATGTGAGGTGCCCTGTGCGAGACTGTCTGTGTCCCAATGTTCAGACTGATTCTAATCTAGAAAAGGGATTTACAGCATCTTACATGGATTCATGCAGTTTTTGAGCAAAGTAAAATGTAATTCTGCAAGTACAAATTCATCCCACAAACGTGTGTGTGTGTTGGGGGGAGGGGGGGAGCTGCCAGAGGATGTGGTGGAGGCTGGTACAATTGCAACATTTAAGAGGCATTTGGTTGGGGAAATGAATAGGAAGGGTTTGGAGGGATATGGGCTGGGTGCTGGCAGGTGGGACTAGATTGGGTTGGGATATCTGGTCGGCATGGACAGGTTGGACCGAAGGGTCTGTTTCCATGCTGTACATCTCTATGACTCTAGGACAGACCCCACCACTTCTGTCAGTCAGAGACAGACCCGCACCCTTCTGTCAAGAGAGTTGTGCTGGAAAAGCACAGCAGGTCATGCAGCATCCGAGGAACAGGAGAGTCGACATTTCAGGCCTAAGCCCTTCATTAGGAATGAGGCTTGTGGGCCAGAAAGCTGAGAGATAAATGGAAGGGGAGGATAGGGCTGAGGGTAAGGCAGCTGGGAATGCAAGAAGTAGATAAATGTGCGGGTGGACGCCTCATCTTCTGCCTATGGAAGGAAGAACGCCTCATCTTCCTCAATGTGAGGAAGAACACTTCATCTTCCACCATGTGAGGAAGAACACCTCATCTTCTGCCTTGGGAAGGAAGAACGCCTCATCTTCTGCCATGTGAGGAAGAACACCTCATCTTCTGCCTTGGGAAGGAAGAACGCCTCATCTTCTGCCATGTGAGGAAGAACACCTCATCTTCTGCCATGTGAGGAAGAACACCTCATCTTCTGCCTTGGGAAGGAAGAACGCCTCATCTTCTGCCATGTGAGGAAGAACACCTCATCTTCTGCCATGTGAGGAAGAACACCTCATCTTCTGCCTTGGGAAGGAAGAATGCCTCATCTTCTGCCATGTGAGGAAAAACATCTCATCTTTTGCCTTGGGGAGGAAGAACGTCTCATGTCCACCTTGGGACGCTTTAACTCCCCCTCCTATTCCACCAAGGACATGCAGGTCCTGGGACTCTTCTATTGCCAAACCCTTACCACCCGATGCCTGGAGGAAGAAAACCTCATCCTCCACCTTGGGATCCTGCAACCACACAGGATCAATGTGGATGTCACCAGTTTCCTCATTTCCACTCCCCTAAACCTTATCCAAATCCCAAGCCTCCAACTCGGCACCACCCCCTTGACCGTTGCTACCTGTCCATCTTCCTTCCTTCCCACCCGTCCACTCCACCCTTCCCTCCAACCTATCACTTCTACCTGCACCTTCATCTACCTATCACATTCCCAGCTACCTTCGCTCCAGCCTCACTTCCCTCCCTTTTATCTCTCAGTCCCCCTGGTAAAGGGCTTATGCCCGAAATGTCGATTCTCCAACTCCTCAGATGCTGTGTTTTTCCAGCAGCATGCTCTTGATTCTGATTGCCGGCATCTGCAGTCCTCACTTTCCCTTCTGTCAGTCAGAGCCAGACCCCACCCTACCTCCTGTCAGTCAAAGACTTTCCACACCCTTCCACCTGTCAATCAGAAACAGATGCCCGCCTCATCTATCAATCAGAGACAGACCCCTCTCCACCTGTCAATCAGAGATAGACATGCCACACCTCCTCAATCCTCGGTCCTCACCTTCATCCCACTAAGCTCTGAGTCAATGAATTCCATTCACGTTGTGACATTGAAATTTTGTTCGGCTGCCTCCGCCTTTGTGCTTTCTTTTTCAATTGTGACTCCAACCCAGCAAGGACCCTTTCTCCCAACACCAACATATTCCATATTCTTGGACATCCCATCCTGGTCTCTTACCCGCCCTCGACCTCCTTATCTCCAACTGCTGCCGTGACATTGACCACCCCAACCTGTTCACCCCTCTCACCCAGTCCAATCTCTCACTTTCACAAAGCCTCAGGCCTCCACTCCTTCCGCTCCAACTCAACACCAACCTCACCATTAAACCAACAGACCAGGGTGGGGGGCAGTGGTAGTTTGGCACACTGACATCTACTCTACTGAAGGCAGGTGCCAACTCACAGACACCTCCTCCTTCTGCCTCCCTGACCATGACTTCACCTTCCATCACCAAACCATCATCTTCCAGACCATTCACAACCTCGAACTTCATATTCCCGGAACCCCGCGCTGCCTGGTTCTACCTCTTACCCAAAGTCCACATACCTGACTGCCCCGGTCAACCTATTGTCACCGCCTGCTTCTGCCCCACCGAATGTATCTCCTCATAGCTTGACATTGTCCTGGCCCCTTGGTCCAGGAACTCCCCACATACATTTGGGACACCACCCATGCCTGCCACCTCCTGCATGACTTTTGTTTCCCTGACCCCTGATGCCTCATCTTAATCATGTACATCTTACCCTGTACATATGCATCCACCATGGCGAAGGCCTCCAAGCTCACCGATCCTTCCTCTCCTGCTGACCCAACCAGTAACCCTCTACTGACACAATCATTCGATTGCCGGAACTGGTCCTCACCCTCAACAACATCTCCTTCAAATCCTCCCACTTCCTTTAGACCAAAGCGGTAGCCATGGACACCCACATGGGCCCCAACTATGCCTGCCCCTTCGTAGGGTACGTGGAGCAGTCCACTGGCATTATCCCCCACCTTTTGTGGGCGGCACGGTGGCACAGTGGTTAGCACTACTGCCTCACAGCGCCTGAGACCCGGGTTCAATTCCCGCCTCAGGCGACTGACTGTGTGGAGTTTGCACGTTCTCCCCGTGTCTGCGTGGGTTTCCTCCGGGTGCTCCGGTTTCCTCCCACAGTCCAAAGATGTGCAGGCCAGGTGAATTGGCCATGCTAAATTGCCCATAGTGTTAGGTGCGGGGTAGATGTAGGGGTATGGGTGGGTTACGCTTCGGCGGGGCGGTGTGGACTTGTTGGGCCGAAGGGCCTGTTTCCACACTGTAAGTAATCTAATCTAATCTAATCTTTTCCTCTGCTACATTGATGACTGTATTGGCAGCACCTGGTGCTCCCACAAGGAAGTTAAACAGTTTATCAACTTCACTAACAACTTCCACCCTGTCATCAAGTTCACCTGGACCATCTTGGACACCTCCCTCCCCTCCCTGGTCCTCTCTGCCTCCATCTCCAGCGATTGACTCAACACAGTGATCTATTTCAAACCCACCAACACCCAGGGCTATCTGGACTACACTTTCTTCCAAGTCCCCTCCTGTAAAAATGCCATCCTTTGCTCCCAATTCCTTGCCTCTGCTGTATCTGCTTCCAGGAGGAGCAATTCTGCTCCAGAACATCCCAGATGGCCTCCTATTTCAAGGGCTGCAATTGTGCCTCCCACATAGTCAATAATGCCCTCCAGTGCATCTCCTCCACTTTTTGCACCTCTGCCCTTGAACCCCTCCAACTTCAACAAGAAGATTACCCCCCAATCCACCCCACTAATCTCCAGATAGAGCACATTATCCTCTACTATTTCTGCCACCTACAATCAGGGAGATATTTTCGTCCCCAACTTTATGTAAAACATGTGCCCACACCTCCCCCCTCATCTCCGTCCAAGGCCCCACAGGACCTTTTTACATCTGGCACAGATTTTCCTGCACATCTACATACCTCATCTACTGCATCCATTGCTCTAAATGGGTCTCCTTTACTTTGGGGAGATAGGATGCCAACTCACAGAATGTTTCAGGGAACACCTCTGGGACACCGGCACCAAACAACCCCACTGCCCTGTGGCCAACCATTTTAACTCCCCCTCCCATTCCATCAAGTACACGTCCTCGATCTCCTCCACCACCAAATCCAAACCACCCAACGACTGGGGGATGAATGCCTCAAGTTCTGTCTTGGGACCCTTCAACCACATGGCATCAACATTGACTTCACTAGTTTCTAAATCTCCCCCCCCCGCCACCCCCATGGAGAATGTGAGGACTGAGTCAAAGTGTTTGATGCTGGAAAAGCACCGCTGGTCAGGCAGCATCCGAGGAGGAGGAAAACCAGTGGACAACGGTGGGGGGCAGTGGTAGTTTGCTGTATCAACATGTACAGTGCTGAAGGCATGAGCCAACTCATGGAGCCCAAAACGTTTATCCTCCTGCTCCTCGGATGCTGCCTGACTGGCAGAGCTTTTCCAGCACTACACTCTACAACCCCCCCCACCCCTCCACACCACCCCACCTCATCCCAGATTCAGCCCTCCAACTTGGTACTGCCCTCTTGACCTATCCTACCTGTCCATCTTCCTTCCCACCTAACCGCTTCACTCTCCTCACCGACCTATGACAATTACCCCCCACCTGCATCCACCTGTTGCCTTCCCAGCTTTTCCCAGGCCCACTCACCAATTTTATCTCTCAGCCCATTTACCCAAACCCCCAACATTCCTGATGAAGGGCTATTGCCCGAAATGTTGATTTTTCTGCTCCTCGGATGCTGTGCTTTTCCTGCACCAACCCTTTCAACTCTGGCACTCTTCCTGTCAATCAGAGATAGACCTGCCCTTCTTCCTGTCAATCAGAAACAGACCTGCCCTAACCCCATCAATCCAGTCAGAATGCCTCTGCTCATGTCAATCAGAGACAAAATGGCCAAGTTGGGATGCACCACACCAAAACTGACCTTTCATTCTAACTCATCCATGCTGAGCAGATATCCTAAATTAACCTCTTTCCATTTGCCAGCATTTGGCCCATATCTCTCTAAACTCTTCCTAATCATATACCCATCCTGATGCCTTTTACAATGCCTTGTAATTGTACCAGTCTCCACTGGTTCCCCTGGCAGCTCATTCCATCAATGCACCACCTTCTGCGTGAAAAAGTTGCCGCTTAGGTCCTTTTTAAATATTTACCCTGTCGCCTTAAGCTTATAGTTTTCGGCTCTCCCACCCTGGGAAAAAGACCTTAGTTCAATCCTGCATTCCCCCTCCCATCAATGTAGACAGTCCTGCCCCTCTTCCTGTCAATTGATGCTGGAAAAGCACCGCTGGTCAGGCAGCATCTGAGGAGGAGACTGACCTAACCCTCCTCATATAAAAACAGACAGTCCCTCCCCTCATCCTGTCAATTATAGACATATAAATTTGTCCGGCTTCTGTGGAGTGGCAAGACAATTTGGACATCCAGGCCAAAGGGATCAAAGATCACAGACAGAAAACACTGACTTGGATGATCAACCATGGTTGTATTGAGTGGTGGAGCAGGCTCAAAGTGCCAACGGACTACTCCTGCTCCTGTTTTCAATGTTTCTGTCTTTATATGTTCGTAGATGATCAGAACATACTACGCAACTACAACAACACCTGAGGTAACTTTTAGAAATGTTCCTTAAAAGGAGCTTCAACTGATCTCGGGTAAAATTGGATAGAGATATTTTTAGAATCCTGTTCTTATTGGAGAAAAGAAGGCATTTGCAGTTATCCAACACCTTTCATTGCCTCGGGATGGCCTAAAGCACTTTAAATCAACTAATCACTGTTACATTTTTAACTTGTGTGCAACTTGTGCACAATGGCAAATATGGATGTAAAATGGCTAACATGATTACCTGACCACAAACTGAGGCAGATCCAGGAGATCCATGTGAAATAAAGGAAACTGTTTCCACTAAGATTTTATCTGCACACATCAAACCCAAGCATCTGAATCATCTTGAAGAAATTCACATCCCTTGTTTCGATTCGCAATTCTATAATAATTCCACATCTTGGGAGATGACAAACTTGTCCGCCAGTTAGTCAGCCTAGAACGGCAATGGAACTAGACTTGGGAAAATGCAACAAACCATATTTCAGTAGCTGTATTTGACCGGCAAAGCAGCTAGAATGATTACAGATCAGTAACTGCGAGGACTAAGATACTCTTTTTCCTTGTACCTCTTATCATCTCGAAAACCTATTTGTTGAGAAAGGTAAATGGGGAAACAACTATTCAATGAGAACCCAAGGTTATCTACAAACTTCAACACTGCTGAAGATACCAATCAACAATTAAACAATTGTAGTTTCAGGATAAAAATCAGGTACTCTTAAGGACATTTAAAACTTGTAACCCTTATTCTCCCTGCCTGTACCAGAAACTCTCCCTTCTAAATGTATTACCTGAGTTTATGTGTGCGAGGTCACTTTCTTTCATTGTATTTTTTGGGGTTAGTGGGTAGTAAAATTATTCTTTCACTCAAGAAAACCCTTGTCATTGTCTCTTTTGTTCTAATTTATTTAATTACATTGATGTATAATATAACTGCATGCTAAAAAGAAATAAAAAGCTCAATTGAGACAAGACTAAGTGCAGGTGAGAAAGAGAAACAGATTTTCACTCATCAGCTATTCATAACAAAATTAAGAGCACTGACTAAATGTTTCTTCAATGCTATGGGTTTTCAAAATGGTCCTAATGGAGATAGGAATAGGAAGAGGCTTAGGGACAGAATTCCAGAGCATACGGATTGGTTAGATGAAGGCTGCTCCAACTCATGCCATCAGCCCCACTGATATCTCATACATTCCTGTCCTTGAATTTGCTTCTATAAATTAGGAAAGATTTGCTCCGTTCCATTCTTGTTTCAACTTGAATCTCATGATGAAAGTGATCCCTGCTTTCCTATGTCATTCTTTCACTCACTGAGGCCCTGATTCATTCATTACCTGACTGCACTGTTACCCTCAGCATTGCAAAGGTTTGAGAGTTCAAAACAGTAAGTTTCTACTTTTCAAATCACAAGGAAACCATATGACTAAGCTATAATAATAAACAAGAATTAAACTGTATAGGCGTACAGTACTTTACAAATTAGATTGAAAAGTTGAGTTCTGAAGAAGGGTTACTGGATCTGAAACATTATCTCCCGTTTCTCTCTATAGACGCAGCAAGACCTGCTAAGTTTCTCCAGCAATTTCTGTTATTGTTTGAGATTGAAATCTGCAATTGTTGAGAATTGTTGGGCTGATTTTCACCTTCAGACTTTCTACTTTTCACTGTTCTAAAACACTTGAGTCGCAAGAGTTAAATCACTGTATTCTCCTATCGAGCCTTACTTAATAATAAGCTGATTGTTCCTAGTTTTAGTTTATATTATTTTCGGGCAAGTTTCAGGGTGCATCTCCCATCATGGCTCACAGCAGCTTTTTCATGCAATCTACTGCTGCTAAGGTTGTTAATTATGCTTTCAGGCTCTGTGTTGCTGTTGCATTAGGTGGGTGAAGGAGGCAAACAAGTGTGTTGACCTTCATAGCGAGAAGATTTGAGTAAAAAAGTAGGAATTTCTTGTGGCAATTGTACAGGGCCTTAATGAAACTGTAATCCCAGGATTGTAAGGACTGGATTCCTGGGTCCCAGATCTTAGTCACACTATAAATGTTTGACTGGCCATGCCCAACCCTTAGACTGAGATCTCAGTGTTGTGGCACCACCTATAGTCCCCCTTTGCTCCACTAATGGCTGACCTGCTAGACTTTCAGACATGGTCACGTAGTTGCAACACAAGATGCATACTTGCCGCATAAGGTGTTGGCACATGTTGTTGAAGTGACATTGATGTAGCAACATGTTCACTGTCATGACTGTTCAGTACTGGCAACCATGATGAGCTGCTTACCCTTCTGTCTGCACTAAAAGCCAAAGTAAGCCAGAGGTGCTGTGAACATCCAACAGAGCACAAAGTAAGTTCACATTATGAAAGTAAACCTTGAGCCATAAAATGCATCCTGTGCAGATGCATGACATGAGTGTGCAACTTTGCACCAGGCAACATATCAGGAGCATTGGAATAGAAGGTGCTGGTGAGCACTAAAATGGAACAGTGAAGAGCTGAAGTGTATTGTGAGTTAGTCCGTGATCTGTCATGATGAGGCTATCGGTTTGCTGATGTTGACTTCCAAGGATGTAAGCGATCATAGAGTCATAGAGATGTACAGCATGGAAACAGACCCTTTGATCCAACTCGTCCATGCCGATCAGATATCCCAACCTAATCTAGTCCCATTTGCCAGCACTTGGCCCATACCCCTCTAAACCCTTCCTATTCATATACCCATCCAGATATCTTTTAAATGCTGTAATTGTACCAGCCTCCACCACTTCCTCTGGCAGCTCATTCCATACATGCAACATAATGTGTGTGAAGAAGTTGCTCCTTAGGTCTGTTTTGGACTAGGCCAGACCACTCAAAACATTCTTAAGCAGGCAGCCCAGACCATAACTTTGCAATTTGTTTCGGTAAGTGTACAGTGAAAATTACCTGGATTAAGTTAGCTAGGTTGACTACTAGATTTTAAAAGAGACAAAAAATTATTCACAAAATTACACATTGAAGCACAAAGAACAGAATAAAGAACCCCTACAAAAGTCAACCTATCCAACTAGACTTAGTTATGCTGTTCCGAATATACACAACAGTCCCAATATGCAAACTGCCTTTAAAAAGCAGTATAAATGAAACACATGCTTACAGGTTGAAGTTGAAGGGCAGAAAGAGAGAGAGAGAGAGTATCCACAAAGCTCCCTGTTGAGCTTTCAACCAGTTCAAGACTGAATTAAACTGCTCAGCCCAGCTAAAGCTCTGACCACTCCCCTTTCATTATACAGGTCACTTGTAAAACATGACCACTTTGGCCTGAAGACTCATTTGTTTACATAAAAACAAAAGGCCTTTCAAAATCCTTTTCATCTCTGTACCAAACCAGACTGATTGGAGCCCGGCCCGGTTTATTGCCCATCTGAAAAAAATCAAGGACAGTGTATCGTTGAGGCAAGCAACAGCTTTTAGAAAAGAAATGGAACTAACTTTGTGACAGGTCGCTTTTATATCTTTCCCCTCTCACCCTAAACCTATGTCCTCTAGTTCTGGACTCCCCCCATCCCAAGGAAAATACCTTGTCTATTTATCGTATCCATATTCCTCATGATTTTATAAACCTCTATAAGGTCACCCCTCAGCCTCTGAAGCTCCAGGGAAAATAGCCCCAGCCTATTCAGCCTCTCCCTATAGCTCGAGCCCTCCAACCCTGGCAACATCCTTGTAAATCTTTTCTGAACCCTTTAAAATTTCACAATGTCCTTCCAATAGGAAGGAGACTAGAACTGCCTATGGAGTGTGCAATGAGCTGCTGTTGAATGGACCTTCATATGGATGCCTGGAGAAGTAAGTGGTAAGCTGCAAGTGTCAAAAACTGCACTTATTTCTATGTCAGAAATTGGCATGATTTAGATTTTTGCCAGTGCCTGGGAGATTGCAAACTGCATATAAATGAGGCAAGGTTTGCTAACAATGAAGTGCAATAAGAAATAAGATAATCACCACTGATTGTTGAGATTCAGAGCTCATTATTGACATCTTAAGGGATAGATTGGATGTTTTCCCCAACACTGAGATTTTTCCATCTCACCATCTTTTCCCAATTTTCCACTCAAGGTCTTGGAAAATTCTGCCAAAAGATTTGTGACTACAAATGCCAATTTCAGTGGATTTAGGAATGACACAACTGGCAGGAGAACAAAACTATATAAGTCAGCTTTAAAGGGATGGAAAAATTGAAGGGAATGTGTCACAATTAGTAGACCAAAACTCCGCTGAATGTTTTCCGTGTTACATCTGGTCACCATAAAACTGTTTAATCATCTTAGTATCGAGCATTTTGTTTGTTCCAGATTTGCAGAATATTTTACATTAACATCAGGACACTCTTCCAGCTGTTAACCTTCCCCATTTATGTAGAGTGGAGACTGACGGAGACCGCATTCACATTTGTGTTAATTTGAAATGACCAAGGCTCGGAGCTGGATTTGAACCTGAGCATTTCCAATACACTGATAAGAGATTTCCTCACTGAGCCACCTGCAGCTCCCTAAAAAGCTTTTTTGCTGAACAAACAGTTGGTATATTTAATCCCTCAGTGCAAATATTTGCAAATCTGAAGAAATATGGGATTAAGAAATGGCAGATAAGAATGAAGGAAATGTGACCTGGCAGTGCAAACTGGTGTTGACGAGCACTTTTTGCGTGGTCTTGAAGATGATGTGGTGCTACAGGTGTTTGGAAGGGTTCATTTCTTTGATAAAACCTTCTGGCACCAGCCCATAGACCAGTGCTTGTGGTGTACTTGCAGGGAAGTGCAACCAGGTTTCAAGGCACAGCTGTCTGCTGACTTCCAGGCATGTGTCAGCTCAATGTTGCATTGTAGCAGCAGGTGACATAGTAGCAAATCACTGAGTTTCATTTTTTTTTTATCCACAGATTCAATCTCTGAAAATTAGGGAGGGTTACCAATATTAATAGACATACACTGTACCAGAATCATCAGAAATGATTGATGAGATCCTAACAAATGTAGTCAAACAGATCATAAGCCAGGCTGTTAATGATCCTGAAATGCCTTTCTCCATGCAATACTAGGTGCATCCAGCATAGATTGCTATATCTTTAGCTTTCATCCTTCCCACTTTATTACATAGACTGGAATCACTGATCTGTAATTGCTATCACATGAAGCAATTTGATTATTGCTTGACATCAAAGTGGCAGACTACAATAAAAGGCATTATAACAGAAATTGAGGTCATAATAAAAAATAGTTAGGGAGATCTGCATGTGTCACCTATACGCCTATTAATAAAATTTCTAATGTATTCTATCATGAGTTTTAGATATCTTTAGAGAGCTGGGAAGATCATGATCATTTAGAAATATTGCAATATTAACCCAACCCCTGGGAAGATACAGCTACCAACAGACCATCATGTGCACTTGGCTGGCCTCCTGTTCCCACTGGCATCTCCTGTTGCTCCCCTATTCCAGCAAACACATTACCTCAGTTGAATTCAGTTGGCAAACCTTCTGGTGAAAAGAAAGAAAGCTTTGAGCAGAAAAGAAAATAAGTGCAGCTGGTGAGAACAGAAAAAATATGTAATTTGTTAATAAGGCAACATCTTGATCAGGAGTCAATTTAGTGAACCTTATTTGAACTACCTCTGAAACCAAGTGTATATCTCAATATAAGACACGAAATTGTACACAGTACTGTAGGTGTGGCCTCACCAATGCCCAAAATGCTCCACATGAGTTCAGTCAGCAATCAGAGAAGTGAACCAGCTTGGACCAGGAGAAGAAGCAGTGAAAAGAGCAACAATAAAATGGGTGGCTGATAGGGCAAACAGAAAATGCTTCTATGGTCAGAGAAAGAGATGTCCCTTCTTGTCACTGTGTCAACCACCGAAGCAATTTTATATTAATTTAATAATCAGATTTAGTGATGGAAAGCACCAATTTACATTCAACAATATTTCTCTGATGCCAGAGTCCTACAAAGCATGATCCCACAATTTAACTTTTGTGTTTTTTTAATTTTACAATTATTGCAATATTAGTGATACCTGCTGCTGAAGCCCTCCTATTAAATTACACAGACTTCACCCTCAAACTCACTTTGGAGAGGGTATTAAATCCCACCCAGCAACTCTATTTCTCCCTCCACAGATACTGCCTGACTGGCTGTAAATTTCTAGCATTTTTAATTTGTACTTCCAATTTCCACCATTCACAGTATTTTGCTTTTGTAAAACATTAATCAGAATGCTTTTCTCCTGATCAAAATTTATTGAATGTTGCCAGCTTCCAGTGATTGTCGTCTGTGGTTTTGTTTTATGCAATCCCTACAGTGTGAAACAGACCATTCAGCCCAACAAGTCCACACCAACCCACCAAAGAGCATCCCACCTGACACCTACCCTATCTCTGCATTTCCCATAGCTAATGCACCTTACTTACACATCTACACAATGGGCAATTTGGCATGGCCAATCCACCTAACTTGCATATCTTTGGATTGTGGAAGGAAACTGGAGCACCATGAAGAAACCCACACAGATGCAAAGAGAATGTGCAAATTCCGTACAGACCAGACATCCAAGGCTGGAATCAAACACAAATGCCTGGTGCTATGAGGCAGCAGTGCTAACCACTAGGCCACCGTGCCAACCCTAGGAGTTGTATGAGTCATGAGGTTGCATAGTGCATTGGCGGCATATTGAACATTGGAACTGCAGCCTGGTTTCCCAATGTGAGTCAGTGGATTGCTTTTTGCATGTTCTCCAATCTTGTAGAGAACTAGATTTGCTTCATCAGAAGGTCAGCGCTCAGGATGTTATTTTAATGAGAGTGAGAAAAATACTTCAAACCACATCTGACATATGTATAACTGGTTAACAGATCTTATCGCCCTAGTGGGACCCCCCTTTTCTCAATATTAAAGCAATAAGGTCATGAACAACACCACAGTACCAGCTAACTTGTGAGTGCAATGAAACAATTTACTAACAGAAAATTTCAGCCCTTGTTGACTTCATGACAACTACATGATCTACTGCTCAAATGGTTCTTTCTGTGAATACTTCTACTGTGCTATTTCGGAATTCCTGTTACTTGTGAAGAGCAAATTGACAATCCGCACAAGAGTTCTTTTGGAATTTCTCAAATGCATTTCAAAAGCATTCAGGGAATATAAAGGAATGGAATAAAATAACGTATCTTTTTGAAAAATATTCTTGCCAAATTACGACCTGCAACAAATGACTTTCAATTGTTTATCTTCTGAAGTATTTTCAAAGAAATTAGGTTTGGAAGAAAGAGAATTGGAACTCAGTCGATACTGTTAGAAAATATTGATTTGGATCCATAAAATGTGAATTTACATTTGCAATTTTGCAGATGCATCCATAAAAATTTATCAGATACTCAATAATATTTGATTTTCTTTGATTTGAACATATGCTGTTCACCACTGCTATTCTTCCTTAGGTAATGAAAGTATCTGAATCAGAATGTCAATGATTGTTAACAATATTTATTAGAAGCCCCGATATCTTTGGTAAGAGGTACATGATTCACAAGTCAAGATGCTATTAGTTCTTAAGCATGATCCTTCACAATGGTGGAACTACAACATGTGATTTAGTGGTAGTACTGTTGTCTGAGTCATAGGGTTGTAAATTCAAATTTGACTTCCGTGTATAATCTAGGCTGACACTCTAATGTAGCACTGCAAAAGAGAAGGTAAAAATGCCCCTTTCTTCAGAAATGGGCTAAACTGAGACCATACAGCCCTGTCAGTCCCATGCCACTATTTCACATAAAAAAACAGGAAAACTTCCCCTACAGCATGATCTATATTTATATGTCCACCAACATCCCAAAGCAGATTGTCTGGTTTTTATTCACATTATTATTTGAAGGACTCTGTGTGCAAATTTGCTGCTGCATTTCTCCATTTATATCCACCACATGTCAAGTACATTGATAAAGCACATCTAACTCTCTTTTATACTGTAAAGATTGAAGTTAAAACACATCAATAGTCAAGCTTTTGATTTAAACAGGTTCAAATTTGATTTATTGAAATTTATAAGTGAAGCTTCCTTAGAGGTAAAGAGATAGTCTAGATATTAAATTTAGATATTAAATTTTTAAAAGTACCAATAAAACAAAAGTGCGTTTACAAGAACAACATCTTCATAAATCTCTGTGGTATCACTGTAGAGCCCAAGGCTTGAGTTCTTTATTTCTGCGATGGTTTCTGTTAAGTATGTCATGGTTTCCTGTACAGAAAGTTTCCTCAGAACATCAGAATTTAAGAGAGAAAATTCTTTGCTTCTGGTTGTGTAGGCATGGTGCTTTTAATGGCCCAGTAACTTTTCAACACTCCACTGACTGGTTTTGAAATGTCTCTCCCTTTCTCTCTCTTTCTCACCGCTCTCTCTGCCTGGAAAGATTTCATCTTCTGAGACGTTCAAGAAGACATCTTCCCTTGTCTCATAGTCAAAACTCTCCTTTGAGGATGGTCCTCAAAGCCTTCTTCTTGTAATTCTGTACACTGGCTGTTCTTAACCAGGTTTGTTTGTATAGTTCATACCATTGCTTATACAGTTGTGGAGCCATTGTAGAAAGAAGTCAATTGTGCTGAGTCCCTTTTGAAGTTATCCCCCATCTGCTCTATTTCTCTGAAGCTAGAATTTTCACATTTTCATTCTCCATTTGCAGACTCCAGATGTTTTTAAGAATTTGGGTATGTCTGTGTGCAACCCACCTAGAACTTGGACCTGTATAATCAGATTACCTGTAACAGTCATGTTTGTTGAACATTGTGGTCTGTTAGAGTTTGGTCAATTCCTTTTTTTAAAGAAATCTATAATCTTGTAATTCCTTTGTTCAAGACAATTTCCTACAGTACAAGTATGTTTGCACTTCAAAAGCATTTCATTGGCTGTAAAATACTTTGGGATGTAATGGAGTGATGAAAGGTGCTACATAACTGCAAGTCTTTCCTTTGTATTGTTCCACTGCAAAAATTCCATTTCTCAGATCATTGCTGACTCCATCAGTCCCTTGTCATTAGTGACGAAATATGGATGTAGAATTGTAATTACTGTGATTTAGCAAAATTGCTGAAGAAGTGGGCTTAGCATTAAATCTATCAGTTCACGTCAGATAACCAAAGAGTTATTTCTGTCAGTATGAACAAGTTGAAGCCATTAACTTAGAACCAAAACAACAATGCTCAAACATATTTTATTATTTTGAAAGAAAAATGTTTGTACTGAAATTAAAGAACGAACTGTGAACACATGACTGAACTCTGTACATCATCTTGGAAACTGCATATGACCTAAAGCAAGCGTGTCTACGCGGGTTCACTTTGAGCTAGATATTTGGTCTGCAACCCACAACTTGCTTGAACATGTGGATACAAGGCCTGCCTGAATTTGGTGCCAGTAGTTCATTACAATGAGTCAGGCATGCTTTAGTGATGTTCGCACTTCTTATTGATTGCAGGCCTGTTTGGAAGAAGGAAAGGACGTCAGTTATCTCTTATGCCACGTAAATATAATCAGCACCTTTTAAAAGGAAGGTGTATTGTGGTGGGAAGCAAGACAGAACACTGTGAAGTTAGACATGTCCGTGGGACCTGTAGACTTGACCTGTCAGGTTTTCCTATTCTCTTTGGAAGCTCTACTTCAGCCAAAGGACAGGAACGTAGAGATTCTGTTACCCTCCCCCACTTCCTCCTATCTCCCTTCTATTGCACCCTACACACTTGACATTTCAACAGTTCCTCAGCTCTCTCTATTCTCCTTTTGCACACAGAACCATACCCTCTTCCTCTTTTCCAGTTCAGGTGCTGAAAAGCTGAGTGCAGGAAGTAGACAACAGCTTTCCTAAAGATGCGTTGTCATTCAACTGACCATAATAAACACTACCTTAGAACGTGCTACCATGCATCCTTTAGAGTGCAGTCTAAAAGAGGATCCTCATGGAATAAATCAAATGTGTAGGAACTTGACTAGCCTGATAGTGTTCCACAAAGGGCCAGCTCATATGAATGCAAGATCACAAGCTGTGCTGCATAGGATTTGAAAGCTGTCCTCACATCTCTATGTGGCTCAGTGCTCACTGTTCTGTTCCAGTGAAACACCTTGTGAAGATTTACTACGTTAAAGGTGTTATTCAAATTCATGTTGTTGCATTACTGTCTTTTGGGATCTCAGCAAAACCTGTAAAAAATGAGCCAGTAGTGTTCTATATGGCTGATCATCATTCACTGGCTCAGATAAAATAATGTGGTTTGGGCTGTGTGTGATGTGTATATCCTTGGGATTGGCATGGAACATATGGTCTGTGAGCTGGTGCTACACGTTGGGTCCTACATCATAATGTCAGGTCAATCTATTGAAATATTATTTTGGTATTGTTAGTATATTAGATGACAAGCTGAGTATGCAAGAAGAGTGCCAGAAGAAAGGTGAATTAGGCCATAAAGAGGGCAGCACCCTTAGCTTTCTGGCATATTGTCTTCTGGTGGTGCAGGGTAATGGTAGAACAGAACACATGGACAAATCCAAATGGACTGTCCAGAATAAAACAAAGCTGAAACAAACAAAAGCAAAAATTGCTGGAAAAATTGCTTCTTCAGACCTGGATTCGAAACATTGGCACTATTGTTTCCTCGCAGATGCTGCCAGACCTACTGCGTTTCTTCAGCAATTTGTTTTTGCTTGTTTCAGATTGCCAGCATCCGCAGTTCTGTATTAAAGAAAAAGCTGCATTTGCAGCCAAGCAACATAGTTGTACTTCCAACCCTAGTTTGTGTTAATCAAATGCCATGCGATGGCAGCTTGACTTTTTTGTGAAAATTTCAATGCGAATCAGGGCTATTTTGTGTAGAACCAGACACACTGTATTATCCAACCTGTACCATGACTGGTCACATTCCTTAAAAACAGTCAGTTATGGCAACTGAAATGAGAGACTTTAAGTTGCATTGTAAGGATGAATGGGTGAACATCACCATGCAGCTCGTATTTAAGACTGTACAGATATTTAATTCATGATGTCTTAAGGCAGTGGGTATTGTCCCTGTTTCTCAGCCAGACCTTCTGCATGTAAGTATCATGTAAGACTTAATGGCTACAGAAGGTATGTACATTATGTGGCCAAACTAGTTGATTATCATCCTGTAAATCCTTTCAATATGCCTGGCAGGTGATTGAACAGCTTTTTCATCAACAAGAACTGTGTGATAGCTGTAGTGTAACTAGCACCACACTTGGAAAGACCCCACATGCAGGTTCTTGCTATGAGTTGTACTCTGTTGCAAGCATCCTCCACACTTCGAGGGATTACCAGAAGAAAATATTTACTTGAATAGGTTATGAATGCATACTGTATGAGAATACATGGATATGCATTCCCATCGTTAAATTAGACCTCATCATACATGCTACTCTTAAATATATATTGAAGAGACTATTTTACTCTAATCTTATTTTTGGGGAAGATTTCACCACGAAGATTGCAGAAAGGTGCTGTGCACAGTGTATTTCATGTTTTTCAGGTGGTTTCAATGCTTCCCAAATGAAGTTGTGGTGACTGAGCAACAGAATGTCACTGGTAATTCACCTCCAACCCCCAACTCCATTGCCCCCCCCCCCCCCCCCCCCACCCCCCCAACCATGGACTCCCTACATTATATAAAAGGTAGCCACCTATTGATTATACTTGTTTGTAAAACTAAAATAAAGTCATCCACTACTTATAAGGTATCAAGTCTTAAATGTTGAGTCCTACAGGGCAATCTGCCTACCTTGCAAAATGAGGTTGATTGCCGAATCACCATTAAAGAAGTGTGAATGACCTCAACATGGCACATCCTATTAATGATGGCACTCCGACTCCCACCATTTTTACACGGCCTGGCAGGAGGCGTCTGAATAGATGATAGGTATCTTTTAAAGTGCAAGTCAGCATCCTTTTGCCAATTTATTGGCAAAATAGCTAAGGAGGTCCCTAAATAGATATGATTGAAAATAGTTCAGGTTCAGGACCTGGATGTGTGCTCCTCTAAAATCCAGAAAAATAACCAGTGCCTCTCTAGCCCTTGCTTCCCACTGCCAATTCCTTGCAATTGCATAGCAATTGTGTGAGCCTCCCCCATCCACAGAGCTTGCTGGGTGCCTTCTGTTGCACTGATCTGAATCCAGTTAGCTGCATCAGAAAACTGACATGGTGTCTGCAATTTTCGGTTTCTGTTTAAATGAAGCCTGGACTTCAAAATGGGTCTGAATCACTGCTGCCGAAATAGCCTGTGCACTCCTAATATCTACTCCATAACAGTCATTTGTATTATAAACTGTATCAATTTAAATATGAAACCAATGTATAATTAAATTCCAAATGTGATTTTCATCCACAATAGGGTGAATTTTACTTCATATACAAATAGAGAAACAACATTCCAACCATGATTAACTTTATTGCTTAAATTTCATGGTATTGGTTTTGACATGTTTTGGGCCGCTCGCTAGGCTGTAAGAGGTGTAATAGAGCCAATCTTATATTTGTCAGGATTGGAGCATATAGCTGATCTTGTCGAAGGCTCAGGCATCAGCTTACTATAATAAAATGGATGTAGCAAGCATGCGACCAACCCCCACCTCCCCCCCACCCCCCACCCCCTCAACCTGCATCACCAGAAGAGCCCAAAGATTTCAGGAAAGAGGCAGAACAAGTATAGTATCTGTATTTAAGAGACAATACCTACAGTTCATGGACTGAGCATTCTCTGGATCGAGCTGGTCAGATCTTAAAAGAAAGTGCCAAAGTGAAGTACCAGACATCTCTGAAGCTGTTTTGGAAGTGCAGCTGAGAGGAATGCCACTGATGGACTGCCAAGGATGAGGCCATCAAGTAAAGTCACGTAGGCTACGTTGAAAGAGTGATGGTTGTGGCTGGAATGGGATCTGCATAAACAGCTCAGAGCTCAGGTTTACTCTTCTGATTGTACGGCACAGATAGTGTTTTCAAATGAAATAACAGGGTAGACATCTGACAACCAGAGAAGCACACGATATGCCCAGATCAACAGTTAAGCATTACCTCAAGGCTGCCATGCCACATTCTTTGTCCCAGCCACAAAGTTTACTGTCAGCACTCTTGCTTGGTTTCTTGCTCTTGTTGCACAAACTAAAGTCTCACATCCTGGTCTTTACATCCTCTATACCTATCATTTGCATAGTCCATTTCAGGAATTCTGAAACTGAATGGAACTTGAACATAAGTACTTCTCTGGCAGAAAGCAGTCTCATCTGAATTTGTTGGCATTGCAAATGTGCAATGTTGATTAAGGCCCTCCCCAACCCAGGGATCTTCAGGCTTCCACAGACTGCATTGAAAGGCACATAGAGCAGAGAGAGAAGTTATATGGCAATGGCCAACCAGCCAACTCAGCTAAGAGCTGCAGTCACAAGTTATGGAAATTTTATACAATATTCATGACCACAAAGAAACTTTTCATTCATTAACAAATGATTGACAGCCAGGGGGACGAGGGGAAACAATTTCCTTTTTATTATTATCTGGACATGCATTGTATGTTGTGAAGTTGTGAAGGTCTCCTAATGGTACGTATGTGTGTTATTGTTTGCTGTAACTCTGGTTTCTGGTCATTTTGAGGATGCTGTTACCTTGGTAACTGTTTTTGAAGGTCCATGGTCATGACTGCCAGATATAAAAATTGGACAATACCTCCATTATTGAGAAATTTGATAAATCAGCATGGGGTAGCATCAGCTAAAAGACAAGGCATTGTGATTGGAAGTAAATAAACTTTATGGAACTTCAAGAAAGTGTCTGAAAGTATTCGTGTGTGCTTTGAATATGTTGGGTGAGTCCCTGCATTAACTAAACAGCGTTACCACTTCTGCATAAGTGTACCAGAAGAATAGATTTTATATATATACACAAAGGCTAGGACAGTGACAATGCCTTTTGGATCCCCAGGATGGCAGGGAAATAGAACGATACAGTGACCTTTAACAACTTGGAGCCATAAAATCCTCTTTGCTCCTTGACAATTACAGGAAGTTGTCTGACAGGATGGTCCATGCACCCAACAGTGTGCATACCCATTCAGTGAGATCCTGTACATGGCCCACTTGAGGTATTCACCTGAGTCTTCCAAGTGGAATCGCTTTCCCATCTTGCTTTTGAGTAAAGTGAAAAGAGAAAATGTTCCTCACTATACACTGTGTTGATTTCCAGTCTATAATAACATCCAAGCTATAAGCACTACCAGTATTTGTGCTGGTCAAGTATAAGATCAAGTGATAGGAAGACCTCTTCATCCTTGGTGTGCTGTTGCTCTCTCTGTTCCACATGAAGGTGCTGTCTGCAGCTGGGTAGATGGCAGGGCTTGAAAGCAAGAAATAGAAAGGTAAAGGTTGAAGTATGAGAAGAGGGGTTTAGAGTTGGGAAATAGGATGCACTATTAGTAGTTTACTCACAGTGCTAGAAAGCTGAACTGGGAGTTGAGGAGCTAAGCAAGGCAAGAAGATATCCTCATCCACAATATCCTTCAGGATATGTGTTGTTTTGTTATCCATAATGCAGCCAGTGCCATGATGCGGAGAGCCATCTCCTCTATACAGCTCAGGAGGTGCCAGCACTCTTATCTCCTGCTGTATTTGGTCTACCATCTTCTATTGCCACTATTAATGCCAGGCAAAGGGAGTGAAAAGCAACTTCAATGTCTATTCAGTCACCTGTTTCTGATTTTTAATTTCAGGTAATGAACTGTGGAGCAATTCATGGTGAAATAAAAAAAACCCAATTCTGTTGAGGGCCACAAGTGAGATTGAAAGCTAAACTAAAAAGTCCCTAGAAATAATTTTGGAATCATGACAATAAATAATTTCAATCCCAATAATTTACCCCAATACGTAACATTCTCCAGATGGTATAAAATCTATAGATTCACATCACTTACTTTCTCTGATTTGGTCTAATTTTTCACAAGAATACCATTGGATTTGTGGTTAAACCACAAAGCAATTTCCCAAATTGGTTGAATGCTGACATAATAACAATTTCACTTACATAGAAACATTGAAACATAGAAGATAGGAGCAGGAGGTGGCCATTCGGCCCTTCAAGCCTGCTCCACCATTCATCACATTCATTGCTGATCATCCAACTCAATAGCCTTATCCTGCTTTCTCCCAATAATCTTTGATTCCATTCGCCCCAAGTGCTATATCTAGCCACCTTTTGAATACATTCAATATTTTGGCATCAACTACTTCCTGTGGTAACGAATTCCACAGGCTCACCACTCTGTGGGTGAAGAAAAGTCTCCTCACCTCTGTCCTAAGTGGTCCACCTCGAAGTCTCAGATCGTGGCCTTGGTTCTGGACACACCCACCATTGAGAACATCCTCCCTGCATTTACCCTATCACGTCTGGTTAGAATTTTATACGTCTCTATGAGATTCGTTCCCCACCCCCAATTCGTCTGAACTCCAGCGAAAACAGCGAAAAAAATGTCTTTTCGTATGTCAGTCCTGCCATCCCCAGAATCAGTCTGGTAAACCTTTGCTGCACTCCCTTGAGAGCAAGAGCATCCTTCCTTAGAAAACTGCACACAATATTCTAGGTGTGGTCTCATTGCATAACTGCAACAACACATCTCCTCCTGTACTCGAAACCTCTCGCAATGGAGGCCAACATACCATTTGCCTTCTACATGTTATCAGGTAATATTAAAAACTACATTTCATATTGAACAAGTATATTAGCAGCTTGAATGCTTGGTGCAGATTGCCATATTGAATTAATATTAAATTGAGGATATCTAATTTACCTTAAATAGTTGTACTTGAATTTTCTGTATGCAATGGAAATTCTCAATATTTGCATCCAGTTTAGTTTCCAGTAAGTCCAGTACAATATGTTATAGCATCGCAGAAATGATTTTCATTACAAATAACTTTCATGTAACTTCAATCTTGCGCATGTATTTGAATTATTCTGACTGTCTGCTGGGTGCACTGATGGGATTTCTACAGAAGATTGTCATCCAGCCAACTCTCTGTTCATTTTAGGGATGGTGAAAGGGATACAGGCAAGCAGCGTTTCAGAGCACAACAAAAATCCTAACCAAAATTCCTTCAACACGGTACTCTGAGTGTGTAGATGAGTTGTAATTTTTATCGCTCAATACTGAACTGGTTTTATTTGCTAATGATGACTGATTTGCTAGCTGCATTTGTGTTATCTGCATGGTTGCTCCTGTTCCTCCTTTATCCTTTTCCAAACTGCAATTCTCACACACTTTTGGATATTTTATTTCAGGAGGAAAGGCTGCTGAGCTGGAACAAAAGTCATACCTTGTGCCTTCATCAGAGCTCCATGACATTGCTCCTGTCTTGAAGTACAGAGGAACCTTGATGATCCGGCATTCAATTATCTGAATTTTGGATTATCCAGACAAGATTGCAAAATCCTGATGCTTGGCTAAACTGTGTTGCCCAGCATCCAAGTATCCGAACATTCGATTATCCGAACAAAATACTCCCCGTCCATGTGGCTTGGATAATCGAGGTTCCTCTGTAAACCAATAGTTTTGAGCACTTCTGTACCTCCAGACATGTCACTGCCTAACTCATTGGTGATCCTTGTCACTACCAACAGCAACACAGTCTGCTACAGTGGGAATGTGAGCTTCACTATTCAGCATAACAAAAGCAATACTGGTACCTAATATAAATGGCTCAATGCCCTTCACAAATGTGTGTGACTGGTAAGCATTCCTGGAGACCTAGGTGATCATGCCTCTCGGAAAGGACAGACTGAGACACTTTTACAACTATTTTAAGGAAAAGCCTCTTGCATGCATCATTAAATAAGAACTAGGAAGGAGCATTTGATGATGGAATTCAAAACTCCAGCTGAGACTAATATTCTATGCTGGATTTGTTTGGCTGAAGGCAGTATCATAGAACTGTATCATTTTATTTTGAACCACTGCCTACAGTTGCTATCTGTAACCTAGCAACTCTTACTTGAAACAGCATGAGCAACATTTACTTGTGGAGCTGCGACAGTATTGCTCTAAAGTAATCACTCTGGGCTTGAAATAGTGCCCAACGTGTCAGGGGTGCAGACCAGTTAATGTAGCGGCAGAGGAGCAGAAAATGGCATTGAAAATTGGGATTTGATTCCAGCACATGTGCCAAAATTTGAAAGGTGCCTGTTCAGGCACAACGGAATCTTTTTGCTGTTTCATGAGCTAAGTGCCATTATTGAATAAATTAGAGTTGATGGTGGTAAGGGTTAGTTGATGACCTGTCATCTTTTCCATTTGGTCCTAGATCTTGTTGGGAGTGAGGACCTAGCCTGATCAATATCTGTTACCACAAATGACATTCTGAAATTCCAAATTTGATCGTGCTGCTCACAGACACCACTGCACATCCTGGAAGGAAGAAAGTGCTTGCTACATTACTCATCTACTTATAGTGTGCATTTATTGAAATGAACATTTGGATATGATTGCACACGAATTACACATTCATGAAGTGGTAGGCATGTTGATCTGGGGAAGCCAGATGGGTGCAGGAAGTGATGCCCTGCAACTTTAGGAATCCCACTATCTTGTCAAAGCCATTAACTCTTTCCTCCTCTTCTCAACTCTTGTTTTATTCACTCGTGGGATGTGGGCTCCTCTGACCAGGCCAGCATTTATTGTCTCATTGGCCAGACAGCAGTAAAGTGTCAATCACATTGCTGTGGGTCTGGAATCACATGTTGGACAGACCAGGTAAAGATGACAGATTCCCTTCCCTAATGACACCAGTGAACCAGATGGTTTTTCTGAGAATCCTTTCACAGTCATCAGGAGATCCTTAATTCCAGACTCTTACTGAATTCAAATCCTACCATTTGTCATGGCACGATTTGAACCCAGGTCCCCAAAATGTTAGCTGAGTTTCCCAATTAATAATCAAGCAACAATACCACTAGGCCATTGCCTCTCGAGGGAAGAAGCTTTGTATATGAGGCCCACATCATTTCCTGAATGCTCCTATTGCTAAATATTTGTAATGTCACCTGCTACCACCTGGAAAGATCCAGACTATTAATGTTGAGGATGACAATGACCCACATGGCCACTGAGAGGACTGTCTCATCCTGTTAAGAGGAATAATATTGCACTAAATAAATAAGTGCCCCTCTGTAACCATGTCCTTAAAAAATAGGAATCTCCTCAGACCATGTTCTGGGCACAATTATAACAAATCAGTATTGTTACAGGAAGACCCATCAAAGACAAAGCTTTCAATGGAGAATTCTCCTTCTCAGAGTTTACCTTCACGGTTTTCTCCTTAGGATCTGCTGGCAATGCTGCAGACCAAACGCACTGCAACAACAGTCCCCATTCCTGAGTCCAGTACTTTCTCCTATTATAGCAACAATCTGAAATAAAAACTCAGCAGGTCAAATTGCACCTGTGAGAGAAACAGCGTTCGCATTATAAGTTGATTGTCCTTCAATAGAAGTGAAGGGAAGAAGAGTTGTCTAAGTTTTTAATTCAGTGGAAGAGAGGAGTAGGCAGGAGGAACAAAGATGATTGGTGATAGTGTAAGGGCCGGGGGCAATAAATAACTAAAGATTTCATGATGTAACAGCTGAAAATAGTGGTAACAGATATAGGAAGAAGCAAAGGCTGCATCCAAATAAGGCATGGATTGTCACATAAAAATCATCTGAATGCAACATGAAGAAACAACGTTAGTACCTACTTATAGAAATCTAAATCTAAGAATTAGGAATAGGAGTAAGTCAAGAAATCAACAAATTGAAGCTCAAACCAACAAAACAAAGGGGAAGAAAGAAAGGCACATATTTCAAGATAGGAGAAGAGGTTATTATCTAAAGTTGCTGAACTCAGTGTTGATTCCAGATGGTTGTAGAATGCTGAATTGACAGACAAGATGCTGTTTTTGTGATTGCACTGAGCTTCACTGGATCACTGTAACAGACCATGGACAAAAAGGTCAGCACGAGGGCAAAGTTGAGAATTAAAATGACAAGGAACTAAAAGTTTGTGGTCATGCTTGCAGACAGAATGGAGGTATTCAGCGTGTAATCAGCCAGTCTGCATTTAAATCTCTGAATTGTAAAGGAGACCACTTGAAAGTAGTAAATACAGTGTACTACATTGAAAGGATGACAAGTAAATCACTGATTTGCTTTGTGGAAGTCTTTGGCATTGGACAGTTAGAAGACCAGAAAGTTGCATCTCTAATATCCGCACTATGGTAGCAAAAGGGAGGGAGAAGATGTTCAGGGTGACTGGGGAATGGAGCAAGGTATCACAGAGGAATGCTGATAGGGATGCAGAGGAGCATATATTTGCTGGTCACATCAAATTGGGGCTGGCAGAAATAGAGAAGGATGATTGGATAAATATGGTAGCTGGTATGGTAGAAGATGAGGACAAGGGGGATTCTATCATGTCTCTGGGAGGTTCTCCTTTCTCCTCCCTATCTATGCTCACTGTCTAGCACAAACACCTCCAACAACACTCCACCTGTGTTTCCACCAATTCTGCCTGAACACTTATAAAGTGAAAAGCACCTCACCTTGCAACTTGTTGACAGGCTTTAAAATAGCCTGGATTCAGGGGTCATCTTGCCTTTAGCATGTCTTACCACCCCCCTTTAATAATTAGTGCATACGATGCTGTTGCATCATGCATTTTGGCTGTGATACATTAGGGGATAATGTGCACAATTTTCCAGTGAATGAAAGGGAGACACCTGTATGTGCCCTTCTTCAGCACAAACATCACTGGAATGGCCAGTGGTTGAGTTGCCATTCCTTTTGGATATTTATGCCTTTGAGGGATGTACATCTGTTGTGGACCATGTAACATTTCTTAAAATACTATCCTTGCCTGTCTACCATTTGATCTTATTGAGTTTTTAGCCAATCCACCACAGTCAACTTACCACTCATACCTTCATAATTTTCTACTGTCAGATGCCTTGTTTCAGACCAAACCATATTACAGTCATACTTAATGTAAAATTCCATCACATTATCGTTAGGATTTTCCTAAAGTCCCCTTACAACAAGGTTATTAATTCGCTCTTTCTCATCACACAATAGTAAATCCGAAATATCCTGTTCCCTACTTGGCTCCTCATCAAATTGCTCCAAAAGCCCCTCTTCCACAACATTAATGCTGATGTGGATAACCAAGGTCTATCTACAAATTGCTTCCAATGTTCTTTCCTTTTAAACAATTGAACCCAATAAAATTTTAAAGGTGGTGAATAAAATTTGTGTTTCTCATCTGAAACCAACTCTTCTGATTTTTTCAGTCAGTTGATACAACTTAGATTTGTTACTGAAGAATTTCCTTAACTTGCTTGTTGATAAATTTTCCATTGAATACATAGTCTAAAGCAGCTAAATGGCTGCCAGCACATGTAACTTTACTTCCTAGTTTAGCTTTTCTGGTCTTTCCCTCCAAGGGATTGATTCTGATCTAGTGCTCAATCCTTATGTTCCCCTTGACTGCTGGTGAGTTTTTATTGCTCTCACTGTGTTTTTCTCTTCAAGTTTGTTTCCTTTATTATGAGCTATAGAAAGCTTTCATTGATTCAGTTAATTAGATTACGTTCCCTACAGCGTGGAAACAAGACCTTTGGCCCAACAAGTCCACACCGACTCTCCGAAGAGTAACCCACGAAGAGTAACCCACCCAGATCAATTTCCCTCCGACTAATGCACCTGACACTATGGGCAACTTAACATGGCCAATTCACCTGACCTGCTCATCTTTGGATTTTGGGAGGAAACTGGAGCACCCAGAGGAAACCCACACAGACGGGGGGACAACGTGCAAACTCCACACAGACAGATGCCCGAGGCTGGAATTGAACCTGGGTCCCTGGTGCTGTGAGGCAGCAATGCTAACTAATGAGCTACCATGCCATCCTAGTTGTGCTTTCACTGCAAGGGTTTTCTGTTTAAAGATTCTTTACAGCAGTTGTTCCGCCTCATGGCTCGTCTGGCTGCTAGATAACGTTAAAACACTACCAATAAAATGTTTTTGGAAACGTGTTCTTTTTTGGAATTCATCTCCAGTCAATTTCAGGTCTTTTTCTTGAATTTCATTACTGCCATGATTTTATAGGTATGCCATCAATGCCACTATCTTTATTTGCATGGTTTTAAGGTGACACCTGAGAATTTGGATTTCAGACAGATTGGTCAAGGAGGAGACGAAACAAGAACTATCTTCAAACTTGGATTTATGTAGAAGTACTGCATTGCATATTAACATTACCTACAGCATAGACATAGTAATCTGGGATATACCAGGTTGAGAGCTTTTGGTTATTTTGTTAAAAGACTGTTTGTCTACTTCTAACAATTTTCCATCATCAACCTATCAACTTCTTGTCTAACTTCATCCACACTTTGCTATTTATACCCTGCATGATGCAACTCCATGACATCATTGTAAGGTTGCTCCGGGGCCCTAAAACAATTACACAACAGCGTCAGCCATATATGTTTTAGCTCTGATAATAATAATGATGAATTTGCAATTCAACCTGTTGAATTTTCAGATATTGTTGATGTTCTGGAGTTACTACCCAGAAAGTGGTGAGTTTGTCGAAATCGCTGCCGCAGAAAGAGTTTGATGCCAAAACATTGAATGCCTTCATGAATGAGGTAGGTACAGTTCCTAGGGCAAAAGAGATCAAAGAGTATGGGGAAACGGTGGGAATAGGGTACTGAGTTGAATAATCAGCCAAACGCATATTAAATGATGGAGCAGCTTGAAGGGCTGAATGGCCTACTCCTGTTCCTATCTTCTATGTTTGATGCGTTCGTTGCCCAAAGACAATTCGGGGTGGCTCAGTGGTTAGCACTACTGCCTTTTGGTACAGAGACCTGGTTCAATTCCACCCATAGGTGACTGACTGTGTGGAGTTAGCATGTTCTCCCCGTGTTTGCGTGGGTTTCCTCTGGGTGCTCCAGTTTGTTCCCACAGTCCAAAGATGTGCAGGTTTGGTAGATTGGTCATGCTAGATAGTTGAGGTAGATTTGCAGGGTTATAGGGATAGGGTAGAGGGGTGGGTCTGGTTGGGATACTTTTTGGAGGGTCATGATGATTCATTGGGCTGAATGCCCTGCTCCTTCACTGTAGGGATTCTATGATTCTATAAAGTTCTTGCTAATTATTCACTGAACCATGGTAAAATGCCATGATTTTTACTATGGATGGGTTAAGAAGGCAGCTCCTGAATCTATTTTGACTGGACAGAGATTGAATGAACACTGTTGGCATGAATCTGATCCATATGCTCTTTTTCTAGCCAATTGAGTTAACTGTTCCCCTATTCATCACTGCATAGACCATAAATATACATTCATAATATAGCTAGCTGAATGGTGAATATTTTAATAAATGTTTCTTCTGTCTTGTAGAGCATGTCTTCTTCAATAGTTTTCTACATTATTTGCAAAGAATCACTGATGTAACACACTTGAGGGAAAGAAAATTCCTCATTGTGTGAGAAAGGGAGTTTGTACACCCAGGACATTATTGGACAACATGCTAATCAAATGGATTACCATTCTTGGTGCAGGAAGAGGCAATCTTGAGGGATTTAAAGTGTCTTCTCATATTCCACACCCAAATGTAACTAAGATATTTTAAAAATCCTGAAGAATAACTTATCCATTAATGTAATAACTTACTCCAGAGTCTAGGGATGTTGGATGTGTAACATAATTTCCAGACTAAACTTTAATCAATGCCACAGTATGTTCTACATTTTTCAAAAATACGCCCTGCACCATTAATATAAAAGGATCTACTGCTCACAAAATTACCATTCCTCTTCAGTCTAATTACTTAAGAAAACAGTGTTTTTGAAAACTTAGTTCACAGAATAAGATTGGAGTGACTGCATAGATCAGACAGCAAAGCTGTTGTTTTAATTGATGTTGCATCTATCAATCGATCCTGTACGTTGCCTGGGCGTTTTGTAATAGGCAATGTTTCTACCACCTTGTGGTAGGTTTTAGCTACTGCAACAATTAATACTATTTAAATGTATTGAATTGGAGTGTAGTAAATAATTAGTTAGAAATCACACAACACCAGGTTATAGTCCAACAGGTTTATTTGGAAGTATTAGTTTGCGAAGCGCTGCTCCTTCATTCAGTGGTTGTGGAGCATAAGATCATAAGACACAGAATTTATAGTGAAAGATTACAGTGTCATACAGTTAAAATCACATAACACCAGGTTATAGTCCAACACGTCCACCTGGAAGCATCAGCTCTCAGAGTGCAGCTCCCCCATCAGGTGGCCGCGGAGTAAAAGGCCACAAGACACAAAATCCACAGCAAAAGATTACAGTGTCACACAGTGACAATCAGTGCCCCCAAACAAACCCGTTGTACCATACCCTGGTGTTGTGTGATTCCCGACTTTGTCCAGCTCCTCCACAATGTCATACAGTGATATATTGAACATACCTGGATTGTCAAGTCTTTCATGTTTGAGAATGCAGGTTTCAGTTCATCAATATGTCCATCCCAGAACTTCTTTTAAGTCACATTCTTGAGATAACTTAAGGTTTTATAACAAAAGTTGACATCTCAGCCCAGACAATGCATTAAAGCTGTGAGGCCAGAGTCTGTCTGTATCCCAATCTTGAGTCAGACCGGTTCTATTTCCAAAGTGAACTTTACAAAATATTATATGGATTAACTGCCTGCAGATTGTGCATTTCCTGAGCAAAATTGAATGCATCTGCAAATATAATTTTGCAAATACAAATTCACCCCATAGACCTGTATGTGTGTGTGCGCACATGAGAGAGAGAGAGTGAGTGCATGTGAGAGTGTGTGTGTGAGTGTGAGTGTGATTGCACATGAGAGAGTATGTTTGCATGTTTGAAAGCTTGGTAAAGTGTGTGTGTGGGTGTGATGGAGTGTAAGCCTGTGAGATGGAATGTGCGTGGGTGTGAGTGGAGGGGGTGTATGTGTGTGTGCCTGAGAGAGATCATGCTAGGGGGCCTGTGTGCATGTGTGAGTATGTACACACAAACACACTCTCATGTGCACTCACACTCACGCATACACTCTCTCTCTCTCTCATGCATGCACGCACAGAGAAAAATCTATGGGGTGAATTTGTATTTGCAGAATTACATTTGCAGATATATTCAATTTTGCTCAAAAAATGCACAATCTGCAGGCAGTCAATGCAGGCAGTCAATCCATATAATATTTTGTCAAGTCCACTTTGGAAATAGAACCGGTCTGACTCAAGTTTGGGATACAGACAGACCTCACACCTCACATCTTTAATGCATTGTCTGAGCTGAGATGTCACCTTTTGTTATAAAACCTTAAGTTATCACGAGAAGGTGACTTAAAAGAAGTTCTGGGATGTATATATTAATGAACCGAAACCGGCATTCTAAAAGGTGAAAGTCTTGACAATCCACGTTTGTTCAATACAGAACATATTCGATTATCCAAACGAGACGGGAGGGGAGTATTTTGTTTGGATAACTGATTGTTCAGATAACTGATCTGATCGTAAAAAAGGAAACCATAATTACATAAATAGGCACGTTTACAGATTTTTTATTTCATAGAATCGATAGAATATGTACAAACACTGGATAATGCTTAAAATTTCATGATATTTTACAAATAAAAACACTGTTTGGCTAGAGTTTGACTGAAGTCTGAGAAAGTTTTTGCTGACATTTTCCTTCATTTTATCCTGGTACTCGACACCAGCTGACATCTTTCTGTACAGTGTCAACCTGCCTTCCAGACTAACCAAGTGCCCCTCCCACCTCAGTGACCGCCAAGTCTGGGGTGGTAATGTTTTCCTCATGTTTCCTCCCATCAAGTTTTCCTCCTGTTTATTTTCATTTGTGCTAACTCACTATAATGTGCTCTCCCCCATGAAAAAAGTTACATTAAATTTTCTCGTCAGCTGAAAGATATTGAACTACTCTTTGTTTGGAAAAAAAAAGAGTTGTCATAGGAGAATGGGAGGAAAAAGCAATGGAAATGAAAAGTGCAAGTGCACTTTTTGACTTAACTCTCCAGAGAATGAGGTGAGGAAAAAATTGTTTTGTTTGTAAAATGGAGTGAGTCAATGTTAAGAGGAAATCTTGCTGTTCGAGCGCACAGCTCGGGCTTGCACATATGTTGCGTGTTCACAGTCATTAACCTTTGTCCTACAGAAGACTAAGTATTGGAAAGCCTTTTTATAAGAAGTGTAAGACTTAGCTCTAACGTCACATCTTGAGTATATATTTGAAGTTAATTATTTATTAAAGCATACTTGCTGTTCAAATTTACAAAATGATGCATTAAATGGATGAGGAACAGAATTTTCCTACTTCAATTGAAATCCATGTACATTGAGATCTTGTTCGGATAATCCAAAATCCGGATAATTGATGTTCGAAAAATTGAGGTTGTTTTGTGCATCACTGTATGACACTGTGGAGGAGCCGGTGTTGGACTGGAGTGGACTAAGTTGGCAATCACACAACACCAGGTTATAGTCCAACGGGTTTAATTGGAAGCACTGCTTTTGAGGCGCTGTCCATTGTCAGGTGGTTGTTGTGGAGTGTGGGATCATGGGACACAGAATTTGTAGCCGTGGATTACAGTGTCATATAGTGATTATTACTGTGTGACACTGTAATCTTTTACTGTGGATTCTGTGTCGTATGCTCTTGTACTCCACAACCACCTGTTAGGGGAGCAGGGTTCCGAGAGCTGGAGCTTCCAGGTGGACGTGTTGGACTATAACCTGGTGTTGTGTGATTTTTAACTTTGTACACCACAGTCCAACACCGGCATCTCCAAATCATAAATAAATGGTGGTATGTGCATCCTTATTACTGTGAAGCTGGATCAGTAACCAATGGCAAAGAAGCAATATCCAGGGAATTGTGAAGTACCACAAGTTCTTGGCCAATTTGTGACACCTTACTATTATCTTGATGGAAGTAACATCTTACCTTTAAGCTCCCTGCAAATTTGACAAGGTTTTTGCCTGTTAACTGTCTATTAAATGTATCACAGGAAGACAATTTGAATAATTAACAGTATGAGTATCTTTTTAATTACTTTTACTTGTTAATGATAATTAATCAACTAGAAATGGGATGATTAAAAGTGTGAAATCTCATTTTGTGAATGTGAAATATTGGAAGTTTTAAAATTTCAGTTTTTAATTATTATATACCTCATTAATTTTGAGTGTGTGTGGCTTAGCAAATTTCCAGTCTAAAGAAGAGGAAACAGAATGTATATTAGAGAGAGAGGGCTAAGGCACTACAGTGTCAATTTTCCAATCCACAACATCTTCATACTGAGCTCCATATTTAGTAACATCAGATCACTAGCATGATATCGTGAACAGTGGTGGAAAACATTGTGCTGATCGGGCCTATAGTGCTTGAAGAGTCAGCAAGGGGAAAGTGAGGACTGCAGAGTCGAGAGTGTGGCATTGGAAAAGCACAGGAGGTCAGGCAGCATCCGAGAAGCAGGAGAATCAATGTTTCGGGCATAAGCCCTTTGTCAAGCATTCCTGATGAAGGGCTTATGCCCAAAACATCAATTCCCCTGCTCCTCGGATGCTGCCTGACCTGCTGTGCTTTTCCAGCACCACACTCTCAACTTTGAAGAGTCAGCAAGCAAGTTAATCCCGAGGTAGAACACATGGTGACATCATAAATCATGCTAAAATGCCAGAAACAGGCCTTCAGGCCTTTGATCATTATTGTGTGAGAAACATCAGAATAAGTTGGACATCTCCTTGTGAGGAAGAGACAGCTCCAATGGCTAGTGCAAACTGTGCATGTATTCAGTCGATTCTGAGGGTCCTGCAAATGGGTCTCCATGGAAACTGCCAATCTGTCGATGCAAACAGTCAGACACTCATCTGCCAGGGGCAGCACGGTCCCAATGGTTTTTCTGCAGTCGTTTTGCCAGTGCCCCTGAAAAGCTTACTTATTGCTCCTGTGTCTGGCTGTGCTTTTGATTGAAGAGGTAAGTGCCCAACATCATGGGGTCCTCTCCTACTCAGGGTGAATGGATTCCTGGACTCCAGCAGTCTTCCCAAAGCCCTGAATCAACAACCTTTTGGGTTTCTTCCTGGACCAGCTATGGAATCATGGCAGTGAAGTATTCACCAGAATGTGCTCCTAACTCAAATAAGATCAAATCCCCACTGAGGTGCCAATATCTGAATTGACAAAGGGTGCAACCTTGCCAATGCATCCTCTGAGGTATCTGTGCCAATGTGCTGAAGGTTACAGGAGGGGAAGTCTGCAGATCCAACTTCCTGGTTATGGAGATCATGCTGATGCCATTGGTGCCTGCAGGAATCACAAGAGAAAATGCTTCACAAGCAAGTGATAAAGGTTCGGGCATATCAAAAATATATTCACACTGGAGGGAATGGGAGGGTAGCACAGCAATGGACAATGCTTCTGACTTGGTTGCAATACATGGGTGTTTTGGAATCTGCACACAAGTAATCCCCGTTCTCATTGATGAAGGCCTTGATTCCTTCTTCATTAAGGGTGGGGAACTGAGTGTCAGGTGTTCCATGACCTGTTCTGGCTTTTCCAGCCCTGGAATTTGACAAAGGGAGAGAGAAAGTGACATGAAAGTGGCTGGCACAACTTTTTGTGCTGGTGTAGGTGCAGGATAGATGTTGAGGTGTCCCAAGTGAGAGAATAGGCAGTGAAGAGGACAGACAGTGTTAATAGGATGAGGCAGTGGTTGAGAGCAAGTGAGGGAAGATGGTGCAGGCAATAGTGAAAGTGGTAGAATGTGAGCATTGGTGGGGGGTGTGGGCAGTAACAGAGACAGAGTAAGCATGATAGAAGAGAGAAAGTAGTTTCACTTACATTGAAGCAGAGAAGGTCTTTTCCCTACAGTGCTAGGTATTCCTCTGGACCAGTGAGGCTGTGTGGACCCAGCTGGCAACTTCAACCCAGACTGGCAGATTATGGGGTCATGGCCCCCTCTGCTGGTCATGGTGGAAGAGAGTGGAAGAGGTTGTGTGTTGAGTCCATCACTTTCCCCTCTATCCTCAAGTCAGTCCCATAGTAAAGAGGCTGGGCAGACAGCAAATTCACCTTCACCAAGTGTCTAAAATGCATGTGTCTAAGTGCTTTCCCTGTGTGTGACACTCCCCTACTGTATAATGGCCAGATGCATGTCTCCAGTGGGCATTTGAGACAGAGTACTGGTGACCTCGCAAGATGTTAGATGGATATAGCTGAGAACAAGTAAATTGTGTCACCTTGTGATGAACAGAGACTCGGGTGATAGGCAAGGGAGTGTCAGCAATGCCTGCTATGTGCTGTGCCATAATGTTGCTGGTGAAGGGCAACAGTCAATTGCAACATGCATCCAGGTGCACAGCCTCATGGGATGCCACTCTTTTGGCAGAAATCTGGTGAGCGACGAGTTGTTCTGGGAATACTACGCATTAAGATAGGGATAAAATCAGGAATTACAGACATCCTAGGGCTGGAGTAAGATTCATCAAGAAATTTCACTGAGCCTCACAATAAAAATCCATCCAAAAAACTCAAATGTAACTTAGACAAAAGTACTAAGATGCAACACAGATTACATTAGGTAACAGTTAATCTATCTCCTTTGAGTAGTGTTTGTGTTTCTTCCTGAGAGAAAGAGAAGGAGACCGAGTTGCACTCCAGCATGTTGCAGTCTTCCTCCAGGGTTTTTTAAATCCACCCACTCTGTGGTATTTATACCCTGTGATATGCAGCTCCATAGCATCATTACGTGATAGCTCAATGGTCCAAAGTTCCTTACACAACACTGACTTGCACTGCCAGCAGTAGCTACCGTGAAGTCTGGCATTGCTGGGAGTGTTGAAGCTTTCTGACAATCAGTAGCCCCAGAGAGTGGGAATGCCTCCCCAGTGAGACATGGAAATCCAAACTTGCGAACCGTAATGCTGCTCTCGATGTGTTTTTGCTGCAGGAAGGACTACTTCTTGGCTGGTGGTCTCTGACCAAATTTTCAGTCAGGAGGATGATTGTCTCTGACACTGAACTCTTATTCCTGCTCCTCATTGGTATGGTTATATCTTTATAGGATAACAGAGTGTTGGTAAATCTTGTCTTTGTTTGACACCGTAAAATAGGCTGTAACAAATTTCAGTAGAAATAAAAATCAGGAGAGATGTATAAATAGGTGCCAAATCGCTATCATCTATTTCACACTATCCCACACAGTCAAACTATCCACACGTTTGTGAAACAGATTGGTTATGTTGAATTACAGGTCTGAAAATATTGATACTTGGTTGAGTGAAATATGCAACTCTCTCTGAGGTGATGTCAGGAGGACTTGGGTGGCAGAGTTAAGGAGGGTCTTTTGTGGAACAGACTTAAGGCTACATTCTCTTAACAGTTCTTTGTAGATATTTTCTGAAGCAAACCTAGATTATTATGGACCTCTGGAAGCCAGACCTCCTGGCTATAAGTTAGAACACTACCATTACATTACATGAGCCTTAGACAAGCTTTGTCGATATTTTAATTACACATCTCAGGCCCACTGGCTCAAAGAATGGGGCACTACCATTGCGCAACAAGAGCCCTTAATAATCTTTGTAATAATGTAGAGCCTATTCTTATAAATTGTAAATCATGGCAGGCAAACAATAAACAACTTTTTTTTAACCAGCCATTAAACCATGCCATTAAACGCATGGGTATGTGGGACTGTTGACCTGACTCCGTTTCCTCTAGAAGACATGAATGGGCTAAGGTAACAGAATGTTATAATTCTCGCACAGGGAATCGAACACAAATGTCATGCTTAGTTACACCAGGTCTTGCTGAGTCTGCAACAAGTATCGTGTTTAAGGAAGCAAGTATGTGTGTTTTAGGCAGTTCAGAGAAGGTTTATGAGACTAATACCTGGATTGGGCAAATTATCTTGTGGTGAAAAGTTGGATAGATTCAGTTTGCATGCATCAGAGTTTAAAAGAATGAGGTAATTTAACTGAAGCATGTAAAATCCTGAAGGGTTTTGACAAGGCGGACCTGAAGGGCATGTTTCCTTTTGTGGGAGAATCTAGAACTAGGGATCACTTTTAAAAATCAGTGGAAGCCCATTTAAAACATTGATTAAGCAATTTCTTTTTATTTCAGAGGACTGGGTGGAAGCAGAGTGTTTGAATATTTTTAATGAAGTTAGTGAATTAGATTTAGATCGGATTAGTGGTTAGATTTTTGATAAGAAAGAGGTTGGAAGATTGTCAGGGATTGGGGGAGAAGGGATTTTTGGTGATATTCAGATGATCCATGATTTTATTGAATAGAGGATTGAATTTGAATTTGAATGATTTATCCCTGCTCTGAATTGTACGTTCACATGTGTATAATCTTACTTGAAGAGATTAAAATCAGAGGCTTTAAATATAAGATATCCATAGCATCATCAACGGTGCTATCAAGCAGCACCTGCTCAGCAATAACCTGCTCAGTGACGCCCAGTTTTGGTTCTGCCAAAGCCACTCAGCTCCTGACCTCATTACAGTCTTGGTTCAAGCATGGACAAAAGAGCTGAGTTCCAGTGGTGAGATGAGAGGTCAGCCCTTGACATCAAGGCTGCGTTCAATCGAGTGTGGCATCAAAGAGTCTTAATGAAACTAGAATCAATGAGTATCAAGAGGTAAACTCACCACTGGTTAGAGTCATAGTTGACACATAGGAAGTTGTTGGAGGTCAATCACCTTAACTCCAGGACATCCCTGTAGGTGTTCCTCAGGATCGTGTCCAAGACCCAACCATATTCAGCTGCTTCATCAGTGACCTTCCCTTCATCATAAGGTCAGAAATGGGAATGTTCGCTGATGATTGCACAATATTCAGCAACATTCATGACTCCTCAGGTACTGAAGGAGCCCGTGTCCAACTACAACAAGATCTGGACAATATCCTGGCTTTATGCCAAACAAATGCCAGGCTATGACCATCACCAATAAGAGACAACCTTACCCCTTGATAGTCAATGGTGTTACCTTCACTGCAGCCCACCACTATCAAAATCCTGGGAGTTATCGTTGATCAGAAACTCAACTGCAATGATCACAAATGTAGGTCAGAGGCTTGGAATACTGTGGCAAGTAATTCACCTCTTGAAGACTGTCCACCATTGACAAGGCACAAGTCAGGAGTGTGATGGAATACTCCCCACTTGCCTGGATGAGTGCAGCCCCAAAGACCCTCAAGAAGATTGACACCCATTTGACAAAGCAGCCCATTTGATTAGCACTACATCCACAAGCATCCACTCCCGGTGCCACTGATGCTCAGTAGCAGCTGTGTGTACTGTCTGCAAGATGCACTACAGACATTCACCAAAGATCCTCAGACAGCACCTTTCAAAACCATGACCCCTTCCATCTAGAAGGACAAGAGCAGAAGATGCATGGGAACACTACCACATTCACATTCCCCACCAAGCCATTCACCATCCTGACTTGGAAATATATCACCATTCCTTCACTGTGGCTGAGTCAAAATCCTTGAATTCTCTCCCCAATGGCATTGTGGGTCAACTCACAGCGGATAGACTATAGAGGTTCAAGAATGCAGCTCACCCCCACCTTTGCAAGGGCAATAAATGATGATCCAACCAGCGTCACTCACATCCCACAAAATGAATAAATTTAAAAAATCAATACATAATGAGAGAGAAGCTTCTTTAACCAAATATTTGGAACTTATTATCATACAGAGGGGTTAAAGGAAAATAACAGAGCTAGGCTGGTATTTGGGAGAGAACAGAAGGACTTGTTGATAAATCAAGTAAGAAGCGAGCAGGCTCATGTGCTATAAAATTCTATTTAACTTTATCTATATGTGGGAATACTCCATTACTCATTCAGTTAAAATGCAAATAAAAATCTCTTGAGATCACTTGCTTTCATTTCTGTCCCATTACACCTACTCAAATATTGAATGAAACTCCTAAAGAAGCTTAAGTTTGATACACCTACTAAATAAATCATAAACCACTCAACGGAATACTTGCATGTCCAGTACATAGAATAGTAAAAAGTTAGCTGAGAGGGAGCTTTAAGGCTATATTTTAGTCAAGGGATTCATTGAATACTAATATCAACTGGTCACCTTTAATAGCATTTATTTAATTATAGTTTTCAGTTTTAATTTAAGATGCGCTATCTTAAACAATTTATTCCAGGTGTTTAAAAAGAAATGTGTGCCTTTAACTGTTAGGTTCGTTAAAGGTGGATCAAAGTGGCTAATTAAAAACTATGGGAATTTGGTTTCTGAGAATGGTTTTACATACATTAGAAAGAATGGCATGTGGTATAATAACAGCAATAATAATACCTATGTTGCACCTTTATATTAATGAAACACTTTCAGGGCTTCATCAGTGTATTATGAAGCAAAATGTATCATTCAGTTGCATAAACATGTATTAATTTAGATGACCGCAACTTGGTAAAAGAGGGAACTTTAAGGAGTGCCTGAAGGAATGAAAGTGAAGGAGAGAGATGATGAGGTATTCTAGAGCTCTGAGCCTAGATAACTGAAGACATGCCACCAATGGCGGCAGAATTGAAATTGGAGATCCCCAAGAGACAAGTGTTAAACAAGTCCAGGGAGGGTTGTGAGAGTGGAGGAGACTATTAGAGAGGGAGATGTGAAGCCATGAGAGGATTTGAAAACAAGGGCAAGAATTTTCAAATCACGATTGTACTTGTATGGGAAACAACCTAGTCAGTAAGCTGAGGGGTGATAGGGGAATGGAACTTGATGTGCATTAATCCATGAGCATCAAAGTTTAAGATGACCTCAAATTAACGGAGCATGGAATATTAAGGAGATCACCCAAAAGTGCACTGGATTAATTGAGTCTAGATATATTAAAATGAATGAGAGAATCAGCAGTAGTTGAGCTATAAGAGGGACAAAGTTGTGTGATTTTTGGGAGCTGGGAATAAGTGTTCTTGTGATGGTATGATGATGTGTTCAAAAATTCATCTCAAGATCAAATAGACACCAATGTTGCAAACAGACTGGCTTAAGCCTCAGACCATTGCAAAGAGGATAGATGGCATCAGCATAGTTAAGGGACCCAATTTGGAGCAGGGACTGAAAACAATGGTTTCAGTCATTCTAATACTTAATTGGAGGAAATTGCTGCTAGTCTATTTGGATAAGCACAGTGTGAGGTTAGCAACGGTGGAGGGGTTGAGTGACGACGCAATGGTGGGGCAGAGGTGGATCACTCTATGTTAATGCTGTGCTGATGAATGGTATTGCTCAAGTGTTACATTCCTTTGTTTGTACAGTTCACACGATAAATAGAACAACAATGAACATCACTGGACTAATTTTTTTAAAAATATGGAAATAAATGAGAAGGAAAAGCTTTCATGGCTATAGGGAAAGAGTCAGAAAACAGGGCTAATTAGGTGGACCTTTCAAGGCTTGGTGGGACAAGAAGCCTCCATCTTAGTTGTAGAATTCTATGAATTTAGCCAAGTATTGTTTATCAAATTGTTTTGCAGAGAAGCTCATTTTAGTAATTTATACACTGAGGCCATTGTCTCTCTCAGTTCTGCTGCCAAATAGTTCTGAAAAGTTAACTGATATCCTCAAAACAAATCAAAAGCGTACCATCATAAAGAAGTAATTGCAAAGGAGTTAGTGGCCAATAGGGTGACAAATCAGCAAATGATTACTGTAAAGGAACTTTAAGGGGATCTTTTAGTGACTTTTCAGTCAGTTAATCCAGTTTTCTGGTCACTGACAGCCATGCTCTTTAATTACTATTCCATTTTCATTTTTGTTATTAATTAGCACCTTAGGATCAGGTAGCGTTAAAACAATAAAAAAAACTGAAAAATAAACTCAGTATTAAAAATAAAACACTAAGGTTCTTTACAGGCAGGTTTGGAGGGCTCTCAAATGGTAGACAAAAGGGGAGAAAATGACAGCCTGAACTCCCCTACACCCCCATTTTATCCAACGGTGGATGGAGAGGTGGTTTAATCTTTGAGGTCCCCTCACTTACCTTTTTTTTAAGCTGAAGTAATGTACCCCCCATCCCTGACAGTATTAGCCCAGCTGCTAGGGATAAATGTTATAATAAGCTTTTGAAGATTTCTGAAGTAATTGAATAGAGGCCGGTGGGTGGCACGGTGGCACAGTGGTTAGCACTGCTGCCTCACAGTGCCTGAGACCCGGGTTCAATTCCCGCCTCAGGCGACTGACCGTGTGGAGTTTGTACATTCTCCCTGTGTCTGTGTGGGTTTCCTCCGGGTGCTCCGGTTTCCTCCCACAATCCAAAGATGTGCAGGTCAGGTGAATTGGCCATGCTAAAATTGCCCGTAGTGTTAGGTAATGGGTAAATGTATGGGTACGGGTACGGGTATGGGTGGGTTGCGCTTTGGCCGGTCGGTGTGGACTTGTTGGGCCGAAGGGCCTGTTTCCGCACTGTAATGTAATGTAATGTAATGTAATGTAATCTAATCTAATCTCCGATCTTGAATGGTACAGTTGCCATACCAGGTAGTGATACATTCAGACAGAATGCTCTCGATGGCACCTATAAAAGTTGGCACAGGTATTCACCTTAATGTCAAACATCGCACGCTCCTGGAGGCTAAGCTACCCACACTCTCTGAAGCTAAACTCCCCTCACTTACTGAAACTAAACTCCCCTCATTCACTGAAACAAAAACTCTCTCACTCACTGAAGCTAAACTACATACACACACCCACCTCCCAATTCCTTGAAACTAAACTTTCCCACTCCCTGAGGCTAAACCTCCACATCCCTGAAACTGAACCTCCCCTCACTCCCTGCGGCTAAACTCCCCATACTCCCTGAAGCGAACCCCCCCCCCCCCATTTCCTGAGACTAAGCTACCATCATTGCCTGAGCTCAAGCACCCCACACCTAAAGATCAAACTCCCCTTGCTGAAATCACACGTACCCACATTTCCTGACATTAAACTACTCCCCCACCACCTGACTCCCTCAGCTCAAATCACCTGCTCCCTGAGCTCTGACTCCCCCCAGCCTCAGAGATTAAACTTTTCCATCTTCCTGAGATCAATTCTGCAACAACTGTGGAGAGAAAGCAGAGTTAACTCTTCAGGTCCAGTGACCCTTCTTCAGATAGATGACAATAGGTTGTTTGTAGGAGAAGGTGCTCAGGCCCTAAACATATTGTACTTCATACTGAGTCCTGAAGGCTGATTTTAAACTCAAAATCGAGTTCAATAATTTTAGGGTTTGAACACCTTCTCTCAACCTCCATACACCTTGTCATCACATGATTTGCAACCATTAACAACCCACTGTTATCTGCCTATGGTCCCCACTCATAGCTATTGATTGTCCCAGGCTGACCTTGACCCATTCCTTTGTCTGCCCAACTGTTCTCTCTCCTTCTGGGCTCCATCTCCATCTGTTGTTTACTCCTTCCCCCCTGCCCCGTCTCCATTTTCAGCATGTTTACCAACCTGCTCCTAGCTACAACCAGTTCTGGAAAAGGATCAATGGATCTAAAATGTTAATTCTGCTTTCTCTCCACAGATGCTGCCAGACCTGCTGAATTTTTATAGCAATTCCTACTTTTGTTTCTGATTTCCAGCTTCTGCAGTTCTTTGGGAATTTTTTTCCCTTAGATCAATTTGTTGACTCTGTTAATTGACATTCACACCAGGACTGCCACACATCTTCAACTTCCTATAAACTTGAAGTCTTCCAATTCTCTACGGCTCATGCCTTTACACTTACCGAATCTCATTCTGCCCTGCACTCAGTGATCTGTAATGGCCTATGTTGAAGCAACATGTCAATTTCCAAATTCTCGTAATTATTTTCAAATCTCTTCATGGCCTTGACACACTTTGGCCCTGGAACTTCCTCCAGCTCCAAAACCCAGATTTGAACTCCTCTAATTGTGCAGCTCCAGTTGTAATCACTCTTTCATTGGTGGTCATTATTCAGTTGCATGCATCTTAAACTCTAGAATTGCCTCCCTGTCCCTCTCCAGCTCTCTTTGCTCCTTTAAGGTTCTTCATCAAACCTATCTCTGTGACCAAGCTTTTCACCATCCACCTGAATAACTCCTTAAGTGTCTCATTGTCAACGCTTGCTTTATTAACTCTCCTGTGAAGTATGCAGGAATGTTTTATCATGTTTTAGGTACTGTATAAATAAAAATTAGAGTTGTTCACTATCAAAATTCCTTTGTGCACACATCTGTATTAAGCTCCCACCTTACAGATATAGATTTACATTCATAAGTCAATTGCACTTTGGGGTAGCTGAGTAAAATGACAACAGGCAGAAAATGGTTACAGATGTATAGTCACTGTATCAGTTTCAAATGCTGTACGCATATAGAGTATTAGTACAAATGTATAGTAAACCAAGGTTATTAGTAAATACAATCTGGTCAGTTTGATTCATGTAATTTTAGTATTCTTCAGTTATTTTCTTCAAGTGGTGTGATATAGCTATACATAACATTTCCAGGTTAATACACAATAATATGTAGTTTGATACTATGAAGTTATGTACAATAGAAATTGAAGAAATCAACTGATTTCATTTAAACCTTTGCATTCGTCAATCTGGAGTACAATGAAACTCAGGTTTCAGAAACAAAGAGATGCAATGTGAACTGATTGTTCCAACACGATTCTGCTGGTAAATGGAAATATTGCTCCAAGATTCAACTTTAACCTACAAACACACTTAAACAGCGACTAATGAACCTAAAAGATCCATTAGATACTACCAGCAAAATTAACGTCATTTACAAGATACCATGCTTTAACAGTAAAAAAACGCTACATTGGACAAACCAGCAGGAAACTTGCCACCAGGATACAAGAACACCACTTGGCCATGAAAAGACATGACCCATTGTCACTAGTTTCCATACACACAAACAAAGAAGGACACCACTTTGACTGGGACAACACATACTTCCTAGGACAGGAGAAACAAAGACACACACGAGAATTCTTCGAGGCATGGCATTCTAACCAGAACTCCATCAATAAACACATTGACTTAGATTCTGTCTATCTTCCTTTGAAAAAAAGAACCGGACGTGACATCACCCACCTTAAGAAACCAAGATCTATAAATAGAGAGGTGGGACATACCACCAGCGATTCACCAGAGACTCTCACTGATGATGTTACCGAGTATGAAGATGAAACATCTGAAAACAAACCTTCCAGCTCAGTGAGCTTAACTTACAGACTTAAATTTAATCTTTTCCATGTTAATTAAGGTTATTGTTGGGTGAATCATAAAAAAATTTCTTCTCTTTGGATAAAACTCTGCTATGATGTAATTTATTCAAATAAACAACACATTTTTATAATTTCCCTTGTATAACACAAATCAGAGGAGCTGATATTTTGATTTTTCATCCAAATGTATCTTCAGACACAGGAAACACAAGTTCAATCCAAAACTCCTCTTATTAGCTTTGTCACAGATGTTTTGCTCAAACATGTTTGACACACTGAGGATATTAAATATTTCTGTTTTTCTTTATTTTATTTACAGGTTTTTGTTTTATCCAATTTTTTAATATTGATTTTAACTGTTATGTTTTATGTAGCAATGTGAAAATACATTTTTTCCTGTAGTCTGGATTTGAGTTCAAATCCAAAATCTCCACCAAATAAAGTTAAAAATCACACAACACTAGGTTATAGTCCAACAGGTTTAATTGGAAGCACACTGATGAAGGAGCAAGGTGTTGTGTGATTTTAAACTTTGTACACCCCAGTCCAACCCCAGCATCTCCAAATCATGTCTACCAAATAATATCACTCATACCTGCTGGACATAAAAGTGGCATTTCAGATTTTGTAAAATCACCACAAGTATTTGTCTAAACCATATCACCTTCTCTGAATTATCCCAGGGGAGAAAACATACACAAAAATGCAACAATATTTTGAGAAAAATAAACAAGAACCCAAATAAACTTAATCAAATCAAAATTAAACAAGCAAAGGAGGTGGGATTCAGACAGTACAGTTGAGGTCAAGGATCATACAAAACAAAAATTAGGTAAGGGGTGAAGAATAAGGTGCATAAGGTTATTGATGCCAGTTTTTACATTTAAACTAATATTGAATTAGAAAATTATTTGCCATCAATTTTCACAATTCTCTGCTGCTCCATTGCTCTGATGAATGCACCAACTCCATATTGGTATACATCACTTTTCACATGATAGTACATTACTCAAATGGCCACTTATCAAAAAAAAAAGGATGAACCATAAGTGTTGAACAGTGATTTGACTGTGGAGGTAGTTTCATTTAGGTTTATTTTCACTCAAGTTCTGTGCATACGCATTTGAGTACAACTTTTTTTTATTAATGATCAGGAGTGGGAATTCTGACTGATCTCCAATCCATGATTCTGCAGACAATTGTACCATCTCTACCTAGGTCAGTTAATTCAGAATGGATCAGGGTTTAACCTTGTGAAGAAGGGTAATTGGACTTGAAACATTAACCCTGTTTCTCTCTTCATGAATGTTGCCAGGGCTTCTGCTTTCACCATCAATTTCCTGGTTTGTGTCAGTCAGACACGGCAGGAAGTAGAGGACTTTTGAAAAAAAATCATTCATAGGATGTGGGCATCACTGGCTGGATCAGCGTTAATTGCCTATTCCTAGTTGTCCTTGAGAATATGGTGCGCACCTGTCTTCTTGAAATGCTGAAGTCCACTTGGTGTCAGTCTTTAGGTAGGGAATTCCAAGACTTTGACACAGAAGCAATGAAAAAGCAGTGGCATATTTCCAAGTCAGCGTGGTGATCGACTTGGAGGAATATTTGCAGGATGTGGTGCACTCATACATGAACTGTCCTTGTCCTTCTAGATGGAAGTGTTTGAGATTTTGGAAGGTATTGCATAATGAAACTTGGTGCAATTTCACAGTATACCTTGTAGACAGCATGCACAGCTGCTACTGAGCACCAGTTATGGAGGGATGTGGTGCCAGTCAAGAGGGCTGCTTTATCCTGGATGATACCAAACAGCTTGAGTGTTGTTGGAGCTGCAGCCATCCAGACAAGTGGGGAGTATTCCATCACATTGTGAATTTGTCTCTGTAGATGATGGACAGATTTCAACACTCAGAAGTTAAGTTACTCGCTGCAAGATTCTTAGAGTCTGACTTGCTATTCTAGCCACAGTACGTATATAGCTAATGCACTTCAGCTTCTGGTTAATGATAAGTCCCAGGATGTTGTAGTACAGGATTCAGTAATGGCAATGTCATTGAATACCAAGGAGTGATGATAGGGTTCTCCCTTATTGGAAATATGTGATATGAATGAGATTTGCCACTTATCAGCCATAGCCTGTATATCATCCAAGTCTTACTCATTTAAAAATAGACCACTTCAGTTTCTGAGGAGTTGTGAAGGTGCTGAACATTGTGCAATCATCAGTGAACATCCCCACTTCTGACCTTCTGATGGAGGGAAGACCATTGATGAAGCAGCTGAAGATGGTTGGGCTGAGGACACTATCCTGAGGAATTCTTGCAGGGAACTCCTGGAGCTGAGAACACTTACCTTCAACAGCTTCAATAATTTTTTTGTGCCAGGTATGATTCCACCAGTGAAGTGCTTCCCCGATACCAATTGATACCGGATTCGCTACAGCTCCTTAATAGCACATGTGGTCAATGTGGCTTTGGTATCCAGGCAAGTCACTCTCACCTTTTTTCACAGTTTATTGCAATGCCACACAAAATGTGTAGTATGTGGTCTCTCCAGATGCGGCAGGGTAAAGATAAAGTCTTAAGTCTTAAGCAATGTACAAGCACCTTGCAGTGTGCTATCTCCCATCCAAAGACTTAAGTGCTATCTCGTCACAGAGCCTTCTTATCTGCTGCCTACAATGAAATCCCCCCACAAACTAAAATGTCCAGGGTCCCTCTTGATTGTTGGAAGAAAGGGGAAAATATAAATAATGAAATAGAAGAAAAAGGAAGATCAGCGGCTAAACGGAAAAGAGCAATTAAAGGACGGAAGGGGGAAAATAAAAAAAAATTGAAAACGTGAATGACAGTCGAATGAGAAATGAGTATGAGAGAAGAGAAACGTTGTAAGGATAACAGAAGTAGAAGTGAAGGCAAGTGGGAGAAATGAATGACAATGAAAGCCTCGATGGAGACCTGTCAGCATCCATGTCTGATCATAGCTTCTAGTCCAAGTATTTGAATTGTCTTAGTGTATCTGGCCTCATGCATCTCCAGTATAAAAGCTAATTAGACTACTTTGGATGACAAATGCAATGAGGTACAGCTCAATTTGCTTAATGATCATATGAATAAATATGCACAGTTGATGAGTTTGAATACTAATTGCAATCTTTATTTCAATCATTTTCATAGAATCCCTACAGTGTGGAAACAGGCCCCCCAGTCCAACAACTCCACACTGAGCCTCTGAAGAGTATCCACCCAAACCTATTCCTCTAGAGTTACCTCTGACTAGGTGAAAGTGAGGACTGTAGATTCGAGTCGAGAAAAGCAGAGCAGGTCAGGCAGCATCCAATGAGCAGAATGCACCTGACTAACACATCCCTGAACACTATGGGCAATTTAGCATGGCCAATTCACCTAACCTGCACATCTTTGGATTGCAGGAGGAAACTCATGCAGACACAGTTTGCATGGAGAGATTGTGCAAACTCCACAAAGACTGTTGCCTGAGGTGGGAATTGAACCCTTTCCCTGGCGCTGTGAAGCAGTAGTGCTAACCACTGAGCTACTGTGCCACCCCAATTTTGTCTGGTAGGTTCACTCATTACTAAATTGAAGCTATCTCATCCTTATATTTAGAGGTTATCAGTCATAAATTAACTGAAAAGTACAGTATTTCCTATTGATATAACAGCAAGGATACAGTGCTGGCAACTTGCTGCATAGGCTATATGGCAACAAGCAACTGGAGTGGTGCTTACAGGAGCCCACCTGCCTGGGCATGAAGATGCTGCAGCCAGAGTTAAGATCATGTGAACTCTGCAATGTGAACAATGCAAAATTGATTAAGGACCTACTCACTCTGAAAACAATAAGTTGTAACAAGTAGTAGTAAGGGCCTTGATCTAGGGCTAATAAAAGGACCACTCAAGAAGTTGCAACTGACAGGTTTTGAATTACTTGTGCTCAGGCAAAATTAATTGTAGCTTTGTGAGGGATTGTTAGAGGATTGTATAGATGTTTGCTGCCACAGAAAGACAGAAATAATTATTTAGTTTTTATTAAGAATTTGGACAGGAGTTGAAATGCAACTTGCTCTACAGCATGTCCAGGACAAGGGGAGAATGTAGCAGAGAGAGAAATCTCTGCAAGGGAGAGAGAGAAGGTGAGTTCTTTCTAGAAAATGTTTGCCCTGAGAGGGTTTTTCAACTGTACACTTGAGGAGGATTCCAATTTGTATTGGTGTGCTATGTACTCCTGGGATATGTGGGGCATATTTGGGAGGGGAGGAGGAAAAAGGAAAGAGCGGAATTGATCAAATGTACCAATGTAATAGCACTGAGTGAAAGGGACAAATAGTGATAATTAGTTTCAGTTGAATACATCCTTGTCTTGCCCCTTTGTGGACCCACCATCTCCTTGCAATATCCTGTTTCAGATTTTTCATGATAAAGTGCCTGAGGCCAACATCACACTCAAAAAATGAACAACGTTAACCTTCACATGACATCAATAATTCTAGTCCATGCTGAATGCTTGTCATGTGACTGTCTGCTCTTGCACTTCCAAGTACTGCTACTGCACTGGCTGGTGCAAAGCTGCTGATTTTTCACTGGGGAAGATTGCTGATAACTTTGGAAGATGCCCTTGAATAGCTTTGGGGTTTTAGGGACTGGATTTGGACAATACCTGGTTGGCACCAGCTTGGCAGAGCGGGTTGGCTGAGTGGTATCAGCGAAGGCATTGTCAGAGGGGCAGCGGTGACAAGTGCTGTCATACTCAGAAAGAGGAGCTACAATACTACTGCCCTTCCCAAGGGGTGTCACCTCACCAATCTTTAGCATCAGCTGGAGCACTGATTACTACACTGCTTTGTGGACCTGCATGCCCCATTGAACAGGGACTCTGTGTTGATGATGACAGCAAGTAGGAATATTATGACTCTTTCGTGAGCTTCTGCTGTACAGAAGTATCAGGTGCTCTCGATCTGAATTGCTGCAGAAGTTGAAAAGGAGTCTACCAGACATTCCATCATGGGTCAATATGGCTGAGCTGCCATTGAATGTGCCTAATACTTCCACTGTGGAAAAGATGGACTCCTGATGTGAGGTGGAGCCATGTCCCTCCATGCTCATGCACATTGACTGTAAGTTATCTGGCAGGCCTATCAGTGAGGCAAGTGCCTTTTGTGCAAATTTAACAGCAGTCTCATGTAGAACACCCATACAAGGATCTCAAGTGACACCCCTACTGCAAAAAAGGGTACACCACCTCATCTTCCATGATGGTAGCCCAGTCTTGGTTACTTCCACATCCTCCCATTGACTCAACATGCTCTGATTCTCACTCTGAACTGGCCTTTAAGCTTTGTGCTTGACAATTGTTGAGTAGCTGATTCAGAGTGCTGGGTTAATGATAGTGTATTTTTTTTCCCAGGTTACCTTCTACCTCCTCTTGCCCTTCCACTTGCTTCTGGAAGTGCTGAGCAGCTAGTTCCTAGTTATCTGAAAGCACCAAAACATCAAGAAAGCTTGGGACTGATGTAAATTGGGTTGGGAGGAAAGCAGATGATCTGCAGTCATTTTATCTGCGTGACAACATAAGAGGAGAAGGATATGAGTTAGTGCAGAAGGTGAATAAAGTACAAGTGTACTGTCATTCAGATTGTGCTGTGCTAAACTAAATGCTGTAACTCCATGATACAACTGCCCATTATTCTAAAGGCAATTTCTTCCAGGCCACTTGAATTTACAATAGAGATTTTCTTTCCAGCACTCTGGCTTTTTTTGCCTAAGCTCTCTCCTTTGACAAAAGAAAGTAGAATATCACTCGCTTTCAGTCAATGTGCTGGAGTAATTCAGTATTGGAATGTGGAGATATTGTGGTCATGGATGGTGTCCTTCAAAACTGCGTAGGTGAGGTATATTTCCAGGTTGTTAAGGGTGAGTGCGGAGTATTGGTGTGAGAGGTGGGTAGTGTGGTTAGTCCGAGATGTCAAATGAAATCTGTCACCTTGACTGGCTTTGTGAATAAATGCACCTCTTCTGACACAGTCTATGGTGCTACACTCGGGGTAAACCCTCATATGCACCTACTTGATATGCTCTGTTCTTGGCTGAAAATGTGTTGCTGGAAAAGCGCAGCAGGTCAGGCAGCATCCAAGGAACAGGAGAATTGAAGCGTGGCCTCCCTGCTAGTTTGAACAACCCTAGCAGAGTATGTTCAAGGTAGTAACAGTAGATCTGGGGGCCCTCTCCTTCTCTGCCAGTGGTACACTGCTGCAATCTCCCTTTGGTTGGCTGGGATGTCCAAACACAACTTGTCTTCTTCACGCTCCTGATGGCTGCCATCTCAGAAATAGCACCCTGGGTGCTGCACACAGATCGCACCTTCCAATCATGGAATTGAAGTGGTTGGACCATTTTTCTGACTTAAAGTCAGGGGCTAAATTTTACCGAACATCAGCTAATAGTCAATTTCTGGAGTTTCCTGGAGAGGTTAGATTAGATTAGATACAGTGTGGAAACAGGCCCTTCGGCCCAACAAGTCCACACCGCCCCGCCGAAGCGTAACCCACCCATACCCCTACATCTACCCCTTACCTAACACTATGGGCAATTTAGCATGGCCAATTCACCTGGCCTGCACATCTTTGGACTGTGGGAGGAAACCGGAGCACCCGGAGGAAACCCACGCAGACACAGGGAGAACGTGCAAACTCCACACAGTCAGTCGCCTGAGGCGGGAATTGAACCCGGGTCTCAGGCGCTGTGAGGCAGCAGTGCTAACCACTGTACCACCGTGCCGCCCACGGTTCTCTCCATTGGCTCCAATGAGTTCTCTCACATGACTCTCCACGGATTTCCTCATTACCAATACACCCAATCCTCTATGGTGCCCCACTTGTACTATTGTGTATTCAGTGATGGCAGTAAATGTTTTATTAACCGGCACCTATGGGACAAGGAGTGTTCCGGTTATCAAATATCTTGGATAATCAAGAGGTCCACATAATCAATGCAAAAGCACAATGCAATATATATATCACTTATTTATTTACAGCTTAAATCAATTAAATAATAACACAACTTTGTCTTAAATGAACTTTCCAGCAGACAGCCTTCTCACCAACACCCTCAACTGGCAACTCTGACATCGCAGTAAATTGTGATATTTAAGGAGAAATTGACTCACTTGAATCGATTGTTGAAAATCTACATGGCTATTCGATTGAATGACAAGTATGTATACATTGAGGGAAACACATTTAAAAAAAAAATAATTGGACAGGTCAATGCAGTAAACTTCAAGGAATTTGAGGTTTCTAACTTTTGCCACTTTATTAAGAATGTTGGTTCATAACGTGTCAATTAAACAAAGTTTGCTGTACATGCCACTGCTGGGAGTGATGAGGAATTCTGGTACTGGTACTATTTCTTAAGCTCCAGCTGTGCACCAAGTTGACAGCTATTGCTTACGGTCAATGTAGTGGGAAGGGAACCAAAAGGAAAAGGTGAGGGGGCAGATGTGGTAGTACTAATTGCACTTCATAAATGTGAATAAATAGGATATTTCTATTGTAACAATACATGGAAAGTGCAATCTCACTTCACCCCAACCCAATGTAAGCATTGGCTCTCGTCTTCAGAGGGCCTATTGTCTCCTCCACCATGGCCTACTGTCTCCTCCACATTGTATCTGTGCACTTAGCCTCAGACATCATCAGCCGTGGTTGCAGACAATAGCCCTTGTCTCTCACAAACTATCCTTTTGTAAAACATTCAGCCACTGAAATGAAGCAGAGCCATGAAAATTCTGGGGTGTAGCCAGGATACAGGCACCAACTTTTAAGAAGTGGTATCAGTGATTATGGAAGGCTGGAAAGACACTGGCAACAATGTGTCAAGTCTATAGCCCTGAATTGGAGCGGGAGCTGGCCATGTCATAGAGGCATAGAGTCATAGAGATGTACAGCATAGAAACAGACCCTTCAGTCCAACCCATCCATGCTGACCAGATATCCCAACCCAGTCTAGTCCCACCTGCCAGCACCCGGCCCATATCCCTGCAAACCCTTCCTATTCATATACCCATCCAAATGCCTCTTAAATGTTGCAATTGTACCAGCGTCCACCACATTCTCTGGCAGCTCATTCCATATATGTAGCACACTCTGCGTGATAAAGTTGCCCCTGAGGTCTCTTTTATATCTTTCCCCTCTCACCCTGAACCTATGCCCTCTAGTTCTAGACTCCCCGACCCCAGGGAAAAGACTTTGTCTATTTATCCTATCAATGTCCCTCATAATTTTGTAAACCTCTATCAGGCCACCCCTCAGCCTCTGACGCTCCTGGGAAAACAGCCCCAGTCTGTTCAGCCTCTCCCTGTAGCTCAGATCCACAATCCTGGCAACATCCTTGTAAATCTTTTCTGAACCCTTTCAAGTTTCACAACATCTTTCCGATAGGAAGAGACCAGAATTGCACGCAATATTCCAACAGTGGCCTAACCAATGTCCTGTACAGCCACAACATGACTCCCAACTCCTGTACTCAATACTCTGACCAAAAAAGGAAAGCATACCAAACGCCTTCTTCACTATCCTATCTACCTGCGACTCCACTTTCAAGGAGCTATGAACCTGCACTCCAAGATCTCTTTGTTCAGCAACACTCCCTAGGACCTTACCATTACGTGTATAAGTATCAATAAAAGCCACTGCCCAATTGCAACACTGACCTTGTCACAGGAAAATGAGATGAAGTGGATTGATTTGCCATAAATTGTCTTGGGAACTATGTTACTGTATTTGTGAATGCAGGGTTGTGAGATACCAAACAAGTGCCCAGTGGATCCTGGGAAACATAAAAATTCAATGCATCCATCATCTTAATAATCGCCAATGCAATCTTCTGCTCTTCACTTAATTAATTATATATGGGTCATCTCATACAATCCCTATTGTGTGGAAGCAGGCCATTTGGCCCATCGAGTTGACAATGACCCTCCGAAGAACATCCCAACCAGACTCACCATCCTACCCAATCCCTGCATTTCCCATGGCTAATTCACTTACCCTGCACATCTTTGGATTTGGAGGAAGACCACATAGACACGGGGAGAATGTGCAAACTCCACATAGTCCCTTGAGGATGGAATCAAACCTTGATCCCTGGCACTGTGAGGCAACAGTGCTACCTGCTCTGCCACCATACTGCCCCTTTGACAACTTCTTCAGGGAATTGTGTGTTGGAGGGATGCTTACCAGGAACTATCCCATGTTAATGCCAATGGTGTCAGATTTAAAATCCAGACGAAAAAGTACAGTCGTGTATGGAATGAGCTGCCAGAGGATGTGGAGGAGGCTGATACAATTGCAACATTTAAGAGGCATTTGTATGAATATATAAATAGGAAGGGTTTGGAGGGATATGGGCTGGGTGCCTGGCAGGTGGGACTAGTTTGGGTTGCGATATCTGGTCAGGTTGGACCAAAGGGTCTGTTTCCATGCTGTACATCTCTATGACTCTAGGTCTGGCGAATGAGGCATACTGGGGTGAATATCACCAGAACGCAACTAACTGTCAATTTCAGGAAGTTTCATGGAGAGGTTTTCTCTCAGTCTAGAGTTTTCTCTCAATTTTCCACTGCTCATTTCTTTTTGTGTACCATGTCTCTGTGGTGCCACTCTTACACTATTTTACAGCCACCAGGGATGGAGGGACTTGCCACTGAGAACCTTCCAGATTCCTTGAGCCATATTTAGATCCTAGTTGTGCATCAGGTCAAACAATATCAGCCATGAAAAGCCTGGCAGAGTGCATGCAGTAGAAATGAGAAAGAGAAGCTTCTGAGGGCATAGTGACTCTTCATTACAAATACAATCTCACATTTTGTAAATATATTGCCTCTTTAATCAACACCTCCCCGATTGACTGTCATTGTAATTGCTGCTGCAAGAGCCAAGCCGCACAGATAACTCACCCTTAGCGCATCCTCTCTTGAAACTCTATCTAAGGCAATGCTACTGATCTCTAGTGCCCAGTGCAGCATCACATCTTCGCATTGTTCAAGGTCATGTGCTGAAAAGCCTTTGAACAATTCAAAATTAGATTACACTCCCTGCAGTATGGAAACAGTCCCTTCGGCCCAGACCGACCCTCCGAAGAGTAACCCATCCAGAACCATTCCCCTACCCTATGTTTACCCCTGACTAATGCACCTAAAACTATGGGCAATTTAGTGTGGCCAATTCACCTGGCCTGCACATCTTTGGATTGTGGGAGGAAACCAGAGCATCCAGAGGAAACCCACACAGACACAGGGAGAACATGCAAACTCCACACAGTTGCCTGAGACTGGAATCAAACCTAGGTCCCTGGCGCTGTGAAGCAGCAGTGTTAACCATTGAGCCACTGTGCTGCCCACGTTCACGTTTATGTTCACTTTTATTGAACAATAGCAAAGGTGGAGACTTAAAAAGCAAACAATAAAGGCTGCATCACTTCTGAGAAGAAACGGGTACCGCTTTTGAGCAACACCAAACATATAGTTAATGCATAATCACTTCTCCTGGCTCTGCTCTGGGTTTAAATTATGTCCTGAATGGATTTCTGCATCCAATGTAGCATCACTCTCTCATACTGAAGGTACAGTAATGTCCTGATCATTCCCTTCGGAGAACTTTTGCCACTGTCCCAGCTTTTCAGAGTCCATCACATTGCCTCTTTGTCTGTTCTAGTTGTGCAGAGCACAACGTGTTAGGATTACTAGGAGAAAGTGAGGACTGCAGATGCTGGAGATCAGAGTCAAGATTACAGTGCTGGAAAAGCACAGCAGGTCAGGCAGCATCCGAGGAGCAGGAAAATTGACGTTTGGGCATAAGCCCTTCATCAGGAATGAGGTTTGTGGGCCAGGGGGCTGAGAGACTGACTGACTGGTGTGCACACCCAGGTTCTCCCAGATTGATCCAAGCATCTGATTCTCATCTTTAGGATACTTCCTGTCTGCCCCACCCTGGCCCTCCTTGAAGAATGGGTGGTGTTGTATAATGGCAGGATGAAGGACTTTTGCCCGAAATGTCAATTTTCCTGCTCCTCGGATGCTGCCTGAACTGCTGTGGTTTTCCAGCACCATACTAGACTCTGGTTGTATTATGCTCCACCGGCAGTTGTCTGCTTACGGAAGGGAGTCATCAGATATGGTTGGAGAGGATAGACCTTGCATCCTAGTTATGAGGCATTCAGCTGTTTGAAATGAAGCAAGAATATGAAGTTTCTCAAGGTTGTAGACATCATGGCAGCTGCCAGGTACCAGGTACCTGACACAGGCATGTAAGTACATGGTCCAAGGATCATGAGTTCAACAATTCCATTCCGTAAATGTACAAGTTGAAGTTGACCACATTATGATATAATGATGTCAATGCATCATATGTACAGTCTGGCACTGTAACTGCATCTAGGAGAAGCGAGTTATGTTGACAAAGCCTACTGCCCAGGCTGCAGCACTGACTTGTTGCAGGGAAATGAGATGAGATGATGTGATCTGGCATAAATAAATTCAATAACTGCCCTGATACATTTGTGGATCGAAAGATCCTACATAGAGCCCCAATGGATCCTTTGGAAGCAGTAAAAGAAATGATGTAAAAGCAGCGATGTAAAAGAAATTAGCCTAGCTGCTACTTTGGCAACCATTGGGATGGGATGCTCATCCAACTCTTCAGGTCACAGGTCCCACTCCAGCAGATGACCTTATTCTGTGACAGTGACCTGGAACATTCTCAGTCTGTAGTGTCACTGTGCCTTGTTCATTGGGAGAAAGAGGCATTGAGGAAGAGAGACTCTGGGCCTCCTGCACATCCAGAAGGGGTGATGTTATGGACCAGACCAAACCCTCTCAAAATATATTAAGAAAGTAGTCAATTTCCTACCATATTCTTATTTTAAAGATAAGTATAAGGCGTTATGTTCTGGATGCAATTCGATTGGTCAAACTACCAGGCTTGAAACAAAACACACTTTATTGCCCACTATAATTAAAATGCAGGCAAAAAATTGGCTTAATTGTAACTCTGAAATGCTTAATAAAATAATATAAATGACTAATAACTGTTCCATAGAGTCATAGAGATGTACACCATGGAAACAGACCCTTTGGTCCAACTCATTCATGCAGACAAGATATCCCAACCCAATCTAGTTCTAGTATAGTAACATCGCATAAACAGAGTGTTGGCAAGGGCAAATGCAGTAAAATAGATTGTCTCATGCAATTCCAGCAATAGAAAGGGAACCCCAGCTTTTACCTGCAACAGTGAGGAATAAGAGTTTTTACATCCAGCAACTGTTACTAAGGCTAAAACTAAAAGTCCTGGTTCAGTAGGAGCTTGGTCCCACCCATTCAGGCTGCTTCTATTATTCCAAATTAAAAAAAACTCAAAGCCAGGCAAGCTGTTTACTTAATTGGCTTTAAGCATACCACTTGTCACATCTGTCTCAACCTTTCTTCTTTATATTTGGAAAAAAAGAGGACTAAATACACCTCTTAAAGCCATAGTATCGTCACAACATTCTGTTGTGATTTCTTCAAGTGGAGTTTGTTCAGCAGCCTCTGAAGGTTGCTGCTGGTACTGGGCTGACTGGTACATCTCGTCCTCTTCCATTTGTGTGCATCTTTGCAGCACCTCAGTACAGTGACAATAACCCCTGCTGTGGGTGGATCCATCAGTCACTGTTCCAATGAACCTCTGTGCGGGAACGATCAGAAACACAACAGGTCCTTAGTAATATGAGCAGTCAGTATTCACAACACCCACACATTATAGATTACCGTAGTCCTCCACACAGTGGGACATGAAGGACTCTGACAAGGAGGGTCATGGAATGCCTCTACATAGACCTTTAACACAGGGATTTTATTCTGAAGAATGCAGCACAAACCGTGGCACCCAAGTACAGGAGATTGTAGATGCTGTATAATTACTGACACCTTGTCCCCCTCGCTCTGACATTCTGGCAAAGGCTGATTTGCATACAAGAACATGTTTACAAATACTTGTGGTTCAAGGTGAGAGGAAGTCAGATCGATGTCTCTGGCTGCACAAGGACATTGGATTAGCTTTGTGAATTGCAATCCCAGGTGACATTTTTAAGGTCTTCTGGGATTAGCTCAGCCTCTCGGAGATGACAATGTCGTGAGTACTGATGTTGGAAAGATTGTTTTTGACTAGGATTAGTATCTCACATAGTTGGACACTACCTGCATTTCACATGCAGGGAATTAATGATATCTTTAGACTGTCCTGTGAATGTGCCTGCTTCATGCAGATACCACTTTAAAGAGCCTCATGTCACTGATGAGTAAAGTTCACTTGCTCAAACTGGGGGAAAAAAAATTCCACCTCTTTCCCTCACCCCACCCCCCCAAGTGTGCTCACAGCCATTGCCCATTTACAATTTGCAGGAGGGTGGAAGGTAACCCAGGGCATGCTTGTCACAGTGACTCACAGGCTCAGCCTGGTCAGCACGTGACCCCACTGAACCTCCAGGTTCCTTTCTCCTTGAAATCTGTGCTAACCCCATCAGTACTGAGCTTCTACATGCTCCCATCCAACTCTCTCACTTACAGCTTCAAGTCCTGGCATTACCCCTGAGTCCTGGACCTACAACTTAGTCACCATACCGCACTGACCCCCCTGTTAAAGCTGGGCTGTTTGTAATTGATGGTTTCCTCTCCTCCTCCCCATCTTCTCCCCCCCACACCATATACCAATGTCATCCTATGCTCTATTGTCTTGCATACTTGTATAATGGGTGGTCCCTTCACAATTATTATCCACTCTCCATCCCAACGTGCTGTCTCCAATTTGCAGAAATAACTTCTTAACCCCGCACCCATCACCCCCAAACACTAACTTCCCTACCATAGCAGTGGTGTCTGATAACCTACCTTGAGTTTCACCTGAACAGATTCTCGGTACTGCCAATGGCCCACCACCACCACACCTCACTCCCCCACCCCTTCCCCCCTCTCTGCCTCCTCACCACCCCTTCTCCCCTCCACACTCCTCAACTGAATAGACATTCCCATCTAACGAAAGAGTAGACTCTTGATTTATCTCTGCAGTTTCCTGACTAAGTTACTGCTAAATCTGGAATGGTTACAGTGGGCCTGCAGGACTGATTGTGATCCACCACCTGATATGGAAGCTTGCCACAAATGGCTGAATGAGGGTGTTCCAGTCCCTGGAATAATATCAGACACTACCCTTGACTTACTATGCAAGCCCCCTTTGACTGAAGGCTATGTCTCTTGACCTGAATGAGAACTACCTGAATGAGACACAGCTATTTCATTTAAACATATTATAATATGTTCACAGCATTGAGCTGCTGGCGCATTGTGGAAATGGAACATTGGTATAGTGTAATATATTGCAACTTGTCCACCCCATTCATGGATCACTTCTAGCAACCATGACTAGCTTCTTGGCTTTGTGTTTGTGCTAAAAGACAAGTCAAGCCAGAATTAATTGAGCCTTAAGTTCTGACTGAAGCACAAAAAGGCAGAGATTCTATGCAGATCAAATAGGGACAAAGTAAGTGAATGCTAAAAGAGTATGTGAGGAGCCCCAGGATGCAGCCTGGTCTAATCCATGAGATAGGTGCTTGTCCCCATGCACAAGGAGACCTGTAGCATCCTTATAATGAAAGGAGCCAGTGTGCTCCAAAGTCCAGAATTCAAGTGTATGGTAAATGGTCCAGATGTACCACGATGTGTTGGGGCAGTTACATGCCATCTGTCAACCAGATGATCATTGCCAATACACCATAACCTGGCATTTGGTGACTATGCAAAATGGAGTTTCAGAGGCACAAGAGACAAGTTGGAGTCACCAGGTACCCACTCTGTTCACTGGAAATTGTCACAGACTTGTTTCGGTTTTAATGTGTGGAAACCACATATCAATAAGGCAAGAGAGGCACTAATTGCATTCAAATCAGTCTCTTGTTGTTGAATCACAATTGCCCACATCATTCAGGGCTGGGTAGTATACACCCACACTTTCTAAGTGGTATGGGGCATATTGTGATCAGTCCCTGTGCCTAAAATCCAAATGACTTGATCTTGAGTGCATTTCTGATTAACTGTGCTTATTGGATATTTCATTTTGTTATAGCTTTTGAGGGCATCTAACTCCATGATGCTAGTGGAACTTGACATCACGGGGAACTGTATCATTGGATACAGTTTTGATACTGACTTGCATTATTATCACCTCCAGAGTCATGAACTAAAAGGTGGAAAATGGGATTCGAGGATTCAGATGAAAGCAAAATACTGTGGATGCTGGAAATCTGAAACAAACACAGAATGTTGGAGAAACTCAGCATGTCTAGCAGCATCTGTGGAGAGAGAAACAAAACTTAATGTTTTGCATCAAGTATGACTCTTCTACAGAACTTCAGATCTTTGGTGCAAACACGATGGGTGAATTAAATTGGAGCAATCACTAAAACCTAAAGGATTAAACAGTATACTTAGTAGGAAGTTCAGATGCAGCACATTTTTGACATTAAAGCACCTTTGTACCCAATCCCCTGGAAGAAGTTATCAGCATTCTCTGCAAAACAATAATGCTGGAAAGTTCAACATTTGTTCACAATCTGATAACTGTTTGATTTTTGGCAGGGCTTTTGACACAGTGACTTTTAGAAGTTAACACAGAAGCACGATTATATTTATTATGTAATTCTTATGCCTGCATTTAAGAAGAAAAAAGTTGGGCAAGTAAATAAAAACACATCTGTATGTCCTATCAATTCTGTTGGAAAATTTACCTTTTTAACAATGTGAGTTTTTTTTATATTTAAAAAAGATTTACATCAACCTTTTGTACAAGGTTAGATACATTCCACATTCAATTCTGACAGTGAGACAGCATGAACATTTGTGACCTTGAAAACCAATCAACAAACTAGTGAAAGAGACGAGAATAATGTTAGAATCATTTTTTATCTCTGTGGAAACAAATCCATCAGCCTACCCTCAAAGATGTAGATCTGACATACTCAGATGGTAAGAGTCATCCAAGTTAAAAACTGATGATTGATGTCATGAGATACAAATGAAAAATAATCCAAGATGTTTCCTGAACAGCTGGGAGCTTTTCTATCTTTATTTGAAATTTTACTTTTGGACAGACACAATTTTCCTAATACTTTTCACAACACTACTTAATGCGCATGTAGTTATCTGCAAATCCTGGATTTTTCCACTCCTAACTTGTGACTGCCATGTGATTTGATTGACTTCAAAACTGACTGGCATTCTTGAAATGTATGTGTGGATGAATTGTCGTATTGTGACTTAAATAAAAAAGGATTGTACAACTAATATTGGAAAATACAATTAACTAATTACTGCTAAGTTTTGCTATAATGGTGAAGTTTGTGAAGTAGCTTACATTGCTTGCAAAGAAAGGTTTACACTTACGAAATACTCTTCAGCATCCTCAGCAAGCCCCAAAGTGCTCCACAGCCAAGGAATTACTTTTGAAGTGTAAATACTTGTCTTGAGAAGACGTGGGAAACAATTTCACACAGCAAAATCCCATAAACATTAAAACGAAGAGTCAACAATCAGTTAAACAGCTTTTTGGTAATGGTTGGGCATGAGTTTAGGAATCTGTATGTCCATACAAACAGCCAAGATATGCCTCAGTTTACCAAACCTTCCCCCAAAAAAGTATGTTTTCTTTAACATCATAAAGATCATAAGAAATAGAACAGGAGTAGGCTCCCCCCCACCCCATCAATCCTTCTCTGCTATTTAATAACATCTTGGCTGCTTTGATTATAGCCTTACCTCTGCTTTCCAGTCTGTTTCCCATAATTTTGACTCCCTTTGACATCAAAAAACCTGAGCCATGAATTATGCTCAATGCAATACCCTACGTTGCTCTTTGTGAAGAGAATTCCAAACACTAATGACTCTTTGGAAGAGAAAATTACTCAACTCCATTTTATTGACCTCTTATATTGAAATTGTACCCCCTAGTTCTAGAAATCCTCAAGAGTGGAAATAGTCTTTTATCGTTTACATTGTCCAGATCTTGTTCTATTTCTTAAATGTTTTAAGTAACATTATTATTCATTATTCTAAACTCTAGTACTCACCCTGCTTAACCTTGCCTCCTGAACCTGCATGCCAAGTGTGTGTGCTTTACATAGAGTATTCAGATCCTTTTGTACCCCATTATTCTGCAATCTCTCTTCACCTGGAAAAAGAATTCTCCTTTTCTAGTCTTTCTACCAAATTGGACTTCATATTTTCCCACACTGTAATGACAACTTACATACATCTATTTACAAAGTTTCTTTCTTTCCTTTATGCATTGCATGACATGTTTTTAATATATTAATTTTTGACCAACTAAGCATCTGTGAAGCAACTCGGGAGCTTCTTCTATTTTAATGATGCTTATGAAATGCATAATCCTCTTGTCATTTTGAGGATGTGTGGTCATTGACCATTTACTCCCCTCTCTAACATCATGAACTGGGTGTGATATTTTCTCTTGCTCATTACTAAGATTAACCTTTATCACAGGTATCAGCTCAATGGGAAAAATAAATCTAAAATCTCAAATGCAAATATATCCCTCAAGTAAGGAGATCAAAACTGTACACAGTTCTATCGGTGTGATCTTACTAGTGCTTGTACATTTGTAACAAAACTACTTGACTTTTCCACTCCATTCCCTGTGCAGTAGAGGCTGACATTCCATTTGCTGCTTAATCACTTCCTGAATCTGCATGCCAAGTGTTTGTGCTTTACATAGAGTATTCAGATCCTTTTGTACCCCATTATTCTGCAATCTCTCTTCACTTGGAAAAAGAATTCTCCTTTTCTAGTCTTTCTGCCAAATTGGACTTCATATTTTCCCACATTGTAATGACAACTTACATACATCTATTTACAAACTCTTTGTTACCTACTCATAACTTGCATGCCTACCTGTCTTTGAATCGTTGGCAAATTTGGTTACAATATAGTTGGTCCTTTCATCCAAGTCATGGACACAGAATGTTGTTGACATTATCAATGGCTGTAATATTATAAGTGCTTGCACATTTTAAGAAGATGAACATCCGTCTAAATTGGCACACCAGCCTACATGTCATAAAAGGAAAGGGCAAAAGTGTCAAAAAGGCTCAATATGCTTACATTGCTAATTTAGAAAGGATATGAAGAAAAGCTTAGAAAGATACAATGTACTGAGCACCATTTCACAAACGTGAATAGGTTTGTTTGGTCCGGTTATGGATTTTAACATAAAGGAATGTGAAGGCCGCTACTTGTCATTATTGATGTCGGCTTCTTGGGGAAACAAAATGCGAAACCTTTTGAGCTTCTACAGTTTGTACAGTTGTAAGTTATATTAAAAAATGAACTATCATCTGGCAGCGCAGTGGCTCAGTAGTTAGCACTACTGCCTCACAGCACCAAGGTCCCAGGTTTAATTCCTTGGGTGGACTGTCTGTGTGGAGTTTGCACATTCTCCCCGTGTCTGTGTGGGTTTCCTCCAGGTGCTCCGGTTTCCTCCCACACTCCAAAGATGTGCAGGTCAGGTGAATTGGCCATGCTAAATTGCCCATAGTGCTAGGTGCATTAGTCAGAGGGGAAATGGGTCTGGGTGGGAAACTCTTCGGAGGGTCGGTGTGGACTGGTTGGGCCGAAGGGCCTGTTTCCAAACTTTAGGGAATCTAATCTAATCTGCATGTATAAATATGCAACATTTCATTGGCACCAATGATGGACTGCAATACCAAGTTTCTTTCTTTGCTTTATGTATTGCATGACATGTTTTTAATATATTAATTTTTGACCAACTAAGCATCTGTGAAGCAACTCGGGAGCTTCTTCTATTTTAATGATGCTTATGAAATGCATAATCCTCTTGTCATTTTGAGGATGTGTGGTCATTGACCATTTACTCCCTTCTCTAACATCATGAACTGGGTGTGATATTTTCTCTTGCTCAGTACTAAGATTAAACTTCACAGTATTATTGACAAGGACATATACAGGTTGTCTTCAATCCGTGACAATACATCATGGGATGAAGTTCTTGGGATGTCCCTAGCTCACATTATTTTTCAATGAAAATCTGTCAAACTTAGTTTGGCTGACTTCCCAGCTATGCTGCCCATGGAAATATTCAGACCGTGTGCATGGTTCACCTGTTCTTGATGATTTTCAACACTAAAATAGCAACCGTGGCCCTAGGATCCCGAATTAGAGTCATGGAGTCTTGGTCCAACCTGTACATGCCGATCAGATCTCCTAACCTAATCTAGTCCCATTTGACAGCACTTTCTCATATCACTCAATCTATACATGCACCACCCTTTGTGTGAAAACATTGCATCTTAGGTCTCTTTTAAAATCTTCCCCCTCTCACCCTCAACCTATGCCCTCTAGTTCGGGAAACCCCAACCCAGGGAAAAGACCTTGTCTATTTACTCTATCCATGCCCCTCCTGATTTTATAAATCTCTATTAGGTCACTGCTCAGCCTCCAATGGTCCAGGGAAAACAGCCTCAACATATTAGCTTCTCCGTATAGCACAAATTCTCCAACCCTGGTAACATCCTTGTAAATCTTTTCTGAATCCTTTCAAGTTTCACAACATCCTTCCTATAGCAAGGAGACCAGAATTGCACATGAAATTCCAAAAGTGGCCTAACCAATGTCCTGTACAGCCGCAACATGACCTCCCAACTCGTATAGTCAATGCTCTGACCAATAAAGGAAAGCATAGTAAACACTTTCTTCACTATCCTATCTTCCTAAGACTCCATTTTGCATACTGAAATGTGCTCACAGCCTGAGGCAGCTTTATTTCATTGACTATCTAGTTAGAGATACTCTCCTATAAGGGATGATAATTCATATTGATAGACAACTACTGAACTGTTCAGAATGAATGATGTGCAGAAACCTAACTATTTAAAAAAGAAGCTTGTATTCCATTGCTGTTTGCAGGTTACCTAGTTTCAGAGGGCATTGTAATGGTTTGTTTAAAAATATATTTTAATAGAATATTTCTCTCTGCAATTTAAAAAAATGCTTACTCTATAAATATTTCACCTGATATATAACTTTTATGCTCCTCAGTTTAGAATATTTCCTGATTGTGTGTTTGTGCTAAACAACTGCTGTCAGAACAAACTAAAGCAGAAGGAAGGGAAAGCAAACCTTTCACCTTTGTGATTGCCTCCCCAAAATAATAAGACATAACTGATCAATTTAATTGTTTATTGTTTATATTGTTTGCATTGGTTAAAAAGCATACTTTAAAATTTTAGATAATTATTATTTACAGAGTGATGAAGCATCACGTATGTGACCAGTAACGACAACCCCTTCCAAACACCCCAGCCCTTGCCCTCCCCTCCCTCCCCCACCCCGTGATGGCAGTTATAGTACTAGGGGATCTTGACACACTTGGTCAGGCCACTCAACCATTCTGGAGCTCGGGTTCCATATGAAAAATAACTAATTTTTATACCATTGCTTTCTATACTTCCTTGTCATCAGAAAGGGAATTTCAATTACATTACAGTTCTAGCAGATTGAGCTGTATAACACATGAATATCTCACAGCCTCATCATATAAAACATAATGTACACAAAACCAAGTTTCCTTTATAGCAGTCCGTGTGGTGGCCCCACACTTACAGTAAACTCTATGTATGGCTTTACAAGGGTACATTTTAAAATACGATTTGCATCTTATTTATTTAAAAGCGTTTTAAGTGAACGGGTTAGTGTGCTTACAATAGCCGTCATGGTAATTGAATGTCGCGCTAAAACCTTAACGTTAGGATCAATGGGGGTTGCTCCAGACACTGCTTCAGCAGCTCTCAGCAGACAAATATAGTTCATTACAACCTCATCTACCTTAGCAACAATTTCCTGTTGCTGTGTTTCAGAATTCATGACTTTAACTAATCGCATGCAGGCTTCTGTTAAGCAACACAGTACTTGGAAGCTGGACGTCATAGCTAAGAGCATTTCCTCTGGGCTTTTTTCTGCAGCAGCCATTTTCCTGCAGGCGCTTCCCAACTCCCTCGATTCAACTGATAACAGTTGTTTGTACTGGCTAAATCGGAGTTGACGGAGGTCTGATTTTACATGTTCTTTATTACCGATGCTTGCCTGCAAAAGAGACAGCAGTTCGCTGGCATCTCTCTGTGCTGCAAGAAATCCGCCTGGCAGTGTGTACACCTTGTCCTTTAGAGCATTAATTCTGGCAATCCTGCCAGCAAATGCCATGTCATTAGTGTCTGTATGTTCCTCCTCATTGCCGTTGTTGCCCCCAGTCACTCTACAAGGTTCCACAGACAGTCCGAGAGCCTTTCTGGCACTTGCAGAGTTGGAGGACATACAGAATGCTTGAGATGGACTGGAGAAGAGATGATTTTGGTCCAAGCAAGACAACTGTCCCTTACTACCATAACCATCATCATCATCATCCTCTTCAGCATCATTGTCTTTATTAAGGAAACAATAGGTAAAAGGACCACGACACTTCCAGTTGCTCATCTCCACCTTTGGAAAAGGCAATGGCTTGATGTGTCGGAAATCCTTTTGCACTGAAAGTATCTCCATTGATCTCCGACTATCCTTCCCGTCTGCAGCAATGGAGCAGCATGATGTATTTATTCTCACTGATCCTTGAGAGTGGCTCTTTGATAATCTCTCGCCCAGAGGAAGTTCGACTCTTTTCTGTACAGGATGAGGATCAGATATTTCGGGGAGATCAGAATACTGGAATCCTATGAAAGTCTTTGATTTTCCTACTAGGGTTTCTACATTTCCCATTCCTGGTGTAACACTGCTGCTGCAACGCCTCAACACCTTCTTTCTGGGAGGAATTTTAAGGCTTCCTCTGCCAACTTCACAGGCTTTCCTATTAAGTGGTGTTGCATGCGCTTGTTCTACTTTGGAAAGATCAGGTGACTCTCGGCAGGTACTTGGCACCTTTGTATCATTGCAAATGTTTGATGGCAGAGTAATGTTGTCGGCTTTGAATTGATTAGTGAATGCTGAAGTTGCACCTCCTCTTCCTCGTTGCTCAGGCTGTGTGCAAGCTACACTAGGGGTGGCAGAAAAACACAGAGAATCATTAAGCACCTCCTTGACAACATGCTGCAATTTACAATCTGGGTTGCACTGCTTGTCCTCAGCAGAGAGCTGCTTCTCATCAAAACCTCCAGGCACAGCTTTATCATTCTCACTGGCAGCTCCTTTACTCAGACTGAGACATTGCTCAGAATGCAGATCTTGTCCTACATCTCTGTCAAAACAGTCAACTTGCTTGCTTTTGTTATTAGTTTCCTCAAGCTGTCTAGTTTTTTGAGTCCTCTGTTTAGCTAAGTCATTCTCCCTCCTCAACTTGGCTGGCAAGGAAGTAAAAATTATATTTCTAAAATTACATAGAGAATTCTTAGCTAACTTACTTTTACTGGAAGGAAATGAGTCTTTGGATGTTGAAACCAATGAAGGGAATGTTAATGTGTTAGACCTATAATACTTAGAAAATTTCTTATATTCTTTGACACTGTCATGTTCATTCGGGAAAGTGATTTTTGTGCTTTTAAGATTAAGAAATGTGCTGTGTTTAATTTCTTGAGATAAACGATTACCTTCATCAGGTTTGGGCTTACTTGTTCTTTCCACTACACCTGTGTTAGAATTTTGAGAGCTAACTTCCTGAGGTGAATCTGACAAAAGAGGACTACTTTCCTGATCTCGAAAATCATCATTTCCCTCACTCTCTATTTTACTTTCAAATGTTAAATGTTGCAGCTCAACATCTGTGTAAATATTATCGCTGTTTACTGAGGTACCTGTGGTTTCTTTAATCTTGGGTACTCGGTGGCACCCATCACGTATGGTACCAAATATTGGTTCAGCATTTGAAGGCGCATGCGTGTTATGGGCTGTTCTCCTATGACACATGGCTTCAGCTTGGGGATGCAGATCTTTATATGATGTTCCGTGGCTTTGAAGCAAAAGTGTTCGTTGATCTTCTGAAATGTAGCCAAGGCCTTTTAAAGAAGATTCCGATAATATGTGCTTAATATCACTTGTACAGAGGGGGGAGTCGACTGGGGTGGCACACGTACTACTGCCTGTACTGCAGGCTGCATCTACTGAAGAACACTGGGAACTCTGCAAAGAGTAATGACCCTCACTTTGCAAAGAGGACATTCTTTTTGTCATATGGTATTCACAAAGTCTGGTCACACTCTGTTCAGCTTCCGGAAGCTCTGACGAGTGGTCATCAGGGAACAGCTCTGCATCTTCTGAATCGGTCAGGTGTTTGGTTGAAGACATGTAAGTGGTATCAGAAAGAAAGCTTTCATCACGTCCAAGCCCGGAAGTGCTGGCCAAGGAGCAACGATCATCTACTTCAGTATCTGGTTCTTTCCCTTCATGTTCAGCTCTAGAAACTACGCAGGATTTGTGAAAACCTTTACCATTAATTAACCCTGGGAAATGCTGATCAGTCATCTTTTCTCCTGAAACTTGAAACCAACTTTGTGTCTCTCTACGGAAAGTAGTGCTTTCTAAGTCAAAAGTGGTTGTGCCGTGACTGTTCTTTGTAATCAATGTGCTGTATTTGCCGTTGGATGACAAATCATCGCCCAGTTCTGTCTTTCTGTTTGCATGTTGCCTTTTCATTGATACATTACCATCATGTGCTATCTTGACATTACTATCACCTGCCTTGTTTTTTTGCTTACTTGCACAAGAATACATTAGAGATCCCATCTGCAGTTTGCTGAAGTAGTCGGTGACAGATTTTGTCTCCATTGTCTCTGGCTCCATCTCAACTTCCTCAGAAGGAAGTATCTGTTTCGAAGGCACAGCTTTCGACTTTGCATTGCTACCCCGTTGGACAGTCAAGGAATGTGTAGCTTTTGGAATCATTTTAGAAGTGGGCCCTATGTTCTCATTCTGAGAGATTGGGAATTCAGTTTGCTCTTCTTGAAGTTGTTGATAGCCTTCGCTGGTGGCCACAAGCATATGCATGGAACCCTCAGAATGCTTCTGTGCTGAGGCTACCTCAGAGCTTTCAGTCATTTCAGAGGAGTTTGTTTCATTGCCAGAATCCGATGACGACTCAGGACTATAAGCTCTTAATATCACTACACCTGTATGCCATAAGAGAATAAACACCCAATTAATTACGTCATCATAGGCACTTTTTTAATCATAATAAAATAGGTTTATTAAATAAAGTGTTTAGCATTCTTAAATTTCAGTGCATAATAAGCATCCAGCGCATGAAATATGAACTAAGATTGTTCCATTAGCATGCCAGATCAGAAAAATGGGATGACACACTGATGGTAAAATTTGTTCTGGAATGTTTCCAAGTTGTTAACAAATTTACAGATGGAACATTATGAAAGTCAATGAATAAATGTTACTATGGTGAAAGAACCTGAACTGTCATCTGTTTGCTGAACGGACTGCTCCTCAGAAGCTGCCAGCGCCTCCAGTGCTTGCAAAGTGGATACCACTGCATCATCTAATGCTTGCTCACCACTCTGGTCTTCGGCCTGTGTAGGAATGGCATCTATTAGCGACACTGGGATGTCATCACTTGGAGAGCATTTGTTTTGTGCAGTCTCCTGTGAACTCTGCGCTTGTTGATGCTGGCCATCTTCTTCATCAGAGCTGTTGTCTCTGAAACCTGGCGGAGGGGCAGCTATTGCTATATTCAGCGTGTGAAGGAGAAAATCATCTTCATCATCGTCATCACCTCCAGGTGGAGGAAGTGATGTTAAGTCAATTATGTCATCACTAGACCCAGAAATATTGAGAATGTCGGTTTTGTCGGCCTCTCCAAGTGGGATATCTTCCTCACAGCTGGCCTCATCTTCATCCTCAGCATCATCTGTCGTCTCTGAATAACATATGTCATGTAGTAACGGCTCTTCGATGTTTTCTGCACTTGCAAACATTCTGCTATCGTTAATGTTTGCATAAACTGCGTTTGTATCAATGTTGTCCACATCAATCCCTGGGAATGAGTACTCTGAACATTTAGTGTCACTTACATTGGCCAAATACATAGATGCCTGTTGGTCTAAATTGCTTGGGCTATCATCCAGCAATCTTTCATATCCAAGGTGTCTTGGATTAAAAGCAGCTACATTGTGATCCTCGAAGACAAAGGATACCTTTGCTCCCCTTGGAGATTCTTGTACTGTCTTTGTATGTTCTTTCCCAGAGGACAACCTGTTGAAAGCTTTGTTTTCAGCTTCCATAGTATTTATATATTCGGCTCCTAGATGACTATGGTCATGAACATCTGTAATCTCTGTTATTAACCCCCCTCTGGGATCTTCATGATAAATTGAATCATTTGCGAAATCTATATTTTGCTGCTTTGATTCTCTAATAGATGATGGCTGGGCATCTTTTTTAGCCCTGATGTGGCATGAACTTTTCGGTAAATAATTCCATTCTAAGGTGTGCATATTATGTTTGGTCTTGTATTCTGGGCCTATGGAAAGGAAAGACAGATTGTTCATAAATAACTATCAGCATCATTACTTAACACACACACAATATAAACACTTCTTTGTCATAATCCAATATATTATAATTCTCAGTCAATACTTATAAAATTTAGACAAAAGCATGATATTAAAATGGCTGCTACAAATCATGTGCCCTTGACATTTTAAGTTTTACCTGCACATCCACCAATATCATTTATTGTATCCGTTCCTCCTGATGTGGTCTCCTCTACATTGGGGAGACTGGTCGCCTCCTAGCAGAGTGCTTTAGGGAACATCTCCGGGACACCCGCACCAATCAACCACACCGCCCTGTGGCCCAACATTTCAACTCTCCCTCCCACTCTGCCAAGGACATGGAGGTCCTGGGCCTCCTTCACCGCTGCTCCCTCACCACCAGACGCCTGGAGGAAGAACACCTCATCTTCTGCCTTGGAACACTTCAATCCCAGGGCATCAATGTGGACTTCAACAGTTTCCTCATTTCCCCTTGCCCCACCTCACCCCAGTTCCAAACTTCCAGCTCAGCACTGTCCCCATGACTTGTCCTACCTGCCTATCTTCTTTTCCACCTATCCACTCCACCCTCCCCCCGCCCCCGACCTATCACCTTTATCCCCTCCCCCACTCACCTATTGTACTCTATGCTACTTTCTCCCCACCCCCATCCTCCTCTCACTTATCTCTCCACCCTTCAGGCTCTCTGCCTGTATTCCTGATGAAGGGCTTTTGCCTGAAACATCGATTTTACTGCTCCTCGGATGCTGCCTGGAACTGCAGTGCTCTTCCAGCACCACCGATCCAGTGCTGAGTCTCAAGTGAATGTGGTACTTAAATCTGGAAATTCACAGCAACCATGGGAATTCACACAAACCTTTGTTCAAGGAGGAGTCGTCATTGAAGAATGACCTGACTGTTTTTAACATTGCCAAAAGGAAACGTTGAAACCCAACGGGTGTTAGGCAAATGTGAATAGATCCTGTCGACATTCCATTGCATTTCAATAGTTCTCCTTATGCAACAAACTGGGACAAAAGAATCTCAAAGTATCAAACAACAACAGAACCTGATTGGAATTAGCAAACACATTGGTTGGAAAAAGGAGTTTGAATTTGTGGGTGCCATATGGTGAGGAATCCATTTTTGTCATCTGTGTTGAAAACTAGTCAACGCTTTTTGCAAAGAGAGAGAATTCCATCAAACTAGCTGCAAGTTATCTGAGCTGCCAAGGTAATAAATAATTGGGTCTTAAAAATGGGAGTAAGAACACATCCCTCCTCAAATAGTTGTGACTTAAGAGTTCACCTAAGAACCAACCTTCTGAAAATTTGTAATATTGTGCAGGGAGTGAAAAAGTAATTCCAGGTTTCAGCTTTAGCGGAATCAGAGAACACAGGATAATTTTGATTGAACGTATGGCAGAATTAGGCTCCAAAGTCATATGCTTTTCTTGTTTTTATACTTCTATTATAAATTTCCTTGTCCATATTTCTAATGAAAGCTGTCTATGTAAGCTTGATCTACTATAATTATTCTGGTTAACAGGGGTCAGCATGTTTTGCCTCCACCAGGGGGTATTGTTTCTTAACTTGAATTTCAGTTTTGTTTTCAAGGCTGCGTCTGCTGAAGCCACAACTGCAGACTCCATCCCAGGTAGCTGCCTGCATACAAAATGGCACAGAGCAAACTCAGCCATAGAAAACCCCACTGATCTCACTTGCTGTCTGTCTCTTAAACCATGACTGCCTTCCTTGCCACCTGACTCACCTACTGCTTTCTGCCCTCCAGTCATTACCCCTCTCCTGATCCTTCTTTGCTTCACTCCAAAATCCTCAAGTCTTCTTTCCCAAATCTGTTTCACACTACTACTGACACTTGTCACCCTGCTTTCAAACCCTGGCCATGTGGGGAGGCAAGTGAGGTGTTCAGGCTAAGTTAGAAGAGTGGTGAAGGTTTCAGAAGCTTCAAGAGGGATCAGAGGGTGGTGGTGTGGCAAGGATTGATGTTTGATGGTAGAGTAGAGGTTGGAGGGCTTGTAATAGGTTTGGAGATCTCTTGGACAATGTTGTTAGTAGCATGGTGCCCAGTTGCAGCTGCTTCGCAGACAGGCCCTTGGACAGAGGAGATAGGTGCCTCTGCAGATGTTCTGAACACACCAAGTCTTCGTCTTCTGCAACCTGCCATCTCCCCTGAGGCTCAGGAGAACTCTTCAACAGCAGCTAAGTTTTAAATCAAAATGTGTGATGATAGAATGAGCAGCCTTATTTAAAGTTGCAACCATTCTTCCTTGGAGCAGATTGGCTGCGTGTCCAACCTCGGGCTTTTGTTACAACCAAATATGGATGAGTTCAAGGCTTGTGTCAGGAAACAGATTTCTTTGGTCTTTACCGTACCATGCACCCCAGAGCCACAATTTTGTTAAAATTCAATCCTTGATTGAATGAAAGAAATCAGTCACAGATGCAATGTAACCTTCAAGTCGTCACTTCTTCACTTGTGTGTGATTGGGACTTGTACTTATGGACTGTGTGTACCATCTGTGGCTAATTGTACATTTTGTTCCGTTGAGCTTTATTTATGAAAACTGCGGCCCAGGTCTTAATTTGCAGTAAATCCATTCCTTTGTTCCCTCCCCTCCCCACTGTGCTTTCTGGCCTACCTATATTGGTTCTGTTTGTACATCCCTCATGTTCTCTGAACAAAAGGCATTGATTCGACGTGCCATAATAAATAAAACTGCAAACTGACCGATCAGTTAGGGGAATAGCAAATATAATTTTAAAAATCTATCAATTGAAAAATTATTTTGATAACGTTAAGGTGGATTGCAGAGGGAACTTTGGTGACAGCATTGAGGAGTGAATACATTGTGAACGAGGAACAAGAGTAGATCCTTCAAGTCTACTCTGGCATCTAATAAGATCACAGCTGACTTGGCTTTGTTTGAGCTCTACGTTCCTTCAGACTCCCAATAACCTTTCATCCCCTTTGCAATCAAGAATCTATTTACCTCAGTCTTAAAAATGTTGAAGTTTCTGCATACACTGCCTTTTGAGGCAGAGAATTCTCAGAAAAAAAATGCTTCATCATCTGTCTTGAATGGGTAATGCCTTATTTTATTGAAACCTTCATTGCTTTAAATTTCCTTAGTTATAAAAAGGTCTGGTGCAAATGTGTCAAAAAGCATCAAATTAGGCAGAAAAAGAAAATCAATTCCAACAAAATTACCAGAAAGTGCTTGCGTGCACATGCACCTGTGTGTGGGCTGGTTGTAGACAGGATTGAATTTGAATGTGATGCCTTCCATTATTGAATAACTTCCCAAAGCTCATTGTACAGATTCACATATGGTCACCTGTATCATGCAGTTATTAATGGACGACACTACAACAATATTCAGCTCTGACTGGAGAAAGATCAGAAATAATGGCTGGTAAACAAATCTATGGATAAAATGAAACTGAGTCTTTTAGAGATTAGAAGGACATTAGTAACAATGCTAGTATTTAAATATTGTCGTCTCTTCACAAAGGCAATCACAATATTGCCACAAGGAAAGATTTCCTTTGTATCCTCGGTGCAACCAAACTCATTCGTATTTCTTTAAACAGGTTGTATCCAGGAAATCTCCTTTTCCATCATTGTTGAAAGTTACAGATATGAATCCATGCTATATCAAGCCCCATGTAATCGTTATTGGTCAGGCTTGGTGCCTTCAATAGTTTAAAAGTCATCCGCAATTTCTCCCTCTCCGTCCATGTAGCATCACTGTTGTCCAAATGTTATAAAGCATGGTTTGTACCATGATATCACTGTGGAACAAACTGAGAAGACTGTTGCCAAGAACATTCCAGGTGAAGGGCTTATGCCTGAAACGTCAATTCTCCTGCTCCTCGGATGCTGTCTGACCTGCTGTGCTTTTCCAGCACCACACTCTCAACTCTGATCTGCTGTTCCCAAGAACTCAGCTAGCACAAGGACTGAGCTTGTACTGGTGTAATACTGCACAATTCAATAGCTGTCTAAGTTTTCAATCTCCCCTCCACCCTCTTCCCCCCAACCTTCACTCAGCCCTAGCATCACAATCACCCCCAGCGCAAATATACAAATCATTCCCTGACGTCTGGAAGTAATTGTTAGACTAATGTTTTGAATGTAATAAATTCAGAAAAATTGCATGCTCACATCGAATGATGCTACCTGCTTCATTATTCACAGTGCATTTGCCATGAGCCATGTTAAATATGGAGCGTCGTGAATCTACCAACAGCCTGTAGTATCCAGCAGTCAAGCAAGCAAGGTTCATTGCATCTGTTGACTCCATTAATAATATGATGGGCTGCAAACAAAGGCACAACAGCAGTTTAAAAATCTTACATCTGAGACTGAAAAGTTAATTTTGATTTATCAAATCAGTGAACCTTTCCCTTGTAATAGTAAAAGAATTACACAGAAATTGGCCCCATGCACTGACTGAATATGAGTAATCTCATAGATATGGAACTCCTTTTAAAGCTCACAGTATGATTAGATTAGATTCTACAGTGTGGAAACAGGCCCTTTGGCCCAACAAGTCCACACCGACCCTCCGAAGAGTAACCCACCCAGACCCATTTCCTGCTGACTAATGCACGTAACCTATGGGCAATTTAGCACGGCCAATTCACCTGGCCTACACATCTTTGGACTGTGGGAGGAAACCAGAGCACCTGGAGGAAACCCAGGGAGAATATGCAAACGCCACACAGACAGTTACCCAAGGCTGGAATCGAACCTATCCATTAAAACTATCCATTTGGAATTCAAACTATCAAATCCATTCACAGGGTGATAAAGTAACTCATGAAATGAAATCTTGTCAGGTCTATCCTGCCAAGATTTATTCGCCCAACTAGTAACAAGCCGGCGTTTTCAGCTCTTTCAGTTGATGTTACAAATATTTAAAATTCAAGCTTCCAATGTTCTTCATGTTAAATTGTACCTATGAGGTAACAGGAAGAGCTCCAGAACTTTGAAACTTGATTTGTTATTTTTTTAGTTATGTCTTATCAACAATCTCTCCACTCTCTTCTGTTCTTTGCCCCCAATCCCCTTCTACAGCAATTGCCTCACCACCTCCAAGGAAACACCATTTTCTTACCTTAACATCCAACACGTTTAGTTCAACTCGAACATTGTTTTCATCTTCTGAGAACATTTCAATCTTGTTGACATGGCTGAAATCAGCCAGTAGTGCCACAAGGTGTGTTTTTGCATTGATTACATGGCTTATTCCATATCTTGGTCCCACTAATAAAGTGACTTCAGAGTGTTTCTCCCCTTGCTGTTACAGTGAAAAAAAAAGACAAAACAGGGTCAGACTTCAGGGTTGCATCAATTTGTAATTCAAAGATTGTCCAACAAATGGGCAAAGCTTTTACATTGGCAATGGGAACCAACTGTGATATTCTTGAAAGGTGCTACAAAATATGTAGAGTATCTCACTCAATCAGATAGGCCAATGGGCTGAGGAGTAGCAGATGGAGTTTAATTTAGATAAATGTGAAAGGCAAATCAGGAAATGGACTTATACACGTAATGGTATGGGGAATGTTGCTGAATAAAGAGACCTTGGAGTGCAGGCTCATAGTTCCTTGAAAGTGGAGTCGCAGGCAAATAGGATAGTGAAGAAGGTATTTGGTATGCTTTCCTTTATTGGTCAGAACATTGAATATAAGAGTTGGGAGGTCATGTTGCAGCAGTATAGGACATTGGTCAGGTCACTTTTGGAATATTGCATGCAATTCTCATCTATCTCCTGTTGGAAAGATGTTGTGAAACTTGAAAAGGTTCAGAAAATATTTACAAGCGTGTTGCTAGGGTTGGAGGATTTGAGGTATCGGGAGAGGCTGAATAGGTGGGGCTGTTTTCCTTGGAGCACCAGAGGCTGAAGGGTGACCTTATTGAGATTTATTAAAATCTGTGGAGCTGGTGTATGGGAGAAGGATTCACATTTTTGGATTATGGGAACCTCTTCTGGGGAGAAGTGAACTGTACAAGAAGGACTGATTGCACCTGAATTGGAAGGGGGCTAATATACTGGCAGGGAGATTTGCTAAAGGTGCTCGGGAGGATTTAAACTAGTAAGTTGGTGGGGTGGGGCACACAGGGAGATAGTGAGGAAAGAGACAATCTGAGACTGGTACAGTTGAGAAAAGAAGAGTCCAACAGTCAGAGCAGGCAGGGACAAAGCAGAGAACAATGTAGGACTGATAAATTACACTGCATTTATTTCAAAACCAGAGGCCTAACAGGGAAGGGCAGGACTGGCAGCTTCATGTTTCAGGATACAAATGCTACACGAAGGATAGAAAGGGAGGCAAGAGAGGAGAGGGAGTGGCGTTTTTGATAAGGGATAGCATTACAGCTGTATTGAAGGAGGAAATTCCCAGATATACATCCAGGGAAGTTATTAGAGTTGAACTGAGAAATAAGAAAGGTATGATCATCTTATTGGGGTTGTATTATAGACCCCTAATGGTCAGAGGGAAATTGTGAAACAAATTTGTAAGGAGATCTTAGTTATCTGTAATAATAATAGGGTGGCAAGTGTTGGGGATTTTAACTTTCCAAACATAGACTGGGACTGCTATAGTGTTAAGGGTTTAGATGGAGAGGAATTTGTTAAGCAGGTACAAAAAAAAATTCTGATTCAGTATGTAGATATACCTATTAGAGAAAGTGGAAAACTTGACCTACTCTTGGGAAATAAGGCAGGGCAGGTGACTGAGGTGTCAGTGGGGAGCACAGTGACCATAATTCTATTAGTTTTAAAATAGTGATGGAAGAGGATAGATCAGATCTAAAAGTTGAAGTTCTAAATTGGAGGAAGGCCAATTTTGAATGCAAGAACCTTCAAAAACTGATTGGAGGCAGGTGTTGGCAGGTAAAGGGATGGCTGGAAAATGGGAAGCCTTCAGAAATGAGATAACGAGAATCCAGAGAAAGCATATCCCTGTTAGGGTAAAAGGAAACGCTGGTAGGTATAGGGAATGCTGGATGACAAAAGAAATTGAAGGTTTGGTTAACAAAAAAAGGAAGCATATGTCAGGTCAAGACAGAATAGATCGAATAAATCCTTAGAAGACTATTAAGGTAATATAAGTATACTTAAGAGGGGAATCAAATGGGCAAAAAGGGGACATGCGATAGCTTTGGCAAATTGAGTTAAGGAGAATCTAAAGGGTTTTTACAAATACATTAAGGACAACTGGGTAACTAGGGAGAGAATAGGGCTCCTCAAAGTTCAGCAAGGCGGCCTTTGTGTGGAACCGCAGGAGATGGGGGAGAAACTAAATGAATATTTTGCATCAGTGTTTAAAGTGGAAAAGGACATGGAAGACATAGACTGTAGGGAAATAGATGGTGACATCTTGAAAAATGTCCATATTACAGAGGAGGAAGTGTTGGATGTCTTGAAATGTATAAAAGTGGATAAATCCCCAGGACCTGATCAGGTGTATCCAAGAACTCTGTGGGAAGCTACAGAGGTGATTGCTGGGCCTCTTGCTGAGATATTTGTATCATCGATAGTCACAGGTGAGGTGCCAGAAGACTGGAGGGTGGCTAACGTGGTGCCACGATTTAAGAAAGGTGGTAAGGACAAGCCAGGGAACAATAGACTGGTGAGCCTGACTTTGGTGGTGGGTAAATTGTTGGAGGGAATCCTGAGGGAGAGGATGTACATGGACATGTATAGGCATGGACTGATTAGGGATAGTCAACATGGCTTTGTTCGTGGGAAATAATGTCTCACAAACTTGATTGAATTTTTTGAAGAAATAACAAAGAGGGTTGCTGAGGGAAGAACAGTAGATGTGATCTATATGGACTTCAGGAAGACATTCGACAAGGTTCCCCATGGGAGACTGATTAGCAAGGTTAAATCTCATGGAATACAGGGAGAACTTGCCATTTGGATACAGAACTGGCTCAAAGGTAGAAGACAGAGGGTGGTGGTAGAGGGTTGTTTTTCAGATTGGAGGCCTGTGACCAGTGGAGTGTCACAAAGATCAGTGCTGGATTCACTACTTTTTGTCATTTACATCCACATCATTTGTGAACATAAGAGGTATAGATGACACCAAAATTGGGGAGCTGCAGTGGACTGCAAAAAGATTACTTCAGATTACAACAGGGATCTTGATGAGATGGGCCATGGGCTGAGTAGTAGCAGATGGAGTTTAATTCAGATAAATGCGAGGTGCTGTGGTTTGGGAAAGCCAATCTTAGCAGGACTTATACACTTAATGATAAGGTCCTAGGAGTATTGCTGAACAAAGAGACCTTGGAGTGCAGGTTCATAGCTCCTTGAAAGTGGAGTCACAGGTAGATAGGATAGTGAAGAAGGCCTTTGGTATGGTTTCCTTTATTGGTCAGAGAATTGAGTACTGGAGTTGGGAGGTCATGTTGCGGCTGTACAGGACATTGGTTAGGCCACTTTTGGAATATTGCACGCAATTCTGGTCTTCTTGTTATTGGATGCATGTTGTGAAATTTGAAAGGGCTCAGAAAAGATTAACAAAGATGTTGCCAGGTTTGGAGGATTTGGGCTATAGGGTGAAGTTGAATAGTCTTTGGCTGTTTTCCCTTGAGCATCAGAGGCTGAGGGGTGACCTTATAGAGGTTTATAAAATCATGAGGGGCATGGATAAGGTAAATAGACAAGGGCTTTTCCCTGAGGTGGGAGAATCCAAAACTAGAGGGCATGGGTTTAGGATGAGAGAGGAAAGATATAAAAGGGACCTAAGGTGCAACGTTTTCATGCAGAGGGTGGTGTGTGTATGGAATGAGCTGCCAGAGGAAGTGGTGGAGGCTGGTACAATTGCAACATTTAAAAGGCATCTGGATGAGTACATGAATAGGAAGGGTTTGGAGGGATATGGGCAGGGGATAGGCAGGTGTGATTAGATTGGGTTAGGATATCTGGTTGGCATGGACGAGTTGGAGCGAAGGGTCTGTTTCCAAGCTGTACATCTCTATGACTCCATGACTCTAAAATCATGAAGGGCACGGATAGGGTAAGTACACAAGGGCTTTTCCCTGGGTTGGGGGAGTCAAAAACTAGAAGATATAGTTTTAAGGTGACAGGGGAATGGTTTAAAAGAGACCTAAGGGACACCTTTTGCATACAGAGAATGGTGCGTGTATGGAATGAGCTGTCGGAGGAAGTGTTTGAGGCTGGCACAATTACAACACTAAGAAGGCATCAGGATGGGTATGTGAATAGAAAGGATTTAGAGGGATTTGGCCAAGTGCTGGCAAATGGGACTGGATTAATTTAGGATATCTGGTCGGCATGGACGAGTTGGACTGACGGGGTTGTTTCCATCTATACATCTCAATGACTCTATGGCACTAATTAAAATAAAAGATAGTTGATTGGCATTTCAATTGTTCTCCTAATGTCAGAAGATAGCTTATATTACTTATGAACATTAGTAAGACTGTGATACTGATAGACCTGCTTGAACTCTCTTACAAATATTTACCATACTTTGCATAATGCAGAGCTTTTTGTTAATAGTAAACTGTGTACTGCAAGTAAGTCAAAGTGTATAGGAAAGATGGCAGTACAATGTAGATAAAAGGTCAATAAAAGTATAGCAACACAGGAGTCAAAGTTGTTTGTTTCAGGTTGAAAGGTTTTTCTGGACAAACTACAGAAAGTTTTGCCATACATACTATGACTGTTATACGCTGGGTTATAATTATCAAAGGCGGTCAAGTTCCTGTGGAATTTTCAGGAGAAACTCCCAAGTATGTGGCTACTTCCGATTGGGATTGAAGGATCATACAGATAAAACAAAATCAAAATGATTGGAGATTTTGTGCAGCGACTAATTCTTTTGTTTCTGGACCACAAGGATGTGCAAACTATCAGGGTGATGTTGCTCACAGCTGAACATGAGCTCTAAGATTGAAATGAAATTCGAGAGTCCAATTTGATTATTTTTAAGACTCATGAAGGCAAATTTCACATTGTTATTTTCCTGAAGGTTTTGTCTGCTTAATGTTGACAAACAAAAACAGAGGATCGAAATTGTTCTGTCCAGGATTGGTAAGGAATAAGTTATTAGAACAGGACTGAAAGCACATTTTTGGTGAGAATTCTCGAGAGTTGTTTTTTGATTTTCAGTGCTACTTTTTGTTTGTCTGGGCTCCTTTTCCAGTCTCACTAACTCCTTCATTAGGTGAAGCAGTCATACTGCATCAATACTCTCAGTATCTGTGGGATTTGGACGCTCACAGCAGCAGAATTCAAATAATTCATCCTCATGGTCATCAGTGGTCCATTGAAGTTAAAGCCATGACACACAAGGAAAGCATTGATTTTTTAGACAACATAACATTCTAATTGATAGAAAACAATCAGTATAAATTTGCAATAACAATTTTTCTAAAAAGAATTATGCAGTTGTACACAAAAACCCTCATTCTAAGTAAGCTATCCAAGAACTGGAGAGGTTACAGCTAAACCATTGTGTATTTGTCTCGAAAATAACCTCAAATAATTCATAATGTATAAAATGCTTTGAGATGTCATAAGATAGAAATGCAAATCTTATGAAACAAATCTGTTCAATATAATTACACATTGACACCGAGTTCATTACGATATATATGGAGGAAAATAGAATGGATTATAATCACCCCTGAGCTCCTGCAGCTTTAATCTAGAGATGCCACATTAATTTGTAACAGATTCACTACCTCAGTCTTCCTATTCTCACTTAGATGAGTCTTCCTATGTTTATTTTTAGATGCTCTCCCTAATTTGCCATCCATCATTCTCCTTCCCAGCTCATCTTTCCCTTTCTCAGCCTCTCTGTCACCATTTCGGCCCAATTTCCCCTTTCCATGGGACTCCCTCCTCTTCTTGGGACCGCTTTCCTCTGTGTAGTTCCTCTCACCGCACTCCCTTCCCCCACTTTGCAGTCCTATTTGCAGCCTCTCTCCTTCTTCATGTCCCCTTTTTTGCCCCCTTTGTCCATGTGCCATTTGTACGTCCTCCCTCCCCAGTTTGCAGCCTCATTTTTCCCCAAGATCCTAGGAAACTAGCCTTACCCCTAGTCCTTCTTTCCTGACCTTGCTCCACAGCTTGTTTCCAAGTGCAGTGGGCCTTGGTCTCTGGTCTTGCTGGCCTACCCAGAAGCTGTGCTCCCTTCTGCGGCTCATCTCACTCCTCTAATCACAGGATGGTTCTTTACGAACGTTCCAGCAACAGTATGGGAGAGAACCGGCCTGAAATCGGAGGAGCAGCATTCCGTGGGTCCACCTTTTCTATTTTTGGTCACTGCCATGTCTGGACTTCCCCAAGTGAATTAGAGATCATGAGGTCAGTTTTGCCCACTGCTCCACTGTACTGCTCTGGAAAATAATTACTAAATACAGATGCAAAAATAAATATTTGCATTTGACAATATTTTAAGATAATGCAATATCATACCAATATATGAGCATGCTAATAACTAAAATCCTAAGAAAACCCTGCAATGTCTGAGTAGCTTCTGGAGAATCCAAGTTAGTGAAACTGTGCCTGTGTTTTTATGAAAATAAGGCTGATAGGTCACATGTTCTCTTTTTATTAGGTGCTGATGAATAGAAACAAGAAACTAACCTAAGAGGAACGATTCACTGCCACAAACATTTATGCACCACATAAAATCTGAATGGATAGACAGCAGCTCTGTGAACCACGATGGTAATCTAACTATGTTAAAACTGCTGCATAAATACAGGTGGTTGTAGGTTGTGCAGCACTCCATGTCCAGAACTTGCCCTTCGAGTGAAATGGTAATAATTCTGTCATGTCAATGCTCCTGTTTGGTCTTCTCACACACAGGAAAAATCCATTAATTTCAAACATCGATGTTCATTTATATACAGATTTACATCCTGTGCCTAAATGTGAGGTACATTATGAGGTGAATGTCAATGAATGATTTTGAAATAAAACAGTGTGACATTTTGAATGCTCAATGTAATTTACAACTGATAAATTGTAGGCCACCTCATAAAGCTGAAAAGCAATTTTTTTTTCCCTTTTACTGATTTTCTCTGAAGGGTAATGAAATGTTGAATTTTTCAGATGAGAGCTGTCAGTGCTGGAGCAATGGTATACAATGTCATAGATCATGCACACCAGGGTTCCACTCTGCATTAACAATGAGCCATAACCCAAACTACAAAACAGGAAAGGTTGAATCTTCCATTTCTCAAGCTTGTGAACTTAACAGCTCCTCTGAGTAAAACTGTCAATTTAACGCCAGTTAACGCTGCATGGATGGACAACTGTTTTCGTGAGGATCTGGGTTGAGGCTGCTATATTTAGAATCACGGGCTGAAAGAAGACTTTCATATTACCAATAAAAGTTACAATCTAAACCACGTTCGCTGCAAGGAAAGGATATTTTATGCTTTCTGCAAGATCCTGAACGTGATGAGTAACAAAAATCTGTGGGTTTCTGAAATCAGCATTGCCTGAATAAACACTACTCTTGGGAAATAAGGCAGGGCAGGTGACTGAGGTGTCAGTGGGGCTGCACTTTGGGGCCAGAGACTATAATCCCACTAGATTTAAAATAGTGATGAAAAAGGATAGACCAGTTCTAAAAGTTAAAGTTCTAAATTGGAAAAGGGCCAATTTCGACAGTATTAGGCAAAAACTTTCAAAAGCTGATTGGGGGCAGATGTTCACAGGTAAAGGGACGGCTGGAAAATGGGAAGCCTTCAGAAATGAGATAATGAAAATCCAGAGAAAGTATATTCCTGTCAGGGTGAAAGGAAAGGCTGGTGGGTATAGGGAATGCTGGATGACTGAAAAAATTGAGAGTTTGATTAAGAAAAAGACAGAAGCATATGTAAGGTATGGACAGGATAGATCGAGTGAATCCTGAGAAGAGTATAAAGGCAGTACGGAGTATACTTAAGAGGGAAATCAAGGGGGCAAAAAAGGGGACATGAAATAGCTTTGGCAAATAGAATTAAGGAAAATGCAAAGGGTTTTTACAAATATATTAAGGACTAAAGGGTAACTAGGGAGAGAATAGGGCCACTCAAAGATCAGCATTGTGTGGAGCCACAGAAAATGGGAGACATACTAAATGAGTATTTTGCATCAATATTTACTGTGAAAAAGGTTATGGAAGGTATAGAATGTAGGGAAATAGAAGGTGACACCTTGCAAAATGCCCATATTACAGAGGAGGAAGTGCTGGATGTCTTGAAACGCATAAAGGTGGACTTGATCAGGTGTATCCTCGAACTCTGTGGGAAGAAAGGGAAGTGATTGCTGGGCCTCTTGCTGAGTTATTTGTATCATCGACGCCGGAAGACTGGGGGTTGGCTAATGTGGTGACACTGTTTAAGAAGGGTAATAAGGACAAGCCAGGGAACTATAGACCAGTGAGCCTGACTTCGGTGGTGGGCAAGTTGTTGGAGGGAATCCTGAGGGACAGGTTGTACATTTATTTGGAAAGGCAAGGACTGATTAGGGATCATCAACATGGCTTTGTGTGTGGGAATCATGTCTCACAAACTTGATTGAGTTTTTTGAAGAAGTAGCAAAAAGGATTGATGAGGATAGAGCGATAGATATGATCTACATGGACTTCAGTACGGTGTTCGACAAGGTTCCCCATGGGAGACTGGTTAGCAAGGTTAGATCTCACTGAATACAGTGAGAGCGAGCCATTTGGATACAGAACTGGCTCAAAGGTAGAAGACAGAGGGTGGTGGTGGAGGGTTGTTTTTCACACTGGAGGCCTGTGACCAGTGGAGTGCCACAAGGATTGGTGCTGGGTCCACTACTTTTTGTCATTTATATAAATGATTTGGATGTGAGTGTGAGGTATAGTTAGTAAGTTTGCAGATGACACCAAAATTGGAGGTGTAGTGGACAACGAAGAAGGTTACCTTAGATTACAACAGGATCTTGACCAGATGGGCCAATGGGCTGAGAAGTGGCAGATGGAGTTTAATTCAGATAAATGTGAGGTGCTGCATTTTGGGAAAGCAAATCTTAGCAAGACTTATACACTTAATGTCAAGGTCCTAGAGAGTGTTGCTGAACAAAGCGACCTTGGAATACAGGTTCATAGCTCCTTGAAAGTGGAGTCGCACGTAGATAGGGTAGTGAAGAAGGTGTTTGGTATGCTTTCTTTTATTGGTCAGAGTATTGAGTACAGGAATTGGGAAGTCACGTTGCGGCTGTACAGGACTGTTGGAATATTGCGTGCAATTCTGGTCTCCTTCCTATCGGAAAGATGTTGTGAAACTTGAAAGGGTTCAGAAAAGATTTACAAGGATGTTGCCAGGATTGGAGGATTTGAGCTATGGGGAGAGGCTGAACAGGCTGGGGTGTTTTCCCTAGAGTGTTGGAGGCTGAGGGGTGACCTTATAGAGGTTTACAAAATTATGAGGGGCATGGATAGGATAAATAGACAAAGTCTTTTCACTGGGGTCAGGGAGTCCAGAACTCGAGGGCATAGGTTCAGGGTGAGAGGGGAAAGATATAAAAGGGACCTAAGGGGCAACTTTTTCATGCAGAGGATGGTACGTGTATGGAATGAGCTGCCAGAGGAAGTGGTGGAGGCTGGTACAATTGCAACATTTAAAATGTATTTGGATGAGTATATGAATAGGAATGGTTTGGAGGGATATGGGCCGGGTGCTGGCAGGTGGGACTAGATTGGGCTGCGATAGCTGGTCGGCATGGACAGGTTGGATTGAAGGGTCTGTTTCCATGCTGTAGATCTCTATGACTCTATGACTTCAAAGACACCTCCAGTGCATTTCGTTTTGTGGCAGTAACACCTCAGTGAGCTATGAACAGAAAGACCACAACTGAAGGTATGAATAGCCTAATAAATATTCTCTAGTAAAGATTCTATATATACAAGACCAATTTTTCCTAAAACTCAAGCTTTCCTATATTGTTGTCAAACACTCAAGGTCATTAAACTGTAGCGATTTGACAACTCGAGATAATGGGTCATTATTCTTGGTGGGAATTTTTAAATAACCTACTTTAGCAATCTTTTTGGAAGGTAAACACAGCAATACAAGAAGTTATATTCATGTGATTTGTTCATCAGAAATGTTGTCAGTGTTGATCCAATAATCTAACGTGATCCCTGATAAATTTGTGGGTGTTTGTGTATGTCGGTGTGTAAAGAGTCACATCTTCGAGGATTGTTATTATAGCTTTTACCTAACTTGAAGATTCATTTAAGTTTTGTTCCCAATGTTAGAAAAATTCAGAGAAGAATTAAGATACATTACCACTAGCATTGCTTTAAAGACCCGGCCTCCATACAAACGCAGGTCACTGAGAAACTTTAAGTAGTGCACCTTGGCTTGAAGTGCAGAGAGCTGCAATAGAAAGTAAGAGACTAATATTGAGGTAAAATTTACATTGAGGAATGATGATGAATTGCTGATGTCTGAATGTGTCAGAATACAGTTGGATAAAACTTAGTGTTTAATTATTCCTAACATTCCTGTCAATATAGGCATTTGTACTGGGGGGAGAAACACAAAATGGAAATTAGTTTAACTCATGCCGATGGATACTCAGCTTCACCACCAAAACCAGAATTTAACAAAATACAGTCAGACTGAGTTCTGGCCCATGAAAAAAGGATTCTTTAGTAATGTCTTGTAGTTTTGAAACTTCTCAGCAATTTAATTATTCTAGAAGGTAAATAGTTGCTAGTTTAACACAGGGAATGTTTAAATTTTTCAGACATTTCTGTAATGTCACATCGTAGTACTACATTTTTATTTCTTTATTCATTTAATTGGTGTTAGACCCCATGCAATACCTCTTTTAAAACACAAGAATGTTATACTACTGGTGAAATCACTATTATTCCATGCCCTACTCTGTTGGTGATAACATTGACAGCAGTGGTACATCTCCTGTATAAGAAACAAAGTTCCTGCATAATATTGTAGAATTCATAGAACAATGTCAGCACTTACACTGCCGTGAAATATTTTATCTTGTAGATCATTATTAATTTATGGGGAAACGTTACCTTTTTGCCCGGAGGAACAAGATTTTGGTTTGCTTTCAGGATGTGAGAAAGTGCTTTCTTCACATTCTTCTCCTTCATGCTCTGTAAAACCATAGGGGGAAGGAAGGTTTCAAGGCCCCATTCTTTCCTGTGAAAGAATTATAATTCAAAGGTCAGAGATTACCTTTCTCTAAGATTGCTTGCTTCTAAATTGCTGCTTATAAAAGAAAAGCTAAGTCAAAACATGTTGCACAGAATTCTAACTCAGCCTTTTGATTCATAAATAATGCAAGATGGTGGATTTTCTTAACCTTGTTGATGTGTGATTATAACTGGTAAGGCAGTGTTAGCTGCTCACCCCTAAATATACTCTATTTTGAGAATGCAGTAATGGATCACCTTCGTTAACTGCTGCAGTTTGTCTGTTGCGTTTCCGAGATGATCCATAGATAAGAGAGAATTTCCAGAATTTTTGACCTACTGACAACAAAGAAATGGAGATATCCTTCCAAGTTAGGATAGTGTGCGGTTGGAGGGGAAGTTGGTAATGGTGGTACTCAGTAGAGAGTGAGGATTGCAAATGCTGGCGATCAAAGTCAAGAGCATGTTGCTGGACAACAGGTCAGATATCATCCAAAGAGCAGAGAATCAACGTTTCGGACATAAGCCCTTCATCAGCCATTCCTGATGAATAATGGTACTCACAAATATCTAGTCTCCTTGTCTTTCTAGGTGGTGGAAATTGTAGTTTTGGAAGGTGCTATCAAAGGAGACTTGGTGAGTTGCTACAATTCATCTTATATATGGGAAACATTGCTGTTTCTTTGCATGGCAGAAGGAGTCAGTGTTTATAATGGGAGCGCAGAGTGGAGACAATGAGGGATGAATGTAACTTGAAAATTGGTGGTTGGTGGGATGTCTCTGAAGATTTTTTTTGTCAAACTATAGTTTAGATTAGCAGTAAATTTGAATTTGGGAATAATCTCTGCTAAGTGCAAATTGGTCAATGTAACACTGCTATACATGAAATAAAGGAGAGAGAACGAGGAATGACAAGCCAGTTAGCCTGACATCCAACATCTGGAAATGTGGGAATCTATTATTCAGGAAATATTTACAATGCACTTAAAATAAATGAATATGGTTTCTTGAAAGGAAACCCTGTCTGACAAATTTATGAGAGTTTTTTCAGGACGTAACAAGAAGGCTAAGATATTGGGGCGTTGATAAATGTGCTCTTTGGATTTACAAAAGGCATTTGATAAAGCACCACACAAGAGCATGGAAAAGGAGTCAATATGTTATCATGGATTGGTTACCAGACAGGGAGCAGACAGTAGGGATGAATAGAGCATTTTCAAAGTATGTGATTTACTTTAATCTAATCCAATCTGAACTTCCTTAGTTGGTCTTTTTTGCTGAATATTTGTTTCTCAATGTAGAATACTTTGAATTCTTTTCTGAAATGTTCTGTACTTGTTGGAGATAGCCATTATATGGCACTTTCAAGATAGGAACATTGCTTATCATTTAACAGCCAAGACTGAATGTTTTCCAGTCATTGCTGTACTTGGACACAGGCTGCTACAGTATCTAAGTCATGGCAGAAGTAATCTAAATCCAAACCAACAAGTGCCTTGCAGCTGATCTGCCTCTGGTGTGACAAATGAGTCTCACTGATACATACTTGATGATTCCAGCTTCCTCAACATGAATTTAGTTTTTGATCAAATTGGACAGAGGTTGCTTAACCTCTTATTAAAAAAAATTACATGAGATTTTTCTGCAGAAGTGGCAATGAGCTGACAGTACTTATTAATATTAAATATTACATTGTAACCTCTGATAACCAACATAGAAATTAAATCAGAAGGTTACTCTAAGTGTTGCCCTACTGTTCCAGAACCTCTGCTTTTTCAATGTCTCACCAAGGGGCCTAACATTGAAACATATGAAAGGCACAAAGTTTCTTTACCTAGGAGATATATCCATTAAAGTCTCCCATCAAAGATAGGGCTTGTCTACTGCAATGTGTAAACACATTTTTAATGCTGTTTTATGTTCTAGTTACTGCCAATAATTTTGCTGCCATTGCAGATTTAATTTGCAAAGTGTGGGATTCTCATTCATTGCTGTTGATTTTTTAAAATCAAAGTAATCCCAATATTCGTCTCTTGTGTGATTGGTCTCTTTTCTCACTCTTACTTTTTTTTGCACACAGTTTCAATTTTTGTATACCATTTTAAAATATAATATTGGATTAAATAAACCAACTAATACTTCCTAGTTCAGACTCTATGCTGTTCATCAATCTGAATGGTAAAGTAAATGCCTTGTCATTTTTCTGACATAGGTCCCAGATCTCCTGCAGTGGATGTCATGTAATTCTAATTAGTCAGTTGTTAAATCAATAAATTACAAAGCCATTCTCTTCTTCACCTCTATTGTTTTAATTACAGTATAGTTGAAAAGCTGAAATACACATATCCAAATCCAAGTACAAGAACCAAAATATCACTGCACAGTAATTTTTCCACCAGAGAACTGTTGAACACAACACATTCTTCAGAGGTGCTCCGGAAATGTGAATGATTGTAAATGAAAAATATTAGTTACCAATTTTTGGCACTTACTACTGGGGAGGGACTATTGGACAGGGAAAAGACTGTTATATTTCTTGGTGTGACAAAACCCCAAGTGATTTTACTCACTTTCAAAAGATAAAATATGTTCTGACTAATAACTCTCCAATGCTCTCTAAAACTGAGCATACGTACTGCTGTTTTCTCACCTAAATGAGAAGCAATATCCTGCTGACATTTGTGGCGTAGAAGGTGAAGTTTTAATTAAATTTCTGTCAGCCAGCTATCAAAAGTCATGCGCCAGTAGAATGTTTACATCCAATTAATTGTGAAAGCTATGACAATGACCTCATTAATTTATTTCAACTATTCTGGTTTAACAGTTTTAGGAGCTCACATATGCTAATAAGTACTGCCTGTCCAAGGACACACAAATGATACTAAAGTTATCATGTTCCCTGCAACACAATAATTTACCACCACCACTGATTCTGTTGTATTAAAACAGAATAAATCAAACTTAATCAGGACATGCTATGCTTGGTAACTGATGAGCATCACCCCATATAACGCACTGAGGTTGCACCTGAGCCAGCTTCAGCCATCTGGAGGAATGCCCAGCACAGCAGGAAGAAGGTCAATGCCCTTCTCCACTCAGTCTGGATAACTGCCACCACCTTCTCTCTGCAACTGTACCCACCTTCCATCAAGGCTCATGCTCTACCCTTCCCACTCTTACATGCTACATTTTGCCTGCTGCCCCCACGCTCTTGTCCACCTCAAAAAGACAAGACAACACAGGCAAGGCAGGCATGCTGTGAGCACAAGGTGAGTGAGCGCTAAGACAGGGCTCACACGGTGCCTGACCTCGTGGGCAAAATGTTCTTGCAGCAGCTTTTCAATGCTTGCCATGAGGATGTTGAGAGGCTGGCAGGTTTCAGATGCCAGAGACAAAAAAAAAACTGCAGATGCTGGAATCCAAGTTACACAGGCAGGAGGCTGGAACAACACAGAAAGCCAGGCAGCATCAGGAGGTGGAGAAGTCGACATTTTGGGAAAAAAGGTTACACCCGAAACGTCGACTTCTGCACGTCCTGATGCTGTCTGGTTTGCTAGGTATCAGATGCCAACATTCATGGATGGAAGGGGAGTGTGGCAGGTGCCCTGACGTATCTCCTCAGATGGTGTTGCCAGGTCTCCAAGATGGATTTTCAGAGGAGCAAGCGGCCGGCTGGGTGGCCTGGTACCTGCTCTGATTTTCACATGGAGAATATTCAATGTCCAGCTTCCTTGTGATGGGCGGTAGGTTAGGAAGTTGCATGTTAATGTGGACAAGATGTACAGTTCATGATGATGACAAGTAATGATTGCTCTTTATAGGTATCTTACCGCTGTTTAGCACGAATCTCATCTCAACATGCAGAACTTGGTTTGAAAGTACAGCTGGTTGCTCCGGACATTGGGAAAGGCCATGCTGGACTATTTGAGAAGTTCTGCCAGGTTACTCACCGCAGCCCACGTCATTCAGGGCCCTGGATGATTCTGCCCATAGAGGTAACTGTTTATGGAATGTATAAAGTCAGGCAGAATCAAATGGCTGATTTTAATGTAGCAAAAGGACTGGAGAGCATCTAAGTACTGCATGTCATCTCTTTTTAGAAAGAACTGGGCAGTAAGGAGGCCTTTCCCTGATCGAAGATCCCAGGGACATTGTCCTGCCAGCCAGAGGTAGTATGGGCCAGGGATCTAGCCCTGGGTGACTGTCTGTGTGCCGTTTGCACATTCTACCCATGTCTGTGTGGGTTTCCTCTAGGTGCTCTGGTTTCCTCCCATAATCCAAAGATGTGCAGGTCAGAGGATCGGTGGAGACTTGTTGGGCTGAAGGGCCTTTTTCCTACACTGTAGGGATTCTATGATTCCATGATTTTTCATAGTTTGGCAGTGGACACTCTCTATGATAAACCCACTAAGATCCAGAACTGGCAAGGACTTAGGCATAGGATGAATGATAATGAGAGGGTGGTTGCAGATTTGGGCGGCAGAGGAGGGGAGTTTGATAGGTAGAGACAGCAGGTAGGCCAGGGAAGGCAGCTCTCCGCTCCTTCATGAAGCCAGGTCCCTCAATAAAGCACCCCATGAAGCTGCTCCCATTTCCAGGAGCCCATATGCAGCAACAGCAGGGTTTGCTTGATTGGGGCTCCCACAGGGGCATCCACTACCACCTCGGGGTGAATATCCATTGCAGCAGCATGAGAGTCTAAAAGGGGCATCGATTGAGAGTGGGGCCTGAGCGATGTACATAAGCCAACCTGCCCTAGAGTTAATCAGGGCAGAGGCAGCAATCTGGCAGGTACAACATCCACTGGTTTCACACCAAATTAAATATCCTCAACCACCAAATTTACCATGTGGGAAGGCATTCCGTCCAATGAAGCAGTCAGGTGAAAATGATTAGAACTGTAAATTTATTAATAGTCCTGCTTTAGGGTATTTTCAGGATATTAACTGCTTTGAAGAAAGGAGAGAGAGAATTCCTGTCACAAGAATATGAACTAATTTGATCACGATACTTTTAGAAACTGAAATTTTGTTTAGAATGCTTAACTGTTTGTTCTGAAAGGAATTAATATAAATTTCCAATGGGTGTTATAAACAGTCAATAGAGAGAATATACTACAGAGTTAAACATTTTGCATGACATGGATTATGAGACACAGTTACTAGCTGGATCTAGTGTACAGTCAAAGCATGATTTGAATTTAACCGTGGAAAGTTAATTCCAGTCAGCAGTTAGTCATGCCCATTGATGGATATTCATTCATTCCTTTGCCAATACACCAAATATCGCAAATTATTGCCTGAATCATCAAATGTCTTTTCATTACTTACTCAATGTATTTAAGAGAGACTTTCTGAGATTGTTTGGTGCTGATAGTCAAAATATACATCTGTAACGCAGCAAGTCGGAGAGCCACATCATATTTCAGCTCAGGTCCAAATCGTTCCTGCACCACGTCATTGCAACTCTGACAGAGAAACAATAAAGGGATAGATGTCACCAAGCAGAAATATCTCACCCCAAGATAATCAATGATCTGTGAAACCCATCCCCTGCCAATACACCAGTATCCAAAACTGAATGTAGCTGTAGCTTTTCAGTATTATACGTTAGCAGCAATTTTTCTGTTTCCCTATTTCAACTGATAACGAATACAGATTGTAATTTTACAGAAAGGTCACACATACCAATTTTATTTTGAGTCGAGTGTGCCACTTTGGTGTACAGTCTTGAGCAGGTAACTGATCTATGATGATGGTAACTGCCACCTCATCCAATGGACAATGTTCCATCTTTACATGCAGGAAATTTTTATATATGCAGTTTAGAGAATGTTTACTAAATTGATTCTGAGGATGAAAGGGTTTCTTGGTGAGGAAATTTGAGCAGGTTGGACCAGTACTCAAATGAGTTCAGGATAATGAAAGGTGTATGTATTGAAAATAATAAGATTCTGAAGGATTTGAAAGTGTAAGCACCGAGAGGATATTTCCCCTCATCACGGAATTGGAGACCTAGGGGGGAGCATTTCATATAAGGGGTCTTCTCTTTGAGACTGAGACTTTTTTTTTCACACAGAGGGTCATCAGGCTTTGGAGGTCTCTTCCACGAAAAGCATAGGAGGCTGGGTCATTGAATTATTCAAGACTTAGCTTGTCAAATCTTTGATCTACAAGACAGTCAAGATTTAAAAGGCACAGACAAGAAAACAGAGTTGAGGTCACCATCACCTTTGTATGGCAAAGGTGGCTTAAGGACCAAATGGCCTATTCTTGTTCTTATTTCTTCTGAAATCATTTTACATTTCTCTCTCTTTCCTCCTTCTGGCGTCCACTATAGATGTTACATAGAGATGTCTGCCTGTGAGGAGTCCTGAACCCACCTTGCTACTCCTGCCTAGCTCAGATATATACACTAATTTACAAACAAGAATGCATGCATTATTGTAATCCATAATAAACATGTTCAAGATTTACTCAGTGGGAGGGTCATCAGTTTTGTGGTTTGTGGATTGACAATGTTCATCACAGGCTGGCCTTCCCTTCTTACTTTGGCTCTCGTATAGAAGCAAAGAAGAGTTGAAGACAAACAGCAAAGACCAGCAATGTATCTGAGCTGTGCCTTCAAAAGAAGTGTGGATATCTTTATTATATGTGCCATCCAAGAATATTTCTGAAAAGTATTATCTACCTATATAAGGGGGAACTGATACACAGCCTGAAAGCTCTCAACTGACACTTCATAATTGATAGGACAAAACTCAATCACACAGTTAGTTACGCAGTGTGTGGAATTATTAATATTTTCATTTGGAGAAGGCACAGTATGGAAGTTAGTCATTGGAAGTAGAGGTTGCTGTGACATGCATCCTGGCCCTTTCAGATTCTCTTATGGAGACAATAGCAAGCCTGAATTCAATAAAATATTTCTGTTATCAGCAGACCCAGGAATGGGAATGGAGGGGAAATACCTATCAAAATGAATGTCTTGAACCTCTTCCCTTCTCCCAAATGCTGATGATTTCAGATGCTTTATATGTGAGCTATTACTCATCAAAAGTGACTATTTTCATTCAAAACTGATCTGTTACAAGTGTCACTTTTAAGGATAAAGTTAAAAATCACCCAACGCCAGGTTTATTCGGAAGCACTAATTTTCAGAGGGTTGCTCCTTCATCAGAAAGCTGTCCTCAGGACAGCAACATGATAAAGGAACAATGCTCCGAAAGTTAATGCTTCCAAATAAACTTGTTGCACTATAACCTGGTGTTGTGTGGTTTTTAACTTTGCCCACCCCAGTTCAACACCGGTTTCTCCATATCATGACTTTTAAAGATTATCGGAATCTGTAATATTAAGCTCTTATTAGACACTTCTGAAGCAATTTGGGATGTTATTCTACTTTAAATGTGCAATACAGATACAAGTTACAATTATTCTTTAATCTTGTCTTCAATTGATGACCAAAGATTGAATCTTCCCTTTTCATGACTGTTGATTGTTTTGCTTTCATACGCAATATATTAATCCAGAAATTACAGTTGATGAAATGAGCAAATAATCATTTCATATATTAGCAAGGCATTCTTACATCAATTATTTAATGCAAGCATTAAGCTCTTCAGTTAATTGAGCACATAGCAGACAAAGAAACGTGGGAGATGATTCCACAATCTGAAATGTTCGCAAGGTGCAATTCAGCAAATGTATTTCTTTGTTTCACATTTTTCATTATTCTTGCCAACACAACTTACTGTGTTTAAAAAAATCTAAAATTAGCTTGCAGTTTGACCAGTAGAAATGTTTAAATTGCACTCTGGTAAGGGGATATTGCTTTGCTTGTCTAACTGTTCATTTATCCTCACCTTTAAGAGATTTTGAACTTACCTCTTTGAAGAAAGTTTGCTCCATTTCCCTATTATCTTCTCATGTGTCTCAGTGTCAAATTTTCACTCTATAACAATCCTGCGAAGCACTTTCAGATGTACCATTACATAAATGCAAGAAAAGTAAAATACTGTGTATGCTGGAATTCTGAAACAAGCATAGAGATACTCAGCAGGTCTGGCAGCATCTGTGGAGAGAGAAACAGAGTTCATGTTTCAAGTCCTGTATGAATCTTCTGAAAAAAGAGTTATACCGGATTCGAACATTAATTCTGTTTCTCTCTCCACAGATGCTGTCAGACCTGCTGAGTTTCTCTAGCCTTCTCTGTGTTTGTTATGAATGCGAGATTGCTGATATAGTTTATGAAAGTAAAAACTAAATAATGTATCAAACACATAATTTGACAGATCAACGAGTAAAGATGCCCTTACCTGGACATATAAATACTCAAAAGCAACTGCATCCCTCCGCAATAAATCAATAGGATCCTTTGGGACGAAGCTGATTCGGAAAAGACACTTCATCTTGTGGGAGCCCGGTCTCTGTGTCACCTAAAGCAAAGTAATATCAGATGCAGGGCAATTGGACAGGGACTCCAAGATCCACAATAATAAACAAGTCTTAAAGCACAAAGCCCCATTACTTAATGGCTCAGTTTCTGAGATGACCACAAGAATTTGATTCTAAACACTGCTGCACCTTCAAAATTCAGCTTCTCAAGGTGATGTGACTTGACCCATGGTGCAAGAGATAGATGCTCAATGCATCATACACTGTCACTTTGGAGCAAAATAGGAATTCCTACTGGAATTTTGTATCTATGTTGTACTGTTGTATAACTACATTTTAAATACTGTTCTCAACACGTGCCACATTCATCTTTTAGCATGTTGAGTAATCCTTTGCAAATACCTTGAGGGTTTGGTCTGGATTAATAATTGATCAATACAGTCTTGGATATAAACTTTGTGCTATTGGAAGATAGTGTTATTATTTGTTTGATATCCTACATTAAAGAAATTTGTGCTTCAGGCAAAATTTCCCTCCAGAGCAGAGATCATTGGAGACCTAGTGAGTTCTAGCATAGGATAACTTTAAAAAAAAACAGAAAGTTAGTGCAGGAGAAGTTTGGAAGAATGTAGTTTCAGACCACAATAATGAGAGAAACTCTATTGTAAATTGACATTTTAATGGACTTTTTGAAATATCTGTTTGGCAATATTATTTTTGAAATTGCCCAATCTATATTCCAAACGACAAAAGAAAATACTCTGGATTCCAAAAGGTTGACATAAAGCCAGAAAATACTGGTAAATTCTCAGCTGGTCTTGCAGCATCTGTTGTGTAAGAAGCAGAGTTAACATGCCTTCACTGTTGATTTTTGACTCTTCCCTTCCTTTCCTTGACTTCTCTGCCTCCATTTCTGGGGACAAGTTGTAAAGCAAATTAATCATAAGTCCACAAACTCTCACAGCGACAAGAGGTCACTTCCTTCCATCCTGCTTCCTGCAAGGACTCAGTTCCATTTTCTAAGTTACTTTGTTCGAATTATGCCATCACCGACACTATCGCTTCTAATACTCTTTTTCCCTCAGCTGAGGACACTCCCCATGTCACCAATATCCCTTCTACTTCATGCTCTTCTTCTTTCACATCTTCTTCTGCTCAGAATTGGTATAAGGTTCCATTTGTCGAACCGTCCGCTCCACCACCAATGGGTTATTTTTGCCACTTTCAGTATGATGACACTATCAAACACATCTTTCCCTCCCCTTCCAGCATTCTAAAAGGACCAATCCTCCACTGGATTTCCTATTCCACTTCTTTGTTATCTCAACAACCTTTCTCTTCCTCCAACCACTCTTCAATGCAAATGCCAGTGGTGCAATGTTTGCTCATTTACATCTTTTCTTCTTATCATCCAAGGTCCCAGATTACCCCTTCAAATGAAACAGTAATTTACATACACCTCTTTCAATGTAGTGTATTGCATTTGCTGCTGGACATGGTCTCCTATACATTAGGGAAATTAAATACAGATTTACATATCCGATTAGCCACAAGAATGCACCTGAGTGTCCAATCACTTGTCAGTTGAATTTTCCACTTTGCTTCCATTCTGATCTTCCTTCAGAATCTCATCATTCACACATTTTCCAGATACGCTGTTGTTTATTTATTTGCCCTACTACCATTTACTTTAGCCTTGCACCATGAAGCCTCTTGTAATTTAATCTCTTTCACACTGAACTCCGCCACAAATGTACACCCTTATCCTTCTTTCCCACCATCTGCCCCTTCACATCTGCAAAGCCTAATACCTTTGCCCAGACTGATGAAAACTCTTGGACCTGAAATGCTCATGTTATTTCTCCATCCACAAATGCTGCCAGACATTAGATTAGATTACTTACAGTGTGGAAACAGGCCCTTCGGCCCAACAAGTCCACACCGACCCGCCGAAGCGCAACCCACCCATTCCCCTACATTTATCCCTTTTTACCTAATACTATGAGCAATTTAGCATGGCTAACTCACCTAACCTGCACATCTTTGGACTGTGGGAGGAAACCGGAGCACCCGGAGGAAACCCATACAGACACGGGGAGAATGTGCAAACTCCACACAATCAGTCGCCTGAGGCGGGAATTGAACCTGGGTCTCTGGCGCTGTGAGGCAGCAATGCTAACCACTGTGCCACCGTGCTGTCCCATGTTGATTATTTATAACACTCCCTTTCACAATTCTATAGAATTTGACAAGCATTAAAATTCCTGGGAAATTCTTGACTTGGTAAATGCATATTGTACAAATTTTAACCTGTAAGGGCTGTGATTGTTCAATTTAATTCATGCGGATATCAGGCACACCAATATGAAAGTCAGAGTTCAGATAGACTGGCTCAGTGTTGGACTTGGAAAATATAATCACAGCAGAAGCTGTACCTGGAAGATAAACTCTTCCATATCTTTGAGAACAAGGTCCCCTCATGACTTCAAAAAGTGAAAATGGTGCTTAGAAGCTTTCATTGGAATAATATGTTGGATATAATATGTTGAATGGCAATGCCTTGATTCTGATATCACTGTAAATCTCTAGTTTATGAACTCCAAAATGTAGTAACTGTCTCTGGCCAACTGTCAACTATTTGCATTATTATACAACACATGATGAAAATTTGTTGCACAATGTTTCCTCACCACAGCTCATTGTGGTTTAAGAATCATCTGGTTGGTTTATTGCCACTATTCCCTTTTCTGGTAGGGATCAACAGGCCTTGCTTGGTCTTGTGAAGCAAAGGGAAAAAAAAACTTGGTAATCTAATGAAAAAGAGCTCTTGTCCTAAATAGGCTGTTGTTTATTGATTGCTATTGCCAGGCATTGTTGCTAAGACAATGAGGGATAGGTCAACATCTTTGAATTCCAGAGCTGTTTCTCATTGCTTCAATCCAAATGTCACATTGAGCAATGCTTAATGCATTTCACTGCATTAATTATTTCAGACTATAATACTTTTTGCAATATCTCCCAGCATACTAATGCCCCCTTTTGTTAATATTTACACATTTGTTTATTAAACTAAATAGCAGGGGCAGGGATCAAATTTGGAAAGATCTGGCAAATCAAACAGAAGTGACAGACCAAGAGAGAAGAAATCATTTTGAGAAATCTTAAATATACTGTAACAAGAAGGGAAAGAGAATCACATTGAAGAGTAATTAACGTAAGACTAGAGGTTACAATGATAATAAAAGAACAAATATAAAGGCTCTATCCGAATGCAGGTCGCATTCACATCACAACAGATGAACTGACAATAGAAACAGAAATAAAGAGGTAGTGCCTAATAGTGATTACAACGTCATGGCTGCTACATGACATAGATTGAATAAAGTTTGAAATACATTATATTGAACAGTAGTGCCTTGATTAGATTACTTACAGTGTGGAAACAGGCCCTTCGGCCCAACAAGTCCACACCGACCCGCCGAAGCGCAACCCATCCATACCCCTACATCTACCCCTTACCTAACACTACGGGCAATTTAGCATGGCCAATTCACCTGACCTGCACATCTTTGGACTGTGGGAGGAAACCGGAGCACCCGGAGGAAACCCATGCAGACACGGGGAGAACGTGCAAACTCCACACAGTCAGTCGCCTGAGGCGGGAATTGAACCCGGGTCTCTGGCGCTGTGAGGCAGCAGTGCTAACCACTGTGCCACCGTGCCGCCCATCATTCTGGTGAATCTGTAAATCTCTGGTTTATGAAATCATTAGAATCCAAAAGAGAGCATTCCTGATGAAGGGCTTTTGCCCGAAACATTGATTTTCCTGCTCCTTGGATGCTGCCTGGCCTGCTGTGCTTTTCCAGCACCACTCTAATCTTGACTCTGTGTGACTGTTGACTATTTGTACTATTATTAAACACTGAAGGGTTTGTGACATTTTGGAAGGACAGGAAGTTAGGAAAAGATCATAAAATCATAGAATTGCTACTGTGTGAAAAGAAACCATTTGGCCCATCAAGTCTGCAAACACCCTCAGAAGAGCATCCCATCCAGATCCACCCTATCCCAAGCCTATCCCCATAACCCCACATTTACCATGGCCAATTCACCCAACCTGCACATCTTTGGTCCGTGGGAAGAAACTGGAACACCCAGTGGAAACCCATGCAGGCATGGGGACAATGCGCAAACTCCACACAGACAGTCACCCAAGGCTATAATTGAACCTGGGTTCCTGGCGTTATGAGGTAGCAGTGCTAAATACCTAAGTACAGGAAACCAGGACGGAGAACTAGTTTGCATAGAGATGAGAAATGATAAAGACAATAAATTATTTGTGGAAAAGCTGTACAGGCGCTATAAGTGTAAACATTTGGCAATATCAGCATAAAGGAACACATAACAGGAATTTGTCAGAAAGGCACAGCAAGAATCATAGGGGAGTGTCAATTTACAAATAGACTGGAAAACGTGGCCTGATGAGAAGGTCATAGAAGTTTTTAGGATAGTTTCTTAGAATAGCACATTCTGGAGCCAATCAGGGACTAGATCCACGATTGTACGAGATTGATTAGTTGTAGTGAAGGCACCCTTAACTTGCAATAACTAATAAAAAAATAGAATTTTCCATTCAGTTTGAGGGTGAAAAGCATGGATCCAAGACTAGTATTTCATACAAGGGCAATTATGAGGGCACAGAATCAGAGCTGGCAAACTTTAGCATAAGAGGTAGGTCAATAGAGATGAAGTGGCAGACATTTAAGGGGATATTTCAGAATCCATAGAATAACTCCATTCCAATGAGAAGGAAGAAGACCAAAGAGAGCGTCCAGTATCTGTGGTTAATTAAGAAAAAGTTGAAAGTAGCAACAATCTTGAGGAAAATGCATATAATTATACAAGGATGTGTGACAGGTTGGAGATGCAATGAAAAATTAAAAAAAGCAAAGAATTATAAAATAGGAGGGAGAATGAGAGTAAAAGAGAAAGCTAGCTAGAAATATAAATAGAGATGAGTCTCGATAGATATTTTATGAAGAAAAAAGCAAACAAAGCAACCTATAAAAAGTGGAGTAGGGTTAATAGAAGTTAATAGAACATAGTTAATAGAACATAGTTAAAACATAGAACATAGTTAAAATAAGAAGGAGGCAGATGAATTGAACAGATATTTTGCACTGGTCTTCATAATGGGGATACAGGTAGCAGCTTTGAAATAATGATAAATCAGGAAATGGAAGGGAATGAGTACTGAAGACAATTACAATAACCAGGGAAGTGGCACAGAGCAAACCGTTGGAGCTGAGGGCTGACAAGTCCCTGGCTCCTGATGACCTCATCCTTAAAAAGAAATTGCTATTCAACTAATTGATGTGTTGACCTTAATTTTCCTGAATTCCTTAATTTGGGAAGGCCCCATTTGAAGATAGCTTATTGAAAACGAAAGGACACAGAAAGCAGGAAACTGCAGGCCAGTTAATTTAAAATCTGTCATAGGACAGATGGCATTAATAAAGAAATGTCAAGGTGAATTGGCAGAGTCAACACGATTTTGAGAAAACTAGGTTATGCTTAATTAAACTATCAGAGTTCTTTGCAGAATTAACATACACTGTGGATATACTGTACTTAGGTTTCCAAAAGGTATTTGAATAAAGTGCCACATCAAAGGTAATTGCTGAAAATAAAAACTCATGGTGGAGGGTGAAACATATTGATATAGATCAAAAATTGGCAAGTTAACAGGAAACAAAAAGTCAACATCAAAGGGTTATTTTCTTGTTGACAAGAGGTAGTGTGCCACAGGGATCAGTGCTTACAATTTATATAATGGACTTGCATGAAGAAGCGAAAGGTATGGTTGCTATATTTGCCAATACACAACGATAGGTAGGAATAGTTTTGAAGAGGGCATAAGGAGGATAAAGATCGATTAAGAGACACTAGGCAAAACATCTGGCAAAGGGATTTTAATGTCAGAAAATGTGAAATTGTTCATTTTTGGCTGGAAGAGTAAAGAAACATATCCTCTTTATGGTGAGAGTTGCAGAGCTATGAGGTGCAAAGGGTGTTCTAGTGTATAAATTACAGAAGTTAATAATACAGAATTGCAAGTAATTAAGAAAGCCAATGGATTGTCACTGTTCAAGGGGAATACAACCGCAGGATCTTATGCATCACCTGGACAGGGCACTGATGGAGCCAAATCTGGAATACTGTGCACAGCATTGGTCTCCTTATTTAGGGAAGGATGTAAATGTATTGGATGCATTTCAGAGCAGATTTACTGGACTAATACCTGACGTGGGTGGGTTGCCTTATGCAAAAAGGTTGGAAAGGCTAGGTTTGGATACAGTTGGAAAGGCTACGCTTTTACTCACTGGAGTTCAGAAGAGTAAGATTAAGACAGAATGTTCCTGAGGGCCTTGATGGGGGACATGTGGAAAGAATATTTGCTCCTGTAGACGAATCAAGAACTAGAGGTCACTGATTCAAAATACTGAATGGATGGTGGGTTTTGGAAGTCTATTCCTCAAAAGGCAGTGGAAACAAAGTTTTTGAAAATCTTTGAAGAGATAATTGGATACTTGATAAGAATGAGGCTGAAAGGTTATTTGCTTTAGCCAGGAATGTAGAGTATTCAGATTAGCCATAGCCATATAGAATGATGGAGCAAGCTCCAATAGCCAAGTGGCCTACTACTGCTTCTAACTCAATGTTTGTGCATAATTTAAATGCTTTCACTTGCCCTCAGTGCTTGCATTACAGATTGCCTTTTGCTTGAACCTCTTTTCAAAATATATTCATCAAACTGTGCTGCATTTTAAGACTTCAGTTAAAGATTCATCAGTAAGCTGAAGTGAGATATGCTATTCATTAATTCTCTCAGCACTTCAATTTTATTCCGAATTTTGCTGTTCTCATAGTCTGAATTATCTTCAATGTTGCTAGAAGTGGAATATTTTTTCCGCTAACCCCGGATAATCCCAAGATTTCATCCCGTCATCAATATGAAACAACTTTCATAGCGAACATAAATAATCTCAATGGACTCTGTTTTGCGATTGGGTTCTGCTGTATGCCTCGGAATGTCGATGAAGCGTTCCATCAGGTTGTACTTTAACCAACATTTCTTTGACCTACTTGGAGATAGTAAGGACTGCAGATGCTAGAAGTCAGAGTCGGTAAAATGTGGAGCTGGAAAAGCACAGCAGATCAGGCAGCATCAGGGGAACAGGAAAATCAATGTTTTGATGAGTCCTGATGAAGGGTCCTGACCTGAAACATCGACTTCCCTGCTCCTCCGACGCTGCCTGACCTGCTGTGCTTTTCCAGCTCCACATTTTATCGGCATGTTTTTGACCTGTTCCATGATTCAGTTGTTCATGGTCCTTGGATGATTCAGTTGTTTGTGCTGCAATGTTCCGTTTCTTGTTCTTAACTCATTTAACTGCTTCTGCTATTTGATGTTGAGGTCAAAGTCCACATTCAGGTCAAGACTGAAAATGCTTGATTGTGAATTATGTATGCATTCTCTATTATCTGACATCTCTTGTGTTGTAGTGTTGTTTGTAGCATAGAATTCATACAATCTTTACAGTGTGGAAACAGGCCAGTTGGCCCAACAAGTCCACGCTGACTGTCCAAAGAACATCCCACCCAGACTCACCCCTCTACCCTTTGGCCTTGCAGTTTCCATGGCTAATCAACTGTGCACTATGGGTAATTTAGCACAGCTAAGCCAACTAACCTACACATCTTTGGACTGCGGGAGGAAACCAGAGCACCTGGATATAGACATGGGCAGAAGGTGCACACTCCACAAAGACACTGGCCCTAAGGCTGGAATTGAACCCAGGTCCCTGATACTGTGAGGCAGCTGTGCTAACCACTGAGCCACTGTGCTGCTCCTACTAAAGTAGTATATGTCCTGAATCATATGGTTGCATGCAGTCTCTCTTCAAACATGCTACAATGCAGTGACACTTACTCCTGTGTCAAGTTTAAAATTAGTGAGACTTCTATTGACTTAGATATCATCCTAGCAATAACTGGTTGTGGGTCATTTATATGGCCACCTATATCTTTGGCTTTCTTCTATTATAGCCTGTTCTATGTCATGAGCTTCAATGTATGATTAGTTATTTGACACTTTTCTGCACTGTGACTGTCCTACATTAGCACATTTTTGGAAGTGACCTAGTATTTTGCAGATAAAGAATTTTGTTCTAACAGCTGGGCACTGCTTGCGCCTGTGAGGTTTTGTCGTCAGCACTAACACTGATTCTCAATATCTGGTGTCTGGCCTATTCTCTATGCTGGCTTTTCACATGTGTCCAGATGATTTTGATACCTTAAAAACAGAATGTATTCTGCTGATCTCTTGTCATAAGATTGATCTTCTCTTTCAACTGATCTGTGCTCCTTTCAAGTACTGTTTCACTATCAATGAATGGCTTTCTTCAAAGTCAAATCTTTCTTTGTAACAAATCTAACAGACACATCAGAAATTCTAACAAATTGGTTCTTTAGCAATTCTGATTTCAAAGTTCCTTAATTACAGTGTTACACTAATCTATTGAGGTCATTATTGAAATTACTTCTGGATTACCCCAGATGTTGAATTCTTCTGTTACATCTTGCCCTTTCAAGAATTTCACTCATCCTCAGCTTGAACTAATTGTCAAGAACTTGCAGAACTTTATTAAAAGTTTTTGTTGCTTCTTTTAGCCCTAATTAGTTGGATTATCAGCTATTATCTCAGTTGAATATAATAGCATATAATTTGTTTAGCTTCTGGTGTAATGTCTAATTTTCTGGCAATGCTGTGTCTAAAGAATTATTTTCTCCTACATATCCAGTTCTATGTTTTATTTGGAAATCTTTGAAATTAATTCCTTCTGGAGAAATTGGTTTTATTGCCATGTTTTCCGAATCTTATTGTTTATTTTTCTTGCCATAAACTCTTCTAAGTTGACAATATAACAATGCTACTGCTGTAGAGAAATCTTTTCTTGTGCATATGCAGTCTTAATCGATGATTTTCACCTATTGCAAGTAAATTAAATAATTCCTGCCATTTTCAGGTAAAAAATTGGATGACTCCCACTTTTTTCATGGCGTTGATTAACATTTCCCATTCTCTTAATGGCTATACAACTGACTGGAGTTTTATAAATGATTCCTGTTTTCTTAATGATTGTACTGAACTAATTTCACTCTTTGCAGCTGTATAAGAAGAATCTGATTTCTTGAATGGATTTCACTAGACCATTTGCACTGAATGTGGTGCGACTGATAACGCCCATTACTTTATCCCTTTGGATGATATCTGCTGTCTGCTGTTTAACAAATGTTTCTATGGTCATTTGCCATGTTTAAACAATCTCCTGCCTTCTCTGTGGGCTCAATTATCTCCTTTCTCCTTCCACTCAAGTTTCTACTTCAGCTTCTAAATAGCCACTCTTTTTACTTTCATTCTGTCTTAGAATAAAATGTCCCTGAGTTTGCAAATTACTCTGCTGCCTTTGATTTCTCTTATTCGTGCCATACATTTTGCAGGCCAGTCGCATTGATGGTGACACTTGACCTGAGCATTTCTTGTTTGTAAATGGTGCCTTTTGTTGTTAAAAATAGTCTCTTCTCCAACAAAGATTTCAGTTAACTCTTAGAGACTTACATGCATGTTTGATCTCTGGCTGAACCTCAAATTCTTACAGATCATTGACATCTAACATGATTTGTAACCTTCGAGGCACACCTTCACACTCAACTGGAAATATTTTTCCACGTTTAAACAGATGGAGACTGGCTTTGTATCGAATTGAATTTGCAGTCTCACGAGAAATGACTGTGTCACCTGCAGCACAGTCAGATCTACTCATATCAGTGATATCAGCAGACAGACTTGGTTAAAAGGCAAGAAATTTGAAAGTGATCTTTTTAAAGGAAATATTAGAAACCACAGAGGTGGATAAATCTCTGGGACCTGATCAGGTGTATCCCAGGATGTTGTGGGAAATTAGGGAAGAAATTGCAGAGCCCCTAGCAGAAATATTTGTGTCATTTTTGACCAAGGGTGAGGTGCTGGAGGACTGGGGGGGTGGCTAATGTTAGGTCTTTGTTCAAGGAGAAACCTGGGAACTATAGACCTAAAAGCCTGACATTGATGGTGGATAGGTTGTTGGATGTGATTCTGAAAGATCGGATTTACTTGCATTTGGAGAGGCTTTTTGTAAGGAAATCCCCGTCTCTCAAACTTGATTGAGTTTTTTTTCGATAATGTAACCAGAAAGATTGATGAGGACAGAGTGGTAGACATTGTTTGCATGGACTTCAGTAAATCTTTTGAAAAGGTTCCGCATGGTAGCCTAATTAGTAAAGTTAGACCATATGGGATTCAGGGTGAGCTTGCCAATTGGATAGAAAATTGGCTTTACAGTAGGAGACAGACAGTGGTGTTGAAGAGTTGTTTTTCAAACTGGAGGCCTGTGACCAGCAGAGTTCCACAGGGATCAGTATTGGGTCCACTTTTGTTTGTCATTTATATAAATGGCTTGGATGAGAATATAGGAGGCATGGTTAGTAAGTTGGCAGTATGACGGACAGGGAAGATTATCTAAGATTACAAAGGGATCTTGATTAAGATTACAAAGGGATTTTGGATAAATGTGATGTATTGCATTTTGGTAAAATAAACAAGGGCAGAACTTGTAAAAATAAAAAGGGGGCAAAAGTGAGGACTGCAGATGCTGGATTTAGAGTCAAGAGTGTGGTGCTGGAAAAGCAAAGCATGTCAGGCAGCTTCTGAGGAACAGGTAAATCAATGTTTTGGGTAAAGGCACTTCATCAAGAATGAGGCTAGGAGCCTCGGGGATGGAGAGATAAATGGGAGGGAGGTGGAGCTCGGGGGGGAGGTAGCTGAGAGTGCGATAGGTGGTTGGAGATGGGGTAAAGGTGATAGGTTGAAGGGGAGAGTGGTGCAGATAAGTGGGAAGGAAGATGGACAGATGGGACAGGTCATGAGGATGGTGCTGAGCTGGAGATTTGGAACTGGGATAAGGTGGGTGGAGGAGAAATGAGGAAACTGGTGAAATCCACATTGATGCCATGTGGTTGGAGGGTCCTGAGGTGGAAGATGAGGCGTTCTTCCTCCAGGCATTAGGTGGTAAGGGAGTGGCGGTGGACCTGCATGTCCTCATCAGAATGGGAGGGAAAGTTGAAGCGTTTGGCCATGGGGCGGTGGGGTTGGTTGATGCGTGTGTCCCAGAGATATTCTCTGAAGAGCTCTGCGAGGAGACATCCTGCCTCCCAGTGTACAGGAGACCGCATCGGGAGTAACGGATACAGTAAATGACATGTGTGGAAGGCTTCTTTGGGGCCTTGGATGGAGGTGAGGGTGGAGGTGTGGGCGCAGGTTTTACAATTCCTGCGGTGGCAGGGGAAGGTGCCGGGAAGTGTGGGAATAGTCTTTATGGAGGTGAGGGCCAGGGGCTCTGTCCCAGGAGCACCAGGTCCACCACAGAACACACCAGATGACCTCCTTCTTTAAAGACTGCAATTTCCCCTCCCACATGATTGATGATGCCCTCCAATGCATCTCATCCACTTCTTGCACCTCTGCCCTAGAGCCCCTCCAACCACAACAAGGACAGAACCAGGGATATATTTCCCTCCTCACCCCTATCCACTTTCCATAAAGACCGTTACCTCCACGACTACCTCGTCAGGTCCACGCCCCCTAACAACCCACCCTCCCTTCTCTTTTTAAGGTGAGAGGAGAAAGTTTCAAAAAGGACATGAGGGGCAACTGTTTTTACACAGAGAGTGGTTCCTGTGTGGAATGAACCACCAGAGGATGTGGTGGATGCAGGTACAGTGAGAACATTTAAAAGACACTTGGATAAATATGTGAATAGGAAAGGTTTGGAGGGATGTGGGCCAAACCCAGTAAGTGGGGCTATTTGGTTTGAGAACATGGTCTGTGTAGACTAGGTGGACCAAAGGATTGGTTTCTGTGTTGTATGACTCTATGTAATGAAATGGTTTCTGATAAAGTTTTAAAATGACTGTTTAGCATGAATTAAAGGGTTAAGTTATGAGGACAGATTGTATAAACCTGATTAATACTCCTTTGAGTTCAGAAGATTGAGGGTCGATTTAGTAAAGGTAATTAAAATAGCAAAGTCCTGCTAGAGAAGATATAGAGAAACAAATTCCTCATGTGGCAGAGTCTAAGACAAGGGAGTGCCCTGTTAACAATTAGAGCAAGGCTATTTGAATATGAAATTAGGCAGTACTTCTTCCTACAGTGGGTACAAAGGCAAAATACTGTGCTAGAAATTCATATTAAAATAGAAAATACTGGAAATATTCAGCATGTAAGAAAGCATTACTGAGGAGAGAAATAGATTTAATGTTTTAAGTGGATCTTTGTTAAAGCTGGAAGGTTAGAGCAATATCAGGTGTAAGAGACAGGAAAAGCACAAATGGAGGAAAGACCGAAAGGAAAAGTTTGTGATAGAGTGGAAGACAGGAGAGAAGAGGATATGTGAAGACAAGAACAATGGAAGGCAAAAGGGGATTGAGACAACTGAAATTGTTCCAGTTTGATAATGGTTTTAAAGGATGTGTAACAAAGGTGGCTAAGTAGGGGCACACAGATCATTTGTAATCTGGCATAATGGAGGATTAGGTTGACGGGCTAAATATCCTACTGCTATTCACATCTTTAGGTTAGATCATTTTTCTGTTACAGTGACAGACCTGAGTGTGACATGAATGTTGAAGTATTTATACACAACTCTGGAGGCTTAGTTTTGTTTTATACCAAAATTGGGAATTTAGCTTCCACAGAAATGGCCCCCAGAGATCCTTCCAGTCAGATGTCATGTGATGTCGGAGTCCAGGCTGTTGCCGTGAGCAGGATTTTCTCATGTTAATTCTGCCTTGTGTGACAGCAGTTCTTCATAAACCTTTAAGAGCAATTACCTGAGTAAGCGTCTCCTGGTCATGAAGCAAGAGGAGTTTGGTTGCTTCTCCTTCATTGCGCTGCTCAAGCATCAGGGAGAAATGTTCGATACATTTAATGGAGAGTTTCTCTTGAAGGGTCAGAATCACATCCTGTTAACATAGAAGTATTGTATTAAAATATTATTTATTTTCATTAACTAGTTTAATTAGATTTAAATCAATTATATCAAAATGCTATCTGCAGTCATTGTTAGAGACTATCTCAGACTACTTAATCCATGTTGGGCCTAAAACTGCTGTTTACCATAAGACAAAAGGAGAGGTTAGAATCATAGAGATGTACAGCATGGAAACAAAACCTTCGGTCCAACTTGTCCATGCTGACCAGATATTCTAAATTAATCTAGTCCCGTTTTCCAGCAATTGGCCCATGTTCCTCTAAAGCCTTCCTCTTCATATACCCAACTAGATGCTGTTTTAATGCTGTTATTGTACCAGCCTCCACCACTTCCTCTGGCAGCTCATTTCATACTTGCACCACCCTCTGTGGAAAAAGTTGACCCTTAGGCCCTTTTTAAATCTTTTCCCTCTCACCTTATACCTGTGCCCTCTAGTTTTGGATTCTGCTATGGTGGGGAAAAGAACTTGGTGATTCACTCTATCTATGCCCCTCATGATTTTATAAACCTCTATAAAATCACTCTCCAGGGAAAACAGCCCCAGCCTATTTAGCGTCTCCCTATAGCTTAAATCCTCTAACCCTGGCAACATTCTTGTAAATCCTGTCTGAATCATTTCATATTTCACAATATCCTTCCTATAGCAGGGATGTTAGAATTGAATGCAGCATTTGAAAAATGGCCTGACTAATGTCCTGTACAGCTGCTACAATGGCTCCCAGCTCCTATACTCAATGCATTGACCAATAAAGGAAAGCATACCAAACACTTTCTTCACTCTCCTGTCTACCTGCGTCTCTTCTTTCAAGGGACCATGGACCTGCACCCCAAGGTCTCTTTGTTCAACAACACTCCCCAGGACCTTACCGTTAAGTGGATAAGTCCTGTCCTGATTTGCCTTTCCAAAATGCAGCACCTCACATTTATCTAAGCTAAACTCCATCGGCCACTCCTCGGACCACTGGCCCTTCTGATCAAGGTCCTGTTTTACTCTGTTGCTGGAAGAAGGAGAAGGAAGAGGAGAGGGTCTCTCAGAAGGAGGAAATACTCATCTATGGTTTTGCTTTCTACCTCAACCACAATGTTTGAGACATCTCTACTTTGCTAAGAATATCTTTATTCTGCTCTCTACTCAGTTTAAGTGATAGAATTTCCAGTGGCTGAGAGGGCGAATGTGGCTAGATACTTTATACTACTTCCTAGTTAAAGAGGGCAATATTTGCAACACCGCCCAGTTTTCCATCCAATGTTCTGTAAAGGAAGCCACTGAGTCTCTGTTTTGTGTCTCTTTCTCACCACACAGGAGGAGTCTGCACCACTGATCGCACTTTCCAGCACCTGGCCTACAGCCTTGAATGCTCTGACTTTTCAAGTGCTTTATCCAATGGTTGTGATGTTTCTCATCTCAACTACCCTCCCAAACAGTACATTCCAGATTTCCACCACCGTTTGGGTGAAAAAAACATTTTCCTCATAAAAGTTGTGCCCCTTCATTATTGATCCTTCAACTGCAAGGATCAGCTGCTTTGCATTCATCATGTCCATATCTTTCATAATCTTATACATCTCAATCAGATCCCCTTCCAGCCTTCTCTGCTCTAAAGTAAACAATCCAACCTTATCCAGCTTCTCTTCATTGCTAAAGTGCTCCATCTCAGGCAACATCCTGGTGATTCTCTTCCGTACCTGCTCTAGTGCAATCACATCCTTCCTATAGTGTGCAGACCAGAACTGCACACAGCACTCCAGCTGTGGCCTGACCAAAGTCCTGTTCAGATCCAACATAACCTCCCTCCTCTTACAATCTATACCTCAACTGATCAAGGCAAGTGCCCTGTATGCTTTCTTAACCAACTTATTAACCAACTGCTTTTAAGGACATGTGGACAATCACCCCAACATCCCTTTGTTCCTCTAAGTTTCTTAATGTCCTGCCATTCATTGATTACTTCCTTGTCTTATTCCCTCACAGCTTTCAGGGTTAAATACCACCTGGCACTGATCCCCTCGTCTGATCAGCCCGCTTATATCTTCCTGCAACCGAAACCTTCTTCCTCACTATTAACCGCACAATCACTAATTTTCTTGTCAGGTCTCACATTCTCATCTACATCAAATAAAAGGGTAAAAACAATGACTGCAGATGCTGAAAACCAAATACTGGATTAGTGGTGCTGGAAGAGCACAGCAGTTCAGGCAGCATCCAACGAGCAGCGAAATCGACGTTTTGGGCAAAAGCCCTTCATCAGGAATAAAGGCAGTGAGCCTGAAGCGTTGATCTTCCATAATTACACCGGCACCACTCCCCACCTCTTCCTCCGCTACACTGATGACTGCATTGGCACCACCTCGTGCTCCCGCGAGGAGGTTGAGCAATTCATCAACTTCACCAACACATTCCACCCTGACCTTAAATTTACCTGGACTATCTCTGACACCTCGCTCCCCTTCCTGGACCTCTCCATCTCCATTAGTGACGACCGACTTGACACTGACATTTTTTACAAACCCACCGACTCCCATAGCTACCTGGATTACACCTCTTCCCACCCTATCTCTTGCAAAAATGCCATCCCGTATTCCCAATTTCTCCGCCTCCGCCATATCTGCTCCCAGGAGGACCAGTTCCACCATAGGACACACCAGATGGCCTCCTTCTTTAGAGACCGCAATTTCCCTTCCCACGTGGTTAAAGATGCCCTCCAACGCATCTCGTCCACATCCCGCACCTCCGCCCTCAGACCCCACCCCTCCAACCGTAACAAGGACAGAATGCCCCTGGTGCTCACCTTCCACCCTACAAACCTTCACATCAACCAAATCATCCACTGACATTTCCGCCACCTCCAAAAAGACCCCACCACCAGGGATATATTTCCCTCCCCACCCCTTTCCGCCTTCCGCAAAGACCGTTCCCTCCGTGACTACCTGGTCAGGTCCACACACCCCTACGACCCACCCTCCCATTCTGGCACTTGCCCCTGCCACCGCAGGAACTGTAAAACCTGTGCCCACACCTCCTCCCTCACCTCTATCCAAGGCCCTAAAGGAGCCTTCCACATCCATCAAAGTTTCACCTGCACATCCACCAATATCATTTATTGTATCCGTTGCTCCCGATGTGGTCTCCTCTACATTGGGGAGACTGGGCGCCTCCTAGCAGAGCGCTTTAGGGAACATCTCCGAGACACCCGCACCAATCAACCAAACCGCCCCGTGGCCCAACATTTCAACTCCCCCTCCCACTCTGCCGAGGACATGGAGGTCCTGGGCCTCCTTCACCGCCTCCCTCACCACCAGACGCCTGGAGGAAGAACACCTCATCTTCCGCCTCGGAACACTTCAACCCCAGGGCATCAATGTGGACTTCAACAGCTTCCTCATTTCCCCTTCCCCCACCTCATCCTAGTTTCAAACTTCCAGCTCAGTAACTGTCTCCTTGACTTGTCCGGACTTGTCCGACCTGCCTATCTTCTTTTCCGCCTATCCACTCCACCCTCTCCTCCTTGACCTATCACCTTCATCTCCTCCCCCACTCACCCATTGTACTCTATCCTATTCTCTCCCCACCCCCACCCTCGTCTAGCTTATCTCTCCATGCTTCAGGCTCACTGCCTTTATTCCTGATGAAGGGCTTTTGCCCAAAACGTCGATTTTGCTGCTCGTTGGATGCTGCCTGAACTGCTGTGCTCTTCCAGCACCACTAATCCAGTATCAAATAAAAGGGCCCAGCATTGATTCTTGTGACATTCCACTGCACAGTGGGCTCCAGTCACACAAATAGTCTTCTACTACCACACTCTGTCTCCTACCAACAAAGCCAATTTTGGATCCATTTTGCCAAGTTATCTGGATCCCATATACTTTTATCATCTTCAGGCATAAGTTCCATCTGACTGGTCACCTCCTCAAGTAGTTGAATCAACTTATTTTGACACAACCTGCCTCTGACAAATACATGCTGATTATCCCTCTTCAAACACCCTACCAATGTCCTCTTGCTCCACACACAGATTGCTCCCTTAGTCCCTAATGGACACCATTCTTTTCCTGGTTATCCTCTTCCTCTTGATCTACTTCTACAGCTCTTTCTGGTATAACAGATGGTTGTGTCCCTATGCAACCTCACTCTATATAACATCACGCTGGAGAAGCTTGCTGTTGAAAATCACTATACGTGTGCAGTAGAATGTTTGCGCTATCCAAACAGCTTCCAGTATTCATCAAACATGTTATAGCCAATTCGTGTTAATGAAACACAAGTGATACCAGAAATACCTGTAGAATATCTTGGGATTCTCCCTAATCTTAACGGTCAGCATTTTTCATAGCCCCTCTTTCCCTCCTGCACTTTCCATACTCCACTAAAGCTTCCACTGTTTTGCTCCTTTTGTACCTGTTAAAAGCCTCTCTTTTCCTTCATATTCAATCCTAAACATTCCTAGACACCCCAGGTTCTCTGTGGCATGTTGCTCCGACATATCACCCTAAAGGGAACATTTTGGACCTGTACTCTCCCCATTTCCTTTTTGAATGCCTCCCATTACTCTGCTGTAGATTTTCCCACAAGCTGTTCTCAGTCTACTTTGGACGGATCCTCCCTTGTTTTAATAAAATCTACCTTCCCCTTCTCCAAAACCCTTCACTGGAGACCATCTCTTTCCATAATTATAACTCAATGCTTGGTGATTTATTTATTTATTTGGGACAAGTGACCATGTATTTGCCAGTTTTTTTTTAAACTAGTTCTTCAATTCAGTGACTGTTACTCTGTATATTTAATATAACTGCGAAAAGCTCTTACACAAGTTAAATCTCTAGTAAAGATTTTTAAAATCATTTCTTTCATGCTAATTAGCAATAATTGGGCAAGATTCTATTATAATTCAAGCCAAGAAACTGATGTGTAATCCTGCAGGCACTCATTGCTTTAGAAATAACTGGGAGGATACTGGAAAGTAAGTGCAGTCTGAATTGCTTGGCATCCCTCCATCATTGCTTTCCTCCCTCTTTGAAAATGGAAGATAATTTCTATTGGGAAACAAGGTGACCTAATAGATTGTGTATATCAGATGCTATTTCAGGATTCTTTAAAAGAGAATCAAAAAGATTATAAAACCAAAGAACAAGGAGAAGGTCCTGAGATGATCTGTAATAACTTGCTGTAACAGATCTTTTGCAGTGTGCACTGAAGTCCATGTGACATCTTAATGCCCTCCCAGACTTCAGCAGCTGTCCACTTTAAACGTACTGTATTTGACAGAGTGCTTTATTGCCAGAGAATTGCAGTATGGTCACGAGCGCTCATGACATTAACGAATTGCTTCTGGTACTACTGGTCAAAAACCCAGAAAACAATATATTTTTGTACATGTACTGACAAAGTTTGGATGCAAAGTCCTCATGGAAATCAAACTGCATTCAATAAGCTTGAGCATCTCAGAGTTTCACCAAACTAATCTTAATCTCACTGTCACTAGATCAGAATCAGAAATGGAAGTTCTAACAGTCAACACAGTTTAATTGAATTGCATAACTTCCTAGATTTGAACAGAATGACTATTGGATGGAATGCCTTGTTAGTAAAGAACGAGATACTGCAGGTAATAAATTGAGCGTGCTTTTGTTTGAGGCTGCTATATGGGTTGTTTCTAGTTCTGTCTATTTTTGTAACCAGGGCTAAAATGAACGAAGATTATTTCGGGTAACTAGGGAACAATTTCACTGTTGCTCTTTCCTCTAGCTTGTACCATTTGTTAAAATTCAATAAAGTCTAATAAAGAATTCCATGTATTATTCAGCTGGTGGAAGCCTTGGGATATCAAGATGAAACAGTATTTCAAAACGGGGGATCTGGGAGGGATTATAGTACTGTGTGGAAAATGGATTCATTAACTTTGCCTTGCTTACACTGTAACTTAATATTTAACTTGAATTGGATAGATAACAACATAATTGTTTCCTTTAATACCAGTGATTTATAGCAAATATGTTTTCTCATTTCCTAACAGTGTTAAAATTCTCTCCAGGTACCGATCAAATGAACAAGTTAAAAGTACATCATGGCATCATATCTGCGTGTGACAACATGACAGAGTCATAGTATAGTTAGCTTAGAAGGAGACCATTTGGAACACCTGTGGCTGGTGTAAAAGTTGATGGTTGTTTCATTCCGTCAGGCTTCTTGATTAGATTAGATTCCCTACAGTATGGAAACAGACTCTTAAGCCCAACCAGTCCACACCGACCCTCTGAAGAGTAACCCACCCGGATCCATTCCCCCTGACTAATGCACCTAACACTACGGGCAATTTAGCATGGCCAATTCACCTGACCTTCACATCTTTGGATTGTGGGAGGAAACTGGAGAACCCGGAGGAAACCCGCGCAGACACGGGGAGAATGTGCAAACTCCATACAGACAGTCACCCAAGGCAGGAATCAAACCCAGGTCCCTGGCTCTGTGAGACAGCAGTGCTAACCACTGAGACACTGTGCCACCCACTTTGATTAGATTAGATTAGATTACTTACAGTGTGGAAACAGGCCCTTCGGCCCAACAAGTCCACACCGACCTGCTGAAGCGCAACCCACCCAGACCCATCCCCCTACATTTACCCCTTCACCTAACATTATGGGAAACTTTAGCATGGCCAATTCACCTAACATGCACATCTTTGGACTGTGGGAGGAAACCGGAGCACCCAGAGGAAACCCATGCAGAAACAGGGAGAATGTGCAAACTCCCTGAGGCGGGAATTGAACCCGGGTCTCTGATGCTGTGAGGCAGCAGTGCTAACCACTGTGCCACCGTGACGTTGAGGAACAAATTTTTCTTTATTTAACAATACATTACAATCATACTACAAATAGTAACAGCTCTCCTGTGGTGTTATGCATTGAGTTCCATGGTTTTCTTTGGATTGTATACGAGTTAGATTTTGATAGTGATATGACATCAGTGAGAGCTCAATCACTTCAGTCTGCTGGCCTTCCCACCTAAATGTGAACTAAAAGCTTAAAGCAAAAACAGTTAAAGCAGAACTCTGTGCTCTTTTTTTCACAATTGACTTGTAGTTTAAAAAAGGAAGAGGAATTCAAGGCACCAGATTACATTTTCCTAAAATACTATTTGATTATTGAAAGTAACATTATAAAAAACATTGGTCGTAGACAGTTCCTTAAAGTTAAGCATTTCTGACAATTTAAAAAAAAACCCTGTACTGGGTTCAACGATGATAACTCTGACCTCACAAAATGGGTGATATTGATTCAATTGCCCATTACAGAGGTCCCCCATTATATTATTATATTCTGGTATTCTTTCTGTAACATTGTTTGCCATGTCACAATGGTGACTACAATTCAGAAATTATTTGGAGGAACCAGTGTTGGACTGGGGTAGACAAAGTTAAAAATCACACAACACCAGATTATAGTCCAACAGGTTTATTTGGAAGCACTAGCTTTCAAAGCGCTGCTTCTAAACCACCTGATGAAGGAGCAGAGCTTCGAAAGCTCATGCGTCCAAATAAACCTGTTGGACTATAACTTGGTGTTGTGTGATTTTTAACACAATTCAGAAAATCCTTCATTGCTTGTCAAGTACTTTGGAATGCCCTGAGATAAAAGCAAATTCTTTCTTATCCATTGAACTTTATCCACAAGGTGGGAACTTCTTAGGCTGAGGGGGGAGGGGGGGGGGAGTTGGTGGGGAGATGGCTTTAGAGACAGGATGGGATCAAAGCTGTGATTTAAAACAAAGTGCTGGTTCCCAATATGTTCCTGCTTTTTCAGAAGGTGACTTGTATGTATGCAGCAACATGCCTGGCACAGTATAGAAGCTAACAGAAGTTATTAAGCAATTTTGCCAGAATAATGTGCCACATGGGACTAACTTTGTGTCTGTGATTCGGCAACTCAACGAGGGTGATCAGAACAACATAGTACAGAGGAACCTCAATTATCCGGCATTTGATTATCCGAATATCAGATTATCCGGCAAGATTGTGATGTCCATATGCTCAGCAGAACTATTTTATCCAGCATTCGATTATCCGGAATTCGATTAACTGAGAGAAATATTCCCTGCCTGTGTCCTTCGTATAATCGAGGTTCCTCTGTGGTTAAATGCATTGTGGTGTTGATGGTACACACTGGAAAGCCTGAGGTCATCCAGAGGTAGAAGCTTCCTATGGGATAGTTAGTTCTTGGAGACTGATGTCTCACATAGGGCTGGAATTGAAGAGGTGGCTGGTACCTATATTGAATTTAGGTGTGGGCAAAGGGGACAAATAGACCACAGACACCCTGTTTTCCCTCTCCGACAAACCCATAGTAGCCAGTAGCTGTGGGTGTTCTAGTTGGTCCATCAGGAATCAGTCAGAATACTTGGATCAGCAGGCCAGGTGAAAGGTGATGGTTCCAGTTGTCGTTGTTGGAGGGAGGTGATGGTACAATTAAGTGTTTACAATATAATCATGTATGACTGAGTTTTTCAAAACAGCTGCAGGGAAGAGTTTCAGTAAACAAATTCAGTGGCAGTATCAGCGAGTATGTTAACAGTCAATGTACAAATGTAGCATTTAGGATGTCTTAATAAATCACATAACTTTGGAAAATCCTGTTAGTAAAGTGTTACCGACTGGTTTAACAGTAGAGGAAAGAGAACTTTTCAATGAAATGTGACAGGATATTACAAACATAATAACATGTCAGGAGATTGCCCATGATTTTGCTCACAGTCAGTGCTCAGTTTGGCTGATAGTTCCATCTTAATAACTACTGTTAGCTGTCTGCCTGTCTTGCTGTTCCCTGAAGATGAGTGTTTACTTGGCGAAGATTAATTTTTGCAAGGTGACAATCTCCCCTGATCTTCAGGCATTTCCTGTATGACAGTGCCTTTTCAGTTCTGTCTAAGTGTCTGTAAATTTCTGATTTGGAGATGCCGGTGTTGGACTGGGGTGTACAAATCTACAAATCACACAACACCAGGTTATAGTCCAACAGGTTTATTTGAAAGCACTAGCCTTTGGAGCGGTTCTTCTTCATCAGGTGGTTGTGGTTTCTGGTTGTCTAAATTTCTGTGCCTTCACACTATCAATTTGTTATCTGTTTTTCTGTGATGCACCTAGTTTACCAAATAATTCAATGTATTCTCATATTAATTTGGACAAATTCAGGCTCTGTCAGATAAGCTGTAGTTCGGGATGTTATTCCTTATTTGATTGTTGAGTTACTGCGAGGTTAATTAAACCCTTGGACAAGGATACTCTGAGACTCTGGGATTAGGAGGTTTCTAACCAGCTAACACAAATCATCCTTTTTTTGTTGTCAATAATATTTATCAAAATGCTTAATGCATACTTGATTGTACCCTATCTCCATATATTTCAAATGTTTGTATTCCCCCCATTTCCCTATCTCTGTTCATTGATTGCATTGCCCTCTTGTTTGTGAAACTTGTTGTCTAAGATCATGGTTCTGATGAAATTCATGTTCTGTTACATTGGTTTCATCCATTGTACCGATGTCTCACACAATGTGTAGTAGCCCAGATTCAATTATTCTCCCCACAATCCAAAAATTTCTTTCCTTTTCGCCAAATCTCTCTTTCCCATCATTCCCTCTCTCGTTCAGTCTCTCTCTGTCTTTATCACCTACTATCTGAGTTTTTTTTTCTCGCTGTTTCTTGTTTGTCCCTCCTTTCATCATGTTATTGCCTGTGTACTTTTATTTCTCCAAAATGTGTTTCTAAGGTTGTGATCAGTTAATCTTGTTATCAATCTTGCAGTTTTAGGAGAAGCTTTGCCAGGAGTCAGGGGTTTAGGATTCATATTATTAGCAGACTTAAAAACTTTCTTTAGGTAGGGCAGGGTAACTGGAATACCATTGGAATATACCAGAGATTGGTCCGTAACAACCAAGATAGTGAGGAAAAGGCCTTTCCCGCCTCCACCAATCCTATTTACATCTGAGGTCATGTGTTATAGCATCATAGACATGCTCTACAAGCAATGACAGCAGTTGAATTCTCAGACTAATAAATGGAAACAGTGACGTTTTTAACTTGAAGCAGGCAGAAAAACACAGGTAAATAGAGTGAATGTTTCAGGTCTGTAATCTTTCAGTAGATCTGACTTTGTTTATGCTGTTTTTATCCAGAGATGCTGCCAGGCACGCTAAGCAGTAATAGCATTTTCTGTTTTTATTCCTTTTGAGATCAATGATATTTTCATTTCTACCACACTTGTAGGCAGAGAATTTTAGTGAAAATTGGTGTTGACTAATGTGAAAGCTGACAGTATTGGGAAATGCGATGCCAGTAACAACAGGTCCAACTTAGCTATACAAATTCAGTTGATAATGGAACCTTTGTGGGTCAACTGTAGCTTGGTTGATAACATTCTTGTGCGTGAGTCAGATAGTTGTGGGTTCAAGTCCACTCAGGGAGCTGAATACAATGTCAAGGCTAAAAATCCTCCGCATTGCAGAAGAAGTGACAGGAGTTTGCATGTGCTATCTTTCAGATGAGATGTTAAACTAAGTCTGTGCCTTGCCTGTCTACTCAGATGCATACAAGTGATCCTACGTCACTATTTAAAAAAAAGCAGGTGAATTGGTCAGCCTTTATTCAACAATAAATATCATAAAATAGGTCAACTTACCAACTGTTAGATTAATGCTTTGAGAGTTTACAATGTGAAAATTAGCAACATTTCTGACATTATAACAGGAACTCTCTTTTAAAAAAATACTTCATTGGCCATAATGAGCTCTGAGATGTGAAGTAGTTATTAAATCTGCTATCTAAGTACAAATCTTTCTCTTTACCTTCAGCACTTGACTGTGTGCCCAGAAGCCTGGCTCAGCAGAATGTCAGCATGACATTGTTCCTCTTTGAATATTGCTGTAAGTTCTGTCTTGCCAAGTGAGATGGAGCTGTGTTTATTCAATTTCTGGCATTTTTGTCTTAAGTACTCACTTTCAGTGCCCTACAATATGGAATTGAGTCAGTATACCTTTTGGATAAAAAAAGCAAAAAATCTCCCCAAGTGTGTGCGTAAGTTTTCAAATTCAAAATAGAACATAGATTTGGCACAATGTTACCAGGGGTGAGGCATTTCAGTTGAATGGAGACAGAAATGGAAATTGTTCTCCCGAAAGCAGAGAAGGTTAAAGGGAGATTTAATAGTGTTTAACATTTTTGATACAGTGATAGGAATATACAATTTCCACTTTGACATTGCAGGTAGCCAGGAAGGTGAAGAAGGTGTTTGGCATGCTTACCTTCAGCGGTCAAGAGTTTTGAGTAAAGAAGTTGGGACATCATGTTGCAGCTGTACAGGACATTGGTGAGGTTCACTTTTGGAGTACTCCGCGCTGTTCTGGTTGTCCTGCTATATTAAGGATATTACTAAATTGGAAAGGTTGGGGGTGCAGAAAGGATTTACAAGGGTGTTACCAGGACTGGAGGGTTTGAGTTATAAGAACAGGCTGGAGAGGTTGAGACTTTTTTCTCTGGAGCACTGGAAATTGAGGGGTGACCTTGTAGAGGTTTATAAAATCATGAAGGGCATAGATAAGGTGAATAGCAAAGATCTTTCCCCCAGGGTAGGGGAGTTCAAAACTAGAGGGCATAGGTTTATGGTGAGAGGTGAAAGATTTAAAAGGGACCCGGGGGGGCGGGGGGCAATGTTTTCACACAGAGGGTAGTTTGTATGTGGAATGAACTGCCAAAGGAAGTGGTAGCTGCAGATATAGTTACAATATTTAAAAGATATTTTGAATGGGAAGGGTTTAGAGGAATACGAGTCAAACACAGGCAAATGGGACGAGTTTAGTTTGGGAAAGCTGGTTGTCATGGATGAGTTAGACTGAAGTGTTTGTTTCTGTGCTGTATAACTCTATAAGAGGATCAGTGACCATGGATGTAAAATAATTAGCAAACGATTTAGAAGGACAATGAGGAAAAATATTTATTTCCAGCAAAGATCTGGAATCACTGACTTAAAAGGCATAATGTAATACGAAATGAATTGTCCAATTATCTGAAGGAGAAGACATTCGATGTTAGAAATCAGATAGGTGGAATTGGTATTCTATGCTCTTTGATTCTCTGAAGTGTTTCACATCTGCAGAGAAAGTACAGAGAAGGTGTGCTCTGTCAGATCAGTTATGCAAGTGAAAGAAAGTAATTTCACTCCAGTGAAGTTGAATATGACCCACAATCAAAATTCACAAAGAAATGTTTTGCTCTGCTTTATGTAACAATTTCCATGGCAACACTGTTCTTGCCCAAAATGGGCATAAAGCAAACTCACATGCAAAATGGCAAGAAAATGTATTGAATCGCTTTATTTATTATTAGCTGAAGCAAGGTGGAGATGCTAGTATCAAGCAGTTCTAAGTGGACCTTTTCTTAGAAATGACAGAAAACCCCATAAACATCCATATGGTGGTATAGGTTCTGAAGGTGTCAGCCCCATAGAGAGTTGAGAAGTGGTCCCCGTTGTCTTTATTGACCTACTTAATGGATCGTTTCTGGTGAGGCTGTCCCGTAGTCAGCACCTACCTGCCTACCTACATACTTGTGACATTTGGCTGGAGTCCTTTGGCACTCATAGGACATCCACGTAAATTTCAGCTTCTCAAGGTGTTTTCTACAGGGCAAAGGGCAGGCCAATGTGATTGTTTGAAAGTACACTGATATATGCTGGGTGTTAGTGCAAGCTCTAAGCAAAAACAAGATTTGGAATTGCTTTTTGTCAAACATCTGCAATGTGTTTCAACCAACATATTTGCTTCACACAAGCTCTGCCCACAGGTGCTGCAAAGAGACAGCAGAAGGTTGCTCTGAAAATGGATAGCTGTGATTTGGAGATGCCGGTGTTGGACTGGAATGTACAAAGTTAAAATTCACACAACATCAGGACTATAACCTGGTGTTGTGTGATTTTTAACAATGGATAGTTTGTGTGACTTTCAGATATTGAATGTTTTTCCAGGTTTTAATACAAGTGTTGCATTCTGTTGATCTGTTTGCAATTTTCCTCCGGGCCTCACAATCCCATGTATAGCCCTACAGTTGGAGTTCTTTACTGCGGTTGAAAAGAAACCCAGATTAGAAAATGGCTTGGGGCCTCTCAACAGAGAGTGCTATCAAGAAGGAACTCTTCCTATCTCCCATCTGTTAGTAAAAAGAAGCCAAATACAGGCATGTGCAAGTTGCCTGCCCATGTTGTGCTAATGGACATTTTATTTCAAGACATCGGACTCTAGCATAAAGATTAAAGCAAAATAATTGATACTGGAAAAATTAAGCTAGTCTTGAAATACTGAGCAGGCCTAGAAACAGTTAAATTTTCAAGTCCGTGTGAACGTTGGTTACTGAAGAAGAGTGATACTGGACTCAAACATGTTAACTCTGTCTCTCTATCCTCATTACATTGTAAGTTGCTAAGGAAACAGGCTGTTTCAAAGCCTTTTCACCTGGTTTGGTTCTAGCCCAGACTTTTGGAATGAAAGTCTTTCCTTTGTCCAAAATAAGTTTAATTTGTACAAGGTTAGAGTTCCTTGTTATGTGAAACACACTGGTTTGGTGTTAATTGATAGGCTTGTTTCGAAGACTGGTGAAAGGTTTTGGGAATGGAAATGTCAACATGACTCTATTCTGCAAAATTCTAACTGTATGGGTTTCCCACCTTTTGTGTATAAATAGCAGGAGCAGAAAAGCAGTGCAGTATATCTGCTGAAGGTTAGATTGGTTGTGGAAATATCAGTGAGAGGATCTGATTCAATATGCCTGTGTAACACAGCAGAGCTCAGCATCAAACACTGTTAAACAGAACTCAGTACATGGATGTTCACTCGGTCAATCAGGACGGTTTGGCCAGACATTTTACATTTTCTTTGTATAATTGCAACTCCTCACATAAGATGCATTTACAACTGCTTCACACAATCATTTGTACTGATTCTTTCAACTACCATGTTCTCACTGTATTTTCCTGCCATTTTGTGGATATCTTCAATCAAAGGTAATATTGCTGAACGTTGCCATGGAGGTTACTACAGAACTGAGCAAAACATTTCTTTGTTTATGATGTGATGCAGTGAAGAGATCTTCTCTGGTCTAAAGGATAGTTTCTACTATTTACACTGTCCATATTTAGAACAAGCACTGTCTATGTTGGGTATATTGTGCTGAGCACTGGGAAGAACTACAAAGGCCTCGCTGATGACTCATGAAGCACAATGACTACTTCTAGCAATTTTTCAAGCTTCTCCCACCACATTAGTGTATTTGTATTTCAATCCCTCCATTGACCATTCTGTGTCTACAATTTTTATTTCTTTCAGTTTTCATCTGAGTTTATCCCAGTAGGTTTGATAGTCATCAGTGTTGTATTAGAGTGGTGTTTTTATTGAAGACATGAATGTAATCAGTTCGAGAGGGGATGATTTTGGTTAGAGCCTCGCCTTCTGAGAAGGTCAGAGGCTTAAACAAATGGGCTATGGTTGTAAGTGAATGCACTCTCTTCACTGCTGTTAGCTCTCTGGGAAAAGGAAGCCTTTCAATGCTCATGGTGGGCCAAAGGGCTGAACACCAACATGCATCCTAGATTCAGTAACAACTGAATAGTATTGGGCAAGATGGAAACAGACTACTTCTGACTGGACTTGTGCTACATCAGATTTAGAATGGGTAAGCAATCTACTTCTTCATTTACACTCTTCACCTCGATTAGGACAGGATTGACACCACAGCAAAAACTGATAATTCAGAAGATAAATATGTCAGGGCACTGAATCAGTTCTGGGGCACCTCTGCTCTGCTCTGTATGTCAGTCAGTCTATGGTGAAGGTGCTATGATTAGACTCAATTCAATGCTGGGGAGAGCAAAACCAATGATTTATTTTGGCTGGCTACCCAATTTGGGCATTATGTCAAGGCAGGATTAGGACCAGCTACGCCGACCATGCACAAATAGACTGAATATTAAGTATGTATAAATCACACAGTCTATACAGCAAAATCACAAATGGCAATTTTGGTTTCTGAGTTAGCCAGTTGTGGGTCTAATGTCAATAATTAACTTGCAAGCATTTGTGTAGCATGGTGATTTCTTTTAAAACAGTTTTCGAGGCTGATCTTTGAGTAAACAATTTTTGTTGGTCCTAGGCCAGAAGTGTAGGGATAAAACCATAAAGAGATTACTTGAAGCTGAGTATCTTTGAGCTCAGGTGTAAATATCTTTAAACTCAGGTGTATATTAGTTCCAAGAGGAAATTATCTGTAATTTCAGTCTATAACTTAAAGTAACATGTGACTTAAACTACGCTGGTGTGAGTACTGGATGGATGGTGTTTTTGATTGTTATTTAAGTTGCGGCATTGGGCACTGGACTGGGGGAGTATTTTAGGTACTGTATAAAAGTTGCTTCTTTCAATTTGTAAAGTGTTTTTGGATTAATGGGATTATATTTTTGTTATATTAAATATCTTTGAGTTTGTGTTGTAAGTAGATAGTTTGGTTTGACTTTCGTTTTTGTTGATAAATTTCTGTGTTTTTGTCAAAGCAAAATTTGTAACATTGCGCGATCATGTTTTAGCAAGAGACCACTCTGTTAAAATGAAAACAAATCAAAATATGATCTATTCAGCTAGATTTCTGGCAAAGATCTCCCTCTCCCAGGAATAGCATCAGCTGGGATCATAGAAGGAGGAGAAGCATTTGGGTGTGGTCTGAGCTGACTAAGTCCCACAGAGCCACTCTCTATTCGTGCCTTTGGGAGAAAAAGTGCTCGAAGAGAAAGATCAGAAATGAAGTGTTTAAAAGAAACTTTTTTCCCTTTGGACAGGTAACAAACATTGACATCTTGAAAAGGATCTGAAAATCAACGTTACTTATGATAGTCATTATTAAAACAAATATCAATAATTGTTGACTAAAGGTTGCGGTAATTATATAAATAACTCCAGATTATTGACATACAGCAGTAGTCTTTTTTAAGGTCTTAAGTGCGGAAAATGTGTCCAATGCTGTTGTCACAACAGAAGACTTTTATGTAGTTTAATTGGGCAATTAACTAACTAACATGATATATTTGGCTGCATAGTTTCATACTGCTGTACACCAGTGTTGATTGGGCTCATTTGATACATGGAATAAGAATAGAATGTGCATTTATGCAGCATAGTATTACCTACCCTGGACATCCCAACTGACTGATCTCCAACCAAAACAATATACGTTTTAAGAATGCTCACATGAACCAAATTCAAGAAACATCACATACACAGCAAGTCCCAATAACCGTTCTGAAAAGTTGCTGTTTATAGTGGTGATAGCTGAGGGATAAAAGCAAGACCACTGGGAGAATTGCTTTTGTCTTTTTCAACTAAATTCAAAGGAGAGAAACTAGAACAATGCGAACTGCAGGATACATGCAGAGTGAACCTGCTGCTACTATGTTTTTACATCCAAAAGAATCGGCACACTGGGTTTTTGTTAGACATTTCAACTGAAAGATGGCACCTCTGACATTGGTGCAGTCTTTCACTGTTTTATTGAAAGTGTCAATCTGAGATAAAACAAAGAACTGGGTGCTGGAGATCTGAAACAAAACCAGAAATTGCTAGGAAAGCTCAGCAGGTCTGGCAGTATCTGTGGGAAGGAAACAGAGGTAACATTTCCAGTCTGGTGACTCTTCATTAGAGTTCCAGCTCAGGAATGTAGCCCTTTAAAGCAGCAAAAGTGCGATCCGCAACATCCCATGTCCTAGCTACTGCTCAACCAACCAAACTCTTCCCCTCATCCAACAGCCCTGCCTCTGTTCACCCTCCTGTTCTCTTGCATCCCTGGATCCTCAATTCCACCAGCAGCAGAGATGTTTTTTGGGGGACGGTGGTGGGAATGGGGGAGGGGTGTTGTTTTCCTTTCTCTTGATTTAGTCAGGAGGTATGGGTTTTGTTGGCTGGGCCAGCATTTGTTGTCTGTCCCTAATTGTCCTTGAGAAGTAAGTGGAGAGCTGCCTTGTTTGAGTGCTATAGTCCATGAGGTGGAGGTAGACATATAACTGCAGCAATTTACTTTGAACAGTACTTTTCAAATTCACAACTACAGCCATCTAGAAGGTGACGAGCAGCAGACTCACCATACTAACGTGAAAACATACCACAGCTCCTTCAGTGGCGTTGGGTCAAAATCCTGGAAATCTCTCCCTCAGGGCATTATGAGTCTACCGAGACCAAATGAAATGCAGCGGTTCAAGAATGCAGCTCATCACCATATTCCCGAGGGCAAATAGGGATGGCCAATAAATATTGGCCCAGCCAGTGATGCCCATATTCTATGAATGAACAAGACAAATAAAAAGTATCTTGTAGATAATGGAGAGGCTTTGGGAAGTCTTGGTGGAGGGTTGTTTTTCAGACTGGAGGCCTGTGACCAGTGGAGTGCCACAGGAATCGGTGCTGGGTCCAGTACTTTTCAGCATTTATATAAATGATGAGCATAAGAGGTACAGTTAGTCAGTTTGCAGGTGACACCAAAATTAGAGGTGTAGAGAACAGTGAAGAAGGTTACCTCAGATTACAACAGGATCTTGATCAGATGGGCCAAGGGGCTGAGAAGTGGCAAATGGAGTTTAATTCAGATAAATGCGAGGTGTTGCATTTTGGGAAAGCAAATCTTAGCAGAACTTATACACTTAATGGTAAGTCCTAGGGAGCGTTGCTGAACAAAGAGACCTTGGAGTGCAGGTTCATAGCTCCTTGAAAGTGGAGTCACAGATAGATAGGATAGTGAAGAAAGTTTTTGGTATGCGTTCTTTTATTAGTCAGGGCATTGAGTACAGGTTGGGAGGTTATGTTGTGGTTGTACAGGACATTGGTTAGGCCACTGTTGGAATATTGCGTGCAATTCTGGTCTCCTTCCTATCAGAAGGATGTTGTGAAACTTGAAAACGTTCAGAAAAGATCTACAAGGATGTTGCCAAGGTTGGAGGATTTGAGCTACAGGGAGAGGCTGAATAGGGAGAGGCTGAATAGGCTGAGGCTGTTTTCCCTGGAGTGTCGGAGGCTGAGGGGTGACCTTCTAGAGGTTTATAAAATCATGAAGGGCATGGATAGGATAAATAGACAAAGGTAAAAACAATGACTGCAGGTGCTGGATACCAGATTTTGGATTAGAGTGGTGCTGGAAAAGCACAGCAGTTCAGGCAGCATCCGAGGAGCAGGAAAATCGATGTTTCGGGCAAAAGCCCTTCATCAGGAATAGAGGCAGAGTGCCTGCAGGGTGGAGAGATAAATGAGAAGATGGTGGGGAGGGAGTGCAGAACTAGAGGGCATAGGTTTAGGGTGAGAGGGGAAAGATATAAAAGAGACCTAAGGGATGACTTTTTCACACGGAGGGTGGTATGTGTATGGAATGAGCTGCCAAAGGAAGTGGTGGTGGCTAGTACGATTGCAGCATTTAACAGACATCTGGATGGGTATATGAATAGGAAGGGTTTGGAGGGATATGGGCCAGATGCTGGCAAGTGGGGCTAGATTAGGTTGGGATATGTGGCCGGCATAGATGAGATGGACCGAAGGGTCTATTTCCGTGCTGTACATCTCTATAACTCTATAACTCCAACTAGACGCCACCACCAAGAACATCTCTCCCTCCCCAACTCTCTCTACCTTCCATAAGGACAGTTCCATTCCTCAATCCTTGGTTCGTGCCACTCTCCCCACCAACGCCCCCCGCAACCGGAAAAGATGCAAATCCTGCCAAGCCACCACCACCCTCACCTACATCCAGGGCCTTGAACAGTCCTTCCAGGTGAGACAGAGGTTCACCTGCCTCTCCTCCAACCTAGTTTACTGCATCAGATGCTCCCAATATGGTCTTTTCTACATCGGGAAGATCGAACGTAAACTTAGGGAATGGCTCACCAAGCATTGCAACAGGGCCTGTAGGGGCCGACCAGACCTCTCAGTCACTGCCCATTTCAATTCCCCTTCCCACTCTCTTTCCAACACGACCATCCTTAGCCTCCTCCATTGTCACAATGCATCTTACTGCAAATTGGAGGAACAACAACTCATCTTCCGCCTGGGCAGTCTACAGCCCGGAGGACGCAACATTGAGTTCTTCAATTTCAAATAACTTTCCTTCTCATCCCCCAACTTCCTTCCATTCGCTCATCGGCCTTTCCTTCCAGCCACCAATCGGATTCATTCCTCCCATTGACCAACCAGGTCGTGCCCTCTATCTGTCTCCACCTATCCCACTTCACCAACCTGCCCCTGCCACGCTCTTTATCTGCAGCTCCCCCTACACCTACCCACAGTCCTGAAGAAGGGTTAAACCCGAAACTCTGACTCCTCCATCTCCTGATGCTGCCTGGCTTGCTGGGTTTTTCCTGCCTGGCCACCACAGAAGACTTGGACAACATTTTAATAAGTGTGAAACAAAATAGAAATAGAAACTCCAGTTTCTGCAGTTTCTTTTGTCTCTAATGTCCAGGCTCAAGCCTGGATATTGTCCACAACTTTGTGCAATTGGAAGCATGAACTGCTTCAGTATCTGAGATGTCATGTATGGTGCTGACCATTGTGGAATCAGCAGCTAACATCCTTACTTCTGACATACAACCATACCACCTCCAAATAGGAGGAAAATACTATGCAGAGGAGATGAGAAATATAGGTTTGGCCTTCTTTTATCAAACTATTTAGGTACAAACACATCTTTGTATTCTCTATTCTAACCGTGTTTTAGAGTAAACATATTTCATTTTATTTTGTGCACAACAGCAATAAAGTTGAATTGCAAATGATTTTCAGTCACAAATAACATATTTATGGAGTCTTTGGAATGGTACTGCATCAAACTAGTATATTGTTAACTGTGAATTTGAAAGTTCCACAGTCAAATCCCAGCAGCTAAATTTTACTATGTTGTGGTTCTGTTCGCCGAGCTGGGGATTTGTCTTGCAAACGTTTCATCCCCTGTCTAGGTGACATCCTCAGTGCTCGGGAGCCTCCTGTGAAGCGCTTCTGTGCTGTTTCCTCCGGCATTTATAGTGGCCTGTCTCTGCCGCTTCTGGTTGTCAACCGGAAGCGGCAGAGACAGGCCACTATAAATGCCGGAGGAAACAGCACAGAAGCGCTTCACAGGAGGCTCCCGAGCAATGAGGATGTCACCTAGACAGGGGACGAAACATTTGCAAGACAAATCCCCAGCTCGGCGAACAGAACCACAACAACGAGCACCCGAGCTACAAATCTTCTCCCAAACCTTGAAATTTTACTATTAATGGAGACGGCCTAGCACTGGGGCTGAGAATGGGAGGGGGCTTGCTCTGGTGGCTGGTGGATTGGAAAGTTATACTGTCACTGGCGACAACTGAGAGTCTGCCCCCAAGTTCTGCCAGTCCCACCTCAGATGGTGCGTAATGTGGTGACTTGTAAACTTTTCAGTACGTGTGACAATAAAGCAAATTCGATTCAATTCAGAGCCTGAAATATCCATCCGTTGGCAACTGGATTCAGGAATGCCGGGGTCAAGCAAGCAAAGGGCTTGGCAAATTTCAATGTTTCGTGCAGATCAGTGGGTTAAGTGAGTAACAGCTGCAATGCTGCCATGAGGGAGGCTACTGCTTTCAGTGGTGGTGATGGGTGGGTGAGGAGGGGGGGAGGTCTCTCTGTGGCCCACGGAGAGCCTGTGAATTAGGGATGTCTGGCGAAACTACCTGGGAGGCTGACAGGTTTCACCCAGCACTCGCCCCAGGTGACAGTGGGCTCTCCTGATGTGCAAAATGCCCATGGAGGCCAAATGTTACCCTAATCGGTCACTTTTGGTGCCCAGTGAACATTCAAATCACCAATTTCTCTACTGCTGATAGTACTGTGTGCAGAAGGAAGATACAGAGTTCGTTCTGAACCTGCACATGCAATCCCTGCCTCTGCCTCACAACCTAATCGCCCCCCCTCCAGGTGGGCATAGAAAACTCTGTCCTTTCAGTCAACAGCGAAGCCTATTGTTTTGAGGGGACGCCTCCTGGGGGAGATGCAGGTTTGAGCAGGGGCGAGCAAATGTGTGTCCTAAATTAAATCCACAGCTCAATGGCAAAATGCTATGGCAACTGCAAACAATATTCTGCTCGTACTGGTGTCTGGGTTGGATGGATTACAGATAGATGCAGTCTGTTTTCCTGGCTTCAGCAGCAATGCCCAACATCAGCAGACAGGAAGTTTGCAATAATAGAGCCTTACATTTTCTGGCAGGTCGCATTTGCCATTTCCCTCCATTGTCCTTCAATGTCGAATTCATTCCCTACCATCCTTCCTCACTTTCTTAAATAAAAATAGCCATTCAGCAAATTGAGCAGCTTTTTAAAAAAGTGGACTGAAATGAGACATTGCCTTCACAAATTGTCCTTCTGGTTTGCAGAAGAGAAAACCCAGACCAATTATTGCACAGTTCTGTCACAGCGTTGAGAAGTACAACTACTTTGACTCCCTGATGTAGTCTGCTTATTCTTGAAAAGGGAATGTTTTAGCAAACACTTCTAGTTAAGTTGGTACCTCCTTGCTGAATTAAATGATTGTATCCTCTGTGCTCTGATGAAACATCAAAACCAGGAGCAGGAATAGGGCCTTCGGCCCTCCAAGCCTGCTGTGCCATTGAAGATGATCATGGCTGCTCATCCAACCCAGTACCTTGTTCCCACATTCTCCCCATACCCTTTAATCCCTTTATCCTAAGAACGATATCTAACTCCCCCTTGAAAACATTCAGTGGCCTAGATCTGTACATCCAGCATGCAAACAGCCAAAAGCTTCTTTTCAATAAACATGTTTTAAATGTCTGTTTAGTTCTCATTCTCCAGGAATTGCAGTTTATCAAAAGGGAAGATAAAAAATATGCCCTGCTGCAGTGGCATCCAGCCATCGAGAAGTGGATTTAACTTGTGGCACGAGTCTTACATGCTTCCATGCCAACCCCATTCCACCATCCCACACCAATCTCCTCACAAGACATTGGTAAAACATTTGTATAACAATGGTTAGGTCAAAGTTGGAACACTGTGTGCAATTCTGGTTGCCACGCTATCAGAGGGCAATAGCCCTGGAGGGAGTGCATAAGAGATTCACCAGGATGTTGTCTGGGATGGATAGTCTCAGTTATGGGGAGAGACTGTATAGGCTGGATTTGTTTTCCCTGTAGCAGACAAGGCTGGTGGTGGTGGTGGGGTGGGGAGCGTGGAATCTGACTGAGATGTATAAAATTATGAAAGGCAGAAACAGATTAGATCATGAGAATCGTTTCTCAATGGCAGGCGTGTCTGAACCAGAGGGTACAAGTTTAAGCTGAGTAGCAAGTGGCTTAGAGGTGATCTGAGCAAAGTATTCTTACCATCCCGAAAGTTGTGGAAATGTGGAATGTGCTGCCTGAGAGGGTGATGGATGAATGTATTCTCACAACATTTAAGAAGCCTGGAGGAGCACTTAAAATGCCAGGGCATAGTGAACATGTGAGTGTAGTTTGGTATCTGTTGGCCAGCATTGACGTGTTGGACCGAAAAGCCTGTTACTACGGGGCATGACTTGTGAGACACCCATTCCCCCCACAAGAATAGCCTCCATTCATGACAGGGAGTATTGACAATGCATTTTAAAATAAAGCAAAGAACTGTAGATGCTAGAGATCTGAAACCCAAACAAAATTTGCTGGAGAAACTCACAGCAGGTCCGTAGGAAGAAAAACAGAGTTAGTCTTTTGAGACTGGTGACTCCTCATCAGAACAGATCAGACCTAATGAGTTTCTCCAGCAATTTCTATTTTGTTTCACACTTATGAAAATGTTGTCCAACTCTTCTCTTCTTGGTAGTTGTAAATACCATGCATATGACAAGCTTAAAATCAACCTCAGGCCAGTTACTGGTGAACGTAGAAAATGAAGACTTGGAAAAGGTTCTCTTTGTGCATCAGGAGAAGTACTTTTCAGGCTGGGATTAAATACTGTTTCGAAATTTGAGCAGATAGTGTTTACTTTGCACTGGGCCACATTGTATTAGAACCGACAGTTATTACTTGTCCAAATACACAAAGTTAATTTGTTATAATCTCAAAACTGATATTTCTTGCCTCTGTAATGCAAAACTGAAAAAAAAGGCCTCTTAATAATTAAAATGTTCAGTAACCACACAGTGTGCTATTCTAAGATTGGAACTGTTTCAGCTCATAGGACACACCACTAGAGGGAACTGCAAATATTTATATAGCTCATTCAGAGCTTCTGTTGTATACGTTCAGCGGTCAAGTGTTAGGACACAGGATCAATTATTATAAAATACCTGAGAATCTAAATATTTTGATGCACTCAAGTCTTTTATCTGCAAAGCTATTGGAAAACATATTTAGCCCTGTCTGAATGCAGTCTTGACTGTAGGCATAGACTTACCTTCATTGTTGTACTGTTGTCAAATCGGAAAGATTTAGTTTGTCCATTCTCAAGATAAACTTTCAACACATTTGGCATGAACAGCAGGGAATTATCTTTGACAGTGTCCTGTGAACAGACAAAGGCAGACATATTACAGTCTAACCTTTTCTCGACTACAATGGAATTTCTGCAGGAACATTATTGCATTTCTTTCCTCATTATCTCCAGCAAGTACACTGAACTGTGAAATGTTCCTAACATTACTCTGTTTCAATTTAGAATATACTTTCACCATAAATCTACAGAAAATAATTTGTGTAAGATCTTTTCCTGGAATAAATCAGAGAGATTTCTCTACTGTTAAAATTAAATAAGCATGCATTGACCTGCTGTGTCATTGCTCAAAATGAAAAATAGGAATTGTACTTTTATTTATTGATTTATCTCCTACTTTAACATTTGTGTGTCTTCCTTTCTGCCTTTATCTTTGCTTTCTGACTGTTGCTTGCTCTTTCTCCTAATTGTCTTTGCTAGTTTTTTTTATTTATCAATCCAATTCCTTCTGTTACTGTTATTTCCTAGGTTTGCTGTACTACCTCTTTCCTAGTGGGTCTTTGTGCAGTCAATTTCTTGCCTTGCCCTGATTTACTGAAAGCAGATATTTTGTACTCTTTGAAAAGTATGAAGATAGAGACGAAAGCGTTCCGATCTGTTGGTGGGAAAATATTCTTCAAACAAAAGCCTGAGGCCCAAGACAGATATTGAACTGCAATTTGGAAGAGAGCTAGGAGTGGTGAAAGAAGGGAAAGCAAGCAAACTGTGCTGCCAGATTGAGAAGAGGGGACAGATAACTTGAATATGATGTTGTGACGGATCTAGAATTGCTTTGTTCTGCAATTCCCAGGAATCACTGGAATGTACACGGATAGCATAGGGACTTGATTGGTGTGCCAGGCAGGAAGGGAGGGGCTGAGGCATTGGTTGGGAGACAGTGGCGTCCAAAGATTAGGTGAGGCAATTAAGTCCAAAGTGAGTAAAATCCAAGATGCTAAATCAGGATGAAACACAGGTGTCAGCTCCAAACAGCAGGGTATGAGTACAACGGACCCTGAAACTAGACAGGGACTTTTAAATAACCATCCCTGAAACTGGAATTTGGACTGGAGACGATGCATAATTGATCCTGAGGCCAAATCCGAAAATGAAACTGTAATATTGAGTGTTGAATTTTTGAACTGTTTATCTTTTTGGTGTTTTAGAGTTGTGAGAGTATAACTGGTATCTGAGTCAGGACCAACAAAGTCTGCACCCTCACTTTGGACTGAGGGTGCAGAGTTAATAATAGGGGCAGCACAGTGGCTCAGTGGATAGCGCTGCTGCCTCATAGCCCCAAGGACCCAGGTTTGAGTCCAGCCTCGGGTAACTGCCTGTGTGGAGTTTGCACATTCTCCCCATGTGCTGTGTGGATTTCCTCACACAATCCAAAGATGTGTAGGTCAGGTGAATTGACAATGCTAAATTGCCCATAGTGTTAGGTGTTTTGGTTGGATTAAATATAGGGTAGGGGAATGGGTTTTGGTGGGTTACTCTTCGGAGGGTCGGTATGGGCTTGTTGGGCCAAATGGTCTGTTTCCATACTGTAAGGAATCTAATCTAACAGTAGATGACAGTCCAAGCCCTCTTTCAAAGCAGCAGACCAAGTTCAGCAATTTGTTCGTTTGATGGTAACCTACTCTCCTGATTTGCAGCAGCCTGGTTTTTGGATAATGACAGAATCATTGAGTGTAAAGAAGTAATTAGGTCCTTTAATGGCTCTTGCCATTTTAAAATACAACCAATTTAAAACATCCAGTTGTTACAAGACTCTATGGCTAAAAAGAACATTGTGATATAATTGTAATATATGTAATACATAAAACAGATTTGTATATTGGCATAAATTTAACTTGGTGCTTAAATCTGGCTTGGTGTGATGAAAATAACAGAACAGGAAATCAGAGATCATTGTTCCAAGAATGTCACCCACACAGTTTCTCACCAATTCAGTTTAATTAGTCAATAGAAAAATGTGTGGGCTATGATTCAGGCACATGATTTGTTGTGTTCAAAAGTCCAAAATGCTATTTAATCACATTAAGCTTTGCACTGGTTGCAGTATATTAAAAAATATACTCTGTAGAGATAATGTACTAAATGGGTTCCTTTGATTTTGACTTTTTTTTAGCAGATGGGACATGATTTCAACATAAATTTTTAAGTTGTAGTGAACATGACAAATATCTTTTTCCTTTAGTAAAATCTGGCCATTGACTGATGACTGTCTTTATTGCAGCTTTTGGATTTTCTGCTTCCAACAGATTATATAACTGTGATTAAATAAAAATATGTTTAAAGTTCATCCATTTTTCCAAATGACACAATGCACAACATGTTAGCCAGTGTAACCGCTGTTGGAACAAATATTTCATGTGGAAATATTAATTTATGTAGAAGAATATGCTTGACTGATTCATCCTCTAATATGGAGGAAACATGTTAAAAAGAAGTAACGTTCCACAATAGCTTTGTAACCATCTGATTAGTGCTGATCTGATCTGTTTTGTCTGCTTACATATTTTACCAGGATGTAAAGGCTTCATGATTAACGTCACGGGTGGTCCCCAGTTTATAAACATGTAACATACGAATGCTCATACTTACAAACAAGATACTGTACTGGGGAATATCAATATAAATTTTAAAGATCTTTGTACTTACGAATGGCTATTTTACATTATTCCAATTTGTTTTGATTTTATGTGCAAACTGACTTGGGAATATACTCAAGAATGGAACCTGTTCACAACTGGGGACTGCCTCTATCCTGCTGGGATGGGAAGAAGTAGTGTACGAAGTGTCTCAGGTGGAGCATAATCTGCCAATAGAGACTAGTTGGTCTGAATGGCCAGTTGCTGTGTTGTAAATTTGACATAATTCTCAGGAAGTAAAATCTTAGAAATAAGGAAGACACAAAATTCACTAAATACCAAGTAGTTCAGGAGCAATCAGTGTTGGAACTAGACTTGGAGTTGATGACACAAACAAACCAAATGACATTCTTGGCCACAACGCTGTACAGCTCAGTGGCAGGTGCTAATGTCCCACACATCGACTAAATGTACCATGTCAGCATTGCCTCCACTTACCGGGACCTGACCATTTATAATGACCTCCTCGGAAAAGCGAACTTTTACAGGATTGGACTTCAACCTGGCCTTCTTGGCTGCACTCATAAAGGCCGACTTGGGAGACTGAAACAGGAAAGAAAATTCTGGCACTGGAAATAGCTCATGGTATTAGTTATGTACTTGACATCAATGTTATAAAAGTGTTCAACTACAAACCATCTTACAGTCCATTGGAACAGTTACATTACAGCATAAAAATGTAACAAATTGTTCTGAGTGATTTTATTCAGAAACTGCCATCAACTCTATATCCTGTTTTCTTTACAGATTTTACTTTAACTTTCAATTTTATTCTGTAACTTTGTGTTTTCCTTACTTTTTAGTTTTACCTGTAGTGGGGCTGATGGGTGATCTTTCCCAAAGTTTATGCATCAAATTGTTAAGACCTCTCATCACAGCCCTCACCCCCACTACTTCATCACACTTGCCGTTTCCTCTTTAAGGGAATCACCTCACAATAAAATACTTAAGTGTCGCAGATCAATAAGAGTTGGTCATAATTTTCACAAATCTGGCATCAAGTGCCAATGATCAGAAGGCATAGGGGCAGAATTAGCCCATTTTGCTCACCGACTCCACTTTAACATTCATACAGTCATAGAGTCATAGAGATGTACAGCACAGAAACAGATCCTTCGGTCCAACCCATCCATACCAACCAGATATCCCAACCCAATCTAGTCCCACCTGCCAGCACCCGGCCCATATCCCTCCAAACCCTTCCTATTCATATACCCATCCAAATGCCTCTGAAATGTTGCAATTGTACCAGCCTCCACCACATCCTCTGGCAGCTCATTCCATACATGTACCACCCTCTATGTGAAAAAGTTGCCCCGTAGGTCTCTTTTATATCTTTCCCCTCTCACCCTAAACCTATGCCCTATGGTTCTGGACTCCCCGACCCCTGGGAAATGACTTTGCCTATTTACTCTATCCATACTCCTCATAATTTTGTAAACCTCTATAGGGTCATCCCTCAGCCTCCGATGCTCCAGGGAAAACAGCCTGTTCAGCCTCTCCGTATAGCTCAAATCCTCCAATCCTTGTAAATCTTTTCTGAACCCCTTCAAGTTTCACAACATCTCCTTAAAGAATTCTAATAGACTTATTGGGTTTGACCTTACTTTGATGAATTAGTGCTGATTCAGCACTATTTTACCATGCATTTCCAAGTACTCTGCAATCTCACGCTTAAAAATAGACTTTACGATTTAACTAACAACTGCGATCAGGCTAACTGGCTTATAATTTCCCTCCTTCAACAGGGGTATTTCATTGGTCAGTTTCCAGTTCTCTGAGACCATCCCTGACTCCAGTGATTCTTGAAAAATCACCACCAAAGCCTCCACAATCTCCCGAGCTTGCTCCTTCAGAGCTCTGTGGTATTGCCCATCTAATCCAGGTGATTCATCCACCTTCAGAACTTTCAGCTTCGCCAGCACCTTCTCCTTCGCCACTACACTCACCTCTGCCGCCTGACTCTGTTGAAGTTCTCGTATGCTACTGGTGTCTTGCAAAGTGCCTTTTCAGTTCTTCTGCTAGTTCTTTGTTCTCCATTACTATTTCTCTGGCTCATTTTCCAGTGTCCAATTTCAAGTTTCGCCTCTCTCTCACCTTTTATATATGTAAAAATAACTCATGCAATCTTATTTTATATTACTCACTAGCTTACCCTCATATCTCATCTTCTCCACCCTTTACTGCTTTTTAGTTTTCTGTAAGTTTTAAAAGGCTTCCAAATCCTCTGGTTTCTCACTAATCTTCACCATTTTGTTCGCTTTTTCTTATTGCTTTTATGCTGTTCCTGACCTCCCTTGTCAGCTATGGTTGCTTCTTCCTCCCCCTTAATATGTTTCTTCTTCCTGGGGATAAATTTTTACTATGCCTCCCAAATTATCCCCAGAAACTCCTGTCACTCTTCTTAATCAAACATCCTGCCTACAACAACAAATACACTGAACATGAACAACTTTCGAAGGGGCAGCATGGTGGCTCAATGGTTAGCACTGCTGCCTTACAGCGCCAGAGACCTGGGTTCAATTCCCACCTTGGGCGACTGTCTGTGTGGAGGTAGCACATTCTCCCTGTGTCTGAGTGGGTTTCCTCCGGGTGCTGTGGTTTCCTCCCACAGCCCAAAGATGTGCAGGTCAGGTGAACTGGCCATGCTAAATTGCCCATAGTCAAAGGGAAATGGGTCTGGATGGTTTACTCTTTGGAAGGTCGGTGTGGACTTGTTGGGCTGAAGGGCCTGTTTCCACTGCTTCAGGGAATCTAATCTTTCACAGGATGTGGGTGTCCACTGGCAAGGTCAGCATTGATTGACCATCCCCTATTACCCTTAAAAAGATGATCAATGCATACAATTCATGCCGTGCTAGTTCTGCAGATGGTATGTGAAAAACTGAAGGCGCATTTAAACATCACATATGGAAACTGAGTAATTTTACATGTCAAGGTAGTTTTTCCGTTAATGCATACGTAACAACAACTTAACAATTTAGTAATGACAATGGCCAATTAGGTTGACAATATACTTGTTCCTCCTTTTCGAATCTCAACGAAAGAAAGCTTTTCTCTTTTTCAGAAACAAGTTTCATATTCTAGAATGAGGCTGACATACTTAAGGTTACAAGTGTTTGCTGATTGTAGTGACACCATTCTACATTTTAGTCACAGTTTGTGATGGACAACTCAAAACAGAAGACATTGTAATTTGACAAGACTGAGCTCTTGTTGATTTCTTGCCTGCAAATAAATTCAAACATAAGTTTACTGTAAATAAGTTAATACAAGCAATAAAAACTTTAAAACCTACATGTGTACATTATTGTGGTTTCAGTGATTAACCTGTTTCACAAAGTTCTGAAGTTCACACAATCCAAAACACAAAATAATAAAGCAATCAGTATCACCCTCAGGTGGGCTTCTGACTCCATAAACTTTCTATCTATTTTCAAATCGGTAACAATGCCTATCTGCACTTTTCTCAGGCTTACTTGTATCACCGTACACATCTTATGTCTTTATTTCTTCCAGCCTACTTCAATGCTTTCCAGGTTAACCTCCCACTTACCATTTTCCATAAATTTAAGCTCATTCAACACTGCTGCAGCTATCCTAACCCATGCTCTGTCCTGCTTATCTCTTGCAAATCTGGTAATACTGAATGTAGAATTTTCATCTTCGTGTTCAAATCCCTCCATGATATTGCTGTCGCTCTCCTTGAGACCTCGTTCAGTGCCCCAGGCTTTTCAAGATCCCCATGACTCTTGTACAGCCCCAATTTTTATTTGCTCCACAATTGCTTGTCAAACTATCAGCTGCCTAGATTGCATCTGCTCTGAAATTCTTTCCCTAAACAATTTTACATCTCTACGTCTCTAACCAGTCTGTAAAACTGACCTTTTCGACTAAGCATTTTATCATCTGCCCTAATATCTCTTTGTCATTGTCAATTTTTGGAATAACGTTGTTGTGAAGCATCTTGGGATGTTCTATTATGTTAAAAACATGATGTGTTGTTATTTAATTACTCCACAGAAAGTTGCGAATGTGCTTCTAGAAATTTCCTTGTCTTTGTTAGTACATGTTTGTTATTTCCATGTCAAATAGATTCAGCAAGCAGTATCTCAGGCTAACAATGTCTAAACAAACCATTAGTCATTACTTAGGGATTCATGATGAAGGGCTTTTGCCCGAAACGTCGATTTCGCTGCTCGTTGGATGCTGCCTGAACTGCTGTGCTCTTCCAGCACCACTAATCCAGTAATTACTTAGTCCTGACCAACTGAAACCAATCCAACCTCGCACAGAGCAGAGTCTAAGGCAGCAGCCTTATATCTAGTTTAGGGGTTTTTGGTGTAGTGCCCCTACCTTTGAGCCAGAAGGCTGAGTTCAAGTCCTTGCCCCAGAAGTAACTTACCTGAACAGATTAATTTAAAAATATTGATGTCGATGGTTCACTGCTGTATCAGAAGATAACTGTATCAGTTATCGAAGAAGTGATTAGATGAATCCCAAATGAACATCCTTTGACTTTTCCTCATAGTAATTTCATTAACTTTTTTAACACTTGTACTATTTAAAATAAAAGCTTTGATTTTTATCTCCTTGGAATTAATTGAAGAAATAAAAATGGTGTGTCAACTAATTCTATTTGATCTCGGCAAATCAAAAGATTACTTTCTGTCCTTTCCCAAGATGATCCTACACTATGCAGCTAATTTACTGCAAATTATCTGCTGTCCAATGTGTAACTTTCATAGGAGGACTAAAAGTGGATCTATGATTGCATTTGATAAGTTTCACCAAACTTCTGATGATAGGTAAGCTTCAAAATGCAAAGCAACTTAAAAGATCTACAAGATTGATGTGAGACAAATAAATGGATGTCTAGAGTTACATGTTGCAATATTGAAATGGGTTTCATACTTTTCCTTTCACTTTAGCTAATGCATCAAATCTAAACTGTTGCTTCTTGATAAATTACCTTAAAATAACTTGCAAATAGTCAGTTCCTATGTTGGGCACATGTGACTTGAAAAACCAAAATCTTATCGCTATTCAAATATCTAATAGATTGATCTGAAACTCCTCTTTCCATCTTTTTAACAAAAACATAACATTTATTTTAACTAGGTTAAATATAAGAGAGAGGAATTTCAAACCCAGCAAGTTAAAAAGTCATATACTAATACCAATGGCATAATTTCTGGGCCATCCTGTTCAATGAACTTTCATAAGCAGATTAACCATGGTCTGAGGCCCAAGAAGCTCTTTGTGCAGATTAATATTGGAGACCCTTAAGTCTTTGTACATTCATTAACTCTGAGGCCCATGAGATTTAGAACACAAATTACATGTTCTGTAAGCTTCAGGAAGCAGAATAATCAATAGCACACAAGCAAATCGGAACTCACAGTTGGGCCGTATTTAGCTCTAACCAGCTGTAGTGCTTATACAATGCTTTCACGCATTTGTGCATATGATGGAGTAATCACTTTATTCCACAGCCCCCTAAAGTAGTAAGCTTGCTTATTGCAAAAGTACAATAATAATTCCCTGGACATTAGTTGCCTTTTAGAAATCAAGAAGTCTTGTTCCAATTATGCAAAATATATATTTTTAGTAATAACGGTGATTCAGTGGGAAGAGTCAGACACAATGAAAATAAGATCAACTTCTCCACAGTTATGAATCTGATTAATAATATATGTGCATGGGCAGAAAAACATATAGATTGTATACTCACTCACTGTATACCCAACTCAATGCACCATGACTACACAACCAAAGAAAATAATTGCAATCTTAATTACATGCTGCAGAATTCCTTGGAGCACAGCCAAGGATATTGCTTTTCACATCTCTGCCACAATGCTCAGCAAGCGTATTGTACTTTGTGTTTATCAAAATTCCTTCAGGAAAACTTATTTCTGCTGATGGATTTCTTGTTGACTGTGGATTGAAGAAAGCAGTTTTAACTGTGTTATGGCACCAATGCTCTTCGTTTAGTCTTATTACCAGTGCTAGCTAGATTTCAAAGCAAAATATAAAATAGCCAATGTGAGTCTTGCATATCCTGGTCACAAATCTTCCCTAATATTAAGTCAGCAATACAAACCCACATTTCTCATACATACAGGCCAATCACAAAACAGGACTAATTTGACATTCAACGCAAGAGCAGCAATTCCGTTTAAAGTTGCTGTACTGCACACTTCTAGATGAAACCACCCTCTGATGCTACTACTGCCCATCCTGACCTGTTGGCCCTTCCATAATGCTCACTTTTGAATAGCATCCATACATTCTAGGTCCTGTTGAAGATATCATGGTCTGGACTGTAACTAGATTTACAGGTGGTGTTGTCTCTCCCTTTATTGATGCTATCTCAGCTGAAATTCTTTTCACAGCTGATCTGCCCACTCTGCGTTGGTGCAGAATTTCTCATCATTAAATCTCACAGCAGCCACCTCATCCCTTTAGCTCTTCTGCTACCTCTGTCCTTCTCTCACATTATCATCTTTTATTAACACTCCCATCTCTCCTTTAATATTTTTGTCACCAATACACATTCTATCTCATGTTTCTTACCAAGATATCTCCTTCATCCTTTACATTGACTAATTCATTATCCTCAGTCATTTTGCCCTCCATCAGAGTTCACATTTCCCCCTCTTCTGTCAAGTCATTGTCCTCATTTCTCTTCTCCCTCCGCCCCCCGCCCCCCCTCATTCACTCTCCTACGCATATTCACCATTAGCTCTCAATCTTGCCAGCCCACATGACTCTGGAATCATTCAATCACAAATACGGCTATCTCAAACCACATCAGTGTATATCACCACACTCATATGTTCTTTCTTGCTTCAAACCACACTTTATTCTCCATCTACAAACTCTCCATATCACTTTCAGTCTTCCAATTTTCCAGTTTTTGACCGTATTTTCACAGTGATCAAGCATCCCTTCACTCTGCATTAGATGCTCTAATCTCCAGCAAATCCTTTACTCTTTCCCATACTACCTTTTCTCCTCCTAAAACCTTTATCGTTCACTCTCTTAAGTCTCAGGAATACTGAGTTGAATGTAGATGATGTGCATGTTGACTGGTCATCACTGGATCTGACTAGACTACATTCAGCGCTACCAGATGCTGTTTTACACAGCTAAAGTGGATCATTAATCTAGTACCATCTGTGATTGTGAAGATAACCTGCAGCATCTTTTCTCTAGCACTAAACATTTCCTTCAAGTCATTTCCTCTGCCTGCTCCATTTTTATATCCAATAACAAATTCAAGAAGTTCATGGACTCTTTGGTAAATAAAATTGAGACCAACTATTGAACTGCCGCTGTTCAGTTCCTCCTTTCCTTCTCTCATTAAGCCAAGCTTTCCAATAGGTTCCTACCATCAGCCCCACATTAGGTATAAGTAGAAAGTAGGAAAAAAAATCAAAAACACTAAGGCTTACTCAATGACAAAAACAGTGATAGGCCAGTGGTTTGGGAAATGTTTTTGTGTGAAAAAGCAGTAAATGACCAAAAATGATTAATAAAAATGGAGAAAAATGACATTGAAAGCAAATTGTCAACAAATACAAAAACAAAGCTTCTATGGGTATATGAAAAGAAAGAAAGAAAGAAAGAAATGTATGGGAACCTTGAAGAATGCATCTGGGGAAACTGAAAATGGGGTACATGGAAAGGTCAGATAATTTAGGCCAATATTTTGCAATGGTCTTCACAGTGGAGGACATAAAAAAAATCCCAAAGATAACAGAAAAACAAGGGGTGCTAACAGAAGGAAAGAGTTTGGAGCAGTTCTATCATGAGGGACAAAGTATTTGAAAAACAAGCAGCACAAAAGGCAGACAAGTTGCCAGGACCTGTGGCCTGCACCCAAGAGCTTTAGAAAACGTGTCTGCAGAGAGAGTGGGGGCATAGGTCAAAATATTCGAGAACTTACTGGCTTCCATGAGGGTTCCAGAAGATGAGGAAACTGTTAATATATTATTCCTGTTCAAGAAAGGATGGGGACAGAAAGCAGGAAATAGTAGACCAGTTGGCCTGATAGCTGTCACTGGGAAAACATTACAGCCTATTACTAAATAAGAAATAGCTGTGTGTGTAGAAACACTTAACATAATAAAACAGAGTTAACATAGTTTTGTGATAGGGAAATCATGATTGACAAATTTGCATGAGTTTTTCTAGGATATAACAAACAGAGTTGATAAAGTGGAACTCGTAGATGTACAGTAGCACATTTAAATTTTCAGAAGAGTGAAATTCGGTAGGGTGCTGCATAGAAGCTTCTGGCATAAGAAATTAATTCACAGAATGGGGGGGGAGGGTAATACAACAGCATGGACTGAGGGTTAGCAGTACATGAAAGGAAGTGTTGATTTTAATGGATCTTTTTCAACTGGGAAAGACATCACAAGTGGAATGCCATAAAGATTGATTTGGAGGTGGGAAAGAGTGTCATGTATCCAAATTTGCTGACTAGACAAAAATAGATGGGAGGGCATATTGTGATGAGGACACAGGAATCTGTAAGTGGAATGGGACTAGTTGGGTCATTCTTTCAGGAGCTGGTACAGGCACAATACATTGAATGGCCTCCTTTTGTACTGTAAGGTTCTATATAGGTAGGTAGGGTGAGTGGATAAGAACATGACAGTTAGCGTTTACTGTAGGAAAGTGTAAGGTTATGCACTTTAGAAGGAAGAATCAAAAGCCAGACTATTATTTAAATGGAAAGATATTATGAGTGTCGCAGGAAAGGTCTGGGTGGTGTTATGCATGAAACATAAGATTAGCATGCAGGCACAGCAAGTAATTGTGAAGGCAAATGTAACTTTGATCTTCACAGTGAGAGAGTTTAAAAACAGTAGTCTTGTTGAAACTACACAGGGTGTTGAGTACAAATCTAGGTACTAGAGGTTGCACTGTTCAGCTGGAATGCACCCTTTTTGGTCAGTAAGATTTGAAAAACTGATAGTTGGCTGGGTAGAAGGCTTTGTCTTTGATCCTCTTCTTGACTGTCGGAGGTCTGTGCATCCTTTTAAACTGAAGGATATTTAAACTCTTGGATTTCCTTTGTAGAGGATGAAAAGTAGCATTTGCACCTTTGCAGTGTCCTGAATCATTGGACACTATTCCTCCATTCTCAACGGGGGCTTCCATGCAGATATATGCACCACATCTTTGATTTGAGTCAGCAGATTTATATTTTCAATCTGCCTATAGATCTGTACATGTAGACTCTTTGCTTCATCTTATTAGTTGGTTTGGACATTTTCATTTGCTGTCTGCTGTTGTATTATTACTAAGCCAATATGCTCCCTTCCTCAAATCTTCTATTTGAAGATTGATTCTTGCTTAACATGATCTGTGACACCGCTTTTGAGAATTTTTCTTGGGAAGATAAGGAAGGCAAGTATTCTGCTTCAAATTGCCTATTCCAAGTCACCTCAGCATCCAACATCAGATTTGAATCTGTCAGAGCTATCTATTCACCAAGCTGTGTTGCACATTGAGTTACATTAGTTCAAGATTTGTCCATTAGCTTAAGTGAGATGTATTACTCATTGGCTCTATCAATGCAAGCACTTCCTCACATACTTGCAGTATGAACTCTCCTCAGTGTTGCTTACCTTGGGAAACATTTCTATCAACCCTGCGGTCAATAATCATATTGACCGTATGAAACAAAATTCTTATACCAACTTAACTAAACTCAATGTAACTTTAGCTTTTATTGCTAGAGATTTTAAAACAGGAAAGTCTTGTTGAAACGATGCAGGGTGTTGAGCACAAACCCGGGTGACCAGAGGTTGCACTGTTTTCCTGGAAATCAATGGTTGCAAAACATGCAAATCTCAATGAATTCTGCATTCTGTTTGAGTTCACCATGAGTTGATGAATCCCTATGAAATCTTCTACTGGGTATAATTTAATTGATTGTTCATTGACTAGCTATTCCCTGACATTAACCCATTTAAACTGGAAAAAGATTGAGGTCAAGACATGCATTCATACTTGAGTGAGAATCTGTTAAGTATTTTTACGTTTACTACTCTTTGGTATCCCCTACACTGGAAAGTTATTTTAAAATACATTTAATTTCTAATGCTATGCCTCTTAGTATATGGGATTGCATTATTGTCAGCTGTGGACAATGTTTTCTTGCCAATGCTTCATGATCTAATAATACTGTCTGCTGACATTTGCTCTGGGGTCTAAATTGAAATCTATGACGTAGCCATTGATATAACTTTCAGCTTTCCACAAAGTCCACCTCATTAACATTTTTGGATGGGTAGCTTTTTGAATTTTTGCTTTTTAAATGAGTGTGTCCTATGTTAGCACATATTCTGCATGTGTCCTATTGTGTGACATGTGCCAGAAAGGATTTATTTTCTTCAGCTTGGTGCTATCTGCTCTTGGGAAGCTTCTTTGTTCCATACAGTGGTATCTATTCTATACACTGTAATGGTTTCTCATGCACGCTGCTTGCAGTTTTGACCCTTAAGAATTGAACTGACTCTTTTAACATCCTGTGGCAAAGTTGTGTTTCTCCTCTGGAGACTGAAATGTGTTACTTCTTCACTAAGATTTAGACATAATTTATTAAATCACTTATGAATCTTCCTGGATGCTTAATTCTCCTATTAAGTCTTGTACTTGCGAGAATGTTATTTGTTCGAAGGTTGAAGTGAGTGTTCAAGGTTTTCCGTCCCTCTTCAGAAGTAGCTCTTGCGTCTTTTGTACCTTGGTGAGCTATTCTATCATCACTTATACTTGCAATGAAACACAAAAATATATTTACTTGTGCAACTTCTGATTTAGTATTTAATTTGGAAGCTATTCTGGATCTTAAGAATTGTTTTTAACCATGATGTCCAAAGATATTTAGTACATCTTTGACATTAAATCTTATTGAAAACAGAATTTCAAATGCCAGGTTTTCCTAATGTTGTCATGGCTTTTATTTTGCAGTAATAGATATACAGCTGCTTTATGCTGCTATACTGGAGTGTTTTCACATGTTTTGCAGCCAAAATGGATAATTCCTACCTTTTTTTCTGGCTCCACTGGATGAATCCTGCCACTTGTGGTCTGAATAAATCATTCCTGTTTCCTTAGTGACTATACTGAATGAATCTCACCGCCTGCAGGTTTAATAAATGATCTCCACTATAATCATGGTTTTACTAAATAACTCCCATTATTTGTGTCCTTAAGAGATGAATCCTACTTCCTTTACCCTTTTTCTGTCTGGGTCCTGCTGTCTGCAGCTCCAATAATTTCTCTTTAATTTCAGTTGACATAAGTAGGGAAGATGTATTGGGTAGGCTAGAGTTATTAAGGTGGACAAATTCCCAGAACCAGATGGGATCTATCCCAGGTTGCTGATGGAGGCGAGAGAGGAAATAACTGGGGCCCTGACAGATATCTTTGCGGCATCCTTAAATGCAGGTGAGGCGCCGGAGGACTGGAAGGTTGCTCATGTTGTCCCCCTGTACAAGAAGAGTGGTAGGGATATTCCGGGTAACTACAGACCAGTGAGCCTGACTTGGTGGTGAGAAAATTGCTGGAAAGGATACTGAGGGATAGGATCAATTTATATTTAGAAAAGAATGGGCTTATCAGTGATAGGCAACATGGTTTTGTATGGGGGAGATTGTGCCTTTCCAACTTAATAGAGTTCTTTGAGGAAGTGACCAATTGATAGATGAAGGAAGGGCTGTTGATGTCATATACATGGACTTTAGTAAGGCGTTTGATAAGGTTCCCCATTGTAAACTAATGGAAAAAATGAAGTGACATGGTATGCAGGGTGTTCTAGCTGGGTGGATAAAGAATTGGTTGAGCAACAGGAGACAGAGAGTAGTAGTTGAAGGGAGTTTCTTGAAATGGCAGAAGGTGACCAGTGGTGTTCCACAGGGGTCAGTGTTGGGAGCCACTGTTGTTTGTAATATACACAAATGATCTGGAAGAGGGCACTGTTGGTATGATCAGCAAGTTTGCAGATGACACGAAGATTGGTGGAGTAGCAGAAAGCATAAGGGACTGTCAAAGAATACAGGGGGATATAGATAAACTGGAGAGTTGGGTGGAAAAGTGGCAGATGGATTTTAATCCAGACAAATGTGAGGTGATGCATTTAGACAAGACTAATTCTACAGCATACTATACAATGAATGGAAAGGCCTTGGGAAAAGTTGATGGGCAGAGAGATCTGGGAGCGCAGGTCCATTGTACCCTGAAGGTTGCTGCACAGGTGGATAGAGTGGTCAAGAAGGCATATAGTATGCTTGCCTTCATTGGACGAGTTATTGAGTATAAGAGCTGGCAAGTCATGTTAAAATTGTACAAGACATTGGTTCGGCCGCATTTAGAATACTGTGTACAGTTCTGGTCGCCACATTACCAAAAGGATGTGGAAGCTTTGGAGAGGATGCAGAGAAGCTTTATGAGGATGTTGCCTGGTATGGAAGGTGCTAGCTATGAAGACAGGTTGAGTAGGTTAGGTTTGTTTTCATTAGAAAAAAGGAGATTGAGGGGGGACCTGATTGAGGTCTACAAAATCATGAAGGGAATAGACAGGGTGGATAGAGACAAGCTTTCTCCCAGGGTGAGGGATTCAATAATGAGAGGTCACGCTTTCAAGGTGAGAAGTGGAAAGTTTAAGGGGGATACACACGGCAAGTACTTCACACAGAGGGTGGTGGGTGGCTGGAACGCGTTGCCAGCAGAGGTGGTAGAGGCAGGCACCGTAGATTTATTTAAGATGCGTCTGGTCAGATGCATGAGTAGGTGGGGAGTAGAGGGATACAGATGCTTAGGAATTGGGTGACAGGTTTCGATAGCAGATTTGGATCGGCTCAGGCTTGGAGGGCCGAAGGTCCTGTTTCTGGGTTGTCAATTTTCTTTGTTATTTGTTCTTTGTTCTATTGTAGAACATGGAAATCAAGAAACAATGTAGTCAAATATTTCTCAACTTTAACAGTTTTAATGAAGGATCTACCATCTTTTCTATGGCCCTATTGGACTCTCACAGCTTTCTTCTTCCATTGGACCAGGGCTGCTTAGGTTACTAATCTGCTCCTGTGTCATGTTAATTCTGCCTTTCTGATACCCCTGGGTCTAAGACCTTGGTTTAAATTGTTTTGTGAGCCCCTGTTGTAGCCAAGTCTCATGGAGCTGTATGTACTTTCTGTACATGTTGCTTTCCCAGCCTGTACGAATCTATCATTTTTTTAAAAGGTTTTTTCCCTTGTCCAGCAGGAGTGTTTACTTCACCTCAGAGCCTCTGATGTTGTTTGCTGTCTGAATGAACCCCAATGCCGGATCACTCCGATAGACCACTGCTCTGTGATGCAGTCTGCACCTGCACAGGAGTTCTTAATTTCCTTTTTCCCAGGACGCTGATAACTACCATACGAGCACCACAACTATTACCAGGTCTGATTTGGAGATGCCGGTGTTGGACTGGGGTGTACAAAGTTAAAAATCACACAACACCAGGTTATCTTCATCAGATATCACCTGATGAAGGAGCGTCGCTCTGAAAGCTAGTGTGCTTCCAATTAAACCTGTTGGACTATAACCTGGTGTTGTGTGATTTTTAACTTTGTATTACCAAGTCTGAAATGCTTTTATAGTCTCTGTAGATCCTTCATTGTTGGGTCACATCAGGAAGATTTCTCCTGAAATCTTTAAACTCTTCCTGCTGCTGACTATCTGCTTGAGCAAGTGACCTAAAGCTACAGATGTTGAGAGACCTTCATACCTCCTGCCAGCAAATGGTATGAGGCAGCTGAACAAAATCCGTACTGTTCACCTTGTGCTGTTTAACCAAGTCTGCTCCTCATCATGCATCAGGTTTGTTGCCAACATCCTCTTTAGGGACCGATAGCGTCACCTTGCTCTTGTATGGTAGGGCAAAATTTGCAGGTCTAACTACAAGAGGCTCTTGTATTGAGCAACAAACAGTTTATTGCATTTTTGGCACAATTACTGAGTGTGCGTTGACATGAGAGACTATGTGGAGGCCCTGGACATTACAGAGTACTCCTCCAAGATCCTAACCTGTTTTGCCCACGATCCCATCTGGTGTCATCATGGTGGGTGGGGCTTCAGAGACTTTATTATTAACCTTTCAAATTCATATATAGCTGAGTCTGGGCATGTGCAAGAGAGACAGTCAATGTCTGTGTGGAAAGAGGGCGTGTGCTTGTTGGAAAGAAATTGTATCATTTTGTGAGAAAGAGAGAGTGTGTGTGTTGAGACAGAAGAGGTGATGGCATGTGTGTGTGTGTGTGTGAGAGAGGGAGAAAAACTGTGACAGAATGCATATAAGTTATCTTGAGACTGAGCCACACCCTTTTTTCTTCTTCCTCCCTCCCCACAAAGCAGGCTGGGAAAGGAGGAAAACTCAGATTAAAAGACAACCCAGTTCTGTCTGTCACATTTGTGTGAATTACACTGGTATCAGCTCAGAATGTTCATCACCAGAGATGAATGCAAGGTCAATGTTAGTTAAACCCAGCACCTTAGCTTGGCTTCAGCCTCCATCCATTCATTCCCTGATGACCTGATCTTTTACTCTTTCCAGCTTCATTTTTTTTAAAACAAAAGTGCTAAGAAAGATTTTATAAATTAGCTCTGCTGCTTGGCACTCTTAATACTGATTTTATTAATGACTCTTTCTTTAAAAAATCATTTTCTTTTGTTTTCTTCAATTATTGTTTAATATAGTGCCAAACTTCATAATTCTGAAATCCACTTTGAGTGAGGAAAATATAGAACTGTGGGTCCTAACAGACAATCCTGCTTAAAGAGTAGATAATGTCAGTATCTGCTGTGAGTGATGATGTTTCTCTGTCAGTTTCTTCTCCCTTCTCTTGTTCTTTTGCTCTCCTACTTCTTGTTTCTACATTACTGCTTGGCTCGGTTACAGTTTGTGCACAGCAGAGAGGAAAAAAACAGGGAATTCATTGAGAAAATCCAGCAGGAGTGGTGTGGGTTGGTGAGGGTGTGAAGAGGTGAGCGAGCGTATGGTGCATGCTTACACTTTTTGAAACCTGACAATCAAAAGAGAAGGGGAGGTTGGATAAAGAAAGCAGGTGTTTTCTCTGCTACAGTGTGTACCTGTCCCACAGTGGCTAAGTGTTCCAAGATAAAAGGGAGGATGTGCTTCTTAGAATGTTGTGAGTGTATATGAGTATGAGGTGAAAGCTCCATGAGGAACGAGTTATGGTCATTAAAGATTGTTGGTAAGTGAGCAGCAAAGTTAGTAGCAAATAAGCATTGTGTGTAGTATTTGAAGATGTATTTTCTGACTTTGACCGATTTGAGAGAGCTGCCAGCACTGGAACTGACTGGAGTCGGTCAGTCATGGAGTATGCTCTTCCTGTTCATTTTCAGGCCATTACAAGTTTCACAGACTTTGACATATGCAAAGATCGGTCATGTAAATTCAGATGACTCACAGGTAATGGGGTTGATACACTTGTTAAAACAATGGTCAGTTGGTGTGAGTGAAATCGTTATAAAAATAAGCAGTTTCTATAAAATGCTCTCCAAATCCACTGTCTCTTGTAAGATTTTACATTTGGGCTTATGGAAATGTATTTGAGGAACAACTTAGACTAAAACTTCACTTTGAAAAGACTGCGCAGGTTTGAGTGCAATTTTGAGTCATATTACCAGATGCACCCAAAACAAAAACTCAATCATCTTATGTCTGGTTCTCTTTTCATTCACACCCATGCATAAAAATACAAATGTTACATGTTGTTTGGATCTTGAAAGAAAATTCTGCTTTCATATCTGACCTGGAAACAACATTCTAAAATCTGTCCCTTTCCTATCATTGTGAACTTAGAACAGGAGCTTGTTGTTATTGTCTGTTGTCAAGGAAGAGAGAAAATTCAGCATTTGTTCTGCTCCTTGTAAGCACCAGCACAGCTATATAGAAGCTGGAGGATACAATTAGAGAACTTGAGGAGGTTGCATGGAGTGAATCACAGTACACATCTGAGAAATACCAAATGGTAGTAGCTTAGGAGCAGAACGCACCTGCTGCCCAGATGGCCATACAACTGCCATCAATGACCCCTCTATTTTGGGAAACATAGCTGTGTAGTGACAGTGGGCAGCTTTATCATGCTGTTAGTGCTGTTCAATGAAAACAGAGATTGCAGTGTTTAGGTGCTGACCTAAGCATTGATGCCTATTTCATACATTTGAGATGATTTTGACACAAGTGCCTGATATGCAGATTTCCTAAGGCATGATCGTATTTCTGCCTTGGTATAATTTGAATGAGTCAAGATTAGAGTGGTGCTGGAAAAGCACAGCAGGTCAGGCAGCATCCGAGGAGCAGGAACATCGACATTTCGGGCAGGAGCCTTTCACTCAGATATACTTAGTCGTGAAGGGCTCCTGCCCGAAACGTCGATGTTCCTGCTCCTCGATGCTGCCTGACCTGCTGTGCTTTTCCAGCACCATTATAATCTTGACTCTGATCTCCAGCATCTGCAGTCCTCACTTTCACCCCATAACTTGAATGAGGTTGGGCTCCCTTTCCTGAGCTGTTGTGCTGGATGGGGCTGTCATTTGTTGCAACAGGAAGAAGAGGCAACTGCCAAAGTGGCTGTTTTCTTTTGGTAGTCCTTCCGATGCTCACCGGCATTCTGAAACAGAAACCCCTTTCCTTGACTCTCTGGCGCCAACTTCGCTGATCAACAGATCCCAAAGGTGTGGGCCTCCTGTCCACTGTAAACATTGGGAAAATGTGGGAAATGGGAGGCCAACGGAGATTTGCATTGTGTGGGCTTGGAACCAAAATATTGGGGAGGAAGACATAAATTTCTACCAACTGAGCTAAAATAGTAAAACCACTCTGCAAAGCCTAACAACAGAACGTAATGGGCTGGTGTTGTGTGTGTGAGGGACACTTGGTTGTTGCTTGACCAACACCCATCCCCCAGACACATTAAAGACTGTTTCCCCACAGCAACAATATAGTGGGGATGGCCTAATGAAGGTGACAATGGGACTTCCTTCAACTGCAGGTATAGACTGCATCATTTACTGACAACACTTATGACCTTTGAAGGCAAGTTGCTGCAGACTGATGCTCCATCATCCCTACATACACCTTGGAAGGGAATGCTCCTTTCACAAAGAAACCTATAAGGTGAGATGAATAAGGATAAATAAGAATAAAATTAAAAATTAAAATCTTGACATGAATGTTAACATTATAATATGAAGTGCCAGGGTTACATGACATTGATATGTTCTCATCATGACAAATTGTTTGTGGAAGAAACAGCATGACAAAAATAATTCATGACTAAGTGTATCTGAGTGATGGTGCAGGATGAAATCAAAAGATGCCAGCAAAGACATTTTTCAAGTAATATTATGGAGTACAATATTCTTGAAGACTGCAACGTGTGCAGGATATATTTCAGTACTAATGGAACACTTCCCTGCCATACAGTATTTTATTGGCTTAAAATTACATTGGACAGTGTTATTGTACAAGACATAAATCATGGTGGCACAGAACTTTCACCGGAAACAATGTGCAAAACTGAAAAACCAGCAATCGATGTTGTGCTAGTGTACTATGTTAGTGATGGGAATGGAAGATAAATCTGAAGAATGCTTTGACCAATTAGTTAACCCAAATCCAAAATTACAAGTCTGGCTTTGAAGACCATTAAATTAGTTTATCGTTACTGTAACCCTTGGGTCTCCATTGCTTGTCTTACCGTGTTAGTAACCCATTTCTGAACAAGGGTCATTGGACCTAAAATGCTAACTCTGCTTTCTCTCTACAGATGCTGCCAGACCTGCTGAGGTTTTCCAGCAATTTCTGTTATTGTTTCTGATTTCCAACATCTGCAGTTATTTTGTTTTTTTTCTTTCATGTTAGTAACTTAATGTATTTCTCAACTCCATGGATCACCATTGTGAGGGTTCAGGTTTTTTTTCCCTATATTTATGCAGAAATCCAATGCTGGAATAATTCCATTGACATCTTCAAACATATAGCTTACATAACATGTTACAATATGTCCACAGACTCTCTTCGGTAACTCTTCACTCCATTCACTATAGAATTAAAAGCAGATCATTTGGATTCAAAACACTTCAAATCAGGAGAGAATAGCAGACCATTGTACATATTACTGTAAAGTTATAAATTTCATTTAATAAAGACACTTTAAAGCTATATTTGAGCTTCATTGCTAGGGCTTTAAAAAAGTAACACTGCTGTTCAAATTAAAATATAGAGTGAGAACTTATGATGGTAAACTTTCATCCTTAGAATTCCTGGGACAATATATTCTTGTGTTCATGGTGAATATCAGGAATTTAAATGCATTCTATCCAATCATTTACTGTCTATTACTGCACAGCAGTACTGGATCTCAGCTATTGCTGATTGTTGGAGTCTTTCTTATAAGTCAGCAACTTGTGGACCTAATCCTCAATATAAAGACTTGAGCACAAAATTCAGGCTGACATTTCAAAGATGTCACTTTTCAAATGAGATGTTAAACTGAGGCCTCATCTTGCCTTTGCAGGTGCACATAAAATATCAAATGGCACTATTTTGATGAAAATTATTTTCAGTGTTCTGGTCAATATTTATATCTCAATCAACATCATTAAAACAAATTGTTTGGTCAATATCTCATTGCTGTTTGTCAGAGCTTTTAATAGGTAAATTTGCTGCGGTGTAGCCATTACAAAAGTATTAAACTAGCTCTAAAGCTGTTTGGGAATACTATTGCTCATTCATGGGATGTGCCATTGTTGGCAAGGCCAGAACCTGTTGTCCATCCCTAATTGCCTTAAGCAGTCGCTATCTTCTTGAACCTTTGCAATTCATTTGATATAAGTAAACTCAAAGTACTGTAATAATGAAAAGTGCGACCAAAATGCACAGATTTCCTTTTATTTCTGACTGAAAAATCAGAGGTTGGCATTTTTGCCCAAATTTCCAAAATGATCCCGCAAATGTTCCAAGATGAACGTTTACCACAAAATACCATGTTGTTTTATGAATATTTGCAAAGAGAAATCTCAATTCCTGCATGAGCGAGACAGAAAAACAGAAGTAACAGATAATAAACACATTAAAAGCAGGCCTATACTTACAGGGTATGGCTGAACGACTGTCAAAATGATTGATTCCTTGCAACTCCTGTGGAGGCAGAAAAAATACAATTGCAGTATTTCTTTTTACAGTATCTGTGAGATTTCAACCTCACATTGTGAGTTTGTTTACAGCTAAAAGCATTTATCCCAATGGCCTTGACAATTCCTTTTAACAATAAGAAAACAAAAATCAATAAACATTGATGAAAAAGGAATTGGTTTTTGCACCTGTGGAACGGAACAGCACAAATAATGGTGCACATATTGAGATGCACCTCCTGTACTAAGTAGCAGACTAATTGCCTTAAACTCAGCAAATGAAGAGGCTATCACTTGGTTTTGAGGATTTACATTCACTAAATGAGAAAAAAGCATGGCCTTGTTTGGACTTCATTTTACTGCTGTGAGATGAATTGCTCTGCTGTCAGATAGTTCACTTGCAAAGAGATTATCCTGAAATCCCCTTTTGATTATAGAGTCATACAGCATGAAAACACACCATTGTGTCCAACAAATCTGCACTGACCAGACATCCCAATCTGACCTAGTCCCATTTACGTTGGGATATTTTGTATGAGAAACTTATTCTGCAGAGTGTCATGTTGGACTCAAAATATTAACTCTGATTCTCTCTTGGATGATGCCAGGCCTGCTGGGTTTTTCAAGCACTTACTGCTACTTCATCACAAATAGTTTAAGAAAGTAACTCTCTATTACATTTAAAAGAAAGTGCTGAAAGACCAGTGGAGAGAGCAAAGTCATACTAACATTTCAATTTGATGACTATTCAAACTTCCATTTAACATCAGCTACCTCTGAATTAAATTTAACAGATTCTGACCAAAGTGTGGCAGAAAAGGGACATCTTTGTATGTCATTAACTCTATATCGGACAAATCCTTACATGTGAAACAAAAGCAACTTCAGTCAGTTAAATCTTTCATGAAAGCAATGACGTTGTGTCCAATACAAGTAAGCTCTCAATTAGACCAGGATAACAGGGGTGCTTGCCCTAGATGGATGTAATGTTTAAAACAAAATTATCACCACTTTGTTTCAGAAATAAATTCATTCATTAACTGCAAGTTAGCCAGGACTTGCTGTTTGAAATGTTGATGAATGCAAGTTAACAGACAAAGGAAGAGACAAATGAAATGACATTTGATAGCTGGACCATGAAGCATAGCATATGCAGGAAGTTGGAAATAATTACTCACAATTACACAGGCATTAATTTCAATCGAATAGCTGCAAAATGAATGGATTTCCTAGCATAAGTGACACATTATTCTTCAGCCTCGGTTCTCTTCAGAGGCATGAAGGTGAGTGTCAAATCTGAGACAGGAAGCCAGTGGGGTGATGAGGTGAGTTTCTGCTGGAGCTGGAGTGAATATGAACTGCTGGCTGCTGTCCAGCCGCTAGCCATATGCAGTGTATGGCTTTGAGAGAGCCTGCTGGCACCAAGGTGAGTAACAGGGGTGGAGGAATTCACATTGTTAGAATTGGAATGGTGGGGCAGGGGATGGATTGGGAGGGGAGTTCAGGAGCAGTGGGAGGTTTTAAAAAGAAGTCCCAGATTTTAATGGCCCGCAGGTCACCACGTAAGAAATGTTGAATATTATATATTTCTGGCCCTCAGATGTTTAATAGATAAGAGATTACATTTTCTGTAATTTACATGGCTGCTTCTGTCTATTAGTTAACCCAGGAATAGAACAGATGACCACTGGATGAGGCGTTTTGCATATTTTGAGAGACCACTGGTTTGAGAAAACCTGGAGGTTGCAGGAGCTCGGTGTGGGATTGAAGCTGGGTTGTTTGAGTAGCCATGAGTGGGCTTTCTTATTTTGTGGTCTACCAGCACTATTAATGGCATATATTTGCTGGATCCAGCTCAGTTCTCCTCCTTTCTGATGCTAGATTTCCCAAGCCCTGAGGAACATGATCTCAAGTAGGTTGCTAGATTTTGAGGCACACACCGTCATTAACATCCGTAATAATAATCCGTTTAGTCCAAAATATGCCGATTAGTTAGTTTAAGCAAAGTTACTAATGACGGGTTTATTTGGTAGGTGGTGGTTGGAGCATGCAGAGGCATGTTGTAACCAAGCGGATTGGAGTGTGTGATGCATATGTCACTGTTAACTGTTGTTGATGGCAGCAATAGTGACAGTAGGCAAGAGTGCTTTGTGGAGGACAGAAACAAAGCAAGATTAGGAGAGCCAAACAACAAAATTACCTTGATTGGACAGATTGACTCTGTGAGAGATAGGATAGAATTGATGGAAAGAATGGGGATAACAAGAGCATAGAATGAAGGAATGGCATAACAGGATGGTATTAGTTAAATGTGGAAAAATGGCAGAGACAACTATTTGATAGAATTTATTATTTGAAAGATATCCTTTGTTAAAAGTAAAGCTTCATTAGGTTTGAATGAAATGGAAGCTTAAGCAAAATCCATCAGATGAATTAAAGTAACACATCAGCACTGAATCAATGCATAAAGAGAATGTAATAGTTTCAGTCTCCCGCTGAGTTTCTTCACACTGTGCTCCAGTAGCAACGTCACCACTCAAAACTAGACCCAAATAAGCAGCAGTGATAAGGTTATTACAAAAATTGAATCCCAAACAAAGACTTTTTTCATGGAATAAAACTGGAGTTAGGAAGCTGCTTTCTACTATGATAAAATTATTATTGTCAGATTTCAAGTAATTAGAACGTGTATTCTTCAAATGGTATTGATCTCATTAGCTGTAAGCTTGCTTTTAAACTCAGGAGAAAACAGTTCCAACAAGTGAAGAGGGCAATCAGAACAAATAACTTTACTATTGTGTTAACTCAACTCAATCATGCAGCTCTTCCTTGAGGTTTTGTTTTGCCCTGACTGGTTGATGTTCTGTATCCACAAAACTAAAAGAAAACTTTTCACAAGGAAGCTTCAGGCTAATCAACAGCCAACCAACCTGTTCTGAAAATTCTGTTCATATTTTTTTCAATTGTGACAAATTCCCCAATAAAGGCTGAGACAATCAATCATCAATATTCTAAATAAAAGAACCTATACCATCCTTTTAAAAAGAAGTCCATTAATCTTTTCATCTAATGTTAATAGATACCTTTTTTGGAAAAAGTCCCAATCTAGATTTGCATCCTTACCAAACATTAATCAGTTTCTCCTCTGGCCATGCCCGACCTGTCGACCAGGTTTTAATGAAATCCATTAATTAGCTTTTTGAGATATATTGTAAGGTGTTTTCTCTCTTGGTCAGGTACACCAAGAAGGGAGAACTCCTTAACCAAAAACACCACTCCCCCTCCTCTTTTGCCTCCCTTTCTATCCTTCCTTTTGCATCTGTACCTCACAACATTTAATCTGCCAGTCCAGTCCATCCCTGAGCCATGTTTCTGTAATAGCTATGATAAACCAGTGCCATGTTCTCAACCATGCCTTAAGTCCATCCACTTTACCTGTCAGGTCACTTACATTGAAGTAAATGCAGTTTAATTTATTAGTCTTATCTTGTTCTTTGCCAAGCTCTTGTCTGCTTTGACTTGCTCTGCTTATCTACTGTATTAGCCTTAGAGAATGGTGGTGGTGGGATGTTTTTCAGACTGGAGGCCTGTGATCAACGGTGTGCTACAAGGATCAGTGCTGGGTCCACTATTTTTCATCATTTACATAAATTGTTTGGATGTGAATACAGGAGGTAGAGCTGGAGATTTTGCAGATGACACCAAAATACGAGATGGATTGGACAATGAAGTAGCTTACATGGGAACGTTGATCACATGGGCCAATGGGATCAGGGAGTGGCAGATGGAATTTAATGTAGATAAATGTGATGTGTTGCATTTTGCTAAGGCAAACCAGAGCAGGATTTATACATTCCTGATGAAGGGCTTATGCCCGAAATGTCGACTCTCCTGTTTCTTGAATGCTGCCTGACTTGTCGTACTTTTCCAGCACCACACTTAGAGTCATAGAGATGTACAGCATGGAAACAGATCCTTCGGTCCAAATTGTCCATGCCGACCAAATATCCCAACCCAATCTAGTCCCACCTGCCAGCACCCGGCCCATATCCCTAAACCCTTCCTATTCATATACCCACCCAGATGCCTTTTAAATGTTGCAATTATATGAGCCTCCACCACTTCCTTTGGCAGTTCATTCCATACACATACCACTCTCTGCATGAAAAAGTTGCCCCTCAGGTCTCTTTTATATCTTTCCCCTCTCACCCTGAACATATGTCCTCTAATTCTGGACTCCCCCACCCCAGGGAAAATACTTTGCCTATTTATCCTATACATGCCCTTCATGATTTTATAAATCTCTACAAGGTCACCACTCAGCCTCCAACACTCCAGGGAAAACAGCCCCAGTCTATTCAACCTCTCCCTATGGCTCAAATGCTCCAGTCCTGGCAACATCCTTGTAAATCTTTTCTGAACCCTTTCAAGTTTCACAACATTCTTTCCAATAGGAAGGAGACCAGAATTGCACGCAATATTCCAGAAGTGACCTAACCAATGTCCTGTACAGCAGCAACATGACCTCCCAACTCCTGTACTCCATATTCTGACCAATAAAGGGAAGCATACCAAATGCCTTTTTCACTATCCTATCCACCTGCGACTTTACTTTCAAGGAGCTATGAACCTGCACTCCAAGGTCTCTTTGTTCAGCAACAGTCCCTCGGACCTTACCATTAAGTGTATAAGTCCTGCTAAAATTTGCTTTCCCAAAATGCAGCACCTCACATTTACCTAAATTAAACTCCATCTGCCACTTCTCAGCTCACTGGCCCATCTGATCAAGATCCCGTTGTAATCTGAAGTAACCTTCTTTGCTGTCCACTACACCTCCATTTTGGTGTAATCTGCAAACTTACTAACTATACCTCTTATGCTCACATCCAAATCATTTATATAAATGATGAAAAGTAGGGTGGCACAGTGGCTAGCACTGCTGCCTCACAGCACCAGTGACCCAGGTTCAATTCCAGCCTTGGGTGACTGCCTGTGTGGAGTTTGTATGTTCACCCTGTGTCTGCATGGTTTTCCTCCAGGTGCACCGGTTTCCACTCACAATCCAAAGGTGCGCAGGTCAGGTGAACTGGCTATGCTAAATTGTCCATAGTGTTCAGGGATGTGTAGGATAGGTGCACTAGTCAGGGTAGATGTTCAGTAATAGGGTAGGGGAATGGGGTTGGGTGGGATACTCTTTGGAGGGTCAGTGTGGACTTGTTAGGCCAAGGGGCCTGTTTCTACATTGTAGGGATTCTATTCTAGTGGACCGAGCACCGATCCTTATGGCATTCCACTGGTCATAGGCCTCCAGTCTGAAAAACAACCCTCCACCACCACCCTCTGTCTTCTACCTTCGAGCCAGTTCTGTATCCAAATGGCTCGATCTCCCTGTATTCCATGAGATCTAACCTTGCTAACCAGTCTCCGATGTCGACCAAATATCCCAACTCAATCTAGTCCCACCTGCCAGCACCCGGCCCATATCCCTCCAAACCCTTCCCATTCATATACCCACCCAGATGCCTTTTAAATGTTGCAATTATATGTCTTACTGAAATCCATATAGATCACGTCTCCCGTTCTGCACACATCAATCCTCTTTGTTACTTCTTCAAACAATTCAACCAAGTTTGTGAGACATGGCTTCCCACGCATAAAGCCATGTTGACTATCCCTAATCAGTCCTTGCCTTTCCAAATACTTGCCCACCACTGACGTCAGGCTCACTGGTCTATAGTTCCCTGGCTTGTCCTTGCTACCTTTCTTAAACAGTGGCACCACATTAGCCAACCTCCAGTCTTCCAGAACCTCACCTGTGACTATCGATGATACAAATATCTCAGCAAGAAGCCCAGCAATCACTTCCCGAGCTTCGCACAGTGTTCTAGGGTACACCTGATCAGGTCCTGGGGATTTATCCACCTTTAACCGTTTCAAGACATCCAGCACTTCCTCCTCTGTAATATGGACATTTTTCAAGATGTCACCATCTATTTCCCTACATTCTAAATCTTTCACATCCTTTTCCACAGTAAACTCTGATGAAAAATACTTGTTTAGTATCTCCCCCATCTCCTGTGGCTCCACACAAAGGCCGCCTTGCTGATCTTTGAGGGGCCCTATTCTCTCCCTAGCTACCCTTTTGTCCTTAATGTATTTATAAAAACCCTTTGGATTCTCCTTAACTCTATTTGTCAAAGCTATCTCATGTCCCCATTTTGCCCTCCTGATTTCCCTCTTAAGTATACTCCTACTTCCTTTATACTCTTCTAACGATTCACTTTATCTATCCTGGCTATACCTGTCATATGCTTCCTTCTTTTTCTTAACCAGACCCTCAATTTCTTTAGTCATCCAGCATTCCCTACACCAACCAGCCTTTCCTTTCACCCTAACAGGAATATACTTTCTCTGACTCTTGTTATCTCGTTTCTGAAGGCTTCCCATTTGCCAGCTGTCCCTTTACCTGCAAACATCTGCCCTCAGTCAGCTTTCGAAAGTTCTTGCCTAATACCATCAAAATTGGCCTTTCTCCAATTTAGAACTTCAACCTTTAGATCTGGTCTAGCCTTTTCCATCACTATTTTAAAACTAATAGAATTATGGTCGCTGGCCCCAAAGTGCTCCCCCACTGACACCTCAGTTACTTGCCCTGCCTTATTTCCCAAGAGTAGGTCAAGTTTTGCACCTTCTCTAGTAGGTACATCCACATACTGAATCAGAAAATTTTCTTGCACACACTTTACAAATTCCTCTCCATCTAAACCCATAACACTATGGCAGTCCCAGTCTAGATTAGATTAGATTAGATTACTTTACAGTGTGGAAACAGGCCCTTCGGCCCAACAGGTCCACACCGCCCCGCCGAAGCGTAACCCACCCATACCCCTCCATCTACATCTACCCCTTACCTAACACTACGGGCAATTTAGCATAGCCAGTTCACCTGCCCTGCACATTTTTGGACTGTGGGAGGAAACCGGAGCACCTGGAGGAAACCCACGCAGAAACGGGGAGAACGTGCAAACTCCACACAGTCAGTCGCCTGAGGCGGGAATTGAACCCGGGTCTCTGGCGCTGTGAGGCAGCAGTGCTAACCACTGTGCCACCGTGCCGCCCACAATGTTTGGAAAGTTAAAATCCCCTTCCATAACTACCCTATTATTCTTACAGATAACTGAGATCTCCTTACAACTTTGTTTCTCAATTTCCCTCTGACTATTAGGGGGTCTATAATACAATCCCAATAAGGTGATCATCCTTTTCTTATTTCTCAGTTCCACCCAAATAATTTCCCTGGATGTATTTCCGGGAATATCCTCCCTCAGCACAACTGTAATGCTATCCCTTATCAAAAATGCCACTCCCCCTCCTCTCTTGCCTCCCTTTCTGTCCTCCCTGTAGCATTTGTATCCTGGAACATTAAGCTGCCAGTTCTGTCCATCCCTGAGTCATGTTTCTGTAATTTCAATGATATCCCAGTCCCATGTTCCTAACCATGCCCTGAGTTCATCTGCCTTCCCTGTCAGGCCCCTTGCATTGAAATAAATGCAGTTTAATTGATCAGTTCTAACTTGTTTTCTGCAATGTTCCTGCCTGCCCTGACTGTTTGACTTGCTTCTGTTCTCAACTGTACCAGTCTCAGATTGATCTCTTTCCTCACTATCTCCCTGGGTCCCACCCCCCACCTTAATAGTTTAAATCCTCATGAGCAGCTCTAGCAAATCTCCCTGCCAGTATATTAGTTCCCTTCTTTTTGACTCTGATCTCCAGCATCTGCAGTCCTCACTTTCTTCTGGATTTACACACTTTATGGTAAAGCCCTGGGGAATGTTCCTGCATAAAGAGACCGAGCGGTGCAGTTGCATAATTCCTTGAAAGTGGAATCACAGGTAGAAAGGTTAGTGAAGAAGTTGTTTGGCATGCTTGCCTTCATTGGCCAAAGCATTGAGTATATGAGTTGGGATTTCATGGTGGTGCTGCACAGGACATCGATAAGGCCACATTTGGATTACTGCGTTATGGATTATTCCGATTGCCCTCCTGTAGGAAAGATGTTGTTCAACTAGGGAGGGTTCAGAAAATATTTACAAAGATTATTCCAGGACTGGAGGGTTTAAGCTACAGGGAGACGCTTGAAAGGCTGCAGCTTTTTTCACTGGAGAAACACAGGCTGAGGGGTGACCTTGTAGAGGTTTATCAAATCATGAAGGGCATAGATTGGGTAAATAGCCACGGCCTTTTTCTTGAGGTGGAGGAATCTAAAACTGGAGGCTATATGTTTAAGGCGAGAGGAGAAGGATTTAAAAGGAACCTGAGGGGTAACTTTTTCAAACAGGGGATGGTGCATATGTGGAACCAACTGATAGAGGAAGTGGTAGAGGCAGTCCAACTACAACACTTCAAAGGCAGCTGGATGGGCATATGAACAGCAAGGGTTTAGAGGAATATGGGCCAACTGTTGGCAAATGGGACTCGGTCATATTGGGTATATTGTCGGCATAAATGATTTGGACCGAAGGGTATTATTTGGACTCAAAATATTTAGTGGATCCCTGCCAATATTTACATATATGGTCCACTTTATTAGGATTAATCGCCTTATCCATTAACATTGGAATGTGGATTCTTCGAAGCTGAGTGGCGTCAGGGATTCACTCTGAGAATATTTGATTTGTGGAACTGGCTGCAACAATTGAGGCAACTCGCATTTAAGGGGATGCTTGGTAAGCACATGTTGGAGCAAGACATTAACAATTATGTTGATCGGGTTATGGACATATGAAGGAAAATGGGAAGAGGGTCGTGTACATCACAAACACTAACATGGGCCAATTGAGCTAAATAGCCTATTTTGTGCTGTACATTGCATACAATTCTAGGCATAAAATATAATGGGTCCAGTATAGTTTCATATGAAATGTGGGATTTGCTTACAGGAACTATAATCTTGCTAAAAGATTAGACAAAATTGCCGATGAAAGCTCAATTCCTAACCCTCTGCCATTTCTTGTTAAGTCTTTCAAGTTAAAAAATTGTGATCATTATTTTCCTGATGATATAAATTTTGATTCATACTTGGATAATAAGATGTCTGTGCATTCAAAATTCAAAAGTGAAAATCTATCTTCGATAATATGCTATTTTAATGTATTTTGTTGGCAGCCAATGATGCATTTGACTACAGTTCATTCATTACTAAAATCGTAAGCAATGGAATCTTCACCTCCCCCAACCAGTAACATGAAGACAGCTAAAATCAGCACAGAAAACGTTATGGTAATACAGGTGTCAGCATTAAATATTCATATACCTGCAATGAAAGCAAAAAAAACCTCTATTGTTTCATTCCATAGCCCATAAAAATAATTACAATTGAAATTTCCCTCAGTTCTAAGGCCTTCATTATTCATGGATAAGGTAATTATGTAATCCTTTTTGGTTTTACATTTTGTTGTACATTTGCAGTTAAACAACCCAAGCATAATAGATGTAGGCTGTATCAATCCATTTTAGGCTGTATTTGTTATACACACAAGATATCACAATCAGATATCACTATTAGCATCAGTGTTATTTTAACAGATGATTTCCTAAGGCAATAAATGGCTATTTTATTGAATCTGAACTTCGTGTGCAAGGTATTATGTGAGAAACCACCTCGTAAAGCACAAAAGTCATTATTACTGGATACAGTAATGGAACTTGTGCTGTCAAACCTAACATTGCTTTATTAGCCTGAAGGCATTTCAAGTGGATTATAAGAAACATAGATCAGTATAAGTGACCACAAACCTCTTAAATTATTGTTACAACGGAACTGGTTCATTACTATCTCACCTTGTCTATATATGCAATGTTAGCCAAACCAACATGGTTGATGATATGCTTCTGAGCAAGCTACTTATTTGTATCAAAGTGACAAAAAGGGAAACTTGATGGAACATGAAGCTGAGACATGGCAAAGGCAAGGCCAGCCAGCTGATTCTACAAAAGGTTGTTCACTAATTCCCCAGTATCAGATGTCAATCTTCAATCAATACAATTTGCTTCACATGATATCTAGAAATAGCTAAATGCATTGAATATAACGAAGGCTATGGGTTCCAACAACATTGCAACATAGTGTCAATGGCAAAACTAATGAACAGCTATCACAATCGCATCTACCGAACAATCCAGAAAACTGCTCAGGATTGCTCAGTTTGCATAAAAAGAACACAATCAGCTTGGCCAATTGCTACCTCATCAGCATCCTTTCAACCAGCAGCAAGATGAACGAAGGAGTTGCACACGGTGCTGTCAATCAATATTTCTTCATCAATAACCTGCTTACAAACTCTCAATTTGGGTTCCATCAAGATCACTTAGTTGCAGGGAATTACATAGTCCTAGTAGTGTTCAAAACAGCTGAATTTCACAGGGAAGGTAAGACTGACTGCCTTTGTTAACAAGTTAATATTTTGAAAGATAGTGCTAAGGAATCCAAGGTTTTTAAAAATGTCCTTGGCATGTGGGTATCATTGTCCTGTTCAGTGTTTGTTGCCCAGGGAAAGTAGTGATGAGCCACCACTTTAAATCACTGTAGGGACACACACAGTGCAATCAGGAATGAAGTTTCAAGATTCTGATCCGGTGACAGTAAAGGCAAGGTGATACAGCCTCAAGTTAGGTTGGTGTGTGGCTTTGCCACAACATACTGTTGCTGGTGTTCCCATCTATTTGTTGGTCTTGTCCTTCTGAAGTGAGTTTCTGCATTGCACATTGCAGATGGTAGACATTGCTGCTACTGTGTGTCAGTGGTGAAGGGAGTGAATATATAAAGTTATCCAAAATGTAGCAAGCTCCTTTTTCCTGGAAAGTGTTGAATGTCTTGAGCATCATTGGAACTGCACTCATCCAGGCAGTATTCCATCATATATCCTCGTACCTTGTTATGGTGGACAGACTTTGGTGAGATTCTCTCTTGTTGGAGATGGTCATTTACTGGTACTAGTCTGACATAAATGTTATCTGCTACTTATCAGTCCAAATCCAGATGTTTCGATACCTTACTGCAATGGACACAAACTGCTTCAGTATCTGAGGAGTCATGAATGGTGCTGAATATGATACAATCATCAGTAGATAGCCCCACATCTGACCTTAGGGTGGAGAGCAGGTCATTGATGAAGTGGCTGTGGGTGCTCAGATACTAATCTGAGGAACTCTTGCAGTGGAGTCCTTGAGATTGAAAAGATTGAGTAGACTGAATAAATCCATTGCCAATAGGGTGTAGGGCAAGAAACTAATCAATGTCTAGAATCATTCTGTTTGCTTGTTTGAGGCTCACTGACTCAGTTTCAAGACTTTAGTTTCAAGGTGCTGCTCAAGTATCTTCAGTTGCTCAACAAATGACCTTCATTGCATTGTATGGTCAGAAATGGAAATATTTGTCCAGTTTTCAGTTCCATTCATAGGTCACATCCTTGTTGATGAAATAATAACGTGTTGTCCAAGTGGAAGCATAGGCACCTTGTTTTACATGTAATTCTATAGACTGAGGGGCAGCAATCCATATTAAGCATGTGTCAAGGGAAGGAGGCAAGCCTCCATGAATTACCTCAGCTAGCACAGGATTTTAACCTACCCAAGTAGCATCATTCGGTACCACAGTCTAACCACCTCTGCAACTGAGCTAATTGACCCCACAGTTTCATACACAATTTCGTAATGAAATCAATTCAACCAGTAATACCCTAACGACATTTATCTAGGCTTAGACTACTGAATGGCAATTGACGTTCACATTAAACAAGCGCATTAGTTTTCACTGAATTCACTGACCATTTGCCAACCCCAGCAATAGTTTTGCTCCCATGTGCTACATCTCATTTGCAGAACCTCATTTTAAAAAGTGGAACATTGATTTGACAACTAAAGTAAATGAAATAAAATGAAAATAAATCTAGTCGTATAAAACTGGAGGTTTAAAAAAATTGAGAAGAAATTGCTCTTTCATTGTTTGTGCACTTGCTACATTACATAAAAAGTCATAACTTTGTGCATTAGCTTTAATAAGATGTTGTTAATGTTTACCAATGGTCTTAAAATTGCTGCTGTAAGTCGACTGGTTTAGTGCACTTTAATGCACTAGCCTGACTTGCATTTGTTTTTGGCTTGTTAAGAGTTCATTACCGCAGCAATTAATTGAATTTATGTAAAATTGCAGGGGCTTAACATTGAGTAGAGTTTCTCTTCATGACACCTGCTCAAGAGTTGCAATATGTGTGGAGTGTATGTCAACAGCACATGCAATTGTGTTGAAGCTCAGTAAGATTCATGAGTTTATTCAAGGCAGTGCAGTAAAACACCCAGGCTGCCCTTATACAACAACAATTCAAATGGCCATAGCCAATCCTTAGGGCCATGTATTCCGGTGAAGAGTAAAATCCATGAGTTATCTCTCATGTTGCAGTCTAGCCATTCTTGAGAAGGCAAGGCTGAACAAACCCAAATCCTGTTGGGGCTGGAACTTTGCAATACTTTCTTACACAGGTGTCACTGGGAAAACTATACTTAATTATCTAGCCCTTTAATTGTCCTTAAAGAGCTAATGTTTTTCAGTCAGTGTGATGATAGTACTTCCACTGTGCTTTTAGGTGAGGAGTTCTAAGACCTTGACCCAGTAAATTTGAAGGAATTGTGATTTACTTCCTAGTCAGGATGAATGTGTAGCACGAAGGAAAATTTTGAGTGATTCCAGCCGATGCTCTACAAAGCAGGAATGGTCACAATTTGGAAAGTGCTGGAGCAGGAGCATTGGTCACTTACTGCAGTCTATCTTATAGATGCTATACAATACAACTGTAGTCACTTGTGAAAAATAGAGTAGATGTTTAATGTAGTAATTGGTATATCAGTCAAAGAGGCTGCTTTTCAAATTTTAATCATAAAGGAATCTCGAGAGTATTCCATCACATTCCTGATATGTATCATTTTAGATAGAGGAAAAACTTTGGGAGTTAGCAGTCAATTACTGTGGAATATGCAGGGTGTTTAGTGATGGAGAGATTCAATGATAGGCTAAAAACAATGACTGCAGATGCTGGAAACCAGATTCTAGATTAGAGTGGTGCTGGAAAAGCACAGCAGTTCAGGCAGCATCCGAGGAGCAGGAAAATTGACATTTCAGGCAAAAGCCCTTCATCAGGAAGAGAGGCAGGGTGCCTGCAGTGTGGAGAGATAAATGAGAGGAGGGTGGGGGTGGGGAGAAAGTACCATAGAGTACAATAGGTGAATGATGGCGGGGATGGAAGTGATAGGTCAGGGAGGAGGGTGGGGAAGGTAGCAAAGATTACATTGGTTGAATGGGGTGGGGATGAAGGTGATAGGTCAGAGAGGAGGGTGGAGTGGATAGGTGGAAAGGAAGATAGACAGGTAGGACAAGTCATGGGGACAGTGCTGAGCTGGAAGTTTGGAACTGGGGTGAGGTGAGGGAAGGGGAAATGAGGAAACTGGTGAAGTCCACATTGATGCCCTGGGGTTGAAGTGTTCCGAGGCGGAAGATGAGGCGTTTTTCCTCCAGGCGTTGGGTGGTGAGGGAGCGGCGGTGAAGGAGGCCCAGGACCTCCATGACCTTGGCTGAGTGGGAGGGGGAATTGAAATGTTGGGCCACAGGGCGGTGTGGTTGATTGGTAGTGACAATTATCAAGAAGTGGTCAGCAGATTATCTCACTGGAGATAACACTTATGTGAAATGGATGTTATATACCAGTTACCAGTCAAAACTTGGATGCTGTCTCGGTTTTTCTGCATATGCACACACAATGCATCGTGATCTGGGGAACTGAAAATAAAACTGAGCATCCACATTTCTGATATTATAACAGAGGAAGCAGCTGAAGATGGCTGAATCTAGGATAGTGGCAACGAGGAAGTCTGTGGCCAATACTGGTGTTGAGATGATTTGCCTTCAACAGTCATAACCATTTCTCTTTTCTGCTCCATATCATTTCAGCCAGAGGACAGTTTTTTCCCCAGTCCCCACTGACCTCATTATTACTCAGATTCCTTGAAGGCAGCTGCTGGATTGCTAATTGTTCTATTTCATTTTGCGACTCGAAACAGCAGAGTACACACTTAGAACATAGAACATAGAAAAATACAGCGCAGTACAGGCCCTTCAGCCCTCGATGTTGCGCCGACCGAAGCCTACCTAACCTACACTAGCCCAATAACCTCCATATGCTTGTCCAATGCCCGCTTAAATGACCCTAAAGAGGGAGAGTCCACCACTGCTACTGGCAGGGCATTCCATGAACTCACAACCCGCTGAGTAAAAAATCTACCCTTAACATCTGTCCTATACCTACCACCCCTTAATTTAAAGCTGTGTCCCCTAGTAACAGCTGACTCCATACGCGGAAAAAGGTTCTCACTGTCAACCCTATCTAAACCCCTAATCATCTTGTACACCTCTATCAAATCTCCCCTAAACCTTCTTTTCTCCAATGAGAAAAGTCCCAAGTGCCTCAGCCTTTCCTCATACAATCTTCCTACCATGCCAGGCAACATCCTGGTAAACCTCCTCTGCACTCGTTCCAATGCCTCCACATCCTTCCTGTAGTATGGCGACCAAAACTGCACACAATACTCCAGATGAGGCCGCACCAGAGTCTTATACAACTGCAAAATGACCTCAGGACTCCGGAACTCAATTCCTCTACCAATAAAGCCCAGTACACCATATGCCTTCTTCACAGCACTATTTACCTGGGTGGCAACTTTCAAAGATCTGTGTACATGGACACCAAGATCCCTCTGCTCATCCACAATACCAAGTAGTCTACCATTAGCCCAGTAATCCATCTCCTTGTTACTCCTACCAAAGTGAATGACTTCACACTTAGCTACATTGAATTCCATTGGCCACCTTACTGCCCAGCTCTGCAACTTATCTATATCGCGCTGTAACCTGCCACATCCTTCTTCGCTGTCCACAACTCCACCGACTTTCGTGTCATCCGCAAACTTGCTCACCCAGCCTTCAAGCCCCTCCTCCAGGTCATTTATAAAAATGACAAACAGCAATGGTCCCAAAACAGATCCTTGTGGAACACTGCTAGTAATTGCGCTCCAAGATGAACCTATACCATCAACTACTACCCTCTGTCTCCTTCCAGCCAGCCAATTCCTAATCCAAACCTCTAATGCACCCTCCGTAGTTTTTGCATTAGCCTGCCATGGGGTACCTTATCGAACGTCTTGCTAAAATCCATATACACCACATCTACTGCTTTACCCTCATCCACTTCCTTGGTCACCTTCTCAAAGAATTCAATCAGGTTTGTGAGGCACGACCTGCCCTTCACAAAACCATGCTGACTATCCTTGATCACATTATTCCTATCCAGATGTTCATAAATCCTATCCCTTACAATTCTCTCTAAGACTTTGCCCACAACAGAAGTGAGACTCACTGGCCTATAGTTACTAGGGCTGTCCCTGCTCCCCTTCTTGAACAAGGGGACCACATTCGCTATCCTCCAGTCTCCTGGCACTGTTCCCGAACACAACGACGACCTAAAAATCAAGGCCAATGACTCCGCTAACTCCTCCCTAGCTTCCCAGAGGATCCTAGGATAAATGCCATCAGGCCCAGGGGACTTATCTATTTTCATCCTTTCCAGTATTCCCCAGACCTCTTCCCTACGTACCTCAAGGCCATCTATTGTAATCACTTGTGACTCAATATTCACATCAGCAACAGTGTCCTGTTCCTGAGTGAATACTGACGAAAAGTATTGATTTAGTGTCTCACCAATCTCCTCCGCCTCCACACACAACTTCCCACTACTATCCTTGACTGGACCGATACCTACCCTAGTCATCCTTTTATTCCTTTTATTCAGGTATGAACAATTCCACGATCAAGTCTTCAATGAGATTCTTCATGATTCAGTTTATGTATGAAGTTTTTGATGAGTTCATTTTACACAATGCAACAAGAGTACTCTGGCATTATGAAAATTAAAAAAAAACGTAACAGTTCTTTTCTCCTGGAAGATTCCCGTTCCGAGTTAATACTTTAAAATAAGAAATGTAAAAAACGTTATAAATTGGTTAGAAAAAAATTCCGAGAAAGAAAACACATTTTGGTTTTTAAATTTGAATTTCTGAAGTAACAATGGTTCCTATTGTGACCTATTTTTGGCTAAAGTGTGACTCACCCAGCAAAGTTCATAAGGTTGAGCTGCGGTGGTTCATGGTTCTTCTGTTTAGCTATTGTGCTGGAATGTTCTCTCTGTGCCCCCTTTCTTTCACTGGATTTACTGATTCCTCAAGGATATGGTGAAATTGTGAGCAGGCTATTTCCCAGCATTTGGGACTACATGCTCCGTTCCCATACTTTCCTGAGTCAATTCTCTTACTCGGGCAAGCAGAGACTCTTAATTTCCCCAAACACATACCCTTAACAGGAGACTAATCAAAAATGCTGACATTATACAGGAGTCAAGATTAGAGTGGTGCTGGAAAAGCACAGCAGGGTCAGGCAGTGTTCAGGGAGCAAGCAAATCGACATTTTGGACAAAAAGCCCTTCCTCAGGAGCCTAGTTTAGCTTGGGCTTAGTTTTAGTTCATACAGTTTTGCCGCACTCCCATCAGAGGTACAATGAGATTGAGTCTGTGATCCACATACCTGTACATCCAATTTCTTTTGAATGTTTGCAGGTAATGTTCCTTGTAATAACTCTAATTGAAGAAATTTAACACCACGACAAAGAGCTTGTTAATAAATAATCAGGCTGAAGTTCATTCTTTGTTTTAATATGTGAGAATTTTTGGGGCAATAATTCAGCAAATCTTTGATCAGCCATCTGTGCTGAAGTTTTCATTACCTTTCATTAATGAGATGCCATGATGCATTTCTGTAGAAATAATGCAATTTTTTGTATACATAAGTAGGACAGTTGAAATTGGGAGACATTGATAAATTATACATTGAATGCTAGTTCCCTGCCTCACCATATGAATGTGAGGGGTGAACGCCACTCTGCTTGCCTTGTTTTATATTTTCATCCAACTCACAGAATGACCTAACCTCAATTGCCCTCTGCAGGAAAGAATTTCACAGATTCACTCGTCTCTAACAGCAGAAATTTCTCTTCATCTCTGTCTTAAATGTGTGACCCTTTACTCTGAGATTATGTCCTCTGGTCCTAGACTTTCCCACCTCTCTGCATAAACCCTGTCAAGCCCCCTAAGAATTTTATGTGTGTCATTAAGGCTATCTCTTATTCTTCTAAAGTCCAATAGGTGCAGGCTCAACCTAATCAATCTATTTTCTTCTTAATAAAATCCTTCCATAGCTGAAATAAACCAACTGAACCTTCTCTGTACTGCCTCCAATGCCAGTATATCCTTCGTTGGATGAGGGGACCTTGTACCTCGACAAGTGCCTTGTAATAGTTTTAGCAAGACTTCCTTTTTCTTTGATGTTCCATTCATTTTGACATAAGGCCGACTTTCCATCCGCTTTATACATGCCCTCATTTTCTTCTCTGTCCCACCACACAGCTACTGTTAGGGAGCTTATAAGCTACTCCTACCAGTATCTTCACTCCCTTTTTATTTCTTCCACCCATATACATTCCACATCTTCTGACCATAGATCATTTCTTGCTATTGTATTTATTCTGTTGTATTCGACTTGATCCGCTTCCCCTCTGTCAACTGCACAAACCACTGTTTTCTCAACCCTCCTCAGTTCTGAAAAGAGCCATATGGGATTTCAATAATTAGCTCTGTTTTTCTCTCCACGGATGGTATCAAAACCTGCTGAGTTTCTCCAGCATTTTCTGCATTTGTTCCTGTTACAATTTCTGTTAGTTTGATGCATTTTGCTGATTATAGTGTTGGCTGCACCTACAAAATGTGTTTGTTGTCTATGGTTTCATAGCTTCATCTTCTTCACTTAATATGTCAATGGTATGGCTTTTTGTTCTTGTCCGAAAGATCTTTCCTAAAGGCTTTAATTGGTCGAGAGGCAATAACTAACTCAATTAGCCTTTCTAAGCATTCCACTATAGAAAGGTCACACTCAGAACTTTGCTGTGGCGTCTTCCAACAAACTGATCAATGGAATCTTGGGGTTGCTTTCTAGGGAAGAGTTTGGAGAAGAGCTTGTGTCTGTTAATCCTGAAGTAAAGTTGTACCTTGAGCTGATCTTCAAGATCTTTCCAGATCTTTCCTGAATCTTTCTGATCCCTTCCTTGTCAATGGCAAACATGATATTTAGACCTGTTCTCTCAGGATGATCTATTATTTGGTCTTAAAAATAGCACTCAGCATGTTGAACAGTTGTAGTTCAGTAAGGGTGTCGCTGGATGCCCTATCCAGGATACTGCCTTAAACATATTGCATTTAAGCCATGTGTCTCTGATTTTGTATCATTGAAAATTTAAACTTCACCTTACTTAAGAAGACTTTGCAGCTTTTTAATGAGAAATTCCTCCTTAAATAGTGATGGACAGAGCATTCTCGCATTTCAGCTTTCTGTCCAACTATGTTGGAGTTGTGCCCTGATTGAATTGAAAAATCCAAGTTACGTTATCTCAGTTTAAAAAAAACTAATGTACACCAAAACATGAATAGGAAATTAGTGCAGACAAAACATAATAAGTCTTTTGGCAATAGATTCCTTTGCAAGCTTCCATCACTTTCTGTTGGCAAACATAAATTGGATGTGCTTGAAATTCACAAACAGTTGCTAACTCATTGCTTTGCAGTTGCTTGTGTTTTTTTTTAACTTCATGCTTACATGGATAAATGGAAGATCTGGCTTGAATATTGGATTTCAGTGCAGCTCTGTGACCATCTGTACAAATGTCCTTGCTGATATTGCAGATAGTTTTGCATTGCACAACAAAAACTAAAATACACAAAATATCTGTAACTGGATATCAGATTAATACTGATAACTGAACTCTTACCTAAGTTAGTTTGCTTATTTTATTTGAATTCTCCTTTCCATCTCTCTTTTGTTAGCAGGGAACAATTCCTAGCTTTCATGAGTTGAAAAGTAACCTTCTCCATTCACTTTTCTCTTTTAAACTTCAATTTCAACATTTTAGCAAAAAACATCTCTCCATTACATTCAATCACTGAGACCAATATCAGATTCTATCTCTGCCAATTCTGTAAGGTCCTTTACTCTCCAGACATAAGAAAGTGATCTGTTCCTGAAGGTTTCATCCTAAAGGTCAGTGTTTCTGGATTTATTGGCTCCCAGCTGTTGCTCCCAGTTCAAACTTTTCTGTGAAATTTAATTAAGATTCACTCTGAAGAAAGGCAATGCCTGTTACTCTTTAAATGGTTGATGTATAAAAAAAATTATCAAATTACCCATTGCTTTGAACATTCTGGCCTAATTTATAATCATCCCTATAACTCTTGACACATTTGCTTCATTGTTGATCATTCTTTCTGGAATTCTATTATGCATTTTGGTGAAATCTTTGCAATATTTTAGAGATGCCACTTTATAATGTAACTTTGCATTTTCAAATAAGCTCTGATTATTTGGCCTACTTACACAATTAGGTCCATGCCGAACCATTATCATTTCAAATCACTCTATCTAGACCACAGTTGACAGGTAACTCTGACATTTAACAGTACCTCAAGATTGCCCAGGATTCTTATCATTTTTCCAACTTAGACTTCATATTGACAATCTCCATTATTCATTCTCCAACCCTCAATCATTTTAATCCACTGATTCCATACTGTATTTACCAACTTCCTGTTACACACTTGCAATACTGAGGGCTTCACTTCTCTTGCAATTCAGTAGCTTAATCATTAACAGAGATTTTCCATTTCTGTGAGTCTTAGCCCACAACTTTTCATCTATTAAAGTGAATTAACTTTTTGCAAGCTCCTGATTGCAGAGATGGAAAATTCTATTTTTATATCATGATGCCTTCCATATCTTTGATGGCAATGAAAATCATATTGATTTGAATTCCTCCTGAAGGTGGCATTTTTCTCACGTGCCCAATATTCATATCTTTCCTGGAAATACTGCTATCCTTTAAACTAATATTGTCTATTTGATCTAATAGTTTTTTCAACTTAGAAATGTATTTTTCCACTTATTTTTCTCTGATCAGATGTAGGAATTCGCTTCTGAGATCTGGGTTGGTGAGGAATGGAATATAGGGTAGTAGATGGTTGGTGGGCACTGGATGGGAAATCTCAGGGAGACTGAAGACCTTTGGTTGACACAGCAGTGGTGTGTGGAGAGAGTGAGGGTGGAGAGTCCTCTGTAGAAGTGGAGGTTGGAGATGTTATGGGGAGATCAGGATATGTGGTGATCTGAAAGGTCATTGGGGGATGGGATGTCAGAAGTCAGCCAAGTAAGCATGCTGAATCCAACACATAAACAGAAAGCCCCTTGCTTCTGGAGCCTGGAGTCCATCCATTGCCATGGTTTAGTTGCCAAGTTTTCCAAAGTTTTGGAAACTTGACAATCCAGCATTATAGGTTCAAGTGGTGAATGCAAATGAGGCATGCAATCATATTGTGTTATTTAAAGCATTGTTTAAACCTATCCATCAAGGTTAATCACTTGCTGCCCATTCCAGTAACGTTGCAAGTGGACAGGTCAATGTTAGCCTTCAAACTTTTAGTACTTGAATCACATTCTCCAAATACAACTCAAACCTGACTTTTCTTGGAGCCAAATATCTTCCTGTTATCCCTAAAATTGTGTTTGGATCAAGTCTGAACACATAAAATGTCAATGGTATTCTAAGTCGCTGCTTGCAATGTATAAAATGACTATTATTGGTTCATTTTGTGGATAGATCAATGCACAATAACTATAGTGTGGGTTGAACAATTTATCGACACATTCACTGATATTTTGACACTTAACTGTGACAGAATGGAAATGGTAGTTTTTTGTGTGTAGTTGGATTCCATCCAATCTCATCAGTCTATTTACACTGCCTACTTGATGTTGGAAAAAAGTTTGTACTTAGAAGTGTATTGGATAATTGCAGCAGTCAGTTTACAAATATTTGTGCAATTTGAACAAGGAAGATTTAAATCAGCAGCCTGCTTGCTTTGATTTGAATACATCCTTTATTTCGACTTATTGATCTGATATTCATGTAATGCAATGAACCTGCATTAGTTCAATGGATCACAATGACACAAAGGAAAGGTAAGTTAGAAGCACTGGCAATAGGGAAAATGATGAAATCCTAACTAAATTGTGGGTCACTTCTGAACTTCAGACACAAACTGACTCTTCATTTGTGCTGGGCATGAAAATAATCTTGTGTGGAGATGCAAAATGGGTGGCAATAATACAGCAGCCCAGCTGCCCCCTTCTAATAGAATTTACCACTATATCTCATCCTGCCCTATTTTCACTATTTGCAATGAATCCACACTCGCTGCTGTTGTTCCAAGCTCGGAATACATAAGCTAAGCAACTAACTGACATGTACTCCGGTCAGAACAGCACCGGCTTATGTAACGTGGACCCACTTTCTGATTGTTAAGTTGTCACTGTAGCAACATGCACTGAAACATGTACTTCAGGACTCCACAAATATCTCAATGACAACTAGGGATGGACAATGAATGTTGGCCAGTTAGCAATGTCCACGTCAGAGGAGTAAAAGAAAAATTCAAAAAAATTTTCAATTCTTGATTTAGAGTCAGAGACTTCTTAAGATTCCAACCCAGTTCAGTGAAAAGTTACCAAGGAAATGTCAGAGGGATTAAATCCTCTTCCACCTTCTATGCATTTAAAAATCTGACGCCCGATTCACTGCTGACCTGACTTCCCTCTCTAATCCAAGGGCCTCTTGACACCACTCTGTCCCAGTTTCAATACCAAACATTCCAGAATCTTACTGCTTATCTCTCCTTACCTGACCTCACTGTCTCTCCAACCTATCTGTCAATCAACTCCCTTAGCATGTGCTACATTACCCCCTCACCCGTCAGCTCCTGTACCTAGCTCACCCACCTGTCAATGCACCCCCTCACCCAGTTAGCTGTTACCCCAAGCTTTCACCCACTTGCCTGTCACCCTACCTTCTCAACCAATACCAGCACCTATCCACCACCCTATTCCCTCCCTCATTTGCTTTACACGCTTACTTTCTCTCCGTAACTTTTGGCAGGATTCTGTATCATTGTGTTATTAAATGGTGCATTACTGGATGAATAGAATTACATGAATATAACAAGGCAGTAATTAAAGAATAATTGTAGTGCTTGAAACCAGTATAGTGGTTACTGTAATTGGCCCTTCCCTGTTCCAAGCCCATATTCACATACTGAATTTTGTCAAACTTATTTATAATAAAATGTTGCATTAATCTCCATATGTATGATACCAATCAATCTTCAAATCTCCAGTTTGATGTTTTTCATTGTCTAGATGTAAGTCCAGCTTTACTGGCCCAGTACGGTAAACACCATCCCATTTAATTAAATTCAATCTCTGCTGGTGTGTGGTTTGACTATTTGTTTGACAAAAGGTTGTGGACATGCCAAAATCTTCTGCAACTGAACATTCTGAAGTGAATTCCATCCTGACACTGTTGTAGAAAATTAGCAACTTAGTTCCTGATTCCACCCCACCCTGCCTCAACCAATCTACACACTACTAGATTCAATGTTGAAGTAAGAAGAATCTAGTAGTGTGCAAACTTCTTGAGTTTGATTCTGAGTGGAGCTTGCAGCATAGTTCATCACAGCAGCTGACAAATTCCACTTACTAATTACTGCCCAACTTTCTACACAAAATTGATATTACATAGCTGAGGAACAGGAAGGACCCAAAAATAGATCCTGGGGGGAATCTCCAGACATCATGATGTAGAAGCAGGAAAAGAAGCCACAATAATGATTCTCTGACTACTATTTAGATAATAATGGAATCAGGCAAGTCCAGTCCTATACATTGGACAATGCAGATGTGTTGAATGACGATGTTATGATCAACTGTGTTGATGGCTATAGGTAGGTCAAGAAGAATGGGAAGGGATAGTTTATCTTTGTTAAAGTCTAACAGGAAGGGGTTTGTGACTTCAATTAAAGGCAAGGCACAAACATATTTGGAGGCATTCAAACAGTTAAAGGAAAGAAATTGGATTTGGGAGGTACAATAAATTTCATTTATTTCGAAAAGCCAGGGAGGCCACAGATGGACAGCAGCTTAGAAAGAAAGAATGATCACCTGTTGGGCTTGTTGAGGAGTGTGTATTGATGGCAGATTTTACCAAATGAAAGGAGAGAGAATCACTACCAATACTGGCTAACATTTGGATGAGGGGGGAAGTTGAGCAGTCAGCAGCTTAATGGAAATCGGGTTTGCTTGAGCACTAGGTGGGTTTCAATGAATGAGAAGAGCTCAGAGCGGAGATAAGGGGAGATACGAGAGAAACTTAGTAAATATCTGAGTTTGAGGCAATGAAAGAAGAGAACATTAGAGGAAGATTGAGTTAGGGCTAGGGAGGGCCTGAGCTCAATGAAGGTTGTCAATTTTAGTGACAAAGAAGTTCATGAACTCCTTGCTCTAGGTGGGTGGGGGAGAGGAATCTAAGTTAGCTGACAGTAGAGAAAAGAAGCCCAGGATTATCTTTTCATTTCAGGATGATGGTGGAGTATTGAGCAATTTTGTTAGATGATAAAAGGATCCAACTGTGCTCTTTAAGGTCCAGAAGTACACTGCAGAAAACTGACTTAGCCATTCATTCAGAACTGAATTCTCTGGTCATTGTTGAGCAGTTCTCACAGGCATGGGGAAATGACCAGGTTGAGAGACAGTAATGTTATTGTATGGACATAAGAGCATATAAGGGGACACAATAACTCACTTTGAGCAGATTGGAAGCGCAGAAACATTATGGCGAGTAAATCATCAAAAGCTGTTTGTTGTGATTTTGAAGGTGCAGTTGCAATTGAACCTGAGAGAAGGAAGTGCAGAAGGTTTGGTGATGGAAAAAGGTCTTGGATAATGAAGATGCAAAGAAATAATCAGGGATGACTTTTTCTATGATTGAAACTATGGAAGTAGTAAGCCCACATGAAATGACAATGTCAAGGAGTTGGCTGTGAATATTGGATTTTACACGAAGAGAGGTTAAGGAAGGATAAGAGTAAGAGGACTCAAAAGATTGAAAAGAAGTATGTGATGTAAGATGGAGATTTAGCACACAGACTGAAGGAGAAGAGTTGAGAAACTATCTTAGTGAACAATTTAATATAATAGTTTATTTTTAATTCACTCATGTGTTGTTGGTTACGCTGGCTGGGTCAGCATTTATTGTCTATCCTTAGTTGCCCGTGAGAAGGTAATGTTCTTAAATCATTACATTCCATTTGGTTTACCCAAAATGCCATTTGGGAGGGAGTTCCAGTATTTTGACACAATGACAAGTAGAGGATTTTTAATGAGTGACAAGGAGGACAGAACAAGGCAAGGTGTTCAAATGTCCTGCTATGGAGTCAGAATGTTCTAGATTCAAGCTCTACTCAAGGTCTTGTGCAAACATTCAAGGCTACTCACAATCCAGTGCAGTGCTGAGGGACTGCTACACTGTTAAGGATGTTAACTTGTAGATGCAATGTTAAATTGAGACCCATATCTCCTCTCAGGCACTTATAAGAGGCAGCGTTTGATACCTTCAGTGTCTTGACCAATATTTATCCCTCAATTATCATTAAAAAAATGGCTCTTTGTTGGATCTCAGCTGCTGCATTTACTTTACAAAAGTGATTGCACTTCAATGATATTTAATTATCTGTAAAATCCTTTGTGATGTACCCTTGGTTGTATAATCTTGTGGTTATATAAATGTAAGATATCCTTTAAATTTTCTTTAAACTTTCTGAAAAGATACCTCAAGAGTAGGAGAACAAACAAAGGTGTGGCCTGGCGCTCAGAGACACACAAGTACATGATAAATAACAGAAGGTATAGACAGCCACAAAGCTTTATTTAGGAAATGGGCTTCAACCCCCATTAGTTTTCAGTAAAGCCATTATGTTAATACAACAAACCACTTGAAACTCCTAGAGTACAATGCATGCTTTACGAGGACATTTTTGAGGGAAATATGTAATCGGATGGAGAACACTAGTCCTGTGGTACAATTTTTAGGTCTATGTTATTGAGGCAGAATAGAGAAGTGTAAAGACTGTACCTTTTCTCTTTTTCTGTATTTTTGATAGTGAAATGAAATAGGAAAATGACTCTTTTTGAGACTAAGGATTGTGGAAATGGTCATTGTTTTTTTTTTAAAGCAGGCTGCGGACATTCATTGTAAGTACTGTTTATACTGCAGTTTGTTCAAGCAGCAGGGGATATCTACTGGGGCTGCAGGTTCTGTATGAAAGGAGATTTGGCCAGTAACAAGCAGCTGATTGGTTTGTGGAATAGTGACTAGTTGTGGATGATAAACATCATCTGCCTGCCAACAACTATGATTGGCTTCTAAGGAGTTGAATGGCTTGTGGAAGTACATTTTTGAAAAGGAAGGAACTGGCCTTTCCTCTGCACTGAAAAGGAATTCAAGCCTGAAGAAAAGCATTTATTTTCCCATAACAGTAAGCTGTGGCTTTTAACCAGAAAGTCAGAGACTCTGTGCCTCCTGAAAACAAATAGAACTACCTGGAGAAGGAATATCGGGGAGCCATAACCCGAACCCTAAACCAAAAGGACCATCTTCGCAGGCTCTGTCGACGGGGACCATTTGAACTGTCTTCCTAGACATTTCCTCCACCATAACACCCAGGTTTTTTTTGTGTCTATCTGTAGTGGGAGTTTTATAAAGGGGTTAGGAGCTTTTAATTGTAGAGATATATGTCTACAGTTCATAAATGTTAATCTTTACAATGAACTGTTTTTGGGATGTGTTTTACTTCTTTTCAGTTCAGAAGTTATTTTTGCGTGCAATCAAAATTAGGTTTCCACTTTGAATGCATTTGAGAATATTCAGGGTTTATCTTGCCAATCTCCTTGACTTTGTCAAAACAGTGTCCTATAAAAACACAATCATAGACTGAAATGTGGCATCAGTACTCGGGTTGATCTGATGATAAACATGTTAAGAACTCCAATTGGGACAATTAGAACATGAACCAAATACTTGAAAGTAAAATAGTGGTATAGTAGGAGTTTATTATGACAGCCCTGACTTTACACAGTCAACAGTGAAGGTTTGGAAAGCTAGGATAGTCTTGAATGAACTGGATGGGTGGGTGTGACCTTAATTATATGTTTGAAGTTATTGCTGTGGATTGGCTGTAGCTGCCCTTGCAGTAGATATAAAAAAAAGGTTAGCAGCGGTAGTCTATTTGGACTTCTGAGCCTCACTTAATATCATGGCTGATCAACCTTCCCCAAATCTCTTGATTCCCTTAGCACCAAGAATTTATTGATTGCCATCTTGAATATATTCAGTGTTTGAGCATACTGGGAATTCCAAAGATTTAGAACCTTTTAAGTGAAGAAATTTCCCATCTCTACCTTACATGCCTGAGCCCTTATTCTGAAACAATGACACGTTATTCTAGAACCTCCTCCCTGTGCGTTTTAGCTGTAGGGAAACACCTTCTCAGCATGCAGCTTTGTCAGGGCCTTTAAGAGTCTCAGCAAACAGTTAATGAAACCTACACTGTACTCTCTCTTTTGGCTAGAAAACAAAAACGATGCATTGTACCCCAGGTATGGTCTCAATTTAAATCGCAGTAAGAATTCTTTATCTTATACTCTAATTCCCTTGTAATAAAAATGAACAATCACTTGCTTTCCTAGCTGTTTGCTGTGATCTGTGGCTTGAGTACAAGAACACTCACGTTTGCACATTCTATATATCATTGTTTTCCAGAATTTTTAAAAAAATCTGTTTTTCCATTTTCCTGCTCATCTGAATGATTTCACATTTCTCTGCATTTGCTACATACTTGCCCAGTTAACCTGACTGAATCCTCTTGCAGGCTCCTGGCATCCTCCATAAAGTTTCTATTTCCACTTTGCATCATCTGCAAGCTTGGATACCTTGTATTCTGTCCTCTCATCTGAGTCATTACTACAGACTACAAAAACACGAGGGCCCAGCAAACACAATGACGAGGGTGACATGGATTGCTACAGTAGCAGTTGTCCTCAGTCACCTGTGGGTAGATGTTCCAAGTTTGTAGATATGCTTGGTGGCATAATTAAAGGTGCAGCTAGTGTAAATCGCCTAACGCTCACTGATCTCCAAATCCGTGCTAATCTCCAAACCCCTACTAATCTCCTAATGCCTGCTAATCTCTTGGCTGTGCTATCTTTCATTTTGTTCCATTTTAAATACTGTATGTATGTGAGCTTTTGAGCCAATCCTCCATCAATAAAATAACCTTCACGGCATATCTACAGGACACCCTTTATATGTGGGCACCCTTTATATAATAGAGGGCACCCTTTATATGTGGCTTGGTTTTGAACTGCTCCTATTCTTGTGAAGTCCTGAAGATGAGTGATTTTTTTTCCCTTTCTATTTATGGAAGCAGTGAAAATCAAATCTACCCATAATGAGTAAACACAAGTCCCCATTGGAAAACAATACAAATTCACATCAATAACAATTTTAAAAGTACTGAAAAAGCATAATTAAAATGTAACAGGAGAAAAGAGGATGGGGAGCTCTTCTGGTGTAGTGGATAGAGTCCCTTTATCTAAACTGGAAACTCTGTGTTTGGGTCTCATTATAGGACTTGAAGGCTGCAGAACATGGCTATGTCCTTAAAACTGTCAAATGGGTTATCACCTATAAACCTTCCAATATGTCTAATTGCAAGTGGTAAGCATCTCCTGGTCAATGATGCTTGATGTAGGGTGGAGCTCCTCAACCTATATAGCTTCTGATTTCAGGATAGTGATCTGTTCTAGATGCAGGAAGACATCTAAATCTATTAGTAAGGTGCTACATATAATCCAATATAACTATTTCAAGGCTGTTTATCTTTGTGAGCTCCATTGCACTAATGTCGTGGATCTGCAATATTTTTCCAATCTTGAACGGTAACATAAATTTGCTAATTTTGCAATTTTACTGACTGTCAGTTGTCAGGACTTTTTTCCCAGTCACTGGACATGAAATGAGAAAATCAATTTCGAGCTTAACATAAAGAACTATAATAATCTCACCAACAAACAGGCAATCCATTGATTACAGCAATGAAAAATTATGAAATGATATTACCCAGTCTTTGGGTCTTACAGTTCAGATGCATCTATGAAGTGCTCCTTTAGCAAATAGCCAAACACTTAGAAACTCTGAATTTATTTTGGCAGATCAGTACTCGAATTTTCATATGATTGGTCAGTGGTAGGTCCTAGCATTTCAACTGGAAAATGTATAATATCCCAATTCCAACCTTCGTTTTGTCTTGCTCACTATCCACTTGTTCAGTCACTAATAAGCATTTAGGTAAGGACCAGTATCAGTCATGCTCCTGGAATCTGGGAATTGCACTAAGGCAACATAGAACAAGCAACATGAAGCATTCTTGTTGCCAGTAACACTGACCTTGGCGGAAATGAAGGACTGCTAAACCCAAAGCTGGCAACAACTTTGACTATGGTGTATTAAATCTGGGGATGAGCTTTTTAGCTGCAGGACTGGATTTACCTCTGAGGGAGGCCACCAGGATATTTTGCCTTACACATGATGAGATATTTTGAGCAGCAAGTACAATTTGTCCAATTGGAATTCTGTAGTTTTCACTTCGAATGGAAGAGAGGTACTACAGGATGAAGTGAGGTAGCGTGAAACATGATTTGCCAAAACCATGCGTCTGGAAGATGCTAGAGGGGAAAAACTGACTTAAAGATGAAAGGAAGGAACCTATCTAAGTTCAATGCACTAACCTGAAGTGATTAGTGTGGCAGCTCTGGTAGAGACATTGGCATTGTCACTTCCAGTTGAAAATGTGGAGGGTCAAGAACAAGGCCAGAAATGGGAACTGTGGAAGCAACAGCTCAGTTCCTACAGTGCTACCTTAGGCAAAGAAGCAGCAACAACAAGTCAGCACATTTTTGGATGCCGTAGATGCAACAGCAGGCGACGTTATGAATCAAAGTACTCCCAAGCTAAGACAAGCCAGGAAATGGGAATGAGATGCTAAGAGCATCAAAGTAGCACCACAATTGCAACAAGGTCCCAGCAGGAAGAGCTGAGAGGGAGACTGGGACACTTTTAAGAAATATTACAAGGACAGTAACACTTTTAATATCACAGAAATAGAGAAAGTGTCCCACCAAAACAAAATTTCCAGAAATGGAAATCATATAGAAAAGAAAATGTCCAAAACATTAAGGATGAAGAACATAAAGTTAAGATAACATTCATGGCGAGGTCAAAGTAAGTCAACACAAATCCTAGATCATCATCTTAAATGTACAATGGATTTGAAACAGAATTTAAACTCAACACAAGGGCAAATATTTTAATAATGGCTGACAGCTTGCCATGATTGGAATCGGTGAATACTTTATCTGTGAACATAAGATTGCAAGGTCGAGGGCGCAGAAATCTTTAGGTACATGAATGATTCATCTCTGAGGTCAGCTATAAAGAATGAGAATTCATTGAGATACACACTATAGAATCAAAACAGTTCACAATGAAAGAGAAATGTATCTATTACACTTGGTCTCTTTGAGAGAGTAAATGTTGTGCTCCAGGAAAAGGATAGAAGAGAGCTTTGATGACAATTTCCAGTTATTCAGGAGCAGAGGCAGATTAAAACAGGAGACCTTATTACTCTCCAAGAAGATGCGAAATCCATCTGCCTGTGCACTCCAAGGAAAATTCCTCATCCACTTCTGTAAAAGGTTAAATATCAGTTTGATAGCATGATCAAAAGCAAGATCATATTGTCGGGAACAGACAGTGATTCAGTAGGGCTCGGGGCTGATAACTGAGCAAAGGTCATATGTGGATCTCGTTCAGTTAAGCAAAGGAGTTTGAAACAGAATTCATAAAATTTCATAGTTGATGTCAGATTGAACAAATTATCAAGAAGTAAGTTCTTCACAATGCTGGATGTAAACAGCAGATTTTGGCAGATACCACTCATCTATAACTCAGAATTGCTGATGACATTCATCACACCATTCGAATGGTTATTATATTTCTAACATAATTCAGATCAAAGGAGATTGCAAAAATGCCATTGTGAAAACAAAGATTCAAACTTACTGATAATAGTCTATATTCTAGACAAGCCACAGTAACAACGGATACACTCTCAAGGACAACACTGGATTAAGATGACAAAGAAGGTTTTGTTCCTATTGAAAATGTGCAAACATATTCTACTGCAGTTACTAGAACATTGCCAACAATTGAAGGAAAACACAATTCATGCAGCTCAGAAATCAGAAGTATGCACAAAGGTTGAACAACTCTTTGGAAGGGTGGTGCAAATACTTTCCAGCAGATCAGCTTAGAAAAATCACAAAGGAAGTGACACTTCACAGTTGTGGAAGAGTTACTAGTGCATGTCCATAGAATGGTTAGACTAAAGTGAAGAGATGTTACAAAGACTCCATGGGCACATTTAATGATCATAAAATGCAGACAGAGAGCTCACCAATCCCTATGGTGGCTGTGCATTTTGAAATAAATAGAAAATTTTATCTCATTGATTTACCATGTGAATAAGCAGTATTCACATGTGCCATAAACAGTAACATGTGAACATAGCCATTAGTTTCCAGAAAGGCCTAGACTAGTGACTAGCAATAGACTCATTTGACCTCAAAGGAAAGATATATTTAGTTTCAGCAGACTGCTACCATTCAAGATGGGTTGAAGTGGCAAGACCTCATTTGATCACATTAGCGTTAGTGATTAAAGCACTAAAATGAGATTTTGCAAGATACGGTCTCCCAGAGGCAATGTTTTTGGATAACAGAATTCAATTTGTGATTGAGGAATTCAGAAAGTTCATTACTGAGGCAGATATCAAAAAAAGAAGCAAGTTCTCCACTTCATCCTCAGTCAAACGATGCTGCAGACATGATGGTCAAGAATGTGAAGTCACTAATAGCACAAAATGCACACTGGGATTTAGCTACAGATCAATACCATTAAATAATGGATACTCACTGGCAGAATTATTCATAGGAAGGAGGTTGAAAATAAACATATCAATGTTAAAGTGCAAAATAAAAATTGAAAGAACTGTGTATGCTATAAATCAGAAACAAGGATAGAGACTGCTGGAAAAGCTCAACAGGTGTAGCAGCATCTGCGGAGAGAAATCAGAACTGAGGGTCACTCAATCCGAAACATTAACTCTGATTTCTCTTCACAGATGCTGCTAGATCTGCTGAGCTTTTTGAACAATTTTGTTAATGTTAAAGTACAATCTGAAGCCAAACATGACTACAAGGAAGTTATGGAAATGAAGGGATATGTTGGAGAATTTGATTGAATTGAATGCTGATAAAGTCCCAGGACCTGATAATCTACATCCCAGAGCACTTTGGCAAGTGGTTCAGAAATAGTGGGTGTACTGATGGCAAGCTTCCAAGTTTCATCATCTCTGGAACAGCTCCTACAGATTGGACAGTAGCTAATGAAACCCCATGATTTAAAAAGGGAGGTTGAGAGAAAACATAAGCCAGCAAGTCTGATGTCAGTATGTGGAAGATGCTAGAGTTTATCTTCAAGGATTTTGTAGCAGACCACTTGGAAAACAGTGGTAGAATCAGACACAATCAGCATTGACTTACAAAACAAAAATCATGTTTGACAAATCTACTCGAATTCTTCATGGATGTCACTAGTAGTATTGATCAGGAGAGCCAGTAGATGTGGCTTATTTGGACTTTTTGAGAAGTCCCACATAAGAAGTCAATGTGTAAAATTAAAGCACATGTGATTGGCGGTAGTGTATTGAGATGGATAGAAAATTGGTCAGCAGACAGGAAACAATAGGAACAAATTTTTTTTTTTCTAAATGGCAGGCAATGACCAGTGGGGTTTTGCAAGGATTGGTACCGGGACCACACCTATACACAATAAATGTTAAAGATTTAAGTGAGGGAACTAAATGTAATATCGCAAAATTTGCAGATGACATAAAGCTGGATGGAAGGGTGAACTGTAAGGAGGATAGATGTTGCAGTATGGTTCGGACAGATTGAGTGAGGGGGCACTGCGTGGCAGATGCAATATAGTATGGATAAATGTGAGGTTGGTAATGAAAATATGAAGGCAGATTATTATCTGAGTGGCTGTAAACTGAGAAAGGGAGATGTTCAAAGAGACCTGCATATCTTTGTCGCTGAAAGTAAAGAAGACAATCTACATGTTGGCCTTCACAGTGAGAGGATTTCAATATGGGAATAAGGCTGTCTTGCTGCAATTAATCAGGGCATTGGTGAGGCCACACTTGGAATATTGTGTGCAGTTCTGGTCCTCTTCTCTGAGGAAGGATGCTCTTGCTATAGAGGGAGTGCAATGAAATTTTACCAAATTGATTCCTCGTCTGAGAAGTCTGACATATAACGAGAGAGGGGTGGTGAGGATTGTAATCAATGGAGCTTTGAAGAATGAATGGGATCTCATAGAAGCCCAAAAAATTCTCACAGGAATAGATAGGTTCGATGCAGGAAGGATGTATCTGATGGTGGGAGAGTAGAGAACCAGGGTCATCATTTAAAGATGAGGGATAAATCTTTCTAGACTGAGATGGGGAGAAATGTTTTTCACCCAGAGAGTAGTGAGCCAGTGGAATTCGCTACCCCAGAAAGTGGTTGAAGCCAAAGTATTGCACTTTGAAGATGTAGGCAGTTGTGACTCTTGCAGCTAAAGGCATCGAGGAATTTTTTTGGGGGGGGATGTGGTTGGTGGGGAGGGGTTGGAATTTGTTACTGAGCTCAATGATCAGCCATGATCATACTGAATGGTGGGGCAGCCGCGAGGAGTCAAACGGCCTACCCCTGCTCCTATCTTCCATGTTTCTGTGAGAAACACCACAGCAAAGAGCAGCAGAAGTGGTATTTCAGGGCAACAGTGCTTTCAAGTTTTAAAACAGGTCAGAAAGTCTGGTTAAGAGACAAAAAAAAATCAGAGGCAGCAGTTGTTAGAGAAACAAATTGATTGAGCTTATATAAACAACAGGAAAAATGTGCTGGTCAAACAGGAAGGCATGCGGCTTACTTGAGGCAAGAAGTGAAACCAAGTCTGATAGCCACAGGAAGTGGGACAGGGATCCCCACCTATATTGAATAATACACAGAAAGGGGCAATAGTGCTGGAAATGGTATAGAATCATCATTCTTGTGTGGAAAATAACTGCAGCAGATCAGACAGTCCAGTCCAGATTGTCTTGACCCGTGAGTTTTGGATTTGGGGTTGCTGCAGAGAGAGCTGGTGATGATGATGTTCATAATAACAGTGCAGGTAATTGCATAACAATTACATAAACCACAGCTTCTCATTTGTCCATTCCAGCCAATCAAAATTCTGGAGTCCAAAGCTCTGAGACAGCAATGACTGCTGTGGAGTCTGTTTTTTATTCATCCCGGGATGAGGGCGTTGCTGGCCACGCTAGCATTTATTGCCCAGACAGCAGTTAAGTGTCTGCCAGATTGCTGTGAGTCTGGAGTCACTTGTAGCTCAGAGCAGCTCAGTATGGCACTTTCCTTCCCTAAAGGGCATTAATGATCCAGATGGGGTTTTCCAACAATCAACAATGGATTCATGGTCATCGTTCAACTCTTATTTCCAGATGTTTGTTGATTTCACAATCCACCATCTGCCGTGATGGGATTTGAATCCAGGTCCCCAGAACATTACATTCGGTCTCTAGATTAACAGTCCAGTGATAATACTACTAGGGCATTACCTCCTCTGTGTGCTGCAAGGCACCTTTTAAAATCATCCTGGTGGCTTGAATTCTCTCCTGAAGAGAGAACATTAGAGCTTGAAGGGATAAATATCCCAAATTACTGGACCTGTCTTTAGTAGAAAGCTCCCCAAATGTTGTGCCTTTCATTCCAGGCAAGCAGGTGTGGAATGGAGTCAGACTCACCAGTCCTAGAAGCTGAGGATAGGTAACCAAGAGTACTGAGACAGGCTGACCTTCGCTCTCTAGGACTTTATTCCAAATGAACTAAAAGCTAATAGGCCTTCTATCCTTCAGCCCTCACAAACTAACATCTGTCTACCCACACCCATGTCACCTCCATGCCAATTCATGCCCTCCATCCACTTCCCCATGGTCTCTTTATAATTCCCATAATCCAATAATCCTATGAAAGCGTAAATCAGATTGACCATAACAGAGGCTTCAAACACTTCACACCTCTTAATCATGTGTGAATAAACATTGACACATTAACCAAGGAGACCATAGAAAGAACAACTTATTCTAAAATGTTAATCAAGCAAAGTCAACAGCTGTCTGCAGTCATTAAAAAGTGAACTGCCCCTTTTATGAGTCTGGGCTCCTCATCAAACATGCACACTGAAGCTATCCAGTCTTACTGAAAGAGTTCTTATACCTGTGTGCATTATGAATGCTTAGTTTTTTTTAAACAATATTGCCAGTGCAGTCTTTTCCCTCTCTCCTATCTTTCCTGAATATATTGTTACCAGGAATACTAAGTGCCCATTCCTTCTCCTCTTTGGGCCTGGTCCCTGTTATTGTAATAATATCAAAATCCTAGGTAGCTACTTATGCCTAAAGCTCAGCAACTTTGCTTATTATAATGTATGCATGTGCATTCCAAAACCAGCTTATTCTACCTTTCACTTCCCCACTGTCTGATTGCTGTTTGTTTTAGAGACTACTTTAAAAATAAAGAATACTTGAACAATTAAGAACCTATTTTTGCATTTTGTTTTTGCTTTGCACTTCAAGAACGTTGCTGAAGTATGAAAAACATTACTCATATCATAAAATCCTGAAACAGATAATACATTCGGGTTACAGGGATAGGGTGGGGAGGTGGCGCTGAGTCGAGGTGGAATGCTTTACAGAGGGTCAGTGCAGACTTGATGAGTTGAAAGGCCTCTTTCTGCACTGTAGGGATTGTATGATTTCCAATTTGACTTATTCACTGTCTTGGTTAAATTTGATTTCTGGATTGTAGGCACTCACCCTTTGCCTTCACTAAGTTGTAATTATTAAGCATTGCAGTTGATAAACAAAACTAAATATTGAGCTGTAATTGCTCCTTACAGGTTTTTCAGTATATTTTGGATAGTGCAATTCAACTATTTCTGATTCTAAGCTATAATTATTTCTCTTTACACATGATAAGTAGCTTTAGATTACTGCTCTGTATAATATACTGATGTATATTTTTATATATCACCTGTGCGTCATCTATTATGGTTGTTTGTAGATTCCCCTTCTCAGTCCAACTGACACAATAAGATGACTTGAAAAAAATAGGCTGACCTTTCTGTCCGTGTAAACTTATTCAGTCAGTAACCTACCTCTTCCATCATTCCTTAATTCTAACTAAATATATTCACAGTAGATGTGGGCCAGAACATTGATGTCAATGTCAAATAGGGGTTGCACTACTGCTCTGTGTAATGAGCAGTCACCAGCAGTGATTCTCTGTAAATTGGTGGAGGTTGATTTTTGCAATTCCTCAAAATTCTAAATCAAATTTGTCCTTAGAAATCTACCAGGGAGAGGAACCCTTTCACAGAGTGACCTGTAGCTATGGCTGTGGCCAGGTAGTTAGGAAGGGGCTCAAAGCCTGCCAGGAATATTAGTCCCTGTCACAAGTAATCTAGGACTAACAGTATCTGCCTCTTCCTACACTCTTGCATGGCTACCTACCCTTCATATCCTCCTGAACTTGCGGTTGCTGTCTTTTTAAACGATGTTCAAAATTTGGTTCCTGAGTGAGCTCTGCTAAACGGACATTTTTAACAGATTGCAGATTGTTTGCCTGTGTTCATGGCTCTATAATAAATGCAAGTTAATGTTGTTGCTATGGATTAGCATCTATTCAGGATGCTGCATCTATGTTGGTGTCAGCCAAGTAGGTAGCTGCCTTGACACCGTTTAAGGTAGGCTTTGAAAGTGAAAGCAGGGCATAGGCTCAGAGCTGCTGTCAACTCAAAGGCGCCATTCCATTGAAATGAGGACAGAAAGCAGCATCACCTCCTGTAAGAAGACAGAAGGCATAAGTGCCCCGGTGGAGGAGACATCTGTCAGTGGCCTTGTGCCACCTATCTATCTTTTGTTGTACTCACTTACTGGGGAAGTTGATGCATCTTCTTTTTCCTGTAGTCATGGTAACGGGAGTACGATGACAAAAACAACCTGCTGGGCACATACAGGGAGGGAGCCCACAGGCTTTGAAAGCTGGAAGTGCAGAGAAGTGCACCAAATATTGACTTCACTGTCCTGTGTGCCATTCTCTCAAATTGTCAAGATTGTTCTGTTTAACAGGAATGAGATGAATGTGAATCTTATGTTTGTATGTGCATGGCAAGCATAGCAGTTTGTTCGCTGTCATTATGATTGCATTAACATTGAATGCTAAGAATAAAGTACTTGGAAAAAAATCCTTCCCTCTAGAGAGATGCACTGCACTGTCCTCTAAAAGGTGAGAATTTGTTAGCAGTTTATCAGGCTGTCACCATCAACGCACAGGGGTTTAATATAAGATTTTGAATTCTCACAGGTACACAGTAATTATCTGCTTTGTGAAAGCTTCATCTCAAGGACACCTTTTTGAAAACTCAATATTCTAAAGGTTAGTTAGTGATTTAGCATATGACATGCTTTGAGCATCTAGGTACAATGATTTTCTCAGGTTTGCATTAAAAATAGGTTGCCAGGTTTTCAATATTCGAACCAATGTGTGGCTTTTGTGGATCACTTATACTTGTGTAAAAGTCCGGTGTCCAATAATGGAGCGGGTCAACGTTTACATGAGAAATAATTTGAGGGTTGAAATCTACCTCCTCCCATTATCTTGCTATCATAAGGTTACCAGGTCAGAGGGGAATTGGTTTAGCTCAGTTGGCCGGATTGTTGGTTTACAGAGCAGTATGACGCTAACAGTGTGGGTTCAATTCCTGTCACCAGTTTGAAGTTACCATGAAGGACTTTTCTTCTCAACTTCATGCTACACGTGGTCTGGTGGCCCTCAGGTTACATCACCACCAGTTGCTTCTCCTTAATAAGAGACCAGGCCTGATGGTCTGGTAAGATTATAGTGACACACCAGGTCAGACAGTGTTCCCACCAAACCCAACTCTAAGTAGCACATATGACACCTTGATTTGTGAAGACAAGAGGAGCTAAATGATGGCATTCAACACAATGCTAATGTTTGATTCCTTGAATGAGTGCATTTGCAGCAGTGAGTTTAAATTCAGTGGAAAGCAGGTGTTAAGTACAAAGAAAGTACAAGATTGGCCATTACTCGAAGGTAAAACTTACTTATAAAATGCTGTAAAATTAATCTTCTCTGAGAGTAGATTCAGTATTTATATAATCAGAAACATTTCCTAGCGAGTTTTGAGAAGATTTGTAGCTCAGGTTGAGGTCCAGGATGTAGGTTTGCTCTCTGAGCTGGAAGGTTCGTTTTCAGACATTTTGTCACCATACTGGGTAACATCTCCAGTGAGCCTCCGGATGAAGCACTGGTGGTGTAGCCCACTTTCTATTTATATGTTTGGGTTTCCTTGGTTTGGTGATGTCATTTCCTGTGGCGATGTCACTTCCTGGTCTTTTTCTCAGGGGGTGGTAAATGGGATCCAATTCAATGTGTTTGTTGATAGATTCTGGTTAGAATGCCATGCTTCTAGGAATTCTCGTGAATGTCTCTGTTTGGCTTATCCTAGGACGGATGTTTTGTCCCAGTCAAAGTGGTGTCCTTCCTCATCTGTAGGTAAGGATGCTAGTGAGAGTAAGTCATGTCTTTTTGTGGCTAGTTGATGTTCATGTATCCTGGTGACTAGTTTTCTGCCTGTCTGCCCAATGTAGTGTTTGTTACAGTTCTTGCAAGGTATTTTGTAAATGATGGATTAGTGGTGCTGGAAGAGCACAGCAGGACACCCCCATCACCAAACCATCATCTCCCAGACCATACAGAATCTCATCACCTCAGGAGATCTCCCACCCACAGCTTCCAACCTCATAGTCCGGGAACCCCGCACTGCTCGATTCTACCTCCTTCCCAAGATCCACAAGCCTGACCACTCTGGCCGACCCATTGTCTCAGCATGCTCCTGCCCCACTGAACTCATCTCTACCTACCTTGACACTGTCCTATGCCCCCAAGTCCAGGAACTCCCCACATACGTTCGAGACACCACCCACGCCCTCCACCTCCTCCAAGACTTCCGTTTCCCCGGCCCCCAACGCCTCATCTTCACCATGGATATCCAATCCCTCTACACCTCCCCATCCGCCATGACCAGGGCCTCCAAGCCCTCCGTTTTTTCCTCTCCAGACGTCCCCAACAGTACCCTTCCACTGACACTCTCATTCGTTTGGCTGAACTGGTCCTCACCCTTAACAATTTCTCCTTTGAATCCTCCCACTTCCTCCAGACCAAAGGCGTAGCCATGGGCACACGTATGGGCCCCAGCTATGCATGTCTCTTTGTTGGCTATGTAGAACAGTTGATCTTCCGTAATTACACCGGCACCATTCCCCACCTCTTCCTCCGCTACATTGATGACTGCATTGGCGCCACCTCGTGCTCCCGCGAGGAGGTTGAGCAATTCATCAACTTCACCAACACATTCCACCCTGACCTTAAATTTACCTGGACCATCTCTGACACCTCGCTCCCCTTCCTGGGACCTCTCCATCTCCATTAGTGACGACCGACTTGACACTGACGTTTTTTACAAACCCACCGACTCCCACAGCTACCTGGATTACACCTCTTCCCACCCTATCTCTTGCAAAAATGCCATCCCGTATTCCCAATTTCTCCGCCTCCGCCATATCTGCTCCCAGGAAGACCAGTTCCACCATAGGACACACCAGATGGCCTCCTTCTTTAGAGACCGCAATTTCCCTTCACACGTGGTTAAAGATGCCCTCCAACGCATCTCGTCCACATCCCCCACCTCCGCCCTCAGACCCCACCCCTCCAACCGTAACAAGGACAGAACGCCCCTGGTACTCACCTTCCACCCTACAAACCTTCGCATAAACCAAATCATCCGCTGACATTTCCGCCACCTTCAAAAAGACCCCACCACCAGGGATATATTTCCCTCCCCACCCCTTTCCGCCTTCCGCAAAGACCGTTCCCTCCGTGACTACCTGGTCAGGTCCACACCCCCCTACGACCCACCCTCCCATTCTGGCACTTTCCCCTGCCACCGCAGGAACTGTAAAACCTATGCCCACACCTCCTCCCTCACCTCTATCCAAGGCCCTAAAGGAGCCTTCCACATCCATCAAAGTTTTACCTGCACATCCACTAATATCATTTATTGTATCCGTTGCTCCCGATGTGGTCTCCTCTACATTGGGGAGACTGGGCGCCTCCTAGCAGAGCGCTTTAGGGAACATCTCCGAGACACCCGCACCAATCAACCAAACCGCCCCGTGGCCCAACATTTCAACTCCCCCTCCCACTCTGCCGAGGACATGGAGGTCCTGGGCCTCCTTCACCGCCGCTCCCTCACCACCAGACGCCTGGAGGAAGAACGCCTCATCTTCCGCCTCGGAAAACTTCAACCCCAGGGCATCAATGTGGACTTCAACAGCTTCCCCATTTCCCTTTCCCCCACCTCATCCTAGTTTCAAACTTCCAGCTCAGCACTGTCTCCTTGACTTGTCTGGACTTGTCCGACCTGCCTATCTTCTTTTCCACCTATCCACTCCACCCTCTCCTCCTTGACCTATCACCTTCATCTCCTCCCCCACTCACCCATTGTACTCTATGCTACTCTCTCCCCATCCCCACCCTCCTCTAGCTTATCTCTCCACGCTATAGGCTCACTGCCTTTATTTCTGATGAAGGGCTTTTGCCCGAAACGTCGATTTCACTGCTCGTTGGATGCTGCCTGAACTGCTGTGCTCTTCCAGCACCACTAATCCAGTATTTGGTTTTCAGCATCTGCAGTCATTGTTTTTACCATTTTGTAAATGATATTAGTTTTGCTTGTTATCTGTATAGGTTCTTTCAAGTTCATTAGCTGCTGCTTTAGGGTGTTGGTGAGTATGTGGGGCTACCGTGATGCCAAGGGGTCTGAGTAGTCTGGCAGTCATTTCAAAGCTGTCTTTGATGTAGGGCAGAGTGGCTAGGGTTTCTGGACGTGTTTTGTCTGCTTGTTTGGGTTTGTTGCTGAGAAATCGGCAGACTGTGTTCATTGGGTACCTGTTCTTTTTGAGTACACTGTATAGGTTATTTTCCTCTGCTCTGCATAGTTCCTCTGTGCTGCAGTATGTGGTAGCTCGTTGAAATAATGTTCTAATGCAGCTACGTTTGTGGATGTTGACCATTAGGCGTGGGAGTGGAAGTAAGGCCACTTGGCCCATCGAGTCCATTCCATCATTTAATCATGGATGATGGACATTTCAACGCCATTTACCCACATTCTCCCACTAGCCCTTAATTCCTTGCAAGATGAAGAACTTATAAATCTCTGCCTTGAAGACATTTAACGTCCCAGCCTCCACTGCGCTCCATGGTAATGAATTCTACAGGCCCACCACTCGCTGGCTGAAGAAATGTCTCCTCATTTCTGTTCGAGATTGACCCCTTCTAATTGTAAGGTTGTGCCCACGCGTCCTAGTCTCCCCGCATAACTGAAACAAATTCCCAGCATCTACCCTTTCTAAGCCATGCATTATCTTGTAAGTTTCTGTGAGATCTCCCCTCAACCTTCTAAATTCTAATGAATACGATCCCAGGATCCATAGAACATAGAACATAGAACAATACAGCACAGAACAAGTCCTTTGGCCCACGATGTTGCGCCGAACATTTGTCCTAGCTAAAGCACCCATCCATGTATCTATCCAATTGTCGCTTAAAGGTCGCCAATGATTCTGACTCTGCCACTTCCACAGGCAGCGCATTCCATGCACCTACCACTCTCTGGGTAAAGAACCTACCCGTGACATCCTCCCTATACCTTCCACCCTTCACCTTAAATTTATGTCCCCTTGTAACACTCTGTTGTACCCGGGGAAAAAGTTTCTGACTGTCTACTCTATCTATTCCTCTGATCATCTTATAAACCTCTATCAAATCACCCCCGATCCTTCGCCGTTCCAATGAGAAAAGGCCTAGCACTCTCAACCTATCCTCTTACGACCTATTCTCCATTCCAGGCAACATCCTGGTAAATCTCCTCTGCACCCTCTCCAAAGCTTCCACATCTTTCCTAAAGTAAGGTGACCAGAACTGCACACAGTACTCCAAATGTGGCCTAACCAAGGTTCTGTACAGCTGTAACATCACTTCACGACTCTTGAATTCAATCCCTCTGCTAATGAACGCTAATCCACCATAGGCCTTCTTACAAGCTCTATCTACCTGAGTGGCAACTTTCAACGATCTATGAACATAGACCCCAAGATCCCTCTGCTCCTCCACCTTACTAAGAACCCTACCGTTAACCCTGTATTCCGCATTCTTATTTGTCCTTCCAAAATGGACAACTTCGCACTTGACAGGGTTGAACTCCATCTGCCACTCGTCAGCCCAGCTCTGCATCATATCTAAGTCCCTTTGCAGCCGACAACAGTCCTCCTCACTATCCACAACTCCACCAATCTTCGTATCATCTGCAAATTTACTGACCCACCCTTCGACTCCCTCTTCCAAGTCATTAATAAAATCCCTAGCTGTTCATCGTATGTTAGGCTTACCATTCCAGGGATCATCCTTGTGAATCTCTGCTGGACACGTTCCAGTGCCAAGATGTCCTTCCTGAGGTGTGGGGCCCAAAATTGGACACAGTATTCGAAATTGGGCCTAACTAGAGCTTTATAAAGTCTTAATAGCACATTGCTGCTTTTATATTCCAACCCTCTTGAGATAAATGATACAACATTACACTTGCTTTCTTTATCATGGACTCAAACTGCTTGTCAACCTTTAGAGAATCCTGGACTACCTTTGTACTTTGGCTTTATGAATTTTCTCACCGTTTAGAAAATAGTCCACGCCTATATTCTTTTTTCCGAAGTGTAAGACCTCGCACTTGCTCACGTTGAATTTCATCAGCCATTTCCTGGACCACTCTCCTAAACTGTCTAAATCTTTCTGCAGCCTCCTCACCTCCTCAGTCCTACCTGCCTGTCCACCTAACTTCGTATCATCGGCGAACTTCACCAGAATGCCCCCAGTCCCTTCATCCAGATCATTAATATATAAGACTAGAGTAGCTTAGGATATCTGGTCGGCATGGATGGGTTGGACCAAAGGGTCTGTTTCCATTCTGTACATCTCTATGACTAACGTGAACAGCTGCAGCCCCAACACTGAACCCTCCTGGACACCACTTGTTACTAGCTGCCATTCTGAAAAATAATTTTTATCCCAACTCTCTGCTTTCTCTCAAACAGCCAATCCTCAATCCATGGCAGTAGCTCACCTCAAACACCATGGGCAGTTGCCTCCCGAGAGGCATCTTATCAAAGGCCTTTTGGAAGTCTAGGTAGTTAACATCCACTGGGTTTCCCCAGGTTTGTCAAGCACAATTTCCCCTTACTAAATCCATGCTGACTTGTTTTAATCTGATCTTGCACTTCCAGGAATTTAGAAATCTCATCCTTAATGATGGATTCTAGAATTTTACATACAACCGAGGTTAGGCTAATCGGTCTATAATTTTCCATCTTTTGTCTTGATCCTTTCTTGAACAAGGGGGTTACAACAGCAATTTTTCAATCATCTGGGACTTTCCCTCACTCCAGTGATTTTGAAAGATCACAAAAAACACCTCTGCTATTTTCTCAGCCATCTTCCTCAGAACTCTCTGATGTAGCCCATCGGGACCAGGAGATTTATCAATTTTTAGACCTTTTAGCTTGTCTAGCACTTTCTCTTTTGTAATGGCTACCATACTCAACTCTGCTCCGACTCTCCTTAATTGTTGGGATATTACTCATGTCTTCCACTGTGAAGACTGACACAAAGTACTTATTATGTTCTTCAGCTATTTCCTTATCTCCCATCACTAGCCTTCCTGCATCAATTTGGAGTGGCCTAATCTCTACTTTTGCTTCTCGTTTGTTTATGTATTGAAAAAAACTTTTACTATGATCTCTAATTTTATTGGCTAGCTCATCTTTCATATTTGATCCTCTCCTTCCTTATTTCTCTGTTTGTTATCTTCTGTTTGTTTTTGTAATCTTCTAATTTCCCAGTGCTCGTGGCCACTTTATAGGCTCCTTCTTTGTCTTTGATACATTTCCTGACTTCCTTTGTCAGCCATGGCTGTAAGCATTCCATGAATTCCCTTCCTTCGGATCCACTTTAACATTATTCACCCAGTCCCCCATGATCACCGTGACCTTGCCTTTCTGACATGCCCTATCTATTTCCTGGTACATCTTGTGCCCCCGGTCCTGACCACTGCTGGGAGCTCTGTACATAATTCCCATTATGGTTTTTTTGCTTTTGTGGTTCCTCAACTCTACCCACACATCATTTGACCCTACGTCATTCAGTGCCATAGATTTAATTTCATTCTTAACTAACATGGCACCCCCCCAACCCCGCTCATCTCCTTGTCTTTTTAATACGTTGTAAATCCTTGGATGTTTAACTGATGGTCCTGAACCCCCTGCAACCATGTCTCTGTGATGCCTACCACATCATAATCATTCACGATGATTTGTGCGTTAATTCATCTACTTTGTTACGAATACTACAAGCATTCAGGTGAAGTGCCTTCATGCTAATTTTCTTACCCTCATGATTTCCAACATCTCTATTAATATGTCCTCAGTTCCTTTTTGCTTCATTCCTAGTCTGCCTTGAACTTAAACCCTGCACACATGCTAACCTGCTGCTTATCTTTCTCCTTGACTCCAAACCCCTTGTTGCTTTCCCTTTCCCTTCCCCCTCAGTCTCTGCATTACCGCCTCTGCTAAGAAACCTGATATTGAACAAACAGCACTGCCAACCATCTAACCCAAACTTTGGGTCCGCTACTTAGATGACACCTTCTTCATCACTAAATGAAACAAATTAGAGAAAACTTTCAAAACCATCAATAATACCCTTACTGGCATAAAGTTCACTAAAGTGGAGGAAAACAACAACAAACTGCTATTCCTAGATGTCACAGTCGAGTGAACAGCCAATGGGAATCTTCAAACCAGTGTCTACAGGAAAACAACACACATGGACCAAATATTGAACTACAGAAACCATCATCCCAACATCCACAAAAACAAACTGCATTACAATATTATTTCAACGAGCCACCACGCAGTGCAGCACAGAAGAACTATGCAGAGCAGAGGAAAATCACCTATACAGAGTATTCAAAAAGAACGGGTACACAATGAATACAGTCCGTCGATTTCTCAGCAACAAACCCAAATAAGCAGACAAAGTGTATCCAGAAACCCTAGCCACTCTTCCCTACGTCAGACATCTCTGAAATGACTGATAGACTACTCAGACCCCTTGGCATCATGGTAGCCCACAAACTCACCAACACACTAAAACAGCAGCTAATGAATTTGAAAGACCCTATACAGGCAACAAGGAAAACTAATGTTATTTAGAAAATACCTTGTAAGAATGAAACAAACACTACATTTGACAAACAGACAGAAAACTAGCCACCAGGATACATGAACATCAACTAGCCACAAAAAGACATGATTCACTCTCACTTGTAACCATATATACAGATGAGGAAGGACACCACTTCGACTGGGGACAACACATCCATCCTAGGACAAGCCAAACAAAGACACACACAAGAATTCCTAGAAGTACGGCATTCCAACCGGAACTCAACAAACACATTGAATTGGATCCCATTTACCATGCCCTGAGAAAAAGACCAGGAAATGACATCACCACAGGAAATTACATCACCAACCCAAGGAAACCCAAACATATCCGTAGAAAGCGGGCTACACCACCTATGCTTCATCCGGAGGCTCACTGAAGATGTTGCCTCATATTGTGACGAAACGTTTGAAAATGAACCTTCCAGTTCAGCAAGCAAACCTACATCCAGAAACATTTCCTGTCCCTCAGTTGTAAATTGGTTGTTATTGTTTAAATAAAACCATTTTAGCAAAGTTATTGGGAGAATGGGCTGAAATGGATAATACCTGGAGTCTCTGGATCCAAGTTATGAATCATTATAATAATGCTAATATTAGATATGCCACAGTTCATAGGGCGGCACGATGGCTCAGTGGTTAGCACTGCTGCCTCACAGCACCAGGGTCCCAGGTTCGATTCCAGCCTCGGGTGACTGTCTGTGTGGAGTTTGCACATTCTCCCCGTGTCTGCGAGGGTTTCCTCTGGGTGCTCCGATTTCCTCCCACAGTCAAAAGATATGCAGGTCAGGTGAATTGAACATGGTAAATTGCCCATAGTGTCAGGTGCATAAGTCAGAGGGAAATGGGTCTGGGTGGGTTACTCTTCGGAGGGTCGGTGTGGACTGGTTGGGCCGAAGGGCCTGTTTCCACACTGTAGGGAATCTAATCTCATCAGCTATTCACGCCTCAGTAAATTGCAAATTCAACATCAATCAATCATGCTCCAAATCCTTAGAAGGCCCTAGTGCAAGAAACAGCCATGGAGTCATACAGCATGAAAACAGACATTGCGGTCCATGCCGAACATAACTCCAAACTAAACTAATCCAACCTGCCTGTTCCTGGCCAATATCCCTCCAAACTTTTCCTATTCATGTACTTATCCAAATGTCTTTTCAACATTGTAAGTATACCCACATCCAACACATTCTCAGGAAGTTCATTCCACACGTGAACCACCTTCTGTGTAAAAACATTTTGCTCCTCATGTCTTTTTAAAATCTCTCTCCTCTCACCTTAAAGATGTGCCCCTTGTCTTGAAATCCCCCATCCTAAGGAAAAGACAACAATCACCTTTTCCCAATTCCAAAATCTTATTGTGGATCAGTGCTATTTGATGCAGATGAGGGAGGCTAGTAATGAAAGAACAAGGTATTGTTGTTCATAGGGAATGTAATAGTTCATGAGAGCTGTTTATCAGCATACAATGAGTGCAAATTAGAGAGGACTGTTGTTACTGTGTTAAGTCCATTTTTGTTCTCTAAGCACATGTTGTGCACATATTACTACAGTAGGTTTTCCTGGTAGTACCTCATGTTGAGTCCAGGAGCTTCACACTGGTTTGCAGCGAGATGTGCAAAATCTTGGCCAGTTTAAATTTTCCAAATCTCATTAATTGGGGAAGATTCCTTTCGATTAGAAAATAGGTAATCTAGCTCCTTTATTCAAAGACGAACAAAGGCAGAAAGCAGGAAGCTACAGGCCAGTTAGCTTTCCATCTGTCATAGCAAAAATGTTAGAAGCTGTTATTAAAGAGCTATAATAGGGCACTGAAATAAATTGAAGACAATCAGGCAGAGCCAACATGGTTTTGTCAAAGGGATGGTTCCTGAAAGAAGTAACCTGTTGATAAAGGGGAACCAGTACTATACTTAGATTTCCAGAAGGCATTTGATCAGGTATCACATCAAAAGTTATTGCGAAAAATACAAGGTTATGGTGTCAATGGTAATTGTTTGGTAGAGTCAAAAGATTGACTGGCTAACAGGAAGCAGAGTGTAGGAATAAATGTGTCTTCTCTAGGATGACAGAATGTCCCAAATAGTATGCCAGATGGGTCAGTGTGCTGGGGTCTCAACTCTTCACAATTTATATAAATGATTTGAATGAAAGGACTGTAGCCAGACTTGCTGCTGGAACATAGGTAGGTGTGCTGAAGACATAAGGAACCCTCAAAGAGATGTAGGTAGGTTAACTAATAGAACATAGAACATAGAACATAGAACAATACAGCACAAAACAGGCCCTTCGGCCCACGACGTTGTGCTGAACTTCTAACCTAGATTAAGCACCCATCCATGTACCCATCCAAATGCCGCTTAAAGGTCGCCAATGATTCTGACTCTACCACTCCCACGGGCAGCGCATTCCATGCCCCCACCACTCTCTGGGTAAAGAACCCACTAAGTTGGTAAAGATCTGGCAAATGAATTATAGTGGCAGAAAGAAAATGAAAGAAACATATTATCTAAATGGTGAGAGGTTGCAAAATTCTGAGATGCAGAAAAATCTGGCTGTCCCACTGCACAAATCACGGTAGGTTATAGTATGCAGGTACAGCAACTAATCAGGAAAGCTAACTGAATATTGTGTTTTATTGCAAGAATAGGGAGGCTATGCTTCAGTTATACAGGGTATTGACGAGATGACATCTGGAGTACTAGGGGCAAGTGAGGACAGTAGATGCTGGAGATCAGTGTTGAAAAGTGTGGTGCTGGAAAAGCACAGCAGGTCAGGCAGCGTCCGAGGAGCAGGAGAATCGATGTTTCAGGAATGAGCCCTTTAAGGGCCTGACCTGCTGTGCTTTTCCAGCACCACACTTTTCAATATCTGGCATACTGGTCAGCGTACATATAGAATGATGTTAATGTGTTGGAAGCAGTTCAGAGAAGGCTTATCAACCTAATAGCAGGAATGAGCTAATTCCCAAGAGGGAAGGCTAGACAGGTGAGGCCTTTGTCCTCTGTCAGAGGTGTCTTAATTGAAACATGTAAGATCCTGAGGGGACTCGAACGGGTGGATGTTGAAAGGATTTGGGAGAATTCAGAACTAAGGGCTTGCCCACTTAAAACAGAGATTAAACTTTTCTTTCCTCTTAAGAGAGGTGAGAGTCTTTGGCATTCCCTTGCTTTATGCAAGAATGTAGTGTTGAGGTTAAAAATAGACCAATGATCACATTGAATGGTGGTGCAGGCTCGAATAACAGAATTGCCTACTCTTGCTTCTTGTTTGTATTTACAATCCCCAGCATCACTAACACAATACTGAAGTCCATCATCAGCCAACACAGTCAGTTCCAATGTTTACAATCTGTTTAAAAGAAATGTTCAAGATAAAAGACTCTCTCAATCCTTTACAAAAACACCACTTTTCGTTTAATGTTTCAAATTACCAGTTGAATTTATTTTATTCAGGACAAAAGCAGGAAAATACTTAGTCCTACAATAAGCTAATGAGAAAGTAAGTTGTAGCAGAAGACTTCAACAATTTATGGACTTTGGTCAGAAACATTTGGTCAGAAACATCAGGAGCCACAGTCGAAGGAAAAGAGGCAAGCCATACAGGACTGAGATAACAAAAAAAAATCCTTCACCCAGAGAGCTGTGAACCTGTGGATTCTCTACCACAGAATGCTGCTGGGGCCTAGTTGTTTGGTATATTCAAGAGGGATCTGGATGCTGCCCTTGTGGCTGAAGTGATCAAGGGATATGGAGAGAATGTGGGAGAGGGATACCGAGATTGCATGATCATCTTTTTCCTTCGACAGAGAGTTGAGAGTCTTTGGCATTCCCTTGCGTTATGCAAGAATGTAGTGTTGAGGTTAAAAATAGATCAACCATGATCGAATGACAGATTGGCTTACTCCTGCATCAATTTTCTATGTCTCTATGTCAGATCCCTACATATCCTTGGCTCCTCAGTCTACAACGATCCTGAACAAGTTAGTGCCGTCTCTATCTAACACCAAACAGGCAGGATCATGTAGCCACTCAGCTTGACCATGCAACACCTTCTGAGAACCCCTCCTCCCGCCTCAAACACACACCATCCACCTGGACACCCCGTGTCGGTCTGTTACCCACCCTCAATCTCTTTATTTCCAACTGCCGCCAAACATTGACTGCCTCAACATGTCCATCCCACTCACCCTCTCCTACCTCTCACCATCGCAACATACAGCCTTCCACTCCCTCTGTTCCAAACCCAACCTCACCATTAAACTACCTGACAAGGAGGGGGGGGGGGGAAGCGGTGTTAGTTTGGCACACTGACATTTACACCACTAAAGCCAGGTGCCAACTCGCAGACATCTCCTCCTACTGTCCCCTCGACTACGACCTCACCTCCCATCGCCAAACCATCATCACCCAGACAGTACACAATCTCATCACTTCAGGGGATCTTCCACCCACAGCTTCGAAACTCATAGTTCAGAAATCTCGCAACACCCGGTTGTACTTCCTACCCAAGATTCTCAAACCTGACCACCCCGGCCGACATATTGTCTCAACCTGCACCTGTCCCACCGAACCTTAAAGAGTTCCTATCCCCTGCCCCCCCGGATCCAGGAACTCCCCACGTATGTTCGGGACACCACCCACGCTCTCCGCCTCTCCAAGACTTTTGTTTCACTGGCCCCAATGCCTCCTCTTCACCATGGACATCCATTCCCTATACACCTCCATTTGCCATCACCTGGGCCTCCAAGCCCTCAGTTTCTTCCTCTCCTGATGTCCCCACAAGTGCCCCTCCACTGATACTCGAATTCGTTTGACTGAACTGGACCTCACCCTCAATAATTCCTCCTTTGAATCTTCCCACTTCCTCCAGATGACAGGGGTAGCCATGGGCACCCACAGGGGCCCCAGCTATGCCTGCCTCTTTGATAGTTATGTGGAACAGTCCATATTCTGTAGTTAAACAGGCACCACTCCCCATCTCTTCCTTCGCTACATTGATGACTGCATCGGCACCACTGCGTGCTCCTGCAAGGAGGTTGGATAGTTTATCAACTTCACAGTACATTCCACCCCAACTTTAAGTTCACCTGGACCATCTCAGACACCTCCCCGCCCTTCCTGGACCTCTCCATCTTCATCAACATTGACCGACTCAACACTGACATCTTCTACAAACCCATTGACTACCACAGCTACCTGGATTTCACCTCCTCCCTCCCTACATCCTGTAAAAATGCTATCCCTTATTCCCAATTCCTCTGCCTCTGCCGCATCTGCTTCCAGGAGAACCAGTTCCACCATAGAACACACCAGGTGACCTTCTTCTTTAAAGACCGCAATTTCTCCTCCCATGTGGTTGATGATGCTCTCCAGTGCATTTCATCCACTTCCCATACTTCTGCCCTCGAACCCGACCCCTCCAACTGCAACAAGGACAGAATCTCCTGGTCCTCACCTTCCACCCCACCAACCTCTGTATACATCGCATCATCCTCCGCTATTTCCACCATCTACAAACGGACCCTACCGCAAGAAATATATTTCCCTTGCCACTGCTATCCACTTTCTGTGCGACTCCCTCTTCAGGTCCACGCATCCCCCCCCCCCACCCCCCACAACCCACCCTCCCCTCCCGGCACCTTCCCCTGCCACTGCAGGAATTGCAAAACCTGTGCCCACACCTCCCCCCTCACCCCCGTCCATGGCCCCAAAGGACCCTTCCACATCCATCAAAGTTTCACCTGCATTTCCACACATGTCATATACTGTATCCGTTGCTCCCGATGTGGTCTCCTCTACATTGGGGAGTCATGATGCCTACTCGCAGAACGCTTCAGAGGACATCTTCGGGATACCTGAACCAACCATCCCCACCCCCCCCATGGCTGAACACTTCAACTCCCCCCCCCGACTCTGCCGAGGACATGCAGGTCCTGGGCCTCTTCCATCGCCGCTCCCTTACCACCTGGTGCCTGGAGGAAGAACGTCTCATCTTCTGCCTTGGGTCACTCCAATCCATTGGCATCAATGTGGATTTCACCAGTTTCCTCATTTCCCCTCCCCCCACCTTATCTCAGCACCAACCTTCCAACTCGGTACGACTTTCATGACTTGTCCTACCTGTCCATCTTCCTTCCCACCTATATGCTGCCCCCTTCTCTCTGACCTATCTCCATCACCCCCACCTCAATCTACCTGTTGCACACTCAGCTACCTTCTCCCCAGCCCCACCCCACTTTATTTCTCCACTCCCTCAGCTCACAGCCCCACTCCTGTTGAAGGGCCTTTGCCTGAAATGTCGACGCTCCAGCTCCTCGGATGCTGCCTGACCTTCTGTACTTTTCCAGCACCATACTCTTGACTCTGATCTCCAGCATGTGCAGTCCTCACTTGCGCCTCTGTATTATAGGGTGCAAAGCTCAAAAAAAGGCAAGGCCTGGCAATGTAACATAGGGATTCTGTGAGATCTAGTTAGAGTCAACTGAGTGGGAACCAAGACAGCAAGCAAAGGAACCAGACATGCAGCCTAGTTCAGTCCATGAGTTGGGTGCATGTCACTGAGTACAGTGCCCTTGCTGCAGCACAATAATGATTGTTGCTGGTGCATCTCCATCCTTAATCCCAAGGCGGATTTCTGCATTTCCCGTGATTCCCAGCATCCCTTCTGTCAAGAGGAGGGGTTGCAGGCAAAAGCCAGTTCGGGCCCAACAATTCACTATTCTCTTTGCCTCATTGTAATGTCAATGAAACAGCTATTGTATATTTTGGGGCTTGTTATTCTTCAATTCAAGCCAGGTGAGGCTTACTTGGTTTCAGCAGAAAGCAGGGACTGCTGATCCTAATAAAACATCTCCTGTTAAGTCTCCAATTGCTATCAAAACTTCAGGGTAGACAGTCAAAGACAAGATGCTCTTAGATCTTAATTTTAAAACTGCCTCAGGTTCCATGTCATAGCTACCTTCTTCTTTATGATGAAAATCTAAGACCACGACAACAGATGGCAAAATGACCCACCAAACAACAGTCTACAGGAACGTGGGACAATTCAACCCAGACACAGTCTGTTGAGATTATGGGGACAAAGCAATGTTAATGAGCATGGTGAATCCACAGAATAAATTTGTAAATGAAGTATGTAAGTTTACAGAGTTGTGGAATTGGAAATACCAATTCAAATTAGTAGGCAAAATGGATAATTATTTTAGCGAATGAAAAATGGATGCCACTGACACACATTCAATGCTGTCTTGTGCTGCACAATTTATTAAGGACCATCTTCCATGCCACCCTTTCCAGAGAGAGTGACATAAAAAACCTATAAATTCTTGGCCCTTAACAATCAGGACATCAGACCTATAGGTCTATCAACGGGTAGAATCTTCTGCTCTCATTGGTGAGCTTGGAGGCAAGAAGATCATTTAAGAATTTACCTTGATGAAGGAGCAGTATGCTGAAAGCTTGTGATTGTATACAAACCTGTTGGACTATAATCCGGTGTTGTGTGACTTTTGACTTTGTTCGAAAGCTGAGGCTCTCAAGTGGCATCTGTTGTCAACCCAGGATGTGGTGCGCCCTCCACCCCACATTCCCCCATGATCACCATCCCTGGCCTGGATCTTATCTCCTGAGATCCTGAGATTCTGGAGGGGTCTGACTGACAGCAGCTGCAGCCTTCTAAGCGACATTGCAGAGTGTGAGAGCTGCTGGCCTCAAGCTGACAGGGAACTCAGCTAAGCAGGGCTGTCTGGGCTGTGGATCCAGAAGATAGCCTGCTGTTTGCCCCAGCTCTGACTGATTGGGTAGGCCTTCCTGAGGAGAGCGTGTGTGATCTTTCACCGGGAGGGGAGACTCCCAACAAGTTTCCACACAACGCACCAAAGGTAGTCATCTACTCATTATTAATCTTGTACAACAGACGTCAGACTATATGACAGCATATGGATATAGAATTAGCTCAATTCTATACTTCAACACCTTAGAAATCTATAAGTAATTCCCATTTGTCTCTCCAAATGGAAGAATCTGAGCAAAAGCATGCTGCCTGTGAGCCAGGATCCACCTCAGCCTGTCACAGGTTTAGTTTAGGACTTATTGTTATGATTTAAAATCTGTCCCAAAGGCTCATATTAATTCTGAGATGCCATTAACATTTTAGTCTCTTGACTCATTCCATGAATTTCAGGAGAGGGGTCAAAAATGGTATATGATCCATGGGAACCCTGGTACACTTTGTTTGGAAAGTGACAATTTTTTTTGCCTATCTTGGAGTGTATGATTCTGTGTCTTTTGCAGACATTAATCCAGAAAATAACCTTCTGAACTGCTATAAATGTATTTACTTTACATTTTCCAGATAAGAATGAGAAGAGGGTTAAGGGCTTCATGTAAATAAAGGGAAGACAGAGGAAAGATAAGTGTCCACAGTAAGTTTTAAACACAGCCCCTGTTGTTGTTATCTCTTCCTTTTCCTGTGAATGATTTTCAACCTCCACGCTCTCATTAGTGCCCTCCCCTTTTCACTATTTTGATATTTCTTAGATTGGAATTTCATTCTAGAAGCAATGACAGCCCTCACAGTTATAGCCATTACTCAAACAGCAACTCTAACCACCTCCTTAGCATCCCTGTTGCTTGCTCTATTTGAATATTTTGTTCTTGCTATAAGAACATAGGAATTTGACTAGACGCAAAGCCATTTTGGCTTTCCAACCTGCCTTGACATGGCTGATCGGGTTGTGGTCTCAATTTCATTTTCTTGTCTGCAACACAGAATTCTCAACTCCCCGTATTGATCAAACATCTGTCCAACTCAGCCTTGAATAACTTCAGTGATCTAGCCTCCACTGATTTGTTGGGAAGAGAATTCCACAAGTTTAACACCCTTGAGTCAAAAAAGGGCCCAGATATTTCAATGGCCAAACTATCACTGAGCAGAGTAGACAGGATGCTGCATGTCAGGACCCCACGAGATCACCAACACAGCACACTTTATAGTATTTCCAGGAAGTTGAAGATTCTGATTGCCAATTTCCCCTGGGTCTGGAACCTCTAGAGAAAAAAAACCCTGGAACTGTATCAGCATAGAACCCAGACTCCTTGAATGACTGCCACACTTAACCTTACATATTTACCTCAGGCAACAGTTGTCAAAGTGATTGGCCATGTTGCTGGACATTTAAGTCTCAAAATGAGGCACACTGACTGCTGCAAAAAGTGGGATGGTTTGACTTCCTTCCAGTATCATGCACTCACGGGTGAGCTATGTTGGTTTCAGCTACGCTCCACATTTCTGAAGTGGCTGGGATTGGAATTTCTGGTGAGAAGTGCAGATCTCAGTACTGACATAAGGCAAAAATGAGAGGAGTGGCAATCAGAATATGAGTGTTCCCAGCCATGGCCTCCTCTGAATTAGTGGGGAGGATATCTGTTCTTCGAGTATTCCCCGATTCTGGTTTCCTGTACAAGAGGAAACAGAAGGTGACCAGAAGGTGTTTCTGCTTGTTGTGTTCCTATAAAACACAAAGGGGCAGCACTGTGGTTCTGTGGTTAGCATTGCTGCCTCATAGCAGCAGGGACCCGGGTTCGATTCCAGCTTCGGGAAACTGTCTGTGTGGAGTTTGCACATTCTCCCAGTGTCTGCATCTGTTTCCTCCCACAATCGAAAGACGTGCGGGTCAGGTGAATTGGCCATGCTAAATTGCCCATAATGTTAGGGGTGCATTAGTTATGGGTAAATATAGGTTATGGGAATGTGTCTGGGTGGGTTACTCTTTGGAGGATCGGTGTGGACTTGTTGGGCTGAAGGGCCTGTTTCCGTACTGTAGGGAATCTAATCTAATCTTTTAAAAAAATTCTCTGGGAACTGATTTTTTGATGATCAGTCTCCTGCTTTTTCAAGAAATAAATAATTTCACTTAATTGTCATCTGGCTCCTAGCTGCCATGACACAGAAATACAGGAGGAAAGAAAATGACACAGATTAAAGGTTCCTTTACTGCTCCAGTAAAGTGCAGCTGCCTGAAATCTTTTGCAATCTTCCTAGATTTACACTTAGTGTAAATGATGAGTTCTGCAGTACGATGGCTGTGTGACTGGTGGATAATGCTGGATGAGCAGAATAAAGACTCTTGTCACATGGTATTCTCCTGTGTTTAAAGAGGCGTGGATCCCATTATCAGTAGATATTATGCACTTAGTACTCGGCTAGGGCCTAGTATTGTAAAGACTGACTTTTCACGCAAAAGAAAATTGCCAGTCTGACAACCTCTTATAGCTTTGCAAAAAATAATAACAGCGGCAATGAATCTTATTTGATCAGGTAGTATTTTCAAACACAAGCAGTTGGAAATTATTTAATTTATGATTATTCAATTTGTCATCGAAAACAATAAAATTAATGCACCTTATTCTTTCCATGGCTTGGTAAAGCTATTTATCTTTTCCACTGTCAACAGTTAAATGTCTCAGTCACGCACAACTATGCAGTCCCATTAAATCATTTCTTGGCTTTCATTGGGATAATGCTGAGTGGACATAGGTGAACGAATAGCCATTACCTTACAAGGTCAATGACTCTCTCTCTGGGAGCTGTGCTGACGGGCTCATCATTAATCTTTATTATCTGGTCTCCCGGTATCAGCTTCCCTTCAGAGGGCCCACCTAAAAAAAAAATGACATTGCATTAATCTGATGCATACTCCATAACACATTATGCATTTATTTTGCAAATTTTGAGAAGATTTGTAGCTCAGGTTGAGGTTCTGGATATAGGTTTGCTCGCTGAGCTGGAAGGTTTGTTTTCAGATATTTCGTCACCATGCTAGGAAACATCATCAGTGCGCCTCCGGATGAAGCATGGATGGCATGGCCCACTTTCTATTTATGTATTTAGATTTTCTTGGGTTGGTGACACCATTTCGTGTGGTGATGTCATTTCCTGTTCTTTTTCTCAGAGAGTGGTAAATGGGATCCAAGTCAATGTGTTTGTTGATACAGTCCTGGTTAGAATACTTTGCTTTTAGGAATACTCATGTGTGTCTCTGTTTGACTTGTCCTAGGATGGATATGTTGTCCCAGTTGAAATGGTGTCCTTCATCATCTGTATGTAAGGATACTAGTGAAAGTGGGTCATGTCTTTTTGTGGCTAGTTGATATTCATGTATCGGGTGGCTAGTTTTCTGCCTGTTTGTCCAATGTAGTGTTTGTTACAGTTCCTGCAAGGTATTTTGTAAATGACATTAGTTTTGCTTGTTATCTGTATTGGATCTTTCAAATTTATTAGCTGCTGATTTAGTGTGTTGGTGGGTTTGTGGGTTACCATGATGCCAAGGAGGTCTGAGTAGTCTGGAAGTCAGTTCCGAGATGTCTTTGATGTAGGTGAGAGTGGCTAGAGTTTCTGGATGCGTTTTGTCTGCTTGTTTGGGTTTGTTGCTGAGAAATCAGCAGACTGTGTTCATTGTATTCAAAAAGAACAGGTACCCAATGAACACAGTCCGCTGGTTTCTCAGCATTCGAACCAGGTCCCCAGAACACGATCTGGGTTAACAGTCCAACGACAATACCATGAGGCCATCACCTCCCTTAGTTCTGCTGTTTGTTAAAGGAGCAGAGATGGCAGTCAGAGGAGTGGTATGCTCCTTTTGTCAGATGTGGGAGATCAGGAGTAGCAAAGTGTCCCTGGCGACTATGTCTGCAGGAAATGTGTTTGGCTGCGGCTCTGTTCGGGCCAAATCAATTGGTTGGAGCAGCAGTTGGACAAATTGAGGAGCATACAGGAGGCAGAGTGCAATAGATCGTAGCTTCAAGGAGGTGGTTACATTGCAGGCACAGTCAACTAGGAAGTTGACCACCAGAACGGACTTAAAAATCACACAACACCAGGTTATAGTCTAACAGGTTGGACTATAACCTGGTGTTGTGTGATTTTTTTAACTTTGTACACCCCAGTCCAACACCGGCATCTCCAAATCATGACCAGAACAGACAGTCAGGTAGTCTCCTATGGCTATCCCACTCCCGAACAATTATACAGTTTTGGATATTGTTGGGGTGTTTCGTCCCTCAGAGGAAAACAGCAGCAGCAGCCTGGTCATGCCTGGCACTGCTGTAAAGCAGGGTATGGCATAGTCCAAGCAATTGTGATAGGGGACTCTCCGGTCAGGGGTACATACAGGCGTTTCTGTGGCTGCAAGGATGGGGTGTTGCCTCCCTGGCTCCAGGGTCAAAGATATCTCGGAGTGGTTGCTGCAAATGGTCAAAGGGGAGCATGAGCAATCAGAAGTCGTTGCACATAGTGGGACCGATGACACAGGGAGAAAAAGAAATAAGGCCCTGCATACTCAATACAGGGCTTTAGGGAGGAGGTTAAAAAGCAGGAGTTCAAGACAGTAATCTCTGAATTACTCCCAGTGCCACATGCTAGTGAGAGTAGGAATAGGTGGGTAGGGCAGATGACTGCATAGATGAGGAGCTAGTGCAGGGGGCAGGGATGCAGAGATTTGGATTGTTTGGATCTCTTCTGGGGCAGAAGTGACCTGTACAAGAGAGAAGGGTTGCACCTGAACTGGAGAGAGGCCAATATCCGAGCGGGAAACTTGCTAGAGGTGCTTGGGAGGCTTTAAATTAGTCTGGCGAGAGGCTGGGGCCCGAAGCAGTAGTGGGACAACTGAGAAAGTTGAGGCTGGTACAGAAGTTAAAGAGAACAAGATAAATAGACAAGGCAGACAAGAGTGTCAGGGAACAAGGGAAGACTGATAAATTAATTTGCATTTATTTTATTGTCAGAGGCCTGACAGGTAAGGCAGATAAGCTTAGGGAATGGATTGGTATATCAAAGCTATTAAGGAAACATGGCTAAGGGAGGGTTAGGTCTGGCAGTTCAATGTTACGGAGTACAGATACTACAGCAAGGATAGAAGGGAAGGCAAGTGAGGAGTGGAAGTGGTGTTTTTAATGAGGGAAACATTACAGCAGTACTTGGTGGCACAGTGGCTCAGTGGCTAGCACTGCTGCCTCACAGTGCCTGGGACCTGGTTTCGATTCCCACCTCGGGTGACTGTCCATATGGAATTTGCACATTCTCCCCATGTCTGTGTGGATTTCCTCTGGGTGCTCTGGTTTCCTCCCACAGTCCAAAGATGTTCAGGTTAGGTGGATTGGCCAAGCGAAATTGCCCAGAGTGTCCAGGATTGGACAGGCTAGGTGGATTAGCCAAAGGAAATGGAGGGATAGGGGGATGCAGGTCTGGTGGGTCACTCTTCAATGGATAGGTATGGACTGAAGGGCCTATTTCCATACTGCAGATTTCTATGAGTATTTAGGATATTCCTGAAGGATTGTCCAGTGAAGTTTTATGGGTAGAACTGAGAAATAGGAAGAGGGTGATCACGTTGATGGGATTGGACTATTGATCCCCAATAGTCAGCAGGAAATTGAGAAGCAAATATGTAAGGAGATCTCAGACATCTGTAAGAAAAATAGGGTTGAAATGGTAGGATATCTTAACTCTCCAAAGACTGCCAGAGTGTTAAGGGCTTGGATAAGGAGGAATTTGTGTGTGTTCAAGAAAATTTTCCCAATCAATATGTGAATGGGCTTGACTAGAGAAGGGGCAAAACTTGACCTCCTCTTAGGAAATAAGGCAGGGGAAGTGACTGATGTGATTGTTGGGAGAGTGCTTTGGGAATAATGACTATAATTCTATTAGTTTTAAAATAGTTATAGAAAAAAAAGGGCAGGTCCACAAATTAAAATCCTAAACTGGGCAAAGGCCAATTTTGATGGTATCAGAGAGGAGCTTTCAAAAGTTGATTGGGTAGGCTTTCAAAAGTGAGATATTGAGAGTTCAGAGTCAGCATGCTCCTGTTAGTGTAAAGGGCAAGGATGAGAAGAAATACTGAGGTTCTGGTAAGAAAAAGGAAACATATTCCGGATGAAGGGCGAATACCCAAAACGTCGATTCTCCTGCTCTTCGGATGCTGCCTGACCTGCTGTACTTTTCCAGCACCAAACTCGTGACTCTGATCTCGAGAATCTACAGTCCTCACTTTTCTCCAAAAGGAAACATGTGTCAGCTGAGGCTGAGGAGTACACTGAAGAGGGAAATCAGAAGGGTGAAAGGGGACATGAGCTAGCTTTGGCAGATCAGGGAAAGAAGAATCCAGAGACATTCTGCAAATATATTAAGGGCAAAAGAGTAAATAGGGGAGAAGATGGCCTCTTAAGGATCAATGAGGCTGTCTATATGTGGAACCACAGTCAGTGGGTTAGGTCCTAATGAATGTCTCTCATCAGTATTCAACATGGAGAATGACATGAAAGTTTGGGAACTCAGAGATATAAATAGCGAAGTCTTGACGAGAGTCCATATTACAGAAGGGAAGGTGTCGGAGATCTTAAAACAAAATTAAGATGGATAATTTCCCCAGACTACTCAAGGGTATCCCAGGACATTGCTGGTGGTTAGGGAAGGAATTGTGGGGCCCCCAGCAGAGATACTTGTATCATCCACAGTCACGGGTGAGGTTCAGGAATGCTGAAGCATGGCTAATGTGCTAGTATTTTAGAAATTCTGCAAGGGAAAAGCCAGGGAACTACAGACTGTTGAGGTTAATGTCAGCGGTGGTAAGTTGTTGGAGGGAGAGACAGGATCTGCATGCCTGTGGAAAGGCAAGAACTGATTAGGGATAGTCAGCATGGCTCTGTGTGTGGGAAATCGTGTCTCACAAATTTGATTGATTTTTTTGCAGAGATGACCATGTAGAGAGATGAAGGCAGACTGGTGGACGTTGTCTATATGAACTTTAGCAAAGCATTCAACAAAGTAGGCTCATTAGTAAGGTTAGATTACATGGGACGCAGAGGGGAAGGTCGAGGTTTGTTATTTGAGACTGGAGGCCTGTGACCAGTGGGAGTGTTGCAATAATTGATGCTGGATCTGCTGCTGTTTGTCATTAAGATGGATAAGACTTAAATAAGAAAATAAGAAATAAGAATATAGGAGGCATGGTTAATACGTTTGTGGATGACATCTAAATTGGTGGTATAGTGGACAGAGAAGAAGGTTATCTAAGAATTCAAACGGATCGTGATCAACTGGACCAGTGGGTCAAGGAATTGCAGATGCAGTTTAATGCAGATAAATGTGAGGTGTTACCTTTTGGTAAGACAAACCAGGCCAGGACTTAGTGGGAGGGCCCTGGGGTGTGGTTTGGCACATTTGTCTTCTTGATCAGAGCCCTGAGTACAGGAGTTGGGATGTCATGTTACTGCTGTACAAGACATTGGTGAGGTCACATTTGGAGTACTGTGTACAATTCTGGTCACCCTGAAATGGGAAAGATGCTATTAAATTGGAAAGAGTGCAAAAAGGATTTACAAGGATGTTACTGAGGCTGGACAGGCTGGAACCATTTTTCCCCGGGAGCATAGGAGGCTAAGGGGTGACCTTATAAAGATTTATAAGATTATGAGGGGCATAGATAAGTTGAATAGTCAAGATCTTTTCCCAAGGGCGGGAAGTTCAAAACTAAAGAGCACAGTTTTAAAGATGAGAGGGAGAAGATTTAAAAGGGACCTGAGGAGCAACATTTTCTCACAGAATGGTGCGAGCTGCCAGAGGAAGTGGTAGAGGTGGCTACAATTACTGTATTTATAAAACATTTGCATAGGTATGTGGATAGGAAAGGTTTAGAGGGATATTGGCTAAACACAGTAATCTAGTTTAATTTAGGAAACCTTGTCAGCATGGATGAGTTGGATTGCAGGTCTGTTTCTGTGCTATATGACTTTAAGAGATTTTACTCAGTCATCACGATGAGATGGAACAATCACTTGAAAATGCGATAATCTGCAATGACTTCCCTCTTCTAAAGCAAGCCCCAAGATCCTCGTCCTTCAGTGGTTCAATCTTCAGAAACTGCCACAGGTGAAGGCATTACTTGGACTATCATCCTGACCCTTGTAAATCCTTCTGGTATAATAATGTGAGTTAGGAACATCAGGAGTTTGATTTCAGGTCTCAAATGAAGTTGGACTATTTGTCCAGGCAATAAAACTACATCATTCAAGTTGATTTCAGCTTTAAGGGATACATTACAAATAGTAAAACGGGATCATTTCAATAAAACATGATTAATACCTACCATAACTCTCTCTGCTGAAGAGTGCTAGTTACTAAACCAGCAACTGGAAGGACTAAGAGAACAAGTGAAGGAATCAAGACAATTGATTTGATTTCATCCTTAGTTAGATACAAAAACACTGCAGATGCTGGAATCCAAAACAGACAGGCAGGAGGCTGGAAGAACACAGCAAGTCAGGCAACATCAGGAGGTGGAGAAATTGACATTTTGGATGGAACCCTTCTTCAGGACTGGAGCTGGGTGTGGAGAGAACTGCAGATAAAGGGGGTGACAGGGGCACGGTGGTGAAGTGGGGATAGGTGGAGACAGGTAGAGGGTACAACCTGGTTGGTCATCAGGAGGAAGGAATCCGATTGGTGTCAGGGAGCAGTGGCAGGGAGGGGGAGGGGATGGAGAGGGAGGTTATTTGAAATTGGAGAACTCAGTGTTGAGGCTGGAGAGTCATCCTTACCTGGTGTAACAGAACGCACCACAACAGGCTTCTCACTGCCTGCGACAAAGCCAAACCCTAGCACTGGATCTCGTTTCATCTCTATCTTGCGAGAAGCTGGCTGGATGACTTGACTTCCCTCAAGTCGAGGGTCTTCGAAGCTTGTTGACTGGGTCACATGGCTATAAGTGGGGAAAGACAATACCTCCTTTAGGATTATTATTCATTTTTAAAATATTGGATGCTTGGTTTTGTAACATTGATACAATGACCACACAATGCAAAATTAATGCTATTAGACAATAATCAAGTACCTTTTTGTATAACAAGGGAAGCAGTCTACAATCCAACTGAAAAGTACTAAAGCAGAATCACACAAATTGTTTTGGGCCTAAAGAAACTGGGGTTCCTCTGTTTCCTAGAGAGTTTGTATTCGGTCTTTTTGCAGTAAGGTTGGGTCTTCCGAGTCTACTGACCTGCTCAACAGAGAGTACTAGGGGGTTCTGATCCAAACATTGCAACTCTCAAATTTAGATAAAGGAGTTAGATGGGGACAAGAAAGAAAATGTTTCAAATGAGAGCACTGTACCAGGGTACTTGGACAATGGAATCTCAGCCTTTATAATTGCTCATAAATCTTTTTACTTTTAACAGAAGCAAATTGAATTCAAAAACAAAGGTATTTTAAGGTAAGAATGCACTCCATTAGCTGAAAAAGGAAATCATCAACATGCAGTAGACGTTTTCCTTTAGAAATTGTAATTTTTGACATCAATCAATGCAGTTAAATCAGTACACATACAATGGACACATCAAATATATATTTGCAATAAATGCATATATTTTGCTACTTTTCTAAGATTTGTTCCAAAGCAGTATCTTAGACAAGAACTATTCCTATTCCTGGAACATGTTGCACACTGGAATTAAACAATTTAATATCTTCAGTTTGAAAAAACATTTTAAGGCACCAGATTTGAGTACTTATCCTATTGGCGCTGGAAAAGGCACATGAGGTCAGACAGTATCAGAGAAGCCAGAGAGTCAACGTTTTGGGCTGGGTGGGGGGAGGAGGGGGGTCGGGCTAGGGGAAAGGTAGGCAGGAGGTGTTAGCGATAGGTCGGTGGTAAGTGCGGAGCAGATGGATGGGAAGGAAGGTGGACAGACAGGACAGGTTGACAGTGGTGCTGATTTGGAGAGGAGATGTGGAAAATGTTGAATTCAGTGTTCATGCTGTGTGGTTGTAGGCTCCCAAGGCGGTAGATGAGGTTCTTCTCCAATTTGCGGGTGGCCTTGTGTTGACGGTGGAGGAGGCCCAGAATGGATATGCCCACAGGGGAGTGGGAGAGGGAGTTGAAATGGAGGGCCACAGGAAGGTGGGGTTGGTTGGTGCGTATGGACCAGAGATATTCCCTGAACTAGTCCACAAGTTTGCGCTCGGTCTCTCTGATGTAAAGGGAAACGACATTGAGAGTACCGGATACAGTAAATGAGGTTGGAGGATGTACAAATAATTCTCTGCCAGATTTGAAATTATCCTTTGGGGCCTTGGACGGAGGTAAGGGGGGAGATGTAGGTGCAGGCTTTGCACCTCTTACAGCAGCAAGGAAAGGTGCCAGGTGTGGAGAGGGGGTCAGTGGGAAGTGTGGACGTGATGAGGGAGTCGCAGAAGGAATAGTCCCTACAGAATGCAGAGAGGGTTGGGGAGGAAAATATATGCTTGGTGGTGATGTCTGACTGTAGGTGATGAAAGTGGCAGAGGATGATGTGTTGGATTTGGAGATTAATGGGGTGGAATGTGAGGACCAGAGGACTCTATTCTTGTTGCCATTTGGCTGGGTGGGGTTTGAGGGCAGAAGTGTGGGAAATGGAGGAGCTGTGATTGAGAGCACTGGTGATCACAGGGGAGGGAAAATTATGGTCCTGCAAGTAGGTGGACATCTGGGATGTCCTGGATTAGATTTGCTCATCCTGAGAGCAGATACGGTGGAGGCGGAGGAATTGGGAGTAAGGAATAGCGTTTTTACAGCTGGGGACTGGGAGGAGATGTAGTCCAGGTAGCTGTGGAAGCCAGGGGATTTGTAGTTTTATGAATGAACTGTTCATTCTCCAAACTCCCACCTTACATCCTAACCTCACAATCTCTGACATCTCCCTTCCCTTCCTGGATCTCTCCCTCTCTGGCAACCAACTTAACAGTGACATCTATTACAGACCCACCGATTCCCACAGCTACTTGGACTACTTCTCCTCCTATCCCACTCCTGTAAAAACATGATCCCTTCCTCCCAGTTCCTCCGCCTCCACTGTATCTGCTCTCAGGATGAGCAATTCTACTCTAGGAGATCTCAGATGTCTACCTACTTCAAGGACCATAATTTTCCCTCCCCAGTGATCGATGGTGCCCTGAATCGTGCCTCCTCCATTTCCCACATTTCTGTCCTAGAACCCCACTGCCCCAACCCCAACAAGGATAGAATCTCTCCCCCACCCCCTGGTCGTCACATTCCACCCCATCAATCTCCAAATCCAATGCATTATCCTTCACTCCCTTCACTCAGAGGTACCAGGCATACATTTCCATCCCCAACCCATCTGTATTCCGTAGGCACTCCGCAACTCCCTTGTTACGTCCGCACTCCCCACTGACCACCTCTCCACTCCTGGCACCTTCCCCTGCCACTGAAGGAGGTGCAAAACCTGTACCCACACCTCCCCCCTCACCTCTGTCCAAGGCCCCCAAATTTCAAATCTGACAGAGATTTACTTGTACATCTCCATCTATTGTATCCAGTGCTTTCGATTGGAGAGGCCTAGTGCAAACTTGTAGAATGGTTCAGGGAACATTTCTGGTCTGTATACGCACCAACCAACCCCAACTTCCTGTGACCATCCACGTCAACTCCCCCTCCCACTTCCCTGTGGAAATATCCATTCTGGGCCTCCTCGAACACAAGGCCAGCCACAAAATGGAGAAGGAACACCTCATCTTCTGCCTTGGGAGCCTACAACCACACAACATGAACATCAAATTCACTAATTTCCAAATCTCCCCTCCCTCTACGCAATCACAGATCCACCTTCTTGACCTGATCTACCTGTCCATCTTCCTTCCACCTATCCTCTCTGTCTTTCCCACTGATCACTATCACCTCCTACTTTTGTCCACCTATCCCCTAGCCACTCCCCATCCCTCCCACCCTCCCCCACATCCCCCCCTCCCCCAATTTATCTCTCAGTCCCCTTCCCTCTCCCCAGTGCTGAAGAAGGGTCCTGCTCAAAATGTCAGCTCTCTTGTTGCCTGCCTGCCTTGCTGTGCCTTTTCCAGCATCATGCTTTTTCAACTCTGATTTCTCCAGCATCTGCAGTCCCCCTTGTCGCCTCCTTATTCTGTTGGATTATATTCAAAGAGCTCCATTGGGTATTAAAAGCACTTATCTGTTTTGGACATTTAATCCTCATACAAGACATTTGGCCAAATAAGGACTCATTTAGAAGCTTTGGAGTAGTCAATTCATTTCTAGTTTGGTGTTAGTTAATTACAAAGTATACACCCATGAAACATGCATCTAATTAATATCTCATAGGAGGGAACACAGTCTCTTAACTAGTGTTAATACCAATTATCGGTCCTAAACTGAAGTTAACCTATTTTCTTACAACAGTGCCATAAATTATCTCTTGTTGTTCAAGTACCTGCCTTTCCTGCTGAAGATGTATTTATTAGTGACTAATTCTTGATACTGATACACCCCTAAAACTTAAGGAAATTAAGCTGGTCAACATAAACAATTCAGGAGAGAAAGAATTGCTTCAGGTCTAGATGCCAAATCACAAGCAAAACACACACACACACACACACACACACACGTCCAGATATACACACAGACAGACACGCACAGACAGACACACACACAGGCACACACAGACGCATACATATCCAGACACACACACAGACATAAACACACACACACACACACACACACATACACAGACACACACACACACAGACACACACACACTCACCATTCGCACACATTCTTGCGCACACACACATACAAACTCCCTCTCTCTCCCCCTCCAACTCTGTGTGGAATTATTTCATTCAAGGTTCTTTTCTGTCAATAAAACCTGACCTCAGCTTAAAACATTGACAGATTCAAGGTGTGACCTCACACCTAAAATGAACTGTCTAACCTGAGCTGTCACCTCTTGTACATTGATAAAATCTTCACTTATCTTGGGCTTGAAAAGAATCTGGATTTTGCATTTTAATCAGCAGTCTACCTCTTAATTGATTAAAGGATTCAACAAGGGCAGCTAGTTTGAAAGTTGTTAACTTTTTGCTTATAAAGGGCTCAGGCCCCCGGGTTCGATTCCAACCTCGAGCAACTGTCTGTGTGGAGTTTGCACGTTGTCGCTGTGTCTGTGTGAGTTTCCTCCCACAATCCAAAGATGTGCAGGTTAGGTGAATTGGCCATGCTAAATTGCCTGATATGTTCAAGTGCATTAGTCAGGGGTAAATGTGGGATGGTGGGGTTGGGGAGTGGGTCTGGGTGGGTTGCCCTTCTGAGGGTCGATGTGGACTTGTTGGGCCAAAGGCCCTGTTTCTACACTGTAGGGATTCTAATTCTAAAACAAATACTGTGTTTTATACCTCCCAATCATACCACGCCTGAGGAAGGAGCTGAGCTCCGAAAGCTTACAATTTCTAACCGGGGGTCATTTGAGTTTTGACCTTGCCCACCTCAGTTCAACTCCAGCTTCTCCACATCAAGACAATGTAAAACACTGTGTTATTCTGTGGGACTATTCTCAGACCAAGTTGTCGACAGTCAAAATGCTCAAGAAAATCCTGATATCATTGAAGTTTTAAAAGCACTCTCAACTATTTTACAATAAGCTCTAATCGTATTATGGAGAAAGCAAGACCAATTAAAGAATACAACTTCCCCAATGATTTTCAAACATTGTCTTAATCTTATGAATACATTAATTAGGTTCAGAAACAGCAGGTCTGGCAGCATCTATGTACAGAAAACCAAGTTAATGTTAAAGCAGAGAATCCCACAGTTATCTTGATGATATACCCTCACACCCTGCTTCCAAATAAGACACTATTCCATTCCATCAGTTCATTCACATCTGTTGCGATAATGCCACCTTCAACAAGAGGCATCCAAAAGGTCCACTTTCTTCCTCAACTGAGGATTCCCCACCACCTGGTTGACAGGGCCCTCAGTTATGTCTGACCCATTACCCACACTTGGACCTCACTCCTTTTTTACTTTCCACAATAGTGATTGGGTTCCCCTGGTCCTCACCTACCATCCCGCATGCAAATAATTTGTAGCTGCCATTTCTACTTTCTGCAACGGGATGCTATCAGCAAACACATAGTGCGCTCCCCTCGTTAGCCTTCTGTAGGGACCATTTCTTCTAGGACACCTTGGTCCACACCTTCTCCAGTTTCAACATCTTCCACAGCCCCTTAGCACTCTCCCATGCAACCTTAGAAGGTGTAACATTTGCCCATTTACTGCCTCCTTCCTCAGTATCCGAGGCCTTAGACACACCTTCCAGGTGAAGCACTGACTTACCTGCATTTCACTCAATCTGGTCTATTGTATTCACTGCTTACAATGTGGTCTCCTCTACACTGGGAAGACAAAGCATTGGCTGGGCAACCACTTTGCAGAACACCTATATTCTGATGAAACAATGATTCAGATTCCAATTGTCTGTTACTTCAACACACCACTGTGTTCCCTGACCAAAATTACTGTCTCAGGCTTGCTGCAGTGCTCTAGTGAAGCTCAGCACAAACATGAAGAACAAAACTTCATCTTAGAACATAGAACATAGAACAATACAGCGCAGTACAGGCCCTTCGGCCCTCGATGTTGCGCCGATCAAAGCCCACCTAACCTACACTAACCCACTATCCTCCATATACCTATCCAATGCCCGCTTAAATACCCATAAAGAGGGAGAGTCCACTACTGCTACTGGCAGGGCATTCCATGATCTTACGACTCGCTGAGTGAAGAACCTACCCCTAACATCAGTCCTATATCTACCCCCCCTTAATTTAAAGCTATGCCCCCTTGTAATAGCTGACTCCATACGCGGAAAAAGGTTCTCACTGTCAACCCTATCTAACCCCCTAATCATCTTGTACACCTCTATCAAATCACCCCTAAACCTTCTTTTCTCCAAAGAAAACAACCCCAAGTGCCTCAGCCTTTCCTCATAGGATCTTCCTACCATACCAGGCAACATCCTGGTAAACTTCCTCTGCACCCGTTCCAGTGCCTCCACATCCTTCCTATAGTATGGCGACCAAAACTGCACACAATATTCCAGAAGCGGCCGCACCAGAGTCTTATACAACTGCAGCATGACCTCAGGACTCCGGAACTCAATTCCTCTACCAATAAAAGCCAGTACGCCATATGCCTTCTTCACTGCACTATTTACCTGGGTGGCAACTTTCAGAGATCTGTGTACATGGACACCAAGATCCCTCTGCTCTTCCACACTACCAAGTAGTCTACCATTAGCCCAGTAATCCATCTTTTTATTACTCTTACCAAAGTGAATCACTTCACACTTAGCTACATTGAACTCCATTTGCCACCTTTCTGCCCAGCTCTGCAGCTTCTCTATATCCCGCTGTAACCTGCCATATCCTTCCTCACTGTCTACAACTCCTCCGACTTTCGTATCATCCGCAAACTTGCTCACCCAACCTTCTAACCCTTCCTCCAGGTCATTTATAAAAATGACAAACAGCAATGGTCCCAAAACAGATCCTTGCGGAACACCACTAGTGACGGCACTCCAAGATGAATCTTTGCCATCAACTACTACCCTCTGTCTTCTTCCAGAGAGCCAATTCCTAATCCAAACCTCCAACTCACCCTCAATGCCATATCTCTGTATTTTCTGCAGTAGCCTACCATGGGGGACCTTATCAAACGCCTTACTAAAATCCATATATACTACATCTACCGCTTTCCCCTCATCTACCTCCTTCGTCACCTTCTCAAAGAATTCAATAAGGTTTGTGAGGCACGACCTGCCCTTCACAAAACCATGCTGACTATCCTTGATCACATCATTCTTATCCAGATGTGCATAAATCCTATCCCTTATAATTCTCTCTAAGACTTTGCCCACAACAGAAGTGAGACTCACTGGCCTATAGTTACTAGGATTATCCCTACTCCCCTTCTTGAACAAGGGAACCACGTTTGCTAGCCTCCAGTCCTCTGGCACTACTCCTGTAGACAAAGAGGACACAAAAATCAAGGCCAATGGCTCTGCAATCTCCTCCCTTGCTTCCCAGAGAATCCTAGGATAAATGCAATCAGGCCCAGGGGACTTATCTATTTTCACCCTTGCCAGAATTTCCAACACCTCTTCTCTACATATCTCAAAGCCATCCATTCTACTTATTCGTGCCTCAGTATTCATATCGACAACAATGTCCTGTTCCTGAGTGAATACTGACGAAAAGTATTCATTCAGCGCCTCCCCAATCTCTTCAGCCTCCACACGCAACTTCCCATTACTATCCTTGATTGGACCTATTCCTTCCCTAGTCATTCTTTTATTCCTAACATACCTATAGAAAGCCTTAGGGTTTTCCCTAATCCTACCAACTAAGGACCTTTCATGTCCCCTCCTTGCTGCTCTTAGCTCTCTCTTCAGGTCCTTCCGGGCTACCTTATAACTCTCAATCGCCCCTATTGAACCTTCACGCCTCATCTTTACACGCTTCATCTTCCGCTTAGAACTCTGCAACCTCTGGTCTCAATATTGAGTTTTTTTAATCTGAGGGCCTGCGCATCTTCTCCCATGTCCTTACTCTAAATCCTATACGAAGAAAGTGAGGACTGCAGATGCTGGAGATCAGAGCTTAAAAATGTGTTGTGGAAAAGCGCAGCAGGTCAGGCAGCATCAAAGGAACAGGAGAATTGATGTTTCAGGCATAAGCGATTCTCCTGTTCCTTTAATGCTGCCTGACCTGCTGCGCTTTTCCAGCAACACATTTTTAAGCTCCAAATCCTATACACCAGGCTTTGTCATCAAATGGCCTGCTACCACTAAGAACCCCTTGTCAGTTACTAATGGTACCCATTAGCAGCTATTCATTTTCCCAAGTTAACCTTTAACCATTTATTTATCTGCCCAACTGTTTGTCTCTCTCGCTGGGTCTATCTCCATCCATCATTTACTCCTCCTCCTTCCTCACCCGTCCTTTCTCTAGCATATATATTAACCTTTTCTGAGCTACAATCAGTTCTAAAGAAGGGTGACTGGACTTGAAATGTTAACTCTGCTTTCCCTTCCCAGATGCTGCCAGACCTGCTGAGATTTACCATCATTCAAAGTTCTTTTTAATTAGGTTCAGAATTGTCATCAGAACTCCTGATGCATCTCTTTCAGAACTTTTTCAACCCAAGGAAGATCCCACACTTGAAATGGCTATCCAGATTATGCTAGAAGCTGAGGTGCATCAAAACCACAGACAAATTAAGGGAACAGAAAGACAAATGTACTCTAGAATACCACCAAAACCTATCAACTTCATAAGATGCAAACACTCCGAACAAAAAAAAGAGACTGACAAAAGCAAGGAGTGTTCAAATCTTTTGATGCTGGAAATCATCGTCCGAGATGTGGAGCAAAATAAAAATCACAGAAAAATAAAATCAATGTTTAACTCTATGAGGGGAATATCACTTTGGCAAGATAGTTGGAATATTATCAGAAAATGTGCAACATCCAGAAAGAATCCTCAAACAACAAAAACAATGTTAATTATATCTGCAAATATGTCGATAGTTTACACCAAACATAACTCTCAAACTATTCTTCCATTAGGAATGCATCCTTAAAATTAGAAATTTCACAGTAATTTTGAAGAGTGTCATGATTGCAGGTAAGGGCCCCAAAGTACTGAGACATTTTGAACCTATATTCCAAGATGTGTTTTCCAAAAGAAGGTAAAACAGCTGAAAGTAGCTGTGGATGTAAGCGAAGTAGCTACCAGGAGAGAGAGAGAGAGAGAGAGAGAGAGAGAGAGAGAGAGAGAGAGAGAGAGAGAGAGAAAGAGAGAGACCAATGGGAATGTAACACCTAAAGGTCAGGGAAGCTTCAAACAGATTGGACTCTGATATCTTCTGGTACAAGTGTCAAGGGGCTGATGGTCCCCTGCTCATTCTGCAGATTACATCACAAACTGTAGACACATTCTTTGTTTATTCCCTTTGAAGAATACACAACAGGACAGGTTCAAAAGCCAATTTCAATTCTACAGGAGTGTATTGGTCAGACTGAACGCTTTCCTGTGTACCAGCCTGGATTCAAACGTTTGCTTGATTTGATAGCCTCAATCAAAAACTATCCTCAGTTACCCCTGTGCTGCAGGTAAAGAGATTGTCTTGTTCCAAGCACTGCAAACCAATTAACAAAGGGACAACAAGAAAAAAGGTCACTTTCTCACCTAGAATGTCAGAGTTTAGTCACAGTCAAAAGGAATCAGAATTACTGAATATCAACCAATCTATAAAAGTAAGAATTGTGAAACTGACTGTTCAATATGTGAACAATAACACAGTCAAATCACAGCTCATCTATGTCAATGGACAGCCAACTCAATTGAAGCTTGATATGGGATCAAGCATCACTTTATTATCTGGCTAAACTTCTCAGCTGAAAGTTACATTCCACTGATATGATGTTACATGGGACAGGCAGAATAGCCCCTAACATTAAAGTAGTGTGGAAACTTTCTTTCAGATATAAAGACCACCATAGATAGCACAGCATGCTTGTGTCATGAAGACCTACAAAACTTCAATTCTGAGCAAGGAAGCATGTTTTACCCTAAAAAAAGTGAGGAAGGATTCCTGTCATTGAAGAATATATCTACCATTGACCAATCTGATGTACATCAGCAATAAAAAAAAACTTGACCGGTCTCAAAAGAACACTGGCTGAAAGAAAGTACAACTAATTGAAGCCCACTAAATTGGTATTAAACAACTATTTTATATTACCAACAAAAAAAACCTACCAATTTCACTGAATGTAAAAATTATCTATGTATTTTTCAAACAAGACACATAAATAGCAAGCGGGACCGAACACTAGCACTTCATTGGAGGCTCGCTGATGATGCTACCTACATGGTGACCAAACATCTGAGAACAAATATACTAGCTCAGTGAGCAAACTGACAAGCTAATCCTCAACCTGAGCTACAAACCTTCTCCAAAATATCGATTTTTTTCAATATTTGTGCTCTCAATATCAATTGTATAAACATCCACCAATGGTTTCTGATAATGCTTCTACAAGAGGTTTGGAAATAATGCTCTGATATTTCGGAAGAATATGTATGTTAAAAATGTAAATACTGGTGTCTGGGACTAGCTAGTCAGTTCTTGTTTACTTAGTTCTATAAAACCATAAGAATGGAAGTAAGGCCATTCAGCCCGTCGAGTCCATTCAATCATGGCTGATGGGCATTTCAATGCCACTTACCCGCACTCTCCCTGTATCCCTAAATTCCTTGCGAGTTCGATTGTTTACAGTGATGTCGCAAAGATGTGGTTACTATCTTGTTGGAGATAACAATGAGTTGAGCCATTTACTATTTTGTCCATGTGTCATTTTCAGGGAGATTTTTGGAGGGTTTCTCTTTTGTGGGCCATAGTGACTTTCCTCACACAATCTTCAGCTGCTCATCATATTACTTATGCATTTGGCCACTATGACACAGTTCCTAGCACACAGTCGGGGAGGTAGAATGTCCTTCCACTGCCAGAACCTCTCTCCCCAACCCATTGGCTCCAAAGTGCTTATCCTGAGATCATGAAAGGCATTACATAAAATAAATGCCATCTTTTTCTTTCTCAATAGGCAGTGAGGTTTTAGAATTAGAATCCCTACAGTGTGGAAGGGAGGCCCTGCAGCCCAACAAGTCCACATTGACCCTCTGAAGAGTAACCCACCCAAACTCATTCCGCTACATTTACCCCTGACTCATGCACCTAACCTATATATCCCTGAACACTATGGACAATTTAGCATAGCCAATTCACCGAAGCTGCACATCTCTGGGTTGTGGGTGGAAACTAGAGCACCCAAAAGAGACCACACAGACACAGGGAGAATGTGCAAACTCCACAGAGACAGTCGCCTGTTACTGAGAGAAAGCTAAAATCAAGTGCATGCATTACTAACCAAACACTAAATTACTATACTGAAACACCAGTTAAATTAGGACAAAAGCATTCTCACAGGTGTAAATTACAACAATCCTACACTTGCCTTTGCCTTTGTAATGTAAGGGTATATGGTAAGCGTGAGTGAGACAGAGATGGAATGACTATTCTTGAGAGTTTGGTGCAATGTGGGAAAGAGGTTCTTTAAGTAAGTGAATATTCAGTGAAGTACAGTGGGGAATTGCTCCTCTCAGTCTCCAGCATTCCAATTTTATTTAGGAGAAAGAACAGGTAAATCAGGAATTGGTATGATTAGAAACTGTAGGGGCTTTTTTTTATCAGTATTGTACGTGTTGAATTATTTTGTTAAGTAAAGTTCATTGGCAGTGTTAAACAATATTGGCATGTGTACATGATAGATAATTAGTAATTATTAATTAATTAACAAATATTAGAGACAGTAGGGCAGATAATGTCCTGTAATTACAGAACATGGAATCTTCTGGATGCTGCTGTTATCAAGGGCAAACACGTTGGGGCAGTACATTTTTGCAGCATCAGGAATTTTTACTCAACTATTTATTGAACTGGAGTGATGAGATGCAGATACTCTGGTCTATCAGGGGAGAGGGGAAGTTACCTGGACACTTTATTGTAGGAGATGATCATGTCCCTTAGGGTAAGGTCTTCTGATTTGGTCAGGGAGAGGTTGTGTTACTTGCAAGTGAGGCAGGTAAGGGGACCCAGAGGGAAATAGGCACAGGAGCTCAGTCTTTCCAATTGGAGGGTTTTTCAGCTTGTTTGAATGACATTGAGGGCTGCAGGATAGATGAACTAACTGGCCAAGGCACCATGATACAGGAACCTATTTAAGAATTCCAAGGGTAAGTTGGTGGTAAGAAAGAATATGGTCTGCCTGGTGTTAGTGTCTGGAAAATCTGCTCTGGTTTGGAAAAAACTTGCTTTACAAGGCACGGGTACAGTGGTCGTGTTCCATCTCAGCACTAACAACAAAAGTAGGAAAGAGGGATAATGAGAAGTCAGTTTCTAAAATAGAAAGCAGCGCTTCAAAGGTAACAATCTCTAGTCCACTACCTGAGCCATGTACAATTGGCACAGGCTGACTAAGGTCAGAGAGGTGAACATGCAGCTCAGTGACTAGTGAAGGAGAAATGGGTTCCGTTCTGGGGCACTGGAACCAATACAGCAGAAAGTAGGTTCTGAGACTGGTGCTCTTATGAGCCGCATAACTATAGAAGTAGAGAGAAATGTCAACTAATCTAAAGTGGTGGGGCGTTGCACAGCACACATTACACATAGCACTTATCAAATTGAATTTAAATATAAATAAATACAGGACAATTCTGCTCCAAAATCTGTCCACCATCTGCAAGATACAGCAAGCCAACATTGTGATGGAATACTCCCCACTTGCCTGGATTAGTGCAGATCCACCAACACGAAAATATCTTGACATCATTCAGGACAAAGCATCCTGCTTGATTGGCACCACATCACAAACATCCACCACTGACACTCAGTAGCAGCAGTGTGCACCATCTACAAGTTACACTGCAAAAACTAATCAAAGATCCTCAGTTGCACCTTCCAAACCCATGACCACTTCCATCTAGAAGGACAAGGGCAGCAGATGCACGTGAATACCACTACCTGCAAGCATCCCTACATGCCACTCACCATTCTGACTTGGAAATATATCGCCTTTCCTTCAAAGTCGCTGGGTCAAAATTGAAAATTGTGCAATTCCTTCACTAAGGGCATTGTAGGTCACCATACAGCACATGGACTTCAGCAGTTCAAGAAAGCAGCTCACCACCATCTTCTCAAAGGCAGTAAGGGATGCATAAAAAAATGTTGGCACAGCCAGTGACACCCCACATCGTACAAGTGAATGAAAAAACACATTTTGCTGGAGTTTTCCCGACCAGGTTGCAAATTACATTTTTGCAGACATTAAGACAGTCAATATCAGAGCTGAACTTCAAATCCTAATGTGTTCATCACATTAACAAAGGGAAAACATTTTCTTGTAAACCCTGATGAGGCACACAGACTTAAAGATACATTTTGGATTGATTCATTAAGTAGCTGCTGAAACTGCAAATCCCTCCTGGCTCCAAAAGAAAACAAAAACCATCTTCAATTAATTTAGTGCAAACTGTCAAGGTAGCTAATTGAGTTGTGGGAAAGTAAGCCTGACTTGCCCAGTGCTATATTGCATTGGATCACCACGATTCTTTGTGGTGTCTCATTGTGCCCTTCCATCTTTCCTCTTGGGTCAACTTTATGGGGGTAGAGGCAGAGGGGTTTAATTATTAGGCTGGTGATTTGACACACATCCAAATGTTCATACTGAGCTAAGGCCCACAGACACAGTTAACATAATAGTTTGAGAGTAAAGCTACATTTTATTTACTTTCTTCTGTTGATTTAATATGGACAGTCTCGTCTGCTATCTAACTTAAGTAAATCTCCTGGCTTGCTGTCCGGCCAAGGGGTTAAAATAAGTTTTTAACCCAAGATCTCCAGGGGAAATTGCATGTGTAACTAATACACGTGTAAACTGACACAGCCTTACAAATGCAACCAAGACAGATTCCATCTATTTCTCAGTAATTCACCTCAGACTTTAATGATACAGTGGCTCATCAAATTCCATTAATCTTCTTAAAGGTTTATAATTCTTTACTTTTATCAATCTGACCATTAAACTCTCTCTTAAGATACATTCCCGGACATTATTCCTGATTGAGTGCTTCGATCTAGTTGATCACTATCTTTTCCTGCATTAAATTTCTCTTGGACTTAGACAAGAATCACTCCAGCTCAACACTGACAATGAACTTCAACGAACCAGTCCCACCTGTGGGATTTTCTGGCAAACTCTAATCTTGCTCAGCTACATCAAGCATTGCTTGTGAGGTTTTCAATATTAACCCTTTTAATTTCACTGAAATATTAATGTTAGCAGACAATTTCTGAGCATCTCACAACTTCCCCCAACATCAAGTCAGCAATGTTCCCAACTTCTCAGCTCCTAGGACGACTTCTGAGTCATGCCTTCAACACTTAGCTGCTTATTAATTCCTAGAACTTCTAGTTCTAACAACTCAGCATTATCCAGCTGCTCTTAACTCCTCATGGAATCCCTTACACACGATCTGATTAGTTCAGCTTCCTTCCTAACAGTACTGCTAACTCTAGCATTGCTCACATGTAGTTCACTTTTGTCTGTATCTGTCTCCCATCCTCACTCCCTGTCTATACCTTTTAGTGACCTCCAAACAGTCCTGAGTGATCTGTCAAAAGCCTTGTAGTAAAACCTTCTCCCATTGCTGGGTAGAAGTAAATTAGATTAGATTAGATTAGATTACTTACAGTGTGGAAACAGGCCCTTCGGCCCAACAAGTCCACACCGCCCCGCCGAAGCGCAACCCAACCATACCCCTACATTTATCCCTTACCTAACACTACGGGCAATTTAGCGTGGTCAATTCACCTGACCCTGCACATCTTTGGACTGTGGGAGGAAACCGGAGCACCCGGAGGAACCCACGCAGACACGGGGAGAACGTGCAAACTCCACACAGTCAGTCGCCTGAGTCGGGAATTGAACCCAGGTCTCTGGCGCTGTGAGGCAGCAGTGCTAACCACTGTGCCACCGTGCCGCCCCCAAAAGCGTACACAGTGCACCAGAAGATTACATTGCCTACAGTGTGGAAACAGGCCCTTCAGCCCAACAACTCTCTGAAGAGTAACCCACATAGACCCCTCTAACTAATACACCTAACAATAGGGCCAATTTAGCATGACCAATTCACTTGACCTGCACATCTTTGGATTATGGGAGGAAACCAGAGCACCTGGAGGAAACTCACGCAGACACAGGGAGAATGTGCAAACTCCACATAGGTCACCGGAGGCTGGAATGTTACCAGTGAGCTATTCTTGGAAACTATCTGTCTCATAAATGTTACCAGTCATAGCTTGTTGGCTTACTAAGTGCAAAAAATGAATATGAAGAGTGGATCTCATCAAAAATCCTTTTTTCTGTAAAATTTATGTAACTGAGGTGGTTTATCATTTATTAAAAAAAGGCACAGGAAATATTACTTTTAGCATCTTAATTATTCTCAATGATCATGCTGAATTGTAATGTTTCTAATACGTCAAAAGAACATTTAATAAACATAGGTTTTCTATTGACAACACCACAAGCATTACTTTGTTGAAAACAAGATATTTATATGGCCATACAAGTACAAATTTACTCTGAATCTTTTCATTGCAGTTATTGCCAAAACTTGCAGGCAAAAATATGCTGTCGAATTACTTTGCATCAAAGAAAATAATCTTTTCTCATGTGAATTTATGTCATCCCAAGAGGGAATAATGAGCATTTCTGGCAGATCAGGGAACTAATGGATGGAGGTTCCAAATAAAACAGGTGAGTACTTCATAGAGTCATAGGGACGTACAGCATGGAAACAGACCTTTCGGTCCAACCTGTCCATGCCGACCAGATATCCCAACCCAATTAGTCCCACCTGCCAGCACCTGGCCCATATCCCTCCAAACCCTTCCTATTCGTATACCTGTCCAAATGCCTTTTAAATATTGCAATTGTACCAGCCTCCACCACGTCTTCTTGCAGCTCATTCCATACATGTACCACCCTCTGTGTGGAAAAAGTTGCCCCTTAGGTCTCTTTTATACCTTTCTCCTTTCACTCTAAACCTATGCCCTCTAATTCTGGACTGAGCCACACCAGGGAAAAGACTTTGCCTATTCATCCTATCCATGCCTCTCATAATTTTATAAACCTCTATAAGGTCACCTCTCAGCCTTCGACGCTCCAGGGAAAACAGCCCCAGCCTGTTCAGCCTCTCCCTCTAGCTCAAATCCTCCAAACCTGGCAACATCCTTGTAAATCTTTTCTGAACCCTTTCAAGTTTCACAACATTTTTCCGATAAGAAGAAGACCAGAATTGCACATAATATTCCACAGTGGTCTAACCAATGTCCTGTACAGCTGCAACATGACCTCCCAGCTCCTGTACTCAACACTCTGACCAATAAAGGAAAGCAGACCAAACACCTTCTTCACTATCCTATCCACCTGCGACTCCACTTTCAAGGATTATGAACCTGCACTCCAAGGTCTCTTTGTTCAGCAACACTCCCTAGGATCTTATCATTAATTGTATAAGTCCTACTAAGATTTGCTTTCCCAAAATGCAGCACCTCGCATTTATCTAAATTAAACTCCATCTGTCACTTCTCAGCCCATTGGCCCATCTGATCAAGATCCTGTTGTAATCTGAGGTAACCTTCTTCGCTGTCCACTACACCTCCAATTTTGGTATCATCTGCAAACTTACTAACTGTACTTATTATGCTCACATCCAAATCATTTACGTAAATGACAAAAAGTAGTGGACTCAGCACCGATCCTTGTGGCACTCCACTGGTCACAGGCCTCCAGTCTGAAAAACAACCCTCCACAACCACCCTCTGACTTCTACCTTTGAGCCAGTTCTGTATCCAATTGGCTAGTTCTCCCTGTATTCCGTGAGATCTAACCTTGCTAACCAGTCTCCCATGGGGAACCTTGTCAAATGCCTTACTGAAATTCATATAGATCACATCTACTGCTCTGCCCTCATCAATCTGCCATGTTACTTCAAAGAAGAACAAAGAAAATTTACAGCCCAGCAACAGGCCCTTCAGCCCTCCAAGCCTATGCCGATCCAATTACACTGTCTAAACCTATCGCCCAATTCCTAAGGATCCCTCTGTTCCCCACCTATTCATGCATCTGTCCAGATGCACCTTAAATAAATCCACTGTGCTGGCCTCTACTACCTCTGCTGGCAACGTGTTCCAGGCACTTAACACCCTCTGTGTAAAGTACTTTCCGCGTGTTATCCGCCTTGAACTTTTCTTCTCTCACCTTGAACGTGTAATCTCTCCTTATTGAATCCTTCACCCTGGGAAAAAGCTTATCTCTATCCACCCTATCGACACTCTTCATGATTTTGTAGTCCTCAATCAGGTCCCCCCTCAATCTCCTTTTTTCTGATGAAAACAATCCTAACCTACTCAACCTCTCTTCATTACTAGCACCTTCCATATCAGGCAACATCCTCATAAACCTTCTCTGCACTCTCCCCAAAGCTTCCACATCCTTTTGGTAATGTGGCGAACAGAACTGTACATAGTATTTTAAATGCAACTGTACTAAAGTCTTATACAATTTTGACATGACCTGCCAGCTCTTATACTCAATACCACATCTGATGAAGGCAAGAATACCATATGATTTCTTGACCACTCTATCCACCTGCGCAGCCACCTTCACGGTACAATGGACCTGAACTTCCAGATCTCTCTGGTCATCAACTTTTCCCAAGGCTCTTCCGTTTACAGTTTGGTTTGCTCGAGAAATAGACCTCCCAAAGTGCATTACATCACACTTGTCCAGATTGAACTCCGCCTGACACTTCCCCGCTAACTCTCCAGTCGATCTATATTCTCCTGTATTCTTTGACAGTCCCCTATGCTTTCTGCTACTCTGCCAATCTTCTTGCCATCTTCAAACTTACTGATCAGACTACCAACGCTGTCTTCCAGACCATTTATGTATATCACAAACAACGGTGGCCCCCAACACTGACCCCTGTGGAACACCATTGGTCACCTTTCTCCATTTCAAGAAACTCCCTTCAACTACTACATTCTGTCTTCTGTTGCTCAACCAGTTCTTTAGCCACCTAGCTAGAACACCCTGCACCTCATGTGACTTCACTTTCTCCATAAGTTTACCATGGGGAAATCTTATCAAACGCCTTACTAAAGTCCATGTATATGATATCAACAGCCCTTCCTTCTTCTATCAACCTGGTCAATTCTTCAAAGATCGCTATTAAGTTGGTAAAGCACGATATCCCCCACACAAAATCCTGTTGCCATTCACTGATAAATCCATTCTCTTCCAAATATAAGTTGATCCTATCCCTCAGTACCTTCTCCAGCAACTTTCCCACCACTGAAATCGGGCTCACTGGTCTATAGTTACCTGGAATATCCCTACTACGCTTCTTGTACGGGGGGGGGAGGGGGGGGGGGGGGGGGACAGCATTAGCAACTCTCTAGTCCTCCGGCACTTCACCTGTGTTTAAGGATGCTACGAAAATATTTGTCAGGGCCCTAGCTATTTACTCTCTCACCTCCCTCAACAACCTGGGATAGATCCCATCTGGTCCTGGGAGGTCCGTTCTGCTCTTCGCTGCCTGGATCTCATGTACGCTTCCCTTTTCCTCTTGGCTCATCGCATGATATCTCCTGTAATCCATGGCTCCGGAATCATGCCTTTCCTAACCCTTGTTTTCAAAGTGACGTGCCTATCATGCACTATCTTCAACCTATCTTTGAAAGCCTCCCACATATCCCTTCAAATAGCTGTCCACAATCCACATTTCCCAACTCCTGCCGAATTTTGATATAATTGGCCTTGGCCCAGTTTAGTACTCTTCCCTTAGGACCACTCTCATCATTGTCTACGAGTATTCTAAATTGTGGCCACTATTCCCACAGACATTCCCCGCTGCAACTTCTACCACCTGGCCTGGCTCATTCTCCAACAGGTCCAATATGGCCCCTTCCCTAGTTGGAATATCGAAATAAAGCTCTAAAACATTCTTCTGGAAGCTCCTTACAAATTCTGCCCAATCCAGACCTCTGACACTAAGCATATCCCAGTCAATATTGGGAAAATTAAAATCTCCCGTCATCACCACTCTGTTGCCTCTGTATCTTTCCATAATCTGTTTACCTTTTTGTTCTTCCTCCTCACGCTCACTGTTGGGAGGCCTGTAATACAGCCCCAACAATGTAACTGCACCCCTCTTATTTCTCTGCTGTATCACTGCCTCACTGCTCAAGCCCAAAATAGTGTCCTCCTTTAGCACAGCTGTGATATCATACCTGACCAGCAACGCAACTCCTCCCCCACATTTACCTCCCTCCCTGCCCTGTCTGAAGCATCTATATCCTGGAACATTTCATTGCCAATCATGCCCTTCCTTCAACTAAGTCTCTGTGATTGCAATAACGTCATACTCCCGGGCACCAATCCAAGCCCTAAGTTTGTCTGCCTTACCCACTATACTCCTTGCATTAAAGCATAACCACCAGTTCCTTTGTATTCATCTGCTCTCTGCCTAGTCTTCCCCTTTTTAATGCTAACTTCATGATCCTGTTTCTTACAGTCTCTAGTTTCCAGCTCACTGCCTACTAGTGAGTAAAATTAGGGCGCACAGTATTGGGGGCAAAGTACTAGATTGGATAGAGAATTGGTTGGCTAATAGGAAACAAAGGGTAGTGATTAACGGCTCCATTTCGGAATGGCAGGCAGTGACCAGTGGGGTACCGCAGGGATCCGTGCTGGGACCGCAGCTTTTTACAATATATGTAAATGATATAGAAGATGGTATCAGCAATAACATTAGCAAATTTGCTGATGATACAAAGCTGGGTGGGAGGGTGAAATGTGATGAGGATGTTAGGAGATTACAGGGTGACCTGGACAAGTTGGGTGAGTGGGCAGATGCATGGCAGATGCAGTTTAATGTGGATAAATGTATGGTTATCCACTTTGGTGGCAAGAACAGGAAGGCAGATTATTACCTCAATGGTATCAAATTAGGTAAAGGGGCTGTTCAGAGAGATCTGGGTGTTCTTGTCCACCAGTCAATGAAGGCAAGCATGCAGGTACAGCAGGTCGTGAAGAAGGCTAATAGCATGCTGGCCTTCATAACAAGAGGGATTGAGTATAGAAGCAAAGAGGTGCTTCTGCAGCTGTACAGGGCCCTGGTGAGACCACACCTGGAGTACTGTGTACAGTTCTGGTCTCCAAATTTGAGGAAAGACATTCTGGCTATTGAGGGAGTGCAGCGTAGGCTCACGAGGTCAATTCCTGGAATGGCAGGATTGCCTTACACGGAAAGACCGAAGCGACTGGGCTTGTATACCCTTGAGTTTAGAAGACTGAGAGGGGATCTGATTGAAACGTATAGGATTATGAAAGGATTGGACACTCTGGCAGGAGGAAACATATTTCCGCTGATGGGGGAGTGCCGAACCAGAGGGCACAACTTAAAAATACGGGGTAGACCATTTAGGACAGAGATGAGGAAAAACTACTTCACCCAGAGAGTGGTGGCTGTGTGGAATGCTCTGCCCCAGAGGGCAGTGGAGGCCCAGTCTCTGGATTCATTTAAGAAAGAATTGGATAGAGCTCTTAAAGATAGTGGAGTCAAGGGTTATGGAGATAAGGCTGGAACAGGATACTGATTGGGAATGATCAGCCATGATCATATTGAATGGCGGTGCAGGCTCGAAGGGCTGAATGGCCCACTCCTGCATCTATTGTCTATTGTCTATTGTCTATTGTCTAGTCTTCTCTTGTAGTTCCTAGCCTCCTGCCATATTAGTTTAAACTCTCCCCAGCAGCAGTAGCAAAAACTCCCCGAAGAACATTAGTTCCAGTCTGGTTCAGGCATAGACCATCTAATTTGTAACAGTCCCACCTTCCCCAGAACCAGTCCCAATATCTCACAAATCTGAGCCCCTCCCTTTTACACTATCCCTCAAACCACATGTTCATCCTGCCTATTCATTTCTAGCATGTGGCACTGGTAGCACATGACGTCCCAACTCCAATACTCAAAGGACTGAGCAATGAAGGCAAGCATGCCAAACACCTTTTTAACCACCCTGTTTAATGTGACACAAACTTCAAAGAAGTACTTAAACTCCTACGTCCCTCTGTTCTGCAACATCACCCAAGGCCATGCTATTAACTGTAAAAGCCCTACCCTTATTTGTTGTGCCAAAATGCAATACCTCGCATTTCTCCAGATTGAACTCCATCTGCCATTTTTCAGCCCATTGACCCATTTGATCAAGATCCCTTTGTAATCTTAGAAAGCCTTCTTCACTGTGAAGTACATCACCAATTTTGGTATCATCTACAAACATATATCTTAGGCAAAACTATTAACTGTTACATAAAAATGTTTTACTCCATGTGCTTTATCATCCTTATTCTTCCCCTCTCATGCCAACTTCAGCTATAAAACCTCACTACATAAGGCATCCGTGATCACAGCTCTTAGACATTAAGATTGGCATGGTAGATGGCCACATAACAATGGAGTTAGCGTTCATCTGCTAACGAGATCCATCAGCACCACACCATCCATCAAGACAGAGATTTTCTCATCAGTGACATTTGGTTACACTTACTCAAGAACCTTCACCAACCATCTGCACAATCAACCAATTAGCTGCAAGAATATTAATGTTTATCAACCTATTACAAACACAATGGTCTCATCACTCAGCAGGCAAATCCCAGCTACAATGTCATCCTCCACTATATGTAAACATCTCTTTCAACTGTTGCAGTTATTCTTCTCGATGACTGACAACGTTGCCCGAAAAGTCAAAGCCTATCAGTTCTTCTAAGGAACTCTTTTAAGGTCACAGCTGCTCTCTTCACAGCAACATTTACATGGTGTTACTTTAAAATTTACACACTCAAAGCTCATGTCTAGTTTCCTCATATTGAGCCTCAACATGCATGGAAAATGAATTGTAGCACATACTTCCTTACTAAATAAAGATTAACTCACCATTGCATTGCTATCTCATTAAAGAGTGAGAGAGATGGCTGGTGGTAGCTTAACCTGACAGTCACCATGCCTCAGGCAAGGGGAAAGGTTGAGAAGTAGACTCCTCCATAACAACCTCTGCTGGTGAAGGGAATGAACCAATATTTTTGGCCTAATTATGCATCACAAAACAGCCATCCAGCCAAATGAATCAACTGACTCCCTGTTACTTATTTCAAGTGCTTTCTGTCATTGAACTGGAGGGACTGTCAAACAGGCCACATGTGCTTTACCATTTGCATTGTACCCCAGTGGGAAACCTACCAAGTTGCGTGCTCACTGTTCTTGATTCACAGATTCTATGCAAGGGATGATTAAATGCAATGCATTTATACATGTGTTACTGCCTCACTCAAGCAACAAAACTCACCTGGGGCCACTAAGAAGAGCTCAGTGGCAAAGACTTGGAAGACCGTTCTTGAGATGGCAGCTAGTACAAATGTCCAAAGTTTCACGTAAGTTTTGATAGGTGGGAACAATTAAATATCTAAATAAGTTGGACAATCAAAAGCATTGAAATTAGTATTAAAGAATGGGGTGCTTGATTCTTAAGAGTTCCCAGTTTGCCTTTACCTTGCTTCTTGAGTAAGAATGTATGCATATTGGAGACAAATCAGAGATAGTTTACAAAACTAAGACTGGAATGGTGGGGTTGTCTAATGAGAAAAGATTGGACTGGCTTAGCTTGTGTCCACTAGAGTTAAGAATTTCAAGATGCAACTTAATGGAAACATGAAATCCTGAGAGATCATAACAGGATAGATGTGGAGAGAATTCTTCTGATTCTGGGAATCTAGTACAAGGGGGTCACCATTTTAAAAATCAGGGAATTTAAAAGACAGATGAGGCAATTTATTTTTTCTTTCTCAGAGCATTGAAAGTCGTTGGAACTCTCTCCCTGAAATGATAATGGAAGTGGAGTACCATCTTCATGGTACAAATAGATAGGTTGTCCGAGGGAAGCATAAATGTGGATTTGAGGTTATAATCAGATCCGTCATGATATCATTCAAAAAGCACAGCAGGATTGAGGGGTTTATTCCTGCACCTGATTTTTATGTTTGTTACACATTTTAACTATGCATCTCCTAACCTAAAAGCCATTGTTCCAGTTTGCCACACTTATAGAAGCACACAACAATCTTCAGGTAATGCCCAACTCCTGCAAGCTATTAAATACAATTCTGCAATTTGATGAGCTGAAATGAGCTTATGGCCATTCTCAATGGGTGTCAACATTCCAACTCATTTAATATCCTGTCATCATAAATGTTTGGAGTATCCTAAGGAGGTGAAAGATGTTACAAGAATACAGTTTTGCTTTGTCATAGAATTCCGACAGTGTGGAAACAGGCCCTTCAGCTCAACAAGTCCACACTGACCCTTCGAAGAGTAACCCACCCAGACCCATTCCCCTACTCTATTACTCTACATTTACCCCTGACTAATGCACCTAACCAACACACCCCTGAACACTATGGTCAATTTAGCATGGCCAATTCACCTAACCTGTACATCTTTGGATTTTGGGTGGAACACCCGAAGGAAATCCACGCAGACACAGGGAGAATGTGCCAACTCCACACGGATAGTTGCCCGAGGCTGGAATCGAATCCAGGTCCCTGGTGCTGTGAGGCAGCAATGCTAACCATTGAGCAACTTTGTGGAAGAACTTTTCCATGCTAAGGATGCAGAAGCAGAAGGGAAATGAGAGCAGTACATGCTAAAGCAAGGGCAAATGTTCAGACATTTTGTAGCTTTATTTTAAGAAATTTATTCCCTGACTATCTTTACAATATTTTGTTAATTAAATATTGTGTTCTTTAGCAAACATCATCATTTAATATTGATGGTGTTGTTTTGTGATGTGGTAATTAAAGTGGGGAGTGACACTCACAGGGAGCAAATCTCAGGAAGCTAATTCTTAAATGAGTTCAATGAGTGCAGTAAAAGTCAATGACTATGATAATGACACTTGGTCAGAGTAAAGAAGGTGCTTATAAGAAACAGACCTGGGCCACATGTATTTCTAACACACACTGTTGTAATGTGCATATTATCCACATCAAATGTAAATAATTGTAGCAAAGCAATACACTTCAAATTGTTTATTGAACAAGACTTTGCTTGTTCAAGCAAAACACCAGATATTTTAATCCACATCAGAACACACACATTAATGGGTAAAACATCATCAACTATGGGTCAGAAATTTCCTGAGAATCAGTTGCCATTGTATGGATTGGGTCTTAGCAGCTTTAATCTCCATAAAGTGCCTGTGGTCCAATGTGAGAGTGAGGATTGAAAAAGCTACATGAGCCCAGGGGTCTGCTCCAATGATATTTAATCTCAACATTCAGATAAATGTCATGATATTATTGATATACCCTGGAATTGTCAGCATTACCCAATATTATCAGTCTGTTAAAGATCAGAAAGTTGATATAAAGCTTGCAACTCTGTGTTCAGATGGTTAGCATGAGAATGTATGGATGTTATTGTGATGCTTATTTCAGTAAAACAGCAGGCTAACAATTAAACTGCTATTGTTTTAGTAAATTAACTAGTAAATAAAACACAGCAAAACTAAGCAATGTTCTATGTGCATGATTGAATTGTTAAACACTAATAGTTGTGGTTTTACAAACACTCAGGAAGTCAATACTATCGAGGAAAATCTCAGAATATATGTTGCCAGGAACTTAACTAACATTCACAGCCAAACCCCAGGGCAGTTAAAGATATTCACAGCTCACAGAGCGTTTCCAACCTCCTTGTCTTTGCCTACAGAGGTTTCATAGAAGAAAATGTTTTGTATTTATTTTAACAGACAGATGAAGACTGAAAACTGACATTTTACATCCTGACTTCAGATTGTTAATTCTGAATTATCTCTGCAATGAGAAGCCACTCTGGTCCATTTCTGAAATCTTAGTTGCGGAAGGGGAACCTGCACAAACAATTCTCAGGGCATACAGGTGAATGGCCTGTTTATTACAAGTGCACATTCAGGAATGTATTAAGAAACAAGCTACACGGGTTATCTGTGTTTTACCTCATTCCATCTTGGGCCACTGTCTAAAGAAGTGCTACCTTTTGCCTAATGTCCAGAGCAGCTTACAACATACAACATTGAGCTGCACTGTCACCCCTTTCAATGCGACCATTGCTGATCCTCCCTCCTGCAGTATCCTTTGCCTGCCCACACTCTACCAACTCCCAGCCTTACTGTTGCATTGCCCCCTTCACAATTATTGTTCCCTCTGCATACTGCCTCCAATCTCCATAACTGACTTTACCAAATTCCTCACCACAGAAGTACCACCATCACCCCCCAGCCTGGTCCACTCCATGAAGTGGGAGCCTGTCTCTGCACAGCAAGTGTTGGGGCAGCAGTTCTGCTGGTGAGCTTCAAACTGCAGAACCATATTGTAAGTGGGTCACAGATGCATCATCAGGATGTAGTGAGGGTGGTGCCAATCACTTGTCGGCAGAGGTCTGGCAGCCACTGCCTATGGAGCATGCTGTGGAAGCTGGAGATCTAGAGGAGCAAGTGGCAAGTTAGAGTCACCAGGTACCAGGTCGGACATTTCTATCAGGAATTTCTGCTGTTTCATTTCCAGTTAGCAGGTGGGAAAATGGGAAAGTGCAAATCCATGAGGCACAATTTACTGGCAATAGAATGCTATTGCATGTAAATCGGCCTTCTATGGCTCATTGGTGAGACTCACATCTCACCGTTCAACACTTTGGTAGGAGAATCAGAATTTTTGCTCTCAGTGTTAAGAATCACCTCTTTTTGCCAAGCCTTCTACCCAAGACCCATATTCAGGAGCTGGAAAGATTTCAGGTCACATTACCAAACAGGAGAAGCTATTATTCACATCTAGAACATCTATATCCATCAGACAAAGCATATGCTCAAACTTCCTGAACAGTTCTATTTTAAATCACTTCATTTTTTACCAACAGAAAAGATCAAGGAACATTCCAAATTCCCCTGTTATTTCTTTTGATCATGGCCCATTTACATACTTCATAAACAAAAATTATCTGCTGCCTTTCAACTCTAATCCGTGTTATTAATAACAGTTATCAAAATATTTTAAATTCCTGATTAAGCAAAATAATACTGAACAGTTGTGAGTGGATTTGAAGCAATAATCCCAGTTTCAGGAACCAACATACAAACAAATAATTCAAACTTCTTTCGAGTAGTTTATGATGTGGCTTGAACCATTGATTGACTGACTAGTTTATAATCCACACTAATTCTGACTAGTTGAATACTTTTGGTCCTGCTTGGCATAAAGGGGGAGTAGTGGGATAAAAACAGTAGATAAAAGAATGATCATCAATTTACTCCTGGATGGTCACTTTGTTTAAAGACTGCTTCTTCAATATGCTTAGAAGCATGTTGGACATAGAGTGAGACTCTTGCATTGTGTTCAGGATTTTAAACGGATTCCTTAATTTCAACTCAAAAATAAAACAAAGAACTGCAGGTGCCGGGTATCTGAAACAAAACAGGTCAGGCAGCAGCTGTGGCTAGAAAGATCACCAGACTCGAAAGTTAACTCTGCCTTCTCTCCACAGATGCTGCTAGACCTGCTGAGTTTCTCCAGCAATTGCTGCTTTTGTTTCTTAAGTTCACCTCCCTGGTTCACGACCTGCTCTTGACACTCCTTCATCACTTTGATCTTTTGCTCCACTGTAAAATGGATACCTTTCTTGTTGGTCACCCAGTATACACTGGAAACAAATTTCAACACAGGTAGACCACAAGAACCTTCTTCTCTGAACTATCTGCTCTTCACAAATATATCTGGCTACTCTTTCTTCCTGGCTTTATCTGGATTTATTTTCACACTGCCAACACTTACAGTCTTCGGTTTTTTGAATACTTTTCATTCCTAAATGACATTTCTGTCTCAGGTTAAAGAAAGGATTTAATCTTGTGATTGTCACAAAAATATATTTAAACAATAGCTAAAAGCACATGTTGAAAGGGCAGAGTATAACATCTGGCCAAGCTAAATTGCCTATAGTGTTCAGAGATGTGTTGGTTAGGTGCATTAGCCAGGGAAAATGTAGAGTAATAGGGCAGGGGAATGGGCCTGGGTGGGGTACTCTTTGGAGGGTCAGTGTGGACTTGTTGGGCTGAAGGGCCTGTTTACACACTGTAGTAGTAATTCTAATTCTAAAAATGATATGGATGGCATATATTCAATGGACCAAAATGGGTCTCTTTTTTAAAAGCTTGTGATTCTATGAAGAAATTTCCAACATTCTAAGAACAGTGGAACAAATGTTTCAATCACCCATGGAGTCTGCTGCTGCAAATTATAGTGGATGGGATCATTCATGTTCCTGGGTTGGACAATTATTGCCTATAAAGGGAGCCACTGAGAAGCGCTTTGCTTGCTTGTGCAACTTTGATGGAGAATGGATGTGTCAAAAGATCATTCCCACATAATTCTTTAAGGAACCAGTGGATCTATTTCAAGAAGGACATTGGTGGACATTGATGGGGCTTTCTCATAGCTGATAGTTCCATTAGTCAATGAGTAAATATAGGATGTGCCATGAATAGGGAACACAGTACATCATGAGGCATCAGAAAGGTGACTCACAACATCATCTGTGTGACTATGAGAAGGATTATATTGCATAGTCACCCAATAATTGTTCTAAGCATATGAACTTTTTAAAACTAATGGTTTTAATCTTATTTCATTCAGAATGAATTACTCATTTATGGTGAGTGGCTGTCTCCTAAAATGACAGTGCAAAGCTTCTAGTTATTTTGTCACACAGTAACATTATGAGTGGCCCACATTATAAAAATAACCTATTATTGAAAAAAATGCCCAATAAAGTCCTTCACACAACTTCCAGCATGAATGTTATGCACAGACATATCCTCAATTTAATGTAAGATTTGAACACATATATTAACATAGAATACTCCAAAACATTTGCGAGGAATTCTGTGTAGAAGCTTCAGAGTACCCCTGCCAGACCTGGTGTCACCCTGTCCCCGTCTCCCTGGGTTACCCTAACCTCTGAATGAGGCAGAATTACTGCAGAACTGGATTTTTCCGAGCTGTATTCCGATCCCATTCAGGGTTACATAGGAGAAGTATCTAGGGTAGGATTGAGATTTTACCCCTCTGATTCTCAACCTGCTCTGTTTGACTGATTATTAAGTATATTGCCTGGTACCAAGGCACACCACACAACCTAGCTTCAACTCCCAATCTCTCCATGGGATTTCAAAATTTCATATCGTTCTTTCTACATTTGAGCAGCCAGACACAGCTTTTTCTATTTTTCCTTTGCATTAATACTGGGACATAAATTTATTTTTTAACTTTCTAAAATGGTCTCAGTGTGATCAGGCCGGGTAAGAGAAAAATCAGCTAGACTTTTCACCTATGATTCCTGTCATGCAAACAATAATAATCTAATAACCAACCACTCATCAGGGATTGACTAACTCTGTGGGTTCATTTATTTAAAACAGTAAAACACATCACAAGTTATGTAGCAAATATTGCAAATCCAACTGGTTACTGTTAGATTCAAGGAGGAGATTACTTTGAAGATGACTGTTAAATATACAGTATAACCCTCTCCAGGTTTTCCATTGTTGAATAACCTATGCATTTCAAATGTTTTGGAGTACTCTATATTAATGCATGTGTTTAAACCTTATACAAAAATGAGGATATATCTGTATCTAACATTAATGCTGGAAGTTATGTGAGGGACTTTATTGGGCATTTTTTTCAATAACAGGTAATTTGTAAAATGTGGGCCATTCATAATGTTACAGCGCGGCAAAATAACTAGAAGCTTAGCACTGTCATTTTAGGAGCCAGACAATCACCATAAATGAGCAATTCATTCTGAACGAAATAAGATTAAAACCATTAGTTGAAAGAAGTTCATATAATTAGAATAATTGTTGGGTGGCTTTCCAATATAATCCTTCTCATAGTCACACAGATGATGTCGTGAGTCACCTTTCTGATGCCTCATGGTGTACTGTGTTCCCTATTCATGGTACATCCTATATTTACTCATTGACTAATCTTTATATTTAACATTGTGCTTATCAGGTTTCAGTTGCTCCCAAAGACAACTTGACCTTGCAAGCAAAATATTATATGTGGTATTCTGATAAAACTGTTAAACCCATCCTCTTGTTTGAAAATTTACATCTTCCTTAAGTACTTGCATCATTTCTAGCCTGACAATGCTATCCACCCACAGCTTACTTGTTTCGCAAGCAGACAATGTAGTCGAGAAAGCCAGCAGCAGTGAAACAAGGCTGAAAAGAATTTATTCCTTTCATCAGTTTGGATCCTGCTGTTCAAGTTAATGAAATAAATTGTGACTGACACGGAAGCTGTTCACTCACTCAGTCCCTGCCCAAATCACACTATACTTCAAAGCCAAGAACATAAATATTGACGAGCCCTGCAATTCTGTATTCATTCCCGTACAATTCTTCTTCTGCATCCTTTTATGAAGTAGGTAATCAATTTTTTCATGATGTTCTTTATGAAAAATCTGTCAGTGAAGCTACACAGAAATCGCTCAGGCCTCAACAGAAATTGTTTAGTTTTACATCCAAGCCTTTCAAGGATCATGAAGTAAATGGTATTGAATTATCTTGAACCCTTATTCCTCACAACAATGACTGATCAAGCTGCATGAAAAGCAGATTAAGGGTGCATTTTCTCAATAAACATATCAATATCAGTCAACAATATCACTAATCATGAACCTGAGACATTGTTTTCTGTCACTGTCATCATCGGCTCTCCCATGATTTGAGAGTGATGTCTATTTAGTGTCACGAGTTTCTGTCGTGGGGGTATTCATGTGGTAATCACAGCACTGGCGACTGACATCGCTATCTGGAGATATCAACATAGGCATAGTGTTCAAGCACCCTTCCAAACGTCTCTTAACAGGCATAGTGTTCACGTACCTCTGATAATGTATCTTAATGCTTCTCTCCTTCTGCAGGATGTGTCACTGAGGGGACACATGTGGGAGGGGAATTGCCTGAAATAACACTTGTCCGCTTCCTTCACTCAGCAGGCTGCAGAGCTGGGTGAAGAAAAGTGAATAGTTCCCTGTGCAGAATGGTGATTGGAGATCAACAGTCATCGAGTGAGAAAGCCTCCGATCTGCTCCCCTCAGTGACACATCAAAGCACAAAATATCTGAATGAAACCTTGGCTAATGAGTGGCTACTTGCAAATCTTTTCTAGCAGACTATAGATCTCAAACCAAAACAAACATGCCCATCCCTACCAGCCCCTCAAACCATACTTCTGAGGGACAACGGTCATGAACTGCAAAGGATTTACTATCAAGGCCTTCCTTCCCCCACACCCCACCCACAAAACCGACCTTCGTGGATGGCTTCTCCAGAGTTGGCTCAGTGGTCACATTCTGGGGAGTACAGCATTGAGACAGGCCAGAGTTAGCGAAGGGAAACAGAGCTGAGATCTTTGACACTCAGAGGATTTTCTGGAGAACAGTTCCCTACTGAGTCTAGTACACATAGAGTTATGATGAGTTTCTGGCCATTAATCAGCTGGTAGAGATGTAGAGGCAATCAGGGAATGTCTCGCAGAAGTGACTGCAAACTGAAGAGCAGGGCAGAGGGGTCTACCCAATTCAGTAAGATGGCATGGCTCTAACATGTGAGCATAAGGCTCACATCAATGAATGGGTGGCATTTACTGTGGAGAGACAGGTCCAGTAGAACAATGGTTTCTGCTGGACATGCACTAGAATCTTCACTTCATCACTTAAGCCTTTGGATGGATTAATTCAGTATCTAGGCATGAAGAGGCTCAGGGTCGTTAACCTCCTTCCAGGGGATAACAAAAGTGCCATTATGCAATGACATGGGGGGGTGCAATAAACAGGGATCCAGCGACTGACACCTCAGCACACTGCAGAGATGCGTTGTTCCACCATCTCCCCTTTCTTGGGACTCAAAGATCTCCATTAGGTCACGCCAAGGAGGTTGAACCCAATGCTCCAGCAGGTCAGAGCCAACTAAGCTCCAAACCAGCAGATGATACCCACCAAAGTCACCTGAGGCAGGCCATTTAGACATAAGCCTCACATGACAGACACGAACAGCCAACCGTACAGAGGTGATATTTAAAAGTAGACTAATGTAAAAAAACCTTGGTGGAACCAAGTATCCAAACTCAAAGTATTCAAAGGGAAGATTTTTCCCATTGGATTCAACATCCTAGTCAGTGAGATTAAAATGTTGACAGTTGTAGAAACCATAAGATTTTCAACTCAGACCTCACTCAATTGGAATGTCAATTAAAATTAGGTCCTTGAAAGCAGTTTAAGAGGGAATTAAACATTCTGATTTTTGGACCTTTGATGGGTTCCCAGAAGATACTTTACTGAAAGATCTATGCAGGGGAGTGAGATTTTTCTGTTGACTGCCTGCCAGCTTCTTCATGGTTTTGTTGCTTCAACTAATACACTTAAGTGTAGACTAAAACAGCAACTTTAGTTCAGAGGCTGTTGCTAAGCAACCTTCACCATAAGGCCTTTTCCACCAGTTGTTTAGCAACCCATATTTTATCTCTCACTCAAAACTTTGGCTTGCATTAATACTCTTCAACTCTTGACATTGCAGTAATTACTGCTGAACTCAACTCCGAGAATTTGCATGGTTAAAATCTCTTTAAAAACAGCTGCATCATCCAGTCCCTTGTAATTGTTAAATAATAGGTTTTGTGCATGGAAAATTGTGTTTCACAAACTTGATTGAGTTTTTTGAAGAAGTAACAAAAGAGATTGTTGAGGGTAGAGCCGTGGACGTGATCTATATGGACTTCAGTAAGGTGTTCGACAAGGTTCCTCACAGTAGACTGGTTAGCAAGGTTAGATCTCATGGAACACAGGGAGAACTAGCCATTTGGATACAGAGCTGGCTCAAAGAAAGAAAACAGAGAATGGTAGTGAGAAGTTGCTTTTTAGACTGGAAGCCTATCACTAGTGTTGTGCCACAAGGATTCACTATTTTTTAAATCATTTTTACAAATGATTTGGATGAGAACATCGGAATATGGTTAGTAAGTTTGCAGATGACACCAAAATTGGAGGTGTAGTGGACAGCAAAGGAGGTTACCGCAGAGTACAACAGGATCTTGATCAGATGGGGCAATGGGGCTGAGAAGTGGTAGATGGAGTTTAACTTAGATAAATGTGAGGTGCTGCATTTTGAAAAGGCAAATCAAGGGAGGACTTATACACGTAATGGTAAGGTCCTGGAGAGTGCTGCTGAAGACAGAGTGGCATGATTCCAGCATCAGGTGACTGTCTGTGTGGAGTTTGCACATTCTCCCCGTGTCTGCGTGGGTTTCCTCTGGGTGCTCTGGTTTCCTCTCACAGTCCAAAGATGTGCAGGTCAGGTGAATTGGCCATGCTAAATGGTCCTGTAGTATTAGGTGTATTATTCAGAGGGAAATGGGTCTGGGTGGGTTACTCTTTGGAGGGTCGGTATGGACTTGTTGGGCCGAAGGGCCTGTTTCCACACTGTAGGGAATTTAATTCTAATTATAAAGAGACCTTGGAATGCATGTTCATAGATCGTTGAAAGTGGAATCACAGGAAGACAGGATAGTGTAGAAGGCATTTGGTATGCTTGCCTTTATTGGTCAATGCAAGAGTCAGGCGGTGCTTTTGCAGCTGTTCAGGACAATGATAAGGCCACTTTTGGAATACTGTGTGCAATTCTGGTCTCCCTGCTTTAGGGAAAGATGTTGTAAAATTTGAAAGGGTTCAGAAACGATTTCCAAGGATGTTGCCAAGGTTGGAGGTATTGAACTACAAGGAGAGGCTGAATAGGCTGGGACTGTTTTCCCTTGAGTGTCGGGAGCCGAGGGGTGACCTTATAGACCTCATTATAAAGTCATGAGGGGCATGGATAAGGTAAATAGACAAGGTCTTTTCCTCAGTGTGGGGGAGACCAAAACTGGAGGGCATAGGTTTAAGTTGAGCGGGAAAAGATTTAAAAGAGACCTAAGGGGCAACTTTTTCACGCAGAGGGCGGTGTGTGGATGGAATGAGCTGCCAGAGGAAGTGGTGCAGGCCGCTAAAGTTACAACATTTAAAAGATATCTGGATGGGTATATGAAGAGAAGGGTTTAGAGGGATATGGGCCAAGTGCTAGAAAATGGAACTAGATTTATCTAGGATATCTGATCAGCATGGATGAGTTGCACTGAAGGGTCTGTTTCTGTGCTGTACATCTCTATGACTCTATGACTAAATACATTAATTTTTCATTCTATCCATTCATCCTCTACACTACATTCCTATCTCTCATTGTAGATGGACTTTTCCATTCCTTTGGTGTTCTCTATGTCCCTCTTCAATCTCTTTCTGTAACTCTTGGCCCTTACATATTTCCCTTGATATTCCTTTTTCTCCTTGATCCCATCCTATCTACATCCCCATGCCTAGCTTTGGTCCATGGTTTATTCATTCAGCTGCCCTTGCCCCCTCTCCTTTTGTGGTTTCCACCCTAAATATGCAGCTAACTCCTTTCCTTGTCCCTCTTGCCTCTATCACTGTGATTCTCCTCCTCTGTAGCCCAGTTTCCTCTTTCCATTCCTGAGGATCCTTTCAGTGCCATGACAACCATCTCCTTTAAGTTCCATTATTTACTGTTCCTTTATACCTGAACCACTTATGTCTGAACCTTTGAGTGGAGCTCCTTTTTAGAAAATCTTTATTTCAAGTTAAGCTCCTCTTGCCTGCCCTCGCCAAGTTTGTTGGCATTAGCTAACGTGGCTGCCTTTGTTGTGCTGGCTTGTTAACGCAGTCAGGATTTACTCCATAAACTGTAAGCATCTAACAACAGGGAGATTCTATATCACTGAGACTTCTCATGAGCTGGTTGACCCAGTCAGGCTTCACCCCTCACTCTATAGTCACATCCACAAAGAAAAGGCTTTGTTATGAAGGAGCCGTTATTGAAGAAGTTTGTATTCATCAGAGCTTGGAGGAACACGTCCAGCAGATACATGTTTCATATATGCTTTGTCAACGCACATTTCCCTTTTATACCTGCTAAGATTGCACCTGTAAACATAACTTAAGCAGGCTGGGTTATCCATAAGTATTCACGGCACGCACAAAAGATGTTCTTATTCATAATCCGCCTGAAAAGTTTGAGAACCTAATGGCCAAAGCTTTAACCTGGCATTAGGAAAGTGAATGTTGGTCTCCCACCCAATTAAATTCCCTCACCTGCCCTCTGAAAGCTCCAGACAGACCTGGAGGATTGTGCCACATGTATCTGCTACAAAGTAGGATTCTTGGGAGTGCAGATGAGCAGAGAGATCTCGGTGTCCATGTACACAGGTCCCTGAAAGTTGCCACCCAGATTGACAGGGTTGTTAAGAAGGCATACAGTGTTTTGGCCTTTATTAATAGAGGGTTTGAGTTCCAGAACCAGGAGGTTATGCTGCAGCTGTACAAAGCTCTGGTATGGCCACACTTGGAGTATTGTGGCAAGTTCTGGTCACTGCATTATAAGAAGGATGTGGAAGCTTTGGAAAAGGTGCAGAGGAGATTTACGAGGATGTTGCCTGGTATGGAAGGATTGTCTGATGAGGAAAGGCTGAGGGCCTTGAGGCTGTTCTTGTTAGAGAGAAGAAGTTTGAGAGGTGACTTAATGGAGGCGTACAAGATAATCAGAGGGTTAGATAGGGTGGACAGGGAGAGCCTTTTTCCAAGTATGGGGACGGCAAACACGAGGGGACACAACTTTAAAGTGAGGGGCGATAGGTATAAGATAGATGTCAGAGGTAGTTTCTTTACTCAGAGAGTAGTAAGGGTATGGAATGCTTTGCCTGCATTGGTAGTAGATTCTTCAAGTTTAAGCGCATTTAAGTTGTCATTGGACAGGCAAATGGACGTACATGGAATAGTGTAGGTGGGATGGGCTTCAGATTAGTATGAGAGGGCGGTGCAACATCGAGGGCCGAAGGGCCTGTACTGCGCTGTAATGTTCTATGTTCTATGTTCTAAAGTCACACTCTTTTAAATTCAGCTCCAGTACTTATAAACCAATCCTTTACTATATTCTGCTGAATCTATACAACCCAATATTAATCTCAAATATATTGTGTGAACTTCCACTCTATTTAATAAAGGGATTAACATGTTTCAATTAGGCAAGGCATACCTACATTAAAAAAAAGAGAAAGCAAGTCCATGCATATTACTGTTAGTACGGAGTATGATTTCAAATTGATATATCCTTGAATTACAAATGCCAATTAGTCCATCTGTGGGTTGCTTCTGCTTAACTTTCATTGGCTGCAGAACGTGCCTCCTTGGCAGTCACAGTTTGATACAAATGTTTGTTTTCAGTTCCAAATGATATCTGTGGCACACAGTCCTGACACCAGCCCAGCTGGATGCCACTTTGATGAAGGTGCCTGTGTGGGCATAGGGAGTGACTGCTACAAGTGTGCAGAGTCAGCATGTTGAGATGTCAACCAGACTGTGATGCTGACTTGATGCAGGTACGTTGGAACTGATCTTCTTTGAACTGTTTTAAGGAAACTTTGGAGACAGTGACATAGTCCAAACCACTGCATACCTGGAGGTAGCAGGTAACAGGAGGATGTAAGGGAAACATAGTGTAGTGTAGTGGTAATGTTACTGGAGTAGTAATCAAGGACCTCAGGCTAATGTTTTGGGGACATGGGTTCAAATCCCACCAGAGCAGAAGGTGATATTTCAATTCTATAAAGTCTTTAATAAAATGGCAGCTATAAACATGATGCAGCATTAAAGGCCAACTGTTTTGCTAATGTGCCTTAGGGAAGGAAATCTGCCATCCTTAACCAATCTGCCCTATGTATGATTACAGACCCAGAGTCCTCAACAGCTCCTCATATGCCAAGCAGTTCGTCCCTGGGATCATTCTGTCCTCCATCTTCCCTCTGTCCTATGGTGATTGTGATGGGATCATTCAAACCTCCTCTGTCTTCCCTCCAATGCCAACATATGATAAGGTGGATTGGCCAGGCTAAATTGCCCATAGTATGTAGAGATGTGCTAGCTAAGATTAGTCATGGGAAGTGCAGAGCTGCAGGGATAGGATGGGGGTTGGGGGGTGGTGGATGGCTGTGGATGGAATATTCTTCGGAGAGTTGGCATGGAATCAATGGGCCAAATGGCTTGTTTCTACACTACTGGCATTTTATTATTCTTCCTTAGATACCGTGCCCAAAACTGCTCACAATATTCCAAATGTGGTCTGACAGAGCCTTATATAGCCTCAGCATCTCTGCTACAACTTTGCTTGTGTTCTAACCCTCTTGGAATGAATGCCAACATTGCAGTGGCCTTCCTAATTGCCAGGTGAACTTGCATGTTAATCTTAAAGAAATCCTGAACTTGGACTCCCCAGCCCCTTTTTGCTTCAGATTTCAGAAGCCTTTCCTCATTTAGAAAATAGTCTACAGTTCTATTCTTCCTAGCAAATTGCATAACCTCACACTTTACCACACTGTTTTCCATCATCACCTCGCTAGTCTGTGATTCCCTTGTCAATGAAAACTCTGACTAACTCAGTCTTAAATATACCCAATTAACCAGACTCTCTTTCTCACTGCGGAAGAAAATTCTAAAAATTCCAAAATGGTTCATGAAATGGGTTGTAAGAACTTACTGTGAATTCAAGTATTCTGCATGATTCACTTGTCATTGATGCAGGAGTGTGCATTCCTCTACAGCAACAGCAACAGAGCTGTTTGAGCAGGGAGCAGGAGCAGGAGGAGAAGAAAGATTCTCAACAGGAGGCCATTCTCTTTAGAGGTGGAGGTGGGGGTGGTATTGGGGTCGGGGCGGGGGACAGGTCGTCAGCTCTCCTACCTGAAGTTCAGTGAGTAATATTATATCAGATGTCAGTTCTTCAGTCAGGATGTTCTCATCGAAATCTGCCACCTTGCTAAAGCCAAAACTGAAATCTCAGAGCAGGGCAATGACTGAATTGTTAGTGGGCATACAAGTGACTGTGGCATTTAACTTCTCGTCATTGAGCTCTTGAAAATTTGAGTAGTTAAAATCCACTGTATCATAAGGGAGGTCACAGGGCTTCAGCAGCATTAGGACTGCACAGTGCTATTGAAATGCTTTCTGGACACTGCCTATCAACTCTGCAATGTACCTCAACCAACAGGCATTTAATTCCTTCAACATCTAGTTGAAGTGCAAAAATCCATTTCTTTTATTCATTCACAGGCTGTGGCTCTCACACCGCGAAGGGAACAATATATTGTCCGTCTCTAATTTTCCTTGAAAAATTTAGTAGTGAACCACCTCTTCACATTGGGGAAGCTTGCTGGAGTTACGGATAGCCAGACCAGGCATCTGAATTCATTCTATCTATAATATAAAGGAAAAAGTCAGAAGTCACACGACGCCAGGTTATCTCATTCACCTGACATAGGAGCAGCGCTGCAAAAGCTCCTGGTGTCAAATAAACCTATTGGACTATAACCTGGAGTCGTGTGGCTTCTGAACTCTCATGTATCTGGATGACTAATTCAATAACATAGCGACTATGTTACTGCTTACTGCTGGCAACAGTCATGGTGTCTTCAAGCTATAGCAGACCATTGCACTCTTTGTAGTTGGACACATCATTTAAACATTCATATGAATGAGAAAAATGAGAAAGCCACTCAGCCCTGGAGCCTGATCTGCCATTCAATACGTTCATGGCTGATCTAATTTTAACCTCAAATGTGCATTTTAAAGAGGGAGACTGTAGATGACCTTGTACGATGGTCCTGAAGCAACTCAGCGCCTGGAAGGACTTTCAAACCTTTGAGTGCAGCTTTTCAGACAGGGAGGCTGCAGTCTGGGCTGGCTGGCTGAAAGGATCACCCCCATAGGGGATAGCAGGTTACATGATCCAATGGTGCCACTTCTGCCATGCACAGAACTCACCCTAGTCTCTCACAATTTTGTGCCCCTAGTCATACAGCTACTTAACACTGTGCTTAGTTCTGGCTGAGCGCTGAAGGTATTTAAGTTAATCAAGCAGCAGAAAATTTTCATGCTGCCTGCTTTGGAAAAGGCAAATTGCGCATCATAATCCCCACATCCGTTTTCACAGCTTATCGACTTTTGTGGTCGTTTTGACTCAGCTTTCTCCGAGATCCCTAATTTTACAGCTTCAGGGTAATTCAGTGATTCCAAGTTGCTGCAGAAAGTGACATTTTGTGAGCATGTAGGTTCGAATACAACAAAATAGTGCAGCCACTTTCACTCCTTCCGTCTTCAATTGCTAAGTGATAGTACGAGATAATTTGCAGCATAACATATTTGCTAACTTTCCCAAAGTCACAGTATAGCCCTGATGGACGATTCTTTGAAAAAGCACTTCTCATCCAAAGCTCACAATTGAACTATCATCTCTGAGAAATGATATGCTCTTTCCTTTTTTTTGAATAATGCTCCTTTTGCTTTTCCCTTATCCACAACAGCCTTAAGCTAAATAACTGTTCTCACCAATATTTCCAGAGAATGCAAATATCAGTAAACGTGGAGTGGTAAAACGGAGTGAGAAGATGCTGTGAGTACAGTATAGGAGTTCAGATGTCATGTTGAGGTTTTACAGGACATCTGCAAACATCGCTATCTGCAAACTTACCCTTTTTATTGATTTTCTATCCTGGTGCCCTCTGGCTAATATTTGAAGTCACCCAACAGAATGCAACATCTTCAAAGTTTTATTCTTCAAAGTTGATGCAAGGACAATGGTAATATTTCACATTACCAGGATAGAGTTGTGAGCCTCTACATAATTAATCTTTGAGTTGGAGAGATCACTGCATTGTACATATTGCGTCATTTAAAATGACATACTTTAATAACAACACAAGCAAATTTCAAACTGATAGGCAAACTGGAAGTTTCTGGAAATAGTAACTTCAAGTAACATTACCCGGCCGCCCTCAGCTGAAACACCACAGTAATAGCTGGCCCACAGTCTGCAGCAATTTATCGCAGAGTCACATTCATTCCTTCAAAGGTGAGACCTCCACCTCAATCTCAACAGGAAACCTTCCTACTTTCTGTAAAAAAATTCACTCAGTTTGGAGACACGTGGATAGGTGACAGTAAGAGCACCCACTTGACTTTATGTGTGTCTCCTTCTTGAAACCTGCTGACTGGTGAAAATAAAAACCAGCCCCTTGTTACTTTTGTTAAAACACTAGGAAGATGCCAAAGCAAGTGAGCAGTGTGTCAGGGTAATGTACTGGAATTGGAATACCAATGTGTTTCATACTGTCAGAACATAGGCATTGCCACAGATGGTTCTCACATAATGAAGTCATTAGTTCAGTGGAACAATTGTGGAGAGTAGCAATGTGTTGGATATGGTAACTTTGCATGAGAGAGACAAAACCTCAGGAGAAAGGATCTGAAGAAAGGTCACTGAACCCAAACGTGAACTCTGATTTCTTGCCACAGATGCTGCCAGACTGGCTGAGATTTTCAAGCTATTTCTGTTTTTGTTTCAAGTTATTTTGGTGTCTTATTTTCCTCAGTTTGCTGTATCTTTTGCTATTGGGTACAAGGCAGCGGAGATGGACGCTGAGACCACTTTGCTGAAAGCTGTGGAGTGGAGTTGGATTTGAAAACACCGATGCGAGTTTTAAAATCGAGGCCTTGCTTAAATGGGAGCCAGTGTCCGGTAGTATGCATAAGTTGATGGGTTAATGGGACAAGTTACAAGTTAGAAAAATGGGCAATCAAGTCATGGGTCACCTTTAGCACAATGATAGTGCACATTGCTGAGAGGAAAAGAAAGATGGACAAACAGATTTGCAATTCTACACCATGTTTCCTGGCCAAGGACACGTGCTTTACAACCATGAACTACCTTTTTGGTGTGGTCACGTTTTAATGGATAAAGTAGAAGGATCCATTCTTATAACTTTAACTTCCCCAACATTGACTGGGAATGCTATAACTCTAGTATGTCGGATGGATCAGTTTTGGTCCAATGTGTACAGAAGGTTTCCTGACACAGTATGTCAAAGGGCCCACAAGAGGAGAGGCCACACTGGATCTGATGCTTGGTAAAGAATCAGGCCAGGTGTTTGATTTAGTTGTAGGTGAGCACTTTGGAGAGAGTGACCATAATTCAGTTACACTTAGTTTACCAATGGAAAGGGATAGGTACACGCCACAGGTCAAGAGTTATCGATGGGGCAAGGGCAATTATAATGTGATTAGGCAAGAATTAGGATGCATAGAATTGGGTAGCAAAATACAGGGGATGCAGACAATGGAAATGTGGAGCTGGTTTAAGGAACACATATTGTGTGTCCTTGATAGGTATGTCCCTGTCAGGCAGGGAGGAAGTGATAAGGTAAGGGAACCATGATTCACTACAGATATTGCAAATCTCTTGTTAAGCGGAAGAAGGAGGCTTATGTGTTGATGAGATAAGGTGCTTCAGGTGAGGTGATGGAGAGTTACAGATCAGCCAGGAAGGATTTAAAGAGAGAGTTAAGAGGAGCAGAGAGAGGACACGAGCAGTCTTCAGCAAATAGAATAAAGGAGAACCCTAAAGCTTTCTATAGGTATGTGAGGAATAAAAGGATGAATAGGGTAGGAATAGGGTCAATCAAAGACAGAAGTGGGAAGTTGAGTGTGGACCCTGTGGAGATCGGAGTGGTGCTAAACAAACATTTCTCATCGGTTTTCACTCAGGAAAAGGAGAATATTGGAGAGGAGAAGAATGAGATATGAGATATTAGACTAGAAAGGATCGAGGATAGTTACAAAGAAGTGTTATCAATTCTAGAAGGAGTGAATGTAGACAAGTCCCCTGGGCCATTTGGGATTTATCTGAGGATTCTCTGGGAAGCTAGGGAGGAGATAGCAGAGCCTTTGGCTTTGATATTTGAGTCATCATTGTCTACAGGTTTAGTACCTGAGGACTGGAAGATTGCAAACATTGTGCCCTTGTTCAAGAAGGGCAGTAGAGATGACCCAGATAATTATAGACCAGTGAATCATACTTCTGTTGTAGGAAAGGTTTTGGAAAGGATTATAAGAGATAAGATTTATAATCATCTAGCAAGCAACAATTTGATTTCAGAGAGTCAACATGGTTTCGTCAAGGCAGGTCATGTCTCACAAACCTCAATGAGTTTTTTGAGAAGGTGACCAAGCATGTAGATGAGGGTAGGGCAGTTGACGTGGTATACATGGACTTCAGTAAAGCCTTTGATAAGGTACCACATGGTAGGCTATTGGAGAAAATGCAGAGGCATGGAATTGAGGGGTTTTTAGCAGTTTGGATTAGAAACTGGCTTTCTGAAAGAAGGCAGCGAGTGGTGGTTGATGGAAAATATTCAGCCTGGAGTCTGGTTACTAGTGGTGTGCCACATGGATCTGTTTTGGGACCACTGCTGTTTGTTATTTTTATAAATGACTTAGACACAGGCATTGGTGGATGGATTAGTAAATTTGCAGATGACACTAAAGTTGGTGGAATAGTGGACAGTGTGGAAGAATGTTGCAGGTTGCAGGGGGACTTGGATAAACTGCAGAATTGGGCTGAGAGGTGGCAAATGGAGTTCAATGTAGCTAAATGTGAGGTGATGCACTTTGGGAAGGATAACCGGAAGGCAGAGTACTGGGTCAATGGAAAGATTCTTGGTAGTGTGGATGTGTAGAGGGATCTTGGAGTTCATGTACATAGATCCCTGAAAGTTGCCACCCAGGTGGATAGTGCTGTTAAGAAGGCATACAGTGTGTTAGGTTTCATTGGTGGAGGGATTGAGTTCCGGAGCCGCAATATCATGCTGCAACTATACAAAATGCTAGTGCGGCCTCACTTGGAATATTGTATACAGTTCTGGTCACCATATTTCAGGAAGGATGTGGAAGCATTAGAAAAGGTGCAGAGGAGATTTACCAGGATGTTGCCTGGTCTGAAGGGAAAGTCTTATGAGGAAAGGCTGAGAGACTTGGGTCTGTTCTCATTGGAAAGAAGAAAGCTAAGAGGGTTTTTGTGGTTGTGTTCGCCGAGCTGGGAATTTGTGTTGCAGACGTTTCGTCTCCTGTCTAGGTGACATCCTCAGTGCTTGGGAGCCTCCTGTGAAGCACTTCTATGATCTTGCCTTCTAATGCTGGAGGAAAGATCACAGAAACACTTCACAGGAGGCTCCCAAGCACTGAGGATGTCACCTAGACAGGAGACGAAACGTCTGCAACACAAATTCCCAGCTCGGCGAACAGAACCACAAAAACAAGCACCCGAGCTACAAATCTTCTCATAAACTTTGAAGGCTAAGAGGGGATTTGATAGAGACATACAAGATGATCAGAGAATTAGATAGGGTAGACAGTGAAAGTCTTTTTCCGAGGATGATGGTGTCAGCGTGTACGAGGGGGGGAAACTACAAATTGAGGGGTGATAGATTTAAGACAGATGTCAGAGGCAAGTTCTTTACTCAGAGAGTGGTAAGGGCGTGGAATGCCCTACCTGCCAATGTAGTTAACTCAGCCACATTAGGGAGATTTAAACAATCCTTGGATAAGCACATGGATGATTTTGGGATAGTGTAGGGGGACGAGCTGAGAATAGTTCACAGGTTAGCGCAACATTGAGTGCCGAAGGGCCTGTTCTGCGCTGTATTGTTCTATGTTCTATTGCTCTAATGCTTATCAATCTTCACTGGCATCCTCTCTACCTTCACAAAATTAGCATAATAAATATTTTAATCCCTGAAACTAGATCTGACATTCCCTATTTTTGTATTCCTCTTGTTCTTTTTACCTGATTCTTGTAAAGATTATTTACTTTAATCAGCCTCTGGACTGTCCAATGCATTCCAATTACCACTCCATCAAAAACCTACTTTGTTCATTTTATTTATGGGGTGTAACACTAAGAGATAAAAGGGCTGACGAGCAGAGTGTGATGCAGGCTATCTCACAATTCCAACTGTGTTGATGCTTAACACTCATTGGGACTTTCAAAGAACATTTGGAAATTTTTGGAATAACTTCATCAGTCTAACAGGCCCAGCCTGCTTCTAAGATATTAAGCCTGATTGGCTTGGTCACTTCTTCTGATCCTCCTTTCCTGGGCAAATACTCTGATGTTGAACCAGACTGCTTACAATCTTGGTGTCAGATTTCAGCCTAAGATGGGCTTCCAGCCATGTTTCTCTGCCATCACTCTGACTGCTTACTTGCACCTCCATAATCTGCCTGCCTCTCTCCCAGCCTAAGCTTATCTGCTGCAGTAACCGACTTTCATGCATTTGTTTTCTCTCACATTGATGATTTAAAAAATGCAGTCCTGGACACCTTCATATCCTTGTTTTTTCTCTGCAAACTTGAGTTTGCTCAAAATTTTGCTGTTCACTTCCGAACTTGTACCCATATCTGTTCAACCAACTACCTTGTCTGTGGTTGTTGACCTATGTCAAGTCCTGTTCAATTGTAAAAGCCAATTTATTATTTTGGATGTGGAATTATTTTTTTTTAAAATGGGAATATAGACTGCGTTAAATCAAGGAAACTGTGGAAGATACTTAAACTCACTGTGAGTTGTACGTATAATGCTGCGTGTGTGTGTATGTCTGTTCATCCTTAGATTAGTTATTTGTAGCTCCTTGAAAGTAGAGTCGCAGGTAGATAGAATAATGAAGAAGGTGTTTGGTATGCTTTCCTTTATTGGTCAGAGTATTGAGTACAGGTGTTGGGAGGTCATGTTGCGGCTGTACAGGACATTGGTTAGGCCACTTTTGGAATATTGCTGGTAGAGCTTGATTTTCAGTGCACCACCCAATGAGTTGTGACATTAACTCTCAGTTCTGAAGTTATCAAACAAGTGCAGTAACACAGCAATCACATGATCAGTATACATGCCTGATTTACATGGAGGACATTAGACGCTATCAATTAATCCAGGTGTCTATCACTCTGGATTTGTTCCTAGCTTCACCAAATCTCAAATAATTCTGCAAGTTCCTGGGCAACGAATTGGAAAATGGGAAATGTCATTTTCCAGCAGTAAAATATCATACACCACAGCCCAACTGAGTCATTTAACAGGCTAATTGAGGGGGTCAATGGGTCCACCACCAGGTGGAGAGACTGTACAGTGAGACCTATCAGCCAGCACTGACAACTGAAACTGCACCAAATCTCAATAACCACCTCCTCACTGATTGCTGAGGCCTGCCTGCCTTGCTGTGGTATTTCCCCAACTTTTCTCACCCCTTAGCAAGGGTGCCCCACACCAATATAGTTGTGTTATGGCACAGATCTCAGAAAGCCATTACAGCTGAAAGGTAGCCAGTTGACATCAAGACTCTCATATAAGCAATGTTCTTCTTTCTGTTCTGTCAGGAAGTAGCCAGTGAGTCTGTTTGTCAGCCAGTCAACTACATACATAAAGTAATAGTAATCTGGTATGGACTCACTCATGGGATGTGGGTGTCACCAATGTGCCAGCACTTATTGCTTACCCAAGGTGCCCTTGAGAAGGTGCTGTTGACCTGCCTTATTGGACTGCTGCAGTCCACATGATGCAGGTAGATCCATAACACGATTACAAATGAAATTCCAGGATATTCATCCAGCAACAGTGAAGGAACAACAATACTTTTCCAAGTCTGGACGGTGAGTGGCTTGGAGAATGGCTTGCAAGTTATGGCATTCCTGTGTCGAAGAGTGTGGTGCAGGAAAAGTACAGCCGGTCAGGCAGCACCTGAGGAGCAGGAGAGTCAACGTTTCGGTCATAAGCCCTTCATGAGGATTATGCCCTAAATGTCGATTCTCCTGCTTCTCGGATGCTGCCTGACCAGCTGTGCTTTTCCAGCACTAGTCTAATCTTGACTCTGATCTCCAGCATCTGCAGTCCTCACTTTCTCCTCCATGGTATTCCTGTGTGTCTACTGCACTTATCCTGCTAGTTGATTGTTGTCATGGGCTTGGAAGGTGCTATTTAAGGTGAATTACTGCAGTGCATCTTGCTGATTGTGAACACTTGTACAAGTGAACAAGTGGAGAAAGTGAATGTTTTGAATGTGATACCAATCAAGCAGGTTACTTTGCCCTGAATGGCACGGAGCTTCTTGAGTATTTTGGAGCAGCACTCCTCCAAACAAGTGGGGAGTAGTCCATTACATGCCTGCCTTGTACCTTGGAAATGGCAGACAGACTTTGGGAAGTCAATAGGTGAGCTGCTCCCTCCACAATTCTTAGTCTCTGTCCTGTTCTGTAGGCACAGCAGTTACATGGCAAGTCCAGTTGAATTTCTGGTACTGCTACTGATCCAAACTATATTAATTTCTTTTAGTTTTTAAGAGACTTTTAGCTTGTCAGCAAGAATTAAAAGATATAATGCAGAACAGACAGAGACGGCCTTTAGGCAGTAAAAGTGTAAACGGAGACAAACTGGCTTCCTTTGCCGCAGGATAACTGATTCTAGTCCCATCAGTCTCTCAGTTGTGCAGGAAACATGTGATTGGTGACATCTTTACGGCAGTTAAATGTCTTCCTCCGGTGTATGTTTGGCTATCAATTACAGAAATCGTTATTTTAACTGATTCCTTAGGCCTCCAATTTATGGCTCGAGGGGTTTTAGGACACAACTGTATAAGGAATATGGTTAAGTTGTAATGCTGCCTGCAGGGTTTACCTGGTCATTAATCCCCCTGAAATGGTTTAAAGGTGAATGATTTGATTGATGGTTTGCCATTTCCGTTAAAAGTGAAGGTTTCTGTTGATTGAAAACAGCTAACTGAATGACAGCTCAATTCTAATGCAGCAAAAATGGGGAACAAGGGTAAAAACATGGATATTAGGGCAAGTCCTCTGGGATTTACAAATATCTGGTCAGCTAAAAACTTGGAGTCCTGATAAGTGTTGTAGGGTGAGATGTAGGAGTAGTAGACTATTGAGTCTACTCCACCATTCAATAGGAATCATGGCTGATCTGATAATCCTTAACTCCATTTTCCTGCCTTTTCCCCATAACCCTTAATCTCTGCTTCAGCCTTGAATGAATGAACCAGCTTCAACAGCCTTTCTGTAATAAAAAATTCCATGGATGAACTACCTTCTGAAAGAAGAAATTCCTCCTCACTTGTCTTAAATGTTCAACCCCCTACACTGAGATTCTGGTTCCTAGACTCTCCCACAAGGGAAAATAATCTTTGTGCATCTACCCAGTCAAGTCCACTAAGAATCTTGTGTGTTTCAATCAAGTCACCTCTCATTAGTTTTCAACAAGTATAAGCCCAATCTACTCAACCTCTCTTCATAAGACAGTCTCTCCATACCCGAGTATTAGCCTACTGATCCTTCCCTCTAATGCCAGTGTACCTTGCCTTATATAAGGGCATCAAAACTGTCCACAGTATTCCATCTGTGATTCGACTAGTGTCTTATGTAGTTTTAGCAAAATCCTCCTCGTCTTATCCTCCATTCCCTATGAAACAAAGGCCAACAAGCATCTCGTGGGTGCTGAAGTAAGTTCCTCCCTACACAGCGACGAGTTGCTTATTGAAGAGGATTGTTTCATGTTAAACGCTTTGTTATCTGTACATTTCTCCTCACTAATATTCAGTTTCCCTGGAGCGTCGCAGGCTGAGGGGTGACCTTATAGAGGTTTACAAAATCATGAGGGGCATGGATAGGATAAATAGACAAGGTCTTTTCCCTGGGGTGGGGGAGTCCAGAACTAGAGGGCATAGGTTTAGGGTGAGAGGGGAAAGATATAAAAGAGACCTAAGGGGCAACTTTTTCACTCAGAGGGTGGTGCGTGTGTGGAATGAGCTGCCAGAGGAAATCAGGGAGTCTGGTACAATTATAACATTTAAGAGGCATTTAGATGGGTAAATGAATACGAAGGGTTTGGAGGGATATGGCCCGGGTGTTAGCAGGTGGCACCAGATTGGGTTGGGATATCTGGTCAGCATGGACGTGTTGGACCACAGGGCCTGTCTCCATGCTGTACAACTCTATGACTCTATTAATAAAAGCACTAACAAACTCAGTGTCTGGAATTCTCGACATGGAAGTCAAAGCGGGTACCTAGTGACTTGAGCTCACCATTGGCTGTGTTGAGCCTGTGTTACTCACCGCAAACAGCACCTCAGTGAAGGATCCACAAACACCAGCTGCACCTGTTCTTCATCAACAGGCACTGGCATTTGAGATTTACCAAACCCTTGTAATCCCCTTGGCACCTCTCCAATTCACTTCCAAGCTACTCAGGAAAACAGCCCTGATATTGAAAGACTCTTACAAGAACAATTTGCTTGTGGGATCAGGAACACGGCTTACAGATTGGTCCAGTGTCAGTCAGGAGGTTCCAGTACCAACAGTCCTGGGCACAGACTACAGGCAGTGGAGGGGCATGGCCATAGTTAGTTGTCTGCTGGGGCTGGTCACACTTAGGGGATACGACCAATGACAATCCAAGAATTGTAGTCGACAGTCGGTCCTTTAGGGCCAGCACCAGCAGTTAGGGAACTCAAGTGACTTCATTCGGAGAGTTGCAAACACTGTGCTCAGAGGTCTATTTAGTCATGATGAAGGGCTTTTGCCCGAAATGTCGATTTCGAAGCTCCTTGGATGCTGCCTGAACTGCTGTGCTCTTCCAGCACCACTAATCCAGGGTCTGTTTAGTCATGTCTAGTGGCTATTTCTTAAAGGTGTTCAGAGGTCGGGGTGAACCCGGTCCTGGGTTCGTGTACACTGATAATTCAGGAGGGCTTGAGAAGAAGCTGGAGGGCAGCAGGACAATCACTGCTAAAAGGAGTGGGGAAGTAAAGGTTGGAGAGGGGGAGAAAGCAGAGGTGTGTGTTGAGAAGGAGACCAGGACAGTGTTGGTGGTATCTCAAGGTGCAAGGGGCGGTTGTTGGAACAGCATGAGATAGGTAACTAGAGGGAGGCTTATGGCTGTGACCATCACCGTGGACTCCACAGAGAGAGCATGAAGAACCCTGGTGAGCTTCATTAAAGTGTAATGTCAGGGTTTAGGGAGCAGGGAGGTAAAGAGGCATGCCGGGTGAACATGCTTAAGGTTAAAATGTTTATCAAAGCAATTTTCACCATGATCTTGGTACTTGGAAATTTAACATTATCACCTTAACGTGCAGAAGTCAGCGGCAGGATTTTTAAAGAAGGCAAGTTCTGGCCAAAAGCGTCCAATCACTTATGAAGCTTCCAAGAGTTCTGTGTGAGGAGGGGAACATAATTTCATCATATATCATCCTAAGTGTTACGATAGAGGCTAATGAATTCAATATTTGGTGACAATTGGGCACAGGGTTGCAATGACACAGAGACAGTGTTTAGATGCAGTGTAGTTAAGGACAGGTAAATGTGTGGCTTGGTGGTTAAGCAGTGACTAAGGTGAGAGAATGGCGTCACATCTCTTTGTGGCTGCTGTACCATTATGTTGCCAGTGAAGGTTAATGCCAGTTCACCAATGCTTGTTGGGATGCCCAACAGCCATCTAAAGATTGAGCTGATGCCAGGTCTTTCAGTGGAAAGCAGGCGAGTGGCAAGCACATGGTAAGATGAGGATAGAATGGGACACCATGGGGTGAAGTAGGTAGTTAATGAGTTGAGTTTAGTAAGATTCAGCAAAGAATGTCACTGCGTTTTGTGGCAAAAAACACTGAAAACCCTGACACATTGGATAATTAGCCAAAGAAGCTAATGTGTTTGAGAGGTTACTCTGACTTGAAATAAAATTTCTTCAGCAATACTTTTGTATTTCTCTCCTGGATTAGGAGTAAAACATAGCCTTTCTAAAATGAACAAGTTTGCTCAGTAGGTCAACGTTTACTTCAGAAGCAGACTTTCAGTCACCTATCTGCTCTTGCTTCTGCATTGACAGCAATGTTAGGTTTGTGTTGATGGAGCACATTTAAATGAGGCTTATTAGTCACTCGCATTCAGATTCACAGGATTAGTATATGCAAGTTTTCACGAGAGGCAGCAAACCTGACAAAGTCCCAGCTTGAGAGTACAGGATATTATTCACAGTACAAAGACTGAGAGCTTTCAAATGAACTTGATCATTTCTGTCAACACTGAAGGAATGCAGAAATGTTGGACCATCTTTATCTGATCTGTGCTGCACTAGAATTGATTTTGAAACTGGCAGGTTGTGGAAAAATCTCCATTTGCCTGGGCAGTTATCACTCACCTTGTTGAATGAACAGATGGCACACAGGCTTATGCACATACGCATTGAAACACAGCAAATAGAACAGGGCTAATGTGATCACTAGTACTACACCACATTTGCTCTCTTTGAAATTACTTGGATCAATCCTCACACACTTGCAATCAGGGACAGCAGAGATGTTTAACTCGGAGTGAAAGAAGGACATTTTTGCCAGTTAAGTACCTCAACAAGATAAGCATATTAAAAACAAATTCTGGTTACTTTTGATTTTTCCGGGAAAGGTTTGATTTCTAAAGGGGAATGATCAGTTGACACACTATCACGGTGGCAGATCTCAAAGTTGCAGGCCATAGGACAGGCCCATTATTATTCAAATGACAAGTTTTTGTTCCCTTGATGAGAGGGGACAGAGTCCAACCACGCCCACATTTGCAAAATGAATGGATCACCGTGAGTACCCAGATATATCTTCTAGCAGCACAGTGGCTCAGTGGTTAGCACTGCTGCCTCACAGCACTAGGGTCCCAGGTTCAATTCCAACCTCGGGTGACTGTCTGTGTGGAGTTTGCACATTCTCCACGTGTCTGCGTGGAGAATGCACAAAGATGTGCAGGTCAGGTGAATTGGCCATGCTAAGTTGCCCATAGTGTTAGGTGCAATAGTCAGGGAGAAATGGGTCTGGGTGGGTTACTCTTCGGAGGGTCGGTATGGACTGGTTGGGCCGAAGGGCCTGTTTCCACACTGTAGAGAATCTAATCTAATACGTAGCTCAGAAGGAAGGCTAAAATAATCCAATGATGAATACTTACACTGGGGCTAGTAAGGGAATGGCAGCAATTAGGATGAAATGAGGTTTAGGTCAAGTAGGTGGTTAGAAACAAAATGGTGGTGATCTACTTTTTTTCTTTCTTTAAATATCCCCTGCACTATTTTACATCACTGAAAAGAAAAATGTACATTACTTTTCAATATAAAGAGGTTCCCTAAAGGAAAGAACCTGCAAGAGTTCTGTTTCTGTTAGCTATTTGATTCATGCACAAGCAATATAATGACAAACGTTTAATCTTTTGACATTTGACAATCTGAATGACATCTCTCCCTTCACAGTTTATAATTGGTGTGAATCCATTTCATGACAGCCTCCCTCCACAACGAATAAGGAAAAGCATTCTGTTTCAAAATCATCATTGTCACATTGTACATGCCACAGACACAAAATGCACCCAATACTATTTCAAAATCATTTGCCTTATGTTTCCATTTCCAACCACCCCCCACCAAATCCCCCCACTTCCATCTTCCATCCCTCCTTCAGCCCCAGTCCCTCTCCAAACCCCCACTCCCACCTCTCAACACCCATATCCCCGACTCCCACTGGCCCCCTCACCCCCACCTCCCACCGGACTCCCACCCATCCCCCCCACCCCATGTAACTATTTCATTAAATGCATTGTGAAATTAGGTTTTATCTGTAAATGTTAGGACTGTTTCTCTGTGTTTTTCTTCAGTCCCTTTTATAGCCTCTGTCTCAGGGATTTTGGAGCAAGGTTAACTCTGAATTAATCAAATGGCCTCATTTTGAATTCGGTTTGAAGCGACAGCACTGTCTTCAAAGGACAAAGTCAAAATGGACAACCAATCTTGCTAATGTGGAAAAGAAAATATCCAGGACATTCTCGGGAATGGATTGGAGAAGGAAGCTCCTGCTTATAGAACAGAAGCTCTGAAATGGAAGGACTTTGCTCTGACTTTTCACTGCTTTGCCTAAAACACTGAGATGAGTACGTGTGGAAAATGGGTCAGTGACTAGTGATCTCATTTGTACACTGGATATATTTTTCATGTCAGTCTGATGCCCAGCCAAACAATGCTTGCTAATGATTTAACAGAGTAGGAATAATTTTGAACATCAAATGGGCCTAGTAATATTGGCATTGGTTGGGTGACTCTCTACTCTTTAAGCTAGTGTGGGTGCCCAATTCATATCGCAGTAGATGGTTCCTAGCCCTTGCTAAATGCAAATGGGAATACAACCAGCAGTTGACCCAAAAACAAAAGGAGACAGATTCTGGGATATTTGCTCAAGTCAAGGTTGGAACAACTGTTCAGGTGCAAGCTCCTCCATCATCAAAGCTCTGATCTCAAGAAATTGGAGCAATGAAGGGAGAGATTGAGTTAAGAAGTGATGGATGAGAAGATGGAATGGCTGAAATAAAGAAGGACGGGGAGAAAGAAACGCAGATTGTTTTCTTTTTGCTTATCTTTAGTCAGGGCATAATTTATGATGTCGATGCCAGAATCAGGAAACTAAATTAATGCATGATAAGAAATAACTGAAGGCTACAACCAGAACACTAATAAAGATTTGAAGGCTGAGAAACTGTTGCACTGACATCTTGGCATGTCACAAAGTTGTAGAGTCATAGAGATGTCCAGCACGGAAACAGACCCTTCAGTTCAACTCATCCATACTGACCAGTTATCCCAACCCAATCTAGTCCCACCTGCCAGCTCCCAGCCCATATCCCTCCAAACCCTTCCTATTCATATACCCATCCAGATGCCTTTTAAATGTTGCAATTGTACCAGCCTCCTCCGCATCCTCTGGCAGCCCATTCCATGAAAAGGTTGCCTCTTAAATCTCTTTTATATCTTTTGCTTCTCACCCTAAACCAGTCCTCTAGTTCTGGACTCCCCCATCTCAGAGGAAAGACCTTGTCAATTACCCTATTTATACCCCTCATGATTTTATAAACCTCTATAAGGTCACCCCTCAGCCTCTGATGCTCCAGGGAAAACAGCCCCAGCCTGTTCAGCCTCTCCCTGTAGCTCAGACCCTCCAACCCTGGTAGCATCCTTGTAAATCTTTTCGAAACCCTTTCAAGTTTCACAACATTCTTACGGTAGGAAGGAGACCAGAATTGCATGCAATATTCCAAAAATGGCCTAACCAATGTCCTGTACAGCCGCAACATGACCTCCCAACTCCTGTACTCAATACTCTGACCAAGAAACGAAAGCATACCAAATGCTCTTCACTATCCTATCTACCTGCGACTCCACTTTCAAGGAGCTATGAACCTGCACTCCAAGGTCTCTTTGTTCAGCAACACTCCTCAGGACCTGACCATTAAGTGTATAAGTCCGACTAACATTTGTTTTCCCAAAATGTAGCATCTTGCATTTATCTAAATTAAACTCCATCTGCCACTCCTCAGCCCATTGGCTCATCTGATCAAGATCCTGTTGTAATCTGAGGTAACCTTCTTCACTGTCCACTACACCTCCAATTTTGGTGTCATCTGCAAAATACTACTAACTATACCTCTTATGCTCGCATCCAAATCATTTATATAAATGATGAAAAGTAGTGGACCCAGCACCGATCCTTGTGGCACTCCCTGGTCACAGGCCTCGAATCTGAAAAACAACCCTCCACCACCACTCTCTGTCTTCGACCTTTGAGCCAGTTCTGTATCCAAATGGCTAGTTCTCCCTGTATTCCATGAGATCTAACCTTGCTAATCAGTCTCCCATGAGGAATCTTGTCGAACACCTTACTGAAGTCCATATAGATCACATCTACCACTCTGCCCTCATCAATCCTCTTTGTTACTTCTTCAAAATACTCAATCAAGTTTGTGAGACATGATTTCCCACGCACAAAGCCATGTTGACTATACCTAATCAGTCCTTGCCTTTCCAAATACATGAACATCCTGTCCCTCAGGATTCCCTCCAACAACTTGACACCACCGACATCAGGGTCACTGTTCTATAGTTCCCTGGCTTGTCCTTACCATCTTTCTTAAATAATGGCACAACGTTAGCCAACTTCCACCTTACCTGTTACTATTGATGATACAAATGGTAGACTTCAGATTATACTCTGATGAAGGTCTGGTTCTTCAATTTAAATATTGTGTATGAGGCCCCCTTATGGCCATCGATACATTTCAGGCAATCATCAGAAGTTCTGAAGAAGAATCACACCAGTCTTGAGACATTAATTTGGTTTCTCGCTCCACAGATACCGCCGAGTTTCTCTGGCGCTTTCTGTCTTTACATCAGAAGAAGAGTTGAGGAAGTACAAAACTCTCAAATGCTTGCAGATGTGCTGGCATCACAGATGTACTGGAAGTCCAGTACTATAAGAACGGAGCCGGGGGGAGGGGAGGAAGACTCAAATTACTACAATTGGTCACCGAGGTGGGAGGAAGGAAGAATCAAATTGCTACAATGGTCAGTAAAAAACACATCCTATTTTTATTGGCATGCAGAGCAGGGCATCATTTATCACCCACTGGAGTGCCAGATTGTCTTATCTTTCTGTGCTTGTCCTATAAATGATCACAAGTGGCCTGTTCCAAATGGAGCTGATCGTGGAATCTGGGACCTGCTGTGTCTTTGTTCTATTTCTTTCCCAAAACTTTCCCACCTGTTCTCAGGAAGTGTTCATTTTTATTTTGCTATGGGCATCCCAAATTCCCATTAAACAGGGTTACTGGCTTGTTCGGTCACTTCGCGTCAACCAATTCTGCAATCAAATGCAAGTCAGACCAGGTAAGGATTGCAGGTTGCCAGTCATTAGAGAACCCAATAGGTTTTTCCAACAATAGGTTTTAATAGTGACCGTTAAGGAGAGTAGCTTTTCCGTTCCAGGTATTTTCCTGAACTACCATGATGGTATTTGAATCCATTTCCTCAGAGGATTCACATAGACCTATGGATTACTCGTCCAGTGATATTATCATAATGTTACCATCTCAGTGGCTCAGCGTGGTAGTCTCTTGGCAGCCTGCAGGCTCTCAGTTGCCCATGGTGGTCTTTCAGTGGCTCAGCGTGGCGGTCTCTCGGTGGCCGCGGTGATCTCTAAGCGGCCTGTGGCAATCTCTCAGTGGCTCAGCGTGGCATTCTCTCAGTTGCTCAGTTTGGCGGTCTCCCAGCGGCCCGTGGTGGTCTCTCAGTGGCCCATGGCAGTCTCTCAGCGGCCTGTGGCGGTCTCTCAGTGGCCCATGGTGGTCTCTCAGCAGCCCGTGACGGTCTCTCAGTGGCCCGTGGTGGTCCTTTGGCCCTGCATGGGCTTCCGGCCTCAAGGTGATTCAAGACCCGGCAGGAACTGGAAGCCAGGTGCCGGCATGGACTGGGTTGGAAAGACCGTCATCCTGTACTTTTTATTCCTCAATTTTCTAATTTACTGCTATGATCTGTAATGCTGGACTTATTATTTCTTTATTTTTCTATTTTTATTTCGGTAAGAACTTGTTCTGAAAAATCTGTACATAAGTATCTTCTACCTAAGTTGGCGCGTGGGTGGCGACTTGTAAACTTTCCACTGTACTCATTGAGTACACGTGACAATAAAGTTAATTCAATTCAAACTCCCCTTGAGTGCATCAGAAAACCTGAGAAAATTAAGTACACACAGTGTCCTGCTCTTTGCAGAACATATAAATTGTACCATTACCTTTTCCTCACTTGAAGCTGACTCTAGAGGTTTGTGAGCTCAGTACTGACACCTTTCCTGACAATCTGTTTCAATAATTTATTTGCAGGACCTGTTAGATCTCCAGGCCACACACTGATCTTAAGGCAATGGTAACCACTTCTGTTCTTGTTTCAGTTGTGTGACAGAGCTCCTCTGACTCACCTGCTTGATATAAAAATATTACCAAAATCTAAATCTGACAATATTTTTTTCCCATTCTGGTTATTTTTGAACTGATCTGTTCCTGTCTCCTTTAATTACCTTTCTGACTAATTCATTCCAGAACTCTTGCCAACTGTAGAAGGATTAAGGAAAATCTGGCAGAAGTTTCTTATTTAAATATGTGTTCACAAGGAACTGAATCCTTTACTAAACGGAGTCCTTATATATGGATCAATGTTACCATTTCAATTTATAACTTCAGAAGGACCAATTTTGTCACTTCATACATTCTCCTCTTTTCCAACAGTTCCAGTTTCCTTAATGTTTTCTCCTACCATAAAATTGTTAATAGGTTCATAAGGTATAGGAGCAGATAAGGTATAAGCCACTTGGCCCATTGAGCCTGCTACGCCACTTGATCATGGCTGATATGCTCCTTATTCTCATTTTCCTGCCTTCTCTCCATAATCCTTCAACCTGTTGCTAGTTAAAAATCTGTCTAACTCCTCCTTAAATTTACTCAATCCCAGCATCCACTGCACTTTGGGGTAGCAAATTTCACAGATTCACTACCGTGGGAGAAGAAGTTTCTCTTCAACTCTGTTTTAAATTTGCTACCCCTTATCTTAAGATTATGACCTCTTGACCTGGAATGCCCCGCAAGCGTAAGCATCCACTTCACATCTATTTTATCCACACATTTTATCATCTTGAATACCTCAACTTGATCTCCCCTCATTCTTCTAAATTCCAGAGAGTATAGGCCTAAACTGTTCAATCTCTCTTCATATGACAAACCCCTCATCATCACTGGGATCAATCTAGTGAACCTCCTCTGAACTGCCCCTAATGCCAATACATCTTTCCTCAAATAAGGGGACCAAAACCGTGCACAATGCTGCAGGTGTGGTCTCACCACTATCTTGTATAGTTGCCAAAGTTAAAAATCACCCAACACCAGGTTATCGTCCAACAGGTTTATTTGGAAACACTAGCTTCTAGAGTGCTGTTCCTTCATCAAGTAGCTTTGGAAGAGGATCATAAGACACAGAATTTATAGCAAAAGATTACAGTGTCATGCAGCTGAAATGATATTTTGAACAAACCTAGACTGCTGTTAAGTCTTTCATCTTTTAAAATGGGGCTGCAGGTTTCAGTTAATAATATGTAAATCCCAGAACTTCTTTTAAGTTACATTCTCGTTTAATATAACAGGTTTTATTAAAAAAAGGTGATTATTAAAAAAAAGTGACTTCTCAGCTCAGACAATGCATTAGAAGGTGTGAGGTCTGTCTGTATCCCAAACTTGAGTCAGACTGGTTCTATTTCCAAAGTGGAATTTATAAAATGTTACATAGATTGACTGCCTGAAGATTGTGTACTTTTTGATCAAAATATATCTGCAAATATAATTCTGCAAGTGCAAATTCACCCCATACACTTATATGTGTACGTGTGCGTCCATGAGAGAGAGCGAGAGAGAGCAAGACAGAGAAAGAGAGTGAGGGAGAGAGTGAGAAAGAGAATGCATGTGAATGTGTGGGCAGGAGAGAGTGTGTGTATGCTTGGTAAAGTGTATGTGAGAGTTTGTTGGAGGGTGCGTGCGTGCATGGGTATGAGTGTGGGGTCTATATGTGCATGTGAATGAGAGAGCGTGTGAGTGAGAGAGGGTCTGCATGAGTGTGTAAGTATGTAAGAGTGTGTGTGTGATAGAGAGAGAGAGAGAGAGAGTGTGAGAGTGTATAGTACAGTGGGGTCACCTGTAGTGTGACATGAACCCAAGGTCCCAGTTGAGGCCATCCCCATGAGTACCGAACTTGGCTCTCAGCTTCTGCTCGGCCACTCTGCCTTGTTGCGGATGAATGGACGCTGCTCAATAATTGCCAGACATCCCCTCCCAGTTGGGGAACACTTCAGTGGTCAGGGACATTCGGCCTCGGATCTTTGGGTGACCATCCTCCAAGGCAGACTTCGGGATATGCAACTTTGTTCATTCCAGTCCAACACCGGCACCTCCACAACTTGTATAGTTGCAACAATACTTCCCTCCTTTCATATTCTATTCCTTTAGCTATAAAAACCAACATTCCTTTCGCTTTCCTTATTATCTGCTGTACCTGCATGTTAATTTCTGTGACTCATGAACAAGAACACCCAAATCATGTGCACCGGAGCACCCCAAAGTCTCTCCCCATTGAGATAATAGGTCGCCTTCCCATTTTTCTGAACAAAATGCATGACCTCACACTTATCCACGTTAAACTCCATCTGCCACATTTTGACCCACTCTCCCACCCTATCGATGTCCATTTGTAATGTTCTTATTTCCTCTTTGCAATTTACCATGCTGCCGATTTTTGTGTAATTTGCAAATTTGGCTCTAGAGCCTTCTATCCTTGTGTCCAAGATAATAGACATAATTTTATTTATTGTTCACCTTTTAAAACCTCTCTAGTTTGTTGTTGTTTCTATGTTTCTATGCATCATGTTGAATTGCAGCCAGAACTTCAAGTGATGTCGAACCAATGCCATTTGCTTTATGAACATGCCTACAGTCAAGGAGCAGAAGGAGGCCATTCAGCTTCTGGGGGCTACCCCACTATTTAATAAGATCAACACTAATCTGATTATAAATTAAAATTTCACATCCCTGCCCACTCCTGTTAACCCTTCACCCCCTTGCTCCAGAAACTATCCACTTCTGCCTTAAAAATATTCAAGGGCATTCTTCCACTACTTTTCAGGAAGAGAATTCCAAAGACTCTCAAATCCCTGCAAGAGATCATTTTGCTGCGTGTCTGTTTTATATGGGTATTTTTCGGGGAAGTCCATGTGCTTAGATTTCTAGAAGGCATTTGATAAAGTGCTAAATCTTACCACAATACAAACACTAGTTCTCCTTTATCCACAACTCATTACATAAACACAATTGGTGAAGCATGATTTCCCTTTCTTAAAACCATGTTGACTAAGCTTGATTATCTTGAGCTTATCTAGGTGTCCTGCTTTGACTTCTTTAATACTAACTTCTTACATTTTCTCCATGACAACATTAACTTTCCTGTAGTTGCCTGCTTTCTGTCACCCTCCTTTATGAACAATGGAGTTACACTTCAATCTTTCAATCTTAAGGGACTTACTCCAAATTCTGTGATTTTTGAAAAATTAAAATCAATGCATCAACCATCTCATTTGCCACATCTTTCAGGAGCTGAGGTTAAAATCCATCAGGGTCTACCCACTTGTCAGCTTACAGCTCCAAGAATTTGCTCGGTCTCACTTATCCGATGTCTGTTATTTTCCAAAGTCCCTTCTTCCCAATCACTTCCTGGTTTATCAATCTGGAATTGACTTTCATCTCTACAGTTAAGAATGATGCAAAATATCTGTTCAATTCATCTGCTGTCTCTTCATTTTCCTTTGATAATTCTCCTGACCCTCACTTTTCAAGGAACCAATGCTCACTTGCTGACTCGTTTCTTTTTATGTACTTTAAAAAAAAATTGCTATCTGTTTAAATATTTTTGCCTAGCTATCTTGTACTCTCATTTTTCCCTCTCTATTAATTTTTGGTCTGGAGATGCCATTTTTGGACTGGGGTGTACAAAGTTAAAAATCACACAACACCAGGTTATAGTCCAACAGGTTTAATTAGAAGCACTAGCTTTCAGAGCGCTGCTCCTTCACAATCACCTGACCCAAATGATCCTGTTGGACTATAATCTGGTGTTGAATCATTAATTTTTGGCCATTCTTTGCTGCGTTTTATATCCTGCACAATTGTCTGACCTGCCAAAAGTTTTTGCACAATTGCTTGCTTTTTAAGTTTGATCCTATCTTTAATCTTTCCAGTTAACATAAACGGTGAGCTGATCCATTGGAATTTTTCTTACTCATTGGAATTCATCAATTTTGTACATTCTAAGATAGCCTTTTAAATGTCTGCCATGACATTTCTATTGACCTACTGGGGTCAAGTTAGCTCAGTTGGTTGGATGGCTGCTCTGCAATACTATGTGATGCCAATTAGTGTGGGTTCAATTCCTCTACCAGCTGAGGTTACTATGAAGGTCTCTCCTCACCTGAGGTGTGGTGACCCTCAGGTTAAAACACCACCAGATATCCCTGTTCCTAATCAGAGATTAGACCCATTCCTCTCTCACTCAAACTGAATATGAAATGCAATAATATTATGGTTGCTGCTTTCTAGGCGAACCTGCACCATGAGGCTATTTATTAATCCTATGTCATTGTACAAGACCAGGGCAAGTGTAGTCTGCTCTCTAGGTGGCTCCAGAATATCCAAAGAAAATACAAAGATCAAAGACTGGGCATTCATGAGGCACAGTGGATCATCACCAGCAGCAGAATTGTACTCCAGCACAGTCTCCAACCTCATGTTTCAGCAAATTCTCCACTTAACCATTATCATTAATCCAGAGGATCAACCCTGGTTCAATGGAGAGAACAGGAGGACATGCCAGGAACAGCACCAGGCACACTTAAAAATAAGGTGTCAACTTGGTGAAGCTACCAAACAAGACTACCAGCATACTAAACAGCATAAGCAGCAACTGATAGAGCTAAGGGATCCTACAGCTAGCGGATCAGATCTAAGCTCTGCAGTCCTACCATATCCAGTTGTGAATGGTGGTGGACAATTAAGCAATTCGCTGGAGGAGAAGGCTCCACAAATATTCCCATCCTCAATGATGGAAGAGCCCAACACGTCAGTGCAAAAGGTAAGGTTGAAGCACTCACAGCAATCTTCAGCCAGAAGTGCCATATACCAAGATTCAGATGGGCCTCCCTCAGTGGTCCCCAGCATCACAGATACCAGCCTTTAGCTTAATTGATTCACTACATGTGATTTTAAGAAATGGTTGGAGGCACTGGATACTGTAAAGGCCAAGGCCCTGACAACATTCTGGAAATAGTACTGAAGACCTGTGCTCCAGAACACTGCCTTAGCTGCCTTAGCTGAGATCTTCCAGTACAGATACAACACTCACATCTTGCCAATGTGAAAAATTAGCCAGATATGTCCCATACACAAAAAGCAGGACAAATTCAACCCACCCTATCAGTTTACCCTCAAACATCAGTAAGTGATGGAAAGTGTCATCAACAGTGCTATCAAGCAGCAGCTACTCAGCAATAACCTGCTTAGAGACGCCCAGTTTGGGTTCTGCCAAGGCCACTCAGCTCCTGACCTCATTATCACCTTAGTTCAGACATGGACAAAAAAGGTGAATTCCAGAGGTGAGGTGAGAGTAACAGCCTTTGTCATCAAAGCCACATTTGACAGAGTGGAGCATCCAGAATCCCCAGCAAAACTGGAATTAATGTGTATCAAACTTTCCGTTGGTCAGAGTCATACTGGTACAGAGGAAGATGGATATGATTTTTGGAGGCCCATCATCTCAGACCAAGAACATCCCTGCAGGAGTTCCTCAGAGCAGTGTCCATGGCCCAACCACCTTCAGTCATTTCATCAATGACTTTCCCTCCAACATAGGTCAGAGGTGAGAATGTTCGCTGATGAGTGCACAATGTTCAGCACTGTTCGCAACTCCTCAGATGCTGAAGCAGTCCATGTGCAAATGCAACAAGATCCAGGCAATATCCAGGCTTGGGCTGACAAATGGCAAGTAACATTCGCACCACACAAATGTCAGGCTATGACCATATCCAATAACAGACAATCCAATCACCACCACTTGATATTCAATGGTGTGACCTTCACTGAATCTTCCACTGTCAACATCTTGGGGGCTTTCACTGACCGGAAACTCACCTGGATTCACCACATAAACACAGTAGCTGGAAGGGCAGGTCAGAGGCTAATAATACTGTGGGGAGCAACTCACTTGACTCCCCAAGGCATAAGTCAGGAATGTGATGGAATTATCGCCACGTGCCTGGATGAGCGCAACTCCAACAGCATTCAAGAAGCTTGACATCATCCAGAACAAAGCAGCCCATTTGATTGGCACCACATCCACAAACATTCCCTCCTTCCACGCTCAGTAGCAGCAGTGTGTACTATGTTTAAGAGGCACTGCAGAAATTCACCAAAGGTCCTCAAATGGCACTTTCCAAACCCACGGTCACTTCCATCTAGAAGGCCAAGGGAAGCAGGTATGCGGGAACACTACCATCTGCAAGTTCCCCTTCAAGCCACTCACCATCCTGACTTGGAAATTTATCACTGTTTCTTCACTATCACCTCGTCAAAATCCTGGTATTCCCTCCTTTCAGGAATTGTGGTTCAACTGACAGCATGTAGAATGCAGCATACCACCACCACCACCTTCTCAAGGGCAACTAGGGATGGACAATAAATACTGGCCAGCCAGTGACATCCATGTCCGATGAGTGAATAAATTTTACAAAAAGACCCTGAGTACATTCAATGAGCTCCTTATGTAGGCTACCTTTTCTAGACTGATTTTTAACATATTGATCAGTCAATATTCAGATTAAAATCTGCAATACTTGGCGTGCCTTTCTGACAAGCTCCCATTATTATTTCTTACCATCCTACCTGTAGTTCTATTCAGGGGCCTACATTTTAGTCTCACAAGTGAATTCTTGCCACTACCATTTTAATCTTTAACCAAATCATTTTCACATGCTGGTGTCTAAACTAAGGCTATGCCTCTCTACTCTGCTAATACCATCATTAACTAACAGAGCCATCTTGTTCAATATTCAGACACTGATCCATGAAAGCCCGCAGCCGTGTCGGTATAATAGCAACTAGAGTAGACTCATTTACTTTGATTTGAGCTTAGTTCATCTGTTTTGTTTTGAATGCTACACAGTCTTTAGTTTAACCCTTTAGTTTGTAGTCTGAAGCTTCTCCTGTTGAGTTACTTTTAGCTTTGTACTGTTGATTCATTCTAGTCATGGTCTCTTTATTAATTCCCATATGAATACCTTTCTCCTTTACCTTGTCTCTATTCTTGGTTTAGCACATCAGCCCAAATCTGATACCCTACACCTCCTATTTATTTGGAAATGCTTTCTAATTGCCCAGTTATACAGCTCACAAGAAGACCAACTGGAAAATGGTTCAGGTTAAAGATCATTCTAATGCTACAGATTCTACTTTTCCTCATGTTGGTGCCAATGGCCCACAAACCTGAACTTGTTTTGTATCCTGTCTGTGTCAATGCAGACTAGAACATTATTCATTTGTATTCATTGTTGTAAATCTCAATCTGCATCCTGAAAAAATTCCATTTAGCAAATACTCCTACTAACTCGTTTCTTGTTCCACATCCTGTTACAAACAGAGGTACAAAAGGACAAGAAACGTCCAAGTTGAAAATTTCAATCCAAATTTGTTTAACACATTATTTATCATCTTCTTATTTTGTTAACAGTGAAAAGTGTGGAATTTCTGTACATTGCACTCTTGTCAAAGTAATTAACACATATACATAATGCATAGGGATGTGAAATATCATTCACGTGGCTGACACCATGATGTCCAAAGGGCAAGTGATCCACATTCTCTTAGAGGAATGTTTGTGGGACGATGGTTTTGTTGCCAGATTTGTAAGTATAAAGTCAGTTCCAAATGATTTGTTTGAGGATGTCGAGGATGTGATAAACATTGAAGTATTGCATTGCTAATACAGGAAAATTACAAATGGGAAGTGTGTCATATACCGCTCTGTATTAAACTTCTCACTATTTGGCCCACCTGGACATCTGTAATCTCAGGATTGCTTCTTCCAATTCCATTGACTTGTCTAGTTTTGCTATTACCTTCCAATTTCAGCACTATTCATAGAGGTGCTTTATCCAATAACTTGCATTTATATAACACCCGATATATCTTTAAATCATTGTAAGGTGCATCACAATCAGAGAACATTTAATGTTGTGACCCATAAGTGGTAGTTAATAGTGATCAGAACTTTGGTTGAAGAGATAGATATCAAGGATTACTTTAATGAAGAAGTACGCAGGTGATGTTGATCTCAGTGCCTTGCTAGCTAAAGACAGCAATGTGCACTATGATGTGCAGTGATTGAAATTAGAGTGTGCAAAAGCGAGGACCACAGAGATCTTGGAAGGTTATGGGTTGGAGGAGGTTACAGAGGTAGTAAAGAGTAGGCCAATGAAGAATGCAATATTAGGTTCAGAATTTTTAAAACAAAGCATTAAACAGACCAGGAACCAATCTAGGTTCACAAAGATAGGGATAATTGGTGAACAGAACTTAGTGTGTTAGGATATGGCTAGCACAGTTTTGGATGAGCTAACATTGATAGAGGGTGCAAGGGAAAGGTCAGCCAGGAGAGCATAAAAACAACTGAATAAGACATGAAGATCGAATTACCTCATTCAGGCTCAGGCAGTGGTGAGAGAGAGGGAATTAGCCTTTGGCTAAGGAATGGAGTTGGGAGCAAGGACCAAAGATCGTTTGTCAATCCAAAGTTTAATTGGAGGATGTTTCTATTAAACCATTACCTGCTGCCTGATGAACTATCAGGGGAAAATGAGATGTTGAGAGAGATGGTGATAAAGGATGGTGTCACCATCTTGCATGGGAAACCTGATTCACTGAGGTGTAGCATATAGATGGGGAAATAGGAAGGGGCTGATGATAGATCCTTGAGGAACAACAATGGTAATGGTGTTGGAGGAAGAAGCAATTACAAATGCTTTACTTATTACAAATTTATAGAATGAATCATGTGTAGTTCCTTCAACACTAACATAAATGTGCATCATTGATGGCGTATTGTATTTCCAGTCATGTCAAACACTACACAGATGAGAAAATATGCTTACAATGATTACAGACACAAATCCAGGGGTGAAAGAGCTGAGTGTAGGGATTCAAACATAATAGTGCACTAAAGGTGAATTGATGGAAAGTGACAACGTTTTCAGGGACTTTGGAAAGGACGTCACGTTAGACCTGGGCAGTGACTAGCCATGACAGAGGGGTGAAGCTTATTTTTCAAGTAATGGGCTGATGACAGCAAATTTAAAGAGAGATCTGGAGGAGACTATACTTAAAGAGAGAGAAGCATTAATTACATCAGGAGACCAGAAAGGAGAGTTAGCTAGATGGTAACTGGGTGACAACAGTATTGAATCCATCCGTTTGTAAATTAGAAACAGTGGGAATCCCAGTGCTGAGCTCTGAGGCAACCGACAGGGAACTTTAGTAAAAGCAAAACATCGCAGATGCTGGAAATGTGAAATAAAAACAGAAAATGCTGGAGGAACCCGGTGGGTGTGTTAACATCTTTGGAGAGATTACAAGAGTTAATCAGTTCTAAGGAACAGTCACAGTGAATACGAAGCATTTAATCTGTTTCTCTCTCCACAAATACTGGCAGACCTGCTGAGTTTCTCCAGTATTCATAGAATCATAGAATCCATGCAGTGTGGAAACAGGCCCTTCGGCCCAACAAATCCACACCGACTCTCCGAACAGTATCCCACCCAAACTCATTCCCCTACCCTATTACTCTACATTTACCTCCATCACATCACTAAACTCTATGGGCAACTTAGCATGGCCACTTCACCTAACCTGAAAAATGTGTTGCTGGAAAAGTGCAGCAGGTCAAGCAGCATCCAAGGAGCAGGAGAATCGACATTTCGGGCATAAGCCCTCCTTCAGGAATGAGGAAGGTGTGCCAAGCAGGCTAAGATAAAAGGTAGGGAGGAGGGACTTGGGGGAGGGGCGTTTGGAAGGTGATAGGCCGGAGAGGGGGTGGGCGCGGAGAGATCGGGAAGAAGATTGCAGGTCAAGAAGGCGGTGCTGAGTCCGAGGGTTGGGACTGAGATAAGGTGGGGGACGGGAAATGAGGAAGCTGGAAATATCTGCATTCATCCCTTGTAGTTGGAAGGTTCCGAGGTGGAAGATGAGGCGCTCTTCCTCCAGGCGTCGTGTTGCCATGGTCTGGTGATGGAGGAGGCCAAGGACCTGCATGTCCTTGGCAGAGTGGGAGGGGGAGTTAAAGTGTTCAGCCACGGGGCGGTTGGGTTGTTTGGTGCGGGTGTCCCAGAGGTGTTCTCTGAAAGGTTCCGCAAGTAGGCGGCCTGTCTCCCCAATGTAGAGGAGGCTACATCGGGTGCAGCGGATGCAGTAAATGATGTGTGTGGAGGTGCAGGTGATTTTGTGACGGATGTGGAAGGATCCCTTGGGGCCTTGGAGGGAAGTGAGGCGTGAGGTTTGGGCGCAAGTTTTGCATTTCTTGCGGTTGCAGGGGAAGGTGCCAGGAGTGGAGGTTGGGTTGGTGGGGGGTGTGGACCTGACGAGGGAGTCACGGAGGGAGTGGTCTTTCCAGAACGTTGATAGGGGTGGGGAGGGAAATATATCCTTGGTGGTGGGGTCTGTTTGGAGGTGGCGGAAATGATGAAGGATGATACGATGTATCTGGAGGTTTGTGGGGTGGTAGGTGAAGACCAGTGGGGTTCTGTCCTGGTGGCGACTGGAGGGGTGGGGTTCAAGGGCGGAGGAGCGGGAAGTGAAGGAGATGCAGTGGAGAGCATTGTCAACCACGTCTGAGAGGAAATTGCGTTCTTTGAAGAAGGAGGCCATCTGGGTTGTACGGTATTGGAATTGGTCCTCCTGCAAGCAGATGCGGCGGAGGCGAAAGAATTGGGAATATGGGATGGTGTTTTTACAGGGGGCAGGGTGGGAGGAGGTGTAATCTAGGTAGCTGTGGGAGTCGGTCGGTTTATAGTAAATGTCCGTGTTGAGTCGGTCGCCCGAGATAGAAATGGAGAGGTCTAAGAAGGGGAGGGAGGAGTCTGAGACGGTCCAGGTAAATTTGAGGTTGGGGTGGAAGGTGTTAGTAAAGTGGATGAACTGTTCAACCTCCTCGTGGGAGCACGAGGTAGCGCTGATACAGTCATCAATGTAGCGGAGGAAAAGGTGGGGGTGGTGCCAGTGTAGCTGCAGAAAATGGACTGTTCCACACATCTGACGAAGAGGCAGGCATAGCTGGAGCCCATGCAGGTGCCCATGGCTACTCCTTTGGTTTGGAGGAAGTGGGAGGATTGGAAAGAGAAGTTGTTCAGAGTGAGAACCAGTTCAGTCAGTCGAAGGAGGGTGTCAGTGGAAGGGTACTGGTTGGTTCGGCGGGGAAGGAAGAAGCGGAGGGCTTTGAGGCCTTCGTGATGGGAGATGGAGGTGTATAGGGACTGGATGTCCATGGTGAAGATAAGGCATTGGGGCCGGGGAAGCGAAAATCATGGAGGAGGTGGAGGACTAAGGTGGACAGGACCGTGTCAAGGTATGCAGAAATGAGTTCGGTGGGGCAGGAGCAGGCTGAGACAATGGGTCGGATGGGGCAATCAGGGTAGTGGATTTTGGGCAGGAGGTAGGAATGGTGGTGCGGGGTTGTGGGACTATGAGGTTGGAGGCAGCGGATGGGAGATCCCCTGAGGTGATGAGGATATGGATGGTCTGGGAGATGATGGTTTGGTGGTGGGAGGTGGGGTCATGGTTAAGGGGGCAGTAGAAGGAGGTGTCCGCGAACTGGTATATAGCCTCAGCAATGTAAAGACTGGTGCGCCAAACTACCACTGTGCCTCCCTTGTCTGCTGGTTTGATAGTGAGATTGGGGTTGCACGTTGCGAGGGTGAGAGGTTGGAGTGGGTGAGAGGGGTGGACAGGTTGAGGCGGTTAATGTCGCGGCGGCAGTTGGCTATGAAGAGATTGAGGGCGGGTAAGAGGCCAGCACGGGGTGTCCAGGTGGATGGGGTGTGTTGGAGGCGGGAGAAGGGGTCGTCAGAGGGTGGGCAAGAATCCTGGTTGAAGAAGTAGGCGCGGAGGCGAAGGCGGCAGAAGAATTGTTCACCTAACCTGCACACCTTTAGATTGTCTGTTTTTATTCCACACTGAACTTTCCTAGTTCTTTGACTGAGTATTTCTTAGGTCCCATACGTTAAAAACTATCCCATTCTTAAAGTTTATTCAGAATGTCCAGAGTTTGGTGTTTAATAGACTTTCATAAGGAATTTTGTAAAGCCTTTTAAATGGTGGTGGTGGGGTTGGGGTTGGAGAACAGTTGACCACAATCCATTTTTGCTATAATTGCTCAAACAGGTAAAGAGCTTTAATTTGGTGGGATCAGTCAGTCCTGAATCCACATTGACTGGTATGTGAGAGATTGCTCATCTGCCTTTGATCTCAAATTGATTCCTAGTAATTGGTTCCATTATTTTCACTGAATGGCAGTGAACTAATAGCTTTGGTGTTGTCTATGTCTCCTTTGCCAAGCTTTCCGAATACTCCTGAATTTCAGGATAATAGCTTGTTTTCAATCTTCTGGTACCTTTCTAATGTTCAATTTATCACCCATTATAATTGTTAACATGTCACAAATCTCTTCCCTTGGAGGTAATTACCATCTCTCTGATTGGTCTGTCTGGGAATTCTAGCTAACCTATTGAAAAGTCTGTGCTTTTACTGAGGATATCTTTGGAGGTGGGCTCTTCTGACACAGTGGTAGTGCTCCTATCTCTGCGTTGAGAAGCCATGCTCAAATCCCACCTGCTTCAGCAGTGTATAACAACATCACTGAACTGGTTCATTATGAAGTATTTATCTTTGTTTGTGGAGCATCTGCTGCTCATGTATTCCTCTGTGAATATTTGAACACGTGTCCTTCAGAATATTTTACTATCTTATGCTCAAACATTTACTGTTGTGTGCTCAGAATATTTTGTTCTCACCCTTAGTTCAAGTTCATTGGTAGCTTTTAATAGTAGTTTTTAATGGTTGTCACCTCTACTCTTGTTCTTGCTATGGAATTAGAAGTATTGTCGCACTGTTTGGCTCATTTCAGGATTGTGCTTTTGTTCCAGGTGTCCTTTGCCTATCTGAATAACTTCCCAACCTGCTTCTTAATTTTTGACAGGACATGTCACGGACATGTACAGCACAGAAACAGATCCTTAGGTCCAACTCGTCCATGCTAATCAGATATCCTAAATTAATCTACTCCCATTTGCCAGCACTTGGCACACGTACCTTAAACACTTCCTGTCCAGATGCCTTTTAAATGTTGTAATTGTACCAGCCTCCACCACACCCTCTGGCAGCTCATTCCACACATGCACCACCCTTTGTATGAAAAAGTTGTACCTTAGGTCCTTTTTAAATCTTTCCCCTCTCACCCTAAGCCTGTGACCTCTAGTTCTGGACTCCCACACTCCAGGGAGTCCATTTACCCTATTCATGCTCTTCAATGTTTTATAAACCTCTATAAGGTCACCCCTCAGCCTTTAACACTCCAGGGAAAACAGCCCCAGCCTATTCAGCCTCTCCCCACAGCTTAAATGTAAATCTTTTCTGAACCCTTTCAAGTTTCACAACATCCTTCCTATAGGAAGGAGACCAGAGCTGCACGCAATATTCCAAAAGTGGCCTTACCTTTACAGCCACAACATGACCCCTCAAATCCTATACTCAATGGTCTGACCAATGAAACAAAGCATACCAAACACCTTCTTCACTATTCTATCTACCCGTGACTCCACTTTCAAGGAAGCATGAACCTGCACTCCAAGGTCTCTTTGTTCAGTAACATCCCCCAGAACCTTTCCATTAAGTGTACAACTGCCTGGTTATTGTCATCCAGAACTGTTAAGACTTCTACTTAATATATAATTTCTGGTAATTTATGAATACTAAATGAGATGAATCCTGTTGGATTCATTGTTGCACTGAGTGAGGAAGCAGTTGTCTATTGATTCAGATTTTCAACAACTTGGCTGTTCCCAATTTAGATCTGGTTGATTTAAGAATTCCATCAAAATATCTTTACAGTTCTCAAATATGTTTCCCATTGCTCCATAGAACCAATTATTCTCTTCCTAAACTGATTGATGGTGTATAGCATGTTTCTTGTGTAAGGGTGGAATTTATTTTAGCATAGGTGATGTCTACGTTATTTCATAGCTTTCCATCCCTCAACCATATCCTCATATCTGAAGCCACTATTGGGGACAATTTCTTTACCATCCTTGAGCTCCTGATATCCAAGACTAGACCATACGAGTTTTTTCTTTATCTTTTCTTACCGCTCTGGAGCCTGTTGTAACTTGTTCTTCTCTAATAAATGGGGCAAAAAATGTTCCAAAAAAAGCATGGAGTAACTCATGCTCCAAATTAGCCTGGTGTCCCAGTTGGTGTTATCATGGGTAGGATCCTGACTTGGGTGGGTGAAGCTTTAGCTCTGAGGCCACCAACAATAGGAACAGAAGCAGACCATTTGGTTTTTCAAGCCATGATTACAATTAATATGTATGTTAACTCCAGTTACTTATCTGTGCAGCATGTATCCTGGCATCCTCAGGTGGACAAAAGAATATCAAACCCAGACTAGAAGCTTTCAATCATTCCAATGTCCTGATCTTTTGGGAGACAAAGTTTGACATTTCAGCTGCTCTTTGTTTGAAGAAGTGCTTCCTGATTTCACTCTTAAACGGCCGAGCTCAATGCTGAAGATTATGCCACCTTATTCTTTTTATACACCAGACAGGAAATAGCTTTTCTGTATCTAGTTTTACCATTTTTGAAACCTTAATTAGATAATCCCATTTCAAATTACAAGAGAATACAAATCAGGTTTACCCAACTTCTGCTTATAATGTAATCCCTTAAACTCTGGTATCATTGTGGTGAGTCTGCATCCTACACCGATAAGGGCCAATATGTCTTTCTGTAGTTACCTAAGTTGATGTCTCACTAAGGTTCTGCACAGCTTAAACATCACAAAGCACACTTTAATATTTGAATTCCTTTGAGATAAAAAAAAATCTTTCCTTTATAGTCCATTTTGTGCACTCTCTGTAGATGTTAAACACAATTTCTTATGCTTCCCAAAACTAGTAATTTCTGATCAATATGCCAATTGGCATTCTATGATAATAATAACAAACAGGGTTCTACTTACAGTTCTTTTCCATCCTAACATCAAAGACATATCAGAGATAACTACCCGAATACCCACACCCCTGGGAATCTTAGTTGCCCACAAATCATTAAACACCTTCCACCAGCTCCTCACAAAGGTTAAAGACCTGACACCCACATCCAACAGGACAAACGTTATCTACAAGATATCCAACAACGACTGTGAGAAACACTACATAGGACAAACAGGTAGAACATATGAGTGCACGAGCATCAGCTCACTACTGCCAGACACGACCAACACGCTCTCATTTCCAACCACATAGACAACGAAGGACACCAATTCAACTGGGACGATGTAACAGGTAAAACAGAGACATGCCAGAGAATTTCTTGAAGCCTGGTGCTCCAACCGGAACTCTATCAATAAACACATTGAACTGGACCCCGTATACAAACCACTCAGATACAGAGCCGGAAGTACTAACAAGCAGACATATAAATACCAGTAGGGACAGAGCACCAACACAAAGACACATCGATGATGTCACATAGCGAGGCGACAAAACGTTTACAGAAAAACACAACGGCTTGGTGAATGACTCCATGACTTCTGGGTTCTATTTGTAAATACACTCAACCGATTTGAAGCACATTTTGAATGGCATTACTAGCAGTCTGCTCGAGGTCAATATGAGAAAAGCCGAGGCACAGATTAATTTTAATTTTGTAGTGATCAAGTACAGGAGCATTCTCAGGCTGCCAACTATCAGCATACAGCAGCCATCTACTATGGGGTACCCTTGTGGTATCCACTTTTCAGTGATGACAGGTACATCAGAACTTGATTTTCAATGAATCGGGAATCATCTTGATAAAGTCAGCGGGTGCCTGTTTCAAAGTCCGTCTTTTAAGACCCCACTTCCAACTCTGAATTAAACACAGGCCAGATTTTAATACTGGTACGGGGATCTTGATTGTCGGACCAACTAGGAGCCCCGAGCTGACAACAATATTCCTGGAGGCAGCCTCCTCACTGGGGGTCTCTGATCTCACCATCCACAACAGTTTCCCACTCAGAGGAACCAGTCAGAAGGCTGGAGCCAGTGTAGCATGGGAGGTTCACTGGGAGGGATTGGCACTATCGAGGGAGATCATGAAAACTCAACCTGGGAGGCATCTGACCAGCAGTCAATACATAACCATGACTCAGAGGAGAAAATGTAAGTATGGTGTTCTGTGAACTCACACACCCTTTTAGCTTGCTGGAGCTTCCTGCTCTAATGGCCTCCCATCCTGTTGCATGGAGGCTGTCGCCCTTGAGATCATGGTTTCCCCCCCGTGATGGGGTGGGTCACTGGGAAAATGCCAGAGAGTCTGCAAACTAGGCCCTAACAGGCACTTTAACTCTGTGGAGCAGGGAGTCAGTCTGCTCGACCTGGAAACATTCCAGTGTGGCAGGAATGTCCAGTGTGATTTTTTTTCACCCTATCTGTCTCCAATTCTACTGCTGTGCTGTTGTGGAAGTTCAGCCATGTTTTATTTTTGTACTACATTATGATTACCAATTCCACAGCAGCTCCTAGTTCGAGGAATCTGTTTCAAATGCAAACATCTTACATTCCCCTCAACTTCCACCCCCCCATCCCATGTCTGTTGGCTCTGGGGAGCTTTGTGGATTTTTTTTTGGCTTTTCTACACCCATACCTTACTTTCTTTCTCATTCACCTTCTGCCGTTTGACTTTGTTCCTTTGCGATTGGATCCTTCCCAACCTTCCAACTGTATTTACTTTAAATGATTTTCTATTGTATTTTTAACATCTCTGGCAGTTCGGATTGAGCTGAGCTATTTATGTGCAGCCCATCTCTCCTGCGTTACTGGTTTTATTCGAGAAGGTTTTCATTATGTGAGAAGGCTAAACTATCACTCTCACACCTTAGTTAGAAGTACACAGAATTTACACAACCTGTTTTTGGAAAGTGTTTTTTTTTTCACTGTTTCCATTCAAGCATATTTGCATTTTGCCAAACAAAAACTGCCAAAATTACCAGTTCAAATCGGGCAATGTTTCACAAAACAACTTCTAAAAATAAAATTTGCAGCATTTTAACTCGGTATCTGAGGTCCACCGCCTGCGAATAGCCTGAATTTAAATAACTTTAAAAAAAACTACACAGAATCATTTGCTGGTTAGAATTGTGTATAGTGATCAGCTCATCCAGAACGTAAATATAAAAATCTAGTAAACCATATCGATGAGTATTCTTGATACTAACTTCAAGATCCTCCTCATGGGCCTGCAAACAAGTACAATCAGGAGACATTTGGCACCCAATTGATGGGGGTAGTGTGACCAGTTTCGTACATGAGCAGTATGGTAGTACAAGGTCTTCCTTTAACCAATGCTGGTAGGCATTTCATAATCATCACCCATGACTACAATCTGACCTGTGCAGCATCTTCATGTCCAGGCTGCACTCATAGATCTCCTGGGACCCGTAGGCCTTCTGCGGTGTTCGATAGTATCTGGTATTTGATGTTGTCATGGATAGCTACAACTACAATTTTACAATTTTTCACAACTACAATTCATGAAGGAGGAGAAAGTGAGGACTGCAGATGCTGGAGATCAGAGCTGAAAATGTGTTGCTGGAAAAGCGCAGCAGGTCAGGCAGCATCCAAGGAGCAGGGGAATCGATGTTTCGGGCATCAGCCCTTCTTCAGGAATGAGGAAAGTGTGTCCAGCAGGCTAAGATAAAAGGTAGGGAGGAGGGACTTGGGGGAGGGGCATCGGAAATGCGATTGGTGGAAGGAGGTCAAGGTGAGGGTGATAGGCAGGTGGGGTGGGGGCGGAGAGGTCAGGAAGAAGATTGCAGGTTAGGAAGGCGGTGCTGAGTTCGAGGGTTTTGGAGGGTTCCTAGGCGGAAGATGAGGAGCTCTTCCTCCAACTGTCATGTTGCTATGGTCTGGCGATGGAGGAGTCTAAGGACCCCCACACTCTGGGTTCCTCAACTGTTCTAGAATCTTCCATCAGCCTCCGAAATCAGTCCGGCGCCATTAACCACGCGGCTGCTACAGCGCTCGCGGCAACAACCGCCCAGGACTCCTCCATCGCCAGACCATAGCAACATGACGGTTGGAGGAAGAGCGCCTCATCTTCCACCTAGGAATCCTCCAAAACCTTCGAACTCAGCACCACCTTCCTAACCTGTAATCTTCTTCCTGACCTCTCCGCCCCCACCCCACTCCGGCCTATCACCCTCACCTTGACCTCCTTCCACCTATCGCATTTCCAACGCCCCTCCCCCAAGTCCCTCCTCCCTACCTTTTATCTTAGTCTGCTGGACACACTTTCCTCATTCCTGAAGAAGGGCTTATGCCCGAAACGTCGATTCTCCTGTTCCTTGGACGCTGCCTGACCTGCTGCGCTTTTGCAGCAACACATTTTCGGCTACAATTCATGAAGTACTGCTTAAGTTACCTGAAGTCAGTAGGTGTCCACTCTGACTTCCATGTTGAAAATTTTAAAATGCTGAAATCTATCTTGATGGGACATGTGGTAAGACAGAAAGCTGAGCGTTAATAAGTGGTGCTGTAGTGTGAATAACGTGTTTAAGATGCTACAATCCTCTTTAATGGGCAACTGCCACTGCCTACTGAGGAATTCCCCTCGGTGCTTGGTAAATGTATAAAAAAAAGCAACAGTCCCTTTCAGAACTGAAAATAAAAAATGCTGAAGATCACAGCAGGTCAGGCAGCATCCAGGGAGAGAGAGCAAACCAATGTTTCAAGTCTAGATGACTCTCCATCAGAGCTGAAGTGAAGTGTGAAGGGGGCAGCATTTATCGTTGGGTGGGGGGGTGGGGGTGGTTGGAGTGCTGGGATGAGAAAGGGTGTTGACAATTCAGATTAAGTGATCGGAATATGAGAATGGCAGACTGACTAACTGACAGACAGGGAAGAACAGGCCATCCCGCTGGGATGGGGAAGGGAAGAGGGGGTGACAGAGAATGTGTTAAGCAAACCTACAAGAAAAGGAAGGAATGGGTTGAACTCAATATTGAGCCCAGAAAGTTGTACCCTGCCTAGTTTGAAGGTGAGATATTGTTCCTCCAATATACATTGTGATTCACTGGAACACTGCAGCATGCCGAGGACAGACAAATGGGCATGTGAGCAGGGCGCTGTGTTAAAATGAATAGCTATGGGAAGGTCAGGGTCATGCATATGCACAGACCGGAGGTGTTCTGCAAAGTTGTCACCCAGTGAATGTTTGGTTTCTCCAATGTGGACTGGGCGACGTTGGAGGCTGCGAATACAATCCACAAGATTGGAGGAGGTACAGGTGAAATGCTGCTTCACCTGGAAAGACTGTTTAGGCCCTTGGATGGTGAGCAGGGAGGGGGTGAAGGGGCAAGTGTTACAGCTTCTGCAGTTACAGGGGAAGGTGCCGTGGGAAGGAGCAGTGTTGTTGTCGGCTGAGGAATGGACTAGGGTATCACGAAAGGAATGATCCCTGCAAAATGCAGTCAGGGCGAATGAGGGGAAGATGTGTTTGGTGGTGCCATTCTGCTGGGGTTGTCTGAAATGGCAGTGAATGATCCTTTGAATGTGGAGGCTGGTGGGATGAAAAGTGAGAAAAGGGGGACTCAATCACGCTGTTGTGAGTGATGGGAAGGGGTGAGGGCAGAAGCATGGTAATGGGTCGAATATGGTTGAGGGTCCTGCTTACCACAGTGGGTGGAAAACCACGGTTACGGAAGAAGGAAACTATGTCAGCAGTGCTGTTTTGGAAGGTGGCATCGTCCAAACAGATGCTACATCGATGAAGAAAGTGGGAGAAGGAGATGGAGTCCTTGCAGGATGTGGGGTGGCAAGAGCTGTAGTGAAGTTAGCTATGGGAGTCAGTGGCTTTGGATGGATGGCAGTGGACAAGTTATTCTAGAAATGGAGACTGGGAGGTCAAGGAAAGGAAGGAAATTGGAGGCAAAATGAACAAATATTTTCAAGGTCCAGGCAGGAGCATGAAGTGGCACTGAAACAGTCGTCAATGTATTGACAAAGAGCGTTATGGGAGGGGGCCAGAGCAGGACTGGAACAAGGACATACCCCATAAAGAGGCAGGCATAACTGGGACTCACGCCGGTGCCCATAGCCACTCCTTTGACTTGGCAGAAAGGAAATGAATTAAAGGAGAAATTGTTCAGTGACAGAACAAGTTCAGCCAAGTGGAGGGCAGTGATGGTGGATGGTGATTATTCAGGCTTCTGGTTGAAGAAGAAGCCAAGAGCTCTCAGAGCATCCTGGTGGGGAATGGAGGTATAGAGGGATTGGACATCCATGGTGAACACAAGGATGTTAGAGCCAGAGAACTGGAAATTGTCAATATGGTGGAGGGCATCAGAGGAATTGCAGGTGTAGGTGGGCAGCGTGTGGACAAGTGGAGAGAAGATGGAGTCAAGCTGGGAGGAAATGAGCTAGGTGGGCAGGAACAGGCTGATATGATAGGATGACTGGGGCAGTTGGATCTGTGGAGTTTGGGAGGGAGGTGGAAGTGTGCTGTCCAGGGTTGGGAGACTTTAAGGTTGGAGGCAGTGGGGGATGATCTCTGAAGATAATGAGGCCAGTGACAGTCCAGCAACAATGGATTTATGTTTGGATGTGGGTTCATGGTCTGGGGGTTTTGGGGGTGGGGGTTGGGGGGGAGGAAGGCGATAGGAATAAGTGTCTGAGAGCTGGCATTGATCCTCTGCAAGGAGTGCCACTTCATCCTGTGCACTGGATGTAAACAGCACCACCTTTGTTAGTGGGTTTGACCAGAGAGAGCAAAGTGCAGGAATTTCAAAAGGGGACAGGTTAGAGTGGGTGGAAGGAGCAGAGAAATTAAGATGTCCAATGTTAAGTCAGTAGTTTTCAGTGTTGTGCTCAAGGCCAGGTAAGAGGCCAGGGGAAGGGCTCCAAGTGGAGGGTGAAAATTGGAAGCAGGTGAAGGGATTAGTGGAATGCGGGGGAGATCCCTTTCAAAAGTTACCTTGAGTTACTAGTCAATCCAACTGCCCTGCTACCATAATTTCACTGATTTCTGAAACAGCACAGTCAATAATCAAGAACTTCCTGTTGTTAAATAGTTTCACTGCTCCAGTTTATCTAATTGCCAATTTATATGGCCCATAATCCTTTCAGTTTTGTTCTGGCAGCTCTTGGCATCCCTGTATCCAAATGTTTAGCAGAGCTTTTGAAAATGTTGTCAGATCCCTCTGGTGCAATGAGCTGCCATGCTAGTAGCCCAGGACTGCGTGTATCTCCCTTTGTGCACTGTGGGAATCTGTAGACATGATCGCCATCATTTTACAAACAGCCAAAGATTATACATATAATTCCCAGTTCCCTCAGTCAATTATAGGAGTAGGTATCCTTTCAGACGGAATTTTGTAATTTTACAAGGAAATCAGATGAATGCTTTAAGGGAAGCAGTACAGTGCTAGAGAAGCAAAGGCATGATAGACCAACTTCCCTCTTTCTGCTCCTGTAACTTCTGTGATTTTGTACTGCACGAACAGACTGAATTTATTAATGGCAACAGACCAATGCAAAGTCACTTAATTAACAGCTCCAGATCTCATTATAGCCATAGACAGATGAGTTGAATTGTTGTGCTCACTTCATTTAAGGCAACATTCAACTGAGCCTTACATTAAGTGAACCTGAAGTGCATGGTGATTAGGGGCCAAATATCTGGAGTTCAAACCATAATTAGCACAAAGTTCTTGGTTTAGCTCCAGGGCAATGCTGCAGAAGATCCACAGGCAGTGGATCCTACACATAACTACTTTTCCATTTTGATCAATGACCTTCCTTCCATCATGAGGTTAAAAATGATCCATTTAGAATTCCTCATATAATAATAACTACCAGGCATTGGTCATCTTCAGTATGAAAACACCTGACTATCTCTGCTTGACATACAATACTATGACCACTGTTCAGTCCTCCATCACTATCATCTTGGTCTGAAACTCAATTGGACAAATCAATACTGCCAATACTGTTGAGACTAAAGTAGTTTAGGGCTGGATGTTCTGTAGCCAGTGGTTCCTCTGCATTAGCCTCTCCATTGACTGTGCCCAAGTCAGGAGTGAGATGAAATGCTCTCCACCTGTCTGAGTTGGGTTCTACTGAATAAATTGGTACAAATTGGGTGAGAAATCTCTAAATTGAAAATTTCAATTTAAATTTCTTTCACATTATTTATCATTTCCTTATTTTCATATCACTTAAAAATGTGGAGTTTCTGTTCACTGCAGTCTTGTCAAATATCATTCAATTGGCTGAGATCATGATGTCCAAAGGACAAGTGATCCACATACTTCCATAGGAATGTTTTTTTGGAATGAGGTTATCTATGATCTGCCCTAAGATTAACATGTATAAAGTCAGTACAAAATCATTTGTTGAGAATATCTAGGCTGCATTACATATTATTGTATGGCTAACACAGGACAAATGGGGAAATGTGTTATCCACCTCCCAATATTATCAAAACCGTTGAGGCCAAAATAGTTCATTTCATCAGAATCTCATTCACTAGCCTAAACCTCCACCTTTCCATCTTCTGTTAATGCAGGCTTTGTGGTATTTATTATCTGCACAATGCACTGCAGCAATTTGCTGAGGCTGCTTCCATGGCACCTCCTAACCCATTACTTCCACCAACTCAAAGGAACAAGAGGACCAAGTGCGAGGAACACTGATACTTTTAAATTCCCCTCTAAGTCACACATGATTTTGGCAGAAGTCACTGTTCCTTCACCGTCACTGTGTCAAATTGCTAGGACTCTCGATCTGAGAACCTTGTGAAAGGACCTGTGTTACACGAACAGCAACAATTCAAGGAAGTGGCTTCCCACCACTTAAGGATGGGCAATAAATGCTTGCTTTGCCAGCAACATTCATAACCTAAGAATCAATCTCGTTTAAAAAAAAAACAACTGACCTCTTAAATGACTGATGTGTTGGCATTCTTGCAATGCAGTTCCATGTCTTCCACTGTACATCTCAATGAGCACCTCAGCACACAAACTTATTAAATGCACAGTTGGAGGATTTTGAGCACCAGGCAGACTCAGAAATTCCAAGCTGTGACCGGCAAAATCGAGGAGGAGTGCCCCGGTTTCTGACTGATAATAAGAACAGCCCTTACAACCACAAAATAAAAAATCTACACATTTGCAGCAACTGACTAATAAAAATTCAGGTGCACACCACTATAACACTAAAAGAGAGAGCCTCGGCAGAACAGGATGGCAGACATGTTGGAGAAAGAATAATTATTTGAGGCATTTACGAGCACATTTGCACATAACATAAACCTTACCTTTTTGAATTAGGCTTGCAACGTCAGACACAAATCAAAAGAAATACTGCTGCCTTGGGCAGTTTTGAATCCATTGTGACAGAGAGAATGCAATCATAGTCTGACACAGCTGTCAGGTGAAAATTTAACTGCACATAGGACAGGCAGAAGGTGGAAGATGTGCGTTGTGTCTGTGATCAGGAGGTGGTACTGCAATCCATGGTGAATAAATATGACTGTCTTAGCAACATTTCCAGAAGCTGCAGCTACAGTGCTTCTCAATGCTCAGCAGAACACAGGCATGTTTTCTATTAACCCTCCCAAAAGAAAAATGCATTCATTTGCGTCAAGACGTAAGCATTTTTCATAAATTGTTCTATTCAGTTTTCCAACATTGACAGATACATTATTCACTGTCAAGATTAAAAATAACCAACCAGTTTATGCAAACAACTGTTTTGTGAAGTTTGTAGCTTGTCAGATTAAATAATTTTCTGCTCTGTGTGAAATGTGTGCAGGTTTAAGAGAATTGGGTGGATGACTCTAAGTGGGGAGAGGTGGGAGTGCATGAGGATGGATATCCCTCAGTGTGATTGAGCTGTATATGAATCAAAAGGTATATCTTCCTTCCATTGCTGTTGGCAGTAAAAATAAGGACATTTGATTCCTCTTTGCGTATTTGCTTCCACGAACAGTAGTGATTGAAAGATAAGAGATCCAAGATGTTTCTCAGCAGTACGGATGCTGAACAGGTTGGAGCAGAATTAAAGGACTGACTACAAAATGGGCTTGGAAGCTTTCTCACATGCAGTCCATCTGTGCAATAACTCTCAGCACAATAACAAGAGAATACTGTCCTGGGTTGGTCTATTGCACCTCAACAGCAATGTTCATTATCATAACCTTTTTTAAAAGAAATCCTATGATGAATATCTTTGCTTAATGAGATGAAATCAGCAGGGTGCGCCAAACATGTCCACAAGTAACCTGACAAAGCAGACAGAGGTCAAAATTCCAGGATCATTCGCTAAAAACTGGAAACATGCAAAATCTGTAGTATGATCATGTTGAAGTTCACCAATGCTTTCTCGTTCGTGTTCAGAGGAGTTTCTGAAGAAAGATGGTGTTGAGTATTGCGTCCTGAGCCTTTATAGATTACAAGATCTGCATTCTCCCCACTGCCCTGTATTTTGCCCCATTTTAAGCATTGATCCAAGAAATGTAATTGTCTCTGCTCTGCCTGAGGTGTAGCATTCCACACTCCAGCTGCCCTCTGTATAAAGGAACTCATAAAATCACATTCCTCACTCTCTGTAACATTTTAAAAATTATCCTTAGGACCTTAGAAACATAGAGGAAAGAGGGCAAGAGTAGATCATTCAACTGAACCTTCTCCATAATTCCATTTATGATAGATTATCAACCTCAATGCCATTCATTTGTGCCATTCCCATAGCACAGATGTCACTGGCATCTCGATATTGTTGATCCTTGTCTTGAGTATACTTAATGACAGAGATTATACAAACCTCTGGGATGCAGAATTCTAAAGATTCGCTAGCCAACAAGTGAAGAAATTCTTCCACTTTGCAGTACTAAATGTCTTGCCCTTTATTCTGAGACTGTGTCCTCTGGTTTTTAGATCCAGATCGTAAATGCTTTTAGGCAACCTCTTACTCTTCTGAGCTCTGGAGAATGCAGCCCTGCCAACCAAGGAATTAGACTGGTGAACCTCTGCTGCCGACCCTCTATAACAGATATAGCCTTCATTACAGAACTAGAGCAAAACTGTATACAATACTCCAAGTAGGGGCTAATCGAAGCATGATACAGTTGAAAGCATCTCCCCACCTTCCATTCCTGTACTCAAATCTGCTCTATTTACCTCCTTCATAGCTCGTACCACCTGCATATTACCTTGCAGTGACTTAGGAACAAGTGCACCCAAGTCCCTTTTGACATCATCACTTCACAGGCTCTCACTATATGATAAATACTTTGCATCTCTACAAAGAGGAAAACCTTATTATTATCGGCATGGCATTGCTTTTTACACTTTCACATTCCAATCTTCAGGCACCATTCCAGAAACTATGTAATTTTGAAAAGTGTCAGCAAACCATCCACTATTTCCATAGCCTTTGAATATTTTAGAATATAGATCATCAGGTTCCAGGGATTTGTCAACCTATTGTCCCAACAGTTTGTCCAGTGTTACTTCTTTAACGATACTATTTCGTTCAGTTCCACATTCTCACCAACCCCTTGGATCTTTAGTCTTTCTGGAAAATTTCTGCTATCTTCCTTTATAAAGATAAACACTAAGTAATTATTTTGTTTGTCTTCCATTTCCCTATTTCCCAATACGAATTCTTCCTGTCTCTGACTGGAATAGACCCACATTTGTTTTTGCTAATCCTTTTTTCTCCTTTTTTACAAATACAAATTTTCTTCTTTGATTCAATATATTCTTTGAATTTCTTTGTTAGTCAGGGTAGACTTACCTCTTCTTTATCTGAGGAATGATATTCACTGGGGAGTGCAACAAAGATTTACCAGAGATAGTTAGAGTGAATCAGTTAGGACTATATTCACTGAAGTTTAGAAGAATGAGGGACATCTCTTTCTTCTGTGTCCTCTGATTAGATCTTGGTTTCAGATTATACTATATCATTTTCAAATTTAATGGAAAATTTCATCATATCAATGTCATTCTTCCCTTTTACAACAAGATTGTTAGTTAAACCTTCCTCATTGCACAATATCCTATTCCCTAATTGATTTTTCAACATACAGCTAGAAAAAAAAGCATCCTGTACCAATTCCAGGAATTCATCCTCCACAGGCTTGGTGTTTATTATATGTACTCAGTCTACATGTGGATTGAAGTCACCTATGATTACTGCATTATCCTTATTACATGTGTCATTAATTTGCTGATCTCTACCATGCTCCAGCTTATTGCTAACGTTTGGTGGCCTAGAAACACCAACTATCAATATTTACTGACTCTTTCCATTTCTCAGCTTCACAAAAACAGATTCTACACCCTGTTCTTCTCATCTAAATGCTTCTCCAGCACACTGTCAATACAGCAAGTAAAATTGGTGATGGGGTTAATTGTTAATTGTTAATTGCCTGAGTATGCATAAGGCAGATTGGTGTGTGGTAAGAGCAATTGAGTGGATAGCTAAGGTTGTTGTGGCATAGTGATAGCATCCATATTTCTGAGCCAGGAGTCTTGATGAAGGGCTTCTGCCCAAAACGTCAATCGTCCTACTCCTCGGATGCTGCCTGACCTGCTGTGCTTTTCCAGCATCTGCAGTCCTCACTTTCACCTTCTGAGCCATGAGGCCTGGGCTCAAGTCCTATCTGCTCCAGAGGTGTATAAGAACATCTCTGAACAGATTAATTAAAAATATCTCAAGTGAGTAGCCAATACATTCTATCCACAAAGAAAGATGCTTTGGATTTTGCCTAATTTGGATCCAAATTGAAATTATTAACAGAGGAAGGTGGATTGAAGATGATGTTTAAGAGGTAAGATTTATTTCAGGAGAAGATTGCAATTGAAGTAACTTGAAGAAGGGTGGCTGGAACCAAGGGGAAAGTGTCAGGATAGGACTTCCAACTCATGTTTTGTGAAACTGAACCCAATAAAGGGGAATTGCAGACATGAGTTACATCTTTATCAAGGAAAATGAAAGGTACGACCTTAGTTTCCTACTAAAAGCAGCACCAGTTGTAAAGTATTCTCAGAGCTGAAGACTCAAAACTGATGGATCTACTAAAATTTATGGACAAAGTTTATAAGAAAAAAAACTTTGTAAATGTGCAAGAGACATGGTAAAACTTTGATAAATTTAGAAAGCAGGATGAACATTCTATACAAAAATATCCATTGGGATTTAACAGGCTATGTTAATATGCAAGTTTTCAAAACTTCTACTTAAAGATTCCTAATTCAATGCTTGCATGTAAACTGCTGGATTGTGCTAAGATGTCATATATGGATAGACTTCTAGTATTAACCACAGTTAGATTTTCATAAAAAACACACTTTTGGATCAGATTTCTGAAGCCGCCATAAAATCCCTAGGAAAATCAAAGAGTGAATCCGTGTGGTCCTTGTGGCTCAAATGGGATATTCAGCAGTAACACAAGGAATGGAGAGTTTGATGGTAACAGAAAGGCAAGACTATCAGATACAGACTAAATGACGAGTAGTTTTAAGAATATGTCTGCTATCAGCTTATCCATCGTCTCACAGGTGACAGAATCCTATTAAAAGATACAAGAATAAAGGACATTCAGTGGACTAATCCTACATAATAGGTCAGTGATAATCATGATACTAGTAAAAAAAAAGACACTATCAAAGTGCATAGCAAATCTCCAATTAGCAAGAGACTTTCATGAGGTTTCAGCAATGGACATGGAGGTACTGGATAAGGGTAAGAACGGTTTCATCTTGCACTGCATAGACGTGGTAACTTGACTTCATCAGTCTGCAATAATAATAAAGAACAAGGTGCTGGAGAAATGGATAGTGACAAGTCATACACATAAGTTGGACAACTATGAAGACTGAAGACCAGATTATGGCAGATGAGTGTTGACTGAATATGGACACAGTGATACAGAGTGGGCGGCACGGTGGCACAGTGGTTAGCACTGCTGCTTCACAGCGCCAGAGACCCGGGTTCAATTCCTGCCTCAGGTGACTCTCTGTGTGGAGTTTGCACATTCTCCCCGTGTCTGCGTGGGTATCCTCCGGGTGCTCCAGTTTCCTCCCACAATCCAAAAATGTGCAGGTTAGGTGAATTGGCCATGTTAAATTGCCCGTAGTGTTAGGTGAAGGGCCTGTTTCCACACTGTAAGTAATCTAATCTAATCTAGATACAGGGATGCGGTTTAAGGCTATTTGCTCTGCAGGACTACAGCTGAAAGTTGCCACCAAAGTAAGAAATATGCCAGAAGAGGCGACTGACAGAGGCAAGAATCTTGCATTGAGAAAATAGTGTAAAGATGTTAAAGGCTAGGAAATGCAGTGCAAGTTCTGAAAGTTGAACAGCAAATGTACACGGCTTTAAGAAAAGATTGCAAACTTGATAAAGGAAGCATGATCATAGAAAGAGGAGATCTTGTAGTCCATAGCAAGATAGGAGGACGAGTAGAGTAGTTTAGTCCAGGGACCCTAGGACAGACTTGGAATACCATTGTTTCATTGGTATCTTTGCCTTTAAGGGACCTGACCTTTAAGGATTCCATGTGCTATGTATCAATAAGATTGCAACTTTTCCTCCCAGTCAGTCTAGCTGGGAAGGCGTAGGCAGCGCATACTGAGATCAGTTGCTTTGCTGTAGTATTTACTTTACAACTGTTTGTGTATTTTGCTATTGTAAATAAACTAAACTGCTGAGTTTATCAGTTCCTGGGTGATTATTTGTTCGATTAATATCATCAGCGTGGCGACTGTAAGAACCAACTCTATAATTGAAACGTTTTAGTGTATACAAACAAATTAGAAGGTAAAGGATGCCAAACACAAAGAGTTGGAGAAATTGAAAGAATTTGATGTACATACTGAGGTCCAGATAGGGGATTGCCAACTCTACCAGACAGATTGATATGGACATAAAAAATTGCTCTCTAATGGGTTATCATGAGACTATTAGCTCAAGGTTTCAAAAGATCTGTCTTGCTGAAGGTAGGTTACAGTCAGCTTAAGGCACACCAGACAATGCTATCACAAGAAGCATGTGACAGGCATCTTTATGATGCATGACAATGACTTCCTGTGGGGAAGTTTATGTAATTTGAGAGTGTGCAGTAGACCAAGTAAAAAGGAATTTAAGCCTGGAATGCATGGACCTTCCATATATATAAAGTTAGACATTAAACAAAATCAACCAGGAGTAACTTTGGATTCACAGTTTTATCTGCAAAGCATTAATTGCATTCTGATAAATTGGCTAGGTCTTCACAGGAATATAACTTGCATCTAGGAAAGAATCAGAGCCATGAAGAAATCTGATTGGACAGTTAAATTTGTTGTGCACTCAGACTAGGAATGATGATAGTCATGGTATATTGAAGTGGAGGATTATGATGAGACATGCCACTGCTGAGGAAATCTTGAGAGCAAATAAAACATTAAAGAAATTAAATTCACAAAACACTTGCTCAAGTTTCCAGTTTTTTTTCACAGGAAAAGATACTTGCTCCATGAAATTATTGAAGATCTTAGAAGAGAGATGTCAGGTAGTCGGAGGGGTTATAAGAATTTCGATAAATCAGGTTTTCTTTGGGTTGCTTTGTAATTAAACATGTTGTAATGGTTTTTGTTTGAAGAAAGAAGTGAGAACATGGAAAATTGATTGCTCTATATGATATATAAAAAATTATTATTGATCAGTTGTATTATAAACTCAGATATAAAATATGAAAAACAATTTATATTATTTTCGGTCCAACTCATCCATGACGACCAGATATCCTAAACTAATCTAGTCCCATTTGCCAGCACTTGGTCAATATCCCTTTAAACCCTTCCTATTCACATACCTATTCAGGTGCCTTTTAAATGTTGTAATTGTACCAACCTCCACTACTTCCTCTGGCAGCTCATTGCATACACGCACCATCCTCTGTGTGAAAAAGTTGCCCCTTAGCTTCCTTTTAAATTTTTCCCCTCTCAGCCTAAACCTATGCCCTCTAGTTCTGGACTCCCCCACCCCAGAGAAAAGACCATGTCTATTTACCCTATCCATGCCCCTCATGATTTTATAAACCTCTATAAGGTCACCCCTCAGCCTCCAATGCTTCAGGGAAAACAGCCCCAGCCTATTCAGCCTCTCCCTATAACTCAAATCCTCCAACCATGGCAACATCCTTGTAAATCTTTGCTGAACTCTTCCGAGTTTTACAAGCTGTAGAGAGAGGCTGAATAGGCTGGGGCTGTTTTCCCTAGAGCATCGGAGGCTGAGGAATGCCGTCATAGAGGTTTATATAATCATGAGGGACATGGATAGGATAAATAGACAAAGTCTTTTTTTCCTGGGGTGGTGAAGTCCAGAACTAAAGGGCATAGGTTTAAGGTGACAGGGAAAAGATTAAAAGGCAATCTAAGGGGCAACTTTTTCACGCAGAGGGTGGTACGTGCATGGAATGAGCTGCCAGAGGAAATCAGGGATTCTGGTACAATTACAACAATTAAGAGGCATTTGGATGAGTTTATGAATAGTAAGGGTTTAGAGGGATATGGGCCAAGTGCTGGCAAATGGGACTAGATTAGGTTGGGAGATCTGTTCGACATGAACTAGTTGAACCGAAGGGTCTGTTTCCATGCTGTCCATCTCTATGACTCTATAACATCCTTCTGATAGGAAGGAGACCAGATTTGCATGCGATATTTCAAAAGTGGCCAATCAATGTCCTATACAGCCACAACATGACCTCCCAGCCCTATGCTCTGACCAATATAGGATAGCAAACCAAACGCCTTCTTCACTGTCCTATCTACCTGCAATTCTACTTTCAAGGAACTATGAAACTGCACTCCAAAATCTCTTTGTTCAGCAACACTCCCCAGGAGCTTACCATTAAGTGTATAAGACCTGTTTTGATTTGCTTTTCCAAAATGCAGCACCTTGCATTTGTTTAAATTAAACTTCATTTGCCACTCCTTAGCCCACTGGCTATCTGATCAAGATTGTAATACCTTTTACTTCCAATTATGCCATCAATTTGTTTACCTAATTATGTAAGTTGCATGTATTCAGACAGATTGCCTTTAATTCTGTCTTTGAAGTATAATTGCTTATTTTGACTCGATTTCGTTTCCACTGACTTCTACTTTCATTAAGACTTCTCTAATAGACATGACCAGCTTTAATCTTCTCTTATTTGATATCCTCACAGATTCCTATCCCATAGATTCTCCTCAACAGCAACATGTAACCTCTTCTCCTTATATAAGTTCCACCCAACCACAGCCAATTCCAATGTCAGTTCATTACTCTCTTTCTTCTCACTACATGCCTACCTCACCCACCACAACAAAGGAAATAATTTCTCTTTCTTTTCTTCTTAGGATTTTTAAAGATATTTACTCTATTCGCTGAATTTAAAACAGATGCAATGTAGGCTTACTTTATGCACTATCTGTCTGAAGTATTCTTTTAACTTTTGTTTGTTCAGTCATATCCTTCAGTCTTACTATTTTCAACTGTAGTTTATCAGGAGTAGATGATCCTTTTGTTGCATATTTTTCAATTAAGGAAAGAGAAACTTTCAGACTTTTGCATCCTTTCACCAATACAGCACAATTTCATTTAGGATTTCAAATTGCTTCCGAACATGCACTTAGAAAAGTCAGGTCCCATATTGTCTGTACAGGAGAGAGCTATAATTTTGACAATCATTCAGCTCAAATGCCGTCCTTGACTACTGCACAGCAGTATATTTTGAGACATGTGCATTTGCAGGATTCAAAATATCTGGCAGAAAATGAAGTCTATGATCTACAATTTTCTAAGACATCTCATTAAGGAAGCACTTCCCATTGAGAATTATCAGATCATAGAATGATGCCTTTATTCAGCCTCAATTCAACATTTACAGTCAATTAAGTCATGCAACATGGAAACAGACCATTTGGTTGAACCAGTCCATGCCGACCATGACCCCAAACTAAACTAGTTCCACCTGCCTGCACTTGACCCCATATCCCTCCAAACATTTCTTATTCTTGTACTGATCCAAATGTCTTTTAAACGCTGTAACTGTCTCTGGCAGCTCATGCCACATATGAACCACACTCTCTATGTAAAAAAGTGGCCCCTCATATCCTTTCTAAATCTTTCTCCTCTTATTTTTAAAAACATGACCATGTCTTAAAAAATCTCCCACTACCCCTCAACCTCCTACGGTCCAGTGAAAAATGCCCCAGCTTATCTAGCCTCCTTCTATAAGTCAGACCTTCCCTTCCTGGCGAAATCCTGGTAAAAATTTTCTGAACCCTCTCCAGCTTGATCATATCCTTCCTAAAGCAGGGTGACAGGAAACAGACACACTATTCCAGAAGCAGCCTCACCAATGACTTGTACAACCTCAAATGATACAAAAAATCCTATACTCAATGCTCTGAGCAATGAAGACAAGCAGGTTAAATGCCTTCTCAAACACTCTGTCTACATGTGATGCAAATCTCAAAGAATTATGTACCTAAACCACTAGATCTCTCTGTTCTACAACATTACTGAAGGCCCTACATTTAATTATATACATCCTGCCTTATTTGTTTTACTAATCCAAAATGCCTTAATACCTAAATCCTTCCATGCCTAATTTTCAGTTGCATTAACCTAATATTAAAACACTGAGTACTGCACACTTAAATGGCAGTAAAGAACTTTGGGACAAAAGAAGGTCATTTATTGAAGTAAGTCTTTCCTTCATTTTGCAGTGAAACACATTGCACATAGATTCCTTGATCATGGGTTCAGAGCTATAGTAGTAGATTTAAAAAAAACATCTTTCCTGGGATGTGACCTGAGGGGAATTGCAGATAGTGGCATTCCCCTATTTCCGCTTCATATGATTCCAAACAATGATATGGGTTTTACTTCCAGAAAGATGCAGCCAATGCTTTTTGTTATCTGTTGTAGCTAAGCAATCAGCTGTGGATAATATATTCAAAAACCCAACAGATGTTTATGAGTTTATTAACAGCTGGCTATTTAATATAGATATTGCATTCATAGGTACATCCACATCATGGCTGGTATCAGGCTAGTCAGTTACAGAAGGATATGCTTGAAGTGAAATGCCAGAGGCTTATATAACGTCAGATCACGTGCAATGATGCAGCGATAGTATCATAAGCACATCTCTTAAAGATATACTGACTGTGAGACATAACACAATGAACAATTCTAATCTTTCCTCCTGATTTTCAATGATTTCAATTTTGCTCGGGTTGGTTGATGTCACACGTGGTCAAATGCTGCCTTGATGTCAGGAGCAGTAACCCCTACATCAGCTCTTTGTCTACATTTTGACAGGCTTTTGAAGGTCCTTGTTGTGTGCAAACGCATCGGCATTGCGTCTAATGTATCCATGTAATTAAATATTTCACTATATATGCTCTGACACTTAATGTAGTTGATAAATGGTCTGGCGTTTGTAAATCCGCAGTTGCTCCATTTGGTTGTGATGATTCAAATTAGTACAGGTTGAAACAGTTGCATTGAGGGGGTGAAAACATGCTGTCTGAAGAAGACAATCTCTCACTTCATTCTGCAAATTCACTATGATTGAAATTAAACCAGCACAGTTCAAAGAGACTTGTCTCATTTTGGTTTATAGCAAGCCTTAATGCTATGACAACCACATGAAAGGCAAACAAAGTTAATATGAAGCATTAATAATGTTACAGGATTAAAGTTAAACAGCTCCACATTCTAACTGCTACCAAATTAAAATAGTTTGATAGGTTTATTAATTTTAGCAGGTTTTAATCTGGTAATAGGTAGAATTAAACAGGTACTATGATAAGGACTGCTCTTTTTAAAATTAAATTTAATATACTGTGAATCCTCTTTGGCTAGATCACCTAAATAAGCCAAAAGACTCAAAAGTATACACGTTAGTTAATTTCAGGATGATATGTATCCAAAGACATGAGGGAAATGAGAATGGGAATTGTGAAGGCACAATTGTAATTTTCTAGTCTTCCTTCAACCCAGGGATCATGGTGCCAGAAGACTAAAAATTTGCTAAGTTTGTACCCTTGTTAAAGAAAAGTGCAAAAATAAGCCCAATAACTACAGACTAATCAGTTTGACCTCAGTGGTAGAAACATTTCTAGAAATGGTAACTTCATACAACTTAATCATTACTTGGATGAATATGGGTTAATTAATAATAAAAAAAGCAAAGATTGGTTAAGGGTATATCATGCTAAACTTTTTTTGAAGAAGTAATAAAGGGGGTTGATGCTGCTGATGGGGACTTCCAAAAAGCATTTCCTCACATGCTGTAGAACAGCTTTATTTTCAATAAAGTTAGAACTCATGGAATAAGAGGGACAAAAATGACAGAAAAAAAAAGCAATTGGTGGTTAATGCATGTTTCTTAGACTGTTGTGTAGTGGAGTTCCCCAGGAACCCTTGTTCATCCTCATGCTTACTGATAACAAAGATCTGGTGTAGGGGGTCTTATGGCATAGTGGTGGCATCTTTACCTCTGCGACAGAAACACTACATTACTGCCTTTTCCAGGACCTGTTGACGATTATATATGTGTTCATAACATGGCCAAATATTGATGGCATGTGTTTCCTGCGTGGCGCTTTTCAACTCTGATCTCCAGCATCTGCTGTCCTCACTTTCTCCTAGTCCTGCAGAAGGCAATGGTAAACATCCGCCATTTGCACAAACCAATCCACAGAAAGGCTCTGGCCCGATGTTCAGAAGTAAGTACAGGAGAAAAGACTGACTATGCTTGGTGTACAGGAGGTAATTTCAAGGATTGTGATGATATGAAACATAGAAGCCTTTTGAATATGAAGTGGTTAGTGCAAAACTTCAACAGGACAAAAACAGGTTGACAGAATAAGAGGGCAGGTGACAGACAAAACTTAAGACATAATACTGTCAAGTCATTCATTTTGTTAAGACAAACATGGAGAAACAACACAAAATAAAGGACATAATTCTGAAGGGATTGCAGAAGCAGAGGAACAAGTGCATTTGTGCAAAATCATTGAAGATGGAAGGACAGAGTAAAAAACTAATGTACCACTGTTTTTAAACAAAGGTTATGAGAGAAAAATTAGGTTACTATAGGCCATTTGGCTTGACACTATTCTTGAGGAAATGTTAGATTCTGTTAGAAAGGATGTAATAGCAGACCCTTTAGAAATACATAATATAATCCTGCATGGTTTTATGAGGGGGAATCATGCCTAATAAATAGACTAAACTTCTTTTGAGGAGGCAACAAGCTTGATACACAAGTGGCAGTGGATGTAATATACTTGTGCTTGGTAGTTAGCACTGCTGCCTCATCGTGCCAGGGACCCAAGTTCGATTCCACCCTCGTCTATGCAACCTGACTATGCATGGTTTGCAAATTCACCCCGTGACTGCATGGGTTTCATCCTGGTGCTCTGGTTTCGTCCGACCATTCAAAGATGGAGAAAGTGAAGACTGCAGATGCTGGCGAGCAGAGTTGAAGAGTGTGGTGCTGGAAAAGCACAGCTGGTCAGGCAGCATCCGGGAAGCAGGAGAATCAATGTTTCGGGCCGGAGCCCTTCATCAGGAATGAGGTTTGTGTATTGGGGCTGAGAGATAAAAGGGAGGGGGTGGGGTTGGAGGTGAAGGTAGCTGGGAAAGGAGAGGTGGGAGAAGGTGATAGGTCAGAGGGGGAAGTGATGGATGGGTCCGGAAGGTAGTGCTGAATTGGAGGCTTGGGACTGGGATAATGTTGGGGGAGGGGAAATGAGGAAGCTGTTGAAATCCACATTCATCCTGTGTCTTGAACCCTACTCCTCCCAACGCAACAAGGACAGAACCCTCCTGGTCCTCACCTTCCATCCCACAAACCTCGACATACATTGCAGCATCCTCCGCCACCTCCAAATGGACCTCATCATGAAAGATGTATTTCCCTCCCTACCCCTATCAGCATTCCGGAGAGACCATTCCTTCCGCAACTCCCTCGTCAGGTCCACACCCCACTCCTAGCACCATTCCCTGCCACTGCAGGAAGTCCAAAATCTGCGCCCACACCACTCCCCTCACCTCCATCCAAGGCCCCAAGGGATCCTTCCAGATCCATCAGAAATTTACTTGTATCTCTACCAATGCCATCTACTGCATCAGTTGCACCCGGTGTGGTCTCCTCTACATCGGGGAGACATGACTCCTTCTTGCGGATCGTTTCAGAGAACATCTCTGAGACACCCGCACCCACCAACCCCACCACCCCATGGCTGAATACTTCAACTTCCCCTCCCACTCCGTCAAGGACATACAGGTCTTGGGCCTTCTCCACTGCCAAACCATTTCCACCCGACGCCTGGAGGAAGAGCGCTTCATATTCCAACTTAGGACCCTGTAAGTACAAGAGATATATGTGGATTTCAACAGCTTCCTCATTTCCCCTCCCCCTACATTATCCCAGTCCCAAGCCTCCAACTTGGCACCACCCTCCGGACCTGTTCTTCACTCCCTCCTCTATCACCTATTACCTTCTCCCTCATCTTCATCCACCTAGCGCCTTCCTAGCTACCTTCCTCCCCCAACCCCAACTCCCCCTCTTTTATCTCTCAGCCCTAACCCACAAGCCTCATTCCTGATGAAGGACTTATGCCCGAAACGTTGATTCTTCTGCTCCTCGGATGCTGCCTGACCTGCTGTGCTTTTCCAGCAATGCACTCTCAACACCATCCAAACATGTGCTGGTTAGGTGGATTGCCCATGGTACATTGTTCGTAATGTCTAGGGGTATGTAGGCTAGGTGGATTAATCACAGTTAATATGGGATCAGGGGTTAGGTGAGGGAGTGGGCATGGGTGGAGGGTCAGTGCACTCTATGGACCGAATGACCTCTATCTGCATTGTAGGTATTCTGTGTTTCCAGCATGGTCTGCACAAGAACTATGCATTCAGTTACACATAATTTAGAAAACTAAATGACACCCACAGTGCGGCATTAAGTGTCTAGCCCTTAGTGTCAGTTGGATACAGCAAATATCTCCCTTCAGCCTAATTCTAAATATGTGTCCCACCCCACCCGAGAACAGTATGCTCTTCTGGATCATTATTACCATTTTGAAGACACAACTAAGTGACACTGTCAATGATAAACTAGAGACCATCTTATGCTATAGGCTAATACCCTCTAGGAACTGCCCAACTCTCTTCACCATTACAGACTAAAGGTAGAGGACACGTGAACACCATCATTCTAAGTTGGAAACTGAACCCAGTCTTCAAAGGAAAGACATCAATATCTAAGACACTGCAGATGCTTTAACCCAGGTTTCTGCAATCTAAAGTTACATGAGGTTCCTGAAGACATACTTCAGCTCCTGACCTTGATCAGGAAAACCTTCTGAAGGGCTTGTTTCACTTTTATAAATGTTTATTGACATTACTGCTCTATGAAAAAAATTTTTGCAAACATTTTTAACATATTGTTAAAAAAGTCTTTCTATCCTTTTTACTTTGTTATCATTACATTTGAGTGACAGCTTGTGGCTCTTAACATAGTGCATTTTTGGCCAAATTTTAAAAGCGGCTTTCCTTGTTGTTAAGGATAGTAACTCATTTGTTTTATATTAAACTTGGCACTAGCACAGTTGCACACTTATCCTTCGTATCTGTAGGTTGTGGATGTATTCACGTACAATGTTAGAAGCTACTGGTCTTTTTCTCAACAGAGGTACTTTCACTATCTTTAGTACAATAACACATTTTTATTTCTGCCTATACATTAGAGTTGATTGAATACAGTCTCTAGTGCATGGTACTGATAGGTGGAAGGATGCTGTCACCATTCCTCATTTCCAGACTGGATGTAAGGCCCTATTTGGTTTACAGGGGAAAAGGAATGACCACTACACATGTCTTAGCTAAAAGAGGCTCTTTATAATAAGATGCAGTTTACTACATGATAGCAACTAGATACAAGTTACATTAGTTAGTTGGACACTGTCACTAAAATTATTAGGATTCACATATGACACTGTCTTCTTCAAGATTCACAGCTATTCTCCCAATTTCTCTACCTAATGCTGTATGACATCATCAGATTGGATGGAACTTAATGCACTATACAACATTAACCCCTTCAGAACCCTTACATAGCATAGTAACATCATGACCACTCTCTTTACTGCCTTCTTCTGGTTCCTTCTCATTTCTCACTCTTCGCTGACATCACAGTAACATCATTACCAGCAGCATCACTTGCAAATTCCATTATAACTACACTGCGCCCTCACATAACCTATTCCCTTAAATTCGTAGCCTGTAAAAAGGATTATGAATAAATACTAGTGCTGGATAAATACTAAATAATCTGAAATTTGTTCTTTTCTGATATGTGCAAGTTCAGTGCATATTATTTGAAGAAGGAAGTTGTAAGATGAATGTACACAATAATTTGAGCTGCATACAGTTTACCATTGGTCTGAAAAGTGCAGAGTTTGCTACTGAATCAATTAATAACTCCATAACATCACAACACTGAATCATGTTCTGAGCTAGACTTGAAATGCAGTGCTGTTTAATTGTTTATATTGAACTATTGTTAAAATTGGAACCTAAGAGTATGCTTGGTATCGAATTCATATCATACTGGGATATGGTGTACAGTACTTTATATAACATTTTTAAAAAATAAATTCTATCATCACTATTATCACAATGGCAATTGAATTATGGGCTCCTAATCATTTGGTGCACATATTGTAAGAAATAACAAAGGTATGAATATTTTTCAAGTATCGAACATCACTTTAAGGGATCGCCCGTTCTCAGAAGATCTGAACCTTCCTCTCATTTTCAACATGAATTGCACATAAAACACACAGGTTACGTTGGATAAAACATAATCTTATGGACTGACAAAAGACAATTTTGTGGATTGGAATCCCGTCTGCTGGACCTTCAAGTTTTTTTTAGATTAGATTAGATTAGATTACTTACAGTGTGGAAACAGGCCCTTTGGCCCAACAAGTCCACACCGCTCCGCCGAAGCACAACCCACCCATACCCCTACATCGACCCCTTACCTAACACTACGGGCAATTTAGCCTGGCCAATTCACCTGACCTGCACATCTTTGGAGTGTGGGAGGAAACCGGAGCACCCGGAGGAAACCTCACGCAGACACGGGGAGAATGTGCAAACTCCACACAGAGAGTCGCCTGAGGCAGGAATTGAACCCAGGTCTCTGGCGCTGTGAGGCAGCAGTGCTAACCACTGTGCCACCGTGCCGCCCAAGAGATGATTTTGGTTTGAGCTTCTTGTACTTTTCTTGTGGAAGCAGGGGTGGAACACTGACCTGCTGAAGCGCAACCCACCCAGACTCATTCCCCTAACACTACAGGTAATTTAATATGGCCAATTCACCTAACCTGCACATTTCTTTTTGGACTGTGGGAGGAAACTGGAGCACCCAGAGAAAACCCACAGGGAGAATGTGCAAACTCCACACAGACAGTTGCCTGAGGCGGGAATTGAACCTGGGTCTCTGGCACTATGAGGCAGCAGTGCTAACCACTGTGCCATCGTGCTGCTTTTTTTTTAGTTTTAGTTGTAGTTTTCCAGGGTGCCTAAACATCTTACACCTAAAGCAATCAATTTTAACTTCAACAGTGAGGCGAAGATGCTGATGAAGGCGTTGCCACCACATGAACATCACCAATGAGGCTGACATTTTGAAAAGGCAATTACTTTTATGTAAGAACAAATATGTTTTTTGAAAAAGCAACATTTAACAGAGGAGCTAGGCATCCAGGGGAATCTGAGGATAATTAAATAATGACCTCTGCAGATTTGTGGAAAAATGTGACTATGGGGCTTTGAAATCAGAATCCATGAGAGACAGAGTTATTGTCAGAGTAATTGATGAGTGTTGGTCATATTAACTACAGTCCAAAGACAATTTGACTTTGGAAAAAGCTATGCTTGAACCAAAAACCAGGAAGAGTCACAGATAAATTCAGTGAAGAAAAGGACAAACACATCACAGGAAAGTAACAAAACTTATCCATTTTATATAATGCCAGCACTTTATAAAGGCAATAAGGCAACACAAAAAAAACCAAACAGCAGATGCTGTCAGAGTTAGTGTCAGACAAAGAAAGCCTCGCAATCACAAGTAATGCCAAGCCAAGACAAAGAACACCACATCTGTAAAATGATAGTTCACTCGCTGAAAATGTACAGAAGCACTAATACTTTTCAAATAGTAATAAGTCAAATGGTTATTCATACAGAGTTGTTAAGGTGATGGAAGTACCAACATTAAAGAAGATACCAAATGCATTTCTGAAGGAAATTGGCGGTCCAACCAACTTGAGCCTAAGTATCTCATTTGGCATCATATTCATTTTAAGCTTGAACAGGGATGATTACTAATTTCTTATCAGCTCAAAAATCATGACCAAAGAAACAGAAGTTACAGCCTAGAGAGCTCAAATTACATGCTCAATGTGGTATATCGCTCAAGATTGAAGATATGCTATAAACAACACTGCGAGACAAAGAATAACAGATAGTAGAGAATGTTACATAATTACCAATCCAGGAATTTCACTCCAATACATGTGCTGCTCTCAACATTCTTCAAAAGGTCAAAGAGATTGGTCAACAGGAATAAAAATTCCTTACAGAAGGTATGACTCTAAACTATCCTCAGAGATTGAAACTCAAGATCAAATACAGCAGTTAAATAAAGATGCTAAACCATTATATCTCTACTCAACTGGAAGATTCCACATCTGTTAATGAATTAAATTCAGAAGTAACTTGAGAAAATACTCAAAATGTGCATAACTTCCTGATGTTAAAACAAACCAAATGGTATTCAGAAATGGTTACTGTATCCAAATCTAATTGATCCAGCATCATATGTATTGATCAAGCATAGTTCAGCAAGGTTGTAGCAATGGAAATCTGCCTTGATTAGTAAGAGGCTTCAAGGGTTACGGGGAAGAGGCAGGAGTATGGGGTTGAGAAATGTACCAGCCATAATCAAATAATGGGGCAGACTCGATGATCTGAATGGCCTTATTCTGTTCCTATATCTTATGGCCTTTTGTTTCCACAGCAGATAAGAGTTTAATCAAGTTATCTAAAGTAGAGATTTCACTGAATCCAACGCCAGCAATAGATTCTGTCAGATGCCTTTAGACACGTTCTCCCCGTGTCTGCGTGGGTTTCCTCCGGGTGCTCCGGTTTCCTCCCACTGTCCAAAGATGTGCAGGTCAGGTGAATTGGCCATGCTAAATTGCCCGTAGTGTTAGGAAGGGGTAAATGTAGGGGTATGGGTGGGTTGCACTTTGGCAGGGCGGTGTGGACTTGTTGGGCCGAAGGGCCTGTTTCCACACTGTAAGTAATCTAAAAAAAAAAGCTATGAAGACTGTTTACTACAAGTCTTACTCCGTTTGGGAGATTTTGCTTCATCGGAATGCTATTTGGGATTGCCTTAAACCCAAATATTTTCAACAGATTATGTGCAAAATTATACACGATTTACAGGTTCTTATATGCCACCTGGATGACATATTGATACATGGGAAGAAAACTAAGGAGCATGACGAGAGGATTCTTGCAGTTTTAAGATACCTACAGGGATTGTCCTCAATGACAAGTGTGAATCTTCTAAGGAATCTATTCATGTCTTGGACACTTATTGACAAGGACAGACCCACAACAAATGAAAATTGTTCAGGAGTTTCCTTCTCCAGAATTGGGTTCTGACCTGCAAAGATTTCTGAGTAGTTTATGAAACCAGTTGATTATATTTCACTTGCTAACTATGACTGAATTCTTGAGGTAACACCATAAGATGCAAAAATAGTCTTGGGTCTTGCAACAAAAAGGGGTTTACAAACAATCAAATACATGCTGATATCTACTGGAGTCTGGTCCATTACAGCCTTCCTTTCTAACTAGCATTTGTGAATGCTTCAGATGCAGGCATCGGCACAGTCCTACTTCACAGTAACCAGATAGTTGTCCCAAAACCAGTGTGCAATACCTCCAGATTACAAAGACATATCACAGTTATAGAGAAGCGGGCTCTCTCAGACTTTCAGTTGATATGCTTAGCCTGAAAGTGCTCAACAGACAGGCCACAATCCATTGGTCTCCCTATTAGAGGAAGAAGATGCTTCCATGGAGACAAATATTCTGACTCTGCCTTATCAAGTTTGTCCGTGAGATGAAATGTACACAGTGGAAACGACAAACAATTTGTGGATATACTTTCCAGAGTGGTAGAGCCTTACAGTGAATGACAAGGAATTTGTTGGTGAAATTTAAAGGTATCTTCTGATCCATGATGATATGGTGAGCAGCAACCCAAAACAGGATCAAGCAATATGAACAAAAGGAGGATTGAGGAACAAAAGCAGGAGCGAGGAACAAAAGGACGATCAAGAAACAGAAACAAAAATTGCTGGAGAAACTCAGCAGGTCAGCAGCATCTGTGGAAAGAAGGTAGAGTTACCATTTTGAGCAGAACTATGGATCAAGAATGTGCCTCCGTTCATTGACAAGATGTTGATGCTTTTCCATTCAAAGGCTTAGTGGGATGGCCACAAAGATGTCATTTGAGGATGGATAGAACTTCACAATTGTAGGTGCTTGATCAAAGGTTGGTTATTGCAATTTAAAGTCAGCAAGATATCCTAGAAACATCAGGGACACGTGGGAGATGACTAACATACTGAAGCAGTCCATGTTCAAATGCAACAAGATCTTGACAATATCCAGGCTTGGCATGTCAAGTGGCAAGTAACATTGCCAGGTAATGACCATCTCCAATAAGAGACAATATAACCACACCCCTTGCCATTCAATTGCATTACCATCTCTGAATCCACACTATCAACATTCTTGGGGTTACCATTGACCCGCGAGATAAACACAGCGGCTACAAGAGCAGGTCAGAGACTAGGAGTACTGCAGAGACTTCCCAAAGCCTTTCCACCATCTACAAGGCACAAGTCAAGAGTGCGATGAAATATTCCCGAGGTGCCTAGATGGGTACAGCTCCAACAATACTCAAAATACTTGACACCATCTCAGTAGCAGCACTGTGTACTCTCTACAAAAAGCACTACAGAAATTCAGCAAAGATCCTCAGATAACTCCTTCTAAACCCATGACCACTTCCATCTCGGAGGGCAAAGACAACAGATCCAATGGGAGCACCACCACCTACAAGTTCCCCTCCAAGCTGCTTATCATTCTGATTTGGAAATGCATCTTAGTTCTCTGCCTAAGAGCATTTTGGGTCAATCTATAGCACATCGACTGCAATGGTTCAAGAAGGTAGCTCACCAGCACTTTCTTATGGGCAACTAAGAATGGCCAATAAATGCTGGCCAGCCAGTGACGCCCACACCCTATGAGTGAATAAAAAAAAGCAGACAGCTCAGTTGTCTGTGTGGTGGCCAGTGACCTGAAAGTAATTGAGGATCTTGCAGCTGACCATGAAACTTACGGTATTCACAGGCTTCAGCAGTGAAAGTTACTGAGTCCTTCCATTTTCTCCACCAGATTACAACCAGATTAGTGAGTGGTACTCAAAGGGCTGCTGCAGAGGACCACTGGAAAAACAGAATCAATTGTACACAACCTGTACATTTTATACAAATGTGCATTACTGTACATTGACATAACTTATTCTACAATAAATCCACAGTCTCTAACAACCACTGATTACAACCCTACACTGAAATTGCCAGTCAACCCAGACTCATCTCAATCATAGCTGACTGAATTATCTCTGACTCCACAAGAGAGCTTGGGCCTCAAGACAAACATAGTGTACACTGCTGAGAGTACAATCCAATTTCCTTGCCATCATTGTTACAAGCCAAGGTATTCATTACCTTAGGTAAACAGAGTGCACTTCAATAATTTCTGCATGAACATTGTTGCTGAAAAGCTAAAATCTGAATTAATCCTGAGAGAACTGAATATAGTGGTGGGATCAGCGTTAGGCACACTCAGTCACGGCTGCAAACAGTTCTTGAAATAACCTAGATTATTTCCTTCAGGAAATTGCCATTTTAAGGTTTTTGTGTTTGTGATATTTGCCCTAATCTATAAAAAATGTATCACATTTAGCACAGTGGCTGTTCCCCATTTCGATCAGCAGTAGTGCAAATTACACACACACAAAATCTGAATGTTGCACCAAGAACCGCACGGAATTACAATACCAGCAGCTCTCGGTGCCATAGAAACCAGCTCATTAATATTGCAAAGCTTTTCTACAGCCCTTGAACAACTGTGCATTTCCAAATCCAATTTGAAAATAAAAAGGAAGATACTTGCAGTTCTATAGCACTGTTCCCATCCCTAATCGCTCTGCGTTCAATTTTTCACTTTTGAAGTAGGGTTGCCATGGTTATAACATAAGAAATTAGATTAGATTACTTCCAGTGTGGAAACAGGCCCTTCTGCCCAACAAGTCCACAACGACCTGCCGAAGCGCAACCCATCCATTCCCCTACATTTACCCCTTTACCTAACACTACAGGCAATTTAGCATGGCCAATTCACCTGACCTGCACATCTTTGGACTGTGGGAGGAAACCCACACAGACACGGGGAGAATGTGCAAACTCCACACAGTTAGTCGCCTGAGTCGTGAATTGAACCTGGGTCTCTGGCGCTGTCACGCAGCAGTGCTAACCACTGTGCCACCATGCTGCCCACTAATGTGGTGGGCAATTTCTATATAGCCAAGACCCACAAGAAGCAATGAGATAATCTGTTTTACTGGTGTTGGCCAAGGGATAAATATTTACCAGGATACCAGAGAGAACTCTCCTGTTCTACAAAGTAGTGCTGTGGGAAATTTTACATTCACTCCCCCCAAGAGGGTACACTGGACCTTCTTTTGATAGACGGCAAACTGGAACATAGGACTACTCTCCCTTTAGTGAGAAGTGGCTGGTGGTAGCTTAACCTGAGGTAGGTGACGTGAGAGGTTTCTTGTCGTAACCTCAGACAATGCAGAAATTGAACCCACAGTGTTGGCATCCCTCAACACTGTAAGCCAGTTGTCCAACTAATTGAGTTAAGTGAACCCCCTCCTCTGATAGATGACATTTCTGACAGGGCCATACTCCCTCTACATTGAAGTGAATTTGCACTGGAAGTTTTGACTAGATTTTATGCATCTGGAGCAGGATATGATCATCCAAGCTAGTGCGCTGTTTCTTCTCTTTCTCAAACCCTTCACTCCCTTTAGGCCTAAAAACTGTAACTAACTCCTTCTTGGATATATTCAATGTTTTGGCCTCAACTACATTCTGTTTCAGAGAATTCCACAGGCTCACCACACCAAGGATCTGAAGGGGTGTGCATGCCCAGTGGATGAAGTGGTTAACAAGGCATTGGATGGTTGCCTTTATTAGCCAAGGCATAGAATGTAAGGCAGGGGAGGTACTGGAGGGTTCCAGTTATGAAGAAAGATTGGGCAACTTAGGTTGCTTTCCTTAGAGCAGAGGATGTTGAGAGGGATATGATGGACATGTATGAAATAATGAGGGGCATAGATAGCATAGACAGGAAGAGACATTTCCACTTGATGAAACTAATTCAAATCAATGATGGAAGGAAGATTCAGTTATCTAAGGGTGCAAAGGTAAGAGGCTGAAAATTTAGAGGAGATGAAAGGAGACATTTTTCCACCCAGAGGGTGGTGAAATCTGGAAAACACTGTTACTAAGGGTGGTGGAGACAGAAACCCTAATAACAGTTAAGAAGAACTTAGATGTGCATTCACAATTCCAAGGTTATGGGTCAAATGCTGGAAAATGGGAATAGAATAGTGAGGTCTGAAAAATGTGTTGCTGGAAAAGCACAGCAGGTCAGGCAGCATCCAAGGAGGAGAATCGATGTTTCGGGCATAAGCCAATTCCTGAAGAAGGGCTTATGCCCGAAATGTCGATTCTCCTGCTCCTTTGATGCTGCCTGACCTGCTGTGCTTTTCCAGCAACACATTTTTCAGCTCTGATCTCCAGCATCTGCAGTCCTCACTTTTTCCACCGAATAGTTAGGTGGTTGTTTTTGACTGGCACAGATTTGATTGACTGATGGGCCTGTTTTTCGTGCTGTAGTTCTCTATGATTTTCTTTGGATGTAGCACCTTCTCTTGATCTCAGTTCGAAATAGCCAACCCTGTATTCTTAGACTGTGACTTCTGGTTCTGGATTCTGCAGCCACTGGGAACATGCTTCCTGCATTTACCGTGTTTCAGCCAGGTGTCTATGAGACCCCACCCCCAATTATTCTAAACTTCACTGAATATAATTCTAATTATATTCAGTCTTGCTTCATATGTCACTCCTGTCATCCCAGGAATCAGTCTGGTAAATTTTTCTTGCCTTCCTTCCATAGCCAGAACATCTTTCCTCAAATAAGGAAACAAAAACAGCACACAGTACTCCAGGTGTGCTCTCACTAAGGCCCTGTATAAGTGTAACTAGATATCCCTGCTCCTGGACTGAAATGCTTTTGCTATGAGGGTCAGCTTATCATTTGTCTTCTTCACTGCCTGCTGTATTTGCATGCTGACCTTTGGTGGCTGACGTATTAAGGATACCCAGGCCTTTTTGCACCTCCTCCTTTGCCAATCTATCCACATTCAGATAATAATCTTCCAACCTGTTTTTGCTATTAAAGTGGATAACTTCACAATTATCCACATTGTAATTCATCTGCAATGCATTTGCCCACTCACTCGCTTGTCCAAATCACACTAAAGCATTTCTGTGTTCTCCTCACAGTTCAACCCTCTTCCAAGCATTGTATCTTCTGCAAACTTGAAGATACAACATTTAATTCCCTCCTCTAAATCGTTAGTATATATTGTGAATAGTTGGGATGCAAGCACTGATCCCGGAGGTATCCCACTGGGCACTGGATGCCACTCTGAAAATGATCCATTTATTTTCATTCTTTGTTTCCTGTCTACCAACCAATTCTGTATCTATGCCAGTACACTACCCCCTCAATCACCATGCATGTTAGTTTTACATGGCAATCTTTTATGTGAGACCTTATTGAAAACCTTCTGAAACTCCAAGTAAACTAAATTTTCTCTGTGCCTTATCCACTCTACTAGTTACATCAATTCCAGTCGATTTGTCAAGCTTTGGCTCCCCTTTTGTAAATCCATGCTGACTCTGTCACTAATTTTGTTGCTTGAAAACCAGAAATAGTTAATTGAAATTGTGAATTATAACCCAAAATGTGGCGACAGAACGTATGCCTTCGGTACTAACTTAAATTCATTGTGGTGGCAAAGCTACGTATCGTGTTCCACAGGATAAATGTTCAAACCCAATACTGTCTGCGGTTAGGTTTCCAAGTGAAAGTGGAAGGTCAAGACACCTGTACAGGTCATTCTGCTATAATACGACAGGTGTGCTCCTCTGCTTCCTGGCGCTATGGAAAACCGCGCTGTAGATGATTGCTATAGAAAATCGCCATACACGTTCAGTACAAATTTTATGTTATCCAAACAGCCTCCACAATTTGTCAATCGCGTTTTTTTCTTTATTCATTCATAGGATGAGGGCGTCGCTGGTGAGACAGCATTTATTGCCCATCACTAATTGTCTAGAGGGCAGTTAAGAGTCAACCACATCACTGTGGGTCTGGAGTCACATGTAGGCCAGACCAGGTGAGGGTGGCAGCTTCCTTCTCTGAAGGACATTAGTGAACCCAGATGAGTTTTCCCAAAAATCAAAAATGGATTCGTGGTCATCAATAGACTCTTAATTTCAGATTTTAATTGAATTCAAATTCCGTTGTCTACCATGGTGGGATATGAACCCTGGTCCCCAGAAAATAATCAGGGTCTCTGGATTAACAGTCCAACAATAATACCACTAGGCCATCACATCCCCATGAGTTATAGCCAACTCGCATTGATGAAATGCACGTTATACCAGACCAAGCTGTAAACAGTTGCAGTTTGCCAATCTGATTGTCAAATAGATGCGGAAAGCTGCAACCAATGAGCACATACATTAATTGATGATGAGAGAAGGAAGAGCATGCTCAGAAGTTTGGAGTTGATCTCGGGGAGAGAAGTGGCAGTTAGGGAAGTTGGTAGATTTCCGCAGTGATCAGGGATATCTTGAGGAATTTACAAGTTAGTTTATTGTGCCTGGAGAAAACAGCTCTGCAACTCTTAGCTCACAAGCAGTGGATCCAATACTTTTCCCTCCATTTACCTGTTGAGATTTCTGAGATTCAGGAAATCAGATCTGTAATGTTTAGAATTCTGCCTGTCGACCTTGGCATGAGGGCACCAGGAAGCAGGTTCATACACTTCTCACTCAGCCTCTGAAGTGGAACAGTCTTCTCCATCTTCCCTCCACTTCTTCCAACAAAGGTGAGGGACTAGACCTCAGCATGAATCAGCACACATGTGGTGAAGACGGAGATTAGGACTGATCGAGAGAAATAATGTGCATTTTCTCTTCCTGAATCTGAGGTCGAATCCAACCTGAGAAGATATTTATCTTACACCAATTTACAAGCTCACATGGGGAGGTCCAAAAACCCAAATGGGTAGAAAAATACTATCATCAGAAAATATGCTGCAGGAGTTGCAGGAGGTTGTATCCAGTCAATGATCATAGTGTGCGCGCGTGCATATGTACGTACATACGAGTGCGTGCGTGAGCATGTGCAAGAGAGGCAGGGGAGATAAGATTAGCTTTACACTTGACTCATAATGTATGTAACTGGAGCATATTTAATCAAAGAAACACAGAAACTGTTCTGTTATCCTGTGCTGACATCCATCACCGTAATGAGGACATATGCACAAACAGATGGATACTGTGTCAAGCAGTTTTAATGCTCATAAGAGCAAATGCAATACTGTCGATGAACACTCATCAGGGCACCAGCACACCTGTAGTCATTCCACTCACAGTTTGAAAACCGAAAAGTAGAAACATGGAACATGGTATTCCATCTGAAAAGTTCACTGCAAGCTGTTAACGTAATGTCATCAACATTCTACAGCTTTACGCAGCAATATATTTCTTCTTACTGCAGTGAACACTCCACAAATAAGCCACTGGAGGACCAATCTCTTCTCAAATGACATAGGGACTATTTTGTTGCCTCAAATAGTGTTAATGCTACTTTGTGTACATTTAGAGTCAATTCACTCCCACTGCTGGAAGGGAATATAACTTTCGGTCTGGAAACAGTAAGAAAGATAGTTGTTTTATCACAGTTCATTTATCAATCTCTTAGAGTCCCATGTGTCAGATGAGAGACACATTGTGTGCAGGTTATCGACAGACAGGTCTGTTTCATTGTGCTTTGGTGGCATGTCACTTAAGGCAGAATATATGCAAGCATTAATCCTTTCATTGGCATTTAAACTGCTTAGCTTGACACAATTTCATTTTTTGATGCTTCTTTCCTCACTACACTTTGATGTTTTTCATTTAATTGCTTATCCTGGGATTGCGTCCTGGATGTCAATATTTTACATCATAATTGAAGTTGTATCCATCTCAGCCTTGCATCTAATTTATCAAATGCATCCCAAGTTTCATTTTATTTATAATACAAATGAAATAATCAATCTCTCCTTCTCGACAAACAATGTACATTTTGAGAAGAATTTCTGAGTACAATGCCAGCAACAAGGGAGATGTTTTATTGTAGACAGCTTCACAACCAATGTGTACACTTGAGAGTCTTACTTAAAGGGCATCTTCAAACTGCTTGCCTCATAGCACTTCTTTAAAGTCTGCAATTTTATTGTTATATGGGCCTTTTCTTTGTAGCAAATTATATTCATGGTGCACGCACATACTTTCAGTGTGATTTATACCAAACAGAATCTCGATGAGGGTTTTGGTATGGGCTTAGGAACAAATACTCGGAATTTGCAGAGCAAGTAGATCATGACATCAGTCAATACTGAACTCCGACTTAATGACAGCACTACCACATTCAGCTACAGCTCTCATAGCTAACGACATGCGAACGTAGGTTCAGCAGGAACGGTGACCCCTTCCGCTTCCCAAAAGGCTAAGTTGTTTGCAGATGAGGGAGGAGAAGGGAAAACAGATCTCTCCACTATAGATCTTATGCACCTCACACCATCTGGGAGCACTTCTCTTACCTCCACCTATGCCATCTGTAAGCCAATATACAAGAACACTCATAAAGGGTCTGTAGGCCAATGCATTATTGACTCTTGTGTTAATCACATTGAATGGTTTAACTATGATTTTATTATTTTCCCATGAATGAATGCAAAGCAGTTATGGTGAAGCTCTGTAAGCTAGGTTTATCTCAGGGTACATCTCACAGATGGGCATGGAACTAGAAATAGGTACATTCACCAAAAGATTGCATCACAGGCATGAGAACAGGAAGGCAGGACGGAAAGTATACCCAGATGTTTTTTTTTAACCAAAGTCTCCTCAGTGATTTTAAAAAACTGTTTCAGAACTGTGCTCCATTGTTTCTGTAACCATTAAAATAAGGGAGTTGGGGACAACACCGCAGGCATAGCTTAAAAAGAAAGGACTAGAAAATATATCTGGGGATGGCTGTTAACAGATCAGTGATATAGTTGCAAACAAATTGCAAACAGCACAGTCACGGCAAAAGAAAAATATATCATAACTAATTAGCCAATGTAGCTGCCTACAGCAGTTGTTGAACCAGTCAGAAATCATGTCAGGAGACCTATTGATGGATTGGATTTTGGGACTTCTGAGCAATCAATGGCATTGTAATAATGTGCTGTTCCTTAGAAGTATTATAAAGGTGTACCACACTCAATGGAACTGTATCCAAGTTGTTGTATGCCACTGATTCAATCATGGTTGATGGGCATTTCAACGCCACTGAGAGTGCAGGTAAGTAGCCATGATTGAATGGCAGAGTGGACTCAATGGGCCGAATGACCTTACTTCCACTCCTATGTCTTATGATTTTATGGATTTTAGACCCAAAAAGTATTTTTGTATATTATTTGCACTTTATGAAGCAAGTGTCCAACAGATCTCCAGCACCTTTAGCATCCAGATCTACAAACTCCAGACTCATTATTGCCAGTGGCTATAAAGGTGACAGCATTCCTGAATAAAACAAAGTCGTGCAGAGACTGGAGTTCTGAATTGAACAGAAATTGCAGGAGATACTCAGTAGATATGGCAGCAACTGTGGAGAGAAAGCTGAGTAAGCGTTCTGTGGAAGGGTCATCAGACTCAAAACATTAATTCTGTTAGTTCTCCTCAGATGCTGCCAGACCTACAGTATTCTTGAACCTCTCTGCATGAGGATCTTTTAGGCTGCAGTAGGCAACACCTGGAGTTCTCTCCTGCATCAGAAAGGTGTCGGACATTCTTCATGGAAGTAAAGAAGAATTCACTGCATTCAGCAGACAGAGTGTGCACCTGACTTTTCCAGGATAGTAAGCATTCCCACACAGTAAAGTGCAATTGGCTTTACACGTGTGACTGCCACATTTTGCAGACTTAAGCCAAAGACTTACCACAACGGCAATGTTTACCACTCACTAAATAACTGATTAGCTTGTGGCTAAGCTCAGGACATCAAGCTTGTAAATGCCTGCCACTCAATAAGATCGTAGTTCAAGACAAAACAAAACTGCAGATGCTGGAATCCAAGGTAGACAAGCAGGAGGCTGGAAGAACACAGCAAGCCAGGCAGCATCAGGAGGTGGGGAAGTCAATGTTTCGGGTGTAGCCCTCCTCTGCTGGCCCCTCATATCTTTTGGCTCCCTTTCTGATTAAAAAGCTGTCAAACTCAGTCTTGAATATATGCAATGCCTCAGCCTCCACTGTTCTCTGGGATAGGGAATTCCGATAAAAACAACCCTCAGAGATGAAATTCCTCCTCATTATTGTCATAAATGGTGGACACTTATTTGAAATTGTGGTCCCTAGACCTTTGCTGTCGCTGCTGCATCTATCTATCATGCTGTAGACTGATGGAACACTAATGCCATGTGATGGAAAGTGGTTTTCTACTCTGAAACCTTTTAACTTCATGCTACCCTTGTAAAGTCCAGCTCTTCTCCCCTCTGACTAAAGGAACTTGTCTGAACTCCTCAAAACAGCAGCAGCAGAAATTCGTCAAAATGGCTTTCTTGTTAAAGTTGCATAATGATTGCCTGAAACTATGACAGTGGGGCAGGAGCGCATATTTAACTGCGCAGGTGTAAGAGAATGCATGAACAGGACATGTTAGATCCGAAGTGGTTTTAGACATTAACTTATATCATTCTGCATGCATCTGGTATGTATATGGTTTCATCACCAATGCATTTCCTCACGTGGTGATCAGAATAGACTGTAGCGGATGTTTATTGGAATAGAAACCCTGTCATTGATGTCATCTCCAGGGTCCCATATCACTGAAAACAGTGAGACAACAGAGACCACTTTTGTCACGCTTAAGTCCACAGTAAGATGCTACATATGTGGCTGGTCAATTGCTCCAGTTAAGATTAAAATGTACAACTGGGTCATGCATATTTATGTCAAGGAAAACCTACCCCAGAGTAGTGTCCAACCTATTGCACACTATTAGTGCAGTACCACCCATTAGTTTCACCAACATAAGCTCCTGTACTGTAGTATTATTGCTAATGGCACTTTGCTGTCATCCTATGGGAAATCATGCAAGTTCACTACTCTAACAATCTCACAATATCTCTTTCCTGGTCTCTACGGAGTTATGACTTGTCAACATACTGCATTTTAAACTTTGATATTCACTGGCACATATTATCAGAAAGAATATTTGAGAATAAAATATTCAGTTCTTACATTGGATATTGCTGAATCGATTGATCTCCTACCAGTATCAGGATAAACAGTTTTTTTTGTTATGTTTTCCAGCGTGAAACTGAATTCAGGGTATTGGCAAAGAGGTGGCTGTGGTTTCATATTTTGGTGCATGCTTTATTTAAGTGTTCTGGCAGAGACTTTAGTATCAAAGTAGTGAACATGCCATTCACATTGACAACTGATATTTCACTGACAGAGCAGAGAATGGGCTATCATAGCCAGTTCCTTGGAACTTCTCCAGACTCCATGAATACAGCAACCTTCAAGAGATGGAGAAAGACTCTCCTGAGTGGATATAACAGAATTATAGAATCACAGAAATCTACAACACAAAGACAGAGGGTCTTTGGTCCATCGTGCCTCTACTAACTCTGGAAAATAACTTTTCTTTGTCTAATTTCTTCATCACCAAGACATTATCTAACTTCCATTTTAAAGTCTTTGAAATCAGCTTCCACTACTTTAGGCTGGCTATTTCAAGTTGACAATTTGGAGCGAGAGAAAGTCAGTTCATCTCTCCCCTCAACATTGGGCCAATGATTTCAAATCTATGATGCTTGCTTACTGGCAAGTCACCAGAGGGATTAGTTTATACCTATCGATTCTAACAATATCTTTCATCATCATGAAACCTCCTACCTCTTTGTCTTGTCTGTTCCAGTGAGAACAGATTCAATTTTTCCAACTTCACCTCGATTTTGATGCATCCCATCCCTGTGAACCTCCTGTGAAATTTCCCCTATATCCTTTACACCTTTTCTGACATATGATGTCCAGAATTGCCCATTAAACTATAGCTGAGGCCTGGCTAACAGTCTCAATGCTTTGATATTCTTTTCCTTTATTTATAAGTCAAAGAACCTGTATATTTTTTAATCAACTTGCTAATGCACACTTTCATTTTTAAAGTTACGTACATGTTGAAGCTCTTTGCTCACCTACATTTTTCAAAATTGTGTCATTTATAGTATGTCATCTTTCTAAATTAGTCTTTCCAAAATGCATTACTTCACACTTGGCTGCACTGAATTCCATCTGCCAAGTTTCCACCTACTTCACCATTCTGTCTGTCACCCTGAAGTCCTGAACTAACCCCGTCACTATCTATTATCTCTTTCATCAAGTTTAGGAGCATGTTTAAGAATTTTTTTAATGCGGCTACTTACACTCATGTTTGACCTCTCCCTTGAAGAGAGTAGTGGGGCCATTTGACCTTTGGGTAAAACCACTGCAAACCACATGCAAGTCTGATAACTTTTCCTTTTTGTTACTCAGCTAATTTTGTGTTCATATTGCCACTTTCTCCTTACTTCCATTGGTCTTCATCCTTCTTAAGAAGCCTCCCAGTAGTTACCTTCCAAATTGGCAGGAAGAATAGAGGAATTGATTATTATTTAAATGGAAAAAGAATGCAGAAAGCTACAGAATAGAGGCATTCAGGAGTCCTTGTGTATGATTTACTAAAATCATCCAGGTACAGCAGTTAATATGGAAGGCAAATGGAATATACACCTTTATTTTGAAATGAATGGAATAAGAATGTATGGAGAATTTGCTGAAACTATACAAGGCACTAGTCAGACCACAGCTGGAGTAATATTAACAGCTTTGAGCATTTTACTTCAGGAGTTATACTGGCACTGGAGGCAGTCCAGAGAAGGCTCACTTGACTGATCCGAGGTGTGGAGGAGAAGTCTTATGACGAGAGGTTGAGTAGGTTACATGTGTACACATTGGAGTTTAGAAGAGTGAGAGGTGACTTTACTGAAACATACAAGATTCTTAGGGAACATGACAGAGTAGATGCAGAAGTTTGTTTCCCCTTGTAGGGAAGTCTAGGAACAGAGGGCATAGAGTCATACAGCAGGGAATAAAACCTTTCCATCCAACTAGTCCATGTAGACCATGTTCCCAAACCAAGCCAGTCCCACTTGCCTGTATTTGGATCATATCCCTCCAAACTGTTCTTATTAATGTACATACGCAAATGTCTTTTAAATGTTGTAAGTGCACCCGCATTCATCACTTCCTCAGGCAGTTCATTCCACATATGAACCACCCTCTGTGTAAAAAGATTGCCCCTCGTGTCCTTTTAAAAACATTCTCCTCTCACCTTAAAATTTCACCCTCTAGTTTTGAATTTCCCCACCTTAGCAGAAAAAAAACCCTTATCCATGTCCCTCATGATTTTTTAAACCTCCAAAAGGGCATGACTCAACCTTCCACGCTCCAGTGAAAGAAGTCCTAGTCTGTCCAGCCTATTTTTATAACTCATGCCTTCCATTCTTGGCAACATTCTGGTTTTCTGAACCCTCTCCAATTTAATAATATCCTTCCTAAAGCAGTGGGATTAGAACTGGACATGGTACTCCAGAAGAGATTTCGTCAACATTTATACGACCTCAACATGATGTCTCAACTCCTTTGATGAAAGGTCTTACCATCTCAGATTGATGGCTCACACATTAAAAACAGATATGAGGAGGGATTTCTTTACTGCAGAGGGCTGACAAGGCTGGGTCATTGAGTACATTCAAGGCTGAGACAGACAGACTTTTAATCAGTGAGGGAATCGAGGGTTATAGGGGAAAAGAAGGAGGTTGAGTTGAGGATTAACAGATCAGCCACAATTGTACGGAATGATGGAATGAATGGTCTACTTCTGCCCCTGTGTCTTATGGTCTTATTACATTTCCGGTTACCTAAGAGATATTTTTAATGATTCTCTTTGAATTAGCATATGCCTTTCCAAAAAAAAAAGTTCATTTTGTCTCTGGTGATGGTTTCCATGAAGTACTCCATCAATGACGGTAGGTTAGCTGATCTGTAGTTTCTTGATCTCTGGGATGTTCCTGAACTTCCTTTTTCTTATCTACATCTCACACCTCAGTATCAATATCGGAAATCCAACAACGTTGGTTCATTTTTGATCATGACCATAAGTAAAATCTGGGTTACATTCGAGTTCATGGCACAGAAATGTCTACCATTACCTTGTTTGTTAAAATGATGAGGTTTGCCACACCACTCTCAATCCTTTGCTCAAATCAAATCGAGAAATTAATATCTGATTTGGAGTCTCATAGACAATCTGGAGTTGCAGTATCCCTACTCAAAGAATGTAGTGGATGTGCAACTATGTAAGGATCACCAGCCCAGCGAAGAGATGTTTGAAAGCTTTATCATGCAAACTGAAGGCTGTCACATGTTTATTATCATGCTAGTTCCATGAATTGCACTGTCATATGATGTTCATTGTTGATTTTGCAGCAGATCTCCATGATAAAATGGAGGATATATACCATCTATATATTAAAGTGAGATATGTTGTGCTGAGTAATGCACAACATGTTATTCCGCTGCCAGCTATGTGGTTATTCATGGGGCACAGAGCCTCAAAATTCTCCTCTTAACTCCAGTTCCAGAAGGGCATCATTTGCCAGGGGTGCTTTATAAAACTACATTTAGCAAACATTCTTTTTGCTATTCTGATTTGAAGACCGTTTTGAGGAGATTTCATCTCACTCATTTAGACAGGACAGGGCCTAATTTCAATAAGCTAGGCTCGATCTAAGCTGCATGAGTGGTAAGCATACAAACTGACTGCACCAGCCTGTTTTCATAATAAAATATACACATTTTATAGGGTAAACCATTTAAATCTAGCTATGTACAGTTTGCATATATGCTTAAAGAAGGAAAACCACATAATCCAATCCTATTCATGGTAATCATCTACTTTATGAAAGATTCCTTCTTCATTGTGAATTGCTTGTGAGTTTCTTCCCTCAGTAAGGAATCTTTTGCAATGTGAACCGAAGGTTCTGGAGATATACTAATTCAGAGCATGTGTCAAATAGACGCAAATGGTAGAATAATGAATACTATGGTTCCTGGGACTCAAAAAGTGATTGCCCAAAATCAACACCATTTACTGGGCTGTCAACATCAAGAAAAGACCACCTGACTGCAAACAAATATGTTTAATAGATACAAAAAGACTTAAAACTCCGTCAGAATCCTCAAGACAAATGAACAAATCTCTTCTTTAGAAAAGTAAAGACTTGTCAGATCTAGCTCATGAGTAAGCAAGATATTACCATGCACATGACCCGAATATCTCAATGCCCTAAGATGTCTTAGATCATCATATAATAACTTATGATTGTTTTTTGCTGAAAATGCATGCATTGTATTAACAAGCCAATGACAAGACTATTTTCTAAAGTTAAGGTGGAATTTGGAATGTGTGACAGTCACTCAACCTTACCTATGATTGTTTAGAATATCCTAGAACGGCCACTTTTATTTCTGAGCAATGGGAAGTGCTTGTAAAGATAATATAACCATTATAATAAAATGATAGAAAAGCTTAGAAGGATGAAATAACCATGGCAACAGGATGATGAGAATGGATTAAAGAGGGTTACGCTAAGTATATTTATGCTGACAATGTGTTGTTATTCTGCTGTTACTTGTATGTATCTTTGTTTTACTTTGCTACATTATACATTACATTTGCCATAATATATGCATGGAATATCAAAATCAAAGGTAGAATTTTGGGTAAGAAGTTTAAGACAGTATCCCCCACTCACACTAGAATGATTTGGTATGATGTATCAATGTACCCATTCTGAAATGATTATGTAAGATGTAACTGTGCACTCAGCTTAAACTGCTCAGGTAGATGTTCAGGCAGTGAATAGACTTGATAAATACCTGAACCTGCATTTCTAGAAGTGGATTTGTATGCATTCTGATGTTTAGAATAACAAAATGATTTAGAATAAAAGATGAAAAGGTTGTACTACATTATGAGAGCAGCACAAACCCTGGATTTGAAGGGGGCTTCATGGTTCAGAGTTTAGACCATCAATAAAATTTATCCAATTATCACATCGATTCTTAAATCATTTCCTCTCTCGGCATAAATCAGAAGCAACTTTCTTGGAGCTGCAGATTTTAAATCAAGGTCATACAGTTACATCTAATTGAATAGCAAATGCTCAGTTTTTCTCTTCCCATCACTTTCTCCTTTATTTTAAACAATGTCTACACTTGATCAATTAAACCATTCTAATGCAAATATTCTCCCTTTGTATAGAATACTGAGAGGCGACAAATCAGGAAAGTAGAAGTAAAAGCAAGTGGTATTTCGGGTGGGTAGATTTCAAGCAGAAGCACTCCTTTGCACACCAAAAATGTGACTGAAAGGAGCAAGAAGCTTATTTGAAGTACTCATGTAAGAGATGGTGATCTCATGGCCTTTTAAATTATGAAAATATTGAGCTTGTTAAAAAAGGTTTTTATCACTCTTCAATTAAAGCAAATTCTTTTGTACATGCCAGAGCTGATACAAGTGCAGAACTGGAGCCAGGACAGATTTACGTTTTTTTTTTAAATCAGAAAGCCTGATCCCTAATCAAGGAAACAATATGGAAATGAGTTCTTGCATACTTAGGTTTCTAGGGTTGTTTAATTGGAATCTTAGAGAGGATTCCTGATGAAGAGCTTTTGCCCGAAACGTTGATTCTCCTGCTCCTCGGATGCTGCCTAACCTGCTGTGCTTTTCCAGCGCCACTCTCTCGACTCTGATCTCCTGCATCTGCAGACCTCCCTTTCTCTCAGTTGATTTTAACCTCACTTTGAAGCCTCTTCCAAGGATACCTACCTTGAAGAAATTCCCTCCCTCTCTCTACAATGATCTTTGTGAGTCCCTCTCTCACTGCATCCCCCAAGTCATCTCCTCTGCTCAGAAGCTTTTCAGCCAAGTCCTGAAGCAGACTCGCTACCTCAGTCACATCTCCTTCTTCAGTGCCTGCCTACGGAACCAACTGATCCCACATGGACTCCGGGCTACATTCAGACCAACACAGTTTGGGCCTGAACAGGATAACCAGTACAAGTACAAATCCGAAAACTTCAGCAAAACTTCTCTTTCTGGATCCTCCACTCCACACTAGCAACCATGCACCATCACCTACTCTACCTGCAGTCAGTCCTGCCTCAGCTCACAGCCACTCTCTCCCAGACCTGCAACAGACCTCTGCTGTTCTACATCCTCAGAAGAATTCGCACGCTCAACAAATGGTTTATCTTCACCATATCAGACATAAAAGAATGTAAGGTAAACAAACTTTTAAGTACTTACCTCAATATACTGGTTTCCTCAACCATTTCAGAGCCTTCTCCAGGCCTCTGGAACTGTAGAGACAGGTTCCTGATGAAGGGCTTATGCCCGAAATGTCGATTCTCCTGCTCCTTGGATGTTGCCTGACCTGCTGTGCTTTTCCAGCACCACACTTTTCGACTAATTGGAATCTCAACCCCACATATTTGCAATAAAATGAAGAAAATAAACGTATCAATGATACGTGAAGATAATTTGAAGGAGTGAAATCTAGACATAGGCACCTATTCCCTCATTATTGGACAACTGAATAGGATGATGCAATTGTACAAGTAATTGGTCACACATCAGTTCCCAAAAGTAAAATATAAAATCGGTGCAAGGCAAAAGGAGAAAACACAAAGGGGAAAGGGTATGGAAGAGGTTATTGATTCATACCACAGAGACCAGATAATTCCTTCTGTCTAATGTGCCACCAATAAATCTTTCACCTTCACCAATCATACTGCGATGATGTGCTGTATCAGACCTGCCATTCCTCAATAAATCATTTTTATGCTTTAAGCTAAATTGCTGGTGACTCCCAACTCTTTTGGTTAATTGGTTACCCCTATCTCTACTTTATACTAATAAATAAAAGAAAACTCAACTTTGCAAGGACTAACGTTATGCTTTGAGATAAATTTTAACCTTGGGCTCTTCTGAAATTATGGAAATTAGCAATTAGGTCATAATTTGACTTAATGGAACAGAAAGCTCAATTGAGCATCTGAGCAGAAAGAAAGCTTGTTTACATGTTAGCAACCATTATGTTCCATTGATTCATTAACTGCATTCAACAGGAGTTCAAGGCAAGCTACCTGTGATACAGAAACAAAGAAAATAGAAGCAGCAGTGGGCCATTCAGCCCTTCAACCTTGTTCCACCATTCAACATGATCATGGCTGATCAACGTACTCAGTACCCTGTTCCCACTTTCGCCCCATATCCTTTGATCCTATTTAGTCCTAAGAACTACATCTAATTCCTCCTTGAAAACATTCAATGTTTTGACCTCGATTGCTTTCTGTGGCAAAGAATTCCAAAGACTCACCATTCTGTGGGTGAAGAAATTTCTCCTCATCTCAGCCCTATATGGCCTACTCCATATTCCTCTGACTGTGACCCCTGATTCTATATTGCTCTGTCCAACATCTATGAGGCAAAGATCAGCAGTATGAATACTCCCCACTTGCCTGGATGGGTGCAGTCCCAACAACACTCAAGAAGCTTGACATTATCCCGGGACAAAGCAGCACAATTGATTGGCACCACATCCACAAGCATCCACTCCCTCGACTACAATGCTTGGTGGCAACATGTGCACTGTCTACAAGATGCACTTCAGAAATTCACCACAGATCCTTTCAAACCCGCAACCACTTCCATCTAGAAGGACACGGGCAGCAGATATAGTAAGCATAATAAGGTTGTCATTCTGAGGGATTTTAATTTTCCAAACATTGACTGGGGCTACCAGGGTGATAAAGATTTGGATTGTTAAGAATTTGTCAAATGAGTTCAAGAAAATTTTCCAAGTGTTTAAGTGGAATAAGGCTAATTTTAATGGTGTGAGTAAAACTTTCAAAAGTCGATTGAAATATACTGTTCACAGGTAAAAGGACACCTAACAAGTGGGAGGCATTCAAGAGTGTGATGATAAGAGTTCAGAGGCATTATGTTCCTGTTAGAGTGAAGGGTAAAACTGGTAAGATTAAGGAACTATGGATGAATAATGATATTGAGGTTCTAGTCAAGATAAAAGAGAATCTTATTTTAGACACAGACAACTTGGTTCAACTGAATCTCTTAATCAATATGAAGAGCTTAGGGGCATTCTTAACAGAGAAATCAGGAAGGCAAAGAGGGGCTATGAGATACCATTGGCCAATAAGCTAAAGGATAATCCAAAGAGATTCTACAAGAGCAAGAGGTTAATTAGAGAGAGGGTAGGGTTAATTAAAGATCAAGGTGGTTGTCTTTGTGTTGAACCCTGGGAAATGGGAGAGATACTAAATTAATATATTGCGTCAATTTTTATTGCGGAGAAAGAAATGGAGTCTAGAGAATGTCCAGAAATAAACTTTGATGTTTTAAAAACAGTTCACGTTACAGAAGAGGAAGTTTGGGAGGACTCAGAAAAATATAACGGTGGATAAATGTCCGGGACTTGATCTTATGTGTCCCAGATATATCCTGATCTAATGTGTCCATTGTAGGAACTAAGGGTGGAAATTGCAAGACCCCTTGCAGAGATATTTGCATAATCTATAACCATGGGTGAGGTGCCTGATGACTGAAGAGTGGCTAATGTTGTACCTTTGTTTAAAAAGGTTGTAAGGAGAAACTAGGGAACTACAGACCAGTGCATCTGACTTTGCTTGTGGGTAAATTGTTGGGAGTAATTATAAAAGATATGATTTATGAACATTTAGAGAGGCAAAAGTTAATTAGGAATAGTTAGCATGGTTTTCTGTGGAAAATCGTGTCTCCCAAACTTGACAGAGTTTTATGAGGAAGTTATCAAACAAATTGATGATAGAAGAGTTGTAGACGTTATTTATTTGCATTTTACTAAAGCCATTGACAAGGTTCCACATGGTAGACCAATTAATAATATTAGGAAACATGGGATTCAGGGTAAGTTTGCCAATTGGATACATAATTGGCTTAACAGAAGGAGACAGAGTAATGTTGGTGGGTTGCTTTTCGGACTGGAGGCCAGTGACCAGCAGTGTTCCACAGGGATCAGTTCTGGGTCATGTTTTGTTTGTCATTTATATAAATGATTTGGATGAGAGTATAGAAGCCATGGTTAGTAAATTTGCAGATGACACCAAAATTGGTGGCATAGTAGATAGTGAACTGGTTTTCTAAGATTACAAAGGGATCTTGATCAAATGGGTCATTGGGGTGAAAAATGGCAGGTGCAGTTCAATCTGGATAAATGCGAGGTGTTGCATTTTAGTACAACAAACAAGGGTAGGGTTTATACAATTAATGATAAGGCCTTGGATAGGGCTGTCGACAGAGGAACTTAGGAGTGCAGGTACATAATTCTTTAAAGTTTGTGTTACATCTAGACAGGCTGGTTAAAAAAGGCAGTTGGCACGCTTGCCCTCATTGCTGAGTCCCTTTGAATATAGGAGTCGGGACCTCATATTGAGGTTGTACAGGACGTTGGTGAGGCCTCTCCTGGAGTACTGTGTCCAGTCGCCCATTATAGGAAGGATATTATTAAGCTGGAAAGGATTCAGAAGAGATGTGCTAGGATGTTGCTGGGTATGAAAGGTTTGAGCTATAAAGAAAGGCTGGATTTGCAGGGACTTTTTTCACTGGAGTGTAGGAGGTTGAGAGGCAATCAGAAAGAAGTTTATAAAATAATGAAAGGTAAAGATAGAGTTAATGGTAATTGTCTTTTCCTTAGGATGGGGGATTTCAAGGCTGGTGGCACATTTTTACGGTGAGAAGGGAGAGTTTTTAAAAAGATATGAGAAGCAAATTTTTTACACAGAGGCTGGTTTGCGTGTGGAATGAACTTACGAAGGAAGTGGTGGATGAGGGCACAATTACGACGGTTAAAAGACATTTGGGTAGGTATGTGAATAAGAAAGGTTTGCAGGGATATGGGCCAGGAGCAGGCAGGTGGGACGAGTTTAGTTTGGGATTATATTCGGCATGGACAGAAGGATCTGTTCCCATGTTGTATGATTCCCTCACCTTGTGAGACAACAAAAACTAGGTTATTGCTTATCTTAGAGGAGAAAGTGAGGACTGCAGATGCTGGAGATCAGAGCTGAAAATGTGTTGCTGGAAAAGCGCAGCAGGTCAGGCAGCATCCAAGGAGCAGGAGAATCGATGTTTTGGGCATGAGCCCTTCTTCAGGAATGAGGAAAGTGTGTCCAGCAGGCTAGGATTAAAGGTAGGGAGGAGGGACTTGGGGGAGGGGCGTTGGAAATGCGATAGGTGGAAGGAGGTCAAGGTGAGGGTGATAGGCCGGAGTGGGGGTGGGGGCGGGGGCGGGGGTGGAGAGGTCAGGAAGAAGATTGCAGGTTAGGAAGGCAGTGCTGAGTTCGAGGGATTTGACTGAGACAAGGTGGAGGGAGGGGAAATGAGGAAACTGGAGAAATCTGAGTTCAGATCTGAACTCAGATTTCTCCGGTTTCCTCATTTCCCCTCCCCCCACTCCGGCCTATCACCCTCACCTTGACCTCCTTCCACCTATCGCATTTCCAACGCCCCTCCCCCAAGTCCCTCCTCCCTACCTTTTATCTTAGCCGGCTGGACACACTTTCCTCATTCCTGAAGAAGGGCTCATGCCCGAAACATCGATTCTCCTGCTCCTTGGATGCTGCCTGACCTGCTGCGCTTTTCCAGCAACACATTTTCAGCTATTGCTTATCTTAAAAAGGATTACCTTGTATTTCAAAACAGTGCCCCTATTTCTGGACTGACCCATAAGAGGAAACCTCCTTTCCAAGTCCATCTTGTCAAGATCATTTAGGATCCTATACACGTTCAGTCAAGTCACCAATCACTGTATTGAACTCCATTAGATACAAACCTAACCTGTCCAAACTATCATCAAAAGACAACCCACTCTTTCCAAGTAGCAATCTAGCAAACCTTCTACGAACTGCTTCTGAAGCACTTACAACCTTTGTTAAGTAAGGGGACCAAAACTGCACAGAGCTTTCGCGATGTCATCTCACTAATGCTCTGTGTAACTTAAACACAACATCCTTGCTTTTATATCTTATTTACTTATTACCTCTTGTCAAAGACAAAAACAGATTCCACCTTCCCCCCAGTATATTTCAGGCCTAGATCCTAACTTTTTCTTATGTTCAAGGTAGATGTGAAGTGCCCTGTTCCAGATGCAATACTTGATGTTAAGTAAAACAGAATTTATCCAAACATCGTAGTTAAAACACAAACAAACGAAAGGGGAATTCAGAATAACTTAACACCGGAAAACTTAACCAAACAATAGATATAGTACCTATTACTAATTAACTGTTCCTATACAGCAACATCCCATAAACATGCCCATTGGCAAACAGGCAAACATGACAAATTGTCACATGTGTATGACAGTCCAGGAGGAAAAAACATCAAGAGACAGTTCGGAGAAAGGCGTAGCTAAGAGACATTCACTACAGCTCTAGCTATTTTGGAGATTCGAAAGACTTCTGCTTAAAACTCAACCTAAAAACTAAAAAAAAACTAGAAAGCCTGGCCTGTGAGAACTGACCACAGCCAGGATGCTTCCATTGTTTCAACTTAAAAAACAAACCCTAAAGCTTGACAAATTCTTTACTTTCTTAGAGACAGTTCTTCACCACTGCCTTGCAACCTCTCTTTGAACAAAAGGACAAAATGACCTCTTAAAGTGACAGCATTGTCACACTGCTTAAGAATCTATCTTCTCCTTGTAGTTAGTCTGGGTCCAAGCATCCATTGCACTCTGAGGTCATGAGTTCTACAGAATAATAACCCTCCTCATCTCTGTTTTAAATATTCCACCCTTTAGCCTAAAACTGTGACCTTTCATTCTAGATTGGTAAATAAGGAAAACATAGCTGTCCGCAATTTCCTTATATCTTCTTTAGAACATATCTTCCTCTCCATCTTGGTACCATCTGCAAAAGCAGCCATACCTTTGCTACGTTCATCTAGTTCCTTAACTCACACAGAGAATTGGAGACAGTAAGGACCTCAGATGCTGAAAGCCGGAGTCAATTGATGTGGAGCTGGAAAAGCTCAGCAGGTCAGACAACATCTGAGGAGCACGAAAGAAATGTTTCGGGCCAGGTTTCCATTCTCACAAACCCCTGTGGGACTCCACAAATCACATCCTACCAGTCAGACAAATAACCATTTACATGCACTCGGTTTTCTGCTAGCTAGTGAATCTTCTTTCTTTGCTAATATGTTACCCTCTTTAATTACTGCTTTTTATTTACTGAAATCACATTTGCTGGGGCACCTCATCAAAGACCTCCAATAAATAATTCAATAAATATGATTTCTTTTTGACAAAACAATATTCACTCTTCCCAATTACTTTAAATTTTCCTAAATATGCCATGATAATCTCTTTAATGATTGATTCTGACACCATTCCCATTTCATATGTTATGCTAACAGGCCAATCATTTCCTGCTCTCTGCTTCCCTTCCTCCTTGAATACAGGAGTTATATTTGCTACTTTCCAGACTGATGGAACCTTTCTTGACTCTATGAAGTTTCAGAGCTGAAAATGTGTTGCTGGAAAAGCGCAGCAGGTCAGGCAGCATCCAAGGAACAGGAGAATCGATGTTTCGGGCATAAGCCCTTCTTCAGGAATGAGGAAAGTGTGTCCAACATGCTAAGATAAAAGGCCATCCCATATTCCCAATTCCTTCGTCTCTGCCGCATCTGCTCCCAGGAGGACCGGTTCCAATACCGATAAACCCAGATGGCCTCCTTCTTCAAAGACTGCAAATTCCCCTCAGACGTGGTCGACGATGCCCCGAAACGTTGATTCTCCTGTTCCTTGGATGCTGCCTGACCTGCTGCGCTTTTCCAGCAACACATTTTCAGCTCTGATCTCCAGCATCTGCAGTCCTCACTTTCTCCTCTATGAAGTTTTAGAAAAGCAAGGTATCAGAACCTCATTAGCAACCTCTTTTAAGACCCAGGATGTTGTCTACTGGACCTGAAACCTTGTTGGCCCTTGGTTCCATCAGCTTGTTTAGTAATATCTTCATCCTGCTTATAATTTTGCTCGGTTCCTCTCTCCCACCTCCTGATTTAGGAGTCCTACTGGGATACGTTTTGTATCCTCCTTAGTGAAGACAGATGCAAAATACTTGCCCATTCCATCTGTTATTTTCTTCGTATCTATGATCAACTGCCCCATTCTCACCATCCAGCAGACCAACACTCTACTTATTTTCATCCTTCTGAAATATCACAGGTAGATAGGATAGTGAAGAAGGAGTTTGGTATGCTTTCCTTTATTGGTCAGAGTATTGAGTACAGGAGTTGGGAGGTCCTGTTGCGGCTGTACAGGACATTGGTTAGGCCACTGTTGGAATATTGCGGCAATTCTGGTCTCCTTCTTATCAGAAAGATGTTGTGAAACTTGAAAGGGTTCAGAAAAGATTTACAAGGATGTTGCCAGGGCTGGAGGATCTGAGCTACAGAGAGAGGCTGAACAGACTGGGGCTGTTTTCCCTGGAGTGTCGGAGGTTGAGGGGTGACCTTATAGAGGTTTACAAAATTATGAGGGGCATGGATAGGATAAATAGACAAAGTATTTTCCCTGGGGTCAGGGAGTCCAGAACTAGAGGGCATAGGTTTAGAGGGGAAAGATATAAAAGAGACCTAAGGGGCAACTATTTCATGCAGAGGGTGGTACGTGTATGGAATGAGCTGCCAGAGGATGTGGTGGAAGCTGGTACAATTGCAACATTTAAGAGGCATTTGGATGGGTATATAAATAGGAAGGGTTTGGAGGGATATGGGCCGGGTGCTGGCAGGAGGGACTAGATTGGGTTAGGCTATCTGGTCAACATGGACGGGTTGTCCCGAAGAGTCTGTTTCCATGCTGTATATCTCTATGACTCTATGGCCTGTAGAAACTCTGACTATCTATTCTTACTTTCCTAGCTAGCTTCTGATCAGACTCTAATTTCTTCATCTTGATTATCATTTTAATCATTCTCTTCTGTTCTTTATATACTGATAAATTATCTGCCCACTACCTATCTTTGAAAAGTTATATGTTTTTTCCTTCTGTTTGGAGTTTTCTCTAACTTCTTTCGCTAACCATGGATGGTGGGTTTTCCCTTTTGAATTTTTTCTTTACGGTTGGATTAATTCATTCTGAGTATTCTGAAATATCCCATGAAATGTCTGCAACTGTTGATCTACCCCCTACCCTGGTATGCCAGTTCGTTTCAGCTAGCTCAGCTTTCATACCCAAATTTAGGTTTAAAATGCTCGTCTTAGACCCAATCTTCTCCCTTTCAAACTGTATGTAAAATTCAATCACATTGTGGTTGTAGCTACCTAACTCCACTGCTCATTCTGCACACTCAGAGATCTTTAATTCATCCTTTCACATTACACAATACAAGTTTAATATAACCAGTTTCAAAACATGCTGCTCAAATAAACAATCTTAGAAGCATTTTATGAACTTCTGATCCAGTGTACAATTGCTGATGTGATTTTTGTAAGTGGATTAAAGTCACCCAGAGTTATGGCCATCCCTTTCTCACAAGAAACCAATATTCTTTCTAGTGTACCTTGTCCCAAATTGTGATTACAATTCGGGGATCTCTAGACCACTCCCATGATTGTCATCTATTCCCTACTACTCCTAATTTCCACCCAAACTGAATGTATATTTTGAATTCTTGAAACAAAGTCAACATTAATTAGTATACCAATGTTCCCCTTTGGCTAACAATGCTACCCTTCCACTTTTATTTCACTTGCTATTCTTCCTGACAGGGATATAGCCCTGAATATTTAAGACCCAATCCTTGACATCCTAAAGACACATCTCAGTAATGGCTATTGGATCATATTTCTTTAGTTCAATGTGAGCCATTAATTTGTTTACTTTGTTCTGAATGCTACACACATCCAGACATAAAGTCTTTAGTCTTTTTTTTAAAATCTCTGTAACATCTATTTTGATTTGCTGGTTTCTTCCTACATTTGGTTTCTCTCTGTCCCTTCCTGCCATTCCCTGATCCTCATTTCCCATATTATTATTTTCTTCTTTCACCTTATCTCCAGTCTTTGATACATCATGTCTTTCCACATTTGATCCCCTACCCCCACCCTCCATGGACACTGGCATGAGGAGGTTTGAAATAAATTGGACCAAAGTGGCTAAAAGCAGACTTACTTTGCTGTGTTCCATTCTGTACAATGAAATAAACACTTGGTAATAAAATTGGCAACTTGAATGTATTTTTCTGGCTTGATTTAGCAGGCGTGGTATGAATTACATCATGAATAAATTTTATGACTTTTTTTATTCTCTCTTCATATTCTGCCTTCGCCGATTAACTGTGACAAGTGTGTGAAATATGCCTGACCCATTACTGCATGTGCTGAATACCTGTCATAAATTCCTCTTGGTAACTCAAATTTATGGATATAATTTATGGGTGTAACTTGCAATCCAAGGATTGCTGGTTAAAAGGTTACAACCTATTTGTGGTACTCGTGTAAAACAGCATTGCTTCACCACAGGGTGTCATTGATACATGTAACTAGCTCCCTCTCCAGCGTCTGTAGAATTAGGATGCAGTGCTGTACTGATGTAACAGTGATACTGAATTTGTTCTTCCAACTTTACATAAATCTTGTCACAAAGTAGGGAAACTTATTGTGATTACTGTTTATTGATGAGTCATCCTAACTTTCCTTTGTGTTGGCTAATATTTCAATTTGAAAATCATAACCTCAACAGTTCTAGCCAGAATGTATTGTCACTCCTTGCTTTTAGTGATTTTCCATCAGAAAATTCAAAACTGTGAGTTACTTCTAGTCTTTTTTTGAACTGAAAAGAAGTGTTAGAAATACTAAAATGCCACACTTCAGAAGGATGTCCTTCAGCCTAGTGTGCATGTGCTATCCAATAGAGTGCTTTCCAATCTATTCCCACTTTTCAGCTCTTTGATTTCTTCAAGTGCAAATTCAAGAAGTGTTTCTGTCTGTACACCATTCCGGGCTGATTCCAGCTCGGTTTGGTTGTAAATAATTCTCCCCACTAATCCTGCTGCCAATTCTCAATCTATGCCTTTTGAAAACTGACCTCACTGACTGTAGGAGAACAGTCATAAATCTCCTCTGCAGCATCTTATGTGAAAGCACATACAACAACTAGAACTGTACCTGAACTCCCACAAAGCATAACTCCTGTCTTGTTTTACTGTCCCAGCCTAATTTGCCTGCTCTTATGTTTTAAGTCTCAACAAAAATAGGAAAGTATCTCATATGTCTTTTCACTTACCTGTGCTGTTACCTGTGGGGATATGTGAACATCTGCTTCAAGATTTCTCTAGGCCTCTAATTTCTACTCATCCTATCATCAATTGTCTATTCTCACACAGCTCATTGAGTCTGCTCCACTATTCAATAATATCATGATTTATCTGATAATTGAACTGAATTGAATTGCGTGAGCTTTATTGTCACATGTACTCACATAACGATGGTGAAAAGTTTACAATTTACCATTTACGGCACCATCTTAGGTACAGATTCTTACCTATCCCCCATAACCCTCAATTCCCTTCCTGATTAAAACTCTGTCTATCTTATCTTTAAATAGTCATAACAAACCACCCTCCAAAGATTCACTACATTCTGAGCGGAAGAATTTCTCCTTAAATGGGTGACCCCTTTCTTCTGAGATGCTGCTCTCTGGTCCTAGACTCTTGCACAGGGAAAACAACCTTCCTGCATCTACCCTGTTGAAAGAAAGTCCCCAAACAATTTTGTAAGTTTAAATACTGGTGCCTATTGTTCTTCTAAACTCCAAAAAGTGCAGCACAACCTACGCAATGTTGCCTCATCGGTGAGTCTCTCCATAACAGTATTAGCAGAGTGAACTTTTTTCTGGACTGTCTCCAATGCCAGTATATCTTTCCTTAGATAAAGAGTCCAGAGTTGTTCATAGCATTCCAGCTGTGGTCTGACTTGTGCCTTGTGTAGTTCTAGCAAGGCCTCCCTGTTTTAAACTCTTTTCCCTTCGAAATAAAGGCTAACATTTCATTTGCCTTCCCTACCACCTGCCAAGTTGTAAATTTTTAAATCAACCTGTTCAGATACACCATGACAAATCTCTCGAGTGGGTGGGACTTGTACACAGGGTCCTGCTGACATTGAATTCTATCTTTTTTGTGATTTCTGCATGAGGACTCCCAAATCCCTTGGTGCTATAGCTTTCTGCAGTCTTTCTCCATTTAAATAATAATCAGCTCCTCCAACCTTCCCACCAAAGTGGGAATATAAGTTCCCCCTTATATTTTCCCACATCATATTCCACCTGCTCTAGAGTTTTTGTCTACTCCAAAGTGCATTACTTCACACTTCTCCAGCTTGAATTCCATTTGCCACTTTTCTGTCCACAAGAGCAGCTCATTGTTATATTCGTGAAGTTTACAGTTTTCTTCGTCAATGCAAATCTTTGAACTATACCCGCCACATTTAAATGGAGACCATTCATAAGTGAAAAGCCAAAAATCTAGCACTTAGGCTTGTAGACCCTTATTGGAAATCGTTATTACCAACGGACTCTATCAACAAACACATTGACCTGGATCCAATATACCAGCCACTACAACAAAGAACCGGAACTGGCGACTGGAAGCAGCAGAAACGGTACCAAATAAATTCCAGAAGACACAGTACAGCAGTGCTTCACAGGAGGCTCCAAAGCACTGAAGATGTCACCAAAACCAGGGACAAAACATCTGCAAAGCAACTTCCCAGCTTGGCGAACATACCTACAACTACAACAACTGGCACCTGAGCTACAAAACTTTACACAAACCTTGAAGTGTTGTTTGAGGTAATGATTCTGCAGGAGTTAATGCTTATGTTACCTTGAGCTTCCCAAACTGATGAAGTCTTTGGGTGGAATCAGATGAGTTCTACACAATCATTCAGATGGAGCAGAACTTTCTGTACAACTCCCAAAACTAATGATGCCTAACTAATATTAAGTTGTACTTACTACTATCATGCAATGTTAATGAAGACAAGTCCCTCTTCTGTTTAGGCTCACCAGTGATCTATCTTCTACCACCAATAATTAGACAGACCCTAAACACAGTATTGACAAAGGAAGATTCAAGCAGTGAACTACTTTGACTGCCCAAGCTTAGTACTGCCTGCTGATTATTACTCTTTACTACCTCCCTCTTAGCCAATTTTTGATCCAACTTGCCATTTTCCACTGGATCTCATGGGCTGTTTTCTGACCAATATGTTATTTTCCAATCTTTTCAAAGGTTCTTGTTAAAATGCATGCAAATTGCATCAAATGTCTTTACTTGACCTTCAAAAAATGTTATGCTGTTTGCCAACCAAGGTGATCAGCCTGACCTTTAATTGCTTGAGTTACCTCTCTCCTTTTTTCAGCATCACAAAGGTAGCTGTCATCCAACCCTCCAGGGTCATATTTGTAGAGAGGATTAGAAAATGATGATTAAAGGCTCAACTGTTTCCTTCTTTGCTCTCTTAGCAGTCTGTTGTGGTAATCTACCCACTTTCAAAGAAGCTAAACCCTTTAATGTCTCCTCCCCTCTATGATATTATGATAAAATATTTCACTTTGCTTGTTATCTACACTGTCTGAGCAATAGACGTACCAACACTCACTGCAAAGTGTTCTGTTATTTTTTGTGTAATGAGGAACACCAAGAAAGAAGTTAACATTCTTTGTAAGGATTACTTTGTTTGGTCAGTTGTGTGAATTAGTCTATTGGTTAATGACGACTTTTGTATATTAACATTTTTTAAAATTTAGTTGTAGGATGTGGGTGTCGCTGGCAGGCCAGTATTTATTGTCCATCCCTAGTTGCTCTTGAGAAGGTGGAGGTGAGCTTCCTTCTTGATCTGCTGCAGTCCATCTGCTGTGGGTTGACCCACAATGCCATTAGGGAGGGGATTCCTGGATCTTGACCCAGTGACCGTGAAGGAATGGCAATGTATTTCCAAATCAGGATGGTGGGTGGCTTGACAGAGAACACAGAACAGTACAGCACAGTACGGGCCCTTCAGTCCTTAATGTTGTGCTGGCCCCTTATCCGACTCGAAGATCAAACTAACCTACGTGCCATTCACTGTACTATCTTCTATGTGCCTATCCATGAGTCGCTTAAATGTCCCTAATACATCTGTCTTGCAGGTGGTAGTATATCTGAGATACCCCTACATATTTGTTTCTCAATTTCCCTTGAACTACTGGAGGGCCCATCAAAGTGATCGTTCCTTTTTTCTTTCTAATTTCTACCTATATATTTTCACTGGACAATTTTTCAGAAATAAATTCCCGAGTTACAGCAGCAATGTATTCCTTAATCAAAGGCACCAGGCCCACCCCCCTCCCCCAACTCCCACCTCCTTTCCTATCCTTCAGACAGCACCTAACATAGTTACTTGGCTTCAGAACTCTCTGTCTTAGAAGGTGGCCAGCCAGAGTAACAGAATATTTTTAATATGGGGGGTGTGTGGATTCCTGTTAGGCAAATGAATCAAAGGTTATTGAGAATCTGGAATTCTAAATGCAAAGTTCTTATTGAATGGCTTGATGTGCCAAATGGTACACTTCAACTCCTAATCTGTATTTTCGTGCATAAATATTAGGACAAAATTTTACAACACGTGGTATTCAGAGGTCTAATCTTACAGTTACCTTTTTGGAAGACTATTCCATAAACTGTATCACCTAATACTAGTTGGTCTACTCCAGATGCTTGTCTGCACTTTCTAATATTTACATGACTAAACTTCAAACCTCTGCCTCGCTCTTCCTTGCAGTCCACCCATATTGTGCTACTTATATCTGGATTAGTGGTGCTGGAAGAGCACAGCAGTTCAGGCAGCATCCAATGCTGCTCGTTGGATGCTGACTGAACTGCTGTGCTCTTCCAGCACCACTAATCCAGAATTTGGTTTCCAGCATCTGCAGTTATTGTTTTTACTTTTGTGCTACTTATACCCAATGAAGATCAGCTCCATAACATCATCACAATCTTGCTCCAGGACCCTAAAGGCTTTTACATGACAAGTGCAGAGCGAGTGGTATAACAACCAATACTTGACAGTTCTGTTACTTAAAAGTTCTTCTGAACGAAAAGTTTGGCAGTCTTCCACATCTTTTACTCGCTCTGCAAACAGTTTGCACTTGTCCCATGCTTTACATGCACCAAAAGGTTCTGAATAGACATTATGTTGATGATACAGAGCTCAAGCAGTTGGTGTGACATCATAATTCTTCATTTGGAATTTGTAGAATGGAAATGAGGGCAATGACTTTGTTCTTTACTCTGTTATCAAGTGTACAGTTGCAAAGACAGGCCTGACACGAACAATATTTACAGTGACAGTCTAACAAATCAGAATAGTATTCATTGCAAAGTATTTGGAAGTACCTTGGACAAAGTGTAGAGGTAGCTTTGGTGCATTTATGGATATGCCTGACAGCCTTGCTTTAACCCTTGCTTGCAGCATGGGTTGGTACTTGGGACTTCGATGTTGTGGCCATTACAGAGACATGGGTAGAACAGGGACAGGAATGGCTGTTGCAGGTTCCAGGGTTTAAATGTTTTAGTAGGGTCAGAGATGGGGGTAAAAGAGGGGGAGGTGTGGCATTGCTGGTCAAGGATAGTATTACAGCAGTAGAAAGGGTGATGGAGGAAGACTTGCAATCTGAGGTAGTTTGGGCGGAGGTTAGAAATAGGAAAGGTGAGGTCACCCTGTTAGGAGTTTTCTACAGGCCTCCTAATAGTCTGAGAGAAGTAGAGGAAAGTATTGCGAGGATGATTCAGGAGAAGAGTGAAAGTAGCAGGGTGGTTGTTATGGGGGCCTTTAACTTCCCTGATATTGACTGGGAAAGCTATAGCTCGAGTTCGTTAGATGGGTCGGTGTTTGTCCAATGTGTGCAGGAGGGTTTCCTGACACAATATGTAGACAGGCCAACAAGAGGTGAGGCCATACTGGATTTGGTTCTAGGTAATGAACCAGGCCAGGTGTTAGACTTGGAGGTAGTGAGCACTTCGGGGACAGTGACCACAACTCGGTGACTTTTACTCTAGTGATGGAGAGGGATAAGTGTGCACTGCAGGGCAACAGTTATAGCTGGGGGCAGGGAAATTATGATGCGGTGAGGCATGACTTAGGATGCGTGGATTGGAAAAATAGGCTTCAAGGGAAGAACACAAATGATATGTGGAGATTGTTCAAGGAACAGCTAATGGGTGTCCTTGATAAGTATGTACCAGTCAGGCAGGGAGTAAAGGGTCTTGTGAGGGAGCCATGGTTTAACAAGGAATTGGAATCCCTTGTGAAAGGGAAGAGGGCGGCTTATGTAAAGATGAGGCATGAAGGTTCAGTTGGGACGATTGAGAGTTATAAGGTAGCCAGGAAGGATCTAAAGAGAGAGCTAAGAGCAGCAAGAAGGGGACATGAGAAGTCCTTAGTTGGTAGGATTAGGGAAAACCCAAAGGCTTTCTATAGGTATGTCAGGAAGAAAAGGATGACTAGGGTAGGTATCGGTCCAGTCAAGGATAGTAGTGGGAAGTTGTGTGTGGAGGCGGAGGAGATTGGTGAGACACTAAATCAATACTTTTCATCAGTATTCACTCAGGAACAGGACATTGTTGCCGATGTGAATATTGAGTCACAAGTGATTAGAATGGAAGGCTTTGAGGTATGTAGGGAGGAGGTGTTGGAAATTCTGGAAAGGATGAAAATAGATAAGTCCCCTGGGCCTGATGGCATTTATCCTAGGATCCTCTGGGAAGCTAGGGAGGAGATAGCGGAGCCATTGGCCTTGATTTTTATGTCGTCGTTGTCTACAGGAATATTGCCAGAAGACTGGAGGATAGCGAATGTGGTCCCCTTGTTCAAGAAGGGGAGCAGGGATAGCCCGAGTAACTATAGGCCAGTGAGTCTCACTTCTGTTGTGGGCAAAGTCTTAGAGAGAATTGTAAGGGATAGGATTTATGAACATCTGGATAGGAATAATGTGATCAAGGATAGTCAGCATGGTTTTGTGAAGGGCAGGTCGTGCCTCACAAACCTTATTGAATTATTTGAGAAGGTGACCAAGGAAGTGGACGAGGGTAAAGCAGTAGATGTGGTGTATATGGATTTTAGCAAGGCGTTCGATAAGGTACCCCATGGCAGGCTAATGCAAAAACTACAGAAATATGGCATTGAGGGTGCATTAGAGATTTGGATTAGGAATTGGCTGGCTGGAAGGAGACAGAGGGTAGTAGTCGATGGTATAGGTTCATCTTGGAGCGCAGTTACTAGCGGTGTTCCACAAGGATCTGTTTTGGGACCATTGCTGTTTGTCATGTTTATAAATGACCTGGAGGAGGGGCTTGAAGGCTGGGTGAGCAAATTTGCGGATGACACGAAAGTCGGTGGAGTTGTGGACAGCGAAGAAGGATGTGGCAGGTTACAGCGCGATATAGATAAGTTGCAGAGCTGGGCAGTAAGGTGGCAAATGGAATTCAATGTAGCTATGTGTGAAGTCATTCACTTTGGTAGGAGTAACAAGAAGATGGATTACTGAGCTAATGGTAGACTACTTGGTAGTGTGGATGAGCAGAGGGATCTTGGTGTCCATGTACACAGATCTTTGAAAGTTGCCACCCAGGTAAATAGTGCTGTGAAGAAGGCATATGGTGTACTGGGCTTTACTGGTAGAGGAATTGAGTTCTGGAGGCCTGAGGTCATGTTGCAGTTGTATAAGACTCTGGTGCGGCCTCATCTGGAGTATTGTGTGCAGTTTTGGTTGCCATATTATAGGAAGGATGTGGAGGCATTGGAACGAGTGCAGAGGAGGTTTACCAGGATGTTACCTGGCATGGTAGGAAGATCGTATGAGGAAAGGCTGAGGCACTTGGGGATTTTCTCATTGGAGAAAAGAAGGTTTAGGGGAGATTTGATAGAGGTGTACAAGATGATTAGGGATTTAGATAGGGTTGACAGTGAGAACCTTTTTCCGCTAATGAAGTCAGCTGTTTCTAGGGGACACAGCTTTAAATTAAGGAGTGGTAGGTATAGGACAGATGTTAGGGGTAGCTATTTTACTCAGCGGGTTGTGAGTTCATGGAATGCCCTGCCAGTAGCAGTGGTGGACTCTCCCTCTTTATGGTCATTTAAGCGGGCATTGGACAAGCATATGGAGGTTATTGGGCTAGTGTAGGTTAGGTAGGCTTCGGTCGGCGCAACATCGAGGGCCGAAGGGCATGTACTGCGCTGTATTTTTCTATGTTCTATGTTCTATAACACTCCAACGAGGGAATGATGGGGTGCATACGATTTACTGACATTGGATCTGTACAGAGTGTAGGGTATGTATCATGCGCATTGCCAAGCTGAGCAAGACACTTTCATGTTACTTCACAGTGGTAGACAGCTTACTAGCCAATCCACCCACCATCTCTGTATAGATTTCACTCCATGCTCTGCTGTCTGCCACCCGTCTAGGTTCTTATCTCAATACCTATATCAGTATTTGCCTGTTACCTCACCGTCTGGTGAGTTGTCTGTCACGATGTCTAAAATATTGACTCTTGATTTTTAATTTCTGTTGTCCAATTCAGTGGATTCTCGTGGACTGAAATGATTTCAAAAATGAACCAAAAAGGCTGACAAAATAATCACAGGCCTTACCTGATCACAGACAATTGAATTTCAACTTGGATTAGACAACAGACAGCTGAGCTGATATTAACAATTTATCCAAAGGTAAGGAAGTCAGTCAACCCTTCCTGGAAAGGGAGGTGGAGGTGAAGACATGAATAAATCCTCACCTCCTTGATTTATTTTACACCTTGATGATAATGTTTGCATATTAGATAAAGAAACATATCCTGCAAATATTAAACTTGATGATAATGAACTCAGACAAAGAAATATTCAAATCATTGTATTTCAAGAAGCTGCTTTTGGTAGAGAGAAGAAACTAGAACAGATTGGAAAGTCATGGGATCTCCCTTCCTCTGTCCATCTCAGAAAAATGCAGATTTTGTCAAAAGTTATCATCTTGTCCTCATCAAGAGTAATTCACAATTAAGACCAATGTGAAGGGAGTACAACAGTTCACACTTTCTGTGAAAAGAGATCTAATTGGGATTGGCAACTGCACTCTGCCTGAGGCATTGCTGTGGAAATTGCACTAGCTAGATGACAGCTAATTGCCAAATGTTCTTTATATTTCAAAGCCAGGTTGACCCTGATTAGCCTAGTCATTGCCCTGAGATCATCTTTCATTCATGTAAACTCCAGTGAGTGCAGGTCCAAAGTACTTCACCTTTTCTCATAAGTCAACCCCTTAATCCCAGGAATCAGTCTCATGCAGCTTCTCTAAACTGCTTCCAATAAAAATACACTCCTCCTAAAGTAAGGTGACCAAAATGGTACAGACTACTCTTGACCTTGATCAAATGGGCCAAAGAATGGCAGATGGAGTTTAATTTAGATAAATGTGAAATGCTGCATTTTGCAAAGGTAAATCAGGGCAGGACTTATATATTTAATGGTAAGGTCCTGAAGAATGATGCCGAACAAAAGAGACCTTGGGGTGCATAGTTCCTTGAAAGTGGAGTAGCAGGTAGACAGGGTAGTGAAAAATGTGTTTGGTGTGCTTGCCTTCATTAGTCAGTGCATTGAGTATAGGAGTTGGGAGGTCATGTTGTGACTGTAAGGATACTTTTGGAATATTGTGCTCAGTTCTGATCTCCCTCCTATAGGAAGGATGTTATGAAATTCGAAAGTATTCAGAAAACACTTACTAAGACATTGCCAAGATGGAAGGATTTGAGCTATATATAGGGAGTGGCTGAATGGGCTGTGGCTGTTTTCCCTGGAGCATCGGGGGCTGAGGGGTGACCTTATAGAGGTTTATAAAATCACAAGGGGCACAGATAGGGTAAATAGACAAGATATTTTTGCCAGGGTAGCAGAGTCTAAAACTAGAGGGCATAGGTTTAAGATGAGAGGGGAAAGGTTTAAAAGAGAACTAAGGGGCAAAATTTTCACATACAGGGTAATGTGTGTTTGGAATGAGCAGCCAGAGGTACAATTACAACATTTAAAAGGCATCTGGATGGGTATATGAATAGGAAGGATTAGAGAGTTATGGGCTAAATGCCACCAAAGGGGACTAGATTAATTTAGGATATCTGATCAGCATGGACAAGTTGGACCAAAGAGTCTGTTTCCGTGCTATACATCTCTATAAGTTTATGTAGTCTCACCAATATCCTGTACAGTTGTAGCAAGACTTCCCTTTTTATTTACACCATACCCCTTGTAATAAAGTCATTTATCTTTCAGATTAAGCGCAGCACCTGCACACTCACCTTTTAAGAATCGTGTACAAGTACACCCAAACATCACTGAAGCATTCTGTACTCTCCACCTAAACATATTCTGCTTCTCTGTTCTTCAAGTTAAAGTGCACAACTTCACATTTGCCCACGTTGTACTCCATTGGCCATTTTGTGCCCCATTCACTTAACCTATTTATATTGCATGAATGAAAAGGGAGATACTGCAAGAACATGCTCTCATTCTGTATGACCTCAGCAATGCTAAGGGCCCTGTTGAAGTGAGCTTCATGTTACTGCAACCACCTTCTTGATATGTCTAAGGATGTAGGTGTTGTGGACCAGGCTAGACCCCTCAAAACATTTCAAGAAAGTATCCCAGACCGTAACTTTGCTACTTGTTTTAGGCAGGTGTAACATAGATATTTCAGGAGGGATGCAGTTGGTCAAACCATTTAATTTTCAACAAAACAGAATTTATTTACAAGATTACTGAATAAAACACAAACAAAAGAGAACAGAATATCAAACAACTTAGCCTATCCAAAAACCCAACAGATCAGACCAACTTAATGATGCTCTTCCAAATACTTGCAACAATGACCATAAACATCCTTTGGCACAAAGGCTATAATTAAACAGAGTGTCTGACAGGAGAGATGTCAAAGAGAGAGAATACCAGCATGGACCAGCTTCTTTGGGTCCAGCAGCTTCAGAACATTACTGTGCTAAAGCCAAACTAAACCAGAGTAAAGCTGAGCTGGGAGAACTGGCCACCCTCCTTTCATTGTAGAAGTGTTGTTTTAAAACTTAAAAGCTTTCTGTCTGAGGCAGTATCTGTTAGCTATAATTAAATTGGCCCTATAACCCTTCAACCCCAGATTTTTCGGAGTCTGTGTCTTTTATGAACTCTCTGAACAAAAAAACCAATGACAAAATAACCTTGTTAAAGCAGCAGCAGCATCAACACAGGTGTCCTTGTTCTCCCACCAGTTCAACCTACTTCCTTCTATTTTGTGCTAGTGATGTGGAGACAGCAAAAAGGAAGTATGAGATGGGCAATTAAGACATTGATCTGAAACAGCCTGCCATTCATCATCATAAAATTTACTCATTCCTCCAAAAGGTGCAGTGAAGTATCTCACGGAGAGATCTATGCCAGCAACGTCTAAAATCATGTCCTTTACCACTAAGCTCATCTTCAGCTCACACACCATCCTAACTTGGAAAGTTATCATGGTTCGTTGTTTGTCACTGTGTTAAATATCAGGAACACTCTCCCTAACAGCAGTGGGTCCACCTGAACTTCAGAGATTTCAGTAGTTCAAGAAAATGGCTCACCACCATTTTTGTGGGTTCAATAATATCTGTGCATTTTACCAGGAATGCCCACACCTCGTGAATGAATTGTTAATAGGTATAGCAACAACTATACATTAAACATTGTCTCTCAATTTAACTAAGGATTGGTACCATCTTGTGCTCGGTTGCAAATTGGTTCAGTATTCAATACTTTTAGTCTCTGCATGGATTGGGCTGTGACAATTTGTTACCTGCCCCTTCTGCTATCCTCTGCAGGAGATAGCAGGGTTAGGCAGTTATGGCAACACTCTGAGAGGTGGCTCCTGTGCCTTCTCATGACATTTTCTGACTACTTGATATCCTACATGGAATAACAGGGATCTGAGTGGAAATATTACATTATCAACATTTAACATTGGCCTTCCATAACATCTTCCAAACCATTCCAAGTCTAGCAGAAGCAAACACCAAGACAATGGATGCTGAGTGAATTAATATCTTTGATACTGAGATGGCTGGATTTTTGTACTCAGGGTATCTCAGGATATGAAACAAGACAGGATAAGTGGAAATTGAGAGAACTGCAGATGCTGTAAATCAGAAACAAAGTAGAGAAATAAATGGAGTTGGGACCCATCTCTGTCATGATCTGAGCAAGTGGTGGAAGAGGCTAAATCATTTTCTCCATTTTTTATATGCTGCAATAGAACAAAAAGAGGAACGTCTCGATACTTGATTACACTTTTCCCTGCTCATTACTTTAATGACAGCAACTCGTTTAAAATAAGCAGCCTGAGGCCTTTGGTAAGATGGTAGGGATAAAAATTCATATCAATGCTGATGATAGGGCACTATGTGATTTTAATCCAAATGTTAGAATGAAGTAAGTTATTTCAGTGAAACAATTAATTGCTAGGTTTATAATTTTGAAACCATATTTGTAGATTTATTGTTAGCTGCACTGATCAAATGAATAGCATTTGTCTTTCAGAGAGCTGAGGACTACATATAAGAGAGTCAAGACTTCTATAAAGAAACTGGTTTCTTTTGAAAATGCAATATCTGATGATACTCCTTGAGGTTTTGAAGAAATAAAAGATACTGTCCCGTATTTCTAAAATCATTCACTTTTATTAACTAATCCATGACATTAAGTTTACAGTTAGTTCAGAGCTGTGCGACATCATTTCAATTAAAGATTAAATTCACACACATACGTTCTATTAAACTGTTTTCATTCTGAGAAAGAAATGTTCAAGCAACTCGAACTCAGAATTCCATGAGTTTCTGCTCTGAACACAAGATGTCCAAGTGTGCTTAGCTCATGGTTCTTTGGGAAAGATTTAATTGAACAGTTGATTATTTAGACTGAATAATTTAAAATTAACCCAAAGAATTCACATGATGTAGCTGTTGAGCAGCCTCTGCAGATACATCACTTCATAATGACTGCTTTACATTGCTTCACTACCAGCAGAATTTCATTTAATATCTTGTTGTGCAATACACCTTCCTTCACCTTCAAAAGAACGCAAGTCTTCACATCTACTCATCCCCTGCTATTGCCAAGATCCTAATTCAAATTCATTCTGTATTACCTCAAAGCCAGATCTTCACATTTTCTTTTGAGTCTTTTTGCCTCAATAAATTGTTACAATACCACTTTAAATTGTGGCTGTGCGGTGAATCTGGGTTGCTAGGACAACGTGCGCTTTTACAAAACCTTGTATTCGAAAGCTATGAATAAAATGGTAGAGACTCCTACTTTCTATTGCACGGGTGATCAAGAATCTGTAGGCTGATAATCAACTCATTTGGCAACTTTATGAAAGCATCTAAGGATAGGACTCTAACATGGACCTTCTGGCTCAGGAAAGAACAGTATTCACTGCATCACAAAATCTTCTCTTTATAAAGCAACCATAGGCATGAGCCAATGAATTTCAAATTAATATCCAACAGTTTCAGACTTCTAAACAAGTCTGTTACTTTATCAGGGCACACGGTTATCACATGCAATTATCCCTCAGATGCCTCACACGTTTAACAAATGTGTCTCCCTCGATAGAAAAAAGACTTACAGTCTATTTTAGAGTTGTTATGATCACCAAATTTACATTACAGTCTGGCTCGGAACTCAGCGATTTCTTTCGCTGAAAGTGGACGAAGATTGAGGTCCTCAGCACTCATTGAGAGAATAAGATCAAGCAACACACACTTCACTATACAATGTTCAACTCACAAACAGTCTAATGTGCAGTCTAATGTACTTTAATGTGCAGAATGAACATGAGGTAAATAAGAGCAATAAATTGTGGTCAAACATCCCATTGAGCATATAGAATTGAAAATGTCATCAGATCACACAGGTTTCTCAGCAACACCCCTCTCCTCAATGTTAGCGATGATGTGAGTCACCAAATCTTATTATAACTTTGTCTCCTTCACAAGAGATTCAAATTATTTATTGCCAAAAAGTCTGCCTTTGGAGCTCCCTCAGAATTTGCTCTGTCAAAGATTGCTCAATTCCTGTTAGCTTGGTCACTTCCCCAAAGCCGCATGTCACTGGATTCCTGAGACTCCACTCGAGCAACTCCTCATGGGCAATAGCTAGTTTCATTACCCCTGGGGCTTTATTCCAGCATTTAAATTTTTTAGCTGCACCAAGTTAATAATGCTTGAGGGCTTCCTTCACCCCAATTTTAGTTGCAATGATCCACTGGTTCCCAGGCAACTCCCAGAGCATTTCTGAGCTTTAACCCCAACTCATAGCTACACCTGACTCTGAGGGCTTTTCCTGAGACCTAACTGCCCAGATCTGCTGCAGAGGACCTTTTTAATATGGATTCTCTGCCACTGCTTGTAAATACCAGAATGACCAGCAGTCTAAAAGGCGCAATGTTCTGCTTTGACTGACTACTTACAACTAACTCTGACCATTGGATTGTTCAGTGGCTCTAGAACTGTTTTGAATGGCCTATTGAAAATCTTGCAACAAGCCCTGCCCTTGTTCCTCAGTAGAGTTAAATATTGTAATCATTAGTTCTATGACTGTTGCAATATTTCCAAGTGCTATCTTACACATCATGAATGAATGTAAACAAACACATTTTATCACAAAGTTTTTAAAAAGAAAGGTCATACAGAAGATTTATGAAATTTCCATAAAGAGATCAAATCAGGTATAAAACAAAAACTCCTTCAATTGAGCTACTGTCTTCCAAATTTGTGATTGGTGGTTGGTGTTGGATTTTCAGCTGTTTCAGATGGTGTAGGTGCTGTTACTTCATTTGGAGACAGTGAATAGCTCAGCCAATCACTGGGACATTATTGCAGAGAGGTTCTTCCTCTTAGAAGTTTTGCTAACAGCTGACCTATCAGCAGAGATCAACTGATAGCGATACTTGCATCACGATGAGTCTCCAATTTTGACATAATAGCTTCTCGGGGCCACCACACATGTGCATGACATCAATCTGACTAGTCTGACTAGGGAGTTTTCTCCACACTATCACTAGGATACATTTCTTCAACATTCTGTCATAACCGCTGTTGATGCTATTTCACACTATCTAACTCATGGTTGTCATCCTCAGTGAAACATTAAGGCTGCAGAAGATTTTCTGCTATTCTTAACTTGCACCTACAGTCCGTACTTCTGTGTTGCTATTCCTGCATTTTCACTCAACACTCAATATAGTTGAGTGACAAACTCTGATTCATCAGACTCCCTAGAGTTTGGGAAGTATTATTTAATGGTGTTCATGGCATTTTAGCTTTGCTATTGTACTGTTGATAATGAGGTGATGATGTCATGAGTTTAATCTCCTATCCATTGGGAAACACTGCAAATTCTGCAGATGAAAGAAAAAGATCAGTACCTGTCCCTAAAATGCCTTCATAATTTATTATGTATATTATTACATTGAGACCATTGTACTTGCCTGAAAGAGCAGGCTCAATGTGCCAGTAGAGAGAGTCTGAAATAAAAACAGCCATGTTTTAATAGCACATGCAGATCTATTTAGGGGTGTATTTATTAACCAAGAATCTTACAGTTTCGTTTTTCAAATCATGCAAGTGTCTCTCAGAGTTCCATCAGAACACCAGGCATAGAAACATAATTAAGTCAGGTTACTTTAATAAATGTGTTGTAATGTTCATACATAATGAGCAGGATATAGCCACATAGCTCACAAGGATCAGCCTTTGATTTAGGCCTAGTCACAGACTCATATTGTAGTAAAGTCTTGTTCGGTGATAAAGCAAATCAATATTGTACTTTCCAATACCCTCAAAGAACATGCTCTCCCCTGCCTGGAATTCACTTCCAAACATTTTTCATGTCTTGACAGCATTCCGTTAAGCTCCTTACACATGTTGCTGCATGGCTGAAAAACCATGAGGGGTTCTAGTGGACAGTACTCTGTTTGAATATTCACCATGTTCTGGATGTGAACATAATCTTTAAAATGGTCATGGGTAAACTCACCAAAATTTCTTCAACTTTTGCTGGAAATGCCACCAAAATAATCTTTCCCCAACAAAGTGCACAATACAAGATACTTGTTGCCCACAAAATGGCACTTTGTAGATATTATCCGTAGCATTTTACTGTGAATTAGACAGTCCTTTTACAGTTGTTGCACCATTTCCCCAAAGGCACGGCCTATCTCTTTCTTATAAACCCAGGTTTCTTCCAAGGTTTTAGCACTTAAGAACCTTTGGGGACTTTTTAAATGTTATTTTAATGTTGTTCTCTGTCATGCCTTGGGTTTCACTGGCTCTATGCATTGCTCTCACATTCTGACCCCTCAATTCTCCAATGGCGTTGAAATGCACCAGATCCATCCTTCTTCAACAAAGTTAGATCAGCTCCTCAAACAGAGCAATCTCATTCAGTCCAATTCTAAACACCAGTGGTCACAGAAGATCTATTTTGGCACCACTGGGTTGAAATTGCAGCCTTCCATAAGCTTCCTTGTGACTGTAGAACACTGATCACACCCTATATCAGTTACTTGTATTCTCCTGATTAAAGGGTATTTCTCAAAAGAAATTTCCTTGTTAGCAATTTTTGACTAGATTTGTAGCTCAGGTTGGTGATAAGTATGTAAATTAGTACACTAAACTTGACAGTTTCTTTTTAGACGTTTCATCATCATACTCAGTAACATCATCATTGAGAGTCTCTGGTGAAGCGCTGGTGGTATGTCCCACCTCTCTATTTATAGGTCTTGGTTCCTTAAGGTGGGTGATGTCATTTCTGGTTCTTTCTTTCAAGGGAAGGTAGACAGGGTCCAAATCGATGTGTTTATTGATGGAGTGCTGGTTAGAATGCCATGCCTCGAAGAATTCTCTTTGTCTTTGTTTCGCCTGTCCTAGAATGTGTGTGCTGTCCCAGTCAAAATAGTGTCCTTCTTTGTCTGTATGCATAGAAACTAGTGATAGTGGGCCATGTCCTTTGGTGGCTAGTTGGTGTTCATGTATGCTGGTGTCAGATTTCATGCTAGTTCATCTGACGTAGTGTTTTTTACATTTCTTGCGTGGTATCTTGTAAATTACGTTAGTTTTGCTGGTGGTATGTAATGGATCCTTTAGGTTCATTAGTCGCTGTTTAAGTGTATTGGTAGGTTTGTGGGCTACCATGATGCCAAGGTGTCTGAGTAGTCTGGAAGTAATTTTTGATATGTCTTTGATGTGCGGTAATGTGGCTATAGATTTTGGTTGCATTGTGTCTGCTTGTTTGGGTTTGTTTCTGAGGAATTGGTGGATTGTGTTTATTGGCTACCCGGTTTTCTTGAAAACATTGCATAGATATTTTTCTTCTGCTTTTTGTAGTTCTTGGATGCTGCATGTGATGTAGCTTGTTGAAATAATGTCTTGATGCAGCTCCTTTTGTGTGTGTTGGGATGATTGCTTCTGAAGTTAAGTATTTGGTCCATTGGTGTTGTTCTTCTGTAGACATTGGTTTGAAGCTCTCCGTTAACTGTACATTCAACTGTCACGTCTAGGAATGTGAGTCTGTTGTCATTCTCCTCCTCTTTTGTGAATTTTATGCCTGTCAGGATATTGTCGATGGTGTTGTATGTTTCCTCTAATTTGTTCTGTTTTGCGATGACAAAGGTATAATCCACATAGCGGACCCAAAGATTGGGTTGGATAGATGGGAGGGCAGCTTATTCAAGTCTCTGCATTATGGCTTCTGCTATGATATTGGTGATCCCATAGGTGTTCCGTTGACTTGTTTGTAGGTTTTGTTATTGAATGTGAAGTGGGTGGTGACAGTGAGAAAGCCATTCGCTGCTTTGTAGCTGTCACCGTACAATCCCCATCCAACTTCATTAAGGAGTCTTCACACACCATTTCCCTGATTACTATTGGATATTGGAGAAATCAAGAATATGGCATTGAGGTAGAGGCTCAGCCATGATCATATTGAAAGAGAGAGCCAACTCAAATGGCTGAGTGGCCTATTCTGCTCCTGGTTTCCATGTGTCAATACCTGCACTCATTCTATCTTCCGGCAAAGCTCTTTGCAAAATGGAGGTTCTTCCCACCTTGTATGCATTGGATTTTACTAATCCACAAATGGCAGTGAAATATCTCCCAATGAATTCAGTCTTTGCATCACATTGACAACTGAAAATGGTGGAAGTTCCTGTTTACAATCATGACCACTATTGCAATCATGTGTTGATTACTCCTTAAACATCAGACACAGCCATAATGAATGTAACATAGCAAGTTAACTTAGAGAAGGTTCTAGAACTCAGACCACACGCATATGGAAAAGGGAAAGCAAAAGATTCACATGTTGAATCAAACAATTCACACTTAGATGTTGCACATGTACATCAAGCTCACACCCCACATCAGACAATCTACAGCTTATGCTGATTTTATAACTGATATTTTGTCCATTGTTGCAATCCGATCTCCTTGCTGATCTCTACTGACTTCCTTTCCTTGATGTATGATGCAAACCACATTTTGAAAATCCTTTTATAGTTTCATCCCCTCTTTGAAGTCTCCTCCGTTCCCAGGTTTGCGTTCCTTTGCTATTTTCTCTCTTTCCAAACTGTTCATTAGTTCCATTAGATTGGATCAATCTGACAGGGTGAAGTGAAGAAAACTGTAAAGAGTCCAGCAGGAGAGAAAAGGGCATAAATATTGTCAAGCTCTCATAATGTCTGTGGTGTAGTTCTGTGTAACTATAAAATCATGCCAAAGGAATAATCCATTTAAGAAAAAAACAAACTAAGCTTAGTCAGGTGTACGCTGAGATTTTATCTGCTTTATTAAGTTTACAAGCGAATGCAAATACCTGTTCGTTTTCAAAATCTAATGAACACTGATCTTGCTGAATACATTTTAATTGTTGCAATTGTCTACACCCGATCTTCCTTTTGTCTCTAAATCCTTACAGAAGAATGTAATTGAAGATATGGTAGTTTCAAATAGGTTACAGTCCATCGCGCCAGGTTAGAGAAAGATGTCAAATACGCTCATCCATTTCTCCCCAAATTATTCTTTCCAGTATCTGGGACAAAAGTAATAGGAGTTTCAGGTAGCTTGATTCTCCATCAAAATACTTTCATCATGGATTCATGATTAAAAATTAATAATTACTAAAATATTGGAAATTAAATCATTTTATGAACTGATGATGTACTTAATTTTTGTGTAATATATGCCATGTGACTCTTACTAAATATGAATTAATAGCTTTAGCCTGAGGTGAATGATCTGCCTGCAAGCTATTTTTTGTCAGCCAGAAGAGAAACCAGGAGGTTGCCTACACTATTTGTCAGGTATATCCAAAAATATGTACTGTTTTACACTGTTTTACACCATACTATCCCCTTTCCTTTATTAAAAGATACATTTTGCATTTATAAGAACAACAAGTTTATGTATGAGAGTTGATTTTTGCAATAAGTACAAGGAAAGCATATTGAAAAATTGCTCACGTTGTGATGTGCACTCCATCTTGTGGATTTGTTAGGGAAAAAATAAAAAGGCAGATAAAAAGGCCATCTTCCTTAGGACTTGAACTGTGACTGAAAGTAGTCATAAGGCAAGCTCACACTTGCTTCTTGTGCCGGTAAATAGCATTTTTATTAAATTAATGGTGACACTATTAGGGATAGAAAGAGAAACCGGGATTACTACATACGGATAATACTTGCTTCAAGAGAATCACATCTATTTGTAAATCAGTGAATGTTTCAGTGAGCGTAGGCTACCTGAAAATTTGCCGAGTGAGTGTCCCTGATTTATATTTGATTGTGCAGGTTTTTCAACATAATGGACTTAAAAGATCAGAAATTGCAATGTATGGTGAAAATTGCAGCTTACTACATTTACCCTTCCAGACATTGGACAAATATTTCTGTTTAACAGTTACAGACTACTTTTTCAGAACAAATAATCTTCTTTTGGAACAAGCGTCTCCTTTACATTTATTATTATAATTTTTCCTTTCTAAGGGAAAGTGTGGTTGCATTGTATTTTCCATTGTATTCTGAGAACATGAAAGATAAAGGAACTATGGAGAATTTAGATTTAATGGACAATGGTAAGAAGGCTACTCATATCAAGCTATCAGGCATCCACAAAGTCTGTTAATAAAGTGACTCTGAATTGCATTTGTATCATACACAACTAACCAGAATAGTGGAATACAGCTACTTCTCAGAAGACTGCCACCAGACGAAGCTGAATCCACTCACACATTTTTCCCAAGTGCAATAAAGCCGGCTGGCCACTGGAGGCAGAGGAGAGTCATGGTCATGCTCAAAGGCAGGACCTGGGAGCTGTGTGACAGGATTTCTTCATCCTCTTCTTATTTTTGTTTCCTTTCTTACTTTAATCTAAGCCTCGGATAATCTGCTTGTTAAATTTCAGTTACTTCCACCAGCCACTTCTCTCTCTGCTCTCACTTAGCACTTCTTCATAGACTTAAAACATAGGAACTGGAGTAGGCAAATCAGCCTGCAATAGGATTTGGGTTAGGGTTAGAGCCTGTTCCACCATTCAATGGGATCATGGTTGATCTGTGGCATAACTCCATATACCTGCTTTGTAAACAAAAGAAAATATATTTCTAAGATTTAAAATTAGCAAATGATCAAGCATCCACTGCATTTGTGGAAGAAATTTTCAAACATCTACCACCTTTTGTATGTAGAAGTGCTTTCTGAATGGTCGGGCCTAATTCTCATACAATGCCCTCTGGTTCTAGAATGCCAAACCTGTGGAAATAGTTTATCCTTATTTGCTTTGTCATTTCCTGTTAATATCTTGGCAACTTTGATCAGATTACCCCTTTACGAGGGGATTTTCCAGATTGGATAAGGAAATAGTATTTCCATCGGTGGTTAGTCAGTAGCTAGATAGGGTAGAGATTTGTGCTAGTATAGTTGATAAGGTTATCTGAAGGTAGATGAGGAGAAATTTCTTTACATGGTGAGTTATGATGATCTTGAATGAACGGACAGGGTTAAAGAAATAGAATCAAGAGCCACTTTTAAGATGGAATTGGATATATACTTAAAAGGAGTATAATGCAGGATGATGGGAAAGATTAAGACAAAGAGGGGGGAGGAACTGATATCTCGAACAAAAGCTGGCAGAGGGATGATTTATTTTGTGCTGTGTCTTTCTCACTGATATTCATTTAAAATTCTTAGCAATTCAGGCAAATACTGCATAGTAGTTTACAGTAAGCAAAACTTAAGGAGATATACAGCATTATTAACCTCAGCTCATACTGACCTTCAAATACATTTATTTAGTAGTTATAGCATATGTAGGGATTTATATTTTCCTTCTTGGCTGAATGCACTTCCATGATGCCTGTCATTGACTGAAGTTTCTGTGAAAAGTTCACCTTGATTAAAATTGCTGTACATGCCCATGGCATTTCTGCTGAATGGCATTCTAATCAAAATATGCTTTTAATACTGAACAGTTTTGAATGTATTTATTACATAAAAGGGTGAGAGGTGAAGAGGGACAGAATATAAAAAGAATAGTGAGTGACTATTGTTTTTTGAAACCAAGCTGTGAATGTATTTTCTATAAATATAACTACACTTTGAATGGTGTTTCATTCAATACAAGTTATGTATTAGACCCTGCTTCATAAATTTATCATTGCTGGAAATCTGGAGACTGCAATGGTATGACTATTTCCAATTCATACCTCCAAAGAAATCTGAACATTTCATCAAGAAACTGTGATGAAATAATGACCATGACTGATGGGTGGTGGGGAAAGCATATAGTGGAACAGAGAAGAGAAACACATGACACAAAGCATGTAGAAGATAACGAAAGTGAGTAAAAAGAATTTGTTTTTGAATGCAAGTTCACACTTTTAGCTGGAAGTTTTGCTGCAAGGCTCATTACCTGAGATTCCATATTCAAAAATCTTGGGAGAAATTAAACAATATTTTTATGCATACCAAAGGCTTTTCCTGCTTCCTTATCTGGTGCATTGTTAATTTTACCATCTGAAGTTCAAAATCCTGATCCTGTTATCTTAGTCCTTGGGCTAGTGAGCATGTACAAGGTGAGATCTTAAGCCACATATTGCTTTCTATAAACATGCTTATCAGATGGGTCATGGACCAGGCCAGACCCTCTCATAACATTTCAAGAAAGTAGCCTGGACCCTAACTTGGCTAGTTGTTTTAAGCAGGTGTATGGTGAATATTCCAGGAGAGATGCAGCTGGTCCAACCACTTAGATTTTAACAAAACATAATTTATTTACAAGATTACCAAAATGACACACAAATAAAAGAGAACAGAATATAGAATAATTTAACCTATCCATAAACCTAATGGATTGTTCCAACTTAATGATGCTATTCCAAGTTCCTGCAGCAAACCTCATAAATACCTCTTGTGTACTAAAAAAAGGTAAAGTTAAACACAGAGTCTTACAGGGGAGAGAGAGAGAGAGAGAGATTCAGCATGGATCATGCTCTTCCATGTAGCTGTTTCTTTGACCAGCAGCCTCAAACTGACTGACTGCTTTCAGTGAACAGCCAAGATGCTGAAACCAAACCAAACCAAATCAGAAAAAAGCTGATCTGGGAGAACTGGCCACTCCCCTTTCATTGTACGAGTGTTTCTTTTTAAGAACTTGAAAGTCTTTTTCCTGAGGTAGTATCTGTTAGCTATAATCAAACTGGCCCTAAAGCCCATCCAAGCCAGAAGAATCGCTGCTTCAACGACCTCTCTGAAAACAAACAAGGACAAAATAACCTTGCCAAAGGAGCAACATCATCGCAGATGGTAAACACAAGTGCAACATTGTAGAGTAATACTTTGTTCAAAATATTCTGAAGAAGTAAAAACCAAAAGAACTGCAGATGGTGTAAATCAGTCATTGCTTGAAAAGCTCAACAGGCCCTGCAGCATTTGTGGAGAGAAATCAAAGTTAATGTTTTGGGTAGGGAACACAGTTCTAAGGAAGGGTCACTTGACCCAAAACATTAACTCTGATTTCTCTCCACAAATGCTGCTAGACCTGCTGAGCTTTGCCAGCAATTTCGATTTTAGTCTTGTATTACGAACAGGTATTCACTTAACTAGCATCTATGGCAAGTTATCAACTCTGTAGAATATAATGGTAGAGTATATGTGTAAGCATGTTGTTGTGTATCAATATCTCCTATAATCCATCAAGTGACCTACAGGATGCACGTCAGAAATTCACCAAATTTTCGACAGCACTTTCCAGATCTATGACTCCTACAACTTAGAGGAACAAGGACAACAGATACATGGGAAGCGACCACCTGCAAAATCCCATCCAAGCCATTCATCATCCTGCGTTGGAACTACATCACTGAAGCATGAGGCTTCAGTCTTACTGGGGCAATCCTAGAGCTTCTTTCCGAAAAGCACTGGGTCCTTAAACCCCAAGAAGTGCAGTGGTTCAGGAAAGCAGCTTACTATGACCTTCTCAAGGACAGTTAGGGTTGGGCAATAAATGCTGTTCCACCTGCAATGTCCGCAATGCATGAACAAATAATGATACAATGCTATAAAGTGATGATGCGACATGCTTTGCTGTTACCAGTCTGAATTTGTACTTCTAAAAAGGCATTTGAACTTTAAAGAAAATTGGGTATTGAGGTTGATTAGAGAATGAGGCTATGAAGCTAGGCCAAGAAGCTCCAACTATTATATCAACCAGATAAAGATAATGATCAATTGCAGCAGCACTGGAAGGTGCCAGGTGTGGAGAGGGAGTTGGTGGGGAGTGTGGACCTAAAGAGGGTGTTGTGGAGGGAACAGCCCCTACGAAATGCAGATAAGGGTGGGGAGGGAAATGTATTTTTGGTGGTGGGGTCTGACTGTAGGTGCAAAAGTGGTGGAGGATGATGCACTGTTGCCCGCCACTGTAAGACGTGTAAGGTCTGCGCCTGCACCTCCCCCCTCACCTCCTTCCATGGCCCCAAAGCATCATTCCAAATTCTCCAGAGATTTACTTGTACATCCTCCAACCTCATTTATTGTATCCGGTACTCTCAATGTGGTCTTCTCTACATCGGAGAGACTGAGCGCAAATTCATGAAACGGTTCAAGGAAAACATCTCTGGTCCATACGCACCAACCAACCTCACCTTCCTGTGAATATCCACTTCAATTCCACCTCCCACTTCCCTAAGGACATATCCATTCTGGGCCTCCCTCAAAATTGGAGGAGGAACATGTCATCTTCTGCCTCGGGAGCCTACAGCCACATGGCCTCAATATTGAAATTGCCAGTTTCCAAATCTCCCCTCCCCCACCCCATCCCAGGTCCAACCCTCCGACTCGGCACCGCCCTATTGACCTGACCTACCTGTCCAACTTCCTTTCCACTTATCCGCTCCACTCTCCCAGCCAACCTATCACAACCACCTCCTACCTTTGCCCACCTATCACTATCCCACCTACCTTGCCACCAGCCTCACTCCCCTCACTCTATTTATTTCTCAGCCCTCTTTCCCACTCTCCAGTTCTGATGAAGGGCCCTGCCTGAAATGTCGACCCTCCCGCTCCTCAGATGCTGCCTGTTCTGCTGTGCTTTTTCTAGCACCGCACTCTATTTATTTTGACTCTCTAGTATCTGCAGGCCTCACTATCACTGATTATGACCATCCATTAGAAACACATTGACTCCCACAATTACCTGAAATTAATGCCATAAACTCTCTAAGCACTTCAACCCATTTATACAGTTTGTCTCTGTCACAAAAAACTCTGATCAATGCCAACTCTTACAGCGGCGGCAGAAGATGTAGCATTCTACAGGGATTGCTACCTCTGAGATATCTTAGTCCACTCCCAACACATCCCCACAGCACCTTCTCCTGCAATTGGAGAAAGTATACCATCTGTCCACCTACTACCTCCATCCTCAGTATCTAAGGTCCCAGCCATAGCTTCCAGGTGAAGCAGTGATTTTCCCAAACTTCACTCAATCTAGTCTACTGTGTTTGCTGTTCACAATGTGGTCTCCTCTACACTGGGGAGATGGAACACAGACTGGGTGACCGCTTTGCAGAACACCTATATCCTGACGTCAAAAATGATCCTGAACTTCCAGTTGCCTGCCACTTCACCATGCTCCCTGGCCAACATCACTGTCGCCGGCTTGCTGCAATGCTCCAAAGAGGATTAGTGCCAGCTAGGAGAACAGGACCTCATTTTTCGCTTGGGGACCCTGCAGCCTTCAGGACTCAATATCAAGCTCAACAACTTTATAATCTGAACACATTCCTCGAAGTCTTTTACCCACCCCAAACCTTGTTATCACATGGGCTGCTTTCAGCACAGCCAAACCCTTTTCACCTACTGATGGTCCCCCTTAGTAGCCCTTCTTTCTCCCTGGCTTACCATTAACCATCCCTTTGTCTGCCAAACTGCCTTTCCCTCCTTTTGGCTCCACCTCTACCTATTGCTTACTCCTTTACCACCCCCACCCTGCTGAACCTCTCACCACCTGTATTCAGCATATTATTGTCCCTACGTCTGAACCAGGAGGCCCAGGCTCAAGTCCCACCTGCTCCAGAGGTGTGCAACATCTCTGAACAGGCTGACCAGAAAATATCTATATAATCAGCTTTCCTGGCTGCAATCAGTTCCTAAGAAAGATCACTGGACCCAAAACGTTAACTCGGTTTTCTCCCCACAGACCGTACCAGACCTGCTAAGTTGCTCCAGCAACTTCTGTTTTTGTACAAATGCAGGTACACAATCCTCTATCTAACATTTTCACACTAAAATAAAGAAAAATTACCAAACAGCAGACCCAAGTATGAATAGTATGAGTGCTGAGACACAACTGACACCTGCCAGGGTTGGGCTACACCACCATGTCATATCTGAGTGACGAGGGTTGAGTGGGTGTGGAGTGGGTCACTTGTTCACAAACTAAGCAACCTTGTCATGTGGAAAAAAACTTCACAAGAAAAATTTCAGAGTTTGGAGCTTTTCTGATTTTGGAATTTCAGGCAAAAGATTGTGTACCTGTACTAAATGTACTTAAAGCTAAACAGTGTAGAATCTGTCCATGTACAGTTTTCTCAGGTACAGTAACTGTCAGTATTAAGTCACTTCTCATTTCAGGTTTGCTTATTTTTCTGGGACTCTATTAAACATGGTTCCAAACGAGAATCATATTAGAATTGAAATGTTGTCTCCGCCTCTCTTTCTAGAGACGCTATCAGACTTGTTGAGTAATTGCCAGGACATTCCACTTTTATTTCAGGTTTCCAGAGTCCACCGTACTTTGCTTCTTTTTAACATGCATTCACAGCTACTGTTAAAGGAATAGTCTTGCCTGTCCAATTTGATGACAAACTAGATAATCTTCAACAGAGGCAGTTATGCTCATTGTGACTTTTCATAAATCTCTGGTAGAAAGGCTACTTGGTGAACATGGTTATAGTAAATGATGCATTAAATTTACCACTTTATTAGATTTCATTGAACATATATTACACACAATCAATTTTAAAACACAAATATTGGGTTTCTTCAATGGCTCGATTGTCATTTGAAGATGTGAGCTGCATTCAGGACACTGCAGAATCCCCATAACAGCACAATGCAAGGAAATTGAATCTGATGAACAATTACGCTGCACCTGGAACTCTCTGAAATTATCCATTCAAATTCAAGAATTCAGAGGGTTCACTGCAGTTAAGTGAGTAATTAGCCAGGAAGACTAAAAAACCTATTCTAAATTGTGGGAAACTATTAAACTGACCTCCCAACGTACCACCATCACGATCCCACAAGACTCATTACCCCTCTCAAATTCTGACCCAATACTCACCTCGCTCCCCAAGATTCAATATACCCGCTGTCCACTGGAACCACCACCTTACCCGCACCTGGGATCCACCTAACCACTCTCTCAATCTCAACCGAACACATACTCCAACACCCAATTTTGGTCATAGAGTCATGCAGCACAGAATTTGGTCCAACTAGTCCAGGCGGACCATAATCCAAAAGTAAACTAGGTCCACCTGCCTGCACTTGGCCCATATCCCTCCAAACATTTCTTATTCATCCCTCGTTTCTTCAATTTGCTTGTGTTTTCTAATGTGACAAACAGATGCTGAATAGCATGGCTATTTAACTGACATTTACTGCTCCAATTATGACATTAGATTTCTTTTCACTACATTGTGCAGAACAGGCTTAGGCCAATTGAATAATAAATGAAGCTAAACCTCTTTCATTTTAAGACACTTAATAGGTCCCTGCAGCAACCGTCTGTAAGCTCATGGGAAGCTTACTTTGATGAATATCACTCTTCAGCTTTTTGCATTCAAGTCCTGCATTTTATTCTGCCCCTGCTCTCCTTCAGGCATTGTTACATTGATGGGGTATGATTCACTGTGCAGCAGATGTTTTCTGGTAACACATCCATTCATGAAGTTAGCACCGACAATGATTGCTAGCAGGAAGTGGTTGGTAATTGACCCCATTTCTGATGTTGTTCTTAATTAGCCTCCATGCTCAAGTGAGAATTGCTAGGTAAAGCTTCCAACCAGGAACCCCCGTCCATTTTCCTGGCCTACCTCAGAGGTGCTCTGGCTAATAGTGTGCTCGTACAGCTATCCTGGTTCAAATCACCGTGTTATAACATGAATGTTCAGGTAAAGAAAAGAAAAATGTTCAAGACCACCATTACTTAAAGTATTAACACACGCACAAAGGTGGTGGTGGGAGGGTTGTTTTTCAGACTGGAGGCCTGTGACCAGTGGAGTGCCACAAGGATCGGTGCAGGGTCCACTATTTTTCATCATTTATATAAATGATTTGGATGTGAGCATAAGAGGTATAGTTAGTAAGTTTGCAGGTGACACCAAAATTAGAAGTGTAGTGGACAGCGAAGAAGGTTACTTCAGATTACAACAGGATCTTGATCAGATGGGCCTATGGGCTGAGAAGTGGCAGATGGAGTTTAATTTAGATAAATACGAGGTGCTGCATTTTGGGAAAGCAAATCTTAGCAGGACTTATACACTTAATGGTAAGGTCCTCGGGAGTGTTGCTGAACACAGAGACCTTGGAGTGCAGGTTCATAGCTCCTTGAAAGTAGAGTCGCAGGTGGATAGGATAGTGAAGAAGGCGTTTGGTATGCTTTCCTTTTTAGTCAGAGTATTGAGTACAGGATTTGGGAGGTCATGTTGCGGCTGTACAGGATGTTAGTTAGGCCACTTTTGGAATATTGCATGCAATTCTGGTCTCTTTCCTATTGGAAGGATGTTGTGAAACCTGAAAGGGTTCAGAAAAGATTTACAAGGATGTTGTCAGGGTTGGAGGATTTGAGTTATAGGGAGACACTGAACAGTTTGGGGCTGTTTTCCCTGGAGCGTCAGAGGCTGAGGGGTGATCTTATAGAGGTTTATAAAATCGTGAGGGGCATGGATAGGATAAATAGACAAAGTATTTTCTCTGGAGTGAGGAAGTCCAGAACTAGAGGGCATGGGTTTAGGGTGAGAGGGGAAAGATATAAAAGAGACCTAAGGGGCAACATTTTCACGCAGAGGGTGGTACGTGTATGGAATGAGCTGCCAGAGGATGTGGTGGAGGCTGGTACAATTGCAATGTTTAAAAGGCATCAGGATGGTTATATGAATAGGAAGGGTTTGGAGGGATATGGGCCAGGTGCTGGCAGGTGGGACTAGATTGGGTTGGGATATCTGGTCAGCATAGACAGGTTGGACTGAAGATTCTGTTTCCGTGCTGTACGTATCTATGACTCTATGATGTGCTCGGTATTCAGCCTTGGCACGATGGAAGATCGAATGTAATGTGCAAATAGTACATGTTTGGCACTGATTCAAAAGATAAGGCTAAATCACATTGATTACAAAAGAAATGCTTTCATGTGATAAACATAGTTTTCCATCAAAGTCTCAATACATCTGTTCATGATGCTGAAAATTTGTCCAACTATCCTGGCATGTATGTTATTAATACTGTTTAATTCTTTCAAATTGGGACAGCGGAGGGTTTGCTAAGGGAATTACTCTCCTAATCTGCTTTTGATTCTCATTGAACATTTAAATCAAGTAAAAACTAAAAGGCTTGTGAAAGCTTCATCTGGACTCAGTGTATTAAATGAATGTACCAAAATTCTCATTTCATGCACGGACCACCCTCTACATGAAAAACTTACCCCTCAGGTCTTTTTAAATCTTTTCCCTCTTACCTTCAGCCTGTGCCCTCTCGTTCTGGATTCCCCCACCGTTGGAAAAAGACCTTGGCTATTCAGCCTATCCATGCCCCTCATGATTTTATAAACCTCTCTAAAGTCATCATTCAGCCTCTGACACTTCAGGGAAAAAAGTCGCAATCTATTCCGCGTCTCTTTGTAACTCAAATCCTCCAGTCCCAGCAACATACTTATAAATCCTTTCAGCACCATCTCAAGTTTAACAATATCTTTCCGACAGAAGAGTGACCAAAACTGTACGCAGTATTCTAAAAGTGACCTCACCAATGTCTCATACAGCCGCAGTATGACATCCCAATTCCTGTACAAAATGTTCTGACCAATAAAGCTCAGAGGACCAAAGGCCTTCTTCATCATCCTGTCTACCCGTGGCTGCACTTTCAAGGAACTATGCATCTGTACCGCTAGGTCTCGGATGGCAACACTACCCAGGATCACACCATTAACTGCACAGGTTCTGACCTGTTTTGCCTTACCAAAATACATCACCTCACAGTTATCTAAATTAAGTCCACTTGTCACTCCTGGGCCCATTGGCCCATCTGATCAAGATCCCGTTGTACTCTGAGATAACCTTCATTCGTGATGAAGAGCTTATGCTCGAAACGTTGATTCTCCTGCTCCTCGGATGCTGCCCAACCTTTGTGCCATTCCAGTGCCACACATTTTGACTCTGATCTCCAGCATCTGCAGTCCTCACTTTGTCCTAATAACATTCTTCACTGTCCAGTACACCACCTATTTTGGTGTCATCTGCAAACTCACTAACCATACCTCCTATTCACATCAAAATCATTTATATAAATGATGGACAGCAGAGGACCAAGTACCGATCCTTGTGGTCATAGGCCTCCAGTCCAAAAAGCACTCCTTTATCACCAGCCTCAGTCTCCTACCTTCAAGCCAATTTTGTATCCAATTGGCTAGCCCCCCCAGATCCCATGTGATCTAAATCTTATCACCAGTTTGCTATGCAGAACCTTGTCAAACACTTTGCTGAAGTCCATAGAGACATTATTTATCCCTATGTCTTCATCAATTTTCTTTGCCCTATTTTCCTCTGGGCCTATGGTTACTACTACTATTTCCATGTTAAAAGTTGTCAGCTTCAAATTTTTGCCTCTCAAATGCATGTTTTACTATTGATGCTCTTTATTGGGCTCAAGTGATTCAGCAGGTGAAATTAGCTGAGTTACAAAGATACGGAAGTGTTTAAGATATATGCATTCCATACATCAGAGGCAAAAGAGATATCAACATGCTAACTATGCAAATGGTTCACTTTTATACTTGGTTCTATAGTCTAATCCTAATCTTCATTTTTCGAAAGATTCTTTGAGGCTTCCAAGTTCGATTTATTTGCCATCATCTGCAGTATTTTCAATCATTGGATGAGTGGAGCTCCAACAACACTCAAGAACCTTGACACTACTGAGGACAAAGCAGCCCATTGGATTGGCACCATATCCACAAGCATCTTCTCCCTCCACTACTGACACTCTGTACACATTGTTGTTACTACCTACAAGAGATGTACTGCATAAATTCACCAAAGATCCTCAGACAGCACCTTCCAAATGCATGACCACTTCCATCTAGAAGGATAAGGGTAACAGGTGCACGGGAACACCACCATCTTCAGGTTCTCTTCCAAGCCACACACCATCCTGACTTGGAAATTTATCACCATTCTTTTACTGTGGCTGGGTCAAAATCCTGGAATTCCCTTCCTAAGGGCATTGTGGGTCAACCTAAAACAGGTGGACTGCAATTCTTCAAGAAGGCAGCTTACAGTCAAGAGCAACTAGGGATGGGCAATAAATACTGGCTAGCCAGTGACACCCACATCCCACAAATGAATATATCAAAAAATTCCAGAATTATTGGAAGGTTTTCTAAAACTAGATTTCAGAATGAATACTATAATGCCTTCACAATACATTAATGCAGTTTCCTTCATGAATGATTATATGAGTGGCTGACAAGATACTTCTTTTAGTGTCAGTCAGCTGTCTACATTGCTATCTCCACAGCAAACTCTGAAAACTTAAAATATGATTATTATAGTGAAGCTACAATTCCCTGAAATTGCTAGTAATATAAGAATTTATTTAGGTTTTCCATTTCGCAATGACTTTATAGAATGTAAACTCATCCTTTATGTTCTCCCTAATGTCTTCCTAATGTGTCTTTAATTTCTAGCCAACATTTTACAGTGCAAGATGGCAGCAGAATAACAGGGCTGTGTGCAGGCTCCTCTGCTCCTGCCTGCCTTCCTTCCTTCTTTGTTTACTTTGCTTGTGCTCTTATCTTTCACTGTACTTTCCCTTCCTCTTGTGTTTTTTTTTCTGTGGTGGGCTGGTTGGCAGCACCGACACGGTAGCAAGAGAATGTGGAGTGGTGGAAGTGGCTTCTCCTGGCGATGGGAGATGGCAGCAGCGAGCTCGTCCTCCTGGCGGTTGGGTCTGGAGGCCGCAAAGCTCTCCCAGCGATCGGGGACAATGGCCCCGGCGGCAGCAAGGAGACATCTACAGCTGAAGCAGGACTTGTGACCTGGTGGCGGCCTGGCTTGGCCACAGAGCCAAAGACACATGGCTGCAGGGCAGGTGTGAGTTCAGTGGCATCAGCGAAGTGGGCCCAGCGGCGAACATTATGGCGCCTAAAGTGGGGAAAATCCTACATTGGTGAGTCTAGTGCAGGCATGGTGAGGCAGTGAAGGTCTCCCTGGAGGATAGGTGCCAGGATGGACTGGATTGGAAAGACTGACATTCTGAACTTTTCACTCCTATAATTTTCTAATTTACTCCCGTGACTTATAATATGGGACTATTTATTTATTTACCTTCTTAATTTTTTTTTTAGTTCTTAAGAATTTGATCTATAGAAGTATCTGTACCTCAGTAGCTTTGTACCTAACATGATGCTGTAATGCAGTGACTGTAAACTTTTTACTGTACTCACTTACGTGACAATAAAGCTAATTCAACTCAATTCAATTCAATTTTCCTCTTGAAAAATAACTTGCAGATATTCAATGAGCCGTTTTTATTTTTTGTCTGAATCCTACAGGCAATTTGGAAGGTGGGATCAGATTCACAAAAATGTAGAACTTCATTTTCTAAAGCCAAGCTAGTTGAAAATCCAGCTCGTAAAATAGATTCAATTGCATTATTGAGACACCCAGGAAGCATTTTTTCCTCAAAGCTGAGAGAGATTACTGGTTATGAGCAGATCCACAGCCATTTATTATTCGGAGCAGTTTTGGCACAGACGGTATTAAACACATATGATTGGCAATGGATCGCCATGCGGATGTCAAGAGTCAAAGTTGTTAATTCACCCTTAATGCATTTGGTAAAAGGACATAAGTGACCAATTGAAATTATTTGCATTCCAATATTAATTTAAATTGCCTATCTAATGGCAGACTCTTGTCGAGTGCCTACCACAACCTTCCTGTGCTAGCTTTCCTTCATCAATCTTGTATCTGCTGTGTTATGAATTGAACTTTGTTATGTAATTTTCTGTGGATAACCTTTTTGTTTATCAAACCAGTGTCTATAGGCAGATTTTAATGCACTCTCACTTTCACCGCTAGATGGAATCTCATGGATTTGTTATTCTCATTCTACTAACTTTTATGCTTTCAACATGTCTAAGTGTAAACATAATAGTCTGCGGTTTGAATAATATTTTGAAGGAGCATCCAATCCACCTCAACATTGGTACTATCCAAAGGTAAACTGAAGTTAGATAGGATTTCAATCATCTGTTGACGTTTACAGCTTGGATTTTCCTCCAATCATTAAGAAAGTCAAGGCTGCTACAAGATCGATGGTGACTAGCAAAACATCAAGATCTAATGGCTTTCCAGAAACAATTGACAAGGCTGAACAAAGAGCTCTTACTACACAGATCTCTCTACTACAAGGCATTCTACCTGATGTGGAAAGCCCTGCAAGGACTGGAACAATTATCACCAACTGACCCTTGTTATGGGGATTGTGAGACAAAACAGGTGGATTCTTGACCCACAAATCAGTGAGCACATGGGGAGGATATTCCAAGACACCATGCAACCCAAAACATGATTTGCATACTTTCCTTCTCATCTCACCATCTCCCTTTCCCATCATTCAGACAAAGCGATTCCAGGCATGATGAAGCTTGGCAAACAGGTTTTCACCATTTTTAATTATTGATCATCCTCCCAGTTATTAATACCAATGCAAGGAGAGCTTCGGTATGTCCTTGTGGCGTGTCCTTGTCCTTTACTGGAACTCTTCCTATTTGAGAGTTGAGGAAACAGATCCTTGCAAAGCTTTTCATCCATTCAGATACAGCATCTATTATTGCAAATGATGTAACTATCTTCAAGACACATCAGAACCAAAACTAGAGGTCTAACTCTGATAACCATCGAGTATTCTATATTGACAATATCGGCAAGAATCTCTGCAAGGTTTTCTTTCATTGTTAATTCCTGAACATAGTGAAGGAGGCTTGTGGGATTACGATGCAGCTTCAGGACTAAGTCAATGGACCAAAGACATAGTATCTAATGCTCGCCAAATTCAGAGAAGTTAGCTACAATTAAGGCTGATATATTAAAGCATTTCTTAACTTAACCAAAACCTCTCAACTCCATGAATTAGTCTAAACTTTGAATCTTGATGTCTGGCTTTGTTTTTGTTGGTTCTGTAACAACTCCATGTTTGGTTGTGGCACAAAGTGTATTGAAATATTGAAGCATTTGCTGTTTTGAATGATGTGATGTAAAGATTCATATAGGGTGCAGGCCTATTTGTACTCATATCTGACCATGCTAAATGATACAATGAGGACCTTCAGATAGACACAGCCATAACTCTACACTCCTGTGGAGGGAATAAGTTTTAGATGAATGCATGTTGCATCTTTCTTAATCTTGAAAGCAAAATTTGATTAATCATCAAGGGAAAATCACTTGTTTACTGAAAACCTAATTTGTGGCTATTTTAAAAGGGCAAAATAGATTTGCTCACTTGTGTAGTCCAATAATTGTCACAAGTCCAATAACAATGGTACCTAGAAGACAACAGATGCAAATTGCTCTAAATACCAATGCTTTTCTCTGTTGGCATATATAAAAAGGAATCAATCCAAAGGAATCTAATTAATCTAAGGATCCTAAGGGTACACCACCCATGGCTAACGAACAAAGTTAAAGATCATTTCAAATAGAAAGAAAAACACGTAATTCTGCAAAGATGAAAAGTCAGAATATTAAAAAAAGACTAAAATATAACTAAGCAAGGGAGAAAGCTAACTAGAAATAAATACAGATAATAACATTCTCTACAAGTAATTAAAAAGCAAAAGAATCAGAAAGAGAGCAGTGAGCGTCTAGAGACTGAGTCCAGGAAATTATTAATGGGATATATGTAAATAGCAAATGAATTGAACAAATATTTTTGCATCTGTCTTCACCATCAGCGAAACAAATAATATTGCAGAAATAATTACCAATCAGAATGTGAAAGTGAGTGTGGAACACTGAATAATTGTAACTGCTAGAGAAAGACACATAATAAATTATTTTAACCAAAATCTAATCATTTCCTGGCCTTGATGGATTTCATTTTAAGGTCTTAAATCATATTGCTTCTAGGATAATAAAAATGTAGTTTTTAAACTTCAAAAACATCCCTAGATCTTGGAAAGGTCCCATCAGGTTGGAAAACAGAAAATGTGACTCCTCTATTCAGGATATGAAGGAGGCATAATGAAGGAAACTGGACTGGTTAGCCTAATATTTATCATAGGGGAAAATGTTGGTATGTTTATGTTGGAGCAATGTGAAAACCTTATTGCAGTCAGGAAAGTCCATACGGTGGTGTGAAAGGGAAATTATATTTACTATAGTTCTTTTAGGTAGTAGCAAACAAAATAAAAGGAAACCACTTGATGTACGTATTTGGATTTCTGGAAGTCATTTGACAAAGTCCCACATCAAAGAGTATTGTGCAAAGTAAGAACTCATGGGACAAGTGGTAATGTAGGATGCAGGATTGGTTGTCTAATGATACGGAGAGTGGGCATAAAAGCATCATTTTCCTCAGCGAGTTGTAACAAGCAGTGTATCCCAGGGGTCATTATTGGGACCTCAGTTATTTACAATCTAGATCAAAGACTTAGATGAAGGAACAGAATATAATGTCAGGTTTAATTAATGACACAAGGTTAGAAGGATGCAAAGTTGGGAAGGGGATATAGGGAACCTGCAAAGGAATGCAGATAGGTTGTGGAAAGATGTAAACTTGTTTACTTTGGCAGAAAGAACAGACGGCACGGTGGCACAGTGGTTAGCATTGCTGCCTCACAGCGCCAGAGACCCGGGTTCAATTCCCACCTGTCTGTGTGCAGTTTGCATGTTCTCCCCATGCATGTCTGCATGGGTTTTCTCCAGATGCTCCGGTTTCCTCCCACAATCCAAAAATGTGCAGATTAGGTGAACTGGCCATGCTAAATTGCCTATAGTGTTAGGTGTAGGGGAATGGGTCTAGGTGGGTTGCTCTTCGGAGGGTTGGTTTGAAAGGGAGAGGGTAGAATCAGAAGTGACAATATTTCAGTTGAATAAGGGGAACTATGGAGCTATGAGGGAGGAGCTGTTCAAAGTTCAATGGCGCAATACCCTAGCAGGGATGGCAGTGGAACAACAATAGCAGGTATTTCTGGGTATAATGCAGAAGGTGCAGGATCAATTCATTCCAAAAAGGAAGAAAGATCCTAAGGAGAGGCAGGGGTGGCCGTGGCTGACGAGTGAAGTTAAGGACCATATGAAGACAAAAGGGAAGAAGTATAATATAGTAAAGATGAGTGGGAAATCGGAGGATTGGGAAGCTTTTAAAGAACAACAGAGGATAACTAAAAAGGAAAAACGCAAAGAAAAATTGAGGTATGAAGGTAAACTGGCCAAAAATATAAAGGAGGATAGTAAAGGCTTTTTTAGGTATGTGAAAAGAAAAAAAAATGGCTAAGACTAAAATTGGGACATTGAAGACAGAAACGGATGAATTTATTACGGGGAACAAAGAAATGGCAGAAGAGTTGAATTGGTACTTTAGATCTGTCTTCACTGAGGAAGACCCAGCAATCTCCCAGATGTAATAGTGGCTGAAGGACCTGAACTGAAGGAAATTTATATTAGGCAGGAAATGGTGTTGGAGAGACTGTTGGTCTGAAGGCTGATAAGTCCCTGGGACTTGACGGTCTGCATCCCAGGATACTGAAGGAGATGGCTCTAGAAATCGTGGATGCATTGGTGATCATTTTCAAATGTTCGATAGATTCAGGATCAGTTCCTGCGGATTGGAGGGTGGCTAATGTTGTCCCACTTTTTAAGAAAGGAGGGAGAGAGAAAACAGAATTATAGACCAGTTAGTCTGACCTCAGTGGTGCGAAAAATGCTGGAGTCAATTATAAAGGACAAAATTACAACACATCTGGAGTGCAGTAACAGGATAGGCCAGAGTCAGCTTGGATTTATGAAGGGAAAATCATGCTTGACTAATCTTCTGGAATTTTTTGAGGATGTAACTCTGAAGATGGAAAAGGGAGATTCAGTGGATGTAGTGTACCTGGACTTTCAGAAAGCCTTTGATAAAATTCCACATAGGAGGTTAGCGAGCAAAATTAGGGCACATGGTATTGGGGGCAAAGTACTGACATGGATTGAAAATTGGTTGGCTGACAGGAAGCAAAGAGTAGTGATAAACGGCTCCATTTCGGAATGGCAGGCGGTGACCAGTGGGGTACCACAGGGATCAGTGCTGGGACCGCAGCTTTTTACAATGTACATTAATGATATAGATGAAGGTATTAAAAGTAATATTAGCAAATTTGCTGATGACATAAAGCTGGGTGGCAGGGTGAAATGTGAGGAGGATGTTAGGAGATTACAGGGTGACCTGGACAGGTTAGGTGAGTGGACAGATGCATGGCAGATGCCGTTAATGTGGATAAATGTGTGGTTATACACTTTGGTGGCAAGAATAAGAAGGCAGATTACTACTTAATGGAGTTAAGTTAGGTAAACAGGCAGTACAACGAGATCTAGGTGTTCCTGTACATCAGTCAATGAAAGCAAGCATGTAGGTACAGCAGGTAGTGAAGAAAGCTAATGGCATGCTGGCCTTCATAACAAGAGGAATTGAGTATAGAAGCAAAGAGGTCCTTCTGCAGCTGTACAGGGCCCTGGTGAGACCACACCTGGAATACTGTGCGCTGTTTTGGTCTCCAAATTTGAGGAAAGACATTCTGGCTATTGAGGGAGTGCAGCGTAGGTTCACAAGGTCAATTCCCGGAATGGCAGGACTATCTTACACTGAAAGAATGGAGCGACTGGGCTTGTATATGCTTGAGTTTAGAAGGCTGAGAGGGGATCTGATTGAGATGTATAAAATTATTAAAGGATTGGACACTCTGGAGGCAGGAAGCATTTTTCCGCTGATGGGTGAGTCCCGAACCAGAGGACACAGTTTAAAAATAAGGCGTAGGCCACTTAGAACAGAGTTGAGGAGAAACTTCTTCACCCAGAGAGTGGTGGGTGTATGGAGTGCTCTGCCCCAGACGGCTGTGGAGGCCAAGTCTCTGGATACTTTCAAGAAGGAGTTGGATAGAGCTCTTAAGGATAGTGGAATCAAGGGTTATGGGGATAAGGCAGGAACAGGATACTGATTGAGGATGATTAGCTATGATCATAATGAATGGTGGTGCTGGCTCGAAGGGCAGAATGGCCTACTCCTGAAGAAGGGCTGATGCCCGAAACGTCGATTCTCCTGTTCCTTGGATGCTGCCTGACCTACTGCGCTTTTCCAGCAACACATTTTCAGCGCTACTCCTGTCTATTGTCTATTGACTTGTTGGGTTGAAGGGCCTGTTTCCACACTGTAAGTAATCTAACCTAATCTAATAAGTACCCTGGTACATTACCATAAATAATCATTGTGCAGATTCAGCAAGAAATTAGGAAGAGAAATTGAATGTTTGTCATTTACTGCATTAACTGAAAAGAAGGATGTATTACTACAGATCCATTTAGGTGAGGCCACACCTGAAGCACTAAGTACAGCTTTTGTCTTCTTACTTAGGAATTTATCTAAATGCGGTGAAGCAGTTCAGAAAGATTCACTTCAGTGATAGCTGGGAGAAGGAAGTTATCATAGGGGGCACAACTGGGAGCCCCCATCATGGACAGTCAGAGAGTCATAGAGATGTACCACATGGAAACATACCCTTCGGTCCAACCCATCCATGCCCTCCAGATATCCCAACCCAATCTAGTCCCACCTGCCAGCACCTGGCCCATATCCCTCCAAACCCTTCCTATTCATATACCCATCCAAATACCTCTTAAATGGCGCAACTGAACCAATCTTTGTGCCGCCCAACCTAGCCTCCAAAACCTGCATCCCCAACTCTTTGTCCGCACCATAGGATGCCTGGTCCCTCCTATCCCCCAAAACGCCCACTCCTCCCACACTATTGGGACAGCAAGAGCTGTAGTGCAATCAGCTTGTGAGGGTGGGGCATCCTCCCACAGAGGGGTGAAATTCCAACGCCCATCTTGTTTGGGACATCTACAGCATATTACTGCTGCGGGTCGGCCATATTTAAAGTCGGTTGGTCGTAAACGGGCTTTTCTAATGCCGGAGGGATGGGGAAATAAGTAATAGGCCTCCTTGCGATAAATTCTTTGTAATTGAATGGTGAGACGAATGTGCGCCACGTTATTTCCTCCTGCTGGCAACTGTGGGCTCATTGACTCCATTCCATCTCCCCAGCTGTTTTCTCAGGCTGAGCCAGATTGTGCAATGTCTTGGAGCACTATTTTCTCCCCAGCTGCAAACCCCTCATGCTATCCACCAGGAAGACCACCTCTGCTCCATACTAACATCCTGCTGGAACGCTTAAATTTTCAAATTAAACTTCCTTGCCAGCCCAAAGGCAGCCACTCACCTCTGACATTTTGCAAACAGAGCCAACCTACACATCCTTCCTTAAATGATGCACTTCTGTCAGCTTTGCAATTAGGAGTGGCAGCATGTGATTGACCATGATCATAATCCACGCATGTGTGACTTTCAATGCGGGCCACGACAATAGGTGGAGGAAGCACCATTCTCGTCATCTCAGCATGGAATAAATGTGTGACTTATTTAAATGTCCTTTTGCTTTCAATGTTTTTGCATGACCATGCATGTTCAGAAATGTAAAGGAGAGACCTTGTGTGGGCCTGTGGACTTTCAAATTGTTATGCAGTTGCATGGTTTACAGGGAACATTGACAGGAACTGTGGCTTTCCTCCTTAACTAGGGAATTTAACCCAATTATCAAATCCCTTTTATCACAGGATTGAAAAGAGCAAGGATCAAGGACTTTTCTGGGGTCCCACTGATCTATATGACCTAATAATAACAACATTGGGGATGCACAATGGGGAAGTTTGGAGAAGTTCAAAGTCTTCATAGAGTTACAGAACCTGAGACTAGAGAGAGAGGGTGAAGGCAGAGACTATGGAAATATTTAAACACAAGGATGAGAACGTTCAAATAGAGACATTATAGGAGTGGAAGCTAATACAGGTCAGTGAGTAATAGAGGGATATGTGAATGGGATTTGTTGCAAGTTACAAATGGCCATGTTTTGAATAAACTCAAGTTTGTGGTGGTTGGAAGACAGCAGGCCCACTAGAATTGTATCAGAATATCAAGGAGAAGCAACAAAACCATGGAATAGGGGTTCATTAGCAGGTCAGTTCAGGGAGCAGTCAGTGATGTCACAGAAACGAAATGATGTGGTCAGGAGCTCATCTTGAGTTAAACATGTCACCAAGTTTGAAAAGTGTGTGGCCTCAGACAGGTTGTAAGGAAGAGGGAAGAGTCAGTGTGAGGGAACAGGCTTTGTGGAATGGACTGAAGACATCGGATTTGGACTTTTGACTATTTAATTCAATAAAATTTCTCTTTATCCAGCACTGGATATCCTTTACACCTTCTGCTTAAGTGATGGCCACTACACTCAACCTTGCCCTCTGACTTTCTTGAAGTTCTGTTGCTGTCTTCTGCTATGAAAATTGATGCAAAGTACCTATACAGTTGCTCCACCATTTTTTGTTGCCCAATATTACTTTACCATTCTTATTTTACAGTGGTCCAATGACCACTCTTGCCTCTCTCCTCTTTTAGGTATTTAAAACACTCTTGCAATCTTCTTTTATATTATGAGCTAGCTTACCTTCACATTACTTCTTCTCTTCCTTTTGGTCATCGTCCACTGGTTTTTAATTGTTTCTCAACCCTCTGGCTTACACGAACCTTCACAACACTGTATGCTTTTCCTTTTTTCTTTATGCTGCCCCTAACTTCCTTTGTCCGCCATGATTGCCTCGTCCTCCACCCGAGTGTGTTTCTTCTTCCTTGGGATAAATTTCTGCTGTGCCTCCCAAATTACCCCCAGAAACTCCTGCTGTTGCTGCTCCACTTCCAGTCAACTCTGGCCAGCTCCTCCCTTATGTCTTTGTAGTGACATTTACTCAATTGTAATACCATTGTATCTGATCACAGCTTCTCCCCCTCAGACTGTAGAGGGAATTCAATCATAGTACGGTCACTGCCCCAGAAAGGTCCTGCACCTCAAGCTTCCTAATCCAATCAGCCTCATTACACCTCGTAAAATCGAGAAATTCCCTTGTGGGCTCTATCACAAGCTGTTGCTATGATCTTGTTGAAATGCGGAGGAGGTAAATAATGCCAAATGCCCTGTGAGAACTTTTGTTTCTTATGTCTTTATGACAATGGTAACAGCCATGAAAGAAAAGTCCATGTTGCAGTCTGTCAGTTTTTTTTTTCAGTTATAGAGTCATAGAGATGTACAGAATGAAACAGACCCTTCGGTCCAAATCGTCCATGCCGACCAGATATCCCAACCCAATCTAGTCCCACATTCCAGCTCCCAGCTCATATCCCTCCAAACCCTTTCCTATTCATGTACCCATCCAAATGCCTCTTAAATGTTGCAATTGTACCAGCCTCTACCACATCCTCTGGCAGCTCATTCCATACACGTACCACCCTCTGTGTGAAAAAGTTGCCCCTTAGGTCTCTTTTATATCTTTCCCCTCTCACCTAATACCTATGCCCTCTAGTTGTGGACACCCCGACCCCAGGGAAAATATTGCCTATTTACCCTATCTATGTCCCTCATAATTTTGTAAACCTCTTTCAGGTCACCCCTCAGCCTCCAACACTCCAGGGAAAACAGCCCCAGCCTGTTCAGCCTCTCCCTATAGCTCAAATCCTCCAACCCTGGCAACATCCTTGTAAATCTTTTCCGAACTCTTTCAAGTTTCACAACACCTTTCCGATAGGACGGAGTCCAGAATTGCTCAAAATATTCCAACAGTGGCCTAACCGATGTCCTGTCCAGCCACATATTGACCTCCCAACTCCTGTACTCGATACTCTGACCAAGAAAGGAAAGCATACCAAACGCCGCCTTCACTATCCTATCTACCTACCACTCCATTTTCAAGGAGCTATGCATCTGCATTCCAAGCTCTCTTTGTTCAGCAACACTGCCTAGGATCTTACCATTAAGTGTATACGTCCTGCTAAGATTTGCTTTCCAAAAATGCAGCACCTCGTATTTATCTAAATTAAACTCCATCTGCCACTTCTCAGCCCATAGGCCCATCTGATCAAGATCCCGTTGTAATCTGAAGTAACCTTCTTCGCTGTCCACTACACTTCTAATTTTGGTGTTACCTGCAAACTTACTAACTATACCTCTTATGCTCACATCCAAATCATTTATATAAATGATGAAAAATAGTGGACCCTGCACCGATCCTTGTGGCACTCCACTGGTCACAGGCCTCCAGTCTGAAAAACAACCCTCCACCACCACCCTCTGTCTTCTACCTTTGAGCCAGTTCTCCCTGTATTCCATGAGATCTAACCTTCCTAACCAGTCTCCCATGGGGAACCTTGTCAAACACCTTACTGAAGTCCATATAGATCACATCTACCACTCTGGCCTTATCAATCCTCTTAGTTACTTCCTCAAAAAACTCAGTCAAGTTTGTGAGACATGATTTCCAACGCACAAAACCATGTTGACTATCCCTAATCAGTCCTTGCCTTTCCAAATACATGTACATCCTGTCCCTCAGGATTCCCTCCAACAACTTGCCCACCACAGAGGTCAGGCTCACTGGTCTATAGTTCCCTGGCTTGTTCTTACCACCCTTCTTAAACAGTGGCACTTTCACCTCACCTGTGACTATTGATGACACAAATATCTCAGCAAGAGGCCGAGCAATCACTTCTCTATCTTCCCCCAGAGTTCTAGGAGCCACCTGATCAGGTCCTGGGGATTTATCCACTTTTATGCATTTCAAGACATCCAGCACTTCCTCCTCTGTAATATGGACATTTTGCAAGCTGTCACCATCTATTTCCCTACAGTCGATCTCTTTTGTATCCTTTTCCACAGTAAATATTGATGCAAAATACTCATTTAGTATCTCCATTTTCTGTGGCTCCTCACAAAGGCTGCCTTGCTGATCTTTGAGAGGCCCTATTCTCTCCCTAGTTACCCTTTTGTCCTTAATATATTTGTAAAAACCCTTTGGATTCTCCTTAATTCTATTTGCCAAAGCTATCTCATGTCCCCTTTTTTGCCCTCCTGATCTCCCTCATAAGTATACTCCTACTTCCTTTATACTCTTCTAAGAATTCACTCGATCTATCCTGTCTATACCTTACATATGCTTCCTTCTTTTTCTTAACCAAACCCTCAATTTCTTTCGTCATCCAGCATTCCCTATACCTACCAGCCTCCCCTTTCACCCTGACAGGAATATACTTTCTCTGGATTCTCGTTAACTCATTTCTGAAGGCTTCCCACTTTTCAGCCGTCCCTTTACCTGCGAACATCTGCCCTCAATCAGCTTTCGAAAGTTCTTGCATAATACCTTGAAATTTAAGTATCCTAATACTTAAAACTATTTTCCAGTTCTCCAAAGGAAAAGTATAAAGTGAAGCAACAAAGACAACAATGGATAGTGTAACTCATCCCTAACAGTGGACGAAGTGACAGTTGACATAGAATCTCCAACTCAATCAAGCTTCTGTGCAAGAACCATCAACAGATAAAATCAGCAATTTTTAGGACAGTTCCTTGATGGTTAAAAAATGGATTAACATATTTTATCTTTTCTGCTTAAGGAATAGAGACTGTGATCAAACAAAACATCCGACCTCATCTCAAAGATTTGTTCTAAATCCAAACCACCAATAAACAAATCGCCTTTCCACAACTCAAAGCAAACTTAATTATAGAACATAGAACATAGAACATAGAACAATACAGCACAGAACAGGCCCTTCGGCCCACGATGTTGTGCCGAACTTCTAACCTAGATTAAGCACCCATCCATGTACCTATCCAAATGCCGCTTAAAGGTCGCCAATGATTCTGACTCCACCACTCCCACGGGCAGCGCATTCCATGCCCCCACCACTCTCTAGGTAAAGAACCCACCCCTGACATCTCCCCTATACCTTCCACCCTTCACCTTAAATTTATGTCCCCTTGTAACACTCTGTTGTACCCGGGGAAAAAGTTTCTGACTGTCTACTCTATCTATTCCTCTGATCATCTCCACCCCTGAGTCTCCCAGCCTCAATCCTGATGAATTGCTCCGGCCTGAAACATCGATTTTCTTGCTCCTCGGATGCTGCCTGACTTGCTGTGCTTTTCCAACACCACTCTAATATATATAGTTTTTTATATATAAGGAGGAAATATGAATATAGAGGCAAGGAGATCAAAAGATGGCATCCCTGAATTTAGGGTGCTGGCAGCTGGAGCCGCAGCTCCCTCCCCCACCCCCAAAATTGGAGCAATTAAAATCTGGAATGTCCAAAGGTCGAAACGGGGGAAGGACACAAAACATTGAATGCTGCAGGAGTGGAGGAAGTTACATATTTGGGGGAAGATGACGTTATGGAGAGATTTGAAAGCAGTGGCGAGCATTTTAATTTTAAGGTACAGGTATCCCCTGCTTTCCAACTATTCACTTTACGCCAATTCACTTTTATGAAAGACTTACATTAATACCTGTTTTTGCTAATTGAAAGAGGATTTTCGCTTTTACAAAAATGTGCGCACAGCAAGAGTAGCGCCACCAAGTGCCTTCCCCTGGAACTACACCCACCATCTCAGCATCAAGCTGCCATGGCTTTGAACTGTGTCTGTGAGCATCTATGTTTTATCTCGATTTATTTTGTGCGCCGGTTAGCAAGATCTATCCTAAGGTATCCTGTACCTCCCACCATCCCAACCTCCGATGGCCATTTCAGCTTACAAACTGTTTCATAGGAACGCTCTTCTTTTGGATTGCGGGGGACACCTGTATTGCTTAGCAGGAAGCAAACCGAGACAGGAGCACAGGAGATGATGGACAAATGGGACTTTGTGCAAGTGTAGAGAGGGGCAACCCAGCAAACAACCAATGCCAGTACGTTCAACAATTAACGTCCAGACTGACTGATTAGCTACCACTGCTTCTGGCTGGGAGCATTTCCTAAAATCCTAGAGGCCTGTTTTCCAGAGAAGTAGGCGAGATCTTTAAGCCGCATCATAGGTCATTGTTTTGAAAATTAATTGAAAGTTAAAATTGCGGTCAAAGTATCTCATCAAACCCAAAATAAACTGACTGCAAAATAACTCATCAGTAATTGCTGGTTACTATCTCGGGTGGAAAGTCCAGGATGTGAGAGAATGGGAGGAAAAGCAACTGGGACACTGCTACTTCTTTCTGTTCAACTTGGTTGCCATATATGGAATGATGCCTGTCAGTAACTGCATGCACGCATTTGCATTTTTTAATTGAGCCAACTGGTGAGGAGGTATTGATTTAATTCTGTGGCATCTCTCGAGAGGAGTAAGTTGTACCACACCAACAGAAAGAATGCTCCCAGTGCCAACTCAGAGTGCCACAACCTGCGAACCATTTACTAATTTATTGGATACTAACACGACCTGCATTATCACTCCCATCTGTTAGGTATGAATATGGATATGTGACTCTATTTAGCTGCTAATTTCATTCTGAAGTGCTTGTTCATAACAATTATATAATTGCAAAAGTCTTAATTACTAATTTGCATGGTGAAAATCAAACCGATTTCCATTGACCAAGTAGATATAGATAATATTTAAATATTACAATAGTTCTTTATTTATTAATTAAGCATTTATGCAAGACGTATTCAGTTAAGCTCGCAAATTGGTTTTCAATAAGGTCAGCCTGACAAATGATTTAGTTGCAGGGGCTTCTTGGGCTGCCGCAAGACACACAACTGCTCAGGAATTCTGGTCATATATTGGGAAGAGTCCCTTCAGAAATGCAAATGGTTTCACGCTGTTATTACCATGACTCACTGCTGACTTGTAGACAAAAATAACAAAAGTCAAACACCAGAGTTAATTTGAGCTGCAAACGTTCAAAAATGTGTAATTGGTGTAAAAGCATATCAATGCTTTAGGCTTAAGGATGAAATTATTCAGTTTACAAAAATGACGACAATGAAAAAGCTCTCAGATTTTCTGCTTGCACTTAGTTGAAACATATTAGTGGTCAAGGGGCAAGAGAAGATGATTTGACCATTCTACGTCATTATTCCACACACCACATTTGATCTTCTCTGTCATGCCTCTACCTGAACAAAAAAGAAGACAAAATGCTTGCTAAGTTTTTCCAGAGGTCTTAGTTGGCAACAATAAAGTTGGAACAAACAATTCCAACCACAAACACTTCAGAATTACAATTCAGAAGAGTTCAAAGCACCAAGTTCCAGGCATGTCAAAATAGTCATTGCAGGAAGCAATGTCAACTTATGTCATTGAAGTGGTTCCAAGGAAAGATATGAATGGTCTCTCTGGGTGGAAAATGCAACTTTCAAGTTGAAATGATGGAGGAAGTATTTTATCTGCACAGGCTTTTCTTCTCTTCTGCAAGAAAGATTCACCATAGTGGCATCAGCCAGTGAAGGGTAATAAAAATCAAAATGATACATCCTCTGACATGTCTAATTGCTCACTTCACTGCTTCTGTTATTTCATAAGAATCTTGAATGTAAATGCTGAGGCTGGTTGTACTTCAACATGGCAGAGAACTACATCCTTGATTGAAGCCTTTTCCATTGTTGTATTAAATTTAGGGACCTGAGTACCATTTTGAAAAATAGTGTAACAAGTTGAAAAGAGGTTGATTGTATGTTCAGTTACAGAATAAGTACAAGGAGTGTTGAAAATTGAGTCATAGGGGATGTTTCACAGCTAATTTACTCTGTTCATGATTTTGCAGCTGGTTTGAATGCATGAGAAAATATTTAACTAAAGTTGACATGAGTTCTTGGCTCTTACATGAGACATTGCTTTGGACTTTTAGATCTTATTTTGAATGGGCACATGAGAAATTCCAGATAAAATGGGATAGTGAAGGTAGCTTCGGACTATTCTTTTTAGCATTGGATGAAAGATTTTTCCAAATTTCTGAATGTTGTTTATGTCCATTTAGGAATTTTCTTGCAGGAGCGAATGTCTGTGTACTTGTTATATTATATTTGCTTTTACAAACTTTGATTTCAAAATGTGTGCAATTGGTAGCGTATTTGTAGCAAAAACAGGAAGACAGATTATATTTGAACGGCTATAAACTGGGAGAAGGGAATATTCACCAAGACTTCTGTGTCTTCATTAACCAGTCACTGAAAGTAAGTGCGTAGGGGCAGCAGGCAGTAATGAAGAGAATTGTATGTTGGCCCTTGTCGTGAAAGGATTTGAGTACAGAACAAGGACATCTTACTGCAATTATACAGGGCCTTGGTAAAGCCACACATGGAATACTGTGTGCAGTTTTAGTCTCCTTATCTGAGGAGGAGAGATTGAGTCAGTAAGGATTATACTCATTGCAGCTTAGAAGAATGAGCAGGGATCTCACAGAAACCTACAAAGTTCTAACAAGATTAGATGCAGCCCAGAAGCACGGGTCATAAAAATAAGGGGTAAATGTTTTAGGACTTAGATGAGGAGAAATTTCTACACACAGACAGTGGTGAGCCTGTGGAATTCATCATTACAGAAAGTGGTTGAGGACAAAACACTGTGTTTTTGAGGAGGAGGTAGATATAATTTTTATGGCTGAAGGGATCAGGGGTATGGGGGGAGGGGAGATATTAGGATATTGAGCTCGATGATCATCCATGATCATAATGAAGGGCACAGCAGGCTCAAGTTGTTGAATGGCCCACTCCTGCCCCTGTTTTCTATGTTCCGATGAGTGCAGCCACAACAACAGAGTGAAAGCTCAAACCAGTGAAATGAGATTAGAGTAGGCTGTAATTGTAAAGCTAATGGATGACATTCGGTTCATTGGCCTGAAAGGCATCCTTCTGTTTTTTGTTCAAAAAAATCTATTACACTTGCTATGGAATCCATATTGAATATGTAGTACATGTTTTTTTTTGTATTAACAACATATTGATGGTTATTAACAGATGGGAGGTATAACATTCCAATTGCCTTGATTCATTGTAGTACGTATTGTTGAATTATATAAATTAGAATATCTTAAAATCATCATTTGTGTAGTAACCCAACAAATTTATAGCAATTAACCTGTACAAAGATTTTTGGTACCATATAGTCTTACAACTGTCAGGCTTTTCAAAACTGTTAGTTAAAAAACAACATTCTGTCCCTAATGCAATTTTAAAAATTGAAACTGTGAACATCATAGAAATGGCTCTCTGACTGACAAGTTACCCAATTATAGCCAAGGTAAGAAACCATCTCTTCTAATAATGGAGTCCTTTAAAACTTCAAACTTGAGGGCATACCCGAAGTGTAACCAGAGCAACATAAATTTGCTAATTGAACCTTGAAGGAAGCTTAGTCAGATACAGTACAAAACAGTCAATTCATATTTGAAGTGAAAAGAACAGTTTTTAAGAAGGGTCACTGAACTTGAATCATTAACACACTTTCTCCCTATTGATGCTGCCCTCAGATCTGCTGAGTTTCTTTAGAAATCTCTGTTTTTGTTTCTAATCACACTGTGGTAGGCCAACGATTGCTCAGTCAAAGGGATATAACACCCTGAAGAACACTTGATCTCTGTTTTTCCTTGAACATCGGAGACGGGGAGGGGTGGGCTAAATGACACCTGATGCCTCAATGGTTAGCCAACTCTTGTCAATGGCCCATTAGGACAAAGACCCATGTCAGAATTACCCTCTTTACCCAAAAGTGGCACAAAAGACCTCAAGGTCAAGTCAAGTTGTAAAGCCACCAGGACATGAACAGGCCTGACCCTGGAAGAGGAGCAAACAGTAGCAGTCACATGATAAGAGTATTTGGGATCAAGAGGAAACTCCAAACAGTCGAACTAAGGGCTACCAAATTGCTGGTCTTCTTTCAAAACTCCAAACTAGTGAGCATCAACTTGAGCTAAAACAGCACAAGTAATGTATTTCTCATTTGGTAATGTAAGCTCCAACTAAGGCACATATGGTGCTATCAAACCTAAAAACATACTTATAGCCGATGTTAGCCAAAAGACATTCAACATATACAGTACCATCATTACTTTAATTTTGTGTCATCGTGGTCCAGTGTTTACACAGCAGTCTATGAAATGAAAACTGTGCTCCATAACAATGACCTCACAAAGTAACCTCAGCTGGTTAAAACAACTCAAACAAAAACATACTAAACTAGATAGGACAGCAGACTTTACTTCCTTCTTAATGGCTTTTCTTAAATCACATTCATTCATATTAGTGCATGCTCTCAAACAATTTCTTTTTCAAGAAATCAAAATCTAGGTAAAGACCCAAGAGTCATAATACAGCACATGGCTCAGATTGAAATGAAGAAGACAAGACAAATCAAAAATTAATTATCATGTGTTACCAAGGGTTTTAAAAGGCAGATGATAAAATTAAGTGAAGCCTGAGGAAGCTGAAGAGTTTTATGGTGTGAGGGTTCTGGGAGAAAATAGAGAGGGACAACAGAAATTGAGGAAGCTGTACAAATGGGATGATATAAGAATTTCGTGGAAGGAAAGATGGATGGAGCAATAACTATCCCAGTTGATAAAATAGTGAAAAAGGATGCAAAGAACAAAGATTAGCTAATCTTTGCAGGTGACAAAATGACACCATTGAAACTAAAATGAATTCTCTCCTAATGTTCTCGAAAGCAAATTTCAAATTCTGACAAAGATTTCCTGTTCATTGTTCTCCTGGGCCATGACGTAGCCAATGGCTTACAACACATTTGGCCCATGATAAAAAGAATACAATCTACACTTGTCTGCAAATCACATCAAAATATTACATGATAAACTGGAAATCACTGCCTGTTAATTATTATTAGGAATATAAAACATATTTGCCACTTTTTCTTTTGTAAAATGAAATGGGCTGCAATAGGAATTTCGTCCTTGATGGTTCCCTACAGGAGGAGAAATTTAATTGAGCACCAGAACAGTTTTAATGTTGCTGTGGCAGTTTCATAGCTCATTTGGCTGATGATTGGTCTGTGATGCACAGTGATGTCAACAGCACAGTTTGATTCCTTCACTGGCTGATGCCGCCATGAAGCCCTGTCTCCTTGACTTCACTCCTTACCTGAAGTGAGGTCATCCTCAGTTTAAACTCAGCATCAGTTGTCTTTCTCGAATGAGAGAGTGGCCCTATGGTCCTTTGGAACTTTGGCAACTGTTGCTAAATCATAAGACAGGAGTTGCAAAGGACTTCTTTCTTATAAATTTAGATTTACATTTGAGAAGGTTTTAGGGAGGCCACCTAACAAACTGACTGTCTAGCCCAAAATCTAATCAGTGGAAACCTTGCATTATTCTGGAATTGTTGTGTTATACTCCATATCATTGAGATATAGTGGCTGAATACTGGACAAGTGTAACTAAATTCACAGAAACTTTATTTTCCCCCATACTCTGTGACTGCAACTCAGGCATATATTAAAAATAGAAAGCTGGAATGTTTAACAGCTTTTCTTTCAATCTCAATTTTCAATGATGGTGTCTGTATTACACATTGGAATTACATCAAAATTAGCACCAGCCTATAGATTAATTACAGTTTTGTGTAAAGCACAAAGGAGTGGATTAAAAAGAAATCCAACTTTGGAACCTACTTGATGTAGCAATCTCTACCGTCCTTTGTGGTTGCCATCTCCCATCCATAGGGGAGCCCCTGAGAACAGTTCCAGTTCGGTGGAGAAGGTAACCAGCCTGAAGACTTGGTTCTGTGGCTAGAAATAAGAAAATTAATCGATTAAGTTAAATGTTTAAGTACCCATTTTTCTTTACTGTTAATTTCACCCCTCAGCAACCACAAGAAAGGTTAATGAAGGATGTAGTGTAATGAAGCACCAGGAGTTATTGCTTGCTAACATTGTTTACTAAACAGAGTAATTCACCTTGTATTTTTGGAGGGCCATCATCTATGACTAATGGTAGCACACATTCACTGAGCCATAAAAATGCTTGTTATACACACGCCCTGATTCCCAAGTTGATCCAAATACAGAAGTATTGTTAAGAGTAGAATTAATCACAAATTTTTCCTAAATTACCCGTGACTACATTTCAAAACTACTTGATTGGTTGTTAAGTGCTTTGGAACATTCTGAAATCATAAAGGCATTGCATAAATACAAGTTATTATTTTTCTTCCTTTAAGCATGGAAATATTCTCTAATTTGTGGCAAGTTCAATTACACTTAATGTTTTCATGATATATACCATAATTGAGCAAAATACAATTTCAACAACTTTTCTAACAATGCCTCATTTTCTCTTTACAAGAGCCTTTATTATTGTGATCCATATGGCTACATTAACTTCTTTATTATTCCCTTACTTAAAAAGCATAATTTCACATCTCTCAAACATAATGAAATTCAACACATTAGTCTAATAGGATTAAAATGTTTCATTGGAATTATATGCACAGTTAAGGATAATTATTATGCTTGCTTTCAAGTTCACAAACCATTACATGTAATAAATCAAGCCCTCTTTTATTATTCCTTTGTGTCATTTTATTGGACTTTATCGCAATGTTAGCATCAATCTCGTGTCCAACTCCAAACATATTTAAAGGTCTAGTTTGTTTTCATTGGATTTATTGTAATGTTTACACAGCTACTAAGATTAAAAAGATATAGAAACATCTGGACAGATAAGAGGATAGATAAATGAATGAATGAATGAAAGAATGGATGGGTTTCCCCATTGATGAACTGGCACATCTACTAGTTGGCTTTGAACAGAGCTCCACATGCCAGAATGCTCAGAATTTGAACTCTACTTCACAGTGTGTTACCTTAGCTCAGAAAGAATAGTGGTAGAATGTCATATCTTTGCATTTCTGAAAAAAAATAAATTCAGCAAAAGCTCCCAGTCCAAAACAATTCTTAGTAGTTTTTGCTACAAAACCTGTATGTATGGACTTTAAGGGGAATGAGATCAGCTGTTTCTGGATATATTTCACAGTTGAATCTCCCGCTGACTGTCTGGGACCATTTGTAAATAAAACATGCCCTTTAGCCAAAGTGCCAGACCTGAACTGGTATCCATGTCCAGGGCCTGACAACAACCTGAAATAAAATTGAAATTGAAAGATCATAATAAAAATGGCAAAGTCTTCAGGAAATTAATATTCTGAATTGAAGCACCAGCATACTTTGAATCCATCTTGGAAAGATGGTGTTTCTTTAAGTCATTATGTGCTGAAACAGTTGCTCCATTTTAAATTCTTTTTGTGAGTAACAATCTGATATTAGTTGTTCCTGTTCAGATTTCTTGTGAAAATGACTTGGTGAGATTTTCCTTAAGCTACTGACAATCTCTCCAGACTCCACATCAGTTCGCATTTCTCAGAATTACCAATTAATCTTGGTCATGACGAAGCTGTTTTGGAGAACATGTCGGATTACCTCCTGTTATTTCAGATAATTAAAAAAAACATACTATTTGATAATAAGCATTGGAACAGAATAAATTATTCAGCCTCTTCAGTCTGTTTTGCCATTCAATTCGATGATGATTGATCTGTCCTTTTTTTAACCTCCATGAACTAACTTTGGTTCTATTTCCTTTCGGTGTTCTTCTTCTATGATGTTGTGATGAGAATACACACTTCATAAATTATTAGAACTTGGAACAAAGGGTAGTACAGACTTATTGGCCCAATAAGTCTGTGCCCACCATGATGTCATTCGAAACTAATCCCATCTGCCTGTACATAGTCCATATCCCTCTTTCCCCTGCCTCTTCATGTATCTGATATATTGATGGGATATCTAAGAGTTGTATATATTCCAGAATAGCTGACACTTTACAAAACCTACACTAAGCGGATTAAGACCATAGCATAAAAAGACAGATTATGCATGATGCTAAATTCTGAACAGGTTGCCTGGTTCAGATTAATGCTCTGCCCAAACACTACTAATTCCAGTTGAGCACTCTCTGCAAAATCTACAGCATATTGAATTCTCAATATTTTATGGCATAAAAATTGAGCCATCAAGTACTCTCTTCCAGGCAGATTAAGTCCCCACTATAATAGGCAGGACATGTGCACATTTACAATCACTAAGCATCTCAGTTTTCCAATGTCTTGGCTAGAAATTGTTTATCTAAATTGCTGGATATAGATTTAAGTTTTTGCGCTCCTATTGTCAATGAATATTAACTTTACACTGCCTTATCTACATGATTCATAACACACCATTCAAATCAGGAAAACGATATTGAAGTGCACCACCAAACTGCTGTGTTCCTTTTTGTGGTACCGAAGAGGAAACCATATCACGATTGAAGAAATTACTTTTCTTCATTGTCAAGTAAAAGAATGAAGTATTAAAGTTTACCACCAAAATGAAAATAAACTCCTTTTGAGTATATGTTGAGAAATCCTAATACTTGACTGAAGGTAACGCTGCCAAAGAACACAGTTTGTTCTGAAGGAAACTCTCTGCACCCGAGACATTAACTCTGCTTTCTCTCCACAGATGCTGTCAGACCTGCTGAATTTCTCCAGCTAAAGGTAACTTTTGTTGCAGTTTGTTCACATGTTGCTCAAACCTGCCTCTGCACCCAGAGTCCAGTAAGCCTCTCTTTTTTGATCTAAGACTTCTGCCAATGAATGATCTGGCCTTCCCAGCCATCAATATCTGCTGCAAGGTTCAGGACAATATAGTAAAGCCAACTGCTAATAAGGATTGTTGCTGAGTAAATATATTACGAATAATCACTTGAAATTCCAATCACAAACTGCACAAGCAAAAGAAGTTCCCCATTGCTGGTTTGCTGACTTGTTCTTGCTGATGCTTTTTTGTTCTTCGGCAACCCATCTGCCTTGATTTCACAAACTAGTCAATACGGGCTATGCATCTTTCTAACTCGTGTTGCGTGAAGTGACAGAAGACACTGTGCACATCAATTGCTATTAATTATCTTGAGAATATAACATACTTTTCACATCTGGAACTTGTTGTTTTAACGAGTCCAGAACGTTATAAACATTACTACTGGGGCTTCATAAAAATGACAGAAAAACATTAGTATATGCCTGAGCAAATTTCAAACGGGCTAAAGATGCAACTGAAGTAGAGCAGGTTTATGCAGAATCCACTTCTATCTCCGCAATGTGAGTTTAAATCTGGTCTAGGGCAAAGAAATTAATGATCCCTTTTGCTTGTTTACTCAAAAAGAGCTAAAATCTTAATTCAGTTCCTGCTAGGTACACAACCAAAGTTTGACATCCAACAGTCCCCATAAATCAGCAGTGATCTATTACATCAATCCAGAAATTGCTTTTAAATTGAATACATTCATATCACTTTTCATTGGCAGTTACTTAATTGAAGCATCAATCTATTTATTTCAGCAGGATAACAGACAAGCTAAGATAGCAGACAAAACGAATGTCATATGAATGCAGAAGAGTATTTTCACAACAGTACTTTCCAGGTTAAAATCTTATTTCACAAGACTAAGACAATAGTTGGTGAAGGATTATCTGTAAAGCTGCAGTGACGCATTGAAGACTGCTTCCCTGAGATTAAACAACATTGCTGGAACAGAAAGTTGTTTAATCCATGCTAGCACTGAGATGGGTATAAATATAACATTGAAGAAATGGGAGCAAGAGTAGATCATATGACCCTTGAGTCTACAGTACCATTTGGTGCAATCACAACTAATCTTTCTCCTCAGTTCTACTTCCATGTATTTGGATCTAACACTTGATTCCCTGAAAGATCAAAAATATATCTACGACAGCCTTAAATATACTCAAAGATGAAGCATTTCCAACATTTTGCGTTGCAGAATTCCCAAGGGTTGAATTTTCCAACTTTCAGGCTAAGTGTTACTTTCTGGGAATTTCATGGTGGGTGTCCTGACAAGACTCAAAACAACTTTTCTCAATGCCTTCCAGTCCTCACCTTCCATCTCCTAGCAACCAGCCTCTTTGACCTACTTCTCACGCAATCGTGAGGCAGGGAAGGCAAAATTCCTGCTGCTGCCAGTGTCTTCTGGTATACATGCTGCCGGTGCAATATTCAAAGCTAAGCTGAACACTTCCGATGCTGCAAGTCAGATTCATATTTCTAAGAAACCAATATCTCAGAAAAGGAAGCTGGGAGCCTGTTTTCCAAGTAAGGACTTGGAGATCATGGTGGACAGAAGGGTGTTTGTTTACCTGGCAGAACAGCAGAGAAGGCAAGGGACCAAACCAAGCCAGTTTGGACACAATTAGTGGCCTGTGTCAATGCTATTTCCAAGGTCAGACAGAAGTGCTGGAGAAAGGTTAGCAATCTGTTGCTAACTCACTCTAACTCACTCTAACCCATCCACTGCACACAAACCTCACCAACAGTCATGAACCACCAACTTCACTGTGTGCAGTAACTTCAGACAAGCAGTATCTCCATTCATCACCTCTCACCCACCTCAACCACCACAACTACTAACCCTTTCTGCCCTATGGCTAAAAAGATACGCAATCAGTCGTGGCTGGCAGGCTCCAAGTAAGTATCAAGTCAGTGAGCACTACAAAATGAAGCTCAGAGCATCCTGCCGGATGGCTGTCACTACATACAAAGTGACTGGGCGGGAACATGCAAGTCAGTGGTGTCTTGAAACTCGAAAATGGAGTCAGTTTGAGATCAACCATGAGAATGTGACGAAGCTGGTGGTTTGCTAATGGACAGCCTGGTTCATGAATAGTGAATGGATGCTATGCATGAAGCACTCAAAAATATGTCAGTGATAGAGCATTAAAACTGCGTCGAGGAGAATTAAGCAGTGAGCTGTGTCCACCACTATACTGCTCTGACTTGCATTGTACGCTGCAGTGAAATAAGGCAAAGTTAGCTAATAATGTGATGCAATTGCTTGGAAAGAAGGTATGTGAGGCTTATTTGTGAGATTAAATATTTGCCATTGAAAACTTAAAAGGAAATTGGAAACTTTTTTTTCTTGATGTTGAGGTTCAGATTTTTCCAAACTTGTCATATTTTCCAATATTCTTTCCCATTGTTCAAGAGCTGGGAACATTCCACCCAAAGTTCACAATCTTTCAGAGAAGCAATTTTTCACCATGGTCCTAAATGATTAAAACCTTCTACATTCCCAATTCTTGGCCCCCATGTTCTAGGCTCCTCAGCCAGGAGAAACAGTCTCATAGTGTCTCTGCTATTAAGCACTTTCAGAATATTGTATGCTTGAGTGATATTACCTCACATTCTTCGAATATCCATTACAGCACTCAACCCAGGAAGCTTAACTGTAACAAGTCTAGCTTCCCTTGTACCTGGAGACCAGAACTACTCACAGCATTCTAGGTACGCTCTCACAATGCACAGCAGGTGCAGGACGTCCTTACTGTTGTACTCCAATCCTTATGTAAGATGCCATTTCCCTTCTTGCTTGTTGTAAATGCTGACTAACTTCTGGCTTCCTTGTAAGAATACATTCAAATTCTTTGAAGGTCAACATTTGCAAGTTTAGCATCCTTGAAAAATAGTCTGCTTTTCTATTCTTGCCACCATCAGGAGAGATAATGGCATGGTGGTATTATCAAGGGACTCTTTATCGAGAGATCCAGGTAGTGTTCTGGGACCAAGGTTCAAACCAAGTTCCATCACAGCACATGGTGAAATTGGAATTCAATAAAAATCTGGAATTAAGAGTCTAGTGATGACCATGAACCCATTGCTGGTTGTTGGGAAAAAACCCATTTGGTTTACTAATATCCTTTAGGGAATGTCTCGGAATTTAGGAAAATCATATATAATGTATCCACTGTCTCTACAGCTACCTGTTTTACAACCCGAGGAAGTTGTCCATCCAGACCTGGGGATAGGTTGGATTTTAGTCTGTTAAGCTCCATTAATACTCTTTTGCTGCTGGTAATTACTTGGTGGGTGTGAAAATCTTTGTGCCTCAGTACACACATTTCTCAAGTTCCTCTCTACCCTATGACCACATACATTTTAATGGGTACTTGTTAGAATTGTCTTAATGAGACAGAATTTTAGAATGTGAGGAAGGCTGAAACTATCACTTTCAGCCTCTGCCAAAAACCTCACATTTTGCCAAACTTTCTCCACCCTTTCCTTGGCCGTTCAGGAAAGCTCTACCAAAATTGCATGTTCTCTCAAGGTTTTAACTCAAAGCTAAGCATTCAATTCTTCAAAACACTGCCAGCCACTTACTTTGACCTCTGCAATATTGTTTGCCTCCACTTCCATCATGTCCCTAGTTTATTCAGGCTTTTGTACCCTCTCCACTCCATTCTCAGTGCCTTCTTTTTCTTTAATTTCCAGTACATGCACTCGTTCCTTGAGCAAGGCCTATTCACATAACACTCTTAATCTATGGACCCACACTGGGTGCACAATACATCAATTTGAAGAATGTTGTTGATATCGACAAATCTCTCCATGGCTTTGCCCATCATGCTTGCTGTTTCCTACATGTTAGGCTACAGAACGTATGTGATTCAGGTTCGTCTTGAGATTGCTTTTGTGAAGCTTATTAACACTACCATTACTTACACTATTATATCGCAGACTTATACACATAGGGTTGATCATACCAGAAATTGGCTAGATGTCAGTTTTGGAATATTTCATAGAGTTTCTCTCAACAAGGCCCAGGCAGTTTTCTCGTACAATCTCCTCAAACAACGCCTCATTAACTATTTACCTTGCTCTCACGGTGCTCACTCATCCTATTCTCCCAGTTGCCGGGTACTCTCAGGATTCCTGGCACTAGCAACATATTTAACAATCTGCTTGATACTCAGTGAAGCACTGTCAATCCAGAGCTGCCCTGCATGGTCCCTCTACATTATTCTAGAGCTGGCAAATAAGGATAATTTGGTGTGCTACTTTGCAGGCCACAACACCTGATGCGCTCAATAAGTGCAGAGGTTATCGTCTGGGTCAGTGCGGTTTCAGTACAAACAATGTAGTTAAAAGGTCAATGACCTTCTTCAATCTGGCAGGGTCAGTTCCACCATCTTGTATCTGTTCCCTCATACTCCCTCCACCTCTGCCTCCACTTCCCACCAAGGCTTGCATTGTGCTACTCTCACCATGGTGCAACATCTTCCCTTAATTGCCGTTAGCCACCCGAACTCTCTGATCCACTTAACCCCACAAGGCCTCTGCATTGCCTACTGACTCACTCAGGGCACCTCACCACCTTTACCCCACCTGCACTAACAGGCGTGCCACCCATTTTCATCTCATTCCAAGTCGCTCCCTTTCTCTCATTCCGGGAGACAATGGCCTTTTCCAGGGCTGAAACAACCAAGATGGATTTCGTGGCACCCAGCATTCCCTCCTCTCTCTCGCTGAAGAGGGAAACTTGGCTCTCGCTGCTGAGCACTGCCACTGGTCCTGTACAGACAGTGAAACATCAGGTCCAGCAACCAAATAAGATACATTGACCACTGCTGTGCAACTCTCAATATCCTCGCAGGGAATGTGTTCTTAACAAGACAGAACTACTGTCCTTTGTTCGCAATGCACTCTCTCTAAGATATACATGAGTAGTATTAGTACGTTCTCCATATCAATAAGACCATGAGATATAGAAACAGAATTAAGCCATTCAGCCCATCGAGTCTGCTTCCTATTTGATCATGGCTGATACATTTCACAACCCCATTTTCCTGCCTTCTCTCCATAACCCAAGATCACTTCACCAATCAAGAACTTGTCTCTGTCTTAAATTCACTCAATGACTTGCCCTCCACAGCCCTCTGAGGCAATGGCTTTCACAGATTCACCACCTCTGGCTGTAGAAATTCCTCCTCATCTCAGTTCTATAGGGTCGTGCCCTTAGGTCCTAACCTCACCAACCAGTGGAAACATCTTCCCAACATCCACTCCATCCAGATCTCTCAGTAAGTTTCAATCAGATCACCATCTCATCCTTCTAAACTCCATTGAACAGACTCAGAGTCCTCAACCGCTCCTCATGTGACAAGTGCTTCATCCTGGAATCTTCTTGTAAATCTCCTCTGGACAGTACAAACACATTCTTCCATAGATTTGGGGCCCAGAACAGCCCTAAAACACATCCCCTCCTCTACCTCCAATGAAGAGTGCACAGATGCCTCATTGGACATACAGGTAAGGCCATGTTCGGCACCCTCCACCAGCTCAAATACTGACAGCTCGGGAGCTGCATTAGCTGCGTTAACTCCAAATTAGAGTTGGGAGCACTTGCCGGTGAGCACCCCATTGCCACATCTCTGCAGTTGGCCAAGATTAAAATCAAAATGGAGGACTGCCAGAGAACTGCTCAGCCCCATGGTGTTGGCTATTTGTGACTTCATTCAAACTCTGAAGCAGACGCAGAAGAAGATAAATCTGTCGGAGGCATTGGGTAACCAGATCCAAGGTTTGCAGGACCGGAGTAATTCTGTGGGTACCCTACTGCCTCTAGCGTAGGAATATGCGGCTGCCTGCGTAGGCAGGTTGGTGGCTGTCATGGGCAGCCAGGTCCATCTCTCTTTTCGTTTGCTGGCTATATGCACTGACATGCTGTAGCTATTGGTGCTCCCAATGATAAGGTGATTTGGGGAGAGGGGCATTGCTTTCACTCAAGGTGCCCCTTCCTCACAAGAAGATAGAGCAGGACACAGATTGGGGAGAGAGGAGAAGATTTTTCCCCTTGATGGTGGGATCAATGACCAGGGGCACAGATTGAAGCTATGGGGCAGAGATTTAGAAGAGATATTCTTTTTCACCCAGTGGATGGTAGGAATCTGAAACTCTCTGCCTGTAAGGGTGCTCAAGGCACGAACACTTAAAAAAATCTTTAGGCGTGCACTTACAAAGCCTAGGTACATAGGTCATTCTGCTGTAACGCGACACTGTGTTGGGTTAGATTAGATTGCTTACAGCATGGAAACAGGCCCTTCGGCCCAACAAGTCCACACCAACCCTCCGAAGACCAACCCACTACCCCTCCAGACTAATGCACCTAACACTATGGGCAATTTAGCATGACCAATTCCTGACCTGCACATTTTTCGACTGTGGGAGGACACTGGAGCACCCGGAGGAAACCCACGCAGACACGGGGAGAATGTGCAAACTCCACACAGACAGTCACCTGAGGCTGGAATTGAACCTGGGACCCTGGTGCTGTGGGGCAGCAGTGCTAACCACTGAGCCACCATGCTGCCCCTAAAAATTCACTCATGGGGTGTGGGCATCACTGGTTAGACCAGCATTTATTGCCCATCCAATAAGATCCAAATTGATGTGAGTCTGGAGTCACATGTAGGCCAGACCAGGTAAGGATGGTAGATTTCCTTCCTTAATGACATTATGAAACAGATGGGTCTTCACCCAATAATTGAGTCATGATCATCATTAAACTCTTAACTCCAGATTATTTATTGAATACAGATTTTACCATCTGCTATGGTGGATTTGAGCCCATGCCCAGAACATTACCTGGATTAATAGTCTAGTAATAATACCATTGGGTTCCTCTGCAACCTCATGGTATAGAAAATCATAGAATGAAAAACTGCGATAGAAGATCGCGCTGTAGAAAATCGCTATTAGAAAATTGCTATATCCGTTCCGCAGCAAGTTTGCGTTATCCAAATAATGTCCATAATTCATCAATAGCTTTAAAGCCAATTCACGCTGACTAGCAGAACGACCTGTACAGGACGACTGACCAAATGCTGAAAAATGGGATTAGTGCAGTTAGGTGTTTTCTATTGGACCAAAGGATCCTTTTCTGTGCTGTTATCTCTATGCGTCAGTGCAGGAAACACATGTATGCCCCAAATAGTCTCTCGGGTCATTCCAGAGGTGACTGCCTTTCTCAGCTCCATCCCTCAGAGCTATGGGAAGTCAGTCCCGAAGAGTACAACTTCCTCAGGGCTGGATATGCTCAACTCATCTGGGCCTCCAAGTCACAGGGCTGCCAGGATTGTCTGACTAATATTCCAAGACCATCACACACCAGTGTGGGCAGGCTCTCTCCAGCCCAGCTGCAGAACCCAGGAGTGTACTGGTGACACTTCATTTGGGACCTGGGAGTGTTCTGCCTAGTATGCTTCTGGGCGTACTAATGTTATCGTCCACAATATAAACACAGCTGACTGAGCAAAGAACTACACTGAGTCCATGATACAGAAATGGTGACTGAAGGTGAGATAAATAGTTCCTGTCTATTGGAATGGCACTTGCTGTGACTTAAAGATACAGGCCAGCCTGGTCTTGAATCTATGCCACTATATAACAAATCACGCTCATTTGCAATATTTTTGAGCATCGTATTCTCTCCAATATCCTGCAGTGATCAGATTCTGGTTTCCTGTGCACCTCCTAGTCTAATTTCATCATCCGCCACACACTGTGGAATTCCTTCTTCGAAATGTTTTGCTTGTACACTTTGTTTGCACCACCCCACATTCCACTCCACCCCACCAACTCTAAACACACCTCCACCTTGAACAAATTATCGTCCAGTTGCACTAAACCTCCAGGAAAGACTTGGCAGCTACTTCTTTTCTGTGAAATGCCTTGGGATATTCTTGCAGGGTAGCTACATGAATGAAAAAGACTTTATGTTGCGCGAACGTTCAGCCTAAAGCAAATAATAGCATTATCAAGTGAACACAGCAGTGTGAAGATAATTGAGAATACTAACACAAGTTAATCAGCTGCTGAAGTCTGAAATGTCATAATTAAAGAATGTAGTTGGAACGAAACAACCCTGAAATCATAGTGAAGCTGATTGAAGTATGATATCCTTGTTTATTACAGCTTTTAGTTTGCATTTTAATAATGGGAAAGTTCACACCTCAAGCAGCTCTGTATAATATGCACGGCATAAAAATTTGCCTTCATGCAAAGACCATTAAACATTTGCATGCCAGCTGTGAATCTAATGGCTAACCCTGATGAATAGGGCAAGAGGAAATAAACTGGCTTACTACTATTGCTGCTACATTCTTCATCACGTGGAAGAAAAACACAATGACCAAACATTTTTCTCTTCCAATTTTCTTCTCTCTGTATGGAGGAATTATGAGGAAAGTTTAAGCAGATTGGCACTCTACTCACTAGAGTTCCCAAGAATGAGAGGTGATCTCATTGAAACATCGCAGATTCTTAAGGGCTTCACAGGGTAAATTCTGAGAGGATGTTACCTCTTCATGGGAGAGTCTGGGACCAGAGGGCACAGACTCAGAATAAAGGGGTGCCAATTTAAGACGGATGAGGAGGGATTTCTTCTCTCAGAGGGTTGTCAGTCATTGGAATTTTCTGGGAGAGACAGCCATGGGGGCACAACCCATTTGTAAATTTAAAGCTGAGGTAGATAGATTCTTGATTGGTCAAGAAATCAAGTGTTAAAGGAAAAGAGAAGGACAGTGAATGTGAGGAATGTCGGATCAACTATTATCCTAATGAATGACGGAGCAGGCTAGAGGGGTTGAATGGCCTTTTCCTGTCCTTACTTCTTATGGTATTAAATTAACTGGCAAGTGATTTTCTATTCTACCCAGATGCAGCAGCTATTAAAATTTTCAGTTATGTAAATGGGACTTGTGAATAATTTTAAAATCAGTTGTTCACTCTGAAAAAGAATAACAATGTGTTAACTTATTCCTACTTCTGATTTTTGCATTCATTTATTAAGATAAAATTCATATGAGAAATGAAGGGTATCTCAAACTCAATGCTTGAAAAGGTAGTAGAACAGCAATGATTGCAACATTTAAGAAGTATTTAGATGAATACTGGAAAAACCAAAGCAATGTGTCAGAGCCTGGAAATGGGATTAGAATATTATTTCTGGGTCCCAAACTCTGCACCATCTCTGCATCAGTGCTTGATGATCAGTGCTGACATGATAGGTCATAGAGGCTTTTCTGTGCTGTAAAACTTGCTGACTAAGATCACATATTAGAACAAAGAACACAAAACATTACAGTGCAGGACAGGCCCTTTGGCCCTCGATTCTGGATTAGTGGTGCTGGAAGAGCACAGCAGTTCAGGCAGCATCCAAGTAGCTTCGAAATCGACGTTTCGGTATTCCTGATGAAGGGCTTTTGCCCGAAACGTCGATTTCGAAGCTACTTGGATGCTGCCTGAACTGCTGTGCTCTTCCAGCACCTCTAATCCAGAATCTGGTTTCCAGCATCTGCAGTCATTGTTTTTACCTTTGGCCCTCGATGTTGCGCCGAACTGTGAAACCAATTTGAAGCCCATCTAATCTATACAATTCCATTCTCATCCATATGTTTATCCAGTGACCATTTAAACGCCCTTAAAGTTGGTGAATCTACTATGGTTGCATGTACGGTGTTCCACGCCCCTACTCCTCTCTGAGTAAAGAAACTACTTCTGATATCTGTCCTTTATCTATCACCCCTCAATTTAAAGCTACGTCCCCTCATGCTAGCCATCACCATCCAAGGAAAAAGGGTCTCACTGACCAAAATATCTAACCCTCTGATTATCTTAAATGTCTCAATTAAGTCACCTTTCAACCTTCTTCTCTCTAATGAAAACAATCTCAAGTCCCTCAGCCTTTCCTCGTAAGACTGTCCCTTCATACCAGGCAATATCCTGGGCGGCACAGTGGCACAGTGGTTAGCTCTGCTGCCTCACAGCGCCAGAGACTCGGGTTCAATTCCCGCCTCAGGCAACTGTCTGTGTGGAGTTTGCACGTTCTCCCCGTGTCTGCGTGGGTTTTCTCCGGGTGCTCCAGTTTCCTCCCATAGTCCAAAGATATGCAGGTCAGGTGAATTGGCCATGCTAAATTGCCCTTCGTGTTAGGTGAAGGGGTAAATGTAGGGGGGGTGGGTTGCTCTTCGGAGGGTCGGTGTGGACTTGTTGGACTGAAGGGCCTGTTTCCACCCTGTAAGTAACCTAATATAAATCTCCCCTGAACCCTTTCCAAAGCTTCCTCACATTCCTTGAGCGGTGACCAGAACTGTACGCAATACAGTTGCCCAGTACTCTGCATTCCTGTTACTCCTTCCAAAGTGAATCACCTCACACTTTTCCACATTAAACTCCATTTGCCACCTCTCAGCCCAGCTCTGCAGCTTATTTATGTCCCTCTGTAACCTACAACATCCTTCGTCACTATCCACAACTCTACCGACCTTAGTGTCATCTGCAAATTTACTAACCTATCCTTCTACACCTTCATCCAGGTTATTTATAAAAATGACAGTGGACCCAAAACAGATTCTTGCGGTACACCACTAATAACTGAACTCCAGGATGAATATTTCCAATCAACCACCACCCTCTGTCTTCTTTCAACTTGCCAATTTCTGATCCAAACCATTAAATCACCCTCAATCCCATACCTCCATATTTTGTGCAATAGCCTACGGTGGGGAACCTGATCAAATGTCTTACTGAAATCCATGTACACCATATCAACCACTATCCCCTCATCCACCTGTATGGTCACCTTCTCAAAGAACTCAATAAGGTTTGTGACGTACGACCTACCCTTCACAAAACCGTGTTGACTATCCCTAATCAACTTATTCATTTCTAAATGATTATAAATCCTATCTCTTATAACCCTTTCCAACACTTTACTCACAACCGAAGTGAGGCTCACAGGACTATAATTACCAGGCTTGTCTCTACTCCCCTTCTTGAACAAGGGAACAACATTTGCTGTCCTCCAGTCTTCTGGCACTATTCCTATAGACAATGATGACATAAATATTAACGCCAAAGGCTCTGCAATCTTCTCCCTGGCTTCCCAGATGAGTCCTCAAATGTCCTTTTTGCAACCATATTACTGTCCTTGACTAACAACACCCACACCACCTCCTCTTTTACCATTTTCTCTGTTCTTACTGAAACATCTAAATCCCAGAACCTGCAATAACCATTCCTGTCCATGCTCTACCCATGTCTCTGAAATGACTACAACATTGAAATCTCATGTACCAACCCATGCTGCAAGTTCATCCACTTTATTCCGGATGCTCCTGCTATTGAAGTAGACATTCTTTAAACAAACATCTTGCCTGCCAGTGCCCTCTTGTGATGTTGAAGCTTTAGTTCTGACCTCACTACTCTCAACCTCCTGTATACTCGAACTACAATTTAGGTTCCCATCTGGTTGCTGAATTAGTTTAAACCCACCCAAAGAGCATTAGCAAATTTCCACTCCAGGATATTGATACACCTCTGGTGAATCAGCTTAAGATCATCCTATTTGTAGAGGCTCCACTTGCACCAGAAATATCCCCAATTATCTAGGAATCCAAAACCCTCCCTCCTGCACCAAGCCTGTCCCCACGTGTTCAACTCCTCTCTCTCCCTATTCCTTGTCTCGCTAGCATGAGGCACGGGCAACAAACCAGAGATGCCAACTCTGTTTGTTCTAGCTCTAAGCTTCCACCCTAGCTCCCTGAATTTATGCCTTAAATCCTCAACTCTCTTCCTATGTCATAGATACCTATGTGAATCACAACTTGGGGCTGCTCCCCTTCCCCCTCAAGTATCCCGAAAACACGATCAGAGACATCACGCACCCTGGCACCTGGGGGGGGGGGGGGGAACACACTAACAAGTTCCTCATTCCCAAGAATCTCCTATCTGTTCCCCTAACTATGGAGACTCCAATGATTAATGTTCTGCTCTTCTTCTGTCTTCCCTTCTGAGCAACAGGGACAGAATCTGTGCCAAAGACCTGTGCCCCACTGCTTACCCCTGGTAAGTCATTCCTCTCAACAGTATCCAAAACTGTATACTTTTTATTGAGGGGAACAGCCACAGGGGATCCCTGCACAGCCACAGGGGATCCCTGCCGGTTTCCTTTCTGTCTCCTGACAATAACCCATCTACCTTCTTCCTGTACCTGAGGTGTGACTACCTCCCTCTAACTCCTCTCAATAACCCCCTCTGCCTCCCGAATGATCCGAAGTTCATCCAGCTCTGGCTCCAGTTCCCTAATGCAGTTTTCAAGGAGCTGGAGTTGGGTGCACTTCACATAAATGTAGTGGTGACCCTTACCTCTCACATTCTGCAGGAAGGACATTCTACTGCCCTAACCACCATTCCCACTATTCTAAGTTCCTAATGGGACTACTAGAAAACTAAAAACAAATAAAGAAACTAGTCACCTTACTGATCCGGCGTACAGAACCTTTTGTTTCAGTTAGAGGAGGAGGACGAGTGGGAGACACTACCCGAGTAGTGTTTCGGGTAAAGCAACTGCCCAAATATAAACCCTCACTTACCCAGCAGTCCCGTGTCCACTCCTGCTCAGTATGCACTCCGCCTATACACGAGGTAAGCTTTTACATATCTTAAATTGACCTTCCCAACAGGCCCCTGGTCCTCACTATTGCTCCTCCCTCTCCAACCGGCGGTGAGAAAATGAAGAAATATTGAGAACGGCCATAGCATTGACTCAAATTCTGATAGAAGTAGGGGTTCTAACCAAATGCCTTGTGCAAAATGAATGTACCTGGCTCTCGTGTACAAATACAAGTAATGTGGAAAATAGTCCAAATGGTAAAGAATGATAAAAATGCTGAATGTGATGTCCAATCTGCACTCATAGCTATGATTTTAACAGCCTGCCAGAGCCATTGAAGACCTTACCTGATCAGTGGTATTTTTCATTCATTTCTGGGATGTACACATCACTGACTGGGCTAGCATTTATTGTTCATCCTGAGTTACCTCTAAGAAGGTGGTGGTAAGCTTCCTTCTTGAATAACTGCAGTCTGCTTGGTGTAGGTCCTCCACAGTGCTTTTAGAGAGAGCTCTAGAGTTTTGAATTAGCAACATTGAATGACTGATGATATATTTCCAAATTTGGATGGTGAGTGGCTTGAGGGGAACTTGCAAGTGGTCATGTTCCTAGGTATCTGCTCTCCTCATCCTTCTAGGTGACGCTTGTCATGTGTTTGGAAAGTGTGGTCTTTGAATACTCAGGGACCTTCTGCAGTGCATCTTGCTACTAGTACACATTGCTGCTACTGAGCATCGGTGGTGGAGGGAGTGGACGTTTGTGGATGTGGAGCCTATCAAGTGGGCTGCTTTACCCTGAAATTACTCTCAAAACATCAACTTCTTCACCTCCTCATACATACTGCCTGGCTCACTGTGCACTTCCAGCCTCCTGCCTGTCTACTTTGGATTCCAGCATCTGCAGTTTTTTGTCTCTAACTAAGTTTGACCAGATGGAGTCAAACTACTTGAGTGTTGCTGGAGTTGCACCCATCCAGGCAAAAGGAGAGTATTTCACCACACTTGTGCCTTGTGGATGGTGGACAGGCTTTAGGGAGTCAGCAAATTAGTTGCTTGTTGCAGGATTCCTAGTCACTAACCTGCTCTGAGAGCTATAGTGTTTACATGACCAGTTCAGTTTCTGGTCAATGGTAACCCCAGGAGGTTGATCGTGGGGAATTTAGCGATAGTAATGACATTGATTGTCAAAGGATGATGGTTAGATTCTCTTTAATTGTAAGTGGTTGCTGTGGCATGTGTAATGCAAACATTATTTACCATTTGTCAGCTCAAACCTGGATACTGTTTAGATCTTGCTGCATTTGAACATGAACCTTTTCAACGCTTGAGAAGTCACAAATGGTGCTGAATGCTGTGCAATCATCGGTGAACAATCCCATTTCTGACCTTGTGAGGGAGAGAAGGTCATTGATGATGCAGCTGAAAATGGTTAGGCCTAGGACACTACCCTGAGGAACACCTACAGGTGTCCTGGAGCTGAGATAACTGATCTCCAATAATGATGACCATCTTCTTTTATATCAGGTATGACTCCAACCAGTGGAGAACTTCCTATTCCACTTTTGCTCGGATTCCTTGAAGCCAAGTTGGTCGAGTGCAATCTTGATTTCAAGGGCAGTCAGTCTCAATACACCTGGAGAATTCAGCTCTTTTTCTCCCTGTTTGCATCACGGCTGTAATGGGATTAGGAGCTGAGTGGCCTTAGTGGAATCCAAACTGAACACCAGAGAGTAGGTTATTGCTAAGTGCGTGTTGCTTGACAGTTCTGTTGATGTCCTCTTCCAGCACTTTACTGATGATCAGAAGATGTCTCATGGGTCAGTAGTTGGCCCAGTCACATTTGTTATGCTTTGAGTGCACAGGACATACCTGAGGCATTTTCCACATTGTGTTTTATCATTTTTGGACCAAATTGGCTTGGGGCACAGCAAGGTCTGAAGCACAGGCCTTCAGTACCAGTGCTGAAATGGTGGCAGGGCCCATAGTTTTTGAGGTATCCAGGGCCTCCAACCATTTCCTGATATCACATGGAGTGAATCAAATTGGCTAAAGCCTGGTTAATGTGCAAATGGAGACCTCTGGAATTCAAAATAGAAGGTCAGACCTCAAATTGTCTGCCAGCTGGAATATAACTCCAGGAGGTCCCAGTGCATCAATACAAAACAATTCCAAGTATGCTTTGATAAGATCCATAGTTGCTGCATTTCTGGACTACAGTGCCTCATCTTCATCACATTGTAAATATTATTTTATTTAATATTGTTATAAAAAATGAACCACCCTCACTTTCTCCATTCATACTGTTGGGGCATAATGCCATGAACAGCAAGCAGCCTCTAAAAGCTTACCCGAGGTGCTAGTCGAAGATAGTGGATCATGGTGGTTACATGAATAATCATGACTCTACTGAGATCCAAAGTCTGCATGCAAACTTTCCCTCAGAACTTCCTAGTGTCGATGGGATGAAAGAACATGGCTAATTTTCTTCCACCACTTCAATGTAGGGGCACTGAAGGACAATTCAATGAAGGACCTGGCTGAAATTAGTTAATTCAACACAAAAAACAGATTGAGCTCAAACTCAAGCTGATCTTTCTGGCCTAATAACACTCTACATGGTGTCAATGTGATCTTCATAAGTTCGGAATTACATTGTATTTTCATCAGCATAATACCACCGAAAGGCCTGTGTGTGAATTCGGCTTTTACTATACATGTTGTAAAGTTATAACAGGAGAGGTGCTGTGGGTAATTAAGACACTAGCTTTGAAGTGCTCAGTTATCAACTTTTTTTTTGCCATTCACAGGGTAAAAGTTAAAACAAAATAAATGCATGCGTAAGCTAAACACTGCATTCATTATTTTTTCATCACCCATTCTGTCAAAAATAATGTGGTTTCCAGTAACACTAACTATTCAGCTTATATTGCCCATTAGTCCAGGAACAGTTAGTTCTTAAGACAATAAATATTGCAACCACAGATTCTGCAATTCCTCCTTAACAGCTACTTCAGACCTGTTGATGATGTAGTAATTTAACCACAGTAAATGGAAAATATATTGGCAGCTCTTGTTTGCAATCAAATGCTCAAATGTTCACTCAATGTTAGTACACCATTTCACTGTGTCTCTGCTAGTTTTTGTTTGTGAGGGTATGGTTTAAGTTTGTTCAGTGCTACCCTGAATACATTCTACTTTACCTTTACAGATGGAAATGTCAGGGAGCGTCCCAAGGCGAAAGATGTGTTCTTTCTCCAAGTGTCAGGTGGCTAAGATTTGGCAATGCAGGTGGCCCAGAACTTGCATGCCCTTGGCGGGGTAGGAGGGGGGGGGGGGGGGGGGATTGAAGTGATCGGCCACAGGATGGTGGTCGGCAGTGGCCACGGTCTGTGGGGCGGAACTGACGTCGTTATTTTCCACGGTGGTGATGGCTGTAGCGGCTGAGTGGCTAATGGCATCCGAGCGGTTATGGAATGATTAAGGAATCCCGAGTTTTGAGTTAAGTAAGTGAAAGTTTGGTGTACTTACATTCCTTAATGTCAGATATGCTGGAGAAAATGCATTTGTTGAGTGTTTGCATTCTTCCCAGTATGAAGAACAGCAGAGGTCCTTTGCAGTCAGCCCTGTGGCTGATCCCCTCCTACTCCACCGAGGACATGCAAGTCCTGGGCCTCCACCACCGTCAAATCCAAGCCACCCGCCGCCTGGAGGAAGAACACATCATCTTCCACCTTGGGACCCTCCAACGACATGGAATCAATGTCAATTTCACCAATTTCCTCATCTCTTCTCCCCTCACCTTACCCAAAATCGACCCTCCAACTCGGCATTGTCCTCTTGGCCTGTCCTACCTGTCCATCTTTCTTTCCACTTATGTGCTCCACCTTCCACTCCAACCCATCAACATCACTCTCAACCTTCATAGAACATAGAACATAGAACATAGAACATAGAACAATACAGCACAGAACAGGCCCTTCGGCCCACGATGTTGTGCCGAACTTCTATCCTAGATTAAGCACCCATCCATGTACCTATCCAAATGCCGCTTAAAGGTCGCCAATGAATCTGACTCTACCACTCCCACGGGCAGCGCATTCCATGCCCCAATCCACCTATTACATTCCCAGCAACCTTCCCCCCAGCTATACCACCCCCGCCCCCTACCACTTATCTCTTAACCCCCTTTGGTGCCCAGCCACATTCCTGATGAAGAGCTCATGCTTGAAACGTTGACTCTCCTGCTCCTCGCATGCTGCCCGACCGGCTGTGCTTTTCCAACGACACACATTTTGACATATAATTTGATCAACAACCAAGATATTTTGAGTTGGAGTTGGACCATTCTTTTCCAAAGTATGATGGTGTTTATACAGAGAAGCATGACACACTCTAGGCATGCTATTCTCCCTAATAGCATCATTGCAGGTTTTGGACACATTACATGACTTAGATAAATAACAATAATTTATCTTTTAAACATTGCACATTGATTGTGAAACTCATGGGGAAGAAGCAAGTCTGAACTTATAAAAAGAATACAATGGCAGACCCACTGACAATTGATGCATGTTTGCATTTTCAACCCAACAGTGGGCAAGGATCACATCATACTCAGAGGTGGACAAGCAAACCAGTGTGGAGATGGTTGCTGGGCCATTCAATTTGGGGGCCTAGCAATGGGAAAGGGGGTGTGGGCCCACTAAGAGACATTCTCCACCCTAGCAGTTAACCTGAATATATTAATAAATGATTTTATTGTCACATGTATTTTACACTATGAATACAATAAAACACTTTGAAAAGCTTTCAATTGTCACCACAATCCGGCGTCATTTTTTTTAAGATTAGATTACTTACAGTGTGGAAACAGGCCCTTCGGCCCATCAAGTCCACACCGACCCGCCGAAGCGTAACCCACCCAGATCTAATCCCCTATATTTACCCCTTCATCTAACACTACGGGCAATTTAGCATGGCCAATTCACCTAACCTGCACATTTTTGGACTGTGGGAGGAAACCGGAGCACCTGGAGGAAGCCCAGTCACACTTACCCAGTCACACCTACCCACTCACACTTACCCACTCACACTGGCCCAGTCACACCAGTCATGCCTACCCAGTCACACCTACCCAGTCACATTTACCCACTCACACTTACCCAGTCACACCTACCCACTCACACTTACCCAGTCGCACCTACCCAGTCGCACCTACCCAGTCACACTTACCAAGTGACATCTACCCAGTCACACTTACCCAGTCACATCTACCCAGTCACATCTACCCAGTCACACTTACCCACTCACACTTACCCAGTCGCACCTACCCAGTCACACCTACCCAGTCACACCTACCCAGTCACACTTACCCAGTCACATTCACCCAGTCGTGCCGGCACAGTTCACACTATAAAACGAAACAAAGAACTACGAATGTTGGAAATCTGAAACAAACAGAAATTGCTGGTGAAACTCAGCAGGTCTGGCTGTATCTGTGGAGAGAAAGCAGAGTTAACATTTTGGGTCCAGAAACCCGTCTTCACATGATGTGCACATTTCATCATGCCTTCCTGAGTGGCTTAGCAAAGAACATTGCAGCAGGTCCAGGAAAACCACAACACTAGCTCGAGGAACAGCACCTCATTTCCCACTTAGGCACGGCCTCAAGGTCTCAATATTGAATTCAATTAACTTCAGAAACTGGCCTTTAGATATCTCTTCTCTATTATTGTTCTATTTTCCATCGTGTCTTCCCCACAGCTATGTTGTTTGTTCTGAAGGGTTCTGAAAAAGGGTTCCTTGATCCAAAATGTTAATTGTGATTCCTCTCCACAAATACTGCCAGACCTGTCGAGTTTTTCCAGCAATTTCTATACTTGTTTCTGATTTCCAACATCTACAGATGTTTCGGGTTTTTTTTTGTTGTGTTTGTATCTTGTTTACTTTGCACTTAGTAGAAAGGACAAATTCTCCACCTTTAACACTATGGTTTACACCTGCTTTAGCATTTCTTTCACTGCTTCACCACTATTGAGAACGTCTTTGTTTCATTTTGCATCGGGCCCTCTTATGTCTCCTCTACATCTCTGTTTATACCATCACTGGAAAGTAAAAGTTGTTGTTTTACCCTGTGCAGTGCCTCTGCGAATACTATCGCGAAGTGAAGTGACCCCTCATTTAGTTGAAGAGAGTGATAAAAGAGTTGACTTTGCCTGTTCATTCCAATGAAGACAGGAATGAAATGGAGAGCCTTCATCGGTTCTTGGATTGCTGAGGCAGAACCTGGTTTTATATTTTCTGTTCATCGTGCCACTGTGGAATTCCCAGGCCATTGCTCCTTATTGCTAAATACATCAAATTAAATCATGAAACAGAAACAGAAAATGTTTGAAATACTCAAAAGGTTGGAAAGTATCAATGAACAGAGTTAGCGTTTCATGTCAATAATCTTTCTTGAACAGTCATGATGTTGGAAAGCTTATGGAACTGAATATTATTTGGAGAACTACAGCATATTCCTGACAAAAATTAGATTTAAAAATATTTTATTCAGCTTTTAGACTTCTGTTTAAACTGTCAGGGTTTGTCTGTCTCTTAAAAGTACTCTGCATAGTGCTACAGTTTTGTATGGTATCTGTCATTAGTGTCATGGTTTAGTGTACTGGCTTGTATCTAATGTCACCACAGCTCATTTCCAGTAAGTGATTCCCCATCTTCCCTTATGACTATTAAATGGTATGCTTCCTTTATGGTTGTTAAGTGATTCCAATATAAACCCTCATAGGCCATCTCACGTTGTGTGGCTAATGAGCTGTGATGATTCTCTGAATTCTGGACTTCTTTTAACAATTCTATGGGAGTGCTGAAGTTTGCATAGTACAGACCATCAATTTTTTGGCCTTTGTCAGGAATGATACAATAAGGTGGAGGAGGTTTTTGCAGTCACTGAAGAATCCATGGCTGCTGGTAAAGTGCACCATAATCTCTCCAGGCTTTTTAAAATAAAAATCATAGTTGATCATATTAATTGACATTTACGTTAAAATCCTTACATTCTTGATTGCAGAACACTGGAAGGGGAATTAATAATCAAAATATATATTAAATAGCCTTGGCACAGGAACTCTGAGTGCAAAATTTTTTTTTCCCTGGTGGTCATTTCAAATATTACTGACGGAAAGAAAATAAATTATGGATTAACGTTTATAATGAAAATAAACAACTACTCCTCTTATTTCAAGATGTCTCTGCCAGAAGTTTCTAGACTCGTGCAGTTCTAAGGAAGGGTTACCGAACCTTAAACGTTAACTCTGATTTCTCTCCACGGATGCTGCCAGACCTGCTGAGCTTTTCCAGCAATTTCTGTTGTTTCAGATGTACAGCCACGGTTCTTTCAGTTTTTGCACCTAACACTATGGGCAATTTAGCACAGCCAATTCACCTGACCTGCACAGCTTTGGACTGTGGGCGGAAACTGGAGCACCCAGAGGAAACCCATGCAGACACGGGGAGAATGTGCAAACTCCACACAGTCATCCAAGGTTGGAATCAACCTGGGACCCTGTCACTGTGAGGCAGCAGTTAGCTCCCTGTGTTCTCTCTCTGTGCCATAATGTTTAGACTGATTCTAATCTTAAAAAGTGAGTTAATAGTGTCTTACATGAATTCATGCAGTTTTTGAGCAAAGTACAATGTAACTCTGCAACTACAAATTTACCCCAAAATATATATGTATATGTGTGCATGTGGGCTTTTGTGTGTGCCTCTGTCTGTCTGTCTGTCTGGGGTTGGGGGTTATGAGTGTGTTAGAGGGTATATGTGTGTGTATTTGAGTGTAGAGTGTCTAAGTCTGTGAGGGGGAGCATGCATGAGTGTGGGAGTGTGTGTCTATAGGAGTGTGTTTGTATGTCTGGTGGGGGGTTATGAGTGTCTGTGAGAGAGAGAGAGAGAGTGTGTGTGTGTGTGTGTGTGTGTGTGTGTAGTGGTCTAAGTCTGTGAGAGGATGTGTGTGTCTGTAGAAGTGTGTGTGTGAGTGTACTGGTCTAAGTCTGTGAGAGGATGTGTGTGTCTGTAGAAGTGTGTGTGTGTGTGTCTGTGTATGCATGTGTCCGTGCGTATGTGTATGTATAGAAGTGCTGGCTGTGTGTGTACAGTGCAATGGTGGTCACCTGTCATGTGACATGAACCCAAAGTCCCAGTTGAGGCCCTCCCTATGGGTATGGATCTCTTCCAGCGATATCTTTTCACTTTTCTCTTAAACAATCAAAATGGCACCATACCATGGTGATGAATAAAGACTTTTCACTGTATTTTATTGTATTTCTGACTAACATACACATGACGACAAAATTATTCACTCATTCATTCACAAAAAGTGTCTGAAATATATGATGACTTATAAAGTCTGGAATAACTCTAATGAGTAACATAAAAATGTTGAGGCATTGCCAAAACGTGGATTATTTGTTCAGGAAAACCTTCCAACTTGCTCCAAATTGTAAATTTTAATCAGAAAACACTGTATTACATTGAAGATTAGAATCATAGAATGTGGAAGCAGGCCATTCGGCCCATCCGGCTCCACTCTAACCCTCTGAAGAGCATCCCACCCAGATCCAACCCACCTACCATTGATGAAGTAAATTCCATCTGCCTATTGCTCTGGTTTCATTTCTTTTTATCTAACCTATCTTTCTGATCAACCTATTTAGTAACAGCTCTGGAGCAGGTGGGTCTTGAACCTGGCCCTCCCAGTCCATGGTAGGGACACTACCACTGTGCCTTTCATTTCTGAATGACTTGTATAGGATTTGATGCATTAACTGAATAAAGGAAACAACTTTCTACATAATTTCAAGTCTAAATATTGTTAGTTACCTTGTTGTATTTTTTTCAAGGATTACTGAAGTATTATATAATTATCAACAAGTACTTAGAGTCCAAACATCTGAGGGGATTGCTCCATTGTAGAGTTTAGATTAGATTCCCTGCAGTGTGGAAACAGGCCCTACGGCCCAACTAGTCCACACCAATCCTCCGAAGAGTAACCCACCCAGATCCATTTCCCTCTGACTAATGCACCTAACACTGTGGGCAATTTAGCATGGCCAATTCACCTGACCTGCACATTTTTGGACAGTGGGAGGAAACCGGAGAAAACCCACACAGACACAGGGAGAACATGCAAACTCCACACAGACAGTCACACGAGGCTGGAATCGAACCTTGTAGAGACAAGCGTCCACTTACTGTAATCCCAGACAGGATTACAGTAAATATAGTAAATATCTGAAAATAGGGTCAACTGCACTGCTGAGGTGCATTTACCACTGTCCATCTGAATTATTGGACAAATGTGGACCTTTCCCATGCCATTCCAATGGAGCAGAAGCGATATCTGAAGTAAATCATCTTCCAATGTCCTTCTGCTCCCAATGGAACAAGTGCCTGAACCGTTTTCATATCATTATTTTCTTTTGCTTCATTCATGGTATGTGGTGTTGCTGTCTAGGCCAACATTCACTGCCTGTCCCCTAGCATGTGTTTGAGAAGGTAGTGCTGAGCTGCCTTCATGAACTGCTACAGTCCATCTGTTGTAGGCAGACCCACAATGTGGTCAGGGAGATCCAGGTTTCTGACCCAGTGATAGTGAAGAAACTGCGACATATTTCCAGGTCAGGTGGTGGTGTTCCCAAGTATCTGCTGCCCTTGTGATTCAAGATGATTGTGGTTATGGGTTCATAAGGTGCTGTGTACAGTGCATTTTATAGATAGTACACATTGCTGCTACTGTGCATCGGTGGAGGATGGAAGGAATGTTTGTAGATGTGGTGCCAATCAAGTGGGCAGATTTTCCTGGAAGGTAACAAGTTTCTTGAGTGTTGTTCAAGCTGGAGTTATCCAGGCAAGAGGGGAGTATTCCATCACACTGTTAACTTGTAGATGGTGAACAGGCTTTGGGAAGTCAGGAGGAGAGTTAGTCACTACAGGATTCCCAGCCTTGGAGCCACAGGACCTACATATGGCTAATCTGGTTCAGTGTCTGGTCAAAGATAACTACTAGGATGTTGACAGTGAGGGGAGGGGTTCAGTGAACGTTATGAGACCATGGTTAACTTGTCTCTTATTGGAGATGGTCATTGCCAGGCAATTGCATGGTATGAACATTACTTCCTACTTGTTAGCTCAAACCTGGATATTGTTCTGATCCTGCCAAATTTGGATGTAGGCAGCTTTAGTAGCTGAGAAATGGCAAATCATGCTGAACATTGTGCAATCATTAGCAAACATCTGACCTTGTGATGAAGGGGGAGTCACTGATGAAGCAGCTGGAGATGGTTGGGTCAAGGTCACTGCTCTGAGGAACTCCTGCAGAGATATCCTTGAGCTGAGATGACTGACCTCCACCAACCACAACTATCTTTCTTTGTGGCTGATATGATTCCAATCAGTGAAGACCTTTTGCCCTGATTCCTACTGCCTCCAGTTGTTCTAGGGCTCCTTGATGCTGCACTTATCAGTAATGATGGAGGATCTCCATTAACTGTATTCATGTTAAGTTGGGTAAAATGCATCTTTGTAATGAGATATTTATGTCAAGTAACGCTCAGTGTGCAATATCTTATTTGCTGATTTCTAGTTGATCAAGAAGAGTACACCCACGAAATGCTCTGCTCAATAACAGTTTCTATTCAACAGGAAACCAGTGGGTTGAAATTCCGTCCCTACATCATAACTTATTTTACATTACATACGCACTAAACCACTCTATGAATTGAAAAAGATTGTTTTAGTGAGGTATCATATTTAGAAGCAAAATATTCCCTCCAAGACAACTTTTTTGAATGTTATTTTTACTGCACCAATTGTTTTGTTTAGGGTACTTGTGTGAATTCTGATTCATCCTAAAAAACAACAGTTGCACAAGACAATATCTCCCATTAGCTCTGATCTGAAACAGTTGAATTTAATTTTTCACGTGGTCAACCTACTCTGCATTAATTGAGGCATCCAAAATAATAAGAATTACAGTTTTAGCATATTAGGGATTATAATTCCAATTAAGCACTATTACTAAAATAATCATGTTCTATCTACTGAAAAGCTACACTTTAATTTTGTTTTTCCACTTGGCCTAATTCTGATGCACAACATTGCTACGGTTCAAAAAGTCATTTCTGCTGGATTAAGCTGGCAACTGAAATTACAACATGATTTCCCCTTTATCACTGAGCCTAGAATTGGAAGCATTTACAATCAACTTTCTCCCTCGGTGATTGTTAAAAATCAGAAGAACAGCCTCCATCCAGTACCCACTAAAACAATTTTGAAAAGCTGCTTATGGCTTATTAAATAATATGATTCAAACAATCTCCTAACGGAGATATTAAAATGACTTCCATGTGCACCTATCTGTGTAGCAATGGCTTGCCCATGTGAATTTCACACAAAAAATATTCAGACTCATAGCTGTCGCCCTCATTTCTTGCTGCAAGTTGTTTTCTGGCATCAATTACTTGTATAAGTGTCCTTCGGCAGTCAGGTAAAGGGGACAATGGATATGCAGTTGTTTATTTCTGACATTATCTTTGGACAGGTGCTGCCTTTGACACGATGGACACTAAAATAGACAACAGCAAAGATGGTGGGTCATCTTCCACGGACATACAAAGAAAATTTTATCTATGACATACATCTGCAGCTGATTTTAAGAGTTAAACTGGTAGTTTATTGGTTTTGTAAATAGTTTCTAAGTGGGATTGTTTTTGAGCTAGTTCATCAGTTCCGTTGCGAAAGGTTACGATCATTGTATGCTAGACCTAATTATCTCACCTTGTTAAATTTGTTAAGTCATAAGGATAGAAGGAACATAGTAGTATGTATACATAATGCCTTTTAGGTATTAGATTTTTGGACAGTTTTATTATATGGTTGGTAAGAGTATTTGAGGCACGAGGGAGCAAGGTGGTGAAGTGGTATAAATCTTTCTACCGAATGACTTCTTGATTGGTTTATTTATCCAATACTGTTTGCATGGTTACATTGGTGTTCTAAACAAAATAATCCCGACAATTTTAATCTTTCATGAAATCACTATGAGAGCAATTTGCTGCTTTGATTTTAGTTCGTCTGTTGGAGTGAGGATTTTTTTGTGTTTCTTCCAAACGAAATTATTTTGGACTTCAGTGGTGCCAAAATGTAATTTTGGTACATTTCCCTTTGGTTACAAGTCCGACACAAAAATTGATCTTTGCAAGTTATTCCGAGTGACTGTGTAGGTGAAGAACAAAGAACAAAGGTTGTCATGGGATATGATTTGCAATGTTGTTGCACCATCATTGTCTTCTATGTCCAAACTTGCTGACAAAGGTAGCAATCCGGATTACTCCCAATGCCACATGCCAGTGAGTATAGGAATAGAGTACAGCAGATGAAGAAAGGCTGGAAAAATGGTGCAGGTCAGGGCACTATACATTCCTTGGACTTTGCCATGGGCTCTGGGGAAGGTGGGATCACTACAGGTCAGGCAGATTGGAACTTAACAGGTTTGTGCTGTAAACATGCAAAAATGGTATAAATATCATGAGATGATGAACTTTGAACTGACACTCTTATTCTGTCTGAGGAAAGGAAATCTTAATCACACTAACCGTCTTCATCCACTAGTCTTTTGATTATTGAATTATTCATCTCTATTGTTTTCGTTCCTCCTTTCTCATGTCCTGGGTCATAGTTCTGTGACTGACAATGGAGTACATATTACTTCTTTGTTTTTGCAGGAAGTGCAAAAGACTAAAGTGACAGGGAAGTATTTCATTCTGACTATTAGATCATTCTGCAATTAAAAACAAACTCTCAATGTATTTTTTTCCTTCTGGGTATAAATACTGATTTCTGATCATAGCTGGTTACGACTCCTTAATACTCTCAAATAACTTGAGGAGAACAATATGTTAGAGGAAAAAAAACTGCAGATGCTGGAATTTGAGGTAGACAAGCAGGAGACTGGAAGAACACAGCAAACCAGGCAGTATCAGGAGGTGGAGAAGTCGACATTTTGGGTATAATCCTTCTTCAGAAGACTACGTGCAAAAGATTACCTCCACATGGAGAATTACTTCTTAAGGTCCTAATCACATTCTGAAAGATGTACTTGCCACAAAGTTTGAAAGCACAGGTCAGCAGAAGAATGTAATGAATCCACTAAATTAATAACACACTGAGATCAGTTACGTATTGGTGATGTTACCTGACCAATACTAAACTAACAATCTAGAAACATGAGTTCAAGCCAAATTACATCAACTGGGGAATTACACTTCTGCTAAATAAATCTGAAATAAAATGCTGTCGTCTGGAATGTGCGCTTGCAATTAATGGACGGTTGCCATGCTCTATAAGGAAGGAACTTGCCATCTTTACCTGCTCTGGCCTGTCATGTGATTCTGGACTCACGCATGTGTTTGACTCTCAACTGCTCTGAAATAGCCTATTAAACTACATGGTCATCAGGATGTGCCTTCTCAACACATTTTCCAAGGCCAGGTAATGGTATCTGATAAACTTTGCCTTTGATGCAGCTATTAGCATTTTATTCATGATTTTCTTGAAAGAAGTCCAGATATTTTTGATCCTCATGAAACAGCAAAATTCAAAAACAATTAAACATTTTCACAACGCACTTGCTTATGACAATCTGCTCACCAGTATTAGAACAAAGTGTGGAAACAGGCCCTTCAGCTCAACAAGTCCACACCAACCCTCTGAAGAGTAACCCACCCAGACCCATTCCCCTACATTTACCCCTAACTAATGCACCTAACCCACACATTCCCTGAGCAATATGGGCAATTTAGCATGGTCAATTCACTGAACCTACACATCTTTGGATTGTGGAAGGAAAGTGGAGCACCCGAAGGAAACCCACACAGACGCAGGGAGAATGTGCAAACTCCACACTGACAGTCGCTCAAGGCTGGAATCGAACCCAGTCCCTGGTGCTGTGAGGCAGCAGTGCAAGCCATTGTGCCACCCCTTTCCAGCTACTCCTCTCTTTCGACTTGGCAAATGACGTTTGGTTCTTTGACAGCTACTCAGAATTTTTGACCACTTATGTGACAGTTTACAAGTCTATGCAGCTTTAATATTCATGTAACAATACAATCTTCTGATTCTCCCCATTCTCACATTTTTTCAGCATCAAGTCAAAATTGCAAGGAAAAACTATATCAATAAATTAACAACAGAAGATTGCTAGACATCAGTGGGTTATAGTTTTGGTCAGAACTCCATTCATTCTTTGTCATTTTCAACCAACCCATCTAATTCTGAAGTCTGAAGTCCTAGAAACACATTTTGATCAATTACTTTTAAACTTTGGGAGCAAACATGCCTACTGTCTTTCTTAAGTTGTCACAGCAAATCTGCACACAGCTACAGTGCCTCAGTCACAATAACACAATTCAGGCCTCTACAAATTGAAGCCAGTGGGCACAAGTGTCACATAATTACAAGGTTAGTGTTGAGATCAGTCAGACTAAACTGAATGACCAGATGGACCTACTTATTGTCATGTCACTCAAGCTGTAATGACTTTCAGTTGGGGAATGCATTTGATTGGTAGACTTCTTAATTCAAAGCTCATGAAAACATCAGGGAAAAATGTTGGACAATGCTACTAATTGAACACAGGAATGGCGATGAGTGATTAGCCTGTGTTCCTGTTTAGCGATGGAGGCAGTGTACACACTTCTTGCTGCCCTGTAATTGAATGAGTAATTGAATGCAGTCAGTGCTGAGTGCACTACTGAGTGACTGCACATTTCAGGAAAGATTGTAGGATGTCTGTCTGCTGCCTCTCAGTGAGGGACAAACAGTCGAATTCTGGAAGGACAGGGCAGGTGGTGTTCGATGAAGGAAATGGTGGGGATGCTTAGATTTTCACCAGCTCCTTCTGTTGTTTGTGGATGTCCTCCATATTCAGCCTGTAAAAGACATTCTAAAAGACTGGCACCTTTGCAGATGTTTCTTTTTCCAGGCTGAGTGGTCTTGGATGAGAGATTCCCATGAATGCTGCATTTTTCCACTGACAGCAGAATTGCTCGGACTGTGAAATAAAAGTCTTTTTAAACAAGCAAAATATATTATCACACGAGAAAAACATGGTGTCAGAACGAGTATTACGAGGAGGACTTAATTTTGTGGTTTAGAAAACACTGTCTACTTTGCATTACATAGTCTAGGAGGCAGAGCACACAAGATTAAACGTATGCTACAAGCAACTCTCCAACACAGTGGACACCAAATAGAAACAATCCTATACCTACTTCACAATCAAGAATTCTCATTTTTGAGTAGGAAGGCAAGTCTTGACATCAAGGAGTTAGACTACAAACAGCCAAAGGTCAGCTAGTTAAAGGACAGCTGATAGAAAATTTCATAGGGCTCCCAACACTCATAGTGGGACTTAGACAAAAAGTAGAATCCGTTAAAATTAGTTATGTTGGCGTAAGAAATTTATTTCATACTCTCAATAAGTTGGGAACCTGTGACTATTCTGGATTGGCACAAATGTTTTCCACGGCAATCAACATTGAAGAACATTCAGACTGCAAGAGTCTTCAGATTTGCAAGGAAAACCACACAATGTCATAGCCAATAAGCAGTACACTCCACTTGAATGATTTGACAAGCCTATAACTAATGTAACTCGGAGCGCAACATGGCTTGGTGAACAAATAGATGTGTCAGATTCAAGGCTGCTGTTAGCTGCTGAGGTGATATGGAAGAGACAGGTTCAAGTGGAATACTTGACTTACTATTTTCCCAGAAAGAATCCTTCGTAATTATGACAGAGATCCTGGCAAACCAGAAGCAGTCCTCAAGCAGCAGAACTGAGGAACCGAATGTCTTGGTTTCACCAATAATGCAATCACTGGAGGTGAAGCAGAGAGTCCAAATCAATCAACATACTGAAATGAAACATTTACATGTTTCACAAAATCTACAGATTGATTGAGAATGAAAATCTGCCGACATAGATTGCAGATGAGATGCGATGCATTTTATTCCAGAGACATCAATGTCAAATAATTTAAGATACTGCAGAAAAGTAATTACGTTTTTCCAGAGAAAGAGGTTAATGCAAATGAGAAACTGTCTATTTCATCAGGGAGGACATATTCTGAGAAAGTAATCAAAGAGATGAGATGTCCAGTTTAAAGAGACCTTCAGAGCTCAGACGACAGGAAGAGAATTGAAGACAATGGTTTCCCTCCAAGCAAACTGCCAGTCTTCCAGGTCCAGAGAGAATGCATTCTGGGAGATTAGTGAAACCTCAAGATCACCTACATTTATCAAGTCAGAGACATGGAAGGAGATGGGGTATTGGCCAATATAATTATGTGCATAAAAGTATAATATTAATAATGGGGTCAAAAAGTGTGGATAGGTGTTGTATAATAATGTTATACAAACCTAAGACCTCAAAGGCAGGAAACCTAATATTCAGTCTTGCTCAAAATCTGTAACTATGTCTATCGTAGCAATATGACCTGTAGCTAGTTGTTATGGATATTGGCATGTCAGTTAGCAAAGAATGGCAAGATTGGAACAATGAGGTTCTCAATGTCAAGAAATTTTGTCAGGTTTGAGTTTCAAGATGAGATCTCACTAGTGAGCAGTGGGAGACTCATTTTCATAAATTAGCCTCTCATTATAATCTATTCTCATTTTACCTGTGAGTTTGCTATTCTCACACATGGCAGAAACTTGATGCCAAGAATTCTCGACGCAAAGGTTGGAGCATGGACCCAGTGGCTCCAGCTCACCACTTGCCCCTCCTGACCGCACCTTGACCAGCTGCCCCCAACATTTCAGGGTATACTCCATGGTTAGAGATCACCTCCTTCACCCACAAATGCTGGCAATAGACACTTAACCAGCCTCATCTCCGAATCGTTTAGATTACTGCTCATCCGCTCAATTCTACACTTTGGATTGCACTGGTGCCACTGTTTAAGAGAGGTGGTAAGGACAAGCCAGGGAACTATAGACCAGTGAGCCTGACGTCGGTAGTGGGCAAGTTAGATTAGATTAGATTACTTACAGTGTGGAAACAGGCCCTTCGGCCCAACAAGTCCACACCGCCCCGCCGAAGCGTAACCCACCCATACCCCTACATCTACATCTACCCCTTACCTCACACTACGGGCAATTTAACGTGGCCAATTCACCTGACCTGCACATCTTTGGACTGTGGGAGGAAACCGGAGCACCCGGAGGAAACCCACGCAGACACAGGGAGAACGTGCAAACTCCACACAGTCAGTCGCCTGAGGCAGGAATTGAACCCAGGTCTCTGGCGCTGTGAGGCAGCAGTGCTAACCACTGTGCCACCGTGTCGCCCACTAAGTTGTTGGTGGGAATCCTGAGGGACAGGATGTATATGTATTTGGAAAGGCAAGAACTGATTAGGGATAGTCAACATGGCTTTGTGTGTGGGAAATCATGTCTCACAAACTTGATTGAGTTTCTTGAAGAAGTAACAAAGAGGATTGATGAGGACAGAGTGGTAGACGTACTCTATATGGACTTCAGTAAGGCGTTCGACAAGGATCCCCATCGGAGCCTGGTGAGCAAGGTTAGACCTCATGGAATACATGGTGAACTCGCCATTTGGATATAGAACTGTCTCAAAAGTAGAAGACAGAGGGTGGTGGTGGAGGGTTGTTTTTCAGACTGGAGGCCTGTGACCAGTGGAATGCCACAAGGATTGGTGCTTGGTCCACTACTTTTCATCATTGATATAAATGATTTGGATGTGAACATAAGAGGTATAGTTAGTAGTTTTGCTGATGACACCAAAATTGGAGGTGTAGTGGACAGCGAAGAAAGCTACCTCAGATTACAACAGGATCTTGATCAGATGAGCCAATGGGCTGAGAAGTGGCAGATGGAGTTTAATTCAGATAAATGTGAGGTGTTGCATTTTGGGAAAGCAAATCTTAGCAGGACTTATACACTTAATGGTAAGGTCCGAGGGAGTGTTACTGAACAAAGAGACCTCGAAGTGCAGGTTCATAGCTCCTTGAAAGTGGAGTCGCAGGTCGATAGGATAGTGAAGAAGGCGTTTGGTTTCTTTCCTGTATTGGTCAGAGTATTGAGTACAGGAGTTGGGAGGTCATGTTGTGGCTGTATAGGACATTGGTTAGATCACTGTTGGAATATTGCATGCAATTCTGGTCTCCTTCCTATCGGAAAGATGTTGTGAAACTTGAAAGGGTTCAGAAAAGATTTACAAGGATGTTGCCAGGGTTGGAGGATTTGAGCTATAGGGAGAGGTTGAATAGGCTGGAGCTGTTTTCCCTGGAGCGTTGGAGGCTGAGGGGTGACCTTATAGAGGTTTACAAAATTATGAGGGACATGGATAAGGTAAATAGACAAAGTCTTTTCCCTGGGTTGGGGGAGTCCAGAGGGCATAAGTTTAGGGTGAGAGGGTAAAGATATAAAGGAGACCTAAGGGGCAATGTTTTCACTCAGAGGGTGGGACGTGTATGGAACGAACTGCCAGAGGAAATGGTGGAGGCTGGTACAATTGCAACATTTAAAAGGCATTTGGATGGGTATATGAATAGGAAGGGTTTGGAGGGATATGGGCCAGGTGCTGGCAGGTGGGACTAGAATGGGTTGGGATATCTGGTCGGAATGAACAGGTTGGACCAAAGGGTCTGTTTCCATGCTGTACATCTCTATGACTCTTTGATACTTTGCATTGTATTGCTAGTGTTGGGCTGCTTGAGTATGAGGACAAACAGCCATCTCATGGATTGCAGCAGGGTGTATCCCATGGCTTTTTATATTTTGGTCCACAATACTATACACAAAGGCACAGTAGAATAGACCATTGGACAAGATATTCTCATGACCAGCATCTGAAGTGTCTCCAAAATGTATGGTCTTCACAAAAGATGTAGAAGCAGAAGCGTCAGAGTCCATTTGCCACGTAGAGATTCAACTGAATAGTACTGCATCTTCAGCAGCTGTTCACCTGGACCTCTGCCTCAACTTTAATCTTTTATGCTTCAGCCAGCGCATACACTTTCTCCCCCACTTCTTTCTCATGTCGTCACACCCCTAGAACTAGCTGGCTCCCTTCATGGTAACTCACCTTTCACCCAATCGGATGCTTACAGCATTTCTGCTGAGCGTCCTTTTTTTTGCATACTGCCGCTTATCCAGACCTTAATGACTTGTTAGACTCACTCTTGACTTGTCTTTTAACACAGACACAAAACCGGGCACCTTGTCCTGGATGCTATCATTGATCAGACAAGGGGATGGACATGTTGCTGCATGATACTCTGCTATACTAAAATGTCACACTTGATGTATGCGCCACAAGCTTAAGTGGCAAACACACTGCATGTACTTCTACCAAATGGCTGTGTCTTAAAGTTGGACAGGAGAAAACACGTTAAGGGGGACCAGTCAGGAGGCAATGGCATTATAAGTCATCTGTTATCAGTGCAGATCCGAGAAACCGGCCAGTTGGCCGCTTACTGCAGTGTCAGGGGCTCTGCATTACTCGAGTCTGTGGAGAAGGCCTGAGTCAGCTCCACAGATCCAGTGCAACCAGTCAGGTGATTTGTAGTAAATCTGTTGGTGAGCCTCCCAAAGATCAGAGAAGATGGTCAATCATCAGTCAGGGGCAGTCTTTCCAAATCAGTCAACAGGGTGGAATATTATTCCGGGCTGGATATGACAATATTTTATACAATGCTGGCCATTAAGAAAACAGCAGCACTCGCTGTAACAGTACTCCAGCCTGGTGTAGCACCAAGGACTGGACCCTGTATAGCTCCATTCTTGCAGATGTAGATACATTTATGGTCAATCAGAGAGGGTGATGATATAAAATAGCAATACATTTACAAATGTGAGCTTCCACTGCCAATGAATTGTCACCCATGCCATCAATGTGCCCTCAAAAACTTTTCATTTTAGTTCACCTCCCACTCTGTGCATTGTGAAGATCAGCTCCTGGATGTCAGCAATTGACCTGGTGAACAGTTGGTCTTTACAGACAGCAATGGCACTGAGAACCCTGACAGGTCACAGCAAGGGGGAGTGCTTCCATTGTTGGCAAGTGCAAGATGATCTGAGAGTACTATCATTGCAGTGTGGTGCACAGCTAATGAGGTGAGAAGCAGAGATCTGTGTGAGGTTAATAGCTGGAGCTCATGGACAGAAGACCTCCATCAAACGGCCCAAAAATTAACACAACCAGTTTTTTGATAAAACTAGTTGTTAATTATAAATTACTCTTTTATTTAGATCAGCTAACAGTTTTCCTCGACCACACAAATTTCTTCCATTTAAAGATGATAGTGGGGGCAACCATCATCCCGCACACCAGCTTGTACAGTGTAGTAAGTTGGCAGGGCAGGGCAACAACAGCAAAAAAAATGTAATAAACACATCTTCACAGGTTTTTGGTTACTAATCTCGTGCACTGCTCAATCCGTTATCCCTCTTCATTCACCAATGAACAAACACAGCTTCACATCATCCTTTGCCCCAAGCTCTGTTGCTAGTTTCATACTCACATCTTGCACACAATGTCAGCCCTTCGACTGTGACAGACACATCACCTAAACACATCAGCCACCTTGTCCTGTAAGAGTGAAAAATCTTAAAAATGGGAGTGGTACAATGACTACAACAATTAGTAGGGACTGAATGGCCTTAATCCCCATGGAGAAGAAGGTGGTGGCAATGATTGGCCTTGCCATAACTGAGAACATTCCCACTGGAGAGGATGACGATATGTTAATGCATGTTACATCATCTCACATCAAACGTATCCCACAATCTAGGAGAAAGTGAGGACTGCAGATGCTGGAGATCGGAGTTGAGAGCATGGTGGTGGAAAAGCACAGCCAGTCAGGCAGCATCTGAGGAGCAGGAGAATCACCTTTTCAGGCATAAACCTTTCATCAAGAAAGAGGCTTGTGGGCTAAGTGGACTGAGACATAAATGGGAGGGGGTGGGGATGGGAAAAGGTAGCTGGGAATGCGATAAGTAGATGAAGGTGGGGGTGAAAGTGATAGGTTAGAGGGGCGGGGTGGAGCAGATAGATGGGAAGGGAGATGGACAGGCAGAACAGTTCAAGAGGGTGGTGCCGAGTTGGAAGGTTGGGACTGGGATAAGGTGGGAGGAGAGGAAATGGGGGAACCGATGAAATCCACATTGATCCCGTGTGGTAATCGTTTCTGGAGTCTTCAGATTTGTTCCAAGTACTGGTTGTCCTGTTCAGGTCCAAATTGTGATGGTCTGAATGTAGTCTGGAGTCCATTTGGGATCAGTCGGTTCCATAGGTAGGCGCTGAGGATGTTGTAGGTACTGGACTCCACATAGAATCAATGTGGATTTCATCGGTTTCCCCATTTCCTCTCCCCTTACCCCAGTCCCAAACTTCCAACTCGGCAGATAATGGTATATCTGGGTCGACATGGCACCAATTGTTAAAGTTGAGAATGTAACTTTAAAAAGGTTCTGTGATTTACATATGAAAGACCTGACGCCAACATGTTCATTCTAAAAAGTGAGAGACTTAACAAACAATCCAGATCTTCCTCAATATATAAGTTCAGCTACACCACACTGTGAACTTTTGCTATAAATTCTGTGTTGTACAGTCTTATACTCCACAACCACCTGATGAAGGAGCAGCGCTCTGATAGCTAGTGCTTCCAAATCAACCAGTTGGAATATAACCTGGTGTTGTGAGATTTTTAACTTAATTTATTTTAGTTTTGACAAAGTGGTCCCTGACTAAAACATAAGCATGCCCAGCTACAATGTTGCTTCAACAATATAACAGAAGCTTATTTCCAAAATAAATGAAAATAGTATAAACTAAACTACCTAGCTATAACACAAATTCAAAGATGTTTAAATAAACAATTAAAAAAAACACAACAGCATTGTAATGTACCCAAAACACGCTCCTGGTATAGAAACCAAGCACATCATGTATAGTAGTTCAAAACACCACTTATGCGTACTCACACCAGACTTCCTTTCTCTAAAACCTTGGTAAGTTTAACTGACTCTAATCTGTAGATTGGACCTGTAAATAGTTTCTTTCTGGAGCTATTCACCTCCATGAGCTTAAGCGTTCTCAGCTTCAAATTAGCTTTTTAGAGTTTTATACCAACACTTCCTTTCTCAGACTAACACTAACTCTTTACTTCAAGGTAATTTAGTTTCACTGTACCCCTCTCTTCTCAGGAGCATAAATCTAATCAACCATATTTACCCAAGGATTTCACACGACTGTCCAAAATTCAAAGTAAAACAAGAAAAAAAACTCTCTCTCTCTTTGTCGCGCATATAGGTGTTGCCCTTATTATTAAAATACCTCTCATGACCTTCTAAACTAGATTTTTCAATCTTTTTTAATCGTAAAATCTTATGAAAATACACAAATCCCATTTATTATAAAACTAGGCCTCAAAAACTGTTTCAAGAGAAATCGTCATAGCTACAGAATTATGTACAAGTTAATAAATAATTTCAGACACAGAAAAATCTATATTTCCCACTACTCCTGAATCCAAGAAATCAAACTTGTAATAAATTATATATCAAACAGTTTACATCAAAAACACTTAGGAACATCTGCTATCTCTGTGTTGATTTCCACTCAAGACTATGATAATATTTCAAATTGTATCTAGAAATATTCCAGACCCTATCAGGGGTTTACTTCACTGTCTAAAAGACTAAGATTACATTATTCCTTCCTATTATTTTTGGCCTTCACTACTACAATTTAGTTTACCTATGACACAGACATCAAAATCACTCTGGACCACCACAGCTCTTGGCTTTTTACTATTCACAATCTCACATGCAAAGATTGGTCAAACAATAATATTGTATCTTCAGTTGCAGATAGGACTATTTAGAGATATTGGGGTACTATATACATCTGACCTTTACTACTTCTGCTTCAGACTGACCAACAACTACTGGACAAATGTTACAAAAGTGTGGAGGTGTACTGTACCTTTAAGATAGTTGAAAAGCTAGCAAGGGCTGATATAGCACAGACAGTCATGAACAAGATAACAATGTAACACTTGATTGATACAAATAGCAGCAGATGGGTTGCTATGAAACAAAAACAAATTCAGTTTAAATTATGCCCCAAGATACCAAAACCCAATCAAATTTGAATTTAGTATTTTGATAATATTAAAACCAATGAAACAATTTGATGTTTTGGGGTATAAAACTGGACATTGTGAACAGTTGGGGGAAGAACTGCCGAAGACCAACAAATGTAGCCTGCTAGCTGAAGAGCTCTCTGAAACGTACCTGTTTGTGGGGAGTTTGTGCAGCAGAACATCGAGGCCGACCTGGAGAGAATCTACAGAGGAAAATCTGCAAAGGAAAATCGGCAAAGCCGACTGGTTTTGAAACATGATGTTTTTGTAGTAAATCTTAATCAGGATTTTTTTTATCCGACTAGTATTGTAGAGTGGGAGGTAAAATATACGTTTAAGAGAAATGAGTTGTAACTGGTTGTTGGTTTTAATATTCTCTGTTGGACTTAAAGAATCAAGTTGGTAATTTTTGCTTTAAAATAGTGACCTCTGGGATACATCTTTGCCTCTCAAATTTTAACAGATTACAGTATGAGGTGAATCTTTTTCTTTGTGGCTGGTCTAAATTAGCAGAGGGGTTTATACTAATATATGTCCCCAATGAGGTGGTTCACAATTGACAGCAGTTTAAGATATGCCGCCTTAAAAGGTAAAGGCATATTATATTACAAGATGTAGTACTCAGATCTACCGTGTTTAATCCAAAATGGCAACTAGAACCAAAAACATTGTCTGGTTTTCCCTACCCTAGCCTAGGAGTACCTTTGTCATTTGCAGTGCCAGAGCAACCAATCTGTTTAAAGTCATTCAACTCAGCAAAGAGTGGGAATTAAACTGAAGGTCTTCAGATTGACAGGGTTAGGTTACACTTTCCCTTAACCAATTCAAGTAATCAGGGAGCTGAAGGAAAATCAGTAAATATGCAATACCTATGTTCTCTGAGCAGCACGTGTGAAACATTCTACATATTTTCGCATGATTGGAGTAACTGCAGAATTTGGGCCGGTCAAAGATTCTTCATGTGCCAAGTCACATCTGACTTCTTTAGGTTTTAGACTGAATATCCTAGCTACTGTTAACCTGAGGCCATTGTGAACACCAACTTAATGTCAGTGGAAAGAGATCTGAAAATAGAACTATATCATACAAAATATAAATGATAATTGTTTCATTATATATTTTTACATTATTAATTATATTTAATGTCATATACCATTACATCCAAAGACACGGTAGCGGCACGGTAGCACAGTGGTTAGCACTGCTGCCTCACAGCGCTGGAGACCCGGGTTCAATTCCCGCCTCAGGCGACTGACTGTGTGGAGTTTGCACGTTCTCCCCGTGTCTGCGTGGGTTTCCTCCGGGTGCTCCGGTTTCCTCCCACAGTCCAAAGATGTGCAGGACAGGTGAATTGGCCATGCTAAATTGCCCGTAGTGTTAGGTAAGGGGTTGATGTAGATGTAGATGTAGGGGTATGGGTGGGTACGCTTCGGCGGGGCGGTGTGGACTTGTTGGGCCGAAGGGCCTGTTTCCACACTGTAAGTAATCTAATCTAATGGACACACAGCCACTCTTTTTTTGAATCAGTTTGGGTAACTGTTTTATTCTGATGGTGAAAATACAGGTCTACAGGTGAACATAAAGAACAGCAACTTGCAATGACGTGAATATGTGTATAGAAGATGCGGTCAAATCATATTGTACTTGCTGGGAAGACAATACAAGGATGGCAATTTGAAATGCACCAGAGATTACTTCAAAACTTTATTCCTAATTCTGCCCTCAGGAAAGAAATCCATGCTGTGCTTATGTTTAACTTATGTTTATGCTTATGTTTAACTTATGTGCTCTATGTTTAACTCCAACAATTATCTAAAACTGCTACATTCGGTCCAATAATACTTCCAAAGCAAGCTCTTTCACTTCAAGACCAAGAAACTAATTTCTATGGATTTTTTCTATTTAAGAGGATTTCACTTTGTTGCAACCAACTGATGAGGATCATGGCTCTCCTCTTGTCCATCTCCTCTCAATTAGTTGCAAATGTCCTTTTATTCTTTTTTTCCTTTTTAGCATCTGGCTATTACACTTGAATTAAATTTAATCAGATCAAAAATGAATGAATGAATGGATGCCAATTTCAAGCTTTACTTGTGTGATAGGGAGTGGAGTTTATTACCTGACAAGAAAATGTAATGTGACAACAAACACGCACTCAAACACAAGTAATGAGCTTACAAAGAAAACATGGGGAGGATGGGTGTTTAATACAGACAGCAAGATAAAGGCAGTTGCAGTTTCCAGTATTTTTCACAAGTGTCTTTGGGTTGACAGAAAGAAACCCAAGACCAAACTATGGTCCTGTTTCCACATACTGGTGAAACCTACAGATTCCCTGGATTTTTCAGTGAACTGAGGGTTTTCCAATCTTGTTTTCCACCAGCAATGGTTTGTTGAAATTGAAGTTGAGAGAGAGAACAAGGTCTTTCCATACCCTTCCTGTTTTCAGACTGTTTAACTCTCTTTGTGGAGTAAAGCAAGCGCAGAAATATGGTTTGTTTGTATAGTCCATGTCTAGCTCAACTTTCTTTTCAAATCCGAATATCCTGAAGGCAATGGTTCATCTGCATTATACAACATTATCAAGCAAGTGTGACTAAAACAAGATTTGTGAATTTCTTGGCATCTTTCTGAGTTTGAGTGCTCCTTAATGAAAATGGTATTTCGGAATCATGGGCTTGTCAGTTGATAACAGCATGAATATAGGTCAGCAGTGTCCTTTTGTAAACAAACATTTTCAGTGCACGAAGGCTTTCAGTATTAAAAGATGGGATTTGTAAGGTGATAGTCCAATCCCACTACATGTACAATAATTTTTAGACCACTCAAAATAATGACAATTACTGATATTTTATTAATTATCCCCAAGCTGAATTTAATTTATTACTTATTGCATTATTCAAAGTTATATAGTGGGGTGGTACAGTGGCTCAGTAGTTAGCACTGCTGCCTCACAGTGCCAAGGACTTGGGTTCAATTCCCACCTCAGGCGACTGTCTGTGTGGAGTTTGCACATTCTCCCCATGTCTGCATGGGTTTCCTCTGGGTGCTCCTGTTTCCTCCCACAATCCAAAGATGTGCAGGTCAGGTGAATTGGCCATGCTAAATTGCCAAGCCAGGGGTAAATATAGGGTCTGGGTGGGTTGCTCTTCAGAGGGTCGGTGTGGACTTGTTGGGCCAAAGGGCCTGTTTCCATGCTGTAGGGAATCTAAACTAATCCCTGAATCAAATGAGGCAAAACAAATCTCACCATAAAATAACATATCTAACTCATATGTTGCAGTAACTGAATGCTCTATGTTTAACTTCAACAATTATCTAAAACTGCTACGTTTGGTGTAATCTGCAGCTTTGCTACCAAGACAAGAAAAATACTTTATTTACTACAAATAGTTATTTCATACTGAAGACAATATATTCCAACGAGTAACTAAATCAAATTCACTAAATTGATCTGGAGGCAACCAATTTAGGCGTCACTTCATCTTATTGTACTTTCACTAGTTTTCAGATTAAGTTGATCTCTCCATTCTGAATAGCCAACTGTCATTTTGTAAAATAAAAGCCAAAACTAGGGAGATGAAGCAAAATTAACAGAATGTTATTTCTTGCAATTGTGAGTTGGATGTAACGAAAGTGAAAATGAATTTACGTGACAGAGGATGTAGGCTGAGTTTTGATCAGTCATTCTAGAACATAGAACATAGACGAATACAGCGCAGTACAGGCCCTTCGGCCCTCGATGTTGCGCCGATCAAAGCCCACCTAACCTACACTAACCCACTATCCTCCATATACCTATCCAATGCCCGCTTAAATACCCATAAAGAGGGAGAGTCCACCACTGCTACTGGCAGGGCATTCCATGAATTTATGACTCGCTGGGTGAAGAACCTACCCCGAACATCAGTCCTATATCTACCCCCCCTTAATTTAAAGCTATGCCCCCTTGTAATAGCTGACTCCATACGTGGAAAAAGGTTCTCACTGTCAACCCTATCTAACCCCCTAATCATCTTGTACACCTCTATCAAGTCACCCCTAAACCTTCTTTTCTCCAATGAAAACAACCCCAAGTGCCTCAGCCTTTCCTCATAGGATCTTCCTACCATACCAGGCAACATCCTGGTAAACTTCCTCTGCACCCGTTCCAGTGCCTCCACATCCTTCCTATAGTATGGCGACCAAAACTGCACACAATATTCAAGATGCGGCCGCACCAGAGTCTTATACAACTGCAGCATGACCTCAGGACTCCGGAACTCAATTCCTCTACCAAAAAAAGCCAGTACGCCATATGCCTTCTTCACAGAACTATTTACCTGGGTGGCAACTTTCAGAGATCTGTGTACATGGACACCAAGATCCCTCTGCTCTTCCACACTACCAAGTATCCGACCATTAGCCCAGTACCCCATCTTTTTGTTACTCTTACCAAAGTGAATCACCTCACACTTAGCTACATTGAACTCCATTTGCCACCTTTCTGCCCAGCTCTGCAGGTTCTCTATATCCCGCTGTAACCTGCTACATCCTTCCTCACTGTCTACAACTCCTCCGACTTTCGTATCATCCACAAACTTGCTCACCCAACCTTCTAACCCTTCCTCCAGGTCATTTATAAAAATGACAAACAGCAATGGTCCCAAAACAGATCCTTGCGGAACACCGCTAGTGACGGCACTCCAAGATGAACCTTTGCCATCAACTACTACCCTCTGTCTTCTTCCAGCCAGCCAATTCCTAATCCAAACCTCCAACTCACCCTCAATGCCATATCTCTGTATTTTCTGCAGTAGCCTACCATGGGGGACCTTATCAAACGCCTTACTAAAATCCATATATACCACATCTACCGCTTTCCCCTCATCTACCTCCTCAGTCACCTTCTCAAAGAATTCAATAAGGTTTGTGAGGCACGACCTGCCCTTCACAAAACCATGCTGACTATCCTTGATCACATTATTCTTATCCAGATGTGCATAAATCCTATCCCTTACAATTCTCTCTAAGACTTTGCCCACAACAGAAGTGAGACTCACTGGCCTATAGATACTAGGATTATCCCTACTCCCCTTCTTGAACAAGGGAACCACGTTTGCTAGCCTCCAGTCCTCTGGCACTACTCCTGTAGACAAAGAGGACACAAAAATCAAGGCCAATGGCTCTGCAATCTCCTCCCTTGCTTCCCAGAGAATCCAAGGATAAATGCCATCAGGCCCAGGGGACTTATCTATTTTCACCCTTGCCAGAATTTCCAACACCTCTTCTCTACATATCTCAAAGCCATCCATTCTACTTATTCGTGCCTCAGTATTCACATTGGCAACAATGTCCTGTTCCTGAGTGAATACTGACGAAAAGTATTCATTCAGTGCCTCCCCAATCTCTTCAGCCTCCACACGCAACTTCCCATTACTATCCTTGATTGGACCTATTCCTCCCCTAGTCATTCTTTTATTCCTAACATACCTATAGAAAGCCTTAGGGTTTTCCCTAATCCTACCAACTAAGGACCTTTCATGTCCCCTCCTTGCTGCTCTTAGCTCTCTCTTCAGGTCCTTCCGGGCTACCTTATAACTCTCAATCGCCCCTATTGAACCTTCACACCTCATCTTTACAAAGGCCGCCCTCTTCCATTTAACAAGGGATTCCAATTCCTTATTAAACCACGGCTCCCTCACACGACCCTTTCCTCCCTGCCTGATAGGTACGTACTTATCAAGGACACTCAATAGTTGCTCCTTGAACAAGTTCCACATATCAATTACGCTCTTGCCTTGGAATCTACTTTTCCAATCCACACATCCTAAGTCATGCCTCACCGCATCATAATTTCCCTGCCCCCAGCTATAACTCTTGCCCTGTAGTACACACTTATCCCTCTCCATCACTGGAGTAAAAATCACCGAATTGTGGTCACTGTCCCCAAAGTGCTCACCTACCTCTAGTTCTAATACCTGGCCTGGTTCGTTACCCAGAACCAAATCCAGTATGGCCTCACCTCTTGTTGGCTTATCTACATATTGTGTCAGGAAACTCTCCTGCACACATTGGACAAACACTGACCCATCTATCGAACTTGAGCTATAGCTTTCCCAATCAATATCAGGAAAGTTAAAGTCCCCCATAACAAGTCCCCCATAGATAAGATAGACTGTTTCACTGGGATTCAAAACGATGTTGTACGTTGTAACATTCCTCAAACAAATGAGCACAGCTCTACAGAGATAAAAAAAACTACACTGCAAAATGTGTTTCTTTTGATTCTTTCTCAGGATGTGACTATTTATGACAATGCTCTGTTTTACCCACCTTTCAAATAGTCCAGCAAGTAAAGCGATCCAAAATATCTTAGTCCTGTATCTGCATCTTTCCTTAATTTCTCTCCTCTCTTCACAGTAACACTGAGATCATTTGGTTCTATGAAACCTAATCGTTTCTCTAAAAACCTAATTTCCAATAACCAGCTGACTACCTAATATCCTTTCCTGGCCCTCATGTTAATTGATATTGTTAACAGTTCCCTTTCTTCAGGCACTGTCATCAGTCTGCTTCCTCAGGAAACCCACCCTTTATCTCTCCATCCCTGCAAAGTACTATTCTTCCCCTGGCTCCCTTCCCCCTTCCAAAAACCCCGAATATGTTATAGAAACAAAAAATGCTGAAGATACAGAGCACGTTCCAGGTTCAAACATGAATTTTGGAAAAGATGATTACCAATTCAAGAGACAGTAACAGAGTTGATACCCAACAGCACAGTCAAGGGCTAATTAAAAAGTAAAATCTTCAGTGATGGAAATCTGAAATGAAAACAAAAAAGTACCGTAAATGCTCAATAGGACAGACAGCATCTGTGGAAGAAAAAGAGTAGATCAGAACTGGCAAAGTGCCATTAACAGATGCCGAATGACTGGCTGATAACTTCCAGTACATTTTGTTTTCATTTCAGATTTCCACCATCTGCAGATTTTACTTTTTAATTAGTCCTTGAGTGTGTTGTCATCTCTCAAATCTGTTGTTGTCTGCTGAAACGGTTGTCATCTTTCCCACAATTTATGCTCGAAACCTTTCAGTCAGGTTTCTGCTCCACTACATTACAGAAGCAGCTCTTATCAAAATCATAAAGAGTATCCTGTGTGAGTGACCATGGGAAAACAATCTCACTTAGTCTATTTGAATCTGTCAGCATCATTAACAACACCATGTTCATCCTGCAGCTCTCCCTGTGCAGCTGAGTGCAGTTCTCCTTGCATGATATCATTTGGAAGTAGCCTCTCCAATAATATTTGCTCTCAGTTCCATATTATTGACTAACTCTGCTCCACCACTTTCAAATCTTCCATCATCACCATCCTCCTCAAAAGCTGACCTTATTCAGTTACAACTTCCCTTTCCATCCCAAAGTCCTTCCCAAATCTGTGCTTATCATTTTTGCAAATTTAGTGATATGGCATGCATTACCTATATTATCATTACCTGATAGAATGGGTGACCTGTGTGACCTGACTTATTTTGCCCGATTGCCAGGAGACCTTTTGAGAAGTAACACTGATCGTGAATGTTGATGTTATTTTCTTACAATGCATTAGGCCATGACTTTTTCAAAATGTCACTGGTTCACATGATAAGGTCACAAGCCTATTGTGCTTCTATGAATTACTTTTGAGACACTGTCATTTTGCACGATTGCCAAGACAATTTCTATTCCACAGAGTTGCATGTAATTTTGGTCATCTCTGGTGATACATCTCATTTTGAACCTTAATCACACCTCCAGTGAGTTATTTATCCTGTCATTTTCAATGCTATTAACTAGCATATAACTTACTTCTGGTTGGACTCTATTCTATCATTTCCACAACTCCAAAATTCTTTCATGCTTTTCATTGCTTGAAACATACTCTTTTTACATTGTGTCCTCTAGAAATCATACAATTTTAAACTTTACCACTGAAAATGACAGTGTCACAAAAATAATTCACAGAATCACAATAGGCTTGTGACCTTATCATGTGAACCAGTGACATTTTGAAAAAGTCATGACCTAATGCATTGTAAGAAAATAATATTAACACGCAAGATTAATGTTACTTCTCAAAAAGTGTCATTCTATATAATTCACTTAATAATGAATGACAAAACTCACTTTTTATGGTTCTTTCATGCTGTAAGGTAAATTTGAAACAACTGAGGAAACTGGTCTCTTAGCTTATGCATTGTCATGCAGAACTAATGATAAAAATATCTTGTGTAAAGATTACGTGAAGTACAAAACATTTTACTTTAAAGACATGTCTTGTTTCAGAGATCCAAAAATGTTGCCAAGTGTGTAGTAATTCAAATAGGCTCCCACTGCTAATGGAACACCTAACGAAAGGAAGGTTATGCATAACCAGAGGGGAGCAAAACTGTCCATCATTGAAAAATAATTGGCTATTTCACCAGGAGTACCAAATGGAGGTCAGAAATGGTTCCTTGTAAATGTTGAGGCACAGTATCCAGGCCAAATAAAGATAGCTTTACTTCCCACTGAGCAGCGATGTCCCTGATCTAGATGTGTTTAATGGTGAGATATGAAGGATAATATTTTTATAATGGCCATATCAGAAAGATAGAATGAGAAAAGTTGCTCAGAACCCACAAGGCAAAGACAAGAAGTGTAGTTTCTACATTCAGCAGTATCTAGTATTTTAGCTTTTGATCATTTTGAATTTAAAGGCTATGCGTGGGCTATTAGGTGTCTATCCATCTTCCTATTTTAACTTATAATCCAATGGTAATGTTCAGTAGTGTAAAGTAAAAGATAGACAATACGGTGATTTACAATATGGAGAAAAGGAAGGAGAAATTAAGACTTCTTCAAAGTTTTTTTTCCATTGTTGATTACTTAATGCAAATCTGGAGAATAATCCTTCACTGATAGTTTATTTATAGACTGTGAAGCCTTGAGATGTGGTTGATACTTAAAATATTCTTGGCTCTAATCCTGCTGTGGCTGAACCACTTCAAAAAAAAATCCTTGATAAGTTTAGTGAACTGTGTAATCATCTAACTCCTGAGAAAACAGCAAATTAGATCTCATTAGATCTCATTCAAACTTCAAATTATTTTTCAGCATCACTCAACCAAAGTAATTGACGTAACATAAGCAAAGGCATAAACTGGAACAGGAATATTCGATGAAATGTGAAACCTCCCCTGAGTGTGGTTTGTGTTAGCAAGTCTGTCCTTGCATCCAGCGCTCTTTCTGAAATGGTGTCAGGTTTTAGGTGTGCTGGGTCCCAGCTTTATGCTTGCAGAGGTTTACTTGAATGACTGATGTGCTGGGGTAGTTCATTAGAACTCATCCCTTGCACATAACCCTGTTTTTGGTACTGTCTTCCTGAAAGTCAAAGAATACAGAAAGCATTGTCTGAAGGAGGTTTGAATGTCATTGAGTCCTCCCATTGTCTTTCTCATATAATCACAACAGCACACATTCCATAGCTCAGGCATTCACTTGCTGAGCATCAGTAATTGTTCCCATACACTTCTATAAACATAATCTGCACCTTGCAATGTATCTGCACATGTATTCCCTTTCTGAATTTGAGGAAAATATACAGGACAAATAGACCCAGAAACCAAAAGGACAGAGGGAATATGAAGTAAAAGGCATTTGATGTGGCAGAAAGCTAGAGAAGACATTTTATGGTTGCAAAGTGGAATCTGGAATTGCAGGAGAATTTGGCCAGGGAGGGATATGATGTTGCGTTTTATTGGCAAGTTAGGTCTTCTGGCTAATAGCCAAACATATTACGTGATATTTGCCATCTAGAATGTACCACTAGGCTTAATGATATAGAAACAGAAGAACAATGGAATAGGAGGCTGTGATGGACCTGAATGGATGAAACATAAGCTGCAGATTGAAAGAAGGCTAATGTACATCGCATCATTATATCTTCAAATGCTGTACAGCACTTCAAATACCAATAACTATTCACTTATTTTTATCCACTAATCATGTTTCTATGAGTGAATTCTTGCCTTTGTGTCAATCTGTTCTGAGTTCAAGTCCCAGTCCAAAGATTTGAGCATGAAATTAGGTTAACACGCCATTATAGTATTGAGGAGGTGCTGCACTGTCAGACAACACTGTCCTACCAATCAGATGTTAATGTGAGGCCTGTCCTCCAAGGTGGACATAAACAATTCCATAGCACTTTTATAAGAACAAAGGGCACCTTTCTGGTGGCTTGGACAACATTTATCCATCAATTACTGAAACAAATAATCTAACAAAGTGATTAATAAATATTGCTGTTTGTAGGACCTTAGTGTACCTAAACTAGTTGCCATGTTTCCCTCCATTATGAGAGTGATTACACTTTAAAAATGACAAAGGGGGATGCTGAAAGGAGGTTTCCTTTAGTGGGACAAACGAGAACTAAGGGACACGGTTTAAAAGTAGGGTGTCGCCCATTTAAAATGGAGATGAGGAGAATTTCTTCTGTCAGAAGATTGAGTGTCTTTGGAACTCTCTTCTTCTTCGACCTGTGGAAACAGAACCCTGGAATATTTTTAAGAAAGAAGTAGATAGATTTTTGTTGGGAGGGAGGGACAGTGAAAGTTTATGAGAGGTAGTCAGAAATGCAGATTTAAGGTTGTGATCGGATCAGCCCTGATCTTACTGAATGGCAGAGCAAGCTTCTTTGACTAAATAGGTTACTCCTGCTCATACAAATGGACAAACAGAAGAAATACAAGTTGAAGTAGATCATTCTACCCCTCGAGTCTTGTCTGCCATTCAAATTACCCCTTAATTCCCTTTCATTACAAGAATCTATCCACTTCTGCCTTAAAAATACTCAACAGCTCATCCTCTACTGCCATCTCAGGCAGACAATTCCAAAATCGCACAGTCCTCTGACAGAGAGAATTAAAAAAAACACCTCATCACTGACCTCACGGTGTGATCTCACACTTTAAAACTGAGTCCTCTAACTCTGGATTCACCAACAAGAGGAAACACCTCTTCCACTTCTACTTTGTCAAGGCTGTTCAGGATTTTTTACATTACAATCAAGATCCCCTCCTCAATCTTCTCAACTCCAGTGGAAATAGGCCCAGTCTATACAGCCCATCCTAATATTTCCATCCACTTATTCCAAGCACCAAAAACCAAAAGAACTGCGGATGCTGGAAATCAGAAACAAAAACAGAAAATGCTGGAAAAGCTCAGCAGGTCTGGTAGAATCTGTGGAGAGAAATCAGAGTTAACATTTCGGGTTTGATGACTCTTCCACAGAATTCCCCTTCCTTTGGGCGGCACGGTGGCACAGTGGTTAGCACTGCTGCCTCACAGCGCCAGAGACCCGGGTTCAATTCCCGCCTCAGGCGACTCTCTGTGTGGAATTTGCACATTCTCCCCGTGTCTGCGTGGGTTTCCTCTGGGTGCTCCGGTTTCCTCCCACAATCCAAAAATGTGCAGGTTAGATGAATTGACCATGCTAAATTGTCTGTAGTGTTAGGTGAAGGGGTGAATGTAGGAGTATGGGTCTGGGTGGTATATGGGTCGGTGTGGACTTGTTGGGCCGAAGGGCCTGTTTCCACACTGTAAGTAATCTAATCTTTCTTACCTCGCCTCTACTGTTTCATTGACTATATCTTACCAAATTTGATCTGTTGACCCCAACATTTAGTTTGAAACCCCCCTAGACATCCCTAGATATATACTTTGCAAGAACACTAGTCCCAGGTTCAGGTGCAGATTGTCGCAATGGTACAGCCAACATTTTCCGCTGTATTAGTGCCAGTGGCCCATGACCCAGAACCCACTTCTCTCACACCAGTCCTAGAGCTATATTTTTATTTCCTTATTCATCACCTTCCAACCCCACGACCCCCACAATCTAGAAGGGTGAAGGAAGTAGGTTCATGTCAACATCGCCATTACTCTTCAGGAAAGAATAGAGTGAAGATGAGTAAGGTTGTTCTGGGAATTGAAGGAAAGCAGCAAAGGCTTCCCAGACTGATTTCTGGGATGGCGGGTCTGATGTATAAGGAGAGTTTGAATCGGTTAGAATCACATTCTCTGAAGTTCAGAAGAATTTGGGAAGTGGGGGGGGGGGGGGGGGGGGGGTGCCGGGTAAAAAAGAAATCGATAAGATTCCAACAGGATTAGACAGGGTAGGTGCAGGAAGGGTGCTTCTAATGACAGGAGAGTCTAGAACCAGGGGTCACAATCTAAGAATAGAGAGAAACCATCTAGGACTGAGATTGGAAGAAATGTCTTCCCCCAGAGAGTGGCGAGCCTGTGGAATTCTCAATCGTAGAAAGCAGTCACGGCCAAATATTGCATGATTTCAAGAAGGACTTGGATAGAGCACTTGGAGAAAATGGGAATCATGGATATGGGGGGAAAGCAGAACCATGATAAATGCCAGAGCAGGCTCGAAGGACTGAGTTGCTACTCTTGCTCCTATTTGCTATGTTACTATGTTTCTCAGAATCACACACCATCCTGACTTGGAACTATACCACAATTCCTTCACTTCTGCTGGGTCCAAACAATGTGGAACATCCTCTCGACAGAATGTTGAGTCTACCCAAACCCAATGAACTACAGCAGTTCAAGGCGGTAGCTCACTATTACCTTCTCATGCACACTTAGGGATGGGCAATAAATGCTGACTCTGCCAGCAGTGCTCTCATCCACTGAAATAATTAACAAGTCAAACTTTGTGAGTAAATTCAGCAATCCAGTGGGAAACCGCATTAAGTGGGAACTTGGTACAGATATACATCAAGAGGGTGCTTACTCTACAGCTTTTGCTTCCCAGGAATAAAACTAACCATTAACGGCACTAAATATACTCTGTAGAGCCTTAGAGACAGAGTAATACCACACAGAAATAGTTCAAACCAGTCCATAGTGACCATGGTGCCCACTCAGCGAGTTCCGACTGCCTGCATTCGGTCTATATCCCTCTAAACCCTTCCCATCCATGTACCTATCCATATGTTTTTAAATTGTAATGTTGATCAAGAATCATTTGTAAGAATTGTGAGACTCAAATGGAAAGAAGAAGATTCATAACATCTGAATAACCTCGTGCAAACATGTGTAAATGAGAAAATGTAAAATGGAAACCTGGGTTCCCATAAAATATCTCAAAACAGAATACCATGCAATAAACCAATAATCTAACAAGGTTGTAAGTCTCTTGGCACTCACTATTTGTCTTAGCCACACAGTGGTAACATAACCCCTTAATTCAAAACAGCAATAGATTACATCAACGTTTTTCATACTCCCCTGTACATTAACAATGGCTTATTTTGTAAATATCTCAACATCACTGTTATATTATCAGAATTCAGTGGTGCTGAGCACTCTAATAACAGCCTGAGTACCTCAAATCCAGGAGGGTGCAAGTATCATCCAATACCTGATTAGACAGTGTAATCCAGGAGTTTCAAATTGTTTAACAATTTTATTTACAGAGAGCTGGGAACAGACAAGAAACAGGAAGAGCTAATTCGACTTTAACAACGAATTGGGGTGGGTGGGGTGGGGGAATCTATTATGCGTCATGTCCTTTCATGGTGCGCTGACTGACTTGTTCTTGTGCACAACTATTCTGACCTTCTTATGACTAACTGGAGCAGAACATTGATAGTGACCCTGGGAAGAAGGTGACACTGTCAGCCAGGCATTACTGTGGGAAAATCAATGTTTTCAGGGCTGATCAAGGGCTTTTGCCCGAAACGTCGATCTTCCTGCTCCTCAGTTGCTGCCTGAATTGCTGTGCTTTTCCAGCACCACTCTAATCTAGACTCTGGTTTCCAGCATCTGCAGTCCTCCCTTTTGCCAGGCATTACTGTGCAGACTGGGCATCATAAACTAAAAGCATTCAATGTAAAAGCTGCCACTGAAGATTTAGATTATTTTGCAACTGGGACGACAAATGAAAAATTAAAATTAAAATTGCTATAGGCAATTGCTGAAAATACATGATTCATAAACATTCAGTGAATGTGACAGAATTTGTAAAGAAAGACTTGAAATGGAACTTTCAGTATCCCAGTAATGAGCATATGAACATTTAAGAAGTTTGCAAAAATTTGGGATTATGAACATAAGGCTGCACAAATTATGCTAAGGATTTGTGCTGCACTTATCAGACTGCACTTAGGCTATTGTGATCAGTGTTCCTCCCTGTGCAAACTAAAAAGCTACACAAGGAGACAGAGAAAACAAAGTTGACTGATTCGAAGTCTAAGAGGAATGAGCGCAATGAGGAAATATTTGAAGCATTTCATGTTTCAAATTGAATAAATCAGCTTATGAGCACACATAGCATCATTAAATTTATTGTCATTAAATTTTGACAATTCTTCAAAGACGCTAACATTACAGAAGTGATCTGTTGCTCTTCTGTTCGTGCATGGAAACGTTTATCAGACAGCTTTCCATGGAGAAAAATATCTTGAAAGGAATAACATAATCTCTATGTTAAAACAAAATGCAACACTGAGCTTGAGTGGAGAATGGACTCTAGCTCAGACAAAGGACTCAGTAGCCTATTATAACGCTGTAAAGTCTTCATTAGTCATAATATCAACTGTGTTGCAATTAATTGAAAAATACTATCCCTGCTACCCCACTGATTACATTGATCTTACTCTTCAAGCTGTCATTTAATGTACATGGTGCATGAAATGATGTGTCAGGAATATTAGATTGTAATCAGCTCCATGTCTTTGAAGGGATTCTCAGAAACATATCCAGAGGGATTGAATATTGACCAGTTACTGTTAAATACTCAATATCCAAATAACAAAGGGTACATTCCACAAAGAGTTATCGAGAGTTATAGATCCCTAATGAGAATTAATATGCACAATGTACTTCTGTTTGATATTCAAGGATTATTAAAATTTGTGTTGTTATATTTCCTTTTGCCCAAAACACTCAACAGTGACTGTTGACAGTTAAAAGTTCATCAATAACACATTGGTGGAAGCTGGGTGGTCAATATATAATCATAAGGGAATTGTGGAATCCTGATGTGTGTATAGTGTTACAGGAGGGGGACTGGGTTGACTAAATTCTCACAGGAGTTCTCCAACTCATCTGGTGTAGCACCAGAACAGCAGCAAGAACTCAAGGCCTTTGATGGAACTATCACTCATTCTGTTTTTGCCAATTTCTGCACCGCTTCTGGCAAAGTTAAGGTGGAGGACCTAGAGAACTGCAACAGATCTTCACTCTCCAGACTGCAATTTTCTGACCATTATTGCTCAAGAATGCTGCATGCATGCATCCAAACTTTCAAAGCTTCAGGCTCCCAGAAAGAAAAGCAAAATAACATCTGAATTTAATTGGAAGAATACACGTAGAATACAGATTGTCAAGATTTGGAATCTGTACAAGAATCTTTGCTTCTCTACTCAGACTTGGTCTCAATAATTGAAGATCCTGTGTTTGCTTCAGGGCTTTTAAATTAAAGTAAGCAGCAGTCTGCACAGTTGGATTTTTGCAATTGTTAAAATTCACACCAAGAAGTTGAGCCACCATTGCAGAATCTCATCTCCAACAGTAAGAAATGAACAGATGGTTGTGTACAGCTTGTTTCATTTCACTATGTAATGAGACCTTACAGTGCTGTAACATACATTTGTTCCAGAGACCCATATTGCAGTGACTTATGTAGCTAAATGTTGATATATCTTTATTCTTCAACTAGCATGCACATAATAACTATTACATTGCCCTGATTGGTCCTGAGGAGACCATGGGAATAAATCTTCTCAGGTCATTGGCAATTGAAGACCCACATGTGGGGTAGAGCCTGGGGGCAATCCAATTTGTATGTATCAATTGGGCTTATCACCAATGCCCACTTAAAGTGCTGCAGCAGAGCAGGAGAGTTGACAAGGAATTCATGTTCTCCCAATTGTTTTGATTTGTTATTTTAACTTAAGTTTCAAACATGCTCTCTGTTCCAAAATCCTCTTAATCCCTGACCTCAGATCAGCACCTGTTCACGCTTATCTCTAAATGGAATGATATCCCTTCCAAATTCAAAGCATGGAAAACAGTCAGCCTTTGTATTACGTTGACCTGCATTTATTCTTTAATAATTGGGAGTTGTTGATTACAAAAGAGAATGTGGCCTATTCAGTCAGGACTTGGAGTTGGTGGCCATTCTGGTGGTCACAACCTACTCAGCAGACTTGGTCAAATGGCTTCCAGACTTACTCAGGATCCTACAGGTGCTTCAAACAACAGTCACTTAAACATTCGCACCATACACATGCCAGGCAATGATCATCTCCAATAAGAGACAATCTGACCAGCGCCCTTGATCAATACTGAATCCCCCACTATCAACATCCTGGGGGTTACTGTTGTTATGGACTAGGTCAGACCCCCTCAAAACATTTCGAGAAAGTAGCCCAGACCCTACCTTTGCTAGTTGTTTTAAGCAGGTGTAATTCCAGGAGGGATGTAGTTGGTCAAACCGCTTAGTTTAAACAAAACAGAATTTATTTACAAGATTACTGAATAAAACACAAACAACAGTAAACAGAATACAGAATAACTTAACATATCTGAAGACCCAACAATCATCCCAACTTGATGATGCTGCTCCCAATACTTGCAGCAACCCCCATAAACACCCCTTGGCAAAAAAGGTAAAATCAAACATAGGGTCTTACAAGAGAAAAGTCAGAAAGAGAGTACCAGCCTGGACCTGCTTCTTTGGATAACATACTACTGTTAAAAACTAAACCAAACCAGTGAGAATCTGAGCTGGGAGAATTGGCCACTCTCCTTTCATTGTACAAGTGCTTTTTTTCAAAACCTTGGAAGCCTTTTGCCTGAGGCAGTGTCTGTTAGCTACCATCAAACTGGCCCTAAAACCCTTCAACTTATGCTTTTCAGAGTCTATGTCTTTTATGACCTCTCCAAATAAAAAAGCCAAGAACAGTACAAACTTGGTAAGGAAGCAGCATTAACCAGAAACTCAACTGGACTCCTCACATAAACACAGCGGCTACAAGAGCAGGTAAGAGGCTAGGAATACTGCAGAGAGTAACTCTCTTCCTGACTCCCCAAAGCCTGTCTACCACTTACAAGGCACGAGTCAGGAATCTAATGGAATACTCCCCACTTGCCTGGATGGGTGCAACTCCAACAACACTCAAGAAGCTTGACATTGTCCAGCACAAAGCAGCACACTTGATTGGCACCACATCTACAAGTGTCCACTCATTCCACCATTGATGTTTAGTAGCAGCAGTGTGCACTACCTGCAAGATGCACTGCAGAAATTCACCAAAGACCCTTAGACAGCACCTTCCAAATCCATGTATCCACATACGAACCACCTTCTCTGTTGCCCCTCAGGTCTCTTTCAAACCTTTTTCCTCTCACCTTAAAAATATGCCCCCAAGGTTGGAACTCCCCCCTTCTTAGGGAAAAGACCTTTGCTATTCACCTTATTTTTGCCCCTAATGATTTTATAAGCTTCTATAAGGTCACCCCTTAGCCTCCTATGGTCCACTGAAAAATGTCCCAGCCCATTCAGTCTCTCCTTATAACCCTCTGGTCCCAGCTGCATTGTGGTAAATATTTTCTGAACCCTCTCTGATGTAATAAAATTATTCCATTAGCAGGGCACCCAGACCTGCATACCCTACTCCAAACGTGGCCTCACCAACTTCCTGCACAACCTCAATGTGATATCCCAACTCTGATACTCAATGTTATGAACAATGAAGGGGATGAGTGGGAGTAGCTGAGTTTGCTCATGTAGGCCTGAACTGCACTGAGAGAGAGTACAAATGACACAAAATTTAACTTTTTAAAGTTAACTGTTTAATTTGCAGTTTGAGTCGCAGAACTATGAAACATAACAACATAAAAAATATGAAGAGGAGTAAGTCACATGGCTTTTCAAGCCTGTTGTGCCATTCAATATGATCATGGCTGATAATCCAACTCTGCTGTCTCCCCTTAGCCTTTGATCCTTTTAGCCCAAAGAAAGGGAATATGCTAAGCATATCGGTTAACGATTTACTACATCCAACAGCTATTCATTGTTAGTCACACATAATTTACAAGGAATTGTATATGTAAGCAAATAGCATCATTCTGTTGATTACTATAAACCAGCAATAGAGCAAATTACCTAGCTGCAAGCCCACACCACTCATTGCAACGATCGTAATACTTCTGTTTCCAAGCCAGGTTGTTTCTCTGACAGGTTGATATTGTCCCATAAAATTCCATTCGTTATTTACACAATCCAAAATTATTTTGAATTCTTTGTTTGAATGACGTGTTCATCAACACGATTTCCCTTTCGTGAACCAAGTTAACCCTGCCTGATTCTATTATGACTTTCTAAATGTCTTGCCACTAACCCCTTAATGATGTATTCTCGTACTTTCCCAAAGCCAGGTTAACTGACCTCGAGTTTTCTGCTTTTTGTCACTTTCCATTCTTGAATAGAGGTATTACATTAACATGTTTTAACTCTGCTGAGACCTTTCCAGAATCTAGGGAATATTGGAAGATTATAAGCAACGCATTCAATATCTCTGCCACCATTTCTTTAAAGACTCCAGTGTGCAGGCCATTAGTTTTCCTAGTATTTTTAATCTGATGATTACTTTAAGTTCTTCTCTCCTTTTTAATGTTATCCTGTTCCTGGGATGCTTTTTGAGTATGATGCTGTGACAACAGATACAAAATACTTGATCACAGTCTCTATTTCCTTGTTTCCAATTACTAATTCCCCAGTCTCACCCTCCAGGGGACCAATGCTCACTTGGCCATTCTTTTCCATTTTTTATCCTGCCATGATAAATTCTATGCTTCCTTGAACCTTTCCCTCGAAAAATAAACTGCTTGTCAAATGAAGTGCTCTGCATTTCAAAAGAAGACAAACCTGTTACCATCAATCAATGTCATCTTCCTCACGGCATTTAAAACACTGTGCACCACTTAGGCCAGATGCATCAGCATTTTTTAAACATGTTCAATCGTGCCTATCTTATACTTCTTTACTGCGTTTAGTATCCACATCTGAAGATGCATCAAATATTCTTTATTTCCAATGTTATTTCCTATCAGATTCAAGACGGAATATTCTGAGACTTGGAATGATGTGGGCAGTTGTGAATCAGGTAGGAAGAAATGCCAGATTCAGAAAAATGAGATTCTCCACATCAGTTGCAAACAAATTCTGATTCTGAAACCAAGTTTTGAACAGCAAGACGAGAACATCACCAGTGAGTCTATCTGCAAGCATTAGCATCCTGTTACGAGCTAATCTCAGCTCATATACATGTCGTTTCCTGTTTCTCCAAGCTTTCAATAGCAACCAGAAAGTGACAATTCTGACATGAAAGTCAGACTCCAGTTTGCTGCTCGGTGCTTTGGGCCTCCATCTTGGACAGCAGTCCCTCCCGTTATAGGGCAAACTCCATAGACAATGACCACTGGCAACCCCTGTCCCCAGAAGCTAACCATCCTCACCAAGTGATCATGACTCACTTCTGACCCACTTACAGTACAGATCACCACTTTACTGCTGACCTTTGGAGTACACAGGCACCTCTCAGTGCAATTCAACATCATGGATTCGACCAGGCTGCCTCCCCAGGGCTCCTTGTTTATTGTCTGGGCACTCTCTCATTTTGTATCAACTTTGAAGCCCACAATCTCTCTGCCCTCTTGGTGTCATTTCATTTATAAAATCATGAGGGGCATGGATAGAGTAAGTAGACAAAGTCTTTTCCCTGGGGTGGGGAAGTCCAGAACTAGAGGGCATAGGTGAAGGGTGAGAGGAGCAAATTCAAAAGAAATCTAAGAGGCAACCTTTTCACCCAAAGGGTGGTATGCGTGTGGAAAGGGCTGCCAGAGGAAGTGGTGGAGGCTGGCACAATTGCAACATTTAAAAGGCATCTGGATGGGTATACAAATAGGAAAGGTTTGGAGGAACGTAGCCCGGGCGCTGGCAGGTGGGACTAGATTAGGTTGGGATATCTGGTCGGCATTGACAAGTTGGACCAAAGATTAGATTCCCTACAGTGTGAAAACAGGCCCTTCAGCCCTGCAAGTCCACACCGAATCTCCGAAGAGTAACCCACCCAGTCCCATTTCCCTCGGACTAATGCACCTAACATTATGGGCAATTTAGAATGGCAAATTCACCTGACCTGCACATCTTTGGACTGCGGGAGGAAACTGAAGCAAACCCATGCAGGCACGGGGAATATGTGCAAACTCCACACAGACAGTCACCCGAGGCTAGAGTTGAACCTAGGACCCTGGTGCTGTGAGGCAGCAGTGCTAACCACTGAGCCACCATGCCGGTAAGGGTTTGTCTTTGTGCTGTACACCCCTATGACTATGACTCATAGGACTTTTGTCTTGCTTTCCCATTCAGGCACAAAGCCAGGCAGCTTGTCATGGTTATCAGCAGGAATAGGCCAAAAGGGTGAACATTCCGCTGTATGGCAGTGTGGTTTGGTAATATTACATTGACATGATGTGTCTGATGTTTATGCAGCAAACACACAAGATGCTTTAATCAAAAGACCCATGGCTCATGTCTAAGGGGGTGGGGGTCATTCTCATTCAAGTCAAGGGGGGCTGTCAGCAGTCAGGGGGCCACACCACAGTCAGTCAGGGCCAGTGTTCAATCTCAGGCCAAGTGCTTGAACAGGGTTAGTCAGATTGCGAGGCGGGTGGGAGCAGGCAATGAGGGTGAGGGGGCAATGAGGGTGAGGAGTTCCATATTACTGCAGTCTGGGGTCTAGGTCACAGCCAGCCCTACAATCCCAGGTCCACCAGTCTGGGGATTAGTGGTAAGTAATTCGGGGAGTGACACAGAGATCGGTTGGGGTCTCGTCAGGGACATGAAACGTGAAGGTCTGCCCAATTAAAAACAGGTGGATTATTAGGGGACCAATTCTGTATTTGGGAAGCAAGAAAAGTCAATTGTGGGAATTGGAGATAGCATACTGGGATGCAGAGAAAACAACTGTGAAAGGGGAAACTCAGCATTTAAAGTGGGGAGGGGGCAGGTAATAGTGCATAGCAGGCGATGAGTTATCGCAGGATTTTGGGGAAGGAGTCACCACCATCTGGCTTTGATGGGGGGGAGGTGGACAATGCAAAACAATGGTTGGCATTCAGCTGTCAGTGTGGGGCCCAGGGGTTAATGTTGGGAGATGAGGTCGCGATGGGAACATGAAAAACCTCAATATTAATGAGGTTGATCAGGAATGACACAGAGACTCAGTGGGCACCTTGATTACTCAGCTGAACCTGTGACTCACCAGGTCTAAAACAAGCTGGCCTGCCTTATCCTCATGCAAATGTTGAAGGTGTAATGGAAATGGAAAATTGCTGCAGCAACACCAGAAGTGGTCAGAGTCATGTTTCTCAGAGACAGTGAGGACTGTAGATGCTGGAGATCAGAGTTGAGAGTGTGGTGCTGGAAAAGCACAGCAGGTCAGGCAGCATCTGGGGAGCAGGAGAATTGACATTTCAGGCATCAGGAACGAGTAAATGTTTCTTTCTGTTTGATCACACAGGATCACCTTGTGCATGATGCAAAACATTTCAAGGAGCAGTTGCATCAATCAGGCACTTTCACAATACAGGCTGAAGACACCTGTAATCATTGTATACTGAATGCGAAATGTCCAACAGTGTCCAACTGTGTAGAAAACAAGTTCTGGTTATGAGCAATCTTCACCATGTCATTTGTCATTACAGATTTCATTGGCATTGCTGTGAAGCAGAAGTAATCAAAGGTGACCTTTAAAGTGTTGTCTGTGAGCTACTGTTCACAAAGACAGTCCAAGATCTCACAGGCTGCACAACATGGAGCTCATTTCCTCTCACCTTGAGAACTGTTTTCTCTTGGTGGTGAATCTGTGCAATTCTCCCCCCAAGAGAGCCGTGGAAGCTTAGTCTGAGTGGATATTTCTACGATTTCTGATCACCAATGGCATAAACGCTCCTAGTGATTGTGCAAATAAAAGATATTAAAGTGTTTGACCAGCCATGATCATAATACATGGTGCAGCAGGCGCGATGGGCTGAATGGTCTACACATGCTCCTCTGTTCCTCGAATTATAGGTATTCACCATTAAAATAACTCAAGTCTGAATCATAAATTAAGAAATTTTATATTTGTTAGTTTAGTGCTGGCTATTTACCTTATTCCATGAGTGCAATATTTTATTTACTCGTAGAATGTGGGCATTGCTGGCTGGCCAATATTTACTGCCCATCCCTTGCTTCCCTTGAATTGAGTTGCTTGCTAGGCTATTTCAGAGGGCAGTTGAGAGTCAACCACATTGCTCGGTGTATGGAGTTGCATGCAGACCAGACCGGGTAAGGATGGCAGTTACCTGGAGGGGGGACCTGATTGACACCTACAAAATCATGAGAAGTATAGACAGGGTGGATAGCAAGAAGCTTTTTTCTCACAATGGGGGACTCAATTACTGGGGGTCACAAGCTCAAAGTGAGAGGGTAAAAGTTTAGGGGAGATATATGTGGAAAGTTCTTCATGCAGAGGATGATGGATGCCTGGAATGCGTTGCCAGTAGAGGTGGTAGGGGCGGGAACGATAACATCATTTAAGATGTATCCAGACAGATACATGAAGGGGCAGGGAGCAGAGGGCTACAGATCCTTAGAAAATAGGCAGCAGATTTAGATAGATGATATGGATTGGCGCAGGCGTGGAGGGCCAAAGGGCCTGTTCCTGTGCTGTAATGTTGTTTGTTCATTGTTCTTCCTCAAAGGACATCAGTGAACCAGTTGGGTTTCCACACAATCAACAATGGATTCATGGTCATCATCAGACTCTTAATTCCAGATTTTTAAAAAAAATCAAATTTCACTATCTGCTGTGGTAGGATTCAAACCTGGGTCCCTGGGAGCATTATCTGGATCTCTGGATTAACAGTCGACATTAATAGCGATAACTGGATTAACAGCGATACTACCACTAGGCTGTCACCTCCCCAGTAAACCTACAGAACAGAAGAACGTATTATCTCTCTGTCTCTTTCCATGTTTAGTAATAGTGGATGGCAGTAAATATATAGGGACGGGTCAACATGAAGTTTCACTTTTGCCAAAACATTTTGTTCACCATCTTCATAAAATCCCTCATAGGAAATTAAATGACAAAAGATAGACGAGAGTTGCACCAATTTCATGTCTAAAAGCTATTCAAAGATCTGTGCCTAAATTTTTGGAAGCTTGAATACCATTCGGAATAGAAGTTATTTTGCCGTATGGAGCAAAGGAGTCACAGACACAGAAATGTAAATGAACACTTTGACATGAGAAGTGGAGGATTATGTTCAACCATCAAACATGTTTTTACACCATAAATACGCAAGTGAGGTACTAGGAAGTAATAAAAACTTTGGCCTGTGCTATTAATTTTTGTATAATTACCTGGAATATTTTGTACAGCCTTAAATAAAAACTGGCCCAGCACCTGCACAAAATTACCTGCCATGTTCTTGTTATTTGTTGATTCTTACAACCATATTTAAGAAATCCTTATTAATTACAAGACAAGACGAGCACCATAAATATATTAAAAGTGAATTCCAATGAATCTTGTCTTTTAATTTCTAAATGGTGAGAAACTAGCAACTGTGAGGAACAGACAAATTTAGGGGTTGATGCACAAAAGGTATCAGCAAAAACTACATGTTTGAGATGTAAATGTCTGGCTAGACTGTAACTGTACATCTGCATTCAGCTCAGAAAACTGCATTTTAGTAAAGGTATGTTGGCACATCAACCACTACCACTCAATCACCATTAGCTCCATCACTAAGGCAATTGCCACCTCCCTCAGCGATGTGGGTTTTTCACCTAGCACAGTAATTTTTGCTGAAGCAGCAATGTTTGCGCCACACCTCATAAAATAAGAAACTGTGTGTGGGTACAGAATAATTCAATGTGTTTATTAGAGCTAGCTATTGTATACAGATAGTAAAATTCTCAGATACATTTGTGTCTGTGCTCAAATCAAGCTATTCAGTTACAAATGGCAGCTAGCTTCAACTGAATGCAGTTAAAATGGAGTATGCAATTTTTAATTTTCTTAGGTAACATGCTTTGATAAAGTAAGATCACGTGTAGGTGTCTTAAAGGTATATTGACATACTGTGCTCTTTAAAGGTAATCTCACACACTGCCCATAAGATATAAAACAACGACAACAACTTTGCACTTTTACATAATGAAATCATTCAAGGTGCTTCACAGGAACATTATAACACCAAAATGACACCCTGGGCTAGATTTTCATGGATTCCAGAAGACTCTGTGGAGCTGTGAAAATGCTAGCTTGGACCCAATTCCGTGATTCCCAACACCACTCCTGGGTTTGTAATTTGAGAGTGCAATCTGGTTCGTGTTGTGGATCCAGACACACTGCAATACAGACCTGGCCGGCACCATTGTGGAGTTCAGAACAGCCTTTTCATACATAAGCTCAGACAGGCCAACTTTTAAAGGACATGTGCTTCATAGCCATCAGAGGTGCCATGAACCACACTCTGGATAAGCAAAGTTCATGAAAGCTAATTTTGAAAGGTCTTACCCAATACCCACATATTAATCTATGTGGCATGCCCAAGTTCCCAAAACCCACATATCTTTCAGGCCAAGATATTACCCCCACACATTCCATGATCGCTCAAACCCTCCATGCCAAGCTAAGACACTTGCATGCCCATTCACCGGCTGTACACTTTGTAAAGAACCAATGAATCCTACAGTAAATACAGGACATACAATGCATGTAAATCCTTTGTGATGTTCCTTTTTTTTAAACACTCATTTTAGGACAGACCAGTAAATGTTCAATCATACACCACTTAAAGTATCAAGAGCAGAAATTGCAAACAATTGACATTTCTTATCTTGTGAAAATAAAAATTGTACAATTGACAGAATAGAGAATTAGAGCTGTCAATGAATCAATGTTTTCCCTCGCACTCAGCTCTTTCAAAAGTCTCACGGATGCTTGGGCTCTCAGACAAGTGTGAAGATCTACCTCAATGAAGTTATATGTTTCAAGATGCATTTCTTAAAATTCCTACTTCCCTGAAAATGATGATCTTAAGTACATTTAAATACAAACACGACAAGCATTCAATTGGCAAAGGACTGTGGATGCTGGAAATGAGAAACAAAAGCAGAAGTTGTTGGAAAAAACTCAGCATGTCTGGCAGCATCTGTGGAGAGAAAGCAGAATATTCTGAAGAAGGGCCACTGTGCCTGAAACAGTAACTCTGCTTTCTCTCCACAGATCTGCTGTGTTTTTCCAGCAATTTCTGTTTTTGTAGCATTTAGTTGCCCATCTCTGTGGGAACTTTAATAATTGTTAGCAAGCAGTTTGAACTTGGAGGCTATCAAATCCAATGATATCCACATCCATTCCATGAGGACCACAGCATAACAATCATGAATTGGGTTCTTGTGGCACAGTAGTAGTGTCCCTACCTACTAAGCCAGAAGGCCTCGCTTCAAGTGCCAAGTGTTCCAGAGTTGTGTAATAACATCTCTGAACAAGTTCATTGAGAAATATTTTATAACAATCATAAATGAGAGCCGTCAGTCAAATGTGCTTATTCTTTACCAGTAACATGCTGAATTCAGGAAAATCAACACAGCTGAGCAACCAGAGGCGGTATAGTGGCTCAGTGGTTAGTACTGCTGCTTCACAGCACCAGGGACCTGGGTTCGATCCCAGCCTCGGGCGACTGTCTGTGTGGAGTTTGCACGTTCTCCCTGTGTCTGTGTGGGTTTCCTCTCATAGTCCAAAGATGTGAAGGTTAGGTAAATTGGTCACCTAAGTTGCCCATAGTGTTAGGTGCATTAGTCAGGGTAAATATGGGGAATGCGTCTGGGTGGGTTACTCTTTGGAGGGTTGGTCTGGGCTAGTTGGGCCGAAGGGCCGGTTTCCACACTGTAGGTAATCTAATCAAACCTGGAACCTTTTTATTGTTTTCCTCAGTGCTGTATAGTGTATGGAAAAGTTTCAACCATCAGGCATTGATTTACCACTGGAAAAGTACCGATGATGTTATGGATCAGGTCAAATCCCCCTCAAAATATTCAGAAGATAATCTCAACCTTATCCTTTTCTTATTTTAAAGGTAAATGTAAGGTGACATGTTTCAGATGCAATTTGCTTGATCAAACTACCAGATTTAAAGCAAAACACACTTTATTCATCCATTATAATTTAAAAACAGCACAAAAGAAAGACTGAATTGGAATTAGTTAACTCTACTGGAAAGCTTAACAACATAATTCATACAGCAATCATTACTAATTAACCGTTCCAATCTAGTAACATCCTATAAACACACCCTTGACAAAAGATAAATTTAGAACGTAAACTGTCTCACATGCAACTGTAGTAGCCCAGGGGGGGAAACATCCGGAGAAAACTCTGAGAGAGGAGCAGTCAGGAGACATCTCTTTCAACCCTGCTGAAACCTCAACTGCTGCTGAAAAACTAAAAAACCTGATTTAGTGAGAGCTTGACCACACCCATCCAGGATGCTTCTATTGTTCTAACTTTAAAAACACAAGGCCTCACAAGCTGTTTACTACAGACTCTTCATACCTCTCCCCCAGTCTCTCCTTAAAGGAAATCAGGACAAAACACACCTCTAAAAGCTACAGCGTCATCACAATGACTAGAGGAAAATCTGGTGTCTTTCTTCAATAGCAATTTGACTGGCTAATGCAATTTATGCGCAGGCTTTTAGTTTTCAAACAGTGTTCCAAACTACATTATGCAGGATGTTGGTCAGACAAGGAAATTAGGCTCCTACACCAGTTATAAATTGGAAAACTTAATGTACAAATAGGTAGGACATGTAGTATACATTCATTAACCTAACTAGCTGCCATTCATAAGGATCACTGACAACATCCCATGAAAAGGTCTTTTTTTTTATATTCAAAGAAAAGTCGTGTTTTGGTGACTCAAACTCACTCCTGCCTATCTGTGGCCTGGCTACACATACCACGCAGCTGAATGTCTACAGACAGAAACTGGTGAATGACACCAACCATGTCCAAAGCTGACTGGAGAAATATTTCCATGGTTTCGCGCACACAGTGCAGCCGCAATGCTTAAAGTCTTTGTTGGGCAGAAGATTGATTTTTTTTTATTCAAGTCATTTCAAAATTTATAATTTTCTTTCAAAACAGAAGGTTAAATAACACTTATACAACTTGATTGTCGATGTCAAATTTATTTCGAGACAAAAAACTGCAGATGCTGGAATCCAAGGTAGACAAGCAGGAGGCTGGAAGAACACAGCAAGTCAGGCAACATCAGGAGGTGGAGAAGGTGACGTTTCAGGTATAAAGGGTGGAGGGGAGGGGGTAAAATGGTGAGGTGGGGATAGGTGGAGACAGGTAGACGGTACAACCTGTTTGGTCGATGTGAGGGATGAATCCGTTTGGTGGCTGAGAGGAATGAACGAAGTCAGGGAATGGGAAGGGAGGGTATTTGAAATTGGAGAACTCCATGTTGAGTCCTTCACGCTGTAGGCTTCCCAAGCGGAAGATGAGGTATTGTTCTTCCAATTTGCGGTTGGGTTCGTTGTGGTAATGAAGAAGGCCAAGGATGGTCATGCCAGAGAGGGAATGGGAAGGGGAATTAAAATGGGCGGTGACTGGGAGGTCCGGTTGGCCCCTGTGGGCCCGGCTGAAATGCTTAGAGAACCATTTCCTTAGTTTATGTTTGGTCTCCCCGATATAAAGACCACATTTGGAGCACTGGATTCAATAAAATGGTTGGAAGAGAGGCAAGTGAGCCTGTGTCTCACCTGGAAGGACTGGGGCCCTGGATGGAGGTGAGCAGGGTGGTGTGCCAGCAGGTTTTACATCTTTTCCAGTTGCAGGGGAAGGTACCTGGGGTTTCTGGGTAGGGAGGGGGGTTAGGGAGAATAGTCCATCTTGGGTACCTCCCTCCACTTTCTTGACCTCTCCATTTCCATCTCCGGTGACAGTTTCCAGATGAACATTTACTACAAACCCACTGGACTACACCTCCTCCCACCCACTATCCTGCAAGAACTCCATTCCATTCTCCTAATTACTCCGCTTCTGCCACATCTACACAGACAAGGAGACATTCCACACCCAAGCAACACAGATTTCCACCTATTTCGAACTACGTGCTTTTCCCATCTGTCACCCAGAAAGCCCTCCACCACACCACCTCCATTCCCCTTTCCACTGCTCTAAACCCTCCCCCCTCCAATCACAATAAAGACAGAGTCCCCCTTGTCCTCTCCTGCCACCCCATCAGTCTTCGCTTCCAACGCATCATCCTTAAACACTTTCGCAACTCCAACTAGACCACCACCAAGAACATCTTCCCCTCCCCACCTCTCTGCCTTCCACAAGGACCGTTCCATTTGCCAATCCTTGGTGTGTACCATTCACCCCACCAACCCCACCGAGACCCCCAAGTACCTTCTCTTGCACCAGAATAGATGCAACACCTGCCAGTACATCACCCCCCCCACCTCTAGCCAGGGCCCCAAAAAGTCCTTCCAAGTGAGACAGAGGTTCACCTGCTTCTCTTCCAACCTATTTTACTGCATCAGATGACCCCGTTGTGGTCTTCTCTACATTGGGGAGACCAAACGTAAACTTAGGGAATGGATCATTGAGCATCGCAGCTGGGCTCACAGGCACTGACCAGACCACCCAGTCAGTGCCCATTTTAATTCCCCTTCCCACACTCTTTCCGACATTTACATCCTCAGCTTCCTCCATTGCCACAGCGAATCTGACCGCAAATTGAAGGAACAACACCTTATCTTGGGAAGCCTACAGTCCAGAGGACTCAACATTGAGTTCTCTAATTTCAAATCACCTCCCTTCCCAACCCGACTCCCTTCCATTCCTCCCAACCACCTACCAGATTCATCCCTCCAATCAACCAACAGGTCATACCCTTTACCTGTCTCCACTTTTCCGCACCTCACCACCCTGTCCCCACCTCCCCCTTTATCTGCAGCTCCCTTTACTCCCACCCCCAGTCCTGAGGAAGGGCTACACCTGAAATGTCGACTTCTCCACTTCCTGATGATGCCTGGCTTTTGTGTTCTTCCAGTCTCTTGCTTGTCTACAATGTCAAATTTGTAGCCTTCTTTCATAATAATTGAAATAAAGACCGTTACAGATAATTCATGTGTCAGTTCATGGATTAATTATAATGTAAGAGTTATGGTAATCCTTTCCTCAGTTACATTGAATGATTGTAAAACACACTAAAGAACAAATTGGTCTTTTTGCTTTGCCATCTTAATTACAAGCTGTGATTAGTGGCTTTTTCAAATATATTGAATGCTGTAATGTATGTCATAACCCTCCACAACTGTCCAAATGTAACTCCTGGCAGTGATTATTTTTATCACCTGACGTATCATATAGCCACTAATTTGAAAATTGCCGTACTTACAACATGATATTTTCCTGGTTCAGACATGGATACCCACCTACAGGTCTGAACTTGCTAGGGTTTTTCTCGCAGCATTACATATTCGGTTCAGCTCAGGTATGAACCTTTGACCTTCTGACATAATCTCTCTTTTCAAACAAGTAAATGTCTTACGATCAGAACAGGTAGAAACAGCTTAGCAGATTCCACAGAGGACTGAGTTAAACTGAAACAGAACATGAATTGGGATCCAGACAGAAGTCTAAATAATTAATTGTTCCAGTGTCAAGTTACTAGTGAATAATTGATGAGCTGTGCAAGGTTCCACTTGAGGGATTAGTGACTGGGAAAAGCTGAAGGCTTATGGAGGGACATGAAGTCACCTCCACAAACTGTTAAACAGACCTAATAACTAAAGATTTCATGGTTAAGTTTCTTGTATAAGTTGCATAAGTTTACAGGTGATACACAAGTCAGACGAATTTTAGGTTGACAGAGTTAGATATGGTATTAAACATCTTGATCTACTCACTGAATTAATTTAAGACAGAGTAGTAAAACAAATTAAACAGTCACTTGGAAAATGGTTTGTGGCTGATATTTGAAAAGTTGCCAATTCGCTAATTGCTATTTCAGGCAGGATATCAGAATCATTGAATTTTTTGTAGAGAAGGAAGCCATTTGACCCATTGTGTCTGTACTGACTCCTGAAAGAGCTATCCAGCTAATCCCACTCTCCAGCCCTCTAACTTCATCCCTTTCAAACATATATTCCGTTCTCTTTTGACATCTCCTCTGAATCCGCCTCCATCACTCTCCCAGGCAGTGCATTCCAAATCCTAACAATTCTGAGTAAAGGGAGTTCACCCTTAATGGCTCAGAATCTTAACAGCAGGCAGTAATTGCCTGCTTGACATTCTTGCTCATCAGATCTTCTGAAAATGGCTGAAAAGAAGTTGCACCCAACCTTCAAAATGGTGAAAGTGGCTGCCGCCATTACATTCAGTTCACTGTATGCTGTCTGTTGCACAATCTGACTATTCAATGAAAAACACAGGAAGCTAACACTTGAAGAGGACTTTCGATTTCATAAAGATGAGCACACCAATGATGGATATTGATAATGAAGCTGAAGCAGAAATCTGCATCCAGAGCCAACAGCTCATTACCAAGATCATCAGCTGATCAGTCCACACTCTTTTGCATTAACAGTTATGTTCAAGGATCTGTCCCGCTCCCTTCCCAACTGGACGATCATCATTAACATAAGCTCCAACATTGATATTCCTGTGACTGACACTGGAAGATAACTGCAGGAACATTTTGCACATAATCAGTTCAAACTATTTTGTGGTTAATGGAAAATTTATAGAACAATACCTTACAAAACATGAGTTATTAAAAGGCAGCTGAAAACTTATATAGTAACTAAATATTTTGTATCTTAATTAGCAAGCTGACTATGTAGGTTTACCAAAAGATACTTCAGATTTCCAGTATCTGCAGTATATTGTTCTTTATTCTTTCAATGACTGGTTTTGAAGTCTCTCAGAAACCAATAAAAACATCAAGTAACAGCTGACTGCATGCCATAAATAAAGAGAACTGGTGATAACTATTTTCAGCTGATGTTCTTGGTAATGAGCTGTTGGCTTTGGAAGCAAATTTCTGCTTCTGCTTCATTACCAACATCCGTCATTGGTGTCCACATCTTTATTAAACTGAAAGTCCTCTTCATCTGTTTTTCATTGAATAGGCAGGGTTTGCAGCAGACAGCATACAGAATCATAGAAACCCTACAGTGTGGAAACAGGTCCTTTGGCCCAACAAGTCCACACCAACACTCCAAACAGTAATCCACCCAAACCCAATCCCATCCTCTATTATCCTATTTTCATCCCTGACTAATGCACCTAACCTACACATCCCTGAACACTATGGACAATTTAGCATGGCCAATTCCCCCAAACTGCACATCTTTGGACTGTAGGAGGAAACCGGAGCACCCAGAGAGAAAGTGGAAACTCCACACAGTTGCCTGAGGCTGGAATCAAACCCTTTCCCTGGTGCTGTGAGACAGCAGTGCTAAGCGATGAGTTGGCAACTTTTCAAATTTCAGCCACACAACCATTTTTCAAGTGACTATTTAATCTATTTTACTACCCTGTCTTAAATGCATATTTTATACCATAACAAATTGCTGCATTAAGAAAGGTTAATCCACATCACTCCTCTGGGTCATCCAAAGGATATCTCCAGTAATTTCAATTTAGAGAGAATACAAAGAGTAGGATGAATCATCAGAAATATACTAAACCTGCCAACAAAGATTCTACATGCAGTGGTTCTCTGCAGTTCTCCGAGGAACAATGTTTTAACAACGGCCTGACTTTCCAGCGAGATAGTGACAATGTTGTGTTGTACCTTTCAAAATACTGCACAACCCCATGTTAACCTCTTGTAGGTTGATTAGAGTAAATAGACTTATGACTTCTCAAACGTTTAGGGCATCATTAGAGAATGCATCCCAGAGGAGCCTTCACACAATATAAACTACCTTCATGAATTTTGAATGGTACAACTCTATTAATGTGCAAAGGGTTTATGATAACCAATACTGCAACATGCAGATCTCTGCTCTTTTTCTTGACAGATGCTTTTGATATTGCTTTCATATTGCATTGGTCATCCAGGCCCACGCTTTTCAGTTGCACATTGAAATAAAGACTTGGAGGTGAATGCCTTTCCCTGCACATTTGACTTCTGATTTTTATTTCAGAATTCATAGTTGGCAGTGGAGTCTGGCTAAAGTCAGTTTACTGTTTGAAGCAGAATATTTATCAAGCGTACCACAGGGGAAAATAAATCACCTTTTCAGACAGTTGAACCAGTTTCATGATTTTCTTACAGAATCTCTACAGTGTGGAAACAGCCCATTTGGACGAACCAGTCCACACCGAACCTCCAAAGAGTAACCAAATGAGACCCATTCCCCATTTCTGCTTATTCATTTGGGGGTATTGGTTTTATTGGTTGGATCAGCATTCATTGCCCATCCCTAGTTGACCTTGAGAAGGCGGTGGTGGGGCTGCCTTCTTGAACTGTTGCACTCCACTTGCTGTAGGTTGACCCAAAATGCTGTTAGGGAAGGAATTCCAAGGTTTTGAACCAGTGACAGTGAAGGAATGGTGATATATTTCTAAGTAAGGATGGTAAGTGACTTGGAGAGGAATCTAAAAGGTGGTAGCGCTCCCACCTTGTCATTGAAGATGATCGTGGCTGTGGGTTTGGAAGGTGCTATCTAAGGAGCCTTTATGAATTTCTGCAGTGAATTTCATAGATGGTACACACTGCTGCTACTTATTCATCAGTGGTGAAGAGATTAAATATGATTCAAGGAGAATGCTTTGTCCTGGTTAGTGTCAAGCTTGAGTGTTGCTAGAGCTGCACCCATCCAGGCAAGTGGGGACTATTCCATCATACTACACTTGGTGCGTTATGGATAGTGGAAAGACTTAAGGGAGTTAGGAATTTCATTACTGCAGACAGGATTATTAGCCACTGACCTGCTCTTGTATTAAATGGCTAGTCCAGTTCAGTTGTTGAGGATAAGGTCAAGCGTGTTTTTCCCTCTTGTTCATTCTTTCATGACTTGCCGAAGACAGAGTCTGGCAGCACTGTCCTTTAGGAAGGTGCAGCTTTGTCAGTAGTGGTGCTGCCAAGCCACTCTTGGTGATGGACATTGAAGTCTCCAACCCAGAGTACAACCTCAACCTCAGTGCTTCCTCCAAGTGTTGTTCAATATGGAGGAGTACTGGTTTACTGGCTGAGTCAGGACAAGGTGCGGTTTAGGAACTGTCCTCAGTACTCAGTTGGATGTTTTTCACCCCTGATGACATAAAACCTAATGGCTTCCAGAATCAATGTTGAGGTCTCCCGGGTCAACTCCCTCCCAACTGTATACCACTGTGCCACTGCCTCTGCTGGTTCTGGCCCGCTGGTGGGAGGGAACATACCTGAGGATGGTGAAAGTCGACAGCGTATGATTTCATGAGTATGACTGTGTCAGACTGCTGCTGACTAGTCTGTGAAACAGGTCTCCCAATTCTGGCACTAGGTTGGTGCCAGGTGATCCATCTCACTTCATTCCTTTAGTTTGACAAATTTCCAATGATTGAGTGCACTGCAAATCACTGGCTGTAATTTATTTCCTCCCTCAGGACTCGGGATTATATAGAAAACAATGGGGCTACAGAATCAGTGGAGAAGGCTCAGGACTGATTTTTTTTTGTAGATTAGATTACTTACAGTATGGAAACAGGCCCTTCGGCCCAACAAGTCCACACCACACCACCGAAGCGCAACCCACCCATACCCCTACATTTACCCTTTACCTAACACTACAGGCAATTTAGCATGGCCAATTCACCTGACCTGCACATCTTTGGATTGTTGCTCAGTTAACAATTGTGCTGTGGGCCGGTGTAATAAACTTAAGCTTATTCTCACAAAGATTTTTACTTTCAAAGACTAGAGACAGATTCTTGTGCCCAGTCCCATTATGAGTTTGGTGGCAGACGTGTCATTTAATTGGGAAGAAAGGTGCAGTCTGCCTTGCCATCTCCATCCTGATTAAGTTTGGGGAATATCTCAAAGATGGTCTTTCATCTTCTGCACCACAACCAATATAAAACCTTAAATAAGCAGAAGTCTAAATAATTAATTGTTCTAGTGTCAAAGAGGGATTAGTGACTGGGAAAAGCTGAAGGCTTATGGAGAGACATGAAGTCACCTCCACAAACTGTTAAACAGACCTAATAACTAAAGATTTCATGGTTAAGTTGCCTTTCTGATTGCCATCACTGTGCCAATTAAGTGAAGGCAGGGAAAGCGAAGGAGGATAACTGAGGTCCTTCAATGGCTAATTAATGAAGGATGCAGGGTCCCGTGCACAACAGCAGGAAAAGGTTGGTGTTTCCCTAAGGACCCGGGAGCCCCTGCTCATTGGTACATGGTGGGGCCATAAGGGATAAGGGCCCCCTCACTGAAAAAGCACTGACCCAGCCCTTCAGAAACCTCTTTCCCTTCCATGGCCTGCTTGACAGTCCACAATGAGCCCTACCAACTCATCTACACTCTGGACCTGCTCCACCACCCCTGGTCCAGACCTATTACAGTTCCAACCATGGTAACCTTTCCACAGAGCAATTGGATATCTACATGAAACGAAAATATTCTCAGGCTACAGGGATCCAATGGAGTAATACTTTCAAAGAGTGAAAATAACTTAATAAAAAGCAAATGTGATACCAAAATCTACTTCGTAACAGAGTCCCACAACTGTGATTAAAATTACTTTTAAATAACCTAAAGGTCAACAAGCATTTTGAAGAGAAAGGTGAGAAATTGTATGACCCGAGAACATTAAATAGCTTTATAAATACCACTTAAGGGCATATGTCCTTTCGTTTGTGAGTAGGTGCAGCAAGTGTGACTCGGTCGGTTAGGTTGGGATACAGCATCAGCCTCATGAGGACATCAAAAAACCATGTTGACTTTTATGCATCCATCGGTCTGTGTCTCATTTCAGATGGTGATGTGCCAGTCCTCCTTGCCTTATAAAATTAGCCAAAATCTGCACACTCACCCAAGCTGTTTGGGTGGAACAGGTTACACCCATTACTGCTCAAAACTGGGCTGTAAAGGAACCAAAATCATTTTGCAATTTCTGGATCTATGCCTGAAAAAATGTTTTGCACTTATCAAAACTTTATGTGACAGAAATTCCTTGCGGGTTCCTTTCTCATGGTATATTATACTTCATTTTTTCACTTGGTAAAAGTAATGAACATGTTTCCTGCAATACTTCTAGAAAAATAAAATTCTGCAGAGCTATGGATTGCCTAAAGCATTAACTTGGAAATGATTTATGGATTTTCTTCGTCTTGCTCACTTGAGGAATTTGCGTTTTCTGAAGTCAAACTTTTAAATGACGTTCTGCATCACAGGCTCTATTCATCAAATGAACTAACATACTGCAAAATCACATTAGCTTTTCAAAACAAATGTGATTCATTAAGTCAAGGAAAATCCCAGAAATATGCACAATACAGGCACATCAGTAAATCCAAAATGCAATGTCTCTCTCACTGATAGTGGAAAAGTGCTTCTCTCTCCCCATCACGATTAACTGTTGCTCAGTTAACAATTGTGCTGTGGGCCGGTGTAATAAACTTAAGCTTATTCTCACAAAGATTTTTACTTTCAAAGACCAGAGACAGATTCTTGTGCCCAGTCCCATTATGAGTTTGATGGCAGACGTGTCATTTAATTGGGAAGAAAGGTGCAGTCTGCCTTGCCATCTCCATCCCGATTAAGTTTGGGGAATGTCTCAAAGATGGTCTTTCATCTTCTGCACCACAACCAATATAAAACCTTAAATAAGCAATTATGGGCATTCGAATGTCACATGCCACCAATGGTAACATTAACTCAGTAGTAGCTGGGGCTCACCATTTGGTGGTACAAGAAGCAGTCTCTGATATGTTTACTTTTGGGGCCTAGAGGGCCGCTGTACATAGGCAATTAGCATCTGAATAAGGGAGGGGAGAGTGGGGTTGAGGCCCCCTGCCCGCCCTTGCTGCTGTCCTCCCTCACTGAACTCTCCCACAGCCATCCGTCTCACAATCATTTATCCATGCCCGAGTCCAACCTCGATGTGAAGCCTTGGCTGTTGTACCACCAACAGCCACTGCCTTCCCAGCAGCGCTGCTGAGTCAGCAGAGCTGCCAGTCAACCAGCAACTCTCAGCAGGTGGAACATTTACCTCTGGGGTCTTTGGTCATGGGGTCCTTGATCCCACAGAGGAGCTGCCACTGACTAGTTAAGGGTCTGAGTAGCACAAGATCTTCTCACAATAAGCAATATGGAGCTCTTGCCACTATCTCATTGAATGGTGGAGCAGGCTTCGGGAGCTATGTAGCTTATATTCTTGTTCCTATTTATTATGTTGGATCAAAACTGCTTGCAGGATGGATGAGTACTCAATGCCAACTGAAGAATTAAAACACATCCAAACTCAATGGAAATACACATGATAAAGAATTACACTAAGACAAGATAAGACATTCGTTAGTTGCAAAAAACAGGATCCAGGGATTTTTGTTTTGATCTATTACAAAGTGGGTTGAGTGCTAAATGCCAGCTGCGTTGTTTAAAAGAGAATTCCAGTATAAATATATGTTTATACAGAATCAGAAAGTAATTGCCATAAAAAGTATTTGGAACTCAGAACGTAGGTCACACGTTTATGAGTTTTGTGTGATTATCTGAATTGGATGCAGGCAACCTACAACATAGGAATGTTATTTGGTCCACCTGTACTATTGTGTCTTAGATGGACCAAACAACATAAATCCAAGATTCCTCAAGAAAGACTGAGAAATCTTAGAAATGGATATGTTTAGTCACTAAAACATATTTACATAAGGCTGCAAATGGAACTTAAGCTTACTTTTTTAAAAAGAGAAAAATAGTGACTTATCAAAGACAACTGGAAAAAGTGACAACTGGACAACAGCAAAACAAAGTACCAATCTGTTTCCAAACACTAACATTTTGTAGATAATCAATTCCAGAGAAATTCCATTCAAATTTCAACACTAAGTTTTTTGCTTAACTGACTCCTTATCGTTTTTTTTCCTTCAACTGTCGAGACAATTTTGCAGTTCTTTTCCCAGTCTGCTGACAGAAACTGTTTTCAATTCCGATGGCCTAAATCTCTTGACATTTGGGGTGACTGGAGCACCTTTATGGCCTCTCACCATATGGATGTTCAATGGATTAGAAACTACTTCTGTTGATGTGACTCATTCCCCTGAACCAAAACCTTGAGTTCTCTTCATTGAACTTGTGGTTGTTTCAAACTGAGACTTGGAACCTCTGTTCTCAACTAAAAGTTAAACTGATGCCATTGATGTATTCACATTTTCTGTCATAAAGTCAATAGTATTGTAATTTTATCCATTAACATCACATGAGCTTTCTCAGGCACCTTACTGCAATCACATGTTTTCTTGGAACTGATGGCTTAGGTCACTGTCTAAATGACTTTCTGACCTATTTTGAAAGAACACAGAGCTGCACCGATTTGACCAAGATCCACCTGCCTTTATTTTTAAACATATCCGAATTCCAGAAATGATAATACAATATGTTTCCTATTCATCAGGAAATCCATAAATACCAAAGACTTAAAAAATGTTACAACATGTTATTCCAATAAGGAATAAAATGCAAACCACAGAATCAAAACTCAGTTGGTCTGTTCATTAGACACAGTGGAAATGAGCATTTATGGGATGTTATCAATGCTCATTCACAGAGCATAAAAGCACAAGAGTAAATGGAGACAATCAGCAATAGAATCAGTCGTCCATTTTATACCATTGCTAACAGTAAAGAACAACCTCATTCACTTTGTTAGAAAATACCCAGATTTACTCACATTATGTTGAGAATTATTATCTATGAGCCAATATATGATTTACTTGTATTTTCAGCAGGCATCTTCAAACTTTATTACATGAGCTGATGGTGTAAAACTTATTTGACCAAATGACTAGTTGGGTGGACACATTTAATAAACGAAATTGTAAATTAATATTAATATTTTGCTATGGTTATAGCGTAAATCATGCACAATGGTAAATTAAATAGGTGCAGATTGACAGAAAGAGTAAGATTTTCGTTTCATGATCGTTAGAAAAAAATTACCAGTCAACATAGATCATAGAACCTCAAGTCATAGCAAATTTCTTGAAGGAATTTGCTTCAAAAGCCAAGAGTCAAATATAAACATTAACACTGGATATGAGGTTTGGTCTTCTAATTTTGCACTAGGGCACAACTTGACCACCCCTCAAAATAAACTATATGAATGCAATTGGCTGAAAATCACAGTTTATACACAGAAAAGGTAATAAGTAGGACAGATAAAGGGAAAATAGTTGATGTCATATTTTAATTTTCAAAATTCATTTGATAAGGTACCACACCTTAGGCTACTTAATAAGATAAAATCTCATGGTGTTGGAAGGTAAAATATTCACATGGATAGATGAGTGGCTAACTAATAGAAGTTGGAGATTCAAGCAAGGAGGACATTTCCAGGATGACAGCCTGAAACTAATGAACTACCCCAGGAATCAGTGCTGGGACCAAAATTGTTTGCAATATATGTTAATAACTTGAATGAAGAAAGTGAATGTCAAATTTGCAATGACACAAAAAATAGGTAGGAAGGCAAGTGGTGAGGATGACACAGAGTTTTCAGAGCGATATAGACAGCTTAAGCAATGGCAAAAACTTGGAAATGGAATATAGTGTGTGAAAGGTGTGAGACTATGCATTTTGATAGGAAGAATGGAAGAGCTGAATATTATTTAAATGAAGAAAGATTAACAGAAAGCTACTGCATGGAAAAATTTGCAAGTCCTCATCCGTGAACCAAAAAGTTAGCATCCAAGTTCAGGGGATAATAGGGAAAACAAATGAAATGTTGGCTTTTATTTTTAAGGGAATGGAATATAATAGTAGCATGTTTTTTAATAAACCATGCAAGCCACTAGTCAGACCACAGCTGGAAGACCAAAAAGTTTTAGGCTGTTTATCTAAGTAAAGAAAATCTAACATTGGCGGCAGTTCAGAGAAGGTTCATGAGGTTGATAAATGTATCGAGGGATTGTCATACAAGGACAGGTTAAGCTGGCGGGCAGTGCTAATTGGAATTTAGAAAAATTAAAGCACGCAAGACTTTTTGGGGACTGTTTTCCCTTGTTTGAGAGTCCAGGACCAGAAGGTGTAATGTCAGAAAAAGGGGTTGCCCATATAAGCCAGAGATAAGGAATGTCTTCTCTCAGAGATTAATGAATCAGTAGAATCAGACGATTATCGAGGCTGGATCATTAAATACATTCAAGAGTGAGACAGATTTTTAATCAATGAGGGCATCAAGGGTTAAAGGGTAAAAACAGGGAAGTGGGTTTGAAGTTTATCAGGTCAGCCATGCTTTCCCTGAATGACACAGTTGATGGCCTGAATGGTGTGCTTCCTACTCCTATCTACCATGATCTTCTGAGTTACTGTAGTCATGCCACCTTTGCTGCAAATGCTGTCAGTTTAATTGACATCCATTTAACACACTCATTCAATCAGCTTCAGTAGTGTGTAGCTGATGTAATGAACTTTGACAAGGTTAGATTGTCCTTGTTTTTCTTTCAGAGAAGTTCTAAACGACCCAAGGTTCCATCATTTCTGAAGTCTGAATGGGTCACTGGGGCCCTTTTGTTTACCCCAAAAGACAATGCCTCTGGCCAAAGCCTTACATGTCTTAAACAAGACTGTTGTTATCAAAGGAGAGTGACCAGCTAGATGTGTAGCTAGCCTTCGTTTATATTAGAGTTAGTTGCAGCAGGGGATGTGTGGAAAAGGCTGCTGAACTCTCTCCTCTGACTTGAAACCTGTAAGGTTTTTGTGTAGTTTTTAATCTCTATGCTAAGGGGTCTGTTTATGGGAATGGTTGCAAGTATCTTTGGAACAGCATCATTAAGTCAGGGGTAGTCTGTCGGGTTTGGATAGGATAGATTATCCAGTAATCTCTCCACCGCACCGCAATTTCCCCTCAGACGTGGTCGACAACGCTCTCCACCGCATCTCCTCCACTTCCCGCACCTCTGCCCTTGAACCCCACCCCTCCAATCGCCACCAGGACAGAATCCCGCTGATCCACCAACCTCCGGATACATTGTATCATCCTCCATCATTTCCGCCACCTCTAGATAGACCCCACCACCAGGGATATATTTCCCTCTCCACCCCTATCAGCATTCAGGAGAGACCACTCCCTCCGCGACTTCCTCATCAGGTCCACACCCCCCACCAACCCAACCTCCACTCCCGGCACTTTCCCCTGCAACCACAAGAAGTGCAAAACCTCTCCCCTCACCTCCCTCCAAGGCCCCAATGGATCCTTCTATATCCCGTCGCAAATTCACCTGCACATCCACACACATCATTTACTGCATCCACTGCACCCAATGTGGTCTCCTCTAGCAGTCGGCTGCCTACTTGCGGAATGTTTCAGGGAACACCTCTGGGACACCCGCACCAACCAACCCAACCGCCCCGTGGCTGAACACTTTAACTCCCCCTCCCACTCCGCCAATGACATGCAGGTCCTTGGCCTCCTCCATCGCCAGACCCTGGCCACACGACGCCTGGAGGAAGAGCGCCTCATCTTCCATCTAGGAACCCTCCAACCACACGGGATGAATGTAGATTTCTCCAGCTTCCTCATTTCCCCTCCCCCCACCTTTTCTCAGTCCCAATCCTCGGATTCAGCACCGCCCTCTTGACCTGCAATCTTCTTCCCGACCTCTCCGCCCCCACCCCCTCTCTGGCCTATCACCCTCACCTTGACCTCCTTCCACCTATCACATTCCCAATGCCTCTCCCCCAAGTCCCTCCTCCCTACCTTTTATCTTAGCCTGCTTGGCACACCCTACTCATTCCTAAAGAAGGGCTTATGCCCGAAACATTGATTCTCCTGCTCCTTGGATGCTGCCTGACCTGCTGCGCTTTTCCAGCAACACATTTTTCAGCTCTGATCTCCAGCATCTACAGTCCTCATTTTCTCCTAGTTGATTTTAACCTACTGTGAATCATCTTGCAAGGATGCCTTCCTTGAAGAAGCTCTCTTCCTCCCTCTTCAAGGATTTCAGTGAGTTCCTCTCTCACTGCACCCCCAGGTCATCTCCTCTGCCCTGAAGCTCTTCAGCCACGTTCTCAAACAGACTGCTACCACAGTCACATCTCCTTCCTCAGCATCTGTCCACGGAACCGACTGACCCCGATTGGACTCTGGACTACCTTCAGACCAACAAAATTTGGACCCAACCAGGACAACCAGTACCTACAACAAATCCGAAGCCTCCAGCAACAGACCTCCCTCCGGATCCTCCGCTCCACGCTTGCAGCCATGCGCCGCTACCTATATTCATGAATGCAGATTTCTCCAGCTTCCTCATTTCCCCTCCCCCCACCTTATCTCAGTCCCAACCCTTGGACTCAGCGCCGCCTTCTTGACCTGCAATCTTCTTCCCGACCTCTCCGCCCCCACCCCCTCTCTGGCCTATCCCCCTCACCTTAACCTCCTTCCACCTATCGTATTCCCAACACCCCTCCCCCAAGTCCCTCCTCCCTACCTTTTATCTTAGCCTGCTTGGCACACCCTCCTCATTCCTGAAGAAGGGCTTATGCCCAAAACATCGATTCTCCTACAGTCTGGGCTACCTGCTTAAAAATGTTTTGAGGGGTCAGGCCTGGGCCATAACACTGAAATTATTGTGGATTTTCAGAGCTATAACTACCGTAAAAAATAAACAGCAAGGCCAATTTGAAAACAGTAGTTTTCAACTTTAAATTACTGGATAAGTTAGCATAGCTGTGAGGTTTCCATTCCAGGCTGCTGTGAAAATAGAAGGAGATATAAGAGAGAATTGGAATTTTTCCACTCTCAGTGGAGAGCTATGAAGTAACTATAGACTTGAACAAGATGACTGAAAAAGTAAGATTCACAACATTGTTAGTAATGCTAGGGAAAGCATGCCACAAATTGCATTATGTCCCAAACCTCATTGAGGAACAAAGAAACCAGAGAGATTTTGAAGGCTATAACAACATACTTCGAAACCTTTATTCATGCCATTTACGAACAGTATATGGTTAACGTTAGAGCTCAGGGGGATAGGGAGAGTACTGATCACTATCATTTTGAGCTTAACCCTGTTAATTTCAACAACTGTAAAATGATTTAATCAGAGACAAGACTGGCTTAGGCATAAAACAATCCAGCTGTAAGAGTACATTTGCTGATAGAATTTGTTTTCTCAAGAAAGCTATCTACGAGTGCAGAAGCTCTGAGGTTGTCAATCTTTAATTAGAGCATATTAATGGGAGAACAGACAGGGCTTTGCATTATACAGGGAGTCACTCCACTCTGAAGAAGAACAGGATGAGAACTTAAACTGCTGGGACATAGTAAGTCAAGGACCAAATGTAGGTGAATGGGACTAGGGCTCTCTCTATAACACTGGGGAAAAGAAAATTTGCTGAAGAGCCAGAAGAAAGATCTTGACCAAAGGAGAGGTTGTAAATACTGCAGGGGACACTAGATAAACGATAAAGCATGTCCATCTTGACGAAATCAGAGCTGCAAAAAGCTGACTCAATTTGCCCACAAGTGTTTCTTTAGAAAGAAACTATAAAATCTAGAAGGATAGTTGCTAGACAGATGTCAGCCCAGAGTTCTGATGAATCATTCTACACCACAGAATAGATTGCCATCATTAAGCCTAAAGTTGATAAAAGATTTGTGACTGTTTTGATTGATGACTGCAAAAATAGACCATCAAGAGAATATGGAGTGTCAGGTAGCCACTGGTGCTTCATGCAACATCGTGAGGTTCGTAGATCTGTGTGAAGCCACTTAAAATGAAGATATATGCATGAAGCCCTCAAAGGTAGGGTAAAGAGTATGGAATGGAATAATAATCATCCCAAGAGAACAAATGAAGCTCAGAGCCCAATGCAATGTGAACAATCAAGATTCTGAATTCCAAATGGTAGACTTTAAGCAAAATCCACTCATCTGAGATGAATCAAACATAAAACTTGCACTAGTGGCTGCACACATGCCAGAAGAAATTTGCAGATTTCACAAGCCACTAAGCTTTTGACTACTAAACATACCCGAGAAGATAATAAAGATGTTCTTGGAAGTCTTCCTGGTGAATATTGTCTTGAAGGAGATTAGAGTGAGATCACTCAGCATCTGTCAAGAAGATTTGCAGCTACTCTCAAGTCCAGCCTGAACAGCAAGGTAGAGGAACCACTGTTCCCAGTGCCCAAAAAGGTATCAAAACATCAATGATCGAGAAGCAACTGGAAGCTAATGAACAGCAAGCACAAGAAGTATTCATCACAGAATAGCAAAAGAAGAAATATGATAAGAAAGAAACATGAAGCAAGAAGAAAAAGGTGCAACTGACTATCGATGGCGAAAGGATTCACCCAGACTCTGATAATGTGAAACTTGTAGCAGATTTGCAGTGACTAACAGATATAAACATGACAACAATTTGTGGATTTGTGAATTATCATTCACATTTCTTGCCTAATTTTTCATCAGAAACTGATCATCAATGCAAGACTATGCAATTGCGCTGGTGCACAGGACACAAAGGTGCTTGCTCTCAAATGAAACAAAACGAGAAACAGGTCAAAATGCTTTGAATTCCATCCACCCAGCAGAGACACTGAACACAAAAGTGTCTTGCTCTGATCAAGCACTCACCATCAGCATGATGTTCCCAAGTAAAGAATCTTCACCCCCACCTTGGGTAATCCAAGATGGAAGATGGGAAAAAGTTTGGCTGTAAGAATCATTCATTTTTGAGGTATTTTAGCTGTTGGAGGTGATTTCTTCAAATTCCAGGAGCAACAATTATGGTTTTACATCCTGTTGCACTGTTTTGGAATATTGTGGAGAAAAAAAATCAAAACAATGGCACTTTAAAAAGGAGGAAGACAAACAAAGGCAGTGACCACATGGTCAAAGAAAGAAACTGAAACTGCTGTCTGACACAGCAGTGAATCTGCATAGTTACTGCTTTTGCTGTTTGAGTTCATATATCTCTGGATGATGGAGTGCATCTAGGAAAAATTGACAAACTGCCAAATTCCCAGCTGACCTTGGATGGACCTGTGTGGGAGAGCTCACAGCACAGGAACAGATAAGTGCATAGTTTTTAAATGCAAACTTGTTGTAAATCTGCAATAGTGAGTAGAGTGGGTTCTTTCTTGATTATATGATTTATTTAGATCTGTCTCTTGATTAAATTTTAAAAAATATAAACCATAAGCATTAAGTTAGCCTGGAGCAGTGTTTTTTTAATAGTCAACAGCTTAGGGGCTGGTGAAACTCTGCAAATTTCTTCTGGCAGTGTACAGTCACTAGTGCAAGTTTTATGCTTGATGGTGCTATTTCCTGGGTCTGTAGATTGTGAAGGAGCAAAGATGAGTAGAGTGATGTACTCTTCCTGTCAGATATGGGAGTTAGGGAGACTTTCCATGTTACTGATGATTATGTCTACAGTAAGTGTTTTTGGTTGGAAATCCTATCAGATCGGTTGAAGCAGCAGTTAGAGGCAATAAGGAATTTACAGGAGCTAAGGGATGTGATGGATCACAGTTATAAGAAGGGAGAAAAACTGCAGATACAGTCAGATAGATGGGTTAACTCCAGGAAAAATAGGAGGGGTAGGCATGTAGTGCAGAAGTCTCCTGTGGTTATCCCATTTCAAACAGTATCCTGTTTTGGAAAATATCAGGGGTGATGAACTCTCAGGGAAATGTAGCACAAACAGCCAAGTTTCTGGTACTCAAAATGGCTCCAATGTAATAAAGGGTATGGCGGGTTCCAAGCGATTGATTCTGATAGGGGACTCTCTAGTCAGAGGATAGACAGACGTTTCTGTGGCCAGCAGCTAAAAATCAGAATGGTGCGTTGCTTCCCGGGTGCCAGGATCAAGGATGCCTTAGAGAGGGTGCAGAATGTCTTCAAAGGGAAGAGGGAACAGCAGGAGGTCATTGTACACATTGGAACTAACAACATTGAAAGGGAAAAGGATGAGATTCTGAAGGGAGAATATAGAAAGTTAGACAGAAATTTAAAAAGTCCCCAAGGGTAGTAACATCTGGATTACTCCTACTGCTATGAGCTGGTGAGGGTAGGAATAGGAGGATAGAGCAGATGAATGCATGGCTGAGGAGTTTGTGCAGGGGAGAAGAGTTCACAGTTTTGGATCTTTTGAATATTTTGTGGAATAGAAGTGACCTATACAAGAACTATACATTGCACCTGAACAGGAAGGAGACGAATATACTGGCAGGGAGATTTGCTCGAGCTGCTCAGGAGGACTCAACCTAGTAAGGTAGGGGGTGGGACTCAGGGGGATAGTGAGGAAAGAGATCAACCTGTGACTGGTACAGTTGGGAAAAGGAACGAGTCAAACAGTCAGGGCAGGCAGAGAATAAGGTAAAACTGATAAATTAAACAGCATTTATTTCATTGCAAGAGGCTGAATGGGAAAGGCAGATGAACTCAGGGCATGGTTAAGAACATGGGACTGGGATATCATAGCAATTACAAAAATGTGGCTCAGGAACGGACAGGATAGAAAGGGGGGGGGGGCAAGAGGAGGGGAGAGTAGTGTTTTTGATAAGGGATAGCATTACTACTGTTCTGAGGGAGAATATTCCTGGGAATACACCCTGGAAAGTTGGGTGGAACTGAGAAACAAAATAGGGATGATCACCTTATTGGGATTGTATTACAGAACCCCCGATACTCAGCGGGAAATTGTGACAAAAAATTGTAAGGAGATCTCAGTCATCTTCAGAATAATAGGGTGGTTATGGTAGGGGATTTTAACTTTCCAAACATAGACTGGGATTGCCATAGTATTAAGGGTTTAGATGGAGAGGAATTTGTTAAGTGTGCACAAGAAAATTATCTGATTCAGTAACCAGATGTACCTACTACAGAAGATGCAAAACCTGACCTATTCTTGGCACATAAGGCAGGGCAGGTGACTGAGATGTCAGTGGGGGAGCACTTTGGTGCCAGCGACCAAAATTCTATTAGTTCTAAAATAATGATGGAAAAGGATAGACCAGATCTAAAAGTTGATGTTCTAAACTGGAGAAAGGCCAATTTTGACAGTATTGGGCAAGATCTTTCAAAAGTTGATAGGGGCCAGATGTTCGCAGGTAAAAGGACATTTGGAAAATGGGAAACCTTCAGAAATGAGATAACGAGAATCCAGAGAAAGTATATTCCTGTCAGGGTGAAAGGAATGCTGACTGACTAGAGATTTTAAGATTTTAGTTAAGAAAAAGAAGGAAGCATATGTCATGTATAGTTAGGATAGATTGAGTGAATCCTTAGAAGAGTATAAAGACAACAGGAGTATATTTAAAAGGGAAATCAGGAGGGCAAAAAGGGGACATGGGATAGCTTTGGCAAATAGGGTAAAAGAGAATCCAAAGGAATTTTACAAATACATTAAGGGCAAAAGGGTAACTAGGGACAGAATAAGGTCCCTCAAAGATCAGCAAGGCAGCCGTTGTGTGGAGCTGCAGGAGATGGGGGAGATACTAAACGAGTACTTTGCATCATTGTTAACTGTGGTGAAGGACGTGGAAGATATAGAATGTAGAGAAATAGATGGTGACATCTTGTTAAATGCCCATATTACAGAGGAGGTATTGCTGGATGTCTTAAAATGCACAAAGGTGGATAAATCCCTAGAACCTGATCAGGTGTACCCTTGAACTCTGTGGGAAGTTAGGGAAGTGATTGCTGGGCCTCTTGCTGAGATATTTGTATCATTGATAGTCACAAGTGAGGTGCCAAAAGACTGGAGGTTGGCTAACATGGTGCCACTATTTAAGAAAAGTGGTAAGGACAAGCCAGGGAACAATAGGCCAGTGAGCCTGACAGCAAATTTGTTGGAGGGAATCCTGAGGGACAGTATTTACATGTGTTTGGAAAGGCAAAGACTGATTAGGAATAAGAGTTGAAAAATGAGATGCTGGAAAAACACAGCAGGCCAGGCAGCATCCGAGGAGCAGGAGAATCGACGTTTCGGGGATAAGCCCTTCTTCTTATGCCAGAAACGTCGATTCTCCTGCTCCTCGGATGCTGCCTGGCCTGCTGTGTTTTTCCAGCATCACATTTTTCAACTCTGGTCTCCAGCATCTGCAGTCCTCACTTTCTCCTAACTGATTAGGGATAGTCAACATAGCTTTGAGTGTGGGAAATCATGTCTCACAAACTTAATTGAAATTTTTTGAAGAAGTAATGAAGAGGATTGATGAGAGCAGAACAGTGGATGTGATCTATATGGACTTCAGTAAGGCATTTGACTAGTTTCCTCATGGTAGACTGGTTAGCAAAGTTAGATCTCATGGAATACAGGGAAATCAAATCATTTGGATACAGAACTGGCTTGAAGGTAGAAGACAGAGGGTGGTGGAGGAGGACTGCTTTTCAGACTGGAGGCCTGTGACCAGTGGTGTGCCACAAGGATCAGTGCTGGGTCCTCTACTTTTCATTATTCAGATAAATGATTTGGATGTGAACATAGGAGGTATAGTTATTAAGTTTGCAGATGACACTAAAATTAAAGGTGTAGTGGTCAGTGAAGAAGTTACCTCAGAGTGCAATGGGATCTTGATCAGATGGGCCAATGGGCTGAGGAGTGGCAGATGGAGTTTAATTTAGATAAATATGAGGTGCTGCATTTTGGAAAGGCAAATCAGAGTAGGACTTATCCACTTAATAGTAAGGTTAATGGGGAATGTTGCTAAACAAAGAGACCTTGGAGTACAAGTTCATAGTTCCTTGAAAGTAGAGTCACAGGTAGATAAGATAATGAAGAGGCATTTGGTACGTTTTAATTTCTTGGTCAGAGCATTGAGTATAGGATTTGGGAGGGCATGCTGTGGCTGTACAAGACATTGGTTAGGCCACTTTTGGAATATTGCGTGCAATTCTGGTCTCCTTCCTATCGGAAGGATTAGATTAGATTACATTACTCACAGTGTGGAAACAGGCCCTTCGGCCCAACATGTACACACCGACCCACCGAAGCGCACGCCACCCATACCCATTCCCCTACATTTACCCCTTCACCTAACACTACGGGCAATCTAGCCAGGCTAATTCACCTGACCTGCATATTTTTGGATTGTGGGAGGAAACCGGAGCACCCGGAGGAAACCTATGCAGACATGGGGAGAATGTGCAAACTCCACATGGGTCTCTGGTGCTGTGAGGCAGCAGTGCTAACCACTGTGCCACCGTGCCGCCCTGTGTTGTGAAATTTGAAAGGGTTCAGAAAAGATTTACAAGGATGTTGCCAGGGTTGGAGGACTGAACTATAGGGAGAGGCTGAATAGGCTGGGTCTGTTTTCCCTGGAGCATTGGAGGCTGAGGGGTGACCTTATAGAGAATTCTAAAATCACGAGGAGCATAGATAGGGTAAATTGACAAAGTCTTTTCCCTGCAGTGAGGGAGTCCAGCACTAGAGGGCATAGGTTTAGGGTAAGTGGGGAAAAATTTAGAAGGGACCGAAGAGACAACATTTTCATGCAAGGGTGATGCGTGTTTGTGTTGAGCTGCCAGAGTAAATGGTGGAGGCTGGTACAATTACAACATTTAAAAGGCATCTGGATGGGTACATGAGTAGGAAGGATTTAAAATGATACGGACCAAGTGCTGGCAAATGGGATTAGATTAAGTAAAAATATCTAGTCGCCATGGATGAGCAGGACTGAAGAGTCTGTTTCAGTGCTGTACATCTCTATGACTCTATGCAAGAGAAGCTCACAGAAATAACTGTACATCTGTAATCAAAAGAACTGAAGTCTATAGAGATAAAGTTTATGTGCTGAGACTGATCAAAGTGGGACATACTGGAATTCTCACAAGGTTCCTTCATGGATGATAATTTCTCTTTGTTGATCATGTTATGTTGGGTAACATGATTAATGTATAACTACAAGTAAAAGTATATGCAAACACGTTTTGATGAAAAGAGGAATTTTTGAAGAAATGCATTCGTACGTAGTGTTCCAGCTGGTTTATAGTGACCTCGACCTCTGCTGTCGGTGTCTTCATGTTACGAAATTAAACATTGGTGAGGACTGGTTTTACTGCTTTTACTTAATTATAGAGCAAACTTCCTATCATTTTGCACATCAATCGCTTTAATTAATACAGAAGTATTTACTTCTAAAAAGCCAATATATATGTATAATGAGTGCATTTTAGGATTAAGCGTAATGTTCTATTGGCATTAACAAGTTTCCTTTGGGCACTGATTAATGAGGTGTCAAAAAGATTCATTTTGTTGTAAAGTGAAGAGCCTAATATTTATATAGGTGAGAATGAGGGCCATTAATCTGCAACTTAAATCCTTAAATAAGCTTTCTAAATGGACAGTGGTAACCCAGTTTGAGTTTCCTTTTTACTATTTCTATGCAGAACTAGTTACATTTGCAGAAAAACAGAGTTATATATCATACAGCAAAGATGTATGGGCATTTAGCCTATCATAGGAGCAGCACGGTGGCTCAGTGGCTAGCACTGCTACCTCACAGCACCAGGGACCCAGGTTCGATTTCAACCTTGGGTGACTGTGTAGAGTTTGCACATTCTCTGGTGTCTGTATGAGTTTCCTCTGCGTGCTCTGATTTCCTCCAGAGTCCAAATCTGTGCAGGTCAGGTGAATTGGCCATGCTAAACTGTCTGTAGTGTTAGGTGTGTTAGTCAGAGGGGAATGGGTCTGGATGGGTTACTCTTCAGAGGGTCTGTGTGGATTTTTTGGGCAGAAGGGCCTGTTTCCACACTATATGGAGTCTAATCATATCTATGATAGCTCTTTGAAATAGCTTTCTAAATTGTCCATCTCCATTGTCTTTCCCCAGATCCCTGTGTTCATTTTTCCATTTTCAAGAACATGTACACATACATCATTAGATCAGTTGTCTCTAGCTGTTCAGACACAGCGGAAGTGGGAGTGATGTTGCTTAAAAGTTCATTGCAAGTAATAGAAATGGGACAGAATTAATTATAGTGAAACTTAGACAGTGACATATCTATTAAGATAACACATTACTTTTAAGTCCTAAACTTTCCTCACCATTCAATGCAACTGCACAGATACAGTATGCTTCCAAAGGTAGACAAAAATCGGTATGAACATTCAGCAAGCAGAAAGCAACAGATGCATGATCAAAATTCTCAGAAAAGATTGCAATTGAAACATTGACCTATACTTATTTTTCAGTCATCAGTTGAACTGCTGTACAGTTCTAGCACTTTCTATTTGAACTTTAATTCTCAGCACTCATGATTCTTTCTTTTAAACTTATCACCATATTGAATACTGCTCCTGCCTTCAATTTCATAACGTCATTGCTTTGTCAGGATATAATGAGTTCATTTTCACAGAGTTTAGAATTAAACAGAAGTATTAGCAATCTGGAAGAATGTCACCCCTTTGTCGATATTTTCATATTTCATTACATTATGGACAACTTATTTTGGGGGAGGAGGCTTTAATGAGGTTTGCTTGGTGGTTACCTTTTGATTTCCAGGGCTACAGTTTAGCTTTCAGAGGTTCTTTCCTCATTAACTCATTTATTAGGTGATGTAGTCATGCAGCAACAGTACCGTCAGTACTTGGATTGATGTATTGGGTACTTGAGCTCATACAGAAGCATAATTAGAACAGTCCATCAACATTGCAAACAATCATCAACCTTCCATTAAACTTAAAGTAACTGCACACAATAAGAGCACTGATTTTTTTAGACAACATAGTCTTTAAATTAACAGAACTGGCATAATTTAGCAACAAATATTATTTTTAAGATAACTGACAAAAGTTCATCAACCTAAACACATTGTCTACAGATGAGTGAGATGATATCCAATGCATTTCCATCATGTTTGCATAAAACTGGAAAAAATATAGCCAGGTAGTTATGACCTTTCTAAACTGCATCTCATTCTATAATCTCAAATTTAAAATGAACAATTGGCAATGTTTCTTACAATTCCATGTGGTAGTTCCTGAACATCTTCCTCTCCCCATCCCCCCACCCCCGCCTTCTGCAAAGACTGTTCCCTTCGACAGTCCCTGGTCTGCGCCACTCTTCCCACCAACCCACACCCAACCCCCCCCCCCCCCACCCCCCACAAACCTCCAGGTACCTTCCCCTGCAACCGGAAAAGATGCAAAACCTGCCAGGACACCACCCCCCTCACCTCCATCCGGGGCCCCAAACACCTTCCAGGTGAGACAGAGATTCACCTGCCTCTCCTCCAATCTAGTTTACTGCATCAGGTGCTCCTGATGTAAACTTAGAGAACGGTTCACCGAGCATCTCAGCCGGGCCCACAGTGGCCGACTGGATCTCCCAGTCACCACCTATTTCAATTCCCCTTCCCACTTCCTTTCCAACATAACCATCCTTGGCCTCCTCCATTGCCACAACGTATCAAACCGCAAATTGGAGGAACAACAACTCATCTTCCACCTGGACAGCCGACAGCCCAGAGGGCTCAACATTGAGTTCTCCAATTTCAAATCACCCCCCTTCCCATCTCCTGACTCCCTTCCATTCCTCTCAGCCACCAATCGGATTCATCCCTCCAATTGACCAACCAGGTCGTACCCTCTACCTGTCTCCACCTATTCCCACCTAACCACTCTGCCCAGTCCCTGCACACCCATCCCAGTCCTGAAGAAGGGTTACACCCGAAAAGTCGACTTCTCCACCTTCTGATACTGCCTGGTTTGCTGTGTACTTCCAGCCTTCTGCCTGTCTACCCTGAACATATGCAGTCTTAACTTACAGATTACATAATTAGCTTTAAGGAATTCATTACCTCTAATTTCAGGTCTTCCTGGGCCCCAGAAAGCTGAGTACTCATTTCTTGGCAGTTTTAAAACAGCTCCATCCCCTCTATAGCCTCTGTCTGTCTCCTCATCTGCCCTTTCCAGCTGGCTATCCCTCATACTCCATTAGGTGCCTCTCTCCACAATGCCCCTTGAGGTGTCCCACTTTCTCCACCCTCTTCAGACTCACCTTCTCCACCAATGCAGCCTCTCTGTACCCCCACTACTATCACCTCCCTCTCTACCCCATTGTAGCCCTGCCCTTTTCTACCTTACAGCATTCCCCACCCCTCTTTTGTAACATCCCCATCTTCCCTCACATCCCATTGAAGCCTGCATCTCTCCCCATATCACCAACAACCATTACAGCGCCATCCCCACCACTCCCATCCATATCCACATGCTACCTCTTTCTCTTGCCAGCAAATGACCTTCCCTCAGACCGAACAGACAGAACCAAAGGGGACTCCCAGCCTCATCACCAGCTTTCCTCGCCTCAACTCCTTGGCAGTACAGGCTTTGGCTCTCTAACAGCCCCGGTCTCAGTTCCTCAGTCTAGATGCCCTGATCTCTTGCTAACTTTCCTTTCTCTCTTTCTTACTCACCCCACTCACTGCTCCTGCAATTGCAGGCTGATTCTCTCCTGTATTTGCTGCTGACAGGTTTACTAGGTGCTGTTCCCCAGGGATTCCATCAACACCACTTTTGCAGGGCAATATTTCTGTGGTTAATTGCCCCCAGCACTCTGATTGAATAGTACCCAATGTTATTATGAACAATGGATCACTACTCATGGGAAAATAAACAGAAACCCATGAAAGAAATTTTTCCAAGGCATTTTAATTTTGAATTTGGCAACATAGAAATCATTAAACACTTTTAGAGTTTACACCATTACCCACCGTGGGCAGCACGGTGGTTAGCACTGCTGCCTCACCGCTCCAGAGACCCGAGTTCAATTCCCGCCTCAGGCAACTGACTGTGTGGAGTTTGCACATTCTCCCTGTGTCTGCATGGATTTCCTCTGGGTGCTCCGTTTCCTCCCACAGTCCAAAAATGTGCAGGTTAGATGAATTGGCCATGCAAAATTGTCTGTAGTGTTAGGGGCAGGGGTAAATGTAGGGGACTGGATCTGAGTCGGTGTGGACTTGTTGGGCCAAAGGGCCTGTTTCCACACTGTAAGTTATATATAATCTACCTGCACTGTGAATATAATAACAATTTTAGGATGCAGTGTGAGTCTCATTTTAAGTGTAAAGCTTTCAAGCAACAGTCATAGGTAAGTACGATCAGTGCATGTCTGACTGGAGCAAATTATTAGAATTAAGTCACAAGAGTGTGTTATGTATTATAACAGTATCAAAGTAAAACAATTCCAGCAAAAGCTAATTGCCACATACATTACAAATATCCATTAATGCAATTTCTATCCTCCTTGTAATATATGCTGTCCTCTCTTGCAACTCATATAGTTAGTGATAGCCAACCTTTGAGATATAAACATATCCTGTTGCTGTTTGTCACATGATATCTACTTGAACAGAGTAGGCTGTAAAAACGAATAGGTTCAGACACATCTTCCTCGACAGCCGTTATCAGGTGCAAACGATACTCAAACGTAAGTAAAAACATTCTAATAACGGAGTTAGTGCTCAGCACAATTCCTACCTAATGACTGCAGTAATGAATGCAATTTGCTTACCTCATAAATAACCACAAATCCTTAGTTTTCCTATTACCTAAAGAATTGTAACATGAATTGATGTCAATAAAGGTCAGATGTACCACTTGAAATGCAGTAAACAAACAAATGGATTGCATTTCCAAAACAAAATTAATCGCCCTGTATTCTAAATATGTGGCAAAAACAGTTGAAAATGTTTAACTATTGTTTTTTTATACAAAACTTGGCATTTACTGAAGAAAAAGACATGTTACTGAATCTTCTGTCTTTCACTCAGCCTGTAAAAACACTGAAATGACAGCTTTCAAATGATCACAATCACTGAAGACAGGTTGGCAAGTTGATTCTGATTGGTTGAAGCATTGCCAAGATCTCCAAGCTTCTGCGTAATTCAGAAAAGGGCAAGACTTGAATTTTGTTCATAGAGAATGGGTCCTAGTGTGTGGATATGTGTCAGCTCGTAAGCATGAGAGCGTCACATTATAATTTTGTCTGATTACCTTTATCTGTAGCTAGTACTTGCCAATGAATAGCTGACTGAATCATGCAACATCTTCTTTGGTTGTTCAGAAAAGACGAAACAACTTGCGGTCAATGGAATGATGACATGCAAATAGAAACACTAACCTATAGGATTTGGCTGAGTTAACAGATCAAAGCAAAAGTCAACAAAATATTAACATAATCACCATTGCTATTTCCATTAACATATTAGTTCCGTGATGGACATAATAATTGCCTTCTTTAACCAAGTGCATTACATGTTGTATAAGTTTATTTACTCTTTCATTGGATGTGGGCATTGTTGATTATGCCAGTATTTACTGCTCATCCCCAATTGACCTTGAGATAGTGAATCACCTTCTTGAAGAAGGTTTGGAGGAGATCTTGCAAATAATTAGGTTCCCCACTTTTGTTGCTCTTGGTGGCAGAGATCATAGGTTTGAAAGGTGCTGTTGAAGGCACTTGTGTGAGTTTCTGCAGTGTATCGCGTAGATTGTACACAGTTCTATTACCACCAGTGTGTCATTGGTGGAAGGAAATTATGTTTAAGGTGGTGGATAGGTTGCTGACCAACTGGGCTGCTTTGTCCTGGATGGCATCAAGCTTCTTAAGTGTTGTTAGAGCTACACTCATCCAGGCAAGTAGACAGTACTCCATCACACTCCTGAATTGAGCCTTGTAAGTGGTGGACAGCTTGGGGAATGGGATATATGGTCAGGTGGCAGGCCACTCATTTCAAAAAGCCCAGCACTTATATATTCTTGTATTTACAGGACTTACACAACTGGTAATGTTCAGTTTCTAGTCAATAGTAACCTCCAGGATGTTGTTAAGTCCTGATGAGAGGTCAAGAAGTTGAAACATTAACTGTATTGCTCTCTGCAAATGCTGCTTGACCTGCTTTTTTGTTTTTAATTCAGATTATTAGTATCTGCTGCATTTTGCTTTTGTGTTGATAGTGGAAATTCAGTGATGGAAATGCCATTGAATATCAAGGGCGATGGTTAAATTCTCTATTGTTGGGAATAATCAGTGCCTGGCACTTGTGTAGTGTGAACATTGCTCATCACTTCTCAAGCCAAGTCTGAATGTTGTCCAGGTCTTGCTGCATGTGGACAATGACTACATCAGTATCTGAGGAATCACAAATGGTGCTGCACATTGTAAAAGCTTCAGTGGACATCCCCGTTCTGATTTTTTTTGTGAAGGGGAGGATCTTAATGAAGGGTCTAGGATACTATTCTGAGGAACACCTGTGGTGAGACTCTGCAATCAGAGTGATTGACCTCCAATAACAACAACTATCTTTCATTTGTGCCAGGTAGTGACTCCAACGGAGAAGTTTTCCCCCAATTGACATTGACTCCAGTTTTTCTATGGCTCCTTGCTGCCGTACTTTCCCATTGCTAGCATCTAAATGACAGCTCGCATCAACATGCTGATTATCAAGAGTTGATTGAATTTGTGGTAATTGGCTGGGTTGGATTTGTCACTTTTTTTGTACAAGTGGCATAACTGGACAAATTTCCAATTACAAGGTAAATGTCAGTGCTGTAGCAGTACAGCTGTACAGTGGACAGAAGCATGAGCTTTGTTTGTCTTCAAATTCCTGCTAACAGCTTCATCATAAAATATAGTTTAACACAAATGCCAAGCACTTAAGGTTTACTCTCCAACTAACAGGTTTCCAGTTCAAGTTTTGAGAAATGTTTTTAAGTGAAATTTCACTCAATGTCATTGAATATGCGTGGAAGTAAAAACTGAATCAGGCCTCATTATGAAATACAGTCAGACAATAAACTATGTTCTTTGTTTTCTCATGTCTTAGAATATGCCAGAGACTTCCCATACTCAAAAGGAGCCAGGTGCTTTCTTTTAAACAGTGTAAATTATTCAGTCATGCCTATGGGAGGAATTTTCATGTTGTCTGCTGAGGCACATTGCCATTCTTGCTGCAATAGATTTATTTTAAGCAAATTATTCTTGAGATTTCTGTCTCAATAGGGACATAAATCCAAGGGAAACTTCCAGCTGATAAACAATATAACAGATATCTCCAAGTACTGTACAAGTAAAAGCTACACTGGGGCAGGTTATTTGCACAAACTGCGTAGGAGAGCTCTCAGCTTTCTGACAAAGGAAAATTGAAAATGAATCGTCTGCTGGACATGCATTGTCTGAAAGTTTCTATTCTTGTTGTCAACAATGGCCCAGGGGCAAACGTTCTGGTGCAACCACCTTCAAAAGATTCAAAAGGTAACTGGGCATGCTAATGGCATTCTCACTGAAACAATGGACTGGGTTTTCTAAGGAGCGGCAGATCTCACGCAGATCTCCACCCAGGATATTCTTTTAAGCAAAAGAGGGAATTCCTGATGAGGGAAACTGGGCAGAGCTCCTTCTGAAATGTGGGTCCGATCTTCACTCTGACACTGCCCTCACTCTGCAAACCTGTCAGAGAAAATTCAAGCCACACCCCCTCTTGCACAGCAGTCAGCTGCTGTATTCTGAAATGTGAAGATCCAGAATCACAGACAGCTGCTTTGACAACTGTTGTCAGGGGAGTATACAAGTGGGATGTTCGGGTGCCAGGAGGGTAGGATGTCAGGTCCAACAGGATGGGTCAGTTTGGGTCCAGCCACGAGGAGTGTGAAGAGTCGGGTCAGGTCCAAATGGGGATGTTCAAGTCAGATTTGGGTAATCCAATCAATTGGGCCAGCACTTGAAGAATTTCTCAGAGGTTTAACTATGTGTTTAATAGTCCAACACTTGCTGACTAGTATTTATTTAATTTCATTGGAACGCTCCAAATTTTCTGAATTATCTGGAGATTTTCAGCGGGTTCCAGACAGAGGGGAATTGTCCAGCAGAATCTTCAATTTCCACGGGAAGTGCTTTGAAGTTTGGTTTGATAGAGAATCTGCAAGGCCCTATGCACATCTTCCATCTGTGTTGGAATAATAGTCATTGGTAATTCAGGCCAATAATTCTCATGTATTGTTTACAAAAACTGTTTACAAGGACAGTAAAGAAATTCAGGCTGTCAAACAAACTGATTTGGAGAAATCAATATGAAAGGTTGACTGCTTCATCAAAGAAAGGTTCACCAAAGACAAAAACAAAAGGAAGGTCCTGAAGGTCATGTCTCATTTCAGGATCTACTCTGACTATCTTTTAAAATTGTTCTTCCGCAATTAAGGTTCCTGAATTAAATATCTGCCTAATTCTTTATCACCAGCACTTTAGCTAATCAGAACCAGATGGTGAGCTCTCACTGGAAGTAATAAAAAAGATATATATCTGCATCGGGAACAATTAGCAAGACTATGTAGTTGTAGAGTACCAATGTGATAGCGCACACAATGATACAAAGATGTGCACGTTTGAGTCTGTTTAGCATTGCTGCAAAATGTACTTGCGCAGTAGAAATTCAGATTCACAATTTAACCTGATTTTGAAACAAAGTGGAATGAAACCATGACTCTGGATTCATTTTACATTATAACTGTAACCTCTGGAGAATTAAAATTATACTGTACTAATGCAGTCATTATACTTCACTCAAGAACTGACCACTTGAGAGCAATTTTCTCTTGGGAATGATTTATAAGATTGATTGGCACAGTGAATGACAGAGCAGAATGTATGTGAATAAAGTGAAAAATCAGGAATTTATTAAAAGAGGAAATTACTACAGACTGAAAATAAGGTGCTGGTTTTACTCCCAATATTTGTAGTGGGAAAAGCCTATATTTTCTTCAGTGTGACGTCGTTTCAAGAACAAAATTTTCCAAGTGTTATTTTGAATAGAATCTGTTGGTTTCCTGGATATAAATTATAAGGATTCTAACCAAAATCACGTGACCTGAGATTGCCATGGGCATAAAGGGAAAAAGCAAAGGAAAGCTACATGCAGAGGGTTGGATCAGCCTTATTTTCAGTATTTTCAGACAAGCAATGTTGAATCTAGATAGAGCAATTTTTTTTTGCTGGGTAGTCTTTGAACAGATCCTGGTGATGGAATGGTTGCTTGAGAAACTCTGTTACTGTACATTGTTGGAAAGGACAAAACAGTGGAGGATCAGAGGGAAGAAATGAGAGCACTTGTAACTGTGGGAGGTATATATTTGCCAATCGATGACTTAATTTACATTTTTCTTTGAAATATTAATCAATGTTTGGTATGCTGATTTTAGTAGATCTGTAACAATAAAGGATTTCTAAAAACGACATCTTGCCCAACAGTTTTCTTTCGATCAGATTGTGAGGATGTGTTTCTTTTTAACATGTTGTTATCTTTAAGAGGATCATAACAAAATGTTTACTTCTTTGTCCAACATTTCAGTGTAAGTTAGTTCATGGAAGAAGAAGCAAACTTTTTAAAAAGGTAGATATAATAATCTACTCATCATAGATTATAATATAACCCATATGAAGATATTTACAAAATATTGGACAGTTGAAGAGACAACATGAAACTAAAAGTATGTAAAGATACAGATTATGGCATAAGTGGAAACAAATTGGAATAATATAAACTAGCAAGAAGTAGAAAAGGGGAGCAGAGATAGAAACGTGTGACAGTTATCAAACATGAAAAATGTTTTCAACTTGAAAGTACACCGGATGCTGGGAATCAGAAACAAAAACAGAAATTGCTGGATAAACTCAACAGGTCTGTGGAGAGAAATCAGACTTTACATTTCAGGTCCAGCTCTGAGGAAGGGTCACCGGACCAGAAATGTTAACTCGTTTCTCTGCACAGATTCTGGCAGACCTGCTGAGCTTTTCCAGTAATTTCTGTTTTTGTTTAAATTACAGTGTGAAAGGAATGTAACGCATTCATAGAGGTTATGGTGACATTTCTCATAAAAATAAGGAAGTAGCAGATGTGTTGAAACACTATCTTCTACCACCATACACAGCAAAGTGGTCAGCATGTTAGAAATCTCAAGGAAATTAAGCTTCAAAGACAGGGACTCACCAAAACTAGTACAAGCAAAGTAGCAGCAATGTAGAAAATAATAGCATCATAGAGTGACAGTTCACAGGAATACATGGTTTCAATCCATGGTTTTAAAGGAAGTGAGTAAGGATATGTAAATGCCCTCATGATAACTGTCTAAAGTCCTCTTGATTTGAGAACTGACCAGACAGAAAATGGATTTAGAAAGAATCTGTCATGACTGAAAAGCTTGATTGAATTTTGTTGAAGAGCTGATTTCACTGGTGGATAGTTGAATGCTATATTAAAGTCCCTCATAAGAGACTGTTGCTAAAATTGAAATCTGTGGAACTGAAGTCAAACTGCAGACCTGGTTAGGAAATTGATTGAGCAGCAGGAAACAGGAAGTAACTAGTGGTAACATAATTATCCATGTTGGATCTTCAACCATTCACCATATTCATTAATGGCTTAGAAGATGGGATAGAGAGCCACATATTCAAAGTGTGCTATTGGCACAAAGATAGATGGTATTGGAAGCAGTTTGAATGGAAGCATAAAATTACAAGGAGATATTAAAACATTTTCAAGTGAGGGAATAAACCTATAGTAAGTGGATTTCAATGCAGGCAAATGTGAAGTGATTCACCTTGAATATAAAAGAGGATAAAGCTTTTCTAAATGGTGAGAAACTAGAAACTGTGGGGGGAGGTCCAAAGAGCCTTGGGGTCCAGGTATATTGATCATTCTCTTGTCATGAACAAGAATGGAAAATAATCAAAACAATTATCAGAAAGCCGGTTTTACATCGAAGAGATTGAAGTGATGTTACACTTATACAATATCTGGCTTTTATTTAGAACTGAGATAAGAAGATACTTCTTCAGCCAGAGAGTGGTGAATCTATGGAATTCACTGCCACAGAAGGCTGCAGAGGCCGGGTCATTGAGTATATTTAAGAAGGAGACAGAAAGGTTCTTGACTGTAAAGAGGACAAAGAGTTCTGGGAAGAAAGTGGGAGAATGGGGTTGAAAAACTTACCAGCCATGATTGGTGGAGCAGACTCAATGGGCTGAATGGCCTAATTTCTGTTCCTATGTTTTATGGTCTTATGAGATAGACCAGACCTGGAGTACTGTGAACATTTCAGGGCTCTACAATGTAATGAAAGGCAGGATAGGTTTACCAGAATAATACCAAGAGCTCAAGAGTGAAATGAGGAGGAAGGATCATTCAAATGAGGAATCTGGAATTTAGTAGGTGATTTCAAAGAGGTTTTAAAGATATTGAGGTGAACTGGTAGGGTAGCAAGAACAAAAAACATTCTGTTGATTGGGGAACAACATTCAAAATACTTGGGGTGAAGGATGCTCTAACTTGGCTAAGGGAGGGGGTGCAGAATGAAAGATGCCAGAGTGAGTCAGGGGAGGAACAGGCTGTAGGAGGGGTGGTGGGGGTGGGTGTAGAGGAAGATGGTAACCAAGAGTATTGGAGGAGGGAGCATTATAATGAACAAGAGGCTACTCAGTTTTGGGACAGAAGAAAGAAACTCAAAGGGGTTGGCAGAAGAGGAAGCTGCAAGTGCAGTTCAGGTGGGTGTGGTTTGAAAGGAAGCTGTGCAGAGGAGAGAGAAGAATGTAGTCAGTGGAGTGGATGGAAAAGAGACCGCAACAGGGTTTTGCAAGAGGAGGAAGCCGCAGTGAAAGGATTATGGGGGGTGAGGGAGGCAGCAAGGTGGTGCAGCGGAGAGACAAGACTGCAAGGGAACAGGGAAACTGTGAGGGAGACAGAGAGAGAGAGAGAGAGAGAGAGGCTACAGAACTGGAGCAGGACACTGAATGGGTGGGGAGAGGGAGAATAACCATAGATCATTAGTTAATTTTAAACCTAATTTTGAAAGATTTTAGTTATCCAAAAGTCAGGCATATAAAATCAGGTTGCAGAACAGCCATAACCTGATAGCCAACACAGAGACATGGATATAAGGTGACAAAGGCTGGGACCCTAATATTTCAAAAGACTGGTTCCTAGGACAAGGTAGGAGCAAATTATTATAGATGCTGGAAACAAAAATACTGGAGATTACAGTGGGTCAGACAGCATCCATGAAGAGAAAGCTAGGAAAAGGTTGAATAAACTCTATTAATTAAAAATGACACTATTATCATGAAAGAGATTACCTAAATTCAAAAGATCAAGATATAGAAGTAATTTGGGATGTGAAGAGGATTAAAGAATCTGCACTGGGATGAAATAGTTTAAGTAAGTGGGTAGATGTAAGACAATGTGGGAAACCGTGAACTCATCCACTTTGGGAGGAAAAAGAGAATAGCAGCGTTTTTCTTTTTTCTTGTTCTTTTCTTTTTTTTAATGTAGGTGCAAGACACGATGAAAACACCAAGGGTAAATAACTTTATGAATATTCCACCACCAGGAAAGACACCCATGTGGCCAAGGAACCAGTGACATAGAAAAACAGTACATTATTTAAATGGAAAGAGGTTGTGGAACACAACAGAACAGAGAAATCTGGTGTCCTGGCACATGAATCATAAACAATTAGTTTGCAGGTATGATGACTAATTGAGAAGTCAAATAAAATGAGGAATGAAAGTTATAAACGCTAGTGATGAGACCACATCTGGAGATCTGTGTACAGTTTTTGTCTCACTATTAGGGAAAGGAAACAACTGCAATGAAAGTAGTACAGAGAAGGTTTGCTTGATTGATTCTTTGGATGAAGAGGTTACCTTATAACAAAAGGTTAGATAGGGTAGACCTGTATCTATTAGTACTTAGAAGATGACAGTTGATTCTATTGAGACATCTAAGATCCTGAGAGGACTTGACAGAGGATGACTCAAAGATTTTTTTTCTCTCAGATAGCCATTGGTTTCTTCTCGCGAGAGAAGTTGGAGCAGGGCCATTGCATATTTCCAAAGTGGACTTGGATAGATTCTGGATTGACAAGGGAGCTAAAGGGTGCTGAGGGTATATGGAAAGCAGAGTCGATGCCACCATAAGATCGGCAATAATCTTATCAAACAGTGTTGTAAGCTTGACAGGCCAAATGGCCTATTCCTAATTCATATATTCCTATACATGTATCATATTGAATGAAGGAATAGGCTTTAAGATCTCAATGGCCTACTCCAGATCCCAAGTTACATCAAAATGGATAATAGCATGGCAATCTCTTCCCAGTAATCTATGTATTACTTGCATAACTCATTAGTCTGATTTACACAAGCTATTTTTATTTGCAGCAGTGGGAAGGAAATTTACTTGTTCATTCTATACACTTTTGAGCTGCTTCAAATTATTTAAATCATGGCTAAAAATAATCAAGCATCTAATTTGCACAGCAATACCATTTAAAATGTACCAGCCTTTCACCTATTAATCAAGTGTGTTTTTCAATGTGGTTTCAATCTCCTGTGCACTTTTTGTAAAGATATTTTTGCCCTATCATTTGATATAATTTGTTTCAAACCACAGTGACTCTATGATCCATGGATGGTCTTGAAAAAAATAAATTCTCCGCAGTGGCAGAAAAATAAGTCAAATGTTGATGAAGAAATTGGGCCTGTGTTATATATTCATGGGCAAGGGTTCACAGACAGGGACCCACACCTCACTTGAGGCCTGAGAGAAGATTGAAAATGTTCTACCAAATCAGCACCTTTCAGGATAAAACCTCTTTTCAAATAGTCCTAACTGAGAGAGGGGTAGACAAAAAAAATCACTACTAATATCAGTGGTCCATAAATTATTATTAAAAATTAGAACTAAAGATGATTTTTTAAAAAAACTCAGTTCCCAAATAACATATGTAAATCAGCAAATGTATGTTGTGTCAGGTTTATAATAATGCTACCACTTCAGCTAATGCAGGAGGAGAGGAAATTCTACACCAATCGTCGCCTAAATTTCTTAGTGACTATCGCTGACAGACAGGGCACTGTGACCTCAAACACCTGCCATGCTTAAACCAGGTGAATGCGGCAACATGTTTCTCATTAGTTTGTGGGTTAATGGGCAAAGGGCTAACCAGAGTCCTGACAAATGTTTAGCTGACTTGATTTTTCAATCTTTACAAGGCAGACAGCTGTTTACTGGAACGAGTATGGTACAAACAATTGATCAGACTGCCTGCCTCTGTACCAACTGAAACCCACACTCCGAGATCCAGTGCATAACTCATGTGAGTTACAGATGGGCTTGTGAATATTTTTGCATTGGGGAACATGTCTGATGGAGGTTGCAAATGGTGATCCGTCTGATATTCTGCAGGGTGATGTTGCTGTGCATGAATTTACTGTTGGAAGTCACCAGCTGGTAAGATCCACCCTTGGGAAAAAAATAGTCTTGTTTGATAAGAGGCAGTTTCTGGGACATTAATAATTGAAATTATTAACTTTTAATCAAATATGTTTCTCAACATTGTTTCAATCTCCTGTGTGCTTTTTGTAAAGACATCCCTGCCATTTTATTTGTTTCAAACCACAGTGACTCTATAATCCACGAACTGCCTTAGAAAAACAAATTCAGTGGAAGAGGGCCTAAGAAGCACAAATGTTGAGCAAAGATTCTGCTGTGGCAATGTATTTCAATGTTGCAAACAGTTCATTAAATTAGTGGCTTCATGTGAAAAGTTAATTTAACATTAATGTTCCTGCCAGTGGCTGAATTCATGCAAAGTGCAGGCACAAACACAGCTTCCTACACCAATTCCATAGGCAGTTTCCAGCTTCTGATAAGGATAATTCCAACAGTGGCGACAACCGTAATTTCAATATTTGTTCAGTATTTTTCAACCTGAAACATTAACTCTGATTTGTCTCCACAGATGCGGCCAGGCCTGCTGAGCTTTTCCAGCAAGTTCTACTTTTGTTTCTGATCTACAGCATTCACAGTTCTTTCAGATTTTAACTTTTTAAATTGTCTTTTTCATGTTCATGCCCACAGCTTTATTGAACTTCTGTTTCATTATTCACAAGTGTGAATTTGAAATATTTTCCTGGGTATCGTAGTCCTACACCCTCATCAGTCGGCTAGCACGCTCTTAAAATATATACAATCTTGTTCATCAGACTACACTTGGTGCTGAGATTACATTCAGTAACTTAATAACATATTGTCTTGGGGTTTTTTTTGCACACTACAGAAAAATGAAAAGTAATATTGTATTAAATAGTTTTCAAATATTCTCCCATTCTGTAATAGGTAATAAATTTTAATGCAGAAAATTCTTCTTGACATTTCTCTGAATTCCTGATAAGTCTGTAGTCTGCCCGAACAAATCATTTTTCCTGTGGCAGTGGAAGGTTATCAAACTGGGGGTTGCTGCATGATAATAAGATTTTCTTTTCTTCTTTTTTGTTAATGTATGCCCAGGTTATATCTCTCCCAGTCTAACCTACTGAAGTTTTCTGTCATGATAATATTCTTTCTCTTTTAATTGCTTACACTATCTTTGGAGGGTTAGTACAAGAGGTTTTTAGAAATATGTCAGCTCTGTAAGAGATCCCAGGAATGTGCCTATATTTGCCAGAATAGGGTTAGAACACCCGGCAGGAAGTTCAAAAACTACTGATAATACAACTCACAGAATAAAGAGCATCAGACTAAAGTAGTTGAAATGCTGGATTTTAGAAAGAATGTCTTGATCCCTTTCCACTATTACTTCCCTGTTGTTTTTGTATTGGTGCAGTATATTATCTTGCTGAAAATATACAATTACTAAAAATTACTAAATAGATAAAATTCTATAGCATCAAAGCATTCAATAATTCCCACTGCCTTTTAAGAACTATGAAGGAAAACCAGCTTGGAACTTCATGCAGAATAAATGATACCACAATGACCACTAGGGACGTGCCATGGTTACCAATTAAATCAGCTGATCATAACTTCAAACATTTTCAATATTTATGCTTTCAATATGGAAGATTAATTCTCAGACAATGCACAGCAAGTGCACCTCATAAAATGTGGTCTTAATATTTTGAACAAGATTTGTATAGTGAAAGTCTGCAGAGAAAAACTGTCCTGTCACATCAAAGTAGATTGTTATAAACAGCTTTAACACAGTAGCCTCCTGGCTCTTCAAACTGATCACTGGAAGTTTAACTTTGCTACTTGAGGGCATGTAGCATTTTTAGAATATAGTCACAGCACTTGTCATCAAAATTAGCATTTCCTTCTCAAATATTATTAGAATTGAACAATTTTTACTTGAAAATCTTATGGATTGTTGGTTATTTTATAGCTATTTACAGATGATTGGGCAAAAAGTCTAAAAACCTGACCGAAATGTGCACTGTAAATGAATGGCCACTGCAGTAGCCTGAAGCAATTGCGAAAGATCACAGTAAAATACCCTTTGTTCTTCTATTAAAGAGATACATGTTACCCAAAGGAGATAGGTGACACATCATATTGTTGCAGTATATCACAAGCCAAGGGTATTGACCATTCAGATTTATTGCCTGTACAGATCAGGGACCTAATGCCTATTTCAGGCTTGCATCGAAAATAAACTGACACCCTGATTGCAGAAGGTGCAGAAATCAGAAGGGTAACAACTTGAGTACAAACATTGCGTTAAACCAGATAAATTGGAAGTAATTTTATTATGCATATATTTCTTGATAACAGTCTAGTTTAAATCAAGTGTTTTGTTCACAAAAATGTACATCTGATTGGAAAAGTTGCCATTTGGTTCTGTTTGGTACTGAGCAGTTCTCTAACAGTCCAGAGCACCTGAGTGCCCGTGACAATATCCACTCTTGCGGCTATACAATATCCTTTGGTATTCTCAAATGGATTGTTTCAAAAAAATTCAGTCTGGTTTCCATGGTATCTAGAGTGTGGTTTAGTGACAACAGATTCAAAATGGTGCCTGACAGAAAATTGAAAATTGGACCCCATTTACCAACCTTTGAGAAAAAGATAGGGAAATGATATCACCCCCTTAACAGACCAAGACACACAAATAGAAAGCAGGACAGAACACCAGCGCTTCAACTGAGACTCACTGATGATGTTACCTAGTATGGTGACGAAACGTCTGAAAACAAACCATCCAGCTCAGCAAGCAAACTTACAATCGGAAAATTGACTAATCTAAATTGAACAACAGCCAGCAACTGTCTCCTACAGAGAACAGTGGAAAGCAAGATCAAAGAGGTCAGAAGGTTCAGTTATAAACAGCCTGAGGGTTGCGTATTGGAGAAGTTTTGATCAGACTTCCAGATGCCTTGATTTCCAGCCACAGACCGTGCACTTCACACATGGCCAAGTGAAGGGTGTTGGCATGACCACATTGAATGTTTTGAATACAGTTCATGACTCAACTGGCCAAAAGCCACAGAACATTCTGGAAGGTCAGGGGAGAGGAGGGATAAGAATACACAGCTGCAAGCAATCCCTACAGTAAGGACTCAACCTGGCCCAACAGCAGAGTGTGACCACCTGGATATGGACAGAGAGAGACAGAGACAGAGACAGAGAGATAGAGAGACAGAGAGAGAAGATCCACCCTGACCTGTGAGATCCACCTTCATGGAAGTGAAGCCAGCTCTCCATCAGAGAGATCCCAATAGCCAAGTTTAAACATGTGGATCCTGGCAGATAATATCCTTTATCAGACAGATATAGCTGAATAAAGATTAAGTACTATGAGAATTTGGAAAATGCTCTGATGGCGCTTCTAACAAAAGTATTTTGTTAATAAAGTCGAGTTGAACTACAAAGCAACTTCTATGCCCCTTTTTATGCCTCACCAACAAAAGCACTTGGATAAAGTGGTATTTTAATACGTAAGCCAAAGTGGAGTTACATTCAAACTTTACACTGCCTCCTCATTTCTATCATTTCGACATGCAGAGCAGCACAACCCACGCTGCTGGCTGGTTGCAGGCATCACAGGAGGCCTGACAACCTGCAAAATGTTACAGTGTTCCAGTTAGCTTCCAACTCTTAACAATAGGTTGCGCTGAATTAAAGGAGGCTGCTGTGAAACACTTCAATTGGAGGGACAAAGCACCAGCCAGAGAGAGGACTTTTCACTTCATGCTTTTGCAGGGAGGTAGATATCCTTACGGAATGTCCTCCAAAAGTAATGGTATCAATGTTGAATGTAACTCCACTTTCTCAGTTTAGTGCCATCTCATACCTTACCACTGCTGTTTTGATGCCTGTAGACAACTCCCACTATGTGTTTTCTGCCCCTTCGTCCTACTTAGCTCCAACTTCTGGATTTCTGATGCTTATATCCTTTCCAGGATATGCAGATTTTATATTTTACTAACAACACAACCACACCTCTTTTTCTCTTTTGTGTTTTCTTCCTAAAGATCAAATAACTGTTGAAAAGCATTGAAGGTCAGGCAGCATCCGAGGAGCAGGAGAATCGACATTTTGGGCATAAGCCCTTCATTAGGATCTGTTCCCAGTCTTAGCCACCACAGCTATATCTCTGCAAATGCAATCATATTGTACCCATTTACATCTATTTAAGGGGATATTCCAGAAAATACAGTTTACATAAAAACTAACAAATAAGAAAATTGTTAAAAGGATGATCTGCCATCTGTGGTTAACTAAACAAAAAGCGTCAAAGATAGCTTCAAACTCAAAGAAAAGACTGCAAGGATAGATTGCAGATCAGAAGACTTGGCAGGATATTAAAAATACCAAATAATTACTAAGACAGTAATTAGGAGAGAAAAATTAGAGCATGCAAGAACATAGGCCAAAACAGAAAAGTTTATTCAGATTTTTAAAAAAAATTAACAAAGTCTTGATTCTACAGAAAATAAGTCTGAGGAAATAATAATGGAGGATAAATAGATGAAAAAAATTTAACAGATATTGTGCTTCAGTCTTCATTAGAGAGATATCAGCAGAATTTTTGAAACAGCTATAAATCCCGGGTTGAAACAAGGATGGAACTCAAGAAAATTCCAATGACAAAGGAAGTAATTGTTGTAATTCAGAGGTGATAAGTTCCCAGGTCCTGATAGATTTCATTCTGGCATCGTAAAAATAGCCAATAGAATAGTTTATGTGTTGGTTTCAATTTTCCAAAACTCATTCAATTCAGGGAACGTTCCTTTAGTTTGGAAAATAACAAATGCAACCCCTTTATTCAAAAAGAGAGGGAGGGAGGCAGGAAGCAGGCAATTACAGCCAATTTGCTTCACATCTGTTAAGAGTGTGGGCGGAAGGCAGGATGAACAAACTGACCATTACATTGTGGTACAGGGAGCAAAGAGAAATGTCGTTGTAGTATAGTCAGGGAAATAGACATGGTTCTCTGTGGCTTGAGTGCCAAAGGCTATATTATCTGCCTGGTGTCCAGGTTCAGGACATCACACATCTGCTGCAGAGAAACCAGGAGTGGGAGAGGAAAGATCCATCATCATGTCCATGTAGGAGCCTACAATATAGGGAGAAAGAGGAAAGAGGCCTTGCTGAGGGAATATGAGCAGCTCAGAGCTAAATTACAAGACAGAACCAAAAGGTAATAATCTCCGGATCACAACCTGAACCATGAACAAATTAGCAAAGGGTCAAGAAGGTTAAAGAGATAAACGTGTGGCTCAAAGATTCGTATGGGAAAAATGGGTTCAAATTTATGGGACATTGTCACCTGTACAGGGAAAGGAGGGAGCTGTTCCAATGGCTCCTCTTGAATCACGCTGGAACCTGAGTCCTCGCCAATTGTACAACTGGGGCAGTGGATAGGGCTTTAAGCTAAATATTTGGGGTCAGGACAGGGGAAGGGGAGTTAAAGGTTAAGGGCAGGCGAATGGCTTGACAGAGGTTATTAAAGTTTCCAGAATGTTATGAAACTTGAAAGGGTTCAGAAAAAATTTAGTGAAGGATTTGAGCTACAGGGAGAGGCTGGGGCTGTTTTCTCTGGAGCATTGGAAACTGAGGGGTGACTTATAGAAGTTTATAAAATCATGAGGGGCATGGATAGTATGAATAGCTGATGTCTTTTTCCCAACAAAGGGGTGTCCAAAACGAGAGGACATAGGTTAAGGTGAATCATAGAACATAGAACAATACAGCGTAGAACAGGTTCTTCGGCCCTCGATGTTGTGCTGACCTGTGAACTAATCTAAGCCCATCCTCCTACACTATCCCATCATCATCCATGTGCTTATCCAAGGACTGTTTAAATCTCCCTAATGTGGCTGAGTTAACTACATTGGCAGGTAGGGCATTCCACGCCCTTACCACTCTCTGAGTAAAGAACCTGCCTCTGACATCTGTCTTAAATCTACCATCCCTCAGTGTGTAACTATGTCTCCTCATACAAGAAGACATCATCATCCTAGGAAAAAGACTTTCACTATCTACCCTATCTAATTCTCTGAACATCTTGTATGTCTCTATCAAATTCTCTCTTAGCCTTCTTCTTTCCAATGAGAACAGACCCAAGTCTCTCAGCCTTTCCTCATAAGACTTTCCTTCCAGACCAGGCTACATCCTGGTAAAACTCCTCTGCACCTTTTCCAATGCTTCCACATCCTTCCTGAAATACAGAGACCAGAACTGTACACAATATTTCAAGTTCAGCCACACTAGCATTTTGTATAGTTGCAGCATGACATTACGGCTCCAGAACTCAATCCCTCTACCAATAAAACCTAATACACCGTATGCCTTCTTAACAGTACTATCCACCTGGGTGGCAACTTTCAGGGCTCTATGTACATGAACTCCAAGATCCCTCTGCACATCGACACTACCAAGAAACTTTCCATTGACCCAGTATTCTGCCTTCCTGTTATTCTACCCAAAGTGCATCACCTCACATTTATTTGCATTGAACTCCATTTGCCACCTCTCAGCCCAATTCTGCAGTTTATCCAAGTCCCCCTGCAACCTGCAACATTCTTCCACACTATCCACTACTCCGAGTGTGTCATCTGCAGACTTACTAACTCATCTACTAATGCTTGCGTCTAAGTCATTTATAAAAATGACAAACAACAGTGGTCCCAAAACAGATCCATGTGGCACACCACTAGTAACCGGACTCCAGGCTGAATATTTTCCATCAACCACCACTTGCTGTCTTCTTTCAGAAAGCCAGTTTCTAATCCAAACTGCTAAATCACCCTCAATCCCATGCCTCTGTATTTTCTCCAACAGCCTACCATGTGGAACCTTATCAAAGGCTTTACTGAAGTCCATGTACACCACGTCAACTGCCCTATCCTCATCTACATGCTTGGTCACCTTCTCAAAAAACTCAGTGAGGTTTGTGAGACATGACCTGTGCTTGACTAAACCATGTTGACTATCTGAAATCAAATTGTTGTTTGCTAGATGATTATAAGTCCCATCTCTTATAATCCTTTCCAAAACCTTTCCTACAACAGACGTAAGGCTCATTGGTCTATAATTATCTGAGTCATCTCTACTGCCCTTCTTGAACAAGGGCACAACATTTGCAATCCTCCAGTCCTCTGGTACTAAACCTGTAGATAATGACGACTCAATGATCAAAACTAAATGCTCCAACACCTCCTCCCTAGGTTCCCAGAGCATCCTCGGATAAATCCCATCTGGCTCAGGAGACCTGTCTACTTTCACTACTTCTGGAATTGATAACACCTCTTCCTTACTAACCTCAATCCTTTCTAGTCTAATAGCTCATATGTCATTCTTCTCTGCAATATTCTCCTTTTCCTGAGTGAAAACCAATGAGAAATATTTGTTTAGCACCTCTCCAATATCCACAGGATCCACGCTCAGCTTCCCACTTCTGTCTTTGACTGGTCCTATTCTTGCCCTAGTCATCCTTTTATTCCTCACATACCTATAGAAAGCTTTAGGGTTCTCCTTTATTTGCCTGCTAAAGACTGCTCATGTCCGCTCTTTGCTCTTCTTGAGACTCTCATTAAATCCTTCCTAACTGATCTGTAACTCTCCATCGCCTCATCTGAACCATCCTCATCTCATTGTCACATAAGCCTCCTTCTTCTGCTTAACAAGAGATGCAATTTCTGTGGTAAACCACAGTTCCCTTACCTTATCACTTCCTCCCTGCCTGACAAGGACATACCTATCAAGGACACGCATTATCTGTTCCATAAACCAGCTCCACATTTCGATTGTCCCCATCCCCCGCATTTTGTTACCCCATTCTATGCAAACTAAGTCTTACCTAACTGCATTATAATTGCCCTTCCCCCATCAATAACTCTTGCAGAGAGAGGGAAAAGGTTTAAGAGGGACAATGTTTTCATGCAGAGGGTGGTGAGTGTATGGATGAACTGCCAAAGGAAGATATCGAAAGGAAGATATGCTGAAAGGTTTGTTAGGAAGAAATTAAATCAAGTTGATAGGAGCAATAAGAGGTGGAATCTGTGTGGGTACACTTGAGGAACTGGAAAGAGAAAAAGCTGGAATCAGGTGAAATAATAGTCAAGGTCACTAGAAAGACATAAGGGAGGAGCTGGCCAGGGTTGACTGGAAGGGGAGCCTAGCAGGGAAGATAGTGGAGCAGCAACAGCAAGGGTTTCTGGGGCTAATTTGGGAGGCACAGCAGAAATTCATCCCAAGGAAGAAGAAACCCACTAGGGTGGAGGATGAGGCAACTGTAGCTGACAAGGGAAGTTAGGGACAGTGTTAAAAAAACATACAAATGTAGTGAAGATTAGTGGGAAGCAAAAGGATTGGGAAGGTTTTAAATACCAGTAGACAACATCTAAAAAAGCAATCAGTGGGGAGAAGATGAAGTAAGACAATAAGCTAGCTAGTAGTGTAAGATAGCAAGAGTATTTTTCAACATCTAAAGGAGAAAGGCAAGCATGGAGATTGGACCATTGGGAGATGAGGCTGGAGAAGCAGGAATGGCAAACAAAGAAATGGCAGAGGAACTGAATAAGTACTATGCATCATTTCTCAGTGGACGACACCAGCGGCATACCAAAACTTTAAGAGTTGGGGGCACAGCTGAATGTAGTGGCCATGACTAAGGAGAAAGTGCTGGGGAAGCCTGAAGGTCTGAAGATGGATAAATCACCTGGACCAGATGGACAACACTCCAGAGTTGTGAAGGGGACAGTTGAGGAGATTGTAGGGGCATTGATGGTGAATTTCCAAGAATCACTGAAGTCAGGGAGCATCCGAGAGAACTAGTGATTGGCTAATGTAACATCCCCTCTTTAAGAGAGGAGGGAAGTAGAAGACAGGAAACTATAAGCCAGTTCCAGCCTGACCTTGGTCACTGGTATGAGGTTAGAGTGAATTAACTGAAACATAGAGTCACAGAGATGTACAGCATAGAACCAGATCCTTCGGTCCAACTTGTCCAAGCCAAACAGTTATCCTAAATTAATCTAGTCCAATTTGCCAGCAATTGTCTCATATCCTTTAAACCCTTCCTTTCAAATACCCATCCACATACCTTTTAAATGTGTCACTTCCCACATGGTCACTGCTTTGTCTCTCTTCCTCCTTTTTAAAGTGCGGTTGGTTTTATCTTTTTCTTCCCAAAGTTCCAAAACAATGCATAGCTCATAAAGCAGCAATTACTGCTCCTAGAATTCGAGGAAATCCACTCCCACACTGATCCTGAGGGGATTTGAATGGGTGGATGTGGAAAGGGTGCTTCCTCTTTTGGGAAAAGCTAGAACTAGAGGTTACAATTTAAAAATAAGGGCACCTGCCCATTTAAAACAAAGACAAATGAACTTTTTTTTAATCTCAGAGGGTTGACTGTCTTTGGAACTCCCCTCCTCAAAATTCAGTGCAGAATTTTGAAATATTGAAATGTTGAAAAAGCAGAGGGAAATAGATTATTAATTGTTGGGGATATGCAGGAATGTAGAGTTGAGATCAGCTACAATCTTATTGAATAGCAACAATTGATGGGTCACGTAGGCTGCTCTTGTTCCTTGTTCATATGTTCACATTTGTACTGCTAATTCATTTTTTAAAGAATGTGGGTTTCACAGGCTATTAATTGCCCAGAGGGCAATCAAGTATCAACTGCATTGCTATGAGTATAGAGTCACATGTGGACCAGACAATTCCCTTCCAGGATATTAGTGAACCAAATGGGCTTTTTCCAAGCCATCCTTAAACTCTTACTTTCAGATTCTTATTGATGTTAAATTTCACCATCTCCTATGGTGGGATTTGAATACTCTGAATGTTACCTGGTTCTCTGGATTAACAGCCTCGGCACAACACCTCTCGGCCATCGCCTACTTGCCTACCACATTGCACATGCTCTGCGTGTTTTCTTGTGTCTCCCTGTTCAGGTCCCCACACCCAGCCACTCTAATTTAAACCCTCGCCTCCACCACCCCCCCGCCCCCCCCCCCACTACTAGCAACTGCCCTTCACTGGTCTCAGTCCTACAGGGGGCGCAATCTGTCCAGTTTGTACACATCCCATCTTCCCCTGAATCAGTCCCAACACCTTAAAAATCTAAATCACTCCTTTCCAAACCATTTATCTGGCCGCTCCTTCAACTGATCCATTCTCCTAAAACTGATCTTGCCAGCACATGCAACTGGGATAATTCTGAGATTCCCACTTTTTGAAGTCCCACCTTTTAATTTTTTTTCCCTAGTTCCCGATTGTCTACTTAGAGATCCTCATCCTTTTTATTAAACTATGTTAGTAGCACTGAGATGAAAATGCCCTCTGTCTACCGTCTCTTGCCCTTCAGTAACATCCTGGTGCCATATCTGCAACCACATAAATGTCCACCTGTTTCTCTTATGGGGGAATGCACTATCACTATTGCTTGCCCACTCCTTTCTGTCCTCCTCCACACAGCCAAATCAATCTTGGTGCCACCATCTTGGCTCTCACCGCATTCCCCCGAGAAACAATCAAAAACAGGAAGTTTGTAGAGAGGGGCACAGCCCCAGGTGATTTTGACTTTGCCTGCCTTGTACTTTTACTCTGCTTGGCAGTCCCCTTTCTGTCTGTGCACCCTTCACCTCTGTCATGACCGCTTTGCTATGTGTGGTATCCATGAATATCTCAGCCTTGCGAATACTCCAAAGTGATTTCAGCTGCCATTAGAGGTCCAAAACATGGACTTCCAGTAGCTGCAGCTGGATACACCTTCTGCATGCGGTTAGCCAGGAACAATGTGTCCCTGTCTTCCTATAAGGAGGAGATGACCCACAATAGGAAGCAAGAACAGAAGACAAGGAGGGGGCAGCTATAACGTCATCACCTTCACCCAGAGGAGGAGATTGTGCCCTAGGTCATGGAGTTGCTGCAACAGAGCCTCTAGAGATCATTACTGTGAGAATTCAGGTGGACGGTAAATAACTATATAATTGCACTTAAATGTCTCCACACCTTCATCTTGCTATATGGCATGAAACACAAGCAGCAGTTCATGTGCCAGTGGATCACTTGCTTTAACCCTACCTCAAATTTGACTGTTATCAGATACTGAAGAGTTGCCACCTCACTGTCCACAGCATCCTCTGGAGCAAGAGTGAGAAAGCTACACTCGATCTTTGAGGAAGAAGAATTCATACTTGGTTTGAGACTCAGAACCATGGTCTGGTTGCTGGTACTATGCAAGTTTTAGAAACCAGGATCTGAACACAGTGAGTCACTGTGAATGAGTGGCTGGAGGGAAAGGATATCTGCTCTGTAAGTGAGGTAGTGCAGATAGTAGGGACTCGAATCAAGCTTTGAAGAGATGGTCTTCAGAAGAATGCTGATGATATTGCAGTCAGAAATGCAAAGAGCAGGCCTGTTAGACAGCTTCCTGTTATTGTAAAGGAGTGTGGAGGAGTCCTGCTTCAACATAGTACAGTGCATTGTGCAGAGCTGGGAGCCATCTTTTCCACTATGCAAATGGTGGTCAGCTCCATGGCAGCACTTGCAAAACCAAGAGCTGGTGACCCCATCTCAATTTCTATTGTAGTGGAGATGGCAGCCACCCAATCTCTCAGCGCTGAAATGGAAACTCAGACTGAGTTTGTGAAATCAATGCTTGTTGTCATGGAAGCTTCAATTGCAAGTGGCAGAGCCCTATAGGTGTTCAGGGAATCTCAGGAGTCCAGTCATTTCTGCTCCAGCACAAGACTCAGATTGCCCAAGGGTGCGACTGGGGGCAATGGGTATTTAGTTCCATGGAACACAAAGTTGCTGTCCTCTCTCAACATGATACCATAGCCACTCTCACCAATTCCCTTGTTGTTACCTCGCAGCCAGTCAGCCCAGGCTAACACTGCACATGCTGACCTAGGTCAGGCATTCCCTATAGAGTCCTGCTCCTCTCACCCTATTTATAAATTTCCCCTCTCTGCAGTCCCTTCTCCATTTCTCAGTCACATTGCCGACTCAGAGGCAACCAAACTGGCTCCCATACTGAACTGGGTCGCAAACTTTTGTGACTTCCTGACTGCGCACAGCAGTTCTACACAAACTGGTAAAAAAGAATTTTCACTAACTTTGCCAGTCACATTTGAGTCAAAAGTGCCCCACTTTCAACTTGGACGCCCAATGCTTTAAATAATGTGCATGTGTGTGTGTTTGTGTATGGACTATGGGAAGTGGAGAGGGGCCTTGAGTGTGACCTGAGAATGATCAGCTTTGGCATTCAGTGCACACATACAGAACACATTTGCCAAACATGTATCAAATCAACCAGATAGGCTGACTGGTAGGAACAATTGTGGCACTCTTCAAACTGCCAGTACACAAATAGCCTGCTAACATTAATGGCCTACCCAACATGGGGCATTGCAAAGTATATGCATTTGTGGTCAGCAACATGATTGTTGCAGTTTCATCAGGAGTTCCATAGCACAGCATCAGAAGGGACACAAAGCCTGAAATTTAGGCCTGGAAATTCCAGAGACTAATAGTTTGATTAAGTCAAGCTACAAGCTGTAAAAATGACCTCTGGAGAGAGGTCTCAATCAGAAGTTAAGCAGATCATTACCTATTTTTATGTGAATGTATATTTTTTGGTGGTCAGTGACTGCTAACCAGTTGTTTCTGAGACATTTGATATGTGCTATTTTGATCATTGCTCAGCTCTGATCAGAGGATGCTGATGAACAAGTTAAGCCAAAAAAAATCAAAAGTTGTTATCTGACAAACAAAACCATTGTCAATTAAATCCACCATAAATGTCATTTTCATATTTGCAGCAACTGCATACTATTGTTACTGATGGTATGACAAATACATTCATGACGTCAAAAGCATTTTATATCAAAGATTAACATTACGTTTAAACTAATAAAGCCAATTACTTTAATGGATCTTGATTTAATTAAGTGAAAGCATATACCTGCCTAATGTGTTCAATTTTTTCAACCAGAGGTTAACTCAAAAATAACTTGCATTATTTTGTTGATTTTGTGCATAAAATGAGTACAGGCGCACAAAGCATATCAGTGGGTTGATTTTGCATTAATGAATCTGATGACTAAATCCATTAAAAAGAGATACTGCAGCTTTAAGCAGAGAACATACAGAGAATTATAATTGAATACTGGATGTTCTTACTCAGTGATTCAAAGCAGGCCAGCAACTACATCTAGCTGCCCAACATTGCACTGTCTGGGAAGATAGTTGAGATAGGAACCTTTCAACCTTTAAAAAGTTATTGGATGAACACTTTTCATAAGTATCATAATTTTGAAGACTACAAACTGTGTTAGAAAGTCTGACCTATGCAGATTCAGAGTAGTTTTTGTTGTGTAGACTCGATGTTATGAAGGCCCTTTTCTGCATTAGACTATGATTTTATGAGGTCACATCACATTGCAAACCAAGAACAAAATTATGAAATAGATGCTAAGCTGGTGAATAATTTCCAGTATGCTTGTAATCATAATTGTGATTGATTCATTTCTTAGTCTGCATTTGCACTTTAAGAATCAGAAATCTGAGGGACATTGTAACATTCAGTGAACAAATAATTCTAAAGGGTTGCTGCATTTGACTGTTCCACAATATTGGTATATCCATTACTCCCTAGGAATGAGGGCAGGACTTGTTGCAAGGTTTTTAATAGGTTCAGGGGTCACAGATAGAGGATAAGGCAAATAGAGACAGAAGCAGGTTCTATGCAGAAAAGAGCTCTTCAATGCTACTAAGAAAGCAATTTACTGGCTCTATTTAGTCAGAATTCACAAAGAGGTTCTAGGAGTTAGAAGGTTTTCTTCTTGTGAGAGTTAAGGATCAACAGAATCCTATACATAATTACTAGCTTAGTACAGTTAGCAGTGGAGATTCATAGCCCACAAGGAGCAGTCATTTGATGCAACTCATCCAGTTAGAGCTTGGAAATAACCCAAGGGTAGCAGTGACTTGGTGAAACTCTGAGTTTGTGAAAAACTTGGATTTGTAGCTGTGAGTGAGCATTTAAGTGCTCTTTCCAGAATTCAGGAATATAGGACCAGGGCAAAAAAAAGAGGACAGACTAGAATGTGAATATCGATGGAGGCATCCCACGTGGAGCAGCTCTTGAAGAAGGTTCAAGAACAAGTCATCTAAAGGGGAGGGTCGTAATCAGTTTTAATTAGATTTGATGGCTCATACAGTCACCAATACCTGGGGAAACTGCTGAGACACCTGTGGGATCTGTCTCAATTGCATGTGCTCTTGATGTTGGATGATCAACCACCATTTGTCTCATATATGTCTCATGTCAAATTTGGGATGTTAGAATATAAAGTATAATATCTGCCGTTGCACAGTCTAAACATTTTTGGTAATAACCTTTGCATGTTTAAGTTTTGTTTGTAATAAACTAGTTATTCTCCATTGATTAAAGAATCCTAGTGGAAATGGTTTTAATTCTAAACCAGCGACACCTGAAACCTATATAATTGGCTATATCATTAACATTGTTACATTTAAAATTAATTGTGACCAGTGGACAAGTGAGGGTAGAAAGGAATTGATGCACCCATCAACCTCAGTTAGAACGGAATCTAATTCTCAATTGCTTCAGTCTAAGTGTCATATTTAATGAACTAATGTAACCGAGAACAAACAACTGATTCTATTCAAAAACATGCAGCCCTAATGAGTATCTTACATCTCCAAATTTAAAAATGAGAGCGACACAAGTAGAAAAGATTACTTGTTGTTAATAAGAAGGGTTCATTGGTATTAATTTGTGTTTAATTCTATACTTAACGTAGCAACATTTATCTCCCAGTGTTTATTGATCAGTTAGAAACAACACTTTGCACTATTTCTGATTTGGAGATGCCGGTGCTGGACCGGGGTGTACAAAGTTAAAAATCACACAACACCAGGTTATAGTCACCTGATGAAGGAGCGTCGCTCCGAAAGCTAGTGTGCTTCCAATTCAACCTGTTGGACTATAACCTGGTGTTGTGTGATTTTTAACTTTGTACACAATTTCTGAGACTACCTTGAAGCAACCACCCTTCTTGGGTTTTCATATCTTGCTAGCTCTCAGAGTGTCAAATTTGCCCAGTGATAGAATTGTGCATCAGTGAGGGTGTATGGGTTGAAGCCTCATATCAGGATTAACTTTAATGCAACATAGTGAAAGCATGACAATTTTGCAGGTTCTCTTTCAGATAAGACATCACTGATGGAGTTCTGTCCTGCCATCTTCTGGATGGGACTTTTAACCAAGGTGCCCCTTTCAGTTAAGCGTAAAGGATCCCATGGTACTGTTTTAAAGTGTTGCTGAGAGCCAGACCAATATATAATCCTTTAACCAAAGTCATTAAAAGAAATCAGATATTGTCTCATTGCTAAAAATCACCCAACACCAGGTTATAGTCCAACAGGTTTAATTGGAAGCACACTAGCTTTCGGAGCGATGCTCCTTCATCAGGTGGCTTCATCGGGAACAGCGCTCCAAAAGCTACTGCTTCCAATTAAACCTGTTGGACTATAACCTGGTGTTGTGTGATTGTTAACTTTGTACACCGGCATCTCCAAATCATGTCCCATTGCTGTTTGTGGGCACATGCTATACACAGTTTAGACTAGAGTGGTGCTGGAAAAGCACAGCAGGTCAGGCAGCATCTGAGGAGCAGGAAAATTGACGTTTCGGGCAAAAGCCTTTTTACCTACATGCTATACACACACTGGCTAATACAATTTGTACCTAACAGTGACTACAATTTTTAAAAATCATGATATTTGTGTCATGAAAATCATGACATGAATGCAAATCTTTTCAATGGAAGCCCTGTTTGCTAGCTCAAGTCAGATGTTACATAAAAAACGTGTTAATGTTATCTGCATGTTGGCATCGAGTTGCACAATACTGCTGCTGAATATAATAGCTACAATCACAACAGGAAAATGGAAAACTAGGGCAGGGAAAAGACAAAAATTTCAAAACAAATTATTATTCTTTCATGTGATGTAGGTTTTGCCAGTTACACTCACATTTATTGCTCAAACATAATTGTCCTTGAGAAGGTGACAGTGAAATGGACTTTAGTTCAAGGAGGCATCTAGAAACATAAAACCACAGAAACCAGGAGCAGAAGTGACCAGCTGGCCCTCGGAGCTCGCTATGCCATTCAATATTTGGCTGATTATCTAACACAGTATTCAGCTCCCACTTTCCCCCACAACATACTTTGATCCCATTAACTCTAAGAATTATATCTAACTTCTTTCTCTTCAAAATATTCAATGTATTGGCCTCACTTGCCTTCTGTGGCAGAGAGTACACGACTCTCCGGATGAAGAAATTTCTCTTCATCTCAGTCTTAAAGGGTCTATCCTGATTCCTTAGACTGTGATCCATCGTTCTGGACACACCGCCCATTGGGAAAATCTTTCCTGCGTTTACCCCGTCTCATCCGCTTAGAATTTTATAGGTTCCTCTCAGAACCTCAAACATTCTTCAAAACGCCAATGAACATAGTCCTCATTGATCCAGTCCCTTTTCATGCATCAGTCCTGCCATCCTAGGAATCAGCCTGATAAACCTTTGTTGTACTCTCTCTATCGGTACAGCATTCTTCTTCAGGTAAGTAGACCAAAACTGCATCCAATACTCTGCAGCAAGATGTTCATATTCCTTTACTCAAATCTTCTCACTATGAAGGGCGGCACGGTGGCACAGTGGTTAGCACTGCTGCCTCATAGCACCAGAGACCTGGGTTCAATTCCTGCCTCAGGCGACTGACGGCGTGGAGTTTGCACATTCTCCCCGTGTCTGCGTGGGTTTCCTCCGGGTGCTCCGGTTTCCTCCCACAGTCCAAAGATGTGCAGGTCAGGTGAATTGGCCACGCTAAATTGCCAGTAGTGTGAGGTAAGGGGTAGATGTAGGGGTATGGGTGGGTTGCGCTTCGGCGGGGCGGTGTGGACTTGTTGGGCCGAAGGGCCTGTTTCCACACTGTAAGTAATCTAATCTAATACCATCTGCTTGCTCTACCTGAGTGCTTACTTTCAGCAACTGATGTCCAAAGACACTTGGGTCTCATTGAACTTATCGCTATTCAGATAGTAACCTACCTTTTGTTTTGGCTAGACACCAAACACCCACTGTGGGTTAGACACACAGTGCTGTTGGAAAGGAGGTTCCATGATTTTTATAGATGAAGAAACTGTGATGTATGGTGCATGGCTTGGATGGGATCTTGCAGGTAGTGGTGTTCCTCTATCTTTCTGCATGTGTCCTTCTAGGTAGTAGAAGTTACAAGCTTGGACGGTGTTGTCAAAGGAGCATTGCAGAATCACAGCCATGCACCTGAATTGCACCTGATGCCACTGAATTGTACCAGTGGAGGGAGTGAATATTTAAAGTGGTGGACAGGGTGCCAACAAGCTGGCTGCTTTGCACTGGATTGTGTCCGGCTCAAATATTGTCAGAGGTGCACTCATCCAACAAGTGCTGCGCATTCCGTCACATTCCAATTGAATTGAATTGAATTAGCTTTATCGTCACACGTACTCAAAGGAGTACAGTGAAAAGTCTACAAGTCGCCACTTACAGCACCATCTCAGGAACAACGGTTTGTAGGTATAATCCTTAGTGACAGAATAGATAAATGAAGGGAAAATAGAGTTACATTCCTGACTTGTGCCTTGCAAACAGTGGACAGGGCTTGTGGAGTCATGAAGAGAGCTACTTGCTATAGAATTCCATGCCACTACAGCTTGTTTTATAAGCCACAGTATTTATTTGGATTCTGATTAATTTGGTGCTGGAGATCTTAGCAGCGCAGGCGCATTGGTGGAGAGGTGTGAAGGTTTGTGGGGAGGTGACAGAGCCAGTTGCTACCAAGGTCAATTCTCAGCATCAGATGGTGACACTATATTCCTTCTATAGGTCCCTTTCCATTTCCCAGCTCCCCTCCATCTTGTATTTGACATGGTGAAAAATCTACAGATTGTGTCAACATTATCTTTATACCCAACCCTCACTCTAATCTCCTCCTTCTAATTTTCTCTTTTCAGTTATTCAAGAAGTGTTGTCTGCTCAACCATTGCAGCCTTGTGAGTGGAGAACTACTAACAACACAACATCGAGGAAATAATATGTCATTTGTCTTGACACAAGCAGCTCCCAACTCAGATACCGGTATTCAACTTATCTTTAAGGCTGACATAGAGCCAGGACCTGTACACAGTGAGTCAACTGGCTTGAGTGGGTGGCAATTAAGTCAGGGAGAGAGTGGTTCATATGCCAGATGACCAAAGATGGAGTTTGCAAATAATGTTGGCTGCAGAGAAAACAGATGATGATCTTGGTGGGAAGCATGCCCGAGACCATTGATTAGCATACACACTAAGATACTGTGTACTTGCACTGGTCTGCCAAGCAGAACCCCTCGTCAATGTCAAACACCATAGAGTGCCATGGCTTCAAACTGACAGAGGACAGCATGCAGACCTTCCCCTCTGCTCTATCTAGTGCTTTCAACTGTTGTTTTATGTCATGTGGAGTGAGTTGAATTGACTGAAAAGTAGCTTCTGTGAGGTTGGGGACGTCAAGAGGAGGCTGAGACAAATTATCCATTCAACATTTCTGACTGAAGACTGTTACAAATAGCATCACAGAGGTGTACAGCACAGAAACAAACTCTTCAGTCCAACTTGTCCATGCCAACCAGATATCCTAAATTAATCTGGTCCCATTTGCCAACACTTGGCCCATATCCCTCCAAACTCTTCCTATTCATGTACCTATCCAGATGCCTTTTAAATGTTGTAATTGTACAAGCCTACACCACTTCCTCTGGCAGCTCATACCATATTTGCACCACCCTTTCCCTGAAAACGTTACCCCTTGGGTCCCTTTTAAACCTTTCTCCTCTCACCCTAAACCTATGCCCTCTAGTTCTAGACTCCCCCAACCCAGGAAAAGACCCTGTCTGTTTACCCTATCAATGCCCCTCATAATTTTGTCAATTTCTATAAGGTCATCCCTCATTCTCCAACTCTCCAGGGAAAACAGCCCACTTTAGCCTTTTATGCTCATGCGCTGGACTCCCCTCTTGTTGAGGATTGGAATAGTTATGGAGCATCGTCCCCCTGTCAGTTGTTCAACTGTCCACCATCATTCATTACTGGATGTGGCAGGACTACAGAGCTTAGAGCTAATCTAGTTGTGTAATCACTTAGCCATGTCTATTGCATGCTGCTTCGATTGTTTATTTAGCATGCAAGTAAACAAATGTTGTAGCTTCATCAGGTTGACATCTTATTTCTAGATATGCATGGTGCTGCTCCTGACATATCCTCCTGCAATCTCTGTTGAACCAAGGTTAATCCCCTGGCTTAATCAGAATGGTCAAATGGAGAATACGCCAGACCATGAGGTTATAGATTGCGATTGATTAAAATTCTGCTGTTATGACCCACAGATCTAACGAATGTCCAGTTTTGAGATACAAGATCTATTTGAACTCTGTCCAACTTAGCACAGTAATATTAAACATACTGGCGGATATCCTCCCTGTGCAGATGGAACTTTCCCTCCACAATAATTATGTGGTCATCACTCCTTCAGATATTGTCATGGACAGACTCATCTATGACAGGTAGGTTGGTGAGAATAAGGTCAGTTTTGTTTAAATGTCCTTTGTGAGTCTACTAACTCAGTCAGTAGCAATGTTGCCAAATGATTCTTGATGCTCGGCCCTGAAGCCCTCACCCAGCGCATATTGATTCTTTGCCACCCTCAGTAATCACTCCAGTGGTGTTCAACGTGGAGGGGTACAAGTATCAACTAAAATGGAGAAGTCCGTATGTGATAACCAAAAAGAGGCTTTCTTGCCCTAGTTTTGACTTGTGCCATGAGACTCTAAAGTCAATGTTGAGGACCATTGTCTCTTCACTATATATTACTGGGCCAACAGGATGGTGATACAAGAGTGTGTTGCATTGTCTGTAAGGTATGATTCAATGACAATGACAACATCAGGATGTCGCTTGCCTAGTCTGTGGAACAACTCTCCCAATTTTGATCCTAGGCCCTAAATGTTAGAAAGGAGGACCTCACAGCGTCAATGGAGTTGGTTTTCTCTTTTTCATCTCTGGTGCCTAGATTGATGCTGGTGGTTTATCTGATATCATTTCTTTTTTTTTGGTCTCTGAAGCAGTTTTATCCTCGGGATTAATTTGCTGGATCACTTCAGAGGACTGTTAATAATCGAACATGTTACCGTGGGTGAGGTAACCACAAATGTCCTTCCCTAAAGGTCTTTAGTAAATCAGGTGTGTTTTTACAATTTATAACAATGATTATTTGGTTGCCAGTATATGGTAGATTTTATTGAACTCAAATTTCGCCATTTGCCATATTTGGATTTGAATCCACATCCCCAGAACGTTAGTTTACTAGTCCAGTAACATTACTACTGTACCACCACTGTTCCCAATATTCACTGAGTGAAGGTTTTTGTTACAAGAGTTATGTTGGTGCATGCAGCTTACTGCTCATCATAGAGGCTGATGTAGCGGAAATGCTCACAGGTTGATTAAGAGCTGGAGAGGCATTGACATGAATCATATGCCATAGCTTTAGGCATTTTTTATTTAAAGACTCCCAGAGCCCATGCAATAATGGTGTCAGGTAAGGAATCACATCTACTGGACACAAATTGACTTGCTGTACATCATCACACAATTCTGAACCAGAAAGTACCAAAGCATTTTGCAACCAATGGATTTACTTTGTTCGAGGTAAATACACAAGTCAATTGGCAAACCGCATGTACCAGAAAGGATGAATGACCATGCGATCCATTTCTGTGCTATTATTTAAGGAACAAATGCTGTCCAGGATTCTGAGTGAGGGCTCTCTGCTTTTATTTAAATATCATGGAAAGAGATTTAAACCTGAGCAGGTAGTAAAACCTCAACCAAAGACAACATCTCTGACACTGAAACACCTTCATAGTACTGCACTAAACAGTCACCCAAGTTAATGTATTCAAATTCATGATGGGACTTCAAATAGCATTCTGTTGACTCAAGAAGGTGAGAATGTTACCAAGCTGACAGTGAGTGGGAGATTTCAATGTAATTTCCAACAAACACAAATTGCTGACAATCGCTGGCATTTACCATGCATTTTTTGCACTTTCCCACCTGTGGACTTCACAGACACATTTGCCATGACAACAAGTTCTGGTAAGATTGTAGCTATGGAGAAAACATTCATAGAGTCCACAACAAAACAAGCTCAAAAAGAGAGCAGGGAAAAAGAGGGGAAAGGGTAAAGGTTTCACATATTATAGCAGACACAAGTCAGTCAGTGTGTCAACTTAACTGTTTTATCTGTAGATAAACCCACTTTAAACTCATTATGCTCCCTGTAAGTCATCACACAGCGTGCAGTTCACTCGTGAGTCAGAAGGCTGTGGGTTCAAGTCCTACACAACAGACTGAAACATGACGATCGAGGCTGACACTTCTGTGCAGGACCAAGGGAGTGCTGTGCTATCAGAGTTATGTTTCAGGTGAAATGTCAAACCTGGGTCTCTCAAGCAAATGAAAAAAAAATCCTATAGTAGTATTTTGAAGAAAAGCAAGGTAGTTAATTATGAGCAATATTTATCCCTTGATCACCATCACTAAAACAGGTTGTCTGGTCATTAACAAATAGCTCTTTCATTGAAGCCTGGTGTGTAGAAGTTGGTTACTATGCTTCCTACATGGAAACAATGACTACATTTCTCATGAATTTCACTGCAAAGTGCTTTGGGAAGTCCTGCAGCTTTGCAAAGTGCAATTGAAGTGTTTTTCTTTTCCTTGTTCTTTATAATCATTAATAATCCTAATTTTGAAGCAACTAATTTCCGTTCAAAATAACTTATGTATCTACACAATTGTTTATAGCAAACAATTCCAGTCCAATCATTCTAAATAAGAAAGATTTTTTGAATATGCAAATTTTTGTTTTCTCAGATTATTGAACATTTGCAGCTAATTTTTGTATTAGTTCAAGGGGTGTAGGCAATACTAACAATACAATAAACGTTATTAACTGACATTGAAAAAGTGTTGGTGAGTCACTTTCACAAAACACAGCAATCCAAATGGGGTAAGTACACCTTTAGTGCTTTGGTGAAGAGGTTTCAATGTTTTGATCCAATGGTAGACTGGTCCATGTCACACTGGTGTATTAACTTGAAATGATATTGGTGGTGTTCAAACTTGATCACAAGTTTGGTAGATGCTACAGAAGGAACCTTGGTGGTGCATCTTAAAGTGATACACACTCCTGGTACTGGAAAACTGAACAAATGGTTAAGGTACTGGATGGGCAATAATGGAATGAAGTAACTAATGGGCTATAACAGACTGAATTATTTCATAATTTTTATATTTTCTATTCAGCCTGTTCAAAGATGACAAATTATTTTTAACATATTTCAAATTCTCAAAACTGACATCGCAGGATTTGAACTCCCCTTTGCTGGGTTACAAGTCTGGATAGGTAACTATTGTGTCATTGTATCCATATGACAAGATACAGTATGATTGGGCTTCAGTGCTTCTTGAATTATAGAAATGATGTTAAAACATGTCCTTGAACTAGTTACATGCAAGTAATTCAGATTTTTGGTTTCAGTTAAATCTAAGTTATATAATTAACAATACTAATTTATTCATCAAATAATCACACGCACGCCATGATTATATTTGTGGGAAATTCTTTAAGAGTTAGTTAGTGAGATTAAGTGGTCATTGCACATAAGTAGCACTGGATTAATAGCATTCCAGGTTTTCATTGCTGTTTTAGTTACAGCGTGCAATAATTTTTTCTTTAAAAAGCTCATTTTGAAACAACAAAATAAGACATTAAAGAGAAAAGTAATGAAGAAAAATATTCTCTAAGACCGAATGCAGACTCGAAATAGTGCAGTTCTGATTATGTGGTTTAGATATCTCCTATTTATTTGAAGAGCTCTTTTCAACTCCAGAGGCATGGGACAGTCAAAGGGCCTGTTGCTATGCTGTAATTTTCTTTGTCTTCAGATGTAATTTATGGTACTGGGCACTTTAAGAGGTTTTGGCATGTTAAACGTACAAAGGTAAAATTATTTGCTTCTAACCTTCCAGTTTATTAAAAATGGTTTGGGAAATATTGTTTTCTATACACTACATGTAGAAAATTCTTTTTTTTTTCCTCAAAGGAATTGCTCTACAGTTTCATTACACAAGGCTTAGCTGCTACCTTTACTAGATTTATAATTGTATTAGCTGTAACAAATGAAATTTCACCAAATGATGATGCTATAAAAGAAATTGCACACTGAAACAACTAAGAAATCTCATGAATACACAAAATCACAATTACATTTCAGTCAGACAATCCAAACATGTCACTGGAGGTTTTGATATAAAAATGTGATCACAATCTTGAACAAGAAAGATTTATTTTGAAAAGATAGTTTGGTCTCTCTAGTAGTATGCAAAAACAAAATCTGATTCCCAGTAAGATCCAAGACGATATATATATGCAGCTTAATGTTAACATACTCAATCACTATACAAACTTAATGTATCATTCAGAACAATGATTTGGAACAATGGTCTTTCATCATGTGTTAGCATTATGGCATGCCTCAGTATAGTATGGATTTGGAATCATACAGCATGGAACACAGCTATGAACATTCTATGAACACAGCAGTCTTTCAGCTCTGCTGTTTGAGTGTCTATTGACTGTTATTGCCCTTTGAAAGGCTCACATCACACACTAATGAGTCTCTTTCCTTCACAGAATGAAACATTTATCCCTCCTCCCTCTGTTGTGGGAACAGATATTTTCATCTCTATTGCACAGTTGCTCTTTGCATCATAATGGAAGGACAAATCAGATGCACTTCACACAGTAAGTCACATAGTCATGATCCCGCCCCACAAATGACAGGGATGGTTCTTAGTAACCATCCCTGTCAACCCCATTGGCTTTGATGTTCCCATTCAACTCATTTACTTCATTGTTTATATCTTTACACCCTGAGCCCCAGATATATTGTTATCGTGTCAGACATAGAGATGCATTGTCTCCTATCCAAGCCAAAATGGTGCTGACTGGTGAAGATCTACCACTTCTAGCCTAACCCTTTCCGTCCCATGGAACCCTGCCCTTACATGTTTGACTCCCACCCCTTCACAATTATTATCCCCTCTGCATCCCCGTATGCTGCCTCCCACTTCAGTTGCACTCCCTAATACTCACTGTGCACCACTACCCCTTGATAAACCCCCTTGACTTTAATGCGCTGACACCTGGGACTGACCATGGCCACCCACTTGGATGGTCAGCCCCAACTGATGACTGAAAGAACTCTGACCCACCTATGTGCAGCTCCAAGACTGATTCACCAACCATCAATCCCCAGAATAGTTGCACTGGACTCAGAGACCCAACTGTAGCCCATTCTCAGGGCTGCAGAGGTACAGACCTCTGACTCTGACTTCCCCAAGCTGCTGACTGACCATCTCCAAGCCCCTGGACTGATGTTAGAGGCTGCCTTGACTTATTGCACCAGGTACCTATATCTGAATGATGTCTTCCTCTATCTAACTGAGGACTACTCTGGATGCGGAGTGTTTGCCACATACATTGCTGGCACATGGTGGAAGTGGCAGCGTGATGTAGCACATGACTACTGCTGACAAACTGCATGGCTTTGTGTTTATGTTAAAAGGCAAGTCAGGATGGAACTACTGTGAACCTTTAAGCTCTGGCTGACAGGGCAAAAAGCTAAAGGAGCAACACAAGGCAAGGCACCTCAGTGGGCACAACAGGGTGAGCTCTAAGACAGCAAGCAAGGAGGCCTGAGATGCATCTACTCCAATCCATGACCTGGGTGCCTGTCACTATGTGCAAAATGTCCTCACAACAACACCGCAATGAAGGAGGCAGGTGTACTCCATAATGCAGCATTGAAGTACAGAACAATCTGGTTGACGGCTGGAGATGTGCCATGAAGTGACGCCAATGTCGGTGGAAGGGAGAGTTTTGTGGTCACTGCCTAATGACCATACCCAGAGATTTTGGTGCCAGGTTTCCAAGATGGGCTGGCAGAGCCTACCATCTCTGACTTTCAAATTGGGAACGATGCACCTGCAGCTGCTTCAACATCCCATTAGCCTTGACTTCTGCAGTTGGAAATTGCTGACATACACGGGCCTCAAAGTTCTACATAGCCAGTAAGAAAGTCAGAGGGAGCGATGGTTGGGATTTGTCACCACACAGTTTATATCCGCCAAGTAGGAGAATGCACTCTGCCCAAGACACACCTTCCAGTGGAAGCAGTGATTTATCTGCACTTCACTCAATCTAGTCTATTGTACTCACTGTTCACAAAGTTGTCTTCTCTTGACTGGGGAGACAAAATGCAGACCAAATTCCTGCTATGCAGAACATCTATGTTCTACCTATGAAAGTGACCCTGAGCTTCCAGATGCCTGCCACTTAATACACTGCTTAGTTCCCTGGCCCGCATCTCTGTCACAGGCTTCCTGCAATTCTCCAGCAAGCCTGGAGAACAGCTGGAAGAACAGCATTTCATTTTGCATTTGTGAACCCTGCAGCCGTCAGGATTCAATATTGAGCTAAAAACATTTAAGAGCCTAAACACCTCTTTCAAGTCCTTTAACCACTCCCATACCGCAAGCCCTATCTTAACAACCTTCAAGCCCAGCCAACCCATTTTCACCTACTGATTGCCTCCATTATCAGGTCTACTTCCTCCCTTTATCTATATGACTTTTTCTCTCTCTCGGTTCCATATCCACCTGTCCACTTACCCCCTTTCAGCCACCCACCTCACCCCACCCCCATCATCAGCATAAGTATCACCACTTCCAGAGCGACTCTCAGCTCTGAAGAAGGGTCACTGAATCTGAAACATTAACTGCTTTCTTTTGACACATTGTGTCAGATCTGCTGGGTTTCTCCAACAATTTGATTCAGCGCCTTCAGCATCCACAGCTCTTTATTTTATAATAAAAAATTATTTCCAAATCTGTACTGAGGCAACCATTCAGCTGCAACAGGAGTTGAATTGTTCCAATTGTTCCAATCCAGGTCAAGGAAGAGAATGTAGCTGCTGGCTTCTCTGATCATCCTTGGCAGACTTGGTAGACCTCAGCTCTGCAGCCAAACAATCTCATGGTCATGCCTCACAGATTCAGAATGAGCACTTGGATAGTCAGAATCCCCGTATGGAATCTTTTTCAGCAATTAACAAATGCCCGGAGAACAGAAAGAAAATGGTAAAGATTGGCTCAGTAAAAGGGAGCAGTTCATAATCATTATTTTATAGGAAATTTTAATTTTATTCATAACTGTTTAGTTCAACATCAGCTACTGGTCTGCAAGGTAGTAATTTTCTTAGGAAATTTCTCTGATGAAAAGGAAGATGTCAATTCTTGCTAATCCTCCTTTTTTATATATATCACAATGTGGATCTTTTGAAAAAGAAAAAAATTAATCATTCAACCTGGAAAGTAATGAACATGAAACACTTTCCTTCTATAATTTTAATTGATAAAATATGAATCTATTCTTCAAAGAATAGTAAGTTTGCATAAGTAAGTATGCACCTCTTCATTTTGGGGTAAGTATTATAATTTGAAATGGAAGAGACAATTTAATTGCAGGGATTTACGTGTTGGTAACATGCTTCCAGTCATCATTATTTACAGTCTAATTTACAATGAATAAGGCACGATAATCATTTTACCTTTTTACCATCATCAATAATGACGGGATGTGGTAAGTGTGAAGAAGGTCAGAGTCAACACATTGTTATCTATCATATGTAGAGCCCACTAATGGCCAATAAGTGACTGATACAGAATGTTCGGGAGAGGCTTTACTTCACTTAGTCATCCATTAATACTGCATGAACTAACAATACGTTATCATTTAGCTCTAATAGATACATTGCATTGCAATTCCATGTCTCACAGTTTTGACTTCAGATCAAATTGGTTCTGTGGCCACAGTACAATCTCCAGCATATCTTATACCGAAGCAAAGACAATGAACAGAAAAAAAATCATTAGCTGATTGCTGGATGCTTTAGCCAGCTCAAGGTCACATATTCTGAAACAGAACTTGCTGAAGTGTCTGCTATAATAATGTCTATAAGAAGGTCAGGCTCTCATTATCAATCCTTAAACTGGCTGACCTATTGGAAGTTAGAAAATCACATTGAGGTTATTCATCATCACCACTACTCATATATAAATGGTGCTGCAACTTCAGGCAATTTCAATATGCTGTATTTCTACATTGCATATGAACAAACTTCATCTCAGAAAGTTTAATTTTGTCCATTTCAGTCGAAATAGCCATTTATTTATATTGTAATTGTTAATTATCACCAAACAACCTCTCAAGAACAAAACTTAACTCAGGTTTTAACTGTTGGACATTTTAAGATTCTTTTAGATCTTAATTGTTTGAGATTTTATATATGAAAAACAAGACATTTTCCTTTGTTTCCTGACTACTAAAATTTGTTTGAATCTGTTTAAACTTCACTAAAAGACTTATTCCTGAGTTTCTAAAGACAGTCAACTTGGTCGATCAAAAATAATGCTGAAATAAAAACAGGCATTGCTGGAGAAACTCAACAGTACTGGCAGCATTGGTGGAGAGTGAAACAGCTAATGTTTCGTGTCTGTCATGATCTCTTAATGTAGGGATTCTTTTACATGTGATACAGTTACCTAAAAATGAGGACACCAATAAATATTTGCTTATTCAAGTCAAAAAGTTATAAACATTTGTAAATTATGCTTAGACATATGGTTGCCACAAATGGTGGTATTCATGTTGTTTTTGTTTGCGACAATATAGGTTTTAAAAAAAAGTTTCAAACCCATTCAACATCCACATCAAGCACTGTCAGTTTCCCTCCACCAAATAATGTATTGGCAAGGTAAAGTGAATTGCAAATAAACACACATCAAAAAAAGTGTTAAGCCCTCAAGTGCTGAAAATCTAAATATGGATGTTCTGGCCAGTATCTATAAAGTGCAGAGGTTCTTACTGATCCAGATCTAGATTTATGACTCAAACTCTGATTTATGATAAAATAGTTGACTCTGAAACATTAACTTTCATGTCACAGATGCTGGAAGACGTAAAGATTTCCAAAAAGTTCTGCTTTTATTTAATATTTTAAACATGTTGACATCATAGTGGAATATATTATGCACAAGTTTCATTAAACAAAGTGGTGTGGACTTAATATGATAATCAAAAATAACTTCAAAGAAGTGGATCTTAACATGCATGGATGTAAGGTAAGAGAGAGAAAGCAAAAGAGAGAGGGAGAGCTGGATGAATGAAGGAAGAAAGGCATCTTTAATTTACCATAGTACTCAGGTCATTCTCGTTCATTGCCAGTTGAAATTGAACAGCTTTCTCATCGGCTATTCTGAAAGCTATATTTAGATTAAATTCCAAAATGAGGTTAACATACTCTGACGGTATTATTGCACAAGTGGATATGAAGCATTGTTAATGCCACGAATGCAATCCCAATCCAGAAGGTGATGCATCATGCTACTTTCAAAAATAGGGACACCGTATCGATACAAAAAGTGGGCAGCGATATGAAAAATGAATTTCATAAGCTAGATCAGAATGAGGTATCTCTAAAGTTAGCTCTGTTTTCTGCAAAATTTGTTTTGTTCCTTCACTTTCCATCTAATCTGCATTGCAGCATTTCCCTTAACTGCAGCAGCTAGACTCGAACAAATAAAATATGAGAACATCTAACTGCTATTGGTCCTAAACCATTCTGATTACAGACACAATGACATAAGAGTGACATTTAATTTAATGTGCAGAGGGTTATACTGCATTCAAAAAGAAAAACAATCGTCCATAATTTCATTACATTGACATCTTTGGTACTTTCATGTTCATTGCTTAGTGGGCTCAAATGACAATGCCCAACAATTATCTCAATGCATTCAGTTCTCACTGCTAAATCAAATCAGCATGGATATGACCTTTTATGTAGTTTTATATTGAGATAAATCTTTTCACCTGTCTTACCTGAGCTATACAAGTGGTGAGCTCTTAAAATATGTCACCTATGCTTAGGTTTCAAGTACAACATGTGTAGCATCAGTAAACTCAATGTAGCACTGAAGAGAAGGAAACATTCAATGTTGATTGATGATAAATTAGTTAAGGATATGCTTTCCCCAAGACAAACGGATTAATGTGCTGGGTCTTTGTGATCACTCACTTGCTTCCTCTACTTCTTTGCTGCATGAAATTATAAAAATCCTTTTGCAGATCCTTTTGCTTTGTGGTGCTAGAAATGTGCAGTTCAGCATGAGACACATCCATTGTTGCTACTGATCTTGTTTGAGGCTGATTAAGTTATATATTTTATTTGAAAAAGGACTTAAAGTTTATGGGGATAGGCAGGAATTGGAGTTGAGGTCGGTGACAGAGAAGTTGCAAGTAGCTGATTGGCCTACCACTGCTCCTGATTCCTGCGTGTTTCTGTGCTCTTGTTGAGAGACATATTTAGGATGTGTCAAATTCTAGGAGAGGGTGAGGACTGCAGATACTGGAGAGTCAGAATTGAAAAGTGTGGTGCTGGAAAAGCACAGCAGGTTAGGCAGCATCCAAAGAGCAAGAGAGTCAACATTTTATTAGGATATATTTGAAATATAAATACTCAATAGAGTATTCATCGTTCAAACAGCGATAAAGCTTCTTTTGTGGAGTTCCTGAGGTGCAGTGTGTAGCCACTGAACTAGGAGCTCTGGGTTCAAGCTGATGGTTAAAGGAAGCTGTATTCAAGGTGTGGCGAAAAACTGGATGTATATCAACTTCTGAATCCTTTCAACACAAGGCAACGGCAGACGATTAGTGGGAGGTCCTTCTTGTCATCCAGGTCATGGAAAGAAAGTTGGCGCCTCCACTGCTCCAATGTGCATTGAAAAGTGAATGTTGCCACAGCAACAGGGAGTGGGCGGACACCACTGATCTTCAGATTGTAGCTCAGATTGGTGCCAACAGTGCCATCTTAATTCTGACTGGGCTGGATTTGACTTCCTGATGAAGGGTTTATGCCAGATTCATCATCAACTCTTCCGCTCCCTGGATGCTGCCTAAACTGCTGTGCTTTTCCAGCGCCAAACTTTTGGACTTTGTGTCAAATTCTCACTGCCCCATCCCATGTTGAATGTAATAACAAGGGGATATGTATAGCTTCTACTTTCAGTCAATATATTTCACAATCCCACAAATAATTAAAGTATCATAGAACTACAATACCCAACAAAATAACAACTTTTTAATGTTTAATTTTAAATTGTATAACAGCTAAAATGTATTTTATATTATGTCTTTAATATAGTGGGATGTACAAAGGCAGATCATAAGGGCTTTACCAAACAATTTTTGACATTGAGCCACACAAAGAGATATTGAGGCAGATGACCAAAAGCTTACTCAATAAGGTAGATTTTACCTTAAATAGTGAAAAGGTCATATGAAACCAATGAGGTTTAGTGGGGGAAGAATTCAAACTTTAGGGCATGGCAGCTGAAGGCACAGGCATCAACTGTATAGTAATCAAAATCGGGAATATTCACAAGGCCAAGGTGACTATGATACAGCTACCTCACAACATTGTGAGGATCAAGGAGATAGCGCTACAGAGAAACAACACCATGGAAGGATTTGCAAAGAACAGTTAGAACATGACTTGACTGGGTGCCATAGATCAGTGACTGAAAGGTCATGGGTGAATAGGACCTGGTGTAAGTTAGGACATAGGCAACTGTACTGCAAGGTACTTCAAGAGAGAAGGGGGAAAAGGCATCAGAGAAAATGGGACAGAAGAGCAGAGGAGGAAAAGGGGAGCAGTAAGAGGAAACTGAGAGGAAGATGAAAGTAGCAGGGGGAAGAGAGGAGGTAAAGGGCAGAAAGGAGAGAGAATGGGGGGTAAAGTAGAGAAGAGGGATGGAAAATGAAGGAAGGAATGGAGATCAGAAGTAGAGATTTGATGTGTTTAGTACTCTTCCAAGCTATCTTGCCATGTTTGAATTGATGCCTGAGCCATGAGGCACTGACACACAATTAGGAGGATAATTACTCTGAGAGTGCCATATTTAGTTTTAGTCACCATGCCACAAAAAATGCATGAGTTAGGAAGGATATAGAGAAACAAAACTAAATTGATCCCAAATATAAATGAGGTTAGATGTGGTTTATCTGGATTGCAGATGTAATTTAGATGGATTTTCAAATAACCTTCATTAAGGTGCCCCATAATAGACTAATGAGTAAAGTCAGAGAATATGGAGTCGGTGATCAAGTAACACATTGCTGAATTCAAGAAAGAAAATAAAGAATGAGAGTAAAGGCTAGTTATCTAGTGAAGTAGGAAGAATTTTTTTGACAGTGATCTAACACTGGGATCAGCGCTATTTGCTATTCACAATTTACATGATTGATTTGGAGCTTGGAATCATAAACATGATTTCTAAACTGCAGGTGACACCAAATTTGAGGAGATAGCTAATATTAGGGGAGGCTGCAATAAATTATAGGAGAATATTAATAAATTTGCAAATTGGAATAGTAATTCACAAATAAAGTTCAACACAGAAAAAGGTGAGGTCATACATTATAGTAGATAGAACAGGAGGTCAATATTAGTTGGAAATTGCAAGTTCTAGATGAGGTAGAGGAAGAACAGGTCGTGATTTACAAATGCACGAATTACTAAATTTTGCATCAGTGGTTGGCAGGGCCATAAAAAGGCAAATTAAGCAGTTGGCTTTAGTTCTATAGGAATAGAATTGAAAAATGGGGTAATTATTCTAAACATTTACTGAGCCTTGGTTAGACAAAACTTGGAGGCTTCCATGCAATTCTGATTGCCTAATTATAAATAAGGATATGGAGGCACTTGAAAGAGTTCAAAGATTTACAGAGATAATACCAGAAATACACATACGTGAGTATACGTACCAGGAAATTATTGTTAGGCTGAGTCTTCTCTTTGGAATCAAGCTGAGAGGGTGATCTATATGAAAAATTTTGACAGAAGTGAATATGGAGTGATTGTGTCTTCTGATGGGGAAGAACACTTGAGTATAGAATTCAAAAACTTCCCTATCCAAAAAGCAATGCGAAATTCCCTAGCTCAAGAAATGGTGAATTGAATGGTGTAGATACATTTAAGGAACAGCTAGATACATAAAAGAGTGAGAAGTGAATACAGGGTAATATATATTTGATGTGGTAAACGACATATTTAGATGAGTAAATCTAGGAGAAGGCATGAATAGAGTGTAAACATTGGCAAAGATTGAATGGCTCATTTCCACGCCACATGTCCGACATAATCCAGTCATTGTGAGGATAGATTAGGGAAAGATGAGTTTCGAGTGGTAGGCAATGCAGCTACTGATGAACCATATGTTTTTATTTACCATGAAATTAGAATTATCATTTCAAAGTGGAGCATGACGTAGTGAATCCAAATTAGTGAAAAGTACATTTAAAATATAAATACTCAATAGAGTATTTGTTGTTCAAACAGTGATAAAGCTTCTTTTGTGGTGTTCAAAGTGTGGTGAACAACTGGATGCATATCAACTTCCCAATCCTTTCAACACATGCCAATGGCAGATGATGAGTGGGAGATCCTTCTTGTCATCTAGGTCATGGAAAGAAAGTTGGAGGCTCCGCCATCATTATCCACTGCTCCAATGTGCATTGGAGTGAATGGTGTCATAGCAACGTGGTGGGAGTGGGCAGACACCGCTGCTCTTCAGATTGTAGCTCAGATTGGTGCCAACAGTGCCATCCTTTATTCTGGCTGGGCTGGATTTGGCTTCTGCCCACTCACCTTCTCCCCTGTGCAGAGGTTTGTGGTGCCGTGGATTGGACTTGTCTTGTGGGCACAGGACTGAGGAGACCGACAGCAAATGTTCACCCTATGATTAGGCAAAAGCCAGCCTGCACTGTACCAGGGTCCCAATGTTGCATGGTCAACTGAAGAAAGGTGCAGACAACTTTTGGGTGAAGATTAAATTGATTGGAATGCTAGCGGTTCCCCCTCTAATTGCAAAAGTCTCAACCGGTTCAACGTAGACACAAAAGAAATTCTGAATATTTCAGGTGGGTTTTCCACCTAACACCAATCTGCTCCCATTGTTGGACTGACAGCTAATAACTGGGCTGTGGGTTAGGGTGTGTGCAAGACATAAGGGCCAATGATGCATCTGGCGCGGCAAAACTCAGTCAGATGAATGTTTACGGTATAAGGTAAACCAATTTCCACTTATTTACAGTGCCATTCAGTTTCTAGTAGGGGTGATCCCCTGGAAAGCCTGGGAAAAGGTACTTAATGTTTCATGTCACTGCGAAAAAAAAACGGCTTTAGTTTGACCGACTGCAGAAAACTCCAATGACAGTGCCCAAGCTCTGTTTCCGAATATCAGATCCAGCATTATCTCACCAAAATAAATGGAGTGACTGTGTAGCAGCTCAGACAAGGTGAAGCGATTCCGCGCTCTGAGAGACTTTGGGGCAATTGGATTTACCGACATCTACTGAAACTAACACCTCCATAAATTTGGGGGGAGCTCTGTCCCCACCCGCCTCTCCTAATTCGATCCCCCAGCCCCTGAGGCAGGTTCCTGGCAGGACAGCAGCATTGACAACCCGGTGGGGGAAAGGACGGAAGAACTTGCGTTTCAGTCAGTGCCCTCTGCAAAGCCAGCACCCAGGCAGACAGCCAGACATGACCCCTCTCCCGGATCAGATAGTAACAACCCCCATCATCTCCCGGGACAGATTGTAATCCCACTCCTCTTCCGGGTCAGATAATACCACCACCCCTCCTCTCGCGGATCAGATAGTCTCAGTCCCCTCCTCTCCCGGGTCAGACTGACCCCTCTCACAGGTCAGATAGTACTAGCCCCCTCCTCTCCCGGGTCAGATAGTACCATCCCCCTCCTCTCCCGGGTCAGATAGTACCAGCCCCTCCTCTCCCGGGTCAGATAGTACCAGCCCCCTCCTCTCCCGGGTCAGACTGACCCCCTCTCGCGGGTCAGATAGTACTAGTCCCTCCTCTCCCGGGTTAGACTGACACCCTCTCGCGGGTCAGATAGGACCAGCCCCCTCCGCTCCCGGGTCAGATTGTATCACCACCCCTCCTCTCCCGGGTCGGATTGTAATCCCACTCCTTTCCCGGGTCACATAGTCCCTCTCTCCCTCTCCCTCCCCAGTCACACTGCCCCACTCCCTCTCTCTCCCGGGTCACACTGCCCCACTCTCTCTCTCTCCCCGGGTCACACTGTCCCTCACTCCCTCTCCCTCCCCAGTCACACTGTCCCTCTCTCCCTCTCTCTCTCCCAGGCCACACTGTCCCTCTCTCCCTCTCTCTCCCTGGTCACACTGTCCCTCTCTCCCTCTCTCTCCCCAGTCACACTGTACCTCTCTCCCTCTCTCCCTCTCTCTGCTGGTCACACTGTCCCTCTCTCCCTTTGTCTCTCCCGGTCACACACTGTCCCTCTCTCCCTCTCTCGCCCGGGTCACACTGTCCCACTCTCCCTCTCTCTCCCGATCACACTGTCCCACTCTCCCTCTCCCTCCCGGTCACACTGTCCCTCTCTCCCTCTCTCTCTCCCAGGCCACAGTGTCCCTCTCTCCCTCTCTCTGCCCGGTCACAGTGTCCCTCTCTCCCTCTCCCTCCCGGGTCACACTGTCCCTCTCTCCCACACCCTCCTGGGTCACACTGTCCCTCTCTCCCGGATAACACTGTCCCTCTCTCCCTCTCCCTCCCGGGTCACATTGTCCCTCTCTCCCTCTCCCTCTCCCGGATCAGACTGTCCCTCTCTCCCTCTCTCTCCCGGGTCACACTGTCCCTCTTTCCCTCTCCCTCTCCCCAGGTCACACTGTCCCTCTCTCCCTCTCCCTCTCCCGGATCAGACTGTCCCTCTCTCCCTCTCTCTCCCGGGTCACACTGTCCCTCTTTCCCTCCCTCTCCCCGGTCACACTGTCCCTCTCTCCCTCTCCCTGGTCACACTGTCCCTCTCTCCCTCTCCCTCGTCACACTGTCCCTCTCTCCCTCTCTCTCCCGGGTCACACTGTCCCTCTCTCCCTCCTTCTCCCCTGTCACACTGTCTCTCTCTCCCTCCCTCTCCCGGGTCACACTGTCCCTCTCTCCCTCTCCCTCTCCCTGGTCACACTGTCCCTCTCTCCCTCTCTCTCCCCGGGTCACAGTGTCCCTCTCTCCCTCTCCCTGGTCACACTGTCCCTCTCTCCCTCTCTCTCCCGGGTCACACTGTCCCTCTCTCCCTCTCCCTCCCGGGTCACACTGTCCCTCTCTCCCTCTCCCTCCCGGGTCTCACTGTCCCTCTCTCCCTCTCCCTCCCGGGTCTCACTGTCCCTCTCTCCCTCTCTCTCCCGGGTCTCACTGTCCCTCTCTCCCTCCCGGGTCACACTGTCCCTCTCATTCCCGGGTCAGATCCTCTCTCCCGGGTCACACTGTCCCTCTCTCCCTCTCTCTCCCGGGTCTCACTGTCCCTCTCTCCCTCTCCCTCCCGGGTCTCACTGTCCCTCTCTCCCTCTCTCTCCCGGGTCTCACTGTCCCTCTCTCCCTCTCCCTCCCGGGTCTCACTGTCCCTCGCTCCCTCTCTCTCCCGGGTCTCACTGTCCCTCTCTCCCTCTCCCTCCCGGGTCTCACTGTCCCTCGCTCCCTCTCCCTCCCGGGTCTCACTGTCCCTCTCTCCCTCTCCCTCCCGGGTCACACTGTCCCTCTCTCCCTCTCCCTCCCGGGTCTCACTGTCCCTCTCTCCCTCTCCCTCCCGGGTCTCACTGTCCCTCGCTCCCTCTCCCTCCCGGGTCTCACTGTCCCTCTCTCCCTCTCCCTCCCGGGTCACACTGTCCCTCTCTCCCTCTCCCTCCCGGGTCTCACTGTCCCTCTCATTCCCGGGTCAGATCCTCTCTCCCGGGTCACATTGCCCCTCTCTGTGGTCACATTGCGCTGTTTCAGTGCTAGCAGAGCCGACGGGCGGAGTGGTCTGTTCGCTCCAGTCCAGGCTGTGACTGGGACAGTGACACAGAAACTCGCTGCTGGTTAGATTGCGCTGGTTTGCAGTTGATGTTTGAAGGCGTGTTTCTTCACTGAGCTGGCAGTGCTACCTGGCCCCTGAAAGTCCCCTCTGTGAAACTTCAGCAAAATGATGTTGCTGGATGAACTTCTCCCAGGAACTGACACAGCGCTGGAGGGAGCCGGTTTTATTATAAGCCAGAATAAATAAAGTTGTTAGGAAAGAAATGGCCAAACATCTTTCTGCATCGTCCAACCACTGGGCAGTCCCGTCTGAAATGACCCGTAAAGTTATCCCTGACAGCTCCCACAAACAGGAACCACACGTACTACCACCCGCAGATTTTAAAACACGCTCCCCACCCCAGAAACCAAAGCAACTAGTAAAAACAAATCAGCAACCCATGTTACAACATTGCAATTTTGAACAGTTAAGAATTGTTGAAAAATTAAATGGTCCCGTGTAACTTTCGGGAAACACCAACATCAGACAGAATGAATTCCCCCCCCCCCCCCCAATATAAAGAAAGAAACGGCTGGCATAGCGCTGTTTCCATGTATTTGCGAAGCGGTTGATGTTTCCCTAAAGTTACATGGGAACATTTAATGTTTTTCAACAACTCCTAATTCTCCCTCCGCCCCCCCGGGGGGGGGGGGGCTGAGAAACTCCTTACCTCGGTGCTGTAGCCTGTTGCTTTGACTGATGGTAGTTGGAAGTTGAGGTTAAATCCCTTGCACTGGCAGCGCTGGAGATGAGCGCTTTTCGGGGGGGGTGTGGGGGTGGAAACAAAACACAGTGCTGCACAAGTTTGGTGTCAGTTGTAGAAGTCCACGTCCGAGTCGTCCCTGCGCCACCCCAGTCCTGTTCACACAGAAACCAGCAGCGGATGGGAGCCTGGGTCGCACCGAGAGCCGTCAGCAACCGGCTTGAAGCTGGAATTTTTTTTTTTTGCAAACGTGCCGGGGTTCCGCCGAGCCCGGCTACATCAATACCGGTGCATTGCTCCCGCCGCCCCACACTGTCTCCAAAGTACCTCTCATGCTTCGCCCAGCAGCGCCCAGTGCGAGCTGACCCCCATCCCTGCGCTGCAGAGCCCACCCTTCCGATTGCAGAGAAGCCGGGGCAGAAATCGAGCTGTCACTTTAAAAGTCCGCTTCCACCGCCGGAGGAGTGGGGGTTCTGTCCACCTCGAAGAAAAGTTCAGGGAGTTGGGGAGGGGGTGACAAGAGTCCTCCCCACTGAGCGGCGAAGCCCGGGTCTCTCCTCTGTGGAGAAACACCAGTCGCTTCCCTGCACGGTTCCTTTCACAATGGCCCGAATGAGATCGGCTTTTCGAGAGAGAGAGAAAAATGAGCAAATTTGCTGCCCAACCTCTCCTGAGAATAGGATGCATTAATCTGAAACATGAGTAGAATTGCTAACGAGAAAGCCTATCCGACATTCTCACTGAGCTGTAATTCAAATCCTCTCTTTTTTTTAATGCTTCTGCAAATGCATTGATTTCCGCGATTTGCAATGTTCATCACATTGTTAATCTTCAGAAATTGTGGAATTGTATACGGTGCCATGCAAAGCCAATCAACCTACAATTGATATTTTGTTTCATTCTGCCCAACTGTACAGTTTTTCATTAGGGTGCCCAAAATATTTTGATTCATCTTAGTTCTGTCCCAAAGCAATGATTATAGAGGCTGACGTTATAATTGAATATTCCAATTGGAACTATCCTACAAAGAGGAATATGCATTGATCCCTTTCATCACCCAATTGGATAATATGGGATAATTAATACTCTCAATGTGCATTTATTATTTAACAGAGTAAATGTATCATCAATTCCAACTGCTCTAAAAATGAAACTCTTATTAGAGAGTAGGCTATTCAATTAAAAGTGTATACTTATTGTGGATAATCTATGTAAGTGGGTTGGACTTGAAGAATATATTTTTCGCCGGCCAATAATTTCTTTGCAAGTCTGTTATGTATTGATAAACCATGCCATTTTCATGTTGCATCATAGAATCGCTACAGTGTTGAAGCAAGCCATTTGGCCCATCAAATCCACACCAACCCTCCAAAGAGCATCGCAGCCAGGCCAACCCTGCATTTCCCATGGCTAATCCACCTAGCCTGCACATCTCTGGACAGGCTGGGTAATTTAGCATGGCCAAACCTATAAACTGCACATAGACTCATAGAGATGTACAGCATGGAAACAAATGCTTTGGTCCAACGTGTCCATGCCGACCAGATATCCCACAATCTAGTCCCATTTGCCAGGACTTGGCCCATATCCCTCAAAACCCTTCCTATACATAGACCCCTGCAGATGCCTTCTAAATAATACAACTGCACCAGCCTTTCGACTCCATGGTAGCCAATGTCCTGGATGTATACACTATTGGGTATTTATCTCTATTGTGCCTCCTATGAACTAATTCTATCCAGATCCCATATGAGGAGGCATCGCATGTCAATACCGGATCTCGCTTGGGATCATAGTGTTCCAACACCTATGAGGATGATAGCGGTTTCTTCATTTCTCTGAAAATCATGCAGACATTGGAGAGAATGTGCCAACTCCACACAGACAGTAGACTGAGGGTGGAATCAAACCAAGGTCCCTGGCACTGTCAGGCAGCAGAGCCAACCACTGAGCCACTGTGATTCCCCCCCTCGCTCCCCCCCCCCCCCCCCCCCCATACGGGCAGGAGATTATAGAACTGTTCTCAGCTTTGCAAAGGCTGTTATAAATGGTTTATACAAGGAGTTGCATTTATTGCATTGCTTCTACAGACAGGATCTTTTAATGCTTCATTACTCACCCACTGGAGTGAAAATAGTGCCACATTTAAATTTGTACTACCTGTGCAAATATAAAGCAGCATTTTCTACATGAAATCATGAACTATAGCACAATTTGTGCTTTTCTGTTAGTGCTTAACGGCTGTGAAGAATCTGTTACAGAATTTGGCAGATTATATCTATTATTGAAAGGCAGATGAGGCAACAGCATCTCACTGTACAGTACAGGGCACCTAAATATGCAATTACAGGCAAATAATACTAATCAATTAAAAATAACCTGCATAATAAAAATGTCCAGGAATAGCTTTGACAGTTTTTGTTTCTCATTTTTGTGCAATCTATGCCAGAACATGATTGTGGATGTCAGACATTCTGGCAACAGAAATGTCCCCTATCTTTAAGGAGGAGACTTAATACCACAGTATATAATAATTACAATGAAGAAATCATTGTAATTCCAAAGCCTTGATATCGAGAAAATTCACATTGCATTGGATCTGCCTGAATTGTTTTAGGGCCCACAATGGCCTTGAGAAAAAGTAACATGCTGGCACTTCCCATACCAACTAGAAAGTTTTATTATATCATCTGAATGATCCAGACTCAGGGAGGGCTTTTCCCCTTCCCTGAGTGGTGTGAACAATGGCATGAATGTAGAAGAATATGGCGAGAATGAAAATTTTGGAATCTCAGTCTTGAAACTGATTCCAACTTTCCCCTTCATCTTTAAACAGCAAATTCCAAATCTCACTATTGGGCAGCAACTACCTCATTTCCAGTTGTATGGGTAAATCGTTAATCTCCTAATTAACATAATTGCTATGCCACTTCCAATCCTCCACTCTATTCCTGAGAAACTAGATGGTGTAAATTCCTAACATGTAAATCAAAGCAGGTACCTGGCAGCTGCTGCTTGCCAATTGGTTTTGCTGACCTTTCTCCAACTCTGTCAACATCACAATTTTTCTGTATACTCCATGGAACTCCAATCTTTGTTCAAGCAAAGAAACATGGGCAAACTACCAGCCTCAACACATCATCATGTCTACTCTCTGTTTAACTACACGCCATGTCAGACCTTCAGGACTTCACTTTGGAACTGAGGGATACTTATGACTTACATGCATCAACCAGGTTGCTTTATGCACAGGGACACATCTCTGGCATCTAAACAGGATGCATCTTATGGCTACAATCATGATGTCTTAGCATTCACTCATTTTGTGTTTATTTGAAACATGCCAGCCTCTGTGGCTTGCATCGCTCAGTAGCACAGATGGAGAGACAGACAGCTTGCAATAGTGGGGAACACTGAACAGATAAAGGGGTGGACATGTCTCTGAAAGTCATATTGCTACAACAACGTCAAATCCACAGTGCTTGCCGGCAGCCTATGCAGCAAACATACTGCATGTGCTTCAAACAAAAGGCTATGTCTGAAAAGCAATGGGCAGCAGTCCTTGGAGGAGTCAAGTGGGACTGTAATAAATCAATGCTTACAGAGTCAGTAAACAGGCACATGCAATTTTGTCCAGGGGTATGGCCAAAAAGAATGTGGTGATGCGTGTCCTTGCATTTGGAGTTTGAGCCACAGTCAGTTTTGTAGATTAAGTGCAACTGTCGCGGGACACGGTCTTGGGACTGGACATTTGTTCTTTCAATGAGGCAAAGGGAGGATTGAGTTGCTGGAAGTGGATGGAAGATCAGTGTTTGATGCATGAGACGCACTGAAGTATCTCCAGTAAGTGAGTAGGAAGCAGAGAAGGCAAGAACGATCACTAATCTGGGAGGGTGAGATAAATGACAGCTGTTGATGAGACATAATGCATGGAATATTGGAAGTTATAGTTCATGAACCTTAGTAGGATACATGTGCAGTGGCAGAGTTAGAGGGAGTGGTGGCCCTGTGAGTGTGAGATATGAAAGAGAAGTTGGCAGCACTTATTCTTGTGGAGTACAGAATATTATTGCATTGCTTCCTGTACAGCTGGACATTCTGCTTCACTGGGAACACAGCATGGACCCAGGCAGCATTTTGGATGGGTCTGCTCATGTGATCTGTTTTGGAGAACTACCGTATTGTTCACTAGCACCTGTCCATGAAGGAAAGTGTGACCATTGCTTTCTGTATCACGTCCTCTGTGAAGCTGTACAGTACTACAATGTATGAAGTTGTGCCTTGCAGTATCAAAAGTGGCGTGTGGCTGGGCTTTAACACAGTGTGAACACCAGAAGTTCCAAGCAGCAACACACACTTCCACATCGTAAAGGCATACGTTCTCATAAGGAATGTGACAAAGAGCACAGTTGAGTAAGTACTGACATGAAGAATGGATAGTTCTGTCAGAAGAGTTGCACGGAGCCATAGTGGATCACGCATCACCACTCATTTGACACAATGCTGACTCAAAATGGGAAAGCATCATGGGGAAGTCCTTTCACTTTAACACTGCATAATAAACAGCAGAAGAGACAGGTTTACACAACTCAGAATACATGTCACAACGATCACCAACTACGGAGAAAACTACCCTTTTCTGAAGATACCCCCGGAATGATCCCTGTGCAGCCCTCTCTGACTGTACTGATCAATGCCAAGAATGGATTGCATTTGATGCATGTTAAATCATCTGAAATGTATGAACATCTAGGAAGCCATTGTATCCTTTTATTAATGCTATGTTAAGGACACATATCATCACACTTCCTGTATTCCATTTTATTTTTGCAAAAGAAATCTCAAAAGTCTTAAATCTAAAAAAAAGTTTGGAACTATAATGTTAATTGTTTAACATGTTCTGGGTTTCCTATTTCAATATGTAATTGTTTTAGTTACAGCATTACTTTCCTTTGTAAAATTTCACCTCAGCATTGTTCGGTACTTTCATGCCAGAATATTAATAACTAATTGAAAAGAAAAATCAAATTTGGCTTTTACACATACAAACAAATTGAGAGAAATACATTATGGTCACATAAAAAAAATCCAAGATCTCAAAAATTGTCTCTTCAGCAAAATAGAAAGGAAAAATCTTTGATCATTAATAAATTGAATGGTTGCCATATTACTTTAATTATATTATGACAATGTGTAGGCAGGGAAATAATGATACAACCCTAAGCTATCAAAAAAAGGAGTCAATTTGGTTAAAATTAGTTTGGAAATTAGTTTTGGAAAAAATTAGTTTGAACTCTTACTTAGATTGAACAGCAATTTGTAGAGCTTACCTTTGCTGTTAAGCATCCATCACTTTTATCTCTATAATCCTTAGGATTCTGAAAATCATATATTCTTCAATTGGTATGACATCCAGTGTGAATATCAGCAAAATTAAAGTTCAGCAAAATCATAATTTACTTTGTTTAGGACTATTTTCTTTTTTGAACTCATGTTTAAAGGCATCATGATTGACTTGATAGTGGTCTCGGCTGCAGCATTTACTGTATGCAAACTCAAAATATACTTTGCACTCAATCATGCTCCAACTGGGACAGCAGTTTTGCTAATTAATTGTCCTGTAGATTGGTTGAGTGGAGATGCATGTTTTGGTAGATGCGGAAGTTGATGAGTGAGAGTCCATGGTGTTTAATGTCTGCACCCAAGTAAACAGATGTGCTTAATAAAATAATATTAATACTGTTTATTTTTCAGATATCTGAGTATAAATGATTACATATTAGGAAATGTTGATCCATGCAGCCAAACACGTAAAGCAAATGCTTTGAACAATTGGAGCAAGAAATGACAGGAAAACAACATGAGAAAAAAAACGAAACAGAGTACTGGAAAAAAGTAAAGAAGAGATTTTGCTAGACTGGTTTAATAGCCCTTTACACATTTGTTTTCTTCCGCAGAAACAGACTGTCTTGCCAGAGGCATTGCTACAGATTTAACGCCATGGAAAAAAATGTTTTCAATTAAAGGTTTTGTCCATGTGAGATTGACTATTGCTTGAAGCTTACGTACTCTGACCAAATTGTGGCCTTTGTGCATAGATGATAATCAATTTTATGAAGGTCACTGGTTCAGAAGGATCTTTATGTATTTCATGAATATGAGAGTTTGTTGCCTGTACATAACAACCCTCAAGCTGATGGTTAAAGAGGCCATTTCAGTGGGCATTTAAAAAGCAACCACATTCTTGGCCTTCAAATGCACAGCAAAGATAGGCAAATTCCAACCCAACCAATTACTGCCACAACAACCTACTTAAGGACAAAGGTAAAACTGAAATTGAGGGAATTACTCAAACACTTAGGTGTGTTAGAGAAACAGACAAGTGCAGTAGCATTAGAAAAATGTAAACTACAATTGAGGAAAATGGAGTTAGGAGACATATAAAGAGAAAGAGAGGAAGAGAAAGAGAGAAGAAAGAGAAAGATAGAGGAAAAAGAGAGCGAGAAGGTTCTCAGCTGAGCAAAGAGAGAGAGAAGAAAGGGAAAGAGAAAGAGAGAGAGAGAGAGAGAGAGCGAGGAAAAAGAAACATACAGAAGATTCTTAGCTGAGCAAAAAGAGAGAATTTGAACTTGAGAAGTTGTGACTTAGTCAGCAAAATCAAGTTAACAGAATGGAGATTAAAAGAGAAGGTAGTGATATATACAAATATCTCAAAACTCTGCCACATTTTGATGAGAAAGATATTGAAGCCTTCTTTATTTCATTTGAAAAATTGGGTAGGCAGATGACGTGGTCTGAGCCCTTCTTCAGGAATGAGTAGGGTGTGCCAAGCAGGCTAAGATAAAAGGTAGGAAGGAGGGACTTGGGGGAGGGGCGTTGGGAATGCGATAGGTGGGAGGAGGTTAAGGTGAGGGTAATAGGCCAGAGAGGGGGTGGGGGCGGAGAGGTCGGGGCGAAGATTGCAGGTCAAGAAGGCAGTGCTGAGTCTGAGGGTTGGGACTAAGAAAAGGTGGGGGGAGGGGAAATGAGGAAGCTGGAGAAATCTGCATTCATCCCTTGTGGTTGGAGGGTTCCTAGGTGGAAGATGAGTCGCTCTTCCTCCTCCAGTCATGTTGCCATGGTCTGTTGCGTGTCCTTGGTGGAGTGGAAGGGGGAGTTAAAGTGTTCAACCACGGGGCAGTTGGGTTGTTTGGTGCAGGTGTCCCAGAGGTGTTCTCTGAAACGTTCCGCAAGTAGGCGACCTGTCTCCCAATGTAGAGGAGGCCACATCGGGTGCAGCGGATGCAGTAAATGATGTGTGTGGAGGTGCAGGTGAATTTCTGATGGATATTGAAGGATCCCTTGGGGCCTTGGAGGGAAGTGAGAGGGGAGGCGTGAGTGCAAGTTTTGCATTTTTTGCGGTTGCAGGGGAAAGTGGAGGTTGGGTTGGTAGGGGGTGTGGATCTGACAAGGGAGTCACTGAGGGAGTGGTCTTTCCGAAACGCTGATAGGGGTGGGGAGGGAAATATATCCCTGGTGGTGGGGTCCGTTTGGAGGTGGTGGAAATGACGAAGGATGATCCGATGTACCTGGACGTTGGTGGGGTGGTAGGTGAGGACTAGTGGGGTACTGTCCTGGTGGCGATTGGAGGGGCGGGGTTCAAGGGCGGAGGGGCGGGAAGTGGAGGAGATGCGGTGGAGAGCATCGTCAACCACGTCTGAGGGGAAAATGCGGTCTTTGAAGAAGGAGGCCATCTGGGTTGTTCGGTATTGGAATTGGTCCTCCTGGGAGCAGAGGCGGCGAATGCAGAAACAGTGTTGTTCCCGGTGGCTGTGGACCCTGCGGAGGCTGCGGTGGATTGACAAGAGTGTCAGTTCCAGGACTTCGGTTTGTTCTTGGGAATGATTTAGCAGGGTCCACGGTGGAAGTGACACCCCTTGTTATGGAAAAGCCCAAGGAAGATCAAGAAACCAAGGAGTTAACACAGAAATATCCTAGTATTTTCCCAGACTGTGTAGTAACAAGATCCCACTATCATAAGCCACAGCACGAAACAAAAACGAAAGAGAAAGATAAAGGAGTTGACGTACAGTTAGTCTCCCTGTTTGACGTAATGGTGCAGGAAAACCCTGAGCAGGCAGAAGGTCAGACAGAAGTGTTTAGTCCTGAAAGGCAAAGGTACTTGCAACTGAAAGACAAGACGATAAAAGATATATGTGTGGATGCACACTCCGAAAAGTAAGCAGAGAATATTCCTGAGGGTTATTATCTGAAAGATAGAATTCTAAGGTGGAAATGGAGACCACGGCAGGTTAGTGCAAAGGAGAAATGGGCCAAATTGCACCAGATTGTATTGCCGGTAGCATACAGACAGACAATGTTATGGGTAGCACATGAACTACCTGTAGGAGACCACCTCGGAATACAAAAGACTCAAGCCTGGAATGCACAAGGATGTGGTTAACTTTTGCCATACATGTCATACCTGACAAATGGTAGATAAGCCACAGGTGATAATAAAACCAGCACCTTTGTTGCTAATTCCTGCATTCGAAGAACCTTGCACACGGGTTATAATTGTTTGTGTAGGTCCCTGCCTGAGAACTAAAAGTGGGAACCACTACTTGTTAGCCATAATGGATGTGTCTACCAGATATCCAGAGGCAATTCCATTATGCAGTATCAAGGCAAAAAGGGTAGTAGAGGAGTTAATAGCTTTCTTCACACGGTATGGGCTACCCAGAGAGATTCAGTCAAACCAAGGATCTAATTTTATAGCTAGGCTGTTTAAAAAGGTCATGGATAGCTTAGGTACATAGCACTTTAAATCAAGTGTGTATCATTCTGAATGTCAGGGAGCTTTAGAAAGGTGGTATCAGACCTTGAAGACCATGTTAATCTGACGTACTATCAGGGTTACCCGAATGATTGGGATAAAAATATCCCATTCATATTGTTTGCCATTAGAGATGCCCCAAATGCATCTACTTAGTTCACTCACTTAGAGGTAATATTTGGATGTGAAGTGAAAGGCCCTTTAAAATTAATTAAAGAGAAATTGACAGGACCAAAGACGGAGATCTCATACTTAGATTATATATGGGAGGTGAGGGAGAGATTAAATCGAGTAGATGAGTTAGCTGAACAGCACTTAAAGAGGGCACAGCAGAGAATGAAGCAAGTGGCAGATAAAACTCTGAGACTCGGACGTTTTCCCGAGGGAATGATGTGTTAGTACTGTTACCAGTGGTAGGAGATCCCTTCAAAGCCAGGTTTGGTGGTCCCTATCAAATTGAGAAAAAGTTGAGTCAGCTGAACTATCTAGTAAAGATGCCAGATAGAAAGAAACAGTATTCGGGATGTCATGTGAACATGCTGAAACCATGTTATACTAGAGAGAAAGAACTGGAGAAACAGGTGTTTGTCACTGCCCCGCAGAGTGAGGAATCAAATCCAGATGTTGTGGATATTGATGTGTCTCAAAATATGTTAAAAAATGAAATAGTCCTTGAGGAGTCAGATAGGTTAGTAAACTATCTGTCTCAGGAGCATAAAACGTAGTTGAAAGGTTTGTTACTGCAGTTATGAGGACATATGTAAGAATCTGATAGGGAGGACTAATGGTATTGTACATGAAGTAGACATATAGAATGCTGTTCTGATAAAACAACACCCTATTGGTTTAATCCTTTCAAAACCAGATAGGTCCAGAAGGAGGTGGAGGCCATGCTCAAAGAGGATATCATCGAACCAAGCCAGAGTGAGTGGAGTTTACTGATCATCTTAATTTCCAAACTGGACAGAACTCAACGAATTTGCGTGAACTATTGGAAGGTCAATGCCATTACAAAATCAGACTCATATCCAACACCGAGATTGGAGGACTGCATCAAGAAAGTTGGAGAAGCCAGTTACAAAGATGTTCGTAGATGGTTGAATAATGTTTCTGACACGTTCATGACTCCTGAGATACTGAAGCAGTGTTTTCCGATATACAGAAAGACCTGGAAAATATCCATGCTTGAAGTTACAATGGCAACATAACATTCACACTGCATAAGTGTAAATGAACGAGGAAATCACCATCTACAACAAGAGATAATCTAACCATCTTCACTTGACATTCAATGACATTAGCATTGCTGAATCCTTTTCCAACATCCTTTGAGGTTATGGATGACATGGAGTGGCAACATAAATGCCATGGCAGCCAAAGCAGTCTGGAGGCTGGATATTCTCTGGTGAACTTTCCAAAAGGTCCACCATCTTCAAGGCACAAGTCAGGAATATAATGGAGGACTCCCCATTTGCCTGGATGAGTGCAGTTCCAACAACTCGTAATAGCTTGACACCATCCAAGACTTTACTGGCATCCCATCCAGCACCTTTGGCATTCACTCCCATCACCGCTCATGCACAATGACAGCAGTGTGTACCATGTACAAGAAGCACTGCAGGAATCATCAAAGCTTCTTCAACAGCATCTCCAAAACCTGGGAGCTCCTCCATCCAGAAGCACATGGTGAACAGGTGCATGGGAACACCACCCCTTACAAGTTTCCTCCCAGGCCATAAATCATCCTGACTAATGTTCCTTTACTGCCGCTGGAACAAAATCTTGGAACTTCCTTCCTAACAGCATTGTGAGTATACCTGCACCAAATGGATTGTACTGGCTCCAAGAAAGCTCATCAACATCTCCTCAAAGGCAATTAGGGATGGGCCATAATTGCTGGCCTTGTCTATGGTGCCCACAAATGAATAAATAAGAAGTAAAGGCACATGTAAGCCAAACCAGATAAGGATGGCCGATTTCCTTCCCTCAAAGATATAAATGCATAAGATGGGTTATCATGTCCATTGATAAAAGTTTAATTGATCAAAGTTCCAAGTTTCATTTGTCAATTCCAATAATATTTACTCAATTTAAATTCCATCACATATCTGCATGGGATTTGAACCCCTCTCCTCAGCATTAGTCTGGGTTTCTAGTAGCCACGACGTCACTTCCTTTTCTCTTTTGCTGTTCCAGGTATTCCACATTAAAAGTCATCCCATTTCATGCATTGTTTTCCATTTTTAACTCTGTTTTCTTTCGAGGCCTTGTTTTTCCTTCAAAAGTTACAGTCCCCAGTGTAAAGTTTAAAAGGCCACTGAAGAGCTTCCAACCTTGGACGGCATGAAGCTTCACCTTCTTGCATTCAAGGGACCCATTGGACCCTTTGTCTGGTATTGTTCTTTCCAGTTCAAGGGAACTTTGTGCACTTCAGGCATTGTGGTAATTGTAACTCCGAATGCGAATTTAAATTTAATTTGAAGACCATTTGACCTGGTTCCCCTGCAGTACTGGTACTGTACAGAACAGAACGATTGAAATAAGTGGTTTCACTGGTGGGCTGTTTCTTCCACTGCACACAAATCAGGAACCACTTGAAGTCAGTGGGAGAACAGGCAAAGCAGACAGCAACTTTAAAGTGCCTTCTTCCAGATATGTGCTGCAATCCCTTTTCAATAAGAGATAGAAATACCCAGCAACTAGTGGCACTGAGCCTGCAGCTATACAAAGATCAAGAGAAGCCATTTGCCTCACTGTAAAACAGATTATTCTAAGGTGCCTTGAAACAGGAGATCAATCAGTCATTATCGCCAGAGTGCTTGGGTTTGTCCCTACTAATCTGTGGTAATTCTGATAAGATCAAGCAAAATGTTACACCTTTAAGTGCTCGTTGTGTGGGTCAGTCTGGAAAAAAGCAGAGGACATGGAACGATTCTTGACTGTCTGGGTCAAAGGCTAAAATCAGCAGCATGTGGTTCTTAGAATCAAAGGAAAAGTAGGCATGTCTGAGCTCATGCAGAATGAAGATGGTGAGAGTTCATAGCCAGTGAGTTTCAATACTAGTCATGGATAGTTCGACTGTTTCAAGAATCTTACCTATGATCATTAAAATGTATGGCAACGCAACTACTGATGAATTCCCTGCTCATTTGAAGGCAGTCATTAAAGAAAGTGGCTGTTCAGCAAAACACATTTTCAATAGATTCTGGAAATATATGTGCCAGTGAAAGCACATGAGGATAAGATGGTGGATTCACAGTTGCCAAAGTTTACCTGACTGTATTACTTAGTGGGAAGGAGATTTTAAAATTAGCCCTTAGCTGTGTACAATTCCAAAACATCACTGTCTTGCTCCAAGGAGCAGCAGTGCATCATTTGGAGCTAAAATAAGAAAGCCCGAATGATGGGCACTCCATCAGAAATGGGCACTATACCCTCCATATGCAACCCATGCCTGAAGCGTATATTGTACCAAAGAAAATAATACTCCCGTTGGATAATTGACCACGTTATCCCATCAGCATTGTTGAAGCATCTGAAAATGTCAAGGTGCTTTCCTTGTCAGCCAACAAACCTTCAACGATACAGCCTCTGAAACAAAGAGCAATAGCAACTTTAAATGCCTACTACCTTCATTGTACCTTGTCCCAGTCATTAATGCAACATTTCAGAATGTATCAGTCAGGCAATTTTGGCATGTCTATAACATCATCAAGAGCATATCATTTATTCATGGGGTGAAGTCACGAAGATGTGTGGTGGAGATTGTGGCCTGAGTGTGATAGTGGCCAAGAAAATCTGAAATCATTATGCCTGACGTACAGCATGAAATCATGACCTTGGCAAGGTTGGCTTTGAAGAAGTAGGTGAGGCTGATGTGGTGGAATTGATTAAATCCCATGGACAGAAATTGTTAATAATGACTTAATAATCTCAAGAATCAACAGGTCGAAGAGAAAAACTGCACTGAACCCAAACATTTAGAATTTTAAAAATTTCCAATCCATGCATAAAGAGAAGGAAATACCCACAATGAACGATGTAATCAGAGTGAATAGTGCAGAGCAAATAGAAGGATTAATTATGCCATTAACTGTTACAAGGCAATATACTGAAAAAAGTAAAAACGAACTATTCAATAGTCCCTGGAAAATTTTCTCAAGTCTGTTCAAGTCTCCCACTAATTCCAGCAGGACGTCAAAAATGCACACCACCTCCAATTCAAAATCAGTGATATCCTCAAAATGTTCCTCAAAATCCAGCAATAACAATGCTGCAAGGTCCTCCCCAAGATAAAATACCCAGAAATGAGGCTCAACATCACTCAAGATTAGAGTGGTGCTGGAAAAGCACTGCAGGTCAGGCAGCATCCGAGGAGCAGGCAAATCAACATTTCGGGCAAAAGGCCTTCATCAGGAATGAGGCTGGAGCCTCCAGGGTGGAGAGATAAATGGGATGTGGGTGGCGCTGGGGAGATGGTAGCTAAGAGTGCAATAGGTGGAAGGAGGTGGAGATGAAGGTGATAGGTCAGAGAGGAGGGTGGTGCAGATAGGTGGGAAGCAAGATTGACAGGTAGGACAGATCATGAGGATAGTGCTGAGCTGGCAGGTTGGAACTGGGGTAAGGAGGGGGGAGGGGTCATGAGGAAACTGGTGAAGTCCACATTGATGCCCTGGAGTTGAAATGTTCTGAGGCGGAAGATAAGGCATTCATTCATGATGAAGGGCTTTTGCCCAAACCGTTGATTGCCCTGCTCCTCGGCTGCTGCCTGACCTGCTGTACTTTTCCAGCACCACTCTAATCTAGACTCTGATCTCCAGCATCTGCAGTCCTCACTTTCACCCTCAACATCACTCAAGCCCACTCCATTGAAATGTATGGAAAAGCAAAACGGGAGAAGGTTCATTTGTGAAAGCACCAACATAGAAAGACATTGACCTTTTAAGAAACACCTGTCCATGCGTGACAGAGTCTGCAGATTCTGGTGGGACAGCTTAAAAGAAACTGATGTGTGTTACCTAACTTGAATTTGTACCGTTTACCTATTACATTCATTTGTTTCGCAAAGTATTTCAGCTAGAGTTCACAGTGCTAACTTGTATGGTACAATATATAAAGGTGTACCTTGCTATCCAGGCAAAAACGTCCTCTGGAACTTACCTGTGGGTTTAATATTGATTCCCATGGAAAACTATGCTTCACTTAAAGTATTTGCTCTTAGTTGAAAGTTTTCAGGAATACTTCAGCATCTTTAAATAAAGACACTCTGTATTGTTATTGTTGGTGCAGGTTATCTTCAATTGCTGGTGGAGTTATGCTAAAACCAATTAGTAATTGTAGGCAAGGGATGAGGACAGATCATTTCCTGTAAATAATTTGGCATTTCCATCAGAATTTTAGTAGCATTGGTGACCAAGAATGGATTTAAGATATATTTCATTGAGGTATTTGCTGTGTAACTTTTACATTCAAGCTTAGGTGCTTTGGTCCAAATCTTTCAGTCATCATTGATGTGAGGCACAGTTATGCTGTTTACAAACATTTATGTGACTCAACCCTTTTGGAAATTTTTCAGCCATATCTTTAGTTTCCAGCTGAGGGGTCAAAAGGATGGCACTGGAGATGATCGCCAGACACCACAAGAGACAAAAGAAGGGAGACATAACCCCTTTTCATGGCAATAATGTTACATTTTGGTAGGTTTTAAAAAATCCAAACTTCTCACTAAGTAGGTGAGTTATTGAATGGATGAGTGGGTGAGTGAGTAAATGGGTGAGGTGTATAAAGTGGTTAAGTGGATGACTGCATGGTAAGGGGCTTATTGGTTGATGGGGTGGGGGGGGAAGTACTGGATAGAGGATACTCATGGGCTGTAGAGGAAGGGTTGAACATGATAGTTAAGTGATTCGGGGTCAGTCGTGTGATTAGGAAGATTGTCTGGAGTGGGGTGTGATTGCTGTTGAAGGAGGGATTGGTACTTGTGATGCTCAATTGAGTTATGCTGGCTAGTTAAACTGAAGCATTTAAATATGCAATAATTCAAGCAGAAAAACTTTGCATATATGGCCCGTCTCCTCCAAAACCTCGAGGTCAGATATATTTGTTTCCTTTGGGATAATGTATGTTGTAAAAACCCATGGCAGTGCTCTAATCACTGATTACACTGTAACTGAATGAAATCTTGAAAATCTTCAATACTTCAGGCATGACGTTCTAGCAAGACTAAGTATGTCTCCCCTCTGAATTTGAACAAATCTATTATCCCAAGGTCTTTCTGGAAATGTTGAGGACATTAACGGCTTTATTGGCATGTACTTGTAGAAGGTGTGTCATGATTAGATAAAATTTCCATGTCAGACAAAATATCTGGCCAGCGTTCAGACTGTTAATCTCCAGTTCTATATTTTGTGATGCCCAAATGTCCATCATGTTTTAGGACTTCTTGCATCATAGATTTCAGCACTACCATTCTATGGTCACATACAAATTGGTTCTTCCACAACTTTTAAATGTTGACTTGTTCAAGTAGGTTTTTCCAGAGTTTGATACGGACCATGTTTGCAGATAGACTTATGTACTCCTCACCTCCTTCTCAGTGGCTAGTCATGTACTGGGAACTTCAATGGAATATGATTCAATGAGGAGCAAGTCATATTTGTCAACCTGATCCACTGTTGCCCATATCTGCCTTTCCTGGGAATTAGACTGTCACCCAGTGGTATCACATTCATTTATGCCTCAATCATTGCATTCTTATAGAGATTTTCATGTTTTCCTTTGACCTGAGTCGTGTAACTATTAGGTATGGGCTGTTTCAATCTGGAATGTCAGTCCCCTAAGATAATCTGTAAACATTTCACATCCTCCTGTAACAGCAAAAGCTTCTTTTTTTAAATTCCAGCAAATCTCAGTTCAATTTGTGATAAGGCTTCTGATGTGACGTCTATGTTTTTTCTGGTCCCATCAGTCTGTAGCTGAATGAGAACTGCAGCTAACCCCCTGGCTGATGTACTCACAGCTATTATGGTAGTACACTTTAGTTATAGTGAGCTTATGTATTTGAAGTGAGCAGCTGCTCCTTAATCTTCTGAAAAGCTACAGCCTGTTTCTGACCCCAGTAGCATGGTTGGAGTTTCTTCAATACCTCCCTTATGGGTTAAGCAAGACTGGCTTCAGAATGAACATTCTCGCACGGTTCACCGTGCCATGAACAGATTTATATCGATTCCACAATTCAGTTCCAGAAATTCACTTACAGCCTTTGTCGTAGAATCATACAGCATGTAAACAGAGCCTTCACACACACATTGATAGGAATGGTTTTGATGGATACAGGCCAAACACAGTTAAATGGATCTAGTGTAGTTTGGGAAACCTGGTCAGTATGGACAGCTCATTCCAAGTGCACACTGCCCTTTGTTGAAAAATTTGTCCCTCAGGTCCCTTTTAAATCTTTCCCCTCTCACCTTAAACCTGTGCTGTCTAGCTTTAGACTTCCCTACTCTTGGAAAAAGACCTTGGCACTTCACCCTATCTATGCCCCTCATGATTTTATAAACCTCTATAAGGTCACCCTTCAGCCTCTGACACTCCAGAGAAATCAATCCCATTCTGTCCAGCCGCTCCATATGACTCACAACCTCCAGTCTCAGCAACAACCTTGTAAAATTGTTTAACAACATCCTTGGATTTTATATGATATCTTGTTCTTGGACTATATTGGGACAGGAGAAGGCAAAGCAACCTGCTGAGGCTGCCCACTGTTAAAGATGATCATGGCTGATCGAGCACTTCAATGCCTTTTTCTCCACCTGATCCCCAGAATTCTGTTTGCCACCGGTAATCAGAGATCCATCAAATAATCTCTAACTTAAACACACTCAAAAATTGAGCTTCCATAGTTATCTGTTGTAGAGAATTTAAAAAATTCACAAATCTTCCCTCATTTTGGACCTCAGTGCCACCTCCCTTATATTTAAATTGTGCTCCTTGGTTCTGGGCTACCCAGCCAGGAGAAACATCTTACTTGGATCTACCCAATCTATCCCTTTCATTCTTTGAAACTGTAGAGAATACAAGCCCAGTTTGACCAATCCCTCATCACTGGGCAGGTCTGCCATTCCAGGAACAAGGTTTAGTGAACCTTCACTGCACTCCTTTAATAGCAGTAATGTTCTTTCCAGAGATAAGACAAAACAGCACACAGTACTCTTGGTTGTAGAGAATTCAAAAAATTCACAAATCTTCCCTCATTTTGGACCTCAATGCCACCTTCCTTATTTTTAAATTGTGCTCCTTGGTTCTGGGCTCCACAGCCAAGAGAAACATCTTACTTGGATCTACTCAATCTATCCCTTGGTGCAGTCAAAACTCCTGTACGATTAAAGCAAGAATTCATTACTCCTGTATTCAAATCCTGTTGCGATGAAGGCTAACATTCCATTAGCCTTCCTTATAGTTTGCTGCATCTACATGTCAGCCATCAACAAATTGCAAGTGCGTCTAGGTCCCTTTGTACAATGACACTTTCTGACCTCTTATCATTTATGAAATATGCTGCACATCTATTCCTCCAATCAAAGTGGTAATTTACATTTATCCACGTTACATTCCATTTGCTATGTTCTTGATAATTCATTTAGCAATATGATATTGCCTTGAACTATACTTCAAACATTTCAATATGGGTGGTAAAGTTGTTTCTGTTCTTTTGGAATTTTGGTAGGTGGATGGCAATGCCATCGGGGATTGCCATCATGGTAGCTCCCTGTCCATCTGAATCAGCAGGATTCCTACTGTTCCTTGAAGAATAGATTGTTTCTGAACTCATCCCTTCATTTGAATAGCTTGATCCAACATGAGTTGTGGTTTTGACAGAAGAAAATGGAATAACTTTTCATCTTTGATACCTACAACAGCCCAATCTCTTCTTCACTTGGATTTAATGCTTCTGTTTACAGAACCCTGCTAATCTGTATAAATTTGTTAAAAACACTTCAACTAACTCCCCTGATCACTGAAGCTGTAGATTAAACCTTCCTCTTTCAATTACCAGATTCACTTTGGTCTGAAGTATGCACCAAGTACCTTGACAATATTTCAAAGTCAAACATACTTTCTTTGAGACCCTGCTTCACAAGGACATTATTCGCTGCAGGCCCAACTACAAGCAGTCATGTGCTGATCTGCTGTCTTTATTAACTTGCATGAAACCCTGAGACAGTGCTGCATCTTTGGAACTGCTGCTTCCAAAGCCTTTATATCTGGTCTTTTTGTGGCCTTCCGTACGTTCAAACTGCTGTGCCAACGACATAATCTCCACTGCAGATGCCATCTTAATTAATTGCTGCATTGTCCTGACCTGGATAACTCCTCAAATTTCTTTTCATTCTTTACTTCAGGTCTTTCAATTAAATGTGTTTGCTCTCCTATACTCTTACATCGGGATGTTACTCTTCCTTCAATGTCATTGAAGGTTCTGTTCTGTCCTAAGAAGCTTCCCTTTTTTCTTCCTGCACCTCATGGACTGTGCACTGACTTCAAATTGAGAATTTTGAAGTCTCCCTTGTTGAAACCACTACATTTCCTCACAGTTGGTGCATAGGATTTCCAAGGGCCCCCAATCCATATCCTTCAGGATACATGTTTTCCATAACTATCCAAAATCTTGAAGATCTGGACCATACACCCAAAAAAAAAGACAAAATGCATACATCCTCAATACATTGACCCCAGTTTGAATAGAACAACCTCTTCATCTTGACACGTTGTGGACAGGTAGCAAATTTTCAGCAGCAGACATTAAGTTATGTCACTTTGCTGGATTAAATATTTGACCCCAATCTTTTAACACAAGATAAATGTAGGTATGCTATATTTGTTCAAAGGACCTAATTCTTCATTTGTCAATCACTCTATTATCATGGACAATATGAGCTTCCTATAAAAAATGACAGGAGAGATCATTGATTAAAATTTCTTGGCAAATAAACTCAGACCAGTCACTTAAAACTGATTAAGAAAGCAACCAATGCATCTTTGCATTATATATATATATATATATATCAAGGTACTCTTGTTTGATGTGAGATAATTTAATCCAGTTTTATTTCATTGTACAACCTCAGTTGTTTGTATTCATGTGATGCCTTCAACACAGAAAAGTCTCAAAGCATTTCACAGGCACAAATAAAGAATGCTGTTACTGATTCCTTTTCATTATTTTTTATCTGGTTAAGTCTTTATGCTCAATTAACATGAAGGAAATCTCAGTTCTGGTGACTGTATATCTTTCTGATTTCTTCCAAAGAAATTACATTGGACTTGAAATGTTAACTCTGTTTTTCTCGCCACAGATTAGATTAGATTACTTACAATGTGGAAACAGGCCCTTCGGCCCAACAAGTCCACGCCGCCCCGCCGAAGCGTAACCCACCCATACCCCGACATCTATATCTACCCCTTACCTAATACTACAGGCAATTTAGCATGGCCAATTCACCTGACCTGCACATCTTTGGAGTGTGGGAGGAAACCGGAGCACCCGGAGGAAACCCACGCAGACACGGGGAGAACGTGCAAACTCCACACAGTCAGTCGCCTGAGGCGGGAATTGAACCCGGGTCTCTGGCGCTGTGAGGCAGCAGTGCTAACCACTGTGCCACTGTGCCGCCCATATTCTTCTCGACCCTGCTGAGTTTCTCCAATACTTTCTGTTTTTATTTCAGATATACAGCATGTACAGTAATTTTCTTTTATTAGAAATTACCAATACTGATAATGAATAATGGAAGCATTTGGAAAACATAACTGAAGGGTAGATTGATCTGATAAAACAAAGTACACTGGAATTTCTGCAGAGATCTAGGGTCTTTCTGAAAGTTCAGTTTATAACTGCCACTAAAACGGTGAAGGTTTGTTCAAAGGGAAGACAACAATTAACTTCCAGTCTAGCCATGGAGTTTCAGATTGATGATGTAGTATGAGGTAGTAATCCCGGTGCTGAATGATAAAAGCAAAATACTGCAGATGCTGCTAGTCTGAAATAAAAAAATCAACAGAAATTGCTGGTGAAACTCTGAAGTCTGGTAAAATATGTGGAGACAGAAACAGAGTTGATGTTTCATATACTTGATGTCTGATATGACTTCAGTATTCTGAAGAGCAATCATATCAGACTCGAAATGTTAGCTCTTTCTCCACAGATGATTCCATTGCTGAATAATGTTGACCTCGTGAAAGTTTTCAGTATGAACTATTGAATGCCTTGAGTAATCCAAATCTTTTTCAGTGAAATTTCAGAAGAAATACCTCCAGCATTATACATCATAAACAGCTGACATGTTTTTCAACATCGTAACTCTCTACTCCTTTCCCATTGGTGAGGAAATTTCATAATAGCTGACATTGAGTTCTTCTTTTTGATTATGCTTTCTAGTCCTAACTCCAAGACATTTTGATTGTCATTGTGTTTCACTGAAGATTACAATCAGAATATTCTGCAATACACCACCTTGAATCACACTTTTTAGGTAACTGTTGATCCAGCACGTTATATCTGAGATTAAGAAATACATTCACTAGGTTGTAGTCGAGTACATCTTATTACACGGAAAGACTGAAGCGACTGGGCTTGTATACCCTTGAGTTTAGAAGACTGAGAGGGGATCTGATTGAAACGTATAGGATTATGAAAGGACTGGACACTCTGGCAGGAGGGAACATATTTCCGTTGATGGGGGAGTGCCGAACCAGAGGACACAACTTAAAAATACGGGGTAGACCATTTAGGACAGAGATGAGGAGAAACTACTTCACCCAGAGAGTGGTGGCTGTGTGGAATGCTCTGCCCCAGAGGGCAGTGGAGGCCCAGTCTCTGGATTCATTTAAGAAAGAATTGGATAGAGCTCTTAAAGATAATGGAGTCAAGGGGTATGGAGATAAGGCTGGAACAGGATACTGATTAGGAATGATCAGCCATGATCATATTGAATGGCGGTGCAGGCTCGAAGGGCAGAATGGCCTACTCCTGCATCTATTGTCTATTGTCTATTGTCTATTGTCTATTTGAAATGAGCCTCCAAATTAAATGCCTGTATAGTGTCTAATTTCTCTTCCCTCCTACAGTTGATCATGGCAATAATAATGCATACCTGGTGCTGATTGCACAATTACCTGTGGTTGAATAACTGACAAATAATCTAATGTTAGTTAGTCCTCATTGCTATGACATTTTTAGTTGCTTTTTCACTTTTTCAAAACATCCCTAATTTATGGAGATTTTCACTGACTTTCAGAGCACTCCTGTGATGGGCTGCTCTAGATTGTGAATGTGCAAATACACATCGCTTGTGACTTGTACCTGCTGCAAAGCTTGTGACACTGTGAGCATCATCCTGGAAAATATGTGACTGTTTCTTCTGTGCTGATAGCAAAGTGTTATTGCAGAGGTAGAGTTCAAATCGAAGATTTTGTTTGCATCTCCTTGCTGCAATGCTGATTCAAAAAGAAAATGAATGATATTACCATGTTTCAAGGTACATGGTACAAAGGTATTAAGACAAACACTGAGTGGTTTGAAACTTCTGAGAGGTGGCAATGACAAATAGATTTTCACTGCACTCCTAAATCCCTCTAATTCACACTTCTGCACCTTCCCTGTGGGGTCTTTCAGTCCTGGGTTTCACACAAACAGGAAGTACAGCATTCACAGCTAACTCAAATGGAGATGGTTACAATCAGAAGGAGACAGGCAAGTCTAAAGGTCCAGTGTTTGAATGTTTGTGAAGGGTTATGTGGGAGAATAGGTGAACAAATGGGTAGGTGGGTGAGGTGGATAAAGTGGTAAGGTGGGCCTGACCTGACCCCACTACCCTTCTGATCCAATCTAACTTGAGACTGCCCCACCCAATTTACCCTCTAAGCAAACTACCCTCCAGGACACTTTCCATGCAGGGACAGACCTGGCTCATGGACTGGTCCAGGCTGTATCTCAGGGCTGCTGCCTTGTTCTCTCAGTACTCGATCAGTTATCCCGTCCCCATACGCTTGCACAATCCATGCCACGCCTCACTATGCCTGTTACTGCATTGATGCTTAAGTCAGAGTCAAAGGCTGTCAGTACTGCCGGATTGATGTATCTTTTTGCATGATACTTACACAGGCTGCTTGTCAGTAAGGATCTATCCATGTGGAATTTTGAGGGGGGCGTGGTGGAGCAGTACAAGGTGAGGGATTTTGGAGGAGAGGAGGAGATTTCTTCATGTACAGCACACCGAGACATCAATCTAGCACCAATGGCATGTACAGCAAACACACTGCAAGGTTTTCAGTCAGATGGCTATTTTGTAAACTGGGTGAGGACGAGTACTCAGTCCAGTCAAGGGGGTCCCAGTAGTGTCCATCATGGTACAGTCTGCATACAGTTTAAGGGCTTGACCATGTTCAGTAATCTGCATCAGACATTCAGAGTCAGCGGATCTGTCTGAACACAGCATGGGGAGTGGGCTGTGATCAGTCCTTTGGGGCCAGCATGAACAATCAGGGAAATCACATTTTATCAATCGGGAAAATATAAAAACAGTGGTAAGGGATCTGTCCAGTCATTTTTAAGGGTTGGTCATCAATGACAGTGAGCAATCTAAAGCTGTTACAGTCCTGGGGGGACCATCAATGAATCATTGAGGAGTTTGCCTCCACTACAGTCTGAGTAGAGTGTGCCACAACAATGTGACATGCTCTGCATAATTAAAGTCAGCAATGAGGTAATGTGATTGATGTTGAGGAGCCTGGGGAACAGGAGCAGGTATCTGAATGGAGGAAGCTGTCCTTGTACATGACAGAGCTCAGCTGCATCAGGCGCCACAACCAGACAGGACCTGACTAAGACCAGGTTCTAGTAGATACCAGCTGCATGCAAAAGACTATCAAGGATTATCAAGTAGTCAGACTTGTTTTGGTTTGTGTTGTTGGGGTGAACTGTGTTCAGTTTGTGTTCCCTCTCAGTGGTTGTCAATAAAAGCTCCATTTTGGAAATGTCCGAATGCTTGCCTGTATGTGATGTTCCCCTACTGGACAAAAACAACACATCGGTGTCTCGTGGTCATTGGGAACAGAGTAGCAGTGACTTCAAGAGGGTGTTTAGATTCCATATGCCCACAGACAGGTGTGGCACAGTTGTTAAACAGCTACTCGGTTGAATGACAGTCACGTGGGTCATGTGTCGTGAACAGTGTAGCTTTGAGGTTACTGTGACATTAACTTGCTGGTGAAAGGCAATGCTGGATTGACAATGATCATCTGAGTGCACAGCAGCCTTTTAAAATGGCGCAGGGAATGCCAGTCTGTTGGCAGATATCTACTGAATTGTCTCTGAAATGGTGCATCATAAGATGGCGCTAGAATCAGATGTGAAGGACGCCATAGCATCAGGGTAAATAGTTAATGAAAGCCTGCTTCAGTAAGATCTCAACGGGTCACAGAGCAAGAACCCCTCCAAAAAACCCGCATTTAGCCACAAAAGCGTACGATACAGCTTTACGTGTATGTAATTTTGTCTGATGAAATAAAAAAGGATGGTGCATTCCTGTGTTAGGTGATGACTTGTGTTAAGGTGTTAGATTTGCTAAACAATGAAGGATCAGGATAAACACACACAACCATTGCCAGGTGCAGTCCAGCAGAAGCATGCTCGAGTTTGAATAGGGACATAGTTATCTGAAGCTGGAGATTGTCATCTCAGCTGTTGAATAAACCTGAGATTTCTAAGTTACTTGAATCCATGTCACTTCATCTGTGTTCTTTACTAACAGAACAATACCTGGCCAATAGACATCACCCTCACTATTTCTCACAGCATCAGCTTTGTTATCGTGAGCAACTTTGAAATTATACATTGCAGTATTTAATTTACCAAGTCACTTAAATATTCAAATTGTAAATAGAATCTCAGAGTGATCAGTCCTACAGTAGTTTCTTTGGTCAGTGTAAACATTTTCGCTGTGGGTCACACTTCCCATTCTCCATAAACCTGGGTGCCTGGGTACTGGGTAATGAACCCGGCCAAGTGGTAGATTTGGAGGTAAGTGAGCACTTTGGTGATAGTGACTACATTTACTTTAGTGATGGAAAGGGACAGGTTTATAGCTGGGGGAAGGGCAATTATGATGTAATTAGGCAAGATTTAGAATGAATAGGATGGGGAAGGAAACAGCAGGGGATAGGCACAATTGAAATGTGGAGCTTGTTCTAGGAACAGCTACGACATGTCTTTGATAAGTATGTACCTGTCAGGCAGGGAGGAAGTGGTCGAGTGAGGGAATCATGGTTTATAAAGAAGTTGAATCTCTTGTCAGGAGGAAGAAGGGGGCTTATGTGTTGGGGTGGCACCATGGCTTAGTGGATAGCATTGTTGCCTCACAGTGCCAGGAACACCGGTTCAATTCCAACCTCGGGCGACTGTCTGCATGAAGTTTGCACATTTTCCCAGTGTCTGCATGGGTTTCCTCTGAGTGCTCCAGTTTCCTCCAATTGTCCAAATATGTGCAGGGTAGGTGAATTAGCCAAGCTAAATTGCCCATAATGTTCAGGGATGTGTAGGTTAGGTGCATTAGTCAGGAGTAAATATAGGTTAGGGGAATGGGTCTGGGTGGGTTACACTTCGCAGGATCGGTGTGGACTTGTTGGGCCAAAGGGTCTGTTTCCACACTGTAGAGTTTCTATGATTCTATGAAAATGAGACATGAAGGCTCAGTTAGGGCACCTGAGAGTTACAAGTTAGTCAGGAAGGACCTAAAGGGAGAGCTTAGAAGAGCCAGAAGGGGCCATGAGAAGTCTTAGGCAGGTGGGATAAAGGAAAACCTTAAGGCTTTCTATTAGTATGTCAGGAATAAAGTAATGATTCGGGTAAGATAAGGGCCAGTCAAGGACAGTAGCGGGAAGTTATGCGTGGAGGCGGAGAAGATAGGAGAGGTGCTAAGTGAATATTTGTCATCAGTATTCACACGGGAAAAAAACAATGTTGTTGAGGAGAATATTGTAATACAGTCTACTGGACAAGAAAGGATTGAGATTCATAAGGAGGAGGTGTTAGCAATTCTAGAAATTGTGAAAATAGATAAGTCCCCTGGGCCGGATTCTCTGGGAAGTTAAGGAGAAGATTGCAAAGCCTTTGGCTTTGATCTTTATGTCTTCATTATCTACAGGAATAGTACCATAAGACTGGAGGATAGCAAATGTTATCCCCTTGTTCAAGGAGGGGAATAGAGACAACCCTAGCAATTATAGACCATTGAGCCTTACTTCAGTTGTGGGTAAAGTGTTGGAAAGGATTATAAGAGTTAGGATTTATAATCATTTAGAAAGGATTAATTTGATTAGGGATAGTCAACAAGGCTGTATGAAGGGTAGGTCATGCCTCACAAACGTTGTTGAGTTCTTTAAGAAGGTGACCAAACAGGTAGATGAGTGTAAAGCAGTTGATGTGGTGTATATGGATTTCAGTAAAGCATTTGGTAACCTTCCCCAATGTAGGATATTGCAGAAAATACAGAGACTTGGGATTGAGGGTGATCGAGGGCAGTTTGGATCAGAAATTGGCTAGCTGTAAGAAGACAGAGGGTGGTGGTTGATGGGAAATATTCATCCCGGAGTTCAGTTACTAGTGGTGTACCACAAGGATCTGATTTGGGTCCACTGCTGTTTGTCATTTTTATAAATGACCTGGCTGAGGGCATAGAAGGTTGGATTAGTAAATCTATGGATGACACTAAGGTCAGTGGAGTTGTGGATAGTGCGGAAGGATGTTGCAGATTACAGAGGGACATGGATAAGTTACAGAGCTGGGCTGAGAAGTGGAAAATGGAATTTTATGTGGAAAAGTCTGAGATCATTTACTTTGGAAGGAGTAACAGGAATACAGGTTAATAGGCAAATGGTAAGATTCTTGGTAGTGTGGATGAGCAGAGAGATCTCGGTGTCCATGTGCATAGATCCCTGAAAGTTGCCATCTATTTTGATAAGGCTATTAAGAAAGCATATAGTGTGTTAGCTTTTATTGGTAGAGGGATTGAGTTTTGGAGCCGTGAGGTCATGTTGCAGCTGTATAAAACTCCGGTGTGGCTACACTTGGGAGGATTGCGTATAGTTCTGCTCACCACATTATAGGAAGGATATGGAAACTTTGGAAAGGGTGCAAAGGAGATTTACCAGATTGTTGCCTGGTATGGAGGGAAGGTCTTATGAGGAAAGGCTGAGGGACTTGAGGCTGTTTTTGTTAGAGAGAAGAAGGTTGAGAGGTGACTTAATAGACATACAAGATGATCAGAGGATTAAATTGGATGGACAGTGAAAGCCTTTTTCCTCGGATGGTGATGGCTAGCATGAGGGGACATAGCTTTAAATTGAGAGGTGATAAATATAGGACAGATATCACAAGTAGGTTCTTTACTCAGAGAGTAGTAAGAGCATGGAATGCCCTGCCTGCAACAGTAGTAGACTTGCCAACTTTAAGGGCATTTTCGTCATTGGATAAACATATGGATGAAAATTGAATAGTGTAGGTTAGATTGGCTTCAGATTGGTTTCACAGTTTGGTGCAACATCGAGGGCCGAAGGACCTGTACTGCACTGTAATGTTCGAGGTTCTATGTTCTAAACCCTGTTCTAAAGCCTTAACTGAATATTGTTGCAAAATTGGATTTTGTTGACTTTTGTCTTGCAAAATGATGATGCTTAAAGATCTATCATCTTCTTTGCATGTTGAACACAGTTTTAACCCATGGCTGGTTATTGGTTCTTAACCACATACAACAATAAATTGGAATTATAATGACTTTTTAATGAAATAAAACATCTCAACATTTTTTAAGGGAATGCTAGCTAATAATGTTTCTCACTAAACCACATAAGATCAAAGAGTTGGTATGAAAGGAGGATAGAGGGCAAAGTGGATAGTCAATATCAGACTTTGGAACTTAGGCATCTGAAAAAATGACTAGCAATGATACAGCAAAGGCAGCTTTATGCACAAGAGGCCAGATTGAAGGAAAGCAGACCTGTTGAAGTATTATAAACTGGAGAAAATTCTTGAAATGGAGAGGCTGAGGACATGGAGTGAGCTGAACACAATGAGGAGAATTTCAAATTTGATTGAGCACAGGGATAATAGAGACCAGAGTTTAGACTGTTAGATAGGTCATAAAGCAGATGACTTTTATCCTTTTGGATGGTACCTGTAGCAAAGGTAAACTTATCACAATGTTATTGGTGAATGGTCAGACATGTGTTAGAAGATAAACTGGCATTAGATCAGATCATTCTATAGTCACTTTTGGTATCAGAAGACAAACACAGTAAAATAACGATCGATAGATCTGACAAGAATTATGTCTGGCTGTTGATTTGCGGAAGTGTAGAAGAATTTGAGTTTGCTTAAGATAATGGAGATTGCTATCTATATTGATTGTTCTATCCACTCAAACGGAAACAAACCAAAATGCCAAACAATAAAGCACAATACAGTCAGAATAAGCAATGATAGCAGGCATTAGAACCACGAGCTGAATATACCTGAAACTCAAAATATTTCTTTTCCCTGTACTCAAATATAGAATGTGAATCCATGCACTCATCTTTAGTTTTAGTGCCAATGCCTATGATTTTCAATGAGATGTGACACTTCAGACCATTACTTCTGATTAACATTACAATGATAATGCACATGTACTAGGTTTTTCATTCCCTTATAGCTCTGCTTGCAACTGAAAAAAAAAATTCATCATTACGTCCACCTGCAAACCGAACAAATACTGTTCTCAGTGATCACGTAGCATCCCCTAGCCCTCATTCCCTGTAATTTCAGTAACTGCCATTTGAATATTGAGATGATTATACATAATGTAATTACTTAAAAAGAATGACAATGAGACTATAATTCACTTCCAAGATTCAGTTAACCTCCCCTCAAACTGTCCATCCTCCCTTTCTGGGTGGTTATCTGGCCTACTATTCTCATTTCACCTTAGTAAGTGGTAGCTTTTAATCAAATTTGTTAATGTAGAATTGTAAAATCTCACAGTACAAAAGGAGAAGTATCACAACCTTGCTACCCCTTTGATAAACGTACCCAATGAAGACACTCATCATCGGAGAACTCAGACTACAGAAAATTTATCCTCTTTCTGTTTAGATTCCTTACAGTGTGGAAACAGGCCTTTCAGACCAGCAAGTCCACACTGACCCTCCACAGAGTAACCCAACCAGACCCATTTCCCTCTGACTAATGCACCTATGGGCAATTTAGAATGGCCAATCCACCTGATCTGCTCAGCTTTGGACTGTGGGAGGAAACACGTGCAGACACAGGGAGAATGTGCAAACTCCACACAGACAGTCACCCAAGGCTGGAATTGAACCTGGGATCCTGGTGCTGGGAAGCAGCAGTGCTAACCACTGAGCCACCCTGCCACCAATTGTTTTGATGTCTAATTGTTTTGCATGATGCTGTAAAATCTGTGTTGCCATCATTTCAGCTGCTGGCAGTCTAGGAAACTTTTGTGTGAACTAATTTCTTCTCATTCCTGCTCAAATTTGTTTGCAAATCGTTCCAAATCTATTATTTCTAGTTACTGACCACCTTGCCAGATGAAACTGTTTCTCCCTATTTGCTCTTTTAAAACACAATATAATTTTGAATATTCCTAGTAAGTCTCCCCTTAACCTTCTCTACTCAAAGTGCAAACAATCCAAAGTTTCACTAATCTCTCTATATATTCAAACCCCTTCACCTCATGATAAAGTTTCTCTATGGAGTGTCTAGGGCTTTGAAATATCTCCTAAAATGTATGGTGCTGAGATGCGTGCAATATTTCAGCTGAGGTCTAATTAGAGATTTCTGATTGTTCAACATTATTTTCTTGTTTTTTATAATCAACTCCCTTTGTGCAAAGCCAAGTATCTCTAATGATTCCCCTGAGAGCTTTAACTATTTGATTCACCCCTGGATCTCTCAAGTACTTGTCTGCATCCCTTTAATTTTTTTTTACTTCACTTTTGGGATGTAGGCACTGCTAGTTGGGCCAACATTCATTTCTCAACCCTAGTTACTCTTGAAAATGTGGTAGTGAGACACCTTCTTGAACCACTGCAGTCAATTTGGTGTAATTAGGCCCATAATGCCACAAGGGAGAGAGTTCCAGGACTTTAACCCAGTGACACCAAAGGAACAGCTACATTTCCAACTCAGAATGGTGAGTGGCTTGCAGGGGAACTTTCAGGTGGTGATATTACTATGCACTGGCCACTCTTGTCTTTCTCGATTGAAGTCACAGTGGGCTTGGAAGGTGTTGTCAAAGGAGCTTTACTGAATATCTAAAGTGCCCATCTTATTGACGGTATATGCTGTTGTTACTGAGCATCTGTGGTGGAGGGAGCGAATGCTTGTGTATCCAAGTTCAGGTCATTTCAATATGTAACAGGGCATCACCAGCTGGTGGCAATGTGGGAGAAGAGGAGAGCTGGGCAGGTAAACTGGTCAGTCCCTGCGGATCCCTTTGTTTCTTTTGTGAGTAGAGTCTTTGACAGGCTGTGAAGGATGAGGGCTGGAGATGAAACCAGATGCCATAAAGTGAGGGAGAGAGGAGCAACAAGGAGCCCCAACAGAAATCTTGGACTTGTGAGATATAGTGTAAGAGCAGAGGCAGAAATGGAGTTGCCTAAAGCCCCTGACTCGTGGCTTGACATCCAGGAATTGGAAGTGGAACTGGCATGCAGTTGCTGCTGACCTACAGGAAGATCGCATAAGAGGAAGATACCAGTTATGTATTGGAGACAGAGTCATATGGTCACAGCAAATCAGCAATTGGCTCTTCACCAACTGAATTCTTCTCCCTGACTGATAAAAGGTCAGGTGGTAAACTCTTGATGGTACTCTGGTAGACCTGGAATGTTAGCTGCGATTATTCATTGTTTGTAGTCAGTTTCTCAGAGTTGAGCTTTCACATTGTTCTTCATAACATTTGATGCCAGTTAAATAATGATCCCTGTATGATAACCTTCATCCAGTCCATGTGCCTGAATCTCATCTGATGTAAATGATAGGAAAAGCAAAAGATTCCTGGGAAACCTCACTGCACAGACCTCTGAGTATATATCTCAAACTATAAAAGAATCCATTCAGTACTACAGCCTGCCTCCTAGCCATTAAGCCATTTTGTACCCAAATTACTACCGACCATTTATTACCAATGTTTCAATTTCACAGGTTATTATGTTACATAATACTTTATCAAATTCCATTTTAACTTGTATACAACTTCTTACATTGACTGAACAATGTTAATAATCCTAGTTGTTACTTCAAAGAACTTTTTAGAATGGACAGCAATGAGCAAAGACCCATGCCGTAATGTATAGGTAGTATCAAACACAGGAAATGCTCCAGGGTTTCAGAAATAGCTTGGAATGCAAACTACTGCTCTGAGAAATAACCCACTCTAGTGTAGGATCACAACAAGCCTAGAAATGGGAAAATTGGAAGTAAAGGTGCACTAGGTACAGAACAGCTTTAAGCTTGGATGAAGAAAGCCACAACAACCTGTATATTACTGTCTGTTGTGGGCATCATTGCTGATGATATATAAGGACAGGGTTTGGATGAGATTGCAGATTCATGTGAAAAGGTAACATGTGCATGCATTACCTACTTAAGTGTCTTTCGGAATGTATTTATGGAGGGCAAAGTTTAATAGATGTAAACAGATGAAAGTATAGACTTATTTATTGATGATCTCCATAGGTTGGCACAGATGGTACTAATGGCAGAGTTGAATCATAACCAGATTACTTTTGTGGTTGCAGTTGAGTCAGAACTCTGGCAGGCCAGGGATGATTCCACCCGGTGAGAGTGAAAGCTGTTCGAAGCGAGAGACGACAGAATTTCGTAAACAGAATCAGATATTCATTCAAGGGCAATATGTTGGCTATTGGCAGAAATCCCTGCCGTGCACGAGTCTCCAATGTCTCTGATGTGGAGGGAATAAGGCCACACAAACACAAGTAATGCCCAGCTGAGTGTAAGCTGAGCTACAACTGTGAAGACAAAAGGTCATTTTAAAACAGCCTTATTGTTCCAACATGCAGGCAACCTGAAAAAAATTGCAGACATTGTGGTTTAGTAATCATGTCAGGATCACATGGGTAGTTAGGAGAAGGGGTGGCATAGTAGTATTGTCACTGGATTAGTAATCCAGAAACCCAGGATAATCTTCAGGGGACTTGGTTTGACTGCCATCATAACAGATTGAATTGAATTCAATAAGAAACATGGTCTAAATTTTTAAAAACTGGCCAAATGACAACAACGAAACCATTGTCGATTGTTATAAAAACATCTGGTTCACTATTGTCCTTTAGAGAAGACAATCTGCCATCTTTACCTTACCTGGCCTCCAATTCCACAGCAATGTCATTGATTCCTAATGGCCTTCTCAACAATTATGGATGGGCAATAAATGCAGGCTAAGGCAGTGATGGCCATATCCTGTGACAAGGTTTAAAGAAAAAGGAAACTAGAAGGGAGCAGAGATTAAGCACATGCGAAAACTGACATATGTAAAGATCGAGCTGTAAATAAGAGTTCTTGCTGAGGTATCCTCAATTCTCCGTTAATCTTTTTCATACTCTCTCAACTTCTCCGTGCAATCACTGTGATGTGCTCAGGTCCTAATTGTATTCAGTGCTTAAAATTTGATATGGACAAAGAGAGATATGGAGACAGACAGATATGAAGATAATAATAAGATACAGAAATTGTGGCTAGGTGCTTCTATTATGTGAAGAACAGTGATTCAGGTGTGATTTCCCCTAAATTGGCCAGTTAGTGGACAGAGGACGGGTTCATGCTCTAGGATGGGAGAGCCAATGGGAAGTCTTCTGGCACTGTTACTAGGTAAGTAGGATAAAGACTGTCATTAAATGGAGATTTGGGGAGAAAGAGCAAAATGCATTCAGAATCAGAACTACACACTAATCAGTCAGTGTTACTTAAATTGGCCTCTTCTTACTGATTTTAAGTGGGCACGCACTAGTTTATTCAGCTCCCTGCTACATACAAGTAACTATGCCAATGCCCCAACCTGCCTGTGGAAAATATCCTGTCAGGGGATTGAACCAGGGAACTGGCACTCTGGCTGGCAATGCTATTTTACCGTGTGCCAGTCTTTGTTCCTGGCCACAGCGAGGGTTCAAAATCTATCCCCATTCAGAGTGACAGCATATTCTGCATATTCAAACTTCTCTTCTCATATTTCACCCACGCCCTGCCGTCTGGAGTCTGCAATCTGCAGACGGTGTATCCATGTACCTCTTTCTCAGAAACCAAAGATGAGCTGCAGGAGCAGGCAGTGGCTTGGGTGAAGATGAGGAAGAAACATGATCACTCAATCTGATACACACAGCCAGCAACTCAGGCACTGACACAGGACATCCTTCAGGGCAGCTCAGAGGTGAGATCTGCATGTGGTGAGTCACGAACATGGGGAAAAGGGTTGTCAGCTCCCTGGACAGTGTAATCACAAAGGGGTTTTACTGCAGGGTACTCACCATTGTTGGATGCACCAAAAAGCTCTGAAGCTTACGCATTTGCTACGGCCAGAAAGCCTCTTGTGAGTTCAAAGGGCTTGGAGAAATCTATCTTTAACATGGCACAGAGTGTTATGCAGAGCTTGGAAACAATTATTTCCAGTGTGGAAATGGTGACTGATTCCGTGAGAACATTTGCTCAACTGATCATGATACAGTTTCTGATGGCTGATATCTTAACTTCTATTGCAGCATCTGTGTGCTGTGATGGACACTGAGGTACACACTTAATGCCTGACTACCTTAACTTGCAGCCATCCTGTCTCTGGTTCTCCCATTCCAAAAGGGAGTCCAGACTCTCACAGCACTCTAGGAGAAAGTGAAGACTGCAGATGCTGGAGATCAGAGTCGAGAGTGTGGTACTGGAAAAGGACAGCAGATCAGGCAGCATCCGAGGAGCAGGAGAATCGATATTTTGGGCATAAGCCCTTCCCGATGAATGATCCAGGATACATGAACATCAATTAGCCACAAAACGACATGACCCTCTCTCACTAATATCCTTACATACAGGTAAGGGAGGACACCATTTCGACTGGGGCAACACATCCATCGTAGGACAAGCCAAACAGAGATGCGTTAGACAATTCCTAGAAGCATGGCATTTCAACCAAAACTCTACCAACAAACACATTGACTTGGATCCTATTTACCACCCCCTGAGAAAAACAACAGGAAATAACATCACCATAAGAAATGACATCACCACAGGAAATGACACCACCAACTCAAAGACCCCAAACATACACATAGAAAGCAGGAATCATCAGCACTGCTTCATCCGGAGGCTCACTGAAGATGTTATCTAGTATGATGACGAAACATCCGAATATGAAACTTCCAGCTCAGTGAGCAAAAGTACATCCAGAACACCCAATCTTATGGATTGCATAAGAATAAATACTTGCCTTTTTGTCCTTCATATGGAATATTGTATGCTTTATTGCATTTCATTAGTGTGGAACAGTTATAGAGTTCGAGAGTCACACAGCACAGAAACAGACCTTCTGGTCCAACGTATCCACAGCAACTCGACATCCCAATCTGACTTAGTCTTCCAGCAGTTAGTCAATATCCCTCTCATGCCTTCTTTATCATAAACACATCCAGTTGCCTTTTAAATGTTGTAGTCGTACCCACCTTCTATGATAGCTCACTCCATAAGTGCACCACCCTCTGTGTGATAAAGTTACCCCTCAGATCATTTTTAAATCTTCCCCTCTCACCTTAAACCTATGCCTCCTAGAATCGGACTCTCCCAACCTAGGAAAATGGCCTTGGCTATTCACTCTACCCATGACCCTCATGACTTTGTAAACCTCTATAAGGTCACCCCTCAACATCCAACCCTCCAGGGAAAAAAAGCCTAACCAATTCAGCTTCTCCCTGTAACTCAACTCTCTAGTTCTGGCATCATCCTTGTAAATCTTTTCTGCACGCTCATGTTTAACAATATCCTTCCTATGGAAGGGAGACCAAAATTCTACACAGTATTCTAAAAGTGGCTTTACCAATGTCCCATTTCTCTTATATTCATATCCAAATAATTTATACAATGATGAAAAGTAATGGATCCAGAACCAATCCTTGTGGCATGCTGTTGGTCACAGGACTCCAGTCCAAAAAGCAACCCTCTACAGCCATCCTCTGTCTCCTACCTTCAAGTCAGTTTTGTATCCAATTGGCTAGATTCCCTGGATCCCATGTGATCTAACCTTACTAACTGGGCTACCATGAGGAATTTTGTCAAATGCTTTGAAGTCTGTATAACTGATATCTACTGTTCTGCCTTCATCAATCATCTTTCCCACCTCTTCAAAAAATGTAATCAAGTTAGTGAGACATGATTTCCCGTGAACAAAGCAATGTTGACTATCCTTAATCAGTCATTGCCTTTCCAAATGCATGTAAATGCAGCAGAAACCCCTCCAACAACTTACCTACCACTGATGTAAGGCTCACTAGTTTATAGTCCCCTGGCTTTTCTTTACAGCATTTCTTAAATAATAGTACCACATTAGCCAACCTCCAGTCTTCCAGCACCTAACCCATGGCTGTTGATGATACAAATAACTTGGCAAGGGACCTAGCAATCTCTTCTCTAGCTTCCCACAAAGTTCTGCGAAATATATGATCAGGTCCCAGTGATTTATCTACATTTATGTTTGAAGACTTCCAGCAATGCTGTTTCTAAAGCACAATTTTTCTATAGCAAGGGGTTGCACAAGAAAGCAGCCATCACATTATAAGAACTGCCATAAAAAACAGCACATTAGTCAAACTCTCAGTCACCCATATATTCACTGAACAATTTCCAAAGAATATCCTCCATAAGTACAGCTGTAATGTTATCCCTAACCAAAAATCCCACTCCCCCTCCTCTCTTGCCTCCCTTTCTATTCTTCCTGTAGCATCTATACTCCGGAACATTAAGTTGGCAGGCCTGTCTATTCCTAAGCCACGTTTCTGCAATAGCTATGATATTCCAGTCTCATCTTCCCAATCATGCACTGAGTTCATCTGACTTACCTGTCAGACCTCTTGCATTGAAGTAAATGTAGATTAATTTATCAGTCTTATTTCATTCTCTGCCAGCTCCTGTCTGTCTTGACTATCAGACTTGCTCCCCTTATCGACTGTACCAGCCTCAGCCTTTTCTCTTTTCTCACTGTAGCTTTAGCTTCCCCCAGTAGTTTAAAGCCTCCTAAGCAGTATAGCAAATCTGCCCACAAGGATATTGGTTGTCTTCCAATTCGGATGGAACTTATCCCTCCTATATAGGCAATGTGAATCCCTGCTTCCTGCACCAGCTCCTCAGCCATGCATTCATCTGCTCTATCCTCCTATTCTTACTCTCACTAGCACGTGACACCAGTCATCATTGAGACCACCCTCAAGAACCTACTTTTTAACTTCCTGCCTAGTTTCCTATTTTCTCCTTGCAGATCCTCACTCCTTTCTTGACCTATATTGTTGATACCAACATATACAACAACCTCCAGCTGGTCATTCCCCTGTCAGAATATTCTGCACCCTCCCTGAGACATCCTAGATGCTGGCACCAGAGAGGCAACACACCATTCTATTTGTTTGACCCGTTATTATTTCAGCACTGCATCAAGAGGACACTTTATGTGGCTGTTGGACAATGGATATTGGGAGTTATAAAGTCACAGAATCAAAGATCTACAACACAGAAAAAGGCCCGTCACACCCACACTGGTCAAAAAGAACCACATAACTATTTTAAAGCCATTCTCTGGCACTTGGCCCATAGCATTGCATGTTATAACATTAGCCTCCCTTCAGCTGAGAACTTTGAATGTTTTCAAGAAGGTGTTCAATAGAATGCTTAGGGTGAAATGGATCTACGGGTATGGGGGAGAAAGCCGGAACAGGGCAGCATCAGCCATGATCACATTGAACAACAAAGCAAGCTCAAAGAGCTGATTGATCTACTCCTGCTCCTGTTTACTATGATTCTATGCTCCTGAACTGGTACCTAGAGCACAAAGACAATGTCCCAGAGCCAAAGTCTCCAAATTAAATTTGAAACACAAATATTCTGTGTCAAGGTTCTCAGAGAAATTACTAGGTGCAACTTAAACTGATCACTTAGGTATATCAACAACTTTTAACAATTGGCTTGCTTCTTTCTCTAAGGCTTGGGGTCTGCGTTCTGTTCTATTTGCAGGAAATGCAGCACTAAGCTGTGCTTTCCGGACCAGGAGCATAGTCAAGCGCAGTTTACAGCCACAGAGCTTGTAGCAGTTGGGAAACAAGCATCTCTGAGCCTAAAGTTCAATTTCCCAGTTACAACCTTACTTACACGGCACCAGAAGTTTATACAGCACCATTTGTTTATTCCTGAAACCTCTGGGGTCTAAATTAATGAAATCATGATGCACAAACTATCACTTTATTTCATTTTTTCCATCCAGCCAGCAGGACAAACAACATTCTCCCTCAAGTTCAAACAGACTTGTGTCCTCTGATAAAGTGTCAACAACTCTCAAGTGCTCCCATTGACTAACTTCAATGCTGCATGCCCCATTCCTTTGTGCATTACTAGATCCCAGATGCCCTTTCCCAATGGTGCCAGAACACTAATCGCATTTCCCAAGTGCTGTCACGTTCCCATCCCTCAAAAATGCTCCTGGGAATCCTCAAATGGCATAGGTAGTTCCAAATCCCAACCTTCCCATTGCTCCAACCCAAAGGGCTGGGGTTGGGTGGGGTGGGGTGGGGGGTAGGGTGTAACAAGATGATTTTGGGAGGTTGGGTTTGGGTGCAGCAGGGGCACAGCATTGATCAGGAGCTCCTTGAGACTCTGGAATACTTCTGGCTCTGCTGCAATGCGTTATGATTAAATAAAAAGTTAATATTAAACACTTACATTCTGATGGTGGTAGTACAACTCAGACCAAAACAACTGCTCTGCAACGTCTAGTTTCACAAAAGAAAACAGTTGTTTAGTCATAGAATCCCTATCGTGCAGAACCATTTGGCTCATCAAGTCTGCACTGGCCTTCCAAAGAGCATCCCACCCTATCCCCTTAGCCCCACATTCACCATGGCCAATCTACCTAGCCTGAACATCTTTGGATTGTGGGAGAAAACTGGAGTACCCGGAAGAAACCCACACAGACACAGGGAGAATGTGCAAACTCCACACAGACAGTCACCCAAGGGTGGAATCAAACCCAGGCCCCTGGGGCTGTGAGGCAGCAGTGCCAACCACTGAGCCACCATACCACCTGTCTTTATTTACATATGCAAGCTATAGGATACCGAGATCATAGTGTTGTCAGGGATGCCTGCAAAAATGATCCAACGGAATGCTGAGTGATTTTCGGGTTCAGGAGTTCAGGTTTGTAACAAAGTTGTGGTATCTGTCCCATTCGAAATGTGAGAAACAGACAAACCTACTGAGCGAATACCTGAGACAGAATTTTTGTCATCACTGTGTGTGTTGATGTATGTGCTGGAAAATGAACACAGTTTATTCTTGTGTAATGACTCTTTTATGATCAAAGTGAGACAGACAATACTTTGAAAGAGGATTAATTGGTTTCCTTATGATAATATTGGTTCAAAGAAATGGTTATATGGCCTAAAGTTGGGGATGAAAGCAAAGGAGGGCTCTTATGGTGCAGTGATAGCATCCTTACCTCTGAAGCAGAAGGCCTGGATTCATCTCCCTGGAGATATGTCATAGCTGGTTAATCAAAACATTTGTTTTGGAGGTAATGACAAAGAAGTAATGTCAATCCAAAACTACTATGGGACACCACGCCAGAAGGTGAAATTGCAGAACCAGGAGTTATAGTTTAAGGTTTATGAGAGACGTTTCTCCACTCAGAGTGTGGTGTGTCTGTGGAATTCATTGCCACATAAAAAGTTTGAGGCCGAAACTCTTAATGCTTTCAAGAAGGAGTTGGACATCATTCTCAGGGCTAAAGGAAATTTAGGATGTAGAAACAAAGCAGAAACAGGGTTCTACTTTGCTGGTCATCCAATGTTCATATTGAATGGCAGAGGGGCGTCAAAAGGTATGAGCAGCCTACTCCCGCCCTTTTCTTTACATTTCTATGAATTCAAAGCAAAAAGTTAAAAAAAAGCTATTTGTATTGAGCTTAGGTTAGCTAGTGTTTTTGGCTAGGCTGTCAAAATTCTGAGCATTTATATAAAGTGAAAATAATCATAGGATCCCTCTGAATGGAATAGTTTTCTGTTTAGTGGTATCTGACCAGATCCTGGTATTGAAGCAAGTCTCTGAGAAAAGAGCAGTATGTTTATACAGTTGGTAAAAGCAGACAGCTGAAGACAGGAAGAGCAGTGGATTGTGGAATAGATACTGCACTAGTTTCAGTGTTTTCACAGCCCACCGGTCCACTTAACAGGATAGGAGATGGGAGACTCTGGGGATTATTGTGACTCAAGTGATCAGATTTACTAATTGTAGGATTGGTGAACGCTTTCTAATACATGCTACTTCTATGGTTTAGCATGCAAGTAACCCTGTGTTGTAGCATCACTAGCATACATCTCATTTTTAGCTATTTCTGATGCTGCTCCGTTATGTGCCTATGTACTCTTCCTTGAATCAGGGTTGATCCCCTGGCTTATTGGCAGTGGTTGAATGGAGTAACGCCAGTCATGAGTTTATAGATTGTAGTCAAATGGTACGTTTACAGTACCTCCTGGTTGCAGTTTTGAGCTGATAGATCTGTTGGAAATCAATCAGATTTAGCAAGCTGGTACTGCTTCAAAACAAGAGGGAGGGGATCATCTGTACAAATACAGGACCTTGCCTCTACAAGTAATTTGTGGCAGTTATTGCTACCAGTAATCTAATGGACAAATATATCTGTAAACTGATGAGGATGGCGGAATGGGGGGTGCTTTTTCCCTCATTGTATTCCATCTGCCACTTCTTTGCCCACTCTCCCAGCCTGTGCAAGTGCTTTTGCAGCTCCCTGCAATGTGGGATAGTGCCAGGTTATGAACTTTGGCAGGAAGAATAGTTTCGCAAACTTTCTAAATGGGGAAAGGTTTCAGAAATCTAAAGCACAACAGGATTTAGGGGTTCTAGCTCAGGATTTTCAAGGTTAACATACAGGTTCAGGTAGTCAGGAAGGTAAATATAATGTTAGTATTAATTTTGAGGGATAGAATATAAGAACAGGAATGTACTACTGAGACTAAATAAGGCACTGGTCAGACTGTGCTTGAAATTTTGAGAGTGGTTTTGACCCCCGTATCTCAGGAAGATACCTTGAAGGGAGTCCAGAGGATGTTCACAAGAATGATCCCAGGAATTAAGAGTTTATCATATGAGGAGTGGTTAAGGACTCTGGCTATGTAGTTGATAAATTTTAGAAGAATGAGGGGACATCTCAAACTTACAGAATACTGAGAGGCCTGGATGAGGAGAAGAGGGCTGTGGAGGCCAAGTCATTGTGTGCTCAAGCCAGATAGAGATAGTTTCATGATTAGAAAGGTGATGGTTATGGGGAGAAGGCAAAAGAATGGGGTTGAGAAACAGAGCAACTATGGTTGAATGGTTGAGCAGACACGATGGACCAAATGATCGTCTACATCCTATGACCTTACCAGTCGCGATGGAGAATGTAACATAAGCAAAATCAAACAGCAGAATGGCAAAGTCAATCTTGAAGTAAATTCCAGATTTCTCAACTGTGCATTAAATGTTCAATTTATACTGTCTATGTTGTGGAGAAATAAAGCACTGAGAATAAGTTCATTTAATATTTATAGATATGCTATAATATTGGGTGAAAAAAAACATATCTACGCATATGTGTATACAAGTTGTTCTGCATAACATGTGTTCCATTAATGCAAATTCGCTAGAATGTGATTGCTGAAATGGGGATGCTGCTTCTAAAGCGCAAACTTTTAAAATGAGTGTTAGCCAACATTTTAAGTGCTGTTTCTAAAGTGCGATTTTTTAATAATGCGGCATTGCACAAGAACACAACCATCACATGATAGAAGAACTACTTGTACATGTACTAAATATAAGTTTATATATACACTGTTTAATCCCCACTGATGTTACTGCTGGACCAGTCAATTCTCAGATTAACTCTAGCATGATAGGTCATATGTTATTTTTAAGTAGGTGGTCGCTCATTGAAACACAAGCATGCAATGTTGCCATGTTGGTTTTAACAATGAAACAGAACTTCTCCGTACAAAAGAAATAAATAAAAAGTAAGAAGCCAAACTGCTCACCTATGACACAAGTTTAAAGATTTTAAAACACGTGGTAAAATATAATCCCGTGAACGCCAATAGCTTTCCTTTGTAGTACTCACACCAGAAAGAGAATTCCCTTCTCTCCCACATTTATAGGGTTAAGTTTTATAAAGGCGAAAGTGAGGACTGCAGATCAGAGTTGAGAGTGTGTTGCTGGAAAAGCACAGCAGGTCAGGCAGCATCCAAAGAGCAGGAGAATAGGCATTTTGGACACGACATCAGTTTCATAAAACTGAGCTCAGCTTCAAATACCACCTCCCCCCAAAACCTCAGGATTTTAAATGTCTACTTGTAGTCTGGAACTTGCAAACTAACCTCCTTACATGGAGATAACCTTCTCCTTAACTGTTCTAAACAATCTCCTTTCTTCAGGAACAACTGTCCTACAAAGCAAGCTTCAGCCATGAAACCAAAGGTTTCTTCAAGCTATGGATGCTTCCCCACTCCAAAAAAGAATAATATCTGGATCCCAAAACATAATGCATAACTGCTTTAGCTCATAAAACCCCACCAATGAAAATAATATTAGATTCATTTGCAGGAAGTCTCTTTAAAACTGTGTTTTAAAATAAATCACCGTAGCTGCAAAAATACCCACAAGTTAATCATTAAACCACTTCACAGACCTACACCAAGGCCAATTGTCACTAATCCAAAATCTACACTAAAATAAATATTAAATTAAACATAAATTGCACACCATACATAACAATACACAGACATGCACACATATATTTATGTTCAATTTATTGTTCAACTTTCCAAGCATCCTTTTAATAGTTGCCCAAGACTCCTGCTGAAAACAGGTTGGGGCAGCTTAAATATGCAAATTGTGAGCCTATGCCTGTTTTATAGGACGCTGATTTCCATTTTATGTTCAAGTGCGTAGGCATCTAGTTGTATCAGCTATTTTTAAGACTAAGCAACAGATCTCAAAATGATTGTTGGAGTGCCCTCCAGAAATCTCAGCCAATTTTATTTTTTCTGGACACAGAAGAGCAGGAGTGGTGCAAACATGGTCTTCACAAAACTACCACGGCTTGCTATGGGTCCACTCTGCCACCCCAGTCTATCTCTAAACTGCAAACTAAAGCAAAGTGTTCAGTTAGTGCCTCAAGCTCAATGAAGAAGATCAAGTGGGCTAAAATCTGGAGAAATTCAGATCTCCTGATGGTAGTTTTGACTGAGAGTGTGGTTCAGTCCACCCATTTTGGGCAGAAGTTAAAAATAATCCCAGCTAAAAGCCATATTCTGGTAAGTATTCAACTAATGCAAAATTAAGACAGGTTTACTGTTTTACAATTACTATTGAACCTATAATTTTAGTTTGCTGTTCAAGAAAATAAAACCAAATACTAATCTTTAATTGATTGACATTTGATGTTCAAAATGATGTTAGATCTTTATTTTGGATCATCACTCTGATGTCTGCAGATAAAAACTCCTGCAAGATACACATTTTCAATCTACTCCTATGTACCTTAAGAGAATTTCAACGAGTGAGAATTGCTTTATTGTTTTAGGTTCAGCTAGTTCTACTTTATGGCTTTTGCAGCGGCAGAACTTCATAGAAAATCATTTGTGCTGATGCAGTGTGGTTGAAAATATGTACATATTTTAAAAGTTACGAGGGACTCAGCAGAATGAAAGAATCCTACGCCAGCAGGTATTGGATTCAATTTATCAGGAACTTTACAGCACAAAACTGTCCACATTCAATGCTAATTGGTTAGTCTGATTCTGTGAAGCAAAGCTCTTCTCAACATGGGCTCACTGTTTGTTCATGATAAACAGAACCCAGCTCAATATTCCACTTAAACTGCCTTACCCCAGAACCATGATTGCTTAATGCAGCTGCTGGGTGCAATGAAAAGCACATCCCTTTTTTTAGCACAGTCAGTCTGAAACATGATAAATACAAGGTTAACAGAAATCCAACTTCACACATGTCAGGGAGAAACTCTCTTCAAAGAGGTCATATTGCCATCAGAAAGAAACTGTGCCGTCATGAAAGCTCATGCTTGCATTTTATCATGAACTAACCTGTTTCTTCCTCCTCCTTCTTTAGACTCCACAAACCTGTTTTATGATGATTTTATGATCAATTTAAGAAAATCTCTCTCAATTTTGATGGGCAGATTGTTGGCTTGCTGTGCTCAGATGGGGGAGTGGGGGTGCTGTGCTGAGGTCAGGGCCTGGGCCAGGACCAGTATTAGAGCCTGAGACTTCTTTCCCTGGCCCTGGGTAGAACCAAGCTAGCACATCCTCAAACCCAATGTCCACACATGCATCTTCCAATTGAAGGTCACAAGGTAATGATTGCCAATGAAAAGCCAAGTCACTTTTTCTCCTTCCTTGTTCATGGCTGGCACAGTCAACAGACCTTGTACTTACCATTACTTTGGCCAACACATTGAGAAATGCTTGGACCATTGTGCCCTGTTTTATTGCACATATACACCATGCATTTTATTCTAGTGAGACACACAGGGTGGTGGCAACGTTTTCTCTTGTTTTTAGCAACTACAGCATTTACAGTAGCTTCACAGCCATTAAAATAGTTGACCCAGCAGGTTATCTTTGAATGCTGTAACTCCAGTATTACTTCACAATGTGCCTAAAAGACAGAGCTTTCATAATACTCAAAGGCTGGCACAACGATGAATTAATCGGAAAGCAATTTAATGGCAGTACAAGTGGATTACCTTTAATCCAAGAACCACCTACACAATTAATTGCTAGATGCTCTATCAAAGCTAGAAGACTGGAAGACAGATGCACAACACATGAAAAATAATCAATATCAACAGCACAAAATTTTATCAGACGAAGCCTAATCCATTCACTACCACAAATAGAGAAAGCCAAGTGAAAGGCAATTTAAGTATTGTTGACAACACAAATGACTATACTAGATCAATGCTAAGAGTGGTTTGAGTTGCCTGATGTTCCATATTACAACTTAAATAATATTGTTCTTGTGGTTACTCATTGCAAAAGTAGCAAACCACAAACAAAACCAATTGAACGACTGAAGAGTGGGTGTCAATCAAGCTGCCTCTCTGAGACTTCTGTTTTATTTTGAGGAACTATTGGGAATATTGAGTCTCTGAGAAATTGCCAAACCTAAAAGATTATGGTTAATTCTAGAGATTTCAGAAATTCGGGTTTCACAAAGGTTCAGAAGATTAGGATATGGCCTGGTAAAGGGTATTTTAAATCATTAAGGAGGATGACAAAGTTAGGACCATATTGATTCCACTGATCAGTAATAAGGAGTTGCAGTAAAATTAAGGTATACGCAAGAGGATGTAATAGTGTTGTAAAAAAGATAGTTCTTTACAGCAAGTACAATTAGAATTGAGAGTTCACTGCAACAAAATCAGAACCCATCAATTACTTTAAAAGGAATTTTGACTGATGTTTCGAATACTCAAGACAATGATGAGTAAGCAGGAGAATGAATTTAGACTACACTGCTCATGTGGATAACTGAAACAAGCATGTTAGGCTGAAATGCTGCAATATTTTGTGTTACCAATTCTTTCAGTTCAGTTGCATAAATGAATAATCGAAGTTAAATGTACTTAATTAATTATGCATTAGAAACAAATTAGAAACAGATTTTATGTTGAAAATGTATTGTCACAGTTTGTATTTGCAAATCCTGGTGTGCAATGAGTTCATTAAAGGAATAATACTAATGTGTTCTGGAGCAGTTTTTGTATATTAACTGGATACTGGAGATTATCTCAACTGGAATAAGTCACGTTACTTCAGCGACATGTTGTGCTCCTTCAATGCACAGAAGGTGTAATAGGAAGGTGATAACATCAGAAATGGTAATGAGCATGAGGAATCTCATAAGATCTTACATTAGAAACTAAACCCTTGAGATACACAGTATTCAATCTGTAAGTTGGCTTGTTTGAACTAAGCTATTTTGAGAGGGTGTGATGAACTGATCTGTACTAACAAACTACTGAGCATTTTATTCAATTAGAAAGAACTTCATTTGACCTCACAACTGCTTCAATTGTCACTAAATGCATAGAGGGAACAGGGCCAGGGAGAGAAATGTTGGGCATTGGTGTTTCTCTTGTTTCTGGGTCCCTGATTTACCCTCTTTGAACTCTCGACAGCTCCTGTTGAGCACATTTGTAACATGTTTGAGGTCCAGCAGAATGCAACACAGAAGGAGACCATTCAACCCATTGAGTTTGTGCCAGTTCTTTCAAAAGAAGCCTGCCAGGCAGTCTCCCTCACTTACTCTTTCACTAACTTTTTTCTCCAAGTATTCATTCAATTTCTTTCTGAAAACTAATTTGAAACTGTATCTATCTCAACATCTTATTCACCTCAACATCAAGGAAGGACTGCATTCTAAATCTTAACTTCAGTTTGTGTGAAAGGTTTTCCATGGGTGGCCTCTTTTCTTGCTAACCAATTTAAATGAAGTGAAATCTGGATTTTCTGATTATTGGTTCTTCAGCTATTATAGTTTCTATTCATTCAAGCTAAATCCTTCACAATTTTATGCAAATCTATCAAATCCCCTCAGAAACTTTGGCTTTTCGAAGAGCAACCATATCTTTTCCACCAATCTCATCCCTGGAGCCATTCCAATAAATCTCTCTTCAATTTTCTGCAAAGCCTTCACTTCTTTCTGGTGTGTAGAATTGGGAATTGTATAGGGGTTGAACTGATATATGTAGGTTCAGCAAAACCTTCTTTGTATTTGTACTCTATGCCTCTATTCATAAAACCAACTGAAATTCCAGTCTTCAGTATGATACACTTTGCCACCATGGCTTTGTCAGACAATTGCACAGAACTGGTCATTCATTTTATGCAACTAGCTTCTCTTTGAGTAGTTGGCACACCTTACTCCCTACAGCCTGGAGCTGTGCTTGACCACACCATAGTCTGCACTTGGCAATATCCAAGACCTGAGGCCATGCTCAGCAACTGCAGAGGCACAGACCTGTGCTTAGCAATCCCCAGTTGTAGACACAGCAGTAGTCGTCTATCACAAGGTTCAGAGTAGTGCTTGGCAATCCCTAAGGTCCAGAGCCTTGCTTGGTAATCCCTGAAGCTTGAGCCCAAGCCCCACTGAAGGCACAGGACCTGACGATTAGTATCATGTGCACACCCCCCTCCAGTGCCTTGGTACAGGGGCCTGCACTTCTGCCCTACGTAGCTTTGTTCCTTTTCTTCCTCCCATTAAATAGTGTTAGTGCAGCATCCTTCACAAATCCATCTGCCCAACATTTATGAAGAGTTTGAAGGATGGGCCTCATCAGTATACATTCATTCAGCCTACAGTGTTGTCAGTTCTACAACTTACATGACTAAAATCCACCTGACTCAATATGTCATTGGAGTTTTGCCATGTGAAATTCAGAGTCGAGATTGTGTGGCTGTGAGTTGACCTTTTATCCAGCATATGTGGAATTCATGTTAATTACAATGATTTGAAACACTATTGACAAACACATCGAATTAGACCCCATCTACTATCCCCTGATAAAAGGAACAGGAAATGACTTCACCACAGGAAATGACATCACCAACCCAAACATATAATTAGAAAGCAGGAATTTTCAGCATCACTTCACTTGAGGCCCAACTGAATTTGTTACCTAGCAGGGTAACTAAACGTCTGGAAATGAACCTTGCAGCTCAGTGAGCAAACTTACACCTACAACCTCAACCTGAGCTACAAATCTTTCTAAAATTTGAAAAGAAAATAACCAACAGGAAACCAATAATTATCACATTTTCTTATCACTTAGAGTCATGGGGTCACAGAGATGTACAACATGGAATCAGACCCTTCAGTCAAACTCATTTGTGCTAACCAGATGTCCGATATTAATCTAGTCCCACTTTTCAGCATTTGGCCCATATTCCTCCAAACCCTTCCTATTCATGTACCCATCCAGATGCCTTTTAAATGTTGTAATTGTTCCAGCCTCCACCACTTCCTCTGGCAGCTTATTCCATACATGTCCCAACCTCTGTGTGAAAATGTTTGCCCCTTAGGTCCCTTTTAAATCTTTTCCCTCTCCACTTAAACCTATACCCTCTAGTTTGGACTCCTCTACCCTGGGGAAAAGGCCTTGACTACTCACCCTTCTCGTGCTCCTCATGATTTTATAAACCTCTATAAGGACACACCTCAGCCTCCCACGCTCCAGTCTATCCACCCTCTCCCTGTAGCTCATACGCTTCAACCCTTGCAACATCCTTGTAAATCTTTTCTGAACCCTTTCAAGTTTAACTACATCCTTCCCATAGCAAGGAGACCAGAACTGAAGTCAGTGCTCCAAAAATGGCCTCACCTATACAGCCACTACATGACCTCCCAACTCATATACTCAATACACAGACCAACAAAGGCAAGCATGTCAAAGTTAAAAATCACACAACACTAGGTTATAGTCAAACAGGTTTAATTGGAAGCACACTAGCTTTCGGAGCGATGCTCCTTCATCTGGTGGTTGTAGGTCACAACCTTTTGATGAAGGAGTGGCACTCCGAAAGCTACTGTGCTTCCAATTAAACGTGTTGGACTATAACCTGGTGTTGTGTGATTTTTAACTTTGTACACCCCAGTCCAACACTGGCATCTCCAAATCAAGCATATCAAACACCTTCTTCACTTGTTTATTGATAATTTAGGACAAATTAGGAATCCAAGCATTGAAACCCACATGTAAGAACAATTCAGAAGATAAGGGAAATAGAGAGAATTTATTTCAGGAAAAAAAAGATAAATTTGAATTCATTAAAAAAAAGTATGAATCTAACAAGATGCCTTAGGTTTTCCACTGTTGTGATGACCAGCTTACATATTTTGATGCTGAATGGAGAACATGGAATCTGGTAGCAAAGAAGGAAGAATCTGAGATAAAGTCTCAAATTATTCCTCATTAGCAATTATGTTTTGCCATGAGTAAGAATGTCTAAACAGTGAAACGATTGCCAGCAATGAGATACATAGAGAGACAGAAAGGAAAAGAGCTATCAACTACTGACCAGAAAGTGAATGAGCCATATAAATACTGCAGCCTTAAGAAGAGCTTAGAGACTTGGTATCCTACAGCAAGTATCTCACCTGCTGACTCACCAAAGCCCGGCCACCACCTACAACACATAAGTCAGGCGTATCATTAAATACTCCCCCCCACTTGCCTGGATGAGTGCATCTCCAAAAACACACAAGAACCTGCACAGACTGTCCAGTCACTTGATTGTTTGTGGATATAATGCCATTCACTCATTGCTTTCCTGGTAGCAACAGTGTCTACCATCTACCAGGTGCACTGTAGAAATTCACCAAGGTTCCATACACGTCACCTTCCAAACCAATTGTAGTCAGCCAGATGGATCTCTTAGAATAAGTGTTCCCTGATTGGGGTTGTTAATTTAGTCCAATCTGGGAGGCCATAACAGATAAAAATGGGAATGTCAGATTTACTGACAGACTGATGGCTGACTCTGAAGTGGCAGTACTAAAGTCAAGGACTGTTCATGTGTAAATAAAGAGTGACTTGGCATGGGATACCGGCCTCTGTGGAGTTATTTCACCAATGACCAGTTCAATCTAGAAGCACAAGGGCAGCAGAATCTTTGGAACACCACCACCAAAACACTCTTCATTTCATAGAATCATAGAAATGTTACAGCACCAAAGCAGGCCAGTTGGTCAGAGTCTGCACTGGTGCCCCGAAGAGCATCCCATATCAGACCCAACCTCACTAACCCTCACTAAGCCATAACCCTGCATTTGACATAGCTAACTTACTTAACCTACACATCCCTGGACAATATGGTAATTTAGCATGGCCAATCCACCTAACCTGCACATGTTTAGACTGTGGGAGGAAACCAGACTACCTGGAGGAAATCTGCCCAGATATGGGGAGAACATGCAAACTCCACAAAGGCAATCACTCAAGGGTGGAATCAAACCCATGTACCTGGTGCTAACCACTGAGAGACTGTGCTGTCCACAATGTCATGCTGTGTTCAAAATAATGGAAGTCCTTCCCAAACAGACTTGAGGGGAACCTGCACCAATTGAACTGCAGCAGTTCAAAGTGACAGCTCTCTAAACCAGTCTTCCATCGCTAGCACTCCACAAAGAAAGGGCACCTTTTGTTGTGTCATCCTTATTTAGGTTGATGAAACGCAGTGTTTTTCCAGTTGCTCAATTATAGTCATGTTATATCAAAGTTTGAAAGGTTGTTGATGTGTGCATTGCAGACAGATTCTAAATTCCATCACCTTTGGTCAAACCCTTGGTTCCTTCTCTAGAGCAATGCCAGAGAATAACTATTGTTGACAAACTATAGCAGTCACCCTTGCAAAATTGAAAATATTTCAGCATACTGAACATTGTGTGTTTTATACATTTCAAAACTTAAGCACATCTTGATTTGATGGTTGTGAATATCTCTTGTTAACTCGATTTAACAAAACTCCATAATATTTTCAAGTTACTTCTAAAGTGATACAGTTTTCTGTATGTTAGCCTCAGCATCATTAACCACAGAGATGGGATACATATTGAAGCAAATATCTGGAAATTTATTAACAACTAACTAAGTACACTAATATGCGCATCAGACTTGCACATAATCTGGGTTATATGCTTACTTATTATGCACATAGTTGTGTACAGAGGGTAAGTTCTTTTATACTAGAGCACCACATTGTCTTGTTATCTAGCTGTCTTAAGCCTTTCTGAAATCTGTGCAGCAATACTACTACTTCATTGAAAAGTCTCAATTTTGTTCGTAGGCTAGCTTGTTTCTGTAAAGCTTATACCTATAACTAAAAATAGATTGTGCTCATTTTTTTAAACCAACCTGGCCTTTACCTTGCCTTCCTTAACAAACATGCAAAATCAAAAGAACCAGGAAATGCCAAATTTGCAGGGTTATTGAGGAACACACTTAACATCATGTACCAGTGCTATTAAGTTATTAGCACATTCTAACAGAAATATTTTAATTAATTCTCACTTTTTGTATACTGTTGCTTAAAGTCAGGTTCATGATTTAATTAGTAGCTTTAAAAAAAGCTTGCCAACATTCTTTTATATAAAGGTCTTTTTGTTATTGAATCAGAATTTTCAGAAGATGTCCCCAAAATTATCCAAATAAATGACAAAATATTTGACAATACCAACATATCAGAGCAATTCTTCACCTGAATAGTACAAGTGTGTCACTTAAGCATTTTCAATTTCTCTTTTTAAAAAAAAATGGATTTCACCCAATTTCTCTGTCCTCTCCAGAATACACTTATTCATTCATTATAGATTGTAAAATGCATGGGGATTCACCAAAAATATTTTTCTCAGGTTCACCATCTCAGAGTAATTCCATAAGTGCTAGATTTTTGTCACCGTTAGTATTGTCCGACAATGAAACAGAGAGGGAATTTGACCACTGTCGTACCCCAACCAAACATAATTATTTCTGGGACGCTGCAGCTAATTTTAATTTTTCTTAAAATTGCTCTAACTGGCACAAGTTAACAGTACACAAAAGGAGATGAGACAGAGAGCTTTCTTGTTTTTATAGTTTTAATATAATTCACAATATTATCAATTGCCCTACATTTCACATGTTGGCAGAAACATGGATAGGATCTTGGGAAGTACATTAGTGAAACTGGGGGGTAAAAACAAGTCCAAAAATAGATGGTAAAGCTGCTTTGATTTTGACCATTGCACTAATACCATCATGAACATAATTGTGAAATGATTTCTGATCTAAGAATGATTTTTACTTCAAAATTCCTCAGTAGATTTAGGAATTGAAATAATAAGACATCAAAACTGAGATGTAACTGACCAAGGTATAACATGCATTAACAAATCAGCTGAAATGTAAAAAAGTGGCTTTTTTGGCAATGAAGATAATCAATAATTAATATTTCATTTAAATATAATTGTATACTTTAATGGATCAACTTAATAAAGACATTATTTTGCAGGGAATGCAATAAGATTTCAAACAGTAAAGTGATTTACAGCACTCCAATCCTCTTTAGTTCATTTGTATTTAATCTTAGTGCCTTTACATTCAATTTCAGTCAAGCAAAGCTGAAATTAAGTTCAAGTTGATTAAATTATACTTTTACTCAAATGTGAGAGCTCATCACATACTTCAGAACCATGAAAACTGGCAAGAATCTTAATTCCATATTTCAAACAGAAAGCTTGGCATCCTTAGAAAATTATTACTAGAACACCCCTATGACATACAATCTGTTTCCTTTATCCAATTTTCCATGCATATTTTCATGTAGACATAAAAACATATCATTGAGAATTGTATTTTTTCTCTTTCTAGCATCATGTTTCCTTTAAACAGTGCTTAAATAGGACAGTGGAAAGTAATTGAAAATATATTCCTGAAATATTATGCAATTAGATATTACTGTCTTTTCCCTCCTTCACACATGCTGCACGTGCATCTATGATTTTTATCGTTCCGTCACTGATAGCAGCACATTTAGACACATAGACCCATGGTCTGGAAATTCTTCTTAAATCTCTTCATCTCTCTTTCCCTTTCAAGACGTTCCTTAAAAACTATCTTTTTGACCAAGCATTTACCACCCCATCAGAATATTTCCCCATCTGTTAAATTTTATTGATAATGCTCACGTGATGAATCTTAGAAATCTTTATGACATTGAAGGTGCAAATTGTTTCTTTAGTACACGGCATGGTAGCTCAGTGGTTAGTAGGCACAGTAGTTCAGTGGTTAGCACTGCTGCCTTGCAGTGCCAGAAACCCAGGTTTGATTCCACCCTGTGACTGTATTTGTGGAGTTGGCCTGTGTCTGTGGGTTTCCGCCAGGTGGTCTGGTTTCCTCCCACTGTCCAAACATGTGCAGGTTAAGTGAATTGGCCATGCTAAATTTCCTGTGGTGTTGCAATGTGCACGTTAGATGTGTTAGCCATGGGAAATGCAGGGTAAATGGATGGGCCTGGGTGGGATTCACTGGGCCAAATGGCCTGTTTTGACGCTGTAGGGATTCCATGTTTGCAATGTTTGCACAATATTAGTTGACTATTCTTTTAATAGAAGTATCATTTCATCTAAAATAAAACAGACAAGTAAAATCATGTGCTTAGCACTGCTGCCTCACAGCGCCAGAGACCCGGGTTCAATTTCCGACTCGGGTGATTGTCTGTGTGGAGTTTGCACATTCTCCCCATGTCTGCGTGGGTTTCCTCCGGGTGCTCCAGTTTATTCCCACAGTCCAAAGATGTGCAGGTTAGGTGAATTGGCCATGCTAAATTGCCTGTAGTGTTAGATGAAGGGGTAAATGTAGGGGAATGTGTCTGGGTGGGTTGCTCTTTGGATGGTCGGTGTGGACTTGTTGGGCCAAAGGGCCTGTTTCCACACTGTAAGTAATCTAATCATATAAGGTCCCTAAAATAACATTACAGTGCAGAATTCACTTTGTTAAATATTTAAGTTATGTTATGGTGTTTCTTACTAAATATAAAGGAGGAATTAGCATTAGTATCAACATACCTTTACAAAAATTCAATTGAAATATAAAAATTATAATTAATATAACCATTTCTTGTTTAAATGTCTTCATTTATACAATCATTACTTTTATTATTTTATGTTTTAAATGTCTTCATTTATACAATGTTTTCCATTGTCACATTTAAGGGCACTGGCTTCTAGATATGACTGAGCCTGACAGCAAGAGGGAGATAATTAGCATCAGCAGACGTACAGTCATTAGCTCAGCAGTACTTCAGTTTCAACTGCGTATGTTAGTTCACCTCATGCTGGTGAAACAGCAGCCCCTCCAGTTTCATTCTCACACTGATATCATTGACATTAAATGTTTGAACATAAATATTAATAAGAAAAACTCAACAGAAGTAAACAAGATTGAACTTTTCCAAAGACATAACATGTATTGTATGTTATGAACAACTATCATGTAAACTTGTAATGATTATTGGACAAGAATGAATTCTTCATTATGGCTACCATCCCAAAACAATATCACAAAATGCACTCGCAGTTGAATTAGCCATGCCCTGCAGAGGAGCAAAATAAAAACCAAATGTATTAATAGCACCCAAATGAATCTTGCTTCCTGGCCGTTAAAAAAAATAGTTGATACAATTTATCTCACGTGTCAACAATGTATTTCAAGCATCATTAGAAACCTGATGCAATAAAGAATGGACATAAATTAATAGAACCATCTCATTGAACTTCAAAGTTAGATCAACAATATATTGAAGATTATGCGTAGGGTGTACACCAATTTTCCTGACTCTTTTCTTCTCTCTTACTTTCCTGCAAAGGAAATCACAGCTGAACAAATATCAAAGAAAATAATATTTGTCCCTTTTAAAACTTTTCTTTTATTCACCAGTGGGACATGGGCATCACTGGCTGGCCAGCATTTATTGCCCATTCCTCGTGGCCATTGAGGAGGTGGTGAGCTGCCTTTTTGAACCATTGCACTCCCCAAGCTGCAAATCGATCTACAATGCCCTTAGGGAAGGAATTCCAGGATTTTGACCCAATGACAGTGAAGGAATAGCGATGGTCCCAGGTTAGGACTGTGAGTACCTTAGAGGGGAACTTGCAGATGGAGGTATTTATACGTATCTACTACCCTTGTCCTTCGAGATGGAAATGATCATGGCTTTGAAAGGTGCTAAGAATCTCTGGTGAATTCCTGCAGTTCTTGAGTGTTGTTAGAGCTGCATCCTTCCAGGTAAATGGAGCGTATTCCATCACACTCCTGACTTGTGCCTTATAGCGGGTGCACAGGCTTTGAGGAGCCAGATGAGTTAATCACCATAGCATCTGACCTGCTTTTGTAGCCACACTATTTATGTGGTGAGTCCAGTTAAGATTCTGGTCAACAGTAATCCCAAGGATGTTGATAGTGGGAGATTCAATGATGGGAACATTGTTGAATATCAAGGGGTGATGTTTAGATTGTCTCTTACTAGACATCATCATTACCTGGCACTTGTGTGGGGCGAATGTTATTTGTCAGCCCAAGCCTGGATATTGTCCAGATTTTTTTGTATTTGAACATGGACGGCTTCAGTATCTGAGGAGTCGCGAATGTTGCTGAACATTCTGCAAACATCAGCGTACATCCCCACTTCTAACCTTATGATGGAGGGAAGGTCATTGATGAAGCAGTTTAAGATGGTTGGCCTAGGACTCTACCCTGAAGAACACCTACAAAAATATTGTGGAGCTGTGATGACTGACCTCCAACAACCATCTTCCTGTGTGCCAGGTATAACTCTACCCAGTGAAGAGTTTGCCCCATTGATTCCACTTTTGTGAGGGCTCCTTGATGCTACATTTGGTTGAATGTGGCCTTGATCTTATGCATTATCACTCTTACCTCACTTCTGGAATTCAGCTCTGTTCATATTTGAACCAAAACTGGAATGAAGTTGTGTGGCTCTGGCAAAACCCAAACTGGGTATCACGGAGCAGGTCCTGCTTGGCAGCACTGTTGATGACACCTTCCATCACTTTACTGATGATCAAAAGTGATTTAATGGAATGGTAATTGGTCACATTGGATTTCTCCTGCTTGTTGTGCACAGGATATATATCAGCAATTTTCCACATTGTCAGGTAGATGCCAGTGTTGTAACTGTACTGGAAGTGCTTGGCCATGGGAACAGCAAGTTCTGAACCACAAGTCTTCAGTGTTATTGACAGTGTGTTGTGTTACACACCAGGCTAGACCCCCTCAAAACATTTCAAGACAGTAGCCCAGACTCTAACTTGGCTAATTGTTTTAAGTAGGTATCGAGCAGATATTCCAGGAGAGATGCAGGTGGTCAAACCACTTAGTTTTAAACAAAACCAAATTTATTTACAGGATTACCAGATGAAACACAAACAAAAGAGAACAGAATACAGAATGACTTAATCTATCTGAAAACCCAACAGATGATCCCAATTTTATGATGCTGTTCCAAATTCCTGTAACAATCCCCATAAACACCCCTTGGCAAAAAAGGTAAAATCAATCACAAGTTCTTACAGGAGAGAGAGCGAGAGAGAGCAAGAGAGAGAGCGGGCAGACGGAGTCAGCATGGAACATCTTCTTCCATGTAGCTGGTCCTTGGATTAGCAGCCTCAAAACTGACTGCTGCTTTCAGTGAACAGCCAGACTGCTAAAACCAAACCAAATCACAGAAAAGCTTAGCTGGGAGAACTGGCTACTCGCCTTTCATTGTACAAGAGTTCTTTTTACTTGAAAGCCTTTTGCTAGAAGCAATATCTGTTAGCTGTAATCAAACTGGCACTAAAACCATGCAAATCGAGACTTTTTGGAATTGCTGCCTTTCTGACCTGTCTGAAGAGTAAAGGCCAAGGACAGCATAACCTTGTTAAAGGAGCAGAATTGTCACAGTTGCCACGACCCATAACCCTGGCATTATTTTAGGATTACAAGGATCTTCTTGGGTTGGTGGTGTAGAGTGTAAACTTGACTTGAATCTGGACCATTAACATGTTGTAGTCTCATGAATGTCCAGAGTGTATAAGGAGGCCATTCAGCCCACCAATCTGTGCCAGTCACCAAAAAGCTGTCTGTAATAATCCCATCTTCTAGTTTTTTTGGCTTGTGGAGACTGTGATAACAGAAGTGAAAATCTACATATTGCTTAAATGTTACAAGAGATTATGACTCAGTCACTCTTCAGGCAGTGAGTTCCAGACTCTCACCACTTTTGGAGTGAAAGCAATTCTTCTCAACTCTTCTCTTAATCTTCGACCTCATACATTAAGTCAATGCTCCTTTATTATTGCCCCTTCTGCTGATGTATAAAATACTTTTCAATCAATCCTACCTAAACCCTTTATAGATATATCCCTCTCAAGTTTCGCTGCTCTAAGGAAAACAACCAAAGCCAATCAGTTTTCGTATTGGTCAGATCTTTCAGCCCAGCCAGCATCCTGGTGGCGAATCTCCTTTGCAGTGTAATCACATCTTTCCTATAATAGAAACATAGAAAATCGGTGCAGCAGAAAGCCATCTGGCCCTTGGCACCTGCACTACCATTCAACACAATCTTGTAACCTCAGTATCCCAATCTCACTTTCTCTCCATACCCCTTGATCCCTTTAGCAGCGAGAGCTCCATCTTGAATATAGTATATCTAATGAACTAGCCCCAACAACTCCCTGTGGGAGAGAATTCCACACAGCTTTACAACTCTCAGAGTGAAGAAGTTCTTCCTCACCTCAGTCCTGAATAGCTTACCCCTTATTCTGATAGAGTGATCCCTAATTCCAGACTTCCCCAACATCGGGAACATTCTGCCCACGTCTAGCCTGTCCTGTCCCATTAGGATTTTATATGTTTCTATGGCATCTCCCCTCATTCTTCTAAATTTCAGTGAGTACAAGCCCAGTTGGACCAATCTTTCCTCATATATCAGTCCTCTCATCCCAGGAATCAGTCTGGTGAACCTTTGCTGGACTCCTTCAATAGCAAGGATGTCCTTCCTCAGTGAGGAGGCCAAGATTGCACACAACACTCAAGGTGTGGCCTCACCAAAGTACTGTATTACTGCAGCAAGATATCCTTACTCCAATAATCAACAACTCTCACTATTTGCTTACCTCACCACCTGCTGCACTTACATGCCAACCTTCAGCAACTGTTCCACCATGACACCCAGGTCTTGTTGCACCTCACCTTTTCCTAACCTGCCACGATTCAGATAATAATCTGCTTTTCTGCTTTTATAACCAAAGTCAATAATCTCACATTTACCCACATTATATTGCATTTACCAAGTATCTGCTTATTCAGCCAGTCTGTCCAAGTCACCCTGCAGCCTCTTAGCATCCTCCTCACAGCGCACACTGCACTCAGCTTAGTGTCATCTGCGAATTTGGAGATATAGCATTCAATTCTTTCATTCAAATCATTAATATACATTGTGAACAGCTCAGGTCCCTGCACTGAACCCTGTGGCACCCCATTTATCACTGCCTGTCTCTTTGAAAAAGATCAAATTATTCTCACTCTCTACTTCCTGTCTGTCAACCAGTTCTCTATCCATGTACAACATTATCTCTGATACCATGAGCTTCAATTTTCCAACCTTTTGTGTGGAATCTCATCAAAAGCCTTTTGAAAGTCCCGATACACAACATCTATGGAATCACCCTTGTCCACTTTTCTGGTCACATCCCCCAAAAATTCCAGAAGATTTGTTAAGCATGATTGCCCTTTTTGTGAATCCGTGTTGACAAGGACTGATTCTGTCACCACTTTCCAAATGCTCAGTTATTACATCGTTAATAATAGACTCCAGCATTTTCAACATTACTGATGTCAGGCTAATTGGCCTATAATTCCCCATTTCTCCTTCCTTCCTGTTTTAAAGGTTGGGTTGCATTAGCTACCATCCAATCCATTGGAACTCTTTCAGAATCTACAGAATGCTGAAAAATGATTACCAATGTGTCCATTACTTTTAGGGCCACTTCCGTAAGTGCACCTAGGCAGACAGCATCAGACCCTGGGGACTTACTGGGTTTTAATCCCATCAATTTCCTCAAAATCATTTCCTGACTAATAAAGATTTCCTTCAGTTCCTCCTTCATGCTAGGCCCTCTGACCTTCAGCATTTCCTGAAGGTTATTTGTGATCTCGTTAGTGAAGATAGATCCAAAGTATTTGTTCAACTGGTCTGCCATCTCTTTGTTGTCCATTATGAATTCCACCCGATTCGAACTGCAAGGGACCTACATCTGTCTTCAGCTGCCTTTTTCTCTTCATGTAACTATAGAAGCATTTGCAGTCAGTTTTTATGTATTCCACAAGCTCCCTTTCATATTCCCTTTTCCCCTTCTGAATTAATCCCTTTGTTCTCCTTTGCTGCATTTTAAATTTCTCTCAGTCCTCAGGTTTGCTGCTTTTTCTGGCCCATTTATATGCCTCCTCTTTGGCTTTAACACTATCCCTGATTTGCCTTGTTAGACATGGTTGAGCCACCTTCCCTGTTTTATTCTTATGCCACAGAGGGATGTACAATTGTTGAAGTTCTTTAGATATCTGCCATTGCCTATCCACCATCAACTCCTTAAGTATCCTTGACTCGCTTATCCTAGCCAATGCATGTCTCATACCATCAAAGTTAGCTTTCTTAAAGTTCAACACCGTGGTTTCAGATTTAATTGCATCACTCTCCATCTTAATGAAGAATTCTACTGTATAATTGTCACTCTTCCTCAAAGGATCTCACACCACAATGTTGCTAATTAACCCTCTCTCATTACACAGTACCTTGTCTAGGATAGACTGCTCTCTAGTTGGTTCCTCGATATATTGGCTGAGGAAACCATCCCTCAAACATTCTAGGAAATCCTCCTCCATTGCACTGCTACCAGTTTGGTTCGTCCAATCAATATGTAGGGACCTGAAATACACACAGTACTCCAGTATAAACCAACAGTTTATACAGTTCCAGCACAACCTCCTTGCTCTTGTATTGTATTCCTTAGCTAATAATGGAAACAATCCCATATGCCTTCTTGACCAGCTTGCTACCTGCCCTGCTGCCTTCAGGGACCTGTGGATAGGCACATCAAGGTCCCTCTGACTTCAATACTTTCAAGGGTTCTAGCATTCATCTTATAATTCCTTGGACTGTTACCCTCATCTCACACTTTCCTGGTTTGAATTCCATTTGGCTCTGCTCTGAAATATCCTCCCTCAACAGCCTAGGACACACCACATCTGGGGCTGTGGATTTATCCATTTATATGGCTGACAAATCTAACAGTTCCTCATCTCTCTGTCTCTATGTTAAGTTCTTCTTTTATTTCACAGCCCTACATCCTTATATCTGTTCCTGCATTTTCCTTTTCCACGGTGAAGACCAATGCAAAGAATTCATTGAGGACTGTTCGCGTGCCTTCCTGGTCCACATACAGATGACCTCTATGGTCCATTGTGGGCCCTATTCTTTCTGATGTTATTCTCTTGCTCTTTACATATTTTTAACAAACCTTTGGGTTTTCCTTTATTCAATGCACCAATCCTTTCTCATCCTTCTTTGCTTTCCTAATTTCCCTTCTTTGTTCTCCCCTGCATGTTGATAATCCTATGGGGAGTCTGCTGTATTGGTACCTGCCAGCTGTTGTTTGCTGCAGCAGCAACTACTGGCAATGTGTGGTTGGGACAGAATACTGCTACCACTTCTCTTTTGATGACTATATCATAGATGAATAATGTGTTGCTGGAAAAGCGCAGCAGGTCAGGCAGCATCCAAGGAGCAGGAGAATCAACATTTCGGACATAAGCCCTTCTTCAGGAATGACTATATCTGAGAGCCCATTTAATATCAACGGTAGAGAATAAACCACTATTAAGTCTCAACAAGAAGCGAAACAGGTCTTATCAACAGAGATGTAGTGTATTACATGTTAGCAATAGGTATTAGTTACATTGGCTAGTTAGACATTATCACTGAGATCAACAGGACCCAGAGATAACATATCTGATCCAATCAGAATCCAGAATTAGACTCCTCAATCCTCCACCTTGCATTTGCATTTTTTTTCGCAAAACACTTTAAAGCCATCTCTCTGGTTCTTGATCTCTTTGTGTGTAGAAACAGTTTCTCCCTATCCACTCTGTCCAGACTCCTCATAATTTTGAAATCTCCTATTAAATCTTGTCAGCCTGTCCCTCTCCAAGGACAATCTGAATATCCCTAACCTTTCCTCACAACTAAAGTGTCTCATCCCTGCAATGTTCTTGTAAACCTTTTCTGCACACTCTCTCCAATGAATTCACATCCTTCCTAAGGTGTGACACTCAGAATTGTACAAAATACTTTAGCTGAAATCTAACCAGTATCTTCTCTAAGTTTTATACAACCTCCCTGCTCTTGTACACTCTGCACCCATTTATGAAGCCTAGAATATTGTATGCTTTAATAATAGCTCTTTCCACCTGTCATGCCACCTTAAAAGCTGAGGTATATATACACCCAGATCTCAGTGCTCCTGTACACTCTTTAGTATAGTGTACTTTATTGTGTACAATCTCTTCATGTACTTTCTCCTAAAGTGCATCATCTCACACTTTTCCGACTAAATTTTATCTGCCACCTACACATCCACTCCACCTATGTGTCGATGCTGTTTTGAAGTTCTATCAATCTCCAACAAGTTATAAAGTCCTAATGATGAAAAGCCAAAATGGCCACTGCAGAACAGGTAGCTCTCTGTCTCTGTCACCAGCACTGTGCCCTGCCATAACGCTGGTATCTCCTTGCGTTATTAAATGAACTAGATCAAGAAAGTCCAAGAATGACCTTGGTTATAGTCAATGCATTAAATGTTGTTAAAATTGGGGTGAGGCAGTAAAACCTCCCCTATTACTTTCAATTCCAGTGTCATAATGTTTTGCAAAAATAGCAGATGCAAGATGGAGGATTGAGGAGTCTAGCTCTGGATTCCAATAGGATCAGATATATTATGTCGGGATCATGTTGGTCTCAATAATAATGTCTAACTGGCCAATTAACTAGTACCTATTGCTATGTTTATGACACCCCGACCTGGAATTTGCTGAGCAAGTTTTTGCTTTTCAGGAGACAACTGAAATGACGGATATAAAAACCTATTGGAATGGAGCTTATCCAGTTTAATTGTATTCTCCACCATCTGAAAAGGCAATCACCTGGAAGAGGTGAAAAACTGATTTCAAACACCTGTCAACTAGAGAACAAAATTTGAAAACTTTTTCTCTGGCATCATAAGTTGAACAAAGCTTTTCCAGGAAATCACATACATCCTGCATTATAAGTCAGTGTTAATGTCAAGATATCGCTAGCCCACACTCTACATTAGGAGAATACATCAAATTCGTGTTCACAGCATGAGCTGATAGTTTGTTCCATAGGGCCAGTATACTCTGGGAGAAGACTTTCCAACATCCAATCTAATTCTGCTCTAACAAAAAAAATTAAGTATAATCTATTGCCCCCACTTGATCCATCCAGTTGAAATAATTGATCCACATAAACAAAACTCAGTCCCTTTGTGATTTTATAACTGTTCTTTAGCCTACACTTCCCAGATCAGCTTAAGATTTTTTGAGTAACTAATATGTTTTATACAGGGAATTGACCTTGTGATGCTCATGTGCACTGTTTCGAGAGCCTCAAAAGCCCTCCAACAACTGAGGAGATCAAAGCTGCACACTTGTTGCTGAGTCTTAATTAAGCCCTCGTTAAAGGACAGAATGGTATATGTTTTATTCCAATGAATTGCACTGTGAATGCAAATTAGAATCTGCTGCAGTTTTACATTCAGAGCTTTGGTCATGACCCATTAGAGAGCAACACAAGAAAACTGCTAACATCTCGCTTTTCATCAGTGGCTTTATTTCTGTTCTCTGCAGGATGTATGTATATTTAGGATATACGTACATACCACAACTGTTTTCTAATTTAAACACCACTCACTGAATATGAGCCGATTCCATTGATGTGCAGGGTCTGATTACAGTAACTTAAAATATTCCACAATCTGAACACTACTTATACATTAGTATTACTGATAAACTTAATTTCTATAAGCACTATAGGGCGGTGACACATACTGTACTGAATGAACATGTCTGCCAGAGGAAGGATTAAACATGGTCAAGTGCTAGTCTCTCACTATCAACACAATATACATCAGACCCAGTTAACTTGCTGAACTCTTAAATTCAACAGGAGTTTTTCTGATCTCCTGTTACGACCAGTCACCAGGCAACACTCCCACAATTTGTTTCAATTTGGGATACTTCAAATGTTCCAGATGGAACACCTCAAACTGTTAAGTTCCCAAGTGAGGAGGGATGAATTGACCAATGATCATGAGACTCCTCATGTAACTCTGATGTGAGACTATTAGAAAGAAATGTTATTAACGACCGTAAAGGGTCATGAATATCATTTCCTTGAAAATACCATTTCCCTTTCCCAGGGCACCCAGCTAACTCAGTTGGAATTAGTCTTTTACCTTAAAAGGAGAACACCCAATCAGAAACATGTTGCTTCATGGGTAGCAGATAGAGAGAAAAAAAAAGTACTTTTCTTAACAATAGTGTGATTTCTTCTGTGCTTTTTGTCTTCAATTGTTTTCACAACTGTTCCCTTTCTGTTTCTCTGTTTTGTGCTCTTAGGTGGGCAAGCTTTCTGAAGCTAAAAAATACAGCTTTGACTTGAAGAGTTTAGTTGGATAACTGATCAACAACATTGGCCAGCTTGTATTCAAATTATTCATAAGATTTCAAATTTTGAGATAATGTTACTCACAGGGACACAGGTTGTATCCATGAAAAATATTTTTCTCAGTGGAAAAACAGGATTGCAATTTGAATATACATGAGCTGACAGAAGTATGTGCTACCATGCTTTGTTGGGTATATGCACCATTTGTACACAGAACAAAACCTTCAACATAAATTTAAAACCACATTAAAACCTTTAGCCATTTTGCAATTTTTTTTCCAGAAGAAGCAAACATTTTGTTACAGGGGAAAGAACTATTGCTCAGTTTTGTCTGGTTTAATTCAGACTTATCTGTGGAAATTGTGAACATTGCATGTGGTGAGACTGTAGGATCTCCTTTCATATAAGGAAACATTGATCACTAGATTTTGGAGAAAGGCTAAAGATTTCAAGTTAAATCATTAATGAGGGTGCTCACAGACACAGAAAAAAAATGTAAGATTAACCGAGATTTTGCTAGAAAAAATAATAATCTTTTGATGAATGTTTTTTCATGTGATTTATGTCAATGCTGCTACCTGCACATTGAGGTGATGCTTTATGTGTGTGTGATCTTAGATGTGTGTGTCTGCATAAACATTGTCCCTGTGGCTGCTTCACCCTTATGCTGACGAACACACATCAACTTCCTATGATATGTAACACTCCTTTATTTATGTATGTACTTGTGTAGTTATACTTGCACTCCAGTGTATTGTCTACAACTTTTTTAGGTGCTCCTTCTAGACTGGTATCTTCTTTTTCCCTGATGTCAGAGTCATGTCATCAGTTACATCATCATGAATCTCATTGTACCACAAAAGAGCCGTATTTTGAGATTAAGAGTAGTCCTGAAGTTAGGAGCCACCGTTTGTCAAAGGGTCAGTTAGACTCGAAACGTCAGCTCTTTTCTCTCCTTACAGATGCTGCCAGACCTGCTGAGATTTTTCAGCATTTTCTCTTTTGGTTTCAGATTCCAACGTCCGCAGTAATTTGCTTTTATTAAGGAGCCACCGTAATGCTTCATTGTGAACATTTGTTTACACCCTTTGCAAACACAAGAGAAAGGTATGTGCTAAATGTTTACATTGAATGTGCTGCAATTATTCTATTAGCTAGTACAAGTTAAAAATCCTGAGAGATGGAGGGTGATATTCCCATGTACAGTATCTGCTGCTGCTGTCCTTGGAGATGAGAGTGATTTCACAAGGTGCTGTTTAGGTAGCCTTGGTGAAATTCTGCAGTCCATCTCTTGGGTGAGACACACTGCTGCAACTATGATGGAGGGAATTAGTGTTTGTGGATGAGGTGCCAATCAAGTGAGTTTTCTCTGGATGCTGTGAAGCTTCTTGAATGTTGTGGAGCAACATGCATTCAGGTAAGTGGGCAGTATTCCATTACACTCCTGATGTGTGTGTTGTGAATGGTTGAAATGCTTTGTAGAGTCAGTAGGTGTGTTAATGACTGCAGTATTCCTAGTCTCTGACCTACTCCTTTGGCTATGTTATTTATAAGGAGAAAGTGAGGACTGCAGATGCTGGAGATCAGAGCTGAAAAATGTGTTGCTGGAAAAGCACAGCAGGTCAGGCAGCATCCAAGGAGCAAGAGAATTGACGTTTCAGGCATAAGCCCTGCTTCAGGAATGAGCACCCGAGAGATGAACTGCAGAATTTCACCAAGGCTACCTAAACAGCACCTTGTGAAATCACTCCCATTCCTAAAGAAGGGCTTATGCCCGAAACGTCGATTCTCCTGTTCCTTGGATGCTGCCTGACCTGCTGCGCTTTTCCAGCAACACATTTTTCAGCTATGCTATTTATAAGACTAGTCTAATTCAATATCAGGTCAATGATAAGGTCCCAGAATGTTGATAGTGGGGCAGTCAGTGATGGTAATACCATTGAATGTCAAGGGATGATGGTTAGATATTCTCATGTTGGGTCATTGTCTTGTGCTGCATGAATATCACTTGTCAGCCCAAGCAGATATTGCACAGGTCTTGCTCACCCTTCATATTGAACAATTTCTTTGCTCCGTTATTTACCAAAAATGCAAATTGATAATGGTGCTACAGTTACAATATGATTCATGCCCAATGATTTACCTCCTTAATCAATTCAAATTAATGATGGAAACATTAATAGAGGGAATATGGCTGGCAAGAGGTGTTAAATAAGAGCCCATGGTGTTAGAGGCATGGGTAGATGATTGGCTAAAGGTGAACAGTAGGGATAAAGGAGTTTTTTCAATATGGCAGCCAGCAACAAGTGGAGTTCTGCAGGGGTCAGCACTGGGACCACAATTATTGACATTGTATATTAACAATCTTGACGAAGGAACTGAGGGCATTGTTGCTAAGTTTGCAGAGAACACAAAGATAGATGGAGGGACAGGTAGTATTGAGGAAGCACAGGGGGAGCTGCAAAAGGACTTCGATAGGCTAGGAGAGTGGACAAAGAAGTGGCAGATGGAATACAGTGTGGGAAAGTATGAAGATTTGCACTTTGCTAGGAAAAATAGATGCATCGACTACTTTCTAAAATCTAAAGGACAAAGACGCTGAGGAGACCTAGTTCAGGAATCTCTTCAGGTTAACATGTAGGTTCAGTTCGCAGTTACGAAGACAAATGCAACATTAGCATTCATTTTGAGAAGGCTGGAATGCAAAAGCAGAGATATACACTTGAGACTGTATAAAGCTCTGGTCAGACTGGATTTGGAATGCTGTGAGCAGTTTTGGGCCCCGCATCTAAGGAAGGATGCTCTGGCATTGGAGGGCGTCCTGAGGAGGTTTACAGGAATGATCCAGGGAATGAAGGCTTGTCATGTGAGGAGCGGTTGAGGACTCAGGTTCTGTACTCAATGGAGTTTAGAAAGTTGAGGGAGGATCTGCTTGAGACTTACAATATACTTAGAGGCCTGGATGAAGTGGACATGGAGAAGATATTTCAACTAGTAGGAGAGACTAGGACCCAAGGGCACAGCCTCAGAGTGAAGAGATGACCCTTTAGAACTGAGATGAGGCAGAATTTCTTCAGCCAGAGGGTGAAAGTCTGTGAAATTCACTGCAGGAGAAGCCTGTAGGCATGTCATTAAAACAGAGCTAGGAAAGTTCTTGGTTAGTAAGAGGATCAAGAGCTACGGGGAGAAGGCAGAGGAATGGGGTTGAGAAACATATCAACCATGATCAAATGGTGGAGTAGATTGGATGGGCTGAATGGCCTAATTCTACACCTATATGTTTTAAATATAAAGGAACTATGGAATGCCTGAGTCAAATCCAATACAGTTAAAAGTAGAACTTGATTAATTTCCAAATATCATTTAAAAGATTTGAAACAATCCTTAATTATGGTCTTGGCATGCAGTTCAGTAACTGTGAATATGATACTGCATCTGAGAACAATGAAGTGAAAATAATGCATCACAACAATGAAACAATGTAAATTGCTTGCTGGTGTAGATGTTATACTAATGTACAAGTGTGGTTATGGGTTGCAGGATATGCACGAGCTGGTACACTCCTTCCTGTACAATAATTCAAAACTCCATCCCTATTCCAAAGCTTTCAATATCTCTACTTGTGAATATATTAATGGCAGATGAGCCTATTTGGAAAACAAAACTTATCATTGAGTGAGGATGTTCACAACTTCCTCATCAATGCTGAGGAAGCTTTCATATAAATATAAGACTGGCCTTCTTCATTGGAGGGGTGACAGTGATGAAGATCAAAAGTTTAAGTTCTAAAAATATCACACTTTAATATGAGCCAGTTACTTCCAAAAATTATTGCTCAAGAATATTATGACTCAAAGTAAGCTGTACCACCTTTAAGATCTACAAAACAAATTAATTTTCTGTGTTTAGGGTTATATCTTATAATTAGACCACAAAAGGTGAATTCAACATTGAGGCCTGAGCCCAATAAAAGCTGGAAACATCAGTGACTGAATACTGCACCTTTCTCTAATAAAAGAAATCAGTTTAATATCTCTCTTCACTCAATGAACTGCACTTACGTGGAGTGTATCTTCAATCAGCTATGTGCACATATATAGCTAAAAATATACCTCACCTCAATTTTTTACTCGTAAAGCTGGAACTTTTCCGCCTTTAAAGTAACTCATTTATTCTTTTTTCAGAAAGAGATTAAATCTGAAATATATCAAAAAGCACAAATTTCCAAACAACCAATTTCATTACTTTAAGCCAAAAATCATATGTCCTACAGTTATACATTTGTAGGGCTACAGCTTTACTATTCAACTGAGCATAACAAAACTTGTATCTAAACCTAACAGATATGAGAAAATCCTTGTGGGATCACAGTAGACTTAACTGAGCATCTTCCAATCGGAGTTTCCACAATTCAGCGTCATATGCACGTGTATGAAGAATGCATCAAGAATCTGTAGAAAGTTTGTCATTCATAGCATACAAATGCCAGGCAATGTTATTTGCCACTTACCATTCCAAGCCTGAATTTGTCCAGGTCTGGCTGCATTTGTACATGAACTGCTTCAGTATCTGAGAAGTTGCAAATGATGCTGAACATTATACAATAATCATATCATGAACCCTCACTTCTGACCCTATGATGGAGGGCCACTCATTTATGGAACAGCTGAAGGTGGTTGGCCTAGAATGCTACCCTGAGGAATTCCTGCAGTGATGCTCTAGGACTGAGATAACTGAATTCAGCAGCAAATTCGCTGGGACTCTGAAAGCTCAGTCCTTAACTATCTTCGACCTTTGTGCTGGATATGATTCTAACTAGATTTCCTCCTCATTGCCACTGACTCCATTTTTGCAAACACTTCATGATGTCTTCACACTTGGTCAAATGCTATCTTGATGTTATAGTCAGTCACTCAAACCTCAAACCGTTCGTCTACGTTTGGACCAAGACTAATGAGGTCAGGAGCTGTGTTGTTGTGACAGAACCCAAACTGATCATAAGCAGGTTATTGTGCAGCACATACCACTTGGTGGCACTGTTGATGACCCCTTTCATTACTTTGCTGATGACTGAACGTAGACGAATGGGGCATAAATGAAAGTGGTTGATTTATCTTGTTTTTGACAGTTATTATATTGCACACTCTGAAGCAGGCAATAGTTAGTTTTCTCAAGACAATGAACAATATTCATTACAATAGTTCCCAAAGCGAGAGTTACTGGTCAATCTTACACAAAATAATTTCAACTTAAAGCAATATCAGGAAATGTTGAATTGGGATTCTGATCTTAAAATTTATACATCCATGTCTTCTGGTACATTCCATGTTTAAGCTGTATGTCATACACACCAGTTGGGATCCAAAATAGTGAACCAGGTATTGTGTGTGCAGTTCTGGTTCCTTTGTTTAGGGGATATACTTGCAATAAGAGGGAGTCTTGTGCAAGTTCACCAGAATGATTCCTGGGATGGTGGCACTGTTCTACGAGAAGAGAGTAAGGAAACTGGGCTTGTATTTTTAGAAGTTTTAGAAGAATGAGAAAGCATCTCAGAAAAACTTACCAAATTCTTAACTTCTTAAAGGGGTCAGCAGATTAGATGGATATTTTCCTTAGCCATGGATTTCAGAAGGATCAGACCTAGTTATGCCATAAAAGACATGCCATTTAGGACTGAAACAAGGGGGGAATGTCTTTAGTCAGAGGATGTTGAATCTCTGGAGTATCTCAGAGCGCTGTAGAAGCTGAAATGATTAACTATCATCAAAATAGGTTTCTCGTTACTACCGACATTGAGGCAATAGGGAATATGGCTTTGAGGCAGACAATTAGCCATGATTTAGAATGGTGGAGCAGGTTCGATGGGCTGAATAGCCTACAGCTGCTTCTATTTTTTTTATGTGCATAAAGCAACCCACAGTTTATCAGCCAAAAGGTACAGCTATATTGCAAAGCTGAAGTGACAAAATCAAGTAAGGGGTAACTTTTTCACGCAGAGGATGGTGTGTGTATGAAACAAGCTGCCAGTGGAAGTAGTGGAGACTGGTACAATTACAACATCTGGATGAGCACATGGGTAGAAAGGGTTTAGAGGAATATGAGCCAAATGCTGGCAGGTGAGACAAGGTTGGAATGGGATATCTGGTCAGCGTGGACAAGTTGGACCAAAGGGTCTATTTCTCTGCTGTATAACTTTTTGAATATAAGTGGAACAAACTAAGAACCACTAAATAACTCAGAACCTCCAGAATGAGTCACTTTCACCTTGACATAACCTCACATCCAATATAGTGTTGTTCTTTCCTGGCCATCTTCAACATGGCACAGTGGCTCAGTGGTTAGCACTGCTGCCTCACAGCACCAGGATTCCAGCCTCTGTGCAGAGTTTGCACATTCTCCCTATGTCTGTGCGGGTTTCCTCTGGGTGCTCTGGTTTCCTCGCACTGTCCAAAGATGTGCAAGTCAGGTGAATTGGCCATGCTAAACTGTCCACGGTGTTAGGTGTGTTAAGTCAAAGGACAATGGGTCTGGGTGGATTACTCTTCGGAGGGTCGGTGTGGACTGGTTGGGCTGAAGGGCCTGTTTCCACACTGTAGGGAATCTAATCATCACTCCACTTATTTGTTCATCAAACCATTCTACTTCTTCAACACTGGGCCACTTACTTTCCTTTCCCAAGAGAATTACTCTAAGTTTCAGCTTTTAAGCCTTTGACTTAGCAATTAATTTAATTTCATTCTCTCTTGTTCTTTTAAAACATAGTGAACATATTGATTCGTTTAATTAAAATTGCAAAGTGAATAAATGGCAAGAGATAAATACATAATCTGAGAATATGAAGGAAAGTTAATTTCAATTAGAACAACAATAATGTAAGATTCCTGTACCAAACATTAAAGATTTCTGAAAGCAAGTCTCCATAAAAAAAAACACATAATTAACAGTTATACCATTTTGAAATATCAAAAGTATTAAACATAATGTTAACATTTTCTGTGTTACATCTCACTCTACAGGAGACTGTACCTGGAGTATTATGCGCATTTTGGGTCCATTTATTGAAGGAAGGATGTACTTGCCATAGTGAAAATACAATGGAGGTTCATTAGGAATGAAACAAGTCTACTTCTCCTTCTTGGTCTCATGGTCAGTACTTTATTACTTAGTAAATGCGTGAATATTCTCAATATTTTTAAATGGCATTTCCTATGACAGTACAGTCAAGGTTTAACCTTCTATAACCTTTAAGAGAATATAAGATCGTAACAAATAAGATCAGGAGCAGGCCATTCAGCCCATCAAGTCTGCTTCATAATTCGATTAACTCCAGTTTCCTGTGTGTCATTGTCCTGAATTCCGTGATTTTCTGGTCAATCAAAAATTTGCCTGGAAGAGCCTTGAGTATAATCAACGATCAAGTCTCCAGTATTCACTGGGATGGTGAATTTCAAAGGTTAATAACATTTTGAAAGAAGGAATATAGTTGGTTCTGATATAACGTGATAGTTTGCTTCTCATGCGATCTCATGTTATAAGAAAATTGCGCAATAGTTTAAACTAATTGGGCCGTAATAACATTATAACCAATACAAGTAAGGAAAGTTCATGTTCTACAAATAACTGTCTAAATTCATCAATCGCATTAAAGCCAATTCACATTGAAGAAACGCGCATTATTGCAGAACCAACTGTACCTCCTAAACTCCATTTTAAATGGATGCTCTTTTAGTTTGAAACTGCAGCCCCTTGTTCTAGGTTTTCCCCATAAGAGACACCATCCTCTCAGTATTCACATTAAGTCCCTTCAGAAACTTTGACCTATCTTTGTGGCTTTTGACTTTCATCTTGTAACATTTCATTCAGTAAAGCTTCATCACTTTTTGTATTTTGCAAGACAAGCAAACTCTTCAAATGTATACAGAAAAAAAAGGTGAAGGACAATAAAATGGCAATTTTCTTGAAAAAGTACATCGTCTTTAGAGTCCTTAGACTACAGATCATTGCTTTACCCTTTGGAAGTGACAAATATTCTCCGCTAGTCACATCTTCTCACATTTCATGCAGACATATCATTTCCTGTGTTGTCTGTACAAAATAAATCCAGGTCCATGTTGATAAGTGGCTTTAAATAAACCCCTTAGACTTAACTGCACAAACAACACCTGAGCTCCTTTGGGGAGAAAGCAGAGTTAACATTTTGAGTCTGGTGACTCTTTGTCAGAACTGATAGCAACCAGGAAAAGGTGCTACTTATGGTGAAAATGGTGTTTCTTCCCTCCCTCCTAGCGCAACACTAGAATCCCCAGTCTTCACTTCCTACCTCACCAGCCTCTCTGTCCAAAGGATCATAAGCCGCAACTTGCGTCACCTCCAGCATGATGCCACCATCAGGCCCACGTTCCCCTCCCCTTCTCCTCCTTTGTCAGTATTCTGCAGGGACTGTTTCCTCTGGTCCACTCCTCCTCCGTTCCCAAAACTCCCACAGCACCTTGCCCTGCAACCACAGAAGGTGTTACACCTGCCTGTTTACTTCCGCCCTCCTCATCATCCAAGGCCCAAGGAACGCCTTCCAGGTGAAGCAATGGTTTACCTTCAATTCACTCAATCTAGCCTACAGTATTCACTGCTCACAGTGTGGTCTCTTCTGCATCGGGGAGACAAAACACAGACTGAGTGACTGCTTTGCTGAACACCAAAGTTCAGTTTGTAAAAATGACCCTGAGCTTCCAGTTGCCTGCCACTTCAACACACCACCATGTTCCCACACCAACATTTCTGTCTCAGGCCTGCTGCAGTGTTCCAATGAGCCTCAGCGCAAGCTCAAGGAACAACATAGCATTTTGCGCCTGGGGACCCCACTGCCTTTAGGCTTCAACATTGAGTTCAGTAGCTTTAGAGCCTGAATCCATCCTTCCATGTTTTTTGCCCATCCCCTACACCCTGGTGCTGTCATGACATGGTTTGCTTTCAGTCAAGATTAGAGTGGTGCTGGAGAAGCACAGTAGGTCAGGCAGCATCTGAGGAGCAGGAAAATCGACGTTTTGGATAAAGCTTCTATTCCAGCATCTGCAATCCTCACATTCACCATGGCTACTTTCACTACAGCCTATCCATTTGCTCTCCCATTCTTAGCCCTCATTATCAGCTATTCTTGTCCTGTCTTCTTAAGAATAATCTCCCCACCTGCCCGCCCCTTTCATATCTCTGCCTCTTTAGGCTCCATCTCCATCCATCCACTCACGTCCTCTCCCTTCCCCCAGTTCTTCACCATTCCCAAAGCAATCATCAGTTCTGAAGAAGGGTCACTAGATCTGAAATATTGACTTTTTTTTCTCCTGATGGATGCTGCCCAACCTGTTGAGTTCTTCAGCAACTTCTGCTTTCATTTCAGAGCTCTAGCATTTCTGGTTGTTTGCTTGATTTAACTTGAACTTCTGCTCTTTTTAAACATCAGAATCCAAGCAAAAGGCCTGCAGCCTGACGGCCATATTCTTCATGTTGCAGCTCTTCAAGGTTGAGTGCAGGCATCAAAAGAAAAACAAAATATTTTGAAGATGCTGGTGAAGGGATGAATTGTGAACAGAATATGAAATAGTTCAACTGGTACTCTCACACTGTCATTCACAGGACGTGGGCCACAGGCACATTGTTGGTAGATTCGGAATTCCAGGATTTTGATGGAACAAGAAAGGAGGAACAACTCCCTCAGAAATCCCAATCAGGGCTGGAAACTCCGAATCCATGCCAATTGCACAGTTACATAAAGATGACATCTACTTTGGAAATACCTGGACAGGAGGGTACCAGGCAGCATGTGGTTCAGTGGTTAGCACTGCTGCCTTCACAGCGGCAGGAACCCAGGGTTCGATTCCACCCTCGCGTCTGTGACTGTGTGGAGTTTGCACTTTCTCCTCATGTCTGCGTGGGTTTCCTCCGGGTGCTCCAGTTTCCTCCCAAAGATGTGCCAGTTGGGTGGATTGGCTATGCTAAATGGAGGGTTGTGGGGGGTTTATGGGGATAATGTGAGGCACTCGGTCTGGGTGGGGTCAGAGGGTCAGTGTAGACTCAATGGGTTGAATGACCTCCTTCCACATTATAGGGATTCTAGGAGCCTCCAGTTAAGTAACAAAGTGAGAGATGTGCAGGAATCCTCTCAGAAACTATGCCTATTTTTACAGCAGGAAGTGTGCCATGTTCTGCAATTTAAATTCCCAACAGCCATTATATCATGGAATAAGGCACAATCATGTAATCCAGGTCAGACAATGGGAAACATTGCAGTATGAATATCACTGGTTATACAGTTAATATATCAGGTAATTGGTCAGCAAATTCTACTTCTCTCGCTGCTGCACTCACTTGTACAGCTGCTATCTTCCTGTGCTTGCCTCGGAGCAGTGACTCTCTCCAAACAGACTGAGACATGTGCAGAAATTTAACTGCCAAGTGGGAAAAGATTTGTATGCGGATAGGGGTTACATCTAAAAATACTGGCAACTTACATATCCAATGTGATCCTCCCACTTCCAGATTGTACCGAGGCAGTTGTAAAATCGAGCAGGAAATAAATATTTACATAAGCAACTGTTTGAACCTTTAAACCTGAATTCTGGCCTGAATTCAACCGCATGCTACAGCGACAGCAGAGAGAGAGGCTGGACATAGGGGTACAACTTATAGAAGGTGATAAGCCTAACCTAAGATTTAAAAGGCAGAGGATCAGCTCTCTTGGCACCATAACCTTAGGGATTTCAGGTTGCCATGACAAGTCACTGCTGGCATCTACAGCCTGCTAGAAGACCACCTCCTTCCCAATAGGCTAAGCAGGCAGGAATTGCCAGTGGCTATCACTGGACGTCCATCCCTGATTCCCTGCTTCTGCTTGGAAGTTGTGCATTCTCTTCCACTAGACAGAAAGAAAAGACAGAGTTGTGATGGTGAGAAACGGATTTTATAGAGAGAGAGAGAGAAAGGGATTAGAAGGATATGGGCCAAGGACTGGCAAATGGGACGAGATTAATTTAGGATACCTGGTTGGCATGGGTGAGTTGGACCGAAGGGTCTGTTTCCTTGCTGTACATCTCAATACTCTAAAGGAATGACACCAACTATAAAGGGTGATTGCGAGGTAATGCTGGGGGTCAGATTGCACAGAGCTAAAATTGAATGTTGTCTATTCAAATGGAGGATGTGAAGAGATGCTTGGAAACGGGGGAATTAGCAGAATTTCAACTGGTGTCGGGGAATGTTGGGGAAGTTAGAGTGTGGGGCTTAGTACCTGAGGCCTCCAATCCCAACCTCACCATCAAACCAGCAGATAAAAGGGGTGCAGTGGTAGTTTGGTGCACTGACCTCTACATCGTTGAAGCCAGGCGCCAACTCGAAGACACCTCCTCCTACCACCCCCTCGACCACGACCCCACCCCCCCATCACCAAACCATCATCTCCCAGACCATACAGAACCTCATCACCTCAGGAGATCTCCCACCCACAGCTTCCAACCTCATAGTCCGGGAACCCCGCACTGCTCGATTCTACCTCCTTCCCAAGATCCACAAGCCTGACCACCTCGGCCAATCCATTGTCTCAGCCTGCTCCTGCCCCACTGAACTCATCTCCACCTACCTCGATACTGTCCTATGGTCCACATATGTGGACTCCCCACATATGTTTGGGACACCACCCACGCCCTCCACTTCTGCCAAGACTTCCGTTTCCCTGGCCCCCAATGCCTCATCTTCACCATGGATATCCAGTCCCTCTACACCTCCATCCGCCATGACCAGGGCCTCCAAGCCCTCCATTTCTTCCTCTCCTGATGTCCCCATCAGTACCCTTCCACCGACACTCTCATTCGTTTGGCTGAACTGGTCCTCACCCTTAACAACTTCTCCTTTAAATCCTCCCACTTCCTCCTGACCAAAGGGATAGCCATGGGAACCCGTATGGGCCCCAGCTATGCCTGTCTCTTTGTTGGCTATATAGAACAGTCCATCTACCGTAATTACGCTGGCACCACTCCCCACCTCTTCCCCTGCTACATTGATTATTGCATTGGCGCCACCTTGTGCTCCCATGAGGAGGTTGAGCAATTCATCAACTTCACCAACACATTCCACCCAGCCCTTAAAATCACCTGGACCATCTCTGACACCTCCCTCCCTTCCTGGACCTCTCCATCTCCATTAATGATGACTGACTTGACACTGACATTTTTACAAACCCACCGACTCCTACAGCTACCTGGATTACGCCTCTTCCCACCATACCTCCTGCAAAAATGCTATTTCGTATTCCCAATTCTCCTGCCTCCGCCATATCTGCTCCCAGTTCCACCACAGAACACACCAGATGGCCTCCTTCTTCAAAGACCGCAATTTCCTTTCCCATGCAGTTGAAGATGTCCTCCAACGCATCTCATCCACATTCCGCACTTCCGCCCTCAGACCCCACCCCTCCAACTGCAACAAGGACAGAACGCCCCTGGTGCTCACCTTCCACCCTACCAACCTTCGCATAAACTGCATCATCCACCGACATTTCCAAACAGACCCCACCACCAGGGATATATTTCCCTCCCCACCTCTTTCCACTTTTCGCAAAGACGGTTCCCTCCATGACTACCTGGTCAGGTCCACACCCCTCAACAACCCACCCTCCCCTCCTGGCACCTTCCTCTGCCACCGCAGGAATTGCAAAACCTGCACCTACACCTCCCCCTTCACCTCCGTCCAAGGCCCCAAAGGAGCCTTCCACATCCAAAGTTTCATCTGCACATTCCCCAATGTCATTTATTGTATCCGTTGCTCCTCTACATTGGGAAGACTGGATGCCTTCTCATAGAGCACTTTAGGGAACATCTCCAGGACACCTGTACTAACCACCCCATGGCCCAACATTTCAACTCCCCCTCCCACTCTGCCGAGGACATGCAAGTCCTGGGCCTCCTCCACCGCCACTCCCTCACCACCCAACACCTGGGGGAGAAATGCCTCATTTTCTGCCTTGGAACACTTCAACTCCAGGGCATCAATGTGGACTTTACCAGTTTTGTCATTTCCCCTCCCCCCACCTTACCCCAGTTCCAACCTTCCAGCTCAGCATATCCTCATGACCTGACCTACCTGCCAATCTTCCTTCCCACCTATCCACTCCACCCTCCTCTCTGACCTATCACCTTCATCCCCACCCCCAACAACCCACTGTACTCTTTGCTACCTTCTCCCCAGCCCCACCCACCTCCCATTTATCTCTCCACTCTGGAGGCTCCCTGCCTCCATTCCTGATGAAGGGCTTTTGCCCGAAATGTCAATTTTCCTGCTCCTCAAATACTACCTGACCTGCTGTGCTTTTCCAGCACCACTCTAATCTAGACGCTCATTTCCAGCATCTGCAGTCCTCACTTTTGCCCGGTAGGATACCACCAGCCTTCCTGCTCTCATGAGGTCTTTGAACATCTTGCAGCTCTATGTCCAGGTTTGACAGACAACATTTCCATTGCTTTGGTAGTAATTTTGTACACTTAGAATGAGAGTGGCCAATGTCTTCAGTAAATGCAACTTCAGTAAATGCCTGTTTCGGCTGAGAGCCCAGGTTCCATCCATGGAAAACTGCAGTCAGTCCATGCAATTCCTCAGTGTCACCTCCAGAGTAGAGTCAGTGACTCAGCAGGCAACCTTCCCTCCAGGCAGTGGCTGAACTCTCCAGCAGCAATGCAGAATTCCGTCACCCTGTTTTGCTCAAAAGGTTCCTTTGACAGATGGGATTTCTCATCATTCCTGCACTTGTCATTGGATGTAAATCCTGAAAACTGAATGCTAAAGCTCTGACTGAATTGAACCATAGAAAAGCCCCTAACAGAACAATCTAGGTTCCTGATCTGCTGCTGAAGTCCCTACTATGAGGAGATCTGTTCTGGTAAAACACTGCCCATTAAGTTACAAGTCATGTGAAACACACTTCAATCATATTTCATTTAATGCTGATGTACAAATATTCACTGATACTCTTATGATAATTTCCTGGTCAATGAATAGTCTGGCCAGTTCTACTAGTAGCTTATACAGCACAGGCAGTATCATCAAGATTGAGATAAGAAGTGATATATTTTATAATAGTTAAGAAAAATCATACAGATAGCATCCTGAGCATCACTGTACCGTAACTACAGACTATACTAGCTACACAATTAATCACAATAACTCTCAAAATCTTCAAAAACACTTTCATGATCCCTAGCACAATTTGGAGATGGGGATATTCCTGCGCACCACCTGGAAGGACAAGAACAGCTGGTGCACATGAATACCATCACCTCCAAATTCCCCTTGGGGCCATGACCCAATGTGACTTGCACAGTTATGGTTCTTCCTTAGTTGTCAGTGAATCCTGGGATTTTGTAACTAACAGCACTGTTCGGGCACTTCTGTCAAGAAGGTTGCAACAGTTCAAGAAATCATCGCAACACCACCTTTCTCAAAGACAACCAGGGGTAGGGAGAAACAAGCTGCCCTTGCCAATGACACCCTCATCCTGAGAGTGAATTAAAAACAAAAATCCACTGCACGTTCCTGTGTCAATTGGGCTAAACGCCACAGTGATTAAAAACCCGTTCTAATTACACAAGGTGTCAGATTTTGATGATTCAATTGATTTACCTGAGTAAACCTTTGGCTGGAGTTAATTTGATTTATGTCACATATTCTGTCTATGTAAGAATATCTGTCTTATATAATATGCATGTTAAAATCTTATACCTTCATTAGTATTTGTTTGTCTTGGACAGATACTACACATTAATTTATATATTTTGTAAATTTAATAGCCCATACTCTAAATACAATTATCAGAAAGTTCAAATCCAAATAAGTAGGATTGGGATCATTTCCACAGAAAAGCCAATGGGATTTCTGCAACTTTAGAACTAAGAAATGGATGAATTCTAGCTAAGTTGTGGAAAATAGACAAATGAAGTGCTGAGAATTAAGGCCATTGATTTTTGGAGTAAACCTTAGCACATATGGCGAGCTCTCATTTGAAGTTTGGTAGCAGCGTATTGATTACTCTATGCTTCATATCATTTTATTGATGATTCCAGATCAGTTTTTCTTTTATCCTCTAAGAGACCAATTACTCAGTATCAGCACATTGATTATCTCATATCTGTAGACAATATGTTAACCAGCTCAAATGTTCTGTATATCTGTTCTGTGACTTTTAAACCCATGTGAAACACAAGCATGCATTCAGCATGTGTTCTGTAAAGTGGTAGCCTGCATTGCACAAATCATCTACAGGAACTTTGAGTAAAAACATGATTCAAGCAGGTAATGGTACAATGTGTTTGCAGTGGTCGTGCCCCATGAGAATTGAAATGAGTGTTGAAGCTTGCATTGACTTCATACTGTGAAGCAGTGATGCAGCAAAACCTGCTCCTTTGAGTAATAAATAACATTTTAGGTACCTGAACATTCAATTTTCTGCTTTGTGAACAACTGTTTCCATCAATTTTTAAACCAGTTGGCCATGACGAGTCACACTAAGTAATGCCACCTTATCTTTAGTTTGCAAGCACATGAACTGTAAAGCCTCTTTAGCACAACCAATCCATATTTCACTGCAAGGCCCAACAAATGGAAGACTCTTACTTGGTGATTTGTGGAAACGTGTTTCATTTTGTAACAGCTCTTTAAAAGTGACACTGTAACTTAGTCTCAATCATCTGTCCCTATACCTTTTGACCAATGAAAGCAGAATCCATGAAATGTAACATATAGGATCAAGAAGCTCAGTCAGTCCCTCCAACCCTTCTCATTTCACCCTGACCACTTTCAACTGACTGGACCAATTGGTCTACTCATGATGACACTGAGAAGGATATCATTAAACATTTTATATGTGAAAACACTTACAACAGTGAACGTACCGAGGAGATATTTCAGATTTACTTCATGTTCAATGAATCGTTGAATTTCAAACAGCTGTGTTGACGCACACTAAACTATCACACTGCGTGTCTGATACTGACTGTTGGATAATTCCTTCCAATACATTTTGAGAAGGTTGAAACCAATTTGTAACAGAAAAAGGCTGTGTTTGGGTCAGGTGCAGAGGTTGGGGAATGGTTAAAGTTTCAAGTTTGTTTCCTGACTCAAACTCCCCTCCAGCCTGCTCATTTTCAATTTAAGCTGAGGCCTAAGGGTAGGCTGGTGAACAACATGTTCGGAGGTTCATCTTTAAATACGGTAATGGAGACATTCAAGATGGCGGCAGTCTGAAAAGTCTGCTGTGCTGGGCTCTGTGCCATACCACAAGCAAGGTGGGCTCATACGCCTTCCCCCATTAGCCACCCCTGAGGAAACTTTTCAGTACAAAGCAGACAGAGCACCTAGAAGCTTTTAAATTTGGATTTGGAGGCATTGGAGTTGAAATGAAGATGACTGAAGGAAAAGGAGCTAGGGGAGTGCAGCAGGCAGGGCACTCCCCTGATGTGTCAGGCACACCCGCAGCTGCTGCGTGACTCCCGTGGTGGTGTCTTTAAGCTCGGAGGAGCAGCAGCATCTACTCACAGGGTTTGCAAAACACTGAAAAAGATCGGGGAGACAAGACACCCTCTTGTGGATCATTTCAGAGAATATCTCTGGGACACCCACACCCACCAAACCCCACGCTCTGTGGCTGAACACTTCAAGTCTCTCTCTCATTCCATCAAGAACATGCAGGTCCTGGGCCTCCTCCATCGCCAAACTGTTACCACCTGATGCCTGGAGGAAGAACGCCTCATATTCGACCTTGGGACCCTGTAACCACATGGGACAGATGTGAATTTCAACAGCTTCCTCATTTCCCTTCCCCTAATCCCAGGCCAGCAACTCAGCACCGCCCCCCAGACACATCCATCAACCCCTTTGACCTATCACCTTCTCCCTCACCTTTATCCACCTATCACTTTCCCAGCTACCTCTCCCCAACCACACCCTCCTCCCATTTATTTCTCAGTCCCAACCCACAAGCCTTATTTCTGATGAAGGGCTTCTGCCCGAAATGTCGATTCTCCAGCTCCTCAGATGCTGTCTGACCTGCTGTGCTTTTCCAGCACCACACTCTCGACTCTAATTAAGTAAGCCTGACAGATATCAAAAAAACCATAGAGTACAATGGGTGAGTGGGGGAGGGGATGAAGGTGATAGGTCAAGGAGGAGAGGGTGGAGTGGATAGGTGGAAAAGAAGATAGGCAGGCAGGACTCTCTATGCTACTTTCTCCCCACCCACACCCTCCTCTAGCTTATCTCTCCACGCTTCAGGCTCACTGCCTTTATTCCTGATGAAGGGCTTTTGCCCGAAACGTCGATTTCGAAGCTACTTGGATGCTGCCTGAACTGCTGTGCTCTTCCAGTACCACTAATCCAGAATCTGGTTTCCAGCATCTGCAGTCATTGTTTTTACCGAGTCAAAAAATACCATACAAGTGAACCTTTTTCTAAATGACAACAGTCATCTCCAATGACATGACTACTCTGAGGCCTCTAGCATACCTTCAGTCCGTATTTTTGTTCTGTTACACCAAGGAATATTCCTATCAACTTGATAGTCGGCTATTTAAAGAGCCTTTGTTTTGTGTATAGTGTTAAGGTGAGCTATGGTTTCCTTTTAGAAATAAGTGGGTGTATCCATTTAAAAGGGTACAAAATGTAATTGTGTGGAGGGTGAATGAGTGGGGGTAATTGAAGAGAGCAAATTTTTAAACAGATTCTATCCTAACTAATCTTTATGACTTTTGAAAGTTACTTATAAGACAGATAGCAATTGATTCAACTGCAAGAACAAATAGAAACTTTCATTAATGTCGAGTAGAACAATGACGTGGATGTAGGATGATGTTTGTGTTATATGTTAAACAGGCAGACAATGGCCAGAGCATACAATTAATCCTAGTCCCTCAGTATAATTAAAGTCAAGGAGTTTCCAGTGTAAAATGTGCACTGCACTGGGCAGCTCACTAACCTGGAGATGGGAAATTGGACAATGCGATCACTTGTGAAGGCAGCACCTTACTATGGAATTATAACTAGTGTGAGCAAAACCAAGAGGCCAAGAGGCAGCAGCCAATAGATATGAAGAGTATACACCACTAAATACATCATGTTTCTAGAATTCAAAGGTGCAAAAACCATAAATGAACGCCAATGAATAGGTCTCTAAGACCTACATCGAGCTTTCTCTGAACATGTATTTAATCACTTTTGTTCTCAAAGGGTTCAGTTTAGTTCAAGTGACGTGAGTCAGATGATTGGACTTTAGCTCACTATCTGCATTCCTTCTTTGTATCCTTAGCCTGTACATTGTGCACAGTTTGGGGCACATTACAAAAAGATAATCTGATGTGGCATTGCCTTTAGCTTTGCAAGCATCTCACAACAGAGGGACTCAATTAAACAAACATTTGTAGCATGATTCATTATCCCCTGGGAATTTATAACGCAGAACAAGGAATATATGAAACTGTAGCAAAGGTAACAGTCAAAAAATGGTACAGGAATAATTCTATTCCCAAAGGGAGATTAGCACAGACTTGTAACTGTGGAAATTTAAATGAAATCAATGTCATGCTACCAAGTTGCTGTCAGATATAAAGAAGGGAAAGCTTACAGAATTTCCACTACTGATTAGAACTGGTGTCCAGAAACACAGCTGGCCCTAGAACACTAGACTGATGATGAAAAGCTCAGCACTAGATTTTCCAGAAGCAATTAGCATCAGAAGAAATTATATCTTGAAATGTTCTCCTATTGTTTAATTCCATTTTTTTTCTTTTCTAGATGGACCTCTCTGAACAATTCCAATCTGGTTTGATGGATTATTGCAGATCCACACAAAGAGAACACTTCCTAGATTAGGTTGCATTTCCAGTACTAAACATGACATTCTTGTTTGTGAAAAAAGCCTCATGTTATTCCTAAAATCTTTTAAGACTGGTCCATTAGTATATGCAATTAGACTCAGGAAGAAAACAAATCTGTATAAATCCTGCACAGCATTCTGATAAAAAATGTTTGGATTATCTCATCCTTGACTTTAAAAATACACAGAGTAATGAATCAAAAGTATTTCAAGGTGGATGAGTCAATGGGAAGACTTAATGATTTTTTTTCAGCTTTTAATGTTATACCAACACTTCATACAACAGGTATAACTAAAATGTTTATAAGAGTGTTTTATATATATATGGGCATAAAATATAGATACTTTCTAAAATCAACCTGTTCAGAGATGTTATGATACATCTCTGGAGCAGGTCATGTCCACAGCACCACAACAGCCCCTAGAAAAGAATTATACATTTTGTAATCTCACATACTTTGAAGAGATAGTTCTGTTCTTGGGAAAAAAACATATGACAGGTCTTATTTTGTCTGCACTGGAGACAAACTGGAAATAATTCTAACATTATTCTCAAGTATGCAATGCTGCCTTTCAATGTAATTCATGGGACCAGTCCTTGGCTGTTGCTTGTTGGTGAGTCTAAATGTCCTTCATGCATTAAGCAAGCCACTAGCATGATGACCTGACCTCAATTAAGTTCCTGAGGTCAGGTCATTTAAACAATTAGATAATGATTTCTGTGCACATTTCAGTAATGCCTCTGCCACTAAAGGATTGTGATGCAATGATGGTTTCCTTAATTCTGGACCAAAAAGTTCTGACTTCCAGTCCCACTTTGCACAAAGGTGCATCATAACATGCCTGAACAGTTTGATCAAATGTAATGCTTGTGGTGCAGTGTCCTTACCCCTTAATGCAGTGTCCTTACCCCTTAATGCATTGTTGATGCAGCTACTCATCTGCATATATTTAGTTTCCTATCTTACCAAATGTGCCAAACAAACTGGATGTTGAGAAGACAAGTGGGAAATCAGAATGCACACCTGAATGAATTCAGCTCACCATTTACACTGAAGGTTCTCCATGTTCGACAGCAGGCACTTATATCTCAGAGCATACTCCATGGAGACACTTGCGTGTGTGAGCGAAAGAGTACATGTCAATGTGAGAGAGAGAGGGCGTACGCAAGAGACAGTTAGTGAATGTGTGAAAGAGTGAGTGTGTGTGTGTATGTGAGAGAGGGAGTGAGTGAGTTTGTTGGAGGAGGAGGGGGGAAATTTCTGATGCACAGTTAAGATGGTTTCCAGGGGAGTCAAATGATCTTTGCAAATTCAACCCAGATGATGAAGCTTCTGGAAGTTCTTCCAGAATTGAATCATAATGGGTTGGAGTCTCCATTTGCATGGACACGCCTAAACAGCACTCTTTTGAAGAACTCAGACATGGTAAGGATTGAAGCTTACCCCAAAATATAAACTCATTGAATACTAGATTCAATGTCTCTAGGTCTGCAAATAAAGGAAAGCTGATAAGACCGCTCATCCACAATTAGGTTGTTATGATGAATAATCATTGGACCAGAAACATTTACTCTTTTTCCTTCTCCACAGCTGCTACCTGGTGTGCTAAATTTTTCCAGGACTTCCTGTTTTTATTCTAGATATCCACAAGTTAAGCACAAGAGACCACAATCTACTGAATATCAACAGCCTTTGATCCTGTGATCAAAATTGGTTCTCTGACCCTGAAATTGTTTTGTATTAAAATGCAGTGGCGACCTCTGGCAGTCTACAGAATAACATTGACAAGACAACAACTACAGAGAAAGCTTGTGCTGTTGATGCCTTTCAAGAACGAAAAGGTTAACAGTCATTTGAATAGCTTCTAAATCTTGATACAAAGCTCACAGCTCAGCTGTAAAGAAATTAAAAGTCAAAATGCGACAGCCATGAGGGGATGTTGATGTGGATGCTTTATCACAGAGGGATGCTGAGGCTGGGTCATTAAGTATACACAAGACTGAGACAGATAGATTTTTAATCAGTAAAGGACTTGAGGTTCATGGGGATAAAGCAGGAAAAAGGAATTGAGGAATACGAAATGAGCCACGATTGCACTGAATGTGAGGGAAACTTGATGCGTCATATGGCCTACTTCCACTCCTAAATTTCATGGTATAACGTTGAACTATTTAACAGTATTCTTTTCAAAGGGACCCTGAAGTTAACTCAGATACCTGACCACAGTTATCTCTTAAATTACCTAAAATAGGATTTCTGAGTGAGCAAATGCATCAGTCAATGAAATCTTGAAGACACATACTTTTATTCTTGTGCATTACTTGTCGAAGTGCACTACCTTCTATAATGATATCATCCTTGTGTGTGAAGTGTGTGTTTGGTGTGATGTTAGATCATTCATAGGCAGTACAGGAATAAATAATAATTTTCATTTAAATCCGGCAAAGTCTGCTGCAGAGTCCTTTAAAAAATTGATCACAGACTAACAAAGGGTTTGGAAATATACAAATTTACCTTTTCAAAAATAATCACACTGATTACAGACAGAAGGGGGAGGGAATTGGAGGCTTCGGTAAATTTACCATCTTTCACAGTTTTGACACCACTTACTACATCAATGATCAAATAAAGAAATAGCTGGCAAACACATCCTCACGAAGTTGGTGTACCTTTAAGTATTGTTTTAGTTTGAGTGCAGCCATCCAGAGACTGATAGGAGTTTGAATACACAATAGAGATAATTTTCTAATTATTTTGAACATCAATGTTCTGCCCTACGGTGTATACATATAATTTCTAGCATTATAACCTGTTTGAGAAGTCCACTGAAAATGAAGGGGAGAGCATTTTTCCCTGGGGGAACTACTGATTAGATGAGGTTGTGGAGATGGGGATAGTCGTCAATCTCAGACCGACAAAGAGACACAAATGCACACAATAGACAATAGGTGTGGGAGTAGGCCATTCGGCCCTTCAAGCCAGCACCACCATTCATTATGATCATGGCTGATCATCCAACATCAGTATCCTGTTTCTGCCTTATCCCCATAACCCTTGATTCCACTATATTTAAGAGCTTTATCGATCTCTTTCTTGAAAGTATCCAGAGACTTGGCCTCCACTGCCTTCTGGGGCAGAGCATTCCATACACCCACCACTCTCTGGGTGAAGAAATTTCTGTTCTAAATGGCCTATCCCTTATTTTTAAACTGTGTCCTCCGGTTTGGGACACACCCATCAGCGGAAACATGCTTCCTGCCTCCAGAGTGTCCAATCCTTTAATAATCTTATACATCTCAATCAAATCTCCCCTCATCCTTCTAAACTCAAGCATATACAAGCCCAGTTGCTTCAATCTTTCAACATATGATAGTCCCGCCATTCCGGGAATTGGCCTCGTGAAACTACGCTGCACTCCCTCAATAGCTAGAATGTCCTTCCTCAAATTTGCAAATTTCCTAAAACTGTACACAATACTCCAGGTGCGGTCTCACTATGGCACTATACAGTTGCAGAAGGACCCATTTCCTCCTATACTCAATTCCTCTTGTTCTGAAGGTCAGCATGCCATTAGCTTTCTTCACTACCTGCTGTACCTGCATGCTTGCTTTCATTGACTGATGTACAAGAACACCTAGATCCCATTCTACTTCCCCTTTATCCAACTTGACTCCATTTAGAAAGTAATCTGCCTTCCTGTTCTTGCCAAAGTGGATAACGACACATTTATCCACGTTAAACTGCATCTGCCATGCATCCATCCACTCATCTAACCTGTCCAAATCACCCTGTATTCTCCTAACATCCTCCTCACATTTCACCCTGCCACCCAGCTTTGTGTCATCAGCAAATTTGCTAATATTACTTTTAATGTCTTCATCTATATCATTGATGTATATTTTAAACAGCTGTGGTCCCAGTACTAAACCTTGTGGTACCCCACTGGTCACTGCCTGCCATTCTGAAAGGGATCCGTTTATCACTACTCTTTGCTTCCTGTCAGCCAACCAATTTTCAATCCATGTCAGTACTTTGCCCCCAATACCATGTGCCCTAATTTTGCTCACTAATCTCCTATGTGGAACTTTATCAAAGGCTTTCTGAAAGTTCAGGTACACCTACATCCACTGGCTCTCCCTTGCCCATCTTCATAGTTACATCCTCAAAAGATTCCAGAAGATTAGTCAAGCACAATTTCCCCTTCGTAAATCCATGCTGACTCTGACCTATCCTGTTACTGCTATCCAAATGAGTCATAATTTCATCTTTTATAATTGACTCCAGCGTCTTTCCCACACTGTCGTCAGGCTAACTGGTCTATAATTCCTTGTTTTCTCTCTCCCTCACTTCTTGAAAAGTGGGACAACATTAGCCACCCTCTAATCTGCAGGAACTGATCCTGAATCAATAGAACATTTGAAAATGATTACCAATGCGTCCACGATTTCTGGAGCCACCTCCTTAAGTACCCTGGGATGCAGACCATCAGGTCCCAGGGACCTTTAGCCTTCAGACTTAATAGTCTATCCAACACCATTGCCTACCTAATATAAATTCCCTTCAGTTCATCCATTATCCTAGGTCCTTCAGCCACTATTACATCTGGGAGATTGCGTGTCTTCTCAGTGAAGACAGATCCAAAGTACCTATTCAATTCTTCTGCCACTTCCTTGTTCCCCATAATAAATTCACACACTTCTGTCTTCAAGGGCCCAATTTTAGTCATAACCATTTTTTTTTTCTTTTCACAGAGCTAAAAAAGCTTTTACTATCCTCCTTTATATTTTTGGCCAGTTTGCCTTCGTACCTCATTTTTTTCTCCGCATATTGCCTTTTTAGTTATCCACTGTTGCTCTTTAAAAGTTTCCCAATCCTTCAGCTTTCCACTCATGTTTGCGATATTGTACTTCTTCTCTTCTATCTTTATGCAGTCCTTAACTTCCCTCATTAGCCACGGCTGCCCCTGCCTCCCCTTTGGATCTTTCCTCCTCTGTGGAATGAACTGATCCTGCACCTTCTGCATTACACCCAGAAATACCTGCCATTGTTGTTCCACTGCCATCCATGGAACTTTAGCCAGCTCCTCCCTCATTGCTCCATAGTTCCCTCTGTTCAACTGCAATACTGACACTCCTGATTCTCCCTTCTCCCTCTCAAATTGCAGATTAAAACTTATCATATTATGATCACTATCTCCTAATGGCTCCTTTACTTTGAGGTGCCTGATCAAATCCGGTTCGTTACACAACACCAGATCCAGAATTGCCTTCTCCCTGGTAGGCTCGAGTACAAGCTGTTCCAAGAATCCATCTCTGAGGTACTCCACAAACTCCTTTTCTTGGGGTCCAATACCATCCTGATTCTCCCAGTCTACCTGCATATTGAAATCCCCCATAACAACTGTAGTAATACCTTCGTGACAGGCCAATTTCAACTCCTTATTCAACTTACTTCCAATAAAATCACTGGGAAATTTAAGGCCATTCTAGTTTCAGCAGATACTTCTCCAGAATGCTGCATTGGGCACTATAGTGGTGATGGGTTTAATATTTTTTTACCATCTTTAAAGAAAAAGAATTATTTCTGTAATGCTACTGTCAGGTATGGCTACCTATCTTAACGTAAAAGACAAGTGTCACAACAAGGAGGAGAGACAGAATGTAAAATTGCTTTAGGTTGAAGCTTAATATACATTTAAGAATATTTCTTTGTACATAAAATGTGCAATGCAAATATGATAATTTGAGATTATGCCTGAATTTTTTAAAAAGTACATTCAGGGAGTAGATCAGCATCTAGAGCCAATACAGGATAACTTAGTGCGCAGAGAAGCAAAATGAAACCCACTTGACTGAATCATCTTTTCAGTCACCAGCTGCACACACTATCTAGTAACAAATACATGCACTGCCAATAGAGTCAGTCTTCCTGTTACCACAGTTGGAACCATAACATGTGCCTCTTGCAGCAAGAACGAACTGTATAACACACCACACCTGCAGGTCTTATAATTTAAGGGTCTTTATGTTTCACAAGTGGTGGTCCCAGCAGTACGTTTTCTTTCCAGAGGCTTCTTTCCCTAACCACAGCTGCTGGACTAAGTTGCTTTCACACATTTCCGAGTCAGCTACAAAGAGCCATAAGGACCGCAGCTTGTTCTCTTGTCAGTACTGGTTCATGATTAGCAAAGATTATAAATAGACTGTATCCATGGAACTTATCACCAAAAAAAAATTCTAAAAGAGAATTGATGCAGCTTTTTAAATTTGTGATTGCAACACTGAAGCATGTTTCTGCCCCATTTTATGGTGTTCTTTCACATGCCAACACTGAACAGGAGATTTGTTGTTTAAATGCTTCAGCACAGTATGCAGCAGAAGGTTCATTCAATGCTTGACTGAGAACAGCTTTCACACTAAATGAGGAAGATGACAGGTCCTTGAGTGCCATTGCCACTGGGTGAAAGGGTGTGGATGGAGCTGCTCAGATTTGGAGAAGCAAGTTGGTGAATAAACTGCTTGCTCCAAGTCATCCTGATGACAATAGTTATCAATTTTAGAAGGAAAGATTGTCAGTCAAAATGCAGTTCAATCCACATGAGCTGTAAGTTAAGCAACTAGGTATTCCAGAACACAATCATTGTTGCATTGTTTTAAAAACAGGAAGTACTTTGATTGTGTGATACTATTGACTTCAGAACTTCTACAAAGAATCCTGAAGAAGGGTCATGCTGGAAACATTGACTCTCTTGCTCCTTGGATACTGCTAGACCCGCTGTGCTTTTTCTAGCGCCATGCTTTATCAACTCACACACTGAAAGAAGCAGCAATAAGTCTGTCTTGAATAAACAGTAAAAGGACAAGGACAAACTTATAAAGGAATTGAAAGCTATTAGCTATTACCTGGGAGGAGGAGGTGTTGAAGCCACACTAACAAAACTATTTTGACATCTGCTTGATAACTGGCTGCTTTATGCCACAAGGACAACTGACTACCATGCAGAAGAAGTTAAGGAGTTAATCACAAGAAAGCTATGTCTTCAAACTGACAAGCCAATGCCAAATGTAACAAGGAACAAAGAAGCTACTTCTGATAAGAAGAAAACCTTCAGACTCAATAGTTCCAGAGGAATAATCAATGCTTTGGATGAAAGAATCTAAAAAAATCATCAATAATGTCACCCTGTAGATTCAAACAATGGAAAAGAAAATCTATACAAGAATCCAACACCAGAACACTTCATTGGCAGAACTTTGAAAAGCAACACTATGCAAGGATCAAACCTTGGATATCAAAGACGGACACTGTTAGTTGGACTCACAGCTAAATTTCACATTAATTGGATAATAGCCAAGTTGAGTTGAGACTTAACTTGCTTACTTGAGGGATCTTATTTTGACTGCTGCATACAAGAAAGTTTAAATTGTTGTTTCTATACTTGATTGTCTGAGACATTTCTTAATAAGTAGCCAGATTAAAAGGTAACTTGTGGTGACTTGCCCACAATTGTTTTGTCAAATCCATTTCTACCTGGGTAGGAGCAAGGGATAGGGCCATTTCAACTTGGGAATGGTGGCAGAATTTTCCCCACATACATTGAAAACATATCTCCTTAGATTGCCAGAAGTATTACTCATCAAATTCCTATCTGCAAAAATGATCCAGTATCCTGGATAGTTGCTAGGCCTTTTAAATTTTACCATTGCTTTCTCCTCTGACACAATCACTTTTCCAACCTTCACTTTTTACTTCCCACACAAAAATAATTTTGGTTCTGTCTGCTCCTGTCCAGCCAAACACATTGCCTAAAATTAAGATAGCTATCTTACTGAGGGCTACCAAAAGCAAGCCTACAAAAGGGCCAATGTAGACTTGAATCTACTGAATAAAAATCTGGGAGACTGCACAGTCAGCAGATGAAAATTTCATTCTAGCTGTATTAGCAATGTGAAGAGGTGTGATTATACTGTATCACTGCACATTACAGTGATGATAATCTTCATTCTTATTTCCTTCCTGTACATGAAGAAAATGCACAATGATCTGTAAGTTCCAAACCCATCACAGCCTCTGAAAACCTAGATTTATTGAATTCAATTTCACAATTCAAACCTCTGGGTTGCTAGTGTTGTACTGTACTCATTGAAATTCAAGTCTCATCTCTTTCTGATTCTTTTCCCTCCATAGTCTACAACAATAGCAACAACTTGAATCAAACAGCAACTTCAAGATAAATACAATCCTAAGGTGTTTCATTATGAGGTGCAAGGAAACGAGCATTGAGTCTGAGAGGAGAGATTACAAACAGTGATTGAAAAATTCATTGAAAAGATGAGATTTGGGAAGTATAAAGGTAAAAACTGTTGGAAGACAGGGAACCAGTGCATTCCAACAACAGTTTGGGATGATGGGCAAACAAGAATCATTGTTGATTGAGAAAGAGCTTTGGAAATGTTAAGAGTTCAATAAAGTTGGAAGAAGAGGCCAGCATGGAGATTATTACATTAGGCATGTTTGGTAAGATACAAATAGTTGAAGGTCAGGGAAAGGCAATATTCTTGAGGTAGTCATGAATGCTTTTGGTGATGGGACAGAACATGGAATGTAAAATTCAGCTCAGAGTCAAAGCAGGTTGCTGACATCATGGTACTTGGGAAAGTGCACTGATACTTGAACCCCTCTCCTCCCGAGGTAGTCACGAAAAGTAAATTTTAATCAAATTATTCAAAGTCTGATGAATTCAGATTTACAGGAAATACTGACCAGGATTCTGTACTTAAGAAAGTACTACTTATTACAAAATAAATCAGATTTAAACACAGGCAAACAAAATTTGCAATATCAATTCACAACCTGATAAGACCAAAAGACAGAGGAGTAGAAGAAGGCTATTTGGCCTATTGAATCTGATCCACATTCAATAAGATCATGGCTGATGTGATAATCTTCAAATTCAATTTCCTGACTAATAAGAAAAACTGTTGATCTCAGCCTTAATGGTCCTTAAAGATCCAGCCTCAAAGATTCTGCACTGAAAAGTTCCATGTGTTCACCATCCTCAGAGAAGACATTCCTCCTTATCTCTGTTTTAAATAGGCAATGGCTTGCTTTGAACATTTGGTCTGCGATTCTCCCACAAGGTGAAACATTGTTTCTGCATCTATATTGTCGAGAGTGTGGTGCTGTGGAATTCTGATTCCTGATGAAAGACTAATGCCTGAAACATCAAATCTGCTGCTCCTCGGATGTTTCCTGTGCTTTTTCAGCACCACATTCTCAACTCTGATTTCCAACATCTGCAGTCCTCGCTTTCTGCATCTATATTGTCAAGCTGCCTAAGAATCTGTATGTGTTAATAAGGCCATCTCTCATTCTTCTAACTTCAATGAATATAGGCCCAACCTGCAACTCTAATTTGCCTCCTCTTGATCGCCTATACATACATGGAGACAAGCAAAGCACATTGATGTTACAGGTGGACGAAAATAAAAGTCAGAATACAGTTGAATATCACCAGTCTACAGGGTTCAATGAGATGCCCTTTTGCTTCTTCCAAGTCCATCTGATTTCCAATCTTCTTTCCCAGTCCTTTCAGTTCTTGACTGCAGACAAAAATAGCAGTTGTCATACAAATTGTGCAGCTTTTCAGTTACTGGTTTAAAGCAGTGGTTCAGGGCGGCATGATGGCTCAGTGGTTAGCACTGCTGCCTCACAGCATTAGGAGGTTTGATGCTACCCTCGAGTGATTGTCTGTGTGGAGTTTGCACATTCTCCCAGTGTCTGTCTGGGTTTCCTCCGGATGCTCCGGTTTCCTCCAACAGTCCAAAGATGTGCAGGTTAGGTCAATTGGCTATGTTAAATTTTCCCTAGGAATGTGTAGGTTCGGTGCATTAGTCAGGGGCAAATATAGGGTAGGGGAATTGGTTTGGGTGAGTTACGCTTCAGATGGTCAGTATGGGCTTGTTGGGCCGAAGGGCCTGTTTTTACACCGTAGGGATTCTAAATTCTTTATCAGAAATTATTACTTGTGACTAGCTAGCTATCTTCCAATTCTTCATTATTTCTCTGCACGGAGGGAAGGATGCATTCTTTTCAAAGTTCGGTGGCTTTGTGCCATTATATTAATAATACACAGGCTCTCCACCTGCACGGGAACCAATACACAGTTGTTGTCATGCTGATGACTGCTGACCCACACAACCTGTCCTATCTGAAGAATTATTACCATGGGCGCCAGGGACCCAGGTTCGATTCCAGCTTCCGGTGACCGTCTGTGTGGAGTTTGCACATTCTCCCTGTGCCTGCATGGCTTTCCTCCGGCTGATCCGGTTTCCTCTCACAATCCAATGATACTGCAGGTCAGGTGAATTGGCCATGCTAAATTGCCCATAGTGTTCGTTGTGTTAGTTAGAGGCAAATGGGTCTGGGTGGGTTACTCTTCGGAGGATCGGTGTGGACTTGTTGGGCTGAAGGGCCTGTTTCCACACTGTAGGGAATCTAATCTAATCGTATCTCTGAGCAAAACAGCACTGAGCACACTCCCATTGTGCTGATGAGTTCTACAGTCCTCTGTCAGTACTTGTACAAAGCAACAGTGTAAATATCACTCACAATGAGGTTCAGTAACATGTTTCAAAATGCAACATCTCATTCCATTGTTTTCTTGGTTTAAAGCAATTTGCTTTCCCCAATTTGCTCAACAATCCACAAATAAAAATGAAACTAAAGGAAGAAAAGTATAAGAAAGGTTTATAATTGTAAATGGTCTCCTTCAACCTGAAGCTGATGCAAACGTTTCGCAACGTTCTTGGCATATTTGACCACAAATGAACTTCCGATTATATAGCTGACTTTACTATATTCACTAGGCAGACTAACTATATTCACTAGGCAGAAGTGGGTACTGCAGATACTGGAGAATAGAGTCAAGATTAGAGTGGTGCTGGAATAGCACAGCAGGTCAAGGCAGCATCCGAGGATGCTGCCTGAATTGCTGTGCTCTTCCAGCACCACTAATCCAGAATAATTTTAATATTCGCATCCTTCTTTTAAAATCTCTCTGTAGCTTCATCCTTCCCTATCTTTATAACCTTTTCCAGTACTATAGAGTCATACAGTACAGAAACAGACCCTTCAGCCCCAACTCATCAATGCCGGCCAAGTTTTCCAAACTAAACTAGTCTAACTTGCCTGTGTTTGGCCCATATCCCTCTGGATATTTCCTGTTTATGTACCTATCCAAATGTCTTTTAAATGTTGTAACTGTACTTGCAACTATCACTTCCTCTGGCAGTTCATTCTATATATGAACCATCCTCTGTGTTAAAAAGTTGCCCCTCTGGTCTCTCTCAAATTTTCCTCCTTTCACCTTAAAAGTATGTGCTCCAGTTTTGGACCCCACCACTGGACCTGTGCTATTCACCTTATCTATGCCCCATGCGATTTTATAAACCTCTCTAAGGTCACCCGTCAAATTCCTATGCTCCAGTGAAAAAGTTCCAGCCTACCAAGCCTCTCCATATAATTCAAACCATCTCTTCCCAGCAACATTCTATTAACTTTTTCTGCACCCTCTCCAATTTAATGACATCCTTCCTGCAGCAGGGCAACCTCTGTGTTCCTCCAATTCTAGTCTCTTGTACTTCTTTGATTTCACTTGCTCCATCAAAGGCGGCTGTAGTTTAACTGCCAAAGCTTTAAGCTCTGGAATCTCCTCTTTACACCACCCATCTCTATCCTTGTCTCCATCTTTAAGAAGCTTCTTAAAACCTACTTCTTTGACCAAGAATTTGATGATCTCCTTTATTATGTGGCTCCATGAGAAATGTCATTTGATAGCACTTCTGTGAAGCACCTTGTGATAATTTACTGCATTCAAGTTGTGCAACGATAACATTTACTTACATAGAGCCCTTAACATAATGAAGTGTTTCAAAGCACCTCATAGGAGCATCATGAAGCAAAACAAACACTGAGCCACATGAGGAGATTTTTAGTCAAATGACCAAAAGCTTAGTGAAAGAGCTGAGGGTAAGTAGTGTCTCTCAAAGTGAGTTAAAGAGACCAGAAGGTGCACCCATCATCTGTGGAGCAATGAAAATGGGGATGTACAAGAGGCTAGCATTAGAGAAACACAAGTATCTCAAGAATAGTGTGGCTGAAAAAAAATATAGAGACACAAAGAGCTTAAGGTCATGATGTGATTTGAAAATAATGCTGAGAATTTTAAAATCAAGACGAGACCTTAAAGGTGTTGCTTAAAGGGACTGTGGGTCACTGAACACAGTGGTGATGGGGTGGGGGTCAGGAATTGGTGAGGGTTAAAACACAGGCAGCACAATGACGTCAAGTTTATAGGGGATAGAATATGAGAGCCCAGCCAGCAACGCTTTGGGAATACACAAGTCTAGAGATACTAAACGGCATGAATGAGCATTTCAGCAACAGATGAGCTGAGACAGTGGTGAAGTTGATGATGTTAAAGAGGTGGAAGCAAGTGGTCTTTGTAGTAGCAAGAATATGAAAATGGAAACTACACTTGAGGTTGAACAGTGGATCAAGGCTGTGAATGGACTAGCTTCTATACATGCAAAGTGTTGTTGTTAAGACCACAGACAGATACAATGATGGAGTCAGTGGCAAATGAAAGGAGTTTGTCATGAAATATTACTCATGTCATTCCCACGTGGAATTAGAGGAACTATGGGTTACTTAAGACTTTATGTCAGACAAGCAGTGTGATGAAGGGAAACAGTCAAGGACATGACCAAGGTGGTGGACAGCTAAAACCAGAGGCTATCAATATGGAGTTGAGAGTGTAGTGCTGGAAAAGCACAGCAGGTCAGGCAGCATCCGAGGAGCAGGAGAGTCGACGTTTTAGGCACAAGCCCTTCATCTTTCCTGATGAAGGGCTTATGCCCAAAACGCTGATTTTCCTGCTCCTCGGATGCTGCCTGACCTGCTGTGCTTTTCCAGCACCACACTCTCAACTCTAATCTCCAGCGTCTGCAGTCCTCACTTTCTCTGGCTATCAACATGGAGGTGAGAGCTAGTCCCTGCAGGACTGAGCCTTTTCCTGTAGATGAGGCAAGATAAGAAAAATTGTGATTGAAACAAAGAGCCTGAGGAACTGCAGAAGTGATCTGTTCCTTTGTTTTTATCTTTGATCTCATCTGGCTTCTACACCACACTTATTTAGTTTGCTATTTTGATCTGCTGTCCTAGCTTTTAAAAGACTTACAAGGTTCAAACTGTTTAGGAAACAATATCTGACCTACAAACTCTAACTGCTCCTCTGCAAATCATACTTTGGGGTATCAATGTACCATCAGCAATAGCCCTGTTTTTCTACTCACCTTTTAATTCAGTTGTCCATCTGATTCCTTACTCTGAATGAGCTCAAACATTCAGCCTCCATGTAATTTCATTATTTTAGTTACTAAGTTTAATAGTTAAATGTTATATTTATGCCCAATCCTAACTTTTGAATGGTATTTACCCTCACTACTGGTACCTACTAACCAATAATTATCACTTTGGAATAACCCTTGAAAATTTTTCATTGCTTTCTATTGGCCCATTGCTTCTCCTTCTCCATCCAAAACCTCCTCCACATTTATTACAGGTCATTTAGGGTCTCGTGACAGGCAGTGCAGAGGAGGTACCAAGTAGGGTCTGCCTTTAGACTGGAATTGAAACAGGATTTTCTCACATCCCTTGTAACTACCTCACGAAACCTGCTGTATTCGGATATAGATTATGTAGCAGCATCTCTCGGAGATCACTGCAGTCATGTGTGAGGGACTTGGAGCAATTCAAAGTACTGTGGAGTGAGAAGCCCCTTTTGTAGCCAACTGTAGGGAGCTAGAAAATATAGAGCACATTGCAAGCTTCAATCACAAAGACATGATTGGTGCCACTAACTACTTGTGTATCCAGTTCCAGCTGTTAGAATGAATACAACAGGGAATTTTGTGCATAAGCAGAGATAGTGGCTCTGCGTAGAAATATAGGTCATGGGTGCAGGGGCCCACTGAGATTGCTTCACCATTCAATACAATCATGGATTTCCAACTACCTTAGTATCCGTTCCTGCTTTCTCTGCATACCCTTTGGCCCCTTTAGCTCTGAGAAATGTAGTCATCTCCTTCTTGAAAACAGACAATGTATTGGCCTCCATTGGCTTTAATGGCTGAGAATGCCACAACCTCACCACTCCCTGATTAAAGAAATTTCTCCTCATCTCAGTCCTCAAAGGCCTACCTCTTATCGATACACTGTGGCCTTTCGAGTTAATTTAGAACCATATGCAGATTGTTCTCCATTTGTGTATCCCAACTGCAGTCAAAGGACCAAGTAGCAGGCCCCTCACAGAAATTTCCATTCTAGTCAGATGGCTCAAATGATTGATGAAGCAACAGCCCAGGGAAGGAAAACAGAAATACTCAGCAATAAACGTGGTGTTGGACCTCCAACTGAAAGTGCCCAAGGTGAATCGGACCAGTATGTCTCATTTGCCAGTTTTACTGTTTTTTCTTTCTGGGAGAGAACAAACAGGTGGTAGCAACCACATGTGTCAGACATAGCTCCTGTGATTGCAGGAACATCACATTACATTTACCCGGATACTCCAGGAAACACTCATGCCTAAAAGGGCAAAATCAACCTGGCTTCACAGTTGCTGTTCCTGCTCAGTGAGCACTATGACACAGCATAAGCCAAGAGACATTAAGCATGCCAAGGAGAAAAACAGTTATTAAGGCTTCTGCAAATTTCACAGAAGTGGTACAAAATAAATGCTATTCTTTTTAGTCCTGTTAGACAGTGTTAAGGCAATGGAAAGATAAAAAAAGTGATACGGGGTTGGGGGTGGGGGTGGTGGGAGGACTGAAAGGGCAGTTTCAATTAATCTAGCAGCAATCAAGTAGATCATAGGCCTGGATTTTGTGGGGTCAGGTTGTGGAGGTGATAACTGCCCATCCCTCTCACCAGCAGCCCAGTCACAGGAGGGAGGTCAGTTGGAAATCAGCCTTAAAAAAAATATCAAGGCTCCGAATTTTGCCCCTCAGTGAAAGGAAGTTAAGCACTCGAGAGTTACCTCGAGAGTTCACAGACATTACTTAGAGTTAGAGTTAGAGTGAAAGGTAAGCCTGGTGAGATTAGGTGAAAGTGAGGACTGCAGATGCTGGATATCAGTGTGGTGCTGGAGAAGCACAGCAGGTCAGGCAGCATCCAAGGAGCAGGAGAATCGACGTTTCGGGCAAAAGCCCTTCATCAGGAATGACATCAGTGGTGGATAAGATGGTGGAGGTGATTCTGAAAGATATAAATTACATGCATTTAGAGAGACAAGGATTGATTAGGGATAATCAGCATGGCTTGATTCCTGATGAAGGGCTTTTGCCTGAAACGTCGATTTTCCTGCTCTTCGGATGCTGCCTGATCTGCTGTGTTTTTCCAGCATGACTCTAACCTTGACACTGGTGAGTTTAGTGAAAAATGGACAAATAGAGATATTGAGGTTCTTGTCAAGAGTAAAAGGGAATCATACATTAGATATAGACAACTGGGATTAAGTGAATCCCCTGAAGGGTGTAAAGAGTGTAGGCCCATCCTTAAAAATTAAATCAGGAAGGCAAAGAGGGGAGAAAGAGATAGCTTTAGCAGGTATGGCTAAAGGTAATCCAAAATGATTCTACAAATATATTAAGAGCAAGAGAGCAACTAGAGAGTAGGACCCCTGAAAGATCAACAAGGTTATCTATGTGTTGAACATCAGGATATGGGAGTTATTAAATAAATGTTTTGTATCAGTTTTTACTGTTGAGAAATAAATGGAGGTTAGAGAACTCAGAGAAATAAATATTGGTGTTTTGAGAACAGTTCACATTACTGAAGTAGTAGTGCTGGAGGTCTTATAAAGGTGTATAAATCTCCAGGACCGGATCAAGTGTATCCCAGGATGCTGTGGTAAGTTAGGAAGGAAATTGCGGGCTTCTAGTAGAAATATTTTTGTCATCTATAAAGATAGGTGAAGGACTGGAGGATGGCTAATGTTGTGCCATTGTTTAAGGAGAAGGCCGGAAACAATAAACCTGTGAGCCTGACATTAGTGGTGGATAAGATGGTGGAGGTGATTCTAAAAGATATGAATTACACGCATTTGGAGAGACAAGGATTGGTTAGGGATGATCAGCATGGTTTTGTGAGGAAAACCGTGTCTCAAACTTCATTGAGTTTTTTTTTAAACAAGTAACCAAAAAGATTGATGAGGGCAGAGTCGTAGTCTTTACTTACTTGGACTCCAGTAAAGCTTTTGACAAGGTTCCACATGTTAGACTAAGTAATAAGGTTAGATCACATGGGATTCAGGGTGACCTTGCCAATTGGATACATAATTGGCTTTATAGTAGGAGACAGAGGATGGTGGTGAATGGTTGTTTCTCAGATGGGAATCTTGTGACTAGCTGTGTTCCACAGGGATTGGTACTGGGTGCACTTTTGTTTATCATTTATATAAATGATTTGGATGACAATATAGAATGCATGGTTAGTAAGTTTGCAGCTGACACCAGCATTGGTGGTAGAGTAGCTGAAATTACAAAGGGACACTGATCATCTGGGTCAATGGTTGAAGAGTGGTAGATGGAGTTTAATTTGGGTAAATGTGAGGTATTGCATTTTGATAATACAAGGACAGGACAGGACTAATACAATTAATGAAAGAGCCCTGGGTAGTGTTGTAGAACAGAGAGATCTAGAGGTTCAGGTACACAATTTCTTGAAATTGGCATCCCAGGTAGACAAGGAGGTTAAGAAGGCATTTAGCATGCTTGCCTTCATTACTCAGATCTTTGAGTATAAGATTTGGGACATCATGTTGAGTTTGTACAGGACCTTGGCCTCTTCTTGGAGTACTGTGTCCAGTTCTGGTCACTCTGTTGTAGGAAGGGTATTATTAAACTGGAGGGGGTTCAGAAAAGAATTACCAGAATGTTGCTGGGAATGGAGAGTTTGAGATATAGAAGTAGACTGGATAGACTGGGACTTTTTTCACTGGATGATAGGAGTTGAGGCGTGACCATATTGAGGTTTATAAAATCAAGCGCAGCATAGATAAGCTGAATGACAAGGGTGTTTTCCCTTGGCTGGGGGAGTTCAAAACTAGGAGAGCATACTTTTAAGGTGAGGGGAGAAGGGTTTAAAAAGGACACGAGGGGTTACTTTTTTTTACACAGACAATGGTTTGTGTGTGGAATGTACTGCCAGAGAAAATGATGGATACCGGTACAGTTACAATGTTTAAAAGATATTTGTATAATTCATGAGTAGGAAAAGTTTGGAGGGATATAAGTGAAACACAGGCAGTTGGGAATAGTTAGCTTGGGAAATTGGTCTGTGTGGATTGGGTGGACTGAAGTGTCTGTTTCCGTGCTGCATAACTCTAAGTCAATTGGCCAGAAGCACCTACAGTCACAGCAGCAGCAGAACTCAGTAGCGGGCAATGCCTGGAACTGCACTCAAAAAGAAATTGTCATGAGGACTTGAGCATTTTAGCATGATGAGTTATTGGATCCCTGAGATGTGCCATAAGGAGAGTGAGAGATAAGTTTTGGAGGCCGGGCAAGGAGATAAAAAACAGGTGTGTGTAATATGATTTTACATGGGGAGGAGTAAATTAAGCCCTGCCATATAACGCACTCCCTTGCTCCTGTTTTTCATCACAAAAAGAAGACCTTTCCACTCTCAACTGTCCATCTCTACCCAGCATCCAAGAGCAGTGGAGATATTGAGGACTGTACAAGGTCAAAAAGCAGGCAGGCTTGTGGGCTCCTTACCCATCTCCTGTACTATACGTATAGGCTTGGGGTTGGGCCGAAGGCGATGGGCTATTGTTGTCCTGATTGTAACGAGGTCAGCTGAGTGGCCCTCACAGAATTCCCTGATTGGTGCTGTTAACTGAGTTCAATCAGGGGGCCCTGGCTGACAGATATAAGCAGGAGTGTCAGAGGTTCTGCTTACTCTGAGAGCTGACTCTGGGGGAAGCTGGATCAGTGTCAAGGTCTCTGCACGTGTAAATAAAGGGTGACTTAGTGATGGGATACTGGCCTCTGGAGTTATTTCAAACGCGACCCAACATATTTTCCCTACCTCCCCCGACTGAATTTAATGAGGCAAAGCCATTAAATTCAGCCCCATGTTTCAGTTTAAAAATCTTAAATAAAGTGTGCGAGCAGCAGCAGCATGTGCCAATTCCTAGATGCTTTTTATTTTGATCTCAGCGTTCTACATCAACTCAATACTTGCTTTGTATTTTGTGTCAGTTTAATCTGTTTTGGACCATTTTAAAGTTCCTGCTTTTTTCTGTTTCAAGTTTGTTGCTGTAATCTTTTACCTCATGTTTTGATATTACTGTGTTTTCCAAGTTTCCCATGTTTCTTTGTACCCCAGGCCAGTTCACGGTGTCCAAAACAGTGACAGGGATAGCCTCACCTCTACCACAATAGACAGCTGTGACTTGTGAAACTCTGCCTTATTTTGTTTTCTGCTCAATAATGTTTTCTCTCAATAATGACTCACCCTCACAGTGGAGATTATGTTAATAAACTAAATAATGTCAACCTGAGCTCAGGCATTATTATCCTAATAAGTGAAGTGTACCAAAGACTCTGGATAGTGGGCTCTGCAAGAATCGTCAATTACTTGCTTGATCAAATTGCCGTATGTTTGTGGAATTAACAGATTTTGTCATGCAAATGTCCTGCTCTCCATCTGAGCCAAACTAAGGAGGGGGAGGGGAGGAGAAGGGAGTTACAGTGAATTTACAAGATGAAATGTGCTCTATTCCACACTAACAGCCCTCAGTCACTGAACTCCAGAATGAAATAGCAGCATCATGCATTATAAATTACTGGGTGTATGTCAGGAATTGGCAGCCTGTAGAAGATATTTCAGCAAGTTAACAGCTGCTGGGTGACCCATGAGCAGCACAAAAGTAAATGGACCGCAGTGGCTTGGGGTGGAATCTTGGTACACCTGAGATGGCGAGCTGACAAGTGGGAAGGGCACTTAATCAGGCAAGGTGATCGTGTGCCCAGCCTCACCATAATTAACTGTAAGGCAGCAAGGCCCATGGTCAAGTTTCCTCCCCACCACTGATTAAGGACTATTTATAAGCTTCAGCCGTAAGGGTTTGGACCAAATGGTTGCGGCGAGTGGGCCCAGTGCAGACCTTGTGGTGGGTGAAAATAGGCTCCTATTTACTTCCCTGGGGCAAGCACAGGACCTGGCGTCAGAATAGGCAGCTGCCACATTGGAAGAGGCAACGATGGCGAGGTAGGCCCTGCAGCGAAAGGTGGCGCCTGAGAATTGGCAACGTTGTCGTCGGCTGGGTCCAATGGTGGCGGTGGCGAAGCAATGGCAGAAGGGCATCACAGCAACATCGTGAGAGATGTGCCTCTGACGTTAGCGACTCTGGTGCAGTGAGGCATTTGCGGAGGAGAATCGGCTCAGCAGCTCCAGGTGGCACCTAAAGAGCGGTGACTTCAATGATGGTTAGGCCTGGTGCGGACGGCAGTGAGGTGGGGGCGCAGGAATAGCAGCGTAGCTGTCGTTGATGAGCTGGCTCAGGACTGATGGACTCTCTTTAAGCTGCATTTTTCTTTCAGCTGTTCAAATGTCGCCGGATTGTGGCAACAGGGGAAAAGCTTTTCACTATATTCTACTGTTTTTCTCACTGTAAAATACAAATGACAATAAAATCATAAATCACAACCCAGTGCCAAGCTGGCCTGTTGCCATGTGGCTTTGCGCAACAGGTTTGATTTATTTGAGCAACTTGATGTCTTCATGGCGAGGGATTGGACAGTGAGCAGGAATTGGCCTCTTGGAACCAGCCCCCTTGTATCCCCTTCCCTTGCTCTAAAACCTCTTTCACCCACCTCACTCTGTGATTCCCAACCCAAGAATCAGAACTACAACCCAGAACAACTTACCAACCCTTAAATGAAGACAGAGGAAATGGTACAGAGAGGATTAGGGAGGTATCTCAAGAGATTTTCTTTGAAGGTTAGGTCATTGGTGGAGCATTTAAAGTTTGAGATGGTCATGATGTCAAAATTGGAGGAACACAGGTATCACAGAAGTTTGTAGAACTGTACTGGGTAGAAATGTGGAAGCAATATGAGAATACTTTGAATTCAAAGCTTGGAACTAGCTGCGAGTTAGGGTCCAGACAGCAGAGTTTTTGATGAACTCAGGCAGTCTTCCTTTGCAATATCGTTTTGAAACATGTCACACCTATAAGGTGAGAAATGGAAATGTCACTGGGACAAAACGAGACAGTTTCCTGCTTCACATATCCACTGTTAGTCGTAAACCACTTCCAGACCAAGGTTGACACACTGAGGGCAAACTGGACAGTGTCCAAAAATGAGTTTGAAATGCATGATTAATCTGTGCAGTTTCTTCCAGATACAGACAACACAGAAATCTGCTGCTGTGTGCTTATTACCATGGTCATAGCATGTTGTCAATGCTAAACATGCTGCAGATTTCCACATGCTTCCTGTCTCAGCTGGGGTCCCAAGGTCATGTGAGGTTGGTATCACTTAAAGCTGGTCTGCCTTACTTTAAGCCAGTCAATAACTTTTGCAATGGAGTACAGCAAATAGTAGAAGCTTCCAAATCGGATGAACACTGAATATTTTCTAAATAGTTTCTTGGACTATTTTCTAAATGGGGAGAAAATTCAGAAATCTGAAGTGCAAAGGGACTTAGGGGTCCTGATCCACGTTTCTCTTAAGGTAAGCGTGCAGATTGAGCTGTTAATTAGGAAGGCAATTACAATGTTGCCATTCATCTCAAGAGGATGAGAATATAAAAGCAGGAATGTACTTCTGTGGCTTAAAAAGGCTCTGGTCAGACCACATTGAGAGTATTGTGAGCAATATTGGGCCCCCATATCTTTGGAAATACGTAGTGGCCCTGGAGTGGGTCCAGAGGAGGTTCATGAGAATGATCCCAGGAGTAAAAGGCTTAACTTATAAGAAACGTTTGAGGACTCTGGGACTATACCTGATGGAGTTTAGAAGGATGGGGAGGGATCTGATTGAAATTTACAGAATACTGATTTGCCTGGACAGAATGGACGTTGGGAAGATGTTTCCATTGGTAGGAGAGACTAGGACCCAAGGGCATAGTCTTATAGTAAAGAGAAGACCTTTCAGAACAGAGATGAGGAGAAACTTCTTCAGCTAGAGAATGGAGAATCTGTGGAATTCATTATCACAAAAGGCTGGAGGCCAGGTATTGAGTATATTTAATACAGAGATAAGTTCTTGATTACTAAGGGAATCAAAGGTTACAGGGAGAAAGCAGGAAAATGGGATTGACAAACCTATCAGCCATGACTGAATGGCAGAGCAAGACTCAATGGGCTGAATGGTCTAATTTCTATTCCTATGGCTTATTGTCTTATGGCTCACTCTTGCCCGTGGGTCAGAAAGTTGTTGATACAAATGTCACTCGGAGACTGGATCACAACAAATAGGGTGACACTCTTGCAGTAATGAAGAAGTGCTGCATTGATCGAGATGTTCGCTTTTGGATAGGATGATAAGTTTTTCAGATCCCATTGTACTGTTTTAAAGAAGAGCAGCTGCTTTATTGCTAGCATCCTGGACGATATGTATTCCTCATGAAAATGGATGATTTGGTCATTGTCACACTGATGGTTGTGGGAGTTTATATATGTGCAAATTCGCTACTGTGCTCCCTTCATTACAATTGTGACCACACTTACAAAACACTCATTTGGCTGCAAAATCTTTGTGAGCAGGAGGAGAGAGGCTTTCTCATTCTAGAGAAAACCAGGAAGCCTTCCTGACAAAAACTACATCAGTCAGAGTACAGAGCCATCACAATCAAATGCCAGGCTATAATGGATGTAATGACACAACACAGTCAATGGCTTCATGTGAGTGAGTGCGAACAGCGAATGCACATTTAAATATTGTAATCTTAGAACTGAATCAGAGACGACTCACTTCATTATCACACTCCCATTTACTACGGATCAACCATCTCAAGCAACCATGACTCATATGTCAAATGACTTCCTTCACCTGAATATCTCACAGTAACCAAGATTTGAACCTTCATGGGGCCTTATTTGTCCTGGATGGAGTCACACTTCTTCAGTATTGCTGGAGCTGCACTCATCCAGGCAAGTGGGAAGTATTCCAACACACTCTTGGCTTGTGCCTTCCACGTGATGGACAAGTTTTCTGGAGTCAGGTGGTGAGCTAATCACTGCAGATTTCCCAGCATTTGCTCTTCTCTTGTTGCATCAGTATATAGCTGGTCCAGTTCAGGTTCTCGTCAGCTTCCCCTGGATATTTATTGTTGGGGACTTAGCAATAGCATTTTCATAGAAGATTGAGGGAAGATGGTTGGACACTGTCTTGTTACAGATCACTATTGCTTGACGTTGCTATAGTGCGAATTTTTGTTTGCTATTTATCAGTGTCAGGTTGGATGTTGTTCTGGTCTTGTTGCATTTGGAAATAGGCTGATTAAGAGATTGTGAACAGTGTTGAACGTCGTAGAATCATTAGCAAACACTCACATTTCTGACTTAATGATGGCTGGATGGTAAATTATGAAACAACATGAGACTGTCAGGCCAAGGCACTATCTTGAGGTACTCCTGCAGAAATGTCCTGCACCTCTAATGACTGAGCTCCAACAACCAAAGCATCTTCCTCTTAACTCTAACCAATGGAAAGATTCCCCCACCTCCACCTCACCACCACCAATTCCCAATGACTCCAGCTTTTTTCGGGCTCTTTGATGCCACACTGTCAAAAGTGAGCTTGATGTCAAGGACAGCCACTGTCACCTCACCTCTGGAGTTCAGTTCTTTTGCTCATGCTTAGACCAAAGTCAAAATGAGGTGAATAGTTACTTGGCTCAGGCAGAACCCAAATTAAGCATCAGTGAGCAGCTTATTTATTTCCAAGTACTACTTGATAGCTTGATCAAGAATAATCTAATGCAGTGTTATGTGACTGGATTGGATTTGTCCTGATTCGCGTGTGAAGAAACGTTGTTGGATAGATGCCAGTATTGTAGCTGTCCGGGAACAGCTCATTATGTGGCATGGTTAGTTCTGAAGCACGTCTTTCATATTCATGCCAAAATGTAGTCAGAACCTGTTGTCTTTGCAATATCTCAGCTTTGTTTTGAAAGCATACGGATTTAATTGAATTGTTGAAAGACTGGCATCTATGACACTGGGGACCTCAGGAGGGGGCTGAGATGTATCATGCACTTGGCATTTCTGGCTAAAGATGGATGTAAAAACTTCAGCCTTGTCTATTGCACTGATGCGCTGTTTTACCTATCATTGAGGATGGGGATGTTTGTGGAGGTTAGCTGCCTATCACCATTCATGACTGGATATGGCAGGACTGCAGAATTTCGATCCTATTCATTGGTTGTGTGATCACTTAGTATTGTCTATTGGATGTTGTTTCCACTTTTGGGTATTCAGGTAGTCCTGTGGCATGAATGATGCCTCATTATGATGCAAATCTGGCATATCGTCTTGCATGTTTCACTGAACCTGGAATAATTCCCCACCTGATGGTAATGGGACTATGTGGGAAATGCCAGACCACAAGTTGCAGGTTAGGGTTGAATGCAAATCTGCAGCTGAGAATAACCCACAGCACTTCATGGATGCCCGTTTTGAGTTGTTAGATTTGTGTAAAGCCCATTTAACAAACATAGTAGTGCTCTGGGGATCAGTTGTGACTCAGCCAATAGCACTATAGATTGCTGTATATAAGATGACTTGGTATATATGATGACCCCAAATGTCCAATGTCAATATGCAAGTTTCAGAAATGCATTGTTGGTGTACAAGTTGATACTTTTTTAGTTAGCAAACAAACAGTTACAGCTCTCTGTATATCAGGAGTTAGGAGTTCAGCAATACATGTTTAGGGCTATATTTAGCCTATAAATCAGCATATTAAATCAACGGGCAATACAGGCCTTATTGCTAAGATGGTGTGGGCAACTTTAAGATACTCATACACGAGACCTTGCATGGTAATTGATGAACACATCAGTTCATTTTATACAGGGTCAATTAGTTGATGGTTGTTATTGGAAGGAATTTTAGATGCTTCAAAGTTCAACCATAGAATTGTCTAAGGAAAGTATAAATTAAAATTTGAAACAGGCCAAAGTTCATTATTATGACAGGACAGCAAGGTGGTATGAATAGATTTGCATTACTCTATCAAGGTGATTGGACTGAAAAAGAATGGGCTCAATTCTATGCTGCAAATTTCTATATTTTCCGTTATGGTACATATGCAATTATACAGACTCTGAATAACAGTCAACACATTGAAAAAGCTTTATTTGCATGAGTCAGTGACTCAACAGCTCCAATAAATCTGCTGCCTAATTTGCTGGTGATTAGTGCTGGACGAAATAAATCGCATGCTGCAATAGCACAAACCAAATTTACAAATAGTTTAATTGGTAATATCTGAATACTTAGTAATAACATGCAAACATCTTGTCCCAAACCTGTTCCTTAGGTCAGCAGGCAGAATGTAGATTTACTGCATATATGTCATTTGCCAACATTTGGAGTGAGTTTGCTTCTAAAAAAGGTGTTTTACTTGATGATTATGTTTTCTCCAATGACATAACCTGGATGTTGGTGCTATGGTGCTGAAGAATTCCACAGACATTTATTACAACTACATCCTATTTCAACTAAATATTATTGCTGAGTCAAAATCTTGGAATTCTCTAAGGGCATTGTGGGTCAATCTACAGCAGGTGGACTGCAATGGTTCAAGAAGGCAGCTCACCACCGCCTTCTCAAGGACAACTAGGAATGAGCAATACATTCTGGCCCAGCCAGCGATGCCCACAACCAATAAATGAACAAAAAAATTAAATCTTACATTCCTCAGGCACTAAGGTGCCTGAACTAATATTAAGCAGATAGGTTACAAATGAGGAACCCTCCTAGATAGGCTCAGGTTATGATACAGGGATGCTATCATGAGCTGTTTCTTAATGACTGTGAGACATAACACAACAGCATTTTGAAAAGAACACATCTAAAGGTAATAATGAAATTGGAAATCATGCATCTGACGTTAAAGCATTGCACTTTTCTAATGTTTTAAGTTGCCACATTTATTGTCTTAACGTTCATAGATCATCTTTTATTTTTAGTCATTTGCAAAAATTCAAGTATATTTGTGATGTTTTCCTGACAAGCTGGTATACCAATTTGAAGCACTGATGTAGACACATAATACAAGAAGACTCCCAAATATGAGTCAACGGTGCTGTGCTCAAAGCAAGTGGGGACTGAGGATATATGAATTCACAGGAAGGAAATTGATGCACTTAATCAATTTTTTTCCCTTTGCATAAATACATGCAGAATGCCTGGAGTTTTCTTGGAAGCACACTAGATTTCGGAGCGCTGCTTCTTCATCAGATGGTTGTCAGTCCAACACAGGCAACTCCAAATCATGGAATTTTTTTAAGACCTGTCCCACATTGTAAGCATTAGTTTGCATGTTCCATTATAGTAAAGTGTTTTCAATTTTTAGCAGCAGTACCGAGTTACAGCAATAAAACAGTGTGTTGCTTAAGGACTGTGCCTTTTCATTTTCAAGCCTTTAAGAAAAGCTGGACTCTAAAGAGAAACAACTGTTTTACCAGGATGACTGCATAATTTCATAGCAAGCAATCAATACTGTTTGTGAACTCTGCTTTTATGGCTGTGGGTGATTATGATCTGAGGAGTGTTTACACGTGAAGGTGATTGGTTAGCAGTTAACTAATCGTGTTGGAACTGGAAACACTCTACAAAGACATTAGGTGCAGAGAGAGAGAGAGAGACACCAAAATATGTACAGCTGTTCTTCCCTGAAAAAGCTACCTGTTCCCTACATTAAAAGAAAACTCAGTTTAAACTTGAAGAACCCCAGTTACCTTTCCTGCAGTGTTTACTGTAATTTCTGCAAATCACAAGCACATTGCCTGCCATCTGTTGCACTGGCACCGGATAAACTGGTTCGCTGTCATCACGGTATCACAAAATTACATTGCTTAGTGCTTCATTCCTTCAAGACTAAGCAGGAGTACTCATGGCATCCCTGTCTCACCTTGCCCCTTTACCAAAAATACCAGGCTCACAGTATTTCTGTATTGCCATGCCACTTAGAGATGGGTGTGCAGTGAGATTGAGGTTAGAGATGGGAGTACAGCGAGACTGCCAGGGATATGCTGCAATATTGGCAACTGAGAGTGAATGTGCAGCTGCAAAGGTATCATAAAGTGATGTGTCTGGGAACAAACAAGTGGTTAGGAGTGAATTTGGTGAGTGCAGACTCTGTACGAGCAGTCACGCTGCAGACATCAATGCCAATTTTTATGATGGGTCAAAGGCATGAGTACACTTTGATTGGTAATTGTAAATGGTGCTGGGGAGGTGTCAAAGGATTCAAATACAAGGTAGGAATTACTAAAGGTGTCAAATCAGGAATAAGACACTAAGATTAAAATATTCAATTAAGGACTATTTATGAGTAAGCCTTGCAATTAAAGTAATTATTTTTTAATGTGTCTGTTACAACAAGAATATTAATTGCAAAGAATCAAATGAATGACTTTGTACTCCTGGTAGGGAGCTTTGCCTCCTGAGTGTATGTGATGGAAACAAAAACACATGCAGCACACTACGTTCTCCCTTACAATACTTTAAGTAATTGGAAAATAGAATGAAGCACACCATATTTCTGATTGGAAAACATAGCACCTAGAGGGCTTAAATTCTAAATCTTAGTCTGTGCTTCAACAACTTTTGTACTGTCTGGACCTGCTGCTTCTAGAAACATTAAGAAAATTGCCATCAAATACTGAAATGAGTTATTGGGTTATTGGAAAATGTGGCACTGACGTGTGCTGCACAAGCATGACACAAGAAAGATGATCAATACATGCACCAGATAAACAGTCTTTTTTTATGATAATGCAGGGGATTTCTTTTCGGTTTCACTGGTGCTGCATTCGGAATATATGTTTGGAAGATTTCTATCATTATTAGTTGGATGACTAGTATCATGCAGCCAAAGTGCTGGGAGAAGATTCTGGTGATGACACAGCCTGTTTCATTATGCTTCCATTGAAAAGAATGGAAAAATAATCAATTGGACTTTCTCAGGGTGTGCAACATCTCCATTATACTCAATTTATTTTCAATTCACAAAAACTCATTCTACTGAAAGCACTGTTGATTAACAATGTGTTATTTCTGAGGGAATTAATTTACAGTTTATGACTTCACAATTGACGACAATAGTCTCACTCTGAAAAATACTCAGTCCTAAATCAATTATATAAACATTCTGATTACAATTTCTAGCAGTTTGCAAGTTATTTTAAAATCGTTTGTGCCTCTTGCATAACTAAGTCACTAACTCTTTCATCAGTATGTAGCATGGCATCAGTTAGGATTTCACATAAGTTTGTTAGCCAGTGTGAAAAAAAGCATTAAATGTAATTTCAGTTCATGTATGGACATTCAAAACTTTATCAGTGTTTGAAGGAGGGGATAGGCACACAATTTATTTAATTGCTGCTGAATTGCCATAGTAATGACCTTCCTTTTATTTGACATCCGTTAGGTTTGGTGCAAGTTTTCTTCAAGCTACACAATAGAAATTAAAGTATCCTACTTTTGCCCTAAATGTCATTCCATTTAAAATTGCTTTCCTATCAGCCAAGCCAGGCCATGCTTGATGGTTTAATATTCAGCATCTTAAGTAAAGCCTGCCCAGCATCATACTTCCAGCACTCATAGCCTGGATAGGGTGGGACAGATTGAATCTTGAATGTTGTGGCTGCAATGCTCGAACTGGTTCTGCATGCCAGCATTTCCTGTCATTTCATCCACGTTCATCTCAAAGAAAAGTACTAATGCTGAGTCTGCTTATAAATAAGGTCACTGGGATTGAACGTGTTCAAAATACAAAAGTTGGGGGTAAATATATTTACTGAAAAGAGTTGTAACATGATTACTCTTCAAAATGGATGCAGGCTACCCTCCTTCACCTGGCAATGAACAGAAAGAGACAGATAAGAGAATTCATTTTTAAAAATTCTTTTGTTGGATTTGAATGCTGCTGGCTAGGCTAGAATTACCCTTCTGCATTAGAAAATTACACATAAAGTATCCATTTACATTCTGGACAGATTCAAACTGGTTTGGGAACGGTTTCTTCAAAATAATCTCATATAGCACCTGACTCCAGAGTGATAACCACTTTACAGGACCCAAATATGACAGGGGTCAGTGCTGGGGAGACAATTATTTACAATACAAATGAATGACTTGGATGGGGAAAATGAAGGTACTACCACTAAATTTGTAGATGACACAAAAATAGGCGAGAAGGCAAGTGGCTAGGCTGATGCATAAAGTCTGCAGAGGGATAGACAGATTGAATGAGTGGGCAAAAATTTGGCAGATAGAATATAATGTGAGAAATATAGGATAGGAGGAATAGAGGAGCGGAATATTATTTAAATGGTGAAAGATTGCAAAATGCTACAGCACAAATAATAATAATAAATGTAGTTTCAGCAGGTACTAGGGAAGGGAAATGAAATGTTCGCCTTTACTTCAAAGGAAGCAAAATATAAAAGTAGGGTGAATTTGCTGAAACTATACCTATTCAAAAGAATATCTAAAAAAACTTATTGAAACATACAATATTGCTAAGGGACTCTAGGGAAGGACATTTCCCCATTTAGGATTTGCTAGGACCAGAGGGCATAATCTGAGAACAAGGAGTTGCCCATATAAGACAGAGTTGAGGAAGAATTACATCTCTCAGGAGGGTAATAAACCTGCGTAATTCTTTACTGCAGAGGCCTGTCAAGGCTGCACTATTAAATCTATTCAAGGCTGAGATCAGCTGCGATTGCACTGAATAGCAGAGTAGACACCCAAGACTGATTGGTCTACTCCTGCCTCTGTTTCTCATGTTTACCTTAAAATGCACAATACCTTAAAATCTAAATATCTAAACAACGTTGACTTGGTAACACAGTTCTATTTTTGCACAATTAAAATAACTGAAGATTTTGTACAATCCCTTTTGTGCATTTCAGATGTTCGGAGAGGAGTGTCAGCAGGACTGTGATGATAACTGGAGAAGATTCTGCACAGAGCTATGTTTAAAACTACTCTATTAATTACATTGGATTCTATACCCTGTCCTGAATTTCAAGGCTGTTTTCTCACTGTACAACTTAACATTAATTATTACAGTTTCACTGGTGTAAAGATCATCTGTGTTAGGAAGTTAAGCATTTTACCATTTTTATTACCGAGTATTGCCATCAAACCCTTCCAGATCAGGCAAAAGTGTGTTCTAATTCTATCACAACAGAAGGTTGCTGCCACACTGGTATAAATTTTCCATTTCAGGTAAATAACTTTAAATAGTTATCTTGCATTTTGGGTTCCCACTCCTTCAACAAGAAGCTTGAAACTTGCTGAAATTATTTCAAAGGCACCCAAGAGTCAACAAAGGGAATGTTTTCTTTTCAGTATTTCTCCACTATGAAACATCTCCACTATGACCCATGCTGCAGCGGTAAAATTACAGTTTGATAGCCCAGATGCATTCATTCATTCCAAAGGAAAATCCTAAATTTTTATCCATTTGGAATTCTAGATTTGGTTGAATTGCACTCATTAACAGAAATGGGTGGAGGATGAAAATAATGTGCACAAAATCACATTGTTATTGTCGGCCTAATTTCTAGTAAAACACAAAAATTCAACTTGATTGGAATATACAAACATTAGAACAAATCTAAACTATTCAGTTCCTTAAGCTTGCTTCACTATTCTAGAATAAAAACAGAAAATACTGGAGTAATTCAGCAGGTCTGGCAGCTTACCTGAATAAAGGAAGACTCATCTTTGAAAGGAAACTTCTGAAGAATGATATTTCAACTCAAAGTAGTAATTCTACTCTTTCCTTGGATGCTGGTGGATCTGTTGAGTTTCTCCAGCATTTCTGTATTTTTTTAAATCTCAGGCTTCCAACATCCACAGAATTGTGTGTCCACCATTCTAAACCATGGTCAATTGTTTGCCTCAATCCTGAATATTATTTTTATCTAGAAATTGAATATTTTCTGTTTTGAACTTACATAATGGCTAAACTTTCACATGCCTCAGGGATAGAGATTTTAAAATATTTACCACTCTCCAAGTGAAAGAATTCCTCATCTCAGTCCTAAATAGCTATCCCTTTTTCGGAGGTGGTTTTGCCAGGGGAAACATCCTTTCTGCAGCTACTCTGTTTATCACCTTCATGAGTTGTACTAGTAATTCTGAGACTGACTCTCATTCTTCTAAACTCCAGAGAAAATAGACTAAATCTGATCTGGTGCACCTCTGCTTCACTCTTTCTATTGCAGTGTATCTTTTCTTACACAAGCTGACCAGAACAACACATTATTCTCCAAGTGGAGTCTCACTAGTGTGCTTTGCAAATGAAACAAGACTTCTTTGTTCCTGTACTTAAATTCTCTTGGAAGAAAGGTTAATAAACTACTTGCCTTCCAAATTGCTTGACGCACCTGTTTGCTAGCTTTCAGTGACTCATGAAAAAAGGGAGCCAAGTCCCTTTGAATAGCAACACTTTCTAAACTCTCGCCATTTAAAAAAACACTTATGCTGCACATTTGTTCCTCCTGCCAAATTGGGCAATCACACGCTTATCTACATTATTTTCCAACTACCATATTTACTTACTATTGCCCACTCACTCAACCTGTTTAAATCCCCTCAAAGCTGTTTTGCATCCTTCTCACAACTTACATTTCCACATGTTTTCTATTCTTTCAGTTTTGGAAACATTACAATTCACAGTCACAAACAAATCATTGATATGGATTACAAACAGCTGGAGGCTTGTGGTACCCCATGGGACACAGCTGTTTAACATGAGAATGACCAATTTATTCTTAGTCTCTACTTTCTGCCTGTTAATCAATCTCAATCCCAGGCACCTTAGTTTTGTTGATTAGCCGCTTGTGCGGAACTTTATGAAAAGTCTTCTGAAAACAAAAACATTCCACATCCCTCTTATTGGCGCTGCTCCTAAAATCCTCAAAACTCCACCAGGTTTGTCAAATGTAATTTCTCCTTCATAAATCCCTGTTGATTCTGTCCAATAAAGAATTATTTTCTAAATATGCACTAATCCCATCTTTTATAACAGATTTCTATACTTTCCCTACTACTGGTGTCAAACTAATGGTTTGGAGTCCTTTTTTTCTCTTTCTCTACTTTAGTAAATAATGGGTTGTACTGACAATGTCCTAATCTGCAGCCATCACTGCAGAATTTCTAGACTTTTGAAAATGGTCACCTGAGCATCCATTATTTCTGTAATCATGAATTTCAAAATCAATACGACCTGGAATTTTGTCAAATTTCAGTTTCATTAATTTCTCCAATGCTACCTCTTACAAATTCTAATTTCTCACAGTACTGCAAATTCACTAGACCCTTGGATCATGATTATTTCAGGGAGGCTTCCTGTGTCTTACTCTGAAAAGACAGACACATAGTACTTGTTTAGTTCCTCTATCATTTCTTTATTTCCTCTTATAAATTCTCTTGTCTCTGTCCGTTATTTTCCTTTGCTGATTTTTCCTTACCTATGGACACTTTTGTAACCATTTATATGTATTTAGCTATTTTACATAAATATTTTATTCTCCTTATTAATGAATTTCTTGACCTTCCTTCGCTGAATTATAAAATTATCTCAATCCCCAGCCATGCAATGGTTTTTTGGCAATTTCATAAGCCTTGTCATTTGATCTAAGACTATCGTAAACTTCCCTCGTTAGCTCTGTTTCTCTCTCTTCTGATTGGGTATTCTTGCTTTAAAGGAATGCACATATGTATTTTTGAAAACCAAGCATTTATTCTGTATATGCTAACCGTTGCCTAATTACTGTCAAATCTTTTAATCTATTTTTCCAATCCACCATCACCAACTTCCTCTTCAGGCATTCATAATTGGTCTTGCTTAGTTTTAAGGCTTTAGTTTCACACTGAATACATCTTTTTCAAATTTAATGGAAAATTCTATCATGGTTACCATTTCGTAAATATTCTTTTACAATACTATTTATTAATATGGGTGGTTACTCTTCAGAGGGTCGGTATGGACCTGTTGGACCGAAGGGCCTGTTTCCACACTAAGTAATCTAATCTAATCCAAAAAAAATTTACCTTTTCTTACTCCATAATAACAGATGTAAAATAGACTGTGCCCTCGCTGGTTCCTCAACATATTGCTCTGGAAAAGTGTCTCAAATACATTCCAGGAATAATTCTTCCTCTGCATTGGTGCGAATTTGATTCATCTAATCTGTATGTGGATTAAAGTCACCCATGATTACTACATTCTCCTTACTCCCAACATTACTCATTTCCTGATTTATACCCTACCTTACATTAGCACGGATTGTTTTGTGGCCTATAAATCACTGCTACTAATTTCTGGTGCCTCTTGCTGTTTTTTAGTTCCACCCAAATAGATATTGAATCTCGTACTTCTGAGTGGAGATTCTAGATCAATGATCAAATCACAAATTCCATCCCTTATTATCACCACTATCGCCAATTCTGTTTCATTTTTTGATAATCTCTCCTAAATATGTAATGTCATTTGATGTTCAGTTCCAAGTCTTGGGTCACCCTGCTGTTACATCACTGTGATAACAGCTAACCTAAAAGTTTTACTTCTGTTATTGCCATCAATTCATATATCTTGTTTGACTGCTGCATGCATTCAGATAGAGTAACTCTAATTCAGGTATTTTTTGTGACACTAGTCAGTAACTGGACCATGGTTAATTCTCAGATTTGTTTATGTTGCTTCCTTATTTCATTTACAGATTTTCAACTTCCCGTATTCACTTGGTTTTTAATACTGAGTTCCTTTTTCAGTTCCCGTTCCCCTGATAAACTAGCATAAACCTTGCTAACAGCACTAGCAAATATTCCCTTGAGAGTATAAGCCTGGGTGATATTAAGGGTCAATTCATTCTCTTTGTACATGTCCCACCTATGAGAGAGCATGTCCCAATGTCCCAGAAGTCTAAAGCTCTCCATCCTGCATCAGTTTTTCCAGTCATGTGATCATTTGCTCAATCATCCTATTCCTATAATCACTTGGAGTATTGGGAGCAATCCTTGGATTACTGTCTTTTCAATCCCTTACCTAGTTCTGAATGATAAACAAGACATGAAGTAGGCTCTTACCAATAACGCTATCCTCCTGACTGCCATAACAGCTGCCCAAGTCTGCAGATAGCCTGACAGGATTGGTTGCGGAATGCAATTACATCACCCACCCAAGTAATGGAATTGACCACACCTTCAATTATAAGTCAGGCAAATTATCGCCAGATGATAATGGTTCTTTAATGGGTCAGGAAACAGTATGTTATTAATAAATAGGTACATGGTTTAAATGACACAGATTTCCTTGTATCATCCCCTGCTGTGCTGTACCACGTTATTAAGTGCAATTAGTGTGGCCTGCTAAAAGTCAGCTGCAGGTCTCATGTACTTAAACTGTGAACCTGTCATTTTTGTTTCTGGGCCATGGCTACATTAGCAGGAGGTTGCTTCATGCAGCTGCAGATCCTGTTTAATTAAAGAGAAGGCAATCAGCCAAAAATTTCCCAACAAAGAACAGAGGTAACAAAATAAAAAGAAAGACAAAGAAAATCTGGTTCCAAAGAAAAAGAGAAACCTTTGTTGTGTTTTAATTTTATAAATAGTAGCTCATATTGATGTGGGGTATTTTTCTGTGGATTAATTTTGAAGTCCTGTACATTTTAGATGCTAAAATTGTACACTAATATGCCAAACAAAAACCATTAGTAGCAGCTGATCTCATTAATTTGATAGCTTGCTAATAAAATCTGATTGCCTGCCAATCAGGACCTTAGGACAGGGGTTGGCCATGGAGGATTTGGGGATGATGTCGAAAGGAGGATTGTCATCTGAACACTTGTCTTAGACAATAATATCAGAGGGAAACACTTTACTGGGAGAAAACAGAAAAAAAGAGCTCTTTTTCTGAGGAGAGAAAATAGTAGAAAAATAATTTCTTGGTGGTTTAGCCAAAAATGCAATTCACTGAAGAATGGGACAAAGATACAATTTTTTTCTTCATGAAGGAGGAGGCGTAATGAGCGAAGGAAAGATAATTTATACAATAAAAGTGTTTGGATTCCCAGAGCTATTTGTTTGACTGTCTGCATTGACACCTCTTTAATAGATTCCAAACTGAACATATACTTATAATATTGATCAATATTTGAGGAACGACATTATGGATATTGACTTCTGGGTCTAACAAAGTAGATTGCATATTATTTCCTGTCTTAAGCATTCCTGTGTTCCAAATTACAATTTTGCTTGTTCCAATGAAATTAATGTGTTGCACGGCCCATTACTCTGGTGTTACTACACTCCGGCAGATACGGAAGTACCATATTTCAGGCAACATCTTGCAAGAATAAAGTTTCAATGAAAGTGGTTGTTGTGTGCACATTTATGTGAACTTTAATTTGGCTAAGACAGATTAATGATTCAGACAAAGTGTCATAAAGTTACAAGGACAGCTTCTGAGAATGGCTGTGATGCTTGTCGACATTACTTTGATGTAATACCAATATCATACTGCCTGTAAATGTGCATGATTATTGCATGTAGTCAGTCACAAATGTACTGTTGAATGGCTAGGGAACTTAGCAGGAAGACCAGGTCTGTGTAAGCAATTAAAGCTAGAGAACCCTGTTTAAAGCCAGCATGTGAACCTTAAAGGGGAAGTGTATTTCGGTTGGAGAAGATACTGTAAACCTTGTGGAAGTGAGTGTGATCAGGAAGGAGAGTGGAGCATGGTGTGACAGACTGACTAACTGATATCTTTATGCATAATGGCATGATTTGACTTATAAATTTGGCTTGGAATATTTATTTTATGATGGGTCTTGTTTTAGATATGCGACTTCTTATGGCCAAAAGGGAATTAAAGGCAAGTTTACTGATATCAGATTGGGAGTAATCACAGACAGTGTAGCTGAAAAGCCTCTCTTCTTCTCCTCTTCTTCCCAATGCAGCCTAAGATGGGAATAGCTTAAACATAGACAGGTGTGATTTTCTGAAGTCCATTCAGGCAAACTTCCTTGATGTGTATGTTTATAGCCCAATGGAAGAAAAAGATATTCCTGGATCTGATTCTAGAGAACGGGGTAGGTCAAGTGGCAAGGATCAAATGGCAGTCCAGGAACATTTCGGGAATTGTGGTAAGGCACTGTGATGTTTAGACAAACTATGGAAAAGTATGAGGAACACTCCATAGTAGAAATACTTGATTGGATAAAGCTCAATTTCAACGGGTAGAGAAAAGATCTGACTTGGCAATTTAGGTTCAAAGATCAGCAGTGAAAATAAATTAGCAATGAATGGTATGTAAAAGAAGAGTTGGGAATAGGCGAGTTGCATTTTCATGATGGGAAAAGCTAGGGCAAACAAACCAATATGCCTTGATAATGAAAGAAATGGAGATGGAGGTGAAACAGTAAAAAGGGGAGCACGACAAATATTACATCAGGAATATGAGTGTAAACCAATCAATGTATAATAAGGTCAAATGGAAAGTGAAAGGAAATAAGAGAAACAAAAAGCCAGTATGGATAAGAGACTGGCAGCGATCAAAAAAATGGGAAATCCAAAGTCAAACAAACTCATGCAGGGCCTACATAAACTATGTTGTTTTCTCCTATATGTTCTGACACAGCACAGAAGTGTATTGATTAAACTGGATCAAGCCAGGATTGCTTTGGACCTCACTGTTACAGGCTGTTTTTTTTCATATAGTGGCTGAGTCTGAGCCCACTCTTATCAATGATCCACAACTTCCAACACAGGTTATTGAGCAGTAATTAAAAGCAGCAAATCTAGATTACATAGCATCTCTGCTCATACCATCACAGCCACTGCTTTCCTTAGAATAGACTGGAACGGAATCTGAGCTCTTCTCCACCCCAAAATTCCACACAATTCTACACTAAATGATCAGGAGCAAAAGAAAAATACCATCTTATTATGATATTTCTGTGAAACAGTAAAACTCAGAAAACAGAGAAGAATGTCTTGGTTGCAATATGTCTCTGATCTAATTATTTTCTTTTGCTGTAATTCTTGGCAATTTCCTTAACTATTGAATTCATCATCAATCACAAGTAGAAATAATTGCAATTACTGTCTACTTTTTTTAACATTCAAACCTTGTGTGATATGTGAGGTGTCGGTCTGTTTTATTAATGCAGTCATTGTTAATGCAATACCTCCAAAACTAATAGAAAATGAATTTAATGAGCTAGATGCTAAAATTCAAAAACCATTCAGGAGAAATAGCAAATGTTTAACCAATTCTCCTGAGTGAACTCATCCATTCAGCCACTTTTATGGACATAATGAATAAAATATAATGCGAGGTTGATTCACCTACAATTTAGATAAAGTGCAAGTTAATTTCCAAAACATTTCAGGTCACACAGATGACAATGAGATGAACTTGCGAGTTTGTCATGATACGGAAGCATTTTACTTTGAAAAGGGAAGAAGAAATATTTGTGACCACTCTATGATATTCTCTGTAACCATTCCGGGGGTCACAGTGAGTTGGCCACATTGAAGCCTGGGCAGGTGAGTCGTGCAGGTGACCCAAAGATGGTTCGAGCAAATGCACCATCCTTCCTCAAGGCAGCAGGGCTGCATGAAGCCGAAACTTCCTCCTCAATGGCATTGTGGCTCCTCCTAACCAAAATACTTCAAAAAGGCAGCTCAATATCAGTTTCTCAAGAGCAATGAGGGCAATAAGTATTGGCACGCCAAACTGTGCCTATATCCTATGAATGAATGAAGAAGTGGTGAGGATGAGGGCTTCATTCCTTTCATGGCATCCTCACCATGCTCTATCTTTTCATCCCCTCTGATAGGGGAAGCATCTGAGGTGCAGGATCCAGTGGTGAAGGTAGCACACAACCGACTGTAGGATGCTGTACCTGTCTGCAGCTGAGCTTTGAAATGATCCACTGAAGGTGAAGTTGAAAGCTTGTGATTGGTAGGGCTTTGTGATGTGTAGAGTGAGATATGAGGTGATAAGGACACAGATATCTCTGATCATTTGCTTCAAGCCCTGTGTTACACTTCAGTGCTGGCTTTCCAGGTAGTTTTGCCTGCATCAGAAGACGCCATGTTCCGACTAACAACTCCTTCTCCTGTGTAGTTTTTTTCTCTGCTATGATTTCCTGATGTTCAGAGTCCTTTCTCTTCTCTTTGGTGTACATGCTGCTGGGCATGCTGCTTCAGTTATCTCTGTCCATGCTGGTGCAGCACCCTTTTCAGATGGACACTTCCTTTTGGTCAGGGACGTCCAAGCAACCTGGTTGTCTAATCCAATGTTCAGTCAACATTCATCTCCTGAGGTTACAAGGGCTACATCCATGCATCTTCCACACCCCACTGATGAGTGCATGAAATTTCTCAGCCAGTTGAAAGTTTCCCTTCACATTCCACAAAGTTTCTCTGCCTTCTAACTTGCCTGAGAAGAACATAAAAGAAAATCCAGTGCAATGTGAAAGTGACTGGTATCGGTCCAATCTGGTCTTAAATACCTTAAATTGGTTCAGACCATTATCAGGCATTTCCAGGTGTTACTGCTTATATTTTCTGAGCAACATTATCCAAGGGTAATAGGACTGGGTAATAGGTATATAGGACTGGAACAGGACACAGACATAAAGAACAGAGAGGGCTGGAGATCACAGGGATAAATGAAAACTATCGGAAATGATAGAGAAACCAAGGAGTGAGAGTTGGAGGAGATTACAAAGGTAAAGAAGGCTTAGAGGAGATAATAGAAATAAGGAGGAATGGGAGTTGGAGGAGATCACTGCAGCAAAGAAGACAGAGTTGGAGGTTGATAACTGAGAAAAGGAGGAACAGGGTTGGAGGAGGTTACAGAAACATGGAGAAGTAGGTCCATAGAGATATTTGAAAACAAGGAAAAGTATTTTAAAATCCTTCTAGCATAGGTCAGCAAGCACAAGTATGGTAAATCAATGAGACCCAGTGTAAGAAAGAAAGCAGATAGCAGAATTTTAGATGGATCCAAGTTTAAGACAATATTTGGTACTTGATTCAAACACTTTTGTTATGACACAGTGTGCCTGATCGAGTATTGTATATGAAATAATGACAGTCCAAAGACTCCTGGAATTATAGCAAAGAATCTAGCTCATCATAGAAAGGATATATCCCTTATTCTTTTCCAAAACTGGGATATCTGACATGTGTGCTTCATACTGATGTGACAGTTTCAAGGTGGTGAAATTGTAAATGCAGGAACAAATATGTCTTGTCTGTTGCTGTTTTTTTTCAAATTTGTTAATCCATTTCCTAAAACTGATGTGGTCTAATGAAAGGAATGGAACATCTGGAGAAATGTAGCTTTTCTCTAAAATGCTTACACCAAACAAATGCCAGCCTGTAGTAGGTGTAAATAGCAATTAAACCAATCATTGTCCTGCTTTACCTGAGTAGGACATGTCAACCTGCTATCCAACTGTAGATACTGTGTAGGTTTGTCTGGTGGCACGGAGCTTGTGAGGAGGGGCTTCAAACTATCCCCACAATCCGATTTTCCAGGTGATGTATAATCAAGTAATCCACTTGAGACGCTCTAAAAAGCAACCAAACCTCATTAAGTTCATGCTCCTTATCGTCTGTCAAACTAAATAATTACTTAGAATCAGGAATCATTGAGTGCATAATGAAAAAGGGATTTGTGAGCTTTCAAGGACCAATCACAACTCAATATTTAATGCTGTTTGTCAACTGGAATACTTAATAATTACACCTTCGAGTTAGAATTGGGTGAGTATAAAGACCAGAATTCAAACTGAATGAAAACTCTGCATAAATCATATGAGAATTGTTTTGGGATTTCACAAACTGAGAACTGCTATCTTTATATTTTAGAGAGGTTCATGACATTTATCACAAATTATACAGTCAAAAAGCCAACAACCTATCTCTGACTGTGGACAAAACGAAAGAGATGGTTGTTGACTTCAGGAGGACACCGAGTGACCACTCTCTGCGGGACGCTGATGGCTCCCCTGTGGAGATTGTGAAGAGCACCAAATTTCTTGGCTTACACCCGGCAGAGAATCTCACCTGGTCCCTCAACACCAGCTCCATAGCCAAGAAAACCCAGCAGCATCTCTACTTTCATGTAGACTGAGGAAAGCCCACCTCCTACACCCCCATCCACACCACATCCTACAGAGGGTTTATTGAGAGTACCCTGAGCTGCTGTATCACTGCCTGGTTTGGGAATTTCACCATCTCAGATCGTAAGACCCTACAACAGATAGTGAGGACAGCTGAGAAGATCATCGGGGTCTCTTTCCCATTACAGACATTTACACCACATGCTGCATCTGAAAGGCTAAGAGCATTGTGGAAGACCCCCCCCACACTCCCCTCACTCAAACTCTTCTCCCTCTTGCTACCTGGCAGAAGATACTGGAGCATTCAGTCTCTCATGGCCAGACTGTGCAACAGTTTCTTCCCTCAAGCCATCAGGCTCCTTAGCACAGTATGATCGGACTCTTGTCCATCTTTACATGACTTCAAATTGCTGCTAGAATGATGTCTATTAATTATCATTCTTTTATTACACTGTAACTTGCGTGGTTTGCACTTCTTAGGCACTTTATGCCACCCTGTGTATGATAGTGGTTTGTGTTGTCCACATAGCACCTTGGTGCTGGAGGAACACTGTCTCTTTTTTACTGTATCAGTTGTATATGGTAGAAATGGCAAATCACAGCTACTCTACTTTACTCTGCTATACTTTACAGTTTAGGATTACTTCTACTTGATTTGATTTATTATTGTCACATGTACCTGGGTACAGTGAAATGTTTTGGGTTACATGCAGTACAGGCAGATCCTACCATTCAAAGTGCATTAGGGTATTAGAACAGAGCAAATAATATAACGTTATAGCTGCAGAGAAGGTGCACAGAGAGTGAGATCAGCATTAAATTCTATTGTTCCATAGTTTATTGCTTAAAAAAGACACGTTTTGTAAAGCCTTTCTGTCTTACACCCATCAGGACATTTTGCAAGAATACTAATTCAGGAGGAAAACTAATATTTATATTGCAGGAAAAGAATGCATTAATGGCATGTCAGCTCTGATTGCTATGGAGAATGCACCCATTAATGCTGATAATCAGTTAACAACAGTCTTTGTTTAAATCAAGCAGGTTGACCCTGATTGTGATCAGGCATTGCCTTGGCCTGATGGCTAACTGTCAATCATTAACTGGTGCATTTTTCCATGACAATGCCTCTATCAGAGTCCACTTGTGAACCATTCCTGATGAAGGGCTTATACCTGAAATGGTGATTCTCTTGCTCCTCTGATGTTGCTTGACCTGCTGTGCTTTTCTAGCACCAAACTCTTGATTCCATTTGTGAACCAGTCAGGCAACATAAATACTGGTTTACCCCTTAAACTGGTATTCTCATGAATGGTTTTAATGTAAGAAAGATCAAATGGTTCAACAAAATGTCTTTTTATCAGCAATACTCAAGGTCTGTAAGAGCAAACAATCGCTTAAAGACTAGTCTATCTCTAAGCCTCATGAAACTGCCCCATATCTTTGTGGAAGTGATTCATTGCAGTTTCACAAGCAGTTCAGAGTTGCATTTGGAATATAAGCAAGTCAACTACTAGGTCAATCTAGTTCAGAGATCGCAAGAAGGTTGATAAATTGAAATGCTTGGATCAACACGCGGAGTTGGCAGGGAAAGGAATTGGAGCCTTAGACTAAGAGTGCCCAATACCAGCAAAAGAAAATACATTTTTCAGTGCTAATGCACTTTAACCAATTGTATACACTCCATTTAATTATTTCAATGACAGCTCACACAAACTGATGGAAAAATGTTGATTTCTGAAAGAACAGTAGGATATCTATTGAAGTATGATTTGCAAGCAGTGGGGCATTTGCAAGCTAGCGATAATATTTCCAAGGAGGGTCAGGTTTGCACAGATTCAAGCAGGAGGTTCAATTTACCAATAACTTACAGTTAAACCCCATTCCTGGCAGTCACTTTTATAAATTACATAGGAATGTAGGGAGTACAGAATCTGATTATATCTGAGCTGGTCAGGCTGACAAATTAGAAGGATTGGGAGTACATCCATCACTGGACTGACAGGGATCAGACATAATCCCCCGTGAAACTCAGTAACTTTAAATGTAAGCCTAGTTTGAGATATGCACTTTAAAAAGGCACACTCCAGCTTATCTGGCATGAAAGCAGATGAACTGACTGAATGTGCCCAAGGGGAGATAACCTTACTATCACAGCCCCTGTGCTTCTACTGATCACTGACTCCTTGGACAACAGATTAATAGTCACCACCTTGATTCCCAGTTTCCCTCCGCTGATGGTCCCTTCAGTCATGACTAAGGCCCTTCCTACTCATGTCCTTATTTCTGGCTAATCACACTGACATCAATGTTTAAATAGAAATGGTTGGTAGCATTCCTTATCTCCTCACCAGCTTAGTTTGGACAGGTGGTGAAAAATAAGTTACTGCTGTGGTGATGCGACTGTTAATAACAAATTGTACTTGATTTCTCCCTGAAATGTCTGAGACATTCTCCTCTTTGAACATTTTTGCTTTGTTTTCTTCCTCCTAGCTGTCCTTTAAAATGCTCACTTTTTACACCCCCCGTGACCCAAACTAGCACCCACCTTCCTTTCTTCCCTCAGCCCTCACTGAGTGACCTCCCTAAATTCGGAGGTTTTAATCTCAACCTGAAGTTAGCTTCTTATCTGCCCTCTGAACTTTACTAAAATTCAAGATGTCTTTCCAAGTATGTGCAATAGATCCTAAATGATCTGGGGGGGAACAGTCTGATACAATATCACAAAAACAGCCTGGTAAATGTCCCATATATTTAAGAACTCAGTCAGAAATCCCACCCTTGTAGCTGCCAGCCAAACTAAGGCTGCCGAAAAGCAGTGGCCATTGCTGGTGTCCCACTGAGGCCTGCTTGAGCATTGACACTGGATGTACACAAAGGTGATGGGGAATGTCTGTATGCCAGAATTGTGGAAGTAGGTTGGAAGCAAAACCAGGGATGAGGCTTTCACTACTCCCCCTCTTGCCCCTGTGTATCCCTAGATCAAGCAAAATGGACTCCTCTGCACCTCCCCTCACCTCAACCAAAAGGATAAAGGCTTATCTCAAGTGGGGAGCTTGAGAAGGTTGGGTAAATATTCATTTGAGTTTAGAAGAATGAGGGGTTTCTTGTCAAAAAAGTATAAGATTCAGAGGGGAGGAAGTGCTGCTGGAGAGTTAGACTTAATGAAGTGTGGTACAGGCCAGGCAGCATCCGTGGAGCTGGAGAATCGCTGTTTCAGGCAGGACCCTTCTTCAGGACTGGGGAGGGTGAGGGGAGCTGAGTGGTAAATGGGGGAGTGGGCCTAAGGAATAGGTGGGCAAAGGTAGTAGGTGATGGTGATAGTTCGGTGGGAAGTGAGGAGCGGATAGGTGGGAAGGAAGTTGGACAGGTAGGTCAGGTCAAGAGGGTAGTGCCGAGTCGGAGGGTTGGATCTGGAATGGGGTAGGGGGAGGGGACATATGGAAACTGACGAATTCAATGTTCATGCTGTGGGGTTGTAGGCTCCCAAGGTGGAAGATGAGGTGTTCCTCCTCCAGTTTGCAGGTCACTTTGTGCTTTGTGTAGATGGTAGAGGAGGCCGAGAATGGATATGTCCTGGGGGGGGGGGTGGGGAAGAGATGGAGTTGAAGTGGATGTCCATGGGAAGGTGAGGTTGGTTGGTGCGTATGGACCAGAGGTGTTCCTTGAATCATTCTGCAAGTTTGCACTCGGCCTCTCTGTAGAGGAGACCACATTGAGAGTACTGGATGCAATAAATGAGATTGGAGGACGTACAAGTAAATATCTGCTGGATTTGGAATGACCATTTGGGGTCTTAGATGGAGGAAGGTGCAGGTGCAGGTTTTGCATCTCTTACAGTGGGAGGGGACGGTATCAGGTATGGAGAGGGGGTGGGAGGAGGAATAATCCCTATGGAATGCAGATAGGGGTGCGGAGGGAAATATATTTTTGGTTGTGGGGTCTGACAAAAGTGGCGGAGGATGAGGCACTGGATTTGGAAATTGGTGAGTGGAATGTAAGGACCAGGGTTGGGGGAATGGGGTTCGAGGGCAGAAGTGCAGGAAATGGAGGAGATACGGTTGAGGGCACCGTTGATCACAGGGGAAGAGAATTTATGGTCCTTGAAGTAGGAGGCCATCTGGGATGTCCTGGAGTGGAATTGCTCATCCTGAGAGCACATACGGCAGAGGCAGAGGAATTAGGAGCAGCAGATCACTTTTTTATGGGGGGGGGGGGGGGGGGTGGGGGGGAGGACGAGATGTAGTAAAGGTAGCTGTGGGAGCTGATGGGTTTGTGATAGATGTCGGTGTGGAGTCTGTCACCAGGCAGGGGAGAGAGGTGTCAGAAATGGACCACGTGAATTTGATATCAGGGTGCAAGGAGTGGGTGAAGTGAATAAACTGTTCAAGTCCCTCATGGGAGCACAAGGCAGCACCAATACAGACATTGATTTGGCACAGGAAAAAGTGGGGGATGGTGCTGGTGTAGCTGTGGAAGATGGACTGTTCCATGTCTCATCCAAAGAGGCAGGCATAGCTCAGACCCATGTGGGTACAGATAGCCACCCCTCTGGTTTGTAAGAAGTGGGAGGATTGAAGGGAGAAGTTGTTGAGATCCAGGACCAGTTCTGCCAATCAAATGAGTATCGGTGGAGTGGGATTGGGTGGGTTGGCAGCAGAGGAAGAAATGGAGAGCTTTGAGGCTTTCCACATGGGGGATGTAGGTGTAGAGGGGCTGGATGTCCATGGTGAAGATGAGGCGTTGGGAGCCAGGGAATTGAAAGTCATGGAGGAGATGAAGGGCATAGGTGGTGTCTCGAATGTATGGGGAGAGTAACTGAACCAAGGGGGCTAGGATAGAATCAAGATAAGCAGAGATGAGTTCAGTGGGCTAGGTGGGTTGTGGATTTTTGGCAAGAGTTAGAATTGGGCAGTATGGAGTTGGAGAACTGAGGTTAGAAGCTGAGGGTGGAAATTAACCTGAGGTGATGAGATTGGAGATGGTTTGGTGATGAGGGGTGGATTGTGGTCAAGGGAGTGGGAGGGGGAAGTGTTAGCGAGTTGGTTCATAGCTCCTTCAAAGTGGAGTCGCAAGTAGATAGGATATTGAAGAAGGCATTTGGTATGCTTTCCCTTATTGGTCAGAGTATTGACCATAGGAGTTGGGAGGTCATGTTGCGGCTATACAGGACATTGGTTCGGCCACTGTTGGAATAATGCATGCAATTCTGTTCTCCTTCCTTTTGGAAAGATGTTGTGAAACTTGAAAGGGTTCAGAAAAGATTTACAAGGATGTTGCCAGGGTTGGAGGATCTGAGCTACAGGAAGAGGCTGAACAGGCTGAGGCTGTTTTCCCTGGAGGGTCAGAGGCTGAGGGGTGACCTTATAGAGGTTTACAAAATTGAGGGCCATGGATAGGTAAATAGACAAAGTGTTTTCCCTGGGGTCGGGGAGTTCAGAACTAGAGGGCATAGGTTTAGGTTGAGAGGGGAAAGATATAAAAGAGACCTAAGGGACAACATTTTCACAGAGGGTGGTATGTGTATGGAATGAGCTGCCAGAGGAAGTGGTGGAGGCTGGTACAATTGCAACATTTAAAAGACATTTGGATGGGTATATGAATAGGAAGGGTTTGGAGGGATATGGGTCGGGTGCTGGCAGGTGGGACTAGATTGGGTTGGGATATCTGGTCGGCATGGACGGGTTGGACCGAAGGGTCTGTTTCCATGCTGTACATCTCTATGACTCTGTGTAGTCATACTACACTGTGCTGCCCTTGTCTGTTGGTTTGATGATGAGGTTGGGGTTGGAGTGGATGGCTGAGTGTTGCAAGGGTGAGAGGTTGGAGTAGATGAGAGGGGCAGACAGATTAATGTCGCGAAGGCTATTGGAGATAGAAGTCAAGGGTGGATAACAGGCCAGAATGGGATGTCCAAGTGGATGCAATATGTTGGAGGTGGGAGGAGGGGTCTTCAGCGATGGATGGGAGTCATGATCAAGAAGGTAGGCAAGGAGCAGAGGCAACAGAAAGAGTTCAACATTGCGGCATGTATGGAATTTACTGACATGAGGAGCAAGTGGAATGAAGGTGAGCCCTTTGGGAACTGACTGTTCGTCCTCCATTTGCCATTTCTCAGCCCACTTAACCAGCTGATCAAGGTCCTGCTGCAGCTTCTGCCCACCATGCCGCCTATTTTAGTGTCATCTGCAAGCTTACTAATCATGCCTTGTACATTCTCATCCAATCATTGATATAGATAAAAAAACGGTAATGGGCCTAGCACCAACCCCGAGGCACTCCACTAGTCACAGACTTCCAGTCCAACAAGCATCCTTCCACTATTACCCTCTTCCCTACCATCAAGCCAGTTGTTATCCAATTTGCCAGCTCTTCCTGGATTCGATGCAATCTAACCTTTCAGAGCAGCCTACCATGTGGTACCTTATCAAAGACCTTACTGAAGTCCAAATCACCTTTCCCTTGTTAACCTTCCTCGTCACTTCACCAAAGAACTCTAATAAATTTGTGAGGCATGATCGGCAATACGTAAAGCCATGCTGACTACTAATCGAACATAAATTCCCTGAATAACTTTCACAACCCCATCCTCAACCAGTGCTGTTCTCAAGCCCTCTTCTAATTCCATTCTCTTGATGAAAACAAAAAATAGTGTAAACAGAGTGGGTCATGTCGCATCTGTGGAGAGACAGCAAGCTAATGTTTCCTCAGAGCAGAGGAAGTGATCTAGACTCAAACATTTTTAGCTTGCTCCCTTTCCAAGGATGCTGCTTGACCCGCTGTGATTTCCAGTGTTTGTTGTTTTCAGTACAGATTCCAACATCTGCAGTAATTTGCCCCATTCTCTTGATCACTGAGATTTTGTGTATCTTTTTATCCATCAACTCCCTTACAATATTGCTGTGTCAATCCCTGAAAAAGTTTATTCCCAACTTACTCATAACCACACTTTCAAACTTCCAACTGGCTATGCTTTGACTTTTCATTCACTGCAGTCATTCTGTACTGTATCTTTGCTAAAGCATATCCTTCACCTCCATTGTTGATTTACTCATATTATTGATGCATTTCTGTTCTCCCATCTTAGTACATTCCCCTGAAATGGGTCAATTTTTCTGCACCATAACTGGGTTTGTTATCTTTTACCAGATCTGTCTGGGCACTTCAAGCTTTCTCAACTTTGCTTCCCTTTGTTAACTTTTCTGATTATTCCAATCTCATTCTAGAAACCAAAAGCTAACCTCAGATTTCCTATTTCTCTGCAACAACCTTACTTTTGTCTTCCCTCCCTCCCTCCAGCTGTTCTTCCAAAAATAAATGTGTGGATCTTCTAATCGCGTTTGTCAATCAAACTGAATTCACCTGCTCAACCTCTTCTGCCATTTCCCTCCCCACTCCCCAATGATATTTTAACTATCAAGGTAAATCTACCCCAAGTTTGCCCATGCCTGAGCCCTGAATGAAAATCTTAGTTACTCTCTGTTCCTGCAAGCTTCTGCAAAGCTTGTGTTGTCCATGTGACACCCTTACACTGGCCTTTTCCCACTAAATTACTAACCAACGATTCTGCGCATCCCAACTCCCATGTCAAGTGACATTGTGAATGGCACTGCTCCATTCCTTTTAAAACTGCCTTCTTCATTCACCTCTTCAAACCATTTTGCTTTTTCTATCCTTGTCAAGTACTTACCATGGAATTGCATATCTGATGGCAAGTTAGAGAGCTTTCATTTTCATATAACCTCTCCTGAGCTTGTACTATCCTTATAGGTGATACTGAACATGGATTATTCCCATGGTGTCAGGCACAAACTTTGTGTAATGAACACAAAGAAAGAAAGACTTGCATTTAGAATCCATATTTTCTAAACTCAATATCCTAAAGCACTCCGCAGCTGATGAAGTAACTTCAGAGGTATAGTTGTACTGTGCAAAAGATGGCAGTCACTATTCCCACAACAAGGTCTGACAAACAGAAATGAGATAAATAACATAGGATCAGTTTACTGATGTTGGCTGATGGATAAATTGAGACCAGGCCATTGAATGTTCAACAATGAAAAATAAAGTACAATTTCAACAAGTACTCGAGAAAGGAGTGAATCAAAACAGAGTGGATAGGATTCCATGCAGGATGAAGAAAGGGAAAAGAAACACTGAAGGGAGACCTGGAACATTGGGTAGTGCCAAATGCTTTGAAATTGAGCCAGAGATTAAAGTTTGGAAATTCAAAGATTTTGGGACATGGTGTGGGGAGGCAGTATGGTGGGGGTGAGAGAATGAATGAACTGGTAAGTAGGAGTTCAGAAGACAATTCTACAACATGAATAGTTTGAATCCACAGTTATTTATTTCAGAGGTAAAGGCGGTGTCCAGGATTTTCTGCTTCTGTGTATTCCAGCCCATGAATTTTCATCTATTAAAGTGTCTGGGCATTTTAAGTTTCTGGTTGCATCTTCAGCCTTAAATAATATTAAACAATCATCAGCTCAGAGTAAAGGTTATGCTAAACATTTCTGATAGGTAAACAGAGAGAGCAAGAAAAAGTACAATGATAACAGTTTCAAGCAACAAAATGTAAAACAAATGCTGCCAATTCTCACCTGTAATCATGATGATCAAAATCTGTACCTAGATTAACAAGCATTGGTTTTGTTGGAAAATGTAATTCCTTCGGAGTATTAAATCAAGTTTGCACATCGACTGACAACAATGTGACAGTAATTCATTGATATTGTTTTCCTATTGATGAGAGTAATTTGTCTCGACAGTGGAACCCTTTTACCTTACAACACAGAATCATTTCAGGAGAGTTATGGACAATGCTTATGTACAAAAATACATTTGTTTTTAATACACTAATTCTTTTTCTGTCTTAATCTGGAACACACTTACATTCCTGAGAGATAAAGCTGAGTGCAAAATGAAAATGTAAATGTCGGTGCTTCAAATGGAAGTTTGACTTATTCAAATGAGGGGTGTCAATGCTCACACTAAGTTTCTATCTTTTGCAGTCAGTGGCTATATCAAGTTGAGGAGCAGCTGGCCAAAGTTGTAGCCAGCACTTAATAAAACACAATATGATTGGCAAAAGAAAAAAGGTCTGAAAGCTGAACTGGGCAGTTTGATCAAGCTGAAACACCTGGACAGATTGGTTTGCTTTCTTTGATTTTGTTGACCATGACAAAAATCTCAGTGTACCAACAGAATTCTGTGCAAGTCACAAAATAACTTTTGTTGAATTATATATGGCATCAACGCACTGAATCAGGCCCTTTGACCCAACAAGCCCATGCTGGAAATATGCTCCGCATGATTCTTCCCTAATTTTTGCTGATCCAAATCTTGCATCAAAATCTTCTTTCTGTCCCCTTCTCCCTCCCATGCCTGATGACCTTCCCATTAAATGCATCCTTGATGTTCACTTCAAACACTCCCAGTGGTCGGGGAAAGGCACATTACTCCCAATATTTGGGTGAAGAAAAAAAATCCTATTGGCCAACTTATTTTAATAGCCTCTAGTTATGCTCTTCTCTACAAGACGAAACGTTTCTTTGTATCCATTATCCAAACATTCCATATTTGCCATAATTTTAAAATCCTCTACCATGTCGCCCATGAGCTAATTTCAAGAGCAATCTACCTTATCAATCCTTACCTGTTGTATTTATTCAACCACTTCTGGTATCATCATCTTTACACTCTCCCCAGTACTTTCACTTTAACAATATAGTGACATGAACCACATGCGGTATTCTAAGTGTGCTCTGACCAAGACCCCAAAACAGGTTTAGTGTAATTTCACTACTTTTCAAGTCTTCCCTCTGACCTCCTTCACCCCACTAAGGACTGCTCCTTGTTGGCTTTGACACATTGCCATTTGGATGCAGGATACGCATTCTGGCCCAACCAGTGGCACCCACATCCCCTGAGTGGATAAATGCATCATGTTTGCTGTGTAAACTGCCAGCACATGCTGCAGGTGTGATTGTTAATATAGCAAAGTGCCACACAACAACATGCCCTTCTCCTTGACTGCTCAATATTCACCAACACCACCACTAGTAGCCTGATTCTCATTCTGCGTGAAGAAATACTACAAGCCACAGATGCTGGCAGCCTGCAATTGAGCAATAACAACCCTGTACTAAAAGTAATGGAACCCAGCCAGAGACTGGCAGTTCCAGCACTAAAGTCAGTTTGTGTGCATTAAGAAAGCAATATGAAGTAGATTGAGGCTCACAGCTGCCATGCAAGTGCAAATTGAGTGAGTTCAAACAAAGCAAGCATAATAAGATACATCCAGCATAGATGCTTAAGATATGTTTGTCCATATGCACAAAGCTGCCTGGTAGAAGCACACAACTACCAAGTGTCCTTGAGCTCCAATGAAAAGTGTTGAGTCAAAGTGGTGTGTGAGTAGGTCTAAGAACACGCATTATAATGTGGTGAGGCTTGTTGTTTGTTGATGCTGAAGGGTCAAGGAGGATAGTGACCATGGAGCATACAAGAATGTTGTTTTGAAGAAACAGTGGGATGTTGGCCAGGACAAGCATTTGGTGAGTTGCTATCGCCAGGTATCCATTCTGAGTTAAAAGTCAGGAATTTGTGCAGTCTAGTTTTCCAGGGCAAGAGAGATGGGAGTGGCATAGAAATAAAGCAAATTATGGTTTGAGTGAAATACAAATGCATGGAAATAAAGTAGCTGCTATTCAGCGGTAAAATTCCATAAATATTTCTTGGCGTTGAGGCTTTTAATTTTTTAAAGTTTCTCCCTCCTTTCCCATTTTTCTCACCACTGTTCATGCTATGCCAGGGAGGGGAAAATTCCACCCTCTGTTTTTAATTTCAAAGTTTAATCATTTAAAGTGCAAACAATCGTGGTCCCTGCGATCACTGATGCTTTTGTAACAGAACCTCCCATTTTCCGCTATTCTGAATAACCAGAACTTTCTTCCATTCTCTGTCTTCTACCTTCAAACCAGTTAGCAGTTCATTCTGCCACTTGTCCCATGACTACATGGTATCTATCTTTAGTCTGTTCTGAGATACTTTATTGAAAGACTTCTGCAAATCCCGATAAATTACATCTACAGCATTTTTAGTATCTACTCTCTGTTACCTTTTCAAAAAAAAAATCAAAGTTGACCCTGTCTGACCAATGCCAGAGTCACTTTAATGAGAAACCCTCTCTTGGAAAGACACAGTGGGTCATCATGTCCCTCTACTGATTGGTCAGGAAACCCAGAGGTGAAATTCTAATATGGAGCCTCAATGAAAGAGTGCCATCAAAAACCAATGAAGCTGTCAGCAAATTTCTGGCCTGATTTTTTCCCATCGTTTCAGGTGGCACGAAAGATTCAAATTCTTCCTGTTGATTGCCAGTCATTCATGCTGTTAAAAGGGTACTTCAATAGGTAATAGCTGGAAGGGGAAAACATTGTTTGAAAAGAAGTTTAAATAATCTTAGGTAGGATAGTATTTGGAGCAAGTAATATAGCTTAGGGAAAAAAAAGTTGAATTCATCCAGCATATTAAGATTTGCATGAGTTTCGACATGCTGGCAAATCAAATAGGATGCAACCAGAGGAGGAAAGGTTAAACCAAATGTCCCAGATTTACAAACGAATCACACAGGACAATGAAATGACAACATCTCCACATAAATAATGTTTAACTCGGGGCATTTGACTCCATTCCAGTGATGACGTGGCAAGATGTGCCACCCTAAGACATCAAGCCACTGTACAGGGCTAATAAACAGATAGGATCTTTCAAAAGTAAAGATTAGGTGTCCCAACCAAACAAGATTAAAGATGTCAATCAACTATCTGTTTACTTTCTCCCCTTTCTGTGCATGCGTTCTGTCATTAATGTAATACTCAAATGTCATAGATGGAGTTTGGCCACGCTTGGATGAATGGAATCACGTGTATTATAGATGACTGGTACATTTGAATAATGTTGCATCCATCCAACAAGAGACTGAAAACAAAAATTTCGAACAGCGGTTAGAGATCTATTTTTCCCATAGGAAGAGTATGTATCCATTGCATATGCACGAATCAACATCGGTGAAGCTTCCAAGTGTCTCTGTCTAATCAGCATAATCCAATCCAAGTGTCTCTGTCTAATCAGCATAATCCAAAGAAACCTACCTTTTTCAATTGCTAAACAATCTTTGGTGGCACTTTTACTGGGTGCTTTATGTACAAATACAGCAAATATTTTTTACAAAACACATGGGGATTACAAGTCATGAACATTTTTGTGAGGTGAACTTTCGTGCAAAAACAGATTGTCTACCAACTTGTGGTAATTCTCAATTCTTAAATGGTGAGCTACTTTGAAGGTCTGTAATGATAGGTGTTGTTCAGTTGCCTTGATATTTTCAGGAAATTCTAACATACTATCTTTTCACATTCAGTTACAATATTTTAAAGCTTTCTGAAAAAAAAAGGTATTATATTGTCATAGGGGAGAAAGCTCAGCTTGTGTCAAACTTTCACTCTGGTTCTGCTACTAAGCAAATGCAAAACAAAATCAAAGACTTGGTTTAGGTTACATACAACTCGATACACGTTAAAAGCCTTTTGCAGTAGCAAATAGAAAAGGATGCTGACCACTTATATCTTTAATCATGCTTTTAGAATTCCCATTTATACAGCAGTGCATCCTGCACAATTTCTTATGTGGCTAACTGTATGAAGTGACAGGAAAGATGTACTTTACTCCAAGCAATATGACTATGTGGGACATGGACGAGGAAACAGAAAGCAGCTTTTCTCCTGAGGCAAAGGGTCAACAACAAGGAGGCATAATTTTACATTGAAAGGCAGGAGGTTTAGAAGGGATTTGAGGAAATTTATTTTCACCCAGAGGTTGGCGGTGGTCTGGAATGCATTCCTTGGAAATTCATTGAGGGACGTAACCGCGCAACCTTTAGTAAGTATTCAGATGAGTGTCAAAACATTCAAGGCTATGAGCCTAGTGCTGGAAAGTGGAATCAGTGTAGTTTTGGTGGTACTGACTTCACGAGTCAAAGTGCTCTTCCGTACTGTATGATTCTATAATTCTATTTCTTACTGTTTCCATGATATCCAATGGGAGAAAAATATAGTAATTCAAGAGTGCTTGCAAATCAATCATATCACTCAACTAATCACAGTTGATTGGGAATTGCATTACAAGAAATTAACACTGAACATTTCAAAATTATTGACTGAGCAATATAATTTGCATTGCATCTACAATGACAATATTAAGGAGCAATAGGAGTGGCTTTATGTTTGGATCAAAAGGAGCTTGTACTTACAATCTCTGCTTGGATTTTAAAGCTACTTCAAGGCTAAAGCTGAATTTCTTTTGGGCTGTTGTTCTAAAATAGGTGTGATATTGGACAGCATACTTGAATTGCACAGCCAAGTTTGTTCCAGTCTTTGGTTAAAACAAAAATGCACTTGCTTTAACAAAACAGGCGGTCAACCTTTCAATAGCTGCTACATTCTAATGTTAACCTTTGTCAAATTAGCTCATTAATAATACTGAATGTATTGATGTTTCTTCAAACTAAACTCAAAAAACCTTTATAAATTGCTTCACACTGGCTGCAGTTGAACTGTTACAAACTATGCAACATAAATTGATCACAACATGGAATGGCTTTCAGAGTGTTTTCAAAGCTATAGAAACGTCAGGAAAAAGAGTACAATTTTGCAATCTTCAGAGAAAAATACTTAATATCCCTTCATACTGAAAGTGGGATGTGGTCAATTCAGGAGTTTCTGGAAAACAAAAAAAGTTTAATACCTTTTATAATAGAGTGAAATTCAAGCTGTTCACAATCTTTTCAATACATATCATAACCTTATTTTCCTATGTTTATAAATCTACTGATATTATTATATAGTGGAACCTTGTACTCAGATAACAAACTCTGATGGATCTGATAAAGCTAAGCAACTGTAGTAAGATAGATAATCCATGTTCTCTTTAATTCAATGTTGACCTTGATCTTGGGGTCAGTGGTAGAGGAATAGCACTTACTGTTCACCATATTTACAGCTAATCTTGGACTCATTGTAGATTTTTCACATGGCATAGTGTCTGAGCAAATGTGATACCCTCAGCAGAGATCTGTGATGCACTTTTGTAGGATAAACAAACAATTGGTTTTCAACTTTTAAACATGAAGAACTCTGAGATAACCAGAGGAAACCAGGTCAGAAACAGCTGATGGCTTCTCTAGGCTTTAAGATATCTTTGCAGAATCACTATATTAGAATTTCAACTCCGGGCTCTCTGGTGACTGGAGAAGCTGGTCATGATGACACATTGCTCCTCTGAAGTTGGTGCTTCCTCACGCACTTCCCATGCATCCTACTTATGAACATCTTGCCATTTTCCCCCTCTCCATCACTGGAGGATGCAATATTGTCAACTGAATTGCTAATGAAGTTCATCAAACTTTAATAATTAACTTCAAATGGTGAGTGAGCTGTTGCTTTCAAAATCAGCCTGTCCACTATGTTGCTGTTTCCCAGCATAATGACTTCAGGAACATGATCCAGAGTCATCATACTTCATTACCGCAATACAAAAGGAAAATGTTTATTGCTGAAAGGTAAAACTCAGCCCGCAAAATTTAAGTTAAAGAAGTGTCATTTGGAACACTTGATTCATTGTGTAACTAATGTACTGCAAGTGAAATAAAGCGAGGGAAAGAAAAGTGTGATTTAGAAAGGCAGGAAGAAACATGTGAAGCAAATGTTTGTTTTACATTTTTCAGAAAAATCTTTTACAATAAGTAAGTTTAGAAGGAATGAGACTTCATGTTGCTAAGTTAAATTTTCAGGACCAGAGACATTGTTTGGCTATAGTTAAGACTTGCCTTGCTGTTAAAAGTCTATAAAACATCTGTATAAGTCCACTAATGCCTGCTTTATTGTTTTCTGCTGTGTTCAAATAAAATCCCTACAATGTGGAAACAGGCCATTCCAAAGAGCATCCTACCCAGATCCATTCTCTGACCCTATCCCTGTAACTCTGCATTTCCCATGGCTAACCCACCTAACCTACACATCCCTGAACACTCTGGGTAATTTAGCATGGCCAATTCACCTAATTTGCACATCTTTGGACAGTGGGAGGAAACCGAAGCAGCCGGCAGAAATCCATGCAGACATGCAGAGAATGTGAAAATTCCATACAGACAGTTGCCTGAGGGTGGATTTGAACTTGTGTAAGGTAGCAGTGCTAACCACTGAGCCACTGTGTTGTCCCATAATGTTTGGTGGGTAGATACAGCAACTTCATACCATTTTCATGCTCAGTCAGAGACTTACCAGCACAGCAAAGCTTGTGGAAGTACAGGAAAAATTGGACAACAACTTCTGAAATTCTCCATTTACTTGTGCTTATGTGGGCTCTGAAATTTGATTTTAGATTTACTCCATAATAAGAGGAGAACCAATAACCTCACCATTTTCCTTCAGGCAAAATGTCGGCCATTCAGTTTGATCTCATTCCACAGTTCCGAAGCAGAATATTTTTAAACAAAATTGATCTCAAATCTTTATGGTCTTTCTAATGTGTCAATTCCAGTGACAATCACTCATCTCATGGTTCATGGTGAGATGCAGAGATCCCAGGGAACCTACAAGCTGGCTTTTAGACCCAGAATGCAGGGTTAAAGTGAAACTTAGTATGCATTTTGAATAGCATAACTACATTCCCAATGTCTGGACAGGAGTTTCCAATCCAACTCCATACCCACGTGTGACAAATTCATAAGTGGGCAGAATGATGTTAGATTCTCAATCTGACACACCTTTCTGGAAGTTAACTCCTGTTCCCAACTCCACTTGCCGATGAAGACTTGACCCATTATTCCATTGCTGCTGTGTGTTGTCACTTGGAAGCTGTCCCAAATATTAAAATATTGGAAAAATAAATTACCATCTCTAATTTCAATGATTACGTGAGTCAGTGTTAGCATTCTCACTCCAGTCAGAAGGTTACAAATTATAGAACAGTATCATTGAAAGGTTACAGATGACGACCATTTAGCCAGTTATGTCTGTACTATTTGTCTCCTTACCTTGTCACTGAAACTCTGCAATGTTATTTTTTTCTGATTGCTTTCACAATGCCTTTAGAAAACTATAATTGATTTCTGCTTCCAGCACACACACACACACACCATTCCATGTTCTAACCACTCACTGCATAATAACATTTTCCACGTGACACCTTTTGATTCTTTTGCCAATCACTTTAACTTACTTTAGACCTTTGCACCAACAGCAGCAATTTCTCTCTCTCCGCCATTCTGTGTAGACACAGGAACATAGTAACATGAGCAGGCCATTCAGCCCCTCAATGCTGTTCCATCATTCTGAGAGATCATGGTAGATCTGTAGCCTAACTCCACATATCTGTCTTTGACCCATATCCCTTAGATTTTTTTTTTGTGAAGCAAAAGTATTATCTCAGATTGAAAATTAACAACTGACCCAGCACCAACAGCTATTTAGAGTCACACGGCACAGAGATATACCCTTCAGTCCAACAGGTCCATGCCAACTATAATCCCAAACTAAACTAGCCCCACCTGCCTGCTCCTGGCCCATATCCCTCCAAACCTTCCATATTCATGTGCTTATCCAAATGTCTTTTAAATGTTGTAACAGTCCCTGCATCCACCACTTTAAAATGTGAGGTTCATTCCACACATGAACCATTCTTCTTGTAAACAAATTGCTTCTCATTTTTAAAAAAATATCTTTCTCCTTTCAACTTAAAAATATGCCCCCAGTCTTGAAATTCACCCCCACCACAGTGCCCCATACACCTTATCCATACCTTTCATTATTTTATAAACCTCGATAAGGTTACCTCTTAAAATCCTATGCTCCAGTGAAAAAATTCTCAGTCTTTCCAGCCTCGCCTTATAATGCAAATCTTCTATTCCCAGTAACATCCTGGAATATCTCTTCTGCAGCCTCTCCAGCTTGTTAATATCCTTCCCATAACAGGGTGACCAGATGAGAGACAGCACTCCAGAAGAGTTGTCACCAATGTCCTATATATCCTCAACATCTTAATTCCTACATTCAAAGGTCTGAGCAATGAAGAAGAAGAGTTTATGGAGGACAGTTTCAGATCTCTACCCCACTTGTGTGCAAAAGTGCTTCTTAACATCTCTCATGAATGGTCTGGCCCTAACTGTCAGGCTTTGCTCACTTGTTCAAGATTTCCTCAATCAGCAGAAATAGTTTATCTTTATCTACTCTGGCTTTTCCTGTTAATATATTGAAGACTTTGATCTGATCACGCCTTAACCTTCAAAATTCTAGAGATTTCTTTAATCTCTCTGCATACCTTAACCCCTAGAGTCCAGGTATCATTCCTGTAAACCTGTGCTGTGCTCCCTCCAAAACTAATAAAGCCTTCCTAACATTTGGTGCCCAGATCAGCTCACAGTATTTCAAGTGGGATCTAACCAGGGTCTTTAATTCCTGCAGCATAATTTCTGTGTCCTATGTTCCAGTCCTGTGGATAAAAAAGGCCAGTATTGCATTAACCTTCTTAGTTATTTTCTGCATTTGTTTGTGACATTTTAAAGATCTGTGACCTGAACCTCCAAGTCTCTTTGGACATCCACTGCGTTTAACTTCATGCCATCTAGAAACTACCATAATTTACTTTTATCGATTTGAAAATGGATAACCTCATGCATGCTTACATTGAACTTCATCTATCAGTTTTGCCCATTCACCTAGTTTATCAATATCCCTTTGTAATGTTATGCTATCAATCTGCACTATGTGTCATCAGCAAATTTTGGATACATGTTAGATTCCCTACAGTGTGGAAACAGGCCCTTCAGCCCAACAAGTCCACACCAACCGTCTGAAGAGTAACCCACCTAGACCCATATCCCTCTGACTAACGCACCTAACACTGTGCAATTTAGCATGGCCAATTCACCTAACCAATTCTGGGCAAAGTCTTAGAGAATTGTAAGGGATAGGATTTATGAACATCTGGATAGGAATAATGTGATCAAGGATAATCAGCATGGTTTTGTGAAGGGCAGATCGTGCCTCACAAACCTTATTGAATTCTTTGAGAAGGTGACTAAGGAGGTGGACAAGGGTAAAGCGGTAGATGTGGTGTATATGGATTTTAGTAAGGCATTTGATAAGGTTCCCCATAGTAGGCTACTGCAAAAAAAATGGAGGTATGGCATTGAGGGTGAGTTGGAGGTTTGGATTAGGAACTGGCTGGCTCGAAGAAGACAGAGGGTAGTAGCTGATGGTAAAGGTTCATCTTGGAGTGCAGTTACTAGCGGTGTTCCGCAAGGATCTGTTTTGGGACCATTGCTGTTTGTCATTTTTATAAATGACCTGGAGGAGGGGCTAGAAGGTTGGGTGAGCAAGTTTGCGGATGATACGAAAATCGGTGGAGTTGTTGACAGTGAGGAAGGATGTGTCAGGTTACAGCGGGATATAGATAAGCTGGGCAGAAAGGTGGCAAATGGAGTTCAATGTGGGTAAGTGTGAGGTGATTCACTTTGGTATGAGTAACAAAAAGATTGGGTACTGGGCTAATGGTCAGATACTTGGTAGTGTGGATGAGCAGAGGGATCTTGGTGTCCATGTACAAAGATCTCTGAAAGTTGCCACCCAGGTAAATAGTGCGGTGAAGAAGGCATATGGCGTACTGGCTTTTATTGGTAGAGGAATTGAGTTCCGGAGTCCTGAGGTCATGTTGCAGTTGTATAAGACTCTGGTGCGGCCGCATCTGGAGTATTGTGTGCAGTTTTGGTCGCCATACTTATGGAAGGATGTGGAGGCACTGGAACGGGTACAGAGGAGGTTACCAGGATGTTGCCTGGTATGGTAGGAAGATCGTATGAGGAAAGGCTGAGGCACTTGGGGCTGTTTTCATTGGAGAAAAGAAGGTTTAGGGGTGACTTGATAGAAGTGTACAAGATGATTAGGGGTTTAGATAGGGTTGACCATGAGAACCTTTTTCCACGTATGGAGTCAGCTATTACGAGGGGGCATAGCTTTAAATTAAGGGGTGGTAGGTATAGGACAGATGTTAGGGGTAGATTCTTTACTCAGCGAGTCGTGAGTTCATGTAATGCCCTGTGAGTAGCAGTGGTGGACTCTCCCTCTTTATGGGCATTTAAACGGGCATTGGATAGGCATATGGAGGATAGTGGGCTAGTGTAGGTTAGGTGGGCTTGGAGCAGCGCAACATCGAGGGCCAAAGGGCCTGTACTACACTGTATTTTTCTATGTTCTATGTTCTAACCTGCACATCTTTGGACTGTGGGAGGAAACCAGAGTACCTGGAGAAAACCCACGCAGACATGGGGAGAATGTGCAAACTCCACAGAGTCACCCAAGGCTGGAATGGAACCTGGGACCGTGAGGCAGCAGTGCTAACCACTGAGCCACCGTGCCACCTCAAATGTTATCTCATTGTACAAGTCATTAATCCCTATCTCTGAACCAAAGTCCTGGGTTCAAGTCCCACCTGCTCCATAAGTCTGTAATAACATCTCTGCATGGTTGATGTAGAAAGCATTGAAGTCGTTAAGAAATAATGTGACTAACTGAGGCCCGAACACAGATTTTTGTGGGACACCACTGGCCACATCCTGCCAATCTGAGCACCTAGCCATGCCACTCAACCAATTTCCAAGTCATTAAGTAATTTGCCCTCAGTTCCAATGGATTCTACCTTAGTTAATAAACTCTTATGTGAGACCTTACCAAGATTCCTCATTTTGAATGCCTCCATCAAATATTCTCTCAACCTTTCCTTTTATAAGCAAAGCAACTTCAGCCTCTTCAATCTTCTGTTAATCCTTGGCATCAGACTGGTAAATCTTTTCTGGGCCCTTTACATGTTTCCTGAAGCGCAATACTCAGAATTGTACAGAATAGTCCAGTTCAGGCTGAACCAGAGCTTTATAAAGCTCATAATAACCTGCTTGATTTTGTTCTCACGTCTTTATTTGTAAAGGACAGAATCCCTAGGCCTTTTAAACTGCTTTTCAATCTTGGCTTGCCACCTACAAGCATTTTGTTTATCTTCCCAGGTCTCCATTCCTGCACTCTCTCTTTGAAAGGCACATTTTTTTCTTGTGTATTGTTTCTCCTTGTTCTTCCTACTATAGGCATTAAATTTAATCTATCACAGCTCCTCCACATTCCACCACCCTGTTTGTCATCCTGAAGTCTTATCATTATCCATGTCACAATTCATGTTGCTTTCAAGTTTTGTGGCATCTGCAAATTCTGAGATTATATTTGCATACTCAAGTCAATAATACAGATCAATGTAAGTCCTAACAGTAACTTATTGAGAACCCTTCCTCAGCTCAAACTACTATTCACCATGAGTTGGTTTGCTTTCTCTCAGCCAGCATCATTCCTATGTTGCCACTGTTTCATCGCTGGTAAGCCTCATGTGACACCTCATCAAATGTATTTTGGAAGAACATGCACAGCAACTCTATTGCCCTTCGTAATCCTCTGTTACATCATCAAAAACTCATTCAAATTAGTTAAACGCAAATTACATCTAACAAATAAATTGCTGGTTTTCTTACATAATCCACACCTATTCAAACAACCATTAATTTTGCCCCTATCATTTTGAAAAGCTTCCCGACCAATAGAGCTAGACTGGCTTGTCTGCCAATGGAGGGTTGATTTTTATTTTCGCTTTTTGAACAAAATTAGAACATTTGTAATTTCCCAGTTCTCTAAGAAGGATTGGAAATTTATATCCAGCACTTAAACATCCCTCAACATCCTTGAATGCATCCTATCCCGTTGTCAAGGCTTATCATTTTTAAGTGAGACTTTATTTCTAATTCTTGAACTTTATCAATATTTAGCCATTTCAGCAATCTTACTACCTTTCTTGTTTACAATAACCTGTGCAGTATCTTGGTTAAAAACAACTGCAAAGTACTTACTAAGTACCACAACTATGTTTTCCATTTCCTTTTCACCACACCTTAGACTTGTTTTTCCTCTCGCTATTTAAATACTTAAGAAGCTGATTTTGTTTATGTTAACTGCCAGTCTCTTCTCAAATCCTCTCTTTGCCTCTCTCTTTTTATTATCTTCGAAGTTAATCTATTAGACATGATTCTTAATTGTATTATCAACTTGAAATCAGCCTACACACACATCATGTTTAATTTTACTCTCTAAGCCACTTCCGTAATTTAAGGAGTTCTAGTTTTGTTTGCTTTATCTTTTCCCATTCGTGCAATGCATTTCAAAATGCTGGCCAATAAACAGACAGGAGGGCCTAATGTACTGACCGCAGGAGCAATGGCCATTCCAGATATTGCACGCAAGTGATGAGATGAGTCGAGTGTAGTGCTGGAAAATCACAGCAGGTCAGGCAGCAAAAGAGAAGCAGGAGAGTCGATGCTTTGGGCAAAAGCCCTTCATCAGGAATGATGCTGTGAGCCTAGGGAGTGGTGAGATAAATGGGAGGGGTTTGGGCCTGGGGTAAGGTAGCTGAGAATATGATAGGTTGATGGAGGTGGGGGTAATGGTGATAGGGTGGAGTGGATAGGTGGAAAGGAAGTTGGACAGATCATGAGGGCAGTGCTGAGTTGGAAGGTTGGAACAAGGATAAGGTTGGGTGAGGGAAATGAGGAAACTGTTGAAATCCACATTGATGCCATGGGGTTGGAAGGTCGCGAGGTGGAAGATGAGGTGTTCTTCCTCCAGGCATCTGGTAGTAAGGGAGTAGTGATGGAGGAGGCCCAGGACCTGCATGTCCTTGGCGGAGTAGTAGGGGGAGTTGAAGTGTTCAGCCACAGGACGGTGGGATTGGTGTGGGAGTTGTCCAGGAGATGTTCTCTGAAGAGCTCTGCAAGTAGGCGCCTGTCTCCCCAGTGTAGAGGTCACCACATCGGGAGCAACAGGTACAGTAAATGGCATATGTGGAAGTGCAAGTGAAACTTTGGATGTGGAAGTCTCCTTTGGGGCCTTGGACAGAGGTGAGGGAGGAGGGGCATAGGTTTTACAATTCCTGTGGTGGCAGGGGAAGGTGCCAGAAGGGGAGGGTGGGTTGTTGGGGGGCATGAACCTGATGAGGGAGTCGCAAAGGGAATGGTCTTTACGGAAAGCAGATAGGGGTGGGGAGGGAAATATATCTCTGGTGGTGGGGTCTGTTTGTAGGTGGTGGAAATGTTGGCAGATGATGTGATTTGTGCAGAGGTTGGTGGGGTGGAAGGTGAGGACTGGGGGGGGCTCCGTCCTTGTTGTAGTTGAAGGGGTGGGGTTTGAGGGTGCAGGAAGTGGATGAGATGCATTGGAGGGCAGCAATAACCACGTGGAAGGGGAAATTGTGGTCTTTAAAGAAGGAGGCCATCTGGTGTGTTCTGTGGTGGAGCAGATACGGCAGAGGTGAAGGAATTGTGAATAAGGGATACCATTTTTACAGGAGGTAGGGTGGGAGGGGTTGTAGTCCAGGTAGCTGTGGGAGTCAGTGGGTTTGTAGATGTCTGTGTTGAATCGGTCTGTTGGTGGAGATGGAGAGTTCCAGGAAGGGGAGGGAGGTGTCTGAGATGGTCCAGATGAATTTATGGTCGGGTTGGAATGAGTTGGTGAGGTTGATTAACTGCTCAACCGCCTCACTGGAGCATGAGGTGGCGCCAATATGGTCATCAATGTAGTGGAGGAAAAGGTGGGGAATGGTGCCGGTGTAGCTGCAGAAGATGGACTATTCCACATAATCGACAAAGAGACAGGCATAGCTGGTGCCAATGCAGGTGCCCAAGGCTACCCCTTTTTGTCTGGAAGAAGTGGGAGGATTTAAAGGAGGAATTATTGAGGGGAAGGACCAATTCAGTCAAATGAATGAGTGTCAGTGGAAGGGTACTGGTGGGGGTGTCGGGAGAGGAAGAAGGCCCTGATCATGGTGGATGGAGGTGTATAGGGCCTGGATGTCCATGGTGACGATGAGGCACTGGGGGCCAGGGAATCAAAAGTCGTGGAGAGTGTGGGTGATCTCCCAATTGTATAACTGGAGTTCCTGGACTGGGGGGATAGGACAGTCCAGGAAGATGAATTCAGTGGGGCAGGAGCAGGCCGAGATGATGGGTAGTCAGGTTTGTGGATCTTGGGTAGGAGGTAGAATCGGGCAGTGCAGGGTTCCTGAACAATGAGGTTGGAAGCTGTGGGTAGGAGATCCCTTGAGGTGATGAGGTTGTGTACGGTCTGGTTTGGTGATGGGAGGTGAGGTCGTGATCAAGGGGGCAGTAGGAGGAGGTGTCTTCGAGTTGGCGCCTGGCTTCAGTGGTGTAGAGGTCAGTTCACCAAACTACTGCTGCAGCCTCTTTGTCTGCTGGTTTAATGGTGAGGTTGGGGTTGGAGCAGAGGCAGTGGAAAGCTGTGCATTCTGATGATGAGAGGTTGGAGTGGGTGAGGGGGATGGACATGTTTAGGCGGTCAATATCCTGGCAGCAGTTGGAAATAAAGAGATTGAGGGTGGGGAACAGACCAGCACGGGGAATCCAGTTGGATGGGGTGAGTTGGAGAGGGGAGAAGGGGCCCTCAGAAGGTGGGCAGGGATCCTGATGGAAAAAGTAAGCCACAGGTGGTGGCAGTGGAAGAAGTGTTCGCTGTCACAATACATGTTGAATTTGTTGATGCAGGAGCAAAGAAGGATAAAAGTAAGGCCTTTGCTGAGGACTGATTGCTCAGCCTCATTGAGGGGATGGTGAAAACTCAGCAGGGCTGGGAGCTAGGAGCTGGTACAGGGCTGGAGCTGGGAATGGGGGCGGAGATTGTGACTGGAGTGGTAGTGGTAGAAGAGGGACCAGGGGTGATGACATTTACGAAGGTGATGCTCACCCTGGGTGTCGCGGGGGGGGCGGAGGTGGTGACTGTGGGATCAGCGGGAGACATGTCATCAGCGATTCTGTCAGCGGTGTTCAGGTGAGTGGCATCAGTGGCGGTGGAAGTGGTTGCGGCAACGGCAGCTACTGGGGTGGAGGTGGCAGAATGCATGGCACAACAGATGTCAGTGTGGGGCAGAAGTGACTGCAGCAGTGGCAACAAAAGGGGCAGAAGTGTTATTCCTTGCGTGGTTTTGGTGGCTGCGGATCTCATAGTAGTTGCAGCGGAGGTGGCCTGGTCAGCTGTTACTGCAGGCTGTCAGGCAGCAGAGAGGGAAATTATATCATGGTTCGCTGCGGTGGTGGTGGCTGGAATGGCCATGTGGCTGATGGCAGCTGATCAGTTCCGGAAACCGGAGGGTAGCTTCTGGAATGGTCAAGGAACTCCTCACATACGGTCGGGACACCACCTCTACCTCCTGCAAGACTTTTTTTGCTTCCCCGGCCCTCAATGTCTCATCTTCACCATGGACATCCAGTGCCTATACACCTCCATCCGCCATGACCAGAGCCTCCAAGCCTTCTGTTTCTTCCTCTCCTGACATCCCCATCAGTACCCTTCCACTGCCATTCTCATTTGTTTGACTGTGTTGATCTTCACCCTCAATAATTTGAATCCTCCCACTTCCTCTAGATGAAAGGGGTAGCCATGGGCACCCACATGGGTCCCAGTTATGCCTGTCCTTTGTTGGTTACATAGAACAGTCTTTCTTCCGGAGCTACAATGGCACCATTCCCCACCTTTTCCTCCACTACATTGATGACTGCATCGGTGCCACCTCGTGCCTCCACAAGGAGGTTGAACAGCTCATCAGCTTCACCAACACATTCCACCCTGACCTTCCTGGGCCTCTCCATAACGGTGGCTGACTCAAAACTGACATCTTCTACGAACCTACCCCATCAGATGCCATATCACTTGCCATTCACTCCTCCCAAGAACATCTTGACACCAAGAACAGCTACGTCAGAATCCTATTCATTGATTACAGTTCAGCCTTTAACACAATTATCCTCTCGAGACTGATTACTAAACTTTGATCTCTGACTAAGCCCCACTTTCTGCCACTGGATCCTGATTTTCCTGACCCACAGGCCGCAATCGGTGAAGACTGGAACAATATTTTATCCTCACTAACACTCAACAATGTAGCCTCCCAGGGGTGCGTACTCAGCCCCCTACTGTACTCACTGTATACCCATGACTGCATCGCCAAATACCAGGCTAATGCTGATGACACCACCATAGTCTGTTGAATCTCAGATGGTGACGTAAAAGACTACAGACAGGAGGTGGACGACCTGGAAAAATGGTGCACTGAGAACAACCTAGCTCTCAATGCCGGCAAAACCAAAGAATTCATTATTGACTTTCGGTGGGATGTTACTCATGCCCCCAACACTTTAACAGCACAGAGGTGGAACGAGTGGAGAGTGTCGTGCTCCTGGGAGTGGTCATCCACAACAAGCTTTCTTGCACTCTCCAGGTAGCTGAGGAAATTTTGGCATGACGGCGAACACCTTTGCCAACTTTTATTGGTGCGCCATCGAGAGCATTCTGTCTGGATGTATCATTACCTGGTATGGCAACTCCATTCAAGACCGGAGACAGTTACAGAGAGAGTGGTAAACTCAGCCTGGACAATCACAAAGGCCAACCTCCCATCTATAGAATGTATCTACCAGGTCCACTGTCAAGGAAAGGCCGCCAGCATTCTTAAAGATCCATCCCACTCTGGCAATGTTTTTCTATAATATCTACCATCGGGGAGAAGGTACAGAAGCCTGAGCACATGCACCAGCTGGTTTCAAAACAGTTTCTACCCTATTGCTGTTAGAATACTGAATGGACTCTCAAACTCTGCACATTCACCTGAAACTGTTTTTTGTTTTTTGCTGCTGTTTACCTATTATTTACTTATCTATGCTACTTTACTCTGTGATCAGCCTGTACTGCTCACTAGACAAAGCATTTCACTGTGCCTCGTGACAAATCAAATTCACAATTCACTGACTCCCACAGCTACCTGGACTACATCTCCTCCCACCCTGCATCCTGTATTACACCTCCTCTCACCCTGCCTCCTGTAAAATTGCTATCCCTTATTCCCAACTCCTCTGCCTCCACCATATCTGCTCCCAGGAAGATCAGTTCCACCACAGAACACACCAGATAGCCTCCTTCTTTAATGACTGCAATTTCCCCTCCCACATGGTTGATGATGCCCTCCACTGCATCTCAACCACTTCCCCTGCCTTTGCCCTCGAACCTGATCCCTCCAACTACAACAAGGATAGAACCCCCCATTTCTCAACTTCCATCCCACCAACCTCTGTACACATCGCAACACCCTCCGCCATTTCCACCATCTACAATCAGACCTCACCACCAGAGATATTTCCCTCCCCACCCCTATCCGCTTTCTGTAAACATTGTCTCCTCCACAACCACCTCGTCAGGTCCACGCTCCCCGCCAACCCATATTCCCCTCCTGGCACCTTCCCCTTCCACCGCAGGAATTGCAAAACCTGAGCCCACCCCTTTTCCCCCTTCCCCCTGCCCCCCCCCCCCCACCACCTCCCCCCCCCCCCCCCCCCCCCCCCCACCTCCCCACACACCTCACCTCCATCAAGGCTCCAAAGGATCCTTCCACATCTATTAAAGTTTCACCTACACTTCTACACATGTCATTTACTGTATCCGTTGCTCCCAATACGGTCTCCTCTACAGTGGGGAGACAGTACGCCTCCACAGAGTGCTTCAGAGAACATCTCTGGGACATGCAAACCAGCCAATCCCACCACCCCTGTGGATGAACACTTCAACTCACCCTCCCACTCTGACAAGGACATGCAGGTCCTGGGCCTCCTCCATCGCCACTCCCTAAACACCTGACACCTGGAGGAAGAACAGCTCATCTTCTGCCTCAGGACCCTCCAGCCCCATGGCATCAATGTGGAATTCACCAGTTTCCTCACATTCCCTCCCCCCATCTTATCCCAGATCCAACCTTCCAACACAACACCGCCCTCATGACCTGTCCTACCTGTCCACTTTCCTTCCCACCTATCCGCTCCATCCTCCTCTCCGGTCATTCACCATTACCCCCACCTCCATCTACCTACTGCAATCTCAGCTACCTTATCCCCACCCCCAAACCCCTCCCATTTATCTCATCATCCCCGCGGCTCGCAGCATCATTCCTGATGAAGGGCTTTCACCCGAAACATCGATTCTCCTCCTCGAATGCTGCCTGACCAGCTGTGCTTTTCTTAACTCGAATCTCCACCATCTGTAGACCTCACTTCCTCCACGATGAGGAGATGGATTGGAACTTGCTAAGTGTTTGGAGATTGGAGAGGGAGCCAGGGATTGAATATTGAGAGGACATGGTGGCGGATAATCTGAGAAGTTTACACATTGGGAGAACTCACCAATGGGCCCAGAGACCCGGTTAAGCAGCTATCCCTTGCTTTACCTACAACCAGGTCATCCAGGAAAACCTGTCCACTGAGCAAGGGGCTTTACTGATGCTGGGTAAATGCAGTTAGTGGCTTCAATTTGGCAGTCGGGCTACCTAATGCCAGCCCTGTCACTGAGGGAATTGTGTTGGGTTGAGGGTGGGGTAGGTAGCCAGACAGCCAGTGGCCCCTTTGTGCCCATACATCTTCAAACCCACCAGCATGAAGAATTAAATCAGGCCATGATTTCTATTTCTCTCTGCAGCTGCTGCCGGAACTGCTGAACAATTTCACCACATGCTGCTTTATGTCAGATTTCCAGCATCTGCAGAAATTTGCTTTTGAGCTATTGACGTCAGCAATGCATTACCTTGGATCAATCAAGGCTGTTCTCTACCTCAAATCCACATAATTGTTTTTATTTTAAATTCTTTGATTACCTTACTCAATAAAAGATATAGTGATTCCCATCACCATTTCACAGTGACAACAGAGCGTAGCATTTAAATATATGTAAGCATATAAAAACATCTTTAAATGTATGAAGAGGAAAAGTTAGTGAAGATAAATATAGGTTCCTTAAAGTCAGAAACAGGAGATATTATAAAGTGTAACAAAGAAATAGCAGGCAAATTGAACACATATTTTTGGTTCTGTTTTCATAAAAGAGGACAGAAATAATTTCATAAAAATGTTAGGGAACAAAGGAAGTTGTGAGAGGGAGGAATTGAGGAAAATCAGTATTAGTTGTGAAAAAAAGGTGTTAGAGAAATTAATGTAGTTAAAAGCTGACAAATCTCTAGGGTCAAATAATCTGTATTCTAGAGTACTAACAGAAATGTTGGATGCACTAGTGGTTATCTTCCAAAATTGTGTACATTCTGTAGTAGTTCCGACAGATTAGAGAAGATTAATATATGGCAAATGTAACCCCACTATTTTAAAAAAGCGAAATTACTGACCAGTCAGTTCAACATTGAGAAAATGTGCAAGTGTGTTATAAAAAGCACAATAAAAAATCTATTGTAAAGCGTTAGGGGGATTAGAAAATGTTAACATGGATTTGTAAAAGGGAAATCATGCTTAACTAATCTTTTGGAGTTTTTTTTTAAGGATGTACCTAGAAGAATAAATAAAGGGGATAGTGGATGTTATGTAGTTGGAAAGGTTTTGATAAAGGGGATAGCAGTCAAAACGAAAGCACGTGGGATTGGGGGTAATATGTTGACATGGATTGACTATTGGTTGACAGACTGGAATTAGAGAGTGGGTGTAAATGGGTCTTTTCCGGGCGGCAGTCCATGATTAGTTTTGTACCAATGGGATTAGTCCTTGGGTCTCAGTTGTTAAGAATATATGTATCTAACTTGGATGAGGGAGCCAAATGCAGTGCTGCCAAGTTCGCTGACATCACAAAACTAGGTGGGATTCTGAATTGTGAGGAGGACGCTAGGAGTCTTCAAAGCAACTTAGACAAGTTAAATGTGTGGGAAAATACATAGCAGAGGTAGTGTAATGTGAATAAGTGTGACATTATATACTTTGGTGTGAAAATAGAAAGGCAGAGTACTATTTAACTGCTGATATATTAGGATATATGGATATACAAAGGTATTGAATGTACTTGTACACTAGTCACAGGCAGGTACAGCAAGCAATTATGAAGGCAAACAGATAGATAGGAATTCAGAAGCAGGGATATCTTGCTGCAATTGTATAGAGCCTTGGTATGACTGCAGCAGGAGTTATTGTGTGCAGTTCTGGTCTTCCCATCTAAGAACAGATTTCCTTGCCATAGGCTGATACTGGGATTGTAGGACAGTCAGAAAAGGAAAGATTGATTCAAATAGATTTGCATTCATTAGCGTTCAGTAGAATGAAATGTCTAAAATTCTGACAGGATTACATAAACTAGACGCAAGGAAAGTATTTTTCCTGGTGGGAGAGTCTAGAACCTGTTGTCACACTCTCAGGCAGAGAGTAGGCCATTTAGGATTGGGATGAGGAGATAGTTATTTACTCAGAGAAGGGTCAAATTGTGGAATTCACCACCACAGAAGTTTGTGGAGGCTAGGTTACTGAGTCTGTTCAAGAAAAAGATTGATATAATTTTAGACATTAAAGGCATCAAGGGTTATCGAGAGAAGGCAGGAATATGGAGCTGAGGTAGAGGATCAGCCATAAGCATACTGAATGGCAGAGCAGGCTCAAAGGGCCAAATGGCATATTCTGACTCTCTTTGTTTCTATCTACAAGATGAACTGGAGCATCTCATTCAGTTTCCTTTTGAAGGTTCTTTCCAAGTCTTGATCTGCACCACAACATAGACGCTTAAGAGTATCAGATGCAAAGGAACACCACAAGCATCAAGCTCCCACTCAAGGCACAAATCATTCTGACTTGAAATGATATCACTGTTCCTTCGTAGCTGTTGGATTAAATCTGGGAATTCCTCCGTTACAGCACTGTAAGTGTACCTACACCCCATCACCTCCAGTCGTTCAACAAGGCAACTCACCATCACTGTGTTGAAGGTAATTTGGAATGGACAACAAACTTTGACCATGTGAGCAACGGCCACATGCCACGAACAAAACTTTTAAAAGTTCGATCGAGTAAATTATTGCAACACTCACAGATTTTAACATGGCAAGAAGTTACAGATTTCCACTCCCCTTCATGGTTAAAGATGCTTCCAGATTCACTCTTACATGGCTCAGTTCTAATTTTAAATTCTGACTCTTGAATTTCCACGCTGGAGAAAATAACGTTTGTGTCTGCCTTGTATAGTTTTACACAGAACTTTCATTCATACTGAAGTTTCTAAATTGAAGCAAATATTACAAGCAAAGTTTATCCAATCCATCCTCACAATTCAACATCTAAAACACTGGTGTTATTCTGATGAATCTATTCTGAAGTAACCATGTAGTTCTGATGTTGCAAATTTTAAGAAAAAAAAGTTAAAACAATGTTTCCATTTTAAAGTCCTTTGAAGATGCAAGTCTTTTACATTGGGCTGATTCAAAATTATGCAATGTCAAAAATCAAAGGGAGATATTTAGAATTCCATTATCCTTCCAACATCACAATAGATGGTTCTAAAAGTGTGAGAATTCAAGGCTTCTCGGAGAAGAAAAGGAAATAAGTTCGACATATTTAGCCTTATTTACCGGTGGTATAGTGGCTCATTTGAAATTAGCTATAGCTGCCATTTTGCTTTGGTTTTGATAAAAGCAAGTTGATAAAGTTATTTTGTATTGATCCCTGAAGGAAATCTCAGAGACATCAGAAAGCATTCTCAACTAAAGGGAGCACAAGGGGAAAGGCATACATTAAAGATTGCCTGGAATCTTGGCAGAACAGCAGTGAACTTAAGTGTTATAATCATAAGTGGTGGGGAACAAGAAAACATCCCTATCCCAAATCCTGCTGAGTCCACCTATGCAACCAAACATAAATATTTCACTACAGAACCCATCATATCAGCTGAATCGGTCTTAACTTGTACTAATTTACAGAGAATAATTAGTTGAGAGGATGATGTTCAGAGAGGCATTCACAAGTTGGTCAAATGGACAGATACCTGGCAGATGAATTTCAATGCATTCTGGTAGAAGAAACCTGGAGAGACAATGCAGGTTCCGTGGTACAACTTTTGATGGGAATACAGGAGCAGAGGTATGGCAGGGTTCAAGTGCATGGTTCTCTGAAGGTGGCTAAGCAAATTGAAACAGTCATTTAAAAGACGTTTGGGATCTTTTAAGTTTATAAACAAAGTAGAAAAGCAAAGAAGTCATGCTACACCTCTGCAAATCATTTGTGATACCACATTTCAAGTCCTGTTATCAGCTCTAGGCACCTTATTTCAGCATGGATGTTAAAGCCCTGGAGAGTGCAAAGGAGATTTACTAGAATTACAGGAATGAGAGATTTTAGATACAAGGAAGGATTAGATAAATTCGGCTTATGCTCTTGGAGCAGAGAAGATTAAAGGGTGACCTTGCTGATGTGATCAAAAGTATGAACAAAATTGGCATGGTCAAGAAGGATATTCTATTTTCAGTAGTTGGTGTGTCAGTAACTTGGGAATCACATTTCAAGATTGACATAAGACAGTAAGGAGTGAGATGAGGAGAAACGTCTTCACTCAGAGAGTTGTTAGGATTTGGAAGACACTGCCTGGGAGACTGGTGGAGGCAGATTCCATATGAGGTTTCAAAGAGAGTTGGATTTTTATTTGAAAGTGATGAGTTTTTACAGGGCTGTGCAGAATGGGACGAGCTGGGTAGCTCTTTTGGTACACGACGGGCTGAATGACGTGCTTCTGTATTGTAAAAATCTATGATTCTAGATTCTATAAAGCTTCAATCCCTTCAGCTTGGAAAGAGAAACTTAAAAAACAGGCCTAAGCAATATTAGAAATTCTCCTTATTAATTTTTAAATTCTCCTATATTAGTTGATAAACTTATTATGCTTATTCGACTATCTACAACAACAGTTTTTCTTAATAAACTAACTTTAATCTTGGTTAAATAAAAATCTTTGAGGCTGGCTATTTTAAATTGAAATACTTAAAACTAAAAGAGTACAGAGCATAAGCTTATACAATTTCTCAGCTTGTGAACAAATCCCAGGGCACCCTGATGTTGGCATAACAGTCTGTAACACCTCCAACAAAAACATAAATTACTGGAGCTCAGCAGGTCTGGCAGCACTTGTGAAGAGAAATCAGAGTTAACGTTTCGGGTTGAGTGACCCTTCAAATTATTATGAAGAAAGAAGTAGATGAAATAGACCATTCAGCATCACATCTAGGCCTGTCGGTGAAACAGAAAGCTAGATGGAGTTTATTTGACTACAGTCTTATTTTTTAAGCAACCTGTTCACAGGTTGTTATTACACATGTCTGGTGCAGGAGGGACTTGAACTGGGTCTCTAAGTCTAGGGTGAGGGATGTTACCGCTGCACCATAAGAGAGCTCATCAATCTTACTGTCCTACCACACACCAGACGCACCTGGTCACCTTTTATTAAAAAAAATCTTTATTAAAAAAAATCTTTGGCTTGTGGCCAAATTTGAGAGAGCTATCATTAGGGAGACAGGACGCCAACTTGCGCAATGGTTCAGAGAACATCTCTGGGACACAAGCACCCAACAACCCTACAGGCCTATAGCCAACCATTTCAACTCCCCCTCCCTTTCTGCCATGCCATACAAGTCCTGGGCCTCCTCCACCACCAAATTCCTAGCCACCCAATGCCTGGAGAAAGAACGTCTCATTCTCTGTCTTGGGATCCTCCAACCACATGGGATCAATGTTGATTTCACCAGTTTCCTCATCTCCTCTCCCCTCCCCTCACCTTATCCCGGATACAACCCTCCAACTTGGCACTGCCCTCTTGAACTGTTCTACCTGTCCATCTTCCTTCCCATCTATCCACTCCAACGTCTATTCCAACCTATCACCATTACCCCCCAACTTCATCTAGTCATTGCCTTCCAAGCTAGCTTCCCCCAGCCCCAAACCACACCCCCCCCCACACCCATTTATCTCTCAGCCCCCTTGGGCTGCCTCCACATTCCTGATGAACAGCTTATGCTCAAAACGTTGACTCTCTTGCTCCTCGGATGCTATCTGACTGGCTGTGCTTTTCCAGTGCTACACGTTTTGACTCTGATCTCCAGCATCTGCAGTCCTCACTTTCTCCTGAGCTGTCTCACAGCCTAGTCAAGCAATAGCCTGACATAGTTATACTCAGGGAATCATTGGAATTCAGTTCAAGAGTAATTAGGAATGGGCAAGCAATATTGACCTCGCCAGCGGCATCCACACGGAAGAATAAAAAATCCTTACACAATGTCCCAGACATCTCCATCACTGTACAATTGTATGTCTCATTCCAATGAGAGGACAGACCCAACAGAGCGGGTAGCACAGTGGTCTAGACAGTCAGGAGAGAGTTGCTCTAGAAACCTTCAACATTGACTGAGGGCTTGATGAAGTGTCATGGCCTCAGGTCAAAAATAAGCAAGAAAACATCCTGCTGATGATCACATTTTGCCACTTCAGCTGATGAAACAGTACTGCTCCATGCTGAACACCACACTGAGCAAACACAGTGAGGAAGCAGCACAGAATGCATCAGGCACTTGAACATCCATCACCAAGAGGAGCTCAGTTAGACCATTACTGACAGCTGCCTGAGTCCTAAAGGACATAGCTGTTTGACTGGATCTGTGGAAGTTTGTGAAGAAACCTGTGGGAAAAGATCCTTCATTAATTTCTCACCAATTTACTTGTTACAGATGTGTCTGTCCTTGTCAGTATTGGCAGGAGTGATCTCAGAATGCTCCTTGAGAAGGTGTAGTCCTATCTTCCCCATTGTGTTTTGTGGCACTGTCACAGTGCTAAATTGGGTTGATTTCAAACAGATCAAGCCACTCAAGACTAGACAACTATGATGTACTATAGCTCAATGAATTGCATTCAACCACAATCCATGATCTGTGGCTCACATATCCTCCATTCTACTATTATCATTAAGCCAGGGGTGAACACTGATTCAATGAATAGTACATGAAGATGTCAGGAGTGGTATCAAGCATACCTGAAAATGAGGCATCACCCAGGTGAAGCTACAACACAGGACAATTTGAATGCCAAAAAACAAAAGCAACATTTGAAAGATGAAGCTAAGCAACCTATCAACCAACAGATCAGATCTAAGCTCTACAGCTCTGTGACCTCCAGCCATGAATGATGATGGACAGTTAAACAGTTAACAGGAGATGGAGGCTGTACAAATATTCTCATCAATGATAGGAGACTACAGCAAAATCAATGCAAAAGACAAGGCTGGAGCATTTGCAATCACCTTCAGTCAGAAGTGTCAAGTAGATGATCCATTTCAATCTCCTTCTGAGGTTCCTAGTTTCAGAGATGCCAACCTTCAGCCAATTTGATTCAAATGATTCATATGATGCCAAGAAATAGCTGAAGGCACTGGATACTGCAAAGACAATGAGCCCTGCCAACATTATGGAATAGTACTGAAGATTTGTATCACACCGGTAGCTTTGCTTCAACCAAGCTGTTTCAGTAGTTACAACACTGATACCTAACCAGAAATAAAGAATGCTGCTGAGGCATGTCCTGTCTGCAAACAGCAGAACAAATTCAGTCTGACCAACGACTAGTCCACCAATCTACTCTTGACCATTAGTAAAGTGATGAAAGTATCATCAAATATGCCTTCTTATGGCACTTGCAAATGTATAACTTGCTCACTGGTTCCACCAGTGCCTCTCCGCTTCTGACCTCACGAGGACAACTTGGACAAGAGAACTGAATAAGGTGAGAGTGACTGCCTTTCACATCATGGGAGCATTTGTCTGAGTGTGGCATCAAGGAGCAAAACTGGACACAACAGGAACTGTGAGAAAATAATCCACTGGTTCAAGTCATACCTAATATATAGCAATATAGCTGTGGCTGATAAAGATCTGTCATCTTTGCTCCAAGACATGTCTGCTGGAGCATCATCGGCTCAACCATCTGGAGTTGCTTCAGAGATGATTTTTCTTTCATCATAAATCTGAAGTGGGGATGTTTACTGATGACTGCACAATGTTCTACACCATTCATGATTCCTCAGATGCTGAAGGGTCCTTATCCCTTTTGCAGGATTACCTAGATAATATCTAGTCTTGGGATGGTAAGTGGCAAGTTACATTCGTGCCAGACAAATACTATGCAATAATCATCTCCAATGAGGGAGAATCTAAGCATTGTCTGTGAGTAAAAGAAATAATTACAGAACATTCTGAGTGTCATGCCCAGGGATAAAAGGACCTTATGACTCAGGATAAAAGGTTTTTGTTGTTGATCTCAACAAGCGCTTCCCCTAACATTCATCTCCGAAACACAAAAGAATTCTTCATATTAATGCCCATTTTAGATTAAAGCTCTGAATAATATATGCATGTTCAGAGTCTCTTAGTGTTTACTGCAAAGAATCTTGGAAAAATTGTGTAGGTTCAGAGACCTTTAAAAGTAACAATACTGATTCTAAAATAAGCCTTTTATGGTTTGAAGCTGCTCATTTGATTAGCCGTGCTTGCTTTTTCAGTAAGTAAGAAGAAACTATGAGGTGGCCAAACAGGCTCATAAGACATCTTGCAATTGTATGAAACTTGCCCATCTCAGTGCTCTCTCTTTAAAGCTAAGAAACACTGATACAACTTTAGTTGACTAAAAGGCACTAAGTCAGAGATAAAGTCTTTATTCAAAAGTCCTTTCCAAGGACTGACTGTACAATGTAGCCATATAGTATTAATCATCACATATACTTTGTAGAAACAGTTCTCTAACACCTCATGTTACTTGCTTTAGTGTCAAACTCACTACAGGTTGGAAAAATGCTTTCCTTTTTCTGGATAGATGAAATATACTTCCAGGAAAAACAAACAGCAACATGTTCCTTAAATCTTTTGTTACTCCAACTGTTTGAGAATGAAGCCTACTTACACCTTGGTGAGTTCATACATCTCACTTCATCTGCTATTGAAATCCTTTTCCAGGCTTTTGCTGTTTCCTAGCCTGATAATTCTAATTTTCTGCTGGCTAGCTTCCCATCTTCCATCCTCCATAAACTTGAGCTCATCCAAACCTATTTTCTCCACACCAGATGGAATTCACCCTTTCCACTCTTTGTTAACTGAGATACTTCAGCTGCCGGTGCGGTAATAGCGCACATTTAGAATTCTGATTCCTGTTTCAAATTTCTCCCTGGGTTTGACACTCTACCTTAGTAACATTCGCCAGCTTTCTGAGCCCTTTGTGCTACTTCAGTACTGGCCTCTTACACATCACCAATTTTTTGACTCCACCAATCATAGCAAAACATTCAGCAGGACTCACCCTAAACTCTAGCATTCACTCAAAAATAATCTCTGACTCTGACTTTCCCCTCATTTTAGGATGTGCTTTAGAACCTAGTTCTTTAACTATAATATTTGGCATGTGACCAGATGTATCCTAACAAATAAGACTCAGCCTCAAGCTTTGTTTGACAATGTACTGTGAATTTTTGGAGGTTCTCCTAATGTATTGCTACTGGAAATTGTTGTAATTTAGATTGTCGACTAATCACTTGCAAACGAGTCTGATTGCCAGTCTAGAAACTTCTGTGTCACTGGTCATGGGTTCTTAGGGAAATATGGATGCAACCAACCAACCAGACAAACAACTTCGACTCTTCTTAAGAAGTAGATTTGTTGCCTATGACAGGGTGTGAATTCTATAGTGAGAGCTGGATAGATATCCAAGGGTTTTGCTCAGTTACACTCACTGGGTCAGAGAGAACCATACATTCCTGGATATGAGATTCATTGATTCCTTCCTTCAGAATTATGAATGGCCATTTCCACAAGATTTAAAAAGGAACTAAATTTTAATTCCAAAACTTTCCTTCAACCCCTTTACAGCCTCTGAGAAATTCTGGTAATAACGAACTACCTTTCATCTCCCACTCTCATGTGTGTCTGGGCTTGAACTGTGTTTTTTCAAACTGAAAAAGCGATTTGCTCATCAAGTGACAAGTGCTGTCAGCAGTAGGTAAAAATGTTGTTTTTCCCTGTACTTTGATAGGAAATCAAAATATTAAGTTACTCCCAGAATTGTGACATTGGCATTACTAATGTTATGCTTGTATTTGAGTTTCTACATCAGCTTTGTTGTCTGTGTAGCATTGAACAAAGGTCTACACATGGCCTTGTCAACTAGTTCGTGAATAGATAGATGGATGCCTTAGGCATCCAATTAAATAATTCATGGACGTTGAGTAGATTTTATGTTTTACTGCTAATCATTATTTTACTCTTTCTGTTTTCACTGGAAGATTTTGGCCATGCAACCTAATTGTTTTTACAAGTGACAAAGGTATAGAATCATAGAATCCCTACAATGTGGAAGCAAGCCATTTTGCCCATTGGGTCCACACCTTCCCTCTGAAGAGCATCCCACCTTGATCCACTGTCCGCACACCCCTGCATTTCCCACAGCTCACCTATTTAACCTGCATTTCCCTGGACACTATGGGCAATTTAGCATGGCCAGTCTACCTAACCTGCACATCATTTGGACTGGAGCACCCAGAGGAAACTGACGCCAACATGGGGAGAATGTGCAGACTCCACACGGATAGTCACCCGAGGCTGGAATTAAACCTGGGTTCCTGATGCTGTGAGGCAGCAGTGTTGACCACCAAGCCACCATGCTGCCCCTGCCATGCTCTGGTAGTGCCAGTCTGTCAGGTCGTAAGAGGAAAGCCTTTTGTGCAAAGCTGCAACCAATGAACAGAGGACATAGATTGAAGGAACAAGAAATTGTGCGTGGTGAATGGGGATGGATTGTGATCATGGCAAGGGTTGGGGACACTTATAGTCAGGGTGGATAGAGGTCTTGTTCATGGGGTAAAAAAAACCTCTGGTGTGAGAGCATGGAAATGAAGAAGATTTCCTGAGGTGGATGATCATCAAGAGGGGAAGTTATGGTCAGTTAGATTTGTTATGAAGTTGAAGGCATGTACTCTACCTTTAAGAGAGAGTGAACACTATTCTGCACTGACAGCTTACAAGCACCTGTCATATGACTAGCTAGCAGTCTCAGTGTGTATGAGAAAATTGAAAATATGTAACATTTGGCTGTGAAATGGATACCTGAGGTGGTTGCTGTTCTGACAACAATTTGAATTTAACCAATCAGTTTAAATTATGCCTCAGGATAGTAAAACCCAACTGAGTTTGAATTTATTGTTTTGCCAATCTCAAACCAATGACATGGTTAATTTTGGGGGTATAAAAAAGGCAGGCATTTTGAAAGTCAGACAGAGTAACTGCCATCAAGAAAGACCCAAGGCATTGAAACACTCTCTGTCAAAGGTATATTTTCATATGAAACATATTCACCGCAAAAGAAAGGAGACAACCCAGGGAGATCTTCAGATAAAAGAAGTAAGGCACCAAATACAACAGCGACTGTATGGTTTTGAAATTAAGTTGATGTAATTTTAATAAATGTTTTATGGGAACAGTATATTGATATAGAGTTGGAGGCAGATAATAAGCAGTTATGAGAAAGGGGGCTTAGAGGTGTAAATAGTTGTTGTTTAATGTTCACTTTTAGAGTTAAAGTATAAGTTGATGCATAATGATTCTTTTAATCACCTTTAATGAACTCACGACATCTCAAAATGCTGTGCAGCCCAATTAAGTAGCTTTTTTGCAGTGCTGCTAATGTAGAGACTGTTGAAAAACACAAGAAAGTTGGCTATTGTTGCTCATTCCATGTTGAAATCCATTATGTAACAACAGGGGCACTCAGATGTTACCACTGAACTCATCATCTGTTGTCAGAGGATACCCTTCTTCCCCACAACCCATCTTTCAAGATATAGCATTCTGTTCATTGACAGGGTGCAGAAAAATAAAAACCTATCTGCACTTTCATAGGTAGTTGTCTGGTAAGAACTGGAATTTGTAATGCAAAGTTTTATTATTATTATTTGTTAATGCCTGATCAGCTTTAACATAGCTTCTAACGTGTAATCAGAATGATAAGGCTGTTTTAAAATTGAATTAAGTTGTGAGATCTCTATGGTCACCTCTGTCTCATACAGGCATCATCTTCCAGAGAAAAAAGCCTTGGCACAGTCCCCTTTTTCACCACATGCACAATCCTTTGCTAGATACCACAAACAATCTGCACAGGTTACAAGCAGAGGTACAGAATATTGATTTACTCACATATCCTGGGGAGGTCATTGATTTGAAATTGAAACTGCATCTGATGATATAACCACAGCTAGAGAATTGGACAAGCCAGCATAAGTTCTCAAAGGAAACGGGTGTGTAATCCCGAGCCACCGATAGCTATAATTATACCGAATGTATTTGTCCTAGTGCTATCATGCAATAAACTACAACTTGTTATCTAAGACATATACGTTTTCTTGCAGGACTCCCTGCTGAATAATTCTTTACTACTAACAATTTGACAGACCCTTAGAGTCAACACAGAGGCAGACTGGTGCCAACCCACATGTAGTTTTTGTAGCCTGGGGGAAACAATATTCCATAGGTATGTTGAGTGTTTTAATTTGCAGCCCCTCTTTAGTTATTTGAAGGAGCTGTTTCTAAACTTTGGAGTGCAATTCAGCTTGACATTCCTGATTTATGGGCACCCACAGAGGAAGGGGTGGAGGTCAGAAAACCTCATTGTAAGCCTGCTTCTGTGCTTGGCCAATGTCTCTGTTAACAGATCCAGGCATCAGGGCATGGAGGCGATCAGTATACACAACTGCCTGTTCCTCTTTCATGGTTACATCCATATTTGAGGATCCACTGGGGGTGAGCACGTGCTGTGCATCCACATGATAGAGGTCTTTAGAGTCTGGTGGGCACCGCAGAGGCTGGGGAGCATTATCATTTTAGACCATGTTCCCTTGGTTTAGTAAGTTTACATTCACCTTTTTATACATTTCCATTAACCAAATTGGGATTTTTCAAAAATGAGATAACAAGAGTCCAGAGGCAGTAATTCCTGTTCATGTGAAGGGCAAGGCTAGTAGGTATAGGAACTTCTGGATGACTAGAGAAATTAAGGCTCTGGTCAAGAAAATGAAAGATGCACACAATCATAGAATCCCTACAGTGTAGAAGCAGGCCATTTGGCCCATCAAGTCTGCAGTGACCCTTTGAAGTGCATTGCACCCAGACCCACCTGTTACCCTATCCCTATTTCTTATTGCTACTCAACATCCCTGGACATTATGGACAATTTAGCATTGCCAATTTACCAAACCTGCACACCTTTGGACTGTAGGAGGAAACCAGAGCACCCGGAGGAAAGCCGCACAGATATGGGGAGAATGTAACACAGATAGTTACCCGAGGTTGGAATCAAACTGGGGTCCCTAGCACTGTGAGACAGCAGCGCTAACACTGAGCCACAGTGCCACCCACATAATAGGTGGAGACAGTTGGGATCGAGTGAATCCCTTGAGGAGTGAAAGGGCTGTAAGAGTATACTTGAGGGAAATCAGCAGGGCAAAAAGGAGACATGAGATAGCTTTGGCAAATAAAATTCAGACGATTCCAAAAGGAATCTACAAATACATTAATGACAAAAAAGTAGCTAGGGAGAGAATAGAGTCCCTTGAAGTTCAACAAGGCTGTCTATGCATGGAACCATAGGAGATGGTTGAGATACTAAATCAACATTTTACGTCAGTATTTACTGTGGAGAGGATATGGAAGCCAGAGAAATTGGAGAATTAAATAGTGACATCTTGGAAAGTACCCGTATTACAGAGGTGGTGGTGCTGGATGCCTTAGAATGCAATCAGGTGGATAAATCCCTGGGACTTAATCAGGTGTACACTAGAACTCTGTGGGAAGCTTAGGATGTGATTGCTGGGCCCCTTGCTGAGATATTTGTATCATGAATAGCCACAGGTGAAGTGCCGTAACACAGTAGGGAGACTAATGTCGTGCCACTATTTAAGAAAGGTGGTAAAGAAAAGCTAGGGAACTATAAACCAGTGAGCCTGATGGCAGTGGTGAGTAAATTGTTAGAAGGGGGTTCTGAGGGACAGGATGTACATGTATTTAGAAAGGCAAGGATTGATTAGAGATAGTTAACATGGCTTTATGCATGGGAAATCTTGTCTCATGAACTTGATTGAGGTTCTTAGGAAGTAACAAAGAGGATTGGTGAAGGCAGAATGATACGCGTTCGACAAGGTTTCACATGTTAGACTGGTTAGCAAGGTTAGATCACATGGAATATAGGGAGAGCTAGTCAAATGTACACAAAATTGACTTAAAGGTAGGAGACAGAAGGTGGTGGGGAGGGTTGTTTTTCAGACTGGAAGCCTGTGGTCAGCAGTGTGCCACAAGGTTAGGTGCTGGGGCCACTGCTTTTTGTCATTTATGTAAATGATTTGGGTGTAAATATAGGAGGAATAGTTGGTAAGTGTGCAGATGACAACTAAATTGATGGTGTACTGGACAGTGAGAAAGGTTATTTCAGAGTACAATGGGCATCTTGATCAGATGGGCTGATGGGCTGAGGAGTGGCAGATGGAGCTTAATTTAGATAAATGTGAAGTGCTGCATTTTGGTAAGACAAATCAGAGCAGAACATTTAAACTTAATAGAAGGGTCATGAGGAATGTTCAAACGAAGAGATCTTGGAGTGCAGGTTCATAGTTCCTGGAAAGTGGCATCATGGGTAGACAAGGTAGTAAAGAAGGGCTTTGGTGCACTTCCCTTTATCGGTCAGTGCATTGAGTATAGGAGTACGGATATCACATGGCTGCTGAACAGGACATTGATGATGGCTATTTTTAGAATACTGCAGACAACTCTGGTCTCTCTACTATAGGAATCATGTTGTTAAATGTAAAAGGGTTGAGAAACAATTTACAAGGATGTTGCCAGGTTAGAGGGACTGAGCTGTAGGGAGAGGCTGGGGCAATTTTCCCAAGATAATTGGAAGCCAAGGGGTGGCCTTGTAGAGGTTTATAAGATCATGGGTCAAAAAGTGTGGCACTGGAAAAGTACAGCAGGTCAGGCAGCATCCAAGAAGCAGAAGAGTCGATGTTTCGGGCACAAGCCCAATCATGACAGGCATTGATAGGATGAATAGCCAAGGTCATTTTTCCAGAGTAGCAGGGTCCAAAACCAGAAGTGACAGTGGCATTGAAAAAGGATCTAAGGAGCAATGTTTTCACACAGAGGGTGGTGCATTTATGGAATGAGTTGCTAGAGGAAGTGGAGGAGGCTGGTACAAATAAAAGGCACCTGGATGGGTATATGAATAGGAAGGGTTTTGAGGGGTATGGGCTAAATGCTGGCAAATGGAACTAGATTAATTTAGGATATCTGGTCAGAATGGACAAGTTGGATCAAAGGGTCTGTTTCCATAATGTATACCTCTATGACACATTAAGTTTGTGTTTTTGATATAGGGGCCAATCAGGGGCTGTTTAACCTGATTACAGGTTTATTTCCAAAAACAAATGAAGGGAGCATTGAGCCCTTGTAGTGCTGATGAGCTGAGGAGTGGCAGATGGAGCTTAATTTAGATAAATGTGAAGTGCTGCATTTTGGTAAGACAAATCAGAGCAGAACATTTAAACTTAATAGAAGGGTCATTTAAACTTAATAGTAGTGGCATTATTCTTGAGCCAGGAGGCATGGATCCAAATCCTGATTATACCACCAGTGTTGCATAACATATCTGAAGACACAGGAGAAGTGGTGTCAATGAACCATCCCAAATAGAAGGCACCAACAGTTGGTATCCAAACCATAAGATGACATGGCAATCATCAATGTATACACTGCTATAAAAATGCATCGGGGTAACAACGGTAAAGAAAACGTATTCAATATATGAGGAAAAAGAAAGTTAAAGTCAAGTGCTTTTATCACATTAATAACATTACAGCTTTAAGATGACACAGGTTAACTAGTCAGCAGCTGAAAAATGAATACCGGCTAATATTCAGCAACACTCATTGGAGAAGTAACAAACTGAAAGCAACACTCCAGAAGGAACCTTCATCTCAGAGCTGGAAAGAATCAGGTCAACAATCCTTAGTCAGTGACCAATCCTCCAAATCAAAAGGAATGCATTCTGGAAAAATTGTGCAACTTATAGATAATCTGCATTTGTGAAGTCACTGACCTGGAATGGAGTATTGGGAAATGTTGGGATAAAGCTTGGGGGAAGATCACGCAAGATGTTTCTCAGAATTAACCAATTTCTTTTTGTTTAGGGCAGTCTACACATGGGCTGCACCTCTGACAGTTTATGGTATCACTGGCTCTCTGGGGGTATAAGTATGCTCTTCACTTTGCCTTCTGCAACAGCCCTATCTCTTCCACCTCCTTTAAAATGATGAATAGTTGAAGGCCCATTTAAAATTTAATAGCTGCCATTCTGTCTTTCTGAATGTGATGAATTCCAGAACATCTCAAGTTCAGAAACTCTTAGGACTTTGGTCACAATGAAACATGCTGAAAGAGAACTGCAGATAAAATTGCAGCTAAACTACAAAAGATGAAGCTGCAGAGTTCCCAATCTCCTCCCAGGCTCAGTTATAAAATGTCAACAGCATTCTCTGGTCTCAGACCCTGCTACATCTCCGTTTACTAGCTTAAATCTGGAGACACTTGACAACTGGCATTAATGACCGGAAGATTACATTCTATTGTTTTGTTTTTCCCACAGGCTGGTGCTGCATCAATAACGTACAAAGGACTGAATAAATGCCATTCAAAAGGCTGAGGAAATTCTAGAACAAAGAGTGATAGAAGTAAATTTGTGCCTAATAGATCCTGATTGCTTGTGCTAAATAATGGCATTACAACACTGTATCAATAGGTAACTTGAATAGACTCTAAGTTATTATCATATTTAACTCCCATGGTGCATGAAACCGAGGTCAGATGGGACAGAAACCACTGACCTGGCATTTTTAAGAAGATGTCTCCACAACTGATACGGAGACAATCTGCTGTCCAATTGAGGATGGCAGGTGTTCTTGAAATTAGGGGTACAGTCAGAGATCTTCCAATTGAAGTGAACAATGTCCTCGCATTACCATTCAACTGGACTAGCCACATGAACATAATGGATACATGAGCAAGTCAGATTCTGTGTCGAGTAACTCACATCCTCAAAGTCTGTCCACCAAGTACAAGGCACAAATCAGGAGTATGATGAAATATGCTCCTTGTGCCTGGATAGGTGCAGATCTATCAACATACAATATTCTGTCCTTCCATCACCAATGCACTGTTACAAAGGTTTGAAGAGCTGTATGAAGATTGCTACCATGTTTCCTACATTAACATCAACACTTCAAATGTAGTTACGTGGCTGTTAGGCACTTCAAGGCATCTTCACGTTGTTAAAAGAGGAAAGTGTTATACAATCACTACTTTTTTAGAAAAGAAATGTTTGGGGACCCACATATTGGGCAGGGCCTTGGAAAATAATTTTTAATATATACACAAAATAGTTTGGAAATGGTAATTGTTGAATATATTGAAATATACTGCCAGCTACTCTTAAACGCATGGCAATATTCCTGAAGAGGTACTTTTAGTTCCCCTGTTAGCATTTCCATAGCAACACTGTGTTTCCATTCCAGTGACAATAATAAGAGTTGAATATTAAAGGAAGCCTTGATAAATTATCCCTTACATAAGTCAGGAAACACAATAGAATCAGCAATTTATACAATGTAGCAAATAGAATTCCCAGATTTACAAGATTGGTTTTTAAACATAAAGCCATAGAGATATACAGCATGGAATCAGACCCTTTGATCCACCTTGTCCATGCCAACTAGATATCCTAAATAAATCTCATCCCATTTGCCAGCATTTGGCCCATATCCCTCTAAACCCTCTCTATTCATGTACTGATCCATTTGCCTCTTAAATATTATAATTGTACCAGCCTCTATCACTTCCTCTGGCCGCTCAGTTCCCATACCCTGTGTGAAAAAAGTTGCCCCTTTTAAATCTTTCCTTTCTCACCCTAAACTTATGCCCTCCAGTTTTGGACTCCACCACCTTTGGGAAAAGACCTTGCCTATTTAACCTCTCCATGCCCCACACGATTTTACAAACTTCTATAAGATCATCCCTCAGCCTCCGATGCTCCAGGGAAAATAGTCCCAGTATATTCAACTTCTTCCTATAGCTCAAATCCTCCAACCATGGCAACATCCTTGCAAATCGTTTCAAGTTTCACAACTTCTTTCCTATAGCAGGGAGACCAGAACGACACACACAGTATTTTAAATGTGCCCAACCTATGACCTGCACAGCCGCAACATGACTTCCCAACTCCTCTACACAATGCCCTGACCAATACAGGCAAGCATACCAAATGTCACCTTCACTATCCTACTACCTACCACTCCACTTTCAAGGAATAGGAAAGACCATAATACATTTTTTTTTAAAGACTGCACAACAATTGGAAACTGGAATGAAAAATGAATTCTTGCTGCTGATCACTATCAACAGCTGTCAATTGAAAGTTCTATCCAAGCATTCCAATATATTTTCAACCAGAAAATGAGACATAAAAAGTTACCTTCCAATCATCATATCTAAAAGCAACTTCATCCTGCCCACTGCAATTGAGCTCCTTTTCCATTTTAAACAAGATAAAAGATCAATAATGACACTGCTGTATTCCAGAAGAGATTCGTTCACCTACCATTACACTGCACATGGTAACGTGACAGTTCACATTTAACTGTCTGAGAGCATAAAGGCAAAAAACAAAAAGAAGATTAGATGATGATCTATCAGTTAGAAAGTTGTGTATTCCATCACCACTGCAAGGATGTGAGCATATAATCTAAGGTGACAACCCAGTGTAGTCTGGAGGAAGTGCTGCACTTTCAGAGGGGCTGACTTCAAAAAAAGCAAACCTACCTGCTCTCTCAGGCAAATGCAAAAGGTCTCAAAGTGTTGTGGTGTGAAAGAACGGGAAGTTTTTTTCATTATTCTGGATGAAAATTGTGCCTCCAGCAGCATCATAAAAATTGATTGACTCTGTGTGTAAGTTAGCTCGCTGAGTTTGATGGTTTGTTTTCAGACGTTTTGTCACCATACTAGGTGAAGCGTTGGTGGTATGTCCTACCTCTCTCTTTATAGGTCTTGGTTTCTTAAGGTGGGTGATGTCATTTCCGGTTCTTTTTCTTAAAGGGAAAGTAGATAGGATCTAAGTCGATGTGTTTATTGATGGAGTTCTGGTTAGTGTGGTGACGAAACATCTGAAAACAAACATTCAAGTTCAGCAAGCTAACTTGCAGACTTATCATCAACCTCTCAAAAATAGGTTAACTGTCATTATCTCGGTGCTAATTGTGGAACCTTGATCTGCAGAAGTATATGTTACATTTACCAAATCACAACAATGACGATATTTCCTCAGTATTTATATGATTCTAAAGCACTCTGGGACATACTGAACTGATGTCAGGCAGTGTATAAATGCAGAGTTTTTTTTCTCTCACAGCTTTGAATACAATAAAATTGAATAAAGATATATTACATATGATCAGTCAGACTTTTTTGAATGGGTAAACTAATACTGTTACCTGAACACCCAGATTCCAAATTCATTCACTGTTGGATTGTAACAATGTTGAAAAGATATAATGATATTTTGCAGGCAAAAAATTGAGTCAGCACATGATTACAGCAGAATCTGTGCCATTTTTGTATTGGCACGGTTTCTTGCCAGTCAACAGGATTTAAATAGATGTAAATAATAAGGGATGGTATCGAGTGATTGATATCTTGTGTTTTGCACTGCCATTGGATTAAGTGTAATGTACATTTGATTAAATCTATGAAAAGTGACTCATTCTGCTCGCTGTTATTCTGGAGGTGGAATAACACACTGGCTTTAAAGTGACACCGTCTTCAGAAAAGGGAACCTGGCAAAAGCTTTTTTTTTGTTTGCAGAGACAAAAAGAACCATCATTCTCAGTACATTGACATTAAAGGTAAACAACATGATGTGTTTTGACATGGTTTATATTATTCTCTTGTCATGTGCGATCACAGGACGCTTGTGACTCAATGATTTCATGAAGAGAGCTTTGAAACAAAGCAAAGGTGGCAATTTACTTAAGTATCCAAGATTTACAGCAGTTTCAATAATGTAGTTTTTATATCTGCTATATTCCTGTTTGGTGGCAGCTTCAAATCAATGGCAGCACAGTGACTCAATGGTTAGCACTGCGCCAGGGACCCGGGTTTGATTCCAACCTCGGGCAACTGTTTGTGTGGAGTCTGCACATTTTCCCTGTGACTTTGTGGGTTTCTCCGGGTGCTCCAGTTTCCTCCCACAGTCTAAAGATGTGCAGGTTAGGTAGATTTGCCTTGCTAAATTGCCCATAATGTTCAGGGGTATGCAGTCCAGGTAGGTTAGCCATGGGAAATGCAGGGTTATAAGATAGGGTGGGTCTGGGTGGGATGCTCACTGGAGGGTCAGTATGGAATCAATGGGTCAAATGGTCTGCTTCCACACCGTAGACATGCTATGATTCAAAAATGGGTTCAAGCCCCACTTCAAACACATGGGCAAATAATCCCAGCAGACACTTCAGTGCAGAACCAAGTGAGTCCTGCATCAGCAGAAGTGCCACCTTTGAGTGGCGTTAAGCGAAGGCTGTTGTCACAATGGAATTTAATATTTTATTGTTGTCTACAATTGAAGTGTTTTTACACAAGGTTAGATTACTTTCTTTCCCTAAGAGTGATTTGGTCCAACTTAAATGATACTAGCAAAATGTTTTCCGTGAACTTAAAAATAAAGAAGTTCATGTATTATCACAAACTTGCCTTAAAGGTTGACAATGTGATGCCTCACACACAGGCCACACAAATAAGTGTTAGATGCATATAAGGAAAAAGAACATGATTACAGTGTGAAATCATTTTAGTCTCTTACATAGCAGACCTGCAGTTTCTTAGATGTTTTAGCTGGATTGTAAGTCTTGTAAAAGCACAGTATTCTCAGTAAGCTGTGAGTCTTTTTGTAATTGAATTGACTGGAGGTGGGTTCTGATGAGATGTTGAAGTTGGAAAAATTTGGGGAGACAGTCCTTCACCCATTTTCAAGGTAGGTTGTATTTTGCCTTGGTGGCACATTATCATTTACACAATAATTTTGCAAGTTTGTTATTGCTTATTTATATTTCCTTGCTGTCTTCTTCACAATTAAGTCACAAAGGATTTGTGTGCCCGTGCCCCTACGATATTCTGGGACCAGATGTGCAGGAGTATCTCAGTTCTCTAAAGCAGAGCCCAAATTTTCCAAAGCTAAATGCACTGAGCACGGACCTGCTCTTACCTGATCTAACCTCCACAGTTCAGGGATTCCAAAATTCCATTTCAATAAAGGAAACTGGTCATTTAAATAGCCAGCTGTCTTCAGAAGCTGTGAATGCATGAACCACAACTCAATCCTAATTCCATTCCTGCGAAATGAGAGACACGAAGTTCAGGGATGGGATTTGTGATTCCCCAGTGAATTTGGGTATTTCTGCAATCCGTGCTGGCAAACATCGGGCATTTGCATTTATTGAATATGCTGATTTTTTTTCCCAGTCTCTGTAGCACTCATATTGCAAATCTGTCCATATTCAGTTGTAGAAAAAGCCTAATTAATCTTTCCAACTCAAATAGTACTGTGACCACTTGAGATAGGATGTACATCTCCCAGATGAACATTTGAATTAGCAGGAAGTCTTCTGTCAGCATAATTTTGCGAAACATTAATACCACTGCTGCTTTCAGATCTGATGCTGCAAAGCTGCTTGTCCTGAGCTGGAAGTATCATAAAAATACTGTTTAAAATGTACTTACCTTATTTGGTCAGTGCCTGCAAATTGCACTGCAGATATGCAACTAGCATCCTATGTGATTATAAAAAAGAGCAGTCTCATTCTTGAGTGTATGAAATTCTACTGCAACTATAGCTATCGTATGGTCCTGTATTTTCATTAGCAAGACAGGTTAGGAGTCAGGATTGGAAGTTATTAAGTATGATTTATGATTTATGAGCTTGTGATCTGATATTGTTGGATCAGTAAATGTTGAGATTTGATAGTTTTTTCACAAAACAACCATTATTACTGCCTGCATGGTGTGGCTGAGTGGTCTAGGGCGATGGACTAAGGCTTCAGTTTCTATGTAGTCATGTGTTAGAATCCCACCGCTCTTGTGCTGGTGCTTTGGCACACTGAGCCTTTGAATGGGCGAGATCTATTTAATTATGCAAGGAATGGAGAGATATTGACCAAGGACAGGCAGAAATGATTAGTTTAATCTGATGTAATGTTTGGCACAACATCGTGGGCCGAAGGGCCCATTCCTGTGCTACACTGTTCCATATTCTACAACTAGTTTGATATGATTTGTACATCATATGAGCTTTGTTTTAATCTCTGTGATGATATTAAACAGGTGACAAGATTAAAAAAAAGCAGCAAAAGTGGACTCTGTAACCCCTCAAGCCTTTGCCATTCAATAAAATCCTGGATGAATTTCTGTATCTGTTCCATTTTCTCACCTACTCCCTATACCCCTTGATTCCTTTACCTAGTAATCTTGGCCTTGAATATAATCATTGATTGAGGGATACTGCTGTCTGGGCAATGTTCTATCTAAGCTGCACAGCCACTTTGAAACCTGAAAGTTATTGCAACCGCACATGCAATCCACTTCAAGATGCTATGCATACACAGCTGTCTAAAAGCATTTAATGTTTTGTCCACTTGAATGCAAGTGTTGCATAATACATATATTTTAGAAAATCTCAAAGATTCACAACCATTTGAGCAAAGAAAGTTTTCCACAGTTTAATCCTAAAGGCCAACCCCTTAGCTTGGGATTCGAACCTTAGTCCTGATTCTCCAGTCAGGGGAAAATAGCTTTTTAGCACCTGGCCTGTCAGATACTTAAAAACATGTTACATTTCAGTGAAAGGATGTTTCCTTTTTCTAATCAGCAAATCAACATATACTTTCTCAGTATCTCCCTCAATTTTAAATTGCAAATGTCAGGAGATGTGTAAAATGCGCTGTCATTTTGCCATCATTCATTTTACACTGTTCATAATGTGAAGATCTAACTCACTGAGTGAATATCGGTATAAAATATTGCTTCTAAAACAAGTTCCATTCTTCAAACAATAACTTAAACATAAGCATCCTTTATAAGACTGAGGGAGATTAATATCCATCTGTCAGTCCAGAGTGGTGTCATGTGACTGAATTGATGTTAACAAGAAAGTGTATTCAAAACATATTTGCATATCTGTAGGGAGGGGCATCAGTGATAGACATCACAAATAAGGACAGACTAAGAAATAATGATGTTAATTCGAAACTATGTATATACTGCAGTCAACCTTTCTGGAAGCACTGCCTGCCCATTCCTATATATTTTTTCAAATAAGAAGCTAACATCTTGTCTTCATTGTGTCACCCTCACTTCTGAGTCAGAGGTTTGTGAGTTCAAATCTACAATGAAAGGGTGAATGGACAGTTCAGAGCAGTGTTTGTTACATGGGAACTGGATAGGCATAATACTTGTTAATTGCATCAATATTTGTTAATTGCAATGCTATTATTGAATTGAATAAAACTTTTAATCACAGCAAAGTGATTGACTTTGGTGGAGGCAGACATTACCAGACAGATAATCATTAGAAGTCAGGAAGAAAGTCTTTATTTTGCCAACCTAAGACAATTTAGGAAGATACCAACCAACTAACACCTCAGCATTGTTATGCATCACTAATATTTTAAACATCATTCTTGCTGTCAATATTCACTCAGGTTTAGTGACCTGGTCACTGCCATATGCAGTCCCCAGTGTGTCATGTTCAGGAATTTGCACAGCTTGCCTGATATCTAACTTTAGTGTAACTCACATGAACTGAAAATTCTGTGTTTTGATATAAGGCCTAATACTTATGATAATTTTTCAGTGCGAATTGCTTTAGGAATACAAGAAACCATAAAGCACGCAAAGTGACAAATCCAATCAAAATCAATTGATTACAATGAATTGAAATTAAGAAAAATAATAAATCGCTGCACTAACTTGTGCATAACTTGTTCAAGCCAGATCTCTGCTTCTGACTTATAATGAGCTTGAAATAAACATATTTTCCCTCATTAGGTTGGCTTCCTTTTCAAGACTGAAGTGGACCATGATCACAGAGTTTCTTTTCCTTTTGCCATTTATTACATCATCAGTTATATGCTCATGGATACAACAAAACAATAAAGATTATCCAATAAAAGATATAATTTCCAAGTACCCTATTCTTGGCTCATAGCAATAACCTTTCCCTGGATAATAAAGAACACTTGCAGAAACTCTGAGACAATATGTTGAGTAATCCCAGGACAAACAACACTTAAAACTCTTCTTTGTCTCATTCGTGGCAACATATGAAGAAAATGACATTCTGTTACATAATGCATTTCACAATCTTAGGTTGTGTTGAAGTCAATTAAGTTATTTTGTAATGCAATCATTGTTGATCACGTAAGAAATGTGAAGGCATTTGGGCACAGCAATCCCCACAAACAGCAATGCAATTACAAAACAAAACATTTTGAAATGATGTCAGCCAAGGGATAAACTTTGATCAAGTCAACCTGACTTCCACTGCTCATCTTCTGTGAGAGGGTCTTTTATAATTAAGGACAGCGCCTCTGTTTAACATCTTTTCCAACTAAAGAACACCATCTCCCAACAATACAGCAGTGCCTCAGTAATTCTGTGCTGTATTAGCCTCGATTTTGTGCTTAAGACTCTAGATCTGGACTTAAAGCTATATGTAAAGCCATGGGCTCAGGGGGATGAGGGCTGCCTGTTGAGCTTTATCTATTATTACAGCACTATAAGGGGAAAAGGGGAGGTAGAGAAAAAGAAGGGAACTAGCAAATCTGTCATTGGTAGTTGGGAAGATGTAAGAATCCATTCTCAAGGATTGTATTGCAGAGCACTTAAAAAAAAGAACCAGACAGAGTCAGTATGGATTTACAAAAATAATATCGTGCTTGGCAAATCTACTTGAATTCTTCAAAGATGTAACTAGTAGAGTGATCAAGGGAGCCAGCTGATGTCATTTATTTATGGACTTTCAGAAGGCTTTCAAGCAAGTCTTGTGTAAGGGATTAATGGGTAAAATTAAAAGACATGGGATTGGGGATATTGTATTGAAATGGACAGAAAATGTGTGAACTGATAGAAAACAAACAGTAGGAATAAGTGGGTCCTTTCCTGAATAGCAGGCAGGGATCAGTACTAGGATCTCACTAATCATAATACATGTTAATGATTTAGATGAAAGAATTAAAAGTAATATCTCAAAATTTGCAAAATACACAAAGCTAGGTGGAAGGATGAGCTGTGAGGCAGATGCAGAGATGTTATAGTGTGATTGGGACAGGCAGAGGGAGTGAGCAACTGCATGGTACATGCAGTATAATCTGGATATATGTGAGCATATAAATTTTTGTAGTGAAAGTAGGAGGGCAAATTATTATTTGAATGGCTGTAAATTGAGAGAGGAGCATGTCCACCAAGACTTGGATATCCCTGTGCACTAGTTGCTGAAAGTAAATGTGCAGGTGCAAAGGACAATAAAAAAAAGTTGACTGTATGTTGGCCTTTATAGCAAGAGGATTGGAATACAGAAACAAGGACATTTTGCTGCAATTATACAGGTCATTGGTGAGGCCACACCTGGAATACTGTGTGCCCTTAACAGAGGAAGGATGAACTTGCTATAGAGGGAGTGCAGTGAAGACTTACCAGACTGAATCCTGGGAAAACAGTTTTGATAAATGAGGACAGATTGTGTTGGCTAGAATAATATTCACTGGAATTTAGAAGATTGAGGAGAGAAAATCTATAAAATTCTAACAGGACCAAACAGGTAAGATATAGGAAGGAAGTTCCCAATGGTTGATAAGTTCAGAACTTGGGGTCATTATTTAAGGATAAGGGGTAAAACTTTTAGAACAGAGATGACGAGAAATTCTTCAGCCAGAGAGTGATGAGCATGTGGAATTCACTAACAGAGAAAATGATTGAGGTCAAAACATTGTGCTTTTAAGGAGGAGGTAGATGTAGCTTTTATCGCTAAAGGGATCAAGGATTATCAGGGGGCTGGAGGCAGAATTAGGGTGCTGAGCTTAATGATCAGCCATAATCATGATCATATTGAATGGCAGAGCAAGTTTGAGGGGTCAAAAGTCTCCTATTTCTACTTTTCAATGAATTTTAAATCTGTTTGAACCCACTTCAATATAAATCTAAATCATTTCCTTTCAGCAAAAAAGCAGAAATGTCCAGTTATGGCCATGCTCCTACAAAATGGCTGCTTGAGGTTGCCAACTAGTGGCAAGTATAAAGGAGTAGATTGAAAGGTCACAGTAATGTTAAATTGACACTGGTCTTTTTTTTGGATGCTCTTGCTCATTATTTTTCAAAACTGCCATTTAGGCTCTCATGAGCCCTGAGGCTGGTTGTTGTTTTCCACCAGCACCATTACATGCACCTATTGGAAGGAACAGTAATAGAGAGATACACCCCTATACCTGCACCAGAGCTCCTTGACCACAACTGTTTGCTCTTTGAACCCTATCACCACAGAAAAACAATACACAAGCCTCACCTAGCAATAAGCTTAATGCTTGCAATTACTCTTATTCCCAATGGAAACCGAACTAGCAAACCAAAGGACACAATAAAAATATGAATATCTGACGAACAAAGCTTCAAAACCAGTCTTTGGTACTGTCAGCAATGATACATGAAAAGGTAGCATTCCCTAGTGATCAATTTTTAGCATAACCTGATTAGCATTATAACTGAGATTCCAGCAACCTAATGTGAGGACAATGTTGCACCTGCCTGGCAATAACTGCAGGAGCGATCTTAAGCCAAGCACAGGGATGGGTCATCCATTAGCAATACTTGCAGCTACCACTCAGCATAGGTTTGACAAAGCAAGAGACAGTTCAAATCAATTGCAATTTGAAACCTGCTATAATTTCCTTCTGGGCATCTTGGAATGTTGATTTAATGAAATTGTGCTGTTATTTAGGAACCGAACCACTCTCCTTGCACTTATGCTGCACTATCTGATCATGAGCAGTCATAAAAAGGGGAAATGTATTGGATTGTATTACCATCTGGCTGCAGCCTTGAGCTTGCATTTTGGATTTCCTGAACTTTCATATCTTTCATCTTTTCCCTTTCAAGATCTGTGAACAGGTTGAAACGCTTTCTGAGGATTTCCTAAAGCCTGAAGAGTTGTTGTTCCCCAAACTAAGATTTCCCATTAAATATCTACATCCTTTAAATTTCACTCGTATGACGTTTGCCATTTCTGCCACAGGTGTGTTGTTTGCATATGTCCCAGTCTGCCCCAAAATGATAAAAGATTATGAAAATCACCATTAAAATGCTGTGGTCATTACAGACTTTGGGTTAAGCTATTTGGTATAAATTGCAACGAATTTGGAAAATTGACACTACAGTATCCTGTGCAATTCTTCTGTGAATTTGATTAATTTGACAGATTATTTTCTTAATGCAGAACTGTAAGTCATAAAGTAGATTTCAAAAACATAGGTGGAAGCTATTAAAATTCATAGGAATTGACTTTGATAAACTTAGTGTCATAATAGTTTCTCAGTCAATAAGAATGCCCCAGCACTGAAAGCATGCAGTACATGGCAATTGCTATCAGACCTCAAAACTGAATAATACGACCCAGTCAAGTTTTTGGTATATAATCATTTTAAGTTGTTAATATCACTGAGCAGTTTCAAGGTGATAGCAAAAACTAAGACATCTCTTTATTCTCGGTTAGATCTAAAAAAGGAAAATTTTGGAAGCACATGGGAAATTAATCAGCATCTGAAGGAATGAAGACTGATTAACTTTCAAGTGCTGCTGAAAGGCCCTGCCAGAAACACAAACCTATCTTTTCTCATGCAGATTCTGAGCAACAATTTGTATAGACCATAGAACATTACAGCGCAGTACAGGCCGTTCAGCCCTTGATGTTGCGCTGACCTGTGGAACCAATCTGAAGCCCATCTATCTTACACTATTCCATTTTCATCCATACAGGTGGTGAGTCTACTACTGTTGCAGGCAGTGCATTCCAGGCCCCTATTACTCTCTGAATAAAGAAACCACCTCTGACATCTGTCCTATATCTATCACCCCTCAATTTAAAGCTATGTTCCCTCAAGCTAGCCATCACCATCCGAGGAAAAAGGCTCTCACTGTCCACCCCATCTAACCTTCTGATTATCTTGTATGTCTCAATTAAGTCAAATCTCAACCTTCTTCTCTATAATGAAAACAGCCTCAAGGCCCTCAGCCTTTCCTCATAAAACCTTCCCTCCATACCAGGGAACATCCTAGTAAATCTCCTCCAAACCCTTTCCAAGGCTTCCTCATCCTCCCACAATGCGGTGACCAGAACTATACTTAATACTCTGAGTGTGGCCGCACCAGAGTTTTGTACAGCTGCAGCACAACCTCGTGGCTCTGAAACTCAATCCCTCTACTAATAAAAACTAACAATCCTATCAACCTGGGTGGTGACTTTCAGGGATCTATGTACATGGACACCGAGATCTCCCTGCTTATCTACACTACCAAGAATTTTACCATTAGCCCAGTACTCTTCATTCCTGTTGCTCCTGCCAAAGTGAATCATCTCACACTTTTCCACATTAAACTCCAGTTGCCACATCTCAGCCCAGCTCTGAAGCTTATCTATGTCCCTCTGTAACCTGCAACACCCTTCAGCACTATCCGCAACTCCACTGACCTTAGTGTCATTCACAAATTTACTAATCCATCCATCCACACCTTCACCTAGGTCATTAATAAAAATGACAAATAGTAGTGGATGCAAAACAGATCCTTGCAGTGCACCACTAGTAACTGAACTCTAGGATGAACATTTCCCATCAACCACCACCCTCTGTCTTCTTTCAGCTAGCCAACTTCTGATCCAAACAGCTAAATCACCTTCAATCCCACGCCTCCCTATTTTGTGAAATAGCCTACCGTGGAGAACCTTATCAAATGCCTTAATGAAATCCATACAAACTTCATCAACCATTTTCCCCTCATTCACCTGTTTGGTCACCATCTCAAAGAACTCAATAAGGGTTGTCTGGTACAACCTACCCTTCACAAAACCATGTTGACTATCCCTAATCAACGTATTCCTCTCTAGATGATTATCCAACACTTTACCCATAACCGCAGTAGGGCTCACTGGTCTGTAATTACCAGGGTTGTCTCCACTCCCTTTCTTGAACAGGGGAATCACATTTGCTATCCTCCAGTCTTCTGGCACTATTCATGTAGACAATGACGACACAAAGATCAAAGTCAAAGGCTCTGCATTCTCCTCCCTGGCTTCCCAGAGAATCCTAGGATAAATTCCATCTGGCCCAGGGGACTTATCTATTTTCACACTTTCCAGAATTGCTAACACCTCCTCCTTGTGAACATCAATCCCATCTAGTCTAATAGCTTGTATCTCAGTATTCTCCTTGACAATATTGTCTTTTTCCCGTGTGAATTCTGACAAAAAATATTCATTTAGTGCTTCCCCATCTCCTCAGGCTCCATGCACAACTTCCCACTACTGTCCTTGATTGGCCCTAATCTTTCTCTAGTCTTTCTTTTATTCCTGGTATACCTATAGGAAGCTTTAGGATTTTCCTTGATCCTATCTGCCAATGACTTCTCATATCGTATATTTTTAACATTTATTGCTTTTCTTAATATTTCAAATCTTCAGGATTTGTGAGCTTTGTTTCTTATAATCTCTTTATAAATGTATTTCCTTCCTTGCAGGAATCCATAGGGTTTGTGTCCACAAACAAGCAAATATCTTCCAATTCTTTCATATATTGCAATACAAAATAACATGTTGGTGGTGAACTGCATGTTCTGCAAGTTGGTGGACAAAGCAAATGCTGATAAAACCAGATCTGCATATGCCCGCAGAGAAAACTGTGCTTCACGTTTGTCTAATCCTACTTCAGCAGCCTAAGTGTTGGAAAGTTGCAGAGATTTTCCATAGAATTATCATATGTTCAGGATGTCCTGCTCTTAGAGAATTCCAAAGCAAATTCAAATAATTTACAGTGATTGAAAACTTGAATAGTTGATATGTCATATCTAAGTAATGCAATGCAATATGTATTTTATTACAATTTTAAAATACTCCCAAGTTCTGATATTGCCGTTTTAAAAAGTCATCCAATATAATTTGAGAGACAAAGTTGATTCCCACTGTGAAAACCATTAAATGGTAACGCATATACATGGGAAAATGGTGTTCGAAGGAGGCTTCTCACTTGAGTGATCAAACCTGAAGCATTGCTGACAGATTATAATCAACAGTGAACTAAAGGCAATCCAACAAAGGCATGAAGTGACATCTTTTTTGAAACGAGTGCCTGTTTGTAGGGTTTTCACCGGCAGAGAGAATGTGTGCATATGTTGTTGAGAGAGGAGGGAGAGTGAGAGTCATCCACAGACGTACAGTGCTGTTGCTTCATGCTAGCCCAACCTCCCTCGCACCCAACAATTAAAGTGTCAGGAAATTCTGCTGCTGCTGCTTTTAAATGCCAGACTCAGAAACACCAGCTGAATTTAAACTGATATTTACTTGTGTGCCCTCCAGACACAAATACGACCATCCAAGTAGCGAGGGCAAGTCAAACAAGCAGCTTTGGCGACGCTAAAAAGAAATTCAACTTTTTTTTTCGACCAGGGTAATAAAGGACAGTCGATTTACCATTCTGCAACCCCTCTGTAATATTCAACCCACCGGGGGGTGGGGGGAGAGAAGATATGCAATATTCCTCACAGTTGGGAAGATCGCGAAGTGTTATCGTTGTTCATCAGTCATAAACCACCGACTCCAAGACTTCTAAGGCTTAGAGTAAAATAAAAAAAATCGTTCTTTAATTTTCCACTAATTCTTCTCTGACTTACACACCCGTGTCACTGCATCTCTATTATCTTCGCTGCTTGACAACCTATCTGCCTGTAACCAGTACACTAAGACAATGTTCGACACAGGGAAAACAAATCCTGAAAATGAAGCATCGTATCTTCACGGCTGTCCCCATTCTGGCTGTCCGTGCACTCGAGCTGTTTCCACGGGACGGAGAGCTAGCAAGCCCGACCGCGGGCAATATTCCGAGAATGAACGAGGCGCACTTACCCTGACAGCTTTGCGATCTTCACAAAGCTAAACACATCCATGCATGCAGAAAGCTCTTGTTTCCTCACTCTAGCTCCATTCTGTGTCTTTATTCGATTCGGTTGGGGCTACACGGAGAGGAACGTCTTCGCGTTCCTCCTGCTCTGAGACTCACGGGTCCATCCACTCCGGCTTGAGGTAACATTGGCTCTCCCTGCAAGATCCTGTGTTCAGTGCTCACGTTCCCCCGCCACCAGCAAGCATCACCCTCAGTCAAATGTCAAGCCGGTGGCAGTAGGAGTCTCCCAGACAGGCAACAGCTCCGAGGGTACACGCTAATCACTCCTGGTGCCTGTTTCTCTCTCTCTCTCTCGGCCGGCTCGCTCCAATCACAGCCAGCACTTGATGACAAATTAAAGCAAGATTTTTGTTTGGTGGGGGCGGGGGAAGGGAGTAGCAGCAAAAGAAGCGAAGCGAGAGAGAATAAAAATCTAACGCTTGCAAGGAAAAGGGCTAGCTTTAAACAGTTGCACTGTTATTCTGATTCCGACCTGTGTCGGCTCTCGCCCGTTAAAATGTACAAGAACGTGACGCTCTCGAAAGTTCTTCCCTCACTTCAGCGACTGTTTCTAGGCTGCAAAATGTAATATTTCCCACCCCACCTAACCCTCGAGGGCTGGGATGGAAACTGAAAATGAATAGACCCCGCTGCTTGGTGAAGACATGTTGGAATTGGTCTCTGTGAGCAGAAAATGGCAATTTGACCTTTACACTTTAAATGACAGATTCATGAGTTTCAAAAGAAAAACAACAAAACATCAATAGGATGGTCTAAGAAAGCAAGTTCACAACGATTCAATTAACCATCAGTCTCGCCTAGCCAGAAACTTGGTTGTCTTCATCCGAGACTAATACTCAATGGTAATTTCGTGTTCATACAAAAGCGTACACAGTGCACCAGAAGATTACATTGCCTACAGTGTGGAAACAGGCCCTTCAGCCCAACAACTCTCTGAAGAGTAACCCACCCAGACCCCTCTAACTAATACACCTAACATTAGGGCCAATTTAGCATGACCAATTCACTTGACCTGCACATCTTTGGATTATGGGAGGAAACCAGAGCACCTGGAGGAAACTCACGCAGACACAGGGAGAATGTGCAAACTCCACATAGGTCACCGGAGGCTGGAATTGAACCTGGGACCCTGGTGCTGTGAGGCAGCAGTGCTAACCACTGAACCATCATGCCACCCTCAAGATGTGCAATTGTTATTCATGTTGAAAAGAGGCAGCTTTCAATTGTTTATGTTAGACGTTGGTGAATTAAAATCCTTTCTTCATCTTAAGAGTTGGTTAGAAAATGGCCGGTTACTGTCAAAACATAGTTTGTTGTCTCCTTTACTCTGGCTGACACCTGTTCAAAGTTTGTAACAGTTATCTCAAGGAAAGAAGACTGAGATATGTCAGAATTCTCAAAGACTGGCAAACCATCTCAATGTGCATTAACAATGTTGCTGCAACTACATGGTAAATCAATGCCTGCAAGAAGGTAAAGCATATGATGAACAAGGAGAAAGAGCCCACATGAACAAATAATAAGAGCAAAGCAGACCTTTCAGGCCCTCCAGTCTAATGCTACTCAATAAGAGGCTGATCTGTTTTTTATCGAATTCTACATTCCCATCTACATTCCCAATCGAACCTCAAACACACTGGACAAACAAATGACAATGAGAAGACAGATGGTTAATACAGGACTAAAGGAGTTATGTCTGAATGTATGTAATGTAACGAATAAGGTAAATGAGCTTGTGAGGCAGAGCAAAATTGGCAGTTATGAAATGATGGGCATCACAGAGACATGGCTGCAAGGGGATCAGGATTGGGAGCTGAATATTCAAAGATATACATCCTATCGAAAAGATAGGCAGGTAAGCAGAGGGGATGGGGTTGCCTTATTAGTAAGAAATGAAATTAAATCAGTAGTAAGAAATGAAGTAGGGTCAGTATAATCTGTGTAGGTAGAATTGAGGAACCACAAAGGTTAAAAACAAACATCGTTGGAGTTATGTACAGGCCTCCAAACTGTAGTCAGGAGCTGGGGTGCAAGATACACCAGGAGATAAGGGTGTGTAAGAAAGGCAAAGTTACAGTGCTCAAGGGGGCTTCAATATGAAGGTGGACTGGGAAAATTAGGTTGGGAGTGGATTGCAAGAAAAGGAATTTGTAGAATGTCAACAAGATGGTTTTTTTTGGAGCAGCTTATGGTGGAGTCCCAAGGGAACAGGCAATACTGGCTTTAGTGATGTGCGATGAGGCAGACTTGATAAGGAGGCTAAGATGAAGGAACCTTTAGGAGACAGTGATCATAATATGATTTTGTTTAGTGTGCAATTTGAGACGCAGAAGATAGAATCAGAGGTAATGGCACTATAGCTGAATAAATGCAACTACAGAGGCATGAGGGAGGAGTTGGGTAGAATTGACTGGGAGAGGAGCCTAGCGGGAAAGATAGTGGAACAGCAATGGCTGGAGTTTCTGGGAGTAATTCAGGAGACACAACAGAGATTCATCCCAAGGAAAAAGAAGTATGGTACAGGGAGGATGAGGCAACTATGACTGACTAGGGAAGTCAGGGATAACATAAAAGCAAAACAGAAAGGATATATTGTGGGGAAGGGCTGTGGGAAACCAGAGGATTGGGAAGCTCACAAAAACAAACAGAGGGCAACAAAAAAAGGAATAAGGAGGGAGAAGATTAAATATGAGTGTCAGCTCACCAGTAATATTGCTATGAAGGTGCAAGGGGTAGTGTACCTTTAAGAGAGTTGAAAGCTAGCAAGGACTTAGAGAGGCACACAAAGTACTGGAAAATTTACAATGTAACATTGGGTCCAGCAGCTAGCAGTATGAGACAAAAATAAATTCAAATTTGACCAATCAGTTTAAATTATGCCCCAGGATACTAAACTCCAATTAAGTTTGAATTTGGTATTTTGACAATATTAAAACCAATGAAATGATCTGATGCTGAAATATTAAACAAATTGAACAGTTGGGGGAGAATTACCAAAAGACTAACAGATGTAGGCTGCTTGTAAGAACTCTCTGAGAAAGAGTTTGCACAGAGAAAAAACATCAACACCAACCTGGACATCACATCGACAGAGGAAGATACAAAGAGAAGATTCAACAGCTAGTTGGTTTTGAAATTAGAATTTTCCTGTTAATCTTAATTGGGGTTTTATTGTACCAATATTGTAGAGGGGAAGGGAAAAGATAGGTTTAGATAAATGAGTTGTAAATAATTGCTAGTTAATTATTCTCTGTTAGACTTTTAAAAATTAAAGTTGTTAATTTTTACTTTAAATACTGACTTTTGGGATAGTTTTTTTGCTTCTCGAATTTTCACAGATTATAGCACGGGGTGAATCTTTTCGGTGTGTCAGGTTTAAATTACCAGAGGGATTTTCCTCCTGTTGTAACAATATAAAAGAAGACAGTAAGAGTTTCTTTATATATCTAAGGGACAAAAGAGAGGCAAAAGTGGACATTGGACTGCTGGAAAATGATGCTGGAGAGATAGTGGGGAACAAGGAAATGGCTGAGGAACTGAATAATGATTTCACATCAGTCTTCTCGGTGAAAGACACAAGTAATATCCCAAAAATTCAAGAGAATGAGGGAGCAGAGCTGAGTATGGTGGCCATCATCAAGGAGAAGGTGCTAGAAAAACTGAAAGGTATCAAAGTGGATAAATCACATGGACCAGATGGATTACACCCCAGAGTTCTAAGGGAGATAGCTGAAGAGATAGTGGAGGTGTTAGTGGTGATCTTTCAGGAATTGCCAGAATCAGGAGGGTCCCAGGGGACTGGAAAATCACTAACATGACACCCCTGTTTAAAAAGGGAGTAAAGCAAAAGACAGAAACTTACAGGCCAATTAGCCTAACCTTAGTCGTGGGTAAGATTTTAGAGCCCATTGTGAAAGATGAGATTTCTGAATATTTGGAAGTGTATGGTAAAATAGGACAAAGTCAGCATGGTTTAATCAAGGGGAGGTCATGCCTGACAAATCTGCTAGAATTTCTTGAGGATTAACAAGCAGATTAGGCCAAGGAGAGCCAATGTATGTTATGTACCAGGACTTCAAGAAGACCTTTGATAATGTGCTACACACGAGGCTGCTGAGTAAGATAAGGGCCCATGGTGTCAGAGGCAAGGTGCTAGCATGAATAGAAGCTTGGCTGTTTGGCAGAAAGCAGAGAGTGGGGATACAAATGTCTTGCTCAGGATGGTAGCCAGTGACATGTGATGCAAGGGTCGGTGTTGGCATCACAACTTTTCACTTCATACATTAATGATCTAGATGAAGGAAAAGAGGGCATTCTGGCTAAGTTTGCAGATGATACAAAAAAAAGGTAGAGGGAGAGGTAATATTGAGGAGTTAGGGAGGCTGAAGGGGGATTTGGACAGGTTTGGAGAGTGGACAAAGAATTGGAAGATGGAGTATAATATGGGAAAGTGTGAGGTCATGCACTTTGGTAAAAAGACTATAGGCATCGACTATTTTCTAAATGGGAAGAAAATTCGGAATTCTGAAGTGCAAAGAGACTAGTCCAGGATTCTCTCAAGGTAAACCTGCAGATTGAATCAGTAGTTAGGAAGGCAAATGCAATGTTGGCAGTTATTTTAAGAGGACTTGAATATAAGAGCAGGGATGTAGTTCTGAGGCTCTTTAAAGCTTTGGTCAGACCACATTTAGAATATTGTGCACAGTTTTGGGTCCTATATCTCAGGAAGAATGTATTGGTCCAGGAGTGGGTTCAGAGGAGGTTCATGAGAATGGTCCCAGGAATGAAGAACTTAACGTATGAGGAACATTTGAGGCCTTTGGGACTATACTTGATGGTGGTAAGAAGGATGAGGGGGATCCAGTAGAAACATACAGAATACTGAAAGGCCTGAACAGAATAGAGGTTGGGAAAATGCTTCCATTGGTTGGACCAAGGGCATGTCGTTAGGGTATAGTAAAGACTTTTGAAAACAGAGATAAGGAGAAACTTCTTCAGCCAGAGAGTGGTGAATCTATGGAATTTCCTGCCCCAGAGGGCTGTGGAGGCCAGGTTATTGAGTATATTTAAGGTGGATATACATCAGTTCTAGGTTGTCAAGGAGATCAAGGGTTACAGGGAGAAAGCTGGGAGAAAAGGGTTGAGAAGCTTATCAGTCATGATTGGATGGTGAAGCAGACCCAATGGGCTGAATAGCCTAATTTCTGCTTCTATATCTTATGGTCTTAAGCTTTGATTCCCTTGCCTAACATGAATCTGTCTACCTCCACCTTAAAAATATTCAATGAGCTCACTGCCTCTGCTTACTAATATCAAGAATTCCAAAGCCACACAATTCTGAGAGAAATGAAATCTCCCCTCAGCTTTGTCCAAAAAGGATAACCCCCAATTTTAAAACGAACTCATAAAAAGTAATATTTGTCCATTGTCTACTTGTCAAGACCATTTAGGATTCCATAACTTAATTCACACTTTGAAATTCCAGTGGAAACAAGCCCAGCATGTCCAATCTATTCTCAATCTACTCGTCCCAGCTATTAAGCTAATAAACTTTCTCTGAACTACAGCCAATACAATAACATTCTTCCCTAAATAAGGGTAGCAAAAATGCATACAGTTCTCAATATGGTCTCACCAATACCCTGTACAAGTGAAACACTGTTGTTCTCACTTTTGTGTTCAATTCCTCTCGTAACAATGGATCAACTAACTTATGGGAAATCACGTATTAAAACTCACCTGGAGGCCTATTTCCAGTTTCTCCCAATTGTATAGTGAATGTAGCCACTTTGTAATTTTAATCTGTCCCAATTAGCATGGTAATACCAATATGCAAAACAATGGAAGGTATCCGAAATGTGAAGATAAACTTTGTGACCAGACAGACTGCGTTGTGGTCATCATATCCAATCTATGAAGGGCCTGTGCATCTGAAACAGGTTTATTGATGTGGATGAGATCAAGTAGGGATTTCTTTCCTCATTAATTTATCTACCACTTTCTGAAGACCCAGTCTAGCAGTTATGACCTTAAAGACTCAAAATGTTTGGCAAGTAGCGGAGTCATTGAGCTATGTTTTGTAATGGACATTAAAATCCCACAAGCAGAGTACCCTTAATGCTTTCTTCCAATTTGTATTCAACATGAAAGAGTACTGGTTCATTCGCTGACAGGGGGTAGGAAGCAGTTATCTTGCCCGTATTTGAATGGATGCTATGAGACTTCATGGTGTCTAGCTAGTTAATGAAAGAATCAGTTACTGCCCTAAGAATTAACAAGATCTTTGAAGGATCTTCAAATGGGGCTTTTACAAAGAGCTTCGGAATCAGAAGGGGGCAGTTACATTGCTGGTAGTGCACTGTCGGCCCCCAAATATCCAGCAAGCAATAAAGGAGCATATATGTAGACAATTCACTAAGGTGTGTAAAAATAAGAACAGATAAATTATATTAGGAGATTTCAGCTTCCCCAAAATTAGTTGGGATGGTTGTAATGTAAAGAGTGAGAAGGGGTTGATTTCTTGTAGTGTATTCATTTTCATGTCACCTTGTACAAGTTTCAAGAAGGGAAGGTACAGTGCTAGTCCTAATCCTGGGCAATTAAGTCAGACAGTTGCTTGAGGTGGTAGTGGGAGAGCATTTCAGTGATAGCGATCACAACACGGGATGATTTAACTCTGTTATGGAAAAGGAAAAGATGGTCTCAAAGGATGGGGAAGGCAGATTTAATTTAAGATAAGGCAGGGTGTGGCATAACTAGATAGGGAACAGAGGGTAACTTAATAGAACAGTGCGGGTGCGTCCACAGGTTGAAATGTAGGATCAACAAGCCCAGAGAACTCTGGATGCCTAGGAATATTCAGTATTTAATAAGAAAGAAAAAAGAGGATTTTAGTAAGTACAAGGGAGCAAATCAACAGGTACAGTGCTGGTCCTAATCCTGGGCAATGGTTTAATAAGGAATTGGAATCCCTTGTTAAATGGAAGAGGGCGGCCTTTGTAAAGATGAGGCGTGAAGGTTCGATAGGGGCGATTGAGAGTTATAAGATAGCCCGGAAGGACCTGAAGAGAGAGCTAAGAGCAGCAAGGAGAGGACATGAAAGGTCCTTAGTTGGTAGGATTAGGGAAAACCCTAAGGCTTTCTATAGGTATGTTAGGAATAAAAGAATGACTAGGGTAGGAATAGGTCCAATCAAGGATAGTAATGGGAAGTTGCGTGTGGAGGCTGAAGAGATTGGGGAGGCACTGAATGAATACTTTTCATCAGTATTCACTCAGGATTCATTCATTGTTGTCGATATGAATACTGAGGCACGAATAAGTAGAATGGAAGGCTTTGAGATATGTAGAGAAGAGGTGTTGGAAATTCTGGCAAGGGTGAAAATAGATAAGTCCCCTGGGCCTGATGGCATTTATCCTAGGATTCTCTGGGAAGCAAGGGAGGAGATTGCAGAGCCATTGGCCTTGATTTTTGTGTTCTCTTTGTCTACAGGAGTAGTGCCAGAGGACTGGAGGCTAGCAAACGTGATTCCCTTGTTCAAGAAGAGGAGTAGGAATAATCCTAGTAACTATAGGCCAGTGAGTCTCACTTCTGTTGTGGGCAAAGTCTTAGAGAGAATTGTAAGGGATAGGATTTATGCACATCTGGATAGGAATAATGTGATCAAGGATAGTCAGTATGGTTTTGTGAAGGGCAGGTTGTGCCTCACAAACCTTATTGAATTCTTTGAGAAGGTGACTAGGAAGGTAGATGAGGGGAAAGCGGTAGATGTGGTATATATGGATTTTAGTAAGGCGTTTGATAAGGTCCCCCATGGTAGGCTACTGCAGAAAATACAGAGATATGGCATTGAGGGTGAGTTGGAGGTTTGGATTAGGAATTGGCTGGCTGGAAGAAGACAGAGGGTAGTAGTTGATGGCAAAGGTTCATCTTGGAGTGCCGTCACTAGCGGTGTTCCGCAAGGATCTGTTTTGGGACCATTGCTGTTTGTCATTTATATAAATGACCTGGAGGAAGGGTTAGAAGGTTGGGTGAGCAAGTTTGCGGATGATACGAAAGTCGGAGGAGTTGTAGACAGTGAGGAAGGATGTGGCAGGTTACAGCGGGATATAGAGAAGCTGCAGAGCTGGGCAGAAAGGTGGCAAATGGAGTTCAATGTAACTAAGTGTGAGGTGATTCACTTTGGTAAGAGTAACAAAAAGATGGGGTACTGGGCTAATGGTCGGATACTTGGTAGTGTGGAAGAGCAGAGGGATCTTGGTGTCCATGTACACAGATCTCTGAAAGTTGCCACCCAGGTAAATAGTGCAGTGAAGAAGGCATATGGCGTACTGGCTTTTATTGGTAGAGGAATTGAGTTCTGGAGTCCTGAGGTCATGCTGCAGTTGTATAGGACTCTGGTGCGGCCGCATCTGGAATATTGTGTGCAGTTTTGGTCGCCATACTATAGGAAGGATGTGGAGGCACTGGAACGGGTGCAGAGGAAGTTTACCAGGATGTTGCCTGGTATGGTAGGAAGATCCTATGAGGAAAGGCTGAGGCACTTGGGGTTGTTTTCATTGGAGAAAAGAAGGTTTAGGGGTGACTTGTTGGAGGTGTACAAGATGATTAGGGGGTTAGATAGGGTTGACAGTGAGAACCTTTTTCCACGTATGGAGTCAGCTATTACAAGGGGGCATAGCTTTAAATTAAGGGGGGGTAGATATAGGACTGATGTTCGGAGTAGGTTCTTCACTCAGCGAGTTGTAAGTTCATGGAATGCCCTACCAGTAGCAGTGGTGGACTCTCCCTCTTTATGGGTATTTAAGCGGGCATTGGAAAGGTATATGGAGGATAGTGGGTTAGTGTAGGTTAGGTGGGCTTTGATCGGCGCAACATCGAGGGCCGAAGGGCCTGTACTGCGCTGTATTCTTCTATGTTCTATGTTCTATGTTCTAGAGGCCCTAGAAGAATGTAGGAAGTGCAGGGGGAACTGCAATTAGGAGAACAAAGGGAGTGCATGACAAAACACTGGTGGGGTAAGATTAGGGAGAGCAGCAAGATAATATATGTATATTTAGGGGAAGAGGATAGCCAAGGTAAGAGTAGACCCCATTAGGGACCAAGGGGACAATCTGTGCATGGAAATGGAGGAAACCAACAGTGTTAAACAAAGTCAGCTGTCTTCATGCAGGAAGAGGTGCAGGTATAAAATTTGAGGAGAGGGACTGTGAGGTTCTTGAGTGGATTGACATAGAGAATGCATAGTTATTAGAAGTTTTGGTGGCTTAAAAATGAGCAAATCCCCAGGTCCAAATGTATTATATTTAAGACTATTGTGGGAGGTGAGGGAGGAAATTACACAGGCTCCGACTCAAAATGTTTAATTTCTGTCTGGCCCTGAGAGGTACCAGAGGACTGGAGGACTGCTTATGTGAGTCTACTTTTCAAGAAGGGTGCTAGGGAAAAACCAAGAAATAACAGAGCTATGAGATTATCATCATCGGTGAGGAAGCTACTGGACAAAATTCTAAAAGAGAGAGAATTAATTTGCAGTTGCAAAGGCAAGATGTAATCACAGCTAGTCAGCATGGTTTTGTCAAAGGAAGGTCAAGCCTAACAAATTTGATTGAATTTTTTGTTAAGCTAATCTGATGTGTAGATGAGGGGATATATATATATATATAAAATATGGATTTCAGCAAAGCCATTGACAAATTCCATCTAGGAGATTGATACCAGAGGTAAAAGCACATTGGATCCTGGGCAACTTGGAAAGTTGGATCAAAAATTGACTTAGTCTTAGGAGATAGAGTGATGGTCAAAGGCTGTTTGTGAGACTGAAAGTCAGTGTCCAGTGAAATACCACAGGTATCAGTGCCGATTTCTTTATCGTTCACATTATATACACAAACAATGTAGATGTGAATGTAATGGGAGCTGATAAGAAAGTTATCAATGACATGAAACTTGAGAGGGTAGTTAATCATAAAGGAGGTGGTCAGTGGTTATAGGAAAATGCACTTCAGAAGAAGTAACAAGACAATGGAGTACATAATAAATGGCAGAACACTGGGAAGCTCAGGGAACTAGAGAGATCTTGTGGTGCTTGTCCTGAAGGTGGCAGGACAGGTCAGAGGGTGGTTCAGGTTCAGAGAGTACATCCATGGAACACTTGTTTTAGAATCAAAGTACAAAAGAGGCCCTTCAGCCTATTGAGTCTGTACCACCAAAAGTACACTGTAACACATTCCAGTCCCAATTTCTAGTACTGGACCCATAGCTTTAAACATTATGACACGTCAAGTGCTCATCTAAACGCTTTTTAAAGCTTATGGGATTTGCCGCCCCAACTAACTTCCCAAGCAGTACACTTTCACTTGGGAATTGCTTCCCCCTTGTTCTTGGCCCTTGGACTAAGTGGAACAGCTGTTTTCTATCCACCATGTTGTTATGGACCAGGCCAGACTCCCTCAAAACATTTCAAGAAGGTAGCCCAGACCCTAACTTTGCTAGTTGTTTTTTGCAGGTGTACAGTGGATATTCCAGGAGAGAATCAGCTGGTCAAACCACTTAGTTTTAAACAAAACAGAAAAAAAACAAGGACAACCTAACCTTGTTAAAGGAGCAGCTTCGTCACACCTGACCCTTAAAAAAAAGGAACCATCAATATCCAAAGATGGCTTCATTTTAAAATGCTTTAAAAAAATTGGTTACTACTCTAAACCACACAGATACAATACACTGACTATAAACATGCAAACATGAACAGCTATGTTCCACCTCAGTCTGTTGTACTCCTGCCACCGAACACCTCCGTTTCTCATTCAAGTCTTGACAATGAGTCAGCAATCACACTTTCGCATCCTGCCACATATGCACAATTGTCAAACTGAATGGTTGTAACAACAAGCTCCATCTAAACAGTCTGGCATTTCTGTCCTTAAATTTCTCCACAAGCTTCAATGGGTTATGATCAGTGTATATGATTGTCTCAGATACGTTACTGGTAATACAAGCACTGAAATGTTGCAATGCCAACACCAAGCTCAAAGTGTCCTTCTCAATTATCGAATACTTCTGCTTATGAATATTCAACTACCTGGAGCAATATTTGATAGGTCTTTCTAGTTTCTCATCAGCTTCTTGCAAAAGCACAGCATCGACATCCACATTGAACGGCTTTGTGTAATTAGGTGTGGCTAATACCGAGGCAGTGATTAACACAGCCTCTGACAATCTGCTGTCCAATGAAACTTCTTGCCTTTCTTCAGCAATTCAGTGAGTAGTGCACCCACACTGCTAAAATTCAGCAAATTTCGGTAAAATCCACTCAATCCCAGGAACCATCATACTGCTCTTTTTGGAAACTCCTCAATTATCTTGGCATCATGTGGGACCATTTGTCCATATCCAATAACATGGCCCAGGAAAGTGACTCGGGCTTTGGCAAATCCACTTTTCACCAGGTTTACCACCAAGCCTGCCTTCGGGAAGTCGATTGAACAAGTCTGATCAATGTTGTAAATGTTCCTTCCGTGAGTGACTAAAAACCACCAGGTCATCTATATAAATGACGCAGTTGGGTAATCTGGCAATGACTTTATTGGTTAGTCTCTGAAATGTGGCTGCCGCTTTTTTCATGTCAAATGGCATAACTTTAAACTGATATAGTCCATTTGGCATTATGAAAGCCAAAATTGCTTTTGCTCTTTCTGACAAAGGTACTTGGCAGTATCCTCAGTGTAAGCCCAACTTGGAAATATAAGTTGCTTGTCCCACCTTCTCAACGCAGTCTTCCAAATGCAGACCTGGATATGCATCAGTCTTTGTAACTGCATTGCCTCTACGACAGTTCAAACATGACAAAACCATCTGGTTTTGGTACCATGACTATGGGTGAGCTCCAGTTACTGTACCTCACTTTGATTGTGTCATCTCGAAGCATGCGTTCAATCTCTTTTTGTACCTGTGCCAACTTTAGATGGTTATGCCTGCAAGGGGGGTTGCTTAATTGGAACAGCATCTCCTATATCTATATCACGCATAATTAGGTTAGTACTTCCCAGCTTATTTTCATTTATCTCCCCATGTGATAGTAATAACTCTTTCAGGTCATTTCGATTTTCCTCTAGGAGGTAACTCAATAATTTATCCCAATTTTTGACAACTTCCTCATTTCTCAAATTAAATTGAACAATGTCCAATTTGGAATCCTCTGAACTAGATTCTTCCCTCTGTGTTGTAATCAATAACATATTCTCCTCTCGCTTTCCTTCCCTGTGAAAATACCTATTGAGCATACTCACACGACACACTCTGTGAGACTTCTCTCTGTCTGGATTTGTTATCAAATAGTTCACCTCACTCAATTTCCTTTCAACTTGATAAGGTCCAGTAAACCTTGCTTTTAAAAGTTCATATATCACTGGAAGTAACATGAATACCTTATCACCAATGGCAAAATTGTAAATTTTTGATTTCTTATCTGTTTCCTATTTCATTGCTGTAATACTTTTAAATGCTATCTAGTCAATTCCCCTATTTAATTGTTCTCTAAAATTTAACACACAGTCCAAATATGATCTCTGAATTCTGACTTATTAATTTCTCCTTAATCAATTTTAATGGTCCTCTCACTTCATGCCCAAAAACTAATTCGAATGGACTGAATTTGGTCGATTCATTTGGTACATCTCTGATCACAAAAAGCACAAACGGAATTCCCGTATTCCAATCATCTGGATAGTCTTGACTATAAGCCCTCAACACGGTCTTTAATGTCTGATGCGACCTTTCTAGCACTCCCTGCGATTCTGGATGGTATGCAGTAGATTGAATTATTTTATTCCTAAACTGTCCATAACTTCTTTGAATAATTTTGATGTGAAGTTGGACCCTTGATCTGATTGTCGCTCTGTCGGTAGTCCGTATCTAATGAAAGATTTGAGTAATTCCTCTGCAATCCTTTTAGTTGTGATATAGCGTAATGGGCTGAAAATGTGTTGCTGGAAAAGCGTAGCAGGTCAGGCAGCATCCAAGGAGCTGGAGAATCGACGTTTCGGGCATGAGCCCTTCTTCAGGAATTCCTGATCGCCAGCATCTGCAGTCCTCACTTTCTCCATATTGCGTAATGGGACAGTCTCTGGAAATCGAGTCAACACATCCATTATTGTTAGCAAATACTGATTCCCACTGTTTGTTTGAGGTAGGAGACCTATGCAATCAATTAAAATTCTTGTAAAAGGTTTCTCAAATGCAGGAATAGGTTTTATTTCTGCCTGTGGTTTTCCAATTATCTGTCATGTATAACATGTCTGGCGAAAGTCAACTACATCCTTGTGCAGTCCAGGCCAGTCTTTGAATTTTAGGCTGTGCTTTCTTCACTCCTAAATGACCCCCAGGCAGTAACTCATATCCACTCGCAACACCTCCTTTGTCTAATCCTGTGGCAATACAATTTGATAAATTTCAAACCATTTGTAATCACATATTGATGGTCTCTATTTCCTAATTAGGACACCATTTTTAAGGTAATAATACAATGGGGATACATTCAGACTCCTTCTCTGTGTATGCCTTTTGATACAATTGCTTTAAATTTTAATCTTTCTGCTGTAACGCAGTTAAATTATCTAAGCTAAAGATGTCTGCATTGTCATCTATCTGCTCCTGCTTTGTCTCAACCATCTGATCGAACAGGGTCTCTGGTAGCTCCACTTCAACTTTCTTATCTGTACTCTTTGATCTCTCTTGTTTCAGCTGGTGGCTTTGTGATCTCACTACTACACAGTTAGGAAAACTTCCAAGAAATGTGTCTTGCATTATTTCAGTTGCCTGAGTTTCCACTGGCTTTTCAACCACAACAGGCAGCACTCCCACCCTGAATCAATTATATTGTTCACAAGGACAAATTGTATTCCTGGAGCTGAGAGTTTGTCCAGTACTTCTACCACAAATTCTCCACTCTTCCCTGGATACTCTGACCTCACTTTACATAACTGAGCGGTTTTTGTCTCGCTGTGGATTCCTACTACCAGTACCTTTTCTGGCAATGGTCCTTTAGTAGTACATATCTCCTCATCTTTCAGCATCACAGATTGAGAGGATCCTGTGTCTTTTGATATTGTAACCTCTTTACCTGCTGCTCCTGCCCTGTGCAAATAAACTTACCTTCGCAGGCATATGGTTTAAGAAGATCTGGCACTTCCTCCTTAACCAAACTCTGACCAGCTGTACATTCTGGTGCAGTTTTCTAGCCTCCACTCTGCTTTCCGTTAGCACTTTAACAAAATTCACTGGCTTATCCTGTTTTTCTAAATCTGGCTTCCTAGTGCTTCTCCTAACAATCTTATTCTCCACAAGATCTTATTCTCCACAATCATCTGATGACGGAGCAGTGCTCCGAAAGCTAGTGCTTCCAATTAAACCTGTTGGACTATAACCTGGTGTTGTGTGATTTTTAACTTTGTCCACCCCAGTCCAACACTGGCGTCTCCAAATCAGGATTGAAATTGATTCTGGAAGCCAAACATTGTTTTATGGACCAACTCATAATCATCAGCCATTTCAGCTGCTAACCTTGCTGTTTTAACTTTCTGCTGTTGCTCACTAAGCTTAAATTCAGCCTTTATCTCCATCCTTTTAAGCTGACCATCATGTCTAAGTGCTAATTTCTGAACTTCAAATGCTCTCTTTTTTTCTCTCCCTTCTGCTAAAGCCATTCATTTATTTTCTCTTCCCTCTGCTTTAATCACAATTCAAACTGTTTCATTTCTGTTGCCCTTTCCTTGTCTTTTGCCTCTAACTCAAACTGCTTCATTTTCAATTGAACTTTAGCCATTTCTAAAGATTCTGATGGTGTTTCCAGCAAATTTAAATGCTGAGCTACTGCTGTAATTATCACTCCTTTCCTCATGAAAGGAGGCAGCTCCAACCCCAGCTTGTCTGCTAATTCCAGCAGTTTGGCTTTAATCACCTTTTGTCAAATTCCCAAGGTCATTTTTCCCACCCCCCAGAAAACCCTTGGTGACTGAAAGAGCCATTGCTATCCCAAGCACTGTTTAAACCAACCATATTCCACTCCTGGAACAAAAGACACTAACACCTACCCCTCGCTGCCTTTGAGTCCAACAACTCAAGTTGCAATTTGGAACTACAAAACTAATCCCACAAAGAGCTCCCAATGTGTTATGGACCAGGCCAGACTCCTCAAAATATTTCAAGAAAGTAGACCAGACCCTAACTTTGCTAGTTGCTTTAAGTTGGTGTACAGTCGATATTCCAGGAGAGTTTTAAACAAAACAAAATTTAAATACAAGCTTACTGGATGAAATAAAAAGAACAGAAACAGAATACCAAATAACTTATCTTATCTGAAAACCCAACAGATCATGCCACTTAATGATGCTGTTCCAAACTACTTGCAACAATCCCCATAGACACCCTTTGGCACAAAAGGTAAAATCAAATACAAATTCTTACAGGATTGAAGTCAGAGAACCAACCAGAGCTTGCTTATGAATTCCAACAGTTTTTCACACAACTGCTACAAAAAAACAAACCAGAGAAAAACTTGGAGAACTAGCCACTCCCCTTTCATTATACAAATGTTTTTGTTTAACTTGTAAGCTTTCTGCCTGAGGCAGTATCTGTTAGCTGTAAATAAATTGGCCCTAAAACCCATGCAAACACAGACTTTTCAGAACCTGTGTCGTTTACAACCTCGCTGGAAAAAAAACAAGGACAACCTAACCTTGTTAAAGGGGCAGCTTCATCATACTATCCAGACCTCCTTATAATTGTTTCTGCATCAATCAAGCCACTCCTTCAAACTTCACTGCTCTGAACAAGACAACAGGAGCTTATCCAGCCTCTCTTCATAGTTAAACTGCTGCATCCCAGGCAACATCCAGGTGAATCATCTCTTCTGTGCAGTCACGTCCTTCCTATAGAGTGATGACCAAAACTGCACAGAACTCTAACTGTGGCCTAACTAAAGTTCTGTATTCCAACATAACCTACCTGCTCTTATATGCTATGCTTCAACTAATAAAGTCAGCATCCTGAATGCCTCCCTAACTATCTTGTTAACCTGTTCTGCCACCTGAGGGACCTGGAGACTAACACCCCGAGAACCCTCAGTCCCTGTGAGCTTCCTCATGGCCCACCATGCAGCAAGTTGAAGGATCAATAACAAAGGGTCAAAAATTTAAGATAAAGTTTAGAGGGGATTTGAGAAAAACATTTTTTCACCCTGATGGTGAATCTATAATGCATTGCCTGGGAGGTTAGCAGAGGACAGAAACCTCACAACCTTTAAAATATACCAGCATAAGTACTTGAAATGTCATAACATTCACAACTTTGGGCCAAGTGCTAGCAAATGGAATTAGTGCCGATAGATTGGTGTCGACCCAATGGCCTGAAAGGCCTCTTCTGTGCTGCATGACTCTATGACTCATCTGAAAAGCAAAGAAAGCTGCCAAGTTGACTATATGTTTGTTAGGTGAAAAACAGGAATTACAGTGATGACTCTTCAAAATAAATTAAATCCGCAGACTTCAAGGTGCAATCCTGAGCTTCTTTAGGGTGGCAACAGAAGTCACAACAATTTACCTTTGTACCACTGATCCTGATTGCACTGAAGTGACTATTGCTGATCACGTCCGTATCAGATCAGGGTAGAATTAATCCCAGCTGTGATTTGGAAGTAGCTTGCAAATGTTCTTTGTTTCAGATTGCATATGGTAAAGAGTCATTTTGATATAGCACCGGAAAAGCTGTCCATATCTGCATGGATGTGGCCCAGCACGAATCAGAGGTTATGCAAAGAAAAAGAGAAAAGTACTGTCTAGGAAGTTAACTACAAATTTCATCCTGCATGTTTATGATGTGATCTGCACCATCCTAGGGTCTGGGTAGTTTTCACCAGCACAAATACAATAACTCTGAATGATAACCCTTTTACTGTTGAATATTGGTAGTGCCTTGGAAAAGGGAATCTAAAAGGAGATTAAAAATATAATTAAAAAGCAAAAAAAAAATTCATTGAATGTTGGATCTATTCAGTCTGCAATTCGAAATGACCAACTTTGGGGGTTGTTTATAATATGCAATTCCAATGCAGACCTGTGTGTGCTGGAAGTGCTCATTAGGAACTTAGGTGCAAAGGTTAGATGTCTACATGACTACTCAAAATATGGATTCACAAAATTGCTTCAGTGGATAAACTTGTACAGTGGCTTAGTTGCTATAATGGACTGGCTAGCCTGGAGGTCAAACCCCACTAATGGAAAGCTGTGCGACTGAATTAATCAAAAGAGATCATTAGCAGCCTCCACCAAAAATGTCCACAAAAGCTGCGTGATTGGCTACACGCTACTGCAGTTTCATGGTTTGAGATTGACTCACTATTCTCAGAGACAGGGAGTGCTGCCCCACCTGTGTCACCCCCATTCAGAAAAAGCAAAATATTGCAGATGCCAGATATCTAAAATAAAAACAGAAAATGCTGGAAATATTCAGTTAGTCAAGAAACATCCCTGTACAAGAGAAATTATGTTAATGTTTAATTAACAGCTTGCTTTCATAGTCCACACCTTTAACATTAGAAAAATGCTACAGAATTTGACAATTCTCCAAACGGGACATACTAAGACAAGTGACAAAAAGTGTTGTCAAAGTGTAAGTTTTAAGCAGTATCTGAAAGGGAAAAAAAATGATGGATAGAGATAACAAGGTTTAGGTAGTTAATTCTAGGGTGTACCTTAACAGATGTTGTCTAATTTGTTTGCATCAGACTGATGAAAGCTCCAGCGAAATGGTGAGAATAACCTTTTTACCTTATTCTCTGGGGATTCTGCTGAATAATCAACAGGGAGCAAGAAAACACATTGGTCATAAAATTATATCATTGAACATTAGTTTGTGAAACAAAAATAAGATGAATACCTAGAATTTCTTCCAATGCTTGAGAGAGATATTGTCTCATATAAAATAAAATTATGAGATAATAAGAAATTTCCTACAAATTTTCTACAGTGGTATCCTGCAGAATAAAGTCAAAGTCAACATTAAAATAGTTAAAGCCACTGACTAGACAGTCATTATTCCAGTTTAGACTGGACTTTCACCAAAGATCACAAAGGAATTCCCATCATAGCACATACCAAAACAGTTGTCCTGGAAATTGAATTGAATTGCTAACTGGGCAACTCCTTTGTGCCTGGAACCCTCTGAAAAGTATTTATTTAATTTGGAGACTTTAGAGGATTCTGACGAAATTAAGTAAAATAGATACTCCAGAAAAGTTAGGCTATTAAACACAACAATTTCTACACTCACCCACTTGGAATCCTATCTCTTTGTCACTTGGCAGACTACGCCCACCCAGCTAGCATGCTATGTACATGGCACTCTGCACCCAATTCAGCTGCCTCGCATCTGATATCCTACCCAGGCACCCCAGACCTTCCACAGGCAGCCTATTTACTGGCATTTTGCCACTCTATTCTATTAGCACCCTACCCTGGAATTATCTGACATTCCTTCCCTGGCACACAACCCTACCTCCAGCTTGCAACTTTCCCAGCTGGCATCCTAGCATCCTACCCACCAGTCACCCCAGCCTCCCAACCCATCTCCCAGCACCATAATGCCACGCTTATCTAATGCACTAAGGGTTTGGCTGCATGTGTCAGAATGTCAGAACTTTCCAATTTCAGAATATGGCAGCTGACTGCTGTGAAAAGAACACATGGTTTGCCTTCCTCTGACCGTTCATGCACTGAGAAAGCTTACAGAATGCAAGTACATCTCTGTATTTCTGAGGGAGCCCTGAGCAGAGTGTCCTCTCAGAAACATGGAGCATCCTTCTTTGGCAAAAAGGAAGGGCAATGATGTCAATCTGAGATTGTCACTCATAGGAAATTCCAACCCACCACCATTCTCCCAAGACAGGTGCTACTTAGGTAGTCAGGAACCTCATTTTCCTAAATGTCCTCAATTGTTACACTCTCTTAATCCAACAAAAATACTCAGAAGATCCTGACCTAAGCACCAAACTGGTGCTTTCATTGCTCAGTGCAGCATGTAGGAATCTGGTCAACACGTCTTCAATCTCCACGACATGCTAACAACTTGCCTTAAATACAAGTATTAGACAGCTGGTAGCCCTACAAGGCTGCAGTTAAAGTCTTTAGCCGAATACTATCTGTCGATACTACATGTGGTCTTCATTCCTAATGACAAATCATAGATTAACTAGAAATGATGAAGTTACTATTTGGTAAATGGTTGCAGTTCAAAACAATAGTGCTATGATTATTATAGTCTCATAGGTTCCTCAGTCTTACCAAAATAACAATTCAAAGGGAATAACTCCCAAGGCAATTGAATGTTGCAGTGTGAGAATAGGCAATTGTCTGCTACAGTTATTGCTTCTGATAATGAGACTACTTATGCTTCTTGTGCTATGAGAAGTATTTGAGTTGTATCATCCATCTATGTGCAAAACCAATATCTAGCCTAACTGTAACACGACGTGTTCTACAAACTTTCACACCTCAAAAAAATTTACATTCAACTCAAACTGAATCAGACTACTGTGTTAAAAAATGCTTTACCAATCCAGTGCAAGTTAAAATTATCACATTAATTAGACCCAAGCCACTACCTATCACAAAGCAAATACATCAAATCCATTCGATGTCAATTCAAACAGTAACTACTAAGACTGACCACAAATTGTTTAGATAACCAACAATTAGGCAAAGATTTGAATCCCACCTAAACACGAAAGTAAAATGACGGTGTTGAAGTAATTTTCAAAATAGTTTATGTATATTTTTGATCATTCTTTTTAATTTGTGCTGAATATTGTGATAGACACTGGTTAATGCATTCTGTGTCCTTAACAAATAATTATATTCAGACTAATCCAAACAGCTGGTCTCACCCAAACTGCATCTCTGTCAGGATTCCATAATCACCTGCAACTCTGTCAGTCGATGATTGCAAAAGCTCTGGAAAAATTATTACACTTCTCTAGGGGTTTCTACTGATTTGCCAAGGCGACAGAGGACAACTGGGGAACACATGTAGAAATTCTACTCTCTTTTAAATTGAACTTCCACTCGAGTTCCCTCAGAATTTTGTTTGGAACTGTTGTCTGTTATTTTGAGCCACTTAACAGTGACCATTTGGCAGCCTACACTGTCTCAAAACTCTGTGTTCTAACATCGGCACAACCACTGCTAAGAAATGTAAGATTTCAAAGTGCAAGATTGCAATGCTTAATGTGGTAGTTCTTAATGGTGCTGAATAATTTACATTTTTATTTCAAGGATATTTTTATCATTTGACACGCACATCAATGGGAAAGTAAAATGGTAGAAATACTCTCAAAAATATTTGATCAATTTATGACCTTACATTGTTAATTGCTTGTCAGTAACTTCTCATAATACATGTTATTTTATTGTTAGCATTGCTGCAAATAATTTAGTAATTTTTGAGGAACCAACATTGTGATTTGTTGCCTTTTATAGCAATAATATTTGAGCCAATTAAGTATAAAAGATAATGTAATGCTATGAATATTAGTTGCAAATTGTTCAACCCCTATCCCCTCCTCTTTTGTCTATTCCATTATAGTGCTGGAATATCTTGGAGCTTACTCTTTCCATGTTGGGCTATAAATTGTGCCATACCCTTTGTTCACATACTCTCTTCTAGCACCACTTTCAGAACTGCACTTCTGAGGCTGTGTTAACTTCTTCACAGTGCATCCTTCTATCACAGAATCCATCATTGACTGGTGGCCATTTGCAACAAATATGGGATAATATAACAAAAGCAAATAAATCAGAGCCTCAGCTCAAAAAATTCCAAATTTCCCCATTAAAGTTTACAAAACGAGTTTAGAATCTCATTAATGAATGATGACATTATTTCCGTGCATTTGCAACTCATTCATAGCCCAACTTGCTTTATTTCTTCACAGCCCCAAGTTTTCTTCTCCTTCCTTGAGAAACTAGACAGTACTAATTTCTGACATAGAAATGAGAGTTCTAATCTGGCATTAGCAGCTCAAATGTGCTTCTCCAAGTCTTTACGCAACTCTGTCATTATTACTATGTCTTCGCATGATCCATGGACAATGGCTTTCTCTACCCTTTGTCCAAGCAAGGTGGCATCAGAGAATCACTTGTCTCATCGCATTTGCTTTCAGATGAATTCACACATCACTTCAGCCCTTCAGAACTTCATTCTGAAGCTCAGGTTACCTTGCATGGACCAAGAATGCATCTCATGGCTTTTAGCTTCTTTTCCTACTGCTCACTCATTTTGCACTTACTTGGAGGTGGCCAGTCTCTGAGTCTTGCAAATCCTTTTTAGCATGTAGGGAGAGGTGTCAGCCGGTTATGGGCTTGAGGACTGAACAATCATGTTGTATGGCATTCGATGATGTCAATGTTGTACAGATAGCATGTGCCATCAGGTTACACAACAAACAGATTGCATGTGTTTCAAATGCGTGGTGATGTGCAATTGTCAAAAGGGATCTATACTTAATAGAGTCAAGGAGGACTCTGGTCAGTCATGTGGTACCAGCACAATCAGTCAAGGGACTTATACTATTCCAGTCCACAGGATGGTTGGCCAGTTAGTTGGGCATACTATCCCCCCAGAACCCTGGGATCTGTGACTCTGCTGCCTAGGATTTGGCAACAGTCAGTCCTGTAACGATTACATTTGGGGTGCTAAACAGACATCACCCTGCAAGTTCTTCCAAGACAAAGGGTGGGATTGAGTAAAGTGACAGTGGATGGTTTGTGGTAATGCAGGAACTTCAGAGTTGGTGAAGTGTCTCCGGTGTGTATGAAGTAAAGAGGGCAGGAATGGTTAGTAATATGAGAGAATGAGTTGGGTGGGGGCCATTGTTTGGATACTATGCATGTAATAATGAGAGTTGCAGTCCAATAGCCTTGGTGAGAGTCATGGGCGGTGGTGAAGTTAGGGTGACTGGTGGAGTCGTGCATGTGAAGTGACAGGGAGAAGATGATGGCCCTCACAATTGTGAAGACCAGAAGATCATTAAGTTTCTTTCTTCACTGGGCATTGTGTTCTACCTGGGACACTGTACTGACCTGGCTCCTTGCCTAAGTCAGCCTGGAGAGTTGGTCTCCCTATGTAGTGAACAGGAATCAGCACTGCACTTCCATCCACAGAGGTCCCTGTTTGCAAACTAAGGAGCTATCTTACATATCTTGCCATTTCATTGGGGACATCAGTGCATTGTAAAGGGCAGCTCCTGGCTTGTAGCAACTTAAGTGCTTTGGAGCTGAGTTTGAAATATGGTACCAGTGATGTGAACTTCACAAAATCCAGTGGTGAGCACTACCACCTCTCCTGCTGCACAATTCCACAAGACGGGTGTTGAAGAGGCTGGTTGTATAGTCGATAAGATAAAGAGCAAATGAGTGTTTCAGAAACTTTGTTGTGGAGCATGAAGGACCGGGTATTCTCAATCTCACTCAGAAAACTCTTTCCTGCAGTTGTACACTCTATACTTAAAATGAGGAGGCATTACACAATCCATGTATTCTCTCCATGAGAAGTAACAAGTGAAAGTCAAACAGACCTTGTTATCCTGATGCCAGTCTTTGGGTCTTAGTAAATTTCCCAACTCGCCTTTTTTCAGATTTCTAAAGCTTCAATCATGGACATAAATTATGAACAGCAGTGGTAACACCACTGAACCTCATGAAACTGCACTTTCCACTTTCTGCATCTTTGAATCTTTCTGCACCTTTACCCTGAATCTTTCCCTCTATATGAAGCCTTTGAACCATTCATTCAACTACTTGTTAAGAAAACTGATTTTCTACATTAGTTTAAAGTGTAGAACTTTATCGAAGTCTCCACATCTGTTACCTCTTCAAAGAATCCAGAGCACTTGATCAGATATGACTTCTTGTTTTAAATCTGTGCTGATACGTGACTGCTATATTTTTGGTTTCTGTATTTTTAAAAAATCCTGACTGAAGGAAAAAAATTGAGAATTCTTCTAGCCATTGAAATGAGCTGGTTCACCCGCAGTTTCGTGGATATGTTCATTCTGCATTCCTAAAGATCAGTGTGACAATAGCTCCTCATGCCCTCTGATTATTGGTCTTTACAACAGAGATTCTAACACTGTAACCAGGCTTGAACTAGTAAGACTGTAACAGTTCTAGCTTTTAACTCCATTGCAAAAGCACATGTTCACTGCATGACAACAAATTGATCAGTAATGTTATCAGATACATGCAGCATCTATTGCTACAGTTGACAATAGAAAGGATTTGTATTTAGAAATCTACTTGAATTTTTGACAGATTTTTAACAACTTGTTGAGAAAACTTGTTGTGATTGATGTCATGATCAGAGTGATATAAACTTCCAATGACATTGATCATAACTCACTCACGCATTCAAAGCTTGTGATTTGTCAACATTTTTCTCCGGTGAATTAACATTTATAGTGCACTGGCATAAACATTGCAGCATGTCTAGCCTTCAAAAAGTTATTTTTTTCAAAGTTAATGAATTAGAGAAGTAAATGAAATAAAATTGTTTATAGAGGATAGCTCGAAAACTGCAAATATAAACTATGTAGTTCATCTTTCATTGATCAAACCTGATAACTTTGTGCTAAACTGTAGTTATAATTATCTGTATTATTTTCATGAAACTATAATGAAGCAAGAAAGATCAATCATAACAGATGTTAGCAAGTGAAGAACATTGGCTACTGTTTATTCTAATATTAAGTTTCCAGCTGTGCTTGAAATGCATTTATTCCAACTGAGAAGAATCTTCAGTGATAATCAGCAAGAAATATTCTTTATCTAACCCTAAAGACATCTGCGTGCAACCCCAATGCTATAAATGCTTTCTTTATTAGAAAACTCATGTTAGTCATCTCATTTATTATTTTATTTTCAAGTGTTCATATTGCACGCCAAGTTTGGAATGTCATTATTTTTATTCCCTGTGTTGTCACCAATAAATCTCTGGCAGTTCTTAAATAATTAATCCTAATTGCAGTTCTTTCTCACTTAATGTGTTTATTCTGAGATCTGTACTCTGAATTGTGTCCTGAGCATAACTTATGACAGACCCTCAAATGAGTCTGCATATTGCAAAATGTTTTAGGACAGAAATTTGTTTGTGCCATGCTTCTATGGAGATTTTTGCCAACTTACCCAGCCAATATGGTTTGCTTCATTGATATACTAAAGGTTGCTATGTAACCCATGCAGTTACAGCTCCACAGCACTCCCTATCCTGTGACATCCTGTCAGCCTGCATTGCGCCAAACAAATTTCACCTATTATACTTTCAAGACTAAAGTCTCTGTTTTGGGAGTAACTTTTTTTCTGTTTTTGTCTTTTCTGGCACTGAAGCTTTCATAATTGCCTAAATCTCCAGGCATCTATACATTTTCTCAGACTTTCCACTGAAGACGGAACTGAAATATAGTACTGGTCCAATTTTTAACTTTCCGAAATGACTGAACTGACCGTGACAAACTCAATGTTTGGGTAAGTTTGTGAGGAATTGGCCTCACGCACCAGCAAGTTGTAAACAATAACAAGCAGTTTGGTGGAGAAGTAAGATGGAAGCTTGGAGTGCTGTACTATGAGTAGTGGTCCTCAGGTGAATGGTGAACAAACCGAGAAATGATATATTGGAAGAAGGTGAGTGGTTTGGCAAAGAGGTGAGAGATGACTAAGGTGGAGAGGACAGTGGCCACCAAGTTGCAAGGTAGCATGGCCAATTGGGATAGTGCTAGACAATTACAGACGAGCAGTGTCCCACAGCAATCTAAATTCTTTGAAATTCCGATTGGGAGGATCACCCCTGATTTCCTTGCCTTTCAGATTCCCCACTCAGGAATTATTTGTTAATTAATTGTTTGCAACGTTGCCATTGTTAGGCCACTGTGGGAGCTGGTTTTCCTGAATATAGGTAGCACTAAGTGCCTCAAGGGAAAACTTGCCAGAGCCGCAACAAACAATTGGCATTTCTAAAGGCTTCATTAGCCTCCTTCCATCATCGTCATTTGACACCTTTTTTTTGGGCCTGTACCGTCATGACAGATCGCTACAAAACATGATGCACTTGCCGCCCAACATATTGCCACATCAGTTGGCTAAATTTCTAGATTGGTATATTTGAGGAACTGTTGATACATAGTATTCAGATGGGCAGTGTTGTCAGCATCACTCACTACATCATATCATAAAGGAACACAGAAATATAACACAAAATTAGAAAAACCATTCAACCAATCAAACTTCTTCCCACACATCTTTCCATAGTGTCAGTCTAATTTTTAAATCTTCTGTGGAGAGGAACTAGCTACTCAAAAGTTATGTACTTCCTGCCTCACAAAATATCCCAGCCACTGCAATAGTAATTGGATGAAGAATTCCATGATTATTATCCAATATTATTGAATCCAGACAAAGTTTCTTTTGAGTTTTCTAATCTATACTATGGAAACCATGAAATGTTTGATCATCTTTAACCTGGAGAGTTTTTTTCATATTCTCAATCTTCAATCATTTTTAAAAACAACTGGATGAAAATGTAATTATAAGAGGTAATCACTGATGCAAAGATTAATTTTGATGGGGTTTGATTCCACCTTTTCTGTGGATCTCAGGGCATTCTGAAAAATTTTAATTTTGCATCCATGACTTTCCTTTCACCTGAAGGCAAAACACAAGTTGTATATAATCTGCTAATGCACACCTTGAGATATTTCAAAGATCTGTACTATATCTGGTTCAATCTTCTTCCTTCAATTACAGCAAGCCAAGATGTTTTAGTTGATCTTCCTAATAGACTTCTTTATGTCTTAAAATTGTCCTTGTCATTCTTTTCTCATCCCTCTCAGTACATCAATGTCTTTTTTGCAGACTAGACACTGCACACAATGTTCCAAAATTGATTTTACTAGCAAGATTTAAAGGGCTAGAATAATCTGTTATGATTTGTGACCAAACGCCCTTGAGATGAATTCTGGATGATTAAGCTAGCTGAGAACAGCTGCAGGTTGAATGTGATTATTGAGCAGACAGTGAAACCGTTTCTCTCTATCTCTGCCAATGTACACCTACCCATTGTGTGCAAGTTTCATGCTTCCTGCAGTCATTTGAATTCACTTAAATTGTAACATTATATCTCATTCGTCATCTTTCTTTCATTCATCGACTTTATTTGTTCCATTCCCTTGGGATTCTGTCTGACTCCAAACTACCCATCACAGTACATTCAAAAACAGAGTGCTCTAATTATGATGTATGGAAATCCAGAATGGTCCCTCATAGCTGTCCATTCATAAATGCTTGTGTCTTGTACTACCTTTTCATTTCTTATCTTCTGCTCAATCAATTCTTAATACAGAAAGCTATCACTCAAAATCCAAAGACACTAATTAAAAGCAGTCCTCACAAATTCAAGAGCAATGTGTTCAGAACTGAGCCCAAAATCACTTGAGTACTTCCAAAACAAAAGCAAAATAGGGATGTGCCTCAGTTTGATATCTTGACCTAGTAAGTGTGTTATTAAAGATCCTCTGGCTTACTTTGTATGCATTAAGAAAGGAAATAATGACTCCTTTCTTAATGCATACATAATAAACAACTTATATTTATATCAATTTTCACAACCACAAGAAGACCCAAAGCACTTTTGAAATGCAAAAGCAAAACATTGAATTTTGTGCACACAGAGAATTTCTTTGAGCCTTACCAGATGCTGTGTCTTTTTCCTTTTCACGGCCTGTGAAGGTCTCAGGTGCAAAATGCTCACACCTCTCTTCTGTGGTTAACGGTGATAAAACGTGAACCTGCTGGGAGAGTTTGTGACCATCAGGAGGGGGGGTGGTTGCTGAGCAGTTGGGAAAATTTTGATAGAGGAAATTACACAATTACATGTTGTTTTTTGATGTAGATGTATTATAGTGCAATGACTGATCATAGGTCTCTATCCTGTAGAGATATGTTGGCCATTATATTGACCAGGAGAAAGTGAGGACTGCAGATGCTGGAGATCAGAGCTGAAAATGTGTTGCTGGAAAAGCGCAGCAGGTCAGGCAGCATCCAAGGAACAGGGGAATCGACATTTCGGGCATGAGCCCTTCTTCATTCCTGACCAGTACTGCATAATACTGAAAGGCATTATTGCACCTCACTATTGGTGAGAATGCTATAATACATTCAAAAGATGGAAACAAAAATATAATGGAAAACTATTCTGTCATGCTTGGTACTATCATATAAATATCAGCTACTTTATTCCACTTTTTATGTTTATGCCTCTGCCCAACAATTTAGAGAATTATCCAGCTATGTTCTGTCTGCAAACGTAGAACAAATCCAACTCAGGCAATTATTGCCTTATCAATCTATTCTCGATCATCAATGAGAAGTAAGTCTACAGTGTTATCAAGCAACACTTAGAACAGAATATCCTGCTCACTGACACTTGGTTTGGATTTTGCTAGGGTCACCTAACACCTGACCTCATTGTCACTTTGGTCTCAATATAGACAAAAAAAAGCTGATCAAGATGAGAGGTGTACGATTGCCCTTGACACCAAGGAGCATTTGGCCAAGTTTTGCATCAAGACCGAGCAAAACTGGAGTCAATTGGAATTGGAGGAAATTTCTCCACTTGTTTGCATCATGTGTGGCACAAAGGAAGATGGATGTGGATGTTGAAGATCAATCATCTCAGCTCCAGGAAACATCAGAGGCTGAACCATCTTCAGGTGCTTCAAGACCTTCCCTATGAAGTCAGACATGAGCATGTATATTGATGATTGCACCATATTGAATATCTGTGATGGTTCCTCAGATTCTGCAGCATGGCCTGAATAACATCCAAGCTTTTGCTAAGAGGTGAGGCCATTCGTGCCACTTAAGTATGAGAGAATGACAATGACCAACAAGACAGAATCTAACTACCATTTCTTGATGTTCAATGGCATCACCATCCCTCACTCAAGATCCTCGGTGGGGTGGTTGGGGTTACCATCCACTGGAAACAGAACAAGACCAGCCATGTAAATACTGAGGCTGCAAGATCATATTGAAGCTCAGAATTCTGCAATGGCTAACTCACTTCCTGTTTCCCTAACATCTGTCCACCATCCTGAAGATACAAATGAGAAGTGTGGTGGAACTCTGTCTCCACTTGCATGGATAGGCAGAGCTCAAATGACACTCAAGAAGTTAGATATCATCTAGGACAAAGCATCCTGCTTGCTTATAACCCCATCTAACTCTTCAATATTCACTCACCTTAACATTGATGCACAGTGGCAGCAGTCCGTGTTATCTATAAGATTCACTGCACTAATTTATCAAGCCTTCTTTGACAGGACCTTCTGACCCTGCCACCTCTACCCACTAGAAGGACAAAGGCTGAAGATTAATGGGAAAGCATCTCAAAGCCACATGATTGTAACTCAAACTGTATCACTATTTCATCAGCACTGCTGGCCAAAGTTCTGAAATCCGTTCCTAACAGCATTGTTCATACATATGAATGACTGCAGTGATTTAAGAAGGCACCTCACCACTACCTTCTCCAGTGAAATTGGGGATGGACAATAAATGCTGGCCTAGTCAGCAATGCTCACATCCCATGAATGAATGAAACAAATTAACCTTCTTTGTTTCAGGGTTCAAAAAAAGAAACATTCAAGTCTTTAATGTTTTAATAGTCTTCCTGAAGAGTGACAATAATATTGATTTTTGTGACTTTATCATGTCCAAGTACATGCTACATCTTTATAAATAATCTTTGCTTGTGTGTATTTCTTATAAGAGACTGTTGGCTAACATTTAAACTCATGGAATTAAACATAATGTATAACCTGGTTAGAAAATTGGTGGAACAAACACAGAATGCTGGAGAAACTCAGCAGGTCTGTTAGCATCAGTGAAGAGAGAAACCAAGTTAACATTTTGAGTTCAACATTAATTCCTCTTTAGAATTCTATTTCGATGTACTATTTCTGTATTTGGGAAATCTAGGTCAAGAATCGTAGTCTGAAATTAGAGCTAGAGTTTTCAGGAAAAAAAATTAGAAGATACTTCAACATATTGAGAGTTGTAGAAGTTGCTAAATCTTTTCCACAAAGGGCAACTGATACTAAATCAATTGTTAACTTTATGTCTGAGTCAAAGATTTTTATTGGGCAAACATTTTAAGTGAAATGAAGCAAAAACAGGCGAATGGTGTTGTGTCACAGATCTGATTGAATAAAGGGCTTTACACGCTCAATAATCCATTTTAATCCATTCCAATGGTACACAAATGTAGTCTTTAAATTTTCATTGTTAGTATATTTCTAATTATTTTAGCAATTGCTGTAGTAATTTTCACAATGGAAGATTTAAAGTCATTGTAGAGTCATAGAGACATACAGCATGAAAACAGACCATTCGGTCCAAATCATCCATGCCAAATAAATATCTTAAATTAATCTAGTCCCATTTGGCAACATTTGGCCCATATCCCACTAAATCCTTCCTATTCATTTAGCCATCCAGATGCCTCTTAAATGCTGTAATTGTACCAGCCTCCACCACTTCTTCTGACAGTTCTTCCATACATACACCACCCTCTGTGCGAAAACGTTGCCCTTTTAAATCTTTCCACTCTCACTTTAAACCTATGCCATCTACTTGTTAACTCCCTGTCCTGCGAAAAGGATCTTGGCTGTTCTCTGTTTCCATGCCACTCATGATTTTATAAACCTTTGTAAGGTCACCCCTCAGCCTCCGATGCTCCAGGGAAAACAACTCCAGCCTGTTCAGTCTCTCCCTATAACTCAAACCCTTCAATCCTGCAACATCCTTGTAAATCCTTTCTGAACTTTTCAGGTTTGACAACATCCTTCCGTTAGGAGGGAGACCAGAATTGCATGCAGTATTACAAAAGCAGCCTAACCAATGTCCTGTACAGCCACAATATGAGCTCCCAACTCCTGTACTCAATACACTGACCAATAAAGGCATACATATCAAATGCCTTCTTCACTTCCTATCTACCTGCGACTCCACTTTCAAGGGACTAAGAAGCTGTTTTTGTTCAGCAACACTCCCCAGGACCTTATCATTAACTGTGTACATCCTGCCCAATTTGCCTTGTCCAAATGCAGCACCTCACATTTATCTAAATTAAACTCCATCTGCTACTCCTCGGTCCATTGGGCCATCTGACCAAGATCCCATTATACTCTGAGATAATGTTCTTGGCTGTCAACCACACTTTCAATTTATTTGTCATGCAAACTGACTAGCCATACCTCCTATATTCACATCCAAATCATTTATATAAATGACAAAAAGCTGTGGACCCAGCACCAATCCTTGCTGCATACTGCAGGTCACAGGCTCCAGTCCATACGTTCCCAAAGTAAACTAATTTCACTTGTCTGCATTTGGCCCATATCCCTCCAAACCTTTCTTATTCATGTACTTACCTAATTGTCTTTTAAACGTTGTAACTCAATCTGCATCCATCACTTCCTCTGGTAGTTCATTCGACACATGAACCTGTGTGTGTAAAAACAAGTTGCTCCTCATGTCATTTTTAAAATGTTCTCATCTCACCTTAAGAACATGCCATTAATTTTGAACTCCCCCAGCCTAGGAAAAAGACCCTTGCGATTTACCTGATCTATGCCCTTCATGATGTTATAAATCTTTATTAGGTCACCCCATCAACCTCCTATGCCCCAGTGAAATAAGTCACAGCCTATCCAACCTATTTTTACTATTCAAAGCCTCCATTCCAGCAACATAATGGTAAATGTTTTCTGAATCCTCTCTAATTTAATAATATCTTTCCTATAACAGGGCAAACAGAACTCCACACAGTAATCCAGAAGTGGCCTCACCAACATCCTACACAATGTTAACATGGCATCCCAACTGCTGTCCTTAGAAGTCTGTGCAATGGGGACAAGCATGCTGAGCATTTTCTTAACCAGGCAGAAGTAAATTACTGCAGATGCTGGAGTATGAACTGAAAACAAAAAACTCTAGAGATCACAGCGGGCAAGGCAGTATCCATGGAGAGAAGCAGGCAAACATTTTGAGTCTAGATAACTCTCCATCTGAACTGATGGTTGCTACCTGACCCTTTGTGAACTCCAGCATTTTGCATTTTTTGTTTTCAGCCTTCTCAACCACCCTGTGATCCAAACTTCAAAGAAATATCTACCTGAATCCCTAGATGTCTCTGTTCTCCAACATGATTCAAGGTATAAGTGCAATACCTTGCACTTATCCAAATTAAACACCATTTGCAACTCCTCAGCCCATTGAGCCAATTGATCAAGACCTCTTTGTAATCCTGGATAACGTCCAGTCATCTGGCACCTCACCTGTATTTATAACTGATACAAATATTTCTTCCCTAACTCCCTACAATGTCCTGGAACACACTTGATCTGGTCCCGGAGATTTATCCCAATACCTCCAGCACATCCCTTCTGCAATGTGAGCTGTATTCAAAACATCAATATTTATTTCCTAGAGTTCCCTAGCTCCAGTTCTTTCTCCACAATAAAATCTGATGCAAAATATTCATTTACCATCTCTCCTATCACTTGCTTTTTTAATCTTAATGTACTTGCAGAATCTCTTTGGATTATCCTTAACCTTATCTGTCAAGGCTATTTCCTCTTTGCAATCCTGATATCCCTCATAAAAAAATATCCAATACTCCTTACACTCTTCAAGAGTTTCATTTGATCCCAGATATCCACATCTATGATTCTTTCTTATTCTTGCTTAGAACCACAATATCTTATTCATGTGTTATTCCCTCGTCTTATCTGCCTTATCCTTCAATCTAACAGTCATCCCTTCACCTGCAAACAATCTACTCAAATCAACTTTTGAAAGTTTTTGTCTCGCACCATTAAAACTTGCTTTACTCCAATTAAGAACTTCAAATTTTATGGAAGCCTTATCTTTTTCCATAACTATTTTAAAATTAATGGAATTATGATCACTAGTCCCAAAACGTTCCCCTACTAGCATTTCAGTCACTTGCCTTACCTATTTCCCAAGAGAAGGTTAAGTTTTGCCCCCACCCTAGTAGGTACATTGTATTGATAAATACAATTTGCTTGAACATATTTAATAAATTCCTCACTATCCAAGCCTTTAACACGCTGGCAGTCCCAGTCAATGTTTGGAAAATTAAAATCCTCTACTGTTCCAACTGTACTATTCTTACATAAATCTGATGTCTCTCTACATATTTGCTCCTCAATTTCCCTTGGACCATTGTGGGGTCTATAGTACAATTCCATCAATGTCATCATCCCCCTTTTTATTTTCAGTTTCCACCTATATAGTTTCACTGGACGATCCCTTAGAAATGTCATCTCTGATTGTAGTAGTAATGTTTTTCTTAATCAAAAACACTGCTGCCCTACTCTCTTACCTTCCTATAGCATCTAAAATCCAGAACATAGAGCTGCCAGTCCTGTCCTTCCCTCAGCCAAGTTTCTGTAATAGTTATGGCATCCAGTCCCATGTTCTCATCCACCTCCTGAGTTCATCAGCTGTACCTGTAAGACCCCTTGCATTGAAACTAATGCAGTTTAAATCTTCAGAGTTACCTTATTCTTGGGCTTGCTCTTGTCTGCCTTTTCTAATTAAATTGCTCTCATGTGATTCAAGACATGTGATTCATCCATCTTTTGATTTTTACTCCTACTTAGAAATGCTCCCCACCCCTACAAGTTTAAAGATTCTCAAAGTCGAACTAGCAAATCTCCCTGCTAGGATACCAGTCCCTTTTCAAATAACCCAACTATTTTGGAGAGATCTTTTCTGCCCCAGAAGAGATCCCAATGATCCAAAAAATCTGAATCCTTGCCTATTGCACCATCTCGTAAGTCATTGATTAAGCGGCCCTATCTTTTTATTCCTACTCTCTTTAGGATGTTGCACCGGGAGTAAACCTTTGAGGTTCTGCTTTTTATTCTTCTCCCTAACCTCTTATATTCACTCTGCAAAGCTTTGACTCTTTCCCTAATTATGTTGTTCCTACTAATGTGTACAACAATGTCTGGCTTCTCACTCTCCCCTCTAACAATATGTTTCAATCGTTTAGAGACATCCTTAACCCTGGCATCAGGAAGGCAACATACCATCCAAGATTCATGCTCATGACCGCAGAATCTCCTATTCTTGTCCCCGACAGGAAGTACCCTGTTACAATTATTGTTTTAAATCTTAACAAACCCTGCTTAACAATTGATATGTGCTTCTGCAAAATTGGAAAATGAAACTCCAGCAGAGAGCAAAAGGCTGCAGAGGTTATGATGATATCATTATACAGTCAGAATTAATTGTGTTGCTTTAAATGTGCAAGTTTCCTGGAGATAAAGCTGGAGAGGGATTGGGGGATATGAGGGAACAAGAAGAATTTTAAGTCACCTTGTTCAGATAGTTCTGTGCTTCAAATATAAACTTACACAGGAAATGAAAATCCAAGAAGGACCATCAGGTTCATCACTCTCCTGTTTTTCACCAGCCTCCCAGGAAAAAGGGAAGGTAGGCCAGTTCATCAAGCTCATAAGGATGAGATTGGATTAGATTTCAAAACATTGCTAACAGTCAGTATTGAGACTTTAATCTATGCAATGGATTAGCTGCCTAATGCCGTTAGTCTGTCCGATATGTTCAAAATGCAATTCTAAACCAATCTCATCAAATTTGTATTGATTTTAGAAACTATGATTAAAATGCAGGTATTGCTGAATTGTTGTATTTTGTAAATTTCATTTATTTCATGACTATTCTGACCTCTTAAACTGCCAGGCAAGGGTTAATTAATTCCCTTAGTAGTTTGTTCCTTTCCAGATGAGATGTCAATAGTGCAAATCCAAATTAATTGTTTTAATCTAATTTGGTTAACTGGATTTCTGTAACACATACTGAGACAACTGCAAGGAAAATGGATTTTAACCCAGATTTTCTGGCTTAGAGATAGGAACGTTACCACTGTACTACAGGAGAGCACTACCACTGAGACCATGCCCTTCTGAGTTTTTTTTTATTGCTGGGAGCAGCAAACTGCATTGGTTTAACTGAGTGTAATGAAACAACAGTGTCAGAGTGTGCTTTCAGCAAATTGCTGAGAGGCTTGAATAAGGAGGGCAAGAATTACCCACAAGCATACACTGTTTGCTGGTGCTACTGATGTTTGGAAAGGAGAGAGATTATAGTCAGATCGTACAAGTGAGGCAGAAGAGAAGAAAAATACAAATCTTAAGAAGGTGGAAAGAAACTAAAAGTTAACAGCATCAAAAAGACTATTGCTGTTAGAATAAAAACAACTAAGGGTTGAGTGCTGTTCTTGTGAGCCTGTAGCTACATATTAAGTGAGGGGAAAGGAGAAGGGTAGCATGGCACTTCCTTTTAGTCAGCTGTTCCCAGAGAAGACGTCACCTTCTTCCCACCCCAATCATCACATCATCAATCGGCTGTTAACTACACCAGGCAGGAAAAATGTACCCATCCATTCCTGGTTTTCTTGCATCAACATTTTACTTGCTCTCCCTCCTGCTTAAAAAAAAATTCCTAAACATTTACTCCAAAATTTTGGATTTAATATTGTAGGGGTGAATATGTTTCTGAAACCCGTGGCAACTCTTCCATCTCAGTTGCCAGCAAAAGAGCCTAGCCGTATTTACACAGGGACACTCCAACCCTGTGCTCCTGCAGCTCCATTACCCTTTGGGCTTATTTTAAAAAGCCAGAGAGTAAAAAGTTACATTCACTGCCATATTAGCATTGAGACCTATGTGAAGGCAGTAACTAGGGTTAAGAGCCTCCCTAACATTGTGGCAGTCCCAAATATGTATGGTCAGGCCATCTTTTTTTCAGAAGGGTATGTGGATGGTGAACTTGGCTCTTAAAATCAGTCTCACAGATGTGGGGCCTTCCTGCCAATGGGCCCACTCAAGTCCACCATGGGGCAAGTTATAATATCGAACATCCTTCCCAGCTCCTCATCCTCCATCTACACCAGCTAGCGGAGATGAGGTTGGCGGTAGCATCGATCTGGCTCAGGTTCAGGGAAAGCAGTCCCCACCATGTTTGCTCCTCAGTGACAAGTACCTTTTGGTTTGGCCCAAGGGTACATCTAGAAGTGGCCTTTTCAGTTGACAATCCGGGCATCGCCTACTGTGTCTACTGGATGGTGGACAGCATGCAATGCCATGTCTACGGGGAGAAAGGGTATGGGTGGTAGAGTTGCCCTGCCTCTAATGCCACCCACGCCATTCAGGCAGCCATGGCTCATATCACCACATCTCACCTCATCTGTCATACAAAGTCTCAATATCAACATGAGATATTTGTATCATTGATAGTCACAGGTGAGGTGCCGGAAGATTGGAGGTTGGCAAACATGGTGCCACTGATTAAGAAAGGTGGTAAGGACAAGCCAGGGAACTATAGACTAGTGAGCCTGACGTCAGTGGTGGGCAAATTGTTGGAGGGAATTCTGAGGGACAAGATGTACATGTATTTGGAAAGGCAAGGGCCTGTTAGGGATAGTCAACATGACTTTATGCTTGGGAAATCATGTCTCACAAACTTGATTGAGTTTTTTGAAGAAGTAACAAAGAGGATTGATGAGGCAGAGCAGTAGATGTGATCTATATGGACTTCAGTAAGGCATTTGACAAGGATCCCCATAGGAGACTGATTAGCAAGGTTAGATCTCATGGAGTACAGGGAGAACTAGCCATTTGGATACAGAACTGGCTCAAAGGTAGAAGACAGAGGGTAGTGGTGGAGGGTTGCTTTTCAGACTGGAGGCCTGTGACCAGTGGAGTGCCACAAGGATTGGTGCTGGGTCCTCTACTTTTTGTCATTTACATAAATGATTTGGATGCATGCATAAGAGGTACAGTTAGTAAGATTGCAGATGACACCAAAATTGGAGGTGTAGTGGACACCGAGGAAAGTTACCTCAGATTACAACAGGATCTTGATCAGATGGGCCAATGGGCTGAGAAGTGATAGATGGAGTTTAATTCTGATAAATGTGAGGTACTGCATTTTGGGAAAGCAAATCTTAGCAGGACTTATACACTTCATTGTAAGGTATTAGGGAGTGTTGCTGAACAAAGAGACCTTGGAGTGCAGGTTCATAGTTCCTTGAAAGTGGAGTCGCAGGTAGAAAGCACAGTGAAAGTGCTTGGTATGCTTTCCTTTATTGCTCAGAGTATTGAGTACAGGAGTTGGGAGGTCATGTTGCGGCCGTACAGGACATTGGTTGGGCCGCTGTTGGGATATTGCGTGCAATTCTGGTCTCCTTCCTATCGGAAAGATGTTGTGAGACTTGAAAGAGTTCAGGAAAGATTTACAAGGATGTTGCCAAGGTTGGAGGATTTTAGCTACAGGGTGAGGCTGAATAGGCTGGGGCTGTTTTCCCTGGACCGTTGGAGGTTGAGGGGTGATCTTATCGAGGTTTACAAAATTATGAGTGGCGTGGATAGGATAAACAGAAAAAGTCTTTTCCCTGTGGTCAGGCTGTCCAGAACTAGAGGGCATAGGTTTTGGGTGAGAGGGGAAAGATATAAAAGAGACCTGAGGGGCAACTTTTTCACACAGAGAGTGGCACGTGTATGGAATGAGCTGCCAGAGGAAGTGGTGGAGGCTGATACAATTGCAACATTTAAAAGGCATTTGGATGGGTATATGAATAGGAAGGGTTTGGAGGGATATGGGCCCGGTGCTGGCAGGTGGGACTAGATTGGGTTGGGATATCTGGTCAGTATGGATGGGTTGGACCGAAGGGTCTGTTTCCATGCTGTACATCTCTATGACTCTGTTACATGCTGTTCATGGTTCCCTGTGCAGAAAAGTGTAACCATCCATCACATAGAGGATAAGGCCATGCAGAATCTAGTCCCAGTCAGGAAGAATCATATACTCTGGGTGCATTGCAGCTTGTAAAGATTGGAAATTAAGAAAAAAATTAATTGCAGATGCACAGTTCCATCAGCATGTCAGCATTGCTGGCTGAGCCAGCATTTATTGGCACTCCTCGTTGCCCTTGACAAAGTGATGGTGAGCTGTCTACTTGAATGGCTGCATGTACTGTAGGTATTCCCACAGTGTCATTAGGGAGGGAGTTCCAGGATGTTGACCCAATGACACTGAAGGAACGGTGATATATTTCCAAGTCAGGATGGTGAGTGACTTGGAGGGGAGCATGCAGGTGGTGTTGCTCCTATGTATCTGCTACCCTTGTACTTCTAAATGGAAGCGGTCATGGGTTTGGAAATGAAGTCTTGTATTTAGAGACTTTTTCCCAGGATTATTTTACATATATGAACAATCATTACCTGCAGTATAGTATTCAGGGATCTCCCTTATACATGTTGTGCTTTAAATTCTGATTGCCAAAATTTCACAGGTAGCACACTGATCCTATCAGATCCTGAAATAAATGAATGCATGCATCATGGTTCTGACATAATACACAGGATAATAAACTTGACTGTGGAAGCAAAGTCAGATTGGACACGGTGCAATGGACAAGAGATTGACTAATTAACTTGAAGTATGCACAGTAGCTGATTCTTTCTCTGTCAGAAGTAAAGGGGCATAAAGTAGCTCAAATTGGAACACAAAACAAGGGGTCAGAGAACAAATATGCCCTTTCAAACATTATCAAATATGATTATATCTATGAAAGTAATGTTATTATTTTATGAACATGTGTTGTGTGTTCTGCCTTCAAGTTGGCAATTGAAGGGTTAGGACATAAACTGAAAAATATACAAATACTGACTGCAGATGAAGGCTGTATCAATAAAGTATTGGCCCACAATTTGTAGGATGGCACAGTTTGTCCTTTAATGCCAGTCAAAGTAATTTCTATAACCCAAAAAGCAATTATTTACCTTACAGGCACAAGAAAGTCAATATTTATTTTATTGTGACCTTGGACTTAATTGATAGAAAAACAGAATATATTTTGTCCTGAATTTAATCTTGATGCTCTCTATACATTATGAATTGAAGAAACATGGATAATAATGCATATTTACAAAGTCCATATTGTATGGAAGTGCCTGCTTAGGGAAACAATGGTAGAGCTCAGTGTCACCTTGATCAAAAGGGAACTGGACAGATATTTGACAGATAAATCTATTGGGATGAGTCAAAATAAAGACTAGTGGATGGTTTATTTTCAAAACTTTTGATTGGTTGATAAAATGCATTAGTTTCTTTCAGCTGTAGAATTCTACCTCCCAATGTATCATCTGCTCAATAGATCTCGAGAAACAAAGGTAGTTCATTATCATATTGGACTAAAAATTGTTTTTGAACAGATGACAACCCTTGAAACAATAATATGAAATGATTTTATACTACAAGCTGGATCCTTAGCTCAATCTGGGAGAATGAATTTGCTTAATTGATTTAATACAGTATTCATACTGAATTTAATTAACCAAAGACTAATTTACATTTCAGTTGTATACAGTTAGCTTTTGCGATGTCCTGTGTTTATCACCCAGTAACTGGAAAACTTGCTTCACTTTTTCAATTTTCCAAAAGTAAACAAGATAAATTCCCCACATGGTAATTAAAAACTTCTCTACAGCCAAGTATAATGTCCTTGGCATATTGCTTTCACTGGTTGCCATTCATGTGTCAAAGAGCTGCAACTGTGCGAGATAAATGTTTGTGCATGTACATTACACAGAAGGTGAAAAGCTTACAGAATCAATCATCTGATAGCTATAGTCCCATTACAGATATCTGAAGGCAATGAATGATAAATGTTTCAAACTAGAGTGCAGCAATTTATTTGAAAGGATGTAAAATCAAAATAATACTTCAATAAATCTGTATTATAACACAGGGAATTTTGACATTTTTGTACTGCACAAAGTTCCTGAACAGGAGAAAATCACCTGTTGCATATTTTGAACAATGGGTAGTTTTGACCTTTCAATGAAGAGACTTTTTTGATACAATGGAAAATACAGCATTGTCCTGAGCCTTTAAAAGGGGAACAAACACACTCTGAAAAAAGACTATTTATGAAGTTGTTCCTGTTAACCCATGAGATGCTACCATTCTGAGAGCTTTCTTGGTTTCTCTGGCCTGAGCTGCCAAACCTCAGTATTGTTATGAAGGATAGCCCACCAAACACATCAGACTGTTAGATGGTTATTTAATTAATATAGCCTGGTGAACATTTAAACATTGATGTGTGTGATTACTCACAAACCGGTTTTCAATAATTTAGATATAAATTTAGATGAACATCAATCTCTGACACACCATCAGAGTTGGGAAGACGTGAGTTATATCGCTTTTAAGACAATTTGCAGCACAGAATCAGGTTATATGTCTCAACTAGTCCACACTGGTATTTATGCTCTTCTCTCCATATTTCACCTAACACTATCAATATATATTTCCATTACCTTTTTCTCCTCATGCATTTCTTTAGAAATGTCACAGCTGAGTGTTTCAAGAGTGCAGTGATGGAGATGGGGGAGGCAGAAGCAGATGATAATACAGAGAAAGAGGTAAGTGGTCTACAAGTTGGAGAAGGCATAAAGAAACAGAATTACTGGTTCAACAAGCTGTTAAATGATCTGCCCAAACCCAAGAGATGGCAAGACAGGTTGGTAAGTCACTGAGTTTATGGTGAAAGCTGTAAATTACTATAGGCTTTTCAGTACTGAGCTGAACAAAGTCATGATTTAAGTGTCAATTTTAGCACTTTCATTTCTGCAATGAGGTGACTTCAACCTGTAGACCTGGATTTTATGGTTAGTCACAATAAATCATGTTATTCTCTTGATAGACCTACTTTTAAAGAAGAATTCAAACTTCCTATTAATGCTGAAGGAATTACACAACTTTTATTGTGCCAATTGACTCAAAACACTTAACTAAGCATTATTTTATTTTAGAGTCATAGAATCCCTACAGTGTGGAAACAGTCCCTTCGGCCCAACAAGTCCATACCGACCCTCTAAAAACTAACCCACCCAGGCCCATTCCCTACCCCATTATCCTATATTTACCCTGACTGATGCACGTAACCTACACATCCCTGAACACTATGGGCAATTTAGCATGGCCAATTCACCTGACCTCCACATCTTTGGATTGTGAGCATGTCCACCTTCTCCTTTAAACTGCAGAAATAAATGCTTCCATTTTAATGATCACACACTGCACTCTTCCCAGAGTTTCAGTTCTTGTCACAGACAGTTCACAGTGGCTCCAAGCCTCCGGTGGGCTGCATCCTTTCCACTTTTCCAAACAGCTATCTCTAACACCAGATCTATCTCTCACTCTGAGGGCTAGTGTGTACATTTCTTCCACTCGTTCCAAGCTGAACAAATCTTCCAACCTCCTTTACCTCCTCAGGAACTTGGCCTTCAATCTGAATGTGAGTTTCCACCAAGTGTTCCATGCCATGAACAACAGAGGTGACATTTTCTCTGCATTAAGCACAGGCCACTCTGGCTCACTGCCTCTCAGCAAGCTGCAGACCACACAAATCAAAGCTGTAATTGCTGTCTATGATATTCATTGGTTAGCAAGGAAACTTGTAACCTGTTCTCAAAATAGCTTCAGTTATCCTCTTTCCCTTGCCAATGGTAAACATATTAGCTTTGAAACCAAGTAGAAGTGATATTCATTTATCTTTGATCCTAACTTCATTTATTCCTAAAAAGAAAAGGGAGTTTACAGCCAAACTGTTTACAATACGATGTGCATAATACCGGTCTGTGACTATGGGACACTCAGTCTATTCATTGTAGATTGAGAAACTACTGTCACTGTCCCCAATTCAAAACTGCTCTCAACAATTGTATTCAAGTCTTCCTTAAATCCCAACAATTAAACCACTCTAATCAAGTTAGCTTACAGTCAGGTAGACTCCAAAATAAGTCATATGACTCCCTTACCACAAAGCAAAGTTATAGTGAACTGAAATATAAAAATAAGGAAGTCTTGCCAAAATTATAGAAGGCACTATTCAGATGATACCTAGAATACGGTGAACAGTTATTGTCCTCTTATCTAAGGAAAACATTAAAAATCACGCAACACCAGGTAATAGTCCAAAAGGTTTATTTGAAAGTGCAAGCTTTCGGAGCGCTGTTCCTTTATCAGGTAGCCAGTGGGACAGGATCATAGGACACAGATTTAACAGCTAACTAGGTTTTTTTCAATATGTCGCATCAGTTGTATGACACTATGATCTTTTACTATCAGTTCTGTGTCCTATGATCACGCTCCACTAGCTACCTAATGAAGGAACAGTGCTCTGAAAGTGTGTACTTCCAAGTAAACCTGTGGAGTTGTGTGAATTTTAACTTTATCTACTCCAGTCCAACACCTGCACCTCTGCACCATATCTAAAGAAATATATATTGGCAATGAAGAAGAGTCACACCCAAAACGTTGACTACTCCACCTCCTGGTGCTGCCTGGCTTGCTGTGCTTTTCCCCCCTCCTGCTTACCTATAGTGGCAATGGAGGCAGTCCAGAGAAGGTTCACTATGTTGATCCTGGGTATGAAAGGATTTTCTTATGACGATAGTTTGAGTAGGTTGGACCTGTATTAGTTGAGTTTTCACAAATGAGAAGTAACTTTATTGAAATTTAAAAGATTCTAAGGGGTCTTGACAGGGTCAATGACAAAGAGTTGTTCCCTTCTACGCATGTCAAAACTAGAACATAGAACATAACAGCACAGTAAAGGCCCTTCAGCCCATAATGTTGCACCGACATGTGGAACCAATCTGAAGCCTATCTATCCTACACAATTCCATTTTCATCCATAAGTTTTTCCAACAACCACTTAAATGCCTTTAAAGTTGGCAAGTCCACTACTTTTTCATTGTCAAGAAACTACCTTTGACATCTGTCCTATATCTATCACCCCTCAGTTTAAAGCTATGTCCCCACATGCTAGCTATCAACCAACTGAGGAAAAAGGCTCTCACGGTCCAGCCTATATAACCTGCTGATTATCTTATGTGTCTCAATTAAGTCACCTCTCAACCTTCTCTCTAACAAAAATAGCCTTAAGTCCCTCAGCCTTTCCTCATAAGACCTTCCCTCCATACCAGGCAACATTCTAGTAAATCTCATCTGAACTCTTTCCAAAGCTTCCACATCCTTCCTATAATGTGGTGATCAGAACTGTACACAATACTCCAAATGTGGCTGCACACAAATTTGTACAGCTACAGCATGACCTCATGGTTCTGAAACTCAACCCCTCTACCAATAAAAGCTAACACACCGTATGCCTTCTTAACAAATGCTCTCAACCTGGGTGGCAACTTTAAGGGATCTATTTATATCGATACTGAGATCTCTCTGCTCATCTACACTATCAAGACTCTTACCGTTAGCCCAGTATTCTTTATTCCTGTTGCTCCTTCCAAATTGAATCACCTCACACTTTTCTGCATTAAACTCCATTTGCTACCTCTCAGCCCAGCTCTGCAACTTATCCATATCCTTCTGTAACCTATAACTTCCTTTTGCACTATCCGCAACTGCACCAAACTTAGTGTCACCTGCAAATTTACTAACCCATCCTTCTTCTACGCTTTCATCTCAGTCATTTATAAAAATGACAAACAGGAGTGACCCCAAAACAGATCGTTGTGGTACGCTACTACGAGCATGCCACCCAGACCCAGTCCACCCCTGTAAGCCTGCATTGCCCATGGCTAATCCACCTAGCCTGCACATCTCTGGAAACTGTGGGCAATTTAGCTTTGCCAATCCACTTAACCTGCACATCTTTGGACTGTGGGAGGAAACCCACAGACACAGGGAGAATGACGCAGACAGTCCTATACTATCTTAAACCATAAAAATCTTGTAAACTTTGCATTAGTCACCTTGTTCACAGTTGCTCATACACTTCTTGCAAACATTTTGACCAATGATTTGTTTAATCTGATGTCTGATCAAATGTGGTATGATTTTCAAGGAATATTTGGCATTTGTGAACAGAAGTTCATGACTGATGTTTGAAGTCAGGATCAGTGCCAAACAGAGGGCTGTAAGCAAGTGCCAGAAATAAACAGTCTGAAAATGGTTTTGAGGATGACACTGGAATATTAGGAAAATGTAACTGTATATGATTCATGGCATGGAATTAATTGTACAATATGTAAACCCATTGGTTTCAATGATATCATGAATGATGCCATAAAGTCTATAATTCCATACCAAATTTCCCAAGAATCTTGCAAGCCTGCAACCCCAGGATTGCAATCCTTCTGCTTTTAACAAACACACACAGTTGTGTGAAAATTCCCTATGGCCACTAATCTTTCTGTCCAAAAGATATCTCTCACCAAATATCTCTATTCAAAATAGATACCTACAGATTTCTGAAGCAGTTTCACAATTCTAGTGAAATGCAAAGTAAAAACAAAACAAACCACAGGACTCAATGGGAATCATTTATTAGATGTAGATGTGTTAGCTTGTCAAATAAAGGAAATGCAATTAAATTGTGGCAGTGAGTTAAGAGATGCCTCAGTGCCTTTCCGTGGTGTTTGTAAAATCATTATTTTGCACTTACCAATAATGTGACAAGGGATGCAAAATGTTATACAATCAAACAAGCTTTACTTTTTGTTCCCATATATGGTGCAACCAAGAGAAACTATCTCATAAGGACTTGAAACAGAACACCAAAAGATTCTGTGTTACACAATTTAACATTTTAAAGCCCAAGTCACATTGATCCATCTCGGTATCATCCCTGCTAAGGCAGTGTACAACAATTAGGATGGAATTAAGAATAGTTTAATTTAGGACTGAAAACCAAGTTTTTCACAAAATATTTTATAAAACATAACTGCATAATTGAAGATCATTACAGGACCTGGGTTCGATTCCAACCTCGGGCATCTGTCTATGTGGTGTTTGCAAATTCTCCTTGTGTCTGCTTGGGTTTACTCTGGGTGTTCCAGTTTCCTCCCACAATCCAAAGATGTGCAGGTTTGGTGAATTGGCCATGCTCGTGTTCAGGGATGTGTAGGTTAGGTGCATTAGTCAGTTGTAAATATAGGATAATAAGGTAGGGGAATAGGTCTGGGTGAATTACTCTACAGAGGGTCAGTGTGGACTTGTTGGGCTGAAGGACCTGTTTCCACAATGTAGCGATTCTATGATTCTAATATGAGTCAGGATCAATGTGAATTAAACATGAATAAACTGATAAATGGTACTTCAAAGAAAAATGGTAGACTCTAATTTAGGTAGTTTATTAACAAAGATATGTTTGTCAAATTACAAACATCTGCTTTACATCCCTGCATACATTAGTACTTCATACATAATCAATCTTTCCAACTCAAATCGTTTCAACCCCTGAGCTACATTCACAGGCGAATGTTTCCATCCAAAGTCCCAGAGACAGTTAACACCAACATGGCAATGCCTATCAGCCTTCTCTCACACAGGTTATGTCAATCTTGATAGCATAGTTTTCCAGAGTTCTTTTGCAACTGATTAATCAATAATAGCCTACTTAAAATTTTGACCTCTGATACAAACTCTCAGCTCTTTTATTTGCATAACATTTTAGGATTCAGTTCCCTTTTAGTTCACACGTGCATCTCCTCCCTCAAATTTCAAGAAGTCTACTTTTCTTCAAACTACTAGACCAAAAAAATGGTTACTTTGTGGAATTCTATTGGCTTGGACTTATTTTGTGTTCCTTTTTCCATCTTGACTGCTTTCTATGCGTGTGCTGATCACCTTCACCTTCCAGCTCTTTTGCTTGCAACTCCTCTTCATGTCAGCCCTCATTCATTCCTGGTGGTGTTGCTTCCAGAACACAAGTTGCCAGGTCACACAGACCAACATTTCTTAGATTTGAAGTAAATTACAATCAATCCCTTTACAATAGATCCCAATTCTTAAATGTTTGTTTCAAGCATTCGTAAAACCAATTACACTGACACTTTGAAGAAATTGAAGGCTTAGAATAAGTCAGCAGGCAAAAATAATCAGCAGATAGAATTTAATGTGGGAACACATGAGCATGTTCACTTTGACAGAAAGCAAAGAAAAACACTAGTATTTAAATGATGAAAGATTTCAAAACTTAGTGGTCAAGGAATCTAAATGTCCTGGTACATGAACCATTAAAAATTAACACGTAAGTGCAAGTTATTAAGAAGGCAAGTGGAAATGTTGCCAATTATTAGAAGGGGAATGGAATATAAAGAGAATATCTACTGCAGCTGGACCATGATGAGCCTATAGCTGGAATATTGTTTACAGTTTTGGTCTCATCATGACCACAGGTCAGTGAAGTATGGTGGACACTTTTAACATGTAATTTGCAAATATATCTTTTAATAGAGGGCTGATACAGTCAAAAATAGCTACAGGTGTAAATTAAGTGGCTGGCTAGAGAAAGAGACCTAGTGAGTTGAAAGCAACTCCAAACAAAAGCCCTTGGAAGAGGGGAGTGGGGACAGAAAAGTCAAAACAGATTGGATTGTGACTTCTTGGGAGGACAAAGATATTGAGGGACTAATGGACTTCTATTCAACAACAGGTTACCCGTTGCAGATGATATTATGTATTTTTGTTTTTCCTTTTGAAGAATGCACAAGAATAAGAGCTAAAGAACCAGTTTCAACTCTACTGGAGTGACATGGCAGAAGTGAATGTTCTCATGCATACCATCTTCGTTTTCAACAATAGTATGTTTGAAGGTCACTGTTGAAGAACTGTCCACTGCTAAGCCAATTTGCAGGTAAAGGACACTCTAAGTACCAGAAGTCAGCTAGCTACTAATATGTACAAAATGGAAGAGGACAACAAAAGGACTCTCTCTAATCCTAAATGCTGAAGTTCAAGTCAATAATGAAAGGAATCAGAACAACTGAACGTCAATCAATCTGCAAAACTGAAGATTGTGAAACTAACTGCCGAATTCCAGACATCCACACCACTGGCAAATTCCTTTGCAACAGCTGCAATGTGGAATTACTTGCTCTTGGTGAACAGTTCAGTGATTGATCTATATATCCTTCTTTTTAAAAACTGCTTTCTTTTTATGTTTAGCTCATATTCCTCAATGTATATGTGTTACTAATTCTTCTCATATTTTGCACTTAATAAAGTCACCCTTTGTTAGTACAAGAATACTTGGTTAAAGTGGATCTTTTTGAGACACAAGTTAATTTGGATCCAGAAGAAAGGGATCCACCAAAGAAGAAATCCATTTTAAAATGAACCTTATTAATGACTAACTCAGGAGGTGAATAAGGGAGCTAGTTTATCCTTCCTCACGTGGAATTTAGTCAGTCCTGGCAGGAATTATAATAATCTCAGAAACTACTAGACCGATGCTTGACGACACATTTCATATTCAACAGCCAGGTATATGGACAAAACAGAGGGACACCTATGGATTCACCCATCTCCAGGCTCATAGCAGAAGCATGATGCAAAAACTGGAATAAACAGCCCTCCCACAAATCTGACCCAAACTCTGGATCAGAAATGTGGATGACACTTTTGTAATAATTAAGAGAACAGAAATCGAGAATACACACCAGATTGTCAACACAATGCTCGCAGGGATCAAAATTTACCAGAAAGGAGGAAACTAACAATCATATCTCATTCCTGGATATGATGGTAGAAAGAACATAGAACAGTGAATGCACCACAAAAGCATACAGAAAGGCCACACACACCACACTGAACTACAACAACAACCACCCAAACACACAAAAGAGAAGCTGCATCAGGACCCTGTTCAAAAGGGCTGTAACACACGCAGCACCCTTGACCAGAGAAGAACACCTCTACAAAATCTTTGCCAAGAATGGATATCCCCACAACTTCATTCACAGATGCCAACAAACAGACAATGTGACGAGGGTGTGCCACAACCCAACACACCAGCCACACTATCTTATTGAAAAAATATCTTGGAACTGACAACCAGACTTCTCTGACCACTCTGATTAATGACAGCCCATAAACCGACAGGCACAATATCAGACAACATCATGTGCAAGACAAATGTAGTTTACAAGATTGCATGCAAAGACTGTACTAAACACTATCTAGGATAAACATGCAGACAACTTGCAAACTGCATCCACGAACGCCAACTAGCCACTAAACACCAAGATTAGCTGTCCCTACTAGCTATACAAACAGATGATGAGGGCCACAAATTTGACTGGGACAACACAACGATCATAGGACAAGCTAAACACAGGACAGCCAGAGAATTTCTCGAAACATGGCAATCATCTATGAACTCCATCAATGAGCACATTGACCTCGACCCAATATACCAGCCACTATAATGAGCAACTGGAGCCAGCAGGAACAGAACGAAATAAATTCCAGAAGACACAGTACAGCACCGCTTCACAGGAAGCTCCAAAGCACTGAAGTTGTCACCTAGACAGGGGACGAAACGTCTGCAAATCAACTTCCCAGCTTGGCGAACATACCCACAACTACGACAACCAGCACCTGAGCTACAAATCTTTACACAAACCTTGAGTCTCAGGAACCTCACCCGGATTCTGGAAATAACAGTGATTATTTTAAAATTCATTGCTAAATCTCCCTGTCCACCTATCTATAATATCTATTGACTCCATAATGTGTTCTTCTTTCATGCTGATGACTACTGCAGTATATGAATTTATCAGTAGTTAAGTGAGCAGTACCAGGAAGCGCCAGGCTGTGATTATGTCTGTCCTTCAGATCATTTCCCAGATCCATTTCTTCCATTTTGTCAATTGGTTGAAACATTCTCACATTACTGGAAGAATTAACATTAATAATTCTTCTATTTCATATTCAATCCAAATGCATTCAGGTTCTTCTGTAGAAGCAACAGGTTGAATATTTCAGGGTCTGCTGAGCTGAAGAACAAATACAGTTTAGGTCTGACGATTACGAGGCCGCCCTATTTGGCGAGATCCTAACCCCACTCCCAGTGTCGGCTAGCTAGAGGTTTGGGAGTCAGCAAGCTGTAATGAAACTGTTGCCCTGTTGCCCTGTTTTGTTTAAAGTAGTTTCAGTGCTTCTTTTTATTTCACATTTCAATCACTGGAATCTTTTTTTCTCTTGTTTCACGGCGGATTTTGTTTTGAAATTATAGATGACTTGTAGATCGATTTTGACCTTCACAACCGACTGGCTCAACACAAACAGGAGCCTCGAGGTGAATCCAGAGGGGATCCCCAGCTTCGAGACCCTCAAGACTAGGCCTGACACAGTTCCGGCACAGACTGAGTGGGAAGACTGCTATTTGGAACTTTTTATTTCTTTATTTTTCTGATTTATTCCTTTAATTTTCTGCCTAATATGGTGCAAAAGTCTATGATGCTGAAATTTTCATTTCTTTATTTTTCTTATTTTGTCCTTAAAACTGCCACTTAAGTATCTGCACCTATGTACATTTGTAGCTGAGCTGACACAGTAAGCAGCAACTTGTATATTTTTCACTTTACTCATGTGAGTACATGACAATAAAGCTAATTCTAATTTTAATGTCCAATCCATTTTGACAGCAGGACCTCATTGACATGCTCCTGGGGAGTTGCACATCACAAAAGGGCTTCCTGTAATAACTGACCATTTCTGAGATGGTAGGAGACCACACAGTGTTAAGACTGACTCTAAACCAACAGGCGGATAGGATCAGGGAGAGACGAAGGGAGTCTGACCAGCAATGCATGTTGTCCAGTGCTTCATTATTTCATAACTTCCTCACTTTTAGACTAAACCTTTTTCAGCCCTCTTCCACTTGATTGCCAGGATTTTCCAAGCCCTGTTGAGTCCAGTATGTTCTTAAAATACCACTGGGGCCTTGCAAACATACAATGAGCTGCAATGCAGCTGGACTTTGATGGGCCAGTGGAGCCTTTGAGTTAAAATGGTGATGAAGGAAGGAATGGGGCACTAAGTGAACTATATAACCTCACTCCTGCCCCAGTGTCCAATTCATCAACTTAAAAATGACAGGAGCTGCCAGGTGTTAGCAAATGCTCAACATGCACTTACAGGCACATAGGCAGAACAAACAGACAGGCAATAAATTCTCTGGGCTCAATACGTCAAACCTTTCTCCAATGTTTGCACACAGGTGTTAAGCTGTATTTTCAAAACATGTTAATACCAGTGTTAAAATACTAGATAAAGGAATGTCAGACAGATGTTTTGACAATAATTATTTAAAAGGGATGAGAGTTATTTGGATAGTGAATAAAGGTTCCAAATATTCATTGCCTTTTGACTATAAATGCTCCAGATTTTTCTGAAATAACCTATTTATTATTGAAGGACTAAACAGCTTCCATTGTGGTAACTATGGAATATTACTGTATTTAAATTTGCACAAATTAAACTTAATACCACTCTACAAGAGTTAATATCCCAAAGTCACAGTCTAGGGCTGGTCTTGCCTGCTGTATGTGCACATTTATAACTTGTGCCCATGATTTCTAGCTATGCAGATTTATCATCTGCTGTGTGTGTGAATTAGGAAAAGTAGCCCTGCAATTGGGATTATTCAACAAAAGTACAGTACGACAAATTGAGTGTATAAACTATGATGGCAGTAAGTCATATATACAGTTTAATTGTTCTGCGCAAATATAAAAAAAAAGGCATGGTCTAGTGCCCAATAATCCTAAACTAGCCAGTAGGCACCAGTGTGTCTGAAATGTGATAATACTCTTTCAGTGGTTTCACAGTGAACCCAAGGGATTTATAGCGTGTCTGTTTGTTCTGGTTATGTGACTATGATAAATAGACACACCATGTTTCAGAAGAGTAAGAAGTATCCATGCTGTGAACAATTCACTCAGAAACAGACATTTTCAGAGCAACTGATCTCGTTTTATGTCCACATAAAATCTACTTTTGTTCTCGAGGCAAATCAAAGATAAAACATAATAATTTAAACTGGTTGGCTGTGAGACTTGGAGGAAAACTTGAAGGCAGTGCAGGTTCTATGATATCACTCTGCTCATTGGTCTCAGTGATGAAACCTGCAGTGCTGACACATTGAAGTCAGCTGGATGAGATGCTGCAATGTCCTCGATAAGTAGTGAGCCTCCAGCCTGTCTCTGTTTTAGAGCCACTCTGCACCTCTTAAAATGAAGATGCATTCTGAACTAACTGCGCAGAAGCCAGTATCCTGTCACCAAGCCACCCTTTATTTACTAATGCACTGTACACAAGTTGTGTCCAGCCAAATCAGAGTCAGTTGCCTGAAGAGAGCAGATTCCGAATCCCCTGATTCTATTGGTCAGCCAGGGCTTTTCCCGATTGGAGTTGTTAACCTTGGCCAACTGAGGACCTCATAGTCAACAAAGCCAACCTAGTTCCAATCATTACATCATTCCCCCCCCCACCACCACCAAAGGCTGGGGATGTAGCCCTGGCCTTTCTCTTATAGCTTTTCCTGCAACATTTTCACCCCAAGTCCAGTTCCTCTGTCTTTGTCTCTGACATAGACAGCGCGTGCTGGACAGTAGCCTGTCTTTTGTGTCTCAGGAGAGCCTCCTCCTCTTCTTCTGGTGGTAACAGTACCGAGGCTGCATCCACCTCAGACTTGGGGGTTTCCTCAACATGACATGGAGGGGGAGAACCCACAGTTTCTGGCAGGCCTTCTGGCTGCTCTGAGGGGGCAGGTATGTTTTTCCCTGGTTGTGAGGTAACAGCTTTCAGGTGATCCACATGTTTGTTTAGGACTGTATCTCCTACCTGAACTTTGTAAGTTACAGGAGCAGAACTCACACCGACCTCACCTTGTATCCATACAGAGCCATTTCCATAGTTCTGGCATCAAACTACATTCCCCAAATTAAATTGTCCCTCTCACTTACACGAAGCACATGGCTGGTATGGGTCTTCCTGCTCTGCCATTTCACCATCCCTCCCCCCAAGGTCTGGGAAGATCAGGTTTAACCTGATGCAGAGTCTCCTCCCCATCAGCAACTCTGCTGGAGCTATACCTGTTGTTGCATGGAGTAGTCCTATAATCAAACAGAAACCGGGATAGTTTGGCATTGAGTGACTCTGCAGGCTGCTTCTTTAAGCCTGTCTTTGACCTTTGGACCACTGATTCCGCTAGACCATCCATTGTCTAATGGTATGGAGCTGTACTTATGTGCCAAATGCCATTTGATTTTAGGAAATATTCAAATACAGTATGACTGGTGCTGCCCATTCCGCAAACTGCACGGGCTTGATGCTTCCTTCACTCTGCAGCCTCCTGACTTCTGCCTCTACTTTTTCCCGCAAGGCAAATGCCACTGGGCGGCCTTTGCAAAATCTTGGAATTGCTCCTTGGTCAACATGTGAAATTCTTTGGCCGCGTTGATAGTCCCAAGTCCTTCCTGGAAGTCTCCTGGGTATTTCACAAGGACTTTACTGAGGCAGCCATTTTCCAGTTGAAAATTGTTGAGCCAGTCAAGGTGAATCTTTCTCAACCAATTCCACCCCAATAGTCTTGGGCCCAAGCCTCTTACAACTATCGGTGGTAACTGCACCAAGAGCTTCTCACAGGAAACTGGAACTGAAGTCGTACCCTTCATCTGCAATGGTTCCCAGTGTATGTTCTCAGTCTGGCTGAGGCGTACGCAAATGTAAGGGTTGGAGTACCGAGTGAATCTTGTTAAGAACAGATTCTACAACAACAGATACAGCTGCATCAGCATCGAACTATATAGGAACGGTGTGACCATTTAACTAAGCATTAATTTTATTTGGTACTGATTTGGACATTGCTAAGCAATTTACTTGTTCCAACCCACATGTAGGGGGAGTTTTCCAGCGTGTACACTCTCCTGGGTACCAATCTCTGAGTTTTCTTACTTAAGTCAGACCATATAAGACTCCTTTGCGGTCTCGAGTCTGCGTACTGGCAGCAACTACAATGGCTCGCTGGCCCAGATCCTGAAGAACTTTTTAGAAGTTTCAGAGAGGCTTGACTTCATTGTGGGGTTCTGCTGTGGATTGGTCTGGGGTCCCTCTGCTCAGGACACGCTCTGTGCGAGACTCTGTGATTACCTACACCCAAGTGGTGTTCCCCAAGCTCTGTCAGACAGGTGAGGGTGTCCACTTCCATTAGGATTCCCTGTCATTCCCACATTCCGCTTATTGCATTTTTGAATGACAAGGCCAGTTGCCTGTTTAAAGTCCGGTTGGGCTTCAGCTAGAAGGCACTTCTGCATGACTACATCATTAATCTTTAATACCAAATGGTCTCTCAGCATCTCATTGAAGGCTAACCCAAAATCACATGCCTCTACCAGTGGTCATAACCTCTTCAAAAATCCCAAGACGGCTTTCTCTGGTTCTCTAACAGCCAAATAAAACTGATAGTGTCTCAGAATTGGAGCTGGCTTGGGGTTGGAATTTTCCTTAACCATCTCTGTCAACTCTTGGAAGGTTTTAGTGTTTGGTGCCTCTGAGAAAGTTAAGCCCCTTATAACCGAGAGTGCTGAGGGTCAGCAAGCAGTTAGAAGGATCTCTTGTTGCTTTTCATCTGCCCCAGTGTCATTTTCCTGGACAAAATATCATATTCTTTCCACATACTGGGCACGGTCTTGAATCAAATGAGTCACGCTTCTCAAATAGAGGCATGATGCCAGAAATGCTTACCTCAACTCCAAGATGACTGCGAGTGGATGTTCTTCAGGCAGGTCCTGTTTTCTCCCATTGCCACTGAAATAACTGCACAGAGGCTGGTATCCTGTCACCAAGTCACTCTTTATTTACATGTGCACAGCTGTCAGTCACCTGAACTGGAGATTTTAAATCTGCTGGTTGTTTTTTTTTATTCTTTAACACCCATGTTGTGCGTGTGCAGGTGTGAGACACAGCGAAAGATAACAGGTGTTTATAGCAGTGAATATATCTTTATTCAATTTCCACCATCAGGAAGAAAGGAACATACCAGGGTGGCCGGTGACAAGCAGTGCCCTTCTCAGAGAGCAATGCTGCGTGATCAAACAGCGAAGGGTAGGGCAGGGATTAAATTAAAATAGAATTGGAGGGGGAAATAATAAATTCCAATCTCTGTGGTTCCCACCTTTCACTAAAAATCTCAAGGGTGTTGGTGGACATGATCTTTCTGCAGGGACACCTGGGCTCTATCTCCTGGTTGTATTGGTCAGCCGGGGCTTTTCCGATTGACCCACCTTAATAACCCCAATCTCATAGTCAACAAGATCCATCTGGTTGCAATCACTACACATTCTGATTGCAGAGAGTTCTGGAAGCCAGCGTAGAAGAGAATCTGTCAGGAAGAATACTATGTGCAGCAGGATGGCTCCCAGGTTTTGCCATGTGGCATTTGAAAGGCTGATGCTTGAGATGGACTGGAGGAGAGATGTTCGTCATCCACAGAGGATCAGGAGTTCCACCAGACAATGATGTTTGAAGGAAGTTAAAGCAAATAGCCATGAAAGTCATTATAAGCACTGTTGTTCAATTGATATCACCCTTCACTCTCCTGCTGACTCCGTCAATCTGAGCTCATATTTAGACTCTAACACACAGCACTGCTATAAATTTCACAGCAACATCTCTCAGCTTGCACACAATGCAGCTGTTTAAACATGACAATAGGTATTGAAACATGGCAACAATATCATCCAAACACATTACACATAATCACTGAAACAATTCCCTGTCTCAGGTCACAGCAGTATGTAAGTAGAAGCAGCAGCTAACTTATAAGGGTAGTATAGGTATGGTTGTATATGCTCATCCCATCATTGGAGGATCACAGCTGGGACCTTGACCAGCCATAAAACTGAAACCAGAGAATGATGACATGTGCAACAATATTTGTGTGTTACCTAAATGTAATACAAATGAGATATGTGGATTCTGTTTAATTCAAGTCTCCAGTACATTTATTTATGACTAAATGAATGTATACAGTACAGAATAATCTCCAGAAACCACTTGTACCTGAAGTGGTACAGTGCAGAGAGCCTGTGATTGTGTGATAACATCCAGGTACTTGGTCCATTTATGTGTTGATACCTTAAAAGCACATCACTCCAAAGATGATAATGTAACAGTAATTCTTGCTTAATCCTTCTCCTCACCCTTTCATTCTTTGATATACAGGGTACAAAGTTCAAATGGTGTAAACCTGTATAAGAACATGACAAACAGTAGCAGAACTTGACCAACTGACTTGTTGAACCTTTTCCGCCATTCAACGTGATCTGGACGGGTATCCAGTTTTGACTTCACTTTCCGATATGCCTCCCTTACCAAACATCTGTCATTTTCAGCTTTGACTTTGTGTACTTTTCTTTCATTGTCACTCCATCAGTATCCTTGCTGTTGATAGCCATCTACCCAGCCCACAATACTGACATCCATGCTAAGATGGAGCTCTCTGAAGCCTGGCTTTCTAGGCCCATAGCTGCCCCAAGTCATCTTCCAATATCGTTTGCAGTCTCTGCCACTGACAATCAGCAGCATTAGCCATGCTACACTGACATAATATTGTATAGGAACATTAGGCTGGGAAAAGGCATATGCAAGAAAAGGTACTGTGCATCGGAGGGGCAGCCCCCTTTCCTGGGTAAGTGATCTGCAAGCTCCAAAAGTGTGAGGTGATTCACTTTGGAAGCAGTAACAGGCATAAAGAATACTGGGCTAATGGTAAGATGCCTGGCAGGATGGATGAACAGAGAGATCTCAGTGTCCATGTACATAGAACCCTGAAAATTGACACCTAGATTGATAGGGTTGTTAAGAAGGTCTACGGTGTCTTAGCTTTTATTGGCAGAGGGAGTGAGTTTTGATGCTATGAGGTCATGCTGCAGCTGTACAAAACTCTGGTGAGACCTCAACACTTAAATGAACCAAGTACCTGGATGGTATCACACAATCACAGGCGCTCTACGCTGTACCACTTCAGGTACAAGTGGTTCCTGGAGATTATTCTGTATTGTATTCATTCATTTAATCATAAATAAATGTACTAGAGACTTGAAGTAAACAGAATCCACATATCTCATTTGTATTACATTGTAGTATCGTGTACAGTTCTGGTTGCCGCATTCTTATATGAAGGGTGTGGAAGCACTGGAAAGAGTGCAGAGGGGAGATTTACTAGGATGTAGCCTAATTTGGAGGGAATATCTAATGAGGAAAGGCTAAAGGACTTGAGATTATTTTCACTAAAAAGAAGAAGGTTGAGAGCTGGCTTAATTGAGACATATAAGATAATCAGAGGGTTAGATAGGGTGGAAAGTGAGACCCTTTTTCCTCAAATGGTAATGGCTAGCACAAGGGGTTATAGCTTTAAATTGAGGGGCGATAGATATAGGACAGGTATCAGAGGTAGTTTCTTTCCCCAGAGAGTAGTAGGGGTGTGGAATGCCCTGCCTGCAATGGTAGGAGACTCGCCGACTTTAAGGGCATTTAAAAGGTCACTGAATAGACATTTGGGTGATAATGAAATAGTGTAGGTTAGTTAGGCTGCAGATTGGTTTTACAGTTCGGTGCAACATTGAGGGCCAAAGGGCTTGCACTGCGGTGTAATGTTCTATGTTCTACCTCTTTCCATCTGTTATAGAGTCATAGAGATGTTTAGTACCTAATTAGACCCTTTGATCCAACTCGTCCATGGCAACCATATATCCTATATAAGTCTACTCTCATTTGCCAGCACTTGGCCCATGTTCTTCCAAACACTTCCTGTGCATATGCCCATTCAGATGTCTTTTAAATGCTGTAATTGTACCAGCCTCCACTACTTCCTCTTCCATACATGCACCACTCTCTGTGTGAAAGTTATCCCTTTAGTCCGTTATGGTACTGGGTAAACTCTCCTGCTTAATTTAAAATCAGCCACACAAAAAATATTTATCCCATGCAGTAATCTGTGAAAATTTGATAGGCCAAGAACTAGTTAAAGTAAAAATTAACAACTTTACTTCTTAATAATTAACTAACAACTATTTACAATTCCTCCCTCTAACCTACCTTTTACTTTTCCTCCAGTCTGATAAAACTCCCAATTAAGATTTACAGAAAAATCCAAATTTTAAAACCAGTCAGCGGTCGAATCTTCTCTTTATGTTCGTTGGTAGATTGGCTCTCCAGGTCAGTGTTGAGTTTTTTCCTTCCCTAGACAGCTAGCTCTCAGAGAGTTCTGACTAGCAGTCTGCATCTGTTGGTCGGGTGGCAGTTCTCCTCCCAACTGCTCAATTTCCCCATGTCATATACCCCGAAGCATCAGTTTGTGTCATTGCTCTTAAGATTGTCAATACACCCAATTCAAACTTGATTGGAATTTGGTATTTTTTGGGATATTATTTAAACTGATAAGCCTAATTCGAATCTATTTTTTGTCATTTCCAGGCAACCAGCAACTCCAGTAGCTGGAGCACATGTTACATTGTGTCTTATTGAGAATAATTGGTGCTGTCACTGTCAACTTTTACTCTCTGAAAGGTATAGTACACCCATATCTTCATAATACCTCCCCTTAAGAAAAAAATGAACTATCATAATGAAAAGATGACTGATTTTACTTTCTCTACTGTTTTAAACACATTACCCTAACATACAGATAACTTGAATAAAAGTTCACCTTAACTTCTTCCCACACAAACCTTAAATGAAGACAAATCTCATCTGAACTTGATCAATTAAGTCCGCGATAACACATCTGCGATTACATTCTTCCGATCCACAACAGGTATAATTTTTAAATTAAAAGTCTGTTACATAAGACTCCAATTAAATAGTCCCATTTTCTTGTCTTTAAAGTGTTCTAAGCATGTAAGCGGATTGTGGTCAGTGTACACAACTGTCTCTGACTCATTATGACATACACATTAAAATGTTCTAAGGCCAGTACCAAACTCAATTGTTCCTTTTCGATTGTGGAGTATTTCCTTTGGTGGTTGTTGATCTTCTTTGAAAACTAACCAACTGGCAATTCAATCTCATCCTCATCTTCCTGTAAGAGTACAGCTCCAATTTCAATGTGACAAACATCGATGGTGACTTTAAAAGTTTATGAAAAGTTTGCTTTAGCTAAAACTGATTTGGTGGTTAATATCAATTTCAAATGGTCGAATGCCTTCTGGAATGGTTCTGTCCACTGAAACTTTGTATTCTTCTTCCGCAAATCGGTTAACGGTGCCACTACACTGTTGAAGTTTGGAATGAAGTACTGATATAATCCACTGAGTCCTACAGAATGAAAGCACCTCTTTCTTTGAGATTGGTCATGGAAATTCCTGGATGGCCTTCATCTTTGCATTCTGTGAGGCCAACCTTCCATGGCTGATGTTATGTCCCAAGAATGTCACCTCAGCTTTCACAAATTCCATTTTATTTAAATTTTGCTTCTCGTTTTGCTTCTCGTAATTGTTCAAACTGCTCTGCCAACTGTACCATGTGATCTTTCCAGGACTTAGTGAAGTCCTTACTAAAGGACTTACATTGTTCAAATAGACTGCACAGTTTGTTAAGCCAGCCACAACTCTGTTCATGAGTCTTTGGAATGTGGTGGGTGCGTTCTTCATTTCCAAGGGCGTCACTTTAAACTGATATAGCCCATTTGGAGTTACAAACGCAGAAATTTCTTTCACCAACTCTGATAAAGGCCAGTAACCACGCATGTAGTCCAACTTGGTGATTTATCTGGCTTTTCCGACTTTCTGGATATGAGTCAGATTTTGTAATGGCTTTGACCTTCTGATAATCCATGCAGAATCATCAAGTCCCGTTGGGAACTAAGACGATTGGCGAACTCTACTCGCTCTGGCTTGGTTCAATGATGTCCTTGTCAAGCATAGCCTCCACCTCCATCTGGACCTGTCTGGCTTTGAAAGGATTAAGCCGAAAGGGGTGTTGTTTTATCGGAGCAGTATTCCCTACATTTACTTCATTTGGAATATCATTAGCCCCTTCCATCTGATTCTTACACATGAACTTGTACTGCAGTAATTAAGCTTTCAACTGTGTTCTATGCTCCTGAGACAGATAGCTTATTAACCTCAAGGACTTCTTCATTTTTTAATCTATTTCAGGGCACATTAAAATCCATATCATCTGGATTGGGTTCCTCACTATGCGCGGCAGGAACTATCATCTGTTTCTCCATTTTTTCTCTCAAGTATAATACAGTTTTGACATGTTCACATGACAGACTCAATACCTTTTTTTTCCTATCTGGCATCTTTATTAAATAGTTCACCTGACTCAAATATTTCTCAATTTGATAGGGACCACTAAACCTGGCTTTGAAGGGATCTCCTCTCACTGGTAACAGTACATATCACATCATCCTCTCGGGAAAACGTTCAAGTCTCAGAGCTTTTATCTGCCACCTGCTTCATTCTCTGCTCTTTTAGTGCTGTTTACCTAACTCACCTACTCGATTTAGTCTCTTCCTCACCTCCGATACATAATCTAAGTGTGAGATCTCCAACTTTGCTCCATTCAATTTTACTTTAATTAATTTCAAAGGGCCTCTCACTTCATGCCCGAATATTGACTTAAAGGGAATGAACTGAGTAGATGTATTTGGGGCTTCTCTAATGGCAAACAATACGAGTGGGATAGCTTTATCCCAATCATGTCGGTAATCCTGACAGAATGCTCTCAACATGGCCTTCAAGGTCTGATGTCACCTTTCTAAAGCTCTCTGGGATTCAGGATGGTACGTACTGGATTTAAAGTGCTGTATACCTAAGCTATCCATAATCTCGTTAAATGGCTTATCAGTAAAGTTTGACCTTTGGTCTGACTGATTTGCTCTGGGTAGCCCATACCGTGTGAAGAAAGCTACTAACTTCTCTACTACCCTTTTTGCTTTGATACTCCATAATGGAATTGCCTCCGGAAGTCTGATAGACACATCTATTATGGTTAACAAGTAGTGCTTCCCACTTTTAGTTCTCAGGCAGGGACCTACACAAACAGTTATAACCCGTGTGCAAGGTTCTTTGACTGCAGGAATTGGTAACAAAGGTGTTGGTTTTATGACCACCCATGGCTTACCTACCATTTGGCAGGTATGACATGTATGGTTAAAGTTAATCACATCCTTGTGCATTCCAGGCCAATCAAAATGTTTTTGTACCTTAGCCTGAGTCTTTCGTATCCCGAGGTGACCCCCTACAGGTAGCTCATGTGCTTCACGTAACACCTCTTGTCTGTATGCTACCGGCAACACAATCTGGTGCACTTCGGCCCATTTCTCCTCTGCACTAACCTGCCGTGGTCTCCATTTCCACCTTAGGATTCTATCTTTCAGATAGTAACCATCCAGAATATTCTCTGCCCCCTTTTCAGAGTACACATCCACATATGTATCTTTTATCATCTTGTTTGTTGCAAGTCTCTTAGCTTTTCAGGACTAAACACTTCTGTTTGACCGCCTGCCTGTTCAGGATTTTCCTGCACCATTACGTCAAATAGGGTACCTGCTAACTGAACTTCAACTCCTTCATCTTTCTCTTTATTTTTCACTTTGTGCTGTGACTTATGATAGTGGGATCTGGTGACTACACAGTCTGGGAAAATACCAGGATATTTCTGTTTTAACTCCTCAGTTTCTTGGTCTTCCTTGGGCTTCTCCACAATAACAGGTGTCACTCCCACCTTGGATCCTGCCAAATCATTCCCAAGAACAAACTGAATTCCTGGAATCGACACTCTGTCAATCACTTCCCTGGTCTTAAGTTGGCACTCCAACCTGATCTTACATAGGGGAACGTTAAATTTCTGTCCATCTATCCCACAAATTACCACACTCTTGGGGAACAGATCAGAGAGAGTGTACATTCACTCATCTCTTACTATTAGCGACTGGTTAGATCCTGTATCTCTCAAAATTGTCATTCGCCCCCTGTTGTTTCTGAGTAAATTTCACCCACAGAGGTGAATTCTTTGTTGAGATCAGATACTATCTCCATACCCAGCCCATGCCTAGGCTGTGTACTCCCCTGCAGCTTCTCAGCTCTTCTTGAAATCTCATTTACTACATTCACTAATGCCACTGGCTCAGCTTCTTTTACCACATCTTTTCCCACAATGCCTTTCTTTAACAACCAGCACTGTGTCTTTATGTGTCCCACTTTACCACAGTGGAGGCCTTTTACCTCCTTTCCACCCTGTTGTGCTTCTTTTTTATCCTGTGGTAAATTCTTACCAGACCTCTCTACTCTTGGTTTAGTAGTGTAGGATCTCCCCTTCTCCCAACTTCTATCCCTCACAGGAAAAAATTCTGGCTGGAAGCTTGTCTTATACACCAACATGTAGTCAGCTGCTAATTCTGCGGCCCTTCTCACTTCCTGAGCTTTCTGTTCCTCTACATGAATTCTTACCATCTCTGGAAGTGAGTTTTTATACTCCTCCAGCAGAATAATCTCTCTTATAGCCTCAAATGTCCGACCTATTTTCAAAGTACACACCCATTGATCAAAATGACTGTGTTTAATTCTTTCAAACTCAACATAAGCCTGACCTGGTTCCTTCTTTGTGTTTCTGAATCACTGTCTATATGCTTCTGGTACCAATTCATAGGCCTATAAAATAGCCTGTTTAACCTCTTCATAATCTCTTGACCCCTTATTTGACAGTGCGGCAAATACCTCACTAGCTCTGCCTACCAGCATAGTCTGAACTAGCATTACCCATAAATCCTCGGACCACTCCATCTGCCTAGCCAATTTTTCAAATGAAATAAAGAATGCTTCAACATCTTTCTCAACAAAATGTGGCAGAGTTTTGACATATTTATATTTTTGCAAGGTTTGTGAAGGTTTGTAGCTCAGGTTCAGATTTAGGGTGTAGGTTTACTCGCTGAGCTGTAGGTTTGATATCCAGACGTTTCATTACCTGGCTAGGTAACATCATCAGTGGCAAACTCCAAGAGAAGCGAAGCTGCTGTTTCCTGCTTTCTATTTATATGTTTGTCCTGGATGGTGTTCCTGCTGTTTGTGGTGATGTCATTTCCTGTTCGTTTTCTGAGGGGTTGATAGATGGTATCGAGATCTACGTGTTTGTTTGTGGCGTTGTGGTTGGATTGCCAGGCTTCTAGGAATTCTCTGGCATGTCTTTGCTTAGCCTGTCCCAGGATAGATGTATTGTCCCAGTCAAAATGGTGGTTTTTTTCATCCGTGTGTAGGGCTACGAAGGAGAGAGGGTCATGTCTTTTTTTCTCTCTTTCCCTCGTAGCCCTACACACGGATGAAAAAAACCACCATTTTGACTGGGACAATACATCTATCCTGGGACAGGCTAAGCAAAGACATGCCAGAGAATTCCTAGAAGCCTGGCAATCCAACCACAACGCCACAAACAAACACGTAGATCTCGATACCATCTATCAACCCCTCAGAAAACGAACAGGAAATGACATCACCACAAACCCCAGGAACTCCATCAAGGACAAACATATAAATAGAAAGCAGGAGACAACAGCTTCGATTCACTTGGAGGTCACCACTGATGATGTTACCCAGCCAGGTAATGAAACGCCTGGATATCAAACCTCCAGCTCAGCAAACAAACCTACACCCTACATATTTATATATATCACTACCTTCTCTTTTAATTTCCATCCTCTTAACTTGGCTTTGTTGACTAAGTCACAGCTTCTCAAGTTCAAAATCTCTCTCTCTTTGTCTCTCCCTTTCTCCTCTCTCTCTTTGTTCAGCTAACAACCTTCTCTTTCGCTCTGTTTTTCCTCTCCCTCTCTTTTGCCCCCTCTCTCTCTCTCCTCTCTTTCTCGCTCCCTTTCTTCTCTCTCTTTCACTTTTTCTTTCCATCGCTCTTTCCTCTCTCTCTCTTTGTTTATCTTCTAACTCCATTTTCCTCAATTGTAATTTAAGTTTTTCTACCTCTACTGCACTTGTCTGTTTCTCTGAAACACCTGTGTGTCTGAGTAACTCCTTTACAATTTCCGCTTTACCTTTGTCTTTGGTTAAACCCAAACCTAACTTATTTGCTAATTCTAAAAGTATGGCCTTTCTCTTTCCTTCTAAAGTTTATTGGCAAATTTGAGAATCATCTTCAAATCCCAGAACCTCTTGAGCAATTTTAAGAGCCAATTCTCTCACTTTTAATGTAATCAATCACAAGTCACTGAAATTAAAAAAATGTCTCATCTACATTTTATTTAAAGATCTAGGACACTAAACTGCAAGTGTTTAAAGCTGCTGGGATTTTTCGTACCCCAATTCTATTCAAATCTGTCTAAACCAGTTCAAATCAGGACACGAGCCCCCAAACTGTTAAGACACTGAGTAAACTCTCCTGCTTAATTTAAAACCAGCCACACAGTAAAGATTTATCCCATACAATAATCTGTGAAAATTTGATAGGCAAGTAAATAGTTAATGTAAAAATTAATAACTTTATTTCTTAAAGCATAACAGAAAATAATTAACTAACAACTATTTACAATTCCTCCCTCTAACCTATATTTTACTTTCCCTTTTGTAATGCTGGTCCGATAAAACTCCCAATTAAGACTTACAGAAAAAAAACAAATTTTAAAACCAGCCAGTGGTTGAATCTTCTCTTTATCTTTGTCGGTAGATTGGCTCGCCAGGTCAGTGTTGAGGTTTTTCTCTGTGTAAACTCCTTCTTTAGGCAGATAACTCTCAGAAAGTTCTGACTAGCAGTCTATATCTATTGGTTGGGTGGCAGTTCTCCTCCCAACTGTTCAATTTTCCCTGGTCTTATACCCCAAAGCATCAGATTATGTCATTGGCTTTTAAGATGGTCATAGAGTCATAGAGTCATACAGATGTACAGCATGGAAACAGACCCTTCGGTTCAACCTGTCCATGCTGACCAGATATCCCAACCCAACCTAGTCCCACCTGCCAGCACCCGGCACATATCCCTCCAAACCCTTCCCATTCATATACCCATCCAAATGCCTTTTTAATGTTGCATTTGTACCAGTCTCCACCAATTCCTCTGACAGCTCATTCCATGCACATACCACCCTCTGCGTGAAAAAGTTGCCCCTCATGTCTCTTTTATATCTTTCCCCTTTCACCCAAAACCTATGCCCTCTAGTTCTGGACTCCCCAACCCCAAGGAAAAGACTTTGTCTATTTACCCTATCCATGTCCCTCATAATTTTGTAAACCTCTATAAGGTCACCCCTCAGCCTCCGACGCTCCAGGGAAAACAACCCCAGCCTGTTCAGACTCTCCCTATAGCTCAGATCCTCCAACCCTGGCAACATCCCTGTAAATCTTTTCTGAACCCTTTCAAGTTTCACAACATCTTTCTGATAGGAAGGAGACCAGAATTGCATGCAATATTCCAACAGTGGCCTAACCAATGTCCTATACAGCCACAACATGACCTCCCAACTCCTGTTTTCAATACTCTGACCAATAAAGGAAAGCATACCAAATGCCTTCTTCACTATCCTATCTACTTGCGACTCCACTTTCAAAGAGCTATGAACCTGCACTCCAAGGTCTCTTTATTCAGCAACACTCCCTAGGACCTTACCATTAAGTGTATAAGTCCTGCAAGATTTGCTTTCCCAAAATGCAGCACCTCACATTTATCTGAATTAAACTCCATCTGCCACTTCTCAGCCCATTGACCCATCTGGTCAAGATCTTGTTGTAATCTGAGGTAACTTTCCTCACTGTCCACGACACCTCCAATTTTGGTGTCATCTGCAAACTTACTAACTGTACCTCTTATGCTCGCATCCAAATCATTTATGTAAATGACAAAAAGTAGAGGACCCAGCACCGATTCTTGTGGCACTCCACTGGTCACAGGCCTCCAGTCTGAAAAGCAACCCTCCACCACTACCCTCTGTCTTCTACCTTTGAGCTAGTTCAGTATCCAAATGGCTAGTTCTCCCTGTATTCTGTGAGATCTAACCTTGCTCACCAGTCTCCCATGGGGAACCTTGTCGAACGCCTTACTGAAGTCCATATAGATCACATCTACTGCTCTGCCCTCATCAATCCTCTTTGTTACTTCCTCAAAAAACTCAATCAAGTTTGTGAGACATGATTTCCCATGCACAAAGCCATGTTGACTATCCCTAAACAGTCCTTGCCTTTCCAAATACATGTACATCCTGTTCCTCAGGATTTCCTCCAACAACTTGCCCACCACTGACATCAGGCTCACTAGTCTATAGGTCCCTGGCTTGTCCTTACCACCCTTCTTAAACAGTGGTACCACATTAGCCAACCTCTAGTCTTCCGGCACTTCACCTGTGACTATCGATGATACAAATATCTCAGCAAGAGGCCCAGCAATCACTTCTCTATCTTCCCACAGAGTTCTAGCGTACACCTGATCAGGTCCTGGGGATTTATCCACCTTTACCCATTTCAAGACATCCAATACATCCTCCTTTGTAATACGGACATTTTGCAAGATGTCGCCATCTATTCCCCTTCAGTCGATATCTTCCATATCCTTTTCCACAGTAAATACTGATGCAAAATATACATTTAGTATCTCCCCCATTTTCTGTGGCTCCACAAAAAGGCTGCCTTGCTGATCTTTGAGGGGCCTTATTCTCTCCCTAGTTACCCTTTTGTCCTTAATGTATTTGTAAAACCCCTTTGGATTCTCCTTAATTCTATTTGCCAAAGTTATCTCATGTCCCCTTTTTGCCCTCCTGATTTCCCTCTTAAGTATGCTCCTACTTCCTTTATACTCTTCGAAGGATTCACTCGATCTATCCTGTCTATACCTGAAATATGCTTCCTTCTTTTTCTTAACCAAACCCTCAACTTCTTTCGTCATCCATCATTCCCTGTACCTACCAGCCCTTCCTTTCATCCTCACAGGAATATATTTTCTCTGGATTCTTATTATCTCATTTCTGAAGGCTTCCCATTTTCCAGCATCCCTTTACCTACAAACATCTGCCCCCAATCAGCTTTCGAAAGTTCTTGCCAAATACCGTCAAACTTGGCCTTTCTGCAATTTAGAACTTCAACTTTTAGATCTGGTCTATACATTTCCATCATTACTTTAAATTGAATAGAATTATGGTCGCTGGCCCCAAAGTGCTCCCCCACTGACACCTCAGTCACCTGCCCTGCCTTATTTCCCAAGAGTGAGTCAAGTTTTGCACCTTCTCTAGTAGGTACATCCACATACTGAATCAGAAAATTGTCTTATGCACACTTAACAAATTCCTCTCCAATATACTCAATTCAAGCTTGATTGGAATTTGGAATTTTTGGGGGTATAATTTAAACTGATTGGCCAATTTGAATCTGTTTTGTCATTTCCGGGCAACCAGCTACCCCAGTAGCTGGAGCACATGTTACATTGTGTCTTATTGATAACACTTGGTGCTGTCACTGCTAGCGTTTACTCTCTGAAAGGTATAATATACCCACATCTTCATAACAAGTCCCTTTTAATATCTTTCCCCTCTCACCTTTAACCTATGCCTTCTCGCTTTGGACTTGTCTATTTATCTAATCCATGCCCCTCATGATTTCATAAACCTCTATAATGTCACCCCTCAATCTCAGATGCTCCAAAGAAAACATCCCCAGCCTATTCAGCATCTCCCTACAGCTCAACTCTTCCAATCCTAGCACCACCCTTGAAATTTTTTTCTGAATCCTTTCAAGTTTCACAACATCTTTCCAATAGCTGGGAGACAGGAATTGAACGCTGTGTTTCAAAAGTGGTCTAACCAATGCCCTGTACAGCTGCAACATGACCTCCCAACTCCTGTACACAAAGTACTGACTGAAAAAGGCAAGCGAACCAAATACGTTCTTCACTATCCTATCTACCTGAGACTCTACTTTCAAGGAACTATGAATCTGCTCTCCAAAGTCTCTTTGTTCTGCAACACTCTCCAGGACCTTTCAATTAAGTGTATAAATCATGCCCTGATTTCCCCTACCAAAATGTAATACCTCACATTTATCTAAATTAAATTCCATCTGCCACTCCTCGGCTCATCGGCCCATCTGATCATGGCCCTATTGTACACTGAGGTAACCTTCTTCGCTATCCACTGTCCCTCCAATTTTGGTGTCATCTGCAAACTTACTAACCATACCTCCTATGTTCGCATCCAAATCATTCCTATAGATGACAAAAAACAGTGGAGCCAGAAACGATCCTTGTGACACACCGCAGGTCACAGAACTCCAGTCTGAAAAGCAACCCTCCACCACCACCCTCTGTCTCCAACCTTTGAGCCAGTTATGCATCAAAATGGCTAGTTCTCCCTGTAATCCATGAGGTCTAACCTTGCTCACAAATCTGCCATGAGGAACCTTGTTGAACCCCTTACTGCAATCCATATAGATCCCGTCCGCTGCACTGCCTTCATCAATCCTCCTTGCCACTATTTCAAAAAACTCAATCAAGTTAGTGAGAGACAATTTCCCATGCACAAAGCCATGTTGATTATCTGTAATCAGTCCCTACATTTAAATCCTGTCACCCAGAATTTTCTTCAACAACTTGCTCACCACTGAGTTCTGAGAGGACACCCACTTCTCTTCAAGTGAGGAGTGACAGATGCAACAGGGAACAATAAACTGACAGATGGCCGATATTTTTTGTGCTCCGCTCTGGAAAAATTCTGACACAAGGCCTTGGTTAGTGGCAGTGACGGCCTCCGAGGCTGATGGTCTGCCTTTAATAAGACTTCATTCAACATCTTCTTCACAAAGTGAAGCATTCATTGCTTCTGGCTGGAGGTAAGAGATGTGAGTCAGTCTGCTCTTCCCTCTGTCAACAACTTTTGCTTCCTCACCTTTGCTGTCTCCGCTCCATTTTCCTGAGATGCAATAGTCCAGGGGAATTGAAACTTCCATCCATGGCTGGAAGCATGTTGTCTTCCCAAAAACCTAAGTTTTAACCACCTGCAGACTTTACCAATCACAACCAACTTTGGAAGCACTAAACCTTTCCGATATGTCAAACAGAGCGAGCAGAAAGCAATCAAAAACTAATTTGCAGATATTTGAACATTTCTTGAAAATCAATTGATGCATGTTACCTGACCTACTGCAGAGTGTGTATTCCATAATGGAAGATTATGAGGCACTGCTGGCTTGCACAGTGGAGTTGAAAATAGTAGAACTGACATGAAATCACTGTCTAAAACTAACTAATGTAATGGTTGATTTAATCTGATTTAAAACTAACTAATGTAATGGTTGATTTAATACCTCAGCAAAGTGATGCTTTGAGCAGATGTATGTATTTACAGCTTCTTGGTATGGAAATGACATCCTGAGTCCCAAAACTACATGCTCGGTGTAAGCATCATTACGTCCTCCAGTCTCAGTGTGTTTAAAAGCACCCAACACCAGGTTATACTCCAACAGGTTTATTTGGAAGCACTAGCTTTTGAGGTGCTTCTAATCTAGTGTTTAAATTAGGGAGGCTTCAGTTTCTGGATCCCCAAATTCAAAGGCAGAGGCTTGCACTTTAGCTTTGCTTGTACTGTAGACGTGGCTGTGGAACTCCTCAAGTCTTTTCACACTCCACTGGTGTTACTTCAACAGATGCGTAATGGTATTCCCATTAACACCACCGAACAGTACTTCCACTGAAACTCTGACAAGTTAATGAGAGGGTTGGGATCCGACCTGAAGACAGCAAGTTCTTACTGTTGGGTTTCAATTTAAAGTTCAAATTGAACACAGAATTACAACAACTATAATAGCAAAGCAGTCCTGGATCACCACACATCTACAGTAGCGTTAATTATGCTGATTTTTAGAAAACAAGGTACATGTATAGGACATGAATCTCCAGAGGGCTCAGTGAAATAAGTCATAAAGGAATGTCTACTGAAGGTACTGTTTGTATCGACGGGCAAAGGGAGTGGGAGAATGCTCAAACTGGAAGGTGAAACACAATATTCTCAAATCAAGTTGAAAGAAGGTAGAGAGGGAGAGAAAGAGAGAGAAAAAGAAAGAACATTTTCTTTTGAAGGTGGTTTAAAGATAGTTATTTTGAAAGCAAGAGGACAGAACCCGAAGAGCTGGTATCATTTAGTTAAAAATGTAGGAACTGGAGGAGGTCGTTCAGCTCCTCAAGCCTGCCCCACCAGTTTATTATAATCATGGCTGATCAAACACTTCAATGCTTTTTTACCCATACTGTCCCTATAATCCTTTACACCACCGATAGTCCAAAATTTAACAACCTCTACTTTAAATATATTCAAAGACTGACGTCCTACAGCCCTCTAACATAAAAAATTCCAAAGATTCTCCATCGGTTGAGTAAAAACATTTCTCTTCATCTCAGCCCGACATGACACCCTCCCTTATTTTTAAATTATGCCCCAGGTTCTAGACTTTCCAACAGAGTAGGCATCTTTCCTGCATTTACCCTGTCTATCCCTTCAAATATTTCATAGGTTTCAGTGAGAACTTCTCATTCTTTGGAACTCTAGAGAATATAGATTTCATTTGCCCAATTTCTCTACTTGTTCCTGGTATGGTGGGACTGGACTATACGTAAATCTTTGTTGCATTCCCTCGAAGTCAGTAATATCTTTCCTGAGAGAAGGAACTGCACATAACACTTCAGGTGTGGTTTAACCAAGCCTCTATACAGTTGAATCAAGACTTCAATCCTCAAAACATTTTGTGATAAAGGTAACATTCTATAAACCTTCCGAATAGAAGCATAAAAGTTAGAAGGAGTAAGCTGTTTGACCTCTTGTCCCTGCTTCACCATTCAATATGATCATGGTTGATCATTGAACTTAATATCCTAATCCCACCCTTCACCCTCCCCTCACCAACATTCCTCCTCCTCCCCACTCCACACCATCTCTTGATCCCTTTAGCCACAAGAGCTATATCTATCTCCTCCTTGAAAATTATTGGTCTCAGTAATTTCCTGCGGTAGTGAATTCCACAGGCTCACCACTGTCTGGGTGAAGAAATTTCTCTTCAAATCAGTCCAAAGAGATTTAGCCCTTATTCTTATAATATTACCTCTGGTTCTGGACCTTGCCCCACCATCAGGAACTTTCTGCATCTAATCTGACCAGTCCTGTGAGAACTCCCTAGCTTCCTCTGAGCTCCCCCCTCCAATCTTCCCAACACTAGTGAATACGATCCTAGCTAACTCAAGCTCTCCTCATAGACAATCCTACCTTTCCAGGAATTAATTTGGTACACTTTCACTGTACTTACTTTGTAGCAAAAATGTCGTTCCTCATATAAGGAGACCAAAAGTGCACACAATATTCCCAATGTGGCCTCATCTGTATAATTGCAGTAAGGCATCCTTGTTCCTGTACTTAAATCCTCTCACAAAGGGCAAGATACAGTTTGTGTGACTGGTGCACTCGGATACCCAGGTGTCATTGAATATTCCCCGCTCGGATTACAGCCATACAAATTATAATCTGCCTTCTCATTTTTGCTATCAGAATGGATAACTTTACATTAATTCATGTTGTACTGCAACTGCCTTGCACTTGCCCACTTACTCAGCCTGTCGAAATCCTCCTGAAAACAGTTTACATTTTCTCACAACACACCTTTCTGCTTAGTTTTTTATGATATGCAAATTTTAAAATACTACATTTGTTCCCCACATCCAAATCATTGATTGATGTTATTAAAAGCTGTGTTATCCCACTAGCTACTGGCTGCTCATGCAAGAATAGCCCATTTATTCCCACTCTCAGTTTTCTATTTGTTATCAAGTCCTTAAAGCATGCCAGTACATTACCTCCTGTACTTTGTGTTTTATTTTGCGAATCAACCTCATAATCAAAGGGGAGGAGGAGGGGAGCCTCATCAAAATCAGTCTAAATATCCACAGCCACCTTTCTCAATTTTGTTGCCAACGTCATCAAAACTCTCCAATTAGCTTGTCAAACACAGTTTTCCATTCACAGATTTATGCTGATTCGGCCAAACGAGAGCTTTTTATCCACATGTCCATTTCCGAGAGTACGGCAGTGATTTCACAGTGATATGGCACAGCAAAAGGCCATTTGGCTGATTTAGCCAGCACCAGCTCTTCAAAAAGCATCATTATCTTGTGCCAATGTGATGGTTTCCTCCATAGACTGACAGATTCTTTTAAATCCAAATAATCATGTCCTATCAGGCGCCTCAATTAATCCTAATGCCACCACCTTCCAGGTGGAGCATTCCATACCCTAACCCCTTACCAAGTTAAAAAAAAGGTTTTCCTCACTTCACCCTTTCTTCTTTTGTAGATCACTTTCAATCTGTGCCCTCTTCCTCTTGATATTTTCCCCCTATGTACTCTAACCAGCCTGCTCTTTTGAGAATTCTTCTCTCCAAGAAGAACAGTCCCAAACTATTTGCATAACTGAAGTTAAAAACCACACAACACCCCATCCCACCTGGACACCCCGTGCTGGCCTCTTACCCGCCCCAACCCCAACCTCACCATCAAACCGGCAGACAAGGGAGGCGCGGTGGTAGTTTGGCGCACCGATCTTTATATTGCTGAGGCTAAATGCCAGCTCGCAGACACCTCCTCCTACTGCCCCCTTGACCATGACCCCACCTCCCACCGCCAAACCATCATCTTCCAGACCATCCATAACCTCATCACCTCAGGGGATCTCCAATCCATCGCCTCCAACCTCATAGTCCCACAACCCCACACCGCCCGTTTCTACCTCCTGCCCAAAATCCACGAACCTAACTGCCCCGGTCGACCCATTGTCTCAGCCTGCTCCTGCCCCACCTAACTCATTTCTGCATACCTCGACACGGTCCTGTCCCCCTTAGTCCAAGAACACCCCACCTACGTTCGGGACACCACCCACGCCCTCCACCTCCTCCATGATTTTTGCTTCCCCGGCCCCCAACGCCTTATCTTCACCATGGACATCCAGTCCCTATACACCTCCATCCCCAATCATGAAGGCATCAAAGCCCTCCGCTTCTTCCTTCCCCGCCGAACCAACCAGTACCCTTCCACTGACACTCTCCTTCGACTGACTGAATTGGTCCTCACTCTTAACAACTTGTCCTTCCAATCCTCCCACTTCCTCCAAACCAAAGGAGGAGCCATGGGCACCCGCATGGGCCCTAGCTATGCCTGCCTCTTCGTAGGATATGTGGAACAGTCCATCTTCTGCAGCTACACTGGCACCACCCCCCACCTTTTCCTCCGCTACATTGATGACTGTATCGGCGCTACCTCGTGTTCCCACGAGGAGGTTGAACAGTTCATCCACTTTACTAACACCTTCCACCCCGACCTCAAATTTACCTGGACTGTCTCAGACTCCTCCCTCCCCTTCCTAGACCTCTCCATCTCTATCTCGGACGACCAACTCAACATGGACGTATACTATAAACTGACTGACTCCCACAGCTACCTAGATTACACCTCGTCCCACCCTGCCCCCTGTAAAAACGGCATCTCATATTCCCAATTCCTTCGCCTTCGCCACATCTGCTCCCAGGAGGACCAGTTCCAATACCAAACAACCCAGATGGCCTCCTTCTTCAAAGACTCCAATTTCCCCTCAGACGTGGTTGACGATGCTCTCCACCACATCTCCTCCACTTCCCAGTCCTCTGCCCTTGAACCCTGCCCCTCCAATCACCACCAGGACAGAACCCCACTAGTCCTCACCTACCAGCCCACCAACCTCCAGATACATCGGATCATCCTTTGTCATTTCCACCACCTCCAAAAGGACCCCACCACCAAGGATATATTTCCCTCCCCACGTCGAACAAAGACCACTCCCTCCGTGACTCCCTTGTCAGATCCACACCCCCCACCAACCCAACCTCCACTCCCGACACCTTCCCCTGCAACCGCAAAAAATGCAAAACGTGCTCCCACACCTCCCCCCTCACTTCCCTCCAAGGCCCCAAGGGATCCTTCAATATCCACCAGAAATTCACCTGCACCTCCACATACATCATTTATTGCATCCGCTGGACCCGATGTGGCCTCCTATACATTGGGGAGAACAGGCCGCCTACTTGTGGAACGTTTCAGAGAACACCTCTGGGACACTCGCACCAACCAACCAACCCAACCGCCCTGTGGCTGAACACTTTAACTCCCCCTCCCACTCCGCCAAGGACATGCAAATCCTTGGCCTCCTCCATCGCCAGACCATGGCAACACGACGCCTGGAGGAAGAGCGACTCATGTTCCGCCTAGGAACCCTTCAACCACACCGGATGAATACAGATTTCTCCAGCTTCCTCATTTCCCCTCCCCCCACCTTTTCTCAGTCCCAACCCTCAAACTCAGCACTGCCTTCTTCACCTGCAATCTTCTTCCCAACCTCTCCGCCCCCCACCCCCTCTCGTGCCTATCACCCTCACCTTAACCTCCTTCCACCTATCACATTCCCAACGCCCCTCCCCCAAGTCCCTCCTCCCTACTTTTTATCTTAGCCTGCTTGGCACACCCTCCTCATTCCTGAAGAAGGGCTTATGCCCGAAACATCGATTCTCCTTTTCCTTTGATGCTGCCTGACCTGCTGCACTTTTCCAGCAACACATTTTTAAGCTCTGATCTCCAGTATCTGCAGTCCTCACTTTCTCCTACCAGCTAACAATTGTCATGTACAAGTTCAACATAACTTCCCTGCTGTTGTACCCTTTGCTCCTATTAATAAATCCAGAAACACTGTATGCTCTACTAACTTCTTTCTCTACTTGTCAAGATATTTGTACAGATTTATGCACTTGTACACCCAAATCCATCTGCTCTTGCACCCCCTTTACAATTGTACCCCTATTTATGTAGTCTTTCAATGTTCTTCTCATGAAAATTATCATCTCTCATTTTTCTATCTTCAAACTCACCTGGTACCTGTCTGCCCACTCCAGCTATTTGTCTGTGTCCTTCTGGAATTCTACACTGCCTCAATGTTTACACTTCTTCCAAGTTTTGAGTCATCTGCAAACTTGGAAATTGTTCCCTGCACATCAAGATCTAGCTGTGTCAATTTTGTTTCCATGTTGCCACTGAACATTTTATTCCATGACATGTAACTTTCCTCAAAAATCTGTTCTATATTATTGTATCAAATGCCTTCTGAAATTCCACATACACTAAATAGTAGTAGAGCGACTCTCCCACTATTTGGTAGGGAAGTTAGTAATTTGTGAGTTTACATTTATAGTATAATACAATACAGCACCCTCTCCAAAGCATCCATGTCCCTCTCAGCAGTGTGGCAACCAAAATTGCATGCAATATTTCAACTTTGGCCTAACCCAAAGTTTTATACAACTTGCCAGCTTTTACATTCAATGCCCTGGCTGATGAAGACAAGTGCGCTATATACCATCTTGACTATCTTATCCAGCAGTGTGACCACTTTCAGGGATCTATGTACCTTTACACCCAGGTCCCTGTTTATGTCAATGCTCCTCAGGGTCTGCTATTATTGTATAATAAACGTGTGAATTTGAACTCCCAAATGCATCACCTCACTTCAGTCTGTATTACATCCATCTGCCAATCGTCTGACCAAATCTGCAATCTATATCCCATTGTATTCTTTGACAATGCTCCTCGTTATCTGCAACTCCGCCAATTTGTATGTCATCTGCAAAATTACTAATCAGGCCACCTACATTTTCTTCCAGATCATTTAGATACATTACAAATAAAGATACCAGCACTGATCCTTGTGGAACACTACAAGTTACTGATCTCTCTTTTGAAAAGCACTCTTTCGCTCTGTCTTCTACGGCCAAGCCAGTTTTGTATCCATCTAGCCAGCTCACCTAGATCCCATTAGACTCTACCTTTTGTACCAGCCTGCCAATGAGGTACCTTATCAAATGCCTTACTAAAAGTCCATGTAGACAACATCTACTGCCATTCCCTCATCAATCATTCTTGTCACCTTCTCAAAAACCCAATCAAGTGGGTGAGACATAACCTTCCCTGCATAAATCCCTGTTGCCCATCACAAACAAGTCCATTTACTTCCAAATGCAAATAAATCCTGTCTTTCAGTATCTTCTCCAACAGCATCCCCACCACTGACATCTGGCTCACTGGCCTATAATGACCTGGATTATCTCTGTACCCCTTCTTAAACAATTTAAAGTAGTCTCAAAGAGCAATAAAGGAAGCTGAGAAACTAACTTCATGAAACAATGTGGAACTGTCAGAATGCTGTTGTACAATCATTGCTGCTACAGATTCTCCATGTAATTTCATTGGAAAATTAGACCTTTCCCACAGAAATGGAATTAGAGACAATGGGAATGCGATGTGATGTGTTTGAACAAGGCAACTCAGGGAGAAAAACTGGCATGGGCTTGGCGAGCTGAATAGACTTTTCAATTTGCAATGAGATTTAATAATTTGGTGCTTTTAGAAATACTCTGTCTCCCTTTCTGTTACTGCTCAAAATATCCCAATTCTAGTAGGAATTGCTCTACTTTTATTGCCGATCGTGATGCAAGTGTGTTCTATTATTCTGATCATAACTCAAACCTTTAATTTGTCACTGAAACAGCCTGCAACAGCACATTAATCAAGATCATTTACACTTACTAGTAAGATCACTTAAGGACAATTAGCAGCCTAGTTTTAATGCTGTTCATATGCTTGATCATACAGACTAACTACGGTACAACTGAAATAGACATTTCTCCACCAATAATTGGGAGCTAGCACTGAAATGATTGCATTGACCTCTATGAACAATTGCAATAGTGTAGTATCAGCTTGATTCTAGTTTCAGACAATAATTTATTTTCTGTTGGAAGCGGATCATATAACCAGAGGAATTATAGTACAGAAAGTAATACTGAAGGAACTGGAGTAATCTAGGAGGAACCTAGTTTTCTTCCCTTTTATCCTTTTATATTCCCCCCATCTTTCAAATGGCTATCCAACTTATCAAATTATGTTACAATCATAAAATTGCACCTATTTCAGCATTTTGCATTTTCAAATTCACTCATGGGATTTTAGTGTTGTGGCCTAGTCCAGCACTGACTACCCTCCCTAATTGCATTTGAGAAGGTGGCGGTGGTGATCACATTGTCTTGAGTCATCAATATTAGGGGAGGAATTCCAAGATTCTAACTTAATGACAGAAAAGGACAGTGATGTACTTCCAAGACAAACATTGAGTGACTTGGAAATGGCAGTGTTCTTGAGAGCTCATTTCCCTTATTCTTCTACATACTTGAGGCTATATGTGGAAAAGAACTGTCAAAGAAGACTTGACAATTTTTTGCAGTGCATCTTCTCAAAGTATTCAGTTGTTATAATGCATCCAATGTCCTAATGACTCTTCATTTGATCTTGACAAAGACTGACCGACCAAACAGAATTCCATCTTGCTGTTAGATTAACTTGGACTCAATTCTAGAGCAACCAAAATTTCTTCACTACAACTCTGTTCCTGATAGTCATATATGGTGAACACAGTCTGATGTTTCACCCCTCAGGCAGAAAGGCCAAAGTCCATCCACATTGTTAGCAGGCAGATTCATGCCAAGTTTTGCCTCTTTATTTTAGCTGATCAAATTTGTAAGAATCCAAGGTATAAGATTGCTCATCAGAATTACATTTCATGAAATTCCACTGAGATCAGTTGAAATTTTCTAATGAAATGCCAAGTAAACTTCAGTCAAACTCCAAGCTCATAAAACATTGTTATTCCTTGACCTAGTAAGACAGGTGAAAATGTAGGAAAATCCCAACAATAATAGTTTACAGCACCTGACATATTAATTTGGAAAACACATCAGTTCCCAGCAAAGCTTTGACACACAATTATATTAATCCTTTGTGAAATAAGTTGCAAGATATTGCAGGGGCTAAACTGGATAATTTCCCAAAAAACAGACTTAAGCATAACAATGTGCAACTGGCCCATGCTGTTCGATGTAATGCAGATAGTGTGGCTTCTTCTGGTTGTCTGCTTATTTATGTGGCAATGCAGCCAATGCTGACTGCACTATCAACGAGTCACACACATCAACTAATTGGCCCCCCAGAAAATGCGGTGAAAGTTCCACAGAATGGCAATCTCACCCAGACAATCGCTTCACCTCTGTTTTTACATAGCAAAAGTGTGCTGCATTTCTGACAAGAAATTCCAATCAATGTTCCTTTCGAAGTGCAAAACAGTACTCTCTTTCTGACTGGTCCCAAACCGCCATCCTTTATCACAGCAGTCAGTGGATGTATTCTGAAATTTAAATGTCACATGAAACTAGTTTAACAGCTGCTGTCAAAGGGTAAGTACATAAAATATGTCTAAGGGTAGTGTTTTGTGAGGGTAGGTTGCCAGTTCGATAGGCAGCCAGGGCACAAGGGGTCAGAATAACATTCCAAACCAAAATTTATGTCTGAGATCATGCCACACTGCATTCAAACTTAAACTTGAATGCATTCCTTCATTGTCTAGCTTCCAAGTGTCTTTGCTTGTCTTAGGGCTCCTGATGCTTGGGTGGCAGGTGGCTGTGGAGGATACTGCAGGAGAGCCTTGAGCAGAACCTGAAGCAACACTGTTCTCAATCACCAAGCTTCAGGTTGCAACACCTTGACCTGAGCAGCAGTAGTCAGGTTGTGCTGGCAGAAACCAAGAGCTCCAATCACTGATGGAGATGATCGAACAAATACTGCCATCCAGAGAGACTATTGCAGCACTGTGCTCCATGAAGCCAGTGTTATCCCATCCCGAAAACTCCAGATAATCCTTTGGAGGACAGAATGCTGAACAGCAGTGGCACTAGACTCCCTTCAGAATGGTAACATTCTGAACCTCTAATGCAGCAAGTTGACTGTACGTGCCTTCAGTCTGAATTTCCAATATTTGGCGTAAGCTGCTTTTGCTGCAATGGAAATGGAGACATGGAATGTAACATTATATTTTGGCTCAGAAGTGTGTTTAATAGAATTTTCTACCACTTCTGCGCTGGAAAAAATAAGGTCCAAAATTTGTACATTACCCTCCCTGCCAAGTTAGCGGTAGATGAATGACAACTTCAGCTGAACTACTGCAGAATGAAAACATCATCATGTCCATCGACAGAGTACATGGGATTGATCTGTATGATGCACTGCTGACAAACCTTTCAGAAATGTAAGGAGTCACATCATTTTTGGCAGAGAAAATTGACTTGCAGTCCCCACAAAACAATGGGTTGTCTTCTAGGGCTTTAAAACAAATATCTGCAGAGATAGAGGATGCACTGGTAGCAATCTTTCAGGGATACTTAGAAAAGTCCTAGAGGATTGGAAACAACCAAGGAAACATCTTTATTCAAAAAAGGAAGGAAAAAAAAAGCAGGTAACAAAAGGCCAGGTAAGTTAATATCTGTCTTGGGAAAATGTTGAAAGACTATTATAAAATATGGAATAGGAGAGCATTTAGAAAAACTTAATATAATCAAGCAGCACCAGCATGGTTTCAGGAGAGGAAAATCATGCCTGACAAATTTACTAATTATTTGACAAGGTAGCAATGAGCACAGATAAAGCGAGACCAGTAGACGTAGTATATTTAAATTCTGAAAAGGTGTTTGATAAGGTACATCATATACGATGACATATATGGGTGCTTCACAGGAGGCTCCCAAGCACTGAGGATGTCACCTAGACAGGGGACAAAATGTCTGCAACACAAATTCCCAGCTCGGCGAACAGAACCACAACAACGAGCACCCGAGCTACAAATCTTCTCATAAACGGTGACATAATAAGAAAAGAGGTGGTAGCATTTTAGCCTGGAGAGACGTTGCTTAACTAATAGAAGATGGGAAGTTGCAATTCAGCTTGCTGACCCTATAACAAGTGGAGTGCCACAGGGATGAGTGCACTTTTATAATATATATCAATGACTTGGCAGACAGAAGTTTTATTGTACTATTGCCAAATTTACAGATCACCTTGAGAGAGGTGGGAAGGCAAGCAGCGCACATGACAAAGGAATCTGTAGTAAGATATAGACAAGTTCAGTGAGGGGCAGAAAGCAGTGATATAATGTGAGAATAGGTAATTTATGTACTTTGACAAGATGGATAGAGCATTATTTAAATGGAGAACGGTTGCGGCGCAGAGAGATTTTGGGGTCTTATTCTATGAATCACAAAATTCATTTTCAGCAGATAATAAAGAAGGCAAATGGAATATTGGTCTTTATTTCAAAAGGAATTGAGTATGAAAACTGCTAGATCTAGCTAAAACTATACAAGGCACTCGTTAGATCACACCTAGAATACCGTGAACAGTTCAGGTCCTCATTTCCAAACAAAGATACACTGGCATTACAGCAAGTTCGCTTGTCTCACTCTTGAATAACACAGCCCTCTGCCATCAAAGCATTCCACAGATTCACCAACCTTGAGTGAAGAGACAGTCCTTTTCAATTCTGTCATAAATGGTGACAATGATATGAGATGCAACACAGTTCTCTAAATCATTTGAAATCAATACTGTTCCAAAACGTTCAATCTGTCTTCAAATTTACTTTCTGTTCTTTATTCTGAAAACATAATGTTTCTTTCTCTTTTGGTTTTTGATAATGAACATATTCTTCTCCTCCAGTTCACATCTTTCACCGGGTCAGGATTAATGTTCATGGCCAGCCATAACTGACTCCTCATAATAAAGGTGTCCTGCTGTAGTCAACACTTCATATTTTTTCAAACTACTGAAGATAGAAAAATCAAAGAATTGCGGTTGCTAGAATCAGAAGTAAAATCAGAATTCCTGGAAACATTCGGCTCGCCCAACAGCATCTTCAGAATGGTCACTGAATGCAAAACTTTAACTCTGCTTTCTCTCCACAGACGCTGACAGAACTGTTGAGTTTTTCCAGCAATTTTTGTTTCTGTGAGAGTAAAAATAGAAGTTTGACACCCTTAAAAATAAAACAAACGTGTGAGAACTCAAATTATGTCTAAAGTAGTAAATTCCTCGCCTCGGAATCTAATTGAATGAATCGAATTACCTTTATTGTCACATGTACTCAAATGAGTACAGTGAAAACTTTCTATGTTGCCACTTCAAACACCATCTTAGGTATATATGTACCGAGATGCAACCCTTAGTTACACAATAGAGAAATGAAGAAAAAAACAGCTATACACAGCATGATCATAGGGCAGCAAAATACAAGCAGCAAAGTTAAAAAGACAACGTCATTGTCTCTCTGAAAGGGCTCTCCGCAGCAGACCAAAGCAAAGGGGTCTCCACACGGTTTGACTGGTGGCTGCCACCACTGCCTATGCCCACTCCGGCACCAGGCCGCTACTCCCACTCCTGTACCAGGCCGCTACCCCACTCCTGCACCAGCCTGCTGCTGCCATGCTCCTACACCAGGCTACTACCCCACTCCGGTACCAGGCCGCTACCCCCGCTACTGCACCAGGTCTCTGCTGCCATGTTCGATTTCGCTGCTCGTTGGATGCTGCCTGAACTGCTGTGCTCTTCCAGCACCACTAATCCAGCCATGTTCCCACAATAGGCTGCTACCCCTGCTCCCACACCAGGCTGCTGCTGCCATGCTCCCACACTAGGCCACTACTCGTACTCCTGCACCAGGCTGCTACCCTAACTCCTGCACCAGGCTGCTACCCCACTCCTCCACCAGGCCACTACCACCAACCCTGCACCAGGCTGCTACCCCACACCCCTGCACCAGTCTGCTACGCGTGACTCCTGCACCAGGCCTCTGCTGCCATTTTCCCACACCAGGTCACTATCCCCACTCCTGTACCAGGCTGCTACCCCCACTTCTGCACCGGGCCTCTTCTGCCATGCTCCCACACCAGACCACTACCCCCACTCCTGTACCAGGCTGCTACTCCCACTCCTGCACCATCCCTCTGCTTCCATGCTCCCACACCAGGCCACTACCCCCACTCCTGCACCAGGCATCTCTGCCATGCTCCCACACCAGGCCGCTATTCCCACTCCTGCACCAGGCATCTGATGCCATGCGCCCACACCAGGCCACAACTCCTACTCCTGCACCCGGCCTCTGCTGCCATGCTCCCACACCAGGCCGCTACCCCCACTCCTGCACCAGGCGGCTGCTGCCATGCTCCCATACCAGGCTACTACCTCACTCCTGCACCAGGCTGCTACCCCCACTCCTGCACCAGGCTGCTACCCCCACTTCTGCACCAGGCCGCTGCTGCCATAGTCCCACACCAGGCTACTACCCCACTCCTGCACCATGCCACTGCTGCCATGCTCCCACACTAGGCCACTACTCCCACTCCTGTACCAGGCTGCTACCCCCACTCCTGCACCAGGCTGCTACCCCCACTTCTGCACCAGGCCGCTGCTGCCATAGTCCCACACCAGGCTACTACCCCCACTCTTGCACCAGGCCGCTGCTGCCATGCTCCCACACCAGGCTACTAACCCACTCCTGCACCAGGCCACTGCTTCCATGCTCCCACACCAGGTCACTACACCCACTCTTGTACCAGGCCGCTACCCCACCCCTGCACTATCCCTCTGCTGCTGTGCTCCCACACCAGGCCGCTACCCCTACTCCTGCACCAGGCCTCTGCTGCCATGCTTCCACACCTGGCTGCTACCCCCACTCCTGCACCAGGCCGCTGCTGCCATGCTTCCACACCAGGCTGCTACCCCCACTCCTGCACCAGGTCTCTGCTGCCATGCTCCCACACCAAGCCGCTATCCCTGCTCCCACACCAGTCCGCTGCTGCCGTGCTCCCACACCTGGCTGCTACAACCACTCCTGCACCAGGCCTCTGCTGCCATGCTTCCACACCAGGCTGCTATCCCTGCTCCCACACCAGGCCGCTGCTGCCATGCTCCCATAGTAGGCTGCCACCCCACTCCTGCACTGGACCTTGACGCACACTCCCGCAGTGGTCCACTGGTCACTGGTGTCCCTGCTGACTGCTGACCCTACTTCGGAGGCCCGGAATTGGAGACTGGTTTCTAACGCCAAGAGAAGGGAGGACAGAAGGTGACAAAAAAAGAGACAGAATGAGTGCCGTGGAGGAGCTGTAGTTTCAGCGTCCTACTCTGTCGCCATCGTACTGGAAGTGACTGTGGTCAAAGGTGCTTAATTTGGAAATGTATATTGGAATGATTTGGAGTGGAATAGACAATTCTAGTCTCTCTGAATGATAATTCATTTTCAATTGCCTGAATTGTTAGCTAATCTAACTATTGGAGGTAATTAAATAAATGATTCTCCAGCGGGGAACCTGCATTTCACGTCTCATGTGGTTGAATGTGAAAAACTATGAAGACCAATTGTTGGACTTTTCAACTCATGACCTCTGACACCTAGAAGGACAAGGATAGCAAGAACATGGGAGCAACACTGCCTGCAAATTCACTTCAAAGTCACACTTCATGTTGCATTGGAAATTTATTGCCATTCTTTCATTGTTACTGGGTAAAATTCTGAGACTCCTGACTGAACAGTGTAATGGGAATGTTTTCACCATGTGGGTCATAGCAGTTCTAGGAGACAATGGGAAATTTGCTAAAGGCAATAAACGCATGCATTGTCAGCACTACATTTTATGAATGGAAAAAACACCTGATTAGAACAACTGGACCATCCTACAATGACCTTGAGGTCACCAGTTCCTCAATACAGAAGTATCATTCATATATAAAGTCATTCATAACTCAACTTAGAAAATTATTTGGAGGACCTTACCAATTTCAGATATTTTGTTTTTGAAAGGGTTTGTCATATCCTGATTGGTATGTTCTTCATAGCCTTTACTTGGTTCTCAACCATGAATCCGTGATAGCCCTGTTGCAGTTAGAAAGTGATGGTTGTCATATGGGTTTGTTAGCTCACTACACGGTATTCGCTGCTGGTCATAATAAATGATGCTGCCACCATCCCCTAAGTGTAGGAAACTCCAGTGCCTGCTTGGTCATGTGTGATAGAGAAAAACTCTTCCTGGTTTAACTAGAAGAATCAGTTGCAGGTAACAAGGTATACATTTATTGCCTTTGAGCATCTTGTTACAGATGACATTGACATAAGAGACATTGTTACAGAGACTTTGGCAAAGATCAGATATTAGGTCTCACTCCTTTGAGATCCTAAGCTGTTTTGCATGCAAGTCCGTAGTGTGACCATAAGACATAGGAGTAGAAATTAGGCTATTCAGCCCATGTGGTGCTTATGGCATTCCTTAGTTCAGATCCATGTACAATAATGGCTTCAGGCATTTCATCAGAAATCTCAGTACATAATCTTAATCACATTTCTAACAACAATCAAGAAGCTTGACATTATTCAGAACAAAGCAGCTCATTTGATTGTTAACAAGTCCACAAGCATCGACTCCCTCCATCACCAACAATCAGCAGCATCAGATTGCCTCATCTACAAGACACACTGCAGAAATTTACCTCGGCTCCTTAAACAGCGTCTTCCAAACCCACAATCGTGACCATCTATAAGGACAAGGGATGCAAATATGTGTGAATATCACTGCCTGCATCCTGACTTGGAAATATCTGGCTGCCCATCAGTGTTGCTGGGTTAAAATCCTGGAACTCCCTCATTCACAGTTTTGAGGATCTACCCTACCTACAGCAAATGGTTTGCAGTAGTTCAAGAGGGCAGCTCTCCATCACCTTCTCAAGGATAATTAGGGATGGTCAATAAATACTGATGCAGCCAGTGATGCCCATATCCTGTGAATAACTAAACAAAAAAAGTGTGAACAGGATCTCAGATTGGTTCCAGCAGGAGATTGCTGCCAGAGTAAACACTGAGTCCTGATGTCTGTGTTTAAGGTGCTAGTTCTGAAAGGTGTTAATATTCATAGTACATAGCTCTACCTATTCTACTGCTGTCCCACACAGTCTTTGGATGGAGATACGGATTCTACTGCAGGAGTGAGGGAGCAGATCGCTAAGGTCCCAGTGATTAGGCTTGACCAAATGTTGTCGGACTTCTTGCTATTGTGCAATAAAAACCTTCTTACTGCCTAAGAACAGTTCCTGTTTTGTAGGATACACCACCATAAAATAGTTATTACTAATCACCAAGACAAAAGGAGGATTGGTGTTAGTAAACTATCTCAGACAACCCTTACCCAATATCATGTGAGCGTAGAGGTGGCAAATACCACAAGAATGCAGGAGTGACATTCTGAGAAAATGCTACATAGCTGGTATTTTAATCTACATCAAGGAGACAGCCAAAGATCCAAAAGAAAAGAAAAAAATGGAAGCAAATGAGCACATTACTGTATTACCGTATTACAATATTACTTCAAGATGATAGATAGTCAGCGGTTGAAGCACAATTACCAAGCAAGGGAGAGGTAGCAATAGCATGAAAGCAACAAAAAGACAGACTCAGCACACACAAAAGTTAAAATTTTATTCAGAAACTGATAACAAGTACTGGGCAGAAATATCAGTCAGAAAAAAGAGAGAAAAGCTAACCGTTCACAGAAAATACTGTAGACTTAGTGAAAGATCTGTGAGGAACAACTGAAGGCTCCAGAAGTTAACGTCGAATGCCCAAAGGGAAATGAAATATTTTGATGAAAAAATGGAGCAAAGGGAAGGCAAGGAAGAGTTTTCACCCCTGACAGTGAGTATCACCGTCATTAACTTTAAGCTCCACGAGACACAGCTGAAAGGAACAGTGAAAGGGTTCAAAAATAAAATGTAGACCAGAGCTCCAAAATTGGGAAGGCTTTAGAATTTACGTAAACTGAAGGCAAACAAATTTTAAACCATCCAGTGAGAGCATCTAGCAGAAGAAATGCAGGAAAAATTGAAGATTTAAAAGGATGCGTCTCAGTAATTAAGCTGGAAATTTGTTGGGAAGATTTATAAACACCACAGTTCGAGAGCTTTATTCAAAAAATTGTGGAATTAAATGCTTAGTGTTTTAGACCATGAAGGTCAGCAAACATCCATTATACCTGATAAGTAGATGAGAAAATTCCAACATGGCTACAGAGGCAGGAAACTTGTGGAAGAAGGGGTGCCTAGTTCATCATTTTGAGAAGTAAGAAAAGGTGGAGAATACTGAAAATGGCAGGAAAGGTCAATGAGCAGCAAAGAGATACAGTATTATAAAGAAACAGATGTAAATAGCTTGAAGGCAGTAGATTAATACAGAAATCAATAATACCCTTCAAACTTTCATGGCAACATTACAGAAATACAGTTAAAAGAGTGGCAAAGAAAATACTGCAACATTGCTATGGTACAAGATCTTGTCATTCAATTTATAGCAACATTATATTTTTGTATTCACCAACCTTAAAGAACAGTAAATTTAAAGCAATACTGAAATAATACAGGTTAATCAGTATGTTGACAAGAAATGTAGAGAAAAGTTTCTAGGAGATATAATGTCAGATAAGGGTGACACAGAACACATGATTTGATTTCATGGTGGTGTCAATTGTTAAGATACAGTATTGCCTCAAAATTAGACACAGAGCAAGTTAACATGCTATTATGTGCAGTGTATCAAATTGATTTTATTAACAAACAAAATATCAATGATACTACAGACATTTTTGATGATGTCCTTTAAAAAAGCTTTATTTTCAGAAAAATGAGAGTCAAGAACAAGCAGAATTTAACAGAAGAGTTCTCCTTCCAGGAGATTGGTAAACATTTAATTTATACCTCTGTAGATTTGTGAAAAATTGACAATATGGGGCTCTAAAATCAGAATTCATTAGGGACAAAGCTCTTGATGAAATTTTGTCAGTTTTCTTGCAGTCTGGAAAGAGTTAGTTTTGAAAGCTATACATATCAGGTTGGAAGTCAAAACCAGAAAGATTCTGAAGAAAGCTTGCAGAACTCAAAATGTTTGCTTTCTCTTCACAGATAGTGCCAGACTTGCTGATTTTATTCAGCAATTTTTTTTGTTTCAGATCTCCAAAATCTGCCTTTCTTTGTTTTATAATATAGTCAGAAAGATTCACAGGCAGACCACGAGTGGAGAAAACCAAAACTATCTTAAGAGGGCAACAGAGTCGACAGACATTTTAAAGGTATGGACACTCTAGACAGACAAGACTACAGAGAGAGCAGGCCAAACACCTGATGCTGAAAAACAGTATCCTGGGATAAGTGCTCTTAAGAACAATATCCAACCATCAAAAAGGAATGTTACATTTTCAGAACTTTAAGTCACTTCCAGAAGATGTAAGGCACAGTTTCAGAACACTGGGAGTAACAATGGCCACAGACATGAAGATGACCACAGTGTAGAACACTGACCACCATTAGAAAAGCATTTCATGAGATTCTATTTGCCAGCAGAAAAGGTCCCCAAGGCATTACTTGGGGAACTAGTTAATCCGAATGAGCAGAAATGACAGAACTGTCTAATGAATACTCTGTTTGGTTTTGTGTTGATACAGAAACAAGTGTTACTGTCTTATCGGACCAGTTTACGTGATTGAAAATGCAGAAGTTAACCTTTGCAGGGAGAAGACTACAATGCACAGATGGGATCGCTATTAAAAATATAAGAATGAGAGACATTACATTATACTTCAATGAACATAGGAGAGTTGAAATTGTGTGCATTGTTTCCAATCAACCAACTTCATTGCAAAGCCTGAATGCATGTCTCAACCTCAACTTCAACAGAGGCTGGTACAATTGCAACATTTAAAAGGCATGTACAATTGCGACAATTTAAAATGCATCTGGATGGGTATATGAATAAGAAGGGTTTGGAGGGAGATGATTCAGGTGCTAGCAAGTGGGACTAGATTAGGTTGGGAGATCTGGTCAGCATGAACAAGTTGGACCGAAGGGTCTGTTTCCATCCTGTACATCTCTATGACTCTAAGAGTTGGAGGAGATCAATAAGAGAACAAATGGTGCAGAAGTGAATAGCTGCCCAAACAGGAACAAACCAGTGTTGAGCAACCAAAGTTCAACCAGCAGAATACTTCAATGCATTTCCTAGAATCATGGTAAAATCCCAGCTGACAAAACAATTCAGTGAGACCACTTACATTAAAGGAGCGGTTCAACATTGTCAACATAAAAGATGCCAGAGATCACAGGACTGGTGGAAATGTTCAATTCTCTAGCTACTAAAACAGAACAGTCAGTGACAGGGACAGAGATAGCACTGTGAGAGCAACAATCTTGCAGGAACATGACGGAGAGTCTGAAAAATTATACAAATGAATCAACCACAGTGGGCAACTGAAAGACATTCAAAACTACCTTCAGAGAAGCCAAACCACGAAGTCGTCAAGATGAACAAGCTGCCTGGTCGAAGCCTCCATGATATGACTAGAAAGAGATTCCAATTTCCAATTAGAAAGTGATTGCCAGGTCCAGAAATCCAGGATACCGCAAGGAAAAAAAAACACTTTCTCGAAGTTATCAACCAGAAAAAAATTCAGGAGATTAAAGTCTTCCAGATAGGATAATGGACCAATAACATCAACAAAGAACAACACCTCCAAAAAGGATATTTAGAGATAAAAGATCCTCCAGTGGAGAAATGATCCACAGATCAGAATTAAAGTAAACAGTCCTCAAGCAAGAGATATATCACTGTTCTCAGTGAAGAGAATGCAGTCAGTGAAAAGTATGAAATGATCAGACCAGCTGCATTTGTCAATTCACAGATTTGGATGGGAGATGGGGAATGCTAAATGTAATGTAATTATGTGCTTGCTTTTATTAAGGATTAACTATTTGGAAAAGCTTGTAGAGAGATGCTGAATAAAGTAGAGGTTCTGAAGTGGTTAACGTTGTGTTACATTGGTTACAGCCATTCTGTTGATATCTCATCCAGCCTGTGAGTGGAGACAAGAAATTTTACTCAAGCTTTCAGAGGGAGAATTTGTATATGCATCAGCTGCTTAAAATCTTAGTAATTAAGTAGTAGTACGTGTTTTTATTTGCAATAAAGTCTTTGTTACCCAAGAACCATGTCTCTGTTGGAGATTACAGAATCGCTAAACCACAGGAGGCCATTTGGCCCATCCTACCTGCATTGGCACCTCGAATGAGCATCATTACTAAGTGCCAATCTCCTACATTTCCTCCATTACCTTGCCCACTAATTCCATCCAGATAATCATCCAATACACTCTTAAATGCCTCAATTGTCCAACACATTTCCAGGTAATGCATTCCATACCCTAACTAATTGCTGTCTGCAACCATTTCCTCTCACATCTTGACTGGAGATATTGTATTGGAGAATTGATGGCAGTGAACTGCTTGAAATAACCCTTCCCGTATACCATATACTGGTAGAAGTGCAAATAACGAGATAGTAAGTGTGGTCCTCAGGGAAAATATCACAACCTTGAGCACAACCAATTAAATCTTGAAAAGCCATAGAAATTCACTTCAAAGAAAGAAGTAATTTATCCATTGTGCCTGAGTTAGCTTTTTGCTGGCATAATTCAAAACTAATCCCATTGACCAGCTCTTGATCTGCTGTCATGTGCCTCTATATTCATCGACCAGTCAATTTAAAATGTAATGGTTTCTTCAGCTGGTAGAGAATCTTCCAGTATTCTAATAATTCCTGACATAAAAAAAATTTCTCCCACTCTCTTTCTCCTCAGTGACTATTTTAAAATGATGACTCATCTTCAGTGAGAAAGGAACTAAGCAAAATTGTCTTTTCTTTTACAAAGTGACAAAATCCTTCATAAAGTTAGCAAAAAGGTCTATTAAATCTTTTGTAACCCTCTCTGTTCTGTGGATATAGCTTCAGGTTCTCAAATCTCTCCTCATATCTAGGATTTGTCATCAATCTTGCAGATCTGCTCTGCACTTTAGCTTTCCTTTCTCCAATGGGATGTACCAACATGAATAGCATACCCTAATCATAGTCAAAATATTGCCTTGTACTCTTTGCTCCAATTCATAAATTCTCAAAAGCAATTTTTTTTTGTTTAATGGAACTATCTAACTTCACTCTTATTTTCTTATCCTCTCGCCGTGGCCTGTTCCTCTGCACCTGTCAGTCAGTGTATTTTGTTTCACCAAGTCAGTCAGTCATCAGTTTCACCACGTTAAGATTTGCATGTGATATGGATCTGTGTGGTGGGCTTGAGAGGAACATGGGTTGTCCTCCAACATCTGTGACACCTTGGTTCAATGTTCAGTAACATCAACATCCTGTACACTTCCTGGGGCATACGGCCACAAATGACCTGAGTTAAGATGAAGTCTAGAATGTTTATTCCCTCAGGTTACATTCAATGATACTGTAACAATTTCATAAGCATGTTCTTTTAAGAGGTACACTTGACATACTGATCTGCAGAAACAACACAATAATGCCCACAGGATATTAATGCCCTTAGGCCAATTTTGTAAATCTTTAACATCACCATAACATGTTCTTTCACTCGTGCAGGCAGGAATTTTGTCAAGTGGAAAAAAAACAACCTTATGTAAAAAATAAAAATAAAGCCATTGTATTTCTACCTCTTGTGAAGTGCTGTTTTATTCGAGTACATTCTAGTGCCTATGAGTCAGTCATACTGCTTTCAATAAATGCAGAAATGTACATCTAAGGAACAGATGTGCAACATCTAAGTGTTTTGCTGATACCGTATTGTCATTTCCACAATAAAGAGAATGGTGAAAACTGGACAGTCATGACTAGGGAATGTGGGGGTGGGGGCAAGGTGGGGAGGGGGGTTGGTTACTGAAGGAAAAAGATCCAGGCCCCTTGGCAAGCTTTTCCAGTCACAATGCAAAATTTGTTATAAGAGCCCTTGTAGACAGCTGTAAGATCAATAGCCCTATCCACAGGCAAGCGGATAAAAAATATATTAGTTTGGCTGTGCTGTAGATTACTAATGCACTATAAATGACTCCCTTAGTAAATTAACAGTTCATAAAACATACTGTTTCATTGTTGTGTGTCATAAGACACAAGTAACATTCAGAAATTGGGCTGACACACAGATATTTAGTGTTTGAAGACTATATAGCGAATATTTCAATTTTACAAGGTAACTGACTTATAAAAGGCTAATTAAGAAATGAAATAATGATGTTACTCCATGATCTTAATTCTTATGTAATGACCACATTTGAAACGATTCTGTTTGTTATGCTCACTTGTAGGCCATAAACTTTAAATTAATTTCTTAAACAAGAGTGTAAAGAGCAGCAGCATTTGATTAATAATTTTCTCTTAAGGACTTAGACATTAAACAAAACTGGAAGAAACCACACTGCGATTGTCTCTTAGCCTCATAGGAAAAATGAACATACTGTAACAAAGTTGAGTCATTTATTGTGACAAATGAACTGATTGGATATTAAGACAAAATGTTGCAATAAATAGCCTATTGGTTCTAGGCCAACCACCAAAAAAAAAATTGCCTACCTCAGTAAAGAAATAAGCTCCTTATGAATCTTCACATACAATCCATAGAGTAAAATGTTATTGTTGTCGGGAGCAATATTACAGTTGGTGGCAATGTAAAAATGAGAGAGTCCGCACGTATATAGAGCCTTCTCCAAACCCAACTGTCACAAAATGTTTTACAAGCAACAAGATATTTTTAGTCATCTTTGGTTCTTTTGCTGGTGACTTAAAATCTGTACCCATTGCTCCAAACCATTTACTGAAGAAACCAATTTCCTTATATCTATTGTCTCAATCATAATTTTGAACATCACTATCAAATGTCTTCCAATCCTTTTCTTTCTAGGGAGTAAAACACTAGCTTCTCGAATCTACACATGTACCAGAGTTTCTCATCTTTCAAATCAATTGCGTTATGGACTAGGTCAGACCACTCAAAACATTCTTAAGCGGGCAGCCCAGACTATAACTTTGCAATTTGTTTTGGTCAGTGTACAGTGAATATTACCCAGAGTAAGATATCTAGGTTGACTACTAGATTTTAAAACAGACAAAAATTTATTCACAAAATTACACAATGAAGCACAAAGAACAGACTAAAGAAACCCAATAGAACTCAGTCTATCCAAACCCATCTTAAATTTGCTGTTCCGAATATACACAACAGTCCCAATATGCAAACACCCTTTAAAAAGCAGTATGAATGGAACACATGCTTACAGATTGAAGTTGAAGGGCAGAGAAAGAGAGAGAGAGAGATAGAGAGTTTCCACACAGCTCACTGTTGAACTCCTCACCGGTTCAAAACTGAACTAAACTGCTCAGCTAGAGAGGTGACTACTCCCCTTCCTTTATACAGGTCACATCTAAAACATGACCACTTTGGAGTGAAGTCTCATCTGTTTACATATAAACAAAAGGCCTCTCAAAATCCTTCGTCATCTCTATACCCAGTCTGGTTTATTACCCCTCTGAAAAAAAACCAAGGACAGAATATCCCTGAGCCAAGGAACATCTTTTCAAAAAGAAAGGGACTAGCTTTGTGACAATTGCATAAATGTTTTCTGCACTTGATACCTTCACTTCTGTATATTAGATTTCACCTGCCAATTACTCACTCATTCCCACTAGCCTATGTCCTCCTGAGCTATATCCAACCATCCTCACAGCTCATAATACTTTCAGTTATATATCAACTACACATTTTGAAACTAATCTAAATGCAAAAATTTAGATCACTTACATAGATAAAATGAAACAAGTATCCTAGTACTAACCCCTGAGGAAACCCATAAATTATCTTCCCTTAATCTGAATTCACTTCTACTATTTCTTTTCTGTTCAGTCAACTTTATACCAACGCTATCACTTTCTTTTTTGTTGAATGGACAAGCTAAGCCTATTAGGTGGCATTTTATCTGATACCTTTGGGACATTCAAGAACACCACATCACACATATTCCTTCATCAGCTCTCTCTGTTATCTCATTAAATAACTTAATGGATGGTTGAGAGTTAAATTTTCCACAGCATACTCTGTGACATATATCACTAAGGAATTGAAGAACCTGATATTATATTTTGATCCTTAATACTATCCTAATTTTTGAGAGACCCATCTGATGTGATGCATCATGATATCTTGACAACAGACTACTAATATATTGGCCTAGATTTTGGAGTGGGTGGAAAAGGAATGAAGCTCACTGTTCATTACACTTGAAGCTACCCACACACATTTCCATCAGAATTTGAGGTGGCTGGGTGGATGAATCACCAGAGGACCTTCTGAACCCTTTGAAGGGATTCCAGAATTTGCAAACTGGTGCAAAATATCACGTAAAGACATTGTTCAACTGATCAATATTAAAACTTGCACCTGCTCATAGCAGACAGAGGATGTCACCCTCCAAAATTAGCATCCACCACTTTCCACTGAACTGGAAGATAAAGTCAATCATGTTTTAAAATGGGCTGGAAATTCACTAGAATCGGCACTGTGCTGTAGGTACAGACTTATTTCATCCCAAATGCATTTTATGCCTCCGATAAAGTTTTGTGAATGGGTCGTGACCAGGAATTTCCTCATCAATGAGATTGCCCTCTAATCCTTCTAAACTCCAGGAAATTCAGGTCCAATCGTCTTGCTTTGTTAGTACCGAAACTTTGCCAGTTTGTTTGGGAAAATACTGACACAGCAGTAAAAAGCAGCCCAATGCAAGCAGCTCTGAAGAAATTCTCTGTTCAGCTCTGCTTTACACGTTTGGAACAGTTCAATCTAGATAGTGTCTAAATTGATAGTGTCTCCATCTAGATAGTGTCTCCATCAGGAATATAATATTAGAGAAAACAATATCAAAACAAAACAAAAACTCACATTAGAGAAATCAAATTTAGCATTGGTGGATTTTTGCGCAACCAGATCATTTGACTATCTCTACTTGTTTTGCATATTATATTATGTTAACTTTTTTTCCACAAACATTTAGATGCATTTGGTAAAATATTGAATTTCAACACACAAATTCCCTTGCTAGATAATCATTATAATTTTCTCCCCACTTTTATCTACACACACCTGGACAAACTAAACAGAGACAAACAAAATCAGTTCCAAATGCTGATAGCTGTCTTAATTTTAAAGATTCTTGTAATGGAAAAGCTAACGGATTGACTGAGATTTCAAAGCAATATATGTTATGTGGAAACTGAATGGGCACAATACTTGTTAATTGTTCATCACGGTGATATTGCTGAATTATATAGAACAATTTTAATTTAAATAGAACAGTTAATGGTAGCAAATTGATCAAAGATAGACAATTAGGAGTGTAACAGAAAATATTGTCATCTGCCTAAACCAATGGAATATGCAAAACCAACCAATGGACAATTATAGCCAACAAACCAATCCACTTCTAGAAGGCACTGTGATGAACTCTCAAATTCTGCATTCTGTTTGTAAACCTCTGAAAAGGTTCCACACAGAAGTAGTCAATAGAAAAGACAGATAATGCTCCAGAGGGGAGACAGAAGACACATGCCAAAGGGAAGTGTATAAACAACCAGGCAAGCAGATCTTAGTCAAAAATGTCTCCACCCTCAAGTGACAGGCTTTCTTCTCAGATTGAGCAGTGGGTGGTGACTGTATGAGTTAATTAGAAGCTTTGTTTAACATTCTCAATAAAAAGTTTTGGATTTGGACTGTGTGTCAATCACAAACTTTTGGTTATAAGGAGATAAATTACCTACTCTGTTGTCACATTATAACTGATTTTAAGCTTTTCTTTGCACATGATTGCTTATAAAAAAAGTCAAACTCAAAACAATTGAGGCTTGAGGGGAGGTGATGGCCTAGTGAAATTATTGCTAGGCTATTAATCCAGAAACTCAGCTAATATTATGGGAACCTAGGTTTGAATCCTGCCACGGCAAATGGTGGCATTTCAATTTAATAACAGATAATCTAAAATTAAGAAACTACTAATGATCACAAAACTAATTTTGACTGTTGGAAAAGCCTACAAGGTTCACTAATGCCCTTCAGCAAAGGAAATCTGCCTTCCTCAGCTGGTCTGGCATACTTGTGACTCCAGACACAGTAATGGGGCTGAATCTTAACTGCCCTCTAAAATGGCCTAGCAAGCCACTCAGTTGTATCAATTACTCCAATGTCTCAACGTAGAAATGAAATTTAATGGACAACACATGAACTGCAGCTCACTATCACCTTAAGACCAACTAGGGACTAGCAATAAATGCAAATCTATGCCTTATCTCCTCACTAAGCCCTTCTGTTCCTTCTTTAGAAGATCAATTAGGAATCCTGCACAATGTGTAAATCTAATAGAATGCATCCAAGTAGGTGGGATTCCAATTGTCTACTGTGGTGTTATTCACTAACAGCGAGGGACAGTGTGTGTATAAAAATCAAGAAGAAGCTCTGTGGAACAATTGAAAAACTTAGCAAAATGAGAGGATGTTTTGAATTGTTTGGCAGACTTAAAAATAGATAAACCTCCAGCACCAGAAATAAAATCCTGAGTGACAGGGGCAGCATGGTGGCTCAGTGGTTAGCACTACTGCCTCACAGTGCCAGGGACCCGGGTTCAACTCCCACCTCGGGCACCTGTCTGTGTGGAGTTTGCAAATTCTCTGCGTGGGTTTCCTCCCACAATCACAAAGATGTGCAGGTGAGGTGAATTGGCCATGCTAAATTGCCTGCAGTGTTAGGTGAAGGGGGTAAATGTAGGGGAATGGACCTGGGTAGGTTGTTCTTTGGAGGGTCGGTGTGAACTTGTTGGACCGAAGGGCCTGTTTCCACACTGTAAGTAATTTAATCTACATTTGGACAGGCAGAAATTAATCAAGGACAGTCAGTATCATTTTATTAAAGGGAGATCATGTCTGACCAACTTGATTGAATTTTTTGAAGAGGTTACCAGCTGTGTCAATGAGTACAATGCTTTTGATGTCAGATTTCAGCCTAACTTTTGACAAAATCCCTCATGAGAGACTGAAAGCAAAGGTACGATCCCATGAGATCCAAAGCAATTTGGCAAATTGATCAACACAATTGACTTGACTATTACAAGCAGAGGGTGAGGGTTGAAGATCGTTTCTCTGACTGGAGGTCTATGTACAGCAGGAACCCACAGGATCAGGGTTGTGGCCCTTGCTGTTTATGGTTATTATAAATGATTTAGACTTCACTGTAGGAAGAATGATCAGTAAGTTCAGAGATGACACGCAAATTGGTGTAATGGTAAACAGTGAGGAAGATAGCCTTAGATTACAGGAGCATTTGAATGGGCCAGTCAGGTGGATTGATCAGTGGCAAATGGAATTCATTTGAGTTAAATTTGGAGATGATGCACTTGGGCAAGACATACAAAGCACAGGAGTGCATGATGAATGGTAGGACACTGGAAAGGATTGTGGATCAGAGAAACCATGGTGTGCAGGTACACTGGTCCCTTAAAATAGAACTACAGTCAGTAAAGTGGTTAAGGCAGTATATGGATCCTTGCTTTTATTAGTCAATGTATAGAGTTTCATATCAGAGTTTATTCTGGAACTGTTACAAAATATTGTTTAAGTCACAATTAATGCATTGTGTCCAGTTCTGAATCCACATTCTAGAAAGGATCCGATAACACCGAGAGGTTGCAAAGATTTACCAGGATGTTACCTGGAGTGAAGAGAATCAATTGTGTAGCAAGATTGGACTACATGAAGTTTTTTTCCCATGGAACAGAGAAAATTGTGAGTGGGCATGATTACAGTGTATAAAATAGTGAGGGTCATTGAGAGGATAAACAAGAACAGACTTTTTGACAGAAGACCAAGGTGGCATAGATTTAAGTTAAGCGGCAGAAGATTTTAGAGGAGATGTGAGGAGAAATCTTTCCAGCCAGAGGGTGGTGGAAATCCGGAACTCATTGCCTTGAAGGCAGGAACCCTCACCACATTTAACAAGCATTTAGTGGTGCATTTGTGATGGCAAAGCATACAAGTCTCTGGGCCAATTGCAAAATGAGATTAGAATTGTTAGGTGGTTGTTTTTTTTCTGGCACAGACTCAAAGGTCTGAAGAGCCTTTTTTCTCTGCTGTAGATATTTATGACTCCAACACTTCTTAGTAAAGTGGTCCAGACTGCACTATTACTGACCTTAAACTTTAGGAACTAATTGTTAGACATTTTCTCTACAGATGACATACAGCTCTAGAACAACTAGAAAAAGAAGGTTTTGTAAGTTGGTGAAATGAGTTATACAAAGGCTTCTAACTTCCAATAACTTATGAAAACCTTTTTCTTAATAAGTAGCTTTCAATCAGCCACATTAACAATGATCAAATCCACTGTAATTCTACAATCTGTCAACTTAACTTAGATTGCCAAAATACTGAGTGCTTTCTTTGCGCATTGTGTGTACCTGGACTCTTCAGACAAAGTACTGAATGCTGGAGGTGAAAAGTGAAGTTAAGTATTACTGACATATTCAATGAAAAAAAATCAGCATACATTTCAAGCAAATAATTTTAACTCATTCTTTCCTCACACCTCAACATGGTAGAATTCTCCATTTCCCTTTCCCCTTCAACAATCTGCAAACATCTGAAAAGTCAAGTAAGGTATCATTTAGCCATGAATTATTGGCCTATTTTGTCACTTGTTCTCAACCTGGATGATATATTACTGATTTAATAAAATCAGTCGGCTGCCCAAATCACAGTAATCAGTCAGTCCAGTCCTCTCAAATACAATTGCCAGTTTGACCCATTGGTATTGGTTATAATTGGTTAGTTTACCAACAAAAAACAAAGGCTTGGAATTTCTGTTCAAAGCCAGCATTGATTTTGTCCCTGTGTTAAATCTATGTTGCTTTGTGAAACAAATAGCACTGTTCTGAATGACAGATTATAATGATCACTGCCTGATGGAGTCAAAACAAATTAGCCATGTCTTCTTAAGAAGAAAAAAATACTTTTACATCTTAGACCATAAAACCATAAGACACAGAAGCAGAATTTAGACCATTTGGCCCATTGAGTCTGGTCCACCATTCAATCATGGCGGATAGGTTTCTCAACCCCATTTTCCTGCTTTCTACCCATAAGCTCTGATCCCCCTGGCAATCAAGAACATATCTATCTCTGTTTTAAATATACTCAATGGCCTGGCCCCTGCAGCCTTCTGTGACAATGAATCTCATAGATTCACCACTCTGTGGCTGAAGGAGTTTCTCCTTATCTCCACTTAAAAAAGGTCTCCGCTTTACTCTAAGGCTGTGCCCTCGGGTCCTACTCTCTCCTACCAAAGGAAACATCTTCCCAACATCCACTCTGTCCAGGCTAGTCAGTATTCTGTAAGCTTCAATCAGATCTTTTAGTTTGGTATGTAGAGGTGGTGTGAACTTTCGGAGAGTAGCATAAGCACTATTGCAAGTACAGCATCATTTCAAAAGAGAAGTGATAAGGGTTGTAAGTGGAATCGTTATCACCATTTAAATGGTTGTGCCTTGGTGATGAACCAAATGTGGGCAGATATTCACCTCAGGGATAAGTATGACACACAGGTAGCAAATGGTCTGGTCCAGTCTCCAGCACAAAGAAGGTAGGAGTTAATAGCTAGCAAACAGAGATTGTGGTGAGGACTGATGATGATGAAGGCAGTGATTTTCCAACAGTTAAACAGAGAACATTTCTGTGAATCCAGAAATTAGCAATGTGATATTAAGTAACGTTAGCAATATGACAAAATAGAGTGATACTTCCTAAACTTTTTCCCACTTTGCCTCACTTTTAGAAAAAAAAGTGTGACTCCAAAATAAGGCAGGGTGGGGAAAGCTGGAGAGTGGGACAAGATGGGGTGCAAACAGTAATCTGTAACGTTTTGCATGCTCTGTCAAATGATTTGAATATGGAGCTCACTGTTTGACTAATGGAGGTAGAGAGAAGAGTCGGCTTTTCTGTCACCATCCTTGTAAGCCCAGTGCTGTCCGAGACACTCTCTTTTCCATGTATCCCGCTCTTGATTCAGAGAAGGAAGAGACTCCAAACTGTGCATTCTGCAATCCCACCAGAGAGGTTGAAATGAAAGGCAGTAGTGAGGTAGATCCAGGTTACGTTGGTAAACATACAGAAACTGACAGGAGGCAGGAATTCGGAGCGCAGGGAGGGGGGTGGGGGTGCATCATCAATTCCCAGTTGCAAACCAGCAGGTCATATTGCACTAATGACAGGCTACGGGGGAGGAGAGTAGCAACAGAGATAGATGCTCAACTGAGCCACAATGGCCTGAATGGGCAGCTGATGCTTTGGCAGCCATTTTTCTAAGGTCTTAAAATAAAATCACCAGCTTCAAAGAGCTAGGTTGCATAATATGTTGGGACACAAGACAGAGCAGAGAAAAGTTGGTTCATAACATGTCATTACAGCTCTGATTTTCTTAGGCCGAGTTTTCACTTCCTCACATTATATTAAATAGTTTCAGTTCTGTCACCTTGCTCTCACCAGCTCACAGCTGGTCAGCCTTAGGAGAGCTCCTAATGGGTGCCCACCCCTGGGAAAATGTCAAGGGGTCAGCAGCTAAGGATTTAATGAGCTCCCCAAAGACCTCAAGTTGCTTAATTAACAAGGTGGACAGCTTTACTTTACTGCTTATCCATCTTCCTGACACTTACTCTCCCACCCTCCAACACCCAATTTTCAATAACATTGTCAAAGTGCTTTAACCCATGAAAATGAAGTCAAATTCCATTTATGAAAGTGAGAAATTGTTGTTAACTTCAAATCTGTCTTGCGTATATCTTTTAAGAGGATGCATTAATTTGGTTTTGATGAAAAACTCTGTTTTGACCAAAAAAATCAAATAATCAAACCATAAATCCATCCAAAAAGAATGCATGTTCCAAAAACTTGGGAGCAGATCTTCCATTAGCTGTCAGCAGGACGTGTTTCATAATGTTGCGTTTTGTAATAAGTCACCTGCTCAATCACCATCTATAATGTATTAGATCTTCCATGTTGTATATCATCAGATTCCATGATGCAGTAACAACTTGCAGGCAGGTTTTGCTGTGAATATCACAGTGAGGCAAATGGCACTCACAAATTTTCTGTATGTATGGTACATTATTATCAAACAAAGGATACATGTGTGGCTAAACACCCAAATTCCTCAGTTTCTGTCTAAGGTAATTGCATTACTCTTCACTCTGTTTCACCATCTCACCATTGACTTACATTAAACCTCATGAAGTTGTTCTATTTGTGTAAGAGATAGGAATTAAACCAACCAATGATATTTGGGGCTACTAAATAAGCATGAGTATCTTTTTACATTGTGATAATTGTTAACGACTGCCAATTAATCTCTCCTCCAGAAAGTGAATAATTAGGAAGGCTGCACTATCAAGGATGCTGTCTTTTGGATGAGATGTTAAACCAAGATGCCATTTTCCAACTAATGGAAACGTAAAAGATGCCAATGTACTACCTCAAAAAAAAAGCACTGGAGTTATCACTGGTGTCCTAACCTATATTTATCCCTTTTCTACACCACAACAGCTGATGATCTGGCTATTATCACACTGCTGTTTGTGATTGCTGGCTATACCCAAATTATTCCATTAATTGTACAATGCTTTGGGATGCCTGATGGTCATAAAATGCATTACATAAATTGCAATCTTGTTTTATTTTAATTCTCCATTTGCTCCCCTTCTAAATCCCATTTATTCCCTTTAATTTTTTGTAAGACTTTATATTGAGCTAAATATTCTAGCTTTCGTACCCTACTTTAAATTCTGTGCTGCAATTGTCATGGATAATGTAGATAATAAAGTGCGTCTAAGATGAATCAAGATGAAATCTGAGGTTCATGGTTGTTCAGTTAAAAACATCATCTTGGTAAAGGAGTTGACACTTAGGACTGGCTGCCTTGAAGATTGTAATGAAATTGACTTTTGCTTAAATTGTCTGCACCTATTCATCACGAAGGATGTACTGCAACTTGGGAGATAGCGCTTGATCTAAAATTCTTTCCTCGAAGATGTCAATTGATTAAAAACAAGCAAGTATCATTGAGGATTTTGAACTCTACTTAAATGCATATTCCACCTTTCACTATTCATTCACTCCTGGAGGTCTGAAGTGGATCTGTGATACATGTTACAACACAGCAGTGAACCCCTCTGTTAATCAAACCAAACACCCAGAAAAGCTCACCTCGCCCCATAATCTGTTGAAGTATGAGTGACAGAGAACTCCCTAATTCCACGATTTAAAGAAAAATATCAATTTTATTCTTTAACACCAAAAGTGAACATCAAACAACAGTTAGTTACAACTCTAAGCCTCCTTCCTCCTAAAGCTCTGCTTCTACCTCCAATTCTGTAACAATATACTGATCCAATAATCACCCTATTAAAATTACATTAACTTAATTTTCAAAACCAGACAGCGGCTATCGTCATCAGCATCTGATCTCTTTCAGCTGAGATCTCCCTGAGTCATCTTCCATCTTTTGCTGCAAAGATGTTTCACATGAAAAAGGTACCTTTAATCGACATTGTTTTGAATGGCAGTCTCTCTCTAGATGGTAGTTTGTTTGTCTCTCTCTGGCTAACTCTCAAAATGCTGGCTACTTTTATACCCCAAACATCAGATTCACTCATTGTTTTGATGTTGTCAAAACTATAAAATTCAAATTAGATTGGGTTATCCTGGGGCATAATTTAAACTGATTGGTTAAATTTGAACTGTTGTGAACATAGCAGCCAACTGTTACATATTGTCAAACTTCCTGTAACTCTGAGACTGCTAGTCAGTCACATGACAGGTGCCCGTAAACTCTCACTGCCAAAACAGATTTCACTCACTCTTAAACGTATGGTACATGCCTTCATCTTCATAACTTGCACCTCAGGATTCTTTGTGAAACACATTTGCCAGGAATTCTTTAATAGTTATTCTGAAATTTTTCTGAAGTGCTTCACTTAGAAAAAAATGGAAGTGTTATGTTACTGTCCCTTTTGGGCACGTTATTGTCAGCATAATGTGTTAGGGAGCTGCTTGGCCACTGACATCTTGTTAGCGTCCCCCCTTGGTCTGGAGGAGGTCATGTAGCCAGGCTGAGCAGTACCAGGGGTTGCAGGAAAGAATGCCAGGAGACAAATGAGAATCTTCTTCAGGATCTCTTCTACCAGAACACTTAGCATAGCAATCCTGCATGCTTGCACAGTTCCACTGAGAGAGAGTAGGGCCTTCTGTTAGTGTATGTTGATTAATGGGGTCGTTACAAAAATATGCTGTTATAGCACTTTTTTATATTGATGTACAAAAAGCTACTATGGTCACATGGTGTGTAGATCAATACAAATATCTAGTCAACACATCTTTTATTAAAGATCTATCTTGTTTTCCTCAGGAAAAGAAAGAGACAAATTTGCTGTGTTATGGTTTTTGAAGATGATGATGATGAAAATTACTCAAGGACTCATGGGTTTTTGAAAATCTGTCTTCAAACAGCTTATTTGACTTTTATTTCTTCTGAAATAATTCCCTCAAAAGGCTGTGAAAATAAATTCCCCAAATCAATCTTATATGGTTGTGCAGGAATAATTCCTTATTAGAATTCAGATGAGGAATTATATAAAATAACATATGCTTTTTTGCACTACAATTAAAGAAAGTTGTTGAGTTATAGTTGTCAGTTATTTATATGTGCACTTGCTAGGTTTTGATACTGGCTGTATACAGCTAACATTTTACCAGTGGTATGAAAGAATACACAGTAAGACCTGAGGCTGATGAACTTTTCTAAGGCTTTTCCACTTGCAACTGATTTAATAGTTGTCTCTTACACATAGGCCTGATATTCATGGCCTCCACTTAGCAGCAACAGAGCATTATTGCGAAAAAAATGATGGTTCTCCACTTACCACCCATCCTGCAGCTATCCCTAACAAGGTTTCTGGACCGTTCTTCAGGGTGGACACCTCTTTTGGGAAAAAGCCTGGATATAAGAATCAAGGTCTTGTTGTGGTTGTGGAATACTCTGGCAAACCCTAAGCCCCAACCAGTGCATTGTTTAGGAGCCACTTTGACGAGTGTGCACTGTTTCCCTATCTATTCACTATTCACTATCTACTCACTGGGAACCAGGTATTGAGGGGGCTAATTGGCAATTTTACAAACATATGAATGAAGAGCAGGGACAGGCCACTTTGTCACTTGAGTCGACTCTGCCAGAAGATCATGCATAATCTGTTTACTTCACATTCCTGACAACAAAGATCTAACCATTTTTCCTTGCTCATCATGGAGCTCTCAATCTTTGCCTGAAAAATATTCAAAAGTTCTGCTTCCACAGCCTTTTGAGGAAGAGCTCCAAATACACACGACCCTCTGTCAGAAAAACATTCCATTTATCTCTGTCTTAAGTGGGTGATTACTTATCCTGAAATAGTTCCAGATCCTCTCATGAAAGGAAACTTCCTTTCTGTATTCACCCTGTCAAGATCCCTCAGTGTCTTTCCATTTTGATCAAATTGCCTCTTTCTCTTCTAAAGATCAGGGGATACAAGCGTAGCCTGTCCAACCATGCCACGTAAGAATGGGGAGGAGAAAAATGGAATGCCCTATCCATCACAGATCTTCAGACAGCTCTTCTACCTCCACCTTGGCAAGGAGCAGTGTCAGAAAAAAATCAGCCAACCAGTGTTAGTATAGTAAACTTCCTCTGAACTGCTTTCAATGCAATGACATTCTTCTTTAAAACAAAGTGACCAATGTTGTAAATAGTACCCTAAATGCAGTCTTGCCAATTCCTTGGATAATTGAAGCATAACCTCTCACTTTTGCGTTCAATTCCCTTTGTGATAAACAATTATATTTCTAATTACTTTCCCAATTATTGCTGTACCTCGATACTAACCTACTGTGATTTATGCACTTGGTCACCCAGATCCTTCTGCATCTCCAAACTCTGCAACCTCTCACTGCTGAACCAATATACTTTTCCTTTCATTCTTCCTGTCAATAGGAATGTTGTCTATCCATTCATTTAAGGAATCAAAGTGACATTTATAACATAAAGGAAAAGATTCTTGTGAAACCAGGAGAAGCTCCTCCAATCATCTCTGGTAATGCACAAAGCCTAGAGCTGCCTTTAAGTACTGCACAAAGTCATTTATATCTCCTTCATTGCAAATCAGCAGTATTCCACTTGCCAAGTTGTAGCCTCTGAGGTAGAACTACATAACTGCTCTGGCTCAGCAAAAGTGTCCACAGACAGATTGTTTGATGAAATTGTAATGGAATTATTTTATGTTGTTTTTTATTGCAGGACCTCTGCTAACAGGATGCCTTACTAGTCCAGACAAGAGGGGCAGAAGATCAAAGAATGTGGAGTAGCAGTAAATGGGAAATGCGCTTTGAGGGGAGCTGGATCTAGTAGCTAGTCACTGTCAGCCCATCTTGAGTCAAAGTAGCTTGGATGCCTCCTCCTTTCCTGCAGTGGGATTGTAATAAGAACAGAGGCCTCACTTGAGCCAGGTGCTGGAGACTGCAGCTGACCACCAGGAATTTGAGGGCATGTTCTGGTGCATATACCACACCCAAGACATACCATTTCTGAGTGCTTTGCCCAGTTTCTGATTCAATAGGTTACTTATTCCCCTTATCATAAACATGCTGTCCCTGTGTATTTAGGTGGCAGAGGCAAGTCCTGAACCCAATGAAGAGTGGGTCGCCCTTCTCATAAGGCAGCCAAGTCTCTGGTTCAGCTGGTGGCTGGAGGATGGTAACTAAGGTCAAATGGTGGAGGAGGGAAGCATTGTGGAGGCTGTCAGGAGAGCAGGCATTCACCAACAAGTGCATGATGGCACACCAACTGAATGCTCATGCACTTGCAGAGCATTGCCCTTTAATGTGTGGGATCCACAGAACGAAGGGTGAAAAATCAATCTCACCTGCACTGTTCCCTCCAGTCTAGCAAAGCCTCCTGCCTGCTAAAGTTTCCTTTCCTGGTGAACTCGGCCTCCAACACTTCCTTGCAGAGATGCTTGGTGAAATTAGTTATAAATTATAGTCCAAAAGGTTTAATTGGAAGCACTAGCTTTCAGAGAGCTGCTCCTTCATCAGGTGTTTGTGGAGGACACAGTTGTAAGACACAGAATTTATAGCAAAAGTTTACAGTGTGATGTAACTGAAATTATACATTGAAAAATACCCTGATTGTTTGTTAAGTCTGTCTTCTGTTAGAATGACCATGTTAATTTCACTTCTTTCATGTGTAAATCATAAAACATCTTTTTTAAAGTTACATTCTCAGGAGAACTTTAACAATTGGTGTCAGCTCAGATAACGTGTTGAAGTTGTTAGCCTCCTGTGGGCTGCTGTCTGTGCCATAATGTTTAGACTGATTCTAATCTAATACATGATTTAACAGGTTCTTATATGGATTCATGCAGTTTTGAGCAAAGTACAATATAACTCTGCGAGTACAAATTCACCTCACAAACGTGTGTGTGTGTGTGTGTGTGTGTGTGTATGTGTGTGTGTGTGAAAAATTCTTTTTCCAGTGTGTGAATGGTATCATTAGTGGTTCTTCCTGCTGTCACCTGGATTTTAAAAATTTCATTAACATTGCTTCTCATTTCCATCCATCTCTTAGCTTCAGTAAATGTGAGCTCATGTGTGACTCTACTTTTCCATTCCTGGTCTTCTGTGTTTCCATTTCTATGGATAGGCTATTTGCTGAAACTTATAACAAGCACATAAAAAGCACAATACTGAGAATTAGATGTCTGAAATAACAGCAGAAAGTGCTGGAGAAACTCTGGCAACATTTGGAATATTGTGTGTAATTTTGGACCCCATATCTCAGGACGGATGTACTGGCCTGGAATGTGTTCAGAGGATATTCATGAGAATGGTCCCAGGAATGAAAAGCTTAACATATGAGGAACGTTGGAGGACTCTGGGTTTATATATGAAAGAGTTTAGAAGGATGGGGGTGGTGGGGGTAGGGGAGAGGAGGTGGTGGGGGATCTAATTGAAACTTACAGAATACTGAATAGCCTGGGCAGAGTAGAGGTTGGGAAGATGCTTCCATTGGTAGGAGAGACTGGGACCTGAGCGCATAGCATTAGAGTAAAGGGAAGATCTTTTAGAATGTTGATAAGGTGAAACTTCCTCAGCCAGAGAGTGGTGAATCTATGGAATTCATTGCCACAGAAGGCTGTGGAGGCCAGGTCATTGAATATATTTAAGACTGAAATAGATAGGTTCCTGAGTATCAAGGGGATCAAGGATTATGGGGAGAAAGCAGAAGAATGGGGTTGAGAAACTTATCAGCCAGTGATTGATTGGCAGAGCAGACTCCATGGGCTGCATGGCCTAATTTCTGCTCCTATGTCTTATGGCCTAAATTTGTGGATTCAATAGAGATTCAATAGTTACTTTAAGTACACTTCCTTACACCCTGCACCCCATAATGATTCCATATCTCTCTCCCAGTTTCTTCCTCTCTGTCCTATCTGTTCCAATGATGTTACACTTGACCGTTCTCCCTTCGCTTTGTCCAAGGAGAGTATCAGTCTCATGTTGATAGTGAGATAGCTGCAGTAGATTGTGATGTAGAATCAGTTTGGGTGGAAGGGAGGAATAACAAGGGTAAGAAGTTACAAGTGGGAGTTATCTATCGTCCTCTGAAGAGTTGTGACATTATATGACAAAGTATAAATCAGGATCTAATGGAGGGTCACTAAAATTGTCTTGGATGATTTTTCTCTTAATATGGCATGGACATTACCCTGAGGAACTCTTGCAGAGTTGGCCTGGAGTTGAGATGAGTGGTATTTGCCAGGTATGACTCCAACCAATGGAGATGTCTCCCTTACATTCCCATTCCTATTTTTGCTATGACTCTTTGAGGCCACACACACTTAAATGCAGCCTTGATGTCAAGGGCTGTCACTCTCATCTCCCCTCTGGAATTCAGCTCTTTTGTCTATGTTTGAACCAAAGCTGTAATGAGGTTGGGAGCTGATCTTATAATAAAATATAATGTGGATAGATATGGGGTTATCCACTTTGCTCAGAATGTTATCTGAATTACATTGGATGGGCAAAGGTGGGTTGTGCTCAGCAGTCTGCATCTGTGTATACCAGTCTCTGAAAGTAAGTATACTAGTGCAGCAGATGATGAAGAAAACAAATAGTATGTGGTCTGCGTAGTGAAAGGATTTGAGGATAGGAGTAAGAATGTCTTGCTGCATTTGTACATGGTCTTGGTGAGACCATACCTGGAGTATTGTGTTCCGTTTAGCCTTCTTATCTGAGGAGAAATGTTCTAGCTATGGAAGGACAGCAACAAAAGGTTTGTCAGACTGATTCCTGAAATGACAGTGCTGTCATATAAAGAAATCAGAATTAGGAGTCACAGTCTAAGCTTACAGGTTAGGCTGTCTAGGACGGAGATAACAAGAGAAATTTCTTCACCTGGAGAGTGGTGTGCCTGTGGAATTCTCTGCCACAGGAAGTGGTTGAGGCCAAAACTTTGAATGTTTGTAAGTAAAAGTTAGATATAGTATATGGCGAGAAAGTAGATAAAAGGGAACTGAGTTGCACAATCAGCAACGATCGATGGAACACAGAGAAGATTCAAAGGACCAAATGGCCTACTCCTGCTCCTAGTTTCTACTCAAGGAATCTACAGGCATAAGGAAAGGTTGAGTGACTGGATAAACTGAGATGAAATTTAATCTAGGCATGTATGAGATCATGCACTTTGATCGGAAGAATCAAAAGACAGATTCTAATTTCAATGGATTGACACTCGAGAAAAGAGCAACAGCAAAGGATCTAGGTGTTCTTGCGCATGCAACATATCAGGTTAGCATGTAGGTGCAGCAAGTATTAAGAAAGGAAATAAAACTTTGGCCTTTATTGCTGGAAGGTTGGAGTTTAAAAACAGAAGATTCTGCTTACAATTGTGCAGGATGTGGGTGGACTGTATTTACAATTTTGGTCACTGTCATTACGAATGAATTGGCATTGGAGGCAGTTCAGAAAAAGATTGACAGGGATGAAGGAGATGACTTATCAAGAACAGCTCATTTGACCATTATTGGTGACAATTTAGAAGAATGATTTAGAAGAATGTTTCTTGAAACATACAACATTCTGAGGGGGCTCGACAGGATTGATGTGAGATGGTGCTTTCCCCAGTGGGGGAATCACAAACTAGGGAACATAATAAGGAGCCATTCATTTAAAATGGGAAAGTGAAAAAAAAATTCCCACAGTTGGTAGTGAACATCTGGTATTCCCTACCTCAGAGTTATGGAGGCTAAATTACTGAAAGATTTAAAGAGGAGTTGGATAGAATGTTGAAATATTAAGGAATTGAGGGCTCTGATCAACTAACATGAAAAGGGGGTTGAGGCCTGTGGCAGATCAGCCATAATCTGGATGAATGTCAAGGCAGGCATGAGGAATCATTGATTAGAGTGGTGCTGGAAAAGCACAGCAGGTCAGGCAGCATCCGAGGAGCAGGAAAATCGACGTTTCGGGCAAAAGCCCTTCTTCAGGAATAGAGGAAGTGTGACTGCAGAGTGGAGAGATAAATGAGAGGCGGGTGGGGGTGGAGAGAAAGTAGCACAGAGTAAAATAGGTGAATGGGGGTGGGTATGAAGATGATAGCTCAGAGAGGAGGGTGGAGTCGATAAGTGGAAAGGAAGATAGGCAGGTAGGACACTTCAACCCCAGGGCATTAATATGGATTTCAGCAGTTTCCTCATTCCCCCTTCCCCCGACCTCACTCCAGCTCCAACCTTCCAGCTCAGCACCGTCCCCATGACCTGTCCTACCTGCCTATCTTCCTTACCACTGATCCACACCACCTCCTCTCTGACCTATCACCTTCATACCCACCCCCATTCACCCATTGTACTCTATGCTACTTTCTCCCACCCTCCTCTCTGACCTATCACCTCCATTCCCACCGTCATTCACCTATTGTACTCTATGCTACTTTCTCCCCGCCCCTACCCCCCTCTCATTTATCTCTCCACTCTGCAGGCACTCTACCTCTATTCCTGATGAAGGGCTTTTGCTTGAAACATCGATTTTCCTGCTCCTCGGATGCTGCCTGACCTGCTGTGCTTTTCCAGCATCACTCTAATCTAGACTCTGGTTTCCAGCATCTGCAGTCACTGTTTTCACCTACCATGAGGAGTCATTGGCCTACTCCAGTTCCATCTCTTATGTTCTTCATTCCCAACAAAGAGGCATATTGGACTTGAAACATTTTTTTTTCTTCCACAGGTGCTAACAGACTTGTTGAGTTTCAACAGCATTTTTAGTTTTATTTCGGACCTCAAGCATTCACAGTTTATTGTTTCTATTCTTCTTCATAACTATTCAGACATGCTGAGTATTTCTGGCACTTCTTGTTTTAGCTCACATGAATTTGTGGGTCCTGGAAATCATTTTCTAAATTATTTTTGATCATTTTCAATCCCAGATTTATCCCAGATATATAAAAAAGTGAAGCCGCCATAGTCTTGCCAGGCCATAGAGCTGCTCTCCCATTACAAAGATGACTGATGGTGGTTTAACGTGAGGGTCATTATGCATCAGGAGAGAGAAGCAATTGAGAAGGAGAGGTCTTCATGGTAATCTCAGCCAGAATTTAATCCATGGCTGTTGGTGTCATTTTACATTGCACAACAGCCATCCAGCCAAATGAGCTAACTACATGCATATTTAGCATCTAATTAGAGGAGACAAGAGTAAACTGTTGAGATTATAGTTTATTTTATACCTGTGTCATCTGAGACTTCACTCACACCTCAAAGCACATAGCTTACTTGGATGGCCATTTTTCCTGCATGCAAAAGATCCCAGGAAGAAATTCCCCCTCAAAAAACACTTCCCTCATCAAGTACTACATTATAATGTGAGTGATGCAGTTTCTAAAATCTTCCTCGTCCTTCTCTAAATGTTCCAGAATGCAGCAAAGTTAACTCAAAGTTTTACCAAATGTGTCCTCACTAGTGATCTGAACCATTTTATACAGAAGTAACCTTGACTGCATAATCATGCCTGTGGGCTTTTGAGAATTTCAATACACTATTGACTGTTTCTCTGGCTTTTGTGTCAATAGTTTGATGCCGCGGTCTACAAATTGCAAGGTTTGACTTTGGGGGATAGCAGAGCTTTTTGCTGATCAAGGTTAAAAGCATCAGTCCCAGAAATAGTCCTTTTTTGGCATTCAGTATTGGAAACAAACACTTCCAGAACAAGAAAGATGCAAATTAAAGTTCTCTCTGTTCTTTTGTAACCACATGAAGAAAATACCACTCCAACTGTATTTTTGATATCCAGCTGTTTCTATGACTGAACCAGAGTAGCAATGTCTTTCTAATGTTTTCATCTTATTATTGATACAATTATCATCCCCTTTTTGCCCCATCCAAGAGATCTTGACACACTTTTGAGTACTTTAACTGACTTTAGCACATGCTGTTGTGATTGCACAATGAAGGTTGCTGAGATTTCCAAAGTCATTGCACACTGCAAACAATAGGCTCTGAAATATGTCTGCAATCATTTGTCATTCTCGAGCTGGTGTTTAAACAGGTCATTCTGCATGCTGTCTAACAGTTACAATTTGCTTTAGTGTTCTCATTATTATTTCACATATGTTCAAGTGACACGTTTTTGGGATTACAAATGGTGTTCTTCACTAGTGGACTGCATTATACTTTTGAAATTATATTTATTAATGCAATACCAATTCAATCTTCATGACAATAAAAACAATCAACAAACCCATTACTTATCCTTATTCAATTTTTGTCACGGTATAAATTTCATTCCCCATCCGACCCACACCCAAGCATATGTTATGAATTATAATACGAATGTATCATCTATTACTTTGATAAAACATAGATTCACAGCAAGAACAATTTCTGTCTCAGGCTGAGATACTCCTGAGATTAAGATAGAAAACATTATTTATTCAGCATTAAAAATTATTAAGTCAACAATTACATATATTAGTAAATAAATTCTGATAATTTCCCACCATGGTATTAAAGATATCATAGGTTACTTCTTAGTTTGGGCTTCTTGAGTTATTTAATAACCACACAGCTTAGCTAGCATTCTACAAGCACGTTAAACATTCCAAGAGAAAAACAAAATCCAATTACACACCAGTTAGAGATAAAAATATACCCACTGAATAACTGTGAAGATTCCAAGTTCAGTATCAGAAGGGTCCATCTTTGCAGAGTTAGGGTGCAGTAAGGTAGCAATCTCAAAGAGGGTGTCAAATCCGTTACATAAATTCACAGAGAAAATTTGATGTCATTTACCGGCTTGGACGGAATGTACTTTCTTAGGTCACAGTACTTGGATTTTTCCCTCTGAATCACTTTGCCTTCTTGGATAAATCCTGACCATTAACAGACTGGCCTGTTTTCTCCAAGAGTGAGCTGCAACTGCCTAAAGCAAGAGAGAAGTCATTTTTTCTGCCTCAGTAACGATACAACATTGTGTTCAATGTCACTGCACCAGTCCAGAGAGGGATCACAACAGAACAACTGTCTCCTGGTACATGGACCTAAGCTACAAATATCAATGCCAGGATACAAAACTCATAGGGTCAATGCTTGATATGTGCTTCACAATATTTTATCTTTATTTTTGTTATTCTGTGGACATTCTACTAAGTAATGGTATTACAAGTGTTAGCTATGGTAATTTTTACTTTAAATCAGCGTATTATGATTCTAGCTGACCATAATACTGGACAGGTCTGATCCAAGAGTGAATTCTGGCTTGATTTAAAAGATGTTTGTGTTTTCCAGTTTGTTTACCATGGTGGTCAGCTACTGAACTTACTCGCAAGAGGCTGCCAATTTATCATTAACAAAAGAACATCATTACTTATTAGGCACAAAAAAATTATATTGTATAATAATGGCATGAAACAATCTTATTATAAATATCATAAAGATTCAACCCTTTTACTTTCACAACAACCTGACAGAAATTCAAACCTCAGCAAAAGGTCACCTGTTTTCATTTTAAAATTTCTTCTTCAGGTGACATGGCTGTACTTGGTTTCTTTCTGGCGACATCTGCATTCATTTGATGCCATCTTCTTTAGCTACTGCCTCTTCATAAGACCCTTAAACCACTAGCACATGCCCATTTACCCCTGAATTTGATGGGTATCTTCTCCTCTGAATCTGTTTATGGAACTTTTCTCTTACTAACTTTGAAGCGACCCTGAGCTTTTTCCTCCTTCTGCCCTGTTTTGAAAACTGTAACTGCACTGTCGATCTTAAAGACTTACTTTCTGACTGACCTGCCTCTGTGTCTGGAAGAGAGTTGCACATTGATTCTAAATGTAATGTTGTTTCTGTCTCTGTCTCCTTGTGCCAAAGGCACCTTCTTACAATAAACTGTCCCATTCTTTTTTTCTGTCTTCTCGTCTAGCTTTCTAATGCATCGACATATTCACCAATGTTTTATAAAGGCCCTATTTAAATGCACATAAAAACATTTCCAGACAACGTGGTACCATATGCAGAACTCAAAAATGAAATGAAAACGGTTTTTCCTTAACACATGCAGGATAGAAACATAAATCAAATGTAAAGTTGTTAAGTCCACTTTAGAAACCATGTCGCCAAATAATAACAAAATATCATTTAGCTTCATCACAGAAAAATATTGTATAGTGGAATTATTTCCTGTCAGGATTATCATGACTAGTTACCGACAGTTTTATAGAATTATTAGCCAGTGTATAATTGGCATTAACTTCATAATACAGGAATTCTATTGTGAATGTTGTGATGTAATTTTAATACAATATCAAGAAATGTTAAAGAAGAATCAATCCATTGATGACTTTATTTTGCATATAATAATGTTCTCAAACTAAAAAGGAACACTTTGGGAATTATATGTCTTCCAAAAGAGTTAAAAGACAGTGAACCTAGAATTGGAACGGTGCATTTAGATCTGGATGTAATCTTACTCACTGAGTTGGAAGGCTTGTTTTCAGACGTTTCGTCATCATACTTGTTAACACCATCAGTGAGCCTTCCGTGAAGCACTGGTAGGATGGCCTGCTTTCTATTTATGTGTTTAGGTTTCCGTGGGTTGGTAACATCTTGGTAATATCATTTCCTGTGGTGATGTAATTTCCTGTTCTTTTTCTCAGTGGGTGGAAAATGTGTTTGTTGATAGAGTTCCGATTGGATTGCCATGCTTCTAGGAATTCTAGGAATTCTCATGCACAGAGCCATAGAGTCATAGAGATATATAGCATGGAAACAGACCCTTCAGTCCAACCCGTCCATGCCAGCCAGATATCCCAACTCAATTTAGTGCCACCTGCCAGCTCCCAGCCCATATCCCTCCAAACCCTTCCTATTTATATACCATCCAAATGCTTCTTAAATGTTGCAATTGTACCAGCCTCCACCACTTCCTTTGGCAGCCCGTTCCATACAGGTACTACCCTCTGTGTGAAAAAGTTGCCCCTTAGGTCTCTTTTATATCTTTCCCCTCTCACCCTAAACCTATGCCCTCTAGTTCTGGACTCCCCCACCCCAGGGAAAATACTTTGTCTATTTATTCTATCCATGTCTCTCATGATTTTGTAATCCTCTATAAGGTGACCCCTCAGCCTCCAATGCTCCAACATCCTTGTAAATCTTTCCTAAACCCTTTCAAGTTTCACGACATCTTTACGATGGGAAGGAGATCAGAACTGCATGCAATATTCCAACAGTAGACTAATCAATGTCCTGCACAGCTGCGACATGACCTCCCAACTCCTGTACTCAATACTCTGACCAATAAAGGAAAGCATACCAAACGCCTTCTTCACTCTCCTATCGACCTGCGAATCCACTTTCAAGGAGCTATGAACCTGCACTCCTTGTTCAGCAACATTCCCGAGGACCTTACTGTTAAGTTTCTGTTTGACTTGTCCTAGGATGGACATGTTGTTCCAGTTGAAGTGGTGTCCTTCCTCATCTGTATGTAAGGATACTAGTGAGAGTGGGTCATTCCTTTTTGTGGCCAGTTGATGTTCATGTATCCTGGTGGCTGGTTTTCTGCCAGTTTGTCCAATGTAGTGTTTGTTACAGTTCTCGTATGGGTACTTTGTAAATGACATTTAGTTTTTCTTGTTGTCTGTATCGGGTCTTTCAAGTTCATTAGCTGGTGTTTTAGTGTATTGGTGGGTTTGTGGGCTACCATGATGCCAAGAGGTCTGAGTATTCTGGTGGTCATTTCTGAGATGTCTTTGATGTAGGGAATCATTTACCATCCCCTGAGAAAAAGTACAGGAAATGACATTACCACAGGAAATGACAATGCCACAGGAAATGATGTCACCAACCCAAGGAACCCTCAACACAAATAAAAAGTGGGCCATATACCACCAGTCTTCACTGGAGGCTCACTGATTATGTTATCTAGTATGGTGCCGCAACATCTGAAAACAAACATTCCAGTTCAGTGAGCAAACTTACATCCAGAACGTCAACATGAGCTACAAATTATCTCAAAACTCGCTAGTGCATTTAGATATTATTACTACGATGATAGGGATCAATTATTAATCCTGAACTTCTTTATTCTGATTTTTTTAAAAGACTTCAATGAACTAAAATGTTAGAAAGGATAAATATGGACCTAAAACGACTGGTGTGGGTACCTGACCACATATGAAGACTGGTCCAGGAACACATGTAGGACATAACATTTCATTTAAAGACAGTGAAATCTGGCAACAAAATCAATGTTAAGAAAATTACATCCTGTTTAATTCACACTTTCACATATGGGAAGGCGGGGGAATGATTATTGTGTGTGGAGTATTCAGTTTGGTAAAACAATGAAGGGAGACTGGAATACACAAAAGGACCTTATTTTGGCAGCTGCTTTTGAGCAGCAAAGCAGAAGGAAGAAAATGAATTCACAAGAACAGATTTGAGACAGCTTGTTCTTCTTCCCTTTTGGTCTGCCTGACCATCCTTTTAAAAAAAGGGTCTGTTGAAAAAGCAAGCTGGAAGGCAACTATTCACTGAGCATTGAGGACTTAACAAACTCTTGTGCTAAAGAACAATCAAGACAACATCTAAACAGTCAGGAAGTCAGGTTTCACTATCGTCACCTTTATCTTCCTGTTTGTACCAGGCATCCTCCACCTCTTGCTTTTCACTGTGATCGGTGTTTGATGTTGTATGAATTTTTTTTTAAGTGAAGCAGCTAATAAAATCTTTTGTTCCACTCAAGAAAATCTAGAAATGGGCTCCTTCTTTTAATCTAGTTCATGAGGTTTTAATTGGAGTGTGATGGTTCCTTGCTAAAATTAACTAAGAAATGAGAAGCATTTAATAAAAAAATGAGCTGATTCCTGCTTCTCACTTAGTCATACCATTTTATCAGTAGGCAGTACATTTGCACAAATGGGCAAACTTTTACCATCTAAGATGTATGGATGGTTAAGTAGGGCAAGTGCACTTTCAATGCCAATACTCTGATCGATTAATGCTGGGCTTTTACCAGTTTGATGGTGTCCACTGTATTTGAAGTTATCATTAAGTATGACACACAAATTGGACTGGAATCGCCCAACAAAAGGGATCTGGAGGTATGCTTCTCTGAAAATCAGTCATTACGTGATTCAATACCATCCGTTCTTGGTTCATGTCACAGGAACCTGGATGGGACTTTACAGTGGCATATACAGAACAACCTCAATTATCCGAACAAGACGGGTGGGGAGTACAGAGGAACCTAGATTATCCGAATATTGGATTATCTGAAGGAGACGTCCAGCTCCTGATAGAAACATGACATCAAAGAGCTGTTTCAACCCTGATCGCGTCTTTTGTTTACAGTACAGTGATTAAAAATTAACTCAGCTCATTGCTGCTGAGAACAGTCCTGGACAGTCCAGGCACCGTCTCCAAATAACTGACCTCCAGCCCTCTCTCTCTCCCCATACACTTTCCCTGGAGTTCTACACAGGCATGTACCCTAAACCCCCTTCCCCAGATAATCTCTCCAACATTGTTCTGTACAGGGCAAAGGTGGAAACTGTCAAAAGTGTGTGTGTGTGTGTGTGTGTTATTTGGAGACTTCTTCTGTTGGTCAGTGCAATTGCCCCAGGGTGAGGGGTTGTGCGGATGGGGTGTTTTGGGGACTGTGGGGGGGGGAGGGGAGCGGAGGTGTGGACGGCAGTTGGATGGTTGGTAGGGGTGGATGGGGAGCAGGGTTGGGGAGTGGAGGGGGGGTGGTGTTGGACAGGACTGGGGTGGGCAGGGGTGGATGGGGTTGGGGGTGTGGGGTAGGAGCAGACAGGGTGCAGGGTTGGGACAGGTGGGGTTTGGAGAGTGATGTGGGAGTGGATAGGGTTTGGAGGGTGGGGTCGGAGCAGACGGGGGGGCTGACGGGGTTTGGAGGGTGGGTGGGAGCAGACAGGGGGGCTGACGGGGTTTGGAGGATGGGGTGGGAGCAGACGGGGGGAGCTGATGGGGTTTGGAGGGTGGGGTGGGAGCAGACGGGAGGCTGTCGGGTTTTGGAGGGTGGGGTGGGAGCGGACAGGGGAGCTGACGGGGTTTGAAGGATGGGATGGGAGCGGATGGGGGGGAAGGGGGTTTGGAGGTTGGGGTCGGAGCAGACGGGGGGGCTGACAGGGTTTGGAGGATGGGGTGGGAGCAGACGTGGGGGCTGATGGGGTTTGGAGGGTGGGGTGGGAGCAGACGGGAGGTTGACGGGTTTTGGAGGGTGGGGTGGGAGCGGACAGGGGAGCTGACGGGGTTTGAAGGATGGGATGGGAGCAGATGGGGGGGGAAGGGGGTATGGAGGTTGGGGTGGGAGCAGATGGGGGAGCTGACGGGGTTTGGAGGGTGGGGTAGGAGCGGACGGGGGGGCTGACGGGGTTTGGTGGGGTGGGAGCGGACAGGGGGGCTGATGAGGTTTGGGGGGTGGGAACGGAAAGGGGGGCTGACGGGGTTTGGAGGGTGGGATGGGAGCAGACAGGAGGGCTGACGGGGTTTAGAGGGTGGGGTGGGAGTGCATGGGAATGCGGACGGGTTTGGGTGGCAGGCAGGGTTTGGAGGCAGGTTGGGAGCAGACGTGGAAGCGGACAGGGTTGGGGGAGTGGTGTTTAGTTGATGGGGTGGGAGCGGATGGGGTTGGGGGCAGGAGGGGTTGAGCGGGGGCAGACAGGGTTAGAGGCAGACCAGGTGGGGGGCAGGAAGTGCTGGGGTGGGGGTAGAAGGGGTTGAAGCCAGTCGGGTTTGGGGTAGGTGCAGGCAGTGTTGGCGCCAGGAGGAGTTGGTTTGGGGGTGGATGGGGTTTGAGGGCGGTACTGATTGGTGTGGGGGCCAGACATGCTTGGGGTGTGGTCGGTCTTGAGGTGGGGCGGATGAGGTTGGGGGGCAGTCGGGGCTGGGGTAGGTGTGGACAGGGTTGGCGCCAGGAGGTGTTGAGTTGGGGGCGGATGGGGTTGGGGGCAGTACTGATTGGGGTGGGGAGATGGGGTTGGGGGCAGTATTGATTGTGGTGGGGGCGGATGGGGTTAGGGGCAGTAATGATTGGAGTGGGGGTGGATGGAGTTGGGGGCAGTACTGATTGGGGAGGTGGGTACGGATGGGGTTGGAGGCAGTACTGATTGGGGTGGGGGGGCGGATGGGGTTGGGGTTGGGGCATGGTACTGATTGGGGTGGGTGGGCGGATGGGGTTAGGGCAGTACTGATTGGTGTGGGTGGGCGGATGGGGTTAGGGCAGTACTGATTGGGGTGGGGGGATGGGGTTGGGGGCAGTATTGATTGTGGTGGGGGCGGATGGGGTTAGGGGCAGTAATGATTGGAGTGGGGGTGGATGGAGTTGGGGGCAGTACTGATTGGGGAGGTGGGTACGGATGGGGTTGGAGGCAGTACTGATTGGGGTGGGGGCAGATGGGGTTGGGGCATTACTGATTGGGGTGGGGGCGGATGGGGTTGGGGCATTACTGATTGGGGTGGGGGGCGGATGGGGATGGGGCAAAACTGATTGGGGTGGGGGCAGATGGGGTTGGGGCATTACTGATTGCGGTGGGGGGCACGGATAGGGATGGGGCAGAACTGATTGGGGTGGGGGTGGATGGGGTTAAGGGATGGTACTGATTGTGGTGGGGGTGGATGGGGTTGGGGGCAATACTGATTGGGGTGGGGGTGGATGGGGTTGGGGATGGTACTGATTGGGGTGGGGGGGTGGATGGGGTTGGGGCAGTACTGATTGGGGTGAAGGCGGATGGGGTTGGGGGATGGTTCGGGTTGGGGTGGGGGCGGATGAGGTTGGGGGCGGATGGGGTTGAGGCATTACTAATTGGGGTGAGGGCGAATGTGGTTGGAGGCAGTGTGGATTGGTGTGGGGCAGATGGGGTTGGGGGCATTACTGATTGGCATGGGGACGGATGGGGTTGGGGGATGGTACTGATTGGGCTGGGGATGATGTTTTTGGAGCAGTACTGATTGGGGTGAGGGGGATGGGGTTGGGGGCAGTACTGATTGGGATGGGGGCGGATGAGGTTGGGGGCATTACTGATTGGGGTGCGGGGCAGATGGGGTAAGGGGCATTGCTGATTGGGGTGGGGGCGGATGGGTTTGGGGGATGGTACTGATTGGGGTGGGGGGGTGAATGGGGTTGGGGGCATTACTGATTGGGGTAGGGCGGATGGGGTGAGGGATGGTACTGATTGGAGTGGGGTGGCGGATGGAGTTGGGGTCAGTACTGATTGAGGTGGTGGATGGTTTTGGGGGCATTACTGATTGGGGTGTGGGCGGATGGGTTTGGGGGCAGTACTGATTGGGGTGGGGGGGTTGGATGGGGTTGTGGCAGTACTGATTGGGGTGGGGGGATGGTTTTGGAGGCAGCACTGATTGGGGTGGGGTTGGATGGCTTTTGGGGCAGTACTAATTGGGGGGCGGATGGGGTTGGGGGATGGAACTGATTGGAATGGGGGGGCGGATAGTTTTGTGGGGCAGTACTGATTGGGGTGGGGGGTGGATGGGGTTGGGGGCAGTACTGATTGGGGGGGCGGATGGGGTTGGGAGTATTACTGTTTGGGGTGGGGGCAGATGGAGTTGGGCAGTATTGATTGGAGTGGGGGCGGATGGAGTTGAGGGCCGTACTGATTGGGGTGGGAGCAGATAGGGATGGTGCATTACTGATTGGGGTGGAGGCGGATGGGGTTGGGGGCAATACTGATTGAGGTGGGGATGGATGGGGTTGGGGGCAATACTGATTGGGGTTTGGGGCGGATGGGGTTGGGGGCAGGACTGATTGGGGGGGTGATGGGGTTGGGGGGCGGATGGGGTTGGGGGATGTTACTGTTTGTGGTGGGGTTGGATGGGGTTGGGAGCATTACTGATTGGGATGGGGCGGATGGGGTTGGGGGCATTACAGATTGGGGTGGGGGCAGATGGGGTTGGGGCATTACTAATTGGGAAGTGGGCAGATGGGTGTGGGGGCATTACTGATTGGGGGTGGATGGCGTTAGGGCATTACTGATTGGGGTGGGCACGGATGGGGTTGGGGCAGTACTGATTGGGTTGGGGGCAGATGGGGTTGTGGGCAGTACTGATTAGGGTGGGGGGATGGAGTTGGGGGCAGTACTGATTGAGGTGGGGACGGATGGGATTGGGCCAGTACTGATTGGGGTGAGGGCAGATAGGGTTGTGGCAGTACTGATTGCGGTGGGGGGGGGGAATGGGGTTGGGGGCAGTATTGATTGGGGTGGTGGCAGATAGGTTTGGGGACATTACTGATTGGGGTGGGGACGGATGGGGTTGGGGGCATTACTGATTGGGGTTGGAGCACGGATGGGGTTTGGGGCAGTACTGATTGGGCTGGGGGCGGATGGGGTTGGGACAGCACTGATTGGGGGTGTGAATGGGGTTGGGGCATTACCGATTGGGGTGGGGGTGCGGATGGGGTTGGGGCAGTACTGATTGGGGTTGGGGCGGAAGGAGTTGGGGGCAGTAGTGATTGGGTTGGGGGCATTACTGATTGGGGTGGGGGGCGAATGGGGTTGGGGCAGTGCTGATTGGGGGTGTGAATGGGGTTGGGGCATTACTGATTGGGGTGGGGGTGCGGATGGGGTTGGGGCAGTACTGATTGGGGTTGGGGCGGAAGTAGTTGGGGGCAGTAGTGATTGGGTTGGGGGGGATGGGGTTGGGGGCATTACTGATTGGGGTTGGGGCACGGATGGTGTTTGGGGCAGTACCGATTGGGGTGGGGCAGATGGGTTTGAGGACATTACTGATTGGGGTGGGGGGGCGGATGAGGTTGGGGCAGTACTGATTGGGGTGGGGGCAGATGGGTTTGGGGGCATTACTGTTTGGGGTAGGGGGGCGGATGAGGTTGGGGCAGTACTGATTCGGGGCGTGATTGGGGTTGGGGAATTACTGATTGGGGTGGGAGTGCGGATGGGGTTGGGGCAGAACTGATTGGGGTTGGGGCGGATGGGGTTGGGGGCCATACTGATTGGGGTGGGGTGGTCGGATGGGGTTGGGGGCTTTACTGATTGAGGTGGGGACGGATGGGTTTGGGCGCTGTACTGATTGGCGTGGGGGCGGATGGGGTTGGGGCATTACTGATTGGGGTGTGGGGTGTGGATGGGATTGGGGGCAGTACTGATTGGAGTGGGGGGGATGGGGTTGGGGCAGTACTGATTGGGGTAGGGGGGGTGGATGGCATTCGGGGCAGTACTGATTGGGGTGGGGGCGGATGGGGTTGGAGGATGGTACTGATTGGGGTGGGGGTGGATAGGGTTTGTGGTATTACTGATTGGTTTGGGGGCAGATGGGGTTGGGGGCAGTACTGATTGGGGTGGGGGCAGATGGGGTTGGGGATGGTACTGATTGGGTTGGGGGGCGGATTGGGTTGGGGCAATACTGATTGGGGTGAGGGCGGATGGGGTTGGGGATGGAATTGATTGGGCTGGGGGGGCAGATGGGGTTGGGGATGGAATTGATTGGGGTGGGTGTGGATGGGGTTGGGGGCATTACTGATTGGGGTGGGGGCGGATGGTGTTGGGGGCATTACTGATTGGGGTGGGGGCGGATGGTGTTGGGGCATTACTGATTAGGGTGGGGGCAGATGGGGTTGGGGGCAGTACTGATTGGGGGCAGGATGGAGTTGGGGCATTACTGATTGGGATGGGGGCGGATGTGGTTTGGGCAGTACTGATTAGGGTGGGGGGATGGGGCTGGGGCAGTACTGATTGGGGTGGGGGGGCGGATGGGGTTGGGGGATGGTACTGATTGGGTGGGGGGTGGATGGGGTTGGGGCAGTACTGGTTGGGGTGGGGTGGCGGATGGGATTGGGTGCAGTACTGATTGGGGTGGGGGAATGGGGTTGTGGGCAATACTGATTGGGGTGGGGGCGGATGGGATTAGGCCAGTACTGATTGGGGTGAGGGTGGATGGGGTGGGTTAGTACTGATTGGGGTGGGGGGGGGGGATGGGGTTGTGGGCAATACTGATTGGGGTGGGGGCGGATGGGGTTGGGTGCAGTACTGATTGGGGTGGGGGGATGGAGTTGGGGGCAGTACTGATTGAGGTGGGGGGATGGAGTTGGGGGCAGTACTGATTGAGGTGGGGCGGATGGGATTAGGCCAGTACTGATTGGGGTGAGGGTGGATGGGGTGGGTTAGTACTGATTGGGGTGGGGGGGGATGGGGTTGTGGGCAATACTGATTGGGGTGGGGGGATGGAGTTGGGGGCAGTACTGATTGAGGTGGGGGGATGGAGTTGGGGGCAGTACTGATTGAGGTGGGGCGGATGGGATTAGGCCAGTACTGAAGGGGTGAGGGTGGATGGGGTAGGTTAGTACTGATTGGGGTGGGGACGGATGGGGTTGGGGATGGTACTGATTGGGGTGTGGACGGATGGGGTTGGTGGCATTACTGATTGGGGTGGGGGCGGATAGGGTTGGGGGCATTACTGATTGGTGTGAGGGCGCATGGGTTTAGTGACAGTACTGATTGGGGTGGGGTCGGATGGGGTTGGGGGCATGACTGATTGGGTTGTGGGCGGTTCAGTTTGGGCCTTTACTAATTGGGGTGGGGGCGAATGGGGTTGGGGCAGTACTGATTGGGGGTGTGGATTGGTTTGGGGCATTAGCGATTGGAGTGGGGGCGGATTGGGTTGAGGGCAGTACTGATTGGAGTGGGGGGGTGGATGGGGTTGGGGGCAGTCTTGATTGGGGTGTGGGGATGGGGTTGGGGCAGTACTGATTGGAGTGGGGAGGATGGGGTTGGGGTCAGTACTGATTGGGAGTGGGGGGATGGGGTTGGGGGCAGTACAGATTGGGGTGGGGGGGGCGGATGGTTTTGGTAGCAGGACTGATTGAGGTGGGGTGGATGGGGTTGTGGGCAGTACTGATTGGGGTGGGTGCAGATGGATTTGGGGGCAGTACTGATTGGGGGTGTGGATGGGGTTGGGGCATTACTGATTGGGGTGGGGGCAGATGGGGTTGGGGGCATACTGATTGGAGTGGGGGGGAAGGGGTTGGAGGCAGTATTGATTGGGGTGGGGTGGATGGGGTTGGGGGCAGTACTGATTGGGTGGGGGGGGATGGGGTTGGGGCAGTATTGATTGGGGTGGGGGGTACGGATGGGGTTGGGGCAGTACTGATTGGGGTGGGGGGAAGGGGTTGGGGGCAGTACTGAATGGGGTGGGGGCGCGGATGAGGTTGGGGGCAGTACTGATTGGGGTGGGGAGGCGGATGGGGTTGGGAGCATTACTGATTGGGGTGGGCAGGGTGTATGGGGTTGGGGGCAGTACTGATTGCAGTGAAGGTGGTTGGGGTTGGGGGCATTACTGATTGGGATGAGGGTGCGGATGGGGTTGCGGCAGTATTGATTGGGGTGGGGCGGGTGGGGTTGGGGGCAATATTGATTGGGGTGAGGGTGGATGGGGTTGGGGGATGGTACAGATTGGGGTTGGGGCGGATGGGTTTGGGGGCATTACTGATTGGAGTGGGAGGCGGATGGGATTTGGGGCAGTACTGATTGGGGGCGTGAATGGTGTTGGGGCATTACTGATTGGGGTGGGGTGGGTGGATGGGGTTGGGGGCCGTACTAATTGGGGCGGGAATGGGGTTGCGGCATTACTGATTGGAATAGGGGTGCGGATGGGGTTGGGGCAGTACTGATTGGGGTGGGGGCGGATGGTGTTGGGGCATTACTGATTGGAGTGGGGGGGCGCATGGGGTTGGAGGCAATACTGATTGGGGTGTGGGGGCGGATGGGGTTGGGGTATGGTACTGATTGGGGTGGGGGCGGGTGGGGTTGGGGGATGGTACTGATTGGGGTAGGGGCAGATGGGGTTGGGGGCAGTTCTGATTGGGGTGCGGCGGATGAGTTTGGGGGATGGTACTGATTCGGGTGGGGGTGGATGGGGTTGGGGGCATAACTGATTGGGGTGGGGGCGGATGGTGTTGTGGGCATTACTGATTGGGGTGGGGTGGGTGGATGGGGTTGGGGGCCGTACTAATTGGGGCGTGAATGGTGTTGCGGCATTACTGATTGGAATGGGGGTGCGGATGGGGTTGGGGCATTACTGTTTGGAGTGGGGGGCGCATGGGGTTGGAGGCATTACTGATTGGGGTGTGGGGGCGGATGGGATTTTGGGCAGCATTGATCGGGGTAGGGGGGATGGGGTTGGGGGATGGTACTATTTGGGGTGGGGGAGATGGTTGGGGGATGGTACTGATGGGGGTGAGGGCGTGGATGGGGTTGGGGGCAGTACTGATTGGTGTGGGGCAGATGGTTTGCGGGGCATTACTGATTGTGGTGGGGGCAGATGGGGTTGGGGCAGTACAGATTGGGGTGTGGGACGGATGGGTTTGTGGCAGTACTGATTGGGGTTGGGGGGATGGTTTTGGGGGCAGTACTTATTGGGGTTGGAGGTGGATGGTTTTGGGGGCAGTTCTGATTGGGGTGGGGGCGGATGGGGATGGGGCCAGTACTGATTGGGGTGGTGGCGGATGGGGTTGGGGGCAGTACTGATTGAGGTGGGAGGGGATGGGGTTGGGGGATGGTACTGATTGGGGTGGGGGCAGATGGTTTTTGGGGCATTACTTATTGGGATGGGGGCGGATGCAGTTGGGGGATGGTACTGATTGGGGTGAGGGGGCGGATGGGGTTGGGGGGCAGTACTGATTGGTGTGGAGGTGGATGGGGTTGGGGCCATTACTGACTGGGGTGGGGCAGATGGTTTGGGGGGCATTACTGATTGTGGTGGGGGCAGATGGGTTTGGGCAGTACAGATTGGGGTGTGGGACGGATAGGTTTGTGGCAGTACTGATTGGGGTTGGGGGAATGGTTTTGGGGGCAGTACTTATTGGGGTTGGAGGTGGATGGTTTTGGGGGCAGTTCTGATTGGGGTGGGGGCGGATGGGGATGGGGGCAGTACTAATTGAGGTGGAGGCAGATGGGGTTGGGGGCAGTACTGATTGGGGTGGGGGCAAATGGGGTTGGGGGATGGTACTGATTGGGGTGGGTGGGGCGGAAGGTGTTGAGGGCAGTACTGATTGGGGTGGGGGGGCTGATGGGGTTGGGGGATGGTACAGATTGGGGTGGGGGTGGATGGGGTTGGGGCAGTGGTGATTGGGGTGGAGGCGGATGGTTTTGGGGCAGTACTGATTTGGGTGGGGGGGCGGATGGGGTGGGGGATAGTACTGATTGGAGTGGGGGCAGATGGGCTTCGGGGATGGTACTGATTGGGGTGGGGGGGGCGGATGGGGTTGGGGCAGTGCTGATTGGGGTGGGGGGGCAGATGGAGTTGGGGGATGGTACTGATTGGGGTGGGGGGGGCAGATGGGGTTGGGGCAGTACTGATTGGGGTGGGGGGGCAGATGGGGTTGAGGGTAGTACTGATTGGGGGGGCGGGCAGATGGGGTTGGGGGATTGTACAGATTAGGTTGGGGGCGGTTGGTTTTGGGGGCAGTACTGATTGGGGTGGGGGTGCGAATGGGGTTGAGGGATGGTACTGATCGGTGTGGGGGCGGATGGGGTTGGAAGTAGTACTGATTGGGGTGGGGGCAAATGGGGTTGGGGATGGTGCTGATTGGGTTGGGTCAGATGTGTGTGGGGGCAGTACTGATTGGGGTGGGGGGGGCGGATGGGGTTGTGGGCAGTACTGAATGGGGTGGGGGCGGATGGAGTTGGGGTGGTCTAGGTTGGAGGCAGTTGGGGTTGGGGTGGGAGCAGAAGGAGTGGGGGCAGATGGGGTTGGAGTGGCCGGAGGTGGGGGTGGTTCGGGTTGGGGTGGGAGCGGATGGGGTGGGGCAGATGGGATTGGGGTGGTCGGGGGTGGGGGCGTTTGCGGTTGGGGTGGTCGGGGGTGGGGGCGTTTGGGGTTGGGGTGGTTGGGGTCGGGGGCAGTTGGGGTTGGGGTGGGAGCAGACGGGGTGGGGGCAGACGGGGTTGGGGTGGGGCAGACAGCGCTGTAGGCGGGTGAGCTGGAGGCGGTCAGGGTTGGGGTGGGGGCAGATGGCATTGTTGGTGGGGTGGCAGCGGTCGGAATTGGGGTGGGGGCAGGCGTGGTGTGGGCAGATAAGGTTGGGCGTGGGGGTGGGGGTGTGTTGAGATGAGAGTGTACTGGGTTGGTGGGCGGGGAGGGTTGGTGTGGGGTCGGACAGGGTTGTGGTTGGGGGCGGATGGCGTTGTGGGCTGGTGGGGTGGGGGTGTACAGGGTTCGGGGTGAGTGCTGGTGGGATGGGGTTGCAGAAGTTGGGGGACAAGCGGAGTTGGTGTGGGTGCGGATGGGATTGGGAGGTGGGCAGGGTGGGGTTGTATGGAGTTTGGGGTGTGGGTGTTGGAGTGGGGTGTATGGTGTTGGGGGTGAGCAGGGTTGTGGTGAGGGTGGATGGGGTTGGGGGGGCGGGCAGGGTTTGGGCGACAGGGTGAGAGCACGTTGGGTTAGGGTTGGGTGGGGATTGGGGGTCGGGGTTGCGGTGGAAAGGGTTGGGGCGGGCTGGAGGTGTGGGGGGGGAGGTGTCGTGGGTAGGGGGCGCGATCTTGCCTGCGGTGTGCTGCTGCCAAGTCTCCTGAATAGGGAGCAGACTTCACAGAAAACTCCGAGCCCCAGAGGAAATCAATTAACCAAATAATCAATTATCCAAACAAAGTATTGCCCGCCCACCTCTTTCGGATAATCGATGTTTCTCTGTATTTTGTTCAGATAACTGATAATTTTTTTTATGGGACCTTATATCTTGTTCAGCTAATCTGAAATTTGGATAATTGATGTTCGGATAACTGAGATTGTTCTGTAAATGTTGGCAAAGTTGGCAAGTACTAAAAGAATTCTTCAGATTATTTAGAATTGTGCTGAATGGATCCTATCCCTCTTTGAGACTGCCACAATAAGATAAGTACTGTAGAATTTCAAATGCCGTCTTCTGATTTTAATAGCTGGAAATTTCATGGATTCATGAAATAGTTTTAAAGGGAAAACAAAATATTGACCTAAAACGGCCCGATCACTCAGGCTTCATGAAGCCGAAGTATTTTTAAATGATCGGTTCACACCTCTTACACAGGTTGGACTTGAACTCAGAGCTTCTGGCCCAGAGGTTGGGACACTATCATTGTACCACAAGAGGAGCAAGTCAGGATTACATCAGCCCCAATCAGTGGGGAACCTCAGAATTCGTAAGGTAAGGCTGTGGCTACATTGATGTGCCCTGTCAAATCTTCTCCTTGAAAGTTCCTGGTCTACTGCAAGCTGTTGACATTGAACATACGACGGGTTTTATAAACTTTCAATAATTGCTCTGCCATTTCAATTCTATCTCTTATGCTAAAATTCTCCTTAAAGCTCATCCTTTCAAATGGACTTTTGGGAAATGCCTTCTATGTCTCCATGAATTTGTTTTTTGGCTTGACACCCTCTGTCCTCATTCAATCATGTTTTATGCACAAACGTTTTTTGAACTGATTTTTATCCTTACAAAATAATCTTCAACTTAACCACACAAATCTGCAGTACATCCAAAAAATAGTATATGTACAAGGCCCCATGCATGTAATCAGGATCTTTGTACCTTAGCTACTCTTACAATACTAATCCCACATAAAACCTATTACGGACCAGACCACACCCTCTAGAAATATATTAAGATCGACTAAACCCTAACTTTTTCTTATTTTAAAAGGTAAATATAAAACACTGTGTTCTGGATGCAAGTTGATTGGTCAAACTACCAGGCTTGAAAGAAAATATTTTATTCACACACTGTAATTAACATATAGACAAAATAAAAAAAAGAGGATTGACTTTATTGTACCTTGATCAAAATGTTTAACGAAGTAAAATATGCATTAAATGCACCAATATACTAACATGCTATAAACACATCCTTTACAAAGGCAGGTTCAGTAAAATAGATCATCTCACATGCAATTCTAGCAGCGAGAAGAGAACCCCAGCTTTTAGCTATGACAGAGAGAGGAATAAAAGCTTCCACATCCAGCTTCAAGACCCCACCAAATGTCATTTAAGGCTAAAACTCAAAAAAATCCTGGTTCTGTGGGAGCTTGACCTCACCCATTTAGGCTGCTGCAATTGTTCCAACTTTTTAAAAAACCTCACAAGCTGTTTACTTTATTAGCTTTATTATTACGCTTCTGTCTCAACCTTTCATTAAAAAAACACAACCAAATACATCTCTTAAAACTATAGCATTGGCACAAACCATACTAAATCCCTGAAGAGCATATCTCTAAAGAAAGCACTTTGAAGAATTCAACTACTTCTTCAGATTGGAGGGTATGTCATGTATATTGTTTCATACCAGCATTAGTTTTTCTCATTGTTCATTGACAGGGCAGTAGATCCTAATTTCAGCAAAAAGTAATTGTCAGTGGTATTCATTCTATTCTCAACTTAAAGTTCAACTGATTGAGATAGGCATTGAAATCTGTATCTGATACACAAACAAGCAATGTGGACCTGGTTTGGATGAAGCAAGGTCAGGAGGTATATATAATTGGATATAGATCAAATCTTAAACTACTCTTCTCTGGAAATGCAAAATATGCAGAACATGTCATAGCACAGATACTCATTCTCAACAGGATAACGTAAACTGACAGTTCATTGTAATGACCAAATATTAGCTTAGATTACTTACGGTGTGGAAACAGGCCCTTCAGCCCAACAAGTCCACACTGACCTGCCGAAGCACAACCCACCCACACCCCTACATTTACCCCTTACCTAAAACTATGGGGCAATTTAGCATGTCCAATTCACCTGACCTGCACATCTTTGGACTGTGGGAGGAAACCCACGCAGACACGGGGAGAATGTGCAAACTCCACACAGTCAGTCGCCTGAGGTGGGAATTGAACCTGGGTCTTTAGCGCTGTGAGGCAGCAGTACTAACCACTGTGCCACCATGCCACCGACTATTAGCTTGATAGAATCCCAAATGTGGCCAGGAGAAAAAAAGAATCAATTTCTGAAAACACTTGATACATATTCATATTACTATTCACACTCTTGGAAATCTGCATTCAAATGAGACATGAGAAAAATGAATCTTTATTTGTTTGTAACATTGATCATCATTTACTCATAAAGGAAATTGTCGGCATCACAAGAAGATTGTCTTGGAATGAAGAACAGTTCAGGTTTTTGCTACCTTCAATAACATTTTCCATGAAGGAAAGAAACAAGTAGAGGCAAATATTCTGCTGAAATTAAAATGTAATACTTGTGGGGTTAACGTTTTTCCAAAAACTAATATTACAATTACCCAAGGAATTTTGATTTTAATTTTGCCAATCATACTGAAAATGAAGACAATAACTGTTTAAAAAAGAATTAATTTCAATTGTACGAAGAGCTCAAAGAAAATTGCTTCAGAGTATTTGTTCATCAAGTTGATTACAAAACAGAATCGGATTTTAAAGAGCATAATAAGACCATAACAGAAATTAGGCCATTCAGCCCATCGGGTCCACTCCGCCATTCGATCATGGCTGATAGGTTTTTCAATGCCATTTCCCTGCTTTCTCCCCATTACCTTTGATAAGCACATAGTGCAGCAAATAGTGGCAAGTAAACTAGTATCTCTATTGCAGGCTTAAGCTGTCTGTCTTAGAAAAGGAGAGGTTGAGCTGACAATAGATTATGAGAGACATAGATAAGGAGGATAGGAAGGCAACTTTTTCCATTAATAGACCAATCAATAATCAGGGGCAGAGATTTAAGAGATGGAAGGCGAGAGAGGAAATTTTTGTTTCCACCTAGCATTTGGTGGTACCCTTAAACACTCGGCCTGAAAGAATGGTTGAGCCAGAAACTCTCATAACATTGAAGTTATTAGATATTCACAAGTGCTGCTACACCTTTCAGGGTTGCAGGTCAGGAGTTCAAAAACTGGATTAGCATTGACAGAATTTCATTGACTGGTGCAGATGTGAGAGCTGAATAGCCCTTGTCCACAGTTAACATCTATGTGTTGAATCTTCAGGTTTGTTTGGCAAAGTGCAACTCAACTTGAACTTGTTGGGGGGAATTTTGCCACAAGGCTAAGAGTTTTCTTGCTGAATCTTACCAAGAACTTGCTGCATTGATTATTGCTGCTATCCCTATGGCAAGTATCACATCTGATTTCCACCCTCTTATCACACATCACCCACTGGATATCCTGGAATTGGCCAATATGCCTGGCACAGGTACCATATTTAAAAGATCATTGTGAATCCATCACCAGCTCCCTGATATTTCAATTGAAATGCAATTATGTATAAATATCCGCCTATCTGCTGTAGTCATATAACCTCCAGCAAGAGGCACACACTTTGAAAGCAGGCATCTTCAGTGCCAACAAACATAGGTTGAATACATTGCAGTGTTGTACACTCGAAATATGGTGACTGAGGTGAGTGACCAGATTTGAAATAAAAAACATAACTGATGAGTTGTAAGCTGACACAGAAAAAGAAACAATAAGATGACAGTGAAAATACCAGCTCCTGTTCAAATTACTCGGGATAGGAGATAAAACTTGGAATTATTCCATGAGCAATGTCACAATTATGCAACAGATATATATTTGTTGAGCAAACTAGAATGAGTGCAAGCTGTTACACTTTTGACAGTTGGAATGATGTCTGCGGAATGAGAAAATCAGGTCAACATAAAATATCAGGTAGACACTGCTGCATCATACAACTTCATAATCTTCAGAGGCAATGTGCAAAGTGGCTCAATGTGATTCAGCCTACATAATGGCACCAAGTTGTGCTGAGAGGATAGATTAGTCCGTGAGCCCTTTTCAGTAATATGAAAGGAGACCTGGAGTTTCAGATTATAGATGCCAAACAAAAGGCAATCATCTCAACAGACAAAGGACAAAGCATTGACGGTAAATACGTCAAATGAAATTTGCTACATGTCACAGAATTATAGAATCCCTACAGTGTGGAAGCAGGCCATTCAGCCCATTCAGTCACACCAACCCTCCAAGAAGCATATCACCCAGACCCATCCCCCTACCATATCCCCATATTTCCCATGGCTCAACCACCAAGCCTGCACATCCTTGGACACCATGGGTAATTTACCATGGTCAATCCATCTAACCTGCACATCTTCAGACTGCAGGACAAAACTGGAGCACCTGAAGAAAACCCACACAGTCACTGGGAGAATGTGCAAACTCTACACATACTGATGGTGGAATCAAACCCTGGTTCCTGGTGCTGTGAGGCAGCAGATCAAACCACTGAGCTACTCTGAAACATATATGACAGAACATACCCCAGATGAGGACAGAGAGAGGTTCATAGGATTACGATGTTTTCCAGGAGAATATCATCTTAAAGTCAATTCTGTACTGTACACTCAAAGAACTTAGTTCCGTTTGGTCTCATGAATCTTTGCCACTAGATGCTAACAGTGGAGAAGGATTGGAGGAGAATGGCTTTGTCAGTTGTATCAGATGGTCTGCCTAAAGACACTTCAACGACTTGCACTGGGTTTTAGACATTCACTTCATTCATCTGTGAAATAGGATCATGTCATAGGACCCATTCCAATATTAGAAAGTTGTTATTTACTGAAAGCTCTTATAATAAACGTATATGCCCTTTAAATACTTGAAACATTATAATGGGCTGTGGCTTCACTAATGTTGTAGTTAAATTAGAATAAGAAAGCTTCTGAGAAAAGAAATATAATTTGATTTGATTTGAATTATTGTAGTCACTTGTACCTAAATACAGTGAAAAGCTTTGTTTGAGAGCAGTACAGACAAATCATGACAAGCAAGGAGATACAGATTATAGAGTGCTTAGACAGGGCAAGGCATTCAGGTTACACTGCACAGCAGGTGTGCAAAGCAAGATCAATATTACCAAGATCAGCATTATTTAAAGTTAGAAAGTCTAATAACAGCTCGGAAGAAGCTGTTCCTCAACTTATTAGTGTGTGTGTGTGTCTGTGTGTGTGTTCAAGCTTCTGCATCTTCTGTCTGTTAGAAGAGCTTGTAGGAGAACATTAGCTACCCTGTTAATGAAGCCTTTCTGCAGCAACAAGTGTAAATGGAGTGAGAGAGTCATACAGTCATAGAGATGTACAGCATGGAAACAGACCCTTCAGTCCAACCCATCCATGCCGACCAGATATCCCACCCCAATCTAGTCCCACCTGCCAACGCCCGGCCCATATCCCTCCAAACCCTTCCTATTCATATACCCATCCAAATGCCTCTTAAATGTTGCAATTGTACCAGCCTCCACCACATCCTCTGGCAGCTCATTCCATACACGTACCACCCTCTGTTTGAAAAAGTTGCCCCTTAGGTCTCTTTTATATCTTTTCCCTCTCACCCTAAACCTATGCCCTCTAGTTCTGGACTCCCCGACCCCAGGGAAAAGACTTTGTCTATTTATCCTATCCGTGCCCCTCATAATTATGTAAACCTCAGCCTCTGACGCTCCAGGGAAACAGCCCCAGCCTGTTCAGCCTCTCCCTGTAGCTCAGATCCTCCAACCATGGCATCATCCTTGTAAATCTTTTCTGGACCCTTTCAAGTTTCACAGCATCTTTCTGATAGGAAGGAGACCAAAATTGCTCGCAATATTCCAACATTGGCCTAACCAATGTCCTATACAGCCGCAACATGACCTCCCAACACCTGTACTCAATACACTGACCAATAAAGGAAAGCATACCAAATGCCTTCTTCACTATCCAATCTACCTGTGACTCCACTTTCAAGGAGCTATGAACCTGCACTCCAAGGTCTCTTTGTTCAGCAACACTCCCTAGGGCCTTACCATTAAGTGTATAAGTCCTGCTAAGATTTCCTTGGATTAGAGGTTGACTTCTGTGATGGCTTGGGTTATACACATAACTTTCTGCAGTTACTTACAGTCCTGGGCAGAGCATTTGCCATACCAGGATGTTATGCACTCAGACACTATGCTTTCTACTGTACATCTGTAAAAGTTTGTGAGGGTCGTTATGGACATGCCAAATTTCCTGAGCTGACTAAGGAAGAAGGGTCATTGTTGCGCCTTCTTGACTGTTGCATCTACGTGGGAAATCCAGGCAAGTTGTCAATTATTGTCACTTCAAGGAACTTGATGCTCTCAATCCTCTCAACCTCCCTTCTGTTGATATAAATGGGGGCATTTCTCGAGGGGATATTTAAGATATTAAATTACTGAATTTGATATTGGAGAGATTAGGAACTAGCCAGTATTTTGTCAAACTTGACTGAAATTCTTTCCTTTTGTATCCTACACCTTTGTTTGTAAAGCTAAATTTCCACAAACCTTCATATGCAGTCTTCTCAACTTGACCGATCACCTTCCAAACTGTGCATCCTTACACCTCTGGGTTTTTCTCTTTGATCTCCTTTAAAATTGGATCATTTTATTTCTATTATTGATCCTGATTTTTCACACCCTGTTAGATGAAGGATATTATTAAGCGAGGGAAGGTTCAGTAAATCCAGAGTGTTGCATGAATGGAGGGTTTGAATTTTAAGGAGAGGCTGAATAGGCTGGAACGTTTTTCACTGGACCTCAGAAGGTTGAGGGGTGACCTTGGAGAGATTTATAAAATCATGAGGGGTATAAATAAGGTGAATGGCAGGTGTCTTTTCCCTATGGTGGCTGATTTCAAGACTAGGGAATATATTTTTAAGGTGAGAGGAGAAAGAATTTTAAAAAGCAAGGGGAAATTTCTTTTTACAAAGAGACTGGTTGGTGTGGAAAAAACCTCTAGAGGAAGTGGTGGATGCTGGTACAGTTACATTGTTTAAAAGATTTTTGGATAAGTACACAAATAAACACATGTTCAGAGGGATATGGGCCAGGTGCAGGCAGGTGGACTCGATTAGTTTGGGATTACAGTCGGCATGGACTGGTTGGACTGCCTGAAACATTGATTTTCCTGCTCCTCGGATGCTGCCTGACCTGTTGCACTTTTCCAGCACCACAATAATCTAGACTCTGATCTCCAGCATCTGCAGTCCTCACGTTTGCCTGGTTGGACCAAAGCGTCTGTCTCGTTGCTGCATGACTATGAGCAGTATAAATCACCTCACACTTGTCTGCACTGAGTCATTTGTTAGATGTCTGCCATCTATCCTTTTCTCGAAAGCTGTTACTAATCTCCTCACTGTTAATTAAATTCCTAAGTTTCCTGTCATGTGCAAACTTTGAAATTATGCCTTGCAACCCAAAAATCATGCTAGTAAAGTTACAGGGTTAGTAAAGCAGAGGCTTGGATTAATGCTTCAAAGACCTGAACACAAATTCCACTATGACATCCAGGGGGAACTAAATACAATTAAATGAGTAAACCTGGAATAAAATGCTGGTCTTATTAACAAAATCATAAAGCTACCGGATTGTTGTTAAAAAAAACCCTCCACTTCAGAGATGATCTTGCAGGGAAGGAAATTTGCCATATCTACCTGGTCTGATTTACTACATGAGGCTTCAAATCCATAAAAATGTTGTTACATCCTATCTGCCTTCTTAAATGGTCTTGAACGTCACTCAGAAAAATAGAAGGAAAATATGTGTGTCCACATCAGATGTTTGGCTCACCATCACCAATTCCTAAGCAAAGTTAAGAATAAAGAATTAGTACTGACCTCCACAGTAATGTTCACATCCTAAGAATGAATCAAAACAAAGTCCAGCCTCTGTTATACCTTAGAAAGGAGAGTGGTGCCAACACCAATGCCCTGAGGCAAGCCTTGCGCACACGTTCCACCAGTACAAAGAAAAAAAACACTCATCCTTGTTGTTAGCCTTTCCCCAGTTTTCTATCCTCAAAGCCACTACCCATTTAACTTCAAGGAAACCTTTGACTAAAAAAAATTTAAAATAATTTATTGGGATAGTGAGTGCAAAGATTTATGCGAATCGAATTACTTTACTGAATTCTGAACACAGAACGTATAGGGTTTGAGATGAGATCATTCAGCCCATTGTGACTAAACTGGCTCTCTGAATGAGCATTATGACTCAGAGCCATTTTCCTGTCTTTTCTACATAACCCTGAATATTCTTTTTCTTTAAATAATCAACTAATGTCCCCTGGGATGTCCCAGATGAACATGCCCCCACCACACCTCTAGGTGTAGTCTGAAGCGAAGCTAAATGCTTAAACAAATTCCTCTTTTCCGGAGTTTGTGTTTGTTTCAGCTACAAACAAATGAATGGATGACATTTCTAACATAGTGGCACTTCAGAGACCAGCTAAGGCAGTTGTGGGTGTTTACTCAGTATAATTACTACCAGAGGGGATTAGAAAGGCTGAGCTAATGCAAAGTCTCGATCCCATCAGAATCATAACTGTAACACAGGAATTGGCTGCAGTCATTGTAAACAGAACACATGGCCTATTAAAAATACACCTTTTGTGATATATCTGTCACCTAGGCAAACATATTTCATGAGCAAAATAGCAGTGCATCTTAAAGCTGGGGGAAAATAATCAGAGACACTCAGAATGGAGTTGTGTGAAATGACAGTGGTGGATTCAAGTAAGGCTGTCACTCATGGTGTGCAACACTCACATGCTAAATGAGACAGACTTCAAGCAGATTTAGCATATCAAAATTGTGCATCTATGGTGCAGAATTGTATTCAATCACTATCTGAAAGCTCACATCCTGGCATTTCCTCACTCTATGATTATCAATCCAGGAAATCAACTCTGGATCAAAGAAGAGTACAGGAGGGTATGCCAGGACCAATATCAAGCATACCTAAATGTCACAAGAAAATGTGAAGGTCAGTAGGAGGAACAACATGCCATAGGCAGGGTGAATGATCTATGAACCAATGAATCAGACCTCAGTGTTGTACCTCTGCCACATCCAGTCGGTAATGGTGGGCAATTAATCAACTAACAGAAGATGGAGGCTCCACAACAATCTCCATACTCCGAACATTGGTGCAAAAGACAAAGCTGAAGTATTTGTAACCCTCTGCAACCAAACATGCCAAGCGGATGATTCATTTCAACCTCCTCAGGATGTCCACGGCATGAAATAAAATGAAATGCTCAGTGCACTGGATATTGCAAAGTCTGTGGACTAAATAAGCAATCTGGCAATGGTACTGAAGATTTGTAATTTAGAATTAGCTGTGCTCCTAACTAAGCAGTTCCAGTACAACCACAGAACTGACATTCATTGTTAATTGTACCCCCTCACCTCCCCTTGCCATGCCACCCAAGGACATGCAAGTCCTGGGCCTCCCCCACTGCCAAATCCGACGTCTGGAGGAAGAACACCTCAACTTCCACCTTGGGACCCTCTAACCACATGGAATCACTGCCAATTTCACCAATTTCCTCATTGTCCCTCCCCCCACCTCATCCCAGATCCAACCCTCCAACTTGGCACCACCCTCTTGAACTGTCCAACCTGTCCATCTTCCTTCCCACCTATCCACACTATCCTCCGCTCCAATCTTTCACCATCACCCCACACCTTCATCTGTCTATCATGTTCCTAGCTACCTTCTCCCCAATCCCAACTCCCTCCCATTTATCTCTCAGCCCCCTTAGGCACACCAGCACACCCCACATTCCTGATGAAGAGCTTGTGCTCGAAACGTCAACTCTCCAGCTCCTCGGATGTTGCCTGACTGGCTGTGCTTTTCCAGCACTGGACTTTTGATTCTGATCTGAAGTCCTCACTTTTTCCTCTCCAATTCTGATAAATGCCTACCTATGCCCTGTCCTCAAAAAAACTTCAAAAATGCAATGCAGCCAAACAGACATCAGTAACATATTGGAAGTTATCATTAGAGGTGCTGGCAAGCAGCCCCTGCAAAGAAATAACCTGCTCACTGGGGGGCATAGCCAAGCCTGCTCAGCCTATACCTCCTGACAGCGTGAGTGTGAGATGAGTGTGACTGCTCTTGCCAACTCGCGGAATGTCTCTGGGGCACACACACACTAAACAATCCCACCACCCCGTGGCTGACCACTTCAATTCCCCATCCCACTTTGCCAAGGACATGCAAATCCTGGGCCTCTTCCACTGCCAAATCCTAGCCATATGATGACTACAGGAAGAACACCTCATCTTCTCCCTTGGGACCCTCCAATCACACAACATCTACATCGATTTCACCAGTTTCTTGATCTCCCCTTCCCCACCTCATCCCAGATCCAACCCTCCAACTCGGCACCACCTTCTTGAACTGCCCTACCTGTCCATCTTCCTTTTCACCTGTCCGCTCCAAACTCCGTCCCGATCTATCGCTATCACCCTCCACCTTCATCCACCTATTGCACTCTCAGCTACCTTTCACTCCACACCCACCCCCCTCCTATTTATCTCTTAGCTTCCTTCACCTCCATTCCTGAAGAAGAGCTTATCCCTGAAATGTCAATTTTCCTGCTCCTTGGATGCTGCCTGACCTGCTGTGCTTTTCTAGCGCCTCACTTTTTGACTCTGATCTCCAACACCTATAGGCCTCACTTTCTCCCATAAGGCAGCATTTGCCCCCATATGGCATCCAAGAGCCCCAGCAAAACTGCAATCAATGGGAATCTGGGGAAAATGTTCTACTGTTTGGAGATGTGCTCGCACGAATGAAGGTGGTATTGGAGGTTAATCAGCTCAGTCCAAGAACATATATGCAGGAAATCCTGTAGAAGGTGAGCTTGGAGAACATTAATAATAAAAATAATTCAACAGGTGGCTTGCATTAATCTTCATCATAAAACCAAAGTAACATCCCAGAAGCACCTGTAAATAAGAAAACAGAGGGAAGGAAGAACTTAAGAATCACCACAGAAGTGGTACTGAGTAAATTGTTGGAAGTGCGGACTGACAAATGATGAAGCCCACTCAAGGGTCAATTAACTGGTGAGTTAATTGATGCCATGGTTTTAATTTTCCAAAATGTCATTGATTCAGAGAAGGCACCATTAGAGCAGAAGATAGCACATAAAATTGTTTTATTCAAAAAAAGGGAGGGGACAGAAAGCAAAAAGCTACAGGCCGGACAGCTGGAAATTGGTCACAAGGAAAATGCTGGGATCTATTATTAAAGCTATAGCACTTTGAGATAAGCTCAAAGTACTCAAGTTGAGTCAATATGGTTTATGAAAGGGTAATATTGTTTAACGAATCTATTAGAATCCTGTAATGAGGTAACATGCCCTGAGGATACAAGGGAACTAGTTGAATGTACTAATTTTCCCAGAAGGCTTTCAGCAAAGCTTCTTATCAAAGCTATTGCAGAAAATAAAAGCTCATGGTCTCAGCAGTAGCAGACTGACTGATAACAGAAAACAGCGATGAGCACAAATGAGGTTTCTTTCCAGCTCGGCAAGGTATAACCAGTGATGTGCCACAGAGGTCAGTGCTGAGGCCTCACTGTTTACAGTTTATACAAAATACTTCGATGAAGAAATGAAAAGCACATTTGCCAAATTTGCTGATGACACAAAGAAAGGCAGGAAATTAAGTTGAGAAGAAAACATATGGAATCTTCTGTAGAAAATATTCAGATTAAAAAATGGAGCATAATGTGAGAAAATATGAAAATGTCAATTTGCTGGACTAAAGATAAAAATAACTTTTAGAAGCAAAAGAATCTGGTTGCTCTTGTGCATGAATCATAAGTCTTTTATTCAGGTAGCGCAAATAATTAGGAACGTGAATACTATTCTCTCGTTTATTATAAAAGGAATTGAATAGAAAAGTTGGGAGGTTGTGCTTCAGTTATACGGGGCACTGGTGAAACTGCGTCAAGAGTACAATATATAAAGGCGAAAGTGAGGACTGCAGATGCTGGGGATCAGAGTCTAGATTAGAGGAAAAGCACAGCAAGTCAGGCAGCATCCGAGGAGCAGGACAATCGATGTTTTGGGCAAAAGCCCTTCATCAGGAATATATAAAATTGGCTAAAAGGATGCAAATGCTTTGGAGAAAGTTCAAAAAAAGGTTTATCAGACCAATAGCTGGAATGGATGGGTTTTCTTGTGTTGTGGTTGGATAGGCTACGTTAATATCTGTTGGAGTTGAGAAGAGGAGATGATTTGATTAAAATTATAGGATCCTGAAGGGTATTCACAAGACAGATGTGGAGAGGACATCTTTCTCTTGTGGGAGAATTTAGAAACCAGAGATCACCAATTTAAATGAGCAGTGAGGTAACTTTTCCCCCCTCTGAGTATCATGAATCCTCAAAACTCACTTTCTGAAAAGGTAGTGGAAGGAGAGTCGTTGAATATTTTTGAGGCAAAGCTCGATAGACTTGTGTCATGCAAGTGGGTGCCGGGTTATCAGGTGGAGGTGGGAATGTGGATTTGAAGATCCAGTGTGACCAGCCTTGACATTGCTGAATGGCAAAGCATGTCTGAATGGCCTATTGCTGCTCAAGACAAGTTGTGACTGTTTAGATATTAAAGTAGTTTGTGTCCATATGTAACAACACCTCAACTACATTCAGATTTGAGATGATAAGAGCCAGACCTTCTCTAACAAAAGAAAATCAATACCCCTTGATGTTCAATGCATTATCATCACTGAATTGCCCACTAACAAGATCATTGACCAGAAACTGAATTGGACTAGCCAGTAATTCAACTCCTGTCTTCCCAGATTCTGTCCACCATCTAGACAGAACAAATCAGGAGTGTGATGGAAAACTCTTCACTTGCTGAATGCATCCAACACCAATCAACTAGTTTGACACTATTCAAGTCAAAACATGGCACATTATTGGCATCTCATCCACCGCCTTTAATATTCATTCCTTTCATCTTCAATGCATTGCATCTGCATGATGCATTGCAGAAACTCACCAAGACTTCTTTGACAGCACCCTCCAAACCGGCAAACACCTCGGGGAACCACATCGCAAGGGCAGTAGATACAAGGGAACACCAGAACTTGCAAGCCCCCCTCCAAACCAAACACCCTAATTACTTGGAAATATATTGCTGTTACTTCAATGTCACTGCATCAAAATCCTGGAACTCACTCCCTAAAGCATTATGGGTTGACCTCCATCAAATTTACTGCAACAGTTCGAGTTGGCACCTCACCACCAACTCTCAAGGACAATTGGCCCAGCCAGCAACACCCTAGTAGAGAAAGGGGAAAAGAAACCATCAGCCATGGTGCTGATGGGCAGGTATCTCACATTGATCAGATTGTGACTGTGCTGATCTGACTGTACTTGAGTTGCTTATTTTCTCCCAGCCTCGAAGCTAAAAGGGCACTTGCTCAATGGAAAATGAAAAATAATTCATCATTCATAAATTTCTCCATTCCTATTTCCTCCAGGTCTAAGTTATGATCCATTTCAACCTGTGGGACTACTCTATGAATCGCTGTGACACAGAGGAAGCTAATTGAAGAGCTCGGTAATTGGTAATTTTTGAAAACTAGTTCTATTTGGTTAGCAATAGATAACGCTATATGATTGCCAATGAGGACTGATGTGTACAACTTTGTCCTGAGTAGTGCAGCAATAAAATAAATTTAGTACCATTGGTGTAAAATGAGAAACAGCAGGAGGTTAGCCATGAGCCAAAGATCAAAAAGTGCTTGGAAATAATGGCAGCTAACACAGCATCAATAAGACAAGAATCTAAGCTGAAAGCACAAAAACCAATATGTAGAGGTTTGTTGGTTCTCTTGTCTCCACAAGTTTCATTGTATGTCAATACTGATAAAATAGCAATGGCTTACATTTAAAAGTATAAAAAAATTGAAACAAATGGCCATAAATATAGTATTTCAGTTAATAGGTTGACATCACCCTTTGGAAGTGTTTGCTTTGCAGAGTATTTGAATTGCATTACCACTTGATACCATTTGCTTTGCTTTTGTGTGTATTGGCATTGCTTGCTGATGGTTTAAAACCTCAAACCTATTTTCAAAAGATAGCCACAATAATTACTAGAACAAATGCACTATATTTCATCATGTGGTGAATTCAGTAAACTTATTGACATAAGTATGGCAAGCAACGAAATCCTGTCAGACAACACTAAATTTTTTTATTCACTAGGTGGACATGGGCATCGCTGGCTCACCAACAATTATTGTCCAACTCTATTTGTCCTTGTGGTCGTGGTGACCTGCCTTCTTAACTCGCTGCAGTTCATGTTCTGTAGGTCGATCCAAAATGCCATTAGGGAGGCAAATCCAGGATTTTGATCTAGTGACAGTGAAGGAATCGTGATATATTCCCAATTTATGATTGTGAGTGGATTGGAGTGAAACTTGCAGGTGGTGTTCCCATATATCTCCTGTTATTATTAACATGACCACATTGAAAGTGGAAGATTATGTTTTTAGAATTCAACATTAGTATTTGACTATTCAAAACTCCTTTAATGTTCTTTTCTAATTGAGTACTTTTAATATCTGTATACCTTTCAATTTTAACTGCTCAGATATGTACTTCTGAATTACATTTAAGACTTTATGTAGTATCCAGGAATATTTCAGTTACAGTATTCAACTGGCAAAAAATGAGCAATCCTTTTCACTCAAGTGACAGGTTTTCCTGCAACCACATCTTTGTTGGTTGTTTCTAGGTTAACTGCTTTGTCAAGGGTTTTAGAGTCATAGAGTCATACAGCATAGAGATGTACAGCATGGAAACCGACCCTTCGGTCCAACCAGTCCATGCTGACCAGATATCCCAACTCAATCTAGTCACACCTGCCAGCACCCAGCCCATATCCCTCCAAACCCTTCCTATTCATATACCCATCCAAATGCCTCTTAAATGTTGCAATTGTACCAGCCCCCACCACTTCCTCTGGCAACTCATTCCATACATGTAGCACCCTCTGTGTGAAAAAGTTGCCCCTTAGGTCTCTTTTATATCTTTCCCCTCTCACCCTAAACGTATGCCCTCTAGTTCTGGACACCCCGATCCCAGTGAAAAGACTTTGTCTATTTATCCTATCCAGGCCCCTCATAATTTTGTAAACCTCTATAAGGTCACCCCTCAGCCTCCGACGCTCCAGGGAAAACAGTCCCAACCTGTTCAGCATCTCCTTATAGCTCAAATCCTCGAACTCTGGCAACATCCTTGTAAATCTTTTCTGAACCCTATCAAGTTTCACAACATCTTTCCAATAGGAAGGAGACCAGAATTGCATGCAATATTCCAACAGTGGCCTAACCAATGTCCTGTACAGCCGCAACATGACCTCTCAACTCCTGTACTCAATATTCTGACCAATAAAAGAAAGCATACCAAACGCCTTCTTCACTATCCTATCTAGACAGGCAACAGAGTTTCCAAAGTATCTTTCAAAATGCCTATTTGAACACTAACCTGCTACAGGCATGTGCACAAGTTGCAGGAGAATTGCAAACCATGTTCTTAACACTCAAGTCTGTATCTCCCAGCTGGCAGCCATCAGGAAAAGCCATACATTGGTTTAGCATGGAATGTATGATTAATGAGCGCTTTAGGAACACGATTTCTTTCTTCTGTCACCAGCTGCGGATGATAAATACCTGATGCCAGCAACAAAGTTACAGAAAATAATTTGAATGCATTTGGACTTAAAAATATAAGAAAGATAAAAAAAGTAGCTGTTAGTATACTACAATGTCATAAAAAAAGGTAAACCTCTTTTTCTTGAGTTTTTGAACCCTTTCCTCCCTAATGTGCGAATCCATGTAAAAATACACTTTCAATGGTTTGTTACCCAAATGGCTATTATTGAAGTGCATGTGGGAAAGGTGAAATTATACATCAGTGAAGGCATAAAATAAGTGGTGGCGGATCAGCCCTGTGAAGTGAAATTTTACCCAAGCTGTTCACAGCAATTCAATGACTGGGCCATCACAGTTTAACCCCTCTGTGTGTTCCTCTCTCAGCTAGCCACTCTACCTTTTATCTCCACAGCCAAACCAACAACAACATCTTGAATTTACATAACCTCTTTAATACTGTAAAGCATGCTAAGATGTTTCACAAAATGGGACGTTCAAGAACATGAAGAGATACTAGGACAGATGGGAAAGGTATGGTTCAACAGATGGAATTTAAAGTAAGATGTAGCTGGAGACAGGTTTATGGAAGAAATGCCACTGTTTAGAGTTTAGCCAGGCAAACCCACAGTGATCAAGAGTGGAGCAATTAAAATTAAGAATGGGGAAAAATACCAGAATTGGTGGAGTGCATATAACTTGGAGGGCCATGGAACTGAAGGAGATTGCAAAGGTAAGGATGGGCAAGACTACGGAGGGATTTGAAAACATGGATGAGAATATTAAAACAAAAGTATTATTTGATTGGCAGTCAGTATAGGTAGATGAATAAGGCATTATTGGAACTTGGTGTGAATTAGCACAAACAACAAAGCATTTGATAACCTGCCTTTACCCTTCTTCCTAAACCATGACACGCCTTCACTTCTGCATTCATCCCAGGGTCAAATCTCTCTGGGTATAACACATCATTTTTGATCGTGCTTGTCCTGCCTCTTTGAAGAAGGAGTTGATCAAGTTAGACCTCATGCTCTAACATTTACTCCAATGAGCCTACAAATGAGCTCTCTTCAAATATATTTCCAATTGTCTTCTGAAAATTCTGATAAAATTTGATACCACAACCAAGTAGTTTATACTTTTAAAACATCCTGCATCAAATAATTTCTCCTCATTTCTTCTCTAGTTGGGGGCTGGCATTTATTTCCCATTCCTCATTGCTCTGGAGAAGGTGAGGATGAACAGCCATTTTGAAGTAATGTTATGTATTTGTTGTAGGTTCAATAATGCTGTTAAGGAAGGAGTTCCAGGGGAAGTTTAATTCAGCCACAGTGTTATAGTTCCATATCAGAATGGTGAGGGGCTTGTTTAGGAACTTGCAAGCGGTGATGTTCCCATGTATCTCCAGCCCTTGTCCATCTAATTGTTGTGATTGTGGGTTTAGAGGTGTTTCTGAGGAGCCATGGTGAACTTTAGCAGTAAATTGAGTAGATGGTATACACTGCTGCAACTGGGTGTCGGAGTGAATGCTTGTGGATATGATGCCAATCATGCAGGCGACTTGTCCTGGATATTGTCAAGCTTCTTGGGTGTTGTTGGAGCAACATTCATCCAGACAAGTGGGAATATTCCATCACACTCCTGAATTTGCCAGATAGAGAATGGAAGTCAGGAGGAAATTACTTGCTGCAGGATTTTGTTCTTTTATAGAATTCCTACAGTATGGCCCATATAGTCTACACTGACACTCCAAATAGCATCCCACTCAGACTCACCCACCGATTCTATCGCTATAACCCTGCAATTCCTGTGGGTTATCCATCTAACCTGCACATCCCTGGACACTATCGGCAATTTAGCCTGGCCAATGCACCTGACCTACACATCTTTGAACTGTGGGAGGAAATAGAACACCCAGAGGAAACCCACACAGGCACGGGGAGAATGTGCAAACTCCACACAGATAGTTGCCCGAAACTGGAATCAAACCAGGGTCCCTGGCGCTGTGAGGCAACACTGATCCACCATGCTGTTGGTGATCAACTCTTCCAGCACACGTATTTGGCTAGTCCAGTTCAGTTTTGGGTCAATGTAATTCCCAGGAATTTGAAAGTGTGGGAGTCTGTGATGATAATGTCATTGAATGTCAAAATGTGATGGCTAGATTTTCTTTTGTTGGGGATATTTAAGAACTGGCACATGTGCAGAACAAATGTGATAAGCCACTTACAAACCCTTGCCTGGATGTTGTTCACATCTTGCCACATTTGGCCATCGACTGCTTCAGTGTCTGAGGAGTCATGAATGGTGCTGAACGTAAGGTCATCGAAGAAATGGCTGAAGATTGCCCTAGGAACACAGGAAGATTGTCCTGTGGGTGAAATAACTGAACTCTAATAACCAGAGTCATCTTCCTTTGTGCTAGCTATTACTCCAACAAGGAAAGGTTTACCCCTGATTCCCACTGATTGCAGTTTTGCAAGCACCCCTTTGAGGATACACTCATCAAATGCTACTTTGATGTCAAGGGAAGTCACTCTAACCTGACTTTTAGAGTTCATCTGTTTATCCACATTTGAATTAGGTTGTAATGTTGGCATTGTATTGTTCCTGCAATAATCAAGGCTCTGATAGATCCTGAAGCATGAGTGAGCAGGGTTATTGCTGAGCAAGTGCTGCTTGATAGCACCGTTAATGACACCTTCTATCACTTTACTGTCAATTGAGAGTAGATTGATGGGCAGTAATTGGCTGAATTGGATTGTCCTATCTTTTGCAGAGGGGATAGATACCAATAATGTATCTGCACAGAAAAGAGTTTGGCTTTGGTTATGACACGATCTGGAGACTTCAGTGCTATTACCAGAAGTTTGTCGGGGCGCAGAGCCTTTGATTTATCCCGCACCTTCAGCCATTTCTTGCTATCATGTAGAGTGAATCACATTAGCTGAATAAAAATGGAAAGAACTGCATATTCTGTAAATCAGAAACCTAAAGAGAAATTGCTGAAAAGCTCAAGTCTAGCAGCATCTGTGGAAAGACATCAAGTTAACGTTTAGGGTTAAGTGACCCATCCTCAGAACTGTCTGGCTGAAGACTGGTATCTGTGGAGTAGTCCAAGATAGATTATCCTCTTGTTACTTCGAGGTGAAGACTGTTGTGAATGCTTCAATCTTAACTTTTGCACTGATATCCTAAACTTCCCTAACATTGAGGATGGGAATATTTGTGGATCCACTTCATCCAGAGAGTTGCTCAATTGTCCACTGTTATTCACAACTGGATGTAGCAGGACTGCAGAGCAGAGATCGGAGCCATTGGTTTTGGGATCACTGAGGCAGTATTATAATCTATTGCTTCTTAAGTTTTGCATAGAGTTATTTCTTTGCTGTGGCTTCTTCAGATTGACATCTCATTTTTACGTCTGCCTGGTACTGCTCCTGACACATCTTCCTGCACTCTTCAATGAATTACCTTGAACAAAACATAGAACTATGTCACATTCACTCATTGGTTACATGGGCATTGAAATTGTGGAGAAACTGGAATTGATACTTTTTTGAGACTAACTAGCATCAGATGAGCTTGTATTGAAAACCAAACTGCCCAGTAACAGCTTTGGATTGGTTTTAAGTTGCGATTTTGTCACCAGACTGAGAAGAGAACAATTACAGTCAGAGAATCAAAAGGCAGACCCTTCACCTTTCTCTGACAGTGGAAGAAAGGCAGCACCAAAAGATTGTGAAAGGAAGAGGTTCTAACTCATACAAAAGAGCTAGGACCAGCTACTCAATGCAGGATTGACACAATCAATCACAACATGATAACATCTACAAAATGCAAAAGAAGAACTGTGAATAAGGCACTTATTTCACCTTTAGAATTCAATTCAATTGTGGTTTGAACTCTTGATCCACTGAATGTGTTCCATGATGCTACTGTTCCACAGTCCATCTGATTTGTAAATGAACATGTGTGCATTTTAAATTAGAGAGGATATAACTAAGTTTCTATTTATTTATTTATTATTGATCCATTTTGCCACATTAGAGGAAAGTTTGCCATCAAAATGTTATGTTTTTGTTTCTGTATGCAGTGATCAAACTTGGTGAGAAAATCATATTGAAATCATTGGGTACGCAAGATGAATTCAGCATCTGCTGAGCAAAGTTCCTGTTGCTCTCATTGGCAAGCATGAAAGGTAAGCATGAAGAGCTGGTAAGAGGACAGAACCGAGAAAGTGACAACTTCAACAAAATTCATTAACAGTACGGCAGCAGTGGACCCAGCTGGGAAGTTGAGATTGTGTTCACCCAACAAAACGACATAAAATTCAGAAGAGCTATCACTGCCCCGGACCAACCATGGAAGGAGTTTTGGCACAACTTGCAATGACAGCAACTCTTATTGCAGTCAATGTGGAGAACTGTTATTGAGTCATTAAGTGGAGCTGGATGACAGCAACTGCTTTCTAATTACATTCTGGTACACATTTGGAAGATACCCCCCTGATGACTTTACTTGTGTTATGATCCCAGCCGACGTTCTTACTGGACTGCTCAAGTCCCAGATCGAAATTTGGACTGAACCTTTGTATTTTGTTTTGGTTTTGTTTTAAAGAGGTGGTCTCTCACTGAAATATAAGTACGTTAGAATCATAAAGATTAGCGAGTTTTGAGAAGATTTGTAACTCAGGTTGAAGTTCTGGATGTAGGTTTGTTCACTGAGTCTGAAACCAAACCTTCCAGCTCAGCGAGCAAACCTACATCCAGTCTTAGAGATGAACAGCACGGAAACAGATCTTTCAGTTCCACTCATCCATGCTGACCTGATATCCTAAATTAATCTAGTTCCATTTGCCAGCATTTGGCCCAAATCCCTCTAAACTCTTCCTAATTATATACCCATCCAGGTGCTGTTAAAATGTTGTAATTGTACCAGCCTCCACCACTTCCTTTGGCAGCTCATTCCATTGATGCATCATCCACTGTGTGAAAGTCACCCCTTAGGCCCCTTTCAAATCTTCCCCCTTCCACCTTAAACCTCTGCCCTCTAGTTTTGGATTCCCCTACCCTGGGATAAGACTTTGTCTATTTACCCTATCCATACCCCTCATGACTATCCAAACCTTTACAAGGTCACCCCTCAGCCTTCGACACTCCAGAAAAAATAGTTTATTCAGCCTCTCCCTATGGCTCAACCCCTCCAACCCTGGCGACATCCTTGTAAATCTTTTTTGAACCCTTTCAAGTTTCACAACATCCTTCCTATAAGGGGGAGACCAGAGCTGAATGCAGTATTCCAAAAGTGGCCTAACCAATGTCCTGTACAGCCGCAACATGACCTGCAACTCCTACACTCAATGCACTGATCAATAAAGGCTTCTTCACTACCCTGTCTACCTGCAACCCTTCTTTCTTAGGAAGTATGAACCTACACTCCAAGGTCTCGTTATTCAGCAACACTCCCCAGGACCTTACCATTAAGTAGATAAGTTCTGCCCTGATTTGCCTTTCCAAAATGCAGCATCTCACATTTATCTAAATTAATCGCCATCTACCACTACTCGGCCCAAAGGCCCATCTGATCAAAATCCCCGAGGTAACCTTTGTGGTCTACTTCACCTCCAATTTTGAATTTTGGTGTCACCTGCAAACTTACTAACATACCTCGTAAGTTAACATCCACATCATTTACATAAATCTACACATAACACAAACTTAATGATTTTGAAAATCAGTGAAATATAATTCCATTAATTTTAAAACACTCCTTTATAGATCCCAAAACAATGACTTCTTCAGTAGTCATGCCAGAAAAAAATTCCTTTCTCAAACAAATGATTATGTTTAATTTGACTTCAATTCTTATTGTGTAAAATCGGACAGCTTCATTGTGACCAATGTTGGTATCTCTTTGACATTGCAACATTACGCCTTTTCCAGAAATTGACAAAAAAAAAGCAAACAGTGATACATGGAAATGAATGTACCGTTTGTACTAGAACTCCTGTTGGAAGATGTGTCAAGTCAGACAATTTGTTCGTGTTCCTGGTTTTGCCTTCTGGCTTGTCATTCATTCCATGCTATCAGAGGCCTTCCCTGTTGTTCTTTTTCTCCATATTTCCTCTCTTCCTCTGTATTTCATTAAAGTAAGTACTATTGGCCTGTCATTTGACCCCTGCATACTCGGATGGGGAATGTAATGCCAATGGACAATGACATCTGTATGTATACCATTGATGCCACTACATTCTCTGCAAGGCGATGTCAACAGCACATACTCACTTTGCATCACCTAGAGGTAACTTTACAATATACACATCTTTCGTTGTAACATCTCTAACTTGACTCTGTTTTGTGGAAAGTCATTGACATTAAATAGGAATTCTGCTTCTCCTGAGATGTTAACCGATCTGCTCAGTATTTCCAGAATGTTTTCATTTCAGATTTCCATAATCTACAGTATTTTCCTCTTGTAATGAATTAAAAATGAATATACTTCAGAGCTGTGTTTAACAACATCCATTACACCTGCCTTTTGTGATGTATTGTAACGTAAAATGTTGTCTTAGAGTATTACACATCAAAAGCTTCTCACTTCAGGCTATCATGCACAATAATACCTGGTGGGAATGAAGGTTGCATTTATTCTTTTATATAAAGAAACACACTGCCAAATTAACCAATCACCCAGTGAACAAATGGATATTGCAGTGGGCTATATCTATAAATGAACAATTATATAGTCAATGATTGAACAAATTACAAGCAATTCAATTCAACTGGTAAGTACCAATGAACAATAAATGAAACTGAACAACTTATTAATTTAATCCAGAAGCCATCAATCATGCATTGACTAGGCTATTCATTCAAATAATATAGTGAATTTAAAACCATAATGTAGACTTTCGGCTACAAGAAATATCAATGTAATTTGATATGTATAATGCAAAAAATCCATGAAAGGGTAATAACCAAAGTAAAATGTTTGTTCTTATTTTGTTTCCAGTGAGGTCTACTGCTGGCTGGAGACTATTACTTTATTTTGAGTATTTAATTGACAGTTTGAAACAAATGTATTTTGCTTACGCATTCTCTTGGATCCATTCATGTAAACATAATTTATATTTAATAAATTAGAGAAGTGGATACTATCTTCTGTCTTGCTACATGTGACGATGCTGCTCCTTTAACAAGGTTAGGTCGTCCTTGGTCATTTTTTTCAGAGGGTTTGTAAATGCAAAAGTTCCAATGTGTCTGGTTTGGATGACTTTTAGGGCCAATTTGATTATAGTTAACAGATACTGCCTCAGGAAAAAGGCTTTCAAGCTTAAAAAAACCTTGTATAATGAAAGGGGGTTGGCCAGTTCTCCCAGCTCAGCTTTTCTCTGGTTTAGTTTGTTTTGGTTTTAACAGTCAGACTGTTCATAGTTGTTGGTCAGTTTAAGATGGTCAAGCAAACAGCTACATGCAAGAAGGTGTTGTGGTGGAGGCTGGTACAATTGCAATATTTAAGAGGCATTTGGATGGCTATATGAATAGGAAGGGTTTGGAGGGATATGGGCCGGGTGCTGGCAGGTGGGACTAGATTGGGTTGAGATATCTGGTCGGTATGGACAGGTTGGACTGAAGGGTCTGTTTCCATGCTATACATCTCTATGACTCTATGTTGAATCTTTTTGCCATCTCTCTCTCTCTCTCTCTCCTGTAAGACCCTGTGATTGATTTTTTGCCAAGGGGTGTTTATGGGGATGTTGCAAGTTGGAAAAAATTCATTAAATTGTGATGGAGTTGACTGGATTTTTTTAAAAATAGTTAAATTACTCTATATCCTGTTTTCTTTTGTTTGTGTTTCATTCGGTAATCTTGTAAATAAGTTCTGGCTTGTTTAAAACTAAGTGGATGGGGTCAGCTGCATCACTATACACCTGCTTAATACAACTAGAAATGTTAGGGTCTGGGCTACCTTTTTGAAATGTTCTGAGGGGTTCGGACCTGGTCCATAACACTATGATTACAAGCATTGATGATGTTGATGTTTTGGCTACTTTTTGGCCCAATTTGGCAGCAATAGGGATGCTTTCACAACTGCAACCATATTGTAGCCATATGCCTAACCCTACACTGCTAAAAGAGTGCTTTGCATCCCTACGTTTCAGTGTGTTTACCTATCAAAATAGCACACTTTCCTGCACACCACCATTGCTTGTACATTGTATTATATGCTATGAATCCCTTGGCTCAGACCAATTGTTCTGAAAATAGTCATACTAGACTCAAAACATTAACTCTGTTTCTCTCGCTGTCGATGCTGGCAGACCTGCTGAGTTTCTCCAGCATTCAATTTTGTTTTTCCAATTTCCAGCATCTGCAGTGTTTTGCTTTTATTCAGGCTAATTGTTTTCAGACATCAAGGCCTACATTCTTTTGTTGTTGACTTCCAGTATGTAGCCCTTATCCTTGAAAGCTGTACTTCCAATCTCAACGATTCCACACTTTCCTGCTGTCCATACCCTAAATCACACCAAATCCTCTTTATCTATTTTCCCTTGCTCACTAACCTACATTGGTTCCTAATCATCAATGCCTTTGAATGGGAAATTTACTTCTTTCTGTGCAAATCCTTTTGTGTCCTCACCTGGCCGTAATTTTGTATATTTTTTTAGATTAGATTAGATTACTTACAGTATGCAAACAGGCCCTTCGGCCCAACAAGTCCACACCGCCCCGCCGAAGCGTAACCCACCCATACCCCTACATCTACATCTACCCCTTACCTAACACTACGGGCAATTTAGCATGGCCAATTCACCTGACCTGCACATCTTTGGACTGTGGGAGGAAACCGGAGCACCCGGAGGAAACCCACGCAGACACGGGGAGAACGTGCAAACTCCACACAGTCAGTCGTCTGAGGCGGGAATTGAACCCGGGTCTCTGACGCTGTGAGGCAGCAGTGCTAACCACTGTGCCACCGTGCCGCCCCAATCTGTCACTCCCAAGTCCTACACTCTTCCAAAAGACAATGCTCATCCAAGTCTGGCTCTTGTGTATCCCCAACTTTCTTCACCTTACTGTTGGTGTCTATTATTTCAGCTATCTGTGCCTGTAGTTCCTTTCCAAACTTTCTCTGCTTCTCTCCCCATTCTTTTAAGCTCCTCTTAAAAAAAACCTCCTTGCCAGCTTTTGTGTTCCTGTCCTAATATCTCCTTTCCAAAATTCTACATAATATGGAAAATATATCACAAAGAATTAGGAAATTGTTGAGACAGATGCCTGGAAATTTATTTGCAACACTGACCACTCAGCTATAATATTGATAGGCTGGGAATAGAGCATTCTGAAGTTACTATATGTTACACACATACAGCTGATTGAGTTAACACTAGATTGACAGAAAACAAGGCAGAAATTTTTAAATGTCACATGTCACGAAACCAAAAAACTTTCTTAAAGGTAAGTGTCTGTCTATGCCACAAAAAAATTCAATTCAATAACTGCATGCAGTTTATAAGAAAAAAAAATGACTTAGTAAATAAAATGCAAAACAAAAATTGTTGTACTCCTCTATCAGCCAACTGATTATCCTAAAATGATTGTGTTCTGTCAGTTGTAAGACATTGGCCTACTTCTTCTCCTTTCAGCTCATCAATTCCTGCTCCCCCATTCAATCAGACCAAGGTTGATCTGATAATCCTCAACTCCACTATCTTACCATCTCCCCATAATCTTGATTCCTTTAATGAACAAGAATCTGTCTATTCCAATATTGAACGTGCTTCATGACTGCTCAACAGCACTGCGATAAAGAATGGCACAGGTTGACAACGGTTTGAGGGACAAAATTCCCCCCTTATCGCTGTCATGTGATCTCTTGTTCAGAGTTGAAGCCCAGGCAATCAGCTGGTGAGTTATCAACTTATGAGAATGGACATGGTAGAAATCTATTATTCTGGATATAGGTTTGCTCGCTGAGCTGGAAGGTTCGTTTTCAGATGTTTTGTCACCATACTAGGTAACATCTTTAGTGAGCTTCTGGATAAAGCATTGCTGATGATTCCTGCTTTCCCTGCAAAACAGAGAAATACACAAGAATTCCTAGAAGCATGGCATTCTAAATGGAACACTATCAACAAACACATTGACTTAGACCCGATTTACCACCCCCTGAGAAAAAGAACAGGAAATAACATCACCATAGGAAATGACATCACCACAGGAAATGACATCACCAACCCAAAGAAACCCAAACATATGAATAGAAAGCAGGAATCATCAGCAAAGCTTGGCCCGGAGGCTCACTGAAGATGTTACCTACTAGGGTGACGAAATGTCTGAAAATGAACATTCCAGCTCAGCAAGCAAACCTACATTTAGAACATCAACCTGAGCTACAAATCTTCTCAAAACTCACTAAAATCTATTACCATAGCACTAACACCCTAAATACCAATATGACCATTGAAATACATTTATCACCCTAAAACACAAGTAAAAGGATTTGTGTCTTCATTTATCTTTCAATTATCAGTTACAACCTTGTGCACAGTGGCACACAAGCAATCCGTACATGTGTTACACTTTGGTTTACTAAATCACACACACATAACACCAATAAGAACCAAAGCACAAATATTAAAATTACACAGCAGTAAAATATATTTGTGATATTACTGCTGTTTGTGTATGTACTTTATTGTGGCATTAAGGATTGTGAAAAATAAAAATCATGGGATGTATATTAATGTCCTTAGTGGATCAGCACAATTTATTGTGATCACATCATTTCTTGCAGAAATTTCACACAGCCATTAATCTGTTAAATTCAATCATATTGTGGGAGTTGCTCTGCACGAAATTGGCAAAAATGACTATGTTTGAAACCAAAATTGTTAAATAAAGTATTATGAAGGAATCAAATTTGACATATATTGCATATTCTAAATGTCAGCACGTGCTTGAAGCAGATAAGTATTTACTGAGTGCTGATGACAGGTCACAACCCACAACATTAACTTTCCTTAGATACTGCCTGACCTGCTGAGTATTTCCATTATTTATGGTCTATTTTTATTGAATACTATGTCAGGTATAAAAATTATATATTCTTGAGAAGTAGCTGCAAATGCCCATTGTGTTTTAGAATTATGGAAGGCTATGGAACTAAAGGAAGTTATTTTATCTATTAAGTCTGAAACAATTCTTTCAAAAAGCAAGTGTGTTATTCCAATTATTTCTCTCTCCCATATCCTTGCAATTAATGTGCTGAAACTAAGCCTTTCAGTTAAATTTATTCTTCATGGTGTTCACCTTGTGTTTTATTTCCTGCTTAAGTTCACTTGTGATTTCCTACAAAAGACATAGATCTCATTTAATATCATATTTTATGATTTATTCTCAACCAGGTTGGAAGGAAGCATTGCAATCTGAAGAATAATCAATTTGTGAGAAATGATCAGATAGTTTGTTCAGAATCCTATGCCAGAATCAAGATTTCCAGTTTGTTAAGTTGCTGTAATACAGACCATCTGATTGCTTATTTAATTATTGAGTTCAATGAAGAAGAAAACAGAAAATGCTTGAATCAATACTTCTGTTTGCACAAAAAGTGCTGCATCTCATTGTGCTTTTGTGTCGGAGTTAAATTAAGAAAGAGCTTAATGTATTGGCATTCAAAATGGGTAATAAGGAACCGTTTTAAACTCAAACAGGTAATTTTATTTTAAATCATTTGTAATTAAACTAAAAATCATGCTTTGCCAAAGAATTCAATATAGGTTTGAGACAGTATGGTTGCTGATAAATTGATGATCATAATCTGTTCCAGTCCCCTACTTGATTCTATAGCCAATAAGAATAATTGTAAGAAAAGTTGTCAAGCTAAAACAACTTTGATTTTCCAGAAGGCTAACAAAATCAGGGATTACACTTAAATTGCCCAGTTCTTCCAATCAGGGTTGGGCATCCTGAGGTAGAGTAGGATGTCAGGGTTAGGATTAGCGTTGGGTTTGACAGCGTAAGGAGCGGAGGCGGAATCATTGGTTCTGGGGATATCAGGGAGGGTCAAGTCTAGGTTCAGGGTGGGAGAAATGTGTGGGAGAAAATTCTGTTGCATCACCATGGCAATTCCCTTAACACTTCCAATCTATTTGCCTAGTTCTGAGAAATAAAGGTTGACAGTTTACTGTTCTTGTTGCCATGCCAATCATGGTGCAACCAATCAGCGTTCTCTTCTCACACTGAGTAAGATGGTGCCTCTTTCTTCCACAATTAGCAGCAAGAAACATTAGTAAGATAAATGATGTATGAATGAGTAACTTGTTTACATTTGGAATATCACTGGCATGTGGTGGCTGAGACAAATAGCATTGATAAATTTAATAGGAGGGTACTATAAGGGAGGTAGGAACAGAGAAATAAAGAGACATGTAAGCCAGGGTAATTAAAATCACAATGTAAAAATCAGCAAAGACTTGTTGGGCGTAACACATGCCATGTAACATTGTAATGAGTGACGTGCATTGAATATTGGAGCTATTTGAGTGGAACAGATGGCCAATTGCAGGAATTTAATTGGAGTTATGTCTATCCTCTGGTGAATATAAGTTAAGCTGCTCCCCATCCAATGCAGAGAACCCAGGTGTGAAATGTTAAAACTGCAAACAACCATACACAGCAGGATATTTTTTGAACTTGATTTTCCTACATAAATTAGAGAGGGATACTGAAAGTACTCACTATTCTCTATTTTTCCAATTAGCAGAACAGTTCTCCATGCCACTTTACCACAACAAATTATAATGTGCTGCAAGTATTACACTGGATAGAATAAGTTTTCTGAGGATTGGTCAAAAACCCAGAAGGATTCATCTATATTGCATAGAACTAAGTTTTTAGATTGCAATCTTTGGAATGCTCTGAACAACTTTAATTGACTGAATAACTTTTGAAATATGTCTTTGGCGTTTGGTAAGCACAGCAAATTGACTGAATAACTTTTGAAATATGTCTTTGGCGTTTTGTGAGCACAGCAAAAGTTCACAAATGTCAACTTAATAAATGACAAGAAAAATCAGTTTGTGTTGGTGGTTAAAGCATGAATATTCCTGGAAAATTCTGTCATTCTCAAAAAGATAACACCACATTACATCACCTGAACAAAAATTGCTTTGTGCCTCAAACAGTGCAGCTTGCCTGTAAACAATTCATTGATACTTCAGCCGAGATTATGTGCTGAAATTCTGGAATATGGCTTGGGCCTGCAATGCTCTAACACTCAGCCTTAAGTACTAGTGCTAAATGCAACTGCGATACTTCACATTAATATATGCAATAATATTATTTTCACAATTAATACCAGAGAAACCTGAGAGATACTGTAGTTTCACTGATAGTACAGTATGCAAGAAAGGGAAATAATCAGTCAACTTGGCCCTGGAAGGATGCTCACACCCATCTCACTACCTCACTAGTGAAGTGCTGAATGAGAGAGTCCATGGCCTGCTTCTTGGCCCACCACCAATTTAGGTCAATCAACAGCTACTTAAGAGCCTCCACTCCAACTCCCCACTTACCTGCTTTCCTGCAAGCAAGAAAGACTGCTTGCCCTAGTTTCCTGACTGCCTGCTGGATTTGGGTATTGTAGTGGAAGACCTTCAAATTGCCCCAGTATTGGGTGATCAGGGGCAAAGTCTGAATCCCAGCTACTGTCCTTGTCTTGACTCCCATCTCTCAACAATCCTATCTCATGGGAAGTGCGTACAAATTTCTTACCTCCTCAGGGCTAGATCCCCCGAGGCAGGGAAGGCACTTGGCAATACTTAGGGCCCAGAAGCTACCAGTTTCTGATTGCCTGGTAGCTCCTGCCAGCTGAGAGTGTTAGTTCTCAGGCCTATGAATGCAGCAAAATAATGTATCCATGCTCATCTGCTAATGAGCCAATTGGCATGCAATAGGTTGAGTTGAGTTTGTGATGGGGGTGGCATATTAATTGCCACCTAACACCCAACCTCAGACTAACAAAATATCAAAAATCACATTGATTGGTATTTATTAATAAGAAATTGATTAGCCACAGTTTTTTTTTGTTTTTCAGGGAATTAGTTTCATTGTAATATTTCATTCAATAGGAATGTAGGGGCCTGGTTAGCTCAGTTGGCTAGACAGCTGGCTTGAGATGGAGAGTGAGGCCAATCGCATGTACTCAATTCCCACACCAGCCGAGGTTATGATGATGGAGTTTCCTTGCTAATCTCTGCCTCTGTGGGCAGCATGGTGGCACAGTGGTTAGCACTGCTGCCTCACAGCGCCAGAGACCCGGGTTCAATCCCCGCCTCAGGCGACTGACTGCGTGGAGTTTGCACATTCTCCCTGTGTCGGTGTGGGTTTCCTCCGGGTGCTCTGGTTTCCTCCCACAGTCCAAAGATGTGCAGGTCAGGTAAATTGGCCATGCTAAATTGCCCGTAGTGTTAGGTAAGGGGTAAATGTAGGGGTATGGGTGGGTTGTGCTTCAGCGGGGCGGTGTGGACTTGTTGGGCCGAAGGGCCTGTTTCCACACTGTAAATAATCTAATCTAATCTCTTGAGACATGATGATCTTCAGGGTAAACTAGTCATCTTGCTTTCTCTTGAAAGAACAGCCTTCTAGTCCAATAGGATTTTGACAACTTTCCCTTTTTATGAAGAAAAATATCTATTGCTGCATCTCAATTAGCCTATTACCATGTGTTACACATTAAAATTGTTGTTTAGAGATTGTGGAGTTTATACTGTCACTTGAATAGGCTCACAAGTGGAAAAACTGCTCAGAATGCAGTATCTTCAATCAATGTCAACTGGATACACCATCTGTGTATCTCACTATATCCAAAGATTAAATATACAGTTATTTATTTTGTACGATAAACAACAGGAAGGCAAACCAGGCAAAATACACAGTGAATCATAGCATACTTCACCTTTACAATTACCAAAATAATCCTCCATGGCAACAAGAAATAAATAATTAATATGGATGAAAAATGTTTTATACACTTGAAAACAGTACAAGAAAGTGGATTGTACTTTGTACAAAAATCATAGCTTTATTGATGCAGGAATCAATCTCTTCTGTATTTTGACATCAGTAGTACAGTAAAGATATTGGATTGAGCATCACCCATTTTCCTGGTGAAAAGAATCTACTTCAATCGCATGGTATAAAATTGTAAGACATTTCATTGTTGAGAAATAGAGGCAATGATGGCATACTGATGAAGTAACTGGATTAGTAATCCAATAGATCCACGCTAATAACTTTCAGAACAGGGGGCATTGGAATTAAAATTTGGTTTCACTGAGGATTGTGTGGAACCAAAGGGTCTGTTTCTATGCTGTACAACTCTACGACTCTATGACTGTTTGAAATCCCAGCCCTGACTACTGCTGCCATTGGCACTATTTCAACGGCATGCTACCAGTCAGGTTGGTCAGCAGCCCTCTGAAACTGGATTCCATCTGCATGAGGAATGGCAGTCTCTTCTCCAAACAATTAATGCTCTGTGGAACTATAAATAATTAAGAAGATCCTTAATCAGCAGAGAAGCATTCCTTAATGATGTTTAGTGATTTAGTGAATTGGTAGCAGGGCAGGAAACCCTGTTATGTAATAAATTCTGTCCCTCCTCTCAGCAACTTTTATAATCTAGAATTGCTGATCTTTGACAGACATTCTATGGGTTGACTTTTTTTTCCTATTCATTCATGGGATGAGGGCATCACTGCCTAGGCTAGTATTTGTTGTCCAACCTAATTGCCCAGAGGGCAGTTAAGAGTCAACCCTATTGCTGGAGTCACATGGAGGCCACACCGGTAAAGATGGCAGTTTCCTTCCCTAAAGGATATTTGTGAACCAGTTGGGTTTTTTCTGACAATCGGCAATTAATTCATGATAGTCATTAGACTCTTCATTCCAGATATTTATTGAAACTGGCATGGTTTGAACCTGGGTCCATGGCAGGGTTTGAACCTGGGTCCCCAGAGTCTTTGGATAATACCACTAGGCCATTGCCTCCCCTGGTTTAACCATTAAACCTTAAATTACAAAAAATGGTTGCAGACACTCTCAGCATGCCCAACACATTTGCCTCTCTCTTTCTAAAGATAACAAAACCCAATGTGTTTAGGCTGATCAGATATATTTACAGACAAAAAAACAAAGCTACAATTGTAGTTGCAGCAATGGCCTTCACTGTCAGTATGCAAAGAACCTATGAGGCACTGCTGGCCTCTGCACATGCATAGTTAATGTAGGAGTCCCCAGAATTTGCTGCCAATGCTACCCCCATCTTCATAAACTGCCTGATTCCTCTCACGTGAAAATCAATGAGAAAGAATGAAATTATATGAATTTTCACGTTTTACATGCATATTCATACTGTAGAAAAGCTTTGAAAATGCTTTTCTGAAGGAGGTGTAATTATATTTTTGACAGGCTTGTTTCAAATCACAAGTTTTTGGAGCACTGCTCCTTCATCAGGTGAAGTCATACCCCTGGCAACAGCTGGACTGTTGTACCCTTCGGTCCAACACAGCACTCCAACAGCTTGTGATTTCAAACAAAGCTGTTGGACTATAATCTGGTGTTGTGTGAATTCTAACTTTGCCCACCCCAGTCCAACACCAGCATCTTCCACATTATATATTTTTAACAGCACCTTAGGTCCTCCTTACTGTTAAAAATCACACAACACTAGGTTATAGTGTTTAATGGGAAGCACTAGCTTTCGGAGAGCTGCTCCTTCATCAGGTGGTTGTGGAGGACACAATTGTAAAACACAGAACTTATAGCAAAACTTTACAGTATGATGTCACTGAAATTATACATTGAAAAATACCTTGATTATCTGATATTCACTTCTTTCATATGTTAATCACAAAACTTTTTTTAAAAGTTACATTCTCAGGTTAACTTTAACGAGTAGAACTTAGAACATAGAATATAGAACAATAAAGCGCAGAATAGGCCCTTCAGCCCTCAATGTTGCGCCGACCTGTGAACTATTCTCAGCTCGTCCCCCTACACCATCCCAAAATCATCCATGTGCTTATCTAAGGATTATTTAAATCTCCCTAATGTGGCTGAGTTGACTACATTAGTAGGTAGGGCATTCCACACCCTTACCACTCTCTGCGTAAAGAACCTACCTCTGATATCTGTCTTAAATCTATCACTCCTGAATTTGTAGTTATACCCCCTTGTACATGCTGACGTCATCATCCTAGGAAAAAGACTTTCACTGTCTACCCTATCTAATCCTCTGATCATCTTGTATGTCTCTATCAAATCTCCTCTTAGCCTTCTTCTTACCAATGAGGACAGGTTCAAGTCTCTCAGCCTTTCCTCATAAGACCTTCTCTCCAGACCAGGCAACATCCTGGTAAATCTCCTCTGAACCTTTTCCAATGCTTCCACATCCTTCCCTAAATATGGGGACCAGAACTGTGCACAATATTCCAAGTGAGGCCGCACCAGCATTTTGTATAGTTGCAGCATGATATAACTCTTGACCTGTGGTATGTACCTATCCCTTTCCATCGCTAAACTAAACGTAACTGCATTATGGTCACTCTCTCCAATGTGCTCACCTACAACTAAATCAAACACCTTACCAAGTACCAGATCTAATGTGGCCTCCCCTCTTGTCAGTCCTTCGACCTACTGTGTCAGAAAACTCTCCTGTACACATTGGACAAAAACTGATCAGTCCAACGTACTAGAGTTATAGCATTTCCAGTCAAAGTTGGAGAAGTTAAAGTCCCCCATAATGACCACCCTTTCACTCCTACCCAGAGTAAATTTGATAATCCTCTCTTCCACCTCCCTGGAACTCTGCGGAGGCCTATAAAAAACTCCAAGCAGTGTGACCTCTCCTCCCCTGTTTCTAACTAATTGGTGTCAGCCCAGACAATATGTTGAAAGTGTTAGCTCCCTGTGTGCTGTTCGCTGTGTCATAATGTTTAGACTGATTCCAAACTAAAAAATGAGTTAACAGTCTTACATGGATTCATGCAGTTTTTGAGCATAGTACAATGTAACTCTATATGTACAATTTCATCTCACAAATGTATATGTGTGTGTGTGTGTGCACACGCATGGGCGTGTGTGTCTGGGGTGGAGGGTTGTGAGTGTCTGTGAGAGAGAGTGTGTATATGTGTGTGTGAGTGTAAAGGAGTCTAAGTCTGTGAGAGGCTGCATGTGTGTGTCTGTAGAAGTGTGTGTGTCTATAGGAGTGTGTGTGTGTGTGTGCTGGGGTGGGGGGTTATGAGTGTCTGTAAGAGATAGTGTACATGTGTATGTGTGAGTATAAAGGAGTCTAAGTCTGTGACAGGCTGCATGTGTGTGTCTGTAGGAGTGTGTGTGTGTGTGTCTGGGGTGGGGAGTTGTGAGTGTCTGTGAGAGAGAGTGTGTATGTGTGTGAGTGTAAAGTGGTCTAAGTCTGTTAGAGAGTGCATATGTGAGTGTAGGAGTGCGTGTATGCATGTGTCCATGTGTGTATAGTGCAATAGTGGTCACATGTAGTGTGACATGAACCCAAGGTCCCAGTTGAGGCCTTCCACTCAACCGGGACCTTGGGTTCATGGCACACTCCAGGTGACCACCATTACACTATACACACACACACACAGACACTCCTACACACACACACTCCCACACTCACACATGCACCCTCTCACAGACTTAGATCCCTTTAAACTCACACACACACATATACATTCTCTCTCACAGACATTCACAACCCCCCACGCCAGACACATACACACACATATGCACTCCTACAGACACATACAGTCCCACACTCACACATGCACCGTCTCACAGACTTAGACCCCTTTTTCCCTCACACACACACACATATATCCACTCTCTCTCACAGACACTCACAACACATCACCCCAGACAAACACACACACAAACCCACATGCACACAAACACATCTACATTTGTGGGGTGAATTTGTACTTGCAGAGTTACATTGTACTTTGTTCAAAAACTGCATGAATCCATGTAAGACTCTGTTAACTCATTTTTTAGATTAGAATCAGTCTAAACATTGTGGCACAGACAACAGCACACAGGGGGCTAACAGCTTCAACATGTTGTCTGGGCTGACACCAATTGTTAAAAGTTAACCTGAGAATGTAACTTTTTAAAAATGTTTTGTGATTTACATGCGAAAGAAGTGAGACTGACATGGTCATTCAAACAGATGAGAGACTTAACAAATAATCAAGGTATTTTTCAATGTATAATTTCAGTTACATCACACTGTAACCTTTTGCTATGATTTCTGTGTCTCACAATTGAGCCCTCCACAACCACCTGATGAAGGGGCAGCGCTCTGAAAGCCAATGTTTCCAATTAAAACTGTTGGACTATAACCTAGTGTTGTGTGATTTTTAACTTTGTACACCCAGTCCAACACCAGCATCTCCAAGTCATTACTGTTAAACAAAATCTCTCGTCCTGGAATATCAAATTGTTCAATTCTATGAAAAGAGTTCCATTGAAATGACACTTTTAAAGATTGCCTACGAAATTGTAACATCTACCTCATCCAATCTATATCTTGCTTTCTGTAGAAAGTGGGTGTTAACGACAGGTAGTTATTTCATGAAGGAATGGGGAATCACTGGCAACATCCAGACATTCTCAGGCAAGTGTTCGATGTTATTAGACACTAGAAATCCTCAAAACTTCCATGAGAATAAAATACCTGGAAAAGGTGATATTTAATGTCACAGACAATGCTAGGTTGCTGTGGGCGACCTTCTTCTCAGTGAATAGGAATCATGATTATATTGCCACCAATTATAAAATCTAGCTTTTTAAAATCCTAGTGATATCGTAAAATAAGTAAGCATAATAATTCAAGCCAAAAACATTAAAATCTATGAGGAGGGGAAAATATACTGATATAATCTGCTTATGTGAAGTTTGATGAAGGGAGGTCTCAAAATTCAATTATGTGCAGCCTTTTAGTTTTGATCTTACCGGTGCTATTTCAGATCCAAAATGATACATATGGTGAAGGCACACACATCTGAGGGTTAGCTGCGCTGGATGGTAGTTTTGTAAGGCCATTAACTTGAGCACAATACACACGTGCTGACAAACCCAGCAGCTTGTAATGTCAGTCAATGTGCAACATTGATTTGATGTCAACACTGCCATTTCCGATCCCACTGCTCCAGCTGCCTCCCTCTCGTAATCAAGTACAGCTGAAAATATGTTCATCAGCTGGATGGACTCCAGCAAGATTTAATTGAATCAAATGAGCTCAGATTCCTTAGTAATGGATTTGCACTGGCTTTTCCCAGTGGAGGTGTTCAGTGATTTCAACAAGAAGTGAAGGCATCTGCTCAAGGCCCCAACTTAAAAGGTTGTGTTCAGAGCACTGCTCAAAGAGACAAGAGGAGATGGTGAGTATGGGGAGATGGAAGGAAGCTCTCAGCTGGCGGTCACAGCTGCACAGGGTGTTCAGGGAGCACTCCTTCTAACATTAAACTCTGAGAGGAATACTGCCTCAGACATCTGGCTTCCCAAAGGAGTTATAGGCCTCTCACCTGAATCTACAATAAAACAAATATTCCGAGCTGACTTCAAATAAATCAACCCATTCAATATTCCATAGAGAGTCACTTTTGAACATTCCTTTAGTGTCCATCTCACAAGTATCATGGGCTTTCCCGGTGCTCTTATACTATGTTATCTTAGTGGCTGCTGGAAAACTATTCATTTCAAGAGCATCACCGCAGATAATCTTGGAGGACAAGTGTATGTGGCTCAGACAGAACAAGGCTAAGTTTCAGACTGCACCACATGACATGGTGGCAATAGTCTGGGTTGTTTGGTCATGACAGACAATGGCAAGAGCAACAATGGACAGATATCAAGAGGAGGATGAGGGCAGTTATTGTCAGAAAGAACAGTTAGCCCATATGCCCTGGAACATCAGTAGCAAATGGTGGTACCTCAAATAATTTGTTAGAGGACAGATTGCTGGACTGCTGAGAGAATTGGAAACCCCTTTTGCACTATCTCTAGATATGATGAGCACTGTTGAGCTCAAGTCATTGCAATGTGAACTTCAATTGCAGCAATCAGAGTTGGAGGATCTTCTGCTTGTGCTACAGTGCAGTCAGAGACATTGGCCATCAGACCCGGGCAGCTTTCAGTTAGGCTGGCCACTTCACCATCAGTGTGCACATATCAGCCTTTTTCTGTAGGCCAACCCAATGAAATCCTCATCAGGTGTCAACTCACATGTGACCTCATCATCTGGTGAACTGGCACCTGCTTTAGACTTATCCCCTTCTTGGCTGCAGGTTATTGATATCGGACGTTTCTCCACAGCAAAGTTCTGCCTCTGATCTAAATTATTCTTTAAATTATACTCACTGTCAGTCTCAGATCTGGTGGCTACAAGTCTAAGTGTTGTGTAGAGAAGAAAGCAAAATGTGCACCATCTGCAGATTGACAATGGGAAACAAAAATCTTTTAAATATGGTGAAGTAGGATTTGAGAATGAGTATGCAGGAAAATACTGAAATGTCATAGGTTTCAACTACAGCAGAGTCATACAGCACAGAAAAAGACTCTTCGGTGCAACCAGTCTATACCGACCATAATCCCAAACTAAACTAGTCCCACTTGCCTATGTTTGGCCCATATCCTTCCAAACATTCATGTACTTATCAATATGTCCTAAACATTGTAACTGGACCTGTGTCCACCACTTTCTCTGGCAGTTCATTCCTCACACAACCCATGAAAACAAATGATCCCTCTTACCTTTAAAACTTTCTCCCACCTTAATAATATGTCCCATAGTCTTGAAATCACCCACTCTAGGGAAAAGAAACTTGACACTCATCTTATCTATACCCTTCATGATTTTATAAACTTTTTTACGGTCACCCCTCAACCTCCTACATGCCAGTGAGAAATGTCCCAGCCTATCCAGCCTCGCCTTATAACCCAAATCCTCTATTCTTGGCAATATCTTGGTAAATATTTTCTGAAGCCTCTTCAGCTTAAAAATATCCTTCAGGTAACAAGGTGATCAGAAGTGGACACAGTCCACCAGAAGAGGCCTCACCAGCATCCTGTACCACCTCAACATGACTTCCCAACTCCTCAACTCAATGAAGGCAAATGTGCTAAATGCTAAATGCCTCTTAACCACACTCTCTATATGTGATGCAAACTTTGAAGAATTATATACCTGAACCCCTCTGTTCTACATACCCAAGGCCCTACTTTTAATTCTATGAGTCCTACCCATCACTCACCTATCACTTGAGAAAATGGAATTAAGTAGTTCATTGATATGGTGCTTATACAAATGTTCTTAAGAACATGGCCATTCAGCTCCTAAAATACGTTCATTCCTAATGCTATCAAACCTGGGGACCACAGGCCAGGGTGATGAATTGCAGATGCATATGGCTCTCCAGCAGATTCTGAGGATGCTGAGCTTGGCTGTCAATCACAACCACCAGTGTATGGTGGTAATCAGACATTTAGATTGTCTCTTATTGAAGATGGCCATTGCTTGGCATTTAATATTATTTGCCACTTGCACCCAGGCCTGGATATTGTCCAAGTCTTGCTGCATTTGAACATGGACTGCTTCTCTATCTGAGAAGTCATAAATGGTACTGAACATTGTTCACCAAGGATTGCACATTCTCATTTCTGACCTTATAATAGTCACTGATGAAGCAGCTGAAGACAGTTGGGCATAGGGCACTACCCTGAGGAACTCCTACAGGGATGTTCTGGAGCTAGATGACTGACCTCCAACAAACACAACCATCTTCCTATGTGCCGGGAATGACTTCAACCAGTGGAGAGTTTGCCTCCTAAATTCCATTGATTCCAGTTTTGCACAGGCTCTTTAATGCCACACTCAGTCCAATGCAGCCTCAGTGTCAAGAGCTGTCACTCTTACCTCACCCCTGGAATTTAGCTGTTTTCTCCATGTTTAAACCAAGGCTGTAATGAGGTCTGCAACTGAGTGATTTTTTGGAACCCAAACTGGGCGTCACTGAGCAGGTTATTGCTGAGCAGGTGCTGCTTGATAGCACCGTTGCTGACACTTTTCATCACTTTACTGATGATCAAAGAGTAGACAGATGGGGCAGTGATTGGCCAAGTTGGATTTGTCCTGCTTTTTCTGTACAGAACATACCTGGGCAATTTTCCAATTGTCAGGTAGATGCCAGGGTTGTAACTGTAGTGGAACAGCTTGGCCAAGGGAGCAAAACAAGTTCTGGAGCGCAAGTAAAATTGCCAGAATGTTGTCAGGACTCATAACCTTTGCAGTATCCAGTATCTCCAACCATTTCTTGATATCCTGCAGAGCAAATCAAATTCACTAAAAGACTAGATATCTGTAATGCTGGATACCGCTGGTGGAGACCAAGGTGGATCATCTACTTGGCACGTTTGACTGAAGATTGCTGTGAATGCTTCAGTCTTATCTTTTGCATTGCTGTGCTGGGCTCTTCCAACATTGAGGATGGAAATATTTGTGGAGCCTCCTCCTCCAAGGAGTTGTTTAGTTGTCGACCACCAGTCAGGACTAGACTGCAGAGCTTAAATCTGAGCTATTGGTTGTGGGTTCACCTAGTTCTGTCTATCATTTGGTATATAAGTCGTCCTGTTTGGAAGCTTAATCAGCTTGAAGACTCATTTTTAGGTATTCCTGGTGCTGCTCCTGGTATGCCCTCGTGCACTCTCCATTGAACCAGGGTTGATCCCCTGGCTTGATGGTAATGGTTGAGTGGGGGATATGCCATGTTGTGATTTTGTAGATTGTGCTGTTGATGTCCCACACTGCCTCATAGGTGCCTAATCTTGAGTTGCTAGACCTATTCAAAATCTGTCTCATTTAGCATGGTGATGGTGCCATACAACATGATGGAGGGCATTCTCAATGTGAAGGGAGGAAGAGGATGGTCTTTCTCTGCATCACCCCTTCCCTTCATCAGAGCAACACAGTGCCTTCTTTGCCTTCTCTGCTATGTTCTAATGCTGCCTTTCAATGAGCAGGGCAGCTGTCTAGTGCTCAGCAGACATCCAACAAGTGACAAGTTGCTCCTTAATAGTACATGGTAAGATGGGGCAGGAATCAAACATGAGGGACACTATTGGAGTGAGGGAGGTAGTACATGAGGCAGGTTTGCTATGCTATAGAGAGAAATCTCAGCCTCCAAAAAATCACAACCCAGCTCAGACTTATCTAAAAATCATTTAGAGTCAAAAATTTGACTTTTATAAATTGCTTTAACCTTTTAGTATTAGCAGTGAATGCACAATTTTGCTTCTGTTTGCATTAAGAATTACCATGAACTGTCAAAATTTTAACATTTGCAGTGGGCAAGCATTGACAAATATTGAAATGTGTGCGCGCACATTATTGATATGACGACATTAATAATACAATTTATGCCAAAGCATTGACATGAGTCAGGTTCCCTCCCCAGTTGTTTGATTGTTGTCCATGACAAGTTGCAGATTGTCATGGGAAACAGTGTTCTCTGTGCAGTGAAAATCTAGAATAAGCAAATGTTGCCTGTCCATTAATAAAATCTAACCTTTTGCAGTAAATTGAACACTGGACATTATGCACAGTTCCACTGCAGCACATCTATTTCAATGCAATATTTACAACCACTCAAGGCATCTGTTGCCACAGATGTAATTGACAGATTAATATGCTGTTAGACTTAATGAAGCAATAAGATCGACAAATAATCAGATGACAAAATATAATCAGAATTCTGCAGACAACGTTATCGAAATCAAACACAGTTTGAAAAATGTCTTTGCTGTTCTACCTGTGGACTAAAAGTATTAGGCTCCAAGAAAGGAGTTGAGAACCTTGTTCCTCAGCAAAGATTGAAGAAAATACCCAGCAAAGACATGAAATCACAATCTTACAGATTTGTATATCCAGCAGGGCATAAACAACTAGCACATTAAAATATGCAGTTGATTTATGGTTATTATTCAAGAGGCGATGCTGGAGTCTTAACTCTAGTTCAGGAAATCATCCTTCGCAATAGGTCTTCACAGATGAAGCATCGAAAAGCCTGATAGCTCAGCTTCAAAAGAAAACCTTATGTAGATACACCTTTCACAACTCAGGACTTCCTAACAGCACCCTTGAAGTACTCTGAATAGAGTCAATGTTGTAATGTGTGAAATGGCATTCAGGTTTCAATAGGCTCCCCAAAATTATAACGAGACGATAACTAAATAAATTAACAGAGTTGCCAGGACTAAATATTGGCTGGAACTTCAGAAGAACTAGCTTGTTTTTCTTTTAATAGCACCATGGAAACGTCATATCTACCTTAACATATTGTAGTATTTTAATATTTCATCTCAAAAAAAACAGCATCCCTGATTCTGGTTGTGGCTTTCCCCAGGTACTGCAGTATAACATCAGCCTGGTATTGGAATTAAAAATATAATCTTGTAACCTAGTCGAAAATGCAAGCTTTAAAGATTTATCTTTTGCCATTTACAGTTGGGCCAATGCTCATGAAAAGGTCATGATGCCAAAATTGTAATGATTGAGTGAAAGGAGCGAGATTATGCCCCCTGGCTGTAGATAACAAGCTGCAGCTCACTGACTGTCCACCCTCAACCAGTTTCCTCTGATCACTTCCCAAGGGCCTCCCAGACATGTTTGTGGACTTTGTGAGACAAAATTGCTAAGATCAAGACAGGTAAACTGCAACACCTTACCTGAATGATGATAAGGTGCAAAAACATTCTAGGGCATATTTGTGGCCTGCCAGAGGGGTGATGCACAGTTAGAGATACAGACAGAGACAGACCCCCAAGTGTCCACTTTTTTAAAAAACAGAATGAAGTAAAGTCCATCATCCTGAACTTTCTTTCCATCGCTCTGCACATTACCTTTACCTCACACAGATGAGAACACATTCAGCAGCAAAAAAAATTCCTCACGAGTGCTTTTTTTTTCAAAAAGGGATCTTCAACTTTGTAAAAAAAAAGTTAATTTTCAGCTGATTTCTTCCAGTTGCTGGTATGATTCAGCATCTGAGTTTTGCTTTTGAGATCGCGATCAAGTTGCTAAAGCCCTAAAGGGTGTTGTGAAAATAGCCGACCTTTCCTTTGGAATCAAACATGACTGGGAGAATGACCAAAACCTCAAGAATGCAGGACACGCTGCTGTATGAGGACGGATGTGGAGACTTGGTGCCACAAAAGTGGTGAAAGGTTGCTGGACCAGACTATAAGTAGTCAGAAGAATAGCCTTGCAAAATTCTGGGCCTTGAAGGACTGTCTGTAAACCACAGCACTGTGACATGTACAGTGGTCATATGGGCTAGTTAACAGGCATATCAAAAGTTACCCAGTAGCTGTGTTGGGAGAACATGAGTTTACAAGATGATAGCAGTTTTGTACCTCCTGCAGGCCATGCCATTTCACTAAAGTTGTCTTCTTAGCTACCACAGTTTGGACTACAGTGACATCCTCTTTAACGCTAATACCTGCAGCCACGTGATGGCAGTTGGAGGCTGCATGGTATTGGGCTGAATTTATTTAACTCAGTCCAAGTTTCCGCAATAGCCCTCGATTTGGCAAAAGCCGCTTGAACTGCCATCGACATTCACAAACGGCCAATAGATGATGTGTCACAGTTGGGTCCAAAGAGAAGTTGGCCACCAGCTCTGTCATGGATGGGATGGGCTCCAGTCTCTCTGGTATCAGACCCCTATGTGATCCACGATATTAAAAGCAGTTTTGATGCCAGATGTCCCAACGCACCAAGCATTTTATTGTGCTTGCCCATCAGCCTCATTTAGCACCCTCTATGATGTTGGCTTTGGAGACTGCTGCCGAAATCCTGGGATGTCATCTTCTGGTGAAACAATATCTGTCCTAGGTACCTGATGTGTCTGCAGGCCACCCCTGGCTGTGTACAGGTAAAAGAGTCAGATCCACAGCAGGCTGAGACTTGTACATACTTTATACCATCAGTAACTTGTCAGCCAGAAGAGATTGTAGGATGAGGGGGAGCTGGGATATAAGAAGATTAGGTTTGAGGATACCGTTATTTTCCATTAATTCTGTCCAGTTGCTGGGCACAGGAGCTGCAGTCATGACGGTCCCCTCCAGTTATCTTCTGCTTCTTCCAGTTGTTCTCCATCTTCTCTTGCAGGAAAGAGGGTAGCGTGTCAGTGAGTGATACTATCTGTTTGATCGATGTTGAATAACTGGCAGTGTGTGCAAGCTGTAGGATATGGTTGTGAACCTTACAGCAGCGGCATTGTATGACAGTGAAATTGACAGGGCAGGCCTGACTATACAGGCATACTGGGCACTCAGCTTGGACTCCAGGCTTTAAGTGGTACCAAGTTGGGTTGAATATTTTTTCTCCAGTTTAAAAAAAGCTCACTCTAATAAACAAAAAAATTGCACTTGCAAAATAGTACATAATTCCCATATCGAAAGTTGAGTCAGATTATGTATCTTCCACTGTTTTCACATTTTCCCGTTTAGTTGAAACAGCTCCTTCAAGTTTTCAGAAAATTAACACCATAGCACCTAAAAAGAAACCGTGTAGAGCTCAGCCTTGTAAAAGCAAAGCTGAACAGATAAAAGAACAAGCAAAACAAAAACGTTCCTTCCTCAAGTATGTTCAAATTGATAAGCGCCAAATTAGAAGCAGTCTACAACATCAAGGTGAAGGCAGCTCACTTCAAGACGAAGTCAACTTACATCAAAATGAAGGCACCTTACTCCCAGATGGAGATACTCACAGCACCAAATGAAGACAGAAGTTAAGAAAATGTGTTAATCTGCAGACAAGTGCCAAGGTTGAAAAAAAAGGGAGACGAAGGCATGGATTTGTAAGAAGAATTTGTAAGAAGTTAGAGCTTAGAGAGGAAGTTACAGTTACATGGCCTCAAATGTGATGTCATGGACCATGGACCGGAATGAATTTCACTTCCAGAAAGATGGAAATAAATGAAAGTTCTCTGTGCACCACTACAAGAGGAAACTAATCAGGAAGAAATACATTGAGGCTGCTTCCAATAGTCAGTGTCAAAAGACTCGATTTTGCTTCTGCTGCAAGTTGTTTAGCATTCATGCAATTATTGTCTCATTTACTTCAAAAGATTGGAAAATGATGCCTTCAGTTCTATCTCCTCGTGAAAAATGTCATGAGCATTTGGAAAACAAACAAAATTGGAAAGAACTTCAACTACAATTGAAAAATCCTCAAAATGCCTAACTCAGGGCATTGAGAGTTAACCTGTAGAGTGTGGATTGCATTAGTTCAAGCAGACAGCTCACTACCAGTTTCTCAATGGCAATTGGTGGCAAGCAACAAATATTGGCCCAGCCAGTGATGCGCATGTCCCATTAGTGAATAAAAATTTGAAGCATACAAGACTCTGAGGAGACTTGAATGGGTCGATATTTGAAGTAAGTTTCCTCATGTGGTAGAAACTAGAATGAGGGGTCATTGGCTAGAAGTGCGGGTTGTCCATCTCGAATTAGCCTTAATTGTCACATATACTTTCATTAATGAAAGTTTATACATCACCACTTACAGCACCACTTAATTACCAAGGTACCAAGGTACAGTATCTTGAGTTGCAAAATCTTAGAAAATATAGAAATAAAATGTCCAATGTTGCAGAAATAAAAGTTCAGAACATTGGTCTTCCAAACCATACCCATGCTGGCACCTCGCCTCCAGTCCACACTGGGCCCTGGTTCCAGACCACAGTAGGCTTCATCTTGAGGATCATGAGCCTGGGAGATTGCTTCAGACTGCCACATCAGGCTGAGGATGCCACACTGGGAAGCCACGCTGAGGGGCTGCTACAATAGGCTGAGCAGTCACTATGCTAGGCCAACGGTTTGCCATGTTACAACGGTAAGCTATGGGAAGCGAATGCGCTAGGCAAGGAGGTTGTCACACATGACCTGGTGGTTGCCATGCTAGGCTGGCAGGTTGAAGAAGAAAACAAAACATCAAGAGGAGAAAAAAGAATAGAAAACGGATGGAGCAGACAAGCCCTGGCTGGAGTGTCCTACTCCACCACCATTTTGGCTCTCACTTTAATAGAGAGATTCAAAAACATTATCTTCTCTTCTGATGTTTGAGAGTATTTGCAATTCCCTTCTTCAAAGGCAATGGATGCAGAACCTTCATTTTTTCTAAAAGGTCTATATATAAACCTTCTTGTTTACCTAGGTTGATCAGGGCTATGAATATAGAGTTGAGGTTAAAATCAGATCAGTCAAGATTTTATTGGATAGGGTAGCAGAATTGAAGGGCTGAGTGGCCTACTTTTGTTCCTTGTTTAAATGAATACATTTGAAGAAAGCAACAGTTTGGGAAGGCAAAAGATTAATCAGTTCAAGATCCAAAACAAAACTTTAAGGCAAACATCGAATTCAGTCCTAGATACTGCGACCTTGTCAGTCAAAGAATGACTTCAGCAGATACAGCAGCATGGTTCAATATTTGGTTTCCTCAACAATGCGCACAGTTTGCAAGATAAGACTTTAAAACAGATATTAAATTTTTGCTTGAAGCTGGAATTGGCAGCACATCTGGGAAATTCAAAAGATATTGATACAGTATATTTGTGCAGTGAACTGAAGGCTATTTCACAATGATTTCCAAGACATCTTACACCTCGAGATGTATCGAAGTTTATTTCTAAACACAAACTCGCAGACAACATTCCCAATATCTTAATTGCTCTTTCAATTCTCTTGACAGTTTCAGTTTCTGTTGCTCTGTGAGAACATAGCTTTTCAAAGTTAAAATTGAGATAGACATACTGCTTGAAAAAATGAAGGTACCAGACACTTGTTGGACTGGCTCCCATCTTGATAGACCTCAAAATATTTTCAAAGTGTATCTTGAAATATTTATTTCCCAATTTGTGAAAGCAAAGTATGAGAAATAAAGTTCTACATTTTGTGTTATAATTGTGCTAGGTATATTTATTTTATATTATGAAATTATTTTCTTGGTATTTGAAATGAACAAAGATAAAATTTAATTCTAGGTTTTTCATATTTCTCTTTTCAAACATGGGATGCGGGTGTGTGCAAAGATCAATTTGTCTGGGGCTCCAGAACCTTGTCAGTAGACATATGAAAGTCAAGATAAAATCCTGATTGACCAGGATATTTGCTACATTGATAACTTGTCACAGTGGCTGAGGCAGTCATGCAGTTGTCAGCATATGGTTTTTTAACACTCATGAGAGGTCATAGAGTCGTATAGACCCTTCAGTCCAATTTATCCAAGCTAACCAGACATCCCATTCTGACCTGGTCCCATTTGCCAGCATTCGGCTATATCCCTCTAAACCCTTCCTAGTCATACACCCATCCAAGTCATTTAACTAGTAATGTCAAAATGATGATAATTTTCAGAGAAAACCTCAAAATCTGGGACAGCAACTTGTAATGAGCAGATGTATTTTGGAATATTTTACATATAAATTCCTCCCACCTCCATAGGCAAGTTAACCAACTGTTTGTTCAGTGGATTAGGTCTTGGTATTTTTCTACATTCACTTACATTTGCTCATACGTTTTTCTCCCCTCAGGCTATTCATGTCTTCTGCAATACAGTTCCATGGACAAGTTGATACTTGTGTAAGTGGCTATGTTTGAGCCGAGACTGTGAATTTGAGTGAGGCAGTCAGGTGTGGGGCAAACAGTATTGATCTCATCTTCACCTATTATTGCTAGTTGAACTTCCCAGCTGGGAACATAATTAGTGATCTTATCTGTCTGATTTTTTCCTCCACAATCTAAGGGCAAGGAGATCACTTGTAACAGACTAACTACCACCTCAGTGAAAGCACTAAATACGAGAAATCAAATTCAAGACTTGTTTGGGCCAACTATTGACCTACATGCTTCATTTACTAAACAAACCAGCAGGAGTCTCTGCCTATTTTGAAAATTAGAATAGCAAATTTCAAATTTGCATTAGCCCTACTCACAAGCCTCAAAATCCCACTACTTCTTTCATAGTACAAATATCTTTATTATTTCAGGGAGATTTCTAGTAATTCAAAGTTTGGGAGGAGATTTGTAGCTTGGGTGCTCGTTGTTGTGGTTCTGTTCACCGAGCTGGGAATTTGTGTTGCAGAGTTTTCATCCCCTGTCTCGGTGACATCCTCAGTGCTTGGGAGCCTCCTGTGAAGTGCTTAACAGGAGGCTCCCAAGCACTGAGGATGTCAGCTAAACAGGGGATGAAACGTCTGCAACACAAATTCCCAGTTCGGCGAACAGAACCACAACAACAGATTTCTAGTAACGTCCTCAAGAAGGAAAGACACAAGTTATTTTTCTATCTTCTCTATTATTTCCCATTATAAATTCTTCCGTCTCTAACATCAGTAATTGGGTGGCACGGTGGCTCAGTGGTTAGCACTGCTACCTCACAGTACCAGGGCCCAAGGTTCAATTCCAGCCTTGGGCAACTGTCTGTATGGAGTTTGCTCGTTGTCTGTGTGGGCCCCCTCTGGGCGTTCTGGTTTCCTCCCACAGTCACAAAGGTGAATTGGCCGTGCTAAATTGCCCATAGTGTTAGTGGGAGGGAAATGGGTCTGGGTAGGTTACTCTTCGGAGGGTCAGGTTAGGCTGAAGGGCCTGTTTCAACACTGTAGGGAATCTAATCAAATAAATCCAAATTTCTCTCTGCTAATTTTGACATAACTGAATTATTTTACAGTTTTTTTTTTACACATTCAGGGTATGAGAGTAATTAAATGGGCCAGCATTTAATATTCATTCCTAACAGTTCTTGTGGAGGTGATGAGCTGCCTTCTTGAATTGCTGCAGTTTTTTTAGTGTAAGCACACCCACAATGCTGTTAAAGAGGGAGTTCTGGGATTTTAACCTAGCAGCACTGAAGGAAAGGTGATTTATTTTCAAATCTGGATGATAAGTGGTTTGTAGAAAATAATCTTGTGTTTCTACCAATAGTAGTGTTCCCACTTAAGAAGTCCTTGTCTTTCTAGATTGTAAATGATGTAGGTTTAGAGGGTATTGTGTCAAGAAGCCTTTCTCAATTTCTTCAATGCAGCTTATCATGGCACACACTGCTGTTACGGAGCATCGATGGTGGGAGGAGTAAATGTTTGTGGATCTGGTACCAATCAGCAAATTGTTTTCTTTTTAATGGCATAAAGCTTTTGAGTATTGTTAAAGCTGTGCTCAGAGTTGATAAGATGTGGAGTTGGAAAAAGCACAGCAGGTCAAGCAGCATCAGAGGAGCAGGAGAGTCGGTGTTTCAGGTCAGATTCAGAACCTTTCATCAGGATTAGAGTTGTACTCAATCAGGCAAGTGAGGATTATTTCATTGAAATCCTGACTCGTGCTTTGCAGATAATGGACATGCTGTGGGCATTTGGGTGGTGATTTGGTTGCTGCAAGATTCTTAGTTTTTGACTTGTTCTTGTAGACACTATTAATATGGCTAGTCCAATCCAATCAATGGTATCAACCCAGGAGGTTGATAAAGGATTCAGTGACAGTAGTATCATTGAATGTCATTTGCTGACAATTAGATTCTGTCTTATTGGAGATGGTCATTGCCTGGCACTTGCATGAAGTAAATGCTACTTGCTACTTGTTAGCACAAGCCTGGATATTGCGAGGTCTTAACTACATTTGGCCATGGACTGCAGTAGTATCTGAGGAGTAATGAATATTACTGAACATTGTGTAACCATCAGCAAACATCTTCACTTCTGATCATTTTAGGTTTCTTGCTAGTTTAATCTTCTAAACAGTTCTTTATCAGTTCCTTTGTTGAATTATAAAATGCTACCGACCCTTGGGCATGCTACCTTTTTGGCTTGATGTGGAGGTGCCGGTGTTGGACTGGGGTGGACAAAGTTAAAAATCACACAACACCAGGTTATAGTCCAACAGGCTTATCTGGAAGCACTAGCTTTCGGAGTGACACTCCTTCATATAAGACACAGACTTTATAGCAATAGGATTGCAGTGTCATGGAATGTAATATTAAACAAATTTAGTTGCAGTCTTTCATCATTTAGAATGACCATGTTAGTTTTGGTTCCTTCATATAGTAAATCCCAGAACATTTTAAAGTTACATTCTCAAGATAACTTGCAATAATAGGTCTCATCTCAGGTCAGACAATTCATTGAAGGTGTGAAATTAAAGTCTGTCTGTGACCAAATGTTAGGTCAGACTGATTCTATTTCTAAAGTGGGATTTACAGAATTTCACATGAATTTATGCAGTTTTTGAGCAAAGTAAAATGTAATTTTGCAACTGCAAATTCATCCACAAAGTTACATATGTGTGTGTACACTGGAGACAAAGTGAGTATGTGCATGCGTGTGTGTGTTGGGGGCGGTGTGGGGGAATCAGAGGGAGAGGGGGAGTGCCTGTGAGAGACTGTGTGTCTGTGTGTGAATGTAATGGGGTATATGTCTGTGAGAGGGTGCATGAGTGGGTGAGAGTGTGGAGGGTGTGTTTGTGAGCATATGAGAGAGATCTTGTGTATGCAAGAGGATCTGCATGAGTGTGAGTGTGAGTATAAGTGTGAGACTGACAATGAGAGTGTGAGATTAAGAGTGAGAGTGTGAGTGTGAGAGTGAGAATGAGAGTGTGAGAGTGAGAGTGTGAGTGTGAGTGTGAATGTGAGAATGTGTGTGCGCGCATACGTGTGCGAGAGAGTGTGTATAGTGCAATGGAGTCACCTGTTGTGTGACATGAACCCAAGGTCCTGATTGAGGTCATCCCCATGGGTACTGAACTTGGCTATCAGCCTCTGCTCGGCCACTTTGTGTAGTTGCCTGTCCCGAAGTCTACCTTGGAGGATGGTCACCCGAAAGTCTGAGGCCAAATGTTCTGGACCCCTGAAGTGTTCTCCGACTGGGAGGGAACACTCTTGTCTGGTAATTGTTGTGCAGTGTCCATTCATCCATTGTCATATCCTCTGCTCAGTTTCCCCAATGTACCATGCCTCAGGGCATCCTGGATTGCAGCGTATGTGATAGACCATGGTGGCTGAGTCACATGAGTATCTGCCACGTACATGGTGGGAGGTGTCCCCACATGTAATGGTGGTATCCATGTCCATGCTCTGACACGTCTTGCAGCATCTACCGTGACAGGGTTGTATAGTGTTGTCCTGAAAGCCGGGCAGTTTGCTACGAACAATGATCTGTTTGAGGTTTGGTTGTTGTTTAAAGGTGAGCAGAGGGGAAGGTCTTGGCAAGGTGCTCATCTTCATCGATAATGTGTTGCAGGCTGCAAAGAACATGGCATAGTTTCTCGGTAACCCGATAAGTACTGGACAACAAAGGGTACCCTGTCGGTTTTTGCCCAGGTCTGTCTCCTAAGGAGGTCATTATGGTTTCTTGCTGTGGCACATCGGAACTTGTGGTCGATGAGTTGAGCATTGCATCCCATTCCTCTGAGGGCACCCTTGAATACTTCCGGGTGCCTGTCATGTTCCTCCTCATCTGAACAGATCCTGTGTATGCGTAAGGCTTGTCCTTATAGGATGCCTGTTTTAATATGTTTCGGGTGAAAGCTGGAGAAGTGTAGCATCATGAGGTTATCCGTGGGTTTGTGATACAGTGAGGTGCTGAGGTTCCCATCTTTGATGGAGAACTTTTTGGCAAATTTGTAAGCCTCCTTCTTTTGGTTAATGAAGTCTTTACCTCCTTTTGTTAGCAACTGTTGATTCAATTTATAGTTTTGCAGCTAAAAGAAATTTATGTTCATTGTCAATGTTTGATTTCTTTAACAGTCATTATTGCATGTCCAATGTTAAAACTTTTAATGTATTTTCCCAATCCAACAACTAACTTGGCTCTCATACCTTCAGAGTTTTCTTTGATAGTATTTAGAACTTATAACAGTACAACATAGTAATATTGTGTGCCATTTGGTCTCCTGGAGGAAGTGCCAAAAATCTTTACCAGACTGATTCCTGAGATGTCAGAACTGACAAATGAAGAGAGACTGGATCAATTAGGACTATGTTCATTGGAGGTTAGAAGGAGGAGGGGGAAGCTCATAGGAATCTGTGAAACTCTAATAGGACTGGACAGGGTAAATACAGCGTGTTCCCAATGACCAGGGAGTCCAGAACCAGGGGTCATAATCTAAGGATATGGGGGAAGCTATTTAGATTGAGATAGGGAGAAACCTCTTCACTTGGACAGTGGTGAGTCGATAGGATTCTCTGCCTCAGAAAGTGGCTAAGGCCGAAACATTGAACCATTTTGTGAAGGCATTAAATATAGCTCTTCGGGTTAAAATGATGAAAGGGTTTGGGGAAAAACAGCAGAAATGTACTGAGTGGGATGATCAACTAATATCACATTGAATGGTGGAGCATGCCTGAAGGACTGAATTGCTCCTGTTTTCTGTGTTTCTACGCTTGTTTTATAGTCATCAAAAACAAACACAAACAGATCTCAAAAAAAGGCTGAGTGATCCTGAAAGGCAAACAAAATGCAGGCCTCATGACCAACCATAATTTTACCATCGATTACTGCTTACCGCACCCAGTTCTGGTCTACTGGGAGTAGGTGTCAGTGAGGTTCTGTTAGGTTTGTAGTGTTCAACCCAGCTGAGTGCTTTCATGGGCAAGGAGGTGCTCATTGCCTTCCTCCTCCTCAGAATACAACTGCTCTTCTCTCACTTACTCAGCTTCTAGCACATCACCTCACTGACTACTGCAGTTTTGTACCATTGATGATGCAACAGAGTCTGTCTGGAGTGTTTTGCAGGACTGGACTGGACCAATAACACAAAAACACTTTTGCAGATTGTCTGCTTCACACCGGAACTGGTAGAGTAAGAGCTTATATCTGTACTCCGCATCAGCTTGGGGTTTGTACAATGGTGTCATTAACCATGATTATAATACAGTGGTGCCTTGCTTTATCAGGGCCATGGTGGAACAAACAATCTACTGAAAGTGTGTTTGCGCTGCTCAGTTAGATCTGGGACACTCTTGTCTCCCCTCTCCCAGTAGCTGGACAGGTACATGATAATGCACCAGGTTGTAAGAATTGTGGCAGCTGCCAGGGTGATGGGCACACACCTCCTAGAAGTGCAGATCTCAAGATTTGACATTGGTGTTCTTACAAGAGGTAAAATCAGAAACATTTTGTGAGCTAGATGCTCATCAGCTGGATAATGAAGAAGATTCAGACTTGCTATCAGGGTTTTTTGAACTAAATTTACAAACAAAACATAATCTTTTAAATGCTATGTCGTGTAGTCATACACTGAGTATTTTTGTAAAGGGATAAGCAGACTGAATTTCAACAATATTTTATACATCTTAGAGTTCCTTCTATCAATTATAGCATTTAAATTGCTGGACTGGACAGCCTTCTAATTCTAATGAGCACTGCTGATGGCACAGGGCGACAGTACATGAATGGAGTGGATCCCCTTCCTTTAGACCTACCCTGTGGTGCTGCAATTTGGTCCTCAATGCTACCTGTGGGCATTCAGTGGCACCCTCCATTTAATTTCTTCCTTAGGCATTTATGGTACCAAATGACTTATTATTTCTCTTTTAATTCTCTCTCCATTTTAAGAGCCAGATTTGCCAAGTCATTTCCATCAACCTGGCCCTAGAATTTACATCTGTATTTTGAAATCTGTCAGTCTTAGAGTCGTTGGTCTTTTGTGTCACCAAAGAACGTGACATTACTTCTCCCTCACAATGGTTCTAGGAAATGATTCTTGCCTCAGCAATCTTTCAATGCAGCGGCTATCTGATCCAACAGTGTCACCCATTCTGAGAACCCAGTGCTCATTAGAATTAGAAGGCTGTCCAGTCCAGCAATTTAAATGCTATAATTGATAGAAGGAACTCTAAGATGCATAAAATATTGTTGAAATTCAGTCTGCTTATCCCTTTACAAAAATACTCAGTGTATGACTACACGACATAGCATTTAAAAGATTATGTTTTGTTTGTAAATTTAGTTCAAAAAACCCTGATAGCAAGTCTGAATCTTCTTCATTATCCAGCTGATGAGCATCTAGCTCACAAAATGTTTCTGATTTTACCTCTTGTAAGAACACCAATGTCAAATCTTGATTTCACTTTAGATGGTCCCTCATGTCCACATAGAGACTTTATTCCTTCACAGTTCATATGGTTCAAACTCTGAGGGCATGGTGGGTAATCATAAACTGACAATTCACATTGGCTTTCAACAATTTTACTCAACCACAACTCATGCAACTTTATGTTTGATGAATCTTTCAATCTTCATCTCCAGGTAACATCCACTGCTATTATGTTTTAACTCCAGAAAGTCTATTAAAGGATAGGAACAAAACGCAACTGCATAAATTGTTATATCTAATTGTAGAGTTGTATACTACATGAGTACACCTCCTAACAGAACAATCACAGTTTAAGCCTGTCTCTATTTCTATGGAACTCAAATTAATGCTTTGTTAATATCCAGCACCTGCATACAATTAGTCACAATTAACACAATTAATTGAGCCCAATCTTTTTCCCAACAAAATGTAGCTATCCTTTGAGATCTGAATTATTAATGTGGGGGCTTACTTGTTGGCAGAAGTCATGGCACTTACCAAACAGAACAGCCAGCTGTCAAAATCAGGCTTTTGTTCTGGGATAGTAACAGATATTTCACTAAAGGAAACATATTTTTCCTACAACTCATTCATATGAGATAATATATTCCCTTATTTTCTGTTTGATCCCATTATATTTTCAATACTTTCCATTTTATTTCCAAACCTTCTTCAATTTACAGTTTTAAACACTTTTCTGCTAATACTTGCACCAACTATTCAGCTGAACAAACTAGATTCAAAAAGCTGAGGTAGAAGTTGGTAATTGTTGTGTCTCGCTTTTTAGCTATAAAATCAGCACAAAGCTGTTTCCTTCAAATTAGGATGGTCTGGGCCTAGTTTGCAGAGGCTAAATTCGTGAGTGGATTGTTTGCTATCCAAACATGCCTGAGCTCCCTTAAACATGGAGTTTTGTGTCTGCTAAAAGGACCCTTTTCCAAATTTGTTGAGTCTGAAAGAGGCAGCCATTGCACCTGCCCAGTCAGTATTCATAAGTGGCTCCAGCAGTATATTTTGTAAAAATAACTTTTCCTTGGGGGCAGGTAGAGAGCAGATAAAGTAACATTGATACCTTCATTAAGATGAGCTTCCAGCAGAACCGAGACCAGTGCTTGCACTGAGTGAATTGAAGAGACTTGACAATCAATTTCATTGATTCTTAGGATTCTAAGTTTGGTGTATGGTTTTCATGTCACGCTAAATCTAAAATACATCATTGGACTATTTTCTGGGTCATTATCTTCCAATATCATTGTGTTACTTGTATCAGTTCAAGTTGGGGTCAGTTAGCTCAGTTGGTTGGGCAGGTGGTTTGTGATGCAGAATGATACTAACAGTGTGGGTTCAATTCCTGTACTGGCTGAGGTTACCATGAACGACTTTCCTTTTCAACCTGTCCGCCAGCCTGAGGCAAGGTGACCTTCAGGTTAAACCATCCAGCCATTGTCTCTTTTGTTTCTTCTCCAGCGTTTCAAACAAGGGCTCCTGGCTCTGCTACATTTATGTTGTTACCTCTTCTCTCTCCAAAAATGCTGAAATTAATGGCAATATGATCTCTGGCACTTAAGCGTCAAATGTCCCACTATCTCAGAATCACAACTAAATTCTTGATTACAAGCAGGCTTCTAATTGGTAGTTCTTTTTGGAGTTGCAACAAGTTCTGTACTCTTCTGACCAATTTTTTTTTAAAGGGTTTCCTTCCCATATTAACGTATAAATGATTAAAATCATCTATATCTATGCACTTTCAATTGCAATGAGGTACTCAAGCACCCACTGATGATACTTGGCTGCAAAACAAGACAAGTGAGCTGACAAACAAATTTCATTCTAAAATTGTATGAAGAAAATTATTCAATTATTTGTGACATTAAACTCCCACCATTTTCCTGCAACATTATCTCAGAAACCAGAATTATTCATCCTTCATTTTATATGACTACAATTGTATATTTCCTTGTTGTGTTAACATAATAAATAAATTACATTCCCAACATATCATTTCCAAGCTGTAATATGTGAAATCTATGGTTGGTTACTGCAATGCTCTTCTTCATTAGGACATTTAACTGCTAAATTATTGTTTCAAAGCTGTTTTGACACACATTCATTCTATGTAACTGATTCAGCCAATTCCCTTTGGAGCATGCAAGAATGAAGTACTAGTGCTAAGAATATCAAAGTTATGCATGTTGTACTGTGAGTAAAAACAGTAAACTACTCTATATTACTTCACTTCTTGTCAACTCTTCAGATCATTCTTCATTTGACATTTAAAATTGCCACAGCTAAGTGCAGGTGGGATGGAGATTGATGCTATGGGAAACTGTAGGAGTGTAGAAAGGTTGCAGCAAGGGCAGAGCTTGGCAATGAGTGGCTGTTATGCCTCACAAGGCCTGTTCTCTTGGTCAAGCCTGGTGTACAATGAAGCTCTTAAGTGGATATTAACTGCCCACTTAAGGATGCAAATTCATTTCAGCTTGGGACAGCTCTCCAAAAGAGGCAAGAAAGTTGGAGTTGCCACCGGCACCCTATCAAATACAACCAGGGTGGACATGAAATTCTGCCCATAATATGTCAAAACAAAACATGACTAATTTCACACCTGGCTGATTTTATTTCACATGTAAGTTATTATATTTAAGTACAGACAGAGAAAGCAAAGCTAAATCAGCACAAAGTGAAAACTGCCAGACGTTCAAGATCAGTGCAAAGCTTAAAACTGACAGAGATTTGCCTGTGGTGGAATGTTAAATGGATGTGTTTCAAAGGAATTTCATGAAGTGATAACTGAGGAATTTCAGCAAGAAGACGCAATCAGATAAAAATAATGGGACCAACGTCAGTGTGAACTGAAGAACACAAGGGACCCTGACACTGGGTCCTTGGCCTCATTTTCATGAGTAGTCAAATAGCTAAGTGTCAATAAAGTCTGCCTTATTCAGGTTTGGCAGTAGGACTCTGGTATTCAAGGAGAGGGGAGGGAGAAATGGAGGTCAGGAAGCATGGGAAGGGAGATAGTAAGGGACAGTGGGAACAGAGGTTGTGTGTGGAGAACAATATACAGTGGAATTGGAAGGTAACATTTGCACTTGTTCCAGAATTGGCAGAATACAAGAATAATTTGACCTGTCCCAATGCAGCAGGAAATTAATTTGCTGTCCACAATATTGAGAGCTTAGTTGACTCTGAAGTGCCCAAAAAATATGGATGACTACTTTTTTTGGGAAATGCATAAAGGCAACCCCAATGTTACCAAAAGTATAATTGCAAAAGATTAATAGACTCTGCTCTATAATGTACTGAAAGATATTCACTCAGTACATAGTTATAAATGCCATTCTTATCACAGTGCATAAATTTCCATCAATTTTATCTATGCTTATCCAGTCTTCCACACAGACTAAATGATGGCAGGTTAACACAAGCAATTTGAACAAGGCTCAAGAGTAATTTTGCAATAAGAATAGTGTTATTCCTTTCAGTTTATACAGATGATTGATTTTTTTCTGCAATGTCTGTTTGATCTAAGTGGCTTTCTTTATATTAACTTCACAATATAGATGAAATCTCAAAATTTTAAGAGCAGTGAAAAATAGGTTTTGCATTACGAGTTTTGAATATTCCGTCGTTTTGTTTTTCTTATTTTCAAATCTGGAAGTGAATGTGCAGTCCATAAAACTGTCGATGGATTTTTAACATCATTCTGAAACAGGTATAAATCAGACCCACACAAAGCTTTGTACAGATATGACATTTTCCTATTACAAAGTTATTAATAATTGAGGCCAAAAGAGAAATCAACAGAAAGAACATTGAGTGAAATCTCTGTTCTGCCTGAAGTGCAATATTTGATTCCATTCAGTTTGAGCAGTTTGAGAGTCATTCATTTCCAAGAAGCTCTAACTTTCCATATTTATATATCCCATTTTACATCATTGCCTTTGGTCAAAACATTTGAAAACTAAAATCATAGGTTTGGTCTCTAGCAAATTAACCAATGTTAACTAAATTGTTGAAAAGAGCAGCTTTCAGGATGAAAAATATTTTTTTTTCATTTGTCTGCCAAAATCTGATATTCATTTTAAAAAATTAACATAATAGTTTTGCTGGTGAGTATCTCCTAATGACCTGAAGTTGGAAATTTCAACTGGGTGAGTAGAAGTTTTTTTTTGAAAATGCAATAATGTAAACATAGGACTGGAGATACTATTTTAAATTTAATCAGCAACTTAATTAATTAATTAAATGTACAAAGGTGGCAGAAGAAGTGATGTGCGTTGGCTGGAGTATGTGAGGCTAATGAAGATACGTGCAATCCAAGGCAATCATATCTGCAGCAAGGGTCTATGGCTGAAGAAATGTCAGCTCAGAGTCATTGAGCTGGAGATGAACTACAGACACTGCACTACATCAGGGAGGGGTGAAGTTACTGAGAGTTCCTGAGTCACTTTGTTCCATGATTGTTCCCAACTCTTTAGAATAGGGTCTTATGATTTGGTCCATTGTTAAGGATGTAACTGTCAGCAAGGTAGGTATGGAGAAAGTAGAAGTAGAGGAACCTCATATATTGCAGCTGTCAAACAGGTTTGGGGTGTTGCATGTTGTAAGGATGAAAGCGGGGCTGCAAAGTGGATGGGTTGCTTGACCATGGCACTATAGTATGGGAAGCTATTTAAGTGGGGCAGGGTGATTAGGAGAAGCAGTTCACTCAAACACTGAAGTGTTATAGTGCAGAATGATGCCATTTGGCACATCATACACACATCTGCTCTTCATATGAACAGCATTATTGAGTACTAATGTCCTGCTCTTTCCCCATAGACTTGCACATTATTTTAATCCAAGTAATCATCCCTTTTGAAAGTCTTATATGAACATCTCTCAACCACATTTCAAAGCAGTGAATTCTACACAATTTGCTCCTTTTGCAAATCACTTTAGATCTATGCTCTCTCATCCTTGTTCCTTTTATAGTTTGGAATGGTTTCTCCCTCTTTGCTCTATCCAGCCCACTCATGATTGTGAAAACTCATGTCAGATATCCTCTTCGCCTTCTTCTTTTTAAAAGGAACAATCTAACTTCTTCATTCTATCCTCAAACTGAAGTTTCTCTTCCCTGGAACCATTCTTGTAAATCATTTATGCACATTTTCCAATACATTCACATCTTTCCTATGTTGTGACACCTATCTGTGGCACTGCACCAGCTGAGGTGTAACAAATATCCCATCTAAGGTGAATATGACCTCTTTACTCTTGTACACTATGCCCTCATTAGTAAAGCCGATGATACTGTATGCTTTAAAAGCTGCCCTCTCCACCTGTCCTGACCCATTCAAAGATCTATCCACATATACACCCAGGGCCCACTGCTAAGACATCCCCTGTAGACGTGTATGCCATGGTTATTACTTTCTTTCAAATGTTCTACCCACCAAAATGCATCACTGAACACTTCTCTGCAGTTTATCTCATCCAGCACTGACCTGCCTGCTCCACTAACTTGTGAGCATCTTTTTAAAGGCTGCCTTCCTCTGTCATCCTCATAGTTTACAATTTGCCCAAGTTTTAGGTCATCCCCAGACTTTGAAATTATCCCTAGACACCAAGAGCTAGATCATTAATATATTTTCAGAAAAGCAATGTTCCCAATACTGACCTTGCCCCAGCCTTAAAAAAAAATCCTTTGACCATTGCTCTGACAAGTAGACAATTTTGTATCCACAATGCTACTGTCCCTTGTATTCCATAACCTATAACTTTTCTCTCAAATCTGTTGTGACACTGTATCAAATACCTTCTAGAGGTCAGTGCTCACCACCTCAACAGCATCACCTTCTTTTAGTTTTTCTGCTACCTCCTCAAAAACACAGCAACTTCAGTTGAGCATAATTTCCTCTTCAGAAATCCATGCTGATTCTTCCCATCTATTCACTCTTTCCACAACATTACTCGTTTTATCCCAAATAATTGTTTCTAGAAGCTTCCTTGCTACAGAAATTAAACTGACTGGGTTGCAATTGCTGGGCTTAGCCATACAACCATTCTTGAACAAGACTATGATGTTTGTATCTGTCACATCTCTGGCACCTACCCTCCTGTCTCCAATCCCCCAACCAATGCCACAATAATGGAGCTGTTGACAATTGTGCAAATTAAATTTCTTATCAATTATTCCAAAACAGAGTTTTAAGTGATGTTAGGAACACTCCAATGGCAAGGAGCATTTAGAATAAACAGGACATCATCATCAATCCTCTCAAACCTGCCACACTTCCCATATCATGGCTGATATTACTATTGCCTGAGAGTCCATGCTGGCCAGGATCAGAAACATTGGTCCTGTTGGTTGCCGGCTCAGATTTCACACCTGAGATGGGGTACATTCAATTGCAAGATAACTACAGAGCAGATCCTGCAGGTATGAGACAGCCACAGTATCTGTGATCAAGCATGGTCATTCATTGTTTGTATGTGTAATGGGACTTCCATCAGTAGGTAGTGAGGGAGAATAGCTGGGACAGTCAAAAGAACACTCACTGGCTAAATAGATGCCTTTGGTGAAAGGAGTGCTGATGGGAAGGGGGAGCAGATTGGCAAAGGATTCCTCAGCCCAATATAACCTACAACCTTCATTCCTTGTAAGTACTGTGACCACTTCCTTGTTTTTCTAGAATTATCCTTCCTCTTTGTAATGGACCGATGTCTGTTGAATATAGAAACTATGTCACATGATTTTTAGACCTGATGTTCAAATGTCATGTTACAAATGGTTTTAAAACACAAAAGTCAGATTCACAGCTCTTGGGTAACACTGTTGCACAAATCAATTTCAGGATTGCAGTCTCTGGTACAAAATGTCATCCTGCCTCAATAAATTATCATGACAATGGAACCTCCGCTCATAGCCTGCCAATTTTAAATTCTCCCCAAAGCATAATAAGGCTCCTGAAGGCCCCAACTCAATACTATTCCTCAAAGCTCAGTTCCAACAAAGACACTTTTCAGTCTGTGCACATCCACCACACAATCCCATTGCTGAATGTTTTATTTACTCAAACCTGGCTGAATCAAACCAGGATTCCATTTAGAATAAATATTGATTGCTAACGCATGAGGAACAGACCCCTGTTGCAGAAGAAACCAAGTTCTAAAATGACATTTTTCAACTGATTTGCCAAATCACTCAAAAGTTCAATAAACTCAATATATTCCAGACTGGAGGCAGGCTAGACAAGAAGACAAAGCCTGTGTATCTCAATGTCATACTGCTATGCCTTGTCTTTCAGGAAAGATAACCATAATTTTACAAAAAACATGAAGATAAGAAAATAACTTTTCAACCAACTGGCCATTTCAGTCTTGGCATCTAATATATTGGACGTAATTCCCGGCTCCCTAATAAGATCAAGGGATGTGACGAGAGAGGGAAATAATTAGGTGAGTTGATGTTGGAATGAAACTCACTTTCTCTTTGCCACCTCACCTGAGTTCTAAGTGATAAAGTCCATGGCTGACCTACTTTCACAGACAATTAAAGGCCTCAAGTGGTCATAGAGTCCCTACAGTTTGGAAACTGGCCCTTCAGCCCAACAAGTCCACACCCACCCTCTAAAGAGTAACCCACCCAAACCCATTCCCCTCCCCTATTATCCTATATTTACCCCTGATTAATACACCTAACCTACACATCCCTGAACACTATGGACAATTTAGCATGACCAATTCACCTAACCTGCATATCTTTGGATTGTGGGCAGAAACCAGAGCACCCAGAGGAAACCCATGCAGACATGGGGAGAATGTGCAAACTCCACACAGACAGTCGACCAAGGCTGGAATCAAACAATGGTCCCTGGCACTGCGAGACAGCAGTCCTAACCACTGAGCCACCGTGCCACCCTTAGTTGATCGATCAGTAACTACTCAAGGGTCTCAACCTATTATCTCACTGATCACTTGCAGATGAGAGAGGTGGTTTGTTTCCTGATTAGGAAATGCCAGATTAGGAAATGCCTGCTAGGCTGCAGAGTGGGTTCCAATTGCTCCATCCTGGTGATAATCAGAGACTTGAATTGAAAGCAAGTGGGTAGCCTCTGCCTTTGCCTCTAACCCCCCCCCCCTCACCTATGAATTCTGCTCTTCATCCTACCGCCTACCTCACATAAAGACAAAAGTCACTTACCTTCTCACTGTTAAATACAGATGATAAGACTTTGACTGACAGACTCTTGACAGGAGTCATTGGTCTCTGATGATCTGGCAGTTGTCATTCAGTCAGAAACCCACCCACACTTGCCTGACGACTCCTAACAGAGTTGTTTGTCAGGTAATTGGATTGGTTTTCTCAGCAGTAGAGGTGACGTGCTCAATCCAACACATCGATAAGACAGGGGAAAAATTCACCCTTAGAAACTGTGGGTGTGTGGGAAGATAAGCAGAGCAGATGTTTCAGTCCTGGTCTCACAGGACAAGTCAACAAACTGTTAAATGAAACTAATTGCAAATGACCTGGCCTTGTTCAGGCCTAATTCATTCTCCCTGCCATTAGGTAACAGTCCAGAGCCCGGACCTGCCATTCATTTAAAAGATGTGTTGATGTCATCAAGCAAAATGCCTCCGCTCAGGGTGCCACTTAAACAACAATGCAGATGTTACTTCCGGATAGTATGGTGGACAGCAAAAATAAGCTTTAAACACAGTCAATAACCATATAATGACAACATCAATCTAACCATGGATTTTGTCCTTCCCCACATGACATAGTTCAAGACCAGTGGTTTTAGATGTAGTTTGATGAAATATGCTTTTGTGACTCTCGGTTGCCATTGTGACAGAGAAGTTGATTTTACATCACATACCAACAAGTATGATCTGCCCGTAAGTGTGGTTCGGTTTCCAATACACAATGTCCTTCACTCAATTACTGAATGGCTGAATGCTTGGGTTAACATGTCTGACTCAAGATCATGTGTAAACACAATTGCAGTAGAATTGTATTCAGGTCCCAGTAGGATGGAATACTCATAAACTGCAAAATAAGGAAGTAGTCATAAAATGGGAGGGGAAATATTCCTGTCCGATGTTACATTAATAACTGGTTTAGAACATGCAAATAGAAAATTGAGATAGATACTACAAGTGATCACACAACAGGATATGATTTTCACGTTTGTCCTATAATGGATGGCTGGTATCATCATGCAATCAGTGCTAAATTTATGGTATACCAGCACATTATTCCAAGTAAGTTCTCTGTGGTAATGCAGAACTAAAGAGAATGTCTGGTGCTGCAATGTTAATGTACTGACTCTATTTTAACAATCAAAGGCAATACCACATTTATGGGGCTGCAACAAATTATGTACAGTGTTTATTCACTGACTCACATGAATTCAATGCAATCGATCACCAGTTTATTCCCCAGCAACACAGTACGATCAGTGCTATGTTGACAGATTCAAGTGCTTAGAGCTAAACCTCCAAGGTAAAAGATTCACATAACTGGCCCAATTTCCTGCTGGAACTTCAGTTTAAGATCAATGGAAACCTCGGAACAAAGGCACAAATCACCGCTTGTGCTTTTATATCCAGATTTTTTTTATAATCTTCCTTTAAAGCAATGTTGGAAGATCTCAATACCTGCTTCCTTTGATCTCCTTTTTATTGTTGTACACTTAGAAGAAAACAGGCTTGTTCTTGCAGGCATCTATATTGAATGTCCCAAATTGTGGAGAAAATGACAGCACCAACACAAAAGGATAAGTATAATCCTATCAGACTGATTTCTGTAGTGTAATCAGAGTCCAAGATTTGTAATGAGAGTTATTGATCACTTTTGTACAGAAATTGATTCAGAATTGTGCACTAAATATAAAACATCTGATTCATCTTTGTGAAATTCATAGGAGTATAAAAGAATATTGAAGACTTAGAACTATACACTGCTGCCTGCTCAAAATTGTGATTATCCATACTGCTCCCTATGGTGTCTCCTGCTTCTGACACTTATTACCCAGCCATTAGTCTGCAGCTATCATATTCATTGTCTCTATAAGACATTCTTTAGATCCCCCATAACTTTTCTGTTTATCACTCAAATTCTCCATTCTTAGTAATATCAGCTTCCCCTACAGCTCTAGCATTGGCTCTATTTTCCAAATATAGAACTCTTGATTCATTGTCTTGTCCAAATATTATTCCACCTTTAACTTTTCTCCTTTTTCTTCAAACTCTTCAAGTGTGTTAATATGACTTGGCATTGCACCCACATATTCCAACAGTACTGCTTCGCAAATGGTTTCAGACCATTTTTCAATGGCTCAAAAACTGCCTTGATTCTGTATATTCTGACACCTTCATCGATAGCTGTTGCTTCTCCTTCTTTTTGACTTCCCTGTAGCCCTGAACATACTGTATATACCAGTGTAAAAGTCAAATTTTTTAGACTATTCTTTAAGTTTAAACTTATGGGCCAACTATGACATGGATACGACTATTGAGGGGCTGAAATTCATGCTACAGTCCAAAATACTGTGTCATTATCAGAAACCCAAATGATCTCTGAACGAGTAAAGAAAAGAAACATAATGAATTACAGCAATACGATTGTACTCCATGAAGGTGCTACATGGCAACTGAGTTCAGCTGAGCTGCACACAAAGGGAAATTGTCACCTGACTCTGACCTAATGTATCTTGAACTTTTGCAACTTAAATTGGTGTGAATTGGACATCAAAACACATATTAGTATGAAAAAGAAATGCATTTCCTTATTATAACACTTACATACAGGATAACACTTTGACTTACAAATGTTGAGCTGTTATCTGTGAAGAACTAAGGTCAACTTTTACAAGAGATATATGACAAATTCCAGATATTTTGGCCAAAATAGAGGGTCGACTTTTACATGAGGTCAACTTCTACTTGAGTATATACAGTAGTTATTCATTTCATCCCAATACACGACTCTTCCTATCCATCCTAAAGGTAATGCCTTACCCTCTGTGTTTTTACTGTCCCCGTAGCAGTCATCCCTTGCAATTGATTTTTTCAACTATATTCACACAGCATATATATACATCTGGCATTAGCGCAAGCTTGCTCTGTGACTCTTCCTATTCAATATCTTATCAGTGCTGTCCACAAGTGTGCGGTCAATGGATATCTACAGAATCTTCAAGGCCCACCGTTTTCTGTGCTACGCAACTAACTCTTTGACATCAAGTGTGAATCAATACAGCTTCCCACAGGTATTTTGAAACAATTTGGTTTGTCCATATCAAAAACATTCACATTAATTCCACTCCATCATTTCCAGGACAAAAGAGTCTAATTGGCTTATCGCCAGCCTCCAAACAGAGAAACTCCAGTTCCATACCCCAAAACAGATTAGAATGCAAATAGCAAGTCTTGCTTATTACTCATAACCGTTCTCATTGAATTCCAATGGACTGAAATCAGTGCATTGAGAGAGGTCAAAGTGCTTGTTGGTAAACTGCTCCATTTATAAGAGAATCTTCCCTTTGCAAGCTCTTCTTTTCTTTATCCTAGATTGCACTTTACATTTGTGCATCTTAGTCCAATGTATATTCTCCCTTCACTCTACTGTTGGTGACAGCCATTTCACATATCACACCCTGTTGTCTGGAATTTAAAATGTGGTTAAAGTACTTAGTGAAAGAATTAAAAATTTAATTCAACAGTAAAGTGTTGAGAAACCAATATGGCTCATTACTTGATAGTGGTGCCCTTCATTACTTAAAGTTGCTTTAATTTTGATAAAAAGCATGCATTTGACATGTTGTAATAAAACCAGATGTTTCTTATATTAAAAAATAAAGAAGAATCAGAATCAATTTTTAATTTGTGCATTCTCTTGAGGCACCTTGCCTCGTTACCAGTGCTAGATTAGTGCTGTTCATTGTTGTCATTAATAGGGGCACTTGAACTTGTGCAAATATTCATAAATGACACTAATTAGACTCATGGATTACATGCTTCATAAGTTTAATTATTTTTGTAAATTATAAAGCTTTCATGCAACTTGCAGAAATTTGTCAATGGCAAGCAACTGACAGTGGAGCTTATTGAACAAGAAGGGCTGCATATCTCATCACACTGCAATTGCACCTGAAACCTTCCATTATTGACTGTGTACCATTTAAACATCAAATGCAGTATTGAATATCATAAATGGAATGGTAGTTAATTTAAAATTACATTTTGGCCATGATTAGTAAAAGCTCACGACTTCCACTTTCAAGTTATTCACCCACCAACTAACCTTCAACAATTTTGCAATTTCTCATACTGCATAGAGGAAAAACATTGAAAACAATTTGGCTTCTGCGCTACTTTTCCAATCACATCTCTGGATTCATATTTCTCTTTTGTGTCATAACCCAGGATCACAAGAGTGTACACAATTAATTTGAACTACTCATCTCAAATCTTGTACACAAAGCAGCGAAAAAATCACTGAAATATGTAAATCAAATGGATGCAGAAAACCTGGTGATAATAAACCTCTAACGGCAGAAAACCAAGCTCACACCACCAGAAATTCCACTAAGGAGAGAGGAGGTGAATGAATCATTTCAGTCTAAGTATTTTCTGAAATAACTTGGGCACCATTTGACTTTCTCTACCAAGCTCAGCTCTAATGACTGCTATCCAGAACAAAAAAGACTTTCGCCAAGCTTCTTTAATAAACAAAATAACTTGTAGGACAAAGGGTGCAAAATCAGAAGATTCACTCAGTTTGCTCAATTTTCTGTTGACTATATTAAGTTGCAGCCAGTCACAGAACGATGGAAGATTTTCAGATTCAGATGGGAAACAACTAAGAACTCTAATATGTGAAACTTTATCAGATATTACAAATACTTTTATTAAAAAGGTGAGCTTTTAGCTGGTTTTGTTTAAGGCTTCTCTTTTAATCATAGAGAGAGTTGCTTTCAACTCTAATATTCTTCAAAGCCACATATTTAGGTCTGAAAACTGCAAAAATTAACTTAAGTTCAGACCTGTTTCTCACCAATGACCAGCACAGACCTTGGATTTTCCAACTGAGCCATTAAATCCACTCACTCTCTTAAAAGTCTTAATTAAATTATTTCTCCAAAAACTACTAGCTTTTTCTGTAATTGGCAAGTAATGCATTCTTGATTCAATAAGTTAGAAGGTTAAAGAGAATTATCATTTTGCAAGATGTTATGACAAAACCTCCAAACCAAATATAAAAAATATTTTGCACTCCAGTTTCTAATAGCCCATAAACATATTCCTAACACAGCGCCATCACTCAAATCCTCTGGCTCTGGATTGTTGGGCGACCTGACTAATACCCCAAAATTTCTCTTTGATCACTGCAAAATTCTCTGTGGAAATCAACTGGGAAATTTTATCTTCCAGTGAGTAGTCATCCTCCTCCCAAGGACTATCCAGAAATACCTCAAATCCTGAATTAGAGTTGAAGACTTTGGATGGTTTTCACTTACTAACCTGGACATTTACTGAGGAAATGTTGGACAGAAATATCCTGCTCTAACTCTCTGTTAACTAATTCTCTAGCATCCAACACAGGCTCCTCCCCACTCCAGACTTCCTTTTCCTTCTCCACCTGACAGCACTACCTTATGCAATTAAACCACTAAGAGTCATAGAGTCATACAGAACGCAAACAGACCATTCGGTCCAATTCGTCCATGCCAACCAGATATCCTAAAATGATCTAGTTCCATTTGCCAGCATTTGGCCCATATCCCTCTAAACTCTTTCTATTCATATACCCATCCAAATGTCTTTTAAATGTTGTAATTGTACCAGCATCCACCACTTCCTCTGGCAGCTCATTCCATACACACACCACCTTCTGCATGAAAGTTTTGCCCCTTAGGTCCCTTTTATATCTTTCCCCTCTCACCTTAAACCTATGCCCTCTAACTTTGGTCTTTTTCCCAGGATAGCAGAGTCCTTGTCTATTCACCCTATCCGTGCCCCTCATGATTTTATAAACCTCTATGATGTCACTCCTCAGCCTCCAACACTCCAAGGAAAAAAAGCCCCAGTCTGTTCAACCTCTCCCTATAGCTCAAATCCTCCAATCCTAGCAACATCCTTATAAATCTGTTCTGAACCTTCAGTTTAATAAACTATTTCCTATAGCAGGGAGACCAGAATTGAAGGCAGTGTTCCAAAAGAGGTCTAATCAATATCCTGTACAGTTGCAACATTACATTCCAACTCCGATACTCAGTGCATTGACCAATGAAGTCGAGTGTGCCAAAAGCCTTCTTCACTACCCTGTCAACCAGCAACTCCACTTTCAAGGGACTATGCACGTGTAGTGGACCCTACCATTAACTGCAACAGTCATGCTTTGATTTGTCTTATCAAAATGCAACACCTCATATTTATCAATATTAATCTCCATCTATCACTCCTTGGCCCATCGGCCCATCTGATCAAGATCCTGTTGTACTCTGAGGTAACCTTCTTTACTGTCCACTGCACCTCCAATTTTGATGTCATCTGCAAACTTGATAACAATACTTCCCATATTCATATACAAATCGTTTATATAAATGATGGAAAGCAGTGGACCCAGCACTGATTCTTGCAACACACCACTGGTTACAAACCCTCTACCACACTCTGTCTCCTACCTTCAAGCCAAATTTGATTCCATATGACTAGTTCTCCCTGTGTTCCATATGATCTCACCTTGCTGACCAGTCCATTATATGGAACCATGTCGAATACCTTGCTGAAGTCCATACAGACAGTGTTTACCATTCTACACTCATCAATCATCTGCGTCACTTCTTCAAAAAGCTCAATCAAGTTAGTGAGACATGATTATCTAACTTCCACACTTCATTTAAGCATTCACAATTTCATTCATATAATCACAACACTGGGAGAAGTTTTGAAACATTTAAGCTTTACTAAAACAGCAGCTGATGCCCCTGATGTAATTTTTTGCACAGTTTGTCTTTGCTGTTCCCTGGAGAAGTTGTGCATTGACTGAGTTCTGATGGAGCCCACATTGGAAGATTGGCCAGACAATTGGAGTAAAGTAAGTTTATGTCTGGTCACCATCAGAAAAAGGGATTCCAATACTGACTGGAAGATGAGGGCCACTGTTTCCATTTCTATATGGACCAATTGGGCCAAATTGTCTATTTCTGTGTTGTAAATGGATCTTCCTTTACTCAGTTAGATAATGCCTAATTTATCCATTTTAGCTCTATATCTTTTAGTACCTTTGATAAAAAACTATTCCAACCTTAAATTTTAATTTACTTAGCATCCACAGATTTTTGAAAAAAGAGATTTAACCATCCTTCATGTTTAAAAAGTGTTTTTTTTTGTTTAATTCCTGAATGGCCTAATGTTCAACACACTGTTACAGTCCAACAGTTACCTTCTATTGAAAACTCCCATTGTTTCAAATAGCCTGGCTCGATCACCCCTCAAGAAGGCAATACTGTCAGCCCTCAATTTTGAATTCCAGCTTCATTAAAAAAAAGATGTTCTATTTGTCTTTTCTCCATTCACATGAATCACCTTCCAGCCACACAAATCAACTGACTATTCTTCATGTGCCTATAAGAAGTGTGAAGCATACCTTTATAACTGTTGCTTGTAAGCAAGACAAGCCTAATGCCAGCCTTACTCGACATCCACATGTACTTTATGCAGAGATGACTGCCTGCTGATAGTGTGCACAATCCTCTTCCTGCCAAGCCAATGGAGCAGGAGTTAATGGTTTTGTAATTGAAATAAGTTACCTCAGCATAGTCTCAAAAAAATGAATTGTGCATATTCTTTTTTCCGCTTTACTGCTCCATTTGTTGCTCCTCTAACTTATTTTTCACTTTTAATTCAATTTTGATTTTACAGAATGGCCTTTCTTTAAAAAAAAAGTTATCTGGGATACAAGTCTTAATAAATATTGGCACAGAGTAGAAGAACAAGGATGCCATGATTAACTACTAGAAAACATCAGTTCAGTACTGTGTTCAATTTTGGGCACTACACTTGGGGCTTTGAAGAGGAAGCAGAGAAGATTGATCAGAATGGATTCAGGGATGAGGGAATGTTCTGCTCAGAAGAAGAGAGATTTAATAGGATAGAAACATATATAGGATAGTTGGAGAGAAACAGTTCCCACTGCTGGTAAGATCTAGAGGGCACCAATCTATGATGGTTGAAAAGAAAACCAACTTGAGATAAGGAAAGAAAAGCCTTTTTTTTGCAGCAACTGGTTGTGTGACTGGAGAAGATGCAATCAAAACTTTCCAAAGAAAATTGAACAAACACCTGAACAACAAGAATTTGCAAGACCATGGACAAAAATGGCTGATTTTTTTCTTTTTTGATTGGAATCAATTGAGTTGCTGTTGCATTGAATTGCCACAGGCAAGCAGGCTTGAAAAGCCTCCACTTGAGTTGGTAACTGTGCTAGGATTTGAGTGAAAGTGCACCATGGAGGCAGGGTTCAGGTATGTTGCAATGGAAAACCCCACTGGAAATGAAGACACAGCTAGAGAATAGGTAGATGCACGGTCAAAATACATTCATCGCCTGATATATGTCATAGAAAGAAATTAAATGCAATTAAACAAAGGACAGAAAAAAATAAACACTCCTAAAAGTATTTCTCAGTCAGTAAAAATCACAAATGACCTTTGTATCTTTTGTTTTTAAATTATAGTGGATCAAATTATATGGAAAAAAGCATTAATATTCAGCAAAAGATATTCCATGCAAAGCACATATAGAGTCCAGGAGAAACACTTCTATTGATAACGATTCGGTATTCTGGTTTAAGACTCCATTACCACACAGTTATTCAGTCACTTCATATCCTAAATTAGCACTTCAATTGAGTACTACACCTTGAGAAATTGTACATCTATTAAACATTTAATATTGCTTGAATCAAGAATATTTTTGATAAAACTTTCATTATGCATTGTGTCCTCTTGTGGCTACCATATATGCATACATCAACAGAGGAACCCTTGGAGGAGAATAAAGGAGTCTGTGTTTCAACAGGACTTGTAGTTCTGATTCCAGATACAAATTGATCAATCTTGCTATTCCTTCCTAAGAACTTCACAATATCCTGTGTCGATTTAAAAGTATACAAAAAGATGTGCACATTACTAATTGACTGAGAAATATTTTGGGCAACTCTTTTCTTTCTAACCTAGTTTTTACTTCAATTTATTTCAGCAGAACATGTCAAAAAATGTTGCATTTTAATTATTTTGGCACATCAGTTTTGCCATTATTGCATTTACCAACAATGAAAGTGTTGGGAGACACAGTGTCAAAGCTTCCAATACTCAGGAATAAAGTACGAGAACAAAACTGGCATTTTCTTGCTCATCTTACTTAATCCCACCAATTGTTCACAACTACCATCAATGCTTCCTTTCATCCTTGCTTTCCCCAGATTCTGCACCATATCTGATGAATGCTGGCCAATGTAGTAAATACTGCCTAGGAAAGGAGAAAAACAGGGAAGAAAGTAAACCTATTTGCTCAGAAAACGTATGCAAACTATCACCTCATATATATGCAGGTTCTTCTGTCTTTTAACCTATAGACGCTGAAATTTGGAGGCGGGAGCATTGGCAAGAGGTTGAGGAAAAAGGCATCCTCCTCCCATATGCACAATTAGAGTGCATTATGTTCATGATTATAATGGTAGATGGAAGAGATCAGGGGAATTAGACTGTGAGACACAAATTGTGTGCTTATAAGTATTCTAGGAAACAAAGATCTTGTATTTTTATATGACATGTCACAATCTCAGAACCACCCGAAGTGTTTCATATTTATGAAGTACTTTGAAAATGTAGCCTATATTGCTACATAGAAAATGTGGCAGAAATTTGTAAGAAAGTTCTACAAACGACATGATTTAGATAATCTGCTTGTGTGATAAAGATTGAGGGATATTGGCCCAGATTCTAGGGACATTGAGGTATCTTTAGAAAATCACTGTCCAACCAAGTTCTTGTTTGCTCACTAATGTCTCATCCAAAAGATGACAACTCTGACAGTGCAATACTCTCTTAGTATTGCACTGAAGTGTTTCACAACACAGTCAGTCTGAAGCAAGAGCGCTATTGACTGAGCCATAGCTGACCACTCGACATAGACACTTCTCACAATACCCAATATCATTGCACCTAGAATATGGAAACATGATAACATGTGACACCTTCTCAAAGGAAAATGAACAATTGTTCTAATTGTGTATTTCTCCATGTCAGTTATCTGCTCTATTATTCATCTGAAAACTATTTTACCTTTCCAAGCCTGGTGAGATCATCAAAGTACACTTTGAAATATAGTTAGTCCCAGAGGCTTGGTATAACCTGCTTTCAATGGCCACCCTGCTGCACAAGGTGTCATCTTGCCTGTTGAACAACTATAAAGATCTGATCGTTTCACTATTTCTTTTTGAGATGAAACCTTTTCTTGCTTACCTTCTTTGCCTTCATCTAATTCCAGCCCAAAGCTAAAATGGCTGAGTTTTATCTCCAATCTGAATTGGCCTAACAACTTTTTTAGTTCTGTCAAGCTACAATCCAAGTTCCATCTAAGATGTGTTACGTACTTGATTACTATTGCCATGCACGAGATATCAGAATATTCTGTCACTCTGCTAATTGATGCATCGTGAGGTTTTACAGCTACATATGGCCAGCTCTCCATTAGTGCCTGATCCAGTTCAATACAGCCAGCCAAGCCTGATGTCAACAGTAAGTTGACTGTCATCTCACCCAGTGACAATGCAAGAAGTGAGAGCAAGTACCGAAAGCAGGCAGTTGTGGAGAAAAGACATTGCTGTTTGACGAATTGAAAAGTTTGTCTAACTCAGTGCTAACCTGTAAGCAGTTTGAGGGAAAGAGATCTGTGGGTTAATATATTTGTTTATGAGATGCAATTTGACTCAGTATCTCAATGGAGACGTGAAGATTTGCGTTTAGGAGTGGTGTGAAATGGAAGGCCTTGGGAGACAGTGCATCCGGAGAAGCAGCAGGCTGAAAGTGGAAAATAGTTTGACTTAGTAAAGAATAATTGTTTGCTAGTAGAGAACTTGAGAACTGATGAAAGAGATATACTGTCAATGCTTTTCATCTTGTTTTGACAGGGTAGATGCAAGAATATAAATTTTTAAAGGCAACAATGATTTATACTGCAGGAGAAAAGGGTGCAGATTGACACCAAGTGGACTTTGGTTGAGGATTTGCCAAGCACAATGCACCAGGGAACAGTTGTCTCCTATGCTTTTTGTTCAACTAAAAATGTGCAATGCGTGGGCACATTCAGTTTGCCGTGGGTATGGTGTCTAAGAATATATTTCGCTCGGAGCAAACGTAAGTGAAGCATACCACATTGCAAGTCTGACTGGTAATCTCAATTAGCTTGCTAGTTCAGAATTCAGCATTGCTCAATTGACATGATTCTACAATTGAACAGCACTTAATGTTGATCACCATCAGCTGAGGTTTGCAAAACAGGCTGATTGAATACAGTCAGTGCACTTGTCTGTTGTGAACAGTTGAAAAGACATGTGTCTGAGATAGAGACATACAGTCATAGAGATGTACATAATTGAAACAGACCCTTCAGTCCAACTCGTCCATGCCAATCAGATATCCTAACTTAATCTGGTTACATTTGTCATCACCCGACCTATATCCCTCTAAACCCTTCCTATTCATATAGATTAGATTAGATTACTTACAGTGTGGAAACAGGCCCTTCGGCCCAACAAGTCCACACCGCCCCGCCGAAGCGCAACCCACCCATACCCTTACATCTACCCCTACCTAACACTACGGGTAATTTAGCATGGCCAATTCACCTAAGCTGCACATCTTTGGACTGCGGGAGGAAACCGGAGCACCCAGAGGAAACCCATGCAGACACGGGGAGAACGTGCAAACTCCACACAGTTGCCTGAGGCGGGAATTGAACCCGGGTCTCTGGCGCTGTGAGGCAGCAGTGCTAACCACTGTGCCACCATGCCGCCCACCATATACCCATCCGGGTGCCTTTTAAATGTTCTAAGTGTACCAGCCTGCACCACTTCCTCTGGTGGCTCATTCCATACAGGCACCACCTGATGATCCACTAATTGTTGGGACACATTCCTTTCATAACCAGCAACCTCGGTGAATTTATAGTCAACATTACCTGTATGTTCAGAGGACAGATCTATTTTTGGCTTGATAACAGCATCTTACAAAGGGGAGAATACCACTTGCGTTGCCGTTTCTTTTAATTTTCTTTCCTCTTTCATACCAAGAGTAATGCTCCAAAATAATGACAAATAAATGTTGTATGTAGATTTTTTTGTTTCGTCTAGAGGCAAACGGCTGTGCAGCATCTTGATATTGGTAGATGCAAAAAAAGATTTAAATCGGAAAGAAAAGAATTACAGGCAACATTGGCCAAGACTCATGGTTTGAGAAGGTTCCCCACTTCCTGGGACAACGGCTACTGGAGAACTGATGCCAAACTAACCAAAAGGAATCCCGAGGATTATTTTTCTTTGGCTAAATTAAATTGTGCTCTTGGTTTGGCACTTCTTCTAAACTGCACACTGTTCCCAATACACACAATTTATTCTGCTAATTTAAAATTTGTAGCAGGATAACTTTCCTTTGAATTTGTTCAGCATGAACTTCTATTGTGCTCCATTCCGATAAGGTTTTACAAGCTATGATTTTCAGCCAATACTTTCAAAAGTTTTATTGTCACGTTTAGCCAATGTTTTGGAGTGTTTTATTTTTGAGGAAAGGGGAATAATGCACTTTGATTTCTAAGGGGCATTTGATAAGATGAGATGCAAACGGCTATTGTACAAAGAAAAGATCAGTGTTGGGATTAACATGGATGGATGAAAAAACATTGTGCTAATAGGAAATGGGGCAGGCATAAAAAAACATGTTTCAAATTTGCAAGATATAATAAGTGATGTGGCACAGGTCTCAGGGCCGGTGACTTCTCCCTGTTTACATAAATGACTTGTGTGAAGTTGGAAATTATGGTACATTTGTCAATGACAAAGACAGGTAGGAGATCATATTGCAAAAAGGACATAGTGAGGCTACAAAAGGCTATAGATAGGCTAAAAGGATGGTCCGAGACCCATCAGAGGGGGAATGGTATATCCGTTCTGGCAGGGAGAATAAAACAGAAACAAGTTATCTAAATGGTAAGAGATGCAGAGTTCTGAAGTGCAGAGCAATCTGAATGTTCTTGTACATGAATCTCAGCAGGCTCACTTGCAGGTAGAACAGCTAATAAGGAAAGCTAAGAAAATGTAAATTTATTGTAAATGTAATTGAATACAAAAGTGAGGAAGTTGCTGCATATGGTATTGATTGCCTTATTTATGGAAGTGTAAATTGTGGGCAGTTCTGAGTAGGTTTAGCAGATTAATTCCTGGAATGGGTATGAGGAGAGGACAAGTTGGCTTAAATCTGCTGGAAGAAAGTGAGGACAGCAGATGCTGGAGATCAGATTCGAAGAGTGTGGTGCTAGAAAAGCACAGCAGGTAAGGCAGCATCTGAGAAGGAGGAGAGTTGATGTTTCAAGCATAAGCTCTTCATCAGGAATGAGGGGGTGGCCAAAGGGGGGCTGAGAGATAATTGGGAAGGGGGTGGGGCTGGATGGGGAAGCTAGCTGGGAATGCAATAGGCAGTTTGGGTTGAAGATGTTAGGTTGGAGAGGAGGGCGGACTGGATAGTTGGGAAGATGGACAGGTTGAACAGTTCAAGAGGTTGATGCTGAGTTGGAGGATTGGATCTGTGATAAAAGTGGGACGAGGGGAAATGGGGAAACTGGTGAAATCCACATTGATCCCGTGTGGTTGGAGGATTCCAAGGCAGAGATGAGGCTATCTTCCTTCAGACATCGGGTGGCTAGAGTTTGGTGGTGAAGAAGGCCCAGGACTTGCATGTTCTTGGTGGAATGGGAGGGGGTGTTAGAGTGTTTGGCCACAGGGCAATGGGGTTGTTTAGTGTGTGTGTCCAAGAGAAGTTCTCTGAAATGTTCTGTAAGTTGGTGTCCTGTCTCCCCAATGTAGAGGAGACCACATCGAGAGCAACAGACGCAGTAGATGACGTATGTGGAAGTACAAGTAAATGTCTGTCGGATGTGGAAGGATCCTTTGGGGCCTTGGACGGAGGTGAAAGGGGAGGTGTGGGCGCAGGATTTGCACTTCTTGTGATGTCAGGGGAAGGTGGCGGGAGTGGTGGGTGGGTTGGTGGGGGGAGCATGGACCCCCCATGGAGGGCATGGTCTCTCTGCCATGAGGATAGGGGTGGGGAGGGAAATATATCCCTGGGATGGGCTCTGTTTGTAAATGGCAGAAATGGTAGAGGATGATGCAATGTATACGGAGGTGGGCGGGGTGGAAAGTGAGGACCGGGGGAAGGGGGGGCCTCCTCCACTACAAAATCCAAACCACCGGATGCCTGGAGAAAGGATACCTCATCTTCCTCCTTGGGACCCACCAACCACATGGCATCAATGTCAATTTCACCAGTTTCCCTCTTTCCCTTCACCCCCACCTTATCCCAGATCCAACCTTCCAACTCGGCACTGCCCTCTTGAACTGCCCTACCTGTCCATCTTCTTTCCCACTTATCCGCTTCCACCCTCCTCTCCGACCTATCACCCTCACCCCCACTTTCATCCATCTATTGTATTTCCGGTTTCCTCCCCCTCAACTCACCTCCCTCCCATTTATCTCTCAGCCCTCTTTGGGCCACCCCCACATTCCTGATGAAGACCTTATGATCAAAACATCAACTCTCCTGCTCCTTGGATGCTGCCTGACCAGCTGTGCTTTTGCAGCACCACACTCTTTGACTTTAATCAGCTGGAGCTTAAGAGCAAGAACTAACCTGATTGAAATCTACAAGCTTCTGAGGGGTCTTCTCGGGGTACATGTAGAAACGATGTTTCCTCTTGTTGGAGAATCGATAAAAGGGGAGGCCTTTGTTTAAAAATAAAGGATCGCCATTTCTGATAGACGAGATTTTTTTATCTGACAGACTGTTATGATCCACATTGACAGTAATACTTGAAAGTCAGATCCCAGAGTAAAACGTGGTCTGATAGATCATTAGTTTTATTTTTGCTGTTTGGTTATTTTGGTCTGTCACTGAATACTCTCACAAGGCTGTCAAAGTTTATTCCAAAGTTTACAGAAGTTGATTGCACAAATCAAAATCCATCTATATTGACAATTTTAAAAGATCTTAAGTAAGAAAGAGAAGAATTCAATCCTTTCCCCAGCAATATCCTTTGCTTAATTGAGGATTGAGAATTGGCTGTCTGACAGAAGGCAGAGAGCTAGGATAAAAGGTTCTTTTTCGGAATGGCAGCAGGTGACAAGCGGTGTCCCGCAGGGTTCAGTGTTGGGGCCACAGCTGTTCGCATCATATATTAATGATCTGGATGAAGGGACTGGGGGCATTCTAGCGAAGTTTGCCGATGATACAAAGTTAGGTGGACAGGCAGGTAGTACTGAGGAAGTGGAGAGGCTGCAGAAGGATCTAGACAGTTTGGAAGAGTGGTCCAGGAAATGGCTGATGGAATTCAATGTGAGCAAATGCGAGGTCTTGCACTTTGGAAAAAAGAATACAAGCATGGACTACTTTCTAAACGGTGAGAAAATTCGTAAAGCCAAAGTACAAAGGGATCTGGGAGTGCTAGTTGAGGATTCTCTAAAGGTAACCATGCAGGTTGAGTCCATGATTAAGAAAGCGAATGCAATGTTGTCAATTATCTCAAGAGGGTTGGAATATAAAAACACCATTGTGCTACTGAGACTTTATAAAGCTCTGGTTATGCCCCATTTGGAGTACTGTGTCCAGTTTTGGTCCCCACACCTCAGGAAGGACATACTGGCACTGGAGCGTGTCCAGCGGAGATTCACACGATGATCCCTGGAATGGTAGGTCTAACATTTGAGGAACGGCTGAGGATCCTGGGATTGTATTCATTGGAGTTTAGAAGATTAAGGGGAGATCTAATAGAAACTTACAAGATAATACATGGCTTGGAGAGGGTGGACGCTATGAAATTGTATCCGTTAGGTGAGGAGACTAGGACCCGTGGACACAGCCTTAGAATTAGAAGGGGTAAAGTCAGAACAGAAATGCAGAGACATTTCTTCAGCCAGAGAGTGGTGGGCCTGCGGAATTCATTGCCGCAGAGTGCAGTGGAGGCTGGGACGCTAAATGCGTTCAAGGCAGAAATTGATAAATTTTTGATGTCATAAGGAATTAAGGGCACGGGGAGAATGCGGGTAAGTGGAGTTGAAATACCCATCAGCCATGATTGAATGGCGGAGTGGACTCGATGGGCCGAATGGCCTTACTTCCGCTCCTATGTCTTAGGGTCTTAATTCCAGTGAAATATCAATCCTATCTTAATTCTTTGGTTTCTTACTTAACTTACAAGGTCGCAAGCTTCTCTGTTCAGTAACTTTTTAATATGTTCACCAGACATGGGTTGGACGGAAAGGTCTGTTTCCAGGCTGTACATCTCTATGACTCTATGACTCCATGTGCTTCTGTCCTATATTGTACCTCCTCAGGATACCACAGATACCAGTTACTTCACGGACCTTTTCCAAACTGAACTTGAAGAAGAGGCCTGTTTACTTAAAATTGTTTGAGTAATTGAGTTTAAGACACCTTCCCAACTCTAAAAGCCTGGACTATTACAAATTAAACTGTCCTTCTTCTGATATGAAACAATTCGTCTTGATTGAAAATTGATTGTAGTGGAGAAAGTGAGGACTGCAGATGCTGGAGATCAGAGCTGAAAATGTGTTGCTGGAAAAGCGCAGCAGGTCAGGCAGCATCCAAGGAACAGGAGAATCGACGTTTCGGGCATCAGCCCTTCGGCTGATGCCCGAAACGTCGATTCTCCTGTTCCTTGGATGCTGCCTGACCTGCTGCACTTTTCCAGCAACTGATTGTAGCCCCTAATGACTTTCCACAAATCAAAAAGGTTAACTCAGTAAATTCTTATCAATTATCTCCCAAAGTAGCTTATTTGCTCATTTGGCTTGATTCTTATGCTTTCTTGGCAAGGATGTCTGTTCATAATGTCTGCTAAAAGAAACGAGTTGCCATCAAACACTTGAAAAGTTAACTCTATTTCTCCTCCATATTCAAATCCAAGGTCTCAAATAATAACAATATACAAAAAAGAGTCATGAATCTTTGGAACTCTTCAAAAGACAGTGGAAGCAATTTTTCAATATTTTTAAGGCAGTAGTATATACATTCCTGATAAGCCAAGTTGTTGAAATGTGGAGCAAGCAGATCAACCATAGCCTTACTGAATGTGAAGCAGACACAAGGTGCCAAGTTACCTATGCTTGCTCCAATTTAATTTGTTCATATGACTGCTGAATTACTCATGATAAATCAGTAAATGATCACATGCAAATAGAGATGTGTGGCTCGTTTCCCATTCAAAGTCTGTGTATTTGTCACAGGTGCCATTTTGCTAATCTAATACTCCTCAAAATACTCATGAAACAAATGGCATGGAGTCCCATTTCGCCCCAAACATGTTCTTGTTAAATCTTGTTAAATGCGAGCCAATCTAACAAATCTTACTCTGAATTCAAAATAATTTCTAAAATTTTATAATTTAGATATGCAAACAAAATTTAAGTTGCCTTAACAAATAACAATGCTTAATAAAATAATGGGATGAATATTAAACTTCAAAATAATACCTACATTGTAGGAAAGACCAGCTTTTATTAATTTTGCAGTTGAAGTCTAGGCTTATTATCTTCCTTAAAATTAATACATATTGAATTTATTCTTGTTTTACTGCAAATTTCTACTTTATATCACATGCCAGTGAAAACAATATTGTTCTGCAGAGCTCCCTTTAGTCAATGTAACCTGTTATGTAATTCAAGCTGGTCAAGAAGGGTGATGTCCTGGATGAATCCTTCTTCCTGCAGCAGTCGACTCAGCATGGCAGTAGGAAACAAAGTTTGTGTGAGGCACTGTACTGAAGCGTAAGCTCATTACTTTCTGGTGGAGTGCCAAAAGCTGTAGCATCTCCCCTGCCAGGCTACTGTTAGTCTATTCACTACTGCAGAAGAGACTAGCTTTTGGATTTCTTTGGAAGATTGCCAGATTACCTTGTCACGGCCACTCCACTGCCAGAGACTATGTACGTGCTGAACATTTGATTACCAGAAATTGGCTCGATCTGACGGGACGTGATTGGTGAACTTCAAAAAAAATCAATTTGTAAGTGGCTTATGCTGCATTCTTAAACAGCCTTTTTTTACAGGGATTGAAAGAATTCATCTTAGTGAAGGATAGCATATGAAGAATATGATAGAATATCCAATGACCCAGCCTTCACTGCTTTCTGAGGAAGGGTTCTAAAGTTGTACAATGAGTTGATAAGAAGACTGACTCATGTGTCCTGTAAAGTGTCTGTAATATTGAAACAGTGACTCTTAGTTCTAGGTTCACCCACAACAGGAGACATCCTTTCCACATCCAGTTTATCAAGGCCATTCAGGAGCTGACATACTCTAAGATACCCTTCACTCTTCCAATTTCCAGCAGAAAGAAACCCAGTCTGTCCAATTTTGTCAGAAGATAACCTGGTCATTGCAGGAATCAATCTGCTAAATCTTCTGTCAACTAGCTGCCACATATTTATATGCTCCTGAAATAAGTAGACTAAAACTGCACAAGAGTATTCAAAATGTGGTCTCACCAAGGCCCTGTACAACTGAAGCTTAACAACATTAATTTTCAAAATAAGGCGTAGCACAGTGGCTCAGTGGTTAGCACTGCTGCCTCACAGCGCTAGGGATCCGGGCTTGATTCCAGCCACAGGCGACTGTCTGTGTGGAGTTTGCACATTCTCCCTGTGCCTGCATGGGTTTGCTCCAGGTACTCCAGTTTCCTCCCACAGTCCAAAGATAAGGAGGTTAGGTGAATTGGCAAAGCTAAATTGTCCATAGTGTTCAGGGATGTGTAAGTTCGGTGCATGGGAAATGTAGAGTAATAGGAGAATGGGTCTGTGGGTTACTCTTTGGAGGGTCAGTGTGGACATGTGGAAACAAGGGCCTGTTTCCACACTGTAGGGATTCTTTTGATGATTTTATGATTCTATCATAAAAGATACATTTTCAATTACTTACTGTACCTGAATACTAACTTTTCACAATTCTTACAATAAGATAGACCAGGCAAGGACAGTAGATTGCCTGCTAAAAAAAAATTGAGAAACAATTGCCAATTTTCTATTTCTAGTTTTATTAATAAATTGAACTGAATTGAGGAATATGGGCCAAATGCTGGAAAATGGGATAGATCAGTTTAGGATATCTGGGCAGCATGGACAAGTTCGAGCGAAAGGTATGTTTTAGTACTTAATAACCCTATGACTCTATAACACTAGGATCTCTCTGTACCTTGGAGTTCTGCAGTCACTTTCCATTTTAATAATACTGCTTTTTAATTCTGCCTGCCAAAGTGAACAATTTAACTTTCCTCTAGCATACTCTACCTGCCAGATTTTAGACCATTCACTCAACCTGTTTCTGTGCATCTGCATCCTCTTCAACAACATACTTTGTTGTATCATTTGCAAATTTAGCTATCAGGCCATCACTCTCCTCAAACTAATACAGAGTTCTTCTGTAACGTGATGGTTGTGTTCTTGTGCAACCCAATATTGTAGAAAAGTCACCCTTTAAAAACAGTGTTTAAAGTGTTGGCAATACAAATGCATTATAGACAACGCACATTTTTAAAAGTTTGCGCTGTAGAAACAATTGCCCCAAATCATCAATTGTGTTACAACGAGTTCACACATGTTACAGCAGAATGACCTGTCTAATTGTAAAGAGCTGAAGCCCCAGCATAAACACTAGTATTACTCCATTTGTCATATACTGTCAGAGAAATACCCAATAATGCACACTCCATTTTCTGCCTTTCAGCTAATCTTCTATGCATGCTGTTATCCTTTACATTGGTAATCTCCTAATTTGTTCAATAACCTTTGTGAACAATATACTCCTGTTTGTCCTGTCACTTTCTGGAAAAGTATATACATCCCATGGAGCAATCCTTGCCTCCTATTAACTGCTGGGTTTTGCAAGCTCTGAGAAACCTGGGCCAATTTAGAAGATGGAAAAAAATATTTGGGTGTGTGGTCATGAAATTTCAAACTGGTTGCCTAAAAGTCAATTGGTATCCTGCACCTTTCACTGCTTCCAGAAGGGATTTGCCAAGATGCTGCAGAGGACACTGCTAAGTAAGATGGCAGCCGATGACATTAGGGGCAGAGGACTGGTGTGGATAGAGGGTTGGCTGACTCACAAAAGCCAAAGAATGGGGGCCAAGGGATATTTTTTGGATGGCAGCGATGACTCGTGGAGATCCACAAGGTGAGTGTTGGGACTGCAACTATTCACTTTATAATTAATGATCTGGACAAAGTAACTGAGGGCATTATTGCTAAGTTTGCAGATGACACAAAGATAGGGGAAGGGACACGTAGTGTTGAGGAAGCAAGGAGGCTGCAGGCTAGGAGAGTGGGCAAAGAAGTGCCAGATGGAATACAATGTGGGGAAATGTGATGTTATGCACTTTGGTAGAAGAAATGGGAAAAAGACTTCAGAAATCAGAAGCACAAAGGGACTTAGGTGTCCTAGTTCAGGATCCTCAAAGTTACCCTGCAGGTTCAGTTGGCAGTTAGGAAGGCAAATATAATGTTAGAATTCATTTCAAGAGGGCTACAATACATTAGCAGAGATATATTGCTGAAGCTGTATAAGGCTCTGCATTAGACCACATTTGGAATATTGTGAGCGGTTTTGGGCCCTGTGTCTAAGGAAGGATGTGCTGGCATTTGAGGGGCATCCAGAGTAGGTTCACAATCATGATCTCATTGTCCCAGAGGGCTGTGAAGGCCAAGTTATTGAGTGAACTTAAAATATATAGATATGTTCTTGATTGGTAAGGGGATTAAGGGCTACAAGGAGAAGGTAGGAAGATGGGTTTTAGAAACATATCAGAATTGGTCGAATGACTTGACTTGATGGGCTCAGTGTTGCTCACACCAAGCAATGTCTGAGGAATAAAAAGGGAGTTCCCTCCATCCAAAAGAAAAGCAGATGAGGACCTAATGTTTGATACTGTGCAGCTCGTTTTGAGATTTCCATTGCTGTCACACTTATGCACAACAGTTCACAAGTGGCAGCATATAAAAAAAAGCCTTTAATGAGTATCTCATTTTATTTAAAAGTTGCTCTCACTTGAAACAGATTCACTATTTATTAAGGCTATTGGATTTTAAGAATTTGCACTATTTATGTTGCAAGTTAGATTATGCAGAACGAGTGTTAATGGGGGAATCTCTGTTCACACACTGCTTTCCTTCTCAAAATCAAAACATAACCACATCACCATATGCAAGCAATACACCGAGCAGTAATTTATCACATAAATGCTGTGTAAAAAGGGCATTCGTACATTCCTTGGTTTTAAATTTTTTGGGGAGGATTTTACATGTACCACATGACAGACACAGAAAATCAGTTTAACAGATTCAACTTTGTGATACGATAGGAAAGTTCATGAAGGTGAGAAAAAAAATGGCGGTGGTGGTGACTGGATGTCTTTGGGACTCGGGAGAAAGTTAGCAGAGAGGAAGGAGAAGTTTGGGATGAGTGGCTTATCTTTGCAGGACAAAAAAATATCCATTGCCTAAATTACAATGCAACACAACTTGGACAATAAAGTTAATGCAATATTTATAAACACCTACAATCCAAATTAGGCTGTGGTTCCACAAAGGATCAGAGAGAGTAAGAGAGAGCGAGAGAGAGAGAGAAAGAAACAGGCAGACAGACAGAGACAGAGACAGACAGATAGAGACACCGAACTTTAGTATGACCTCTGTTCTCCATTCATCACACAGGTCCACCCTCCCCTGGTCATGCCTTAGTTGTGCGTTGCTGACTTTTCTCTCAGCAGAGTGCTCCCATTTTCTCCTTTTCACACTTAACATTTACACCTGTTTTACATACCCATCATTTCCTTGCCTGATTAAGGAGCAATGCTCCGAAAGCTAGTGCCTCCAAATAGACCTATTGGACTATAACCTGGTGTTGTGTGATTTTTAACTTTGTCCAGCCAAGAACACACCAGCATCTCCAAATCATTGCCACCATATTGTTGCCTTTGTATTGTATCCAGCCATCGTCACCATGTGTTCCACTCTCCATCTGTCTGTAGCTTTGAAGAAAAGAAGCATTTTCAAGCTCCTTTCTGTTCTGAAGAGTTACCTTTGGACTTGAAATGTCAACTCTGTTTCTCTCTCCATGGATGTTGTTAAGTTTCTCCAGCACTTTGTTTTCATTTCAGATTTCCAGCATCCGGAGGATTTCACTTTTATTATTGTTTCTCTGTAACTTCCTCTTCAGCCTCTTGTAGTGAAGCAAATAAGGACACAGGCTCTCCATGAGCTTAGACAGTCAGTATGGGGGCAGCCCACAACTAAGGCTGAGCATAGATACAATACAATGCATCCTTTGACCAGGGCTAACATAGAACCTCTCTTTTGACATCAGATTCTATGCATCAAGACAAATGAGCTTACTGACCCCCAGGTTATTTTCTATTAACTCATGAATGATCAGTTGTTCTAAATGGAGCACAAACATTAACCCCACTGTTATTTTGGGCCACAAAAAATTTAAAACAGCAAACACTCAATGTATTATAATTTTTCCCATGTTCAGATGCAAGAAAATTATTTTCGACTGATGCTTTATCTATTACACCTAATTAGAATTCTGTGAAGCAGTTTTAAATCCAATTAGCGCTGTGGTGAGCACTTATAAAACTAAATGGTGCAAATCTACTCCCATTTCTCATTTTCAGTGTTTGGTGTTGATGAAACAGTGACAAAAAGCTGCATTAGCAATTTCTAGGAAGTTGGTGATTTCCACTATTAGTTAGAAAATCTATAAAAGTAAGTGATCGAATTGCATTTAAATTGTGCTTCAGAAATGGTCTTCTTGGTACTTAATATTACAGACCTTTGAGAAAAACTAAATGGTTACAAGGGCGGAAAGATTTACATTTAAATAGTACTTCCTACAAGTTCAGAATGCTTGAATGGGTACTGTTGCCGCATAGTCACCATTGTATTACAGGAAATGTGCCATTCAATTTATGCACAAAGTACCACAAACTGCAAAGAGATAAATGACCAGGTAGCGTATTTTCTTGTTGTCAACTGCATGGTAAATATTAGCTTTGCTTGGGAAGAATGCCTATGCTCTTCTTCAAGATAGTAACTTGAGAGCTTTAACTCCCATTTGTGAAGGCAGCTGAAACTCTACACCTTGAATGAAAGAGTCCAGTACTTCCTCAATCAACCCGAAATACTGCCCCTCAGACACTGCAGTTTCCCTCCATTTTGGACTCGGCTGCCAGCCCGATGTTTTTTCAAATATTTGGAGCAGAACTTGAATGAACAGTCTGCTGCACATATGTGAAGAGGGTTACTACTGAACAATATCCATCTGCACACTCTTTATGCCTGAGGTTGTGCATGTAGACAAAAGACAGGGTACTCAGGGTAAAAGTTGCTGCCATAGACATTCGACTAGAATCACATCTGATCTACACCCAGTAAGAAAGAAATTTAAGTTCCTAGCTCAGTTTGGTTGAGTTCACAAGCTTTAAGCAGCTATAAACACTGTCTGAAACATCAAATTTGACTGATAGGATGAGAAAATCTTGCCTTTAAGAAAGGATCCTGCACACTGCCTTGCTGCAGTTTCAGCCTGAGAAGCTCTAATCGGAGCCCTTAATGTGGTGGGGATACCCATAATCATCACTGTGACAGTCAGAACAGAAAGAAGAAGAGGAAATGATAAATTAACAATGATGTCTCAGAAGAGGCTACTTGACGAGGCAGCAGATCAGCAAGGAGTATCTAATTTGCAGCAATGGCTTACACAGCCCACAACTAAGGCTGAGCATAGATACAATACAATGCATCCTTTGACCAGGGCCAAAATAGAGCAGATGATAGGCCTCCTGAACATGAGGTTCTGCTGCTTGGATTGATTAGGCAGCACAGTTGTGGTACAGTCTAGACAGTGTGCTATATAATCCTAGCACACTCTACACTCTGAAGAATCTTCACATCACTCTCAAACTGTGTTAAACAGAACTGAACACAGAACCCTATAAAGCTCTGGTTGGGCCACACCTAAAAGACTCATTCACAACTTCATTGTTTATGTATCTCTTACTTATAATTAAACTTGTGATCCTTTCTGCTTTGCCAACTACTGTTTCAAAACAGCCAGACCTTCACACATCTAAACATGTAAAGCCCTCATTCCCTTATGTCTCTGCACATTCATTTGAACTGTGGTATTTAGTATGTCTCCTTTTTCCTTAATCCTTTCTGCCAAAATGCATTACCTTGTCCTTCCCTGTATTAAATTCCACCTGCCACAGTATCCTGAGGAAGGATCACCAGACTTGAAACGTTAACTCTGATTTCTCTCCACAGATGCTGCCAGGCCTGCTGAGTTTTTCCAGCAATTTCCGTTTTTGTTCTACCTTTCCATTTTGACAGCTGACCTGGGTTGTTACAGTTGAGTGGTACCATCCTCACTGCTTGCAATACCTCTATGTGACAGTAAAATTTCAAAATTTGTCAATTTGTTCCAATGTGTAAGTTACATAAATCACTGATCTTAGCACAGCCTCTTGGGAAACATTGGAACATGGTGAAAAGCAATCTGTAAAGCAAGCATTATCCACAACCTGCTGTTTTATGTTCTTAAAGTGAATTTTTATTCAAGCTGATACTGACTACACTTAGTTTTATTGGTTAGATTTTGAGAAACACACCTCTATCTATTTCTAAATGGGAATCAGTAAGAATAAAACATTTAAAAAACCACTCCTGCTCCAGATAAGAGAGGTGAACAGTAAAAATAATTCAAATTATTTCACCCTATTCTCTGTGACAAGTGTGCCACATTTGCCAATCTTGTGTTACCTTCCCACTCACCGCCCCACCCCCAACTAATCTCCACCCTCATATCCAGGTAGGACTGGAGGATTATGGCAAACCCTTTTGGTATATCTAACCCCAGTTCTTACACATTGTGGGATGCAAGTCATCCAAACTAGGCAACTTATCCATTCTAAGTAGAGCCAATCTTTCCAGCATACCCCTTCTACTGATTACACCCCATGCCTTGGCCACATCTACCCCCACTGATATTTGATCAACACCTCATCACTAGCCTCATTCTGTAACTCTAAGCACATATCACCTTCTTTGTCCCTGTAAGATCCAATCCTTCCTCTCATATCCACTCACAATTTACTTGCCTGTTGAAGATTTCTGGTATCCATTCTGCAAACCATCATTTTATTTGCATGTTGAGAATACAAAGCTATTCCTTTACCTTCACTTGTCAAAATCCTTGAACTCCCTGCCAAATACCACAGAGTGTATTTAAACAACATGGACAGGCCAAATCCCAAGAGTGATTTAAAAAAAAACTATTTATTTGCCATTCTTATATTCCTCTTCATTTCTCCTCTCAACTACAAGCTTGGGCTATTTTGTTTCTGCACATATTTAATTGTCTGTGTGCAGCATACAGGTGGTTTAAATAAGCTGCATTTATGCTTCCCGCATAGTGTGTCAGATTGAACTGCCACACAGTGTATGTTCCAGCCTGTACTGAGTGATAAGATGTTTGACCAAATAAATTGCTTGTCCAAGACTCCACTTGTCCTGCAATACTAAATGAAGCAGAAAATACAGGTCAGGCTTATATTAAAACAAAGACTGAAGCGTCAAAAGGATAGATATCTTGATTAGATTCCCTACAGTGTGGAAACAGATCCTTCAGCCCAACAAATCCACACCGACCCTCCAAAGAATAACCCACCCAGACCCATTCCCCTACATTTACTCCTGACTAATGAACCTAACACTACGGGCAATTTAACATGGCCAATTCACCAAACCTGCACATCATTGAACTGTGGGAGGAAAATGGAGCACCCGGAGGAAATAGACACAGGGAGAACGTGCAAATTCCACACAGACAGTCACCCGAGGCTGGAATCGAACCTGGGGCCCTGATGCTGTTAGGTAGCAGTGATAACCACTGAGTCATCGTACCACCCATTTTTTGAAATCTTTTCTGAACCGTCTCCAGTCTAATAATATCCTTCCTAGATTAGATTCCCAATATCTATTGTCTTGGAGAAAATATATTATCACTGAAGAAACAATTTAGATCCCATTCACAGATAATGTAAAAGTTTATTTGTGCTAATTGGAGTGAACTTCTTCCAAGTTCAAAATCCAGATAAAAACAGGACAATAGATGAGAGATTGAAGTGGACCTCAAAACATTCTACCTTTGTCCTTCCTTCTTAGATGCCAAAAGACATTGAGTCAACATGCTCATTTAATTCTTTGATTTTAAAAGTTTTAACTATGATACAAAACTCTGTCAAGGCAGAGTGCTATTATCCTCAGTTTTCTACTTCTTGACTGACAAGGTCAACTTTGATCAAAGGGAAAGAGTGGCATTGAGATCCCATCCTCCCCAGCTCCCAGGGACAAGCATAATCAGCATGGAAATTATCAGTGCGCTGGTACTTGTAGAAATACATAATCAGTAAGGTTTTCAAATAAATGCAATATACTTCACTACATTCCTATTTCTTTTCTACATCCTAAAATAAGTATGTTTGAATCAAAGCTAATGTAGGAATGTGGTGCACAAATCAATTGCATGTGTAACTTGCTGATCCAAATGTTGACATCTTCATAATTGAAGATCATGTTTGAAAGGGCTTATATTGGATTCCTTCCTGTCCCATATTTTCACTGCAAGAGGATATTGTGTTCCAATTTAACTCAATGAGCATTTGATCACAGACTATAAATAGATTTCAGGAATGGCATTTTTTCTACTTCTCATTTTCGATAACTTTGTGAGCCTTGTTAAGCTTGGTGATCATCAAATACAATCCTCCAGAAGAGAATGTGGATGTCTTCTCCTACGTCTGACAACAGTTACCTCTGAGGATAAAAGATTAGGAAGTGAGTGATCATAAGATGCAAGAGCAGAAGTATGCCAATTGGGCCATCATGTGTGTTCTGTCATTCCACGCTTGAGCTAATAACCCTCAACCTTATTTTCCTGTTTTTATGCCATAGCCCTCAATTCCTTTCCTGGTTTAAAAATCTGTCTATCTCAACTTTCAATATACTTGGCAACATATTTTTAATAGCCTTCTGCAGTAAAGAATTCCACAGATTCACTACCTCAGAGAAGAATTTCCTCATCTGCTGTGTCTTAAATAAGTGACCCCCTTACTCAGGTAATGTCCCCTGGTCCTAGACTCATGCAGAAGGGGAAACAGCCTCTCAGCATCTTCCCTGCCAAGTCCTCTAAGATGGGTATGCTTCATAAGATCGCCCCTCATTCTTCTAAATTCTAATGAATACCTCAACTTCTCAACCTCTCCTTCTAAAACAATCCCTCCATGTACAAGGTAAAGGACATACTAATGGTTGCAAGCAACTGTTGCAGGATCAGGTGTCACTGAAGCTCAACGTGACAATCACACAGGAATTTCATGCTACAGTTATTGTGGATACAATAAATCCTTATAGTTCTGATTTGTAGTATTTTGGTATCTCCAGATTGTCTTGGAGCTAAACCCCGGCACTGCCCATTCAGTTAATTTTTAAAAAAATTTTAAAATGTGATCAGCTGGCCTAAAAACAGGAGAAATGGCACCAAGAACAAATCAGAGAGGAAAAGAGACAACCATATTAGATCAGAGACACAGGGACCGGTGGAGGTAGTAGCAGGAAGCAGATGTAGGCTTGATTGAAATATTGAGAGACCTCCAAAGTTGGGCCACAACACTCAGGGAAAGGGAGACAATGAAGATTAGCAATTATTGACGAGTCACCAAAAGGGACACAAGATTTCTGGTGGAGTTAGACAATACGTAGAGCAGGATACTGAAGACCAGAAAGGAAAGCAGTGTGGAAATTAAAATTTGAGCGAACAGTAAGTGAGGATGGGTTTTCATTGGTTATGGGGTGAGGTATGATGTGAAGTAAATAATATTAGCAGGCATACTTTATGGAAGGCTTGATATGAAGAGCTTTTGCCCAAAATGTCGACTGTCCTGCTCCTTGGATATTGCCTGATCTGCTATGCTTTTCGAGTGCCACACTTTTTGACTGATTCTCCAGCATCTGCAGTCCTCACTTTCCCCTTGATATCAAGTGGACAATGGCTCACAGAGGGAAAGAAAAGGGTGCGTGGACACATATCACTTCCATTGGGTAGGCAGCTCCCAAGAATCCTGTTCAGACCAAATATAGTTCAAAAAGACTTTCAGGCACTATACTTTGATAAAATTTGCAATTTGCAAAAAATAAATCTGTGTTCATCTTTCTATTTCACTTTTGCTGCCTTCTGTAACATAGATACAATAACCAATCTTCTCGGTCCATATACAAGACGGCGCAACACAAAGATTTCTGTCCATTGATCTATTTCAGAAAACATCATTGAGCAATCTCCACCTGCTCCTGTCAGCCATTGTAATAATGGCCAATTCATTGAGAAGGCTCATTTATGAATTGATGGATTGTGCAGACTCCATCTTCTTCTGCGTGTTTGTTAAAGCGACTGTTTGAATACTTACAGGCTATAAAAAGAATACTTCAGCATGACGAAAGTATGTGGGTAGTAAATCTATGAAGAGTTCCCTCCTGTTAATATATTTGCAAAAATGCGATAAGAAAACTAATTTTAAAATGTATGTGACTAATATTTACAGAAAACACTTCACGTCCCTTGAATATTTATATCAAATGTCAACTTATAAGGTTCAAAAATTTTACATAATTGCGAATAAGAGCTGTGCATCATAATAACAGTAATTTTCCCAGTGGAAATGTTTAATGTCAATGTGATTTCCTTGCTATCCCTTCTGAAAATAGATATTTTCCTTGGTGATGGCTGCCAAGTTATTGTTAGGTATGCAATGACTCAGAAATAATGGGACAGCCCTTTAGTGTGGGCATTTGAGTGTGCATTTCCTAGCCAGTGGGTTAACTAGCTTGAGAACTTGAGTTGTGTGTAATTTGCGTCCGGCTGTTAAAAGAAATGATGTGCTGGTGCCACTATTGGACTGGGGTGGACAAAGTCAGGAGTCACACAACCTCAAGTTATAGCCCAAAAGGTTTATTTGAAATCACAAGCTTTTGAAGGCTAGCTCTTCAAATGATGATGGGGCAGAGCTCCAAAAGCTTGTGATTTCACATGAACCCAGACTACAATCTGGTGTCGATATCTGCAGTTCTCCCTTCCCCCAATCCTGAAGAAAGATTACACCCAAAACATTGACTTCTCCACCTCCTGGTGCTGCCTGGCTTGCTGTGTTCTTCCAGCCTCCTGCCTGTCTACGTTGGATTCCAGTACTTGCAGTTTTTTGTCTCTAACTTTATTAAAAGAAAGTATATTCATTTACACTGGATAGGGGGATTATTAAAAAAACACGCTTGCTGCAAATGATCAGAGTTAAATGTTAAGCTCAGGATCTCCACTGTTCAGTGGTAGACACCATTCCAGCACAATAAATTACAAATGCATAGACTAGACTGACAATTGGTAGACAATATTCACACTAACACCTACAACAAAAAGGGAAAGCACAGACATCTCCCTACGGCTGTCAATTTCTTCATCAATTTCATTCAATTACACGATCAACAACTTGGTGGTCACAAGTGACCAAAAGCTAAGCTGAATCAACCACATTAGCATTGTGTGGACTAAAGCGGGAAAAGGCTGTATGTCCTGCAGATCATTTCCTGACCACTCAAAACTTCTCTAATTGGTACATGCCTTAAGTCAAGAGTGTGAAAGAATTCTCATCACTGGACTAGATGTGAATAGCTGCAGTGGATCCAGGAAGTTCAGGTATTCTTCCACTGGACTCAATGTGCACCCTTTCTTTCATCAATGCACTATGTAGTAGCCTGATCTGCAGCCCACCTCGCAGCCATTCACCAGGATTACATCAAAGCACCTTCCAACCCTGTCATCACAAAAAACAAGAGCAGCAAAACAATGGGAACACCACCACCTTCAGGTTCCCCTTCAAGAAACACCAGCCTGACTTGGAAAAATATTATCATTCCTTCACTATTGTTCAATAACAAACTCAAAGTTACGGAACCAATACCATTGCAGGAACATAATTCTCTGAAGAAATGAGCCCACCTCATCTTTCTATGTCTCTAGAAATTGGCAATAAATGTGCTGCCCACATCTAATGAACAAATATTAAAAGAACTCCATCAACACCAGCCAGTGTGACTTTTCATGTTATTATTTGCCTGGAATCACATCACCACTTTTCAGCAAATATCTTATTTTCTCTCTCTCTCTCACTCTCTCGTCTGTTAGCATTAAGAATTTTAAATGACCACTCCATTTTCTTGCAGCAATAAGTCAATGAGTGTAGACAGATTGGGAAAATATACCCATTAACAGGCTCCCAGGACTGCAAGAACAGAGAATGATTGGAGCTCATACTGTTCTAATTGCTTGCAGAAACATGGCACAAGGGAAGCGCTGCTTTGGATTAGACAGATATATCAGAACAGCATAAGTGGAGAAAACTATAGTAGCAATTCTGCAGTTGACTATTTCAAATAATTGTTTGGACTTCCTTGTCAGCTTAAAGCAGTTTTTTTTAAAATTAGATTAGATTACTTACAGTGTGGAAACAGGCTCTTTGGCCCAACAAGTCCACACCGCCCCACCGAAGCGTAACCCACCCACACCCCTACATCTACCCCTTACCTAACACTATGAGCAATTTAGCATGGCCAATTCACCTAACCTGCACATCTTTGTGACTGTGGGAGGAAACCGGAGCAAACCCACGCAGACACGGGGAGAACGTGTAAACTCCACACAGTCAGTCACCTGAGGTGGGAATTGAACCCGCGTCTCTGACGCTTTGAGGCAACAGTGCTAACCACTGTGCCACCGTGCCGCCCATAAATGCATCAAGTCTAATGGTGAATATTTACCCCATCTCTGCAAATACACTTTTGGAATGCTAGCATGCAGTGATTTTTTTTTTAAAAAGTAAAGTAGACAATAGACAATAGACAATAGACAATAGATGCAGGAGTAGGCCATTCTGCCCTTCGAGCCTGCACCGCCATTCAATATGATCATGGCTGATCATTCCTAACCTGGGCTAGGTTTGGAAACAATGCAAGAAAGCTTCAATAGCTGTTTGTTCACAAACAAAAATCTGGAAGAAAGGCTTTTCCAGACTGACTGACACATCTACTGATGATAGAAGGAAAACTTTCCTTGACTCAAGAATGGAAACAACAGATGCTTTGTTACCTAATGCAGTCTTCTGTGAGGAAGGAAAGGTGGTGCTGGTAAATCTGCTGACTTACAATGGAAAGATTAATCAAGACCTTGAGAAATTCCAGCAACTAAAAGAGTTGAAATATTCGTCTGAGAATTTGAAAACACAGATGGGTGCCAAAAATGGTCTGGTTTTAAAGGTTTGGAGGCAAATGGAATCTTTAAAACAAGAGTTTGCCAATTGAAGTTTTCATCATGGTTGAAAAACTGGATTGTCCCTGCGTCAGATGACGCCAGTGCATACACCTAGTAAGGCCTGCTATAAATGTGGTTTGTAAGATTTTGTCTGTTTTGGGACTGCATCCTTACTTTAAAGTATAATCAGTTGGCTTTGTGTGACTTGTCCTAAAGTCTATGGGCTGCAAGCCTGGGTGGTTTGATTGTTAGAGGTTATTGGAAGACCTAATTTTTTGACTGGAAAGTAGGTACAACTTGTTTTAAAAGACAAATACAACAGTCTGTGTGATGAGCAGTACCTGAAGTCCTTAAACATGTTGAGAACATTGAGCTGTAAATATGTCCTTTACATCCGAGTAAACAACGATTGTTCTAAGATCTTATTCCCATTTTCCAAGTTCCATCAGGTTTACTCTGGATATCAATCATCCAAGCCAGTTCTAACAATGAGATATGACATTATATAACTATATTTCAAAAATACTGCAAAAGTCTAGTCAGTACAATGATTATAATCACATATAAACCAGTTTAAGTGGTTTGTCCAAGGATCAGGCTGAAGTAGGTGATCAGCTTACTCCATTCCAACTTCCAGTAAATGACCAGATACTTTCCTGAACCAGCCATGTTGTGAGGTAAGTGTTCTTATACCTTTCCAGGCAAACTGTGTGTTAAAACTGTGACACTGTTCAGCCTTCAACAAATGATTAGTTTGACCATTGGCAAACATCACAAACACATCATCCATCATGCAATTTGATTAATTGCTCATTTAAGACAAGTTTACTTCTTCTCGGAAGGAGACTTAGCTCTTGGTCTTAACTTTTCAATTTCAGCCTTAGTTTGCTCATGCTGTCACTATCTTTATGTCATCCAATCAACCGTAAGATATTTACACAACACCACTCTGTGCACTAATCATAAGTTTATCTGATAAATAGTTCATATTATCATATCCGACTAAAACAAGTCTCCAGTCTTTTAGAGTTACTCTAACAGTTTAGCTCATTTGCTGAGTTTACAACACTTAATCTAAACATACATACATATGGTGGCTCAGTGGTTAGCACTGCTGCCTCACAGCATCAGGGTCCCAGGTTTGAATCCAGCCTCGGGTGACTGTGTGGAGTTTGCATGTTCTCCTTGTGTCTGCGTGGGTTTTGTCTGGGTGCCTTGGTTTCCTCCCACAGTCCAAAAGGATGTGCAAGTCAGGTGAATTGGCCATGATAAATTGCCCATAGTGTTATGTGCTTTAGTCAGAGGGAAATGGGTCTGGGTGGGTTACCCTTCAGAGGGTCGGTGTGGACTTGTTGGGCCGAAGGGCCTGTTTTCACACTGTAGGGAATCTAATCTAATCATGCATTCTTTCAGCAAGATACAAACACATTAGGAAGTGACCTTGCTAATTATTAGGTCATTGCCAGGCTCCATATACTTGTTCTTGTCATTTCAGTTCATTCTGTTTTGACGAAAGCAGCAAATGTTAATCTGCAGAGTTGTGGAATCAAACATAGCTAATCAGCATATCTAACTGCACACATCTAACCGTGAGATTCATGTTGCGACAGAGATTGGCTTTGAGATGGGAAGGATTTCTAAGGTATCCCTGGAAACTTTCAGATTGGCCTGTCAGGTACTGTGGCAAAAAGGCAGCAAGGTGTATGGTTCACCCCAATAGAAAATTGAGCTTAAACTGGGTCTTTTAAATTGATGAAGAGTTAAAATGTGGTTACACTAGAAGATGAATTTCCAGGGAAGAGCCATGAAATTCAAAGAGAGTTTGTTTTTATTTTCTCCACAAGAAGTGGGTGCCACTCACTATTTATTGTCTATCCCTAATTGTCCCCAAGGCTGTTCACAGTCACTGCTGTGGGTTGTCACAACTTATTTAGGTGGTGCACAGCTCTATTATTCACATTGCCAGCAGAAAAGTGAAAGATTTTAAAATAACTATATAAAATTCCTCAATTTACCTGATTTTGAGACCCAGGTTGATGGAAAGCATGATCCAGGTTTGTATACTAACAAGAATTATTATTTATTACAAACCAATGCTACAAATTGAAACTTGAAGCTCCTTTAAAAGAGTCACCTTACAGACACATAGACTGACAAATGGATAGAATAACATATGTTATAGGTGAAGGGACACTGGAAGCCAGTTGAATGATTCCTACTCATGGATTGGTGATACTTCATAAAAACCTAAAGAACTGCGGATGCCGTAAATCAGAAATAAAAATCAAAATTGCTGGAAAAACTCAGCAGGTCTGGCAGCATCTGTGGAGAGAAATTAGAGTTAATGTTTTGGGTCAAGTGACTGTTCCTCAAAACCTGGTGATACTTATGTTGGTCAAAATGTGCCTGTTCAGTTGTTATTCTATTGTTGCTTCCATTGCTTTGCAAGAGGCAGAAGGCAGCTGGTTCACTCACAAAAGGAGAAAGTGAGGACCACAGATGCTTGTGATCAGAGTCAAAAAGTGGGATGTTGGAAAAGCACAGTGGGTCATCATTCCTGATGAAGGGCTTATACACGAAACAGCGACTGTCCTGCTCCTCGAATGCTGCCTGACCGGCTGTGCTTTTCCAGCACCACACTTTTCGACTCACTCATAAAGGTCTCAGTTAAAAACCACAACTTACAATAACTGCAGAAGGGAAGACGAACTTGTTTTCTTCAGGTCTTAAATGAAATTTGACTGCAGAGAACAGAGAAACAGCTCCTGTGCTGGAGGAGATCAAATTACTGTGTCTTGTTCCCAGCCCAAAGCAATTCAGTTACCAGAGAACCAGTCACATGATTGTTAGCAGGCAAAAAAAACTTAATGATCTCAGACTAAGCCCCACTCTCTGCAACTGGATCCTTAGTTTCCTGACCCACAGGCCCCAATCAGTGAAGATTGGGGACAATATTTCCAACCTCACTAACACTCAACACTAGATCCATCCAGGGTGCGTACTCAACCCCCTACTGTACTCACTGTATACCCATGACTGCATCACCAAATTCCAGATGAATGCCATTTACACGTTCACTGATGACACCACCATTGTCGGTCGAATCTCATATGGAGATGAAACAGACTACAGACGGGAGGTGGAAGACCTGGAAAAGTGGTGCACTGAGAACAACCTAGCTCTCAATGCCAACAAAACCAAGGAATTCCTTCTTGACTTTTGGTGGGATGTTACACATTAACAGCACAGAGGTGGAATGAGTGGAGAGTGTCAAGCTCCTGGGAGTGGTTATCTACAACAAGCTTTCTTGGACTCTTCATGTGGACGTACTGATTACAAAGGCCCAACAACGTCTCTTCTTCCTGAGACAGCTGAGGAAATTTGGCATGACGACAAACACCTTTGCCAACTTTTATACGTGTGCCATTGAGAACATTCTGTCTGGATGTATCACTACCTGGTATGGCAACTGTACCATTCAAGATCGGAGACGGTTACAGAGAGTGGTGGACTCGGCCTGGACAATCACAAAGGCCAACCTCCCATCTATAGAATCCATCTACCAGGCCCACTGTCAAGGATAGGCCGCCAGCATTCTCAAAGATCCATCCCACCCAGGCAATGTTTTTCTACAACTTCTACCATCGGGGAAAAGGTACAGAAGCCTGAACACATGCACCAATTGGTTTCAAAACAGTTTCTACCCTACTGCTGTCAAAATATTGAATAGACTCACAAACTCTTTATATTCATCTGTCCCTGTATTTTTGTTTTTGCCGCTGTTTACCTATTATTTACATATCTATGTGATTTAACTCTGTGAACTGCCTGTATTGCTCGCAAGACAAAGCTTTTCACTGTGCCTCAGTACACGTGACAATAAATTCAATTCAATTCAATTCGTTGATAAAGTGCTCACTAGCCCATGGACTAATCAAGTTGCTGTTGCCACCCGGCTGCATTTGTACACAGAGTGTCATGGCTCCAGTTCATCTGCAATTACTGTTGGTTGAAACAGTTGCTTACACAATGCTTGCTGTGAGTGCCAGGTTACTTGCTTTTCAAAACCCGCTGCAATCCTTGAACACACTGGCTTTAAAACAGTCCTCTTTCCTTTCAGTCCACAATGTTAAAAAGCACAAAAAGTTTTTTAAAAGACAGTCTTTACTGATGGAAGGCACAAGTTGGCCAGGCTCTGACAGCAGATTTTTTATTTCCCTTACAAGACATCAGCCCCAAAATTAAAAGCTTCCCAGTTCAGAATGGAATCTGTTCTAATCGGTCCTCATCCTCCTCTTTCACTACTATAAAAATGTTTTCTTTCAGTTCCAATGAAGAGTCTGATTGGACTCAAATTGTTGCTTTTCATAGACCATGCAAAACCTGCTGTATTTCTATGTGCAATGAGGACTTTGATAGGACAGTTTGCAGGCTGATGGCCATGTATGTGTTTGTGCACGGGTTAGCTTGTTCTACGAATTTGTCAGGTGGAAAGTAGCTTATCTCAAATACAGCACAGGATACCATGTAATTCTTGGAGCCCATCCTTTCCAGCCTGGAATTTCTCTGGTCAACTCCATGATGGTACTTGCAGAGTTGGACTAAATGCTGCATCTGACAGCTGAGGTTTTAGCTTCCTTCACAGTGCAGGCATAAGCAACACATCATCTGACTGCTGCTGTGGAAGTTAAGACTGAAGGCACTTGTTGCCATGATAGCCCAGCTTGGTGCCTGTGAGCTCTGACTGTTGCCCTCATCAATGCTGATACCAGAACTCAAAAAGTACTAGCAGCATCACAATGCAGTGATCCAATGCAGTAACTAGGATCAATAAGTCATGCTTTGGGGAGTCTCAGTGATTGCAGGAAGCACAAACCTAATTTTCTCTCTCAGAAGGACAGCCTTCATGCTTTTACCACAATTACACGACAAGTGCTTTAGTCATTGCCTTCCAGCCAGTCAGTCCAAACTGCTGTTACCCTTTAATTTAGAGAGAGTACAGTCCAAAACCAGCGCTCCTCAAGTTTATCCAGCAAGACCACCAATTGTCTCTCCAATAAGAGTCAGCAGCTTTCTTCCAGTTATGTTGTAGCTGTTGATGTAGCCATGAACAGGACCTCTGAACCAGGCTCATGAACTAGAAAGACAGCTACATAGACAATACACAATGGCAAATAGTTCAGCTTTGTCTGGGAATGTTGAAAGATAAATTTGTTACAGAATGATCTTTAGTGTTGTCTTCTACTTCAGGACTTTGACCATGGCGATGCTCTGCAGCAGACGAATGAGAAGGTCGGGAATTGTGGAGCAATGGGATGTACAGCATGTAAAAGGTCCTGAGTGTTTCCTTCCTAGTTGCCATTGCTCTCCTCATTCTGCTGTGCTTCCACCTCTTCCTGAAGGCCTAATGACAACAGCCACACCCTCAGTGCTGTTGGTTTTGGGAAGGATGCGGCAGGTCACCATAAATTTTAAGAGACATTGCAATGAGCATTGGGAGATTCCTAGATTGGTTTAATCAATGGACATGACATTGGTCAACATCCCTGCACTAAAGGTCACCAGAAACATCACAAAACAATCCATGAGTGAGTAGGCAGCATAGGGAAATCACAGTCCATGTTAAAAATAAAAGTGGATAGTACTTTTCACCTAACAAGCCTTAAGCAACTAACCTCTTATTTGTTGAGATGGTGGGTATGTTTGATTTATGTAAGACAAACGTATCATGGCCACTGCTGGCGTAACTTGAAGTGAACAATATGACTCACTGTATATGGTCACACAGCAATCGCATCTTCATGCTTGTGGGTGAGTTATATCACCTTAAGCAGTTGATAACTCTCTGAATCACTGGCATTTCTACTAGCCTGGCAAGGCCATGTTGATTCGGTCTGGTAAAAGGATATGAAATCTATTCTCTGCAAATGTAGATTATCGGTCAGCTCCTTGATGCAATAATGTGTTTAAAATTTGAACCTATTGGCAATGTTGGTGCTCGAGGCTGGAATGCAGAAATTGAGGGAGAGGCTAGTCTTCAATCTTGGTATGATATCCTCATCCTGACATTGTGGACCTTGTTGGAGGGGGAGTCTCATTTCAATGAATATTTCCATGCTGAAATGCATCCAACTTAGACATTGCTTCTGTCGGAGGTGGAGGGAGGAGAAATGCCTGAACATCCTCAGTGAATGCAGCCTTCTATTGAGAAGCATCCTCTCCCTTCTGCACACAGCTTCACCTCAGTTTTCTCTCATTCTTGTCTCTATCATGCAACCCAAAGGGACTGTAATTACAATGCCCATTACTGAAAACAGGCTCTGCAGATGGACTACTCAGCTTCTCTGCTGCCTGGAAAAGTTGAGCTCCTCTCTTTTGTGAATCCCAAAGCTTCAAGGGTCCTCCAAGCACACTTCTTATAGGTCATTACAGCATTAAAGGAGACCATTTGGCCATCAACTCCACATCGTTTCTCTATAGACCAACCAAATCTATCCCATTTCCCTGCTCTATCCCATTAGGCTTGAAAGACTATATCCCAGGCTATGCATCCAACTTCCTTTTGATATTATTGATCATTTCTGTTTATACCAAACTGAGAGTTCCATGGCATTATCATTTGCTTCACCATGTACTTGTTGAACAGAACCTTAAATTGGTGTCAGTACTTTCACTCAGTTAATTTCCACATCACTGCTTTCACTGCTTTGTGCATTTCTATCAACCCTCCAATCAATCTTCTTTGTTCCAAAGGGAATAACCTAACCTTGTAGTTTAGATTAGATTAGTTTACTTACAGTGTGGAAACAGGCCCTTCGGCCCAACAAGTCCACACTGCCCCGCCGAAGCGTAACCCACCCATACCCCTACATCTACATCTACCCCTTACCTAACACTACGGGCAATTTAGCTTGGCCAATTCACCTGACCTGCACATCTTTGGACTGTGGGAGGAAACCGGAGCACCCGGAGGAAACCCACGCAGACACGGGGAGAACGTGCAAACTCCACACAGTCAGTCGCCTGAGGCGGGAATTGAACCCGGGTCTCCGGCGCTGTGAGGCAGCAGTGCTAACCACTGTGCCACCGTGCCGCCCAAAATCAATCCAGGAACATCCCTGATAAATCTTATCTGCATACTCTCAGGATCTTTCTTCATCCCAGAGGTGTGGTGACTAGATCCAGGGACAATATTCTAGCAGAGGCCCAATTGACCCTTCATAGAGATTCAGCATCATCGCTCTGCTTTTGTACTCAATACTTCCAGTTATGAAATCCAATATCCCGTAAGCTTGGATAAACACTCCTTTGATGCATTCTGTCACCAAAAATCTCTGAACACCCTGGACCCTCTTGCCTTGCACACTCTTTATGACTGTGCCACTAAGTTTATATTGGGACTCCCTATCCCTTAAATGCCTCACTGTACACTTCTCTGTGCTAAAACGTATTTGCCACGTGACTGCTCATTGTACTGATCTGAACATGACAAGCTGCAATCAATTGATGAAATCTTCACCTTTTGCCAATCCAAGTTTGAACTTTAAATCCACATAACTCATGCTGAAGAGGGGGGTCCATTGTGAAACTAAATGAATGCTTAGCTAATATTGATTGAAAACAGGTACTAAGAGGCATCTAAGGTTGCATGCAAAAGCACTTCTGGATATAAAGAAAGAACAAGCATTTGAGGTCCAAAACCAAGCTCAGTACCAATCAACATTAGGTCGCATTTGCTGTCATGATCAATATTAGCCCCATTTGATGCAATAACATTGCACCACATAGAAGCATCTAAATGAAATATTTGGACTTTTTAGCTTCCACAGCATTCACATTACTGACGCGACAGAACTAAATCTCGTGGCTGAAGTATCTGCAAGTGAAATGGAATTAATCTGTGAGATTGCAATGGCTCACAATTTTAACTGTGGAATCAGGGGAATCACTTTGGACACGTATGAACAAGTACCATAAATCATAAGGTTTTGGCATCCAAGAATACTGACTACAGCAGACATGATGCATGCAACATGTCACGTACAATTGGATTAAGATTCGAATGAACAGTCCCATTGAATACTTTCTAATTGGACAGATGCAAATTTTTTCAAGCGAGATAAACGATCAAGGATGAGGATCATCTTGGCAAGACTAAAAACAGTGATTAATAAAAACTAGTGTTCTGTTTTAATAAAAATCACCAAGTATTGATTATCTAATATTATCTTAAAATGATGTTACATTTAAATAGTATTAAGTATGAAAGACATTTAATGGACCTGTATAATAATGTTGAATTTAGTTCTGCATCTGATTGAATCTTATAATTTAATTCAAAATATTAACCTTTAGTTTCTCATGGACTTTGACCTGTATCAGATTGGCTTCACTGAGTGGTTAGCTCCCTGCCATATCAACTGTCGCTGACAGCAATATCCATATTATTGATTGCTTCTGGATTGCTCTGCTCAGTCAGCTGCTGCTGGAGTGCAATTTCCAAGGAGCAATATTGTGTTTCCAAGATGAGGAATGTTGTGAAAGTACACAAAGGATGTTAACCATCTCAATAAAGGACCATCTAGAGGTAGTACCCAAATCCAAAAATGACCAGCTAGTTCACACCTCCTTCACCCTCTTCAGTCATTTTCATGAGAGTGAGGGAGTGGGCCTGGAACTCACCTCTTCCTATTAAGGAGGCAATGAAGAGCATTGAGAGCTTACTAGCTGTAAGTTTTTCTTTTAACATTCATGGAGGTCACTTGATTTTAGCAGCTGTCAAATCTTACATCAGCCACGTAAAAGCATAATACATGGATTGGAGGTGGAAGGAGTTTAAAGGCAAGAAAAATGTTCAAGCCTCATTGATAGCTCAGCAAATTCTATGTTCATTAAAATGTGAATCATGAAATTGAACAGAAGATACCTGACAAGCGATGTGTTTACCAGATTACTGACATTGCCACTTAGCAGATGTCAAGAAATCAACATTGCAAATGGGGAGAATTTTTCAGAAAAGTTAAAAGTTTATCTCATGGATTAAAAGCTGGAGTGCATTCCACACTATAAATAGTTGTTGGATTTTATATTCTTCACGCAGTCACTAAATTAGATTTGTGCCAATTGTAATGTTGAAAGAGTAGCCCAGTGCAATCACATAAGAGAAATGAGAAAAATTTGTTCGCATTCAAACATTTATTGAGATACCAACATTGAAGTCTATTTGTTTACTTGGGATGTTTTTAAAAAATTTTTGGTAACAAATCCAATTGCAAAATCATTTTGTTATGCAGCTGGTGCAAAGGGTCTGTTTATTTATTTGGGTTGTGTTAAGAGCTAATTAATGGCTTTCAATTGTTTCATATATTTTCTAATTAATCTGTTGAGAGATCATAGAGCAGTAGAGATTCTATTCAGAAGTGGGTAATGAGTGAATGAGATGAAAGTGAAGGAGTTGATCAGGTGTACCCTAGAACTCTGTGGGAAGCTAGAGAAGTGATTGCTGGGCCTCTTGCTGAGATATTTGCATCATCAATAGTCACAGGTGAGGTGCTGGAAGACTGAAGGTTGGCTAACATGGTGCCACTGTTTAATAAGGGTGGTAAGGACAAGCCAGGCAACTATAGACCAGTGAGCCTGATGTCGGTGGTGGGCAAGTTGTTGGAGGGAATCCTGAGGGACAGGATGTACATGTATTTGGAAAGGCAAGGACTGATTCGGGATAGTCAACATGGCTTTGTGCATGGGAAATCCTGTCTCACAAACTTGATTGAGTTTTTTGAGGAAGTAACAACGAGGATTGATGAGGGCAGAATGGTACAGGTGATCAATATGGTATTCAGTAAGGCATTCAACAAGGTTCCCCATGGGAGACTGATTAGCTAGGGTAGATCTCAAGGAATACAGGGAGAACTAGCCATTTGGATACAGAACTGGCTCAAAGGTAGAAGACAGAGGATGGTGGTGGAGGGTTGTTTTTCAGACTGGAGGCCTGTGACCAGTGGAGTGCCACAAGGATTGGTGCTGGGTCCTGTACCTTTTGTCATTTACATAAGTGATTTGGATGTGAGCATAAGAGGAAGTTTGCAGATGACACCAAAATTGGAGGTGTAGTGGACAGCGAAGTGGGTTACCTCAGGTTGCAACAGGATCTTGACCAGATGGGCCAATGGGCTGAGAAGTGGCCAATGGAGTTTAATTCAGATAAATGCGAGGTGCTGCATTTTGGGAAAGCAAATCTTCGCAGGACTTATACACTTAATAGTAAGGTCCTAGAGAGTGTTGCTGAACAAAGAGACCTTGGAGGGCAGGTTCATAACTCCTTGAAAGTGGAGTCACAGGTAGATAGGATAGTAAAGAAGGCGTTTGGTATGCTTTCCTTTTATTGGTCAGAGTATTGAGTACAGGAGTTGGGAGGTCATGTTGTGGCTGTACAGGACATTGGTTAGGCCACTGTTGGAATATTGCGTGCAATTCTGGTCTTCTTCCTATCGGAAAGATGTTGTGAAACTTGAAAGGGTTCAGAAAAGATTTACAAGGATATTGCCAGGGTTGGAGGATTTGAGCTAAAGAGAGAGGTTGAACAGGCTGGGGCTGTTTTCCCCAGACCGTCAGAGGCTGAGGGGTGACCTTATAGAAGTTTACAAAATTATGAGGGGTATGGATAGGGTAAATAGACAAAGTCTTTTCCCTGGGGTTGGCGAGTTCAGAACTAGAGGGCATAGGTTTAGAGTGAGAGGGAAAAGATATAAAAGGGACCTACGGGGTAACTTTTTCAAACAGAGGGTGGTACGTGTATGGAATGAGCTGCCAGAGGATATGGTGGAGGCTGGTACAATTGCAACATTTAAGAGGCATTTAAATGGGTATATGAATAGGAAGGGTTTGGAGGGATATGGGCCGGGTGCTGGCAGGTGAGACTAGATTGGTTTGGGATATCTGGTCGGCATGGATGGATTGGACTGAAGGGTCTGTTAAAGTGGTCAGAATGTCAAACTGCCTACAGATGAGTAGCTGATTGCATTGGAAGCACTGCCAGGCTTTTGCTGGGAAAACAAGTGGCCTTTTCAGCTTGCCTCAATTTCTGCCTTTGGAGTTCCATTGGAGGCCTGAGGCCTGCATCCAGGCCACTTGAAAATCTTGGGAATTCCTGTCTCTTGGCAAACTCAATTTATAGACAGGAACAAGGTTGGAGGTTCATCCCAACTCCAAATTTTTAACTCCAACATGAAAATTCACCTCAGGTGTTTGGTATCCATATTTCTATATATGAATATGTAGATAACCAAGGTCATGGGACTCTTAATGCTGCATCCAGATGCCACCACACTGGTGCACCTACATCTGAAGATCACTTCCCCCTTTGCTTTCATGGCACAACTCCACATGTTTTGGAAAAGACTGCAGATCACTTAAGATGGGCTGAATTTTACATTCTTTTGGCCAAGTGCAACTACCATTGAGTTTCTTGCCACGATATCAAACAAGTTTTCCCACTGTATCTTACCAACCCTGTCACACTAACTCCCTAATCTGGTGACTTTCTCAGCCAATTTTAGCCCCTATTGTATCAGATGCCAGTTCCAGAACTCGTCCTGTTGGAATATCCTGGAATTGACTGGCATTCCAGTGTGCATCTGTTCGAGCACCAGTCAGGACCTAACCTGCACCATTTGCAATGAACGGACAAACAAGGGGTAATTGGTGCCCCACATTTTAGCAGGATCTGGAGGTTCTGCAGCACCAAGTGGTGCACATGCATAACACCCTCATTCCCCAGTGTCACCATACCACACCATGCCAACCTGGTCCAAGATTTCCACTGAGCTCAGTGCAGTCACAGTCGTCAGGACATCACTGCATGAAAAAAGTCAATGACCTCTCCCATTCCACTCATTATCTCTGCTGCTTGCCCAACTTTACACAAAAGTTCATTCCCTACCACTCTTACTGTTGCCAGAAATATTTTCTCCCCCTTCTCTCATCCAACCCAACCCCCGACACCACTCACTCTGCATGCCCTCTGTACTGTCCACTCACTCGCTTGGGACGCCTCTCTATCTGCACTAGGAGCTGTGACACCCACTTTCATCTTTCACTCAGTCATGGGATGTGGGTGCTGCTGTTGGAGCAGGGTTTATTGCCCATTCCTAGTTGACCTTGAGAAGGTAGTGGTGACCTATCAAGCTTCTCAAATGTAGCTGGAGCTACCCTCATCCAGTGAAGTGGGGAGTATTCCATCTTTCTGGTTTGTGCATTGTAGAAGATGGGCAGCCATCTCCTTTAACACCTTGCATTCTGCCTGCCTTTCTGACCAGCCTTTCATTTCAATTAAAATGTAATAAGGTAGAAGAACTCAAGGCGTGTAATGGGCTGCCCAACATTTAGGTCCTCACCACTACATGAAGAACAACCCACCCTGAGCAGCTGACTGACCCTGTCCAAACCCCTGCAATGGAGGTTGCTGCTGATTTACTGTGTCAGGAACTGTTGACCACCATGACAAGCTTCCTGGCTTTATGTCTGTGCTAAATGGCAAGACAAGGCCAAAATAATATCAGCCTAGAATCTCAAGTTGAGGAGGAAAAGTATGAAAGGGTCAGGCTTGGCAGCGTAAAGCAGTGATGCTGTGGGCATCCAGCTAAGCTCAGAGTGAATGCTATGGCAGTGAGTGAATAGGCCGGAGATGTACCATGGTTCAGTCCGTGAGCTGAGTGCATGTCCCTGAGAATAGGGCTTCTTTGCTGTGGCATGACGAGAGTTGCCATTGTGGCCTGAAGCACAGAAGCATCCTGTATGTAGATTGGATTCTTAGAGGCTGCCACATGTCAGATGCCAATGTCTGCGGATGTTGGGTGTATGTGGCCAGTGTTCATGGACAATGTCCTGAGATGTTGATGCTTGGCATCCACATGGAGGTTCTTTGAGCCAAGTGGCAAGCTGAAAGATTTTGATTTCCATTTTTAGAAATTTCAATGTCTCGCTTCTTACGTCCATTTGGCAAATAACTTGATAATATTAATGAGGCATTCAGTGTTAATATGACATTCCACAAGCAAAAACGTTGTTGGCAACGTATGGCCATCTAGAAAGAAACTTGCTCATAAACAATGCAACAAATTGCTTAATGTTGAGATAGGCTTTGCCATAATTCTCATGGACATCTATCAGAAAAGTCACCGTCACTCGTACCTTTCAGTTTGCCACTTAGACCAAAGGACCTCCATAGAGATACCAAGCGACAACATATCATGTTGCTCAGAGTCCTGTAAGATTCTGCCTGCTGCCTTTATGAATTACTCCAAAATCTTGCTGAAATTGTTTTTTTTATTGTTCCCAATATTTTACATTCATGATTTCCATGTACTCATGTCTCTGACGGCACTTGGAGCTGTAACCCATTATTGAATTGTTTTACATGGACAATTCAGCAGTTTTTTTTCATTTAGATCTTCAGGTAGTACCAGTCCTAACCCAACCACAACTGACTTAGATCTTTAGATTATTTATTTTCATTGAATTTACCAATGAAAGAGGCAGAGTTTAAAAATTAAAACAAAAACTAATAGTTAACCAACATAGCTAAGATGATCAAATCAAACTCTGACAGTTCAGTTAAAAGTCTTCAAATATGCAACATGCATTTTTACAAAGGAAATTTATTTTTGTTTAACGAGAGTGTGATGAAATAATGTGCACATTCAATTATTTAAATATAATTGCTATCTCAATCACAATACATATTTAGGCGGTCATTCATGCTGAATTGCATTCCTTGGATCGATCAGCAACAACAATTTGATGGTTCAGGAGTTTTAAGCAGTTATTTTTCTGGGAAATTACTTGTTAGAATGTTTTGCACTCAAGCAGAGGAGTTGCAGAGACTGTTCTGCAAAGGTGTGCCCTAAGTGTGAATGTGAAAAAAAACATTGAATAATCACATCTCATCAAGTTAAACAACTATTTGACAGCTATTAAAGATCATAATCTTTTTATTTGTTCATTCGAAGAGCCAGGTCATCCCACCAACTGAGAGCAGTCCTTTTGAAAAATCAATTCAGAATAATGGCACAAGACACAGATTTTCCTCAATGACTGCAATACAGTTAGAACATCAATGGTAAATGCTTGTATCCCATCTTATGATTCTTCTGTTTTTCTCACTTTCCAGGATGATTTTTGACTTAGAAGACCACAGCAACTCTGGTCTGTAAATGCACAGTACAGGTTGAGGGTAAGACTGTCCTGGGTTTTGTGTAATTATTTGCAATTGAAATAGTAATGAGAACTTAAATTGATTTAGATTAGGAACAACTCCTCAAGAGCTTTCTGTAACAAAAACAGAAGATACTCTGTATGCTAATTAAACAGAACTCAGTGACTACTACATTCGTTCTTATATTCTCGAGATCACAGACTGTCAATTTGCCAATGCATGCCAAAAAAACTTACCAATTGTTCGGAATCCCCAGGCAAAACTCCCCTATCCGTGATCACTTTCATTTATATAGTTATCTTGCTCTCGCTTTCCAATCTGTTCTGGTATGCAGCTCTTCCCCTCCACCCTCCATGAGCAAGACCATAGGTGCTGAAGAGGATGAATTGGTTGAGATGTCTGCCAAATAGAGGAAGAGGAGTGGGGTGGGGGTGGGGGGGGCGGAAGGTTGGGAAGAGTGATTGGGAGGGTGGCATATCTGGAACACTCTCCCCCTCCCACAACCAGTAACCACCCACAATATCCCCTAACAATGCCTGGCCCTGCTAAGCTGAACTTCTCACCTTTATCACTAAGTTACAATACACTAAATTTGTTTTTAATAATTTACTCCATTAACATTAATCTTTACTTCAGGTGGTTTAGTAGTTTATTATTTTAATTCACAAAATAATCTTGGGATCCAGGAACCTAACCCCATTTGTACCACAAGTTATTGAGCTCCGCACTCATGAATTCACCATTTGCAGGGGCTTTCAGGAATGGAACCCTCAGATACGAAGGGTTGACTGTAGATATTTGATGTAAATTATAGTTTACTACACCATACATATTTAATCAAGGCACACTGTATACAGAACTTTCTTATAACTTTGAGAAAGTTGTCAGTATCAACTCTCACCTTCAATTTTCAACTTTTGGTGAGATAAAATATCTGACTCACCAGAAACTATACAAGTAGATATCAATGAACATCTCCCATGTGAGAATTTAAATGAGGTAGTTATGTCTGTAGTTCAGCTTCGTCTAAAGTACTGTGGCCAATTCAGGAACAGGACTCTTTAGGAAAGGCATTAGAGAGGGTAGAAAAGAAATTTATTAGAATGGTACAAGGGACTTCAGTTACGTTAATAGATCAGGTTAAGAATTTCAGTGAGGTGTTTGAAATCATAGTCAGTTCATGATTTGGAGATGCCGGTGTTGGACTGGGGTGTACAAAGTTAAAAATCGCACAACACCAGGTTATTGTCCAATAGGTTTAATTGGAAGCACTAGCTTTCAGAGCGCTGCCTGATGAAGGAGCAGTGCTCCGAAAGATAGTGCTTCCAATTAAACCTGTTGGTCTATAACCTGGTGTCGTGTGATCTTTAACTATGGTCGGTTTAGATAGAGTAAATAAGGAAAAACTGTTTCCAGTTAAAGGTTTATTAACCAGGTGTGTTTGTTTATAATGCAGTTTGCAAAAGCAACATGAGGAAAAACATTTCACACAATGAGTAGATAAAATTTGAAGTATGCTGTTGAACACAACAGAGAAAATAGATTCAACAGTAGCATCCAAAACAGAATTTACTAAATACTTTAAAAAGCATAGATTTCAGGGATATGATTGAAGAAATAAGGATTGGATCTAACTGAATTGCTGTTCAAGAAGTGGGTGCAAACTTGATAAGCCAAAGTACTTCTATATGTGTTGTGCTATTCCATTCTATCACTGTGTTCTCCCAGCTTGAATGTTGCAAATCCTAATCAAAGGAAGTCATTCTTGGTGAAGTCTATTCTATAAAACAACTGCTTCTCATCTGATATTAACGCTGCAATCTTACTCAGACAACATACAGGTTCTGAAAAAGCAGCATTGCTATGGTAAAAGGGTTAATTGAGAGACTAACACTCAGACAATGGGCAGGGGTTTTGCTATGACTGCAAGAAGCAGGAGCTGTCTCTTTCCATATCAGAAACCTGCAATTGATGGGAAACTGGCTGAAGTTAAAATCTTCGTAGGGATGAATGCTTAATTTGGAGATGGTTTTCTGTCCAATTATAATTGGCATGGGCAGAATAGGCATATATCAGAAACTAAGCTATCTTGATATACCTATCAGGCAGGGAGGAAAGGGTCGTGTGAGGGAGCCATGGTTTAATAAGGAATTGGAATCCCTTGTTAAATGGAAGAGGGCGGCCTTTGTAAAGATGAGGCGTGAAGGTTCAATAGGGGCGATTGAGAGTTATAAGGTAGCCCGGAAGGACCTGAAGAGAGAGCGAAGAGCAGCAAGGAGGGGACATGAAAGGTCCTTAGTTGGTAGGATTAGGGAAAACCCTAAGGCTTTCTATAGGTATGTTAGGAATAAAAGAATGACTAGGGTAGGAATAGGTCCAATCAAGGATAGTAATGGGAAGTTGCGTGTGGAGGCTGAAGAGATTGGGGAGGCACTGAATGAATACTTTTCGTCAGTATTCACTCAGGAACAGGACATTGTTGTCGATATGAATACTGAGGCACGAATAAGTAGAATGGATGGCTTTGAGATATGTAGAGAAGAAGTGTTGGAAATTCTGGCAAGGGTGAAAATAGATAAGTCCCCTGGGCCTGATGGCATTTATCCTAGGATTCTCTGGGAAGCAAGGGAGGAGATTGCAGAGCCATTGGCCTTGATTTTTGTGTCCTCTTTGTCTACAGGAGTAGTGCCAGAGGACTGGAGGCTAGCAAACGTGGTTCCCTTGTTCAAGAAGGGGAGTAGGGATAATCCTAGTAACTATAGGCCAGTGAGTCTCACTTCTGTTGTGGGCAAAGTCTTAGAGAGAATTGTAAGGGATAGGATTTATGCACATCTGGATAAGAATAATGTGATCAAGGATAGTCAACATGGTTTTGTGAAGGGCAGGTCGTGCCTCACAAACCTTATTGAATTCTTTGAGAAGGTGACAAAGGAGGTAGATGAGGGGAAAGCGGTAGATGTGGTATATATGGATTTTAGTAAAGCGTTTGATAAGGTCCCCCATGGTAGGCTAATGCAGAAAATACAGAGATATGGCATTGAGGGTGAGTTGGAGGTTTGGATTAGGAATTAGCTGGCTGGAAGAAGACAGAGGGTAGTAGTTGATGGCAAAGGTTCATCTTGGAGTGCCGTCACTAGCGGTGTTCCACAAGGATCTGTTTTGGGACCATTGCTGTTTGTCATTTTTATAAATGACCTGGAGGAAGGGTTGGTAGGTTGGGTGAGCAAGTTTGCGGATGATACGAAAGTCGGAGGAGTTGTAGACAGTGAGGAAGGATGTGGCAGGTTACAGCGGGATATAGAGAAGCTGCAGAGCTGGGCAGAAAGGTGGCAAATGGAGTTCAATGTAGCTAAGTGTGAGGTGATTCACTTTGGTAAGAGTAACAAAAAGATGGGGTACGAGGCTAATGGTCGGATACTTGGTAGTGTGGAAGAGCAGAGGGATCTTGGTGTCCATGTACACAGATCTCTGAAAGTTGCCACCCAGGTAAATAGTGCAGTGAAGAAGGCATATGGCGTACTGGCTTTTATTGTTGGAGGAATTGAGTTCCGGAGTCCTGAGGTCATGCTGCAGTTGTATAAGACTCTGGTGCGGCCGCATCTGGAATATTGTGTGCAGTTTTGGTCGCCATACTATAGGAAGGATGTGGAGGCACTGGAACGGGTGCAGAGGAGGTTTACCAGGATGTTGCCTGGTATGGTAGGAAGATCCTATGAGGAAAGGCTGGGGCACTTGGGGTTGTTTTCATTGGAGAAAAGAAGGTTTAGGGGTGACTTGATAGAGGTGTACAAGATGATTAGAGGGTTAGATAGGGTTGACAGTGAGAACCTTTTTCCACGGATGGAGTCAGCTATTACAAGGGGGCATAGCTTTAAATTAAGGGGGGGTAGATATAGGACTGATGTTATGGGTAGGTTCTTCACTCAGCGAGTCGTAAGTTCATGGAATGCCCTGCCAGTAGCAGTGGTGGACTCTCCCTCTTTATGGGTATTTAAGCGGGCATTGGATAGGTATATGGAGGATAGTGGGTTAGTGTAGGTTAGGTGGGCTTTGATCGGCGCAACATCGAGGGCCGAAGGGCCTGTACTGCGCTGTATTCTTCTATGTTCTATGTTCTATGTAAAGGCAGGCTTCAGTGTTGAGCTGTCAAGCCAATAAAATAATCAGCTTGTGAGACCTTGAGGGTTTTTTTTGACAAAAGTGTTGGAACAATAGACGCAGCCTGAAAAGGTGGTGTCGGGCTCTCACAGAAATAGGGTTTTTGTTTAGCTTTCAATCGTTGGTGGGGTTTTTGCAGCTAATTGTTGAAGCTACTACAGAGGAACCTCGATTATCCAAACGAGATGGGCGGGCACTATTTCATTCAGATAATTGATTATTCAGCTAATCATTTCAATGACTTACCTCTGGGACTCAAAGATTTCTGTTAAGTCCACTCCCCTGCTCCCCATTCAGGAGACTAGGCAGCAGCATACAACGTGCGAGCTCCTGCGCACCCGCCCATGTGCCCTATCCAACACCGACCCCTCCCCCCAACCCCATCCAACACTGCCCCCCATCCGCACTCAACCCCGCTCTCTGCCTGACCTCAACCCTGTCCAACACCATCCCACTCTCACCCCCGCTCCCCTCGGACTGGACACCAAAAGGACTGCTGCGGCCGTCTTTTGGAGGGTGAGTCTGCAAATAGCACACATGCACACACGCACACACACACACACACACACACACATACAACTTTTTACTGTAATGTTTTGACAGGTTTCACCTTTACCTTGTACAAGACAATGTTGGAGAAATTATCTGGGGAAAGGGGGTTTATGGTACATGCCTGTGTAGAACTCCAAGGAAAGTGTGAGGGGAGAGAGAGAGAGGGCAGGAGGTCAGTCATTTGGAGACGGTGCCTGGACTCCTATTAATGTCCAGGACTGTTGTCGGCAACATTTCAGTAAGTCAAGTTCATTTTTAATCACTGTAAACAAAAGACGAGATCAGTGTTGGAAACACGCCTTTGATGTAATGTTCCTATTGACACCTTGCGATCTCCTTTGGATAATCCGATATTCAGATATTTGATATTTGGATAATCAAGGTTCCTCTGTACACCTTTCTCTGTTACAGATAAAAGCTTGGGTTCTCTTCCTGCTGTCAGAATTGCTTGAGGCACAATCTGTTTTACTGAATTTGCCTTTGTCAAAGGTGTATTTATGGGATTATTATATTAGAACATTTGTTTAATAGTTAAATAACTGAGAATTCTAAGTATGTTAGTTAGCTCGCTGAGATTGAAGGTTTGTTTTCAGACCTTTTGTCACCATACTATAATTCTGTTAAGTTTTCCAATAGAGTTAAAGTTAGACCAATTCTTCTTTCTTTTGTTTGTATTTTAAATGTAGAGTAAGAACAAAGGACATTTTGCTTAAAGCTGAATAATGTAACCAATTGAATTATATCTGGAAAACAGCACCTTACACTTGTCTTTAAATGGAAATAAAAGTTAGAGTCTAGACTACCTCCTTGATATAACTGAAGAAAGTTTGATTTGGTCTATAACAAAGGGGCAACTATGGAGTACTGTTCGACCAGTCCAGGTGCAGGATCAAGGTTCCTCCTGAGCCTGTGCTACCCAGTCAATTGTTAATCTGTCCATGCTCCGATTAGAAGGCCTGTGTTATGTGAGTAATGCACTGGTGTGCAGCCATCTGCAGGTGCTGCACATCGCATGGCACATCACTCAGACGTCTCTGAGGGTTCTGCATGGATAAAGGACCATCTGTCCAGAGAATCTCCATCTCCTTTGGCACTCGTTCTGAGGATTGTTCAGGTAGCTTCGCTTTGGTTCTCAAGCTTGCACTCAATAGTGGTTCTGTCTCGTTTGTACCCTTTGTCCCTCTCCTCCTGCCTCCTGATCCCAGCACACTGCTCCTGCTTCCAGCCTTTGTGAAAATCAGTGTTGCCAAAGCCAGAGCACGAACATCTAGCTGTATGGCACTGCCATCGCCTTTTCAAGCTACCCACCTCTGTCGCAGTTCCAAACATCTGACCAAAAACATTAGTTCCCCCAATCACTTCAATGTGTTACCAAGTTAACATAGGCATTTACTTTAATTATTTCTTTTGTTTCAAAGGTAGTCAAAAAGGAAAGAATCCAGTTCCATATTTTCACGATGGAGAACAAAACAACTCATTTTGAGGGCCAAGAAAATGCAAGTTGTTATTCCAATAGACCTCTGAACTTTGCCAAAATAAAATAAAATTCCACAGCAAGAATCTAGTGAAAACGCATTTTAGAAATCTTACACTCGAGTACAGCAAGGGACCAGTTTAGAAAGAGTTCAAAAGCATGAATCTCTGAAACACTTACATTTTGTTATGTTTATGTTGGCAGGGAAGAAATTGGTTTTCCAAACTCATACCACACACCAGTGAATGCAAACAAATCACTGGAAAAATTATCCAAATCAAACTTAAGTAAGCATCTGATACAGAGGCAAGCTGAAGCCATTCCCAAAGGCGATCACTGTAAAAGGATTTCACAACAAAATTTTTTCAAGATTCCAATTGTCAAGTGTACTAAAATAATGATGTCTCAATAGGGCATTTAGGATTATGATTTCCAGCATCAGAACAGATTGCTGAATTATAACACACCTATAAATGTAGGTTCAGACTAAGCAGATACAAACGTCTTAATGAATGCAGACAAAACTGAAGTGGATCATCTGTACTTTCGTACAAATCACTAGCTAAATGCCATTTTGTTTCCAGAGTGCAGAATAACCAAGTTGTAATTATCTTTGAGTAACATAAAATAATAAGCAGTAGCACATTAACCAATATAAACATTCATCTTTGTTATATTATCATTTGAGATCAATGACCTTGTATAAGAATACTACTTTGTTTCTTCATTCGAACCTTCATCTGTTTTGCACTCCTCCTAAGGGTGGCATGGTGACTCAGTGGTTAGCACTGCTGCCTCACAGCACCAGGGACCTGGGTTCGATTCCAGTCTCGGGCAAGTGTCTGTGTGGAGTTTGCACATTCTCCCTGTGTCTGCATGGGTTTCCTCCCACTTTCCAAAAGATGTACAGGCCAGATGAATTGGCCATGCTAAATTGCCCATAGTATTAGGTGCATTAGTCAGGGGGAAATGAGTCTGAGTGGGTTACTCTTCAGAGAGTCAGTGTGGACTTGTTGGGCTGAAGGGCCTGTTTTCATACTGTATTAGCTCCTCACTAATTTTCAAATGACCATGGTCTACCAGATTCTCTAACAGAATAAATATAGAGTGCAGAGAGCAAATGTACGCAGAGAGCAAATGTATGCAGAGAACAAATGTACGCAGAGTTGCTACTAACAATATCAGAGCTACTGCAGGTATTTGCATGTCTTTAGTATAACTGATCTCCTTTGCACACAGAACTCATCTCAGTTTACTGCACAACATCCAATCATACAATATGACTCAACAGTCCGAACTGTGAAACCCATCAAAGTATGAAATGGCTATGACAGGCTTAATTTTGACCTTTTCCATCAGATTAGCTGCCTATTTTATGTTAAATCTGACATTTATTGTCAACTGACTTCTCGTCAGTTTCCGGCCAGTAGGTTAGATTACCTATGCCGATGTATCCCTCATGTTTTTCTCTGATGTTCTGAAAGACAGACTAATACTGAGGGGGAGCTAACTGTAAGCCATTTACTCCGATAAACAAACAACGACAAACAAGGAAGCAACTTTCAATCTGTGCTGGAATTTTAAAAATGATTTGGTCAACAGTGCCATTTACAACCTTAAGATGTCCCAAAGAACTCTACATACAATTAAGTACCATTAGAGGTAGATTCACCATTAGACCATAGGAGAGATGGCATCTAAGTTTTGCACAGTCAGTTCTCACGACCAATTTAAGAATGACTAGACAATCCAATGTTTTGTGTTGGTTGAGGCAGAAATCATGTGCAGCCATTCTGAACAATATAATAGAATCTTAATAATTATCAATTTCTCATAACACGGGATATAACAAGGTCCAGTTGTGGTGCAGCCCTCAGAAAAGAACACAGGAGAGCAAAACTGAGCGAGATGAAGAAAGCATCCAAAGGCTCTCATACAAAAGCAAAGGGTTGCACTGCGCTCAGCTGTTAGCACTGCTGCCTCACAGCACCAGGGACCCAGGATCAATTCCAGTCTCAGGCAACTGTCTGTGTGCAGTTTGAACATTTTCCACGTACCTGCGTGGATTTCCTCCAGGTGCTTGGGTTTCCTCCAGATGCTCTGGTTTCCTCCCAGAATCCAAAAATGTGCAGATTAAGTGGAATGGCCATGCTAAGTTGTGCATCGTGTCCCAAGGATGTGCAGGCTGGGTGGGTTAGCCTGGGAAAATGCAGGGTTACAGGGATATGGTAGGGATATGGGTCTGGGTGGGATGATATTTGGAGGGTCGGTGTGAACTTGATGGGCCAAATGGCCTGCTTCCACACCGTAGGGATGATTCAAAATACTATCTGAAGCAAGGTCATTGACCTGAAACATTAACTCTTTCTCTCCACAAACGCTGCCTGATCTGCTCAATGTTTGTGGTATGTCCTATTTTATTTCAAGCAAAGGCACTGTTTATAATTAGCTAATTTTTTTTGTAAATTTGATCAAATATAAGTTTTGAAACTTTGTGACATTTAAATGTTCTTCTAATTTCTTTTTAATTTTAATTTTAAATTTTTAATTTTATATTTATAATTTTAATTTCACGATTCTTCTTTAAATAGATCATCTGTGTTTTATGTCAGGCAGGAATGACAGAAGAGAAATTAATAATAGCAGATTTTGTTTTGCTTGTGTTTTGGGGATACAGAAATATTACATGCATGCATCTGTCTCTCTTTTCATTTCTATGTTTGTGTGACCATCATTTTATTTCACGTTTTCTAAAGCTAGTTAGTAATTTTCTCAGATTGTGGCTTTCTTGTAATTACTTTATTGCGTATTAGTTCACTGGATTGGAAAAGCAACATCTGTTTCTAAGCCATGCTTCCAACATGATAATACTGTCAGATATACTTCCCCACATTATCAAGGATTCAAATTGCCACGGTCTACCAAGATTCTCCAACAGAATAAATATAGGGTGCAGAGAGCAAATGTACGCAGAGAGCAAATGGATCTTGCAACTCCACAGAAAAAGAATATTAACATTCCCTGATCATAAAAGCTGAACTATTTTATTTAGTTCACGTATTTTCAGCTTTTTGTTGTCCAACATCTCCCCAGGAGGTGGCATAACAATATAGTGCAGTAAGAGGCAGCCTAGGAGCAGCACACAAATGAGGTGGCTCTAGTTACTGGGGGAACAGAAGTGAATGGAATTTAAGCTCTGGCAAACTTCTTTCAAGAAAGACTGCAAGCAAGCATCAGAGTTCCTGGTTACATCAGCATGTGGGAAAACCTTCCCCTGGCAGTAATCAAGTGTGCTTGTGTGGATTTTTTTCATGTAAAATCCAGAAGCTGCAATCAAACCTGCTATTGATCTGGCCACCAGCGGATGTGTGGGTGGTATTATTTGTCCTTTCACATTGAACATTTCAAATTAAAGGGTTGGAATAAAAGTCAAGTCGCTGTAGTCCCCAGAGGATTGCTCTGTCATTAGAGAGACATGACTGGTGAGGAGTTTAACCTTCAGGTCACCACATCTCAGGCAAGGGATGGGTTGCGAAGGTGGTGGGACCTTCATGGTAACCTCAGTCAGTGTGGGAAATGAACCTGCACTGTTAGTGTCAGTCTGCATGATGAACCAGCCTACCAACTGAGTTAACTGGCTCGGAGAAAGGGTTAGAATAAGGATAGGCTCTTAGTGCCTATTTGTGCACAGCATGAACTTCTGTTTTGAGATGGCATCCCATTACGTGGACTCAAAGGCTTCAAATTCATGTAGCATATCAATTGTGATAATCCAGAAACAAAGATTCTATTTACTGGAAGTTCACCAGATTAGTTGGAGCTATTTTGCATGATTACAGTTTTTGAAAGTGAGACTCTCTCTGGTTGTGGGCAACTGAGGATACAGGCAGGTATAAACTGCAAGAATTTATTTATTTATGCTACATTTGAGATTTTCACAAAAGTACGTTTTATGGAGAGAAGAATTTCTTCTTTAAGTAAAGCAATAGGAAGGCATCTAGGTGAACTGTCAGTCTGTGCACATAGAAGTGGCCGAATCTATCAATGCCAACATTCTTCAGTGTTGCAATCATGTTCTGAAGCCATAGAGTCATAGAGATGTACAGCACGGAAACAGGTCCTTTGGTCCAACTCGTCCATGCCAACCAGATATCCTAAATTAATCTAGTCCCATTTGCCAGCATTTGACCCATATTCCTGTAAACCCTTCCTATCCATGCACCCATCCAGATGCATTTTAAATGTTGTAATTGTACCAGCCTCCACCATTCCCTCTGGCAACTCATTCCATACACACACCAACCTCTACATGAAAATGTTGCCCCTTAGGTCATTTTAAACTTTCCCCTTTCACCCTAAACCTATGCCCATTAGTTCTGGACTCCCTCACCTGAGGGAAAAGACCATGTCTATTTACCCTATTCATGTACCTCATGATCTTATATACCTCTATAAGGTCACCCCCTCAGCCTCCAATGCTCCAGGGAAAACAGCCGCAGCTGATTCAGCCACTCCCAAGAACTTTAAGATCCTCCAACTCTGGCATCATCCTTGTAAATCTTTTCTGAACCTTTCCACAATTCACAACATCCTTCTGACAGGAGGGAAACCAGAATGCACACAATATTCCAAAAGAGGCCTAACCAATGTCTTGTCTAGCCGCAACATAACCTCCCAACTCCTGTACTCAATACTCTGACCAATAAAGGAAAGCATACCAAAAGCCTTCTTCACTATCCTATCTACCTGTGACTCTACTTTTTAGGAAAGCTGATCCTGCACTCCAAGGTCGCTTCGTTCAGCAACATTCCCGCGGATCTTACCATTAAGTGTATAAGTCCTGCTAAGCTTTGCTTTCCCAAAATGCAGCACCTCACATTTATCTGAATTAAACTCCATTTTCCACTTCTCAGCCCATTGGCCCATCTGATCAAGATCATGTTGTACTCTGAGGTAGCCTTCTTTGCTATCCACTACACCTCATCTGGTGTCATCTGCAAACTTACTTACTATACCTCTTATGCTCGCATCCAAATCATTTATATAAATGATGAAAAGTAGTGGACCCAGCACCGATCCTTGTGGCACTCCACTGGTCACAGGCCTCCAGTCTGAAAAACAACCCTCCACCACCACCCTCTGTCTTCTACCTTTGAGCCAATTCTGTATCCAAATGGCTAGTTCTCAGTGTATTCCGTGAGATCTAACCTTGCTAACCAGTCTCCCATGAGAAATCTTGTCGGACGCCTTACTGAAGTCCATACAGATCACATCCAATGCCCTGCCTTCATCAATCCTCTTCATTACTTCTTCAAAAAACTTAATCAAGTTTGTGAAACATGATTTTTCATCCACAAAGCCATGCTGACTATCCCTAATCAGTAATTTCCCTTCCCACGTGGTTGAAGATGCCCTCCAATGCATCTCATCCATGTCCCACATGTCCACCCTCAAACCCCACCCCTTCAACCGGAAAAAGGACAGAACCCCCCCCCGGTCCTCACCTTCCACTCTACCAACCTCAGCATAAACCGCATCATCCGCTGACATTTCTGCAATCTCCAAACGGACCCCACCACCAGGGATATATTTCCCTCCCCTTCCCTTTCCAATGTCCGCAAAGACAGTTCCCTCCATGACTACATGGTCAGGTCCACGTCCCCCAACAACCCATCCTCCCATCCTGGCACCTTCCCCTGCCACCGCAGGAATTGCAAAACCTGCACCCACACCTCCTCCCTCACCTCCATCCAGGGCCCCAAAGGAGCCTTCTACATCCATCAAAGTTTCACCTGCACATCCATCAATATAATTTATTGTATCCGTTGCTCCCGATGTGGTCTCCTTTACATTGGGGAGACCAGACACCTTCTCGCAGAGTGCTTTAGGGAACATCTCCAGGATACCCACACCAATCAACCCCACCGCCCCATGGCCAACATTTCAACTCCCCCTCCCATTTGCTGAGGACATGCAGGTCCTGGGCCTCCTCCACCGCCACTCCCTCACCACCCGACACCTGGAAGAATAATGCCTTATCTTCCGCCTCAGAAGATTTCAACCCCAGGGCATCAATGTGGACTTCATCAGTTTCACATTCCCCCTCCCCCCACCTTACCCCAGTTCCAACCTGCCAGATTAGCACCATCCTCATGACCTGTCCTACCTGCCAATCTTCCTTCCCACCTATCCGCTCCACCCTCCTCTCTGACCTATCACCTTCATCCCCACCTCCATCCACCTATTGTACTCTTGACTACCTTTTCCAGCCCTACCCCCTCCCATTTATCTCTCCACCCCGGAGGCTCCCTGCCTCATTCCTGATGAAAGGCTTTTGCCCAAAAAGTCGATTTTCCTGCCCCTTGGATGCTGCCTGACCTGCAGTGCTTTTCCAGCACCACTCTAATCATATCCCTAATCAGTCCTTGCCTTTCCAAATACATGTACATCCTGTGACTCAGGATTCCCTCCAACTACTTGCCCACCACCGACGTCAGGGTCACTGGTCTATAGTTCCCTGGCTTGTCCATACCAACTTTCGTAAACAGTGGCACCACGTTTGCCAACCTCCAGTCTTCCAGCACCTCACCTGTGACTATTGATGATACAAATATCTTAGCAAGAGTCCCAGCAATCACTTCTGTAGCTTCCTACAGAGTTCTAGGGTACACCTGATCAGGTCCTGAGGATGTATCCATCTTTATGCATTTCAAGACATCCAGCATTTCCTGTTCTGTAATATTGACATTTTTCAAGATGTCACCATCTATTTCCCTACATTCTATATCTTTTGCATTCTTTTCCACAGTAAACACTGATGCAAAATATTTGTTTAGTATCTCCCCCATCTCCAGCAGCTCCACACATAGGCTGCCTTGCTGATCTTTAAAGGGCTCTATTCTCTCCCTAGTTACCCTTTTGTCCTTCATGTATTTTTAGAATCCCTTTGAATTCTCATTAACCCGATTTGCCAAAGCTCTCTCATGTTTCCTTTTTACTCTCCTGATTTCCCTCTTAAGTATACTCCTACTGCCTTTATACTCTAAGGATTCACTCAAAGTCTGCAGTCTATTCCTGACGTATGCTTCCTTCTTTTTCTTCACCAAAACCTGAATTTCTCTCATCATCCAGCATTCCCTATACCTACTAGACTTGCCTTTCACCCTAACAAGAATATACTGTCTCTGGATTCTCGTTATCTCATTTGTGAAAGCTTCCCATTTTCTAGCCATCCCTTTACCTGCGAATATCTGTTCCCAGTCAGCTTGTGAAAGTTCTTGCCTAATGCCATCAAAATTGGCCATCCTCCAATTTAGAACGTAAATTTTTAGACCTAGTCTATCCTTCTCCATCACTATTTTAAAACTAATAGAATTATGGTCACTGGCCTCAAAGTGTTCCCCCGTTGACACCTCAGTCACCTGCCCTGCCTTATTTCCCCAGAGTAGTTCAAGTTTTGCACCTTCTCTCGTAGGTTCGTGCACATACTGAATCAGAATTTTTTTTTGTACACACTTAACAAATTATTCTCTATCTAAACCCTTGTCACTAAGGCAGCCCCAGTCTATGTTTGGAAAGTTAAAATCCCCTACCATTACCACCCTATTATTCTTATAGATAACTGAGATCTCCTTACAAATTTGTTTCTCAATTTCCCTCTGACTATTAGGGGGTCTATAATATAATCCCAATAAGGTGATCATCCCTTTCTTAGTTCTCAGTTCCACCCAAATAGCTTCCCTGGATTTAAACCCTGTACTTCCCGAAGTACAGTATTAATGCTATCCCTTATCAACAATGCCACTCCCCCTCCTCTCTTGCCTCCCTTTCTTTCTTTCCTATCGTATTTGTGTCGTGAACATCAAGCTGCCAATCCTGTCCATTTCTGAGCCACATCTCAGTAATTGCTATGATCTCCCAGTCCCATGTCCCTAACCATGCCCTGAGTTCATCTGCCTGCCCTGTTAGGCCTCTTGAGTGAAATGAATGCAGTTTAATTTATCAATCTGATCTTGTTCTCTGCTTTGTTCCTACCTGCCCTGACTGTTTGACTAACTCCATTCCTAACTGTATCAGTCTCAGACTGATTTCTTTCCTCACTATTTCCCTGTGTCCACCACCCCTCCCGCGGCCACCTTACTAATTTAAATCTTCCTGAGCAGCTCTAGAAAATCTCCCTGTCAGTATATTAATCCCCTTCCAATTCAGATGCAATCTGTCCTTCTTATACAAGTCACTTCTACCTCAGAAGAGATTCCAATGATCCAAAAATGTGAATCCTTCTCCCATACACCAGCTCCTCAGCCATGCATTCATCTGCTCCTATTCCTACCCTCGCTAGCTCGTAGCACTGGGAGTAATCCAGATATTACTATCCTTGGGGATCTTCTTTTTAAATTCCTGCCTAACGTTCTACATTGTCCCTCCATAATCTTCTTTTTCCCTTCCAATGTCATTAGTTCCAACATGTACAATACCTTCCTGCTGGTCCCTCTCCCCCTTGAGAACATTCTGCACCCTCTCTGAGATATCCTTGATTCTGGCACCAGGGAGGCAATACACCATTCTGATTTCTCACTGCCAGCCGAAGAAATGTCTGTCTGTGCCTCTGACTAGAGAGTCCCCTAACATATTCGATCACTTGGAACCTGACATACCCCTCAATAGAGTCAGTCTCAATACCAGAAACTTGGCTTTTCAAGACTCCCATGAGAGTCCATCACCCCCTACATTTTCCAAAACAGCATACTTGTTCCAAAACAGCATACTTGTTTGAAAGGGGGTTGGCTACAGAGGACTCCTTCAGTCCAACTCGTCCATGCCAACCAGATATCCTAAATTAATCTAGTCTCATTTGCCAGCACTTAGACAGTAGACAACAGACAATACATGCAGGAGTAGGCCATTCTGCCCTTCGAGCCTGTACCACCATTCAATATGATCATGGCTGATCATCCTTAATCAGTAACCTGTTCCTGTCTTATCTCCATAACCCTTGATTCCACTATCCTTGAGAGCTCTATCCAACTCTTTCTTAAATGAATCCAGAGACTGGGCCTCCACTGCCCTCTGGGGCAGAGCATTCCACACAGCCACCACTCTCTGGGTGAAGAAGTTTCTCCTCATCTCTGTCCTAAATGGTCTACCCCGTATTTTTAAGCTGTGTCCTCTGGTTCAGCACTCATCCATCAGCGAAAACATGTTTCCTGCCTCCAGAGTGTCCAATCCTTTAATAATCTTAAATGTCTCAATCAGATCCCCTCTCAGTCTTCTAAACTCAAGGGCATACAAGCCCAGTCGCTCTAGTCTTTCAGTGTAAGGTAGTCCCGCCATTCCAGGAATTGACCTTGTGAACCTACGTTGCACTCCCTCAATAGCCAAAATGCCTTTCCTCAAATTTGGAGACCAGAACTGCACACCGTACTCCAGGTATGGTCTCACCAGGGCCCTGTACAGCTGCAGAAGAACGTCTTGCTTCTATACTCAATCCCTCTTGTTATGAAGGCCAGCATGCTATTAGCCTTCTTCACTACCTGCTGTACCTGCAAGCTTATCTTCATTGACTGGTGTACAAGAACACCCAGATCTCTTTGTACTGCCCTTTTACCTAAATTGATTCCATTTAGGTAGTAATCTGCCTTCCTGTTCTTGCCACCAAAGTGGATAACCATACATTTATCCACATTAAACTGCATCTGCCATGCATCTGACCACTCACCTAACTTGTCCAGGTCACCCTGTAATCTCCTAACATCCTCCTCACATTTCACCCTGCCATCCAGCTTAGTATCGTCGGCAAATTTGCTAATGTTATTACTAATACCATCTTCTATATCATTAACATATATTGTAAAAAGCTGCCGTCCCAGCACTGATCCCTGCGGTACCCCACTGGTCACTGCCTGTCATTCCGAAATGGAGCTGTTTACCACTACTCTTTGTTTCCTGTCAGCCAACCAACTTTCAATCCAAGTTAATACTTTGCCCCCAATACCATGCGCCCTAGTTTTGCTCACTAACCTCCTATGTGGGACTTTATCAAAAGCTTTCTGAAAGTCCAGGTACACTACATCTATTGGATCTCCCACGTCCATCTTCAGAGTTACATCCTCAAAAAATTCCAGAAGATTAGTCAAGCATGATTTCCCCTTCATAAATCCATGCTGACTCTGACCTATCCTGTTACTACTATCCAGATGTGTCGTAATTTCATCCTTTATAATAGACTCCAGCATCTTTCCCACCACTGAGGTCAGACTAACAGGTCTATAATTTCCTGCTTTCTCACTCCCACCTTTCTTAAAAAGTGGTACAAAGTTAGCCACCCTCCAATCCGCAGGAACTGATCTCAAATCTATTGAACTCTGGAAAATAATCACCAATGCATCCACGATTTCTCGAGCCACCTCCTTCAGTACCCTGGGATGTAGATCATCAGGCCCTGGGGACTTATCAACCTTCAGACCTAACAGTCTCTCCAACACCAATTCCTGGCAAATATAAATTCCCTTCAGTTCAGGTCCTTCAGCCACTGTTACCTCAGGGAGATTGCTTGTGTCTCTGCCCAGTGAACACAGATCTGAAGTACCAATTCAATTCTTCTGCCATTTCTTTGTTCCCTGTAATATATTCCCCAGTTTCTGTCTTCAAGGGCCCAATTTTAGTCTGAACCATTTTTTTGCCTTTCACATACCTAAAAAAGCTTTTACTATCCTCCTTTATATTTTTGGCCAGTTTACCTTCGTACCTCATTTTTTCTCTGCGTATTTCCTTCTTAGTAATCCTCTGTTGTTCTTTAAAAGCTTCCCAGTCCTCTGTTTTCCCACTTATCTTTGCTATGTTATACTTTTTCTCTTTTAACTTTATATGTTTCTTAACTTCACTCGTCACTCACAGCCACCCCTGTCTCCTCCTAGGATCTTTCTTCCTTTTTGGAATGAACTGATCCTGCATCTTCTGCATTATACACAGAAATATCTGCCATTGTTCATCCACTGTCATCCCTGCTAAGGTATTGCACCATTGAACTTTGGCTAGCTCCTCCCTCATAGCCCCATAGTTCCCTTTATTCAACTGAAATATTGTCACTTCTGATTGTACCCTCTCACTCTCAAATTGCAGATTGAAGCTTATTGTATTATGGTCACTACCTCCTAATGGCTCCTTCACTTTGAGGTCCCTGATCAATTCTGGTTCGTTGCACATACCAGATCCAGAATTGCCTTCTCCCTGGTAGGCTCCAGCACCAGCTGTTCTAAGAATCCATCTCGGAGGCACTCCACAAAGTCTCTTTCTTGAGGTCCAATACCATCCTGATTCTCCCAGTCTACCTGCAAGTTGAAATCCCCCATAACAACTGTAGTAACATCTTTGCGACAGGCCAATTTCAGCTCCTGATTCAACTTACATCCGACATCCAGACTACTGTTTGGGGGCCTGTAGATAACTTCCAAGAGGGTCTTTTTACCCTTAGAATTTCTCAGCTCTATCCACACTGACACTACATCCCCTGATTTTAGGTCCCTCCGCACAATGGACTGAATATCATCCCTTACCAACAAGGCCACCCCACCCCCTCTGCCCATCAGTCTGTCCTTACGATAGCACGTGTATCCTTGAATATTCATTTCCCAGGCCCTGTCCACTTGAAGCCGTGTCTCAGTTATCCCCACAATATCGTATCTGCCAATTTCCAAAAGAGCCTCAAGCTCATCCATCTTATTTCTAATGCTTCGTGCATTCATGTACAGTATTTTTAATTTGTTACTGCCCTCACCCTTCCCATCAACTCCTATTTCACTCAACCTTACAGCATGATCCCTTTTTGAGTTTTCTGCTTCATTGATACAGTCTTTCTTGACTTCCCTTTTTCTAACTTTCCCTTCAATTTCCTTCTTAAACATCCAGTTTGTCCCCTCCCCCCCGCTACTTAGTTTAAACATAGCTGTGTTGCAGTAGCAAAACTGCCTGCCAAAATGCTGGTCCCCAAACTATTAAGATGCAAACCGTTTCTCTTGTATAATTTATGCTTGCCACAAAACACACCCCAGTGATCCAAGAATTTAAATCCTTGCTTCCTGCACCAGTTCCCCAGCCACACGTTCAAGTCCATTATCTCCCTGTTTCTGGCTTCACCAGCCCGAGGAACTGGAAGCAAACCGGAGATAACCACCCTGGATGTCCTGCTTTTCAGCCTTTTTCCTAGTTCTCTGAAGTCCCGCTGTAGTATGTTCCTCCTCTTCTTCCCGACATCATTTGTGCTGACATGTACCACCACCTCTGGCTCTTGACACATATCCCTCTAAACCCTTCCTATCCATGTAACCAGCCAGATGCCTTTTAAATGTTGGAATTATACCTGTCTCTGTCACCTTCTCTGGCAGCTCATTTCCATACATGCACCACCTTCTGTGTGAAAAAGTTGCCCCTTAGGTCTCTTTTAAATCTTTTCACTCTCACTTTAACTCATCTCTTGGTCAATCCTTGATGTATCTGTTAATTCTGCACCAAATCTCAATCCTTCATTCCCGGTACTTAGTGCCAATTGTCGCAGAACTCAAACTTAATTTTGCGTCACTTGGAACCAGCTACTCTCTTTACTGTTGCTTCCTTTATCTCATTACCTGTCTACCATCTCTGAAACACCACTAACACTTCTATACTCACATCAAAATATTCGAAACTTTCATACTCCAACACATATTTCTTGTTGGCCAAGCCCACAGCCATGAGTGAATAACTATTTGTGCACTCTACCTGCATGAAGAACAGATGATGGACATGTTGGGTTGAAGCTATCTACAAGAGGACTTACATGTTGTTAAGCAGCAGAAGGTGGCTGTGGTTTTAATGTGTCTTTTTCCCCTTTACTCTTAAAATATCATCTTTACAAATGATATAAAAATGGTTGCTGCTGCTTCCAGACTCTAGTCATCTGGTGATACTTGGCCATCCCACTTGATGCTAACCCTTGAACCATTCGGGTTTTAGAAAAACTCCAATCATTTCCTTGAGAAGCAGAATATAAAAAGAAAAAGGACAGCACCACACCACATCTCAAGCTTATAGTTGCAGACAATAACTCTAAGTAGTCTGTAAGTAGACGGGGACTCACCCAAGACAAGTGTGCAGGAGCGAGCCTCAGGTCAATAACATGGTGTGGGAATCAATTTAAACCCTTTCAGATGCTTGCCATTCTGGAACTCAAATCTTTACCTTTCACTTGGAGATAGTGAGGACTGCAGATCCTGTTGAGTCAGAGTCAATAAAATGTGGCGCTGAAAAGCACAGCAGGTCAGGCAGCATCCAAGGAGGAGGAGAGTCAATGTTTTGGCTGGACTCTTCGTTAGGACATTCAAGTTTCACTAGTCCATGAGTCCAATTATTGTGTGGCCTACTTACTTGCAGCAGTAACTTTACTTGTCTCATTTTCAATTTACTAGCCATTCTTCCTTGACTGCATTCAAGTAAATCTTTTTCACCCACACCTTCTACTCCTCAGAGACTTCACACTACTGCACCTTTGCTGATCTGTTGAAAGTTGTTCCTTTTGTTACTGCACCCTTACTATTTGGAACAGAGTCTCAAAATCACTTCTTCCTGGTTTTGCTGTCAACCCCTTACCCTTCTCCTGTTTCAATCTCAACATCACCTTCTCCCTGGTAAATTTCTCAGATATTCTAATATTGGCAGTTGCATTAAAGCTCCATTGTGCAACTATTTTTCTAAGGATTTTAAGGACTACAGGATTCTCAACTATTGAAAACATCTTTCTTCATTTACTGCATTGAATTATTCCATTTAAATGACAGGAAGTATGCAAAACATGCAGAGACTGAAATAGTTAATAAATATAGCTTTTGCTCTTTGGTTTGCAGCATGTTCTCTCTCAAAGAGCTTTGCACTGCTCAATTAACAATTACTAAAATCAGATATAGTTCTGAATCATCACTTGTGAATAGATTGAGCTGACTCAATTCCATGGCTGAAAGGTGTTCTTAATGGAAATGATTTAATAAAGGAAATGTTTTAATCTCAGAGAGCATTCTCTACCTACCCAATGCAAACACAGAATGGACAAAAATAACGGAAATTGGAAAAAGAAATTGGAATAGGATTTGTTCATTATACAACCAACAGCATTGAAAATGAAATCACATTCAGATCGCCACATTTGAAGTTTTGCTGACATTCATTCCTGATAACTACAAGAGGTTGGAAGTAAAATGTAAATATTTTATCGTGGTAAATAAAAAAGGCAGTGAAGCTGTTGTGACAAAATATTTCCATTGCAGAGTTGAACAGATATAGAGGATAATATTTTGAGTTAGTTAGCTCGGATGGCCATATATGACTGTACTGCTTGTGATTTATATATATTTTGTCTGATTTATGTATACTTTGATAACAATTGTTTTTGAATTTGGGCTTTTGAATTTGAATGTGTGCCATGTGGGTTTTGTGTGTCTTTAAATGGGTTTAATGATTAACTTTCAAGTATTTCTTCAGCCATGGTGATGATTTTCATACATTAAAAAAATCTGAGAGGAAGGTTTGGAAGCTGAGAATTTGTTTGCATTGAGAAAGCTCATGGGTGAACATGGGAAACAGTGTTGTGCTTTCAGATAGAAAACTTTGGAATTTTGGGGTTTGGCAAAAAAACCCTTGGGTTGGGAAAAAAGTTAACCTTTATTTGGGCATCCTTGGCTCAAACTGGATGTATACAACTCCTGAGAAAGGGATAAGGGAGTTTAAAATTGTTAAAACTAGGATTAGCTGAGTGTCAGGAGTTTTGTTTAAAAATTCCAGACAATGAATACTTTTAGTTAAAAATCTAGAGGAGTTATACGAACCTGAAAATATCTAAGCGTAACCAAATGACGAATTGAAGCCATAGCTAAGCTAAAAATTATGTGGGATAGAGAAGAGTGATCTCTGGTGTTTGAGTATTCCAACAGGATATTTGTGTCAAGGGTTTTGAAATCTTTACAAGTGTGTTATATGTGAATAGTTTGGCTCTTTCTGAATTATCATTTCTATTGTGTAATAAACGTTTATATCATTGTTTGAACCAAATGTGCAGTACTGAGTCTTTATGTTTCAGAGAGACCACCGAAATAAAACATGATCTATCAAGCCAGATTCCAGCCTGGTATCTGACGCGTCCAGTCATAACAACAACAGAGATCACTACGTAGTTCAGAATAATGCCAACAGTGCAGGTCCAGTTCTGGCGTTGACCTCCATCCTTACCCCATTTTGAAGGCAATGACGAACATCACAACAAAACTATTGTATGAAGGGTTCAACTCTGTACAGGTTTATACTGAGTAGGAGATTAAATGCCACCCAAGATGCTGAAGCTGTAAAGACTTAAATGGAAGAACAGCTCAAATTCCCAATCACAATAGACCTACCATCTAGATCTCACTCAGTCTTAGAATCAGAATCATAGAATCCCTATAGTGCAAGAAGAGGCATTTGGCCCATTGAGTCTGCACTGACCTTGCAAACAGCAACCCACCCTGACCCCAACTCTATCTCCATTTACTGTGGCTACTCCACCTAGCCTGCACATTTTCAGACTGTGGGAGGAAACCAGTACACCCAGAGGAAACTAATGCAGACATGGGAAGAACATGCCAGCTCCACACATCCATCTTACTGAACGCTGTTCTCTTGCATCATGACACACAGGAACATGTCCAGCAGAAACTCTAAATTTCTTAGGAATGCACACTCTAGTCATCGAGTCATAGAGTCTTTGAGCACGGAGATAGGCCCTTTGGCCCAAACTGGTCCATGCTGACCAAAATGCCTATCCACGCTAACCCCATTTCTCTGCACTTGGCCCATATTCTTCTAAGTCGTGAGTGTGGTGCTGGAAAAGCACAGCAGGTCAGGCAGCATCCAAGGACCAGAAGAATTGAGGTTTCAGACATAAGCACTTCATCAGGAATGAGGCTTGTGGGCCAAGGGGGCTGAGAGATAAATGGGAGGGGAGTGGGGCTGGGCGGGGGGGGAAAAGGTATCTGGAAGTGTGATAGGTAAATGAAGGTGGAGGTGATGATGATGATAGTTTAGAGATTGGGCAGCACAGTGGTTAGCACTGCTGCCTCACAGCGCCAGAAACCCAGGTTCAATTCCCGCCTCGGGCAACTATCTGTGTGGAGTTTGTACATTCTCCCCGTGTCTGCGTGGGTTTCCTCCGGGTGCTCTGGTTTCCTCCCACAATCCAAAGATGTGCAGGTTAGGTGAATTGGCCATGTTAAATTGCCCGTAGTGTTAGGTGAAGGGGTAAATGTAGGGGAATGGGTCTGGGTGGGTTGTTCTTCGGAGGGTCGGTGTGGACTTGTTGGGCCAAAGGGCCTGTTTCCACACTGAAAGTAATCTAATCTAAAAAGATGGTGGAGCAGATAAGTGGAAGGAAGAGGGACAGGTAGGCCAGGTCAAGAGGACAGTGCTGAGTCGAAAGGTTGAAACTGAGATAAGGTGTGGGGAGGGGAAATGAGGAAACTGTGCAATCCACATTAGTCCCATGTGGTTGGAGGGTTCCAAGACGGAAGGTGAGGCGTTCTTCCTCCAGGATTTGGGTGGTAAGGGAGTGTCGATGGAGGAGGCCCAGGACCTGCATGCCCTTGTGAGAGTGGGAGGGGGAGTTAAAGTGTTCAGCCACAGGGCAGTGGGGTTGCTTTGTGCATGTGTCTCAGGGATGTTCTCTGAAGCGTTCTGCAAGTAGGCAGTCTCTCTCCCCAATGTAGAGGAGACTGCATCGGAAGCAACAGATACAGTAAATGACATGTGTGGAAGTGCAGGGAAAACTCTAATGGATGTGGAAGGCTCTTTTAGGATCTTGGATGGAGCTAAGGGGGGTGGTGTGGGCGCAGGTTTTGCAATTCCTGAGGTGGAAGGGGAAGGTGCCAGGATGGGAGTATGGGTTGGTAGGGGGCATGGACCTGACAAGAGAGTTGCAGAGGGAATGGTCTTTACGGAAAGCGGATAGGAATGGGGAGGGAAATATGTCTCTGGAGGTGGGGTCTGTTTGTAGATGGCGGAAATGGCAGAGGAAATTGTGATGCATCACCCTCCCTGTCCACCTTCCTTCCCACCTATCTGCTCCACCCTCCTCTCCAACCTATTACCATTACCCCCCACCTTCATCTACCTATCACACTCTCAGATCATTTTCCCCCACCCCACCCTCCCCCCTCCCATTTATCTCTCAGTCCCCTTGGCTCACAAGCCTCATTCCTGATGAAGGACTTATTCCCGAAATGACAATTCTCCTGCTCGGATGCTGTCTGACCTGCTGTGCACTCTCTCAATTCTGACCTCCAGCATCTGCAGTCCTCACTTTCTCCATATCATCCTAATCCTTTCCTATCCATGTATTTATCCAAATGCCTTTTAAATGTTGTTAATGTACCTGCCTTAACCACTTCCGCTGGCAGCTCATTCCATATGTGTACCACCTTCTGTGTAAAAAGGTTGCCCCTCAGGTTCCCTTTTATTCTTTCCCCTCTAACCTTAAACTGATGCCCTCTAGTCTGTGGTTCTCCAACCCTGGGAAAAAGACTGAGTGCATTGACCCTATCCACACCTCTCGTGATTGTATACACTTCTATGAGGTCCCCCCTCATCTCCTATGCTCTAAAGAAAAAGTCCTAGCTTGTCTATTCTCTCTGTATAACTCAAACTATCGAGTCCAGGCAACATCCTTGTAAATTTCTACAATACTCTTTCTAGTTTAATAATATCCTTCCTACAGTAAAGTGGCCAAAACTGAGCACAATACTCAAAGCAACCTTACCAACATCCTGTATAACTACACCAACATCCCAACTTCTATTCCCTATTCCTATAAACTTTGCCCTGACTGATGAAACTATCACCGTATTCTAACAGATGAAAGGCTTAACAGTCAATCAATTTTTCAATGTATAATTTCAGTTACATCACACTGCAAATTTTTGCTATAATATCTGTGTTACGATCGAGCCCTCCACAATCACCTGATGAAGGAGCGTCGCTCCGAAAGCTAGTGTGCTTTCAATTAAACCTGTTGGACTATAACCTAGTGTTGTGTGATTTTTAACTCTGACTGATGAAGCCCAATGTGTCTAAAGCCTTCTTCATTGCTCTGTCTAACTGTGACACACCTCCTCTACTGTGATATGGACTGTCCCCAAGGTATGAACATTAATTTCCCCAAACTCCCAAGTCTTCATGTCTTTCTCCATAGTAAACCCAGGTGAAATATTCATTGAAGACCTCACCAATCTACACATATATGTTCACTTTGGTCCTTGAGGGGTTCTATTCTCTCTCTAGTTTTTTTCCTTTAATGTATTTAAAGTAACTCTTTGGATTCACCCTTATCTTCTCAGCCAAGGTCTAACTTGTGCCCCTTTTCGATCTCCTGATTTCCTTCTTCAGTAAACTCCTGTAACTCCGATATGCCTCCAGGGATTCCCTTGATCCCAGCTCCCTGTGCCTGAGCCACACCTCCTTTTTTCTGATCAAAACCTCAATATCTCTCTTTATCCAAGGTTCCCTATTCCTATAAACTTTGCCCTTCACCCTCACAGGAACATTTAGACTTTGAACTCTAACTATCTCACTTTTAAAGACCTCCCACTTGCCAGAGGTCCCTTTGCCTGCAAACAGACTACTCCAATCAACCCCAACAAGCTCCTGACTTATTCCATCAAAAATTGTCTTGTCCCAATTAAAAACTTGCACCTGTGAACCAGTTTTATCCCTCTCCATAACTATTTAAAACTTAATAGAACTATGGTCACTGGTCCCAAAGTGCTCCCCCACTGTTACCTCTGTCACCTGTCTTGTCCTATTTCCCAATAGTAGGTCAAATTTTGTCCCTTCCCGAGTAGGACACTCTAATACTGCTTGAGCAAACTTTCCTGAACACACTTAATAAATTCCACCCCACTCAAGCCCTTAACACTCTGGCACTCCCAGTCTATGTTAGGAAAATTAAAATCCCTACAATGACAACCCTATGGTTCCTGCAAGTCTCCCCACTCTCCTTTCATATTTGTTCCTCTCAATCCCATTGTCTATTTGAGAGTCGACAGTACAACCCCAAATAATGTTACCATCCCCTTCTTATTTCTTAGCTTCACCCACAAAGCCTCGCTGGATGATTCTTCAGTTATTTCATCTCTAATTACTGCTGTGATACTCACCTTAATCAAAAATGCAACGCCCCCTTCCCTCTTTCCACCATCTCTGTCCCACCCAAAGCACCTGTATCCTGGCACATTAAGCTGCCAGTCTTGTCCCTCACTTAATGGCTATAAGACCATTAGACATAGGAGCAGAAATTAGGTCATGCAGTCCATCGAGTCTGCTCCACCACTCAATCATGGCTGATAAGTTTCTCAACCCCGCTCACCTGCTTTTTCTCAGTAACCCTTGATCCTCAAGAACCTATCCAACCCAGTCTTTAATATACTCAATGGCCTAGCATCCACAGCCTCCTGTGGCAATGAATTCAATAGATTCACCACTCTCTAGCTGAAGATGTTTCTCCTTATCTCTATTCAAAAATGTCTTGCCTTTCCTCTAAGGTCCTAGTCCCTCCAACCAATGGAAACACCTTCCCATAATTCATGCCAACAAGGCCAATCAGTATTCCTTAAGTTTCAGTTAGATCCCCCTCATCCTTCTAAACTCCATTGAGTATAAACCCAGAGTCCTCAAACATTCCTCATATGCTAAGCTTTTCATTCCCGGGACCATTCTCGTGAACCTCCTCCAGGGCCAGTACACCCTTCCTGGGATATGAAGCCCAAAACTGTACACAATACTCCAAATGTGGCCAAGCAATATCCCAGTCCCATGTACCTATCCATGCCCTGAGTTCATCGGCCTTACCTGTTAGTCTCTTGCATTGAAATAGATGCAATTTAATCCAACAGGCATTCCTTGCTCCTTGCGATATTGCTGCCTGACCTGCCTCTTCACTTTACTATTTCTGATTACTGTATCTTCTTCCAGCCTCACACTTGTCTCCCTGCTGTTAAGGATTCCCCCCCCCCCCCACACCCCCAAACTCACATACACCTTCCAATTTATTTTAAATTCTCCCTTGTAGCACTAGCAAACCTAGCCACGAAGATATTGGTCCCCTTCCAGTTCAGATGCAACCTGTCCCTCTTGAACAGGTCACCTCTGACCCAGAAAAGATCCCATGATCTAAGAGTCTGAATCACTACCCCCTGCATCAATTCTTCCGACACAGATTCATCTGCTCTATCCTTCTGTTCTTATCCTCACTAGCACGTGGAACTGGAAGTAATCCGGAGATTATCACCAATAAGGTCCTGGTTTTTAACTTTTTTCCTAGTTCTCCATTATCACTGTGCAGGACCTCATCCCTATTTCTACCCTAGTCATTTGTGCCAATGACTTCCGGCTGCTCACTTTGCCCCTTCAGAGCATTCTGCAGCCACTCTGAGATATCCTAGACCCTGGCACCCAGGAGGGAACACATCATCCTGCATTCCCGTTTTTGGCCGCAGAATCTCTTGTCTATCCCCCTAACTATGGAGTCTCCTATCGCCAAGGTCCTGTTTACCGTTACCCTTTCCTGCTGTGCCCTTGGGCCAGTCGTAGTGCCACCAACCTGGCTACTGCTGCTTTCCCCTGATTGGTCATCCTTCCAACAGTATCCAAAATGGTATGCTTGCTTTCCAGGGGAATGGCCACAGGGGATTCTTGCACACTCTGCCAATGCCTTTTGCCTTTTCTGGTGGTCAACTAACCACTCCCTTGGACAAAGTGAGGACTGCAGATGTTGGAGATCAGAGTAGAGAGTGCTGTGCTGGAAGAGCACAGCAGGTCAGGCAGCATCAGAGGAGCAGGAGAATTGGCATTTCAGTCAAAACCTGACCTGCTGTGCTTTTCCAGCACCCCACATGCAACCCAGCTGCTCTCTGCCTGTACCTTAGGTGTGATCACCTCACTAAAAGTCTTATCTATGAAGCTTTCAGCTTGGATGATCCTGAGTGCATCCAGCTCCAGCTCTCTAACATGGTCTCCCAGGAGCTGCAACTGGGTGCACTTCCCAGACATGTACTCATTAGGGACAATGGAAGTCTCCCTGAGTTCCCAAACCCTGCAGGAAGAACATACGACTGCCCTAACTACCATCTCATATGCTGTAAAACTATAAAAGGACTTTACCTGAGCTTACCTGTACTTTTTGCTGAGCCACTGCTCTTTGAAGCATCTTGAACCATAACCTTACTTCTTACTATGAAATCAATAAATTTTGCAATAGCACACCTGTCTACACCTCCACTTTTCTCTTGGGGAGGGGAGGGGGGGAAGGAAGGGAGGGAAGGAAGGAGGGAAGGAGGGACTGCAGTAACATAGTGTTTAGGCCTTAAACACTCCTGGACACTAGGCCCACAATGACCTGCTCTTCAGTGCAGGTGATCACTTGTCCTTGGAGGATGTCCTGCTGAGATCCTCCTTCTGGTAGTGGTGACCGCGCCAATGCAAATCTTCACCCTGACAGCCGATCCACATTGATGCAGTCCTGGGCTGTTTAAAGAGAACACTACAGATCTGACACATAAGTTTCCAGAAACATTTTGCAAGGTGCCACATCAAAGTTATTGCATAACCTGAAAGTTCTGGGGTACAGCGTCACAGCTCAGGGAGGAGGCTGTTTGGCAGTAAGCAGAGTATGTATAAATGAGTCTGTCTGATTGGCAGGATTTGACGAGTGGAGTCATGCAGGGGTTTACACTGGGGTTTCAACTTAGTACAATTTACATCAATGATTTAGATGAGAGGAGCAAAGACACTGTAGCTAAGTTATGAGGTGACACAAAGAGAGATAGATAGGCTGATACATTGTGGAGAACGCATAAGGAATTACAACTAAAATAAAACAAGGAACTGCAGATGCTGGAAATTTGAAACAAACAAAAACAGAACTGAACAGGTTGGGCAGCATCTGTGGAGAGAAAAGGTTAACTCCATTTTCTCTTCACATGTTGTATTCGCCTGTGATTTCTGTTTTAGTTTAAGGAAGTTGCAGTTGGATGTAGATGAGTGCATGGGCAAGAATCAGTCAGATGGATTATAAAATGGGAAAATGTAAAGTTGTTCATATTGAAAGGATAAATAAAAAGCAGAGAACAACTGCAGAATTCTAAGGTACAGAGAGATTTAGATGATCTAATTCATGATTTAGAAAATTATTGTACAGGTACAGCACATAATCAAGACGGCTAATGGGATGCAGTCCTTCATTATGAGAGGAATTGAACACTAAAAGTAAGGAGGTTATGCTTTAGCAACACAGTGCATTGGTGAGACCACATTTCAAATACTGTGCGCAGTTTCTGTCTCCTGATTTAAGGAAGGTTGCAGCTTGGAGGTGATTCAGAGGAGATTGATAGCTGGAATGATTGGGTCACTTTAGGAGGGTAGGTTGGACGTGCTTGGCTTGTTACCACTGCTAGATATAAGAATGAGTGGTGACTTGATTGAAGCACAAGATTCTGAAAGGTCTTGACAAGGTGACCATGGAAAGGATGTTTTCTCTTACAGGTCAGTCTAGAACTAGAATGCTGAGAAGAACGCTCTAAGGGTTGAGAGACTATTGAGTTCTCTGCCTCAGAAAGCAGTTGAGGCTGGGTCATGGAATGTTTGTAAGACAAAGTTCGATAGCTTCTTGTTAAGTACAAGCATCAAGGCTGACTGGGGTAGAGAGAACCTTTGAAAGTGCAGGATTAGTCAGCTTCACACGGTCAGGGAGTAGAGATCACACCCAGTGTGAGACACAGCCTAAGTGAGCATACAGTTTGGGGAATTTGGAGGCTGTGTGGGAAATTGGTTCAGAGGGAAAGAAGTTCTCTCTGTTTGCTTTTTTTGCCTCATAGTTTGTGATGTTTCTTTTAAAAAAAACAGGATAATTCGAAGCCTAGGAATAGGGGTCCAGCACAAAAGAGTGAAATCACAGGTAAACTGTAAGTTCATTGCTTGGTGATAGCTGTGGTAGCTTGTGGCTTTAAGCGGTGTATTTTGTTCTAGTTTCTTTTGAGAGGGAGATTGAATGAGAGGCACAGAGCTGTCTGTGGTAACGTAAACAATTTGAGACTCCTTAGGATTTTTTTAAGGAAGGTTGGAACAATAGACACAGCCCAGATGGGCGTGGCCAGCTCTCACAGACCAGGATTTCTAAGTTTTTTTTAACTTTTAGATTCAGCAGAGGCTGCTGCAGTTTTGAAAAGTAGAAGCGACATATTTCCTTCTCTTGGTTACAGCTAGAAGATGGGATTTCCCTTCCTATTGCAGGTATTGCATGTAAGAAAATCGGATTTCTGAATTTGTCTTTTGCCACAGGGGTGCTTCTGGGATGTTAGTATATTGGAACAATTAATTAGTAATAGTTACTGTATCTATCATTCTGTTAAGTTTTCCAATTGAGTTGTTATTCTATGTTCTTCTTTCTTTTCTTATATATTAACCTGTGCTTGAATAAATTGTCTTTGCTTAAAGTTGAAGAGTTTCATCAGGCAAATTGCAACTGGAACACAGCACTTTACACTTGCTTTTAAAATAAGAAAATGTTAGGGTCTAGTCTACCTTCCTAAATATTTTTGAAGGGGTCTGATCTGGTCATAGAGTCATAGAGATGCACTGGATGGAAACAGACCCTTCAGTCCAATCCATCCATGCCGACTAGATATCCAAACCCAATCTAGTCCCACCTGCCAGCACCCGGCCCATATCCCTCCAAACCCTTCCTATTCATATACCCATCCAAATGCCTCTTAAATGTTGCAATTGTACCAGCCTCCACCACTTCCTCTGGCAGCTCATTCCATACACGTACCACCCTCTGCATTAAAAAGTTGCCCCTTAGGTCTCTTTTATATCTTTCTCCTCTCACCCTAAACCTATGGCCTCTCGTTCTGGACTCCATGACCCCAGGGAAAAGACTTTGCCTATTTACCCTATCCATGCCCCTCATAATTTTGTAAACCTCTATAATGTCACCCCTCAGCCTCCGATGCTCCAGAGAAAACAGCCCCAGCCTGTTCAGCCACTCCCAATAGCTCAAATCCTCCAACCCTGGCAACATCCTTGTAGATCTTTTCTGAACCCTTTCAAGTTTCACAACATCTTTCCGATAGGAAGGAGACCAGAATTGCACGCAATATTCCACAGTGGCCTAACCAATGTCCTGTACAGCCGCAACATGACCTCTCAACACCTGTACTCAATACTCTGACCAATAAAGGAAAGCATACCAAACGCCTTCTTCATTATCCTATCTACCTGCACTCCAAGGTCTCTTTGTTCAGCAAAAACCCCTAGATCCTTACCATTAAGTGTATAAGTCCTGCTAAGGTTTGCTTTCCCAAAATGCAGCACCTCGCATTTATCTGAATTAAACTCCATCTGCCACTTCTCAGCCCATTTGCCCATATGGTCCAAATCCTGTTGTAATCTGAAGTAACCTTCTTCGCTGTCCACTACACCTCCAATTTTGGTGTCATCTGCAAACTTACATCTTATGCTCACATCCAAATCATTTATGTAAATGACAAAAAGTAGAGGACCCAGCACCGATCCTTGTGGCACTCCACTGGTCACGGGCCTCCAGCCTGAAAAACAACCCTCCACCACCACCTTTGAACTTTGTCTTCTACCTTTGAACCAGTTTTGTATCCAAATGGCTAGTTCTCCCTGTATTCCGTGAGATCTAACCTTGCTAATCAGTCTCCTATGGGGAACCTTGTCGAAGGTCTTACTGAAGTCCATATAGATCACATCTACTGCTCTGCCCTCATCAATCCTCTTTGTTACTTCTTCAAAAAACTCAATCAAGTTTGTGAGACATGATTTCCCATGCACAATGTACTAATTTGACTATTATAGATTACTTTCAGACTAAAGGCAATAGGGGAAATATTTACAGGCCACAAACTTAGAAGACTGGCAAAAGTTTTTCTTACAAACCAAGTTAAGAACAAAGTAATTAAAGTAGAAATGCCAGACCAAGCAATGTGCTGTACTTACATGATGTGGGAACTGGTGGACTCCTCTTTGGTTCATGACCATATCTGTGGTAAGTGTTGATTACGTGAGGAACTACGGCTCAGAGTCGATGAGCTGAAGTCTGAGCTTCAAACATCATGGCGCATAGGAGGGGAAGAGTTACCTGGGTGCTGTGTTTCAGGAAGCTTCTGGAACCCCTTAGATTAACTACCTCAAATTTGTCAGGGATAGGAGAGTTTGTCTATGAGTGAGGCAGGTAGAGACAGCCAGGAGGTAATGCTGAAGGCGTGTCAGCCATTGAGCTGTCTAACAGGTTTGACATTCTTGCTCTGTGTATACATGGGGGTGGGAAGAGCTGTGAAGTGGATGAGCAAACTGCACATAGCACCATTCTACAGGGAGCTACCCAAAAGGAGGGAGAAAATAGAAATGTAGTTGTAATCGCCGATAATATAGTCAGAGGAATAGACACTGTTCTCTGTAGCCAGGATAGAAAGTCCCCATGTCTGTGTTGCCTGTCTGTTGTTCAGGTTCAGGATATATCTCATCTGAGCTGCAGAGGAACCTGGCGTTGTCATGGTGCACATCGGTATCAATGACAGAGGTACAAAGAGGAAAAGGCTTCTTTAAAGGCAACATGATCAGCTTGGAGCTAAATTGAAAAGCAAAACCAAAAAAAGGTAATAATCTCCAAATTACTACAAATAAATTGGCACAGGGTCAACAAAATTTAAGAGGTAAATACATGGCTGAAAGATTGGTGGGGGAGAAGGGGGTTCGACTCCATGGGACGTTGATATGAGTACAGGGGAAGGAGGGAACTGTTCTGATGGGATGGGCTCCATCTGAATCAAGGAGGGACCAGAATCCTGAATAACTGTATAGCTATGGGTGTGGATAGGGCTTTAAACTAAATGGTGGAAGGGGTGGGTTACAGGAGGGCGGATTCAGCTGCATAGAAAATCATGGATACAGTTAAAATGAGAGGGCTCAGCTGAGTCTATTAGACAGTTTCCAAAACAAGCAACAGGACAGAGAGTATGGAGAGGGCATTACACCTCCTCCCACCTTACCTCCTGTATTACACCTCCTCCCACCCTACCTCCTGTATTACACCCCCTCCCACCCTGCCTCCTGTATTACACCCCCTCCCACCCTGCCTCCTGTATTACACCTCCTCCCACCCTGTCTCCTGTATTACACCTCCTCCCACCCTACCTCCGGGATTACACCTCCTCCCACCTTACCTCCTGTATTACACCTCCTCCCACCTTACCTCCTGTATTACACCTCCTCCCACCCTGTCTCCTGTATTACACCTCCTCCCACCCTACCTCCGGGATTACACCTCCTCCCACCTTACCTCCTGTATTACACCCCCTCCCACTCTGCCTCCTGTATTACACCTCCTCCCACCCTACCTCCTGTATTACACCCCCTCCCACCCTGCCTCCTGTATTACACCTCCTCCCACCCTACCTCCGGGATTACACCTCCTCCCACCCTACCTCCGGGATTACACCTCCTCCCACCTTACCTCCTGTATTACACCTCCTCCCACCTTACCTCCTGTATTACACCCCCTCCCACTCTGCCTCCTGTATTACACCTCCTCCCACCCTGTCTCCTGTATTACACCTCCTCCCACCCTACCTCCGGGATTACACCTCCTCCCACCTTACCTCCTGTATTACACCCCCTCCCACTCTGCCTCCTGTATTACACCTCCTCCCACCCTACCTCCTGTATTACACCCCCTCCCACTCTGCCTCCTGTATTACACCTCCTCCCACCCTACCTCCTGTATTACACCCCCTCCCACTCTGCCTCCTGTATTACACCCCCTCCCACCCTACCTCCTGTATTACACCCCCTCCCACTCTGCCTCCTGTATTACGCCTCCTCCCACCCTACCTCCTGTATTACACCCCCTCCCTCCCTACCTCCTGTATTACACCTCCTCCCACCCTACCTCCTGTATTACACCCCCTCCCACTCTGCCTCCTGTATTACACCTCCTCCCACCCTACCTCCGGGATTACACCTCCTCCCACCTTACCTCCTGTATTACACCTCCTCCCACCCTACCTCCTGTATTACACCCCCTCCCACTCTGCCTCCTGTATTACACCTCCTCCCACCCTACCTCCTGTATTACACCCCCTCCCACTCTGCCTCCTGTATTACACCTCCTCCCATCCTGCCTTCTTTATTGCACCTCCTCCCACCCTGTCTCCTGTATTACACCTCTTCCCACTCTGCCTCCCGCATTATACCTCCTCCCACCCTGCCTCCTGTATTACACCTCTTCCCACTCTGCCTCCTGCATTATACTTCCTCCCACCCTGCCTCCTGTATTACACCTCCTCCCACATTGTCTCCTGCAAAAATGCTATCCCTTATTCCCAATTCGTCCACTTCCGTCACATCTGCTCCCAGGAGGACCAGTTCCACCACAAAACACACCAGATGACTTACTTCTTTAAAGACCACAATTTTCCCTTCCACGTGGTTGATGATGCCCTCCAGCGCATCTCATCAACTTCCTGCACCTCCACCCTCGAACCCCACCCCTCCAACCGCAACAAGGACAGACTTCCCTGGTCCTCACCTTCTATCCCACCAACTTTTGTATACATTGCATCATCCTCCACCACCTACAAACAGACCCCACCACCAGAGATGAATTTCCCTCCTTACCCTATCTGCTTTCCATAAAGACCATTCCCTCCACGACTACCTTGTCATGTCCACACCCCCCAACAATCCACCTTCCCACCGGCACCTCCCCCTGCCACTGCAGGAATTGCAAACCTGCGCCTATACCTCTCCCCTCACCTCCATCCAAGGTCCCAAAGGAGCCTTTCTTCCACATCAAAGTTTCACCTGCACATCCCCCAATGTCATTTACTGTATCCATTACTCCTGATGTGGTCTCCTCTACATTGGGGAGACAGGATGCCTACTCACAGAGCGCTTCAGAGAACATCTCCAGGACACCCTCACCAAACAAACCCCATTGCCCTGTGGCTGAACACTTCAATTCCCCCTCCCAATCTGCTGAGGACATGCAGGTCCTGGGCCTCCTCCACCGCCACGTCCTTACCACCACTAGGGCACAGGCAGCTCCAGATTTGGTGATGTGTAATGAGGCAGACTTGATTAAGGAGCTTAAAGTGAAGGGACCCTGTGGAGCAATAACCATAATATGATAGGATTCCCCCTGCAGTTTCAAGGGGAGAAACTGGAATCAGGTGTAACAATATTGCTATTGAGTTAAGGTCACTAAAAAGACATAAGGGAGGAGCTGGCCAGGTTTGACTGGAAGGGGAGCCTAGCTGGGAAGACAGTGGAGCAGCAACAGCAGGAGTTTCTGGGGGTAACTTGGGAGGCACAGCAGAAATTCATCCCAAGGAAGAAGAAACCCACTAAGGGGAGGGTGAGGATAGCGTAAAATCCAAAGAAAAAGCATACCAGCCAGAGGATTGGAAAACCTTTATAAAACAGCAGAGAATAACTTAAAAAAACAATAAGTAGGGGGAGAAAATGAACATGATGGTTATCTCGATAGTGACTTGTGTCTAAAAAGGTAAGAGAAGCAAGACTGGACATTAGACTGCTGGAAAATGAGGCTGGAGATGTACTACTGGAGACAAAAAGAAATTGCGGAGGAATGGAATCAATACTTTGCATCAGTATTCACAGGGGAAGATACTAACAGCAGATCAGAACTTGGAGAGTCAGAGGGCAGGGGCAAGTGTAGTGGCCATCACTAAGGAGTGGTGCTGGGGAAGCTGAAAGGTCTGAAGCTGGATAAATTACTCAGATCAAATGGACTACATTTAAAGTCTGAAGGAGATACCCACGAAGATTGTAGGGGCATTGGTGGTGATATTTCAGGAATTACCGTGGTCAGGGAGGGTCCCAGAGGACTGGAAAATGGCTAACGTATCACCCCTGTTTAAGAAGGGAGGGAGGCAGAAGCCAGGAAACGATAGGCCAGTTAGCCTGACCATGGCCATTGGTAAGATTTTAGAGTCCACTAAGGATGAGATTGCAGAGTACTTTGAACTTAAATAGGGCTGAGTCAGCACAGCTTCATCAAGGAAAGATCAAGCCTGGCAAATCTGTTAGCACTCATTGAGGAGGTCAAAAGCAAGAACCCATAGTGCTAGGGGCAAGGGCCTGGCATGGATAGACGATTAGCTGACTAGCAGAAAGGAGTCTTTATCAGGATGGCAGCTGATAAACTCCAGTGGAGTTCCTCAGGGGTCAGTGATGGGATCACAACTATCATGTTATAAATTAATGATCTAGACGAAGGAAGTGAAGACATTATTGCTACGTTTGCAGATGACACAAAGGTAAGTGGAGGGACAGGTAGTATTGAGGAAATGGGAATACTGCAGAAGGACTTGGATGGCTGGAGGAGTGGGCAAAGAAGTGACAGATGAAATACAATGTGGTGAAATGAAATATTATGCACTTTGTTAGGAAGAGTAAAGGCATAGACTATTTTTGAAATGGGGAAAGGATTCAGAAACTGAAGCTCAAAGTGACTTTGAAGTCCAAGTTCAGGATTCTCAATGTTAACGTGTCAGTTCAGTTGGCAATTAGGAAGGCAAATGCAATGTTAGCATTCATTTCAAAAGCCTAGAATACAAGAGCAGAGGTGTAATGCTGAGGTTATATAAAGTTCTGGCCAGACTGTATTTGGAATAATGTGAGCAGTTTCAGCATAGTCTGCCCTTGTAATTTATTTTCTCTATTACCTTTTTAGTCCTTTTTGCTGGACTGTCAATTTATCCTGGGCTTCAGGAATATCACTGACCTTTGCCTCCTTCTATACTTTACCTTTCAACTTCATAGTCTCCCTAACTTCCTTCATTAGCCAAGTTCGGTTTATCCCTCTCTTGTAATTTTCCCTCTTTACTGGGATATATTTTTCCTGTTTTTCCTGCAAATCCATCTGCCCAGTCTACTTCAGCCAACACTCATCCTCATTTTACAATAGTTCAGTTAAACATAATAGTACCCAATCCAAGATGCTCACACTCAAACTGAACATTAAATTCTATGTTATGATCACTATTCCTTCAGGGACCTTTTATTCTGTGGTCATTTATTTAAACTTCTCATTACCCATCACCAGATCCAATATAGCTTGTTGCCTGATTGACTCTATGGCATATTGCCCTCAGAAACTATCCCTAATACATGATGTGAATATAATGTCAGAGCTACCCTTGCTAATTTGATTAACCCAAACAAAGTAACAATTAAAGTCACCCATAATTATTGCTCTATTCCTTTTACTTTCTCCTGTTATTTGGTGATTTATAGTCTTTCCTGCAATGTAGCTACATCTTGGTAAGAGTAGTGTATGGACCCTCAATGTCTTTTTCACTTGCTTTTTTTAAATTTCCACCCGAATGGACTGTAAATCAATCAAGCCCAGATCATTTCTCTCAAATGTTGTCATTTCATATCTGAATAACAGTGCTACCCCACCACCTTTTCTTCCCATCCTTCCTTCCCCCAGTGTCTTTGTATATCAAATTCCCAATGTTGATGTCCTTATTGGGTTTGAGCATGCAATTTAGATCCTAATTTAGATCCATAACTACAACTTCTGGACATGCTAAAATTGTCCCTCACATGCTAAGCGCTGATTTGATACAATGTTCCTGAAGCAGTATATGTAGGCCCCATGCATCCACTGAAAGCATGAACACAGTGACCAACACACCGGAGTAGCTGCTCAAAGTAGGCTACAGACTGAGTGATGGGGTTCATGTATGTTCTTCGACATGGGAGGTCTTGATGCTGGAGGCAGGATATCCTTTATCTCCAGCTATGAAGTGGCCTATCTAATTCTCCTGTTGCTCTGCCTAGCCTCATGTCCTCCTGCCATTTTTGCTCCACATTAGGACTGGCTCCCAGCAAGGTGATCGTTACCAAGCAGCTCCTCTTATGCTGCACAGCACTTCGATTGCTCTACATGAAGTCCTCAAATAATTCCTGGATTTAATGTTGGTAGAATATCAGTGAAGTATTGACAAACTGTCCCAGAAAGTCACCAAATCTCTGGCAGCCAAGTGAATGTGAAAGATTAAATGCTATTAGCACTCAAAATCCTCTTCTGCAAGTTATTCTGCTTCCCCTCAGCTAATTGTACTTAGGTGATGATGTTTTAAAATAAATTTGCATCATGATGGAATTCTATGACTGACTATTCACTCTCAATATACTTCCATTGTGAGTACACAAGACAATAGAACTGAATTTAGGTTCACGTCAACCAATTCAATTAGAAAGGCTCAATCAAAGCCTGGTCACCGGTTTCTCCTCTTGACAACATAAATCAATCACTCTTACAACAAAACTCTGCAACTACTTTGCTGTTTCACTCAGCAATATTTCTAAAGGCACTGATCGCTAACTCAAGCAATCCCCAGAGAATTTCACTGGAACTCTCATTTCCTCATTATTGATTGCACATCATAAATAAACTGATCATCCAAAGAATGGAAACCAGCTCCAGGTATTTTATATTACTCACAAATGATAAAATCTATTCAACTTCTCCAAAGAGAAATAATCTCAATGCTATTTTAGTCAATCCAAAGTACTTACGCAATTATACTTTTGAAGATGGATTCTGGCAATTCACAAATCTGCAAATTCACATTGCAATGTACAAACCTTTTTTTGTAATTGTCTCATACCTTTTTAGATTCACTTCATAATAATGCCAGGCTGTGTTCATTTCCAATAAGAGACAATTTAACCATCACACCGTGACCTTCAATGGCATTACCATCACTGAATCAGCCACTACAAAAGTCCTGGGGATCTTTTGGACGAGCCATATAAATATAGTGGCTACAAGAGCAAGTCAGAGGTTAGGAACCCTGCAGCAACTAACTTACCACTTGACTTCCCAAAATCTGCCCATCATCATCAAGTCAGGATGTGATGTAATTCTCCCCTCTTGCCTGAATGAGTGCAACTTCAGAAGCTTGACACCATACAAGGTCAAAACAGCCCTGAAAATGTGTTGCTGGAAAAGCGCAGCAGGTCAGGCAGCATCCAAGGAGCAGGAGAATCGACGTTTCGGGCCCTCTAGATTGGCATCATATCCACAAAACATCCACTCCCTCCACCACTGATGCTCAGTAGCAGCAGTGTGTACCATCTATAGGACACACTGCAGAAATTCTCCAAAGATTCTTAGAAAGCACCTTTTAAATCCCATTCCCCTACCCTATATTTACCCCTGACTAATGCACCTAACACTATGGGCAATTTAGCATGTCCAATTCAGCTGACCTGCATATCTTTTGGATTGTGTGAGGAAACCGGAGCACCCGAAGGAAACCCATGCAGACATGGGGAGAATGTGCAGACTCCACACAGACAGTCACCCAAGGTGGGAATCAAACCCAGGTCCCTGCCGCTGCGAAGCAACAGTGCTAACCACTGATCCACCGTGGCACTAAAGTTGTAATCAAAAAATCAAAATGTCTCTTAAGGATATCTTTCCTTTATTTTCTGTGGGGAGGTGTGAAGAAGGTTCATGATATTATTGTTTGGAAACATTGGTTGACTGTAGACTTTATGACTTATACTTCTGTATTATTTGTTAAGGAGAGACAAATTTCATAAATGATACTAAAACTATAAGTTGCACTGGGGTTCTTGGAAATGTGTTTACAAAAGCCGAAATGCTGTCTGCCAAGTCAGTGTCGTGTCTGGTTTATAAACAACCTTATCAAATAATTGTTCACCAGGAACTCAGATTTAAAGACTTTACTTCTATTGAGGATAAAAGTCACCCATCACACTGTGATCTCAGGCTAAAACCCAGTAACACCTTATCTGGACTGGACATCTTTTAAACTATATTTGTGTGCAAATGTTTGATGTTACATTCCTGTTAGCTTTTCTCAGGTTTTCTAGATAATAAAATTCTTCTTTCTTTCACTCAAGAGAATTGAGGTAAGTGGCTCCTTTATTTCCTAGTGAACTAAGTTTTACTTGCAACCTGATTGTAATTTGCTTTTTCACACCAAACTATGAACAATTGTGGGGAATTTAAAAAGAGGGGATCTGATTCCCTCTCTTTACCTAGTCATAACAATAACAGATTGTGAACAGAATCGGTGTTGCATTTCAACTCCTAAGATGGCTCATAGACATATTCAATATTGCCACAATTAGAACATTTCACTTTTATTTTGGACATTCTAATTTTGGAGAAGTCACAAACCCAGATTTTCTGGGAAATAATATGCCTGCATTTTTAAAATTGTGTTTCAAACTGACTTTTTTAAAAAAATCTTTGAACCTTCAACTTTTTAGACACCTTATGTCTTCTTAATGATATGGAGTTTGGTTTTAAAAGAGAAGTGGATTTTGATTTATATAAATGTGAGGTGTTGCATTTTTGTAAAACAAACAAGGGCAGGATGTATACACCTAGTGGTAGGGTCCTATGGAGCACTGTTGAACAGAGAGATCTAGGGGTTCAGGTGCATAGTTCCTTGAAAGTGGTCTCATAACATAACAGGATGGTGAAGGCAGCATTTGGCATGCTTGCCTTCATTGCTCAGACCGTTGAGTACAGGAGTTAAGACATCACGTTGAGGCTATACAGAACATTGGTGAGGCCACATTTGAAGTTCTATGTACAAATCTGATTGCCCTGCTATAGGAAGGATGTTGTTAAATTGGAAAGGGTGCAGGAAAAGATTTACAAGCACATTACCGGGACTGGAAGATTGATTTATAAGGAGAGACTGGGATGTTTTTCCCTGGAGCCTTACTGGTTTAAGTGGTGACATCAGAGGATTATAAAATCATGATGGCATAGATAAGGTGAAGAGCAAAGGTCTTTTCCCCAGGGTAAGGGAGTTCAAAACTAGAGCGCCTAATTTTATGGTGAGAGGGGAAAGATTTAACAGGGACAGAGGGGCAACTTTTTCACAAATGGCAGCTCATATATGGAATGAAGTGCCAGAGGAAGTGGTAGATGTAGGTACAGTTACAGCATTTAAAATACATTGGATAGGTACTTGAATAGGAAAGTATTAGAAGGATTTATGCCAAATGGGACTAGTTTAGTTTGGGAAATCTGGTCGGCATGGACGAGTTGAATTGAAGGGTTTGTTTCTGAACTGTATGACTCTGTGAGAAAGAATCTAATTAAGAAAGCCTGAAGTTTGGCCTCGGATGAAAACTCCAATTTCCTTGTTTGTTTCTTCCTACTACTCATGAATAAATATCTTCTGGTGCAGTTTCTGCATTTATGTGCAATTTTCCTAAGTGTTGCATTTTAAGAAAGAAAATGTGTACATTGCCATAAAATAGAGCAGCACAAAATGCTGTTTGAATATTAAATTTCTAAATATTACTGCTGTCTGTGTGTCTGATATCTCTCTGTAGACCATCATGTTTGCCTGATATTTTGTTACTATTTCATGACATACACTGTCCTTTGCGTTCCGACAGAAGTGATGAGATGCCAAAAATACAAGGGAATGAGTCCACATATCTGATATTATACTCATTTAATAAGGAAATTTATCCACTATTTCTGCCAATAAAACACCATCTCACCTCATGTACCAATAAGTGCTGTATTCACAATGAAGCTTGCACTGACCATGTGTGGTTAATGAAGGATGGTACAGACTGATTGGGAAGGCAGAAAAGCATTCTAAATGTACCCAACATGTAATGGCCCAGCACTGGTTTATCATGAGACATTTACACTGTCACTTCCTTCATATTTCACTCTGGTTTTTCTTCATGTTATTATCCTTGCTAATACTTCTACTGGAGCAGTCAGATCCCAGAATGAAGTGTAGCTTCATAGATCATGTTTTATTTAACGTAAGACTCTTTCACTGAAACCCAAGCATGCCAGGCTGCGGATATAGTTTTGACCTAAATCAGACACTTATGACATGAAAACATAGGAAATAGGGTAGGAATAGGCCATTCAGTCCATCGACTTTCTCTGTTATTTCATATGGTCACAGCCAATCATCTGGCTCTGTATCCTGTTCCCACCTTCTCCCAATATCCGATGATCTCTTTAGCCCAAAGAACTAACTCCTCATGAAAACACTCAATGTTTTGGCCTCAACCATTTTCAGAAGCAGAGAATTCTACAGACTGACTCATGTTTAGGTGAAGGTGTTTCTCCTAATCTCAGTCCCAAACGATTTGCCTCATATCCTTAGACCATGATGCCTGTTTCTGGACTCCATAGTCTTTTTGTTCTGCTATCAAAGTCAATAACCTCATATTTATTTTACATTATGTCTCATCTGCTATGCATTTGTCCACACACTCAATTTGTCCAAATCATACCAAACCATCTCTGAATCTTCCTCACAACTCACTCTCCCACTTTTTATTAATTGGCATCTATGGGACCAGGAATATGCCAGTTGATTGAATAATCCATGTAAAACACACACAAACAAATAAAAACATAATGCAAAGAGTATACACCTCACTGTTATTCTTTATTTAGAACATAACTCACTTGCATCATAACGCAACTTTGCCTTAAATAAAAGTTACTGCAGAGAGTTTTCTTATTCGCACCCGCAACAGACTACTGAAATTGTGGCAGATTGCGGCATTTCAGAAAAAATGACTTGAACTTGAATCAATTGTTGATATTTTGTGTGACCACTCAATTAAATATTAAGTATATTTACATTGATGTAAATAAATAAAAAACTCTAACAACTGGACAGAATAATACAGTAAATTTGGCCATATTTGAGGTATATAATTTTTGCTGGTTTATCAAGAATACAAATTCATAAGATGCCAATTAAGACAAAGTTTGCTGTACTAAATCTAGTTCTCTTATCTGAATCATTAATGCATGTTGTGAATAGCTTGGGTCTAAGCAATGAACCTTGCAGTACCACATTAGTCACAGCCCGAACTTAAAAAAAGATCTGTTTATTCCTACTCTTTGTTGCCTATCTGCCAACAAATTCTCTGTCCATGTCAGTACACTATCCTCAATTCCATGCAGTTTAAATTTTACACACTAATCTCTGTTGGGGACTGTGTCGAAGGCCTGCTGAAAATCCAAATGAACCGCATAAACTGTCTCGCTCTCATCAACTCTGCTATTCCTATCTTCAAAAAATATCCAATTTTTCTGTCAAGCATGATTTCCCCTTTCATAAATCCATTTTGACACTGTCCAAGCCTGTCAATGTTTCCAAGTGTCTTCTACTAAACCTTTTATAATGGAATCTGGCATTTTCCTTGCTATTGATGTCAGGCTAACCAGTCTATAATTCTGTGTGTTCTCTCTACCTCCTTTCTGAAATGATGGAATTGCATTAGCTCCAAGTCATAGGAACTGTTTCAGATTCTATGGAATCTTCAAAGATGACCACTAATGCATCCATTATTTCTATTACGCAAAAGAAAGTAAAAACAAACAAGCCAAGCCATCTAAACGTATCAGGAGCAGATTACAGACAAGCAAATCAAAGTTCCATCTACTCCACAACACAATCACTATACAGATGGACAAAACATAATATTATCCATCGCTGTCAAATCGATAAATTGGCTTAATTTCTTTTCAGCTCTGATTTGAGAAATTTTGCAGCCATTTTCCTTGACCATTCACACAGAGCTTAGATCTCTTCAGTCCTTTAATAATTCGCAGAATTCCAACCAAAGACTTTGATCTGAACTGTTCTCAAACTACAACTCTGGAGCGGAGCTAAAAGTCTGAACCCTTAGCCATTAACTGCTCTGAACAATTCTTTTTTCAAGGAAAAAATATTCTTACATTTGATTTCAGTCAGGTTTCCTTTAAGCTAAGTAAAAGTTTATCCATCTGTTTTTCTAACCTAAAATCAATCCTTGATTATTCTAAATCCTAAAGCAAGCTGATGCATTTCAATGTTTTCTCATTTTCTCTCATCATAAAACCCTCAACTAGAAACAGATTTCCATTAACTCTCTCAGAAATATTCAGCTATATACTCTCTGACAGATACTGGTCTATAAGTCAGGATTTTGAAAGACTGCAATATCAAAATAAACCAATGTCCATATCTCTAATTTGAGGTCTAAATTCTTAAATAAAGATAAAACACACATGTTTCATCACAATGTTGACATCATAAATGATTTGCCTATCTGTTTCTGCAAACTATTATCCCCCCATAATAGAATCATGAATCATGCTTCAAAATTTAATCTGAAAAGGAAGTTTAAGCCAACATCTCTGTAATGATAAATGAAATTATTCATCTGAACAATAAAGGCAACTGAATGAACACCACAATAGTGAGCAAGGTCTTTCGGAGTGGATAATTAACTCTTCAGAGGCAGAGCTCCAGCAGAGATATGCTGACATTGACATTAATTTGTTCAATGACCATAGATTTGAAATGGCAAAGTTATCTCGCTCAGAATTTGGCTGAGAAAGCTTGACAAGCATTTTAAACTGCCAATAACGATAGTGTTCTTACAGTATTAATAGATTACTTTTAATTAACACAGTGAAGCAATGAAAGGGATATTGTTTATTCTGATATGAACAATTTAAAATACGTGACATTTTACAACTCAGTAGTAATGACCCCCTGAGTTCAAAATCTTACGGCAGTCATTTTTGACATCTTTTCAGAGAAGGAAGCCTGAACATTCAATAAAAAACAATTAAGATCATCAGACCTGAAACAGTCTGTAACCTATACATAGTGAGTCAATGAAGTTATGCAGGTTTTTTTAAAATCAAAGACCTGAATATTCTGACTGATCACATTCTGATATTGTTTCTTATGTATTCATGAAGTTTATGAAAAATACTATTTTTTGAGGTAGTGTAGTATTAATATGAACACTTTTCATTTCATAAGACTCGAAAGAAGCCACGTGGCTCTTATATAGAGCAAGTGTCCTATAGTGTGGTTTTCCCCATCATACCACGTTGTAATTAAATATTGGCAGTACAAGATAGGGGACACAAAAATGGTTTGTTTACAGATACATTCCCCACAAAAGAGTTATGTAGGGAAAACAAAATGCTGGGCTGGCTGGATGGTAAAAGAGATAGAGATCAAGATGAAGCAGGAGAGGACGCATATGACAAATATCAGATTGATAATACAGTTTCGAGCCTGAGTGGACATAGAAAGTTCAGCGGCAAGGTGACAATGGAAGTGAGAGGGCCAAGTACAAGAAGAGAGTTATAGTTAATATGAAAAGGAATCTTTAAAGTTTTTCAGTAGGAGTACTTTTGTTAAAGAAAGAGTAGCAAGAAGAGAGATGAGGCAGGAAAGAGACCAAAAAGGGTACCTGTAAAGGGAAACAGGGAGCATGGCTAAGGAACTAAATAAATACTATCCATCCATGCTTAATTAAAGAAGAATATGCTGAAACCAGAGTGAAAGAGAGAGCAGTCAAAAATACTACATGTACTAACGTTTGATCAAAAGGAGGTCCCAGAAATTTATTGAATGTTAGGCGATAGCCTGCTAATATCATGAAACAGTCATGTTGAAAGAAGCCACTATTAAAGGCAATTGATGCATCTGTATTGAGATTTGTGATTAATAAATATTACTAATTCGCATTTATTTTGTATCTTTCATCTTTAGTTTTATTTCCTTATATTCTTTCTCTGGCCCAGGCTACCAGGGACTTTTAGGTGACAAGTTTGGAAGACATGGTTAAAGTGTGATGATCTTGGAAGGCAGCTGGGAGCACTGGGGAATGTGACTCCTCCCCCTGTGCATTTCTTGTTTTCCAGGCGACGGTAAGGATTGAATATTCATCATGGAAAGGTTATGCAGCATTAAAGTAGTTAACCACAAATCTGTCTATCTGCTCAGAGCTGTGCTGCAAAGCACCTCCTCAAGCGGTCCAGATTGCGGAAGTGCTAGTTCAGCCAAAGCTTGTTGCTTGATAACCTTTCCGGTGGTAGCATAGCTTATATAAGCCAACTCTGCAGTGATTCATGACTTTTTGGAGGAAGTCATGTGCCAAATCAGAAGGTGATTTCCTAGCTGTGCAGTGCAAACCTGTAACCTGGCTGTTTGGAGAGGATAAAAACCAGACGGTGGATTGACGTGGGATGCATGCATCTTGATTGATTCCAGGAAACAAGACCTAGGACCACAAGATATTGTTGCGAGTGTTTAGAAACAAACATGTCAAGTGAAACCTTTTCTATTCAAAAAGATGCCAGGATGGAAATAAGACTTTGACACAGTTCAACATATAAAATGAACGAAAACCCTTCGTAATCCAAGTGAAAGCCATTGCCTTTTGCACTGCCTTGACAATTGGAGCCAACCCAACTGAGATCAGCTTTTTCAGCACAGACCAAATATCAAAACATGTTCATGTTCTCTGCTCCAAACAATCTAACTACAAACAGGCTTATTGAGGAGCATACAGAGAATTTTGTAAATGTCTTACCAGATGTATAAGCAACAATCCAACATTTTTAAAGGATATAATTAGAAGGAAGTGTGGCAAGCAGTAATTCAATCAAACTCTTAAAAAGGTTCCAGTTATTTTTTTTTTAAATTGGTGTGGTAACCATGACATCTGTGATGAAACAGAAACATTGAATTTAAAATACCAGCAACCTTTTAGTTTCTATTGCTTCTCTTTTGGAATTTATACCACTGCACTAAAAACAATGTCTGGCACAGTCTTCATTTCGATATAAAATATCCGATATCTCTTTTGATGATGATTCTTCGGATCAAGTATTCTCATCTCTTGCCAACATAATTAAAAATGTCCTTTTTTGTTTTTCACCTCAATTGCTGTTATGTGATCATGTTTATTGTATTTACCTACAAAAATAGTCAAGGAAGTTCTTAAGTGAGACACTGTGAATTTTGCCTGGTAAATGAAAACCACTACACCAATGCACGTTTCTCCTTTTCGTTCACAAAAAAACGTATGACTGCTAGCATATGGCTCGTTGGCCATGAAAGTTGGGTATTTAAAAAAGTGATCGCACTGTTGTTGGTTGAGACATATTAAGACATGGTCTGGAATGCAGTTGTAAAACAGATAACGACATGAATATTCAAAGTCTTCATGTTGCTTGCATTGCCTCAAAAAACAGTGACTCCCAAAACGAAAATCTTATTAAAATGTTCCAACGTTTCATAAGTGGAGCGTTCAAGCCTTACAATTCTGAGTGGCTTATTAAAATTCTAATTTTTCCTACATTCCTGAAAACAATTTGAATTTGAAACATTATTGCAATTTTTTTAATAGTCTAAAAATGAAAATTCAATAAGTCAAAAGGATCTCTGAATAATTACCATCCTACATCAAGAATTGAGAGTAGAATGCGATGAAAGGAAGAAATGTCGTCATATATAAGTACTGCAGTGAAGAAGTAGTTAATTTTCTTCTCTTTTAGTGTTACTGAGAATATAACTGCCCCTTTAGAGGCAGTGTGTGTGACAATACTTCCTAATGGACAGAGAATTGAGGGGAGTTTCCTTGGTCTTTTGCAGGTGGATGGGAGCTGGAATAGCAGAGGGCACAGAAAGGTGATGGTATCAGGAAGAGTTTGTAAAATTGAGAGGGGCTAATTCTCAGGAGATTCCTGTGCCTCTGTATGGACCTCCCAAGGCGGAGGTGGGGGGTGGGGTGGGGGGCGAATTGCAGCCAATGCTACAAAGAATATTTTTTACCACTCTTCTTTGTGTTATTGAGTAAAGGATTGTTGCACTTTGAGAAATCAAGTTACTGGAACTCATAGTAATTTGCGTTTACACTGCAGTATTGCAAGCAGTGATGGAGGAAAGTTAAGGCGCCATGGTACATGTAAAAGTAAATGAAACCTGACAAAAGCCTGCTGCTCACTCCCATCTATTGCTGTAACCTGTTGCCTTCAACCTGTAAATAAGAGACCACATAATTCATGCAACAGCCACCACATGCCTGTTGCAAAAACGTGCAATAATCTTAAGGGGAATAGAGAACAGGAACATCTCCAACTCCTGTGAACTGATGCTCTTGAACTCTTCCTCCAGTTTTTCTCCCACTCCATCCATTTTTTGTTTGCATGCTTAGAGGTTTTAAAAGGGGTTTGAATTTCAGCTTGTAGAGTTACATGGTGATAGTTCAGTTTGTTTACCTGTGGCTAGAAAGTATTGTAGTAATAAACAGTATTTTGGTGAAGTATAGAATAATGGGCAGTTTCTTTTCCCTGTTAACCTGATTCCATCAGACAAGTGAAATGGAGACATTTTGGTGATCCCTGGGAATGGTGCAGTTCAAGAATGAGTGCACCTTCCCACATAGATTATAACAATGTCAGCAATCTGCCCAGGAATCCATGATGAGAAATGCAGATAAGGTCAGAAAGGTTGCACTCACTGGCAATTTTCTGAAAGGAAGGCAAGTTTGTCTTTCGGACATGTTTCACATCATTTGCACGAAGAGCCTGTTAACGCATTAGAGACAATTGAGAAGGGAGGTCAAAGACCCAGCATAGACTGAAAACTGCCGTTTTGATGAACAAGGATTGAAAACATTTATTTAACAATTGGTACTTCAGCACCAAAATAGCCAGAAGTCTTTATGTTTTCTTATAACTCCCACACTAAACTTCTTGTGAAAGAACAGAAATCACAATACTTGACCCACAGTTAACTTGAGCTGATCAGTGTTCGATCTTTAGTGATCAGGTTGCTTGCTTCAGATCAGCAAAGACATTCCATGAAACAAAAAAAGAATTAACTGCCACAGTCTCTATGCATTTAGAATGGTAACTTAAATAGTTGGAAACACAGTGATTTTGGAAAGCAAGTTCATCATTTGTTGCCATGGTCACAAGAGCTCAATACCAAAACTGCAATAAAACTGATTACAGGTCCCCTGCTGCAGAGGTTACAATGACACCTGGTTCTTTATAATGACTAGCCGTTAAAGAAAGTCACATCAAAATACATGAAATAAAATACAGATCGAAAAATAGATAAAAATATAAGTAGTATCAAACAGCCTGCTTCTCCTCTTTTGTAAGTCTGTATGTGTATATAGTGAAACATGACTTCCCGTCAGTCTCTGACACAGCTTCAGCAAAATTCTAAATATTTTCTTTCGTGCATTGTAAAATACATTTCTGCATGCTGAGAGACTGAACAAATTCTGAATAATGAATAACCGTCAAGAAAAACTTCCCCAATAGACAGATACTGCATTTGAAAGTGGATTTAAGATTCAGAAATTTGAACTCGTCAGTTTCAAAAATGTGATTTTCAAAAATTTCACATATTGAAATTTTAAAATCAGCAAAGACAACTCAGGATGGTGATGGTTTGTTCATTTTACTTGGCATAATACTTCACAACTTTTATATTATCGGGAGTTGTAATCTTCTGCAAAGGGATGTGGAATGATTTAATGATTACCTCGCATTTCCAATTGAATACAGAACAAAGCTTTGAGCATAAATTCCATTAATTTACCCAAGTACAGCAACACCACCTTTACAAGGCAATTATCCCTATTAAAGAATAAGACAGTTTTCCTTCATTCTAGATTTCTTCACCATCCACTTAGCATCTCTCAGAATCATATAGGCTTCAATAACATCATCTTCAATTCTTAAAGGAGGCTGACCAAGTTTTTTCTCATTAAGCAACTCCTTTATCCCAGACATTTCCATAGTGAATTTCCTCTGAACTACCATGATTTTCACCAACCCCAGCACGAGATCACCACCAAGTATAACTTCCTCTCCCCTGTCAGGATTCCAAAGAGGTCTGTTGTTTCCATGATGCACTAATCCACTCCTTAGTCACCCCAACATCATTGTCTGTCCAACAGCATCTTCCAAGCACTGGCAGATGTAATACTGACATTTTCACCCCCATACTGCTGGCTGAAGCAACAATTTACTGCAAGCCTTTCACTTTGGGACACTGTATTGGCTGCTACAAAGTGGTCTCCTCTAACTGAAAACTAAACATAGATTCTCTGATCACCTTTGCACAACATTTCCACTCAGCCCATAGCATAACCAGACCTTCTGGTCACTTTGAACTTTATTTCACCATCTTGTTCTGATATTCATTTCTGTCCTTGGCCTGCTGCAGTGTTCTAACAAAATTTAACAGGAGCTTGACAAACAAGACCTCAGCTTCCAATGAGGCCCTTTACAGTGTTATGAATTCAAAAACTGAGTAAACGTTTAGTCCCCATTTTGATGCGGTTTCTTTAGCCAGGTGTCTCTCTGAATGATTTCATTTTCAAACAGAACTGTTTACCATCTGACCATTTACTCCTGCCAAATGCTTTGTTTCTTTTCCTTTTGTTTACACTCACTTTTCCTTTTGTTCCAAGACTTATTTGTTGTTTGATCTCTTCCTATTAGAGGCCTTCCCTACTTCACTCTCTCTCTCTCTCTCTCTTTTTCCTCTCACTCGCCCCACTGGCATAAAATCCAATACATTGTTATCCTCCTCCCGTTCCAAAAAAAGTCATGTTTGGCACAATGCTTTAATCATCACAGATGCTGACAGACGTGAGTATTCAGAGCATTTGCTTCTCTCACTTTCAACTTCTGACATATTCAGTTTGTACCTTTTAGAGAAAGGGAAAAAAAAGTGCATAGCACTATACAACACATTTCATGATCACAAGTATCTGTATAAAATGTTACAGACGCTGGAAACTAGAAAATCAGTCTTAGTTTGACCATGTCGATTGAGAGATCAATGTTGGCCTGGTCACTGGGATAGCTCAACTGCTTTTCTTCAAAGAAGTACCATAGTAACTTTAACATCCACTTAAGAGTAAATGGGACCTTAACATGTCATTCAAGAGACAGTACCTCCGATAATGTAACACTCCACAGTATGATACTGGCACTCAGAGGCAATGTGCTTACTTGTGATCCACAACAAACACTACATTTGACAATGAAATTTAACTAAAACAAATTTCAGAGAAAATGCAAAACACCATGTAACTGAACCAAATTCAACAGAATTCCTTACATGAACTAGACTAGCATTTACCAATTCATGAAACCCCATGTGAGGACTTGCTGTCTTAACACGATGGTCTTCTTGGATATACAGAGGAATTAAGAAAATACATTCGACAAACATAGGCCAATGGAAAAGCAGCATTAAATATTGATCTAATTATCTTGTGTACGAAAGAAGGAATTATAATGGATAATTTATGCTGCAATTCACAATTTACCTTCACAAAAATTAAGCTGAGAAAGAGATTATTCAATGCAGATTGATACTCTATTTATGTGCTAACCACTTGGATATCTGGGGGTCAGTTAGCTAGAGTGTGGTACAAAGGAAACCCAACATTGTGTTTTTCATCCTCACACTGGCTGTAATAGTTCATGGTGGCCCTACCTCCTCATCCTACTCCAAGCACATGGAGTCACTACCCTCAAGCCACACATAACCAATTGTCTCCCTCTGGTCCTTTGTGGACTATGGCTCATTATCTTCCATGAATTATGACTTGGAGGTACCAATGTTGGGCTGGGGGAACAAAGTTAAAAATCACAAAACACCAGATTATAGTCCAATTGGTTTAATTGGAATCATTAGCTAGTACTTGCAAATAAATCTGTTGGACTATAACCTGGTGTTGTGTGTTTTTAACTTTTCCCTGAGTTAGGAATCTATGGTGAATGGTGATAAGGCATGCTATAATTAGTGCGAGACATAAAGATTGATTAATCAAATCTGTAGCAATAAGAAATATTCAGGGAGCAATATAAAGTCTATTGTCAATACAGAGGAGAGAGAGAAAAAAAAAGAAAACAATCACATTAAACTGGTAACTATTTGCATTCATCAAAAATGTCTGAACAACATGCAGTAGTATTGTCCAAAGCAATTTGCAAACTCAAAAGATTAGAGGGAAAAATGCATGACTATTCAAATTTTGAAGTGCATTTCTTGTATGTGTGCTCTTCTAGTAATGTAAACAACGTTGCAGCATTGACAATTTATATATTACAGTACTAACAAGTTAAAATGTGCAGGTCCTATTTTGCAGTAGGATTTAATGAAGTAAATTGCACAGAATGGAAATGTATACCACTGATATTCACATAGTACCTTTAATGCAATAAAACATCCCAAGGCACATCACAAGAGCATAAGGCAAAACATGTCACTGAACCACAAGAAAAGACATTGTCTATATCTAAGACTCGTCAAACAGGTAGATTTTAAAAGCAGGTTTTTAAGGAGGGAAGAGATATGGAAGAATCAGAGAGGTAGATGGAGGCTATTCAGGTAACTGAAGGCATAGCCACCAATAGTAGAGCAATTAAAATTGGTGATGTACACAAGGATGAAATTATGAAGTGCAGATACTATGGCTTTAAGAGGTGTATTTTGTACTTTTTTTTAAAATGAAGAGAGGATAACAAAGAGGTGTCCAGCAGTCTCTTCCAAGCCAATAAAGTCAACAGCTTGTGAGTGCCTGGGTATTTTTTCAAGTTAGAATGATAAGAGCAGTATGACTGGGTGGAATCAGGCTCCCTCAAAACCAGAGTTTTGTTTAATTTTTCAGTTGTTGGGGATTTGAAGTTGGTTGTGGAAGCTGCCATACATCTCTCCCTGCTACAGCAAAATGTTCACATTCTCTCTTTCTGCCAGAATTTTCTTTTGATGTTCTTTTCTCCTAGACCGGAGAAATCACACTTGTGAAACAATCCATTTTACTGAATTTGCCCTTGCCAATGGCAGGTTTATGGGATCTTACTATGTTGGAACATTTACTGTTTAGTCATTAATCTATCATTCTGTTAACTTTTCCAATAGTTAAAGTTAGACCAATTCTTTTTTTTTGTTTTATTTTTATAGTAGAGTTAAAATACAAGTGTTATTTTGCTTAAAACTAAGTAGTGTGACCAATCAACTTACATCTGGAACACTGCACCTTCCACTTGCCTTTAAATAAGATAAAAGTTAGGTGTATCTCCTTGGTCAATTTGAAGGGGGTTTGGTATGGTCCATACAAAGACATCGTGGAGTACTGTGGAGCTGGAAGGAAGTGTAAAGCTGGTGATAGCAAGGTTGTGGAGGAAATTGAAAATAGGAGAGTTTAAAAAGTCAAGATTAGATTAGATTACTTACAGTGTGGAAACAGGCCCTTCGGTCCAACAAGTCCACACCACCCCGCCAAAGCGCAACCCACCCATACCCCTACATTTACCCCTTACCTAACACTACGGGCAATTTAGCGTGGCCAATTCACCTGGCCTGCACATCTTTGGACTGTGGGAGGAAACCGGAGCACCCGGAGGAAACCCATACAGACACGGGGAGAACGTGCAAACTCCACACAGACAGTCGCCCGAGGCAGGAATTGAACCCGGGTCTCTGGTGCTGTGAGGCAGCAGTGCTAACCACTGTGCCACCGTGCCGCCCACTGGGAACCAATGTAAGTCACTGAACACAGGGGTGATGGGGAGTAGATTAGAACAGAGCGATGTTGGATAACTTTGAGCTTATGAAGTATATAACGTGAGAAACCAGTGAGGAATGTGCTAAAGGGACAGTTGAATTCAGAAATGTGTTCTTAAGAATTTCACTGAAAGATATCTGAAATTTTATCATGTTTTCTGTGAATAAAAGACAAAACAGAATTGATAGAATAACAGCAGTGGGATTTTCCTACTTATCTTTTAAAGTAGTGACTGATATGTACTTCCACCGGTGAGATAGTTCACCAGATTGCCTGCTAATGTTCACCTATTAAGTACCCTAACATTGGTGTGTCAGGTCACCAGAAGCTAGATCCAGAGTGGATCCAGTAAACATAATTCTCTTTTTCTTCTTCTCATGCAATGGGCATTACAGAGTGAGAATTGGAGGCAAGGATGGGATAGATTTGAGTGGCCACTGCCTATGCCACTGAATATCCCTCCAAGTGTCACCAGGCTGGTGCAATTAGACTCTCCCCCCAAACTCAGCATGCTGGTCACTCTGCATTCCCAAGAAGTTGGGGAGGTAGTGACTGGAGGGCTTTCAATTGCCAATAATTGACCTGAATTCAGGGCTTTAATTGCTGGCGAGTCACAAAAGCCTCCTTTGGGCTTTCTCGCTCATTATTTAATAATAGAGGTGGCAATAAAAGTGTCAACTTTCTTTTCAGAGCAAACTCGCTCGATTATTACCCCTTCTCCAGAATGGAGAAGGTTCGAGCTATTGTCACGCATGTGCAGAGGTGATTAGCAGAAATAATAACAAGCAGCAAATTTCTTACTATCTTACTAAAAGCAGAAAAGCCTCGTACAGAATCATGAAAATGCTGAATATGTTCTGAACTTTATATCAGATTTGCAAATCATTTCATTCCTTTGTAACAATTTGATCTGCTTCACTGGAGTGCAACTGATAAGATGTTCAACTGAACACATATTGAGCTATAGAGTGTCTGCTCTTATGGTGATCATCTGATACATCTCCAGCAGTAAAACAATCTGGAGAGTGATGAGAAAGTCCAATCTTTCCATCGTTTTTCTGCACAGTACCAGTGGCATGGGTCATAATCATATATACAAGCATAACATTCTGGAAGCCAAGTCCCTCACCACTTATGAGCAACTTTACGAAAAAAAAACAATTGTCTTAAAAATGCACAATATACATAGTGCACTTTTAGACTGTAGCTGTGAGTTTTACCTTCCAAAGGATATTTTACTGATACTGCAATGCTTACATTGTCCCTAACCACATGAGCTGGATATGGATATCACGGCACTGAAGAATCCAATAATGTTTATTCCAGTTAACTATTGCACACTAACATTATATTTCCCAGACACCAACTTGTCTGGGATAATATGAAAATATTAAGTTACATGGAGCCATTGTCATGCATATGCAGAGGTGTTTCCAGTAGCACATCTTACTTCAAAATGATCCTGGGGTAGGATGGAGTGAGAGGGGTTTACACCCTCAGGACACATAATAATGTCACTCGCATGATGTCCCAAGGAATACTGACATTCTGAACAGATATAACATCTAGCAGTCTGCTATAGGGTTTACAGAAGGATGGTAATCAATTTATATTGGCTGCATGGTGCCCAGGAGGACGGACGATCTATTTATAGTTAAGCATTTGCACGCTGCCTTTCCAAATGATTAAAAATGTTGTTGCCTAGAGACCATGAGGACAGCATTAACTCTGTGTGTATTTAAATACATTCAATGCAGGGCTAAGCTACCTTCTATATGTAGTTTCACACAATTACTTTCTCGGATAAGGTTGAACCCAAATCTTGATTTTTACTACAAATTGAGTATCAATCAAGCCCTTAAAATGATGTGAAGGTAATATTCACAACTTGAAGTAAAAGTAAAGGAACTGTCTGGTGCTGAATTTTCTGTACAAACTGCAAATAAAGTGCACCCCTAACTTAAAGAACACATTTGATGGGGAGGCAATGACAAGTGTGTTGTGACAAGTGAAACCGAACAAAAGCTTATTAACGTATCAACCAAAGAAGAACAGCTGAAAAAAAAACTGAAGAGCTGCATCTTCTCCACTGTAATTACCATGTTTGAACCATTCTTTCAATTGCTTTTGCTTTTTTAGGAACTAAAATAAGGATTCTAGTAGGCTTACTTGCAGTGTTAGCTCATGTTTAAAGCATTTAAACTTCGAAACGCATGGCCTGAGACAAACAACCAGAATGGCTTTATCTTGTTACACTGTTGTGGTTCTGTTCACCGAGCCGGGAATTTGTGTTGCAGACGTTTCGTCCCCTGTCTAAGTGACATCCTCAGTGCTTGGGAGTCTCCTGTGAAGCGCTTCTGTGATCTTTCCTCCAACATTTATATTGATTTGTGGTGTGGCTACACCAACTAGCCACGAAACGACATGACCAGCTATCCTTAGTAGCCACACACTCAGATGACAAGCAACATGAGTCTGACTGGGACAACACTACTATTATAGGATAAGCCAAACAGAGAACAGCCAGGGAATTCCTAGAGGCATGACATTCATCCACAGATTCAATCAAGAAGCACAGCGATCTGGACCCAATATACCAGCCACTGCAGCGGACAGCTGGAACTGACAACCGGAAGCGGCAGATACAAATCACTATAAATGTTGGAGGAAAGATCACAGAAGCGCTTCACAGGAGGCTCCCAAGCACTGAGGATGTCACCTAGCAGAGGACGAAACGTCTGCAACACAAATTCCTAGCTGGGCGAACAGAACCACAACAAAAGCACCCGAGCTACAAATCTTCTCACAAACTTTGATCTTGTTACACTAGTCATGTGTAAGCAGGGGTATTAGATGTAGGTGCTCATAATCATGATATCACAGGTGTATATGACTGCCATGTTACCAAAACGTACCTGAGAACTGCAGAGTACAAGGCATCATGTGCAAGGGTGGTATTGATGGCTTAGGAATGATTTCCATACACACAGCAAATTAAGTAATAATCATAGACTCTCTACAGTGTGGAAGCAGGCCATTCAGCCCATTGAATTCACACTGACCTTCAGATGAGCAGCCCACCCAGAATGGCCTCCCGATCCTATATTCGTAAATCTGCATTTCCAATGGTTAATCCAGCTAACCTACACATCCCTGGAAATAATGGATCGTGGCCAGTCCACCTAACCTGCATATCTTTGGACTGTGAGCGGAAACCAAAGCACGTGGAGGAAACAGACTCAGACACAGGGAGAATGTGCGAACTCTACACAGGCAGTCACCTGAGATGGAATAGAATCCAGGCCCTTGGCACTGTGAGGCAACAGTGCTAACCACTGAGCCACTGTACTAGGCTACCCAGTTCAAAAATCACGACGAATGTTGGAAAACAAACAAAAGCTAAAATTGCTGAAAAACTTATCACATCTGGCAGCATTTGTAGAGTCAAAGCAGAGGTTATGTTTTACATCTCATGATCTTCTTCAGAACTGACTGTAGCCAATAAAAGGTTGGTTTATCTGCTGAAGATTGCATAGGGGAAGTGGGTTTGGAGAAAATGATAGAGGGACATGGAGCACAGAGAGAGAGAGAGAGAGAGAGAAAAGAACAGTTGGGCAGACAAAGGAATTGCTTGAAACGTCGAGTCGCATACTCCTCGGATGCTGCCTGACCTGCTGTGCTTTTCCAGCATCACACTCTTGACTCTAATCTCCAGCATTTGCAGTCCTCACTTTCGCTGAAGGAATGGTAAAAGGTCAGCCTGTGAAAATCAATCGCTGCTAATGGGGACGATAGGTAGATATCAATGGGTTGTGTGTGGTAGCAGTCCATGTGATGACAATGCCTGGTGTTTGGGGGTTGGGCTAAGAACAAAGGAGAAAATGCTCAGGCCCTAAAATTACTGAACTTGATATTGAGTCTCAAAGGCTGCAGAGGTCCCAAGTGAAAAATAAGGTTCTGTTCTTCCAGCTTGTGCTGAGCCTCACTGGAGACAGAGCAAGCCTGAGAGAAAGGTGTTGACCAGGGAACACAGTGGTCTGTTGAAATGGCATGCAACTGGAAGCTCTGAGGCTTTCCTGCAGACAGAACGCTGCCCATGAGAGCTGCGATGACATCGACAACTGCTGAAGTGGTTTCTGAGGTGATGTTGAAGCAGCTAAAATCATGACAACAATGCTAATTATTAGCTGTCATTTTGCAAGTTAATATGCTTGTTATTAAATTTCTTATCCTTTCATGACTTTGTTTCTGCTTATCTCAGTAACTCCCACCAGCCAGACAACCCTCCAAAGATATCTGTATCTCTCTAAGTTTAGCCTCTTTAGCATCAGATTTTCATTGCTCCACTGTTTGTTCTGTCAGCTACCAGGGGTCTAAATGTGAGCAATTTCCTTAAGCCTCACTGTACCTCTATTCACCTTAAAGCTTGCATTTTGGACCACATTTTGGTAATCTGCCCCAATAGCTCCAATATGGCTCACTGTCATGTTTTGACTTATAATTCTCCTCAGCACATATTACCGTGTTAAAGGCAAAGTATACGTGATAAATGCTGTTGCCTCTGTCCCCACAATAGATGTGTGTCCAAATTTCTGTGAGCCGTGAATCCTGAAATCAGATTCTCTAACAGATCGTGGGATTAGTGGCATTTTTCACCATTCTCCAAGGTTATAAACTTTCTTGCTATTTGAATTCATTGAATTCTTAACCCTGCATCACATACATTCATTTGGAGCAATTTTAAAAGAAAGATTTCTTCCCTTGTAATACTGCTTAGTTGTCAATGTCACACAAGGCCAGTTAGTTCTAAATGAGATTAAAATTTTAAAATTGTACATGATTCCTCATGGTGAAAAGGAGAGGTGGGGAGGGGTATTGCAGGGAAGAAAACATTATCGAAAGCAGCTTCATGAGGCTCAGAAGCAGTATCAAGTTCCTAAAGACGCTCTCAATAAAATAGACATGGCTCAAATTCCAATTGCATCCTACAATGCAGACATTTTATCCGAGGCCACAGTTGCCTCAAAACTGGCAGTTGCACAAACTGGGAGTATCAGATTAAGCTAAATAAGCAATTAGCTGTAATATAATAAAAATAAACCTTCAATTGCAATTTGAGCTTTCAAGGTCACAACGTAATTGCACTTCTTTGGCTTTCCCTATGTCTTCTCATGCTCTTTTATGCATTGTTCTTTCAATATTCATAAAGCACAGATGAAATAAAATGTAGGTCCAACGTTCATCTGATCCATGAACACTCATTGTTCGACAGTACTCTTGCAATACCTGTACTGATATTTTGCTTTTAGCTGTTAGACACTTTGACAAGTGGCCAAATTCCTGAGTAGTCTATCATCATTGAGCAAATCATTTCCCTCATGACCACTCTATTGTCCTTAAAGTCCTCTGCTTTATAATTTTGCCATGGATCATATGAATCAAACAATACAGCAAGACGTGCAAGTTAGTTGGACTGGCCATGCTAAATTACCCAGAGTGTTCAGGGATGTGAGTGTTTGAGAAGATTTGTAGCTCAGGTTGAGATTCTGGATGTAGGTTTGCTCACTGAGCTGGAAGGTTCGTTTTCAGATGTTTCATCACCATACTAGGTAACATCTTCAGTGAGCCTCCCAATGAAGCACTAGTGGCATGGCCCATTTTCTCTTTATGTGTATAGGTTTCCTTGGGTTGGTGATGTCATTTCCTGTTCATTTTCTCAGGGGTTGGTAAATGGGATCCAAGTCAATGTGTATGTCAATAGAGTTTTGGTTGGAATGTCATGCTTCTAGAATTCTCATGCGTGTCTCTGTCCCTAGAAGCATGGCATTCCAACCAGGAACTCTATCAACAAACACATTGACCAGGATTCCATTTACCACCCTCTGAGAAAAAGAACAGGAAATGACATCACCATAGGAAAAGGCATTACCATAGGAAATGACATCACCACCCCAAAGAAACCCAAACATATAAATAGAAGGCGGGCTACATCACCAGTGCTTCATCCAGAGGCTCACTGAAGATGTTACTTAGTATGGTGATGAATAATCAGAAAACGAACCTTCTAGCTCAGCGAGCAAACCTACATCCTGTTCATGGAAGTGTAGGTTAGGTGGGTTAGCCACGGAGAAAATGCAGGATTACAGGGGTAGGTCTGGGTGGGATGCTCTTCGTAGGCTCAGTGTCGGCTGGTTAGGCCAAATGTCCTGTTTTCACACTGTGGGGATTCTATGCAAAGCTTTTATAATACAAATCTCTGTGTTATCTAGGCTGGTTTTACAAGTCACTTTTATAATACACAAAGATAATAAATTCAGTTGAAGAGATCAATGGAAAAGATGCACATAACTTAACCAGAGAGTCTCCAAAATGGACACAGGGATCATAATACCCAATTAGGAACATGCTAATTTCACATTTCCTGTTCATTTGAGTAGTGGCTGCATACAGCAATGTTAACAGAGCTGTTCATTGGTAACTAACAAAACAACTAACAAAACAAAAAGCCAAAGAACAACAGATGCTGGAAGTCAAATAAGAAGCAGAAATTGTTGGAGAAACCCAGCAGGTCTGGCAGCATCCGTGAAGAGGAGGCAAAGTTAAGGTTTCAGGTCCAGTGACCTTTCTTCAAAATCTTCAGTCCCTCATTGGAGCAATAAAACTGTCACTCGAGAAAATCTTGGAATGGATTGTCCTTCATTTTTTGATCTTGCTAATTAAATGTAGGTGTGATAGCTACATAGTTAAAAACAAAAGATTTGTTGTGATTAAACAAGAGAGTGTTAGAAAAGATGGGAGGCAAGACCCATTATCTGGTAATAAAGATATAAAAGCACAACAGAAGGTGTTACCTGGAGGTTTGTACTATCAAAATGGTACAGCTGGCATTGGACCAGTGGTGCACACTGATTTGCATCATATTTCTATTCTACATATTTCTACTTGACATTCACTGCTGAGCAACAATGCCCTCACAAACATGGCAGCCAAAGTGATTCATCGCATACATTCGCTGCAAATGCCATTTCAATGTTTAGACACTAGTAGTGCCAGAATAACTGCCTCTGTCAAACCCAATGTCTTATCCACAGATTGCAGATGGTCCTAACTCAGCAGTTTAGGCTAATAGCATCAGAGAGAAGACACGGCCTGCTGTTGTAACCATCTTGAAACCATCAGTACCACCAGTACGGGCGTAACAATTTTATCAGAATATTTAACCAGAATATTTAATTCCAAAAGAAAGCAATTGTTTATGTTATCAAAAATAGGCCTACTGCTTTGTTTAATTCAACCAGTTCCTTTCTTCCTGTCATTCATGTAATCCCACAAATGAAATTGTATATGGGAGCAAAGGCCAGATTCAAATATACCAGATTTTGCTGAAATCACCCTGCTGTGAATTTGATCATTTATATTTTATTTGCTGCTCTAGCAGACCAGTTAAGTGATGTTAATTATTGTGACAGAATTAAACCAGTTATTTTATTCAGCCTAATTAAACAAATTTTAAAAGAGGCACCAGACTGGAATCCCAGTTCCAGTGGTATTCTGTGCAAACAAAAAACAAGAATGATTTTAGTGGAAAAATTAAAGAATAAAATCAACTAGGTTTTATTCACTCAAAAAGAAAAAAGCAGAATTGATACGTTCAGTAAATCCCTGTAGATGGTTCAATAATTCTCATTTCTATTTTTGCAAAGCTAGAGCAAAGTACTGCTGAAAGTGACATTTCAATCCTCCATTTGACCAAGGCAACAAATGCACTCTGACTTAAAAGGATACATTGGCCTTGGAGTATTTTCCACAGCATAGATCCACGACTCCCACCAGTTAATTACCTGGGCTGAATGGATTAATTTAGAAAGGCGAGTTGCATAGATTACACTTGCATTCCCTCAACCATGGAAGATTAAGAGTTGATCTAATTGAGATAGTTAAGGGAATTAAATGAAACCAGTAAGGTCCATTAGGCAGATCGATACAGAAAAATGAGATCCTCCTGTGGAGGAGTCCAAAATATGGGGGGATGACAACATGCAAATTAAAGTTTTCGTTTGTTCAGGGGTGATTAAAAAGTATTCTTACAAAAAGTTTAATAAAAATCCTGAAACCTCTATCAAAACCTTATTGTAAATATGTCATTAAAAGAAATTGAGAAGTAAGGATGATAAGTTTTACAGGCCAACATTAAGGGTCACGGGGCATTGAGGGAGGTGCCTCCATGAGAGAGATCCACTATGATCTACTTGATTGATGGAACAGATTTGAGGAGCTGTATGGCCTATTCCTATTTTTATGTACCAGTACATATCCCCATATTTTTGTTCATTGATTATTTGAAGTCCAGCATTGTTTCTGAAGGCTGATTTATAACATATGGAAGACAGAGAGAGTTGCATTGCATCTTATTGTCAAAAAGGTCAACATAGCTTTAAAAGATCAGCTCAAGACATTGCTATCATAACATATGACACAAGCATATAACAAACCATATACTCTATTTTAACCCTAAATCACTGAGCATGGCATATTAATGGAAATGCTCTCTTCTACTGTAACCAAATAGTCAAACTTGACAGACTTAAAAGCATCTGGGCTAATGTAATAATTGCCTCTAACAACCAGCTGCAGTACATTTCTGTTGGATCCTTTAATACTACATCTTCCATACCTAGTTATTAATGTTATGAGAGATAACATGAGCATTAACACATCAGCTAAAATATCCTGCTGGAAGCAAATCACACATCATGGTTAGCAGCAGTAGCCGTCTGGAAAGAGAAAAATTCCAAGATCTCAGTGGCAGATACTTGGGAAAACTAATTGGAAGTCCAAAGAATGACAGCTGTGGACAAAGAATTTGACCAAGTTAAAGGGACTGTTTATCATTTTAAACAACGTTGATCTGAGAGTACAGTCAGCTGCACAAATCTGTAGACACAGCACTGACCAGCAACAAAGACAGAACAAATTTATTTTGATTGGATTGTCAAACATTTTCAAGGTGAGGGAGATTTCAAAGATGGCCTCAATTAAAAGTAAAAGCCACGGTCCACTTTTGGGCCAAGATGCAGTGCTTTAAAACAGAAAAGCTGAAAGCCAGTATGCAGTGTGCCTTGTTGTTGATACAACAGTATCAGACCACCTGCAAAGTCTGATATTAAAAGGAGGGGCAATTTTAAAGGGTTAGTGGAACAGCATTCAATTTACACACAGCCTAAGGAGGACAGCACAAAGTTTAAAAGGAAACTCATTGGTAGCAAAAAACTCATTGTGGATTGGGTATCGAATGTAACTTTACTGACTTGCAACTGTTCAATGTATACAGCTCTATTTCACAGATCCCAAGAAAATAGCACTGAAAATTTTGTGTGCCATTGACAGGGAGGTGCTCACAGGATTAACAGATCCAGTCTTTCTGTGGATAACCAGAATTACCAAGATAAAGTTTGGAAATTTCTCAAAGCTCAGGTCAAGGTAAGAATTAACAGCAGGATGACAGACCCCAGTTCATGTGATACAGGCAGAAACCCAAGAATCTATTGAAGGATTTGTCAAAGGATTCCAGGGAAGAACTTTCAGAGAGGGTCATTGAATTCACAATCATCTTGACACCAATTATAGCCTTTAGGAATAAACGTCTGGGATAAAAAGAGCCATGCTATTGAGCATTCCTTTTGAGAATGGATGCAAGAATGAAGACATAGTGGCTGGTTAACAAATACATGCTTTAGTTGCAGTCAATATTATTGCAATAGCAAAGTGCATCAAACCAACAACATCTCTGAGAGGTGATTTGTCACATCGATAATAAGTTGTCCAGCTTTTCTTTATATCTCCAAAATACGTGGCACCAGAGGAAACATTCCATGCTACAGACTTTACCCACTTGGCATCCTGCCCACAAACCCATTACCTCTTACTCACCTGGCATTCCAACTCCACATATGTACCCTTTTACAGTAGCTGTAAAAAATTACTGGTCATTTAAAAATCACAGAACACACACAACTACAGCTCCAAAATGGAATGTGATTTGCATACTGATTTTCTCCACATTATTTGTAGTTTTCTGGACAGGTTTGTAACAGGAAGCCCTTCATCAGAAATATCTGGTGTGTAGTGATACTATGGCTTCACAATGTCCTTTTCTTTTAAAACTGAAGAAAGTTTGAAACAGAGGTGAAAGTAATCTGCTCGAAGTAAACATCTTGTGAAGACTTGGGGTTTTATTTTTACAAGTTAGAACAATAGAAGCAGCCTGAATGAGTGCCATCAAGCTCCTACACAACCAGAATCTTTAGTTTTAGCCTTCAGTAACAATTGCTGAGGTCTTGAAGCTGGATGTGAAAGGTCTTATTCCCCTCTCTGTTACAGCTAAAAGTTGGAGTTCTCTTCCTGCTGCAGCTCGAATTGCATGTGAGACAATTTATTTTACTGAATTTGCCTTTGACAAAGATGTGTTTATAGGATGTTACTATGTGGAACAATTAATTAGTAGTCAATACACATTATTTTGTTAAGCATTTCAATAGAGTTACAGCTAAGCCAATTCTTTGAAATTTTATCTGTATTTGAACACAAAAATAAAACATGATTTGCTTAGTGTTGAGTAGTTGACCAATCAAATTTCATCTGGAATGTAATACCTTACACTTGCCTATAAAGTAAGAAAAAGTTGGATCCAGACTATCCTCTTAATATATTTAAAGGAGGTTTGGTCTGGTCCATAACAGGTGTACAAAGCATCCTAAAAAAGTAAGCAGGCATATAATCTCAATACGGTCGCAAGTAAGCTTTCCAGTCTGATATTTGTGCCAATGTGTCAATATATACATAGGGGTCAAGCTCATGACATGAAGGGTATAAAGGTTCTCAGACTCCATCTATGCTCAGATGACTTGAAACTTGACAAGCTAATAAAATATGCCCTTCTGTTGTAAATTAAGTCAAATTTGAATTGTATTCACTGGTGAAAAATCTATGGATTGCAGACATTCAAGAAAGCAGTTCACTACCACCTTCAAAAGCAAGTAGGGATGGGCATTAAATGGTATCCTAACTAACAATGACCTCATTCCATGAATAAATTTTAAAAAGACCAGATGTCAGTGAATGTAAATGTCACACAACAGGCGGCTGTTGGATCTTTCAATACTGCATCATTCATCTAATTTCTTATGTTATGAGGAAAAACCAATCATTACTACATCAGGTAAAATAGCCTCTGTAAAGAAATCCCACAAGGAGGGAATTTAAAAATAATCTCTAAGCTGCCACTCGCAGTTAAAAGATCAAGAGAGAGGAAAATATTTATGTATCATTTGAAGACAGATTAGATGGAGAGATTGTAATACTTGTTTTTAAAAATCATCAAGGAAAAGTATTTACCGCAAAGCATAATTGCTTGCCAACAGCGGGTTTCATTGTCTAACCACTGAGGAGCAATTTATATCAAGTAACTTAAACATGAAAAACAAGCACTGCTGAGAAATGTTATTTACAAGTATTTTCCACAGTTTTTATTAGATAAATTGTTTCAACATTGATATTAGAACATCTGTGTCTCATACTCCAAATGTCAATGGTTGCTATTTATGGCTCAGTTTCTTAAAAGAACAGCTCACAAAACAACGATTGTGCAAATGCTTACACTAGCTTTGTTAAAATGTCTCAAAAAACCAACATAATTAATTTTGATTAAAGAGATTGTTGTGCAAAGAAAAGCATTAAACTGAACAGCCCTTAAAAAAGTAAGAGGAAATAAAACCAGGAAAGGTGACAGGTGATGAATTTCAAGTCTGAGATTGATATTCAGCTTTTATTCTGAAGTTAGAAGAGGAATTGGCAATGTGCCCTAGAACAGCAAGAGATTGATGTGGTTTACTTAATATTAGGCTGTGAAACACAGTTCCCATTGAGTCATATGTCTCTAAATTTATTTACAACACTAATTATTCACAACTTGGCAGTATCATAGACTTACATGCTTAGTCTGGGTTTTATGCACACTGATGTTACTCTACATTTCACAAATGCTGCACACTGAATACAATTCACTGCCACCAGAACAAATTAACTACAGGTTTGTTGGGGACCTTCATACTGCAACATCACATGCATTATATCATGTATATGTCCATATCTGACTCGTTTGGAGTTTTTCATTGTGATAAACAAGTACAGCAGCAAAAATAAACTGGTGAAAAGTGACTATGTCCTTAATAATGGACTTACATTTATTATATTTACTTTCAAAAATCTTCATATACCCCAAAGGGCTTTACAATGAAGTACCTTTGAAATGTAACAATTTTTATAATGCAGGAAGAGAGAGTTAAGAAGAACAAAGAGAGGACATGAGCAGTCTTCAGCAAATAGAATAAAGGAGAATCCTAAAGCTTTCTATAGGTATGTGAGGAATAAAAGGATGAATAGGGTAGGAATAGGGCCAGTCAAAGACAGAAGTGGGAAGCTGAGTGTGGACCCTGTACAGATCAGAGAGGTACTAAATGACCATTTCTTATTGGTGTTCACTCAGGAAAAGGAGAATATTGTAGAGGAGAAGAATGAGGTACGAGATATTAGACTAGAAAGGATCAAGGTTAGTTACGCACAGGTGTTATCAATTCTAGAAGGATTTATCCGAGGATCCTCTGGGAAGCTAGGGAGGAGATAGCAGAGCCTTTGGCTTTGATATTTGAGTCATCATTGTCTACAGGTTTAGTACCTGAGGACTGGAGGATTGCAAATGTTGTGCCCTTGTTCAAGAAGAGCAGCAGAGATGACCCAGGTAATTATAGATCAGTGAGCCTTACTTCTGTTGTAGGAAAGGTTTTGGAAAGGATTATAAGAGATAAGATTTATAATCATCTAGCAAGCAACAATTTGATTTCAGATAGTCAACATGGTTTCATCAAGGGCAGGTCATGTCTCACAAACCTCATTAAGTTTTTTGAGAAGGTGATCAAGGATATAGATGAGGGTAGGGCAGCTGACGTGGTATACATGGACTTCAGTAAAGCCTTTGATAAGGTTCCACATGGTAGGCCGATGGAGAAAATGCAGAGGCATGGAATTGAGGGTGATTTAGCAGTTTGGATTAGAAACTGGCTTTCTGAAAGAAGGCAACGAATGGTGGTTGATGGAAAATATTCAGTCTGGAGTCCAGTTGTGGTGTGCCACAAGGATCTGTTTTGGGACCATTGCTGTTTGTCATTTTTATAAATGACTTAGATGCAGGCATAGGTGGATGGATTAGTAAATTTGCAGACGACACTAAAGTTGGTGGAGTAGTGGACAGATTGGAAGAATGTTACAGGTTGCAGGGGAACTTGGATAAACTGCAGAATTGGGCTGAGATGTGGCAAATAGAGTTCAATGCAGCTAAATGTGAGGCAATGCACTTTGGGAAGAATAACAGGAAGGCAGAGTACTGGGTCAATGGAAAGATTCTTGGTAGTGTGGATGTGCAGAGGGATCTTGGAGTCCATGTACATAGATCCCTGAAAGTTGCCACCCAAGTGGATAGTGCTGTTAAGAAGGCATACGGTGTGTTAGGTTTCATTGGTAGAGGGATTGAGTTCCAGAGCATTAATGTCATGCTGCAGTTATACAAAATGCTCGTGCGGCCGCACTTGGAATATTGTGTACAGTTCTGGTCGCCCCATTACAGGAAGGATGTGGAAACATTGGAAAAGGTGCAGAGAAGATTTACCAGGCTGTTGCCTAGTCTGGACGGAAGTTCTTATGAGGAAAGGCTGAGAAACTTGAGTCTGTTCTCATTGGAGAGAAGAAAGCTAAGGGGGGATTTGATAGAGACATACAAGATGATCAGAGGATTAGACAGTGAAAGGCTTTTTCCTGGGATGATGACATCAGCTTGTACGAGATGGCATAGTTACAGATTGAGGGGTGATAGATTTAAGACAGATGTCAGAGGCAGGTTTTTTACACAGAGAGTGGTAAGGGCATGGAATGCCCTACCTGCTAATGTAGTCAACTCAGCCACATTAGTGAGATTTAAACAGTCCTTAGATAAGCACATGGATGATTTTGGGATAGTGTAGGGGGACGAGCTGAGAATGGTTTACAGGTCGGCGCAACATCGAGGGCTGAAGGGCCTGTTCTGCGACGTATTGTTCTATATTCTATATTCTATAATGCAGGAAACACAGCAACCTATAGCACAACTATTACAATTGGAAATGATTGTTTATAACAGTGGTGTACATGATGCAACTTCATATCAACAGTCAGATGTTATCAGAACTGAGAAGGGAAACTATACTAAAGAGACTTGCAATCAGTATAATATTTATTGAACCTAAATAAAAGTGTTTATAGAATTAATAGAATGAGAAATGCACATACATGAATTATTCTTAGATAAAAGGTAAAAAGATGGAGATGAATCAAACTCAGCCAGAGCAATTGCAGCCTCAGGAGTGTAATGCAGGCACCCAATAGTCAGAGGACCCACAATAAACAGAATCAATGTGGGGACACCCTGCAGACATATCCTAGCATCATATTTGTGCGAAGCAGCAACCAACGTACATGCAGCAACAACCCATCAACAGCACAAGATAGTGACCTGATGAGCTGCTTCTTTAGCTATAAGACTGAAGGATTGATGTTGACTAGAACATTATGAATACAACTTTCTTCAAAATACATTCCTGGGAATTTGTCTATCCTTGCAGGTGGATGGAAAAAGCAGAAGTGTTAGTTTCAATACTCAACCAAAAGATACCTATTCTGACACCACAGCCCTCCTTCAGTACTGGCCTGGAGTGTCAGCCTAAATTTTGTTTTTGTGCTTGGTTATCTGAGTGGAACTTGGTCCAATAGCCAGTGATTCAGATGGGAGAACTAAGCCATCAATTTCAAAAAAAATTCAGTCATGGTACATGGGCATCGTTGGCTTGCCAGCATGTAATGCCAGTCTTTGAGAAGGTGGTGGTGACCTGCCTTTTGGAAAAGCTGCGAGGGTCAACCTACAGAATGTGAACTATAACACCCTGAGGAATGGAATTTCAGGATTTTGACCCAGCGACAGTGGAGGAAAAGTGGAAATTTTCAAGTCAGGCTGGTGAGTGACTTGGAAGGGAACTTGCAGTAGGTGCCTTCATTTATCTGCTGCCCTTGTCCTTCTAGATGAAATTAGTTGTTTGTGCCCATGATATAAAGAGCTGTCCCTCTCACTTCATCTTTGGCATTCAGTTCTTTTGTCTTTATTTGAACTAAGGCTGTAATTGATCAAGAGCTGAGTAGCCCTGGCAGAGCCCAAACTGGGCAAAGATGAGGTTCTTACTGAGCAGCAGCTGCTGGATAGCACAGTTAATGACACCTTCCATCACTTTTCTGATGACACTGTAAATAACAATTGCACTCTTCAAAATCACTCCCAACGTGTATACGATAGAAATATTCATGATCTCAAGGTTAATAATATCACTATAAGCTTTTATTAATATATATTTAGGTCTCAGAACATGAATAATTATTTAAAATTAGTCAGATTGAGATACAACCCTTGATGTAGCAATCATTGGTAGACCTTCCCATAAATATTACTGGATGAATGTAGTCACCGAGGTGACAGTCAACGTTTTTAATCATACAAGAGTGAAAAGAAAGGGAAAACTGATGGTTGAATAAAATCATGACAGTTCCCTACACATTGGTTCTTGATGTACTTGACCTTTGTGTATATAGACCCTGAAGGAATTGACAATTTCAGGTAACACAATGGCATGATTTGACAGTAGCTGCTCTTAAAGTCATAAATACAATCCATTAGTTCAAGTCTCTGAAAATCACTTATCTAAAGAAAAGGCCAGCTCGCTCATAGCTTTCCTCGATTATATAATCGATGTAACAGCTACACCAATATTCATTGTATACCTTATAGCAATTGATTGATTAGCCAGATTTTTTTTTTGCTGCATTTTGGTAAGATCTGGTGGCCAGGGAATTATGCTGTTGAGACTTTGCATTTTAGAATCATGGTTTCAAACTCAAGAGGTTTGTAAATATGCCTGTAGAGTGAGACAAATTGCTTTTAATATCCCTGGCTGAATTCCAACACACTCCAAGGATAAATCAAATATTTCCCAATGTTAAAATGCCACAGATACTAAATCGCCTGTCGAGCTGGTGTACAAAGTTGTCCTCCTTTCTCTGCCGATCGCGTATATAGAGGCAAGAGGGAAATTTCCAATTCCGAGCATAGACTTCTAAGTGTGAGGTTTTAGAAGATTGTACCAAACAGCAGTCTCTAAGTCAAGGTAAAATGTGGGAATAGAGAGAGAGAAAGAGAGCATGTGTGTGTAAGAGAGAGAGGGAGAGAGAGAGAGCGAGACACTATTTCTAATTCTTCCAGAGACAAGTCAAGGCATTTTGGCTACCATGGGATAGATGATCTCAGCATGAGTTTCATGCCACAGGTAAGTGATGTGAAAATAGTCAGTCAGCCAGCGAGGAGTAAAGTCAGCAACAAGGAGGTGCTCAAAGCTGACCACTCTCACACAGCTCCTTCAAACGGGCCACATTCCTTGATCAGGCATTGCATACTTTCAATCAAAGGACTCTCCACTGGAGCCTGCAAGCAGTCTTGCATACTGTGTATTTACTGTCTTTTTTGCATGTAAATATTTCTGAATCAGCTTGTCCAGAAATGTTATTCCACACCTCTGGAGCAGTGGGTCGTGAACCTAGGCCTCCTGGCTCACAGATAGATACAAGAGCCCCAGATAGTCTGCCGTTATTGATTTTGGATTAGTGGTGCTGGAAGAGCACAGCAGTTCAGGCAGCATCCGAGGAGCAGCAAAATCGACGTTTCGGGCAAAAGCCCTTCATCAGGTATAAAGGCAGAGAGCTTGAAGTGTGGAGAGATAAGCTAGACGAGGGTGGGGGTGGGGAGAAAGTAGCATGGAGTACAATAAGTGAGTGGGGGAGGGGATGAAGGTGATACCCTCCACGCACGCTCTCCACCTCCTCCAAGACTTCAATTTCCCCGGCCCCCAACGCCTCATCTTCACCATGGATATCCAATCCCTCTACACCTCCATCCGCCATGACCAGGGCCTCCAAGCCCTCCATTTTTTCCTCTTCTGACGTCCCCAACAGTACCCATCCACAGACACTCTCATTCATTTGGCCGAACTGGTCCTCACCCTTAACAATTTCTCCTTCGAATCCACCCACTTCCTCCATGGGATAGCCATGGGCACACGTATTGCCCCCAGCTATGCCTGTCTTTTTGTTGGCAACGTAGAACAGTCGATCTTCCGTAATTACACCGGCACCACTCCCCACCTCTTCCTCCGCTCCATTGATGACTGCATTGGCGCCATCTCATGCTCCCACGAGGAGGTTGAGCAATTCATCAACTTCACCAACACATTCCACCCTGACCTTAAATTTACCTGGACCATCTCTGACACCTCCCTCCCCTTCCTGGACCTCTCCATCTCCATTAATGACGACCGACTTGACACTGACATTTTTTACAAACCCACCGACTCCCACAGCTACCTGGATTACACCTCTTCCCACCCGACCTCTTGCAAAAATGCCATCCCGTATTCCCAATTTCTCCGCCTCCTCCGTTTCTGCTCCCAGGAGGACCTGTTCCACCACAGAACACACCAGATGGCCTCCTTCTTTAGAGACCGCAATTTCCCTTCCCACATGGTTAAAGATGCCCTCCAACGCACCTCGTCCACATCCCGCACCTCCGACCTCAGATCCCATCCCTCCAACCGTAACAAGGACAGACCGCCCCTGGTGCTCACCTTCCACCCTACCAACCTTCGCATAAACCAAATCATCTGCCGACATTTCCGTCACCTCCAAAAAGACCCCACCACCAGGGATATATTTCCCTCCCCACCCCTTTCCGCCTTCCGCAAAGACTATTCCCTCCGTGACTACCTGGTCAGGTCCACGTCCCCCTACAACCCACCCTCCCATCCTGGCACCTTTCCCTGCCACCACAGGAACTGCAAAACCTGAGCCCACACCTCCTCCCTCACCTCGATCCAAGCATCTGTAGTCATTGTTTTTACCTTGCCGTTGATGTCTAATTTATCTCAGTGACAAGGCTACAAATTGATTTATTTACAGCACTTTAAAATATCGAAACATGTATGGGATTTCAATGCACATAAATGCTCTCAGCCAGTATGCAGGTCTTCTACAGAAATTGTAGAGCCAGAATGCTAATGAAAGAAACAAATGGGTTTAAGTAATAAAATATAGTTACTTAGTTACCAGAACAAAATTAGAAACAAAAATCAAATTGTTGAAAACTATACCATTTGCTTCTCCAGATAAGACGCTGGTCTATATGATGAAACCTAAGTATGCTTTAATTGTCCATTCAACAGTCTGAATTGCTGTGGACCTGAAGATGTCTAAGGGCATTCCTGCCACAAATTTACTTGAGAAAGAGGCAAAAAGGCAAAATCCCAAAATACCACTCTCCAGCTAACTAAATCCCTCCACCATCATACTCACAACTTTCTTCAGTCTCTCAAAGACATAGAACTACAGCTCAAATGATTAGCAAACTGGGGCATGATACTTGTTTATGAACTAACAGGTACTGTTAGTAAGGGGGACTGTCAACTCTGGTTGAAGAGATATATTATAGCACTCTAAAGACTCTGGAAGATTTGCTTTGATAAGACTGGAGAGAAATAAAGAGTACTGAAATGGTCTTTATTCTTAATTAGTCATTCAGGAATGCTCAGGCAGTTGAAGGGAGCACCTTTCATTGGTCATTTGACTGTGGGTTGGTGAATGCGGAGATGTGAACCCATTGGAAAAAGGGAATGTCTGTGGGAATGAATATCTGTCCTTTAAAGATTGTAGTCATGTGGAGACATAGTTTGAGATTAATTGGTTATATTAGTAAAGGCACCATAATCCAAGAGAACCAAAGGAGTGCTCTTTCATTAGAGAAAGATGACTGATGGTGAGTTTAACTGAACATTCACCACACCTCAGACAGGGGTAAAGGCGAACAAGGTAACCTCAGCCAGTACAGGTAGACAATCCTTTATCTGAAATCCTCGGGACCAGCTGTCTTTCAGAATTTGGAATTTTTCGGTCAGTGTTAAAGTGACATTTTCATAGTAAAAAAAATTACCGAACAGCAGACCCACTTATGAATACTACAGATAAAGGATTGATACAGCAAATGAGCCTGCGCTGTTGGGATCCCTCTGCAAGCAAACCCAGCCATCGACCAATGAAGCTAACTAAACCTCTACTTGTGGAGTGATACCAAAAGCGCAGATAAATTTTCTATACTGGCTGAGTTCACCATGAAGGACCTGCTTTCTTCCCTTGCCTGAGGCATGGTGACTCTTAGGTTGAACTAACACCAACTGTCTCTCTCTAGTGAGGGAGGAGTCCGATAGTCCTCTAGGGTAATAGTTACATTCGAACATAATTAATAACATGTCTATTCTCTAATTCGACATATTAGTCACCTACTAGGTAATGCCTAGTGAGTCAATTTTACTTCATGTTTGTTACAATTCAATTTTTTAAACTTGAAATCTTGTTATGCAATTATTTTAAGTTAGCCAACGTGAATTTAATTAACTGTCAAAAATGTATTAGTAACTACAAGGATTATATCCAATAAATGCTTGAAATATGCAATGAAACAATATAATTCACTTCTAGTCATCGAGTATTAGCCATCCCCCACTGTCAATACTACTGCTTTTCAAGTGAGGTATCTTATATGTGCAGATTCTCAGGTGGGAATGAAACAAGTTCGTATGTATGACATTATCCATTCCTCAACCCATCATGTAATTTTGTTACAGATCTAAAGGGTTGAACTCATTTTTTTCATCCTTCAATTAGAATGAAACTGATGGAGAGAGTGTGCATAGGAGGAGGTTTGCATTGCAGGCTCATTTCCTGTACAGGTAGACAATCCTTTATCCATAGTAATCACAAGTGGGTCTGCTGTTCGGTAACTTTTTTTTACTATGAAAATGTCAGAGAGTCATAGAGTCATAGAGATGTACAGCATGGAAACAGACCCTTCGGTCCAACCCGTCCATGCCGACCAGATATCCCAACCCAATCTAGTCCCACCTGCCAGCACCCGGCCCATATCCCTCCAAACCTTTCCTATTCATATACCCATCCAAATGCCTCTTAAATGTTGCAATTGTACCAGCCTCCACCACTTCCTCTGGCAGCTCATTCCATACATGTACCACCCTCTGCATGAAAAAATTACCCCTTAAGTCTCTTTTATATCTTTCCCCTCTCACTCAAAGCCTATGGCCTCTAGTTCTGGACTCCCCCACCCCAGGGAAAAGACTTTGCCTATTTATCCTATCCATGCCCCTCATAATTTTGTAAACCTCTACAAATGCACCCCTCAGCCTCCAACATTCCAGGGAAAACAGCCCCAACCTGTTCAGACTCTGCTGTGTCGCAAATCCTCCAATCCTGACAACATCCCTGTAAATCTTTTCTGAACCTTTTCAAGTTTCACAACACCTTTCCAATAGGAAGGAGACCAGAATTGCACACAATATTCCAACAGTGGCCTAACCAATGTCCTGTATGGCCACAACATGATCTCCCAACTCCTGTACTCAATACTCTGACCAATAAAAGAAAGCATACCAAACGCCTTCTTCACTATCCTATCTACCTGCGACTCCACTTTCAAGAAGCTATTAACCTGCACTCCAAGGTCTCTTTGATCAGCAACACTCTCTAGGATCTTACCATTAAGTGTATACGTCCTGCTAAGATTTGCTTTCCCAAAATGCTGCACCTCACATTTATCTGAATTAAACTCCATCTGCCGTTCTCAGCCCATTGGCCTATCTGCTCAAGATCCTGTTGTAATCTGAGGTAACCTTCTTTGTTGTCCACTACATCTCCAATTTTGGTGTCATCTGCAAGCTTACTAACTGTACCTCTTATGCTCACATCCAAATCATTTATGTAAATGACAAAAAGTAGAGGACCTCATCTGCAAATTTACTAACTGTACCTCTTATGGTCGCATCCAAGTCATTTATGAAAATGACAAAAAGTAGACGACCCAGCACTGATCTTTGTGGCACTCCACTGGTCACAGGCCTCCAGTCTAAAAAACAACCCACCACTACCACCCTCTGTCTTCTACCTTTGAGCCAGTTCTGTATCCAAATGGCTAGTTCTCCCTGTATTCTGTGAGATCTAAATTTGCTAATCAGTTTCCTATGGGGAACCTTGTCGAACGCCTTACTGAAGTCCATATAGATCACATCTACTGCTCTGCCCTCATCAATCCTCTTTGTTACTTCTTGAAAAAACTCAATCAAGTTTGTGAGACATGATTTCCCATGCACAGAGCCATGTTGACTAGCCCTAAACAGTCCTTGCCTTTCCAAATACACGTACATCCTGTCCCTCAGGATTCCCTCCAACAACTTGCCCACCACCGAGGTCAGGCTCACTGGTCTATAGTTCCCTGGCTTGTCCTTACCACCCTTCTTAAAGAGTGGCACCACGTTAGCCAACCTCCAGTCTTCTGGCACCTCACCTGTGACTATCAATGATACAAATATCTCAACAAGAGGCCCAGCAATCACATCCCTAGCTTCCCACAGACTTCTAGGGTACACTTGATCAGGTCCTGGGGATTTATCCACCGTTATGCATTTCAAGACATCCAGCACTTCCTCCTCTGTAATATGGACATTTTTCAAGGTGTCACCATCTATTCCGCTATTTTCTATATCTTCCGTATCTTTTTTCACAATAAATACTGATGCAAAATACTCATTTAGTATCTCCCCCATTTTCTGTGTATACACACAAAAGCTGCCTTGCTGATCTTTGACGGGCCCTATTCTCTCCCTAGTTACCCTTTTGTCCTTAATGTATTTGTAAAAACCCTTTGGATTCTCTTTACTTCTATTTGCCAAAGCTATTTCATGTCCCCTTTTTCCCCTCCTGACCTCCCTCTTAAGTATACTCCTACTGCCTTTATACACTTCTAAGGATTTACTCGATCTATCCTTTCTATATCTTACATATGCTTCCTTCTTTTTCTGAACCAAACCCTCAATTTCTTTAGTCATCCAGCATTCCCTATACCTACCAGCCTTTCCTTTCACCCTGACAGGAGTATACTTTCTCTGGATGCTCGTTATCTCATTTCTGAAGGCTTCCATTTTCCAGCCATCCCTTTGCCTGCAAACATCTGCGTCCAATCAGCTTTCGAAAGTTCTTGCCTAATACCATCAAAATTGGTCTCTCCCCAATTTAGAATTCAACTTTTAGATCTGGTCTATCCTTTTCCATCACTATTTAAAATCTAATAGAATTATGATCGCTGGGCCCAAAATGCTCCCCCACTGACACCTCAGTCACCTGCCCTGCCTTATTTCCCAAGAGTAAGTCAAGTTTTGCACCTTCTCTAGTAGGTACATCCACATACTGAATCAGAAAATGTTCTTGTACACACTTAACAAATTCCTCTCCATCTGAACCCTTAACACTATGGCAGTCCCAGTTTATGTTTGGAAAGCTAAAATCCCCTACCATAACCACCCTATTATTCTTATCGATAGCTGAGATCTCCTTATAAGCTTGTTTCTCAATTTCCCTCTGACGATTAGGGGGTCTATAATACACTCCTATTAAGGTGATCATCCCTTTCTTATTGCTCAGTTCCACCCAAATAACTTCCCTTTTTGTATTTCCAGGAATATCGTCCCTCAGCACAACTGCAATACTATCCCTTATCAAAAACATCACTCCTCCTCCTCTCTTGCCTCCCTTTCTATCCTTTCTGTAGCATTTGTATCCTGAAACATTAAGCTGCCAGTCCTGCCCATCCCTGAGCCATGTTTCTGTAATTGCTATGATATCCCAGTCCCATGTTCCTAACCATGCCCTGAGTTCATCTGCCTTCCCTGTTAGGTCTCTTGCAGTGAAATGAATGCAGTTCAAGAAGGGCTGCCATATTTTACAGAATAATTCTGGGGTTTTTTTGTGCACCATATTTGTAATGAAGTCAAGGGGAATACATTCCATGATTAATTTGTGCCAATTCAGAAGTCCTGGAGGGCCTTCAGCCATCCAGTTTACTAAGATATTTTTCCTTTCACAAAAGGACTGAATGGAAAATAATTTCCTCCCGTGCATTTCCACAGAAGGTAATCTCGAGAAGCCCAGAAGAAGAGATACTGGATCGACTCTAATTTCTGTTCCAGCCTCTCCAGCCTCAATGCTAATGGTTTAGAAAGAATTTAAAATCTACATTTAACAAGGATATTGGTCTGTATGATGTGCAATCTTCTGGGGCCTTTCCTTTTTTGAGAATAAGGGAGATATTCGCCTTTTCAGAGAAGGCAGGAGGCAGCCCTGACTATATGAGTAATTGTACATGTCCATAAGTGGACCAGCTAATACTCCTGTCAACTCTTTGTAGAATTCAACCTGAAATCCATCTGGACCAGGTGCCTTACCACTTTGAAGCTGCCTGATTGCGTCATATATTTCCTGGGTTGTCAACAGAGCATTCAGGACTGATACCTGCTCCGGGGTTAAGTCCGGAAAGGCCAGGCTTTTAAAAAAGGACTCCATCCTCCTGGCTCTATCATCACAATCCTGCGATTTATACAAATCAGAATAAAACTTTCTGAAGATTGTGTTGATCTTTTTATGATCGTAACTCAGAGTACCAGCACTTTCCCTGATGGACGTGATAGCTTGAGGGGCCTTTTTTTCCCTTGCGAGAAATGCTAAGTATCTACCAGGTTTATTGCCAAATTCATATAATCTTTGCTTTGCAAATAATATTTCCCTCTTTGCCATTTGGGTAAGAGTGGTATTCAGGGCTGTCCTAAGGGCCATAATCCTTTGTAATTTAGCAATAGAAGGTCTATCAACATACGCTGTTTCAGCTGCTTTTAAGCGAGCCCCAAGTAGATGCTGTTGTTCTCCCTTTAGTTTTTTTCTGGTTCGCCAAGTATGAAATGATTAGACCTCGCGCATAAGCCTTAATGGTCTCCCACATCATTGACAGGTTACTAGCCGTACCTGAATTAATTTCCAAAAAAGTTTTAAACTCTTGAGAAAATATTTTACAAATTTACTATCCTTCATTAAGAAGGAATCCATATGCCAATGTCAGGGGGATGCCTCATTGTTCCTAGCCTTGATTTCCATATACACAGCAGCGTGATCAGAAATTATTATATTACCTATTTTGCAGGATGATATGGAATTCAAGAAGGTCGAGGGGGCAAAAGAATATCAATTCTAGTGTGACATTTATGTGGATTAGAGTAAAAAGAGAAATCTCTGCCTTGCAGGTGAAGGCACCTCCATACATCTACTAATTCTAACCTTTTATTCAAATCTGCCAATTGTCTGGATCTGGGGGTACACCCGCAATACTCTTGGGTATCCTGTCTATCTCCGGGTCCATAATACAATTAAAGTCTCCCCTTATAATTGTATGATGAGCCCCGAGAGCCATCAGTTTGGAGAATGCTTCCATTATAAATTTGAAAGGATGTGCCAGGAGACAATACAGATTTAAAATCCCATATTCGTCTCCATTTATAAGGGCTTTAATTAGTATATATTGTCCAGATTCATCTTTTAGGATTTTGAAAGGGAGATTCTTCCGAAAACGAATGACTACTCCCCTACTTTTTGAGCTGAAAGAAGAAAAGAAGGTCTGATCAAAGCCACCCTGTTGTAATTTCAAGTGTTCTTTAGCCAGTAAATGTGTCTCCTGTAAGAGAGCTATATCAACCCTTTATTTTTTAAGGTTTGATAGTATTTTCTTCCTTTTGACTGGTGAATTACTCCCCTTGACATTCCAGGTGCACCATTTAATCGAATGACTAACCACAATCATCCAGGCAAATCCGAGACCCCCCAGGGAGGAGAAACCCCATCCAAAACACCCCAAGCATAGACCATAAAAATTCACAAAAATAGAGATTCTTTAATACACTCACACCAATATAATAAAAAAAATTCCTAAATAGAAAAAATATAAAACATATTTAAACGGAGATTTTCCCCCTTGTTTTCAGGGGGCATCACTTCCTTTCTGAAAACCCATCATATCCTCTTCCAACCAATGCCCCACCCTCGACCAAGCATCCCAGAATAAAATAAAGAAAATTCAAGTGTACTATAAAGCTAAAGTTAACAGTGAGTACCCTACACCCCCCACCCACACCAACACCTAGGTATATTTGGTAATTTTAATACCACGTATAAACATATAAAACTATAAAATTACAGTCTCAGCAGATAATAATTAAATCTCGTAACACAAAATAATAGGGGTAAACAACCCCGCTCTAAAAGAAAGAGATAAGGTAAGAAAAGGCAGACACCCCACCTCACCTGAATCAACTAGATCACCCAGCCTATATATATATAAAAAGAAAAATTGCAAAGTGGAGAACAAATAAGCCCCCTTCCCTACCCCCTGGAAATAATATTAAGCAATAAAGGTAATAAGAGAAAAAAAGGGTAAACTGGGGAAGGTGGGGTGGGGGGGGGAGGTGGTGGGGCAGAACAACATCATTCACCACACGAACTAACTCTGACAATTTATTTAAGAGAGTCCAAAAATTACTTGGCCTTCTCCAGCGATCTGAAGTTATAGATAGACCTTTCGTGGCTAAAACATACCGTCGCTGGGTAGCGCAGGGTGTACTGAATGTTTAAATCCCTTAAACGCTTCTTCGTTTCATCAAACGCCCTCCTCTTGTGGACCAAAGCTGGGGAAAAATCCTGAAACAGCATAATCTTGGATCCTTTGTAAGTTATGGTTTGGGGATCTTTCCCAAGATTTCTGGAGGCTTCCAAGAGCATTTGCTTCTCTCTGTAGTACTGCAGCTGCAACAGGACTGGGCGGGGGCGCTGGTCCCGATCCGGGCCAGCATATTGCAACCCGGTGGGCCCATTCTACCCTTACCTGGCCTGATCCAGCCTCCAGCTTCAATATCTGAGGGAGCCACTGCTCCAGAAACACTGCAAGCTAGCCTTCCTCTTCCCGTTCAGGAAAGCCCAGCAAATGAATATTTTTTTCCGACGACCTCGAGAATCGAGGTCATCGATGTGATCTTCTAAGGCCCGGACTCGCTGTTGGAGAGTCCGGACCCGACCCACGACCGATTCTGCAGTAGCCTTGGAGGTCGCAGCCTTTAGCTCCGCCCCTCCGACTCAATGCTTGATTTTTTTCTATGTTTCTTTTGCAGCGCGACCGAGAGCAATTCCCACCTACTCCTGGACTCTTCTATAAAGGCGTTGATCTTCTCTTCCAGCTTGGAAATCACTGCAACAAGGCTCGCCACCGTAGGTAAGTCCCTGGGGTGGCTGTGGATGCCTCTGCTGCAGCTGGGGAGGGTGGGGGAGGGGTTCCTGTGTGCTGCAAGCTGCGGGCATTCTTTCCTTTAGTCATTTTAACAGAGCACCAAACTACCCAAGTTTGGTGCGAAATAACTAGCTGTATTAAATAAAAGTTATTTTAAATGATTTGGTAGGTGTGGTGGGAGGCAGGCAGCCACTTAGCCTGAGTCTTGGGCATAGCACAACAGACTCAGACCTGCTGGGTTGCTGCCATCTTGGATCTCCCCACCTTACTAGTTTTAACCCTCTCGAGCAGCTCTAACAAATCTCCCTGCCAGTCCCCTTCCAATTTAGGTGCAAACCATCCTTCTTGTACAGGTCACTTCTACCCCAAAAGAGATTCCAATGATCCAAAAATGTGAATCCTTCTCCCAGATATCAGCTCCTCAGCCATGCATTCATCTGCTCTATCCTCCTATTCCTGCCCTCACTAGCTCGTAGCACTGGGAGTAATCCAGATATTACTACTCTCGAGGACCTCCTTTTTAAATTATTGCCTAACTCTCTGTAATCTCCCTTCAGAATCTCAACCTATGTCATTGGTTCCAATGTGGACAATGACCTCTTGCTGGCCCCTCTACCCCTTGAGAACATTCTGCATTCTCTCTGAGACATCCTTGATCCTGGCACCAGTGAAGCAACACACCATTCTGATTTTTCGCTGCTGGCCACAGAAACGTCTGTCTGTACCTCAGACTAGAGAATACCCTAACACAATTGATCTCTTGGAACCCAACATACCCCTCATTGCGTTAGAGCCAGTCTCAATACCAGAAACTTGGCTGTTCGTGCTATGTTCCCCTGAGAATCCATCACCACCTACATTATCCAAAACAGCATAGCTGTTTCAAATGGGGATAGCCACAGAAGACTCCCACACTAGCTGCCTACCTCTCTTATCTTTCCTGGAGTTAACCCATCTACGTAACTATCCCCCTTCCTATAACTGCCATCCATCACATACTGTTGCTGTTGTAAATTCCTCATTGCTTCTAACTGTCTCTCCAACCGATCCATTCGATCTGATAAGATTTGCAACCAACAGCATTTATTGCAGATATAATCTGCAGTAACCCCTAAACTCTCTTTAAACTCCCACATCTGACAAGAAGCACATATCACTGCAAAGGCCATTTTTGCTCCTTCACAATCCTCAGAACCAGAAAATAACACTGTATTATTCCTTTACAAATCACTGCCCTGGATTGAATTAATAGTTACGGCTTATATTTTAAGTTTAATCAAGAGACATATCTCAAAAAACATATAATCAAGAAAGAACCTACTCTACTCACTACTACAGACTTTCTGTAGATCACACTTAAAAACAATACACTTATCTGCTTCTGTGCTGTGAACTTTGCCCAAACAGTTCCTCCAAGATCAGTTGTGAATTTCACTGTTTGTTAATTTTCCCAGATGAACTCCAATGTCCAGCAATATATGAATTCAAACAGCAAAGGCAGTAACTGTGCAGGTTCACTGCTGTGTCAGTTTCTTTCTCTCTCTGTCCTGCACTGTCATCACCATGTGCTTCCTTTGTCTGCTCTTCTCCCTTTTAAACTGCTGTTGTTTTGACTTTTTTTTCCAAAGTTCCAAAACAATGCAACGGCGTATAAACAGTAATTGCTGCTCCTGGAATTCAAGGAAATCACCTCCAACACCTAAAATACCTCAATAAAGGAGCAGCTGTTACAGCCAGACCATTTAATCCCTTTATCCAAAAAATTCCAAAATCAAAAAGACAGCTGGGGGCTGGGGGGCAGTAAGAAAGGGGGTTAAAATGCTGTATCTATTTGTCTGATCAGTTTTGTTCACATGCCCTGCTTTTTGTTTTGCAATGGAGCAGTAGTAAAATTGTCTTAAATATTTGACTTCAAATACTGCTTTGTTCAATATTAATGCTTTTCCATTATAGATGTAATCAATCGGAATCAATTGTGTGTGTAAGAATATCATATTGAGCTGAGATAATGTAATGCTTTTCCTTTCTGCCTTGGAGATGAAGCATGAAGAAGGCAGGGCTACTGAAACATTAACTGAGGGTGCAACCGAGCCTTAAAAAATCAATCAGAAGAATTTCCTGCTGAACAATGCTCTTCCTACCCATCCTCCTGTCTTCAACCATGTCACCTAGAGAGAGAAAACCAGATCAATAAGGGAGGGAGGGAGAAAGGGTTGATTGAGAATCAATGAATGTTACAATTTGCTATTTTTGGGTGCGTGTCAGACAACCTTAATCTGAATGACAATTGAAAACTGCCCTGAAAGAATTATAGAGAGAATGAAAGTGACAATGCAGACTCGTGCATTGTTGTCATATTGGTTACTTTGTTACGAACTGTGGAGCTTTTGTCTTACAAGATAATACACTTCCTTCATATTCATGAAGCAAAGGGAAATATCACAAATGTACACGAGCAGCATGAGCCTGAAATTGTAACTTTGAACCTGTCAACACCCTATAATTCTGAAGGAAATTATAGTGGAGTGAACAATACCATAAGAAAGTGCTTTTTCTTCATCTGTTTTGGTTGATTTCAAACCTGGATTCAAAAGACAAAGGAACATGCCATTACACTGCTGTCTAAATTTTACAATTTTTTTTTGTTATTAAATCTAGATTATTTTAAAAGTCCCAGAAACATTGGTCGCTGTATTTCTAGTGGAGAACAAGCAGTCATGTTAGAATGACTAATCATATCCATATGACATAATTTTAAGATCAAGCAACGTGAACCCAAAGTACAAGAAAAAGAGTTTTCTGGAATCAAGGCCAACAATATCTGAGGTTTGATTTTTATTCATTAGCACCTCATCTCAAAAATGCAATCCAATTTATTTGCATCAAATCCCCATGAGAACAGGAAAAAGGCTAAGGTGTTAAAGCTGGACGTTGTCAGTGTACATCATTGCCATCTGGAAGTACCAGAGGCTCTTAATGTGGAACAGCAGCATCTCTCTGAATGCAAATAAAATGAAAGAGTTGCATCAGAAGATTTTATAGGAAACCCCTCCACTCTAACTGGGAGGATGCAGAGGGACTTTCCTCAAAACAACTTAAACTGTGGGGTGCGGGTTCTTTAGGGTATTTATGGAGCCCAGGGCCAATGTGAAATTCCATCTGACTGGGGGATGGTCAATTCAGGTAGAAGCCCACCACATAGTTGAGCAGCCCTAACATCTGGGAGTGCCCTCACCCATTGTTGTATAGGGCTTTGGATGGCATGGGATTACAGCTTCACTGCAGCACATTGTGCAAGTTCCTCCTGGGCCACCATGGAAGTTAAGATAAATGCTGTGTCATGATAAATCTGTGACAGTAGTCATGGAGTTCATTGTCACTTCTGTGCTGCATTGGGCAGGCTCTAAGCTTTGAGCAAAACCACATGCCAAGTTGAAAATTGACATCTCCAGGCACTTTGTACTGGCAACAGACTCTGTTGACAATGAAAAACCTACACCAAATATCTTGGTACACACCATCATTCTCCTGTATGTTGAGCAATGTTTAATCTAGGCTCTAGCAGTGGACCCCATCTGTGATTTCATCCTCCATTGAGTTAACATGAGCTACCCTCTCTGCCAAGCCTGGCTGCAGCTCTCTTACACCCAGTGACTTTCCACAGGTAGATCCTGACGCTAAGCTGTTCTTTATAGATTGTGCAGCCCCTGTATCTCAGCTGTGTCTCACTGATCCAGAGATGGTGCTTCTTCATACGTTAGGTCCAGTTTCTCCATGAGTTTGCAGGCAGCAGATTATAGGTATCCGAAAATGGAAATTTTAAAAACAAGGAGGGGTTTTGGATGAAGGGAAACATTTAGGATGGAAAGCAAGAGATTGATCAGGTCGTCTGCAGTTTATACTAACGCCAGTCAGCAGAGTAAGGGTGAAGTAAAACTGGAGAAAGGCCATGAACATAAATCAGCCCAAATGCTATTCTTATTACAATTATTTCAATCATAACCAGCTTCACTTCATCCCCATGGGTGGTCATGTCCAAAGAGCTCAGGCAAAGAATGCTTATTGGGAGTTCTACACTGCTCCCTTTCTGCTGCACCATTGTGTCCTGCAAGAAAAAGAGGTAAGATTGCCAGTAAGCATTTTACCATGCATTTGGCTGGAGGGTTGTGAAAGCAACAAGTTGCAATTGGGAGGATAGTACCATTGTTAGGCAAGAACCTGAATTGGCAATAGAAAGTGGTGGCAGGTACTGCAGGGAACCATGCATCAGTGTGGAGGTCACTGAGCTTCATTTGGCAATGTGAAATGATGTTCAGGGCCAACTCTGGGCATTCACCTCTCTCGCTACATCACTAATTTCCTTTTCAGGCTTATGCCTTAAACAGTTTCGAGTCATCTGTGAAAACATAGGTTCTCTTCTCCTTTCCAAGTCCTGCACCACACCCGAAATGTTATGAGACATCTCTTTCCTGTCGCTATCTTTAGTGTTCTTTTCTGCTTGGTGAATGTAGTCATTGCTGGCTAAGGATGAGAAATGTTTTCTTAGTGGTAATGGATGGTGATTGCCTGCCACAATGGTACAATGTTACTTGCCACTAGTCATCCCAAGCCTGGATATTGTCTCGGTTTTGCTGTATTCAGACATGGAATCATGAAATGTGTTGAACAAGGTGAAATCATTTTACATTCTCACTTCTGACCGTATGCTAGAGGGAATTGATGAAGCAGCTAGGTCGGGGAGATTCCTCTGTGGAACTCCTTTAGAGATGTCCAAAAGCTCAGCTGATCTACTTCCAACAACCACAACAATCTTCTTTTACATCACATAAAACTCTAACCAGAACCTTTTTAAAAAACCCAATTCTAGTTTCACTAGGGTTCCTTGATACCACATTCGGTCAAAGGTTGTCTTAATGGCAAAGGCTTTCATCTCACTTCTGGAATTTAGCTGTTCCATCCATTTTTGATCCAAGGCTGTACTGAGCTCAGGACTTTAAGTGGCCTTGGTGGAACATAAACTTAATATCAGTGAGCATGTTATTGCTGAGCAAGTGATACTTGACCACAAAGTTGATGACACCTTCCACCACTTGGCTAATGATTGAGAGTAGATTGACAGAGTGGGAGAAAGTGAGGACTGCAGATGCTGGAGATCAGAGCTGAAAAATGTGTTGCTGGAAAAGCACAGCAGGTCAGGCAGCATCCAAGGAGCAGGAGAATCGACGTTTTGGGCATAAGCCCTTCTTCATTCCTGAAGAAGAGCTTATGCCCGAAACATCGAATCTCCTGTTCCTTAGATTGACAGAGTAGCAATTGGCTGGGGTAAATTTGTCCTGCTTTGTGTATGCAGGACATACTTGGACAAATTTCTACATTTAAATAGATGCCGGTGTCAGAGTCAAAGAACTTGGCTAGGGGCATGACAATTTCAAGAGAAAAATTCCAGTACTATCGTTGGTATGTCAATGGGGCTAATAGCTTTTACAGTAACCAGCACCTTCAACATTTTCTTGATATCACTTGGAGTTAATTGAATTGGATGAGGACCAGCATCTGTGATACTGGGGACTTCTGGAAGAGGCCGAGATGAATCATTTGGCAATTCTATCTGAAGACTGTAGCAAATTCATCAGTTTTATCATTAACACTGATGTATTAGGTTCCCCCATCACTGAATTTTAGAATTAACTTTGCTGTCACATATATTCACATGAGGACTGTGAAAAGTTGACCAGTTGCCACTTACGGCACTATATTAGGTAAAATCTGTACATAGGTACAGATTCTTAAGTACAAATTATTAGGGAAAAAAATTTAAAAAAATAAAGAAATAAAAGGTTCAGACTAACATTCCTTCCAACCCAGTCCACGTTAGCACCTAACCTCTAGCCTGTGCCAGGTCTTGACTCCAGACCATACTGGGCTTGGTCAGGAGAGTACTCTGGAATGATCAAGACCAGAAGTCCATGCTGAGGCCAAGGGGGGCCCAAAAGAACACCACACTGGGCCGCCGATCGGCTGACACATTAGGCTCATACTGAGGCCGAACATTCAGGACATCACCAAGAAGAAAGGAGAAAAAAAAGAAACACAAAATAAAACAGGTAGAGTGGATGAGCTCCAGTTGAGGAGTCCTACTCCACCACCATCTTGGATCTGAGTCCGATATTGTGGAACTGCCTCCTATAGTGAGTTAATTGTTGTTCAGCTTTCTCAATGTGTATGGCAGGACTGCAAAGATTAGACCTGATTCTTTAGTCATGACATCACCTCCCCCTGTCTAACACTTGCATACCAAGTAGCATAAACAGCATGTCGTTCTGTGTCATAGTTTCACAGGTTGACACCTTAGGTATGTCTGATGCAGCTTCTGACATGCCTCCTTGCACTCTTCATTTTAATCAAAGTCTTTTAACAATTCCAAACAGCATTTGTATAATATGTGCGGCTCACCTTTAAAGAAGGGAGGTCAGCCTTAAGAGATGCAGCCTAGATTGCACTGGCCAGGCACACAGCTTGGTCTCCTGTTGAGTATGCTGGCATTTGGCAGCATGTTACACTCTGGATTGCAAGATCAAATAACAGTTTGTGTGCCTAAGGGTCTGATCATAGGATCAAAATTTCAGTGTTTAAATCAGGCCTTAACTAATATTTCTCCCATGTTTTTAATAAGCCATATGCCTCTATGTTTGCAGCTTACAGTATCTGGTTTTCAAAAAGGATTACAAGTATTCATAACAACACAGTTCGGCAGCTTGATACGCAGAGATAGATTAGTCACCTTAAACACGCAGTTACATAAATCATTTGTAGAAACTGGATTTTCTTCTGCAAGGGGAATGTGAGCAACTTGCCTTGCTGGTTTCTTCGATTCAACCCTTGTTGAAGGATTTTCGCACTGCACTGCACTGAACTGATCAATACTTCCCACACAAAAGCAAAAATCCAATCTGTGGCAAACTGGAATAAAATCAAAATATGCTGGAAATATCCGGATATCAGGCAGTATCTCTGAAGAGAGAAAAAAAATTGAGGTCAATGACCTTTCAGTAGAAAGAAAAACTCTTATAGGCATAACAGGTTTAAAATAAAATAGAAGAGAAAAGTCAAATAATAAAAAGGGAAGGTCACAGCGACAATGAATACCAGGCAAGATTGAATTAGAGATGGAAACATGGTGTAAGGCAAGAGGAGATCATAATGACAGAAGAAAGGAAATAAACTATGGGTCCAGGTGAGCTGTGAATAGGAAAAGCAGAAGCATCAACAGTTGGTGTCAAAGAGAGAAAGTAACAATCTGAAATGGGTCAAATTCTTAGGGAAAGAATGGGTCCAGTGGTGAGTTGGCAGTGGGTGCCTAATTGAAAGAGAAGGTGTTGTTCCTCAGCTTATATTGAGATTCCTTGGCACAGTGCAGAAAGCAAAGGATCAATAGCTAGTTGTGGGAGCAGGGCCAAAAGTTAGATTGGCAGGTGGCTTGAAGTTGAGCTCCACTTGCGATTTAAACAATGGTTTTCCGCAAAGCAATTACCCAATCTGCATGTGTTCTGTGTTTCAGAGACCAATTCATGAACGGTGAATATAGTACATATAATTAAATCAGGAGAATAAACTCACTGTTTTACTTGGGAAATGATTCCAGGGCCTTGAATAGTTTGAATCAAAGGGATAAAAGCATAGTTACAGCATCTGAATTTACATAGGAGAACACTGTAGGAGGAGAAGGGGATATTTGATGAGTAGACCAGAGTATTCCAAAAGGTGTGTTCCACATCTAAGCTGAAAAGGGAGAACAATACATTTGCTGGAGGCATCACACTTAGGATGGTAGGAAAAAGAACATGTTGGCAAAGACTAATAGAATTAGAATCCCTACAGTATGGAAACAGGCCCTTTGGCCCAACAAGTCCACACCAACCCTCTGAAGAGTAGCCTACCCAGATCCATTCCCCCACCCTACCTAACCTACACATCCCTGAACACTACGGGCAATTTACCTAATCTGTACATCTTTGGATTGTGTAAGGAAACCGGAGCACCCGTAGTAAACCCACGCAGACATAGGGAGCACATGCAAACTCAAGACAGACAGTCACCCGAGGCTGAGAATTGAACCTGTGTTCCTAGTGCTGTGAGGCAGCAGTGCTAACCACTGAACCACCATGCCACTCCAATGTTGATTATTTATCTTGTTGATTATTTTTGCTTGTGATGGTAACCTGACATTAATTTTGTAACTGCTAGTTTATTGTTCCTTTGAAAAGTTTAATGATATTAAACTTGAAAAGTTGATATTTATTTCAAAAGAGAGACAAGTCTCTCTGGTCCTATGGAATAAGGCTTAGCTCGAACTAATCATTGCACTTGAGCGTGACTAGCCTTTGACAGAAAATGGAGGGAATAATTTAATAGATTGTATGTGTAAAGCTTACAAGAGAACACACACACAGATTTTCCAAAGGGTAAGTAGCCATTTTTGCAGCATCAATAGGAGTTGTTCTTTGAGACCCTGTGGCATTCCCAACATAGTAGACTTTCAAAGAACTTCCCGGGATATTGAAGATTTCAATGGGCAGTTCCCTTCCACCTAACACCAACCTCAGGATGCATCCATTATAATTTGAGAAGTCAGAGGGTTTTGCTGTATTAACTTACCTAAGAAAAGCCTGACAATTAAAAACCTAGACTAACTTCTGAGCAATTGCTAAACTGACCTCCCAATGCTCTACATATAACTACACTTCTCCTGACCCTATTTATTCCCCAGTCCTTGACCCAACATTCCACTTCTCCCTGGGACCTGCCACCACCCTCATTACAAAATACTTTATTACCTGCCCATCTTCACACTACCAGACATCCCTCTACACTAATACCCATCCCAATTTGTGTCCTAATCTCATATCTCCCATACTTTATCTTTCAAAACAGCTGTCTGTCCTGTTAGATATTTAAATCACAGCATACCACAATTACTGTGATGAAAAAAGGGACATGGTTTGCTTCCCCCCACCTCCTCCGAACTACGTTGCACCACAGGGAACATTTGAATTTAAGTGACATTTTGTATGGGTACAGGAGTGGTGATTGGTATCCCCTGATGGAAATGTGCAGCTCACCCTTATAGAATAGAGGCAATGTAATAATCTGACTACAAGTTCCAATCTAGGAGAAAGTGAGCATTGCAGGTGCTGGAGAAGCTAGAGTCGAAAAGGGTGGCGCTGGAAAAGCACAGCATGTCAGGCATATCCAAGGAGCAGGAGAATTGACGTTTCAGGCATATGCCCTTCATCAAGAATATGGAGGGGGAAAGAGGGATGAGAGATAAATAGGGCATGGAAGTGGGGTAATGTAGGTGGCACTACTTAAAAATGAGAAAATTATGGTACCATACGTTTGTACATTGTGGGTTTAAAAGTTGCTGTCTCAGGACCTTTGCAGAAATTCACCAATGAGTGTACTATTCACAAATGATTCACCAAAGATCCTGAGACAGCACCTGGCAAATCCAGGACCACTACTATCTAGAAGGACAAGGGCAGAAGATACATGGGAATACCATTGCCTGTAAGTTCCCGTCCCCCATTTCTATCTCATGCCCCTTCCCCCTCCATATTCCTGATCAAGGGCTTATGCCCAAAGTGTCAATTCTCCTGCTCCTTGGATGCTGCCTGACTCACTGTGCTTTTCCAGCATCACTCTGCCACCATCTTTGATCTGAGTCTTTTCGACTATAAGTTCCAATCCTCAGACAATCAGCCTGGTTCAGCATGATCACTTTTTTTGCAGTGCTTTTTTTGAATTCACCTGTGGGACGTGGTATCTCTGGCTTGCCAGATTTGGCAGACCCCCGTTGCCCTCGGGAAGAAGGTGGTAAGTTGCCGTCTTGCACCGCTCCAGTCTATGTGGTCTAAATAGACACATTATGGCTTTTTTAAAAACGATTAGATTCCCTACTGTATGGAAACAGGTCCTTCGGCCCAATAAGCCGACACTGACCCTCCAAAGAGCAGCCCATCTAGACACACCTTCCCTACCCTATATTTACCCCTGACTAATGCACCTAATACTATGAGAAAGTTTCTGCAGAAATTCATCAATGTGTGTACTATTCTTGAATACACTAAAGATCCTGAGACATAGTATTAGGTGCATTAGTCAGGGGTAAATATAGGGTGCTCCAGTTTCCACCCACAATCAGTTCACCTGATCTGCACATCTTTGGATTGTGGGTGGAAACTGGAGCACCCGAGGAAACCCACGCAGACACGGGGAGAATGTGCAAATTCCACACAGACAGTCACCAGAGGCAGGAACCAAACCTGGGTCCCTGGTGCTGTGAGGAAGCAGTGCTAACCACTGCCACCTTTAGACAGGGGATTCCAAGATTTTGATCCAGCAACTCTGAAGAAGTGATTATTTATATATATCCAAGTCAGGATGGTGAGTGACTTGGAAGGGAACTTACAGGCAGTGGTGTTCCCATGTATCTTCTGCCCTTGTCCTTCTAGATGGTAGTGGCCCTGGATTTGCCAGGTGCTGTCTCAGGATCTTTAGTGTATTCAAGAATAGTACACACATTGATGAATTTCTGCAAAGATCCTGAGAAAGCAACTTTCAAACCCACAATGTACAAATGTACAATGCCATTTTTTTTCATTTTTAAGTAGTGGCAACCATTGCCAAGACACTAATACACAAATAGAAATAACAATTGCAATTAACCAAGAATTTGAGATTTAACACATCCCTAGTCAGTGTGCATGAATGTCTGTGTTTAAGTTTAATCTTACTCTGAAGATTAAAACATCACAAGCTAATGAAACCAAGTGTTCTTCTGCATATCATGCAAGACAAGACCATTGACTTCACAAAATTGTTTATCCTCTCCAGAATAATTTTACAATATCAATCAAAACACTACTGCTGTTCAAAAATGTGTCACACACAACATACCTGCTCTTTTACAAACTCAAATTACTCAAACAATGTTGGAAAAATTTGGAAACACTAAAAAACTGAAGAGTCATACTGGACTTGAAATGTTAACTGTTTCTCTCTCCATACATGCTGCCAGATGTGAATTCCTCCAGCATTCTGTTTGTTTCAGATTTCCAGCATTTGCAGTATTTTGCCTTTATTCAAATTAGTGTTTTCCCTATTCAATCACTTCAAAAATGCATCGAGTGGCGTTAAAGATAAAAAGACAACTGATTGTTCTCATGATCGAATGAACTGAGACTAAGAAAGTAAAACAAAACAGACAATTGCAAGAACCTTTGACAGTTGAAGAACTTACATTTGGTTGGCACTTGCATTTCCATTCTTAAAAACAACTAAGAATTTTTTAAAAAGTAATTCTGGTTGTTTGAATCTGAATTCACATGTTTTTGACAGCAACAATGGCCTTTATATTAGACTTTGTCTATTGCAATATAAAGAACATATAAATGTACAGGTTTCAATTCAAACATCTTAATGCAAAATCATCTACTCCCACAACTGAAGATTACTGAACTGAATTTTCAGGCCTCACCAACATTGTAAATGGGGACAGACAGAACCAAACAGACGTGCACTGGGCAACATCTCAGTATCCTGATCTTGTTGCCAGTACAGACATTTTTGGAAGAACAATGGATTTAGTCAATATTACAACCTACACATGGAGATTCCGGCCTGGAGCATCTCAGACTGAAAGTGTCTGCACATATACTGTGCCCGAGGTTCCACTTTGCTATTTCAGGCTCTTCAACTTCCTACATATTGGAGCGCTCCTTCACTTACATCTCTGTGTGTAGTAAGCTGTCAATACAGTTTTCTAGTTAAAAGGTGGCTCTGAAGACGGTTCACTGGACTTGAAACGTCAACTGCTTTCTCTGCTTAGATGCAGTCAGACCTGCTGAGTTTGTCCGACAATGTGTTTTTAGTTTTCTAGTGTACTGTCCAAGATCATTCTCTTCACAAGGTCATTCTCAGGGTATCTTTTCTTAACTGATGTTGGTCTTCTGACTAGTTACATCATGATTTCCATGAATCTCATTCTATCACAACGTGCAAGTTTCTCTCTTCTTGGTTGACATTGCTCCATGATTTACTTTAGTTACACAGGTTATGTTAGTAATCATTAACATTATCATTATCACTTCTCACAATGGAGGAAGTGAGGACTGCAGATGCTGGAGAGGGGGAGAAAATACAACCATCACCTCTTGACATTCACTGGCATTACCATTTACTAAATCTCCCACTATCAACAATCTGAGGGAACCCGTTGATCAGACTCTGAACTGGGCAGGCCACATAAATTCCTGATGAAGGGCTTTTGCCTGAAATGTTGATTTTCCTGCTCCTCTGATGCTGCCTGACCTGCTGTACTATTCCAGCACCACACTCTTCACTCTTCTCTCCAGCATCTGCAGTACTCACTTTCACCACATAAATTCCATGGCTACAAGAATAGGTCAGAGGCCAGAAATTCTACTGTGGGTAAGTCACCTCTAAATTTCCTGCTACCTGACTACTACTGAGTAGGTAAGTCAGGAGTGCATTCATGCAGCCCAACATCACTCAATATCCAGCCAGAAGAAAAATGCCTGCTTGATTGGTACCCTGCCCACCTTCTTCTACATGGATTTCCTTCAGCACATACGCACAGTGGCAGCAGAGTACCATCTCAAGATGCACTACATTAACTCATGATGGCTGTTCTGACATAGCCCTCCAAACTCCCAACCTCCCAACAGCAGTTCAGGCAACATCTGAGGAACAGGAAAATCAACATTTCAGGCAAACGCCCTTCATCAGGAATTTATATGGCCTGCCAAATTCAGATTCTGATCAATGGGTTCCCTCAGATTGTTGATAGTGGGAGATTTAGTAAATGGTAATGTCAGTGAATGTCAAGAGGTGATGGTTGTGTTTTGTCTTGTTGAAGATGGTTATTGCCTGGCACTTATCTGGCAATTTGTGTCACATGTTAGCCTAAGCCTTGATGTTGTCCAGGTCTTCCTATATATGGACAGAAACTGCTTCAGTATCTGGAGCTGCAAATGGCATTGAGCATCAAGCATTCATAAGTAATCATTCATTTCTGACTCCATGATGGATGGAAGGTAATTGAAGCAGCTCAAAATGCCCTGAAGAACTCCTGCAGAGATATACTACCTATGTGCCAGGTATGACTGCAACCAATAGAGACTTTTCCCCCAATTCCCATTGACTCGAAGATGCATGGGCCTTTTGATAGACAAAACAAAAAGGTGGCAGATACGTGGAAACTTAAAATCTGTCCAAACCACTCATCATCCTGATTTGGAAATAACTCATCATTCCTTCACAACCCGTGATAAAATCCTGGCACTACCACCCAACAGCACTGAGTTACCTATACCCCAAAGACATTTGTTTTACTAATTCCTCTGTCTAATTCAATAAATATATCATATTTAGAGCCTGGGACATCTCAGAACAAGTCATAAATAACAGGAGGTTATAAAAGTAAAAAAAATCATTAAGTGATAATATGGAAGGCTTGGCTAGAATACAGGAGTTAACCAAACATTGTGAACATCAGATTGAATAAGTTAACAATCCATCATATGATGCAGATCTGTGGTCACAAGATGCAAAAAATTTAAAAAGATCAATGGTTCTGTGTGGATAAAGAGATCAATGTTGCTAATTAGCTATTAGCATATGTGATATTAACTCAATATTTAATTATTATTATGCACCACATTAAATGGTCAATAATTCTAGTCACCGACTATGAAGTTATTATAAATCATAATAGCAGATGCTGCTATTCAGTGTTTGAAAGTGAAAATTATTTTTAAAAATCCAAATAAAAGGTTCAAAGAAATGCCAGATTATGAAAGCCTTCAACATCATTGGACATAATAAATTTAGTCCAGGATTATTTTAGCAGTCAATCCGAAGCTTCTTCTTTCAAAGATCCAATGGCTTCTCCACCAAACATTCACAATACAAGTTGGTCAGTAACCTGGGAGCTGAAGGATTAATTTAGCAGTTAATTCTGAAGCAACTGTCTACTGAATACTGTTTTAACCACCCACAATCGTAAATTGGTATTTGCTATGAGGCCTCCCCCAATTGTAGTGTGGTGCTGGAAAAGCACATAATATTACTAGATATTATAAACTATTTTATATAAACTATACTACAACTATGCCACTGCAAGTTGGAAAAGATTGTGAGCCAGCCACTCTATGCCTTCCTGTTAGCAAATGTAAGTAGCTGGAGAAAGATGATCAAGGAACAGCAAGTTCAGCAAACCATGTGGACAGGGTCTATTGAACCTCCTTCCTAGTCTTCCTTTCTACCATAACACCTATATGTTGTCACCCCCCCCCCTCCCCCCCCACCATCTGTATCCATCTAGATTGGGGGTAGTTTGTAAGGGAATTATAATTATAACTAGCAGAGTCGTAACTGTTTACCTCGAGCTAAAATCTATTCATTTGTAATAAATAATAATTCTTGTTAAGAACAGAAACATGGACTATGCTTTTGGGCAACTTGGGTCTGAAGTACAGATACATTGTGTGCACATGTAAAAATCTTTTACTTTTATAACAATTCAGAAGTGGTAGGGCTCGATTTCTAGCATGGTATGGTATTCTAGTGAGGAGTAACAGTATAGTTTCTGCTGCAAAGAAACCTACCATTCTACTTCATTGTTTTATCTGCTACTACTAATCAGTTGAACTCCAGTGTCTGAACCTTCATTAATTCCACAGTAAACATGCAAACTTTTCCATCTCAAAGACAAGCTGTGAAATTTTAAACAGCAGTTCAGAACATTGTAAGAGTTAGAAATTTGGATTTTATGACAATTTTACAGCACTGAAGGAACCAGTTGGCCAAGTGTGCCTACTATTTGAAACAGCTGTCCAATTTGGCCCAAAGAGTCCAGATTTGTTCACTTAACTCGACAAATCTGTCTTCAAGTACCTGTCAAACTGTTCTACAGGAACTTTGAAAAGACAATGTGTTCCAACTCTTTACAATCATTAGCAGGAATGAAAACGCTTTACTTAACTCTCCAGTTCTTTTTCCAATTATTTAAATCAATGAATCTAGTTACTGACTCATATGCCAAATGAAATGTTTCTACCCTCTCCTCCCCACTTCAATTAAATTACCTCAAATTTTGATTAATATTCCCTCCACCTGCCCTTTAACCTCATCTATGAGAGGAATCTAACTTTCTCCAAATTACTCCAAAATTAAACTCTTTCATTCTCAGGACCAACTGATTGAACGATTTGAAGCTTTCCTGAACTGTCAAGCTCAGAACTATGCAAAAAACTAAAGCTGAGATGACCTGTAAAGTTTAACATGAATTCTTTTGCATCTAATGCTACATATTTTGATGAAGGTTTACAATGTTATTTTGGAAAATGGATTTGAAAGTATTAAATTTTTCAGTTTTTTCATTTCTGTAGAGGTGCTTTTGTCCTTAAGGATCAAAAACTTTTAGCAAACTTTTATTAGTTGCAAGGAATCATGTGATTGAAGCTAAATGACTAGACTTGGTGATGAGGTAATTGCTGAAATGATGATGAAGTTAAGATTTACAGTCCAGATAGAGAGATGGAGAAGGTCAATGGCAAGTCTAATTCAAACAAAAGTATCAGCAGAAGGGTAGCTTACTGTTGGCAGCCTCTAGGCCGTCAAAGCCTGAATGAATTATTGAGTTGTTTTAACTACCTAAGTAGACAGGCAGTACACAGTCTTCTCAGGAAGACACAGTAACTGAGAGAATCACATCTGAAGAATGTAGAGACATTCACTGCTTGTGACCTTGTAAGTTGATCAAGAAATTAAAAGAGTAAAAATTCATACAGTTGGTTGTTATAAAGATATTGTTCGGGAAAAGGATTAAGTAGCAAAAAGAATGATTCATTGCAAGTTCTTCCCAAATTGGATTTCATATAATTGTTAGTTTTCCTTTTATCTAATAAACTTATATTTCTTTATTTACATCAGCAGATTCTTGTGAATATGTTTAGGGACTGACCACTGTGGTAACCAAATTGCAAAGATAAATCTGACATCTCACAGCCAGGTTTCATTCTAGTATCTGACTTGTCTATTAATACCATCAACTGGGATCATAACACTATTTACTAAATCCACCATCCCATACATTTTTCTAAATTACCATACCACTTCCCAGCCATATTCAAAGACGTTAGATTTCAAGTCCCTCTTGTTGATTACCTTGCCACAACTGTATGCTCCAAATGATGAATCTCTATACCATTCCTTCCAAAGTGCAGCAGTTCAATTTATCTATATTATGTGTGCACTTGTGGCATATTTGGATTTTACCAATCTAGATTTCCGAAAGTTCTATTACTATCCTATTCACTAATTTGTATGTTGCCAAGGTTTGCATCATCTACCTTCAAAATTGTGTTCCCTATACAGGAGTCCTGGTCATTAATATATTTAAAGAAAAACAATTTTCTTGACATGAATTCCTGGGGGAACTCAGCTGAACACCTCTCCAGTCAGGTAACCATTTGTTCCATATTTCTGTCTGCTCCACTTCATGTAGTTGCACACTTACTGTCCCTTTAAGAATAGACATCAGAAATAGAAGCACAGGCAATGTGGTAGTTTATCAAATGCCTTTTGAAAATTCTTACATGGAACATGTACTGTGTTGCCTTCATCAATGCTAACTGTTATTTCAATGAACTCAATCAGGTTAGTCAGACAATGGCCCAAATTTTAACAATCAGCGCTAGTCCCTGGCAAGTACTCTTCGGGTTGGTGCAATCTTTAAAACCCAGTCAACGAACTAGCAAAAGCTGATTGGGGGCAAATGTTTGCAGGAAAGGGGACAGCTGGAAAATGAGAAGCCTTCAGAAATGAGATAACGAGGATCCTCCGGACTCTCATTACTCCTGTTAGGGTGAAAGGAAAGGCTGATAGGTATAGGGAATGCTGGATGACTAAAGAAATTGAGGGTTTGATTAAGAAAAAGAAGGAAGCATATGTCAGGGATAGACAGGATAGATCGAGTGAATCCTTAGAAGAGCAGTAGGAATATACCTAAGAGGGAAATCAGGAGGGCAAAAAGGGAACATGAGATAGCTTTGGCAAATAGAGTTAAGGAGAATCTAAAGGGTTTTTACAAATACATTAAGGACATAAGCCATGGGGTCAGGTTGGGTAGTGGGAAGAGTATAGTAGCATTGAGTCCAGCAGGCTCAAGGCATAGTGGGAGGATTCGGTGGCAGGGTGAATCAGGGAGGGAGGGTTGACTTTAATATTTTCCTAAGAGTCATAGCAGGTTTTCATTCCTCTAACCTCTCCTAGGTAGCTTTACCTTGAAAAGAGTTGGAACCCTCCAAAATCTGTGACTCCAATTCAGACTTGTGGACAGTTTCAGATAATGGGTGGTTGTGCCATCAGCTTTCCAGCCAATTCCCATAAATCCCATCAGAATTCCACACGATCCCGGCATGCCACAGGTTGTTCTGCTATAACACAATAGGGTAAAAACAATGATTGCAGATGCTGAATACCAAATACTGGATTAGTGGTGCTGGAAGAGCACAGCAGTTCAGGCAGCATCCAACGAGCAGCAAAATCGACGTTTCGGGCAAAAGCCCTTCATCAGGAATAAAGGCAGTGAGCCTGAAGCGTGGAGAGATAAGCTAGAGGAGGGTGGGGGTGAGGAGAGAGTAGCATAGAGTACAATGGGTGAGTGGGGGAGGAGATGAAGGTGATAGGTCAAGGAGGAGAGGGTGGAGTGGATAGGTGGAAAAGAAGATAGGCAGGTCGGATAAGTCCGGACAAGTCATGGAGACAGTTACTGAGCTGGAAGTTTGAAATTAGGATGAGGTGGGGGAAGGGGAAATGAGGAAGGTGTTGAAGTCCACATTGATGCCCTGGGGTTGAAGTGTTCCGAAGCGGAAGATGAGGCATTCTTCCTCCAGGCGTCTGGTGGTGAGGGAGCGGCGGTGAAGGAAGCCCAGGACCTCCATGTCCTTGGCAGAGTGGGAGGGGGAGTTGAAATGTTGGGCCACGGAGCGGTGTGGTTGATTGGTGTGGGTGTCTCGGAGATGTTCCCTAAAGCGCTCTGCTAGGAGGTGCCCAGTCTCCCCAATGTAGAGGAGACCACATCGGGAGCAACGAATACAATAAATGATATTGGTGGATGTGCAGGTGAAACTTTGATGGATGTGGAAGGCTCCTTTAGGGCCTTGGATAGAGGTGAGGGAGGAGGTGTGGGCATAGGTTTTACAGTTCCTGCGGTGGCAGGGGAAAGTGCCAGAATGGGAGAGTGGGTCGTAGGGGGGTGTGGACCTGACCAGGTAGTCACGGAGGGAACGGTCTTTGTGGAAGGCGGAAAGGGGTGGGGAGGGAAATATATCCCTGGTGGTGGGGTCTTTTTGGAGGTGGCGGAAATGTCGGTGGATGATTTGGTTGATGCGAAGGTTTGTAGGGTGGAAGGTGAGCACCAGGGGTGTTCTGTCCTTGTTACGGTTGGAGGGGTGGGGTCTGAGGGTGGAGGTGCGGGATGTGGACGAGATGCGTTGGAGGGCATCTTTAACCACGTGGGAAGGGAAATTGCGGTCTCTAAAGAAGGAGGCCATCTGGTGTGTCCTATGGTGGAACTGGTCCTCCTGGGAGCAGATACGGCGGAGGCGGAGAAATTGGGAATACGGGATGGCATTTTTGCAAGAGATAGGGTGGGAAGAGGTGTAATCCAGGTAGCTATGGGAGTCGGTGGGTTTGTAAAAAATGTCAGTGTCAAGTCGGTCGTCACTAATGGAGATGGAGAGGTCCAGGAAGGGGAGCGAGGTGTCAGAGATAGTCCAGGTAAATTTAAGGTCAGGGTGGAATGTGTTGGTGAAGTTGATGAATTGCTCAACCTCCTCGCGGGAGCACAAGGTGGCGCCAATGCAGTCATCAATGTAGCGGAGGAAGAGGTGGGGAGTGGTGCCGGTGTAATTATGGAAGATCAACTGTTCTACGTAGCCAACAAAGAGACAGGCATAGCTGGGGCCCATACATGTGCCCATGGCTACCCCTTTGGTCTGGAGGAAGTGGGAGGATTCAAAGGAGAAATTGTTAAGGGTGAGGACCAGTTCGACCAAACGAATGAGAGTATCAGTGGAAGGGTACTGTTGGGGACGTCTGGAGAGGAAAAAACGGAGGGCTTGGAGGCCCTGGTCATGGCGGATGGGGAGGTGTAGAGGGATTGGATATCCATGGTGAAGATGAGGCGTTGGGGGCCGGGGAAACGGAAGTCTTGAAGGAGGTGGAGGGCGTGGGTGGTGTCTCGAACGTATGTGGGGAGTTCCTGGACTAGGGGGGATAGGACAGTGTCAAGGTAGGTAGAGATGAGTTCAGTGGGGCAGGAGCATGCTGAGACAATGGGTCGGCCAGAGTGGTCAGGCTTGTGGATCTTGGGAAGGAGGTAGAACTGGGCAGTGCGGGGTTCCCGGACTATGAGGTTGGAAGCTGTGGGTGGGAGATCTCCTGAGGTGATGAGGTTCTGTATGGTCTGGGAGATGATGGTTTGGTGATGGGGGGTGAGGTCATGGTCGAGGGAGCAGTAGGAAGAGGTGTCCTCGAGTTGGTGTTTGGCTTCAGCGATATAGAGGTCAGTGAGCCAGACTACCACTGCGCCCCCTTTATCCGCTGGCTTAATGGTGAGGTTGGGATTGGAGCAGAGGGATTTGAGGGCTGCGCGTTGTGAGGGTGAGAGGTTGGAGTGGGGGAGGGGGGAACGACAGGTTGAGGCGGTTAATGTCCCGGCGGCAGTTGGAAATGAAGAGGTTGAGGGCAGGTAATAGGCCAGCACTGGGTGTCCAGGTGGATGCAGTGTGTTGGAGGTGGGCGAAGGAGTCCTCAGAAGGTGGGCGGGAGTCCTGATTGTGAAAGTAAGCTCAGAGGCGGAGGCGAGGGAAGAATTGTTCGATGTCACGTCGTGTATTAAATTCATTGATGCGTGGACGGAGGGGGATGAAGGTGAGTCCTTTGCTGAGGACTGATCATTCGTCCTCAGTGAGTGGGAGGTCTGGAGGGATGGTGAAAACTCGGCAGGGCTGGGATCTGGGATCTGGTGTGGGTGTGGAGCTGGGAGTGAGGTCGGAGCCAGTACCTGGAGTGGGTGTGATGGTGGGGGGAATGGGGGTGGAGGCATGAGCTGGGGTAATGTTGCCCTCGGGGTTCTGGGGTGTGGGGAAGTCACTAAGCGTGTGGCATCAGCGATGATGTTCTCCTTCAAGATCCTCCGCTCCACGCTTGCAACAATGCGCCGGCACCTAACCTCTCTCCAGTCACCTCCAACACACCTCCAGCGGATAAAGGGGGCGCAGTGGTAGTCTGGCGCACTGACCTCTACACCGCTGAAGCCAAACGCCAACTCGAGGACACCTCTTCCTACTGCTCCCTCGACAATGACCCCACCCCCCATCACCAAACCATCATCTCCCAGACCATACAGAACCTCATCACCTCAGGAGATCTCCCACCCACAGCTTCCAACCTCATAGTCTAGGAATCCCGCACTGCCCAGTTCTACCTCCTACCCAAGATCCACAAGCCTGACCACCCTGGCCGACCCATTGTCTTAGCATGCCCCTGCCCCACTGAACTCATCTCTACCTACCTTGACACTGTCCTATCCCTCCTAGTCCAGGAACTCCCCACATACGTTCGAGACACCACCCACGCCCTCCACCTCCTTCAAGACGTCCGTTTCCCCGGCTCCCAACGCCTCATCTTCACCATGGATATCCAATCCCTCTACACCTCCATTCGCCATGACCAGGGCCTCCAAGCCCTCCGCTTTTTCCTCTCCAGACTTCCCCAACAGTACCCTTCGACTGACACTCTCATTCGTTTGGTCGAACTGGTCCTCACCCTTAACAATTTCTCCTTTGAATCCTCCCACTTCCTCCAGACCAAAGGCGTAGCCATGGGCACACGTATGGGCCCCAGCTATGCCTGTCTCTTTGTTGGCTACGTAGAACAGTTGATCTTCCGTAATTACACCGGCACCACTCCCCACCACTTCCTCCGCTACATTGATGACTGCATTGGCGCCACCTCGTGCTCCCGCGAGGAGGTTGAGCAATTCATCAACTTCACCAACACATTCCACCCTGACCTTAAATTTACCTGGACTATCTCTGACACCTCGCTCCCCTTCCTGGACCTCTCCATCTCCATTAGTGACGACCGACTTGACACTGACATTTTTTACAAACCCACCGACTCCCATAGCTACCTGGATTACACCTCTTCCCACCCTATCTCTTGCAAAAATGCCATCCCGTATTCCCAATTTCTCCGCCTCCGCCGTATCTGCTCCCAGGAGGACCAGTTCCACCATAGGACACACCAGATGGCCTCCTTCTTTAGAGACCGCAATTTCCCTTCCCACGTGGTTAAAGATGCCCTCCAACGCATCTCGTCCACATCCCGCACCTCCACCCTCAGACCCCACCCTTCAAGGACAGAACACCCCTGGTGCTCACCTTCCACCCTACAAACCTTCGCATCAACCAAATCATCCACCGACATTTCCGCCACCTCCAAAAAGACCCCACCACCAGGGATATATTTCCCTCCCCACCCCTTTCTGCCTTCCGCAAAGACCGTTCCCTCCGTGACTACCTGGTCAGGTCCACACCCCCCTACGACCCACCCTCCCATTCTGGCACTTTCCCCTGCCACCGCAGGAACTGTAAAACCTGTGCCCACACCTCCTCCCTCACCTCTATCCAAGGCCCTAAAGGAGCCTTCCACATCCATCAAAGTTTCACCTGCACATCCACCAATATCATTTATTGTATTCGTTGCTCCCGATGTGGTCTCCTCTACATTGGGGAGACTGGGCGCCTCCTAGCAGAGCGCTTTAGGGAACATCTCTGAGACACCCGCACCAATCAACCAAACTGCCCCGTGGCCCAACATTTCAACTCCCACTCCCACTCTGCCAAGGACATGGAGGTCCTGGGCTTCCTTCACCGCCGCTCCCTCACCACCAGACGCCTGGAGGAAGAACGCCTCATCTTCCGCCTCGGAACACTTCAACCCCAGGGCATCAATGTGGACTTCAACAGCTTCCTCATTTCCCCTTCCCCCACCTCATCCTAATTTCAAACTTCCAGCTCAGTAACTGTCTCCTTTACTTGTCCGGACTTGTCCGACCTGCCTATCTTCTTTTCTACCTATCCACTCCACCCTCTCCTCCTTGACCTATCACCTTCATCTCCTCCCCCACTCACCCATTGTACTCTATGCTACTCTCTCCCCACCCCCACCCTCCTCTAGCTTATCTCTCCACGCTTCAGGCTCACTGCCTTTATTCCTAATGAAGGGCTTTTGCCCGAAACGTCGATTTTGCTGCTCGTTGGATGCTGCCTGAACTGCTGTGCTCTTCCAGCACCAGTAATCCAGTATAACACAATAGTGGTGTTCCTCTGCAACCTTCGTGCTATAGAAAACCACGCTACCGGAAACCATGATAGCAATTGTGATGTGGAAAACCCGCTATACCCATTCAGCAGAGAGTTAGCATTATGCAAACAATGTCCATAATTCATCAATCGTGCTATAGTCAATTTGCGCTGAAGAAACACGCGTTATAGAAGAAGTACTTTTACTACAATCCACATAATTGTAATGACTACCTCCCTCTCACAATTCCTGGGGCCATTCAAAATTCCATGCTGGTTGTCCCTTATTAACACATAATTCTTAAAAGTAATAATTATTTTTCTTCTTGGTTCAATGCTCTCAATGTTTTCTCACTATTGATGTAGTTATCACACTTATCCTGACAGGCACGCACTTGGAGATTGTGTTTTCGATTGTTAGACAATCCCCTGACATTGTCAAGAAACATGGAGGAGCTTGGTGGCCAATTGACAGAGAGTGTAACATGGGAGCATGCCCTTTATGGGGCTTCTGCTCCATCTCCACATCATGCTGTTGACCCAGAAGAACTGTAACTGCAACTCCCATGCTTTTGCTAGCTTATGTGTGGACAAGTCATTATCCTATATCCTTGACAGGAGACAGTTCAAGTCCTTGCCAATCCCAAGACATCGCTGCAATACTTTCAAAACCACTCCACAGTACAAAGACTTTACAATTGTAGAAGTTGTTCTAAATTTGTAAGTTGAGGATGTGGTGCTTTAAATAAAGCTTGCTGGGTGCCTTTGCAGCTGAATTCTTTTGTTTTTTTGGAAGCAAGAGTAACAAATGAGTACATTGAACAGACCTGTGAGATCTACATTTGCAAGTTAGTATGAAACCGCTCAGGAGTACTGAGAATTGGTAAAACAGCACCAGTTCAGAGACTTTAAAAAGGTATCATACAGACCACTTTGGAAACTATTAGGAGCACAAAGCACTGCACGCTAAGAACCTCTGATTCCCCTCATGCCATCCCCAATATCACTATTGATCTGAAACATATAGGGCATGACATTCAGTGAGATCTTTTGAAATTCAAGAAAATAATCCTAGCCTTCTCACTTTCTCCTTACAAGACAATCTCCTAATCCCAGCAATGAGCCTAGTGAACCTTGGTTGCATTACCTAGGTCAAATATATACCCTTCTTTTAGCAAGGAGGCTAAAACTGTACATGATACTCCAAGACATTTGATATCACCAAGGACTGACCAAAATAAAACATCAATGTCATAGCCAGATAATCTCTTGCAATGGCTTCTCTTCCTGGGTCTGCAGCTTGACCGATGGTGTTTCTTAAGGATCAAATCTTGACATTTGAAGGCAGAACATTAGTTATCAGCTGCGTAATGACAAGAGTCATTTCTGCCTCATCTCTCATCTGCTCTGCTGTTGTAAAGTTATCAAACTGCTTATTTAGACATCCAGTTCTGGATGTGCAGAGAGTTCCTCCAACTAATTACTGGGAAAACTGACATTCTCAATCTCTATTCCTAGCTACTAACTTCATCCTCCTATCTGGCAGCATTAGGCCAGTCTGTTTGAAACCTTAGCATCACGTCTGACCTGTGTGCCAATATGAAAATCTATTCCCACCTCTGTGACATTGCCTGATATCATCCCTACCTCAACTCACCTGCTGTAAACCTCGCCCATGCCTTTGTTACCTTTAGACTCAACTATTGCCCCACACTCCTAAATGGTTTTCCATATTCTCCCCTCCATAAACAGGAGATCAGCCAAAATTCTTCCTGTATCTTAAATTCCAACAAGTCCAGTACCTCCATCACTTGCTGACCGACAATGGGTCCTGATCAAGTAAATTTCTAGTTCCTTTGATGGCTTTGTTCCTCCCTACATCATTAATTACACAACCCTTCAAGGTTGATTCTGGCATCTTATACTTTCTCAATTTTATTTACTCTCTCGTTAGCAGCTGTGTCTTTCCCTCACTTACCCTTTAAGACACATCAGAAATCTTATCTCTTTGGTCAAGTGTTTGGTCGTTTAACCTTATATCCCCTGATGTGGCTTAGTACTATACCATACTCCATTTATTAATACTCCACTTGTGTTTAATGACATTGAATTATATTCAAAGGCACTATAAAAATAGATTGTACTTGTCAGGCACTGGGGTAAAGAAGTGGAATTCAAAAAAATGTGTCGAGCCATGAACCATCTACTCACTTTATAAAATACATATTAATAATGCAAACATCAAAACCACAAAAATGGGGCATTCTTTCCATGTAATAACCAAATTACTGAGAAAAACTCTGATTTGAATTGAATTTGTTGTCACGTGTACTGAAGCAGTGAAAAGCTTTGTCTTGCGAGCAATACAGGCAGATCACACAGTTAAGGAGCACAGATAAGTAAATAATATGTAAACAGCGGCAAAAACAAAAACACAAGTACTGGTGAATGCTAAGGCTTTGTGAGTCCATTCAGTATTCTAACAACAGTAGGATAGAAACTATTATGAAACCGGCTGGTGTGTGTGTTCAGGCTTCTGTACCTTCTCCCCAATGGTACAGCTTGTAGAAAAACATTGCCAGAGTGGGATGAATCTTTAAGAATGCTGGTGGCCTTTCCTTGGCAGTGGGCCTGGTAGGTGGATTCTATAGATGGGAAGTTGGCCTTTGTGATTGTCCAGGCTGAGTTCACCACTCTCTGTAACCGTCTCTGATCTTGAATGGTACAGTTGCCATACCAGGTAGTGATACATCCAGACAGAATGCTCTCGATGGTGCACCTATAAAAGTTGGCAAGGGTATTCGCCGTCATGCCAAATTTCCTCAGCTGCCTGGAGAAGAAGAGACATTGTTGAGCCTTCGTAACCAGTGCGTCTACATGAAGAGTCCAAGAAAGTTTGTTATGGATGATCACTCCCAGGAGTTTGACACTCTCTACTCGTTCCACCTCTGTGCTGTCAATGTGTAGGGGTGCATGAGTAACATCCTGCCAAAAGTCAATAATGAGTTCCTTGGTTTTGTCGACATTGAGAGCTAAGTTGTTCTCAGTGCACCATTTTTCCCGGTCTTCAATCTCCCATCTGTAATCTGTTTCGTCACTATCTGAGATTTGACTGACTATGGTGGTGTCATCAACGAACTTGTAAATAACATTAGTCTGGTATTTGGTGATGCAGTCATGGGTATACAGTGAGTATAGTAGGGGGCTGAGCATGCACCACTGGGAGGCTCCAGTGTTTAGTTTGATGATGAAATACTGTTCCCAGTCTTCACTGATTGTGGCCTGTGGGTCAAGAAACAGAGGATCCAGTTGCAGAGAGTGGGGCTTAGACCGAGATCACTAAGTTTAGTCATCAGTCTCGAGGGGATAATAGTGTTAAAGGCTGAACTGTAGTCAGAATAGGATTCTTACGTAGCTGTTCTTGGTGTCAAGATGTTCCAGGGAGGAGTGAAGGGCAAGTGATATGCCATCTGTTGGTCCGATAGGCAAATTGGAGTGGGTCAAGAGTAGTGGGAAGACTGGAGTTGATTAATGCCTTGATCAGCCTTTCAAAGCACTTCATGACCACTGTAGTTAGGGCTACTGGGCAGTAGTCATTGAGACATGCTGCATGAGCCTTCTTAGGCACAGGGATGATGTTGGTCAGGGACAGTGGCCTACTGCAGGGAGAGGTTGAAGATGTCCGAGAAGACCTCTGTCAGTTGAACTGCACATGCTCTGAGTGCACAGTCTGGTACACTGTCTGGTCCCATCACTTTTTTTGGATTCATACGAAGGAAAATTGCTCTGACCTCTGATGCAGTGACTGTTGGGATAGGTTCGTCAGGACTTGTCAGAATAAGTGTTATCTCTCCGCCAAAATTCTACTCAAAATGAGCATAGAAGGCGTTGAGGCAATCTGGGAGGGATATGTCATCTGCTATCTTGCACTATCTCTTTTTAGAACCTATGATGTCATTCAGTCTTTGCCATATAGTTGCCGGGTGTCTGTCTGGGTCTCTAGTTTGGATTGGCATTGGTCCTTGGCTGTCTTAATGGCTCTGCGAAAGTCATACTTGGATTCCTTATATTTGAGTAGGTCTCCTGATCTGAAGGCCTCACACCTGGTTTTTAGCAGGTTCTGTATGTCCTAATTCATCAAGGGATTCCTGTTGGGGAACACCCGGATTGACTTTCTCGATATGCAGTCCTCCACACACTTGCTGATAAAGTCTGTAACAGTGGTGGAGTACTAGTCCAAGGTACCTGCAGGCTGTTTGAACATGGCCCAATCAGCCGATTCCAGACAGCACAGGAGTTGATTTTCTGCCTCCTCTGACCAGCACTGGACGTGTGTCCACGAGGGGGTCTCCTGCTCGAACTGTTGCCTGGAGGCCGGGAGAAGAAACACGGTATTGTGGATGGAGTTCCCAAAATGATGGTGGGGGATGGAATGGTAGGCATCCCTCACAGTGGTGTAAGTTCACTTTTGTTTAGAGAAGCCAAAAAGGAGAAACAGGGAAGAAATTAAATTGATTTACAGGACTTCCAAATACTTAAGTTGAAGGGATGTAATTTATTTTTAATAATTTGCATCTCACCCTTCAAATTGAATTCCATGAGAAACGGTTTTTCCTGCTCACACCTCGAGATACTGAAAACTGAATTGACTGGGATGGTTGAGTGAACTGGTGCAGTCATCAAAATAACAGAAAATTGTGCAGGTATTCAATCAATGGACAGGTGCTCTCAATATGTGCAAACACTAACCCAGGGGAGAAGTGCTTCAATCACCAAAGGGATTTCATAGTGTAGTGGCACTGCTCCAATCTCTGAGCTGGAATGTCTGATCTACTCCAGAGGTGTATCATTGCATATTTTCAAAATCAGTCTCTACTTGCTGCCTTACCTAGCTGAGATCATTTACAACCTTTACTTTCCTTTGCCTCTCTTGCTTTTTTTTTGCAGATGGAGGTGGTAAATGGCCAGCCAATGGGAGAGGAGATAATTGATTGCTTGGTTTCAGCTACTTGTTGGAAAAATGCAGAGTCAACCAATTAGAGTAAGTGGAACTGAAACTAGCCTTTTATAGTTTGGGAGGTGCTCTTCAACAACTCAGATCTTCCCCATTTCAGATATCTGTGTTGACAGCATTAATCATCTTTTACTTCACTTTTTGTTTATGGAATGGGAAAATTGTTGTCAAAGCCAGCATTTACTTTCACCCGAATTGCCCCTTAGAAAGCTACTTTCCTGACCTGCTGTAGTCTCAGTGATGTAGATATACCCATGAAACTAGATTAGATTAGAGTGGTGCTGGAAAAGCACAGCAGGTCAGGCAGCATCCTAGGAGCAGGAAAATCAATGTTTCGGGCAAAAAGCCTGTCATCATTTTGCCCGAAACTTCGATTTTCCTGCTCCTCAGATGCTGCCTGACTTGCTGTGCTTTTCCAGCACCACTCTAATCTAGACTGTGATTTCCAGCATCTGCAGTACCTACTTCTGCCTATACTGTGATATTGTAAGGGAGATTATGGAAGGCAGCAGAGTTTGTGCCTGGCACAGTGAGATGCAGGCTCAGCATGGGAATCAAGGAGACCCCATACCTTCATATTCCTTTCTTCCTGATGCTCCTTTTCAAGTCCATTAGTGCTGAGTTTTAAATTAGATTAGATTAGATTCCCTACAGTGTGGAAACAGACCCTTCGGCCCAACAAGTCCACACCGAACCTCCGAAAAGTAACCCACCCAGACCCATTTCGCTCTGACTAATGCACCTAACACTATGGGCAATTTAGCATGGCCAATTCACCTGACCTGCACATCTTTGGACTGTGGGAGGAGACTGGACCACTCGGAGGAAGCCCACGCAGACACAGGGAGAATGTGCAAACTCCACACAGGCAGTCACCCCAGAACTGGCTTACCCCATTTCTCTACCACAGCAATGGCCTCTGATAACCCTGCCTTTACTTCCATCAAGTACAGCCTTAGGACTGACTGTTTTTCTGAATAGGATTAACTGCCCTGACTAATAACTAACCAAACCTCTGGGTAATCTGTGTGCAGCTCTGTGACTGACTTAGTGTCAGTACCTGGACTGGTTGCACTGCACCGATAGGGCTGACTATGGCCCACCCCTGTCCTGTCAAAGTACGAACACCCAGAATGTACCAAATGGTCAACTGACTGATATTAAATGCTGCCCTTGTCTTACTGAGTGAAGGGCATGTCCCTTGACGTGATTGAGGATTACAACCTTTGGACTTCCACACATGCCCATTTGAATGAAGCATAAGCAAAGTGTTGCTACATAAGCGTCTGGCATATGCCATAACTGTAACATTGAATCAGCATGTCCACTCCCTTGACTGAACACTACTGACAATCATGGCAAGCTGCCTGGCTTTGTGAATGCATTAAAAAGCAAGTCAGGACAAAAGTATTGCGAGCTTTCAAATTATGGTTGAGGGAGCAAAGTGGAAAAAGTCAAGGCAGAATTAATATGATCATCAAAGCAGTTGCAAAGTGAGGGAGGGAGACTAAGAGAGCAACAAGGAATCCTGAAATGCACCCTGGTTGAATCCATGAGCTTGGTGCCGATACTTGCACACAAATATTCTCATGGCAGAATGCCAATGAAAGGTGCTAGCCCACTTCAAAGTGGAGGTGCAGTGTCATCTTGCGTGTGGATCAAAGATGTACCATATGGGTGCAGTGAGGCTGGTACATGTCTTATGCCAACATCCATGTCCAAAATGGAGGTCTGAAGGAGCATGCAGCAAGCTAGATTCACCAGATACATACACTAACTTCCTCATTAGGAACTGTCTTTATTTTCTACTTATCGGAGAAGGGAGGGACTATAGAAACTGCATATAAACGAGGCAAGTCTGGTTAACAACGTGCATGCAAATAGATGGAAATAGATCTCCCCCCACTCACTTACTAGATTTTTGTCTTGGCATCGAAAATGGGTTTTTTAGTTCTCAACTTCAAAAAGCTTCTCACTGCTGAACTCGTGTGGCTTTCTCTTTCACCAGTGCCAGGGACTGGAAAACTTGCACTCAACACTACAGTAGGAGAAAGTTTTGTTTCATAAAAAGACTGTAAACGATGTTTCAAACAACATTCCAAATGCAACCATGGAGAAAATTCAAATCAATGAATAATGAGTATTAAAATATTATGGACACAAAGTTATAATAATAAGTTAATTTTGTCAACAATTCTTACAATGCTTGTAAATTTAGGATGTCATTCCATAATACAGCATTGATGAAGAACATTGTAATCAGTACTAATTAACAACATGATATTTCTGTGACCTTATCAGTTGAATAGGAAATTAAAGAGTGAAGGCTGGAGAAATAATTCACTGGATTGAATATCAAAGTAATATAATAAAAACACACTGCTGGGAAAAAGAATTGTATCTCTCTTTCTGCTGTTGTGATAAAATCTTTCCAAGTTGTTTCCAAATTGTTGTGCACCTGGATAATTTCGTAGTTTCTTTTTTCCCTTTTCTATCATAAATTTATGTTCTTCCTTTCAAGATGATATGGTAGCCTCTTGTGAATATATTTGGTGATTGACCACCAGAGTAACCAACCAAAATAAAAGTTATGGTCTATCAAGCCAGGTTTAACTTTCAGATCTCTCTTGTCCTGTATTACCATCAACTGGAAACACAGCAGTATTTGAGCTTAATCCTCAGTGATTTTACAAACTTATTATGCCTCTGCAGTCTTTGCCCAATGCTCATCGCATTAACTTTACATGGATGCCATCAATAAACTGGCTTATTTTGATTTTTTTTTCTGTATTTAGTTTATAAGTTGCATATGAATTCAATAATGCCTTAAGCATTGTCTGACAATCATTTGCAATTATATCCCACTGGGTGTGCATAATCCCAGTTCCATATACCCTAAGGGACCTGAAGGAGAGAAAAAAAGACAAAAGAATTAGGTGTTCCAAAAGTACTGTTGAGCATTGGAATTCAAGAAGCCAATATGTTCAATAAAATAAAATAAATCAGGACTGAGAAGATTTAGACTAGTCAATTTAACGTTAGCAAACTGTGTAGGTTACTGGAAAATGACATTCATATAAAAAGCACAAAGGTCATAAGGACTTGTTTGCACAGATGAAGCGGAACAAGATATGCATCATGTATTTATTGGAAATAATTTTGAGTGCGAGCAGCAGCGGAGGTAAGACGAACCCAAAAGACTGCAGCTAAGGTAAGGCAGTTTTTAAAAATTTATACCGGTAGCGGACAGCGGTGTTTTCCTTTCACAGAAGGGGAAATGACGAGGACCAGAGGGGCAGCCGGAAAGGAAAGCAGTGACCATATATATCAGCAAGGCGCTAAACCCGAGACTCTACAACTGTAGAGTCTCCCACCCGCCCTCCTCATCTAACCTAGTTAAAAAGGTAAGATTCATTCTAAGCTTCCTCTATTGAATATAAGTTTGTTATTAATTTTATGGCAACTTAAACTAAGCTTTCTACTTTAGTACTGAGTGGGTGTTCAGATAAGTTGGGTATGGTTGCTAGGGCAGTTGCTTCCTCCTGTAGAATGTGGCAGGTGGGAGACATGGCACACGTCTCTGCTGGCTACATCTGTGAGAAGTGCACCCAACTCCAGCTCCTTGAAAACCATGTTAGGGAATTGGAGGGATTAGATTAGGTTAGATTACTTACAGTGTGGAAACAGGCCCTTCGGCCCAACCAGTCCACACCGACCCGCCGAAGCGCAACCCACCCATTACCCTACGTTTACTCCTTTACCTAACACTATGGGCAATTTAGCTTGGTCAATTCACCTGACCTGCACATCTTTGGACTGTGGGAGGAAACCGGAGCACCCGGAGAAAACCCACGCAGACACAGGGAGAATGTGCAAACTCCACACAGAGAGTCACCCGAGTCGGGAATTGAAGCCGGGTCTCTGGTGCTGTGAGGCAGCAGTGCTAACCACTGTGCCACCGTGCCGCCCAAAAGCTGGAGCTGGAGCTGGATGAACTACGGATCATTCGGGAGGCTGAGGGGGTAATTGAGAGGAGTTACCGGGAATTGGTCACTCCTAAGGCTTACAGTTAGGGGGGAGGAAAGGGGACAGACAGATAATGCAGAGATCACCTGTGGACATTCCCCTCAGCAATAAGTATAACGTTTTGGATACTGCTGGGGGGATGACCTACCAAAGGAAAGCCATAGTAGTCAGTTCTCTGGCACTGAGCCTGACACTGTGGCAAAGAAGGGAAGGGGGCAGAATAGAAAAGTACTCATGGTAGGGGACTCGATAGTTAGGGGAATCGACAGGATAGTTTGTGGTCAGGATCGGGATTCCCGGAAGGTATGTTGCCTCCCTGGTGCCAGGGTCCGGGACGTCTCTGATCGGGTGTATAAGGTTCTAAAAGGGGAGGGCGAACAGCCAGAAATCGTGTTACATATTGGCACTAATGATATAGCCAGGAAAATGATCGAGGGTATAAAAAGTGATTTCAGGGAGTTAGGATGGAAGCTGCAAAGCAGGACGAACAGAGTAGTGTTCTCTAGTTTACTACCGGTGCCACAAGATAACGAGGTGAGGAACAGGGAGCGGGCGCAGCTTAACACGTGGCTGCGCAGCTGGTGTAGGAGGGAGGGCTTCAGATATGTAGATAATTGGGATGCCTTCTGGGGAAGGTGGGACCTGTACAAGAAGGACGGGTTGTATCTGAACTGGAAAGGGACCAATGTCCTGGGTGGAAGGTTTGCTCGAGTAGTTTGAGAGGGTTTAAACTAGTATGGCGGGGGGGTGGGAACCTGAGCTGTATACCGGAGGTGAGAGTTGATGCAGATGAGGCAATAGCAAGAGGTAGACCAGCTAGTGGGAAGGCTTTTCTTGGAAGGAACCAAGGAATCAGTTAAAGTGTGTTTGCTTTAACGCAAGGAGTATCAGGAATAAAAGTGATGAACTTAGAGCATGGATCAGTACCTGGTGCTATGATGTTGTGGCCATAACAGAGACATGGGTTTCTCAGGGGCAGGAATAGTTGCTGGATGTTCCAGGGTTTAGAGCATTTAAAAAGAATAGGGAGGGGGGAAAAGAGGAGGGGTGTAGCACTGCTAATCAGAGAGGGTATCACAGCTACAGAAGCTTCCATTGTCGAGGAAGATCTGCCTACCGAGTCAGTATGGGTGGAAATTAGAAACAGCAAGGGAGCAGTCACCTCATTAGGGGTTTACTACAGGCCCCCCAATAGCAGCAGGGAGATGGAAGAAAGCATAGGTCGGCAGATTTTGGAAAAGTGTGGACGTAGTAGAGTTGTTGTAATGGGTGACTTTAACTTTCCCAATATTGATTGGAACCTCCTTCGAGCAGAAGATTTGAATGGAGCTGTTTTTGTAAGGTGTGTTCAGGAGTGTTTCCTAATTCAGTACATTGACAGGCCGACGAGGGGAGAGGCCATTCTAGATTTGGTGCTCGGAAACGAGCCAGGGCAGGTATCAGATCTTGTGGTGGGAGAGCATTTTGGTGACAATGACCACAACTGCCTTACATTCTACATAGCTATGGAGACGGAGAGGATTAGGCAAAATGGGAGGATATTTAATTGGGGAAGAGGAAACTCAGATGCAATTAAACATGAGTTAGGAAGCATGGACTGAGAGCAATTGCTCCATGGTAAAGGCACTATAAACATGTGGAGACTGTTTAAGGAACAGTTGTTGCAAGTGATGAATAAATATGTACCTCTGAGACAGGCAAGAAGTGGTAAGATAAAGGAACCTTGGATGACGAGAGCGGTGGAGCTTCTCATCAAAAGGAAAAAGGTAGCTTACAGAAGGTGGAGGAAGCTAGGGTCAAGCTCAGCTCTAGAGGATTACAGGCAGGTGAGGAAGGAGCTCAAAAATGGTCTAAGGAGATCCAGGAGGGGGCACGAGAAAGGCTTGGCAGAATGGATTAGGGAGAACACAAAGGCATTTTACACTTATGTGAGGAATAAGAGAATGGTCACAGAAAGAGTAGGGCCGATCAGGGATAACATAGGGAATTTGTGTCTGCAGTCTGAGGAGGTAGGGGAAGCCCTATTTTGCTTCTGCCTTTATGAAAGAAACGAACTTTGTAGTGAAGTAAACCTTTGAAGAGCAGGTGTGCATGCTGGAATGGATAGAGATTGAGGAAGCTGATGTGCTGAAAATTTTGTCAAACATTAAGATTGACAAATCACCAGGCCGGGACCAGGTTTGTCCTCGGTTGCTTTGGGAAACGAGAAATGCAATTGCTTTGCCGCTTGCGAAGATCTTTGCATCCTCACTCTCCACTGGTCTCATACCTGCAGACTGGAGAGAGGCAAATGTAATTCCTCTCTTCAAGAAAGGAAATCGGGAAATCCCAGGCAATTACAGACCAGTCAGTCTCACGTCTGTCATCTGAAAGGTGTTAGAAAGGATTCTGAGGGATAGGATTTATGGCCATCTGGAAGAGCATGGCTTGATTAAATACAGTCAACATGGCTTTGTGAGGGGCAGGTCATACCTCACAAACCTTATCAAGTTCTTTGTGGATGTGACTAGAAAAGTTGATGAGGGTTGAGCAGTGGATATGGTGTATATGGACTTCAGCAAGGCATTTGATAAGGGTCCCCATGGTAAGCTCATTCAGAAGGTCAGGAGGAATGGTATACAGGGGAACTTAGCTGTCTGGATACAGAATTGGCTGGCCAACAGAAGACAGTGAGTGGTAGTAGAAGGAAAATATTCTGCCTGGAAGTCTGTGGTGAGTGGTGTACCTTGGGCCTCTACTATTTGTAATTTTTATTAATGACTTGGATGAGGGGATTGAAGGATGGGTCAGCAAGTTTGCAGATGACACAAAGGTTGGAGGTGTCGTTGACAGTATAGAGGGCTGTTGTAGGCTGCAGCAGGACATTGACAGGATGCAAAGATGGGCTGAGAGGTGGCAGATGGAGTTCAACCTGGATAAATGCGAGATGATGCATTTTGGAAGGTCAAATTTGAAAGCTGAGTACAGGATTAAGGATAGGATTCTTGGCAGTGTGGAGGAACAGAGGGATCTTGGTGTGCAGGTACCTAGATCCCTTAAAATGGCCACCCAAGTGGACAGGGTTGTTAAGAAAGCATATGGTGTTTTGGCTTTCAATAACAGGAGGATTGAGTTTAAGAGTCGTGAGATCTTGTTGTAGCTCTATAACACTTTGGTTAGACCGCACTTGGAATACTGCGTCCAGTTCTGGTCGCCCTATTATAGGAAATATGTGGATACTTTGGAGACGGTTCAGAGGAGGTTTACCAGGATGCTGCCTGGACTGGAGGGCTTATCTTATGAAGAGAGGTTGACTGAGCTCGGACTTTTTTCATTGGAGAAAAGGAGGAGGAGAGGGGACCTAATTGAGATATACAAGATAATGAGAGGCATAGATAGAGTCAATAGCCAGAGACTATTTCCCAGGGCAGAAATGACTAACATGAGGGGTCATAGTTTTAAGCTGGTTGGAGGAAAGTATAGAGGGGATGTCAGAGGCGGGTTCTTTACACAGAGAGTTGTGAGAGCATGGAATTCTTTGCCAGCAGCAGTTGTGGAAGCAAGGTCATTGGGGACATTTAAGAGACTGCTGGACATGCATATGGTCACAGAAATTTGAGGGTGCATACATGAGGATCAGTGGTCAGCACAACATCGTGGGCTGAAGGGCCTGTTCTGTGCTTTTCTGTTCTATGTTTGATGTTCTATATGTTTAGTAGAGTTTAAAGTTTCTAAAGAATAATAAGATTTTGAAAATTAATGACAATCTGCAGAGAAATTGAAAAATCCTAAGAACTGAAGGCAAAACGTAATGATAAATGGACCTGCTTTTGTCTCTATTGAAGAAAATTAATTAACAGCACTAACAAATAGATGTCTGCAGGTAACTGCTTTGGTTAACCACCCTCAGCATTTAGACAACAATACAAATAAAATTGATAGCATTTGAACAGATCTAGAAGAATTAAGCAGCTTGAGTTTAATAGTTTTTGGACAAATGGCAATTTCCTTGAGGCTAGCCATTATATTTTTTAGGCTTTTATTTTCTAATGAAGAACCATTCTTCAACAGTACTGTTTATGTGGAAACCATTGTGTTCAAAAGTAAACAGTGACTATAAAGTTTAATGTAAGCTGTTGTGGCTTTATTGTACAACATAAAAGCTGTCAAGGAAGCTTAAAGATTTACAGTACTTTTCCAACTGCTTGTGATAGGTAAGCTGATTTCCATTATATTCCCACTCTGCTACACTATTTAATGGACTACAGGTATAAGAAGGTGTCAAGGTTTCCAGAGAAGACAACTTTGAAACTGTTGCATTTCAATAAATCATTTGTATGAAGATTATTAACATAGTTAAAAATCACACAACATCAGACTATAGTCCAACAGGTTTATTTGGAAGTACTAGCTTTCAGAGCGTTGCTCTTTCATCAGTTAACTAGTGGTGCAGGATCATAAGACACAGAATTTATAGCCAAAGATCATTGTCATGCAATTAAAACAATATATTGAACAAACCTAGATTGCTATAAAGTCTTTCATCCTTTAGAATGGGTTGCAGATTTTGGTTCATTAATATGTAAATCTCAGGACATCTTTTGAGTCACAATTAAAACCTGCAACCCATTCTAAAAGATGAGCCTGAAGTTATCTTGAGAATGTGAGGTAAGAGGGGGTTCTGAGGGATGGACTCGGGGTGCCCTACTGGAAGGTAAAACCAGTAAAACATATGAATGACACATAATGGATTGACATGTCTTGTCCACTTCAAAATAGTACTTCAAGAGGACCGAGACATTCATTTACAAGTACAGTATTATTGTTTTCTTTCTTTCTGGGTTTCTGCAATCACCCCCCACCCGCAACTCCATCCATGATTCCAATTCTCCCCAGACTTAGGTAAATGGTGGAATCCCCTACCACCACTATCACCGTCACTGTTGCTGACTAACCAGGCAAGCAGAATGCCTTGTTTTTCCTGTCAGTAAAGCAGTCACTTTTCTCACCTGCAAGAAATATCGATAATTGGCCAACGGTGTGTTGAACCTTTTAAGTGGTTGTTAATTGACCATTAAAGGGCCTTAGTTGATGGTGTGGAAGGAAAGTAACCCATGCCGTCATCCCTATGCCAGATTATTTGAACTCTCCTCCTCTTGTCCCGCCACTTCTAGGAACCGCAAATTCCTGCAAGAATGTGTGTTTTACATGATCACCTTGTTGAGTGCTATAGTCTGACTTGTTGCTGTTAGGCCAATTTGTTGCTTTAATGGCAGAATTGAGGACAGATAAGGAATATGCATAAAATTTGCACTTTGAAAGACTGTGCATTTTTTACTGTATATAGTCACTGGCTTGCACAGTGAATCACATTTGCACAGCTTAGATCTAATGTAGTTGTACAAACACGAAACATAATCACACTTCCAGCCTGATCCTTCCTGCCATTGACAAATTCTTGCCAATGACTTACTTAATAGTGTTTTCAAAGGGCTCATGAAGATTGGCTTACTGTGGTCTCTCATCCACATCAACCGCTTTCTGCTAAAGCTCAAATTTTCTATAAGTAGTAGATAAAAATGCATTAAATGAGCAAATATTTCCCACTGCATTTTAAGCAACAGTACAGTTTATATAGCCTTTGCATAACGTAACTGAATGTAATGCACCTTAGTAAGATTTGTGAAAATGTTTAAAGCTGAACAAATAGTCCAGATTTTCTGATCGAGTCAGCTAACTAAATAGCCATTTACTTTTAAATGGGTTTCTATACCGACATATTAAATTACACCAAAGCGGAAATTAAATTGCAAATCCCAATTGCATCATTCTGAGCTCTTTTTCAAATTTACTGTGCAAGTTTGCAATCATGTTTATTACTTTCCCTTTGCCTTGCGTTTGCAGAGGTTACTGGATCGATTCAGGTTGTGTAATCTACAAATTTCACGCAATCTCATTTGTCATAAAGTTTGTGTCAACATTCTCTATTGTAAAGTTGTAAGTGCACAGTTAGGCTGAAACTCTTTTCTGTGAACTTATCAAGATTAAACAGCACATTTCAGCTGCCAAATGGCTTTCACCCTTTCTTTGAACCATCACTGCCTGTGGGAGCTGTTTTCCTTTCTGTTCAAATATGTACACATTTGTATAGCGCATTCCGAATACCCATAACCAACCAATTTGTCCTATTTTTATGTTCATTCTAGAAGTTCGGTGTTCACCACCTGGCAACTAGCCACTCTCTCTCTCCAATTAGCAAACATGCCATTCCCCTTCCTCTTGAAATAATATTTTCATTGTCAATTCACTACTCACTGAGTAGCATGTCAACTACACAATCCACAACACTCAATTTCAACCTGAAAAAGTACTACCACCTCCACTATTCAATTGTACTTCCATCATTTACTCAAACTCAGTTTTGAGAAAAACTACCTAACACATGCCTCTCCAAATACCCCACTTCACCATCACCCCTACCAGTTACAGTGCACAGGCATCACCTCTGAGCAAATTAATTCTCACTATAAATCTCGCCTAAGTCTAGCACATGATGGGATAACAGGTCAAGAATTTTTACATGATCCAATTATGAATAATCTTAAATAAAGTATACAAAGGTACACAAACAGCTCAGATGCTTGGCACAGTATGGTGGCACAGTAGCTCAGTGGTTAGCACTGCCACCTCATGAGCCAGGGACCCAGGTTTGATTCTAGCCTCAAGTGACTGTCTGTGTGGAATTTGCACATTCTCCCTGTGTCTGTGCAGGTTTCCTCTGCGTGCTCTGGTATTCTCCCACAATCCAAAGAAGTGAAGGCTAGGTGGATTAGCCATACTAAATTGCCCATAATGTGCAGGTTAGGAGGATTAACCATGGGAAATGCAGAATTATAGGTGGATCTGGATGAGCTGCTCTTCAGAGGGTCAGTGTGAACTCAATGGGCCGAATGGCTTCCACACTGGAGGAATTGTATTACTGTGTATGAAGCTGATACTGAGAATTTTTGATTCACTCATTGGATATGATCAGCACTGGCTGGCCTAGCGTTTATTGTTCATCCCTAACTGCCCTTCAGTAAGTGGTAATGAGCAGCCTTTTCAAATTGCAGTGGTCCGTAAAGTGTATTATTAGGGAGTAAGTACCAGAATTTTGACCAAGTGCCATTAAAATGAACAAACAGACATAGAAACAAGGAAGAAAAGTAGGCCACTCAGCTCTTTCAGTCTGCTGATCTGTTCAATAAGATCATGGCTGATCTAATATTATCCACATCTCTACCTCCCTGCATATCCCCGGTACCCTTTCATCCCCTTGGTAAGCTAGAATGTACCTACTTCAGTCTTAAAAATATCTAAAGCTTCTGCATCCTCTCTCTGTTGAGGAAGGAAATGCCAAAGATTCAAAACCACCCGAGAGAAAAAAATATTGACTGCTCTTAAAAGGACAGCATTTAATTTTTAAACTGACTAGTCTGGTTCCCCGCAAAAAGAAGTATCCTTCTAGCATTCAACAGGTCAAGTCTTCTCACAATCTTATATTTCAACTAAATCACTTCTGACTCTTCTAGACTTTAGAGCATTAAAATCCAGCTTGTCTAACTTTTCCTCATAAGGCAATCTACTCAATCAAATATTAGTCTTGTAATCCTTTTCTGAACTGCGTCCAAGAAATTAACGTAGTAAATACAGTGGTCAGTACTAGTGATGAAGTCTCACCAATGCCCTACAAAACTGAAGCATAACCCCCTTACTCTTGCTTTGAGTTTGCTTGACAATAAAACGTAACACTCTATTAGCTTTCCTGATTGCTTGTTGCATCCGTATACTAACCTTCTGTGATTCATGCACTAGGATACTCAGATCTCTCTGCACCTGAGTTCTGCAAACTTCTCACCTCTTTTATATTCTTTCTGCCAAATGGACAACTTCCCACTTTCCCACATGGTACTTCATTTGCCAACTCACTTAACCTATTTAGATCTCTTCGAAGGCTCCTTATGTTCTCTTCAACCTCACTTTCCTACCTATCTTTGTGTCATCAATAAATTTAGCTGCAATACCTTCATCCAAATCATGCATACAAATTATAAACAGTTGAGACCCCAGCCCCTACTCTCTGTGGTACACCACATCTTACCAACCTGAAAAAAGACCCATTTATTCCTTTTCTTCATTTCCTGCTAGAATGCAAGATAGTATTCCCAAGACCAGGTGGCAAGTCACTTGAGGGGAAAACTCGAAGGTATTATGTTTCCGTGCACCTACTGGATGGCAGAGTTGGAAGGTGGTGTTTGCTGAGTCACAACAGTACCTCTTGTAGATGATACACACTGCATCAGCGGTGGATGGGGTGTTAATCAAGCATGATAGGGCATGAAGAATTCTCAGGCACCTCAACGTGCTCATAATCAACTGTTTCAAACATTCACTGCTGCTGCGTGCTTATGCTAATTTTATTTGCAATCTTGTTGCATTATCAGTTGCTATGCAAACAACAGCCCACTCCACAATTGAATTTTTAAACTCGATCTTCAATTAACTTTTTAGTGGCTATGTGACAATTATTCATGTATGCCATTGAGCATCAATGTGCATGAGGTATACTGGTAGTCAGCAGCTGTGCTGAAAATCTTACTTAAATAAAACACATTCAATATCTTGTGAAATTTGTAACATTATGATTTCAAAAGTACATAATTAGCAGCAGGTCACTAACCAGTGAACACGTTGCAAATATAGGCGAAAGTGAGAACTGCAAATCTGAAAGTTAGAGCCAAGATTAGTGGAAATGCACAGCAGGTCAGGCAGTATCCGAGGGCAGGAAAATCGGTGTTTTGGGCAGGAGCTGATTTTCCTGCTCCTCGGATGCTGCCTGACCTACTGTGCATTTCCAGCACCACTCTAATCTTGATATTTCAAATATAATTATTTTTGTACACAGCAAATAGAAATGACTTTAATTGTCACCTTGACTTTAGCAGCGTAACTTGATTAGGATGCTAGAGGACAAAAACCATACTCTATGTTTTTGATGAGGAATAAGTGATTGAATATTAGCTGATTTATAATATTTCTTTGTTCACGAGATACGGGCGTCGCTGCCCGAGCCAACACCTACTGCCTATCCCAAATTGCCCTTGAGAATGTGATGATGAACCACCTCTTGAACCATTGCAGAGCTTGAGGTTCTGAATTTTTGCTTCTTCAAATTGTGGGTAATCTTAAAGAACACACAAAGACAGCGTGAACAGTGCAGAGGACTTGTGCACTGTGCCAGGTTGGCACCAACATTTTTTTGGCCCATTCATGGGATACAACTAGCGCTGCTAATCTCTATGACTAATAGAAGCTTTTTCAATAAGACTTGACTTGATTCTTAAGTTTGTTCACATGCACATACTTTAGCAGAAAATTAATAGGGAGCAATCAAGGGTGGTAATCCTCGACTTGCCCCTCCTCCCCGAGGATAATTGTGGTGTTCTTACCTGTGGTCTGACTGAAATCAATTAATTCAGAGATCAGTGAATGAACCGTGGACTCTCTTGGTCCCTGTACGTATCTATTGGATAAATTGACAGGGTCATTGAAGATGTGCAAGTATTGTATTGAAGTAGATTATTTGTATCTTTGAAGACATGTCGATGTTTTCATTATGAACCTTTTTTTTCCTTGAAAGCACAGAACAATTACAGATTGAGCAATTATGAATCAGTAGCCTACATTGCTGGAGGTGTACTATTTGTGTTTTAATATAGGGTGTCATGGTAACCATGCCTGGAAGAAATAGGCAAATGTATTACTTGTTAGAGATGTTGTTTGCAAAGATTGGACAGAGCTTTCCAGTATTGGAAATATAGGCCATACTATTTTCCAGCAATCAAATTATTTTTCAATTAACTTTTTAGTGGCTATGTGACAATTATTCATGTATGCCATTGAGCATCAATGTGCATGAGGTATACTGGTAGTCAGCAGTTGTGCTGAAAATCTTACTTAAATAAAACACATTCAATATCTTGTGAAATTTGTAACATTATGATTTCAAAACTATGTGTGTCTGAGAAGATGGATATTCTCAAACTAGTTTGTTCATCATTGAATTATGTGATAAGTTGTTTTCCTAAAAAGGATGATATACCATCATTATATGACACCTTCCTTTGCTGCGATGAAAAGTCTCATCATGTGTCTTGTAGACAGGGAATTATAATATGAAAACAGAAATAATAAATAACAAAAAAGAAGTTTTAGTCACATTTCATGTGACAAACTGCAGAAACAAGGCATTCACAATATCTAAATTTCAAATTAAATTATAGGCTTTAAATCGATCTGTTACTTCAGGTTTCTTTGAGTGACTGTCCTTTTTCCTTCCTCTCTGTCAAAATAGATACAAAATAAGCCCTTTACTTGCATCTATTTTAAACAGACACTGCTTGCCTTTACCACTCTCTTCCAGTTCACCGGATTTCCATTTTTCCCTGTATTTGTGTGAGGCTTTTATTTCAATGCTGAATAGCTTTTATTCCATTTGTTGACTATGGTTGCTTCATTGTAAAGGTGGAATTTTTACTTTTTAAGGATAAATTCTGGTACTGTATCTGATCAATTCTTCATAGAACAGCTTGACACCATCCAGTACAAAGTAACCTGCTTGATTGGCACCACATCCACAAACATTCACTCCGTTCACCATCAGTGCTCATTAGCAGCAGTATGACAAGCAGAGTAAGCAGTGAAATACATGGCAGATGAAATATAATATGGATAAGTGTGAGGTTACCCACTTTGGTCGCAAAAACAGGAAAGTGATTATTAACTGAATCGCAGTAATTGGGTAAGGGGAGGTGCAACAAGACATGTGTGTCCTTATACACCAGTCACTGACAGTAAGCATGCAAGTGCAGCAAATGGTGTAGAAGGAAATCTCCATGTTGACCTTCAGAGTGACAGGATTCAAGTACAGGAGCAGGGATGCCTTACTGAATTTTACAAGGCCTTGGTGAGACCACACTTGAAGTACTATGTGCAGATTTGGTCTCCTTTTCTGAGGAAGAATATTTTGGCTATGGATGGAGTGAAACAAATGTTACTGATTCCTGGGATGGCAGGAATGATGTATGAAGAGAGACTGGATCAGTTAGAACTCTATTCACTGAAGTTTAGCATAATAAGGGGGTGGGGTAGGATCTCATAAAAAACTATAAAATTATAACAGGACGAGACAGGGTAAATGCAGAAAGGATGCTCCCAATGATTGGGGCGTCCAGAATTAAGATTGCAGTCTAAATTTATGGCTGAACTATTTAAGATTCAGCTGAGGAGCAATTTCTTCACCCAGAGAGTAGTGAGCCAGTGGAATTCTCTGTCACAGAGTGCAGTTCAAGTCAAAACAATGAATATTTTCAAGAAGAGTTAACTATAGTTCTTGGGCTCAAGGGATCAAAGGGTGTGGGAAGAATGTGGGAACAGAAAACTGAGTTGGATGATCAGCCATGATCATACTGAATAGGCCAAATAGGATTTGAAAGGCCAAATAAGTTACTCCTGCTTTTATTTCTATGTTTCTGGACACAACACAGAAATTCAGTCTCCTTAAAAAGCACCTTCTAAACCAATGACTATTACCACCTAAAAGGCGAAGGGTAGCAAGTACAAGTAACATTTGCACAGCACATTTGTCAGACAATGATCATTCCCAACAGAAGAGAATCTAACAATTGCCCCTTGACATTCACTGGCATCACCATAATTCAGTCTCCTATTATCAACATCCTAGGGGTTACCATTAACCAACCACTGAACTGACCTATCCTATAAATACTTTGGCTCCAAGACCAGGTCAGAGACTTGCAAATCTGCATTGAGTAACTTGCCTTCTAACTCTGCAAAGCCTGTGCACCATCAACAAGATTAAGTCAGCAGTGTGATGGAATACTTCCCACTTGTCCTGATGAGCGTAGCTCCAACAACACTCCAGAAGCTTCACTACATCCAAGCCAAAGCTGACTCAATTGGTATCACTTCCACAAACATCTACTCAGTGGTCAGTTGTGGCCATGTGTACTATCTACTAGATATACTGCAGACATTCACGAAGGCTCATTAAACAGCACCTCTCAAAGCCAAAACGACTTCTATCTAGAAAGGCAAGGATCGTAGATACATGAGACCATCACCACCCGCAAGACCCCTCTTCTCCACTCTCATTTATGATTTGGAAATATTTTTCCGTTCATTTCGTGTCACTCAGTCAAAAATCCAGACCTCCCTTTCCAACAGCATTGTTCATGTGTTTACAGCAAATAGACTGCAGTGGTTCAAGACAACTGTGCAACTCCACCTACTCTTGAGCAACAATAAATGCTGACTCAGTTAGCAAAGGTAATATATCTTGAATGAATTTTTAAAATGTTTCGTTAAGGTATATTGTATTTAATGTTGCAGAGGCTTGCCACAGCTTTTCTTTATATTATGAAGCAGCAAGATATTTGACAAAGGGATGTTTCCACTGTTACAGTGAAAGAGGACATGGTGGAGAAATTTTAAATAAGAAGGCAAAAATGATTTGGATGGATAGATGTACTAAAGTAAAAATGTTGCCTGATTCAGATGGGATACATCCTTGGTTCCTCAGGGAAATCAAAATGGAAATTCCAGAGGTTCTGGTCACACCACAATCTTCTAATCCTCCTTAGATTTAAGAATGAATCAGAGGACTGAAGAGTAGGAAATATAATACCACTGAAGAAGAAAATAGGACAAACCTGGCAATTGCAGGTCTGCCAATTAACATCACCAGTGAGGATGTTAATCTGGGATTAGTTCAATTAGTACTTGAAAGTTTGTTAATAAAAGCAATGGAACATTGATTATGACAACGGCAAATTGTGTTTGACTAACTTGAGACCTTTGACGAAGCTATGGATAAGGTTAATGAAGTTAAATACAGGTCATTCTGCTATAATGCCACAGTTACGTCTCTCTGCAAACCCGTGCTATAGAAAATCATGCAGTAGATGATCGCTATAGAAAATCGCTATAGCCATTCAGTAGAAAGTTGGATTGTCCAAACCACCCACAATTCATCAATTATATTAGAGTCAATTTGTGTTAACGAACTATGCATTATACCCGAATGACTGTAATTTATACGAATTTTCAAAATGCTTTTGAAAGGTTCCACATAGCAAGCTTGTTACCAAATTGAATTCCATGGGATTTGGAGGGTAGTTGCTGTGTAGGTACAAATTTGAGAAAGGTACAGACAGCAGAGAGGCGAAAGTAAGGACTGCAGATGCTGGAGATCAGAGACGAAAGCGTGGTGCTGGAAAAGCACAGCAGGTCAGGCAGCATCTGAGGAGCAGGAGAATCGACGTTTTGGGCATAAGCCCTAAATTCCTGATGAAGGGCTTATGCCCGAAATGTCGATTCTCCTGCTCCTCAGATGCTGCCTGTCCTGCTGTGCTTTTCCAGCACCACACTCGCGATACAGACAGCAGAGAGTAGGGGTGAAATGGTTGTTTTCAATCTCCAACATCTGTACCATTTTGCTTTTATGATAAATGTGAATGATGCAATTTTACAGAAAATAGAACAAACTGAGGGTGTAGATAAACAAAATTTCTCAAGGTGGTAAGTCAGATACAGAAGGCTTTTAAATAGCATAAGGAATTGGTGATTTTATAAACAGAGGAATAAAATACAAAAGGAAGAGATTGTGCTAAATCTTTAGATGACAGGTTAGGCCCTAGCTAGAGTTTTGTGGACAGCATAGACAATACATTGAGGAAGTATGCTGAGGCCTTAGAGTGGGTGCAGAAGAAATTTGCTGCCATGAATGAAAGACTTTAATTACTGAAGAAGCTGGGATGTTCTCCTCCTATCAGAGAAGGTTAACAGAAATGTTTGTGAATCTATTCAACATCTTGAAGCATTTCAATAAAGAAAGCAACATCCCAGTGGCAGATGGATTGTTAATCTAATGATCAAGATTTAAGATAATTAAACAGATAACTAAGGGTGTCATGAGGGAATAGAGTTACAAAGGAAGTTGGATGATTTGGAATGCATTGCAGGATTGGATGGGGGAAGCAGATTCAAGAATAATATCCAAAAGGGAATTGAATAATGACTTGAATAATATGCTGGGCTACAAGGGAAGACCCACGAATTGGCACTCATCCAATAGTTCTTTCAATGAGCAAACACAGGCATGATGGAATGAATAGTCTCATTCTTTGGTCAGTCATTCTGGGGTTAAGGAATATGAATTATGCTGTAATTCAAGTAAACTGCTTGCAGATTATGAACTATAGCATGGAATGCCTGAACATTGACTCTAAGACTATACAAATAAATTAAAGTTCAATCAAGAAGGAAACACTGACAGACCTAATCAAGTAGAGTGGCTCTAGATACATGTGGATCCATAAATATTGGAATAGATCAGTTGGACCATATAGCCTGTGTCTGTACTGTAATGTCTCTGCATGATATACATTACCCTTCAAATCTGAAAGTCACATGCTAATTATGGGGATGAATAACGAACAGGAGAAAGTGAGGACTGCAGATGCTGGAGATCAGAATCGATGAGTGTGGTGCTGGAAAAACACAGCTGGTCAGGCAGCATCCAAGGAGCAGGAGAATCAATGTTTCCAGCATAAGTTCATTCCTGATGAAGAGCTTATGCTCGAAATGTCTAGCACCACTCTCAGTTAACTGCTCTGATTTGTTAAAGTAACTAATTTGCGCAACTAGCAAACAAAATTAGCACAAAAATTCACAGTACCATTCAAAGATCTAAACTACCATCCCTTGTTGTAGCACTGTTGCACACATTGGACACCACATCCAAATACTTTCTCAGGGCTTCTTTCTTGAGTAAAGTTTCAGCATCTGTCTTTGCATCTTGTTTCTTTTGTTAAATGTGGAGATGAGAATTACTGAGTTTATTGCTTACCGACATTGAGGCAAGCTCCACATTCTGAGATAATGTAAGTAATGACACAACAATGGAAGTTGTTTCATTGGATGCCTTTAGTGCCTTGCAAGCTTTATGTGAAGAGATTCTTTTCAACACTTGAGTGTTTATTTATACAAGGTTAAGAGGTAGGAAGTAAATAAAAGCTTTTTGTCAGTGATGCTATAACTGATTAACTGATTTATGAATGGGTAAGAAAGCCAATTTTGAATGGTTGCTTTTATTGGCTCCCAATTCAGAATTATCGCTCACCCATGGTTCACAGTCTTCTGCGATGTCAGAAACCATGCACACTAAATAATGGGCCCTGCTCCAACCAAATGACAAGGAAATTTGAAATGCACACCTTGCAATGGACCCAGCAAGTGTTGAGTGCTTTATGTCGGCTGACTACCTGCAGACTTATCCTGCACTGGCAAAAATTGCTGGAAATGGGAATGGGGCAGTCTAGAAACAGATCCCATTTTTGGCTGCTTTCCAACTCAATCCTCTAAAAAAAATCCAGGCTTTGGTGTTAATTGTATAATTAAAGCTAAGAATACACTGATAGAGAGCACTGCTTGATAAGTATCTTGAACACATTAAGAAAAAACTTCTAGGCTGCTAGGTCTTGTTCAGAAAGGAAGCAGATATTTGTGATGATGTGTTCTTGAAATTATGCCATATGAATTTTTCGTTATTATTTAGCCTATTTTTATAATCAACTGTTCAGAGACATTATCACACACCTCTGGAGCAGGTGGGATTTGAACCTCAGCTTCAGCCTCCCCCTATTCTGTAATACTGGATCAAAGTCCTGGACTTTTTAAAATAACTTTTAAGAAGTAAAAAGGGCGGCTGGGCTGTGCAATAGGAAAAATACACGGACACTGAGACAGCTGCCCAGAACCATTGTTCAGCCCGAAAATCCAACTCACACCTCGACTCTAAAAGAACAATCCACCAGGCCTAATGCTACCCAACTCAGACTGAATGGGGCCTCGGCAAATACCAAACATTTAACTTCAATCAATATTCATGCACAGATATACCAGACATTCCACTTAATCAAAATACATTCACACCTACTCTTAACTAGCAGGAAGCCAATTGACCGCAAAAGGAAACACCAGGCACACAATGGCAAGCCCAGGTTTGGCGCAAAGATAACTGGCCAGCAATTGGTATAAGTGCAGGCCTTGTTCTGACCTGAGAGAGCTATCCCCTGCAGCTAATATCAGGAGAAGGATTCCAAAAGCGTGATTTTCCCCAAGAACTATCTATGCAACTATCTTCAGAAGAGGGATATCAAAGGCCATTCTGAAACCTATCAACACAGACCTGCACCTTTCTGGGGAACCGATGGCAACTGACCATGACCAGCAGACCTGAGCACAGACAACCTTCATAAATTGCTGACCTGACTGACACCACAAAGCCTCAGGCACACCTTGAGGTGAAAACCGGCTCACAAAAACCACCAGAAAGCTAAAAGAACCAAGTACTCACAGTAAACATCCAAAACATGTCCTACCGCATCAGCGGACTTAACCTGGACTTACCTTTCTGCAGTTGGATAAACGCAGAGATTCTTTTGCCCTGAAACACTCGCCTACTGCCTTCTTCACTTCACAGTTCCTAAATAGGTCCAGTGTCAGAACCAGGGATCGGGGGTGATTTGAAACACCTAAAAATCAGCAAATTACTATTGCATCTAGAAACCCAACAATGGTCCAGGGATGGGGATGCTGCCAGTGTCCCATTAGAGCAAAGGGATAATGTGAGCAGCCACTACTGGCATCGAGTATTCTTGGGGAGTCTCCCATCCAAGTACTAACCAGGCTGAAGTCTACTTAGTTTCCAAGATGGTATCAGCCATTTTCAGACTGCATAGCTGTCGATATTATACTAGTATTAAGTGAAACAATGCTGCCTGGTGACCCAATTCACCAGTTGATTTTAAAGTTAATTAACAATTGATCTCTTTCGATTTAGCTTATTCTGGTATGGATACTGGAGCCCTTATCCAGATTTATCAATACTCCAGAAAAATTGCATTTTTAATACTTTGGAGGATAGTATGTTCCAAAGAACAGGTGAGGATTAAAGTTGTATGGGAAGAAAGAATTGGAAACATTTCTACCTAGATCCTAAACCACCTACCTCCACTCTTAATGAAGGCAAAACAGGAGTAAATCACTAGTCTGTTCCCCAGACCTGGGCTAATTCCCGAAATCTCTTAAGGAAGCTGGGTGATCAGGATCTATACTTTAAAAGTTTTTGAGATATTATAAATATGAGATTTATAAGATTTTTACATTTTGGAGTAGTTCCTTTACTTTAGGATAAAATGGAGAAATAATCTCTTCTGACTTCTGTCGATGACTCACTTGGGTAGGTTGCTGTTTAAAGGGTAGAACAGACCCAGGTTATTACACTGGGAAGATAATCACTCCTGTCAACAATGATCCAAGGGAATGTACAAGTGTTGACGGAGTATCCAAGTCTGAGAGAAGTGTTAGTAAAGTCAGATTTTGCAAATAATTATGCTTTAAACTATCTATTTAATTCTAAGATCTAAGGTAGAGTAGAGTTGGGGATCTAGTGGTTATCAAACTAGCATGTCTATATGGTGACAATGTATATGTGCTTCATGTGGCCATGCAGATTGGCCTTTGAGAAGTGAAGGGTATATAGGAAGCCATTGCAGGATCAGGTTGTTGCTTTCTTTTTTAACAGATCACTGGCCCTCAGAGATGGGGTCAAACTGCAAAAAAGCTGAGAAAGGGAGCGGTAGAGCAAAATGAGGCAGCAAGTCTCCATTCCTCACTTTGTTGAATATGAGTGAAAGCTTGCACTTGGGTTACAGACATCAAGTCTGTGAGAGTTTCCGTGTATCTAGAAGAATCACCTCAATTGTCTGAAGGTAAGAATCTTCAGTTGTGAAAGTCAACTATCAGTTGAGGATTTACCTGGCTAGGAAATTAAGGAAACCTTGGGGAATAATTTTAGACTGGATCCTGGAGAATGAATAATCCACTTAAGTTAGTGTACGAAGTATCAGCATGGGATTTTCAGATGTGTGGACATTTAGAAGGTGAAGTTCTTTTCTTTAAAAGCACAAGTTGCCTGAAAAAATAGTCAGTGTTGCTTTTTTTAAAAAAAATTAAAGTAAAAGCCTTGAAACTTGAAATTATTTTGTGCAATCTTTTCAGTTGATCGTTGGAATTCATATATCTGTTAAAAGCAATCAGCCTCCGTGAAGATCATAAATTTTTTATCTTAATATTAATTAGTTTTCCTGGAGTTGTGGATCCACCATTAAGCCTTAGCCTGCTCATAAATCCTGAATCCCACCTTAACTAGCTTCTGTTCCTCTACTGATTTCCTACTTGACGGGCAGCCAGCCTGTAAATCAAATAAAATGTAATGAAAATCTGATAGTAGTAATGACTGAAGGGATAGATTCTCCTCTCTCAACCTTGCTAATATACACAGAGCTGATTTTTACAACCTGCAACATTCTTGGCTAGACATCAGCTGGACTTATAAATAAACTGCCTAGCCTTCCTTGTTAGAGTAACATAGATCCATTTTATTGCTGATCTGCCTTAAGAGTTCTCATTCTAATAGTCTGCTAAATAAAAAAAATTTCATTGGATTGAGTCCACTTGAATACAATAATCTATAATCTCAGAATGTTAATACGTAGGATTAGCTTGATGTTGTTGAATGAGTAATGAGTGGGCACTAATTCTGATTTAATTGTTGATGTTAAATATACAAATCATGCAAAGGTTGTCTACTTAATTTTGACTTGTTTGTTGTTCAGATATTGTGTATTCCTTCCATTAAAACAGATAACATTGATTTTAATAAAAACAGAAATTACTGGAAATACTTTACAGATTGATCAATATCTGTGGGGAGTGAAACAAAGTTCATCTTTCAAATTACCAGAATTGGGAAAAGTTAGAGGAGTGATAAGGTTTTAGCACACAGAGCGGGGGTAGGGAAGTAAATGATTCAATGCAGTGTAATGCAGGAGAGATTCAATGATAAAATGATTGATGAAGCAAGGCCAAAGTGATTGGTGATGGTATAGGTAAAGGAACAAAATATTTGTTGCAAGGAGATGTGAATAGCCATTATCAAACATCAAGCCATCATGTCTAGGGCTGTCACTGACTTTGTTTTGACTAGACACCCTCCCTCTACAGCCCCAAACTCAGAAACCCAATTTCTAGCTCCTTTCCAAGAGTCATGAACAAGGCTGCTTCAGTAAACCCACCATTTCAGCTTGTTCCTGCCCCACTGAGTTGATGTCTTCCTCTCTGAACAATTCTCCTTCTCCCCTTGTCCAGTCTTTTCACACCTGCTCCATGACTCTTCTATTCTATCCTGTCTTGTTCTTCTTTGTTTTATAGTTTCCAGTTTCCTCACTCCAACTAACTTCTCCTCAGCATGGCTATCCACTGTCTCCCAACCTCCATCACGCGCCAGGACAACCTGAAGCCATTCTGTTTCCTCTTTGAAGAGAAGCCCAACCCATACCCATCCACCACCATCTTCCTCCACTTGGCTGAACTTGTTCTTAGTTCAAACAACTTCTCATTTAACGCTGCAGACTTCCTCCAAATCATAGATGTTGCTATGACTACTGGTGAGGGGGGGGTGGGGGGGAGGGAGGTGGAGGGGGTTGGTGGCAGTGGGAGATGGGGGGGGGGGCGGGGGTTGTCTTTTTGAGGAGCATTTCTTGCCCCTAGGGGTTGCCTGTCTCAACTCTTTTGCTGGTACATTGACAAGTTTCTCTTGCCCTGCACTGGAGGACTCCATCCATTTTGATTAAAGTCTTTATTCTTTTATCTTCACCGTCCATCTCTAAATGTTCCCTTCACTTCCCCATCTGCTGTTTCCCCAAATCTTAGGATAGACTATTGACCAATATTCACTGTAAGCCCACAGACCTTCTTCACAGCTACTTTTACCATGTTTCCTTATATTTCCTCATGGAAGGATTCCATTCCATTCACCCAGTTTCTCTACCTCTATTTCATCTATTTTGGTGATGTACCCTTGCACAACAGCACCTTCTGCTATGTCTTCCTTTTTTCCCCAGTTGAGGATTCATCCACCCACTTCGCGATTGACTGAGCCTCAGCTATGTTCTACGTATCAGTTGTCGTTCCTTCCTCTCCATTTCAGGAGCACAATTGGGTTTTCCCTTGGCGTCACCTGCTACTCTATACTCTCTGTATTCAGTGAATCATCCTCCATTGTCTCCAGCATAATGCCACTACGAATTACATCTTTTAATTCCCTGCCTTTAAGCATTCAAAGGAATCATTCTGGCCATAGTATCGTGGTGGATAATACTCATCCAACCCTGGCCAAAGCCCCTTTCCCGGTACAACACCTGCCTTTAGTGTCCTGGTCATCTGTTATAAATATTAAAATCACGGAACAGTTTGTGAATTCAGAACTTACATTACAACACAAGCTCTTTCACAACACTCACAACACCATGAATTGTTGGCCCATTATGCTTCTTTAGACACTGTCGAAATTACAAGTTATTTCTTTGTAGTAAGCAAGTAAAACCACACAACTTAACAATTGAATGTAAAATTTTAATAAGCAACTTCAGTGATAATCACCATTAAAAACTTAAAGGGTTTGTGGTACAGTGGCAGTGTCCCTATCTCCGATCTGGAAATTCAAGCTCCATTGTAACTGGAGGTGCACCTTTATATGTCTGAACAGATGGATTATAATAATTTTTAAAAAGTCTTATGGTAGTGTCCCTACGTTGGGCTAGCAGATCTGGATCTAAGTTCCATCTGCCCTCGAGGTGTGTCGTAACATGTCCAGTTTGATTAAAAATAACAACTGCTTGAATCACCAGAGGGTAATGCGAGAGCTCCCTCTAAAGGAGAGTCTTGAGAAATCATCAAGTTCCAAACTGATGTTATCGCTCCACCATCAACTACTACAGTGTACAGCTTTTGGCGCTTTTTAAAACAGACTACACAAGTTGCAAATGTTTATCATTAATTAATGCTATGCAAAGATTATTACATTATTTCAGATCAGATATGAATTTAATTGAAAATATTTGAACTTGTCAATCTAAACAGAAATAGAATTGAGCTTAAACAAAGTCTTAAGAATTTCTCATACTTCCTACCTTAGTAAATGTAATTTAATTGCACTCATTTCAAATGCTAAACAGGTTGATCAGGAAGGATATGAGAAATGCTGTTTTTCTGAACATTTACACTAGCATTAATGATAATTTAAATGTCTGTGGATGGGGACCTTCAGGCAGCATTTGAATAAATGGTCTGGAACAACCCCTATTAATTGAGTTACACAGTTAGTTGGACAATGAACCAATGCTCACATTCAGTTCCAAATGCTGAAAGTGAAGTCCCGTTTCTATCTGTTGTCTGCTCTGGCTCCTTCAATAAATTAGTTGGGACCCTTTCTTTGCCAGGCCTGTCAGACATTAACTCCCATACAAAATTTATCCTAATTTTACAAGTTCATTTAGCTTGAAATGGAAATGGAAATAAACCACATTGGTTCACAGGCTCGTCAGAGGTTGGGTATAAAACACTTGAATGAGATATATTAACAGTCCTGATGCTGGTATTGTATCTTTGTAACAGTATTAACATTTTGTCATATTTTAGCGAAGTGTCAATTGTATCGAATTTCATGGAGGGCTTCTTTCCACAAGATCCAGTGAAGGTAGCTTATCATATTGTCCCAAAACACCCCGTTAATAAACTGTCCCATCTCTATAGAAATACTCTCATCTCATGCTAGCCCCAATGTTACCACTCACCATATCCAGAGGTACTTGTTTCTGGGAAATCAAAAACAATCAATGGAACAGCCCAGGAACGGGCCACTCAGCCCACCAAGACTGTGCCAACGCAGGATGCCTTTCCTGAGATAAAAACCTTTGGAAAATGCAATGATTTGCTCCCAATTTTGAGAAAGGCCTCCTTGGACCTCTCACATGATTCTCCTAGATTTCTCACCCTAGCATGTCACTCAGGACCTAAAAGATTCCACCCAATATCTCTTATTTCAATGAGTTAGAATTTTCGAAAATTTATAAAGAAAATCAACATGGACTGAATTTATGTTTTTTTTTAAGTTTCCACAATTAAACTATTTGTGTGAGGTTTGTGTATTTTGTTATTTTTAGGTTGATTTGTCTCAATTTAAATAATTTCTAATGGCAGGCTTTGCTAATTTTAAGAAAAAGAAGTGTAGCTGTTCATCCCACACCTGCTCCGGATATTAAAGAAAACACATCTCACTCTCTTGATTCACCCACACTAGCTCACAGATTAAAATTGGATAGGGATGAAGAAAAACAAAGTATGCTTTCAAAGAATAATTCATGTCGATCTCTCTTTCGTTGCTTAGTTTAATTGTTGATTTAGCTGGAGCAAAGGTCTTGAAAAACAGAGCGTTCTCAGTTAACAGTGTGCCCTCTTGTAGTTAACTTGCCAAGTGGTTTGATATCTCAGTTGAACCTGAAGTTGAACCATATTTTCAGATTCAAGGTATTGCTGTTTATTATGTTAGCTATTTAGTTGACTAGCTGGTTATGATTTCTGATATCTCTGTGTGGGCTGTCTGGTAGAATTCTATCTGTACATCTTCTACTGTTTTTTTTAAACCAGGCACAAGTGTAACCCCCTTGTCAACATGACCTGGAGCAAGCCAAAATGGTGGCCCAATAAACCACAGCCTAGTAAAGAATCTCAACTTTTTTGCAAGGTTTGTGAAGGTTTGTAGCTCAGGTTGAGGTTTTGGGTGTAGCTTGCTCACTGAGCTGTAGGTTTGATATCCAGACGTTTCATTACCTGGCTAGGTAACATCATCAGTGGCGACCTCCAAGTGAAGCGAAGCTGTTGTCTCCTGCTTTCTATTTATATCTTTCTCCTGGATGGGGTTCCTGGGGTTTGTGGTGATGTCATTTCCTGTTCGTTTTTTGAGGGGTTGATAGATGGCATGTGTTTGTTTATGGTTTGTTTGTGTTTGTGTTTATCTATGTGTTTGTTTATGGTGTTGTGGTTGGAGTGCCAGGCCTCTAGGAATTCTCTGGCATGTTTTTGCTTAGCCTGTCCCAGGATAGATGTGTTGTCCCAGTCGAAATGGTAGTTCTTTTCATCCGTGTGTAGGGCTACGAGGGAGAGAAGGTCATGTCTTTTTGTGGCTAGCTGGTGTTCGTGTATCCTGGAGGCTAACTTTCTTCCTGTTTGTCCTACGTAGTGTTTGTGGCAGTCCTTGCATGGAATTTTGTAGATGACGTTGGTTTTGTCCATGGGTTGTACTGGGTCTTTTAAGTTTGTTAGTTTTTGTTTGAGAGTGTTGGTGGGTTTGTGTGCTACTAGGATTCCGAGGGGTCTTAGTAGTCTGGCTGTCATTTCTGAAACTTCTTTGATGTATGGTAAGGTGGTTAGGGTTTCTGGCTGTGTTTGTTCTTGAGGAATCTGCAGACTGTATTTTTTGAGTATCCATTCTTCTTGAATACGTTGTATAGGTGGTTCTCCTCTGTTTTCCGAAGTTCGTCTGTGCTGCAGTGTGTGGTGGCTCATTGGAATAGTGTTCTGATACAGCTTTATTTGTGTGTGTTGGGTGTAGTTAAGTATTTGGTCAGTGCTTGTTGGTTTTCTGTATACGCAGGTTTGTAGTTCTCCGTTGTCCTTTCTTTCGACTGTGACATCCAGGAATGCGAGTTTGTTGTCAGTTTCTTCCTCCTTGGTGAACTTCATGCCTGTGAGGGTGTTGCTGATGATGTTAAATGTCTCTTCTATCTTGTTTCGTTTTGTGATGACAAAGGTGTCATCTACGCAGCGGACCCAGAGTTTTGGTTTGATGGTTGGTAGGGCTGTTTGTTCTAGTCTTTGCATTACTGCTTCTGCTATGAATCCTGATAGCGGAGATCCCATGGGTGTGCTGTTGGTTTATAGCCCTACACACGGATGAAAAAAACTACCATTCCGACTGGGACAACACATCTGTCCTGGGACAGGCTAAGCGAAGACATGCCAGAGAATTCCTAGAAGTCTGGCACTCCAACCACAATGCCATAAACAAACACATAGATCTAGATACCATCTATCAACCCCTCAAAAACGAACAGGAAATGACATCACCACAAACCCCAGGAATCCTATCCAGGAGAACGATATAAATAGAAAGCAGGAGACAACAGCTTCGCTTCACTTGGAGGTCGCCACTGATGATGTTACCTAGCCACGTAATGAAATGACTGTATATCAAATCTACAGCTCAGCGAGCAAACCTACACCCTGAATCTCAACTTTATGTCTGAAACGTAGTTGGAAAATGCAGCTCGTTGCTTCCGACATTAAGAAAGCCCTCACTGGACTTCTCACCAAGTTCTCACAAATTTTGTGCCATAGCTAACATTGTTCAGATCCTTATGACCTTCTGGCCATTTCCAGAATTTCTTGTGCTTACAAACAATGCATAGTGTGAAATGTAATTTCCAATATAGTATTAACGATTTGTGTTCAATGCAAACAATGGTGAAATATGACAAAATAAATGGTTTTAACTTAACTGCTCATAAAGTTGTGCTGTACTTCATGTTTGAGCTTTAGAGATAATCATATCTCTAATTGTATGAAATATCCAAGACACTTCTACCCTTGCATATTTATATTCTTTTAACCAAAGCAAAAATATTTTGTTAATTCCACATATGCATAAAACTCCTGTCATCAATATTTATTTTCAATATTCAATTTATGATATCTAAAGTATTGCAATGTGCTTATTTGTGGGAATTCTAAAACATTAGTACAGTTCCTGTGACTTTAATTACTTGTATACAGATTTACATCACTGCAGAATTTACTCATATATTAAAATTACATTTTATTTTTGAGAAAAATAATTTTCTTCTTGGAAAATGCTCTTTCAAAAGAAAGTCACTGCTAGGAGAGTTACAATGAGAAATGTCTATCTCAAAGCTAGAATTTATCAGTATAAACAATGTTTTCCTCATTTATATAAATGATTTGGAGGTGAACATGGGAGGTATAGTTAGTAAGTTTGCAGATGACACCAAAATTGCAGGTGTAGTGGATAGCGAAGAGGGTTACCTCGGATTACAATAGGATCTTGATCAGATGGGCCAATGGGCTGAGGAGTGGCAGATAGAGTTTAAATTAGATAAATGTGAGGTGTTGCTTTTTGGAAAGGCAAATCAGAGCAGGACTTATACACTTAATGGAAGGAGTATTCTGAACAAAGAGACCTTGGAGTGCAGGTTCATAGCTCCTTGAAAGTGGAATTGCAGGTAGATAGTGAAGAAGGCATTGGTGTGCTTGCCTTTATTGGTCAGAGCATTGAATACAGGAGTTGGGAGGTCATGTTGTGGCTGTACAAGACATTGTTTAAAGCACTTTTGGAATATTGAATGCAATTCTGGTCTCCTTCCCATCAGAAGGATGTTGTGAAACTTGAAAGGGTTCAGAAAAGATTTACAAGAATGTTCCCAGGGTTGGAGGGTTTGAGTTACAGGGTCAGGTTGCATAGGCTGGGCTATTTTCCCTGGAGCGTTTGAGGCTGAGGGGTAACCTTATAGAGGTTTATAAAATCAAGGGGCATGGATGGGGTAAATAGACAAGGTCTTTTCCCCAGGGTGGGGAGTCCAGAACAATAGGTTAAGGGTGAGAGGGAAAAGATTTATAAGGGTCCTAAGGGGAAACTTTTTCAGAGAGGGTGGTGCATGAATGGAATGAGCTGCCAGAGGAAGTGGTGGAGGCTGGTACAATTACAGCATTAAAAAGGTATTTGGATGGGTATATAAACAAGAGAGGTTTAGAGGATATGGGCCTAGATTAGTTTAGGTTATCTGGTCAGCATGAACAAATTGGACCGAATGGTCTGTTTTTGTGCTGTACATCTCAGAGTTTAAAGTAGCCACTCCAACTTCCTGGAACTTGCTTAATCATTTTTATTGACAAGGAGGAATTTCTATACTTTCCAAGATTAAGTATTTTATTTTCTTGGTCTTTGTTATTCCCCAATATCATGTGATTGGTGATGCAGGGCAGGCCAATGGTTGGTGTCCAGGCAACAGGTGGGCAATTGATAATACATGCTTGATCATTTATCTTAAAGCAATAGGACATTATTTATGAATCAAACAGTTGTACTTTTTTAGCTTCACGATTCCAATTGAATAAAGTACTGTCAAACATACATGCCTTCTGCATTTTTCCTATCGATCTTCCATGGATGGGACAAAAATATGTTCAAAGATATGTTTTCCTGAGCTTCTAAGTACGTCCCTCATTGCACGAAGGAGTACAGCCAGTCACCTGAAACATACCAGCATTATCAAGCTTTCTGAAATTTAACAGGAAATAGATATAACATTTTGCCCAAATTGGTGACTAATTTCAGACAGAAAGACAAAGCTGAGGCTTTCAAGTAAACATTTTCATTAAAGAAAATTCAGTTCATTATTTTGATTATATTGTCAAAATGTTTAATTTGTTATTTGTCGCACAATGAACTCGCTTCATTGGAAGGACATGGATTCTTAAGGGGTCTCAACCGTCTAAACTCAAAAAATATGGTACAGCATGGAACACTATTTGACCTAGTAGATGTTATGAAACTTTTAAGACTGTTGTCATCTTGTGCATACTAGTCTCAAACTCAAACCTGCATAGTGCAATAAGGAGCCAGGGAATTCAATTTATTATTTCCTCCATTAGCCATGAGTCACTTTGAGACAAGGATGATCTTTGTACTTGGCATGTGTAGAGTGCCATTCATTGGTCAGTTTTATTTCAAAGTTTGAGACAGTGGATTATGGGGACAGATTTTGAAAAAAAGCTTTTAAAAAGTAGGCATGACTGGTAGGTAAGAACAATACGATCATAATAAACATGCAAAGTCCAATTGGGTGACAGGCTCTCATTAGACTTAAGTCTTAAGCCCAACTGGCTTAAACGTCTTGAGAATCAAATTTATCTTTCAACTTGCAATGCTGCCGCTATCGATCTTCCATGGATGGGACAAAAATATGTTCAAAGATATGTTTTCCTGAGCTTCTAAGTACGTCCCTCATTGCACGAAGGAGTACAGCCAGTCACCTGAAACATACCAGCATTATCAAGCTTTCTGAAATTTAACAGGAAATAGATATAACATTTTGCCCAAATTGGTGACTAATTTCAGACAGAAAGACAAAGCTGAGGCTTTCAAGTAAACATTTTCATTAAAGAAAATTCAGTTCATTATTTTGATTATATTGTCAAAATGTTTAATTTGTTATTTGTCGCACAATGAACTCGCTTCATTGGAAGGACATGGATTCTTAAGGGGTCTCAACCGTCTAAACTCAAAAAATATGGTACAGCATGGAACACTATTTGACCTAGTAGATGTTATGAAACTTTTAAGACTGTTGTCATCTTGTGCATACTAGTCTCAAACTCAAACCTGCATAGTGCAATAAGGAGCCAGGGAATTCAATTTATTATTTCCTCCATTAGCCATGAGTCACTTTGAGACAAGGATGATCTTTGTACTTGGCATGTGTAGAGTGCCATTCATTGGTCAGTTTTATTTCAAAGTTTGAGACAGTGGATTATGGGGACAGATTTTGAAAAAAAGCTTTTAAAAAGTAGGCATGACTGGTAGGTAAGAACAATACGATCATAATAAACATGCAAAGTCCAATTGGGTGACAGGCTCTCATTAGACTTAAGTCTTAAGCCCAACTGGCTTAAACGTCTTGAGAATCAAATTTATCTTTCAACTTGCAATGCTGCCGTTAATGCAGCGAGTTAAATACAACAACCAAGGTAACAGCAAATTTTGTGAATTCACTGTAGCCCACCTTCCTTCTTGGTTTATTTATACTTTTGTGTTTATTTGAGTACACACCAATTATGTAAACAGAATTTACAAACTACAGTCACTTTTATATATTATCAAACTAGCTGCAAAGATACAAAACATAAAAACTGAGCAAGCTTTCAGAACAGATCTAAATCTGTCGCTAGTACTTGACTCCTTTCCGAACAATACTATGAAAAAATAAAAGTCATTTATTCGCAATTTTTTTTTAAAACAGGAGGTACTAATAAGACTAGAAGATAAAGATCATGCAATCAGTCTTCTGTGAGATTTCTGCTAACTGTTTTCTGATTGAAGATAGTCTGTGGTCTGAGGTGGGATTTCTGGTGTTCAGAATGGTAGATGACCCATTGATATTGCAGCAAAATTATTTAAACAAATTATGGTAAACCATTTCACAACTTAATTGTAAGAGATACAAATAGATTTGTAGTACTATTTATGACCACTTCACAAAGCACTGTTTATTAAATATGCAACCTTTGTTCTGCTCTCCTCAATACTACAGATTCCCAGACCTTTAATACATTTCTTTTAATATGATTAATTGAAAATTATTCATTTTAAAAGGCATTTACAAACAATTTTCCTTTTGTTCCCAAGAAGTCTTGCTTTGTATGATCTTGTTGATGTAATCTTTGGTACAAAACTGCAACCAATATAAAGCAATTCTCTGGCAGTCATGACTCAACAGTTATAACCTATGGTTTAAGCTGAACTGCCTCCAGCTCTACACCTGGGTTTAAAAGCCTCACAAAACTCTGAAAACACCCAAAGCACAAACATTTTCTTAAAATGTTTGAGATTACAATGAATGAAATATTAAAAACTTTTCCACTACACATGCTCACAGTTATTTTCTGCCAATCTAATACATTGTATGTGTATTCTGAATAGTATAATTACATCTGTCATTTTACAAGTTGAGCTGAGAATCCACATCCCTGTTGAAACAATGCTTTCAAGCTGGCTGTGAGATGATATGGATTGTCATTTAATTCCACAACAGAGGGTGAAAATTATAACTGCATGATGTACCTATCACATGAAAATAGCAAAGGTGAACATGAATCAAAACTTTCCTTTCCTGTTAAGAATCATAGCTCTATAGCCACAGATTCAAGTTTAGACTCGAAGAGGGCAGATATTTGCAGAAGAATACTTGGAAGCATTTCCAACCTACACTGACTAAAATTATGCCTGTTTCTCAAGGTTATACCACTTTAATATAATCTGTAACAAAGTTTTATAGGTGACATCAACATTCAGCATGCTAGCCTTTAAACTAGCACTTATTAACTTAAGGAAATTAATTTTGCACTAAACATAACCCACGCTTGATTTTCTTTGATCTTTTACATTGGTTTGGTCAATTGATGACTAAATGGACTGGAACACAACTTCAAACTCCAGACTACTCTCATTGTTTAATTTTTGTATGAAGAGACAACTTTATTACTGAAAGGATGGAATACATTGAGAAATTTACCAGGATTAATTTTGCGGTAGAACTTGATTGTTGATTTCTAACTTTGAGATAGTGAGAACTGTACATGGTGCTGAGTCAGAGTGGAGCTGGAAAAAGTACAGCAGGTCAAGCAGCATCAGAGGAGGAGGGGAGTTGACGTTTCAGATTGGAAACTTTAACTTATCCTAGTGGACTTAGTTATGACTGTCATTATCAATGGTTAGTAAATAGAATTCCAGAAGGGATAACCTGGAGATCTTATCCATGGCATAGAAAATTTTGTTTGTGTCAGATATTTTTTATAAGGATGATATAACAGCTAGCACTGGTGGCTGAATCCCAAATTAGTGTCATCCTATCATCTTAATAATTAATCTATATCATAAATACTTGTTCCCACAGCACCTATCCTGGTAGCACAATAGTGAGTTTGCCAAGCTGAAAATGATCCTCATATCACAGCTCTCTGTGCCCTGACAGCCAAATCTCTAACCATGCTTATGTATCATCCCCACACTACAGGTTTGGACACCATAATGCACTGCATCCACTTTATCCAGCCTATTTACTACATTTACAAAGAACTCCAATAAATTTGTTAAATATCATTTTCTTCCACAAAACTATGCTGACTTTGCCTCATCTTATTATGTTGTTCTAATGCCCAATGAGATGTTAGAATAACTAGCCTATAAGTTTCCGCCAGTGTCTCCTTCTTTTCTTCAAAAGGTAGTGTTATCTTTGTGGTTTTCCTATCCATCGGACCTTTCCAGGATCTTCAGCTACTTAATTTTAGGACCCTAAAATGCAGGCCATTAGATCCAGGTGATTTGCTATTCATTAATCTTAGTTTTAACTTTAGCTTTCCTATTCCATTCTCTCTCACAATTGTTGACTATTTTAAATTTCTTCCTTTCTCCCTTTTTCCTATTTTTTGACTGTTCCACTGAATCTCAGACCAGCTTCCACAAGGTGAAGTCCACTGCAGAACACTCTCGCATGGTCCTTTCACTTGAGCTCATTGGTATTAAATCTAAAGATATAGAAATTGGCAGTTATGAAATAGTTGTATACTGCTCAAAAGTGATATAAAACATGGGCATTTGAATTACACAGTAGAAAATGGTAATGGTTTTCCAGAAACATAACTTTTCTCATTCTTTTTAAAAGTCAACCCTCATGTACAAAATTAAAACCAATTAATGAGGGTAGGGGAAAAGGTTGGAATCGTTATCTTTTCCTATTTGACTTAGTTATGACTGTCATTATCAATGGCATGCTCAACTTATATCATTATGTATGAAGCCATGGTTGATGCAAACAGAAGAGAGGTGAGAAAGGAAATTAATATAGATGACACAGAACATCAGACATAAAAAGAGCATCTGAGAGCCGATTACATGTTTGGAGCAGGCAACTGACACCAATTAGTCCACTTCCTTGGAATGATTGCAATATTGCACTAAACATCTAAAGAGTACAGTGCCTTAGATAAATCTCTGGACTCTCTCTCCATAAAACCTTGCACCAGTGCTTAACTTCAGCTGCTCCTTAGAAACATGGAAGGGTTTTGGTTTCCTATCCAATATCTCTGAGTAGGTTGGTAACAAATTCTCTTGAGACTTCTTCCCTTGGACATTGCATTACAGTAAAGTTTCCACATAAATGGGCATTGCTTTCCTAATATTTTGCTGCTAATGAACACATTAAGTTTTATTTTTGTAAAAATGTCTTGAATTTTCCATTATAGAGTGAGAGACCGCAGCAAGAGGAATAAAGTTCAAATGGAGATGGATGAGATCTGATCTGGTAAAATGCTCTCTTGGTACAAGGCTTCCTAAGTAACCTCTATTGATATGCCAGTGAATTCTGTTTATCCAGATTTAACGTCTCCTTATGACTAAGCTAAGAATAGGCCTTCTAAGGATATATTCGGCAGTTAAGGATAGCAAACCCAGTTATTATTACAACTTGAATACATTTTCTGTTTCAGATGATTTGTGGTTTTTCTTCCTTATTGCACCTCAGTAAGCCCAAAATTCTGACCAAGAGGTCTTTTACTCAATGAACATGAATTTTTTGCCCTAAAACTCAACCAGTATTTTTCATGTGAAATTAGATACATTGAGACAGTCGTGAATAGCTAAGTTTGGTCCTAAAAACTGATCAATCATTGATACCACTATAAATTTTCTCAACTAGATACTATAATAACCATGTTTTAGAAATTAAATATATTAAACAAACAATCAGATTTCCTGCTGAATGTGAAATGCTAGTTTGAAATGAGTTTACAATGGTGAAGAGTCACAGTTTTGAATGGGATAGTAGATGGAGGAATGTATCACCACTATGTTTCATCTAGAGAACAGAAAGACTTTTCACTCTGCCACAGCTTTATATTTTCAATCATTACGCAGTAACACAAAAGCAACTTAGAGTCGGCTCGTTCTCCTGCTCAAAAAAAGGAATTGTGGTCCCAACTTTTACCACACAGTCACTGGAGTTTAACCCAAGATGATTACAGATGCTGGTCCACTGCATGAAATAACACTCTCAAAAACTGTATGACTGAACTTTTTGTTTTCAACAGGGATATAACCATCAATAAAACAAAGTATTATGATACCACATAAAATGTATTTTCCAATTGGTAAGCAAGCACTACTGAAAATTATACAAGCCTTTACTTAACTTGGAACAACACAGAACATCTCTAAAACATGGCTTCCCACTACTTCAAGATGGATATCCAAAAATAATTTATACAGAACCAAGTCCTGTTCAAAAAATGCAGTCTGTCCTTCAGAAGGCACTGTAGTCTCCTGAAATTTATGGCTGCATACAGTCATTGCTTTCATAATCAACTTGACACAACCACAGAAGAACAGGAGTGCACACAGCTTCGAGAAGATGAAAAGTTGAAGGCGGAAACATCAGAGTTCAAAAGTGGTCCATCTCCACAATGTTAATAGATTTCCAGCAGGCAGCACTTCTTAGGAGGACAGAAGTGCCCTTTTGTTCTCAGCTGAAGATGCTAATTTACATTCCTTTTGAATAATAACCACTGTGTTACAAGTGAGTACAAGTTCACAGCACTGCTAATGCTTCAGTAGATGGCCTGAGGACGTTTTGTACAATAGTAAGCTTCAGATGCAGCTACATAAGCAGATTCTGAAAAGAAGTCCTCTTGGTATTCAGCCAAAAACCTGTAGATTTAAAGACACAAAATAAACTATCGTTTCATTAAAATATTGCTATTGAACATGATTAGAATAAACATCAAATAATGAACAGATGCCACCTTTCCTAAAAATCTAAAATCTTCTTCTAATACTGTTTTGTAATTTGTCAGAATTGTGTAGTCCATACCAGGAAAGGATGGCAATTTCCTTCCCTAAAGGATTTTAGTGAACTAGATTGATTTTTTTGGACAATCAACAAAGCTTTCGTGATCATCATTAGACTCAATTTCTGATTTTTTACAGATATGGGAGGCAATGGCCTAGTGGTCCAGAGTTCCAGATTTTTACTGACTTCAAATTCCATCATTTGCCATGGCAGGATTCAAACTTAGTTCCCCAGAACATTATCTAAATCTCTGGATTAACAGTCCAGCAATAATACCAATAGGCCATCGCCTCCCGTATTTGGAAAAAATCTGGAATTAAGAATCTACGATGATCATGAATCTACTGTTATAAAAATCCATCTGGTTCACTAATTTCACGGAACCTTTAGAGAAGGAAACTGCCATCCTTACCTGGTCTGGCCTACATACTCACTGCAATGTGGCTGACTCTTAACTGCCTGCTGGGCAATTAGGGATGGACAATAAATACTGGCCTAGCCAGCAGTGCCCTCATGCCGAGAATGAGCTGTTAAGTACCATATCATCCTCCTTTGTTTTTGAATATACGTGTTAAACATGGGTTGCAGCCAATCTTCTACTTATATTAAGCTCTTAATTTTCACAATTCTGGCTTATAAGTTCAACATCTTTTATTAAAGCCTCTTGCATTCTGATTGTATATCATGGTGGTATTAGTATTCAGTATTATGTTCATAAATTTTGCTTCTATGATCATGTGCACAGTTTAGTTTACTGGGAAAGTCTATCAATGTGTTGTGTGCTAAGCAACACCAAGGCAGGTGGTCAAATATAGCAGAAAGATCAATGTTCCGATTGAAGAAATGAGTTGTTATGGATACTAATATGTCTCCTGTTTCGTTGCTGAATATTATTATTGCTTTAATGGAAGATGGTGACAGAACTGAAAGAGGTGTTTTAGAAATCTGCATCACCGATCAATTTGTAAGCCAGAATTAAAACTGAATAAACGAACAAATGTTCAATTTTATAAACTTCAATGGTAAACATTGATGAGGAAGCAACCACCGCAAAAAAATACTGACAAATGTTTTGGACAGGAAGTGCTCATTCTGCTCATAGTTTTCAATGAGTTGTTGTCAAAGTGAATGATCTTCAAACCAGACTGTCAGACCATACTCTATTTTAATTTATTATCCCCACTAAACTTAAAGAGTGAAACAGAAATCATTCATGATTCTGTCAAAACATATATTTAAAGAATAACTACACACTTTCAGCATTCTGAGGTTTATTTTAAGTAAGTGTATATATTGCCAATGTATATGATAGTGAAACACAGCTAAATACACATGGTTCAAACACTTTGATTAATACGTCTAGTTGCCCCCATTAAGAAATCACATACATTGATCTGGCTCATTGGTCACAAAAAAATCTGTCCTGCCATTAAATGATATAAATAGGCCAAGACCAAGCAAAACCATCACAAACTAATTTAATTATTGTAAATCAATAAATGCAATAAAGAAAAGCAAGTATTTTTTGCACGGTTCTGTCATGTGCAAACAGTTAAGAATTGTTGACAACACTCAAGGATATGCAGAATTTCTTGGAAGCAGAATTGAACAGATCAAGAGTGACTTGCAAAGTTTATACCAAACCACACGTGGTCAACCAAATATCAATCTCCCATATCTATTAAAGCAGACACTCTGGAATATGCTGACCATTTCCCAAACCCTGGCAGCCATCTCTCTCTAAAGGCTACTCTGATGAGAAGATTCAACATCAGATTAGATGCACCATATCACCCTTCTATAGGTTATGGCACATAAATGACAATAAAGAACTCTGTAAGTCAACAAATATTTTAACAGACAGTTCAAATCCAGTGACGTTTCAATTATATGTCAATGATACACAAGCACAAGAGAAATTCCATCAGCCTCAGCTGTATCTGGGAGGACCATGGAATAAATGCCATTTTTTTTTCTTAAAAGCAGCTTCACAAACATTCAGCAAGCATCTGAAATAAACACTAATGGAGCAGACAATGTGTCTGAATGGCTGATAAGTAGCTAAATGGCTAGCGTTCCAGGAGGAGACAAACAATACACTTCAGAAACACACTGAAGTTCTCTTTGAAGCACAAAAGCACTAACATTAATGACTGAGAGGAGCTTGCTAATAAATCATTTATCCATCCATCTGCATCATGCTTTGAGTCCAAATGCCTTCATTATGAGGTGGCGGAGGCAGAGAAAGGAAGAAAAGGAAGTAAATCCAGCACTCCAGATCCCACTATTTTGTGGGATGGCCTGCCACAAATGCATAAATCTGTAAAAATAGAAATCACCCTATCAAGACACATGCGGGGTGGTGATAGCCTAGTGGCATTATCACAGGACTGTTAATCCAGAGACCGAGGTAAGTTCTGAGGACTTGGGTTCAAATCCCATGATGGTGGAACGTGAATTCAATAAAACTCTGGAATTAAGAGTCTATTGTTGACTGTGAACCATTGCTTATTGTTGGAAAAACCCATCTGAATCACTAAGGAAACCGCAATCCTTTCCTGGGCTGGCCTACATACTGACTCTTAACTGCCCCTCCGGGCAGATAGGATTGAGCAATAAATGTTAGCCTCGCCAGCAATACCCTCGTCCGGTGAATGAATTATAAGAACATGAAGACCCATGGCCGAAATTCCACCTCCTAAGAGCAGACATCACTCTCAAATCAAGGGATAGTTCATACCAACAATTAGGTGTTCAATATTCCTTAGTGATGATTCTTTGTTCTCCCCCTCTACTTTTCCTCTCATCTGAGGAAGAATGTTCTAGCTCTGGAGTGAATCCATTGAAGGTTTACCAGACCGATTCCTGGGATAGCAGGCCTGACATATGAAGATTGGATCATTAGGGTGTGTGTGTGTGTGTGGCAAAGCAGGAAGGATGTTCCTAAGAGATGGAGACCAGAACAAGGGGTCACAGTCTAAAGATGCATGAAAGCCATTTTGGACTGAGATGAGAAGAAACTTCTTCACCAAGAGTGGTGGGTCTGAGGAACTCTCTGCCACAGAAAGCGGCTGAAGCCAAAACATTGAATCCTTTCAAGAAAAAAAAAGATGGCTAAAGAGATGTAAAGGTATGGTGAGAAGTTGTGAAGTTGGATGATCAGCTGTGATTACATTAAATGGTGGAGCAGACTCAAAAGGTTGAATGGCCTACTACTGCTCCTATTTTCTATGCACAAGCTAAGACATGTAGCAAAGCAAATATTGGGAGGACAAACTTAATCTGGTGAAGCTGCATAGGGACTGAATGAATAAGTCACAGATTTCCTACAGTCTAGTACATGATTCAGAAAAAAAAAACTGGTTTAGGAAAGCACAGTTAGTTCTTCATTTTAAATTCAACACAAAAGGAAAATTTCCAGGAAATAATGTAATCTGGAAAGCAAAAGAACAGACAGAAGAAGGATTATGCTTTGTTGCGATTTATTACGTACTCTTTGTTTAACATTCAAATGATAAACTCTTGAATATCTGACACAGCCCATACTGGTTCTCCTGTAATTTTCTAGAATTAACTGCTCTAAAAATTGTTAAATACTGAAGTCCAGATTTTGTCAGGAACCATCCTCAAAAGGTTTGCTTGATTTTATACAAAAATCAAAGGATCAGCCTTCTACACAACCCATTAAGAGCTACATATCCATTACTGGTCAGACAAACTGACAATCTGTGATAATTAGGGAACTGAGATTTTTCTGAAATTGCTTTCTTGGCTAATTTACTGGTTTTAAGTAAATGGGATAACAGCTCTGTTCAAACAGCAGAGGAAAGCAATTTCAGATAAATGCACAATTCATTTGAATTCATTATCTTATAGTGGAATTTCAAGATCAGAATTTGTAAAACACAAGTTGGCAGATGGTCAGGTTTTAAATTTTCTTTTTATAGTCGACGCTACCATTTGTATTTCTACTGTAGATCAAAAGAAATCAAGTAAGGAACAGAAAAGGTTGAAATTCATTAATTCGAGAAAGAAGTAGTTTAAAAAAAGTCATTATTTTATCTTATCAGTTTAAGAAAAAAATTATTTGCCTGCTTGTTATCAAACAAATACCTTGTTTATTACTGTGGAGAGATGATGGCTTAGTGATTTTATCGCTAGACTGTCAATCTAAAGACCAAGGGAACATCCTCGGGATCAGGTTCAAGTCCTGCCATGGCACATGGTGGAATTTCAATTCAATAAAAAAATCTGGGATTAAGATTTGTTGACCATTGTTGCTTATCGGAAAAACCCATCTATTTCATCAATGTCTTTTAGGGAAGGAAACTGTCATTTTCACCTGGTCTGGACGACATGTGACTCCAGATCCAAGGCAATGTGGTTGACTCTTAACTGCCCTCTGGGATGAGCAATAAATATTAACCTAGGCAGCAAATGCCCTCATACAATGAATTGAAAAACAACTTTATTGACATTTTTCATATTACCTGACGACAGTCTTCAATGTAACATCTGACACTTGCTGGTTCTTAAATGACACACGTGTAAAACTTTTCAATGAGAGAAATATTTTAGCTAACACCTAAGAATAAGCTAACAAATATGAAAGTGAAGGCAGAAAAAGACTGTCTAAACTGTCCCCTTTAATTGTAATCCATAATGCATCAGAATGTGGATTTACCATCTAATGTCTTAGGAGAAAAATAACCTGGCAAATCGCAAGACTTTGAATGAAAAAAATTATTCTTTGACTCTTTAGGCGACTGTAATAGTTTTTGTGTTAGTTGACCTTCACCTCAAATGGCAATTAGTCTAACTCTGTTGAAGGAATCAACCTTCACTGCACAAGCCTGCAAACTGTTCCATGGGTTCAACATTATCTATGGAAAGAAAAATTGAAGGTTGCTAACACCACTTCCAAATATAACCCTATCCTGCTGAAATAATATTCCACACAAAGACAATCAAATTCCTTAAGTATTTTAGAAACACTGATTGAACTGTTCAAATTTAGACAATAAGACAGGAGCAGAAATTTGACCATACAGCGCATTGAGTCTGTTCCACCATTCAATCATGGTTGATAAATTTCTCAACCCAGTTCTCCTGTTTTCCTCCCTTTGATCCCTTAGCAATCAAGAACCTATCTATCTTTGTCTTAAATATACTCAATGACCTGGCCTCCACAGCCTTCTGTGGCAATGAATTCCAAAGATTCACCACTCTCTAGATGAAGAGGTTTCTCCTTATCTCCATTCTAAAGGGTCTTCTCTTCACTCTAAGGTTGTGCCCCAAGGTCCTAGTCTCTCCTGCTAATGGAAACATCTTCCCAACATCCATGCTATCCAGGCCTTTCAGTATTCTGTAAGTTTCAATTAAATTCCCTTCTCTTCCTTCTAAATTCCATCGATTATGGACCCAGAGTCCTCAAATGTTCCTTTCATTCCTGGAATCATTCTCGTGAACCTCCTCTAGGCCCATTCCCGCAACAGTACATTCTTCCTGAAATATGTGGCCCACAATTGCTCACAATATTCTAAATGTGGTCTGACCAGAACCTTATAAAGCCTCAGAAGTACAACCCTGCTTTTATATTCTAGTCCTCTTGAAATAAATGCCAACATTGTTTTTGCCCTCATAACTACTGACTCAACCTGCAAGTTTACCTTCACAAGGAACTTTAAAATCTTACCAACGACCAAGCTCAGGCTAATTAGCCTGTAATTTCCCAGGTTTTGCCTCACTCCCTTCTTAAACAGGCAGATTACAGTAGTGATTTTTCAGTCCTTTGTGACCATCCCTGACTCCAGTGATTCCTGAAAGGTCACCACTAACACCTCCACTTTCTCTTCAACTATCTCCTTCAGAACTTTGGAGTGTAGTCCATCTAATCCAGGTGATTTATCCACCTTCAGACCTTTCAGTTTTTCTAGCACCTTCTCCTTGGTAATGGCCACCATACTCACCTCTGAACACCCCCTCCCCACTGCCCCAACCCACCAATTCTATCGAATATTTGGGATGTTACTCGTGTCTTCCAATGTGAAGACTGACACAAGGTATTTGTTCAGTTCCTCTGCCATTTTTTTGTTCCCCATCACTACTCCTCCAGCATCATTTTTCAGTAACCTAATGTCCACTTTCGCCTCTCTTTTTGCCGTTTATATACCTAAAAAAACTTTTGCAATCTTCCTTTATATTATTGGCTAGATTACTCTCATATTTAATCTTCTCCCTCCTTAGTTCTTTTTTAGTTGGCCGCTAGTGGTCTTTGGCAGCTTCCCACTGCTCTTCCCCATATTATATGCTTTCTCTTTTGCTCTTATGCTATCCCTGACTTCCCTTGTCAACCATGGGTACCTCATTCTCCCTTTCATAGCTTCTTTTCACTAGAGAGGAATTTTTGCTGTGGCTCCCTAATTACTCCCAGAAACTCCTGCCATTGCTGTTCTACTGTCTTTCCTGCTAGGCTCCTCTCCCAGTCAATTCTGGCCAGTTCCTCTCTTATACCTCTGTAGTTGCCTTTATTCAACCGTAATATTGTTACATCTGATTCCGGTTTCTCTCTCTCAAACTGCAGAGGAGCTTCTATCATAAAATGGTCACTACACTTTACTAAAGTATGCGAACCCAGTACCTTGAGCCTACCTTCCTAACTAAGGCGTAGCAAATGGGGATTTATCATTTGCTTTTGAAGAGACCAAAACTAGACACAATATTTTCAATGAAGCCTAACAAAAATGTTGCAAGAAGACAAAAAGGTATGATTTATTTTAATTGTTTGCCTTGTAAATGAAATCCAGAACTCTGCTTTAGCTACAATTTTAGGCTGATTCTCAACCCATTGCAGCTCATTACCAATAATGCTGCAAATATCCGTTAACATATTTTAATTCCTTACCTAAGGAACAACTCAAGGTGCTTTACCAAGACCTTCAAATTCCGGTCAGTAATTTGCATTTTTCCCAACAACTCTGGTAGCTTCACTGCAACAAAATAAAATAAATCACAGTTGAACTCAGTTTTGTTCTAAATGTAAGTTGTTAAGTCTGTATTAAAAAGTGGAGAAGTATTTTTTCCGACCATTTAAATTTGGTCATATGTGAATTTTTAACATTGATCATACACATTTTCACAGAAATACCTATAGTCACAAATTCAAAACTGTACACAATATAATGCAATTTGGTCAATCATTGAAACATGTTAGGGATTGCTGTCCAAAGAGAAAGCAGTTAGTTTGATGCCATATTTTTATTAAGGATAGATACAACAAATGATGGTCAACTCCTAAAATTACATTCTAGCTTAACATTCAATACCAGTTAGATTAATTCAAATATTTCCCAGTTAAATCATTAAACCAAACTGCAAAGTTAACTGCCTTTTGACTCATCATGCCTGTACCAACTCGTTGAAACAGCTATTCACTTAATTCTACCCCCGTGTTGTTTTCCTGTTAAAATGCAAAATATGGTAGAACTAGATATTACCAGGGAGGTTTAGCTGCCATTTTTGGAAATTTTGTACATTAAGAATGAAATGCCCTCTGATATTCAGGTTTTGAACAGTTTCCCATTTAACAAAAATGATTTGATTTACTTTTCGTTTCTATCATTTTCAAGGCACACTTCAGTGGAATTTTTCATGCCTGTTGAAAAGCTTTTAGAATGGCAGTCAGGACAAATGTAATTGGGCAGGGGGCAAAAATTCAATTTCCTGATGTTGGATTAAAATGTTACAATTAAGTTCTCTGGATATTTCATGTTAGTCACCTTACCCATGTTTGCATTCAATTGCAAGTCATTAACACAAGTCACCCCAATCTGCTGGAAATATATTCATGTCATAATTTCACTCACCAAAAACAAAATACATGTGTTCACAAATCCACCATATGAATGAAGCGTCTACCTGACAGGGTAAAATTTTTCCTCCAAGTTTGAGTGAATACAAATGTCTTCTGTTAATTGGTACTTTAAGACATTTCTATTCAAAATGTTTACTGTGAGAGGTGAAGTCTCTTCACTTTTATCAGCCCAGGAGTCATTTGGGGCCTGGTCTGTTGGTGTTAAACACTTACAATGTTAGAAATGAAAACTGATCAGGTCAACTAGCCTGTCCATATGAAGCAGCTACACTAGCTGCTAACAGCAAACCTGACTGAAACAGGCAAGCAGGTCTGAACTCAAAAACAGGCTTCATTCAAAAGCTCATATTTTTGAAATTGTGTCCTTTCTTCTGAAAAAACTAGATTTGTAAGGTTAGTGAAATGATGGTGCATAAGCTGCTCGGTGTAGCTTATTTTGTGCTTTGAAGTGTGTACCCTGGCAGATGAGAAATATGGTGCCAAAGACACTACACAATTAGCTGCAATGAAGTTACAGACATTGATTGCACATGAGGCAGGGAGATGCCTGGATTGCAATGCTCAGATCATTCGTACTCTTGTGGCACTGAAGCCAAGTACTTTTAAGCTGCCCAAAGCAACTGAATTCCTCAGTTACCTCTGTCAGGAATATCTTTATTAGTCAGGATCGTGTCTTATTACCATCCATAGGGAAAATAACTTTTCTTCTCCTACATCAGCCTTCAGCACAGCTTGTAGGGTTGCATCACGAAAGTACAGTGCCTCCTTTTTTGCCTAATATTTGATATTTCCAAGGGTCAGTGGGGGTGATGAGCAGAGGTTCAGTGATGCTCCTGAGTTACAGAAACTGAAGTGTTGTCTTCGTGCCCTTTAAACATGGCATCCAGATTTGGAACAAGGAAGATCACAGCAGGAGGCAGACCTCAGTGTCCACAAATTTTGGTATTTTATCCTTGTATGAATACATAATAAGCCAAGAATAACATAATTCCACGGGAAAACTTAAACTGCCACTGTGTGGAAGTAAATTCTGCCTTTTCAGTTTCATCCACTGAAAATAATAATGCACGATGACTTACCAAACAGTCGCAAAAGGTGGTGAGCTCCATAGATATAAGAGGGTGCAGGAGGCTGTTCAATCAGTGGATAATTATCTGGCATCATTTTCCACGACAAAACCTGTTAGACCAACACAAAACTCAATTTTCAAGTCATATGCAATGACTAAATTAATAGCTTAGGTAACAACTTTTCAACAGATTAAAATCAGTTCCAATTTACACCAAGACTCCTCAATGTGATAACATTTGGAAAGCACATTGGTATACTTCATACCTGTCTACTTGATCTTGTTCAAGATTTATTTTGCTAAATCTTAAACACCAAGACTCAACCTGTTAACCAACATTACATTTCCAATTTCATACTGTAAATGCAATGAACTGAAATATATTATGCTTAAAATAGCCAAGTTTACATCTGCTTTCATTGACAAGTCTAAACATTTTAGGCTGATACTACTAAGAAATATTTTCTATACTTCTCAAGTTCAAAACAAAAAAGTAGACTTCTACATAGAATTATTGGAAATTTTAAAGTGGTAAAAGGACATCTAGCAGATTTCTTTAGATCTCTGAATTATTTACTGAACTTTTAGTTCAAGTATAATCTTCAAATCCAGACACTCCTAGCCACTATATTTAAATCACTGACATACATCTTGAAATAGTCCTTCAACTTGGTTTTCTCCCTTCCTATCAGTATTTAATTTACTTTGCCAATTTCCTCTTAATTCTATATAATACACTCTCCAGTAGTCTGGTACATAATGAAATGCTTTTCCAACCTACCTAATAACCTACACATATTGCATTTTCCCTAACACTATACTGGTTACTTCTCCAAGTTATGTCACATGCCATCCAGTTGAGTATTTTTCATAATTTTCTCTTACTTTATATTTAGCAATGTCACCTTTAATTAAAGCATTGAATATTACATGCCTCCACCAGGTTTCAACAAAATTGCCCCACCCATCCACCTCCAGTATACAAATGCCTGAGATTTGCTTTTCTTAGCAGCTAGGATACACTTTGTGCTTACTATTACAATCCTGGCAGCACCCACTATTGAGCTCTGCAGCTACCAGGAGTGAGGACACTGCCAATCAATCAGCTTGGCCACAGCTTCTGAGGGTAGGACTTCTTCCTGAGTAAGGGATGGAAGTCTTGTACTTATATAAATTAGCCAACCATGGTTGTGGACAGACTTCAAATGGACAAATTGGCTTTCAGTCAACTTCTACCCAAAGATGTCAATCTTTTCCCTTTAAAATTTGTTAAGTAACAGACCATGAAAAACTTAGGTTCACTTTACTTCTTTTTGAGTATGACAATTGCACTGTGGAGAAAGCAGAAATACGGCTTTGCATTACAGAATCAGCCATAATTCTATTGGATGGCAGAGCTTTAGTCTCAAAGGGCCTTCTGGCCTATTCCTGTGTCTACATTAATCTCTAGTCCACTCTGAACAGATTGGGCAATAAATTTCCTTGTGTTTCTTAGAATTATAGAATCCCTACAGAGTGGAAGCAGGCCATTTGGTCCATTGAGTCCACACTGACCCTCCAAAGAGCATCTCACCCAGACCCAGACCCAAACCCCTGTACCCCCCTTACGCTATCCTTGTAACCCTGCATTACCCATGGGTAATGGACCTCGCCTGATCATCACTGGGCACTATGGGAATTTAACAAGGCCAAACCACCTTATCTCTACACCTTTGAACTGTGGGTTGAAACCAAAGTACCCATAGGAAACCTACGCAGACACGAGGAAAACATGCAAACTCCACACAACCACCCAGAGGGTGGAATCAAACACAGGTCCCTGGTGCTGTGAGGCAGCAGTGCTAACCACACAGCCACTATGCCACCCTTGATATTGAATATTTCTGAAAAAACTACATTTGTCCAAGTTGTCTGTCTCTTTCATAAACAAGTGAACCATAACTGCAGAGTTTTTCAAACTAACCTCCATTTTGTTACAGGACCTTTATTCTACAGAATTTTGAAAAAGGCAAACAAGGAAACTGTAATTTGACCCAAGGTTAATGTAACAACTTGAATACAAAACTCAATCAAAGCTGTCATCCTAAAAATGTGTTGATTCATCAAATAACCTAATTCTAAAGCTGCATGAATATAGTTTAAAATATTGTGATAAGTTCAAATAAATAATTTGTTGCTATACAATTAGTCGCTTCAGCATGAGCTCTGTCATACTTATCCCATCTATCTATAAAAATACACATTATCCCATACTTAGTTTCATTTCACTATTAACTGAAATGCCTGCCACCTATAAATAAGTCCTTGCCTCATTCTGTTGCCACCACCTCATTCAGCTCTTTATACCTTCATGCATCCTCTGATTCTGCCCTCTTTTAGATGGCATATTTGCATCATTATTATCTGAAGAACTATAGATCATTTCAGCGCACAATCTGAAATGCTCTGGTTGAGCACATCCAGTTTTATAAGTGCTCTGCTCTCTTAAGAGTGGATTCCAAATTGTATAGTGGGCTACACCATCAATTGCTCTTCCAAGAATCGTCCTCTTCCTTGGAATGAGTGTGCTTGTAAAATGGTTGTCATCATTAACTGGCTATGTAATCTCAAATGAGTTCCGGCTAAATATAAAATAATACAACTGGAATTTTCTCATTGGCTAACAGAAGTGCAAAAAAGTGTTGACTTGTAACAACGGCAATTACTAAAGCATGGATTGCTTTTGTGGAAGGCAGAACCAGGTTCGCAATAAGAACGTACAAAATCAGAAAGAAGTACTACAAATGGTCTTTTTAAATAATATATACACATATGCAGAGCCAAGAAAAAAGAGAGATTAGGAACTCCTACCTCATTCAGTTCATTACTCCTCCTGCAGTCAAACACTGCAACCCCTTCTTTACTAGGTGTGAGGGTGACAGGAGAGGAAGAGCCACTGTGGACTGGTGTTTCTTTAAAATACATTTGAATGAAACAAAAATAAACTTTCATTTCATAAAGTTAGCAAAATGAAAAAAGGACAGGGCACAAGATGTTACCTCCAAGCAGAATTCTCCAGCACACTAATATCTTAAAACAGTTTAAATGTGCAATTTATTTTCAGCATTCTTATGAGAAAAACTAGTAAAATCATAAAATTCAACACTGAAGGAAGTCATAACAATTCCATGAAATGAAAATAGAGTTTGGCACATGTGGCCACCATAAAAGAGAAATAATGGTTATTTCCTGCGAGCGAAATTTCCCAGGGTCTTGGCTGAATCCCTACTGTGCCTGATCTGTATTAATGACCAATATACAGAAACCCATTTCAATGCTGTCAAGTTCACAGAGGAAAATACTGACAGTACAAAACAATCAGCAACCTGCAAAAGAAGTCAGATAAAGTTTGCAATTGGCCAATTTAGTCGCAGGTGAAATTCACTATAGTTAAGTTTGAAGGTGTTACACAACTTGGGGAAATAGATCCACAAGGAGATCACTGAATGTGTGGGAATACCTAATCAGGAAACAAGAAAGGATATGGGGATCATGTGGAACAGCTATAAGCAAGTAAAATATTAATTCTACTACTAGCCTCAAGACATCATGGTAAAGTTACATAGCGCTCTGATCAAACCTTCTTTACATGAGGCATCTTTTAGTGAAATTGACAAGTCAGTGCTTTGGGACTTTGACCAGTTGGAAATAAACAGACAAATCCACGTAGAGGATCACTAAAGGCATACAAGGAAGACATCCACGCTATCAGATTGGAAGCCAGTTCCAGAAGTTGGAAGAATAGATTTACAAACATCTGACTTACGAACACTCATCCTTATGAAGATAGTTCCATACAGGGTGCAAATTTAAAAGATCCAACATATAAACATTTTCTGTACTTACAAACATCTACTTCATATTGCCTTGCATTGTATTCTGACCTGCATATAAATTGACTTGCAAAGAGACCGTCAAGGACAGAACCTGTTCACAACCTAGTGACTGCCTGTAACCACACCCAATCTCATATACTTGGCTAAATCTAACATCTTACCTTACCAAAACCATACACTTCAAAACCATTGATACCATTGGTTTAAATTGCAATATCCTACAATTAACCATGGCTATGTCACCAATTATCTTTAATAAAAAGGTGGCCTATGATCACCACAGCAAGAATATTCACTGGTGCAACCTGGAAAAGGATGTCTTTTCAATTAAGATCATCACAAACTCACAGTTAAAGTGTTAAATACCTACTTTTCTCCAAGTGTAAAAGCAGTCTGGGCATTTGGGCAGGTTCATAAAACCGGCGCTTTGACTGTGGAGAAGCACTGCTTTCAGACAGCCTGTCACACCCTGATGCATGCCGTGCTGATCGCCTCAATGATTGAACAGATTCAGGATCAATTTTCCGTCTCTTTGGTGTTGCAGGATCTCCTGACAATGGCTGACTATCTGTGGATTGTGGTGTTGACGGGTTCAAAAGAGGAGGAGGACTTGGTGAATGTTCCTTTTGAGGTCTATTATTTAATAAGCAAAATAAGCATTTAATTAGATGCAATTTTTAAGTAAATAGAGAAACAACAGATGAAGTACCAGACCATCAGACATATTGAGAACTGACACACATAAGCACACAGCTATAATGCCAAAGTGAATAATGATCCTTGTTAGGAAAACCAAAATAATGTACACAGTGAACTATATTCTCTTAACAACTCTGACTTTTTACATTTATCAAAGCCTTTGTTATCACCTTTTACATATCTGATAACTTTTCTTTATTTTTCTCTTATAGCACCTTCACCTCCCAAACACTTCCCATATTTCATGATATTATAATCTTTCATTATCCTTTTCTTCCCACGCTTACAACATAAATTTCAGTCTAATTTTAATCTCAATTTATGAATGAGAACTTTTGTTGAAACTATCCCTTTTTGGCATAAAGGAATATATGTAGTTCGTATTTTCTCCCTTTCATATTTTGAGATTCACTAACTTGGATCATTAATTATAGGCAAGGTGATTTAATTCCACCAGGACTCTTACTGTACATTGCTTTTTTTTTGCCCCAGCACCTTTATCCCAAACACTTCATTAACCTTTTATATTCTTTTTTACACTGACCCGAACAAAGATTCGGGTCACTATTTATCCAATTATTTCCTATTCTGACATCAGTTATGTATTCCACTTCATTTTCTAGAACTATCTTAAGCAATGCTTCTTTCTTTGTTGGACAATAAATGTACTGATCGGAAAGCAGTCTTGGATGTAGTATAAAAATCTTTTCCCATTTTGACCCTTTAATTTGCATCAATCTTGAGATAGTTAATATCACACAAATTGACATCCTAATGATTTTATTTTTTTTCTAAACTGTCAAGAGATTTCCCCACCAGCAAATTTCTAATATCTTGCACAGTGTAGCAATGCCAACAATTGTGTAATTTTCTTTGATTTGTTACTCCGTCCATACAGTTTCTGACCTCACATCTTATTTTAAACACACTTACAGAATCCTTTAACTATTCTTCCACCTACCCAGCCCATGCTCCTCTCAATCTCTCATGAAAAGGCCGTAATCTTGCCTCCATTATTGCCATTTTGCAAAAATTTTCATTCCAAGTATTCCTGACAAAATAAATGCTGAAAAGATTAACAATTCAAGACTGTAAAACCGACTTCTACCAAATATGATTTTTGTAGCTAGTTCGGTTCTTGGAAAAATAAATATCTCTATTTTATCAAGATCATAAAATCTATTAAATTTTCTATTTTTGGAAGTTACTTACTCTAGCAAAGTACTAGTTGATTAAATAAAACTGGTGATAAATGTTCTATCTATCCAGTGCACTGTCAAAAATATTAAATCATCCCTTACTCACTTATGGGTAAACATTGATAGTGTTAACATTTGAGTTTGCAACTGAAAGATATTTCCAGGCAGGACTTCAACACAAATGAAAATAATTCCCAACTCTGAAACGGAACATGAAATTTGCAAAACAAGCTGGTTTTCTTTAATGAGCAGTAAATAATGCTTGCAAGCAGGTGTTAATCTTTGTTTGAAAGCTGCATATGTTAAGTATCATTGTACAGTATATTAATACAAAAGAATAAACTATTGCACACTCTTAAATTAAAAATGACCTTGTCAAAGCCACAATCATGGTCGAGTGTAGTGCATACATCAGACCAATATATTTCAGTAGATTGATACTATCAACAAAAAGCAGTAAAAATGTTCAAACAACATTGTGAGCACACCTTAGCTTTGAAATAAATCCCCAACTATAAACAACAGCTTCTGCTCACAAAAATATGTGCCATCTTACAGGAAAAAAATGCCAAGTACATCACAACAAAGGGTACTGAGAGCTGTATCTTCCTGTGCCATTTCTGCATTGCTGGTGAAAGTAATAACGGTGTTTGGAAAATAATATGTTAATAATAACATAACCAATGTGCAAATATTGTCAAGAATTGGAATCAAGATCAAAATAAATATCTCATCAATAGCATATAAAATCTCATCACCTATTTGGGAACAGGGAAAACACAAATATACTTTGCTATAATATGCACATTTCCAATGAAATAATTACATTGAAGTGAAGTGGGAGTATATGAAATTCAAAAATACAGGACCATATAAATATTAACAGCTTGTTCCTTCTCAACAGAGTTGCTAGAAGTATTTGCAACAAGGGTCATCTTGGTTCATCCACATCAGATGATTTTGGATTCAAGCACATAGCACAGGATAGGCAAGCACTGAGAGAGTGCTACATCGTCAGAGGTACCATCTTTTGAAAGAAATGTTTAAAAATTCAAGTGGACGGAAAGATTCCATGGCAGTAATTGAACGGTAGAACATCTTGTGTGTTCTGAAATAAAAATTCATTCCGCAAATGACACCACATTACCAGTTTGATTGACCCTTTACTTCACTTGCTGCTTGTAGGACCTGTGTGTGAACTGGTTAACTGGCTATTGCATTAATCAACAAATGTGATTACATTTCCAATACATGAGCTTTAAAGTGTTTTAGGACATTGAGAATGTGAACATTCCTATAAAGATTGAAGTAATTCTTGCTGTTTTTGTTTCCCTGTAACGTGGGGAATTTTCCTTATAAAGTCACGGAAAATAGTTCAAACAGAAGCTCCGTACTTTGATATGACAATAGACAATAGACAATAGACAATAGATGCAGGAGTAGGCCATTCTGCCCTTCGAGCCTGCACCGCCATTCAATATGATCATGGCTGATCATTCCTAATTAGTATCCTGTTCCAGCCTTATCTCCATACCCCTTGACTCCACTATCTTTAAGAGCTCTATCCAATTCTTTCTTAAAAGAATCCAGAGACTGGGCCTCCACTGCCCTCTGGGGCAGAGCATTCCACACAGCCACCACTCTCTGTGTGAAGTAGTTTCTCCTCATCTCTGTCCTAAATGGTCTACCCCGTATTTTTAAGTTGTGTCCTCTGGTTCGGCACTCCCCCATCAACGGAAATATGTTCCCTCCTGCCAGAGTGTCCAGTCCTTTCATAAGCCTATACGTTTCAATCAGATCCCCTCTCAGTCTTCTAAACTCAAGGGTATACAAGCCCAGTCGCTTCAGTCTTTCCGTGTAAGGCAATCCTGCCATTCCAGGAATTGACCTCGTGAACCTACGCTGCACTCCCTCAATAGCCAGAATGTCTTTCCTCAAATTTGGAGACCAGAACTGTACACAGTACTCCAGGTGTGGTCTCACCAGGGCCCTGTACAGCTGCAGAAGCACCTCTTTGCTTCTATACTCAATCCCTCTTGTTATGAAGGCCAGCATGCTATTAGCCTTCTTCACGACCTGCTGTACCTGCATGCTTGCCTTCATTGACGTGTGGACAAGAACACCCAGATCTCTCTGAACAGCCCCTTTACCTAATTTGATACCATTGAGGTAGTAATCTGCCTTCCTGTTCTTGCCACCAAAGTGGATAACCAGACATTTATCCACATTAAACTGCATCTGCCATGCATCTGCCCACTCACCTAACTTGTCCAGGTCACCCTGTAATCCCCTAACATCCTCATCACATTTCACCCTACCACCTAGCTTTGTGTCATCAGCAAATTTGCTAATGTTATTGCTGATACCATCTTCTATATCATTTACATATATTGTAAAAAGCTGCGGTCCCAGCACGGATCCCTGCGGTACCCCACTGGTCACTGCCTGCCATTTCGAAATGGAGCCGTTAATCACTACCCTTTGTTTCCTGTTAGCCAACCAATTCTCTATCCAATCTAGTACTTTGCCCCCAATCCCGTGCGCCCTAATTTTACTCACTAACCTCTTGTGTGGGACTTTATCAAAAGCTTTCTGAAAGTCCAGGTACACTACATCCACTGGATCTCCCTCGTCCATCTTCCGAGTTACATCCTCAAAAAATGGTAACACATTCTGGTAACACATTCTCTCCCTATGCTCAAAATGCTTTATAAATATCTAGCTTCTCTTTAGCAAGAAGTGCCCTGGTGAGGAATGCAGATGTTCTCATCACTATGCCCCTCCATTTTTCCCAAAGGGATAATCTAGGAGTAGTGTACCTCTCACAGAAAGCTTCTCTATCAGCAGCTGACATCAGTGACCACTCTTTGCTTCCTGGTGGCTAACCAATCCTCTATCAATGCTAATACATTGCCCATAATTCTTTGCATCATTATCTTATGCAGCAACCTTTTAGTGTGGCACCTTGTCAAATGCCTTTTTGGAAATCTAGCAACAACCTCTATTATCCAAACGAAACTAGTGGGGAGTATTTTGGTTGGGTAACTGATCTGAGCATAAAACAAAGGAAGCATTGTCAAGTGTAAATGGAATCCTGTGACAAAGCCACAGCCAGAAGCACCGACACCAAACAATTTTACCTGTATGTGTGCTGGGAATACAGCTCGATGATAGAAAAATAGATGCCCCCAGAATCAAAACGTGAAAATATTTCACCAGCAGAACTAATTTGGAGTGTGCAGACCTACAATCAGGTCGTGAAATCCTTTCCTGCTAGAGGGTAATTTATTTAAAATCCCCTGAAGAGACCATGGACTTCACATCACCACAATAAAATGAGCTGTGATGATCTCATATCCTCAGGCAAAAGAGAACTTACCTAACATTTGACAGGGTTTCCTTGATTGGAACAAAGAACTTAGATGAAGTGACCTTCTTGAACTGAGCATGTTCATACTGGTAGAGCAAAATCATGGGTAGTGTGAAGTCAAATGTGATTCTTAAACCATCCACCATTTCTTTACAAAGTTCAACACTGCAGAATAGAAAATATTTCATTACTCAACAAGAGCCTTGTTTATTTATTTGGTCAGATGTTGCAGTAAATATAATAGTGAAACCATCAGTTCTGAAGTTATTAAGGAGTAAATCAAGCCAGCAACTTCAAATTCTATTCTTCTTCAAGCTTTGCTCCAAAAGGTATCTCAAAGCATTGAATAAATGGAAAAAAAGCAAAGTTGGGATATTTACATGATAGACAACAACTCAACATGCCAGAGAAAAAAATAAAACTTGTCTGTTAAAGTACATTAAAGCTTATTCATTAACAAAAACATTACTGACACTAAAAATTAATTTTTTACAAAGCCATTCAAATTTTAATTATGATTGTTGTAAGTAATTTTACCTGTTCAGATTGTATGTCACACAGTAACAATTCTTCAATCTGTTTGATTAATATTCCTAATGCCCTGCAGTTTTGGATTTCTAATTATTTCAAGTTCCAGTGCAAATGGCTAATGAAGTTCAAAGTAAAATGAATGGCTAAAATCTTTCATTGTTGCTGACCAGTATATTTTTCCATTTCCAAAACCCATTATGTAGACTTACTTTTTCTCAGGTGGAATGTAATGAGGATTCATTGGAATCTGTGAATTACTCTGATGATGACGACACCTTTCATTGGCTGAAAAGGCTGCATTAATTGCAAAATGTTTCACATAGGATTCCAAAATATTAATAATGTTCGTCTGACATGGAAGCTTCACCAACTGAAAAATAGATTATCCACAATTTTATACTAATCTGTAACTTTTAAAGTTATAAGCATTTGAAAATGAACATTAAGCATAATCCAAGTTAAAACCTGAAAGTGCCATACTTGTCCCAAAGTAATGACTTAAACAGGAATACTGTATACAATCTAAATATCCAGATACCGGATCCAGCTGTTTAGTATTAAGTCAGTGAAAATAAAAATTAAGAGATGTGTAATGGAAGGCCATTAGCTCCAATATTACACTATAACCCATTTATGCCACCGTTTTCAAGGTTGTTATTGTTACAACTGTAATGGTTATCACAACTGGTGGACTTTTTCTTTCAAAAGTGGCTTATAACAATTAGATTTTTGTATCTTGTAATAGTGACATTAATGGCTATGGTTAAATATAAGATAGTTTGTACAACAGAATAAGTAATATCATGTCTTCTCAGAGAAACAGCTTTTTATTGATTGAGAGATGCTTGTCATGGAATGGGTGCTACTATACTTCAGCTCAAACAACTCAAAATGTAATGGATCATGAGGCACTTTGTGACGTCTGAGTGTGACAAGATTTTTTTAAAAAAAGTCAGTTGTAAGTATGTATAAGATCTGCAGAAAGATAAAGCATTTGTACAGTGGTTGAACATGGTCTCCCATGGATGATATGCATGCTATGGGTGCATTTCTTACAATATGGAGGTGTTTATACAATAAACCATGAATACTGCCTTAACACAACCATGGCAAAGCAAGTGGAGTAAATTATAATATACATCATCAAAACATACATAGTTACAATTGGCTATACTAAAACGTGTTCATTATGGAAAAGTCAACTTCCAAAACTTCACATTGCTTACCCTCAGAAGGTGCCTCTGGCAGACCTACACTTAAAATACATATCCTTTCAATATTGGCAAACATTTTTAGCATCGATGCAAAAGATGAAAAGAAACTTTTAAAATGGTATGCTGTACAATAGGAAATATAGAGCTGAAAATGTGTTGCTGGAAAAGCGCAGCAGGTCAGGCAGCATCCAAAGAGCAGGAGAATCGATGTTTTGGGCATGAGCCCTTTTTCAAGCTCATTCTCCTGCTCCTTGATGCTGCCTGACCTGCTGCGCTTTTCCAGCAACACATTTTCAGCTCTGATCTCCAGCATCTGCAGTCCTCACTTTTTCCAATAGGAAATATACCTTTTTTCTTTTGTTGATGTAATAGCAATCATCCTCAAGCTTCTTTTTCAAAATGTCTGGAATTTCTATATTTATGGTTTTCTCTTCCATTTCCTTTTTAGAACAAGTCTCTTGATCATCCTTCTAGATTATGAAGAAAATTGGTTATATTGGATCAGTTAAACACACCACAATACCAACTCCAGCTGTTAGATTTTTCACATCTCCCTGGTGCTAAGATGCCTGCGGCGGTAAGAAGTGTTTAGTTACAATGGCTAATGATCATGTTGCTATTGTTCATGCATACATGCATATTTGGGTATTCACATTTTCTTTGAGGGGTGTGAGGGAAAGAGAAACGGAGAGGAAGGGGGCATGGTTACTTTGCGAGCCTGAGATCTTGCCACTCTCATCAGTAACACACTTAACATTTTAGAAAATTATTTATAGGCATGAAATCTGAATTTAAGGTTAATTACAAATACAAATTACAAAATGGCTAAACATAAAAGTACTTTGTATGGCTTTACGGTTGCTGGGCTTTATAAGACTCTTCTACACATCTCCTTTAAGTCAAGGAAACAAGAAACAGTTTGGAGAGGGAGATGAACTTCCGATAAGATCTGAGATGTTTTTGGCTGAGTTAATGATCAATATTTTTTCTGTAGTTTAGTGTACTATTGTGTACAAAATGGTATATATGTTAACCAGAGAAGCTTCCAAAAAAAATGTGGTTTGACCCATACATCACTTAGTGCAAAATGAGTTTAAAATGTGAATTGCCAGCCTGGGTTGCCAGAAATGTAATTTAAAAAAGAAAATCGACAAACCATATTAAATTATTGTGGCACGGTTTACTGAATGAATTGGTTGTACAAAGATACTTTAATGACAATCAAAAAATAATTTTACAATGTTAAATGCATTGTTTTTTGCATCCAGTTCAGCAAATTCTTTCAATGTCACTTCACCATGGCATTCTTGTAAGGATTTCACTCAGGTTTGATGCTTTCAAGGTCAAAATTATCCCTCCACAACAAATCATTTCTAACCATTAAACTGAATATTCCACATTTGAGCAATCTGCCAACACTTGATGCACTAATATAGTGTTCCAAGATGTGATAATGATACCATATCATGCCCAACACAGCAAGTAGATTTTTAGCCTTGTACAGATACAACAGATGTAATTAGAGGTAATTTAAAGAGAAATGGGGAAAATAATAGTAAGTCAATCTCATTCTCTTTCGAAAAAAAAGCAAATAAATATCTAGGTGATCTAAATTAAGATTATTAAGATTGCTTAGAGAATTTAAAAAATGACAGGAAATAGAAGTTAAAACTTTGATAAAATTTGAAAAGAATAAGATTTCTCCAGCCAATATAAAATAGAGTTGTGTAGTATGTGACCAAGGAGAGTCACTGAAACAAATAAATGAGAAAGAACATGAACTGATCTTCTTGGAAAAGAAGATATAAGGTAATGAAAGAAATGCACTATATAGCAAAAAATGCAGGTAGATAGGTGTTGATTTCTTGTTTATAAAACCCCTAATGCTTTGTTGTATATTGTTCCTTTGCATTGTGTGTTCAAGATTCTTGGTACCAAAGTTCAGATCAGCTCTGCATCAACATTAAGTTCTAAGAACTGCAGCACTTCAAGAAAGTAGCTTGTCACCACCTTCTCAACAACAAGTAGGAATAGACAATAAACATTAACCTAGACAGTAACATCCATACTCACAAACAAATTAAAAAAGAGCTGTCTATATCCAAACAATTTGAGTCAATATCATTCAAGTGAACGTCGATATAGCATATCACCATCAGACATTCCAACTATAAATTACACTATTTTGGCCATTAACATATCATTGTTTCTCTTAACAGATCTATTTTATTTTGATTTATTCTTTAGATGTGTATATCACTGACAAGCTGGATTTACTACTAATTACTGTAATTATCATTGTACCTGCCCTGTCTTTCCCACATTTGTAATTATACTTTTGATCATCCAATCAAAAGAGCAGAATTTCATTCCCTAGGTTCCAAACTTGCCTGCGAGATAAAATGTGAGTCCCAAAGATACCAGTAACATGACCCAGACAGCAACTGGAGGAAGATATCCAATTAAGTGGTCACACCTAATTAAGGCTGGCATGCAAGCTCCCAAGAGTGGAGGATTATTTGGAGGTTGCTCAGCACTAATTGATTGACAACCGCCATGAAAGTAGACCTTGCTGAAATCGGAAGGTAAGCAAGAGGGCTCTTTCATTCTCAGTTGCCAGCCACAAATTAGGTAGAGAAGACAGCCAGGAGAGTTTGGGCTTTCAGAGGTCAGCAGGAAGCCCTGAACAGTATCCAGGACTGCAAAAGTAAATGTGATGGACTATTTTTCATAGCAGGGTATTCCAATTAGATTGGAGTCTTTGGCCTCCTTGCGTAGCTGTACTCCTTTGAGAAGGTCCTTACAATTTGATACATGGATCCTGATCTATCAGGTGTTCTCAATTTTTGAACTGATTTCCTGTAACTTTCCAGCAGATGGCCAGTTTACAGGACTCAACACTTCTTTTAAAATTACTGGGGAGGAACACCTCATTGAAAGGCTGGTATGCCTTATGGTGCAGCATAACTGTAACTTCATCATCTCCAATTCCTCCACCTCACTAGAGCAAAAATTCAGCCCAATATCTCCTGAAGCAGCTCACTGTCATAGTTCATTTTTTCATACTCTTCTGAAGCACCCTGGGACATTTTATCATGATAAATTTATTGTTGTTCTGGTAATACTGGCTCATTATTTAAGTGAAACCAGTGATGGTTGTATTTGGGCATCCTAATTGTAAATCTTTGGAAAATATAAAGTCTACCAATTTTTATTGCGTGTTATTAGTTTCTGTGATTCAGAGGTTACTGGAGACTGTCAAAATAAAATTCAGAAACAAGTTACAATCAATTAAAGTTCAATACGGATAACAAATATAGAAATGAGAGACACTAAAAAGCCTACAACTGCATTGTAAGTAATAAATTTCCAAATTTTAAGAAAACATACAGAAAATATTTTATCATTATGGCAATTTGTCTTCCTGCAGACAATCGTCACGGATGATCTTGCACACATTCACAGGGCATTTTATTGACACCAATTGACACCAGGTGAATTGGCCATGCTAAATTGTCCATAGTGTTAGGTAAGGGGTAAAATGTAGATGTAGGGGTATGGGTGGGTTACGCTTCGGCGGGGCGGTGTGGACTTGTTGGGCCGAAGGGCCTGTTTCCACACTGTAAGTAATCTAATCTAATCTAATCAATGTTATTTGAGGATAGTATTACAAACATTAAAATATGCTTACTTTAAGTAAAAGAAAAGTTTTAATTCTATTCCTTTTCTATTTTTTATTCAAATATAAACTCCTAGTTTTGATGACAAACTATACACCTGAAAAGTTACCTCTACTTCTCACAAAATGTTCCCGATGCTGTTGCTTTAAAGCATATTTTGTTTTATTTACCATATCTATTATTTCTTCTGGTTCACTGTCATCTTCACACTCTAATGATTCGTCATCTGTGCCATCTATATCATTGTCATCATCGTCGTCATCATCGACCTCATCGTTAGAAGTAGCACTTAAAGCTTCAAAATGGAAGGAAAACATTTTTATGATATATCTGTCGAAAATGTCATTAGTTTACCAAAGATTTTAGAGAACACAACCATTGGCAGGGGTTAGGGGCAACAATACTTAAAATTATTAAATCTAATGAGGAAACTCTATATAGAGTATTAGGAACTTTCAACTATGCTTTTAAGAGCTTCTCCTCACTAAAAGGAAAACATTCTTTTCATTAGTCTCGCGAGCAATACGTTAGTTTTCCTCTTTCAAGGACTTGAAACTTTCCTGTGTTTTGACTCAAACTTCAATCTTGGGAGTATCTATTGCTTGAAAAAAAAACTCTTTCTGCTAATGATTGTAATCCATTCAGGCCTTTTGTACCATTATGTTTACAGCTTTACTAAATAATTTTAAAAAAGTAATGTAACTGCTCAAACAAATGAACTTTCCAGAATAAACACTTAGAATTTAGTGATTCTTAAATCATGAGCAAAAGCTCCATTCAGGAACTGAACAAATGTCATCAAAATAACCTCACCTATATGTTTTAAAGAATGTTGAATGCTTAGTACAGTATCAATTAAAACAAATCTTTTTAAACATAAAATACAAAGGTCATACACATTTGTCTTTATTTACATTGCTAGTCCCCATTTCTGTTGAAATAATGGCCCTGTGATAATTGAAGGTTAAATGGTAATCTTTTCATTCCCTTCAGCTGCCATAAATAAAACAATGTTGGCAGTGTAATATATTAAAGTATAAACACACACACAGTGCAGAGCACCGCACTATAAATTACAAACGTATAACGGAGATAATAAGAAACTTTAACATGCCAATGTAATAAGACCTCTATTCTGTTCATTCTTCTTAAATATGAAATAGATCACAAAACATTAAAAATACGACAATTGATTTTTGATCATTTTGCTAAACATAAATACTTTACCAAGACAAAGGCGCAACATGTAATATTTGCGGATAAATGCTTTCTATACCTTGCTTCATTGTATCTATTTGAAAAAAATGTACATCCTGACACAGACGCTACAGGACATAAGTTGTATAAAAAATAATTGCAGGTTTTTCAAATCTTAGACCATGAACACATGCAACAGTAATGCACTTTAGCCAGCATTAACAAAGGCAAAGTCGCTCCATCTCTCTGCAAACTCACTGGGAGGTGGAACCACCCTCAGAAGAACAGCTGTCTATTGATTGGATTGACCTGCAGCTCCATCGGCCCTGGAAGGCCAAGGACTCAGTAGCAGTTGTAATAGAGGGCTGCCAGAAACGAGATTAGTATAAATAAAAGAGGTTACGTGCACTGTCACTCTGTATCAGTATGCATTGTGTATGTGAAATCAGTTTTGGTGAGAAATGCAGATGACAGCATAAAATTACTAAAGGATATTGACAAGTGAATGGGCAATACAGTGGCAAATGGGAGCACAATATAAGCAAGTGTGTGATTATCCCTTTTCAACTGAAAAAGGATAGATCAGGTTACTTTCTAGATGGAATAAAGTTAAATACAATGGATGTCCAAAGAGATTTGGGAGGATACATCTTTAAAATGTCACAAACAAATGCAGAAAATAATCAAGAAAGCTCATGAAATGCTGGCATTTATATCCAGAAGGTTGCAGTACAAGAATGCAGAAATTGTACAAAACTCTGATTAGCCCCCACTTGGAATACTGCAAGCAGATCTGGGCACCACATCTTCGGAATGATATACTGGCATTGGAGGGAGTAAAACGTAGGTTTGCAAGAATGATTCCGGGACAGCAGGGATTATGTTATGAGAAGACTTTGTACAAATCAGGCCTGTTTTCTCTGGAATTCAGGAGGTTGTGGGGTGATCTAATCGGACTCAAGATATTAACAGTAAAGACAAAGATAAACTATTTTCACTAGTTAGGGATTCCATAACTGGGGCAATAGTCTGGGAATTAGGACCGGCCTGATCATGAGAGATGTTTGAAAGCACTTCTACACAAAAAAGGGTATTAATTATTTAGAACTCTCTTTCACAAATGACAGTGGATTGTTGTTGTTAATTGTAAATCTGAAATTGATAAATTTTTATTACAAAGGTATTAGGGGATATTGACCAAAGACAGGTATATGGAGTGAAGCAAAAAGACAGCATGATCTCACTCAATGGTGGAACAAGATAAAGGGATGAGTAGCCTACTCATTTGTTCCTGAGGCAAGATGGGCAAGTCCTTTGGTCTTTTTCTTTTCCTTTGTCTTCTTCAGTCTTAACAAGCTGAAAAGGAGCAACATCACTATAGAAACATCATTTTACTGAGGAAATCCTGGAACCAGCATAAGTGGAACAGTAGCCATAGTTAAGTACAAAGTTAAAAATCACACAACACCAGGTTATAGTCCAACAGGCTTATTTGGAAGCACTAGCTTTTGGAGTGCTGTTCCTTCATCAAAAAAAACCTGTTGCACTGTAACCTGGTGTTGTGATTTTTAAATTTGTACACCCCAGTTCAATACCGGCACCTCCAAATCTTAGTTAAGTAGGATAGTATAGACATCTAATGTCTAAGTACTTAAGTTTTTACTATCTAATCTTTAAAGTGAATCGGTTGCCAGGTTAAGTAGTGCTGAAAATAAATGTTTGGTAGTACAGAATTTAATCATTGTTGAAAGGAGAAACGTTGAAGCTTTTCATCTGAATCAAGAGGCAAGAAATAGATTTGACAAAAAAAAACACACCAATTTATACAGCATAAGAATAGGGTGCTGACTGATCGGATCGTAACTGGCATGGAGATGTACCAAGAACAATGAAACATCACCTTAATCCCCAGACCAATTAGGGACATTGAGATGAAGAAAGGTTTGGCTGTCTCCATGACCTTTGTTTTGGCAAAAGATGCAACACATGTACAAAATCCCTTTGCTTACATAAAACATTATCCTGAATATTTAAATATGATGCTTTAAGAATGTGAGTTATTTACTACTCTCCATATCAGAGGATTCAGACCGATAAATTGAGAGGAAAAGTGAACAAGAAAATATCACTGATAAAGACTGAAAATAGGTACAGAGGGCAGTTAAAGTAAAATGGAACCTAGAGATCTTCCCTATATAAATAGTACACATGTAGTAGGAAGTCGGGTGGGTATTTTAGAGCCAAGGAAGGTGATGAATGCTTCAAGGGGCATGGCCAGTATAGAATACTTAGGTCATTTGTCCTGGGGTATATAGTGGATGAGGAAGCTGACAAAGTATCAACAGGAGTGGTGATAAACAGTGATGGATAAGGTGAACATAGTGAGGTGAAAGGCTGGTTGTGCTTACAATGGATAAATTGCCTGGTCTGATCGCTTGTATTCCATGTTGCTTAAGGAAATGAGTGTAGAGATAATGGAATGATTTGTCATAATCTTCCAAATTTTACCTGGCTTTGTGGGGGTGTCAAAGACTTGGAGAATTACAAATGTCATATCCCAATCAAGAAAAGAAAAAGTGTGAAGACATTGCTAATGACTACAAGCCAATCAGTTCAACATCAATGGTGGGTATTGTTTTACAAATAATTATCAGAGGAAAGAAATATCCACAAGCACTTGGAGAAATTTCAGCTAGGTAAGCACAATTAGCTCATTTCCTTAGAAGCCAAAGCTTTCATTACATGGAAAGAGGTCCTTCTGTCCATCCCATCCATGCTGGTCCTGGTGCATCTATATATTTTAATGTCATTTTGCATCACCTGCAGACTTACATGCCTTGCTTTTTCCAGTACTTCTTAAATGTCTTGAAGGTTCCTGACTTGACCATCCTTTTAGGGAGTAAGTTCCAAATATCCACCACCCATTGGTGAAAAGCATCGAATCAATTCCCACCTGCTCCTTAACATAAATCTGTGGCCTGGTTATTTAACCGTTTACTATGACTGAGGTGTGCACACCTCAATTATGTCACCCCAGGACTCTGCTGCTCTGACAAAACCAAATCTTAGCATATCTGGTTTACCGTTGTAGCTCCAGCCCAGTTAACGTCCTGGTGAATTTCCTCTCCATCATGTCTAGTGCAATCACTTTGTTCCAATAGTGCATTACACTAACTTACAGGGAAGGCTGATGACGGAAAAAGACAATTGATATTGTCTTTATCCAAGCTTTCTTAAAATCTGTAAAGTACCAGTCAAAGGGCAGATAAACAAATTGAGGTGCATGGAATTGATGAGTGTCAGTTTGGATTAAAAAAAAGGCATAAGGATAAAACAGTGAGTTGTGGCAGATGATTATTTTTTACCTAGATGGTAATAGACAGTAGTGTTCTCCAAGGGTCAGTGCCAAGAAAACAGCACCTTTTGTTGTTGTAAGTTACTCAGATCTTGGAAATTTGGGGAAAATCTAGACATACAGCTACTAATGAAGACAATTTCAAACAACGACAAAAGGACATAGACAGGTCACACACCAGCAGATATAAATATTTTGCCACAGTTTCAAAGGATGAAGGATTAGGTTTGAGAAGCTGGGGTTACAATTGAGGGACAATTTCATAGAGAGATACAAAATTAGGGCAGGTTTCGAGTAAACAAAAGTCTGAACTTCATTGTTCCTCAAAAGTGGAATCGCAGGCAGACAGGGTAGTGAAGAAAGCATTTGGTATGCTTGCCTTTATTGGTCAATGCAAAGCATATAGGAGTTGGGAGGACATGTTGTGGCTTTACAGGACATTGATTAAGCCACTTTGGAATACTGTGTTCAATTCTGGTTTCCCTGCTATAGAAAGGATATTGTGAAAAGTGAAAGGGTTCAGAAAAGATTCACAAAGATGTTACCAGAGTTGGAGGGCTTGAACTGCAGAGAGAGGCTGAATAGGTAGGAGTTATTTTCCCTGGAGCGTTGGAGGCTGAGGGGTGACCTATAAGAGGTTTATAAAATCATGAGGGGCACGGATAGGGTGAATTTCCCCAGAGTAGCAGAGTCCAAAATTAGAGGGTATAGGTTTAAGATGTGAGGGGAAAGATTAAAAGGGACCTAAGAGGCAACTTTTGCACACAGAAGGTTGTATATGTATGGAATGAGCTGCCAGAGGAAGTGATGGAGAGAGGTACAATTCCAACATTTAAAAAGGCATCGGGATAGTATATTAATAGGAAGGATTTAGAGGAACATGGGCCAAGCACTGGTAAATGGGACTACATTAATTTAGGATAGCTAGTCGACATGGATGCATTGGACCGATGACTCTATGACCTGTTTCTAATCGCTGGCAATACAGGGACTATGGGTCAGAGACTTAAGGTTTTTGGGAAGAAATGCAAGGAATAATTAAAAGAATGTATTTTCTTCAGTTACTGAATGGAACTTGCTGTCTAAGAGGGTGGCAGAAGCAGAAGTGATGAATGATTTCAAAAGACATTGGCTAGCCATTTATACAAGTAAATGTACAGACTTAGAGAGAGCACATGAATGGAGTTGCTTCAAGTTGGCTATCGATTTGATTTAATGAAAGGCCTCCTTCCATGCCATAATGATTCTACAACTTAAAAAAAAACTCACAGTTTTCATCATTGTCTTCCTTTTCATCCGCAGGGAGACTTTTCAGCACTGAGTCAACACCAGGTAGCCGGCAACGACGCTTCTTTTTCCCTTTGTTTTTCCTAATCACATGAAAGTTAGTATTAAACCTAGCAATCTTTCATAGATTCATTTCACGACACAAGAACTTGAATCATTTCCAGAAGCAAAATTTAGTTAAACACTTTTCTAAATCTTACAAAAAAGACAAACAAAATATCCAAGTTTATATTTTAAATAATGTCAATTAATCTGAAAACAATCACTTCAAAAATTTAAGGAGCATGGTAATAAGTTTATATCAGCATACATAAAATAGGATGCAGTTTCTGTAACCCTCAAACTGCATTTATTGCATTTAACATTTTGCAATCATATTTAATTACCAAGAGTCAGTTAAGGTTATTCAATACTTTTCAGCAGGACTATTTATTTCTAATCCAGCACAGTTTGACACCAATACAAACAAAGTCACATAAAAGAAGAGAACATTTATATATCTCTTGCTGGATATGGTCTTCAGCTGGATAAGTTGTAAGTGGTCCATGGTCCTTCTTTCACAGCACTGCAGATAGAAATCTCTGAGGCAGCTTCAATCACTAGATCTTTGTGTACGTGATGTACTGAAGTTTCTGCCCGACATTGTACTGGCTGTAATTTCTGTACAAATTTTACTCTTGCTTGGGACACAAATGTCAGCTCATTATCAATCACAGCATCCTTTGCATGAAGGCAACTCACACTGAATATTTTGGAATACTCCAGTTGTGGCTTTGCACTTTGACTCAAGTCAAGAGCACGTTTACTCACCTTATAAACCTGTTCTTATTGGGGCCTGATTCCATTTGTGCAATAGCTATGCTCTGGCAGCATATTGTATTCAGAAAGAAACATGAGAATTCATTTGATTCTCAAACTTCAATTCATCAATCCTTTAGGTTGAACTTCCGTAGAACGTCTTACTTGCCAGATTTCACATAAAAGGTTTATGCATTTATCTGACCAAGCTGCCAAGTTTTTGTTTTAAACAAAGTTATTATTTTGCAAATATTTTGGGGTATGTAATGATGCTTACATCACGTAAATTATTCTTACATGCGAGCCACAGCTTTCTTGGCCAATTTACGCTGTAATCTGCGATTTTCATCTGTGTCACGAAGTACATGATCTTCCGCTGCCCATCTATCCCAGCTGGAGACAGGAGGATAAAGACAGGTAAAAATAAAAGGCAACAAAAAAAAAGAAAACTCAAATCAAAAATGAAGCTTACAAAACCGAAATAAAGCCATTAACCCATTCAAAAGCATAAATTTACTTTCCAAATGTGAAATTCTCACCAATCTGTCAGTGAAAGGGTTAAAAGTGTATTTAAGGAAAAAGGACAGGCCTGCTAAAATCAAAATTTTAAAAACACCACAGCAATTCTTTGAAGAAATTAAACTAAATGCAACATGATATAGAAGTGCTTACTTACCACAATGTATTTACTAATTATGGGAAAATAGAATCCAAATATTCAGCAGGTATTAGGTTCAAAGTGAATCAGGTACTTGATATTTTATTTTGAAAAGTAACATCGGTTCCATTCAAAATAGGATGAATGATTCAATAAATAATATTTAAATAGAAAAAATCTTGGCCTTTGTTGCAACGTCTGCTATTCACAAAGAAAGAGTTGCGCAGCACTAGCTCTTTCCAATTTTACAATGTAATCATTAGACTTCAACTAGGTGCTACTGATTTTAACTTACTTTTGTAGAAGCTATTTGACTGTTGTGGTATGTTCAGATGTAGAAGATCATAACAATGGTACAAATAAAAACCAATCAGTAACCATGTAAGTAGCCACTGTTTTTAAAAAAAGACAATAAACTGGACTTTGATTGTTTGCAGCTAATTCATTCCTACCATACTGAATTACTGACACAAATGCAAAGTTCCAAACACCAAGTCCATTAATTGTCAAAATGTAACTTGGAAGGAACATTATACAAGCCTAATCAATGAAATGGATGACTGAAGGAGTGAACTTTAATAGGAACAATAAGAACATACTGTACCAAATAACATAAAGAAAATAATAAATTATTTGAAGGAATTAACCTACTACTTTGAAATTGTACATGGTTTAACAAAGTATCCTCCTTTTTCTTCACTGAAACACTCAACTAGGGCCATTAGGGGTTTAATGACAGCTCTGTTATCAATGCAAAAGACAAAGACTAGCAAAAATCTTACATTGTTGTATCTCACAGCAGCAATTCATAATGTTATCCAAATATCAAACATGAAAGCAACTAATCCAGAACTAGTGAAAAACATTCTCCAAAAAAATATAAACTATAGGTTATTACTAACGTGTTAAAACAAAAATCTTCAATCCTAGAAGTATCCATTTCCTTATTGAGAAAAGACAGAAATTTAGGGACCTGATAATCTATGCAAAGAATAGATTCCAAAATTAATGATTCTTAAAACAACTGGAAAACCAAATTTCATTCTTTTGCACTACAGTTCACATACAATAAGGGTGGAATTGCCTCAAGCTAGAATAGGAGTGAATTTACAATTGAAAAGTAAATATATGATGCTGGTTGTACATCACATCTGACTGCTCACATTACAACACAGAATACACAGGTCTTTCTCTAACGTAGGTGATATGCATTTTTAAAGACTGTTTTGTAGATCAAACTCACAAAGCAGTTCAGAGTTAAATAATGAAATAACGTCAACCAGAACTTCACATAATCACATTTATTTGGGATAATTATCCTTGTTTGGCAGTATAACAAAGTTGTACATAAGAGTTGTACTAATATTTATTAGTATTGTATCAAAACAAACAGCAAAAACAAAATACTTTGTACTTTATAAAACTAAAACATCAGTTTTTAAGTGAGGGGATTAACAAAAACAGCACAGAGTTAAATAAGAACAGTGCTTGCCTATATACCTACAAGCATGAGCATTCACTAAGAGATCATACACTAAACAATGTGGAGATCAAAGGTGCAGACAGTAAAAGTAGAAAATTATGACAATCAAATTACAGCTTCTGCATTTGTTTGAACTAATGTTTCAACCTCTCAACAAAGATTCTTTGAGGCTTTTAATAAAGTGAAACAAAAGTTGATAAATGTAAAATGGCTAAAATAAAAATCAGTGGACTTTATCAGAAAACACACCATTTCAAATGGCATATTAAGCGAGGTGATCAACTGGCGGATGTAAAAAGTACCTCAAAGTGCTCATTAGTTGAGTTTGAAAATCATGTTCAGATTATCTATACATTAAATGGTAATTGAATGTACATGTAGAATCAAAAATTATCTGTATGCATCCTTTCAATGATTTGCCTTTCTATAATTAAGATAATTAATCTATACTATTTGCATCATGGGTAAAGACTTGATGATCAGAGTCTGAGTTGCCTTTTGCTGTTTTGTTATCTCCAAATTCTGATCAGAAGAACCCATGATCAGACAGGGGAAGTGAAAAATACTTATAGTTGTATGTTGCACACACATGATGTTTTTATTTTGGATAAAACAGGTGCAACATAAATTATGTATGAAACGTGGTTAAGATTTAACTTGCGTTATTTCAGATCAGATCATTCGAAAGTCAGATGAACAGTTGAAAGGGTGCAAAATCAACAAGGATAATTCCACATTGTTGAGTCATGAGCAGAAAATTAAAAGAATTGTTATTCTCAGTAGCAAAGATTGACAAGGCAAGAATTGTGCATCAAGAAATATCCTCTTTCTGACGAACCAGATGCACTAGAAATAGAAGTTAAATGGGAATCAAGACAACATTTTTTTAAAAGAAAATAGAATTAACAGACTAATTGTTAAATACACTGAATGAAGAATCTATCAAATCAGTCCAGCACAATAAACTGAATGGAGTTGTCACTAGTGAAAAGTGCAAGAATAGAGGCTGGGTTTAAGGTATAAAGGGAGAACTCTATCAAGTACAAATCTAGAGTACAGAATTTCAAATTATTCAGATTAGTTCAATAATCTTTTCACTTGCCTAGTCCTCTTATGCATAGTGTACAGATGCCTTCTTTCTTCAAGAGACAATCTGTCTTGACCAACACAAAAGGATACTGCATCCTTCAATGTGCAAAGTGCATGGCAATAACTGCAGAAGTGCTCAAGGAAACAATGCAATAATATAACTTTATCAATTTATAACTATATAAAGCATTAGAGTTAAGGTAATATAGATTTGTTGTCACAAACAGCACAGAAAATCAGCAATCTTGGAATTGGTAAATACCAGACAAACACAACCAGAAAGAAACAGAAAGTGGTGAAGCTGTAATCAAAATCAACACATGGTAACTGATTTTGTTGAGTTGTGTGGTGGTGCATGCATTATTCTTGCCTTAAGCATTTGGAATTTAAAAGCAAATACAAGACTAGAAATCAACCAGCTCTTCTTCAGTAGAAATCTTGCATCTTCCAATATTGACGCAGAAATCAAATTACAATTATTTCAAATTTTCCAATTATTGTTTGAAAAAAATGACTCCGTGGTTTTAGTAGTATTTAAATGGTACTGAACATCCATGTTGCTGTGATAAATCTCCCAATATAGTTTTATAAATTTCTTCTCTGCCCCAGTGAAGTCATTTTATGCTTCTTTTTATATTTTCATATGGCATGACACAGAAAAAGACAATTCTGCACACCAAATCTGAAATTTTAGCTATAAGCTTGCTCGTCTAACATTACCCTCTGCTTGTTCCATATACTAATTATTTTATCAAACAACAAATCTCTTATAGAATAAGTTATAACATCTACTTACAAGCAGATAGAATTTACAGACTATACAGTTAAATACACTGAATGAAAAATCTATCCAATCAGTCCAACACAATAAACTGAATGGAGTTGTCACTAGTGAAAGAGTGCAAGAATGAGGCTTGGTTTAAAGTATAAAGACAATCACCTTCACCTTCTAATTATTCTCCAGGTGAAATTTCAGGCCCAGTGGCATCATTTTTGTTTCTCTCAATTAACACACTGAAAAATATGAGATTACATTTTTAAATCCAATTGGGTTTACCAAGCTGTTTCATTTCAAAGAATCCTGAAGTGTTCAATGATATTCTCCCATAGCTTCTACATTGAATTTCCAATATCTTTATTAATTTGCACTTCAACTGAATTAGTCTTCCTTCAAGTTTATGACTCTCCTGCCTTCCCTAAATCTCCCCTACCATTTAAACTCTTTCAATCATAATTTGTTGGTAACCATCTGACCGTGTCATGTACCTAAGGACTTGGCTTCTACTGTTGCAATCTCTATCTGGACCATCTCCAACTTGCATCTTTCTCCATCCACTGGATATGATCCCCTTCCTATCTCACTTCCTTCTATAAATCAATACAAATGACTTCCAACCACAAACTTCTAACAGCCTGGCATTTGACCAGTAGACCAAAGCTCTTCGGTTGATCACTCCCTTGTCCTACCTTGGATATCTTTATTCCCAATAAAACCTTGACTCTCTCCCTTCAAATTCTGTCATTAGACCTCTGTATACCCTCAGCCTCAGAATCTCTAGTTCAAAGGATGAACATTGTGTTGGATATCTGCATATTTGTACACAACCAGTTTCGATTGACATAATATAGCCAGATAGCGATGGCAATGACTAACTGACCTCAATCCACTAACAAGGCATACCAGTATTTCAGAACGATTACAAAATCAAAAGTTCTGATTTTTTCCACTGCCAACCATTTCCTCAATTTAGCTCATGAACCGGAGCAGCGCATACATTAATTTATCAGTAAGATTGAGGTTATATATTTTGCCACCTTGCTGTTCACCACTTTTCACTTATCCAATAAGTGAAATCCGCCATAGCTCCAATGCTGTGTCCATACCTAGTCCCTCTCCCACCTCCTCTCACTCCATCTCCAAGCTCAATATACCCATGAAATGCATTCCATACTCCTTTCACTGCATTCCACTGAACATTTAAGCATCCAAATTCCTTCAAACTCCCCAATATTAATTGACATTTTAAGTTCTTGCCTCGTTTAATACACTCCTCAAAAGCATTTTTTTATATGAAAGACAACAAATCTATGATTTTATGAAATTCTTATTATAGTCTGAGAGTCAGTGTTGTACAGCACGGAAACAGAGACTTCAGTCCAACTTGCCCATGCCAACTAGATATTTTACATTAATCTAGTTCCATTTTCCAGCATTTGGTACATATCCCTCTAAACCCTTCCTACTCAAATACCCATCCAGATGCCGTCTAAATGCTGAAATTGTACCAATCTCCACCACGTCCTCTGGTAGCTCATTCTATACACGCACCGCCCTCTGCGTGAAAATGTTGCCCCTTCCGTCCCTTTTAAATCTTTCCCCTCTCACTATAAACCTATGCCCTCTACTCCTAGACTGTCCCATCCCAGGTAAAAGATCTCGTCCATTTTCTCTATCCATGCCCCTCATGATTTTATAATAAATTATAAAGGTCACTGCTCAGTCTCCAATACTCCAGGGAAAGCAGCCCCAGCCTATTCAGCTTCTCCCTACAGCTCAAACCCGCTAACCCTGGTAACATCTTTGTAAATCCTTTCCGAACCCTTTCAAGTTTCACATCATTCAAATAGCAGGGAGACCAGAATTGCACTCAATATTCCAAAAGTGACCTAACGAGTTTATTGAAAATTTTGAGATCCTCCAACTCCACAAAAATATTTGTTACTACATTTTCCAAACTACTACTATACATAGGTGAAAGATTGGTGGAGTCATCTGAGTAACTACGTAAGCCATTGCTCCGAAATATGCAAACTTCTGTCCTTGGATCAGTTGAATGTTTGCTCCATTCAGGTCCCCGATTGTAGTTTGATCTTTCCATTTAATTTAAACTTGCCAGATGTAATTAAGAATCTACTTAGATGTATATAGAGAATTAGTTTCTTAGAGATGTAAAGAATGATCTTACCTTCTGTTCCAACCATTAAAATGAATCAGATATTCTGGGATCTTTCGGCCTTTTTCATCTCTACTGACTTCTACATCAACAATCTGTAAGAGATGATTAAACATCCTAAAACAGTGCAATCAAAAACAAATACCACATATTTATTTCTATTATGAACCATGTTTTTACATATAACATTTTTATCATTAGAAATTTAGTAACATCATGCAAGTATCTAGAGGAAAACAAAAGTCAAGGAACATTATTATATGTTAATTTATTTTCGAATGAATGAAAAGAATTAGCTGTTTATTTTTACAAATAGTTAATGATAGTACAGAACTATGGTACTGCAGAAAAAAGACATTTTGTTGAATCTTTATGTCTTGCAGTCATCAAGATAGTCAGTCAGACCTACATACACTGCAAGCTATATATGTTAATACAGTCTTGTTCTTTGCAGACAGACAGAAAATGCACATGCACTGTACCTGTTTCAACTTAACAAGGTAAGTGACAGTCATTTGCTGGTTCATTCTGCAGGGCAATGACTTGATCAAAGTCAACATGATTGGTTTGAAATTTAAAACAGCGTGGCAGTAAACTGTCAACCATTAGGAACTGGCACATTCTCCATGGCAATGCCTCTACCACTGGGACTTCACTCGCCAACCAATTAGTACTCTCCACTCATACAGTATAAATATTGTTTTCCTTTAAACTGTATCCATGCAAATTACTCTTGATGGCAAGACAAAATCTCTTTTCTCAGCAAAACCTAACTACAATTTTGTTTGAAATAAATAGAACTAACGTTTTACAGCAAAGGCAACAGTCATCTAGCTTACCATGCCTATGTTGGTTCTGAAACAACAATCCAATGAAACTTTTCTTTTTTTTCTCTGAATTTTCTACCCTATCTTAAAAACTCTGATATCCAAATCCAAAATAAATGTAAAGGTAGTTAACACACTCATTGGAATTAGCTTTTCAGCAGAACAGTAAAGCAACTGACCCATCATTTAACCTTTTTGATAATTACAGTGCCAGCTGAACCATCATTAGGTAATTGAAAGCACCTATTCAAGTCAATTTAAAAAAGTAATGGTTTCTTTTCAGTCCTGCGTTTGTACTTTAGGCAAAACGTCCAAGAATCTAATGGGTTCCTATTCTGAACAATGAGCTTTTACATACATATGGATACAGTATTAGATAAACCAAAATGTCACATTGTAGTTTGGAATAATACAAGGAGAAAGTATAAAGGAGCTTTTTCATTTTATTTGGTTTCAAGATATAGGCTGGTAAGGCCATTTCTAGCTGACTCTGGAAAGGTATGGTTCATCATCTTCTTGATCTGCTGCAATCTTCACAGTGGTCCAAATCAGAAATACTATGAGCCTGAGGAGAAACCACAACTGATACCCCTGTGATGCTGCTCTTGACCTTCATAGGGCAAGGATGTGTTCTTCAAACAAAGCTCAATGAATGGCTACAAGTACAATGCAGACACAGTGCATTGGTGGTCAGTTTGGAGGTCTGGAGAAGAGGAAATGATCACTTCTTCCTTCTCATCAGTAGTAGAGCTCATCAAGTTGTATGACTGTATCACATCTCACTATAAAGTCTGATATGCTGGAATCCTCCTCTTTCAGGATAGACATCACAGAATGCTTAGTCTAATGTGGTCCAGAAAATCTACTTGATTGTCTGACAATAAGAGGAAGATGTAATCTATACATAACAGCAATTATGTACAAGTTGGACTAGTATGATAGATCCCACCACCAATTTTTTTTAAAATCTCCCTTGAAAGAGACTACTTATACTTTTGTTTAAATTATCATTCTTTCCACAGCTCCCCATGTCCTTTCCACAAGATCTATTACTTCACAAATTTAGGTATCACAGTTCTTCCAGAAAATGCTCTCTTCAGATTTGGAGAATTGGTAGATATCAGGGCTGAAAACTGTTGACTTTGATTCTGTTCCTAACATCTTATGGTCTGAAAGTCCCTATGAACTGAAGGTACTTTAATCTCTTGGATGTCTTTTGTGTAGGACATCTGCCTTGTTCAATCAGGCAATTTCTTCTTGACTGTTCTGAATCTTCGGATGCTGGTTGTCCCTTCTTATTTGTTAGATGAGTTATACAGATCACATCTTCTATCTGTGTTAGCAGACTTTCACTTTCCATCTCCAGTGATCACTCCAGAAGCCTGTAGATGTTTTATTTCAACTTGGTGATTAGGGTGAATGCTTTAGTCACTGATTGCCCTCAGTAAATGCACTAATGGTGAAACCACAATGTTCACTTTCTCAATCATATAATTTGTTTTTTGCTTGACATGACATCTGTCACAGTTCAGCCTGAGACAACAATGAGATGAAATTCATTGCTTGAACTTGTCTTCCAAATTAACTCAGCAACATCAAATAAGCTTATCACTACCATTTCATCATCAAGCTGTGTCACACTTTGAATTATGTCAGTTAAAGACACATCCATGAGCTCAAGTGGAGAGTACTGCTCATTGCTTATCTGGTTGTTAGCATTTACGTTCAAATTTTGCAGGCTGAAATCTCTTCAGAGTTCGTAGTAGTTAAAAATATATCCGCCAATTCAGTACTGTTGCAGGTATCTACTTCACTTACTGTATGTAATAAATTTAAATACATCGGCAACATAGTTAATCTGAATGGTCTTCTGTTCGAGTTCGACCATAAGTCTAGGGAGCCCCATAAAATCTTTTACTGGTAGTCCTTTGAAAAAAAAAAAAATTAAAGGGTGTCACGGGGCTGAGTTGAGTATGGTTGCCATTACGAAAGAGATAGTGCTAGAAAAGTTAAAAAGTCTTAAAATTGATAAATCTCCTGGCCCCGATGGGATACACCCTAGAGTTCTGAGAGAGGTTGCTGAGGAAATAGCAGAGGCATTGGTTGAGATCTTTCAAGAGTCACTGGAGTCAGGAAAGGTCCCGGACGATTGGAAGATGGCTGTAGTAACCCCCTTGTTCAAAAAAGGATCAAGGCAAAAGATGGAAAATTATAGGCCAATCAGCTTAACCTCGGTTGTTGGTAAAATTCTAGAATCCATCATTAAGGATGAGGTTTCTAAATTCTTGGAAGAGCAGAGTCTGATTAGAACAAGTCAACATGGATTTAGTAAAGGGAGGTCATGCCTGACAAACCTGTTGGAATTTTTTGAAGAGGTAACAAGTAGGTTAGACCAGGGGAACCCAGTGGATGTGGTCTATCTGGACTTTCAAAAGGCCTTTGATAAGGTGCCACACGGGAGACTGCTGAGCAAGGTGAGGGCCCATGGTGTTCGAGGTGAGCTGCTGGGATGGATTGAGGATTGGCTATCTAACAGAAGGCAGAGAGTTGGGATAAAAGGTTCTTTTTCAGAATGGCAGCCGGTGACGAGCGGTGTCCCGCAGGGTTCGGTGCTGGGGCCACAGCTGTTCGCATTATATATTAATGATTTGGATGAGGGAACCGGGGGCATTCTAGCGAAGTTTGCCGATGATACAAAGTTAGGTAGACAGGCAGGTAGTACTGAGGAAGTGGGGAGGCTACAGAAGGATCTAGACAGGTTGGGAGAGTGGTCCAGGAAATGGCTGATGGAATTTAACGTGAGCAAGTGCGAGGTCTTGCACTTTGGCAAAAAGAATATAGGAATGGACTACTTTCTAAATGGTGAGAAACTTAATAAAGCCAAAGCACAAAGGGATCTGGGAGTGCTAGTCGAGGATTCTCTAAAGGTAAACATGCAGGTTGAGTCTGTGATTAAGAAAGCGAATGCAATGTTGTCTCTTATCTCAAGAGGGTTGGAATATAAAAGCAGAGATGTACTACTAAGACTTTATAAAGCTCTGGTTAGGCCCCATTTGGAGTACTGTGTCCAGTTTTGGTCCCCACACCTCAGGAAGGACATACTGGCACTGGAACGTGTCCAGCGGAGATTCACACGGATGATCCCTGGAATGACAGGTCTAGCATATGAGGAACGGCTGAGGATACTGGGATTGTATTCGTTGGAGTTTAGAAGATTAAGGGGAGATCTAATAGAGACGTACAAAATAATACATGGCTTTGAAAAGGTGGATGCTAGAAAATTGTTTCTGTTAGGCGAGGAGACTAGGACCCGTGGACACAGCCTTAGAATTAGAGGGGGTCATTTCAGAACGGAAATGCGGAGACATTTCTTCAGCCAGAGAGTGGTGGGCCTGTGGAATTCATTGCCACGGAGTGCAGTGGAAGCCGGGACGCTAAATGTCTTCAAGGCCGAGATTGATAGGTTCTTGTTGTCTAGAGGAATTAAGGGCTACGGGGAGAATGCTGGCAAGTGGAGCTGAAATGTGCATCAGCCATGATTGAATGGCGGAGTGGACTCGATGGGCCGAATGGCCTTACTTCCACTCCTATGTCTTATGGTCTTATGGTCTTATGGTTGCTCCATGACCAGGTGTTCCTTAATTTGTTGCTCCACGACTAACAGTTCTTTGAGTTGTTGTTTCTTGACTTTAACTAGTTTGACTCCTTCCATCCTGCACTGGTTTATCATGTGTCTTTCGTCCTTCAGAATTGAGTGGATTCTACTGATCTCCTCTGATAAGGCTGACCTTCTTGTATAATTAACCACTGTTGATTCCAGATTTCTGCTTCAGAAATATTTGAATATTTCAGAAATATTTGAATGGATTTCTCCAGATTTGAACCTTCACTTGAATGTAATCAATCTCTCTGACAAGGACTCATCAGCAATAGCTCTAATTCTGTCTTTCATGAATCCTGATATTAAACCATTAGTCCTATTGTTGCACTGATCTCTAGGGATTCTTAATGAAATTATCCATGGACTCACCTCAACCACTGAACTGTTCTGTTAACTATTTGTTCCTAGGTTGAAGTAATTGTTAATGGTTTCAGTACTTCTTCAAAAGTATTGCTTTGGTGAGCTACAACAACATCAGCTAAATCCAAGTTGGATAAAGAGGTGTTCAACTTCTGATTTAGTACCTAATTTGGAAGCAAATTTGTATCTCAATTATTTTTCCAATATGTCAACTCTCTGTTCAATTTACCCCATCTCTGTAATTATTTCCTTTTCTTGTCATTAGAGATTTTACTTTTGCTGTATAGCAATGATGCTACTGTGTATTTTGTACTGGACAGTGTTCCTGAGTTTCTGAGGTCAAAATGGAGGAATCCCACATTCTGTGAATAAAATGGAGCATTTGTGCCTTTTCTACTGGCTTCTGCAGATGAATCTCACTAATCATGGCATTAATAAATGATTCCCATTCCCAAAGCAACTTTAATGAATGAATTCACTTCGTATTAACAGCCTTTTCCCAAGTGAGTCTTATCTATGTTTTGTGTGAATATCTCTTGTCATTAGCACAGTTTACATAATGAATTTTCCACCTTTCCAACAGCACCAATAGTCTCCTAACATCTTTTTCTGTTAAAAATTGTCTGCTTAGGCTTCTGGAATACTCCCAGTTGTTCTAATTCTGGTACTATGATATACTCGGGTCTATAAGTGGCTGCAGTTCTTAATTTCCCTATTGTAACATGACTTATAGTGCTCACTCATATTGAGTTGGCATTTGATATGAGCCATAAGCAGTCAACAGTCAAATGTAGCAAGACCTGGACAACATCCAGGTTTCAGCTCTGTGGCAAGTAACACAAATGCCAGGCAGTGGCCATCTCCAACACAAGAGAATCTCTCCATTGCCCCTTGACATTCAATGGCATTATCAGCCCTAAACTACCTACTATCAACATCCTGGAGGTTATCAATGACCAGAACTGAATTGGACTATTGATAAAAGTACAAGAGCAGGGCAGAGGCTAGGAACCCCACAGCCAGTAACTTGCTCCTTGACATCCAAAACCTGTCTACCATCTACATGGCACAAGTCTGGACTGTAATTGAATACTCTCCACTTGCCTGGACGAGGGCAACTCAAACAACAGTCAAGATGTTTGACACCATCTAGGAGAAAACAGCCCACTTGATTGACACCATATCTAGAAGCATTCACTCAAACGATTACAGGTATTCAATAGCTGTTGAAACGTGTAGCACTGGAAAAGCACTGCAGGTCAGGCAGTATCCAAGGAGCAGGACAGTCAACATTTCAAGCATAGGCCCTTCATCAGGACACATTCCTTTAGTAATAAATGCCAAAATTCCAATTGCACTCCTTATTACCTGCTGAAGATTAGCTATATGCAAGTCTTGTATCAAAGCATGTTGATGTTTCTCCCCATTTAGATATTAAATTGCCTTTTTGTTCTTGCAAACAAAATGGATAACATCATAGGTATATATTTTAAAAACATGTACAAATTTTGGCTCATTCACTTAACCTTATCTAAATCCATTTGTAAATTTCTTATTCCTTTGTTGCAACTCACTTTCTGACCTATTTTAATGTCATCTGCAAACCTGGCTATATTTTATTCCTGCATCCAGTCAATAATAGACCATAAATAGTTAAGGCCCAAAGACCAAACTGTGTGGCATTCATCAGTTACATCTTGCCACCCAGAAAGAGACTTATTTCTCCTGAAACTTTGCTTTCTGTTGGTTAGCCAATCCTCAAATTAATTTATTACCTCTAAACCCAGGTGATCTCAGACATCACCCATCAGAGTGAGCTGACTTAAATTCACACTATCTTTTCCACCATAGCCCACCCCAATCCCTTAGATATCTCACCACAATTTTATTCCAATTCTTCTCCCAAAATGTCCAAGTACTTTCCATGCCAAAATCTCACCCAATCTATCCCCTGCAATTATCTCTCCTCAGTTCAGGATTGAGCTCACCAACGCACCCAATATTTCACCGTAATACCTCTCCCCAACCCAGAGATCTCAGAGTTCCCAACTTAAATCCCAATCTTCACCCTCACCTGAAGATCTCAATTCCCCCACTCACACTGATATCTCAGTGCATTCCCCACGCTGAGATCTCAGCATCCCCTCAGCCCAGCCTGGGATTCTCATCATTCCCCACCCCAAGAGCTCAGCACACCCCACCTGAGAATGCAGCCCTCCCCCAACCCTGGTTCTCAGCCTCTCCCAAGATCACAGTGCCCCCAACCCCGCACTACCCTGAATCGCAGCCCACCCTGGGATCTCAGCTCTCCCTAACATACAGAGATGTCTGCACCACCCCCTCCCCCAACACACAACCCAATATGTGATCTCTACCCATCCCCACCCCAAGACTTCTGCCCCCACACCACCTCATTCTGGGATCTCTGCCCCACCCGCCATCCCACTTCCCCATCCCTGGATCTCAGACCCGCCCAACCAAGTACTCAGCACCCCCTCCCACCCCAACAACCCTAAATTGCAGCCCACCATGGGATTTCAGCCCCCCCTCTTCGATCCCAAGATCTCTGCACCCCACCCCGAGATCTTTGCCCCCACCCACCCCTCCTCTGTGATGTCTACCCATGCCCATCCTGGGATTACTGCCCCAACACCTCCCCACTCCTAGATCTCATCCCCGCCCAACAAAGATCTCAGGACCCCCTCCACACTCCGAAATCTCAGCTCCCGCCAATTACCCGAGCTTGCAACCCACCCAGGGATCTCAGTGCACCCTGCTCGCCGAGAACTCAGCCCCCCCCCCCCACCCAGAGATCTCTGCGCCCCACCCCAGCATCTCTGCTGCCACCACCCCATCCCGGGATTGCTGACCATCCCCTACCAACCTCCTCACCCCAGGATTTCAGCCCCCTCCATCCCAAGAACTCAACACCCACTCGCAGAATACAGCCCTCCCCAAACTGGTTCTCAGCCCCTCCCCAACCTGAGATCTCAGCCCCCATTACCCTGAATTGCAGCCCATCCCGGGATCTCAGTTACAACTCCCCACCTAGAAATCTCTACCCCCACCCTGGGATCTCTGCCCCATTACCTCCCCATCCCTGGATCTCAGCCCCGCCCAACCAAGATCTCAGCTGCACGCCCCCCCCCCACCAACTACCCTGAGATTGCAATTCACCCAAGGATTTCAGCTCACCCCACACCCAGAGAGCTCAGCACCCCCTCCCCCAAAATTCCCACCTCGGGATCTCTACTCCCCCCCCATCAATCCCTTATCTCTGCCCCCACCCCAAAGTCCTCATCCCCGGCTCTATGTCCCCCCCCCCCCACCTTCCCAACCCCAATATCTCTGCCCCCACTCTGAGATCTCCGCCCCCTCCCCACCCCGAGATCTCTGCCCCCACTCTCCTCCCAACCCAGAGATCATTGCCACCTTCCCACCCTGAGATCTATGCCCCCATTCTCTCCCCCACCCCGAGATCTCTGTCCCATTCTCTCCCCCCACCCCGAGATCTCTGTCCCCACTCTCTACCCTCCACCCCGACATCTCTGTCCCCAGTCTCTCCCCCCCACCCCGACATCTCTGCCCCCAGTCTCTCCCCCCCCACCCCGACATCTCTGCCCCCACCCTGAGATCTCTGCCCCCACCCTCTCCCCCACCCTGAGATCTCTGCCCCCACCCCAAGATCTCTGCCCCACTCTCCCCCCACCACGAGATCTCTGCCCCTAACTCTTCCCCACCCCGAGATCTCTACCCCCACCCCGAGATCTCTGCCCCCAACCCCGAGATCACTGCCCCCTCCGCATTCATAGATCTCTACCCCTTTTCTCACTTCAATATCTTTGCCTCCGCTCTCTCCCTCCCACCCTGAGATCTGTCCCCTCCCCACCCTGATATCTCTGGCCCCACTCTCTCTCACCACGCCGGGATCTCTAACAGAATATACCTTCCCCGCCGATCTCTTTCCCAATCCATTCCCCCACAGTGACCCCTCCCATACCCCCCAGTGATCCTTGGAGGGTGGGGATGGGGTGGGTGAGGAGGCGGATCCTGCAAGCGCTGAAACAATGCAGAGAGGGGGAGGGGGAGGGGGAGGCCGCGGTGCCGCTACCTTGGCATCGTATAAAACCTTGGCCTTTGTGGGGTCCGGCTCGAAGCAGAGAACTCGTTCTCCTTTGCGAAATTTAAATTTCATTCCCCGAGTGTTCATTTGGTCATGATGGAACGGGAGGAGGAAAAGGGGTGGGAAAGGGAGGTGGGGTGGGGACGGGGCAATGGAGACCGTTAACCCTTTCACGACGACAATGGGCCGCCGCTCATCGTTTCAGCTCGGGAGTCGGAGACAGGCACCTGTCAGGACAGCTAGTGAATGCATAGGCCCCTTCTTCCCCCTCCTCCTAGTCCCGGTCTGACAGGCAGTATCCTGGACAGCTCGGCTCCTTGCTTGGGGCGGGTCCTCGCACGGCCGTTAGCCCTCGGCTGCATTTAAACTGAAGCTGTCTCGGCGCGCGTGCATCAATTTGCTTCTCGGTACGGCAGTTAAAAGAGATCAGCGGTAGTATCGTTTGCTTTGCTTTGCGATTTAGCAATATAGACAGGTAATAGTGATTTTATACCTATGTGTTTTGAGGATAACAATCCTTTGGGGCCCGTTTCCCAGGATTTGCAGTCGGCCGACTCTTTAGTGCAGGCCGCTGTATGATACTGTGGGAACAAATTGCTGCAAAACTGGAGGAGCGCCGCCTCGTCTTCAAACCAGGCACTTTAAAACCTTCTGGGCTCCGTACTGAGTTTAATGCCTTCAAATTGTGATCCTATTCCACTCCTGACTTTTAGCTTGTCACGTTCTCTGTCACCCTCTTCCTCCTCTTTCCCCCTCACCCCCAGTTGGACTGTCTCCTCTTTCCAGAATGGTAGTTAGACACACCATTTCATAGAATCACACAGCAGGGAAACAGACCGTTAGTTTTCAACAAAAAAAAGGATGGAGGATGGGGCGGGGGGAGGAAACATGAGGGTGGCACAGTGGTCAGCACTGCTGCCTCACAACACCAGGATGCCAGGTTTGATTCCAGCCTTAGGTGGCTGTCTTTGTGGAGGTCAGGTGAATTGGCCATGTAAAGTGTTAGGTGTGTTATTCAGAGGGAAGTGGGACTGGGTGGGTTGCCCTCTTTGGAGGGTAGGTATGGGCTTGTCCCTACACTGTAGGGAATCTAATCTAACATACAGAACGATATGGCTGGATTCACTCCTGGGGCAGCTCATTGGTTAGCACTGCTGCCTTGCAGCACCAGGGACCCAGGCTCAATCCCAGCCTCGGGTGACTGCAAACTCCACACCGACATTCTCCCAATGTCTGTGTGGGTTTCCTCCGGGTGCTCCGGTTTCCTCCCTCATACAAAGATGTGTGGGTCAGGTGAATTGGCTGTGCTAAATTGCCCATTGTGTTAGATGCGTCAGTAAGGAGTAGGTGAGTGGGTCTGTGTGGGTTATTCTTTCTTCAGAGGGTCGGTGTGGACTTGTTGGGCCAAAGGGCCTGTTTCTGCACTGTAGGGATTCTATTCTAATCTAATCAGACCCTTTGATCCAACCTGTCCATACCAACCAGGCTGCCCAAAATAAACTAGTTCCACTTGCCTGCATTTGGCCCACATACCTCAATGTTGTCTGTTTGTGTACCTGTCTGATATCTTTTGAATGTTGTGACTGTACCTGCATCTGCCACTTCCTCTGACATGTTTGTTCCACATATGGACTGTTCTGCCATTGAAAACAACCAAATGCTGGAGATCACAGTGGATCAGGTAGCATCCATGGAGAGACAGAAAGCTAACATTTTGAGTCTAGGTGACTCTTTGTCATCATGACTCAAGACTGTAGTGTGAGAAACAAAGCTCACTCACTTCAATAATTTCATTCCGAGACAAGATCTGAATCAGTAGTGTCATTTATTTTACTCTTGCATGAGGGTGTGGCATCTTGCCCAAAATTTCATTTATTTTGGAAATCTCCATGAGGTCACCTATTCCTTCATTGTTTAACAGGTAGAGCCCTTCTCTTCGAATGCTCTTTAGGGGCATTTGTTTCATTAAGGTCGTCACAATCAGTCTCTGGATTAGCCTTTGTATATAGGGTATGATACAACAGCCAATGGCTACCAAAAACCTTGCTACTACTCTCAGGGAAGTAAGGATGGAAACCACCACCCCCTTCAATTTTCCAAAGCATGATTCAAGCCATCCTGTGAGAGATGTCTACTCCTGACTTCTCAGCCAGTTCCTCTGCTAAGGTAGTCAATCCCCTTAAGGCCCAAGTAATTGAACCATCAGACACAGTGCTGTTAGGAATCAAGGTACAACAGCTTCTTCCTAACATCTCTCGCACACTCGCATGCACACTCACTCACTCACGCACGCGCACACACACACACACACCCTTTTTCTGCTAGAATTATATCAAGGGCCATTCTGTTTTCCTTGCCCTCCTACTTGTCGCAACAAGTTGTTCTGATATTCCTTTAACCGCACATCTCTTGTATAATTTATAAATCACTGTTGATTATAGAAAATGGAATTTATCCAATCTAAATTTTTATTAATTGTTACCCACCAGAAGAGAGCGGACTCAAAGCCTGCTGCAATCTGGTTGCGAACCTTGAACTCATCAGGTACCCCTCCTAGGGACTCCTATAGAGTCTAGATAAATCCTGCCATCGAAAGAGGTGTCTAACAGTGATCTCTTACTCCTTCCATTTTTCTATACCATCTTTTCTTTCTCAAATGCCAGGGTAACTGGAATTGCCAGTTGTACAATTGCACATATCCCTCTCCAATCTGGAGGTAGGGTGGGTCTCAATATTTTGCCTCCACACTACCACCACAGATCCGCTCGGGGAACCTTTAGTGCTGAGTAGTTCCCTCTCTTGTCCGTTTCGGTGACATTCTTAATCTCAATTTCAGCTCCCCCAAATCTCTAGACCGACTTGTGCCTCGTCTATGCACACACGACGTATGATTTCCAACTGTGGCTGAAAATGTAGTGGGGGGCTTTTAAGTCTTTCTTCAAGGGAGGGAACATCAGAGATAGGGAGGCACAGCTCCTATCATTCCATGCAGCCTCATCCTGGTACAGGACTATCATACATTTCATGCCCTTCCTGTCTCGAGCGGAAAGGGAACCACCTGGGCCGTTGGCCTACCTGAGGTATATGCATAGCAATTACTCTTATTCAGACTTTTTACAGTATACTTTACCCATTCAACCCAGGCATTTGCATCCCCATATCCAGTTTCTATTTCAATGGTCTGTTTTAAGTCCTTTACCTCTATAATCTTTACTACTTTTAAGGGGTGAAAGGTTGTACCTTATTATCCAGTAGTTCTACCCGTTTTCCCTGCAAATTCAAAAACAACAGCCTGAGAAATCATTCCCGTTTGCTTTCATTTCTATCCCAAATATTTCATTTAATTGTATCTCATAGGTGCCGCCCCCCCCCCAGAATTGCTTTGTATCATGTGGTTTTCTTTATTGTTAAGTATGTTGTTACACTTTTTATTGGGACAATCGAGAGCTGGTTGGAAGGGGGCCTGGTGTACTGTGACAAAACCATTATACCAAGTGCCATCCCCATAGGACTTAAGATGTATCTCTGAGCTGCGGTACTGTCTCTGATTGTCTACATCCCCACAACTTACTAAGCTGCATGCATCAGCGTCTATTACTTATGGATTATCAGACTCAGGAACCGTTAATAACACGTGTGAAAATGATATTTGACAAAATCCCAATACTAAGAGGGCTAGCATCACAACTCTAAACATCCCCAGCATTCTTAAAAAAAACGTGCTGAAGCACAAAAAGACTTGATATTCAATCCTACCGAAATAATCCCGTGCTCACGTCGCCACTGTATAATCAGTTACTCAAAGTCTCTTTAGCCTGAGTTTCAGCGGCTCTTGCATTGATTCGGCTGCCCAGACTTCTTCCTCAACTGGAGATTCCACTGGCCCTTTGATCAGAGTGTAGTGAGTCCAGCCTTTCTCCACCGTCCTTATTGCCGTTCCGGTAGTCAAAAGAGCCTGGTACAGCCCTTCCCAGTCCGTCTGCAATTTAGTCTCTGTCTGTGGTTTTACTAAGACCCAATCGCCCGGTCGAATTGGATGAACAGCGGGGCAGAGTCTGTGCCAATAAACCCTGTTTCCTGAGGAAAGACAAAGAGGAGGACAAGTACAGAATATACTTTAAGAACAAATCTTTAGCTTCTGGGATTGGCAGTGGCCAGAGATAGGAACTTCCCGAGGACCTGGGACAGTTGGTATTGGAGAATAAATCACAGCTTCCTGTGGATTCAGAGCTGCTTCTTTCGTTACCTCATCAGTCAGTGATGTAGCTTTTCATTCTTTAATTAACAATGAATTAATGCAGTCATGTTTTAAATTAACCATGAATCAATATGACAGGTCACTGAGATTGCGTGAAGGGATCCTGCCAATTAATATTGATTCAGGCTAGCACAATTGATTAACTATAAATATTAATTATTAATTATATATTATATAAAGATCATTATCTGTAATTCAGGGTGGAAACGCAACAAATGACCAAAACATTTTTAAAACTAATTGCGCAGTACTGTTGGTTTACCAGTCACTTGTGCTTTCTCATTCTGTTTCTGTAATTGTTTTGCTCGAGCACATTCATTTTTAAGAACCTCAACAGATTTCATAGCACCATTTGCAGTTAATTCGGTCCCAATTTGGTGGCAGTGTGCAAAATTGATTCTTCGTGCCTCTCATCACAAAACTGTCACCATAATCCAATTAACTCTTTCGTTCCCCCTGCCTTGGGCTTAAATTTTAAGGATGACCTTGCTGCCCCTGTATCGACTAGGAAAACTACGTCCTCTTTATAAAGTCCCACCTTTAAATTTATCAAGGGTTCCTGGTGGGTCCCCGAGGGCAAGAACTCCTGACACCTCTATTTTTCATCAAGGTTCATAAACGGTACTGTCTTTACTTCCTTTTTCAAATCTGGACACTCTTAAAGTGACCCATCCTTTCACAGTAATAACATCCCGCCTGTGGGGATTTCCACTTCGATCCTTGTTCCTGTCCACCAGACTCCTTAACGTCTCCACCCTGACCATTCCGGTTTCTTTCTCCGACCAGCTCTTTATTATCTCATCAACCGTGGCTATCGTTATTTTTGCGTTTTGTTTCTACTTCTCATGTTACGTTGCCAGATCAATTGCTGACCCTATTTAACCAACTGAACAGCCTTAGATTTTTTTTTTTTTTTTTTTTTTAGATTACTTACAGTGTGGAAACAGGCCCTTCGGCCCAACAAGTCCACACCGCCCCGCCAAAGCGTAACCCACCCATACCCCTACATCTCCATCTACATCTACCCCTTAGGGCCACCTAATGGCCGTTCTTCATCACCCAATGTTTTATTTAGACCTTGAGAACTTTCTTAAAGAAATATTGCAATATTTCTTGCTCCCCATAACTTCAAATACTAATTCATCAATTTAAGCATGACTAACTTTAAAGCCTGCTCCTAACTTGTAAATATATTTATATATTATACATTCATTTATTCAGTATTCAATATTTAAACTATAAAATGCATACAGTTCCCAACTTTGAAATCCACCAAAATTACCCAGCTTTAGTCCCTTTAATTTAAATCCAAAATTAGTTTTCTTAAGTAGTCCTAACCGATCATTGCTCAATTACAATGCTATAGGTCGTGAAATAATCGGAGCTGCCTTAAAAGGATTTGTCTATTCAAGTTTTAAAAAAACTTCTAATGCATGAACAATGGCCAAATCCAATGTCACAGATGTTAACCTTAGGATTTTGTTTTTACTACAATCTAATGTTGAACTGAAACTTCAACTGTCCTCCATAAATTGCTTTTATGTAAGGATAAAAGAGATTAGTTAGAAACTGATAGTAAGGCAGTCATGACCTGTAAAAAGAACAGGAGTTAATGTTTTATTTTCATAATCTCTATAGAATCCTTAACCTTAAAAGAAATCATGTTAAGTTTCCATAATAAAAATCAGATTCAAAACAGTCCTGGAACTAAAGCTCCATGGAATAAAGCACAAACATTCAATCACCAACAAACAAATGTGCATGCAAACCAAATCACAAAGGGTTAAACGTTCTACCAGCTGTACAGCTATTTACACTCTCGCACTCTCGCAACAACACCTTGGGTGCTCCTTGCTTCAGCCCTCTATCTTTTGAATATTTTTCTGGATGTCTGGCCATGATTTAGTTACAAAGTGTACCCTCAGTAGCCCTTCAGCCACTAGCCCTTCCGACTTGAAGCATAATCGGATTCCTCCTGACTGTAAGGCTGTTTTTTATTGATATATAAATTCAAATATTTACAAACCCAGTCTTCGTCTGACCCGTACTTTGGCCAGAAGACAGCGAGACGAAGAATGGATTCCTTAGTCCATACAAAGCAACAATATTTAACCATCTTTTTCCCTTGTGCAAGTATTATTTTTCCAATTCCACACATCCTGCCCAACGGACTTTCTGGAGGTATGTTGTAAAGAACCCCGTCTCCATTTCCATTGCCTTTTTCTTCTTTTGTTCTCCCGGAGGCTTTTTCCTTAAGCACAGCACAGCCCATATTGAGTTCTTTCATTAGTCCCTTATTAACTACTAAAACTCAATCCCAGCCACCAAGGCAGTACTTAAAAGTCAATTTTCTTACACTGATCTGTGCACAGAGTTGCCTGGCCCCTTTTTGCCGTATTTCCTATCGACCTCCTTTCACTGTCTGATTCAGATGTCTCTCTTGTGGGATTCGTACCAGTCGCCCAAGGGAGCGGACCAAACTGGGACACGAGACCGCACCTCAATCGGGAACAGGATGCGTCTTCCCAGTGTCCAGGGCCAGCCACTCCCCCAGGCGATGGAAGAACATCCCTGACGGCCCCCAATTGTGAGAAACAAAGCTCACTCACTTCAATAATTTCAGTCCGAGACAAGATCTGAATCAGTAGTGTCATTTATTTTCCTCTTGCAAGAGAGTGTGGTGTCCACTGCCCACAAGGCAGGGAGGCACACACACTGAATTCAACTAGTACACAACGTTTATGTAATTTGGTTCCTATTCTCTCCTCCCATTGCTCCCTCTGTTTACATCTCCACCTTTCTAAGACCGGCGCCCATTACTCTTGTTCATCTCTTGCCTTATCCGGCCTTGTCTGTGACAAAATGCTTATTTCTGGCCTCACAAGGCCGTTTGACCACATCCTGCTGTGGGCCATTGTTAGGTATATCCTCCCTTACTTGTTATGACCTTATGACCTCATGACTTCTTGATTGTGGTTTGTTCTTGTTTTTGCAGAAGCAGAAAACAGATGCTTATAACTACTGTTTGTACAGGTGTATCCAGCTTAACCCCCTCCCCTCACAGCACCTTATCTATTTGTCTGTAACATCTATCATTCTTTGCAGGCACATTTCAGCTAATACAAAAACAATTATGTATTTCCTTCACATAGTTTCCATTCTTGTTGACTCAGCTCTTGGCTGAAACAATTATACACTGGTGCGAGTTCATTTACCTTGCATAAGTAAATATGATTGCACAAGTAACACTCCTTTACCTATATCCCACAGTAGTGTGCTCTCTTTCACCATGGATGCTACCTGACTTGCTGTGATCTCCAGCAAATTTTTTGTTTTCACTGAACAACAATTTGCAGAAGCAACACAGAAATCACTGGAGAAGCTCAGCAAATCTGGCAAAATCTGTGGAGAGGGAAATAGAATTAAAATCATTGGACCTGAAGCATTTAAACTCAGCTTTCTCTGCACAGCTGAGCTTTTCCAGCAATTTGTTTTTGCTTCAGATTTCCAGCCTCCACAGTTCTGTTGCTTTATTACAACTGACAGAACATGGTGCACACAAGCAGACCATCCTGATCTGCAGGATGGGATATATTTGACCTTGGGAGTGTGGAGTGCATGGGAAATATTATAGAGTCATAGAGATGTACAGCACGGTCCAACTCGTCCATGCTGACCAAATATCCTGACCTAATAGAGTCCCATTTGTTAGTACATGGCCCATATCCCTCTTAAACCCTTCCAATTCATATACCCATCCAGATGCCTTTTAAATGTTGTAATTTTACCAGCCTCCGCCACTTCCTCTGCATTCCAAGCTCTCTCTGTTCAGCAACACTCCCTAGGACCATACCATAAAAGTGTCTAACTCCGGCTCTGATTTGCTTTCCCAAAATGCAGCACCTTGCATTTACCTGAATTAAACTCCATCTGTCACTTCTCAAACCATCTGATCAAGATTCTGTTGTAATCGGAGGTAACCTTCCTCACTGTCCACTGCACCTCCAATTTTGGTGTCATCTACAAACTTACTAACTATAGCTCATGCTCACATCCAAATCTTTTATATAAATGATGAAAAGTAGTGGACCCAGCACTGATTCTTGTGGCACTCCACTGGTCACAGGCCTCCAACCTGAAAAACAACCCTCCACCACCACCTTCTACCTTTGAGTCACTTCTGTATCCAAATGGCTAGTTCTCCCTGTATTCCATGAGATCTAACCTTGCTTACCAGTCTCCCATGGGGAACCTTATCGAACACCTTATCGAAGTCCATGTAGACCATGTCCACTGCTCTGCCCTCATCAATCCTCTTCATTATTTCTTCAGAAACCTCAGTCAAGTTCATGAGACATGATTTCCCACGCACAAAGCCATGTTGACTATCCCTAATCAGTCCTTGCCTTTCCAAATACATGAAAATCCTGTTCCTTAGGGTTCTCTCCAACAACTTGTATTCTCTCCAACAACTGACGTCAGGCTCACTGGTCTGTAGTTCCCTGGCTTATCCTTATCGCCTTTCTTAAATAGTGGCACCACGTTAGCCAGCCTCCAGTCTTCCGGCACCTCACCTGTGACTATCGATGATACAAATATCTCAGCAAGGGTTCGAGCAATCACTTCCCTAGCTTCCCACAGAGTTCTAGGGTACACCTGATCAGGTCCTGGGGATTTATCCACTTCTATGTGTTTTAAGACAACCAGCACTTCCTTCTCTGCAATATGAACATTTTTCAAGCTGTTACCACCTATTTCCCTCTAATCTATATCTTCCATGTCCTTCTCCACAGTAAACACTGATGCAAAATACTCATTTAGTATCTCCCCATCACCTGCGGCTCCACACAAAGGCTGCCTTGCTGATCTTTGAGGGACACTATTCTCTCCCTATTTATCCTTTTGTCCTTAATGTATTTGTAAAAACCTTTTGGATTCTCCTTAACCCTATTTGCCAAAGCTATGTCATTTCCCCTTTTTGCCCTCCTGGTTTCCATCTTAAGTATTCTCCTACTCCGTTATACTCTTAAGGATTCACTCAATCTATCCTATCTATACCTGGCATAAGCTTCCTTCTTTTTCTTAACCAAACCCTCAATTTCTAAAGTTATCCAGCATTCCCTATCCCTATCAGCCTTTCCTTTCACCCTAACAGGAATATACTGTTTCTGGACTTGGGTTATCTCATTTTGTTCCCTTTTTCCAGCCGTCCATTTACCTGCAAATATCTGCCCCCAATCAGCTTTTGAAAGTTCTTGCCTAATACCATCAAAATTAGCCTTCCCCAATTCAGAACTTCTCCTTTTTCGATCTGGTCTATCCTTGTCCATCACAATTTAAAACGAATAGAATTATGGTCATTGGCCCCAAAGTGCTCACCCACTGATACTTCAGTCACCTGCCCTGCCTTATTTCCCCAGATTAGGTCAGGTTTTACACCTTCTCTAGTAGGTTCTTGCACACACTTAATAAATTCCTCTCCACCTAAACCCTTAACACTATACAGTGCCAGTCTACGTTTGGAAAGTTAAAAGCCCCTACATAACCACCCTATTATGCTTACAGATAACTGAAAAATAAATTTGTAAGCAGATTTCAATTTCTCACTGACTGAGGGAGTCTCTAATTCAATCCCAATAAGGTGATCACCCTTTCTTATTTCTCAGTTCCCCAAATAGCTTCCTTGGATGTATTTCCAGGAATATCCTCCCTAAGTACAGCTGTAATGCTACCCCTTATCAAAGTTGCCACTCCCCCTCTTCTCTTGCCTCCCTTTACAGCCTTCCTGTAGCATTTGTATCCTGGAGCATTAAGCTTCCAGTCCTGTCCACCGCTGAGCTACGTGTGTAATTATGATATTCCAGTCCCATGTTCCTAACCGTGCCCGGAGTCCATCTGCCTTCTCTGTTAGGCCTCTTGCATTGAAATAAATGCAATTTAACTTATCAGTCCTACCTTGTTCTCTGCTTTGTCCATGCCTGCCCTGACTATTTGACTCACTACTTTTCTCAATATACCAGTCTCCGATTGATCTCTTTCCTCAGTATCTTCCTGGGTCCCACCCCCCACCACCACCTTAAAATCCTCCCAAGCAGATCTAGCAAATCTCCTTGCCAGTATATTAGTTCCCTTCAAATTTCGGTGCCATCCATCCTTCTTGTACAGGTCACTTCTATCCCAGAAGAGATTCCAATGATCCAAAAATGTGAATCCTTCTCCCATACACCAGTGCCTCAGCCACACTTTCATCTGCTCTGTCCTCCTATTCCTACCCTCACTAGCTCATAGCATTGGGCCTAATTCAGATATGACTACCCTCAAGGACCACCTTTTTAATTCCAGCCTCTCTCTCTATTCTCCCTTCAGAATCTCATCCTTTCCCCTTCCAATGTGTACAATGACCTCCTGCTAGTCCCTCTCCCCTTTGAGAACATTCTGCACCCCCTCTGAAACATCTTTGCTGGCACCAGGATGCAATATGCCATTCTGACATTTTTGCTTTCAGCCGCAGAAATGTCTGCCTGTGCCTCTGACTAGAGAGTCCCTTAACTCAGTTGTGCGCTTGAAACCTGACGTACCCCTCATTGCATTAGAGTCTGCCTTGATACATTCCCCTGAGAATCCATCACCCCCTACATTTTCCAAAACAGCATACTTGTTTGAAATGGGGACAGCCACAGAAGACTCCTACACTACCTGTCTACCTCTCCTGGAGTTAACCCATCTATGTGACTGTATCTGTGGCTTTTCTCCCTCCCTATAACTGCCATCCACTACACCCCATTGCTCTGGTAAATTCCTCATTGCTTCTAACTGTTGCTCCAACCAATCCATTCGATCTGATAGGATTCGCAACTGACGATATTTATTGCAGATATAATCCTCAGTAACACACAAACTCTCTTGAAACTCCCACATTCGAAAAGAAGAGTGTATCACTTTACCAGAGGCCATTTTTGATCGTGGCAATCTACAGATCCAGAAAATAGCGCCGTCTTATTGCTCTACAAAACACCACTTCAGGCTAACTTAATACTTACGGTTTATATTTTTAAAATTTAATCAAGAGACAGATCTCAGTAAAACATACAATCAAGAAAGAACCCACACTATTCCCTATTGTAGATTTACAGCAAGCCTGCACTTAAAATTATACACTTATCTGTTTCTATGCTGTGACCTCTCTCAAACAGCTTCCTCCAAGATCAGTTGTGAATTTTGCTGTTTGTTAAATTTTCCTAGATGCCCTCCGATGTCCAGCGACACATGAATTCAAACAGCAAAGGCAGTAACTGCGCAGATTCAGTTAGCAGTGTGGGTTTCTTTCTCTCTGTCTCTCCTTTACTGACCATGTGCTGCTTACTGTCTGTCCTTCTCCCTTTTAAAAGTGCTGTTGTTTTGATTTTTCTTTCTTCAAAGTTCCAAATGAATGCAACAGCTTATAAAACTGTAATTGCTGCTCCTGGAGTTTGAGGAAATCAACTCCAACCCTAAAATATCTCAAAAAAGGATCAGCTGTTACAGCCACAAACTTTTCCCATTCTCCATCTTGGATTATTGAAGCATTTTCAGAAATTAAAAACTGTGAAGCTTTCCTTCATTCATGCCAACCCAACCAAACTTTTGTTCCATTTCTTGTGCACAGTCTGGTAAGAGATTTAACCATTGTGAATGTGTATATGCTGCTATCAGGGCACAGTCGAAAAGGATGGCGTTGGAAAAGCACAGCATCCAAGGAGCAGGAGAGTCTATGTTTCAGGCATAAACCCTTCAACAGGAATACAGAGGGGGAAGGGAGATAAGAGGTAAATGGGAATGTGGGAAGGTGATAGGTGGAATGCAAGTGGGGGGTAATTGTGATAGGTCATGGGGAGAGTGGAATGGATGATAAGGAAGGTGGACAGGTAGGACACGTCAAGAGGGTGGTGCTGAATGCTATCAGGCCAGTTGGACAATAAATGCAGAAAGGAGTTTATCGAATTGTTTCCACCTTCCAGCTGTAGATTATAGTGTGAAGATGCTGCTGACTGTGGTTGCCAGTAATGAAGTTGTTTGAAATTTTTAAAAATGCATTCATACAGTGCTCTTCATAACATTTCAGAGTGAAAGGCAAACCTGAAGAAGGGCTTATTCCCGAAATGTTGATTCTCCTATTCCTTGGATGCTGCCTGACCTGCGCTTTTCCAGCAACACATTTTCAATTCTAGTCAATCAAGCAATTTGCAGTACAGTCACTGTCTACAAATGTGGCAACCAATTTCCTCACAAATGAGTCAAATTGCTGTTTCTCAGCACTTTGTTTTGCTTACTGTGGATTATTGTCCTGCTTTTCTACTTAATATCCTCATCCTGAAAATGATACCTGTGACATGTGCAGAACTCCTCCATCATTACACTGGACTGTCTGCTAGACATTTGTGCTCAAATGTAAGCTAGTTATACAACCCATAAGCTGCTGTTTTAGAGATAACTATGTTAACCAACCAAGCCTTCGCAGATTTGTAAAGTCAAGTCGTTGAGTTCAACTTGGATGAGCATGTTGGGAGTAGAAGTGATGACATAATATGGTTTATGAACCAATTGGAAAGAGACTAGGTCAGCACAAAAAATAAAGTTTGATTAAGTAATAGTTTAGAAGGATGAGGAATTAACTCATTGAGGCAAAGCTGAAGAAGAAATTTGTTGACACAATTGTGGACCAATGATGAAATGACTTTAGGAAAAAAAGGGCAAAACACAGAATAAGATTTTTTTTAAAAATTAAACTATCATTGTGTTAGCTTTTTTTAGGTTGAGAAAACGGCTAATTTGTTAAAACAATGCAGATTGTGGGCAATATGACCTGTTGAATATTATAAAGTTTAAGACAGAACAGATAGTTGCAAACTCATTCTAATTGTTGGGAGGTTAAGAATGAAGGACCAGACATAAAATTATTAATTAAGAGATCTAGAGCGGAAATAAAATATGAATGATGAATGGGTTGGTTCGACATTGGGTTTTTGAAGAGCTAGAGAGAAGAGAATAGAAGACTTATTAGACTAGCCACTGATGTGCTCGAGGCAAGCACTATCACAGATAGAAATGATGGTCATCTTAACAGACAGGATATAAAATCATATGGATACCAAGCTTGCAAACAATCTAAGACACTAGCTGAGGAGGAGGATAGAATCAACAGCAAGGGTTTTAGAATGTGGTCAGATGGGTGAGTAAAAACAGTTATTTCAGAAGCTTGGACTTAGTTTATTCCACCATTCAAGAGTTGTTTCTTTGCCTTTTTGTTGAAATACTAAATAGTTAGGATTAAATGCAATGAGCACGAATCTCATTCATCAGTGGTTTCTCTTTTCAGACATGCTGGCATAATGGTGTTGAACTTTTCAAGGCAAAATGAAAGCACCTAAGGCTAATCCAGGAATTTCTTTCCATAGTCTTTGAAAGCTGCTAATTATAAATGAAGGAAAGAGACTGATTTGACTTCTAATAGTAGCCATGGTAAGTTTGGCTCAGTTAACAGCATAAGAAAGACTTCCCATTGATTATCTAGTGAAGGTTGACGTCAGTGTCGCAATCTACAGTCTCTAAGCAAAAAGACAGTTGTTGTTACAGTCAGACACTGATAGAAGTGGTATTTACGACGTAAATTCTAGTTTCTCCACTCCGTTTGTTTTTTATTCACTTGTTGATACCATATATTAAAATAATGAAATTTTTCAATCTGAAGTAGTTTGCACATTCCCACATTGATAATGAGTCTTGTAAACCACTGTTTCTGCAGCAAAGCTGAAATTCTGGTAATACGTTATAATCATGCATAAAGTATTTATGTGACTCATATCCTTGTTTGAATCAAAATGAAATAAGACTCATTTAAGCAGCCCTAGTTATGTTTTGGACTACTCCGAGGTCGTCATAATCCTGCATTGAATATATTTGAATTAGAGTCATAGAGATGTACAGCGTGGAAACAGACCCTTCGATCCAACCCGTCCATGCTGACCAGATATCCCAACCCAATCTAGTCCCACCTGCCAGCGCCCGGCCCATATCCCTCCAAACCCTTCCTATTCATATACCCATATGGTAGAGTCATACAGGAGCACCGCATGGAAACAGACCCTTCAGTCCAACTTGTCCAAGCAGATCAGATATCCTAAATTAAGCTAGTCCCATTTGTAGCACTTGGTCCATATCCCTCTAAATCCTTCCTATTCATAAACCCATCCAGATGCCTCTTAAATGTTGCAATTGTACCAGCCTCCACCACATCCACTGGAAGCTCATTCCATACACGTACCACCCTCTGCGTGAAAACATTGCCCCTTAGGTCTCTTTTATGTCTTTCCCCTCTCACCCTAAACCTATGCCCTCTAGCTCTGGGCTCCCCAATCCCAGGGAAAAGACTTTGTCTATTTATCCTATGCATGCCCCCTCATAATTTTGTAAACTCTAAAAGGTCACCCCTCAGCCTCTGACGCTCCAGGGAAAACAGCCCCAGCCTGTCCAGCCTCCAACCCTGGTAACATCCTTGTAGATCTTTTCTGAACCCTTTCAAGTTTCACAACTTCTTTCCGATAGGAAGGAGACCAGAATTGCACGCAATATTCAAGGAGCTATGTACCTGCACTCCAAGGTCTCGTTCAATAACACTCCCTAGGACCTTACCATTAAGTGTATAAGTCCTACTAAGATTTGCTTTCCCAAAATGCAGCACCTTGCATTTATCTGAATTAAACTCCATCTGCCACTCCTCAACCCATTGGCCCATCTGGTACAGATTCTGTTGTAATCTGAGGTAACCCTCTTTGTTGTCCACAACACCTCCAATTTTGGTGTCTTCTGCAAACTATCCAAATGCTTGAATTAAGCAATGTAAATAATAACAAAATGCAAATTTAGTGTATAGAAAATTAAACTATTTGATAATTTTAATTAAGTAACATAGAGTTAAGAATAGAATATTAATTAAATAATATTCAGCATGATTGATCTAACACTTTTTCAGCTGCCATGTGACCTGACAAAAACTGGTCATTTTGTTTTACAAATAGGAAGCTTTGATCATGCTTGCATTTTAGCTATGATTTAAATAAACTCAGTCATGTGAAGTGGAACTGAATGTGGATTGAAATGTGAAAGCTGATTGTAAAACTATTGTTAACCATAGATCATCCATTTATAATATATTAAAAATGTTGTTTCTGCACAAGTCTCCTGTCAATTCTCCGTGACATTTTCAGAAGACATTGATTTGACCAAGGAAAAAATTGCTATTAACTATACACTTTATTTTTCAGGCAGAATTTGACATTGTATTTCCAAAATTAGTAGCATAATTGATGTGCTGGTATGCTCACTAGGTTGCCATTTATTCTAATAATGCCAACATCATTTATACCTTTAAAGGCTAGCCATATGATTTGCAGTTCTAGCATAGTGAATTGGAAATATAATTTTAAATTGCATTCGTCTGACTGGAATTTCTTGAACTTCTCAAACTGTCTCAGTTCACACTTTTATTGTTATGATCACTGAAGAGAAATGTAACTTATAACAAATTTCCAGTGACTGTCTAGAAGGATCAAAGTATTTTAAGTTTTAAGACTTTTACTGTCAAAACAAACTAAAAGTAAGATTGCTTAAATGCTGTTACAGTGGCAACTTATACAGTATGGTGGCTCAGTGGTTAACACTGCTGCCTCACAGCACCACAGACTCAGGTTTGATTTCATCCTTGGGTGACTGTGTGGAGTTTGCACATTCTCCGTGTTTGCATGGGTCTCCTCCGGGTTCTCTGGTTTCCACCAACAGGAGGAATGTGCAATTTAGGGGATCGGCCATGCTAAATTGCCCATTGTGTCCAGGCATGTGCAGGCTGGGTGGATTAGACATTGGAAATGCAAGGTTACAGGGATAGGGTGGGGGATTGGTCTGGGACACACTTCAGAGGGTCAGTGTGGACTCAATGAGCTGAATGGCCAGCTTCCACACTGTAGAGATTCTATGATTCTGTGAACATCCCTCATGCAACTCTTCATTTTCCATTCATATCTCCTGAAGGCTAGTTTCCATTTTCCTTTTCCAGACAGATAATTTCTAATCCCCAGTGTGGTGCTCCTAGTGAGGGTTAACCTGTGGATTCCTTTTTCTAATCTCTCTCTCTCTCTCTCTCTCTCTCTCTCTCTCTCTCTCTCTCTCTCTCTCTCTTCTCTCTCTGGGGCTGGTCATGGATTACACAAAATGACTGCAGGGCATTTACAGATTACATTACTGTGTGGAAACAGGCCCTTCGGCCCAACAAGTCCACACTGGCCCGCAGAAGCGCAACCCACCCATACCCCTACATTTACCCCTAACCTAACACTACGGGCAATTTAGCATGGCCAATTCACCTGACCTGCACCTCTTTGGACTGTGGGAGGAAACCCACACAGACACGGGGAGAACGTGCAAACTCCACATAGTCAGTCGCCTAAGGTGGGAATTGAACTTGGGGTCTCTGGCGCTGTGAGGCAGCAGTGCTAACCACTCTGCCACCATGCCGCCCACAATTTCTGTAGGGAATGAGCAAACTGTCAGAGATCCTGGTTCACATTGGGATCAACAGTGTAGGTATTACAGGGACAAGATCCTGCAACAAGAATTTAGGGCCCAGATTTTTAAAAAAGGAACGTCAAAGGTCATAATCTCCAAATTACTCCCAGTGTGACTTGCTAATAGGCAGATAGAATAGATGAATGCATGGCTGATCATGTGGAACAGGAAAGAGAGCTTTAGTACCAGGATTACTGAGTTTGTTTCTGAGGAGGATGGAACCTGATCAAATTCGAACAAGAGCAGTATCACAAGCAGTGTGCTGCAAAAGTTCAAGAGGTCTGGCAGCATCTAAGGAGAGAAATCAGAGTTAAGGGTTTGGTTCTAGTGACCCTTCCTCAGAACTGATGGTCACTAGGATAAAGAAGATAGCATGGGAGGAAGGAGGTAAGGAGTAAATGGTAAATGGGGATAGAACCCAAACAGAGCGGAGGACTGGGTAATGAATAGCTATTAATGGGAATTGTTAGTGGCAATTCACCCTCCTCAGCAGTGAACAGTGTCCATTTCCGTCTTCAGCTTGCTGCAATATTTCAGCGAAGCTCAACACAAGGTGGTGAACAGTACCTAATCTTCAATTTGACGTGTAATAACCTTCTGGCTCCAATGATAAGTTTAACTTAAGATTCAATAAGATTCAACGACTTCAGATCATGAATTCTGCCTTTCACCTGCTTTGGATGTATGCCTTGTTTCTTCACTATTACCATTTGCTTTGTCTTTGTTCCACGCTAACTCTATCTAGTGTTGATTTCTCCAGTCCTCTAACCTATCCCTAACCTTCCCTTTTGTTCCACATGACCCTCCCCCTTCCTTAGCAACATAAGCCCATAATAGTTCTACCTCTCTTCACTACCAAAGAAGAATAAAAACTTAAACAATTGCAGATGCTGGAAATCAGAAACAAAAATAAAAGTCACTCGAAAAGCTCAACAGGTCTGGCAGCATCTGTGAAGAGAAATGAGTTAATGTTTCGGATCTGGTGACCCAAGGTTCTGAGGAAACATTAACTCTTGATTTCTCTTAGCAGATGCTGCCAGAGATGCTGAGTTTTTACAGCAATTTCTGTTTTTGTGTCCAAAGAATAATTGGACTCAGAATATTAATTCTGTTTCTTTTTGCACAGAAGCTGCCAGAACTAAATGAGTCTTCCTCACACCTTCTGATTTAATTTCAGACCTCCCGGTATTCACTCTTTTTTTAAGAACTTCAATTATAACTGCCAATTATATGTTTACTGAAAACCTATTTTCACTTGTACAGTTTTGGGTGTATCAACAGCAGTGTGAAAAGAGTATTTAGTAAAATTAACAAGAAATAAGTATATCCTGAATGTTACTGTGTGGTTAACATGGACACAATGATTATAGAGTCATAAAGTAACTAAATATTACATCACAGAAAGAGGCCTGTTGGCTCATTGTGTCTATGCCAGTCATCAAGGTCTTACCCCATCTCCTAACCCTTGGCCTGTAGCCTTCTATGATTAAGCCTATTAAGTTAGTTATGGATTTGACTTAACATTACATCATTTGCATGTAGAACACTTTAGTATTCAAATGACCCATCATGACCATCTTGTGTACAGTCAACTTATCTGACCTTTTAGACTAACACTTTTACTTTTAATAATACTAGAGGTCATGAGGCATCACAGATCCATTCAGGAGCATATTCAATCATTAGATACTCTTGTTCATTTGAATTATAGTGCAACATTCAAAAATTGAATCTCAAGCTTTCAGACGCGTATGTGATATTTAATGACAGCACAGCACTGCAGTGCACAATGTTATTGTTTTACTTTCTAAAGTAATTTAGTATTTCTATAAACCTAAAGTATAATCTCTTGATAAGCTTACCTGTCCATTATTAGTTATAGAAGTATTATTTCTGATTTTAATTTCTATTTCCTTGTTGAAGCTGTGTTTCTGTATTACTACTAATGAAGTTTAAACATGTAATTGAATGTTATCCTTTTAGATTTGAGTAAATAGTCTATTACATGTACAGTAGAGGGCACTGTTGTCTAGCATTTCATGAAATAGTTTTAACAAAGCTAAGATCATTTGGAGAGGAATGAATAATAAAAGTAATTGAGTATTTTCTTAAAATTCATTTATGGGATGAGGGCATCACTGGCTAGGCCAGCATTTATTGCCCATCCGAGAGGGCAGTTAAGAATTAATCACATTGCTCTGGGTCTGAAGTCATATATAGGCCAGACAGAAAAGAACATAGATTTCCTTCCCTAAAGGACATTAGTGAACCAGATGGGTTTCCCCAAAAATGGATTCGTGGTCATCATTTGTTTCTTAATTCCAGATTTTTAATTGAATTCAAGTTTCACCATCTGCCATGGCAGGATTTGAATGTCTGTCCCCAGGATATTACCTGGGTTTCTGGATCAACAGTCCACTGATAATGCCATCAGGCTATCACCACCTCATGTCACTTCCATGATCATGCTATGGATACAGATCGATTTCCCTGTGAAATACTTTGTTTGTTGAAAGTGATTTGAAGTAGGGAAATGTTTTGATCAATTATTCACTGAAGACTGCAAGTTTATTTACTGGGACTGAACAGTGATTTTTATCTTACTCGTGAGTTAGACAACCTCAATTGGATCAGTTATTGCCTGTGAAACTGAAAGTAATCCAATTTTATTTTGACTATTTTGCCTGCAATATACAGAATTCTCTATTCTTAATTTTTGAGTTAAAGTTTATTCAGCAAACTCACTTTACAGATATTAGTTTGCAAATTCAAGTATACCCAAGTCGTTCTTCATGCCATAGTTGTACCCAATAATTTATTTGAAAATCGCTGCATAAACCTATGCAAGCTCCCATTGCTGTGTCATCTACAAAACTCTGAGATGCACGACCCAAAGTCACGGAATACTTGGCTTTTCCCTCTTGGGTCGTAGTTTGTCAGAACTCCATAGCTAAGGCACCAAAAACTGCTAATGTCTTAAGTAGTATTTGTATAAATAAACATTATTAGTCAGTAAACATCAGTAATTCTTTTCTTATCCCTTGCAATTGTGAAGAGAAAAGATGACATGCATGTTTATGGTATCTTTCACACAGGAGAAGAAGTATCATTGTAAGAAATTTAGCAGTCAATTTGAACGCAGCAACACCCAAGGCAGCAATGAAACATCAAAGAATTTGTTCTTTGATTTTGAACGAGGGATAAGTATAGGTCAGGATGTTAAAAATAACTCCCCCAATCAACAAAAAAAGTGCCTTGAGATATTTTACATTCACATGAAAGGGCAAATGGGACCTCATTTTGTCATCATATTTGAAGGACTGCACATCTGATAGTGCAATACCTCTCAGCATTGCACTGGAATCAGCCTTTCTCCTCAGCTTTATTTCATAGAATCTGCAGTGTGGAAGTAGGCCATTCAGCCCATCAGGTTCACACTGACCCTCCGAAGAGCATCCCACCCCCTACGCTATATTTCCCATGGCTAATTCACCTAGTCTGCATATCCCTGAACACTATATGGGCAATTTAGCATAGCTAATCCACCCAACCTACACATCTTTGGACTGTAGGAAGAAACCGGAGCACCCGGACGAAACCCACATAAACATAGGGAGACTGCAAACTTCACACAGACTATTGCCCAAGGCTGGAATTCAACCAGGTCCCTGGCTCTTTGTGGTTGTAGTGCTAACCACTGAGCCACTGTGCTGCCTGTTTCTCCTTTTTATGCTCATGACCTGGAGTGCAACACATACGTAACCTTCTGATTCAACGGTAAGGGTGCTTGCTACTGAGTCATGGTTGACACTCCGTATCATTTAGGCCTTTAACCACTTTGACAATACTGCTTGTTATCTTGATGATTTGTTACAATGTGAAAGGAATTGTTTTTCAGATTAGTTTTCAGTTTTCCTTCTAAATCTGTTATTCATTTTCTTGTTTGTCTCTAATGTGGGTTATCATTTTATTTAGAAGACCGTTTACTCTTGTCATTTCACACTAACAAATGAAATCTCTTTGCCAAAAAATGTAATTGTTTAAACACTTTCCTTAAGCAGAAGCATTTTGGGAATGAAAAATGTCAACATTTTATTATTCTAACTACAGTAGAAATCTACAAGCTGTGAAAGAAAACAAAAATGAAGTTAAATTGAATCTCAGTCCTATATATACATAGAATCATAGCATATTTTGAGTTCTACACTATCCTCACAATGTTTCCAAATGTCATATCATCTGCAAGTTGTGGCATGTACCCGAAGGCCTAGATTAATGTATATCTATATGCTTTGGCATCATGCCTAATTCTAAGGAAGATTAAAACATTATTGCGAGTGCTTCTGTAATTTCCATTCTTCTGGTCCCAAGGCTTTAATATATTTACATAAGAATAAGGATATCTACAAACTTTTCCTTTCTTGCAATATCCATAACTAACAGCCACTCCTTTTATACTTCCATAAAACATTCTTGTTTAAGTTGCATGTAAGGAAGTATTGGATAAACAAGTTTCCCTAAACTGTGAGTTTCACCCTTTACTCTTTTAAAAGCAGGTACTTTAATGTCTAAAACTGCTGCTAATTTTCCTAACTATTACATGTTCAAAATATTTGAGTTTAATATTAGCATTAGGAAAAATTAGCTTCCAACTAGTTGTCTATTTTAAGATTTTTAGGTAATGGTAGGAAAAAGAACTTGGATGTGAAATTCAAAGCTAAAGCACATCTGGAGATGATGGTAAAGAAGTTGATTACTCCACCTGTGATGCATGCTGTGTTGATTTTTCCTCCTTTCAGTGACCTGTTCTCGGTAAGGGGGAATGATTAAAATAATGACTTTAATTGATCTGATTAATTTATTGTGACGAGTAATTTGTTACAAAAAACAGTGAGACTTTTGAACAGTGTCACCACTCTCTGGCACCATCTAAAACACAGAAAAATAAACCACAAGATAGAATAGAAAGGCAGCAAAATAAAGATATAAAGAAAAAGTATTCAACTTTACAGTTCTTGTTAAGTGGGAAAACACAAGTCCCCTTAGTGCGCTGCAGCCGCTGGAATGAAAGTTGCCACTCTTTGGCACCATCTTGCCTCCATCAATGCCTTCACCACTGAGTCCTCAATGCAGATACCACCAATGCTGCTGACGGCTCAAACTCTGTTCTGCCACCACCATGAGTCCACTTTGGGCCCACATTGCCAATGCAGCCGACAGGTCACGTTGGTTGATGTGCCTGAGTTAGCTGTCCCTAAATTAATGTGTTGGCATTCAGAGGTGGGTCCTTTTAGACACCTCACTAACATTACTGACTGCTACGTGTGAGTGACGGGCCTGCACTGAATTAAGCAGAGTGAGAGTCTTGTTTTTTTTAGAGAGGTGATAACGAAGATGCATTCACAAATCCTAATGATACAGGTGAGGCCGTTAAGCACTTTTCAACACTGCTATCAGATCCTCAGGGTTAGACTTTAGGACATTTCTCTCAACAGCTGCCTTCTTACCAATTTTCTTGAAGGGTGACTTGTGGAAATGTAGCTTATTGCTTCGAGTCAACTTCTGATACTAATGAATCAAGCATAGCACTTGACAATCTTTCAATCCACTTCCCAACCTAATGTTCCATGTATAATACATCTGACTGTATCTGAATAAGTTAATTACACCATTCAGTTTTCCACAGTCGCTCCCCTTTAAGAAGAACAAGTTGACTTTCAGAAAGCAAACATAAATTGCTAGAAAATCTCAGTAGGTCTGGCAGCTTCTGTAGAGAGAAATCAAATTTAATGTTTCAGGTCTAAGTGACCCTTCAGAACTCAGTTGAATTTCAGGTCTGAGGGCTTTATTGAACATGTTAATCTTGTGCTTTTAGATTTCTATTGTGTGTAAAGACAGCCAGTATCATGGTTCACACTGGGCTCCCTGCCATAATAAATCAAATAAGGAGGCACCCCTTACATAAAATGTGCACACCAATTATAACTCTTATGTATTTCTAGAGCCCTCTTTACAAAGTCTTAATGATCCAAAGAAAGTTGTTACTATAAAGTACCAATTAAGTTTGTCACTGTTGTAAAGAACATGGAAGCTATTTTTTGCACAAGATTACACAAACCAAGAATAACAAATTACCAAGTAATCTATTTGTACTTGTATCATGTGGAATATTAGTCAGAATACAAAGGAAAATCCCCAGCTCTTTCTTGAGTTAGTCTGGAGATAATTTACATCAGACTGAGAGGTCCTATGGTATTTGGTTTAATATCTCACTGAAACACATCTATCCTTACGCTGTACATTTTAAATATACTATGTTTAAATATATTATATGCTTAAGTATCTAGAGTAGGCATTCAGGCAACCACCTTGTGGCTTGGAATGAAGAAATATTGAAGCAAGGCTGTTGTATTCAATAATTTACTGTTTATTAGTCAAAATATGGTTCATATATGTTTGAATGACTGTCTTACTATTTTGTCTAAGAGCATTAAAGAAATGCATGTGATCTGGATGGAATACGGTGGCTTCCAAAATCAATAAGATGTTTTCAGTCAGCATAAAATTAGTCCTGTAAGCTTTAATTCCAGGAAAGTTATTGATGGCAGGTTGTCTAATGTGTTATCCTCAGATTTATTAGTCTCTCAACATGACATATTTCCAATGATTCTGTGTACAATGTATTGAACAGATTGCAGGAAAAAAGATTGTAAATGGGGGAAGGTAGGTATTAATTATAATTAGGTACACTTGCTAATTATAATTAGCAACAATAATCTACTTTTAGCAACCATTTGAATAACAGAAATCCTTTATTGTATTCTAACTCGATTATAAATTAAGACAAAATTTTGTCATTTCATGCCCAACTCAGTCTTACCATTTAGGTTCATTGCTTCCAATTATGTAAAACATATTTCTTGTAGTAATACAGCGACACAATTTGTTTTATTCATGAATTGCACAATTTTATGTTATCTATTTAACTGTAGCATCCAAATTCCAGAATAATGGAGTTTGGCATTGGTGACGTCAACATATTGACCAGTTGTTCATAATTGATTTCATTTGCCTGTCAGACCAATTTTAGAATTCTAACATCCTCTAAATTCCATTGTATTGGAAAAGGACATAAATTTTACTGCATACACTTAGCCCTAATTATTAAAAATGACTATGTTTACACGTTTAAGAACATCTTTAATTTATTCCAAGTTCCTATATTTTAAGTTGTAAAGGTAAGACCGGAGAAGGTAGTTCATACATAGCTATCTGTCATGCAGCCTGACTAGTGATACTGTGATTGAAGATGGTGAATTTTTGGCAGACTCCCTATCCATGCTGTAGGCCCTATCAAAATGAAGGATGAGGAAAGGGTTAAATGACAAATTAGTCAATGTTTTAATCTAAGTATTTTTCATCTTGTGTGACAATCTCCACTGAGACTGACAATAATTTAAAGAGAAATTTATACTTGGAGGTTTTAGCTGAAGTAATGGCACATCAAAATTAAAGGAACTACTGTGTCAATGACTAAAGATATATACTATAAATTAAACAATATTTTAATAAATATAATCTTAGCAATGATTTAGGTGTAGTTGCAAGGAGATCAAAGCTGGAGACTAAATATTCATTGACACATAACTTTTCAAAGGAACAGACAGAAAGGAAAGGGTGGTGAAGTAGCTTTGTTAGTATGAGATAGAATAAGTACCAAGGAAAGAAATGACATTAGGTCGGAAGATGTAGAATCCATATGTGTGGAGGTAAGGAATAGCAGGGGAAGATGATAATGGTAGATGTAGTCTAGAGGTCTATAAGGCAGAGGATAAATCATGAAATAATAACATGTAAAAAGGCAGTACATTAATCATGAAAGACTGTAATCTTCATGTAGTTTGGAAAATCCAAATAGTAGCCACAAGGAATAATTCATAGAATATATTCAAGACAGACTCCTGAATCAATATGTTATGGGTCCAATTGGGGATTGCACTATTTTGGATCTGGTAATATGTAATCAGGCAGGTTCCATAAGGCAGTCCCTTAGGAGAAAGGGCCAAAGAATGGTAGAATTTTGCATCCAGTATGAGAATGAGAAACCTGGGTTAGAACAAACATGCTAAACATAAATAAGGGTAATTGCAAAGGAATGAGGCAGAGTAAACTAGAGAGGATTGGGAAAGGAGTTTAGCAGCAAAGATAGTTGAGGACCAATGACAGGCATTTGAGAAAATAATTCATGGCTCACAATCAAGATTTAACGTTGAAAAATGTGGCACTGGAAAAACAGAAGGTCAGGCAGCGTCCAAGGAGCAGGAGAGTCGATGTTTTGGGCAAAAGCCGTTCATCAGGAAAATGGAGGGGAAAGGGGGCTGAGAGATAAATTGTGGGGTGGGATGCGGTTGGGGGGGGTGGGGGAAAGGCAGATTGGAAGGTGATAGGTAGAGGTAGGTGGGAGGTAATTGTGATTGTTCGGTGTGGAGGGTGGAGCAGATGGGTGGGATGGAAGATGGACAGACAGGATAAGTCAAGAGGGTAGTGCTGAACGGGAGGGTGGATCGAAGATGAGATGGTGGCGGGGAGATTTGGAAACTGGTGAAGTCGATGTTGATGCTGTGTGGTTGGAGGGACCCAAGGTGGAAGATGAGGTTTTTTTTTAGATTAGATTAGATTACTTACAGTGTGGAAACAGGCCCTTCGGCCCAACAAGTCCACACCGCCCCGCCGAAGCGCAACCCACCCATACCCCTACATCTACCCCTTACCTAACACTACGGGCAATTTAGCATGGCCAATTCACCTGACCTGCACATCTTTGGACTGTGGGAGGAAACCGGAGCACCCGGAGGAAACCCACGCAGACACGGGGAGAATGTGCAAACTCCACACAGTTCCCTGAGGCGGGAATTGAACCCAGGTCTCTGGCGCTGTGAGGCAGCAGTCTAACCACTTCCTTCCTTCAGTTGGCGGGTGGGTTTGGTTTGGTAGTGGAGGAGGCACAGGACTTGCATTTCATTGGGGGAGTGGGAGGAGGAGTTGAAGTGGTTGGCCACAGGGCAGTGGGATTGGTTGGTGCATGAGGACCAGAGGTGTTGTCTGAACCTTTCTGCGAGTTTGGTGTTCTGTCTCCCTGATGTAGAGATGACCACATCAAGCGCAATGGACGCAGTAAATGAGGTGGGTGCATGTGCAGGAAAATCTCGGACCTTGGACTGAGGTGAAGGGGGAGGTGTGGTCACAGGTTTTACACCTTGTGTAGCGGCAAGGGAATGGTGTGTGTGTACCTGTCCACATCCCTGATGAAGGGCTTCTGCCAAAATGTTGACTCTCCTGCTTCTCAGATGCAGCCTGACCTGCTGTGCTTTTCCAGTGCCACACTTTTCGACTCTGACTCTGCAGCATCTGTAGTCCTCACTTTCTCACAATAAAGATTTAACCCAAAGGGAACGGCGGGTTCTAGGAATGGGAAAAGGCAACCATTATTAACCAGGAAGTAAAAGACAGCATCAAAGTGAAAGGAAAAAAACATACAATGTGGGAAAGATAAATGGTAAGTCAGAGGCAAAAACAGAAATTGCTGGCAGCTTCTGTGCAGAGAAATCAAACTTAACATCTCAGGTCCAGTGACCCTTTGTCAGAACCCTTTTGTTTCTGATTTCCATCATCCACAGTTATTTTGATTTTTATTTGGTAAGCTAAAGATTGGGAAAGCTATAAAAAAAAACAACAAAAGTGACCTAAGAAAAGAGAAAATAACTTTGAATACAATCTTGCAAGTGATAGAAAGATGCACACAAAGACTTTTGTTCCACACTGGGAATGCGACATTTACGGGGCAGAATCTTCCATTGGGCAGTCTACCTCTGGCACTGGACATGGCATTTGGTGTCGCATCCACTCTGGGCTGTGTAAATTGTTCTCAAACCATCATTTGATTCTCAGCTTATTTAATATGCATGCACAAGGAGAAAAGCAAATCTTATGGGGTGCACTGGAAGGAAGTCATCACCCCAAATGAAACCCTCTAGAGTTGAATTTCCAGGTACCACATTTAAAGGGTAGCTCACAGAGAATCCATTACACGTTGCAAAGCAGGAGAATTAGTCAGCTTGTTTTGGTCACCTCCACCCTCTCTGGAGGTGATGGACAAGATAGAAATTAGATATAAACACAGAAAATGCTGGAAAACCTCAGTAAGTCTGGCAGTTTCTGTGCAGAGAAATCAAAGTTAATATTTCATGTCCAATGACCCTTCCTCAGAACTTTCTCAAATTGGCCCCACAAATCAGTAACGTCTTGCTAAAGGTTCTACTCCAGGTCATTGTGGAAAGGTGGTGATCCTATTCCCAAGCAATAGCATAAGTAGGACATCATCTTGCCTGACAAATGTAGCCTGAACTGAGATACCAGCAGGGATTTGCACCCATTGGCCTCACAAGAGATCCTGGAACCAATACAGGAACAGGATCCACCATGTGCTGTACTCTGCAGGGATAAACTTCTGGCACTGTCTATTGACACTATAAACTGACATTTCAAGGGGCAGCACTCTGCCTAACTATGCCAGTTCTGAGGGATGTGAGATAGGATCCCGTACAAGCCTATGATGAGCAACTCTTGGAATTTCTGCACTAAATGTTTGACAGTCAGCTCATGCCATTAGTGTTCTGTTCGTTGCAGGAAAATGTGCTTTTTAGACATTCATTGTGGAGGGCTGTGAAGCTGTCATGGCTATACAAGCACATGAAGTGCTCATGCAGCTTTGGTATGACACTTGATCACAGAATCACAAAATTGTTACAATGCGAAAGGAGACCATTCTGCCTGTCGTGTCTGCACTAGCTTTCTGAACATTTTAACTGTGTGCAATCCCTTGCCTTTTCCACGTAACCCTGCATCCAATATTTTCTGAATTGCCTCAATTGAACCTGCCATTTCCAGGCAGTACATTCCATACTCCAACTATTCGCTGTAGTTGAAAAGGAAAACTATAAAACACAATTTTTGCTAGCTCTCTCAACCTGGAATATGTTAGCTATAAGATTCTTATGGGACTCTCTACCTCAACTCACCACTGCATGACTTCTTGCTGTGCATCCTCAAGTACCTGGCCCACAATGTCACCATTCATTCTTAAAAGAAGCTTCTCAGTCCTCCATCTCCTCTTCTGTGAAGGTTACCCACTCTGTGGAGAGTGGAGCATATTATGCTGATATGGTACATTCTTTTGGGGGAATATTCAAGTGCACCACCTGAGTGGTCTAATCATTTTGAACCCTAGCAAAGGCATATACAACATTGTACCTCTCTTCCCATTGTGCCTTTTCCTCAATTGTGTCATTGAACATATTTTCTATGGTGCCCCATGTCACCCGATAGCCAGTCTCATAATTGACATGGTGTTGAAAACATGAACCATGTTCAAGTGCTACAGAATGCAGACATCATTAGATGTTCCTGGGTAGTGTAAACCTGGAAAATATCTCCAGTGTGATGACATAGCAACTGCACTGGAAATCTTTTCTGTTGATAAAGAGACAGATGGCTGATCCCAAGGAGGTGTAAATGCCTAGGGAGCAATATGTGTGAAATTTATAGCTCCTTGTGCCTGTGTTACTCCTGAAATTGCAGCAAATCCTACTGCCCGAGCTCTCTGCATCTAAAAGGGACCTCACAAATTTATAGGCTGTTCAGAAAAGGGAATCTGTTACCACCTGGATTCACTTGTTTGTCACTGACTGGGATACCCGGCAGAGTCCCCAGTGCTTCCCTGGAACAAGCCACAGCAAAGAGAATAAAGGCTGTTGTGACCTCCAAGGCAACCAACGTGAGAATGCCTGCCTCTCAGTCTTTGCAGTTCCATGTCCTTATCCAACCGATCATATATGTAGGAAACTAAATCATGAGACAGAGTGCCTTCCTGCACTCCCTCTGATTCTTATTGATTCCAGTTTTGGTGGGGCTCCTTGATGCCACTCTTGGTCAAAGGCTATCTTGATTTCGAGGGGAACTGCTCTATGTCACCTCTTGAATTCCACTCTTTTATCCATGTTTGGACGAGACTTTAATGACATCAGGAGCTGAGTGACCTTGGCAGAATCCCAGCTGGGCATCAATCAACCTGAGCAGATTATTGCTGGGGAAACGCAGCTAGATGGCACCGATTGGCAGTAATTTGCCAGATTGAATTTGTCCTGCCTTTTGTGCAGAGGGCATAGCTGGGTAATTTTGCACATTGTTAGGTAGATGTCAGTGTTGTCAGAGCCCATAACATTTGCAGTATCAGGAACTTCACCAGTTGGCATATTCTGTATTTTATATAGAATAGTATAATCAATGCAAATAGTTCCCCTTTATATTCTTTCACTTTCCTTTGCTTTTTATTTGTCACTCTGTGCTGCTACATTTCTTTTTCATCATTTTGTTTCGCTGTTACATTATTTTTCAATTCTTTTTCATGGTTCAGAATTCTCAGTATCTGCAAAGATAATCAGCAAACTGCAGCTCCTATATAAAAACAAACTTCTGGCATGTTGGTGCATAACTGGCTGGTAAGAAGAACAGAGTAATGGTCTATAATGTTTTGTTCTTACCTCTGCTGTCTTGAGTTAAAAAGGCTTTGTATTTTGAAAGCATGTAGATTATTTCTAATTATGACCTGTCTTTTGCAGATAATCAGAAAATGTTAATCATCAACCTAATAACAACTGAACATACATGGAGATGCATGTTTAGGAGCAAATCACAAAAAAAATCTTAAATACAACCTTTGCTAGAAAACCACAAGGTTGCAAACCAGTGCTGTCTACCTCCCATCCTATCCCGGCTATGCCTTTCTCCCATAACTCAACTGATTTAATTTTCCAGATAGCCGTTTACATACCTTTATAAACATCCATTTTTGAGGGGCCCTTTTGTGGCTCAGTGGTAATGTGGACCAAGAGATCTGAGTTCAAGTTGCACTTGCTCCAGAGCTGTGTAGGTACTTCTCCAAACAGGTTGATTCGGAAAAGGGGTTAGGTTAAAAAAGAGTTCATTACAACCGTCCACCTTTAACATCACAGTTTCAGTCTGTGTCCATTTCAGGATACAACTGAATCCTATTTCTTAGCTGGATCCAATTATCCACAGCTAATGCAGCCAGTACATAGTTGTCAGTCTTGGTTCTGTGGGTTGGATGCTTGCTTTTGAATCAGATGGTTGTGCGTTGCAGTACTTGATCACACAAATAGTGCAATACTCAAGGAGTTCACTACAATACCAAAAATGCATTGAAACATTAAATATACATCCTACCATCCTACTCAAGTGGTCAGAAAGATGACTGGAATCATAAAGATTCCAGTAAAAAAATTTGAAGTAAAGATGGGGAACTACAGGCAGTATCTTGCCTATAGTCATCTTTCAATCAATATTATAAACAAGCATCATTTTCAGATTGTTATTTGTGGAAGCTTGCTATGCTGAAATTGATTGCTATATCTCCCAGTTTTCAGTAGTAGCTACACTTCATGTTGTCTGTTAAGCAATTTGAACATCCATTGGCCATGAGAGTAGCTACATAAATGCAAATCATTCTTTCTTTGTCGTCGGCTTATTTCTGGAACCATTCTTGCAAACTGCTTCTTCACTCTCTGCAGTGCACTCACATCCTTCTTGTAATGTAGTGCCCAGAAACTGCATTTAATACTCCAACTGAGGTCTAACAAACGTCTTATACAATTATAGCATCACCTCCTTCTTCTTAGATTGAACTTGGAAATCAAGTTGTTGTTTGTTGAGTTCTAATGATGAGTGAACCCTGACATTCCAGTCCTCAAATTTCAAGTCCTATCCACCTGCTCCTCTACTTCTCCCTCCAATCATTTCAAGAATAAAAGAGGTATTTCCCATCCAAACAAAGTATTGCAAACACTCAGGACTATCCTTCTTATAACCAAAATCCAGCTACACCATCAATAAATGATAACTAGAACACTCTTTTGGTGCTGCTACAGAAATCTCTTGGAAATTGTTGTTGCTACAGGATTTTGAAACTTACTTTCTCTTCTTCACATTGAATGGTATTTGTACTTTGGGAAATTTCATAATGTGTTCTCGAAGCAATTCTTGTGAGTTAGTTAACTTTTCTGAAGAAGGGTCACTGCACCCAAAACATTACCTCTGATTTCTCTCCACAGGTGCTGCCAAACCTGCTAAGTTTTTCCCCAGCAATTTTAGTTTTTAGTTTACTTTTCTAGTTAATATTGACGATAATTATATCACAAATATTCTGTATGTCAGAAAAATTGCAAAGGGCAACCCTCTTGGGAGAAAACATTGTTTTTAAATAAACGTTTTACTGTTTTTTTTGCTTTCAAGTCTAGTGGCACAGCAAACCACAAAAGGTTTCGTTCTTCAGTACAGCCTGTTGCCAAATGCATTTTATTTAGCAAATAAATAGTAAGTATGAATAATTCAGATAGCTTTGTTTATAGCTATCATGCCTTTATTGCATTCAAAATATAATCATGCTCCTTATTGTCATTGATTGAAAAGGTACCATGGTTGCGCCTTAGGTTTTGAATTATTCCAGAGTTTAAGCATGGGTTGTAAATACTTCCTTTCCACAAAAGGCAGTTCTCTTGTGATCTACAATGCAATATCTATTCAGAGGCTGCATGTCCTTAGCTCCAGATTGCTGCTGAGAGAATTCAAAATAATAAAATGTGCTTTATTTATTTAGACATACTGTAAATGGTCAATCTGCAGGCTATTCTTGTACCATATTACACTTGTGTTTGGAAGACCTACAATGGTACAGCGTGTTTGTGCAGGAGAAATAAATACCAGTAAAATTGAAAGGAATGGGCGGCATGGTGGCACAGTGGTTAGCACTGCTGCCTCACAGCGCCAGAGACCCGGGTTCAATTCCCACCTCAGGCGACTCTCTGTGTGGAGCTTGCACATTCTCCCCGTGTCTGCGTGGGTTTACTCTGGGTGCTCCGGTTTCCTCCCACACTCCAAAGATGTGCAGGTTAGGTGAATTGGCCATGCTAAATTGCCCATAGTGTTAGGTAAGGGGTAGATGTAGGGGTATGGGTGGGTTGCGCTTTGGCGGGGCGGTGTGGACTTGTTGGGCCGAAGGGCTTGTTTCCACACTGTAAGAAATCTTTAAAAAAAAGAATGCATTTCCTCTTATGGATCAGATTGTGACATTGGTTGGTGCAACACAGGCAGTAGTGAAGGTGGTGGTGAGTAGAATCTGCCCAGCAGCAAAAGATGGCGCCTGACGATTGGCGACTTCAACGTTGGTTGGGTCCGGTGTAGACGGCAGTGAAGCAGTGGAGGAGTGATGGCAACGCTGGCGTTTTTGATGGAAATAAGCTGGTTCAGTGCTGATGGACTCTCTTTAAGCTTTTTCCTTATTAAATTATTCAAAATGGCACCAAATCATGGCAACAAAGGAAAGTTTTCACTGTATTTTATTGGACTCTTACTGTAAAATACACTTGACAATAAAATCCTTAATTTATTCATTCGTATTATGCACTCTGTCTTTTCAGTTTTCTGACCACATGATGACAAATGGGGATGTCTGCATGCTATAGTCATTGTTGCTCCTTTGTTTAATGTTGGAGCTTCCATATTGTGGGCCTTGGATTATAAACATTCTGCAAGTCTGAGATATCCAGTGGCAAAGTGCAGAAGGAAAAGTTCCAAATTATGCCAGCTCTTATCTTGCTGGAGTCAGGTCTTTAATCATTTGGAACAGACTGATTTTACCATCACACTCTCAATTAAAAAGAAAGAACCACGGAGCCTCTGAAGATGGAAAATGTTGGAGACCCCTGATGTAAAAGTAAAGGAATTTTGCAGGCTGGATTTCTATCCCATAAGTGAAAGTCAGGAAATTTCCTAGCTCAGTGTGGCCACCTAAGGGGAAAGTACCAGCAAACTTGGGTGTTGTATTCTGTGGGATAGCTGATAACAGGAGTTGGGCCTACTGCAGCGAGAATGAGTTCAGAGATAACAAGGGTGGCTGGATGCCAAGGATAGCTACTCAAAAGGCTCACTTTATTGCTTTGAATTTTGCTTCTGTTAGTGGCAGCAAAACAAAATGAAGCTCTCAATCTCACTCTTCAGAAACTCTTATTCTTTCATATGCTCCACACACCACTTTTATGTCGATTTGTTATAACATGCCATACCACATCTAGGTCCCTCACACTTTGCATACCAAATTATGGTATTTCCATGTCCAGTTACCCACTATGCATTCTGCACAGAAACAATAAACCATATAGAGGTGATAGGATGTGTGAAGTCAATCATTACTTTCTACTTTCTTAAAAATATAATTCAGCCGTACAACAATGCCAATAATCTAGATGCTTTAAAATATCAATAACAGAAAAAGATAGTTGAAATAACTTTCTATTGTATAAATAAACATCATGTAATTCAGAACACTGATCACAGAGCAAGAACTGTCAATCAAGTAATGTTTTCCCTGCTTCAAAAGTCTAACAGATACCTTGCTCAGAGCACTTTAAATTATTGCTTTTGATACCTTAAACAGCCTGAATGGTTAAATATTTTGTAAAGGTGTCGTTAAAACAATATTGTTCTCAGAAAGTAGAAAGTTATAGATGAATAACCAAAGGTGCTACATATAGTATTGCAACTGTAGGGTTTATTGGTTCTGTAAAAGAGGATGTAGTGGCAAATGGGGCATGAAAGTATCATGTGAAATCACAATACCTCAAATACTAGAACTGTGAAGTTTTAAAAAAAACACAAGAAAAGCTGGAAAATCCAGTTTCTCCAGTATTTTCTGTGTTTTTTTTAAATCATGGAAACAGCAAAACTGAGGATGATGGATATAAGGAGCCATTGGGGTTGAAGATAAAAGCATAAGCTTGACATGGTGCGTACGAGGGGCCAAAAGGGATTCAGAGGAGGGGCATAACTTGTCATGGCGAGGATATGGGTCGGAGCTTTTGAACCTACTCTTTAAAAGGATCTCATCCAGACTATGGTTCATGACAACCCCTACAGCCTGGGAAACATAAGCTTTAACGTTTCAAAACTGGGCTGGTTTCATGGAAATTGGCCTATGCCCTTAACCCAACCAGGAGGAAATCATGTGTGTCAGGAATGGTGGCCAGGGGTGAGGGCAAAGGACAGGAATAGGGGAAAAGGTGCAGAATGGACTGCAAGATCATGAAAGCAGTGCTGGTCATTCATAAAGCAAATGCACAGCTCCTAATGGTGGGCAAAAGTGAAAGGTAGCAGCTCTTGACTGTATTTGGACTTGAGATCAGCAGGGACAGCATTGAAGACTTGTCCCCTGCTCTTCTAACTGCCAGAAAGCTGGCTAAATAAACTATAGACTAGTTGGAAAGCATTTGTATGTGTCACTTTATGGTGACTTAGCACTGTTAGGTGGAGTTGCTGCATGTGTGTGCTACTGGCTCCACCAAGAGGAATTGTTCCTGTGAAACACAGCCAAAGTCCAATATTATTCTTTCTAATGTTATAAAGTCATGAGGGGCACAGATAGGGTGAATAGCCAAGGTGTTTTTCTGAGGGACAGGTAGTCCAGAACTAGAGGGAAGAGGTTTAAGGTAAGAGGGGAAAGATTTAAAAGGGACCTAAGGGCAACTTGTTCAAACAAAGGGTTGTGCATGCATGGAATGAGCTGCCAGAGGGTGTGGTAGAGGCTGGTACAATTACAACATTTAAAAGACACCTGAGTAGGAATATGAACAAAAAGGGTCTAGAGGGATGTGGGGCAAATGGGACTAGATTCATTTAGGATATCTTGTCAGCCTGAATGAATTGGTCTATTTCCATGCTGTATAACACTATGACTTTATGACTGATCGAGGAGGCTTCGCAGATAACATTCCAAATAATAAAAGCAACATTTTGAATTCAAGCACTATTGACACTAACTGGAATGATCATTTGTCTCTCAAGTTACATGCAACTGATAAATGAGGATTGTAAAATCAGAATCTTTGAAATGGCAACATGCACACGCACAACTCCAAACCTTGTACATCATTATATCATCTGCAAAGGTCTGCACAGCACATGTTCACAGAACAGGCCAAGCTTGAGATGGGAACAAAATGGGGCCAGAGAGTAGACAACAGATGGGCCACTGGGGCAGGGAAGGGCAGCAGAGAGAAAGGGAGAATGAACTGCAGGGGTGAGTAGGAGAGAACTTCAAGAGTGGGGAATGATGGTTCCAAAAAGTAAAAGTTTACAGTATTTTAAACAAATGTTGTCATTTATCTCAGGAGGGTTGGAATATAAAGGCAGCAATGTGCTTCTGAGACTTTATAAAGCTCTAGCTAGGCCCCATTTAGAATACTGTATCCAATTTTGGGCCCCACACCTCAGGAAAGACATTCTGGCAATGGCGAGTGTCCAGCGGAGATTCACATGGATGATCCCTGGAATGGTAGGCCTAACATACGATGAACGGCTGAGGATCCTGGGATTGTATTCATTAGAAGAAAGTGAGGATTGCAGATGCTGGAGATCAGAGCTGAAAAATGTGTTGCTGGAAAAGCGCAGCAGGTCAGGCAGCATCAAAGGAAGAGGAGAATCGACATTTCGGGCATAAGCCCTTCTTCAGGAATGAGGAGGGTGTGCCAAGCAGGCTAAGTTAAAAGGTAGGGAGGAGGGACTTGGGGGAGGAACATTGCGAATACGATAGGTGGAAGGAGGTTAAGGTGAGGGTGATAGGCTGGAGAGGAGGTGGGGGCGGAGAGGTCGGGAAGAAGATTGCAGGTCAAAAAGGCGGTGCTGAGTCTGAGGGTTGGGACTGAGAAAAGGTGGGGGGAGGGGAAATGAGAAAGCTGGAGAAATCTGCATTCATCCCTTGTGGTTAGAGGGTTCCTAGGCTCTTCCTCCAGGCATCGTGTTGCCACGATCTGGCGATGGAGGAAGCCAAGGACCTGCATGTACTTGGCGGAGTGGGAGGGGGAGTTAAAGTGTTCAGCCACGGGGCCGTTGGATTGGTTGGTGCAGTTGTCCCAGAGGTGTTCTCTGAAATGTTCCGCAAGTAGGCAGCCTGTCTCCCCAATGTATAGGAGGCCACATCGGGTGCAGTGGATGCAGTAAATGATGTGTGTGGAGGTGCAGGTGAATTTCTGATGGATATGAAAGGATCCCTTAGGGTCTTGGAGGGAAGTGAGGGGAGAGGTGTGGGCATAAGTTTTGCACTTCTTGCGGTTGCAGGGGAAGGTGCCGGTAGTGGAGGTTGGTTGGTGAGAGGAGGGAGTCACAGAGGCAGTGGTCTTTCTGGAATGCTGATAGGGCTGGGGAGGGAAATATATCCTTGGTGGTGGGGTCTGTTTGGAGGTGGCAGAAATGACGAAGGATGATACGATGTATCTGGAGGTTGGTGGGGTGGTAGATGAGGACCAGTGGGGTTCTGTCCTGGTGACGATTGGAGGGGCGGGGTTCAAGGGCATAGGACCGGGAAGTAGAGGAGATGCGGTGGAGAGCATCGTCAACCACGTCTGAGGGGAAATTGCAGTCTTTGAAGAAGGAGGCCATCTGGGTTGTTCGGTATTGGAATTGGTCCTCCTGGGAGCAGATGCGGCGAAGTCGAAGGAATTGGGAATATGGGATGGGCGTTTTTACAGGGGGCAGGGTGGGAGGAGGTGTAATCTAGGTAGCTGTGTGAGTCAGTCGGTTTATAGTAAATGTCCATGTTGAGTCGGTCGTCCGAGATAGTAATAGAGAGGTCTAGGAAGGGGAGGGAGGAGTCTGAGATGGTCCAGGTAAATTTGAAGTCGTAGTAAAGTGGATGAACTGTTCAACTGTAGTTTAACATGATTTTAATTGCAAGAGTTACTGGAAATTCAAGCAAGAATTAATTTCATGGCTGAACAATCCGAGAATTATTAAAGGTCACTTTATAGCAGCTGTGAATTTAACTTGCTTTGGGCGTGTAACTTACAAATAACCTTAAAGATATGCTCGAAATCCAAAAACAAAATTTGATCAGGTCTGCTTTGTGTAGCAGATACATTGCAAAGATATAGATAGCTTATACAATAGCAAAATACTGCAGACGCTTGCAATCTGGAATAAAAATTGCACCTGACAAAGGGGCTGCACTCCAAAAGCTTGTGAAATTTCATGTAAACCTGTTGGACTATAACCTGGTATCATGTGACTTCTGACTTTGTCCACCCCAGTCTAATACCAGCATCTCCACATCATGGAATACAAAGTGAAAGTGCTGGATAAACTAAGACAAGTCATGGTGGTTCTGAAACATTAATTCTTATTTCTTTCTCCACAGAAACTGGCAGGACCTGCTAGGTTTCTTCTGAATTTTCTGTTTCAATGATTACCGATAATTTGTATACATCAAATTAATTATGTGTTTGTGTATTCATAAATAACAATATTAATAACAAGCATGAGTAATTGAAACAATACTTGACACTACAAATATAACTAACTGACCAAATGGAACTCATCGGGACAATCTTAAACAGGTCTGCACAAAAAAAACGAGAAATGTATTGAAAAGTTCTGTAAGGCCTTTCTTGACATCGGAAACAGCTCGTCACATTCTGTAATTCTGTTCCAGGTGTTGAGAGGAGATTTTCACTTGGGAGCCATTCCTTGCCTATTAAAGGGATTCCTGCTTGTTAATGACATGATTAACTGCAAACTTCTTATTATTCTGCAGCTTCCCATCCTACCACCTGTCTCAGGCAAACTAGATGCCAGGAATTCTTGACATGCATGTCAGGGTGGGTGAGACTGCTTGTTGCTGGCTGTGTGAAGGGTCCATGTTTAAATACAATGCAGTGTCACCCATGTTACCAGAATGCCCTCAAAAGATATTTTTCTTCCCTTCCATTATGTCTTAGTGCTGCCTAAGGTTCTACTATTGAACTGAAGGGGCTCTGCTTGGCAGTGGAACCCCTTCATGTTGGAAGTTTATTTGGGCAGTCCTTCGAACATTTGTGCCTGGATAGCTGAGAAATGCTGAAGGTGCCCTTATCTCCTGGTGCTTCCTGGCACTCCCCGAACCTCTACAAGGATGGGGACGTATGTCAGGTTCTCCATTAACTGAGGGATGAATGGCTCAGGCTATTTGTGTGCACCACTCAATTAGACCCTGAGAGTGCTGGACCTGACTCTCCATGGCTGTTGCTATACTGTCCATCAAGATGGCAAGACGCTTGGATGCTTGAAGCAACTGGGCCCCCATAGCAGAGCTGTTCTTCTGCAGTCTCTGTGCCATTGTTGCCTGCCAGTACTGTTCCTCCCTGTGCATGTGGACAAAGTCCCCAGTTGCCAAACCATAGGGGCCTCTTCTGCCTCAAGCTGAGAAAGTGCTCGATCTCAAACTGTTGAGTGTTAGCAGCATGGGGCACTTCTCTCTAAGTCTACTGTGGAGCAATTGCAGTGAGCTACTCAACAGATTGTGATTCCAAACATTCTAAACCTGACATTCTCTTTCTCTGACATCTTCTGAATGAATGTCCTTCAGTGAGCAAGAGAGCTACTTTTTTATTTCTATGTAATATTGTAGAAATCATATGTTTTAGATTTCCAGGATTTTCTTCAAAAGGTTCAACAAACATTTAAAGTGTTGCATTTGAATGCCAGATGCAAAATAATAAAAATAAATATCTCAAGCACTTAACACCTGAAAATGGTTCTCATCATGGGTTGGTTACTGCTTCCAAGACCACCCACTGCTGCCCTATTGTGACATTTCATTTCCCACACTATTCTTAAGCTTCCTCTGAGTGTGAATGCCTAATTAGTGCAGCATAATAAGCAGAATTTTGCTGTTAACCCAGGTTCACGAGAAAATATGCAGAGGTTGGCGATTCAATAATCGATTTGAAGTAGAAACATGAGAGCAAAACATGGAGATATTTTTTATTTCAACTCACCTACTGAACTTTCTTCTCAGGAGTGCAAAGGTTAATGTGTTTGCCAGCTACATTACTCAATAGAGTAACTCCATTCAGCCTGATGCTCTGAATGTCAATTGAAATAGGTTCAAAGACAGTAGATGCACAAATTGTTAAATGCGAATGGAAATTACAGTGATTCTATTTTTTTCTAAGGAACGTCATTGAAATATTTATTTTCTGATGCTCCTATTCAGAGCAGCTTGAAAAAAAGATTACCTTCAACCCCAGAAAATGAATGCAATCTTTTCACCTTTCACGCACTATTTTCATGAAATTGTGTGTTATGTGATCTAATGAGTGTCATATTCCAGGGTATCCATTGCAGGGCACATGCAGCCTGTTTGCATCACAAGCCAAAACTCATTGCATAAAGGGGAACATAAAAAAACTGCAAAGATGATCATATTACGAAAACAGAAATACTTGGAGAAATTCTGCAGGTCTGGTAGCATCTGTGGAGAGAGAAACAGAATTAACGTTTTGAATCCAGTTACTCTTCTCAGAGTTTGGAGTTATCCAGCGATTTCTGTTCGTGTTTCAGATCTTCAGCATCTGCAGTTTTTGATTTGTTTTATTTTAGATTATTGTATTGCTATACTGCGCTGGAGAAACTCTGGAGACAGTGGTGGTAGCTGGTCATGTTGTTCTTGTTCTGCAGTTTCTAATGTGGGGACAAACACCTCTTACCAGTGCGTTTCCATATTTAGACTCATAGCAAAGAAACAGACCCTTCTGTCCAACTCATCCATGCCAATCACATATCCTAAATAAATCTCTTCCTATTTTCTATCATTTGGCCCCTATCCCTCGAACATTTCCTATTCATACACCCATCCAGATGCCTGTTACATGTTGTAATTGTACCAGCCTCCACCACTTCCTCTGGCAGCTCATTCCACACATGCACCATCTTCTGCACGGAAAGGTCACTTTTAAATCTTTCCCCACTCACCCTAAACCTATGCCCTCTAGTTTTGGACTCCCCACGCCCAAAGCCATGCTAACTATCCCTATTCAGTCCTTGTCTTTCCAAATACATGTAATTCCTGTCCCTCAAGATTCCCTCCAGTAACTTGCCCACCGCCAACGTCAGGCTCTTCAGCCTATAGTTCCCTGTCTTGTCCTTACCACCCTTCTTAAATAGTGACACCACGTTAGCCAACCTCTAGTCTTCTGGCACCTCAGCCGTGATTATTGCTGATACAAATATCTCAGCAAGGAGCCCAGAAATCACTTCCCTAACTACCCCCAGAGTTTTAAGGTACACCTGAGCAGGTCCTGGGCTTTATCTATCTTTAAGCATTTTAAGATGCTCAGCACCTCCTCCTCTGTAATATGGACATTTTTCAAGATGTCTCTATTTATTTCTCCACATTCTTATCTTCCATATCCTTTTCCATAGTAAACACTGATGCAGAATACTCATTTAGTATCTCCCCCAATTCCTGCAGTCCCACACAGAGACTGCCTTACTGATGTTTAAGGGACCCTATTGCCTCCCTAGTTTTTATTTGTCCTTCATGTATTTGTAGAATCCCTTTGGAATACCCTTTACCTTATTTGCCAAAGTATTTCATGTCCCCTTTTTGCCTTCCTAATTCCCATTTCCTATTGCTTTCATAGTCTTCTATGAGTTCACTCAATCTCTCCTGTGTGTACCTGACATATATTTCATTCTTATTCTTGACTAAAACCTCAATTTCTCAAGTCACCCAGCATTTTCTATACCTAGCAGCTTTGTCCTTCACCATAGCAAGAATATATTGTCTCTGCAATCTGGTTATCTCATTTTTGAAGGCTTCCTCATTTTCCAGCCATCCCTTTATCTGCAAATTCTGGAATCAAGTACCACTTTGTCTCACTTGCTGCCAATGACAGTGGTGTAACAGAAATACAGCTTAAAAATATAGCAGCTAGAAAAGTGGGAACATTCGCCAAAGGAAAAGGAATTGAAATTACATTGCACGTATTACTGTAATTCTTATTTCAAATGACACACAGCAACTCCGGAGAATGCAAATACTGGAATTTGTAATGTGTGTGTTCAACCAATTCATCCAAAAGAGTGTTTTTTTGTTCAATTGGTCAGAGATTCACTGTTTACATTCAGTTGAGTAGTGTGAAGGACATCTGAGGAGGGAGCTGTGTTAAAATGAACTAAACATGCTTGCTTCACAACAGAATGCAATTGTCTCTAAGGATGAAGCATTTAAAATTATCTCTTTACTTTCAGAAAGATCAGTCCAGTGTAGGAAATAGAACTATTATTTTCATTTTTTTTTCTATTTTTCTTGTTAAAATTGTAAATGTTAATATGTGATTGCAGGTAACTGTTTCTGAAACATAATTAATGCAGACTGTCAACACAATACTTTAAAAAATGGCATATATTGACTCCAAATAAGTCATTTTTTTCCTTTTGCTGTTCAAATATAAAATCAATAATGGAATATAAGTAATGATAGAATTAAATTTGACTTTTTTCTTCTTTCATTACTTTTATTTGAAGGTGTATTGATTCACTTTTACATTTCTGTGATTTGCTATCATGATGAATATGAGGTAGAGTGTCAAATACTGCAGAACCTTTATGCCACTGACTTGTCCACAGCTCATGTTATAAATTTTACAAGATAGAATATTTTCCTTATGTGATTCAAGGAGATGTGCTAAGCGTGGCAGAGATCCTTGCCTGATCTGGCTTATGTGTGATTCCAGACCCATAATAACATAGTTAACTGTTATCTGCTCCATGAAATGTATCAAAATGTGACTTAAAATAAGATGGTTTGCTTGCCATCAGCTTCAGTACTGTAAATGACAATATTAAACTTAGGCCTTTCGATCTTGCAACCATCTCCTTATTAACACCTGGGGGCTAGAGATAAAATTGGGAAAGCTGTCTCACAGTCCAGTCAAATAGATTAGATTAGATTAGATTACTTACAGTGTGGAAACAGGCCCTTCGGCCCAACAAGTCCACACCGCCCCACCGAAGCGCAACCCACCCATACCCCTACATCTACCCCTTACCTAACACTACGGGCAATTTAGCATGGCCAATTCACCTGACCTGCACATCTTTGGAGTGTGGGAGGAAACCGGAGCACCCGGAGGAAACCCAAGTAGCTGCTCAACATTGTCACATACATGGAATTATACTTTAAAATGTCCCCGACTTTGCCATCACTATCCCTGGATAAGTCCTGCCCCATCACCAGGATGCAGCTGTCAGAGGTGGTGTCACTGCTGCATACATTCAAGAGAGAGTTGCCCGAGGGATCCTTGATATTAATTCCAGAACCAATAACATCTCATAGCATCATGTCAAATATGGGCAAAGAAGCCTCCTGCTGATTACCATGTACTGTACCCCACCAGCTAATGAATCAGTACTCCTCCATGTTGAACACGACCTAGAGGGAACACTACATGCTGCATTGGTATGGAACTTTCTCCAGGTGGAGGACTTTAATGTCCATTATCTAAAGAGGCTCAGTAGCACTACGATAAGAGCATAAAATATAGGAGCAGAATTAGGCCATTTGACCATAGCTGATATGTTTCCCAACCCCATTCTCCTCCTTTCTCCCCATAACCTTTGATCCCCATACCAGTCAAGAACCTATCTATCTCTGTTTTAAATGCACTCAATGATTTGGCCTGCACAGCCCTCTGTGACAATGAGTTCCACAGATTAACTACCCTCTGGCTGAAGAAATTCCTCCTCATCTCAATTCCTAAAGTCATTCCTTTACTCTGATGCTATGCCCTCAGGCCTTAGTCTCTCCTACTAATGGAAACATCTTCCCCTTGTCTACTCTATCTCGGTCTCTCAGTATTCAGTAAGTTTCAATCAGAGGCCCTCCATTCTTCTAAACTTCATTGTACAGACCCAGAGTCCTCATGCGCTCACAATATCATCCCTAGGACCATTCTTGTAAACCTCCTCCAATGCCAAGTCATCCTTCCTTAGATGCAGGACTTAAACTGCTCGCAATATTCCAAATGTGGTCTAACCAGAACCTTATACAACCTTAGCAGTCCATCTCTACTCTTGCATTCTATTAAAATTAATGCTAATGTTGTATTTGCTTTTCTAGCCCCCAGCTGAACCTACATGTTAACCTTTAGAGAATCCTGAACTAGGACTCCCAAATCCTTTTGTGCTTCAGATCTCCAAAGCCTTTGCCCATTTAGAAAACAATCTATGCCTCTATTCTTACTAACATGCATAACCACAAACCTGCCAACATTGTAGTCCACCTGCCACTTCTTTGCCCACTCTGTCCTAGCCTGTACAAATCCTTCTGCAGCTTCCCAGCTTCCTCAACACTACCCATCCCTCCACCTATCTTTGTGACATCTGCAAACCTATTAACAATGCCCTCAGTTCCTTCAGCTAGATCATTAATGTATAACGTGAATAGTTTTAGTCCCCAACAGGGAGTATTGTAGAACTCCACTAGTCACCGGATACCATTGTTATGGATTAGACCAGACCATTCAAAGCATTCTTAAGCAGGCAGCCCAGACCATAACTTTGCAATTTGTTTTGGTAAGTGCACAGTGAAAATTATCCGGAGTAAGGTAGCAGGGTTGACTACCAGGTTTTAAGACAGATAAAACTTTATTCTCCAAATTACGGAATGAAGCACAAAGAACAGAATAAGGAACACCTACAGAACTCAGTCTATTCAAACTAGACTTAATTATGCTGTTCCAAATGTGCATAACAGTTCCCAATAAGCAAACCCCTTAAATACAGTAAAAATGAAACAAAGGCTTACAGGTCGAAGTTAGAAGGGCAGAAGGAGAGAGAGTCCAGTAGCCTGTTTCCACACAGCCCGGTCCTGAATTAGCTCAACCAAGACTTCAGTTTCTAGGACTGACCACTTCCCTTTCATAATGCAGGTCACTTCTAAAACATAAGCTTTGGCCTAAAGTCTCATCTGTTTGCATATAAACCAAAAGGCCTTTCATCTCTGTACCAAACCAGTCGATTCGAAGCCTGAGTGATTTATGACCCCTCTGAGAAAAACCAAGAACACAGTATCCTTGAGAAAAGGAACAGCTTTTAGAAAAAGGACCAGCTTTGTGACACTGTCCTGAGAACGACCCCTTTATCCCTTTTTCCTGCCTTCCTGCAGTTAGCCTAACCTCTAACCATGCCAGTACCTTACTCTAATCCCAATGGCTGATATCTTATTTAGCAGTCTCCTGTGCTGCACCTTGTCCAAATGGATCGTGTCCACAATCTTTCTTTTGTCTAACTTGCTTGTTACCTCCTCATTGAATTCTAACAGCTTTTTCAGGCATGACCTAACCTCATTGTGAATGTATCTACACCAAATGAAATGCAGCAGTTCAAAAAGATGGCTCATGCTCACCATCAAGCTTAATTCAGGATGGGCATGATGGATGGAAAGGCAAAGGCTGGCATGTACAGTGTCGTGTATTGGCTGAAGGTTGACATAGGGAATAAGGAGGCATGAAGACGAGTGGAGCTCATGCATTAGCACCAGTTAGATGCTTCATCGTTGAGTACATTCAAGGTGGAGATGAATTTTCAGGGAATCAATGAGTATGAAGAAGGCTCAGGAAAGTGAGTTGAGACAAGAGCTCGACCTTGACCATATTGAATGGTGAAGAAGATTAAAGGGATCAAAATGGTTTACTTTGGCTCCTATTTCTTATGCTCTTGCATCCTTAATTGGAGAGTTCAGCTTTTATCTTGTGTCTTTTAAAAAATGTAGATGCCTCTGAGGCCCTGGATAACAAATTGTGTGTCATTTATTTAGAGGGCAAGTGTACAATTGCTTTAGATATAGTACTCCTAGAGGGAAGTTTGTGTGATGGTTGATTAATTTACAGGCAACAGAAGACAAACAGACCATTGCAAAATCAGCATAACACACTCTTTCAGCCAGTATGCTGAGCCTGCCTGTTTCTGTCATGATGTGGAGGCACCAGTATTGGACTAGGGTGGGCAAAGTCAGAAGTCACATGACACTAGGTTATAGTCCAACAGGTTTATTTGAAATCACAAGCTTTCAGAGCACAGCTCCTTTGTCAGGTGTAGTGAGAAAGAAGAGCACGCAGACACAACTTATAGGCAGAGAGGTCAAGGGCAAAGAGATCAAAAGATCATACAACTGGTTGATTGATTGAGTAATTTATTGTCACTTGTACCAGAGTACAGTGATAAGCTTTGTTTACAAGCAGTACAGGCAGGTCATAGTTAGCAAGGATGTACAGAACAAAACATCTAGATGGAGACATATAGTTAACATTGCACAGGACACGCAAGAGAGATCAACATTAGCAAGATCAGCATGATTTGAGGCTAGAGAATCCATTCAATAATCCAATAATAGCCGAGAAGAAGCTGTCCCTGAATCTATTGGTGCACGTGTTCAAGCTTCTGTATCTTCTGCCAGACAGAAGAGGTTGTAAGAGATCATTATAGGGGTGCAATGGGACTTTGATGATGTTGGCAGCATTTCCACACATTCCCCCACATTTACCCCGGCCCCTAACACTACAGGCAGTTTAGCATGGCCAATTCACCTAACCTGCACATTTTTGGAATGTGCGAGGAAACCGGAGCACACGGAGGAAACCCAAGCAGACACGGGGAGAATGTTCAAACTCCACACAGTCAGTCGCCTGAGGTGGGAATTGAACCCGGGTCTCTGGCGCTGTGAGGCAGCAGTACTGACCACTGTGCCACCGTGCCGCTCCAGCCTGTTTAGCCTCTCCCTATAACTCAAATCCTCCAACCCTGGCAACATCCTTATCGATCTTTTCTGAACCCTTTCAAGTTTCACAACATATTTCCGATAGGAAGGAGACCAGAATTGCACACAAAATTCCAACAGCGGCCTAACCAATGTCCTGTACAGCCGCAACATGACCTCCCAACTCCTGTACTCGATGCTCTGACCAATAAAGGAAAGCATACCAAACGCCCTCTTCACTATCCTACCTACCTGCGACTCCATTTTAAGGAGCTATGAACCTGCACTCCAAGGTCTCTTTATTCAGCAACACTCCCTAGGACATTACCATTAATTGTATAAGTCCTGCTAAGATTTGCTTTCCCAAAATGCATCACCTCGCATTTATCTGAATTAAACTCCATCTGCCACTTCTCAACCCATTGGCCCATCTGATCAAGATCCTGTTGTAATCTGAGGTAACATTCCTCGCTGTCCACTACACCTCCAATTGTGGTGCAGTTTAGGGTGAGCAGGAATGATATAAAAGAGACCTAAGGGGCAACTTTTTCACGCAGAGGGTTGTGCGTGTATGGAATGTGCTGCCAGAGGAATTAATGGAGGCTGGTACAATTGCAACATTTGAAAGGCATCCTGGATGGGTGTATGAATAGGAAGAGTTTGGAGGGGTATGGGCCAGGTTCTGCAGGTGGGACTAGATTAGGTTGGGATATCTGGTCAGCATCGACGAGTTGGACCAAAGGGGCTGTTTCTGTGCTGTACATCTCTATAACTCTATGACTAAGCATCAACAAAAGGAACCAATTACCAGGCAATTAACATTTTACCAAATACAAAGATATCATGTGGAAAACAGTGGAGGTTTGATCTGATCAATATACTTCTGGATATTCTCCACACTTAGCAAGGTCTCTTTCAACAGTTCAGTATAGGCCAATCATTGTTTCTATGGAATGGGTAAACATTCAACTAAACACAGAATGCAAAATCTTTGAGTTCAGCTTGCACACTACTTCTGCGAAAGCAAACACAATTTTTAGGTGCCAAGATAAAATGATCTTTGAAATAAAAATATACATAGTTTAGTCTGGCAATTTGTTGATTCCTCAGTAGCTAAGAAAATGCAGCGGCCACATATTTCTTTCAAGCAAAGGGCACACTACAGGCATAAGATGGACATGAATCTGCACATGAAGCATTAGACCTCTACCCAGAAGGACACCCTACAAGAAACACTGTTCCCCTCAAAATGTATCACAAGTATATGGGTCGGGAGGACTCTTTCTGCCAGAGCTCCTGTGGATACCTTCTGCTCTGCACTGAGGGTCCTGACTTCCACATAAGTGAATTGGCAAAAGAAAGGTCTACCAGGTTTCAACAGAACATTGCTAGCTAGATCAACCAAATTGATGCGAGCATGTTAAAGTACATTAGTGCCTGTGCTGTGGACTGCTGCTCCCCTAGCTTGCTAATGCCAAAATTAGATCCTTACTGGCTTGATTCTTAGCTGTACCAGCAATATTCAAATTTGTTAACCCATCTCTTAGATACTTCAGAACAGTAGAGATCAGTTTTGCAATAGACATTCTATTTTGTCACACATATGGAATTGGAGCAGGAACGAGCTGTAGTAATCACCCGTCCTCATATTGTCTCCCTAGGAGATACCTCCTCTGCATTCCATTTTCCATCTCAGTAACATCTGAACAACCAGACAACAGGAAATCCCTGACAATCTCAGCCAGGTTTACCTTTGCAATCTTTAATCTATTTCTGAACAAGAATGTAATTTGTTTTTCATCGAAGGCATTACTCGGGTATACCTACAACAAAAAGGTAATGCTGCTATGCTTCAATTACATATGGTATTGGCAAGACCACATCTCCAATACTGTGTACAGTTTTGCTCCCCTTATTTATTGAAAGATGCATTGAAGATGATTCAGAGGAACATATTAGAATAATAGATTAATATCTGGAGTCAGTGGATTATCTTATGAGGATAGAATGGACAAGCTCGGCTTGTTTCCCCAGGAGTTTAAAAGATCCAAGAGGTGATTTAATTAATGCGTATGAGAGTCTGAATCATCCTGACAATGTGGATGTTGAAAGGATGTTTCCTCTTGTAGGTGAGTCCAGAACTAGACAGCATTGTTTTAAAATTAGGGATTGCTGTTTTAGGCCAAAGATCAGAAACCTCTCAAAAGATTGAGACACTTTGGAATCCTCTGCCTGAAAATATTTTAAAAATATTTTTACAGGAGATATAATTGGATTTTTGTCAGGCAGTGCAATCAAATGTGATCAAGGGAGATGGGAATGTGTAATTCATAACACAAACAGATCAGCCAAGATCTTATTGAATGGTAGAGCAGGCCCAAGGGACCGAATGGGGTAAAAACAATAACTGCAGATGCTGGAAACCAAATTCTGGATTAGTGGTGCTGGAAGAGCACAGCAGTTCAGGCAGCATCCAACGACCAGCGGGTCTACTTCTGCTCCTATGTCACCTGTTCGTACCACGTTGCATTTAGGGTCCCTAAAACGGTACATAGAAAGATAAGTTCCACACTACTGGGCTCCCAATGGGATTTGTGTTCAAAAGGGAGTTAAGAGCCAACAACAGTGCTGCAAACGTTTAGCAGTAATTCTCTGAAAATGGGATCAATACATTCTTTATACTGAATATTCCAGGAAATGTATAGTGAAATGGTTTTTTGTTAAATTTATAATAAATCCTTTCACAATATGTTTCATTATTTTCTTAGCATGGATTAATAACTTCTCATTAACTAGATATTTTCAGGGAATGGTCAATAACATATTAAAATCCTCTTCTCATTATTTCTAGATGAGGCAATAATCATTCAATCCTTAGTGGACAATGTCTTTCTGTTAAGGTGAAAGGGCAGTCTTCACAATCATTCATGTTGGGAATAGGCTAAGGTTATTGCTGGAACTAATGTCCAGTAACCCATTTGGGTTTGAAGTAAATTTATGCTTTCAAATTTCCTGTATTTCTAGGGAGCTGCTGCAGCCGTTACCATAGCTCCCAGAGATTTGAACAATTTGCATCGGCTGTTTGTAGTACATGCACATACGATGTTAACTCCTGCTGTGAGTCTATGTCCCTTGATACCTATTAAAATTTGCTGAATTCTGTGTTGTTTTCATTGACAGATGTGTACAAATGAAACATTTTCACTTCCGATAAAGTATATGCATAAATTCATTTCAAACCACTTGGAAGTGTTGATGGAAAAATGTGTAGATATTTTAAGCAGCCTGTTCAGACATGTTATGACCCATAGGTTTAAGGTGAGAAGGGAAAGATTTAAAAGGGACCTCAGGGAGAACTTTTTCACACAGAGAGTTTTGCACATATGGAATTAACTGCCAGAGGAAGTAGTGGAGGCTGGTACAATTACAAAATTTAAAAGGCATCTGGATGGGTGTATGAATAAGAAGGGTTTAGAGGGATATGGGCCAAATGCTATCAAATGGGCCTAGATTAATTGAGGATATCTGGTCGGCATGGATGAGTTGGACTGAAAGGTTTGTTTCCATGCTGTACATCTCAAAGACTTTCTGACTATATGTGTGAGGGAGGTGGGACCTAAACTCAAACCTTCTGATCCAGATTTAGGGACACTAAAACTGTGTGACAAGAGCTTATGGAATGATGCATAGGTATTTTCAATCGACCTGATTCAGGCATATTGTGACAGACCTTTGGAGTGGGTGAGACTTGAAATTAGGCCTTCTGGCTCAGAGGCAGGGACTAACACTGCTCCACAAGAGGCTTTGGAAAGATATGCATGCTAGCAGGAAATACCTAATCAGTGAATATACCTGATAGCTGTTGAATTAAAATCAGGGTGGCACGGTGCCTCAGTGGTTAGCACTCCTGCCTCACAGCGCTAGGACCTGATTGTCTGTGTGGAGCTTACACATTCTCCTTGTACCTGTGTGGGTTTCCTCTGGGTACTCCATTTCCTCCCACAATCCAAAGCTGTGCAAGTCAGGTGAATTGGCCATGCTAAATTGGCCATTGTGTTAGGTGCATTAGTCAGTGGGAAATGGGTCTAGGTGGGTTACTCTTTGGAGAGTCAGTGTGAAATTGTTGGGCTGAAGGGCCTGTTTCCACACTGTATCTAATCTAATCATTGATCATATTACTGTTAACACAAAGAGGATGGAGCAAATTTATATCCAGGTCACTTCAGCTATTGTTTAATAGTTGTACATTTGCTAGTGGAATCAAGCACAATGTACAAAAAAACAGACTTCATAACTCATCTCAAACTAATTTGTAGTCTGACTTAAAAGCAAAGGCATTATTAATGCTGAAAGTGAAGGTTGTGATTGAACTGCAATGTTTGGGCTAGTGTAAAAGGAACATTAATATTGCTTCTAGCCCATATTGAAAGTCATTCAGCATTCCTTGTGTCTCACATTAATTGCATCAGGTAGAAATAAGAATGCAAATTGTTACCAATTGACAGCACTATTAGCGTCAAGAATGAGGATAGACAAATTAATAGTTCAGAGAAGAAATTGCAGCAGAGGGTAGATCGCTGTTTGCCATGAGATGTGGTGGGAGAATTGTAGTTCTATTTCTGTGTCCATATGGGCAGTAAAGCCACGTAATTACTGTCCTTCTGGTTGTAGATTCTTAGATCTGAAAACTGGAAGATATTCAAGTCTTAGGCAAGGTAAAAGGAGCACCATAGATAGAAATTATGCAAAAATGCTGATTGCCGATACAGAGAAGCCACTAATGGGTTAACTCCTGTGAAAGAGATTCTATGGAAAGATGAAAGCTCACAGATACAAACAAACTCACTTTGAAGCATATGAATTTACATTAAAGCCTAAATAGCATGTAAATCAGACAATGGAAATGCAAAGAAAAGGTACACATTTAACAACATATCTTTCAAATGATTAGATGAAGAAAAATAGCAGAAAAATAAATTATTTTGTTAAACTTGCAGTTCTTACTTAAATGAACATAAAAATGAAGTCAACATTTAATTTTTACACAGTGATCAAATGATGGGTTTCATCCTTATTTCAACAAGAATAAGAAATTGAGAATGTAATGTTATTTCTGCCTTAGTGCACCATTTTATAAATGGTAAAGTCTTGGTACAGGAGCATTTCACGTTCACACATTAAAAGTAGTCTGATAATTATTTAAGAAATAAAATAGTAGTGGTTAAATGATATAATATTCTGATTCGAAACTTTTGTAGATTGTGAGAGATGGGAAAGGTTCAGATTGGCAAGAAAGTTGAATAAGAAATGTTACAATGCATCTCAGTTTCAAATTCTTAGCTGAAGAATCATGTTTCATTGTGCTAATGATCGAACAAAATGCATTCCTTGATGGATCTAATATATTATTATGCTTATTAGAAGTCAATATATTTTCTGGTAGTTTAACATCACACAACCCTTCTTAGCAACACTTGACAAAGAAATACATTATTGGATTCAGAACAGAGTCAGAGATTTAGAGTTCCAGCTGCAAAACCAAAGGAGGCTCTTTTCATGACTGGGAGAACATGAAATATTCAAAGAGAAAGAAGGCAGAGTTTGTAAACTTCTAAATCATTCATCCTTAACATCATAGTTACTGATGCAAAGAATTGACTCTAGATCGCACAGTTCAAAGATGTGCACGTTAGGTGACTCGGCCATGCTGAATTGCCCATAGTGTTCAAAGATGTGCAGTTTAGGGGCATTAGTCAGGGGTAAATATGGGTTAGGGGGAATGGGTCTGGGTGGGTTACTCTTCGGAGAGTTGGTGTGAACATGTTTTTTTCACACTGTAGGGGTTCAATGATTCTATAACCAAAGTAAATTTTTAGATGAAATGTAAACCTTGTATTAGTGTTAACTTTGTATTGTTTGTAATTGTATGATACTTCAGATTTTCATCAATGAAGACTATGTATTGAATAATATTTCACTACACTTTTACATTACAGCACAGCAATTTGTTTAGATTAGCAATCTTGTTAGATTTTTTGTGTAGTTTAAGCTATAAACAAATTTTATACCATATCTTGTGCCTTTGATTAAAAAAAACACTTTCTAGACATTCAACACTGCACAAATGTTGCACTGCACATCAGCCAACAAATGGCTGTAAGAAAAAAAACAAAAAATAAAATTCACTTCTAAGTGTCTGACTCAAAGGAATCTTCACCAAGAAAGTGAAAATTGAGACTTGATTCCTGACTGCTTATGCCTCCTTTTTTTTTCTAAAGCAAAAAGGTAAAGAGGACGTCAATCAATCTTTGTGTCAGTTAATACATTAGTCATAAGTTGTTGTTGCCATAGTCTTACTAGACCATAGGGGCTTCTCTCTTATTAGAGAGAAGTAACTGGTGGTGATTTCACTTGAGGGCCACCAGACCTCAGGCAACGAAAGGGGTGGAGAAGGAAAGTCTTTTGTGATAACCTCAAACTGGTGATGGGAATTGAACCTGCATTATTAGCATCACACTGCTCCGTAAATCAAACTGTCAACTGAGCTAGACTAATTCTCAGTCAGAAGTAGGCAATAAACAGATTATAGGGAAGAGGATGGGGCACAAGGATAATTGAAAATTTAAGGTGCCAATCAGGAGATTGTGGAAAGTGGCCTCAGTCAATGTCCATCATAGTTAAGAGCATCCCTCAATGAGTTAATAGTAATCTTCACCATTGAAGGGCTTTTGCTTGAAACATCGATTTTACTGCTTCTCGAATGTTGCCTGAACTGCTGTGCTCTTCCAGCACCACTAATCCAGAATCTGGTTTCCAGCATCTGCAGTCATTGTTTTTACCTAGTAACCTTCACCAAATCCAGGCCGATCAGAATTAATAAATGCTGTTAGTTGTGGCTTGGAATGATTTAATAAGCAACAACCATTAGTGATAAATGCATACACAAGTTTGAACGTGAAGTTTCTCTGCTGTCAAGATGTTGAGGTGAGAGACAGACCTTGTGTCATCCTAGCCCTAAACTGAATTAGAATGCAAGGGACACAGTACACATGCCCTGCTTTTATAGGTATTATTTATAAGTTGGGTACAGTCTCCTGAGCTAGTGCACCAGTCTGTCTCCTATTGCCTTATTGATTAAAAGCTTAAATGAACAAATTAATTTTGGGATTTGACTTTAAGTCATAAAATCTAAAACTTACAGGCATACTGCTGTTCCTTTTTTTCATGTTCATAAAATGCAAGGCTGATCCATTTTCAATCTACTTCAGTCAGAAGTAACAAGTAGATGACACTCACCAACAGATGCCAGTCTTCTACAAATCCACTTCAAGAAATGATTGAGTATACTAGATATAGGTATTGTGGGCGGCACGGTGGCACAGTGGTTAGCACTGCTGCCTCACAGCGCCGGAGACCTGGGTTCAATTCCCACCTCAGGCGACTGACTGTGTGGAGTTTGCACGTTCTCCCCGTGTCTGCGTGGGTTTCCTCCGGGTGCTCCGGTTTCCTCCCACAGTCCAAAGATGTGCAGGTCAGGTGAATTGGCCATGCTAAATTGCCCATAGTGTTAGGTAAGGGGTAGATGTAGGGGTATGGGTGGGTTACGCTTCGGCGGGGCGGTGTGGACTTGTTGGGCCGAAGGGCCTGTTTCCACACTGTAAGTAATCTAATATATTAAAGGTTATGGCCACAATAGCTTTTCTGCCTTCATTCTGAATATTTGTGCTCAAGAATTGACTACACTTCTAATCAAGCTGTTTGATTACAGCTACAATGCTGATGTCTATTTGGCATTGTGGCATTTTTCTGGCTTCATGGCCTATCCACAAAAAGGACAGCGCTAAATCAATTACCACCCATCAGTCTGCAGAATCGGGAAAGTGATGAATGGTGTCATTGATAGTGTTATCAAGCAACATTTACTCATCTCAGTTTCACTGAAGTTGGGTTCTGCCAAGACCGTTTGACTCCAGGTCTCATTACAGGTGGGATTGACAGCTCTTGACATTAAGGCAAGATTTGATCAAATAGAATGGCAAGAAGGCTCTGTACAGTTGGAGTCAATGGGAATCAAAGGGGAAACTTCCCACTGCCTGAAGTTATAGGTAACACAAAGGAATGTGTTTTGAATTTTGACAGCTGATCACCTTCGTCCCAGGACCTTATGCCTAATTACTTTGAGCTGCTTGATTGGTAAAGCTGCCTCTTTTGTAAGGTCATATTGGAGGATGTTTGCCAATGATGGTACACTGATAAGTTACATTTGCAACTCCCAGGATAATGAAGCAATCTGTGCCCACGTGCAACAAAATTCATGTTTCAGCTGCTAAGTGGCATGTAACTTTCTGCCACACAAGTGCCAGGCAATGAAAATCACCATTAAGAGAAAGATTAACTGCCTTGATTTGACATTCAGCAACATTACCCTGGCCAAGTTCTCGAGTGTCAACTTTCTGGAGTTTGCTATTAACCCAGAATGTAACTGGACCAGACACATAAATACCGTGTGGCCACAATGTTTGGAACTCTGAGATGGTCCAGTCACCTCATGACTCTCTAAAGCCTGTCCACCAGCTATAAGACATGAGTTGGCCATGTGATAGAGTATCTTCACATGTCTGATTGAATGATGCTTTAAAATCATCAAGAAGTAATTAACTGGTATTTCTTTCACTGTCTTGAAATATTCACTACCTTCACCACCTTTGCTAGAGACAAAAATAACTGCAGATGCTGGAATCCAAGGACCACTTTTTACAGCAGTATGAACAATTTATGAGATGCACATTGTGAACTTGCCTAAGCTTCTTTGATAGCACCTCCCAGGTATTTGACCTATACTACCTCCAAGAACATCAGCACAGGCATATGTGACCACTAGTGCCTAGCAGCAAGCTAAAATGCCAACTTCCTCACCTTAATTGCATTGTGGGTATATCTTTTACACAGAAAATGCAGCAGGGCAGTAAAGTGGCTTACCATGAAGGACAATTAAGAATGAGAAATAAATATTGGACTTTGCATTGGTGCTAACATCCCATCAATGAATAAAGGAACGTTTACAGAAAATGAAGACAAGACTCGCTCTTTCCTGCCTGATTAAATGATGAACGTTTATCCTTTACTTACAACAAGAACCAGTTGACCAGCATGGATGCGATGGGCGCAAGGGCCTTTTCCTGAGCTGTCGATCTCCACGACTCTGTGATGCCGTGCCCACTCCTTTAGCAGGAAGACCAATTGCTAACTGAACAAAAAGATCATCTTGATTTTCAGATGATTTCATAAAAGCAAAATGTAAAAACTCTTGAAAAGGAAGGAAAGTAGCTGAACAAAGGGATATGAAAACTTTGGATGATGAATATATTTTGTTATCTTAAGGTAAAAGAATAGAAATAAATAATTATTGGATAATATTGCCTTATTCCCAACATTTCAAAAGTATGTGCATTTAAATGAGTTATTACATTTGTTAAAATAACAGAGGAAGGAATTTAAATATATGCACTGATCAGTAATTTATTTCCAAAAGAATCTCACTTATCTTTCATATTATTCGATGTCTTGTTATCCATATACATCCTGTCCAAAAACACAAAACTAACATTTTCATTGTGAAAAATTCAGTTTTTAAACAAAATTAGCTTTCTGATGTTTGCAGTCTAATTATGTTTCACAAGTCAAATAAAATTGATTTAAAATTGAAACACCTTTCTCTTTGATATGCACACAGATTTTCTTTTCATAAAGTCAAAAGAATATAATACAACTTTAAAAAAACACAACTACTGTTCGATCCTCAGTATGTTATCAGTTGACTAGTTTAAATCTTATTGATGTATATGTGCAAATTCTGCAAACTGTAAATGTCCAGTCAACAAACCACACCTCAGCAAACAGAGTTGTTGCTTTGAGTTGACGTATTAAACTCAAGCCCTAACTTTAAAGCAACATACTCATAAAGATATCATAGACAAAATATTATCTTTTTAAAAAAAGACACATTTTATTCTAGATTACCAAAATGCTAGGAGACAACATACTTAAATGGGTAAATTAAATCATGTTCGTAGCAGTAAGAGAAACACATAGAATACGTAAAGGGAGAATAAGACTCTGAACACAGCTCTGGCAGTAGCACTAATTATTACTGATTGTTACATTAACTATACTAACATCTTGGTTCAGTATTCTGACATTAATACGAGTAGGCTTATGGAGGGTCTGGCTAATAAACAGACTATAATTTGTAACCACAAAAAGATTTTAAAAACCTGTCATGATGGGAGATGATGGCACGGGATTTAAGAAGCCATTAACAGATAGGAGACTTAATTTCTTTTGTTCATTTACAGGATGAGATTGTTGCTGGCTAGGTCAGCATTTATTGCCTATTGCCTAGAGGGCAGTCAAAAGTCATTTTAACCACATTGCTGTGGGCCAAGACCAGGTATAGATGTCAGTTTTCTTCTTTAAAGGACATTAATGCACCGGATGGATTTTTCTGACAATCAACAATGGATTTGTGGTCAACATGAGACTGTTAACTGCAGATGTTTATTGAATTTGAATTCCTCCATCAGCCATTGTCAGTTTGAACCTCTGCCCCAGAACATTGCCTGGGTCTCTGGATGAATAGTTCATTATACCACCACTGGGCTGTCACCTCCCCTATGAATTGATGGTATCAATGTGGTCCTACAACCAGAAATATATTTCACCAAAGTCAGAAGGTTAATTATCAAAATGTGCACTTCTAATATATGGTTAGATCTGGTGAGAGTGGGAAGAACCGAAAGAAATCAAGATTAGAAGGGAAATAGTGTTTTTCTTCTTTAAACGTGATGAGAGCCTCACTAACTAAGCAGCATTTATTGCCCATCCCTAATTGCCCAGAGAGCAGTTGAGAATCAAGCTCTGTGTTCTGGGTCTGGAGTCACAGGTAGGCCCAACTAGGTAAGAATGGCAGCTTCCTTCCCTAAAGGACGTTAGTGAACTAGATGGACTTTTTTGACAATTGGCAATGGATTTATAGTCATCATTAGTATCGTAATTTCAGATATTTATTGAATTCAACTTTCACCTTTTGCCATGGTGGGATTCGAATGTGGGTCCCCAGAACATTACCTGGGTCTCCGGATCAACAGCCCAGTGATCATACCACGAGGTCATCACCTCCACATTAATGAGATTAAAGGCAAATTGGAGAAACTGGGTCTGTTCTCTGTAGAGAAGAGCAAAATGAGACGAATTTAGATAGAAATGAACCAGTATCGTGGCAGCTGTGGATAGGGTAAGTAGGGAGAAACTGTTCCCATTGGCTAAAGAGTTACCATGATACCATGGATTTAAAGTGAATGGCAAAAGAACGAAATGAGTGGTGCGCAATTCACAACCTGAAAGTGTGGTTGGAGGCAAACTCAATCATTGGTTCCAACAGGAAATTACTCAATTCTCCTAAGAGAGAAAAAAATGCAGAGAAAGGGTTGAGTTTCTGACACAAACACAGAGGCCAAATGGCCCCCTTCTGTGCTATGATTCTACGAATGCCAAATAACAAAAATAGAATTTAACTAATTCAGTCATTGTTAATGAGAAGGGTGTTGTTACCTTCTGAATGACAATAACATCCACATTGTTACAAAACACCAACACATTGGTGACTATCAAGAGAGATCTATTTTTAGATCATAAGTATTTACATATTACAATATAAAAAGGAAAGGTGAACTCTTTGCAGTCTTACATGACCGTGCATGCGGATTTATTCCCTGTTGTCATTCTCCTAAGAGGAATAAGGGTAACCCTAACCTGACCATTGCACAGGTTCCAGACCAATCTGGAAGTAGACTAACATGGAGTGTTCTATCTCCACAGTACCAAAAAAGATCAGCTCTGGCCCAAACCATTGTGCTAGCATTCTGCCAGCCGGTTACATCAATCGTGTCCTGACACCAGTCAGCGGACATGTCTCCCAAGATTGTATTAGAACTTCGAGCGAAACAAGTGTAATTGTTGGCCCTTGGGGTAAACACTGGAGGTAACATGGAATTCTTTACAGGTGGGAAAATAGCACCTAAGGTGGTACAATTCGGAGGGTCCGCCTGCATGGTGAGTGCCATCATGCAGTGAAATCCTGCTGGGTCTATATTAGGGAACAATGGGGCTGGGGTAGTAAATAGAGTTGGCCTGGCCGAGGAACACGCGACACAATTACTCATATTCATTGAGGTTGCGGTCGCTGTCATCCAGTCCAGCCATAGATTCTTATCCCCGTACCCAGTGGCTAATTTAATAAGGTCCCTTCTCGTGAGGTTGTTGTAGTCTATTACCACAACTCCTGAACTTGGTTCTACCACCATGCTTGTTATGTTTTCGGTTTGTGGCTGGTTCGTAGGAGGGTCCACTAAGGTTACCTTCACTAGTTCCATGGTATCCACTCTTGATTGATCTACACCTATTACAAAATAAAAGCTTCTGTCATCAATCCCACAGTAAATCTGTACCTCTTTGGGACCAGGGTTAATGTTGAATCTTGTCAGGGTTAGCAAGAGTGGATTTTTTAGCTCTGAGGAATGATCGAGTTGCCCCTTAATCAGGCTCACATGGTCTTGAACTTTCCATCTATTATCCGAAGGTGACAACTTCTTGGGTGTCCATCGTACCTCAGTCCATGTTAATACATGATCCCACGATGGGCATGGGTCATAGTAAATGGCGTAGATGCAAAGATATACATCAAACCCCCTCCTGCTCCCTGTATCTTGGCCACTGTCAATTACTTCGCACAAGTCAAACTGGTATGTTGTACCACACTTTTTATCATGTCTGATGTATACCCGGCTCCCCGCCTCCCTTAAACATTTGTCCGCCTCTGGTCCTGTTGATCTTTTGTTCCTGGAACTTTCTCCCTCACTTGTGTGTTTGTCCCTCGTGGTTGATACCCCTATTAACAGTGGCATAACACTTATACATAAAATAATAGCAAAAACTCCCAACCGCAACAGCCTAGGGTTGTGTGGGCTCCTTACAGAAATGAACATTATGTCATTTACACAACTTTCCTATATGTTTTAAACAAAATCTTCTTGTGTTCCGGTCCTGTCCTCACTTATGGTCTCCAGAAAAACCTTTCCTTGGAGATCTTTAGAACCTCTCCCCCTTTTTCCAGGACCCTCTTCCTGCAAAAGTTAAAAGTTTAAGACCCTTCTCCTCTTTTTCTGTTCTTATTTGTTCTAGAGTTCTCGTTGGCGGTTCCGTGGCTGCACACTGGCTCCAATGGTACCAGCTTTTTCCTTTCCCCTGTAGTCTGACTGCATGAGATGTCCTCTCCACCACCTTGTAAGGTCCTGTCCACCTTGGCTCCGACCACTTCCGTTTGATCACCTTCAGCAGGACCCAGTCTGTGGTAGATGGCACCTGGCACTGCAGGTCCCCCTTTGGCGATCCAACCTGTTTGGAGAAAGCTGACACCAAAGCTGTTAGTTGGTCATAGTAAGGTTTGTACCTTAGAGAGGCTCCTCCTCCCTCTAACATCTGTATTCCAGCTCCCGGTCTCGGGAACTGCTGCCCTGTTGTTAGCTCGTACGGGATGAACCCTGTGATAGAGTTTACTGAGCTTCTAATGGACATTGAAGCTAAGGGTAGGGCATCCACCCAGCTTAACTTTGTTTGTGCACACACTTTTCCTATTTTTCCTTTTATGGACTGATTTATTCTTTCCACTTTTCCCTGTGACTGAGGATGGTACACTGTTCCAAACGTATGTTTCAGTCCTAAAGCTGCTTCAACTTCTTGCAGGTCTTTGTTCTTAAAATGTGTGCCATTATCTGACCTGACTCTCTTTGGAAACCCATGCATTGGAATGTATTGGTTTATCAAGAATTTGATCACTGTTTTTGTGTCTTCCTTTTTCGCAGGTATCGCTTCTGGCCAACCAGTGTATGCATCCATTGCTACCAAAAGGTACCGGTATCCGTTTCCTCTCTCTATCATGTCAGTGTAGTCAATCACTATTTCCTGACCTGGCATTCTTGGGAGAGGGAATTTTCCCTCGTGTGGTTTCACTGTTGGTCACACATTGTATTCTGTACATGTTTTACATTCCCTGATATAATTTTCAATCATCGCTGGCAAGAACGGATGCCACCAATGTGTCAGATACCTCTGCATCTGTGTTTTTCCACAATGTGTCAACCCATGAGCTTCCTGGAGCATGGAAGCTATCAAACCTGGGGGTAGCATTGGTCTACCATCCGGTGACCTCCAAATCCCTTCTGACTCTGTGGCCTCTCTCTCTCTCCATACTGTCAGTTCATGAGGAGAGGCTTTCTGCTGCTCTTTTATTAACACATTTGCATCGCAGGCAGGCAGCAGGTCATACACTATTCTCTCTGTTTGCATCATTATGTACTGGGGAGCATATCCTGCTGCTTTTTTTGCTACTAAGTCTGCTTCCTGATTGCCCTTAGCTACTGTTGTATCAGTTTTGTCATGTCCTCTACACTTGACCACTGCCACTTCTGCGGGTTTCATTAGGGCCTCCGCTAATCTTTTCACATGTTTTTCATGTTTAATTGGGGTTCTTGCTGCTGTTAAGAATCCTGCTTTGATCCATTAACTGAGTTCTACCTGTATAGCCCCTACCACATATGCAGAGTCGGTATAGATGTTCACTCTTTTTCCCTCTGACCATTCTAACGCAGCTATCATTGCCTGTAGTTCAGCCAACTGGGCTGATTCTTTGCCTGTCACTTTTCCTGTCAACACTTCCTCAAATCCCTCACTTGTCCATCGCACCACCACATAGGCTGCTTTAAGTCCTTCAGTTGGATGTCTGTAACAGCAACCATCTGTGAACAGCACTTCTTCTGGGTCTACAAGTGGTTTTGCCCGTAAGCCTGCCCTAACTTTGACGTCTCTCTGTACCCTTTCCTCACACATGTGTGGCTCTCCTTCTCCCATTTTATCAGCCATGTTGATTCCCTCGCGTGTGAAAGTTATATGTGATGTATTCAGGATTTTCTCTAACCTGGTTTGCCGCCGCAGTGACGTCATTGTGAAGGCTGTTGAGTTCACATAGGCCACTATACTGTGTGTCGTCAGTACCATTAGTGAATGGCCCATGACTATATGTGCTACCTTTTGGAGAATATTTGCTAACCCTGCTGCATGTCTTGTACATGGCGTGTGTCTGTCCTCTATTGGGTCAAGGGTAACACTTACATACATCAGCACCTGCCTGCCTTCCCCATTTTTCTGAAAAAGAACACCATTTATTGTGTATAATTTTTCAGAAATATTGAGGAAAAATGGCTCTTTGTAATCCGGGACCGCTAAATCAGCAGCCCGCGATAGGGCCTGTTTAAGAGATATAAAACTTTCATCTGCCTCCGTGGTCCACTGCAAATGGGCCGACAAATTTCTCATGCCTTGCTAATTTACCATGGCCCTGAGAGGGAAAGTGAGCTCCCCATATGATGCAACGAATTGTCTGCTGTATCCTGCCAACCCAAGAAATGAGAGCATGTCTTTTACAGTGACTGGTTCGGTATGATGCAGAATGGAGGATCTATGGGACGGAGACACACCTGTTCCTTTAGCGGAAATAACTCTACCCAGAAAAGACACCGTTTGTCTGCAGCATTGCAATTTAGCCCGTGAGACTTTGAAACCGACGTTATACAGGTGAATCAGCAACAACTTTGTGGCTGCCAGACAAGAAACATGATTGGGTGCCGCCAGAAGAATGTCATCCACATACTGGATCAATATCACCCCCTTTAGGAGTGTCAGGTCCTTCAGCTGCTGTTTCAGTACCTGATTAAACACCCCCAGCGACAAAATGAACCCTTGAGGGACCCTTGTGTAACATAGTTGTTGGCCTTTGTAGGTGAACGAGAAAATGTTCCTCAAATGATCAGCTAGGGGCAAACAGAAGAACGCGTTGGCCAGATCAATGCACGAGAATCACTTATGGTCAGGGGTCAGCACAGACATTGCAGTGTATGGGTTTGGAACTGGAACTGTTGGAGTAGAGACAACACTATTGATCCATCTAAGATCATGTGCCATCCTATATTTACCTGTATTCTGCTTCTCTACAGGTAAGAGAAGTGTTCCAGGCTGACTGGGAGGGTTCTAGCACCCCTGCTGCTAACAATCCTTCAATTGTGTCGGCGATGCCGGCTTCAGCCTCTGGTTTATGTGAATATTGTCTCTGCCAAATCGGAGTATGGTCTATTAAATCAAATATGATTGGTGTGACGTATTTGCAGTAACCAACATCCGTTGAAATTGCTGACCACAAGGTATCTGGTAGAGTGTCAAGCATCGCTGCAGCCTGTGGATGGTCTGTTTTTTCCCTGCCGTGAAACCTTTCAATCTGCCTATGTTCCAGCAGCACCTTATCAGTTGTCCTGTACATAATTCTGTAGGCTTCCTCTGATGGTGAATATTGTAAACCGGGTAGCTGAGTCCAAACCCAATCAATTAGCGCCATCAAACATTTGGACATAGGTCCCAGATCCTTGGCCTGATATTCTGCATGCACGGCCAATGTGACATGAGGTATGGCTTCTTCAGACATCTCATACCATTCCAACTGTTCTGCAGTTAGTTCAACAACACCCGCCACACCTTCTTTCCCTAACAGAATGCAACTGGAGGAAATATTCCATTGAGTCCCTTCTAGGTGCTGATAGAATACATGCTGATAGATTTCATTATCATCACTATCATAATAAAGGGTAACATGAAGGGGATCTGCAGGAGGAGCATAGGGATGCAGCATCTAAACCCAGGGTTGCCATTGGTTGTATAAAGACTGTATGCCGTTGTTCTGCCTGCTTTCGGGTTCTAGGAGTCCCCAGTATATATCTGCCCACTGCCCTTCTGCCGTTGGTGATGTGTCCACTGATAGCATCATTTGGGATCCAGAGTGAATCATTATCATGGAACAGTTGACAGAATAGCCATTCGGAAAGGTCACTACCAGTCTGTCTGGACGCACAGAACCGAGGCCCTGCATCTCACCAGCAAGTCACAGCCCATCAGATTGACAGGGCATGCAGGTGATGAAATATACCGGTGAGGAAGGTCTGTCCGGCCACTGATGTGATCAGTGGCGATGTCAAAGGCAGATTTTCTGGTTTACCCGAGAACCCTATTAACTGGACGCTGGAGGATGACATGTTTGACCAAGGTATGTCACAAGTGATGGGAGAAAATCTTGCACCCATGTCAACCAAAAAAGACAGATTCTTGTCCATTACCCTCATTTGTATGTAGGGGTCTGCCAACCCCGCATGTCCCTGAGTCCTCAGGCCCCGTCAATTTTCGTACCCCTATCCTTCCGGCATAATTTGGGGGTACTGAGCCTGCACCGGGGCTGCAGCTGCATTTGGGGCTTGATAAGGCTGAACAGCCTGTTGAGAAGGAGGCTGACTTGAGCGGACATACTGTCCTCGGATCGATCCCTGGCCTCCCTGGGGTCCCCACAGCTTGGGACAATTTCTTCTCCAATGCCCGGGTTGGCCACATTCAAAACAGGTGTTGGGTGACTGACCTCTGAGTCCTCCGCGGCCCCTTCCTCTACCACGCATTCCTCCTGCTACGCCTATAGGCCTGCCCCCATAGTGGGCGTGGTGTGGCATCCAATCAGGTGTTGGGTCTAGACTCGGGAGGTTGTTTTGTGGCAACGGCTGCTGAACTATCTGATTAGTTGTCTTTTGGGAGACCTTCTTTGTATCATTAGCCTTCCTTCTAGCCTCATCGAGCTGTAACTTCAGCAACGAGTTGACTCGTTGTCTGTTTATCTTTATCCTGTTTTGTCCTGTGGCGCTTCATATGGTGCGTCAAGTGTTTTTCCCACTGTTCTGTAGAACAACCTGGGATATCGGGATTACTCTCCATTGCCTCTTTTAATTCCTTAGGCATCACTGCCATAACAGCATTTCTAAATAACATGGTCTGTAGCTGACCTGACCCTGGATGGCTCCCCGCAGTATCTGTCCATGTTCCCTTACATCTGGCCAAAAAGGCAGACATATCCTCACCCTCCTTCATTGTGAAGGTGAGCGAGTGCATCGCCCCCGGTGGAATCGGAAATCTATCCCTCATTGCCCTTCCCACACAGGTGGCATGCTGCGTGAACGGATCTGAATCAAGTAGGAAGGTGGTCACCGCAGAAGCTTCAATCTGCTATATTTCCCACATACTCAAATGCTTGCCCAACAATGCTCTCCAGTCACCCATAGCTAACTTGTGGCCTAGTGTATATTGGCAAAATTTAGTCATCCAGGGCCCACCTCCCTCCATGGGTGGGGGCATTTTATCCAGGATGCAATTCATATCAGTAAATGTGAAGGGCTGATAAACATCCCCCATATAAGAGCCTCTGTAAATTAATGGTATTTGGTGGTGCTGAGACTTTGTGGGTTGTCGTAATGTTTCTCTTTGATGCAGGTTATAACTTGTTTCAGGTAGGGGCTTCAGTGGAGGGCCATGTTCCATGTGCATTGTGAGTGAGCCTGTGAATGTGACGGGGTAGGTGTGCGGGTCATCATCTATCAGGGATTCTTCGCCCTCAATTTCCATACTATTTTGAGACGCCTCCTCATCCAATTTCTCTCTATCTCTTTCTTCCCTCAACTCTCCCCTTCTTCTGTCTAAGAACCCGTCATCTAGTAACTGACCTGAGTCATGTAATCTTCCCTTCTTTTCACTCTCAGCACTATATGGTATCGAGTGAGCATCTGGCTCTTGCACTGATGAATGTCTCCCCTGTTTCGGCTGTTCTTTATTTCTGCTGTGCGTCATTATCATGCTGCTTGCTTCCTCCGCTTCCTTAACTGTCTGTTCAGCTTCTAGTCTTAATTTTTCTACTTTTCTGATGCTTTCTTCTACTGCTTCCGCCAGTCTCTCTTTTGCTACGTTGTACTCTCTGGTTCCTACTTTTTGCACATCTAACACCCCTTCTTGAACATACATGAGTGGCATTCGTGTTGTGGATATGGGGGTGATGGTTGTACCCCAGGCAGTTTAGGATATAATGGCGCAGATGGTCCTGCCTTTTCTGTCTCCTTTGCCAGTCCTATTTTAAAGGTACCACCTACTCTCTTTTGTAATGTTTCTACTGCTACACAGTCAGATGAATCCTCCTCTCTTCCTTCTTCCCGCCTTCTTTCGTCCACTTTCTTCTAACCAATATTGACCCTTTCTTTCCCTTCATGTGCTCTTCTACTTCTAGTTTAGCTTGCTCTTCTGCTTTTCCTAAAAATTGTGACAATTTCTTCCTCTCCTCATCTTTAGGGACTTTGCCCTGTTTTTGTAATTCTTCCCAAACCTTATCATATTTCTCCATCATCGTTTTTGTTTGTTCTTTGCGAGTCCACTGACTTCTAGCTTTACCCCACTGCTGTTTTACGGGCAACATTAAGTCGGAAGAACATCCTCCGTTTTCTTCACATTCTTTATCAAATTCCCCTTCCATTTTATGTGTTTCTTTTGTTTTTAATCCTCCCGTCCAGTAGTCAGTTGGTTTGGATGTAATATAACTGAGCAACCAACCCAATCAGAGACAAATCCGGTGGCCAGTCAGTTTGTATGGAGTACACCCAAGCAACTGACCCTTTCAGGGAGAATTATCAGCAGTTTCGTTGTCACCGTTAGGTTTCCACTGCCGACTCTCTCTTGCTGAGACACCACCATCTTTGTCTTCAAGACACTACTGGCTTTTCTGCCACCCTCCGATATAATTTTAAAACTTACAACACATCAATCTTAAACCAAAATTTGTGAGTGTTGCTTTTATGAGATCCTGCTCAATGGACTTTAAACCTCCTCACACTTACGTACCTTGTTGCTTTTACGGGGACTCTAACCCCACGGGATTTTAAACCTGTATGTATTAAACTTTGTTGCTTTTATGGGGACTCTAACCCCATGGGACTTTAAACCCGTACGTACCTTGTTGCTTTTATGGGGACTCTAACCCCACAGGACGTTAAACCCATACGTCTTATACTTTGTTGCTTTTATGGGGACTTTAAACCCATTCATATTATATCAATACTTTATCCACTTACTATTACTAGGACCCTTACAGTATAATGACAACAATCAATTTGGTATCTCCAATTGCAGAACTTCGATATTAACAGGTGTCTGCTCACCTTTTTATGCGGCACCGCTTGTTGTTGTCATCAGACGTCAGTTGTTCATTGTTTCTATTTTTGTCTCTTTTCCATCACTTCTCCGTCTTCATCACGTCGGGGTCACCAAATTGTTGGACTTTAGCTCAATCTACCAGCTTACTTTCCTCTATGTGTGAGCCCAGTCCTGCGTGTTCTTTAAATGAAGCAATAGGAGAAGGTATTCGGTCTCAAACTCTTAGATTATTTTAGCGGTGCCGCATAAAAAGGTGAGCAGACACCTGTTAATATCGAAGTTCTGCAATTGGAGATACCAAATTGATTGTTGTCATTATACTGTAAGGGTCCTAGTAATAGTAAGTGGATAAAGTATTGATATAATATGAATGGGTTTAAAGTCCCCATAAAAGCAACAAAGTATAAGACGTATGGGTTTAACGTCCTGTGGGGTTAGAGCTCTGGGTCTAGGTCTTCCTGTCCCTGACAAACAGCAAAGTGTGTCAGTTCATGAAGTCCAACGCATTCCTGTCCCTGACCCAGTCTTTTATACAGTACAGAACGTCATGCAATCACTGAGGTGGGATTGTCTTCTGATTGGCTGTTAATCTGACTCCACTCTCCACCCCCTTGCATTCCCAGATGTCTAACCCCATGTGGCCTCCTTCTGCCCGCAAAAACAGAGCACCACGTGACCTCCTCTTGCGCGCGAAACAGAGCACCACGTGACCTCCTCTTGCGCGCGAAACAAATACATCATCAAAGGCTTCTGAATGCCGTGTGGACGAAGCCATGTATTTACATTAACCATGCTTCAGGTGAGAGGAAAGGTCGAGAGTGAGCATCTTTCATAGTAACTTCAGCTGGTGCAAGAATTCAACCCACACTGCTGGCATTAATCTGCATTACAAACCAGCAGTCCAGCTAACTGACTCCCTATATTAGAATGTAAACAATGCCCTATAGGATTGCTTTGAGAAAGCAGCCCCAGTTATTTAACGTGGCCAGACAGGTTCAGATTTTACCTTTATTCAAGCTATATTTAACTGTACATTTTGAAAGTGCTGAAAACAAACCTATGCAACCAGTACACATTTTGGTCCCACAGATCTGCATTACGATTGCTAGGTGTCACTACCAAATGAACCAGCAGAGGGTAATGTTTAATAGCATAATGCAGAACATTTGGTTCATTGCACAATACTCATTGCTCAAACTTGTGAAAACTGCATTCATAGAATCAAATGCCACCAACCAATTAAAACTGCCCTTTCTGGAGTAGTGTGTTCTCAGGAGCTGACTGCAGGAAAATAACCAACGAGCCAAACTGTGGTGAATTATATCACATACCATGCAAGTACCCATGATGAGACTTCCAATTAGAGCTGGGCAATGCATGCAATTTTGAGCATGGTGCTACAGAGTATTTTGAAAGTACAACATTCCTGAATAGCAGTTTTGTTATTTGCAGAAGTGACAAGTGTTTCTTAAAGATTCTTTTTTTAAATTTGTTTTGTACAGGACACCTTGAAATATCACAAAACATATGACCAGAGAGCCAGACATTTTAAAAACAACTACAGTGAGATGGCTTATTGAGCAACACCGTATTTATTTAAAACATTTCACATAATAGGAACTAAATATGAGGGGAATAATTTATTTGTGTTACACATGTAATGAAATTGTAAACTAATTTTTTGCATCCAATTCTAGTTTTTGTTACTCAGAATACACACAGAAAATCTCAGGTTCTATTACCCAGAATATGCAAGTGTCATGATAATAATGTTATCAGTGCTTGATGTTTTTATTGCATGAAACTGATAGCAACTTTTAGCATCTGCACATATTTAGTTTCACCAGCAATTCCAGAAATTGTGGTCAATGATATGCTGCTTCATACAGGTTGCACACTATCGCAGTCTGTTGCAAATATAATCAATGCAAAAATTGCAAATTGATGCAAACTTAAAATTGTAAGCATCATTCTCACTGTAAAAACACTGAAGTCATTAAAACTTATTGAACAATGTCTAACTGAGTTTGCAATGAAGTCCTCATTTTCAATGTCTGATGATCAACAATTTTGTGGGCGGCACGGTGGCACAGTGGTTAGCACTGCTGCCTCACAGCGCCAGAGACCCGGGTTCAATTCCCGCCTCAAGTGACTGACTGTGTGGAGTTTGCACGTTCTCCCAGTGGCTGCGTGGGTTTCCTCCAGGTGCTCCGGTTTCCTCCCACAGTCGAAAGATGTGCAGGTCAGGTGAATTGGCCATGCTAAATTGCCCATAGTGTTAGGTAAGGGGTAAATGTAGGTGTATGGGTGGGTTGCGCTTCGGCGGGTCGGTGTGGACTTGTTGGGCCGAAGGGCCTGTTTCCACACTGTAATGTAATCTAAAAATCTAATCTAATTTTGTAGGTGTGGCATTTCATCTGATCAGGAAAATAACATCAAATCTCAATTTTTAAAAAATAGCATTTCTTATTCCTCTAAGATCATGTTTCAGTTTCTATGTAATTCAATGTACATGTATCATTCATGATTTTGTTCTCCTCCAAAACTAACCTCTGAATTATCATCCAAGTCTTTAACTTCCTGTTTCACTGCAAGAATTGTTCAATCTGCTTGATTGACCAACCTGTAAGATTCAAAGACATGAAGTAAATCAAATCTCTCGAGTTGCACAATTTAGAAATAAAATCCTACTCCTAAGTAACTTTAACAGACTTGTACATTTCTGATATTTCCAGAAGGGTATGGGACATTTGCAAAGGGAAGGAGACTAGAAAAAGGTAACATTTGGTGCATTAGTTAATGATAATATTCACACAATAGAGAGAGATGATGTAAATTCATGAAACCCGCTAAGTAGAAGCAGTCCAAGTTGAGACCAGAAATTGTAAAGACAAAAATTTACTCGTGGGAGTGGTGTACAGGCCACCTAACAGTAACCTTCAAGTGCTTGACTCTGAAACAATTACTGCAGCTACAAAATGTCCAAAAATCTTGCACAATGTGTGGTTTCTCTCATCCACTAAGAAAAACTTGCAAATGTCACAAAATGCCAGCCACTATGTTCCACAAGAGGATATTGAGCTAAAATATGTAGAAAGCCCAAAGTGTAACACAATACTCGATGGCAGGATGTGAAGAAGAACCAATTAAGGAAGTCATGATTTGGAGATGCCGCTGTTGGACTGAGGTGTACAAAATTAAAAATCACACAACACCAGGTTATAGTCCAACAGTTTAATTGGAAGCATCAGGTGGTTGTGGAGGACGCAGGTGTAAGACCAAGGGGTACGATGCTCAACTCATCGACCGCCAGTTCCGATGTGCTACAGTAAAGAACCGTAATGACCTCCTCAGGAGACAGACACGTGCTGCAACTGACAGGGTACCCTTTGTTATTCAGTACTTCCCAGGAGCTGAAAAGCTACGCCATGTTCTTCGTGACCTGCAACATGTTATCAATGAGGATGAGCACCTCGCCAAAACTTTCCCCACACCTCCACCGCTCGCCTTTAATCAACTGCCACACTTCAAACAGATCATTGTTCGTAGCAAGCTGCCCAGCTTTCAGGACAACTCTATACGATCCTGTCACAGTAGGCACTGCAAGACGTGTCAGAGTGTGGACATAGATACCATCATTACGCGTGGGGACACCTCCCACCATGTACATGACAGGTACTCATGTGACTCAGCCAACGTTGTCTATCTCATACATTGCAGGCAAGGATGCCCGGGGGCATGGTACATTGGGGAAACCCAGCATAGGCTACGGCAACGGATGAATGGGCACCGCACAACAATCAACAGACAGGAGGGTTCCCTCCCAGTTGGGGAACACTTCAGTGGTCCAGGACATTCGACCTCGGACCTTCGGATGACCATCCTCCAAGGCGGACTTTGGGACAGGCAGCAGCGAAAAGTGGCCGAGCAGAGGCTGATAGCTAAGTTCGGTCCCCATAGGGAGGGCCTCAACTGGGACCTTGGGTTCATGTCACATTACAGGTGACTACCATTGCACTATACACACACACACACTGCTACACACACACACACACTCCTATACACACACATACACATATACACCGACACGCACACAGACACTCACACCCACCCTTACAGACACACACACACCCACACTCTCACATGCATCCCCTCAGAGACGTAGACCACTCTATACTCATGCACACACATATACACTCTCTCTCACAGACATTCACAACCCCCCATCCCAGACACACACACACTCCCACACTCACTCATGCACCCCCTCACAGACTTAAGACACTCTACACTCACATATACACATATATACACTCTCTCTCACACTCACAACCCTCCCAACTCAGACACACACACACACACACACACACAAAGACCCACATGCACAAATATACATATATTTTGTGGGGTGAATTTGTACTTGCAGAGTTACATTGTACTTTGCTCAAAAACTGCATGAATTCATGTAAAACTCTTGTTATCTCACTTTTTAGATTAGAATCAATCTAAACATCATGGCATAGACAGAGAACACAGGGGGCTAACACCTTCAACATATTGTCTAGCTAACACCAATTGTTACAGTTAACCTGAGAATGCAACTTTTAAAAGAGAGTTTTTTGATTTACACTTGAAAGAAGTGAAACTATCATGGTACTTGAACAGATGAAAGACTCCATAAACAAACAAGGTATTTTTCAATGTATAATTTCAGTTATATCACACTGTAAACTTTTGCTATAAATTCTGTGTCTTACAATTGTGTCCTCCACAACCACCTGATGAAGGAGCGGCGCTCCGAAAGCTAGTGCTTCCAATTAAACCGGTTGAACTATAACCTGGTGTTGTGTGATTTTTAACAATTAAGGAAGGATTCCAAAGATCTGTCCATGCTGTGAAAGCACAGCAAAGTCCGAGAGGTGACTGCAGTGGCACTGATTACAGGCCCCAGTCAGACAGTGCAGGTAGTCAACTTGACTCACTACAGAAAAAACTGCACTTATTAACTTCTATCCAAATTTTATACTCCAATAAGCAATTTATGCCAAAATAAGTACTGTTGCAAGGCAACCATCACTTTGCATGCAACTTACAAGAGATGCATTCAGAAACTGGCACAATGTGGTGCAATCCACACAGCTATCTGCTTACAATGGGTCTGACAATACATGGACTGGCATTATCCAAGTTAGTTGTCAAAACAGATCTTTGGGACAGAAACCTGAAATGTTTTACATCATTAATTGAGATCTTACTATCACATTACTGGTATGCACAGGTATATTAAATCTGTTAGTTATAACACTAAAGATGTCATATTACAACATAGAGTCTATCCAGCATCTGGCTAACCTCTTACACAGACAGGTTTGATCTGATCATCAACTTGAAAAGTGATGCAGTATGATATGGGCAGCACAGTGTCTCAATAGTTAAACACTGCTGTCTCACAGCATCAGGGACTGGGGTTCAATTCCACCCTCAGGCGACTGTCAGTGTGGAGTTTTCACATTCTTCCCGTGTCTGCATGAGCTTCTTCCAGGTGTTCCAGTTTCCTCTCACAGTTCAAAGATGTGCAGTTTAGGTAGGTTAGCCATGGGAAATGCAGGATTACAGCGGTAGGGTAGGCAGGGTGGATTTGGGTGGGATGCTCTTCAGAATGTGTTGTGGACTTGATGGGCCAAATGGCCTGTTTCCACATGGTAGGGATTCTACAACATCCAGAAGAACCTGTCTAACCCAACAGTAAGCCACCTCAATGAAGTATTCACATTCAAGACAAGTTTAATCTGCAAATGGATTCCACGGTATAAAGCAGAAGCATCTGGAGAAATGACTTGGTGCAACTCCATTACTTGTGTTTATGAAGAAATATGGCATTCTACATGTATTTTTTGATCCAAGGTGACTGAACAATGAACTAAAAAAATGTCCACCTTACAGTTTGATCCCAAATTCTAAGATGCCAAGAATTCTTCCAAACACATTGCCAGGAATAGTATTGTCCATGCATATCTCCCTGGAATCATGAGAACTGACAACTTTTAAAACCTTCTTTAGTATGTAGATAGTTTCCTCAGCTTACCACTTGGATTATCCATCACCAGGATGTTGCAATGATGTATGAATCCTGTCATTGAGAATCCACAAAGCTGTCTCAATCACAGATAGCATTGCAGTTCTTAAAATAACAAAACATGAACTTGCCACAAATTTCCATCAACTCATGTCAGCAGCAAGAAATAATGATCTTGTTTTCAACAGTAAAAATGCCAAATCAATTTCTTTGCTTTCCTGTATATCAGTATTGCACCTGATCCCATCAAAATAACATATGTGTCGAATACCTTACACTTGAAGCCGATAGTGGTTTATAACAGTGTCTTCGTTTCTCAAACTTTATTTAATCTCCAAGGATAAGGAGGATATTAGGAAAGAGATAAACTAACCATGATTAACATTAAACTGAAAGTAAAAGCATACAATGCAGCAGACATTAGTGGTAAACGAGAGGGAAGGGAAAGCTTCAAAACCAACAAAAGGTGACCCCACCCCCAAAATATGAGAAAATTTGTCTCAGGCTTGCTGCAATGCTGCTGAAAGAACAACACCTTATTTTCTGCTGAGGGACCCTGCAGCTTTCTGGACTCAATATCAAGTTCAACAATTTTAGGGCTTGAGTCCCTTCCCCATGCTTTCCCCCATCTCCACACACCAGGCCATGTTATCACATGGTCTGCTATTACACACTACCCATTAGACTTTAAGAGTCTCCATTAGCAGCTACTCACTCTCCCAGGCCGACCATTATCCACTCTTTTGTCTGTCCAACTGTTTTTCTCTCTTTTTGGGCTCTATCTCTATCGATCATTTACTCCTTACTCTCTCCCCCCATCCTATCTTCTGCATAAAAAACAACTTTATCCTAGCTACCAGCAGCTCTGAGGAAGGGTCCCTGGACCCGAAATGATTTCTCTCCACAGGTGCTGCCAGACCTGCTGAGTTTTTCCAGCAATCTCTTTTTTTGTACCTATATTATTCTCTTTGTGTGTTTGTGTGTGTGTGTGTGTGAGAGAGAGAGAGAGAGAGAGAGAGAGAGAGAGAGAGAGTGAGAGAGTGAGTGTGAGTAAAGGAATTACAGTTTTTTAATTAGTAGTATTATATGCCAATGGTTTATAACTGTTTACCTGTCGCTAGAGTGGAATTTCTCATAACAAATAGCATTCTTGTTAAGTACAGAAACCTGATCTGTGCTTTATATCAATATGAGTTTGAAAGTCAGATAGTTTGGAGAACTTGATATTTTTGTAAAATCTCTAACTATTGTGTCAATCTCATGAATAGCAGGCTTGCTTTCCAGTGCACTGCCCCAGTGAGTTGGAACAAGATCACCAAATTCCATTTTGTGGAACAAATGAAAGATATCACTTGTGCAACACTTGACCCAATGTCCACCGTATTCTTAATGTTAAATGTATCTCAACAAATTGTGTCTGACAATGATGTGCAGTATACAAGTGCATCCTTACAAGCTGCAAAGCAAGTGGATGGTTCAAAATATTACCTCTTCTCATCATTATCCTCTGTCAAATGGTATTGCAGAATCCACAGCTGGTGCTTTAAAATCCATAATCATTAAATGGAAAATGACTTGCCAAGATTTTCGGATAGCTATGTTAAATCCATGTTGTCTCTCAGTCAATGTTTGCCCTCATTGGCAGTTCATAGAATCCCTACAGTGTGGAAACAAGTCCTTTGGTCCAACAAGTCCACACCGACCCTCCGAAGAGTAACCCACCCAAACCTATTCCCCTACCCTATTGCTCTGCATTTACACCTGAGTAGTGCACTTAAGCTACACACCCCTGAACACTACCGGCAATTTTAGCATGGCTAATTCACCGAACCAACACATCTTTGGATTGTGGGAGGAAACCAGAGCTCCCAGAGGAAACCCAAGCAGACAGGGGGAGAATGTGCAAACTCCACACTGACAGTCACCCGAGGCTGGAATTGAATCTGGGTCCCTGGTGTTGTGAGGCAACAGTGCTAACCACTGAGCCACTGTGCCACCCCAATTGTCATGTATGGGAGATAGATCCACACAATTCTTCTCTCCCATATTTTCACCATCAACCACATGTGCAGGGCTCATTGTTAAAAGGAAGGGAGGTAATGATAGCAGACCATGTTCAATGAGATAACGATACCACACAGTTATCCCAACTTGAACCAAGGAAAAACATACCTGACCAAGATTTATCGCACAAACACAGGGAAAGATAAGACTGTATAGAGATTACGTCTGGTTGCGTCATACCTCCATCAGGGCATTACCTGATTGTAATACCATAACTTTATTTATATGCTTCTTTATATACTTTATTGGAAAAGGTTATCATTCTTTCATAGAATGCACACAATGCAGAAAAAGACCACTTGGCCCAACAAGTCCACACTGACCCTCTGAAGAGTAACCCACCCAGACCCATTCCCCTACATTTTCCCTGACAAATGCACCTAACCTACACATTCCTAAACACTATGGGTAATTTAATATGGCCAATTCACCTAACCTGCACATCTTTGGATCATGGGAGAAAGCCCACACAGACATGGCGAGAATGTGCAAACTCCACACAGACAGATGCCTGAGGCAAGAATCAAACTTAGGTCCCTGGCTCTGTGAGGCAGCAGTGCTAACCACTGAGCCACAGTGCCACCCTACTGTGAAGGGGAAAGGGGAAGGGCATGACTCTTTAAAGGGAGAAAGGGGAATATAATATCATGGCACAGATTACAGACTAGACAGACCTGTATCTTTACATCATGACATGTGACATTCTGGTACAAAGATATCTGGTTTGGTTTTGTCACTCTCATTGTGTAATGGAGTCAGTCAGCTGTGTGTGTATGTAATGTCTAGTAATATCAGCAAGAACAGATTCAAGACCATGCATGAAATTCTGTGATGTTGTTGCCTTATAAATAAATATTTATGGAAATAACTTTCAAGATATCGGACTCAAGAAAAACTTGATAACTTGCTAAGTAGAAGATCGTAAACTAAACCACAAAATTGTATCACAGGATCAATGGCCTTTAGGTTGAGCAACATAAAGTTTATTTTGATCAGGTTAAACATTTATTTTTATGGTTTTTCACTGAAATCGTGCTGAAGATTGAAATGCTTTCAAGATTTCTGTAATTGATCATGAGGTTGGAAATGCAATACAGGGCAGAGAATAGGATGCAGACAGCTCAGTCACTGATATGTCAAAGGTCATGTCAAAATATGCTGTACAGAATGGGAAAAATCAATCTACTCCGCTGACCATGAGCAAGAAACAAAATTTTATAAAGCTAGTGTCAGCAAAGATTACTACAAAGTGAATAATTGACTACTTCTTGTGGCTCTGCAATAAATCATTTCCTAGAAGCATACAAGAGTAATCGATTGCAATAAGGGTTGCAATAAGGGTTTATATGCTGCGTGAATTTCCAGTTTGAAGTTTCATCTTTCCCAGTTATCAGAATTTGCCAGTATTTTAAATCAGGCCAAGGTCCAGTTATCTCTCGACCTGCAATTTTTGGGGACATTTGTGACCCGTTAATAATTTTAAAAATTATTTTATTGGTGATTTTTCCACTCAGAAATGACATTTTGTTCATACAAGTTGACAAGACAAAATATCACATGGGAGCATTTGTGTTGATGGATATTTAATTTTGAAAACATCACTTGGTTTCTTTGATTTTTTTTACATCTCAAATTTTCAACCAATACTTCAGACATTTTAATGATAATGACAAGTCCTTGGGTGATTTTCCCCAGATGGAAACTCCAACTTGTTAAGGTCCTGGGTGAGAGGAGATGAACTGTCTCCACATCTTGTATGCATCCACCATCTCTGTTAGTCACCAGAAGTTTAATTTATAAAGATTCCTTTCCCATGAAGACATCCTCCTCCCAGAATAAATGAATCTATGTTTAAAAATGAAACAATTTAACAAGGCTTTCTTGTGAGATAATTGGGAAGTGAGTTTATTAGTTGCTAAATTTAAGAAGAATTCATAATGTAATGCAGTACACAGAGATGAGAAATGAGTCCAAAAAGAGATAAAGGTTAAATAAAGATGCCGATTAGTATCTGTGCTCTTGAAGATCTGATTGACGGACATTGTAGCTGTTATGTTGGATGGTACTGGTGGCACCTATGTTGACAGTTGAATAGTTGATTTTAAGGACCAGAATCTTACAGAGTCTAAACATCCCAACACTGAGATCATCTCTCTCATTGGTTACATTTTTCACAAGTGGCATGGTGAAATTTCACCAGGCAGTGGCAAGTTGTCACTTGGCAATGACTGACAATTGCTAAGGTCTATGTGGAGATGCAACTCACCTCATTAATATTCGGATTGCCATCTTACCAAACTTGCCAAACATAGTAGCCATTAGGAAAAGCTGGCATGGAATCCAAAGAAGTTGCTGAGCAGGATCAGCTCGCTGATTCCTCTGAACGATGTCCATCTTCCTGCAGAACACGGCATGACTCACAAGGACGAGCCACATGTACCCTCCCAGTCAGCTTTCAGGGAGCCATCACCATCATCTTGGCATCTCTCCCTTGTATTAGTAGGATGCCCAGAATTATCCAGCAGGGCCCACCAGCAACTAGCAGTGTACAGCAGCATTGCATACAGTTACCGCACAGGGATGGGCACCCAATCAACTACGTGGATCATGCTGTCTACCAGGACTGCTCACATGTTCTCTCAGCTCAAATTCACTTTCTGCCTCCATGATTTGCCTTGCCGTACCCTGCCATGCTTTTTAGGGGCTTGGGGAGGTTCAGATAAGTGATTGAGGGTATGTTGAAGACAGGTGGTGCATTTTACCAATCTTACTCTATTAATTACATATTCCTCCATTCTGGCTTCATTGATATCCAATTCCAGCCCCAGTTTACAACTTATTCACCTACTCCCTCAGTTGGTCACAACTAGGTTAATAATAGAAAGGATAGCTTCCCCTGTGGATATCTTTCTTCCATGTCAAATAAATTTATATTTTAGAAGGGTCCAAACTGACCAAACTATATTAAGTTAATCTAAAGCTTATTCATGACCAATCGCAAGAAGAAATAATAATTCAGTGGCCAGATTAGAAATGAGGAGTGACCCTCAGAAAAAGGTAAAAGACGAGAAAAGATCAGATCAGTCTCTGAGTCAAGCGTGGAAAATCATAGCCATCACTTTGGAAGGTTCAAATAGTAATGACATTAGATTAGATTCCCTACAGTGTGGAAACAGGCCCTTCGACCCAACAAGTCCACACCAACCCTCCGAAGAGTAACCCACTCAGACACACTTTCCCCTCTGACTAATGCACCTAACACCATAAACAATTTAGCATGGCCAATCCACCTGAACTACATATCTTTGGATTGTGGAAGGAAACTCACACAGACATAGAGAGAACGTGCAAACTCCACACAGACAGTTGCCCAAGGCTGAAATTAAACCCAGGTCCCTGGTGCTGTGAGGCAGCAGCACTAATCACTGAGCCACTGTGCCACTCAGTTATTGAGCAGTTGATTTTATGATTCTTGGCTTTTCAGTTGAATTGAATGTCTTTTGTCTCTTTCTTTTGTGGTGGTTGACTAGCAACACTCAGAGTAAGCTTCTATTCCTCTTCTACCTGCAGTGCGTGGCCTCCTAAAGTCTGTTCTCAAGCTGTGACCTATACATAACACTAGTCCACACATTAGTACAGCAGCCACTCACAAACATAGACCAAGGGTTGCAGTCAATTTTATAAAGCTGTTGTTTTTTGATTATCTCTGGAAAGGTAAAATGCAAGAATCTCTGCAAGAGATGGCACCCTTCTGGGAGGGGGGAAGGGAGGTAAGTAGTTTGTTTTAATCAGATTTTTAGGACAAGACTTCAGAATCACTGCAGTGTTATAATGGCGAAGAAGACCATTCAGTCCCTCATGTCCACACCAGCTCTCCAACAAATATTATGACATTCTCCTGCCTTTTCCCCATTTTTTTTGCCTTTTTTTCTATTTAAGTAATCATCCAATCCTCCCTTGAATGCCTCAATTGAATCTACTTCCAGGCATTGTATTCCAGGCCCGGACAACTCACTGAATGAAAACATTTTTTACCTTACATGTGCTTCTTTTGCAAATCATTTTCAATCCATGCTCTCTCATTCTTGACCCTTTAATAAACTTCTCCCTAGCTACTCTGTCCAGACACTTCAGGATTTTGAAAACTTCAGCTCTTCAGAACTTCAGATTACATATTCTCTTCACCTTCTTCTCTGCAAGGAGAACAGTCCAAATCTCTCCAATCTATTCTCATCCCTGGAACCATTCCTGCACTGTCTCCACATCCTTTCTTTAATGTGACACTCAGAACCATACAGAGTACTCCAGTTGAGATCTATCAAGTTTCTTATTAAGTTCAGCATCACGTCCTTGCTCTTATCTTCCATGTTGGTCAGGCAGCACCAAAGGAGCAGGAGAATTGACGTTTCGGGCTTAAGCCGTTCTTCAGGAATCCTTATGCCCGAAACGTCGATTCTCCTGCTCCTTTGATGCTGCCTGACCTGCTGCGCTTTTCCAGCAACACATTTTCAGCTCTGATCTCCAGCATCTGCAGTCCTCACTTTTTCCTTATCTTCCATGTCCCTGTTAAAAAAAGCTAAAGATTCAGTATGCTTTGTTAATTTCTGTCTCACATCTTCAAAGTTTTTGTCAATGATCTGTGCAAATACACAACCAAGTCCTTCTGCTCCTGCACCTTCTTAAGAATTGTATTCCTTATGTTATCTGTTCATGTTCTTTCTACCACAATGCAGCCAGCATCTCAAATTTGTCTGCACTGAAATTCTTCTGCCATCTTTTCACCTATTCCCATCAACTTGCTTCTACCTTTTGGGGTTCTACACTGTTCTCCTCACAGTTTTCATTGCTTCTGAGTTTCATCTGCAAATGTTAAAATTACTCCCAGGACCCAAAGATCTAAATCATCACATACATCAGGAAATATGAAATGAAGGATAGAAATATATCTGCCTATTGTCAAGACAGGGGATTATTTGGAAAGCTTTTAAAGTCGAGGTATACCAGTCTTCCCAGTCATTCAGTGTTGCATCACATTCTTGATTTCTATTTGGGTTCTTTTTCTAGTTTCTTGAAGAAGCATTTTGAGGGACTGCCATGAAAGTGAAACAGGAAGGAAGGGACTCTAAATGGAGAAACTGCCTATGATGAAAATAAATTACAGTCCAAATAGTGTACTTGAGAAGAGTTTATTTCTCTAAGATTTCTGTTACTCTACTATGTGGGCCAAATTAAAGTTTTCACATAGCATTGCAATATCAGTGCTGCAATATCAGTGCTGCATAAATGGTTCTTGAATTTTTGCAGAAATGAGCTGATCTCACGTGATAATGTGAATCTGCTTCTGTCGGCTTCTTGGCTCTTGATGCTCTGAGGTGGAAAGGGTAGCAATTTCATGCACCAGCAGACATAGAGGATCTGCTAAAGGGCCTGAGCCTTTTTCCTAGGGCAAGGGGAATTATGCAACAGGACATAGGAAGAGAAAAAAAACAAATGGAGACGTGGGAACACTTTTACTGGGCTAGAAACAGTGCTGTGTGTGAGACTAGCTTGCAGTGAAGGTATTCCAGTTATATTAATGGCAGGTCCCATTTTGAATCACTGTCATGCACCAAGTGAGACATCCACCAATTTATGCACAGACTCCCAGTTTCCTCCATGCTTGTTAGCCACATTTGTCCAAACTGAGCCTTATCAAAGCTCAAGTTAACCAAGTATACAACATGGCAGGCTGGCCATGACTATATTGAATCAAAGCTAAAGGCATGGCTGTGAGTTTCAGAAGGACTGGAATACCAGTGTTGTCTGGCAGTGTTCAGGATGACGATGTGGTTGTGTGGTTGGAAGTTCCTCTGTGTCAAAGTTACACCAAGTTTGTAAAACCTGGAGTGCTGGCTCCTGATGTTACTAGCTTAATCAGAGGACTGACAGCTCCAAAACTGCTGAGGTAGATCAGACATGTGCACTTAAAAATAATTCCAGGAGCTGAGTGTCAGACAGATCCATTGGGGGCTTCCAGATGCTGTTTTCCCTGCCCCCTGCTCCCTGTGATGCATTCCAGCCCTGATTCCAATGACCCACTGGATTGCCACAGAAACACCTGCTCCGTTAAGTTGGCAGAGCTGACAAAATTCCAGCAGCTCTGTAAGGTGGCCTTTAATTAAAAATTTTCCTTTGCCTCTCAGGAGACCAGGAGAATGAGCCAGTTTATATGATCTTTCAGAGTTGCTTGCCTTTGCTTCATCTTGCCCTAGGCCTAAAAACACATGTGCTGAAATCTGTTACTGTCACACTACTGTGATTCAGTAGGCTAGTGATGTGTTACTGCCTGCTTTGATTCCTGTATTTACCTGATTTCCCTGACATGTTTAGCTATTGCTGTGCAATTAAAAATACTAAAATTATCACTTTGTTTTTAGAAATTGACTCAATTAGGAATGGAAACGCCTTCGAATTCAGCATTGCTGGGAAAGGTCTCTTTAGGTTAGGACATGTATTAAGTGGGATTCCTTCTTGTCACTGCCTAGTGGGGCCAAGGTCTTAGCCATGATGCCGTCTGTTGCCTCCTCATCCTCATTCTGACAAATATTGTTTGTCTTCTTTTTGATGTCATCTGTCCATCTTCATCACAGCTAATATGACCCTTTCTGTCCGCTATCTGTGCTTTCTAGTATATTTATCCCATCTTGTAATCTGTCTCAGGTCAGCAGAAAGTGCAATATTTTGACAACTTGTAAAATACGTTTGCAGCTTAACGATTTTGCAAAGACAACCACTGCTGCCCCAGGCTCCATTCGGTGTTTTTCCTCTTTTGTGTAAGAATTTTGTAAGAAGAGTGACAGAAATGGGGCAGTCATTGGAAATAAGTGATTATAAGTAGATAAATGGCTGGCAATTCTCCCTTTTGTGTGCTGCAGCAATGGTTTGATTTTGTAGCATTGTAAGAAGAAGGGACTGCTGTGCTGTTTGTCTTTTCCGTATCAGCTCTAATGGACCTGCCCATTGTCCAGCCAGAAGTGGCAGAATGACTCTGCTGGAAACAATCTCAAGTGATAAAAATTGTAACCGTACAGCCTACATGGCCACTATCTGACTCCAACCAGTAGGGAGCTTTGATGTCAAGGGCAATCACTCTCACATAAAGCTAATTACAAATATATAAAGAAAGAAATGGAGGACTAGGAACATCTGTTAAAAAGTAAGACAGTAGACAAGCTATAGCACACATTCAAGTAAAATACATTCCATTCAGGTAGAACGATTCTATGATAGGTTTGCACTATCCATGACTAGCTGAAGAAATTAGGGATGGTATCAAATTGTAAGGAAAGACATGATTTGGAGATGCCGGTGTTGGACTGGGGTGTAAAAAATTAAAAATCACACAACACCAGGTTATAGACGAACAGGTTTAATTGGAAACACTAGCTTTCGGAGCGCCGCTCCTTCATCAGGTGGTTGTGTGACACCACATCTTGATGAAGGAATAGTGCTCTGAAAGCTAGTGCTTCCAATTAAACCTGTTGGACTATAACCTGGTGTTGTGTGTTTTTTTAACTAAGGAAAGATGTATAGCATTTTTTAAAAAAAAATCAGTGGTACCAGGTGATTGGGAAGATTTTAGAAACTAACTAAAGATGACACAATGAGAAGAATAACAAGGGAGAAATTAGAATGAGATTAAATTAGCAAGAAATATAAAATGGCCATGAATTGCTTCCACAAGTGCAAACAAAGGAGCAGAGTAGCTAAAGTAAATGTTTGTCCCTTTGAGAATGATACTGGAGAATTAAGATCAGAAAATAAGACAGTGGGCAGAGACTTTAAATAAATATGTTGACTTTGTTTCAAAAGCACAAAGTCAGGAGACTACCAGTTCCATGAAATTAACTCATATAAATGTCTGCCCAACTTTTGGGTTTTTAATGGGATGGGTTACATTAAAAGCCAGAATAGCTAACTCAGGAAGATGTGAGGCGTGGAGGAATGCTGGGAAGAAGGCCCGTCTTAGGGCTCAGACACGATCCAATATTCTAAAATAAAGGCATAAACATCCCTCCAGCCCTCACCCTTTACAGCATTCTCACTCTCTACACATGCCCCATCCATGCTAATCCATGCCACATCTTTCCCATTACTCTGATTTCCCCAAACTGTTCATACACTCACTGCAAGGTATGGCCTCTGCCTATCCTCATTACTCATCCACTCTGTTCCAACTTATATATCTGTACCAAACCCTCATGGTGCTTTTATAGCACCTATGCCAACTTAACCCACACTATCTTTTGCCTTTACACCTACATTGCCAAATTATCCAGGTTTCATGAGGTTCACATCTCAGGACCCAAGTTGACATTAATATAAAGTTCTACGTCTTTACTAGGAGAAAGTGAGGACTGCAGATGATGGAAGTCAGAGTCGAAGAGTGTGGTGCTAGAAAAGCACAGCTGGTCAGGCAGCATCCGAGGAGCAGGAGAATCAATATTTCAGGCAATTCCTGCTGAAGGGCTAATGCCTGAAACATTGATTCTCCAGCTCCGCAGATGCTGCCTGACCAGCTGTGCTTTTCCAGCACCACACTTTTTGACTCCTACGTCCCTACTGCAAACTTCACTCTATTGAGAAAAACTCTTACTTATAAGAACCCTACAATTCATTTCCTTTAACTACACAATGCCTTATAAGAACATGCATTTCATTCAAATGCAAAATCACTTGCAATTTCAAACATTGGAATACATCGCACCACTCCAAAGAGTCTATAACCACTTCTAGCAGGTGGACTGCTAAAATAATGAATGCTTGTGAAATCAGTCACGTAACACTTGTTCAGTAAATGGTAACCCTCAGGTTTATGCCAATGGACAATTTGAAATAGCACTGTTTTAACACCTTTCATTTTAAAAGATTTAAAAGGGAAGGATTTAAATACATTGACAGCTTGGTATCTCCATTTGACATTTCATTGTGACAGCTTGATATGCCCTCATCACATTTTTGACAGGTCTGTTGACAGTTCCAAATAACCACACAGTTAATGAGTTAACATTTTTTTTTATCTTTGTTCATGCCTACTTTTAATGAACCCTAAGTAAATCTTACCTTTACCAAAGGAATTCCAGGATTGTATCCAAGAAATACCTTACTTCTCCAATTTAATCAGAACACTCAGTCTTTCAGACACCAAGTACACCAAAATCAGTCAGGAATGGAGGTAACTCTGACTTATTTGGACGGCACGGTGGCACAGTGGTTAGCACTGCTGCCTCGCAGCGCCAGAGACCCGGGTTCAATTCCCACCTTAGGCGACTCTCCGTGTGGAGTTTGCACATTCTCCCCGTGTCTGAGTGGGTTTCCTTCGGGTGCTCCGGTTTCCTCCCACAATCCAAAAATGTGCAGGCTAGGTGAATTGGCCACGCTAAATTGCCCGTAGTGTTAGGTGAAGGGGTAAATGTAGGAGAATGGGTCTGGGTGGGTTACGCTTCGGCGGGTCGGTGTGGACTTGTTGGGCCGAAGGGCCTGTTTCCACACTGTAGGGAATCTAATCTAAGCTGCCTTCTCAAAATGGGTACATGTGAAACATGCCTTGCCACCATTCTGATCTCCATGAAAAAGGTAAGTGACGTATTCAGGGGTGCGACATCTTTTTAATCATAGCGATGTACAACATGGAAACAGACTCTTCAGTCCAACTCGTCCATGCTGACTAGATATCCTATATAAATCTAGTCCCATTTGCCAGCACTTGGCCCATGTCCCTCTAAACACTTCCTATTTATGTACCCACCCAGATGTCTTTTAAATGTTGTAACTGTACCAGCCTCCATCATTTCCTCATTCCATACATGCACCACACTTTGCATGAAAAAGTTGCCCCTTAGGTCCCTTTCAAATTTTTCCCCTCTCACCTTAAACCTATGCCCTCTAGTTTTGGACTCACCCAACCCCAGGGAAAAAAAACCTTGTCTATTTACCCTATCCATGCCCCTCATGAGTTTATAAACCTCTACAAGGTCACCCCTCAGTCTCCGATGATTCAGGGAAAACAGCCATATCCTATTCAGCCTATCCCTATAGCTCAAATCCTTCAACCATTCCAACCTCATTGTGAGTCTTTCTGAACCCTTTCAAGTTTCTCAATGTCCATCCCATAGCTGGGAGACCAGAATTGCACACAATATTCAAAGGTAGCCTAACCAATGTCCTGTATAGTTGCAGCATGACCTCCCAACTCCTATACTCAATGCTCTGACCAATAAAGGAAAGCATACCAAACACCTTCTTCACTATCCTATCTACATTAGACTCCACTTTAAAGGAACTATGAACTTGTAGTCCAAATGGAGAGGCTCTTCATTATGGTGACAATCCAGGACTTAAGACAACTGCATCCTCCCCCACCACTCCCCCCACGGAAGTATTTCTAGTTCACCAATTTGACCCTTACATGTGGAGCATGAAAGTTGCTTCTACATAGACACAAACGGACCTAAAAGGTCCCATTAGCTCAATCTGTTAGAAAGGTACTTGCATGCTTTAGGCAGGAATACAATTGCTGGTTTGCAGTTTGCTCAAGATTGAAATCAAATGGATCTCAAGTGCAGGTTTTAACATTTCTTGTTTGCCTTCTGCACCATAGACACTGAAAAATGGAGATATCAGCAGACAGAAATTGTCCCCAATCCATCTTTATGAATATGTATACAAATATTCATTTATTTTTCTTATTGCCACACCAAGGCTCCGAGAATATCTTTTGATATAGTCCACACAAACATGACAAATAACTATTAGTGTCATTAATTGCAAGTAACAAATGGTTTATTAACCAACTAATTATGAAATGCGATTACCATTGAGTTAATGAGGCTTGTGACAAAATGTTTGGCATGTTAAGAGTTTTTGTGATATATTAACCTTTAAATAACTGATGTATTTCATCAGATTGTGAAGGGAACATTTTTGGATGTGGCTTTACTTGTTATTTTAAACACCTCAGTTTAATTTGAGAGCTACAGATACTTTCTGTATGGAGCATAGTCAAATCTCGAATCAAGAGCTTGAAGTGATAAAAGCAAACAGTCTCCAAAAGATGTTTCCGTGTTTTTCAATTAAAAGCCTATTCAGAATCCAATGTTCCAGTTCTAAATGTAACCAGTACTAATCTACTGACAAGGAAAATAAGTTGAAACATTTGATTGATTGTAAGCCTCACAATCCACAACAAAACTGTGTGGCTCTCTCTGATAACTGATTAGTAGGTGTAACAGGATTGGAAAAGCATTCAGCGAAGGCTTCTATGTTTCACTTTTGACACTCAATTCTTCCTGTGCAGTGGATGTTCTGGTAAACTTAGCTTGTTAAGATGCCTTATATTTAAGTAGCACTTTTAACGTGCTTAATGTTCCATAGCACTTCACAAGCCAGTCATAAAGAAAAATTAGAGACTGAGCTATGTAAATCGATAAGAGGGATGTTGAATAAAAGCTTGGTCAAAAAGGCAGGCTTTAAGACATGTTTTAAGTTAAAAAGTGAAATTGAGAGGCAAAGTTCAGGAGGGAATTGCAGAGTTTAGAGCATAAGCAACTGTAGCTGTAACTACCAACAGTAGAATCATTAAATGGGGCACCTAAAAGACCAGAATTCATGAGTGCAGCAACCTAACAGGATTTTGGAGTGGCAGAGGATTACAGAGATGGTGAGCAAGGCTAAAAATCAAACAACCCCAGGTTGTAGTCCAACAGGTTTAATTGAAAGCACTAGCTTTCAGAGTGCTGCTCCTTCATCAGGTGATTGTGGAGATAGAGATGGTGAGAGCTGAGGCAGTGGAAGGGTATGAAAATAAAGTTGAGAATTTGAAAACCATTGTGCTAGTTAATTAGGATTTAATGTATATCAGTACAGACCTGATAGGTGTTGTCTTTTTTTTATTTCAAAAATATACTTTATTCATAAAATAATTTGATGGTCATGCCATACATACGTAAACATTTGTATTTATCATTTGTATATACAGGTCTGTACGTTTATCAATCATATGTCCATATATTTAGCTGAGGTGTCAGCAGAGCCCAAAAGGTTGCGCAGGCCCCCTGTTCTTCTTTAGTCAGGCAGATGTTACACAGTGGTCTTTCCCCACCGCGCCTTGATGGCAGCTGCCCCAAGCTTCAGCGTGTCCCTCAACATGTAATCCTGGACCTTGGAATGTGCCAGTCTGCAACACTCAGTCAGGGTCAACTCCTTCAGCTGGAAAATCAACAGGTTTCGGACCGCCCAGAGAGCATCCTTCACCGAGTTGATGATCCTCCAGGCACAGTTGATGTTCGTCTCGGTGTGCGTCCCGGGGAACAGACTGCAGAGCATGAAGTCCCGCGTCACGGCGCTGCTCGGGACGAACCTCGACAAACACCACTGCATTCCTCTCCAGACGTCTTCTGCATAGGCACATTCCAGAAGGAGGTGTGTGACAGTCTCGTCCCCCCCGCAGCCGCTTCGCGCTTCGAGGGCAGCGTGCGGTGCGGCTGAGAGTCCAGGCGTGCATGAAGGATCTCACAGGCAGAGCCCTTCTCACCATCAGCCAAGCCATGTCTTGGTGCTTGTTGGAAAGTTCTGGCCATGAGGCATTCTGCCAAATGGCTTTGACAGTCTGCTCAGGGAACCGCTCGATAGGATCCACCCTCTCCTTTTCCCAAAGGGTCTCAAGTACACTACGTGCTGATCACTTCCTGACGGACTTGTGGTCAAAGGTGTTTTTCTTCATAAACTGCTCCATGAAAGATAGGTGAAACGGAATGGTCCAACTACTCGGAGCGTTCCGCGGCAGCGAGGCCAGGCCCATCCTTCACAACACTGAGAACAGGTAGAACCTCAGTACGTAGTGACATTTGGTGTTTGCGAACCGGGGATCCATGCACAGCTTGATGCAGCCACACACAAAGGTGGCCATCAGGGTGAGGGTGGCATTGGGCGTGTTTTTTACCCCGTTGCCCAGATCTTTACACATGAGTCCCTTCGGACCTGGTCCATCTTTGATCTCCATATAAATTGGAAGATGGCCCGGGTGACTGCAGTGGCACAGGTGCTGGGAATAGGCCAGACCTGTGCCATGTGTAACAGCAATGACAGTGCCTCATACCTGATGATCAGGTTTTTTTCCCACAAGGGAGAGCAACCAGAGCTTCCATCTGCCCAGTTTCTGCCTCATTTTGCTGATATTCTCCTCCCAAGACTTGGTGCATTCCCAGCCCGCCCGAACCAAATAACCAGCACCTTCAGGTCCTGACGGTGAAGGGGATTTAGGATTGGTTGGCCCAGTTCCCGAAGAGCATGGCCTCGCTCTTGCCTCGGTTTACCTTGGCCCGCGAGGCCCGTTCAAACTGGTCACAGATGCACATGAATCTCTGCACAGACAGCGAATCAGAGCAGAAAACGGCGATGTCATCCACATACTTGGAGACCTTAACCTGCAGGCCTCCGCTGCCAGGAATAGTCACCCTTCTCAGGCTCCCATCCTTCCTGATGGACTCGGCAAACGGCTCTATGCAGCACACAAACAAGGCAGGGGAGAGAGGGCAGCCCTGCCTGACTCCAGATCTGACTGGGAAGCTATCTGATTCCCACCCATTGATTGAGACTGCACTGACAATGTTGGTGTAGAGCAGTCTGATCCAATTGCAGATTCCCTCCCCAAAGCCCATTTTGGAGAGAACATCTCTCATATATGTGTGTAATATCCTGTCAAAGGCTTTCTCCTGGTCCAGGCTGATGAGGCAGGTGTCCAACCCTCTGTCCTGCACGTAGGCGATCGTATCCCTGAGGAGTGCGAGACTGCCAGTGATCTTCCTGCCCGGAACAGCACAGGTTTGGTCAGGGTGAAGCACCGATTCCAGAGCAGACCTGACTCGGTTAGCGATAACCTTTAACAGAATTTTGTAATCTGCATTCAATAGTGAGATTGGTCTCCAATTTCTGAGTTCCTCCCTCTCCCCCTTCCGCTTGTAGATGAGGGTGATGATGCCTTTCCTCATGGATTCACTCATGGTACCTGCCCGAAGCATACTGACATACACCTCCAGCAGGTCCTGGCCAATCAAGTCCCACAGAGCAGAATAGAGCTCAACCAGTAAGCCGTCGCTTCTGGGAGTTTTATTCTTTTCGAAGGACTCAAGGGCCTTGGTCAGCTCGTCCAGAGATAGCGGCTGGTCCAGCCTCTCCCGTGTTCTGGCATCTAAGACCTCCATGATAGAGGACAGGAATGACTGGGAGGCCACGCTGTTGGTTGGCTTTGCATCATTCAGACTGGCATAGAAGGATTTACTGATCCTCATGACGTCAGCCTGAGATGACGTTACCGAGCCATCTTCTTCCTTCAGGCTGCTGAGCATGGAGCTCTCTTTGTGCACCTTCTGGAAGAAGAAACGTGAACACATCTCGTCCTGCTCCACCGAGCGGACCCTGGACCGGAAGATTATCCTGGAGGCCTCCGAGGCAAAGAACGAGGCTTGCTGGCCCTTCACCTCCTGGAGGTCCTCTGTGACATCGACCCCCATCATCTGCAGCAGGAGCAGGTTCTGCATACTTTCCTGGAGCTGGGACAGTTTTCCCCACCTTTCTCTTGCCTCCTGAATACCTTTGAGGATGAAGAACTTCTTGATGTTCCCTTTTACTGTTTCCCACCAGTCTGCTGGGGACTCAAAGAGGGGCTTCGTGGTTCTCCAACCTGCGTAGTCCCTCTTCAGCTCCTCGATGTTTCCTGGGGTCAACAGCTTAGTGTTCAGATTCCACGCTCTCTTACCAGCCCGCTGCTCACCCTGTAGGTGACAGTTGGCCAGCAGGAGGCAGTGGTCAGAGAAGAACACTGGCTTGACGTCGGTGGATCTGACCAAGAGCATTCGGGACACAAACAGGTAATCTATCCTTGAGTGGATAGACCCATCTGCCCGTGACCAGGTGTATCTACGCTGCGCTCCGTCTGCAGGGGTCCTGAAGACGTCGTGCAGCTTGGCATCTTTTACTGTGTCCATCAGGGCTCTGGACGTGGCGTCCAGTTTATTGTCCCCCCCGCCGGATCATCCATCTGCATCTATGATACAGTTGAAGTCTCTGGCTAGAATGACCGGCCTGGACGTAGCCAGTAACAGTGGAAGCTGCTGCACGACGGCCAACTGCTCACTCTTACCCGCTGGGGCATACACATTAATCAGTCTCAGGGGACCATTCCTGTACATGGCGTCGGTGACGAGGAGGCACCCGCCCATCACCTCCTTAACTGCGGAGATGGTGAAGTTGCCTCTTCGCAACAGGATACCCAGGCCGGAGGCGTAGCTATCGTTGCCCCCCGACCAAACTGACAGCCCATGGGCCCACAAGCTCGACCATCTCCTGTAGCTGCTGAGGTGTGTTATCCCACACTCCTGCAGAAACAGGACATCGGCTTTAATGTTGGTCAGAAAGGCCGTCGTAGAAACACATCGCGTAGCCGATTTGATGCTATGCACATTGATGCTGGCAAATCTTATCCCCATTTTAACAATTTACAAGGTTACCAGTGTCCATTTGCTGCTGGTCTTGCCTCCCTAGGGTAGCTGTGTGCATCCCCGTGGTGACGGCAAACTGCTGGACCCTCCCAGGGCTGAGGTAGCTGTCCGGCTCCACGCTGGGGCCATTTCCCCGCTCTGGTGTCTTCGGGTTGGGCCCAGGGTCTGCACAGTCCAGTTCTCTGTCCAACAGCGGGGCTGTCACAGGACCGCTGCTCCCAGTTACCTGGAGCTGTGGGCTAGTGGATACCTCTTGGTTCCCATTGGGTGGGGATGGTCTTTACCCATCCCCTCAGTGGGATCATCTTTCCCTGTTTGGGCAGTGCTGCCCTCCTTTTTTCCCATGGCGCTCTGTCTCTTCCTCTGGTGCCAACCCTCCTTGCACCTGTCCTCACCGTTGGAAGAGCTGCCTGTATCCTCATCGTGTAGGTGTCGTTTCCCCCTTTGCTGGGTGGCTTTGGGGGCCTTGTGAGGTTTCCTCTTCCTGTTTTTGACAGTAATCCAATCTTCTGCCTCCTTTGTTCCCTCCTCTTCCATTTCGTCCGTCTGTCTTGAAGGAGCTTGGATCAGCTGCTGCACCTCCCCGCTGTCTGCCGTCTGCTCTGCTACAGCCTGCCCTTCCTTCTGGGTGCCTTCAGACCCTGTTCCCGTGCTGTTTTGTGGTACCTCGCTGGTCTGATGCGGTCCACGGCTCATGTTGCCTCCTCCGGCCATCTGTGCATAGGTGGTGGCCCCTCGTCTTGGGCAGGCCTTGTACATGTGGCCAGCCTCTCCGCACAGATTACACTTCTTGGCCTCTTTACATTCCTTGATCGGGTGGCCTTCCTGCTTGTAGTTTCGACAGACCTTACAATCTGCCGCCACGTGGCCTGACCTCCCGCAGGTTCGGCACACTTTCTGCTGCCCTGCGTATGTCAGGTAACCTCTGCTTGCACCGATGGCAAAGCTGGAGGGTGGGTGGAGGACGTTTCCACTGGCATCGACCCTCAGGGTTACCCTAACCTGCCGTTTGCTGGTCCAGATCCCGAAAGGATCGACCACACCGGTGCTTTCTCCCTCGACCTGGACATATATTCTCAGGAAGATGAGGACATCTGCTGCTGGGATGTGGGGGTTGTACATATGGATTGTAACAACCCAACTCCTCTGCACAGGAAGCACACACAACGGGACCGCTGACAAGATGGAGAACAGAGGTTCTCCTTCCTTCTCCTTGAAGACCTTCAGGAGCTGCTCGTAATTCTTCACCCTCCTGAAGGTCACGTTGAAATAGCCTGCCCCAGGGAAATCCTGCAGGCAGTACACGTCCGCTGCTTCGAACCCTCAGCACTCCAGCAAAGGTGTTGTCATTACTTCTAGAAATCTACCACAGGAGGCTTGAGTACAAGTTCTTGAGTGTTTAACTCTTACAGCCTAATTCATGCAAACAGCATGTATGTTGTGTTATCATTTCTTCTTGTGTTGAAAAACTAATTAATTCACTGTTTCATTAACTCAAGAAAGCCTGGTGACTCTGGCCACTTTTAAAACATGAATTCATTCGATTTGGAAGAAAAGGGGGATCCTTTGTAAATCAACCTTGTTGTGACCAACTGGGTGGGGGTGAAGGATGAATAAAGAATGTCAATTTGTCCTTCCTCACATGAAAGTTTGAACATTAGCTGTATCCCAACTGGAACAATTAAAAACTCACCCAGGTTCTGGTTGGGATGCTTCATGGACACTGTCAGACCTTCGGAGTTTTTCCTGCATTTTCTTCATTTCATTGTTATTTTCATTTCTTCAGTTTTTTTCAATGATAACTCGCTAAGATAAGCAAATTAAATATCAACAGAAACAGGGAAAAATATAAGAAAAATACATATACAGGTACTATAATCACCATAGTGACATAACACTGTTTCAATTGAAGCAGCTTTGAGGTACTTGGCAATCGTTTGCATATGAATGTCTTTTGCCTTTAGCTATGACGAGCAGTGATTACTGATTAATTGCCAAGCAGCATGTGAAAAGTCTCTGTGCAAAAGCTTTTAAAACTTTGGGTTTGTCACCTAATTATTCTCAGCAGGGATGCTCTGGTGAGGTCAGCTCAAGATACGTTTTAGTTCACTTAACAAAATCTCTTCCACTTACTGAATCCTACTGCAGACATTTTTGTCAAATAAGTCATTCTTTTTTGTCATTTTCTTGCAGTCATTGATTGATGTACAGCAGCAATATTACATTGATTTATTTAAATAATCCCTGTACTTGTGTAGACATGATACTGTGAAACTTTAAAATCCTTTTACCTCTCTACCGAACAGGCTCCTAGCTCAGATGGCAAGCAGCCAACCTTTAGGGGAACGATGGTGTTGCGGTAGTAAATTCACTAGACCAGTAATTCAAAGGCAAAGACTAATACCCTCAAATCACAGGTTCAAGTTCCCTGATGACAGATCATAGAATTCCTACAATATGGAAACAGGCCAATTGGCCCATCAAGACCACACTGACCCTCTGACGAGCATCCCACCCAGAATCAAAACCTGTCCTATCCTGTAACACTGTATTTCCTATGGCTCATCCACCTAGCCTGCATATCTTTGGACCCCATGGGTAATTTGGCATTGCCAATCTGCCTAACCTACACAGCTTTGGACTGTGGGAAGAAGGAAACCCACACAGACACAGGAAGAATGCACAAACTCCACACAGACAGTGGTCCAAGGATGGTATCAAACTCAGGGCCCAGCTGCTGTGAGGCAGCAGTGCTAACCACTGAACCAGAATGCCAGCCTGGTGGATGGTGGAATTTAATTGTTCAGTTCAGTGAAATAACATTGATTGTATTAAAAATCTGCCTGGTTCACATGTGCTGTTTAGGAAAGGAAATTGGTCATCCTTAGCTGGTCTGATTTACATGCGATTCCAGATCTACCATGGTTGGCTCTTACCAGCCCACTGGTGAGATACTGGGTCCAAGGTCAAATGGAATGAGCAACAGATGATGACACTGCCAGCACTGCTCACATCCCATGAAAGAATAAGCAAAAAAGACCCTCCTCATCTGGTGTTGTAGTCATTGGCATAGACACAAGAGTTCCTGGCAACCATCACACTGCCACCATTCACAAGATGTCCAAAAACCATGGTAAAGAGGGAAGTTAAGTAATTAGGTTTAAAGGCACATAAAGGCATTGTTAGCACTTTTTTGAGGAATGTATTCAAACAATTGTAAAAATTGATTCACTTGAAAGATTGCAGAGATGTCTTGCTTGTTTCTTTGTTGAAAGTTTACATTTCCGGAAAGGTCCCAGCAACAACTGCCTGTGTCCAGTGACACCTCTTGTGACTAAGCTATGGCTATAAAAGATGTATTTTGTCTGTTTTTTGAGTGAGGAAAGGCTGAGACAGAGGTGCCAAGCAATCTGCTCCAAAGCCAATAAAGTAAACAGCTTGTGAGGCTTTGGGTTTTGTTTTTAAAGTTGGAACAATAGAAATAACATGAGGGGGTGAAGTCAACCTTGAACAGAACTAGGATTTTTTTTAGTTTTAACCTTCAGTGTCAGTTGCCGGGGTCTTGAAGCTGGATGTGGAAGATCTTATTCCTCTCTCTGTTACAGCTAAAAGCTGGGGTTCTCTTTCTGCTGCTACATTGTATGTGAGATGATCTATTTTACTGCATTTGCCTTAGCCAAGAGTGTGTTTATGGGATGTAACTACATTAGAACAGTTATTATTAGTAGTTTATATATATTATTTTGTTAAGCATTTTGATAGTTACAGTTAAGCCTTTTTTTTGTTTACTTTGTCTGTATTTTAATTATACGCTGTGTTTTAATTCAAGCCTGATAGTTTGACTAATCAAATTGCACCCGGAAAACAATCCCTTTAAAATAAGTAGAAGTTAGGGTCTAGACTATCTTTTTCATGCATTTGGAGGGAATTAGATCTGATACATAACACTCTTTTCATATAGCAGGATGCCAGACAGAAAGCTATGTGAAACAGTTCATACCTTATCCTGTGTTGTTTAAAGAATAAACAGTCATTTGACCAAATTATTTTCTTAGAAGTTAGTCTCTGCAGAAAAATTTTCTTTATTCTTCCTTCAACAGGAGTAGTCAAGCAACCATGGGCTCAGAAATGAACATTCTAAGTTGACCCACAGCTGACAGAAAATTGGCGAAACTAAATTTAACAACAGCCAGCAGCTATCAGCTACACAGCACAGTAGAAAGCAAGTTCAAAGAGGTTGTAATGATTCAATGGGAACCAGTTACTGCCAGCCGAGGGCTGTGAACTGGCAAAGTGCAATCAGATTTTCTGGCACCTTGACTACCGAGGTATGTGCACTTTACATCTCCCAAGATGGCAACAGTAAAGGCTATTGGCATTACCCCTTTGGATGATTTGAACCCAGCTCATGACCCTATGGGCCAAAGGTCGTGGAACATTCTGAAAGGTCAAGATGAGGAAAAAAAAACACACACACACACCTGGAAGACACCCTGTCAGCAAAGACTCAGAGAAGACTCATAGTAGGACCCATGGCAGAAGACCATGTTGCAACCCAAGAAGACCCAGGAGAAGATCCACCCTGACCTATGAGACCTACCTTCATGGAAGAGAGCCAGCCCTACATCAGAAATGAATGAGATTCTAACGGCCCAGTTCAAACACATGCATCATTGAAGGTAATATCCTTTCTCAGATGGACAGAGGTAGAGTACATATTGTGGGAATTATAAGTACTTAATATATTATTAAAGCTCACATAGAGTTTTCAATACTGAATTTTTTTTTATTTCAAAAATATACTTTATTCATAAAATGATTTGATGGTCTGTACATTTGGTCATGCCATACATATGTCAACATTTACAAACACAGATTCAAATTTATCATTGTCATATGCAGGTCTGTGCATTTCTCAATCTTATGCATATATTTGGCTGAGGCATCAGCAGAGCCCAAAAAATGCCCGCATGGGCCCCCTGTTCTTCTTTAGGCAGGCCGATCTTACACGGTGGTCTTTCCCCACCGCCCCTTGGCGGCAGCTGCCCCAAGCTTCAGCGCATCCCTCAACACGTAGTCTTGGACCTTGGAATGTGCCAGTCTGCAACACTCAGTCGGGGTCAACTCCTTCAGTTGGAAGATCAACAGGTTCCGGACCGCCCAGAGAGCATCCTTCACCGAGTTGATGATCCTCCAGGCGCAGTTAATGTTCGTCTCGGTGTGAGTCCCGGGGAACAGGCCGTAGAGCACGGAGTCCCACGTCACGGCGCTGTTCGGGACGAACCTCGACAAGCACCACTGCATTCCTCTCCAGACTTCCTCTGCATAGGCACATTCCAGAAGGAGGTGTGTGACAGTCTCGTCTTCACCGCAGCCACTTTGAGGGCAGCGTGTGGTGCGGCAGAGAGTCCGGGCATGCATGAAGGATCTCACAGGCAGAGCCCTTCTCACCACCAGCCAAGCCACGTCTTGGTGCTTGTTGGAAAGTTCTGGCGATGAGGCATTCTGCCAAATGGCTTTGACAGTCTGCTCAGGGAACCGCTCGACAGGATCCGCCCTCTCCTTTTCCTGAAGGGTCTCAAGGACACTACGTGCTGAAAATCTTTTTTTATTATTTCAAAATATATTTTATTAATGTAAATAAATCTCTGGTACTTGTACAATTTTCCATGTTGTTCATAGTTATATACATTGCATGTCTTAACATTACAAAGAACAAATTGAATTAATCGAATTCACAGTTCTCCTATTTACAGTTACCTTTATTAACTATCCAGTCTCTTGGTATTTGGCTGTGGCTTCAGCGGAACCCACCTACTGAGTGGGTGCCCTGTTATATGAAAGCAAATGAAACTTCTTTAACCCCCAGTTTATGGGGTTACCATTGTCCATTTGACTGTCCTGTCTCTGGTGTAGCTGTCTACATCCCCATGGTGAGCACGAACTGCTGGACCTTCACTGGGCTGAGGTCATTTACCCGCTCTGATGTCATTGAGCCAAGGCAAGGGTCCTCACTGTCCAGTTCTGTGTCTGACAATGGGACTGTCAGAGGATCACAGCTCTCGGTTGCCTGTAGTTGTGGGTCAGTGGGTACCTCCTGGTTCTCACTGGGTGGAGGGTGGACTTTGGGGGATCCGTTATTTCCTGGTTGGGAGGAAATGCCCTCCTCTTTACTGACGGCGCTCTGTCTCTTCTTCTGGTAGTGATAGCCTTCTTTGCGTCCATCTTCCCCCTCCGAAGAGCTGGCCGTCCCTCACTCGTGCAGCTGTCTTTTCCCCTTTTGCTGGGAGGCTTTGGGGGCCTGGCAAGATTTCCTCTTCCTCTACCTTTAACAGGTATCCATTCCTCTGCCTGCTTGATTACCTCCTCCTCCATTTCTTCCATCTGCCCAGCTAGAGCTAGGATCAGCTGCTGTGTCTCTCCGCTGGCTGCCGCCTCCTCCACTCCAGCCTGTTCTTCTTTCTGGGTGCCACCAGACTCTGTTTCCCTGCTGTCCGGGTGGACCTTACTGGTCTTTGGGGGTCCACGGCTCACATTGCCACCTCCAGCCATCTGTGCATAAGTGGGCCCCCCCCGTCTTGGGCAGGTCTTATACATGTGGCCCGCCTCTCCGCACAGGTTGCAGCTCTTTTCTTCCTGACAGTCCTTAGTCAAGTGACCCTCCTGTTTGCAGTTCCTGCAGATGGTCACTTTGCAATCCGCCGCCACGTGTCCCGACTTCCCGCAGGTTCGGCACACTTTCGGCTGCCCTGCATATGTCAGGTAGCCTCTGCTCCCTCCAATTGCGAAGCTCGAGGGTGGGTGGAGGATGTTCCTACTGTCATCGGCCCTCAGAGTTACCCTGACCTGCCGCTTACTGGTCCAGATCCCAAAGGGGTCGATCACATCAGTGGCTTCTCCCTCAACTTGGACGTACCTTCCCAGGAAGGTCAGGACATCAGCCGCTGGAACATAGGAGTTGTACATATGGATTGTAACAACCCGATTCCTCTGTGCAGGAAGCACCACAATGGGGTCACTGACAAGATGGAAAACAGCGGCTCCCCTTCCTTCTCCTTGAAGACCTTCAGGAGCTGTTCACACTGCTTCACACTTCTGAAGTAGCCTGCCCCAGGGAAATCCTGCAGGCAGTACACTTTTTTTTATTTCAAAAATATACTTTATTCATAAAATGATTTTATGGTCTGTACATTGGATCATGCCATACATATGTCCATATTTACAAACACAGATTCGACTTTATCCTTGTCCTTTACAATCCTGTGCATTTTTCAATCTTGTACATATACATCTATTTGGCTGAGGCATCAGCAGAGCCCAAAAAAACGTCCGCATGGGCCCCCTGTTCTTCTTTAGGCAGGCTGATCTTACACGGTGGTCTTTCCCCACCGCGCCTTGGCGGCAGCTGCCCCAAGCTTCAGCGCGTCCCTCAGCACGTAGTCTTGGACCTTGGAATGTGCCAGTCTGCAACACTCGGTCGGGGTCAACTCCTTCAGCTGGAAGATCAACAGGTTTCGGACCGCCCAGAGAGCGTCCTTCACCGAGTTGATGATCCTCCAGGCGCAGTTAATGTTCGTCTCGGTGTGAGTCCCGGGGAACAGGCCGTAGAGCACGGAGTCCCGCGTCACGGCGCTACTCGGGACGAACCTCGACAAGCACCACTGCATTCCTCTCCAGACTTCCTCTGCATAGGCACATTCCAGAAGGAGGTGTGTGACAGTCTCGTCCCCCCCGCAGCCACTTCGAGGGCAGCGTGCGGTGCGGCAGAGAGTCCGGGCGTGCATAAAGGATCTCACAGGCAGAGCCCTTCTCACCACCAGCCAAGCCACGTCTTGGTGCTTGTTGGAAAGTTCTGGCGATGAGGCATTCTGCCAAATGGCTTTGACAGTCTGCTCAGGGAACCGCTCGACAGGATCCGCCCTCTCCTTTTCCCGAAGGGTCTCAAGGACGCTACGTGCTGACCACTTCCTGATGGACTTGTGGTCAAAGGTGTTTTTCCTCATAAATTTCTCCACGAAGGACAGGTGATACGGAACGGTCCAACTACTCGGAGCGTTCCGCGGCAGCGAGGCCAGGCCCATCCTTCGCAACACCGGGGACAGGTAGAACCTCAGTACGTAGTGACACTTGGTGTTTGCGTACCGGGGATCCACGCACAGCTTGATGCAGCCACACACAAAGGTGGCCATCAGGGTGAGGGTGGCATTGGGCGTGTTTTTTCCCCCATTGCACCGATCTTTGTACATAGAGTCTCTACGGACCCGGTCCATCTTTGATCTCCAAATGAATTGGAAGATGGCCTGGGTGACTGCGGCGGCACAGGTCCTGGGGATAGGCCAGACCTGTGCCACATATAGCAATACTGAGAGTACCTCACACCTGATGACCAGGTTTTTTCCCGCGATGGAGAGCGACCGTTGCCCCCATCTGCCTAGTTTCTGTCTCATCTTCCTGATCCGCTCCTCCCAGGTCTTGGCGCACGCCCCAGCCCCCTCGAACCAAATACCCAGCACCTTCAGGTGGTCAGTCCTGACGGTGAAGGGGATAGAGGATTGGTCGGCCCAGTTCCCGAAGAGCATGGCCTCGCTCTTGCCTCGGTTTACCTTGGCCCCCGAGGCCCGTTCGAACTGGTCGCAGATGCACACGAGTCTGTGCACGGACAGCGGATCCAAGCAGAAAACAGCGACGTCATCCATGTACAGGGAGGCCTTAACCTGCAGGCCCCTGCTGCCAGGAATAGTCACCCCTCTCAGGCTCGCATCCTTCCTGATGGATTCGGCAAATGGCTCTATGCAACACACAAACAAGGCAGTACACGTCCGCAGCAGCAAATCCACAGCATCCCAACAGTACCTTCTTTATAAACAGGGTGCGGTCGAGTGGCGTACGATCCTCAATCTTCTTCATAGTCACCCTGACTGTGTTTCGAACCCCCTGGCCAGGGCTGCGGGCAGCTGTCGAGGCCATAGCTCTGAGGTTGGCTGGTCCCTGAATTGGTGTTAGGCCAAAGCCAGCATGAAGATCCACCAAGAGCAGGTCAGCACAACCAAATGATCCTCCAATGTCCAATCACAATCCAGCAATGATCTCTTCACTAGCTCTGATGACTCACAACTCGACACCTGTCCTGATAAGAACAGACACTTGATCTTAGCCAAAAGGCCAAGAAGCGATGAAAATCGAGTTTAACAGCAATCTAAATTCTATGTCCCTTTGTCTACCTCACTGAGGAAAGCAATTGGGTAGAGTCTTTAGAAGACATAAACTGGTCAAAGTGTTCAAAGCACATCCAACTCTGGGGTGTGCATGGATGTGATTTAGATTATTTAAAAAGATGTCATGACCACATATCAAAACTCCAAATGGACATATTGATCTAGACTTTTTCTTTGAATGGACATACAGTTCAAAGTTGACTGAAGATGCAAATTGAGTGACTGACCAGAGAGACAGAGACTCTGGAATGTCATAGCTGATGAATGTCAAAGAAGCTATAAAAGGAGGAAATATATTATAAATTGAACCTATAACCTCCTTAGAGCATTTCAAACTATGACAACGATGGTTAAAAAAGAAGATAGCAATCTGGGACAATGACTTATTTATGGTCTCCCCCTCCATCCTCAAGAAAACACAGAGATGGGGTTGAGAACTAACTTTAACCCTGAACTGTGTTGAAGACCTGACCGTCTATTGTTTGGATTTTGAAGATTACAACTCTAAAAACAACCATTTAAACACAATGGCATGCAGGAAATTCCCTTCGTAAAAGGAAGGGAATTCCACCACGTCCTCTGGCAGCTGATTCCGTACACAAACCACCCTCTATGTCCATGTGTTCCTAAAAATAACTCCCCCCCTCCTAGCCTGCTTAACAGCATTCAGGAATATATTGAAGTGTGATGAGAATTTCTGCCTCGACCACCCTTTCAAAGTGAGGGTAAGAACAGGAGGATACAGCAGATGAGTGCGCGGCTAAAGAATTGGTGCAGGGGGCAGAGTTCAGATTTTTAGAACACTGGGATCTCTTCTGGGGCAGAGGCCACCTGTTCAAAAAGGACGGGTTACATCTGAACTGGAAGGGGACCAATATTTTGGTGGCCAGGTTTGCTAGTGCTACAAGGGAGGGTTTAAACTAGATTGGCAGGAGGAGTGGAATCCTCAACAGCAGGGAGGCAAGTGCAAGGCTGGAAGGACGTACAGTAATCAGAAATAATAAAGTGCAGAGACAGATCATGCTGGAACATGACAAGGTGCAAGGAATGCCTGTTGGATTAAATTGCATTTATTTCAATGCAAGAGGCTAAGAGGTAAGGCCAATGAATTCCGAGCATGGATAGGTACATGGGACTGAAATAATATAACCATTACAGAAACATGGCTAAGGGATGGACAGAACTGGCAGCTTAATGTACAAGGTACAGCTGCTTTAGGCGGGACAGAGATGGTGGAATGAGGGAAAGGGGAAAGTATTTTTGATTAAAGCGGGTATCGCAGCAGTAATCAGAGAAGAAAAAACTGAGGGGTCATCCATGAGGCGTTGTGAGTGGAGTTAAGAAATAAGAAGTGGATGGTGACGTTACTGGGATTGCACTATAGGCCCCCAAATAGTCAGCGGGAGTTAGAGGAACAAATATGCAGGGAGACTGGGGAGGCTTGAAGGAACAATAAGGTTGTCATAGAAGAGTATTTTCATTTTCCTAACAGACTGGGACTGCCAGAGCGTTAAGAGCTTACATCGGATGGAATTTGTTAAGTGCATTCAGGAAAGTTTCCTTAAGTAGTATGTAGAGGGTCCTACTCTGGAAGGGGCAAAACCCAACCTACTCTTGGGAAATAGGGCAGGACAGGTGACTGAGGTGACATTGGGGGAGCACTTTGGGACTAGTGACCATAGTTTATTAATTTTTATATCGTTATGGAGAAGGACTAACTGGTCCACAGGTTCAAGTTTTTAATTGAGACAAGGCAAATTTTGATGGGATTAGAGGAACTTGCAAGGGTTGATTGGAGTAGTTTGTTTGCAGGCAAAGGGACCTCTGGCAAGTGGGAGGCCTTTAAAAGTGAGATAGTTAGAGTTTAAGGTGTGTATATTCCTGTGACAGTGAAAGACAAGTTTGGCAGGAATAGGGAATCCTTGATGACAAGAGATATTGAGGTTTTGGCCAGAAAATAGGAGGAGGTATGGTTCGGGTACATGCAGCTGGGATTAAGGGAATTCCTGTGGATATGTAGGGAATACAGGAGTTTACTGAAGAAGAAAATCAGGAGGGCAAAAAGGGGGCATGAGATTGTTTTGGCTGAGAAGATTAGGGTGAATCCAAAGAGGTTCATAAGTGTATTAAAGGAAAAAGAATAAGTAGAGAGAGAATAGGACCCCTCAAGGACCAAAGTGGACATGTATGTGTAGAACCACAGGAGATGGATGTGATCCACAATGAATATTTCTCCTCTGTGTTTACTGTGGAGAAAGACATGAAGACTTAGGAACTTGGGGAAGTTAGTGGTCATATCTTGGGGACAGTCCATGTCATAGTAGAGGACGGTTGGATGTATTAGAATGTATGAAGGTGGATAAATGTCCTGAACCTGACCAGATGTAGCCAAGAACACTAAGAGGCCAGAGAATAAATTGCAGGGGCCCTGGCTGATATTTTTGCATCATTTTTTGCCATGGGTGAGGTTCTGGAAGACTGGAGGGTAGCAAATGTTGTGCCATTATTCAAGAAGGGCTACAAAGAAAAACCTGAGAACTATAGACCAGTAAGCCTAACATCTGTGATGGATAAGTTACTTTAGGAGATTCTGAGAGGTAAGATATACGTGTATTTGGAAAGACAGGGTTTGATTAAGAATAGTCAGTATGGCTTTGTGTGTGGGAGATCATGCCTCACAAATTTGTTAGAATTCTTTGATGAAGTGACCAGGAAGGTTGATGAGGGCAGAGCAGTAGGCGCAGTCTGTATAGATTTCAGTAAGGCCTTTGATAAGGTTCCACATGGTAGGCTGCTCTGGAAGGTTACATTGCGTGAAATCCAGGGGAAGCTGGCAAATTGAATACACAGTTCACTTGATGGTAGGAATCAGAGAGTAATAGTGGAAGGATGCTTATCAGACTGGAGGCCTGTGACTAGTGGAGTGTCTCATGGGTTGGTGCTGAGCCCATTGCTGCTTATTATCTATATCAATGATTTGGATGAGAATGTACAAGGCATGAATAGCAAGTTTGCAGATGACACTAAAATAGGAGATATCATGGACAGTGAGGAAAGTTATCATAAATTGCAGCAGGACATTGATCAGCTGGAGAAGTGGACCAAGAAATGGCAAATGGAGTTTAATATAGCTAAGTGTGAGGTCTTGCATTTTGGAAAGTCAAATCAAGTAGGAGTTTCATGGTGAATGGTAGGGCCTTAAGGAGTCTAGTGGAACTGAGAGATGTTGGAGTTCAGGTGCACAATTCTCTGAAAGTGGAGTCACAGGTAGACAGAGCAGTGAAAAGGCTTTTGGCACATTGGCCTTCATCAGTCAGGGCATTGAGTACAGACATTTGGAAGTTATGTTGCAGCTGTACAGGACGTTGGTGAGGCCACACTTGGAGTATTGTGTTCGGTTTTGGTCACCCTTGCTATAGGAAGGATGTTATTAAACTGGGAAGAGTGCAGAAGAAATTTATAAGGATGTTGCCAGGCCTCAACAGTCTGTGTTATTGGGAGAGGATGGACAAGCTAGGACTTTATTTCTTTAACATGTAGGAGACTGAGGGGGGGATCTTATGCAAGTGTATAAGATTGCGAGAGGCATGGACAGGGTGAGTGCACTCTTTTCACAGGGTTAGGGAATCATGGACTAGCATCATTTTAAGGTTAGAGGGGAAAGAATAAAAGGGAACCAAAGGGGCAACTTCTTTTACACAGAGGGTGGTACACACATAGAATGAGCTGTCAGCAGAAGTGGTTGAGATGGGTACATTAACAACATTTAAAAGCATTTGGATGAATATATGGATAGGAAAGGATTAGTGGGGTATGAGCCAAATGCAGGGAAATGCAGTTAGCATTGATGGACATTTTAGTCAGCATAGATCAGTTTGGGCCAAAGGGCCTGGCTCTGGACTATATGACTCTATGTTATCAAACTCCTCCTTCTGTCTGAAAAATTCTCTCCTTACCCTCTTTCTAATTTTTCTGACAATTGCTTAGATTCAGACCTTTGGATATTGTCCTCTCTGATAAAAGAAATAGATCTTTTCAATCCACAATCCTCTTATAGACCTTCTCCCAGCTTCCTCTGTTCCACAATGTAAAGTACCTATCCAAATGTTCTCATGGTCAAAGTTCTTCAATCCTGGTAACTTCTTTGATAATTTCTTCTGTATCATCTCTAATGCGTGGTCACGATCTTCATGTAATGTGCTGACTAGAACTGCATGCAATCCTCTAGCTGCAACCTAACCCATGTTTTAAATTATTTTCATATAACCCCCTCCACTCTTGACTCATCCTTGGGATGAGGGCATCACTGGCCAAGCCAGCATTTATTACCTATTCTTAATTGCCCCAAGTCAATCACATTGTTGTATGTCTAGAGTCACATGTAGGCCAGACCAGGTAAGGATGGCAGTTCCCTTCCTCAAAGGACATTCATGGACCTGATGGGTTTTTCCAACAATCCATGATGGTTTCACAGCTATCATTATACTCTTAATTGCAGGTTTTTATTGAATTCCATTTCCACCATCTGTTATGGCAGGATTTGAATCTGAATCTCTAGAACATTACCTGGGTCTCTGGATTAACAATCCAACAGCAATACAACTAGATCATTGTCTCTTTGTATCGATAAAGGAAAATATTCTTAAATATTTACAAAGTACTTAGGTGAATGCTTGCTGAATATTCATCACTCACATAAGAAAAGATATCAAACTGTCATGATACATCTCCTGGGTCACTAGGATTTGAACTTGACCTCCTGGCTCAGAGGTAAAGACACTACCACTGCAACACAGCACACTTCTTATCATCAACATACAATTTAAGAAAACCTATGTACAATTAACAATCATTATTACTTTCTGATAGGCAATAAATACTTTGCAATCTTCATATTTGCAAGCTTCATTTAGTAGCAGGGCTACTAAAAAAAATGCAAATGTGATCATAAGTGATAGAGAGAAATTTGATTTAAGCATATTGTGCATCCTGACTGAAATGTAAATCAGATTAATTGTAAGACAATCTACTATTCAGTGCTTATTCAAAGTAAATGTCTATTAACTTTTTTGACTTGTAATATCTGTAAGACATTTACAGTTCAAGTAATATCTTTCATTCTTCCCAGCAATGAGATGCAAATTAATGTTCATTTGAATGATTAGTCTGTTTTTAATTTGTAACCATATTCTCTAAATATGATTTATTGGATAGAATTTTCCTTGTGTATTATTTTCTATGTGTTTGTTAAAACCTAAAATAGCACGTCATATAAATATTGCAATCATATAAAGTCAATTTGGTTTGTTGTCTTCTCTTTATGAATGAGTCCTTTAATATCGCTTTATACTTTGGGCACTACAGGCCACTTCCACCATGACTGAGGGCTCAGGATAGGCCCCATTTGCACACTCTAATGGTGGTAGTTAAAATGCTGTTTCGAAGTGAAATATAGTGTCAAATTGAGAAATGGCATTTAAATCAGGACTTGTCCTGCCTGCTACACATGGCTCAGTTAAATTGAAAGCCAGTGAAAATGAAAGGTTGCAGGGTATGGCCTCAATGAAGAAGTCCATCGGTAAAAAGATGTGGAAGATTTTGTGTCTGAAACAAAGTACCCATTGGATACAAGAAGGGAGTTTAGAATCAAGCACATAACGTGTTCTGAAGAGCTAACAGCGTAATTTATCATTCTAGCACCAACTGTCCAATAATAATTTCCCTTTACATTTCCTTTCTGAAGCTGTTGGATTCCTATTAAAATATCGTTCACCCTTTATTCATGTTTGAGCTTTAAGTCATAATCATTATCCATGTGAATCTGGACAGTCAGTATCAGCAGGTCAGTGAGGAAGGCAGCTCATTACCACCTTCTCAAGCATTGCAAAGTTGTGTAGAGTAGTTCCAGAGTGGGAGGCAGAAAGGTAACATTTGGTGTTTGTAAAATGCTAACAGTGGGGGAGAAGCGTTGTGTGGTCCCTTTAACAGATCACATGCTTTTACTGTGCTTAGAGATTTTAAAATGGATGTCTTTGAGCAGCAGCTTGAAAGTTTGCAAGTACACAGAAAACATCTGAATTGAAAAATTTGTATCAAAAACCCATACAGTTGACAGGCCAAGCAACAGTTTTTACCAAGACAACAGGCTTCTGAATTTAGTCAATCAATTTGAACCAGGTACTTAGGTACCAAAAATCTATTAAATTTAAGTCTGATCATTTTGACAACATAGGACCTATCCTATTATAAGAAATATCGACATGACACCAAGAGTATAAAAAGAAGGGGCAGTTGGGCAAAGGCCCCAGAGCTAGATAGTCATCTGACAGAGTTAATGGCCCTCAGCTCTCAAGAGAGAATCTCTGGTTCTCATAGCCTCCTCCACATCTTAGAGAAAGCACCATCGAAATAACAATGGCACTTCTAGTTAACATTCTTGATGAAGGGCTTATACACAAAACATCTGTCTCTAGCTCTTTGGATGCTGCCTAACCTGTTGTGCTTTTCCAGTGCCACACTTTTTGACTAGTTAATATACCTCACAGAAGAATAGATGGAAAAGGCACATGTCTGGAAGACATGTAACCTGGCTGTAATTTCGAGACTAAATTCTATTCCCTTCATATGTTTGGGACTTTTATTTATTGGAACAGCATGTCATTAGAATCTTGCTTTATTTGAGAATAGTTAGTAGTTAGAAGAGTTTTATTCTGTTTGTTAATAGCTGAGTTAATTTGTTTGCTGTTAGAGTTTGATAAATACATTGTAACTTGTTGATTTTAAAGTGAGAGTCAAGGATTTATTTTAATTAACCATGAGAAGTTGCTAAAAAGCAGGTTACACAACTTTTTACACTCGTTTTACAGAATATGGGCCGAGGTGCTCCTCTTTGGAAGATTCAGTTTTAGTTATCGGGGGGTGGGGGTGGTCAACCTCCACTTTATAACATCAAAGATAATTAGGGATGGACAATAAATGTTGTCTGAATCATTGATGCTGTGAAAGAACGCTGTTGGAGGTATGGCATTACTGCGAATTTCTGTCCACCTCTATTGTCATAAATATTCATTTCTGATATGGAAAGGAAGGTTGAGATGGGTGACAGGGACAGGTGAGGAAAAATCAGAGTGAGGAAAGGCTGACGTGAAAGGAGTAGGGGCAGAGTTAGAGAGAGCATTACAAAGTAGGAGCAGAAGTAGGGGACGAACTGAGAATGACCAGTGGGTGATAGGTGGAGGAGAGAAAGAATGAAAGAACGAGCAATAGAAAGAGGAGTTGGTGTTGGAGGAGGGGGAGTAAACGGAGGAGGAATAGGGATGAGATGAGAATGAATAAAGCATAAGAACAAAAGAAAATAGCAGGAATTGGTCATTCAGTCACTTAAGACTGCCCACCATTTTAAAAGATGATAGTTAAGATGCCCCAACCTCAACTTTATTCATCACAGTCCTCAACTCCCCGATATTTCAAAGATCTATGTACTCCCTTTTTAATTATGCAGTGATCTCATGTCCAGAACTCTTTGGGGATTCTAGACATTTTTACCCTCAGAGAACAAATTCTTTCATATCTTAGTTTTCAATGAGTGTACCTTATTTTGTTACTGTGTCCCCTAGTTTGAGGCTCCCACTCGATTAGATTAGATTAGATTCCCTACAGCGTGGAAACAGGACCTTCGGCCCAACAAGTCCACACCGACTCTCCGAGGAGTAACCCACCCAGACCTGTTTCCCTCTGACTAATGCACCTCGCACTATGGACAATTTAGCATGGCCAATTCACCTGACCTGCACATCTTTGGACTGTGGGAGGAAACCGGAGCACCAAGAGGAAACTCACGCAGATATGGGAGAACATGCAAACTCCACACAGACAGTTGCCCGAGGCTGGAATCGAACCTGGGTCCCTGCCAGTGAGGAAGCAGTGCTAACCACCGAGCTGCTGTGTCACCCCTGTCTACCCTGTCAAACCCCTGCAGAAACTTGTATGATTCAACAAAAACACTTCTAAACTCTAATGAATAAGCACTTAACCTGCTCAGCCATTTTTCAAATGTCAACCACGACATCCACTAATCACCTCTTTTGAACAGCCTTCTAAGCCAGTACAGCCTTTCTTAAATTCAGGGTCTACAACTAAACTCCTGGCACAGCTGGTGTCAACACGTTCTGTAGGGTTGTAACAAGGGGAGCTGAAAGGACCTAGAGGGAGAGGAAAAAGAATAAAGGAACAGAAAAACAAGGGATAAATGAAAGCAAAATATGAAAGGAGGAATATAGAATGGGAAGTTGGAGTGGAGTAGTCAGGAAGGAGCAATTAAAGGAAATAGAACTGGTGGATGAGGAATGTAGAGTGATGGTGGAGAAGACAAAGAGTAAATGAGCAGGATATGAGGAAGAGTGGGAACTGAGGTTAGAAATGGAAGAACAGCGATAAGTAACATTGAAGGAAGAAGGATAAAGGGGGTGGGAGGAGGAAGTCAGTGGGATGGAGATGAGTTCATAGAGGAAGTGGTTAACAGTTTGGTTGCAGTGGAGCATAGATGAAGAGTATGGAGAGAGTAGAGGTCAGTAGAATGTGAAAAGGAGGGAACTACTATGTTAAGCAGAGTGTGAGGGAAGTGCTGCACGGGGAAAGGACAGGGATGAAGAGAAAGAAAGAAAAGACAGAAAAAGGCACATGGGAGAGGGATGGATATTAAGAGGAAGTAGAAAATGTGAAGTTGAAAATGGAAAGAGGAAAGAAAAGGGATGGATAAGAGAAATGATGCAATAGATACATAGTTCGAGAGGAAGAGTGGAAAACCACAAATGGAATGTATGAGGTGAAATGAGGTTGGACGAAGAATGGGGAAAAGCAAGTGTGATGAGATGGGAAGCACAATGGATCAAACTTGAAATAGGAAATAAGCAGTGAGTGGTGGAAAGATGGAAATGGAAAGGATCAGTCACGGGAGAGGGGAAAGATAATGGAAGAGGACCAACCTGCTCCAACCCTGGTGTCTGGCTTTCTAAGCCTACATGAGATAGCTGTCTTCTAGGCTTGGTGGTGATGAGTGTTGGCTAATAGAAACTTCACCTTACACCTTTCCATCTTTTTTGAGAAATAACACAAACATGTAAATAATCCTAGTTATCCAATTCAGGACTAAAATTGTCAGCAGGTTTAAATAACATAAACTTGGGGCAATCGCACGTAGATCTTTCAGACACAATTTGACATCTTTCAATAATATTGTCGGTTCATGCAGGACAGATACCAATGTAAGAGCAGCAAAATTCTCCAAAATGGACTGTTGGGAATTAATTCATTGTATTCTCTTTCGAAGCAGAGTGTAATATTGGGCTTTGTACAAAATTATAAAAAAAAATTTAAAAAAGGCTAAAAGAAAAATGGTATGTCACTTATTGCAGATATTAAGACAATAAGGGAAAGCCAAGGGAATGTTAAAACAAAGGGAGCCATTTGATGGTAGAGACGTACATTAACAAGTGATAATGAGATTACTATATAGTTCCAAAAGATACTTTTTTTACCAGGAAGGACGATTTACAATATTACTTCTAACGTATAACACGAGACAATTGAGTTCCTGACTTTTGAAATGAGTGAATCAGAGCTTCCAGATAGCACAAAGAGATTGAAAACAATAAACCACCTTGGGACTGTTGAACTTACAATCCTGACATTTAAAGAGAAAAGGTAGAAGATTGGTGTAGCACCAATTGAGCCAATGAACACTGGCATTTCTGCACCACTCAAAAGAAAGGTGCCAGATCTATTAGCCTAACTTCACTAACAGGTGCAAATTGGAATCAATCACAGGAATAAAAATAGGACATTATTAATTACAAAACATTCTAGAAAAAGGCAAACAGCATTGGTTTCAGAAATGGAAAATCTTGCTTGCAAAACCATACAGATGACACCCCAGGTTGACGTGGCAGCCAGATAACCAAATGGACCATTAACTTTTAAACAATCTTTGGTGAATCAACAAAAGGGATACTTTTTACATCCACTGGCGTCATTTTATAAAGGAAAGGAAAGCAACAGGTCAAAGAGAAGGATGCAGAGAGCTGCTGAGGTATCAGGGTGAGGCAAGCAGTTAATCAAAATCCATTATAATCCCAGTCCCAGTAGGGAGCCTAACCCGTAAGTGACATTGACACTATGATGATCAGAAATAAGCACTATGCTCAGATTTTTAGTGGGTGGTGCCAGAGGTTAACACCCCCATTGGCAGTTTTTAGGTGTAAAGGTCAACTTGTTCGGAAGAATCTATTCTGACAGACAATGCTCATCTTCCGCCTCAGAACACTTCAACCTCAGGGCATCAATGTGGACTTCATGGGTTTACTCATTTCCCCTCCCCCCACCTTACCCCAGTTCCAACCTTCCAGCTCAGCACCATCCTCATGACCTGTCCTACCTGCCAACCTCCCTTCCCACCTAACTGATCTATCCTTCTCTCTGACCTATCACCTTTATCCCCACCTCTATCCACCTATTGCACTCTTAGCTACCTTCTCCCCACCTCCACCTCCCTTCCATTTATCTGTCTATGCTGGAGGCTCCCAGCCTCATTCCTGAGGAAGGGCTCCTGCCCGAAACATCGATTTTCTTTCTCTTCGGATGCTGCCTGACCTGCTGTGCTTTTCCAGCACCACTCTAATCTTGGCTCTGATCTCCAGCATCTGCAGTCCTCACTTTTGCCTAATCATTTACAGCTGACTGTAGGTCTTGTAACTGTATTTGTCTCAGAAACAGCCTCATCTTTATCCTGGAAGGATGAAATTTAAATTGGCCCCAAATGCCTTATTCTTGTAAGGGTTAACAAAAGGGGAGAGACTAATCAAATGGAATACTGTAGCATAAAGAGTGGCCAGAAATAAATGGGAGAAAGAGGAAAGGAATCAGAGGGTCAATTCCATTTCGAGGTAAGGGGGAGCTCCAGTTAAATGTTAATCCCACAACACATTTAATTTTTTACAACACTTGCATAATGAATTTTTTATGACATTTTTTGACATGGATCATCATTGAAACAGGAGTAGGCCATTCAGCTTTTGAACCTGTTCTTCCATGCAATTTGAGCAGCTTCGATCTATTTCGCTTGAAGCCTTTCCCTAACAAAATTCTGGTGATCTTAGTCTAACATTTCAACAGCATAGTGAGTTTTGAGAAGATTTGTAGCTCACATTGAGGTTTTGGATGGAGGTTTGCTTGCTGAGCTGAAAGGTTCATTTCCAGAGATTTTGTTACCTTACTAGGTAACATCTTCAGTGGACCTCATGCAAAGCAATGCTGAAAAATTCTGCTTTCTATTTATATAGAGTCATAGAGATGCACAGCATGGAAACAGACCCTTCGGTCCAACCTGTCTATGCTGACCAGATATCCCAACCCAATCTAGTCACACCTGCCAGCACCTGGCCCATATCCCTCCAAACCCTTTCTGTTCATATACCCATCCAAATGCCTCTTAAATGTTACAATTGTACCAGGCCCCACCACTTCCTCTAGCAGCTCATTCCATACACGTACCACCCTCTGCATGAAAAGGTTGCCCCTTAGGTCTCTTTTATATCTTTCCCCTCCCACCCTAAACCTAAGCCCTCTTAATTTATGGACTCCCCAACCCCAGGGGAAAGACTTTGTTTATTTACCCTATCCATGCCACTCATAATTTTGTAAATCTCTATAAGGTCACCCTTCAGCCTCTGACGCTCCAGGGAAAACAGCCCCAGCCTGTTCAGCCTCTCCCTATAGCTCAAATCCTCCAACCCTGCAACATCCTTGTAAATCTTTTCTGAACCCTTTCAAGTTTCACAACATCTTTCCGATAGGAAGGAGACCAAAATTGCGCACAATATTCCAACAGTGGCCTAATCAATGTCCTGTACAGCTGCAACATGACCTCCCAATGCCTGTACTCAATACTCTGACCAATAAAGGAAAACATACCAAACACCTTCTTCACTATCCTATCTACCTGCGATTCCACTTTCAAGGTGCTATGAACCTGCACTCCAAGGTTTCTTTGTTCAGCAACATTCCCTAGGACCTTACCATTAAGTGTATAAGTCCTGCTAAGATTTGCTTTCCCAAAATGCAGCACCTCGCATTTATCTGAATTAAACTCCACCTGCCACTTCTCAGCCCATTGGCCCATCTGGTCCAAATCCTGTTGTAATCTGAGGTAACCCTCTTCACTATCCACTGCACCTCCAATTTTGGTGTCATCTGCAAACTTACTAACTGTACCTCTTATGCTCGCATCCAAATCATTTATGTAAATGACAAAAAGTAGAGGACCCAGCACTGTTTGGGTCCATGATGTCATTTCCTGTGGTGATGTTATTTCATGTGGTGAAGTCACTTCCTGTTCCTTTTCTCAGGGGGTGGGAGATGGGGTCTATCTTTATATGTTTGTTGACAGAGTTCCGGTTGGAATCCCATGCTTCTTAGAATTCTCACGCGTGTCTTTGTTTGGCTTGTCCAAGGATGGATGTATTGTCCCAATTGAAGTGGTACCCTTCCTCATCCGTATGTAAGGATACCAGTGAGAGAGGGTCATGTCTTTTTGTAGCTAGTTGGTGTTCATGTATCCTGGTGGCTAGTTTTCTGCCTGTTTGTCCAATGTAGTGTTTGTTACAGTTCTTGCAAGGTATTTTGTAAATGAGTTAGTTTTGCTCATTGTCTGTATACGGTCTTTCAAGTTCATTAGCTGCTGTTTTAGCGTGTTGGTGGGTTTGCATTTGATGGCAGCATTTGGAGGGATCTTGTAGTTAAGTCAACATTTAACCAGGAAATGTTAGAATTTAGAAAATCTAATTTAATTCCTGGGGGACTATTAAACTGACCACAAAACTTACCCCAACTTTACCTTCCCCAGACCCCTTACACATCTTGACAGGGTACCCTATCCACCTGTGCCTCTCAAGGTCCAACACACCCTCCTCCCCTTGCACTGCTGTCAGACCCAACAACCATTCTAAACCCAGGACCCAACTCTTCATCTTTGTCTGGGATCTGATACGTCCCTCTCCTTTCCCTTGAGACCTAACTTCTCTCTCTTCCCAGTTCCAAGGATCTCAATCAGACCCCTTCCCAGTTGGGCCAGATCCTCTCTACCCACGCTGTCCTACCATAAGCACACAATAACATAACTGACACCCTTCCTATCTTAGACACATGCATTCCACCCACCACGCACACTGACCCCTCCCCTCCTGGCACCGTAGCCTTCTTGCATTCTGCCCACCCTAAATGGACACTTATCTTGCATTACACTTACCCTTTCACAGGTGCTGTCGAAGTGGCTGTCTGTATTGCTGGACAATTAAAACATAGAATATGGCAAATACGGCCATGACAAAGGGGCATAATTTTACAGAATCCCTACTCAGCCCATCAATTCCACACGGATCTTCAATTAGCACTGCACTCAGATCCACCCCATCCCTCAATCCCTGCATTTCCCGTGGCTAATCCACCCAACCTCCACATCCCTGAACACTAAAGTAATTTAGCATAGTCAATTCAGCTAACCTGCACATTTTTGCACTGTGGGAGGAAACCCACACAGACAATCAGAGAATGTGCAAACTCCAAACAGACAACTACCTGAGGTTGGAATTGGACCCAGGTCCCTGGTACTGAGATGTAGCAGTGCTAGCCACTGTGCCACCATGTCACTCCACTGTTTGCTTTCCCTTACTGTTCTGCACTATAATTGGATTCATGGTAATCTCACCATTTCTGCAGGAATCTCTTGCCGGAAATATGGAGCTTTATCTTAAAACATAGAAGTAGGAGCAGATTGACAATTTAACTAAGAGGGCCACTCCTGGCAAAATTCAGCCCTTTCTTTCCTTCTCAGCTGCTGCAGTCAGTTTCATAATCCTTTAATAAGATTGGGTATGGAAATGCACTAGTGTTTGCCCTTTTCATTCAGAGCCCAGATGCCCTGTTTTTCTCACTGCAATGGTATTACCTCGCACTCCCAGTACCTCGTTATACAAAAATGATAAAACCTAAACTTGCGTGGGCAAGCCTCATTAGCGGCAGATGTTGTTAGAAACCCTGTCACAGCAAATGCTAGTCCTTAAAACTCATCATTGAACGACGGACTTATATAACATAAGGACAATCATCCCCAGGATCAAAGGAGCTTTACCAGTCTCATAACAAAAGCATTTTTCACGATTTTAAATAAGTTGCTTCAAATGGTATTTATAGATTAAAAACCTTGTTACCTTTTCTCTCAAACCAATAAGCTCTGCAAAGTGCGCAAGCAGCCGTGATTTAAATACAATTGGGATACATAACACAGTAAAGGATGTGAACAGTTTCAAATGCTGGAAATCATGATTAAAGCTTCACATTAACCTGGACATTGAAAACAGTAGACAGAAAAGAAATGGGATCAAGAAGCCAATTTTCTATATGATGATATTTTAATTAATGGGCTGACATGCGGTATATAGGGTTATATAATAACGCTAAACTCTAATCTTGGTCAAAAAGCCAATTTATCGTCTTAATTGCTGCATTTTCCTGTGCATTGAAATGCACAGCAAATGAAGTATCTTATTCTGCCTGATTTATGGATGCACGAAAAACGTAATTTACCGCTGTTTACTGACTGAATTTAGTCAGACTTCGAACATGAAATTTTACATAAAACAATACATTCAATGACTTGTGAGAATGATTATGTTTTTATGCATGAGGTGTTGTACATATGATCTTAGCTAATTTATACTGTCTTCTTATGCACTATTATAAGAGCAGGCCAGCTATGTCAGAGCTGTAGCAAAATTTCGGATACGCTGCAGCTGGAATACTGTGGGCAGTTCTGGTCGCTGCACTATTGGAGGAGTGTGATTGCACTGGAGCGGGTGCAGAGGAGGTTCAGCAGGATGTTGCCTGGGAGTGAGCACGTTAGCAATGAAGAGAAGGTGGGTAAGTGCGGGTTGCTTTCTTTAGAGCAGAAAAGGCTGAAAGGAGACCTGATTGAGGGATACAAGATTATGAGGGGCATGGATAAGGTGGATAGAAAGCAGCTGCTCTCCTTAGTTGAAGAATCAATACCAAGGGGACATAATGTTAAGACAAAAACTGTGAGGTTTCATTGGGATTTGAGGAAAACATTTTTCACTTAGAGATCGGTGGAAATTTGGGGTGTACCTCCTGGGGAAAGCGGGAAACTTCACAACCTTTAAAAAGTACTTGGATGAGAATGTGAAATATCATAGCATTCAAGGCTATGAGTCAAGTTTGGAAAGTGGGACTAGTGTAGACTTAGAGCAGTTTTTGTCAGTGCAGATTTGATGGGTGAAAGGATCTCTTCTGTACTGATTCTATGGTTCTATTCTCACCCGATATACCTAAGATAGGTTATAATTCTCTGCATTCTGTATATATAGGCTAGGTTAGAATACTCCACCTGAATCACAGCCAAAACAAAATGGAGATAGTCTCTTTAGGTCATCTTAAATAGTAAGTGTGGTTTTATGACAATGCTCCATAGGACGACTTATCGTTTCTCCAAGATGGAGTCAAACACCATTCATTCTTCTTTGATGATAAAGTAGATTTACTTTTGGACTAAATCCAAATTTAATAGACCACTTAAAATAGATATGACAAAATTTAAATTATACTTGCCATAAAGAGCAGAGAGAAACATTTTTATTCATTCAAAACTTGACTTAGGCTTTTCCATTTCACTCAAATGTTGAAACCGTACCAGCATGGGGATCAACAAAAGTGAAAAATATACTGGGACATTGCCTCTGGTGATGCTGCCAGCACACAAGCCGAGATTGTTGTCCATGGTGTCAAGTGCAATGTACAGTGAGCAGTTGTGATGGAAAATAGCACAAAATACAATCCTGTCCTCTTTTGGCCATTCTTTACTAATTTTCAAAACTTTCTAAATCCTCTGGCTTGCCATTAATCTTTGCCAAATTGTATGTTTTTCTTCCAATTTGATGCTACCTGTAACTTCTATTTAATCATGGTTGGCTTATCCCCTTCCTGGAAAACCTCTTCCTCAATGGGATATATCTTTGCTGTGAGCCATGAGCTATTTTCCTAAGCATCTGCAGTTATTACTCAACTGTATTTGCTGTTAATCTCCTTTTTCCAGTCCAATCCAGCCAACTGTACTCTGATTCCTTTGTAATTACCCTTATTTAAGCTTAGCATAACTGTTTCTGATCCAAGTTCCTCTTTCCCAATCTAAATGCTAAATTCTACTATATTATGTTCATTGTTTCCTGGAGGAGTTCATACTTTGACATAATTTATTGAAGTTCATTGCATGTTACCAGCTCCAAAATAGCCTGATCCCTGGTTGGATCTACAATGTATCGTTCCAGAAAACTGTCCTGAATACACTCTAAACAATTCCTTATGGCAACCTCTGCCAATCCGACTATCCTAATTTACACGTAAATTAAAGTCAATAATGAGTGTATTGCCTTTGTTACATGCCCTCATTAACTCCTGATTTATTTTTTGTCTCACCATAAGGGGCCTTTGGATTACAGAGAAACCTCTATTATCTGAAGGACACGGGCGGGCATTATTTTGTTCAGTTAATCAAATTCCGGATAATTGAATGTTGGATAATATAGTTTAGCCGAGCATCAGGACCTTGCGATCTTGCCGGATAATCCAATATTTGGATAATCGAATGCTGGATAATCGAGGCTCCTCTGTACACCCATCAATATTTTCCTCCACTTTATTTCTTATCTCTATCCATATTGGTTCTATATCTTTTGATCCAAGATAATTTCTTGCTATTGTACCTGTACAACAAATACTACTCCATCATCCTTTCTTTCCTGCCTGTCCTTTTGAAAACTTACATTTCTCTGCATATTCAGTTCACAGATTTGATCTCCTTTTAACAATGTCTCCATAATGGCTATAAGACCATGCCCATTTACCTCTATTTGTGCCATTAATTCACTTATTTTGTTTTGAATATGAGGTACATTCAAGCAAGGAGTAATTCATTTTGCCTATTGACAATTTACCAACATATTTTACCCGATTTACTACTGTTTTTCTATGTTTGCATGTACTGTCCCACTCTAGGCCTCCTTATCCTCTTGTTTTATAAGCCTTCATTTCCCCTCTCCCAAACCTTCCCCATCTCTTCAGTGTTGCTTGCTCCAGCTATTTGCCACCTTATCCTGCAGGATTGTGGATAGTGAGTCAGTGAGTTAAGTATAATATGATTGGACGATATACTGGCCCTAGTTTAAAAAGCAGCCAGTTCGTGCAAGCTGTGGGTGTGAGGCTTGATCATTGCTAACTATGTGAGGGTGAGGTGAGAGTATGAATCTGAAATGTGAGTCATGCTTGATGGAGAATGTCGTTTGGTGAGTGAAGTAGCTTGGTGGTGAGCTGAGCAGTGTGTGTAACAAGTGAATCATTTGCCCAACAATATGACATTTGAAATGCACTTCCTGACTTTGATCACTCAAGTAAGATTGCTAACCATCTTGCAACACCGAATCCAGATCCTTCAGACTACCTTCTCTGCATTGGCAGTGGTGATTACCTGCTCTCACTGCTTTCTCAATGTTTTGTCTGGAAGGCCTCCGGGCCCCCTATGGATAGAGACATCCTCTACTCCTGTGTACCTCCTACATGAAAGCCTTCATGCTGCCTGATAGACTTTATGGCAGGCTCTCTCATCTATTGATCATTCTATTCACTGTGTGCAGTCTTTTCCCCACAAACTGTTCCAGTGCCTGCAGCAGCCAAAATGCACTTTCTTTTTATACAGGTACAGTCTACCTTTAAGTCGAGTCATAGAGATGTACTGCCCAGAAACAGACTCTTTAGTCCAATTTGTCCATGCCGACCAGATATCCCAACTCAATGTAGTCCCACCTACTGCAGGTTTGTTTTAAGTCTGCCTTGCACATACCCTCTTTCAGAAAGTGCAGCACTGGGCTGTGTGCAATGATCATTTAAATTGGCAGGCATCAAAAGTTTTGCATAATGCTCGTATTAGAATGAACTGGGGGGGGCTTTATGACATATCCTCATGCTTGTGGTTTCTTTAAGAAATCTTGCAAAATGTGGATCAGTGTTCTTCAGGATTAAAGGCTGTGGTAGCATGTTCCAGCCACTAGAGAGTGTTCACACCAAATAAGAAATGATAACATCACAGGTTTTGACATGATCTCGAAGAAAACAAAATGATGGAATTAACTGATGTTACAGACAAGAAAACTTCTCTAAGTTAGAAAATTAAATCTTAGTGCTTTTTCTAATGTTTTTTTTTCAAACAACAGAGCTCTTTAAGCAAATTGACCGTATTCCTTGACTGCTTCCACTATTTCCTCTGCCAGATTGTTCCATACACACACCATCCTGTGCATGAAAACGTTACCCCTCCTTTTTAAATCTTTCCCTTCTCGGCTTAAACCTATGCCATCTATTTTTGGACTCCCCCACCCTAGGAAAATAATTATGTAAATGATTTGGATGCAAATTTGAAAGGTCTAGTTAGTAAGTTTGCAGATGACACCTAAATTAGTGGTGGACCTGGCAGTGAAAAAGATTATCTGAGAGTCCAGTGGGACCCTGATCAGATGGCCAATGGGCCAAGGACTGGCAGATGGAGTTTAATTGAGATCAATGTGAGGTGTTGCATTTTGGTAAGGCAAATCAATACAGGACCTACACAGTTAATGGTAATGTCCTCAAGGTTGTTGCCGAACAAAGAGACCAAGGGGTGCAGGTACATAATTCCTTGAAAGTAGAATCTCAGATAGATGGGGTTGTAGGAAAGGCATTTGGCATACTTGCCTTCATTGGTCAGTGCATTGAGTATGGGAGTTGAGATTTCATGTTGCAGCTAAACAGAACATTGCTAAGGTGACTTTAGAATACTGCATAACTGTACTAATGTGGTCATGTATTGATCAAGGACTCTTTTTCACCTTGAGCTTTCAGACTGAATGCATAATGTTCATTCATTTGGGGTTCAAAGAGTGCCTTAAGGTTTTCAAAATTTCTGCAGTGATTTTTTTCAGAGAAATTCAAGGAGTAATGCTCTTTGATATGGACTGTTCCCAACAGTGATCAAAGCAAATTCCCGCCTCAGGTGACTGACTGTCTGGAGTTTGTACATTCTCCCCGTGTCTGCGTGGGTTTCCTCTGGGTGCTCCGGTTTCCTCCCACAGTCCAAAGATGTGCAGGTCAGGTGAATTGGCCATGCTAAATTGCCTGTGGTGTTAGGTTAGGGGTATGGGTGGGTTGCGCTTCGGCGGGTCGGTGTGGACTTGTTGGGCCGAAGGGCCTGTTTCCACACATGGGTCGCACATATCACCATCTGCAATTTCTCCTCCATGATGCTCATCATCATTGACAATATAGTGTTCCTTCGGTGTCACTAGGTCAAAATCCTGGAAATTCTTCTGGAACATGATTTTGGGGTGTATCTACACCAAATGAACTTCACTGGCTCAAGATGGTCAAGCACCACCACCTTTTCAAAGGCAACTGGGGTGGGCAATGAAGCCCACATTCCATTAATTTAAAAAAACTCTTGCATTTGCTTCTGACACCATGTTCTGCCCCCTCAAGGCAGCAACCTGATCAGAGTGGCATTTTTATTGAAATGCCTCTAAGATGGCTGCCTCCTTCTATAAATCACAAGACTATGGCATATTGGGAAGGACGTTAATATATGTTTGCATTACAAATGCCTGTAAAGTCATGTTTGCTTTCTTTCAGTGGAAGACAATCCACTTTGTATCTTGATAAGATCTATCGGGGGGTGGGGGGGGGAGGCAGTACAGATTCAATCAGATTGCCAATGAGCTGGTGTCACATACAGGCCAGACTAGGTAAGGAAGGCAAATTTCCTTCCCCTAAAGCACATCAATGAACCAGAGGCATTTTTGCGACAATCGATAGGGTAAACACGGCTAGTTCTGAATTCCAGATTTTTTATTTCCCCCTTGAATTCAAATTTCACATCTAGCACAGAGGGATTCACCCATGTCCCCTGAACATTAGCCTGGGGTTCATTGATTTATAAGTGCATCTAATATGGGATATAATTATTGGTCCTAACATTTCCTTGCCCAATGGATGAAAACATCCAAAGTAAAACATCACAAGGTCTCATTTTTAGCAGCATAGCATTTCACTCAATCAATGTTTAGCTGGTTTATGATCACACCAGGAAGGTTATCGGTGCCAGATGTCATAAATTATTCAATGTGTAATCCCTTAATGCTTGGAGAATAAAGCCTAACTTTCGCTAACTTGGCTCATTACCTCTCAAAATGTCATGGCATAAGGTGATTGATTTCATATTAATGCATCCATTGATATAAATTCAGAAATAAAATTATTTGGCAGTGTCTGATTGATTGAATGATCTTTCACTGAAATTGATGGGACTTTGCCGTGCTTCAACAAACTGGTCAATTTAAATAACTGTTTTTTGAGTATACTGAATATGTCACTGCATTTTATTGTTAACTATTACAAGGGAAGATATTAATGCATTCATTAATTTTTACATAAATAATACGGCTAGTATGTATAGCTTGCACTTGTGAGGCTGGTATTCTGCACTCAATGAAATCTAAAATGGATGCAGCCTAGTCAGGAGATGATGTACTGCTGCCCAATAAAAAAAGGCTTTTATTCAAGATATTTTTCATGGCAGGTTTTTCTCAATATATAATTGTGCACAAAATATTCGTCCTTATGCAAGTCACCAATGGTGATTGCCAGTTGTTATCGTTCATTTTGTAACATAGCCTAGAAACGGTGTTTTATTGTGTCAGTTTAAAGAAAAACCAGAAAAATTAGATAATCGTAGATTTATAACTCTTAGCATTGCTTTTTTGTATCACTTAGAATGGAGGAGACATTAAAGGACAGTAGCTTCATCTACAACAGACAAATGGACTTTGTATTCCAAGCATCATAATGAATGATTCCCTCTGTGCTTTCTACTTCCCACAGGCATGCAAGAGGCAAGGAACAATCTATATCTTTGACTCTGCAGTGAAACCAGTGAGTTGGTTTCCCTGATGTCTCTAACAGTTGCGCCTCACTGACCTTATCTTTCAAATTGTTTAGTGGATCAGAAGTTCTCAATTAAGAACCTCCTACCCTGATTATAATCTCTTCCAACCTATTCCATTAGGCAGAAGATACAAAAACTGAAACCTGTACCGATAGGTTCAAGAACAGCTTCTTCCCTGCTGTAATTCATCTTCTGAATGGACCTCTCAAGTTTCACACCTACAATTGATCTTGCTTTTTGTATACCTTCTTTGCAGCTGTAACTCTGTATTCCTCACTCTGTTCTATCACCTTAATGCACTTTGTATGTTATTATCTGCCTATACTGCATGCAAAACAAACCTTTTCACTGTACTGAGGTACATGTGACAATAATAAATCAAACTTTTCACTTAATTTGTCCCTTGAGATATGTATCACTCCAGCATATAGCCTTGACTTTACCTTCCAGGTCTTCATTTTCAGGTGACCATCTTAAGCCATCTCTCACTAGGTTGTAAGCTCATAGGTTGGGTAAAGCATCCATATCTATCTGACACTGGATATCACTGGATGCTCTCCTTCTACAGTCACTGTCCTAATGAGCTTGGATTTAACCAGTTCAAGTGTTAACAGTGATTCATCAGTATCATCACCCAACGTCTCTCCACAAGCCATCTTTGTGGGGCTTGCTTTACTTTCAATCTATACAGTTACAGGCAAAGTAATTCAGCTTCTCACAATCTGAGCATGCTTTCCCCAAGCTGGGCATGCTATGTTTATATCATTAATATACTTTGATCTGGTCTTGATCTTTTGGCTGGCCATTCCACAAACGGTATTTTCCTTTCTTCCTGAGTTCTGCTTTTATTTACATACTGTTCTCATATTACATTGGTCAGGGATTCAAAATGAGTCTTCAAGGCCTTCAATATCTATCCAGTCTGCATCTCAGTGAAATTTAGAGTATAATGCAACTTGCAATGCTTAATCCCCAGCACTGATAGCAGGTTTGCTACTCTAATTTATTCCGGTTTTCTGTTTAATTCAGTAGTCATCTAAGAATTTTGTTATTGAGACTAGAAGTTCTCATTCTGTGCCGTAATCTTTCATCCCCAAAAGAACAGGTACACTCAAAGCCATCCGGACTTGCACAGCAGTAAACATTGCAAGCTGCAGTTCTAATTATTCTTTGCTGCTTTTCTCAAACTCCACACAATTGTAGATTCTCACTGCTGATATCATGTTGATGACTTCTCTTTTTAAATAGAAATTTCAGAGTCATTGTGTCCAAATGCATTTCTTCAGCAAGGCAGTGCAGCAATAACATGTATATTAAGGCATGGATGAGTGATCTCAGGAAGCCTTTTGGCCTGACAGAGCTTGGAACATGGAACAAGAGGCATGACAAAAGGATGAATAAATTAATGAGTAAAGTGCTTAGTCACACATGAGGACATTGATAATTTCCAACAGATGGATCAATGGAGAATGGGAGAGACATTGATTCATTTGTTGGGAATTATCAACGGAGAATGGGAATAAAGCATTGGCAGATTAACCAACTATATGATGTTGTGTGCCATTATGTTCACTTTTACTTATGATATTTTTAGGAAATTTAAATCAACATCTAAACAAATTGAAACCAAACTGGATAAAAACTAAAAGTATTCCCTTTGTGTGACTGCATTGAAAAGCGTGTTGATTTTGCTGCTGCAAAAATGACTGCCAATTTTTTTATACTGTGCCCAGACCTCCAATAAAATCTCATCCAAGTACTGATCACAAATGTTCCAGCTTTTTCATCTTTTTAGTTTAGTTAAGTCAAAAAAAAGTATGTTGAGCATTTATCAATAATTATTTTGACACATACACTTATGCCAAGTTCTAGATATCTGTAGAAATACTTGGCCCTCTGGGAAATACAGCATGTTTATAAAACCTGTGCAAATTCTTTGTGAAATTTATGCCCAACCAACTACAAGCTCAGAAACTTCCCAACTCATAGTGTACCAGAATTGTTCCACAGGCTGTGTCTTTAATTCCTACCCCTCCCACCATCACTACTTGCGTATCAGGTACAAACTGACTTAGTATGCTAAAATAAGTCCTCAAAAGAGTATAAAGGCAGTAGGAGCATGTTTAAGAGGGAAACCAGGAGGGCAAAAAGGGGACATGAGATAGCTTTGGCAAATCGGGTTAAGCAGAATCCAAAGGGATTTGACAAATACATTAATGACTAAAGGATAACTCTGGAGAGAATAGGGCCCCTCAAAGATCAGCAAGACAGTCTATGTGTGGAACTGCAGGAGGTGGGGGAGATGTTAAACAAGTATTGTTCATCAGTGTTTACTGTGGAGGAGGAAACGGAAGATATAGAATGTGGAGAAATACATGGTGACATCTTGAAAAATGTCCATACTGCAGAGGAGGAGGTGCTGGATGTCTTAAAATGCATAAAGTTAGTATGGTGGCTCAGTGGTTAGCACTGCTTCTTCACAGCACCAGGGATTCAGGTTTGATTCCTGCCTCAGGCAACTGTCTGCATGGGGTTTGCACATTCTCCCGTGTCTGTGTGTGTTTCCTCCGGGTGCTCCAGTTTCCTCACACAGTCCAAAGATATATAGGTTAGGTAAATTGGCCATGCTAAATTGCCCATAGTGTTCAGGGATGTGTAGGCTAGGTGCATTAGTCATGGGTAAATGTAGAGTAATAGGGTAGAGGAATGGGTCTGGTTGGGTTACTCTTCAGAGGATCGGTGTGGACATGTTGGGCCAAATGGTCTGTTTTCACACTCTAGGAATTCTACGATTCTATGAAATTCCTGAAACCTGATCAGGTGTACCCTAGAACTCTGTGGGAAGCTAGGGAAGTGATTACTGGGCCTTGTGCTGTGATATTTGTATCATCGATAGTCACAGGTGACGTGCCGGAAGACTGGAGGTTGGCTAATGTGGTGCCACTGTTTAAGAAAAGTAGTAAGACAAAGCTTAGGAACTATAGATTGGTGAGCCCTGACATCAGTGGTGGGCAAGTAGTTGGAGGGAACCCTGAGCAACAGGATGTACAATTATTTAGAAAGACAAACACTGATTAGAGATAATCTACATGGCTTTGTGTGAGGAAAATCATACCTCTCAAACTTGATTAAGTTTTTGAAGAAGTTAACAAAGAGGATTGATGAGGGCAGAGTGGTAGATGTGATCTATATGGACTTCAGTAAGGCATTCGAAAAGGTTCCTCATGGTCGACTGGTTAGCAAGGTTAGATCACATGGAATACAGGGCAACTAGCCATTTGGATACAGAACTGGCTTGAAGGTAGAAGACAGAGGGTGGTAGTGGTGGGTTGCTTTTCAGATTGGAGGCTTGTGACCAGTGGTGTGCCACATGGATTGGTGCTCTTCGTCATATATATAAATGATTTGGATGTGAACATAGGAGGTATAGTTAGTAAGTTTGCAGATGACACTAGACTTGGAGGTGATGAAGATTACCTCTGAGTACAAAGGGATCTTGATCAGATGGGCCAATAGGCTGAAGAGTGGCTGAGGAATTTAATTTAGATAATTGTGAGATGCTGCATTTGGAAAGGCAAATCAAGGCAGGACTGATTTAATCATAAGGTCCTGGGGGGTGTTGCCGAACAAGGAAACATTGGAGTGCAGGTTCATAGTTCCTTGCAAGTGGAGTCGCAGGTAGGTAGGATAGTGAAGAAGGCGTTTGGTATGCTTTCCTTTATTGGTCAGAGCATTAAGTATATGAGTTGGTAGGTCATGTTGCGGCTGTACAGGACATTGGTTAGGCCACTTTTCGAATATTGTGAGCAATTTCATTCTCCCTCCTATCGGAATGATGTTGCGAAACTTGAAAGGGTTCAGAAAAGATTTATAAGGATGTTGCCAGGGTTGGAGGATTTGAGCTATAGGCAGAGGTTGAATAGGCTGGAGCTGTTTTCCCTGGAGCATTGGAGGCTGAGGGGTGACTTAATAGAGGGTTATGAAATCATGAGGGGCATGGATAGAGTAAATATACACCGTCTTTTCCCTGGATTAGGGAACTCCAGAACTAGAGGGCATAGGTTTAAAATGACAGGGGAAAGATTTAAAAGGGAGCTAAGGGACAACCTTTTCATGCAGAGGGTGGTATGTGTATGGAATGAGCTGCCAGAGGAAGTGGTGGAGACTAGTACAATTGCAACGTTTAAGAGGCATCTGGATGGGTTTATGAATAGGAAGGATTTAGAGGGATATGGACCAAGTGCTAGCAAATGGGACTAGCTTAATTTAGGATATCTGATCTGCTTGGACAAGTTGGACTGAAGGGTCTGTTTCCATGCGGTGCTCCTGTATGACTCTATGGCTCTATGTGTGGTTCTCAGGACTTTTCACAAGCTAATGATAGTTTCAGATTAGGAGTACCAATTTCCTCACCTTTAATTCAACATTCATGTTTCCTGTTAAGTAGCAACTGAACTAATAAGTATATATTCAAATGTATGACTAAAGTTTATATAGAAGAACACTTGTATCATTACAGCCCTTGGAAGTGTTATAATATGGAAAGAATGCCTCAAAAGCAAAAGAGAACCTCTTCAATAAGTAATCTCAACCCACATGTCCTGATGATAAGAAATCTCCTCTTCACATTTATTTATTGACATTGTGACTGTAATATGCTTGAATTTTCAAAATTTATCAACTGCCTGAAGAGTGCTTCTTAGAGACAAAATTGTGAATCTATTTTAAATTGGGATCATCATTCAAAACATATCTCCTAGGACTATAAAACCTTTGAGCAAAACCAAGTTTCTTTCTGGCTGTACACTTGTTAAATTATAAAAGGAACAAAAGGCTGGAATTTATATATCACCTTCCGTGACCTCAAAGTCCCAAAGCGCTTTAAAGTCTGGAGGTAATATTGAAATGAAGTCACAGTTGTTTCCTTCTGCAAGGCTGCTGCTCAACCTATGAGCCATTCTGTCTACTCTTCTTGTTTTGTTTCAGCAAGTTATTTTAGTTTAGAGCAATATTGTTCAATGCATTAACCATAAGCCACATGTAGCTGATCCAACGTTCGGAACATTTAAGCTTGAAGAACAGATCAGCAGGGAGTTTAAGGAGTCAAGAAGTGTGGCACTGGAGAAGCACAAGAGGTCAGGCACCATCCAAGAAGCAAGAGAGTCAACGTTTCGAACATAAGCTTTTCATCTCTGACCACCAGCATCTTCAGCCCTCCCTTACTCCCATGGAGTTTAAGGAGTTGATTTCTTTTTAACCATGTTTATATTATGTCTTCAACACATTAACTTCATGGTTTATTGGAGGCTATATGGATGTTTGCAATTAATGTACTCATCAAAGTTGGGACATTAATTGTATTGATACTTATTGCTACAATGAGCTCACCTGAGGAGATTCTTTTTTAAAAAAAGAATTTCCCTAGCATCAGGAATTTGAAATGGAGGTAAAATTGAGTCGTAATTCAGGTCAGTATTCAAACTTAGGATTGACCCCTTAATGACAGGGATTTAAACACTAATTTATTATAGCTAGTATCTCAGTTCTCTCCAGTAAAAAGTGTATGTGTGAATAAATCTCTCTCTAAAAGTTTGGAGGCTTTTAAACTGACAAGTCAAGGATGGGCACTTGTTTTAAGGAGAGTAATTAATTCACAGGAGGGAGGTGCAAAGGATAATGGTCAAGAGACAGCAGGCACTACCCATGTCAATATTCCTGGGGAGATGTTCTGCTTTTTTGATCTTTCAGAAAACAAGAAAGACAGAAAACATGTGAGATTTGCATTTACATATCAACTTTTATGGCCATCAGCATGAACTAAAGAACTTTAGAATCTATTAAGTACTACTTATTGTAACGTATGAAATGCAGCAGGTATTTTTTTGCAGGAAATTCCCTCCAAAATAGTCAGGTTGTCTGTTTTTTGTGATCTTCATTAAGGGATGAACAGTGGTCAGGATGCTGGGGTTAACTTTCATGTTCTTCAACATAGTGCATGGGAATCTTTCCTGTCCACTTGAGAGACTGAACAATGCTTCATTTTAGCAGCTCATCTGAAAGCCAGCAGCTGGAGAAGCTGGCAGAATGACTGTACAGACGTTTTAGCAGCACTTTAAATAAAGCTTCTGTGCACACATAGACTGATGTTATCTTTCCCTATCTTAGCGCACCATTTACGACTCCTAAGATATTGAAGCAGTCCTTGTGCAAATGCAACAAGACCTGGATGATATCCAGGTTTGGGCTCACAAATGTAGCATTCAGTCTACAAAAGCACCAGGCTATGACCATCTCCAACACCGGCGCATCTAACCCTCGTCCCTCGATTTATTGTTTTGACATTTCTGCTCACACACAAACCCATGTGATCCATTGAAATCCAGCCCAATGTTGCTACTTGTAAATTGATGTACAAGTACTCCTTTAACAATGTCACCACATTCTGAACTTTACTAACAGTGGAGAGTGAGTAAAAAAGTAATTTCGTAGGTCAAGTGGTTTATCTCCAGTATAGAAAGCAATGATTTCCAATTATTATAACTGATTTCTCAATTAATATCAGATTTTCCACTGACAGAAAACATTGTCAATCATAACTGAGTTTCTTGTGTTGTCGTAGAGCATAGTAATTCAGCATTAAACCTGACGATGTTGTTTAGAAAATTCAGGTTTATATATGTCAGGTCAATGACAAGATAACAGCAAAGCCTATGGTCTGTTCTTTTGATGGAGTGAATATGCTGACTTTTTTCTGATGTCCTTTTGGAAACTTGCTGTGTATTCTGTTTATCTTTGCTGTTTCTTTACGTTCATCGTTTAGGAAATAGATTAGATTACCTACAGTGTGGAAACAGGCCCTTCAGCCCAACCAGTCCACCCTGGCCCTCCGAAGAGTAACCCACCCAGACCCATTTCCCTCTGACTAATGTACCTAAAACTATGTGCAATTTAGCACGGCCAATTCACCTGACCTCATCTTTGAGATAATGGGAGAAAGCCCATGGAGACATGGGGCAAACGTGAAAGCTCCACACAGACAGTCACCCAAGGCTGGAATTGAACCTGGGACCCTAGTGCTATAAGGCAGCAGTGCTAACTACTGAGCTACCATGCCATACATTCAGCTCCACAAGAAAGAGAGACAGGAAGAGCGAGAATAGTAAATCCAGCTCATACTGTCAGAGATGGGGTCCTTGGAGGATGGACAAATACATTGAGCACAATCAAGTGATCAATGTGAAAGATCAGAAATTGTTTCTCTTTTTTGAGATTAACATAAAAGAGGAAAAGTTGGAAATATGAAATACATTGAATTTCTCGATTTTACAAAACTGTGTAGCGAGAAATGTGGTACAGAAAGAGAAAACGGAGCCTGTGTCTGAACTGTGATTCGAAAATAGCTGACTTCATCTTGATCCATATTCTTAGCAATCACCAGCCTGGTTCTTTTCTCTAAAATAAAATTCATAGGAGGTGAGTATCATGGCTAAACTGACACTTGGATAGAAATGGTGAGCTGGGATATGAGGAAAAAGCAGAAGGTTGACACTGAGCAACAGAATCTGAACAGATGCAATGGGCCAAATGACCTCCTTCTGTGCCAAAATAATTTGTGAATTGTTGACATCCATAATTATCATTGAAAAGATAGAAGTGAGCCACCTTCTTCACTTTGCAAGCTATGGGTTGCAGGTACTCAGAGTCTTATCAGGGAGGGATCTTTGAGGTTTTAACACAGTAATAATGAAGTAATAATGTAATTCCAATTCAGGATAGAGAATACTTTTAAGGGAAACCAATTCATCTGCGACTGATGCCCTCCCAGGAAATACAGTTTGTAGTTAGGAAGATATTGTTAGTGGAATCTGGGTGACTTACTGCAGTGCAGCATCCAGATAATATATACTACTGCTACTGTATGCTGATGATGGGATGGTAAATATTCAAAATGGTGCATGGTGTGCTGATCAAAGGAACTGTTTTTGTCATGGTCTGCATTGAGTGCTTTTAGGGCTACACTCCAACAATCTGGGTAAGCAGAGAGTATTCAATCACACTCCTGACTTGTGGCTTGTAAGATGGTGGACAGTGGGGAGTCAAAAGGCGATTTAGTTCCTGTAGAAATCCCAGCTTCTGATCAGCTCTTTTAGCTGGTCCAGTTTAGTTCCTGGTTAATGGTATCATGCTAGGATGTTGTTTGTAGCAGTCAGGAATGACAATGACATTGATTATCAAGGGAAATGGGTAGATTCTCTTTTGTTGGAGAATGGCATTGCCTGGTACTTATGTAATGTGAATGTTATCTGCCTTTTACCAGCCAAGCCTGAATGTTTCCCTTGTGGGTATATACTACTTCTGTATCGGAGGAGTCAAGAATCAATTCCTTTGGATGATGCAAGTAGTCCTGTAAAGACAGTGACCTTGGGTAATGAGTAAGTCTTTGGGAAACCGAAGAACAACGTTTAAGAAATGAAAAATGAATGAATGATTAGAGGGATACCTTAGCTGTTGAGGATTTGGATTTGGTCTCAGGGAAAGACAAATGCTAACACAGCAATACTACCATATGAAATCACTGCAGAAGTTTTAAGATTAGATTACTTAGTGTGGAAACAAGTCCACACCGCCCCGCCGAAGCGCAACCCACCCATACCCCTACATCTACCCCTTACCTAACACTACGGGCAATTTAGCATGGCCAATTCACCTGACCTGCACATCTTTGGACTGTGGGAGGAAACCCACGCAGACACGGGGAGAATGTGCAAACTCCACAGTCAGTCGCCTGAGGCGGGAATTGAACCCAGGTCTCTGGCGCTGTGAGGCAGCAGTGCTAACCACTGTGCCACCGTGCCACCCAAGAAAAGCCATCTTTAGGATACCATCAGAGAGGATTTACATTGCAACATAGAACGTCAGAGCAGAAGGAGGCTATTTGGCTCAATCAGACCTGCTTCAGCTTTGTATATGGTTATGCTGATCATCCAGGACATATTCTGTTCCTGTGACAGAGAAATCCGCAGGTTCACCACTCTCTGGGTGAGCTAATGTCTCCTCAATTCAATCGTAAATGCCCCATATCCCATATATCCCATAATGGCCTATTCCATTTTGGGGTGGCATAGTGGCTCAGTGGTTGGCATGGTTTCCTCATAGCTTCCAATACCTGGGTTCAATTCCACCCTTGGGCAACTGTCTATGGAGTTTGCACGGTCCCCCCATGTCTGTGCTCTGGTTTCCTCCTACAGTCCAAAGATGTCCAGCTTAGGTGGACTGGCCAAGCTAAATTGTGCGGGTTAGGTGGATTAGACATGGGAAATGCAGGATTACAGAGATAAGGTAGAAGATGTGTCTGGATGGTATGCTCTTTGGAGCTGAATGGCCTGTTCCCACACTGTAGGGATTCTATGTTATCCTTAGATGGTCTACCCGATATTTTTACTATTCAGAGGGTTTGGGAATGAGTTCAAGGAAACCTCAGAATATGGCAAGATGCATAGAGGCCTTCCAACGCATGAATATATTGTGGACCTTTCTTCCAGCTAGCTGGTGTCTGTGGCAGATATCAGTATCTGACTGTGCTGCTTTATCAGTCTAATCTCCCAAATTGTCAGCTGTTCCTCCTTGTCTTCTTCAGCTTTCTCCTCTTCCATAAATCATAAGGAACTGGACATCCCCAAGGAATCTAAAATGCAAAATATTTTCCAAAATTCCAATCTGAAAGAAAGTAACAACTTTCTACATCACACCCAAGTGAAGTTACATTCCAGCATCAACCTTCCCCAGCTGCTATACCGAGATAACATTTTGATGTCTAGTTAAACAGTGTCAACTAGATCAAATGAATTCTTTCCAATGTGCTAAAAAAAATGACATGAAAAATGCCAGGACTTGTAAGCAATGATTTTCAAATGCTGGATGAGACCCAAGATTTTTACTGACCTGTTGGAAACGACATAACATATGAAATCCAGGAGCAATATAAACTTGAAGCATATTTCTGTCAATATTTCATATGTCTAGCAACAAATAGAGACCATTAAGTCGATTAAATCACTAACATACTTGTATTCAAAACTTTCCTTGGATCTACATCTCTTTTTATCAGGTGCTTTCATTTTACTGATTAGATATTTTGCTCCTGCTAAGCCTTCTGATCTTAAATATTTTGCAACTTTACTTCTGTCATCCTTGGATTATCTGAGCTCAGCGGGAAATCATATTCCTTCTTTATTTTCAGCCGCATGGGAGGGCCAAGCACACAGCTATTCTTCTTCCAGTCTGTATTTCTCCTGGCTTTCACATCATGCTGTTTTCGCAGCATACATATCAGTACATTTTTCTTTGCTTTCATTATCTTCTGTGTGAAGCACATTCTTGCTACCAAATGCCTGCGCCTGCTCCTGTGACAACTTCCAACAAGGAACCGTGTGATTTCCTGTTGAGCAGCATATGGTCTACCAGATTTCTGTTCCTGCCATCTGGCACCTTATCTGGAGTTTAATCTAGAATCACTTGACAAAAGAAGTAATTCTTCCTATTGGACAGCTTTCAGTTCAGCAGGACACTTCAAAGTACAACATTTTGTTCGGCAACCACATTGTGGGCAAAGATTCAGAATGATCAATGCATCATATCAGAAGCTAATCATTACCTATCCAGTGTTTATTAAATTAGAGGTAGCATTGTATTAAATGCTGACATTTTGAAAATGGCTGATGGTTACAGTTGATGTCACTATGTTACAATTTGTGGGAGAACTTGATAATTGTCCCGATTTGGAAACAAATAATGCCAAAGCTTTCAATTCCCAATGTAACTGACTGTCTAAATTTATCTTTGACCTTTTCTTTCTGGGGGAGTAGGTGGATGAAATCAATTCATGGTTGGTGCAAGATTTACACTTTGGAAATAAAACTAAACAGTGATGATGGTGTGGGTGGGGTGGCTGGTGAATCCAGTGCCCAAGACTCACTTGATGCAATACTGAAAGAGGTCTGTAAGTGAGCACTTGAAACCAGTTGTATGAAGGGGTCCCTTTTGCAACAAAGTGCAGGTTTTCAACACCTACCACCATTCAAGATGGCCATCGGAAGCCATCTGCATATGCACAGTTTGGTACAGTAGGTCTCCAGTGTCAGAAATATCAGGTGTGCCAGTAGGTTTCTGCACATGTATGAATGATAGCAAGCCACTCTTGATAGTGAAATAGGGTGCTTATTGTGCTCTGTAGTGGCTCTGATGCAGACCTGGTCTTTCCAGCTGGTATGAGAAACTCTACTAATACTTATTGCTGACGTAGATGATATCTAGTATACATGTTATAACAATGGGACCATCCAACAAAAGTTATGCAATCCTCTCTCCATCCCTCACATCCTCTCCCTTCCCCACCACCCCTACTCCTGCTCAAAGTCATGCTTGATCAGTGCAATTAAGATCTAGCAGAAATTGCAATGAAAACAGACTCTCAAGACCTAAACAACTCGTCTCTGCTAGCTCCCTTTGGCCATGGATATAGTCATGTTCACTCACAAATCAGTGTTATTGTGATCCATTGGTGCTCAGATATGCACAACAGTCAGAGCCACATATAAATATAGTTGGCTGGGAATACAGAATCCCACCAGTAACTGCCTAAATTAATAGTTCAGGATGTCCACACCATCAGCTGTTCCAACAACTGTTCTCAGAAAATGTGAGATTTTCAAATTTGTCTCGAGGATGCGCAGCCGAATGCTGTTAAAATCAATACAACACACTTGTGTTGATACATTCATACCATAGACAGAACATGTTCGTAACAGCAATTTCACCCTTACATTAACTCTACAGTTGATTCCCATGTCTATGCCACAAGTATACATCACGTTCAGGAGAAAGTGAGGACTGCAGATGCTGGAGGTCACAGTTGAGAGTGTGGTGCTGGAAAAGCACAGCAGGTCAGGCAGCATCTAAGGAGCAAAAGAGTCGACGTTTTGGGCATAAGCTCTTCATCAGGAATGTAGGAGGGGGAAGACGGCTGAGAGATAAATAGGAGGGTGAGGGTAGGGTATCTGGGATGATAGTGATAGGTCGGAGACGAGGGTGGAGCAGATAGGTGGGAAGGAAGATAGACAGGTAGGACAGTTCAAGAAGGCTTTCCACCTACACGGCATCAGCATCAGCTTCACCAGTTTGAGGTAGTTGGGAAGACAATAGTTAGGTGCAGGAGGGAAGTGATAGCGATAGGTCGGAGGGGAGGGTGGAGTGGATAGGTGCAAAGAAAGATGGACAGGTAGGATAGCTCAAAAAGGTAGTGCCAAGTTGGAAGTTTGGAATTAGGATGAGGTGTGGGGAGGGGGAATAAGAAAACTGGTGAAGTTGATGCTGATGCCGTGTAGGTAGAGAGCCTTCTTGAGCTGTCCTACCTGTCCATCTTTCTTCGCACCTATCCACTCCACCCTCCCCTCCGACCTATCATTTTCACCATGCACCTTTCCATCTGTTCATCTTTCTTCCCACCTAACCATTCCACCCTCCCCTCTAACCTATCACTATCACTTCCCTCCTGCACCTAACTATTGCCTTCCCAGCTACCTCCTCCCCACTCCCACCCTACCCTCCTATTTATGTCTCAGCCCCCTTCCCACCCTCCTCGCACATTCCTGATGAAAAGCTTATGCCTGAAATGTCGAAACTTTTACTCCTCAGATGCTGCTTGACCTGCTGTGTTTGGAATGAGCTGCCAGAGGAAGTGGTGGAGGCTGGTACAATTGCCACATTTAAAAAGTATCTGGATGGGTATATGAATAGGAAGCGTTTGGAGGGATATGGGACAGGTGCTGGCAGGTGGGACTAGATTGGGTTAGGATATGTGGTCAGCATGGACAAGTTGGACCGAACGGTCTGTTTCTGTGCTGTACATCTCTATGACTATGACTCTATGATGTCAACTCTCCTGCTCCTCGGATGCTGCCTGACCTGTTGTGCTTTTCCAGTGCCACACTTTTCAAGACATTATATCCAGCTCACTCTCACTCTTGTCCTAAGATATGCTACAGGAAGGCTGATGCATGTCATCCCAATGCATAGCATTAGCAAACATCACTCAATAATCACTCAAATATTATGCACAGGAATATACAACAGAATTCAGTTTCAATATAGATTCAAAGACCAATCATTGATTCTAAGTGCAGTACCCACTGCATAAATAAAGTACCTGAGTAAAAGAATTCCTTCTTATTCCAAGCACACTTCCTGCATGACAGACTTGGAGATGTTCCTAATTGAAATGACCCCTCTGTTATGGCTACTCTGGAGTTTGTTTTGATCCTGTGAAGATATGGACAGATCCATCATTAAGGCAGGCAGCTGCTGCTCAACCACTTGGCAGGGGTGTAGCACTTCAATGGGCTGTTTCTGCACGGTGCACCCATTGCTCCACCCAGCAGTGGCATTGCCCATGACTGCAGCCTTGGGAAAATTCAAGCACGAATGAGTGAAGCTTCTGCCATAAAGTTATCCAGTGAAAAGTATGCAGTCTCAAAATGAATAAGTGAGGCACTTTACTGTGATGAGAGAAGGAGTGTAAGGAATAATGCCTGCCTCTTGAAAATAAACATGCCCTATTGTGCTGCCAGGCTCCATTTCTTCTCACAATTAGCTGCTGCCACCCATCACGTGGAACTACATTCCCACTGGCCAGGCCTCTGACCGCTCTATATTGCACCACCCGATGAGTTGTGACAGGACAGACATGTTGCTCTGGTAGCAGGAAACTAAATTTGGTTTTTGCCGAACATTGGCCTGAATGGCTGGGTATAGCAGCCACATCTTGTGCCCACTTTCTGAATTACTCAATGTCATATCTTTGAGCTATCACTGAATCCAAAATAGCAGCTTGTCTCAGAAATAATACAACAGAACAAAATTCCACAAAATTACAGATTTATTTTCATCATGGGTGTCATAAAAGGAATATTTGCTTGGCACTAAATGTACAACTCACTGTGAGGTTAGTCTGCCTACAGCAGTTAATGAACCTTGGGCAAATAATGGCATGCATTATGCAACATTTACTGCACACCAGAGTGATGAATATGATGAGCGTGATCTCCTGCTTTTGTACTGGCCAACTAAACTGCTCAAAAGGAGAGTGGCATCTTTCTAGGGATCTACACAAAGAATGAGGAAGAATATAGGTTAGGGACCAGGCAGGCTTGGAATAAAGGCTATTCAAGACATATAGATGTTATCCATCTCAAGATATTGTGGGGGAGAAATAAAAAGTGAAGTAAAATAGGTTTTAAATAATGGCGATTGGAAAGAAAGATCCTCAAATCATTAAAAGCAGGACTGCAAGTGGACTTTCTGTTGTAACTATTGAGCAATGTGTACAGAAAGCAAACGCAATAACAATTGCAGGTCAGACATCGGCTGCAGTTAGAGTCCCATGTAATTTTGGAAACTAAATGATAGAAAGCTAATTGGTGTCACAGTAAACTTAATCCAGGGTTACACCAGGAATGACCAGGTGCAGGTAGCAGAGATTTTAAAAATGCTGTGTTCCTCGCAGCAAAGACGGTTAAAAAGAAATTCGTTAGATACATTCAGCATTTTGAAAGATATTGAAAAATTAGTGCAATTTGCTGAATCAGTAAAGTAGAAGTAGATTTAGTATCCGAAGGATAATGAAAATGTAAGGAGAATTTATATTCACACAAGTAATCATTACTAAAGAAAAGATCTTGTATTCGTAGCTCAGATTCAAAGACTTTATGACCAAGGTTTTATAAAATTTAGTTATGATGTAGACATGTTGAAGACAACCAGGTTCCATGATCTCACAAGCATAATGTGAATGACCCCATTTTGTCTTTTGGTGTTTGAAGGAGAATTTCTTTTCATATTCATCTACATTCAACATTATTGACAGCTCAGCATTTCATTATCCTTGGCTGAAGTAAGATCAGATCTATACTCAGGTTCTATACAAGAGAAGGTAAGAGAGGACATTTCTCTGGAACTTGACATACTTGGGCTCCAGATCCATGAGATCTGTCATTATTATGACATAGTTTCTTAAACACAATTCCTAATTGTCCTCAAGATGGTGATTGTGAGACACCTTATTGAACTACTGTGGACTACGTTGTCAAGGTTTTTCTTCAGTCCTGTTCGGAAGGGAGTTCCAGGGCTTTGATCCAGTGATAGTCATAGAGTCATAGAGATGTACAGCATAGACCCTCCAGTTCAACTTGTCCATGTCAACCTGTATCCCAAACCAATCTAGTCCCACATGCTAGCATCTGGCCCATATCCCTCCAAACCCTTCCTATTCATATACCCATCCAGATGCATTTTAAATATTGTAATTTTATCAGCCTCCATCACTTCCTCTGGCAGCTCATTCCATACATGTACTGCACTCTGCGTGAAAAAGTTGCCCCTTAGATCTCTTTTATAGCTTTCTCCTCTCACCCTAAACTTATGCCCTTTAGTTCTAGACTCCCCCATCCCAGGAAACATACTTATTTATTTTATCTATGCTCCTCATGATTTTATAAACCTCTGTAAGGTCACTCCTCAGCCTCTGATCCTCCAGGGAAAACAGCCCCAGCCTACTTAGCCTCTCCCTATAATTCAAATCCTCCAACCCTGGTCACATGGTAAGGAGATCATGATATCTGCTTAGTATGCTCAGTTAGGCATTTACATGACCGTATATTGTATTGTACCAATTGCTTACGTTTTCCTATGGCACTTCAGCAGCTTTGTGTTATTCAGGGACATATGACATTCTGAAATTACAGATAAACTCAGTGCTGAAAATTTTAATTTAATGCCTAGAAAAAAGTATTATTAATAAAAAAGGCTATAAAATATGGCAAATGCTATTATACAAAGAAAAAGGGTATATTTTCATTTCATAATAAATAAATAATAGTTTAATAACGGATAAAATGAAAGTAAGTTTCATTTTTCAAATAAAGCAGACCAAAAAAACCAATTGAAAATCCATTCATTTCATTCTTTTCAGAGATGCAGATGAAATAAGAATTTAAATGTACTTCAAACACTTTACAAGTAACTGAGGGCAACAAATAGGATTGGGCCTATCATCAGGTCCAGGGAATATGATTTATGATGTCCCTACATCCAGGCATGCAGTGCCCAAGCTTGATGCTATGTCTTCATTTAAAGTATGGAACCCACTGCTGAATAAAAGCAAAGTGTTACGAATGCTGGAGATCGGAAATAAAAAACAGAAAGTCCTGGTGAAAACTGAACAGGCCTGGCAGCATCTGGGGGGAGAGAAACAGAGTTAATCATTTAAAAACATTCCAAAGATGAGTCACATAGGAGTCATTCTCATCAGTTTCCATCTCAACATCAACAGAAGTCTCTCAACATTTCAGTATTGGAGTAGATCCATGTCTGGTACAGGTGCAGTCTGCTGCAAACATGGTTGTGGAACCAATGTTCAAAAGGGCATGCAAGCTCTTTAGTTTGGAAAATGCTGCAGATCACTGCAAAAGTTTCAGACACATTCTGTTGAGTATCAGAAGACTCCTCTGAGTGGTCCAGGGAAGAAGCTTCAGCACACCAACCATTTGCTGTACAATTGTCCTTGTAGCTGAGTGACTTTTGCTGTGGGTAAAGTATTTTGGCTTGGCTTGATGAAGAGAGGATGTCATGGTGAAGTAATCCATGTCACCTAATGGGCAGTCTCTGATTCATCAAAGGTGGTGGATATATCAGACTGCCACAAGCTCAAGGCATCATGCCAGTATGCTTGTGGCAATTGATTGATAGGATTCTCTGTAAATGATAACAAGCCAACTATACATTCATGGAGTGGTACATGTTCCCATTAATACATGAGCTCATATAGGCATGTGCAATTGGGAACCCAGCTATCCTGACAAAGTCATTGCTCTAGTCTCCTGTTTTTCAATGGTAAGAAAGAAAGACTGGGAAGCCTCTTGCCTTGCATACAGGGTCTCTGTCATCTCTCTAATGCAACAATGTACAGTGAAATGTGGTATACAGATTGGTCTGCTATAACATGCGTATCGTCAATGTGAATACAATGTAACATGATTGACGAATAGGGGATGCTGTTTCTAAAGCCCAAACTTTTAAAACGTGTGTTGGCTATAGCATGATTGCATCGCCAACACTTATATGTTATTTATATAGTGTGAATTTAGTCACCTGGAAAAATTCACTTGCACAGAGATTGTTGGGGGATCATTGCATTTCATGGTTTTTGGCTCCACCAGATTTATCCTATAGTAATTCTATAGTTCCTATTGGAAAGGAGGGCATTATTCAGTGACCAACTCTTGTGTCAAGCTTATTTTCCCTCAGGTATTAATCCTGGATGAAGCTGAGATGATGAGGTGCTCCCTGAAGTTTGTTTAGTGATTAGAGGCTGCGGTTGAGAGACCTCCTTCCTCAATTCACAGCTTGCACTTTCTGGTGTCTATAATCCCTATGACTGTCATGTTGAAGTCAGAGGGACCGCAACAAAAGTCACCATAGCTCAAGGGAGCTTTCTTTTGTCAAGTAACGTCCTATCAGGATACAGCACCTCTCTTCAAAATTAACAAGTCACCCAAAATCCTTCAAGAACACATCAGAAACTCTGCAACTGAGCAAAAGGAATTCAAAAACACCTCACATGAAACTTGGATGGTAGATGCTTTAAATAACGCTATTTGAGATCCTTTATGCAGCTGAACTCATGTTCTGCTGGGAGCGATTCTAAGAGTACAGTAATTGGCAGGACATGTATTGTATTTGCCTCAGGCAGACTTAATGCCCCAGCCTGGCCACTCTGCATGCTTCCATTATATATGCTATACAACTGGGCTAGCCATATGATAACAATGACCTGCTGCACAGGAAGTAGCCTGGTGCAATATCAGAACTTTCAAATGTACGACTTCTGTGACACTGGTTTCCTGTTGAAGATAAAACATTTTATTGATGTGGAAAGATTATAATTCATTTTACAACTCATAAGATTTTTCAGGATTTATCTACTTATCTAATCAGAGCATTGGGAAAAGGAGCATGAGGAGAACAAACCCCTTATTGATACTGTGTTCTCTTGTCATATCCTCTCTCATTAATTTGTCAAATATTCCATTGCTTGCCTCCCCCGGCAATCTATTTGAAATCCTCCTCACCACCCTAGTTAAATCACTTGCCAGAACATTGAATCCAGCACAGTTCAGGTGATGACCATCCCAATGGTACGGCTCCCACTTCCTAAGTAATTGGGTTGAAGTTCTGCTTTTTAATTTAGCCCCTGTAGCCTCAAAACACAACTCCTTACCTAGCCTGACCCAAGCCTCCCCCTTCCCACACATGTTACATACATCAGATGAACAATATTGAACTGGAAGCACTTTCATTCATGCTAGTCTTAAGTTCGTTTTATCATGTTATGCCTCCTCCTCTTCCTTCTCTACCTCCTCAGTGGTGAACAGCTGCTACTTCACTAGCCATTTGAGGGTGACATGATTCATTGAGAACTTAGTGCCTCTGTTTGTTAGAGACAGAGAAATATTAGAGAAAAGGTTTCCTCAAGTGGTTATTTTGTGCCAACTTCTGGTGTCATGTGGTCAAAATACATCTAACAGCAAAGTTTCAGTGACTTTAAATCAGATTTAGGCAATTAATCACCAGTTGTCATATGCGTGTTCAAAAATGCTGCTTTTATTTCACTGATACCATTTCAATTGCTGGGCATTGAGGGTCCGCATCCTGTAATGGAGCAGAAGAGAACTTCAATTGCTGGTATACATTCATCTTGATTGCCATTATCTCTAATAGTACACTATTTGTCTCTTTCTGTTCAACGCTAAGGTACTGATACAGTCAAAACCAGGGCTAAAAAACAATATCTGTTTCCATTGCATGCAATAGTTACTTACTGGTAGTCTTCTTATTTTTGACTCAGGTGGTTGTCAAATCCTTCTTGAGAGCCTTGAGCACAAACTCCAGAATGATGCCACAGAGCAGTACTTGGAATATACCGGCCAATACATTGGCTTTCAGGCAAAACGTTAAACCAAGGCCCAGTTTCTCTTCTCAAGAAGCTGTAAGCCAATGGATCCTGTAGCACTACTTTGACGACAGCAGAAGAGTTCCATACAGTGTTCTGGCTAATATTTACCCCTCAGCCAAATATCACTAAAAGAGATTATTTGGCCACTTATCGCTTTCCTTTTTGTGTGATGGTATTGTGTACATATTAGTTGCCACTATTCCTGCACTCTATAGAAGTTTAGTAGTACTTAGTTGGCTATAAAGTACTTTGAGACTTCCTAATGTCACTTGTTCCATGAGTGCTTGTGAAGCTTTCATTATCTGCAATTTCAAGTCCTTACTCATAGCTATAGCAAACCCTTTTGGCCTATTAGTATAATGATATTTAGTTTTCTTAAGGGTCCCTACCTTTTCTGTTCTTCTCACACTAATGCACTAATTGAATGCTTGCTGTCCTTTTCCAGATCACAAAAGTAGCTGTTCTTCATGTGACACCTTAGAACATGAATGTTAGTGAATCAACTCACAATGGGGAATGCTACACCAGAGCAACATTCTGTCCCAAGAGATATCGACACTCTTCAGGATGAGACATTCGATAGTTTATTGTCTCCCCAACTCTCTCCTGTCCCATATCCATTGGCACACAGACTAATTCTATCATTGCCAACTATTCCAGATAAGAATTGCTGAAATGGCAATAGACAAGGAATTAAAATACCATCAACAGGTATACCAGGTGTCTCCTGTCGCACCAGATGTCCGAACATCCTTGACCATTGCTATACAACCACCAAACAGGCTAAAAGCTCCAACCCCCGTCCACATTTTGGAAAGTTGGATCACAACACCATGCTCCTCATCCCAGCTTACAAGCAGAAACTGAGACATGAGGATCCAGTGCAGAAAGTAGTGTAGTTTTGGTCTGAGGCAATGGAAAGACTTCAATGGGACTGCTTAGGATTGGTGGACTGGTCAACATTCAAGATCTCAGCGGCCAACCTAAACGAGTATGTCATCACAGGTTTCATTAGTAAGCAGGTAGAAGACTATGTGCCAAATGTTCCTCAACCAGAAACCGTCAATGAACCAGGAGATCCACTCCCTACTGAAGTCCAGGTCTGAGACATGTAAGTCAGGCAACCCTGACCTTTACAGGAAATCCAGGTATGACCTTTGTATGACCATCAGAAATGCCAACAGGCAATGCCAAGCTAATCCACACTAATCACATGGACAGCTGTTATTTATGGTAAGGCTTACGTGACATAATGGGCTACAAACTGAAGCCGAACAAAATCATAGGCAACAGTACATCCCTGTCTGATGAGCTCAATTCATTCTCAACTCACGTTGAACAGAAGGTTAGTGAAACAAGGTCACCTGTCCCAACACCCTTGGATGAGTATGTATCCACAGTCACCGCCACAGACGTTAGATCAGCTTCCCTGAGAGTGAACTCACAGAAAGCGACTGACCTGGATGGAGTCCCTGGCTGAGCACTCAGACCCTGTGCGGACCAGTTGGGGAAGTATTCACAGACATCTTTAACTTCTCCTTATTCTGATCTGAAGTCCCACCTGCTTTAAGCAGACAACCATCATCCCGGTGCCAAAGAAAAATCATGCAGAGTACCTCAATGACTACCACCCAGTAGCTCTGACCTCCATAATTATGAAGTGCTTCAAGAGGTTAATCATGACTCACAACAACCAAATTGCCTTGATTCTTTGCAATTTGCCTACTGTCACAACAGGTCCACAGCAGGTGCCAGCTCCCTGGCCCTACACTCATCCCTACAACATCTGGATAACAAGAATACCTATGTCTGGCTCCTACTTATAGACTATAGTTCCACCTTTAACACCATAATTCCAAACAAACTCATCTCTAAACTCCAAGATCTAGATCTTGCCTCCCCACTCTACAACCGGGTGCTTGGCTTTCTGATCCATAGACTCTAATCAGTAAGAATAGCTGAGAAAACCTCCTCCACCATAATCCTTGATGTGGAGATGCCAGTATTGGACTGGGGTGGACAATGTTAAAAATCACACAACACCAAGTTATAGTCCAACAGGTTTATGTGGAAGCTCTAGCTTTCGGAGCACTGCTCCTTCATCAGGTAGCTGTTAGAAGCAGCGCTGTGTGTATTAGTGGTACTGAGGTGGAGGTGGTCAACAGCATCAAGTTCCTGGAATTGATGATCGCCAACAATCTGCCTTAGCCCACCCACATCAACATGGCAGTCAGGAAACCACAACAACATCTCTTCTTCCTCAGGAGGCTAAGGAAATTTGACATGACCACAAGGACTTTTACCAATTTTTATAGATGCATCACAACGTGTTATGGCAACTGCTGTTCTCAACACTACAAGAAACTACAGGGAGCCTGAACACAGCCGAATCCCTCACCCAAACCAGCCTTCCATCCATTGACTCCATCTATACTTCCCACTACCTCAGGAAAGCAACCAACATAATCAAAAACCCCTCCCACCCTTGTTATACTCTCTTCCAACCTCTTTCTTTGGGCAGAAGATATTAAAATTGTAATATAGGTATGAACAAATTCAAGAACAGCTTCTTTCCTGATGTTATCAGACTTTTTAACAGACCTCTCAAATGTTAATTCTGATTTCTCTCTCTGTACCTTTTCTATAGCTGTAACATTATATTTACACTCTGTTCTGCTCCCCTTATTCATTTTGTATGGTACCATCTGCCTGTAGAGCACACAACAGTTTTCACTGTATCTTGGTACATGTGACAACAATAAATCAGTCAATCAATCAAATCAGGTAACATCTTGGCCTCTGTCTCAATACTAAACAAAGTGCTACATTTACATTCTGAGTTATCAATGTTAGATTGCATTTGTTTTTAACTATGATTATATTCACAAAAAGTGAGAATTGGTCATCAGATTTCACGGCTACATTGTGTGCAATTCACTCAGTGTTCTGTTATTAATATTGCTTAATTTATTTTAGCCAGTAAGATGATTATAGGGTAAGGCTTAAGATATGAAACTGGATCAAATTAAGAAATAATTGTAGTCCAGGGATTTGGTTGTCTAATTAGAAATTATATTGTCTTAATGAAAGGAAACAGTGCCTGGTGTACAAAGGGAGTGTAATGTGCTGATGGGTATGAAATTCATCTTGACTATGTTCATCTTATAATTTAAATGAAGCATTAAAGATAACTTCTTTGTTGGAGGTTAGAATAAATGTTTATTCATTATGGAAAATATGAATTGGTTCCAAAAAGGCATATTAAAGTGAACTTCTATCATCTTTCTTTTTTTACATGATTCCATCTGCAAGTAGAATTGTCATAAATTGGATCACTCTTGATTGTGAAAACTGCCCTGAATAATCTTGGAACAACTAGAAGCAGAGACATTAGCAAATTTAAGAGGCATTTAGACAGTTACGTGAACAGAGTAGAGAGGGTTATGGACCTTGTGTAAGAAGTTGAGGTTGGTTTAGAACGGCATCATGGTCAGCACAGACATGCTGTGCTGAAGGGCCTGCTCCTGAGTTGTATTGTTCTGCATTCTACGTTTAATAGTAAATTAGATAGTGTACTATTAGAAAGGGGAATGGCTTAGACTTTCCAATCAGTATTGACGAAATGTCACGAGCCATTGTTTGGATACATACTTGTCCACCACAGATTTTCTGATGTGTTAGAATGGGAAGCATCAGTGAGCCAGTAATCCAAGACTGAAATGCTATGCTTTTAAGACTGTCTGGGACCTGTGTGAACAAGGCAATTATTTTATTAACCAAATAGATTGTAATTGATTAGCATAAACTCTGAGCCAGAAAGTGTATGTTTGATTATTGAGTTCAATGGCAAATCAAGCACAGAAAGCATATAAAATGATGAAGTGTTAGAGAGAAAACATTCTTTAAAAAAAAAGCACAATTATTTTCAATATAAAAACCAAAAATACTACATCGAGGAATTTTCTTTTGGCGGGAGGGTCAAAATCTAGTCTAATGTTTTCACAAGGGCATTGAATGTTCTTGATTAGTTATTTATGGCCTATAGTGCTGAAGCAATATCATACCATATTGAATCCAGTATAACTATTTATATCACTGCACTATTAAGAATAATAAAATAGCCAATTAGAACACTGCTGTAATAGTGCAGCATAATTTCACTTATTGCAACAGCCACTTACCTACTTAAAGATATTGAAAAAGAGGTAATGACTTCGCCCAGCTTCAACTGAAACAGTGAGTAGAAATATAGCATACCACTGAAAGAAAAGTAAGATTCAATGACATAATGTGGAAGGACATATGCTGGAGGATATTAAACACTGAAGACTCATCATTTATGCCACTGACAGCAGGCACCTGCCCCAGAAATAAAAGGTGTAGGAGGTAGAACAGGAACTAACCAAGTCTGTCGATGCATTCTCATGTACCTAACAGATGTAGAAAATAAACTGGGATGAGGCTAACTGACCTTGGGATAGCTACTAAGATATGTAATTTCTGCTCCCATGAGTGACCTACTTGTATCATATGTGGCAACGAAAAGGAATGATTGTATGTTATGAGAACTATTTTAAAGCTGTTCAGCACTTGGCAAAAAATGAAGTATGTATAATAATGTAATTATTGATAACAAAATTATCTCATATTATTAAGGTTCAGCCCATTGAGTGGCACGGTGGCTCAGTGGTTAGCAGTGCTGCCACACTTCACGAAGGACCCATGTTCAATTCCACTCCTGGGCAACTGTCTGTGTGGAGTTTACACATTCCCCCCACACCTTTGTGGGTTTCTTCCAGGTGCTCTGGTTTCTTTCTACGGTCCACAGATTATCAATGCTGAATTGGCCACAGTGTCCAGGGATGTGCAGGCTAGATGGGTTAGCCATGGGAAATGCAGGGTTACAGATGTAGGATGGTGGGCGGGGGGGAGGGGGGGGGGAGTCAGTCTGAGCGGAATGCTCTTTGGAGGTTTGTTGTGGACTTGATGAGCCAAATGGTTTGCTTCCACTCTGTAACTAGGAGAAAGTGAGGACTGCAGATGCCGGAGGGTCAGAGTCGAAAAGAGTGGTGCTGGAATTCCTAATGAAGGGCTTATGCTCAAAACATTGACTCTCCTGCTCCTCGGGTGCTGCCTAATCTGCTGTGCTTTCTCCACGCCACACTTTCCATCCTGTAAGGATTCTATGATTTCATCCAAAACAACAATGCTATTCAACCTTCTATTACAGCATCTAGTTAGTTAAATAATTCCACAGTCCTGGACTGTACCTCAATGTGCCATTTTGTTGTCTTGTCTCTTGCCATAAATGATGAGTCTTCTTTATTTTATATCCTCCAGCATATGTCCTTCCACATTATGTCATCAAACTGTGTGTGAGTTTTTTTTGTGTGTGGGTGTGTGTTTTGAGGCAGGGGTTCAAGGACCTCACTGAGATGTATGTTTTTGTGTTTGCAAGTTGAGTCTAAGGAGAAATCAACATTCCTTTTGCGCACCTCTCTCGCACAGATCACAGAAAGGTTTGACGTAAGCACAAACTATGGGAATTTGGACTGGCCAATAAACTTTGACCATTTAATACAAAGCAACAATAAGCAACATTGAGTCAACTAACATCCTTCAGTCCCTTTTCAACATTGCCCTTAACAAAATCTATCAATCTCATCCATGGAGCAAACTTCCCTCCAGTTTTCCTTTTACACTGATGATCCATGAATTCTCTGGATTAAACACAATTTACCTCTGATCAACCTATAGCTGAACCCAGTTAAGCTGACTTTGGTCAGATTTAGGCAGCCTCTCTAAGGCCAACATTGTACCTAGTTGGATGCCACTTGTCAAATTAGCCTGGGATGGGTAATGACATGATTCTGGAGTAGTTGAAACTTGAACCCAAGCCTCCTGGCCCATGCCATGGATATTTTCCATAACCCTGTAATTCTTTTTACATTTTAGTTTATATCCAGTCCCATTTGGAATTTGTTTTCATTCCTCTCACTGAATTCCACCTCCCAACAACTCAATTCATTTAATTAAAATTAATTGCTTATTCTTGTATTTTCTTTTAAAATCTGTGTTCTCTGATGACTAACCACAGTATCATGAACTAGTTTCTCCAGATCCTATCAAGGTTTTGAGCACTTCCACTTGATATCCTATTCACTTGCTCGACTCTTGAGGAGAACAATTTTAGCTTCAGTCTCGCTTTGTCACTGAGGCATCATTCTCCTCAATCTTGTCTGCACATATCCTTAAACTTTCATGTATTTTCTAACCTGTGGTCCCCACAATTAATGACAGTACTCAGACTGAGCCTTAATCGGTGTTTTATCGAGGTTTTAACTTTCACGCTTTTGCATTCTGTGTCTGCTCATAAAACCAAGCGTCTTTATTTTTAAACCACTTTATTTACCTGCCTGGCCACCTACAGAGAGACCCAAACCAAAATCTCTCTGTTCCTTTACCCACACTCATTTTTAATATATTCCTCATTCCTCCAAACAAAATGTGCCACTTCGCTATTGGCTGTGCTAAAGGAGAAGGAGCGTAAACCTGGGGGTGAACAGCAGCAGTTTGGAGCTGAAACCAGGGACAGAAATCCAGTGGTGATGTCATGACTCAAAACTGACCGAGGCTTGGGTGCACAGGAAGCAGGGTTGCAGAGTAATGTCTAGACAGAGATATGAGAACAGATTATGGAAAAATGTGAAAACAACAGGGTTGCATCGAGTGATTTTAACCTCCCCTATATTGACTGGGACTCAATTTGTGCCAGGGGCTTGGATGGGGGAATATTGTTACATGTGCCCAGCATGTTTTTTTGAAATAATATGAAAACAGTCCAACTAGGAATGGGGCCATTGTAGACCTGATATTGGGGAATGACCCCAGCCAGGTTGTCGAAGTTTCAGTCAGGGAGCATTTCTGGAACAGCGACTATTATTCTGTAAATTTTAAGTTACTTATGGATGAGAATAAGATCATCCTCGGGTGAAAGTATAAAACTAGGAGAAGGCTAGCTACGACAATATTTGGCAGGAACTGGGGAATGTAGATTTTGGGATGACTGTTTGAGGGTAAATCCATATCTATCATCTGGGAATCTTTCAAAGGCCAGTTAATTACAGTTCAGGGCCAGCTTGTTCCTGTGAAAATGAAGGATAAGGATGGCAAGATTTGGGAACCTTGGATGGCAGGAGAAGTTGAGAGTTTAGTCAAAAAGGAAAAGAGGCATATGCATGGCTTAGGAAATTGAAGACAGACAGAGCCCTTGAAGAAGACAATGAAAGCAGGAATGAACTCAGACAAGCAATCGAAAGGGGCCATGAAATGTCTTTGGCAAACAGGATTAAGAAAAATCCCAAAGTGTTTTACACATATATAATGAGCAAGAGGGGAGCTAGGGAATGGTAAGTCCAAGGACAAAGGTCTGAAGTTATGCATGCGCATAACTTAATTAATTAATACTTCACATTGGTATTCAAAAAGGAGAAGGATATGGTGCATGGTGAGTCTTGGGATGGGTACGTTTGTATGCCAGGACAAGTGAATATAAAAAGGAAGGAGCTTTTGGACATATGAATAGGCAGGGAATAGAGGGATATGGACCGCATGGATGCAAAAGAATTTTAAGTTAGAAAGACATCATGGATTGGCACAAAATTGGTGGACCAAAGGGCTTCTTCCCTTTAATGTAATTTGCCTTATGTATGCCCATTACATTTGCCCTTGCCTATTTTTAGCCCCATCAGATATTTTATACCATCTGCAAACTTTGAAATTCTGTTCTTGTATGTCCATGACCTTAATATGTCCAATGGTTCTAACAATGTCCTGGGGATACCATTATATAATTTCATCCAGCCTGGAAAATATATTCACCATACCTCTGAGAGAGTCATAGAGATCTACAGCACAAAACAAAAGGCCTTTCAGTCCATCGTGTCCTCACGAGTCCAAAACAAACATCTAACTGTTTGAATCCCATTTTCCAGCACTTGGCCCAAAGCCTTGTACTCATTGGCAGTGTAAGTGCACAACTAAATATTTCTAAATATGTGATGAGGGTTTCTGGCTCTTCCACCCGTACAGGGAGTGAGTTCCAGATTCTCTCCATCCTCTGGTGAAAAGGGTTTCCTTACATCTCCTCTAAACATTCTGCCCCTTCCTTTAAATCTATGCCACTGGTCATTGATCCCTCCATCAACAGAAAACATTTCTTTCTGTTTACTCTAGCTATGGCCCTCACAGTTTTATAAATTTCAATCTCCTCTCCTCTACGGTAACATTCCAGTCTGGCTTATCACTCTTCATAGCTAAAACACTCCAGCCCAGCCAACCTCATGGTAAATCTCCTCTACATCTGATCCGGATCAATCATATTCCTCTGGTAATATAGACTGCAGCACTGCAAGTACAAGGACATTAACTTGCAGTATGTGCAAGCTCATCAACTGTTTGAGTGTGACATGTTGGGACGATACAATCAACAAATGTGACAAGTGTTCAGATGCTCTCTTACCATATAACTGAATCAAAGAGGTGCAATAAATTGATATGCCAAATGTAAGCTTTACTGTCAAAATAAAATAAAGACCAAAATTATGAATGAAGTCAATAAATGAAGATTTTTAAGATGTTTGTTAGCTGTTTCATAAAATGCTTCATTACGTATCAGATACAATTTCTCTTTGCTTGACTTGCATAATTATATTTGGCACTTGAAAATGCTTAAAGCACTTCTTCAGGCTGGAAGCAAAGTACATACCAGCATCTGCTGAGGACTTTGTGCATTATGCACCAGCAGTTCCTTTTTTCTTGTGCATGCACATTGACAGCAGTAGGATACAAGACCAAGTGCACTTTCAAAGCGAATCAATGAAGACAAAGGAATGGGAACAGCAAACTATTTGAGGCTTCGTGCAATGCCTATCAACCATCCCAAGTCCTGAAGGTCTGCATGGTTCAGAAACTATCTGAAGTTCACCAAGTCATTGTGTCACACATACCCCTATTCCCCATGACATGGCGAACTGAAACCCCACAACTGATCCTGATTGCAGAAACCAATCATAATCTGTCTCTACAAAGATAGTTCTGCACACACTCGCGGTCCTGTGATGTCTTAGACAGCTCCCCCGACAGCTTGAGCAAAGTGACAGTGTAAGCATTCTCACAATGAGTTCCAGTAATGTCTTGTTAAAACTGTGACAATTACTTTTACAGTCTTTGGTTGAAAATACTAATTTTCCCATTTTGGTCCACCATTCATTACAAATAAACATTGTGGCATTTATAATCAATAACTGAGGTAGTGGATAATGCACCATTGGACCGACTGCAGAGATGAGAAATGCAATAATGCAACAAGCTCATACATTTCTTCAGTGACTTCAGGTCTTGATAGAAAGAATACAGATTTAGTCAGATCAGCATGGAACAGAAGCAAAGACTTCTTTTTTTCTCTAACATTAACAAAAAGGTATTTTCAATTGCACACATGTTGCCATATGTATATTTCTTCATCATCTGAGGTAGGATATGAAAAAATTGCCATCAAGGCCTTTCTGTGGAGCCACAGGAGATAGGAGAGATACAAAACAAATACTTAGCGTCCATGACAAGGAAGGACAAGGAAGATATAGAATATAGGGAAATAGATAGTGACATCTTGAAAAATGTCCATATTACAGAGAAGGAGGTGCTGGATGTCTTGCAAAACGTAAAAGTGGATAAATCCCCAGGACCTGATCAGATGTACCCGAGAACCCTGTGGGAAGTTAGGGAAGTGATTGCTGGACCCCTTGCTGAGATATTTGTATCATCGATAATCACAGGTGAAGTGCCGCAAGACTGGAGGTTTGATATTGAGGTGCCACTATTTAAGAAAAGTGGTAAGGATAAGCCAGGGAACTATAGACCAGTGAGCCTGACGTCGGTGGTGGGCAAGTTATCGGCGGGAATCCTGAGGGACAAGATGTACAAGTATTTGGAAAGGCAAGGACCGATGAGAGATAGTCAACATGGTTTTGTGCATGGGAAATCATGTCTCACAAACTTGATTGAGTTTTTTGATCTATATGGACTTCAGTAAGGCATTCGACAAGGTTCCCATTAGCAAGGTTAGATCTCACGGAATACAGGGAGAACTAGCCATTTGGATACAGAACTGGCTCAAAGGTAGAAGACAGAGAGTGGTGGTGGAGGGTTGCTTTTCAGACTGGAGGCCTGTGACCAGTGGAGTGCCACAAGGATCGGTGCTGGGCCCTCTACTTTTTGTCATTTACATTAATGATTTGGATGTGAGCATAAGAGGTATAGTTTGTAAGTTTGCAGATGACACCAAAATTGGAGGTGTAGTGGACAGCGAAGAGGGTTACCTCAGATTACAACAGGATCTTGACCAGATGGGCCAATGGGCTGAGAAGTGACAGATGGAGTTTAATTCAGATAAATGCGAGGTGCTGCATTTTGGGAAAGCAAATCTTAGCAGGACTTATACACTTAATGGTAAGGTCCTAGAGAGTGTTGCTGAACAAAGAGACCTTGGAGTGCAGGTTCATAGCTCCTTGAAAGTGGAGTCGCAGGTAGATAGGATAGTGAAGAAGGCGTTTGGTATGCTTTCCTTTATTGGTCAGAGTATTGAGTACAGGAGTTGGGAGGTCATGTTGCAGCTGTACAGGACATTGGTTAGGCCACTTTTAGAATATTGTATGCAATTCTGGTCTCCCTGCTATAGGAAGGACATAGTGAAACTTGAAAGGGATCAGAAAAGATTTACAAAGATGTTGCCAGGGTTGGAGGGTCTGAGCTATAGGGAGAGACTGAAGAGGCTGGGCTGTTTTCCCTGGAGCGTCAGAGACTGAGGGGTGACCTTATAGAGGTTTACAAAATTATGAGGGGCATGGATAGGGTAAGTAGGCAAAGTCTTTTCCCTGGGGTGGGGGAGTCCAGAACTCGAGGCCATAGGTTTAGGGTGAGAGGGGAAAGATATCAAAGAGACCTATGGGGCAACTTTTTCATGCACAGGGTGGTTCGTGTATGGAATGAGCTGCCAGAGAAAGTGGTGGAGGCTGGTACAATTGCCACATTTAAGAGGCATTTGGATGGGTATATGAATAGGAAGAGTTTGGAGGGATATAGGCCGGGTGCTGGCAGGTGGGACTAGATTGGGTTGATATCTGGTCAGCATGGACAGGTTGGATCGAAGGGGCTGTTTCCATGCTGTACATCTCTATGACTCCATGACTCTAAGACCTAAGGGGTGACTTTTTCATGCAAAAGGTGGTGTGTGTATGGAATGAGCTGCCAGAGGAAGTGGTGGAGGGTAGTGCAATTTCAACATTTGAATGGATTCTGGATGGATATATGAATAGGAAAGGTTTAGAGTAATATAGGTTGGGTGCTGACAGGTGGGATTAGGTTAGGTTCGGATATCTGTTCAGCATAGACGAGTTGGACAGAAGGGTCTCTTTCTGTGATGTACATCTCTATGACTCTAAATAAAAGTGCCCATATCTAATCAGGCTACTCAAACCGTAAAAGCAAATGGGAGGGGTGTTAACAGCTGGCTTGAAGCCCTGAGTTTCAATGACAGCCTTGAGGATGGAGTAAAGAGACAAGTCTAGAGGAAGAATTTCAGTGGGAGGAATAGGCGACTGAAGAAATTGCTACCAATTACTTGGGAAAAGGGCATGAAAAATGCGCCAAAGCACAAACAAAAGAGTTTTTGAGCGATGTTATGGAACAGGAATTTCTTCCATGGATAGGAAAGACATCAGTTATGAAGGGAATTAAACATTGGAAAGTGAACTTTGCATGAGAGGAACCAGTCTCACTCTTGCTTCTCTCCAGAAACATTGCAACTGATATTAGAGATTTATCCTTTACAACGTATTTTATTCTTCCTGACTTTAAATCTCTCATCTGCTACAATATAGAGGCACTTTGTCTTTTTAAAAAAATATTTTCAGCAGCAGTTTTCCATAATTGATCTCAGTTGAAACATAAACCTGCGCTGCTGACTCATTTTGAGCTGATTGGGGAATAAAAGGGGGGTGGCTTACCTGTACAAGTTTCCAGTTCACAGTTCACTTTTGAAGGCAAGCCTGATGTGATCACCACAATAGAATTTGGCAGAAGTGTTTTCGATGATGTGAAGTGTATGGAGTGTGGAAGACAAGAGGTTGATCGAGAGACTGTTGAAATAGTTGTGATTTGAGACATAGGAAAGGATGGTAAAAGAGGGTATGATCAGCCTAGTTCAACTTAAAACAGTGATCATGAAAGGAAATGAAATCAATCACAAAGTTATGGGTATTTGTTGAAGGTACAAATGATATTAATTTCTATCTTTACCAAATTTAAATGGAGCAAATTGTGGCTCCTCTATGCATGCCTGTCAATCACAGACAATGTGACAATGTGGAGGGGTGAACAGCAATGGTGGAGAGCTGGAGCTGTGCCTTGTCCATGTCCAGCAGAAGCTGATGTCTATAGATGATGCTGCCAAAGGGCAGAATGTGGAGGTAAGTAGGTAAAGTACAAGAATTTATAGACTAATAAAATCCTGACAGTGCCTAAAGAGGCCATTTAGCCCACTCCTCCAAACAGTATCGCACCCAGACCCCTACCCTACCCCCACAATCCCACATTTTATCATGGCTCATCCACCTAATCAAGACATCCCTGGACATGATGGGCAATTTAGCATGGCCAATCCACCTAACCTGCACATCTTTGGACTATGGGAGGAAATTGGAGCACCTGGAGGAAACCCACGCAGACACGGGGAGAACATGCAAACTCCACGCACAGTCGCCTGAGGCTGGAATTGAACCCACGTCTCTTTGGATGATTCTACGGAAAGCATGTGGGGGAGTACAGAGAAGAGACATTGTAAGGTGATCACGCGACAATTGACAGACTCCTGAAAGTGGAAACTGACGAGAGACATGAGATGAGGACGGTATCTTCCATCCTCCATGGAAACAAGTCAAGGAAAATCAAGAAATAACACAGCCATGAACGAAATCATCGATCGATTTGGTTGTTTTTGATATTTTGACAGATTGAAAACGGAATGCAGAGATTCAATCATTTGCTCCAAATTGATGTATTGTCTGAATCTTAAAATAACTTGGCAATTTTTTTTAGGCATTGTACATCTCCTTAAAACATTTTATCATGTTAAACTCAAATGTCAGTTCATGACAGCATATACATGTAAGATGAAAAATGCTATGATTGCATTAAACTAAGCTTTCCACAATGAGTGCTTCAATTAAATTAACCTTGTTACAAAGCTGATTGCTTCACCTAAGCCAGTAATTTGAGCCTGACATGTGCAATGTGTGAATTTGAGTCTGACCCACACCAGCCTCAATAAGGTGAGCAACAAATGAAATCCAAAACCACCAGCGCTGTGGGAACAAAACAAAAATAATCCTTCATTCCAAAAACTGCAGTGAATATAGGTTCACAGCTTTTATCATACTGCAAGTCTCCATAGACCAGATTCAAGGTTTAATGAGGTAGGTGACAGTCACCGAGAACAATAGGTTTCCACTAACTGCTTTTTTTTGGTTGTATAATGGTAAGCTTTGTAGTACTGAATTATTTTCAATTTGTAGTAATGCATCAGCATTTGCCTTTCGTAATCAGTTATAATGGGGACATAAGAGGCAGAAGGAGCTTTTTGTATGCTCTACTAATCTCTGCTATAATATTAAACTACTTATGTTTTGAAAAATATTACTCTAAACTTTAAAACAATACATGCAGCATGTCATCTTTGGCTATATCAGCACCCTGGCAGGACTCACACTGACAGGAACTTCCCATGTGGTTGTGCTAAACATAGGTCCCTTCTAGTGGCTTACCTGAACACATAGAGTCATAGTGATACACAGCACGGAAACAAACCCGAAAGACCAACTCGTCCTTACCGACCAGATATCCAAAATTAATCTCGTCCTATTTGCCAGCATTCGGCTCATATCCCTCTAAACCCTTCCTACTCATATAGCCATCCTGATGCCTTTTAAATGTTGTTATTGTACTAGCCTCCACCACTTCCTTTGGCAGCTCATTCCATACACGTACCACCCTTTGCATGAAAACGTTGTCAAGAGTCACATTTTGCCAAACCAGTTAATGTGTTATGTTTTTCTGTTCTATCATTCATACAATCTGAATTAATGAAGTTTATGCTTGTGTTTAATCTTTATCTATATATAAACTTAGAGTTAACCAGGAAGCTCAACACACATGGCTGCTCTACACAAAGTAGAATCATGGGACAAATATATCATACCTTGTTGAGGTGCAGGTGATTGAAGGTAATTAAAGATTTACCATCTCAAAGGTTCATGTGCATTATATTACAATATTCCTTTTTTGTCTAAATTAAACATAAATCTTTAAAGAAACTAGCATTATCTGAATAAACCACTATGCAAAGCAACAGTTCTCTGAAACATGTTTGCAATTTTCTTATCCATCCAGATTATGTTCTGGAGACCTCTCCAAGTCTGCTGTATAACAATTCCACATTAGACTGCAGAACCAATGAAGGTTACAAGTTTAGAATGAGTATACACAAAGTGTGCCAGTCAGTCCATTTGCTGCTGAACTGGACTGCAATATTAGATAGTTATCTTCTCCTAATATGAACACTGGATTTTCATTGTAACTCCTTGTGGTCTGTGATTCTCATCGTTGTCTTGACAATGATATAGATAGTTAACAAGGACAGGTACTGGTAGACCTGCAATGACCAGAGCCATGGTGTTTCCAATATAAAATGTATCGGAGGTGATTAGGGTGTGTTGTTGAAGAACATTTGATTGCAATGAATCTCAAGGACAATATCATGGATCAGTTGTATTCTAAAAACATGGCAGTGATCACTTTCAACTTTGTATACCAACGTTTATGGACTCAGTGTGAAAGTATGTTGTTTGCACACACGTCAAGACCGGGCTTTGCATGTGATTTGCATTGGCCACCCTCTCTGGGCATACAATCTGGATGTGCATGAAGATTTTTATTGATATCTATATGTTCTTGAATGTCTGTTCACTTTTGTGCATCAATGCTTTGGTCACTTTAATGATCTAACTACATAGCTTGGCTAGATATTTTGTGGACTTTTTCTTGTTTTTAATATGCACTCTTGGTTGTTTGCAACATGTCTCTTCGGGTAAATGCTACTACATGCTCATTCATTCTGTCAGGGTGGCTTTGCTACTGTGAACTTTCAATTGTACCTGTTGTCTTTCCTTTTTCTGTTGAATTAACAATGGTTTCTGATTGTTCAAAAGACCTGAATTCCAAGTGGTGTGTTTAGAAATTGAGCTTTGATTGTATTGAGTAGTGACTCTACTTTCCGTTGGATGGCCATCAGACATCTGTGAAGACCGACATTGCCTGTGATAACTTTATTTTAATGGCTTATTTATCTGGTTTGGAAATTGAGGTGCAAGAAAAACGATTGGAGGCATTGTTAGAACAAAGTAAATTCAGATACCAAGTTTGCTGTTTTCCAAATGAGTATTTTTCTTTTCTTCTTTTCCTCCATTTGTGTTGTAAATTTTGTGGCCATTTTGTAGCTCGTTTCAGGATTTTTAAGTACTAGCTGAGAACTATTCAGACCTTTTAGCCCCAAATGTAGCATGAACATTAATAACTGTTATCTTGGCTTGTCATGGGTTGTTGTATGATCGCAATAGTAGCAAGATTGATCTTCCTCTTCTTTCCCAGGCTTACTCAAACCGTCCTAAAAAGACAGTGAATTAAGCAAAAATATGCACTGCAAACAGTGTAATAAACACTCATTTTATTGCCTTTAGCTGTTTGGAGCTACAGCTGAATGGATTCTTCTTCCCACCACAATTGACAATGTTTGACTTCCCTTATATTCCTGTAGGGACTGCAAGTCACCAGTAATGAATGTCAGTAACTGTGGAATTCTTAGTTTGCTGTTTAATCTCTCTTCCTGCATAAACTTTACAGAAGTTAGTATGATAAAGATATATTATGAACATTTGAGAATTTGAGTTTGAAGCTGAAGGTAAATGAGTTTTTAGCGTTATTTCTGTGAAGGTAACATTTTTTTAAGAGCTCATAGTCATTCTTGGACAGGGAGTTCAAATGGCATTTCCAAGGAACATGTGACTTCAGCTAAATGACTAGAGAAGCTGCCTGCAGAGAGATAATTGAAGATCCGTTTATGAAGTTGACTTTTCTCACAGAATGACTGAAGTCTCACAGCACAGAGAATGTAATTTGGCCCATTCTGCCTGAACCAGCTTTTCAAATGAGCATCATACCTGAGTGCCAATCTCTTGTTTTTTCACCGTAACCTTGCACATTATTTCTGTCTAAATAGCATTCTAATGTTCTGCTGAATACCTGTTACACCTGCCTGTATCATACACCCAGGCAACGCACTTCTTACCCAAACTACTCATTGACTGAAAAAGTTTTCATATCACCCTTGCTTCTTTTACATATCACTTTACATCTATGCCCACTTACTCTTCCTTTTCTACAAGCGGGAAAAGTCTCTCCCCATCTACTCTCTCCAGCCTGCTCATGATTTTGAAAACTTCTATCATATCTCCCATTAGCCATGTTCTGTCCCAACTTCTGCAATCTATCTTTGTAACTGAAGTTCATCTTCTCTGGAATCATTCATGTAAATTGCTTCTGCACTCTTTCTCCACTATGTTCGCATCCTTCCTATAATTTGGCACCCAGAACTGTACACAATATTTCAACTGAAATTTAACAAATGTTTCATAAAGGTTCAGCCACATCTCCTCACACTCTTTTCCCCTATTTATAAAACTGATAATGCTGTATGCTTTAATGGCTGTCTCCACCTATTCTGCCATCTTCAGTGATCTGTGCACATATACAGGTCCTGCTGATTCTGCACCCCCTTAAGTCTATCTTCTATTTCGTATTGTCTATCAATGTTTTTCCTATAGTAGTACACCACCTCACACTTCTCTGCTTTGAACGTCAATGCAACAGAAAGACGGAACAAGAGCTAATACCAGGTGAGAAGGTTCTAACCAACAGCAGGGGATTGTGGCAGTCCAGGTTTTCAGTGTGGGAAAGAGGTTTTAAAGCCATTCCAAAAGTTTAGATAGATAATAGTCCATGAAGTGTCCTCAAGCTGTGAATGTCAGAACACCTTAGTCCACACTTGCATATAAGCCCATTAACATTTATAGATTTGGATTTACACTTGGTTTTTAACCATTTATTTTATATAACCCTGAAGGTTAAAACATAAACATTGGCAGGTTGGGACATAATCCACAGAGGCGTTTTCTGCTGAGAGGTGTAATCAGCCTCTCATTACCTCTGTAGACACAAATAACAATTAAGTTTGTTTTGAATTGCATCTCTCCTTTTAAAAGGTTGCTGTTTAAAGTTGCATTGGCACCTTCTCCCATGACATTCCAGTGTTCCTCTCCGGCTTTGCCAAATAGTCACTGAATTCACCTTCAGTCATAGTTTGGCCTTTTGCTTTAAAGAAATGTCATTAAAAGTTCAATAGGTCTTTCAGTCATCTGGATATTAATCTATTGACATGACATTGTTGAGGTGGTTGTGATTGTTGGTTTGCTTCATTCTCTTGTAGGATGTGGGTGTCACTGACTAGCCAGTATTTATCGCCCATCATTAGTTGCCCTTGAGAAGGTGGTGGTGTGTTGCCTTCTTGAATTACTGCAGTCATTGTGCTGTGGGTTGACCCACAATGTCCTTAGGGAGGAAATTCCAGGATTTTGACCCAGCGACAGTGAAGGAACAATTATATATTTCCAACTCAGGATGGTGAGTGGGCTGGAGGGGATCTTGCAGATGGTGGGGTTTCCAAGTATCTGCTGCCCTTGTCCTTCTAGATGATAGTGGTCATGGGTTTAGAAAGTGCTGTCTAAGGAGCTTTGATGAATTTTTGGAGGTGCACTCATCCAGGCAAGTAGGGAGTATTCCATCACACTCCTGACTTGTGCCTTGTAAATGGTGGAAAAGCTTTGGGCAACCAGGGGAGGAGTTACTTGCTGCAATATTCCTAGCCTCTGACCTGCTCTTGTAGCCACTGTATTTATATGGTGAGTCCACTTCAGTTTCTGGTCAATGGGAATCTCTAGGATGCTGATAATGGGGAGTTCAGTGATGATAACACTATTGAATGGCAAGGGGCAGTGGTTAGATTGTCTCTTATTGGTGATGGTCATCGCCTGGCATTTGTGTGGTGTAAATGTTACTTGCTACTTGTCAGCCCAAACCTGGATTTTGTCCTGATCTTGCTGCATTGCTTCAATGTCTGAGGAGTCAGGAATGATGCTGAACACTGTGCCATCATTGGCGAATATCCCCATTTCTTACCTTATGATGAACTCCAACAACCACAACCATCTTCATATGAGCCAGGAATGACTCCCAACCAGTGGAGAGTGTGATGCCCATTGATTTCAGTTTTGCGAGGGCTCCTTGATGCCACAATGTGGCCTTGATGTTAAAGGGATCACTCTCTCTTTGTCTGAAATTCAGCTGTTTTGTTCAGTTTTGAACCAAGGCTGTAATGAGATCAGGGACTGAGTGGCCCTAGTGGAACCCAAACTGGGCATCACTGAGCAGGTTATTGCTGAGCAGGTGCTGCTTGATAGCACTGTTGATGACACTTTACTGATGACAATAGACCGATGGAACAATTATTGGCTGGGTCGGATTTGACCTGCTTTTTGAGTACAGGAAATACCTGGGTAATTGTCCACATTGTCAGTTGACGCCAGTGTTGTAACTGTACTGGAAGAGCTTGGCTGGGGACGCAGCAAATTCTGGAGTACAAGTCTTCACTACTATTGTCGGAATGTCTCAGGTCCATAGTCATTGCAGTATCTACTGCATCCAACTGTTTCTTGTTATCACTCGGAGTGAATTGACTTGGCTGAAGACTGGTATCTGTGAAGCTGAGGACCACTGTTGGATCATTCACTTGGCTCTTCTGGCTGAAGATTGTTACAAATGCTTTAGCCTTTTCATTTGCACTGATGTGTTGGGCTTTTCCATCATTAAGGAGGGGGATACTTGTGGAACCTCCTCCTCCAGTGAGTTGTTTAATTGTCCATCAACATTCAGGACTGGGTTTTGCAGGACCACAGGGCTCAAATATGATCTATCAGTTGGAGGCGTGCTTGGCTCTATCACTTGCTGTTTATGCTCCTTGATATGTAACTACTGTGTTTGGTAGCTTCACCAGGTTTGTCATGGACAGATGACCTGTAGCTGATAGATTAGTAGGGATGAGGTCAAGTTATTTTTCCCCTCTCTTTGCTCCCTCACCGCCTGCTGCAGACCCAGTCCAGACGCTATACCTTTAGAACTGAACCAGCCTGATTGGAAGTACTGCGGTGGAGACACCCATGGTGGACATTGAAATCCCCCAACCAGAGGACATTTTATACTCTCACCATCCTCACTGCTTCCTCCAAGTGTTGTTCAACATGGCAGAGTTCTGATTCATCAGCCAAGGGAGGCCAGTACGTGATAATCAGTAGATTTCCTTGACCAGTTTAACGTGAGGCCATGACATGCCATGGGGTCTGGAGTCAATGTTGAAGACAGCAAGGGCAAATTCCTCCTGACTGCAAACCACTGTGTCACAACCTCTCCTAGGTCTGTCTAGCCAGTGGGATAGGGCATATGCAGGGATGGTGATGGTGGTATCTGGGACATTATCTGTAAAGTAAGATTCTGTGAGTTTGCTTGATTAGTCTGTGAGACAACCCTCCCAATTTTGGTACCAGTTCCAGATGTAAGGAGGGCTTTTCAGGGTTGACAGGGCTGTTTCTGCTGTTGTCTTTTCCATTGCCTAGGTCAATGCCTGTGGTCTGTCCATGCTGGGTACGGTGCATTCCCTTTCAAGATACATAGCTATTATATCACAAGATCCCAAGGCATTTTTGAAGAACAAAAAAGTGCTTCTAGCGTGCTGTTCAATAGTTAACCCACAAGGAGCAATACTACTCGGGTTGACCTATTGTTTTTCTCACTGTGCATGAAGGGCTAACCAAACACTGGCCATAAATGTTTCTGAAATTCTCTCTCATAAAGAGCCCTGAACTGTGTGGTTTCTGATTAAATCACTACAGTTCTTAAATTGATTGTGCTCCCACCATGTTAGGCACGGAATTACAAGATTGTTAAAGAAAGGTGATACATGTTATAGTCAGAATGATTGCTGACCTGTTATTTCTGATATTACTGCACTTAGCTTAGACTTGCAGGGGTGGGAGCTACTCATATGCTTGTTAAGTTTCTGCAATGTTTTCTGTGGATAGTAAAATCAAAACTCATGAATCAATGGTGCAAAGGATTGATGACTTGCAGCAGCAAAGCACCAATTGAACCAGCTGACGGTCATTCTGATTCTAATGTAGCACCCATCCAAGTGAGTGTCCCATCATTCTCTTGATTTGAAACTTTTAGACGTCAAAGGGGCTCAGAGGATTTGGTGGCATAGTGATAACATTGTGGGAACATGGGTTCGAATCCTATCCATATCCCAACAGCAGGACATACCATGCAGAGGCAACAGCATAGTGGAATACAGTCAGAAGAACGTTGTCTTGGGAGTCATCAATAGTGACACTAGACCCCGTGAGGTCTCATGACATCATTTCAAACATGGATGAGGAAACCTCCTGCTGATCACCCCCTCCCACCGTACATCAGCTGATGAATCAGTACTCCTCCATGTTGAACACTTGGAGTAAGCACTAAGGGTGGCAGGAGCATAGAACACATTCTGGTAAGGGTCATCCTATGTGTTGAGTGGTTTGGTGGCATGACTACAGACAGAAATGGCAGAATCCTAAAAAAGACTTTTGGCAAGCAGAGAGAGAGAGAAAGAGAGAGAGAACCAATAAAAGGGAACACTGCACTTGAACTTGTTCTGTCAGACATACACCTGTCTATGGTAGCATTGGTAGGAGTAACTAATCCACGGTCGTTGTGAAGTTGAAGTGCCATCTTTACTTTGAGAATATCCTCTATTCTGCTGAGAGGACACATTTTGAACACATCGAACAACAGTTCCATCAGGCGCCATGAGTCCTAAACTGCACAATTGTATTTAACCACAATTTGTAATCTCATTCTCCATCATATACCCCACAATACCATTACTGTCAAGGTGGTAAATAAAGCTTGGTTCAAGGGAGAGCAGAGTTGGTCATGCATATTCAAGAATATGGTTACCTGATAAGCACAGTCTGCTGATTCTTACACAACAAACCCAAACAAGAATGACTTAGATGACTTAGATGAGGGAGTCGAAGGGTGGGTCAGTAAATTTGCAGATGATACAAAGATAGGTGGAGTTGTGGACAGTGAGGAGGGCTGTTGTCGGCTGCAGAGGGACTTAGATATGATGCAGAGCTGGGCTGAGGAGTGGCAGATGGAGTTCAACCCTGCCAAGTGTGAAGTTGTCCATTTTGGAAGAACAAATAAGAATGCGGAATACAGGGTTAATGGTAGGGTTCTTGGTCAGGTGGAGGAACAGAGGGATCTTGGGGTCTATGTACATAGATCTTTGAAGGTTGCCACTCAGGTGGATAGAGTTTGTAAGAAGGCCTATGGAGTATTATCGTTCATTAGCAGAGGGATTGAATTCAAGAGTCGTGAGGTGATGTTGCAGCTGTACAGGACTTTGGTTAGGCCACATTTGGAGTACTGTGTGCAGTTCTGGTCGCCTCACTTTAGGAAAGATGTGGAAGCTTTGGAGAGGGTGCAGAGAAGATTTACCAGGATGTTGCCTGGAATGGAGAGTAGGTCATACGAGGATAGGTTGAGAGTTCTCGGCCTTTTCTCGTTGGAACGGCGAAGGATGAGGGGTGACTTGATAGAGGTTTATAAGATGATCAGAGGAATAGATAGAGTAGACAGTCAGAAACTTTTTCCCCGGGTACAACAGAGTGTTACAAGGGGACATAAATTTAAGGTGAAGGGTGGAAGGTATAGGGGAGATGTCAGGGGTGGGTTCTTCACCCAGAGAGTGGTGGGGGCATGGAATGCGCTGCCCGTGGGAGTGGTAGAGTCAGATTCATTGGCGACCTTTAAGCGGCATTTGGATAGGTACATGGATGGGTGCTTAATCTAGGATAGAAGTTCGGCACAACATCGTGGGCCGAAGGGCCTGTTCTGTGCTGTATTGTTCTAAGAAGACACTACAGGCCCAGAGACTCTAGCCACACTAGCATACATCAAATACATCTCAGAGATGACTATCAGGCTATTCTAACCTCCTGGCATCATGATAGCCCACAAATCTACCAACACACTGAAACAGTTACTGATGAATCTAAAAGACCCTGTACCAACAGCCAGCAAAACGAAGGTCATATACAAAATACCCTGCAAGGACTGCAATAAACATTACTTTGGACAGACAGGCAAGAAACTAATCATAAGGATACACGAGCACCAATTAGCCACCAAAAGACATGACCAACTATCACTAGTGTCTTTACACATATATGATTGGGACAATGCATCTATCCTAGGTCAGGCTAAACAGAGACACACATGGGAATTCCTAGAGGCCTGGCACTCAAACTGGAACTCCATTAACAAACACATCGATTTGAACTCTATTTACCACCCTCTGAGAAAAAGAACTGGAAGTGATATCACCCACCACAACAGACAAGGCACACAAATAGAAAGTGTGGCAGACAGCAGCACTTCACTGGAGGCTCACTGATGATGTTACCTAGCATGGTGATGAAACATCTGAGAACAAATCTACAGCTCAGCGAGCAAACTTACAAGCTCATGTATTTAATGAATGGTAGGACACTGGGTAGCCAAGATGAACAGAGGGATCTTGGGTAATTATTGACAGAACCTGAAGTCAGCAGAGGATGTGAATGGTATAGTTAAGAAGACACACAGGGTACATGCTTTAATCAGTCTTGGCATAGAGTATAAAAGCAAGGAGGTAATATTGGAATTATACAGTGTTAGTCAGACCACAACTGGAGTACTATGTGCAGTTCTGGTCACCTCACTACGGGAAGGATGTGATAGAGGAGGGTACAGAGGAGGTCAGCCAGGATGTTGCCTGGGATGGAGAAATTGAGCTAAATGCGTTACTAGATAGGCTTGGATTGTTTTCTTAGCATCATAGAAGACAGAAGGTGGGGGAGGGGCATATTTGAGGTGTACATGATTATGAGGGCTAAGGATAGGATGGATAGAGAGCAGCTGTTCCCTTTGATTGAGAGGTCAATCACAAGAGGGCATGGTTTTAGGGTAAGGGATAGCAGATTGAGGGGAGATTTGGGAAAAAAAAACTTTTTTTCACTCAGCGGGAAGTGGGAATCTGGAATGCACTGTCTGGGAAAGTAGTGCACTGTCTGGGAAAGAATGCACCTGGCAAACTGGGCCTGTAGTGTCTTCTTGTTTGGGCTTGTTGTGTAAGAATCAGCAGACTGTGCTTATCAGGTAACCATATTCTTGAATATGCATGACCAACTCTGCTCTCCCTTGAACCAAGCTTTATTTACCTCCTTGACAGTAATGGTATTGTGGGGTATATGATGGAGAATGAGATTACAAATTGTGGTTAAATACAATTGTAACCTTAGAAACTTTAAGGAATATTTGGATGAGTACTTCAAACATCATAACATTCAAGGATATAGAACGAGTGCAGGAAATTGGGATTAGCACAGTTTTAGTAGTAGTCATGCCAGTGTAGGTTGGATGGGCTGTAGAGCCTTTTCTGCACTATATTAATCCATGAATCTATAACTGTACACTTAATTCCAACATTATAAGCTTAACTTTGCCAGATGGCACAAAGTTAGGCTCAATAAAAATATAACTCTCTCCAAACATTTTTCATTAAATGTTTCTCCACTCTCACCCATGAAGGATTTGCAAAAGGCTGTCTGTTCTCTTGACTCTATGTGAAGACTAATTGTGGAGACAAGAGTAAAACATCTATGGAAGAGCTCTGCAGGTCTGGCATCATCTGCGGAGAGAAATCAGAGTTAATGTTTCAAGTCCAGTGATCCTTCCTCAGAACTCCTGAAGGTTGTGAGGAAGGGTCACTAGACTCAAAATGTTAACTCTGATTTCTCTCCTCAGAGGCTGCCAGATCTGCTGAACTCTTCCAGCAATTTCTGTTTTTGTTTCAGATTTCCAGCATCTGCAGTTCTTTTGGATTTTTTTTTAGTAAAATATGTATATTGAGTAAATGCTCTTGAATTTCATTTAATTTGAATGCCTGAGATGGGTTGTCCAGAGCTTTCCTACATAATTCTAAAATGTACATTATAGCTACGTGCTTACATGTCTTCTACCTTACACATTTGTGTTTCATTTGGATGTCATTTTGTTTCAGGATAATACATTCATTTTTGTGATTTTATCCTCTCCCACTGCATAACTTATATATGCACCTGGCAAACTACGAATTTGTTACCAATCATAATTAATTCCTAACTTATCACCTGTACTGAAGGTACATAGCACCTAGCAAGAAAAAACTTTTTTTTAAAATGTTGCTTGCTGTTATTATGCAACAGTATGGCATTTATGTTCTTCTCAAATGGTTCATTGCCTGCCTTACAGCAAAGCCTTGAGCAATCTACTAGCATAATACAACATTCTTGTTTATTCAGAAGGTTGAGGGTTAAAGAGAATAACCTCTTTTTTGAAACAGTCAAATTTTAATCACGCTGCTGAGTACTGAATCCCACAAGGTGCCAATGCATTAAAGATGATTTAAGAATTACTTTTAATGAGTTTGGTTAGTGTACCGTCGGTCTCGCAAGCAATTATGTCAGCACTTCCAATCACTTTATTCCTGTGCTGAGCCTACAATTTGGAAAAAGTACTGAATCTAAGAATATATTTCTACAGCAATAGGACTTGACATGAACCAGTAGAGAAAACATATTTTAAATTTAACTCGGCTTGTTCCTAAATCTATTATTAGTTATATCCAATTTTATCTAAGCAGAATTGAATTGTAGCTAATTATTTCCTCACAGAATGATTTGTAGATTGTTCAACTAAGCAAAAGCTTTTAATAAATTGGCAACAGTTATGTTTCTACCAAATGTTTTGTTATGCAGAATTCCATGAACACAAGCCAATCCATTTTATGTTTAGTTATTTGGATTTTTGAGACCAGTGGTGAAATATCTCAACTACTGGCAATTTGAAGAGCTTTTCCATATTTGTTGAGCACAAATTATGGAAATTTCCAAGTAAACCTCTGCCCATATCACCAATGTGTCCCTGGCATGTGTAACTCTGTATCAGGATTATTTGAATCACTCACATTTGCGTTTAGTGTCACTGTATTTACACTTAAACCAATATCCAATCTTGTAGTTAAACATCTATGTTTTTGTCACAGTGAAATAATTAATGTTATTTACTTTCAGAATTCAAAACATTTTGGATAGACTTTGGTTTTGTACAGTAATGTTAAATGAATGCAGTGAGGTAACTCTTGATTTCCCCAATTTTTTTATTAATCTATGTCAATCAAAATATATGTTCATATTATCTCACAAAAACCAGATCCAATCCGGCAATGGTGAGACCACCTGAAGGTCTTCCTGCCCTTGGAATAAAGACCCTGGAAGGAGATGCTGACCAATCAGAGATCAGTTGTTTTTGTGTTCAACAGTACAGTGATATGTTGTAGCTGCTGTAGGATGACACCCCATGGTGACCCAGGCCCAGGTAAATAAGAAGGAAGGGGGTGGTTTTGTGGGGTGCAGGAGCATTAACAAACCTCACCCAATAATCCTTCTTCTATCCTATGTTCTAAGCTAATTGTGGGACTGGAAATATGCCTTTGAATAATAGAGAACAGTGAACAATTGTTAATGATGTTTAGTCATTTTGGTGATTGGAATGTGCTCAGGAGTCTGTGTGGGACCCAAAACTATTCCTAATTTCCCTAACTAATTTGGAATTAGCAATTGAAAGCAACTTGATTTAGTGCAGATGATACTAAAGGAGAAAGGGTAATGGAATTGAAAAAGACATGTCAAATTGCAGAATGAATGAATGAATAATGTGTCTAAGTAGACTTGAACAATTACAAATGCAATTTGTTGTTGATAACCATAAAGCTTTTGAAATAGCTGTTTGAAGGTGAAAATCTGTAGGAACCTTGAATTCCACTCAACATTATAGTGGGAAGCTTTAAGTAGTTTCACTGCTACCAATCATCACTGGTATTTGTCTAGGCTGCTACCATTTCTGCAAGGATGCCTGCATGAATTTTGAGCCAAAATAGGTTAAATTTTGATAAGCAGAAAATTAACCATAGCATACAGGAGCAGAAGTAGACCATTCAGCCCACTGAATGTGCCCTGCTGCTCAATGAGATCATGGCTAATCGGAATCCTCAACTCCGCTTTCCTGCCCTTTTTCCCCCATGTAATTCTTGATAGACATTTTTTTTTAATCAGTAAGTCAATCTCAACCTTGAATATACTTCATGACCCAATTTTGATAGCCTCTGCATTAAATAATTACGTAGATTCACTAACCTCTGAGGGTAGAAATGTTTCATAGAACATAGAACATAGAAGAATACAGCGCAGTACAGGCCCTTCGGCCCTCGATGTTGCGCCGATCAAAGCCCACCTAACCTACACTAACCCACCATCCTCCATATACCTATCCAATGCCTGCTTAAATACCCATAAAGAGGGAGAGTCCACTACTGCTACTGGCAGGGCATTCCATGAACTTACGACTCGCTGAGTGAAGAACCTACCCCTAACATCAGTCCTATATCTACCCCCCCTTAATTTAAAGCTATGCCCCCTGTCACTGACTCTGATCTTATTCTGAGATCATTTCCTTTGGTCCTAGACTCTTCCACAAGGAGAAACAACTTGACAGCATCAGTTTCAATAAGGTCACCTCTTATTCTAAATCCCAACGAGTACAGGGTCAACGTATTGAACTCCCCTCAGAAGACAGTCGCTCCATACGCAGAATCAGGCTAATGAACTTTCCCTGGAGCTCTCCAATACCAATATATCTTTCCTTAGGTAAGGGACCCAAAGTTATTCAGTGTATTTCAGCTGTGGTCTGACTAGTACTTTGCATAATTTTAATAAAATTCCCCAATTTTTATACTCCATTCCTTTTTGAAATAAAGGCCAACATTTTATTTGTCTTCCCTCTCTTGCCTGATGAACTTGGATGCTAGCTTTTTATCATGTGTTGTTTACATACAACTAGTTGCATTACATTTGAGATACAGTAGATGATGGTTTTTGTGAGGCTTCAGTATCAATTTTACTTCCAGTGAGACATTCTCTCACGTTTACTCATAATAGAACTGATTAGTTTCTCCTGGGAACAGATCTTTTTACACTGCGCGATAGGGAAAGCTTATATCATGCTGTCAGTTAACCCTTTCCAGTTGCTAACTGCATCACACAACAAATTTAGCCAATTATTGTAAGGCAGCCATCAGTGACAGAATATTATAACAGAGAAGCTGATCTGTTCATTCTGCCTTCAGCCCTTTCCCATTTCATCACAATGATCAGTAGAATGTGCAACAAAATAACCAAAAGATTTTTAAAACAAGTCCGAATTAGTTATAATCAAATCGTTCAGTGGTGTGGTCAGACTGCACTTTGAGTACTGATGGCAGTTTTGGGCGCTGAGACCTGAGGGAAATGTTTGATCATTTGGAGGCACTGCAGAAATGAACACAGTGGATTACTTTTAGATGTCAGAGATAAAAGTTATGGAAGTTGGAAAATTTAAGGGTATGGCTTTGTTTTTACAAAATTACCACTTGGGAGATTATTATAGTAGTATAAATGATGACATAAGCAAAATATTGAAAAATAGTTTTACACAAATTTGCTGGATTGAGACAAGGGAACAAATTGAAGCAAGTAAAAGATAATTGATCATTATCAGGGAATGCACAAAATGACAAGAATAGGAGGGACTCGGGGCTTGAGTCAGAGAGATGACATGCTGGAAATATGTAGTGAACAAATGGAGGCTACAATGTGAGTCATGCAGGATGCATGATAACCAAACAATCTTTCTCATTTGCCATTATCTTATGATCTTGTGAAATTTACTGTTCAAAGCACAATACCTGTCTTTTAAATGCTGCTGGGTAAATGGAGCCTTTTGTAGATAATTTACCTAGCTGGAAAAGACAAAGCATGAGTGTCAACATGAGACATAAAATTGCTGAGGCTCTGGAAATTATGTGAATTAACTTGGTTTATTCCTGTATTGGGTATGGGAATCACAGTCTGTGATTAACCCAAATCTCTCTTTTCTTATATTGCAGGCAGCATATTAAGTTGCTGCTATCGCTCTTAAATATTGGTTGCATGCAGCATACGTATTCTGCTGTTTATTGGTTACACTTTAGCAAGAGGCCATATCTTGTGGGTGAATAAACTTACTTAGAGTCAACCTGCGCTTTTTAAATTGAGGTGCACTATGGCTAGAAGTAGTGGCTAGTTTCTGTGAGTTGAATGTAGGCCATTACAGTTTGAGGAATGACTGAATCTGCAAAACAGCAATGGTGTTTTCTGACAATGCACCGGACATCTTAGTGCAAGAATTAGAGAGAAGAAGCAACTTGAGGGTGAGTGGGATGGGAGGAGATGGTTGGGTACAAGTCTATGTGTCTGAGCATATGTCAGGAGGCAGTAGGAAGGAATAGAAGCAGGGGGCAATTCCAAGAGTGTTGACTAAAGGACATAAAATGACCGCAAGAAGATGTTGAACTATTTCTCTCGAATTGCCAAGGGACTGACTCCATATTCAAGTGACACGCATGCTACCAATTGCACTTATAGCTCAATTCACCATGACATCTCGTCCATCTGCCACCAATCTCAATTAATGGGTACTCGATCTTTCAGTTAATGTACTTCACCCCGTTCACTACCTTCAACATTTACTCCTTTAACCATTCACGTACAGTGGTAACAGTTTGCATCATCTACAAGGTATATTGCAGCATTACACCTCAGTGCTGACCACAGCACCTTCCAATCTCCAGCTGGAATGAGAAGGCAGCATATACATGGGAACAACACCTACACCCTGCAAGTTCCCCTTCAAGTCATTCACGTGAAATTATATTGCCCTTTCCCATTGTTACCCTCTCCCCCTCTAATAGCAGTTTGTGTTTACCAACACCACATGGCCTTCAGCAGTTTATGAAAGGAGCTCACAGCCACCTTCTCTAGGGCATTTAGAGATGAGCAATGAATGTGACTTACCCTTCTAATGGAAAGACATTTCAAAGTGCTTCAGTGGAGAGGGATCTGGGTGTCTTTATTTATGAATCAGAGAAAACTAGAGTGCAGGTACAGCAGATAATAAGGCAGGCAAAAGGAATTTTGTCATTCCATTGCTAAAGGAATTGAATATAAAAGTAGGGAAGTGTTGCTGCATCTGTACAAGACATTAGACAGACTGCACCTGGAGCACTGCATATAGTTTTGGTCCCTTTACCTGAGAGATGTATACGTATTGAAGACAGTTCAGAAGAGGTTCACTAGGTTGATTCCACAAACAAAGGGTTTGTCATAGAAAGAGATTGAGCAGTTTATGCCTGTCCTATCTGGGATTTTTTTAAAAATGAGAAAGAAAACTATTATTTGAAACACTAATATAAATATATTAATTTCCATGTGATTCACATAGCATTGAGCTGGATATCTGTGTGTTGATTGTTGGAAAGTTTATAGTGCTGGTTTTACAAAACAGACCAGGGGCCACTTGCTTATTCAATTAGGACTTCAAGTCAAAATAATTAGGAGCTTCGTTCAGGAGAACAGCTTCCTCCTAGCAGAAGAATTCAGTTTTGAATTAGGAACAGTTTTTTTTTGCCCTCACAGGAAGCTTTTAGTTTGTAGAATCTCCATACTATGCATTAATATAGAAGTTACTGAAAAGTGGTTAAGGCCATCAGAACTGGAAAGGAGCCCTGAAATTGTCTCAGCAGTCAAAGAAGGAGAACTAAAGAGTTTGGTCATTCTCTCTGTCAAAAAGGTATTGCAGGGTAACCAGTTGAAACTTTGTTTAACCTTTTACTCATGTTAGAATAGAGTCCTTATAATGTGGGAGAAGGCTATTCAGCCCATTGGATCCACGCTAATCCTCCGAAGAGCATCCCACCCTGATACACCACCCCTACCCTACTTTTCCCATGGCTAATCCACCTAACCTACACATCCCTGGACACCATGGGTAATTTAACACGGTCAATCCACCTAACCTGCACATCTTTGGACTGTGGGATGAAACCGGAGAACATCCACAGAAAGGAGAAGAGTGCAAACTCTCCACAGACAGTCAGCTGAGGCTGGAATCAAACCCAGGTCCTTGACACCGTGAGGCAGCAGTGCTAACCACTAAGCCACCATACTGCCATGCTCTTATGCTAAAGAATATTGGTAGCCTCACATGAATAACTGGCACAGTAACTAGCCACCATAGAACGATAGAATCATACAGCATGGAAACAGACCCTTCGGTCCAACCAGTTTCCATGCTGACCATAATCCCAACCTAAACTAGTCCCTCCTGCCTGCTCCTGGCCCATATCCCTCTAAACCTTTCTTATTCCTGTACTTATTTAACTGTCTTTTGAACATTATAACTGCTCCTGCACCCACCACTTCCTCAGGAAGTTCATTCTACATGTGAACCACTGCCTGTGTAAAAAATCAGCCCCTCAAAACTTTTTAAAGTCGTTCTCCTCTCACCTTAAAAATATGCCTCCTTGTCTTGAAATCTCCCATCTTAGAAAAAGACACGTACCATTAACCCTATCGATACCCCTCATGAGTTTGTAAACCTCTGTGATGATGACAATAAGTGCAAAACTTACGCATAGATCCATTAAGCCAAGTTTCATTCTGCAATCTAGTTGTCCAGTATTGTCATTAGCTGGGATCATAACAAAACTGGACAAATTTAAGAGCCAAGGTCAGCTTGGCAACATTGCTGTCACTGTCAATGGCCTGTTTCTGAGGTTGCAGTCCCAGCTGCAGTAGTTTTTGGATATCATTGACAAAGTGTTTTGTGAATCCAAGATTGGTTCTGACTGATGTCAAGATAGCTGCTCTTTAAAGAACCTTGGAGGATGTGGTTTCCTGCTGAGTACACTTACTTCCCCCTATCATGGTGCCTTGTCTTACTTTGCAAGGCCACTCTTCATTCTCCCAGTCAGAAGAAATAGTCCACAAACTACTTTAAATCGTTGATCAGCTCCTCAAATAGCACTGTTTTGTTTTGAATGTTCTTCATTCCATCTAATGCACACAGCCTGAAATTCAGTGCCCATGTCCAAGCAATAATTTGCATACTATCTAGAAGGAAATGACTCCAGTTGATCTTACGACTGGCCAAGTCAGATCTAATCTGAAGTTTAGTTTAATAGATTTTTTATGAGAGATTAGATTCCCTTCAGCCCAACTAGTCCACACTGACCCTCCAACGAGTAACCAACCCAGACCCATTTCCCTCTACTGATGCACCTAACACTATGGTCAATTTAGCATGGCCAATTCACCTGGCCAGAGCACCCAGAGGAAACCCACACAGACACTGGGAGAATGTGCAAACTCCACACAGACAGTCGCCCAAGGCTGGAATCGAACTTGGGGCCCTGGTGCTGTGAGACAGCTGTGCTAACCACTGAGCCACTGTGCCACCCAAAAGTCAACCACATTGCTGTGGGTCTGGAGTCATGTGTAGCCAGACCAGGTAAGGATGGCAGATTTCCTTCCCTGAAGGACATTAATGATCCAATTGGGATTTTCCAACAATTGACAATGGATTCATGGTCATCATTAGATTCTTAATTCAAGATTTTTTATTGAATTCAAATTTCACTGTCTACAATGGTGGGATTTGAACCCCGGTCCCCAGAACATAATCTGTGCCTCTGGATTAACAGTCCAGCGAAAATACCAGTAGGCCATCATCCTCCCCATATGATGATGATGTTGTATCCTCCATCCTCCATCCTCCATCCTCCATCCTCCATCCTCCATCCTCCATCCTCCATCCTCCATCCTCCATCCTCCATCCTCCATCCTCCATCCTCCATCCTCCATCCTCCATCCTCCATCCTCCATCCTCCATCCTCCATCCTCCAGGTTCTGTTTCAACAATGACAAAAGAAATGAACATACAAGAGGAAAAAGCAATCTATTTACATACGATGCAATGTGAAAGATTTTGAAACATACACTAAACTAAAATTTGATTTATTTATTTAAATTTCTTGCTTCGTGTTCTGTTTCCCTGTTTATTCCCACAACTAGGCTTGAACTTTCTTAGCTTCAAATAACCCATTCGGGTTTTTAACCAAACCAAACTGTTTACACAAAAGTAGTCTAATTCCTAACAGTTCTGTGCCTTTCCTGAGCAAAAATCAATTCTTGAATTTTCCTAAATCAAATGTAATTAATATTTCTTTCAATGTTTATGTTCTCTGATTTGTAAAACTCTTTTCAGTACAAACAATGCATACTATTGCTCTAAGAGTGTCCAGTTACCTGCTGTCTGATACACTCTAGTGTGAAATCTTGGTTACAGAAAGACTAATATGTTAGTTATTCTTGATTTGGAGATGCTGGTGTTGGACTGGGGTAGACAAAGTTAAAAATCACACAACACCAGGTTATAGTCCAACAGGTTTATTTGGAAGCACACTAGCTTTCGGAGCGCCACCCCTTCACGACAATCACCTGATTGTGTGATTTTTAACTATGTTAGTTATTAAACACCTTTTGTGCACAAAGACCAAAGCTGTCATTCCATAAGTTCAAAACCCAAGATCTAAAATAAATAACGTGTGTAGATAAATTACACACTGAACATCATAATGGTATAGAATCTAACCTAGCAGTTTTATTTCAAGAATTCACTGCCAATATATTTATACACAGTTTAAAAAAGGTCACAGTGCTAATACATATAATTAAAAGCCAGCTTATTATAAATTTGTCTCAGAAAATGTTTTAAAGTCTATTAGAATAGAAATAGCTTTATCGTGGTAAAGGGTAAAAATGTATGATTGTGTTTGACAAACTTTGTACAGTTCTTTATGGAACTGAGGAAAATTCAATGGATTATGGTATGCGTGGATTTTAGGAAAATCTATTGAGCAAATACCATATCTCAGATTACAAGAGAAAATGAATAGTGTAGTATTGTTTTGAGTGGGTGGAAGTTGAAAAGTGTTTCAGAGGGTTCAGTTCTAGGACATTTCTATTGACTATGTATATGCCCGAAGAAGATCTAGACCAAAAGGAAATGTGCAGACATTTACAAATGATACTAAAATATCAAGTATAATTAAATTGAAAACTGAATGAAGTGGCAAATGGATAGAGAAATAAGATTGGTAAATGGGCCAAAAGGGGACAGGGAAAAATCAGCACTAGCATTTTAAAGGAAACAATGACAATGCTCTGAATGTAATTGAGTTCGGTACTGTGTAAGATCAAAGGCTATATAAGCTACATTGGCTTTAAAGTTAGCTCCTCAGTAAGGCTAGTAGAAAGCCTTGCAGAATTATAGATGTAATCACAACACATAAGAAATAAAGTGCAACAGAAGATGAGGATGAATAATTCACTTCCAGTATTTAGTTGAAATGAAACAGAGTTGAATTGTACCTACCCAGCAGGAGCAGGCTAGCAAGCATGGTGAAATGAGATTGGAGGATATATGGGGATACCATATCCAACACCCATCTGCTGCTGGTATTTTACCTGCAACAATGGGTGTTGCTGAGTCATGAGATGGACAAGCAGGCTTGTTCGGGTTTTGGGAAAGCTAGGGAAGGGGAATGTGGGGCGCTTCGCTATTGCATCACCCTGTGCCACCCACGTCAAATTCTACCTTGCCTACACATTGAGCTTCACAACTCCTGAAAGCTGATGACTGCCTGCAGTATGAGCAATTGTCACCACAGCTGGTGGGACAGCTTAGATGTCAATTCATCTTTATAGGCCAGCAAGTCTCACAGGCAAGACTTCCTCCCATATAGGAGTGGGGCAGGGGGGGAGGTGGGGGCAGAGAGATGGGTGGGGTGTGGTTTAGTGCATCCCAGTCAAGGGAAGCCAAACTCAGGACATCTTTGGAGTTCTCTAAACAGGATATTCTAACGTTGATTACTCTTTATCAGAGAATATTGGGAGTGTCATGTTAATTATTAATTAATTGCTCATCAGGATTGACTAACTCTATTTAAAATGTCCAAAGACAAAGTATGCAGTAGACGTTACAACAAAACAACTGATTTCTGTGGCCAGCTGGCTAACCCAAAGCAAAGTCATTTGAGTGGGAGCAGCGGCCGAGTAAAAGCGAACCCGGGAGACTACAGCTAAGGTAAGACAGTTTGTTTTAAAATTACTTACCTGTAGCGGGCAGCGGTGTTTTTTTTTCCCTCTCTCTTCACAGAAAGAGCGGGAGCAGCAGAGGAAGTGACGGCAAGCAGAGGGGCAGCCAGGAAGGAGAACAGTGAGTATAAATACTCACCCTTTAACACCAACGGTCATTTGAGTGGGAGCAGCGGCCGAGTAAAAGCGAACCCAGGAGACTTTTCACTGCAGAGAGCGGCGTGAGCTGGGCGGAAGTGAGGTTGGAGCGCAGAGCTGGTCGGGAAGGTAAGTGATTAGTATTTGAGTGGGTGTATACTAGACCCCAGGGCCTCCCTCCCACCCTCCACCTCTAACCTAACTTTAAAGTCCACAGGTAAGCGACTCAGTGTTATTGACTCAGTGTTCTTGTTTTGGAGACAAAGTGTACAGTCATGGCAGCGCAGGCGGTGGAGTGTTCCTCCTGCAGGATGTTTGAGGGAGGGGTGACCACCGATACTCCTGCCAACTTCGTCTGCAGGAAATGCAGTCAGATCCTGCTCCTCACCGAACGAGTTAGGGAACTGGAGCTGGAGTTGGATGAACTAAGGATTATTTGAGAGGCTGAGAAGGTGATTGATAGAAGCTACAGGGACATAGTTACGCCGGAGAACAGAGGCAGCTGGGTAACAGTTAGAGGTGGGAAGGGGAAGAAGCAGGCAGTGCAGGGTTCCCCTGTGGTCGTTCCCCTAAATAATAAGTATACAGCTTTGGAAACTGTTGGGGGGGACAGCCTTGCAGGTGTAAGCTGCAGTGAAGGGGTCTGTGGCGTGAGATCTGGCTCTGAGACTCAGAAGGGAAAGGGGGAGAGGAGGAGAGCGCTAGTTATAGGAGACTCCCTAGTTAGAGGGACGGACAGGTGGTTCTGTGGACATGGGCGAGACTCTCGGATGGTTTGTTGCCTCCCGGGTGCCAGGGTCCGAGACGTCTCGGACCGTGTCTTCAGAATCCTTAAGGGGGAGGGTGTGCAGCCAGAAGTCGTGGTACACATTGGCACCAACGACATAGGTAGGAAGAGGGATGGGGAAGTCATTCAAGAGCTCAGGGAGTTAGGCTGGAAGCTAAAAGCTAGGACAGACAGAGTCGTCATCTCTGGGTTGTTGCCGGTGCCACGTGACAGTGAGGCAAGGAATAGGGAGAGAGTGCAGTTGAACACGTGGCTGCAAGGATGGTGTAGGAGGGAGGGCTTCAGGTATTTGGACAATTGGACTGCATTCTGGGGAAGGTGGGACCTGTACAAACAGGACGGGTTGCACCTGAACCAGAAGGGCACCAATATCCTGGGAGGTAGGTTTGCTAGCACTCTTCGGGGGGGGTTTAAACTAATTTGGCAGGGGGATGGGATCTGGACTTGTAGCCCAGCAAGTAAGCTAGCTGTGTGTCAGGATGTCCAAGACTGTAGGGAGGCTGTGGAGAAGGTAGCACTGACAGGGAATACTTGCGGACACAGAGATGGGCTCAAGTGTGTATATTTCAACGCAAGGAGTATCAGAAATAAGGTGGGTGAACTTAAGGCGTGGATCGGTACCTGGGACTACGATGTTGCGGCCATCACGGAAACGTGGATAGATGAGGGACAGGAATGGCTGTTGGAGGTTCCTGGTTACAGATGTTTCAGTAAGATTAGGGACGGTGGTAAAAAAGGAGGGGGGGTGGCATTGCTAATTAGAAATGGTATAACGGCTGCAGAAAGGAAGTTTGAGGGGGATCTGCCTTTGGAGGTAGTATGGGCTGAAGTCAGAAATAGGAAAGGTGCAGTCACCTTTTTGGGTGTTTACTATAGGCCCCCCCATAGCAGCAGAGATGTGGAGAAACAGATTGGGAAACAGATTTTGGAAAGGTGCAGAAGCCACAGGGTAGTAGTCATGGGCGACTTCAACTTCCCAAATATTGATTGGAAGCTCTTTAGATCAAGTAGATTGGATGGGGCAGTGTTTGTGCAGTGTGTCCAGGAAGCTTTTCTAACTCAGTACGTAGATTGTCCAACCAGAGGAGAGGCCATATTGGATTTGGTACTCAGTAATGAACCGGGACAAGTGATGGGCTTGTTAGTGGGTGAACATTTTGGTGATGGTGACCACAATTCTGTGACTTTCACCTTGGTTATGGAGAGAGATAGGTGCGCACAACAAGGTAGATTTTACAATTGGGGGAAGGGAAATTACGATGCTGTAAGACAGGATTTGAGGAGCATAAGTTGGGAGCATAGGCTGTCAGGGAAATGTGGTGGAAATGTGGAACTTTTTCAAAGAGCAGATACGACGTGTCCTTGATATGTATGTACCGATCAGGCAGGAAAGAAATGGTCGTGTGAGGGAGCCTTGGTTGACGAGGGAGGTTGAATGTCTAGTAAAGAGGAAGAAGGAGGCTTACATAAGGTTGAGAAAACAGGGTTCAGACAGAGCAGTGGAGGGATACAGGATAGCCAGAAGGGACCTGAAGAAAGGGATTATGAGAGCTAAGAGAGGGCATGAAAAATCCTTGGCGGATAGGATCAAGGATAACCCCAAGGCATTTTATGCGTATGTGAGAAACCTGAGAATGACGAGAACGAGGGTAGGTCCGATCAAGGACAGTCGTGGGAGATTGTGCGTTGAGTCGGAAGAGATAGGAGAGGTCTTGAACAAGTACTTCTCTTCAATATTTACGAACGAGAGGGACCGTATTGTTGAAGAGGAGAGTGTGAAACGGACTGGTAAGCTAGAAGAGATACTTGTTAGGAAGGAAGATGTGTTGGACATTTTGAACAACTTGAGGATAGACAAGTCCCCCGGGCCTGACGGGATATATCCTAGGATTATGTAGGAAGCAAGAGAGGAAATTGCAGTACCGTTGGCAATGATCTTCTTGTCTTCACTGTCAACGGGGGTGGTACCAGGGGACTGGAGAGTAGCGAATGTCGTGCCCCTGTTCAAAAAAGGGAATAGGGATAACCCCGGGAATTACAGGCCAGTTAGTCTTACTTCTGTGGTAGGCAAAGTAATGGAAAGGGTACTGAGGGATAGGATTTATGAGTATCTGGAAAGACACTGCTTGATTCGGGACAGCCAGCACGGATTTGTGAAGGGTAGGTCTTGCCTTACAAGTCTTATTGAATTCTTCAAGGAGGTGACCAAGCATGTGGATGAGGGTAGAGCAGTGGATGTAGTGTACATGGATTTTAGTAAGGCATTTGATAAGGTTCCCCATGGTAGGCTTATGTGGAAAGTCAGGAGGCATGGGATAGAGGGAAATTTGGCCAATTGGATAGAAAACTGGCTAACCGGTCGAAGTCAGAGAGTGGTGGTAGATGGTAAATATGAGCCTGGAGCCCAGTTACAAGTGGAGTTCCACAGGGATCAGTTCTGGGTCCTCTGCTGTTTGTAATTTTTATTAATGACTTGGATGAGGGAGTCGAAGGATGGGTCAGTAAATTTGCAGATGATACGAAGATAGGTGGAGTTGTGGACAGTGAGGAGGGCATTTGTCGTTTGCAAAGGGACTTAGATATGATGCAGAGCTGGGCTGAGGAGTGGCAGATGGAGTTCAACCCTGCCAAGTGTGAAGTTGTCCATTTTGGAAGAACAAATAAGAATGTGGAATACAGGGTTAATGGTAGGGTTCTTAGTCAGGTGGAGGAACAGAGGGATCTTGGGGTCTATGTACATAGATCTTTGAAGGTTGCCACTCAGGTGGATAGAGTTTGTAAGAAGGCCTATGGTGTATTATTGTTCATTAACAGAGGGATTGAATTCAAGAGTCATGAAGTGATGTTGCAGCTGTACAGGACTTTGGTTAGGCCAGATTTGGAGTACTGCGTGCAGTTCTGGTCGCCTCACTTTAGGAAAGATGTGGAAGCTTTGGAGAGGGTGCAGAGAAGATATACCAGGATGTTGCCTGGAATGGAGAATAGGTCGTATGAGGATAGGTTGAGAGTTCTCGGCCTTTTCTCGTTGCAACGGCGAAGGATGAGGGGTGACTTGATAGAGGTTTATAAGATGATCAGAGGAATAGATAGAATAGACAGTCAGAAACTTTTTCCCTGGGTACAACAGAGTGTTACAAGGGGACATAAATTTAAGGTGAAGGGTGAAAGGTATAGGGGAGATGTCAGGGGTGGGTTCTTTACCCAGAGAGTGGTGGGGGCATGGAATGCGCTGCCCGTGGGAGTGGTAGAGTCAGAATCATTGGCGACCTTTAAGCGGCATTTGGATAGGTACATGGATGGGTGCTTAATCTAGGATAGAAGTTCGGCACAACATTGTGGGCCGAAGGGCCTGTTCTGTGCTGTATTGTTCTATGTTCTATGTTCTATGAGATGGCATTGAAAGCTGCATTGTATATGCAGAAGCAAACTCTCTCTCAAAAGCAAGGAGCATGTGAAAAAGGGAATAAGTGAGGAAGTGGGTTTGAGGTGGAAGGTTGGCTATGGTATTTTTGAATGGAAAGATTTGAGAGCTTTTGGTTGTGTGGTGTTTGGTCTTGCTCTTTCTGTTGTGTGTTGTTTTATCACAGAAAATGCAAAATGTTCTTTGCTTCACACAATGCAGCCTTAAAGCTCGGACAGTCCATAGAGGAGATGGTGAAAGTCTATGACAATAAATGTTCTAATCCCATGTCCCTGTGAATTGGGGTTAGTGAAAGCAAGGAGCAACCTTGAATGACAGCACTGCCAGCAAGACTCCCATCACCGAGTGCAAACCTCATTACAGGGACAGATTTCACCTTAGTATGAGCCAGGTCTCCAAGCCTGCTTCTTTTCAAAATGATTTGCATTAATAACATTGGGTTGCATCACTAAAATGGAGATGGCAGCAACTTTACAGAATCGTGGATAGCAGAAATCATTATTCCACTTTTGCTAATATTGTGCTTATTAAACATCTTGGACAATGCATTTGGCTTTTTTTCTAATTTCTTTGCATTACACTGTAGTTGTTTTAGTGTCAGAGTCATTGAGCTGTACAACACGGAAACAGACCCTTTGGTCCAACTTGTCCGTGCTGACCAGATATCCTTTTAATCTAATCCTATTTGCCAGCATTTGGCCTTCTAATCCTTCTTATTCATATACCCATCCAGATGCCTTTTAAATGTTGTAATTGTACCAGCCTTCACCACTTCTTCTGGCAGCTCATTCTATATACGCATGACCCTTTGTGAAAATGTTGCCCCTTAGGACCCTGGTAAGTCTCTCCCCTCACATCCTTAACCTATGCCCTCTAGTTTTGGACTCCTCCACCCCAGGGAAAAGACCTTGTCTATTTACCCTATCCATGCCCCTCACAATTTTATAACCTCTATAAGGTCACCCCTCAGCCTCCGACGCTCCAGGGAAAACAGTCCCAGCCCATTCAGCCTCTCTCTGTAGCTCAATCCCTCCAACCCTGGTAACATCCTTGTAAATCTTTTCTGAACCCTTTCAAGTTTCGCAACATTCTTCCTATAGTAGGGAGACCAGCATTGCACACAGAATTCTAAAAGTGACCTAGCTTTTGGATATATAACAAACAGTGGTTTGTGTCATATTCCCAGATGACCCTCATTGTTTCTTGCATTTTATTTGTCACCTTTACCAACATGTGATACTGGATGGGTTGTTTGAGGTACTTTATTTCGCCCAATCCTCCTTTTATCTTTGCTTTGTCTTGGGCCTATCTGGTGATTGTTGGTGGATGTTTCAATACCATTTAATACCTACAGACAAGGCATTGTTATTGAAAAACAAAAGCATTATATTGAATAATAGTAATAAGTGTAACCACATTTGGTCAGTCACAATTACTAGCACCTTAGAAAGCTAGTACAGGTACATCTGCTCCCTCCAAAAGCTAGCACAGTGCTCCTTGTCTCTACCATAATGCCATCAGTGGAGTTAGAGGTGTGAATGTAACATGCACAACTATTATCTGTACAGCAGTCCATTTGCTGCATTAATTTTTAAGCTTTTTATATATGCTCCTTTTCTTCTTTTGCACCCCCTATTTAAGGAAGCCTCTCAGCTGAGCAGTGACTCAAATAGCTCCTTGCTGTAAGATTGGTGAAAAATTGGCTGTGCTTCCATCTAAATGGACAATAGAGCACATGAAGTAGTAACATCAATGCTAGGGAATTCACTAAAATGTCCTCTTAAATTTCCAAAGATACTCTAGTGTGTGATTAGGACACCACAGTACAGAAAATGTCAAATGGTGCATTTTTCCCACCACGGTGACTCAACTTAGAACATTCAGCATTTTAAGTTTTGCTGGTATCCTTTCTACTGTGAAATTTTCTTTTGAAATAGCCTTTTATTATTGCCCTTTAAATGACAATATTATGTTAATACACAAGAGCTTGGCATTTTTTTCTGAAACTATTCTTGGGTGAGTTGAGGAGGAATTTCTTCAACCAGAGGGTGGTTAATCTGTGCAACTCATTGCCACAGATGGCTGTGGAGGCCAAGTCACTGAGTGTACTTAAGACAGAGATAGATAGGATCTTTACTGGTAAAGAGATCAAGGGTTACGTGGAGAAGGCAGGAGGATGGGGTTGAGAAAGATATAAGTCATGACTGAATAGCAGAGCAGGCTCGATGGCTTAATTCTGCTCCCATTCCTTAATATCCTATGGTGTTAATATTTTTATTTTGAATTGATTAACTCTTCAAATGATAGAGATGCTGTAAGAAATATTTCAGAACAATGTCAGAGCTGTTGTAGGCTTAAGCACAGGCAAAAGCATCCAGAGAAATTACTTGCTTGGTTCAAACACAAATCTTATGCTTGGATTTCTGGAACACTTGGATTCTATTTGTTTCTCTTGCAGTATGTTTTCCTGCTGTGTTTACAATAAATTTAACTTAAAGTAATTTTCTCAGAATATTAAAAATTGAAGTGTGAAGTGAGTATAAAGAGTGGAATTTCATTTCTTAGTCAAACACAGGCATACATCTTCTGGACATTTTCCCTGAGGAGAAAGATAATTTTAGAGAACGGAAAAGAATTAGAATGTGATCTCAACCTAAAATTGGCCATTTTGCTGATACTGTGCGTTAGATGATGCTTTCACGATTTGTGCCAAGTATTGTTCCAAAAGATTCATCTAGTTTCCTCCCTGGGTGTTTTGTTGTAGGCAAAAAAAATCTCAGACCAGAAATAAATGTGTGTCAGAGATATTACACATGTAATTTACATCTTCAGCTCCATTGTTTGCCCCTGCCCAAAAACAATAGAGTTCAATATATTGAAATGTAAGCTAATGTTCAAAGTTAGGAGTGAGTGGCTGCGGCAGTATCACCCGACTGAACTGGCCAAATCCTGAAAGACATAGCTGTTAGACAGGGCCCACAATAGTTGTTGAGGAAACTGTAATTTAATGATCTATGCAAATGCTGACATCAGTCAGACCGATGAACGGAAGACCTATGATTAAAAGAAGCATGCAGAGAGAGAGGTCTTAGACACAACATGTTACTAAATACAGCTGTAATATGCAGATGTAAATGAATACGAGTTTCAATACATCAGTACTGAAACACTCTTTCTTGGGATAAGGAGGGTCAGGAACTGTATGGCCCCATGGGCCAGTACTTAGATGTGTAATTTGCAATATTAGCTTAACAAGATAAAGCAGAAATCAATGAGAGGGGGAAAGAACCAACATGTCCCAGCCAATCTACTCGTCACCAATACATCTATTAATGATTGTATTGATAGGCATGACCTCAGCATAGTCTTTGAGGACAAAGTCCTGTCTCCATATTAGGAATACCCTAAATATTTTGTGCCACTATTGTTGTACAAGTTTACAAAGATTTTTGTAAATTAAAACTAAACATTTTGGGTCAGCAAAACCAGCAGAATTGTATTCAAGCAAAACCTTTAACTCATAGCTCTGTATCTCTCCCATTCCACTGTTAAGATGGTGATCAACTCTGGTTCAGTGAAGGGTGCAGGAGGGATAGCTAAAAATTAGGTGTTAAACTGGTCGATGCAACACAGGACTGTTTGCATGCCAAACCGCAGCATCAGCACGCGATAGACAGAACTAAATTATCAAACAACCAACAGGTCAGATCTAAGCTCTGCAGTCCTGCCACATTCAGTCATGAACAGCAATGGTAATTAAACAACTAATCAGAGGAACAGGTTCAATAATCTCTCCATCCTCAATGAGGGGGGGGCCCATGATATCTCTGCAAAAGGCAAAGTGAAAGCATTTGCACCCATTCTCAGCCAGATGTGTTGATTGAATGCTCCATTTCAGCCATTTCCTGATATCCCTCACATTCAGCTAATTCAATTTACTCCATAAATATCAAGAAAAGGCAGAAGGCACTGGATACAACATTCCCATAATTGCATTGAAAATGTGTAATAACTGACTGCGTCTCAAACCAAGCTATTCCAGTACTGCACGAGCATCTACCCAATAATGGGGAAAGTTGCCATCGACTGTCTGTCCACAAAAAGCAGGGCAAATTCAACCTGGCCAATCACCACCCCATATATCTTCTCTCAAGCATCAGCTAAAAAATGAAATGTGTCATTGGCACTGCTATTGAACAATGCTTACATGGCTCACGAATGCTCCATAAAGGCCACTCCTGACCTCACTATATTCTTGGTCCAAACATGGATAAAAGAGATGAACTTCAGAGATAAAGTGATAATGACTGTCTTTGATTATCAAGGCTGCGTTTGACCAAGAGCCCTTGACAAAACTGTAGTTGATAGAATCTAGATAAGGGTCTCTGGGGTTTGGAGATGTATCAAGCACAAACAAAGGTTGTGGTTGTGGGAGACCAAACACCTGAACTTCACTCTTCAGAGTGCTGTCATTTGGCAAACCAGCTTTAACTACTTCAACAGTGATCTTCCCTCTTTTATCCAACAAGACCCAGGGAATTTGGACTGATTGTGTGGCACGGATGTGACTTGCTGCTTATATATCCGGCAATGATCACCTCCAACGAGAGAATCTATCCATTGCCCCTTTACACTCAATAACATTACCGTTGCTAAATCTGCTACTATCAATTTCCTGGGGATGACAACTGACCAAACACTAAAATAGGCTAGCTCTATAAATGTTGTGGCTACAAAGCAGGACAGCGGCTGGAATATATAGTAACTCACTCCCATTCTACCTGGAACCTCTACAAGAAACAAGTCACGCATTTGCCAGAATTTCCTCCTTTTGGATAAGTACAGCTCCAACACATCCAAGAAGCTTCATTTCATCCTGGACAAACTAATGCAAGTGAATGATACCTCATCCTCCACCATTGGCTCCTTCCACTACCACCACCACCATTTAATGGCAACAGTGTACACCATCTACAAGGTGTGCTTCAGCAACTTTTCAAACCTCCTTCAACAACACCGTGCCGTGGGTGGCACGGTGGCTCAGTGGTTAGCACTGTTGCCTCACAGCACCAGGGTCCCGGGTTTGACTCCAACTTCGGGTGACTGTCTGTGTGGAGTTTGCACATTCTCCCCGTGTCTGCGTGGGTTTTCTCCGGGTGCTCAGGTTTCCTCCCACAGTCCAAAGATGTGCAGATTAGGTGAATTGGCCAGGCTTTAAAAAAAATTGTCAATTCGGTGCATTAGTCAAAGGGAAAAGGGGTTTGGGTGGGTTACTCTTCGGAGGGTCGGTGTGGACCTGTTGGGCTGGAGGGCCCGTTTCCACGCTGTAGGGAATCTCATCTAAAAACACTTTCTGAACCAACAGCTTTGAGAACCTTAAACAACGAGGACAGCAGCTGCATAGGGACTGCAAGTCACACCAGCCAGGATCTCGGGAGTAATTGAGGCAGGCTGCACTCTGCGCAGTGATGTGCAGTGGCATGCCTTGAAGCTTCAGAGGGAATGAGACGGAGTTCAGAGCATCTTTAGGTGGTTCCAAAGGAAGAGAAAGCTAAAGTATCAACACAGCATGTATTTCTGTCATTGTTATACTTATTTATGCAAGGTTCAGTTAGTTACGATCACTGAAATTAATTTCAGAACCATTTGTGACTTCCTTTGTAGCTTTGGTCTTTCTATCTGTCCTTTCTGTCATGATGGCATCCTTTTTATCTCCACACCTATTCAATTAATCTTTAAATATCAACTCTCATTTCATTTTCTTCATTTTTGTTTTGATACGTTAAGCTTCCTAGATCCTTTCTTTTCATCCTAAAATGTTCTCTTCTGTACTTTAGTATCATCCATGTAACTCTAATGAAACTATCTGACTACTTTTGAATCATTGGTAGGATCTGATGGCATAAGACAGCGTAATTGTTTTTGAATTCCAAGTTCACCGTGAAATGAATATTACTGCACCTGCCCTAGTTTTGCTTGCTAGTTAGGTATTCATTAATTCTAATCTTTTCATTGTAAGGGCTTTAATTCATACCTTATTTGTGACTAATCCTAACTTGTGATATTGACTAATATAATTTGCATTGCATAATTATCTTCTATATTTCTACTGTCGACATGTAGTGTTGATAGTCAGTTCTGTTTCTCTTGAATATCTGTGACCTTTCATTACTGCAGTTTTTCTCTTGTTCCACAAATTAGTTTGTGTTGGTTCATCATCTCATCCTGATAATACCTAGATCCGGTCAATCACCACCTCAATGACTCACTTTCTTTTTGTGATTTATTGGAATCCCTTTGTTTCAGCATGCTGTCTTCTCTTGTGATGATTCACTTGATTTGCAATACTACATTCTCAGAATTCACAGGAACTCGCACTTGTTCAAGAACTTGCCACAAAGCTTTTGTTTCTCACATAGATGCAACACTCATTTTTTTTGCAAGGACTCAGTACAATGTTTTCATTATTAGGAGGACTTTGCCACAATGCTCATGATTCTTGCCAGAGTTGAGTCATCCCCATTTTCTGCCATTTTCCTGTTACTGTTAACAGTTTGTCATCAGTTCACACAATCCTGCTGTTTGTCAGAGATTCAGAATAGTGTTTTGCAATTCGACTGTCTGAACGCTTCATGACATATTTGAATGATGGTCCTTTGTCCATGGTTGCACTGAAGTTGTTGATACGTTTATTTGAAACCAGAAAGACGCAATGATTAAGAAATGTGTATAACAGAAATGCATTTTGCCAGAACACCATTTTAGATGTCCTGTGAATGATAACTGAGCAGCTTTTCCTATTTCTTTCATTTATTGCTGTTATCTCTCATAGAAATTTACAACAGCATTTTTGTTTCCAGTTGATGATAGTCCCTGATTTGTCGCAATGTTGTTTTTCATTGTCATATGATTGTTTACACCAAGATTCCAGGCCTGAAATTCATTGGTCCAGACTTTGCTGAAATAGGTCAATTTGTCGCATGTGCCATGAGTTAGACTTTCCTCAATGCCCTTCAGCTTCAACACAATTTACACTGTAACCTCACATTTCTAACAGCAAACTTAATGAGGTCTCTGGCACCTTTTATTGAATGACTAGACTAACAGTGTAGTTCTTTAATCTATGAGAAATAAGAATTTAGAAGGAAGATGAATTAAAATAGTGAATTCAGTATCAAATCAGGTGCAGAAAGAAAAAAAAATTAAGAAAGAAGTTATAAAATCATGAGGGGCATGGATAAGGTGAATAGCCAAGATCTTTCTCCGAGGGCAGGGGAGGTCCAAAACTAGATAAGTTTAGGGTGAGAGGGGAAAGATCTAAAAGGGGTCTAAGGGACATAGAGGGTGGTACATATCTGGAATGAGCTGCCAGCGGAAATGGTGGAGGTTGGTACAATAACATTCAAAAGGCATCTGGATGGCATATGAATAGAAAGGGTTAGAGAGATCTGGATCAAATGCTGGCAAATGGAACTAGGTCAGGTTGGGATGTCTAGTCAGTGCAGATGAGTTGGACCAAACTGTTATTTCCGTGCTGTATGACTCTAGAGTCACAGTCATGGAGTCCTAAAGAGATGGAGGAAAAACAAAGGGAAAATAAAATAAATTGAAATGTTAAAGTCTTGAAGAAATTAATACTTACGGGAATAATTGTTTAAGTTGTTCTTTTTCTAGACTGGTACTGCATGAACAATTGTAATGGCTTAAGGTAACTGTGAATCCAAATTTTTGTATTGAGTTCAGCTGAAAATAATGCAAAAATTCAGAAGTTCTCTAAAAATAAAAGGGAGGTTAATGCCTGGATGCTGTTTGCTAAAGGTAAACAGCAGAGTGAATCAAATCAAGTAGCATTCTGGAAATCTACAACTCTGTGTCTCTGCTGAATTTGTTGGCTGGCTGCTACATTAACAGTGGTGGGCAATGTGAATGCCAAAGTAATGATTGTGGTAATCCAAGGAGCATGGAAATTACTTTGCTGTATGCCTAATCCAAGGTCCACATGGAGTCAGTGGCACCTATCTTTGTTTGGGATTCTAATCATTATTCATAGTCTGGAAAAGAATAGTACATCAACCTGCTGTATGTACTCTTGAACGTGCTTTGCTATTATCTCCAGCATGTAGTTTATAATTGCCAAATCGTCTATGATCATTTCCAAGTCATAATGAACTTAGAAGTATCATCAGTTTTCTATTATTGACTTCAACATTTCTAATGGTAAATTAAAGATTAGTTATGAATCCTGACTGGCAATTGCAGACATAGCCTACAATTTGCAATGACTGACTTGGTTGGACATTGTCTGAATACAATAATTTATCAATTTTTAAAGACATCCCAGGGAGAGGATATAATTTTTTTTGTATGCTTAGATTACATCTTTGGCAAACTGTATGGTGTTGGCAACATTTGATGAATATGTATGATGTTTTCTCAGTGCTTTTCAATGACAATTTTCAGTATCGTGTAATATTGTCCCAATATCCAAACCTTACATGATAGAAAAATCAGCATGATAAACTGCTTCTGCATTTGGTTTTTATTTTCCACTGTTTGAACCATAGTTTCCAGTATATTGTCAATCTGCCAATAGTGATGAAATTGTTAAGCCCAACTCTCCTGTGACTTTCTAAAATGGTGTTTTTGAAAGTGACAATGAACCTGGCCTAACACAACAGATTTGTTCTCACTGCTGCTTTCACTGGAGGACAGAGTTTGCATTATCAGCCTTTCCAGGTTTCACTGTGTGTAATGGCAGAGCCCAAATCCAGCAAATGATGTTGTTTATATAACGCCAACATTTGTGTACGAGGTAATGAAATTGAAAGGTTTATTGCTGAGCTAAACCCACTCGGATAATGGACCATCAGTCAGTCTTGAGGAGACTCAGGAAGATCTGGGCAGATGTAATTGGAGACAGTCATGGCTTCTACTCCTCACGTTATAATCTTTGTAATCTACTGTTTTTATTTGTGCAATGTCACTTTTAAGACAACAATGCTCTGGTATTCAAAACATTTTAAATTGATTTTTCCAATCATGAAATCATAAGGTTCTTGGAAATGTTTATTTGACCTGGAATTGCTATGGGGGTGAACAGCTAAGGAGCAGTGGGTATGTAGAAACATAATTGAAGTGTGGCGGTATCGCCTTGTATTTCTGTTTGATTGTTTGTTTGGAAGACTGGGAATTTGAAAAAAAAGTGCAAAAATGAGTAAGGCCGTCTCCAAACGTGACAGGTTTCTGTTTGGCAGTCTTGGAATACATCTGGAGTGAAACAGGCCACTGAGAACAGAGTGGAGACTGTGCTACTGTGTATGTGTTTACACATTTTCATGTGATAGAACACTGAAGACAGAAAGGGTGAAACATTATGGCTTAGATAATGCTCATTGCTGTTATTGAATTGGTGTCAGTATGCATCTAACCATCCAAAGGGATCCAAAAAGAGAATCATTGTTTAATGGCAGATTATCCACAATGATGAGAGACTGGTCGTCGATGTGCACCTCATCAATTGTTATCATGAGTGGGACTTTGGATACAATATGGCTGCCATCAAATATGATTTGAGAGCTGAAACAATTGGATGGGAAGTGAAATCCTACAAAATGCGGGCCGAGTCAGAAATACACGGGAGAATGTGCAACTCAAATTTGGAATTGAACCTAGGTCCTTGGTGTTGTGAGGCAGCAGTGCTAACCACTGAGCCTCCGTGCCATCCTGTTAATTAATCATGTTGATTTTAGTCAGTTTGTTCATATAAAGGTTTTTGTCCATTAGTTTTTTAGCTGGCATTATGGGTTTTTAAAAGTTATTAGTCTCCTCCAGGCTCATAACCATTCCATCTGTCTTTTTAATATTAAAGTTCAGAAACTAGTAATGGTCCTGTAAATCTAATTCCATTCTCTTGATACCTGTTACTTCATTGGAATCTACCAGAATGGCTTAAACCTATACTGGGATTTGAAGTGGCATTATGCCAAAGAACATAGACAAACTTGAGGGGGGGAATGCCTGCACCTAGCCTACACAAGACCATCTCTTAAAAGAGGACACAAACTGTTTATGCCATGTGTTTCCATGACACAGACATTCCAAAGGACACTTGTAATCAGAGGGATCACCCCTGTTTAAAATAGCTGCAGCTAAGTAGCTGGAATATGTCATGGCTACCTGGAAGTTCAAGCTTTGTCGAGACATTAAATATAGACAACAGTAGAGGACTCTTTTAAAAACTAAAATAAATGCATCAATACAACCTGCCACAAGGGGTTGAAGGAAGCCTAAAGTGGTCAAGCCCCATAATTCGACAATCCCTGGCCAGTCACCCAGGTCGCCCACCACTGAGCCAAAAATGTCTGGTTTTATGTCAATGGTGTGCATGACAGATGCATCCGTGGAGACGTGATCCTGCTAATGTTGTCATTACATGACTTGCTTCCATGGATTCCACTTTGTGGATTGTGGCAGGGTCAGAGGCAGCTGTCACAAGTGTGCTTGTGATTTTTGTGAAGATTTGTAGCTCAGGTTGGGCTTCAGGTTGTAAGTTTGCTCACTGAGCTAGAAGATTTGTTCTTTAGATGTTTTGTCACCATGCTAGGTGACATCATTGGTGAGCCTCCGGTGAAGCACTGGTGTTCTGCCCCGCTTTCTATTTATGTCCCTTGGTCTGTTGTGGTGGGTGATATCACTGCTAGTTCTATTTCTGAGAAGTTGGTAAATGGGGTTCAAATTGATATGTTTGTTAATGGAGTTCCAGTTTGAATGTCAGGCCTCTAGGAATTCCCATGTGTGTATCTGTTTAGCCTGTCCTAGGATGGATGCATTGTCCCAATCATCTGTATGTAAAGATACTAGTAATAGTTGGTCATGTCTTTTGGTGGCTAGTTGGTGCTCATGTATCCTTGTGACTAGTTTTCTGCCTGTCTGTCCAATGTAATGTTTATTGCAATCCTTGCAGGGGTATTTTGTATATGACTTTCGTTTTGCTGGCTGTTGGTACAGGGTCCTTTAGATTCATCAAGAGCTGTTTCAGTGTGTTGGTGGGCTTGTGGGCTACTATGATGCCATGGGGCCAGACTAGTCTATTCATCATCTCCAAGTTATCTTTGAAAAGTTCATCATGGAACGGAACAAATTAGAACAAACCCACAAACACATAAACAACATCCTAAAAGTTCACCAAAGAGGAAGAGAACAACAACAGACTCCCCTTCCTAGATGCCCAAGTAGAATGAAAAGCCAATTGAGAGCAGCAGACCAGTGTCTACAGGAAGGCAATACACACTGACCAGATAATCAACTACAGGAGCAATCATCCCAATACCTATAAACCGAGCTGCATCAGGATATTATTTAAAAGAATCACAACACACTGCAGCACCCAGGAACTACAAGATGCTAAAGAAAAACACCTATGCAACATATTCAAGAACAACGGGTATCTGAAAAGCACCAGTCCACTGATTCTTACACAACAAACCTGAACAAGAAGACACAATACGTCCAGAGACCCTAGCCACCCTACCATACATTAAAGACATCTTGGAAATTATGACCAGACTACTCCAGCCCCTTAGCATCATGGTAGCACACAAACCTACCTAACACTGAAACAGCTCTTGAAGAATCTAAAGGAACCTGTACCTTTATCTACAGTAGAACGCAAAATACTTTGCAAGGACTGCAACAAATGTGACATCGGACAGCCTGACCACAGGATCAACCTCTCAGAAACTGAACCAGAAGTGATATCACCCACCACAACAGACCAAGGCACATAAACAGAAAGCGGGACACCAGCGCTTCAACGGAGGCTCACTGATGATGTAACCGAGCATGGTGACAAAACGTCTGGAAACAAATCTTCCAGCTCAGTGAGCAAACTTACAAACTGAACAAGTGTGCTGCGCATCAACATGGATACTTGAGCATTGCCCCTCTGCTCTTGCACTGTTATGGTCAAGGAATATGTAAGTAGAAACATCTTGGATGCCTCAGCTGAAAATAGAGGCAAGGCCTTCTTCAGCTCCTCTTAAACTTTGATGTCTTAACTAGCGAAGCACAAGTGTATGCAATAATAGAAATTTTGAAAATAGAAATTAAACAACTGAAGGCATTTTACTTTCATGGCAGAAGCTAAATTTTTGCATTATTTGATTCTAGTGGGTGGTCCACGACAAACTGGATAAGTTTTTGTGGTTGAGTTCTTTTGAAAGCTCTCATCACTTCCAAGTGGGATATAATACTGCAATTCATGCTACATAAAAGGTAACCTGAAATCCGGTTACAATGCAGATTACCAGTTGATGGTTGGACACTTGGATAACAATGAAATCTCTGTCAGCAGTTGCTGAGATTTAGCTTGACAGTATAAGCATCACAGACTCATTGTGAATAATTAACTGGACAGTAATGTCAGAGTAAACCTTTTCTTCAAGCACCAGGTTGGAGAATCTCAAAGTCAACATTCTAATTTTGGAGGGTGAAATTTTAGAATAGAGTTTTAATTTTACTTTCTCTGGGATAATTATCAGAGACTTAATTTTAATCTTTAAAGGTTTGTGTAAAGTCAGTTCCTTCGCATTGAAAACTACATTACAGTATATGAGAGAAAACAGTGATTCCATAAAAACCATGGCCTTTTTTTAAAGGTTGTATAATTTGAAGCATCTAATAGTAATGGCAAAGTGGTCAGCTTTTTTCTTTGCTACTCATTCATTTATTACATTTTCCTACTGGGACTTTAGTGTCAGTCAAGAATCAAAAGCATTGTTGAGGAATTGAGACTTCTAGTACTGATCTGACAAATTCAAAGAAAACCATTATTCTCAGGTTCAGTACAAAAGCTGTTAATAGTGTCATTCCATCCTATTAAAAGGATGTCACACCCTTTTGTCTTTTCCCTTTTGAGACAAAGGTTAAGAGTTCTGAGATATTTTTAACAGCTTTGGATCTTTTTAATGACATTCCCCCAGTAATACCCTTTTCATTTGAGGTTTATTGTACTGCTGACTTAATTGCCTCAAAGCTCTTTCTCAGCAGATTAGAAAAGCTTCCATGCGTGATTTATGTTTCATCTGAAACACAAAGCAAACTTTTGTACTTTTGTATATTTTTGGTGACTGAGTTAAATTTCGCTCGCAGGGAACATATCTCTCACTCCATCATCGTCCAGCAACTGAACATCAAGGATTCAACATATGAAGCAACAATTCCAGGGAGTGCAATGTAGAGATTGAAATCTATACAAGAATTGCATCCATCTTCAAGTGATTCCACACCCTGTGGGCATCCAACAGCATCAACGCAGCAATGACTTTTGCTATCTCTGAATTGAGGGACATGGAAGACAGCAACAAAGCTATCTCATAAATTTGGATGTCATCCATTAACATTAGATTACTTAGTGTGGAAACAGGCCCTTCGGCCCAACAAGTCCACACCAACCCTCCGAAGAGCAACTGACCCAGACCCATTCCCCTACATTTACCCCTTCACCTAACACTACGGGAAATTTAGCATGGCCAATTCACCTGACCTGCACATTTTTGGACTGTGGGAGGAAACCGGAGCACCTGGAGGAAACCCACGCAGACACTGGGAGAATGTGGAAACTCCACATAGACAGTTGCCTGAGGTGAGAATTGAACCTGGATCTCTGGCGCTGTGAGGCAGCATTGCTAACCACTGTGCCACCATGCCACCCATAGAATCCTGCTACATAGAATTCTGTGCATCAATTAAAGAGACAGCATTTAACATCAAAGGTGAACAAAATTGATGTAAGTCTCAGAGACAGAGTCAAGTTTACTCATGAAACATAGATCTGGATTAAAAATTGTAGGGATAATGGCATTAGGTTCTTTAAAGTACAGTGAAAGCCCCTCCAGGTCAATTGTTGGGGCTGTTTGTGTGATTGTCCCTTCTTACAAAGAAGCCATCTCCTTTTGAACTGGTAGCCTCTGTGTGTAACGGAGGTGGAATGGCTGTTCCACTGTCAGCAAAAGACCAGTAAACTTGCAGAATTGCTACAATTGGGGTTTGCTCATTTTTATTGGCTGCCCATCTCTATAGAGTGGGGACCCAATTCCATTTCAAGCCATTCTTCTCTTGAAGCTCACACCTAACCCCTCTACCTCCAAATCTGCTATCATCAGTCTGGGAATATTCAGCCCAAAGTATCAGAGACAGAAATTTGTTAATCTTGTAGTTTATTGATATACACCAAGGATAGAGGATTGATTAACTAATCAAAGACAGAGTTGGGATAAGAAAGACATTTTCAGCATAACAATCTGGAACTGGTGGATTGCCACAGGGAACAATGCTGGGCCCACTGTTATTTGCAACAAATATGGTGACTTGGATAAGGAAAAGTAATGTACGATGATCAAGTTTGTGGTAGGCACAAAAATAAGATGCAAAAGCAAGTGATGGTGAGGATGACAGTCTGCAGAGGGAATTAGACAGGTTAAGCATGTTGGCAAACTTGAAAGAATATTATTTTGGGAGATGTGACATTATGCATTTTGACAGGAATTGCAGAGGAGATGAATATTATTGAAATAGAAATATACTGTAGAAAGCTACAACACAGACATGGGACATGGGCTTCCTTATGCATTACATTATAAGATACTAACATTTGCAAGCAAATGGAATGTTGGTCTATATAAATAGGGATGTCTTCCTGAAACTATTAAAGGCATTAGTCAGACCACCTCCGGAATACCATGAACAGCTTTGGTCCCCTTACTTTAGGAAATATATACTGGAATATATCGGCACAGTCCAGCAAAGGTTCACTAAGTTGACCTCGGGAATGGAAGGATTTTCTTATGAGGGGAGGCTGAGTAGGTTGGACTGACACTCGTTGGAATTTAAAAGAATTTGAGGCAACCCTATTGAAACATAGAGGATTCTTAGGGAACCTGACAGTGTAGATACTGAGAAGTAATTTCTCCTCTTTGGGGAGTGTAGAATCAAAGAGCATGATCTCAGAATATAGAGTCATTAATTTAAAACAGATGAGGAGGATTTTTTCTAGGCTAGTGAATCTGTGGAAACTTTTTACCACAGAGGACTGTAGGGGTTGGGTCAATAAGGCTGAGATAGCCAGAATTTTTAATCGGTAAGGGAATCATCGAGTCCCTACAGTGTGGAAGAAAGCTATTTGGCACATTGAGTCCACAACGACCCTCCAAAGAGCATCCCACGTCCCCATTATCCTCTCCCCATAATCCTGCCTTTCCCATGGCTAATCCACCTAGCCTACTTATTCCTAGACCCTACGGGCAATTGAGCATGCCTAGTCCACCTGACCTGCACATCCTTGGACTGTAGGAGGAAACCCACATAGAGACAGGGAGAATGTGCAAACTACACACAGACAGTCGCCTGAGGGTGGGATTAAACCCAGGTCCCGGGCGCTGTGATTCTGCAGTGTTAACCACTGAGCCACCGTGGAATATTGGGAGTGGGGGAAGGCAGAAAAGTAGAGTTGAGGATTATCAGATTAGCCATGATTTCATTGAATGGTGAGGCTGGTTTGGTGGGCTGAATGGCCTCCTTCGGCTCCTTCATCTTATAGAGTCAGAAACAGACCCTTTGGTCCAACTCGTCCATGCTAATGACATAGTCTAACCTATCTAGTCCCAATTGCCAATACTTGACCCATATCCCTCTGAATCCTTCCTATTCCTTTACCCATCCAGATGCCTTTTTAGATGTTATGATTGTACCAGCCTCCACCACTTTGACTGGCAGCTCATTCCATACAAGCACTACCCTTTGCATGAAAAAAGTTTCCCCTTACATCCCTTTTTAATTTTTTCCCGTCTTCCCCCTAAACCTATACCCTCTAGATCTGGCCTTCGCCCACTCAAGGGAAAATACCTTGTCAAAAAGAACCTGTACTCCAAGTACTCTTTGTTTAGCAACACTCCCCAGGACCTTTCCATTAAGTGTAAGTTCTGCTCTGATTTGCCTTTCCAAAATGCTGCACCTCACATTTATCTAAGTTTTAAACTCCATTTGTTATGCCTCAGCCCTTTGGCCCATCTGATCAAGATCCCATTGTTCTCTGAGATAACCTTCGCTGTCCACTACACCTTCAATTTTGATGTCATCTGTAAAATTACTAGCTATACCTCCTATGTTCACATCCAAATCATTTATGTAAATGACAAAATGCAGTAGACACCGCACAGATCCTTGTGGCACTCCACTGGTCACAGGCTTCCAGTCTGAAAAACAAGCTTCCACTTCCACTCTGCCTTCAACCTTCAAGCCAGTTCTATATCCAAATGACTAGTTCTCCCTGTATTCCATGAGATCTAACTTTGCTAACCAGTCTCCCATGGGGAACCTTGTCGAACACCTTACTGAAGTCCATATAGATCATGTCTACCGCTCTGCTCTCATCAATTCTCTTTATTATTTCTTCAAAAATTTCAATCAAGCTCATGAGACATGATTTTCCATGCACAAACCCACGTTGACTATCCCTAATCAGTCCTTGCCTTTCCAAATGCATGTAAACCCTGTTCCTCAGGATTCCCTCCAACAAAAAGTCCACCATTGGTGTCAGGCTCACCGGTCTATAGTTCCCTGGCTTTTCCTTTTCACCTTTCTTAAATAGTGGCACCACGTTAGCCAAATTCCAGTCTTCTGGCATCTCACCTGTGACTATCGATGATACAAATATCTCAGCAAGGGGCCCAGCAATCCACTCCCCTAGCTTCCCACAGAGTTTTTGAGTACACGTGATCAGGTCCTGGGGATTCATCTATTTTTGTGTGTTTTAAGACATCCAGCTACTCCTCCTCTGTAATATGGACTTTTTTTTTGTCAAAATGTGACCACCTATTTCCCCATATTCTATATCTTCCATGGCCTTATTTGCTGCAGAGAGAGTCCAGTCGTTAAACAGTGAAGGAATCAGTCGAACATTTCAGTCGCAAGTTACCAGGTCGACATGTTGAAGCTTGTAATAATATATGAGGAATCGATTCCTTACTTGAGCTAGTTGCTGAGGCATCATGTATTTCAGGAAATGGGGTCAAAGAGATTGCAACAATCGTTGATATCTTCCATCAATAACCAAACAAGGGGTCATTGCACTATAATGGTTGCTCTCCACATGGAGCAGCAAGATACAACAGAGAACTTCAAGATAAATCTAAGCTTTGGTAAATGGTATGGTAATTCAAGGATATAATTACAAGGATCATTAAAAAAAAGTTAACTTGCTTGCAAATTTAGGAAGAATGAACCACATTATTTATGATTAAAACGAAGCTAAGGTTTATCAGGTTACTGATGTTAGCAAGGACAAGCATAATATTAACCATGTACAACCAATGAAGTTCAAATTATTTACTGTGAATTTGAACTCTGATGACAATCAAATATCACAGTCATTAGAAATTGAACAGATCTGGCAACTCAAGCCTGGGTGTCCATGAGGTGCTCTGGGCCTTCAGCAGCAGCGGAATTGTACTCAAACCATAATTTGTAACCTCATGGCCTGTCATTACTCCCAGTAAACCATTGTCACCAAATTCAGAAAATGTAGTCTGAATAAATGCTAACAGGAAAATGAGGAAACTGTTATTCATTCTCAATATTACCTTTTGAGGTTAAAAAAGTAAACAAAATATGTTTGTGCTAATCCGGACAAATAGGTAAATGAAAACTTAGATATATTTCAATGGGCTTGATCTTCAAGTCTTCAGATTATTGTTTAAATAATAATTGGAGAATGCAAGTGAGAACCCGACTTCCATCCTGATGTACTGATCCAGTGAGGATTGCCCAGAGGTTTGCATTTCTGACAGGAGACAATCGCCCTGCTCCCTTAGGACTTTCCACAATACAGCATCTGCTTGTTTGGCACCCCTAATCTTCAGCTGTATCAGCAGGAGCAGTGGCTGCTGCTCTCAGTAAAAGTGCCTTTTCATCAAGGATCATCATTGGATCCCTGCAGAAATGTGAGAGTGAGAGCTTATGCAGGTTACAGGAAGGTGGACACCAGCTGGTGTTGGAAAAATAAGCAGGGTGATGACTTTTGTCAGGCCCCTCGCCCTTCCCAATCCAAGGTCTCTTGACCAGAAACCCTGACACGATTTGCTTGTTGACCTCCCTGCTGCAGGCTAAATCCCAGTGGTAGCAGGATGGAGCCCTTAAGTGGGCAAAAGTTCCTTCCAAACCCACCTCCAGACCAGTTGAGGCATTAATTTCTTCCTCCATTACGAGATAGGTGCAGATGAGGGAAGATGTTCTATTCTATATTCAGAGAAATAAAATGCTACAACACACACCATATTTTGAATCTTGAAGTTTTTATCCATTAACCTTTCTGGCAGATAAATCCAAATATGATCATTTGTTGAATGAAAATATTCCTCTTGGAATTCCTAGTGGTTAACTTTTACTAATTCTTAGCCTTGTTCTGTTGCGGTCTGCAGATTTCTACTGACCATTTTCTTGTACTGAGAGATGGCATTTCACTCAAATATAGGATGTGAATAATAAATGTAGTGTTCAATAAATTACAATACACTGACTGTTGCTGAGTAGGTAAATGTAACCTCTATATTGTGCACAATGAGGTCTCAAAAATAACTTTTTTTGTAATATTGGTTGAAGGAGGATTGTTTATGAGTACTATGAGAACTCCCTGCTCTTCAACTGGTTCCATGGGTTATAATAGAGAGATGGAGCCTTTATTCAGCAATTCATCTGGAAAAATACTGTCTAACATCAAAAGTCAACCCAGAAGTCAAATGTTAGCTCAGTTTACCTGTGCAAATAATAGAGGCAGGATTTGAACCTCCAGATTACTTTGTTTAATGCACATGTGTCTTCAGGGTAGCTTTTCAACTTTTCATATGGATGTAAAAATGGCCTTGCAAATCGAACATTCATTATAGGAACCATACATTATGGAAATAAAATCAGGCTGTCTCTGTAATTGGTAATTTACCCTTAGACATGTACCTCCTTTCTGCTCTATTTTAATGAAGTTGCGGATGCCTTCATTTTCAAGCCAAGAAAACATTAAGTAATAGGCTAAAACTGTGAGTACAAAATGTGATGACATTGAATAAATCATTGTTCGCACCAAAAACCTCTTAATTGGCAATGTGTCAAAATAACTGACAAACAAGTGGCTCAAACACATACTTTGATACTTAATCATATACAAATTGTTCATTGGTGCATACAATTTCTTCACATGCAGCTGTTGTGCTGATCCATCTTCTGTCTCAGACTGCAAGCTGCTGTCAGAAGCATTTTGAATAAGATTCACATAACCACCAGAAAAGATTTATTCTGTGTAAGAAATCTGAAGGACATGACTGTAACATAGTGACAGACTTGTCTTCTCTTATCTTCATTATTAACCTTGTGCCAGCATCCAGTTGCTTTTTTCTTGTCAATACTTTGAACAAGAAATTAAGCCAAGATTGTTGTATTACATTTAGAATTTCCTTTGGTTTTATACATAATTATATTAAAAGATATGATCACATTTTTAAAAAAATTACACCTCAATATTTTTTATAGACCGGTCATAAAGTATACAAAGTTTTTGCTGACAGCAGCTTTCAAACTTATTACCACTACCATCTCAAAGGATGAGGGCAGTAGATACACAGGAAAGCCGTGCAACTGGAACTTCCCCTCCAAGCCACTCACCATCCTAACTTGGAAATGAATCTGCATTATTTCAGTGTTGTTAGGTTGAAATCCTAGAAATCTCTCCCTAATGCCATTGTGTATGCACCTAGACCAAATAGAGTCATATGTTTATCGCTTTTGGCACATTGCAAGTGGGTGCAAGTGAGCCACAGTGGACTTCAGTGTTTCAAGAAGGCAGCTCACCGCCTTTCTTGAGGTTGATTCAGGACAAGCAATCAATGTTGGCCCAGCTACTGATGCCTACATCTATGAATGAATTAAAAGAAAAATTCTGATTGCAAGAACAATATGGCAATAATAGTTGATGTATTCAACTACCCACATATGAAGTGGGTTGCATATTGTGTCAATGGCACCGAGGTCACCAAATGCTTGTACTGCATTCAAGAGAAATGTTTGTTTTAGTGGGGGAGAGTGCATTTCTAGATTTCGTCGTCAGAAATGAAGCTGGGCAGCTGGATGGAATTGCAATGTGTACCATTTGGGAGATAGTTATCAGAACACAAGAGCATCGCTATGGAAAAGAAGTACAGGAACAACAGTTCTAAACTGGGAAAGGCAAAGCTGAGATCGCATTAAAGTGGACTGGTTCCAGATTCTTGAAGGAAAGTCGGTGGCAAATCAATGGGAGGCAATCAAAAGCGAGATTCTCTGAGCATAATGTAGTCAAGTCCCTGCAACAAAAATGGGCAGTACTGCCAAATCTAGAATCCTGTGGTTATCTGGAGACATACAGGGTAAGATAAAACAGAAATGGAGTTTGTGTCAAATGTAAGAAAAAAAGTGGAACTTTAGTGGAATGTAGACAGTGCACTGGTAAAGTGAAAAAGAAAAAGTAGGAAATCAAAGAGAAAATGCAAAAAGAAATTTGGCTGGTAAAATTAAAGAAAACTCCTAGATGTTTTATCAGTCAGTTATGAACAAATTGGGCCAATCAGAGAAGCACATGGTACTTTGCAGGAGATGTCGACAATGTTCTAAATTAGTATTTTGCTTCAGTCTTAAAAAGAAGAATGATGCAGACCTTCTCCTCAAAGAAGGTATTAAATAGAACAAGGATAATGGGAAGGGAAATGCCAGAAGGAGTGACCTCCTTCAAGAAGAATAACTCATCAGGCCCAGATGAATTTTCTTTTTTGGCTGTTCAAGAAAGCCAGGTAAAATACAGCAGATACTGCAAGGATCCTTTTCTTGATCCTCATGAAACATGGGTTGAAAATCTGAGGATGGACATTTGCAAACATTGCAAGGTTATTCAAAAAATGGTTGGATGGATAGGCCAAATAATCATAGGCTGGTCAGCCTGGGTTTGATAGTGGGCAAGTTACTGGATTCCATCTAGAGAGATAAGGTTGGCTGTACTTGGAAAGGCACAAATAATCTCAGGAGAGTCATCGCGGTTTCGTTCAGGTAGGGTAGTGTGTTACTTAATTGGATTTTTTGAGGAAGTAAAGAGGATGGAGAGCAGTGCAATGAATGTTGTCTGCATGAATTTCGGTAAGGTATTTAACAAGGTGCCACATGACAGACTGTTAAGAAAAATAAAAGCGTATGAGATATAGGGGCATGTGAAGAGTTGGTTTCAAAATTGGCTCATTGACCATAAACACAGGTTGATTGACAAATAGAAAGCAGTTTGCAGTGGTGTTCCACAGGACTCAGTTTCGGTCACAGAACAGAATTTGCTGGAGAAACATAGCAGGTCTGGCAGCAGCTGTGGAGACAAAGCAGAGTTAACGTTTTGGGTCTAGTGACCCTTCAAAATGGACCCTTCCTCATTTTGGCAACTAACATTTATGTCAATAGATATCTCATTAATTTTAAACTAGACCAATCTCTCAATATTACCAGACAATCAGCCTTTATGAAAAAAACATTGCTTACATCCAACAGAAGGTCATCTCTTTTGTGTAGGGGTATGACATGTAATATTAGTCATACTACAAGCAACCCTCTAATGTAGGAGATGCCAAGTACTAAAAAAACCTATCTGACCTCCACAATCAAAAAATATCTCTCCTGAGCAGAAATGTGTGCATTGCCCTCCACCTCTTTCTAAAGCCAGAAGGGGTTAAACAACAAATAGTCAAGGAACAACCACAAGAAAATTTTGTGATTTCATAAACTCATGGCAGAAGCTAAATGATAAACAGAATCCAATGAGGTTAATTACATTAGAATAAGATACTTGTTTCATACCACCAATATGATGGAATGAGATGACTACGCTGATTTATAGAACACATTAGATAGTGAGCTAACTGGGAAGGAACAGATTCAAATATAATATTATTCCTTTCTACCTTTCAAAGAACAATCATCAGTGACCATAATGGTTATCACATTCAGCCTTCATGTGTCACAATTATGGAAGTGATCAAGATGATTTCACCAAGAATTCATTCATTGAAAGTACATGGGGAAAAAAATCCAAACTAATCAACAACTTGATGTAAAAGGTCAACCCATTACAGCACAAGGCCATAAGCATATTGAGAACAAAAATCTACTGGCAATTAGAAAATGTGGTGTGTATAACTCCATGGAAGAAAATCAAGATATGCAAAGAAAGATCAAACTGTTTGCTTTTGCAATAAAATATAATTAAGTGTCCTTCAATTTAGAAGAGAACCTCAAACCATAAATGTCAAGAAGGTAGTCCAAGAAAAGTACCTTCAAACCAATTAACTAGTGCTTGATCAAACACAACGTTCAAGCAGATTAGTGAAACTTTGAGATCACCTGAGTTTACAAAGTCATATACCTAGGGGTGGGATGGGGGAGTGGTGGATGAGATGATGGTAATTGTAATTGGTTTATTAGGATAACAATAGTTACCAGAAAAATGTTGGGGAGGAGATGTAGTTCCTGAAGGATCTGATAAGGTTAATGATTGATTGAGAACAATACGCAGTGTCCACTCTGATGTCATGAGGACTCTGGAGGAAGGTTCCCGTCAAGTCCTCTAAACAGTCTTTGTAAAAATGTCGAGCCCATTTTCATTGCTGCGATACAATAAATGACATCTTGGTTGCTCCAAATCAAACTCTTCTCATTAGGCCAGAAGGTGGCTACCCTTGCACACACTAGACCAAGTAAGCCCCTAAAGAACCCATACACATAAAAGACACAGATGATATTACACCAAATGGCAAGTGTCATAGATTTGAATGATAGGAAATGTGACAAAACATAATGTCATGCGCTAAAGTTAAAATAGATGGTGCCTCGAAATATAATGGGAGTAATTTTAATCAAACACCACTTGACAGGAAACTGATAGTTTCATGACACCTACCTTTTCACACCCCAATTTTATTAATCTCTAGTGTAAGTATTCCTTACATGATGCAGATAAATCAATATTTAGGTAAAAATAATTCCTATGTGAATGCAGCATTTGAGGAGAAAGACGTATGCTGAATTTATTAACGTAATACAGACTATATTAGCATAAAACATTTTTGATAACCAAAAGTTTTTATCTTACAGAATGATTTCCAGTCTGTTGGTCACCTTTCACTAATAATGATGATATTTGAACTTGTTAAAGCACCATATACCCAGATAATATCTTGCCGTAACAATCTACTAATTTGAATAGATCTCAAATGAAGCTTCTGCTGCAATTAAAATGTCAGATCAAACTTTGCCAATAAACTTTGGTCTTATCTGTGAATGAATGGTAATTACCATGATCCTGCTTCCTTTATTTATAAACTCAGGTTTGTTTTTATAAATGCTGTCCACTGCATGATAGATTCAATAAGAATTAAGCATTTTACAAGAATGGAACAAACTAGAATCATCAGCTCGAATCATAGAATCACTTACAGAGACAATTATAGAATAGACATATTTTACCGAAATGCCAGTTTTTAGATTTAATCAGACATGATTGATGTGCATCTTTAGATGTGGAGCAAAACTACTTGTCTCATCAAGAGCTTACAGGTTTACGACAAATTGTGAACAAGTATAGCATTAGAACTGTTTTGTAAGCACCCTTAATGCTGGTTTGATTGAAGCCACAGAAGTTTGATTATGTTATTAATGCAGTAAAAAGTAAATTAATGACTCTTCAGCTGATTAAAGATTCAAAGTAGAGGGAAGGAGTTTGCTGAGCTTCAAGTTACAGAACCTGAATTGGCCATCTTCTGTTTAATAAAGCTTATGTGTCAAGTGGTTCAATACATAATTTTTACATTATTCAGCACATGGTGCACTATAATGTTAGGTTGAGTCACTCTCCTAATTTGCACTGAGATTGCAATGCACTTTTCTTCCCCATTTAAACAAACTCTTGCTTAGTGCTTACATAGTTCAGTGTATCATTGCTGATTTAATGAGTAATCATCAACACCACTTATGTGCACACCTGTTAAATCTAAAGCCACACTTTTCTTCTCCAAGGTGAGAAAGTTAGAGCTGGAATATGTTTCCACTTCAGTCACACACAACCAGCATTCAGAGCCAGGTCAGGAGAAGTAAAGCTATACACAGTGATGTTCCCCCGATAAATCAGCAGCATGAATATTTTCTCTCCCTGTTCCAGAAATTATGGGTACCTTATACAGTACAATATAGCACTGGAACACAAGCCTGCATCAATTCCTAATCCTTTTTTAGATGCGTTACTTATTGCCCTTAAGCAGTTTCTATCCATCTGTTGGTCTCCCGTTCATGTGTCTATGAAGATATGCCATAATCATGCCTACTTCCATCACCTCCACTGGCAGTGCATTCCAGGTACCCACCATCCTCTGTGTAAAATATTTTCCCTGCACTTCTCCTCGAAACTTTTCCCCTCTCAGCTTGAACCTGTGCTCTCTTGGAGTTGAATTTTCCACTCTGGGAAAAAGCCTCTGACTAAGCACTCTATCTACTCCTCTCAATTTTGTAGCTCTCTATCTGGTAATCCCTCAGCCTCCATCTTTCCAGTGAAAACAGTTTGAGTTTATTCAACCTTTCCTCATATCTAAAACCTTCCAGGCAAGGTAACATCCAGGTAAACCTTCTCTGCACCTGCTCCAAAGCATCCAGGGTCCTTCTGGCAATGTGGCGACCAGAATTGCATACAATATTCCAAATGTGGCTTAAACTAAAGTTTTGTGCAGCTGTATCATAACTTGCCAACTTTTATATTCAATGCCCTGGCCAATGAAGGCAAGATGCCTTCTTGACCATCTTATCCATCCATGTTGCCACTTTCCAGAATCTGTGGACCTGTACACACAGATCCCTCTGTGTGTCAATGCTCCAAAGGATTCTGCCATTCTATAATTTGCAGCTGAATTTTAACTTCCAAAATGCATCACCTCACATTTGTCTGGACTAAACACCATCTCTCCAAATCTGCAATCTATGTATATCCTGCAGTATCCTTTGACAATCCTCCTTGCTACCTGCAACTCCACCAATTTTGGTGTCATCTGCAAAATTACTAAGCACACTGCCTCATTTTCCTCCAGATCATATATATATAAAACAAACAACATAGGTCCCAGCACTGATCCCTTCAGAACACCACTACTTAGCGATCTCCATTTCAAAAAGTAGTATTTTCACTACTATTCTATCTCCTATGACTGATCCAGTTTTGTACCCATCTAGACAACTCACCTCAGATCCCATGAGACTGTACCTTCTGTACCAGCCTGCCATGAGATACTTTATCAATTACCTTCCTAAAGTTCATGTAGACAAAATCCACTGGTCTTCCCTTATCAATCATTCTTGTCACCTCCTCAAAAAACTCTCAAATTGTTGAGAGATGACCTTTCCAGCACAAACCCATGCTGCCTGTCACTAACAAGTCCACTAATCTCCAAATGTGAATAAATCCTGTCTCTCAATGTCTTCTCCAGCAGCTTCCCCACCACTGATGTCAGACTCACTGGCTTGTGATTACCTGGGTTATCTCGGTTTCCTTCTTAAACAAAGGAACAGCATTAGCCATTCTCCAGGCCTCTGGAAACTTGCCTGAGGCCATATCTGTTAAGGCCTCAGCTAGCTTCTCCCTTACTCCATGATTGGAGGTTAATAGTGCGGAGATTATTGAAGCAATCTCAGTAGAACTCTGCACAGAAAATCGCGTCAAGTCAAAAAGTAGCACATCACATGAATAAAGCAACAAACTGAAGCCTGCTCACCCAATCTAGACAAAGCAGTACAGCATGGCAAATTGAGTATTCCAATTTTTTTGCATTAATGATCCAATGTGAAATAAATTGGTATTGTGTACCATACTTTGGTGCAGTCCACTTAGCCTCAATATATCCCTTTGTGCTCGTGTCCTGCCTGTTCCTTTCAGCAACTCCAAAACTTCTTTCCATACTCCTCCCCAGTAACATTACTTTTCCTCTCCCTTTTCTTCAATCTCTAAACTGATAGACCAGAAACCTTTCTCTTTCCCTGTTACAAACCTGAACTATATTCATGTCATTTGATGGCAATCCATTTTTAAACTTTGTGTAAAAGTGATTCTTTCATTAAACTTAAATTATTCCTGTGACTTTTGTGCAAGTTGTCCAACAATAATTTCAATTAGTGGAAAATTTTGGTCACACCTGAGCCATTTTTTAATAAATAAAAAAAATTCCTTTTTTTTTACAGAAAAGTGCAAACTTTGTGCCAAAAAGTGCCCAAAATTAATCAATCTGCAATTAAGATTGGCAATTTCATTCAGTTCAATGAAAGACAAATGTAATATTTCACACCATACTCACTTCCTTTACCATACAACTGTTTGCCATGCGTTACTTATCCCTAACTGTATTCACCTCATTAATTTGTGTGTGCTGTGCCCAAAAGCAGGTCCTCATCGGCTGATGCTCAGTCCCGAGTTACTTTCTTGGCAGTTTTTGTCAGGTACATGAGTTAGTTCTCAAGTCTGCCTCAGCCAGAGCAGGCAGCAAATGCTCACTTGTGGTGTAATCCTGAACCACACGATCGCCATCCAGCTAACTAGCCCTAACCATCTTGAAGTAAAACATACCTCTGATGCTTCCACATAACCTGACCACGTGTTTGAGATGTCAGATGGGAAGCAGCCTAGTTTTTGTTCATGAGTGCTGTGGTTCAAGCTGCTACATTTCAGCACTTCCAGTCACTGGCCACTTTCTGCCGTATGGGGAATCATCATGGGTCAAGCTGGATTGGTATCGACATGGTGTCATTGTGAGGACACTGCTTCAACCTGAAACCCTGTTGTAAGTTTAATGTCTTCATGTTTTTTGGCTTGAGGATCAGCATGAAGCAACAAGGATATCAGTGAAACAGCTATCAGTTCTTCATTTAGCCAAGCTGATTAAACTATCTTTCCAAACATAAAGAATTAAGAAATGGTTACAAACTCTGCTGACTTTAAGCCTTTATGCATAGCTCTTTCTCTTGTCCAAGTTGATCTGATAAACTATGAAAGGGGAAATATGCACTACTCCCAAAAGCCTTTCAGTTAGAACATTTAGAAGTGGTAGATAAATGATCAGGAAAAATGAGCAAAGAAGATCCCTTGCCTATTCCGGCCACACTGTCCCTCACTCCAAGGCAGACTGTATACTGTGGGATCTCTGCAAAATCACCCAACAAATATAAGAAGTTAGATTTCTGTGCTTTGTCTTCAGCAATTAGATTAGATTAGATTACTTACAGTGTGGAAACAGGCCCTTCGGCCCAACAAGTCCACACCGTAACCCACCCATACCCCTACATCTACATCTACATCTACCCCTTACCTAACACTACGGGCAATTTAGCATGGCCAATTCACCTGACCTGCACATCTTTGGACTGTGGGAGGAAACTGGAGCACCCAGAGGAAACCCACACAGACACAGAGAGAACGTGCAAACTCCACACAGTCAGTCGCCTGAGGCGGGAATTGAACCCGGGTCTCTGGCGCTGTGAGGCAGCAGTGCTAACCACTGTGCCACCATGCCGCCCGCAATGTTTCATATTGAGAGATAGGCCTCAAAGACCAAGTCCCCTGATCTCATCAGTTGTGGATTAATATAACATCAGCCTCTTTATAATGTCAATCTGTCTTGCATTTCCCCACAAACCTCTCAAATTGCTTGCTTCAGTATATTAAGGGTAACGGAGTTGATTGTTGTGAGTTCAGTGACTTTTTAAAATTCATGCATGGGATGAGGGTGTCGCTGGCTAGATCAGCATTTATTGCCCATCCATAATTGGTCAGAGGGCAGTTAAGAGTCACCCACATTGCTGTGGGTCTGAAGACACACATAACCCAGAAAGGTAAGGATGACCGTTTTCTTCCCTCATGGGTATTAGTGATTCAGATGGATTTTTCCAACATCAATAATGGTTTCAAGGTCATCATTAGACTCTCAATTCCTGATTTTTATTGAATTCATTTTCTGCTATCTGCCGTGGCAGGATTTGAACCGGAGTCCCCTGAACATTGAGTCTCTGGATTTACAGTCCAGCCACAATACCACGAGGCCATCACCTCCGCATTGCGAGAAGCATTGCAAATTTATCTTTTTTTTCTTTTATCAATTTTGGTTTGGAATTGAGAACCCGTGTGCTGAAAACAATCTTTGGACTCTGAACAGCATGTTGTGTGAAAAGGAAGGGACAGACAAGCTGTTATTTGTTTGTGAGGCCAGGCCTGGAAATTCACTGCAGGTTGGTTCTTGATCAAAGTTCTTGATCTAGTTTATTGAACCACATAGTAGATGTTTGCCATTCATGAGGTCAGCAACTAGGAATTAATGCCAACAAATCTGAGCGTGAATATGATAGTCAAACAGAGGGAGGGATCGCAGAGTCTGAACTGGAATTTTGGACTGTGTTTCTGAGAGAAGAAATTTGGCTGTAGTTGCTTCAGCATAAAGAATTGAAAGCTCCTTGCCTAACCTTACCAGCGACTGGGAGTTCAGAGAATACCAACTAAATTATAAGTATGACTGAATTTTCCTCAGAGTGAACCAAAAGGGTGACCCTAATCAACATCTTCAGAAACTCAAACAAGAAACCATTACATATGCCTGTGGATCAATGCATTGTGAAAACTGTTAAAGTAATCTGGCCAGTTTTGTTATTTTCTTTTATCTATCCCGTTACTATGTTTGTTTGTTTGTCTCTTTTTTTGTGTGTAATGGGGCTATAAACAATGGTTATCATGTTTAAATCATAAACATCAATTGCTTAATTTATCTCTGCTGAAGTGACTACTTTATTACTAAATGGTGAAGTCTTTTGTTTATTACAAACTCAGCATCTATTCACAGGATATGGGATTAGTTATTCAAAAAGTCTGGTTAGGAAATACTGAGGTCAATTTTGAGGGTCTTTGAAGGTTTTAGTTTTAATATATTGCAAATGCAGATGTAGGAAGGCTGATTTGATTTGGCTGGCTGTCTCTATATGGTAACATACACCTGATCAGATATCTGCAGACTGTCCTTGAGTAGGTCTTCATGATCTGTCTGTGATTTGGGTCTTCGTTAGATTTTACACATGGCCATTGATGGCAGACATCTGCTGTGTGTGCCTCAGGTTGGAGCAGTTTATTTGGAATAATTATGGCCTGCATTATACATGAAAGCATATGTTTCCCTGCTTCACCATCAGCCTCCTGAGGAACGACATGTGCTAGAATCTGTAAATTGAATCCAATTCTTGTGAACGGTGGTCATCTGTACATTGATTCACCCTATCCTATTGCTTCTTGGAACTCCAGGGAGATGTGGTTCTCTTTGATCTTTCTCCTGCAGTTTCCTTTGCTGTTGCTCCTCTTTAATGAACATGTACATGACTACATAAAAGTTAATATTGTTCAGTGTGTATTATACTACAGACCCACTGCCAGTTTGCTGTGATCTTGATTTACCAATGCTAACGTCACAAATATCAGGTGCCTATGCCCAAGCTATAAGGTTGGTTGCGGAGGGGTGAAAAGGGTGAATCTGCTTACAAACAGTTATGTTGCCCAGGATGAATTCCTTTTCAAGCAAGACTTCCACCTTTATTGGGAGGAAATCACAACCTACAGCATTTCTGGTCAAAAGGATTAGTGTGGTGATCACTGCTCAGACTACAAGCAGTCCTATCACATTGAGGAGGTCAAATAAGTCCAGGAACAGAATTCTCTGCAAGAGAGGGAAGGAATGGGTAGTGGGTGAAAGGTGGGAAATGATCCTAAGGAGACCTCTAATGAACCCACTAATGGGTCAATGGCTATTTGCTCAGAATAAGCAGCAGGAATCCCCTACATTGACTGATCCCCTCCCCCCATAAATAAGATATGAGTGGGTGTGGGATGAAACTCCTAAGTGACCACAAGTGCAGTAGCCTATCCAGTACCTCCCTTGCCCCCTGTAAAATTTCATATGAGTCAGGGACGCGTAGTGCTATGAAGGTAACCCATTGGATTTTGCCTGCCCCTCTTACTTTCAAGCACAACAAAAAATTTAGCCCACATTTGTGGAGACCGGTGAATGAAACTATTTCTACCTCGTGAATGCACTCACCTCGCCGCTACTTGATGTCAGCTGAATCTCTATTTGTACACATTTGAATTCATCCCATCTGTACCTTCTCCTACTGCTGCATGAAGTAGCAGCTGTGTAAACATTACTCACCATGAGTGTCGGGGTGACTTGCTTTCAAAGTATCCAGTAACTCTTCAGTAATCCTTGTCTGTAAAACAGTTCATTTTCCATTTCAATCTGTTAGTAAACAAACAGAAAAATAAAAAGACAGTCACTTTATATTTCAATACTGCAAGTGTATCATTAGATGTTGAAAACAACATTATAATTGAAATATTTTCTTTTGCGTTAAGCTGGTGGAGGAATATTCATTACTGAGTAAACTTGTATCTTTCAAACTAATTGTTACATAATAGTTAACAAGTAAAATACATTGGTCATATCTTACATGAGGGTAAAATATCCCTTTGGGAGATAGTTCAATAATGTGGGCAAAAATGTACCAATGTTCCATTAATATTTAAGCATGTAATGATGTCCTATTAATGCTTTTTCGGCATGTACACAAGTTTTAATATGAAAAGCAAAGTAAATTCCTAACAGGATAATTGAAACTAATAACATTTTCTGGAAATACAGAGAAGTATCCAGTTCTGGTCACTCTGTTATAGGAAGGATATTATTAAGCTGGAGAGGGTTCAGAAGAGATTTGCTAGGATGTTGCCAGGTGTGGAAGGTTTGAGTTATAAAGAAAGGATGGATAGGCTGGGACTTTTATCACTGGAGTGGAGGAGGTTGAGAGGAGACCTTACAGAAGTCTATAAAATAATGAGGGTTATAGATAGAGTTACTGATAGTTTTCTTTTGCCTGGAATGGGGGATTTAAAGATTAGGGGGCACATTCTTCAGGTGAGTGAAGAGAGATATAAAAAAGACATGAGGGGCAAATCTTTTACACAGAATGTGGGTCACATGTGCAATGTCTTTCTGAGGAAGTGGTGGATGTGGGTACAATTAAAAGATAATTGGATAGGAACATGAATAGGAAAAGTTTGGAGGGATGTGAGTTAGGAGCAGGCATGTGGGACTAGCATAGTTTGGGATTATCTTCAGCCAGGACTGGTTGGACGTAGGATCCGTTTCCGTGCTATATGTCTGTATAAGTAGACAATTCCACCAAATCAGTCCATGTAACTGCCCACAGAAAGTGTCTTTGTGCTGGTCCTTTCATCCTATTCTTCCTTTCATCCAACTCCCATCTGACCGATTACATAGATTTCAAATCAACCTGTTCAAACATCTTATGGAGCAAGTGGGATTTGAACCTGGGTCTCCAGGCCCAAAGATAGGGACATAAGGACACAAATTCTAGAGATTGTTAATCAACCAGTTCAAAGATGTCATTACATACCTCTGCAGCAGCTTGGACTTAAACCTGGCCTCCTGGAATAGGGACACTACCACTGCGTCACAAGAGCATATTTATATTCTAGGTCTGGCACACAATGCATTTCACATGTGAAAGAACATAACAAGATTAATTAATTGACTTCCTGAGGGCCTGAAATATTGCCTATGACTGATGGTTGTTTGATCTCAAATCTAATGTGATAGAGAAGATTGAGCTGCTTCGATCTCGTCAGCTGTAGTTCTACCAGTAGACAAAATAATTACTGTTTTAATTGAGTGTAAAAGGAAAGGACAAGTTTGACAAAAATTTAATCTGTTTTTGAAGAGAAATCCATAGCTGATTTTTTTTTCACCAAAAATATATTAATATTTTAGAATGAATTAGTGACATGCAGTATATGAAACTGTAAGCTTGAGATTTGATTATCGGGGCAAGTACACTTGAATTCTCAACATGAGTAATGTTAAACCTTTCATACGTTATCTGATTTGCAACAATAGTCCACTGCATACTGAAGTATCTCAGTCTAATATAACAGCAGCTTTTTATTCTCTCTTGAAAAATTGACTCCATGGTAGCATACAGTTTCCCAGAGTATGGTCATCCTCCAATCATCTCCCAAGTAGTTGTCATTCACATATTAGTCTTGCCTATAGACAAATTCTGAAAAAGATTTTAGGCTGGAAAATGTTCCACAAGTGAAGTGACGCAAGGCGAGGAAAGGATTTTCACTTCAATGCATTGGGAGACAGGGATCCAATTTTGGTCAGTAACAGCAAGAGTGGTGACTGAGAGGGACATTGCATAAGAAGGAATAAGTATCATTTATTTGCCGTTCCTGGGATTTGGTTGTGAATTATAGTGGGACACCTAGCTGTTGTGACTGTGTTTGTGTAAATGCAAATCATTTTTTCTTCCCACAATTTTCCGATATTCAGTGGTGAAAATTTTATGTCAAACATGTCTTCTTCTTGGACAGTTCGTTTGACAGTAAGGAGAAGTCTGGGAACTGTAGAACTTTGAGTCTGATATCGGTGGTGGTGTGTTGTTGGAGGTGATTCTGAAATATAGAATTTACAAGGCTAAAAATCACACAACACCAGGTTATAGTCCAACAGGTTTATTTGGAAGCACTAGCTTTTGGAGCACTGCTCTTTCATCAGGTGGTTGTGGAGAATAACATTGTATGACACAAAATTTATAGCAAAAGTTTACAGTGTGATGTAACTGAAATTACGTATTGGAAAAGACCTGGATTGTTTGTTAAGTCTCTCATCTTTTAGAATTACCATGATGGTTTCAGTTCTTTCATATGTAAATCACAAAACTTTTTTTTAAAAGTTACATTCTCAAGTGAACTTTAACAATTGGTGTCATGTTGGTCCAGATAATGAATTGAAGGTGTGAGCTTCCCTGAGTGAGGCTGTCTGTGCCGCAATGGTCAGACCTATCCTAATCTAAAAAATGGATTTAGAGAATTCTGGAGACTTGTGACTAGCAGTGTTCCTTGGGGATTGGTACTGGGTGTACTTTTGTTTGTCATTTATATAAATGATTTGGATGAGAATATTGGAGGCATGGTTAGTAAGTTTGCAGATGACATCAAAATTGGTCGCATAGTGGACAGTGAATGCTATCTAAGATTATGAAGAGATTTTGAACAATTACGGCAATGAGATGAGAACTAGCAGGTGGATTTTAATTTGAATAAATATGAAATATTGTATTTGGGTAATACAAATAAGGACAGGATGTATTCAATTAAAACTGAACAAAGAGACCTTGGAATGCAGGTTCATAGCTCCTTGAAAGTGGAGTCACCGGTAGATAGGATAGTGAAGAAGGCATCTGGTATGCTTTCCTTAATTGTCAGAATATTAAGTACAGGAGTTGGGAGGTCATGTTGCGGCTGTACAGAACATTGGTTAGGCCACTGTTGGAATATTGCGTGCAATTCTGGTCTCCTTCCTTTCAAAAAGGTGTTGTGAAACTTGAAAGGGTTTAGAAAAGATCTACAAGGATGTTGCCAGGGTTGTAGAATCTGAGCTATAGGGAGAGACTGAACAGGCTGGGGCTGTTTTCCCTGAAGTGTCGGAGGCCAAGGGGTGACCTTATAGAGGTTTACAAAATTATGAGGGGTATGGATAGGATAAATAGGCAAAATCTTTTCTCTGGGGTTGGGGACTGCAGAACTAGAGGGCATAGGTTTAGGGTGAGAGGGGTAAGATATAAAAGTGACCTACGGGGCAACTTTTTCACACAGAGGGTGGTACGTGTATGGAATGAGCTGCCAGAAGAAGTGGTGGAGGCTGGTACAATTGCAATATTTACGAGGCATTTAGATGGGTATATGAATAGGAAGGGTTTGGAGGGATATGGGCCGGGTGCTGGCAGGTGGGACTAGATTGGGTTGGGATATCTGGTCAGCATGGGCGGGTTGGACCGAAGGGTCTGTTTCCATGCTGTACATCTCTATGACTCTAAAAGTAGGGCTCTGGGTAGTGTTGTAGAATGGAGAGATGTAATGGTTCATGTACATAATTCTTTGAAATTTATTTTGCAGGTAGACAGGTGGTTAAGAAGGCATTTAGCACACGCTTACCTTCATTGCTCAGATCTTTGAGTAAAGAAATTGGGAGATTAAGTTGAAGTTGGTGAGGAGTACTGAGTATAGTTCTGGATATTATAAAAATTGAAAATGTTCAGAAAAGATTTACCAAGATGTTGCTGAGAATGGAGGGATGAGATATAAAAATAGACTAGAAAGACTGGAACATTTTTCATTGAGCTGTAGGTGGATGAGGCGTGACCTTATTGAGGTTTATAAAATCATAAGGGGCATAGAAAAGGCAAATGTCAGGGGTCTTTTCCTTAGAATGAGGGAGTTCAAAATTAGGGGCCATAGCTTTAGGGTGAGAGGAGAAAGATTTAAAAAGGACAGGAAGGGCCACATTTTTGTACAGAAACTGCTTCATGTGTGGAAGGAACTGTCAGACAATGTGGTATATATACGTGCGGTTACAATGTTTAAAAGACATTTAGATACATTCATGGATAGGAAAGGTTTGGAGGAATATAGGCTAAACGCAGGCAGGTGGGAACAGCCTAGTTTGGGAACATGGTCAGCTGTGGACTGTATGACTACTCAGAGCTTGGGAAAATTAATTGTGGAGTCAATGGAAGTGAATGGAGAGATAGAGCCCTTTGTTACCATAACATAGATAGGAGCTACTCCATTTCTAAGGATTTTGCCACTAAGGAATATAGAGATGACAAATAGACATAAGGAACTTGGGAAGTCCTGAATGTGATTGTGGAAGTGGGACGATGGGATTACCTGCCAATCTGCCTTCCCACCTATCCGCTCCACCCTCCTCTCTGACCTATCACCTCCATCCCCACCCCCATTCACCTATTGTACTCTTTGCTACCTTCCCCCACCCTCCCCTCTGACCTATCACCTTCATCCCCACCCCCATTCACCTATTGTATTCTTTGCTACCTTCTCCCCAGCCCCACCCCTCCCATTTATCTCTCCACCCTGGAAGCTTCCTGCCTCTATTCTTGATGAAGGGCTTTTGCCCAAAACGTCGATTTTCCCGCTCCTCGGATACTGTGCTTTTCCAGCAACACTGTAATCTAAACCCTGGTGGGAAGGTGTGCCTCCTGAAATCAGTCAAAAATGAGTGGTGGCAGATCAAGGCAATCCCAGGCATTTAAACATGTATACAATTTTGGAAAAGGATGCATTGGCGAATTGTATCAAATTATGCTTTAAGGTTGAGAACAGTAAGGAAGGATAGTGCCCGACTGTCACAGGCACAAAATGCCGTCAATGACATTTGCCTTCGGCTGTCTCAACAGGGGAGGCATTAAATACAAGCTGCAGTTTTTGCACTGCCAATTAGCTCCTGGATTCGCATGTCAATGCACAGGGGCAGGAGAATCCTGGTTGAAAAAAGAACAATTATCAAACATCAGGATCAATTTAACTTGAGCTATTACAGCAAATAATATTCAAAGATTAGGCAGGAGAAGAAATGAAAAGCACAAAATGAAATGAATACATCAGAAAGAAGAATATTAGAGGGGTTAATCAGAAGGATGAAAAATAGAAAAGGCTTATAAATGGAGAAAAAGGAAAGAGAGCCAGTAGAAATATATAAAAGAGGAAATATAATGAAGCAATAAAATTGAAGATATGTAAATACATCCGAGATGAGAAGACAATAGAAGAGACATAACATACAGTGAAAATGTAGCAAAATATTCAAAGTTTGAAAAACAGAGAAAAGAAATCAAAAGCAGATGATTTGGGAGAAGTTACAGTGATCTATTTCTGAAAACTATGGAGGTACAGAAATTAGAAATAAACAACATCAGGGTACATGACTACAGAGTAAAAAGACAGTGGGACAGCATTGTTGGTATAGGATAAAATAAATACAATAGGAAGAAATGATTTTGAATTGGAAGCCACAAAATTCATATAGGTAGAGGTAAGAAATAAAAAGGTAAAGGAGATAGTGGTAGGACTAATCTAACAGTAAGCTATCCTGTGGAACAGAGAATAAACAGGAGACATTATAACAAAGGCATTGCATTATTCATTGGTGATTTCAACCTTCATGTAGATTGGGATAGTAACATTGGCAGAGGAAGCTATGATGAAGTCATTCATAGTGTAGTCAGGTAAGTTTCTTAGAACAGCATGTTCTTGATATAACCAGGGATCAGGCTATTTTGGATCCAGTAATGTGTAATGAAGCAGATTTAATAAATAATCTCTGAGTAAGAGATCCCCAAGGAAACAGTGACCATAATGGTATAATTTATCTTTTCAGTTTGACCAGGCCAAACTTAGGTCTGAAACAACAGAACTAAACCAGAAATAAGGGTAATTGCAGAGGAATGAGGTCAGAGCTGGCTGGAGTGGACTGGAGAAAGGGTTGAGAAGCAAAGATGGTTGAAGAACAATGTCAGACGTGTAAGAAAATTGTTCAAGTCTCACAGCAAAGATATACTTCAATGAGCCAGAAGGATTTTAGAAAGTGCTTAAGCCAACCATGGTTAACCAGGGAAATTAAGGATAGCATCAGATTTTAAGAAAAACTTGTAATATGACAAAGCTGTGCCAGAAGTTTGAGAAAATATTGAAAAGCAACAATTGCCAAAAAAGAGAGAGGACAAACTTTCATGTTGGCTTTTTTACAAAGGAAATGGAGTGTAAAAGTAGAGAGGTTTTGTTAAAGCTATATAAGTCACTAATCAGACCACAGCTGAAATGTGATGAAGTTCTAAGCGTCTTTATTTAAGAAAGATATGCTGGCATTGGAGGTAGTTCAAAGAAAGTTCACTTGGTTGATGCCAGGAATGGAGAGCCAGACTTATGAGGAGATGTTTACGTAGATTGGGCCTGTACTCATTAGAATACAGGAGAATGAGAAATCACCTTACTGAAGCATGTAAGATTCTTAGGGGACTTGACAGGGTAGGTGCACTAAAGTTGTTTCCATGAGTGGGAAATTCTTGGACCAGAGGGCATATTCTCAGAATAAGGGGTCGCATGTTTGAGACATAGACAAGTACAAAAGTCTTCTCTCAGAGGTTACTGATTCTGTGGATTTTGACACTGCAGATGACTGCTGAGGTTGAGTCATTTAGTATACTCAAGATTGCAATAGATTCTTAATCGGTAAGGGAATCAAGGGTTATGGGGAAAAGGCAGGAAAGTAGAAATGAGGATGATCAAATCATCCATGATCTCACTGAATGACTGAGCAGACTCGATGGACTGAATGGTCTACTTCTGCTCCTACATTTGATGGTTTTAACAACAGAAAGTTAAAAAAATGTTTGGAAAGTACAAATTGTAGCAAAATACTAGGATATCATGAAAGGTTGCACACAAAACATAGAAGCCATAAATACAAGATGGGCACTCATGAATCTATAAAAGAATTCAGTCGAAATACACAGAATGTGGGCCCTATTACCACATGGCATTGTTGAAGTGCAAAGTATTGAAGCATTTAAGGACGAATTTGTCCAGAACACAAATTCAAATTGAACATAATATTATGCTGATATGGTTCAATGGAGTAAACTGGAGGGGCTTATAAGGAGCATAGACTAATCAGACCAGATGTTCTGTCTTTGTGTTGTCAATACTTTGTAATTGAGACAAACAGTGGGAGGAAAATGATTGCCATTAAAAAAAACTTTGTCAATAAAATTGTATAAACACCTTTTCCACCCTTTCCACTGGCAAAATCCATACTAAAATATGCTGCTTTGTGACACAGATAAATTTTGAGGACAAATTTCAGAACTTCAAAACTATAATTCATATGTCATTATGTTTTGTGAAATTATTATAAAGCAGCTTTAAAAGCAGATATATTGTACCAATGGCTGAATATTCTGCAATGCTTTTACCATATCACATGACACTAAATTGACACTAAAAATAGGTAAGTGAAGTAGTCCTCGATGTATGTTATGCGGCAGAATATTGATGATGAGCAGCAGTCAGCATCATTACTTATTCTCACAGGAGATCACAAATAATTAGGATAATTACTACAGTGATCAAAATACCACTATAGGTCATGTGGAATTTCACACACCCACCCTTGGTGTCCAAGGTAACAACATTATGGAAATTGTGCAAAGCTGCTCCTTTAATGTAACAGTGTTAAGACCTTTTTCTGTTCGCTTTAAGCCTCATGTACTTGCAGTGAGCTATAATTTTGATGCTGCCACTGAAAGTGATCTTATTTGGTGCACTTGTCAATTATTGAAAGCTTTCTGAAAATAGACAAGAAGAAGAAAAATAAGATGGACGGCAAAGTCTGCAGTCTTTACCAATAGTAATCTCCACTCTTCTTTCTCCCTCCTTCAAGCTCTATTTGATATGAGATGCCTGAGTTTATGAACAGTACAACTTAACTTAGTGCAAATCTCAGCTGCATACTAGCAGAGACAGAAGTGCTTCAACAGAAAAGTACTGATGTGATAGCATTTTTCTGCTAAGCAAATAGGAGACATGAAATGAGATATGCCAACAGCTGATAAGTATTAACATGGGATAAACCAACTTATGAAAAATAACAGGACAGCTTATAAAATAAATGCAGTCCACAGATCATCAATATTTCAATTTTTGAAACGTTTTGAAAAATAAATTTTGGTCTTTTTTTTTCCTCTTTTCGGATTGCAAATCCAATGAACTACAATTACCATGATGATAAAGGGCTTTGTGCGTCATCTGCCTGTATGAATCATTATAGCCAGATAATTATCATGAGAATTATAATTTTCGTGCAGGCAGTGGAAGAATAAGTGTGTGGGTGGTGTAAGTGTGAGCACAAAGTGGGAGGGATGGCACATATATAAAAAAATACACTGTGTATGTGTCAAGCAAGTGACTGTGCTGTCAAATTTGATCTAAGACTTTGAGCCTTTCAACTTATTCCCTCTTCACTAATAACAATTAATTTCTGCATTACTCAATGCTGCAGAAATATATTGTCTGAGTCTTTCTTCAGCACTGTATCAAAGGTACAAATGCATTGTCTACATGGACCCGAATTTATTTTTTTCTTGATCTTTTCCATAACCTGCTCATTAAAAAATGAGGTGAGCTGTGGAACTCATGGTAGTGTCAATTTCCAAACGATAACTGGCTGCCTCATTGCTGTTGTACCTCACTTAAATTGAACTGACCATGTGGATAATTAGCAGAGAGAACTGTCTTGATACTGCACAGCACTAAGAGACATTACTGCTCTCATCACATGCTAGTGTACTATCTTTCTGTGAAGCTGGTTGATATCAGTATGTTTGCTTGATGCAATGACAGAACTATTCCTGTCGCTTGTTTCCCTGTGCTCCTCGTTACACAACAGCTTTTTCCACAGATAGTTCTGTTGCTTCCTACATAGCATTCTAGTATTGAAAGCAAGTGCCTGAATTTTGTCACTGACAAGAGAAATGTTAGTCATTGAGTGCTACAAACCTTGAGAAAACTGCTCAAAATAGCTTGGAGATGGACATCTTTCAACATGCTGGAGACGAACATGTATTGTAATGTAGATTTTAATTTTAATACTGTGTTTAAATATTCTTTTTTATTTTTAACTGGCTATAGTCATATCTAATCATATTGTGTCACCCTGTTATATGCTGTAGGGGATTGATGTTGCATGGATGGATGGGTGGATGAATGGATCTCTTTTGTTTTCTAGGTTTATTGATAACATATCACTTTGCTTTAAGCTGCTATGTTTTTTAAAGTACTGAACTTCCAAAATTTGAATGTTTCAGCTCCAACTTTATGACAATAGACATGGTGTATCCTGGGGCTGTCAAAAATATTCCTGTGAAAGAATGGATTCATATTGATGACTTAACACTGCTCTTGGTGTCACACACAATGAATAAAAGAAAATGACATACTGAAGTTTTGCATTTCTTCTCAGGAGCCACTCAGTCGGTGTCCAGTGAAACAGAGTGCTGTGTGTTCAGGTTGCACTCCAGATGGGTCGAGCACATTAACAACAAAAATGACCACAGAAATTGCTGGAAAAGCTCAGCAGGTCTAGCAGCATCTGTGAAGAGAAATCAGACCTTTCTCAGAACGGACCCGAAACATTAACTCTGAATTCTCATCACAGCAGCCAGACCTGCTGAGCTTTTCCAGCAATCTCTGTGCTTGTTTCTGATTTACAGCATCTGCCGTTCTTCTGGTTTTTATTTAGTCGAGTGGATTATCCAGGCTGACAGTTGAGTGCGCTATTCTGAGGGTGTAAATCATGAGGTAAAACATTAAAGCAAGATCACACTGTCTTTTAATGTGTGTGTGAACAATTCTGCTGCACCATTCACAGAACAGCAGGGATGTTCTCCCAATGTATGAGGGAATGTTTACTCATAAACCAAATCATGTAGAAGCAAATTATTTGGTTGTTTATCTCAAGACTCTTTGTGGGACCCAGCTTTGTTCAAAATTAATATGTGGCTCCTACATTGCACTGATAACTACATTTCACAAGAATATTTTGTAGGCCATAACACACTCAGGGATGTCCTGAGGTCATGAAAGGTGATTTTTTTATTTGTATCAATACTAAAGCACAGTACACATTGTACACAATGTAGAAGTGTTTGACAAAAATAAGAGCCCTTTTCTGACAATTCCCATTACTGAATTTTCACATTTTCTTCACTGAGTATTGATAGCTAACCCAGCCTGGGAGAATTGCCGTCAGGAAGTAAATTGTTTCATTTAGTTATGAGCCATGTAGGATTTCTGAACCTCTGAATTCACAGGCATTTTCAAAACATTTCCCCTCATGTAGGCATAAAAAAGAAAACAGTGAGAAAATAAACAGTAACACTTGCATATTGAGAATGAAGGTTGGGCATGGGACTATGATAACATTTAACCAGCTACTACTTACAAAATGAAAAGAGTCTATAAATATCAATACCCACAGACAAACGCCTCAGTTACAGGCCAAAAAGCTTCCTCCAACACCATGGGTCTTGCTTATGATGGGACTGAAAATAAACTCGTATCAGAATGTTAATTCAAATTAAGCTTGGGCTGAACTCATTTTCAAATCTATTCAACTGGCTGCTATCAGCTAAAATAAACTTGTACTTCGATTTTTTTTGTACAAAATGTTATTAGTCTGCAAATGCACAAGGCTTAATGTTCATTTATGTAGTTGAACTGTAACCATGACAACACCATTTATGAGAAAATATGAGTTAAGTTTGATGTCATATCATCCAATCACAATTGAAAGTACAGCTCGTGACTAATATGAATACATGGCTTCACTTTCACATGAAATCCCAAATAGTTTGAAATTACTGCTTCTCGGGCCTAGTTTGCAGAGGTTTTTCCATGTCGGGCTTATTTTAATTTCAATGTCTATTCCAATCTGTGCCTCCACACTTCCTGCCCACCCTGATTTCACCGTCCTTACCACTTCCCCCTTGTACAACATGAATCATTCATTTGTTAAATGTGTAGGTTGCTGGCCTACTCCCCAGCCTCTGTCAATGCAGCCTTTGATCTCAGAGATGTATACATCTATTTTGCTCTATTCATGTGTGCAAGAGTACACCCCCACCCCGCAAATAATCCTGAGATTGCGTTAGTCACTGTGGGACTGATAGCAACTGCAACATTATTTATCAAGGCTTGACTATGAGAGATGGCACAACTCTGTAACCACAATCCCATTAAGTATTGACATTCTGTGGTGCTTCTAGGAAGAAGTAAAAAGAGAGAGAGGTATAAATGCCCATCTCACATTACCTGCTGGTACCTGCGCTCTAATACCACAATTACTGTACTACTTAATATCGTGTTTACATACATTCAGATTATTCCTCAGGGCTACCTGAGTGGCCAACATTTCTACAAGGAACTGATGATAATAAGTTAGCATAACTCTGCCATATTCTCCTCCTTCCTGATCCAAATCACATTGGCTTCCTGGCATAAGGTCAAAAGAAATCTGCCCCATTGATTTGTGATGATAATGTACGGGAAGATCACTGCTTGGCATGGGGCTTTGTGACCTTTCGAAATAAATATTATACCTCTTCTGTTCAGATTAAAAATTGGCTTATTCACTCCAATTGAAATGCCTTTTACCCAAAATAGCTCTCACAGCTTAGATGACTTTATAACCTGCTAGTTTTCTGTTCTAATGTAAGGGCGATAAACACCAGTGACAAACTGGAACCTGTGCTGCACATGCTTTGAAACTACACAAAAAACATAAAGCCAACTGATGCCGGCACAATGGTGAGAGTGACCTCCCTTTGTGCTGTAAGTTTTATGGGCTGTTCTGTTGAAAGGATTTGCTACATTTCAAAGGCAGTAACAAACATATCACAGTAAAGAATATAATAACCACTGCAGACTGTTTTCTGTTCTTTTGTTTTTCAATCTCCTGTTTCAGTATCTTGCTGCACTTTCTACTCTTGTATTATTTCATCTGTTCAATGTATTGAAGAGGCTTTAGTTTCTATTCTTCAATCTGAAATTTGGTTCCTTTCTGTCTTTGAAGGTGGCAAGACAACTGCATGGGCATCAGTATTCTTCTGTTAAGTGGTTTATTGTGATTAAGGGTTAACCTAGGAGCACTGTTGTGCACTTTATGCTGAATAAAATGCAGGCTTTGGTCCTCAGATATCCAGCTGTAAATGCAAGTGCAAGTGTAGGCAAAAACCTTTGGCTGTAGCACTCACACTCTCTGTTGTTTCCAATGGCCTAACAAGAAGTGGAGCTCATTACAGCTGAGGAAGAGACTGTCAACTTCCCACCAGTCAGAAATAGAACATCATTCTTGGGTAAAAGATCACCGTTCATTCCGCTAATGAGTTGAACAGGATGAAGTTTGACTGGCAGGTGCATATCTGATAATTGCTTTTCCATCCCTTCGATTTGAGTATCTTCTATACATCACGTTAAGTGTAATAGATCCAAGAAAAAAAAATGTTGATGCTTTCCAGCTAAACATTGACAATGCTGCATGGTGATAATGCTTAAGAAGGAAGGAATAGAGACCCTGCTTTGGGAAGAATGCAAGGAGAAGGTTGAGGACTCTGATATCCCATCATGTGCAGAGTGAGGGACCACAGCACAGCGTCTCCATGAGAGGGCACAGGCCATTCCAGGCTCCTCTCATCAGCACACAGATGTTGACTCTCTAGAGTCACCAGTAAAATGAGGAACTTGTGGCAAGTGAAGGGAAATGTCAATGTTTCTGAGAGTATTTCCGGAAGCAGCACACATCTTTCTGCACACCTGATGTCTCCAGCAAGTGCTCTGATATCCCTGTCTGTGGGAAGTGTGGCTGCCTGCACAGAGCATTAAACATTGCAGGCTCTCCAGAGGTGGGTACTATCTGTCTGCCACTTTATTGTGACAGATACACTGCTTCTTGGGGAGCTCAGTAACTCATTGAAATGTAACCAAGTGTTCTCCAGCTTTTAGCCTGCAGAAAATTGCAGGTGGACCATGAAACTAATGATGGAGAAAGAAGACAAGTAGAAGTTATTCTCCAGGCAATCTCACTTTTCATCTTCACTGCTTTCTTATTCCCCACTTGCCCTGAAAGAGCCTCACAAGCCAATTGTGCTTACGGACATGGGCAGTTTGTGGTCAGCTGCAAACCCAGAAGATATCTACATCAGACTGAACAGGGGAAGGGGCAACCAGTCTCCAGAGCAGCTGAACCCATAATGGTTGTAGCATGTAAGGGTGATTGAAAGCATGCGAGAAAGACTTGTTAACTGCACAAGGGGATTAATTTGGGCACAGAGCAATGCTTAGGATGTTATGTTGACATTTATTTCAACAAAAGAAACACTATGTGAAAATGTAATTCTCCTAAGCACTGCTTTGTTGAATCCCTAACTTGCCCCAAGCATAGTCTTCAGGTGAATGACACGAGTAGACTCTATCAAGAGGAAAAGGAGCGACTATGATGGATTTTTGGCTGTTAAAGTGTGTTGTTTTTGCGTGGAATGGGGTGGGAGGAGCGCAGTGTTTCTGATGGCATGATCAGACAGTCTCATGCATTTAGATTATGTGAAGTGTGTCGGGGGGTCCATTTCTCTGGCAGTCAGATGTCTGGCTTGGTTTGTTAATTGATTCTGAATCTTGCTCTTCCTTTAGCTCCATTTCTTACTGTAGAGTGATTGTTACAAAGTCGAAAGAGTGTATGCTCATTTTAAGAGAGAAAGTGTTTTCTGAATTTTAAGGTAAATTTAAAGTAATATGATAGGTCGCATTTCCAACGTCCCTCCCCCAAGTCCCTCCTCCCTACCTTTTATCTTAGCCCGCTTGGCACACTTTCCTCATTCCTGAAGAAGGGCTCATGCCCGAAATGCCGATTCTCCTGCTCCTTGGATGCTGCCTGACCTGCTGCGCTTTTCCAGCAAAACATTTTCAGCTCTAATTTAAATTATGCCCAGGATACTAAAACCCAATTGAGTTTGAATTTGTTGTATTGACAATATCAAACCAATGAGAGTGAATGATGTTGGGGATATAAAAAATGCAGGTATTTTGAAAACTGGTCACAGCATCTGCCATTAAGCCAGAGAACTAACTACCCCTTGAACTGGAGAGTTCATGTAATCTAAAAGGGGCTCTCAAAACTCTCAAAAAAAAGGAACAGCATATCAGAACAGGACTTATGCACTTAATAGTAAGGCTCATGAGAGTGTTGCTGTACGAGGAGAGCCTGGAGTCCAGGTTCATAGTTCCTTGAAAGTAGAGTCACAGGTAGATAGGATAATGAAGAAGGTGTTTGGTATGCTTTCCTTTATTGGTCAGAGCATTGAGTATAGGAGGTGGGAGGTCATGTTGTGGTTATACAGGACATTGGTTAGGCCACTTTTGGAATATTGCATGCAATTCTGGTCTCCTTCCTATCCAAAGGATGTTGTGAAACTTTAAAGAGTTCAGAAAAAATTTGTATGGATGTTGCTAGGGTTGGAGGATTTGTACTATAGGGAGAGACTGAATAGGTTGGGGCTATTTTCCCTGGAGCATCAGAGGCTGAGGGGTGACCTTATAGAGATTTATAAAATCATGAGGGGCATGGATAGGGTAAATAGTTAAGGCCTTTTCCCTGGGGTGGGGGAGTTCAGAACTAGAGTGCATAGGTTTAGGATGAGAGGCGAAGGATAAAATAGGGCCATAAGGGGCAACTTTTTCATATAGAGGGTGGTGTGTGTATGGAATGAGCAGCCAGAGGAAGTGGTGGAGGCTGATACAATTACAACATTTAAAAGGCATCTGGATGAGTATATGAATAGGAAAGGTTTAGACGATATGGGCCAAGTGCTGGCAGATAGTACTAGATTAGGTTAGGATATCTGGTCAGCTTAAAGGGGTTGGACCAAAGGGTCTGTTTCTGAGCTGTACATCTCTATGACTCTCAGGCACTATCTATCAAAAGGTACCTTTTTCTGTAAAAACATTTGCAAAAGAATACCACCCAGGGAGAAGACAGCAGCATCAGAAGACCAGAAGGAAGACAGCATAAGACACTGTGTGGACTTGACATTAAATTAATGTAATGTTGTGGTTCTGTTCGCCGAGCTGGGAATTTGTCTTGCAAACGTTTCGTCCCCTGTCTAGGTGACATCGTCAGTGCTTGGGAGCCTCCTGTGAAGCGCTTCTGTGCTGTTTCCTCCGGCATTGTAATGTTTAATGTAATGTTTAATAATTGTGATATTGGAACAACATGTTAATAGAATAGCGTTTGGTAAATGGATAGTGATTATTTAGGGGAAATTGTGTTCAGTTTGTTAATAGTCTTGTTTCGTGTTCACTATTAGAGTGAGGAAAATAAATTATTTTTCTTTCAACAGTGGAATTTAGGAGTTCTTTTTTTACTCACTCTCACTTTTAGCAGATTATGAGACAAGGCAAGCTTTTCTGGATGTTTAGTTTTAATTAGCAGAGGGGTTCGATCTTCATCTAGTAACAATGATGCTGTGATAGATAGTAGGCCACAACACTCCTGCAAATCAGATGTCAAGCTGAAACCTGGCTTGACAATTATGTTTTGATTTTTGTATTAATGAAGTGGTCCCATGCTGAAGGATAAGCGTGCAATGCTGCAGATTTTGTTTGCAATAAAACAGAAGTTGATTAAATAAAGGAATTAGGATGAAATAGGATAAATCAAACTGTCTAGTTCAAACAAAAATTCAAAGTTTTCTAAGTAAAAAAAGTAAAAAGTACATAGTAAGAATCTAATATTATTAATCCAAAAACACAACAAGTTTTGTATAGTACCTAAAACACATCTCTGGTCACAGCATGATTCAGGTGTTCTGTGGAGACAGGATGCCAACTTGCAGAATGTTTCAGACAACATCTCTGGGACACACACACTAAACAAACCCATCATCCTGTGGCCGAACACTTTAATTCCCCCTTCCACTTTGCCATGCATATTCTGCCTTGGGACCCTCCAACCACACAGGATCAATGTGGATTTCACCAGTTTCCTCATTTCCCCTGCCCCACCCAGATCCAACCCTCTAACTCAGCATCGCCCTCCTGATTGTCCTGCCTGTCCATCTTCCTTCTCAACTATCCGCTGCACCGTCCCATCTGACCTATCACCATTACCCCTTCACTTCATCTACCTATTGCATTCCTAGCTACCATCCCCCCAGCCCCACCTCACCTCCCATTTATCTCTGAGCCCCCTTGGGACCCCCCTCATTCCTGATGAAGGGCTTATGCTTGAAACATTGACTCTCCTGCTCCTCGGATGCTGCCTGACCAGCTGTGCTTTTCCAGCACCACACTTTTTGACTTCTGCCTTTCAACCTCTCTTTAAGATAAAGGACAAAGTAACCTTTTGAAGTAACAGTATCATCACAGCTTGTCTGTCACTTGACTATTATCACATAGTTCAATAGCTGTCCTGCCTCCCCAAGATGGCGTCATCCTCTTTTAATCATGAGAATGCTAGCTCCAGTTAGTGTATTAGCTTCATATTGTCTGTGTGAGGGAAATAATGTGGATCAGGACTGAACACAGCTCCATTTAGGAAGCTTAAGAAAGTTGGCTAATAGAATACTGCATCAGGAGAAGGAATTTACACCTCTGCATTATCAAGGAGGAATGTATTCAGAGCTACGTAGGAAAATAATTGTCAACATCCCTCTCTTATTGCCGGGAGAGAGAGAAGATCTAATGAAAATACTCTGAAGAGCAGAAAATGATTTTATAATCTTATTGAAAATCAGCACCAGAACAGGAATGAACATCATTTATTCCTTTTATATGTTCCAAGTTAAGTCTATAAAGTTGCAAAGCCTTGACTCATGGAATCGGTTAAACAATGCATTCTATATTTGACCAATATGCAGTGGCATGCGTGCTCTCTTGTTAGATCACGCACAAGACACAAAATTCCATCCATGGTGTCACTTTCATGATTTCAGAAAGGTGACCAATAACATCATTGGAATGTAGCTTTCTAAACCTCAGGGTTGTAAAGGTTCAGATAAGTCCTTATTTAATGTGGTTAATTTCTCTTGCAGTTTTTAGTGGAAAAGCTTTACTTTTGCACTGCTTTTCGTTTGCAAAGTAAAGCTGTGGGAAGAAGATACTTTTTATCCAGATAACGCTTTTAGATGCTGACAACAAATCATTGATAGCAGTTTCTTGTTAAAGGGCCAAACTAATCCAGGACTTAGCTGATCTCTTCACAAAAACAAAATCTGTGGCTTATAAGCAACTGTTCAAGAGGTGGACATTAATCAGGCTCACAGCAGGTGATCATACACACCTGTGGCAAAATCGAAACAGCATCCGGTTAGTACATGAGCACCATATGTAACCTTATTGTCTGGGACATGTCACATTCCTGTTCACCATAAACCTGAAAGATTAATTTAATACAGAATTTTTCAACAGCACGCACATCTCAGAATGAGGCATGAATCTTATAAAGTTATTTCATTGAAATACCTGCACACTAAACACCAAAACAGAGCTTTGTCATCCAGTGGCGAATATATCAAAGATATATTCTTCAAGTCCTCATGTTCTAAACCTGAGAAGACCCCTCATTAAACCTCTACAACTATTTGGGGTGGCACTTTGTCCTGAATGCTGTTGAGTCTCTTGAGTGCCATCTGAGGTGCATTGTTCGAAACAGCACGAGATTATTTCATCACTCTTTCAAAATGCGCCTTTACTACAATCCCCACTGTCTTTAAAAAAGACATTTAAGCTTCCAATGACTGAATGAAAGGATCTTACAAAAAAGATTTAAAGTTTTAAGATTTTTATTGCAACAAATTCACCAAAAACAACATTGACTCTTCATTAAGTGAAGGCAGAGAGGAAAGAGTTAATGTTTAAGATCTTGTAACAATGTAACTAACACATGGTAACACTTCACGAAGACTCCAAAGTTTTCTGTAATAATTTTAGTGAGTCACAAAATGCGCTTGTAACAACCTTGTGAATGGAAGTACAGCAAATCAAAGCTGCACAGTGGTTAGCACTGCTGCCTCACAGCGCCAGAGACTCGGGTTCAATTCCCGCCTCAGGCAACTGTCTGTGTGGAGTTTGCATATTCTCCCTGTGTCTGCGTGGGTTTCCTCCCAGAGTCCAAAAATGTGCAGGTTAGGTGAATTGGCCATGCTAAATTGCTCATAGTGTTAGGTGAAGGGATAAATGTAGGGGAATGGGTCTGGGTGGGTTGCTCTTCGGAGGGTTGGTGTGGGCTTGTTGGGTGGAAGGGCCTGTTTCCACACTGTAAGTAATCTAATCTTAAAAAAGCAAGGAGGCACTTGCGGAAAAGCTTAACACTTGGTGTACAAATGAAATCAAGGGAGGACAAAGGCTATCAAGTTGGAATATCTGCTGATAACAGTGATCAGGAACAAATGCGGTTTCTTGTGAAATGTACACATAACTTGTAGATTCATAAAATTGTATAAATAAACTAGCCCAAGCTGTATTGAATGAGAAGTCTGGGCACCCCTTTGAGGTCTCAACTCTCCCTCAATCGATCAGAGCACGGTAATCTTTTACTGACAACAGTAAGAAACTTATATTCTTAACTACAGAAAGGTTAATTAAAAATAATCAGAAGTCACCCATCGCAGTTATATTTCAGACATATACTTGTAATGCCAAGGCCAACAGAGCTATGGGCCATGTGCTGGAAAATGGGATTAGAATAGGTAGATGATTGATTTTGTGTTGGTCAGAAATAATTGGCCAAATGTTTCTGTGCAGTAGGCCTCTTTGCTCCATGAAAGAGGAGAAGAGAATTTTACTTTGTTTCCTGTGGACACATTATTCTCCTGGAAGCAGTCAAATTCTGTCTTTAGTTCCTGGTTCCTTGCTTCCTTTTTTTTCTTTTCCAGATACATTTTAACCTGTGAACTCATTTTCACAGTAAGGGTTAGCTTGGAGAATCTTCCCTCCAGCCAAAGTTAGGCCTTGTTTAAGTCTGTTTAACTTTGTGTCTTTAATTGAAATGTGAGCTCCCACATTCATTTTGCACAGTGAACGATAGAGACGAAGTGTTTCTATTCCTCTGCTTCTTCAATCTCCCTTTCTCTATTGCAGGCTAGCCACCTCCATGAATACAGGGATCTCTTAACCTGATATTACAATGATTTTCTATTTTCTTCCTTCCTGAAGCCCATACCTATGACGACCTGAATCACATGGGCCTTGTAACAAGGTAGAAATGATAACTTGCTATCCATTAGACCACAAACTCCATTCCATCTAACAAAAGAGACATCTTAAAGAGTGTCAGTTTACATAGAACATAGAACAGTACAGCACAGTACAAGCCCTTTGGCCCTCAATGTTGTGCCGACCTTTTATCCTGCTCTAAGATCAAACTAACCTACATACCCTTCATTGCTTAAATGTCTCTAATGTATCTGGCTCTACTACCACTGCTGCTAGTGCATTCCACGCACCCACCATGCTCTGTGTAAAGAACCTACCTCTGACATCTGTCCTAAACCTTCCTCCAATCACTTTAGAATTATGCCCCCTTGTGATAGCCATTTCTGCCCTGGGAAAAAGTTTCTGGCTATCCACTCTATCTATGCCTCTCATCCTCTTGTACACCTCGATCAAGTCGCCTCTCACCCTTCTTTACTCCAATCAGAAAAGTCCTCCCTCCCTCAACCATTCTTCATATGACATGCCCTCCAGCCCTGGCAGTATCCTGGTAAATCTCCTCTGCACCCTCTCTAAAGCTTCCACGTGCTTCCTATAATGAGGCAACCAGACTGAACACAATATTCCAAGTGTGGTCTCACCAGGGTTCTACAGACCTACACTTGATTGTGAGGGCTGGCAGGAGTTTGGCATTTTCCAAATTGGAACTGTTGCTGTCCTGCACATACTTAACATCGAGCATGATGATGACTGGGTGTGAATCGGATGTCAGCATCACAATTTTCAGGAATACGATAGGCAGGTGGATGCCAAATTCAGCAGCCTCCCTGCTATTACTTTTAAAAATCATTAATGCGTAAGATAACATAGTTGGTGATGGATACATGGGAGAGAATAGGAAGTGTACTTTTTCATCATCTCAGGTGAAAAAGCAGGAAGAGGGGAAATTCATCCTTTAGGACCAGTGATTTCCTATAGTACTCTGGGATGTAGATTATCAGGTCCTGCTGATTTATCAATCTTCAACCTCAAGACTTTCTCCAACATCATTTCTCTACTAATGCAGATTTGCTTTGGCTCCTCCTCTCACTAAACTCTGTGTTCCCCATCCTTTCTGCGATGTTACTTGTATCCTGTATGAAGACAGAAGCGAAGACAGAATTCATATGTGACTGGGGTGAGATGGATAATCAAAATAGAGGACAGAGGTCTTGTTCTGACATTGTTAAGTTCAATATTGAATCCCAGAGGCTACAAGGTGTCAAAGCAGAAAATGAGGCGCTATTCCTCCAGCTTTCGTTGAGCTCTATTGGAATACAGAATGGAAATGTTAGAATGGGAGCAAGTTGACTTGTTGAAATGGCAAGCAACTGGGAAGGTTGGGGCCATCCTTACTGGAATTTGAGTTAAAATTAGATTTTGTTGTCACGTATACTGAAGTATAGGACTACATGAGAACAGTACAAAGTTGCCATTCATTATCTTGGTTGCAAAACCAACTTTTTTTATAAAACAGCTGAAATAAAAGAAAGTGGACTGGAAGCCTGTGACTTCGGACTGGAGGCCTGTGACTAGTGGAATGCCTCAGGGGTCGGTGCTGGGCCCGTTGCTGTTTGTTATCCATATCAATGATTTGGCCGAGAATGTATAAGGCATGATTAGTAAGCTTGCTGATGACACTAAAATAGGTGATATCATGGACGAGAAAGGTTATCTGAAATTACAGCAGGACCTTGATCAGCTGAGGGAGTGGGCTGAGAAATAACAAATGGAATTTAATATACATAAGTCTGAGGTCTTGCATTTTGGAAAGTCAAATCAAAGTAGGAGTTTCATGGTGAATGGTAGGGCCTTAAGGAGTCTAATGGAATTGAGGGACCATGGAGTTCAGGTTCACAGTTCTGTGAAAATGGAGTCACAAGTAGATAGGGCAATGAAGGTGGTTTTTAGCACACTGGGCTACATAAATCAAGGCACTGAGTATAGAAGTTAGGAATTGTGTTGCAGTTGTACAGGACATTGGTGAGGTCGCACTTGGAGTATTATGTTCAGTTTTGGTCACCTTGCTATAAGAAGGATGTTATTAAACTGGAAAATGTGCAGAAGAAATTTACAAGGATGTTGCCTAGACTCAATGGTCTGAGTTTTAAGGAGAGGTTGAACAAGCTATGATGTTTTTCTTTAGAGTGTAGGAGACTGAGGGAGATGTATAAGATCATGAGAGCTATGGATAAGGTCAATGCACACAGTCTTTTTCCCAGGGTTGGGGAATCAAGGGCTAGAAAGCATCAGCATAATGTTAGAGGGGAAAGAATAAAAAGGAACCTGAAGGGCAACTTTTCTACACAGAGGGTGGTATTCATATGGAATGAGCTGCCAGCAGAAGTGGTTGAGGTGGTACATTAACAACAAATAAAAAGCATTGGACAAATACATGTATAGGAAAGGTTTAGAAGGATATGAGCCAAATGCAGTGAAATGGAGTTAGCGTGGATGGACATTTTGTTCAGCCCAAACCAGTTTGGGCCAAAGGGTCTGTCTCTGTGCTGTAGGACTCTATGACTCTATAAGAAAAACATCCATATATTAAAGTCTAAGCCTCATATCTTTATAGACAGAGTGGAGGTGTTTCAAAGAGTGGTCACCCAGTTTGCAATTAATGTCACACATGTATGGAAGGCCACATTGTGAGGTGTGAATACAGTGGGTTAGATTGAAGGAAGTACAAGAAGCTGCTCCACATAGAAGATGGGTTTGGGGCCTTAGACACTGAAGAGGAAGGAGTTGTAAGGGCAAATGTTATACTTTCTATGCTTGCATGGGAACGTGTCATGAGATGTGGAGAGTGAATATGAGTGAGGAAGTGTTAGGGCTGATGGAGGATTGGACCAAGGTGTTACGGAGGATACAGTCTCTGCAGAATGCTGACACTGGAGGGGAAGCAAAGATATTTTTGGTGCCACGATGGAGGTAGCAGAAATGCTCTACCGAGCATGATCCTTTGAAAGACTGGTGGGTTGGAAAGTGAGGCAAAGGGTAACGACGCTTTTCTTGTTCTGGCAGTGTGAAGAGAAGGTGAAGGCAGAAGTGTGGGAAATGTGTCGGACACAGCTGAGCTCACTGTCAACCATCATGAGGGGAAATCCTCAGTTGAGGAGAAAGGAGGTCATCTCAGGGGCAGCCTGAGAGGGAAGGTGGTACATTCAGCACTACTGTGATGGAGACACAGAAACCTGGACAGTGGAGTGGAGTCCTTGTAGGAAGCAGTGTCGACAAGGTAAGTGTGGGAGTTTTTGGGTTTGTAATGGATATTGATGGATAGCCTACCCTTAGAAATGGAAACAGAGAAATAAAAGAAGGGAAGAATCCAAAATAGAGCAGTTAAAAGTGAGAAAAGGATGGAAATTGGAATCAAAACTAATTGACTTTTCCAATTCCTTCAAAGGCAGAAAGCAATATTGGTGACATGATTGATGTATCAAGAGAAAGTTGTCGGCAGAAGGAGGACTGGAACAAGGTACATTCCACATACCACACAAAGAGAGATGCATAGCTGGACCCATGTGTGCACCCATTGCCTTGGAGAAAATCAATGAGTTGAAGGAGAAGTTGTTCAAAATGAGAACAGTCTTACCCATTCAAAGGAGGTAGTGATAGTGGATGGGGACTGGTAAGGCCTTTTATCGAGGAAGAAATGGAGAGCCTTCAGGTCATCTCAATGGGGAAAGGATACCAAAATGGATTATACATCCAAGATAGAGGAAGCAGCTTTGGCCAAGAAATTGGTAATTTTGGAACTGACGTAAAGTATCATATGAATGTGAATGGGAAGAGACTCAACAAGGTGGGAGAAACGCAGAGTTTGTGGCTGATGTTTGTAGTTGGGGTTGGTGAGGCAGGGGGATGTAAACAATTTGCTCCAGTGTAAAATCTAGCCCTCACAGATAAGTCTGTGAAGGGCTTATGCCCGAAATGTCAATTCTCCTGCTCCTTAGATGCTGCCTGACCTGCTATGCTTTTCCAGCACCACACTCTTGACTTTGGTCTCCAGCATCTACAGTCCTCACTTTCTCCTCACAGATTAACAGACTACTGAGCATTATTTACAGGTGTGAACATCTTGAATCTTTTTTCCCAATTAAACAATCTGAACCTTACTGTTCCCATAGCAACCAATTTACTTAGCCTTGTTATCAAGCAGAATTTGGAGCAAGTCACATGTCTCTCCCTCTTCATGACTAGTAATTCCTTGCTTAATGCTATAGCTTGCATTCTTGAAAAGTACAACTCTAAATGAAACTATACTAAGTGACTCAGAGTTTCCCATTCCAAACATTGAGAATTGGTTTAGGTCGGTTCTGACTGGTCTTTCTGTTTATAAATAAAATAACTTGTAAAATAAAATAAATTTAGAAAGATAGAAGAAATACCCACAGTATGCTCTTTACTCACCTCCTGCTTGTAATTTTTCTTGCTTAACTTTGCCATCTGTTCTGCTTTAGCATAAATACCAGCCCCATTTAGAATGCTGAATTAAATTGAAATCTTTTAAAATGGGGCAATACAGATGAGGACTTGCCCTACTCCATTTTGCGTTAAATTAAACAGACTGTCCCTGAACATCACGAACATATACTTTTTCTATTTATAACATCTTATAGGTAGTCAAAAGGCTTTGGGGAGAAAGGAAGTGGGTTCCACAAATTCCCAGCTCATGACCTGCTCTCGTAACCATAGTATTTGTGTGACTTGTCTAAATTCTTGTCATCATAGCCCTATCATATCTGGTCAAAACAACAAAGCAGTTAAAAGGAGGAGTTTGCACATATGACAAAGACCCACTTGAGGGTTTGCAACTATCTTCATCCAACAGTCAAATTGCCTTTGTGCTGTACCTTGTTGGAGGTACAACCGAATATTAATACATTGAGGGCAACAGGTCATTTGGGATCGTAGTGAACAGCAGGAGTAACAGTGTATCTTTCTCATCAATATAATTCAAGTTACCACAAAATAAACAGAGAGATGTTAGAAAAGGAGATTTAGATAGTGTATCCGAACTCAGTATTTTAAATTAAGTACAGAAGGAGAAATAAAGCAAAGAAAGATCACATTAACAGCTGTGGAAAAAGTTCCAAAAAGCCTAAAAATAATTGATTATGCTTTTGCATCAGAGACACAGATTAACATTGTGTTAACAATTATCATATTGTTGAGAGGGTATTTATGTTCTTAATTAAATTTAACATACTGCAATCTGTTTAATGGGCAATTAAAGTGGAAATCCAGAAAGTTCTAAAAAATAAGAAAGATGAAGAAGGCTGTTGTTTTTGCAAAGCAAACAGCCGAGTGATGTTAATCAATCAGCAAATTATGGCTGTTCTCAATTTGTCATGTAAGAAAGGAACAAAAAGTTCCTTTAGGTGCCTTAATCTCTAAGAAAGCATTGTAAGAGCTTCACAGAAAGTTGGAAAGCAAAGTTTAACAGAAGACACAGGTTTGAAAAAAAGGATGGTCAAATAGAGAAATTTTAAGGAATGTCTCCGAGATGGAGAGAGAAGTAGAGCATCGAGAGGGGGAGTTACATCAAGTGATTCATTGGAGAGATTTCCAGAGATTAAGGCACCTAAAGGGACAGCTGCCAGGTGATGGAGGAATTAAAATTGAGTTGCTCAAGAAGTAGAGGAGTGTAGATCTATCAAGGTTTTGGGCTTGAGAAGAGGCTTCAGAGAGAGAGAGAGATAAGAAAGAACATTGAGAGATTTGGAAGCAAGGATGAGAATTTTAAATTCAATACATTGCTTAACCAAGAGCCAATTAAGGTGGTACTCAATTCCCTGAAATCTCCAGTAAATTGTGCATCAATTAATAATTAAGTTATTCTCAATCACTAACGTAATTGAGTTTTTTGAAAAAGTAAGGAAGAGGATTGATGAGGGCAGAGCAGTGGACATGATCTATGTGGACTTCAGTAAGGTGTTCAACAAGGTTCCTCATCGTAGACCGGTTAGCAAGGTTCAATCTCATGGCATACAGGGAGAACTAGCCATTTGGACACAGAACTGGCTCGAAGGTAGAAGACAGAGGATAGTGGTGGAGGTTTGCTTTTCAAACTGGAGGTCTGTGACCAGTGGTATACCACAAGAATTGGTGCTGGTCCACTGCTTTTTGTAATTAATATGAATGATTTGGATGTGAACATATAAATAGACAAAGTCTTTTCCCTTGGTGTGGGAAAGTCCAAAACTAGATGGCATAGGTTTAGGGTGAGAGGGGTAAGATTTTAAAAGGGATCTAAGGAGCAACTTGCATGCAGTGGGTGAAGTGTGTACGGAGTGAGCTGCCAGAGGAAGCGGTGGAGGCTGGTACAATTACAACATTTAAAAGGCACCTGGATGGGTATATGAATAGGAAGGGTTCAGAGGGATATCGGCAAAATACTAGCAAATGGGGCTAGATTAATTTAGGATACTTGATCGGCATGGACAAGTTGGACTGAAGGGCCTGTTTCCATGCTGTACCGTTCTATGACTCTATAAGTCTTTATGTTACAAGTGATATTTAGTCTTATATTTTCTGAAGCTGGAGTGCTTGCTTTCCTTTGACAATATTTAAGTAAGCAATAGAACAGTTGGTTCCCTGGTACTGATGCTTTGGACAATTTATTTGAGGGCACAAAGAAAATGAATTTCCAATGGTACTCTGCAGTCATCTGCCTCTTCCTCCCTCCAGTTGTAAGTGAAATGTTCCTACAAAAGAGTGGGCAGACTGTCAATGACCACTCCACATCAAAAACACAAATGGTGTCATTAAGTGGAAGTCTACTTCTTTCCCAGGTGCACAATTTCTTGTCTCTGAATGTAAAAATCCTATTTCCAGCAGCTCACAGTACTTCACTTCTCTTTAATAGGGACTGTAGCTTTGAAACGGCAATGCTTCCCTGGAGAATGGGCTGGACCAGCATCGTTTGGACAAAAACATACTTACACTTGAAAAAAATAGAAACAAAATACAACAGATGCTGGAAATTTGAAACAGACACAGGGAGAAATGCAGTAAATATAGCAGCATCTAGAGTCATAGATTCAGACAGCACAAAAACAGACCCTTCAGTCCAGCCAGTCTATGCCAAGCATAGTCCCAAACTAAAATGAGTCCCACCTGCCTGCTCCTGGCCCATAGGCCTCCAAACTATTCCTATTCAGGTACTTACCCAAATATCTTTTAAACATTGTAATAGTACACACATCTACCATTTTCTTCAGAAGTTCATTCCACACTCTGTATTAAAAAAAAATGCCCCTTATGTCTTTTTTAAACCTCTCTCCTCTCACCTTAAAAATGCGCCCTCTAATCTTAAAATCCCCACCTTAGAGAAAAGACAATGACCATTGATGCTATCTATGCCTCTCCTGGTTTTATAAACTTCTATCAGGTCACCTCCTATGGTTCAGTGAAAACGGTCCCAGCCAACCCAGCCTTTCTTTATTACCCAATCCTTCCATGCCCAGCAACATCCTGGTAAATCTCTTCTGTACCCTCACCAGCTTGATAATATCCTTGCTATAACTGGGCAACCAGAATTGAACATAATATTCGAGAATAGGTCTCACCAATATCCTGTACAACCTCATCATGATTTTCCAACTCCAATACTCAAAAATCTGAGCAGTGAAGGCAAGTGTGCCAAGTGCCTTTTTAACCAGCCTGTCTATTTGTGATGTAAAATTCAAAGAATTATGTACTTCCACCCCTCAGTCCTACCATTAATTGTATAAGCTCTACCCTTGTTTGTTGTACCAAACTGCAATACCTTGCATTTATCCAGATTAAACTCCATCTGCCATTGTTTTAGCCCATTGACCCATTTAGAGTCGAAGAGTCATAGAGATGTACTGCATGAAAACAAACCCTTCAGTCCAACTTGTCCCTGCTGACCAAATATCTTAAATTAATCTAGTGCCATTTGCCAGCACTTGGCCCATATCCCTCAAAACCCTTCCTATTCATATACCCACCCAGATCCCTTTTAACTGTTGCATTTGTACCAGCCTCCTCTACTTCCTCTGGCAGCTCATTCCACACACACACACACACACACCACCCTCTGTGTGAAAATGTTGCCCCTTAGGTCCCTTTTAAATCTTTCCCCTCTCACCCTAAACTTATGCCCTCTCGTTCTGGACTCCCCCACCCCAGGGAAAAGACCTTGTCTATTTACCCTATCCATGCCCCTCATGATTTTATAAACCTCTGTAGGGTCAGCCCGCAGCCTCAAGCACTTCAGGGAAAACACCCCAAGAGTATTCAGCCTCTCCCTATAGCACAAGCCCTCCAACTCTGGCAACATTCTTGTAAGTCTCTTCTAAACCCTTTCAAGTTTCACAACATCCTTCCAGGGAGACCAGATTGCACACAATATTCTAAAAGTAGCCTACCCAATGTCCTGTACAGCTGCAACATGACCTCTCAACTCCTCTACTCAATGTTCTGACCAATATAGGAAAGTATACCAAACACCGCCTTCACTATCCCATCTACCTGTGACTCCATTTGCAAGGAACTATGAACCTGCACTCCAAGGTCCCTTGTTCAACCACACTCCCCAGGATCTTACCGTTAAGTCCTGTGCTTATTTGTCTTTCCAAAATGCAGCACCTCACATTTATCTAAATTAAACTCCATCTGCCACTCTTCGGCCCATTGGCCCATTTGATCATGATTCCATTGTACTCTGAGGTAACCTTCTTTGCTGTCCACTACACCCTTTGTAATCTTAGAAAAGCTTCTTCACTCTACTTGTCACCAATTGTGTTTAATCTGCAAAGTTACTAACCACCCAAATCATTTATACAAGTGGCATACAAAAGAGGACCTAGAATCGATCACTGTGGAACACCACTGTATTGTGGAGAAAGAAACACACTTAACTGAAAAACTGAAACGGAACGAAGAAGTCCTACCAGACCCTCAAAATTAACTCCATTTCATCTACACAGAAGCTGCCAAACCTACTGAGTTTCTCCAGTATTTTGTTACAATTACACTTTAAGGAGTCCTTTCCCAGAAAACTGTCTGTTCTGAAGTACTAGGTTTCTGGTGATACAATATTTAATTTTGCTTAATGAACTTTTTACACTAGCTGCTTCAAGAATAACATATACATTAGAAAATGAATATTGATTCAAAGGCACACTGAGAGGAATGGCATTTTGTCTGACTGCTTTTGAACTCTCGGTTGTCCATTTAAAACTTTCAATGTTCACAGACAGGCTTTCTCTGCAGTTGAAAGTTTTATACCAACAGGAACTTAATTTTACCTTGAAAGCTTCAATAAATGAAGGCTTGAGAGAAAAAAAAACACAATGTGATTGGTTCCATTAGTATAGTTCCATTTTTAAAAGCTAAATTTAGATTTGAATCTAGCTCTAACATCCAATACCACTCACCTCTCAAATATTGCAGGAACTGTTCTGTTTCCACTAGAGAGCCAATCTGAAAAGGAATCTTTAAGGAAACAACACTGTCAAATTTAAGCTCCTAAGCAGGGAAAAATCAATTTGAATTCTTCCAAGGGTTAGTTTCATACTCACGACACCAGTGTTAGAAAGGTAACAAAAGAAAAATTCTGTATTTATCTCCTTGTCTGTGCAAATTAGCTTTGCATTCAAATTACTTTTCTACTGAGGAGCTGAGAGAAGGATGTCGCCTCTGTGTGAATTTAAATAATAGTTTAAATGTTAGATTGGTTTTACAGCAGGCAGGTAGTCCAATCTATTGGGTTAACACCTAGCCAGCAAAGGTGAAACTCGAACTCTTGAATCTTCATTGTCATGTTCCTCTGATTGCATCCACATTCCTTAGACATCCATCAGAAGTGTTTGCGTTGGCTGAAAAGATCAAATTCTACGCAAAGAGAGGATTTTTCATTCAGGCACGTAATATTTTGCTTTCATGTTTGGTCCGTTATCTTTGTTGAGAGTCATTTACTGGAATAGGCAAGTACTACTTCCGTAATCATCTCATCTCCTCCAACATTTCCTTTCTGGTCATCATCCATACACGCTGTAGTGTTCCCTCATACTTTCTGAAGTTTGAAAGCGAGCCATTGCTAGCTAGATTACACATCTGTAATTTGAACTTTGTACACACAGATAACTCAAAGGTCATAAAGAAAAGTTTCTTAATTCCACTGGTCATTTCAAACTTGAAGGGAAATTAAGATTAAACACAGAAGAGTACAGTAGCGTTAGAATTCAGTGTTCACATGGAATCAAGCCTATGGCTTACATCTGGTTGAGGAAATCCTTTGTCTGTCTGATCCTTCCTCCTTTACTCAAAATAACCGCTTTCCTCCAGAGACGGTCCATTTACTTGCTCCTGCTGCCCTGCACTGTACCCTCTCTCACCATTACCACCTTCTACTGGAGCAGGCAGCATAGCAGTTCCTACTGTCCTGATTGGTGCCCTACCTCATCATCACTACCTGCTGCTATAGCTTCTGTGACACACATCCCTGCTAGACACATGGCATTCTAGCAATATGCCTAGCAAGATGGTCACTGTGTGCTTCGTATTTGTATGATCAGCAGAAGATTTCATTACACAACAGTCAGTCAATTCATCTCCTGGTTTATTCTTCTTCCTCAAGGGAAAGTTTCCATAAACGAGCTGAAACCTCTCTGTAATTAATTAGAGAATCTCAACATGTGGGGAGAATAGATTAGATTAGATTAGATTACTTACAGTGTGGAAACAGGCCCTTCGGCCCAACAAGTCCACACCGCCCCACCGAAGCGCAACCCACCCATACCCCTACATCTACCCCTTAGCTACACTACGGGCAATTTAGCATGGCCAATTCACCTGACCTGCACATCTTTGGCTGTGGGAGGAAACCGGAGCACCCGGAGGAAACCCACGCAGACACGGGGAGAACGTGCAAACTCCACACAGTCAGTCGCCTGAGGCAGGAATTGAACCCAGGTCTCTGGCGCTGTGAGACAGCAGTGCTAACCACTGTGCCACCGTGAAGTCCAACACATTATTATAGCACAAGAACTTAGACCTTATACAGTGCAACATCATATCATGATTTACATTGGCAATAGATTGAGCAGTTCACTATTTTGTCTGACAGTGGACTCTGTAATCAAATCTTCATGCTAATTCACTGACAATTAATGAATTTACTGAGAACAAAAGATTCACTGATTACTTTTCTCTTACACTTGCCTTTTATTTGTATTGCTTTTCTGAACGCCAATTTTCACAGTGCTCCTTTCCCCTTAATTCATACTTAGGTTTACTTATTCAATTAGCTTCAAGCAGGGTAGTGGGGGTGAAAACATCAAGGTCGAACTTTTGGTCTGTTATTACTGGTGATTGAACAAGTGAGCTAGAATAACTCTTACGGAAGTGAGAATTCACCCTGACCCAGCATGTCCTTCTATTTAGTTCATCCACTTCACACCTTGCAAAGCAAAATGCGGTTGACCCGAAGAGTTAAAAGTACTAAAGAAACAAGACTTTTAATTTTCCACAAGTTTGCCATCTACTCTAGACCAACCATAATTTTAACATGATTTTTCTCACAGACAACAAACGAGTGAGGTCTTCTTTAAATATGCATATTGGAATTCAATTGCACCATCAATGATTGCTTTACTATATTGGATTGTATTAGTGTATGGCATGGAAACAGACCAGTCTATGACTGTGTTGTGCTCCATTATCTCATCCATGTCGACCATTCAAGCCAGCTATATGCTTTTCTCCCTTATGCCTGGCTACTTTCAATCTTAAATGTGTGTGCATGCAGTAATGGCTTCAAGCACTATGGGACAGAATTCCCTGGCAGGGGAAGGAGAAATTGAGGACTGCAGATGCTGGAGATCAGAGTCGAAAAGTGTGGCACTAGAAAAGCACGGTCGGTCAGTCAGCATCCAAGGAGCAGGAGAGTCGACGTTTCAGGCATAAACCCTTCATGAGGAGTGTGGTCATCATTCCTGATGAAGGGCTTATGCCCGAAACGTCGACTCTCCTGCTCCTCAGATGCTGACTGACCGACTATGCTTTTCTAGTGCACACTTTTCATCCCTGGCATAGAGTCTAGAACATAGGGTCACAATGGGTGACTGAAATGAGAAGAAATTCCTTTATTTTGGAGTTGTGGATTTCGAATGCTTAGTACATGGATATATTCAATGCAGAAATGGACAGCTGTGTACTAAAGGAACCAACAGGGGTTAGGGAAGCTAGAAAAGACCAACTATTCCAAATGGACAGCTACTGAGAACGAGGAATGTACTTGTGCTTTCACCTTCCAGAATCATCTGCTTCTCCATCATTACCTTTCTGGTCATCATCCATAGATGCTCTAGTGCTCACTAATACTTTCCAAAGTACGGCACGGTGGCTCAGTGGTTAGCACTGCTGCCTCACAGCACCAGGGACCCAGGTTCGATTCCAGCCTCGGGCGACTATCTGTGTGGAGTTTGCACATTCTCTCTGTGTTTGCATGGGTTTCCTCCAGGTGGTCCAGTTTCCTCCCACAGTCCAAAGATATGCGGGTTAGGTGAATTGGCCATGCTAAATTGCCCATAGTGTTAGGTGCATTAGTCAGAGGGAAATGGGTCTGGGTGGGTGATTCTTTGGAGGGTCAGTGTGGACTTGTTGAGCCGAAGGGCCTGTTTCCACACTGTAGGGAATCTAATCTCTGTAACAGATTCCGTGAAACCAGCAACACCTGAATTGTGATAAAATTATTTTTTTTTAATGCTGGCCTAACCAAGGAACTCCTCGCTGAAGTCAGTAAGAAGAGGATTGAGGAGAGGAAGAGATGATTTGGTTTGAGCTTCTTGTACTTTTCTTGTGGAAGCAGGGGTGGAACACTGACCTGCTGAAGCGCAACCCACCCAGACTCATTCCCCTAACACTACAGGCAATTTAATATGACCAATTCACCTAACCTGCACATTTCTTTTTGCACTGTGGGAGGAAACCGGAGCACCCAGAGAAAACCCACAGGGAGAATGTACAAACTCCACACAGAAAGTTGCCTGGGGCGGGAATTGAACCCGGGTCTCTGGCGCTGTGAGGCAGCAGTGCTAACCACTGTGCCATCGTGCCGCTTTTAAGGGGTTAAACTCATGCTCAGCCTCACACGGCCAGCATCAGACATACTTGGTGCTTGCTGCACTCCCTCCCATCACCTGCCCCCTTTGGCATTGCAGGTTAAAGTTGCTTCTTCATTTTACAGGAATAAAAACCTGTCTGTGCTGTGGTTTTCAAGCTCTGTCTTTTCATGAGATTCTTCAGTTAACTGCCTTGCTCATAGAATCTTCCTCCCATTGCCTTTCCTTAAAGAGAACCATCAAACTGCCACTGACTCAGAACGGTTTCTTTTATATCTTTCAGCAAGGTTGGAGACTGAGTCTGAATTCTGAACATTTAGCCATTCAATTACAAAAGGCATTGTCAAATAAAGGTTGAACTTTACCCTGAAATTTGCACGTAATTGAACTGTGCTAGGTTTTCTTTAAGCCTGTTACCGAAGGAGATTACAATTGCAGACTTTGCAATATTGTTTTTGCATTACCATCTGGCTGTGAAACAATAATTCAGCTTAGTTGTCAACAGCGGTAAAAGTAGGTAACAAGTGTATCTATTTTGTTATTGTGGACCAAAGTATACTCTAAGATTAGCTACTAAGTATGTGTGTAAGGAGTTAATATGAAGAGACATCAGATCAAATGGAACTGGACCCTTAATCTGTAGGTGTCCGGAAGATGTCTTCTCTTACCATCCTTTGTATGTAGTTATGTGTAAATATTCACTCCCCTGGGTGTGGATCTAATTATTACTCCTTAACAGCAGATGGTGACAACATCCGTGGAACTAAAGGTAAGGGGCAAAGATTGTCTGAATCCCAGAGACAATGAAATGAGCTGCTAGCGGAAATGGCGGAAGCTGGTACAATTACAACATTTAAAAGACATCTGGATGGGTACATGAATAGGAAAGGTTTAGAGGATTATGGGCCAAGTGCTGGCAAATGGGACTAGATTGGGTTGGGATGTCTGGTTGGCATGGATGAGTTGGACTGAAGGGTCTCTTTCCGTGCTGCACATCTCTATGACTCTATGCTATAGATGATGGGCAAGGTCATTCCACTGATCCAATTCCAAAATTTGGGGATATAGCTAGTGAAAAGCCCAGAAGCGCCTGGAAGCAGCAAGCAATGGACTTCAAGGACCACCTTGGCACCGGACCACGGAAAAAGAAAATTCATGCAAAAATTGAAAAACTACAAGGAAATGCTCACAATAGGAAACCCAGAAAGCAAGAAGAAACTTGACTAGCCTCAGTGAGTAAGATATTGCAGTCAGTCATGGCCCTTGCAGTGAAATTGAAGAAAAGAGCACTCAGAATGTTCTTCAATGAAAAATGCATTTTGTTATTGAGTGTGCGTTAAAGGATGCCACCAGCAGGATCTAGGTCTATCGTTTCTTATAGAGGGGTGATGAGTGCCAAGGGAGAGAACAGTTAAAAGCTGCATTGGAAGCACAGGAAAAGGTAAAAGCCCTACTACTACATAACAAGTCTCAGAGACTGGAAAAGAAAAGATAACACAGATTTACAAAACTCCTGTGCTTTTTAGAGAGACAGCTCATGTGCTGACACAATCACATGACATAGCATGCAAAGCTACAGACCGAGTGCTAGAAAATGCGGCTAGAATAGATGGATGACGAGGATGGATGTGCTTGGATGAAGGATCACTTTCAATGCTATAAAACGTTATGAATCTATATTAAAGAAATATCTTCATGGAGGAAAATATCTTCCATAGAAGTAATCAGAGCACCAAGGTCACTGTGAAATATTACCTGAGGAAAACTCGCTGTTACAATCAATTATGGTCTTATGTTCGGAAAAGAAACTTTTCAAAGAGATAACTAAAATCTTCATTTAAGTTGCAAGTGGCCAAGATTTAATGCTTTGTGTATGAAGTGTGGGATTGGTATCTTCAGGGGGAGTTTGACTCCCTGCTCTAATCAATGGGGAAACCTATTGGATAAAGCCATTTAACAGCTGATCAGCGAGCTTCTCAGTAAATCAAGAGCCTTGACAATAAAATCCCCTCCCACCAGAAACTGTCATCCAATCAGTGGGTGGTAGATTCTGAATCTGAGAGATTGTTGTAAGAGGCCAAGGCTTCAGGAGATCCGACACTGAGAAAGTTGGTGGCTTTCTTATTGTGTCACGAGCTGGGAGTTAGGGCAGTGGCGTCATGAGGATCACCCCTTTTAGCCCCCAGTCCTCTTCCCGATTCCCCCAGATTGGAGCAAAGGAGCCAACAGGTGATCCTGTTTATCCAATCAGAAAGTTTGCCATCCAGTCTGCAGACCATTGCGATGCAGGGACCACAAATAAATCCTGATGCAAAGTCTATTTCCCTTTTGAAGATGAGGCTCTTCTACTTTTGAATGAAGTCAATAAATGTTCTTCTCTGCAGAGAAGTGTCACCCCACTCTATCCCTGAAATTACTTTTCCAGATAATAATATGGGAACATGAGCATCTTAACTGTCCTCTGAAAGAGCTGAGAACACTGCTGGAAAATAATGACTCAAGCAAACGAGGCTTATATGAGACAGGGTAGAGAGTGAAAATCATTATGTTTAAATGTTAATGATTAAAGCCTGAGGAGGAGTGAAACAAAGGGTTAACTATACAACTACTCTAAGAGTAACTACTGAATTTGTGCATAATTATCATGTCTTCAGGTCACATAGAACTAGAGCCTCTACAGTATTTGTAGAGTTCCAGAAGATATCCCTCTTATCATCCCTTGTATATGGTTGCAGGTAATAAAGCTTATAAATATTTACTCACCTGAGTGAATACTTAATCTTATTTTATTTGTAGAAAGACTGCATATGGAATGGGTTTGATGGGTTGAATTTTCTAGTGTGTTTTTTTTCAGCTCTTTTTACATGGATGGCTACCTTGATAAATATAAAGCATGCATAAGTAACATGTTTTCTATTGATTTGATACATCAGGTGTCTGCATCGACAGGGAGCAGAGAAAATCTGAGGAACGTTTATTTCTGCTCTGGAGCACAGTACGTACTCGAGGCAGGGAGATGAAAATTGAGGAGCAACAGCAACCTCTCTGTCAGTAAGGTCATTTGAAAGCAAGGATGAGCATTTTAAGATCAGAGGAATGCTGAACTGGCAGCTGATGTACATCATAAACCACAGAGGTGACGAGCGACAGGGACTTAGCGCAAGTTAAGACGCGGGCAGCAGAGTTTAGAATGATCTCAAGTATGAAGAAGATGAAAGCTACGAGGTTACCCATGGGTGTGTTGATATTGTCAAGTCTGGAGGTCATAAAGGCATGCATGATAGTTTCAGTAGTAAATGAGTAGAGACTGTGGAGGAGGTAAACAGTCGTGGAAGTCTTGGTGATGGACTGAATGTGGGATCAATAATCACCTCAGAAGAAAACAGGATTATAAATGGCCACAATTTTACCTCAGTTTATTTCTGAATAGCTTCAAAATAAATTCCTGGAAATATTGTGCATAAGATTGCCTTTCTATGAACCAAAGTCATTGAAAAGCAAAATAAAAAAAAACAGTACCTTCAGGCTTAACTTAGTGGCCAAAAAAGAATTTATTTCTTCACATTGATTGAAGTTTTAAACATGACATGTACATTGGTCAGGCGAAGTGAATGTGGTTAAGCATGTCCTGTTGGATTAGATTAAATCAGCCAAGTTCATCAACTTTATAAAAAGTCCCCTACAGAGAGAACAAAAATAAAATTTGACAAAATGTCTATGCATGTAGGATCACACATGCATCAATGCTAATGATAGCTGTAAGCCAGAGTTCATAATTAGCAGTTAACCATTTCTTCTGTCAAGAAGGCTCAATCTAATCTACAAAGACATTTTCCTCTCCCTTCTCTCATGTTCCATGTGTATACAAGTGTATGTGTGTATACGTGTGTGCGTGTGTATACGCGCGCTTGCGAATGGTCTCATGGGTGAACCTGATCCCATTCTCACCCAATAACCATCTAAACACACTTCAAGCGGGTGACCACAGATCGGCAGCAGCCAGAGTTGCTGATGAATGCATCCCTCACAAAGATCCCATTGTAGCTCCCTACTGAAGCTCCTCATAAAATCAGCTAAAATCCAGCGAAATGAAGAATTCGGACAACAATCTTCCAGTATTGCTTGACTTAGAGGTAGTTGGGAGAAATAACGTACCCTCTCACTTTTCAGCACTTGTGCACCATTCAGCACACATTCTCTGACTAGAGTGCTCCAGGAACTCCAAAGGCCCCCATGCCAACATCACTCAACCAACGCAGACATAATTTACACATTATAATTAGGCTCCTTCACCTGAAACAAAACCCTTTTGTTAAAATACAGGCCTGGAGTATATCCGTGTCAGAGTAGCAACACATGTTTGACACATATATATCACAGAGCAATAATGTTGGAGTTGTGTGAAAACTGACGAAGAGGAGGCAATTTATAGGTTAGAAAGAAGAGAGGTGGATGTGAAATGTTGAAGTAGGAACAGGATTAAATGTCATGCTGTATTTGGAGAAGAGTGGATGGGTATTAGTTCTGACCTTGTTAGCTGAGGAGAGAGTGACTGCTTAGCTTGACATCAGTGCAACATCTGATTGAGTGTGCTATCAGGAAAGCCTATAAAAGCTGATGTCAGTGAATATTGAAGTCATACCCAGCACAAGTGAAGATGGCCGTGTTGGCATTCATTTCAGCCCCAAGAGTTGGCCGCATGCATTTCTCAGCATTTTGTCCTCAGTCTAACCATCTTCAGCTACTTCATTATTGACCACTGACCCACTCCCCCACCCCCAACATAAGGTCAGAAGTGCAGATATTTGGTGATGACTGCACAACGTTCAGCACCATTTGCAACTTCTCAAATATTGAAACTGTCTAATTCAAATGAAAGAAGCCCAAGATAACCTTGAGGCTAGTAAGTGGTAAATAATGTTTACTCCACACTTGTGTCAAACAATAATGCCAAACCTTCTCCAACAAGAGAAAATCTACCCATGTCTATTTGAAACTCCACTCTCAATATCCTAGTGTTACCAAAAGCTGAACTGAATCAACCGTACAAATACTGTGGCTACAAGATCAGGATATTGACTCATTTATTGTCATATGTATTCAGTATAAAAGACAGTGAAAAGTGAATACCATCGCTGTGCATAGGTGCCATTCACATTAACTTAGAGTGACCCTCTCGAGGCTACACCAGCCCACACCATTCCACTGAGAGTGACCTGCTCCAGACTACACCAGCCCATACCATTCCACCGAGAGTGACCCACCCTGGGCTACACCAGCCCACACCATTCCACCGACAGTGACCCACTCTGGGCTACACCATTCCACTGAGAGTGACCCCCTCCGGGCTACACCAGCCCACACTATTCCACTGAGTGACCCCCTCCAGGCTACACCAGCCCACACCATTCCACCGAGAGTGACCCCCTACAGGCTACACCAGCCCACACCATTCCCCCGAGAGTGACCCCCTCCGGGATACACCAGCCCACACCATTTCCCTGAGAGTGACCCACTCTGGGCTATACCAGCCCACACCATTCAATGACAGTGACCCCTCCAGGCTACACCAGCCCACCGACTCTCCACAGCTACCTGGATTACACCTCTTCCCACCCTCCCTCTTACAAAAATGCCATCCCATATTCCCAATTCCTCCACCTCTGCCGTATCTGCTCCCAGGAGGACCAGTTCCACCACAGAACACACTAGATGGCCTCCTTCTTTAGAGACCGCAATTTCCCTTCCCACGTGATTAAAGATGCCCTCCAACGCATCTCGTCCACATCCCACACCTCCGCCCTCAGACCCCACCCCTCCAACTGTAACAAGGACAGAACGCCCCTGGTGCTCACCTTCCACCCTACCAACCTTAGCATAAACCAAATCATCCGCCGACATTTCCACCACCTCCAAGCAGACCCCACCACCAGGAATATATTTCCCTCCCCACCCCTTTCCGCCTTCCACAAAGACCGTTCCCTCCGTGACTACCTGGTCAGGTCCACGCCCCCCTACGACCCACCCTCCCATCCTGGCACTTTCCCCTGCCACCGCAGGAACTGTTAAAACCTGCGCCCACACCTCCTCCCTCACCTCTATCCAAGGCCCTAAAGGAGCCTTCCACATCCATCAAAGTTTTACTTGCACATCCACTAATATCATTTATTATATCCGTTGCTCCCAATGCGGTCTCCTCTACATTGGGGAGACTGGGCGCCTCCTAGCAGAGCGCTTTAGGGAACATCTCCGGGACACCCGCACCAATCAACCACACCGCCCTGTGGCCCAACATTTCAACTCCCCCTCCCACTCTGCTGAGGACATGGAAGTCCTGGGCCTCCTTCACCGCCGCTCCCTCACCACCAGATGCCTGGAGGAAGAACGCCTCATCTTCCGCCTTGGAACACTTCAATCCCAGGGCATCAATGTGGACTTCAACAGTTCCCTAATTTCTCCTTCCCCCACCTCACCCTCGTTCCAAACTTCCAGCTCAGCACTGTCCCCATGACTTGTCCAGCCTTGTCCTACCTGCCTATCTCCTTTTCCACCTATCCACTCCACCCTCTCCTCCCTGACCTATCACCTTCATCCCCTCCCCCACTCACCCATTGTACTCTATGCTACTTTCTCCCCACCCCCACCCTCCTCTAGCTTATCTCTCCACCCTTCAGGCTCTCTGCCTTTATTCCTGATGAAGGGCTTTTGCCCGAAACGTTGATTTCGAAGCTCCTTGGATGCTGCCTGAACTGGTGTGCTCTTCCAGCACCACTAATCCAGAATCTGGTTTCCAGCATCTGCAATCATTGTTTTTACCCCTACACCAGCCCATATCTTTCCACTGAGAGTGACCCACTCCAGGCTACACCAGCACATACCATTCCACTGTCCGTGACCCCTTCCAGGCTACACCAGCCCACATCATTCCATCGAGAGTCACCCACTCTGGGATACACCAGCCCACACCATTCTACCGACAGTGACCCCCTCCAGGCTACACCACCAGCCCAAACCATTCTACCGACAGTGACCTCCTCTGGGTTACACCAGTCCACGCCATGCCATTGAGATTGACCTGCTCTGAGCTACACCAGGCCATGCCATTCCACTGAGAGTGACCTGCTCCAGGATACACCAGGCCACATCATTTCACCAACAGTGACCCGTTTCAGGATACGCCAGCCCTTGCCATGTCATCTCCAGTGCCCCACTCCAGGCAGAGGTGAGAGTCCTGTTCCAGGCCTCACAAGCCAGCCAACTCTGCAGCCATGCTGCCAGTGAGGATGCGCTGCCACTCTGGAGCCCATTGAAGCCATCTCCTGTCGATGGGCTCTCTTGATCAGGTAAGAAAAGGTGGGGAAGAAAGAAGAGGAAGAGGACAAGCCGGCACAGAACACCATGTCACTGAGAGTGACCCCCTCTGGGCTATATCAGCCCATGCCATTCCACTGAGAGTGACCCGCACCAGAATACACCAAACTATGCCATTCCACCGAGAGTGACCCACTCCGGGCTGCACCAGCCAATGCCATTCCACCAAGAGTGACCTCCTCTGGGTTACGCCATGTCATTGATTAGATTAGATTACTTGCAGTGTGGAAACAGACCCTTCGGCCCAACAAGTCCACACCGACCCTCCGAACAGCAACCCACCCAGACCCATTCCCCGACATTTACCCCTTCATCTAACAATATGGGCAATTTAGCATGGCCAATTCACCTAACCTGCACATCTTTGTGACTGTGGGAGGAAACCGGAGCACCCAGAGAAAACTCATGCAGACACGGGGAGAATGTGCAAACTCCACACAGACAGTTGCTCAAAGCGGGAATTGAACCCGGGTCTCTGGCGCTGTGAGGCAGCAGTGCTAACCATTGTGCCACCGTGCTGCCCCGAGAGTAACCTGCTCCAGGATACACCAGCCCACAGCATTCCACCGAGAGTGACCTGTTCCAGGATATACCAGCACACAGGATTCCACCAAGACTGACCTGCTCCAGGCTACACCAGCCCACACAATTCCACCGAGAGTGACCAACTCCAGGCTACATCAGCCCACACCATTCCACCGAGAGTAACCGGCTCCAGGCTACACCAGCCCACACCATTCCACCAAGAGTAACCAGCTCCAGGATACACGAGCCCACACCCTTTCACTGAGAGTGACCCACTCTGGGCTATACCAGCCCACACCATTCCACCGAGAGTGACCCACTCAAAGATACACCAGTCCTTGCCATGTCATCTCCAGTGCCCCACTCCATGCAGAGGTGAGAGTTCCGCTCCAGGATTCACAAGCCAGCCAACTCTGCAGCCATGATGCCAGTGCAGACGCACTGCCACTCTGGAGACCATTGAAGCCATTTCCTGTCAAAGGGCTCTCTTGATCAGGGAAGAAAAGGTGGGGAAGAAAGAAGAGGAAAAAGTAAAACATACAGACGAAGAGGACAAGCCGGCACAGGAGCCCATACGCTGCCTACTCCGATGCCACCATCTTGAAAGTTTAGAATAACTGGCCTGCTCCCAAACTCTCCAAGCCCTGCTCACTGGGTACAAGAAATAAGTCCTGGGGTGCTGTAGAATACAATAGATCAATGAGTATCGCTCCACAACATTTAAGAAGTTCAACATCATCCAGAACAAAATTGGACACTTGATTGTCATCCAACACATTATTTTAAACATACACTCTCTCTGTGGTATTTCTGATGATGGGCGTTTCTGGTACCTTGGTTTTTGCCACACAGAATCATAGAGTCATAGAGATGTACAGCATGGAAACAGACCCTTCGGTCCAACCCGTCCATGCCGACCAGATAACCCAACCCAATCGAGTCACACCTGCCAGCACCTGGCCCATATCCCTCCAAACCCTTCCTATTCATATACCCATCCAAATGCCTGTTAAATGTTGCAATTGTACCAGCCTCCACCACATCCTCTGGCAGTTCATTCCATACACGTACCACCCTCTGCATTAAAAAGTTGCCCCTTAGGTCTCTTTTATATCTTTCCCCTCACACCCTAAACCTATGCCCTCTAGTTCTGGACTCCCCGACCCCAGGGAAAGGACTTTGCCTATTTATCCTATCCATGCCCCTCATAATTTTGTAAACCTCTATAAGGTCATCCCTCAGCCTCCGACGCTTCAGGGAAAACAGCCCCAGCCTGTTCAGCCTCTCCCTGTGGCTCAGATACTCCAACCCTGGCAACATCCCTGTAAATCTTTTCTGAACCCTTTCAAGTTTCACAACATCTTTCCGATTGGAAGGAGACCAGAATTGCCCGCAATATTCCAACAGTGGCCTAATCAATGTCCTGTACTCAATACTCTGACCAATAAAGGAAAGCATATCAAACGCCTTCTTCACTATCCTATCTACCTACAACTCCACTTTCAAGGAGCTATGAACCTGCAATCCAAAATTTCTTTGTTCAGCAACACTCCCTAGGACCTTACCATTAAGTGTATAAGTCCTGCTAAGATTTGCTTTCCCAAAATATAGCACCTTACATTTATCTGAATTAAACTCCATCTGCCACTTCTCAGCCCATTGGCCCATCAGTTCCAGATCCTGTTGTAATCTGAGGTAACCCTCTTCACTGTCCACTACACCTCCAATTTTGGTGTCACCTGCAAACTTACTAACTGTACCTCTTATGCTCACATCCAAATCATTTATGTAAATGACAATAAGTAGAGGACCCAGCACCGATCCTTGTGGCACTCCACTGGTCACAGGCCTCCAGTCTGAAAAACAACCCCCCCACCACCACCCTCTGTCTTCTACCTTTTGAGCCAGTTCTGTATCCAAATGGCTAGTTCTCCCTGTATTCCATGAGATCTAACCTTGCTAATCAGTCTCCCATGGGAACCTTGTCGAACACCTTACTGAAGTCCACGTAGATCACATCTACTGCTCTGCCCTCATCAATCTTCTTTGTTACTTCTTCAAAAAACTCAATCAAGTCTGTGAGATATGATTTCCCACGCACAAAGCCATGTTGACTATCCCTAATCAGTTCTTGCCTTTCCAAATACATGTACATCCTGTCCCTCAGGATTCCCTCCAACAACATGCTCACCACTGAAGTCAAGCTCACCGGTCTATAGTTCCCTGGCTTGTCTTTACCGCCCTTCTTAAACAGTGGCACCATGTTTGCCAACCTTCAGTCTTCCGGCACCTCGCCTGTGACTATCAATGATACAAATATCTCAGCAAGAGGTCCAGCAATCACTTTTCTAGCTTCCCACAGAGTTCTCGGGTACACCTGATCAGGTCCTGGGGATTTATCCACCTTTACCTGTTTCAAGACATCCAACACTTCCTCCTCCGTAATCTGGACATTTTGCAAGATGTCACCATCTATTTCCCTACAGTCTATATTTTCCATATCCTTTCCCACAGTAAATACTGATGCAAAATATTCATTTAGTATCTCCCCCATTTTCTGTGACTTCACACAAAGGCTGCCTTGCTGATCTTTGAGGGGCCCTATTCTCTCCCTAATTACCCTTTTGTCCTTAATATATTTGTAAAAACCCCCTTGGATTCTCCTTAATTCTATTTGCCAAAGCTATCTCATGTCCCCGTTTTGCCCTCCTGATTTCCCTCTTAAGTATACACCTACTTTCTTTATACTCTTCTAAGGATTCACTCGATCTATCCTGTCTGTACCTGACATATGCTTCCTTCTTTTTCTTAATCAAACCCTCAATTTCTTTCAGGAGAAAGTGAGGACTGCAGATGCTGGAGATCAGAGCTGAAAATGTGTTGCTGGAAAAGCGCAGCAGGTCAGGCAGCATCAAAGGAGCAGGAAAATCGACGTTTCGGGCATAAGCCCTTCTTCAGGAATGAGGACAGTGTGTCCAACAGGCTAAGATAAAAGGTAGGGAGGAGGGACTTGGGGAGGGGCGTTCGGAATGCAATAGGTGGAGGGAGGTCAAGGGAGGGTGCTAGGCCAGAGTGGGGTGGGGGTGGAGAGGTCAGGAAGAATATTGCAGGTTAGGAAGGCAGTGCTGAGTTTGAGGGATTTGACTGAGACAAGGTGGGGGGAGGGGAAATGAGGAAACTGGAGAAATCTGAGTTCATCCCTTGTGGTTGGAGGGTTCCCAGGCAGAAGATGAGGCGCTCTTCCTCCAACTGTTGTGTTGCCATGGTCTGGTGATGGAGGAGTCCAAGGACTTGCATGTCCTTGGGGGAGTGGGAGGGGAGTTGAAGTGTTGGGCTACGGGGTAGTTGGGTTGGTTGGTCCAGGTGTCCCAGAGGTGTTCTCTGAAACGTTCCACAAGTAGGCAGCCTGTCTCCCCAATATAGAGGAGGCCACATCGGGTGCCGCGGATGCAATAGATGATGTGTGTGGAGGTGCAGGTGAATTTGTGGTGGATATGGAAGTGTCCCTTGGGGCCTTGGAGGGAAGTAAGGGGGGAGGTGTGGGCGTAAGTTTTGCATTTCTTGTGGTTGCAGGGGAAGATGCCGGGAGTGGACGTTGGGTTGGTGGGGGGTGTGGACCTGACGAGGGAGTCACGGAGGGAGTGGTCTTTTCGGAACGCTGATAGGGGAGGGGAGGGAAATATGTCCCTGGTGGTGGGGTCCGTTTGGAGGTGGCGGAAATGACGGCGGATGATACGCTGGACATGGAGGTTGGTGGGGTGGTAGGTGAGGACCAGTGGGGTTCGGTCCTGGTGGCGGTTGGAGGGGCGGGACTCAAGTGCTGAGGAGCGGGATGTGGAAGAGATGCAGTGGAGGGCATCGTCGACTACGTCTGGGGGGAAATTGCAGTCCTTGAAGAAGGAGGCCATCTGGGTGGTACTGGCTGTCCTGAGAGCAGATGCGGCGGAGACAAAGGAATTGGGAATATGAGATGGCGTTTTTACAGGGGGCAGGGTGGGAGGAGGTGTAGTCTAGGTAGCTGTGGGAGTCGGTCGGTTTATAGTAAATGTCCGTGTCGATTCGGTCACCCGAGATCGAAATGGAAAGGTCTAGGAAGGGGAGGGAGGAGTCTGAGAGGGTCCAGGTGAATTTGAGGTCGGGGTGGAAACTGTTGGTAAATTGGATGAACTGTTCAACCTCCTCGTGGGAGCACGAGGCAGCGCTGATACAGTCATCAATGTAGTGGAGGAAAAGGTGAGGGGTGGGGCCAGTGTAGCTGCGGATATGGACTGTTCCACATATCCTCCGAAGAGACAGGCATAGCTGGGGCCCATGCGGGTGCCCATGGCTACTCCTTTGGTTTGGAGGAAGTTATGGACTGTTCCACATATCCTACAAATCCAGCATTCCCTATACCTACCAGCCTTCTCTTTCACCCTGACAGGAATACACTTTCTCTGGATTCTTGTTATCTCATTTCTGAAGGCTTCTCATTTTCCAGCTGTCCCTTTACCTGCCCCTCCCCGCCCCTCCCCCCCCCTCCCCCCCCCCCTCCCCCCCCCCCCCCCCCCCCCCCCCCGCCCCCACCTTACTAGTTCGAATCCTCCCAAGCAGTTCTAGCAAATTTCCCTGCAAGTTATTAGTCCCCTTCCAATTTAGGTGGAATCCGTCCTTCTTGTACAGGTCACTTCTACCCCAAAAGAGATTCCAATGATCCAAAAAAGTGAATCCTTCTCCCATACACCAGCTCCTCAGCCATGCATTCATCTGCTCTATCCTCCTATTCCTGCCCTCACAAGCTTGTAGCACTGGGAGTAATCCAGATATTACTACCCTCGAGGACTTCCTTTTTAAATTTCTGCCTAACTCTCTGTAATCTCCCTTCAGTATCTCAACCTTTTCCCTTCCTATGTTGTTGGTTCCAATGTGGACAATGACCTCCTGCTGGCACCTCTCCCCTGTGAGAACATTCTGCACCCTCTCTGAGACATCCTTGATCCTGGCAACAGGGAAACAATACACCATTCTGCCTTTTCTCTGCTGGCCACAGAAACGTCTGTCTGTACCTCTGACTACAGAATCCCCTAACACAATTGATCTCTTGGAAGCCGACGTACCTCTCGTTGCATTAGAGCCAGTCTCAATACCAGAAACTTGGCTGTTCATGCTACGTTCCCCTGAGAGTCCATCACCCCCTACATTTTCCAAAACAGCATACCTGTTCGAAATGGGTACATCCACAAAAGACTCCTGCCCTTGGTGCCGACCTCTCTCACCCTTCCTGGAGTTAACCCATCTATGTGACTGTATCGGAAACTTCCCCCCTTCCTATAACTGCCATCCATAACACACTGTTGCTGTTGTAAATTCCTGATCGCTTCTATCTGTCTCTCCAACCGATCCACTCAATCTGATAAGATTCGCATCCAACAGCATTTATGGCAGATATAATCCTCAGTAACCCTTAAATTCTCTTTAAACTCCCATATCTGACAAGAAGTATAAATCACTGCAAAGGCCATTTTTGCTCCTTCACAATCTACAGACCCAGATATAACACCGTCTTATTCCTCTACAAACACTGCCCCAGGTTAAATTAATAGCTATGGCTTATATTTTAAGTTTAATCAAGAGACTTATCTCCAAGAACATATAATCAAGAAGGAATCCACTATACTCACTACTGCAGCCTTTCTCTTGGACAGACTTAAAACAACAATTAACTTATCTGATTCTGTGCTGTGAACTTCGCCCAACAGTTCCTCCAAGATTAGTTGTGAATTTCACTGTTTGTTAATTTTCCCAGATGAACTCTGATGTCCAGCGATACATGAATTCAAACAGCAAAGGCGGTAACTGTGCTGTCTCTGTCTCTGCCTCTGCCTCTGCCTCTGCCTCTCTCTCCCCTGCACTGTCCTCACCATGCGCTTCCTTTGTCTGCCATCTCCCTTTTAAACTGCTGTTGTTTTGACTTTTTTTCCCCAAAGTTCCAAAACAATGCAACAGCATATGAAACAGTAGTTGCTGCTCCTGGAATTCAAGGAAATCACCTCCAACACCTAAAATACCTCAAAAAAAGGAACAGCTCTTACAGCCAGAAATTTTTCCCATCCTCCATCTTGGATTACCCAGAATCCTCATCTAATACAATGTGGTCCTAGGTAAAGGTCATTTGAAATAGCTTCTTGCCTCCAGTCCCATCTTTGTGTTAATTTTGTCTTTGGCCCATCTAGTGATTTGTGACAACAGATTTATTACTGTAGGGTGTCATTGAAAGAGGCACTATGCTTAGATAACCGTGGAACTAATATTTTGTGGGCGGCACGGTGGCACAGTGGTTAGCACTGCTGCCTCACAGCGCCAGAGACCCGGGTTCAATTCCTGCCTCAGGCGACTCTCTGTGTGGAGTTTGCACGTTCTCCCCGTGTCTGCGTGGGTTTCCTCCGGGTGCTCCGGTTTCCTCCCACACTCCAAAGATGTGCAGGTCAGGTGAATTGGCCATGCTAAATTGCCCGTAGTGTTAGGTAAGGGGTAGATGTAGGGGTATGGGTGGGTTGCGCTTCGGAGGGACGGGGCGGTGTGGACTTGTTGGGCCGAAGGGCCTGTTTCCACACTGTAAGTAATCTAATCAAAAAAAAAAGTAATCTAATAACAAGGACATTCATTGCATGACAGCAAAAAGTACAATTACATTTTTCAGATTGGTAGTCAAACTTTAGGGTTTTTGAATAGATTGAATTGGACACTGAGCAGAGCAGGTTGGGAGAGACATGGATCAACCGAACTGCATTTTTTCCCCACCACCAACCTTTTGTCCATCAGCACTAAAACCATCCACTTTTCCAGTTACACAAATATAATTCATTGCCCAGCAAGAGCAATGCACTCCACCAAAGGTGAGGGAAGGGCTTTTTATTTAATATCCCAACATGCTATCACGTACAGCCAAGTGGCTTTTCCCACAACCAAAAACCAACTCACCCGTGGCAATTTTCACTTAGTGACTGGCACCAGGAAATGATCTGGTTTCCAGTTGTTTAAATGTAAAGCTTAATAGAAGCAATGCAGTAATGCCAAAGGTCGGGGAAGAGTTGCATGGGACTTCATCGAAATAGCATTGGAAGGAAAGACAGGGCATTCCACTTCCCTGCAGTGCCCACCTTTCACTAAAAGTATTGGGAGTATTAGTGGGCACTGCATGCAGAATACAAAGTCTAATGAGCATCTCACTGCTCTCAAACAACTCTGGAGATGTTCTGGTTGACACTTAAAGGCATTTCTAATATGGACATTCACACCAAGTCCTATGGATCTTTCAGCAATGCTCCCCACATTTGTGCAACTGTAGGCAACCGAATCTTGACAAGTGATCCTAATTGTTCATTTTTTTGATGATCTGGCCTTGAAAGTTCATCAGGCGTACCTCTGTCATGGTCTAGTAGGTCACCTTCCATACCTGGGACCACACATCCCCTGGTTTCTGAGCACTGTGCTCTTATCTCTGGGAACAACTCCAGCCTTTCACAATCAGTGAGCTTCACCAGGCCAGTGTGATGCCCCTGAGATTATTTCCTGTGGTCTAATCTGGCTCAGTTATGCAAAGAAAGTAATGCTTGTGGGTTTTCTTCACCCCTGCTTATAACTGCACTCAACCATTAATGACACACACCTTCTTCTGAAGCCTCACATCACACAAACCCTCTCCTGAGCCAAAACTCAATTAGCTTCATCTATTAACAAATAAATGTTATTTTTCCCCTAAATCCTGACAAAGGAACTGCCCAACTGCTTTTGATTTCTCACTGAGTCCCAACTCTATTGTTAATTATGCACTGTTTCCTCAAATTTCTTCCAGCTTTAAGATTACACAGAACCAGTGGCCTTAATTTGCCTCCTTAGCAGCACAGCTGAATGGATCTTTTCAGCACTAGGCCTGCCTCTATTTGTAACAGCAACATAATGCTTCTGGCACTGACATATTCTGTCAGCTCTCCTCATTCGTTCCAGACAGTTGTACTGGATAGCTTCCTGCCACCTGATGGATGGAAAATTTCTCTCCCTTTGGCAAGCTCCTCCAGACAATGTCTAAAAATCTGGATCCCGTCAACTTTCTGCTGAGTTTGCCCTTGCAAGAAAAAAAAGCCAACAACACCCAGGTCGATAAAGTGACCTTCTAACCTAGATGTGGTGCAGACTGCCTTTAAGTCACGTCAACAAGCCCAAGTTCGACATGGTTAATGTGACCCCTGACTAGGCAAGTTGTCAATTAGGAGCCTGCGTGTAGTACTGAGAGCTTACAAATTTTACCTCAGTGCATTTTGATGGCTTCATAGTGGCCGTATGTTAACGTCTGCAATTCAAAAGCACAGATGCCTGTGCATTGAAAGACATTTAGCAGTAATTTTTAACATGGGATCGCTATGTCTGAACAACTGTAACTTTCCAGACAGGAAAAACAAACACAGAATAATTTTGATCAGGGATCACAAAAGTGACTTAATTGCAGATTTAGTTGCCCTCTATTTCCTTTCAATTCAGTCAATAAGATTCATAATAAGGATATTCGTCAGAATTGATTCATCAGAAGATGTTTGAAGTATAGAATTGTGGGTGACAAGGTAACCAATGTGCACACGAGATCCCACAAAGTCTTTGCCTTCTGATTTTTAATGTGAAATAGTGTAGCCCTGATGTTGGGTTTCATACATGCATTTTCAGCTAGACCTGTCTGCTGCAGAGTTTTAACTGTCAGCCTTTTATTGCTGTAGGAGTCTTGCCCAGAAGTCTGACAGCTTTGGCTCCTGTTACTCTCAACTACATTTTTTTAAAATCCCAAAGGATATATTTCAGTGCACAGTGCTTTTTGAAATATTTTTCCTGAAAGTAAAGGAGTTACCTTGCACACAGCCTGCACGTGAACTTACAGGTTGCTGGGTGGGTTTGAAGTGTAGAGAAGCCAACGTTTGTGTTCCTGTTTGGTAGGTCCACTCTAAAGGAGGTAAATGATCCTGTTGCTATTTTAGTGGAAGGGGTTGGAATCTGATCCTTGATCTCAGGGGAGAATGAAATTAAAAACAGGAAGTGCTGGTGAAACTCACCGGTCTGGCAGCATCTTTGGAGAAACAGTTACATTTTCAAGTCCAAAACGTTTCTTCTTTGGGACAGAGAGAAGATGTGCCTGATTCCCAAGAGGTACCCAAACCTCAATCCCAGAGGCTTCTTGGATTGATGAGGGTCCAATTCCAGTTGAAGGTGGGAATGGGTTTGATGGTAGGGAATGGGTTTGGTGGTAGGGAAAAGGATAATAGACAATAGACAATAGACAATAGATGCAGGAGTAGGCCATTCAGCCCTTCGAGCCTGCACCGCCATTCAATATGATCATGGCTGATCAACTTGACAGCCTAGCAGGAAACATTGCAGAGCTGTAAAAACATTTACCTTTATCACAAAGTAGTCCTCATCTCCCTCTAACTGTTGTATTTCTTAAGGCCTGGCAGGGTTGAACCTGTAAGAAAAGTTCAATATCAAGCTTCTCTTCTAAGAATTAATTTGGCAACCTGCTCTGGAAGCATGCTGCTCCAACCTGAAGAAAGTGGGTTTGAAGGCAGATTGGGGTCAGTTTTAAGCCTATATTTTATTCCATCTAACCTAATCTCTGCCCAACCATTTCCTTTGTGATTAAAGCCATATTAAAGTCCATTTTGCACCCTTCAGTCTGCTAACTTAGTTAAACCAATGCAAAATGAAAAGAAATAAAACAAAAACAAGTCATTTATGAAATCAACACAGTGTCATGGTTCAAATGGAGGTCATTCCACTTTTATATCTGCACTAGCTTTCCGAATGAACGTGTTTACTTGGTGTCTTTCTCCTGCCATTTCCTCATACCCTTGCATATTGCTTCTACTTAAATAATCATCTGTTGCCCTCTTGAATGCCTCAATTGAACCTTCCTCCATCAGACTGACCAAGTAGTGCATTCTAAACTGGAATAATGTGTGTAAAATGTTCTCCCTGTATCACAACTTCCAAAACAAGAAACCATTTTATGAGTAGCACTCCAGGGGACTTGAAATCTCCACGGACATGTTTCATCTTACAGCTAGCACAACCTTGATGAAATTCAGTTTACTTTATACTGTCATTCCAAAAAGAATTATAAAAAGTCTTTAAGTAGGCTTGTCAAACCGATGTGTTTCCCAAACAGCAAGATTTTGGTACATTTTCAAAAACACTTTGAATACATAATAAGTTTGAGTTTACACTATCCAACCATGGTTCTACTAGTTGGATTAAATGTATGTTGGGGAACAACATTTGGATCATTGTCAGGATATTAATGCCAAACGGTAAAATAATAATATTGTACACAAGATACAAATAATACCATAAAATTCATCTTATTTCCTTCTGGATCCAAAATAATGTCTTCATTTTATTCATGCAACATTGCAAAATATTGATTTTGTTTTTAAAACTGAATTTTTGCAAGTATTATGTACCTTACTAATGAATGAGAACTTCCTTCTTACAAACTGAAACTGCACACTCCCTGCTCACACTTGAATAAGCTGTTACCAGTGCATTTTCACAGTGCAATTACTTTCTGACACATATCAAATATCCATTATGCCAATGCTGCACAAATGTAAAGCTACAGTTTCTGGAGAGAACTACATTTGAATGTATTTGAAAACTTTCTTAAAGTGAAAATATTACTGGATATTCCAATTCTTTTCACTTCCCAGTGGCATTCACACTGCACGTGCAATATTAAGTAGAATACATGCTTCTTTACATCACTTGTGATACTAAAGTGTACATGTGAGTACTGAAATGCTAGTGATGGCAGTAAATCTGCACAAGGATGTGCAAGAACCTTCTCAATATGGTGCAGTTGTTGTAACAGCCCCATTGTATAATGGGGTTACCAGTAATTATATTCACATAGAATTCAAGAGAAAAGTGTAGATAATGTAGAACCACAAAAAGAACTTTCCTTTTTTAGCAGTACTGAAACACATATTATAGACATACTTTACACTGTCCATTAAGCAGACATTCAGTACAACTGCAATTATTCCAATAATTGAAGGTAGTCTTGAAGATTCATCCTGCTGGCTTAAGCTAGGCAAATCTTCTACCCTCATTTATATGTACACAAACTTGGCCTCTTCAATTTGAGTGTGAACTCCCATCCAATTCCTAGCAGTTAACATTAAGGCTTACTGCCTCCATCTCTCTCAAACAAAAATAGAAATTACTGTTCTGAAGAAGGGTCACTACAATTGAGATGTCAGCTCTGCTTTCTCTGCATAGATATTGCCCAATCTGCTAAGTGTCTCTGACAATTTGAGTTTTGCATCAAATCTCGAGCATCTGCAATTTTTAGAATTAGAATTAGAATCCCTACAGTGTGGAATCCCTTCGGCCAAACAAGTCCACACCAACCCTCTGAAGGCCAATCCACCCCTCCCACCTCACATTTACCCCTGCCTAATGCATCTAACTTGCACATCCCTGAACATTATAGGCAATTTAGCATGGCTGATTCACCTAACCTGCACATCTTTGGACTGTGGGAGGAGCACCCAGCACCAGAGCACCCAGCAGAAACCCATGCAGACACTCGGAGAATGTGCAAACTCCACACAGACAGTCACCAGAGGATGGAATTGAACCTGGGTCCCTGGCGATGTGAGGCAGCAGTACTAACCACTAAGCCACTGTGTCACCACTTCTTTATTTTATTTTTGCCTCTATCTCTCTGCTTGCTCCATTTCTGATCCTTCCAGACTGATTTGTTTCTCTTGCATTCAGTGATATTTAGCATCTGATTGCTTCCTATGAAATCTTCCTCTCTCATAGCCCATCTTCGTGATGTCATGAATCATACGAGTCTTATCTGCAGGTAGAAATGCTAATTAGCTATCCTCTCCCCTTAAAATACATTCTACCTTGGAATTAAATAGCCAGTTTAAAATGTAATTGTTTATAATTTGTTAGATTCCTAATACCTCTATTTGAGAATCAGAAAATAACAGTCTACCACAATCTTTTGACTCCCCAGTGACATTCACATTGCAATTTGCACTTAAGCTTGTGATCTGATAGAATTGTGAACATATCACAGGATCCCGAGGATTCCTCCATTACACCTTACATTAAGGAATGATGAATGCCACTATCCCTTGTGACTGAAAAGGAAGCACTATCCCGAGTTTCTTTTGGATTTTCTTTTTTAATACACTTGATTGCTGTTTGCATAACCAGTATAAGAAATATTGAAAAATTAAAACTCAAGTTTTGTTCAGTACAATTTGTATCCACCAAAATGGTAGTAACAGAACTGAGGAAGTTAGAAAGTCACAAAGGATCAGCTCCATGTTTTATTTCTCTGTCAAGGCATACTGGAGACTCAAGGGTGAAACATTCCACTGCCAAAGAGACTCACTGCAGTATCAATTGGAAGCCTGTCCTCTTACAATACAGACAGAACATCTCAGTAGGGGGGAGGCTGACTGTATCCCAGAAATGGAGTCCAGTGGAATCACACATGTGGATTCCCCCTGTAGCCTCAGACAGAGGGATTGTCCTTCCTAGACAAGACTGATAGCCTTGGCCACACCCCTGTTAAGCTGCTTACCCTCCCATTGTCTTACTTCCCCTCCATATTAGTATCGGTATGTGAATCCCCCTTGAGAACAGCCAAATCCTTTCTGTTTTAATCTCTTCCCTTCAACACATAATCATGAAGAATATGCTAATCTGTTCCTGTAATCTATTCACAAGTTATCACAGGACATCGACATCCATAGAGTTTTGTAAATTCATAATTACCTACTTTAAACTATGTATGACAATCTACCAAGTGACTGATAAACCTTTTAACCAGTATTTTAACCCCTGTAAAAAATACTGTCTTTGTATGTAGGGCAGAGATTCGTGGAGAAGTGTCACCACAAGTGGACGCAGAACTACTTTTGGGGACATTGAGAATCTCTCGCTGGCTGTCCAATATTAAAGCAAGTTGTGTCGTCCGGATTTGTGGAACAAAATATACATCAACAGAACCTTTGCACAAAAATTAAAAAATGAACAATTAAACAAAAAGACTCGTAAAGTAAGTGTGGAATCTTTGCTTAAAAAGACACGAAAAGGCATTTTTGAATTTTAAATTTAAAAACAAACTGATTGCTGTACTCCAATATAACTAGAAAATAGTTCTGTATATTTTCTTAAAATTATTTTCAATACAATATTTAAAACTTAGGGTATTCATAAGAATGGCTGATTTAAAATACTTATTTTTGTGAGGAAGTTATTTATAACTATTAATAAAACTTTATCAATTTATTACTTTTGAACTATATCATATAATACTTTTAAAGCTGGGTTTCATAGTATACATTTTTAAAAATCTGTCCAGTTCCAATGATTGATGGCAGAATGTATGGTGAACAATATTGTTTTTTTTATTCACTTGTAGGTTGTAGGCATTACTGGCTTGCCAGCATTTTTGTTGCTGATCCCTAGTTGCCCTAGTGAAGGTAGTGATAAGCTGTCTTCTTGAACTGATGTGGTCCACATACTGTCGGTTCACTCACAATTAATTTAAGGAGGTTATTCTAGGGTTTTGACCCATCAACAGCGAACAAACGATGATATATTTCAAAGTCAGGATGGTGAGTGGCTTGGAGGAGTACAAATAAGTTTGGATGAAATCTCCAGGAGGAGAAGAAATATTTCAAGATAGGCAATAATTTGGGGTACAATTTGCACGGACTGTGGCCAGATTTGGAACTCCAACCTTGCATGTTATCTAATTCTCTCCCTACTCTACACAAGATGATACTTTGCAATAAACAAGTTGTTGAATTCATAAACTTCAGCCAGAGGAAATATTCCATTTTCAGTGTGACTATCCAACTTTGGAGAGCTGTAAAACTCAATCAGCGAAGACATTTTCATGAAGACTGTAAGTTAAAATCAGCTTTATCTCTCATTTTTCACTAACATTGTAACTCCATAATTACATTTTGAATTGGATGTACCATCAGCACATTATTAAATATAAATAACCTATTACTTCTTTTGCAGAAAGATCAGAACCTTTTGAAAGCACACACTATTTGCTAAGGTAATTTATTTGAATAAAACATGTCCTATTGGTAGTTAATTACTCATGTTGTTGGTGATTTTTGTGAAGATTTATAGCTCAGATTGTGGATCAGATTGCAGGTTTGCTCACTGAGCTGGAAGATTTGTTTTCAGATGTTCTGTCACAATGCTAGGCAACACCATCAGTGAGCCTCCGATGAAGCACTGGAGTTCTGTCCCACTTGCTATTTGTATGTCTTGGTCTGTTGTGGTGGGTGATATCACTTCTGGTTCTTTTTCTCAGGGGGTGGTAAATGGGGTCCAATTCAATATGTTTGTTGATGGAGTTCTGGTTCCCTTGCATGTCTTTGTTTAGCCTGTCCCAGGATGGATGTATTGTCCCAGTCTAATTGGCGTCCCTCATTGTCTGTGTGTAAGGATACTAATGATGGTTGGTCATGTCTTTTGGTGACTAGTTGGTGCCCGCGTATCCTGGTGGCTAGTTTCCTACCAGTCTGTCCGATGTAATGTTTGTTGCAGACCTTGTAGGGTATTTTGTATATGATATTAGTTCTGCTGGTTATTGGTACAGGGTCCTTTAGATTCATCAAGAGCTGTTTCAGTGTGTTGGTAGGTTTGTGGGCTATCTTGTTGACAAGGGGCCAGAGTAGTCTGGTCATCATCTCCGAGATGTCTTTAATGTATGGTAGTGTGGCTAGTGGGCGTATTGTGTGAGAATCGGTAGATTGTGCTTATCAGGTATCTGTTGTTCTTGAGTACATTGTATAGGTGTTTATCTTCAGTATTTCATAGTTCCTGGGGGTGCTGCAGTGTGTTGTGCCACATTTAAATAATGGCCTGATGCAGCTCCGTTTGTGGGCATTGGGATGGTTGCTCCTGTAGTTGAGTATCTGGTCTGTGTATGTCGCTTTCCTGTAGACGCTGGTCTGCAGCTCTCCATTGGCTTTTCATTTTACTGTGATACCTAGGAAGGGGGGGGGGGTCTGTTGTTGTTCTCTTCCTCTTTGGTAAACTTTATACCGGTAAGGATGTTGTTTATGTGTTTGTGGGTTTCTTCTAATTTGTTCCGTTTCATGATGCCAAAGGTGTAATTCAAATAGCGGACCCAAAGCTTGGGCTGGATCATGGGGAGGGCTGCTCATTCCAAACTCTGCATAACTGCTTCTGCCAAGAATTCTGATATTGATGATCCCATGGGTGTCCCGTTGATTTGTTTGTAGGTCTTGCTTTTGAAGGTGAACTGGGTTGTGGGGCACAGGTCTACTAATTTGAGGATGCTGTCCTTGCTGATGGAGTTGGTGCTGTCTGGTGTGTGTGTCATTGGTTCATCTAGCAGTGAGATCAGTGTTTCTTCAGGTAGGACGATGTTTATTGACGTGAATAGAGCCGTCATGTCGAAGGAAACCATGACTCCATCGTCTTCTACCATGGTGTTTTGATGATGTTAAGGAATTCCTGGGTGGAGTGGAGGGAGTAGCATGTTGGAGCTCTGTCTTGTTAAATTCACCTGTTTTATGAAGTTTACTCAGGGTTTTGCTGTAATATGGTTTTCTAGCTATGGAGCCAGGTCCATCACCACCTGTTGGTAGGTGTCGGTATCTGCGAGTAGTGTGTTTGCTTTTTCAATATAATGTGTTCTGTTCAGGATGACGGTCATGCGCCCTTTGTCTGCCGGTAGGATGACAATATTTCTGTCTTTTCTAGGTCCTTCCATGGTTTTCCTTTCCAGTGTGTTGAGGGTGTTCCCTTCTTTTAATCTGCTTAGTGTTGGTGCACCATCTGATTGATGGCCTAATGGATTTCTTCAGTAAGTCTGTTGTCTTTCAGGGTGGATTGTAGTGCTGCTAAGAAGTCCTTTTTGTCTGCATTCCTGTGGATGAAGTTCATCTCTCGTACTAGGTCGGCTTTTTCCGTGTCTGAGAGTGGTCGGTCTGATAGGTTTGTTATCCAATTGTCCGTGTTATTGCGCAATGTGAGCTTGGCCAGTTTTTCTTGTAGGGCTAGTCTTTTCTCTGTCTTGGTCTGCTCTTGTTTCGTGTTGATGGCTTGTTCTAGCATATTTGTCCATTCATGTTCAGTCACGTTGGTGTACAAAGTACTTTGGTGTGAAATTTCCCATTTGTATTTGTGGAGTCCATTGAGGGCATCATATACCACTTCTCATAATATTTCGCTGCCATTCTGTTCTGCTGTTCTTCTGGTTTGTGGGGTGTTGAGAGGTGGTTTGTATTTGACACATCATGGTAATACCTGTTTCCTGAGGCATTCATGGAGGAAGTACAGTTGTTCTTGGGTGGCACTCAGTCAGATGGTGTTAGTTTTCCATCTTCGGGCTAGTTTGAGCTTATTGCACCCATAGATGTTTGCGATTTTTGTGAAGGTTTGTAACTCAGGTTGTGGATCAGGTTGTGAGTGTGCTCACTGAGCTCGAAGATTTGTTCTCAGGCATTTCATCGCCATGCTAGGTAACATCATCTGTGAGCCCCCGATGAAGCACTGGTGTTCTGCCACGCTTGCTATTTGTGTGCCTTGGTCTGTTGTGGTGGGTGATATCATTTCCAGTTCTGTTTCTGAGAGGTTGGTAAATGGGATCCAAATCGATGTGTTTGTTGATGGAGTTCCGGTTTGAATGCCAGGCCTCTCGGAATCCCTGCGCAAAATCATGAGGTGCATGGATAAGATAAATAAGATATATCTTTTCCCTGGGATGGGGTAGTCCAGAATTAGAGGACATAGGTTCAGGGTGAGAGGGGAAAGATATAAAAGGGACCTAAGGGGCAACTTTTTCATGCAGAGTGTGGTACGTGTATGGAATAAGCTGCCAGAGGAAGTGGTGGGAGCTAGTACAATTGCAACATTTAAAAGGCATCTGGATGGGTTTATGAATAGGAAGGGTTTAGAGGGATATGGGCCAAGTGCTGGCAAAAGGGACTGAATTAGGTTGGGACACCTGGTCGGCATGGATAAGTTGGACCGAAGGGTCGGTTTCTGTGCTGTACATCTCTATGACTCTATTTCAAAGACACTGAAAAACACATAAACACAAACCCACCACCACACTGAAAAAGCTCTTGATGAATCTAAAGCACCCTGTACCAACAACTAGCAGAATGAACATCATATACAAAATATCCTGCAAGGACTGCAACAAACATTACAATGGACAGACTGGCAGGAAACTAGCCACCAGGATACATGAGCACCAACTAGCCACCAAAAATCACAACGAACTATCATTAGTATCCTTACACACAGATGTTCAACTGGGACAATACATCCAATCTGGGACAGGCTAAACAAAGACATGCATGGGAATTCCTAGAGGCCTGGCATTCCAACCGAAATCCATTCATGAACACATCAACTTGGACCCCATTTACCAACCAGAAAAAGAACCAGAAGTGATATCACCCACCGCACAACAGACCAAGGCACACAAAAAGCAAGTGGGACAGAACACCAGCGCTTCAAGGGAGGCTCACTGATGATGTTACCTAGCATTGTGATTAAATGTCTGAGAACAAATCTTCAAGCTCAGTGAGCAAACTTACAATCTGAACCATGTTGTATGTAATGCATGCATTTTAGAGATGATTTCAGATTGGCAAAACTTTATCTTTTGGGAATATATTGTGTGCTGATTTGAGGATTTATGACTGTTACTGTCATGTCATATCTAGTCTATAATAATTTAATCTCTTAAATATTTTAAAAAGTAAGATGATACCTCTCAAAAATGACTTGCAATGTACAAAATATGTTTCATTAGTTCTCTGCAGGGCAAGTAGATCTGGCAGAGTTCAGCAGCTGAAATGGATGGTGCAGGTAGAGAACTGTGGTGGAGTTTTGGGGTAAGAAGGTAAGAAAATTAACACCATGTGCAATTTTACTCATATTGGTCCAGATTTTTCAATAGCCAGATACTCATTTCTGAAACATGGATGGGATTTGTGCATGGGAATGTCCTAGAATCCCAAATATAGTAGACTCCAAAGGAATTGTTCAGGAAATTGAAGATTCCACCGGGTAACTCCTCTGCACCTTGAAAACTAACCATTTCAATCTGAGTTCCAGTGAAGTAAATAATTTCTGAGGAGAAATATTTGACAATTAAATACTAGGCTAGCTCCAGAGGAACCAATTAAATTTTCCCCAACTTAGCTCACACTCTCTCAATCACATCTTCCCCAGGCTCCCTACTCACCCTGGCCCAATACTCACTGTCCACCAGGCATGACACCCCCTCTATCCCAGGGGTCTGATGCTGTCTTTCCTGCTACTGACCCTGGCTGCCTTACTCTCCAACCTGACAGCACCCACCACTGAACTTAATCTCCTTCTTTGTCACACAAACCCCATACTCACTTGGTTCCATATCCGCACACATGCCTGATGGACTTAACGATATGTAGCCACTTCCATTTCTACAAAAAGGACCTTTAAGTTTCAGAATACAGCAACTGACTCCACTCCCTCGATGACTCTGTATCATGAAGCACATGTCAGAAGGGACATATTACTCTACCTTTATGAAGAATCCCTGATCGTAATCTATTGTCAGAAATATGGAGCCTTTCAGTGTGAGAAATAGAAGGAATGAGGAAGCCAACTGCGTGAAATTACCTCTCCTCAGAAAACCCATTCCGTTATGATTTATTCACTATGACCAAAATTCCAACTGGAAACTCATGGATAAAGTAGATGCATAAAGTGTTCCAGTTCTCATTGATCTATATACAGGAGAAAATATCATTATCATCTGCTGTAGGTGTCATTATGTGAGTCGGAGTAACAGACTCTTCCATAAGCAATCTGAACACTTTATTTTTATGGCAGTGATATCAAACAGCCCTGTATCCACTGGTACAATTCTGTGATTTAGTGGTGCACATTTCTGGTCCCCACTTCCTATAGTGTGAATGGCGGTATCAGCACAACATGCCTACTGGTAAAACCCAACAGATTATATTGTGTGTTGAGGCAAAGTGCCACAAGACTGTGCTTTCTTTTGGGGGATTGACAATTTTGAACTGATTTGCAGAGGAATTACCTTACCCAGAGGATTGGGAATCTTTGAATTTGCAATCTGGGATGGCTAGCGGTTGTTATCTGGAATGCACCGCCTGAGAGAGTATTGGAGGCAAACTCAGCCCTGGCTTTGAAAAGGGAATTGGATGTTTATCTGAATAGAAAATATTTACAGGGTGTGGGGAATGGTGATGAGTAGGACTACCTGAGTCGCTTTTGCAGATAGCCATCATAGAGATGCCGGGCCAAATGGCCTCCATCTGCACTGTGATCATTTCACAGAGTCGTAGAGTCATTGAGATGTACAGCATGGAAACTGACCCTTCGGTCCAACCCGTCCATGCTGACCAGATATCCTAGACCTTAGCAGTAGACAGTCAACAAAGCCTCCTGAATTCATACTCTTCGCCATGATCTAACTGAATGGCAGAACAGGCTCAAAGCGTTGAATAGCTTCCTCGAACTCCTCGTTCTTAAGTTCATCTCATGTGACCTGAACCAGATTGATGTGATTTTGCAGACATACTTTTTTTAATCTCACTGATAGAGCAAACAAGCAAGGTTACAAATTGTGAAGTTGCTCTATTCCACAGTGAGTGAACACAGAGTAATAGTTATCAGCAGAGCCACTCAGTTGAACTTCCACACAACAGAAAACTAACAAATCTGTCAAATCTTGCTTGACTTGAATTTATTGTTTTTATCCTTCCAAATGCCTATTTCAGATCCTTGCTGCTTGACAAATTTCTGCATCTAAAAGCCTAATTGCCTGCATAGTTTTGCACTGAAGAAACAGCACTTTGTCAGCTCATGTCTCAGCTTCTCTCTGATATCGGAAAGGGGATCAATGACTTTCCGATTGAATGATCGTGTATTTTAAATTACCCCATTGTGTGAACAAATGACTGTTTAGGTCCCTTGAGTAAAACACCTCAAAGATTTGACATCTTAAGACCTATCATTTCAAAATTCCTTTTTGAAACAAGTTCCAGAAAGGAATTCTTTTCTCAAATTCCTTTTCCTTTGAAAATTTGTCCGAAGTCCCCAAAACGTTTGTTTCATCAGAAAAGGGCTTGCAAATTGCTTGGTTCAGAAGTGCTGTTAAAAGGGGGAAATAAACATAGTTTACTTAATTATCTATCCAACTTTGATAGCCCAGAACATCCTGTACTCTTGTTCACAGGACATTGACCCTGTTCCATTGGAACAAGTTTCAGGCTTTGAACTGTGCTAGGACTGGTGTCACAGCAAATTGAATAACTAAGGCTGCAGAGTAGATCTCAAACTAATTGAATGGGAGAGGAGGGTTTGGGAATATTGAAATTAGACTAACAAAGCAGGTAGCTGTTCCATAGGCTGTCAAAAAGCAGGTTTTATTTGTTCAGATTTCATTTTGAATCAGAATAGAAGTGCTTAGCAACTCAGGAAGAAACTGTTTTTTCTCTTCTTTTTCCAGAATAACTTCTGAGCTTTCTAACTTCTTCTCTCCAGAACATCTACTTGTACTTACTCCTTCACCCTTCCACTTCTAAAGCCAAGCTCCTTCACTGGCTGGATGTTTGTTTATTCACTCATGGCCAGACCAGCCTGAGTTGCCCATCCCCTATTTATCTTGGAGAAGGTGTTAGTGAGCTGCCTTCTTAAATTGCTTCAGTCCATTTGATGTAGGTGTAGTGCTGTCTAGGAAGGTTTTCCAGCATGTTGACCCGCAACAGTGAGGAGATGGCAATTTAGTGCCAAGTCAAGATGTATGGCTTGGACTGGAACTTGTAGGTAATGTAGTTCCGATGTATCTCTAATCCTCTTAGGTGGTATAGTTCAAAGGTTCGGAAGGTGCTATCTTTTTTTGTATTAATTTATTGGATGTGGGCATCACTGGCTGGGGCAACATTTATTGTCTATTCCTAACTGACCGAAAGAGGGAAATGGTGAGCTGTTTTCTTAATCTGTTGCAGGTGGAATGTAAGAACATCTACAATGCTGTTACAAATGGAGCATTTTGACCCAGAGTCAATGATAGAATAGCAACACAGCTCTAATTGAGGAAGGTGTGTGGCTTATAGAAACTTGCATGGATTGATGTTCCCATGCATCCGCTGCCAATGCCCTCTGGGCAGTCGAGGTAATAGTTTGGAGGGTCCTAGTGAGTTACTATAGGCACCTTGTGGATGGTAAACATTACTGTCACTGTACACTGGTGGTGAAGGATATGAATTTTAAAGGTAGTCAATGGAATGTCATTAAAGACAGACTGAGGGTGCGGTGTGCCAGACATGATATGTACCTGTGACTAGAGCCAAACAAAAAAATACTTTCACATCATTCTTCACACCTGTAATCTTGCATTTTTAGATTTATGTCATAACAACCATTTGTATTTTTTCCTGAGAAAATGATGAAAAAAGCAGCAGGTAAAAAGCATTCATTTTACTTTGTCCAATAACAGTTAAAAGCAATATTGTCTCATCCAAATGGAAAAGTCAGTGCAGAAAATTGAACAAGCTGAAAGTATTATCAGAGATAATCTGTCCTTCAACAAACTACATAGTCCTCACTCAAGATCTCTGATGTCATTCCTTTTAGTTCAGGTCCAAGTGCCTTAATTAGCCTATTGTCATTACTTCACAGTGACGCAGTGAGGTTAGTCTGACATAATTTGAAATCTTTCCCTTCAATAAGATGTACTCTGAACAAGTTATACTCTGGAAGTAAATTGTCAGTGATGATCAGTGCAACCATCTAAGATCACTGAATTCCTGCTTTCCTGACTTTTAGCACCTCTCCAATTTTAAGTATTCCCAGACTTAGGTCACTTATCCTTCCATTGTTCAGTGTTACATATTTTTCAATATTCACTTCTTTGAAATGTGTTGGGATGATTAATTACATCAGACACTATAAAAATGCAAATTATTTTTGTTGTTGGTGTAATCTTAATGAGAAGTTATGCCTAATTGCCAGCATTATGTGAGAATATTTTGTGCAGCTCATTATACTGAACGGAGTTCAGAAAATTGGTTTTATTGCAAGGTAACTGAAATGTACCCTTTAGCATTGTACTAATAACATTTGGTTGATTACAGTTACCCTTCCACCCCTAAAGATCAGGCAACCCAATCTCATGTGTTACTGAACCTCTTTTTTGGAGTTATTTCACCGGTTAATATTCACAAGGGAAAATATAATTTGATCAAGTTCCTCCTTACCAAGCAAAACAAGTTTTCCAAGCAGATCTTATCCAATTGTTACTGGTGCTGACAACTGTGTTGAATTTTAATGGTCAATCAGTACGTCTGAGCACTCTTAAATTCAATTTAACGCACTTAGGTCAAAGGATTTTTCTTAAAATCCTGATTATTTAGCAAAAAGCTTTTGTCCTTCTTATTGATCATGAAATGTTTGCAAACCTATCTTAGACAGACACTGGGAGGTAGTAGCATTTTGGAAATTTCGCCGGATTGTTGATCAGAACCCCATGCTCATGTTTTGGAGAAATCTCACCATGGTGTATGGTTCAGTTTGACTCTCTTAAAATCTGCAACTAAAGCCAGTTAAATAACAATCAAAACAAAAAATCAGGTAATGGTGTTTAGGAAATGAGATGCATTGTCCTTACCTGGTCTGGCCATCATGTGCTTGTCTCTTAACTGATGATGGGCTTTTGCCCGAAACTTCGATTTTCCTGCTCCTCGGATGCTGCCTGCCCTGCTGTGCTTTTCCAGCAACACACTCTCAACTCTGATCTCCAGCATCAGCAGACCTCACTCTCTTCTTGTCTCTTAACTGTCCTCTGAAATTGCAAGCAACTCAGTTGTATCCAACTATTATAAACAATTAAACTGAACTAATCATCTGACATCAGTGGTGAAGGGAGTGATGCATGGGGTGACAATCTATCAGACTGTTTTGTCCTGGAAGAGGTTGAACTTTGAGTGTTCTTACAACTTCAGCCATCCTTCTGAGGTTCTAGCATTGTGGATTCCAAGCCTCAATTGTAGCAGTCTGACTTCTGGGCAACATTTTGGCAATAGCACTGCAGTGTTGTGCTCCAGAACTGGCCTTGTTCCTAGCCAAGCTGTTCCAGTCCATATTGATGTACAATTGCACTACCATCACTGAATCCTCCACTTCAAATATCCACTTGACTTACCATTGACCAGAGTTGAACTAGGCTGCCATATAAATCTTGTGATTTTAGAAGCAGTTGTGAAGTTTGCTCAAGTAACTCACCCATTGTCTTCCTAGCACCAGTTCATCATCTTTAAGATGCAAATCAAGAATGTGATGAAATACTATAATCTGTCAAAACTCAAGAAGCTTGACATCATCCAGGTCAAAGCAGCACATTTAATTGTCACTATATCTGTTGGGACAACATGTTGCAGCTCTACAGGACATTGGTGAGGCCTCTTTTGGAGTACTGCATACAGTTCTGATGCCTTATTATAGGAAGGATAGTATTAAATTGGAAAGGGTGCAGAAATGATTTCCAAGAGTTTACCAGGACTGGAGGGTTTGAGCTATAAGGAGAGGCTGGATAGACTGGGACATTCTTCAGTGGAGCTTAGGAGTTTGAGGGGAAGCCTTGTAGAGCTTTCTAAAATCATGAGGCATCAATAAGATGAATAGCAAAGGTTTTTACGCTAGGGTGGGGAGTTCAAAATTAAAGGGCATAGACTTAAATTGAGAGGGGAAAGATTTAAAAGGGTTGTGAGGGGCAAATGTTTCACATAGATGATGATGTGTATGCGGAATGAGCTATCAGAGGAAGTGGTAGATGCAGGTATAACTGGAACATTTAAAAGACATTTGGACAGGTACGTGGATAGGAAGGCTTTAGAGGGATATGGACCAAATGCAGGCAAATGGGACTAGCTTTAGTTTGGGAAACCTTGTTGACATGGATGGGTTGAACTGAAGGATCTGTTTCTGTGCTGTCTGACTCTATAAAACTCCCTTCAGCACTAATGTGACAATAAGGTGTACCAATCTACAAGATGAACCACAGTAACTCATCAAGGTTCCTTTGATAGTATCTTTCTAACAAGCAATCTCTACCATCTAGAAGTTCAGCAGATGCACAGGAATACCAGCACTTGAAAGTTCGCCTCCAAGTCACATGACACCCTGACTTGGAAATATATTGCTGTGCCTTCTCTGTTGATGGGTCAAACTCCAGGAGCTCCCATCCCAACAGGGGGGAGTGTACTGACATCCCGAGGATTGCAATGATTCAAGAAGGCCTGCTCATCATCCGCTTTCTACTGGGCAACAAGTGCTGGTCTAGCCAGTGTTGGTCACATCCTATGCATGAATTTTAAAAAGTACCCAAAGATCTTAATTTTAATTATGCAGGGTGTAATATGGCAGCCATACCTGTCATAGTCTTAAGCAAGGATTCTGATGGTCAGTGTGATCTGGTATCCAACAGAATGGAAACACTGCCACAGATTATGTGTAGCTTGTTAATGTAACTGTGAAAAAAAATCTTATGTTGCATTTACCCAACTACTCTATGAGTTAAGCTGATAATATGAAGCTCGCTTGTCAATCCTCTTGCATCATTATGCTAACCAATAGAATATATACTCATTGTTTGGTTTGCAAATAGAAAATACTTATTTCCACTTTAATTTCTGTTGTTACAATCCATCAAGTTTATCAGATTGGTACATTTTGAGACTGTAGAAGTAATTAGGGCAAATTATGGCTGTCATATGACCAGTTTTACAATCTACCAGGCTGTAGGCCTGTGTGGTATGATTGTTAGAGATCGAAGGAAAGCTTAGGACAGTTTAACTGAGAAGGAAGTGTATGGGGCTTATAATTATCTCATTGCCAGTTGAGGTTCTTAAGAGGTCCATTATTGACCACATAAGGCCCCTTATCCCTCTGTAACTGGTACTATACCAGGAGCAGGCAGGCCTGCCATCATGTAGGGTGCATGAAAGCTCAATACACAAGATGTGTTTTGCACTCCTACCACCTGTCCCTCCAACCCACATCCTGTGCCAAGAGTGCTACATCAAGAGATCAAAGGTGACAACCAGAAGGGGGTCTGAAAGTCAATTGAAAGTCATTCCTTGCCTTTGATGCTGACCAGCCTGCAAAGCCTCTCCTTCTAATATGTTCAGTCAAATAATGAATGATACTCCCGGTCAAACCACTCCAACTCCAAGACAGAATTACTTACATTTTTACCAATTTAACTGCTGTGAATCAGAAAAAATGGGAATCCTTGCCTCACCAGATCACATCAAAAAGCACTGCAGCTCTTTTAAATCTGCCAAAATGATGTATTTGTGGCTTTTAATATTTTAACTCATCTTTTCTGTTCCTTCTACGATGAATGTTAAATTACATCATGTACCTAATGATGCATTGAGGATTAAAATGCATTGACAATGTACCCAATACATCAGAAATGATAACAAAAAGAAACATAATATGACATATTATCAGAACAATGTGATTTAGTTTGTATTATCTGAATGAACTCAAAATATAATGTTACTTTAATCTAAACTTTTGAGAAACTGAGTCATTATATTAGGTCTATGTATGTTGGTCTTTTTTGATGAGCTAATACTGATTCGCCAGGGAAGCCAAGTGGATTATTGCTTTTTTCATTTACGATCATCCCATGTACCTGTGACTTCTTGCTGGTAACAGTTATGAATCCTAGTAGGATATCATGATTCATTCCTAAATTGACATAAGTCGACAAGTTACATTGGTTTCCTGGAAATTACTTCCTTACATAGCAAGACCAATAACTTAATAGAATGAAAACAATGCATTCCTTAATGACAGTACCTGAAAAAGCATAACAAAAGCATAAAATTATTGAATAGTAAATACGGTTTACTCATCCTATTTATTATATTAAATTAGTAAAACCCAATTAGGAGTAGAGTAATAAAAAAAACTGGATGTGAATTCATCGAGACCTCAAAATTAAGCTTGATTTTCAATTTTCGTTATTCGTCAGGCATTACTAGTGTTAATTCCTTATGGAGCAAGAAAACCACTCAGTAAATAAGACTATAGGAAATAAAGTGATGAGTAGGCCATTCAGCCCCTCAAACCTGCTCCACCATTCAATATGATCATGGCTGATCCGAATTTCCCTTCTTATCAGGCCTTAATTATATAAAGGACTCTGCACCACAACTGTCTGTGAGCTGAAGAAATTCCTCTTTATTTCAGTCTTAAGTTGGTGCCCCTTTATTCTGAGATGATGCCCTCTAATCCTCGACTCTCTGATGCAGGGACACATCCCCTCAGCATTTACCATGTCAAGCCCTTTTGAAACCCATATTTTTCAATAGATCATCATTCATTCTTCTAAACTCCAGTGAGTTGATTCCCAACCTGTTTAGACTTTGTTCAGGAATTTTCATTATTCATCATGGCAAATTTCTTTAAATTATTATTTCCCTTTAACCATTCCACTCTCCTATTCTAACTCCCCACTTAAGTTTATTCAAAGCAATAGGCATCCACAGATAGTAATTGAACTCTAGGGAAGCAAAATAAATCTGTATAGATATGCAGAAGATACAGAAATAAATGGGAAGGCAGGTGCTGAGGACATGAAGAGAACACAAAGAGATATAAACAGGTTAGGTATAAACTGATTGAAAATTTACTAGCCTTGGATATACCTAATGACCCAACCTCAACAACCTTATGCAGTAAAGAACTCTACAAATTATCTAACATCTGAAAGAAGAAACACCTCCTCAAATCTGACTTCCCACTTTTGTGGGAAAGAATAGAGATGGATATTATTTAAGTGGATTAAGACAGCGGAAAGTTCCAGCACAGAGGAACTTAGAATTCCTCATGCATAAATCTCAAAAGCTAGCCTACAAATTCAGCAGGTTATAGTGAAGATAAATGGAATGTTAGCCTTTATTTCAAAGGAAATGATGTATGAAGATCGGGCCCTCTTGCTGAAACTATACAAGGCACAAGTCAGACCATAGCTTTAACTCTATAAACAGTTTTGGGCCCCTTATCTAAGGAAAGATACACTGGCTTTGGAGGCAGTCCAGAGAAAGTTCACTAAACTGATTCCAGCTATGGAGGTACTGTTTTATCAGGAGAGGTTGAGTAAGTTGGGTCTGTACTCACTGGAATGAGAAGCCATCTTATTGAAATATACAAAGTTCTTCAGGGCTGTGACCAGAGGGCATAATCTCGGAATAAGGGGTTGCTTTTCAAGTCAGAATTGAGGAGGCATTTCCTCTTTCAGATGTTAGATCATTTGTAGAGTTCTTTACCACATTAGGTTGTTGACGTTGGGTCATTAGGTATATCCAAGGAAGGAAAATTTTTAATCAGTCAGGGAATCAAGGATAATGGAGAAAGGTAGGAAATAGATTTGAGGATTATCAGATCAATCACAATTTCATTGAATGGCGGAGTAGATAGATGGGCTGAATGGCTTATTTCATCTTATGGGATTGGTATGCAGTATGCAGGGCTAGATGACAGTCATACACAGTCACCTTTATATAAAGAATGACGGTGATAATTATATTGCATGTGTTCCTGCCTGTACGTAGACTCTTGTTTTGAAACATGAATGTTGTTATCTATTTCCAATAAACATTCTGACATTGTTGTCCTCAGACAGATCAATAAAATTGAGTTACTTTGTGTGTCAGATGTAGAAGACATGACACTTCTGAATGTTTTTCCAGAGATGTATTACAGTTTTTATATTCAAGTCCAAATCCGTGAGCTTTATTTGTAGAATGGTAAATGATCCCTCTGTGACTGCTAATACTGGCATCTCTGTCTTTTATACTTTTTCTGAGCTCTGTCCTGCTGAACCATTGGCCTATGTCACAGTATTTGATGCCTCTGCCATCAGTTTAATCTCAGATTTTGTTTTGCCAGGTGGATACTGAGATGAATTATAAATTAACACATTGTTATAGAAATGAGACCAAGGCAATTTATTCAACCCCCTTCCTCCCTACCCCTACCCCCACCCTACCCACCCCCAGCAACCCCCCACCCCCACCCCCCCCCCCATCACCCCATATGTATTACAATTAGATAGTCAACTTCCCACCCAGTTTCGGTGGTAAGCGATGGAAAAATCAGATGGATTAGAGATTGGAATTTATTTTGGCAGAATCACCTCCACAGAAATTGAACTCAGCCAATCTATACCTAATACAGCTCCACAACCTCTTGGCTCCACAAAGTTTCTCTGCCAGTGCAGAATTACTGGGACTGTTCACTGATGATCTCTGTGCTCAGAAAAATTTCATTTCCTCCAATAGTAGAATGAACTATGCCCACAAGGAACAAACCTTGCACAGCATTAAAACTTTGTCTGTGAAGTAGTGAATGACATCAGTGGCGCTGGGAAATGATCATTTCCGAAAAAAAGCAATCCAACCACCTCTCTTTAATGTTCAAAAGCATTGCCATTGCTGACATCCACAACATTGAAACCAGGAGACTGAGTGGTTAATCAGATCTTTGGTGACAGAAATGATATGAAAAAAGCAAGACCCAGGAAATGAGTAGGCTGGAAATGCATATGTAAGTCACTTGCAAATAAAATTTGTTGAACTACAGATGTACAGGATGTAAGAAACTATGGAGATAAGATGTTGAGGGACATAAGCAAATACTTACAGCTAATCTTGTCTGTAGCCAAGGGTGTGGAACTAGGTAAGCCAAAGAAAATGGGAAAATGTTAAGTTTAAGTGAGTGAAATGAAGATGGCAGAAAGCATTTAAATGAAGGGACAGTGTAAAGGAGGGCAGGAGTGAAGTAAATTCAGAGGAAAGAACACAAGGGTGATTTGGGGTTAACCTTGAAATCACCAAGAACAGCAAGTTTGTGCTTCTTTGGTTGAGTAAAGAATGAAGGTAGATATTGCTAACCAAGCGATGATGTCAGTGCAATTTGCAAAATAAGATTATGAATAGAAAGGGACTTGGCTGTGAGTGAAATGGCATTCTGAAACATATACAGAGAGTTGCAATGATTGTGGTTCTACACATACATATCGAGGAGGGCAGCAGTAGATGCAGTCAAGGATATGAGAAGAAGGATAAAAATTCTCTTCACTGAAAACTCTTCTGGAAAGGACAAAATGTTCTTTGAATGCTACACATCTGCATTCTCACATGGACAGTGGATGTTTATATACCACAGTAAAGAACATCTAGTACATTGACAAAATGGAGTACTTAGAATACTTTTGGTTGTCAGTTGCTGATGTGGGAATGTTAAGAATCCATCTGGTGGTGTCAGTATGATGATTTTGTGAGTATCGCAACAGTGATTCATCCTCTCAGCTGTTCCATGGTGGGCAGTGAATAGTAGTGTTGTCATTAGAAGAGACAGCATTGATCTTCCTTGCTGTCACCAGCAATCTATAATTCATCAGCATATCACATTTCAAATTACTTTAATTTTTTTGCACTATCATAAAGCCTCACTGATTACATCTAAATCTTCATTAACTATGGATTTCACACAAAGCTGGAAGATTTATGCAGCAATTTTGTCAATGGGTAAGTAATGTCTTTCTTTGATAATGTGGTACCACCACTTCCGGCAGCTCCTGCATTATTTAGTTATTTTCTGAAATGGAAGTCAGTTAAATTCCGTATTTTTTTAACTCTCCTTGACAACAGAACAGCATGAACCATTGTGTTGAATCTCCATTTCAGAGTCACAGAGGTATACAGCATGGAAACAGACCCTTCCATCTAACTCATCCATGCCAACCAGACATACCAATCTGACATAGTCCCATTTTCCAGCATTTGGCCTATACCCCTCTTAAACCCTTTCTATTCATATACCCATGCCTTTTAAATGATGTAATTGTACCCACCTCCACCACTTCCTCTGGCAGCTTGTTCCATACACATACCACCATCTGTATGAAAAGGTTACTCCTCAGGTTTCTGTTAAATCTTTCCCCTTGCACTTAAACCTATGCCCTCTAGTTTTGGACTCCGTCACCCTAGGAAAAAGACCTTGGTTATTCACCGTATCCATGCACCTCATGATTTTATAAACCTATATCAGATCACCCCTCAATCTCCAACACTCCAGGGAAGTCAATCCCAGCCTATTCAGCATCTCCATGTTGCTCAGACCCTCCAACTCTGGCAATAATCTGGTAAATCTTTTCTGAACCCTTTCAAATTAAAACATCTTTCCTATAGCAAGAAGACCAGAACTGTATTCCAAAAATGGCCTAACCAATGTCCTGTACAGCCACATGACCTCTGAACTCCCATTCTCAATGCACTGACCAAAAAAGGCATGCATACCACTTGCCTTTCTCACTATCCTGTCAATTTGAAACTCCACCTTCAAGGAACTGTGAACCTACTCTCCAAGGTCTGTTTGTTTGGTAAAACTCTGCAGGTTCTTACCATTAATTATTTAAGTCCTGCCATGAATTGCCCTATCAAAATGTAGCACCTCACACTTATCTAAATTAAACTCCATCTGCCACTCCTTTGTCCATCTAATCGAAGTCCCGCTGTACTCTGAGGTAACTTTCTTCACTGGAGAAAGTGAGGACTGCAGATGCTTGAGATCAGAGCTGAAAATGTGTTGGTGGAAAAGCGCAGCAGGTCAGGCGGCATCCAAGGAGCAGGAGAATTGACGTTTCAGGCATGAGCCCTTCTTCAGGGGGCAGGCTAAGATAAAAGGTAGGGAGGAGGGACTTGGGGGAGGGACGTTGGAAATGCGATAGGTGGAAGGAGATAAAGGTGAGGGTGATAGGCCGGAGTGGGGTGGGGGCGGAGAGGTCAGGAAGAAGATTGCAGGTTAGAAAGGTGGTGCTGAGTTCGAGGGTTGGGAACTGAGACAAGGTGGAGGGAGGGGAAATGAGGAATCTGGAGAAATCTGAGTTCATCCCTTGTGGTTGGAGGGTTCCTACGCAGAAGATGAGGAGCTCTTCCTCCAGCCGTCATGTTGCTATGGTCTGGCGATGGAGGAGTCCAAGGACTTGGATGTCCTTGGTGGAGTGGGAGGGGGAGTTGAAGTGTTGAGCCACGGGGTGGTTGGTTTGTTTGGTCCGGGTGTCCCAGAGGTGTTCTCTGAAACGTTCCGCAAGTAGGTGGCCTATCTCCCCAATATAGAGGAGGCCACATCAGGTGCAGCTTGTCTTAGTCCCAACCTAGAACTCAGCACCACCTTCCTAACCTGCAATCTTCTTCACTGTCCACTACACCTCCAATTTTTGGTATTATCTGCAAATAACCTCCTATGTTCAAATCCAAATCATTTATTTAGTGATTTATAGACATCACAAAAAGCAGTGGAACAAGCACCAATCCTTGTGGTCCAACGCTGATCACAGGCCTCCAATCCAAAAAGTTAACCTGAGAAGGTAGTGTGTCTTCTTCTTGAATTGTCAGTCTAATGTAGCTGAGTGCAGTTAGGATCCAAAATCATTGATATGGACTCACATATTAGTCAAATTGGGTAAGGTAAGAGCTTACCTTCCCTAAAATCTTTCATAAAAATCCAAAGACTTTATGTCATCATTTACTGGAGCTTTTTCACTTCATGATCTTAATGGAACAATCCTCCAGGTAAACGTAAATAGGTCACTGCTATTGTGAAATATGGATTTTCATCTTAAATTCTCAAAAAGATGAAATCTTTCAGCCTTTCAATTTGGTGAAAATGTATCTTTCTCAGTGCCAGTTGTCCATAAGAGTAAATGTGGCAAGTGAAAGTCAAATAACATTCCAAAAACAGGATGTATTCACTGATGGGACCCTTATCTTGTTTCTAATAGCTGAAGAGCATCACTGACAGAGAGATGGATGCAGACCAGCCCATCACTAACTCACCCAGACCTAAAAGAAATTAAGCTTTTAAAAAAGGAGAGATGTTCAAAATCACTAAAATACAGAGATATCAGCAGCTGCTTCATGAGTGCAATTTATACTGTGAGTACAAATTAGTCACAAAGTAGTGTTAGTTTTGAGAAGTTATTGACATTTATTTCAGGCTCAACTTTTTATTATTTCACAAAATGGGGTATTGCTGGCTAACTTTTGGTACGTGCCCTTACTTGACCTTGAGACAATGCTGGTTAGCTGCTGGCTTGCCACCCCTGCAGTTCATGCATTGTTGATAAACCCACAGTGCTGTCAGGCAGTATTGAGACTGTGTTGCTGGAAAAGCACAGCAGATCAGGCAGCATCCGAGGAGCAGGAGAACAATGCTTCAGGCCAGAGCCCTTCATCCTGATGAAGGGCTCTGGCCCGAAATATCAATTCTCCTGTGCCTCAGATGCTGCTTGATCTGCTATGCTTTTTCAGCAACACACTTTCGACTCTGATCTCCAGCATCTGCAGACCTGACTTTCTCCCTGTTCGGCAGTATGCCCATCTCTCATATATATCACCAAATATTAAACCTGCCATGAACCAGCGCGAAGGGTAGGGTTTTCAATGTTATTTGAATTTTAAGTATTGCTTCAAAAATTTTGAGTATTGCATACTTTTAAGAATGCTAACTCAAAGCAATTTGACGAATATGGGTGAAGGTATATTTGTCTCCTAAAAATAAGCATTTTATAATCAGTACCTATTCCACTGGTGAGTAACGTGATTTTGAATTGGAAAGAGCCTTCAAAAAGTATACAAAACTATTTGTTAGTTTTGTTGGTGTGCAGTGATCAGCTTCTTATTCGATTTAACAATGACTCCAAAGCTTTGAAAAAGTTTCTAATGGGTTCCTTGCATCTAAAATGTCCGGTTTTAAGAATGATCCATGATGAAGCTCCGTGACAGTGTGCAAACAGATAAAATTAATGAAAACGCACAAAGGTGCTTCATTTAATCTGGGAGCATGACAAATATTGTGGGCAGGACTGGATTCTGGTAGGATTTCATCTTTAAACAAGTGAAGAAGATCAAGGATCTCTTTGTACTGAATACATGCAGATGATCCAAGTAACATTCCAGAAATAATTGTAAATCATGAAATAGAGGTGGAGAGGAATTTAAGAAAATTACAATCGCCAGGGGAAGCAGCACTGAGCAAATTGGTGGAGCTGTAGGTTAACAAATCCCCATATCTTGTTGGACTTTAAAATACATGGCTGAAGCGATGATTGATGTGTCTAGCTTCTTCTCCAAAATTTCCTTGATTTGGGAAGGTTCCCTTAGAATGGAAAATAGCGAATGTAACTCTTTTTTCAAAAAGGAACAGAAATGGAAAGCAGGGAATTGCAGGTCAGCTGGCTTGAAATCTGTTTTAGGGAATATGTTTGAAGTTATTATAACAGTAACAATTTAGACAAATGACTGGGTTGAAAAGGCAGAAGGTATGGTTGCTAAATTTGCTTGTGATGTAAAGACAGGTAGGATAGTAAGATGTGTAAAGAACAGAAGGAAGCTCCTCCAAAGAGATATACATAATGTCAAATGAATGGCCAATGAACTGGCAAATGGAAAATAACATGAAAAGAAATGTAAACTTATCAATTTTTACAGGAAAAATTTTAAAAAAATTAAATGTTAAGAGATTGAAGAGTTCTGAGATGCACAAGGATTGAGTCCTAGTCCGTGAATCAAAAAAACATTGGCATACATGTACAGTAAGTAATTAGGAACGTGAAGAGAATGTTATCATTTATTGTAAGAATTGAAAACAAATGTATGAGGGTTATGATGCTGTTATATGGGCAAAATGAATCTGAGGTATTGGGTACAGCGTAGCTTTCTCATTTAAGGAAGTATGTCAATGCATTGAAAATAATTTAGATGGTTTATGATACTAATATGTGGAAATGATGGGTTATCAAGAAAGGTTGCACAGGTCAGTCTTGGAAGTTTAGAAAAGTGATTGAAACATAAAGGATCCTAAGGGATCAAAAGGCAGTTAGATATAGCACTTCAGACAAATGGGTTCAAAGGTTATGGGAGAAAGCAGGATTAGGCTATTGAGTTGGACGATCAGCCATGATCGTGATGAATGGTGGAGTAGGCTCGAAGGGCCGAAGGGCGGCCTCCTGCTCCTGTCTTCTATGTTTCTATGTTTCTTGACAGGGTCGATTTAAACGGATGTTTCCTCTTGTGGGAGAATGGAGAACTGGGGAGAGTTCTTTCAAAATGAGAAGTCACCCATTTAAGACAAAGATAAGGAGATTATTTACCTCAAAGATGTGCATGAATCTTTGGAACTCTACATCAAAAAGTAATGGAAGCAGGTTACTGAATACTTTAATTCAGATTATTTCTTGATAAACAAGATTTTGAAAGGTGAGAATATGGAGTATTATGATCAGCCTTCACCTTTATGAATGGCAAAAAGGACTCCATGGACCAAATGCCCTATTCCTGTTCCTAACCTGTGTGATTCCATGTTATTCACAATCTTGCACAGGTTTGGCTGAACTAAGGTGAATTGAATTAAGAAGTAGCTGTATTTCTAACCAGAGAATGTACATTTAGCACCCCATTAATTGTTTTCCTCTTTGCCTATAGCACATCAAGCAATAATAATTCTCTAAATTACAGAGGAAGTTTTTTTTAATTCTCCAATTACTGTTCATGTCTTAGATGATTAGGCATTTTAAAATCATTCAAAGAACAAAGAACAAAGAAAATTTACAGCCCAGGAACAGGCCCTTCGGCCCTCCAAGCCTGAGCTGATCCAAATCTACTGTCTAAACCTGTCGCTCAATTCCTAAGCATCTGTATCCCTCTGCTCCTCACCTACTCATGCATCTGTCCAGATGCATCTTAAATGAATCTACCGTGCCTGCCTCTACCACCTCTGCTGGCAACACGTTCCAAACGCCCACCACCCTCTGAGTGAAGTACTTGCCACGTGTGTCCCCCTTAAACTTTCCACCTCTCACCTTGAAAGCATGACGTCTCGTTATTGAATCCTTTACCCTGGGAAAAAGCTTATCTTTGGTCACAGGTCTCCACTCTATCTCTATCCACCCTGTCTATACCTTTCATGATTTTGTAAAGCTCATTTAGGTCCCCCCTTAATCTCTTTTTTTCCAGTGAAAATAAACCTAATCTACTCAACTTCTCTTCATAGCTAGCACCTTCCATACCAGGCAACATCCTCGTAAACCTTCTCTGCACCCTCTCCAAAGTGTCCACATCCTTTTGGTAATGTGGCGACAGTATTCTAAATGCGGCCGAACCAATGTCTTGGTCGGTGGTTGCGGAGATAGACACAGAGAGTAGGTAAGATGTCCGGCCGGGAAGGAGGCAAGAAGAAACCACTGAAACAGCCTAAAAAATCAATGCCCTGTCCAATGAAGGCAAGCATACTATACTCAATACCCTGTCCAATGAAGGCAAGCATACTATATGCCTTCTTGACCACTCTATCCATCTGTGTAGCAACCTTCAGGGTACAATGGACCTGCACTCCCAGATCTCTCTGCCCATCAACTTTTCCTAAGGCTGTTCGATTCATTGTATAATTCGCTCTAGAATTAGTCTTGCCTAAATGCATCAACTCACATTTGTCTGGATCGAAAGCCATCTGCCACTTTTCCGCCCAACTCTCTAGTCTATCTATATCCTCCTGTATTCTCTGACAGTCCCTTATGCTTTCTGCTACTCCACCAAACTTTATGTCATCTGCAAACTTGCTGATCATACCAACAGTGCTCTCTTCTAGATCATTTATGTATATTACAAACAACAGTATCCCCAATACTGATCCCTGTGGAACACCACTGGTCACCTTTCTCCATTTTGAGAAACTCCCTTCAAATACTACTCTCTGTCTCCTGTTGCTCAACCAGTTCTTTATCCACCAGCTAGAACACTCTGCACACCATGTGACTTCACTTTTTCCATTAGTCTACCATAGGGAACCTTATCAAACGCCTTACTAAAGTCCATGTATATGACATCAACAGCCCTTTCTTCATCTATCAGCTTGGTCACTTCCTCGAAGACCTCTATTAAGTTGGTAAGGCACGATTTCCCCCACACAAAACTATGTTGCCTATCACTGATAAGCTAATTCTTTTCTAAATATAAATAGATCCTATCTCTCACTACCCTCTCCAGCAACTTCCCCATCATCGACGTCAGGCTCACTGGTCTGTAGTTACCCGAATATCCCTACTACCCTTCTTGTACGGGGGACAACATGAGCAACTTTCCAGTCCTCCGGCGCCTCACCTGTCCTACTCTTCCGATATTCCTCCAGGGTCCATTCTGTTCTTAGCTGTCATCCACGGTTCACGAATCTTGCCCTTCCTATCCTTTGCCTTCAACAGGACGTGCCTATGCTGCACTATCTTTAACCTATCTTTGAAAGCTTCCCACATATCAAATGTGGACTTCCCTTCAAATAGCTGTGTCCAATCCACATTTCCCAGCTCCTGCCTAATTTTGATATCATTGGCCTTGGCCTAGTTTAGTACTCTTCCCTTAGGACCACTCTCTTCTTTACCTATGAGTATTCTAAAATTTACAGAATTGTGGTCACTGTTCCCAAAGAAATCCCCCACCGCAACTTCTACCATCTCTCCTGGCTCGTTCCCCAGTACCAGGTCCAACATGGCATCTTCCCTCGTCGGACTGTTGATATGCTGCTCTAGAAAACTCTCCTAGACGCTTTGTACACATTCTACTCCATCCAGACCTCTGACGCTAAGTGTACCCCAGTCAATGTTGGGAAAATTAAAATCTCCCATCACCACTACCCTATTGCCTCTACCTCTATTCATAATCTGTTTACCTATTTGTTCTTCTACCCGAGCACCTGGGAGGCAACATACCATCCGGGAGTCCCGTTTTCGGCCACAGAACCGCCTATTTACTCCCCTCACAATAGAATCCCCTATGACTATGGCCCTAAGAGTCTTTTTCCCACCCTTCTGAATAGCAGTGCCATGATCTTGACAACTGCTGCCCTCCCCTGGTGAGCCATCTCCCCCAACAGTATTCCTTGATATGTGTCCTGCCATTCTGACTCACATAACTTAGGTTCAAGTTTTTGCTTAACATTGCAATTGATAGAGTTCAGAAATTCGCATACTGCCCAATTATGCTTTGTATGAGCTGCTGGGGTTGGGGGAGGTGTGCAGGGGGCGGGGGGAGGGGGTGGTGGTGCAATAATCATGGTTGCACTGAAAAACATGAGAGTGGAAATTATATCAAGTCATGGTCATAGAGTTAGATGTACAGCATGGAAACAGACCCTTCGGTCCAACCCGTCCATGCCGATCAGATATCCCAACCAAATCAAGTCCCACTGCCAGAACCTGGCCCATATCCCTCCAAACCCTTCCTATTCATATGCCCATTGAAATGCCTCTTAAATGTTGCAACTGTACCAACCTCCACCACTTCCTCTGGCAGCTCATTCCATACACATACCACCCTCTGTGTAAAATAGTTGCCCCTTAGGTCTCTTTTATATCTTTCCCCTCTCACCCTAAACCTATTCCCCCTCGTTCTGGACTCCCCAACCCCAGAAAAAACTTTGTCTATTTATCCTATCCATGCCCCTCATAATTTTGAAAACTTCTATAAGGTCACCCCCTCAAGCCTCCGACGCTCCAGGGAAAACAACCCTAGCCTGTTCAGCCTCTCCCTGTAGCTCAAATCCTCCAACCCTGGCAACATCCTTGTGAAGCTTTTCTGATCCCTTTCAAGTTTCACAACATCTTTCCGATAGGAAGGAGACCAGAGTTGCACACTATATTCCAACAGTGGCCTAACTAATGTCCTGTACAGCTGCAACATGACCTCCCAACTCTTGTACTCAATACTCTGACCAATAAAGGAAAGCATACCAAACGCCTTCTTCACTATCCTATCTATCTGCACTGTAAAAGAACTATGAACCTGCACTCCAAGGTCTCTTTGTTCAGCAACACTCCCTAAGACCTTACCATTAAGTGTATAAGTCCTGCTAAGATTTGTTTTCCCAAACTGCAGCACCTCGCATTTATCTGAATTAAACTCCATCTGCCACTTCTCAGCCCATTGGCCCATCTGGTCTAGATCCTGTTGTAATCTGAGGTAACCCTCTTCGCTGTCCACTACACCTCCAATTTTGATGTCATCCGCAAACTTACTAACTGTTCTTCTTATGCTAGCATCCAAATCATTTATGTAAATGATAAAAAGTAGAGGCCCCAGCACTGATCCTTGTGGCACTCCACTGGTCACAGGCCTCCAGTCTGAAAAACAACCCTCCACCACCGCCCTCTGTCTTCTACCTTCGCGCCAGTTCTGTATCCAAATGGCTAATTCTCCCTGTCTTCTATGAGATCTAACCTTGCTAATCAGTCTCCCATGGGGAACCTTGTTGAACGCCTGACTGAAGTCCATATAGATCACATCTACTGCTCTGCCCTCATCATTCCTCTTTGTTACTTCCTCAAAAAACTCAATCAAGTTTGTGAGACATGATTTCCCATGCAAATAGCCATGTTGACTATCCCTAAACAGTCCTTGCCGTTCCAAATACATGTACACCCTGTCCCTCAGGATTCCCTCCATCAACTTGCCCATCACTGATGTCAGCCTCATCCACCTTTACCCATTTCAAGACATCCAGCACTTCCTCCTCTGTAATATGGACATTTTACAAGGAGTCACCATCTATTTCCCTGCAGTCTATATCTTCCATATCCTTTTCCACAGTAAATACTGATGCAAAATACTCATTTAGTATCTCTCCCATTTTCTGCAGCTCCACACAAAGGCCACCTTGCCGATCTTTGAGGGGCCCTATTCTCTCCCTGGTTACCCAGGATTTGCTGGTGGGTAGCTTAACCAGCAGTTCTGAAAGGGATCTACTCATAAGAAATAGGTGCGGGTATATACTATAAAATCTTCAAGCCATCATATTGGACTGACAGATTACCCTTCCCCACCACCCTAGTTCACCTCCCCTCCTTTTTGCTTAGTGCTCCTGGAGGCACTCCACAAGAGCCACTGGATTTCTTGGTTCCTCCCATCGTCACATATTTAGCACAACAGCTCACACCAAATAAACTTAACTGAAGCCTAGCCTCCAGTGTCTCTCCAGCATAGTCTATATTTTTAGTTAAGCTATTCCAAAGTTTATTGGAATTTTGGTTGCTGCATCTCAGATAAACAGAGAAAAAGAGTGAGCCTCGATTCAGGTCCAGAACATGGTAGGTTTTGTTCAGCAAACCATCAAACTATGTTTCTTCCATGGTTGAAATTCTTTAGGAGCTCAAAGCAAACCCCTGGCCACTTGGGAACTGCAAAAGAACTAACTTCTGTCAATGGCATGAGATGTACATAATTTGACATAAATCTGGTGCTTTTGTTTACAAAAGCATTCCCAAACATTTATTGCCACTTTTCTTGTTTTTCCTATTTAATATTGGGGGAAAAAACACTTAATTTAGCATTACAGATCTATTAAAAATTTAAAAATTCAGCTCAATGAAAGTGAAAGCTGACCTCAATATGCCATTCACAGATCCATATTAATAATTAAATGTTTATTTGTAAACACCAAGAAATTTGTAATGGGACATGCACTGTACACTTTAATATGACTTGTGAATGCGTATGATTATTCTCCTTTGACTTTTTTTCTGTTCAATTAAGTGTAAGAAAGGAGAAAGAGAGGTAGCGTTGATTGGCTGGGGAATTGTTAGCTTGTAATCAAGTTGTTACTCATGATACATGCAGCTGTTGGTTTTGAGTTCCTGCTGATGTACCAATTTGAATGAATATGAATGCAATGGTGTGAAGCACAATTCTTATTGTGGCTTTGGAATTCTGCCCTCCTCTTTGTCCAGGGCTGTCAGAGCTCCTCTGTGCGACTTTCTGTCATTCTCTCCTCTGTTCTATTGTGCACTGCATTCTTCTACAATTAAAGTCATAGAGTCATAGTGAGGTACAGTACGGAAACGGACCCTTTGGTAGAACTTGTCCATGCCGACCAGATATCCCTGACTAATCTTGTTTCACCTACCAGCTCTGGCACAAATCCCTCCAAACTCTTCCTATTCATAGACGTGTCCAGACGCCTTTTAAATGTTGCAATTGTACCAGCCTCCACCACTTCCTCTGGCAGCCCATTCCACACATGCACCACCCTCTGTGTGAAAAAGTTGCCCCTTAGGTCTGTTTTATATCTTTCCCCTCTCACCCTAAACCTATGCCCTCTAGCTCTGGACTCCCCCACCCCAGGCAAAATACCTTGTCTATTTATCCTATGCATGCCCCTCATGATTATATAAACCTCTCTCAGGTCACCCCTCAGCCTGCGACGCTCCAGGGAAAACAGCCCTAGCCTATTCAACCTTGCAGCCAAACTGGTGAAGATCCAGAAACTCAAAAGTTCCTGACACAAAACTATGTCGTTGTAATCCCCATGGGACAACTATAAACCAAAATAAGCAAACTTGCAGAATAACCTCCAAAACTTACTAACATGGTTTCACTTTTTGTAGCTTTTGCTTTAAAAGTTTTGTAAATTAAACATGAATTAACAGGCAAATTATGATCAGTACAAACCATAAAATACATATGGAATAGCAGATGTAGCAAAGGCTATTTCAGAGATTCTAACCATTCACATCACTCCTGCCACAAGTGTGGCATCACATCCAATCTGAATATTTCCAAATCAGCCTGCGGGTTACTCATTGTTTTTACTCAATGGATTTGTCCTTGAGTAACCTCCAGTGGTAACTGTGCTCCATTTAGAATACCCCAGAGATAACTGTTACCTAAACCCAGACAACCTCTTTTGCGAGATTCATGACAGTCCCAATGGCAGAGATTCCTCAGAGAATGCTTTATGTGATTTTCCTAAAAAAAATTTATAAAATGTCTGGTCAGCTCCAGCAAAACAGTAGAGTTGTCAAATTCATAATCTATACACAAGTCAGCATTGTCTCCTCTTTAAGTGTATAACACTTACACAGTTTACTTTTTCCTACCTCTGCTGCAGTTCCTTTACTAATTAGAGAATCTTTCATGTGGTAACTTCCTTCTTGTTGGCACTGTTTCCGGGTCAAAGGTCACTTGTAGACATGGAGTAGTACTTCATATGTTTCAGGAAAACTGGAATTAATCTTTTTCAAGTAATGCAATGTTTTAAAAGTCCTTTTCAAACATTTTAAATGCAATTACCAATTCCATGGACATTTTAAAGAAATTTTAAAGAAATTATTTTTCTACCTAACTTGAGGGTAAGAATCACTGCAGTGCAGCCACTCTGGTTCATCCAATCCTGTATACGTAAATATAAATATAAAATTACAGTTTCTGTTGCTTCGAAAAACAGTAGGTTTGAAATTTTTTAATGGTTTTTTGGTTGTTTAAAGTTACATCATGCATTTCTGTGTTCTTAGTGCAGGAAATGATGCAAGGGTCACATTAACAGTCAATGTGTAGTGGTTGGAGTTATAATATTGTGCCACAGGTATCAGTAGTTACAGTTGACACAACTAAACTGTGATAATTTTTTTAGGTTGGAAAACTCCTTTCTTCCATGACAGAATGTCATCCTCACCAAATATCTCTTGATCTTCTGTTTGATTATCATCTGAGAAACAGAATTCAAGGCGGAGCACGCTACTCCATCTTTATTGCATCTCTCAGTATCTTCTTCATGTTTCTCAAAGGAAACAATTCTGACTTGGCTGAAACTGCTGCCTTTATTTTTCATTTCTGCCTAGTCACCTCTACAGTGTCTTTCCAAATTAGGTAGGTAAACCACATGACTATCAAAATGTAGTCATCAAAACCCAGCTTCTCCACAAAATGCAATGATTTGTACATCAAATGAAGTTCTGTGAGCCATACCTCTCAGCCTGTTTATCCTCAGAACCACGTTCATTTAAGGCCCCTTATCAAAAGAAGTGGCATGGGGGAGTCTTATTGTTGTTGAAAAATCTTGTTGACTACAAACACTGATGATCCAAGCTTAAGATCATGTCACAAACCTAAGAAGAAAATTTACATTTATAAAAATTGGAAAAATGAACTAATCTGATTAAGTGCAATATGCATATTTGGCCTTTACTATCCCTTTCCCAATCCCCTGGATCTATTTTATGTTCAGCAGTGAACCATTTCATAGTTAACCATACACTATACACATTGACTTACACCTGACAAGTAGACACTCAAAGTCTATGCATCTAACCTCCCAATATAAAATGTTATATTCAGAGGAGAAGGAATAAAGAAAATGTTCTTTATGATTGTAATCATTGAGTAGTGAGCACTGGACAATTTGACCAAATTCATTGGAAATTTGCTTCCGGCACATTATTCAGTTGTGTGAGCTTGTAATTAGTTATTTTCTCCCTTTTGAGTGGGTAAAGTGAAGAGCTCATCTTAAAATTATAAGATTTCTTCTTCTCTATTTTCAATATTCCCATTGCATTCTGTTGGAAATAGGTGACATAATTATTGGTAAATGTCCAAGTGTGGAAAGTTACAGTTAATCATTAGATCCACTTCTCCATGCTGACAACAAATTATGAAAACATACACTGTAGCTAAGGAAAAAGGCAGTTTGTTTGTGATTAGAACAGATCAGATCAAAAATTATTAAAGAAATTCTTCAGAGCTGCTAATGACTTTTGACATTTTGGCTGAGTTTTATCTAAACACAACTACATACAGCTGGGAGACTGGTAGCAGAGAGGAACTCATTTGTAATCAAAGTGGGGTTCGCTTTTCATTCAGCAACAGCAGTGCCTTCTGGGTTCCCTGACAAATCAGAGGGGTGCTGACTCACCAGATGGCCTCCTTCTTTAGAGACCGCAATTTCCCTTCCCACGTGGTTAAAGATGCCCTCCAACGCATCTCGTCCACATCCCGCACCTCCGCCCTCAGACCCCACCCCTCCAACCGTAACAAGGACAGAACGCCCCTGGTGCTCACCTTCCACCCTACAAACCTTCGCATCAACCAAATCATCCACCGACATTTCCGCCACCTCCAAAAAGACCCCACCACCAGGGATATATTTCCCTCCCCACCCCTTTCCGCCTTCCGCAAAGACCGTTCCCTCTGTGACTACCTGGTCAGGTCCACACCCCCCTACAACCCACCCTCCCATTCTGGCACTTTCCCCTGCCACCGCAGGAACTGTAAAACCTGTGCCCACACCTCCTCCCTCACCTCTATCCAAGGCCCTAAAGGAGCCTTCCACATCCATCAAAGTTTCACCTGCACATCCACCAATATCAGTTATTGTATCCGTTGCTCCCGATGTGGTCTCCTCTACATTGGGGAGACTGGGCGCCTCCTAGCAGAGCGCTTTAGGGAACATCTCCGAGACACCCGCACCAATCAACCACACCGCCCTGTGGCCCAACATTTCAACTCCCCTTCCCACTCTGCCGAGGACATGGAGGTCCTGGGTCTCCTTCACCGCCGCTCCCTCACCACCAGACGCCTGGAGGAAGAACGCCTCATCTTCCGCCTCGGAACACTTCAACCCCAGGGCATCAATGTGGACTTCAACAGCTTCCTCATTTCCCCTTCCCCCACCTCATCCCAGTTTCAAACTTCCAGCTCAGTTACTGTCTCCTTGACTTGTCCGACCTGCCTATCTTCTTTTCCACCTATCCACTCCACCCTCTCCTCCTTGACCTATCACCTTCATCTCCTCCCCCACTCACCCATTGTACTCTATGCTACTCTCTCCCCACCCCCACTTTCCTCTAGCTCATCTCTCCATGCTTCAGGCTCACTGCCTTTATTCCTGATGAAGGGCTTTTGCCCGAAACGTCGATTTCACTGCTCATTGGATGCTGCCTGAACTGCTGTGCTCTTCCAGCACCACTAATCCAGTATTTGGTTTTCAGCATCTGCAGTCATTGTTTTTACCACATAAGTGGGTTGTCAGGTGTAACATTAGCCTGTTAAAGACTGAAAGTGGGAAAGACTATGGGGAAATGGCAGTAACATTGAACAATTACTTTGCCTCAGTATTTACAGTAGAAAAGGAGGATGGCTGGCTGGAAGTCTGGCGGAAATTAATAGTGGAACAGGGGCTGAATAAAATTAATGTAAGTAAAGAGGAAATTAATGGAATTAACGAGTGGCAAATCCCCAGAATATGATGGTCTCCATCGAGGGTATTAAAAGGCACCTTAACTGTAAACTTTCAGAGCTCCCTCGATACAGGGGTCATCCTTTGGAGTGGGCAATTGCACATATCGCTCTACATTTTTAAGAAGGGCAAAAGTGGAAAACCAGGGAATTATAGACAAATTAGCCAACATCTATGGTGGGGAAATTGTTGGCACCTTTCATGAAGGATGGGATAATAGAACAGTTTGAAAACCTTTCATTAATCGGGGGAACCAGCATGGATTCATGCCTAACAAACCTCTAAATTTTTCAAAAAGTGACTCAGGTAGTAGACTAGGAAATGTCTGTGGATGAAGTTTACATGGACTTCCAGAAGGCAATTGATAAAGTTCCATATACAAGACTGTTAACTAAGGTAGAAGCCCATACAATTGAGGGAAAATTGCTGATTTAGTTGGGAAATTAGTCAAGTGGCAGGTGATAGAAAATATGGATAATGGGTAGGCACTCAAACTCGCACGGTAGGACCAGTGGTGTCCTCCAAGGATCTGTGTTAGGGCCCCAACTATCCACATTATTTGTTAAACCTTGGATAATGGCATAGAAAGTCATATATCCAACTTTGCTGATAATACAAAGTTCGGTGACATTTCAGGCATTGTAGATGATGGCATAAAATTACAAGGGGATTGCAAATAGGCAAAACTGTGGTAGATAGAGTTCAATGTAAACAAGTCATAGAGTCACAGAGATGTACACCATGGAAACAGATCCTTTGGTCTGACTCGTCTATACCTAACATATATCCTAACCTAATCTAGTCCCATTTGCCAGCACTTGGCCAATATCCCTCTAAACTCTTCCTATCATATCTCCATCCAGATGCCTTTTAAATGTTGCAATTGTACCAGTCTCCATCACTTCCTCTGGCAGCTCATTCCATACATGCACAACCCTCTGCATGAAAAAGTTGCCCCTTGGGTCCCTTTTATATTTTTCCCCTCTCACCCTAAACCTATGCCCTCTAATTCAGGGAAAAGACTTTCTCTATTTACCCTATCCATGCCCCTCATGATTTTATAAACGTCTATAAGGTCACCCTTCAGCCTCCGACGTTCCACAGTGAGGTTATTGATTTTGGACTGGAAAATGATAGATCAGGGAACTTCCTAGTTAGTATAAAGTTAAATAAGTGGATGTCCAAAGAGATCTGGAGGCTCAAGTGAACAGATCTTTAAAAAGTTACAAACGGATGAAGAAAATGATCATGAAAGCTAATGGAGTGCTGGCTTGATGTCAAGAGGATTGGAATACAAGGACGCAGATGCTTTGCTGCGCTGAGACAAAGGACAAATTGGACCCCACTTGGAGTACTGAGCGCAGGTGTGGGCACCAAACCTTCGAAAATATTGGCCTTGGAGGGAGTACAATGGAGGTTTAGAAGAATGATAACTGGACATCAGGGATTGAGTTATGAGGAGAAAGTGAGGACTGCAGATGTTGGAGATCAGAGCTGAAAATGTGTTGCTGGAAAAGCGCAGCAGGTCAGGCAGCATCCAAGGAGCAGGAGGATCGACGTTTCGGGAATGAGCCCTTCTTCAGGAAGGGATTGAGTTATGAGGAACAATTCTACAAATTAGGCCTATTTGCTCTAGAATTTAGAAGGTTAAAAGTGATCTGATTGAAGACACTCTTACCTAACAAAGATCTTTCAATCACAGTCTTGAAAATTGGAATTGATCCAACATCCACTTGGCATTGTGAGCATCTTCCAAATTTCTACTAGGTTTTGCGAGGATGATCATTTTGATTCTGAATGGTCAAGTTTTGTGTTTAACAGGATGATCCTGTGTTTGTGGAGTTCCATGTACTTCAGGCAGTCACCTTCATACTGTGTAACAATTCTACCTGATGGATGCAAGAATCTTATTTCATGGAAATTCTGGAAATATGGTCCATTTCAGCCTCAGCTGCTGGTCCCCAGCATTACAGATGTCAGTCTTCAGCCAATATAATTCATTCAGTTTAATATCAAGAAACAGTTGGAAGACCTGGATACTGCAAAGGCTAAGGGCCCTGACAACATTCTGGAAATAGTACTGAAGACCTGTGCTCCAGAACTTGCTGCTCCCCTGGCCAAGCTCTTCCAGGACAGTTACAATGCTGGCATCTACACAACAATGTGGAAAATTGCTCAGGTATATTGCCCCATACATTAAAAAGCAGAACAAATCCAACTCAGCTGAGTACTAGGCAGAAGTGAGGACTGCAGATGCTGGAGATTAGAGTCAAGATTAGAATGGTGCTGGAAATAGACCGCAGGTCAGCTAGCATCCGAGGAGCAGGAAAATCGATGTTTCAGGCAGGAGCCTGGTGAGGGGATCCTGCCCAAAACATCGATTTTCCTGTTCCTCGGATGCTGCCTGACCTGCTGTGCATTTCCAGCAATCTTGACCCAGCTGAATACCACTCTACTCATCTACTCTTGATCATCATTTAAAGTGATGGAAAAAATCATCAACACCTACTCAGCAATGACATGCTTGGTGATACTCTGTTTGGGTCCCGCAGGACCATTCAGCTCCTGACCTTATTACAACCTTGGTTCAAACATGGACCAAAGAGCTGAATTCCAGAGGTGTGGTGAGAGGGACAGCCCTTGACATCAAGGCTGCATTTCACTAAGTGTGGCATCAAGGAACCCGAGCAAAACTGGAATCGTGGGAATCAGGGTCAAACTATCTGCTGGTTGGAGTCATATCTGGGACATCGACAGTATCTGTGGAGAAAAAATACGTATACTTCAGGTCAATTCCCTCTTATCACAATTGAAAAGTTAAACACTTTGAACAATAATGGATTTATTCTGCATGTAAAGTCCAAACTAACTGAGTTGAAGCAAAATTGAAACAACTTTTGTTTCGCTCTCTGTAAATTACTTTTTCAGCTCTCCCTCCATTTTTACTTTGTAAATTGATTGCCATAATGACAGCTTGCAACTTTATACAGAATCAAACTTTTGCCAAAAGACTGCTATAATCTAAAAACATACTTTCGGCCTTGCTTGGAAATATGACTGAGATCCATCCCCATTATAAACTTTTTTCTAATCATTGTATTACTGTGTCTAAAGCACAGAAATAAAACATTCGGCCCAATTCATTTTGTCAATGTTTATCCTCTGCAGGAGCTTCCTCCTTGTAGTGATTGTTTAAGGTTGTCTGATTACAGACTCTTGTACAATGCTGGATTGTTCTTGATTGTGGGTGGAGTGAGGGATTATGTCCGAAACGTTGATTCTCCTGCTTCTCACCAGATGCTGCCTGACCTGCTGTGCTTTTCCAGCACCACACTCTCAACTCTGATCTCCAGCATCTACAGTCCTCACTGTCTCCCATTTGGAGTGAATGAGTCAAGTGACTGATTCCTAATTCTCAGAGTGAAAAGTCAAAAAAGAGACTAGCCAAACCGATCCACTAAACACTAAACTACATACATTTTGAAATTCTAAAATGTCTTAGAAAGTCATGTAAGTAAATTGTTTGAAGATGTTGAAGACTCTGTGATCACACTGATTTTGCACACCAGCATGAACTATGTTACACCAGATGGATTGGATCCAGAACTTGCAATAGACAGTGTACTGCAGAAAGTAAACCAGTCGCAAAAAAAAATGGCCTAGTGAAATAGATGAAAAAATGATCCCATTATCACAGAGTACACAGTTAACTCGCATTACTTGGTGATGACTATATGAGCTATGGAACCTGAGAGCAAACTCTAAAAGCACTTCAGCATTGTGCATTGTGCTTTGCTCATGAAGCAAATCCAGATGTTATTCAGATGAAACAATGATTTCAGGTCAGAAGCAATTGGGTAACCAACAATAAATTGCTATACAAAAGCATTCTTTACTAGCTGCACAGCTTGTACACTCAGTGACAAATCAGTTGAATATATCCTGCACCTTTGCAATCAACCCTATGGCCAATAAAGCCATGGCAAAAACTCCAAGGAGGTATTATTGGAGAATTGCAAACTGATTCCAAGAAGCAATGATTTTTTTGCCAATTGTTCGTGGGCAATGGCTGGAAATGGCTCCAACAAACCACAATGGACAATGACTTTCTCAATCATTCCTTCACACAATGGGGTTTGCTGGATGCTAAAACCTCTAGCAATGGACTGCAGTTGATCTCACATCAGTTCATGGACATTCCAGTAAGTTACTGAATCCATTACACCTGATAGCACACTATGGTCAACAACTGAAGAGTGATGTAGAGCGATTTAATGGAGCGTTAAAGGACAGTAACAGTGTTAGCATGTCAGAGGACTAAACATTTGGATTTTATTTTATCGATCCACCGCACCTTCCACCAGAAAGATACCAGCTGAACATAGAGTAGGTCATAATTGCACATCACTGATTATTCTGAAGTCTCCAATATTGGATTATAAGTGTATCAGACAAAAGCAGTTCATAGAATACCTATAGTGTGAAAACAGGCCCTTCAGCCCAACAAGTCCACACCAACCCTCCGAAGAGTAACTCACCCAGACTCATTCGCCCTACCCTATAAAGCACCTAACCTACACATCCCTGAACACTATAGGCAATTTAGCATGGCCAATTCACCTGACCTGCACATCTTTAAACCGTGGGAGGAAACCGGAGCACCCAGAGGAAACCCGCGCAGACACTGGGAGACCATGCAAACTCCGCACAGACAGTCACCCAAGGCTGGAATCAAACTTGGGTCCCTGATGCTGTGAGGCAGCAGTGCTAACCACTGAGCCACCTTGCCCGCCACAGTTGAAATTATGAAGCAAAAAGAAAAAGCAAAAGCAATCTTTGATAAACCTACAGGTGTAAAAGAACCATGATTTAAGGTTAGGCATTGAGTTCTCCAAAATAAATCAACTGGTTGTTCAATACCAATACAGGTAGAAGATCCCTTATCCGAACATCCAAAAAACTAAAAGCTCCGAAATCCGAAGATTGCTTGTGAAGTTTTTTTCTCATTAACAAGGTTTTTTGGCGAGCAAACAATTAACCAAAGTCAACCCCTACTCAATGCGTATCACTCAGATGCGACGTGGGGGGTGGGGTGTGGGGGGGATGGTGGTGGCGGGGTGGTGGCAGTGGCCAAGTTCCAACAGGCCTGGGGTTTCTCTGTGAACACCCCCAAGTTGATGCTTACTCGCTTCGTGTCACTCAGATGCATAATGGGGGCGTAGCCAAGCATGTTCTTAGTTAGAAGTCTACTCCTCTGGTAAGTTTTCTTTTAATTTCACCATTAAACTGCCAGATTCTGAAAATCGAAAAATTCCGAATTCCGAAAAACAGCTGGTCCTGAGCATTTCGGATAAAGGATCTTCCACCTATACCTATATGTTGGATGGCAATACTAAACAGAATGTGAAATATTTGACAGTGAACAGTTAGGATGTTCCCAGTCCAGTGAAAATAAGATACAATTCCTTTTCTTAAAAGTGATATTGATTATTTACTTCATTGCACTTCACCACAGACACAAAAAAGGTGCTCCAAACTAATCTTAAACATCAGAGGCTGTCATATCTCAATGACTATTTCAAAACTTAGAGGAAATGGATAGGTTGAATCTAAAGATCTAATTTGATGTGTTGCACATGCTTTTTGTTTAGAATGATGTAATTAAAGTAAGGTCTTTGGTTAAAGGAATAAAAGGTGGACCACTTAATCTTACATTTCTTTTGGCGAGAGTGTGTTGCTGGAAAAGGACAGTAGGTCAGGCATCAACCAAGGAGCAGGAGAGTCAGCCCAGAACCCTTCATCAGGAATGAGGCTGGGAGCCTCAGGGGGTAGAGAGATAAATAGGAAGGGGGTGTGGGGCTGGGGAGAAGGTAGCTAAGAGTGCAGTAGGTGGATGGAGGTGGGGGAAAAGATGATATGTCAGAGAGAAAGATGGAATGGATAGGTGGGAAGGAAGATTGACAGGTGGGATAGGTCATGAGGATGGTGCTGAGCTGGAAGGTTGGAACTGGGATAAGGTGGGGGGCAGGGGAATTGAGGAAACTGGTGAAGTCCACATTGATGCCATGGGGTTGGAGGTGTTCTTCCTCCAGGCATCAGGTGGTGAGGGAGTGGCTGTGGAGGAGGCCTAGGACCTGCATGTCCTCGGCGGAGTGGGAGGGGGAGTTAAAATGTTCCGCCACGGGGTGGTGTGGTTGATTGGTGCGGGTGTCCTGGAGATGTTCTCTAAGGTGCTCTGCGAGAAGGCACCCAGTCTCCCCAGTGTAGAGGAGACCACATCGGGAGCAAAGAATACAATAAATAACACATGTGGAAGTCCATCAAAGTTTCACCTGTGCTTTGCCAATATCTTTGGGCAAGGGTTGCACATGGCTGGTGCTCAGGGATCAAGCCCTGAGGTAGAGTTTGCATGTGCTCAGCGTGGAGGTTGTTTGGAGCAAGCAGTGAGCTGAGTCTGCCAGGTGCATAATCTGGTTTCTGTGTCGGGTTTCCTCAGCATCTAGTTTGCTTGGCAAATTTAGAAAGCGGAATATTAATGAGGCACGATGGACCATGAATATGGAGTTTGAAAAGAAATAATCCCCCATTAATTGGTAAGTCACTCACTGCCCAGTGAGAAGCAGCTTGCCTCTTCATTTGTGAAAAGTATAAAAGGCAAAGCGAAATGTCCCCAACATTGAGATGTGCCTCAGTGGACATCTGCTCCCGTTCTGCCACACATCTCACCAGAATCTGTGTCACTCACACCTCCATAACATTCTGCCCATGGTGTTTGATTCAACTTGGCTGATCACAGATCTTTCTACAGTGAGTGACTGATTGCTTTAGCCTCTGGTTGGAGCTAGTGAGTCAAGTGACTGACTCCTGACTCTCAGGAAAAAGATGTTGACCATGTTTTCTTCCAGTCAGAACTTAATTCTGGTGGAGAAGCTAGAAGCTAGTTGGTTTCAGAAACACTACAAGCCCTCCCCAGCCACAAATTCACCACCAGGGAGCATAATAAAGCCTCCATTGACCTCTAGGACTGCTGCTGTCTTTTGTACATAAGTATGTACCTCATACTCTGTAATGGAGAGCAATTTTAGATTTCCCCCACTGAAGATGTACTGCAACCTGCTCTATTTGACCAAGGGCTCTGTATTCCCACCACTCTCTGCCTAATAAAATGCATCCTCAATCTTTATTTGATTTGTTCAATAACTTTCTTACTGAGATTTTAATTGTTATATTCCACAAAGTCAGTCAAAGAGGAATGTAAGTAAATCCCATCCTCACGTACTTTTCGAAGGATTTATTTACACAGTTACAGATTGCAAGTTCCCTCCCCAGTCACCAATCACAGATGCTGTCTGTGTCTATTTATAAGTGAATCCCCTGTTGCTGCCCACCTACTGCTTAAATTTAAACTAACTCAACTCATTTATAATTAATAAAAATTACAAAGAAGTGAGTTTTGCTTGTACAAATGTTATATAGTTATGGCTTCAAATAAGTTCCTGCAGAAAGTTTTATATTTTTGCCTTTATCCGTATTGGATTGTGATTGTACTGTTTCAAATGGCTTGTTTCTTAGAAGTCTTTGTAATGTGATGCAATAGAAAGAGATTTCCAGTATGCCTCTCTTGTTCTAAATCATAGATTGCTTTGTGAATTACTGTACAGCAGGAAGAAAAATGTATTCAGGCATTTCTGGAATCATGTAAAGAGCTATATGCCCAAATGATAAATGGCAAATGAGCCTGCATTACTTGATCGTTCTAATTCAGTTGCTGAATTCTAATTGTAGTATGAGCATTTATATCCCTATCTCAGATGTAAGTGTATCTGTTTTAAACTTGTTAATGAGGTCCCCTACCTTTTATGGTACCGTTTGCAGATCACTCAAAATATTCTTAAGGAGGCAGCTTAGACTGTAACTTTGCAATTTGTTTTGGTAAGTGTACAGTGAAAATTACCCGGAGGAAGATAGCTAGGTTGACAACTGGATTTCAAAACAGACAAAAAACTTATTTGCAAAATTACACATTGAAACACAAAGAACAGAATAAAGAACCCTTACAGAACCTATCCAGCTAGACTTAATTATGCTGTTCCAAATACAGACAACAGTCCCAATAAGCTAACTCCCTTTAAACCCCAATCTAAATGGAACACATGTTTTTAAGTTGAAGTTGAAGGGCAGAAACGAGAGAGAGTTTCCACACAGCTCCCTGTTGAACTTCTCAGTTCAGACTGAACTATAACTGCTCAGCTCAGCTAAAGAACCGACCACTTCCCTCTCTTTATACAGGTCACTTCTTTATGCATGACCACTTTGTCCTGAAGTCTAATCTGTTTACATTTAAACAAAAGGGCTCTCAAACTCCTTTACATCTCCGTCCCAAACCAGACTGATTGGAGCCCGGCCTGGTTTATTGCCCCTCTGAAAAAAATCAAGGACAGAGTCTCCTTGCGCCAAGGAAAAGGGACTAGCTTTGTGACATATTTATATTTATACTGATCTGCTCCTCCTATTGCAGACATTACTGGCTTTGCTCAGACATTTTTGTTACCATACCAAAGATCTTAAAATTGTATTCCCATGACAGTGTTCAATAAATTATTCCTGTTCTTACCGCATCTTGTCTTGCTTTGTTCATTCCATCAGCTGAATCAATGCCAGCAGCAACAGTACAGCGGAGCACCCCAGGATGAACTTTGACGTAATCAAATTGTTGCCTCCAGACACTTTTTTTTTGTAAATGCATGTTCCAAGAAAACAGCAGGAAGCTCTGTCATCCCAACACCTAAGCCAAAACTTGCTGCTTATTTGAATATTTTGCCAATAAAGTAATCAGTCAAATGTCTGCAGTCTGATTAGAGAACCATCTGAGGGAATGCAGCCTCTCCTTTATCCACAGAGCCTGAAGAATTTCATGTGTGGATCGTATTGTCTTTTCATGCTTGTTTTGCAAACGGCCAGAGTTATCACATTTGGTCGAACTGAATTGAATGTTTGTTTCAGAAAGGCAGTCAGATCTATTCTTCGCAACACTGGGGCCAGACAGTGAAGGACCACCACAGAGGCCAATATCCAGTCACCAAGTCACCCTTTATTTACACATGAACAATCCTTGACTTTAGTACTGACTCTTCAGAGTCAGGCACCAGAGTGTCAGTAAGTCTGACACTCAGTCTTTTTTATATATCAGCCAGCACTCCCTGATTGGAACAGATTAATAACCCCAATCAGGGATCTCCTATTCTATGAGGTCCATCTGGATGACCTTATTACAATCAGTACAGACAGAACCTCAGGACACAGTGATACTTTGTAATCTGAGCATTTTGAAAAGTTTAATGCAGTCTCAAACTAAACTGGTTATCAGGATGAGCATGGTCTTGGCCACTGTGACAGTGTGAGAGAAAAGTTTGGGCCAGACTCTGCACACACTAAAAAGCATCTCGGAAATGATGGCCAGGTTCTTACCCACAATCAAGAGGAAGCACTGCTCCCATGTTCCCAGTTTCTGTCCCTAATTGGCTGTGTAAAGAGGACGGCAGCAGTGTGAAAATGCTGTATCACTCATTGCTCTATTCCTAGTGCTGTTCCATCCACCACTGTGCTCGGTGAGGTTTATGGGTGCCTGTCTGATTCAAGTGCAAAGTTATTTGCAAAATATTCCTTTGACATACATAGATCCTACATTTTGCTCATATGACATACATAGATCTCTAAATTGCAATTTTGATGTGTAAATGTGTGGCAAACATGGATAACCTTTTTATTGCCAGGGCCAAGTGCTCCTCTTTGTTGTATATGCAGTGAAGTGCAGTCTGCAGCTCCCTATGTGCAGATCACTGCCATCATCCTCTTTGGATGTAGAGACATACAAGATCTGCTGTAGTAAAGGAAAACCATCAACTGGTCTCCTGTGTGGTGACTCTTACATTGAACAGGATGCAGATTATTACATGTTAGCAGCCAATTACAGTTTACAGTGATATGATAAACATTGTTGTGGTTCTGTTCGCCGAGCTGGGAATTTGTGTTGCAGATGTTTCGTCCCCTGTCTAGGTGACATCCTCAGTGCTTGGGAGCCTCCTGTAAAGCGCTTCTGTGATCTTTCCTCCGGCATTTGTAGTGGTTTGAATCTGCCACATCCGGTTGTCAGTTCCAGCTGTCCGTTGCAGTGGCCAGATCGATGTGCTTATTGATTGAATCTGTGGATGAGTGCCATGCCTAAGGAATTCCCTGGCTTTTCTCTGTTTGGCTTGTCCTATAATAGTAGTGTTGTCCCAGTCGAATTCATGTTGCTTGTCATCTTGGCCCTTGGCCCTTGTTGCTTGTCATCTTGAAATATGAAAGCAACCACCCCCAACACACACAAAAGAAGTTGTATCAAGACACTATTCAAAAGAGCCACAACACACTGCAGTACACCAGAACTGCAAAAAGAGGAAGAACACCTATACAATGTATTCGCCAAAAACAGATACCCGCGCAATTTCATCAACAGATGCCTAAGGGAAACACAACGGAACGAGGACATGCCACAACCGAAAGGACTAGCCATACTACCATACATCAAGAGCATTTCCGAACTGACAGCCAGACTACTGCGACCACTAGGACTCATAACAGCACACAAACCAACAGCCACTCTCAGACAACAACTCACCAGAACGAAGGACCCGACACCCAGCATGAGCAAAACCAATGTAGTGTACAAAATCCCATGAAAGGACTGCACAAAACACTACATAGGACAAACAGGAAGACAGCTAACGATCCGCATCCATGAATACCAACTAGCCACGAAACGACACGACCAGCTATCCTTAGTAGCCACACACGCAGATGACAAGCAACATGAATTCAACTGGGACAACACTAGTATTATAGGACAAGCCAGAGAACAGCCAGGGAATTCCTAGAGGCATGGCACTCATCCACAGATTCAATCAATAAGCACATCAATCTGGACCAAATATACCGACCACTGCAGCGGACAGCTGGAACTGACAACCGGAAGCGGCAGATTCAAACCACTACAAATGCCGGAGGAAAGATCACAGAAGCGCTTCACAGGAGGCTCCCAAGCACTGAGGACCTATCCCAAGCACCTAGACAGGGGACGAAACGTCTGCAACACAAATTCCCAGCTCGGCGAACAGAACCACAACAACGAGCACCCGAACTACAAATCTTCTCACAAACTTTGAGTGATAAACATTATTACAGAGACTATGAGGGGGACCAAACATTACGTCTCACTTCTTTGAGATCGTAAGCTGTTCTGCCAGCAAGTCCACATGACATTGTTATGGTAGGTTGTGCTTTATGAAACTCCTCGGTGTTAATTATTTCAGACTCTTATACAGTTCCACAACACTCCTGGGCCAGCAAAAGTGTCTGGGCAACTGGTGGTGAGTCTGAAGGGGCCTGCTCACTCCCAGACTCTCTTTGCCACCAGTTTCAGCATTTGAATTTCTCATTCTTCCAAAAGCACTGAGCAATAGCATGACAGTAGGCAAATACCCTGCCATCCCAGCAGCATATGGGAGTGGGAGATAAGCCTCACAATGATACAGGCTTCATTTCAGCAAGAACAGACGTGTGTGCTCTGGGTAGTTATTAAAATCTACCTCTTTGCCAATTTGTGCGAGTCTTGCCATAGTATTTATCCTTGTCTTCTAGATCTGTACATTAATTATCAGTCAAGATATATCTTGGTAAGGAAATGAAATTTTAAAAATCCTATACAATCATTTAACCCACCATTTAGATCAGATTTCCTTACTCAGATTTCCTAAACAAATCTTTGTATGTTTTACATTTGTTTGAAAGGAGCTAATCTTAGTTGAATTCACATGACCTGCTTCATGATTCAGACTTGTCAATAGCCAGTTGGCAAGATTACTTAACAAGAACAGAATCTCCTATGAACTGAAATGAATAACCTTTCATGTTTTAATCAAAGATTTTTTTTTAAAAAGTGTTCCCTTATACAGTTATCATTGATAGGCAATTTCAAGCATCGTATTTGTTGGAGAAAAAGGGACAAGTTATCACTCACCCTTCATAGTTTATAAGTTATGTGCCTTTGGTATTCATTAAAGAACTGTCATAAATCACTCTCACAATTGAGATACACCATCTATTAACTCACGATGGCTAATACGTGGTACAAAATAGTCTTTTCTTTTTGAACATTATTGTGCATTTATGCTCTTTGTGAGGGGCCCAGGAGCTTTCCATTATCTGGGAGAGATTGCAACCTGTGGCCTGTTTTTTTTAAAAAAGAAGCTTTGCCAGAATAAATCAAGCTGTTGTCAAATACGTGAACAAAAGACAGCTATTTGGAGCATTCACTTGTTCCAGGAGTTGAACATTATTTCCAGGTTTTTTTCATTATTGTGCTTTCATATACCTAGGCTATACAGTCAGGAACAAAAATACAGATTATAATTCATGTGAAGAGGTACAGAAGAAAAATACTAGATTCATTATTTGCATTTTGACTTTAGTAAATATTTGTCATAAAGTGAGTTTTAAGAGAAGAATTTATTTTGTGAGCATTGCTTTTGTCTTTTGGTGTTAGAAAGGTACAAGATTAATAAATGGCAGAATATTGTGATTAATGTTTCTTTAAAAAATATTTTTAATCATGAAACGCATGGTACAATAATTATTTTGGCTTGTATTAAAACCTATAGACAGTCACACAATATGTCTATATATTTTACAATAGCAACATATTTGTTCTACATAGATTTACATACTTAATGGATTTTCCATGTTTAGGAATGAAGTCTGCAATTTTCCATATTAAGCAAATATTTTAGAATAATAGTCCTTTGTCAGAAAGCAAAGTCATGCAAAAGAAGGTCTTTTTGGATGTGGCTGATGGCCTTTCACCTTTCGGATCTATGTTTGAAACCAGGCCAGGCTGATGGGATGAAAGCCTCCTTTATCTGTTGGCTCTAAAGATTTTATGTGAGTGTTGTGCTCAAGCTTTAAATGGTCAGGGATACACAACATAAAATGCAACCTAAATCATCACTTTTTCACAACTGCTGGCCATCCCGTCCTCTAAATGGAATCCAAGAGAACAAAGTCTTCAAGTCTGAATCTGAATAATGAGCATTGGGAGGCCATTTTATTGCAGATCTTGACAACTTGAGCAATGTTTAAGTGCATCGTGACAGATATGTGAATTGGCAGGGAATTGAGGGACACGGATAGCATAGATGGAAAAGATTTTAGTCTAGAAATACATCATGTGTGGGCGTAGTCTTGGCGGGCTGAAGGGCCTGTTCCTGTGCTGTACTTTTCTTTGTTCTAACTCAGCTAGTTCTGTCTTCAACTGACACATGCTTGAACATTCCAGCATACACTTACTGGTCACTGTATACAACTCTGTTAGATTTCTCCCTCTCTGACTTCGGCACAATGAAGCCAATTGGAGTCTTAACTGCCTCAAACCTATAAATTAACATAACATAAGGAAAGACCCTGTAACCTTACTGCTCTGTGTGCTTCTGTTTCATACTGCAGTACCTTTAGCAACTTTATATATAAAGAATACCAACTATAACACTTAAACCAAATTTTAAATGTATTATAAATCCTATTTATTTATTATCTCTAAATGCATATGTAGAGCTTCAGTGGTGCGTTCTAAATATATAATTCTGATAATTGGAAACAAAACATGCATCAAGCACTTCTTCAGTTGTCATAGTAACACAAAAGCATCTGCTACTGTTAGACACTCCAAACTTCAATTTTCTTCATTATTTATTTCACTTCTTAAAATCCTAATACAATATAAGTAACTATGATATACTTTACATAATTAATCATTAAATGCTGGTTATATCAGTTACTCATGATTTTAAATACTCACCCTGCTTAATCCTTATGAAACCCTGCTGCTTTAAATTATGCAGAATACTAATTCATCGAATTTCTCCTCAAATGGTAAACTGTTTCATAACCAAGACATTTGCATGTTTTACTTAGAGAGGAACAAAAACTCCCCCTCCCACTCACTCCTACAGTTTCTAATAAGTTGCTGTTGAATGAAAGACATATGTATACTAATCGAGGGGTAGGAGTTAGTCACAGCAGTTTGCATATTCACAGGGTTCAGAAGATGGCAAAAATCAAATTGTTGAGTTTGGAGGTTTGCAAATGTCATTTGAACCCAAAGATTATGTGCGTATTTGTGTGGCTAATTTTGACACTGATATTTCCATAACACCATACTAGATAAGGAGCCACTTGGCTTTTATCATTCTTTCAGTTCAGGGGTTCTGATCTTCAAAGAGGGCTGTTGAATCTGAACGACCAGAAGAAATGTCCATTTTAGCAGGCAGCTTGTGTTAAACCATAGCATTGCACTGCCACCTCATCTGTGGAACTGACTAATAATGTTGTACTGTGTACTTCTCAGTGTAATGCATCAGGAACTGACTGTCCAAAAAAATCTTTTGCAATTCAGTAAATCCAGCTGCATGAGCAAAATTTTATACTGGAGCACTTCTGGAAGTTGGACTCAATACCACTATTCTGCATTAGGAATGTAAATTTTTATATTCAGGGAAAAATAGGACTGAAGATTTTAATTTGGATATCTAGTTCATGTCTGGTCCATGAAAGTCTCAGTGCCCAGCAATAGCTAGCATAGTATTTGCTGTTGATGGCTTTAAGCAAGCAGGTTATACTCTTGTTTCCTTGACTGTCTTGATATTAATGTGCTTCCGACCTGTTCAAGCCTAATGAAGTCAAATCGATACAGAAATTGAAAGAGTGAAGTGCTTGCCAGTCTTATAATGGTGCTGAAAGTTGCAAGATTTACTGTCTGCAATATTTTACATTTAATAAGAATGCATGAAGAAAAGTACTCCACATCCAATGATGAGAGTTTTGCATGCGACATAATTAAATAATGGGCCATGAAATTCATGTGGGGCATAAATAGAAAATTTTGCCTTTGATTACTCTGATGCCTCTGAAGAGGCTGGTTTTTTCAGTTTCCAGTGAAAATGTCCTGAGCACAAATTCTTTATTTATTGGCAGTTCACAAACTGCTGCCACCTACCTCTTACAGTGGTAGCTTCGCAAAATTGAGAGGATTAGAATGAACATATGGCTCCCCTCCTAAATTCTCTGATGTTCACCTTCCGATCATCCATGTAAGTGGGTAACACAGTTCACCAGGACGCATTCATCAACATTGATATAATGGTTAAAAGGGCTTGTGAAAACCTATTCAATGTCCTAATGCTGTTTGCATGCATTTGCTGAGCATGCATTAGCTGCCACGTTTTGATTTTATTTATTATAGTCACGTGTACCTAAGTACAGTGAAAAGTTTTTTGTGAGCAATACAAGCTGATGATAGCGAACAAGAACATACAGATTATAGGGTGCTTAGAAAAAGTGAGGCCGAGAAGGTTATAGCTGCACCAAAGGTGCGCAAAGCAAGATCAATATTAGCAAGATCAACATTATTTGAAGTTAGAGAGGTCCATTCAGAAAGAACACCAATCGTAATTTTTGCAGACTCAGAATTTAGGTTTAAAAGTGTGGAATGGTTATAAGAAGCATGAGAATGAGATCTCCCGTAGAGAGCTCACAAAATGTCGCCTCATGTCAAAACCATCTCAAAACCAAAAGTCGTCTCCTGCTTTACACAGTGGCTACACTTCAGGAAGTGATTCCTTTGTTGTAAGTGCTTTCAGATGTCACCTGGTTGTGAAAAGAACCATAGAAATATTAATAAAAACCAAAAGAACTGAGGATGCTGTAATTCAGAAACAGAAGTTGCTGAGAAAGCTCAGCAGGTCTGGCAGCATTTGTGAAGGGAAATCAGAGTTAATAATTAGCATCTGGAAGATCACTGAAGCCGAAACATGAACTCTGATTTCTCTTCACAGACACTGCCAGACCTGCTGAGCTTTAAAACACAGCAACTTCTGTGTTTGTTCATAAAAATATAAATCTTTCTATTTTCCTTTTTGTGTCGTACACTGCAGCTTTCGTCTATCACGTAAAGGAAGCCCGCCTCTAAATGCTGCATTATAACAGAGGCATCTCTCATTGAGTCAGCAGCTCTTTCAAATCAGCCTCTAAAGTGTTTTATTTGTCTCACTGCCTCTTTAGCACCAGCCATGCCAAACCTTCTATCGGTCAGTGGGGGAGCACTTTGGGGCCAGCGACTATAATTCTATTAGATTTAAAATAATGATGGAAAAGGATAGATCAGATCTATAAGTTTAAGTTCTAAATTGGAGAAAGGCCAATTTTGACGGTATTAGGCAAGAACTTTCGAAAGCTGATTGGGGGCAAATGTTTGTAGGTAAAGGGACGGCTGGAAAATGGGAAGCCTTCAGAAATGAGATAACGAGAATCCAAAGAAAGTATATTCCTGTCAGGGTGAAAGGAAAGGCTGGTAGGTATAGGGAATGCTGGATGTCAAAAGAACTTGAGGGTTTGGTTAAGAAAAAGAAGAAGGCATATGTAAGGTATAGACAGGATAGATCGAGTGAATCCTTAGAAGAGTACAAAGGAAGTAGAAGTATACTTAAGAGGGAAATCAGGAGGGCAAAAAGGGGACATGAGATAGCTTTGGCAAATAGAATTAAGGAGAATCCAAAGGGTTTTTACAAATACATTAAGGACAAAAGGGTAACTAAGGAGAGAATAGGGCCCCTCAAAGATCAGCAAGGCGGCCTTTGTGTGGAGCCACAGAAAATGTGGGAGATGCTAAATAAGTATTTTGCATCAGTACATACTGTGGCAAAGGATATAGAATATATAGACTGTAGGGAAATAGATGGTGACATCTTACAAAATATCCGGATTACAGAGGAGGAAGTGCTGGATGTCTTGAAACGGGTAAAGGTGGATAAATCCCCAGGACCTGATCAGGCGTACCTGCGAACTCTGTGGGAAGCTAGAAAAGTGATTGCTGGGCCTTTTGCTGAGATATTTGTATCATTGATAGTCACAGGTGAGGTGCCAGAAGACTGGAGTTTGCCAAATGTGGTGCCACTGTTTAGGAAGGGCGGTAAAGACAAGCCAAGGAACAATAGACCAGTGAGCCTGACCTCAGTGGTGGGCATGTTGTTGGAGGGAATCCTGAGGGACAGGATGTACATGTATTTGGAAAGGTAAGGACTGATTAGGGATAGTCAACATGGCTTTGTGCGTGGGAAATCATGTCTCACAAACTTGATTGAGTTTTTTGAGGAAGTAACAAAGAGGATTGATGAGGGCAGGGCAGTAGATGTGATCTATATGGACTTCAGTAAGGCGTTCGACAAGGTTCCCCATGGGAGACTGATTAGCAAGGTTAGATCTCATGGAATACAGGGAGAACTAGCCATTTGGATACAGAACTGGCTCAAAGGTAGAAGACAGAAGGTGGTGGTGGAGGGTTGTTTTTCAGACTGGAGGCCTGTGACCAGTGGAGTTCCACAAGGATCGGTGCTGGGTCCTCTACTTTTTGTCATTTACATAAATGATTTGGATGAGAGCATAAGAGGTACAGTTAGTAAGTTTGCAGATGACACCAAAATTGGAGGTGTAGTGGACAGCGAAGAGGGTTACCTCAGATTACAACAGGATCTTGACCAGATGGGCCAATGGGCTGAGAAGTGGCAGATGGAGTTTAATTCAGCTAAATGCGAGGTGCTATATTTTGGGAAAGCAAATCTTAGCAGGACTTATATACTTAATGGTAAGGTCCTAGGGAGTGTTGCTGAACAAAGAGACCTTGGAGTGCAGGTTCATAGCTCCTTGAAACTGGAGTCACAGGTGAATAGGATAGTGAAGAAGGCATTTGGTATGCTTTCCTTTATTGGTCAGAGTATTGAGTACAAGAGTTGGGAGGTCATGTTGCGGCTGAACAGGACTTTGGTTAGGCCACTGTTGGAATATTTTGAGCAATTCTGGTCTCCGTCCTATCGGAAAGATGTTGTGAAACTTGAAAGGCTTCAGAAAAGATTTACAAGGATGTTGCCAGGGTTGGAGGATTTGAGCTTTAGGGAGAGGCTGAACAGGCTGGGGCTGTTTTCCCTGGAGCATCAGAGGCTGAAGGGTCATCTTATAGAGGTTTACAAAATCATGAGGGGCATGGATAGGATAAATAGGCAAAGTCTTTTCCCTGGGGTCGGGGAGTCTAGAACTAGAGGGCATAGTTTTAGGGTGAGAGGGGAAAGATATAAAAGAGACCTAAGGGGTAACCTTTTCACACAGAGGGTGGTATGGGTATGGAATGAGCTGCCAGAGGAAGTGGTGGAGGCTGGTACAATTGCAACATTTAAAAGACATTTGGATGGGTATATGAATAGGAAGCGTTTGGTGGGATATGCGCAGGGTGCTGGCAGGTGTGACTAGATTGGGTTGGGATATCTGGTTGGAATGGATGGTTGGACCGATGGGTCTGTTTCCATGCTGTATATCTCTATGGCCCTATGACTCTTAGAGTCTGCTGTGATTTTATTTGCGAGATGACCACTCCCAGCAGCTTGTGGTATTTGTCTTCTCTATAGTACATGGTACTGGGTAAGGGTTATTTGAGGTAGTTCTCTGGCACAATGCTCATTTCTAGAAATTCTAAAATGCAGAACCATTGCCTTGTACAAGAATTCAGACCTTTAACTGCATGAAAGCCTTGAAGGAAAGATGCTATGCTCTTTGAACTCATTGAACTCTCTAGGTTCAGCTTGCGTATCAGACCCTCTGTTCATGAGACTCCTACCCACATCCCATCAGCATTATTGAAATTGTGTTGGATCTGAAAATTCTGGTAACTTTTTCCAAATTAAATCTCATTAGACCACAATTATGCAGGTCAAAGAAGGCACCTCAAGTTTTCAGGGCCTAACTTTTTGCAAACAAAGTTAGATTTTACTTTAGAAATTGACTGAATTTTTTAATGAAGTAATGTTATGGCTGATGTTGTATATCTCAAGTTCCAGAGAATCTGAAGATGTCTGACTTGAACTGAAAAACATCTGCATCTAAAATGGTAACTTGTGGAGTAAAGGAGGTGTTGATAAATAGGGGAAGGCAAGTGTCACTTATTGCTGGTAATAGCTCTGTAATTAACAGAATGGACAGTAATCAATCCACATTTTGTAACTCTGGTAACCCAACTCAAAAGTTATTCTATGGAAATACTGAGCAAAGTTAAAGCCAGGACAAATCTAACTTCAAGTGTCACGTGGCTATATGAAGACGACTGAGTGCGTATGGTTATTGGATGAGAAAGGTGAATTTTTTTCTCCAAATCTAATTCAGTTTGTAGCTGATATTAAACTGACATCCAAAGTTTAAATTCTGTAGGTCGTACCATTGGGCCTGTTTTTCAAGGGTTCTAGTGAAAAAGCAGCATCATTAAGAATCAGTTCAAAATTAAGTGATCAGTTTAGTCTTTTGTATTAGGAGCACTAAGAACTGTCCAACTTAGTGTGACATTGCACTTGAGTATGACTTACAGGAGAGTGCCAAAACATTAAGGCAATTAAGCAAAATAAGAGGAAAAAAGTGTGTTTTGCTTTCTTCAAAACTTTTTCAGCCTTCAGGACATGATTCTTGCTCTGCTACAGGAGAAAAAGCTGGATAATTGATGAATATCTAGAATGTGATTAATGTTTATTCTATTCCTAAGGTTCAACGTAGTATGAATATAAAGCCGAATGCAATAATTAAGAAGTTCCTTAGAACCACATTAAGGGTGGCAGGACAGATGATGTGTCATAGTTGCAATGTGTGGGAGTTCCTGGATATCATCCTGGTCCAAAGCCAACACAAGTGTTTGAAGTTCAAGTAGCTTTGGCTCAGACGATATGAGTTAGAGACTGATCAACAGACAGTGCATCAAGGAACCGGAAAGTTACTTGGATTATTTGTACCAGGTTGGTTGAAAGGTTGGATGATCTGATTTGGTCAGTGTTTTGGAAGAGTTTGATTGTGAATGATGCAGTTGAGGGGACCCAGAGAGCAGAAGTGCAGCACCCTCAGCTTTTGCAGAAGTTCAATCAACTAACTGTCCATGGCACTAAGGTACATGAAGCCAGCTTAGATGGAGGAGTCAAAAGGAATGTAATGGTAGTAGGGAATTGTTCAGTAAATTGGATTGCAACAAGGAGAGTGAATCCAGATGCCTCTGTCATCTGCCTGCTGCAGGGTTCAGGATATCTGCTCAGGACTGCAATGGAACCTGGAATGGAAGGGGAAGGCTTGAGTCCATGTGTCAGCCAATGCCATAGGCAGGACAAAGGCAGAGGTTCTGTACAGTATGAAGAGCACGGTGTTTACTTACAAAGTAGAATCTCAAGGGTCTTATTTTCTGCAATATTACCTAAACCAGGTACAAAATGACAGAGAATAAATCAGATTAGAGAGGCTCAGAGTTTTGCCTGGGAGAAGTGGGTTTTGATTCATGGAGCACTGACACGAGTACTGGGGAAATTGAGATGTGTACCAATGAGACTCTCTCCATCTAAAATTTGATGGGGCTAGTGTACTTGCTGACCACATAACCAGGGAAGTAAAGAGGCTTTTGAACTGAATACCAGTGACAAGGGATCCAATGTGGGAAGGTGTGTTCAATTAAGGGGCATGGTCAGAGCCAATGAAAAGGTATTGATATGGGAAATTCCAAACAGATTGTGACAGGGATAGGTGACAGGGATAAAGATTATGAAACTAAAAGTCAACCAACAGATAAGACTCAAATGCACACAGAGACTAAAAGGATAAAACTGAAGGCTCTGTATCTGAATTCATGCAGTATTCAAACAAGACAAACAAACTGAGAGTGCAAACAGACATGGTTAAGCATGATCTGGAAGCCAGTAAGGAGACATGGCCGCAGGATGACATGGATTGACATCATATACACCAAACAGCTTTTGGTTGATTACCATTTTATATGGATTGCTGATCTGAGGCAGTGCCACAGTCCTGCTGACACCAATGACTACAGTAATTATTTGATTAATGAGACAAATATTCAGTGTTCCTGCAGGTGGCATAGGTACATATATAGTTGTCCTGACCTGGCTGACCTGGCAAATATCACTGCCAAGGTTCCAGCAGAATAATTAGTTCATTGAACACTTACTGCAGTAGAATGCCAGACATTTTTTTTCTCAATCGTCACATTGAAGATGATTATAATACCTGTTTTGAGGCAGTAGAACATTTTGCAATACATTGAGAAATAAATTGCTCAGTCTCGTGGAATGAAGAATATGCATCTCAATGCACAGTGAGAAAAATATGTGATTTGCTTTATTCCAACACACAGTAAGAGTTGATCATGATAAGTCTGTGATGATTTGCCTGTCAAATTTACTTGCCTCCCTGTAGGAAACCATTTAACCTGAAGTCGAATCATTCCTTGATGGCAAGAATGGAATAAGACAGCCACTCACTGTGTTGAGATTTTCAAATATGAATCCACATCCTACTGTTCAGATTTATCGTTCGTTTGATCTTTTCTATTTATCAGTCTGTCACACCCCATCTCCTGTTTTCCTTTCCACACCACCATTTTGATAGCTTCCTATTTTGGAGTAGTCACATTATTCAAGGAAGATATCCTGGCTACTGCACATAATGATTTTAATTATTTTAAATGGTTGCTTTGCCACATTTCAAAATCAAGTAAGTTGACAGGAGATTGGAGTGAACAATTCTCATAGACCATATTATCTGCTGGTGAGGTTTTCTACATTTCTTTCCAAGTGAGCTCGTGGGGCAGTGATAATGACCCTGCCTTTGTGCCAGGAAGCCTAGCTTCAAGTCCCACATGCTCCAAAATTGTGTAATAAGACCATTGAGGAGAAAGTGAGGACTGCAGATGCTGGAGATCAGAGCTGAAAATGTGTTGCCGGAAAAGCGCAGCAGATCAGGCAGCATCCAAGGAGCAGGAGAATCGACGTTTCGGGCATGAGCCCTTCAGCTCTAATAAGACCATTGAACAGGTTGATTAGCAAATATCTCCAAGTGGGATGGATGTGTTGCACTCTGCTCTAGAAGTCAACAAGTGATCCTTGGACCACACATTACACTACTTCACAAGAGTGGAGGGCTTGTAAAACAAAACCTGTCAGAGAAATATTAGTATTCATTGTATTTTTAAAAAGTAGTAATATTACCTTCCTTACAGTCTAAAGGTAGAGGCAGACCAACATGAAGTCACTTCTGGTAGTGATGTACAGGCAAGAAACGGGGATAACTGGAGGTCTCCACCTTGGTTTGCATGCTGGGAAATTAGCCACATTTCTTGACCACTGGATGGCAGGTAAGTAATGCAGTGGCAAGTTGACTCTTTGAGTGGTCAATAATTGACCATTTAAGAGCTTCAATTGCTAGCGGGTTGAAAAAGTCTTGATTGGACATTCTCTTCCAGAACTTAATGGGTGAGGTGATACAAAAGGGCCATTTATTTCTCCATTGCCAACTCACCCACTTGCTTCTCCTTCTCGTCACCTCCTGGTAGGTTCCATGGTCAAAGATTAATACAATGGGAAAAGTTAAGATTACGGGAGAAAGCTGGGTAGAAATATAAATACAAATCATAGGAGTTTTCACAGTTCTTTTTTAGAAAAGTGTTAACAAAGTAAGTATTTATTGTATAGAAAGTGAATCAGAGAAACTAATAATGAAAAACAAGGATGAATTGGAATTTTATTTTGGATCAATCCTGACTAATTATTCTAGTGTATTAATTGTAATTAATTTGTATGAAGGCACAGCAAGTAAGTGGGGAAATGAAGAGAATGTAATCATTTATTATGAGTTGAATTGACCACAAAAGTAAGGATGTTATGTTTCGGGTTCAACAAGGCATTGGTGAGACTAAATCTGGAGTACTTGTACACAACTGATTTCTACATTTCAGGGAGGATGTTAATCAGCAGGAAGCAGATCATAGAGGTATACTAGACAAATGTCTGGAATGGATGAGTTGTATTCTGAGGAAAGGTTAGACAGACTAGATTTGAGTGAGTTGGCTCTTTTGTACCATATAAGATCTTGAAGGCTATTGACAGGATGTTTACTCTTATGGGAGAATCTAGAATTAGGCATCACTTTTTAAATACAGGGCTACCCATTCATTTAAGCCAGAATTAGGTAGATTCTTGATAAACAAGTAGTGAAAGGTAGATGGTAATGTGGAGTCATCAAATCAGCCATGATCTTGTTGAATAGCAAAGCAGTCTTGAGGGGCCATGTGATCTATTCCTGTTCCTGATGCATCTGGTTCTGTGGTTGTATTAGACTGATGATTATTTGCAGGGTCTATTAGAAAAACGTCCAACAGATAGCCAACAACAACCTGTTCTTTCCCCAGAAGATATTCTCATGCTCAGGACTGAAATGTATGAGCAAATTTCAGAATGAAAAAATACAGGCTGTTGCAAAATATTAACAAGTTGAAACCAAAGCAAGAATAGAAGGGAAGTCTCAAAGATAGATAATGGCCAGATTCCACAGTAAATTAGGTCAATATGTAGGGTTTCACAATTAGAAAAAAACTGTGACTGAAAGCTTAATAGAGCAAAATACTTTGTAGAATTGATGTACCTTTTGCAGCAATGTGACTTGAGTATCACAGATTAATGAGTAGATAACTGGACTTCCCTGGCACTATTTAATAAATTTGACTCTTCTGATAATATCAGTAGTAAAGCCAATCCGCAGCATCGATTTAGATACAGCCATAAAATTTCAGGTGCAGACCCTAATAATTATGATTTTAGCTGCTGCACAATTTGGGCATGGCACTTGCTTTCTATATGCTGAGCTGAAAATGTGTTGCTGGAAAAGCGCAGCAGGTCAGGCAGCATCCAACGAGCAGGAGAATCGACGTTTCGGGTATGAAGAAGGGCTGATGCCCGAAACGTCGATTCTCCTGTTCCTTGGATGCTGCCTGACCTGCTGCACTTTTCCAGCAACACATTTTCAGCTCTAATCTCCAGCATCTGCAGTCCCCACTTTCTCCTTTCTATATGCTGAGCCGACTATGAAGACTTAAGAAGAGGAAGATATTTACAATGGCGATTAGCATGGAGACTGGGATGAGAGTCAGTCAGTTCACAATTTTGTGGCAATCAGGTAAAGGGATCAGGGTGTGGATGTCGTGAACAGAATAATTTCAGAGGGACATGACGTGGTAGGAAACAAACTAACAAAAGGCATGGCTTCAGCACTATGGCAGCAGAAAGTCTTTGGGATGATTTTGGCTTTGGGGGTAAAAATGGAAAGGCTGGAAGTAAAAAGGACCCTTGGCTGAATGGTCTCAATTGTAGTAAAATGCACATCCATGAGATCCTCCCAGTTGTCGGGGCTGAGGGCTGAGGGTTGAGGGTGGTGGGAGAGGGCATGTAGGAATGGTTCAAGGGTACATTCTCATTGGAAAGCAGTTTTATTGAACTGAATCAACCACATTGAGCAGTTCTGGCAGAGGTGAATAAGTCCTGATCGCACTGGATATGACTCAGCCAGACTCACTCATCTGATTGCGTGCCACATTCGTTAGTCATCACGAAGATGCGGGTCATATCAGGCAGAACAATGAGGTTACAAGATAATGAAGGCATTACTCCTGATTAAAGCGTCAAATGCGTTGGAAAATAAGAACGTTCAGGCAGATTGACAGTTGCCTAGGAAATAGGGAGCTAGAAGCTGCAATTGTAACAGACTTTATTGTTCTCTGTAGATTGAAGACAGAAGAAAATGGGTTTAAAAGGTGAGCAGTGATAGTTGCTCAGTTGCAGAGAATGTGAGGATAGAAGTTGTTGGGGTGAGTTTAGTAGGATTTGGCCCTAGAAAACATGTCAGATGAGAATTTGAATAAGGGTGAAGCAGGCAGTTAGCGTGTCAGTTCATAGAACAACAGGAATCTCAGATGGTCCTACAAAAGAACAACACAGAAATAGAGGTTGGGAGTTAATACTGAAACAACACTCTGGCACACACACATACACTGCCATTCCTTCATTATTATTGGGTCAATATTATGGCTGTTTCAGTATCTCCGCCATTGTGGGTGCACAATAGCTGTAAATGTTAATAGGCTCACCACCTATTCAGAGAAGCTGAGGAGAGGTAATAGAAACAGAAGGGAGCTGGAGTCAGCTATCTAGCCTGTTCATTCTACATCACCACTCAATAAGTTCATGGCTAATCTGGTTGTGGTCTCAGCTTTACTGTCAACGTTTCCTGAATCCCAACAGGACTTTCACTTTTTTTTGATAAAGACTCACAAGTGAAGAAGGGTTACAAAGGCTGCCATGACGAAGGCCTCCAAGCCCTCTGTTTCTTCCTCTCCCGGCATCCCCACCAGAACCCCTCCATTGACAACTCTCATTCGTTTGACTGAACTGGTCCTCACCCTCAACAATTTCTCCTTTGAATCCTCCCACTTCCTCCAGACGATAGGCGTAGCCATGGGCACCCGCATGGGCACCAGCTAAGCCTGTCTCTTTGTTGGTTATGTGGAACAGTCAATCTTCCATAGTTATACTGGCACCACTCCCCATCTTTTCCTCTGTTACATCAATGACGGCATTGGCTCCACCTCGTGCTCCCACGAAAGGGTTGAACAGTTCATCAACTTCATCAATACATTCAACCCCAACCTTAAGTTCACCTGGACCATCTCAGACATCTCCCTCCCCTTCCTGGACCTCTCCATCTCCATCAACAGTGACCTACTCAACACAGACATCTTCGACAAACCCACCGATTCCCACAGCTACCTGGACTATATCTCCTCCCACCCTACCTCCTGTAAAAATGCTATGCCTTATTCCAAATTCCTCTGCCTCTGCCGCATCTGCTCCCAGGAGGACCTGTTCCACCCAAGAACACACAAGGTGGCCTCCTTCTTCAAAGACCACAATTTCCCCTCCCATGTGGTTAATGATACCCTCCAGCACATCTCATCCACTTCCTGCACCTCCATCCTCGAACCACACCGCTCCAACCGCAGCAAGGACAGAACCTGCCAGGTCCTCACCTTCCACCCTACCAACCTCCATATACATTGCATCATCCCCTACCATCTCCACCACCTACAAACAGACCTTACCACCATAGATATAGTTCCCTCCCCACCCCTATCTGCTTTCCGTGATTTCCTTGTCAGGTCCACACCCCACTCAAATCCATTCCCCTCTCCTAGCAGCTTCCCTTGCCACCGCAGGAATTGCAAAACCTGTGCCCACACCTCTCCCCCTCACCACCATCAATGGTCCCAAATGAGCCTTCTACATCCATCAAAGTTTCACCTGCACTTTCACACACATGTCATTTACTGTATCTGTTATCCCAAGGCGGTCTCCTCTACACTGGGGAGACAGGACACCTACTCGCAGAGCACTAGAGAGAACACCTCCAGGACACCCATTCCAATCAATGCCACCGCCCCATGGCAGAACACTTGAACTCCCCCTCCCACTCCTCCAAGGACATGCAGGTCCTGAGCCTCCTCCATCGTCACTCCCTAACTACCCAATGCCAGGTGGAAGAATGCCTCATCTTCCACATCGGGACCCTCCAACCACATGGGATCAATGTGGACTTCACTAGTTTTCTCATTTTCCCTCCCCCCCCCACCTTATCACAGTTCCAACCTTCCAACTCGGCACCGCCCACATGACCTGTCCGACCTGTCCATCTTCTTTCCCACCTATCCACTCCACCCTCCTCTCCGATCATTCACCATTACCCCCTCCTCCATCCACTTATTGCACTCTCAACTACCTTCCCCCTAGCCCCAGGAATACACCTTTCAAGCATAGACTTAAAAACATTTTCTTTTTACTTCATTTTTTTTGTAGGATGTGGGTGTCTCTGGCTGGGCCAGCATTTATTGCCAGTCCCCAGTTGCCCTTGAAAAGGTGGTGGTGAGCAGCCTTCTTGAACCACTGTTGTCCACCTGCTGTTGGTTGACCTATGATGCCCTTAGGGTGGGAATTCCAGGATTTCGACACAGTGACAGTGAAGGAACAGTGATATATATCCAAGTTGGGATGGTGAGTGGCTTGGAGCGGAGCCTTAATGTGATGGTGTTCCCATATATCTGCTGACCTTGTCCTTCTAGATGGAACTGGTCTTGGGATTGGAGAGATTTGCAATGAGGAGAACTTTTGACATTTGAATCGAGGCGAAAAGGATTTCGGAAAGGTTGTTTATAGTTTGCTCACTTCCTGTTGTTGGCATCAGTGCAAATTTGTGTTGCAGTCCAACTAGTTGGTCAGCATTTTCTGTGATTAATTTATTAATTGTACTGCAGTTTTTGTTCGGTTTTGTAAAATTTCTATTTGGAATACTTAGAAGATCAACAGTTAAATCATAACGTCTTGAATTTAGTGCTGCTTTTATCTACATGCTTTTCAATTGAATTGAGAGTAATGTCTCATACTCAGTTTCCATGTTGTGAGTGGTTCTTGTTGCTATGGAAATGAAAGAATGATTTGTGCTGCAGTTGCTATGGAAATGATAGAGCAGAATTGTCACAAGGTAGCAGATGATGTTGGGAATTATGGGTTTTGATCAAATTGTGTGGAGATACTTGTCTTGTATTAGTTCTCATTATTTTTCATTGTTTAAATTGAAATAAAGAGAAACATCTATGAGGGTGGATATGTCTGATTCAAGTTCTTCATCATAGAAAAAAAACTGTATGGGAGACTTATTATTGAGGAAGATTCATATTAATTTAATATAAATAGTGACAGAGTAATCCATCTAACTAGGCAATGTTTTACACAAAGGTGGTCAGTTTTCTTTTCTGTCTCTCTCTCCTGTCTTGTGTTAATGCTCTGTGATGAAAATGGTGCTCTCAACAACATTGATTCTTCGGGAGAACGTACAGAGGCACTGAGCTGCCCAAACATCAGAATCCCCTCTCAACCTCTCCATTAGGTCTAAAGGCACAAACCACACCTGGCATCAACTTGTTTACAGGAGATACTGGAAGCATGACGCATTTAGATCAACCTACATTTGCACTTCCACTCCAGATTTTTTGCCTGAGTTTAATTTTCATCTCTTCAAATACATCCATAAGCTTGGCCTATGAGTGGCAGGACCTGTCCACATCTCAGTGGGCCTGCGCAACGCACATCTGTTGGATGATGTTTAGAAATAATTAATTGACTGTTTAATACTTCATCATTGCCTGTCACAAGCTTTGCACATTAATATCCAATTGGCTACACCGGTGATTTACTGGTGGTGGTGAATCAGAAATGACCTGCACAGATTCTGGTCAGCAAAATTCAATAACCCCTGAAAATGGGCACAGGGGTATTGGCCGTCACCCAATGACTGCAAGGAAGGCAGCATTCCATATTTATACTTCCTGCCTTTTCAAACAAACTCAATGGGTAGCCAGTGCAAACGTTGCTATTGATTGGCTTGATGTCTGATGGGGAGGCGCTAGCACGCTGAGAGCTAGCCTGTACTGCTTTCAGGGGAGGTATGTTGTGATCAGAGCAAGTGCTGGGAGGTGGGATCACCCCTAGAAGGCACTTAAATAATGGACAATCACGAATTAATCTTCCTGTGCAACTCATACCCAGTATGAGGACACCAGCTGGAACTGATCAACTGAGCCAAGAGGCATGGGTTTCAGGTGCTAACCTCCCTGAGCAGGCTGATTAGAATAGATGACTTTTTTAAAGTTAACACTGTAGTAAGGAACCCTCTTGTGGCATAGTGGTAGTGTCCCTACCTTTGGACAGGGTAAACCTGGGTTCAAGTCCCACCTGTCCCAGAGGTGTGTCATTAGATTTCTGAACAGGTTGATTAGAAAATACAATAAAGCAGACCCATTGTTTCCCATAAGAAGACTCTGCACGTTGATATGCATTTGGTTATATGGTTGATTTACAGGTGGCTAATAGTAAAAAACAGTCACAATGAGAAATAAATTGTTCACTTGTGTGTGATAGCATTTCTGGATAAAAGGAAATAAAGCTGACCCATTCACACTGACACTGCTGGAAGCAATTCCATTTCTATAATTCATTTAACTTCTCTGACGCTCTCATGCTTGTATTCAAAAGCAGCAGCACATTTGGGTACTATCAGGATAGCCTTTTGGCTACTATATATTACTCATATCTCCATTTGAAATTATACTTGCACAAGGTGATAAGATTGAGGCACTGATAGCTCATTTCAGACCTTGCTGCCTATATTTCCATTTTGACTAATGGAGCATCAACTATTAAATATTGAGGTGAAAGTCTGTTATCTGAATAAATCTGTCTGTTTAGTTCCTTTTAAAAAGTTTAGAACATTCTGACTGTTGCTTGTTGTGCTTTTCATTCCCCATGATCAGCTCAACTGTGTTGATTCTGTTTGGCATCAAGAAGCATGGCATGAAGTTATGAATATTTCAGTCTTTTTTTTATGAAAGACAATTAAAACAAAGATTTGTGCTACAAGTTATCTGAATTATACTGCATTATAATTAAAATTTTAAAGCAATAGCTGTTGTAGATAGCTGTAGCTGTTAAATTGGTGCTTTTATAGCTAGACCCCTGTATAAATCAAACATTTTAGCATCATGATTTTAACATCAAAGCATCATGAGTAGAGAGATTTTACATTTAGGAGATGTTTCCTTTCTCCTAAAGCACAGGGGACACATGACTACAACCGTAATAAATGATAAATAATTTTTAATAATTGTGGACAGTGGTAGCGTCTGATGCTCTGAGCCAGGAGGCCAGTGTTTTCGACTCATCCTCTCCAAAGATGTGTCCTACAGCTTTGAACAGATTGAACGAGCCTATATATATTTTGAGGTAGAGGCTCTATTCTGGTGTTCAACAATAAGCTTTGAGGATTTGCTGCAAGGAGTTCGATGGTCTCACACAACTGGGAGAAAGTGAGGACTGCAGATGCTGGAAATCAGAGCTGAAAATGTGTTGCTGGAAAAGCACAGCAGGTCAGGCAGCATCAAAGGAACAGGAGAATCAATGTTTCGGGCATAAGCCCTTTCTTCAGGAATTCCTGAAGAAGGGCCGATGCCTGAAACGTTGATTCTCCTGTTCCTTTGATGCTGCCTGACCTGTTGCGCTTTTCCAGCAACACATTTTTAAGGTCTCACACAACTGGCCAAGATCAGTCAATGCTATTTCCTACCAAGTGTATTATGAATCTTACACACTGCACAATTCATAACAATTCCATCGCTCACCAACTAAAATTCTCTATCATTCAGGCCTTTGCCAATTGTTCAAATGCTCCACTGCATTCTCATGAACTTAGCAGTAATGTAAACTTCAACACCTACATATCAAAGAATGTCCGCACCTACAGGGATTCATTTATAACAGCCATGTCATGAAAGCAGATTGCAACACCCACTGTCCTTCCTTGCAGAACAAAGAGATGCTCACACAGAGTCAGGAGGATCCAAACAAAGAGGGTAACGTGTGCCCTCAATCCCTTGACCCTAAGGAGGAGATAGTATTGTCATCCAGTGGAATATTTATTGATGATACATAGCAGGAGAGCTGAAACCATTGAAGATGGATTGCTTAAATTTCATTGAGTGCTGCTGTGTGAAGGAAAGGTCAGAGAGTGGGAGTGTCAGAGAATAGGAGTGTCAAAGAGTGGGTGTGTCAGAGTAGGTGGGACAGTGAGTGGGTGTGTCAGAGTAGTTGGGTCAGTGAGTGGGTGTGTCAGAGTAGGTGGGTCAGTGAGTGGGAGGATCAGTCCGTGGAAGGGTCAGACCCAGGAGGTAAGTAGAAAATGTTAGTGAATTATTAAGTTAAAAATTCATTAACAAGTTCTTAAATACATTAGTAACTAGACATTTTATATTCTATTTACAGTTACTTTTTAAATTTTTTTTTAATAATCAGTTCTTTTTTTCAGTTTGGGAACCATGACATCTTTTTGCAGAAATAAATCTCAAGGAACCTATAAAGATTTAAAAAATTGTACTTGCAGTCCGATGGCAAGTTTCCTCATGAAAATTTAGTATCCCAGAGGCAGGATTTGCACAAAGTGAAGCAGCAGACACACGTGACTGCAAATAGGAAGGAGATAGGTGTAGTGCAGGTGCCAACTTACCAGAGTGAATGGTCTCAGAGGATTCAATGAGCACCTCAAGAGGCCAGCTGAGAGCTGAACACTGATGGGTATCTATATTATGGTACATTGTAAAAATCACATGTGAAAGTGCATGAAGGAGTCTAGCACCTACTTGGCACAGGATGTGGAATTTATTCTATCCAGAATGAGAGTGGTGTCCAACACCATCAGCACACTTGTGGAGCCAATCGTGATGCAGCTTCTGACAGCTGATGTCTCAGCTCATTGCATCATGAACAACTTCCACCAGAGGTTTAAACGTTGCTGTGGAAACTGCAGACTGAAATCAGGCAGCTGGTCTGGAGGTCCCAGAATGCTCATTGTGCACTCCACACAACATTGCACAGTCACTACAATTGTCCCTGAGGAGGAACAATATTGAGGGGACAGCTTCTCTTCTGATGAATCTGATGAGGAAGTAATGATTGGTAAGGCACAGTTATGAAGTAGCATTTCACATTATTGCTTGCATGCTCTTGTTATTGAGAGATTTGCTGAGGTTCCACGAATGAGTCTACATGCAGTTTCGCCTGCAAAAGCTTTTTGTGCCCTTTTTCTAATGCTATTGATACAAAGCAGCTCTGCAAACAACCAAACCCCCTTCCAAGCAGACCTCCATATTCAGCAGTATGCCACCATTTCCCATTCCATAACTGAAACCTCCAAATATCAGCCGGCAACCAAGAATTGGCAACATGGTGTCAAAAAATATTGATGTCCGTCATATATACTAAAACAGAACATTTAAACTTTGTGGAAACTAACTCACACACATGCATTGCATTGTGTGTATACAAATCCTTCTGTTCTATTTTCTAGCAATTCTGCAAGTTGCAACCCTTGTGACATCAACAGAGGTAGAACCAGGCTGCACATTGCTTGCTCTGATAGCTGAGATAAACATTCTGTCTATTTAGTCCCTATGATGGAACAATTGAAAAAGCAGAATATTTTCTAACAGGTACGGAACTAGTAAGTGATTATACTCAAAGAAATTTGGGTACATTCACTCAAGGAACATAGAAAGTCAGCAAGTCAGTATGGCAAGCAATTAGGAAGGCAAATGTCTTGTTGGCCTTTATTACAAGAGGATTGGACTGAAGGGAGAAAAAAGTCTTAGTAAATTTATTTTATCAAAATCACACGTAGAGTACAGACTTTGGTCTCCACTTTTAAGAAAGAAATTATGTGCTTTAGAGTGAGTACAGCAAAGATTCACTAAATTGGTCCTTGAGATGAAGGTTTGTCCTGTGATACGAGGCTGAATAAACTGTGCCTAAATTCTCTGACATTCAGAACAGTGACAACCAACCACACGAGAAGTGGCTTTGTAAGGTAGATGCTGAAAAATTGTTTCCATTTGTTGGTGAATTTAAAATGCAAGACCACATTCTTAGACCAAGGGGCTGATCATTTAGGATGGAAATGGGAGAAATTGCATCACTCAAAGGATGTGGATTTTGTAATTCTTGACCCAAAAGAGTTTCAAAAGCCCCATTCTCGAAAAAGTTTAAGGCTGAGATGGATGGATTGTTGGTTTTTTTTCGAGATTCAAAGGACACGGTGGGCAGGCAGGACTGTGCAATTGAAGCCTAAGATTGGCTTTGATCATACCAACAGACCAGCAAGCTCAACAGACCAAATAGTCTATTCCTACTCCCATTGCTCAGGCTCTTGTGGAGTCCCTGAAGGTTATACCTACACTCCTGAGGATCTCCTGCAGAGGTGTTCGAGAGCTGAAATGACTGACCTCCAACAACCATAACCATCTTCCAGTGTGCCAGGTATGACTCTAACCAGCGGAGAGTTTGCCCCTGAGACCCATTGATTCCAGTTTTACTCAGGCTCCTTGATGCCACACTTGGTCAAATACAGCTCTGATGTCAAGGGCTATCACTGTCAGCTCACCTCTGGAATTCAGCTCTTTGTCCATGTTTGAACCAAGGGTATAATGCGGTCAGGAGCTGAGTGGCCCTGGCGAAACCCAGACTGGGCGTCACGAAGCAAGTTATCGCTGAACAGGTGCTGCTTGATAGCACTGTTGATGATACCTTCCATCACTTTACTAATGATCAGGAATAGACTAAAGGGTTGATAAGTTGGTTGGTCCTGCTTTTTGCGAACAGGATATAATTGGACAATTTTCCATATTGTCAGGTAGATGTCAGCATTGTAACTGTACTGGAAGAACTTAGCTGGAGGTACAGCAAGTTCGAGAGCACAGATCTTCAGTACATTGTTATGGCCTTTGACATATCCAGTGCTTTCAACTGCTTCTTGATATCGTGTGGAGCAAATCAAAATAGCTGAAATGATTTAATTTCTCATAAAAAACATAACTGCCAAATAATGATCATTTACCACATTAATCTTAAATTAGATTGAAATAGATTAAGTCTGATAGTCTGTGTTAACTTGCATACCAAAGATGAGGAGACATTATGCCAACAATTGTGAATCCAGTCTGAATTTCTTCAGGTCAACGACTATGACATAACAATTGGAGAATTAAACTGTATATGGAAGACTATCATGAAAATAAGTGATGAAACTCTCTTGAGTTAGGTTAGAGCTACATAAAGCACTTAAAAATAGTCAAGCAACCAACTGTTCTCACTTTCAGTTCTGATGTGATGTTATTTGTTCATGTTAAAGAATCTTGAAAGGAATATTCACATTACTTTAAATGTAGATATTTGCTCTGTGACTTCCAGCACCATCTGTTCACCCAACACTGAGATGTTCCAATCTGTCTGCTGCTCCAGGATTTTCTTCAAGGGCAAAGCCAATCCCAGATCGATTCTGTCAGTGACACATCCCCACATCAGATGCTCCTTTTCAGACTTTCTCTCTGTTACTGAAGGAATTTATTTCCAAGCATGAGATTCTTCTTTCACCTGTTTCAATTTTCCCCATTTATTCCTCATTCTCCTACACCCCACTCCATTTCTCCATCTTCTTCAATACTGATCAGATTACAAAAAGAGTATTTCCTGTTCTCTCTCTCTCTCTCTCTCTCTCTCTCTCGAGTCCTATTTACCCTAAATTCTGACCCGATAGCACCTTTCCTTTTCATGGTTCTTGCAGGCAGGTACCATAGCCGCCTTCTTCAAAACTGTCCTCATTACCCCTCCTTAAACATCCATCCATGAATCCTTTGTTCGGCCAAACTGGACACCTATCCATCTCACTATAAGTTACTCAAAGCTTCTGGCCACCACCCAGCTCCATGCTCTTTCAGTTTTCACAAGTCTCACCAATTTAACTTCTGCCCAATCTATATGCTGAGACTCGTCCTGTCTGCCTCACACCCATTTGAAGCACTTACGTCTGCCTTCAGATTCGGTGGGCCGAAGAGTCTATTTTTGTGCTGTACATTCAGTATTCTATTTGTCTGTCATAAATAGGTTGGAGTTAGGAAATATTTAGTTACCATCATGCCTTAAAATGCCTGAGTGAAATGCTAGAAATTAAATGTCCTTATGGACGACACAATAGTTCACTCTTGCACTTCGTGCCAACAACGGTTTCACGATTAGTATTCGTTTCACTTCAAATTAATTCCCACACCAACAATCTCTTCAACTATCTTACATGCTGAAGCTGCTGGCTCCATCTGTTCTTTTTTTGATATTTAACATAGGCTGTTAATAGCACTGAAACTGTTAATAGCAAGTTTAAAACACTTCAATTATTCTTCAACTTGCGTAAATGCCTATATCCGGGATTGCAATTTTAGCACACGTGAAATGAGTGTTTTGTTGCCTGTAGAGATTAAACTTAACACCACTACACAGGCTCTGATCAGAAATTTCAGAACTATAAAAAGAAGCAGACATGAATACTGGCCTAATTGTTAATTGAATTGTGTACTGGGCAGTAAAATGCCATTGTTTCAGTTTGGTACAGGTGACCAACTCATAGGAAAAAAACAGGAATGGATGGAGATGACTATACCTGTATTTTTGAATAGCATTATATTGGAAAACATCTTCATAACCTATTTTTGAAATTATGCCAATCAGTGCATTTTAGTTTCAAAGTCCAGTATGAGCGACCTTTAAAGATTTTTCTTTTGAGCTATTCTTTGTCCTGAAAGACTGCTATCTAGGAATGTCATCGATTTCTTTACCATTTCCTATGAACAGTTTGAACGTCCTGTTATTAAGCAACTACCCCTTCACCTAACCCACTGCATACAAAGAGCAGTTAGACTCATGGGCAAGAACGAATACATAAATAGAAGACTGTACAAGATAAATTCAGTAGAAATCTTTTCATATTCCCATTCTTTCTTCAATATATCCTTCAGTCGATATATTTTATGAGAGGTAGGCAACTGTGAGTTAACTTATTTAAAGTTGTTGTTGTTGGGACTAAAGAAATAAAAGATCAGTGATAGTTGATGTTTTATTGCATTCTATAATTGTAGGTTTGTAGAAATATTTCCTGTGATATTTTATGTTGATCAATTAATGCCCATGATTGGTATTGACTAGTCCAGTAAATCGTTATTCATTCTCAAGTGGATAATTCCTTAATTTCTTTACTGAATAGGTGAGAATCAGACTTCTCTGAACTATGTGAATCCTCTCTTGAAAGAACATTGACAAATGGCAAATAACCCCTACTTCAATATAATTGCACGACAAGTGGATATAGGTCAATATTGCATCCATAACACTCATCGTCACCTGTGCTTGCAGGCAACATATCTGTGGACACCTTTTGTATTTTGAACTGATTTTATTTCGGACTATAATTTATTTCAATATCAGAAGCAGGCATTGGAAAATTTGTAACCTTCATGAACGATAGGCAGAGATGTTAAGTTATGAAACATGTAAATAAGCAGATTCTTTTAATACTCAAAATGTTTCTTGCATGTAATGTTTTCTCTGGAGTTCTAATGCCAAGGTAAGCAATTAACCATCAATTAATACACCAGGTACATTGAGAACAAATTTGTATTGGTACATGAGTAGTGTAAGGGCAGATGCAGTACAGTGGTAGTGTCTCTACCTCAAAGCCTGGAGGCCAAGATTCAAGTCCCATCTACTCTAGAACAGATGAGAAAATAGCCACCAGCGTACCATGAGGTGAATGTGCAACAATGGCCACTGCTCTTGGAAACTAAGACATTTGACTTAAAAATTCTTCTCCTTATTTTTGGTCATAGAGATCAATATTGTCCAAGAATCAAACTAACAATGAATGAACTAATTGATTACTTCTAAAAGTTACAATTTCTTGCATCTACATTAAAACAAATTGTTTTAAAACTAAGTTAATAGATTTACAGTCAAAACTGTAAAAGGAAATAAGAATTGGCTTCAGCAAAATTTCATCCAAAACCCCGAGACCTAGGGGTGCAGGTGCATGGTTCCTTGAAAGTGGAGTCACAGGTAGACAGGGTGGTGAAGAAGGCATTTGGCACACTTGCTTTTATTGGTCAGAACATTGAGTAAAGCAGTTGGAATGACATGTTGCGGCTGTAGAGGACATTGATGAGACCACTTTTAGAATACTGCATCCAATTCTGGTCACCCTTCTATAGGAAGGATGTTGTTAAACTTGACAGGATGCAGAAAAGATGTTACTGAGACTGGAGGATTTGAGTTATAATGAGAGGCTGGATAGACAGTAACTTTTTACTTTACAGAATAGGAGGTTTATAAAATTATGAGGGGCATGGATAAGGTGAATTGTAAAGGTCATTTTCCTGGAGTAGAGGAATTCAAAACTACAGGTCATGGGTTTAAGGTGAGGGAAAAATTTAAAAGGGATATGAGAATTCTAATGTGAAAAAGTGGGTGGTGCATCAGTGGAATGAACATCCAGAGGAAGTGGTATATGCAGGCATATTTACAACATTTAAAAGACATTTGAAAAGGTACATGAATAGGAAAGGTTTAGAGGTATATGGGCCAAATGTAGGAAAGTGGGACTATTTAATTTGGGAAACTTGGTTGGCATAGACAAGTTGGACCAAAGAGTCTGTTTCCAAACTGTATCAATGTGTGGTACTCTATGACTTCATAAGTAGGACAGAATCCAAAGGGGTTGTTAATGGCAGTGCAGGGCAGATAGAGATGTTAAAAGGGTGTAAAGGAGGTGTGAGGAGAAGAAGATGAGTCTGTTTTGATGACTTTGTCTGTGTGTGCTGGGCAGAGGGATGTGGGATGATGTAAAACAAACGAACCATATACATGCCATGCTCTGAAGTTGTGGTATTCAAGTAGATCACTCAGAAAAGTCATGTCCATAAAAGTTGTACACATAAGTGGTTTTGGACTATATCAATGGGAATTAATTTGGAATATATTAGTTTGTTCCTATTTAAGATAACATCTGTGTGTATAAATATGTTGAAACTCAAAATGTTACATATTCCAGAAATGCAGTGTACATATTAGAATTCTCAAAGTAATGAGTGAGGAAGTAGATTAATAATCTATAAAATGAAAAGTAAACTCATATTATCCCATCTTAATTATCAAAAACAGATGTGAATTGGAGATCAGTTAGTTGAGGAGAAGAATAGATAGGCTACAGGCAATAAACTTGGGAAGCCATATTCAGGCCACATACATGACAAACACCAAAGGGAAGCCGCAGGAAATGCTAAGTAGTTGGACTGGAGAAAGTCTGATAGTTGTCAGGAATGGACATCCAGTAATTAATTAGTGTGGGACAATCCATGGTCCTGGTCATTCCAAAAACAAAACTGGTGAAGTGTCAATTCCAGGGACTTTCATGGGGGGGATTCTCTCCGTGACCTTTAGTCAACTATCTCACACTATTCTTTGCAGCTTGGCTTATTATGTAGGCTCTCATGGGGACATGCTTACGCTCGTTAATGGCAGAAGTAGTCACCACTGCTGGGATCACTAGGGACTTCCAGCACTATATATAAAACCTGGTCAAAGATAGCCAGCCAATAATATCCCATCGCTCTGGATATAGCAAGAGCAAAGCAAGACAGAAATGCTTCTGAGGGCACATTTGTACCGCAGGTGACACCCCATTTGAAATAGAAGCTCACAGTTAGCACTGCTGCCTCACAACTCCAGGGACATAGATTTAATTCCAGCCTCAGGCGACAGTCTGTGTGGAGTTTGCACATTCTCCCTGTGTCTGCTTAGGTTTCCTCCAGTTACTTCGGATTCCTCCCACAGTCCAAAGATGTGCAGGCTAGGTGAATTGACCATGCTAAATTGCCCACAGTGTTCAGGGATGTGTAGGTTAAGTGCATTAGTCAGCGGAAATGCAAAGTAATAGGATAGGGGAATGGGTCAGGATGGGTTACTTTTCGGAGGGTCGGTGTGGACTTATTAGGCCAAAGGGCCTGTTTCCACACTCTAAGAATTCTATGATATCTATGGTGAGCTAAAAATGCATTGCCATTTCCACCTGTAAGATACCAGTGGTCTTGCAGTGGCAATTCTTCTAGTGTGCTCAGATGTCAGCTCATCATCATTCATTAAATTAAAACCACACTCTTGCTGTGGAGAATTAAAGAGCAATGAGATTCTTCCCTTAAAGGCAGAGTGGCATCAAACAGATCGACCTCAAACAGCAGGTCGAGAAAATCGTAACCTCACACTGGACACGGAGAACAAGTCACAAATCCAATCACAAATCCCTGAATACCCGTGAAAGTTTCCAAAATATGCAACCCACTCAGGTTTCGAATTGATTACCAATCATGTTGCCACAGTGTGAAAGAACAGAAGTTGTATGACACTCCAACATGCACAGAGAGAGAGAGAGAGAGAGAGAACTCTTGTGATGGTTGTGAGATGATGCTGAGTGACAATCAGTTGTCAGCTAAGAGCACCTCAGATTAACACAAACCTCCACAGATGGGAACTCAGTCAGCAGATCAGGATGAGTTGTCAAAACATCAAATTATGATATAAAAGTTTTAATTATTCATCTTGGTAACTCTGGTTTTACAAATGTCAATGCGCGATGATGTTTGTTCTTTTTTCTTTCTTTGGATGTTGTGCTACGTCTCTAAGAAGATACATGATATTTTTTAAGGAACATGATCACGTTGCCTTCGCCATGTCAATGATATTAGTCACCACCTCGCTGCATCCTCTGGCATGCTGAGGGAATCCTGCTACAGTACATCCAAAGCGCTTAGCCTGAGCCAAGAATCATAAATTCCTGTGATTGTATTGTACATGTGTAGATACCAGGTGCTTTAATAAAATTTCATTAAATTCCACAGTATGACGCGATCCACGTCTCTGTTTTTGTGGATGAGCACAATTGTAGCAATTTGAACAATACTATTTTCTTCTGTTTCATTTTATGATTTAGAAAACAGACCTGTTGTGGGAAAGTGCACTTGTTTTAAGCTATAATTCCTTCGGCTGGCTTATCTAAGTCTAAGGATACTCAGAATTGTACAAAGTGGAAGCCAGCAGGTCCCCATCTTTCCTGAAATCCATCGTGAAATGTCCAAAATCAAGCCATCAAACTGGATTAAAACTTGATGCGGCACCACTTGATGTAGTGTTGGTGAAACCTTGGCTAGGTGTCCTGATGTGTTTCGAAAGCCCACATCAAATCTTCAACAGCAAGTAAACAATGAAAGCTGATTGACTTTTAAATGCCCAATATCTTCAGCAGTGACTGATTTACTGCAAATCAACCACTATGAGAGACGCTGTTAGCTCAAGTGCCAGCTATCAAACTGGCATGCACCCATTAATGAGTACCAGCAGGCAACCGATGTGACACTCATTTGTTTTAACAATTTTCTGGGTGACATTTCTAGAACTGGTTCCAATTCCTTGACCAAGAAGCTGTCTTGTGAATGCGAGCCAAAATCAAATTTTGAGCTCAGAATCCTTCCTGGTAACCTTGGAAACTTATTAATGTCTGAACGAGCTCTTAAAAATCACGGCTTTAACGTGCAGTGACAATTTTAATTTGTGCACAAATGCAGCAACCTTATACTGTTTAGTGTGTCACAATTTTAAGGTAGACAAGAAGTTACCATTTTCACAAAGCTAATACGCTAGATGTTTCACCTTAGAGACCAATGCTTGAATATTTGAGTTGTCCTTCCCATCTGTCCCTCACTTGAAATCACTTTACTATTTATACATAAATAATGGCAAGAGTCTCTTGTGGCACACATTGGTAGTGTCCCTACATCTGGGCCAGGAGTTCTGAATTCAAAACTCATCTACCCATTTTTTAGAATGTACCTGAATAGGTTGATTTAAAAATTTCTCAGTAACAGAAAGCGCCATTTGATAGGAAACTTTGCCCGTTGTGCTGTGTGCATTGATTTTCTCAAAGCAGAGATTTTCTACAAAGGGCAATATTCCTTTGGGAATGTATGAAGACCACCACAAGACTTCTGTCCATTGTAGATTGTTCTGACTAGTCCTCTTCCATGTGATGGCTCATTATGAACCTAATTAAGACCTACCACTTCCTAAAATTCGAAACAGGATCTTCAGTCCTTTCCAGAAAAAAAGTTGAACTCAGCCTACAGGATCTCCATCACTTCAGAGTTCTGCTCCTGGTGTACGCTTTCTGATTTGGAAATGAATTTCCATCCTTTCATCATAGCTGTGTCAACATTCTGGAAGTCTACCTGGCAGCACTGGAGTAATACACCCACCATATGAAATACAGCAATTCACGGAGATAGCTCAGCTATACCTTCTCAAAGGAAAATAGGGATGGCCATGAATTCTGGCCTTGCCATCACCTTTTGCATTCTGTGCATGAACAATTAACAGAAACTATTTCTATTATGGTAGTAGCTCTTACAAAAGCTGGTAACAAGATAGTATATTTTTCTGAACCAAACTATCAGTGTGGGTGTTAACGTTGTGCGGACAACAGAAGACAGCTGATATGTTCACATTATTGTCTAATACCCGGAGCCTATATTTGATTGTCGACAGCAAGTGACAGATCTATCTGAAGATTCATGCATCTTACTCAAATACAGCACAGAACTAGCCTTAGCAATAACTAAGGGCAACTGGTTTGTTTAAATCTGGTAAGATATGGCACATTAAGAAGATATTTGCATCCTCCTCTCATGTTTCAAGTTACAAAATAAAAGTGTTGAGGAAGCGTGAGAGGTAATTTTAATTACTTTCTTGGTTGAGGAAATTGTAGTGCTGGAGTAAGGCTGCTGCTCATTTGAGAACCACAGCCTGTGGCTACATAGAGGGACTGATAGTTCTATCCTGATTCATGTGACAGCTTAAAGACTTCTTTTGATACGATCAAAAGTATTACAGAGGAAACAAAGGTCCAAATGCTCACTATAAATCAAAGCAGTCAATAGAATGAGTGCAATGGATGAGTAGAACAGTTGCATTGAATATTTATAAGAATCATAATTATCAGTTACAGTGAAAAAAAATCTTTGCACCAATCATAAAACACTTAATCTCCAGGCCCATATGCAATTCTTTGGGCACATAGTCATTGACACATTCCTGTTTTCATAAATGTAGCAATGAGGGAATATGTGAAAACTTCGCTGAATCAGAACTGTACTACCAACAATATCAGGAGTCAGGTTGTTAGTGCTTTTTTTTCTTGGCCAAATTATTATTCAATGGGCAACATGTATAAGAATTAAGGTTTCTTCCAGAGTTGGATCAGAGATAAAGGAAGGTTAAGCAATTAAACTGTTTTACTACAATCTTTACTGTATACAACTGAAGATTACCTGTTGTGGGGTTTGAAGCATTAGATTAGATTACTTACAGTGTGGAAACAGGCCCTTCAGCCCAACAAGTCCACACCGCCCCGCCGAAGCGCAACCCACCCATACCCCTACATCTACCCCTTACCTAACACGACAGGCAATTTAGCATGGCCAATTCACCTGATCTGCACATCTTTGGACTGTGGGAGGAAACCAGAGCACCTGGAGGAAACCCACGCAGACATGGGGAGAATGTGCAAACTCCACACAGTCAGTCGCCTGAGGCGGGAAATGAACCCAGGTCTCTGGCGCTGTGAGGCAGCAGTGCTAACCACTGAGCCACCGTGCCACCCACAAAAAGTTAGTTCCAATGCTTGCATTATTGACATGTTTTCTGTACCCCTGCAACACTGGTCATATTTATTAAGAAATGTAATTAATGATTAATCGACAGGCATCATGTTATATCCAAGATTGGATAGCACAGTACCATATTCAATAGATTATTGAATTGTGTTATTTTTTATACTTTTCAGGAAGGAAATGAACTCTGTGTGCTAGTCTGTGGAACAGAACATTTTCCACAAATGACTTTGAACTTTGTGCTGTACAGAAAACTGCTTTTTCTCCCTTTTTGACCATAGTGTAATATGCACTTAGACACCTGCAACCTTTGGTCTTGTTGAACTCTTCTTTTTCAGATACAGGTATTATCCTTTCACACTATTTTTCAGGGCAGCTTTTGCTTTTGTAGCAGGTGGTGTTTTATAATTAAACCAAATTTTGGGACTGTCACAGAACTTTGACCAATTTAACATGGCTTCAGTCAAGCACAGATCAAGGGGAATTTATTTGTTCATGCCAACAGATTGAATATTTAAAAATGCCTGGAATTTTCAAGAGAGTGTCATTAATGAATTCAGAGGCCTTAGTTCAGGGACAGCATTATCAGATGACTCCATAACACCATTCAATGCAATCAGCTGGAATCAAGGCCAAACACAACCCTTACTATGCCTCAGCTCTCCATACCTGTTGCTTGCAGTCTAGAGCCAGATATGTCTTTTTCAATCTAATTTCCAAGAAGCCGCAGCACATCACTCCAATTATTCAGAGGAGTTCCATTGCAGATTCAGCTCTCTAAAGACATTGTAGTTATAAATACATTTGCCGAAATCTAATGAAACCCACAGATGAATTTTCCTGGCTTCAGCATTTTAATCAATGCAATCAACTTGCAAAATGAAGCCTGAAAAACATATTTGTCTCACCGTTTCTTAATTTAACATTATTTATGTATTTTCTAAGTTTCATGAAATGCAAACAAAATTGTTTTGAAGAAAAAGGTAAGGTATTACTTTTCATTAGTTATTTTGAATTCTTTTACATGATAGCATGACAAACATCGTATTTACTTGTGTGTTGTGAAAAAGTTAATTTTCTCACTGCTGTTACAACATGCGACACAAGGTGCCAAATAGCCTACTCCTGTTCTTATTTCATGTTTGTACATTCAAACTTTCCAAGGCGATCCAAATTTTCTCTCTGATGTATCAGCCAGGGCTTAGTGACTTAACATGCTCACCACCAAGTCAGAAGATTGTGAGTTGAGACCAAAATTGAAGTTGACCCTCCAGGAAACTGTTGGAGATTCCATATTTCAGACAATGCATTAAACTAAGGCCCCATGACTGCCTTCTCAGCTACAGATAAAAGATTTCAAAGCACTATTTTGAAGAAGATCGAAGGAATTTTCCATGGTATCCTTAAGCATATTTATCCCAAGATCCACATCGCTTAAACAGATTATGTGGTCACTATCACACTGCTGTTTGTGAAATTGTATCATGCAAAAATTGAATCTTATACAAACATAGAAAATAGAGGCAACATTCAGTCATTTGGTCCATCGGGTCTGCTCCATCATTCAATATGATGAAAACTGATCCTCTATCTCAGTGCCTTACTCTTGCTCTGTCACCATATCCCTTGATGTCTTTAGTGTTAGGATGTACGTAGATTTTTAAAAAATTATGATTTGTTTCCACTATCTAATGTAATAAATAACTGCTCAGGATCACCACTCCCTGAAGAAATTTCTCCTCATTTCGCTCCTCTGTGACACATTGTCCTAGAGCACAACCAGATGGAACATGATCCTTGCATCTACTCTGTCCAGCTCTCTCTGAATTTAATATATTCCAATGAGATCCTATGTGTTTCTTGTTTTTCAGCAAATGTCTCTGCTACAAAAGGAGCTAATTGGCTGTCAAGTGCTTTTGATTTCATGTTAGGAGCTACATAACGGCAAATCTTCTTTTCCTTTGTGTCTATTTCTATGAGGAATTTAGTTGCCGCTTTGGTTCAAAGCTCATTCTTTCTACATTCATTTCGGATATAATGCAGTAGTTCCAATTCCAATCGTGCGTTACAAGAAAATCATGCAAAAGCCATGCCATTTAAACTAATGGGCTGGAATCGTGGTATAGCCAATAACAGGGAAGGAAAGTTCACTTTCGACAGACAACAGTCTAAATTCTTCAATTGCATTAAAGCCAATTCATGTTGAAAAATACGCAATATAGCAGAACCAATTGTATCTACTTTTTCCTCCCAATAGACTTGCTCAATTTCTTCTGTTTTCTTGCCTTCCTGCATCCTTTTATTTTTCTCCTGTTGGGTATATGGATTTACCCTTGCCCCTGATCCTGCTGTAACCTACCACTACTCCTCAGCTTTCCCACTTTCCTGTTTTCCCATAACTGAATCTCCCTTGTGCAAAACCCACAGCTATCCTCTGTGCATCACTCAGAAATACAGTTCTGTATCATTACAAGTAGCTAAAACCAACTGTTCTGTAGGCCAACAATCCCACTGGGGATTATCCTGATCAGGGACATCCAGCTCAGCACTGTCCTCATGACCTGTCCTACCTGTCAATCTCCCTTCCCACCGATCTGCTCCACCCTCCTCTCTGACCTATCATCTCCATCCCCACCCCCATTCACCTATTGTACTCTTTGCTACCTTCTCCCCAGCTCCCCCATTTATCTCTCCACTCTGGAGGATTCATGCTTCCATTCCTGATGAAGGGCTTTTGCCCGAAACGTCAATTTTTCTGATCCTCGGATGCTGCCTGACCTGCTGTGCTTTTCCAGCACCACTCTGATCTAAACCCCCATTATCCTGATTAGTCTGTTTTACAACTCAGGTCCTACACATTTCTTCCTCTTTGACCTCTGTCACTGGATCGATTCTCATTTTTCTATTTGTATTTCCTTCCAATTGTCTATTCACTTATGAACAATGTTATTGCAGATGCTGGCATTAACATAGACTCATATATACAGCATGAAACAATCCCTTCTGATATCCCAATATTCCAATCTGACCTGGTCACATTTGCCATCATTTGGCCCCTATCCCTCTAAACCCTTCCTATTCATATAGCAATCCAGATGCCTTTAAAGTATATGTTCCTCATACCTCACAATCTGAGTTAGCTCTTGTGTAGTTACAATTCTTCTATTAGTTGAAAAAAAATTTACAAATTATTTGTTGAAGCTTATTTTTGAAGTTAATCAAAATTTAAAACAATAACTCTTTTATTCAAATCTTATCCTACAAAAATGTGAATTCTTTCATTTATAAGCCATTTGTCAAAATTGTAGCCCAATCATTTGTCTTATGATCATATTCTATACATGAGTCAAACCATGATGAAAACGAGTCTGGTATCAGGGCTCAGAGTAGAAAAGAGAAACTGTGATGACTGAACTTATATTTTATTTCTTTCTGGGACGTGATCAACACTGACAAAGCCTTCATTTATTGCTCATCCTTTTGCCATAAAAGTTTATACCTCTGATTCATTTGCTGAGCCACTTCAGATGGCATTAAGGTTCAGTTTGTCTATTCCAGACTGCAGATTAGATTAAAGCATCGACAAGATCAATTAAGAATGACATTTTCCCATTTATAAAGAACATTGTTGAACCAGATGTGTCATTACGTCAGTCTGTCAGCATTCAGAGTAACTTGCACTGATGTAAACCCACAAATTACAAGATTTCTTGAAATCAGTGTCACAGCTTGTCATGATGCCAGATTAAATCATGATTTCTGGGTTATTTGTTGACTGAAACTATATGTTGAAAACTGCAGTCCAGAATACCAAAAGAGAACTTTAACAAACTTTATTCACGTAGCTATTTATGAGGTATGATAAAAGAGAACATGTTTCTGCAGTCTTGCAGGCACAGGCTGTAGTTTCATGTGATCTCATATCGCTTTCACACATGCAGCACTTGAAGTGAACTAAATTGATCCTTTACTCTCCACCATTCCCTGCAATATCACGGAAACTATAATATTTGATTCAACAGAGCAAACAGCCAATCAGCTCAAAATTGTGTTTTCCCCTTCCTGTTCTGTTCTGGGGTGACAATTTCAAGGAGTGAACCATATTCATGTTCTTAGGCCAAGTTCTGCTGCTTTTAAACCAACAGTTTAGGATTACTTTGGAGTGAGTTGGACCTTTTGATTATTGCACTCAGTTATCCTTTTTAATATTCAATTAAGGAATTAAGGCTTTTCTGATAATCTCATGGAATTTTTGAAACCTTATCTCATCTAATGTGCAACACATTATCCATTTGTACTTTGATTGAAGTATTATTTTCATGTCAATGACAGCTGTGCCTTTTTTATCAGCAGGAGGTTATTTCACGGTATGAATTAAAAACTTAGGTAACAATCCCCATTGTGCTAGTTTGCCAAATTTGAATCATTTCTCACAAATCCAAATTTTAGAATCCGAATTTAGCAAGAAGCTCCATTTTTGGAACTTGCTTCAGTTTTTGACTGGAACATCTTAATGGTTTAATGAAGCCAGAATCTTACCTCCATATGCCAATATCATTTTTATTTTGTTCGTACATTGTATGTACGATTCATTGGCAGCATTACCATATACTGCCCAAATCTAATGACCTTTGAGAAGTTAGTGGTTAGTAGTCCATGTGTGTTGGTATCCCATTGTGCTTTTAGGGAGAGACTTTCAAAATTTTGACCCAGCAATAGAGAAGGAGCAGTAATGCAATTCTAAGTCAGGGTAGTATGACTTGGAGAAGAACTTGAAAATTGCAGTTTATCCATCTGCCTATCATGTTCCAGGAGGTAGAAGTCACATGTTTGAAAGGGATTGTGATAAAGCCTTGACAAATTGCTGCAGTCCACCTTGTAGATGATCAACACCACTGCCTCTGTGTGCTACTGGTGGAGGGGGTGAATACTTAACCTGTGGATACAGTATAAATCCAATAGGCCACTGTCTCCTGGATGGTGGTGAGACTATTAAGCCTTGATGGAGATGCACTCATCTAGGCAAGCAGAAAATGTCCCACCACACTCCTGACTTATAGATGATGAATAGACTTTAAGAGTTAAGGGAGTTACAAACATCAACATTCCCAGGATCTAACATGCCCTTGGATTCCAGTGACTTTAAAATGAATTTGCTGATGAGGTAACAGAGAATCGATGAGGGGAAGGCTGTTGTGGTTCACATGGAGTTCCAAAAGGTGTTTAATAAGTGCTACATAACAGATTTGTGAGGAAAATTTTGGGTTATGAAATAAGAGGGGCAGTCGCAATACATTTACAAAATTGGCTGAGGGATAGGAAACACAGGAGTGGTTAACGAGTGTTTTCCGGCTGAAAGAATGGTTGCAGTGGTGTTTTTCAGGCATTGGTATTGGAAACCTTGATTGGATCTTGATGTGAAAGTGACCATTTCAAAGTTGGCATGGCAGAAAATCAACCTAATTGATAATAGTTATTTAAAGAAATACTGACATGGAGTTTTAAATTGGACTAATTGTTTAGACAAGTTTAGACAAATTAAATCTAGATGGCTAGCATGTGGTTCAGAATAATACCAACAGTTTTGATGTCCATTCGTGCTAAAATAGAGTTGGGACCTGCTGTCTCATCCTGCTCTTGTGGGTGGAAGGCAATGAAAAACTGTCACTGACAAAAACTGACAAGAGATTGTTTCAAGATGAAACATCATGAGCAAAAGGTCTGCCTTTGAGCACAATGAATGAATGAGGTTGATGTAATAGTAACTTTTTCCCTTTGTCGGGGTGGGAAGTGATAATGATGCTTGTAATTGGATGACTTTGAGTTGCACTTACTTCTGCCACTTTGCAAAATCACAAAGCCCAAACATAAAATCTCTGAATGTCTTATGGTCATCCAGAGGGAAAACACCAGCACATTAATGCAATCACCATCATTTTAATGTTTCTTTGGGAATTGCAAGCAAGGAATGCTGCAATAAAGTAAGTGCCCATGAAAATAAAAATCTGAGTTTCTTAAAATTGCATCACAAAATTAGTAATTTAACATTTAAATGTTGGAAACACCTTCTGAGACTTATGAGTCAGAATCATCAACAGCTATAAACAGTATGAGTGTACTGGAAACCACTATGATACAGATCTATTTTAACTATTTTCTGTTTTGAAAATGTATGCGTTGTGTGTAATTGCGCAAATGCTGCAGAAAGGGAAATTTCCAAATCACAGACATTTGGAATGTTTTCTCTGACATTAAACATAATACTAAATATCACTAAAAAATTGAACAAACTGCTGTTTTTCAGCATGTCAGGTATGACGATTTTGGTTTATGAAAAGTACACTCTGCAATATTATGTTTCTCCCCGTTATTTAGCTTTTGTTTATTCACTCATGGGACGTGGGTGTTTCTGACTGACCAGTATTTATTGCCAGTCACTATTTGCGCTAGCAAACATGGTGGCCTTCTTGAACTGCTGCAGTCCAAATGCTGTAGGTTGACTTACAATGCCCTTAGGGAGGGAATTTCAGGAGTTTGAACCAGCAAAAGTGAAGGAACAGCAATATATTTCCAAGTCAGAATGGTGAATGAATTGGAGGGGAAATTGCATGTGGTGGTGTTCCCAAAAATCTGTCATCTTTGTCCTTCTAGATGGAAGTGGTCACAGGTTTGAAAGCTGCTGTCACAGGAACTTTGGTGAATTTCTGCAATGAATCTTGGAGATAGTACACATTGCTGTTACTGAGCGTTGATGGTGGAGGGAATGGTGCAAATCAAGTCGCCCATGAATTGACATCAAAACCAGACTGTTGGTATTAGCTTAGATTCTCTACAGTGCAGAAACAGGCCCCCTGGCCCAACAAGTCCACACCGACTGTCCAAAGAGCAACCCACCCAGGCTCAAAGGCATACATTCACCCCTGACTAATGCACCTAACACTACGGGCAATTTAGCATAGCCAATTCACCTAACCTGCACATAGAACATAGAACATAGAACAATACAGCACAGAACAGGCCCTTCGGCCCACGATGTTGTGCCGAACATTTGTCCTAGCTTAAGCACCTATCCATGTACCTATCTAATTGCCGCTTAAAGGTCACCGATGATTCTGACTCTGCCACTCCCACGCGCAGCGCATTCCATGCCCCCACCACTCTCTGGGTAAAGAACCTACCCCTGACATCCTCCCTATACCTTCCACCCTTCACCTTAAATTTATGTCCCCTTGTAACACTCTGTTGTACCGGGGGAAAAAGTCTCTGACTGTCTACTCTATCTATTCCCCTGATCATCTTATAAACCTCTATCAAATCACCCCTGATCCTTCGCAGTTCCAATGAGAAAAGGCCTAACACTCTCAACCTATCCATTCCAGGCAACATCCTGGTAAATCTCCTCTGCACCGTCTCCCTAAAATGAGGCGACCAGAACTGCACACAGTACTCCAAATGTGGCCTTACCAAGGTCCTGTACAGCTGCAACATCACCTCACGATTCTTGAATTCAATCCCTCTGCTAATGAATGCTAATACACCATAGGCCTTCTTACAAGCTCTATCCACCTGAGCTGCAACTTTCAAAGATCTATGAACATAGACTCCAAGATCTCTCTGCTCCTCCACCTTACTAAGAACCCTACCATTAACCCTGTATTCCGCATTCTTATTTGTCCTTCCAAAATGGACATCCTCACACTTGACAGGGTTGAACTCCATCTGCCACTCCTCAGCCCAGCTCTGCATCATATCTAAGTCCCTTTGCAGCTGACAACAGCCATCCTCACTGTCCACAACTCCACCAATCTTCGTATCATCTGCAAATTTACTGACCCACCCTTCGACTCCCTCTTCCAAGTCATTAATCAAAATTACAAACAGCAGAGGACCCAGAACTGATCCCTGCGGAACTCCACTTGTAACTGGGCTCCAGGCTGAATATTTACCATCTACCACCACTCTCTGACTTCGACTGGTTAGCCAGTTCTCTATCCAACTGGCCAAATTTCCCACTATCCCATGCCTCCTGACTTTCCGCATAAAACTACCATGGGGAACCTTATCAAATGCCTTACTAAAATCCATGTACACTACATCCACTGCTCTACCCTCATCCACATGCTTGGTCACCTCCTCAAAGAATTCAATAAGACTTGTAAGGCAAGACATACCCCTCACAAATCCGTGCTGACTGTCCCTAATCAAGCAGTGTCTTTCCAGATACTCATAAATCCTATCCCTCAGTATCTTTTCCATTACTTTGCCTACCACAGAAGTAAGACTAACTGGCCTGTAATTCCCGGGGTTATCCCTATTCCCTTTTTTGAACAGGGGCACAACATTCACCACTCTCCAGTCCCCTGGTACCACCCCCATTGACAGTGAAGACGAAAAGATCATTGCCAACGGCTCTGCAGTTTCCTCTCTTGCTTCCCACATAATCCTAGGATATATCCCGTCAGGCTCGGGGGACTTGTCTATCCTCAAGTTTTTCAAAATGCCCAACACATCTTCCTTCCTAACAAGTATCTCCTCTAGCTTACCAGTCCGTTTCATACTCTCCTTTTCAACAATACGGTCCCTCTCATTGGTAAATACCAAAGAAAAGTACTCATTTAAGACCTCTCCTATCTCTTCCGACTCATTACACAGTCTCCCACTACTGTCCTTGATCGGACCTACCCTCGTTCTCGCCATTCTCATGTTTATCACATACGCATAAAAGACCTTGGGGTTATCCTTGATCCTACCCGCCAAAGATTTTTCATGGCCTCTCTTAGCTCTCCTAATCCCTTTCTTCAGCTCCCTTCTGGCTATCCTGTATCCCTCCAACGCTCTGTCTGAACCTTGTTTCCTCAACCAGATGTAAGCCTCCTTCTTCCTCTTTACAAGACATTCAACCTCCCTCGTCAACCAAGGTTCCCTCACACGACCATCTCTTTCCTGCCTGATAGGTACATACATATCAAGGACACATCGTATCTGTTCCTTGAAAAAGTTCCACATTTCAACGACATCCTTCCCTGACAGCCTATGCTCCCAATTTATGCTCCTCAGATCCTGTCTTGCAGCATCGTATTTACCCTTCCCTCAGTTGTAAAACTTACCCTGTTGCATGCACCTATCTCTCCATAACCAAGGTGAAAGTCACAGAATTGTGGACACCATCACCAAAATGCTCACCCACTAACAAGCCCATCACTTGTCCCGATTCGTTACCAAGTACCAAATCCGATATGGCCTCCCCTCTGGTCGGACAATCTACATACTGAGTTAGAAAAGCTTCCTGGACACACTGCACAAACACCGCCCCATCCAATCTACTTGATCTAAAAAGCTTCCAATCAATATTTGGGAAGTTGAAATCGCCCATGACTACTACCCTGTGGCTTCTGCACCTTTCCAAAATCTGTTTCCCAATCTGTTTCTCCACATCTCTGCTGCTATTGGAAGGCCTATAGTAAACACCCAATGAGGTGACTGCTCCTTTCCTATTTCTGACTTCAGCCCATACTACCTCCAAAGGCAGATCCCCCTCGAACTGCCTTTCTGCAGCCGTTATACCATTTCTAATTAGCAATGCCAGCCCCCTCCTTTTTTTACCACCCTCCCTAATCTTACTGAAACATCTGTAACCAGGAATCTCTAACAACCATTCCTGTCCCTCTTCTATCCATGTTTCCATGATGGCCACAACATCATAGTCCCAGGTACCGATCCACGCCTTAAGTTTACCCACCTTATTTGTGATACTCCTTGCGTTGAAGTATACACACTTGAATACTTGTGTCTGCAAGTATTCCCTGTCAGTGCTACCTTCTCCACAGCCTCCCTACATTCTTGGACATCCTGACAAACAGCTAACCTACTTGCTAGACTACAAGTCCGGATCCCATCTCCCTGCCAAATTAGTTTAAACAGCCCCGAAGAGTGCTAGCAAACCTACCTCCCAGGATATTGGTGCCCTTCTGGTTCAGGTGCAACCCGTCCTGCTTGTACAGGTCCCACCTTCCCCAGAATGCAGTCCAATTGTCCAAATACCTGAAGTCCTCCCTCCTACACCATCCTTGTAGGCACGTGTTCAACTGCACTCTCTCCCTATTCCTTGCCTCACTGTCACGTGGCACCGGCAACAACCCAGAGATGACGACTTTGTCCGTTCTAGCTTTTAGCTGTCAGCCTAACTCCCTGAGCTCCTGAATGACCTCCCCACCTCTCCTCCTACCTATGTCATTGGTGCCAATGTACACCACGACTTCTGGCTGCACACCCTCCCTCTTAAGGGTTCTGAAGACACAGTCCAAGACATCTCGGACCTTGGCACCCGGGAGGCAACAAACCATCCGAGAGTCTCGCCCATGTCCACAGAACCACCTGTCTATCCCTCTAACTATAGAGTCTCCTATAACTAGCGCTCTCCTCCTCTCCCCCTTTCCCTTCTGAGTCTCAGAGCCGGACCTCATGCCAGAGACCCGGTCACTGCAGCTTACTCCTGCTAGGCCGTCCCCCCCAACAGTATCCAAAGCGGTGTAGTTATTGTTGAGGGGAACGACCACAGGGGATCCCTGCACTGCCTGCTTCCTCCCCTTCCCACCTCTAACTGTTACCCAGCTACCTCTGTTCTCTGGCGTAACTATGTCCCTGTAGCTTCTATCTATCACCCTCTCAGCCTCTTGAATAATCCTCAGTTCATCCAACTCCAGCTCCAGTTCCCTCACGCGTTCTGTGAGGAGCTGGAGCTGGCTGCACTTCCTGCAGTTGAAGTCGGCAGGAGCATTGGTGGTCACCCTTACCTCAAACATCCTGCAGGAGGAACATTCCACTGCCTGCGCTGCCAAAACTCTACACTTAGTCTCCAAAACAAGAACACTAAGTAGTTACCTGTTCAGCCGACTGAGTGGTTTTTTTTAGGTTAGAGGAGGAGGGAGAGTGGGAAAAAATACATGTGTATTGTCTCGGGTTCCTTCTCCACTCAAATAACAATCACGTACCTTCCCAACCAGCTCTGCGCGTTCCAACTTCACTTCTGCCCAGCTCCCACCGCTCTCTGCTACATCTTTGGACTGTGGGAGGAAACTGGAACACCCAGAGGAAACCCACACAGACACGGGGAGAATGTGCAAACTCCACACAGACAGTTGCCCACGGCTAGAATCAAACCTGGGTCCCTGGCGCTGTGAGGCAGCAGTGCTAACCACTGAGCCACCATCTGAACCACAATGCTAGCCCTGTGGTATTAACCATCTTGAGTGCTGTTGGAGCTGCACTCATCTAGGCAAGTGAGGAGTATTTTATCACACTCCTGACTTGTGCCTTGTCAGGACAGACTTTGGGCAGTCAGGAAGTAACTCCTAGCCTCTGACTTATTCTTGTAGTTATTGTATTAATGCGATGAGTCCAGTTGAGTTTCTATTCAGTGGTAACCCCAGAGTGTTGATAGTGAGGCATTCAGTGATGATAACATGATTGAATGTCAAGAGCAGTGATTGCATTATACCTTGTTGGAGAAAGACATTGCCTGGCATTTGTGTGTTGGAAATGTTACTTGTCAGCCCAAGCCTGGATTTTGTTCAGATCTTGCTGCGTTTGAACATGAACTGCTTCAGTATTTGAGGAGTTGCGAATGGTGCTGATAAACATTGTGCAGTCATGGGTGAATATTTCCACTTCTGACCTGATGGTGGAGGGAAGGTGATTGACGAATCAGCTGAAGAAGGTTGGGCTTAGAATACTACCCTGAGGAACTCCGACAGAGACGTCCTGTAGGAGTTGACTTATCGTCAACAACCACAACCATCTTCTGATGTGCCAGGTATAATTCCAACAGCAGAGAGTTTGCCCCCAGTACCCAATCATTACAGTGTTTCTCAGGCTCCTTGATGCCACATGTGGTTGAGTGCAGCCTTGATGCCAAGGGCAGTCACTCTCACCTCACAATACTGTGGTTTGAATTTATTATGTGAACTGCTTTGAGCCACTTACTCAATAATGTAAGGTTAGGTGTATAAGTACAAATGTATTTTCTTTCTTTCACCAGTTAGCTGTGCACTGTCAGGATGGAGAGATCACATCCCGAGTGAGATACAGCCCAAGTGAATTTATAGTTGGGGGAATTTGGAGGCAGTGTTGAAAGTTAATGCAGAAAGGAATAGGTGATTTTTTTTTTTGCTTGGTTTTTTGATTCAGTTTGTAAAGTTTTTTTTAAAACAGGATAAAGGAAAACCCAGGATCAGGTGGTCCCCGGCACAACAGAGTGACGTCACACATACACTGCAAGTTCATTGGCTGTTAAGAGCCACTAATTAGGCGATGTATTCTGGGTTATTTTCAAATTAAGGATAAATAGGGATATACTTACAGGGTACAAACTAAAACACCATTAGGAAATCTTTATAAATCACATTAAGTAAGCAAGCTAAAGATGCAGAGCCAGGCAATGTGTTGCATCTGCGTGATGTGGGAGTTGTGGTTCATAGTGAGTAAATGTGTAGTAAGTGTTGGTTATTTGAGGAACTCTGGCTCAGAATTAATGAGTTTCAAACACTGCAACACATCAGGGAGGTGGAGAGTTATGTGGACGCTGTGTTTCAGGAATCAGCCACCCCCTTTAGGTTAACTATCTCGAAATCAGTCAGTGGTCAGGGTCAGGAGGCTGTGACTATGAGCGAGGCAGATAGAGGGATTCAGGAGATACTACTGGAGGAACCTCAGCCCTTGAGCTTGTCTAAAAGGTTTGAGATTCTTGTTTGCTGTGTGGATGGGAGAGAATGGGGGCTGCAGGGAGGATGTACGGGGATGTACCATGGTACTGGGAGCCATTCAAGAGGGAAGAGAAAAGACATATATAGTCGTGATTGGGGCTAGTATAGTCAGGAGAATAAAGATAGTTCTCTGTTCAAATGTCGTGCATCTACCAAATGATAGGGTTTTGTATCTAAGAAACACCACACTGATCAGATTCATTGTGCAGAGGAGAGAGGCATGATTGAATAGAATAAAAACAATTCCTGTGGGCCAGGGTGTTAACTGTGAATGGATTGTATTCAATTGTATGCAGGTGAAGGGTATTAACTGGAGATTTACTCGTACATAAGAATATAAGAAAAAGGAGCAGGACTAGGCCATTTGACACCTCTAGCCTATCCCACTATTCAATAAGGTCACGCTTGATCTGCTGCAGACCTCTCCTGGGCCAGCTTATCGTAGGTCTCAACTCTCCAGGCATTCACAATCCTGTTGAAGAAATTCCTTCACATCTCAGTTTTAAATCAGTGCCTTTATTTTGTAACTGTGGTTCAAGGGTTCCCCAGGAGTGGAAACACTTTCTCAATACCTACGTATAGTTTCTTGCTTTCTGTGTCCTTCCCTTCTTGGACAGGGGTGTCACATTAGTGGATTTCCAGACAGCTGGAGAATTCCCCAATCCTTTAAGTTCTGTCATTTTTTTAATTTCAAAAATATACTTTATTCATAAAATGATTTGATGGTCTGTACATTTGATCATGCCATACATATGTCCACATTTACAAACACAGATTCAAATTTATCCTTGTCATTTACAATCCTGTGCATTTTTCAATCTTGTACATATATTTGGCTGAGGCATCAGCAGAGCCCAAAAAAACGTCCGCATGGGCCCCCTGTTCTTCTTTAGGCAGGCTGATCTTACACGGTGGTCTTTCCCCACCGCGCCTTGGCGGCAGCTGCCCCAAGCTTCAGCGCATCCCTCAACACGTAGTCTTGGACCTTGGAATGTGCCAGTCTGCAACACTCGGTCGGGGTCAACTCCTTCAGCTGGAAGATCAACAGGTTTCGGACCGCCCAGAGAGCGTCCTTCACCGAGTTGATGATCCTCCAGGCGCAGTTAATGTTCGTCTCGGTGTGAGTCCCGGGGAACAGGCCGTAGAGCACGGAGTCCCGCGTCACGGCGCTGCTCGGGACGAACCTCGACAAGCACCACTGCATTCCTCTCCAGACTTCCTCTACATAGGCACATTCCAGAAGGAGGTGTGTGACAGTCTTGTCCCCCCCGCAGCCACTTCGAGGGCAGCGTACGGTGCGGCAGAGAGTCCGGGCGTGCATGAAGGATCTCACAGGCAGAGCCCTTCTCACCACCAGCCAAGCCACGTCTTGGTGCTTGTTGGAAAGTTCTGGCGATGATGCATTCTGCCAAATGGCTTTGACAGTCTGCTCAGGGAACCGCTCGACAGGATCCGCCCTCTCCTTTTCCCGAAGGGTCTCAAGGACGCTACGTGCTGACCACTTCCTGATGGACTTGTGGTCTAAGGTGTTTTTCCTCATAAATTTCTCCACGAAGGACAGGTGATACGGAACGGTCCAACTACTCGGAGCGTTCCGCGGCAGCGAGGCCAGGCCCATCCTTCGCAACACCGGGGACAGGTAGAACCTCAGTACGTAGTGACACTTGGTGTTTGCGTACCGGGGATCTACACACAGCTTGATGCAGCCACACACAAAGGTGGCCATCAGGGTGAGGGTGGCATTGGGCGTGTTTTCTCCCCCATTGCACCGGTCTTTGTACATAGAGTCTCTTCGGACCCGGTCCATCTTTGATCTCCAAATGAATTGGAAGATGGCCCGGGTGACTGCGGCGGCACAGGTCCTGGGGATAGGCCAGACCTGTGCCACATATAGCAATACTGAGAGTACCTCACACCTGATAACCAGGTTTTTTCCCGCGATGGAGAGCGACCGTTGCCCCCATCTGCCTAGTTTCTGTCTCATCTTCCTGATCCGCTCCTCCCGGGTCTTGGCGCACGCCCCAGCCCCCCCGAACCAAATACCCAGCACCTTCAGGTGGTCAGTCCTGACGGTGAAGGGGATAGAGGATTGGTCGGCCCATTCCCGAAGAGCATGGCCTCGCTCTTGCCTCGGTTTACCTTGGCCCCCGAGGCCCGTTCAAACTGGTCACAGATGCACACGAGTCTGTGCACGGACAGCGGATCCGAGCAGAAAACAGCGACGTCATCCATGTACAGGGAGGCCTTAACCTGCAGGCCCCCGCTGCCAGGAATAATCACCCCTCTCAGGCTCGCATCCTTCCTGATGGATTCGGCAAATGGCTCTATGCAATACACAAACAAGGCGGGTGAGAGGGGGCATCCCTGCCTGACTCCAGATCTGACTGGGAAGCTATCTGATTCCCACCCATTGATTGAGACTGCACTGACAATGTTGGTGTAGAGCAGTCTGATCCAATTTCCGATTCCCTCCCCAAAGCCCATTTTGGAGAGGACATCCCTCATATATGTATGCGATATCCTATCAAAGGCTTTCTCCTGGTCCAGGCTGATGAGGCAGGTGTCCACCCCCCTGTCCTGCACGTAGGCGATCGTATCCCTGAGGAGTGCGAGACTCTCAGAGATCTTCCTGCCCGGTACAGCACAGGTTTGGTCCGGGTGGATCACCAATCCCAGAGCAGACCTGACCCGGTTGGCGATGACCTTTGACAAGATTTTGTAGTCTGCATTTAACAGTGAGATCGGTCTCCAATTTCTAATTCCCTTTAAGTTCTGTAATTTCTCAACCAATGCCTCAACTATTTCTTTAAAAACCTTGGATGCAGGCTCCCATGTCCTGCTGACTCATCTGCTAACTGCATGTTCCTACCTCTTGATGAAGCTGACTAGCAATTCTGACTTCCCCAAATCTGCCGCTAATGTTTCTAAGCTTCTCTGAACAATGAGCATACTTTCAGTTCCAAGCAAATATAATGTGAAATGTGACAAAGACTCAATTTGCTCCAGAGCAAACATGTCTGTGACAAGTGTTTTGACATTCATTCACCTTCAGCTCAGGATTTATGGGTTGGAGGTTGAACTACTGCACAGACACAGCAGTGCATCAGGAAGGGGGTAAGTTATCCAGATTTTTGTACCAGGAGGTAGCCACACCTCTTAAGATTGGGTCGTTTGATTTGGCCCATATTCAAGGACAGGAGAATGTGATTGAGAAGAAGGCAAGTGAGAGGACCCAATTGACTGTCAGCCTTTGCAATGGTCCAGCACACCAGTCCAGAGTGGTCGATACTGGTCAAAACCTGACCAGACTGGTCAAAACCTGACAAAACTGATCCAGACCTGTCGAAACCAGTCAAAACTGGTCCAGTTCACTCGAGACCAGACCAGAACAGTCAAAACTGGTCAACTGGTCTGAACCAGTTTCGACTAGACTGAATCAGTTTCAACGATTGAACTGGTTTATCTTAAATATGGAAAGGCTTCAGAAATCTGAAGTATAAAAGGACTTTGGAGACTTTGTTCAGGATTCTCTAAAGGTTAACATGCACTTTCAGTTGGCAGTCAGGAAGGTCTGAAGGAGGTTTACAAGCGTGATCATGGGATGAAGGGCTTGTCATTTGAGAAGCAGTTGAGGACTTTGAGTCTGTACTCAATGGAGTTTAGAAGGATGTGGGGGGGTCTTTGTAAAACTTACAGAACACTGACATGCCTGGATCGAATAGACATAGAGAAGGTATTTCCACCAGTAGCTCAGATTAAGACCTCAGGGCACAATCTCAGAGTGAAGGGATGACCTTTAGAACTGAGATGAGGAGGAACTTCTTCAGCCAGAGGGTGGTTAATCATTGTGGAAATTGTTGTCGCAGAAGGCTGTGGAAGCCAAGTCATCAAGTGTATTTAAGACAGAGATAGGTCAGTTCTTGATTGGTAAGGTTACAGAGAGAAGGCAGGAAAATGGGGTTGAGAAACACATCAGCCATGCTCAACTGGCAGAATAGACCTAATGGGTGAACAGCCTAATTCTGCTCCTGTACCTTGCAGTGTACAACTTCAATATCTAATAGTCTATGTACTGATACCAGTCTAAATGAAAACAAGAAGAGTTTTTCTGATACTAATCAGAGCCAAGATAAATGCTGTATTCTTGAACTGGTGACATCTAGACTGAGGTAAATTAGATTACACAAAACCATTTTTAGAGCAAATATTGCAAATTTCTACGATGTGCGTAGTTGTTTTTAAACAGGGTAGTGATCATAAGGCATCACTATAGTGACAGTGTGAAACATTTAGAGTCAGTGGAATTCTTAAAATCTATCCAGGAGAGTTTTTTGTTAAGCCAGTATATAGAAGGCCATACATAAGAGATGGCAGACCTGGAGTTAATTTTAAGTAATGAAGCTGAGCGAGTAGCGGAAGTGGAGGAGCAGTTTGCACTCAGCGTTCTTAGCGCTGTTCCATTCAAGATTGTTATGGAAAGAGACAAGGTGGAGCCTGAAACCAAAGTGCTAAACTAGGGGAAGGCCAACTTTAAAAAGATTAGTTATGATTTTGACAAAGTAGATTGGAAGCTGATGCTTTTCGGTGAATCTGTGTCAAAGCAGTGGGACAAATACAAGAAGGAAATATGGAGAGAACATGGCCAACATTTTCCAATAAACACAAAGGGTGGAGCCATCAAATTCTGTGAACCCAGGATATCAAGGAATTATACAGGATTAAACAAGGAGAGAAAAGGAGGCTTACGGGAGATACTGAGGGCTCAAGGCTTCAGAGTACAGAATGCGGAGGGGGAAACTTGAAAATATAATCAGGAGAGTTAAAAAGGAGGCATGCACGAATAATGGAAAGTTGACTCAAGGAAAATCTTTAGTTATTTTAAGTACATTAAGGATAAAAGGATAACTAGGGGAAAAGTTGGGCCCATTAAGGACCACACTGATAATTTGTGCGCAGAGCCAGAGGATGTGGATGGGGTTCTAAATGTGTCAGTACTCACTAGTGAAAGCGGCAAAGTGGGTATAGAAATCAGGTTTAAGGACTGAAATACTTAAAGAAATTACATAGACAAGGAGGAGGTTCTGAATGGTCTGGCAGGCTTAAAAGGAGAATCCCGAGGGTTGGATGAAATGTATCCCAGGCTGTTGACTGAGGCAATGGGGGAAATAACAGGGGCACTGACAATAACTTTCAGTTCCTCTCTGGCCACAGGAGAGGATGGGAGGATAGCCAATGCTGTGCTGTTATTCAAGAAGAGAGCAAGGATAAACCAGGAACTACAAGGCAGTCAGTCTACACATAGTATGGAAGTAATTGTGAGGGACAGGATTAATCTGAAGGTGAGAGGTAGGATTATTGAAGAACACTCAGCATGGTTTTCTAAAGGGGAGGCAACTTGATTGAACTTTTTGAAGAGGTGTCCAGAAGTGTAGATGAGAACAATGCATTTGACATTTGACATAGTCTACATGGACTTTAATATCATATTTTAAAAATGCGCAATTTTTGTTTAAAAAAGGAGGACATTTCAAAGACACTTGCGCAAATTTTTCAGCACACCTGCAAATTTGAACGTTGAAAGGTGGTTGAAAACATATACTATGTTAATCTGGGATCCAAATTTTTCAGCAGAATGGAATAAATGTCCATTAAAATATAAGGCTTTGAATAATTGACTGATTTTTTTTTGTTTGCTTTGAATGCTGAGCACTGAGTTTTTATTTACTTCTCTAGCCCATGAATGGAGAGGATAATTGTAGTACTCAAATGCTACCCTGATTGAGATCATCGTATTCAGCACAGACCAAGGCTTGAACTTCTGACCTTTCAGCTCTGCTTCATTTTCACAACACGCTGTGCATTTTAACCACTAATCAACTGAGTAATCCACAACATTTTCTTTCAGATGCTGTTCTTTATTTTTATCAGTTATTTTTAAGCTTTACTCCCTTAAGCCACCTTGAAATTCTGGGATAAATGTATAGCTGTAAAGCCTGAATTGCAAGACCTGCTTATTTTTGGCAAGTCTTTTTCTGGCTGACAAACTGCAGTTGACAATCTGAAAACTGTAGCAAAGCCCCAGCATCTGAGATGAGTTTTGATTTTCTGATGAAAGTTATCATATGCAGGAGTGAATTGTGTTTAATAACAGTGTGGTTTTAAATGAGCCATTCCTAATTTTTAAAGTGGGATCCCTAGTCCTAAGTTCTCCCAAAAAGGGAAGCATCCTTTCCACATCTACCCCGTCAAGATCCTTCGCTATTTTATATGTTTCAATTAACTCCTCTCTTACTTTTCTAAACTCCAGCAAATATAAGCCGAGCCTATACAACCTTTTCGCAAAAGACAACCTAATTATTAGCCTCGTAAATCTCTGAATTGCCTCTAATACATTGACATATTTCCTTGAATAAGATGACCAATACTGTGCATGGTACTCCAGATGTTTTGCCAGTGTCCTGTATAAATGAAGCATAATCTGCATTACATTCAATTCATTTCACAAGCAATGGTAATATTTCCCTAATATTTCCCATTCATGCATACTAACCTTTTGTAATTCATGCACGTGAACACCTAGATCCTGCTGCATCTGACAGTTCCAGGCCATATCCTTTCCTTGCCCCCAACTCTCCAAAGCTGGTTGAACTCTGGTGTGGGTGTGCCATTTCTGTACCAGCTGGGATCAGAAGATGAATCTAAAATGTGTAGTTTGTCAAGTCAGAGAAAACTTTGCAGGCAGTGGCAATGTTCACTCAACATGATGCAGACTGGAAGGACCAGACCAATGTTGGAATATACACACTCTTGGTATAACTCATTAAGCCCCTATTTAAGAAACATAGAATAAACCAAAGCAGGGCTCCTCTCACCCACACTTTGTACCCCACCAGCTTCAATGCTTTTTCCTCTGTCTCCAATCTGATACCACCAAACATATCTCCCCTCTTTTCTGAATTCTGAATGGACTAGTCCGTTCATGTCACCTGTGAGAGGCACTTGCGAAGGTTGTTGTTTCTGCAAAAATCACAAGGCTGAGTCATGGAGAGGGGTGTATGTTAAGCTAGATATCCTTGCACAATTAGTTACAAGTAGCTGTATCTTGCTTCTGCAAAAATTACAAGGCAAAATCATGAGGGTATATACCAAGAAATAACTAACCGAAAAGGGAGGTGGTTGAGTGGTAGAAACAGATGTATTGACATGACAGTTGCGATTGTCATGCACATAGGGAGTTAGTATGAACAAGATAACCAAATAAAACCCAGTGTTGCGTCAGCAAAAATAATAAGACCCAACTATCAAGGGGGAGGGGGGTGGGGGTTGCACGCCAACAACAGGCCACAGACAGATGTGGTAAGCCGATTAGATTAGCAGCTGCACAGAGCAATACAACTATCAAATATGAAGTAAAAGGGGAGTACCGAGAGACTCAACTGAACTGTATAAATTGTAATGTAACCTCCTGATTGGGGTGCCTACTTTATGGTCACCCGGCTTGCAAGACTGTATGAATAAAGACTGCTTCAGAATTTAACTCGGACTGAAATTATTGAACAGTGAGCTTCGTTTCTCACACACCTTAGTACATTCTTGATTCAACTAATATTCTGTTTCCATTGCATCAGTAAGCACACAAGATGTAACATTTGTGCTTCGACCTCCTTCCTTCCCACCATCTTGGGCTCTAATAGCTTCTGATTTAGACTGCTATTAATTTGTACTTCTGACAATTTAGTCTACATTATTTACTGCTCATGGTGCATTCTCCTCTCCATTGTAACCACTTAATGTAGATCAGGTGACCACTTTGCGGAACACCTCTGCTCAATCCACACGCCTGACTCTAAAGTTCCAAACTCTTGTCATTTCTAACATCCATCTCATTTGGAATTCTCCATCCTCAGTCTCCACACTATTCTAATGAATCTCAGCATAAGCTGAAAGAACATTACCTTGACTTTTGATCAGACATTTTACAGGCTTAAGATTCAATGCTGAATTCAAAATTTCAGATTCTAAACTTTGCACTTACCTTTCAAACAACAGCTGTGAGTATTCTTCTGCATTCCTATTCAGAACTCCTTTGGATCCATCTTTTATTTCTTTCAATATTCTGTTATCATCTTCTTTTGATTTGCACATCATTCCTTTTAACACTTACTTTCCCTTGCATTACACCCTATTATACATCTTCCCTTTTGTTCTTTCCTCTCCTCCACTCTTTTCCTGCCTCTACAGTTGCTTAGACTTTGGTACATCTCTTAAATATATCTAGTCTTGATGAAAGATTGCTGACCTGAAATACTAGCTCGATTTCTTTCTTCATAAGTGCTGCCAGCCCTGCTGCGTATTTTCAGCATTTTCTGTTTGCGCTTCGGATTTAGTGCAGCTGCAGTTTATTGCTTTTGCACTTGTTGTCAATGACTGTATGGCAGCCAAGAAAATCCCTGTTTCCCCACAGGGCGTAATCAAGGACTAGATTTTATGCCCATTGACTATGAATGAGTGGTGTATCTAATCTATTCACTCAGGGCTGTTCTGGCAGTGAAATTTCCTTTTAAAGCAAGATTTGAAGATGGCTCAGACAAACATAAATTTTTGACACTGGTGATGACTTTCACACAGCAGCCTGACATGTCTCACAACATTTAACTCTTTCTCCCACCCCATAAATATGATAGTAGTTGTTAACTGATACACTTTGGTCTCTTCTGGCAAATCCATGAACTCCCACTACAATTGAGGCAATTGGATTGAGAGTGTGCAGGCTTCCCGAATGTAGAAGTTAAAATGCCAATATAGTGCTGATATTACCATTCATCTGTGGCTTTAAGATTTAAATCTAACCCTGTATGACTTCATAACAAAGTTCATTAATAATAAAGTGTTACCCTATAGAATGTTACAACTTTCAATTGGAAAAGTAGTCTTGGATGATTTTATTCATTTTCCATACACTGTTCCTACAGGGTAGGGAGTTTAAAATCAACCCAACAGTTTTAGTGTTATGTCCTACAGTATGGAATCAACCATGTTCCATTGTGAATCAAGGGCCAAGATGATTCACATGTTATGGAGAGAAAGAATGGTTAAACCAAATTTTGAGGTTAATGCTAAAATAATGGAGGTTTATTCTTGGCTCTTTCATCAGCTGTCCCTCTTTGAGAGGCTACCTTTAAGCTAAAGGTAAAATCAAATCATAGGTGAGGAATGTAAACCCCTTTCCCCAAAGACACCTTCTTCTTCAAAGATTGCCTGTTCGACTGCTGGAGCTGCTTTGCCTGAATATAGCCACCTACAACTGGAGCTGTCAACATAAGCTGCCTTATTTGGATCCCTCCCTTGTCCTTTGATTTAAATATTGCCAAGGAATCTTTTGGTTTGACCTTATATGGAGCATAATACCTCCAAGAGAGTGCAATATCCCTGGGGTATTAGACTCGATTATCAGCCTGAATTAAGACCCTGGGATGGGTCTGCAACCTGGCTGGATCTACCCTGAGCCAAGAGCAATGAGAGGAGAGAGGAGCAAAGAACATTTTTGTTTCCCCTTTTGAGAAACCAAGGAAACCCTTCAATCTCCTCAAAATTAATGGGTTGTTCCTTGTCCTTGTGTCCCCTCCTCCCTCCACCACCAGTCATTAAATCAAGAATCCACAGTACTGCCCTGCAAGTCCAATCTAACTGCCAAACACCTTGTGTGAGCAGGCAGTTTCCAGGCTGTGTGTGTTGTGTTGGCTGCTTCTCAAGTGTTGTGTCAGCTGGCAATGTTCACTTGAGGCCTGAGGCTGAAAATAGCCTGGGGCCTTATTTCTGGCACAATGGGTGGATTTTGAAACTCACCTTTTTGATTGCTGCCCAAAGTCCTTCAGCACAAAATGAAAAGCTGGACATGTATCAAGCTAGTGTATAATGAGATTTGAAAATGCGGTCACTCCAAAGATCATGAAGCAAGAAGTCTTTGTTCCACTTGCATTTGGTCATGAAAACCAATGAAGAACAATTTAAGTTTAAACTTTGAAAACCCAGTATTTACATGGAAGCAAGCTTACACTTTTTCACCCAGTTGAGGAAATCTTTTCTGTCTGATCCTTCTCCCCATCAGGACCCCTTTCCCCAAAGATACCCTTTTCTTCAAAGATGGTCTGTTCGACTGCTCTGCTCAGTGTCCTACCTCAGCATAGCCACCTACAACAGGCTGTCTCAGCATAAGTGCTTGAGCTGTCCTTCTTGGATCCCTATCCTATCCCTGCAATACTGCTGGAGGCTGCAATCCACTGGGATTGTTTTACTTTCCCTCCTCTGATCTGCTGTCTAGATTAGTGCGCTAATGAGCATGGGATAGCTGAAGAAGAATGAAATGAATGGTGGCGAACCTCTGTAAATAGCCCTCATCAACACAAAATCAGAAAAGCTGTCAAAATAAGCGGTAATGGGTAAAGTGAGTGAAGAGGCTAGAATAATTCTTACCAGAGAATACTCAAGTTAATTCTGTTTAGTATTTTCAAAATGAACTTAAATGAGAAAAGTGAATCTTTTAAGATGGATAAAGAACCTTACTTTTGAATGGTTACACGAAAGGTGATGTAGAATAGTGAGGTGTACTAACTGTTCTGATTGCCATTGAATGAAAGAATTTGACACATGTACAGAGGAGCCTCGATTATCCAAAGAACACGGGCAGGCAGTATTTTGTTTGGTTAATTGAATTCCAGATAATCAAATGCCAGATAACAGCTTATCCAAGCATTGGGACCTTGCCATCTTGCTGGATAATCCGATATTTGGATAATCGAACGCAGGATAATCGAGGTTCCTTTGTATATTCAAACACGTAGTTGTAACTCTGCTCATTGACCTTGACTGCCAGGCAGATTTCTAATGCTAGAAAAATGCTCATGGCATATTTAGCTGTCTTCAATCATTAGATACTTTACTGAATTACAACAATCATAATATCCATCTACCCTGAACACTGGTCTGTTCTTGGAACTACAGCAAATCTGAAATGAGAATGAAAATCAGATTGGGGTCACCATATAATCGAAAAATTATGGAAGGGAATGGTACGAGCAAATTCCAGCATATTACAGCTGAATTAAATGAGGGACAAATGAGATTCATCCACTGAACACCCAATCAATGCTGAAGATTGAAGTTTCTGGTCTGCAAACCACTCCATGACCTTCACCCAAACATTAAGGAAATCAATACAAATGCCACATAAACCCCATCACTACTCATGTCCTCTCTTATATACTATACTGGTTCTCAGGTGCACATGATCCACCTGACATTCCCATACCAGCACTTCAGTGGAGCGGTGTGGACTTGATGGGCTGAATGACCTGCCTCCACACTGTAAGGGTTCTATGATTAAGGGTACAAGGGTACTTCTGTTCCAGTCTGTTTTGAGAAGCAGCTGGTTCACTTACCGATTGTAGTAAAAAGCTCTGGCTCAAACTCAATGGGGCGAATTTAACTGAGAAAGATTCATCTAGATTGGCTCGACATTTTTTGATTAAAAAAATGGCTGCCTAAGTAAAGTTCTAATTAATACCTGGAAGTTTTCAGGAAGATCTTGAGATTATCAAAGGAGCCAAGGTCACCTTGTATGTTGACCAGGAAGCAATTCCATGATTCTGCAAGACCTGCCTGTTGCCATTTGCCTTACAGGCAAAAGTAGTGGCAGAAATCAGAAGGCTGGAAAGCGAAGGAATCATCAAACCAGTCCAGTCTGCAGAATGGGCAGCACTGCAGGTTGGTGCGCCTTTGTGGGGATTTTAAACAAATGGTAAACTGTTTTTCACAGTTGAATATATACCCTCTCCCTCGCACAGAGGACTTATACACAAAGCTGGCAGGAGCTGCTGTCTTTCACACAGTTGGACATGAGCCATGCATATTTGCAGTTGTGACTAGATAAGGATTCCCAGAAGTATGCTACAATTAATACCAATAAGAATTTGTGCCAATAAACAAGATTGCTATCAGGGGTAATGTCAGCCTGTGAAACTCTTCAATGGTGATGCACTATATTTTACAAGGTCTACCGTTTTTCTAGATGACATGTTAATAACTGGGAAGACCAATAAGGAGCACTTAGCCAACTTGGACATAGTCCCTGGACATTCCTCTGAGGAGAGCATATGTCTCAGAGGGAACAATGTATGTTCCAGGCATTCCAAGTGACCTATGTGGCCTACAGAGTTGACAAGACCGGGGTACACCTGTTGAAAGATAAAGCTGAGGGCGATCAAAAGTGCTTTGGCTGCCATGTCAGTACTGGAGCTTAGGTCTTTCCTTAGACTGGTGAATTATTATGGAAAGTTCATACATAACCAGGCCTCCATCCTGATGCCTTTGCATCAACTCTTAAAAAGGAATCGACCTTGGAAATGGTTGTTTAGCCAAGCCATAGCCTTCAGGGAAGCTATCATCCTCAACCTCCACAATGATCTCAGTGTGATCTGGTGTTGACATGCGATACTTCCCCATACGGCACTGGGGTGGTATTGGCTCATAGGTGGCCCAATGAAGAGGAATGCCCAACAGTGTATGCAGCCAGGACTTTGGCTAATGCAGTAATGCATAAATACTTCCAGATAGAGAGGAAAGTTTGACGGTAATATTTGGAATCAGGATATTCCACCAATACCTTTATGGACGTAAATTTGTAATAGTAATGGACCACAAACCCCTGCTAGGTCTACTTAAAGAGGGCCAGGCAGTGCCACACATAGCTTCAGGCCAAATTCAAGAGTGGACTCTAATATTAAGTGTATATAATTATAAGTTGGAACACCATCAGAAAGCCAAGTAGCAAATATGGATGTATTGAGTTGCCTCCCTCTTGCAGATACATCCGGTGGTACCACCAATGGTAGAGTCCATAATTATTTTAAAGTTTCTGGGCACAGTTCCAGTCACAGCTGACAATATCAGACTTGGAAGAGCTGAAACAGCTGGTGGTGAAGGGGCAAAGGGCCATCCCAACCAGAATTGAAACCTTTTGTATCTGGAGAGACAAGATCACTGTAGAGGACAACATTTTATGATGGGACACAAGGGTGATTAGCCTGAGCAAGGGTCACCGCCAGATATTGGCTGAGCTCCATCAGGGTCATCCAAGGGGGTCCAAAATGAAGATGTTGGTGAGAAGTGATGTCTGGTGGCCAGGGTTGGATGCAGGCATAGCCACCTTGGTGGGGCAGTGCCCAGAATGCCAATAAAGACAAAAATTACTACCAGCAGCTCCCCCACATTCGTGGGAGTGGCAGTGTAAACCCTGGACTTGGTTACATTTGACTTTGCAAGTCCTTTCATGGGCTCAATGCTCTTAGTCATTGTAGATGCCCACTCAGAGTGGCTGGATGTGCACAGTTAGTTCATCAAACACAGGGACAATGAGCATGTTTTGCAATACATTGACTCCCAGAACTGTTGGTCAATGTGACGAGGTGTTTTGGCCTTGTTTCTTTTAGAGAGAAAGATTGGGGAACAGGCTCCAAGCAGTCTTTGAGAAGGTAAACAACTTGTGAGGCCTTAGGTTTTTTTAAAAAAAAAGTTGGAACAATAGAAGCAGCCTGAGTAGGTGTAGTTCAGATCTCGTTTTTCTAGGTTTTTTTTACTTTTCTTGGTTTACCTTTAAGCAGTCGCTATTGTGGGCTTGAAGAAGCGGAAGTTATTTTTCCCTCTCTCACTTACAGCCACAAGTTGGGGGTCCTCAGCCTGCTGGATTATATGTGAAACAAAATCTGTTTTCTGAATTTGCCTTTTTGTCAAAGGGTGTGTTTATGGGATGTTACTATATTGGAACAGTTAATTAGTAATAGTTACTGCATCTATTATTCTGTTACGTTTTCCAATAGAGTTAAATTATTCTAAGATTTTCTTTCTTTTGTTGTCTTTTAACCACAATGTTTGAATAAATTGTGTTTTGCTTAACATCGAGTAGTTAAAAACACTGCCTTCAAAATAAGAAAATGTTAGGGTCTAGGTTACCTTCTTAAAACATTTTGAGGGAGTTTGTTCTGGTCCACAGCCGTCACAGATAATGGGCCATTGTTTACCAGCAGGGCTTTTGAGTATTTCTTCAAGTCAAATGGTATTTGACATATAAGGACAGCTCCATACCATCGAAAATCGAATGATCTGGCAGAAAGAGCAGTCCAGTCTTTGAAGGCTTAAAGAAACAGCCTACAGCTTCACTAGATACCAAACTGTCCAGGTTCCTACTTGATTATAGGACTACCCCTCATGCAAGCACAGGGATAGCTCCAGCAGATTTACTGATGGGGAGAAAACTCTGCACCAGGTTAAGTTTGACCTTTTCGGACCTGTAGGGGGTGTAAAATGGTATCAGGAGTGCCAAACCCGGACACAAGACCCAGTTAGACGAGACAGACAGTTTACTTCAGGGGATGAAGGTTGGTGCAGGAAGCACGGGAATGGCTCTGCATGGGTAAGAGGCATTTTCAACGCAAGGTCAGGTCCAGTGATGTATAAAGCTGGGGTAGGTGTCACAATGCTGAGCAAGTATGTGAACCATACAAAAGATACAAACTCACAAACTGTGTGGGATCAAAGCACGTCCATGTCCTTGACAGTATTTCCAACTGTTCTGGCACCCGTGTGTTCCCCCTCTCCATTAAGTGTTGAAGATACTTCAGAGTCTGAGATGAACATGGTGGATACTGCTACCTTGACGCCTTTACTGCATGAAGAGGCAAATGATTTTTTTCTGAGATGCTCCGGGCACAACTGTGTGATTGAGTTGGAGGAAACTGACCAGGTGCTGAAATACCCCAAGAGGAGCTACAAACAAAAGAGCCAGCCAATGTCCTCAGACTCAGAGGGGGAGAGATATAGTGATTATAGAGAGGTCAGCCAGATGGACCTCATTGAAAATGAGTTCCCTGATTGGACCAGATTAACAGCCCCAATCAGGGAGCCCTGGCTGACAAATACAAACAGGTTCTGTTCCCTCTGAGAGCTGGCTCTGAGAAAGCTGGATCAGTGTCTAGGACTCTCAACGTAAAATAAAGGGTGACTTGGCGACGGGATACTGGCCTCTGCGAGTAATTAGAGATACTACTCTGTTATAGCACAATTTTATTTGCTCCACCCCTATTGATATTAATTTGGTGATTTCTGGAGTTCCCAGATAATTATCATTTATGGTAACACTGGATTTTAATGTTCACAGCATCATGGAACATTATCAACATAAAGCTCCCAAAATATCATTCTGCTTCAAAAAACCTGTATACCAACATGGACAGCTCCATTATTGTACACAATGTTTAATTGCTGTAAAAGGAACATTCTAAGGTCAACTAGAGGCTACTTATTGCTGTTGAGTGAAACATCCAGATTGGTAGCATTGATAAACATGCAGTTCATGTCAGAAGAAGGCAGCCAGAAGTGACTGGCTTTTTCTCTTAGCATTTTTTGCAATATCACTTGTTCACTCAGTTTTTAATTAATGGCTGCTTTATAATGATACGATAGGAGTTCATCTTCACTTTTAAAGAAACAACAAAATAGTCATTCAAGGTATGGTTAAAAGATTTTGGAATAATCGCCGAGACTTCTAGTTTAATTTTTACACAAAACTAAGTACACTGATAGCAAGCCATTGTGCATTAGATGCTTGACCACAACTTTTGTTAAAAAAATTCCCCAGCTCTGCATGAGCAATATTACCAGACAGCATCTGCATGCATACTTCCTTTGTCATTGAGTCATAGATCAGGGCATTACTTAATGGTAAGCTCCTGGGGAGTGTTGCTAAAGAGATCTTGGAGTGCAGGTTCATCGTTCCTTGAAAGTGAAGTCCCAGGTAGACAGGATAGTGAGGAAGGCATTTGGTACACTTGCCTTTATATCTATGTCATAGAGTCATAGAATCATAGAGGTATGAAGCATAGAAACATACCTGTCAGTCCAACTCATGCATGCCAACCAGTTATCCTAAATTAGTCTACTCTCATTTGCCTGCATTTGGTCTGTATCCCTCTAAACATTTCCTCTTAATATACCTATTCCCCCATATGCCTTTTAAATGTTGTAATTGTACCAACCTCAATGAATTCCTCTGGCAGTTCATTCCATACATGTGCCATCCTCTGTGTGAAAAAGTTGCCCTTCAGGTCCATTTTAAATCTTTTCCCTCTCACCCTAAACCTATGCCATCTAATTTTCAACTCCCCCACCCCAAGGAAAAGACTTTGTCTATTTACCCTATCCATGCCCCTCATGATTTTATAAACTTCTATAAGCTTACCCCTCAGGCTCCAAAGCTGTGGGGAAAATAGCCCCAGCCTATTCAGCCTCTCCCTATAGCTCAAACTCTCCAACCCTGGCAGCATCCTTGTAAATCTTTTCTGAACCCTTTCAAGTTTCAGAACATTCTTCCTATAGCAAGTAGACCAGAATTGCTTGCAGTACTCCAAAAGTGGCCTAACCTAAGTTCTGTACAGCTGCAACATGACCTCCCCACTCCTATAGTCAATGCTCTGACCAATAAAGGCAAGTATACCAAATGCCTTCCTCACTATCCTGTCTACCCAGGATTCCACTTTCAAGGAACTATGAACCTGCACTCCAAGGTCTCTTTATTTAGCAACACTCCCCAGGACCTTACCATTAGGTAATGCCCTGATGTGCTTTTCCAAAATGCAGTACCTCACATTTATCTAATTAAACTCCATCTGCCAATCTTCAGCCTTTTGGGCCATCTGATCAACATCCTGTTGTACTCTGAGGTAACCTTCTTTGCTGTCCACTGCACCTCCGGTTTTATTGTCATCTGCAAACTTACTAGCTATACCTCCTATGTTGACATCCAAATCATTTACATAAATGACAAACATACAGTGGACCCAGCACCAATCCTTGTGGCACACTACTGACCATGTCTACAAAGAGAGCTGCTTACCTGAATGTGTCACACTCATCATAATTTTGTGCCAATGTTGAGGAAAGGAGTATTTTAATTAGGTTTGCTATAGCCTTTGCTGCAGAAAAAACTCCAGTAATCTAACAAACTGCAATTCTTTCTTTCCCTCACAATTCTCAATCTTGTTATTTAACTATGAATTATAATCTATCATTAAAATTTTTTAAAGCGATAAGACCAGACATGGCATCATAATTAAGAATTTTCCCTGTTGTTATTAACACAGAAAGCAATACTTAATCTTGATATTAAATATTGTTTACATCGTTTATTTCATACAAGATACCCTATATTGTAGATATAAACATAAACACAAAAAAGGACTTTCATTGGAACAAACAAACTTTTATCAACATAGACTAAACATTTTGTCACAGACAATGGCGAATGGGATGAATTGAAATTATAACAGGTTTTCCCTGTTAAGCCCAAGACAGTGAGATATTGTTTAATTTACTCTTTCCCCCCTTTTATTCCTATTTCTTACTGAAGTAAGCCAAGACGTGTTTCAACATTGGTTTACAAGATTTCAAATAACCAACAGCAAAATGTTTTAACATAAAATCAAAGGTAGGGTTTGTAAACAAAATATACAAGATAGAAAGAAAGGGAAAGTGAAGGAAGAAAGTTACCAGTTATGAAATCATTAAACATCAAAGATGTTGGTCATAGTTCATGTGACTTTTAGTCCGGTAAATTAATATCCAATTGGCAATCTGTAGCTGATCTTGTAGCAATTTTTTTTTCCTGGAAGCTGGAATTCAAATAGATAGCAGTCAAAGCTGCAGCAATATTTCTTGTACTTAGAGAATTGGTCCGGTTTATCAGAAGTCTGAGATTCTTTCAGGAGATAGGATTTTTCAAGAGTGAGAAAATGAGGAATGGTCTCTCTACTTGTTAAGGACTGGAGTTAATCATTTTAGCTATGTTAAGACAACAAGTAAAGTAGAATCCCACAATCATGTATTTAAACAATGTAACCAGTTCTGACTTCACTCATTAAACAAGGACAAGTGCTACAGATGCTGATGGCCCATCTCAATGGACTAATTGGATGGGTGTTCAGCTGTGTAGCTTTACCTCCCTCATTAGAGTTTCCACTTTCATATGGCTGTAAAAGCATTAGTGTTCATTTTAGCAGATATAATGTAATCTTGACACTTTCCTTTGTCTACAGCTGACTGGAAGCAGTCAGCTTTTCTTCAAGTCCTTTGTGTCAGGTTTAGCTGGGGCATCTGGACATTAGAGGCTGTGTTCTTCAGAAGCTTCTGGAAATTTGGCCATTTCTTGAGTTCAGCAGGAACTCAAATGTGAAAATATAGAAAAGAATACGGTTTCCTTTGGGATTTTTCTTCATGTATTCTGCCTATGGCAATTACTTAACAGGCAACTAATATTCTAAATAATGCCTTAACTAATGAACTCAATTGATACCTGCCATATGGAAAAATGTTTACTTTTTACTGTGCTTTTAGAAATGTATAGTAACACAAGATTAAGAATCAGCTTTCCAGCAGGCTCATTGATCCTTGCAACATCTAATGAAATCTTCCAAAGATCTTTCAGAAATACTTTACTCAGTGTGAGCGTTTGGTACTGACTTCCATCAACAAGAACCACCTTGGTGACTCCTAGTTCATGCAATCTCCAAAAGTCTAATCAGACCTGTCTCACTGTCATTCTATTTAGTTGTTAACACAAAGACAGTCCACTGTACTCCTCAATTGCTTTTGAGTTTTTTCTCTCGTTTTATGACTCTCTTCAAAAGGAAGCTGCTCTTTTCTTGAATCAAGGTGTGAAAAGTGTAACTGTTTTCAACATGTTTGAATTTATTTTCCCATAACAAACAGCTCTCACAGGCCTGTCTCTAGGCAGAGGGTATGACTATTCCCAAAACTCCTCACAGCCCCACAGTACCTTGCCCTGCAACTGCACAAGATATAACACCAAATAGATTACCTCCTCCCTCCTCACCATGCAAGGCCTCGGACACACCTTTCAGGTGAAGCAGTGATTTGCCTGTACTTCACTCAATCTAGTCTACTGTATTCACTGCTCACACTGTAGTCTGCTCTACATTAGGAAGGTGAAACGCAGAATGGGTAACTACTTTGCAATATACCTCCTCCAGTCCATAAAGGTGGCCCCAAGCATCCAGCTGTCTGCCACCTCAATGGAACTCTGTGTTCCCATGCCAACATTTCTGTCACAGGCCTACTGCAGTGTTCCAGTAAGCCTCAATGGAAAATCGAAAAATGTCTCAGGTTTTCCACTTGGGGACCCTGCAGTCTCTAGGATTCAACATCAAGTTCAATAAATTTACAGCTTAATTCCATCCTTTTCCCTATGTTTTTTACCCACACCCAGTGCTGTTATGACACAGGTTGGTTTTAGCAACCACCCATTCTCACCTTCTCCCAGGCTTATGATCACATGATATGGGTTGCTTTCAGTACAGCTCACCCCTTCTCCGCTTACTCTAGCTTTTCTTCTGTCCTGACGTGCTATCCATAATCTTGTTGTTAATCTACCACTTTTCATACCTCTGTCTCTCTCTGCCTTCATTTTCACCTATCCACACAACCTCCCATCCCCCCACACCTCACCAACCTCCAACTTTCATCTTCAGCATAAATACCATCTTTCCTAATTGCTTTTAGTTCTGATGAAGAGTCATTAGACTGCATTCTTCCTACAGATGCTGCCAAGTCTTTGATCACACTTTTGAATGTTCTTCTTTAATGTTAATGTTAATCTTTCTTTGCACCTACTCGGCAGCTGTTACATGTTCTGTTACCCTGATGCACTCGTATAGTATGATCCACCTGTGAAGCACGTAAGGCAACACTTTTCATTGTACCTCAGCGCACATGACACTAATAAATCAAACCAAATCAAATCAAAATCCTGTTGAGTTTTGCAGCAATTTCTGTTTTTGTTTCAGACCTCCAGCACCTGCAATTCTTTTTTTTGGATAAAAAGACTTATGGTGATGAGCTATGGACAAAAGGAGTAGGCTTCGAGCCAGCACCACCATTCATTATGATCATGGTTGATCTTCCACAATCAGTATCCTGTTCCTGCCTTATCCCCATAACCCTTAATTCCATTATCTTTAAGAGTTCTATCTATCTATTTCTTGAAAGTATCCAGAGACTTGACCTCCACTGCCTTCTGGGGCAGAGCATTCCATATATCCACCACTCTCTGGGTGAAGAAGTTTCTCTTCAACTCTGTTCTAAATGGCCCACCCCTTATTCTTAAACTGTGTCCTCTGGTTCTGGACACATCCATCAGCGGAAACATACGGAGCTGTTTTCAATGTGTACTATAAAAATTATTGCTATTATAATAAATGTACATCTGCAGATCTTTACTCTTCAAAACCATAGTTCCTCTGGCAGTAAAGACCCATGATATGAATCCAAGTTGAATTTTGGCTATTTCCAAACAGGAGAGTAGTTAATATGATGAATGAGTACAGTTTGCAACCTGCTTTATTTTAAAGAAGATATTCTGCTTGTGATTCAGGTTTTTTACTTTTTTAGAGAATTTGGGAGAGGTACAAAGTAGGAGCTGATTGATGCTGGAAGAGATCATGAGGCAGAAAATTTGGGGAAAATTGAGATGTGATGGACAATGATTCAAGTGCAAGATCACTGAGAGTTGAATAGTGAATTAATGTGACCACCTACAGTCCACGATTTCAAACAGCGGTACAGCACTTCGGGCCCACCAAAACTGGACTGACACAAAGACTTGCTGAACTAAAAACCTTCTACTTTGCTCTGTATCCCTCTATTCCCTGCCTACTCATATATCTGTCAAGATGCTCCTCAAATGTTGCTATTGTATCCACCTCCTCCAACTTCTCTGGCAGCAACTCCACTTACCTGGAAAATACTGTAAATCTGTGTAAAATAATTGCTTCAGAATTTCCTTTAAACCTTTCGCCTTTTACCTTAAAACTATGTCCACGAGTAATTGACATTTCTGCCCTTGAGAAAAGACTCTGACTATCTATTCTATCCAAGCTCCAGCTAATTTTCTATCAGGTCACCCCAATCCTTCAACATTCAAGTGAAAACAAACCAAAGTCCAAAAGAATCTGATTTATCTCCAGGGATGCTGCCAGACCTGCTGAAACTTCCCAGCAATTTCCACCTGTGTTGAAAACAAACTGAGTTTATCCAATATCTCATCAGAGCTAATACCCTCTAAATCAAGCGACATTCTGGTAAACCATGTCTGTGCCGTCTGTAAAGCCTCTATATCCTTGTGGTAGTGTGGTGACCAGAATGGTTCACAATATTCCAAACGTGACCGAACTAAGGTTCTGTACAGTTGCAACACGACATGTCAATTTTGGTCCATTCCATGACCAATGAATCCAAACATGCTTTCTTGACCACTATATATGCTTGCGTTGCCATTTTCAGGGAACTTTGAACCTGTACACCTAGATTCTTCTGCCATGTTGAGGCTACTAATGATGCTGCCATTTACTGAACATTTCCATTCTTTATTGGATCTCTTGCAAATTGTATTGCCTCACATTTGTCCAGATTAAACTCTGTCTGCTCATTTTTCCACTCAATCCTCCAGTTATATCCTCTGTCAATTCTCCCAATTATAGCAGCTTCCCCAATCTTTGTGTTGTCTGCAAAATTACTAATCTGGCCACCCATATTATGCTCCAAAATCTTTAGGGATCCTAGCACTAATCCCTGAGGAATATCACCGGTCACAGATCTCCAATCACAAAAACACCCTACTACTTCTACTCTCTGTCTTCCATGATTAAGCCATTTCTGTGTAAGTCTTACCAGCTCACAACGGTTCCATGTGACTTCACCTTCTCTATTAGCCTGCCATGAGGGACCTTATCAAAGGCCTTACTAAAGCCCATATAGACAACAACTAATACTCTGCCCTCATCAATCATCTTTGTCACTTCTTCAGAAAACTCAATCAAGTTTGTGAGACACGATCTTCCCTGCACGAAGTCAAGCTGCCTATCTCTAAGAAGTCCACATTTTTCCAAATGTGAGTATATCCTATCCCTAAACATCTTCTACAATAATTTCCCTACCACTGACATAAGGCTCACTGGCCTGTAATTCCCTGGACTACCCCTCTTAAACAAATGAACAATATTGGCTATTCTCCAAGCCTGTGGGACCTCTCCTCTGACTAAAGAGGATACAAAGATTTTCATCTATCTGGGATAGATCTGATCAGGTCCTGGGAACTTGTCTACCTTAATGCTTTTTAAAACATCTAACACCTCCTCCTTTTTTATGTTGACATTCCCTAGAATATCAACATACCCCTCCCAGGTCTCACTATCCACCATGAACCTTTCCTTCGTGAATACTAATGTAAAGCATTCATTAAGTAATTCACCAACTTCCTCTGGCTTCAAGCATAAATTCTCTCCTTTGTCTTTGAATGGACTTACCTTTTCCTAGCTACCCTCTTGCTCTTTGTAAATGTATATAATAGAAATAAAACAACTTGGGATTTCCTTTATCCTGTTTGCTGATGATATTTCATGGCCCCTTTTAGCCCTCCTAATTCCTTTTTGAGTTCTTTTCCTGACATATTCTTCGAGGACTCTGTCTGTCTTAAGTTTCCCTAAACCTTACATATACCTCCTCTTTATTTTCGATGAAGGGCTCAATTTCTCTTGTCATCACAGAATTCTGAAATGTGCCATCCTTATCCTTTATTTTCACAGGAGCATGCTGGTCCTGAATATTAAGCAACTCGCCTTTGAAAGACTCCCACATGCCAGATATAAATTTGCCCTCAAACAACTGTGCAACATCTACATGCCCCAGTTCCGGCCTAATATTGAGGTAGTTAACCTTCCCCCATTTTAACACTCTTACTTGAGGACGATTCTTATCCTTATTTATAAGTAACTTAAAACTTATTCTATGCTCCCACACTAAAACTTCGATCATCGGTCAAGCTCATTCCCCAATAATGGTCTACTATGACCCCTTTCATAGTTGGACTATTTACATATTATTCCAAAAAATCAAACAAATATCCTCTCTCCCCCACCTCACCATCCCATTCCATTCAAGTCCCTGATACTGAATGAGTCTCAGTCAATATAGGCTAAGTCAAAACCACCCAGCACAACAGCCCTATTGTTCTTACATGTTTTTACATAATCTGTCCACATTGCTATTCCTCTATCACCCACTGGCTATTGGGAAACCTGTATTACAAACCCAACAAGGTGATTGCACCTTCCTATTCCTGAGTTCTACCCATGTGGCTTTGCATGATGAGCCCTCCAAGGCTTCCCCCCTCAGTACAGCTGTGATATTCTCTATTCAATAATATAACTCCCCCATCTCTTTTACATCCCTCTCTATCATGCCTGAAATATCTAAATCCAGGAATGTTAAGCTGTCAGTCTTGTCCCTTTGATTAACCAAGTCTCTGTAAATAGCTACCACATCATAATTTTTGTCCTCATTCAAGCTTGAAGTTCATCTGCCCTTCCTGCCATATTCCTTGTGTTGAAACAAATACACTTCAGCCTGCCAATCCTGCTGTGTTCAGCAACCTCCACCTGTCTGTTCTTCCTCTTAGTTTTCCAGGCCTTAGTCTCTGACTGTTCTTCAGTCATTTTAATTGCTGACCTATTGCACTAGCACACGCTCTCCTCTCCTCTAGCTTTTATTCCATGTGCCTTTCAAATGCCTTTAACAGAACTCATTTGATGCTGAAGCAAAAATGCATTTGGAATAAAACATTTACCTTCTCTGCAGACTTAGATACGAGCTTAATAAAAAATATGTAGTCTGGGTTTTAAAACCCTTCTAAGATTGTTTTTCTGCAATCACTTCCTACTTAGATTTAATTCAGTACTGATGACTTTGTTGACTGGGTGACTATTTGCCCTGATTTTCTGACAAAAGCAATGAGGAAAAATATTGGTTAATGTTCCAAAAAGGTCAATGTGCTTTCAATGTCTGATTGTTGGTGTCACAGGCTAATTTCCAACAGTACACAACCCAACACTGTGTGTGCTGCTAGATGGTTGCACACCCCAGGTAGAAAACCCAAGTTCATATAAGGCTAACACCACTTAAAGCTGTCCTGCGCTACTTCAAGCTTGTCTGAACATCTTAAAGGCAATGGTGAAGTTTAGCTGCTGAAACATCTCCAACCAGTAAGAACTGCCTATTGGGTGGCATGGTGGCTCAGTGGTTATCACTGCCGCCTCACTGCGCGAGGGACCTGGGTTCAATTCCCACCTCAAGCGACTGTCTGTGTGGAGTTTGCACATTCTCTCCGTGTCTGCATGGGTTTCCTCCGGGTGCTCCAGTTTCCTCCCTCAATCCAAATATGTGCAAGTAGGGTGAATTGGCCTTGTTAAATTGCCCATACTGTTAGGAGCATTAGTCAGGGGTAAATATAGGGTTGGGGAATGGGGTCTGGGTGGGTTACTCTTTGGAGGGTCGGTGTGGACTTGTTGGGCTGAAGGACATGTTTCCATACTGTAGGGAACCTCAAAAAAAATGTGACTGAGGTACATGAGGTGGAGAGCATGCTTCCAAGTTCACTGGCATAAACTTTGGTGGAGAAGGTGAATAGAAGGAGAGATTCCTCTCCTCACACAGAACTTGCAGACCCTCCAGGCATGTAACTTTGAAGGTAATAGAATCATATAGCAGTGTAAGTTTTAGGAAATGGATATGATACAGCACGATTTTCAAAGATCTGACACCAATGATCTGAAGTCAGTGAATGTGTCTTCACATACTATATCCTTTTAATTCAACCACTTGCCTCAGACACTGTTCCATTCACTGCTATGCTGCTTCACTCATCCAACCAAATTTAGTCCCAAAGCAATGCAGAGACAGACAGGTTCTGAGCTTTAGTCAAAATAGCAGCAGAGCTCCTTACCTGAAAGTCCCAACCCCACATCTTGCATCCCTGTATTCTTGCCAGGAGTGGGGTGGGGAATCGGGCATTATGTATTTCACACACCTACAGTTCTTGAAGGTCAGCCCCCAATCTTAAATCTAGCGCATATTTCAAATTGCAACTGTCTTCACACGGAAGCAGCTTTTGACATTGTGGTTTCGAAACCATGACTTGAAGGATTTACAAATTTTAGGAAAAGTCTAAATCTATCAGATTCTTGTTTTGGAGAGGTCAGGTACCCTTTTTGGGACTCTTAAGAGTTGACATGAATGTGCAAAAATACATATTGATAAGCTCTGTGGCTCTGTTAAACTATCAAGTCATTCGAATCTCCCGTTCATTAAATTTTGCTGAAAATAATACCAGTGTTTGTAATTTGAATTGGTGTTTGATCGCATAAGGTTCAGGGTTATTATTATCTTTTCCTAGCTACCCTCTTGCTCTTTGTAAATGTATATAATAGAAATAAAACAACTTGGGATTTTCTTAAATGAATCATTTTCATAGGGGTGGGGAGATGGCTTGTAAACTGTAATTTTATGGACAGCTCTAAATAATAATAAGGAAATTAGCTGTCTTTGTGGAAATATTAATGCAATCTTTTTATAGGGAATTCTGTGATGCAATTTCAATATACGGAATGATCTTTTATCAGTTAGTGTTTCTTTGTAATACTGAATCATTTTCAATGAAGAAATATATATTCATGACTTGAAATATGAACTCTATTCACAGTCTCACAGTCATTGCCCTGCCCAGGCTCTTTTCTGAATATTAGATCCCAAACTGCTCCCCCGTACATCAATCATCTGGTCAACAACCATCATTCTGAAGCTGAAGCTTGATAACCAGAGCACAGAGTGACGCCATGCCACTCAGACTATACCAAAAAATCTTCCCTGAAAGTTTGTAAGTTAACTGGACAACATGTTGCTAATAGAAAAGTGGAGAATTAAAAATCAATGGCTGGAATCAGATAGGCACACAAAGGAATAGGTGTTGACTGGGTGTTATATATCCATGGAACAGATGGTGCTGCTATCATGGGGTGAGGTCGTTGTGAAGAGGTGTAACTTATCTCTGTAAATGATAACATGAAGGACACTGAACAGTGAAGTTAGTTTTATTATTGAAAAGTGCCCTCTGATCATAGGCAAAAAAGATGTCCAAACGTGTCTAGAGTTTTTGATATGATGTTTAGATGTTTTGAAGATTTTAAGTATCAAACTCACCATTGACCCAAAAAGAAACCAATGATTCATCCACATAAAAAGTACTAACAGAATTGAAAAGATATTTTGAAAGTGAGCTCCATGCAATCAAAGAAAATAAAGTTATTTCCAGAAGCATCTCCTAAAGATTAGGTAAATTTCATCAATTTGAGAAATCACTTGCAAAGTCAAATGAATGGGTTGCTACCCAATATTGAGATTCTTAAAGCCAATGTTAAAACATTCAGAGAACATTTCACAGCACATTAAAGACAGCTCATTCAGTAAGTCCAGGGAGCTAACAAAGAGTTCTGGAAACTTAACTGTTCTTTCAGAAGAAAAGCAAGAATGAAAGAAAGAGCTGACCGACTTGGACAGTCTGAAGGTTGTCTATAGGAACATAAGGAAGAGAAATTACAAATTGTGCAGTTATCAGAGAAGGCATTTGAGAGGGTCATTCAGAGCTCCTGTTAAAATTCCAAACACACATGCTTTAAATGAAATAATTTTTTTTTAAATGATAGCACTGAATTCAGACAACAATTTGTTGAACTGCAGGTGAAGGTCACACTCGAAGAATGATTAACAGTAAACCAATAACAAAACTGGAAGAAATGCTGGACTTGTTAAGGGGAAATATGAAATTGAAGAAGCTAAGCAAGGCAGGCACAGCAGGATGCTGACAAACTGATGCAAGATAGAGTCATAAAGATGCATATGTGTGCATAGAGGATTGGAAGAGAAATATAAACTACAAAATCATAAAGCTTGAGAAGCACTCAAAGGCAAAGGACTGACTGTAGTGTACTGCTTTAGCTCAAATGAAGAGGGACAACTTCCTACAATGTAAGAAAAATTGTAACGAATGTTTTTGGAGAAAAGAAACAAGTTATTTAAGACTCTTAGGGAGTTCAGTTTAATTATTAAATGTTGATAACTAACCTTTAGATTAGACACAATGGTGCAGATCATAGGAGAAATGACATACAAAACAAGATGTACATTTGGACTCTGGCAGTTCCGACATGCTGACCCGATGGAAAGCTTGAACTTTTTCCTTTGAGCTGGTATTTCTTGTCAATTGGCCTGACGTGTGCAAGATGTAAAGCTTCAACAAAATGTGTCTTTTTCTTTTGCAAGACTCAAGTTTGAACTTCTCCCTGGGCAACTCCCTGCTCCCCAGTGACTCTCTGTGACAATCTCCAATACTGAGTTGGAGCTTGAGGCTTTGAAAAGTTCTAGGATTCTCACATAAGTACCCAGGAAATGTCAGTCAGGGAAAAAAAAATCAGAGACATCTTAGTCACTCGTATTAACCAATTTCCATCTGTACCTTCATCCTGACTACCCTGAAATCTGTGTCATATGGCCATCCCACCCTCCTGAACATACTAAGGTCTATGCGTCTAGTTATCCTCCAGACCTATGCTCCCATCTACCTAGCAATAACCTCACCCCCACCCCACCCCCATGCCCAAATGGCATGCCGAATGCACCTACCCATTTACTCAGCCATCTACTGACCCAGTCACTCACATTTACACTTCATTTAAATTTCTGTAAGCAAGCTGGTTCTGTAATGTCGGGTGGTGGGGTCCATTATTTTCCCAATACTATAGTACTGTGATGAAGTTCTCTGCAGGGCTTGTATGCCCTGCATTTTTGAAGAAATCAAGATCTTTGGCAGAAATGCAAGAGAGGCACCAGAGCATAGTAAAGTATCAGCAGAGTGGAAATTTGATCATTGCTGCCTCATAGAAGATCCAGGCCAATGTGTGAAAGTAAATTATTGGAATAATAACATTGATATAAAGCAACTTTATATTGTAAAATGCGAGAGAGAAAGAGAGATGTTGGGGCTATATATCATGATGCTACAAAATGGTACAGTATATCACTCCAGTATATCCTAACAGTCTATCGCTCTACAGCACATGGTGTGATCTGCTGTAGTTTTCTTGCCTAACGGTGTGATTATTTCAAACTTCTGGAAGCCACAAGACCCAGCCCTTCAGGTGGGGCTCGGGCGATGTATTTTTTCTCATAATGTTCCTGTTAAATGTTGAGGAAGTAGTAGAAAAAAAATGTACACAGAGATGCCAAAACCAGTTGTAAGCTTAGCCAGGATAAAGGCTGAGGACAGGTGGGAGTGATGATATTATTTCCCCACTCGATGCAGTTCTCTCAAAAGGTCAGGAAGTGGAAGCTTCAACTCGCTTCCTCAGTCAGCCTGGGCTGCAGGGTTTCGAGGATTGGATTTGTGCGTGGGATGTGGCCAGACCGGCATTTGTTGCTCGTCCCCTGTTTCCTTCTACTGTTAAATTCAAATTCCACCATCAAAAGCTTTCCTGGGCAGCGCTGGAGAGGAATGAAGGCAGGAAAATAAAGCACAGACGCTGGGGCAGTCAAAGCCAATGGGGTGATGGGCAGAACGGTCGCTTTAAGAAATGCGTGCAATTCCTCTTTTGAGTGTGAGACCGCCGGCCCCGCCAATGCAGCCTACCCAAGACGGGAAGGGGGAGGAGGGGAGGGGAGGATTTTGCTTTGCGGCAGTTCTACATATAATTGGGAGCCGTTCCTTATCTCTAATCTCCTTCCCCAATGTATTGTCAACCACCCACGCTGCTGTCAGTCTCTGCCATCGTGGATCGCCCCTTGAGGCTCACTGCCTCTGGCCACACTGACCTCTTCCCCTCCGTCTCTCATTCAGTCTTTGTGCGTCCTGGAGATGGAGAGAGAGAGAGAGAGAGAGGGAGACAGAGAGAGGGAGGCGCTGACAGAAGGTGACTGAGCTGTGATCGGGATGAAAAATTTTCCCTCTGAGTTTTTTCTCCCCTCCCCTTTGCACGTCTGCCCGTCATTTCCGCCAGGAGAAGTGCGTGTGGGGGTGAGAGAGTGACGGGCTGGGCTGTATGTGTGTACGCGGGCCAGTGGAGAGCGCCGTCAGCACACGGCAGCCTGCAGCCGAGACACTCACTCTCACTCAACTCTCCACTCTCTCTGAGAGCCACAGTGGCTGCATCCATCATCCCCTTGAGCGCTGACAGAGTCCGCATACCATCACACATACACATACACACACACCGCTGCACCCTTATACACTTCACACAAGCAAACCAAAAAAAAACTCCGCAAATCAGAAAAAAAAACATTCAACACCCCTCAGAAATCCTGCTGCTTTTATTTTAAAACGGCCGCAAGGAACGTGTTGGTGCTCATTCTGAATCCGCAATAAGCAAACTTTGTTTTCTTTTTAAAAAAATACAAAACAAACGCCTCACGAGAGAGAGAGAGCGGGGGAAGAGCAACATTCTTCCTGGAGACACCCGAGGCTGACAATGTAAAGGCAAGAGGATTTTCTCCCGCTGCTTGGAAGGAGGAGGACAAGTGACAGACCGCTCCGGGAGACGCTGCAACGACACTCTCCCGGATCTCCTTTATTATTTTTACATATATATATATATAAATTTCATTGATTTGTTTGCCCGGGAAACGGAAAGTTCTTCATGGCTCTGATCATGGAACCTGTCAGCAAGTGGAGCCCGAGTCAAGTGGTGGACTGGATGAAAGGTAACTAACTGCATTGTAACAAGTTTCAGTGGGATAGCGAGCTTTGGCCATCGAGGAGCTGAATTGTATCCTCCCCCCCCCCCCTTTCAGTTTGAGGTTATTTAAGAAAGTTGTTCATTTTGTGTATCTTGTAAACACTTAGGTTGTTGTAAGAGAACGGTGACATTGCATTGTGAGATGTTTACGGTGCTCTGGGCGACGGATGTTTTGGTTGGTGAGGTAAACAGAAGGCAGGTTTCAGCTCCTTGCTTTCTGATTATTTTAAAAATATTGTTGGAGACTAATTTCGAATACCTGGCAGCTTGGGTTTAGTGGCTCTGTGGAGCTGCGTGCCAATGTGATAACCATGGAAACGTGGCTAACCTCTACACCACTAGGCATGAGGCAATACGAAGCAAAGCAAAATACTCCGCTTGTTTTTCACAGACTGTAGGTTAAAAGGCTGGTGTTGGGTTTAGAAAACGCAAGCTCCCTCTCCCACCCTCACCCCCAGAAAGATTGTCAAATAAATGTTATCTGTGTGCATGTTTTGTAAAGTTCGCGATATTTTCCTTATTATCCCTGGCATGAAGGGATTTGCGAAATGTTGTCTGCACGGTAGGGAAATGTTGACAGGTTACCTGTGCTGATGTGGAGGTCTTGCACTGACCAGCCCATGGGTGAGCCTGAATGAATGCACTGCCTGTGTTGGCGCAGGCGACCAATTTGAATGGGGGAAGCAGTTTAAAGGGGAGAGCTGAGGCTGAATCTGGCCGCTCTCATTCCCAATCCAGCTCCCATCGGTATGTGGACTGGAAGCAACACTATTATTTTAAATCAATATTCGGCGCGCCGACTCCAGAAAGCAAACGCCGAAATATGGCTTTGGAGTTGGCTCTTCCTCGCGCCTTTAAATAAATGAAACAAAACAAACTTTGGAGCCAGTCGTCCCCATCATCCTGACTTGCATTTAACGACTTGGGTTTGCTGAAGGGAACGGCGGTGTTTGACCCACAGACAAGCGTGAGCATCGTTTATGCCGCACTCCCCTTCCCAGCGAGCGTGAATACATGTAAAACCAAGCATGAAGCCGACATTGGTATCAATTTGATGTTGGGGAAGTGGACATTTAAAATCAGCGGGAGGAGCGGCTGCTGAGAGTTGTCACGGTTGACATTTCACATGTGGACGCGCTGAGCAGAAGGTCCACCTGCTTCTCAGTTTGTAAATATTACCAAGAATTTTGCAGCCCGGACACAGACTATTCCAGCACCACTCTAACCTAGACACGGGCTATTCGACCCCGATGGGGACAACCCCCCCCCCACCCCCGGCACTTTCGTTTCATCCACCCACATGTTGAGCTGGAAAGCAGTCAGTCCACCGAGAGGATGAGGCTGGGTGTTGAAAGCGATCAAAACGGCGGCAGCAACAAATGAAGCCGAATATGCTGAAAGTAAAACGCAAGGCCATGGGGGGTGGGGAGAGAGAGAGAACAGCGTGCTCCAGCGCTGTCTGACCGACATGTCTCACTATCTGCTCCAGTCACTCAATCGTTCAAAGCATTTTGAAGAGACTGAGTTGTTCTGGTTGTGTGATGTGTGCAGAATATAGTTGTGCGATTGTTAAAGAACAGCAGTTTAAAAAAAACCCCACTAATCTTGGGATGGATTGAACCTGGGAGATATATGCGAGGAAAACCACTGTCAACAAGCTGATTTGTTTGCCACATCTACAGCGAAAACCAGCACAATCATTCGTTATTTTGCGCAAATGTCATGACATATTGAGGATAAATAACACATACGCACACAAACTAAAGTTACAGTAAACAAAATGTTGTTATAATATGGCAAGATTTCAGACGTGAAACTGACTCCCTTTGGAATCCAGGTGTGAGCTATAAAGCATTTGATTCTATTGCTGCCACATGTATTCGCTGAACTTGTCAATTTTCTCACTCCACCACCTCCTCCCCCCCCCCCCCCCCCCCCCGCCAACAGGCACTGCCGAGTGTTAAGTTTTTACCTTGCTGCTGTTTTCCTTCCTGAGTGCAAGACCGAGAATGGTAAAATGCCCTATGCAGCAGACCCACCGTCACATTGATTGGTTTATGATTGGTGAACAATGATTTATCTGAATTAGGCATCAGGCTTTCAGCAAGCAAGTAAATGCAGGGAAGTTTCTACTTTGACAGCAATTGATTAAAAACTATTGGAATTCTTAGTTGGAAATGCCAGTAGTATGATGCGGTAAAGCTAGAGACCAGTCCTCTGTGGGCGGCACGGTGGTTAGCACTGCTGCCTCACAGCGCCAGAGACCCGGGTTCAATTCCCACCTCAAGCGACTGTCTGTGTGGAGTTTGCATGTTCTCCCCGTGTCTGCGTGGGTTCCTTCGGGTGTTCCGGTTTCCTCCCACAATTCAAATATGTGCAGGTTAGGTGAATTGGCCATGCTGAATTGCCTGTAGTGTTAGGTGAAGGGGTAAATGCAAGGGAATGGGTCTGGGTCGGTTGCGCTTCGGCGGGTCAATGTGGACTTGTTAGGCCGAAGGGCCTGTTCCACACTGTAAGTAATCTAAACTTTAATTGTGAATTAACTCAATATAATTTTTGTTAGGTACTTTTATAAGACCCACTGTTGCAATGGAGACTAAAAACGCAGTTGATTCCAGGCGATTTGTTCAGATGAACTACAGTCACATATATATCCATGATGTGTAATATGAAATAGCTTAACCTTTCAGGGCTTTCTAATGAAGAGTAATTCATGAAAATGTTAGACTTCGATTTTCTTGACTCTTTGATGAAACTTCTGTGCATTTTCAGCAGTTTACATATTTTAAGTGACTGAACTCAACGGGATTATTTTTTCTGAGAGTATTTCTTTTCCAATTTAAAACGTACATTTCTGCAGCAATACAGAGCTTTTTTTAAAAAAAAACGTGTCCTTCTCATGACAGGCAAGTCACAAAGGGAGTCCAAGTTAAGAACCTTTAACCAGTATATATTCGTCTGGGGTGGGCATAACTAATCTTTCCTGTGTCTCTATCCCTTTAAGTCCATCTCATAACATATAGAAGAGGCATATACATTGGAAGTGGATCTTATCAACTGATTCTGGCACTTCTCCATAATGTTTAGGAATATATCGATTACATAATTGAGCACCAGCCAATTTTAGAGATGCTTTATTCAAAGTGTATTGGAAGAAAGAAAGTCAAATGCTTCAGTTACCCAAAGGAGCACGGGTAGACCATTCAACCACTTGAGTATATTCTGTCCATTCAGTTGGATCATGATTGTTCCATTATCTTAAGTCCACGTTATCCATATTTTAATTACTTGCCTTGATTCCATATTCCTTAATATCATTACTTGATATCAAAACTTTCAATTTCATGTTATGGGAAAATGGATCAGGATCTGGGATTAGGATTTCTTTACTGCATGCTTGAAAACATTTTGCAAAACATGCTGCTGAAGGTGATGGTACTTTAAGTTCTCAAAGAATTTTTATATTTTTCAATTATTTTAAATCCAGTATATCTGGTTTGAATCCATTTTTCAATGTATTTCGGTAATAGAGGGTTGATGTACTCTGTGCATACTTTGTTCCCCAGTTTTCAAGAAATGATGTGAAATCAGTTTTAAAATTCAGTTTGTGTCAATAGGGTAACGAGTGGAGGTATTTTTGAACAAGGCATTAGACTAGAACAAGTTGACAAGATTTGTTTTTCAAGAAACCCTAGTAATTTGTGTTTATCAGTGCCTTCTGGCATGAAGCCAAATTTACCCATTGCACCCATCAAATGCCAGTGACCTATGGACACTAATGAGTATGTTTGAATTGATTTTTTATGTTTTTATTTTAAAGTTTCATCGTTGTCCAAAGATTCAAAATTCTTATTGTGACTGAAGAACACTTGATGTGTGGTTAGCACAAGATTTTCAATGTAAATTGAATAAATACAATAATTGATACCAATATTTCTTAAGCATCCTGTTAATTTCAGGAAAATTCGTTCGAGAATCCTTAAATTATCTATTACAGATATCCTTCAGGGGCAGCATTGTGGCTCAGTGATTAGCAACACTGCCCCACAGCACCAGGGACCCGGGTTTGATTCCAGCCTCAAGTGACTGCCTGTGTGGAGTTTGCACATTCTCCCTGTGTTTACATGGGTTTCCTTCGGGTGTGCTGGTTTCCTCCCACAGTCCAAAGATGTGCAGGTCATGGCCATAGTGTTCAGGGATGTATATGTTAGGTGCATTAGTCAGGAGAAATGTAAGGGAATGGGTCTGGATGGGTTACTCTTCGGAGGGTCAGTGTGGACTTGTTGGGCCGAATGGCCTATTTCCACACTGTAGTGATTCTATAAAAAAAGTAAGAAATACATGTATGCAAGTGATTTAACTATTAAAGTTTGAGACAAAGTTCATGCATTGAATAGATGTTTGTATTTCTGAGAATTGCTAATTGGGATTTATTTGTCTCGTTTGTGGGAAGTTGAGAAACAATAATAGAGGTAATGTTATATGAGTGCTCCAATCCCAAAAGGATATTTAGGGAGAACAAATTCCTGACTCAGTTTTCAATAGCTCCGAAGGGCAACACTAAAACAGATATGATCTGATGCAGCATGTTGTGGCAAAGAATTGTTTAAACTGGTATTAGTATACACAGGAGTGGTTAGTTAGAATGTGTTTTCAAATCACGGGCGACACATTCTGTACTTAGATCACATTTAATCTGGACAACTTGCATTCAGAAGGCATGTGTAATGTATACCACATATGAAATAAGATGAGGGAGTTTGGATTTCTCTTTCTTTCCATCACAAGAACTGAATTCCTAGGGGTTTGCTTCATTATGTTTTGCTTCTACATTTTTAAGTTAGGTAATGAACTGACTAGCAAGTTCAATAGAAGTATTATAAGATATAAGCAGTCATCCCTCATTTTCATTCAGCTAAGGAACTAAGCAAGATTTATTTCTTTTTGATAAAGAAAATGAATAAATTGCAATAGACATATAATGCCGCTTTTAGCTATCCTTCAAATTGACTAAGTGAGTCACAGGCAAATTTCAAAATTTTTATCGTGTAAGTAATCTGTGAATTTCCTTGTCAGTCACTAGCACTGATATTTGGGCATTTAGGATATCTGTAATAGACAATTTAAGGATTCAGTAATCAATTTTCCTGAAATATAGTTATTAACAGGATGCTTAAGAAATATTGGTATCATTTATTGTATTTATTCAATCTTCATTGCAATTCTTGTGCTAACTACACATCATTACAACTCACGTGTCAAACTGGTATTCATACCATTATTATGGTTTATCACTTGGCGAACACTTCTCATTGTATAAATGACTTCTTTTTTGCTAAAACTTTTGCTATACTTTTAGTAAGTGTACAGTATTTAACAAAACTATTTGTCCAACTGTAAAATAAAGTTTGGTATTTGTAGAGGCTATAATTAAGAAACAGAAGCATAATTCTGACTTCAGCAGTAACAGCCAGTTGTGAAACACACTTCACATTTGAAGAATAATTTGTAGTAACAAATACTGTTATAGTCAGTTGATGGCAATATTCGTAAGAATTAAATTATAACAAAACAGTATGGTTTTCAGCTTAAATGTGCATTGATTGTCCTGTATATATTAACATACTGATGCCTCATGTAATTAATTGTCACCTTTCAAATGTCAAGAGTGCATGTAATTGACCATCCATCAAGTTAACATCTAAAACACATTATTCTTATTGTGCAAAGTCATTTATCTTCTAATGGCTCTGAGAGATTAGTTCAAAGAGTGTAAGGATATCAATATTAATTGATTTAAATAATTCATGTATCTAAAATGTTGGCAAGTTTTACTTTTACAAGTATAGTCAATTTGAGCAGAATACATCATAAGTCATTGTCCTATTTCTGAAGTAGCTAATTAGGCTGGTAGAAGTTAATAAGAATTCACAGTTGTTTTCCATGGATAAGTAACTTTATTACTAAGCGTTCACTATTTGCCATACATTTTTATTCCTTTCTGAATATTGCATTCTAAAAGAAAGTGTTTTGCAGTCAATTTCAGGATTTTCAAAAAAATGGCAGCTGCAAAATGGTCATCTTGATGTGCACTACCAAAGGATGGCTGAGTGATGGTAAATCATTCGACTATGACATGCAATTTCTGTTCTATGGCAGAATCACTACTGCAGACACTTGACTCTGTGACTTGATTATTAGAAAATCAGGGCTGCTTTGGCAAGTATGTTAGGGGTTGTGTGTAAAGTATTGTTGTCCTAAGCATTGTGCCCAATTGCTTTGGTTAAACATTATCTTATACTTTATCATTATTTTGATTTCTAATCAACCTGTTCAGAGATATTATTAGAGACATCTGGTGGGATTTGAACCTAGGCCTCCTAGCTCAGAGTTAGGGACACTACCACAGTACCACAGAGTCCTTATGGATATTTTCTAATCAACCTATTCAGAAATTATTGCACAGCTCCGGAGCAAGCGAAACTTGAATCTGTGCCTCCTGGCTCAAAGGTAGGGACACTACCACTGCACTGGCTCCTCACAGAGCCCTTACAAATTAAAAACAATTACACACCTTTGAATCAGGTGGACTTGAACCTGGACCTCCCAAACCAGGTGTGTGTGTGGTGGTATTAGCAGTTTTTGAGAAGATTTGTAAGTGTGTAAGTTAGCTTACAGAGCTTGAAGGTTTGTTTTCAGGTGTATTATCACCATACTAGGTAACAGCATCAGTGAGAGTCTCTGGTGAAGCATTGGTGATATGTCCTGCCCTGTCTATTTATAGGTCTTGGTTTCTTAAGGTGGGTGATGTCTTTTCTAGTTCTTTCTTGGCAACATGGTAGCCCACAAACCTATCAACATACTTAAACACCAACTAATGAACTTAAAGGATCCATTAGGTGCCACCAGCAAAACTGACATCATTTACAAGATACCTTGCAAGGATTGTAAAAAAACACCACGTCGGACAAACTAGCAGGAAACTTGCCATCAGGATACATGAACACCAATGGCCACCAAAAGACATGATCCACTCTCACTAGTTTCTATATGCACAGACAAAGAAGGACACCACTTTGACTGGGACAACACACACATCCTAGGACAGGTGAAACAAAGACATGCACAAGAATTCTCACAGGCATGGCATTCTAACCGAACCAGAATAAACACAATGATTTAGACCCTATCTACCTTCCCATGAAAGAAAGAATTGGAAATGACATCACCCACCTTAAGAAACCAAGACCTATAAATAGAGAGGCGGGACATATCACCAGCGCTTCATCAGAGACTCTCACTGATGATGTTACCTAGTATGGTGACGAAACATCTGAAAACAAACCTTTAAGCTCAACGAGCTAACTTACAAACATATATTGTATAATCTACTTTTCTAATTAACTTGTTCAGAAATGTTATTACACACCTCTGGAGCAGTTGGGGCTTGAACCCGGGCCTCCCAGTTCAAGGGTACGGACACTACCACTGCACCGTGATATACTGAGTAAAATATTAACAGTTGTTGCTACATGTTAGAATTTTAATTACCTTTCAATTGGATTGGATATTGTGCTTTGGGAGAGATTTTTAATGCTGATTTTTCCCTCGATATTTGAGCCAGGCTTAACTCAGTTGCAGCAAAAGTAAGATCTGTTTTTGCTTTCCATATTTTTTGCAATCGGTTTAAAGTTTGTTGAGCTTAGCATGTGTAAGTCAAAGTAATAAAACATCCATAAGGGGATCAGATATTCACTTCACATGTCAGCCCTGTGCTCCATCATAGACGGAAGTGCTGTGATCAAACATTGTCCCTGGTTCTGCTGTGTGGAAAAGTTGACCCTGTTGATCAACTCTGATCCTAATTTGTGCATGGTTTCTGAATATTTTTGGTGTATTATTGGTGTTATCACCAAAAAGCAACAGATTAAAACAACAATTCAAATTGAAAACTGGAATTTGAAACCTTTTGGTTCTTTTTGTTTGATTCCTACAAAATTGTGGCTGTTATTACAGTTACAATTGCAGATCCAATTTCAGATGGACATGTAGTGCTGTGATTATTGAGCCGGAGAAGCAGTCCAGAGGTCATGAGTTCAAATCTAACCATGGAAGCTAGAGAAACTCAGCAGGTCTGGCAGCACCTATGGAGGGAGAAACACAGTTAGATGAAAAAGTCATATTGGACTCGAAATGTTAATGCTGTTTCTATTTCTGCTGATGCTCCCAGACAGACTGAAGTTCCCTTGCTCTTTTTGTTGTTTGCAGATTTCCAGCATCTGCAGTATTTTGCTTTTATTCTTTTCTGTCTGTGGAAACTTTTCAAATTGGATTAAGTAAATTTGGTAGTTTATGGAAAACATAACCACAAATGCTGCCAATAAATGGAAAATCCCAAGTGGTGCACTCGTGCTTATCAATGAAGGGAACATGCTCACTCTAAATGGTTGGATTAAACATGATTCTAATCCTTTGACTGGTATCTGTGTATGTCTCCTTTGAGTTGTTGAGGGTTTACAGAGCAGAAGAAAGCCAATTGGTGCATGCCAGCTCTCTGCAAGGACAACTTAGCAAAGTCACACTCCCTGGCCCTTTCCACAAAAGCTGTTTTTAATCTCTTCAGAAAATTATCCCATTCCTCTTGAAGGAGATGATTGAATTTGCTTCAAACTCCTTCTCAGAAGATGCGTTTCATACCCGACTCTCTGTTGCATGAACACTTACATCGTTCCTCATTCAACCTTCCAAAATGCATCACTTTGCACTTCACTGCCCAGTTCACCAGCCAACCTACATCCTTTTGAAGTCTGTCAATTCACACCACTTTCAACTTCCAGTGGATTTTTGTGAAGTGATCAGCAATCAGTCTGTTCAACATTGTATGACCTGAAGAGATAAGACCTAATAACGTTCAGAGTAAATTTTGAAGACTTCCAAGGTCACATCAACCTTGTTGCATTTGTATATAGCCACCTCCAGTGACCAACTGCCATGAGTGTGAAAGGAACATTCTCAGATGGAGTTAACAAGGAATCTTTGGATAATGGCAGAAAAATATGATTTGGAAAGTGTGGCTGGGTCAAGCTTTTTTGACCAGCCTCCATCATAGTTTTCCTAACTTAGACACTGCTGTCAGATTCCAACAGGGATGTTTTAGGGCACATTACAGCACGACAAACAGCTTTGGAGCCTCTAAAATAGTAAGCTGTTCAAAGGCATTTCGCAGGAGCGTAATCCGAGAAATAAATGAGATCAAGCCAAAGAAGGAGATATGAAAATTTGATGAGATTATTGGTCAAAGAAGTTGGTTTTAAAAAGCATCATAGTGGACAGTGAGACAAATGAAGAGCTTTAGTAAAAGAGCCTTTGAACTTAGGGTCTAGAAAGCGGAAAACGTAACCACTTATGATGGTATAAGGATGTGGTAGATGCACGAGAGCTGAGAATTGGAGAAACGGAATGTTGTAGGGTTGATGGACGTTATGAATATTGGAAGGGGTGAGGCCATTCAGGAATTGGGAGGGATGAGGCTATTCAGGAATTGGAAGCAAGAAACAACACTTTCCAGAAGTTGCGGAGACTCAGCAAACTATTAAAAATGACGGGTGGAACCAAAATCCACATGGGTTTCCTCCGGGTGCTCCTGTTTCCTCCCACAGTCCAAAAATGTGCAGGTTAGGTGAATTGGCCATACTAAATTGCCTGTAGTGTTAGGTGAAGGGGTAAATGTAGGGGAATGGGTCTGGGTGGGTTATGCTTCGGCGGGTCGGTGTGGACTTGTTGGGCCGAAGGGCCTGTTTTCACAATGTAAGTAATCTAAAATCTAAAAAAGAAGTCAAAGAACCATAGAATCCCACCCACTGTATACTGTTTCAAGCACCTTAGCCCACAGTGTGGGAATCACGAATTGATGAGTAGACATGCATGAGCTTGAAGGGTGGATAAAATATGTTTGTGCATCCGGCTGTGAAGATTTTAAATCCCCACCTCTTTAAACTTGAAAAGAAAGCTGTTATTGCCAATGAGAATGAAAGATAATTTTGATGGGTTGCTTTGATTAATTTAATTTCCTGAGAACTGCTATTGCAGCTAAGGCTGTTATAAATGACTTGCAGATTTTGAAAACTTACAAAATTAACTAATCCAGCCAAGGTTTCTGACTCCAAAGTTTGATTGACAGGTTAAAGAGGCCGTTCAGTGATTAGCTGTCATTAATATGAGTACTGAGTCTTTTGGTTTCTGTAATGGATTGAATAGCTGAGTGGATTAAAAGTTTTGAATGGATCCCATGATGTCCATCTTCTTAACTGTGAAGTGTCCATGACAGTTATGTTTAATTACAAGAAACGTTTTTCTTTTCATTTCCACATGATTCCACAGAATATTTTGAGAGTGACTATCAAGATCTCATGACAAAATGAGGGGTCATATAGAGTCTGATGTGTCATAGAGTTTGGATGGGAATCATGCCTTTGGCATAGAGGGGCCTTGAGGATAGGTGCGTTGGGGATGGACTGTAAAATAACAATTACCCTGCTACCTATAGATTCAAACCTACTGTAATCATAACTCCTGGAGAATATTAATGATTCAGAATTATGATTAATTTCAATAAAATACAGCTTCCTTCAACTTGTGGGATCACTGTGTCTTCAACCACAGTTTCAAACTGTTCATGAAAACAATTTGATCTTATTTATAATGGCTCACATGGTCCAGTCATTTCTCAAGTGAGGCAGTACACATGGTTTTTAAATTCTTCAGCAGACTGCATTATGTTATGTGTCATAATGAGTCGATGAATTATCCTATTAGTTACTGATACTTATCTAAGTATTATGTTAAATCTACTCAAGATGATTCATTTTCGACATTAAGTTATTTGTTAACTGGAATGATGACCAAGGTAAGAGAAGAATATTGGTAAACAGACTGTAATGAGCAAATAAATTGAATTCCATTCTAATTATGTAAGATTTTGGAATTCAGACTCTTACAAGATGGCATTTTATGATCCTTACCATTATTTTTCGAGAACACAGAAGTATCATCCTTCCCCATAATATTTGGAAGCACTGCTGTTTTCTATGCCTCAGTCAACTATGAGTGAATCAGCAATATTCTTATTAGAACATAGAAAAGTACAGCACAGAACAGGCTCTTCGGCCTACGATGTTGTGCCGAGGGTTAATCCTAATGTAAAATAAAATTACCTTATCTACATACCCCTCAATTCACTGCTGTCCATGTGCAAGACCAGCAGGCACTTAAATGTTCCTAATGACTCTATTTCCACCACCACACCGTGCATTCACAACTCTCTGCGTAAAGAACCTACCTCTGACGTCTCCTCTATACTTTCCTCCTAATATCTTAAAACTATGACCCCCTCGTCACAGTCAGTCCTGCCCTGTAGAAATGTCTCTGGCTATTGACTCTATCATTACCTTGTATACCTTGATCAGGTCACCTTTCTTCCTCCTTCTCTCCAGAGAGAAATGTCCAAGCTTGGTCAACCTCTTTTCATAAGACAAGCCCTCCAGTCCAGGCAGCATCCTGGTAAACCTTCTTTGCACACTCTCCAAAGCCTCTGTATCTTTCTATAGTCTGGTGACCAGAACCGGACACAATATTCCTAGTGTGGTCTCACCAGGGACTTGTAGAGCTGTACAAAACCTCGCAGCTCTTAAACTCGATCCCCCTGTTAATGAAAGCCAAAACACCATATGCTTTCTTAACAACTATCCATTTGGGTGGCAACATTGAGGGATCTATGTACTTGAACACCAAGATCCCTCTGTTCCTCCACACTGCCAAGAATCCTGTCTTTAATCCTGTATTGAGCATTCAAGTTTGACCTTCCAAATGCATCACTTCGCATTTGTCCAGGTTGAACTCCATCTGCCATTTCTCAGCCCAGCTCTGCATCCTGTCAATATTGATGTGATGTTGCAGTTTTAGATTAGATTCTCAACAAGTCCACATCGACCCTCTGCAGAGTACCCACCCAGACTTATATTTTTCTCCACTAATGCACCTAACACAATGGACAATTTAGCATAGCCAATTCACCTAACCCACACATCTTTGGACTGTGGGAGGAAACCACCCAGACACAGGGAGAATGTGAAAATTCCAAACAAACAGCCGCCCAAGGTGGGAATCAAACCCGGGTCCATGGCACTGTGAGGCAGCAGTGCTAACCACTGAGCCACCGTGCCGCCCATAGATGGGTAGCAGTTTGTTCTTTGGGATGCTTTTTGTTGCATTTTGCACAGAAGTCTTAGTTCTTGTTCAACAATGCCCAGTTTGATTTTATCCAACCTCTCTCTGGACCTAAAAAGTGTGATTGTGAGGAATGTGTGCAAGAGGCCAATGGGATAAGGGGAAGTGTGACTGTTGGCTGCTCTTTGGTGAAGTGAGCCATCTGCACAGAGTGGCTGAGTGGAACTGCAAGGTGTGTACAGGAGAACACTGAGGAAGTCAGAAAGTGGGACCTGGCACATGAAAGGGTTCTGCCATTCACCATTCCGGCCCTCCTGATTCTTTTTGGTGCACTCACTTCAGCTTGGAGAGCTCACAATTCTACTCATCACTCTCTTTTGTCTGTGGTTGCTTAATTTGAAATATTGTCCTCTTCCTCTTGTCTTTGTGAGAGCTCACTTCACTGCAACCCCCTCCACTTCCTCAGCTGGACTTCTAGGTAAATGTCAGCATCCTTCCCAGATCTGTTCCATTCCTATTATTACAGCAGCATCAAATGTCCCAGCGCTGGTGAGCCCTGTCTCGTCATCCTTTACATTGGAAATTCTTCTTTTGGCAGAATAGCCTTTGCATTCGCCAGCCTGAGAGGTTGGGCAGCCTAGAAGTGAGATATTGATGCTATCGCTCAGAGAAAATGCCTATCAAAGATTGTCAATGGGCTTCTGACCTGTCACGTCAGTAAGAACCAAGGCTACAACCTTCTGCTACAGACTTGCTCATGCAGCACTTCCAAGTGTCACACACAGAGCCCAATGTAGTGGATGAAATATTTTATTAAGTAGTTATCATTGAATCCTATTCAACATAAGATTGCACGGAATTATAAAGTGACATTTTTGTTCAGTTTTGGTTTGCGGCTGTCTCCTTTTAAATTCAGTTGCAGCAGAAAAACAGTTGGGAATCTTATTTTGATAAAATGATGCAGGTCTTTTTGGTTACAGGCTGGAGAGAAGAATAATTCAATTTTGAACAATACAATGAAATCGATTATGTTGGCAAATGCTTTGATGGTGACATATTTAAAGTCCTGAATGATCCATTAACTTCTGTATCATAAAATGAGCTGCTCTGTTCAAATTAACGACTCTGTCTGAGGATTCACATTGAAGAGCAGCAATGAATGTAAAACCCCATAAAGAGACAGAAGCAATTTGAAGTGGTGATTAATTGAGATTCTAAAGTGATGAAAATTGAGGCAATATACATTATCAAAGAAAGGAGAAAGTCAGGACTGCAGATGCTGGAGATCAGAGCTGAAAATGTGTTGCTGGAAAAGCACAACAGGTCAGGCAGCATCCAAGGAACAGAAGAATCGACATTTCAGGCATCAGCCCTTCTTCAGGAGCCCTTCCTCCTGAAAAAGGGCTGATGCCCGAAATGTCGATTCTCCTGTTCCTTGGATGCTGCCTGACCTGCTGCGCTTTTCCAACAACACATTATCAAAGAAAACCTATTTACAAAGAGTTGCATCAATCCTGAGATTTGTTATCTTATAGTTAGTACACATGGAATTAACTGGAAGGTTGTCTGTCTAAATAAAAACTAATGTGATTTATTCATGTGTTCATTTATCCTTTTAACTCCAGCCCTCTTTCTGGCATTAGTGTGAGATCAAACCTAACTACTTCCACCTTCCAACAACATATTTGAGCCATCTCTTTTAATTCCATCAGTTTCCACCTCAGCATCTACCCAATTTTATCCTTGTCTTGTCTCATGCTGGAGAATCCAGCTCATGCATTTGCTACCTCTAGAAATGATGATTCCAATACACTCCTGGTTGACCTCCCACATCTAACCCTTCTTAAACTTGAGATCATTCAAAACTCTGCTACCTATGTCTTAACGTGCTACCAGTTCCAGTCACCTATTGCCCTTAACATGCTGAAGCCCATGGGTTTCTGATCAAGCATCTTGTTTTTAAACTTCTCATGTTATTTTTAAAAACTTTTCATAGTTTCATCTCTGCCTTATCTCTCCTGTTGTCCCACAACCCTCATTGAATCAACTTAGTTGCTCTACGTTGATGGTCACACTTCAATGCTAAATACTGGAATTCTTTCCCTGTAATTCTCCACCATAATTTCTTCCTTTTAAGACATTTATGTCTTTGGCCAAACCTTTAGTCATTTCCCTTGAAATAACTCCACAGAGGCCAGTATCCCGTCACCAAGTCACTCTTTATTTGCACGTGCATAGTCCTTGACACTGATCCAGCTCCCTCAGAGCCAGCTCTCAGAGTGAGCAGAAACTCAGACTCTCCTGTTCTTTTTTTTTTTTTTTTCTCTTTTTTTTACAAGATGGTCCAATCTCTCCAGAAGGGAAGGAAACACTCAAGTGGCCAGTCACAACTCCAGGGTGTCAGTGGACACCCGCGTGCTCCTTCTCCAAGGACACCCGGGCTACTCTCCTGTTCTTATCTGTCACCCAGGGCTCCCTGATTGGTCTAGGTTAACAGCTCCAATCAGAGAACTCGTATTCTATGAGGCCCACTTGGCTGACCTCGTCACAATTGCTACAGACGTAATATATCCTTGCACGGTTAGACACATATTTTGTTATAATGCCTTAGGATGCCTTCAACGTATTACAAATTGCTGCTGTTTTGTGAAAGTCGTTTGCATGGTTCTTTAAAATCAAGTCTGGTGTGATGCATTACTCTTTACATTGTCTGGGCTACCTATGCAAAGGCCACTGGTATAAAAGTGATGGAGACTATCTTTGTTGCTCATTGCCTTGCTGTATGAGTGAAAGCTCAATTGGACCTCAAGACAAGCATCAATGCCTTTGAAAGTATAAGGAGTGTGGATTCCACTCTGTAATTCAAGATTTAGGGGCAAAATTATTTGAAGGTGAAGTTTAGATCAGAGATACAGATCTATATAGGTAACAAAACATGTGTAGTTTAAAAAGACGAACAACTGTTTCGCAGACTGTATGATCAGTTACTGAGTGTTCTGAAGAGACATGAAGAAAGTGGGATTTCTTGGATCTGTGGAAACCAGTCTGTATTCACTTGTTACTGTCATAAACAGTGTGCAAGCCATACTAGGAGACTTGCCAGTACATAGGTTACATAACATGTCATTGACAACATAGGAGAAAGTGAGGACTGCAGAGGCTGGAGCCAAGAGTGTGGTGCTGGAAAAGCACAGCAGGTTAGGCAGCATCCGAGGAGCAGGAGAGTCGACACTTCAGGCATAAGCCCTTCATCAGGAATGATCAACAACATATCAATGGGGAGGTGAAGATAAACTCTACTACTCAGCTGCAATATTCTTGAGGAACAACTAAATGAAGTCTGCAAAACAGCTCAGAAAATGAACTTATAAGTTAGATATTATGTCTGCCTTTGTGCAGAAATTGGAAAAAACAAATTGGAATTTGAAGAAATGATTTGAAAATAGAAAGCCTTGATATTGTATCAATTTGCTAATAGTCTTTAATCAGAACTGCTATTGCACGCCCCCGCCCACACCCCAGTCATGTGTCACATGACCTAATAGCCGTTACACTTATTGGCATAGTGACAATTTTTGAGCTTCAGATTTTGCCCACTGTCATCATGAGGCTGTGTGGCCTGGATTATCCAATGGTCTGATCATTGTTTCTGAAGCCAAGATGGGAAATGTGATTGGGAACCCTGTGGAATCTCAATCCATACAGTCTCTGAACGATTTGCGTAGGAAACTTGGAATTTCTTGGGGCAATACTCCATACCGTTGGAACCCTTGAAAAATATCCATGTAAAGCTGCGGATTTGTAGGGTTCTCCCGAGGTTAAGTAAACAGCTACTCAGGAAATGTTAGACTTTTAAATGATCAATCTAATTCCTGAGTAACTATTAAACTGGCCCCACCCCACCAATTTAACTCTTGCTCCCCCTCCCCACCACAAAGGAACACCTGTCCCTGGGCTCTTATGATCCCAGACCCTGACCTGACACTCCTTCTCACTCAAGAACCCAATAACCCCTGCCCTGTGACCTGACATACAGCACATGACAACCCCTCGAGCACCTGATTTCTACCCCTCTCCTCATCCCCACTACAGAACTGCCCACCACTTCCCACACTCCAGACTCGAAACCCTGCCCTACCTCTGGACCCAGTCCCCCCTGTGATCCAGACCTGACCCCTCCCAAGTTCCTTTGCCACATGTTCCCCACCCAATACACTCCTCACTGTGGGCAGAACTGACCCCCTCCCCCTCCCCTTCCCACCACCATACACACTGGACTTGCACCCATGCACCTCAGGATGCATCATCCCTGCCCCCCCCTCCATCCCACTCACCCCAATGGGCCCATTATCTCCCAAGAAGCTTGATATACCTTAACCACTCTATCATGAACCTGGCACCTTGCACACTGGCACCCTAGACTCCTGGAAGCCTATCCTTACCATCTGGCACTCTACCTACGTAACATCATACCAGCATTCTAACTACACTGTCCTTGTGATAGCAGCTGTGGATACCTGTGATTCTGGCCCTTTAAATTTCAGAATGCAGCAAGTGACTGTTGTAAGAAAGAGAGTGTGGTTTACCCCCACCCCCCACCCCCCGCCCCTGCCAACTGTGCACTGCAAGGGAGTTGTCGGAATGGAAGTGCGTCTCCACATTCTGAAAGAGCCCTGATTGGAATCTCCTGTCTGAATCACAGAGCCATCAGAAACAAGGAGGTCATCTGTCAGAGAACCTGGGCCATTTTCTTTCAAGGAATTGCTGGACTGTCAAAGTGGGCAGATTCATTGGGGCAGATAACGGTCACAGGCTTCATAGACCTTACTGTCACCATGGAACGGCCTCTGAAACCAACAACAGTACAATAGTCCTGTAACTATGCAAACCTACTTTTGCTTAGTGTTATTGCTTGGAGGGAACATCACTAAGGCTGGAACTTCAGGCATTATCTTAACATCCTCAAAACTTTAGCAGTCTTACGCTTGTACATGTTTAGGACCAGATCTTATGTATGTTACAAAAGTCTCAAATCGCGTTTTAATTCTGTGATTGATTACTTTAATTTGCTTATCTCAATATGTGACGCACATTGTTATATCTCAATTACCATTGGGATATGCCGATAAATTAGTGTGAATTTAACTTGAAAATTAACTTATGTTTAAACTGATTATTGCCTGCTTAATTCTATTGATAATTTGGCCTATTTCTTTAATATCTTTGTATATTTTTTTAAAGTGTGATAATAAAATCTACAATAAATGACTTAGGTCACTGACATTTTTGGAGTGACATTTTTGGGAAAACACTTCAAAAGTTTATAGTGGTAATGCTAACTCTTGAAAAAAATTCAGACCTTGTTTTTGGGAAGAGGTGAATTGTAGAAGAGATAACTCAAAGAAATGCAGAAATAAAAGTGTTAAAAATTGTCTTTTAGTCCTGGCAGTGTTTCTGGGTAATAAACAAATTGACAAGTTGTCTTAACTCATTAAGGTTTGAGGGATTTATTATGCAAGCCTGAATTCCAAGAGGATGTCCCCCATGTCTTTAAAATGTCCAAGTTATTATAATGTTTTATAGTTTTTTTATGAGTTGTGGCTATTGATGTTTTCTTTTTCTTAATGTGTTCTTTTCCTTAATTTCCACTTTGTGCAAAATGAGTAATATTTGTGCTGTTGTTTTACTGTATATTTAGTATTACATGGCTTAATGATTTTTTACTCTTATGTTTCACATTAAATGTTTCAATTTTTCTTGGTAAATATAAAAAGCCTAACTTTTTGTCTTTCAGAATTATTCACATTTATTCAACAGTTAGTTTAAATTGTGCTACTCATGTGGTTTGAATGATCATTTCAGATTGAGCGGCCAAACCCAATATTGATCGCCATATTGAACTGCTTCTCCATTAAATGGTGCTTCTCTTTTATTGTTCAGTCCTTTCTGATTTCTTTTCTTGTTGCTTTGTCTCCTACATCATCCCATCCTGTTCTTCCAATCTATTGTGCTCCCCATCGCAGCAAATTGATTTGTGTGAGATAAAATGAGGTGAGAAGGGGATTATGTGAAATATAAACACCAACATAGATCAGTTAGACCAACAAGACCATTTCAGTTCTAGAACTTCTCTGCCATTCTATGACTTAATCTTTTCAATTCATTCGCCTGGCCCAATTTATCAGTTGAAATTTGCAAGGAATTGCTGCTGTTTCACAGAACAGGTAACCTCTGCACTGTTCCCACTTGATAACTGCAGTATTTTTGAAAAACTGGGCAGAATTTTATCAGTCTCTGAGTGACTTGTCTTTGACAAGGTGAATGTCAGAATCAGGCTGGATGTTTGGTGAGGCCTATCTGGAGGTCGTGATCACCTCATCACATCTTGTCGAGATCTTCAATCAGAAACAAAAGGTTGCTGGAAATGTTCCGCAGGTGTGGCAGAATCATGAAGAGAAATCAGAGTTAATGTTTCAAGTCCAGTGACCCTTCCTCAGAGATTTTTAGTCAACCTGTTCAGATATATTATGATGCACCTCTGGACAAATAGGATTTGAACCCATGCTTCCTGGCTCAGATGTAGGGACACTACCACTGCACCACAAGAGTTCCAGCTGCCAGGTCTGATATGCTTTTTACAAGCAGCATGGCAAGATTCTCAATGCAGTCAAGATGGAAAGCTGTTGCTCAGTGTGTTCCCGGAATAGCTAGTCAAGGGCAGACTCAGATACCAGACTAGGGTCTGTTCAGGCTGAATATAAACTGAACAACTTACGGATGCTGTAAAACAGAAAGAAAAACAGAAATTGCTGGGAAAATCACAGCAGGTCTGGCAACTTCTGTGGCGAGAAATCAGAATGAACATTTCAGGCTGAATGACCATTCCTCAGAACATCAAAGAGTTCTGAGGACCTTCACTCAACCCGAAGCATTAACTCCGATTTCTCTCCACAGATGCTGGTAGGCCTGCTGAGCTTTTCCCAGCAATTTCTTCTTATGCTCCTACACAGGCTGAGTCTGACTCCTGACTCTGATCACTCCGAGTGACTGACTGACTGTGTCCAAGCCCCTGGACTAGTATTGGAGGGCGCCCTTGATTTACTGTGCTGGGAACTACTGGGCAAAGGTTATCTCTCTTGATTTGAATGAGGACTACTGACAGCCATGACAAGCTTCCTGGCTTTGTATCTGTGCTAAGTGGCACAGCAGAGCAGTGAGCCTAGTATCTGTGGCTGTGGGGCAAAGCACAGAAGGAAAAGCAAGGAAAAGCTATAACAGCAAGTGAAGAGCCTGGGGATGCAGCCTAATCCAGTCCACGAGCTGTGTGTGTGACCCTGAGCACAAAGTGTCCTTGCTGCAGCCCTTCAGACTGCTGAACATTGGTAGTTATGAGCGAACATCCCCACTTTTGACTGTAGGATAGAGGGAAGGCCACTGATGAAGCAGCTAAAGATAGTTTGACTTAGGACACTACCCTGAGGAACTCCAGAAGAGATGTCCTCGGGCTGTTCCAACAACGAGAGCCATCTTCTCTGTGCTTGAGTGTGGTGCTGAAAAAGCACAGCAGGTCAGGCAGCATCCAAGGAGCAGTAGAATCAATGTTTCGGGCATAAGCCCTTCATCAGTTTCCTGATGACAAGCCTATGCCCGAAACATCAACACTCCTGCTCCCCGCTGCCTGACCTGCTGTGCTTTTCCAGCACCACACTCTCGACTCTGATCTCCAGCATCTGCAGTCCTCACCTTCGCCTATCTGTGTTTGTATGACTCCAACAAATAGAGAGCTTTCACCTGCGAATTGCATTGGCTTCAGCTTTGCCAGATTTCCTTGTTGCCAAGTTGAGACAAATGCTGGCAATCTAACCAAATTGCAATTCAAAAAGTAAATTGCATAAAGCATATTCTGAAATATATCCAACATGAAATTCATTTGTAAATTGCATAAAGCATATTCTGAAATATATCCAATATGAAATTCATTTTAAGGTATAGTTATCTCTTTGTCTAATTAAAAGCCTTGATTTAGCTCAGAAATTTTGTGACCCTCTTCACATTGGAGAAATAATGGTTGATTGAAGTGAGCATTACTATGTCATGAAACACCGAAGTGATTAAACACGAATAAATCGTGTGATGGCAAGTATAGATTGCTCCTTTTTCAGCTAAAAATTTCAAACTATTTATTAGTGAAAACTAATTTAGATGCTCAATTTTGTAAACTAATCCACCATCTTCACTTCCTCAGGAATCTGTAAATATATACATGAAAATAATGTTTAAAACAGATAAACCCCAATCAAAATTTAGAACATGTCAGTTTTATTACTACAATTGCAAGAATAAATTTGTTCTGAGGAGCTCTGGAACTCTGCATCAGCTCTGTTGGTCAAGGTCCACCAGAAATAAGTTATTCACTAGCCATTTAAAGTAGCTTCAGAACAGATATACTCCAGACTCACAGGCCTCATCCGTCAGTTCCACTCCATAGTATAGATGAACTCAGCTGCCAGGAACTAATGACAAAGAGTACCCATGAAACTTTTCATCTGTGGTCCTGCCTTAATGATCAACTTCTCAGTCATGTAAACATTGCATACATTTGTTCTCTGATTCTCTGCACAAAGAACAGAACTCAGCATGACTTCTAAAGCTAGCTTCTGGCAAATCTACACCTGAAAGCAGCATTTGGAGAATATTATTCCAAGGCTGTTGCAAAGTAGAATCACCTTTTTCAAAGATCTAAGTACAGATGGAAATGAAGAACACCCCTTTGTCCACTGACTACTAGTATAAGTACCCATAGTTCCCCATCATAGAATCAGAGAATTCCTACAATGTTGAAGCAGGTCATTTGGCCCCTCAGGTGAAAACTGACCCTTTGAAAAGCATCCCACCCGGACTCACTCCCCTACCTATCCCTGCAACCCTTTGGCCCATCGAGCCTGCACTGGCCTTCAAAAGAACATCCACCCAGATCCAAACCCTACCGTATCCCTGTATTTACCATGTCTACCTATCTAACCTGCATATCCCTGGAAATTATGGGCAACTGAACATGGCCAGTCCACCAAACCTGCACATCTTTGGACTGTGGGAGGAAACGGACGCACCCAGAAGAAACTCAGACGAACACGGGGAGAATGTGCAAACTCCACACAGATGTTCGCCTTGAGGATGGATACACAGCACTGAACTTCAGCTTGAATTATATAACTTAAGGAATGAATCAGGGTGCATGAGTCTGCGCTTCCTGACCTCACACTCTGATCAATTTCTTCAGCCATATTATTTGTTCTCCCCCTACTTTTTTCACTTGGGATTGATCTCCTTATTATACTCAAGGAAGAGAATGATTAGTCAAGTTGACTGAGATACCTAAGAAGTTAAACTTGAGGCCTTGGACAAAATTTGCAAAAGATAAGAATTTAAAAAACTGATGTTTAGAGCAATAGAGAGCAAAAGATTATATGTTGTGAGAACGTAAGGGCACATTCAATGGATTGTTATGAACCAGCTGAGGGAGAGAGATTGACCATTAATGATAATGTCATAACATCTACCATGTCATCTTGACAAGAAATAAGCAACTAAGCAACCAGAGTACTGGGTTATACGAACAACTCATTAAACGCGAAGATTTTGAGAGCAGTCGAGGTGAAGTTGTAGAGTGTTTTAGTCATTATTACATTCAGTTTTGGTCACCCCGATTTAAAAAAAAGGGATAGCATAAAGCAAATGACACTGGTTTTGAGTAGCAGAGGATCTCCAGATGTGGAAGTGAATGAATGAGAAACGACGTTATGCATCAGTACAAGATACAAAGTGGAACATTTAAGGTATTTCAGGTTACACCACCATGACTTTAGGACATAAATATAAACCGATCAAAAGTAAGTTCATCAAAAGTCTTCAGCACAGACGAAATACAAAACACCCTAGACATTTGCTCACAGTGTATAACATTTTGCTCTCCATTGCTTTAACCATCAGCTGTACAAGTTCTTATTATTTGCAAATTTTGTCTAAAGCCTATTGAATTTCATTTCCTGACTCTTTCAGTCAACAAGATTGCCACCTGTTTCTCGAGTATATTGTTATGTTTGAGTTTCGTATAATGTTTCTGAATTTGTGACATTCATGTCGAGGACTATTGTTCAGTTTCCTTGTAGCGTGTTTAACAGAGAATAAAACTGACGCCTGTACTTACTTCACTTTGAAAACAATTGGTAACTGCCCTGAAGTCAGAGACCTGCTTACTACATCATGTTCTGTCCCTCACTCTCTGTATCTCTGTTTCGTTTGGCAAATTCTTTACACAGGTTCTAGTTTTACCAAGAATGCTTACAGCCTTAGCATCGTTCATGCAGAACTTAATGAAAACCTTTTTCTGAGGTCCAAGTCTTTCACATTATAGGATATTCCAGTGTCTTGAGGATGTCTCTTTCCGAAAGAAAAGTGTTGTTGAATTCCCCTTTCTGAAATGCTGCAGTTAGTACATGTAATTCATTCATTGCTTTCCTGCAGGTGGTCCATAAGTTTATTCCAAATAATTTCATTATTTTGCCAGTTATTCCTACAAGGCTGGTGATTCAAATATGTGGGATATAAATAGACAAAATATTGCCTTATTTCTAATCTAGGGAGATCTCCTGTACAGTATTTTATTCCCTTATGCTTTATTCGTAGTGTATAAACAACAGTGTGCAGGGAAATATTGATTTTAAATGTATCCAGAATATATCAATACCATTACTTTCGGTTAATGAAATCTGCTGTAAAGGATAGCCTCCTATTGCTCACTTCTCTTGTGAATACTTCCTGGAAATAATCATTCAGTAGTATAATTTTAGTCCATTGTCTGGTGGAAGTCACTTTGCATCCTATTGGATATTAGCTCTTTTTTCATTACCCCATTATTAATACATGAAGAACATCTCATTATGCTCTGAGCTGCTGAAACTGTCCTCATCTTATTTATCTCTTCGTCCCTTAGTACATTTCTAAAAATTATTTTTGGAGGTTCTGAGGTATCTTCAGTCTTCTCAATTTTTAATAGTTTTTGTAATCTAGCTTCCTGTTTCCTTTGCTTCCTTTCACACAACATGCATTCAGCAAAGTTACTCTGTGCCTATGAGAAAAGTTATCCCTGTCCCAAAAGAAAGCTTCAACCTATTCTTTCTTGGTATCTCTAACAGATATAATCTAGTATTGGAACAGAATGTGTGTTGCTGAAATGTTTTTCATCTTCCATTCATCAGGACAAATGTAAGAATGCCAAGCTTCAAATGATCACAATAATATACTGTGGCTGTTGGTGCACTCAAAATTGTTTAGCTAGTGCTGCCTAATTGTGGAATTACATCACACATTTGACTTTTGGGGTTGGTTTTTCAGGCGCAGACAGATTGACTTCAGGACACAAGATTTTTTTTCAGAATTCTTCCGGACAAAGCACAAGGGGCACTTGGGAAAATCTCTGAGTTTGCAAATGACCAGTCCATTATTCCTGCCAAATGAAATTTGGAAAAGGAGGGCAAATAAAGTTTGCTGCAAAACTGGTGGAAGGGACAATGCTGAAGGCAGTGTGCAATTTGAGAGGAAGGGGATGAAAACACCAGCATGTACTAAGGAAGAGATACAGAATGTGAAATATGTAAGAAGAAGAAGATTAGTTGTTAGCATTATCACTATGCAACACTGAGACATGACTGTTGCTGGCTGGACCAGCATTTATTATCCATCCCGAGTTGCCCTTGAGAAAGTGCTGGTGATCTGCCTTTTTGAACCACTGAAGTACATGCACTGTAGGTTGGCCCACAATCCTGTTGTCGAGGGAATTCCAGGATTTTGACTCAGCAACACTGAAGGAACAGTGATATATTTCCAACTCAGGGTGGTAATTGGCTGAGAGGGGAACCTGTAGGTGGTGGTGTTCTTATGTATCTCCTGCCCTTGCCCTTCTCAATGCAAGTGGTCATGGGTTTGGAAGATGCTGTTTAAGGAGGCTCATTGAATTTCTGCCATACATCTTGTAGGTGGTACAGATTACTTCTAATGAGTGGTTGAGGGGTGAATGCTTGTGGATATGGTGCTATTCAAGCAGGGTGCGTTGTCCTCAATCGTGTAAAGCTTCTTGAGTGTTGTTGGGGCTGCACCCATCCAGGCAAGTGGGGAGTATTCCATCACCTACCTGACTTGTGCATTGTAGATAATAAGCAAGTTTTGGGAAGTCAGGAGGTGAATTACTTGCCACAGTATTCCTAGCCTCTGATCTGTTTTGTATCCTCTATATTTATATGGTGAGTAAAATTTGGTGAGTGGTAACTCCTAGGATGTCAATAGGGTACCCAGAGGTGGTAATAACATTGGATGACAAAAGGTGATGGTTACATTAACTCTTATTTTACATGGCCAGGCATTTCCAGGCATTTGTGTATCACAAACGTTACTTGTGTCTTTTCCATCCAAGCCTGGATATTGTCCAGGTCTTGTTACATTGGAAACAGATCATTTTAGTGTCTGAGGAGTGGCGAATGGTGCTGAACATTGCGCAATCATCAGCAAACATCCCCATTTCTGACCTTATGATAGAGGGAAGGTCATTGATGAAGCAGCTGAAGGGGGTTGGGCCAACGACACTACCCTGAGGCACTCCTGCAAAGATGTCCTGGAGCTGGTATGACTGACTTCCAATAACAACAACTTTCATCCTCTGCACTCAGTATGACTCCAGTTGTCAGAGTGTTTTCCCCCCGATTCTCATTGACTCCAAATTTGCTGGGTCTCCTTGATGCCATTTTTCTATTCATTACCATAGGGTAATTTGAAAAGCGCATGAGAAAATGTTTGGAAACACGTAAAACATCTTTATGTTTATAAATTAAGCCTACATCTCTCAAACTATTTTCAAACTCCTTCTCTCATGCTTTGAAGATTATCCTTCATGTACACAGTTCCCAGCTTCTCATGTCATACTCTTTCAGCACTGATAGAAAATCCCCACTGAATAGGTATTGTTCATCTTTTAGATCATTTCAGCTAAAAAGAACTGAACATTGGTGTGTAACTGCAGAATTTGTTGAGTGTGGGGGGATGTCAGTGTATTGGATCACAAAGTTATAGAAAATAATTTTTGAAAGTACATTTCCTCAATGTATTTTGTTTCTTAGCTTGCTTCATCTGTTCATAATTGTGTCATACTTTATTTGGGAAAGGTCAAACTTTGTCCATACCAGAGGTATTTTATTTTTATTTAAAAAATTTCTGTTTCCTCTGATTGTTCCATTTTGCCACATGTTGGTTTTGCTTTCTGAGGTGTATTTATTTTAATTTAATACATTTTATTTCTACTTGCCCCTTCATTGCATTTTCAGTTCTGAATAAATTGTCTACTTTCGAAATATGCTAATAAAATTACATCTAGTTGTTCTCAAATGTACAGTGGATAATTGCCATTTAAACAATTTGCACAAATTCAACAGCTTGGATTATCGTCAAGTCAGAGTCACTCAATTTAGAAATTCCCAGTTTTCAGATTTTCAGGATTGCATGTTCAGGATGTGGGCAGGTTAGGGTATTGAGTCTGTATGTTGCATTCAGACTCTAGCTGTTCCATTGTGGGGTTAGACATCTCCTAGTTCGCAGTTTTCAAGGAGTCAAGCCTGTTTTTCAACTCTGACACCTCAAGGTTGTCACAATTCACAGTTTGCGTGAGGAACCTTTTTAGAGGACAGTTAAAAACGTCCTTCGATTCTGCCATGCCTGGCCATGTCTTCCCAATTATTCTTCATGGCCCTTTATGTCCCTCCATGCCAACCTTTGACATTCCCATGCCATTTAATCATCTATATACTGCATCAAAGCAATGAACCCTATAGCAACTTCGAAATGTTAAAAAATGCTTTTTGTTTTAGTGAAGTCTATCATTTGTTATGTTCCACCTTCTGAAAAATGTATTACAAGCCATTTAAAGTGTTAATCATCTGGACTCTTTGAAGTATCACAAGCAGAAACTACAAATACTTAAAACCTCTTGACCTAATGTAGCTAAATTTGTGAAATTGATAGAAGAGATCAGGAGAAAGTGAGGACTGCAGATGCTGGAGAGACACAGTGGAAACGTGTGGCGCTGTAAAAGCTCAGCCAGTCAGGAAGCATCTGAGGAGCAAGAGAGTCGATGTTTCGGGCATAAGCAGTTGGGACTAGATTGGGTTGGGATATCTGGTTGGCGTGGACAGGTTGAATTGAAAGGTCTGTTTCTATGCTGTACATCTCTATGACTCTATGATGCTATAACTCACTTCCAGTTAATTGCTCATACCCTGGATTGTTCACTTCTTTTTCACAGTCATCCTAAACATTATGACGCAATTATCACTGTTCCCCAAATGCTCTCCCAAAGACACTTGAGGTTGCGCACTTAGTAGTTCAGTAATCAAGGGACTTAATTCACTTTCTACTCTTTTGTCTTGTGCTGCAGTCGGTTGGTCCACAATTGGTTGCCATTTTAATGCGATGTTCACGTAAGGTTTCAACTATTCAAACATAACTCTCAAACAATTTTTATGCATTTCAGGAAAAGAATGATTCCAACGCTGATAAGATCTACATATTGAGCATTTGCACCAATTAAATAATTGGCTCGCATTTGGAAATATCTTTTGAAAATTTATTTATTTCGTAGGATTTTCTCCACTTTTTTTAACTGTCTCTGCTAACCACTGTTATGCTGATCCAAGACAAAGATATTTGAAACGTGTCACGGTGGCTGGCAACAATCTCTCTTCAATCTGAAGGGAATCAACCGATCTCCTTTGTCTGCGATCAGTAGATTACGCTAAGATTTGGTGCTCAATGAGTTAAGTGTTAACTTTGAATTGTAGCTCCGTATCAATGTTCAATCAAGGACAATTAACTCAAAAGACATCCAGAAATAACTTAAGATCTACTTGGTTGCACAGTCTAGTGCCACACTCAATGATCCCTTTCAGTTGTTTTGTGACCTCTTGGATTCTGGTAAATTTGAGAAACCCATTATTACTGCGTTGGTTATTTATTGTTCACATGTCATTCACAAGCAGTTGAAAAGGTCAGTAGCCTTAAACTGTGCAATCTTGAAAACTGATAGCCCTTTCTTTTCAGTCGTGCTTTGGACTTCACAATGTTGCACTGGAAATTTGAAAAGTAAAGCTTAAACAAACCAACCATTGACAAAGACGTAAAACCTGCTTTTATGCTTGGCTAATTTCAGAATATGGAATTAAATTTACATTCAGAAACTATTCGAATATGTAGGTTGGCAATTTATGGAGTGAAATATAAGAAACATAATTTTGGCAACTTATTTACAGAAGAATTGGGAAACATTTGAAAATATAATTATTGTGAAATATGACTTAGCTGAAGGCATCAACAAGTATGTGGAGACAGTGAGAGTGTGGTATTGACACAAAGGATCAATCATGACTATGTTGAATAGTGGAGAAGGTTTGATGAACTAAATGGCATAGTTTTCCTATTTTCTCTGTGCTTCTAAACAGAATGCTGCACAATGTGCCAGAAATTAAAATTAGCTGCATTCCCAAAAAGATGTCTATTTAACTCTTGCAGATTTTCATAACTCATTGGCACTGTGAACACTGCAGCAGAAAGTCAATTTATATCCTTTTAAATTTCTTCCTTCAGATGGAACTTTTGATGTTATGAGCTCGATATCTTGGCTTTGCTTTCAGTAGAAGACACTAGGCAGAAGTGAAACTTGACTTTTGCTGCAAAATAGGATTGATGGAGGCTTCAGCTCAAGACACCAGCTGTCCCTTTGGCAGGGGTTGGTGTATGTGTTTACAGTACCAATGAGTCACTTAGAGATTTCGAACAGTTGATCACTCCATTTTATGAGAGTGCGTGGGGACTTAGGAGGAGGTGATTGACACAAATTTATGCTGTGGGAATATTTTTGGTATGGTATTGATGTAAGATGTTCATAAGGCAAAATGTACAGTGTTGTAATTTTTCGAAGAAAAAATTGTAGTCAAAAGTTGAAAATCATTTTCTGGTTACTAATTTTCCATGAATTATCATAGATGGAAACAGTATTTTTTTTCTATGTGCAACAAAGCAATTTGCGGGGAGAAAAGCATTGGTTTTAACTACAGGATATATTATTTTTTAATGAACCAAATGTCCTTAATGCAATCTGTTTCCCAAATGCTAATACCCTTTATTGCTTCATGCCCTTTGGTTTTGTTTTTACTTGTTCTTTCACAAGGTGTGGGTAATGCTAGCAATTAACTTGCTATTCCTAGCCTACCTTGAGGTTGTGGTGAGCTACCATCTCAAACCACTGCCTGTGGAGGCTAGGTACAACAGCAGTGTGGTAGGTAGGAAGTTCCGGGAATTTCTCCCAACAATGATCAAGGAACAAGAATACATTTTCAAAGCAGCATGGTATGTGCCTTGTGGATAACAGTGTTCCCAAGAGCTTGTGATGCTTGTCCTTTTAGTTGTGGAGGTTCCAGGTCGGGAAGATATTGTCAAAGAAGTAGCTACCACATCACTCAGAGATGGTATTTATTGTAGCCACTGTGCACAAGTGTTATGAATGTTTAAGGTGGTCAATGGGGTGCCAATGGTCTGCTTTTTCCTGAATGGTGTTGAGCTTCTTGAGTATTGTAGGAACTGCCATCAAGTCAAGTGAAGAGGATTCTACAACACTCTTGACTTGTGCCTTGGGAAAAGCTTTGGGAAGTTAGAAGGTGGGTCGTTTGCCACATTTGCTTGCCTAGTTACATTTTTGTTGAGTCAATTTCTTCATAATTGCTTTGTTCAATTTGACAATACTGATTACATGTATTAGAGGTTTATGGTCACACTTTCCACCGCACAGTTCAGCTCCCAAAATGGCATGATGGTCAATTTACTGTTTTCTTCATGTAAAAGTTGATCACATCTAAAAGTCAATCCTATCATGTTAGGCCTGAAGAAATCATAACTTTTCATGGGCGGCATGTAAAAGTTGACCTTGCGTTTTCAGGGAACAAAGCCGAAAAATATTAGAATCATGTAATCCTGGAGGTGTTAATAATTCTGTTTAAATGTAAATGTATAAATATTAATGAAAATAAATGCTATGAAAATGAATACTGGCAAATCAAAGCAAACATGTTTGTGGGTTTGTGGTTATATTTATCAGAATGATCAAAATGATCAAATAATGAATGACAAATGGTGTTGTGGATTACTTATTGGTAATTAATATGAGTCATTTAGTATCACTGGTTTTTACTTTATTCCATTGTGACAGACCTTTTTCTCAATTTCACTCAAGCCGATAGGTCAGTCAACCCTTAAAAGTGGTTAATCATATTAACATTAAACTCACAACGTTTTGTCGAAAATGTGGGTCTCAAAAATTAGACTCTTACACGAGTAGATCTGGAATTTAATAATGAATTCCTGTGGCACCACTCATCGACCAAACTAGAATGTTGTTCACTCAATTTTTCTCTGCCCCGACCTTATTCCTCATGCTCTTAGCTTTGCATCAGTTTTAATCATTGATATTGTTAGCCTTTCCCTTCCTTCCCTATTCTCCTTGTGTGGTGAAGACAAAAAATGCTGGAAATCACAGCAGGGGCTCAGGCAGCACCTGTGGAGCGAGAGCAAGCTAATGTTTCAAGCCAAGATAACTCTTCATCAGAGCTGGTAGGATTCAAATCCATCCCTTCAAAGAGGCTGGAGCCATGATCCTGCTCCTTAGACCATCGTCATTAAATGGTCTTAATAACCCTCTAAACCAGTATGGTACAGGTTTCAGTACAGACTCCAGCATCCACAGTAATTTGTCCCACTTCATGTGTGGTGATGTCTTTGGCATTCAATGTCTTAGTTTATTTTAATTGTCACTTAAAATGGGGATTTGAGTCAGTGACGGTGCTACAGTCAAAAATTAATTGAAACTATCACAAAGTTGATTGTGGCTAAAACTTCGCAAAAACAAATAAGTACTGCTTGGGTTAGAAATAAATAAATCATTTTTATTTGCATGATTTAATTCTTGCTGCTGGTTTGGAGGGGTATTAAGGCAATTTAATGTTTGACAGTGGTCTAAAGTGCAGGATTAAGGCTCCAGCCTCTTCAGAGGCATGGGTTTAAACCGCACCACTGCTAGTTAATTTGATGAACAGGTAGCCTTTCTTGTGGGTGGCACGGTGGCTCAGTGGTTAACACAGCTAGCTCACCATACCAGTGACCTGGGTTCAATTCCAGCCTCTGCTGACTGTATGTGTAGAGTTTGCACGTTCTCCCTGTGTCTGTATGAGTTTCCTCTGGGTGCTTCAGTTTCCTTTTACTGTCTCACGATATGCAGGTTAGGTGGATTGGCAATGCTAAATTGCCCATAATGTCCAGGGACATGCTGGCCTGGTGGATCATTTGTGGGAAATGCAGGGTCACAGGATAAGGTGAGTCTGGATGGGATGCTCTTTGGAGGGTTGGTGTGGACTCGATGGGCCAGATGGCCTGCTTCCACTCTGTAGGGATTCTATTATTAGGAATTTCTTCTAATGTCAAATGGTGTCTTCCTAAATCAAGAATGAGTCACTCATGCTGAGATGGTGATGTTTTTGATTTAAAATAACATTGCATATTGCAATCTGGGACTTAACCTTCGCAAAATGGAAACAAGAAGTAAATATATAATATTCGCAGCTCAGTCATGATGCTGCAGCCCACGCTGCACTATAAATATCAGTCATGAGGAGAAAATCAAATGTTTGTATTTGTCAATTACCGCGTTACAGTTCAGCTTCAAGTACTATGGTGGTCGGGCAAATCTCTCTGATCTTGACTTTGATTGCATGATGGTAGCCTATTACTAGTATCTATATAAGCTACATACTTTATTTCATAAATAGAATCAGTTTCCTTTACGGCACTTTAGGGAATGAAGCGAAATTAAGAAGATATTAGAATGTATGTTAATGCCCAGGGGAAAGAAGAAGCAAGATCAAAATCTTTACAAGTGCTAATTTAATAAAATTGTTCTGATAAGTACAGTAACCTCTAAAGGTCCCACAAAACAATTTGAGAAATTCCTAATGATCTAAGTCACAGTATGTCCTGAGACTCTCACTCCATAGAAAATGTTAAAGCTTTTGTCAATCCCGAATATGAAGAAATACAAAGTGTCGCAAAATCTTTTAAAGATACTACCTACTTGTGTTGTAAATATTTTGCTCATTTATATGAACAATACCAAAATGACATCTGTTAAAATCAGAAATAAAATCCTATCTTGCTGTGACAATGCCAATCTATCCCACCCTTGTCATTGTCAACCGACTGGCAGTGTTTGCCAAGGTTCACTACACGGTCTACTTCCAATCTATCTCTGCTGTCCAGTTGTATAGGACTGCATTTAATTGCATTTTTATTTGTTGCATTTTTATTTAACAAGCCATAGCCAGAGTATCATCTGCAAAAGGTTCTTTTCATGCTTATCCACCACTGCCCCATGTTCTCCAAGGTCCCAGGTCCCCTTCTCTTTTCAATCTCCATCCTGCCTCTCAGCAATGTCTTCCAGAATCACAGCATTGGATTCAACATGTGCACTGACATCATCCAACTCTATTTCATCCACATCTCCATCTCACCATCACTGCCTCTGTCAATTCCTGCACTGATGTGGAGGTGCTTGTGTTGGACTGGGTTGGACAAGGTCAAAAATCACATGACGCCAGGTTATCATGCAACAAGTTTGTCGGAAACACAAGCATTTGGAACCTCACTCCTCCTTCAGTTGCAAGTGAGTGAGGAGACATCCAACACAGAATTTATAAGTAAAAGATCAAAGGTCTACAACTGATGCAAGTGTTTTGAACAAATCTAAACTGACTGTTAAATCTTTAATCAGTTAGAATGAAGATGCAGGCTTTGATTGATTAAAATGCAAATCTCAGAATTTCTTCCAAGTTTTAACAGTTTCATCATGTGTATTTGCTAACTTTCATGCATTTCCAGTTTAACTAAGCTGCCATTTTAAAATTCTCATACTTGGTTTCATATGTCACCACTGCATTGCACATCCATATCTGTCATCTTCCCCTGCTCTATAACTCTCTGAGAATTTGTGCTATTCCAATTTGAAGTTCCTGATTTTAGTTGTTTCACCAATGAAGGCTGAGCCTTAGTTCCCAAATGCCTGAAGCTCTGGAATTTTCCTTCTGTAAATTTTTGTGCATCTCTTTAAGATGTTCTTAGCATTTTTTAGTGCCCTACTCCAATAACTTCTTGGCTGAGTGTCAAATATTTGTTTGATAATTTTGCTGTGATGAACAATGGGATGGTGAATGTGCTATATAAGTATACGTTGTAGCCATTACTGTCACCTTTAGCAAATTATTGAAGTCGTTTTCTGTCTGCCTTCTCTTCACCGCTTTTCTCTCTATTTTCTTGAGCATTTATGACAGCCGTTCAGACACTGACTTGTGTTTCTAATTTTAATTCACTCTTGCAAATTATTTATTTTTCTGCTGTTCAGCACAACTGCAGTTTTCCCACACAGTACTAGGTGGATTATTCTGTAAAGTCAATATGAACAAGTGCATGTAGGAGGAGCAGGTGGAATACAAATTGTTCATAATGCAGATATATCCAAAACCCATTATAGATCGTATTTAATTCTTTATTTTATTTGTAGATTGCATAAGATGGCTTTAGTATAGGAGCAGTTGAGTCACTGAAGTGACAAACTGAAATTTGACCGATGTTAGGTAGAACATAGAACATAGAACAATACAGCACAGAACAGGCCCTTCGGCCCACGATGTTGTGCCGAACTTCTATCCTAGATTAAGCACCCATCCATGTACCTATCCAAATGCCGCTTAAAGGTCGCCAATGAATCTGACTCTACCACTCCCACGGGCAGCGCATTCCATGCCCCCACCACTCTCTGGGTGAAGAACCCACCCCTGACATCTCCCCTATACCTTCCACCCTTCACCTTAAATTTATGTCCCCTTGTAACACTCTGTTGTACCCGTGGAAAAAGTTTCTGACTGTCTACTCTATCTATTCCTCTGATCATCTTATAAACCTCTATCAAGTCACCCCTCATCCTTCGCCGTTCCAACGAGAAAAGGCCGAGAACTCTCAACCTATCCTCGTATGACCTACTCTCCATTCCAGGCAACATCCTGGTAAATCTTCTCTGCACCCTCTCCAAAGCTTCCACATCTTTCCTAAAGTGAGGCGACCAGAACTGCACACAGTACTCCAAATGTGGCCTAACCAAAGTCCTGTACAGCTGCAACATCACCTCACGACTCTTGAATTCAATCCCTCTGCTAATGAACGATAATACTCCATAGGCCTTCTTACAAACTCTATCCACCTGAGTGGCAACCTTCAAAGATCTATGTACATAGACCCCAAGATCCCTCTGTTCCTCCACCTGACCAAGAACCCTACCATTAACCCTGTATTCCGCATTCTTATTTGTTCTTCCAAAATGGACAACTTCACACTTGGCAGGGTTGAACTCCATCTGCCACTCCTCAGCCCAGCTCTGCATCATATCTAAGTCCCTCTGCAGCCGACAACAGCCCTCCTCACTGTCCACAACTCCACCTATCTTTGTATCATCTGCAAATTTACTGACCCACCCTTCGACTCCCTCATCTAAGTCATTAATAAAAATTACAAACAGCAGAGGGCCCAGAACTGATCCCTGCGGAACTCCACTTGTAACTGGACTCCATGCTGAATATTTACCATCTACCACCACTCTCTGACTTCGACCGGTTAGCCAGTTTTCTATCCAATTGGCCAAATTTCCCTCTATCCCATGCCTCCTGACTTTCCGCATAAGCCTACCATGGGGAACCTTATCAAATGCCTTACTAAAATCCATGTACACTACATCCACTGCTCTACCCTCATCCACATGCTTGGTCACCTCCTCGAAGAATTCAATAAGACTTGTAAGGCAAGACCTACCCTTCACAAATCCGTGCTGGCTGTCCCTAATCAAGCAGTGCCGTTCCAGATACTCGTAAATCCTATCCCTCAGTACCCTTTCCATTACTTTGCCTACCACAGAAGTAAGACTAACTGGCCTGTAATTCCCGGGGTTATCCCTATTCCCTTTTTTGAACAGGGGCACAACATTCGCTACTCTCCAGTCCCCTGGTACCACCCCCGTTGCCAGTGAAGACGAGAAGATCATTGCCAACGGTACTGCAATTTCCTCTCTTGCTTCCCACATAATCCTAGGATATATCCCGTCAGGCCCGGGGGACTTGTCTATCCTCAAGTTGTTCAAAATGTCCAACACATCTTCCTTCCTAACAGATATCTCTTCTAGCTTATCAGTCCGTTTCACACTCTCCTCTTCAACAATACAGTCCCTCTCGTTCGTAAATACTGAAGAGAAGTACTTGTTCAAGACCTCTCCTATCTCTTCCGACTCAATACACAGTCTCCCACCACTGTCCTTGATCGGACCTACCCTCGTTCTCGTCATTCTCAGGTTTCTCACATACGCATAGAATGCCTTGGGGTTATCCTTGATCCTATCCGCCAGGGATTTTTCATGCCCTCTCTTAGCTCTCCTAATCCCTTTCTTCAGGTCCCTTCTGGCTATCCTGTATCCCTCCACTGCTCTGTCTGAACCTTGTTTCCTCAACCTTATGTAAGCCTCCTTCTTCCTCTTTACTAGACATTCAACCTCCCTCGTCAACCAAGGCTCCCTCACACGACCATTTCTTTCCTGCCTGATCGGTACATACATATCAAGGACACGTCGTATCTGCTCCTTGAAAAAGTCCCACATTTCCACCACATCCTTCCCTGACAGCCTATGCTCCCAACGTATGCTCCTCAAATCCTGTCTTACAGCATCGTAATTTCCCTTCCCCCAATTGTAAAAACTTCCTTGTTGTGTGCACCTATCCCTCTCCATAACCAAGGTGAAAGTGACAGAATTGTGGTCGCCATCACCAAAATGTTCACCCACTAACAAGCCCACCACTTGTCCCGGTTCGTTACCGAGTACCAAATCCAATATGGCCTCCCCTCTGGTTGGACAATCTACATACTGCGTTAGAAAAGCTTCCTGGACACACTGCACAAACACCGCCCCATCCAATCTACTTGATCTAAAGAGCTTCCAATCAATATTTGGGAAGTTGAAGTCGCCCATGACTACGACCCTGTGGCTTCTGCACCTTTCCAAAATCTGTTTCCCAATCTGTTTCTCCACATCTTTGCTGCTATTGGGGGGCCTATAATAAACACCCAACAAGGTGACTGCACCTTTCCTATTTCTGACTTCAGCCCATACTACCTCCAGAGGCAGATCTCCCTCAAACTTCCTTTCTGCAGCCGTTATACCATTTCTAATTAGCAATGCCACCCCCCCTCCTTTTTTACCACCCTCCCTAATCTTACTGAAACATCTGTAACCAGGAACCTCCAACAGCCATTCCTGTCCCTCATCTATCCATGTTTCCGTGATGGCTACAACATCGTAGTCCCAGGTACCGATCCATGCCTTAAGTTCACCCACCTTATTTCTGATACTCCTTGCATTGAAGTATACGCACTTGAGCCCATCTCTGTGTCCGTAAGTAGTCCCTGTCAGTGCTACCTTCTCCACAGCCTCCCTACAGTCTTGGACATCCTGACACACAGCTAGCTTACTTGCTGGACTACAAGTCCGGATCCCATCCCCCTGCCAAATTAGTTTAAACCCCCCCGAAGAGTGCTAGCAAACCTACCCCCCAGGATATTGGTGCCCTTCTGGTTCAGGTGCAACCCGTCCTGTTTATACAGGTCCCACCTTCCCCAGAATGCAGTCCAATTGTCCAAATATCTGAAGCCCTCCCTCCTACACCATCCTTGCAGCCACGTGTTCAACTGCACTCTCTCCCTATTCTTTGCCTCTCTGTCACGTGGCACCGGCAACAACCCAGAGATGACGACTCTGTCTGTCCTAGCTTTTAGCTTCCAGCCTAACTCCTTGAGCTCTTGAATGACCTCCCCGCCCCTCTTCCTACCTATGTCGTTGGTGCCAATGTGTACCACGACTTCTGGCTGCACACCCTCCCCCTTAAGGATTCTGAAGACACGGTCCGAGACGTCTCGGACCCTAGCACCCGGGAGGCAACAAACCATCCGAGAGTCTCGCCCATGTCCACAGAACCGCCTGTCCGTCCCTCTAACTAGAGAGTCCCCTATAACTAGCGCTCTCTTCTTCTCCCCCTTTCCCTTCTGAATCTCAGAGCCACAGACCCCTTCACTGCAGCTTACACCTGCAAGGCTGTCCCCCCCAACAGTTTCCAAAGCTGCATACTTATTTTTTAGGGGAACGACTACAGGGGAACCCTGCACTGCCTGTTTCTTCCCCTTCCCACCTCTAACTGTTACCCAGCTACCTCTGTTCTCTGGCGTAACTATGTCCCTGTAGCTTCTATCGATCACCCTCTCAGCCTCTCTAATAATCCTCAGCTCATCCAGTTCCAGTTCCAGTTCCCTAACTCGTTCGGTGAGGATCAGGATCTGACTGCATTTCCTGCACACGAAGTCGGCAGGAGTATCGGTGGTCACCCCTACCTCAAACATCCTGCAGGAGGAACATTCCACCGCCTGTGCTGCCATGACTGTACACTGTCTCCAAAAACAAGAACACTGAGTCAATAACCTGGGGTCTAGAACACACCCACTCAAATACTAATCACTTACCTTCCCGCCCAGCTATGCGCTCCAACCTCACTTCCGCTGCCCGCTACAGGTAAGTAATTTTGAAACAAACTGTCTTACCTTAGCTGTAGTCTCCCGGGTTCGTTTTTCCTCAGCCGCTGCTCCCACTCAAATGACCGTTGGTGAATTAAAGGGGGAGTATTTATACTCACCGTTCTCCTTCCCGGCTGCCCCTCTGTTTACCGTCACTTCCTCTGCTGCTCCCGCTCTTTTTGTGAAGAGAGAGAAAAAGAAACCGCTGCCCGCTACAGGTAAGTAATTTTGAAACAAACTGTCTTACCTTAGCTGTAGTCTCCCGGGTTCGTTTTTCCTCGGCCGCTGCTCCCACTCAAATGACCGTTGGTGAATTAAAGGGGGAGTAATTTAAAAGGTTTTGCTGTGTGCATTTTGTAGTGATTGGAACCAAGTGGATCTCATTAACTACAAGGTTCTTGATTGGGGTTGTTAACCTGAGCCAATTAGGAAAGCCCTGGCTGACCAATATAACTAGGACATTTAGAATCTCCTCAGTTGAGGACTGGCTCAGATCTGACTGGCCACAGCCAGTGTACTGTGCACTAATAAATAAAGGATGACCTGGTGACAGGCCACCAGCCTCTTGTGCAGTTATTTCCATGAGAAAACAGGGTGTGCCTGAAGAACATTCACTTGTAAATGTCATCTTGGAGTTGGGGTAAGCATTTCAGATATCATGCCTCTATTTGGGAAGCTTGACTCATTTGACCCTGCTGTTGAAAACTGTGCCCAGTATGTGGAAAGAATGTGTTATTTTGACATTGGGGCAGATGAAAAACAATGAGTAATCATTCTGACTGCATTCAGCATTCTCGGTTATAAGGGACTTAACTTTCTCAGAGCCACCAGACACTAAATCCTTCCAGGAGTTGCCAGAGGTGGTTAAGAAATGTCATGTCACCAAACCTCCTGTAATCCTGAGATGCTGTCGGTTTTATTTGGCTGTTAGAGAACTGGGGAAAGCTGCGTCGGGATTTTTGATAAAGTTACGACCACTGGCAGAGGCATGTGATTTTGGGTTAGCCTTCAATGAGATGCTTAGAGACCGTTTGGTATGTAGGATTTATGGTGTAGCCATGCAGAAGTGCCTACTAGCTGAAGGACTTCAAACAGGAACTGCAACTGGCTTTGTCATTCAAAAATGCAGTAAGAGGAGTGTGGGAACTACAGGGAATCCCAATGGAAGTGGACACCCTCACCTGTCTGACAGAGCTTGGGCAACACCACTTGGGTGTAGGCAATCACAGAACCTCACACAAGGCATATCCTGAGCAGTGGAACCCTAGACCACCTCACAGCAGAACCCCACAACAAAGCCTCAGCAAAACTCCTAAAGAGTTCTTCAGGATCCGAGCTGGTGAGCCATTGTAGTTGCTGCTGATGAGCAGACTCAAGACTGCAAAGGAGTCTTATAAGGTCTGACTTGAGTAATGAAACTCAGAGGCTGGTACCTGGGAGAGTGTACACCTTGGAAAGCTCTCCCACTGCATGTGGGTTGGAACAATTGAATTGCTTAGCGATGTCCAAATCAGAAGAAATTAAAATTAATGTTTGGTTAAATGGTCACACCGTTCCTATATAGTTCGATGCTGATGCAGCTGTATCTATTGTTGTAGAATCTGTTCTGAACAAGATTCGCTCAGGAATTCAACCCTTACGTTTGCGCATACCTCAGCCAGACTGGGGAACCATTGCAGATGAAGGGTACGACTTCGGTTTCGGTCTCCTGTGAGAAGCTGGTGCAGTTACCACCAATGGCGGTAGGAGGCTCAGTCCTTGATTGAGAAAGATTCACCTTGATTGGCTCAACATTTTTACATTAGAAAATGGCTGCCTCAGTAACTACCTAGTGAGATACTCAGGAGTTTTTCAGGAAGGATCTGGGTCTATCAAAGGGACCAACTTTACATGTTGACCAGAAAGCAATTCCGAGATTTTGCAAGGCCCATCTGATGCCGTTTGCCTGACGTGAAAAAGTAGAGGCTGAGATCAGGAGGCTGGAGAGTGAAGGAATCATCAAACCAGTGCAATTTGGAGAATGGGTAGCACCAGTCGAACTGGTTGTGAAGCCTGATGGCTCAGTTTGCCTTTGTGGGGATTTCAAGCAAACGGTTAACTGTTTCTCACAGCTGAATCAGTATCTGATCCCTCGCATAGACGACTTGTCCAGAAAGTTGGCAAGGGGGTCTGTACTTTACGAAACTGGTCGTGAGTCAAGGTTATAGTGGTTAGAGCTGCCTGACCTGCTGTGCTTTTCCAGCATCACTAATCTTGACTCTGATCTCCAACATCTGCAGTCCTCCCTTTCGCCTGGTCATGAATCAAGCCCAAGTGCAATTGCGACTGGATGAGGAATCTCAGAAGTGCGCTACAATTAATACCCATAAGGATTTATATCAATATACAAGACTGTCATTTAGGGTATAATTAATCTGCGCCCTTTTCCAGTGGCCAATGGAGAACATTTTACAAGGTCTACCCCAGGCTTCCGGTTATCTGGATGACATACTATTAACAGGGAAGACCAATAAAGAGTACTTGAAGATTTTGGACGTAGTGCTGAAACATTTCTCCCAGGCTGGCGTACACCGAGGGGAAAAATGTGTGTTCCAGGTGCGCCAAGTGACCCAGTTGGGTTACAGAGTCGACAAGACCAGGTTACACTGATTGAATGATGAAGTGAGGGCGATCAAAGGTGCCATAACTCCCCTATCTGTACCGGAGCTTAGGTCTTTCCTTGGGCTAATGAATTATTACAGAAAATTCATTTGCAATCTGGCCTTCATCTTGGCACCCTTACACCAGCTGTTGAAAAACAGTCAGCCTTGGAAATGGTCGCTGAGCCAAGAAGTTGCATTTAGAGAAGTGAAAAAGCAACTATCATCATCTATGGTGTTGACCCACGATGATCCAAAATGCTGACATGCCCTGTCTCCCCCAACAGTGGCCTAATGGAGAGGAACGCCAAACAGTGTATGCTTCCCAGACTCTGGCTGATGCCAAACACAAGTAGGTTTGGGGGTCGTCATTGGTGTGAGGAAGTCCCACCAATAGCTTTACAGATGAGAATTTGTCATTGTCACAAATTGCAAAACCCTGCTAGGGCTACTGAAAGAAGACAAGGTGGTGCCAACCATAGCTTTGGGTATAATTCATCATTGGGCCCTTATTCTCAGCATGTACAAGTTGGAACACCATCCAGGAAGCCAAGTGGCTAATGTGGATGCCTTGAGCTGCCTCCCACTAGCAGATACTTCACTGTTGCCTCCCCTGGAAGAGTCCATTTTGGTTTTAAATTTTCTGGACACCTTTCCCGTTACTGCAGACAACATCTGACTGTGGATACAAAAAGATCCTGTTCTAGTGAAACTGAAACCACTGATGGTAATGGGGGAAACAGAAGGGCAATTGCGACCAGGATTGAAACCTTTTTCGGACCTGGCAAGACCAGATCACTTTAGAGGATGGTGTATTACTGTGGGGAGCAAGACTAATTGCCCTGAGTAAAGGTCGCCAGCAAATATTTCCTTCCCCACCCATGTCCACTTTCCGCAGGGACCGTTCATTCCGCAATTCCCTTGTTACTCCACAACTCCCCACTAACCTCTCCACCACACCCGATATCTTTCCCTGCAACCACAGGAGGTATAACTCTGTCCCTTCACCTCCCCTCTCACCTCTGTCCAAGGCCCCAAATAGTCCTTCCAGATTCAGCAGAGATTCATCTGCCCTTCTTCCAATCTCATCTATTGCATCTGTTGCTCCTGGTGTGGATTTCTCTATATCGGGGAGACCAAACGCAGACTCAGAGACCAGTTCGCCAAGTATCTGCGCTCTACACACATCAACCAACCTGACATTCCAGTTACCATCCATTTTAAATCCCCCTCTCACTCTACCAGCGACATGTCCACCCTTGGCCTCCTCCACTATCATTGTGAGGAACAACACCTCCTATGTTGCCTGGGCAGCTTGTAGCCCAATGGCATCAATATTGACTTCACCAGCTTCAAAGTCCCTCCTCCCCCTGTGTTATCCCATGTTCAGCCCTCCCCTACCTCCCTGACCTGACCTCACCTGAGCATCTTCCTCCTCACCTATCCACTTCACCCTTCTAGCTGATCAATCACAGTAATCCCCTACCTGCATCCACCTATCATCACACCATCTACCCTCCCCCCAGCCCCACCCAATTCCGTCTATTTACTTCTGAGCTCCCCTCCCCCTCCTCAGTCCCAATGAAGGGTTTCAGTCCAAAACATTGACTTTCTTGATCCTCAGATGATCTTCCGTACTTTCCCAGCTCCACATCCATTGACAGAGATGTACTGTTAACTGCCAGACCTGTAATGCTGTTCTGTGCCAAAACAGGATTGATAGAGATGATTTCACAAATATGTTGGCAATAACAAATTGAACTTAGCTTTTCCACAAGTACAGGAGTATATTTAGTAACCCAGAGATTCAAGTGCAGATTGTCTCTGAACATGTTGATGAGAAACTTTCTCACACTGCTTTGGAGCAAGTGGAATTTGAACATTGACTTCCTGGCTCAGAGGTGGGGACACTGCCACTGCACCAAAGGTGGCCCAGAGGTCTGAGTTTAACCATCATCCTGACAACTGATGCAGTTGAATTCAATATGTTTCATCACTTATTTAAAAAAAAACTACTGCTCCTGGATTTTTGATCCTGATCTCGAAAGCGCCATTGTTAGGGGAAGATGGAAAGGTCTTACTGAGGTAAATAGGTGCAAGCTAAAGTTAATTTAAAGAGTGTGATATTGCTCAGAATGTAAGGGTGCTTGTGACCCACTGGTAGTGTCCCTACCTCTGATCTAGGAGGCCTAGGTTCGAGAACCTGGTCATAACATCTGAACAGGTTAATTAGGGAAATAGTTTGCATGAAATATGTGTATGGAAGTGGTTAAATTTTCTTATTACCCGTAAAAAAAATTTGGAATTTTATGCATGAGCCAAATTAAGTAAGAATACCATTTGATTAACACAAGTCAAGAAAGGTTAATAGAACTTTTAAAGTGTTTATTTTAATAAAGCAAATTGAGTTGAAAGACATCCTAATCCATAAATGGAATGAGCCAAACTGCAAAATGGGCTTTTCGTGAAATTGTTTAATAAAAGTCTTTAAATGCACATTAACTTTTCTATCTGAATGTGTGAATTGTAATGAGAGAAATAAATAAACACAGAGAAAATATATTTTAAAATGACAGGATCATTATGCCTCATAACTTTAATTGACAATATGATTGCATAATTTTCTCTCTTCCTTTCCATTTCATTTCTCATTGCTTTTCTTCCTGTTCTTCATTTTTTCCTCCCTTCCCAATAAGGAGTATTTATCTCTTCCTTTCTTGATCCCAGTATCTCTAACTTTGCCTCAAAGGAAAATATTTATCTTCTCAAATTTATTCAAATGGTTCACACTTGGGCTTCTTTAGAAATTATTTGGAACCTCATGCGTTATAGCTATTCTAAGCTGATGAAATCACTCCAAATAATTGTGCATTGATGTTAGGGTGACACGTTGGCTCAGTGGTTAGCAGTGCTACCTCAAAGCACTAGGGACCTGGGTTCACTTCCAGCCATGGGTGGAGTTTGCATGTTCTCCCTATGTCTGCATGGGTTTCCTCAAGGTGCTCCAGTTTCCTCCTACAATCCAAAGATGTGTAGTTTAGGTGAATTAGCAATGCTAAATTGCCCATATTGTTCAGAGATGTTAGCGTCAACTTGTTGGGCCAAATGGCTTGTTTCCACACTGTAGTGATTCTTTGAAATTCCACCGTCAGTACATGCTGTGATGTTGCAGTACAGCTATAACTGTTGATTCTCTGGACATTATTGACATCTCTGGAAGAAATATCAGCTCAAACATGTGAGGTTTCCTAGAGGCTGAGCTTTCTGAGTAAATATGTTTATGAAGACATTCAAAAAGCATTGAAGACAAATCTAACAATATGCTTTATTCTTAGCATGAAAGGTGTAAGTTTTGTGTCATTTATTTTGTTGAAACCAATCTCCAGCAGTAACTTTAGTTACTCAGAAAATACAGTGAACACCAGAAGGGTTTACAAAAGTAGGTCAGAATGATTAAAAATTATGAAAATCAAGAAATCAACTGGAAAAATTTGTACACCTGCAAATCCAGATTATACAAACTTAATGTGAAATTTGTTATATAATGAAGAGCAATGATCAGTTAGTTTTGTAGACTTAACTTTTAAAATATTATGAACAAAAAGATAAAATAGGTGATTTGGATGAATATTTTAAAAAGCAGTGATGGTTGTGCGTGTGTTTAAAAGTGGTGATTTCTCATCTGTGATTGAACTGCAACACTTTCGCCACTGATTCACAACATTGTGGGGTTAACCCTCAACTGGTGGTGATCTTGCAATGCCACTGAGTTAGTGATCCAACTGTTTAAGCTAATGCTGTGGTTCTGTGGTTCAAATTGCACCTTAGCAATTAGTGAAATTTTAAAAATCCTGTTAATAAAGATGGAACAAAAAGGGTGTTTCAGTGGTGGTGACCATAACAACTATGATTGTTGGGAAAATCCATTTGTTTCATGAATATTCTTTTGGGGGGGGGAATATCTGCCAACCTTGCCTGGTCTGGCTTACATGGTACTCTGGATCCATAGCAATCTGATTGCCCTCTGATATGACCTAGCAAGTCATTTAGTTCAAGGTTAATTCACGATAACCAAGAAACACTGATGCTGCCAGCAACCTACATTACATAGTAAAACAAATAATTTTTGCCTTTTTTGAATGAGGTTTTCCAGAACATCTGCTTACGCCTATCTGAGAGGGCAGACAGAGTCTTAGAGTCTGATCTGAATTAAAAAGTAGTCTTTAACACTCTGCCAGTACAATATCCCTCTCAGTTTTACATTAGTGTATTAGCCTAGGTTTTGTGCACATGCCTTGGGTGAGACTTGAGTCCATGACCTTCTGACTCAAGACTGAATACTCAATTTAGGTATTTTTTAATTTGAGTGGCAGAAATGTTCTCAAAGTCAACATGGTAATTTTATTGTTGGTTCTCAAATTTAAGTTGTTTGATAATTCAGCTGCATGCATACACGCACGCACACTCACAGTGATTGTTTTGTTACCAAGCTACAAGAACAGACTCGGTTGTGCTGAGCCTGGTAGAGTGGGAAAGTAATTGAAGCTTGCTTACAGAGAGGTGAGTGAGAATAGCTGACTGTCACACCCTTCACTTCTTGTGGAGCCAATGATTGGTTTCTGCATGTGCCTGTAGTCAAGTACTCAGCAGGATCTGGAAGCTCAGTAGCTGTTCATTTTATCATGCTGTCACTTAATATCATAGACTACAACACACTCCCGGAATGCTGGTCTTTGTTTCGGCTGTAAATCTAGATATGGTTAAAGATTAAAAATAGGTGATTCTGATATCACTGTGTAGCATTGTGGTCAGATAGTAGAGACTGAGAGAGGAAAAATACACTGAAAAATACACTTTCTATGATGCTTTTTATAAAAAGGTAGAACCTGTTGGATTTCTTTTTCATTAAAGGTTAGGGAGTATCTTGCTCTCATCTCACAATGCTGTAAATTTTTAATGAAGGCTATTTCAGACCCACTCACCAGTGAAAAATTCTTTCTCCCACATGAATTGTCAGTGAATTTCATGCATCTTTAAGGTTATTATTTTCAGCACTCAGTGTGAAAAAGATAGACTTGTAAGTTTGGCTGGGACTTGGCTGACAACAATTGTTGGGTAGCTTGCGAAACACATACCACTTGCTTTTGGTCAAAATGTTCTGTACACCTCGCTGAGCACCTGGTAATTAAACTGTGGAAGATGTTTGGAATTTTTTGCAACCATTGAATGTGCAGTTTTTAAAAAAATTTTTTATGATTTAACAGTGGGAAGTACGAGAGCTGAGCAAGCTTTTGTACTGATTTGACATGAGCAGGTGAACTGTCGGAGTGAGTTGCTGGATTGTGCTTCAGAGTGTGAACCTTGCTCAGTTATCCTGTCCATAACTCACAACCTCTCAAGATGCAATTATAGCTTCACCAATGGCACATATACCATTTCAGTTGCGATTATGGATCAAATTTGGCAATGTTCTTGTTATTGAATCCCTACAGTATGGCAGCACATTCTTCAGCCCCTTGAGTCCACACCAACACTGTGAAGAGTATCCCACCCAGAGTTATCCCCCTACTCTATCCCTGTAACCCTGCATTTCCCATGGCTAACCCACCTAGCCTGCATATCCCTGTACACTATGGCGAATTTAGCAAGGTCAGTCCACTTAACCTGCACATCTTAGGACTGTGGGAGGTAACCAGAGCACCCAGAGGAAACCCATGCAAACACTGGGAGAATGTGCAACTTCCATGTAGACAATCGTCCGAGGGTGGAATCAAACATGACTCCCTAGTGCTGTGAAGCAACAATGCTAGTCACTGAGCCAGCTATACTGCCCATAGCTCAGCAACCCACTCACAAGGCACTCAGTTTTTACCTGTTACTAACTGCAAAGTTTGGGTTGTGTTGTGCCTGGATCTTGGTGCTGTGGGGACCAATTTGGGACCACAGAATTACTACAGTGCAGAAGGAGGTCATTCAGCCGAGCTCATGTGCACTGGTTCACCAAATGCACGTTACGACACAGTGCCTTTCTCCTCCCTTTACGCAGGACCACAACTGTCAAGTGTCGCAACTTATAAAGTTGCTGAAACCTACAGGACTATTGTTGCTCTGATTCTTATTTCTAGAGTTCTGCTCAGGCCACTTTCTCTAAGTCAGGGATGCAGTAGGTTCTATCCCTCCAGCCTACAGAATGCTGGGGAGAAGGAGCAAAATTGATGCACAAGTCCACTCAATCACATCCAAGCAGCCATTCTCCCTATCACAGTTTCAGTGAAGAACAGTGTAAAGACATTTCCAGTTCACCATAGAATTGCTCACCACTGCAGCCTCAGAACTGGGAGCTCTGGGAGCATTGGCAATGGTTGTGAAGGTGACGGTAATCATGAACCTTAATGCATCAGGCTCGTCCCTGCTGAGTGCAGCTGAAATTGACAGCATCTTGCATTCACAGCTCATTTATTGCATAAGGATGATCGGTGTTCTGAGCAAGGACTGCTAATTGCATTTCATTCTTTCTTGCTGGAAGGTAGTAGCAAGGCAAACACACGTCGGCATTACAGACTTCCTCATGGTGTCATGTCCCATTTACAGTCTGTACATCAATTTGGAGATACTGCATGTAAATTCTGAGGTGTACCACACCCAGAAGGATGCCTCACGCAATGTTCAGCTGATGGGTGACGCAGTGTAAAATGCAGGTCACTGAACAGTCATGATGCCCTTCATTCTGTGGCAGTCTACTATAGCAATGGCATTTGAGTCATCGTGATGAATCAGAAGGTCACCACAAGGTGGCGAAAGCTATTTGCTGACCTCTTGGCTATACCTTTAGGAAGCTTGCATTTAAAGTAAAACATGAGCATGATTATAATTGTTCTTAAGAGAAGCTTTCACTGAATGCACAATTCTGGACCAGCCCTATAGTACTCACCAACACTCCACGATTCATCCTGGTCTGCTGACCTCTGGACAAGCTTGTTATCATGTGCGCACAATCGTTGCCACCAGCTAGATGGAGCCTGAGCATGAGGAGGAGGAAGAGGAGTCAACATAGAAAAGCCACTCCTTGCTGGGTTATTTATGATCCACTCTTCCACATGGGATAGCTGTAACCACAGTCTTGCTTCCCAATTCACCAATAGGTCTACACAACAGCTTCCTTATGTTAACTTTTTTTTACTGAGCCCACTTGGCCACCCAGCAGAAATAAAAGCCGCCACAAATTATATATTCCAAAAACATATTTATAACTGAAATCATGGCACATCCCATATAAAATTCAATGATCACCTTAGGCATTTACTCAGTTGCTGTCTTCTATGTGCCTTTGCCTATTCACCATTAGTGCTATCACTGTGATTGCAGCGTGGCTGGTGAAGGACTGCTGGATTTCAGTGAAGTAGACTCCATGTAGTCTTAGAAGATAACCTCCCACAGCTTTGAGAATGCCCAATGTTGCACTGCACTACCTCAGCATGGATGGCAGCAGCCTAGCTAGCAGTCAGGCTGGCACAGGAATGGGAGGACAACAACCATCTTCCCGAGAGAGAATAGCAGGTTACATGGAGCCAACCCCTGCTCCCCCACCCCACCAAAGACAACCTCTGTGATTCTATTAATCTGTTCAAGCACTGCTACAATACTTGCAAGTCCCTTTGCTTTGATGGCAGTAGGTCCAACCGTTATTGATGTCAGGCTGAGATTCCACTCCAGCAACCTCATGTCGGATAACTCTTCCATACGGTCTAATGAACATTGACATATCAGACACTGCATTCTGGTTGGATCTACAATTTGTGCCACAGTTGGCCTTCAAGCTCTGTTCATAGCCCTATGCCAAGTTGTTCTGTGCAGTTGGACATTGACTGCAAGCTGCCTGATGCATGCTCATCAACTGCCATCTGTAGACTGACCCATCATAGTGTTCACAGGTATTTTCTCCAACAGAACCAATGTACAATCTCACTCTCCAGTGAGCTGGCACCTATGCTATTCATATCCACTCCCATCAGTGAGGTGAATAAACACAGTTTACTCAATTTGGAAATATTTGTGGAAGAATTCCTTTAGAGTGGAGATTTGAAAGCAAAAAGATAAACATCACAGGTCACAATGTCATATATTCTTGCAAAGGGGTTATCTTTGTGCTTAATAATCTGCAGTTCTTTCAAGGAATAAAGTAGGTAAGTATTGCTGGATGATTCGCAATAGTCAAATCACTGTTGAATATCTGGATATTATTTTGTCTCACTCCTCCAACAAAAATATTTGTCTGAGATAGACAGATTTTTCATTCAAAGCTGCTTCTTTGCCACATTGAATTAATTAACTATCTGTTTTTTTTAGGAGCCATATTAGTGGCTCCTATTAGTCGTGTTAGTCAGGGATAATGTCTAGATATCTGAGCCATATAGAACAGAGACAGCCCAGATGCAATACTGAGCCTGTTGAATGGGGGATCTTTGGTAGATGTTGAAGACAGTTAACTTATGTTCTTCAATTAGATTCTAAATTCTTACAGCTACCAGCCACCATCTTATTGGCCAAAGAATGAGCAAGTTTGGGCTCAACTGTGTGTCCCCATGTATTAAACAGCCACTGGAGCATATGAATTATTGATTGATATAACTGAGAGGGGTCATTTGAACCACATCACTGAACTGGAGTTTTGAAAGAATTGTTCAATTAGTCTGATCACTCTGTGTTTTCACAATAGCCCTGCAAGTTTTGCCGTCAAGTAGTTTCTTTGTTCCTGTTCAGAAGTTATTATTAAATCAGGTTCTACAAATTCACCACCAAGTTCCACAAATTAGTATATTTCAGATCATAGCAACTCATAAGGAGAAATGTTTTGGCGCAATATGACCTTTATTACAATTACTTTAAAGCTGTGACTTTGGGTGGTTGACCTTTTATAAAAATTGATTCATGGGAAGTAGATATCGCTGTCTGGGCTGGCATTTATTAAGAAGCTGGTGGAGAGCTGCCTTATCGAACCACTGCACTCCATTTGGTGTAGGTACATCCACAATGCTGTTCGGGAGGGAGTTGCAGGATTTTGAACCAGCAAACGGAAGGAGTGGCAATATATTTTAAAATCAGGATGTGAGTGGCTTGACAGGAAATTGCAGGTGATGGTTTCCTATGTATCTGCTGCCATTATCATTGTGGGTTCAAGGCTGTCCTGTTCCAGAGGTGAATCTTAACATATAAAAGCAAATTACTGCTGGAATCTGAAACCAAAAAAGAGAATATGCTGGAAAGGGTCAGCTTTGACAAAGGGTCAGTTAGACTCGAAATGTCAACTCTTTTCTCTCCTTACAGATGCTGCAAGACTTGCTGAGATTTTCCAGCACTTTCTCTTTTTTGGTGAGTCTTAACGTGTCTGAACAGTTGATGAAAAAAATCCTTTCCCTGATGAACAAGGGCTATTGTGGTAGTATTCCTGCCTCTGAGTCAGGAGACCTGCTTGCCTCAAGTCCCACCTTTGTCTGTGGTATCATGTATTTGTACGGGTTAATTGAAAACTGTGTACCCTGAAAAACACTTGCTCAGGTGCGGCATTGGAAACAGTTTCTCCTTATTTACTCCGTTACAATCTGTCATGGCTTGCAGCACCTCCATCAACACCTCCTTTGTTCATTGTATAATTATTGTGTTTAGTTGTATGCTGGTGGTGGACATTAACTTGGCTTTAACAGTGATGTTTGAAGTTATAAGGTGTATGCTAATAATATGTAGTACTGTAAATATATATCCCCTACCTATATTGAAACTTATCAAATGATTGAACTTCCACAGCCCTCTAGCGAAGAGAAGTCCAATTATTTACCATCATTTAAGTGAAGGTCTTTCTCCTCATCTCAGTCCTAAATGGTTTGCCTTTTATTCCTAGACTGTGTCCCCTGGCTGTGTACCCCACAGCTAGGGAAAACATCCGTACTGCTTCTACTCCATCTACCCCTTTAAGAATTTTGTAAGTTGCAATGAGATTGGCTTTCATTTTTTTAAACTCCAGGGACTACAAGCCCACTCCCATAAGTTCTCCTGATTGGATGTTGCAACCATTCCAGGATTCAGTCTGGTCAACTCCTACTGCACACCCTCTATAGGAAGTATTCCTTTCTTAGGTAAGGGGATGGAACTGCACACAATACTTTAGGTGCAGTCTCAGTGATGTTCCCTACAATTGAAGCAATGCACCTTTATTCCTGTACTCAAAAGATGGACGAGGACAGCAGGCTGGAGAGGGAGAACACTGAATATAGTAAAAGTCATAGGGTTGGGGTCAGTTGAGATGAAGAGGAAGTTAAAGTAGATTTAGAATCTACGTGTGTTGAGAGCAATTAATTGATCTACCCTCTACTCTGTGCCAATGCCACCTAATCACCAGAAGAACAAAATACTGTAAATTCAGCTATTGTGGGGCTGTTTTCAGTTTTATCCACCTTTGAATAACCAACCTCAAAATACTACAAGACTTCGAGGTGATTTATCAAAGGGAAGCATGTTATTTTTGTTGGTTCTATGAATGCAACTGGGAACCCACAACCACCTGATGAAGGAGCAGCGCTTCAAAAGCTAGTGCTTCCAAATGAACCTGTTGGACTATAACCTGGTGTTGTGTGATTTTTAACTTTTGTACACCCCAGTCCAACACTGGCATCCCCAAATCATGGGAACCAAAGCAGCAGTGTTCTGGAATTCACTGCTGTAATAGGAGGGAAAAAACAGGCATGCCTACTCTGCACTTGAAAGAAGATCCCCAGGGAATCAGACACTTCACATCAATTCCAGCCTCAAGTGCAAAAAGCATGGACTCAAAAGTAAAACTCAAATCCATAAAATTGTTTCCTGATAAGATTCCAAAGTTTTTTTTTCAATTCTCCTACTTGAGGGACTACTCACAGGAGAAAAAGTAGAAATGGCATGACCTCAGGGCAGCATATGCAGTAGGATGCTAAAACTGCAAGAAAGACAATGAATAGCAAACAGAAAAACCCACCACAAAAAAAGGCCTCTTCTTTTACGAGACTATTCAAAGATTTTTCAAATATATAGAAATGCAAAGAAGGAGATGGATGGAAAAGTATTCAAAGTGACACAGAATCACAGCAGCATAGAAGGATAGCACTCAGCCTATTATGTGCACAGCTCTCCAATTGAGCAATTCATTTTGTCCCATTTTCCCGGCTACTTCCTGAAGTCCTACACATTGTTCTTTTTCAGATAGAAGTCGAATGCTCTTGAATGTTTCAAAGGAGCCTTTCACCACCACCCTATGAGATAGAGAGAGGAATAGAGCAGGAAATGCAGCATCTAAAGGTTTAAAATTCACAGATTAAAAGTAAATATTAATTCCCTATGAGATTACAGAATTAAGAAGTAGCAGCATAAAATCTATGAAATTAATTACTTATCCTGGTGTGGATAGTTTTTGATTGAGGCTATTATTCGGCGATTGCTTCCTTCCTGTATTATGATGACGATGAACTTACCTTTGTAAAGGCATATTAAGGAGATACTCTTTGGAGTTATTGCTTTGCTCAGGACGTTCTCATTTCTTTTTCCAGTTTGGAAAGAAAAAGGATAAATTGCACAATTTGTAAATGGTTGCTAGCTGAAAAGTGAAGTAACTATAGAGCCGTGTGGATGGGGTGCTGAATTTGATGTTTCTTTGCTGCAAACAAGTAGTTATCATTCCTGTATTTGTTAATTTTCATCCTGGTTTGCTTAAAACATAGTAGTGCTCATGAATTCTAATTTTTTGCAATTTAAATGTGTTTTTAAAAGGTCAAGGTGCATATTTCATTGGCTTTGCATGTAATCAAGTTAATCTATGTTACCTTGCAACCATTAAGTATTTTAAGAGATAATACTTGAGAATTGCATTAGGACCACATTACTGTTGAATGTGTATCTTGTCTTTAAAAGGGTTTAAAGACTCCATTTAGGGTGTGTATATAATGTTGTAACTCAGCCTGACAGTTAGCCTGTCGTGTGTCTGCAAGCCTCACAGGCACACCAATCAGCTGATTTGCTGTAATATCTGTTTCTTAATATTTAGTGTGCTTTACTGTGTTAAATACACAAACCCACTGAGTTTTTTTTTTGCCATATCTTTGAAGGACAATTAACGATTAGACCGTTATCATATCATAAAATGAAAAGATGATCAAGTCATTTACATAGCATGGTGGCAAACCAATCTATATTTTGGGGAGGCAAAGCCAACAGTTACATAATGACCATCTCTTTCAGCAGTAGTTATTGCATGACTGTTCATTGTGTGTTAAGTTCCTTAATTCCCTGTTTTATTTGCACACTTAAGATGTTGTCCTTTATTTATTGAGCCATCATGCTGTCTTTTGTTAGTCCACATGGAGAATAATTGGATGCTGGTCCTAAGCAGCAGTTGGAATGGCTAATTAATGGCAGTTGCTCACTGATGTACAAATAGAATTTATCTCCAATGTAAAACATGGAAGGAGGCTGGAAACATGTCTGGATTGAGCCTGGGGGAGATTGTGCATAATTGAAATCTAATCCATGATGCAGTTGGTACTGTATTGTGAGTGGGCTGACAAGAATAATTGGTTCAGTTTCTTCAGGGAATAATGCTACTCTGCAGTAGTGTTTACTGTCCGTGTTTTCTGATTGTTGGTGTGTTATCTATTTAATGTTATTGTATGTTTCTTGGTGTACTCTGTGAAATGACCTTCAATTGATTCTCAAATAAGCTTAATTTTCTTGCAACTTACACTTAATTCTCAACATGGAAATTTCCTTGCAGTACTGCATTTGAAAATGCAATTTTAATATAAATCTATTTAGCCTCAGAGTGTGCTTGCCGTCAGCTGATTCTTTCCAAATTAGAGTGATGAACATGACTTTCTCAGTTTGATTGGAGGAGGGGGCATGTTCCCCATTCTGTATTAGTTCAGCATCAAGTAAAAGCTGTCTGCTAAGGACAGATTACTTCCTTGGAAGGAGATGCAAAAATGGCTTGAATATTATATGATAGTCATCTCGGTTGGTTAGAAATGCTTTGAGGAAATAGATAAACAGAAAGACCATCTGCAGACTTTAATTAGCTGTCCACTTGCCAATGTGTGAAAACATATTTTTGTCTCATCTGGAGTGATGGCTGTTCCTAAGTGCTGTCTTATGAGACTATATTGTGAAGGAACAATGTGGTGGTTAAGTTGTCAAGTCCTAGTACATGATGAGTTGCAAAGCTAGTCATTAGATGTTATCTTGTTTCTGTTCTTGATCGTACACAACTGGAAACTTTATGGTAGCAGAAAATACAATAACTGCATGAAGCTGTTTCCAATTTTCTGCATTATTCAACATTTGGGATGACCCATCAGTATCAATAGGTCAGAATTTACTTTAAAAATAACAGCAAATAAATAATGTTCCCCATTATTTATATGCAATTTTGATATCCACTTCATGAGTGCATTGGTGCAATTAAACATAAAGATGCTGATGTCACTAACCCTCCATAAACTGTGCTAAAATAACAACCTTCCATCTTGTTTTTCACTTAAGTGTGTTGAATGCGCAAAGTTCCTGTAAGTACAAGGTCAGTATGAATTAAATTTGTTCCAGAGAGCTGGGGTTTGGTCCATTTAAGGTAAATATCTCTTTTCCTTTTAATCGAGTCTTAATTAGTGCCAAGCTACCTCTATGGCTTTGCAAAGTAACTTTCACAAGTTATGGAATCTCTTGCTTCAGATTTCAAGCTTTTAAAAAATGTTGTAGGTACACTTTTTTGACATGACTTTTCAGTTATTTTTCTATCTCTCTCGCCCATTTACTCCTTCTATCCCTTTCTTTATTTTGCGTTCTATGCCTGTTTTGAAATTGAATTCACTGTTCCAACTTCCTCAGTTCTGCAGTGCTTATGAATGATTCTTCAGTTTGACTACTTGTGGATAGATTCATGGCTGGATTTTAAGGCCACAATGCAAGTGGACTGCCACTGATGTTTAGGTAAAATGCAGCATGATAATGTCAGGTCAGCAGTTGGACACCATTCTGCCAGTTTCTGTCAGCTCAGAAGAACAGTTCCGAATGTCAGAAGGAGTGATTTTCACCATGTACAAGAAGCAGTGATGAGAAGACCTGAAAATTAGACCTTGTCTGCACATAGTAGAAGAGACTGCTGCTGAAGACGCTAGTGCTGGGTGTCAGCAGACTTTATCTCTTCCATTTTTATAGGCTGATGTCAGTGTTCTGACACAGTTAGGTGAGGTGAACTGATTCTTTTCCTTGTCCCACTCCTCCACTGGCCACAACGGCATTTGAATTTAAAAGGAAAGTGGTATTACCAATTATATGTGAGACTGCAAGCTAGGTTATTGCAAAACAAAATCCTGCTCGAGCAAAGATAATGAATAAAGAGTCTAAAATGTGCCTGTATATCCATCTACCCTCCTTAAAAGTTATGCACACACACAGACATCTCCATGCCTCAGTAAAGGATGTAAAACATTGCAAGTGAGTTTTGTATTACAAGTACTTTGCCAAAGTAACAAGTACAATCAGAAAAGAAAAGGCTCATTCACAGGTTATCAAAATGCTGATGTGCAAAACTCATCATGTATTAGCACTGGGTTTGAGCCTGGATCATTTATATCTGGTTGATTTGTCATTTCGCAAAGACAATGGTGTAAATTCAGACTTGTCCTTTGAGAACATTTCACTTGTGGTGATGAAGTCTTCCAGTGGATTTTTGATTCTGCCATTTTGATGAGAGGGGTTTCAGAGAGAAGAAAAAGAGAAAGGGCAAAGCTGTTTGTCTTGTGGCACGTTATCTCCCTGACTGCCTGGCTCACAACCAATGTTAGGTGATGTGACTGCTTTCTGATAGCCTCACAGGCTCAGTCATTCCAGACAAACAATGTGTGTTCTTCGTAAGTACAGCACTTTTCTACTAGAGCTAGTGGCTTTGAAAAGCATTCTTTTGAACATGTTCAAGAGATTATACATATATCAAGTCTAATATTATATAACATCTTCATGGAATCTGAGATAACATCACAAACAAGGAGAAGAAAGGGTGAGGACTTCAGTGGATGAGCCAGAGATATCTACCCCCATTGGCATTGTGCTGTCTGGAGGAGGCAGCTCCAGTGAGGAGGAAATGAAGAGAAGAAGATAGAGGAGGCCAGCAATCCAGGTCAGGTGGGCCCTGTCATCCAAATTGGTGATGGACTGGCTGCTGTACAAAAACCAGAACAAGACAGACAGCAGCGAAAGCATGGGACTGAAGAATTCCATCCTGTGCACAGAGTCTGTAGGTAAAGAATGAATTCCCAAGAGCTTTGAGAGCACCATTGTTTTCACAGACTGTGCCTCTCCAGAGCCTTTATGTATTGCTGCCTGGGGAGATCAGTTCAAATTGCATTGTTGGACCCCTGTGCATCACCTACTAGATGACTCTGGCCTTGAATATTTATCCATTGAGGTCTTTCCAGACAACAATTACTGCGTATCTTAAGCTTAAGCTTATCATTGTGCACAGATATACAACTGACTTCATCTCCTCCACCATGGATGATTTACTTTGCCTGTATTGTTGGATTCCTTAAAGGTTGAAGCGTGTTGGGTTGCATCCATTGGCCATCAACGATTCATTGGGCCAGCCAAGAACATCTGTCAATCATAAAACATTTCATTCCATCAGTATCCGATATGTGTGTGACTATTAGTGACAAAGCACACAGGGGTGCGTGGCCACTACATTGGGAGTCGTCACAATTATTCCATCCTTAAGCACTCCCACATATCACAGATATGTTTTCCACTGGGGCCCTTTGAGGGTTTTCTCCTTGAATTCAAGGGATAATGGCAGAAAAGATGATTCATGACCCCAGTGATAAATCTGCAGAGTGTAGGATGCATTTCAGTGAGAACCCCAAATCTACAGAAGTGATTTGCTCAGAACACATTGATACTTGAACTGTGTTGGTGGCTTCCTGCAATATTCCCCAGTGCAATGTCACATATCTCCATCTCCTGTTGCACCTGATGTGCACTGGTAGGGATAATTTAATAGAATGAGCTAACTGACCGGCTAAAATTGATTCTCTGTGCCAAAACAGCAAGGATGGAAGCAACCAGACCACACCCGTCCTATTCCATCTCCCTCACCCAACTGTCAACTATGAAATCTAGTCCAGATTTGCTCATCCAGCTCCCATGCATCTCTCTGCAATGGGTGCTACACTGTTTTGATCTCTAATTAGCATTGACTTTTACTGCAAATGTTCAGGGAAATCAAATGGGCAAGGATGATTCAATGAATGATGGGTGGTGTTCATTCACAGTCTGAAATATATTCTGTGTTGTAAGTCAAATTAAGGTTTGCAATTCAACCTGTTTAAATAGAATTCTATTCTCACTTACTGTTTCAGAATTTAAGTTACTTAACAATCACAGCCACAAGCAAATTGGAAAATATCATTTTGTACTCATAGGCAATTGGCCCCATTGGCTGGTATTGTTCCTGATTTTGATCCGTCTTCCAGCGGGGCTTGATTTGTGACCTGCCTCCTTGCAAGACCTGTGGTGGAAATGGAGACACAGTAGGTCAAACCTGCCTTCGAGCGGAGAATTTTAAAAAGAAGCAGTTCATCAAACCATCTATACTGGTATCAAGGGGCTGAATTTTACCAGAACATGGCTGAGTGTCATTTTCAGTGAGTTTCATGGAGGCCTGTCTCCTGAGGGCTGAAGGGGTTCTCTCATGTTATCACTTCAAACTTGCAGCATGTCCCTATAGTGCCCTGTCCATCTGATACTAACCCAATTCTCTTACCCACTGCAGGTGGAAGCACTCACCATTGCCAGTGTATCCTAGGATCCCTGCAACTGGTGCCATCTCTAACCCTCCAGCTTTGACATTGAACCTGACTTCAATAAATGCAGTACTAGTCTCATCAAAAAACAGACAGGAGCAGATTATATGTATTGCATGAGTGTTAAACCCTTCTCTGTCTAGCCACATTAGTGGATGTGGCTGCTGCCCATGGACTGTACCCTGAGATGTTGGTGCTTAGTGCCCAGAATGGCTATCTGGAGGACCAAATGGAAAGTTCAAGGCACCAGGTATTACTTTGGGATTTCTTGGCATCTAGTTTCTATCCAGCGAATGGTAGAATTGGAGACTGCATATTAAGGAGACGAGACATTTTAAAATTCATTCATGGGATGTAGACATTGCTGTCTAAGCTAGAATGTGTTGCTATTCCTGAATTGTCCAGAGGGCAGTTAAGAGTCAACCATATTGCTATGGGTCTGGAGTCATATGTAGGCCTCACCAGCAAGAGATAATTGATTTTCTTCCCCAACCAACATTACCAAACCTAATGGATGTTTACAACAATCAACAGTGGTTACATGGTTGCATTAGGCTAGTATTGAATTCCAGATTTTTATTGAATTCAAATTTCATAGTCAGCAATGGTGGGATTTAAAGCCATGTGCCCAGAGAGTATTAGCTTCTGGATTCCAGTCCAGTGATGTTACCACTACCCCATTGCCTCCCAAATAAGCAGTAATTAGGGTGATACTGAGTGATGATCCATCTTGATAGGCTTCATGTCACCCCTACTCATCTCACCATCCAACACTTGGTTGGAAAATGGAACATCTTGATCTCGCTATCGAGAAGGGCATCACTTGACATCTGCTCGAGTGTTCCCTTTAAGCTGGGCAGGTGGTCTGAGTTCCCACTGCTGATGTGCTGATTTTTGGTTTCAGAAAGACCATGCACCACAATGAAAAATTAGAGGGAATACTTGTATTGTGTTTGATCCAGCTTTCCCAAATTGCTCACTTTAGCCCCACGACAAGATTTTGCCCTTGGTTCTCTTGATGCATTTAATTGATAAGCCGGCTATTAGCTAAGCCTTGGTTGGTGGCAACCTGGCGTCAGTATCAGAAGATTGTGCATGCACATCCCAGTTCAGGAGCTGAGCACAAGAATGAAGGCTGACAGTCCAATACAATACGGTGGGTTTGCTGCACTGTTACAAATGACACCTTTCTCACACATTAAACTATCTATCCTTTTCAGGTGGGTGTAAAGAAAATCTCAAGGTGCTGTTACAAAAAAAGAGCGGAGTTGTTCCCCTTCTTGGCCAAGAATTATTGATTCTTGAATTAATATTGGATCAATGGAGTCCAATGGTTGTCAAATCACTGTTTGTTGGAACTTGCTGGTGTATGTTGTACATTACTGTAGTGGCCACCCATCAAAAACACTGCTTTTAAGGTAAATCACTTAGACACATCTACAGTCATGATGAGTGGTCACCTCTTTTCGAGTATGAGTGACATTTCTCCCTGTTTTGTTTAATTTCAATCAAATTTCAATGGATTTTGCATTAAGTGATTCTCAAATATTGCTGCATTTCTTTCTATAGCTGCTTGTTATTTGGGCTTTTAACCTTGACACTGTGTATCTCTTGACATGACATTATAATCTGTTACTGTAAATTTTGTATCTATGGTCCTACTTCAAAACCACCTGGTGAAGAAGCAGCGCTTCAAAAGCTAGTGCTTCCAAATAAACCTGTTGGACTATAACCTGGTGTTGTATGATTTTTAACTTTGACCACCCCAGTCCAACACTGGCTCCTCCAAATCATGAATACCTCTTGCTTGTTATTGAAGGCCAGAAATCTACTTAAAGTCTACGTTCTCGTGATGGAGTTTTGCCACTTGTCATGAAATGGTGGGAAAGGGCGGGGATTAGTTGATTGAGGAGGGGGTTCTGAGGAATAGATTTTGACTGGGACCTATTCATACTTGGAAATCTTGGATGAACTTTAGATTTTTCTTTAAGGAAGCTTAAAGCACTTGGATAGAAGAAACCACAAATTTCAGAAAACCCAGAAATCTATTTTTATCGTCTGAAAAGCTGAGGCTGGGTGACATTTGATCTAAAAAAGAACAAGAATTTTTATTGGTATGTAGACACCTCTGCTGACAGCTTTCAGAGCAGTCATTCATATGTTGAATATTATTGAAGCAAAGCATGGCCACAATGCATTCAAATTTTATCAAGTAACAGACATAAATTATCAAATATTTTCCACCAAAAGTAACTTTTACTAAGGCTACAATCTTCATTTTTGGCATTCATAGCTATGGAAAAGAGATGCAAATTTGGCAGCAATTTCACTGCCGTATTTGCTATGGCTGTTATTTCTTGAGAATGCACAGAAATATTGTACGTGTGGGGAGCTGTGTATAAGCAAGGGTAAATATCTCTTGCTATTTTACATTGGGATTCTCATCCCCATGTATCTTCTTTCTTATAAGCTGCTTCTCATTGATCTTTTGGCTAGATTACAGTTTAGGTAGTGCTGATAGATAGATTTGACTAGATGATGTTTGGAGATTTTCATTTATACTCTGTCCCATTTAACTGCTTCATCATGTTGTAGCTCAGGTTGAGGTTTTGGATGTAGGTTTGCTCGCTGAGCTGGAAGGTTCATTTCCAGATGTTTCGTCACCCCACTAGGTAACATCTTCAGTGGGCCTTGATGCTCTTCTTGATAGAGTTCCGGTTGGAATGTCATGCTTCTAGGAATTCTTGTGTGTGTCTTTGTTTGGCTTGTCCTGGGATGGATGTGTTGTCCCAGTCGAAGTGGTGTGAAAGTGACACCAACCGGAACTCTGCCAACAAACACATCCAGTTAGACCCCATCTACCACCCCCTGAGAAAAAGAACAGGAAGTGACTTCACCACAGGAAATGACATAATCACAGGAAATTACATCGCCAACCCAAACATATAACTAGAAAGCAGGACTTATCAGCAGTGCTTTGCCTGAGGCTCAATGAAGATGTTACCTAGTAGGGTGATGAAACATCTGGAAATGAACCTTCCAGCTTAGCGAGCAAACCTACATCCAGACTTTTAGTGATCTTATCTTTGTGTTGGGGCTGAAATGAATTATTGCAGTGAGTGACCTGCTTGTAGCAGTCCAATTTTGATCAGTATTTGCTCCCCTCATACCTTGAGTTATTGACTGTTTATTCATGAGCTCACGGGGAGGGACATGTTGACCTAATGGTCACAAGTCACTCTGACAAGATACGGAGAGTTGTGTGGTTGTGTAGGTTACAATCATTTAACAATTAGCAAACTGTTAATTGGAGTATAATGACCAAGTGGGCACTTGGCCCAGTTACTAGCCCCAGTCACGTAGCGTCTGGATAGTGCTAGTTAGTAGCTGATAAGCAAATGTTAGTATAACAATAGATTCTTGTAAAAGAAGAGCATTCCCATGCTGGGAAAGAGTTCACTATCAGGTGCTAGTATAGCTGCAAGGTCAACCATCTTACTGAACCTGGGAATGTATAAGCAGACACTAATATGAAAATTAAAATGGATTCCCAGGCTTTTAATACGTGACAAGATGGCTGCTTTGGTTATAATCTCTCACACCTTGTTTGCGAAAATTGGCAAATTACCAATAATCTTTTTTTAAGTGTCTTTAGATTCCTTCATGCTGTGTTTTTCTTCTTTGCTAAAATGCAATATGTTGACTGCATTTAACCATTATGCAAATTGTCATTGACTTCTACATCTTGCCTCAATAAACTCTGTTTAAAGTTATTGTTCTATAAAATCTGCTTCCATGAGCCACAATCCTTTTGTTTTTACATAACAGATTAAAGATTGTACAATGCTTTCCAGAAATTCCTGGAAAACTATTGGGCTGCAGTTCAATGATGGAACTTCTGGTGATTGTATAACCTACTTTGTTCCTTAATATCATCTAAACCACTTTGAATGCAAGTGGTTCTTATAGTTCTCTCCAGATTTATATGACAGCTTTGCAATTTTGTTTTTGTTGCCTATCAGAAGACCATTATATTATAAAATGAAACAGTATTGAAATAGGCTTTCATTACAGAGTTACCAAGTAATGATGCTTGAGACAACAAGTCAAGAGAATTCTACAATGTGGAAGTCAGTGTTGCCATTCTTAATTTTATTCATAGCTGCAATTTCACAAAACATGTGATCTTTTGTCCTAGATTTTAATGTTATGATATTCTAGCATATGATACTTGCTCAAAAACTGCACCAAGCTCAACATGCGGAAGCTGTAGAGAGCTGAGGAGGTGAAATTTACAGTAATTAGCTGTCTCCTCTTCTCCTTTCCTGAGAACACTGACAAACCAGAAGCCATCTTGGAGCCGACCATTCACTTAATTTATGGTAAGATCATGTGAGAATGATGACATTCGAATTGCTACCGCCAAGGTTGCTGCACACTTCAGAGTGAATAAACAAGTTGTGCTGCATAATTTACCTGCCACTTAAGTGGGGAAAAATATTAGCAGGAACACTGTAAGTGAACCCGAAGGTGTACCACAGTCATTTTATTTTGTAATCACCCAGATCCTGGCAACTGAGTTGAGCTTTTCTGTCTAAGATAACTAATATATTAAAGAATAACCAAATTGACTGTCCTTGTTGGAAGATAGCCACAAAACCTAATATTTTGAGAAGATTTGTAGCTCAGGTTGATGTAAGTTAGCTCGCTGAATTTGAAGGTTTGTTCTCAGACATTTTGTCACCATATGAGGTAAAGTCATCAGTGAGAGTCTCTGCTAAAGTGCTGGTGGTGTGTCCCACCTCTCTGTTTATAGGTTTTGGGTTCTTAAGGTGGGTGATCATTCAAAAGAGACTGAAAATTTCTGTCTAAATTGACCATCTAATACTTCTGCAAAAGTTCTGTTGAAATATAATTCTTATACTGATGCCAGAAATGCTTAACAGTAATAATGTGTGCTTACTCTCCCTAATCTTCCTTGTCCCTTTCTATGTAAACGATATGCAGAAGGAATGATAGGGTGTTTGATCTGAATGGTATACAGAGGGAGGAGGAAAGATTTAAAGCATAAGGATCTTGAATAAATTATTTGCATTGAAGTGGAAGTTTTGGTTTGAATCTTTATTGAGTGCTTTTGCTTCTTTTCTCTGTTTCTCCTAAATGCATTTTCTCCTCAAGTCTTGAGGGAATAGTTCACTCCATGTTTACCTGTCAATCTCAGCTACATAAATCAAATGGCTATTTGTTAGGCTTGAATCCAGACAGCGTGTTGACGGACTGCTCAACTGTTTCGGCTATTGCATCTGAGACCAATTCTGCCCACTCATGAAAGCTCTCCTGCAGCATCATGGGATTAAAACACGAAGTCTTAACCACTTCCTTGGCTGCCTTTCAGTCACAGGAATTTAGTAGTGGCACCATTCATTGCATTTCAGAATTGGTAGAACTGAAACTTGAAATAAAAATGTTTGTAATTTAGAATATATTCCCTTCTACCTGCCACTTACTGTCTGAAGTAACTTAGTTGTGAATTAGATGAGAACTTTTGTGGATTTTCTTATTCAGGAACCAGAACAAATGGAAAGATATTACAAAAGCAACAACTTATTTAAGGTACAACTTTATGAATTCTTTTTAATTTTTATGACTGAAATTATGCTGTCATTTTCATCTCTCGTTACATCTGATTTAACAGATTTCTCCCTAAAATATGTTAACTAGCCAACTGCATGCTGGACCCCAGTGGTTTGTCTATTATGCATGCCAACTCTGTAGTTCACACTAATGAAAGATCTTTGTGGCACAATCCTTTCTACATAATCCTTTCTTCATTAGAGTGTTTTGACATAAAGTTAATTCTACAATTGGAATTTTATCTTCTGTTACACTGTGTACTTTTTAAGTGTGGAAACTGCACGGTATATGCACCAGTTTAGAGTCATAGTCATAGAGATGTACAGCATGGAAACAGACATAGAACATGGAACATTACAGCGCAGTATAGGCCCTTTGGCTCTTGATGTTGCAGGGATCTGTGGAACCAATCTGAAGCTTATCTATCCGACACAATTCCATTTTCATCCACGTTTATCCAAAGACCATTTAAAGTTGGTGAGTCTACTACTGTTGCAGGCAGGGCGTTCCAATCCCCTACTATTCTCTGAGTAAAGAAACATCTCTGACATCTGTCCTTTATCTATCACCCCTCAATTTAAAGCTATGTCCCCTCATGCTAGCCATCACCATCAGAGGAAAACCACTCTCACTATCCACCCTATCTAACTGTCTGATTATCTTATATGCCTCAATTAAGTCATCTCTCAACCTTCTTCTCTCTAACGAAAACAACCTCAAGTCTCTCAACCTTTCCTCATGAGACCTTCCCTTCATTCCAGGCAACATCTTAGCAAATCCCTTCTGAACCCTTTCCAAAGCTTCCACCCTTCCTATAATGCACTGACCAGAACTGTATGCAATACTCCAAGTGCGACCACACCAGAGTTTTATACAGCTGCAATATGACGTCGTGGCTTCGAAACTCAATCCCTCTACCAATAAAAGCTAACACACCGTATCCCTTCTTAACAACCCTATCAACCTGGGTGGCCTTTTCAGAGATCTATATACGTGGAGACCGAGATCTCTCTGCTCATTTACACTGCCAAGGATCTTACCATTAGCCCCGTTCTCTTTATTTCTGTTGCTCCTTTCAAAGTGAATCACCTCACACTTTTCCACATTAAACTCCATTTGCCACCCCTCAGCCCAGCTCTGCAGCTTATCTATGTCTCTCTGTAACCTCCAACACCCTTCAGCACTATCCACAACTCCACCGACCTTAGTGTCATCTACAAATCTGCTAACCCATCCTTCTATGCCATCATCCAGGTCATTTATAAAAATGACAAACAGCTGTGGCCCCAAAACAGATCCTTGCAGTACCTCACTAGTAAATGAACTCTAGGATGAACATTTCCCATCAATCACCACCTTCTGTCTTCTTTCAGCTAGCCAATTTCTGATCCAAACCGCTAAATCACCCTCAATCCCATGCCTCTGTATTTTGTGCAATCATCTACTGTGGGGAACCTTATCAAATGTCTTACTGAAATCCATATACACCACATCAACCGCTTTACCCTCATCCACCTGTTTGGTCACCTTCTCAAAGAACTCAATAAGGTATGTGAGGCATGAACTACCCTTCACAAAACTCTGTTGGCTAACCCAAATCAACTTATTTCTTTCTAGATAATTATTAATCCTATCTCTTATAACCTTTTACAACACTTTACCTACAACCAAAGTAAGGCTCTCTGGTCTATAATTGCCAGGAATGTCTCTACTCCCCTTCTTGAACAAGGGAACAACATTTTCTATCCTCTAGTCTTCTGGCACTATTCCTATAGACAATGATGACATAAATATCAAAGCCAAAGGCTCTGCAATCTCATCCCTGGCTCCCAGAGAATCCTAGGATACATCCCGTCCAGTCCAGTGGACTTACATATTTTCACACTTTCCAGAATTGCTAACACCTCCTCCTTGTGAACCTCAATCCCATCTAGTCTAGAAGCCTGTATCTCAGTATTCTCCTCGACAACATTTGTCTTTTTACAGTGTGAATACTGATGAAAAATATTCATTCATCGTTTCTCCTATCTCCCTGGACTCCACGCCCAACTTCCCACTACTATCCTTGATTGTCCCTAATCTTACACGAGTCATTCTTTTATTCCTGACATACCTATAGAAAGGGTAAAAAAAAATGACTGCAGATCCTGGAAACCAGATTCTGGATTAGTGGTGCTGGAAAAGCACAGCAGTTCAGGCAGCATCCGAGGAGCAGTTAAATCGATGTTTCGGGCAAAAGCCCTTCATCAGGAATACAGGCAGAGTGCCTGAAGGGTGGAGAGATAAAATAGAAAGCCTTAGGGTTTTCCTTGATCCTATCTGCCTAAGACTTTTCATGTTCCTGCCTGGCTGTTCTCCGTTCTCTCTTTAGGTCTTTCCTGACTAGCTTGTAACTCTAAAATGCCCTAACTGAGCCTTCATGTCTCATGCTAACACAAGCCTTCTTCTTCCCCTTGACCCTTTGGTCCAATCCATCAATGCGGACCAGATATCCCAATCTATTTTAATCCCATTTGCTAGCACTTGGCCCTTATCCCTCTATTCATATTCATATACCCATCAAGATGCCTTTTAAATGTTGTAATTGTACCCACCTCGATCACTTCCTCTGGCAGCTCATTCCATACACGCACCACCGTTTGTGTGAAAAAGTTGCCCCTTAGCTCCCTTTTAAATTTTTTTTCAACATTTTCAAAATTAATTTGGCTGGAGGATAGCTTTCAGTTCTATTTGATTCATGACTCAGAATACATTGTCAGCCTTGAAGATAATTTAAGTATGTAAGTTAGATCGCTGAGCTGTAAGGTTTGTTTTCAGATGTTTCATCACCATACTAGGTAACATTGTCAATGAGAATCTCCAGTGAAGTGCTGGTGGTATGTCCCACCTCTCTATTTATAGGTCTTGGTTTCTTAAGGTGGGTGATGTCATTTCTGCTTAATTTTTTTTCAAGGAAGGATAGATAGGTTCTAAATCAATGTGTTTATTGATGGAGTTCTGGTTAGAATGTCATGCCTCTAAAAATTCTTATGCATGCCTTTGTTTCACCTGTCCTAGGATGTGTGTGTTGTCCCAGTCAAAATGGGTGTCCTTCTTTGTGATAGTGGATCATGTCTTTTGGTGGCCAATAGGTGTTCATGTATCCTGGTGGCAAGTTTCCTGCTGGTTTGTCTGATGTAGTGTTTTTTTACAGTTCTTGCATGTTATTTTGTAAATGACATTAGTTTTACTTGTAGTATCTAATAGATCCTTTAGGTTCATTAATCACTGTTTAAGTGTATTGGTAGGTTTGTGGGCTACCATGATGCCAAGGGGTCTGAGTAGTCTGGAAGTCATTTCTGATATGTCTTTGATGTAAAGTACTATGGCTATAGTTTTTGGTTGCATTGTGTCTGCTTGTTTGGGTTTGTTTCTGAGGAATTGGTGGATTGTGTTTATTGGGTACACGTTTTTGAAAACGTTGTATAGATATTTTTCTTCTACTTTTTGTAGTTCTTGGATGCTGCGGTGTGATGTAGCTTGTTGAAATAATGTCTTAATGCAGCTCCATTTGTGGGCGTTGAGATGATTTCTTTTGAAGTTAAGTATTTGGTCCATGTGTGTTGTTTTTCTGTAGACTCTGATTTGAAGCTCTCCATTAACTGTACGTTCAACTGACACATCTAGGAATGGGAGTCTGTTATCGTTCTCCTCCTTTTTTCTGAATTTTATGCCTGTCAGGATATTGTTCATGGTATTGTATGTTTCTTCTAACTTGTTCCATTTGTGATGACGAAGGTGTCATCCGTGGAACAGACCCAAAGTTTAGGTTGGATAGATGGGAGGGCAGCTTGTTCAAGTCTCTGCATTACTGCCTTATGAAGTAAAGACCTATAGAGAGGCAGGACGTACCACCAGCACTTCACCATAGACTCTCACTGTTGATGTTACCTCGTCATGGTGACAAAACATCTGAAAACAAACTTTCTAGCTCAGCGAGCCAACTTACATACTTATCATCAAGCTGAGCTACAAATCTTCTCAAAAATTGAAAATAAATTGTTACAGGCAAACTGTCATCATTGAAGATGTTGTTTTGTGTCCTGGTTTGTATTATAGATGCTGTCAGCATATGCAGGGTGGTGTGTTGGTACAGATGGTTGAGTTTCAGTCATGCATTTAAAACATAAGCCTTCAGTTTTGTTCATTTGTTTTTACAGTCTAACATGAAGTAAAGATCCCATCGCTGTGTAATTCTCGTATCTACATGATGAAGAGCTGCACAGATTATGATTCTACAGCCTAAAACATAAATGGATTGTCAATATTGGTGTTGCATTTGAAGACATAAGAACCAGTTGTTGTTGGACTGCACAGCTGGTGTATTGCATCTTGTCGCTGGGCTGCAGTCATGTGCTGAGCAACAATATATCAGTTCCCCCATCTCACAGGGGGATGCAAGAAACACATTTGATGAAATTCCAGCAATATGAGTCTAAAGTATGGTCATTTCTTGCTAATGACGATTAGGAATCATAACAGAGTAGCGGTGGGTGTCTGAGTGTACAAACCGAACATTCAAATCGTCTCTATGCTGAATTAGAGTTAATACAACCCAAATTCATGCCAGAAAAAGAAATTCGAATGAATTATGCAAAATGAAATAACCTCTGCAGCAATAAACATGTATCAGAAGCCTATGATGAATTGGGAGAGTGATTATGGCATTTCAGCTGTTTATACAGAAGTGCAGAGTGACTATCCAAAAAGCAGTAATGAAGGGGAAAGGATTGGCTACATTATTTTGTGAGCAGGAGAGAAAGGGTTATATTTATTTAATAGCTGGGAGCTGAGTGAAAACACTGCAAAAACAAAAATAGACAAAATATTCAAAAAATTCAGTGTTATCTGCAGCCAAAGTCAAATTGTTGGATGCACTAATATTAATTTCAGGGCCAGAGGCAGGAATCAGGTGAGCCTGTTGACAATTTCATAAGACAATTGCACAATGTGGCCAAAAAATATAACTTCAAGACAGATAAAAGGCTCCTATATCAACTCATTCAGGGCTTTGCACACCCTGAAGAATAAAAGGAGTTAACTGGAAATGCAACGCTCACAATATTGAAGACTGTAGATGGTGTCAAAGCACATGAAGGAATAAGAAGATAAATGATGATGCTAACTACTCAATTGACCAGCTTTTAATTAGGTCAAGAGAAGGAACACGGTTGATGCTATTCAAACAGGAACAAGAGAATGCACCCCGAACAGAGACAAAGATGTGCAGCAGCTATTGATGATCACACACTTGCACAGAAAGAAGGAAGTGACCCATACATGTATCAAACTGCAAAGCTTGTGAAAAGCCAAATCTCTGGGAAAAGATGTGTAGAGCAAAGAAAGAAGGTGGTCAAGCAATGATCAGAATCTGAGTAACTGGATGAATGAGAAGGAAAGGAAAACAAGTCAGGCATAGTTGGAAGGTAATGAGGTTAAGGACAGAAAAGGGATAGGAACCAGACAACTACATAAATGCAACAGTTCCCTCGCAAACATTCAGTTCAGTAAGAGCTTGAGTTTGACTTACTGTTGTCATATGTACCGAGATACAGTGAAATGTGTTGTTTTGCATGTTGTACAGATTGTACCATACCCAGTGCATCAGAGTAATTAGATTAGATTCCCTGCAGTGGAAACAGGCCCTTTGACCCAACCAGTCCACACCTACCCTCTGTAGAGTAACCCACCCAGACCCATTTCACTCTAAGCAATACATCTAACACTATGGGTAATTTAGCATGGCCAATTCACCTGGACTGTGGGAGGAAACCAGAGCACCCAGAGGAAACCCATGCAGACACGGGGAGAATGTGCAAACTCCACACAGACAGTCACCTGAGGCCAGAATTGAACCTGGAACCCTGGTGCTGTGAGGCAGCAGTGCTAACCATTGTACCACCATGCCACCCACAAATAGAACAGAGTGTGAAATACCATGTTACACCCACAGAGAAGGTGCAGAGGGAGAAATCAGAATTAATGTTTGAGAAGCCCATTCAAAAACCTGATTACAGCAAGGAAAAAGCTCTTCTTGAATCTGTCCTTACATGTATTCAGACTTCTTTGTCTTCATTGGAAAAGGGTGAAAGAGCGTATAACCGGGTGGGAGGGATCCTTGATTATTTTTTTTTAGATTAGATTACTTACAGTGTGGAAACAGGCCCTTCGGCCCAACAAGTCCACACCGACCCGCCGAAGCGCAACCCACCCATACCCACTCCCCTACATTTCCCCTTCACCTAACATTACGGGCAATTTAGCAAGGCCAATTCACCTAACCTGCACATTTTTGGACTGTGGGAAGAAACCGGAGTACCCGGAGGAAACCCACGCAGGCACGGGGAGAATGTGCAAACTCCACACAGTCAGTTGCCTGAGGCCGGAATTGAACCCAGGTCTCTGTTGCTGTGAGGCAGCAGTGCTAACCACTGTGCCACCGTGCTGCCCTAGATTATGTTGGTTGCTTTCCTGAGGGGCGGGAAGTATAGATGGAGTCAATGGATGGGAGACTGGTTTGTGTGATGGGCTCCCTGTAGTTTCTTGTGGTGTTGGGAAGAGCAGTTGCTGTGATGCACAAGATATGGTGCATCTGTACAAATTTGTGAGAGTTCTTGTCAACATGCTGAATTTCCTTGGCCTCCTGAAGAATAGGGACATTGTTGTGTTTTCTTGACCATTGCATCGATGTGGGTGGACCAGGACAGATTGTTGGTGATCATCACTTCCAAGAAATTGATGCTCTCAACCATCTCCACCTCAGCTCCATTGATGCAGTCAGGGGCGTTCTCTCCTCTCCACTTCCTGAAGTCAATGACCAGCTCCTTTGCTTTGCTGACATTGATGGAGCGATTGTTGTCTTTACACCATTCTGCTAAGCACTCGATCTCTTTCCTGTATTCCGTCTCATTGTTTTTTGATATCCCGACCTACAGCAGTGGTGTCATCAGGAACTTGTAAATGGAATTGGGTTGGAATTTGGCCCCCCCTGTTGTGAGTGTATAAGAAGTGTAGAAGGAGGCTGATCATGCAGCCCTGGGAAGCCCAGTAGGGGACACTGTCTCAGCAGCATGGCATGGGGGGGGCTGGGGAGCCAAGAGCAAGACTCTGGAGGTGGTATGCTGTAGTCATGGAAAAGGAAAAGTTTTTAAAGTTTTCTTTCTTCACGGTACCCTGTGAATGGCACATGTGTATGAGCAACAGTACATACTTTTCACCATATTTTATATTGAATGCATGTGTCAATGAAGGATATTCTGGTAATGAGGATTATGGTGGAGGAGGAGTTGTCAATTAAACCCACAACACCACAACATCCTCATCTGAAGCTTGGTACCAGTGCAATGTTATCCCACTCAGATTATCTTGCCTGAAAATTTGGAAGTACATGGTTACCTAAAGAAAGGTGTTCTGAAACTCAGCAGCACCATGTTAATAGCATTGGAAGAGGGAAGATAGGGAACTGAGATTTGATTAGCAGAAACAAGTCAAATCAAGACAAAAGAAAAAAGCTTTAACTGGATGTTCTACATCACTGAAACGGGTAGTCGTGGCATCGGGGTGGAGCAGTTATAAAGAACTGTACCTGATCTCCATGAAACATGAGGTGAAGGAGATGACATTGAGGTTTGAAGGTAGTTCCTCCTGTGATCAGGGCCAAGAGAGCTGTCCGCATGTTCCCAGAGTGTTCCGAAGAGATGATTAGATACTGTGAAGATTTTGAGTGTCACATCATTACTTCTACTACAATGCAACGAGTGATTCGCCTCCCTCCCCCACCCCCCCCAATAAAGTTGCAATGGAAGTGAAAGGAAGGCTTGAAAGAGAGTACCAAAAGGTGGAAAGAAAAGCTGATTTCCAGAGGGCCAGAGCTTATACATTGACTATGTTCCATGGTAGTGAGGGATAAGCCAAATTAATGGCTGAGAGTTTAAAAGCAAAATAATGTGTATACTGGGAACCTGAAAGGAAAACAAAGTTATGGAATTACTCAGCAGGTCTGACAGCACCTGTAGAGAGAAAAACAAAACTAATATTTGGAACCCAATATGACTTTTCTTTGGAACTGGCTATAAGTTTGTGGAGAACTCAAAGGTGTTAATTTAGCAATAGTGAGGAATTGCTGTTCAGTTCCAGCAGCAGCACCTCCAGGGGAATGAGTTCTCAGGAAGCTTGATGCAAGAAATGATTAATGATGTGAATTTTGGTGAAAAATCTTCACTGTTGACAACATTTCGCACACCCTTTGGCCAGTAAACCTTTATATCCATTGGCTTTAGACTCGTCTGGGAAGCTTGCAAGAAATAGATGAGTCATTTTTGAGGATGCGAAGGAAGAGTTGGCATAACTAATGTTGTCCAGATCTATGATACCAATGAAAAATATCATGATCACCATATGTATGAAACCATGGAAAAAACCTGTGTAGCTAGGATGAATCAAGCTAAATGTGAGGCTGACATGAAATTGCGTGCATTAAATGGAAGAAGTATAATAATGCCTTCGAGCAAGACCTGCCCTCCAAGTGACCAAGGGAAAGTAAAACAATAACTCACTGACACCCAGAGAGGAGCAGGTCAACGCTTTAATAAACATGCTAATCCCTGTCTGAGCTCCTGAAAACGCAACCTGTTGAGGTACAAGATCGAATAATTAATCTGGAGCCCAACAAAGGTTGTTGTTGGTGAAGCTGAGACTGAAACCATTAAGCAACTGAGAAGGAACAAAGTCCATTTTCAACTTAGTGAGTTTGAAAAACATCCACAGGTGTGTCCACATCAACATCCTCATCAACAAACTCTGCAACACCACAAGTGTCATTAGCAAGTGATATAACATTAACAACATATCTCCTACAATACTAGGAGCTACATACACAGCACTGCCTGTGCAGCCTGTCACCACACCACTGAGACTGAAGAAAACCAAATCCAGAAGGTGGAGGCACAACATCCTTTCATCTAAACAATTAGGAGAAAGGCCAAAGTATCAAAAATTCATCAGGTATTCAGTTGATATATAAAGGTTGAATATCAATGTTCTTTTATACACAAGAGAAATTACTGTTTGGAATTGTTAGATACATTTAGAGGTATTATGTTACTTATAAAGAAAGAGGGATGTTGTGTTGTTACATTATTCATCAATAAATAGGAACTAATTACTTTGAGAATGTAGATCTGGGGTGCCACATCTTTACCACTTCACTGTTGCCATGTCATGCTTAAGGATCGATTAGTCCATCAACCACATGGAAAGATGTCAGAAATACGTTCACTGAAGCTCTGGCATATTGTGTCTGTTGTGTTATCATTTCTAATTTATGGGAAGCTGAATATGTAACACTTGGTAAAAGAGTGAATGCATGCTATAGGGAGGATTGATTTACATGAGGCATGGGACAAAAGCATCAATATTATTGAAGGTCAAAGATTTAATAAAATGTTATTGAATTACCATTTACACTGATATATGAAAATCTATTGCTTTGCATATAATTTCAAATGAATGCAACTTAAATTGCTTTGTATAAATCTGTGCATCTTTAGTGCCTATATCCGTTTAAGTTTATAAATGGGTTTTATTAGTTTTTGTGTCACTGTCCCATCCCTCACTCCCTTTGTTCACTGTCGGTCCTTTCTTTCACACTGTCTCTACCTCTCATTCTTTCCATTCCTTTACCTTCTTTGTCATACTCACTTCATCTATTTACTGTCTCTATCTCTCTCTCTTTCATTTCTCTCTCCTCCCTAACTGTTTATTTCACCTCTCCATCTCTCCTCACCTTCTTCTTTATTGGAGTGAAGCAGGAGAAGAGTTATCATCTTCCTAATTTACCTTGCTTAATCTGAAAATAGCACCTGATTTTGACTGTCCAACACTGCAGGGGATCAACAAGTGTGAATGTACAATATACAACTTCCTTGTGATAAAGAATCTCTATTATTTCTGTGTTCACAGTTGGGAAGGACTTGTGATATTTTAGGTAGACTTTGCCAAGGAGCAGTTTATAATACTACAATTTGTTGGAAATCACACCAGCTTGTGCATAAATTTCCATTTTAGCAGCCTCAAAATTCCATCAAACAGTTTCAGTCAGTTAGCGTCAGTGAACACCTCTTGACCAGGGAAGCTGCATGCTTCAGAATGGTATCTGAATTACTCATTTAAACAGATTTTTCACCATGTGCCAATGAGAATGTACATTTCGGTGGAAACCTTTACAACTGGCTTAACTGTCTATTCTTTTTTGGCATTACACATTTAATGCACACATTCATCAAAATAAACATTCTGTGGTGAAAGGTATTACATACAGGCAATGTTGCTGTAGTTGACCTCCCTTCATATAAAATACACTCTACTGTTCTAAAGATTCTGTGATGCTATCCCTACTTTTGCGGTGCTTTTTGATTAGACATAGAAAAATAAATTTCTGGTTCTTGTGGTAGACCTCAGAGGCACATGTAGATGTTTCTGTCAAGAGAAATGCAGGATTTTATTCAGGAAAGATTGACACAATGTCCGATTCATGTACCATTTGATTGGCAAGTGAATACATTTGAGCTATCTTGAGCCTGTGTATTCAGGTTGTATAACAGATATCCCGTCATTGGTAGCTATGTTATGCTTTCTTTCTATGGATTGCAAGCAACTTTACGAGTCGGTTGCCTTGGTTACAGTGAGCTATTTCTTATTCAATTTGGCATGCAGTTAGCTTGGAGGATTTGAATTTCATCAGCATGCAGTTTGGACCATTGATACATTTGTTGTTGCTGCAGTCGTCACTGTCCATCTGGAGCAAAGCTACTTCAAAGGGACAAGGTTTTCATTCTTTCACTTAATGATTGGCTGAGTGCCACATTCTATCTGACACGGACTTTTAGCCTTTGCTTTCTGGTTGTTTTGTCGTGCGAAAATGGCTGCTTTGATCATCACATTCCAGGTTAAACTGAAAGGCATATTGTAGACCAGCTTGTCAGCTTGTTGGCTAGGCCGAGACTGACGATGCTTGTGCAGTTGTGAAGTGAGATGGTAACTGTTATGCCAAAAAAGAAAGCACCTGTTAGGTAAGAATGGATAACTTAAATTGTGCATGTTTCTACTTGAACCATAGCTTTGCAGCTGATTGGCACTACATGTTCAGAGTCACTGAATCCATTTATTTTTCTCATTTATCACCTAAAGAATACAGCCTCTGCTTTCTGGAATAAGTCCGAGGTATGAACAATTCTATGAAGTGACTTGAATATTGAAGCATTGCACTGCATAGTGAATACTTGCACCACAACAGCTGGTACAATTCTTTTTGATCTTTTGGATATCAGGCCTTTAAAGAAAATGGATACGCCTGTGACTGAATACTTCAGAAATACGGGTAGATAATGTAAACAGACAAATTGGGCAAAATTTGTCCAGGACAGAACCCCACTGGTCCTCACCTACCACCCCACCAACCTCCATGTCCAGCGAATCATCCGTCGTCATTTCCGCCACCTCCAAACGGACCCCACCACCAGGGACATATTTCCCTCCCCTCCCCTATCAGCGTTCTGAAAAGACCACTCCCTCCGTGACTCCCTCATCAGGTCCACACCCCCCACCAACCCAACCTCCACTCCCGGCACCTTCCCCTGCAACCGCAAGATATGCAAAACTTGTGCCCACACCTCCCCCCTTACTTCCCTCCAAGGCCCCAAGGGACACTTCCATATCCGCCACAAATTCACCTGCACCTCCACACACATCATTTACTGCATCCGCTGCACCCAATGTGGCCTCCTCTATATTGGGGAGACAGGCTGTCTACTTGCGGAACGTTTCAGAGAACACCTCTGGGACACCCGGACCAACCAACCCAACCACCCCGTAGCCCAACACTTCAACTCCCCCTCCCACTCCACCAAAGGCATGCAGGTCCTTGGACTCCTCCATCGCCAGACCATGGCAACACGACGGTTGGAGGAAGAGAGCCTCATCTTCCGCCCGGGAACCCTCCAACCACAAGGGATGAACTCAGATTTCTCCAGTTTCCTCATTTCCCCTCCCCCCACCTTGTCTCAGTCAAATCCCTCGAACTCAGCACCGCCTTCCGAACCTGCAATCTTCTTCCTGACCTCTCCGCCCCCACCCCACTCCGGCCTATCACCCTCACCTTGACCTCCCTCCACCTATCGCATTCCCAACACCCCTCCCCCAAGTCCCTCCTCCCTACCTTTTATCTTAGCCTGCTGGACACACTTTCCTCATTCCTAAAGAAGGGCTGATGCCCGAAACGTCGATTCTCCTGTTCCTTGGATGCTGCCTGACCTGCTGTGCTTTTCCCGCCACACATTTTCAGCTATAATCTGGATGAGGAAGCCTTTTGAAAGCTTGCATTTTCTCTGATGGCCAACTGTACCCTTCACTGTATCATGAACCCAATAGCCTCTGTGGTAAACTATGTACAACTCCAACACCCAATCTGGCTTCTGAAGTTCTTCACGCTAAGTGATGGCATTCTCTGCCCATTGAGGTACTGTGTAGGACTAATGAACCCCTATCATAACAGGAGCAAGTGGTTGAAAAAAGCTTCAGGAAACAATAATTCCTTCATAATTATCCACTTACATTAAAGAAAACCATCTCCTGCCCTTACAGGCCACTGAAATTGTCAATAATCCAAATCCTTCAAAGTAGCAGTAACAGAAAAAATTGAAACCTCTTTACTTTGTGTAAGAAAACATTGTGCAATTGGCAGAAGAGATCAGAAAGCCAGAATTGTCAATCTGGATTTGCTTTTCCCTCGGTGCTCAGCTGTTTCAACAGTCAGATGGATTTCTGGGGTCTCAATCCAGAATGTAAAAGGATGCTTGGCAAAGAACCCAGACTTCAGTTAGACTGAGAAAACTGCTAAGCACTCCCTGCCAAAAATAACATTGCTAGATTGACAATCTTTGCTCTCTGATCTCTGCTGTCAACTTCACAATAATTATTTGCACAAAATAAAGAGGGTTTGTGTCCTCCCAGTTTCGGCTATTTATCCTTTAAAGAGTTTAAATGACTGACACTTTTTTTTAGCCTGCAAAGGGGAATGAGGACCTGCTAAAGAGAGCCACGGCCACGGGAGAGAGGGGTTGCAAAGAAGAGCGAGCAGTATCAATAAAGAAACACTCGGCTAACTGGGAACCAAGAAAATCTGAGGTCGCTAGGACAAGAATTCCCCTCCAATCGCCACCAGGTTAGAACCCCACTGGTCCTCACCTACCACCCGACAAACCTCCATATACATCATATCATCCGTCGTCATTTCCGCCACCTCCAAATGCACCCCACCACCAGGGTTATATTTCCCTCCCCTCCCCTATCAGCGTTCTGAAAAGACCACTCCCTCCATGACTCCCTTGTCAGGTCCACACCCCCCCACCAACCCAACCTCCACTCCCGGCACCTTCCCCTGCAACCGCAAGAAATGCAAAACTTGCGCCCACACCTCCCCCCTTACTTCCCTCCAAGGCCCCAAGGGACACTTCCATATCCGCCATAAATTCACCTGCACCTCGACACACATCATTTACTGCATCCGCTGCACCCGATGTGGCCTCCTCTATATTGGGGAGACAGGCCGCCTACTTGTGGAACGTTTCAGAGAACACCTCTGGGACACCCGGACCAACCAACCCAACCACCCCGTGGCTCAACACTTCAACTGCCCCTCCCACTCCACCAAGGACATGCAGGTCCTTGGACTCCTCCATCGCCAGACCATAGCAACACGACGGTTGGAGGAAGAGCGCCTCATCTTCCGCCTGGGAACCCTCCAACCACAAGGGATGAACTCGGATTTCTCCAGTTTCCTCATTTCCCCTTCCCCCACCTCATCTCAGTCAAATCCCTCGAACTCAGCACCGTCTTCCTAACCTGCAATCTTCTTCCTGACCTCTCTGCCCCCACCCCCACTCCGGCCTATCACCCTCACCTTGACCTCCTTCCATCTATTGCATTTCCAACGTCCCTCCCTCAAGTCCCTCCTCCCTGCTGGACACACTTTCCTCATTCCTGAAGAAGAGCTCATGCCCGAAACGTCGATTCTCCTGCTCCTTGGCTGCTGCCTGACCTGCTGCGCTTTTCCAGCAACACATTTTCAGCTCTGATCTCCAGCATCTGCAGTCCTCACTTTTCCCTCATTAATTCCTTCCAACATGATGTGGAGGCTGCAGGTTTTCATCAGCTACAATCTGTATCACAAAGACTCTGTCAATTAGATCATTTATAAAGAACAGTTTTCTTGAATATATGCATGCATATATTTCAAGCAGATGTAGGCCATTGGGCCCTTAGACCCTATACTGCTATTCAATTAGGTCTTGGCTGATCTGAGTATTGCCTCAACTTTACATTCTCACATAGTTTGATTACTATTGCCTCTTTGGTCAAGAACCTAACTCTTCCTTAAAAGTATTCAATGCCTGTTCTCCCATGTGCTTTAGGAAAACTAGGTGCAAAGACTCACTATCCTCTGAGAGAAAAACATCCTCCTTGTCTCCATCCCAAATAGTACGTCCTTTATTTTTAAACTGTGTCCCCTTGTCCCAGTCTCTCAGATGAGGCGAAGCAACTTTTCAGCGTCTGCCCTGACAATTCCCCTCAGGATCCTACATCTTTCAATGAGATCAACTGTCATTCTTCTGAACTCCAAAAGGCCCAGTCTGTTCAACCACTCCTTGTAAGATAACACCCCCCCACCTCCATCCCAGGTATCAGTTGAGTGAACATCCCTGAACTGCTGCTGATGCATTAACTTCTTGAATAAGGAAATCAAAACTGTACACAGTACCCCAAATCTGCCCTCACCATTATTCTATACAACTGTAGCAAAATCTCCCTACTCTTATATTTGTTTTCCCCTTCCAATAATTTAGAGCATTCCATTTGCTTTTTGTACCTGTACTAACATTTTGTGGTTTATGTACCAAGGTGCCCAGATTTCTCTGCACCTAAGACATTTGCACTCTTGTTCTGAAATTACTTTCAGAATTATGTATTTATGTGTGATCATACCTCAAGGCAGTTCACATCTTTGAGTTACGGTACTTGAGATATATTGGTTGTATTATGGACAAACGCGGAATGATTTAGCTATAACCTCAGGACACCACAGAAAGCATGTTTAGGGTGATGGCTGTTGGTGATGCATAGAAGTGTGTGGCAGCTATTTGAAAGAGAAAGCTTTCATTGCTAGCTAGCACCTGTTGAGTTGTAGCATTTAAATACTGTAGCTTGTACGGAATCAATAATTACCATGCGTGCTGTGGCGATTGTGATGATTATGAAGAGCATTGGTAAATTGTTTCCTTGCCTCTGTGGGAGTCCAAATACTTTGTGCATCTACACAGATAAAAAAGACAATCTTACTTGGGGCTGAGTTGTACCAGAAATGGGCTTTATGTCAATTTTACCAAATTTCACAAAAGGTTTCTCTCTGTGCACTCCAGCAAAATCTTTCCTGCTTTCTTCCCAAATTCACCTCATTGCCCATGCCCCTGTGACAGCCCAATGATGCTATTCTCCCACTTGCTGATGGTGCAAGTACTTGCTGCTGCTGAGGCCTCCCAGATTCCTGGTGCTAGTGCTGTCTTTAAAGTCTCACTGTGCACCAGGTCATGCATTATCAGTCTGGAGCTGCTGTCCACAGTTTGTGTGAATTGCCCCAGACTCCGTTGGGCAGAGGGCAGTTGGCACCCCACTTTGCTGTGGGGGATGTGGAAGTCCTGGTGAAAGGAATGGTGCAGAGGAGGGCCATCCTTTTCCCTCAGGACTGGCAGAGAGAAGAATGCCACCCAGATGCCAGTCTGAGGTTGCCACCCAGGTCAGTGAAGAAAGTCAATGATCTTCACCATTCTGCAAGGCTAAGTGCCACCATCTTCTCTCTGCTACATCACACTTACTGTCTCTTCTGCTGCACGGAGAACCAACCAAGGCTCAGATTTAATCCTCTTACTATTGAGTGAAACATTCTTTCCTCAGTCGTTGTCACCCACTCAATCTCTCAGACAATTAACCATGCTTGCCCTCTGTACCTCCTACTCACTCACTCGGCAACACTTCATTACGGTTTGTTCATCTACACCAGCAGTAAAATCTGGACTGATATCAGATAATGCCCTTGATTTATTGTGTTGGGACCCCCTAAACGAAAAGGTGTTTCCTTAATTTGACTAAGGACTACACAACTTAGACTTTGGGTTATGGCCATTTGTTTGATTGACATGAGCTGCATTGACATGGGAGATTGATGTGGAACAGTGATGTACAGAAATATGAAAACCCCTTTGACTGATGGCTGCTGACATCCATGACAGGCTGCCCTGGCTTTGTATCCTTACTAACCTGCAAGGCAAGACAGACATGCTCTGAACCTTTAAGTTCTGGCTGAAGGACAAAGTGGCAAAAAAGAAGGACAAGGCAGAGATTCTACGAGCATCCAAAGTAATGTTAATCAAGCAAAGTAGGGGGTCCTGGGATGTATTTTTTCATTGAGTTCCTACAGTGTGGAAACAGGCCCTTTGGCCCAACACGTCCGTACCGACCCTCCGAACGGTAACCCACCCAGACCTATTCCCCTACCCTATATTTACCCCTACTCATGCACCTGACATCCCTGAACACTATGGGCAATTTAGCACAGCCACTTCACTTGACCTGTACATCTCTAGATTAGGAAACCAGAGCACCCAGACAACAGGGAAAATGTGCAAACTCCACACAGTCACGTAAGGCTGGAATCAAACCTGGCTCCCTGGCACTGTGAGGTAGCAGTACTGACCACTGAGCCACCATACTGCTCACCTATTCTGGCTGAATTCATGAGTTGGGTCTTTGTTCCTGCTTGAAATTTTCCTGGTAGCAGCATTGTAATGAACGATGCTGGCATGCTCCAAAATGTAGTTTTAAAGTGCAGAGCAATATTATGTGTGGATTGGAGAAGTGCCCTGAGGGTGATGCAGCTGGTATATGGCTGATGCCAGTGTCCATGCATTTGGTGTGTGTGCAGTTACTAATGATGAAGCATGCCCTGAGCTGTTGATGATGGATGGAAGTCTGGAGGAGCAAGCAATGAGCTGTGGTTGCCAGGTAACCACTCTGATTTTCACATTGGAAATTTGTGACCGTCCTGTTTCTGCCAGAAGGTGGGAAAATATATATAAAAGAGGCAAAATTAATGAGTAATATAAAGTTAACACATATGAATGCATGCAAATTGACCTTTTGCTGCGAACAAGTAAGGTTCTTGTCGAACCATTCAGAACTTGGTTGGAAAATGACGTTTTGCCCTTGACAAGCTACTGGTTGCCAATCTATCAGGATTTTCCAAATGTTCTTGCCAGTGCCCATATTGTTCAGTGGCTGAGAGCATGCCACTTCTTGTGACTGCATTACCTAATAAAGGTGTTAGTGAAAATATCAAAGCAGCAATGTCCCTTTAAACTGTGTGACTACTCAGAGGGTCTGTCCATTTGATTGACATGCAGAACCATTCACGTCCAGTTTCAGAAGTTGCTGCTGCTTCTTTCGGAGGTCCACACTGTGGCTTGAGAAAACAAAGGGAACGTAGCAAATAGTGCCTAACAACCATAAAATTGGCTGCCCAAAATTCAAAAAGTGGTTCATGAAAAAAATCTGAAGAAAAGCCCTCAAAATATTACTTCAGGTTATGTAGGAGCCACCATGGAATCTGGGAGATTAGCTAATTGATGAATTTTATGTCCTGTCTGCGCTCATTCCCAATTCGTGAATTGGAATACCTGTGCTCAAACATCCAAATGCTCGAATTTCAAACTCAGTATCAAGCAAAACTTCTAGACTATTCAGATGAGTAGAATGGGGAAACTGAATAATTTCCAAGAGCCGTAAAGGGTAATGTAGGAATGCAAAGAAACTAATGAGGTTAATTTTTTTAGCAAAGCTTGCAAGGAACACCAAAGCTAACTTTCTTAAAATAAATGTTAGGAAGGCAGTGGTAAAAGGAAAAGTATTGAGCACAATATAAATTAATCCACACAGTACAACGAATGTTAATAATGGAAATTATACGTGTGAGCTTATCCACTTTGCTATCAAAAACTGGAAGGCAGATTATTATCTGAATGGCGATAGTTTGGGAAAGGTGAAGTTGCAAAGAGACCAGGGTGTCTGTATATTAGTGGCTGAAAGTAAACGTGCATTTGCAACAGTGATGAAGGCAAATGATATGTTGACCTTTTAATGGGAGGATTTGAGTACTGGAGAAGGGGTGTCTTGCTGCCTTTGTGTGGGTCCTTTGTGATACAGCACCTGGAATATTGTGCAGTTTTGGACTCTATATCTTTTCTAGCTATGGAGGAGTGTAATGAAGGTTTGCCAGACTGATTCCTGGAATGGCAGGACTGAAGTATGAAGAGCGACTGGATCAGTTAGGATGATATGCATTGGAGTTTAGAAGAACGAGGGAAGATCTCACTGAAACCTATGACAAGTTTAGACCGGATAAATGCAGAAAGGATGTTCTTGCTGACTGGATGGTCCAGAAGCTGGGCTCACAGTTTAAGAACATTAGGTCAGGCATTTAAAACTGGAATGAGGAGAGGTTTCTTCACGCAAAGAGTTGTGAATGTATGGAATTCCTTGTCACAGAAAGCGGTTAGGTATAGTTCTTAAAACTAAAGGGGTCAAAGGGTATGGTGAGAAAGTGGGAACAAGGTACTGTGTTGGATGAACAATTCTGATCATATTGAATGGCCAAACAGGCCCAAAGGGCCAAGTGGCCTCCTACTGTTCTTATTTCATTTTCTACAATGAATTTGTGAAACGAACACTTTATATTTCACAGTGGAAGGAGAAAACACAATTTTGAGTGAGACAAAGAAATCCACAAATACTTCAAAGTGTGAACTTATTGGATTTAATATAAGTAAACAAAAAATGGGAATGAAAAAATAAATTGATTTAATATAGAGAAATCTCCAGGACCTGGTAGCTTATAGCCAGTGTATGAAAAGTAATTGAAGAAGAAATTGCAAATGCATTCGTCATAATTTTCTGTGGTTGTCTTGTGCCTTTGCGTTGGGAAATTCCAAATGACAAGGTATAGGCAGGTATTTTGTTAATCTTCAGTAATGTTCGTGGGAATCTATCATCAGGGAGAGAGTAACTGAACATTTGGATGAATGCAGATTTATGCAGGTTAGGTCAAGTCTGTCTAATCAAGATTAAAAATCACACAACACTGTATTCTAACAGATGAAAGACTTAACAGACAATCAATTTTTCAATGTATAATTTCAGTTACATCACACTAGGTTTTTGCTATAAATTCTGTATGTTAGGATTGAGCCCTCCACTACCACCTGATGAAGGAGCGTCGCTCCGAAAGCTAGTGTTTTCAATTAAACCTGTTGGACTATAGCCTGGTGTTGTGTGATTTTTAACTTTAAACACCCCCGTCCAACACCAGCATCTCCAAATCATAATCAAGATTGGCAGTAGAAAATTTTTATGAATATTGTCTGAAAGGACGTCCAGGAGCATTTGATTAGGTTTTGTTGAAGAAATCATTACGAAAAATAAGAGTGTACAAAATCGGAAGTAACATTGAGAAGAATGTTTGATTAGGAGCAGGAGGCAGAGAGACTGCTGCATTCTGTTATGTCTGACAAATTGTGTTCCCTAGGCTTGGCGCTGGGGCATCAGTCTTTCATCACACGTATTGATTACTTGGGTGAAGGAATAGAGAGTTGTGTTTCAAAATATTCCAATTGTTCTAAATTAGAAAATACAGTAAGTTGTGTGGCTGGAATCAGGAAATTACACAGGAACACAAGGAACCCAAGCTGGAAAATCCAAGCTAAATGGAGTTCTTGTGATGTCATTCACTTTTGAGACAAAAAAGGTGAATTAGAAACTTGTTTTAGTTGCATGAGATTTGGAAAAGGACGGAGATTTGGCACCTATGTATGTAATGACTGAAAATTAGAAAAGGTGGAAGACATAATCAAAGTGACTATTTGAATGTTAGCCTTTATCTCAAGGGGTTGGAATTTAAGGAAATAATTCTACAATTGTACAGATTTGGCCAGACCCCTCCTGGATTATTGCTTTGAAGTTTGAACCTGAAGGATGTTGCATGAACTTGGTTTGTATTTCCTTGGGTGATGATCTAAGCAAGTGGTTTAAAATTATGAAGGGAATTCTCTCAGATTCAACCCTGACTGTTGCTACCTTTGTGGCTGCTTGACCCTAAATGAAGCTCTATATGCCACACCTCATTCATCACCAGTGCCACTTACTTCTATCTCAGCAATATTGCCTATGTCAACTCCTTCTGTCTTTTCACTGCTGGGAAACAGAGTTGGCAGCCATATTCCTCATGTTCATTTATAAAGCACCTAGAAATCTTTATTGATGTTAATGCTGAATTATGAGTTAAAATTATTTTAGGGTGATGCTTGAGCAGCAAGCTAAAGACATATAACAGCATCAATATTCTGTTGACTGGATTTTTTTTAAAAATACAATCGTTTTCTTCCTCAATTCCCTCCTTACTGTTCACCTGCACAAGCCCTCCCAAATACAGTAGCGCCTCGACGTACGAACTTAATCCGTTCCGGGACCTGGTTTGTGAACCGAAAAGTTCGCGAACTGAATCAATTTTTCCATTGTGCGGATAGCGTAAGAATGCTCAGACGGCTGTTCACAGTGCACGCGCCAAAGACGAACTGAATGAGATCACGTGGGGCCCGAGAGCTTTTGCGTTCAACAAGTGCGTAGCAAAGCAGAACAATGAAACCACGTGGTCGCGCAGGTTATTTTTGCATTCGTACCTTCGTTCGTACCTTGAATTTTGTACGTACTTTGAAGCAAAATTTCACGTACAATCCTGTTCGTAAACCGATTTGTTCGTGAACAGGGTTGGTCGTATGTCGAGGCGCTACTGTACTATGATGTCCTTGAAGTTCGTCTAGAGAAAAATTCTTCTCGCTAATTAGTTTTTTTCTTGGCAGTTGCTGTCCAGGAGGCTAATGTACATTTGATAATGATTGCTTTATGTGTCATTTGTTGAAGTGGTGGCATTCAGCTGATTCAACTATGTCACACAGCTGGATACTTTCATCAGGTTTTGGTCATGCAGGGCTACTTTTATGAAGTTGGAAGCATGTGTAAATATGGATATGCTGTTGAGTAGACCTAGGAGGACTATCTGTGTGGTTTGTTCTATTAAGTTTTGATGTACAGACAACTGAGCCTGACCTATTAATTTATTCCAAATCTGCAGTTGTGATGTTACGCATTGGGCTCGATATTTAGCAACTCAGTCCATATAAAACACCCTTGAATGCTTATATGGACATATTTAACTCAATATATATTTAACTTAAAAGCAATGCTAATAAGCCAACAACTATTTATTTATTCCTGGTGATGGCATTTGGACCATAAAAGGACAGAGCAAAAATTCATTCAGAAATGATGAAAAATGTATGAAACATATTAATAGTTTCTTTTCAATCTTCCTTCCTACTAAATGTATGAGCTCATCTTCTGTCGTGCCAATTGTTCTCTTATTTACTGATGCCAGTACTCTGATATTCTTACTGAGGGTCAAGTCTACCTCCAGTTCTTGTCCTGTAAATGAGTGTGCTACTTCCTTCCTCTACCCCCACATATAGGTGCAGGATGAGCAGGAAGGCCGATTATTATCTGAACAGTGGCAGTTTAGGAAAGTTCTTGTTCGACCAAATGTTCAAGCCTGCGCCACCTTTCAATACGATCATGGCTGATCACGCAATCTCAGCTTCCCAATCCCACTTCCTCTCACATCCCTTGATCCTTTTGGCTGCAAGGGCCACATCTGGCTCCCTTTTGAATATATCTAACAAACTGACTCAACAGCTTTCTGCGGTAAAGAATTCCACAGGTTCACAACTCTGAGTGAGAAAATTTTTCCTCGTCTTAGTCCTGAATGGCTTACCCCTTATTCTTCGAGTATGACCCCTACTTCTAGACTTCCTCAACACTGGGGACATTCTTCCAGCCTGTCCAGTCACATCAGGATTTTGTATGTTTCTATGAGATGCCCTCTCATTCTTCTAAATTCCAATGAGTACATGCCTAATTGACGTAGTATTTCCTCAGAAGTCAGTCCTCATATCCTGTGAATCAGTCTTGTGATCACTTTGTTGCACTCCCTAAATAGAAAGAATGCCCTTCCTCAGGTAGGAGGCCAAAACTGGAAACAATACTCAAGGTATGACCTCACCAATGCCCTGTATAACTGCAGTAAGACATCCCTACACCTATACTTAGATCCTCTGGCCAGTATGCCATTAGCTTACCTCACCGCCTGCTGCACCTTCACGCCAGTCTTCAGTGACTGTTCCACCATGACTCTCAGGTCTCGTTGCACCTCACTTTTTCCTAAACTGCCACCGTTCAGATAATAATCGGCCTTCCTGTTTCTGCAACCAGTGTTGATAACCTCACATTTATCCATATTATGTTGTGGTTACCAAGTATTTGTCCATTCAGCCAATATGTCCAAGTCACCTTGCAGCCTCTCAGCATCCTCCATGTAGCACACACTGCCATTCGGTTTCATGCAGCATTTGTGTAGATCACCTCTTGTTTATGGCCTTTTCACAGTATTCATATCCGTATTATTTAACAAAGGTAAAGTGGATGTTACATTCTACTGCCTGCAACTTACATTACACCTTGGTAAGTTGCTTTCTTTAAAACAAGACATCTGTGCATTTTTATAGATCTCTATTTGTAGGAAAACATCATAAAAAAGACTGGAATTTTACCTTGTGTTAGGGTCAGAAAGTAGCAAACGTAGATATTAATCATCAAAGCCAACATGCGTGGGAGCTGGTTTTTTTTGAATACATACGGCACTAAGGTAATAACAAGGTTAATAAGATGAGGTCTTGAGGTAAACCAATTGTTTAGTTCATGTTTAATATAACATGTCATCTTGGGTGAAGAAGTTGAAGTTGATGGTTTAGAGGGAACCTGTGGAAAACATTTTTCAGTCAGACATAAAAATATGGAATACGCTGCCAGAGAGGGTGGAGGAAGTAGATACCCTCACACATTTAAGAAGCCAGTGGGCAAGCACTTAAAATGGCAGGGCATAGTAGACAGTGAACCAGGTACAGGTAAACTGGAGTAGTTTTATGTGAGTAACTCTCTGACTGTAAAATGTGGTATAATTTTTTGATTATATACAAATACGAAGATTAAAAGTCGACACAAATAAAAGAAGCGTATAATAATGAAATTAGTTCAGTCGTTCATTGTTTCAAGCCCATGATTTGCTTGAAGGTTTCTTCTTCGAAATGGGTTGGATTGAAACTTGAAGTCCAAGTTCAGTCGCTGTGATGACTTCCATAGCCGAGTGACTGGAGTTTTCTTCCACATGTGGATTGAACAAAGCAGGTTTGGAAAAGTGTTGTGGCTCCTTTATTTAACTCTTTCTCTACAGGTTTTAGACCTTGATGAACTAGCTCACCTTTTTCTTCTCTCCTCATTGAGATCTTCTGATGTTATTTCATTGAAGCTCTGCTTGCTGTTATGGCTCAAAATGGCGTCCCACACACTCTTCCACAGGTGAAACACAACATAGTTGCTATGTTAGTTTTTAATGAACTATTGTCCCATAAAGCAAAGTCTCTTATGCACCTCAGAGGTTTTTTTTTAATTTTCACACCTTGAAAAGTACATTACATTGTCAGAGGGATTAATCAAATTCTGAATAGCTTTCTTTATAATTGATAGCAAGATAAGATATCGGTCTGTCTGACTTTGGCTGGCAGTGAATTAACAGGAAAAGTCATTTGATATGTGACAGCAATTTTTATGTGTTGTATCCAAAAGTCAAACTAGTCCTCCATATAAAAAAAATAAATATTATACTTGCACTGCTGTGATACTTGGTCATGGATATCTTGCTTGAGATCCCCTTTGTCTGGATGGGGAGCGGAAAGAGAACGTGATGCCTTTTGCAGGAAAGTGGCAGGAAGCACAGGAGCCTGAGGCAGACTCCTTCCCTCTGTGTGAAGTCAGGGTCTCTTTATTTTTGTACCTTTGAAACTTATGAACCGTAGTGGGGAAGAACTGTTTTGAAACAGTGCTTTAAAGGGTTGCTGCATATTTTCAAAAGCAAGTAACCTGACATTCATGGCAAGCAGCTGTTTGAACAAGCAGGAATTGAAGTGGTTGCGGATGAACTGGAGCCGCGCAGTGGTGTATAAGTGCAGCTCTGTTTGCAACAGGAAATTGGTTGGTCTTTGGGCTAGTAACCAGTTATTTATGACAAGCGGTGCAATATATCTTAAACATTAGAAGATACAATATCAATTTAATACCAGATATAGAATGCTTATACTTATGCTAGAAAAGCAGCACTTACAACAAAAACCATATAGGTTTAGAACATAGAATATAGAATATAGAACAGTACAGCACAAAACAGGCCCTTCAGCCCATGATGTTGTGCCGACCATTGATCCTCATGTAAGGTAAACCTAATGTACGAACCCTCAAATTTGTGTGACCATATGTATGTCCAGCAGTCTCTAAAATACACCCAATGACCTCGCTTCCACAACTGCTGCTGGCAACGCATTCCATGCTCCCACAACTCTCTGCGTAAAGAACCCACCTCTGACATCCCCTCTATACTTTCTGCCAAACAGCTTAAAACTATGACCCCTCATGTTAACAATTTCTACCCTGGGAAAAAGTCTCTGGCTATCAACTTTATCTGTGCCTCTCATTATCTTGTACACCTCAATTAGGTCCCCTCTCTTCCTTCTTTTTTCCAATGAAAAATGTCCGAGCTCAGTCAACCTCTCTTCGTAAGATAAGCCCTCCATTCCAGGCAGCATCCTGGTAAACCTCCTCTGAATCCTCTCCAAAGCATCCACATCTTTCCTATAATAGGGTGACCAGAACTGGACACAATCTTCCAAGTGCAGTCTAACCAAAGTTTTATAGAGCTGCAACAAGATCTCACGGCTCTTAAACTCAATCCCCCTGTTAATGAAAGCCAAAACACCATATGCTTTCCTAACAACCCTGTCCACTTGGGTGGCAATTTTAAGGGATCTATGTACCTGCACACCAAGATCCCTCTATTCCTCCACACTGCCAACAATCCTATCCTGAATCCAGTATCAACTTTCAAGTTCGACCTTCCAAAATGCATCACCTCGCATTAATCCAGGTTGAACTCCATCTGCCTCCTCTCAGCCCATCTCTGCATCCTGTCAATGTCAGGCTGCAGCCTACAACAGTCCTCTATACTGTCAATGACACCTCCAACCTTTGTGTCATCTGCAAACTTGCTGACCAATCCTTCAATCTCCTCATCCAAGTCATTAATAAAAATTACAAAGAGTAGAGGTCCAAGAACAGAGCCCTGTGGAACACCACTGACTTCCAGGCAGAATACTTTCCTTCCACTACCACTCGCTGTCTTCTGTCGACCAGCCAATTCTGTATCTAGACAGCTAAATTTTCCTGTATCCCATTCCTCCTGACCTTCTGAAAGAGCCTACCATGGGGAAACTTATCAAATGCCTTGCTGAAGTCCATATACACCACATCCACCACTCGACCCTCATCAACTTGTCTAGTAACATCCTCAAAGAACTCAATAAGATTTATGAGGCATGACCTGCCCCTCACAAAGCTGTGTTAACTGCATTTAATCAAGCCATGCTCTTCTAGATAGTCACAAATCGTATCCCTCAGAATCCTTTCTAACACCTTGCAGACGACAGACGTGAGACTGACTGTCTGTAATTGCCGGGGATTTCCCTATTTCCTTTCTTGAGGAGAGGAATTATATTTGCCTCCCTCCACTCCTCAGGTACGACTCTGGTGGAGAGTGAGGATGCAAAGATCTTCGCGAGCAGCGAAGCAATCACATTTCTCGCTTCCCAAAGCAGCCAAGGACAAATCTGGTCTGGCCCTGGCGACTTATCAATCTTAATGTTTGTCAAAATTTTCAGCACATCAACATCCTCAATCTCTATCCGTTCCAGCATGCTTACCTGATCCTCAATGGTTTCATTCACTACAAGGTCCTTTTTGTTAGTAAAGATAGAAGCAAAAAACTCATTTAGTGCTTTCCCTACCTCCTCAGACTCTATACAGAAGTTCCCTATGCTATTCCTAATCAGCCCTACTCTTTCTTTGATCATTCTCTTATTCCTCACATACATGTAAAATGCCTTTGGATTCTCCCTAATCCTTTTTCATGCCCCCTCCTGGCTCTCCTCAGACCAATTTGAGCTCCTTCCTCCCCTGCCTGTAATCCTCTAGAGCTGAGAAAGACCCTTGCTTCCTCCACCTTACGAAAGCTGCCTTCTTTCTTTTAACAAGAAGCTCCTCCACTCTCATCATCCAAGGTTCCTTGATCTTACCCCTTCTTGCCTATCTCGGAGGAACACATTTATGCATCACTCGCAACAACTGTCCCTTAAACAGTTTCCACATGTCTATAGTGCCCTTTCCATGGAACAATTGCTCCCAGTCCATGCTTCCCAACTCACGTCTGATAGCATCATAGTTTCCTTTTCCCCAATTAAATATCCTCACATTGTGTCTGATTCTCTCCTTCTCCATAGCTATGTAGAATGTGAGGCAGTTGTGGTCACTATCACCAAAACGCTCTCCCACCGCAAAATCTGGCACCTGCCCCGGCTCATTGCCGAGCACCAAATCCAAAATGACCTCTCCCCTCGTCGGCCTGTCAACGTACTGAGTTAGGAAACCCTCCTGAACACACCTTACAAAAATAGTTCCTTCCAAACCATCTGCTCGAAGGAGGTTCCAATCAATATTGGGAAAGTTAAAGTCACCCATTACAACAACCCTACTACATTCACATTTTTCCAAACTCTGCTTTCTTTAATCTCCCTGCTGCTTTTGGGGGGCCTGTAGTAAACCCCTAATGAGGTGACTGTTCCCTTACTGTTCCTAATTTCCACCCATACTGACTCATTAGACAGACCGTCCTCAACAATGGTAACTTTTGTAGCTGTGATGCCCTCTCTGATTAGCAGTGCTACACCCCCTTCTCTTTTTCCCCCCTCCCTATTCTTTTTAAATGTTCTAAACCCTGGAACATCCAGCAACCATTCCTGACCCTGAGAATTCCACGTCTCTGTTATGGCCAAAACATCATAGCACCAGGTACTAATTCACGCTCTAAGCTCATCACTTTTATTCCTGATACTCCTTCCATTAAAGCAAACACACTTTAACTGATCCCTTGGTTCTTTCCCAGGAAATTCCTTCCCATTGGCTGCGCTACCTCTTGTAATTGCCTCATCTGCATCAACTCTCACCTCCGGTATACAGCTCAGGTTCCCACCCCCCTGCCATACTAGTTTAAACCCTCCTGAACCACTCGAGCAAATCTTCCACCCAGGACATTGGTCCCCTTTCAGTTCAGGTGCAACCCGTCCTTCATGTACAGGTCCCACCTTCCCCAGAAGGCATCCCAATTATCTACATATTTGAAGCCCTCCCTCCTACACCAGCTGTGCAGCCACGTGTTCAGCTGCACCTACTCCCTGTTCCTCGCCTCGCTATCTTGTGGCACCAGTAGTAAACCCGAGAACATTACTTTATTCGTCCTGCTCTGCAGCTTCCACCCTAACTCCCTGAAATCACTTTTTACATCCTCGATCCTTTTCCTGGCTATGTCATTGGTGCCAATGTAACATGATTTCTGGCTGTTCGCCCTCCCCTTTCAGAATCTGATCCACCCGATCGGAGACGTCCTGGTTTAGTCTTGGTCTCATAAGGAGTTGCAGTTCTAAGCTTGATTTGCAGATCACTCATAACTTAAATGAACCCAAAAAGCTGTTTCAGCCACACTTTTTTATATTTTTCTCCTTTTGTTGACAATCTATATGTTTCTGAAGCATGTATCATATATGGAGAGTTTTAATGAGTTTGCCCCTTATGTAAAACTTCAGTTTTAATAAGTTATTTTTCGATCAACTGGCATAACTATTCTCTTCATCTTAGCTATATTTCAACTCTTGTTACACATTAGTGTAGCATGTAAGTATTACTCTACAAAGGGAAATTTCATGTTATAATTTTACACCAACCTTGAACTGCTGTGCTCTTCCAGCACCACTAATCCAAAATCTGGTTTCCAGCATCTGCAGTCATTGTTTTTACCTACCTGACATAATCACAAATGCTTCCTTCTGCAGAATCCTGATCAACTAATTTGAAGTTCTCTCAAATATATGCATTAGTGTGCATTAGACTGTCTTTACTTTAGATTTATTCAATTTAATAAATAATCATTGATTTAAGGTCTATGCTTCCTTTTAAATAGGGAAAAAACTAAAGCTTACTATCACTAAATTTAAGAGAAATTAGTAGTGGTAACATCTCAGCTTTCAGAAGTGTAATTAGACACTGGCATGACACTTGCATTTTGAGGTAATGCAGGGGACTGACAAAAATCATATTTGCTCAAGTGCAAAATCAAAATTACAATTTTCTATGTTTCCGTTGTTATTGCTATCCAGTACACAAAAGGAAAAACCAAAGGATGAGTCAGAGCAAACGTTATCCATATGATTACTTTGGCCATTAGCATTATTGCAGTATTTCTAATCAGATCATTCTAGTATTACTTATGCATTCTCTGTGTTAGAGCCCAATTGCAATATTTAGACATGGCCCTGCCCTACAGATTTAAGACAACTTTTCTAAATGGGCAAATCCAGGTGTTGATAAATTGCTGAGGTTATCCTTTTTTTCCTATTTTTCTACTCAAACTGTTCAGAGATGTTGTTACACACCTCTGGAGCAGATGGGACTTGAACCCAGGCCTCCTGGTCCAGGAGTAAGGGATACTACCATTGCACTACAAGAGGGTCCTTAAATTACTGAGGTTAATCTGAGCAAGATGACAGGTTGCAGACACTTTCCTTTTCACTAACCTTTGCTTTGCCTCTCACAAACATGGATGTCTGCTGTGAGAAAGTATTTTGCATTTATCAATGGATCTCCAATGTTATTGCACATTGTGTGTCAGATCATACCCTAATCCGTAAGGCAGAACATGTTATGCAAGATATTATTGTGTTATTCTCTAGTCATGGTGAGCTGTCATGCTGTTAAGAAATCACAAGTTGTCTATCTTTACACTGCAAGGCAGAATCTTTATCGCTTCGGGTGTCATTAGTGAGGCCAGTTTTTCTTTCTTTATTCTTTCATGGGATGTGGGTGTCACCAGGAAGGTCAGTGTTTATTGCCTAGCCCTAATTGCCCTGGAACTGGCCATTTTGGAGGTAATTATGGGTTAACCACATTGCTGTGGATCTGTTGTCATGGGTAGGCCACATCAGGCAAGGATAGCAATTGAACCAATGGGGTTTTTAAAGACAACTGACTATGGTTTCATGGTCACTGTTCTTTTTACTTACAGATTTGTTATTTCACATCAAATTTCACCAGCATGATGGGATTTTAAGCCATATCCCCCAGATTGTTAGGCTGTGGACTTTAGATTACAACTCCAGTGTTTTTACCACTACCCCTCTGTTAAAAGGTGGGGGACAATCTCTCAACAATACTTTCTGTTCTCTGAAAGCTTCGATCTTCATTCTAAATAACTACCTCTCATTATTATCTTTATATTTCAGACCAGAAATTTAATGTAAACTTGAAGTATGCCAGATTTGCTTTGTTCTTCTATCAGCAAGATGGATTGGTCTATTTAAAATCTTTTGTGTGTGCTAAATTCCTACTGTATCCATCTTAACTCTTGGAGGACTGTTTTTGACACTCACATCTTTCACTCAGCTACTTTGCTCATGCTTTTCTTATGGTAATGGGGTCTTAATTTGCTTTACTTAAAGAAGTGAAAGCAGTGCAACCTCCCCATACATCCAGAATCCAATAGTACCAGACACTGGCTCCACCCCACTACCACCAGCAGCACTCTTAACTGAATTGAATTGAATTAAATTTATTGTCCCATGTACCAAAGCACAGTGAAAAGCATTGTCCTGTGAGCAATACAGGCAGGTCACAGAGTTAAGTAGCATAGATAACTGCACTCACTCTGAAATTTTGTGTGCTGGTGTTGAATGTAGACTCCAGTGTGGTTAACAGTCACACCACACCGCTTGGTAGTAGGGTCAGGAAGATTGTGGTGGTGTACTTAGATGGTTTCTGTAACAAATCATACAAAACAGATGAATTTGTGAAACAGCTTGTGATTGGTGTCCTTGATGATGTAAATAATCAATCATGGACAAAATGCTGTATTAGTTGCCTAAATGTTCATAGAGTCAGAGAGATGTACAGCACAGAAACAGACCCTTTGGTCCAAGCCGCCCTTGCCACCCAGGTATTCTAACCTAATCTAGTCCCATTTGCCAGGTCTTGTCCCTTGAAATCCTTCCTATTTATGTCCCCATCCAGATGCTTGTTAAATGCTGTAATTAAAAGCCTCCACCACTTCCCCGGCAGCTCATTCCATACACGCACCCTCTTTGTGAAAAAGTTGCCCCTTAGTCCCCTCTCACCCTAAACCTACACCCTCTAGTTCTGGACTCCCTGACCCCAGGGAAAAGACTTTGTCTATTTAACCTATCCATGCCCCTCATGATTTTATAAACTTCTCTAAGGTCACCCCTCAGCCTCCGACACTTCATGGAAAACAGCCCCAACCTATTCACTTTCTCCCTATAGCTCGAGCCCTCCAGCCCTGGCAACATCCTTGTAAATCTTTTCTGAACCCTGTCAAGTTTCACAACATCCTTCCGATAGGAAAGAGACCAGTATTGCACTCAATTTTCCAAAAGCGGCCAAACCAATGTCCTGTCCAGCTGCAACTTGACCTCCCAACTCGTATACTCTTTCTCATGCTTTATTCTGTTTGTTTGGATCACCAAGTAATTAGGTTGCATTTCCGTTTGATGCTGACTGATTTTTTTTGTTTCTTTTACTAATAAATGGAAACTTGATGGGCAATGCTGCACCTGTGGCGCAGTATTTGCTTCTTTATTGCCAATCATTTTAAATCTGTGCAGTTTCCTTCACTATCCTTTATAATGGCAAACAGTTTCTCCCTTTGCACTCTGTTTTCAAATGAATTTTCAGGTTTCTGAGGTTTGCATTCTGAGATTGCAGAGCTGTGCTAGTGCTGGAGGTATGTACAACCCTGGTGCTTGAATGGCCATTGTGCTAAGACTGTACTTGTGCTAAGACTGTACTAAGTTCCCTCTGTTTGAAGTCACAAAACACTAGCATACAAGTTCAGGTGATGTGGAAGGCAAATAGAACATTGGCTTTTATTTCAATGAGGATGGAATATAAAAATAGGAATGTCTTGCTAAAACTGTGTAAGATGCTAGTCAGACCACACCTAGATGTTTATGAAGTTTTGGTTCCTTTATCTAAGAAAAGATTTGGAAGCAGTCCAGAGAACGTTCACTGGGTTGATCACGGGTATAGAAGAATTTATTTATGAGGAGAGGTTGAGTAGGTTAGGTCTGTCTTCATTGGAGTTGAGAAGAATGAGAGGTGACCTTAATGAAACATGCGAGATCCATGGGGTAACATAAACCGAAGAACTGTGGATGCTGGAAATCTGAAATAAAACCAGAAATTGCTGCAGAAACCCAGCAGGTCTGGCAGCATCTGTAGAGAGGAAACAGAGTTAATGATTCAGGTCCAGTGACCTTTTTTTCAGAACTAATCACTTTTAGGAGCCACCATGTCCAGAGGACATGATCTCAAAATTAGGGGTTATCCAGATAAGACAGAGATGTGGATTTCTTTTTTCTCTCAGGGGATAGTGCATTTGTGGAATTCTTTCTCAAAGAGGGCTGTAGAGGCTGGGTAATTTATGTATTTTCAAGGTTGAGACAGATTTTTAATCATTAAGGGAATTAAGGTTTATGGGAAAAGACAGGACAGTGAAGTTGAGGCATATCAGGTAAGCAATGGTTTCATTGAATGGTCGAGCACAGCTAATGGACTGAATGGCCTCCTTCAGCTTTTACATCAGGTAGCCATATAGAATCTGTTAGAATACAGAAGGAGCCCACCCAACCCTGCATGTTGACCAGTTCTCCAAATGAACAGTTTACATAGTGCCATTCTTTTTCTGTCTGTCCACATTCTTTCTTTTCAGTTTGCAGTCTAATTCCCTTTTGAGTGTTTAACCAAACTTGCCTCCACTACACTGCTAGGCAATGCATTCCAGACCTTGACCACTTGCTGTGTGAAGAAGTTTTTTTTTCTCATATTGTTTTCGCTTCTTTTGCCAATTATTTTAAATCAGGGCCCTCTGCTTCTCGATCCTTTCATGAGTGGGAGTAGTTTCTATTTATCTACTCTGCTTTCAAATGCAATAGTGAGTATCTCTTAAGTTTTCAACAACAACACTATATATTTATATAACAATTTTAATGCAGAAAATGTAGCCAGAGGCAAAAGCTATAATAATGTATGACAAACCAAGGAAGGAAGTAAATATTCATATTATTTTAACAGCTGATTTGTTTTCACTGTTGTATGAGATGTCTAACAATGAATTACTATTGAGAGTTTTAATTTAAATATTTGATGTTTTCTGAAACATTAAGAAATTAGAGGTGTACCCTGGCAAACCCACACTATTTTGGGGTAGAGGCCTGCTTCAAGACTAAACTGTTAACATGATAAGATGATGCATCATAACTCATTGCATGCATTAGGTTAAACTTTGGGTCATAAATAGCACAAGCTAGGAAGATGGTCTTTTGTGGTAAATACATGGGGAGGGAAATGACAACAGTAGCAACCTGCCTTCATATGAAACCACTACTGAAATAAAACTGCCAAAACACTTCATTGGAGCATTACCAAACAACATTTGACAAATCTTGTCAAAACTCGCTAACATTTGACACTCAGTGATTTCAAAAATGATTAGGTGACATGAGCTAAAGCTTATCCGGGGAAGGAGAGTATCTTACAGGAGGAGAGAGTGGTAGAAACTTGGATAATGTTAAGGATGGAGTTCCAGTGCTTGTGGCCCTGCTAACTAAAGGCAAGATTGCCAATGACAGAGCAATTAAAATCAAGGATGCACCAGAGCCAGAATTGGAGGGATATGGAACTCTTCAGAATTGTTCCCAGTAGAACTGCAGGTAGTTACAGAGATAGAAATTTAGCATGTTGTTTGATCAGGAATCAATGATGAGCCCAGGAGTGAGCAATTGTTGATCAGGACTTGGTGTGACTTATGATACTCTTCAACCCTCACTTGCAAATTTGCTCCATCAGAAATGTTTTGAAGCCTAATGCCTTCATTTTTTCTGACCTAGATTTAGTTGTGCATTGCTGTTCCTGAATATTCAATTTAAGATACTTATACAATACTTAGGAATTACTTATTTAGTTTGGTTACATTGACAGACAATTATGGGTTTTGGAGGGATAGTTTTCAAAAGGTTTTGACTAGGGAATAAGTTGCATTAGGCTCTCTGTAACATTGGTGTAGGCTGACTGGAAAGCAGACAACATATTACAGGTGCTTTAATAGCACCTGCTCTGCTGTCATTACAGAGGATCCAGAGTAGCAATAACTGGTTGGGGTTTTTGAGTTGTTTATCCTTCTTTATAGTGTCTTTATCTGATTTTTGTATCAGTCTTTCAGATCAGTTTGTTTTTTATGAATGGAATGTTTTCCACTTGCTGATCCAATCTCATCAACACACTTACTTGTGTTATATGCCTTTTTACAACCTGTTTTCTATTTTTATACAATTGTGATGTTCTGAAATGTACTTTTTAATGCAAAGTTGTGACCTGCTTAGGGACTCGCAATGTTTAAGGAAGAATTAATCAGCAGAATTGTATCTCAAAATTTCATATTTTTAAACAAAACGTTTTTTGTAGATCAAAAGGAATTAAAGTACTATCAACCTAACACTAGAGTTATAATGATCTATACAATAAACTCAATTTTAGTTTATACTTACCCATCCTTAACTCCAGACGTTAAATCTCCCTCATTTTATGAAATCTTTAAAGTCCATTCACTTTTCCAGGGATGAACTCAAAAGGTGTATCTCTGCTCTCTCGAATTTACTCGGATTTCACTTCAGTGTTCCAGCTATTCAGCAACAAACAAGATTTAACGAGGGTCCTTCTATGAGCTTTTGGATAAGCTACCATCCAGTTTTCCACTACATCACCAGTTTCATTAAAAGGAAGAACGTTACTGGAAATTTTAAGTTCAGAGGGGTACAGAAGATGGTGTTTCTTTTCTGATTTTAGTAGTTACGAGCCTCAATTAGGCAGGACACTACACTGAGTATGGTTCACATTGTATGGACTATAAATGCATATGTCACTTAATGCTTGAAAGTGGTAGAAGCATTCTATCTTTTACTACCTGAGTGCAAAAATGCACGAAAATGAACTGTATGTTGCCTGTGGTCATTGAAAAATGTGGTGGATGTGAAGATTGCAGAAGTTCTGTATTGCTATAGGAAATTTTCCTGAATAATCTATGTGTTTCAAGACCACAAGAAAGGAGGCAGTGCTAGCCTGATTCTTGGCAATGAGGTGGACGAAGTATGATCAATAGACAGAGGGGAATAGCACTTACTATATCATAAGCTTTGGGGTAATGGTAGGAAATCACATTGATTAATCCAGAGTAAAAATAATGACCTGACTTCAATGAAGTAAGTATGGAGCTGAGCTGAAAAGATTGGAATCAGAGGTTGGCGGGAGAAACAGTAGCTGGGTGGTGGGAATGGTGTGGGAGACTGTTAAAAACACACAGGGACTCGTCATCATAGCTTCCTCAAGTCATCCTATTCCTGGGGAGGTTTCCTAGGGTTAAACAGGCACAGACCTCGGTGTGAATTGTGCAGAGGTGCGCAGCTGATCTATATATTAAAGGCCCCAGTTGGGAGAGAACATAAAGATTGGAACATACACATGATGCAAAGAGACAAGCAGCAATGTGGCAATGATCTGATCGCTTGGCAGTCTTGGTTCTGAGTTGAAAATTGATAGGGCACCGCAGATTCCCCCTGCTCTTCGAAAAAGTACTTTGAGACCTTTATCTGTTCCATCATTGGAAAGATGCAAGTCTGTTAGCGCAGCTTTTTCTCAAGCAATGGCTTTGATTGTGCAATCCAATCTCTCGAGTAAGGTTTGAATCCAGAACCTTCTGACTCAGTGAAATTATAACCAATTGAGGGATGGTTGATGTGAACTCCTTTCCCCTATGTTGTCATGAACTATTGTACAGTGCTAAGTAACAGTATTGACCAATGTAAATCTGTTTCCGGTTACCAATTATGAGTAAATTCCCTCAACCCAATAAGTCCACACTGACCCTCTGAAGAGCAACCCACCTGAGCCATTTCCCTCTGACTAATGCACCTAACACTATGAGCAACTTAGCATGGCCAATCCACCTGACCTGCACATCTTTGAACAGTGGGAGGAAACCGGAACTCCCGGAGGAAACCCACTTAGACATGGGGAGAATCAGCAAACTCCATATAGACAGTCACCCAAGGCTGGAATCGAACGTGGGTCCATGGCGCTGTGAGGCAGCAGAGCTAACCACTGAGTCACTGTGGCACCATTTATGAGGGCCTCTGTTATTACAAGATGTTGTCCTAGTACACGTTTTGACCTGAAGGATTCAAACTTCAACAGTCCTTCCAAACCATGGCATGTGTACTTTACGGTGGCAGTAATTTTATGAATATAATTGCTTTTCTTCACATTTTCTGAAGTTTACAGGAAATCCTGTACCAAAAACATTCAGGAGAATACTGGACATCATCCCCATGTTTGAATTGATTATAATGCCATAAATGGCCGCCTTAAAGATAGGTTTGCTAGTAAATAATGTTATCTACAATATATCCACAAGTTGAAATACTTATCAAAAATGTTCATAATAATTATTCAGGTCTAATATTACCGTTCAGTAACTTGAAATAAAAGAACATTGACCTGTTATAAAGACAATGGGTGTGTTGTTCACTTCAGTTTCATAAAATCAATGAAAGGCCACATTTCTAAACTATTAACATGTCTGTGAGCACTTGTAATTTCTGCTGCGTTGTTAACTAATATGTAATAACATCTACAATGATTTAATAAAATCACTGTTATTTAATTATTGATGTTGAAAATTCCTTCACGTGATGGGCAGAATCAATGATGTGTATAGGCATAAGTGGCTTCGGAATTGGCAAGAGTCCAGAAATTGCTTTCAAAATAACAGAGAGGCTGATGGAGCTTGTCATGAATGATAGGCACAGCAACCCCAGGGGAGGGCAGATTAACTATGGAAATTGAAAAGTTGCTGTTGGAGAATGGGGGTGTTGTGATGGAGGAGAGGGGTGGACTGTGTGGGTGTAGAGGTGCAGGGATAGGGGGTGGGTGGGTCGTGGGGGGAGGGGCACCTGCTTTGACTGCCTACTTTTACCCTGAAATGATAGCCCATTTCAAGATTAATGGGTGATAAATGCTCATCACTGCCTGTCTCTGACTGTGAATATGAACATCAGCTGTCTTTTTCTTTTGGTTGTATCTGTATCACACAGACATGCCTTATTCCCTGTTTCAGAGTGTGCACATGTGTGTTTACTGGACCCCGCAGTGTACATTTAAACAAGGATCCGTCGCCAACGTGAAAATTGGTGACGATCGAATAGTCATGAGAACTATCTATCATGAGGGAGAGGGGCCAAAGACTTGACACAGTTATAGACATGTAGAACGTAAGAATATGAATAGGCCATTTGGCTCTTTGTTCTTGCTTCGCCATTCAAAATGATCACGGTTGATCTGCTATCTTGTTGCCCTGACCTCAGTTTCTCCCCAGAGCCTTTGATCCCATTAGCCCTAAGAACTATATCTAACTCCTTCTTGAAAACATTCAATGTTTTGGCTTCAAACACTTTCTGTGTCAGAGAATTCCAAAGACCCACCAATCACTGGGTGAAGAAATTTCTCCTCATCTCAGTCCTAAATGGCCTATCACATATCCTTCGACTATGAGCTTTCATTCTGGACTCCCTGGTTATGTATGAGATGTAGATGGTAAAGGGGGAGAGACAGGGCTGTGAGGTGAAGGGGAGCGGGAGTTGGTGCTCTCTTTAACCTCTCTTCCCCCATCACCATCTGCTCTCTGCCCTCCGACATCACTGCCTTCCTTGCTTTGCACTCCCATTTCTCACAGCCCTCTTCCCTACTCCAACTTCACCTCCTCTTGCTCCCTCATTTCCCCTGAACATTGAACTCCTTTACAATGTGGCATTTCTTTTCTGCGCGTGCACAGTTCCTTTATGTATGATATCATCAGAATTCTGTGTGATGATGTAGGCCCTGACTGCGCAGGGGTGCATTTGACCCTGACACACAATCATTGTGCTTTTGTGTTTCCGGATTTGTGCACAGTGTCAGGTGACAATGACATTGGCTCTTTGACCTTGCTGTCTTTATTTTAGGAATCCGCCTTCCTTTTGCTTCATATATCTTGAAGAAAGCAATGGGTAAAGCTCTTATGGCAAGATGGGGTGAGGAAGGGATGAAGATATTGATCTTGACGGTCAGCCATGATTATATTGAATGGTGGAGGAGGCTTGAGGGGCCGTATGGGCCTACTCCAACTCCGAACTTCTATGTTTCTATGCTGAAACTGACACTGAATTCGCTCGCTATAAGTTTCCTTTTTGTTATTTTCAGAATACTTGATTGGTTGAGGTATTCTGCAATTGTTTGTTTTTTCCCAGATACTCTGGAGAGAGGTTGGTGCTATTTTGATCTTGCACTTTCAGCAGCTTGCAGGGCAAAATAACATCACCATGATATGGTCAGGAGTAAATGTAACTAACAACAGGTTCTGTTTGCTGGCTTGTCACTTATTTAGCTCAGGTATTATTGAAGCAACAAATTTATTTTCCTTTTTGCGTGTCTAAATGGTTGCTGAGCAAGTAAGATTTCAAAGGTCAGAGCCATTGCAAAAAAAATACAAGTTTTGACTGATTTGTTTTGATCGTTTAAATAATAACCTTAGTTTGCTTTTTTTTTGTAAAATAAAGTATTGACAGTTTTAGCTCTGGTTCTGAAAGCAAGAAAATGAGGAGCTGTTTGTTGTTATTGGCTGAAGGCTCAGGCAGGTTTTACTCCCAGATCTGGTTTCCATGTCAGAGGGTGAACAACTGTCTGAAACCAGTGAGAATCTCTCTTTTGTTGTTGGTAGAAATTAGTCTTTGTGTGATGCTAAGTCTCTGACAGGCGTGTCCAATTCCCAGCTAAGGCGAGTGAGGTAGTAAACGCCTGGGTCTCTTGGAGCCCGGAGAAATGCTTCTGCTGTCAGAGTCAGCCCGTGAGTGGCTGTAGAGTCCAATGCTATTTCTTCAGACTCTTGGGGCACAAGGTAGTTGTAAGAAGGGCTGAGTGGGGCATTGGAGTGACAGCACACTCCATACGCTGTTTCTGCCTGGCTTCCACTTTGTCAAGTGTCAAGGTGCTCCACACCTTCCCAGACGCACCTCCTCCACTTTGGATGGTCATGGGCCTGTGATTCCCAAATGTCTGGCGGAATGCCGCACTTCCCCAGTGGGGCCTTGAGGGTATCCCTGAAATGCTTCCTCTGTCCATCTAGGGCTCGCCTGCCATTTCGGAGCTTGGAGTAGAGCATCTGCCCAGGGAGACTCGTGTCAGTCATGTGCACAATGTGCCCATCCATTGCAGCCTGTTCTTGCTGAAGGTTTTGACCTGATCGAGGACTCTGGGATTGGTATGGTCATCCCAGCAGATTTTCAGGATCTTGCGCCGGCAGCATTGGAGGTACTGCTCCGGCATCTTGAAGTGGTCTGTTGTAGACAGTCCATATCTCAGAGCCATATAGGAGGGTGGGAACCCACCACAGCTCTGTAAACCATGAGCTTACTGTCAGATCTGATGTTATTACCCTTTACCTCAGACAGCTAAGGCTGCGCTAGCGCACTGGACACAGGTGCAAGACCTTATCAGCAATAATTGCTTTGGCTGACAGGACACTCCTGAGGTATTGGAAGTGGCTAATGTTCTCTCAGGCACCCCTGCGGTCCTTGATGATCAGGGGTTTGTTCCACAATGCTGGGCCAGGCAGGTGGAGGACCTTTGTCTTGCGCATGTTCGAGCTGACACCCATGATGTTTCTTCTGGGTTGTCAGGACCACCCACAGGCCCAAACACCCAAGGCCCAACCCCATCTCAAGGACGGAATGACTCTTATCAAATAGGAGAAAGTGAGGACTGCAGATGCTGGAGATCAGAATCAAAAAGTGTGCTGTGGAAGAGGACAGCCAGGTCAGGCAGCATCTGAGGAGCAGGAGAGTCAACGTTTTGAGCATAAGCCTTTCATCAGGAATGTTCCTTGGATGCTGCCTGACTGGCTGTGCATTTCCAGCACCACACTTCTTGACTCTTATCAACATCAAAAAAGCCATCAAAAAACACTGGGAGAAGCATTTCAGAGACCTCCTCAACCAGGGACACTGTTGTGAATCCGCTCGTCCTTGACCTCATCCCACAGCACTGTAGACCCCATGAGTTCAGCAACTCCCAGCCCTGCACAATGTAGAGAAGGCCGTCTGCCAACTCAAGAACAACAAGGCTGTTGGAGCAAATGGTATTCCCATTGAGGCATTGAAGAGTGGAGCCAAAGAACTCCAGCTGCATCTACACACCCTTGTCTGCCTTATAGAGTCAGAGAGTCACAGAACTGTACAGCATGGTTCTCGTTCATGCCAAGCAGATACCCTAACTTAATCTAGTCCCATTAGCCAGGATTTGGCCCATCTCCCTCTAAACCCTTCCTATTCACATGCCCATCCAGATGCCTTTTAAATGTTGTAATTGTACCCTATGCCAACAGTCGAAATTTTGCTTTGAATTATTGCAATTTCAGCAAAGGTCGTTGAAGAGAATTGTGTCAGTAGATTAATAGAAAATTGAGTCAAGATTAGAGTAGTGCTGGAAAAGCACAGCAAGTCAGACAGCAGCCAAGGAGCAGGAAAATCGACATTTCGGGCAGGAGCCCTTGATCAAGAATGAGGACCACGATGCTGCTCATAATGAACTGACACAGATTTTATAGGATGCAAGTTAAACCTGGGGCTGAGTTTTCCTGTGCTTTTGCAAACCGTCATTCCTGATGAAGGGCTCCTGCCCGAAACGTCAATTTTCCAGCTCCTCGGATGCTGCCTGACCTGCTGTGCTTTTCCAGCACCACTCTAATCTTGATTCTGTTCTCCAGCATCTGCAGTCCTCACTTTCACCTAATGGAAAATTTAGTTAATTCAAGCATAGTGTGTCATTTTGCCTCAGGTTTTAACTGGTGTAACACACTTCAGTAATGGATGTTTTTGGTCTCCTCATGCTTCATCAATGAAAGATCCATGTAAGTATAGGATAAGGCATATTGATTGTCTTTCTGTTCAGGAACCAGCAGGCTCCTTGGTAAGAAGTCTAAAGCTTTGTGCAATAAAGCCAAAGCTCTGTTCCTTTTTGAACAAATACTTTTTTCTGTTTATGTTTTCAGTACTACTTTATTCTTCTGAGTTGTGCTGCTAACGGAGTCGGAGTAAAGTCTATTCTGATCAGATCATATTGACACACCCACCATTGGACCACAGTGCTGCTCATAATGAACAGACACTGATTTTATAGCATGCAAGTTAAACCTGGGGCTGAGTTTTCCCATGCTTTTGCAAACTGTCAGTTTTGAACAGCTTAACGGAGGGTTCCCCTCTGTGAGTCTGAGTGACTTTTCTCTCAAAATCTTATGTTGTGCACCTCCTTAATATGTGACACAATCTTGATGGTTCATAATTAGATCCCAGCCTTGCACTAGTTAAAACAATACAAGCGAGGATCTTCCCTCCACTGTGTGCTGCTGTACATTTAGAAAGGATATGGCTGTCAGAGGGAAATTGGGACCCCCAATTTATCAACCTGGACCTAGAGGTCCTGGTGGCTAGGGTGGTAAAGAAAAAGAGACTCAGTACCAGACACTGACACCCAGGAGAATGCGGTGTCCATGAATGCCCAGCAAATGTCGCAAAGTTAATGTTCTTCTGAAACCTGAGGTTAAATGCCATCAACTTCTGTCTGCTACCTCACACTCACCCACCTCCCACCAAAGGCCTACCATTCTTGCAAATGTGTGTTCCCTCAATAGGTCTCACCCGCTCCATCTCCCCAAACCACAAGCCTTTCCTCCCCTGTCTCCTTCCTATGCCTTCATTTGGAACACCTTTCCTTAGGGGGCATATTCTTAAGGTGAAAGGAGAAAGATTAAAAAAAAACATGAGGGAAAGTTTTGCTTTACGCAGAGAGTGGTTCGTGCGTGGAACGAACCTCCCAAGAAAGCGGTGAATGCGGCTGCAGTTACAACACTTCAGAGACGTTTAGATCAGTACATGGATAAGAAGTATTTGGAGGGATATGGGACAATCAGGTGGGACTAGTTTAATTTGTGAACATGGACTGGTTGGACCAAAGGGTCTGTTTCCGAGCTGTGTGACACTATGACCTGCACAAATGCCCACAGCTGTGACAGCCACTTGCATCCCTCTCAATCCCAGAATTAGTTGATGGATATTTTGAGCACATCTTTCCTACCTGAGTTATTGGGTTATTGGCAGCTGTTCACGGGAATTGTGAAAATCGTGGTTAATTTTACTGTGAATTCCTCAAGGCAAAAGGAAACAAGGGAGCAAGCATTTCCCCTTGGCCAGTTCTTCCCGGAGCTCACCCTGAGTTTCTGAGTTAGAAATATGTGCACATTCTCCTGGAAGATTGCAGTGTAATTTTAAAAATAATCTGCCTGTTAATTCATCACACAGCTTGTTGATCCCTAACAGGCTCTCATCTTTCCTTAGTTTTTCTCTTGTTCTTTGTATGTACTGATAAAATTCTTTGATTTTTTTTAACCAGTATTTTTTCTATGATTGTGAGTGCTTTAGAATAATCAGGAGAAAAATGTAAACTTGACTGTCAGACAACTGCTTCCATTATCTCTCAAAGCCACAAGGTTGTTTGTTTAATGTGGTCAGCATTAAACTGCTGCGTATTTTGCAGCTCTCCGACATTAGTTTTGAAGCCCAGCAAGGCTTGTTTAAAATTGAGTAAATGTGGAGAAAACATTGTCGGGGAGATCAAAATGAAAGACCATAAATGTCAGGTAATCACTGATAAATTTAACAGACCATTTAGGGGAAATGTTTGTACTCAAATGTGAGAAACATGATGAACATGCTCCCATTAGAGTGGCTGAGGGGAACAGCATTGATGCATTTAAGACAATGTCAGATAAGGACACAAGGGAACAAGGAAGAAGAGTGTATCCACAAAATTCCACCTCTCCACCACAGACACTCAGTAGGAGCAGTGTGTACTAACTACAAGGCGCACTGTAGGAATTCTTCAAAGATCCTCAGACGGGGCCTTCCAAACCCACAACCACTTCAGCCGAGAAGGACAAGGGTAGCAGATACATGGGAACACCACTGTCTGCAAGTTCTCCTCCAAGCCACTCACCACCCTGACTCGGAAATATATCACCATTCCCTCACAGTCACTGGGTCAAAATCCTGGAATTCCATCCCTAATGACATTGTGGGTCAACCTTCAGCACATGGTCGACAGTGGTTTAAGAAGGCAGCTGACCACCACCCTCTCAAGGGCAACTGGAGACTGGCAATAAATACTGGCCTGGCCGGAGACACCCACATCCCACGAATGAATGAAAGAAAGAGGGTTAACTGAAGATGGGTGGAGCAAGTTTGGAACGTAAACACTGACATAAACCTGTTGGGCTGAATGGCCTTTTTCTGTGCTGAAGACTCAAATATCCATCAATAACAATAAAGGGATGTATTAAGGATGAAGAAATTAAGATTACTTGCTATTTTTTTCTCATTCTTCAAAAGCATAATATTTTTTATTAGCCATGATCCTTTAGTAGCATCCCCTCAGGCCGTGGGTTAGTTTCTGAATTCTTAGTGATGTTTCAGAGAGATTTAATGCAGATTAGCTTTGGATCATAATGACATTGGCTTCTGTGATGCAGCTCTTGGGCATTCAAGCAAAATAAGAACATGATGTCCTATACTTGACCAGACACAAAATCTAAGTATCCTTAGTGTTAGCAAATGGTTTCTCTTGAGCTACTTATAGTTGACATGTTTCCATTGTACAGGAATGGTATTACCCTTCAAGGATAGACAGTAACCTCTCCATGGTAGGTATACTTAATATTTTTTTTAAAATTCTTCATTTGTCTTTATGCATCTGATTTATAAATTAGAGTAAATGTTTGAAACAGAACTAGATGAACACTTACAGTCAATAGATGCTGTTACTGGAGGCAAATGAAAAGAAATACATGGCCATTTTTAGCATGAGGTCAAACAAATGAATTGTTTAAGCTTGAGCAAGTGAAGTTAATGGAAAAATACATGATGAACAGGAACAAATTCACTGTAAAGTGAATTGAAAAGTCTTGGAGCTCACAGCACATGTTGAAATGGAGCTTCAATAAATTGAATAAGACATCAGCGGATTTTCATCAACATGCAGCATAGTTTAAAAGAATTGTTATTTCGTTCAATTCCAAAATAAGGCAGGACAATTTGGACTTCACCAGTTTTTCCCTGTAAATGCAGTTTCTATTGGGTTATACCATAGGGTTGTTTCTGTTTATAAATTTTGAGCATCGCTATTCGTGTATTCTCAAATAAAATCTGGAGAAATGATTACAGCTGGTGCTGCAGCTAATTGGCAAACCTGCATTAGTTTTCTCTTCCTTTTGACTGGGCGGGTGAAGAAGGAAAGTCCCAGTAAGAATAAGCTCTTTATGTGCATGGTCTACATCATCTATCCCCATTCCTAAAGGAAGGATTCAGAATTAAGGCATGCTTTTCAGGATACCAAAAAATTGATTATTCAATCTAGTTAATACATTACTTCCTTTTCAAATGATATTGCCATTTTTATTTAAGGATTGTTTGCAAAAGGAAATGGAAAGCTTCCTCCCATCAATCAGTCCTTTGTCAGCCATAATATAGATTGCTCTGAATAAATCTCCTTCTGCGTGGTGACCAGACTGCATGCTAGTCTCAGTTTCAGGAAAGCATTCTCATTATGCTATTATGATGTTTCCATTTCTTGCAGTCAGTATGGCCTATCTGAGTAAGATAGTTAATTTAATGCCAGGTTTGGGTAGTTTCATCCCATGCTTAGTTTGGTTCCAGTCCAGAACTCTGGTGCAATTACAGTCTTGGCCAAAGCATTTACAAAAGCAGTTAGATTCCAAAGGTGAGAATGACCACATTTGACATTGAGGCAGCATTTGACTAAGTGTTGCATCAAGATGATGTAGTAAAATAGAAGTCAGTGTTATGGGAGAGAAAACTCTTGTCTAGGCTGGACTCATACCTAGTTGTTGGAGATGAATCACCTTTGTCCCAGGAACATAGTTTCAGGGCCGTGTCTTGTCAATTTCAGTGTTTTATCCATGGTCTTCTTTCTATCACCAGTTCAGATGTGGGGATGTTTGCTTGTGGTTGCACAGCTTTCATGTCCATTCACGACTCCTCAGATGATGAAAATGCATGCCCACATGCATCAAGACCTGGATAACATTCGGATTCAAGCTGACTATTGGCAAGAAATGTTCAAATCACATACGTGAAATAACTGTTTCCAACATTTAAAGACATTGTTATTGACCAGAAACTTAACCATATCAACTATATTAATATTGTGGCTACAACAACAGTTTAAATGCTGTTTTTTTCCCCCTAGGTTCTAACCCACCTTCTGACTCCCCAAAACCTGTTCTACAAGAAACAAAAACAGAAATTGCTGGAAAAACCAAACAGGTCTGGCAGTATCTGTGGAGAGAAATCAGAGTTAATGTTTCGGGTCCAGTGACCCCTCTTCAGATCAGACCCTTTTGAAGAAAGGTCCCTGGACCTGAAACATTAACTCTGATTTCTCTCCACAGATGCTGCCAGACCTTCTGAGTTTTTCCAGCAATTTCTCTTCCTCTTTCTGATTTCCAACATCCGCAGTTCTTTCGATTTTAAAAAAAATCCTGTTCCAACAAGGCCTGAGTCAAGAATGTGAAATATTTTGACTTACCTGGATGAGTGCATCTCCAGAAATACTCCATGAGCTTGACACTATCTTGTTTGATTGGAACCCTGTGCACCACCTTAAACAATCACTCTTCCCAGCACTGATACACGATGATTGCAGTGTGTATAGTTTATTAAGGATGCACTGCAGCACATAGCAAGGTTTTATGGACAGGACCTGCACCCCCCTAACCTCTATCACCTGGATGGACCAGGTCAGCAGGTGCATGGGAACAACAATAACTCCAACCTCCCCTCCAAGTCACACATTATCTTGACATAGAAATGTATCATTTGTCCTTCACTGATGGGGAAAAATCAGGAATTCTTGTCTTGGTTACATTTTGGGAGTACTTATATCACAGATTACAACAGTGAAGAAGGCAGCCCACTGTTAGCTTCTCAAGGACAATTAGAGATAGACAAAAAATGGTGACTTTGTCAGTGAGGGCCACATCCCATGAATTGAGAAATAAATGAGACTCGGTGCAACAGAAACTGGACCCACATTGATTTCACTTCCATTTTACAATTCAGAAGCTTGGGCCAGGTTCACACAGTGGAGACAAGACCTTGTGCTCACTAACTCATTGTATTGCCCAGTCTTTTTGCAACCTATCTATTTAAAATTAAAAAATACGTTTGTATTTTGACTTGGTACTTCAGCACTTTCATAGTGCTTCACAGCTTGAAAGGCAAGTTGCAAGTTTATGCCTCCAATTTCCTGACAAATTCAGTTTAGCTTTCAGTCATGCATTGATGGGTAGATAGCGAACAGAAGCAGGTCAAAATAAAATCATTGTCAGTTTCTCTTGCATGCATCACTCTGACATTTTGCAGAAGCTGAGGAGACAGGTGACAACTATGATCACAGATGTGGTGACCTAGTCTAATCTTAGAAGTTGATGATGTCTGTTCATTAATAAGAGTGTAAATAATGTTTATGTTAGCTAATGTGTCCTGACACGTGTGCAACCTATGTTATACCACTGACACTTCAACGATGCTGTTTCAAAATCCTGGAATTCTTTCCCTAACACCACTGTGGTTTATCCTACACCTCAAGGACTGCAGCTATGCACAAAGGCAGCATACCAGCACCACCTTTTGCAGGAGAATTCAGGATGGACAATGACTTCTGGCCCAGCCAGTCATGTCAATAAAGCAGGGGTTAATTGGAAAGATGTGGAAGCTTTGGAGAGGGTGCAGAGAAGATTTACCAGAATGTTGCCTGGAATGGAGAGTAGGTCGTACGAGGATAGGTTGAGAATTCTCGGCCTTTTCTCGTTGGAACGGCGAAGGATGAGGGGTGACTTGATAGAGGTTTATAAGATGATCAGAGGAATAGATAGAGTAGACAGTCAGAAACTTTTTCCCCGGGTACAACAGAGTGTTACAAGGGGACATAAATTTAAGGTGAAGGGTGGAAGGTTTAGGGGAGATGTCAGGGGTGGGTTCTTTACCCAGAGAGTGGTGGGGGCATGGAATGCGCTGCCCGAGGGAGTGGTAGAGTCAGATTCATTGGCGACCTTTAAGCGGCATTTGGATAGGTACATGGATGGGTGCTTAATCTAGGATAGAAGTTCGGCACAACATCGTGGGCCGAAGGGCCTGTTCTGTGCTGTATTGTTCTATGTTCTATGTTCTATGTTCTAATTTTAAAAATGGCAGTGTTGTGCTTAAAAACAAGTGAAGTTTGATCTTTTCTCCCAATGATATTATGAATCTGTCATGGCATTGGTGTCCATTAGTCATTGAGTCTTTCTGTCAACTCAAGCTCTCTGCATTTTTCTGACTGAGAATCTGATTAATTAATGATCAAACTCCCAGGCACATTGTGTGACAGATTGGGTACTCTTTCCTCAACAAGTGTTTCTTTTGTCCATTCCAGCTTGTTTTTCAAACTGAACTGCAAGAATATTTTCTTGTGACTTCACCCTTTCTCTCTGAGAGCTGTTTCAGAACTATTCTATTACTTCTGAGTTCTCTTTAATCACTCCATTTTCTCCTCCCATTGCAACTATTTCTTTTCCAATGCTGAAAACTGCACTTGTACAAATATATTGTTCATTCTTCAATATATTTTAGGACTTGCTAACTTGTCAGTCCTACAGTTGCTTTCAAATAACAGCCAATGTAAACAACACATTTCCTGGTGACACGAATTATATTAACTGTCAATATTAAATACTCTTGCTTACCTGTTTCTCCAAGCTCAGTCAACATTGTTTCACAGCATGTTGGCAGAGGTAGATAAATTCCTGACTAACAAGGGAGTCAAAGGTTTTTGGGGGGTAGATGTGAATGTGCAATTGAGGCTACAATTTAATCAGTCATAATATTATTGAATAATGGAAGATGTTCCAGGGGTCGAATAGCCAATTCCTGCTCCTAATTTGAATATATGTAACATGTGTCCAAACTTTATCTCTAATCGTTTAAACACCCATTCAACCAATGCAATGCAATAATGTGTTAGCTGCTGGCTTCCCTCAAGCACTTGTGCACACTGTAATGGATTCAAAGCAGAGCAGTAGCATTATTTTCTTCTGTTGGTACTTCACTGAACTACTAAAATGCTTCCTGTTGTGAGGATCTCTTGAGATGTATTGACATGAGATAGCAATATATATGTACAAGTATCTTATTATTCAATTACTGTGTTAATGATAGAGACCAAAGGAGTTTGGGCTGCAGTCAGGGGAACAAAACAAACAACAGGTGGATGTGGGAAATAATTCTGGTTTTTTTTAGTGATGACAAGCAGAAATGGAATACTCAGCTGGCTTAGAAGAGAGCCCAGAGAAAACAGAGCCCAGAAAATTATACACTTGCTCAGCCTGCTGTCTACCTCTCCAGCAAATGCAGCAGGGACTGCCGCTGCAGAATGGGTTTCCTTAGCCATGCAAGGCAATGTCATAGAGCTGACTGCTCATGTTCAAACCATCATCTTACAAGACAGAAAACTGCCGATGACAACGGGAATTAAGGGTGACTTGATCTGGAGAAGAAAAGAATTAAGAAGTGTGGAGTAGAAGAATTTAAACTTGAGTTTAATATGACTAGTGAGCAATTTATTTATACTTGGATTTAGTACACGTTGGACTGTCACCTCATGCAATAAGTACTGAATTAGTCACTGAAGCATTTGCAACAGCGATCACTGCTTCCAGTGATTACATTGGTTTTTCGATATTAGTAAATGCTAATGATACCGCAGAGAATAATTTATCTGAATGCAGGATACTGATACTGCACTGGCACTGGTGTTGAACATATGGAACGTTCCAAACATATGAAACAAAACCATTGAGAGTTCAACATTCAGACAAAAGGGTTGGGGAATTCAGACATAATGAACCAAGAAAATAGGAAGCTTCCCCATGCTGAAACATTTGTTATTTTTTACCAATTAGGAACTTGTGAAGGATCAAGTTGCAAGTGACAAGGAGTAATGTCCTTTACTTTCAAGTTTTTGAATGCACCTCCTATGACTCCAGCATTGTGCATTAGATACTAATGATTGCCTGCATCCTAAAACCACCAGTGTCACACCCAACCTTGGGACGTGAAGCACTGACGAATCTAACTAACCGGGAATGCAGCTTTGCGCCTTGCAGTGGGAGGCCTACTTTTATCGTTTCCTTGCTAGAGTCTTTAGCAGCTTTACCATCAGCCTATAAGGAGCAACATTGACAGTGCTTCATGTCATCACAGCTTCTCCCTGAGGCTCCCTCACCTTCATTCCACTTGTCAGATCTCGCTCTGGTAGTTTCTGCCTCCATCCCAAGAGTTCATCCAATAAACCAGCTTGACATCCTCACTGCCACGGCTATCAACCATCACAAAGCCGTCCAGCAGCCACTGCAGTAACCATGGGGCTCAACACAGCTCGGGGAGATTGTGGTATATTAAAAATGATAATGGAATTTTTTAATATGCCTGGTTCTCTTTTATTCTCAGAAACCTCATTGTATAAATTCAACTGAAAGATACTTCATAAATCGTGATGAGCAGCAGGTTTGACCTTCTGGTTCTAATTGACTCTAATTAATTCTAATTCTAGTCTCTAATTCAGGACATCACACTTTAGGAAAGATTTGAAGGCTGCTTTTTGTGAAAATAGATTCAGGGATGAGAGTCTTTAGTGACACGTATAGTTTTCAGGCAGACCTCAAAGATTTTATTTTAACCTGGGCTTCTCTTAAGATTTCCTGAGGCGACTTTTGGTTTTTAATTTCATTAATTCCATCATGGAATCATTAAGTCACTTAGTAATAATGCCTTCCATATTTATGTTGCAAAGCGGCTGATTTGGACTCACACAAGAGCAGAATTAGAAGAATTCATCTTTATTCACAATAATCTTCACCACTCCATTGAGCTTAGAACATGGAAATAATTAAATATCCAGACTGCACAGTATTTAAATTGGCACAAGGCAACAGGCATAAGTGAGCAACTAGTTATTTGTTTAATGAAACCTGGCATGGTTCTATATATAAAAGATCCATCACCCTAAACATGTCTTCTGTGAGGTTACAGTTAAACCGTTCTGTGTTGGGATCTTTTGCAGCTGCTGCACCTCAAGAAATTCATTGCATGTAAGTGCTTTGGAATGCGTTAACATACAAATGCAAATATTTGTGGAATAGAACTGTTCATAGAATCCCTACAGTGTGAAAACAGGCCTTTCAGTCCAACAAGTCCACACCAACTCTCCAAAGAGCATTCCACCCAGAGTCTCCCCCCATCCTATCCTTTGACATTTCCCATGGTTAATCCACCTACCCTACACACTATTGGCGATTTAGCATGGTCTATCCATCTAAACTGCACATTTTTGGATTGTGGGAGAAAACCCATGCAGACATGAGGAGAACCTGCAAACTCCACACAGATAGTCACCTGAGGCCAGAACCAAACCCGGGTCCCTGGTGCTGTGTGGCTAACCACCAAGCCATTGTGCTGCCCAAACCATTTGGGGTATGGACAGAGGAAGTGTGGGGAACCTCTTCACATTTGCAGAAGATGCAGAAAAGCAGAGGATATCAGTTTAAGAAACCAAACACAATATGAGAAAATATGTTTCTTTTTACATCACAAATGATTAAGATCTGAAATGTCTGCCTGAGATTGTGATGGAGGTTGATTCAACTATGGCTTTTAATGTTAATTAGATAATTAAGTGAATAAAAAGTAATTGTCTGGTCATAGGAAAATGGCAGGAGAGTAGATCTAGTTGATTTGCTCAATCAGAGAGCCAACATGGATATGTTAGTCTGAATGGTTTCTTGCTCTGTTGTGAACATTCTTTGATTCTATGAACATATTTTTCATTGACAAGCTCTCATTTGAGAAGAATTGAATTTAAACAAGTGATTTTAATAATATCTACCAGTGTCTGAGGGCATCTGAACTTATGAAAATCTGAAGTAGCCAGTCGAGTTGACTCATAAATTCTAGTCTAAAATTCAATTTGTAGATATTTGTTAATATCCAAACCTTTACTGTGGTCAGTGGAGAAAAGTGAGGTAAGATTGAAAAATGTTTTGTTTGTTATATTTGGAAACCACTTCAGAAGCACAAAGTAAACATAACAACTTTAGAAATTTATTTGTGGACTCAGTTCCTTCCCTTTTTCGTAAATCTGTTAATGTTTCAAGATTGTTGTATATTCATCCCACAGTCCATTCTCGCCCCATTCCCCACATCCTGCTAATTATTGTGATCTTTAAAGTATGTTGGTTGGCATAGTATGGATGGAGCTGTAAAAAGCTCCATCAGGAATGAGTTTCAAACATTACTGTGGTGTGGTTTTCAGCAGAAATGCCTTCAGAAAAATTGCACTCAACTGCCAGTTGACAATAGGATCTTTAACTGCAAAAACAAAGTTGGAATGTTAGGCAGGTGGTAATTAAAAATGAAAAATCAGAATTTTGATATCAAACTAACCTCATTACCCCTCATTGTTATTGAGATGGCAACAAAATAATTTCAAGCATTTGATGAATGTTGGTTTTAATGCTCCAATTGTTCAATTGAAATTGAAGATAATGGAGCATCTTTTGACTTTGAAAAATCCTGATTGTAACCAGTACTGGAAGATAGTGAAAGATCAATATTTATGTTGTGGAGAGATGGAGAAGAAGAAAATAAAAGTGGAAGAAGTAATATGCATGAACCATAGAGGTCTGGGCAAAGTAAGACCAAATTGTTTGATATTAAACCTTCTGGCAATATTACACATAATACTTTAGTATACTTATCATACACACAAAAAAAACAGAGTAAGCTAAAGTCACTCAGTCAACCCAGTTTATTCCATCAAATCCCTGTGTGATTAACACAAGCAAAAACAGAAATTGCTGGAAAAGCTCAGCAGGTCTGGCAGAATCTATGGAGAGAAATCAGAGTTAACGTTTGGGTCCAATGACCTTTCCTTAGAACTAATGGTAGCCAAGAAAAGGCTGTTTTTTTTAATGCAGCAGATAGGATGGGGGCAGGGGGTAAAGAGTAAATGATAAATGTGGATTTGTGTGGAATCCTGTTTGGGGATTTTGGGAAGGTGTGAGAAGTGAGTGAGCTGTGCAGAGTTGGAAGACAATGAGTTTGGAGGCACAGAGGGAGAGATCACCAGCTGAAATGAGGTTAGTGACCATAGTGGATACAATGGCCACATTTGTGATTGATCCCATCATGGGCTTATTTGTTATCATGTTTTGAATTAGGAAACAGTAACTTCCTTTCCTGACATCTTGTGAATGGGAGAGAATCCCTATTTTTATGCATTGTCAGTATAACCTTCAATCCTGCTTCTCAAGTGTGTAGCTACAGCAAAACTTTCAAAGCAGAAAGTCAGGCTTAATCAGTTCCCTTCCCTGGAAATTTGCTCCACAGTTTTATGCCACACCTTACTGGGGTAACCCACTGGAAATCAAGTCCTGCTATTCCAGAATTTTTCCCAAAAGTTAAAGATTTTTAAGTAAGAACACAAAATTTACCTGATTTGGAGGCCCAAGTTTCTGTACTTAACAAGAATGACTATTTATTATAAATAATTTGACTCTTTGCAAGTTAGTATGTTCTTTGCTTTAGCCGTTTCTAACGCTTGGCACGAGTGTCATGTTACTTGCTGACAAATCATTTCAAAATACTGGTTTCAAAACCACTCTTTCATTTCAGTCCATAGGTTGACAAAAAAGCACAAAAATAAAAGATAAGTCCTTACATATGTTCAACTGAGGAAAAGGACCGTTTGCATATTAGTAATTGAGACCTATGGATTATTCATCCTTTTTCTATGTGTTATCCAAGCAAAATGTAAATGCACTTCTCCCTCAATGATTTTTTTGAAGGCTGAATCTATCATCCTGTTTGTCTTTTGGTGAAAATTAATTAAGTCACTCAGTATGAACTTGTACTGATCACTCATCTGAGAATTATTTCAAATGTACTGGTATTCACTCTGACATCTAACAATCTGGACTGCTTGTTCACTTCAAATTTGGCCTTACCATATGTCTGAATATCAGTATGACCAACACCAGTATCCTAAATTGTCTTATTAATAACCTGCCTTCTGACCAGATGCATTCCAAGCATGAGTGATCACTCCAAATCCTTTTCTTTGTTTTTCTGACAGGAGAGACAAATGCTTTTGTGTCCTACACATTTACTGTTCTCTGCTCCTTTGTGCTTTATCTATGTGTATATAAACAGTAAAATACATCTGCTGTCTCTGAACCAACCAGATAATTAGTTCAGGTTTTTTGAAAGGTCGTCATCCTCACTTCTACTTATTCCTCCACCACAAAACTCTGCCATCTGTAGATTTAATAAGTCTGTGACTTCATGTTGTATGGCAATTCAATATTGTAAATGATGTAGACTGGATACCATTGGAACACTACTCTCTACTTTGTCTTGGGCAGAGCATTTTTCAGTGGTCATTCCCATCAGTATTCTGTCCTCAGGCTTCTTGTCAGTCTGTCTAGACAATTTGTAAAGCACCATGTAAGTTTGAAACCTCCTTATTAGCCTCATGAGGAACTTACTGCCAAGCTTAGAAAAACCAGATAAACCATATTTATTTAATCACTCGCATTCACAATTTTAGCCATCCTGTTATAGAATTCCACAAGGTATTACATCCTCACTCCAACACTGAGCTGATTGCTACCAATGGTACTGAATTCAAGTGCTTATTTGGAGACTCCTCTAAAGTGCTTCAGGAGTCGTTCTCACTGTCACTGACATTAGGCTTTAAGATACTAGAATTCACAGATCCTTCCTCGAAACATCAATCTAACTTAAAGTAGGCAACAAAAGCCTGTCTCAGAAGCAATATTTTTCACATGTGGAACTCTGTGGTAGCTAGCTTTTTCTGAGGATACATTCAACTCCAGTCATGCAGCTAATCATTACAGGTTGTCGTATATGAAAGATTAGAAGTAACAGCATTGCATGACCAACTTAGATAAAGTAAAATATTTTATATTCAGCTATGAAGATTTTTTTTAAAAATGTGCATGATTCTATTTTCCATTTAAGTAATAAGAGTAAGAAATGGGAAAAGTGATTGAAGGTGGATATCAGTGAAGTGGATTTTCTGCTTTCTGAAGATAAAACAGGTTCTTTGCTTCAAAATCAAAGGAATTGTCAGTTTTTCATACTTACACCACCACTGTGCGCATCTCTCGAGCAGCTGAATTCTCTCTATAAACACTCCCGATTGCTATTATGGTCTCCTTAAATGCTTTTACTTGGACTAAATTTTTGATAACTTTCCTAATAGCTCATTTGTTACCTAGAAAAAAAGGATATCAAGTTATATGTCTTTGATACCCATTTGAGATTTTTTTGTGTTTGAATTAAATTTCCTTGAGTTTGAATTTAAATTATTCTTGTCACAAGTACCAAGATACAATGAAAAGTGTTGTTTAGTGTGCTATGTAGACAGATCATACTGTACAAAGTGCATCAGGGTAGCAGAACAGTGCAGAACACAGTGTTACAGCCACAGAGAAGGTGCAGAGAGAGAGATCAGATTTAACATTTGAGACATCTGTTAAAAAGTCTGGTAACAGCAGGGAAGATGCTGTTCTTGAATCTGTGCATGCCTGTATTCTTCTGTCTGATGGAAGCAGGTGGAAGAGAGTTTAACTGGGTTGGAAGGGATCCTTGATGTTGGTTGCTTTCCTGATGCAGCAGGAAGTGTAGACAGAGTCAATGGATGAGAGGCTGGTTTCGCGCAATAGACCGGACTGTGTTCACAACCCTCTGTAGTTTCTTGTGATGCATCCAGGTGGGATGCTACGGTGCATCAATAAAAATTGGTAACCGTCCTTGTGGACATGCCAAATTTCCTTAGCCTCCTGAGGAAGTAGAGACATTGTGTCGACCTGGGTGGACCAGGACAGATTGTTGATGATCATCACTCCAAGGTACTTAGAAGACCTGCACCTCAGCACCGTTGATGCAGACAGGGGTGTGCCCTCCACTCCATCTCCTGAAGTCACTGACAAGCTTCATCAGTAGCTCAATGTATGTCATTAGAAATTGCATTTTCTGTTAAATTTGAATAATGTGGCTGATTTTAATAGATGAGAAATGATGTGGAATATTTTCAAACATACCGGATCTGTAATTTACTGAAAACTAAATAAACACATAAATATACAATGGTGTTAAGCATCAATTCACTTCAATATTAAGTTTGAATGAGCTTTTATAGCTGGTTTTAATATTGAAAAGAGCTTGTGAAAGGACTGATCACTGTGGGAATCAATCGTTGATTATCAATGAGTGAATGAGTTGATTTCCAAAGTGTTTAATTGTATATAAGACAGAGATAAATAGGTCCTTGATTATTAAAAGGATCGAGGTTATGGGGAGAACACAGGAGAATGGGATTGAGAAAAAGATCAGATGGTGGAGCAGGCTCATTGGGCTGAATGGCCTAATTCTGCTGTTATACTTAATGGTTTTATGGTCCAATTTACAAGAAGCCAAGGTGCTACCATTAAAGTACAGCTGGCATCTCAAATGAAGGGTTGACAGATTTACTTGATACTTTTAGCTTTGGTTTGAAATGTATATTTTATAACTTATACAGTATCTGTTATATAGCAGCTGAATTTATGGTTTACAAAGCATTAGATTACTGCAGTTCAGCAGATTAAAATCTTGTCGCTGTGGACTACAGAAATACTGAAGGGAAATTAAACATTTGCATGTTTTATTTGCTGTCACACATAACTCGAAATTGATTCCACATAACTAATATGCAACAGCAGTGCAGCTCCAATGGGATGTGCTGTGTACTGAAATTTGTACTTTACGGAAGTTTAATTTTGTTTTCTGCTCATTACCATTAGGCCTTGATGACTGCCTGCAACAGTACATTAAGAACTTTGAGAGGGAAAAAATCAGTGGAGATCAACTTCTGCGAATCACTCATCAGGAACTGGAGGAGCTTGGGGTCACTCGTATTGGCCATCAGGAACTGATCTTGGAGGCAGTGGACCTGCTGTGTGCTTTGGTGAATACAATCTCTGCCTTTTCTATATCAGAACTTTTAAGAAACGTGTTTCAAACTAGTACCTTTTCAGAAAAGACAGTTCATAATTGAAGAAGGAAATTTTGCAGGGCTATGATGAATGAATGAAGGAGAGGTACTAATTGGATAAATCTTTCAGAAAGCCCAAATGAATTGTCTGGTCTCCTGAGCTGTCGCATTCAATGACTTTTTTGTAACATATGGCAACAGGCAGCACAGCATGAGTCAGAAAGCTTAACAGTTGAAGTCAGCAGCCATTTCTCTTCCTTCCCTGATCCCCAGCCCTGTTTAGGCTCTGCTGATCGAGTTCAGGATGAAGCATCGGTTTATAATGCTAAGTTTTTCAGTACTATAGAACTGGGAATTTAACATCTTTCATATTTCACAGTCAGTTTGTCTTCTTTATCATAAATACATTCTGTATGGAGGCCTGTAGGGAATGTAATGTATTAACTAGGTTGTTTTGCTAACAATATTTACAAGTTTTAGCAGAAAAAAAAGCAAGTATTTAAACATGTTTTTCAACACTCCATTGATTAACTTATGTTGTTCTATAATTCACGTGTGGTCTTTTCCACAGTTATTATTATTAGAGTTACTCTCTGCAAAAATAACATTTCAAATTTTGCAAATACAATACTTAGATGTGTTGTGAATTGTGAGGAGGAAAGTGATAGACTTAAAGAGGACATAAATGGGCCAGTAGAATGAGCAGACTGACGGCAGATGAAACTTAATGTAGAGGAGTGTGAAGTGATACTTTGGAAGCAAGAATGGAGAAGTAACATCCTATGGTGTAGGAACAGAGAGACCATGGGAAAGGCTGGGTATTGGCGTACAGATTGTTGAAGCTAGCAAGGCAGTTTGAGAATATGGTCAATAGGAACACACAGGATTTGGAGCTTTAGGTACAGAGCCAGAGAGTGGAATCTTATTAGCTGCATCAAATCAGCTTTTGGAGGTAGGATGACATACTCTGGATTTGTTCCCACCTCTGCACAATCTCGTCAGAAAGCAGAATCTGAACGACTTTGCCACTTACCTGGGAGTGGCAGACAGATAAATATCAGCAGATTAACGTCTAGGAACAATTTGGACATGTTGCTGAAATCTTACTTGTGGTGGATGGTTCCCCTGCTGAAGCTAAGTCTGGCACATTTCAGGAGGTGTTCTGTCGGAAGCAGAACAAAGTCTAATGTTCCCAAGCTGGTTCCTACCAGCCACTGATGCCAGATCACCACATTTGCGACTGTGAGACTTCATGCGGAGGAACATCGTCGCCAAAGTGATGGCCTGAAAGATCTGGTCACACTTTATTTTGTGCCCAGTTTTGAAGTCTGCCGAGGACTCTTCCATTGCAGGCAGGCCTGTGATTTCCTGCCTGCATTGGCAGAGCCCACTCCTCTCAGTGGGGTCCAACTACCAGCAATCTTGGGAGCCCATCTGTGGTTCTTGGACTGGCACCTGGAAGCAGCCTGTTGATACTTATCTCCAGAAACAATGTGCAGGCAATTGGATCTCAGGAACAAAAGGTGTCAGAGCTCAGAAATTATTCAGGCATGTATTTGAAAACAATGTCAATGACTATACGTGCTTATATATTGCCGATTGCACTTTTCCTGCAATGAAGCCTTTCAAGTTGCTTCATAGGAGCATTATGGAGCTACGTGTCACTTGTGTCTCATAAGCAAAGGTCAGGTCAAAAGCTAGGTGTTAATACATTTCTTAAACAAAAAAGAAAAATGGGAAGGTGTTGGGAGGGAATTTGAGAGCTCAGGGAAAGCTCAGTGGTGGGAGCAATTAAAATTGGGAGGGCACAAGAGACCAGAGGATTGCATTTATCTCAAAGAGTTGTAGAGCTGGAGGAGATCACAGATGAATTGAAAATAAAGTTGTGAATTTTACAATCAAAGGCATTGCTTGACCAAGAGCCAGTGTAAATCAGTGAGAACTCAGGGGTGATGGGAATGGGACTTGATGTGAGTTAAAATACGAGAGTAGATCTTTGGGTGCAGCGTAAAATATGAGAAACCAGACATAAGTGTGTTAGAATAGTTGAGTTTAGAAGTAATAATGGATGGGGTTTTCAGGAGTACGTGTGTTGCAATAGGGACAAGTTGTGGGAGGGTATAGGGTAGAAGTAGACAGTCTTAATGACAGCATAGATATGAATTGAGAAACTGGTCTATGATTCAAATGTTCCACCAATATTGTGAGGAAACTGGCTTAATCTCAGATTTAGCAGGGAGATTGATGGAGCCAATAGGGAACATTGGAATGGGAAATGAAGATGATGACTTCCTTCTTCCTGATGTTTAATTCGAGGAATTTTCTGCTCATCGATGCTACATATCAAACAAGCAGTTCACAAATATGTAAGACGATGAAGTTCAAAACTAGGAAAGTTGGTGAATCTTGATAAAATACTGATTTGGCTTTAGCTGGAGTATTGTACCCAATTCTGGAGAATGCACTGTTTTCTGTACAGTGTGGCGGAGGCAAATTCAGTTACATTTTCTAAAGGGAATGAGATAATCACCTGAAGAGATAAAAATTGGAGGGCTGCAAGGTAAATCTGGGGATTAGCTGAATTGCTGTTGCAGAAGAAAAGACAAGATTTCAATGAGCCACCTGGTCATGTTTTAAACTGCAACCATTCCGTGTACTTGCAGCAACAGTGAAGCAACACAATTATCTCAATCTTAAGAGTTGTCCTGGTAACTGCCTGAGAATTATGGTGTAGAAAGGACAAAAAATATGTAATGCACACCAAATAAAAAGGCAAAGACCTGATTGGCAGAATTCTATCACCGCTAAATTAAACAACAATCCTGAAAAATCAATTTTAAATTTCTTGTATGTATTATGATTAATAAGTTACAAAGTTAGAGTGTAGTCTCGATACTCAACTTGTAATAATATGAAAAAAAGCAGACAAATTGGCATGTCAATGTCATTTTAATTCCTGAGTGAAAACCTCATATAAAAGCTGTTTTATCTCCTTAGAAATCAGAAGAAGTGCCTTAACACTTGTCTTTTTTGCATATTTTTTTATTTAATTCTGACCTATTGCCCCCCAATTACATTTTGAGAGAATTAATTTCCACTTCAACTTTTGTCACTCAGATTCCATTCTGTCTGTCCATCTGTTTTCTTTAATCTCGGTCCTGCTCATCACTTATAAATAAATTCTGTGCTTATGTTCTAATTCAATTAGTTCATCGATTCCCCGAAGTATTTTGACGGCTTGAATTATATCCTTCAATATTTTCTCTGGTTGAAACAAACTTACATAATATCCACAGTCCTCTGAACTTTGTGTTAGAGCCTTTGACAGCACAGTTAGTCTAAATACTTCAGTTTATACTTCTATGCCTAGTTGCAGCTGATTTCACTTTCAGAAATATATCAGAAATGTTAAAAAAAAGAGTTCTGTGGCTATTGGCACTGTTTTCACATGTGGAGCATTCCTCATAATATATCCTCACTGTTCCACAGTCGAAGCGAGGAAAAATGAGCAAATATCATCCAGAATTTTCCTGGTCACAGATCAGCTATGATCCCATTCCCCAACTACTCATTGCAGGCTCCAGAAAGAAGTTAATGCCATTCCCAAATAAGTTAGGTGTGGTAATGTAACCCTTTAGAACTTCCCAAGGTATGTATGTGGATGGAGGGTTGAAAGGTTGTACTGCTCAAGTGTAAAAATCTCTGATATCTCATCATTGTGAGCAGTTGGGTTTTTCTGAGTTCTTTGTAGTTGAGAGATGATAGAAATAAAAATCAGGCAACTCAATAATGGCCAGGCAATCCCCTTGCTTGGCTTATTAAATGGAAAAGGTAGAAATTATTCATCCTTTATGAACTTTAAACCTTTCAATTTTAATTGAATTAATGTTGTCTGGATTCATCAGCAAATCCTGTTCATTTATTTATCAAAGCCTGTTTAGATGGTCTCTTCAGTCAATCCAGAAAGATAGAATATGAAAACAGAATGTGGTCTTTTCAAATAAATGTGGATCAAGAGTATTCAATAGTCTCAATGGAAATGTGAACGTTAATGACAGCTTCATGCCTAGCAGAGGCACTGGATATATCTTGGTGAGACCCTTGATATAAAATCGGCATTTTTGAAGCAGTCAAGCAAATGAACAGAAGTACTTTTTACACTTTGGTGAATTATGATTTTGAGAATTGTCTCCTGCATCGGAATCATTTTCAAATGTGAAATTGTGACTTAAGCTATGCGATAACCAGTGTTCTTCACACAGCTGATATGAGTGAGCAATTCCAACTGTCCCATATTCACAGTTGTAGGATTCCCTTTTTTTGTAATTAATGAAGGACCTTCTGCGATTTTCAATTTATTTCCCTTTCCTCCTTGAATATAAAAGGTAAAATTTACTGTACTTTTTTGAATATGTTCCTCTAAGCGCTTCAAAACACTTTGTATTGAATTGCTTTGGGAATGCTATTTTGCAAAGTGGCAGCAAGCTATGTCAGTAATATGGCGAAACAGTGAGATGAGCGACCATCTGGCCTGTTTATTTTTGGGTGCACCTGTTGAAGCAATGCTGGGACACCAGGTGATAGTCTGCCATATCTGAGAAGTAACACAGGTACTTTGCATTAACTTAATATCACACCCGAATGCTCTGATTTAATATAGAACCCAACAGCACAGTTTGCTGACAGTACCGCAGTATGACTGGATTATGAGATTAGATCCCAATGTTGGACTTAAACCAACAAGAAACTGACCCAGAGGTGAAGGGTCACCGGCTGGCACTGGGCTGCAAGCTGCTCTAGATGTAAATTATCTACTCAAGATATATGAGTCCCAGCCCTCAGTAGTTAAAAAAAAAGCATGATTATGGATTGCACTTTCATCCCTGGCTAACGTTCCTCAAACTAATTGTAACTGCAGCAGATTGGAGCTGTTTCTGTGGGATCTGTTTATTTGTATGCAAGGTCTTCATTAAATAGAAAGTTTATTGTAGCCACAGAAACATTTTTTATTAAAAAATGTGAAGAGTCCATTTACGTATAAGTAGAAGGAGGAAATTAGAATATTTTGCTGTTCTTCGGTCTCTTATAAGAAAATGACAGTAATGGTACAAAGCTTACCTGATCATTTGTCACTGTACCTTACATGTAAACATACTTAAATTATTTTAACATGGAATTGCACAAATCAATATTTTCTCAGTAGCTCAATAAATGTCCATTTACATTTGTTGATTTATCATTCAGAGGAAGTGAGAACTTATTTCTGTTCTAATGTACATTATCCATATCCACAGTTACATATTATCCTTGTGTTTGATGGAAGCTTTGCATCAAAATGGCCAGAATTTTTGTAGAGACCTTTTAAAATGGTAGGGAAAAGTTGGAAAATCTGCCGCAATTTCTGACCGTTTATTAGGATCCATTTCTTTTTTGTGGAATGGGTGAGGCATGCATCACACATGAAGGGACCCTGAACTCATTTTAACTTATTTCTTAGTTCAGACAAGCTTCATTTTAGCTGTTGCATGGGTTTCAAACCCTAGTATGAGAGTCACAAATTGATGATGTAGGTGTAAACTCTCTTGAAGAGCAGATGTAGCTAAATATATTTGTATTTAGCAGGGTAACGCAGTTGATGTGGTTTACGTGGGCTTCAGTAAGGCATTTTATAAAGTCAGGCATGGAAGACTTGTCCAAAAGTTAAGAGCCTATGAGACCCAATACAAGTTGGAAAACTGGAGGCAAATGGGAATGGTGGAGAGTTGTTTTGTGATTGGAAACCTGTGACCAGTGGTACCCTGGGTATTGGTGTTGGGACCCTTCCTCTTTCTTATGTAGATTGACAACTTGAATGTAGAAGATTTAAGTTAACAGAACAAATGAACATTTATGATTTTGTTGCTAGTAAGGAGCTTGTCTCAGGCTGCAGTCTGATATTGAGCAGCTGGTGTATTGGGCAAAACAATGGAATTTAATCCAGTAAGTGCAAGGAGATGCATTTTGGGAGGTATAGTAAGGAAAGGACATACACAATGAATGGTCGGTTGCTAGGGAGAACTGAGGAACAAAGGAACTTTGATGTACAAATCCTTAGATCCGTGAAGGAGTCAGCAGAGGTAGACGGAATGGTGAAGAAGGCATATGAATGCTTGCCTTCATTAGCCAAGGCATATAATATAGGAACAAGGAAGTCTTGTTGCAACTATATAAAGCTTTGGTTAGGCTACAGGTGGAATACTGTGTGCAGTTCTAGTCGCCACGTTATCGGAAGGACATGATTACAGTGGAGAGGGTGCAAAGACAATTCACCAGGTTATTGCCTGGGATGAGAAGAGGCTGGATAGACTGGGTTTGTTTTACTTCAGCAGAGGAGGCTGATGGGGCATCTGATTGAAGTGTGCAGAATTATGGGAGGCAGAGGTAAAGTAGATCGTGAGAATACTTTTCTCATGTCTAAGACCAGAGGGCATAACCTTAAGGTGAGGAGTACATGGTTTAGAGGAGTTATGCGATAGAATTCTTTCATCCAGCGTGTGGTAGAAATATGGAACATGCTGCCTGAGAGGCAGGTACTCCCACAGCATCTAAGAAGCATCTGGATAAGTACTTAAAATGGCAGGACCTAGCAGACCATGGACCAAATAAGGTAAATGGGATTACTGTAGTTTGGTATTTGTTGGTCAGTATAGATGTGGTGGGCCAAAAGGCCTTTGATGTGCTGAATGACTCTATGACTGTATTATTCTAGAAATGGCACATGGTAAAATAGGAATAGAATCGGATGTCAGAGATGCCATGTGGGTAGGGTTGTTAGTTAATGTGGTGCATTTGGTGAGATATGGTAACAAATGGCACAGTTGGCCTCATAGCAAGAATCCCTCTAAAAGCCTGCTTAACTTACACTTAGCCAATAAATTAACTTACTCCCTTCTGATATTTCAAATGCTTAGATGAATTTAAAAAGTCACAATGATCTCAGCAGGATGTTCTGAATTCGTAGTTTGATGAGAGTACTGAGTACAATGTTTTGACATCAAATTACAAAATCCCTCCAGGGCAGAAAGAGGCCATTTGGCCCTTTGAGTCTGCACTGACCTCCAAAGAGCATCCACACAGATCCAATCCCCGCTGTATCCCTAGCCTGGACACTATGGGCAATTTAGCATGGCGCCAGAACCAGGATTACCTAGCTGTCCGGCTATGATACATACCTCTGGTTAGAGTGAGTGGGCGAATCAGACTACCAGTGGATGCCATGGGGGTGGGAAAGCGAGTTTGGGATAGCAGTGTGAGAAAACTCACTTGGTCTCATAGAGAGAAATCCTCTGTGAAACTCATCAAAAATGGCACAGTCAAAATATGGTCAGATCTAGCCCAGCGTTTTGAGTTCGATATATCTCTTCAAGTTCACAGTGAGACAGGTTGAAGTGGGTGTGGGGACCAGAGAAATTAAGACACTCTGTACCACATCAACAGCTCTTGGTGAAGTCATCAAAGTTCAGGTAACAGATCAGAGGCTTATCAGACTTGAATGCTATCTTTGTTTCTCTCTTCACTGCTTCTGCCAGACCTGCTGAGTTTTCCCAGCATTTTCTGCTTTGATTTTTGCTTTTCAGCACATTTTTGCTAATAGCTGACTCTCTTCAGTGAAGTCTAAATTATGTTTATACAACTTTTTTTAAAGAAATAAACAACAAATCTTAAAAGTGCACATTGTTACAAGAAAAAATGTATTGGGGCTGTGCTTTATAAGCATATTTCATACATAGTACCTGCTCAAGAAAAGTCAATTTGTAAATTCTCAATTATCTTCTTGTTTTGGATATTGGTTGCAGTGCTGTGTTTGAAGGTGGGAGGGTAGAAGACAATGCTTAAGCAATACCATGTCTGATTGTGAGATGTGTTTGCAAGGATCAGTCAATACCATCACGGATTTTCAGACTTACACAGAATTATTTGACCTTTGCGTCTTTTTCAGAACTATGGACTTGAAACTGAGAACCTCAAAACGCTATCGCACAAACTGAACGCCTCTGCTAAAAATCTTCAGAACTTCATAACCGGCCGGAGGAGGAGTGGGCACTATGATGGAAGGACTTCAAGAAGATTGCCAAATGATTTCCTGACGTCAGTGGTGGATCTCATAGGCGCTGCTAAAAGCCTCCTGGCATGGCTGGACAGGTAGTTCTCAGAATGTAGTCATTTGTACACTCTGAGTGAAAGACTGTAAATATGTGTAAGGTTATTAGTTGGTTCGAATCAATGGAACTCTTGTTTACCTTGGTAATTAAATTTCCAATCATCCCTATTACAAATTCTACATGCCCTTTTGGGTCAAACGGTACATTTAATTCAGTGGCTTTGTTGGTATGTATTGACTCGAGGATAAATTTCAATAAAAATAGGTTAAAAATTGAGTTTCAATAAATAAATAAATAAATAACATTCCTAAAATTACTATCAATCTGGAACATATATCAGGAATAATTGAAATGTTTAGTGATTTAAATCATGAATAATCAGCTGAACAATTTGTTTAAAACTGCTTTATCAGAGTGGATTTTATTAATGTTGCTTAATTAGTTTTATTGAACCTAGGTTTTTCCTGTCTGTTGTTCCACCACTAGACCTCCAGCAGACAGTTACGCCCAACATTGATTTTGTATTCTGTCAGCATACTTTTTAAACATGAAAATACGGATGGTTAACACAGTGCCAGGAACTCTGAGGGTGGTGGTGGGGGGGGAGTTATTTCCCTTCAGGTAATTGTCTGTTTGGAGTTTGCACATACTTCCCGTGTTTGCATGGGTTTTCTCCAGGTGCTCTGGTTTCCTCCCTCAGTCCAAAGATGTGCAGGTTAGGTGAGTTGGCCATGCTAAATTGCCCATAGTGTTCAGAAATGTAGGTTTGGTGGATTAGCCATGGGAAATGCAGGGCTATAGGAACAGGGTATGTGTGTCGATCTGGAATGCTCTTCAGAGGGTTGGTGCTGAATCAATGGGCCAAATGGCCTGATTCCATGCTGTAGGGTTTCTATTATTGATATGTTGTCCTGTCGAATAGATCTCAATGGTGCAGATACTATGGATGATCATTCTTGTACATCTTTCAGTTAGAAACACTGTAATTGTAGAACGTAAAAGGTGAATATGAAGAAAAGGAAATCCGACATTTGCAGGACTTTGACAGAAAAGAAAGGAGCATGAACAAATTCAAACTTTCATGAAGGTTCAGAGAACATTTGTATAAGCTCAAAGTCCAGCAGCAGTTACCACAGTCTAAGTCCAGAACTCAGAAGGAGAGTGAACCAGCAATATCTGGTAAGCTGTGAATTGTATAAGCATTACTACTGGGGGGCGCAATGTAAATGCATGTGCAAAGAGGTCAAGTGAAATACCTGCCAGGTGCCTTTATTATGACAGAGAAAGTAGGGATTCAGCAAGTATGAATTTCAAATTAAATTTGAATTCTTATTGAGATTAGGCTGTGAATTTCAAGAGTCACTGGTAGCCACTGACCCATGCTGAGTGGGTGGTGGCCTGTTCAGATGGCTGCCTTGATGTTACCTGGAGTAAATGCAATGAATGACTAGATGATCAGCAAAGATGGCCACCATCCACTGAGCATGCAAAGATGGCCACCTGTCCACATACCTGCCAGTGATTCTCAGTGTTCACAGCTCTTTGTAAGCTGTGAAGCAGGATTGTGGCAGGTTTAGCAAGGGATGTCCCCAACTGCAGTAAAGAAAGCTTTTGCTGACCGTGGGAAAGCCTTGGTTCCAGATCACGTTCAGTATTATGAGGAAAATAGAGAAAGGACCATAATTGCTGGGAAGACAACTGATGGGGAAGTGACAATGAAGTGATAATAAGAACGCAACAGAGAGGAATCAATTTGTGAAGAAAACAGCCAAAAAATGAAAAATTGGAGACATAAAACCTGAAACCAAAGACACTTCTCAATACCATCACACTTCCGAATCAATCTGAACATGCAAGAAAAGATCAAGATCATTTCAAGTCAACAGCCAAGTACTGTAGATGCTGAATTTGATTTGAAGTTATCATTTGTCGAACTCCTACTTACTCTGTCATAATAAAAGTGTCAGGTTGATATTTCACTTGACTTCTTGGCGCATGCGTGCACTTTGCACCACCTAGTGGTAGCGATTAGACAATTCCCAGCCATCTGGTAAAATGCAGAGTTGTTATTGTGTATGGGTTTTCAGACCTTATTTTCCAACAATGGGACTGGAAAAATGCACCTCAGAGTATCAGACCTAGACATTATTATTTGGATGATTTTTTTTGCTTCTAAAAGCAGGCTTGCAGATCAATTACCTTGGCCACAACAGTAATACTCAGTGACCTTTTGGCTGCAAAACCCTGTGGAGATAGTAATTGTTATTCGCAATGTTAATGGCTTGGCTGTGCAAATTTGAAACATGCTATATAAATACAAGCTCTTTATTTGTTAGATAGCTGTATGCTTTCTCTATTGCCAATTTTTACAAACTAGAGATGCCCCCTTCAGAAATATGCATGCATATCTATAGATAATACTTGCATAAGCTGTTGACGCTAAAACAAAAATTTGTTACTTAAAATGAGTTTATCTAATAAAAGAATAGTAAATTTTGTTTTGTTGATAAAGTGCAGTGTGGATATGGTAAAATTGGTTCTGTCCTGTGATTAACTGTGCTTGAGAGAAAATTTTTAACAATTATAAAGTCATAAATTGGGCTATAATTACAAGACACATTATTTTATGTTGTGTTAATGGTTTTCAGCCTTATTCTATATTTGCCAGTAGTTTTGTTTAAGCTGCTTTTATTGAGCCATTTGACATGGATAAATCTTCAAAGAATGCTAATGCAGGTAATACTTTGTCCATTGCTCCCATCAGTAACTTCAGTGGCATTAATTTCTCTATTGAGAGTGAAAGCACAATAATATTGACAGGATAAGATCATGTCAACAAAATTGAGAGATGAGTTAACTGATTTATTGTTTGCAATTGACCACTGATGGCAACTAAAGTTCTAACTAAATCAGTGATATGGAATGATAATGACTTGACCAACCAGGTTTGAATTGTTGCTATTGAACCTGCAGACAATAGTGATGAAGGTGGGGGGAGGGCTGTTCCAGCTTGCTGGGATTTACTGTGAGTCAGAGATTGCCAGTTTGAATGCAGGTTTAGGGAACCATCTGGCTCAGTGCTCTGACAACTGTCTGAAACTTCACGAAAAACAGTTGAAGGTAAAACGGTCTTCATTTCTCTCACCCTTTCACTTCCTGCTCACCACTCCCTAGTCCCATCCACTCCCTAGTCCCATCCACTCCCTAGTCCCATCCACTCCAAGCCATAGAGCTCCTTTGCCCGGCTATTTACCATACCATCTCAGTCAGCACTCAACACGGGCAGACCTCAGGACTCGTGCTGAGATTAAATAAAGTTCCACGATCGGACATTTTCCTCTTTTTCAGGTGAAGTATTTTGCCAAGTCAGATACACTTTGTCTAGTCCACCATAGCTCCCGGAGACTTTTCTCACTCAGTCTTCAGTTTTGCACCTCACTTACGATATAGCTGGGCTCCATGTTGCCTGTCTCATGGAACCGTGCAGCAGGAGTGCGACAAGTGATTGCTGCTGCACTGCTGCCATATTTGAAGCCTAGCTCCACACCACCTGAGATGCTGAAAGCAAGGAACTCATTTTTTTTAAAATCACTCTTGGAATGTGGCTGCCACAAAATGTTTTCCATCTCTAATTCCCCTTTGAGAAGGTGGTGGTGAGCTGCCTTCTTGAACCACAGTGGTCCATTTCCTGCAGGTAGACCCACAATACTGTCAGAGAGAGAAATCCGGGTTTTTGACCCAGTGATGATGAAGAAACGATGATATATTTCCAAGTCAAGACGGTGGGTGGCACAGAGGGGAACTTGCAGAAGGTGGTGTTCCCAGCTAGCTGCTGCTCTTGTCCTTCCAGGAGAAAAGTTGTGGTGGACGTGAAATGTTAACTCTGTTTCTCTCTCCACGGATGCTGCCAGACCTGCTGAGTTTCTCCAGCATTATGTGTAGAAATGTACTTTTGTTGTGGCGAAAAGGCCGTTCTTATGCCTGTAGGGCTCTAATAAGCAAAGATTGTTATTTCAAGCATATATGCAAAGGAGCAGTTATTTTCCTCTCTGGAAGTCTTATAGACTCTATAAGGAATGCAGGTCACACAGATAGCCATCCAGTCTCATTCTGTGCAAGGTAATTATGTAATTTTAAGACTTACTAGTCATCTGACATCCTGTTTTTGGGACTTCCTGTATGTTTTGCATGTAGTAAACATATACAACACAACATTACCATGTATAGCCTATGATTACCTTCTCTATTGTCCTCCTACGCACTTAATCATTGCACATGAAATAAAATGAAGATTGAAAAATACTTTTGGAGAGAGACACAAAAGACAAAGAAAGAAACAAGTATAGAACACTGTAGTAATGAAATGCTTCACAAGTCGTAGATCATAGAGCTGTACAGCAGGGAAACAGACCCTTTGGTCCAACTTGTCCATGCTGAGCAGGTATCCTTAGTTAATCTAGTCCCATTTGCCAGCACTTGGCCTACATCTCTCTAAACCCTTTCTGTTCATATACCCATCCAGGTGACTTTTAAATGTTGTAATTTTGGCAGCTCATTCCATACACGCACCACCCTCTGCATGAAAACATTGCCCCTTAGGTCCATTTTAAATCGCTTCCCTTTCACCCCAAATCTATGCCCTCTAGTTCTGGACTCCTCTATCCCAGGGAAAAGACTTGTCTATTTATCCTATCCATGCCCCTCTTGATTTTATAAACCTCTATGAGGTCACCCCTCAGCCTCCGAAAACAACCCCAGGCTATTTAGCCTTTTCCTGAAGTTCAAACCCTCCAAACCTGGCAACATCCTTGTAAATTCTTTCTGAACCCTTTCAAGTTTCACATCCTTCCTATAGGAGGGAGACTGGAATTGCACACATTATTCCAAAAGTGGTCTAACCTATATCCTGTGCAGCTGCAGCATGACCTCACAACTTCTATACTCAATGTTCTGACCAATAAAGGAAAGCATACCAAACATTTCTTCACTATCCTACCTATCTGCGACTCCACTTTCAAGGAAATCAATTTTTCATGACTACAGTTGTTGATCAATAATAACCTGCAGTGTCAGGACAGTGGTGTCAATGGTTATGCCATTGGACTTGTAATCTGGTGACTGAGATGAATGCAACGGTATGATACCATGATAGCAGGAGAAATTTAATTTTAATTCTTCAAATCTGGAATCAAAAGCCAGTCTCAGCAATGACGACCATGAAACCCAGCTGCTTCACTAATGTCCTTGTGGGAAGGAGATCTGCCATCCTTAACTGGTCTGGCCTGGTCTGGCCTACATGTGACTCCAGATCTACTGCAATATTATAGATTCTGAAATTACTAATTAGAGATGGGAAACTAATTAGAGATTGGCCTTGCCAGCGGCACCCATATCCCATTTTTTAAAAAGCCACTTATTATGTTCATTGAGTGCATCAACTCTAATCTTCACTACATTTTGGAGGAGGTCAGGTAGCTAAATAGTCGAAATTCCTGCTTCACAAGCCAGTTAATCAGTGAGGACTGCAATAGCGCACCCTGTGGAGAAGCAGTGTATTTCTGAATGCAACCTCTGGTGTTCCACATTTAATTGCACGAGTACATTGCTGTCAGATTTACCCCGTAATAACAGTAACTGTTGTTAACCTTACTGTTATTATTACACCGAAATCAAGCCAACTAGCTATCTGACTGATATAGTACTTTGATAAGCATTAAACTGCACTGTAGTTTTGGGACTGCCTGAGAAAATAATTATAATCGTTATTATTCTTATTCACATTGTTCTCTTGCTGTAATGATGATGTCTGCCAAGTCTCCTGACAGGTTTGCTCGTCTTTCAGCAATGTCTTCTGTTTTCCTTGGTCCTTCAGTTACTCTTGAGCCGTTAATGTGGGCTGCAACCTTGTTTACATAATCTAGACTGACATCTCATAGCAGAATGAATGTGACATTGTCAATTGTGTAATCATTCAGATGAAATGTTAAGCTCAGGCTTCATCTGCCTGCTCCCATGATTCAAGTGAGTGTTCAAGATCTTGCAGCAGTGTTAAGTGAAGCAGATGGCATTTTCTCGGTGATCCGGGCACAACTGTTTGTCAGCCACCACTGAAACAACAAATGGCAGTTTGCTGCTGCTTGTGGAATACTGTTGTGTGAGAAATAGCTGGCACATTCATCTGCATCACAGCACTTTGAGCATTTAAAAGTAACTCATGGTATTGGAGGCATTTTGACATATTGCTCAGGTGATAAAGCACAGTATAGATTTAAGTTCTGCTTCTGACTCTCTTTGCAATGTTACGCACCACCAGCTTGATGTAATTCAGTGAGAGCACACTGGTGTCAGGCTCCAAGCTGCCATGTGTGGAATTTGTTTTATTTCTTTGTACATGTTCAGGTGGCAAAATATCTTCAGTCCTTGCACCTATTGAATTAAATGTGAAAAATGCTTTTGCGGCGATGGGTCTTTCCTTGAACAGGAACAGGAATATGAAGTCTCAATTTCCCCTCTGACATATCTCCACGGAGGCCAGTATCCCTTCATCAAGTCACTCTTTATTGACACGTGCACATACGTGGTTGCTAACCAACCAGCTCAGAGCCATTCCCTAGTGTGATTGGAATCTCTGCAGTATCTGTTTATATCTGTCAGCCAGGACTCCCTGATTAGCCTCGGTTAACAGCCCCAATCAGGGAACACATACTCAAAAAATCCATTCCAATCACTTTTACGGTAAAAGCATCACCTGCACTTTACTCTTTGAACTTTAAAACTGAAGTGTTAGAAAAATTGTCCTCCATGAATTGATTATTTCTAGGCCCAGTTGTGTTTGTTACAATATTTAATTGTGTTCTGGTTCATATTCAAATTCAAATTATTTAGGTTCCCATTTTGTAGGAATCATTGGACTAAGCAATTTTATAAGACAAAAAAAGGTTATTTACAGTTATGACGGCTTTTATGCTGTTTGACAGAAAGATCTTGATAAGATGTGGACCTGGATTTCAGATTTTTCTAGCTACTATTTATCATGATTTATTCTCTTCTTTTTCTAAGATCTCCATTTGCTGCTGTGACAGACTATTCTGTTACTAGAAACAACGTAATTCAACTCTGTCTGGAACTCACCACTATTGTACAACAAGTAAGGAAACTCATTTTTCTGTTCAGAAAGTTGTTGTTTATTCACCACACAACTGATATTTTTCTATTTGTGTATATAGCTGTTTCAGGTTTACCTAATCGAAAAGAGCAATTTCTGATGAATAATGATGCCACATGTACTTAAAACTGGGTTGCAATTCCTCAAATTGAACAATTTGCTGCCAATCTGGCCCATAGGCAATAGATACAATTTGGGCATGCTGACTAAATATTTGCCTAATCATCTCACTAAAACAACCACAATTGTAAGTTTTCTACAGTTAAGCCAATGTACTGAACTCTAAATGTTATCAGAAAAATCAAAATTTGAAAATGAATGAAATTAAAGCCATTTGGATTTTTTTTCATGGAGACAGATAATATATAACACTCAGCAAATATTGTAAACAGAACTGAAGCTACCTTTTAGCCAAAAAGAAATCATGCTACTTTTCCTCACTCTTTATTAACGTCTTTCCAGTTGAACCCAAACTCTTGCTCAGAATAAACTCCAAACAATGGTTAGCTTGGGTTTAATTCAACTAATATCAATACTCTGTTAGAACTCAAGGTTGCTTTTTTTGTTATTAAAGTTGCAACAACTCAGTTATAGAGAATAAAGTTACTTTCATTTAAGGGTCTATAAAATATGGCTTCGACCATAAGACCATAAGATATAGGAGCAGACTTAAGCCATTCAGCCCATCATGTCTTCTCCATTGTTCAATCATGGCTGATATGTTTCTCAACCCCATTGTCCTGCCTTTGCCCGATAACTCTTGAAACCCTTACCAATCAAGGACCTATCTATCTCTGTCTTTAATACATTCAATGACTCGGCCTCTACAGCCCTCTGTGCCAATGAGTTCCACAGATTAACTACCCTCTGGCTGAAGAAATTCTTCCTCATCTCAGTTCTAAAGGGTCATCCCTTCACTCTGAGGCTGTGCTTTCAGGTCCAAGTCTCTCCTATTTATGGAAACATCTACTCCATGTCCACTTTATCCAGGCTTCTCAAGCCTCTGTAAGCCCTTCATTCCTGGTATCATCCTTGTGAACCTCCTCTGGACCCCAGCCAAGGCCAGCTTATCCTCCCTTAGATTTAGGGCGGAAAACTGCTCACAATATTCCAAATGCAGCCTGACCAGAAGAATGGGAGGACTGCAGATGCTGGAGATCAGATTCAAAAAGTGTGGTGCTGAAACAGCACAGGCAACATCTGAAGTTTCAGGCATATGAAGAGCTTATGCTCGAAACGATGATTCTCCTGCTCCTCGGATACACCTGACCAGCACCACACTTGCAGCCTGACCAGAGCCTTACACAGTCTCAGCAGTACATCTCTGCTCTTGATTTCTAACCCTTGATTTAAAAACGGAAGAAGTATGCAAATATTGTTATTAGGTCTCCTGGCAGTTTATCCATAAGAATCATGCTTACAATATCATCACTACATTATAGCACATGGCCTGAGAGAATAAAGATCTCATACGCCATCTTACCTCACATTAGTTGAAATATGACACACTACTGAAAGCATACTCCTCTACGAAAGCACACTCGTTTAATATTATCCAGACACTCCGGTGCCTAATGTCTGTATGTAACATTTAGTTATAATAACTGTTTGTTGGATTCATCCGTACTCCAATATCCATGACCAGTTCCTTATCTTACGGGCGATAATGTGTATATATTGCTGTAGCAGGGAAGGTACACTGTTGAAAGCACATTGATACCAAACTTTGTCAATAACAGTGGAAATAGATGAGTCTCCTGGGCCGGATGGGACTTATGCTAGGATTCTCTGGGAAACCAGGGAGGCGATTTCCGAGTCTTTGGCTTTGATCTCTATGTCATCATTATCTATAGGAATAGTGCCAGAAGATTGGAGGATAGCAAATGTTGTTCCCTTGTTCAAGAAGGGGAGTAGAGACAACCCTGGCTATTATAGACTATTGAGCCTTACTTCAGTTGTGGGTAAAGTGTTGGAGAAGGTTATAAGAGCTAGGAATTATAATCATCTAGGAATAAATTAATTAGGGATAGCCAACACAGTTTTGTGAAGGGTAGTTCATGCCTCACAAACCTTATTGAGTTATTTGAGAAGGTGAGCAAACAGGTGGATGAGGGTAAAACGGTTGATGTGGTGTATGTAGATTTCAGTAAGGCGTTTGATAAGGTTCCCCACGGTGGGCTATTGCACAAAATATAGAGGCATAGGATTGAGGGTGAGTTAGTGGTTTGGATCTTAAATTGGCTAGTTGAAAGAAGAAAGAGGGTGGTGGTTGATGGGAAATGTTCATCCTGCAGTTTAGTTACTAGTGGTGTGCTGCAAGGATCTGTTTTGGGTCCACTGCTGTTTGTCATTTTTAAAAACAACCTAGATGAGGCCATAGAAGGATGGGTTAGTAAATTTGCGAATGACACTAAAGTTGGTGGAGTTGTGGATAGTGCTGAAGGATGTTGTAGGTGACAGAGGGACATAGATAAGCTGCAGAGCTCGGCTGAAAGTTGACAAATGGAGTTTATTGCTGAAAAGTGTGAGATGATTCAGTTTGGAAGGAGCAACATGAATGCAGCATACTAGGGTAATGGTAAGATTCTTGGTAGTGGAGATGAGCAGAGAGATCTCAGTGTCCATGTACATAGATCCCTGAAAGTTGCCACCTAGGTTAATAGGGTTGTGAACAAGGCATACGGTGTGTTCGTTTTCATTGGTAGAAGGATTGTGTTTTGGAACCATGAGGTCATACTGCAGCTGTACAAAACTCTCGTGTGGCCACACTTGGAGAATTGTGTCCAGTTCTGGTCACCGCATTATAGGAAGGATGCGGAAGCATTGGAAAGAGTTCAGAGGAGATTTACTAGGATGTTGCCTGATATGGAAGAAGGGTCTAACGAGGAAAGGATGAGGGACTTGAGGTTGTTTTCATTAGAGAGAAGAAGATTGAGAGGTGACTTAATTGAGACATATAACATAATCAGAAGGTTAGATAGGGTGGACAGTGAAAGCCTTTTTCATCGGATGGTGATGGCTAGCATGAGGGACATAGCTTTAAATTGAGAAATGATAGATATAGGACAGATTCTGCGCTGGAAAAGCACAGCATGTCAGACAGCATCCGAGGAGCAGGAAAATCGACGTTTCAGACAAAAGCCCTCCATTCCTGATGAAGGGCTTTTGCCCAAAACGTCGATTTTCCTACTCCTCGGATGCTGCCTGACCTGCTGTGCTTTTCCAGCACCACTCTAATCTAGACTCTGGTTTCCAGCATCTGCAGTCCTTGTTTTCACCTCTCGATATAGGATAGATGTCAGACGTAGTTTCTTTACTCAGAGAGTAGAAGGGGCATGGAACGCACTGCCTGCAACAGGAGTAGACTCACCAGCTTTAAAGTCATTTAATGGTCATTGGATAGACATGTGGATGAAAATGGAATAGTGTAGATTAGATGGGCTTAGGATTGGTTTCGCAGATCGGCAGGTTTCGCAAATTCAGGGGTGGAAGGGCCTGTACTGTGCTGTGATGTTCTATGTTCTCTGTTACATCCTGATACTTTCTCCCACGTTTCAAATTTTTTTAGCAGATGAAGTCTTCCATAGTGCAATGGTAGTTGTACTTCGTCAAATCCAAAAGTAAATCCTTTACACTTTATCTGAATCAGCTTCTTTCACATTTTGTAAGGTGTGTTTTGATCATCCCTGCTTGCCTTCACAAATCACTGTCCAAAGAATTTAAAACTTTGTTCTCTTTATGTGCATTAACTGGAATAAAAACTTATAAAGTGCCCCAGAAAACAAATGTGGAGGATGATTTTACCGTAGGCTGTAAGCATAAAAATTAGAAGTGATGTGACTCATGATTAAACAAAAATTAAACACCTACATTTTACAAGCAAGCTCTAAAACTAAAAATAGAGGTGACATTTGTTCATCAGTATAATATTTCCAACGTGTGGGTAGCCTGATGAAACTGGGGCTGAAATGTCTACCTCCCTGCCAGATGGCTGTAGATTTGAGCTTCCAAAGTTTTCTGTTACTCAAACCTGCTAACTGCTGCTTGGGTGTGAATTTCACTAGTTCTTAATGTGAGTCTTGCTAAGTGTACAGAAAATTTCTTGACATAAGGCATCTCTGTGTGGGTGCAGGAGTGGGAATCTTGGTTAGAAGTAGGCTCCACATCCAGTGACATAATTGCTTCCTTATGCATATAGATTTGAATCCATAAGAGTATTGGAAGCTGTAACCTCTCTGACAACTTAGTCCAGTGATCACTTGACAAAGCTAACCATGCCAAACAAATGATAAAACCTTTAGGCCATCACAAGCACTATCTCAGGATGAGAAAGTGCACAATCCTGAGGTAGATATTGAAAGGAGAGACAAAGAATACAGAACCATGCTGCAATATTTTCATCAAAGACCATGGAAATGCCGTACAAACCAAAAAGGAGCTTGTTGCGGATCTGGAAACCCTGAAATCTTTTGCATGGATTGAAAGAGGGGAAAGCAAAAGAAAGAGTTTGCAAGAGAATTGAGGCATTGAGAACATTTGCAAGCTTTCTAACCTGGTTGTCACTGATCGTTCTGAATGAAGCTTTACAATGTTGCCAAGTGTGAATCGTCAGTGGTGAAACATGAGTAAAAGGGACAAGAATTTTACCTGAGCTGTGTGTCACAAGTTTGTTGGTGAGGTCCTTAAAATGTATTTGTTGTATTTTGAAAGCATTATGGGAAAAAAAGTCATTAAAAATGTAATGCTTTCTTTCCTTATTGGGTGGAAGTTTAATAAAGGTGACACTTCTCAGGAAGGTTGTGTTTTAAAATACCTCATAAAAGGTGAGATTGAGTATTCTTGAAAGCCGAGCATATGTTGCCCATCCACTTTCCCTTGGAGTAAGGGTCTCACCAGACTACTTCAGGGGACCATTACAATATTTTGCTGTGGGTGTAGAGTTACTTATAGACCAGCCCAGGCAAGGATGACAGATTTCATTCCGTTACAGAAGTGTATGAGTTCTTTTTTAACAACAATCAGTGAAGCTAGTCATGATGACCATCATTGAGGCTAGCTTTTCTATATTCATGTTATATTAATTGAATTCAACTTGTGTTAGCTGCCATGATGGGATTTGAGCCCACTGACCTAGATTATTAGCCTGACACTCTGAGTTACGAGACTACTGACAGCATCAGTACCCCATCTCAGCCTGTGATCTGATGGCCATGAGGAAAGAAACCAAGCCAAGTGACCAATGAAAAGCAAGTGACCATTTTGCCACATGACACAAAAGAGGCAGCTTATTTTGGGATCCTGGCAGCAAGAGAGTGTGGGAAAAAGAGAAAGAGAGCAAGAGAATGCATCTACTGCTGTAAAGAGCAGGAAATGGTTGCTTTTCTGTTAGTAACCAAGCAGAATACTGGTGAGATTTGGTTTCTTGTTGAAAAGAGAACAACAGAGGAGATAAGAATTTTGGCAAAAGAACAATGGGTTACTGAGGGGATCTTTGCTGGTAGAAATTGATTCCAGAAAACTTTAGCAGAGCGGAATAATTCTTGCAAGACATGGGAAGATTAGAAATGACAAGGAAAAGTCAGCCATTTGGAAAGCTGGATCCTTACTCTCATAATGCTACATAACAGCTCAAAGTACGTGGTAAACTAAAAGGATTTGGAAGGCGTATTTCAACTGCGTTAATTAGCGAATGCAGAAGTACCGTTGACTTAAGTTTGATGTATTAGTAAGGTATACTAAAATAGCTTTGAATGTGTGCCTGATTTGTTTCTAATACATGTATATATAGTTCATACATTTTTTTAAATGAATGAAATTACACACCATATTTTAACAGTGCATCCTGTTGCAAACAACTACGCAGGGATTGAAGTTTTATTACCATTGTGTGAGAGAGGAAATATCTCTGATTAGCATACTTTACACATTAGACATGAGATTTGCCTCCTGCACCCCCTCAGTCCTGCAATTTCCACACACTCTCAGCTGTTAGACTGTTACATCTTGATAATTGAAAATCAAGCTGATGTACCACAGTGCCAAACTTAACATAAGTACTTTCCTCTTAAATTTTGCACCTTTGTTGGGGATTTGCTTCTGACTGGCTCAGAATGTTTTCAGTGTTATTCAACCAAATGCTGCAAAAGCATAGCTCTCACCACTGTGTGTTGTTAACTTACTTCCTATGAGTCATGGAGCTAGAAATGTAAATGAGCTCTTTGGGGACAGAGAAGTGTTGAAATTCTGCTGAATTTATTTAGTGTTTGCTGTTTGAAGAGAACTGTTGCCTACCTTTTATATCATGAGTCATCTTCGGTAGAATTCTCATTTATAGAGGCCAACAGATATGGAGAAAGCTGAAAACTACCTCATATGAAACTGTAGGAGGCTTTGTTGAAATTTGATGCTTATTTAATTTCTTCTTGCCATTGCCTCTGTTTAGTGGGAAGATATTGAGTGAGATCGGTATGCAGGAGGACTAAAATACTTTCTCTGGGATTTCAGAAGGAAGTGAAGTCAGGCTCAATTGTAACTGCCAGGTTTTATTTTAATATTTGAAATGAGTCATCCCAGGAGAAGTGGTAATGGAGCCTGTGACTGTAAATGATTCCTCCTGTGAGACTGGTGCTTGTGGTCAATGGAGGTAGCGCCCCAATCAAGGATTCTTATACTCCTGTTCCCAAATCCCCAGAGCATCTTTTCAAACATCTTACTTACCATGACTTCATCTGGCCACTCATCTGTGTGTTTCTCCAGGCTCCTGTGGTGGTTTTGACATTGCATAAGCCCTTTACTTTAATATACCACCACCGCCCCAATGTTCTCACAGGGCTGTCATATTTTCAAATTAGTTTTCCCCCTTGTCAGCCTTCATTGGAAATCTTGAACAAAGTCAGAAATCAGCAAAGGGAAAATGAGCAGTTTGGGAGCCAGATATCCTTGGATTTAGAAGTGAACACATCCAATTTTAATTCTTCAAACATATTATTCTTACCTTAGTGGGGTGGGTAGGATTGGTGTTATGAGCTTGAGAGGATGATGTTATGAGCAACCATAAAAGCTGAACAATTAATCTGCTTATACTTCACAGTTGAAGAATTGTTTGGTGTTTGCAAGTTCTTTGTTCTTCTACAGTCAAAAGATAAATGCTACATTGGACAGAAAAATTGTAGCTTTTAGCACTTGTGTAATTTGTTATGCAATATTCCAGAATACAATATTCCAGAAAAACCTTGATTCCTGTGATTAGTTTCTCAGAATTTTCTCCATTCCTTTTCAGCTTTTCTCATGTTAAATGGGACATGATTGATCCTTCACATCATTTTTAAATTTGGTTATAGTTCTGTAAATGGATGCCTTTCCTGCCACTAGCCCAAATCATTTATACAGGATGGAAACTGGCATTGATATACACTGGCCTTCTAGCATTAGTGACTCATTGTTTTTGAGGCCAACAAATCCTGGGCAGGAACTTGAATCCAGGCCCCTCTGGCTCAGGGGTAGGGGAAAACTGGAGACTCCAGCTCCTGATTTTTTTTTTCTGATTATTTTCCTCTCTCCTCCTATGGAATTGTACCTTTATTATGACCAGCCAAAGTTCACAGCTGGCAGGTGGGTGGAGGGGTGAGAGCTATGAATGTCTGTACATTGCAACAATGTGCCAGTCTGTACATTACAAATCCCCTGTGAGGATTGTTGTGGATTGAAATTCCTTCAAGTTGCTGCAAACCTTTTACACAAGTGATTTCTGGCTTCATCACAGAAATGCGGAGGGCAAATACAAATGTCATTTGGCACAGCATCAACTGGAATATTCCTTAGGAACATGCAATCAAATGTGTAACTTGGAAAAATGCAAAATCTATTGGAAGTACAAAAAAAGACATCTTGCAGCCAATATTAGAGGAGTTGAGTTATGTTGGCTGAAGTACAAGTGTGGGATTCAGGTTAAGCTCATTATACATTTGAGTGTAAGACAATGTAAGGCAAACTTTCGCAATTTCTAAAAGCTATTTTATGTTTTAATCTTCTTGCCCTTACAATCTTATATAACTTATCCTATCGTGCAAGAATCTTGTTCTGCAGATTCTTCCATTTTTGAATTGACTTTGTTTTCTTGATATTGGCAATGTGTAGGAGGAACGTTAGTAACAATTTGTGATAAAGCTACATTGAAACACTGCAACACAAAATCTATTAATAGCTGCAGTGCGCTATTTGATTTTGAGAGTGGAGTCTTGGAAAAAGGTGGAACAAATAGTTAAAACTAGCAAGTGGCTCTTGCTTGTCAAACAGACCGACATTTTAGCAATGCTGCCATGATCAGTGTTGGGTCCTGAGCCTACGAAGGTGAATAGCTGGATAATTTTAGGATATCTGAAGAAGGTTGTCAAAAGCTGCGGCAGGATATAGATCAATTGAAATGTTAGGGAGAGAATTGGAAGATGGAGTGTAATTGAGACAAGTGAGGTGATGCATTTTGGGAGATGAATTGTGAGAGGAAAGTACAGTGTACAGTAAATGGCAGGACCCATAGCAGCATTGATATACAGAGACATCTAGCGATGCAAATCCATAGTTCCCTGAAAGTGGCAGCACAAGTGGATTAGTTGGTAAAGAGGGCATGCTTGCCCTTATCGGTGGGGCATTGAGTACAAAATTTAGCAAGTTGTCTTGCAGCCATACTTTGAATACGGTGTGCTGTTCTGGTTTCCACACCATAGGAGGGATGTGGAGGCTTTGGAGAGGGTGCAAATGAATTAAATTGAATTGAATTGAATTTATTGTCACGTGTACCAAGGCACAGCAAAAAGCAAAAGAGGTTTACCAGGATGTTGCCTGGATGGAAATCTGTTAGCTATAGGTTGGATAAACTTGGATTGTTTTCACTCGAGTGTTAAATGCTGAGGGGTGACATGATAGAAACATATAAAATTATGAGAGGCATAAATAAGGTATTGGAGTATTTTTCCCAGGGTGGAAATGTCAAACACTAGGGGACATGGGTTTAAGATGAGAGGAGGAGCATTTAAAGGAGATGTGCGAGGTATGTTTTTCACACAGAGGGTAGTAGTTGCCTGGAAGGCGCTGCCAGGGGAGATGGTAGAAGCAGATACAACAGCCACATTCAAGATTTATTTAAACAGACATATGACCAGGCAAAGAATAGAGGGATATGGATCATGTGCAGGCAGATGAAGTTAGTCTGGAAAGGCACCATCGTGGGCTGAAGGACCTGTTCCTTTGCAGTACTATTCTATGTTCTAGGGCATGTGAAGTCATGCATGGGTCAGGTGTGCAGTTTGCAAGGATCAAAAGTGGACAGGTCAGATGTACCAAAGTCCAGAGGAGGATTTGGCCTCTTGACAAAATTCACGTCAATGGAATTAAAGGTACATTGGCAATGTGGATACAACATTGCATAAGGGGCAATAATTGGCTGATTTTCAGATTAGAGAAAGGCATGTAGTTGTGTTCTCCATGGGCTGGTATTGTTGCATAAGGCAGTTAACAGCTGAAAGAATTAATTGATGAGCTGATGAGATGAAGTCCACCCATTGAATGTAAAGGACTCTTTCTGGGAGGAGCAACTAGTGTTTAAGTATGAGTTTCCACGTAGCTATGCAGTAATTGTATGTCACCTTAAGTCTTAAAACCAGCTAGTATGGAACCTAGCTGTAATGTCATGTAACTAGCAATGAAGTACTAAATAATAAGCACACTGTGTAGCAAGATAGAGTCTCATTTCTGGCAAGGATGTCTTTGGGCATCATTTCCATGAGGTAGCAGTAACTATGACTTATGCAAGTAAGAAGGTCTAGTAGCAATGAATCTTTCCATATCATCTCTGATGATACTGGTGGACAGTAACCACAACATCAACCAGATATTAGTACCACTACCATTTGGTTCGATGGGACATCATTTCAAGATTTAAAATGATAAGCACTTGAAAATGTAGCAAACAGTGAAAAGTTCAGGAGGGCAGTGCAGAGGGTGGATGTGTGGCAGATGGACTGTAATGTACAGAAGTGTGAAAGTGATACATTTGGTAAGAGGGATCAGGAAAACAGCATACACCAAGTAATGTAAAGTGACATGGACATGCAGGAATAACAGATCGAGGAGTTTATTTCAAATGTTCTTGAAGGTGGAAAGATAAATTCAGATTAGAATAAGAGCCAATGGGATTCTTGGCGTTAATAATAGAAAATGCAATATAAATTTAATAATAGAAAACATCCAGAATAGAAAACATAATTCAAAAGCAAAGATGCTATATTAAAGGATTATAAAACACTGGTTAGGTGAAGTATTGTCCTTTGATCAAGGATTATAAGTTTTGGAGACAGAGGGGAGAAGACTGATGTGGAGAAGCTACAGAAACTAGAGGTATTCTCTTTAGAGTAAGGATGGAAATGAGCAAAGTTAAGAAGAGATTTGATGCATGTACTAATCACTCAGACTTGGTTCAATGGGACATCATTTCAAGATTTAAAATGATAAGAACTTGAAAATGTAACAAACAATGAAAAGTAAAAGAGTTCAGGAAGACAGTGCAAAAGGTTCAAAGTCCTGAAGTGTTTTGATTGAGTAAATAGGGAGAAACAATTTTAATGGCAGCAGAGTCGGTCGTCAGAGGAAGCAGACTTGAGGCACTTAGTAAGAAAACATAAATGATATGAGTCCCTAGAGTGTAGAAGCAGGCCACCCACCCCATCAAGTTCATTCTGACCCTCTGAAGAGCATCCCACAACCTTCACTTCCCTTGGCCAATCTACCTAACCTATGTATCATTTGACTGTAGGAGGAAACCAAAGCAAATTGACATAGACTCAGGGAGAAGTTTCAAACTCCACAGTCACCCAAGGCTGGAATTGAACCTGGGGCTGTGAGGCAGCAGTGATGCTCATTGAGCTACTATGACACCTGAGTATATCCACTTGGCTATTGTGATCTGGAATGCATTGACTGAAAGGGTGGTGAAAGAGATTATAACATTCGACTACATTAACAAAAATCAACTACATTGCCTCTATCATCAGACCAGATAAGGACAGCAAATTTCTTTCCTTAAAAGACATTGGGGAAACTAATGGTTTTTTTATGAAAATCAATGATATTTTATGGTCACTGTTAGTGTGAGTAGTTTTCAACTTAGATCTTAGTCAATGAATTTTCAGTTGCATATTGCAGCCATAGTGAGACACATCTACACAGTATTATCTGGAGACTCAGGTTTGTTATTCCGGTGACATTACCACACAAGAGGTGGAATTTCCCCCTTTTCAGTTGAAGTGTATTGCCAAGTGAAGTCGATGTCTCATTTCTCACATAATTTTCCACTCTTCACCCTGTTAGTACTGTCACCAGTTCCTTAGGTGCCTTTGTCAGTTTGCGAGAGCAGGAATGCTGGGACTTTTCAGAGTTCACGGCCCTGACGTGAAATTTAAAGCTCAGCTGCTCACCACACCAGATGCTGCAAACCAGGACCTGCCACTCACACTGTGGTGCTGGACCATCATCGCTGACGACATATCCGAGAAAGGAAAACTTGCTCCCTGCCTCACAAACAGGGTTTCAGAAGCTGGTAGGCTGTATTGTGGAGAAGAGGCTTGTCCTCTTTCTAGTTGACTGTCACAGGAGGCCAAGTTACCAGATGTAACCAGCTGGAGCCGGATAGCAGACCAGGTCAGTGCTGAGTTTCAGGTGAAGGTGAACCTTCATGAGGCCCCCTCACTCCATACAAGGAGAGTGAGCATTGGCTTAGCTGGGAAAGAGCATGACCATTCATGGAGGTACAAGGGATCTCATTGGCCAACCAACTCAGCAACTAATTGTGCTGCTTAGTTTCTCAAGGAAAATGAGGAGAGTTGTATGTGGCCTATAAATGAGGCGAATTGGAGTACTAATGAGATGCAAATACATGGAAATAAGGTAGCCGTGAATAACGAGTTTCTGAAGTCACCATTTAACGCTCAAGCAGAAAAATTTTGGCGATGTTGATATTCTGATTCTTTCGCTTACTTCTGTTTATTTCCAAACTGTTCTAATATTGTTTGCTCTATACGGGGAAGGGAAAATTCTGCTCTCTGACACCATCTCCACTTTATGTTATTTATTCAACCTGTGGCCAGTCAGGATTTGATCCATTAATTAGCAAATGCACCATTAGCCCTAGAAATAAACAGAAAAGGGATATGGCTTACTCAGTTGGTTAACAATTTGGCACTTCTTGACAAAACATATTTTGTTCAACACAGCAGAACTGTTTTCAATCTGTTATGAACGTACAGGACTGTATTTTGTACTTTATTGTCTCTTTTTGCCGACAGCATGTTTTGAAAAGCAAACACTGGAACCGCAGTAGGAATTGAGTGAGGTTAACCTAATTGAAATATGGAATCTCTGCAGTTTTCTGTTCACAGACAATAATAAATGAAGTGTTGTACCGTATTTTAAGGTGCATTGAACATAAGTCATAACTTAGAAGTGAACTTAATGAAGAGTTTTAGTTAGGGATTCTTTTCTTGTCTTACTGGATGATTCATTTTCAGCATTTCAACCTTGCTATAAAATACTTTTTGCACTGAATTGTCCACTGTGCTCAAGAATAATTGCATTAGGTGTGGGTGGAAGTGACAGTGGAAGAGAATCTGAAGGATAATCTGCTGTTTATGTAAAACTCCAGATTTATTTACACTATGAAATGCAATCTGTGCCAGAACTTTATGAAACTTTATGTGATGTTGTATTGCCTAAAGCTTTTAAACATTGTTAGAAAACATTTAAAACACTCATTATCGTTACATTTAGTGAAGTACTGTATATCTAATTTATTTCAGTCTTGCATAATTTTCTTTACTTCCTCCTCAACCAAGCACAGTTCCATGTTTTAGTAATGCTTTTTGAATGAATTGCTGAATAATAGGTGTTATGATCCCAGCTGACATTATTATTGGACAGGTCAAATTCCTGACTGACATCTGGCTTATTGGATCATTTTTTTGCTTTTTTTTGTATTTTATTTAACGAGGTGGTCTTTCGCTGAAACTCAAGCATGCAAGGCTGCGGATTCTTTATCAACAATAAAACAGATGATTCTTATGCAAAAAAAACCCAGAATGAACCAAGCTGTGTACACAGAGGTGTGAAATCTGGAACAATCTGTTCATTTCCTGTCCATCATCTACGTGCACCAGTCAGAACTGTGATGAAACACTCTCCTTTTGCCTCATGTAGTGAAGGTTTAATGACACACAAGGAGTTTAACATTGTCTAGGATAAAATAGCCTGAAGCATAAAATAATTTAATCATCCTGGCAGAAACAAAACTGACTATCAATGACCACTTGACAGCACTGCCTATGACATAGTTCAATGCTTTGCTGGCAATCAAGGTTATAGCCTAATAGTGCCTAATTAAAATTGATTTAACTCAGTTGTCTGGATTGTTGGTTTACAGAGCAACGTGATGCTGATAGTGTGGGTTCAATTCCCAATACTGGTTTGAGGTTACCATGAAGGACTCTTCTTCTCAACTTCTTTCCTTGCCTGAGGTCTGGTGGCCCTCAGGTTAAATCACCACCAGTCGCTTCTCTCTAATGGGAAAGCAGCCCCTATGGTCTAGTAAGACTATGGTGACATGACACAACCAATAACAGACTTGTTGGACTTGTCCTGCTTTTTGTGGACAGGAAGATCTTCCAAAATTGTCAGCTTTCCCTTACCCACAACATACAAAGGCAGCAGTTTATCTCATCTACAAGATGCACTTCTCACAAAGCCTCATTCAATAGCACCTTCTAAACCCACCTTGAATGACATGGACAACAGATGCATGCGCCTCTTACCAACTGCAAGCTCCCCCCTATTCTATCACCACCCTGACTTGGAATTGCTTTTGTTCAATGTCCCTGGATAAAAGTTCCAGAACTCACTTCCTAATACCCTTGTGGATGTACCTATTCACTGTGAGCTGTGGCACTCCCAGAATGCAGCTAACCATCACCATCTCAAGGGTTTCTAGGGTTGTGTAGTAAGTGTTGGCTTACCAAGTGGTGCATACCTGCTAAGAAAACATTAGAAACATGTGAAAACTGACATTGAGCTGTTTGATCTCCAGGAGCTGAGCTATATTTGTACCTTTGTCTGATGGCCATACGGCAGTGCCATCTTTAGGGGGTGTTGAATATTGTAAATATTCCTGGCTCATTCCCCTCTTCCTAATCTAGAGCCTTGTATACTAGGACTCCAACTGCTCCATAGGCTCATTATTTAACCCATGATCTTCATGACTGTGTCTCGTAACCCACTGGGTGAAACATACTGAGCCAAATAGGAATATTTCTGTTTTTAATTAAAAGGATCACTTTACATGATGCTTCAGCATACAGAAGCCTTAATGATTAATTGACTAAAACATGTAAGTTAGCACTGCAAAATTGCATTAGGCTTTTGTATGAACAACAGTTTGATCATCACTCTTCAAATACTTAAGCTAAAATGTAATGTTTAAACACATCTGCATGTAATTCCCTTTCACAAAATGAATAATGATAAACATCAGAAAAAATTCATTATTCGTTCAAAATCTCAGTGCTCTAATATTCATCATCCTATTAATCTGATACAAATGCATTAGACTGATACAGGAGTTTCAGTCAATGCTAAGAAAGGCTCATTGGAGACAAAATTTGTTGAACACTTACATTGCATAAGGTACAAATGGTAGATTTTAGGAGACAGGTACCTAACACTGGTCTACTTAAGGTGGAACAAGGACTGATGACCCGTCCATTCTCAGGATCCAGATTGACTACTAACATTTTTAAAAGAGCCTGGATGCTTCCATTTTTACAAGATTTCTTAGTCTTTTCTCCTAAAGATTTGGAGTTTGAAAATAGGGTAGTCTGGTTACAGCTTTATGGTGAGACCATGTCTACAGTACTGTGTACAGTATTGGTCTCCATATTTGTGAATGGATGTCCTGTCATTGGAGACAGTTCTAAAGAGATTCACCTGAGATGGAGTGATTGACGTATCAAGACCAGCTAAACAGGTTAGATATTGATACATTAGAATTTGAAAGAATCGTATTGAAACATACAAGATTCTGAGGGGAGTTAACAGGAAAAATGTTGAGAAGGTATTTCAGACAGTGGGGAATTATCAACCTGGGAGCATAGTTACAGAATGAGGGCACACTCATCCAAAACAGAGTTGTGAAGGCCCTTATTCTCCCAAAGTACAATGGCTGTTTACAATTTTGTACCTCTCAGAGTTGTGAAGATAGCTGAAGCTATTTATAGAGGAGATATAGATAGCTTTTTGAAATATTGGGAAGTCAAGGACTAATGAGGTGCTGATTCAAAAGAGGAATTGAGGCTGAAGCAGATCAGCCATGAATAAGTTGTATTAATCAATCAGGTTTCCTGAATCTCGGGAAACCCAGCAGATAGAATGAAGAGAGATTTGCATTCCTAAAAGTAACCTCAAATTCCAATTCCACCTTTTAATCTCTGATTTCTTCACTAATGCCCTGCAATAGTCTGCAAGTGAATCAATATTGCTGTTTTCACCCCAGACCCCACAATCTCTTCCCGACAATCCACCAAATTTACCCAGTCTGACCCTTTAATCTTTTCTGAAGATTTCTCTGCCCAACAGGAGGCCATGCCTGTCTATCAGGCTGACTTTATGCAGGATGTCATGTTGTTGATTGTGCATAAATGTTCCTTTCCCATCTGTTCAATGTAACCTGGTAGCACATTGCTTTTACCAGATATTGTGTAACAAAGTTTGAATTATTCAAATTACACGATATTCCATGATGCTGAAGGAACAAGGAACAATACTTTAACAAACCTTCCCTATTTACTTTCAAGCTGAAGTTTTTGCCTTCTTGCAATATTACTGTTAAATTATTCATCAGGCCCTCAGAAAGGGGATGACATCTGCCAGGTTTCATGATCTGTGTGTCCTCTAGTGACCCAACTGGTTAGTCTGGAGCCACAGCTATTTGGGCAGAGAGAGGACAAGAGTTGCCATGAGGCAGGTGGTTCATTAAACACGCTTCTGCACTTTCTCCATCTGATTTCATTGCATCTTTGTTTATTGTTTCATTTCCTCTATGTGTTGTAGCTTGTTGGATGAGGGGCTGTGACCTGGTACAATTTGTGGCAAGTTCAGCTCATGAACTGATGTTCATATGTCCTTCTTTACTCAGGCTTACAGGCCATCCTTAAAACATATCTCAGTCCTCCAATATGCTGATGCCATGGATTATCACCAGGTTAAAATATGTCAACAATTTACACTTGACAACAGTGCAAGTGGCTATCAGCTCTGTGCTGATAGCTCAGTTAAGTGGATAGCTAGTTTGTGATGCAAGGTAACAGCAGTTGCATGGGTTCAATTCCTGGCTAACCTTCCAATGAAGGGCTCCTTCTCAGCCTCCCCTTGCCTGAGGTGTGATGATACTCAGGTTAAATTGCCACCAGGTGCCTCCCTCTAATGAGAGAGGAGCAGTATAGTCTGGTAAGACTATGACAATATTTTGTGTGCAAGAGCTTTAGTCAGCATCAAAATCCTCCATGAGACTGGTTGCTCCTCCTGACACCCTATCTGTTGTGAGTAGTGGGGAGCCTTTAGAAGTCATTAAATACTTCCCATCCATCAGCACCTACTTTCTCAAATGCTGCTGTTGAAAGACTCAGAAAGTTGTGATTTGGAGTCCTGCTCTTGAGACTTGAGCACAAAATCTAGGTTGATACTTCAGAGCAGCACTGAGGAAATGCTACATTGAAGGAGATTTGCCTTGCAGACAAAACTGCCTTCTCAAGGTCTGTGAAAGTTAGACAATACTTTAAGAGCAGGAGAGTCCTCCCCAAGACTAATATTTATCCATCAATCAACGCACAAAAAGACAAATTATCTGGTCATATTCTGTTTTGTGGATCTTTAATGTAGATTGACTGCTGTATTTCTTACATTGATGTCACTTCAGAAGTATTTAATTGCCAATAAGCATAAATGGGACACCTGAAATAATGAGAAACACAATGGAAATACAAACTTTATCTTCTTGTGTGGAACCTTGTCAAGTTTTTGTGAAGTAAAATTTAAAAACTTGCCTGCATGTCTTTTTTCCAGTGCATGAGTCATATCTTCAAAAGTTGAACACATTCTCTCATTCCTGAATTAATATTTCCTCTTCGGATTATGCTAGGGCAAGCAATGTCCAGTAGGACTGACATTTCTATTTTTAAATAACGAAACAATTTATTGACTATGTTTTGTTGAAACTTGTGAAGCTTCACACATTGACAGGAACACATTTTTGGTGTGAGTGGAGCTTCCTAAGAATTTAATTTTTTTTTTGCTAGCATGAATATAGAAACCAATCACGATGAAGTAGCACCATAATTGTCCTTAAAGACAACTAACATGTACATTACATGTAATGGCGCAAAAGCTGGAATATTAAGTAGTCCAGCTGCGAGGGGTATACTTCTGGTGCACACTGCTCAATTTCAGCACAGGAAAAGCACATTTTACCAATCAACCCTGCAAATTCAAATGCAGTTTGAGAATAGATAAATGTCTCATGCAGCATTTTGATAGGGCAAATCAGGGCAGGACTTATACACTTAATGGTAAGGTCATGGGGAGTGTTGCCGAGCAAAGAGACCTTGGAGTGCAGGTTCATAGCTTCTTGAAAGTGGAGTTGCAAGTAGACAGGATAGTGGAGAAGGTGTTTGGTATGCTTGCCTTTGAGTGTAAGAGTTGGGAGGTCATGTTGCCTCTGTTCAGGACATTGGTTTGGCCACTATTGGAATACTGCATTCAATTCTGCTCTCCCTGCTATAGGAAGGATGTTATGAAACTTGAAAGGGTTCAGAAAAGTTTTACAAGGATGTTGCCAGGATTTGAGTTATTTTCCCTGGAGCGCCAGAGGCTAAGGGGTGACATTATCGAAGTTTATAGAATCATAAGGGGCATGGATAGGATGAATAGTCAAGATCTTTTCCCCAGTGTGGGGGAGTCCAAAACTAGAGGGCAAAGGTTTATAGTGAGGGGGAAAGATTTAAAATGGACCAATGGGCCAACTTTTCATGCAGAGGGTGGTACGTGTGTTGACTAAGCTGCCAGAGGAGTTGGTGAAGACTGGTACACTTAAAACATTGGATGGGTATATGAATAGGAAGGCTTTAGAGAGGTATGGCCAAATGAGACTAGATTAATTTAGGTTATCTGGTCAGCATGGGCCAGTTGGAGGGCCTGTTTCTATGCTGTACATCTCTATGACTCTAATTAGAGAGCATTTTTTATACAAAGTCATAATCCACAAATATATAGTTAAAGGGCACAATTATTGCAGGTAATGTCCTCTGTGATAATAATTTGAAAATACAGATGGAAATTTGAAAAGGTTAGATGATGTAAAGACGATGATGGGAAAGAATATTACTGTAGGATGCAAAACAAGTTACAAAAAGAGTGGAATTGAAACAATTGAAAGATACATGTGTAATGGGACTTGAAACTAAAAATAGAATAAAAATTGCACATCTGCTGCAGTCAAAAACTATTAACTTCACAAATATTTTCCATGGATGAGATCAACACTTCTTTGTATTTAGCTGTTTTGATCTTTAAATTAGAATTTGCACAAGAGGATGCATTGCATTAAAAGCCCTCCACAATGAACAGGGCATGCATATAGACTGAGATACTGTTAATCTATTTGAAGAGAATGCCTGAAAGGCAGGTTTTCAATAGGATTGGTGGATTGTATAGGACTAATGCTGTATTAATCAGGCATTAAGTATTATATCAGATGTATAATTTTACATGAGATGAGAATACCAGATTACTTTCTGTTTTACTGTTCTCTTTTCTCTTTGGTTGTATAAGATGACCTCAAAATATTATGAGTGTTTTAGTCCTTCACTTCAAAAGATATTTTTTTAAAAGGGGGCTGAGACAGCCAAAAATAACTGTGGATGTAAGTTATGAAGCTGTCCAGAGAGAGAATGCAACACCCAAGGTTGGCAAAGAGACTTTAAAAGACTATATTCTGACCTCTTGTAACTACAGGAATACCAGGGCGTTGACAAACAGCATTCCCTCTAATTTTCTTTCTAGCTGTGTGGATCTCTGAGGTCTATGCACAGCAGTACAGTTGTACAGTTTAAAGGGAACATTGCTGACAAACCCCTGCTCAATAGCAAGCCATGCTGTGCAGATCATGTCCCAAACTGAAGACAGCATCTACCAGACTCTTCCACATACTGACAACACTTTAAGAAAGGTACTTCCACCCTATTTCTGTTTTAAATCTGTTACCCCTTATCCAAAATCTATGACCTCTCATTCTAGAAGCATTAACTTTACTGCAGCAAATTCTGATCGTAGCTTTTCCAATTGATTTTTGATTTTTTTTCTAATTGTCTACGTGCCCAGTCAGCAAGTCTGACCTTGAGAATTCCAGTGTGTTTATGTTGCTCTTGTTACGGACTAGACCAGACCCTCTCAAAATATTTTAAGAAGGTGATCTAAACCCTAACCTTTCCTTATTTTAAAGGTGGATGTTACAACTGGTCAAACCACTCCATGTTAAGCCAAACAATTTATTTAAACACTATAGTTAAAATACAAACAAAAGGAAGAGGAATTTAGAATAACCTAACTATTGGTAAACTTAACCAAATAGAAGGTGCACTACTCATGACTAATTAACTCTTCCAATATAGTAATATCCCATAAACACATCCTTTGGCAAAAAGGTAAAGTCAGACACAGATTCATAGAACCCCTACAATGTAGAAACAGGCCATTTGGTCCAACAAGTCCACACCAACCCTCCGAAGATTATCCCACCCAGACTCATTCCCCTACCCTATTACTCCACATTTTCCCTGACTAATGCACCTAACCTACATGTCAATTCTTACATTCTACTCAACATCAAGAGAGATTTTAGAGAAAGTTGCAGTTATGAAATATCTACTGAAGCTTGCAACCCTTCTGAAATCCAACAGCTCCCACTGCCACAGTTACAAAAACCAGAAAGCCTGATCTGGGAGAACTGGCCATTCTCCTTCCATTGTTACATTTGTTTTAAAAAATAACCTGAAGATCTCTTAAATTATTGACTTAGGCTGGATCCAGTAGACACTTCAATACTTTTGCCTTTACAAGCTCTCTTCAAAAAAACCCAGGACAAAATAACCTTAAAGGGACTGCATTCTGTTTTCCACAAGGCCGTAAGACTATAAGACTTGGAGCAGAAATTAGGCCATTCAGCCTATCGAGTCTGCTCCTCCATTCAATCATGACTGATGTATATTCTTCAAATATCATCATTTCAGATCTGATGATATGGTAACTGGGTCTCCAGATGAACATGAACTCTTATTATTGAGCATATATTTCCCAAATTTAAGTTCTTGGATTCTCCCTTCATCCCTGGAGGTTATTCAACAAACTGTGGGAATATACAAACACTTGTCACAGTTCAAACAAATTCATTGTGTTTTGTACATGAAGATGTCTTGTTGAAATAAGTGCTATGTAAATGCAATTATCTTAAGTCACTAAAACTACTCCTACATTAAATTAGAAACCTAGGCACCTACTCTCTTGTGCAGATTAAGCTGTGAATATTTTCATTAGAAATGCCGTGCTTCCGTACTTTTAAGGGATGATACATTGGATCCATGTAGAGAGAGTCCAATCCAGTTGTAAGAATAATTTCTCCACTAGCTGAGATCAGATTTTCCTCTAACCAGTATTATCTCTCAGCTGTATTTTTCTCAGGATAGCTTAGAGCCAAGATTTATCTGGCACCTTGTGAGCTTCCTTTAAAGTGTTGCTTTGTTGATCCATTCATGATTTTAGCATTTTAGATGTTTGTTTCCTGTGTGACAAATCCTCTGTTAACCTCCTCCAAGTAAACTAAAGGAGATTCGGAGATAGGTTGAAGGATTAGGGTATAGGTTTGCTCGCTGAGCTGTAGGTTTGATATCCAGACATTTCATTACTTGGCTGGGTAACATCATCAGTGGCGACCTCCAAGTGAAGCGAAGCTGTTGTCTCCTGCTTTCTATTTATATCTTTCTCCTGGATGGGATTCCTGGGGTTTGTAGTGATGTCATTTCCTGTTCATTTTCTGAGAGGTTGATAGACAAAATTCCATGCAAGGACTGCCACAAACACTGCGCAGGACAAACAGGAAGAAAGTTAGCCACCAGGATACATGAACACCAGCTAGCCACAAAAAGACACGACCCTCTCTCCCTCGTAGCCCTACACATGGATGAAGAAAACCACCATTTCGACTGGGACAACACATCTATCCTGAGACAGGCTAAGCAAAGACATGCCAGAGAATTCCTAGAGGCCTGGCACTCCAACCACAACACCATAAACAAACACATAGATCTAGATGCCATCTATCAACCCCTCAGAAAACAAACAGGAAATGACATCACCACAAACCCCAGGAACCCCATCCAGGAGAAAGATATAAATAGAAAGCAGGAAACAGCAGCTCCGCTTCACTTGGAGGTCGCCACTGATGATGTTACCTAGCCAGGTGATGAAGCGTCTGGATATCAAACCTGCAGCTCAGCGAGCAAACCTACACCATAAACCTCAACCTGAGCTACAAACCTTCACAAACCTTACAGGTTGAAGGATGTAACAGCAGAATAGTCAATGTGTGGTGGCCCAGGTTTGACTTTCCCGATGTGTACTCCCATTATACAGGGGCAATGTTAGAGTCTATTTCTGCACATATTGCTTAGAATCTTTGAAAGACTATTTCACTCAACATTATCTGTGTGACAGCTACTGAGTTCAATTTGATTGTATCACTTAGTATTAGTGTCTTGATCTGATTATTCAGGTGAGTAAGTATTGCAGTGTTTCAATCTTGGTTATATGTTCAGAATCAAGATTACCAGGTTTTGCCTGCTTTAATGCCTTCTGTTTGCCTGTAATGTCAAACTAATGAGGATGAATATCAGGTCAGCTTCCTCATTTGACAGGACACAGCTACCCCATGTACATGCAATTACACCTTCGAAAATAATATTCCATTCAGAAGCAGAGGGAAGCCAATTGATGAGGAGTTTAAAAAGTCACAGAAATAAGTGGTCACTATTAAATACTGTGACAACTGGGCTGCATTGTTATTACAATGCCAGAATTCAGTTTAGTCAGCCTAATTATATACGCTGAACCAAATCTAAGTGTTTTTCAAAGTCATGGAAGCAGTGAGAGAAAGAGAAAAGGAATAATTTGGGGATTGAATGTACTTTGCTGATGTGAAACCAGGAATGGTGATTCAACATTATTTTGTAAATGCAGCATCTGCCTTCACATATTGTGGAATAGATGATTAAACCACCTTCAAAATGAACCATGACATTGAAGTGAATGAAAAAACCATTCCACTCATCCTACCTGATGCAAACATAAAACACTTACATAACCATAGACATTCATTTGTGAAATGATTCCAGAGTTTTAGCTCCATTGTCATTGATGGGAATGCATTCCGTGCCCTGGCCATATCCTGTGTGAGGATGGATTTCCTGATGTTAATTCTGAACTTTTCTTTTATTAGTTTGAATCTATTGTCCAATTTTAATGGCTTAGCTTGGAGCAATGTTCTGGATTTCCACCGTTTATGATGTTCCAAAAGCTGAGAATTCAAGTTTTTACCTCTGTTTCCCAGAAGCTCCGTAACATCAGGGAAAAGTCTTAATGGCCTTTTGTCTGCACTGCATTTGAAATTTGAAATTGGAAGTTAAATTTGATTGTTATGTCTCATTGACTAGACTGGGGCACAGTACCCAAGGTGTGGTATAACATGATTGTCCCAGGACTGTTATCTCAACAGCCCGCAGACTTTGGAGGTGATACCATTGGCAAAACAATGATTTCAACCCAGTATCTCATTGCAGGCGGTAAATAATCCCATGGCTAAAAGTCAGGAATATTAAGAAAACCAGAAAGAATACAAAGCAGTTGAGGCAGCTGGTATAGCATGAGAGAAAATCAAGAAGTGCCAAAGAGTCCTTAGCAGACGTAGAAACTGAGCAGAAAATGATCAGGTAGACCATGCAATAATTTTGTAGCATGGCAAAACTGGGCTGGAGTTTACAGGGTATCATCTATCCCAACTCCATCGACTCAGAAATCACATGCCCCGCAGAGATATGACTCAGTCTCGCACAATTGTTCAGGCACAGAAAGAGGCTATTCAGCCCATCATGCCAGCACTGGCAGCTGCCTTCAGTTGATTGAGTGGGACTTCCGTCTCCATCTGGACAGCATGGACGCACCTTATTGGCTGGCAGCTCTGTTGTTCCAGCAGCACCAGGTTCAAATGGTGACCACTGCTGGGACTGCAGTCAGTCCCTGAGAAAGAAATTCCAGGGAGCCCGGACTCCGAATACTGTAAGTCCATTAATTGGGATGGGCCTAGCTGAGAAACCCAATCAGACGGTGGCTGGAGATTTGGGCACTGGTTGTGTGGAGGGATGGGTGAAAGGGGAAATGTTTGGTCTTTGTTTTGTGGGGCCCTCTCCAATGAGCATAGGGATCTCCTTTCTCCTCCTATACCCAACAGGAACGTGTTCAGTGAAAGCTGCTGGGCTACCCACCTTAGTAGACAGGCAGGAGGCTGGAAGAACAGAGCAGGCCAGGCAGCATCAGGTGGAGAAGTCGACGTTTCGGGTGTAACCCTTCTTTAGGACTTGGGGTAGGTGTGGGGCGAGCTGCAGATAACGGGTGTGGCAGGAGCAAGGTGATGAAGTGGGGATCGGTGGAGACAGGTAGAGGGTACAACCTGGTTGGTCAATGGGAGGAATGGATTTGATTGGTGGCAGAGAGCAGTGGAAGGGAGAGGGAAGGGCTGGGAAGGGAGTCAGGGAATGGGAAGGGAGGTTATTTGAAAGTGAGGAAATCAATGTTGAGTCCTCTGGGCTGTAGGCCGCCCAGGCGGAAGATAAAGTGTTGTTCCTCCAATTTGCGCTGTGCTTCATTTTGGCAATGAAGGAGGCCAAGGATGGTCATGTCGGAAAGGGAGTGGTTAGGGGAATTGAAATGAGAGGTGACTGTGAGGTCTGGTCAGCCCCTGCGGGCCTGGCTGAGATGCTTGGTAACCGTTCCCTAAGTTTATGTTTGGTCTCCCCAATGTAGAGAAGACCATATTGGGAGTACATGATGCAGTAAACTTGGTTGGAGGAGAGACAGGTGAACCTCTATCTCACCTGGAAGGACTATTTGGGGCCCTGGGTGGTGTTTTGGCAGGTTTTGCATCTTTTCTGGTTGCAGAGGAAGGTTCGGGGGGGGGGGGGTGTTGGTGGGGAGAGTGGTGCACCCAAGGACTGTCAAAGGGGACAGTCATGGGGAAGGCAGAGGGGGAAGGGAAGATATTCTTGGTTAACCATCTTGCCTGAGCCAACCCACATCCACCTGCTGCAGGAGGTATAAAAATAAATAAAGAGCCTCAATAGATTTAAGGGTGTTCTGTGAATGGTGTGGCAGGAAGAGATAGCAGATGGGCAAAATATTAAAAGACAAGGAATAGATGCACAGATAGCATACACGCAAATCCAGCTCTTTGAATCTTGTTCCTCAAAAAAGTCAGATGGTCATTTTACAGATTTTGGCAGGTACACTGGAAAATACATTAAAATCTAAATAGTGGTATCAAAACTTAGTTTTTCATATTGTTAAATTGTCAAATGATAGGAATTTCTGCACCAGCACATTACTCAACCACAAATTACTGTGATTTTAAATGGGTGGGGAGTCTGAAATCAGAAACACCAGTCCACCTTTGTGATTGACGACACCTATTTCTCCACTGACATAATGGCATAACTGACCAAACAGTCTACCCACAAAAAGTGGAAATTACTGGAGAAATCATGTTGGGGAGATGCTGGGGAGACAAAACACAGGCTGGGTGACTACTTTGTAGAATACCCACTCTCTGTCTGTAAAACAATGACCCTGAGCTTCCAGTTGCCTGCCACTTCAGCACACACACACCAACATTTCTGTCTCAGGCCTGCTGTAGTGCTCAAGTGAGCATCAGCCCAAGCTCAAAGTACTTGGGCACCCCCGCAGTCTCTAGGAGTTAGCATCAAGTTAAGGAACTTTGCAGCTTGATTCCATCCTTCCCTGTTTTTAACCCATCTCCACACTCAGTGTTGTTATGACATGAATTGCTTTTAGCACAGTCAGCCATTCTCATGTACCCCTAGACCCAATATCACACATACTGGGCTGCATTCAGCACAGCTAACCCATTTACTCAGTCTTAGCTTTTCCTACCTCTTATTCAGCTTTTCTTCTGTCCTGATCTGCTGTACACACACACGCACACGCTCTCACTCACACATACACATTGCTTGTACACACTCTCTCACACACATACACACTCTCGCAGACACACACACACATGCACGAACACACATACTCTCTCTCTCTTACACACACACTCATGCAACCACACACTCTCACTCACACACTTGCATGCACTCTCTCTCTCTCAGACACATACACACTCTCGCACACTCTCACAAACACACACACACACACATGTTTTTCCTGGCTACTAACAGTTTTGAAGGAAGAGTTATCCAGTTTTGAAACATTAGCTTGCTCTGTCTCCGCGGATGCTGCCTGACCAGTTGTGATTTCCAGCATTTCTTTTGTTTTCAGTTCATCCCATGAATACTGCCAGGCCTGTTGAGATTCTACAGCAATTTTTGTTGTTGTTTCTGTTTTCATTTCAGACCTCCAGCATCCTCAGTCCTTTTTTTAACTCTTGTTTCATTGGAGAATGTACCCTCCTTTCTCAAGGATTTTCTTAATAAATTTTACCAATTTAGAAGTTATCTTTCAAGATGTAAAATCTTCAGATTATTTCCTGGAAATTATTCCTAGGTATTACCTTCTGTACATTTATTTTTAATAGTGAACTACACCCTTGCATATCAGACTCTCCAATCCTTAGCAAATCCCTTACTGATTCTGTTAAAAACAATTCTGAAATACCAATTCTGTAATCAGATGTTTAATTAATGATGCTTTTTTGCTTATTCTGATTGCACAACCTTCTATGAAAGGTTAAATTACTGGTGCAAGTGCGCTATTGAAACTGCTTCAGATCTCTTTCTGGTTCCAACCTTGAGCTTACCATGCTGAAGCTTAAGAAAGGTGCCAGATCTTCTAACTGTATATATGCAATTAAATCCTGCTGAAAATAGCTTCAAAGTAAAACACACTAAAATGTCATGCTCAATAAAATTGCTCCTGGTGTATGTTGTAAAAGAGAATGTAAACTGGGATCAGTGTTTACGACAAAGTAAATCTCTGTTAATTCCATCACTACTTATTTACGCTCACAGAAGCCTATGGGTGATGCAGAGGTATCAATCACCAGTTTACTTTGGAATGAACATATGTCTCCGGTGTAATTTCCTTTATTGCTCACAGTTGTTAACCTGTTTAGCATATCTCCATGTCTCTGTATCACAACTTTGATCAGTTGAGTTGCAAAATGCTACTAGCTGCTAAATGATATTCTTCCCCTATAGGTTTTGTTTCTCTTGGCCTCATTTATCAATAATCCACTAAACACGTCCTCAGTGAAAAGGCTAGAATGTTGATAGAAACAAGTGTGTTGTTCTTGGGGTGGCCAACTAAACATTGTGATGTCGTCTCTTCCTTCAATGATCTGGGTTTAATTGTCCCTCTGGAGGAAATCAAATTCAGCATCAACACCATGATTTAAGCAACTGTCCAGTCATCAACCTCCTGTACTTCACAAGTATCGGAGTGGCATGAACATTTGCTTCTGCCGTGGAGCCTTGAGAATTAACAGTGCTCAATTGAACAAAAAAATGCAATTTCTCAATATTGATGCCAAATATGTAAAGGATCACAGTATTTACAACAAAATATAAGTTGCTCAAATCCATTTATTTAATTAACTATCAAGTGAAGAGTTGCCGTGGAAATGGTGAGTTCAGTGGCAACGTTCTGTGATGTGACATTATATGATTCCACAAATCATTTAAAAAATTGTCAGTCTTTATTTTGTTCTGAGTCTGGGATTTAACTAATCAACTGTCAATTGTCATAACTCTCCTGTTTAATCTTTCTCGGCAGGACTGTACCGTCTATGAAACTGAAAACAAGATTCTTCATGTGGTGAGTCTATTACTTTTTATTTGAATTGTACAAAGCAAACAGTAACAGTTTCACAATTTGCATTTGTACAGCAAGGTTTATTGCATGAGTTATCTTAAAGTACTTGATAAAGGAATAAAAAGGGGAAAAGCCCTAAAGCTAAGTGATCTATGACTAAGGTGAAAAGTGACCTTTCAGAAAGATATTAAAGGAGGGTGGAGAAGGAGCTCCAAAATTAGAAAGCAATGACTGAAAACTTTGCGAAAGGCCAGTTGCAAAGTTAGAGGAGAGAAGGGTACGACAAAAAGTATGACTCGAGAATGTTGAGGTGCAAGAGAGGCACAAGGCTGTGGAGAAATTTCAAGTGAACCAGGATTTTAGATGGAATATTTGAGGCAGGTAATGAGAGGTTTATTGACCAACCAAAGGAATTCAGGGAGCAGGAATTTGTGAATGACAAGAAGTGGGAATAGGTACTTTCAATAGGTTGATGTTTGTGAAGATGGATGGATTGGGGACTGGCAGGAGAATAACTGCTTATGTAATTGGCCTATTTATATTTTCATTAGCAGGGATTGAACTAGGTCCAGAGATAGGCAGTGTAGCGGAAATCATAAAGCAGATATGAAGCTCTGCTGGTGCTCAAGGGTAATGGAGGTTACCCATGAATTTGTATGAAATAAGCAAGCAGTTAGCGAGATGACAGTTGGTAACAAGGGAACAGAGTTTTTAGTTGTGATTTTCCAAAATGTAAGAGAAAGATCTAATGCCTCTAACAGGGCCTAATGATAGACAGACAGAAATATATTTGATCAAATGAAGTGAGAAATGTCTTGTATTGAATTTAAGTGTAGAGGTAAAGCTATATATCATCAATGTATATGTGGAAACAGTTCCTGTGTTTGTGGGTTAAATTTTCAAGAGACAGTGTCGGTAAAGGGAAGTGTGACAGGACAGGCTTCAGGGATGATAATGTAGCAGGAAGAAGGGGCAGAAAAGCAAAAAAACGTTTGTGCTGGAAATATAAATAGAAGCATAAAGTGCTGGCATACGGTTTGGTCAAAAACAGAGTTAATGGCTGGGAAATTCCAGATTTTGGAGGAGGGAAACGCGCAGCCTATGAAAATGGGAAAGCCTATTTGATCTTCCGGTTGTCAGGTGGCTGATTGGTGGTTGGCAGGAACAAGATCTAGGACAAGGGATCTCAGCCGCCAAAAGTGGCTGGTCGGTCAGAGGTCGACAGTTCGGCCATGGTCGGATCATGTGGCTACTATTGATAAAAAGACACACTGCTGTTACAGGATGGAGGATTACCTCCAAGAAAAGTTAACTGTTGTTTGTGGGGTAGAGTGATTCTGGGCTGGCAAGTGATGTGTGCACAGTGGTTGGAAGTAAAGGCAGGAATGAGTGGCTGTCATATCACCTGGAAGAGTCAAATTGGCTAGATAAGATTAGATTATTTACAGTGTGGAAACAGGCCCTTCGGCCCAACAAGTCCGCACCGACCCGCCGAAGCGCAACCCACCCATTCCCCTACATTTACCCCTTTACCTAACACTACGGACAATTTAGCATGGCCAATTCACCTGACCTGCACGTCTTTGGACTGTGGGAGGAAACCGGAGCACCCGGAGGAAACCCACGCAGACACAGGGAGAACGTGCAAACTCCACACAGTCAGTCGCCTGAGTCGGGAATTGAACCCCGGTCCCTGGCGCTGTGAGGCAGTAGTGCTAACCACTGTGCCACCGTGCCACCCTAAGTTCTGGAACAAACTCAAGACGAGATTGTTTTAGATCTAGGAATGTGTATTGAAATAGCACTAATGTTACAGTAAATAAACCTGTCGGTAAGACTAATTAAAATGTGGTGGAATTTCACATTCAGATTGAGGCTGGGAAACTTGAGTCTGAAACTGCTGACTAATCTTGAATGAGGGCAATTATAAAGGTATCAAAACAGGTTCATTAGAAATTGATTAGGACAGTAGTTTAAAAGGTAAGGTGTAGCATAATAGGTGGTAGACAGTTAGGAGATGTTTCGTAACTCGCAACAAAGGAAGATTCTATTGAAAATGAAAAACTCTGAGAAGCATGAATCAGTTTTAACTAACTGTGGAAGTTAAGGATTACTTCAGCTTGGATGAAAATTCTTACAATGGTGTGAAAATTAGTGGTAGGCCACAATTCACCAGAAAATTTAGAAATTTTTTAGAAAGGGAGAAATTATAATCAGAGCTAACAATCAGGAAATATAAAAATGGACAATAAGAGCTTCACTAGGTATATAAAATGAAAGGAAGATTGTAATGTGTAATTCATTAAAGGATGTGACTAGGAAATTACAAATGGGCAATAAAAAGGAAATGAATTCTATTTTGAATCAGTATTTTAGGTCTGTCCTATTATCACAGTAAAAGATGTTAAAAGTATCCCAGGAATAGGGCAAATAAACAAGAACAATGGGCAGGAAGGGACTTAAATCGTTATCACCAGAGGAGAAAAGGTATGTCAGGGAAATTAATGGGATAAATTCCCTGGGTTTGGTGGCTTGCATCTTAGGATCTTAAAAACAAGTAGACACAGAGTTAGTGGATGCATTGTTTGAATCTTTCAAAATTCCATTGATTCTGGAAAAGGACCCAGCAACCTAGAAATCCAGAAATGTTATGTCTCTGATCAAGAAATTGGGGAGACAGAAAGCAGGACAATGGAAACCAATTAGCCTAACATTGAGAAAATACTAGAATCCATTATAAAGGAAGTACTGTCTTGACAGGAAATTTAGAAAATTGTAATGTAATAAGCTCAGTGGATAAAGGGGAACCAGTTGACGTTATGTATTTGGACCACCAAATGGTATTTGATAAGATCCACATAAAAGCCAACAGTACAAGGTGTCTTGCCAGCTCATGGTGTTGGGACTAGTATGTCTGAGTGAATGGGAGGTTGACTAACAAAGAGGAAAATTGATTATTTTCAGCTTGGAAAACTGCAATTAATAGAGTACCACAGTAATCAGGTTTGAGCTTCAACTGTTTACAATCTTTATTCATGAGTGAATGAAGAGACCTATTGGACACGAGCCAAATTTATTGACAATGCATTGAAATGTACGAAATACGGGAAGAAGTCAGTCTTTTGGCCCCTCAAGCCTGTTTTCCTTAAATTCTTTAGATAATCACAAATAGTTAATTCCTCCCTTAATTTTTTTTCTAAATCATAGAAATATGATGAATGTTTAGAAATATAACCTTGAAAGTCTTCAAATGCATTTCAACTCATCTATTCTGTATCCTGGTATCACAGTTCCCCCCAGCTAACTCAGCTTTCATACACACTTAGTTGCCCTCATTAAGTTTAAAATACTAGTCTTAGACCCAAGCTTCTCCCTTCTAAACGGGATATAAAATTTAAACATGTTATGATTGCTGCTACAGAGGGTGCCTTTACTCTGAGGTTATTAATTAATTGTCACATAACACAAAACCACATCTGGCAAAATGTGCTGTCTGGTTCCAGAATGTGCTATTCTAAGCAACTGTCTTGAGAGCATTCTATGACATACTCATCCAGGCTACCATTGCCAATCTGATATTTTCAGTTTATATGGAGTTTTAAGTCACCCACAGCCTCAAGGGGATGAATGGCTATTCATGCTTCTGTTTATGATTTTCTTATGTTATCTCCATTGAAACACCTGTAAACTTCAAACTTCTGTATATAGAAACTTAGAGATTTTACTTAGATTCATTCTATTTCAAGATAAAAGTTCTTGGTTCTTTCCAGACAGGAGATGGGAGAGATACTAAATGAATATTTCACATCAGTCTTTACTTGGAGAAAGAAGTGGAGTCTAAAGACTACAAAGAAATAAACTTTGATGTTTTCAAAACAGTTCACATTACAGAAAAGGAAGTTCTGGAGGTCTTAGGGAATATAAAGGTGGATAAATCTCTAGGACTTGATCTAATGTATCCCAGAATGTTGTGGGAAGTAAGGGAGGAAATTACGTGATACCTTTCAGAAGTATTTGCATCATCTATAATTATGGGTGAGATGCCTGATGCCTGGAAAGTTGCTAATATTGTACCTTTGTTTATGAAAGGTTGTAAGGAGAAACCAGAGAACTATAACTCTGCGAGTCTGACTTCAGTTTTGGTGTATGTTGTTGGAGGTGATTATAAAAAAATAGGATTTATGGACATTCAGAGAGGAAAATTGATTAGGTATGGTTTTGCATGAGGAAAATCGTCTCTCACAAACTTGATTGAGTTTGTGGAAGGATGACGGCAGAGCAGTAGACATTGTTTATTCAGATTTTAGCAAAGCCTTTGACAAGATTCTGCATGGTAGAATAATTAGTAAAGTTAGGTCACATGGGAGTCCGAGTGAGTTTGCTGGTTGATACATTATTGGATTAACAGCAGGAGACAGAGAGTAATGGTGGAGGGTTGCTTTTCAGACTGGAGGCCTGTGATCAGCAGTGTTCCATAGGGATTGGTTCTAGGTCCTCTTTAATTTTGTCATTTATATAAATGATTTGGATGAGAGTATAGAAGCCATGGTTAGTAAATTTGCGGATGACACCAAAATTGGTGGCATAGTAGATAGTGAAGAAGGTTTTCTAAGATTACAAAAGGATCTTGATTAATTGGGTCAATGGGCTGAAATATGGCAGATGGAGTTTAATCTGGATAAATTTGATGTATTGCATTTTGGTTCAACAAACAAGGGTAGGGCATATACAATTGATGGTAGGGCCTTGGGTAGCATGTAGAACAGAGGGACCTCGGGGTTCAGGTACATAATTCTTTAAAATTTGCGTCACATAGGCTGGTTAAAAATGTGTTTGCGTGCTTGCCTTCAGTCCTTTGAGTATTGGAGTTGAGAAGTCTTGTTGGGGTTGTACAGGACATTGGTAAGGCCTCTTCTGGAGTACTGTGTCCAGTTCTGGTCACCCTGTGAGAAGAAGGATATTATTAAGCTGGAAGGTGTTCAAAAGAGAATTACCAAGATGTTACCTGGAAGGCTTGAGTTATTATCAAAGGCTGGATAGGCTGGGATGTTGTTCAATGGAGCTTAGGAGGTTGAAGGTGACCTGATAGAAGTTTATCAAATATTGAGAGGCGTAGATAGAGTTAATTGTAGTCTTTTCCCTGGGATGGGGGATTTCAAGACAAGGGGGCATATTTTTAAGGTGAGAGGAGAGAGATTTTAAAAAGACATAAAAGAGGCAATTTTATTTTACACAGAGGGTGTTTTGCATGTGGAATGAACCTCCTGAAAAAGTGGTGAATGCAGGTACAATTACAATGTTTAAAAAAACATTTGGATGGATACAAGAATAGGAAAGGTTTGAAGGGATATGGACCAGGAGCAGGCAGGTGGGGTGAGCTTAGTTTGGGATGTTTGGCATGGATTGGTTGGACAATAGGGTCTCTTTCTGTGCTGTACAACTCTGACTCTATTACTGAAATCTTCGACAGGCTAAATGTATATGTAAGAGACAGTGAGGTCTGCAGATGCTGGAGGTCAGAGTTGAGAGTGTGTTGCTGGAAAAGCACAGCAGGTCATGCAGCATCGGAGGATGAAGGGATCCAGCCCAAAATGTTGATTTTTCTGCTCCTCGGATGCTGCCTGACCTAAATATATATGTACTTGTACAAGGTGTAGGAGACTTTGCCTTGTTTTATTTATTATATTCCTGCACAACGACCTAAAGAAGAATTCACATTAAGACTGGAAAGACAGCAAGATTTTCAACAACAGGTAAAATCATCTTATTTGAGCCACAGAGGACTCAAAGCTGTCAGTTTCCTCTGCTGTCAAGCTGTTTGGGGGGACAAAAAAATCACATTATTTATGATTATACCTCTAAATCTATCTTGGCACACAGCCTAACTGACATTGTTTTATGACAATAAAAGCCACTGGCTTCAGCAAAATAAAATCACAGTTCACTTCATAAAGTACATGCAGAAACAATTACAGTTGAAACTTTTACCTGAAAGGCATGCTAAATTGAGGAATGGAAATAGTTATTTATGCTTCATTAGTCAGCATGTGAGACTTTCAGAAGCACATCATTGCAAGATGTGAGATTTCCTTTGATTATCCACCTTGTGCGGTGCATTTGAGTTAAAAAAGCGATTTGACTTCCAGGTGGCAAGTGCTGAGCATTAAATACTACTCTGGCTCCCATGTGCAATGCCAACTCTGATAAACAAGTTTTCAAAGTATTGTTACTGTATCAGCACAAAATCATTCCTCATTGTTTGTACAAGGTTTTGTTTGCAACCTAATATTTTAACTTTCAGTTTTCAACTTCAGAAAGAGACATAGAGTCAGACAGCACCCTGGAAACAGGAAACAACCCCTTCGGTCCAACAGTCCACGCTGACCACAATCCTAAATTAAACTAGTCTCACCTGCCTGTGCTTGGCCCATAATCCTTCCAAAGATTTCTTATTCAAGTACTTATCTAAATATCTTTTGAACCTTGAAACTGTACCCACCTTCACCACTTTCTCTGGAAGTTAATTCTACACATGAACCACTGTGTAAAACAACAATTGCCTCTCATGTCTTTTTCAAATCTTTCTCCTCTTGCCTTCAAAATGTGACCCCTAGATTTGTAAAATCCCCAACCCTTGGGAAAAGACACCTGCTTTTACCTTATCAATACTCATCATGATTTTATAAATCTCTATAAGGTCAGTCCTCAACCTCCTATGAGCCAGTGAAATAAGTCCCAGTTTATACAGCCTTGACTTATAACTCAAGCACTCCATTCCCAGCAACATCCTGGTAAATCTCTTCTGAATCCTCTCCAGCTTCCTGTATCCTTTCTTTAACAAGGTGACCAGAACTAGACACAGTACTCCAGAAGAGGTCTCACCGATGCCTTTACAGCCTCAACATTACTTCCTAATGCCTATACTCAAAGGTCTGAGCAATGAAGGCAAGCATGCTAAACGGCTTCTTAATCACTCAATTTATATGTGATGCAAACCTCAAAGAAATATACATCTGAACTCCTACTTTTAATTGTATAAGTCCTGCCCTTGTTAGAGTTATCAAAATGCAAAACCTCTCATTTATCCAGATTGAACTCCATCTGCTGCTCTTTAACCCACTTACCCATATTGATCAAGATTTCTTTGTAATCTGACATGCCATTCTTCTTGACCACCATACCACCAATTTTGGTGTCATCTATAAACTTATGCCTTCTATGCCTTCTATAATCTCATCTAAATCATTTCTATAAATGACAAACAAAAGTGGACCCAGCACCGATCCCTGTGGAACACCGCTGGTAACAGGCCTCCAGTCTAAAAAATCAACCTTCCACTATCACTGTCTGTCTCCTGCCATTAAGCCAATTTTGTATCCAATTGACAAGCTCCTCCTTAATCCCGTGTGATTTAACTTTACTAGTCTATCATGCAGAACCTTGTCAAAGGTTTTACTAAAGTACAAGTAAGCACCTCTGCGACTCTGCCCTCAGTCAACTTTATGAGACATGATTTCCCTCGCACAAATCCATGCTGACTATCCCTAATTATTTCTTGCCTCTCCAAACACACGTAAATCTTATCTTTCAGAATCACTTGCAACAACTTACCCTTCACTGAAATCCGACTCACCGGTCTGTAGTTCCCAGGGTTCTCCTTCTGTCCCTTCTTTGGCAAAGGTGCAACATTAGCCACTCTCCACTCATCAGGCACCTCAGCTGTAGTAATAGAAGATACAAATATTTCGCAAGGAGCCCTGCAATTTCATCCCTAACATCACACAACATCCCAGGATACACGGGATCAGGTCCTGAGATTTATCCATCTTAATATTTTGTAAGACTTCTAGCACCACTGTAATGTGAACAATTTTCAAAACATCAATATCTATTTCTGTGAATTCTCTAGCCTCCATTTCTTTCTCCAAAGTAAAAACTGATGTAAAGTATTAATTTAATATCTGTCTCATCTCCTGAAATTCAACACAAAGATGATCTCTTTGATCTTTGAGGGGCCTTACTCTCTCTCTCTCTCTGGTTGCTCTCTTGCTCTTAGTGTACTTGTAGAATCTCTTTGGATTATCGTTAACCTTATTTGCCAAGACTATCTCATATCCTCTCTTTGCCTTCCTGATTTCCCTCTTAAGAATGCTCCTCCACTCTTCATATTACTCAAAAGATTCAATTTGATCCCAGTAATCTATTTTTAATATATGATTGACTTTTATTCTTGACGAGAACCTCAATAACTTTATTCTGCCATTCATGTCTAATCCTCTCAGCCTTATCTTTCACTCCAACAGCAACATAATGACTCTGAACTCACGGTATCACACTTTTGAAAGCCTCCCACTCATCAGACATCGCTTTATGTGTGAACAGTCTACTCCAATCAACTTCTGAACGTTCTTGTCTTATACCATTAAAATTTGCCTTATTCCAGTTAAAATCTTCAATTTTTATGGAAAGGTTCGCCTTTCTCGTAACAATGTTAAAACTGATACAATTATGATCACTACACTCAAAGTGTTCCCCTACTGTCACTTCAGTCTTATTACCCAAGAGAAGGTCAGGTTTTGCTCCTTCTCTAGTCGGAACACATCTAACACATTCTTCAACATCCAAGCCATTGGTAGACCCAGTCAATGTTTGGAAAATTTAAATCATCTGTTCTTACAACCTTATTATTCTTACATGTATCTGAGACCTCTCTACATATTTGTTCCTCAATTTTCCTCTGACTATTGGGAGGTTGATAGTACAAATCCATCAAGGTGATTATTCCTTTTTTATTTCTAATTGCAATCCGTATATTTTCACTGGACATTATTTCAGGAATATCTTCTCTGGTAACAGCAGTAATACTTACTTGGATCAAAAATGCCACTCTCTGATATATCTTGTCTTCCTTTGTGTTCTGCAGTCTCTGAAATGCTGAAGTTGTATCTCTCGAGTAGCCAAAGCTGTCAACACCAGCCTAAGCTTAAATGTTGAGATCTTTGGTCATACTGCTTCACATTCAACACAAATGGGCTTTAAGATACTATCTATATCAAGTCTGTTCAGAGATGTTATGACACAATTCTGAAGCAGAGGAGACTTGAACCCAGTCCTCCAGGCTGACAGATAGGGATAAGCATGTTCCAGAGGTATGTCTATCAGATGGATGACAGTTTGAGTTCACCAGTGCTCGTTATCTGAGTGAACTGCTGGCCTAATGCTGTGAGTCATTAAAGTCTTCAGCTGCTGTTCAATTCATGGAGCATCACCTCCTCGTCATTATAGGAAGTGCTGCTTCAAACTATTCAATATAACCTGAAAGAGGTGGGAACACAAAAGGAATGCTGGACACTACTCTCAATGTGAATGGGCTCATTTCGAAGAGTCCCTGTTTTAACGTTGCAAAAATATTGATTACCCAAGAAAGTAGGAATGGGGTAGACCATCCAGCTCCTTGAGACCTTTCCATCATCATTGCTGATCTATATCCCATTTCTGTTTACTAGTTCAATTCTTTATCTCTGCATAACCTGTGCTGACAAAAATTTATTAACCTCAGCTTTGAACAGGTCTCTGAGGGACAGAGTTCTGGATTTATGGGAAGGCATATTTGCTAACATCCACCCTGGAAGAAAGGTTTAATTGCAAGAAAATGGTCACTTGTTCTCAACTCCACTGCTCCTAAACTGTGAAAGTAGTTTCTATCAACCTGCAAATCTTATAAGCATCTTAATCACCTCAATTAGATCAATACAGTCAGTTCTGCTTTAATGCGGTTGTTCCATTCGCGTGCGATCCTGTGTTATAAGAAAATTGCATAACAGCAACAACATTTAAACTAATGGGATCGTATTATAACCAATGCACACTTTAAAAGTGCCTACTTTAGAAACAGTGTCCTCAATTTGTCAATGGCATTACAACTAACTTGCATTAACGAAACACACATTATGGCAGAACGACCTATACTCCTAAACTCTACTTATCTCCTAGACTGTACTAAAATATTTCAGTTCTCAGTCCTTTGAAGTGACACTGAGCATTAGCCAGCATTATGTCATTGTTCAAAGTTTGGGAGAAGATTTGTAGCTCGGGTGCTCGTTGTTGTGGTTCTGTACGCCGAGCTGGGAATTTGTCTTGCAAACGTTTCGTCCCCTGTCTAGGTGACATCCTCAGTGCTTGGGAGCCTCCTGTGAAGCGCTTCTGTGCTGTTTCCTCTGGCATTTATAGTGGCCTGTCTCTGCCGCTTCCGGTTGTCAGTTCGAGCTGTCCGCTGTAGTGGCCGGTATATTGGGTCCAGGTCGATGTGTTTGTTGATAGAGTCTGTGGATGAGTGCCATGCCTCTCGGAATTCCCTGGCTGTTCTCTGTTTGGCTTGCCCTATAATGGTAGCGTCATCCCAGTCGAATTGATGTTGCTTGTTGTCTGTGTGTGTGGCTACTAAGGATAACTGGTCGTGTCGTTTCGTGGCTAGTTGGTGTTCATGTATACGGATCGTTAACTGTCTTCCTGTTTGTCCGATGAAGTGTTTTGTGCAGTCCTTGCATGGGATTTTGTACACTACATTAGTTTTGCTCATGTTGGGTATCGGGTCCTTCGTTCTGGTGAGTTGTTGTCTGAGCGTGTCTGTATTTGTGTAGTCGGTTGTGAGCGTCTGTAATCATTACCTGGATCATCCTGAATCCATTCTGCCTGGCTGTGTCCCTGGCTTGTGGATTGTTGACTGGTGGTCTGTATCTGACACATGGTGGAAGGATTTGATTCTTTCGGCATTCATGCAGGAACCGGAGTTGTTCGTACGTGGCACGTATCAGTAGTCTGTGTAAAGAAACGTGCGTCCAACATTCTTAAAGACTGGAGATAAGATTTACCTTTGAGTTAGATGGATTTCAGAATGGACACTCACTGAATCGTGCAGCATGGCAAAAACTCCTGAGTGTTGCATCATTCACAAGAGACTGTTCAGTTGCATATATCAGTGTGACATTTATGTCATCCACCATATTTCTTTGGTTGAAAGTAATGTGGAGTCAAGTTGCAATAGAGCTACTCTAGCATTGCACAAGGGCTTAAAGATCAAGTGAGGTCCATATATCAATGTCATGGGAGGAAGTGGAATCAAAACAGAAAAGACTTTTAATACTCAATAAATCTGGCAACATCTGAGGACAGACTGTGCTACTCTCTGTAGCCTCTGTGCTACTCAATATTTTATTTCTATCAGTTGAAAGGGAAATAGTTACTCCTGTACATTATATAATGGATGCTCACCACCGTCATTTTGCAGAAAGATACATCTGCTACTATCATTCTCCTTGTAGTTTGGGATCATAATAACACTCAATAACTCTGGAGCCCCCCAAGAATGCGTCCTCAGCCGCCTACTTTACTCCCTGTAAACCCACAACTGTGTTGCCAAACTCTGAACGAGCACCATCTATAAACTTGCTGATAACGCCACCATAGTAGGATGGATATCTAACAAAATACAGAAAGAAGATAGAGGGTTTTGTGATGGTGGTGCAGTGAGAACAGCCTCTCTTTCAATGTCGGCAAAACTAAAGAACTGATCATTGACTTCAGAAAAAATGGAGGAGACCACAACCCATATACATCAATACAGCTGAAGTCCAGACGGTTCAGAGCGTCAAGTTCCTCGAAGTGACCATAACCGATAACCTGTCCTGAACTTCCCATGTGGATGCAACAGTCAAGAAGGCACAACAACGCCTCTTCTTCCTCAGGCGGCTCAGGAAATTTTGCATGTCCATAAGGACCCTCACCAACTTCGACGGATGCACCAATGAGAGCATACTGTCCAGGTGCATAGCGGCCTCGTATGGCAACTGCTCTGCCTCGCACCATAAGAAACTACAAAAAGTGTTGTGAACAGCCCAGACCATCACGGAAGCCAACCTTCCATCCATGAACTCCATTTACATGGCTCATTGCCACGGAAAGGCGGCCAACATCATCAAAGACTCTTCTCATCCCAGTAATGCTCTCCTACAACTTCTTCCATCAGGCGGAAGATACAGAAGCCTGAACACACGCACCAACAGGTTCAGGAACAGCTTCTTCCCAGCTGTTATTAGACTGATGAATGGACTCTTTAGCCTCAAATAATTCCAATCTTGCTAATGTTGATCTCCCTTGTATGCCCTGTGCAATGTTACCTCAATGCCTCTGCTTAAGTCATTTGTTCTGTACATCCTTGCTTACTATGATCTGCGTGTATTGCTTGTAAACAAATATTTTCATTGATTTATTTATTGTCACATGTACCAAAGTACAATCAATCAATCTGCAACACCTCACTGGTCTGGTCTGGTAGAGAAAAACCATTTGATAGTCCAACAAGGAAGGGCTCTTGTCTTATAATTTGTTGCATAATTGCAATCTGCTACAAGTTACATTGGAATGACAGACATTGAGACTAAGATACTTAGACAAATGTCTATTTCCTTTGAGAAGCGCAGCTGTTCTCCCACTCAATTCCATATGACAACATCATATTGACTGGTACTGAATGCTCTCCTCAACATTAAACCTTTCAGAGTCGAAAATCTTGTAGAACACTGTGAGGTTCCAAAACTGACATGCAGCATTCCTGTTAAGCCACCTCAGTGATATAAATTTAAATCACAACAGAACTTATGAGATGTAATATTGCAATAACTAGCCTGCAACTCGTGTCAAAAGCCAAAAGTGAAATTTGGTCACGGTTTGCTGGACTGGAATGGAGGCAGTAGTACCTCGAAAATCAGAGTGCAGGACTTTCCATCTCACTCCTGTCCCAAAGGCACTCATCATGACTTTATCCAGATAAAACTGTCGCTTTTTACATCAATAGTTTATGTGTTGTGGGCATCACTGGCTAGACCATTGCTCTGGAGAATGTGGTGGTGAACTGCCTTCTTGAACCACTGCAGACCTTAGGGCAAAGGGACACCTACATTATTAGGAATTTTGACCCAGCAACAATGAAGGAATGGTGGTATATTTTCAAGTCAGCATGGTGAGCGGCTTGGAGGGGAAACTGCAGGTGGTGGTGTTCACATGCAAGTGCTGCCCTTGTCCTCCTAGATGGTAGTGTTTATGGGCTTGCAAGTTGCTACCTAAAGAGCCTTGGTGAGTTGTGACAGTGCATCTTGAAAATGATGTACATTGCTGCCATTGTTGTCTGTGGCGGAGGGATTGAAAATGATGAACAGGCTGCCATCTGTGATCCACCATCTCTGCCCTGGGCTCCAAGTGCCAACGAGCTCATTGCGGGATTGGACCTGTTTCCTTCTTTCACACAGAAGGTGATCTTCAGCAATATTATTTGTCTGGTGCAATCAACTGATTGGTGCAACAGAAATAAGGCTTTGACCGCCAAAAAGCTTGAGTCTTGGTCTGAGATAACGGGTCTCATTCCACCTGCCCTCTATCCGTCATCTGGCAATAGTTAAAATTGGGCCTTTTTAAGACTGCCAGTTGATGGAATTATCGACTTTCTGGCAAACATAAATTAAGACTAGGACCCGTGGCACAGCCTTAAAATTAGAGGGGGTCAATTCAGAACAGAAATGCGGAGACATTTCTTAAGCCAGAGAGTGGTGAGCCTGTGGAATTCATTGCCGTGGAGTGCAGCGGAGGCCGGGACGCTGAACGTCTTCAAGGCAGAGATTGATAAATTCTTGATGTCACGAGGAATTAAGGGCTATGGGGAGAATGCGGGTAAGTGGAGGTGAAATGCCCATCAGCCATGATTAAATGGTGGAGTGGACTCGATGGGCCAAATGACCTTACTTCCACTCCTATGTCTTATGGTCTTATGGTCTTAAAAGATTGAGAATTGTGCTTCCTCTCATGATGATTACTCGAGAGTCAGTTATAGGGAGTCTTCACTTGCAAAGTGAGGTGGTTTAGAATATGTGGGGACTGAGATCCATTAAATGTAACTTTGGGACCGGATGCTGATACCATCATTCCGTCTTGCAGGTGGATGGATTTGAAGACAAACAGAAGCTGTCAAGAAAGGAATTAGATTTTATTGTCATACATACTCAAGCACAGGGATGCAGGAGTACAATGACAAGTGTACAAAGTCACCATTTCCAACACCATGTTAGGTACAAAGGTACCTAGGCACAAAATCCCGATGTGAAATGATGCAAAGAGGATGCTCTGCCACTCAGTGTAATGGCATATTGAAGGTTCTGCTTCATCTTGATCGGACTGTCTCCAAGTTGTTGACATGTTTTCAGCCACTTAAAACCACACCTGCTTCATTGAAGTGGTGCCTTTAGACCCTGTCAAAGGAGCCCAGTTAAGGGTCAGAAACCTAACCCAGGAGAACATTATTAAGTGTATCTCTGTGTCTGCGAATAATATCACTTCAAACTCTAACTTTGTGCCAGTCCTCCTCAACTTGTCCTCAACTAAGAAGGTTTTGGGTTTAATCCCCACATTATATATTTGTGTGCATAATCTAGACTGCTGCTCTAAGGAAGTGCTGAATTATTAGAGGTACTTTTTTTTAAATGAAATATTAATGTGAGGCCCTGTCTAGCCTAGCAGGAAGAAAAGCAAGGGTATCCTTTGTGTGTCCCTTCCGGTATATCAATCCATTAATTCAGTACTCCCAAAGAAACAGCCATTTCTGCATATGGGATTTAGCTGTGTGCCTATCCAATTCGCTTTTGAAAGTGATTCCTGAATCTCCATACATTGAGTCTAAAAGGGTTAATGTCTGCATCATGACACTACCCACAGAGAGAGTCCCATCACTTGGGAAGGAGGTCTTGTCTGGATTTGAAGGGAGTCAGTCAAATTGCTGTGTTGTGTATATAGGAGGATAAAGTGAGGACTGAAGATGCTGGAGATCAGAGCTGCAAATGTGTTGCTGGAAAAGCGTAGCAGGTCAGGCAGTATCCAAGGAACAGGAGAATCGACGTTTCGGGCATAAGCCCTTCTTCAGGAATCATTCCTGAAGAAGGGCTGATGCCTGAAACATCGATTCTCCTGTTCCTTGGATGCTGCCTGACCTGCTGCGCTTTTCCAGCAACACATTTTCAGCTCAGTGTTGTATATATAGTTTACAAGTAAGCTATCAACTAGTTTCTGCTGACTTACAGAAGACTCTGTAATCTCTAGAAGGTAGATCCTAAGGGTGAATAGCTTCTATTTTAACCCTTAAAATATTCTGCACTCTTACATGTACTGCGCTTCAAATACTAACTTCCCATTGTATAAAAGATTTTCCTGCTGCATCTCTGCCTCTTTTGCCAATTATTCGAAATGTGTGCCTTCTGATCATCCAGCTTTTGGATACAAACCCTGTTTGTTTACACAATATAAACTCTTCCGAACCTTACACAATTCTTTAATTCCTCTCTTAGTGTTCATTGCTAGAAGGAAAACAAATCAAGTTACTACAGTAGGGTAACCCTCGTCCTGGAATCATTTTGGTAAATTTCTAATGTCCTTTCTGCAGAGCTTTCACTTTCATCCAAGTGTCCAGAGTTGGCTATGATAGGACAGCTTAACCCAAAGTAGGGCTCTATGTTGAAAAATACTCTTACGCAGCATAAGGAATAATTTGAACAGCACGGATTCTTTAGCATTCTGAAACATATGTCCACCTTTTTTTGAGAAGATTTGTTGCTTAGGTTGATAAGTATGTAAGTTTGCTCGCTGAGCTGCAAGGTTTGTTTTCAGACGTTTCGTCACCATGACTAGGTAACATCATCAGTAAGAGTCTCTGGAGCTCTGATGATATGTCCTGCCTCTCTATTTATAGGTCTAGGTTTCTCAAGGTGGGTAATATAATTTCCCTTTTTTAAGGGAAGGTAGATAAGTCGGTGTGTTTATTGATGGAGTTCTGATTAGAATGCCATGCCTTTAAGAATTCTCATGTGTGTCTTTGTTTTGCTTGTCCTAGGATGTGTGTGTTGTGTATATAGTCTACAACTAAGCTATCAACTAGTTTCTGCTAACTTGCAGAAGACTCTGTAATCTCTAGTAGGTAGATCCTAAGCGTGAATAGCTTTCATTTTAACACACATATCCTAGGACAGGCAAAACAAAGATATTAGATTAGATTACTTACAGTGCGGAAACAGGCCCTTCGGCCCAACAAGTCCACACCGACCCGCTGAAGCGCAACCCAGCCAGACCCATTCCCCTACATTTACCCCTTCACCTAACACTACGGGCAATTTAGCATGGCCAATTCACCTAACCTGCACATTTTTGGATTGTGGGAGGAAACCGGAGCACCTGGAGGAAACCCACGCAGACGTGGGGAGAATGTGCAAACTCCACACAAAGTGAGGTGCGAATTGAACCCGGGTCTCTAGCGCTGTGAGGCAGCAGTGCTAACCACTGTGCCTCCGTTCTGCCCATAAAGATATATGATTAGATTAGATTCCCTACAGTGCAGAGACATGCCCAACACTGACCCTCCGAAGAGTAACATATGGGCAATGTAACACGGCCAATTCACCTGACCTGCATATCGTTAGACCATGGGAGGAAACCCACGCAGACATGAGGTGAATGTGCAAACTCCACACAGGCAGTCTCCCAAGGCTGGAATTGAACCTGCGACCCTGGCGCTGTGAGGCAGCAGTGCTAATCACTGTGCCATCGTGCCACCTGTTCTCCACATGTACATGTTCTCCATATACACGAGAATTCTTCAAGGCATGGCATTCTAACCAGAACTCCATCAATAAACACATTGACCTAGATTCTATCTAGCTTCCCTTGAAAAAAAGAACCGAAAATGACATCACCCACCTTAAGAAACCAAGACCTATAAATAGAGAGGTGGGACATACCACCAGCGCTTCACCAGAGACTCTTATTGATGATGTTACCGAGTATGATGATGAAACATCTGAAAACAAACCTTCCAGCTCAGCAAGCTAGCTTACATATGTAGATATTTCCACCAATTTACAATTTATCTTGTATCTGGGGTTCTCAACTAACTCATGGAAGTGCAGGATATGATTCTGGGATTTCCAGAGCAGTAATAACAGCCATGGAGCTGGGACTAAGTTTCGGCAGCTGTGATGTTTCTTTCTGTGTTGAGCTTTTGTTTTCCTATCAGTAGGCATCGCTTCATTGCTAGTTGTTTGAATATTGATTGCTACTACAACCCACAACCTGTTTAAAAAAATAGATGGCTTTTGTTTTTATTTCCTCTCGGGGCAATTCCCAGCAGTTTTAACAGTCTTCCCCACAAAGCCTGTACAAAAGCTTGCCTCTGGGGTCTCACAAGGTCTGAGGTGGGATCACAGGAAAGCATTCAGGAAGAACAGGTCTAAAGCACAGGTTGTCATGGTGGCTCAGTGGTTAGCACTGCTGCCTCACAGCGTTAGGGACCTGGATTCGATTCCCGCCTTGGGCGACTGCCTGTGTGGAGTTTGCACATTCTCCCTGTGCTCTGGTTTCCTCCCATATTCCAAAAGATATGCAGGTTAGGTTGTGCTAAATTACCCATAGTGTTAGGTGTATTAGTCATGGGGAAATGTAGGGAAGTGAGTCTGGGTGGGTTACTTTTCAGAGGGTCAGTGTGGACTTGTTGGGCAGAAGGGCCTGTTTCTATACTGTAGGGAATCTAATATAATCTAATCCTTGCGCCCAATCAATATGAAAATTGGGAAGAAAAGAAAATAAAGGTTTCTTTGCAATGACAATCAGAATGCAAGTAGGGACACTAATGTGAGCCAAAATTGAAAAAAATGAGTGACCTGAAGTAGTGAAACATATTAAAGATGTGCAGTCGGCAAACACAGAGATTTAATTTGAAAAGGAAATCTTCGGGGTGAGTAAACACAAAAAGGAGACAAACAATGAAATCAGGTAAGGGATATGTAAAAGATGTTAACTCAAAAGGTTGCAACAAGTGAAATATGATTAAAGGAGAAGCAAACAAGTGAAGAATAATTATGAAGCAGCGTATGAGATGCATTTCATCAGAATGTTAATATATGGCAGTGATAGATGAAAGGATGGAAAGATTATACTGCTAATTTAAATTTAAATTTAAAGAAAGGGTTGGGATTTAGTTCACAAACTGTTTTATCTGCAGGTGACTGGCAAGGTAAAAGGCTCTGTAGACCAATCAATAGGTTCCAGCTCTTGGCTTTTTCAAGAAAATTTTTTTTAAAATACAGATTTTTTTTAAACAATAAGTGCTTCACTGCTTTTTCACCACTAAATGGAATGAGTTAATGTGCATTAAAAAAATACACTTAAGTAAATTGTCAGAAACACGAGCATGAATATTAATGCAAGAGAAGACCTTTATTTCACAGAATATATTCAGTTTAGACATTCAAATATGTTACAAAATCACAATAACCCTCTTCTGAGAGACTAGCACTTAGTTTTTATCTGTATTAATCAAAATCAGCAGTAACATAAATCTTGCTTCAAAGTTATTTCTTGAGCTAGTAGCATCTATACAAATGGGTGTCAGTCTGAATGTGCAGTTTCATGTGCATCGTGGGAATGAGAGTTCTAGCTTTTCACTTATTTAGCCTTGGCTGTAGTTTTACTTGTCAGTGACTTGCATTTTGGATCAGTCTGCAGTCCACCAGGTGGACCCTCATGGATGGACCAGTGTTGCACATTTTGACAACCTCTGCTGTCCTGTAAGTTCTAAAGCAGCTTAAGTGCTCAGGAAAAGGTGGAGGGAATTATTGAAAATGAGTGGTTGCTTTTTGAGCTATTCAAAAGGCCAAGCTAGCATTAAACCCTGAAACAGAGTCATCAGAAATGAGAGCTGGATACTTGTAAAACCAAGTTCAAGATGAAAGGTCTGATGATACAGAGATACTATTGGATTATAAACTGGATGGATTAATATCAGTAAAGCTGTCAGAAAGGTAAGAAAGCCTGGTTGAGAAAAAAAGTAAGAAATTACAAGGATGGCTACTATATCTGAGGTGGGTGTTTGCAGCTCAAGGAAGCTCAGCCCTTATTTTTACCAACAGTTACACACACTGAGGGCCTGTCCAGTTGAGAGAAGAGAAGTGAGGTAGGAAAGACAAACTAACCAGAGCAACCCCCGATACAAGACGCTATTCAGATGGAGTGGACTAAATATAGATGTGATGGTAGTCGGAGACAGCAGAGTCATGGGAATTTCTCTCCACCTGAGAGCAGCAGTTCCGAGAGCATGTTGCTTGTCTCACTCCCAGCTTGGATCGTCCTCTCGTGGCTAGAGAAGTTGTCCTAGTCTTTGTGGGAACCAATGACATTGTTAGAACTGAGAGTGAAGTTTCTACTGGGACAGTTTAAGGAACAGGGCTCCAAAATAATAAACAGAACCTCAAGGGTTAATAATGTCTGGATTACTAAATGAGCCACATGCCTTCTGACATAGGCTCAAGCAGTTCAGAGAGTTAAATACATGGCTCAAAAAGTACTGTGAGGAGAAGAGGTTTCAATTCTTGTTTCATCGGCACCAGTATTGGATGTAACATCCAAGAGATTAAGTATTGTGACTGACTCAATTTCACCACAAATTCAACAGCTTTGTTTGCCAAAAGCCTAAACTTGAAATGATTTTAAAAATGTGATTACTCCTTCACTAGGTAGACTTGGTTGGCTGCAGGCCAGTCGGTTCTGAGGTGGCCAGGGTTGGTCCAGTTAGGCTTCCAATTGGACGTACTGGGGAAAGACGTGCCATTGGGATGGGCTCCACTTACCTCAGGGTGGGATCAGAATCCTGGTGATAAACCAAGTCACTGAAACATGGTTGCAATTTGGCCAAAGAGTGCTTAATGGTAATAATACATCTACAGATACAGTCCCTTTACAGATCAGTTGTCGAATCACTCCATTTAAGGCTTAAATTTCACTGTAAACTTGATGAACTAATAGCACAAATAGAGATAAATGGATTTGATCTGCTCACTATTACTGTGACATAGTTAAAAAGTCACCAATGTTTGAAATAAATATTACAGACTACAAGATACTTCAAAAGACACATGGTATAGAAAAGGAGGACTAGAGGCCCGATTGTAAAGGATGACAATAAGACATCTGTGTGAAACAATGAAAATCAGGAAGTGAATCAGTCTGACCAGTGTTGGAGGCTGAGGGGTGGCCGAATAGAGGTTTATAAAATCATGAGGGGCTTGGATTTGATAAACAGGCAAGGTCTTTTCCCTGGATTGCAGGAGTTTAGAACGAGAGGGCGTAGGTTTCGGGTCAAAGGGGAAAGATTTAAAAAAAGGACCTAAGGGACGACCTTTTCACACAGAGAGCGGTGCGTGTATGGAATGAGCCACAGAGAAAGTAGTGGAGGCTGGTACAATTACAACATTTACAAGGCATCTGGCTGGGTATATGATTAGGAAGGGTTCAGAGGCATATGGGCCAAATGCTGGCAAATGGGACTAGATTAATTTAGGATATCTGGTCGGCATGGATGAGTTGGACTGAAGGGTCTGTCTGAGTGGTGATTATGAATGATGAGGGTCAGAAGATGGCAGCCAGTAATGAGTGGTGTGCCACGGGGATCAGTGGTGTAAACTGTTTACAATGTATATTAATGATTTTGATGAGGAGAATGAATGTGTTAGAGTCAAGAGTGTGGATGGCAATAAAATAGGTGAGAAGGCAGGTGGTGAGAATGATAGATGTTAAATTAGTGGGTGAAAACTTGGCAAATGGAATATAATGTGGGAAAAATGTGAGGTTATGCGGTTTAGCAAGAAGAATAGAGGAGCTGAGTTTTGATTTAAATGGAGGAAAGCTGCAGAAACAGATTACAGAACAGGGGGCTTTAGGAATCCTCATCCATGAATTACAGAAAAGCAAGCATTCAGGTTCAGCAGATAATAGAACACGTTAATGGAATGTTAGCCTTTATTTCAGAGGAAATGGAGTGTAAAAGTAGGGAGCTTTTGCTAACACAATAAAGGCAAAAGTCAGACACTGGAAAGCTGTGAACTGTTTTAGGCCCCTTATCTAAGGAAAGATATACCGGTGTTGGAGGCAGTCCAGAGAAGGTCCATTCAATTGATACCAGGAATAGAGGGACTGTCTTATGAAAGGATTTCGTAGATTCATTCCCCTCGGAGAGAAGAAATTGCTCCTCATCTCTGGTTTAAATGTGCAACCCCTTATTCTGTGATTTGCTCTCTGTCAAGTCATTATCCTATCAAATCCACTAAGAATCTTATATGTTTCAAACAAAGGTCTAAATTCCATTGAATCCTTTATCACAGACAGCTGCTGAGGCTATTGTCATTACACGTATTGAAGGCTGAAATAGACAGCATTTTAGTTTTTTTTCTTTCTTAGGAGATTTAGAGCTTCCTCAGGTAAGAAAGAAAAAACCTAAAATGCTGTCTATTTCAGCCTTCAATACTTTTGTTTTAATCTCCTGGTTATATTTTTTCTTACCGCCTAACTGCAGTAGTGCTTATATTTTCCCCAGCGCCCTAGACAGCATTATAATCCGTAAGGGGAAACAAGAATTAGAAGAGAAAGGCAGGAAATTTGAATTGAGAATTATTAGATTAGCCATGATCTTATTGAATGGCAGAGCTAATCATCAATGGACTGAATGGTCTACTTTTGCTCCTCCATCATATGGTTTAAGATGCTGCTGGGAGTTGCTGCTGGTCCTTCTAACAGTTGCTATCCTGATGGACAGAGTATTTACACAAGAAATAATTGAAACAAAGGCAAAATCTGGCCCATTTTGTCAGATTATTTTCTTTAAGCATTTTATCATGTATGACAAGCACATCTTGCTCTCTGCAAACACAAGTATCCCAGGATAAATTCATGACTTCAATATAACTGTGATGGAAGTCTTACACAGGCTCAAAGAGATCAAAACCAATAAATCCCACAAGGATTGGAAGTATTTATCTTAAAGCACTAACGGAAAAGAAATTAGTGTTATGTGGAAGTCTCTGTCTACTGAGAAAATACCAGTCGATTAGAAACAGACATGTGATTCCCGTTTTTTTAAAATGTGCAACAAAACAGATTTAAGCAACTATGGACTGATTTAGTCTCACTTGAACCCCATAGCCACATAAATAGCAGTCAATATAGATTAAGAAGTAGAAAATCTTTCCTGATAGGAGGAAATGACTGTTTGGAATGTGGTCATGTTTTATTTTATTCATTCAAGAAATGTGGGCTTCACTAACTGGGCCATAATTTATTGTCATAGTAAAGATAAAGTGACCTTCCTTCTTGAACAGTGCAATCCATTTGATGTAGTTGCACCCTGTGTATATTAGGGAGATAATTCCAGCCATACCAAGATAGAACATAGAACAGTACAGCACAGAACAGGCCCTTCAGCCCATGATGTTGTGCCGACCATTGATCCTCATGTATGCACTCTTAAATTTCTGTGACCATATGCATGTCCAGCAGTGTCTTAAATGTCCCCAATAACCTAGCTTCCTCAACTGCTGCTGGCAACGCATTCCATGCTCTCACAACTCTCTGTGTAAAGAACCCGCCTCTGACATCCCCTCTATACTTTCCTCCAACCAGCTTAAAATTATGAACCCTCATGTTAGCCATTTCTGCCCTGGGAAATAGTCTCTGGCTATCGACTCTATCTATGCCTCTCATTATCTTATACACCTCAATTAGGTCCCCTCTCTTCCTCCTTTTCTTCAATGAGAAAAGTCCGAGCTCAGTCAACCTCTCTTCATAAGATAAGCCCTCCAGTCCAGGCAGCATCCTGGTAAACCTCCTCTGAACCCTCTCCAAAGCATCCACATCTTTCCTATAATAGGGCGACCAGAACTGGACGCAGTATTCCAAGTGCAGTCTAACCAAAGTTTTATAGAGCTGCGACAAGATCTCACGACTCTTAAACTCAATCCTCCTGTTAATAAAAGCCAAAACACCATATGCTTTCTTAACAACCCTGTCCACTTGGGTGGCCATTTTAAGGGATCTATGTACCTGCGCACCAAGATCCCTCTGTTCCTCCACACTGCCAAGAATCCGATCCTTAATCCTGTACTCAGCTTTCAAATTCGACCTTCCATAATGCATCACCTCGCATATATCCAGGTTGAACTCCATCTGCCACCTCTCAGCCCATCTCTGCATCCTGTCAATGTCCCGCTGCAGCCTAAAACAGCCCTCTATACTGTCAACAACACCTCCAACCTTTGTGTCATCTGCAAACTTGCTGACGTATCCTTCAATCCCCTCATTCAAGTCATTAATAAAAATTACAAACAGTAGAGCCCCAAGGACAGAGCCCTGTGGAACAACACTCACCACTGAATTCCAGGCAGAATACTTTCCTTCTACTACCACTTGCTGTCTTTTGTTGGCCAGCCAATTCTGTATCCAGACAGCTAAGTTCCCTGTATCCCATCCCTCCTTTTGGATGTTTGGAAATTTGTGTAAACATCTGTTCACAAAGCTAACACTTTACAAATAATCTCAGAATTTATAAATAAAGATTCCTGTGGAACGCTCAACACTTTGAGAATTCTTGATAAAATTGAGTAGAAACCAGATTATGATTAGATTAGATTCCCTACAGTGTGAAAACAGGCCCTTCAGGCCAACAAGTCCACACCGACCCTCTGAAGAGTAACCCACCCAGACCCAGTTCCCTCTTACTAATGCACCTAACACTATGGGAAATTTAACGTGGCCAATTCACCTGTACATCTTTGTACTGTGGGAGGAAACCTGAGCACCCGGAAGAAACCCACACAGACACGGGGAGAATGTGCAAACTCCACACAGATAGTCACCTGAGGTTGGAATCAAACCTGGGACCCTGGTGCTGTGAGGCAGCAGTGATAACCAATGAGCCACCATGCCACCCTGGGTTAAAGTGTTTTAACAGTTATATTGGGCTCTGGGTGAAGAATGAGAGATTTGAGGGGAAAATCAGAAGTAGGGTCTGCTTTTTCATTTTAAAAAAATCCTTTAAGGGATGTGATTGCTAATGGCCAGCCCAGAATTAATTGCCTATCCTCAACTGACCTTGAGCCACCTCCTTTACCTATTGCAGCCTGTGTCATGTATCAATACCTATAGTGCCGTCAAGGAAGGCCTTACAAGTTTTGAGCATAGCAGCAGTGAAAAACCATCATTCGAAGTCAGAATGGTGTATGATTTATGTGGAATTTGGACGTAACAGCATGTGAATACTGTTGCCCTTGATCTTCTCGATATTAGAGGCCATTTGAAGGTGTCCCTCCACCACTGGTGACTTCAGGCTAAATTTGGCCATAGGCTTTGGAACTAAATGGATGAAGACCTTCCCTAAGCTGGCCCTGTGATTAGTCACCTCCAAGCTCACTGCCCTTTAAAGGATGAAAGCAGACTGTCTGCTGCCAAGTAGGTCAGAGAGCCCGCAGAGTTGGAGTCTCTACACATCCATTAGGAGAGTGCAAAAGCAGGTCAGGGATCTGAACGCAAAGGCAGTCTTGCTGGGAGGCACATAAGCAAGTTACAAACTGAGATTTAGACCCGCACCCCCCCACCCCACCGCCTTCCCCTCCAAGTCCAAATCTTTTTGCATAAAGGACTAATTTCTGACAGTATTCTCAGTTCTTTTAGAGGATATGCCGGATATATGTACTTTCTTGTCTTTTTGGAGAGTAAAAACATTGGAAGAGTGGAGTAACAGCTTCTGATGATACCCTGTCTGTCCGTGCTTCCAAGGCTTGTTAGTGGGTTTCCCTTTACACCCCACCACCTCCCTCCCACTCCCCACTTCCAACTAAGCAGATCAATAATTCCTGTCTATTGATTTTAGCATGGTCCTCTTTAAGGATCTCTTTCTCTCTGAAAAGGTTTTTTTTGACTAATTAAAAGTTATTGCATTTCTTGGTAGACCTTTGCTGAAGGTTGGAACTTTTCTTCAGATGTGTTAAGCTTGCACTCACGTTCTCCGAACATTATTGCCGTGATTTGTTACACACAGTCGGCTTCTATCTGTGCAGCCATGTCCCCATCCAACTTGACTGAACTGGCTTGAGTTTCTTTGGACTCCTGAGACTTCTTCCTTGCATGATTGAAAATATCTTCTGAGCGCACATAATTTTCGAGCGTCAGATTCTGCTGCCTGATGTCGAAATTTTGTATTCATCAGTCTCTTTACTTTGAGTGTAAGCTAACACAGAGTCGCTTCGCTTAACCTCATTAGTCTGGCTTGCTTCTGGGAGGAACACATCATTGAACTGTGACTGTACGTGCATTCACTTGGCAGGTTCTGTGCATTAGTACATAACTTTAGCTCTTCTTCATGAAGGAAGGACTAATTGTCCTTGAAAAAGACAGCTGCCTTTTCAGGGGCTATGTCACCTGAACGTACAGGTACAAGAAGGTGTGGGGTTGCAAATTCAAGTCACTGAACAACTTTCGCGTTGTATTCCTTTCCGGTCGCTTTGTGGTGAAAATGTAAATCACTGTCCTCTGGTGGTTGGCTGCACCTCCTTTAGTGCCTTCTTTTACTGCCATTTTCAGATTCTTTTGTGGAAAATAAATGGAGTATCTGCTCCAACATTTGGCAGCCCAAAGCCTGAAAAGTCTTTGATGTTTTTCAGCTGAGAAATGTTCAATCCACACAAGCATCCCTACCTAGTAAAGAATAAAAATGATTAGGGATTATGTACAAGGTCTCTGATAACTTTAGATTAGATTACTTACAGTGTGGAAACAGGCACTTCGGCCCAATAAGTCCACACCGCCCCGCCGAAGTGTAACCCACCCATACCCCTACCACCCATACCCCTACATCTACATCTACCCCTTACCTAACACTACGGGCAATTTTAGCATGGCCAATTCACCTGACCTGCACATCTTTGGACTGTGGGAGGAAACCGGAGCACCTGGAGGAAACCCACGCAGACACGGGGAGAACGTGCAAACTCCACACAGTCAGTCGCCTGAGGCGGGAATTGAACCCGGGTCTCTGGCGCTGTGAGGCAGCAGTGCTAACCACTGTGCCACCGTGCCGCCCACAGTCCAGTCTTTCAGTCCAGTGAAGTGTAGTGTGTACCTGGCCTCATTTCTGTGAATCATGTGTCTCCCAAACCCGAAAGTGTTCCTTGAGAATGTCTGGGGAATCCCTGTTTCAACCATGGTATTGAAGTGGGAGTTGACACGGGACATGCTGACACAGGGCACACAGACACAAGATGGCTGCTGAGCCATAACTTGGTCACTTAGCATACAAGATGGCGGCTGAGCCATTACATGGAAAAGTACAGCGAAGCACACACAGATACTGCCTGTGGCCAACAGAATACCAGCACAATAGACACAGAATATAGATGATTAGTTTAAGGTGGATGGGGGAAAGAATACACATCAGTAACATCTACTGCCCACTGAATTATCTGAGTCCAGCCACTACCTTCAATAGAAATGTTAACTACCTGAGACTGCATGTACACAAGTTTTAATACTTCAGATCTGCAGTAATGGAAGACGATCTTCCTTCTCAGGAAGAACGATCACGACCAATTACTGCAGTAATGGACTTCCGCGTAGCTGCTGAAACTGACAATGACTCTGTATCATTCCTCTGAAACTAATAATGACTCTGTATCATTCCTCTGAAACTGACAATGACTCTGTAACATTTTCTGTAAACAAACCATGCTGTACAAACAAAGACTCCATATCTGGACCATTATACCATGAAATGTATAAAATATCATGACATGTGCTCCGAGGGTGAGAGAAGGCTCACAGCTAATAGCCGTGCTGGCGGACGTCTCTCTCTCTCCCCGGAGCTCCGGTTTCTTTGTACAATAAATTCTGTCGTTGAATCCCGATTCTGTCTCGGAGACCGGTGATTTTCCCCACAACAGTATAACACCATCTGAAAGATTCAATATGTTCACATATCCAGCTAATTTGAAGTTAGTTTTTTTAGAACAGTTACTGTAACATCTGAATTAAAATATTACCTTAAGATCATTCCTTCATGCAAGAAGAATGCACTTTGCTGATCTTGCTCCTCAGAAACATCTATTTCCTGTATCTCTGCAAACCAGAATGGCCTGCCTTAAAACTTTGAAATTACAGGCTAAAATTATCTACTTCTGTTTCGATTACCAACTGAACATGGCCTAGCATGTGGCTTGCATGTTATGTTGCCTTTGTTGCCAGGCAGGGCTGTTGTCAATGTGACCTTCTCATACCACAACACATATAAGGAGCAATGATGGGAGCAGCACGGTCTACTTATTGTAGCTATTATCCTGCTGATACAGAAGCAGACTATTCAGCCTCTCACTGTTCTGCCATTCAGTGAGATCACAGCTGATCTGTGGCCTAAGTCCACATACCTGCCTATGGCCCATGTTCCTTAATACCCTTGGTTAACAAAACTTCTATCTTGTTAACAAGCTGGATGAAGTCAGAAGCAGCAGTCTGACTCCAAGTACATTCTCATCTTGGATAAAATGCCTGTTTTGCTTGTGAAGATCAGCCTATCTAGCATGTCACACAGCTGATGGTAATGTAATATCTTTTTCAGAAGCTACAAAATTGTAGCTTCATCTTGTACCTCAGTACAGTGTGGTCCTGTAAAGTTCATCTTTCCATATTGACAGTCATCCATGAGGTGGCATAAATCATTTCTGAAAGAGTCAATGGTTTCCGCTCAGATTGATTGAAGATTGTCCAGTCTATTATGGACTTGATTCTTAAACTGAGATAGGAGTTAAGTGCTTTAAGTACATCACCAAACGTTGCTGTTTCTTTTACATTGGCTTTACCACCAGTCACTTACAACAGTACAGTGACTTGCTTCTCGTCTGCTACTTGTTGAAGTCTGCTATAATACTGTATCTACTGAACTATCAAAGCTAATTTATTCACTATAGAGCACAGACAGGGCCTTCCATGTTTTATGGCAGATTTAATAAAGGTCAAGCTTTTCTGTCATTGAGCTATCTGTAACATTTGTTGCGACAACTATTCTTTCCCAACTTTAGCTGAATGTTGTGTGGGTGATTTATCTTGTACATTATCCTTTCCTCTGATGTCTGATTTTTGGAAACTTATTGCACGTTGTGATTAATTGATTTCTTCCTGATGCGATCTGAATTCTCTGCTTTGGGCCACCTTCTTCAGTGTGGCAATTCCTGTTCCATGATTGAGTTCCAAGGAATTCCTCAAAGTCTTTTGCAACCCAACCCCAGCACCCCTGAGCTGCATTTAAGGAATTTTCACCGCCTCACAGTTTGGAGCCTTGGGTTTGTCTCACAGCTGAGTCAATGGCTTTGTTTCAGGCTGTTACAGAACAGCTAGAGACAAAGGTAACTGCAGATGCTAGAATCCAAAGTAGACAGGGAAGTCTACTTCAGTCAGAAGAAGGGTTTCACCCCGAAACATTGACTTCTGCACCTCCTGATGCTGCCTGGCTTGTTGTGTTCTTCCAGCCTCCTGTTTGTCTACGTTACAAAATGGCTGCAGTCTAGTTATCGTTGGCACCTCATTGTAATGTGAAATCTAGTCATGCGAGTGAACAGCAACAGGATTTATTGAGCATGATGATATATAGAGGATTGTAAGAGAGGATACCTGATGTGGAGACTTACAGATCCAGGCTCCAATTCCATTTGTTCTGATGTAACTACGATGTAGCTTGTTTTGCACATGCCCAGGAGTGATACCCAGCATGAAAAATAATGGCCTTTACCCTACACGTAAAGACCAGTTCTCATGGTCAGCCTTCATTCAGCTGGAGAGCTCCCTATGCCAATGGGTTGGTCTCCTTCGCTGCAGGCAAAATAATGGCATGGCCACAAAATTGTTCCTTATTAAGGCCTGGCTGCCCAATTCCATGCAGTGGGTGGTTAACCAACCCCTCAATCTACCCTAAAAGAGAGTGTTTGATGGCAGAGTCTGGGATCTATCCAGTGCTGTTCCCTGCTATTTTCCCTGCAGCTTTCACCACCCCTCACCCAAGCCGCCTAACCTGCCTCATTGAGGCTGGAAAATCTAGCGTTTGAACTCATAAAGGCAGTGTGAATTATTCAAGTAAATGGCTTTTGAAATGTTCTTCAAAAAAAAATGTGGCCAAGGCTTTGCTCCAATTTCTTTTAATTTCCTTTCTCACCAGTGAAGCAAGCTGAATTGCTTCTGTTCACATGAGGAGCATTATACAAACAGTGGTTTACAATTCAGCAATCCCGGGCACAGGAATTCAACAATTGTAGTTAAGGTGGAAGAAAATTCTGTGTTTGTTTAAAAAAGCTATCTGAAGGAACTAAATCTGTCTGTAGTTTATTCAGTAAGCACAGTGCCGCACCAGCAATATGCACATTTGTACCTCCCTTCACACACTGATAACGTCTACAGAAAGATCCGTAAGTGATAATAAAAGCACTGTGCTTTCAAACACTGGTTTTAAGTGAGGAGATGCAGGAAACATTTCTGTGATCAAACCTGGAGTACATTCCCCACATTATGACTGTGACTACCTTTTAAAAGTCCACCATTAACAGAGAAGCATTTTAGCATGTTCCTGTGTCATGAAATAGCTACAAAATAAGAGGTATAGTTAATAAATTTGCTGATTACACCAAAATTGGAGGTTTAGTGGACAGTGAAGAAGGTTACCTCAGAGTACAACGAGATCTTGATCAGGTGAGCCAATGGGCTGAGGAGTGGCAGATGGAGTTTAATTTAGATAAATGTGAGGTGCTGCATTTTAGAAAGGCAGATCAGGGTAGCACTTGTGCAGTTAATGGTAAGGTTCTGGAGAACATTGCTGAACAAAGAGACTTTGGACTGCAGGTTCATAGCTCCTTGAAAGTAGAATCTCAGGTAGATAGGATAGTGAAGAAGGCGTACGGTATGCTTGCCTTTATTGGTCAGTGCATTGAGTATAGGATTTGGAAGGTCATGTTGCAGCTATACAGGTCATTGGTTAGGCCACTGTTGGACTGCTGTGTGCAATTCTGGTTTCCCTGCTATAGGAAGGATGTTGTAAAACTTGAAAGGGTACAGAAAAGACTTGCAAGGATGTTGCCAGGGTTGGAGGGTTTGAGCTATAGGGAGATGCTGAATAGGCTGGGGCTGTTTTCCCTCGAGCATTGGAGGCTAAGGGGTGACCTTATAGAGGGTTATAAAGTCGTGAGGGGCATGGATAAGGTGAACAGTCAAGGTCTTTTCCCCAGGATGGGGAAGTACAAAACTAGAGAGCATAGGTTTAGGGTGAGGGGAAAGATTTAAAAGGGACCTAAGGGGCAACATTTTCACACAGAGGATAGTGCATGGGTGGAATGAGCTGCCAGAGGAAGTGGTGGAGGCTGGTACAATTGCAACATTTAAAAGGCATCTGAATGTGTAAATGAATAGGAGGGGTTTAGAGGGATATGGACTGAGTGCTGGCAAATGGGACCAGATTTATTTAGGATATCTGGACGACATGGATGAGTTGGACCAAAGGGTCTGTTTCCATGCTGTATATCTTTATGACTCTAAGACTCTAAATGTATTTTTCTGTTTGCTTTATCCTGCCACAATATATATTTGCACTAAATCAGTGATTTCAGAGGTTTCTTCACATGTTCTAAGTTACATTGGGGTATTGTTATTGAAACATCAATTCTAATTAATTTCTCCAAAATGCATTTGCACTGCTTTGCATATATAGACAAAGGTAGATTCCTGTACATTTTTACATTCATGAAAATAAATTTTCAGTGTGTGCCAAACATAGAGACAGTAGGTGGAATGATTTTTATCCAAGGGATCCAGGAATTTGGGCTGGAATCTACTTACCCTGGAATTTTATTCAGTTTACAATTCCCTTTGAGGTTCAGTGGAGTGGAAACTATGGGTGGTCCATTCTCTCAATTCTTCCACCTTCACGTCAACGGAACCTGCCCTGGCCAACATCTTAGCTTCTGCTGGAAAATTTGTCCAAGACACACAGAGGACCTCAAGACATCTTGAGGACTCTCATGAACCCCACTGGAGAATGTATATGCTCCTATGCCATCATTAGACTTGAGTAATCGATCATCAAAAGGATCAGTTATCTTTAATCTGGAAGGATATCTGCAGCTGAAACACTGTTTATTTTTTTTCTTCTGCCCATATGGATCTCAAAGCAACAAAAACAGAAATTGCTGGAAAAAGCTTAGCAGATCTGGCAGTATCTGTGGAGAGAAATCAGTGTTAATCGTCGTGGGTCCAGTGACCTTTCCTCAGAACAGCTGGTAGCTAGGAAATTTTTTTTATGCAAAAGATAGGTTGGGGAGAAGGGGTAAGTAGTGAATGATAGGTGGAGATAGACCCCAAAGAGTGAGAAGAATATTTGGACCGATAAAGGAGTGGATAAGAGTCAGCCTAGGAGAATGGATGGCTGCTAATGGGGACTGTTAGTGGCTAACAATGGATTGTGTATAATAGCAGACCATGTAATAACAAGGCCTGCTGTGTGGGATAAGGACATGGGAGAAGATGCCTCAAGCCCCAAAATTGTTGAACTCGGTATTGAATCCAGAAGGCTGTAGAGTTCCCAGGTGGAAAAAGAGGTGCTGTCCGTCCAGCTTGTGCTGAGCTTCGCTGGAGTACTGCAGCAAGCCTGAGACAGAGATATTGGTCAGGGAACAGGGAGGTGTGCTGAAGTAGCAGGCAACTGGAAGCTCAGGGTCTTTGCTTATGGACAGAATGTAGATGTTAAGCAACGTTGTCACCCAGTCTATGCTTTGTTTCCCCAATGTAGAGGAGACCACATTGTGAGCAGCGAATGCAGTGATATGATTGTGTGAAGTGTAGATAAAGTGCTGCTTCACCTGGAAGATGTGTTTGGGCCCTCGGATACCGAGGAGGGAGGAGGTAAATGGGCAAATGTTGCACCTTAGGCGGTTGTAGGGCAAGGTGCCATTGGGCTATGGGGGGTATTGGGAGTGAAAATGGAGTGGACCACATTGTCCCGGAAGGAATGGTCCCTGTGAAAGGCTGATAAAGAAGGGGAGGGGAATATGTATCTGGGTGGTGGCATCCCTCTGGAGGTGGCAGAAATGGTGGCTAGTGATCCTCTGGATGTGGATGTTGGTGGAAGGGTAGGGAAGGACAAAGGGGACCCTTTTGCTGTTGAGGGAAGGAAGACAGGGGGTGAGGGCTGATGTGCAGGAAATGGGTTGGACCCGGCTGAGGACCCTGTCAACAAAGATGCTGGGGTGTCCTCGATGGAGGAAGAAGGTGGAGATTTCAGACGGTCCCTTGTCAAATTTGTCATCATTGGAACAGATGCGATGGAGACGGAGGAACAGGGAGAATGGAATGGAGCCTTCACAGGAAGCAGAGTGAGAGGATGTATCATCCACGTAGCTGTGGGAGTTGGTAGGTTTATAGTGGATATTGGTGGCCAGCCTATCCCCAGAAATTACACAAACAGAGATGTCGAGGAAAGGAAGGGAGGAATCGGAGATGGACCTAGTAAAGGTGAGGGTGGTGTGGAAATTGGAAACGAAACAGATAAACCTTTGCAATTCCAGATGCGAGAGGGACACATCACTGATGATATCATAGAAATACTGGAGAAAGACTTGTGGGTGAGGGCCAGAATAGGACAGTAACTGTGAATGTTCCTGGGTACCCCAAAGAGACAGGCACAACTGGGGCCTATGTGGGTTTCCATGGCCACCCCTTTGACCTGAAGGAAATGAGAGTAATTCAGGGTGAGGAGAAGCTCTGCAAGCAGAGGAGGGTGGTGGTAGGTGGGGATGCTTCAGGCCTTTGCTCCGGGTTGAAGCAGAGAGCCCTGAGACAATCCTGCTGGGAAAATGAATGTGTAAAGGGATTGTACGTCTGTGGTAAAGAGGAGGCATCTGGAATCTGCAAACTGGAAATTCCGACACTGACGTACAATGTCAGAGGAATTGCAGATGTAAGCGGGAAGGGATTGGACCAGGGTAAAAAAAAAATGAGTCAAGGAAGGAAGCGCTGAGCTATGTGGAGCAGGAGCAGGGAGAAACAGTAGGTCTGTCTGGGCAGTCATAGAGTCATAGAGATGTACAGCACGGAAACAGACCCTTTGGTTCAACCCGTCCATGCCGACCAAATATCCCAACCCAATCTAGTCCCACCTGCCAGCACCCGGCCCATATCCCTCCAAACCCTTCCTAATCACATACCCAACCAAATGCCTCTTAAATGTTGCAATTGTACCAACTTCCACCACTTTCTCTGGCAGCTCATTCCATACACGTACCACCGTCTGTGTGAAAAAGTTGCTCCTTAAGTCTCTTTTATATCTTTCCCCTCTCACCTATGACCTCTAGTTCTGGACTCCCCGATCCCAGGGAAAAGACAATTTACCCTATTGGGAAGGAGGTAGAAATGAGTGGGGCTGGGGGACTATGAGCTTGGAGGCAGTGGTGAGGGGGAGATAAGTAACTATAGTGGACACAGTGGCCTAATATACCACGGTGGGATCGTGATCCAGGGGGAGACAGTGGGAGATATAGGAGAGCTGGCGCTTAGCATTTGCAATGTCGAGGTCAGCATGTCAGACTACAATAGCACCACCCTGTCGGCAGGCTTAATTGGGGTTGAATCTGAGAGCACAGAGTGCATTCAATTTACAGGCAGATAGGTTGGGATGGGTAAGGGCAGAGCAGAGAAATTGAGGCATACAGTGTCACATCGACAGTTCTCAATGAACAGGTCAAGTGCAAGCCACTAGGAAGAGTCCAGATGGTGGGAGAGTGTTGGAGGTGGGTGTGGAGGTCTCTGGGATTGGGAGAAGACTCTTGTCCAAAGGTTTGGGCACAGAGGTGAAGGCGACAGAACAGTTCAACGTTATATTATGACTGAAATTCATGAAGGTGGGAACGCTGAGGGAAAGAACCGAGATCTTTGCTGAGTACAGAAAGTTCAGCATTGGAGAGTGTACGGTTAGAAGGGATAGTAAACACATGCCAGGAGGTGAGGTTTGAAGAGGGGGTGGAGTCAGAGGGAAGGGGAGGGGGACAAGGTTCAGGAGGGCCATGGGTGTCTCTGAGTTGATGCATCTTGAGTTCCTTGATGCATGAAAGGAAAAGAAAAAGTTCCTTGTTCGCATGGCAAATGAGCCGGAGGATGAAGTGGATCCTGGGAGCAGTGCAGCTCTGAGGTGGTGCTGTTGGAGAGAGATGTTGAGGGCGTTCATATGACGATGCATGGCTCTGAGTGTGGATCTCAGGATGCAGCAAGAGCAGCTGTCTGTGGAATGTTGAACGTCAAGGAGATATCTATGGCCCTCGGTGGATCTCAGGATATCTCAGTTTTCACTCCACTTCACCTGAACTGACAGATTTGCCTTCCTGGTTTTTCGGAGTCAAACAATTTGTTCACTTTAAACTATTAAGTACTTGTTTGGATTAAATGCTACATTGATCATATCATGAGGCTTGACTGGAGTATTTTATAAAGTAAATTGTAGACTTTATATCCAGAAATTGCATTGGTGATGCTGATTTTCAGAACTCCTCTTTAACGATTTAAAGTTAAGCCACTCTCATTTGATAGATCATTAAATTGCTTTGTTTATCTGCCCTGCTATTTTCTAGAAATGTATCCTTACTCTTTTGTTTTCTCTTTCTGTCACAGTGTAAAACACTCTCAGGTGTTTGTGACCACATTATCTCTCTGTCTTCTGATCCGCTGGTTTCACAATCTGCTCACTTGGAGGTGGTTCAGCTGACAAACATCAAACCCAGTGAAGGATTGGTAAGACCTATGTCTCTTTTGAGTGGAAGCTCAAATATTAGAATTGTGGTTGTAGGCACAAGGCACATGAAGTGACATCAAGGCCACTGCAATTGGTACAACTACCCTCTAGTATAGAGCATAATTCAACTAAATGGATTCCACGATACGATTACCAAATATGGTTTTTTGCATGATAAATATGGGCAAAATCAAGCAAACAAATGGAGCTTAGCATTGTTGGAATTAACTATTAATGCGCTTGCAATAAAAAAGAATTGTATGTAGACAGTGCTTTCCATGACCCCTGACCCCTGAACCTTCAAGTTCTTTACTGCCAATGTGTTTTTTATTTTGTTTTGTATTTATTTATTTTTTCCTTTTTTTTCTCTCCTTTTTTTTTAACCCCCACACTACCGCCTAACTGCGGTAGTGCTTATTTTTCCCCAGCACCCATGGTGTGTGTGTGCAGGTGTGAGACACAGTGAAAGACACAAAGTGCACGAATCTTTATTCAATTTCCACCACCAGGAAGATATGAAAAACACCCAGGTGGCCAGTGACAAGCGCTGCCCTTCACATCAAAGGGCAATGCTGTGTAATCAAAACAGTGAAGGGGAGGGTAGGGACTAAGTCAAAATGGAGTTGGAGGGAGAAATTATGCACTCCACTCCCTGCGGCGCCCACCTCTCCCTGAACAACTCCAGGGTGTTGGTGGACACCGCGTGCTCCTTCTCCAAGGACACCCGGGCTCTAACGTAATCCCGGAAGTTTTGTATTTATTAATGGGATGTGAGTATCACTGGATAGGCCAGCATTTCTTGTCAATCACAATTGCCCTGGAGATGGTAAGTTGCCTTCCTGAACTGTTGCTGTCTATTTGTTGTAGAAGCACCTACAGTGCTGTTGGGGAGGGAGTTCCAGGGATTTGACCCAGTGACAGTGAGGGTATGGCAATATACTTTCAGGTCAGGATAGTGTGTGGCATGGCACGAAACCTGGAGTTGATTATGTTTACAGGTATCTGCTGCCCATGTCCTTCTAGGTGATGGAGGCTTCAGATTTAGAAGAGCCTTGATGAGTTGTCACAGTGTGTATTTTAACTGGTATGTTCAGCTGTCACTGTGCATTGGTGGTGGATGGAGTGAATGTTGAATATGGTCGATGTGGTATAAATCAAGTGGGCTGTATTTTCCTGAATGATATCGACCTTCTTGAGTGTAGTTGGAGCTGTATTCCCCTGGGCAGGTTTTTAAAAATCCCATCTCCTGGCTTGTGCCTTGGCAATGCTGGCAAGGCTTTGGGAAGTGAGGAGGTGAGTCATTTGTCACAGGATTCCCTGCCTCTGACCTCCTGTAGTAGGCACATTATTTATATGGAGAAAGGGAGGACTGCAGATGCTAGAGATCAGAGTCGAGAGTGTGTGTTGCTGAAAGAGCACAGCAGGTCAGGCAGCATCCAAGGAACAGGAGAATCAACGCTTCGGGCATAAGCCCTTCATCAGGAATGAGGATCAGGACTGAGAGATAAATGGGAGGGGCTGGGGTTGCGGGGAAAGTGATAGGTGGATGAAGGTGAGGGAGCTGTGCTTTTCCAGCACCACACTCTTGACATGATTTATAGGGCATGTTCAGTTCAGCTTCTGGTTGATGGTAAGTCCAGGACATCGATAGGTGAAATTCAGCTATACCATTCATTGTCGAGGGGCAGTGGTTGGCTTCTTTGTCTTTGGTGCTTGTGTGGTAGGAAAGTTATCTGCCATTTTCAGCCCAAACCTGGATGTTGTCTAGATCTCATTACATGTGAACACAAACTGCTTCAGTGTCTGTGGGTTGAGAATGGTGGTGAACATTGCACAGTCATGAACACACATGCCTTCTGACTGTGCAGCACATCCTGAAGTGATTAAACATTACCCATTTAACTATCAGTAGCTTTCGCACTAGAGATTCCTGGACTGGGGCCTGCTGTTAGGAACCCATCCAGATATCCACAAGTCCGGCAGCAGAGAGAATCGGTGTGGAAACCATGTCTCTTTTTCCAACAGTCAGTGTTTTGTGGTATAAAATTATCAGGACCATAGCCAGCGTCCAACAGTGTGCGATGGGAGATCTGAATTGGGCAAGGTTGGGGTCATGCTCTGGATGTGAGATGCTGTTTAGGGGGGATGTGGGGCAGGCATCGGGGGTGGATGGTGGAGAGGTGTAGTTCATAGTTGCCAAGAGTTAGAGTAGCTATTTAATCCTCAAACATTTTGTGAGTAACTATTAGGCTTTAGTGGTCAGAACTCTCCAAATTCGCCAACATTAATGGACTCTTTCAGAGGATAGGGAATAGGGAAATTGTCCAACAGAAAATTCAATTTCCCAGGCACTTCCCATGGAGTCAGCAGCATTCAGGTTTCCACATGGTCCCAACATATAACTGCAGTCTACGCGGCTCCAACAAATCTCTAGCCATCTGCATCATTGAAATTCATTCCAACATCTCGGAATTGCTTTCAGAAATTTTCAGAAAATAAAATTCTAAGTTTTCAGATTTTTTTCACCTTTCCTTCTGTCGCTTTATTTTTCACTACTGTACTTTGATTTGTTTTATCATTTATTTGTCTGCATCTGGTTTAACTCTATCTCAAATAAAACCAGAAAGAGCTGGAGAAACTCAGCAGATCTGGCACCACTGTGCAGAGAGAGAAAGAGAGTTAACACTTTGAGTTCAATATGAGTTTTCTTCAGAACCTATGTTCATTGAATAGTGAATAAAGTATAATAAGTTCAAAAAGTTTGAATAAATTCTTGTTTCATCCAAGAAACAAGGAGCGTAGATTGTTTCTCCTGTACAGAGGAAGATATTGTGGGATTAAGGGAGGGATTGTTTGGAGTGAGTAAGAGATGCACCAGGGTGTCCTGGAAAGAATGGTTTCTACCAGTTGTGAGGAGAATGCGAATGTTGTGCAGAAGGGCTGATGAAGTTCTTTTTGCCCGAAACATCGATTTTCCTGCTCCTCGGATGCTGCCTGACCTGCTGTGCTTTTCCAGCACCACTCTAATCTAAACTCTGGTTTCCAGTATCTGCAGCCCTCACTTCTTCCTATGTTGTACAGAAATACTGATCTTCAATATCAATGTTTATGGAGATCCTGTATATCAACGAACAACTATTCATTTGTTGTAAAACGAAACTTGGATCTACAATTTCTTATTCTCTCTACTTCCACATTGATAACTTTTGCATCTTTTAGTTTTGGCTCCCATTGTTTTATTTTTAACATCTTACCAAGTAGAATGTTCAATTTTCTACACATGGCAAAGATTTACAAGGATGTTGCCAGGGTTGGAGGGTTTGAGCTATAGGGAGAGGCTGAATGGGCTGGGGCTGTTTTCCCTGGAGTGTCAGAGGCTGAGAGGTGATCTTATAGAGGTTTATAAAATCATGAGGGGCATGAATAGGATAAATAGGCAATGTCTGGGTTTGGGGAGTCTAAAACTAGAGGGCATAGTTTAAGGTGAGAGGAGAAAGATTTAAAAGGGACGTAAGAGGCAACTATTTCACACAGAGGGTGGTGTGTGTATGGAATGAGCTGCCAAAGGAAGTGGTGGAGGCTGATACAATTACAACATTTAAAAAGTATCTGGATGAATAGGAAGGATTTAGGGGAATGTGGGCCAAATGCTGGCAAATGGGACTATATTAATTTAGGATGTCTGGTCAGCATGGATGAGTTGGACCGAAGAGTTTGTTTCCGTGCTGTACATCTGTGTGAACTCACTGATTCTGTGGTACATGGTACATATGTTTAATAAGTGATTGTATTGGATGGAATTTATGATATTGACAAAATACATTTGCACTAGTAGATGTATGTTAATGTATAGGAAGAGCTGACCTGGTTACGCTATCAAAACATTGAATAAGCTTCATTAAAACATATTAAATGAGAACAGGGGTGTGTTCTGCTATGTAGATCTCCCAGTCCAGTAGCCCACCAGTATGCTCTAGGATTGTATGTCAAGAATGGATATTTGTCTGAGGTCAAATTCCTCTGGAACTGTATCACCAAATCCAGGAAATGGGACTCGAGTGGGGAAAAGCCTTTATTTACAAACAAGATAACCATAAATATGTGGTTCAGGAATTTTATTAAATAAAGATTCAAAAAAAGCACGTAGTGTAAGATGTAATACAGTTTCCAGTGTCTCATATTGCATATAATATTACCTCAGGAGAAAGTGAGAACTGCCAATGCTGAAGATTCAGAGTCAAAAAGTGTGGTGCTGGAAAAACACTATTTACAAATCTCCCCACCCTCCACCTCATCCCCAATCCAATTCTCCAACTCGGCACCGCCCTCTTGAACTGTCCTACCTGTCCATCTTCCTTCCCACCTATCTGCTCCACCCTCCCCTCCAACCTAACATCATCCCCCACCTTCATCTATTGCTTTCCCAGATATCTTCCCCTCAGCCCCACTCCCACCTTCCTAGTTATCTCTCAGCCCCCTTCCCCACCCCACATTCCTGATGCCAAAATCGTCGACTCTCCTGCACCTTGGATGCTATATGACCTGCTGTGCTTTTCCAGCATCATTCTTCATAACATATAATGTTACCTGGGCAGGGGAACAAAATCCAACATTTCCAAGTTTGCTGATGATATAAAAATGGTGGGCATTTGAGTTGTGAGGAGTATGCAAGGAGGCTTCGGGGTGATCGCGACATGTTGTGTGTGGAGGAAAACTTGTGGCAGATACGGTATAACATGGATCAATGTGAGATTGTCCACTTCAGTATCCAAAACAGAAAGGCAGAGTATTATTTACATGGTGATATACTGGGAAGTGTGGATGTACAAAGTGATCTGGGGGTCCTTGTACATAACTTGTATGTTGGCCTTTATTGCAAAAGGATTTGAATTCAGAAGTAAAGATGTCTTACTGCAGTTATACAGGTCCTTGAGGAGTATTATAGTTTTAGTCTCTCTCCCTAAGAAAGGAAATGCTTGCCAAAGAGGGAGTGCAGCAGAGGTTCATTATGCTGATACTGGGGATAGCAGGACTGTCCTATGAGGACACATTGGTTCATCTGGCTCTGTACTCTTTAGAGTTTAGAGGGATGAGAGGGGACCTGACTGAACCATAAAAAGCTCTAACAAAGTGTTCAACAGACTAGATGTAGGGCGGATATTGCCCCTGGGTGACGAATCTAAAACCTGGTGACGCAGTCTCAGGCTACGAGATAGGCCATTTACGACTAAGCTAAGAAAACATTTCTTTACTCAGTGGGTGGTTAACTTGTGGAATTCACTCTCATGGAAGGCTGTGGAGGTCAAGTTGTGAAGTATATTCAAGAAAGAGATGGCACATGTTTGGATATTAAAGGCATCTAAGGCTATGGAGAGAAAGTATGAATGTGACATTGAGATAAAGTATCTGCCATGATCATACTAAATGACAGAGCAGGCTTGAAGGGCCAGGTGGCTTACTTCTGCTGCTAGTTTCTGTGTTCTACAACTAATGCATTCTCCATGACCATTTTGATACTTATACATGTTTTAAAAAAGAAAAGTAATTAATCTTTTGTTAAGACTGGTCAAGGCAAGTTGTGCTTCATTTACTTCAAAACTATTTGACTAGAAATGAACATTGTTTTACATGAAAATACTAATCTTAGAATAGGAAATTTTATCAAGGCACTCAAAAACACACCAGGTTTTCAGAGATTAGTTAGATGAAAGCTGGTCAAAAAGATGGATTGGTGTAGAACCAGAGGATGCTTGGTAAAAGAATCAAAAGTGACATCCTTATGGTTGGGGTGTGTAATACAGTGCCTGAGAGACTGGCAGAAGGAAAAGCACTCACTGCTTTCAAAAGGGAATGGGATAAGCAGCTGAGGAGAAAACACGTGCAGGAAAGAAAAGTGGGACCAACTGAATTGCTCATCCAGAGAGTTGGCATAGACATGACAGTTGGAATGGCTTCCTCGTGCGTTGTAACTATGTATGATTCATTATGATGTTTGATTTGTGTAACTGCATTTTAATGTTCAGGGTAGCAATCTATTTTTAAACTATTTTACGAAAATTATCTCTGCAGTGTTTGGATGAAAGATTTTCATATTTGCAAATTCAATTTAGTTGACTGAACGCCAGTATATTGGCTGATAAACCTGTCTTCTGTGATTTAGGCTTCTAAAGGCAATTCAATCTGTTCACACATGATACTGTAGCTTAAAGATAGAATAGATTTGTGAATTTTGCTGGTGCAATGAGTTTTGCAACTTGCTTTTGTAGCACTGCCCATTCTCTGTCGCATTCATTAAAGCGTTAGAACACAGCCACCTTTCTGGTGATTTTCAGAGAAACAGTTACTCATCACATGAAAGCCAAAATAAAGTCAGGACAGAACAATTTGCAAAATGTTGCTGCATAATAGTAAATGTGATGGTAAACGTGAGTATTTTACATTTAAGATTATCCACCCCATCATGAATTTTCTTTCTATCTTTGCATAAGGAATCTACTCCTTGCAAACCCAGATATATCTCCGAAGTTCAAAGGATTTTTTTTTAGGTAATAGATCAAGACAAATGATATTAGTTGTGCAAAATCATTTTCAGAGCATTATATTAGAATATGTAAATTTACAGACGAAAAGGAAGGCATTCAGTCTCCCAAGCTTGTGTCAGCCAAGACACAACCATCCAGCCTAATCCCACTTTCCAAGCCTTGATTTCTGTTACTTTTGTTATAGTTACAGCACCTTGAGTGCAGACCTATACTTCTGTTAGAGACAGTGAAAGGTTTTATCTATACAACCTTTCAAGGATTAAATTACAGACTCCCATCACCCTCTTGCTGAAAAGGATTCTCTACCATTTCCTCTAATCCTTCCTCCGGTTACTTTTATGTCTCGGACTGTCTGCTAGAAATGAGTTTATCTGGGCAGCACGATGGCTTACAGTGCCAGGGAACCAGGTTCAGCTCCACACTCGGGCGACTGTCCGTTTGGTCTTTGCGCATTCTTCCCATGTCTGTATGGGTTCCCTACTGTTTCCTCCCACAATCCAAAGATGTGCATGTTAGGTGCATTGGCCATGCTAAATTGCCCATTATATGGGTTGGGTGGATTAGCCATGGAGGATTGGTGTGGACTTGATGGGCCAAATGGCCTTCTTCCACGCTGTGGAGAATCTACAATTTTATGGCACAATAAAACAGGCCTGTCCTATCAGTCTATATCACCATTTCAGAATTTTATATGGAATTTTATGTGAAAGCCAGTGTTTTGCTGAGCCCAGGAAGGGGTAGGGGCTGACAGTGGAGATGAGGGGACAGGGCCAGGATTTAGCTGCCCTTTATCTACACCAGGATGATCGAGGGAGTGGGTGTGGCCTTTTGCCTGGACAGCCATCTATCTCCCTGTTGAGTCCTGAGCAGGTAGAGGTTTGTTGTGTGGGAAAGAAGGAAGTTGCAAAGGAGTCAGAGAATCAGGTAGGCCACAAAAGACTACTGGGGAGACAAAGTGTTGCAAGGACTTGGAGCCTGCAACTGTGTAAGGAGGACACAGGGACCATGGTGTCAGATGGGACTGGGGGAGTGGGGTAACCAGAATATATGGATGATTGTGAGAGAGAGAGAGAGCAATGGGCTGCAAGGGAATGGAAGAGAGCACGAAGCTGCAAGTGGAGAGGGAGAGAGGGAGGGCCTGCAAGGAACAGTTGTCAAGCTATCAACTCTCCGCTGACCATGCACTAGGAAGACTTGAAATCACTATGGAAATTAATCACTTTGCAATGAATGTGAAATCATAACTTAAGGTTGCATATGTTGAGGAGTTACTATATGGGGAAAATGCAGTGGAGGTTATTGTAATGAGCACTGTCAGTTATTAATTTTAAATCTGAGATTGAGATTGCAGATATAATAAAAAGAGATGTAACTGCCTGGTAAAGTATTTTAGATTTGTGATGAAAATGGATTAGCTGTGAACTCAGCTGTCTGGAAGCTGTATTAAGGATAATGGCTTTTACATGGAGAAGTATCTGTCAGTTATCTGGAAAAAAAATGGATGTTGCTCACTTATTTGGGCTTCTAGTGATTTAAATACTGTGTGGCAGGATTTCAGAATCTTGGATGACAGGGGAAATTATCTGCTTAATCAAAAAATCTATTGGGCAACTTGTCTCTGCTGCCACCTCCATGGATCTGCACTGGATGCAGAAGCCACTGGGAACCCAAACTCACCTCCCACACCATCACGATAAGTTCATGCTGCTGGGCCCACTTGAGTCCGTGTTTCTTGGCCCCCTTGGGTCCGTGTTTCTTGGCCCACTCGGGTCAGTGTTTCTGGGCCCACTCGAGTCCATGTTGCTTGGCCCCCTTGGGTCCGTGTTGCTGGGCCCACTCGGGTCAGTGTTTCTGGGCCCACTCGAGTCCGTGTTGCTGGGCCCACCCGGGTCCGTGTTGCTGGGCCCACTCAGGTCTGTGTTTCTGGCCCCACTTGGGCCCATGTTACTAGGCCCACTTGGATCCGTTTTGCTGGGCCCACTCAGGTCCATGTTGCTGGGCCAATTTGTGTTCGTGTTGCTGGGCCCATTCGGTTCAATGCTACTGGGCCACTTGGGTCTATGCTGCTGGGCTCATTTGTTCCTATGCTACTGGACACATTCTGGTCTGTGTTGCTGGGCACACTCAGTTCGGTGCTGCTGTGCCTATTTGGGTTCGTATTGCTGGGCTTACTTAATTTGGTGCTGATGGGCCCACTCAGGTCCGTGTTGCTGGGCCCACTTGAGTCCCTGCTGCTGGGCCCACTTGGGTACATGTTGTTGGGCCCACTCGGGTCCATGTTGTTGGGCCCACTTGGGTCCATGTTGCTGGGACCACTGGAGTCCATGGCTGGGCTCACTCAGTTCGGTGCTGCTGGGCCCACTGGGGTCCATGTTACTGGGCTCACTCAGTTCGGTGCTGCTGGGACCACTGGGGTCCGTGTTGCTGGGCTCACTCAGTTCGGTGCTGCTGGGACCAAAGGGGTCCGTGTTGCTGGGCTCACTCAGTTCAGTGCTCCTGGGACCACTGGGGTCCATGTTACTGGACTCACTCAGTTCGGTGCTGCTGGGACCACTGGGGTCCATGCTGCTGGGCTCACTCACTGCTGCCGATGCCATCACCACAATCAAGCCCTTCAGCAAGGGGCAAGTAAAATAAAATAGAAAAAAAGTAAAAAAAAGGACAAGAAAAGAGAGCAAAAAAAAAGAAAAGAAAAGACACTGGAGCAAACCAGCTCGGGCTCAGAACTGCTACTCCACCACCATTTTACCCATGTCAGTAGTGGCTATCATGGACGTGCATACACCCTATATTCAAGCTGTGCAAACAAATCGTTCTTCTCAATTTTCCAGTAAATCTGTGCTCAATGTAGACACTTAACTTCAACTTGTTGGTTAGCTTGGACACTTTTATTCACTTCTTGTGGTTGCTTTACTCGTGAACCCAATGCGTTTGTTTCCTTAATTATACAACTGGAAGATTGTTCCTTAATTTGCAAGAGCCCTTGCACTGGTACTAATGATCCTTTCTTGGAAGATGATGAAATGAAATATTCTAATTGAATTTGAGTGTTCCCAGCATCTGACATCAGATCTGAGGGCTGCCATAACAATTTGTTCTCCACGCTGAACAACTTGAGTTAAAGATTCATCAATGAGCTTAAGTGGGACTTATTATCTTCCACTTCATTTGTTTCTCTTTGCCAACTCTTGTCATGAGCATGTCTGACTATGAACATTCTTCACTTTTGATAAGGGTGGAAAATATTAATGTCAACTCTGTATTATATTATATTATATTATGTAAGATATGTTTAATAGATAATAGTTCATACATAATATGAAATGATACTCTCCTACCATTTTGCATTCTACTATGAATGTAGGAACCCTTATAAAATCTTCGACTCAATTTCCTTTAATCAGTTTTTTGAAGACTTGTTGCTCAACAATGTCCATTTCCTTGACAATGTGATTTTAAGACTAGCTGCTTCTTGAACAGTTGTGACATGATTGGCTATTTACCATGCCGATTCTCTGTTAACAGTAACCAGTTTAATATCTCCTGCCATTGGAATCTGGCTGAGGTCAGGACATGCATTTGTGTGAAGAGTGACAATTTGTTAATGAGAAATGTTTACACATTCTCTGTTATCTGACACCCCCTATGCCGCAAAGCTTTTGTAGCAAACCTTGAAAGCTGTTTTTTCTGCACTGTGTAGTTTCACTGTTAATGCTGTAAACACTATTTCTTCTAACATGGTGCATTATCAGATAGTATAGTGTCACCTGTATCATGCTTAACATTACTGAGATGTCTATTGACATAAGTATATTCTTACTAAAATACTTGGCTTGGATCATTTGTTTCCCACAGGAACACATATCCCAGAATGTCCACCTTGTGATCTCATTTGGAGGATTGAGAGTTGTTGAGACTCCAAGTCAGACCTAGGATAATGGGGAGATCCAGCTTATGAGCAGGTCCGGCCATTAAACAGCACTCAGTCACTGACTGAAACTCATTCACTCACTCACGCACTTTTCACTCTGTCAGCCTGCTCACTTCTTTGGTATCCCACTATGGGCTTGGAAGGCTTCAACTTTCCGATTTCCTTGGTCGATAGCATTCTTGCCTTTCTGTTGAGAGATGCCCATGCCCAGATTCCAATTTATGGGAATTTCCCCCATTGTGTTTTTAGCATCTACCCGAAGCACCTGATCTGCTTGATCATGCACGTGTGTACTTGCTGTTAGGTCAAGGCACCAGGCTCTGTCTTAACGAGGTTGTAACAGCCATGTCCGGTATGTCTCTGGCATTTTTGTACAGACAAATCCTGCAATATCCATGCTGCGCAGGTCGTCACAAATAGGCATTTCGCTCAACCTTTGCCAAAATATCTTGTTAATATATCTAGGCTTTAGAGTGGTCAACTTGTCCGGTAACTTCAACGTGCCTCCAGGTGACAATGACACATAAGTCATGCACACTGGGTGGGTTGGGCTGGAATGGTGGGTATTGGTGGTATTGCACTCGGGCAGGCAATCCTACTATTCTGGGTCTTCTGCTTACCCCTGGAACTGGGGAATGTATTCCATTTTAATGGAGCTATGTATACGTATGACACAGTCCCATCCCCTTAGCCACCATCACACCACAAAGCTTCTTCTCCTGTTGTGGTCCAATCAGTTTCATTTCTGCCATTCCCTTACGGAGGTAGGGCTGGTGGCCTTAGTTTAACAACTGGTAATACTGGTACAGCTGGCATTACTTTGGCCATCTTTTGTTTCCTTATTAATTGATGAATGCATTTTATTCATTCCACATGTGCTTGAAGCACTAATGTTAAGGCAATCTTTTCTTATTTTGCTCTATTCTCTTTGTGTGGTGGGTAGGCTCAGAGGGTTCCAACTCATTTTAATCTTTTGGCCAATTAGTTTCTTATGTTTTCTGGGAATTGTGTGAGGGATCCCTCCAATCCCCAGGCTAGTTCCTTCTTTCCCAAGACCATCTTTTTGTTATCTGTTTTATTTGTAGGATTAGGAAGTGGCAGCCCTGAGGTCCCCTGCCCCTCCATCGAGGTGTGATTTGGATCCTGCCTGCACACCCCTATATCAGGGATTACTGGCTCACACTAATCCATCCATTTCCGTTAAAACCCTACACACAGGTGACAACCTTCAGAAGTCTCTTTCCCTCAAGGCGTAACTTGGAATGTCTCCCAGTTAACTTTAACCATCCAAGAGGATCCCTGCCTTTCAATCAAGGTGTGCCTCAAGGTGGCCTCTGACTATGTCTCAAAGTCGCAACATTTACTCCTTTACTGCTGACTGCCCTTTGAGGCAGAGTGGACCCTTTTCAGGTTCAGATAGGAGACTGTGAGGAGACACTGAACAAACAGAGGTTACAGGTCACTATGAGCACAGGGTACTCACATAATCTGGTCCCTCTGCCCGCTGGTGGTCCATGCTTCACCGATCTGGCCGACTATGCCAAATTGTTGTGGCAGAATGACTGAATGAATCACTTGATACCCAGGTTCACTTCAAGCATCAAAGAGTTTATTATTTTCCAAACTAAGGTAAGGGGAAAGCCTCGAGAGACATCTCCATAAAGGGAAGCATATAGTTTGTATATGTTTATATTTAGCCTGTCCTTGGCTATTACAAACTAATCATGTCACTAATTGATGACATACATATCAAATGACAGTGTGAGGTCATCCCATGATCTCATGGCTACAATTACCTGGGGGTCTTTAGTGATGTGGTCTGAACTCTTCCCTTCTATCTGATGCTGAATACCAAACTCTGGACCAGCCTGTTATGGAGGCTTCTATCAGTATTTCACAAAGATGTTTCTTATTAAATCCTTTCTATACAAACAGCATCTGCATTTTTTTGCCTCTATTCAACGGGACCTTTTGGTACACATTTCACAAGACCCTTTGTTTGTTATCTTAAACTTGTCACCTGGGATATATTCCTTTAACAAAAACTGTAATCACTCTACAGTTTAACTTCAGACATCAGCTAAGTATCTTCCCCATCCATTTCTCTCAACTGAGAATCACTTTCAGCAAATTTTATACTGCTTCAGTCAAGGGCAGTTATAACAGACTTCAAACATATCTAGTATCTCAAATCTGAGCTTCCATGAGATACTGTGGGCCATCAACAGCAGTAGAATGGCACTGCAGCACAATCTGTAATCTCATAGTCTGGCATATCCTCCACTCTACCATCAACATCTAGATGGGACTTCTTCCCAGTTCAGTGAAGTGTACCAGGAGCAGCACCACAACTAATAATGAAGAGTCAACCTGATGATGTTACTACACAGGGCTATTTGTACGTCAGTAGCAATAGCAGTATATAGTAGACAGACCGATGCAATACCACAGCAAACCAATCAGACTTAATCACTTCACTGAGTTGTAGATGGTGGTGGACAATTAAATAACTAACTGAGGGGGAAAGCAGCCCAAATATTCCCATTTTCAATGAGAGGGGAGCCCAACACACTAGTTCAGAAATATTTGCATCCATCTTCATCCAGAAATGCCAAGTAGATGATCCCTCTTGAACTCCTTGAGGTCCCCAGCTACGTAGATGGCAGTTTTCAACAAATTTGCTTCACTTGACATGACATCTAGAAACATCTAAAGGCACTGGACACTGCAAGGGCTTTGGTAATATTCCCATCAGAGTGCTGAAAACATGCTCCTGAGCTCACCACAGCCCTAGCCAAGTTACTCCAACACAGCTACAACACTGTCATCCACCCAGGCCATGTAGAAAATGCCCAGATATGTTCTGTTTGTGAAGCTCACATCCCATGAATGAGGGAAAATAAAATGCCCCCTCTCTGAAATTAAACCTTTCTGGCAATATTATTTCTGCTGTTCTGTCGTCCTGATGTGATTGGTTATGTTTCTTCTTTTAAAGACATTCGGTTCTGCAGTATGACAGTGCTGCTTTGTTCTCTATGTTTTAATGATTTTAATTATGTTGAACAGTAATGTTGTTGTTTTGTACTGCTGTACTGGAGGTATTCCCTGTATTTAATCTCCCAAAATGGAGGATTCCTGCCTTTTGTGGCCAAACTGGTGGATCCCTACCTTTCTAACAGTACAATGAAGGATTTCCACCTTTTCATTAGCAACATGGATGCTTTCCCTATTTTCTAGCTGAATAAACAATTCCTCTCCTCTTAAGGTCTTTACTGAATGAATCCCAATGCTTGTGGCTTCCAAGATGATTCTTTACCTCTTAACTGTTTTCCTGAATTGACCCCTGTACCTGTGGCTCTAAAAGGTGTCCACCATTCCCCGAAGGGATTAGGCTCGATTTTATTCACTACCTGTGGCGCTAAAGATAAAAGTGGCCACTGCCTCATGGATCTTTCTTAGATGAGTCTTGATGTCTGCAGTCTGAATGAATTTTCCTGCCTTCACTATGATTTAAATGCTGGATCACCGTCTCTTTATGTTCTTCAGTGGTCTCCTTATATTTTTCTGTTAGACTTTGTCTGCCTTGGCTTCAAAATCGTGCCTACGTTGCTTTAATTCTGGTTTAGCGATGTCCCCAGTGCTGCCATCTTATTTTAAAATTACTTCTGTGGCTTTTGATTTCCTTTACTGTGGTCATATCTCATGATACCTGCCTGTTGTGCAGACAGCATTTCCTCTGAGCTGTGAGTGCTTTTAGCTGTCTCATCCCACGTTGTATTTTTCAACAACTTTTTCTACTTGCCTCCCAGGCATTTCAACTTTACTTACAGCATCTCTAATGTCTCTTGGCTGAACCTTGATTTGTTTCTGCAGTTTATCATCACTAAACATCAGTAATCTCTAATGGCTAAATGTGGTGAGTATACTGGCTCCAGGTAGCTTCCAGATCATATTGTCCCTGTGCTTTCCCCATGGCTGTGGATTCTGCCTTGTTGAACCTTTGCTCTACTGCAGGCTTCTGGAGGGCTCATCTCTTCCAACTGCTGGCTGTCTGCACTGTTAATTATCTTAGAGTTGTATCTGAAAGGTTTTTCTGAGTTCACTGGAATCCGCTTTGCTGCTCACCTTGCCGTGTGATAAATGCTCACCGCCAACTTTCCCTCTCTCAGCTGCTGGCAGCGGTTCCAGAAAACACTTTCATGCATGAACCTTAGAGGCTCAGGCAGCTGGAAAAAAAGCTAGATGGCATGCTATTCACCAAGGGTCACCATGTCTGAGCTATCTCCACTATTGGTCACCATAAGCTAGATTTGTTGCCACCATTTTCCTTTGAGGGTGAGATCTACGTAGCCCATGTAGTCTAGTGGGTAGAGAAAAACTACTTGTCAGTCTAATGAGAAGAGGTTCTTGTTTCAAACAAGGTGGTGTTTATTGCATGATAGCAACTGTACACAAGTTAGACTGTTGGGTTGGACATATGAGGGAGACCTAGACAATTAATCTGTTTCACATTACTTTGTTTCTTACTTAAATCATTCAAAGTGTAATGTGTGATAGTCATCAGCATTTTTCTCTGTACAGGGATAAAAATGTTCCCTCTTTAACTTAGGTCTTAAACTTCCAAATAAGCAGTCTGGAAGAACATCCTGCATAACCATATTACAATTTCAATCAATGTTTAACCTCCCCAACATCCCGCCCGTTTACGGGACCCAGCTATGTCCATTAGAGCTTTGTCCAAGTCACCATCCAGCAGTGGCATCCTCACCACCAATACCATCAAGAAGCTGATTTTAGGGAGTATTACTCTGAGGAATAGGCAGGACATTCTCCATATCTTCCCATGACTGTAATTATCTGATTGATGGCGAGAGCTATGTTTATTTTAAATGCTTTTTTAAAAGATCAAGTTTTGAGGTTTTTGAAAGGCAAATTAAATTCTATCCCTGTAGAATACTTTTACATATTCAAGTCACCTCCATCTTTCTACTGAACTTACATGTCAAATTACTAGAAGATTAGAACTGCTGTCCATGTACCTATGACATTTACTGGTAAGACTGCAACATCTACCTTAACCATTTTTCGCAGCTCTGTTAATATGTCAGCAGAGGTAAATTCAATGCCAGTGAAGTTAAGACTTGCATTATGGTCAATCATAACAAAACAATTCTTTTTAAGATATGCACTTTGTCATTGTCAAATGGAAATTTTGGAAACACAACAGACTATGCATTGAAGCCTAATCCAACCTGTTTTATTTTAAACTAGATTATTGTAGCTTTTCTTAACTGCTATGAATAAGAGTAACTAAATTCTTATGGAAATATTATATATTTTTCTCTTTCTTTGTCTCTCCCATCTTCCCTAGGGAATGTATATCAAATCAACATATGATGGTCTACATGTAATAACTGGAACAACTGAGAACGTAAGTTGTATTCTCCAATGACCTTTGATTACCAAGCAATAGAAGATTGCATATATAAATTTTATTTAGCTATGACAACAAAATATTGAAACAATATCTGGATATACTAGTGAAATACTTGGAAGGATACTGAACAGGGATTGATGAGTTAGACTTTCTGGTATCGTGATAAATGATAACTAATTTTAAAACTTTGTCTAGGTAAAATAGATGTTTAATTCAGAGGAAGAATTGATTATTATAAATTTCAAATATTTTCAGCCATTGCTAGGCATAGGTGTCATCATGGTTATTGATTCTATTCAAGTATCCGAACATGAAATGTGGTTTCATTTAAATTGAGAAACATGCTTTGATCAACATTGAGAACCAAAGTTTTGCAGTGTGTTAACAAATATTCTCCAAATGCTATAAATTAGATCCAAATCTAACCTTGATTGATGGCATGTAAATAACTCTTCTTGGCTATGGGAATTGTACACAGCTGGTGCTACCCAAAGAAAATTAAGAAATTTGTTATTGTAAATTATTTTGTATTAGCTAAGGGCAGATGCATAACCCTCATAGCTTTGTGTCCAGATGGCTGAATAATGGACAGAACTAAAAGTAAAAAAAAACCATAGGACTCTATTGAGTTAATGAATGAGTGGTTTTCCCTTGCATGTGATCAGTTGCATTGATCTAACTGATAGTACTTTTGCATGAAAACCTGGATTATTGTTTGATTCACCAATCCTGATGCCTGCCACCTTTTGAGGAAGACAGAAGAATGAACACTGGTTTAGTACCTTGATACTTTTGAAGAGAATTAGGCCTCTGGACTAAATTTTAAAGATTTGCATGTTCTAATTCGGAAGACATTTTATTTGTATCACAACTTCTTGTTTCTCTGCAGTTAACTTAACTCAAAAGATATAGCAAAATAATGTTTTTAGCAGCAATCACTTATTAATATACAATTTGAGTAACTGTGTATACCAATATTAGTTCTGTGGTGATATTCAATCCAATGATGTTGGGGTGTATGTGGAAAGAAGGTGGAACATTCAATAAAGCACCCACTTACTTTAGATTAACTAATGAAGTATTGTGCTGTGAAGTTTAGAATTTTGTAAGTTGATTTAATGGACATGCTTAAATTATTAAAAACACCCAATGGCGACAACGTATTTCTACTAGTGGGAGAATCTAGACAGGAGCACAAAATGTTAAAATTAGGGTTCAAACTGAATCCAGAAAGCCCTGTTTCACAGAAAGAGTAGGGAAAATTTGAAGTTCCTTTTCCATGGCTGAGGCAATTGAAATTTTCAAATTTGACATCCTGATAGGTTTATAAGTCAAGGATATTCTGGAATATGGATCAAAAGGGTGAATATTTGTTTGAGGTTACAGAATAGAGATGTTCTAATTAAATAGGGAACTAAACCTGAGGGGTTGAGTGGCCTACACATTTTATTCAACACACTTGAAATGGAAAATATTTAATTTCTTTCAGAAATGCTCCTTCCTTAAATTTGGATTTTTAACTTGAGACCATGTGTATTTGTAGGGAAGTGGAGAGACAACTCTGATTTCTATCATATATTTTAGTGACTGAGAATTCTGTTTTTATGCTTGATTTAAATCCTGGGGAAGTTAATCTTTAAAACAGACTAGTACACATTTTCATTATATAAGGTTGATCAGTTGTAGAGGAGAAAGTGAGGACTGCAGATGCTGGAGATCAGAGCTGAAAATGTGTTGCTGGAAACGCACAGCAGGTCAAGCAGCATCCAAGGAACAGGAGAATCAACGTTTCGGGCATCAGCCCTTCTTCAGAAATGAGGAAAGTGTGTCCAGCAGGCTAAGGTAAAAGGTAGGGAGGAGGGACTTGGGGGAGGGGTGTTGGAAATGCGATAGATGGAGGGAGGTCAAGGTGAGGGTGGTAGGCCGGAGTGGGGTGGGGGCGGAGAGGTCAGGAAGAAGATTGCAGGTTAGGAAGACGGTGCTGAGTTCGAGGGATTTGACTGAGACAAGGTGGGGGGAGGGGAAATGAGGAAACTGGAGAAATCTGAGTTTATCCCTTGTGGTTGGAGGGTTCCCAGGCGGAAGATGAGGCGCTCTTCATCCAACCGTCGTGTTGCCATGGTCTGGCGATGGAGGAGTCCAAGGACCTGCATGTCCTTGATGGAGTGGGAGGGGCAGTTGAAGTGTTGGGCTACGGGGTGGTTGGGTTGGTTGGTCCGGGTGTCCCAGAGGTGTTCTCTGAAACGTTCCGCAAGTAGGCGGCCTGTCTCCCCAATATAGAGGAGGCCACATCGGGCGCAGCGGATGCAATAGATGATGTGTGTGGAGGTGCAGGTGAATTTGTGGCGGATATGGAAGTGTCCCTTGGGGCCTTGGAGGGAAGTAAAGGGGGAGGTGTGGGCGCACGTTTTGCATTTCTTGCGGTTGCAGGGGAAGGTACCGGGAGTGGAGGTTGGGTTGGTGGGTGTTGTGGACCTGACAAGGGATTTACGGAGAGAGTGATCTTTTTGGAACGCTGATAGGGGAGGGGAGGGAAATATGTCCCAGGTGGTGGGGTCCGTTTGGAGGTGGCGGAAATGTCGGCGGATGATACGCTGGACTTGGAGGTTGGTGGGGTGGTAGGTGAGGACCAGTGGGGTTCTGCCCTGGTTCTGTCCAGGACAGAACCCCACTGGACCTCACCTACCACCCCACCAACCTCCATGTCCAGCGTATCATCCGCCGTCATTTCCGCCACCTCCAAACGGACCCCACCACCAGGGACATATTTCCCTCCCCTCCCCTATCAGCGTTCCGAAAAAACCACTCCCTCAGTGACTCCCTCGTCAGGTCCACAACACCCGCCAACCCAACCTCCACTCCCGCACCTTCCCCTGCAACCGCAAGAAATGCAAAACTTACGCCCACACCTCCCCCCTTACTTCCCTCCAAGGCCCCAAGGGACACTTCCATATCCGCCACAAATTCACCTGCACCTCCACACACATCATCTATTGCATCTGCTGCGCCCGATGTGGCCTCCTCTATATTGGGGAGACAGGCCGCCTACTTGCGGAACGTTTCAGAGAACACCTCTGGGACACCCGGACCAACCAACCCAACCACCCCGTAGCCCAACACTTCAACTGCCCCTCCCACTCCATCAAGGACATGCAGGTCCTTGGACTCCTCCATCGCCAGATCATGGCAACACGATGGTTGGAGGAAGAGCCCCATATCTTCTGCCTGGGAACCCTCCAACCACAAGGGATGAACTCAGATTTCTCCAGTTTCCTCATTTCCCCTCCCCCCACCTTGTCTCAGTCAAATCCCTCGAACTCAGCACCGCCTTCCTAACCTGCAATCTTCTTCCTGACCTCTCCGCCCCCACCCCACTCCGGCCTATCACCCTCACCTTGACCTCCCTCCACCTATCGCATTCCCAACGCCCCTCCCCCAAGTCCCTCCTCCCTACCTTTTATCTTAGCCTGCTGGACACACTTTCCTCATTCCTGAAGAAGGGCTGATGCCGGAAACATCGATTCTCCTGTTCCTTGGATGCTGCCTGATCAGTTGTAGAGTCAAGCGAAGATGAGGTCTGCAGATGCTGGAGATTAGAGTCGAGAGTGTGTTGCTGGGAAAGAACAGCAGGTCAGGCAGCCTCCTAGGACCAGGAAAATCGATGTTTCAGGCAAAAACCCTTCATCAGGAATCAGGAGTTGTGCAGTCACTTGAATAATAATTTTTACAAAAATGGAAATTGATGCTTTTCCTGATCAATTAACAGTTGTAAATAAAAACAAAACAATTATTTAAAATGTTGGTAGAATTATCTTGAATGGACAAATCAGATCATTCCTCTCATAAAATTATGGCACTGTGAAGTGGAGGATGAAACGTGGAGAAACTTATTTTGAGCTTAGCTCATTACGATGATTGGGAATGCACTGCCCAAATGTCTGGGAATCATAGAGCCATAGAGACATCCAGCGTGGAAACAGATCCTTCGCTCCAACTCATCCATGCCAACCAGATAACCTAACCTAATCTAGTCTCATTTGCCAGCACTTGGCTCATATCCCTCTAAACACTTCCTACTCAAATTCCCATCCAGATGCCTTTTAAATGTTGTAATTGTACCAACCTCCACCACTTCCTCTGCTAGCCCATTCCATACATGTACTACCCTCTGCGTGAAAAAGTTGCCCCTTAGGTCCCTTTTAAATCTTTCCTCTCTCACCCTAAACCTATGCCGTCAGTTCTGTGTTCCCCAATCCAGGAAAAGACCTTGTTATTTTACCCTATCCATGCCCCTCATGATTTTATAAACCTCTAGGAGGTTATTCCTCAGCCTCCAGCATTCTAGGGAAAACAGCCCCAGCCTATTCAGCCACTCCCTCCAACCCTGGCAACGTCCTTGTAAATCTTTTCTGAATCCTTTTAAATTTCACAACGTCCTTCCTATAGCAGGGGAATCAGAATTGCACACAGTGTTCCAAAAGTGGCCTAACCAATTTCCTGTACAGCTGCAACATGACTAATAAAAGGAAAGTATACCAAACACTTTCTTTACTACCTTATTGACCTGCGACTCCACTTTTATAAACCTCTATAAGGTTATCCCTCAACCTCCGATGTTCCAGGGAAAACAGTAAATTATTCAATTGGCTTCTGAACGGAAATTAGATAAATACTTAAGGAGAGATTTGCAGATGTCTGGGAAAAGAATAGGGGGAAGTGAGACTAGTTGGTATCTCTTTCAGTGAGCTGACACTGGCACACTTGATCAAATAGCCTCATTCCTGGCTGTATGAGTTTGTGATTTTGTGAAATAGCTGCTTGAGTTCACCAGCTTTACAAGGTTCCAGAAACGGATGTTAAGATATGAGGTTTTAGATTTTGTCCCAGAATTCTTGCTACCTTGCAATAAGCTGTCATTTCACAGACTTTTTTCAAATGCATAATTGAAGAGGCACCTTATCCTGAAGAATGTCTGTGGATTATTTGCACCAGTCTCATCATGGCTACAAGAGTGCAAGTGTTCCTTGCAGTCAACATATGCTTGCCTTTAGAACTAGCTTAGTCTCCAAACTCTGACCACAAGAGCTGCTCAAATTAAAAAGGTAACAGAGTCATAGAATATTTACAGAACAGAATGAGGTTTCCAGCCCTTGTGACTGTGCCCTGTCTCAGTATATCTGACTATTTTTTCCTCTTCAGGTAATCCCTTTGAAATTCAAGATTGAATGTGGCACCCCACAATCTCATGCATTGTATTCCAGATTCAATGTACTAGCTGAATTATTAGACATTTTCCTGCTTTTTATTTTGCCATACAGTGTCCTCTGATTCATGATTTTTCCATCAAATGGGAATAAGTTTTATATCTCAACTATGTCTAGACCCCACATATTCAAACACATCATTAAAGAATCTTCTCTAAGGAAAACAGCACCCAACTTTGCTAATCTACCCAGGCAACTGAGGTCCCTTTTCTCTGAAAATATTCTTGACAGTCTTTCCAGCAGCACTTCCTGCACATCCTTCCTGAGGACTGGAACTCAGGATCCTGTTCATGTTATGAACTACTTTCTCAACTGGCTGTGCCACCTAGAGAAATTGGTACACTCATACCACAAGTTCCTGTGATCTTAAACCACTTTTAGAATTGCATCCTTTGTTTTAGATTGCTTCTCATAGCTTTCCTGTCAAAATATATCACTTTATATCATGACATATCTTCTGCCATGCTGTCATCCATTCCCCTTGCCTGCCTGTCTCCTCTTGAAATCCTCACAGTTCACACTACTTCCCCTTCTGTTTTGTCATTTGCAAATTTTGAAATAGTGCCTGACATTCTCAACTCATTATAGATTAGGAAATGTGACTGTCCTGGGCTTGTCCCGGAAGAACCGCAATACATACCTTCTTCCAAACATTCATGGCTCATTGCTCTGTTTCTTCTCATCGGTCGTTTTCATATTCTGCTGCTGCTCTCCACTTCTTTGTGTGTGTTTTGTCTGTGCTGACAAGCCACTTATGGCACGTTATTACCATGCCATTTGGAAGTCCACGTTCACCACATCAACTGCATTGCCCTGACCAATTCTCTGTCACTTTTTCAAAACACAAAAGTAAGCTGTGTGAACATTTGACTGAAACTGGACAGAGTAGCCAGTATTAACCGAGACACCAGAAATGACAATTCCCTGTCAACTCTGCAAGCCCTCCTTTACAACACCGAGAAGTTTGTGCCAAATTTGGAACAGGAGTCCCACAAACTAGTTAAGCAACAGACTGACATAATCACATGGATTAATGCATTACAAATAATGACCCAGTCACCACCACCACCACATCTTGTCCCATCAGCAAGGGTGTCAGAGTGAAGAATATATTTTGAGGAGGGACTTCAATGTCCATCACCAAGAGTAGTTTGGTAGCATCGTTACTGACCAAGTTAGTTGAGTCATAAAGGATTTAGCTGCTAATCTTTGGTGGTGAGGAGCCAGCAAGAGAGAGAAACCTATTTGACCTCATCCTCACCAATATACCTGTGATGGATGTGTCTGTGCATGACAAAATCAATAGGAATCATCTTGGAGACAAAGGTTTAATCTTCACATTGAGGATACACTTCTTGTTTTGTGGTACTATCAGTATGTCAAATTTTGAACAGATACAGCAATGCAAAACTAAGTGTCCATGAGGTGTTGTTGACAATCACAAACTGCAGAATTATTTTCTTACATAACCTGATGGCCTGGAATATGCTCCACTCTACCATTATAATCAAGCTGGGATGATCCGTGAAAAGCCCGGGTCACTCAGCTCCTGATCTCATTACTTGTTCCAAATATGGACAAAAGAACTGAACTCCAGAGCTGAGGTGAAAGTGACTGTCCTTGATATCAAGACAACATTTGACTGAGTGTGGCATCAAGGAGCTGTAAGGATATTGTAGTGAATAGGAATCAGGGAAAAAACTCAACTGGTTGGAGTCATTCCAAGCACAAAGAAAGATGGCTGTGGTTGTCGGAGCTCATTCATCTCAGCTCCAAGAGTTCCTCATGGAAGTATCCTCGTGACAACCATCTTCAGCTGCTTCATCAATGACCTTCCTCCGATATAAGGTCAGAGGTGAGATGTATACCAATAATTACACAATGTACAGCACCATTTTCCCTCCCTCAGATACTGAAGGAGTCCATATTCAAATGCAGCAAGAGCCGGATAATATCCTGACTTAGGCTAATAAGTAGCAAGTAACATACATGCTACATAAGTGCCAAGCAATGATCATCTGTAACAAGAGAGAATCTAATCATCACCTTATGACAGTCAATGGTGGATTGCTGATTCTGGGAGGTGTTCTGGACCAGAAATTCAATTGGACCAGCTGTATAAAAACTATAGTTACATGAGCAGATCAGAGGCTAGAAATATGGCAGTTAGCAAATCATCTCTTGTCTTCCAAATACCTGTCCCCCAAAGGCACAAGGCAGGAATGTGGTGGAATGCTCTCCACTTGCCTGGATGGGTAATACTCCAACAGCATTCAAGGTGTTCAACATCCAGGGATAAAACTGCCTGCTTGATTGGCATCCTACCCAGCGCCTTTAACATTCACCCCTTCATCATTGATGCACAGTGGCAGCATGTGTACAAGACACACTGCAGTAAATGACCAGAGTTCCTTTGACAGTAGATAACATTGCAGGTTGATGATCTTTCATGTGAGAAACACCTGCAGTTTTTGAAGCAGTTACAGAGGCGGAGAAAGAAAGGCAAAGACAAAAAAATGCAAAGATCTGTGAGAAGTGAAAACTTAGAAAGAAAGAAGTTGAAAAAGTCTGATGATGGGACAAGAAGGGCTCGTGTTGAAACAAAAAAGAAACAAAAAATGGATTATGAGGAAATTTAATTATAAATGGAGGAATCATTTTAAAAGTCTGTTTTCTGAAAATGGGGAGTATTTATGATCCAAAATTATTGAACTCAGAGTTGTGAGAGATGTGGACTTTAGACTCTCTGCAGTGTGTCTGGGTGAGGTGAAGTATATAAGTGTTAAGTATGGGTCCTGATGAATAGAGATTGCTGGTGAGTGAATCATGAGATTGTTTTGAACTGGATTGTGACTGAGGCCACCAGTGCAGTTGGTAAGGGGTGGGTTTGATGATACAGTCACGAACCCTGACCAATCATGCGAGATCATGAAACTTCTTCCTGCACTGTATCAATGTTCTCAGAGATGGAATCTTGACATTCATCTCTCACCTCTCTCTCTCTCTCTCTCTCTCACACACACACACACACACACACACACACACACACACACACCTCTCCCTCTCTCTCACCTCTCTCTCTCTGAATCTCACCTCTCTCTTTCTCGGCATTGCGTTACGAATGTTAATGTGAGGGATCCTGCTGCCACCCAAGGGTACAGCTTAACTCTCCTTCATTTCATCTTTCTAACCAAGATCTTCAGTCAAGAAAATCTGGTGTTTGCATTCTCCTTTTTTGATGAGCGAATAGCATGCTATTTCCAAAAGATCTTGCCACCCTTGAAGACCTGGAGTCGAGCTTTATGTATCCAGGCATTCAAGATATTGCCAATGTATGCAGCAAAGAACAAGAGCAGTGGAGCAGCTAAACCCTGGTTTTCTGTCGACATTTCAGTCAACATGCACGAGTCAGTTGTCAATCATTGTCAGTAGGTACCTAATTTTCTCCAATTCAAACAAGTGTCTTCTCATTCATTCATGGTGAATAATTATATACTACCATTACAGATAGGCATTTATTTGTGACTGACTTTTCAAGCAAAAGGAAGACAGTGACTATAGTAATTTACAGTTATATTACAAAATATTAAAATGGCAATTATTTTTATTTTTAATACAATTATGAAACTAGTGAAGCAGAGAGCCTGACACCCTAAATTAGGAAAGTACTGTTAGTAATTATGCAGAGAGAAACTTCAGCCCCAAACTTATTAATATTATAGTCACGTCTGCGATAACACGGTCGTTCCATTCTCGTGCAATCTCGTGCTCGAAGAAAATTGCATGATAGCAGCACCATTTAAACTAATGGGGCTGGAATCCTGTTCAAACCAATACATGTTTTAAAACTTAGCACTTTAGAAACAGTGTCCTCAATTCTTCAATCATTTTATAGCAAATTTGCACTAACAAAACACGTGTTATAGCAGAACAACCTGTGCTATATCTAAAGTACATTATATCAGCACATTTGTACCTGTTATTGCTTTTATTCTCACTTCATTAACTACGTATTTCGTCTACTATTAAATATTGCTAACAATGAATCTGAAGTTTTATAAGCCCAGGGTTCTTAAGGAATATAGCACTGTCATAGACATGCTACTGTCAGCATTTTAGGTGTCCCTGAGAGCTGAGACATTTGAGGTGTGGTCTTAGTGTTTCATTGTACTTTGAATTAGGTTCTTGAGGTCTGGAAGACTCAGAATGGGCTGTCAGAGTTCCAGAAATACTGGACCATAGAATTGCCTGGAAAAGGAACCCAGGAATTGACAATATGACTTTGGAGTAATGGAAGTGTAATCTAGAGGATAGTGAGCACCCAGATTTTATGAGTTCAGCAGAAGAAGGGAGGAAACCTGAGAAGATTTCGGAATATTGAAGGTTCCCAGGTTTCGGAACATTTAATGGGAACCAAGCTATTTGGAGGACAAGGACTCTGAGAGAACTCCATTTGCTCTTCTTGAATCATATGCCTCTATCCAAATTGTGCCTGTACATCTGCCCAAGAAAATGGAAAATTGTCAAGAAATGTCCTTTCCACAAAAATTGAGACAAATCCAACCCGACCAATTACCACCCTGTTTGTCAACTCTCAATCATCAGTAATGTGATGGAAGGGATGGCAACAGTTTTATTAAGCCACACTCATTTAGCAACAACTTATTCACTGATGCTCTCTTTGGGTTCTGGTGGGGTCACTCAGCTCTGACCTCATTACTGCCTTGGTTGAGGCTTTGTCAAAAAACTGAATTTGTGAGTTGAGTTGAGAGTGACTGCCCTTGACATCAAGACTTATTTTACCTGTATGTAGTTTCAAAGAACTCTATCAAAATTAGAGTCAATGTGAATTGGAGGAAATTTCTCCATTGGTTGAAGTCATACCTAGTACAAAACAAATGGCTTCCTTAGTGAAGGGCAATTATCTCATTCCGAGGTGATTGTTGCAGGAATTCCTCAGGGGTAGATACTTTCTAATCAACCTGTGCAGAGATGTTATTACGCACCTCTGGAGCAGGTGGGATTTGAACCTATGCTTCTCGCCTCAGAGGCAGGACACAAGACCCCAGTTCCTTAGGATAGTGTCCTAGGATCAACCATCTTCAGCTACTTCATCAGTGGCCTTCCCTTCAACATTAGGTCAGAAGTGGGGATGTTCAGCACCATTCGCAACTCCTCAGACACTGAAGCAGTCTGTGTTAATGCGCAACAAGACCTGGACAATACCCATGCTTGGGCTGATACGTGACAAGCAACATTTGTACCACAGAAGCACTAGCTACCTTACAAAGGAGAAGTGCTTTGAAAGCTTGTACTTTCAAATAAAGTTGTTGGACTATAACCTGGTGTTGTGTGATTTTTAACTTTGTCCAACACTGGCACCTGCACATCACAACTCCAAGAAGAGCAAATCTAGCCATTGAACTTTAATGTTCAAAGGCATTGCCATCACTGAATCCATCACAAATGACATATTAAGGGTACCAATTGACTAGAAACTGAACTGGACTGGACATCTCATATAAATTGTATGGCTACAAGAGGAGATCACTTAGAGTCATAGCGATGTACAGCATGGAAATAGACACTTTGGTCCAACTCGTCCATGCCAACCAGACATCCTAAATTAATCTGGTCCCATTAGCCAGCACTTGGCCCATATCCCTCTAAACCCTTCTTATTCATATACCCATCCAGATGCCTTTTAAATGTTGTAATTTTATCAGCCTCCACCACTTCCTGTGACAGCTCATTCCATGCACACACCACCATCTGAGTGAAAAAGTTGCCCCTTAGTTCCCTTTTACAATCTTTCCCCTCTTGTCCTAAACCTATGTGCTCTCTTTTTGGACTCCCCCACTTTGTCTACTTACCCTATCCATGCCCCTCATGATTTCATAAACCTCTGTAAGCTCAGCCCTCAGCCTCTGATGCTCTAGGGAAAATAGCCCCAGCCTATTCAGCATCTGCCTTTAGTTCCAGCCTTCCAATCCTGGCAAGATCCTTGAAAATCTTTCCTGAACCCTTTCAAGTTCCAAAACATCCTTCCTTTAGCAGGGAGACCAGAGTTGCACACAGTATTCCAATAGTGGCCAAACCAATGCCGAAGCTAATATTCTGTCTCCCCAATATTTATCCAATATCTACAAGGCACAAGCCAGGAGTGTAATGCAATACTTTCCTCTTACCTAGAATGTGTGCGATGCCAACAACATTCAAGAAACTTAACACCATTGAGAACAATGTAGCCTTTTGATTGACATCCCAACCACCACTTTCACCATTCACTGCCTTCATCACTGATATATGGTGGCAGCAATGTGGACCATTTGTAAGGTGCTCTACAATGCCTCAATGAGGCAACTTCCAAACCTGTGACCTCCACCACATAGAAACACAACAGTAACAGATGAATGGGAACACCACCACCCTGCAAGTCCCTCATCCAGTTTGCACACCACCCTGTCTTTGCACAGAATAACTTTCCTTCACTGTTGCAGGGTCCAAATCCTGGAACCTAACCACACTTTGGATATAACTACACTGCAGAGGTGGCAGCGGGTCAAGAAGGCAGCTCTCCACCACCTTCTTTCAAATAATTAGAAGCAGACACTATATCTAGCTTATGTAGTAATGCCCATAACCAGGCAAAAGTATGCTTTCTTTCCCCATTCCCTCCAATGTTTTGCTCATGTTAGGTCTTCCTATTATACGACTCTTTATAATTATCAGTTGTTTCTATTTTTCCGAGATTGCTCTCAAGAATGAAATATTCTGCTTTATAAAGTTAGTGAACAAAAGCATTGTGAGCAGATAGTGCCAAAATCCTTGTTGTGCAAGCTTGTACCAACGGTGTGCTATAAATGGGTTTGTGCACGTATAGAGTCATACAGCATCTATACAGCGTTTTATTAACATAGGTATTTATTTCAAATTGTTCCTCACAAAATGCTGAGGTACCCAAGTTTTATACAATAAATTATTGGCCCTTGGCTCTTTGAATTGGATTGTTTTTAAACTAAATATATATACAAATGATAGAAATGATTTCCGAAACAAAAATATTTTTACCAAAGTAAACTTTTTTTATAGGCAGCAACAAGTAATCAGGAATATTTTATAATTTGGTTTCTTACACAATAAAAGCTATTGATGCTCACAATTTCTGAATATGTTTTTCTGAGAGAAATTTGGAATAGACAAAATATGTGTAGTATACTTACTATGAATTAATCAATTGCCTAAATTTAATACAGCAAGAATTACATTTCCAGCATCTTTGAGGTTTATTTCTGAAAGAGGAAGGTTTTATATCCTCATAAGAAAGGCGAGATATCCTTCTGTTTCTCTGCACTTGCAGATGCACAGATTGCATTCTGGAACATTCTAACAATTGCACATGCTCAGAATGTGCAGACAGAATGAAAAATGTTCTCATCTAATGCAGCACTGTGTGCTTAAGGCTTCTGAAGTACAGTCACAGCATTCTTATCTCTGAGCAGGAGTTCTTAGTTCTTAGTTCAAGTCTCACCTCACCCAGAGTGTGTCGCGACATGTCCAAACAGATCGATTTTAAAGACAGAATTGTGTGGTTGAAGTTCTGATTCTTGAGGGAGGCTCAAGGATCAAGTAAAAATGATAAAGAAAACATTAAAAGAACAATTTAAACACGCTATTATGAATTTTGTTTATTTTTTAATTTGCATTTCCCTTTTAAAAAAAAATTTGGAAGTTCGAAGATGGAAGAAAAATGGCACGTGGAAAGACGTGCAAAGATTGAAAAACTGCTCCGCCATGCCACCAGGCTTTAATATGCATCTGTGAGTTGCAAGCTGTTTTAGTTGTGGGATAAAACCTCATGTAAAAGTATGCCCAGGCAGTTATTCCCTGGTAAGAACACACTTGTGATGAGAGGTCCCTTAGTCACGGCGTTATGTTTGAACGGAAAATTGCCAGGGTAGACTATTAACAATACGTAGAATATTTTGATTCAGGAATCCCAAAGTTTGAGATCCAAGACAAGGAGAGCTCAATCGAGGGGTCAGGGAGGACCCTTTGGAAGAGCAACTGCATAGCATTGAAATTGTAGCTGAAATATATAAAGTTGAAACATCATGTGTATCTTTTACATTTCTTCTGATCAATATTAGCTTAACAGCAACTTAAGATTCACCACAGTAGTTTAACAATGATTGTTTATTAGATAGAATTACAGACCCAGCTGTGAATAATCTCCATTACAGTTGCTACTAAAGATAGAAGAAAGAAAATTATTTAAACCCCAGTGTACAGGCAGCTTTTTATTGATTTTATTTTCCGGCAATTGGCATTTCAGGGAAAAATAATCATTTTACACAATCTCAGTGCCCATTGAAGAAGGTGAGTGGGATCTTCCCAAACATTCAAATAGGAGGCCTTTTCCCATCAATACTCGTGATCGGGCAGAGAGGACTCAAAATGTCATTAATTAGGCACGTTGACTATTCTGGCGTCATCGCAGCATTTCAACTGAAACTTGCATTTGTTTGGTACCTTGGAAATAGTTAACCTCCCAAGGTGCATCACAAGATTTAACGTCAAGTCACGTATTTGGGCAGGTAATCAAACACTTGGGCAAAGTGGCAGGTTTAAGGAGCATCTTAAAGGTGGAATGGGAGATGGAGAATATTCAGGAGGGGATTGAAAAGCTGACCGCCAATACTAGAGCAAATAAAATCAAGATATTTTGTCAGGCTGAAGGACTAGAGGTGACTGTAGAGATAGGAAGAGATGCACATGAGAACAGAAATAGATCATTCAGACTGTCAAGCCTGTCCTGCCATTCAATATGATCATAGCTAATCAAACATTTATATACCTTTTACCCACCCCATCCCTATAAATTTACCAATTTCCATTTTAAACTGAGCCTCCATTGTCCTCTGCGGGAGAGAATTCCACATGTTCACAAACCTCTGAGTTAAAAAAAACTTCTCCTAATCTCCTAAGTGGCATTCTCCCTTATTTTTAAATTGTGGCCCCTGTTCCCAACTCCTCAACCAGAGGAAATATCTAACCTGCATCTACCCTGTGTAACCCTTGAACTATTTTGTTAATTTCACTGAGATCATCTCTCTCTTTTGAAACTTTAGAGAATCAGTCCTGGTTTGCTGAGTAGATCTTCATAGGACAATCCCGCCCTCCCAGGAACAGATTTGGTAAACCGTTGTAGCAGACTCTTTATGGCAAGAATATCTTTCCTGAGATAAAGAGATCCAAACTGCACACAGTGCTCTAGGTGCAGTCTAATCAAGCTCGTATACAATTGAAGCACGACATCACTACTCCTGTACACAAATCTTCTTGCAATAAAGGCTAACATTCCTTTAGCTTGCACCACCGTCATGTTGGCTTTCAGTTAATTAGCAACAAAGACACAAATGTTCCTTTTTTGCATCCCATGGAGGGATTTAAAAACTAGGATGGAATTTTAATATCTAGCCTTTTCTATCACCCAACAGCCAATGTTAGGTCAGTGAAGACAATGCTGAGGGTACATGGAAGTTGGAGTAAGTTAGAATATGAGCAACAGAGTTTGGAATGGCCTCAGGTTTCCTGGAAGGGGGAATGTGTAAACTTAATGACAAAGTTTGCCACTCACCCACGCAGAATAAATTTGTTTAAAGTAATCTTTCAGATAAAACAGGTGGAATTTATCTGAATTCTTTCTTGGAGAATTATTTCTATTTGGAAAAGGGATCTGTTTTGTAGGTCGCTGGTTTAATTTTGAATTAAATCAATGGCTCAAAAAGCAACGTGGCTACTGAAAGCTAAAATGAAGATGTCTAATTTTTATTAATTATATTTGTTATTTGATGCTGATTAATTCTGCTTCCAGATTTACTTTAATTATTTTATAATACATTGCTTTTAATTTTGCAGTGTTCAAAATCGATGTAGTCAGTCAATTCACTGTTTCCAGCCTTCTATTTTACCTTGTCATCGGGTAAAGATTTTTAAACCCTAATCTAAACCGTGTTTTAAATTGATTACCACAAACTGTCAAGCCAGTAAGGAAAAGCTCTAAATATGTTGCCATTTTATGCATTGTTTGGCAATAAATGAAAGTTCATACAGAAAATTACCATTTTAAGTGACCTGTCAGCATGTTTCTTCAACATCAAAGGTTGTTACTTATCCTTGACATTTTATTAAGTTTTCAAATAATATTCATTTATAGTCTGTTACGTGATTAGAAGGAAATATTCAAAATGTTAATTCACTCAACAACTTGAGATATTTTGATGTTTATTATCTTTGAAATAGTTTATATTCATTGGGGATATATTAAAGTTGAATGAAAAGACTGAAATATAAGACACGATTGGGCAACCTTTCAAGGGAGTTGTCATTACAGATGTGATAGATTTCTGGATTTTTGTTTGCAGTGTGCAATCCAATTACTTGTTTCAAAAGAAGTACAGTACATGCTGTACAAAGCAATGCTATCTTCCATAAAATGAAAGTATGCTGGTTTGGTGCCAGACTGCAATCTATAGTTAAGATGCACAAAATATAGCTTCAGTTTTCCATCTTTCTTTTGACTTTGATTTATAAGGAGGGTTTGGCTGGTAATGCTTTTTTTTTAACACAATGGCTTCATGAGCTCTGTTCTTCACTACTCCCACTAAAACACTGCATGGTGCCAGAGTGAAGACTGCATATTGATAGTATAGAGTTTACCTGCTAAACCACTTGGATTTCTTCAGCTTGGAAATCACTATTATTTACTAGAGTGAAAATTTGAGAGCCGAGTCTTTTTGCTATTGATGCAGAAGAAAATGACTGAAATTGGAGTGTTCAGTTGTTCCTCTGTGTTACAGAGAAAATATTTTAGATGTTTAGAAGTAATGTGAAGCTGATGTGCTATGAGAATGTTTCAAGCATATTGCAATTTGACAAGTAGAAAAATTAAAGCACAATGTACGTTTATCCTTATTTGAGGTGTAAAACCCCATTATTGAATTCAGAGTTCAAAATTGTTAACTTATATCATGGGGTCCTCACGCTAGCAGTTGATCTGCCAACGTGCAATCAGCCATTATTTATGAACGAAGAATATTTTGTGAATACTTAATAACTGTGTTTCTTATCCCACAAGCCCCAGGGTTACTTCAAATTGGTCAGCACAGGTAATACCTTTCTTCGCCTCTCTCTCAAGTGACCATGCCTGAGAAGAATTATGCCGCAGGAGTCTAGCTAAAATCATGCCACAAAAGACTGAGCTAATTCAGAAGATGACCTATACATTATTTGGAAAGGGATCAAATTAACTCTTTCCATTTGCTTAAGATGAGGGTAATTGGATGTCACCACATCCCGTAGTGGGGGTCAGGTAGGCCAAACAGCTATCCACATATTATTCCCAAAGGCCCAGGAACTAAAAATTCATTGGGTGAACAAGTGTTACATACTTTTAGATATTGAGAAGTTGAATAAACAATATTACATCCTCTTATCAATAAAGCCAATTCAACTTACATTCCCATAAATACTAAACCAGTGAAGGACAATATTTTGAGCAGAAGTTCTGAATGTTCTTTTCAAAATATTAATGCTTTGTTCAACAGATACAGTTAATTGACCAAGTCAGGTTGCTATTAAAAGCTTTTCCAAATACATGGTTGGTGGGCAGACATGGCGGCACAGTGGCTCAGTGGTTAGCACTGCTGCGTCACTGCGCCAAGGACCCAGGTTTGATTCGAGCCCTGAATGACTGTGGAGAGTGCACATTCTCCCCATGCCTGTGTGGATTTCCTCCAGGTGCTGTGGTTTCCTCCCAGTCCCAAGGAGTGCAGGTTAGATGGATTAGCAATGCTAACTTGCCCTGAAATGTCCGGGGATGCGCAGGCTAGGTGGATTAGCCATGGTGAATGTAGGGTTATGAGGATAGGGTAAGGGGTGGCTCTGGGTGGGATGCTTATCAGCGGGTTGGTGCAACCTGATAGGCTGAATGGCCTCTTTCCACTCTGTAGGAATTCTATGATTCTTGTTCCAAGAAAAATATTATACTCTGTTCATATAACCAAGTTTAAAAGTTTTACTTAACCTTTAAAGCTGTCAAACAAACCATGTATGCAGTGTGTGCAATTGAAAAGACACAATTACATGAACCAAAATGCTTTACTAACTCAAGATCACCTAAACCACTCTTGCCAACAGCTGCCTTGTAATGGTCACATTGGCAGAAATTTAGATGAGACTGATTAAAAAGATAACTAAAACCGAAGTGATAAAATTTCACTTTGTGTTAGAAATACTCAGCAGAAGAGTCATATTCAACTCAAAATGTTAGCTCTGTTTCTTTGCACAGATGCTGGCAGACCTACTGAGTATTTCCTGTATTTTCTGTTGGCAAGAGCAAATTCGAGGAAACAAAAGGCGTTACAAAGATCAATTGGAACTTTTCACTAATATGTCACATATCAAATATTTATTAAATTTCTTTACACTATTTCTCTTTGGTGAATTGTATAATAGTGTAATTAGATATGAGATGATCTACAAGGTAGAATCAGCGATAGTCAGAAAGAGATGACTCTGTAATTCTCATTTACTATTGCAATACATGGCATGGCCATACAATGGTTAAAATCTGCAAGGCATTGGAAACTCAGGAGAAGACACTAATCATTTGTTTCAAGTGTTTTTTTTTGGAAAAACAGGGGACGTTTTAATATTAGATGACACATTTGAGACCAGGAAGTGTACCATCACCATCAAAAGTATTTTCAAGGATTTTACTTAATTGCTATTAATTTAGAAAATTGTATTTTATGGTTTAGCAGCAAGAAAACCAAATCATGATTAATAGATTAAGCTTGATGAATTTTTGTCAGGAAAGTGTATCAAGAGATATGGATCAAAGGCAGGTAGATGGAGGTGAGGGACAAATGAGCAATGATTTAATTGAATGGAAGATACAGGGTTTAAGGGGGTTAACTGACTAAATCTCCGCTTATGATCAATACGTTTTATGGCTGCCCATGGCTTAGTGGAGCACCATTGCACATGCACAAAATCAGGGTAAGAAATTGTCAACGTTCATAAGTCTGCCTGTCAATCACTGACCATCACCTTGGCAAATGCCTTCAAGAAACCTATTTTTTAAAAAGCCAACTGAATGAGTCCACATTCTTGACAGTTTCTCTTCTACAGTGTGATATCAAAATTCATGAAATGGATACACAGATCATTATTAATGCCTTTTGCACTCTGAATTTAGTTGAACTGACAGAACCTGCCCCAACCCACATACATTCATATAATTATCTATATATGATAACAGCTTGCAAGAACTTGTTAGTAGATAAATCACTGTCTTCTATTAATTGCACTGTGTTTTCAAGTATAACTACAGAGAAACATAGGTTTTCAACAAATGATTTGTAGGAGGATCATAGCTTGAAAATTCTTTTCCTGTTCCATGTTACAGCTGTTTTACGGGTGCATCTGTGCAAGCAAAGATAAATTACAGAGGCCAATTTAAAAGTTGCAATGTTTAAAAGACACTTAGATAAGTACACGAGTAGGAAAGAGAGGGATATGGGCCAGGAGCAGGCAAGTGGGACTATTTTAGTTTGCGATTATGTTCAGCACTGACTGGACCGAAGGATCTGTTTCCATGCAACATGATTGTGTAGCAGCATCCTATCTCCTGTCTTGGGAACACATACTTTTGAGTTTTAATGAAAATTATGCATCTGAAGTTGGATATCATAACTAGTGTGACAACTGTAGGCTGCAAGGGCCATGAAAGCCTACAAAATAATTAAAACCTCAGAACTGCATCAATTAAACCGATAGTATGCTTTGGTAGCAACATAGAAGGAGCACTGTATCATCTCAGTGAATGACCAACACAGGAGTATCAGTCCTGTTATCAGCACGAATGTTCAACTGGCAGCATTGACGATCAAGAATAGTGAAAGGCTCCATTGTTGAAATGGGTATTGACTGTGGATCCTATGCCTGAAGGAAAACAAGAAGCTTAATGTTTTTTTTTTGTACAGTAAGGTTTTTGTGCACAAAGTCTTTGTTAACGAAATGCCAGTACTTGAACCTAATTAAATGATACCACTCACCTTGCAAGATAAATTAAAATACAGAATCGCAGTGCAAATAGTTTCATGACATAATTAGTGAACTCAACAGATGAGTTAAATCCCCAGTGATTGTGTACAATAGAAATGTGTATCTAAATACTTGTATGCTAAGGTTCTACAAAGAGAATGCTACAAATTAACCACACACATGAATAAGTTATGTTTCAACCTGCTGGAGCTGAAATACTTTCCAAATTAAATGCTGCTTTAGATTTTGCCAATGACACAATGATGCAATCTTCTTTCTTTGTCTCTTCAGTGTATTTTCTTTATCCTTCATTTTAGAATCTTTCATGTACCTAAGGTGAGTAATTGAATCATTCTTCCATTGTGCGTGTGTCAATGACATTAGCATCAGTAAGAACATGATACCAGGCTCACACAAGCATGAGAACAAGCCATGGGAAAGAATTCTGAAATTAAACAAAAAATGTTTGTCTTGATTGAGCTCATAGGTTCAATAATGTAGGAAACCTGAAACGATGTGTGCCAGTTGAGGAACGAATAGGGTGGAGAGGCTATTCTGGACAAAAAATGCAACACCATTGATTTCTTACATCAACCAAGAAACAAGACTCTGAGCATACCTCCCAGATTACTACTTAAATACCGTCACTGAAGAGAACAAGAACATAGTTGATCGTGATTATATGAGTGAGATAAAAAATTGAGAGTTGGACCTTAGTTTAATGTTCCGAGATTTTTATACACCAAAGAGATTGAAGAAAATGGGGCTGGTGTGGGAAGCAAGCGTTGAAGTAGAAGCTTAACAATAATTATTATGAATAGCAGAGCATATTCAAAGAATCAAACAATTTACTTCCAATAATGTTTCCTAAATTTTAAACATCCCCATAGCCACTGGGTTATTTTTAAATTTCACTGTCATTACATAGACAAACATGGAAAAAGATTTACATGCATAGTTTCAGAAGCAGCATGGAATTGAGTGACATGTAGTGGCAATTGAAGAATAAATGCTAACAAAGACTCTGGGTTACGTTTTGTGCTCTGTGTTTGTATCCATTTTATTTGCTGCATTAGGATGAGATGGTCTCATTTCACCCGTTTACCTGGAAAATATGACCTTCAGTCATACATTTGACTGTCAACCTAGATTGTGTGCTCAGGTTTCGTAATAGAACATGGGTGGAATCTGATGTTACCCTGCCTAGATCCAACAGCAGGTTTCCTATCACTTTAATGTAACAAAATTATTGGAGCAGTACATTATGGTAATAAGAGAAAAACTATTGTATATTTAATTGAACCTGAAAGATTCCAGCTTTCATAGATACAATGTTCAGAATATGAATACTCTCGTTCTTAACAAAAATTTAAGTTCAATAAATAAGGATAAGTTGTTTTGGAAAAGAATACAACATTCTTGTGATCTTGAACTTAAATATTTACTCCTGCAGCAGACTGGTAGCAGTGCATGGTATATACCAGAATCCCTGCAGCAACTGTCTAAGACTCCTTTAAGAAGATCTTCCAAACCTTATCCACTTAAAAGGATAAGGGTAGCAAATATATGGAAACACTACTACATGCAAGATCTCTTCCAAGCCACTCAACATATTGACTTAGAAGTATATAGCTGTTCCTTTACTGTTGCTCGGTTAAAATCCTGAAACTCTCTTCCTACCAACACTGTGGGTGTCCTTACACCAAATGGACTGAGCAATTGAAGCAGCTCACCACCACCTTCTCTAAAGCAATGAGAGTTAGCAACACATGCTGACCTAACCCTTGCATCTTGTAAATGAATTTAAAACAATTAGAATTGTACTCCCATGTTATTCTGCCTGAGACTGGAATATCGTACCACACCAGTGTGAAAACCACAACTCCACAACGTATCTCACGATGCCATGAGTAGTTTATCTGCAGTAGTTGAAATTCCAGCATCTAGGCACGGATCATCAAGCTGAAGGACATTCAAAATCCAGAGTGCCAAGAAAGCATATGTAACTTTTAGTTAGGATATCTGATAAGTTGACAGAGATCAGCTTCAGATGAGATAAAACTTTTGCGTTAGAGCAAAGAGGGAGTCTACAGTTGGCATCTGTGGTAGAGTTGGTGGTGATCGCAGGCTGCTGGGAATGATCAGTTACTCTGTAGCATCGAGCACCATACGAGAGGGTGAAGAAAGATAACACTGAAGAAGGAGGAAGAAATCGTTTGTTTATAGAATAATTTGTTGGCAAAATTTGAACATGAGTTGGATAAATAAGGGGTAATTTTAAAAATAATCTAATTTAAATCTGTTTTAAATAAATTTATGACGGATGTTTGATTGGATGCATTCGTGGTAGTTGCTGATTAGTTGCTCTTTAGTGAAATGAATACCTTTTGTAAAGAATATTAGTGAATTATGAAGCCTGACGTTACCACCAGGTGCGCAAGACTATGGGAGGGGCTGTGTGATTGTTATCACCTATATCTCACCCTGGTCTGTCCCTTTACTTCTCTGGCAGTTCTCCCTCCTTTGGGCTTTTTACTTGCTCCACGCATCTTACTTAAAATTCTTGTTGTCTGCAATCCACCCAAATGTGATAAAGAGTTTTCTAGCAGAGGTACATTCACTTCTTTCCTGCCATAGCCACGTTTCTGTTACCTGAATAGTTGACAAGTCAAACCCATTCTTTACTGGTGCCCTCCATTACACTTGCTGTAACCTTGATGTCATCTGAAGCTGTACAACTTATACCAAGTCCCACTCACCCATTGCCCGTTACCCCTCTGCTCACTGACCTATATTGTTCCTGCATTAAGATCGGCACTGTAGCTGTTAGGTTTGTGACCAGTCGAGCTTTCTTCACAGTATGCATCCACTTTTAGGCATTGCAATTGCATGATTCATTATTAGCAAGTCTTGAAGTGTAAACTTGCTGCACAGTATCCATTGCATGACATGGAGTCCACTTGACTCTAGCCTGAAGAATTCATTATTACTCTCTGCAGTTCTTTGTGGTTCTTTGACTTCAAGCAGAGCTTGAAAAAGATTTTGATATTGCTGCTGTCACTCCAATATCTTCTTGACTGGCCTTTTGACTGTTATGCAATCAACTTTCATTGTTTCAAACTGATCTCCCCTGTCTTCCTAAGAACTCATTTTATATCAGACTTGTGTCAAGCATTATAGATTTTTCATGAACAGAACTAAAGTCAATTGGGCTGAGGATGACACCATGTATTAGGGATAAAAGGCATGAGGTACATCAGGCAGCAACTAAGGAAACCTGATAGCCAGTTTTAGTTATAAAAGTCTGAAGATTGTCGTAGGAAAATAAAACCGAGGGAACTAAGATATTTCACAATTTTGAATCGTTCTGGAAAATTGTCTTGGAGTAGAAGAATGCAAAGAATTTTTATATCACTACACTGACATATAGAAGGAAGAAAGTAAGCATAGGATCATGTAATTGCTATTTATGACAGCAGACACTTTTCAATCAATCTGTTCACATGTTATTAGACACCTCTGGGTCAGGTGGGACTATGGTAAAGAAAGTATAAGGATTGTGGACTTTATAAACAGAGGCAAAGAGGACAAAAGCAAAGAAATTATGATGTTTTATTAGAAAGGTCTAGTTCATCCCCAAAAGCATTATTCCAAATTCTAGGCACAATGTGGAGGCATTCGAAAGGGTGCAGGAAAGAGAATGGTTGCAAAAAATGAGCAACTTAATGAACAGGATAGATTGGAGAATCTAGGGTTGTCATTCTTAAATAAGGCTGAAAGGAGATTTGTTGGAAGAATCCAAATTCTGAAGCACGGCGAGACAAAGTAAGTAAAAAGAAAGATCACATTGGCTGAAGGGTCATGTATCAGATTGAAAGTGATCAACAGAAGCACCCAACAGGGATATTAGGAAAAACATTTTTTACATGCAATGAATAGTTCAAATGTGAATTACACCGCCTGAGAGTGTGGTGGATGTAGATTAAATCGGGCTTTTCAAAAGGGAATTTGGTAAGCTCCTGAAGAGAGAAGATTTGTAGGATTGTGGGGAAAAGGTGGGTAAGCTAGGCAAGTTGAATTTTCTTCTGCACTGTAACCATTCTTTGAGTCTACGATGCAAGAGGAAGTAATGGTAAAAACACAAACAAAAATCAAATTTTTCAACCATCTCTGAAAATTTATAGGTTACAGGTTTCTTAAATCGTCATGTGGTTGAGCAACATAGGTGCTCTATTATAGGTGTGGGGAGGCATTATATAATACTGCCTACTAAATTTGACATGGTACCAGCTTGTATAAGAATTTGCAATGAAATCCGACCCACTGCAGGTAGCAGTAGCCTCCAAAGGGTGGGCGGGAGAAAGCAGGAAATTATAGACCAGTTAGTCTGACCTCAGTGGTGGGAAAGATGCTGGAGTCTATTATAAAGGATGAAATTACGACACATCTGGATAATAGTAACAGGATAGGACAGAGTCAGCATGGATTTATGAAGGGGAAATCATGCTTGACTAATCTTCTTGAATTTTTTGAGGATGTAACTCGGAAGATGGACGTGGGAGATCCAGTGGATGTAGTGTACCTGGACTTTCAGAAAGCTTTTGATAAAGTCCCACACAAGAGGTTAGTGAGTAAAATTAGGGCGCACGGTATTGGGGGCAAAGTACTAGATTGGATAGAGAATTGGTTGGCTAATAGGAAACAAAGGGTAATGATTAACGGCTCCATTTCGGAATGGCAGGCAGTGACCAGTGGGGTACCGCAGGGATCCGTGCTGGGACCGCAGCTTTTTACAATATATGTAAATGATATAGAAGATGGTATCAGCAATAACATTAGCAAATTTGCTGATGATACAAAGCTGGGTGGTAGGGTGAAATGTGATGAGGATGTTAGGAGATTACAGGGTGACCTGGGCAAGTTGGGTGAGTGGGCAGATGCATGGCAGATGCAGTTTAATGTGGATAAATGTCTGGTTATCCACTTTGGTGGCAAGAACAGGAAGGCAGATTACTACCTCAATGGTATCAAATTAGGTAAAGGGGCTGTTCAGAGAGATCTGGGTGTTCTTGTCCACCAGTCAATGAAGGCAAGCATGCAGGTACAGCAGGTCGTGAAGAAGGCTAATAGCATGCTGGCCTTCATAACAAGATGAATTGATCATAGAAGCAAAGAGGTGCTTCTGCAGCTGTACAGGGCCCTGGTGAGACCACACCTGGAGTACTGTGTACAGTTCTGGTCTCCAAATTTGAGGAAAGACATTCTGGCTATTGAGGGAGTGCAGCGTAGGTTCACGAGGTCAATTCCTGGAATGGCAGGATTGCCTTACACGGAAAGACTGAAGCAACTGGGCTTGTATACCCTTGAGTTTAGAAGACTGAGAGGGGATCTGATTGAAACGTATAGGATTATGAAAGGATTGGACACTCTGGCAGGAGGAAACATATTTCCGCTGATGGGGGAGTGCCGAACCAGAGGACACAACTTAAAAATACGGGGTAGACCATTTAGGACAGAGATGAGGAGAAACTACTTCACCCAGAGAGTGGTGGCTGTGTGGAATGCTCTGCCCCAGAGGGCAGTGGAGGCCCAGTCTCTGGATTCATTTAAGAAAGAATTGGATAGAGCTCTTAAAGATAGTGGAGTCAAGGGTTATGGAGATAAGGCTGGAACAGGATACTGATTGGGAATGATCAGCCATGATCATATTGAATGGCGGTGCAGGCTCGAAGGGCTGAATGGCCTACTCCTGCATCTATTGTCTATTGTCTATTGTCTATTGTCTAGATAGAGTTCTTCTGAAAATCTGTACTTCTTTCCTTGCCGTGGCTTTTCCACTGCAGCACAGATCTCTTTCTCAAGCAGTAACAGAGTAAAATGAGCATCATGTCCAAGGAGAAGCAAAGGACATGTCAGTTAGGCAGGACTCCCATAACAGATTTTCTATTTGCATAGACCTACCAAGACAAGAGCCTGGCTGAGGGCTGAAAAAGTTGGTACTTGCTGCCAGGAACAACTATCGAAGAGCTTACAAAAAACTATGAGGAGATATGAAATAGAGCCATGCATCAATTTCAAATTACAAGTGTCAAAGGACTGAAACACAGAGTAAGAGATAAAGGCAGAAAACAGGAGAAACGCGTTCTAAGTAGGCAGTCTGGTGAGAAAGAGTAGAGAGAGATAGGAATAAATGAGTTGATATATTGAATTCAGTAACCACTATATTGGAGAAGCAAATGATGAAGAGTCATCCAGACTTGAAACATTAGCTTGATTTCTCTCCACGAATGCTGCCTGACCCACTGTGATCTCCAGCACTTTTTGTTTTCAACCACTATCTTGTGGTAATTTCCAGAAACATCTACTACTTGAAACAAGGTATTTTTGTAAAATGCTATAGTTAGATAAAAATGATGGTTTATAGAAAGTGGACATAGCTTGAAAGCCCTCACTACAGTGCACCCTATGCTAACAAGTTTGCAACTACATTGTGACAGAGAGCTGCATTCAGCAAGGATGTTTGATAACAGCATCATGGTTGAGTTGCTGCAATCTTTTTCTTAAAGTCATTGACCTAGAGCAGCTATCTCAATATTATACCTGCAAGAGTCGTACACAATGGAAACTGGTACACTGTACCAAGTAAACTTTCTGATTACTCAAAACATCTCTGCACTATACAAGTTTGAGGCGAGTCATGTGATGAATGCTAGCTAAGATGGATGTAGTCATAAGAATATTCAAATAATAAAAAAGAATGCGATGCAAGGTGGAGTACTTCACCTGACAGCCAGTGCCTTCAGACTCAATATCCAACATCCAATACCAGCGCTCAGTCGTTACAGTGTACTATTTACAAGGTGGTCTCAGTAAGGTTTATTGACCCAGCTACCTATTCCAGCAGTGCAAAGATTAACAATGTTAATGTAATGTCATCGCATCTGAAACGCACTACTTCCTGATTTGGATATGCACTGCCATTCTTATATTGACAGTGTCCTGCAATTCCCTGTCTGATATTTATCAGGGGAGGGTTGATCTTTACAAACACTGCAGCAATTTAAGACAATGAATGTCTGCCTTTGCAGGATGGCTGGGGAAAGGCAACAGATGCTGCCTCATTGATATTGCCCCCATTGTGAGAACACGTTTTGAAAGAAAAATTGACAACCAACAGGATTCATTATGTGTTCTGTAAAGAAACAGATAGCAATTTGTTAAGGAAACATTTAAAATGGGATTGTTAAAAGATAGGGAAGGGGACTGAGTGGGCGACATTGACATGGACAAAATGGGTCAAAGGATTGTACGTGCTGTATGACTCAATGATGATTAATTGATGTTTAACCAGCCATCAGGCCATTTATTCACTCATTATAAATGTCAGTGTGTGTGAATTCATCTGGGAGAAGTGAAGAATATGTTGAGATTGACTCAGTAATTTGCAAGAAAAGTTCATCTTACGTAACAGGGTGATGATAAAGGTGATGACATACCTCTGGTTGAGAATGACAGCCTCTGACTCACAGGCACTCTAGTGTTTGAGACTATGACTGTGAAAATGTGTCAATGGCATGCATGACTCAGCAAGAATGAAGACGTTTACAAATTGAAGAATCAGAGTGAAGACATGAATATGGAATAATCAAGGGATTCCCAAACTGCAAATCACAACAGCCAGTGGGGTCATCAGATGAGATTTTGTCACAAACTCTGACATAACAATGGCTGCCATGGAGCCCAGATTGATCTCTAATGGTGCATGAGCCCTTTAAAATGCTCACACGTCTTTTTTGGCACCGAAGAACGTTGGCCTAATCAGCTGCTCAATGAGACCTGATTCCTCCTGTGTGAAGCTTGTGAGTAAAGAGAGGTGTTCATTCTGCTAGCTTTTTCATCAGCTGCCCAACTGGCAAGATTGGTGAAAGGAGAGGGAGAGGGGTATCCTCAACTCCTTTCACCCTCCCACCAACTCTTGCACAACTCCCTGCTCCATATTGCTGTGGGACTGGCATTGTATATAGGACAAACCAGTGAAGAATGGCAGATTGCCTTCCTGAAAGAACATCAGTGAACAAGATCAGTTTTTATGATAACCAACACTGGTTTCATGGGTCTTCATTAGACTCAATCCCAGATTTTTATTCAATTTACATTCCACCAGAGAGTGACGAGCCTGTGGAATTCTCTGACACAGAAAGTGGTTGAGGCCAAAAGATTGAATTCAAGAAGGTGTTGGATGTAGTTTCTGGGGCTAAAGAGATCAACAGATATGGGGAGAAAGTGGGAATAGGGTACTGAGTTGGATCAGCCACAATTATTTTGATTGGTAGAGCAGACGCAAAGGGCTGAATAGCTGGCAATTTTGTGGAACTACATTTAACAAACAATAAAGACTGCACACAGAGTAATGTAAAATGTCTGAATGCTTGTGTGTATCCTTACAAGTATTTCCATTTCCCTAGTGGCAAAAAAGATCTGCAGTAGTTTGTTATGTTAGGAATCCTATTCAACGCTTTGTTTGTAAGTGTCCATCTGCAGTGTTGTGCAGTGCATAAGCTGAAATTGAATAGATCAAGTAATACTTGAAACCAGACACCTTCGAAAATTGGTTTGCAGTGCTGCAGAAGATGATTGTCCTCTATTTTGTAACGTACAACTGCATTTAGATATTGAACAGCAATTAACCGAACTACAATTTAATTAACAACACAAATGAAACATTAAGTGGATGAAATATTGTGGTGTTGTCTTCACTCTATGTTAGTTTAGCCACAGGGAATATCATTTCTGCATTGTTTTAAAAGAAAGAGGGCATGGAGAAATGTTTAATGAAGTGAGTAAATGTTGCACATTTTGTTTGATGATGCTTTTATTTTTTTCATCTGGGTCTCCCTTTTTTTCCCTCCTTTTGTAAAGTCTCCTGCAGATCGGTGCAAGAAAATCCACGCTGGGGATGAAGTGATTCAGGTCAATCATCAAACTGTGGTACGTGTCACACAAAGGCTTGATGGGATTTTTTTTCGGAGGTAGGATTTGTCAAGCCAGTGAAGAATGACACACTGATTCTCATAACTGACTTTTGTCACATTTGCACTCTTTGAAAACCAATGAGATTTATCAGTTGATGGCAGATCACAGGTACTGTCACTGAATCTACAACACAATATAAAGGCTCTTCAGCCCATCAAGTCTGTGCCAATCAAGAGCAAGCATTCTAAACCCATTTTCCAGCATTTGACTCATGGCCTTGTATGCCTTGGCATTACAAGGGCACATTTAAAGACTCCTTTAGTGTTATGAAGGTTTCTGCCTCTTCCATGCTTTCAAGCAGTAAGTTCCAGAGGCACACCACCCTCAAAAACCTTTCCTCAGCTCCCATTTACCATAAATCTATGCCTCCCGGTCATTGGTCAGTCCACCAAGGAGAGAAGTCTATTCCTGTCTACCCTATCCATGCCCTCCCACTGTGTGCAAGCTGGGACCAGTTGACCATCCTTTTGTTCCTTTATGGACCTTTCCTCTTGTCAAATCTGCTATAACATCACAGGCTAACATTTAGCCAAGCATATAGAGTTCCAAACAGCAGCCAAAGCTTTTCCAGGTGAGTCATGAATTGAATAAAGACGTAGCCAAAATGAAAAAAAAACTATTTTGGCATCTAATGACAAATGACTTTGATTTGAAAGAGAACACAACATTACAAGTTTTGAAGTACAGGTAAATGAGAAAATACTATAAGACCATTCAGCGTGGGAGCAGAAGTAGGTATTCAACATTCAACACATCGAGTCAGCTCCATCATTCAGTGAAATCATGGTGAATCTGATCATCCTCAGCTCCAATTTCATCTTTTTCCCATAACCCTTTATCTCCTTAACAAGTAAAAATTTGTAGTTCTCAACCTTGACTATACTTAATGACCCAGCCTCAATAGCTCTCTGTTCTCTTCTAGAATTTCACAGAGAGAGCAAGTTCACCCATACCTCTGTATTAAGTGGTCAACCCTTTATTATGTGATTGAGTTGTCTGATCCTAGACCCTCTCACATAGGGAAACAACCTTTCTATGTCTACCCATTCAGCACCTACCCTGGCGGTGTCTACCCAGTCGGCGTCTACCCAGTCGGCGTCTACCCTGTCAGCGTCTACCCTGTCAGCGTCTACCCTGTCGGCGTCAACCCTGTCGGCATCTACCCTGTCTGCGTCTACCCATTCTGCATCTTGCCATTCTGCATCTATTCTTTCTGCACCTACTCTTTCTTCGCCTACATTTTCAAGTACCTAAGAATCTTATATATTTCAATTATTTTCACACATTCTTCTAAACTCAAATGAATATAAGCCCAACTATTCTACCTCTCCTCATAAGAAAATCCCTCCATACACATTGTCACTAATGAGTCATCTTTAGACTGTCAATGCCAATGTGTCTTTCCTTTGATGATGTTCCAGCTTTGGTTTGGCTAGTGCCTTGTACAGTTTTAGTAAGACCTCAGTGTTTTTAATACTCTATTCCTTTTGAACTGAAGGCTAACCATTCGGTTGCCTTCCCTATTAGCCTCAGCACCTGAATGTTAACTTTGTGGATCTAACTTGGACAACCCCACCTCCCTCCCCAAATCCCTCTGTGCTTCACGCAATTCAGGCTCAGTTGAAAGGTGGAGCACAGAGAATTATAAAAATCTTGTGATGAATTTGTGAAAAGATTGAAGGATTAATTCGGTTTGTTTTGTGTCAATTGTAATGAAATCGTAAGGCAATTTGAATCATAGACCTGATGTGTAATGGTTTGGTTGTGTCAGCTAATTAGCGTTGGATTTTTAGTATATGTGAGGTTTGTTAATCTGTTACAGGTTATGAAATTAATCAGCAATGACTTTTTAAAAATAATGACATGATTATTAACAAGAACAGTGTTCCTACTATTATGTTGTGAAATGGTATCCTGTAATGGGGCTTCACTGTCTTGAATGAAAGTTAAACTTTCAGACTGAATAAACCGGAATCCTCTGACTATTCCTGAGGTTGACAACACTGGGCAGAGCATCCCTTTAGCTGTACACCCAGGGAAGTGCCAGTGATGAATTAGGAGAAGATATTTGTAAATAAACAAAACTGCCTTCTGACCAGAAAGGATTGTAAATATATGGGAGTCCATTTGGAAGAGTTGATGTAGAGGTGGGAACAATATTAAATTACAATAACTGCAATTTGAAAATGTAGTTCAAGTATTGTCACTCCACATGGCAAGAATGAGTCAAGAGTGAAACAAATACAATGGGTCCGATCCTTACCCTGATTCTATTAGTTGGTCATAAATCTCTAGTTCAAGAAATGTTATTACTTATTTACTTAGAGTAAAGTAACAAAACACAACATCAAATATTCATACAAACATTAGTATAAGGTTTAAAAAGAAAACAGTATCCAGAACAAATGATAATGCAAACAAAAAAAGCATTAGTGATGGATTATATTTGGAGATCCAAACTGTAGGGGTGATTTTGGATATAGCATTAAACAAGAAATTAGAGACACATGCAATAAAGGAACATCTGTAATTACAGGTGACTTCAATCCGCATAAAAATTGGACAATTAAATTACAAACCCTACTGGAGAGGAGGAATTCTTGGAGTGTATATACAGGATCGTTTTCTGGGCCAATATGTTGAAGAACCAACTAGAGAGCAGATCATCTTAGACTGGGTATTGTGTAATGAGAAAGGAGTATTTGGCAGTCTGGTTGTGCGGGGTTCCAAAGGGCAAATAGTGTATGAAAATAAGCTTGCAGGGAGTATAAAAACTAACTGAAATGTTCCTAAAGGTATTGGAAGAGAAAAACGTTAGTGAAAACAAATGTAGATCTCTTACAGTCCGAAGACAAATGTAGGTCTCTTACAGTCCGAAGCAGGGGCAGTAAAGAAATGGCTAGCCAACTAAGTACACACTTTGATTTTATTGTTCTGAATGGAGGACACAACATACCAAAAAATTTGGAGAATACGTGGTCAGATGAGAGAACATGAAGGAAATTAAGTATTAGTAGGAAAATAGTGTCAGGGAAATTGGTGGGAATAAAGGCAAATAAATCCTCAGTGTCTGATAATCTTCAGTCCAGAATATATAAGGAAGTGGCCTGAAAAATAATGGATGCATTGGTGGTTACCTTCCAAGACCCGACAGACTCTGGAACAGGTCCTACAGATTGTAGGCATCTAGTATAACCCCTCTATTTAAGAAGAGAGGTAGAGGGAAAACTTGGGAAATATAGACCAGTCAGCCTGACATCAATTCTGGGAAAATATTAGTGTCCATTAGAAGTGATTTAACATCAGATAACTTGGAAAGCAGTCACAGGATTGGACAAAATCAGCATAGATTTACAAAAAGGGAAAATCATACTTGACAAATCTATTGTAAGGTTCGAGGATGTAACTGGTAGAAATGATGAGGGGAAGCTAGTGGATGTGGTTTATTTGGATTTTGAGAAGGCTTTCAATGAAGTCCCACATAAGAGAATAATGTCTAAAATTTGAACAAATGGGGTGAAGGATAGTGTATTGAAATGAAGAGAAAGCTGGTTGACAGATGGAAATAAAAGAGTAAGCATACAGTGGTCTTGTTCCTACTGGTGGGTAGTGACTAGTGGGTTGCCACAGTGATCAGTGCTCAGATTCCAGCTATTCACAACATGTAATAGTAAATTAGATGAGGTAAATAAATGTATTATCTCCAAATTTGCAAATGACAGAAAGCTGGTTGGAAGGATGAGCTCTGAGGAGGATGCTGAGATGCTTCATTGTGGTTTGGACAGGCTTAGTGGGTGGGCAAGTGCCTGACAGATGCAGTATAATGTGAATAAATGTGAGGTTATCCACTTCGGGAACAAAACCCTTTGGGAGCAAATGACTATAAGTCAAGAAATAGGAATGTGCAGTGCCACCTGGATGTCCTCATAAACAGGTCACTGGAGAGAAGCATGCAGCTCCAGCAGGCAGTCAAGAAGGCAAATGGTATATTGTCTTTCATAGTGAGAGGATTTGAGTACAGGAGCAGGGATGTCATCCTGCAATTGTACATACCTGGAATATTGGGTACAGCTTTAGTTTTCTTACCTGAGGAAAAATGTTCTTTCTGTGGGGCAAGTACAGAGCAAATTTATCAGGTTTATTCCTGGAATGGCATATGAGGAGTAGTTAAATAATTTAGGATTACATTCACTGGTGTTCAAGAGAATGAGAGGGATCCTAACAGGAATAGAGAGGGTAGATGCAGGAAGGATGTTCCTGAGGATGTGGGTGTCCAGAAACAGAGGTCACAATCTAAAGATACTGGGTAAGCCATTTAGGACTGAGCTGGAGAAATTTCTTCACCTCAGAGAATGATGGTTCTGTGAGATTTGCTACCACAGAAAACGGACAAAAGTGAGGACTGCAAATGCTGGAAATCAGAGTCTAGATTAGAGTGGTGCTGGAAAAGCACAGCAGGTCAGACAGCATCCAAGGAACAGGAAAATCGACATTTCGGGCAAAAGCCCTTCATCAGGAATGGAGGCAGGGTGCCTCCAGGGTGGAGAGATACCACAGAAAACAGTCATGGCCGAAACATTGTTGTATCTCAAGAAAGAGTTCGATATAGCACTTGGAACTAGAAGGGATCGAAGGGTATAGGGGAAAAGTGGCAACAGGTTATTGAGTTGGATAATCAGCCATGATCATAATGAATGGCACAGCAAGCTCAGAGGGCTGCTCCTATGATCTGTATTTCGAAGCAGTTTAAAATTCCCAGGAGTCCTTGTGTCGGCAGATTTTCCTGCTCCTCGGATGCTGCCTGACCTGCTGTGCTTCTCCGGCACCACTCTAATCTAAACTCTGGTTTCCAGCATCTGCAGTCCTCACTTTTGCCAGGTTTTAGCCAGCGACTTCTGTTGTTTAACTGATGTCCTGTATCCCCAACAATAGCCAGGTTTGTAGAATAATTTGAGTTTTTGGTGAATTGATGTTTCTCCAGTTTGCTTCACTGAACATTATCTTTTTGAGAAGTGAAAAAAAACAGACAAAGAGAGATAATTTTATTGTTCTGCAGTTTTAAATACATCTCTTACTGTCGCTTTTGTGCTTAAAAAAGGCCCTTGAAATACAGTTCATTTGTGTCTTCAATGTGTGTTTTCACCATTCTAAGCTAAAAGGTAACTTTCATCTCCGTTAGGAGATAACGACCTGAATTTCAATGCCTTTTTATGACAGTTTAATTTCAGCTCAAATGGCTTTTTTTATATGAATGGTTTCAGGAACTGGCTCAGGCTATGGTCGGGTGATCATTATGGTCATCTTATTCCATCTTTTTAACAAAGGCATTTTAGCCCAGGAAAGGTCTGTGTATTAAGAATCAAGTGATGGAATTTAAAATTTGATTGTCTATTTTTATCATTGTTCTAATACCTCACAACCACAAGAAAGACAACAAACAATATTTCTCCTTTGATCTTTATACTGTTTGTACCATTGCAAAGTCAGGATGAAATAACAGTATAGAAACTGGGATAACAACACACATGCATCCGCACCCGCACCCGCACCCGCACCCGCATCCGCACCCGCACCCGCACCCGCATCCGCACCCGCACCCGCACCCGCACCCACACACCTTTTGGGAAAGACAGCTGGACAAATTGCCTAGGAGATACCACCTTTCTGTATTTTTAACTCTTCACTGTCCCAGCATATAATCCAAGGACCATATTCAGACATTGTTCCAGATTTCATTTCTTGGAGCTCAGTGGATAGTAATTTGCTGTTTGCCTGTATGCGGTGTCTGCACCGACATTCTACACCTCCCTTTTATTGAACTTCACACCAATCAGTTTGCACTGGTTAAGTTTCAAACTTGGTTTTGTTCCTCGCTGGTATTCCCACAGTGGTCTCCACCATTATTGTCTGCTCTGCAGTATGTTCTGTCCCATTTTCCTTTTGGATTGTGAATGGGTTTTCACTTAACTTGCTCCACTTCCTTTGCAATGGGATAGATGTTCAGCTTCTGTTATATTCTTCTCTGACTCTTCCACTAATTAAGGCTTCACCTTTACTTTTCCTGACCTGTCTGAGAACTCTCTAATCTTTCTCAAAATATACCATGAGGTTATCCAAAACCCAGATCTCTGACTCTACCTGTTCATATTGTCTCATAATGCTGGGCTCCTTTTCCCCTTCTTTTATAGCTATAAGACCATAAGACCATAAGACATAGGAGTGGAAGTAAGGCCATTCGGCCCATCGAGTCCACTCCGCCATTCAATCATGGCTGATGCGCTTTTCAGCTCCACTTGCCAGCACTCTCCCCGTAGCCCTTAATTCCTCTAGACAACAAGAACCTATCAATCTCGGCCTTGAAGACATTTAGCGTCCCGGCTTCCACTGCACTCCGTGGCAATGAATTCCACAGGCCCACCACTCTCTGGCTGAAGAAATGTCTCCGCATTTCCGTTCTGAAATGACCCCCTCTAATTCTAAGGCTGTGTCCACGGGTCCTAGTCTCCTCGCCTAACAGAAACAATTTTCTAGCATCCACCTTTTCAAAGCCATGTATTATTTTGTACGTCTCTATTAGATCTCCCCTTAATCTTCTAAACTCCAACGAATACAATCCCAGTATCCTCAGCCGTTCCTCATATGCTCGACCTGTCATTCCAGGGATCATCCGTGTGAATCTCCGCTGGACACGTTCCAGTGCCAGTATGTCCTTCCTGAGGTGTGGGGACCAAAACTGGACACAGTACTCCAAATGGGGCCTAACCAGAGCTTTATAAAGTCTTAGTAGTACATCTCTGCTTTTATATTCCAACCCTCTTGAGATAAGAGACAACATTGCATTCGCTTTCTTAATCACAGACTCAACCTGCATGTTTACCTTTAGAGAATCCTCAACTAGCACTCCCAGATCCCTTTGTGCTTTGGCTTTATTAATTTTCTCACCATTTAGAAAGTAGTCCATGCTTTTATTCTTTTTGCCAAAGTGCAAGACCTCACACTTGCTCACGTTAAATTCCATCAGCCATTTCCTGGACCACTCTCCCAACCTGTCTAGATCCTTCTGTAGCCTCCCCACTTCCTCAGTACTACCTGCCTGTCCACCTAACTTCGTATCATCGGCAAACTTCGCTAGAATGCCCCCAGTTCCCTCATCCAAATTATTAATATATAATGCGAACAGCTGTGGCCCCAGCACCGAACCCTGCGGGACACCGCTCGTCACCGGCTGCCATTCTGAAAAAGAACCTTTTATCCCAACTCTCTGCCTTCTGTTAGACAGCCAATCCTCAATCCATCCCAGCAGCTCACCTCGAACACCATGGGCCCTCACCTTGCTCAGCAGCCTCCCGTGTGGCACCTTATCAAAGGCCTTTTGAAAGTCCAGATAGACCACATCCACTGGGTTTCCCTGGTCTAACCTACTTGTTACCTCTTCAAAAAATTCCAACAGGTTTGTCAGGCATGACCTCCCTTTACTAAATCCATGTTGACTTGTTCTAATCAGACTCTGCTCTTCCAAGAATTTAGAAACCTTATCCTTAATGATGGATTCTAGAATTTTACCAACAACCGAGGTTAAGCTGATTGGCTTATCTCCTTCCTTTAGGATCTGACATGACCCTTTCTGATACCACTGGCTGGACTTAATCTCTGTTTAATTCAAGACACCCACTCTGAGCCACTCCAAACCTCACTGGCCTTGCTTCCTCCAAACCTCTCTCGTTCCCAGCCTCTCATCTACATCCCGCTATCTTTTGCCAACCTTTCCAGTCTCCCTCCATTGCCCTTTTGTATTTGAGGGAGCTAGCTTGCTGCTAGAAAAAATGTTCCCCATAAGCTATCTACACCTGTCTTTGTCATGCATGGCACTCCCCCCATTATTACTGCTGTCGAAACTCTTGGAGTGGCTTCCCACTCTTCCCCCATCAGATCCACTCATTTTAGTGTCAGGCTCAGTTCTGTTTAGTCTATTTGCCTTCCTTACCTTCTCCAGGGTGTTTACCTCACTCATTCTTTGTCTCAATCTTTCTCTGTGAAAGATTCTAGATCCCAGCCTCCCTGTGTTATTAGGGTCTGTCTGTGTGCACACATAGTCGTCAATGAGAAAGGCTGCCTTTCTGAGCCCTGCTGCCCTCTGCCCTTTGACATGTGTCTGAATTGGAAATGATGGGGAGCTTTTAATTTGCAAGAGGAGAATGACTTCCAAAGGGCTTTTGCAGGAGAAATCAATTTCAAGTGTGCATACCCAAAATGGTCAAAAGTGAGCTGCTTAAGCTGTTCATAATCTAGGTCAGGCCATTTCTTAGAATACAATTTTTTTTTGGTCTACATGTCCTTGACACTAACTAGCATAATCTTGAAACAGTCCCTATTGCTCCCTCATAGTCAATGGCACTCTTTTCATGTAAGAGTGGGTAAAATCCCTGTCAGCCTACTTTGTACCTACAGTATCCATCAACATATTTTGATTGCAATGCTAATCTTTCAAAGAGATAAGATAGAGACTCACTGCTTTCCCACCAACCTTAGGGATTTAATGGGCGGTTTGACTACTTTAGCCATTAAGTCTGACTTAAGCATGGTTCCTTCACTGGAACTGCCTTATTTGGGATTCTTCCTTGTGAGCTTGAGCTGCTTCAATGTAAACTCTCTTTCCCTTTCCTGAATACTCTCTTTTCTTCCTGTTTCTGCCTCTCACTCTCTCTTCCTCATTCTCATCACTGGAGTTCTCTTTCTTGCTTTTTCATTTCGAATTCCAGTTTTAATCTTAGGTGTTCCATTATTAACTTATCTCTTTCACTGTCCTTAGTTTCTACCTTTAGATATTTTGTCACCTGTAAGTGGCTGTAGTGGCCTTTTAGTTGTTGCAGGACCAATGCTTCTAATTCTTTGAACATTATCTCATCCTGCTTTATGAAATCATTAGCAGCAAATGTCGTGTTATAATTCCAGCTGAGGTTGGCACTGGGCAAGTCAGACCACAGAGTGAAATCCTAACTTTTATTTCACTGTGGAAGTCAGTTACTGAGCACATTCACAAAAGGCTGCCAGTATACTTTTAATAGAAAGATTAAATTGCTTATAAAACAAGAATAACCATGAGCTATATTCCACTAATCAAAACAAAAAGTTGAAAAGATATTACAGGCATCAGATTCAATATATCTCTACCTTGTTTTAAATCCCAACAATATCCTTACAATAAACTTCGATCTCTGGTGAAGAGTCATCACTGTCTTCACACGGCTCAGCTTCAGGCCTGGGGATCATTGCATTTAGTTATCTTTTGGCAAATTTCTGTACACTGTTTAAAGTTTTTTTTCCATTGATCTGTAAAATAATCTGCAAAGCTCTCTGTTTAATTTCAGAGCACACCTACATGATTTTTCTAAACTCACCCGTTCAATCTGTCCAATCCAAATTGCTTTGCCTCCAACCTGTAGTGCACTCACACCCAGAATACCGACGTTCTGGATTGTTCTGGTTTTCTCTGTGTATCTGGTCTCTTGTTGCTGGGCAACAGTTTTTTTTTAATCCACTGAATTGATAACCACACAGGTTCACAAATCAAGCTGTGAAATATTGCAAAATGCATGTGGACAAAACAAACCATCAGATCCTTCTCATCACAGTAAACTCATGCATGAAACTTTAAAAATGAGAAATTGTTTCTTCCCTTTCTGAATTGCAAACTGTTAATTCTCCTTATAATAGTGCATCGTTCTTAGCATAAGACTCACATGAGGTCCTGAAACTATTATTGCTTTTTTTATTAGCTTTTAAAGGAACAATTTATTTTCCCCACTCTTTGATTTCTTTCATTTGTTGACCACCAATTACTACCAGAAGAGAGGTGAATCAGCTCCCCTCTTTTTAACCTCTTCAGCTGGATGCAGCAAAAATTATATTTTTGTTTTTTAGCGTGCAGGTATATCACATTTCAATTAAAACATAGCTCACTAGTTGCAAAAGTAAAAATCCAATTTCAATGTTTTCTTGAGTGAAAGAAAGAATTTTATCACTTACTAACCCGGAGGAAAATAATAAATCAAGACACCAAACATATGCACAAATCCCAGAAAGTGTAAAATGGGGAGAATGTCCACTACAGACACGGTGAGAAAAGAATATAGTAGTTCAAAATTTCTTAATGTCCTTGAGGTGATCGGTTTTAATGAAACCACATTTGTTTAACTCATGTTTGATATCCTCATAAGCAGCGAATTTGCAGATATCTTTGAGTTCTCAGTGAGTAGACTTTTCTCTAACTTTCCTTATCACTGAACATTGGCTTTTGAGAAGCTGAAAGGAGACAGGGAGAGAGTTTTCTGCTACCATAGATAGTATAGACTCTTTTTTTTCCTCTCTATGCTCTGCCAAAAAGCAGATGCTTGAAATACAGTTCATTTTTGTATTCCCATGTGACTTCATTGTTTTTACATGCTCGATAACAAACAGAGGATGTCCATCCCCGGTGTGTGAACTTTATCGTGAAAGATATAAATCAAGATCCTGTGACTTTTTATATCTATATTGATTGCAACCCAGACTGTTTCTTTTTCATTGGTAGTTTTATGAGCTGGTTCAATCTGCTCAGGTGATTACTATGGCCATCTTTAGTCAGTGTCAAAGGCCCTGAAAGGTCCCTGGTATTAAAAGTCAAATGATGGGTATTAAAAATTGATAGTCCAGTTTTTCATAATTGTAACAAATACAAAGCAAAGGATATAAATAATCGTGAATTTATGCCTTCAAATTGGACAGTTTGACTATTATTTGTGGTTTTGGACACCTCATGGGTAATGTTGACTGCTACTTTACTGTTTTGCAATAAAAATGTGCAGTTGGTAAAGGTAAATACAATATAATTTGCTGCAGTACCTCAAAATAGGAAAGTAGGATTTCCACCCAAACTATTTGTGGGCATATCTTAAAATACATAAATCAGGCCACAGCATGACCTTCATGTACTGTGCCACAGAGCTTGTGCTGAACCCAATGGTACTCAGAGTTGAATGACCTAACAAGTCCACAATGCTGATCCTCCTACCTCCTTGAAAGTTGACATTCCCAGGGACCTGCCTCCTCTCCATCTCTGCTGATGACACATGATGGGCTTCATACTGAGACCAACAGAATTTCATATTCCTCCAGTTGACAAGTTGTCTGTAATGAGTGAACCCATAAACGAGGTTATAGAAATACAAGAGTGCAATTGCTGCAACTGTTGGGCAGGTGCAGTTTGAGAAGGATTTGTAAAGTATTATTATCTTTTGTGATTTTGAAGATGAAAATAGATTTTAGTTGTCAGTTCTGTGGAAGTGATTTTGTTGGGAAGTCAGATTGTAATTTTTGAACAATAAGTTCTAACATCATTTCCAAGAAAGCATATGACTTAACTGACTCGATCAGATGCCTGAGCAATTAATTGCTGAATAAGTAAAAGTTGAAGCTGTTATGATTGAAGAAATTACGAAATACTTTGAAAGTCAGTGGGAAAGATTTGCCTGAATTTTGCATTGATAATGTCATCAATGTTACATAGTGAATCCAACAAAAGCTTGCAAAATTTATACTGTGCCTTTATGTATGATAAATGTGAGAATCCAAATGTTCTTGTCAAAAATGCTTTGCTGCTCTACAGCCTGCCCGATAATGTTCTCATCAATCAGCTCAGCACTATATCGATCAAGGTATGGTATTTATCAACCAGATATATGGATCATTGGGATACATTCTGAGGAAGATTTGCTAGAGCACTCTGGGAGGATTTAAACTAGTTTGGCAGGGGGATGGGAACCGGATCTTCGGATCAGAGGATGGGACAGCTGGTTATTAGGCAGATGCAGCATGCAGAGATTCTGTGATGAAGGATGGACAGTTGATAGGGCAAAGTTGCAGTCAGTGTGATGGGTTGAAGTGTGTCTATTTTAGCACACAAAGTGTCAGGAATCAGTACTTGGAGTTACGAATAGATTTGTCCCACTGAAGCAAGGAAGGAATGGTAGGGTGAAGGTACCTTGGATGACAAGAAATGTGGAATATCTAGTCACTGGTAAAAAAGAAACTTCCTTAAGGTTGAGGAAGCAAGGATCAGACAGGGCTGTAGAGGCTTGTAAGGTAACCAGGAAAGAACTGAAGAATGGACTTAGAAGAGCTAGAAGGGCGCATGAAAAAGCCTTGATGGGTAGGATTAAGGAAAACTCCAAGGTATTCTACACTTATGTGAGGAACAAAAGGATGGCCAGAGTGAGGGTAGGGCTGAGCAGGGATAGTGGAGGGAACTTCTGCCTGGAGTCAGAGGAGGTAGAGCAGGTCCTTAAATACTTTGCTTCAGTATTCACTACAGAGAGGGACCTTGTCATTTGTGAAACAGCGTGAAGCAGGTTGATACGCTTGAACAGGTTGACGTTAAGAAGGAGGATGTGCTGGAAATTTTGAAAAACATAAGAATAGATAAATTCCCTGTGCCAGACAGGATATACCCTAGGTTGTTACAGGAAGCAACGGAAGAGATTGCTGCACCTTTGGCGATGATCTTTGTGTGCTCACTGTCCACTGGAGTAGTGCCAGATGATTGGAAGGTGGCAAATGTTATTCCCTTGTTCAAGAAAGGGAATAGGGATAACCCTGGGAATTACAGACCAAGCAACCTTACAGCGGTGGTGGGCAGATTATTGGAGAGGATTCTGAAAGACAGGATTTATGATTATTTGGAAAAGCATAGCTTGATTAGGGATAGTCAGCATGGCTTTGTGAGGAGCAAGTCATGCCTCACAAACCTTATTGAATTCTTTCAGGATGTGATAAAACACATTCATGCTAGTAGAGCAGTGGATGTGATGTGCATGGATTTTAGCAAGGTGTTTGATCAGGTTCCCTATTGAAGACTCATTCAGAAAGTAAGGAGGCATGAGGTACAGGGAAGTTTGGTTGTCTAGATACAGAATTGGCTGGCCCATAGAAGACAGGGTGGTAGTTGATTGAAAGTATTCAACCTGGAGTTCAGAGACCAGTGGTGTTCAGCAGGATCAGTTCTGGGACCTTTGCTGTTCGTGAATTTTATAAATGACTTGGATGAGGAAGTAAAGGGTGGGGTTTGCCAATGACACAAAGGTTAGTGGAGTGGTGGACAGTGTGGAGGGCTGTTGGAGGTTGCAATGGGACATTGACAGGATGCAGAACTGGGCTGAGAAGTGGCAGATGGAATTCAATCTGGAAAAGTACAAAGTGATTCATTTTGGAAGGTCAAATTTGAATGCAGATTACAGGATTAAAGGCAGGATTCTTGGCAGTGTGGAGGAGCACAGGAATCTTGGGTTCCATGTCCATAGATCCCTCAAAGTTGCCACCCAAGTTGATAGGGTTGGTAAGAAGACGAATGGTGTGTTGGCCTTCATTAGTAGGGGGATTGAGTTTAACAGCTGCAAGGTTATGCTCCAGCTCTATAGAGTCCTGGTTAGACCACACTTGGAAGTTCTGGTTGTCTCATTAGAGGAAGGATGTGGAACCTCTCGAGAGAGTACAAAGGAGATTTACCAGGATACCACCTGGACTGGAAGCAGGTCTCATGGAGTGAAGAAGGACGAGAGGTGACTTGATAGAGGTGTATAAGATGATGAGAGACATAGGTAGAGTGGATAACCAGAGACTTTTTCCCAGGGTGGAAATTGCTATCACAAGCGGGCATAATTTTAAGGTGATTGGTGTAAGGTTTAGGGGAGATATCGGGGAGATGTCAGAGATAGGCTCTTTATGCAGAGAATGGTGGGTGTGTGAAATGCACTGCCAGTAGTGGTAGTAGAGTCAGATACATTAGGGACATTTAAGCGACACTTGGATAGGCACATATTGCCTGCCTTTGAGGAACACTACACAATGAAATTTTCAACCACTTAGTCCACTGATGCTTCGACAGTTTGTTTGGTCAAGACCAGTGCTCTTTCTTTCCCTGCTTCTGGCAGTCACATGCCTTGGAGATGGGACTACACTGGATTAAACATCAGATAAGAACAAGGCTGCTGAGGATCTCTTCACACTGCTCAGCATAGTGAGTGGCAAGCATTGTGGTTTAAAGAGACTGGCCTGTGTTTTCAGTGTACTGAATCTGTGACAAGGAGATGTCAGATCAGAATTGTTCTGTCAAAGTCAAAGGAGCAAGTTAGAGGAAATCGTTTTTGGGACTGGGAATTATTTTGCTGAAATTTCAACAATTACAATATTTGAAATGGAAGAGTCATGGACTTTGTAGAACAGGAGGGAAGCCGGATGAGTTCCTGTTTGAAGACTTAGAACTTATGGGCGGCACGGTGGCACAGTGGTTAGCACTGCTGCCTCGCAGCGCCAGAGACCCGGGTTCAATTCCCGACTCAGGCGACTGACTGTGTGGAGTTTGCACGTTCTCCCTGTGTCTGCGTGGGTTTCCTCCGGGTGCTCCGGTTTCCTCCCACACTCCAAAGATGTGCAGGTCAGGTGAATTGACCATGCTAAATTGCCCGTAGTGTTAGATAAGGGGTAGATGTAGATGTAGGGGTATGGGTGGGTTACGCTTCGGCGGGGCGGTGTGGACTTGTTGGGCCGAAGGGCCTGTTTCCACACTGTAAGTAATCTAAAATCTAAAAAGTAATCTAAAATCTAAACCAGCACTGATGTCATCCTGCATTATTTAATCAAGCATGACGCATTATCAGCACTTTTCTTTTTGTGCTGTGTACCTTTTGATAAAGAGTTGGAAAGTGTTCAAGCAATTTTCTTTCTAATTGTTGCCAAATACCAGAAAAAGGAAAAAAGATACCTTTATGCTTTCTGGGCCTTTCATCTTAGTACTCTTTTTGTGCAGGAATACATAAATTGTACACCCCAAGTAATTCAAAAACTTTACCCCAATAGATTATAGAAATGTCCTGTTTATGTTTTACCTCCATTTCACTTTCCCATGTTACTTTACACCTGACTACTGGGGATAAATTACTGGGGCCATTAATGAGAATTTGTAAAATGCCTGCTTTTCTAAGTCATTAATGGCCTACAGATAAAAATTGAGGTTTCCTAATTACTGAAACAACTGGAATCATGGCAATGACGAGACAGATGAGTCCACCTTCCATCCAGACTTCACTCTCCTCTCATGCATAAAGCCCTTGGTTTCCCCCTTGAACTGGTATTTTTACGAATTCTCCTGATTAATGCAAGAAAAAATCTTTGACACTATGCGCCTTTTTTCCAAAACACTCAAGAATAGATCTTTTTGTGTTTGTAAAAGGAGAGTTAAATTTCATCCAGTCTTATAAGGTCAGAAAACTTGATTTGCATTTTTCACATCTGTTCAGACGATGCAACATCAATGTCCCCTTTTTGCCCCTTTAAGGCTTGCCCCACCTTATCCAACCCTCATCCTCCCCAATGAACAAAGGAAGATAAGTCATAATGCACTGAAATTGTACCATTTTTCCTTGAAAATTTAATTTGCTCCCTTTTTCCTCTGGAAAGTAACAATTCTTGTTTCAAAGCCATGGCGTGCTTACTGAAATATTTACTAAACCTGATATTCTCTTGCTCTAGCAGTTACGTTTTTAAAAAAATGTAAGGAGCTCCACCTAGTCTATTGACATGTAAACTGAAATAGCTTTCTGTTCATGTGAAACTCGAAAGGGTTCAGAAAAGATTTACAATGATGTTGCCAGGGCTGGAAGATTTGAGCTATAGGGAGAGGTTGAACAGGCTGGGGCTGTTATCCCTGGAGCGTCGGAAGCTGAGGAGTGACCTTATAGAGGTTATAAAATCGTGAGGGGCATGGATAGGGTAAATAGACTTCCCTGGGGTGGGGGAATCCAGAACTAGAGGGCATAGGTTTAAGGTAAGAGGGGAAAGATGTAAAAGGGGCAACGTTTTCACGCAGAGGGTGGTATGTGTATGGAATGAGCTGCTAGAGGAAGTGGTGCTGGCTGGTATAATTACAGCATTTAAAAGGCATCAGGATGGGTATATGAATAGGAAGGATTTAGAGGGATGTGGGCCAAATAATGACAAATGGGACAAGGTTGATTAGGTTGTAATATCTGATCGGCATGGACAAGTTGGACCAAAGGGTCTGTTTCCATGCTGCACTTCTTCTGTATGGCTGTATGAGTCTATTTGGCAGCCATGCAGTCAAGGATATGTTAGTTTCTACAAAGACAAAGATTGTCAGAATACTATCAGTGGGGAATCAGACTGGAGTTTCTTATCAGAGAAAGTGCAACTACTAATCAATCTCCTTTGTTTGCTCTGCCTCAGCCACCCTTCCAATAACTTAAAATCTCCTCGATTTCGATCTTTCCTCAGTTCTGACAAAAGTTAATTGACCTGAAATGTTATTTCTATTTCTCTATGTGGATGCGACCTGATCGGATGAGTTTTTCTAGTTTTTTATTTGTTCTTAATTCGGATTTATGTATCCATGGGGTGTTTTGTCTTTGATTTAACTTTTACTTCTGTATCCACAGTTTCCAGTTTCTGTCAGCAGGTATTTATGTGACAGCTTGCTGAAGAGATGATTTGAACACAGTAATAGTGCTCCACTGCACCTTGTAATATAAACCGGCACTTTAATTGAGTATGCTCATTAGTCACATGACTCAAATTGTTGGCTTGGTGAGGGATTTTAAGCTGGCTGAGCTCTTGGAATTCCCAGAAGCAGTCTGTGCTCAAACCATGACTACAGTGCCAAACAATTCAGGTTCAATTCAGCATGAAAAAATACAGTTCAGGACATTCTCGGTGAAAGTGCGGTTCTGTTCCTGAGAATCAATATCTTAAGTGAAGCAAATTTAAGTGACTCATTGGTTCTGAGTTAGTTTTCTTGTTTATTTGTTCATGGATGTGAGCATTACCAGCGGAGCCAGCATTTATTGCCCATCCCTAATTGGCCTCAAGAAGATAATGCTGAGTTTCCTTCTCAAACCTCTGTAGCCCCTGGAATATCGACTCTCAGAGCTGTTAGGGTGTTAGTTCCTGGGTTTCGACCCAGCCACATTGAAGGAATGGTGGTATTATTCCAAGTCTCATTAGAATGTGACTTGCAGGTGAACTTGTAGGTGGGGGTGTTCCCATGCTGCCCATGTCCCTTTAGATGGTTCAGGTTGCAAGTTTGGAAGGTATTGCTGAAGTAGCATTAGTGAGTTGTTGCAGTAATCCCTGTTGTCACTGTACATTGGTGGTGAAGGGAGTGAAGATTTGAAAGTGGTGGTCAGGTTGCTAATCAAGTGTGCTACTTTGTCCCATTATGGATAGTATCAAACTTCTTGAATGTTGTTGAAGCAGTATCGGTCCAGACAAGTGGGGAGAATTCCATCACACTTCAGAATTTCTTTTATGAATCATAGACAGGCTTTGTAGAGACAGGAGGTGAATCCCTCCTTTTGTAGCCACTATATTTATATGGCTAATCCAATTCAGTTTCTGGTGTTGATCATTAGGGATTTAGTGACGGTAATGCCAGTTAATGTCAGAGGATGATGGATAGATCCTTTCTTGCGGAGATGATCATTGCCTGGAATATGTTATGTGAATGTCCTTGCCACTTCTCTGCCCAAGTCTGGACTTTGTCTGGGTTTTGCTACATTTGGACACAGACAGCTTCAATATACAAGGTGTCACATATGGTGCTGAATTTGGTCAGTAATGGTTAGGAGTGTATTTGTATTCTAACTGTGTTGCAGTTCTTGAACACTAGTTCAAGAAGGCAACTCATCAGTACCTTTAAATGCAACAAGGGCTGGTCAATAAGACCGTAAGACGTAGGAGTGGAAGTAAGGCCATTCAGCCCATCGAGTCCACTCCGCCATTTAATCATGGCTGATGGGCATTTCAACTCCACTTACCCGCATTCTCCCCGTAGCCCTTAATTCCTTGTGACATCAAGAATTTAGCAATCTCTGCCTTGAAGACATTTAGCGTCCAGGCCTCCACTGCACTCTGTGGCAATGAATTCCACAGGCCCATCACTCTCTGGCTGAAGTCTGTTCTGAATTTACCCCCTCTAATTTTAAGGCTGTGCCCACGGGTCCTAGTCTCCTTGCCTAACGGAAACAATTTCTTAGCGTCCACCCTTTCCAAGCTTATCTTGTAAGTTTCTATTAGATCTCCCCTTAACCTTCTAAACTCCAATGAGTGCGATCCCAGGATCCTCAGCCGTTCCTCGTATGTTAGACCTACCATTCCAGGGATCATCCGTGTGAATCTCCGCTGGACACGTTCCAGTGCCAGAATGTCCTTCCTGAGGTGTGGGGCCCAAAACTGGACACAGTATTCTAAATGGGGCCTAACCAGAGCTTTATAAAGTTTCAGTAGCACATCGCTGCTTTTATATTCCAACCCTCTTGAGATAAATGACAACATTAAAAATACTATACATGAATGCACGAAGCATTAGACATAAGATGGATGAGCTTGAGGCTCTTTTGGAAATTGGCAGATACGATATTGTTGGGATAACTGAGACATAGCTTCAAGTGGACAGGGCCTGGGAATTCAATATTCAAGGTTACACGTGCTATCGTAAGGACAGACTGACGGGCAGAGGGGGTGGGGTGGCCTTGTTGGTAAGGCAGGATATTCAGTCCCTTGCCCGGGGGCCCTAGAGTCAGGGGATGTAGAGTCAGTGTGGATAGAGCTACGAAATACTAAGGGTAAAAAGACCCTGTTGGGAGTCATCTACAGGCCCCCAAACAGTAGTCTGGATGTCAGATGTAAGTTGAATCAGGAGCTGAAATTGGCCTGTCGCAAAGATGTTATTACAGTTGTTATGGGGGATTTTAACATGCAGATAGACTGGGAGAATCAGGATGGTATTGGACCTCAAGAAAGAGACTTTGTGGAATGCCTCAGAGATGGATTCTAAGAGCAGCTGGTGTGGGAGCCGACCAGGGAGAAGGCAATTCTGGATCTGGTATTGTGTAACGAACCAGAATTGGTCAGAGACCTCGAAGTGAAGGAGCCATTGGGAAGTAGTGACCATAATACATTAAGCTTCAATCTGCAATTTCAGAGGGAGAGGGTACAATCGGAAGTGACAGTACTTCTGTTGAATAAAGGGAACGATGGAGCTATGAGGGAGGAGCTGGCCAAAGTTCAATGGTGCAATACCTGAGCAGGGATGACTGTGGAGGAACAATGGCGGATATTTCTGTGTATAATGCAGAAGTTGCAGGATCAGTTCATTCCAAAAAGGAAGAAAGATCTCAGGAGGAGGCATGGGCGGCCGTGGCTGACGAGGGAAGTTAAGAAACATATAAAGTTAAAAGAGAAAAAGTATAACATAGCAAAAATAAGTGTGAAAACTGAGGACTGGGAAGCTTTTAAAGAGAAACAGAGGATTACTAAGAAGAAAATACGCAGAGGGAAAATGAGGTACGAAGGTAAACTGGCCATTAATATAAAGGAGGATAGTAAAAGCTTTCTGAGGTATGTGCAAGGCAAAAAAATGGTTAGGACTAAAATTGAACCCTTGAAGCCAGAAACAGGGGAATATATTACTGGGAACAAAGAAATGGCAGGAGAATTAAATGGGTACTTCAGATCTGTGTTCACTGGGGAAGACACAAGCAATCTCCCTGAGGTAACAGTGGCTGAAGGACCTGAACTTAAGGGAATTTATATTTGCCAGGATTTGGTGTTGGAGAGACTGTTAGGTCTGAAGGTTGATAAGTCTCCGGGGCCTGATGGTCTACATCCCAGGGTACTGAAGGAGGTGGCTCGGGAAATTGTGGATGCGTTGGTGACTATTTTCCAGAGTTCGATAGATTCGGGTCGGTTCCTGAGGATTGGAGGGTGGCTAATATTATACCACTTTTTAAGAAAGGTGGGAGAGGGAAAGCAGGAAATTATAGACCAGTTAGTCTGACCTCAGTGGTGGGAAAGATGCTGGAGTCTATTATCAAAAATGAAATTACGGCACATCTGGATAGTAATAACAGGATAGGACAGAGTCAGCATGGATTTATGAAGGGGAAATCATGCTTGACTAATCTTCTTGAATTTTTTGAGGATGTAACTCTGAAGATGGACAAGGGAGATCCAGTAGATGTAGTATACCTGGACTTTCAGAAAGCTTTTGATAAAGTCCCACACAGGAGGTTAGTGAGTAAAATTAGGGAGCATGGAATTGGGGGCAAAGAACTAGATTGGATTGAAAATTGGTTGGCTGATAGGAAACAAAGGGTAGTGATAAACGGCTCCATTTCGGAATGGCAGGCAGTGACCAGTGGGGTACCGCAGGGATCTGTGCTGGGACCACAGCTTTTTACAATATATGTTAATGATATAGAAGATGGTATCAGCAATAACATTAGCAAATTTGCTGATGATACAAAGCTGGGTGGCAGGGTGAAATGTGATGGGGATGTTAGGAGATTACAGGGTGACCTGGGCAAGTTAGGTGAGTGGGCAGATACATGGCAGATGCAGTTTAATGTGGATAAATGTATGGTTATCCACTTGGGTGGTAAGAACAGGAAGGCAGATTCCTACCTCAATGGAATCAATTTAGGTAAAGGGGCAGTACAGAGAGATCTGGGTGTTCTTGTACACCAGTCAATGAAGACAAGCATGCAGGTGTAGCAGGTAGTGAAGAAGGCTAATAGCACACTGGCCTTCATAACAAGAGGGATTGAGTATAGAAGCAAAGAGGTGCTTCTGCAGCTGTACAGGGCCCTGGTGAGACCACACCTGGAGTACTGTGTGCAGTTCTGGTCTCCAAATTTGAGGAAAGACATTCTGGCTATTGAGGGAGTGCAGCGTAGGTACACGAGGTCAATTCCTGGAATGGCGGGATTACCTTACACTGAAAGGCTGAAGCGACTGGGCTTGTATACCCTTGAGTTTAGAAGACTGAGAGGGGATCTGATTGAGACATATAAGATTATGAAAGGATTGGACATTCTAGCAGCAGGAAACATGTTCCTGCTGATGGGTGAGTGCCAAACCAGAGGACACAGCTTAAAAATACGGGGTAGACCATTTAGGACAGAGATGAGGAGAAACTTCTTCACCCAGAGAGTGGTGGCTGTGTGGAATGCTCTGCCCCAGAGGGCAGTGGAGGCCCAGTCTCTGGATTCATTTAAGAAAGAGTTGGATAGAGCTCTCAAAGATAGTGGAATCAAGGGTTATGAAGATAAGGCAGGAAGAGGATACTGATTAGGAATGATCAGCCATGATCATATTGAATGGCGGTGCAGGCTCGAAGGGCTGAATGGCCTACTCCTGCACCTATTGTCTATTCTCTATAACATTGCATTCGCTTTCTTAATCATGGATTCAACCTGCATGTTTACCTTTAGAGAATCCTCAACTAGCACTCCCAGATCCCTTTGTACTTTGGCTTTATGAATTTTCTCACCATTTAGAAAGTAGTCCATGCTTGTATTCTTTTTTCCAAAGTGCAAGACCTCGCATTTGCTCACATTGAACTTCATCAGCCATTTCCTGGACCACTCTCCCAAACTGTCTAGATCCTTCTGCAGCCTCCCCACTTCCTCAGTACTACCTGCCTGTCCACCTATCTTCGTATCATCGGCAAACTTCTCTAGAATGCCCCCAGTCCCTTCATCCAGATCATTAATATATAACGTGAACAGCTGCAGCCCCAACACTGAACCCTGCGGGACACCACTTGTCACCAGCTGCCATTCCGAAAAAGAACCTCTTATCCCAGCTCTCTGCCTTCTGTCAGACAGATAATCCTCAATCCATGTCAGTAGCTCACCTCGAACACCATGGGCCCTCACCTTACTCAGCAGCCTCCCGTGTGGCACCTTATCAAAGGCCTTTTGGAAGTCTAGATAGACCACATCTACTGGGTTTCCCTGGTCTAACCTACTTGTCACCTTTTCAAAGAATTCTAACAGGTTTGTCAGGCACGACCTCCCCTTACTAAATCCATTTTGACTTGTTCTAATCCGACCCTGCTGTTCCAAGAATTTAGAAACCTCATCCTTAACGATGGATTCTAGAATTTTACCAACAACTGAGGTTAGGCTAATTGGCCTATATTTTCCATCTTTTGTCCTGATCCTTTCTTGAACAATGGGGTTAAAACAGCGGTCTTCCAATCATCCGGGACTTTCCCTGACTCCAGTGACTTTTGAAAGATCTCAACCAATGCCTCCATATTTCCTCAGCCACCTCCCTCAGAACTCTAGGATGTAGCCCATCGGGGCCAGGAGATTTGTCAATTTTAAGACTTTTTAGCTTTTCTAGCACTATCTCTTTTGTAATGGCAACCATACTCAACTCAGCCTCCTGACTCCCTTTAATTGTTGGGATATTACTCATGTCTTCCACTGTGAAGACTGACACAAAGTACTTATTAAGTTCTCCAGTTATTTCCTTATCTCCCATCACTAGGCTTCCAGCATCACTTTGAAGTGGCCCAATGTCTACTTTTGCCTGTCGTTTGTTTCTTATGTATTAAAAGAAACTTTTACTATCATTTCTAATATTACTGGCTAATCTACCTTCATAAGCACTGGCTTGGAAATATCATCTGTCATCCCTGTGCCTAAGAAGGCTCATGCAGCATGTGTCAATGACTACCACCCAGTTGCCCTTACTACGATGGCCATTAAGTGCTGGTCATGGCATTAATCAACTCCAGCCTCCCCACTACTCTTGACCCACTTCAATTTGCCTATCAGACCAACAAATCCTTATCAGATGCCATGTCACTTACCCTTCACTCCTCCCTAGAACATCTTGACACCAAGAACAGCTCCGTAAGAATCCTACCCATTGACTACAATCCAGCCTTCAACACTATTATCCCCTCGAGACTGATTACTAAACTTAGTAAGATCCACTCTCTGCAACTGTTTCCTGACCCACAGGCCACGATCAGTGAAGACTGGGGACAATATTTCATCCTCACTAACATTCAACACTGGAGCATGCCAGGAATGCATACTCATCCCCCTACTGTACTCACTGTATACCCATGACTGCGTCGCCAAATACCAGACTAATGCCATTTACAAGTTCTTTGATGACCACCATAGTTGGTTGAATCCCTGATGGCGATGAAACAGACTACACAAGGGAGGTGGAAGACGTGGAAAAGTGGTGCACTGAGAACAACCTAGCTCTCAATGCCAGCATAACCAAGGAACTCATTATTGACTTTTGGCGGGATGTTACTCATGCCCTCCTACACATTAACAGCACAGTGGTGGAAAGAGTGGAGAATGTCAAGCTCCTGGGAGTGGTCATCCACAACAAGCTTTCTCAGACTCATTACTTGGATGCACTGGTTACAAAGGCCCAATAACGCCTCTTCTTCCTCAGGCAGCTGAGGAAATTTGGCATGACGGCGAATACCCTTGCCAACTTTTATAGATGCGCCATTGAGAGCATTCTGTCTGGATGTATCACTATCTGGTATGGCAACTGTACCATTCAAGATCAGAGACGGTTCCAGAGAGTGGTGAACTCAGCCTGGACAATAACAAAGACCAACCTCCCATCTATAGAATTCATCTACCAGGCCCGCTGTCAAGGAAAGGCTGCCAGCATTCTCAAAGATCCATCCCACCCTGGCAATGTTTTTCCACAACCTCTACCATCAGGGAGAAGGTACAGAAGCCTGAACACACGCACCAGCCAATTTTGAAACAAACAGTTTCTACCCTACAGTTGTTAGAATACTGAATGGACTCACAAACCCTTAACATTCGCCTGTACCTGTGTTTTTTGTTTTTGCTGCTGTTTACATATTATTTACTTATCTGTGCTACTTAACTGTGTGATCTGCCTGTATTGCTCACAAGACAAAGCTTTTCACTGTGCCTCAGTACATGTGACAATAAATTCAATTCAATTCAAATAATGATTTTCAAGTGCTTTAACAACAAATTAAAAAAGGAAAAGATGGATTTCTAACTCCAAGGTTTATACCCTTAACAAAGAAATGGTCTGTATTATACTGATCTGCCCTGTAAAATGAGATGTATCCAAGCCAACCTCTGTGATGGACGTGAACAATCCAATTGCACTATTTCAAAGAACTGCAGAAGAGATCTCCCAGGGGTCCACACCAATATTGATGATTTGGAGATGCCGATATTGGACTGGGGTGTACAAAGTTAAAAATCACACAACACCAGGTTATAGTCCAACAGGTTTAATTGGAGGATCACTAGCTTTCAGCGCGTCGCTCCTTCATCAGGTGGGAATGGAGGGCTCAATCGTAACACACAGAATTTATAGCAAAAATTTATAGTGTGATGTAACTGGTGAGGGCGCGTCGGTGAAGGAGGCCCAGGACCTCCATGTCCTCAGGAGAGTGGGAGGGGGAGTTGAAATATTGGGCCACAAGGCAATGTGGTTGATTGGTGCGGGTGTCCTGGAGATGTTCCCTAAAGAGCTCTGCTAGGAGGCTCTCTGCCTTTATTCCTGATGAAGGGCTTTTGCCCGAAACGTCGATTTTGCTGCTCCTTGGATGCTGCCTGAACTGCTATGCTCTTCCAGCACCACTAATCCAAAATCTGGTTTCCAGCATCTGCAGTCATTGTTTTTACCTAATATGTTGAAGGTGTTGGCCCCCTGTGTTCTCTGTCTATGCCATGATTTTTCGATTGATTCTAATCTAAAAAGTGAGATAACGGAGTTTTACATGAATTCATGCAGTTTTTGAGCAAAGTACAATGTAACCCTGAAAGTACAAATTCACCCCAGAAAATATATTTGTGCATGTGGGTCTTTGTCTGTCTTTATGTGTGTATCTGTCTGGGTTGGGGGTTGTGAGTGTGAGAAAGCGTATGTGTGTGTGTAGTGAGTGCAGAGTGTCTTAAGTCTGTGAGGGGGTGCATGTGTGAGTATGGGAGTGTGTGTTTCTATAAGGGTGTGTGTGGGTGTCTGTGTGCGTGTCTGTGTATATGTGTGTTCGTGTGTATGTGTGTATATGAGTGCCTGTGTGTGTGTGTGTAGCAGTATGTGTGTAGCAGTGTGTGTGTGTGTGTGTGTGTGTGTGTGTGTATGTGTGTGTGTGTATAGTGCAATGGTGGTCACCTGTAATGTGACATGAACCCAAGGTCCCGGTTGAGACCCTCCCTATGTGTACTGAACTTGGCTATCAGCCTCTGCTCGGCCACTTTTCGCTGCTGCCTGTCCCAAAGTCCGGCTTGGAGGATGGTCACCCGAAGGTCCGAGGTCGAATGTCCTGGCCCACTGAAGTGTTCCCCAACTGGGAGGGAACACTCCTGTCTATTGATTGTTGTGCGGTGCCCATTCATCTGTTGTCGTAGCCTTTGATCGGTTTCCCCAATGTACCACGCCTCCGGGCATCCTTGCTTGTAACGTATAAGATAGACAACGTTGGCTGAGTCACATGAGTATCTGCCATGTACAAGGTGGGAGGTGTCCTCACGCATAATGGTGGTATCTATGTCCACACTCTGACACGTCTTGCAGCACCTACCATGACAGGGTTGTATGCAGTTGTCCTGAGAGCCAGGCAGCTTGCTACGAACAACGACCTGTTTGAGGTTTGGCACCCGTGGATGTGTGGGGAAGATCTTGGTGAGGTGCTCATCCTCATTGATAATGTGTTGCAGGTCACGAAGAACATGGCGTAGTTTTTCAGCTCCTGGGAAATACCGAACAACTCTCACAATCCCACACTCTCACATGCACCCCATCGTAGACTTAAGACATTCTGCACTCACTAGACACACACATATGCTTTCTCACACTCACAACCCCCAACCCAGACAGACACACACATACAGACAGACAAAAACCCACATGCATACATATATTTTGTGGGGTGAATTTATACTTGCAGCGTTACATTGTACTTTTCTCAAAAACTGCATACATTCTTGTAGAACTCTGAGCTCAAAAACTGCATGAATTCATGTAAAACTCCGTTATCTCACTTTTTAGATTAGAATCAATCTAAACATCATGGCATAGACAGAGAACACAGGGGGCTAACACCTTCAACATATTGTCTAGCTATCACCATTGTTAACAGCTAACCCGAGAATACAACTTTTTTAAGTTAAAAAAGGTTTTGTGATTTACACATGAAAGAAGTGAAACTATCATTGTATTCTAACAGATGAAAGGCTTAACAGACAATCAATTTTTCAATGTATAATTTCAGTTACATCACACTATAAATTTTTGCTATAAATTCTGTGTGTTAGGATTAAGCCCTCCACTACCACCTGATGAAGGAGCAACGCTCTGAAAGCTGATGTGCTTCCAATTAAACCTGTTGGACTATAACCTGGTGTTGTGTGATTTTTAACCAATATTTATATCATCCTTAGTGACAGTGTAGAATGTACCTACCATTGACAGGCTGTGCAGTTTGATTAGCCCTTGTGAATGGCTCATGCGTAGTTTCCTCACATCTGCGCTCTCCTCATGATCACAGTCATGCATTACCATTGTGAAAGATGGTGGGAGGCTGGGTGATGGCTTCTCCCACAGTCATTTTCATGGAACGTACAGCACCAACAGGGACCTCATCATACCGCATTGCACTTAATTTCACATCCTTGCGTTTTGTTTAGAACTCTGTGTGTTCATCATCACTTGTCCAATACTCCTTTAAAATTATTTATGAAACCATCTTCCAACTCTAACCGTCCATAACTTCTCCAGGTCATATCTTTCAAACCCTGACAGCGATGAAGGAAAAAAATATCTGTAGTAGGTCTTTTGCCAGTGAATTTATCCTCAGATTTTTGATTCATTCACCAGGGGGTTTATTTAAGTTTTTACTTATTTCTGTGAAAGTTCATTCAATTGAAAGTCCCAATTAAACTATCATCTGGTCTTCTTTGTTTCAGGAAAACTGTCCTAACTTTATCAACCCAATCTTAAAATTGAAAACAATTTTAGCAAAAATAACCGAGGAAACATTTTCTTTGCCTTTGGTGTCTTTTCTGAAGGTTGATTTTTGTAGGCTTCTTGATTGGGACTATAGAGTTAGGGCAATTGTTTCCCCACAAAGCATTTCATCAAATACAGTTCAGGAATTAATAGACTCTCCCTTAGGCCATTATCTTTTAATTTGCTAAATTATGCAGATTCTGCATTATGATGCAGATTATGCCAGTGCCTTTACGGACTTCATTAATAAGTATGTGTAAGTGTGTGCTGAAGAAATTAATCCATTCTGTTCCCCAAACTGGAAAGTGTGGATGAATTAGGAGATCCACTCCCTACTGAAGACTAGGTCTGAGGCGTATAAATTGGACAAACTTAACCTGTACAGGGAATCCAGGTATGACCTTCACAAGGCCATCAGAGGTGCCAAGAGGCAATACCAAACTAAGCTTGAAACCCAGACCAACCACATGGACGTTTGTGGCAAAGCTTACTTGACACAATGGGCTACAAAGCAATGTCAAACAGAATCACGGGCAACAATACATCCCTGTCCAACTAGTTCAATGCATGCTATGCTTGCTTTCAACAGAAGGTCAATGAAACAAAGTCACCTGTCCCACAGCCTCAGATACACCTGTACCCACAGTCACTGCCGCAGCCGTTAGATCGGCCTTCCAAACAGTGAACCCACAGAAAGTGACTGACTGGGAAGGAGGCCATGGCCATGCGCTCAGATCCTGTGCAGATCAGCTGGCTGGAATATTTGCAGACATATTCCTCTTTCTTTACTCTGATCTGAAGTCCCCACCTGCTTCAAGCAGACCGCCATCATCCCGGTGCCAAAGACAAATTATTCAGCATATGATAACTCAATAACTGCCACCCAGTGACTCTGAGCTCCATAATTATGAAGTGCTTCAAGAGGTTAGTCATGGCTCACATCAACTCCAGCCTATCAAACTTCCTTGTTCCCTTGCAATTCACCTACTGTCACAACAGGTCCACAGCTGACGCCATCTCCCTAGCCCTGCATTCATCCCTGGAACATCTAGATACCAAAGGTACCAACATCAGACTCTCACTTTTTGACTATATTTCCACATTCAACACCATAATTCCAAACAAAATCATCTCTAAACTCCGCGACCTAGTATCAGCTCCCCACTCTGTAACTGGATCTCCATAGACCGCAATCAATAAGAATAGGTGCCAACACCTCCTCCACCATAATCCTCAACATCGGTGTCCCACAAGGCTTCTGTTCAGCTCCCTGCTATACTCCTTATATAGTCATAACTGTGAGGCCAAGTTCCACCCAACTCCATTTATAAGTTTGATACCATGATGACCACCACTGTTGTAGGTTGGATCTCAAACAACAGTGAGACAGAGTACAGGAAAACAATTGAGTGCTTAGCGACATGATGTAAAGAAAATAATCTATCCATCAAAATCAGCAAAACAAAGGAGCTGGTCAGTGGCTTCAGGAAGTGGAGTGGAGAGCATACCCCTCTCTGTACCAGTGGTGCTGAGATGGAGATGGTTGAGAGCATCAAGTACCTAGGAGAGATGGTCGCCAAAAATCTGTCCTGGTCCACAAATGTCAGGAAAGCGCAACAATGTCTCTACTTCCTTAGAAGGCTCAGCAAGTTCGACATGTCCACAGGACGTTTACCAATTTTTATAGATGCACCATTAACAGCATCCTATCTGGATGCGTCACGGTGTGTTGTGGCAACTACTACTCCCAACAGCACAAGAAGCAAGAGAGAGTCGTGAATACAGTGCAGTCCATCACGCAAACCAGCCTCCCATCTATTGATTCCATCTATACTTTTCATTGGCTTGGGAAAACAACCAACATCATTAAACACCCCTCCCACCCCAGTTATACTCTCTTCCACCCTCTTCCAATGTGAAGTAAATATGAAAGTTTGATTACACCTGAGAATAGCTTCAAGAACAGCTTCTTCCCCACTGTTATTGGACTTTTGAATAGATGTTTCAAACGTTAATTATGATCTCTCTCTCTCTCTCTCTCTCTCTCTCTGTGCACCTTCTCTGTCACTGTAACACTGTATTCTGCACTCTGTTCTGCTAGCCTAATGCACTCTGTATGGCACAATCTGCCTGTATATTATGCAAAACAACACTTTTCATTGTATCTCAGTGTATGTGATGAGAACAAATCAGTCAATCAATCAATCAATTCCTTCTGCAATTACTTCTCTTTTATTTTCAGTTTCATTCATTGTTTCCTATGGTGCCAGGACAAAAGGCATATTGATGGTGAAGCAGTAAATAACCAAACAGACAACAACTACTTCATGCAGTGCAATGATATTACTAAGAAGAAACCTAATGGACAGCTAAAATATCATCCACTCATTAGATAGATGCTTCCTAGGCTTTTCTCAATCAAATTTCAGTGGATAACAAAAGGCAACCACATGGAGGAGTCCTCAAGCAGTTACGAAACACTACTATCGAAACTCAACTACAGCACACACAATACACTTGGTTCTGCTATAACATGGTAGTTCCATTCTCATGTAATCCGTGTTATAAGAAGATCAGATAATAGCAGTATCATTTAAACTAATGGGGCTGGAATTGCGTTATAACCAATGCACACTATAGAAATCCACACTTTGAAAATAGTGTCCTCAATCACATTGGAGCAAATTCGCACTAATGAAATGCATCTTACAGCAGAATGACCTGTAATTAGAATAGATTCCCTACAGTATAGAAGCAGGCTCTTTAGCCCAACAAGTGCACACTGACTCTGTGAAGAGTAACCCACCCAGACCCATTCCCCAACCTTATATTTACCCCTCACTATTGCACTTAACACTATGGGCAATTTAGCATGGTCATTTCATCTGACCTGCACATCTTTGGATTGAGGGAGGAAACCACAACAAACCTACACAGACAGAGGGAGAATACACAAACTCCACGCAGACAGTCACCTGAGACAGGGTTTGAACCTGGGTCACTGGTGCTGGGTGGCAGCAGTGCTAACCATTGAACCACCGTGCCACCCCAGTCAGGAAAACTCAATGTGCATAATTTTGAGCCTTTAATATATCATAATGCATATTGTTTATCACTGGGTGAGAATTGTATCAGTGGTGTGCAGTTCCAATGGCAGAACAGGAACAGTGCACCACTTCCCTCTTTCAATGTTTTCTCTTTGCCACAAAATTCCCATGAAATGTTACAATACCAGAGATGTGCATGGAAATCACATGCGATTCTGTGGCAGGGGATATGTTTCAGCGGTGATTCTCACTGTCAGCTGCTAATGCTGAAGCCATGGATTGACCACAGGTTGGGCTCCAGAGTGGCATCTGTCTCAGAGCCAAAGCAATGCTGCCATTTACATGAGACTTACTGAGAGCACAATGGTGTTGTGAAACTTAAAAGGGTTCAGAAAAGATTTACAAGGATGTTGCCAGGGTTGGAGGATTTGAGCTGTAGAGAGAGGCTGAATAGGCTGGGGAATTTTTTCCCTGGAGCATCAGATGCTGAGGGGTGACCTTATAGAAGTTTATAAAATCATGAGGGGTGTGGATAGGATAAATAGACAAGGTCTTTTCCCATGGGTGGGGGAGTCCAGAACCAGAGGGTATAGGTTTAAGGTGAGAGGGGAAAGATATAAAAGATATAAAAGAGACATAAGGGGCAACTTTTCTCACACAAAGGCTTGTGCATGTATGGAATGAGCTGCCAGAGGAAGTGGTACAATTGCAACACTTAAGAGGCATCAGGATGGGTATATGAATAGGAAGACTTTAGAGGATATGGGCCAAGTGCTGGCAAATGGGACGAGATTAGGTTACGATATCTGGTTGGCATAAACGAGTTTGACCAAAGGGTCTGTTTCTGTGCTGTACATCTCTATGACTCTATGGTGGCATAGTTATTTTCTCAAATTTGAATTTCATTTGTAAATTTTCCACTTTGCATTGGTTTCAATTTATTCATGTGTGTATCATCTCAGAAAACTAAACGTGGGTTTTCTCATGCACTTTTTATTGAATATTCATGTTAGTGTTGGTGTTGTGCTTACTAAGTCTAAATTTATAGGCTCAGCTGGCCCTCCCCTCTTCGCATTGTAAACAAGTTTGTCCAAGATGTCTCTGTGGGGATATTTGAACTGCTGTAAAAACATGGGCTATTTAGCCCATTGAGCCTACCCTACCACTCTAGAATGCAACACAACACTTTATGTATCTCTTTGGCATCATCCCTGATCATCTCTTCAGTGCCATTTTCCACAATGTCTCCATGCGCCTTCCTGTTGTTCAGATCAGAAACTTACTGGGTTCTATATTGGACATGTTCAGTGACTGAGCTTCCATAGTTACATGGAGTAGAGAATTCCAAAGGCTCAACATCCATTGAGTGAAAAAAATAACTGTTCAACTCTGTTTTAAATAACTTGCCCCTAATCCTGAAATGGTGGCTCCTAATTCTGGAGTCACCAGCCAGGGAAAGCATTCTATCATGTCCACCCTGTCCAGTCTGAGAGAATTATGTAAACTTCAAAGAGGTCACCTCTCTCTTCAAATCTGTAGAGAATACAGACATCCAGTTTCATTAATATTTACTCATAAGACAATCCACAATTTGAAGGATCAATCTGGTGAATCTCTGTTGCACTTCATCTTAGGCAGGTATTTCTTTCCTTAGATAAGAACACCAAAGCTGTACATATGTGTTTATACTGCTACAGCTTCTAGTGTATGCATCCAGTTTCAAGAATGAATGCTGTATCAATTAGGTCAACATATCGGTAGAGAAAAGATTGCTTCACATTACTCCTGGAAGCTAACGTGTCAAAAGTAGCCCTTTATGACTAAACCTGGGGAAATTATCGTGAGCATGTGGTCTTTGATACTGTGAATAAATATATAGTGTACCTGGGTATCTCCCTCCAGTAGCTTGTTAAGCCTTAGCACGCAATTTTTTGGAAAACTTTCAGCCATAAATGGACGTCACACTTAATCATAATAGTGCAACTGATTGATAGATTAATCTTCTACTGCAAGGACTAAAGTTTGAATGCATCACGGGTGGATGGGATATCGTCTCAAATCTATTAGGGCTTGGTTGGAAGGGTCCTATGTATAAATAAACTAGAGCAATCTCTGGTTCTTATCAAACATGATCCATGAGAGGAGGACTGCTTATGATTGGGTGGAAAGCAGCATAAAATTGCTGCAATCGTTCAAAAGCCATGGGATTATTAGTGTGGGAAATGAAATGTTCACATTCATGCAGTGAAAGATATTCTTCTGAAGTTGGGTATTGGCACATTCGAATAATACAGTAAGAATTTTCCTTTGGAGTACTTGCTCTGGGAATGATGGTTTTACAGAGAGCAGAAATAGGAAAATCTTCCAGCACTGATATTACAGTGCTTGATTAGAATGTCACATCACAAAAGAAGAAAAATGTTCTTTAAAATATTGTGTGACTCATGAATTTAATGTGATAGTGTGTTGTTGTGTTTGAAGCGAATGCAACACAACACTTTATGTATCTCTTTGGCATCATCCCTGTGAGAACATGAAGCGAGTGTATTTATTTTATATATAACAGACTGGCTCTCAGCCCTCTTAAGTATTCTTGATTTCGAGATGTCAGTGGACTGGGGAGTACAAAGTTAAAAATCACACAACACCAGGTTATAGTACATCAAGTTTAATTGGAAGCACACTAGCTTTTGGAGCGACGCTCCTTCATCAGGTGGTAGTGGAGGGCTCAATCGTAACACACAGAATTTATAGCTGTGATGTAACTGAAATTATATATTGAAAAATTGATTGTCTGTTAAGCCTTTCATCTGTTAGAATACAGTGATAGTTTCACTTCTTTCATGTGTAAATCACAAAACCTTTTTTAACTTTAAAAAGTTGTATTCTCGGGTTAGCTGTTAACAATGGTGATAGCTAGACAATATGTTGAAGGTGTTGGCCCCCTGTGTTCTCTGTCTATGCCATGATGTTTAGATTGATTCTAATCTAAAAAGTGAGATAACAGAGTTTTACATAAATTCACGCAGTTTTTGAGCTCAGAGTTCTACATGAATGTATGCAGTTTTTGAGAAAAGTACAATGTAACCCTGAAAGTACAAATTCACCCCAGAAAATATATGTGTGTGTGTGTGTGTGTGTCTGTCTGTCTGTCTGGGTTGGGGGTTGTAAGTGTGAGAAAGTGTATGTGTGTGTGTGTGTGTGTGTGTGTCGTGCGTGCAGAGTGTCTTAAGTCTGTGAGGGGGTGCATGTGTGAGTGTGGGAGTGTGTGTGTCTGTAAGGGTGTGTAGGAGTATCTGTATGTGTGTGTATATAGTGCAATGGTGGTCACCTGTAATGTGACATGAACCCAAGGTCCCGGCTGTGGCCCTCCCTATGGGTACCGAACTTAGCTATCAGCCTCTGCTTGGCCACTTTTCTCTGCTGCCTACCCCAAAGTCCACCTTGGAAGATGGTCACCCGAAGATCCAAGGCTGAATGTCCTGGACCACTGAAGTGTTCCAGTGTGGACATTCAGTCTTGGACCATTCAGCCATGATCATATTGAATGGTGGTGCAGGCTCGAAGAGCAGAATGACCTACTCCTGCACCTATTGTCTATTGTCTATTGACCTTGGGTTCATGTCACATTACAGATGACCACCATTGCACTATACACACACACAGATACCCCTACACACACACACTCCCACACTCACACATGCACCCCTTAAGACACTCTGCACTCACTGCACACACACACATACAACCCCCAACCCAGACACACACACACACACACATACACACACAGACAAAGACCCACATGCACACATATATTTTATGGGGTGAATTTGAACTTGCAGAGTTACATTGTACTTTTCTCAAAAACTGCACACATTCACGTAGAACTCTGAGCTCAAAAACTGCATGAATTCATGTAAAACTCCGTTATCTCACTTTTTAGATTAGAATCAAACTAAACATCAGGTCACAGACAGAGAACACAGGGGGCCAACACCTTCAACATATTGTCTAGCTATCACCATTTTTAACAGCTAACCCGAGAATACAACTTTATAAAAAAAGGTTTTGTGATTTCCACATGAAAGAAGTGAAACTGTCACTGTATTCTAACAGATGAAAGGCTTAACAGACAATCAATTTTTCAATGTATAATTTCAGTTACATTGCAGCTATAAATTCTGTGTGTTAGGATTAAGCCCTCCACTACCACCTGATGAAGGAGCGTTGCTCCAAAAGCTAGTGTGCTTCCAATTAAACCTGTTGGACTATAACCTGGTGTTGTGTGATTTTTAACTCTTAAGTATATTTCTCAACTGCTATATTCAATAACCAATGCACACAGTTTTCTTAGTTTGGGTGTTTTATATGGAGACCTAACATGAAAAATGGTTCCTGGTGCCATTGTTGAGTTATTTCCATTCTGTATTTGTTCCCAGGAGAAGGTGAGGACAGCAGATGCTGGAGATCAGAGACGAGAGTGTGGTGCTGGAAAAGCACAGCAGGTCAGGCAGCATCCAAGGAGTACGAATTCCTGATGAAGGGCTTATGCCCGAAACATCGATTCTACTGCTCCTTGGATGCTAGCTGACCTGCTGTGCTTTTCCAGCACCACACTCTTGACTCTGTATTTGTTACCACTCTTGTCTGGTCAATAGTTCCAACTTATTTCACATTGGCGAAAATGCAAATATTGTTTCCTGACATCACTATTTGTTCTGGACACTGTTTCAATTGTTCGCTAGAAAGATATTTCTATGAGCCAAATGACAGGTTGCCTTGTTTCATTGAAAATACACGATCTTTATGTCCCATATGCTTAGCTGTTTAATGTGTCAGCATGTGAAGCTTGTATATTTGGAGGTAAAACCGTGTTAGCATGTAATCTGTCAGCAACTCGAGCTCCACTCAACAATACTTAAAACAGCATGATGCCAGATCAGGAATGTGCCAGTGCAGCATATGCCAGGATTTAATCACAAGATATTGTGTGCTCCCAGATCTAAGATTGTGCCATTATAAATGGGAACTATTGTGTACAGGCAATTCGGTAATAACCAGTGTGTTCGGTACCAGCACTTCTCAAAATAATTAAATATTTCAAGGTAAACAAAGATCTTCATATTAAAGGAATAGTATAGAATGGAATTAGTGCTCAGATTTCTCTTTAAACACCCCTGGAATGTGAGCACAGCATTTATTGCTATCCATGACTTCCCTTAAGAAGGCACTGGCAAGACGTCTTCTTCAGCTGCCACAGTTAATGGGCATGGCACATCCACAGTGCAATTATGAAAGGAAATCAAGGATTTTGATCCAATGAGATTATACAAATCTAAGTCAGAATGGTGAAAATGAAGAAATGGTGAAGGTCAAGATGATATGGTTAAAAATCACGCAACACCAGGTTATAGTCCAACAGGTTTATTTGGAAGTACTAGCTTTCACAGCATTGTTCCTTTCTCAGATAGCTAGTGGGGCAGGATCATAGGACACAGACTTTATAGCAAAAGATCATAGTGTCACACAATGGATGTGATATATTGAACAAACCTAGATTGCTGAATTGTATTTGCAAATACATTCTATTTTGTTCAAAAAGCACACACTTTGTAGGTAATCAATCCATGCAACAATTTATAATTTCCTACATTGGAAGTAGAACCTGTTTGACTCAAGATTGGGATACAGACAGACTCTAACCTCACACCTTTATTACATTGTCTGAGTTGAGACGTCAACTTTTTTAAATAAAATATTGTTATCCCGGGAATGTGACTTAAAAGAAGTTCTGGGATTTACATATTACTGAACCAAAACCTGCAACCCATTCTAAAAGATGAAAGACTTAACAGCATCTAGGTTTGTTCAATATATCACATTAGTTGTATGACACTTTGATCTTTTACTATAAATTCTGTGTCCTATGATCCTGTCTCACTAGCTACTTGACAAAGGAGCAGTGCTCCAAAAGCTTGTACTTCCAATAAACCTGTTGGACTATAACCTGGTGTTGTGTGATTTTAACTTTGTCCATCCCAGTGCAACACCAGCATTTCCACATCAAGGAGATATATGACTTGCAAGGTAAAGTCCAGATGATCTGGCTTTTCTGGGTTGCTTCCTTTTTGTTTATTCATAGGATGTGGGGATTGCTGGTTAGGCCAATGTTTGTTGTACTTCCCTAGATGCCCTTGATCATGGTTTTGGAAGAAGCAGTCTTGGCAAGTTGTGGCAGTGTGTCCTCGAAGTTGCATGGTGCAGTGAAGGGAGAGAATCTTCAAGGTGATGGGTGGGTGACGTCACAAGTGAGCTGCTCTGCCTGGAAGGAGTTGATCTCCTCAATTGTTTTTGGAGCAGCATCTCCCCAGGCAAGCGAAGAATTTGATAGAATAGACTGAGAAGAAAAAAACTACTCACAGTGCGGTTACTTTCGTGCTTTCCTGTAATGTTACACTTTGATTATTTTTGATCCAATGCGATTATATAGATCTGGGTCAGGATGGTGAAAATGAAGAAATGGTGAAGGTCATGGTGATATGTGACTTAGATGGTAACTTGGCTGGTTGACTCTGTGACCATTTATATCACTATGGTCCCACTCTCACCTCTCACCTCCACTGACCTCCCAATTCTCCCACTCTCACCTCCCATCAACTTCAGTGTGCATTCACTCTTGAGTGTGCTTTTTCTCTTCCAATTGGTCTTGCTCAAGCTGGTTTATTATGCTTTTGCAGTTTAATCTTCTGGAAAATATTGTGAGACAATGTAAATGCCATTTCTAAATAATACTTCAAAATAATGTTACACATTTAATGTCACAAGAAACACATTTGGTGTTGTGAGTAGTGGAAATATGAGCATGCACTTATTTTACAGCTTCTCACTGTTAAAAGTGCATGTTTAGGATGGGAACCAGCTATCATAACACAGAATCCTAAAATTGTTATTATCGTATTATTGGAAATATGTCAGGCTATGTCCTTACCATGTGTCATTTAGAGTAATCTATCATGACACTAATAAGGCATATTTTGCTTTCAGTTTGGTAGACTTTTTTTATCCTATTTATCTTTATATTTTTGCTGTTGGATTCTAGGTAGGATGGCAGCTGAAAAACCTGGTAAATGCACTTCGGGAAGATCCCAGTGGAGTCATCTTAACCTTAAAGAAACGTCCTCAGAGCATGCTCACATCTGCACCTGCATTGCTTAAGAACATGAGATGGAAACCTCTTGCACTGCAGGTAAATTAAACCTCACCATATAATTTAACTTAACAGTCTTCTTTAAATTAATAATCTAATATGTTTGTGATAAACCATTTATTGTGTTGAGAATCGTTTCAAATTAGTGTTACAATCAGAAACTTACTTTGTCAGATGTTAAGAATCACACAAGGCCATGTTATAGTCCAACAGGTTTATTTGGAACTGCAAGCTTTTGGAGCGCTGCTCTTTCGTCAGGTAGCTAATGGCACAGGATCATAGGACGCAGACTTTATAGCAAAAGTTCATAGTGTCATTCAACTGATGCGATATATTGAACAAACCTAGATTGCACAATTGTATTTGCAGATATGTTCTATTTTGTTCAAAACGCACACAATCTGTAGGTAGTCAATCCATGTGACATCTTATATATTCCTACTCTGGAAATAGAGCCAGTCTGACTCAAGATTGGGATACAGACAGACTCTAATCTCACATTTTTATTGCATTGTCTGAGCTGAGGTATCACTTCTTTTTAATAAAATCTTAAATTATCTCAGGAATGTCATTTGAAAGAAGTTCTAGGATTTAGATATTTATGAACCAAACCTGCAACCCATTCTAAAAAATGAAAGGTGTAACAGCAATCAAGGTTTGTTCAATATATCCCATCAGTTGTATGACATTTTGATCTTTTAGTATAAAATCTGTGTCCTATGATCCTGCTGCACTAGCTATCTGATGAAGGAGCAGCGCTCCAAAAGCTTGTACTTCCAAACAAACCTGGTGCACAATAACCTGGTGTTGTGTGATGTTTAACTTTGTCCACCCCAGTCCAACACTGGCACCTGCACACTTTGTCAGAAGTAGTCAGCATTAGCAATGTTAGCCAATTATTTTTTCGATTTTAGATTTAGACTTATTGTTACTATGTCTTACTGTCCTGGCAAAAATCCCCGACACCAACTTTGTTTTTTTTTCCGAGGTTATCTATGAATGTTGCCCTTATTATGGTAAAATAATAATATGCTATTTGTCTTGTCTGTAAGATACACTCTTTGTTTATTTTATAAAAGTTGTTGTTTCACTGAATGAAGTCATCTTTGAATTATTCAATTGAAGGTCCTGAAATAATGAAGAGAAAGGGTCCTTTGCTTATGATCAGGATCAATCTCTTTGGTTATTTGCCTTACCTGTGCACCTTCAATTCCCATTGTCTTCACTTACCTGTGGCTTAAAACCCAACCCATTCCAGTCTCCTCCACTGGCCAATAACTGGGTGAGAATATGAACTAGAAATGTCAATGTTATGACTGAAATGAGGCCTATCGTTATGTATCCAGGTGATCATCTCCAAAGATTCTAGTAACTTTCATTTTCCATTTCCTAATCAAAATTTTTATGTTTCCTCTGTCTACCCCAAAGATAAACAAAAGCTAATCTGTAATTGAATGGGTAAGTTTGTTTTGGAAGTGCAGAACCTGAACCATATGTGTTTTACTAATGCCAGATAACAGAAGTGTCATTTCACAAGTTTATTTTCCATTTAAAAATAAACTCGTGAACTTGCTGAGTAATAAAAATGCATTCTCTAAGGCTCAAGTTCAGTGGCATAGTTGATCAGACAAAGGTGTTGGCATTCCAGTGCAGCTTTAATTCTCTTTATTGGGTTGCCAATGCAGACCAACTGGTTTTCCAAACTGTAGGTAACTCTCTAGCGGACATACTGAAGGCAGATTACAATTGAAAATCTCCTTATGTAAAGCCATAAATAAATATAACAAACCCAAACAGTAATTGTGTAAGGAAACTGAACTTCTTAGGAGTATCTCTAAAGATCTTTCAGAAATGTAACGTTCAGGGGAAGAACGACATTAGAGAGGATGTGCCATTGAATCAGGCAATGTTCACTTTCGATAGAAGGAAGTAAAGGGATCTGCACTGCTGATAGTATCTAAAAGCAAGGTGTGGAATTCATCTGCTGTCGCACAGCGATGTCAGTGTAATTGTTCTCAGAACAGATCAATGACTCTGCTTTTAAATGAATAAAATGTATTACTTGCTGGACTCTCTATTGCTGGGAAAAAGCAAACTAATGATACTGGCCTGACTGCTGAGCAGCATTTGGACTCTGTGGAAAACCCTTGCTGACAAGAGATTGCTGTCTGGATTATGGAAAGTTTGCAATCGAATGCTTATTTCTTTTGAAATAAATATCCTAACAAAAATACAAGTCTCTGGATTCATTGAAGGTGAACTAATTGATTCTCCTGCAAGGCAGCAGTGAAATATTGAGAGACACTTCTAATCAACCAAGTTTCATGTCACAAATTCAGGTCAAAACCAGGCTATTCAGCCCTTTGAGCCTGCCCCACCTTGCAATAATTTCACAATTTTATAAGTACTGTTGGTTTCAAATTTCTCATATCTAATGACAGTAAACTATTGATTGCATTGCCCACCAATAATCTATCCACCTCCGTTTTAAAAATATTCGATGATCCTGCCTTCACTGCCTTCTGAGGCAGAGAGCTTCACAGTCGCCCAGCACTCTGAAAGGAAATAATTCTCCTCATCTCTGTCCTAAAAGGAAACCCTTTATTTTGAAACCTTAATTCTGGATTCCTCCATAAGAGGAGTCCTCCTTTCCATGTTAACCTTGTTCAGAACTTTCAGAATTTTATACACTTCAATCAAGTCACCCTCCCTCTTCTATACTCCAAAGGGAACAAGTACAACCTATACTCAAAAGACAATCCTCTCATTGCAGGCATTAATATCGTAAACATTCTTCGAGCCCCATCAAATACATTTAGATCCTTCCTTATGTGAAGAGATCAAAACTGCATACAGTGTGTGGTTGTTCTGTATAACTGAACTATAGCATCCTTACTTTTACATTCAGTTCCTCTCATCATAATAGATAGCATTCCATCAACCTTCTTAAATATTTGCTGTACTAACATCTTGTGACTGATGCTTTAGTATACCTAAATCCCTCTGCACCTTGCAATTCAGCAGTTATTCCCTGTTTATCAGCTTCACTATCTGCTTGATTATTCTTCCTGTCAAAGTGAACCATTTCACATTTTCCCATATGCTGTACCTGCAGAACTGTGCCCACTCACTGAACCTATCTTTATCTGTTCTTATGTCTTCTTCATAACCTTCTTTCCTACCTATCTGTATGCCACCTGCAAATTGAATTAGCATGCCTTCGTTTGAGTCATTATACCATGATAAAAAGCTAAAGCCTCAGCACAGACCTCTGCAGGACTCCAGTATCACTTCTGCCAACCGAAAAAGATCCATTTATGCATGCTCTCTGTTTTCTACCAGCCAGTTAATTTGCTATCCATGCCAGTATGTTACCTCTCCACCATCTACTTCTACGTTATACTATAACGTTTATGCTACACTTGAAATCCAAGATCAGCATGTCAGTGATCTTTCCCCCTACCTGCAGCACATGTTACTCCATCAAGAAAATCCAGTAAATTGGTTAAACATGAAATCCTTTTCACAAATCTATGCTGACTCCTCTCAGTAACGTAGAGTTTTTGTAAGTGCCCAGCTGTAATCTTCTTAATGACTGATTCTAACGCCTTGCCCATGACAACGTCCCAAGCCACCTGACCTAAACTTTTATCTGCCTCTCTCCATTTTTGACTCGAGGGGTTGTATTTGCTTCTTCCCAGTCTGATGGAACCTTTCCAAGATCCAGTGAAATGTGAAAAATTAACACCAACGCATCTACGCATCAGTTTCCACTTTTTGTAAATGAGTTCATCAAGACATAGGGGGAATTGTCAGCCTATACTGCTTCTCTAATGATTGTAATTTCACCAAATCCTTCTCCTCCTTCGATCTCCTGATTCACAATGAGCACTGGAATTTTTTTTGTGTGTTCTCAAAAATAAAGATGCAAAATGTTTGTTCACTTCATCTTCCATTTCCTTATTAACGGTTATTAATCCTATTCTTATTTGCAAGATGACCAACCATCATCTTATTTCATTCTTTTCTTTTCAGATGCCTGTGGAAACACTTGCTATCCACCTTTTTCTTTCTGGCTAGCTTTCTCTGATATTCAAATTTCTTCCTCCTCCTGAGCATTTCCATTAGATTCTGACTAAAATAACCTTCACCTGACTTGCCACTCATATTTGCACATTTAAAAGCTTTTTCCTGAAGTCTAATGTTTTTCATAACTTCTTTAACATCATGATTGGTGAGTCCCCCCCCCCTTGGATTTTTTTCTTTGTAGCTGGAATATACATTTTCTGAATATTCTGAAATATACCTTCAATGTCAGACACTGCTTTTTTATTTATCAGTCTCCTAGCTGAGTGCCCCAGTTTGCATCAGCTAACTTAGCTTTCATGCCCATTTAGTTGCCTTTATTAAGTTTAGAAAAAAACTAGTCTTAGATCTAACCCATTCCCTTTCAAGCTTCATGTAAAATTCAATCATTTTATCATTTCTACTGTCTAGAGGTTGTAATGTTCTGAGGTCATGAATGAATCCTGTCTCATTATATAATACCAAATCTAATATAACCTGCCATCTGGTTGATTTCAGAATGAGCTGCTGTAAAAAATTACATCAAAACCATTCTTTGAGCTCTACATCCAGGGTACTATGGTCAGTCTGATTTTTCCAGTTCAAAATCTCCCATGATTACTGCTGTCCTTTATCTCAAGCACCCAACATGTCTTCTTGTATACATTGTCATTACTATTAAGGGGCCTGTAGACCACAGCCACCATTTGCTTCTATAACTTACTATTCCTCATCTCTGCCTAAACCAATTCTATATCCTGATTTCTGAAATAAGGTTATCTCTAACTCTTGCACCAATGTCATCTTTGATTAACAGTGCTACCCTTCCACCTTTATCTGCTTTCCCATCCTTCATGACTGTCACATATCCTTCAATATTCAGGACCTAGTCATTAATATCCTGCAGCCATGTCTCTATAATGGCCATCAAATCACATTTATGTATGTCATCAATTTGTATGAGTACACATTGTATTCCAGAGCCTTTGAAGAGTTTAGTCTTCACTGTTGATGTATTCTCAGGTTTGTTGTCTCTTCTCTTTCCTCTGCCCTTCGTTTCTCATAAACTGCCTTGCTGTCTTGCAATCATCTCTACCCCTTGACTTGCTACATCCCTCATCTTGATCCCTCACCACCCCACTTTTTTTTTGGTTTAAATATCTCTCCCTATTATATGGCTTGCTAGGTCACCAGTCGCAGCATGGTTCAGGTGTAGACTATTCCAATTGTACAACCCCCCTTTCGCTAGCGCCTGTACTGGCAGTGGTGTCCCTCGGGATGGAACCCACTTCTTCCACATTGGTTTTTGAGCCACAGATTTATTTTTCTAATTCTGTTTGTCCATAGAAAATTTGTATGCGGCTCAGGTACTAATCCAGCAATGATTACATTTGCGGTTCTGCCTTTAATTTTAGTATCTAGCGTCTCACATGTGCTCTTTCTTAGTTTTACCTGTGTCGTTAGTAGCATGAAGTGAATCTTAACTGCTGGATCCTCCAGCTTTCCCCTGTGAATTCTTCGTCAGCCCAGAGCAGGTATCCCAAACCCTGGCATCTGACAGACAATACTTCTAGACTCAGGCTGGTTACTGCAGACAACAGTGCCTATCCTCTTCACTCTACTCTTCCCTCACTACCACTACTTACCTCCTTCCTCTTGTCCAAAAAAGTCAAAAGCACCTCATGCCTGTTGGACAATTGCAAAGGCTGCTCCTTCCCTCTGAGTCCCTTTATCTGCCTCACTTGCAGCCTCACCCTTTAGCATAGGGTCATCTGATTTGGTCATTAGCCAGGATCAGGATGTCATGATATCCTCCAGGAAAAAGCTGTTCAGGTAAGTTATATGTCAGCCAAGTACAGATTTACTTAGTTCTCAGTCTCTGGTGAGTAAACACTTTCTGAATTGGAATTTGAGATCTTTCTTTCTTCCATCCAAAGAATGCAAATATGCTTGAAGAGCAAAGCTAATATCAGGGGTTTTAACTGGTATTGTGCAATGGAATCTGGCAATTGAAATGGCTGCTCTGGTTGCACATGTTGTTCGAAGATTCAGCACATGATTTCCTGTCTGCAGTCACCCCAGTCCCAGATTAGTTGCCGATTACCGAATAATTTGATCCCCTCCATGTGCAGGCTTGCACTTTCATCACCCTTTGCTCTTTTATATTCTGTCCAATTTTCTGATGTGGCACCTGTATTTGTGTAATTGTGTACTTTTTCTTTAAATTTGATAATGATCTTAACTTTCCCAGATAAACCCTGATGGTGGGTCCTTCACTTGTGATTATTTTGTCGTTTGTTTGAATGTTGTGTACATTCTGGATTATTCCCCAAATCTCTGCAACTCCATCTCTATTCTTCCTAGCCTTTATCCTAGTTTGTCATTAGAAGAGCCTTCACGATGAGATCATTGATCATTCCTATCTTCCTAAGTATTCATCGATGCTTTCTTTTTCTGTCTGGGGAGAGCAAGGGTTCAGAAATCCAAGAATATGCTTCCCACATGGTACTACATAGCTTCGAGCTGACAACAGTTCTGAGGTGAGCACTGCTTCTTGGGTGTTTCCACAGGCTGGCAAGCAGCCTGGCAGCTTGGTAATGAAGCCCAGTAGCTAAAACAGTAATGTTCACCTGAGATCACAGGCAGGTGCTGAACTGATTCCTACAACCTTTCACCAGAAACTCGACAGGAATCATACTTGACTGCAGTATTTCTGTTGCAATTAACTTCTATTTTAAAACAAGAAGAAGGCTTGCTTTTAAATAGGCCATTTCATAACTGCAGATGGCTCAAAGAGATTTACTGCCAAATAAGGACTTCTCAAGTATAGTTCCTGCTGCAATGCAGGAAGCATGGCATTTGCTTAATGCACATTGATCCCCCTGCTCACTGCGTTGTGGTAGTGCCCAGATAATCCTTTTTGTTGTGTGGTGAAATAACTGCACAGAGGCCAGTATCCCATCACCAAGTCACCCTTTGTACACTGGCTGTGGCCTGCCAGCTCGGAGTCAGTTCTAAATTCCTTCTTTATTTAACTTTCTTTAATGGTCCCCACGCTACAGCTATACAGCAGTGGTGCTTAGTTTGCCCCACAGCACCTGTGTTGTGTGTGCATAGGTGTGGGGACTCAGTGAAAACACCATTGTGCAAACACTTTTATTCAATATTTCCACCACCTATGTGGCCAGGGAATGAGTAAAAAGCAAAGCCTGATATGGGCAATGCTTACATAGCCCCAGGTTATTTTTTTTTAACAAATGCACAGAGGCTAATATCCTGTCACCAAGTCACCCTTTATTTCCTTGTGCAAGCCCCTAGTTACATTGGTCAGCCACAGCTTCCTGATTGGCCCAGGTTAACAACCCCAATCAAGGGTCTCATAGTAAATGAGGTCCACTTGGTTCTAATCAGTACATGTGCAATGTTGGTTGGGCTGGAATATTGACTAGGACACCAGCGAGTGGCAAATATTTCATTGTCTCTGCCTGCTCCTGCCCCACTGAACTCGTCTCCTCTTATCTCAACTTCACCCACACATTGCACCCAGACTCCAATTCACCTGTTCCATCTCCAACACCTCCCTCCCCTTCCTGGGGCTCTCTGTTTCCATCTTTGGCAACCGACTCCACATTGACATCTATCACAAACCCATTGATTCACACAGCTACCTTGACTACACCTCCTCCCACCGAACCTGAAACCCCATGAAAATGTGATCCTGAACTTCAATTCCTTCCCCTCTACCATATTTGCACCCAGGCTGAATGATTCCGCTCTGGGACCATAAGACATAGGAGCAGAAATTAGGGCATTCAGCCCATCGACTCTGCTCTGCCATTCAATCATGGCTGACACATTTCTCAACCTCATCCCCCCTGTAACCCTTCATCCCCTTTACATTAAGGAACCCATCTATCTCCATCTTAAATATGCTCAATGACTTGGACCCCACATCCTTCTGTGACAGTGAACATTCCAGATGTCCTCCTATTTCAAGGACATTTCCCCTCCCTCATGGTCAATGAAACCCCTCAACCGCAGCTCCCATATTTCCTATATCTCACCTTCCCCATCCCCACCCCAACCACATCAAGAACAGGGTCCCCGGTCCTCACATTCCACTCTACCAATCTCCAAATCCAACATCATTAATGCCACTTACAGTCTGACACCACCACCGAAAAGATATCTCCTATCCACTCTCTGCAGGGACCATTCCCTCCACGACTCCCACGTTACATCCACAATCCCCACCAACTTCTCTTCCACACCTGGCACCTTACCCTGTGGCAACAGGAGGTGCAACACCTACTGCCACACCTTTCCCCTCACCTCCATCCAAGTCCCCAAAAAATTCATTCCAAGTCCGACAGAGATTCATCTGCATTTCCCCTGACCTCATTTACTGCGTCCTTTGCTCTCCATGTGGTCTCTTCTACATCGAAGAGACCAAGTGCAATCGCAGGGACCGGTTCAGGGAATGTCTATCGTCTGTATTCTCCAAGTTACCCCCTCCCCCTTCCAGTTGCCAGCTAGTTCAACTCCCTCTCCCACTCCCCCAATGACATGACCATCCCAGGTCTCCCCCATCATCAAAATAAAGCCACACACAAACTGAAGGAAGAACACTAAATATTCTGCTTCAGGAGATTACAAACATATGGCCTTAACATAGAATTCACCAGCTTCCAAATCTCTCCCCACACAACCTCATCCCAGGTCCAGCCCTCCCTCTCTGCCCCATCCCTTTAACCTGACCCTACCTGTCCATCTTCCTTCCCACCTATCCCCTCCATCCTTCCCACTGACTAATCCAACTCACCTCCTACCTGCATCCACCTATCGCCATCCCACCTACCTTCTGTCCCACCCCCGATTTACTCCTCAGTCCTGATGAACGGTCCTGACCGAAACATCAACTCTCTTGTTCCTCAGATGCTATCTGACCCACTGTGCTTTATCCAGCGCCACACATTATCACTTCTTAGTCACTGCTAAGAAAACAACATCTGTATCAGATAAGCTTGGTAAAACAAGCTCACTGGAAATGGAGATTCAACAGATGTTGGAAAATGACCTGACTGAACCTAGCCAAAGTAATTGGGGTTCACTGGTGGGTATTAGTTCCCAAAATGAGTGCCTCAATTAGATACTGTATAGATTACAGAAAAATAAATGTGGCAATGAAAACCGATCCATACACAAATCCATGGTTAGAACATTGGATTGATTAGGCTGGCAGTTCTTCATTCCTTTCTCAGGAGTGGGCTCAAGGGCTTAATTTAAATAGATGACTATTGGTTCAGAAATTGCGTCAATATACTCAAACTGCTTTATTTTGTAGAAAGTAACGCAACAGGAGCATGTCTTTGTTATAGCTGGGTAATGAAATGAAAATAGCAACAAGTTATCTTTAAAAAAGGCATTTCTCCTGTATTCTGACTAAACCAAACACTTTATGGTTCTTGATTATGTTTGCTGACAGTGCAAGTTGATTTCTCCTGATTCAATTATTTGTTAATCCTTTTATTTCTTCTCGAAGCGGTTTCTGAAAAACAAAAACCTGTGCTTGGAAAATTGCAATTTTATCCTTAATTTACTGTGCCTTCCCACAAACCTGTGACCGTATCTCTGCTGTAAGCGGCTTTGTGTGCTGTCTGTGGCAGCCATTAAACACAGGTCATTTGGAACCTGATATTAGAATGGAGCAGCGAGCATGTACGAATTTTCAGAGCTGAAAGAGAACCAACTCCTGAAAAACCACAGTTTGCAACTTGGAATCACCAAATAAGTTAAAATGTCTGCAATTTCCACTCCCTGCTGCTGTTGAAATGAGAGAAGACGTGAGACAGAATTGGATTTCTTTTTGTGTTATCGGTGTAATAGCAACATAATAATTCAGAAAATCTGAGTGTAAGAGGTTTGGAACCCTGCTATCATTGCTGAGGAAAGAGTGTTCCATGTTGTATTGAAACCCTAGGTCTCACTGAGGAGCAGAAAAGCCAGACTGCAAAGATTTTGAAAGCTTTGACAATGCACATCTTATAGGCCATATCAATGGTGTGTTTGTTGATATATTCAGCATCAGACCTCATGGAGACAGGGAGATTATTATTCAGTATATGACCACACTGATGTATCATAGAACATAGAACACAACACCACAGTACAAGGTAAATCCTCTGAGTAAGAAAAGCTGAAAGTTGATCTCATCATAAATAGGATGGTTTTAAGCTTAAGAGATCCTGCCATGAGAGTGTATTTGCTGAGAAAGGATCAAAAGCTGCCAACGTGTACAGAAACTCTGAGGTTGTCATCATCAACTAGGGAGTATTAATGGGAGAACGCATGAGGCATTGTGTTCTGCTAAGAGACATTCCAGGCTGAGAATAAGAAAAACAGACTGGGGAAAAGAAATAAATATTTGCAGAAAAATTAAGACGAGCGGACATGATGTCAAAGAGAGGGAAGCACCATCCAAAAGTGGGAAAACCAGAGCTATAACGCCAAGAAACTGGACCAGTTTGCAGCTCAGAACATAACTGGGAAAGAGCAAGGTGAGCCAGTAACATGTTGCTGAAGAGATATCAGGTAATAATTCCAGCAAATCAGTTTATAGTATTGCAGACCTAAAGGTGATAATTAGTTTGTGACTATTAGAGTGATGACTACACTACCTATTTGGGAGAGACAAAGTGACAGTGGAACCTGATCACAAGTCATTTCAAATTAGCTTCCTTAAGCTACTTCCGTACATTCCACAGCATCTGCAAAGGTTGTTCCTTCAGTTGCAGAGTATCATCTGGCTGTGGCAAGCAAGCAAGGGAAACAGATATACTTTCCTGACATGCTGTTGAAAGCAGCACTCCTAAAAAGAAAATTGCAAATGTTAAAGTAGTGTGAGCAAGAAGAGGCAGTTACCTGGAAGTTATCAAACCCAGCAAAGACATTAAATTAAAATGTTCTAAAACGTCATCATGGCAACAGCATTTGATATTGCTCAGACCAATAAAGGATGCAACAAGATGGAACTCTGCAAATGCTGCAAGGCATAGTGATGAAAGGGTGGTGTGAAAGGACGAAGGACACATCTGTTGCCTTCAGAGTATTCAACATGAAGTGATAGCTGAAGATGGTGTTTAGTATAAAGGACATAGAATCATTGTACCTCAGCACTTTTGCCAGCTATCAAGGAATTGAGTCTAGTCTGAGGAAGGCAAGAGAAGTGCTCTGCTGACTAAAGGAGATAAAGGACCACATTGGTCAATGCTGTGTTTGACAAGTCCTGACCTAAGCAAACTAAAGACACACTTTTGAATTGAATTTAATGTCACGTGTGCCGAGGCACAGTGAAAAGCTTTGTCTTGCAGGAAATACAGGCAGATCACATAGGTAAATAGCATAGATAAGTAAATAGTAGGTAAACAGTGGCAAAAACAAAACAAAACTCATAAACCAAATGGATGAATGAAAAGTTCATTCACTTCATAAAGGATTGGGAAATCCAACCTTACATCATGTGCACACAATCTCTGGTCAAATCAAAAGGCAGTTAAATCACCAAAGACATTGTAAAGTAATAAACAGAAATCGACAAGATTTGAACAAGGCAATGTTTGAGTGGAGAAGCACACCTTGAGAAGGAATGGAAAGTAATCCAATCCAAAGACCAATGTCATGCCCCATCCAAACAACTCCTTTAATAACGAGAAAACTACCGAAACAGACACGAGTGAGAAAAACAACACAAAATGACAACCAGATTTCACTTTGATAAAACCATCAAGTCATTGCCAGAGCTGAGCATTGGTCAGCCAATCAAAGTGCAAATGCTTGACGCTCTCAACAAATGTCTGCCCACATGGCAAATTGGGACAAATGTTGAGCAGTTGTCACCTCAATTCTTTGTAATGACCATGAATGACCAGATATTTCATTGCAAATGTATATAATGTATCCAGTTGCAACTAAAGGAGCTGTATCTGCACTTCAAATGGCTAGAGGATATGATTTCAGCATCAGCACACAGAACAGCCTGTCATCAGTCCCAGAGGTCCACCATTCTCCAGCAACAGATATGGGTTAACAACAAGTTACCATGGCAACACCACTTCGCTAAGGTACGACACTCCCTGAAGAAGAAACATCTGGAAACGAGCAGATACCAAACAGCCAATAGGAATGCATGCATGTATAATAGGAGATATGCATGATTTAAAGACTATGCATTCATTGCATGTACAGAGACTAATGACCATGGAACTGACTAGAGTTAATACACTATTCTGATCATGAACGAAAGTTTTCTTTGTGATTGTGTATTGGGTAACTTGTTACAGTGAATGATGGTGCATGCCTTTTGTTTTATAAAATGGTAATGTTGGGAGAAATGTAAATGTAACTTTAATGTATTGGCAACCTTGCTGTGGTCATGTGACCACCTCCACTACTTTATCTTTGTGTACAGGTTGTAGCAGTGATTAAGCGTGGAGCACAGAATTTCAAACAAAACAAACTCAGTTCAAAATTATGCCTCTGCATTTTGATTGTGCTGGGAAGAACTTGTTTAAAGTATTTAAATATGAATGTAGTTTTGAGTCTGAGGAAAGTTAGTTGCAGAGGGTAAATGCTATAAATTGTACTCAATGGTCCACCTTTCTTCATTCAGTTACACTAAATATATAATATATGTATATATCCCAAAGAAATGCTCTCGGTTAAATAACTTCAGGGCAGCCATTTTGCTGCGCCTTTTCTGCTCTGTAAGGCTATTGCAGAAAAGCTATTTGAATTGGACACTGCCTGAGGTCTTGGACAATCATTGAGAAATCTCTTGGCTGGTGGGGATGAAATCTACTACTGGCTACTATTTTTCATAAAGTAGATTGATAATTCTAACCTGAAATTCAATTTTAGAATCATATTATAGATTTGCTTCATTAACAACTATGCTGCAAGAAAACAGTAATATTGCACAGATTTGTTTTAAAAACATATTTTTTAAAGATGCAGATGAAATAGATTGCTAACTTTCAGGACAGTAACAACCTGAGTTATTAATGCACAATTATTTACAATTAACTCACTATGTACCTGAGTCTCTGCAATGCATATGAACGACATTAGCGTTTAAAGGCAGGATTGCTCTTGCAGACTTCCACATTACAAAAACACTATCCTGTACCAGAGATACATTTAACAACAGACCTCAGAGCCCTTAACTTGTTTTCAGGAGTTATCATTCATGGTAAAACTCGGCCTTGGTGTCAGAGCCTAGGGGAAGAAAGATTCCATTGGTTGTCTTGTTGTGGATCCATTCAATGGGCCTGAGGTGTGCTGCACCTATCGACGGTTCTGTGGATCCATGCAGAATAATCTGCCCCAAACTCTGTCAAGATTCATCCTTTGCCAAATTCTCTTATAATAGTAGAAGTTCTTGAACAATAACCACAGTTCCACAGATTCCAACTCTGGAGAAGATCACCATGTCCTGGATAGGTGACAGTTATCCAAACATCTATAGTAGATGTTGAAGTATTCCACACTGAATATCTCCCATGTGTTTTTATGTGCAGTTGAATAATGAAGAGGTTTTAGATGTGAAATGATAGGAAAAAGGAAACGTAAAGTTGTAGTGCTGGACAAGGTCATTAACAACTATGCTGCAAGAAAACAGTAATATTGCACAGATTTGTTTTAAAAACATATTTTTTAAAGATGCAGATGAAATAGATTGCTAACTTTCAGGACAGTAACAACCTGAGTTATTAATGCACAATTATTTACAATTAACTCACTATGTACCTGAGTCTCTGCAATGCATATGAACGACATTAGCGTTTAAAGGCAGGATTGCTCTTGCAGACTTCCACATTACAAAAACACTATCCTGTACCAGAGATACAGGACAAGTGGGCGGCACGGTGGCACAGTGGTTAGCACTGCTGCCTCACAGCGCCAGAGACCCGGGTTCAATTCCCGACTCAGGCGACTGACTGTGTGGAGTTTGCACATTCTCCCCGTGTCTGCGTGGGTTTCCTCCGGGTGCTCCAGTTTCCTCCCACAGTCCAAAGATGTGCAGGTCAGGTGAATTGGACATGCTAAATTGCCCATAGTGTTAGGTAAGGGGTAGATGTAGATGTAGGGTTATGGGTGGGTTACGCTTCGGCGGGGCGGTGTGGACTTGTTGGGCCGAAGGGCCTGTTTCCACACTGTAAGTAATCTAATCTAATCTCTGTATACTCACTCTCACACACGAAGGAAAGTTTAGCAACTCTTGGTCTCATATGACAAATTTGTTCAGTTAGAATATTGTTATTATCTCGTTGGCAAACTTAATTTTTAGTAAATAAAATATACATACAATATAGTACTTTTGATATCCAGAAAGAAAGCACTGTCAGCTTACTATTTGCAAGATTGTGGCTTTGAGTCCTGCTGCATAGCACTGATAGTAACATTAAATTTAGTGGTTTCTTCATTTTGTTTACATTCCTTTCCTCACCCTGTTCACTTAGAAAGTTCTTTTCACAGTTCACCATCTCCTGGGTCATTGCCAATATTACACTTTACTGTGTTCCGCAGTGCCAAGTGTTTGGCCCTCTTTCTTGGCATGGAGTGTTTTCCCACTGCTTCTGAGCTACATGAGGGATTGTTACTAAATTATGAGCAATTATGAATTATACATTCCCATCATATCTCATGTGTAATACCACACATCAAAGATCAATATCAAATCAATATTTGGTGATACCAAAAGAGAAAGTGCTGGAAAGTCTCAGCAGGTCTGGCAGCATCTGTAAGGAGAGAAGAGAGCTGACATTTCGAGTCTAACTGACCCTTTTGTCAAAGGTTTCAGATTCCAGCATCCGCAGTAATTTGCTTTTATCCAGTATTTGGTGATATTTATTGCTGTAAATGCACTAGTGATTAATATATGTTATTATAATCCCAGACCAGACCACCAAATTTATTGTTATGATTCAACGCAAGATCACCTAATTGTGTTTTTGTTTGGTTAGGGTACAATAACTTTAACTTTTAAAGTCAGCAAAAAGTGAGATCCAGAGGCTTTACCAAGAAATAAAGTCTTAAGATTCTTCTATTTTAAACAAACAGCAATAAACTTTATCGCATAGTGATAAAACAGTAAAACAATTGACAGGAGGTGGATAATTTATTTCTAATATTCAGGATTAACATGTGGTCAATATGGATGTACTGTGTTTGAACACTGCAGATCACAAATCAAAAAAGCAAATGTGTTAAAGACAGATCCCATGGATTTATCACAAACTCTCCCTTGACGTTAATAACATAGTGGTTCATCAAATCCCATTAAACTCTACGTGGGAATCACAATTTTTCACTTTTGCTGACCTGGCCTTAAAACTTACACTCAAAGAGGCATCTGTCATATACATAACTCAATGATGGCTCCTGTTCTGGTCAGTCACTCTCCTTTCCTGGTTCTGTGTCCCCTCAGCTCCAAAAGCTACCATCCAGTACTTATTCAATGATGCCATTCCCGATTTTCACCAATGCCTATTTAACCGGATTCCTGCATTGAATCTGTACTTCAGTTGCCACTTCAGCAATACTGCTCAACTACGTATTTTTGCAGGAAGTTTTCCTGAGCACCAGCTACGCAGGGCTCATCAACTGCTCTTGACATCTCACTGGGAGCCCAACTACACAAACTGCGGAGTTTGGTTGCTTTCCCTGCAATATAGCTGAAAATAATCCCTTCTAACATGGAGGGTGTATTTCTCTCTGTGTCACAATTCGCTGACTTCAGTCCTTGTATGTAATGTTTTTCTTTGACCTGTGAATTGTCCTGAGTGAACTGATTAAAAATCTTGCAGGGCATCATTGAATGTTGCCATCTAGCAACTCTGGAAGTGTGCTCTGAACGCTGAATTTCACTCAGAATTCTTAATCAGTCCAAGAAAATGGAATAACTGGGGGATTTAATCAAAATGTTGCTCATCTTGATTGATTGAAAAAGAGTAGAAGTGGTTTGAATTCTCCAAACCAGAGATGACTCATTTCAATCTTTATGTTGTTATTAACATGGCTTTGGGATTAGGTGGCACAGTATAGTTAGTGTAGAGCTTTAAGCTTACAGGAGCTCAAGTTCAAATTCAGTCCCAAGTCAAATCATAAAAATCCTTTTTCTATCAGCTCCATTTATCATATGTGTAATGAGATTTGGCACTCTCAACTTATTCTCCATCCTAATAGACATGGGTCATTGCACAGAAATTGTTCCATATTGAATGTACAATTGGAAAGCTCACTCAAAGACCCTGTAGGGGTGGTTGTTATGAAAAATGGGAAAGATTGATACTCAAATATGGGTCATGTGGTGGAAATGATATTGCTATTTCATAAAATTGTCAATTCCTCAAGGCTTGGGAAAATCAACTTCTTTCCTTATAGTGTTAATTGACTTGAAAAAAATTGATAGTTCCTATCCCTGATAAGGATTTCTGATCAAATTCACTATAAAAGTTCAATATGGTAAAAACATTTTGATGGTCTTTTGATAGCTGGATGGAGGTTCTGTGCCAATTATTAAATCTGCCCCTATTAAGTCAGCTATTGTAAAAGAGATCACATCATCAATATATATGTTGTATGGTCTACCTCAAGTAATTTTCTTTAACTAATCACCTGAGTGACTGAGTTACTGAGGAAATAAAAAAAGTGAAAGTCATTGTCTTCCATTAGCTTATAATTAAACAAAACTATTTGAGACTGTGCTATATTCTGACTACTCCCAGATAATTGTTTCAGCACACAATCATTTTTCCATGCCTCTGTTCTTGCTCAAACCGTTGGCACCTATAATATTTTTCAATTCTGGTGAAAGCCTTTTCCACTTAAAGCATTAACTATTTTCTTCCTCTATCTGCAGAGAATTTGTAGCATTAGCTGTTTTGGGGTAGCATGGTGGCTCAGTGGTTAGCACTGTTACATCACAGTGCCAGAGATCCTGGTTCGATTCCAGCCTTGGGCGACTGTGTGGAGTTTGCATATTCTCCTCGTGTCTGCATGAATTTCCTTCCATAGTCCAAAGATGTGCTGGTTAGGTAAATTTGTCATGCTAAATTGTCCATAGTTCTCAGGGATGTGTAGGTTAGGTGCATTAGTCAGGGGTAAATGTAGAATAATAAGTTCAGGGAATGGGTCTGGGTGGGTTACTCTTCAGAGGGTCAGTGTGCACTTGGGCTGAAGGGCCTGCTTCCATACGGTGATGATTCATCAGATTGCCAGCACTCCAAGTATTTCAGACCTTTGTCACTCTCACTTCAATTGAAGCAATTTTTATATAATTAAAACAGTTTGCATTTGGAAGAAGGAAGAAAGATCTTGGATTATGTATTGAAACCAGAGATCTTTGAGTTAGAGAGAGGAGGAGGAAAGTTAGTGTGGTAGAGGATGGGCTTGTTGAAACCAATATCTTCTCAAATTGACTTGTTAGATCAACTCATGAATAGCGATAATTGCAAGATGGTACATCGTTTATTGCTCCATACTGATATAGTTTTGTAAAATTGATATTATGTCCTAATTTAGATTAATATTTGAATCAGATGTTAGTGGCACCTGGTCATACTATGTCATAGTTATCATTTCTGTGATGATAAAAAAGCAGTTCCACATGTTTTTATGTTTTTATAATAAAGTAATTGTCTTTTATGATTGGACATCAGTTATGTATTGCTTTCAAATACACAGGATGTTCCAAAGTTCTTTACAGCCAATTGAATGCATTCATTTGTTGGATTGTAAACATGATTTTCATATTTGTACAGAGTAGCTCAGCTTGCCTGGAAGAGCCATTGCTTCAAGGCTCACTTATTGTCAGTAGGGATGAACTTCATGAGAAGCAAACCTGTTAAACAATGCCTTTCAGAGCAGTGATCATGCAGGTGGTCGACATTGGTCAATTAGGCCACCTTATTCATTTCTATTCCCACTGTTTTTTAAAAATTTATTCATGGGATGGCTAGGCCAGGACTGATTGCCCATCCCTAATTGCTCTCAAGGAGGTGTAATTGAGCTACCTCTTGAATGACAGATCGATGTGGTGTAGGAAGACCCACAGTACTGTTAGGAAGGGAGTTCCAAGCTTTTGACCCAGCAACAGTGAAGGAATAGCCAAGAAAGTAGTCTGACATTGTGGTTTCACCAGTTTGACACCTCATTTGTAGATGCGGGGTGCTGCTCTGGCTTACCCTTCTGCACTGTTCAGTGAACCAGGAATGATCCCCTGGCTTAATGGTCATGGTAGAGTGGTGGAGGGTGCCGGGGTGGGTTGGGGTATGGGAGATGCCAGGCCACAAGTTTAAAGACTGTGATTAAATCTTTAAATTCTGCTTCTGATGGCCCAAAGCATCTTATGAATGCTCAGTTTCGAGCTGCTAGATCTGTTTGAAATGTCCCAAAACTGCCATACACAAATGTACCTGCGAGAGATAAGTTGGTGAGGATGAGGTCATGTAGACTTTTCCTTCTCGTTGGTTCCTTCACTACCTACCTCCGACTCAATCTCAAGCTGTGTTCTGTGACCAGCTTGACTGCAGTGGTGCTACTGAGCCACTGTTTGTGATGGTCATTGAAATCCTCCATCCAGTGTACATGCAGTACCTTTGCCCCTCTCAGTGCTTCTTCCAGGATGGTGTTCAACAATAAGGAGTACTAATTGATCAGCCAAGGGATGTAGGGGAATGGGTGGAAGTAAGTTCTCCTCAGTTCAACATTACTCATAGGGTCTGGAATCAAAGTTGAGGACTCCCAGGGAAACTCAGTCCTAGCCGTAAACCACAATGTTGCTCTTCTGGTGTGTCTGTCCTTCAAGTGGGAGAGGGCATTATCCAGGAATGGTGGTATCCGAGACCTTGCCTCTAAGTTAAGATTCAGTAAAGCATGACTATGTTTCATTCCTAATCTATTAAGACATGTCTCCCAATTGTGGCACAAGTCTCAAAAGCCAGAAAAGAACATTTTATCAGTAGGTCTCATTTTGCCGTTCTTGTTTCCAGTGCCTAGGTTGGTAGCAGGTGGTCTGTTCATTAGTTGCATTAAGTGTAGTTTGCCGAGTCTTATCAGAGGACAGTCCAGAGTCAACCACAATGCTGTGGTCTTGGAGTTGCCTGTTAACCAGATCAAGTAAAGAAGGCAGATTTCCTTCCCGAAAGGTCAACACTATTGTGACCATCATTACTAGATTTTTTTTAAATTCCAGATTTATTACTTGAATTTACATTCAGAGTTGTTACGATGGAATTTGAACCCACGTGCTCAGGGTATTAACCTGAGTCTTTGGATTATTAGTCCAGAGGCATTACCACTACACAAGCACTGCTCACAACACTTTGCCTTCTCACATCAGAAAAGTTATTATGATGAGTACTCATCCTTGGTCGTCTTATGACATGCCTACATATATTATTGACAGTTGACTGTCTCTTCAGTCTATTAACTGGTTATAAGAAGATGCCCATGGTGTATCAGAGTTTGCTGTGTTTCTGGCTGCAGAAATGTACTTCAGATATCAGAGACAAATCTCGTAAGTTAGGAGCACTATACAGATTCTGCCTTTCATTGTTCAGTGCTTACAGGCTTACAGAAAGTGACATCCTGACTAGAACTTAATTGATAGGAATCACTTCTCTTCTGAATTTCACCCAGTTTAGTTTTGTACCTACTAACAGGAAATGGTTGACAATTAATGTGTCATATCAAGTGCAGAGTGAGATGATGATTAGCCCTTGTTAACATATTAGGAAAGAGCTGGACAACATCTGAAACCAGAGACCTTTGAGTTAGAGAGAGGAGGAGGAAAGTTAGTGTGGTAGAGGATGGGCTTGTCGAAACCAACATCTCCTCAAATTGACTTGTTAGATCAACTCATGAATAGCGATAATTGCAAGATGGTACATCGTTTATTGCTCCATACTGATATAGTTTTGTAAAATTGATATTATGTCCTAATTTAGATTAATGTTTGAATCAGATGTTAGTGGCACCTGGTCATACTATGTCATAGTTATCATTTCCGTGATGATAAAAAAGCAGTTCCACATGTTTTTATGTTTTTATAATAAAGTAATTGTCTTTTATGATTTAACATCAGTTAATATTAAATTCTGTTGAAATCAGAAATGTGATCTTACCTGCTTACCATGCTTTTATGTCTTTATTTTCCGAAGCCAATTATCCCAAAAAGTCCAACTGGTAGTGTTGCCACGCCAACTGGTACTCTCTGTACACCTACAAAACGAGATAGTTCTGCACTTCAGGATCTTTTCATCCCCCCTCCTCCATCAGAGCCATACACTCCCAGGTAATCATTTGTTCTGATTGAAGTGTTTCATTTTACAAATAGACGTAACTGTTGTAATAGATGTTCCTGTGTATAACATTTGATGAAATGCCTGATAGAGTATGATGCATCAATGATTCATCTGATGCACTTCAATTTTATTCATAGCTAATACCTTGACACAGTGTACTCCTGTTAAATCTAGAACTGATTGTCTATAAATTTTCTTTGCATCTACGAAATCGCAGTGTTGCACAATATGCTGCAATACAAAGCCACTTATTGAACAGATGTGTATTTCAAGTATATGAGTCTTGAGGAAACTTCAATGGTGTGGAATGTTACTTGCTGGTTAAAGTGTACGCAGAACAATGGATTTTGGTATTTGTAAGGATTGGCATGTAAAGTTTCCCTTATGGTACACCAAAACTAAGCTCAGTCTGATGGAAATCTTTGTAAATTCAGACAATTTATGACTTTTGATTAAAATTTATTCACTTTAATGTGATCAATATTATGTTGTTCCTATTTCATCTATAGTCAATACTGTAAAGATCAGAAATTCAAATCAGGACACTATGAGCAGAGAATGTTCTGACATAGGCTTTCAGTCAGCTGAACTCGCAAATAAATCCAGTGATGAAACTGAAAACTTGTCTCCAGCAAACTCATCTTGATAACATTTGGTGCCAATTGAATCCTGTATAAATGAAGGAGATTGAAATCATTTAGAAATTTTGCAAAACATAAGGACATTTAACAGGAGTTCACAGCTAAGTGTTGGGAATTAACTGTAGTAATTATGATGGAAATCATGCATGGCTTTACAAAAGTATTAGGTCTTTAATATACAGTGGTACCAGAAAAAAAAACAGTTGATAATTTTCATTGAAGTGATATATTACTAAAAATAAAAGAATTACAACAATTAAAAAAAGTCTTTAACTAGGATTATAGTTAGAAACACGTTTACTTAAAAGAAACCCATACTGCTATAATTTTGGGCAGATACTTACTTTAAAATCAATATTTGGTGGTGTAACATTTGTTTTAAGGAGCTTCCTACAGCCATTTCATCATTGAACTCTTTAGTTCTATTATGTAAAATGAGTGTCAGTGTTCCTTTTATATTCTGTTGTATTTCATTTTTGAAAATATTAGTATTAATTTACAGACGAGATTAACTATTTTCACGTATATTTACCATACATCCTTCACAGTCCAATTCTTAAAAGATATGTTGTTTTGGATGCATGTCTTGTTGCAGAAGTATTGACTAAGATACAAGTATTTGAATTTTGCTGATGAAGGAAACACTTCATCAAAGGAAACACTTTTCCATTAGCAGGACAGATGCAAGAATCCCAAATTTCAAAGGGGTCATGTACCATGACAAAAAGAGTGCTGATTCATTGAGAAATTCACACTGATTAGTCAACATGTTGCCATGGAGAACATACCTGGGAACCATTGTCATGTCAGCTTTTGTTTCATTCAAAAGAAAAGGTGTAATTGCTAGACATGCAGAGCACAGGACCCTACATAGGAATATATGTGCCTGTGAGTAATTGAGCCACACTACAAGATTGACTGATAATCTTCAATCCTAACATCTCAGGATTGTTCAGCATATGCTGATGACTTGTGGAATCATGTCAAACTTTTGACATTTTCTTCTGTAGGGTGCTCGCTGAGCTGTGGGTTTGATACCCAGACGTTTCATTACCTGGCTAGGTAACATCATCAGTGGTGACCTCCAAGTGAAGCGAAGCTGCTGTTTCCTGCTTTCTATTTATATGTTTAACATGTCTTAACCAATTAGTATTGGCTTGCAAAGCAATCAGCACCCTTTATTCATGCAATATAATTTGTTGCTCCCTTTGAAAGTTGGCATTCTTATGTCTGTCCTGGTGAGTACAGAGGGAAAAGCTTCAACAGCATTTTTTTTTCAGTAGTACTCAAATTCTTTGCTAGCAACTATATTTTAATGCTCTGAGTGTATTTCTGAATAATGCTGCCAAACTTTGGAGCTTTGTTCACTATGTTTCAAAGAAGACATCCAGCTGTGATTCTGCCAAGCTGTTATTTCTTTAGTCTGTCTGCAAAATTTGTAACAAATAAATTTGTGCTTCCCTGTGTAATTTGAAAAATGCTGACTTCATTTCAGTATTACTTTCCCTCAGTGTTGACCTGTGCCCAGCTACCATGCTGTTCTACTCTAAAAACCTTGTTTAAAACTGTTTGTGAACATTGTTTAGGTGAACTCTTGGAGTTGTGGTTGTTTTATTGTTTTGTTCAGGGACTTTACTCGGTTGTTTTCAGTTTTTCTCCCTGTTTGAGAAGAAGGGTATGATGAAATTTCATTCATTGGGTAATACCTAGTTTAAGGTGGAAGTGGGCAAGAGCATAGGTTTCCAAGCTGAATTTGAATGTGACAGCTAATGAAAATTATGCCATTGAGCATTCAAAGTGACTTAAAGTCCTGACTCATTAAATAAATCCTGATGCCCTTGCTTCTAAAACAAATTTCAGTTATTTATTAATAGCAGTAACTTCACAAAAATAATTCCCAAAGTGTGGGTAGTTTCTTTTAAATGTTCCAGATGTTACGTAAGTTAATTTGTGGGTGCTTTATATGTATGACTTTTTTTACAGAAGGCTGGGAGGTTCCAGTATCTCTAGAATTAACAGGTAAGTCCTTGTGAGCTGTGTCTGTTCAATAGCTGTGATCCAGTGATTGATTTGATTGGATTTTAGAACAGAAAGGTAGAATATTTGCAAGTAATCTTGCTTAAGTATAAATTCACAGAATGAAGCAACTCTTTAATTTTGTGTTTCATTGTAGTGCATTGGAAGAGTGCGTGTATGGACATTGTGTAAGTGGTGATTAGGATGTGTTCCTGCATGGAGATTATCTGGATTTTGAGGTTACTATAGGAATAAAATCCACAGGTTAAGATGAGTTCTAAAGGAAGAGATGTCACCTTTGCTGTCTTGCAATTGGAGGCACTGAGTTTTTCAGAGATATTGAGGTGTCTAAAATTTATTGACGAAATGACAAAAGCATTTGTATAGACTTTGTTTTGGTGAAAAATCTGGAGCCCAAAACAGCAAGTTGGCATTTTTGTAACGGTAACAGGTGAAATTATGTTGCAGTATTTCTTAATACTGTAAGGAATTCAGACTCTGAGCAAACTCAAGTGAAAACTTCATACAATTTTTAATATAAAACCCAGCTTTTCCACCATTAATGCTGCTACTTTCGTATTTTGAATAATTTGCAAACACAATGCATTACACAGCTGGAATTAAATTTTGACAGGAGAATGTCCATAAAAGGTGTGAACATTTTTCTATGTAGACATCTTCCATAAGTCATGAGGTCCATTTTGCATCAGCACTCCAAATAGGAGAATCTATGATTCTACTTCCAAAGGATTTCGTCTAGTTCAGGGTTAATTTTATGATAACAGATCTAATTTTCCTTGCACTTTGCATAAATCTGTTTCAGTGATACATCCACACACGCTTGGTTATCTTGCTCTAGCAGTTCATGCCATCACTACATATTTCATCTTGCTTGATAGTTATTACCTTGCAACTTAAGAAAGGAACCCCTTTAAAATGAAAACATTTTCAAAGTGTCAGCTCAGATGGTAGCATTTTCATCTCTCAGTTGGAAGGCTATAAGCTCAACCTTCATTCTAGTATTTGAGAATGCACATGCGGATGAAATTTCATTACAAAACCATTTCTGTAGTGAATTTCTTTAGGCAGGACATTAAATTGAACTCTTTGTTCAGCTGTAAATTGAAAGTGATTTAAGGAGTCTTTCCAGTTTCCCTGCCAAAGGTCTTCCCTTAGCCATGAAAACAAATCAAAACAAATCTTTTGATCTTTCATTTGCATCCTAGTCATTAATGGTATTAAAGATAGTTTCAGAGTGATATTATCAATTAATCCACGCGACATTGTGACTGCTGTCAACCTCACAACAAAGCTGTTATATGTGGAAGACAACAGTTTGTCACTGTTGTCAGCATACAACTGCTGCAATGAGATATATTGAGTTGTTGTGGTACTGAAGTAGTTTTATATGTAGTGCATAGAAAGTTTTACCGGATAACATAAGACAATAGCCCTAAAATAGTCTAAACTTATAATTTATTTTCTTATATGTTCAAATTACTGAAGAAAATTCATAGTTTCCCACAGCAGAGTTAGTTATGTAACATTGTTAATATCTAACCTTGAAGCCTATGTTATCCAATGATGATGTGCTGTTTTCCAGAGATGGCACTGCTAAAGTCTCATTTTAATATCCCATCGTAATTAACAATGGATAAGGGGACTCCGTGGATGTAGTTGATGTAATTGGATTTTCAAGAAGTAATCAATAAGGTGCCACACAAGATGTTATTAAGTAAAATAATGTCTGATGGGATTGGGGAAACTATTTTGGTGTGGCTTAAAGGTTGGTCAATGGACACAAGTCAGAGTAGGGAAAGAAAGGGTCATTTTTTTGGATGGAAGGTTGTATCCATTGGGGTACTACAGGGAAAGTGCTCAAGTCTCAGCTATTTCCAACTTATATTGATGAATTTGTTATGGAAATTCGGGATAGTCGTTTTCAGATAATGAACAGTTATTAGAGAAGGTGATCTGAAAGACAGATTCAAAGATGCTGCAAAGCATTATAGACTGTTAAGCCAATGGGCAAGGTAATGATATGTGGACTACAGTATCTTGACATGTGAGATTATCCACTGTGTTGGGAACAATAGCAAAACAAGATATAGGTGAAAGGCTGGGGAAATTTGGTGATGGTAGAGACCTGGCTACGAGAGAAAGGAATCTAAGGAAGTTAGCTTGCAATTAAAGCAAATAATTGAAATGTTAGCCTCTATTACAGAAAGATTGGAATATAAAAGTAAAGAAAGCCGACTGCATTTAGTTAGGGAATTGGTGAGGCCGACCTAGGGTATCATTGAAAGTTCTGGTCTCCTATGAAAGGAGTTATCTGCTTTTCTTAGAAGGAGTGCAACAAAGCTTCATCAGGCTGACTCCTGGAATGAAAGGATTGTCCAAAGCTGAGAGGTTGAGTAAACTAGTCTTATGTTTTGTAGAAATTTACAGAGTGAGAGGTGTCCTCTTTGAATTGCGTAATATCAATAGAGGGCTTGGCAGTAGATGCTGGGAAGCTGTTTCTGCAGCCCTGGGAAACCTAGCACTTGAGGTAATAAACTCATAATATAGTTTGGCCATGAGGATTAAGAAGACTACACATTTACTCATTTTTTTCAAATTCTTGACATCAGAGAGGAGGTGATGTTCACTTGTTGAGAATATTCATGATGAGAGATGAATAGATCAGTAGATATTTGAGGAATGAAGAGATGTGGGGCTTGCAAAAAGGTGGAGTTTTTATAAAAGATCTGCCATGGTCTTATTGAACAAGAGGGCTGAGAGGTTTACCTATATAATGGAAGAATATCGTGCTTAAGTTGATTTACTGTTTACATTATCAGTGCTCTTCAATATTTTACAGATGTAAATTACATGCCTTGTAAGTCTGTTGAAAGCAGAGTTGCACCCTTATAATTTCTAGTGAAGATAGAGCTCCAGATTGAATCTCCTTCCAGTTCAGCATGTTAACTTCACTTTGAAAGCTGAGTAAGGTCATAAATAGACAGTGGTGACAGAATAGTGTGAAGTATTTTTTTCTGAGGCTAAAGTAGATTGCAGCCCATTGTGCTAATCCTACTCGGAATGTTTGGTACAGATAAAGGATTACCTAAGTGTAAATAAAGTCTGACCCTGACCCCAACTTCACCCTGATGAGCACAACACCTCCAAAAAAAAGGTGTTAAACAAATTCATGTTCATGATTCTGGATTCTTATGGGAAAATAAGGAAGAGAAAACTTTCAAATGTCACAGTGTACCTGCATTCCTACATTAATGCCATGCAGAGACTACTTTTTCAGTTTCTCCCATTGTGGGTCCAATGTACTGATTTTGGAGATTATCCCCAAAACCTGGGCAATAGTCTTCTAAGCTATTTTTTGAAGACAAGAGATAATCCCATCTAAAATCTCTGCTGTGCTGAACTCCTATACCATTGACAGGTTTATTTTGTACCTCACAGAATCAGTGGCAAACAACAGGTGGCCAGCATTTAGTTCACTCTAAAACATCCAAGGCTTCTAATTCATTCTAAACTTAATAGGCCAGAGAAAAAAGAAACATTCTGTGAGTGAAGTACCAAATTTATGTTTTTCATCTCCATGTAAAGTGAATCCTGTTCAGGATGAAGTGCTCATATTTGTTTTCTTCTAAAATAATTCTTCATAAAATGGTGCTCTGGAGTGTGAACTAGCTATTGCCAAAGATAACTGACCATTGACCTGAACTCCAAAGCAATGGTTTTTGCCTAACTTTTGCCTGCAGGAACTTAGGTAAGACTAAAGGATGTCTGAGTAGAAATAGGCCATTCAGCCCATTCAATCTACTCTGCTCTTCAATAAGATCAAGGCTGATCTGATAATCCTTGTCTACACTTTCCTCACTTTCTCCATAACCCTTAATTTCCTTACTAATTTAGAATCTGTTTGTCTCAGCTTTGAATATACTTAATGATCCAGCCTTGTCAGCCTTCAATGGTAAAGAACTCCATATACTCACTCCCCACTGACAGAAGAAATTCCTCTTCATCTCTGTCTTAAATGGTTGACCCCTTACTCTGAGATTCTGCCAACTCTCCAAAGAAAGCAAACAGCTTCTCAATATCATCCCCGTAAAGCCCTCTAAGAATCTTGTATTCTTCAATAAGGTCACCTCTCATTCATCAAAGCTCCAGTAATTAGAGATCCAACCTATTCGACCTCTCCTCAGAAAACAAAATCCCTCCATGTCCAGACTCAGTGACCCTTGTTCAGAAGCTCCATTTGTCTTCCCTATTACCTGCTGAGTTTTGATAGTAGCTTTTTGTGATTCGTGTCCAAGGATTCCCAAATCCCATTGTCCTGCAGTTTTCTGGAATCTTTCTCCATTTAAATAATATTCAACTCTTCCAGTCAAAGTGCATAACCTAACATTTTCTACATTACATTTCATCTGTGAAGAATTTTGTTCCCCTGACATAACTTGTCTATAAGGTAAAAACAATGACTGCAGATGCTGGAAACCAGATTCTGGATTAGTGGTGCTGGAAGAGCACAGCAGTTCAGGCAGCATCCAAGTAGCTTCGAAATCGACGTTTCGGGCAAAAGCCCTTCATCAGGAATACCTTGTCTATATCCCTCGGTCCACTCCTTGTGTCATGATCATCACTTGTCTTCCCACCAATTTTTGTGTAATCCACAAACTTGGTGATCGTACATTCCTTTCCATCCTACAATTAAAATTAAAATGCATTGTGAATAATTGTGGCCCCGGCACTGACACCTGTGACATTCCACGAGTTACACAATGCCTTCGTGAAAATACCCTACTTATTCCAACTCTCTGTCTTCTATTAGTTAGCTAGTTCTCCATCCATGCTAATATACTAACCCTAACACCATGAGCATTTGCCTTAATAAGTATCCTAATGTGTGGTATCTTCTCAAATACCCTTGAGATTCTAGAAATCCAAATATATTTTATCCACTGGCTCCCTATTATCTTCCCTTCTTTCACCTCTTCAAAGAATTGTAATAAGTTTGTCAGGTATGATTTCCCCTTTATGAAGCTCTGCTTACTTTGCTTGATCATATTATATATTCCTAAATGTACTGCTGTTATATCCTTTATAATAGACAAACATTTTCCCAATGATGGATCTTAAGCTGACATACTTATAGTTGCCAGTTTTTGTCTCCATCCCTTCTCAATAAAGGTATTACATTGGCAGCCTTCCAATCCTCTGGAACCTTTCCATGGTCTAAGGATTCTTGGAAGATTATGACCAATGCATTCACTGACTCTGTAGCTACTTCCTTTGGGTGCATGTACATAGGACAATACAATAGTCTTAGCACTGTTCTCAACAATTCTCAAGCATTTTGAAGAGGCATGTGATGCAAGTCTGTGTAAATATCCGGAACATCAATTCAGTCAGAGTAACTTCTCAGCATTTTCATTTAAAGTGAAGTTTTGTGATGAACGTAGTGTGGGGTGGCATTTCTGGCACGCAGTAATTCTCCAATTAGATCATCTAATGTTAGAGTCACCCTTGTCTGGTTAGCTGTGTTGTCATCTGAAAGCCCCTTAACCTTGTTTGCAATTGCTCTTGGTGGAAACCTAGATTTAACCTAGGTTTTTAACATTTCATTATAGATTATGAAGAGTTATACTATATATAGGAGCACAATGGAAAATGGGTGACATTGAATAGAGCACATTTTGTAGTGGTGGAGGACATGATGCTCCACTTAATTGTGCAAATGCAAATTCTTAAAAGGACATTACACACCTTCTGCCTCTGGGTAGTGCTACCTCTGGGATTAACTCAATTGTATGTGGAAGATAACTTGGCAAAGCAAAGCTCACTTTTCTCTCTAAAAAGGCAGTTGCAATAGAATCTCTCATTTATGGTATGTAATTTGCAATGGAATTGTGGTCTCTCTCAATGGAGAGAAATTTGTTTTAATGGCACCACTTCAAACAATTTCCTTGAGATATGGGCAGTATAATGGGCTGTTATCTATATGGCCCACACTACATTTGGCAATATATCAATATAGAATGTCACACAGGACCACTTGTGATGCTGCCTGTTCCCAGGTAATCACCATAGTTTACATAGTGGCGCAAGAAATGGCACCATGTGAATAAATTTCGCCCCCATTGTTTCATTGGAGGAGCATTTGAAATGCTAAATACACTCGATTTTAAATTACTTTTTTACAAAACGTAATTTTAATCATGATTTGGAGGTGCCTGTGTTGGACTGGGGTGTACAAAGTTAAAAATCATACAACACCAGGTTATAGTCCAACAGGTTTATTTGGAAGCACTAGCTTTCGGAGCGCTGCTCCTTCAGATTGAATCTTCAACATGTGGTTTATTAGTTGTCTAAAGGTTCAATTGTTACAAGAGATTTACCCAGGTAAAATTCTTCTAAAAGTATTTTTCAGGGTATTAAAATCAAGAAGCTCATTTGTTCACCAAACAAAGATTAGGGATAAAATGTATCCCTGATGACCTTTATGCTGCAGACTGCCTTCTTCAGTTTTTGAAGCACTTTTCTCAGAATGATACCTTTTCGGAAGCGGAACACGGAAATGCTTCAGTGCCCCTTCAAAGTCTGCAAACAGTAGATTGGCATAAGGCTTACAAAATTTAGTGCCATCTGAGCCAGTCAGTGAATTGGCAATTAACATTTTATAGAACCTGCCAAAAAAAACCCACTGCTGGCAAAGATTAAATATATGCCATTACATAGCTCCAAGATCGCAACTCTCTTTCGAGCCAGTTAGAAAAATCTACATTTTGAAAGAGAAGGGAAGCAGGCAAGGTCAAAGACACAAAATGAGAAGTAAATAGGATTTCCTTGCATTTTGCTACTGCGGATTGCTATCTCACACAAAACAACAACATTAGCTCGAGACTAATGTAAAACTAGTTTGAACATTATTTACAAATAAGCCTTCCAGAACCTGTCTAACAGATTGTGTTTCTTTGGAAATCAATTACAACAAGAATCATTCCAGCTAAATCTAAATAACTGATTTCACTATACTATTTGTGACATGATTTGAATAGGATTAAAATTCATTAGTTTATTATCTTGAAAATAACCTGTGCGTTTTCAGTGTTTATGACAATTCCACATTCAGAGTGTGTTATCAATTAATTGAAAAGAGTGGTAAGCCTACAAATTCATATGATCTATCACTATGGCATTCAGTCCATGAAGCTTCCAGCTTCAATCCCTGGTATGTCTTCAAATTGGTTAAAGCAATTCAGTGTAGATTTAGAGGGGTAATTTCACTAGACAGAAAGGTAACAGAAGAAAGACAAATTCTTGCTTCTAATTAGTGTCCAGTGGTCTGTGCCAGAAATATCCATGCATGTAATTAAACAGTGTGCCACTGTCACGGCCACCCATGAAGAATGGGAATCCTTATAAGATAATGGAACTGTTGCCACCCATACTATTATGGGAGTGACTCCTCATTCTCACTGAACCAAACTCTACTGAATACGGGAAAGCCACTACATTTCAAGCCCATAATTGCTAAGAACAACAGTACATGATCACTGTTTGTGCCTCAGTGTGACTTGCTGTCAAGATAGGGGAAAAAAATCGAGAGGAAGGATAGATTTTTTAAAAACCTCTCACTCTGATTAAACAGTGGTTCTAGGTTTACTGTTGATGATTGATTGGAGAACTTGCAGTACTCGCATGATGCTACTTAAGCAGAGGCATTATCAATTGTTTTTTTAACACATTATATAACTCTGTAGATGGTATTAGCAGAAGGCATCAAAAATGTAGCATTTATTTTGGAATTACTTCTGAAAGAATTATAAATTGTCCAATGTTAGTTTTTTCCACTGTGGAATTTATATATTTGTACATTTTTTGACAATTATATCAGCTGTATGATTTTTTTTGGTGCCACTGAAAATGTTCTTCTGTCTTGGTCACACGCTGACATTTTTTTTCAGGATGCATTTTTTTTTCCTTTCAGTCTTTAATCCAACACGGATTTTCTAGAACTACACTCGTTTTCAAACATTGTGCTCATTTTTGCATCTCAGCTAATTGTTCATTCCATATATTTTGATGATCCTTCCTGATTCACATTTCCCTCCTATTTGTACCCTCCACCTCCAACAGAAAACATTGGCATTTCAGGAGTATTCACTCTGTTCTTTCTAACCACATCAACCACAATTCTCGTGGGTTGTGAGACCTTTGTGCAAATTGTTTTTTTGTTTTTAAACTAGGCAAAGTCCAGCAGCAATGCCTGACACAAATCAGCTGTGGAATCATGGGAGGGGGTCAGTTAACTCAGTTGGCTGGATGGTTGGTTCACAATGCGGAGTGGTACCAGCAGCATGGGTTCAGTTCCCACACCAACTCTGATAACAATGAATGTCCTGCCTTCTCAGCATCGCCCCTCACCTGAAACATGGTGACCCTCAAGTTAAACCACCACCAGCTGTCCTTCTCTGTAAGCGAGCAGCTTTTTGGCCCTCTGGGACTATAGTAATTTTACTTATTTCACTAGACTCAGGGGTGTTGAAGACAGCAGCTTCATTCTTGACAGGTGATTGATAAGTTAGATTATGTTTGATACTTGACTTTCCTTTTTAGACAATGACTCCTCCAATTTGTGTTTTTTTTCTCTCTGCCATTGGTTAATTATAGAAAGCTCTAAAAATACACTGTTACAGCAACCTTGTTAGCTGACCTGTCATGAGAATTCGATTAGCTCAAATGTTGCTGCACTGCCCATCCTTCATAGCTCAGAAGGAAGTAATATTATTTCAAAGGTGTGCATTTTTTGTACTCTGTGCCTTGATGAATGAAAAATCCCTGCTAAATAGTGGTTGAAGACAGCCTCTCTCCACCCCCCCTTCCCATTTTTTTCTCTCTTCAGTGATCCTTATCCATGCACAGTAGAACTGGTAACTCTAGACTCTGGTACTTGCAGCCTATTGATAAATGTTGTTGGGTGAGTATGTAGTATGAATCACTTAGTTTCTGTTAAATGAAAATGTGGATGCTTGTTTCTCAGGTTTCTCACGGAGCTTGTAATATTGTCATGAGAAATTATGTGAAAAAGTATGCCCAACCATGGCACAATGGATTGCTTTCTTTCAACATTTACAGATCCCTTTTTAAAAGCAGACATATTGGCTTTACATTACTTGATTGAGTTGAGCATGATAAAACCTTGTAGTGTCTATTCTATGTCAGTGGTGCATCACAGCAATTTAATCTCAGCAGCCGCAGATCTCTAAATCCTATCGTGATTCAGGGAACTACAGGACCGGGTGTACAAGATTGACTGAAAACCTGCAGTGCATGTTGTTCAAGTAAATTACTGACAGCATTTGGACTTGAACTGAATGGCTGCAAAAGGTATTTATTATATCACACACAAAACCAAACGGTGGAGAGCCTTATGACTTTGGCATTTTATATTTTACAAACTATTTATTTATAAAAATTCTTCTGAAGTCTCAGTGAGAGCGTGATAACTTCCATGACAAAATTACACCCCTGATTTGTTGATGTGTTCAGCCTTTTATGAACCTAACGCTTGAGATGTGCAGTGTTGGCGTGCATGTCAAAAAGAAGTGGAGTTGTATAGTTTCATATCACGTGCACGTCCTGTTTTCTACTGTGATTGATAAAAGTTTACAAACACTATAATCTCCTCAATAATGCCAATCATGCAGGAATATACGGTTGGGAAGGCAAGTGCAGCAAACATATGAAATTAAAATTAGAAACCCTCAGAGAATAAATATGCTGCTGACACTACCACGTAAATGTTCCTTTCAGTGGAATAATAGGCTTAAATTCTGTTGGTATGATCAGAAATATAAACAGGGTTTGAACCACATTTTTCTCCGTTTAAAAGGGATGAAAAAGGGAACCTGCCCATTGAGGATTCCAGCAGACATGCTTTAGGCAAACCAGTGCACAAAGGATCCGAATCTCCCAATTCTTTCCTGGATCAGGAATATCGAAAACGCTTCACCGTGATTGAAGGGGAGGCAATGATTGTCAGCTATGATTACGACACCAGCAGGTCAAGTGTGCCAGGCAGAAGAGAAAATACTCTGACTTATGGTAATCTGAGCTTTTGTCTAGTTTTTATGGTGTTCAGAATTTATCCCAATCATCTGTTTGTTTTAAGAAATCGTTTTTTTTTATGCGAAAGTGTATCTAGTTTTGTCAAGAGCCTTAAACCACTTAACCAGAAACACATTGCAGTACTTCAACCAATTGGATTGCGTAGATCATTGACGCTTCAACCAACCGGGTGCCAGAGTGCACTCTCTCATTAAGCAGAGCCATGTCACCAGTTATCAGCCACATCGCAGAACCATCTTATTTCACTTCTGATCATTTTGCAAATGTAAAACTGATCAGTTGTTAACCCTCCTGCATTCAGGTTGGTTTCTCTTGTTCATGGGATGTGAGAGATGACAAGGCCCAGTAATTGTGGCTTCAAGCAGTCAGTGGTGAGTAGCCTCCTTATACTGCTGCAGTCTATGTGATGCAGATACCTTTACTGTACTGTTAAGGAGAGACTTCCACATGTTTGCCAAGGTGAAGGAGCGGTGCTATCCACTGCATTTTCATCATCAAAGTGGGTAGTGGGAGTCAGGAAAATTCCTGGCTTGGTCCAATTGCCCCAGGAGAGTTTGCCCACAAAGTGCATGCTACAGTGTGTCTGCAGAGCTGTAAAGGAACGTAGAGGTAGCCAGGTGCCAAAGCAGGCAGTGTCAGAGGTTCACTTTTTAAACCTTTGCAGATGGGAATGATATCACTGGCTTGGCCTGCTCTAATTGCCTATCTTAAAGATCTCAACCACATCATGGAGAGTCCAGAGTTTCCTGTAGATCAGACTATATAAGTAGAACAGATTTCCTTCCCAAAAGGACATTCCTGGTGGGTTTCTATGGCTACTCACAATGGCTACATGGTCACCATTAGACTTGATTTTTATTCCAGAATTTTGTTTTGAATTCAAATTTCACCTTCTGCTATGATGGGCTTTGAACCAATGGCCCCATAATGTCAGGCTGATATTCAACATTCTAGTCAAATCTCATTACGCTATACCGCCATTTCCCTCAGTGCTGTGGTATTTCATCCTTCACATGAACAGATGCATCTGCAGCCAGCAGATTGGTAAGGATGAGATCAAATATATTGTTACCTTTTGTTGGTTTCCTCACCGCCTGCCACAGAGCCAGTCTAGCAGCTTTATCCTTTCAGACCTGACCAGCTCAATCAGTAGTACTGCTGCCAAGCCACTCTTTGGTGATGGGCGTTGAACTCCCCCACCCAGAGTACATTTTAGTCCCTTGCCATCTTCAATGCTTTCTTCAAGTGTTGTTCAACATTGACAAGTACTGATCATCATAGGATCCCTACAGTGTGGAAGCAGGCCATTCAGCCCATCAAATCCACAGCAACCCTTCAAACAGCATCCCACCCAGACCCACTCCCCTACCCTATCCCCGTAACGCATGGCATATCCCACGGCAAAGCCACCTAATTTAGCATGGCCAATCCACCTAAGTTGCACATCTTTGGAGTGTGGGAGGAAACCAACACAGACATGGGGAGAATGTGCAAGCTCCACACAGACGAGGGTGGAATTGAACCCGGGTCCCTGGCACTATGAGGCAGCGGTGTTAACCACCAAGCCACCATGCTGTCTCATGCTACCTCCCTGATTCATCAGTGAAGGGAGATCGGTACATGGTAATGAGCAGAAGGTTTCCTTGTCCAACTTAACCTGATGCAATGAGACTTCATGGGGTCCAGAGTTAATGTTGAGGACACCCAGGGCAACTCCCTCCCGACTGTATACCACTGTGATGCCACTTCTGCTGGATCTGTCCAGCCTTTGGAACAGGACATATCCAGGGATGGTGATAGTGGTATCTGAACATTGTCATAAGATTATGTGAGTATGATTATGTCAGGCTGTTGCTAGACTAGTCTGTGAGACAGCTCTCCCAACTTTGGCACTAGCCCCCAGATGTTAGAAAGGAGGATTTTGCAGGGCTATTTTTGCCATTGTCATTTATGATGCATGGGTCAATGCCAGATGGTATGTCCAGTTTCATTTGTTTGATGAGACTTTGTAACGATTGATACAAATGAGTGGCTTCCTATGCCATTTCAGAGGGCAGTTCAGAGTCAACCACATTGCTGTGGGTCTCAAGTCACACATAGACCAGACCACACAAGGTTGGCAGATTCCCTTCCCTGATTGACAGTTGTAAACCAGATGAGTTTTTCTGAGAATGGTTTTATGGTTTTTAGTAGGTTCTTAATTCCAGCATCCATGACCTTACCCTTACCAATCTGCTGGTTGCCGTTACATCTATCCATGACAGTATCAGTAAGGGTGACCATTGTGGAGACGAAGATCCATCTTCACATTCAGAATACCCTCCACTGGGTTGTGTGGCACTATCACCCCATGCTAAATGAGACAGATTTCAAATTGAGACAGTGCAACTTAGGTGGATTGAGTTGCTTTCTCTAGCAACTCAAGTATGAGCATTTGAATTTGTAATTTGATTTCAATAAAGTAATTCTGAAATTAACAGTCTAATAATGACCATGAATCCATTGTTGATTGTCAGAAAAACCCATCTAGTTCACTAATGTCCTTTAAGGAAGGAAACTGACCAGCACTGAGCAGACAATACCAGAGGCACAGTCACAGTACTTGTTTGCTTAAACTTTGCAATTCAATATTGAAATAACCAGAACTACCAGCAATCTGCCAGCAGTTTAAGGGTTAACATACTAAGAAATGAAACTTAAAAAAGACAGAGAAAACTGTATGCTCTGCAAGTTGATCAAAGTATAAGTAGTATTTAGCATTGAATTGGAGTTTGAGTATAGGAGTTAACCTGTAATTTCACGGTTCACATAAGCTGTCTTTCTCTGGTTCCAAATGGTATTCTACCTGACTGCGATTTGCTTAAGCAACTAATTTCTCAGGTGAAAGAAAAATAATTGCTCATAAGTCATGATGCAGTTAAAATCTGATCATTTAGTTCACAGCATCTGATATGTTTCCCTTGAGCATTTGAATAAATTAACTATTCAAAACTGATAGGTGTGGGATGAAGAGGAGTGGCAGTGTGTTATCCTTTTTAATCAAATTCTACATTATCTAGAAATTCTAATGAGTAGAGTGGTTTCTAACCAACATAAGAAACAGACTGAATGGTTTCTCCAAAGCAATTATGAGTTGCAAGAGGACAGCACCACATTCAATATTCGTTGCAATCTGCCTCCCTCAATCTCAGCAACCTTTTAAATAAAACCCCTGAATAACATATGAATAATGGACTGCTTTGAAAATTTGAAGACAAACTGCAAGCAAGCAAGAGCAGCAGAATTTGAAATACCACTTTTTATTGTAAAATTTATTTTTATTGCTCTTTTTTCAGGTAAACTAAGGCCTATATCCATGCCAGTGGAATACAACTGGGCAGGAGAGCATGAAGATTTAAATAGACCAAAAAGAGATGGAAGAAGAGGTGAGTGTCTTACGTTTTATATTTTACAACAAAAACCAATAACCTGATTCCAATTGAAAATTGACACTTACAAATACATAGATTAAATTGAACGTTTCCACTAAGTGTCATAGTCTTAGAGCATGGAAACAGATCCTTTTGTCCAACTCATAATGCTGACCATAATTCCAACCTTAGTGGTGGCCAGTTCCTTTTGAATGTATGCCAGGACCTTCCAGGATAATTGTCACAGCAAGATTTGAGCACATATTGAAGATCAAATAGTAGTCTGGTAATCCCTTATACTGGATTAGTGGTGCTGGAAGAGCACAGCAGTTCAGGCAGCATCCAACGAGCAGCGAAATCGACGTTTCGGGCAAAAGTCCTTCATCAGGAATTTAATCGCTTATGGTCACTTCTCAAATACTCCAGGCAGAGGAGGGGTCTCATCAGCTAGTGATGACAGACCCATCCATGCTTACTCTTTAAAGCAATGCATGCCAATGTAATTCCAATCATTTCATTAGTGGGACCACAGTCACCTTTTGCCTTGAAGTAAGATCCCTGACAAAGCAATGACTGCTGGCCAATCACAGGCAGTGCCATAGAGGATGAAATGGCTGTTGCTTGAAGGGCATCCAGGATCATGTTGGCAGGATCAAGTGATGCTGAGGGCAGCAGATATATGAGAACACCACCGCCTTCCAAGCCACTCACCATCCTGACTTGGAACCTTCACTGGTTCATTCACTGTTGCTGGGTCAAAATGTTGGAATTCCTTGCCTAAAGACATTGTAGGTCAACCCACAGCAGTGCTTCAAGACACACAAAAAAAACTGTAGATGCTGGGATCCAAAGTAGACAAGCAGTAGGATGGAAAAACACAGGAAGCCAGGCAGCATCAGGAAGTGGTGAAGTCAACGTTTTGTGTACGACCCTTCTTCAGATCCTGAAAAAGGGTTATACCAGAAGCATTGACTTCCCCACCTCCTGATACTGCCTGGCTTGCTGTGTTCTTCCAGCCTACTGCCTGTCTGCAGTGGTTCAAGAAGACAGCTCACCACCACTTAAGAGCAACTAGGGATGGGCAATAAATGTGGCCAGCTAGCAAAGTCGACATTCCACAAAATTAGTACGTTTTCTAAAAAAGATCAAGGATGACTAAGGTGTAAAGTCAGTGATTTGTTTCTTGGATGACGGTGAATGGCAGCTTCTGGATGGTACAGGTTGTGAGAAAAAGGAGGTGGAGGTTCAGAAGTGAACGCTGAGGATGTAGCTCTTAGCAGTCATTCCCTTGCCATCAGTTAGGTGTTTCAATAAGGCCTTGAGTGCCTTTGATCCAGAGACCGAAACCCTTATTTCCCCCACTCCCACAACCGCAGCTCATCAGTGACCAGCACAGGCTGACCTATCAAGCAGGATACACAGTGACAGGCATTTAATTATAGGAGTTGGAAAGTCATGTTCAGGTTGTACAGGACATTGGTGAGGCCTCTTCTGTAGTACTGTGTCTAGTTCTCATCGCCCTGTTCTAAGAAAGATATTATCAAGCTGGAGACGGTTCAGAAAAGATTGGCCAGGATGTTGCCAGGAACGGAGGGTTTGACTTATTAGGAGAGACTGGGACTTTTTCACTGGAGCATAGGAGGTTATGGGGTGACCTTGTAGAGGTTTATGAAATCATCAGGGGTATAGATGAGGTGAATGGCAGGTGTCTTTTCCTTAGAGTGGAGGATTTCAATGTAATGGGGCATATTTTTAAGGTGACAGAAGAAAGATTAAAAAGAACACGAGTAACAACTTTTTTACACACAGCATGGTTTGTGTGTGGAATGTACAGTTGCAACGTTTAATAGACATTTAAATAAATACATGAATAAGAAATGTTTGGGGGGATATGGGCCAAGCACAGGCAGGTGGTACTAGTTTAGTTTGGGATTATGGTCAGCATGGACTAGTTGGACCAAAGGGTTTGTTTCCATACTCTATGGCAGGCCCTCTTCCTGTGTTAACCCCAGTGGTGGTTTTCTGAAGCCCTTATGTCAGCCTTACTCGATCACCTAAGGACCACAGTTGGTGTTAGGGTAGGATGGTTGACTAAGGACCTTCCACCGCTGAACTTAATTTGGTTAAAAAGAACAAAGAACAAAGAAAATTTACAGCCCAGGAACAGGCCCTTCGGCCCTCCAAGCCTGAACCGATCCAAATGTACTGTCGGTCAATTCCTAAGCATCTATATCCCTCTACTCCCCACCTACTTATGCATTTATCCGGACGCCACCACCCTCTGTGTGAAGTACTTGCCGTGTGTATCCCTCCTTAAACTTTTCACCTCTCACTTTGAAAGCGTGACCTCTCGTTATTGAACCCTTCACCCTGGGAAAAAGCTTGTCTCCATCCATCCTGATTATACCCTTCATGATTTTATAAACCTCAATCTCCTTTTTTCTAATGAAAATAAACCTAACCTACTCAACCGTTCTTCATAGCTAGCACCTTCCATACCAGGCAACATCCTCATGAACCTTCTCTGCATCTTCTCCAAAGCGTCCACATCCTTTTGGTAATGTGGCAACCAGAACTGTACACAGTATTCTAAATGCGCTGAACCAATGTCTTGTACAATGTTAACATGACTTGCCAGTTCTTATACTCAATACCCCATCCAATGAAGGCAAGCATACTTTATGCCTTCTTGACCACTCTATCCACCTGTGTAGCAACCTTCAGGGTACAATGGACCTGCACTCCCAGATCTCTCTGCCCATCAACTTTTCCCAAGGCTCTTCCGTTCATTGTATTAAGTCAAGAATATGGTGGAGTTCCAGAACTCCTCCACCTCCAAGTTAAGTTGCCTGCCCACATCCTGGAACAGAGATTCTGCCCTCTGCGTAGGGATCCTAGCCTTGCTTCTGATTTTGTGAAATTGATTGGAGGCCACTAAAGTGTTTGTAATTGTGAAACTTAGATCTAACCCTCACCATCTTCTTTTAAGAGAATGTGCATTGCTGATTAAGTATGGCTGCTGGACTATTAAAAGTGTGCAATTGCCGCAGGACTAAATGTGTTAAGTGCGCTGAATTTCCAAGAATACCGGAGAACAAGACACTCAAATATTGGCTGAACCTGTTAGGATCGATTTGAACTATTGAGTTATGCGAAGAGCCAGCCCATTCTGCCAGCAAAGAGTCCAGAGATATTTTGAAGTTTAGGCATTGAAGAGTTATTTGGAAGATTCAAGCTGGTACAACACTGAGCAGCAGCAAGATAATTCAGGAGTAGTGAGAGAGTGGTGAGGTGTTTCCATTTGGAGAGACCAGTTTGGCCAGGGCAACAGGGAGCATTTGTTAGATTAGGAGGAGTCCTTCTGCCTCAAAACCACTGGTGGAGATTGTTTGAGTTCCTAATGCAAGCAGGCTGTAATGGAAAACTGTAATCTCCCTCTAATAGATGTTGCCATAAATAACAGACAATCTATCCTACTGTTGAACTTGAAACCTTACGTATTGAATAATAAATTATTTCTCCTGAAGATTTCAGATTGACGGGGCCAGATTTCCAACATCATTTCTAGTTATTTTAGTGGTTTCCAATTACAAAATCTCATGAAAAAGTTAATCATGCAGGAGTTAAATATTCCATACGGTGTAATAAAAACTGATATACAGTCCCGATGCTGGAAACATTACATGTAATACACTTGCTGGATTCGCAGCACCCCTCATTTTGAATCAAACAATATGGTCAGATAAATGGAGCCTGCACTGGTGAGCAGCTAAAGCTCCGACTGAATGCTAAAGGTCAGAGCACATGTCAAACTAAATATTCTCGAAGTGAGTGCTGTGTCCAGAACTTCCCATTTCTCTCAAAACTTGTGTAATTTGACTGGTCCTCCTGCCTGCTGATGGATATTTTTCCAAATGCTATTAGAAAAGTTGCCACTAAACTTGCCATTTATTCCAAAGATGAATTGATGCTTGACTTCTCAAGGGCAATTAAGGATTGACAGCAAAACTCCCCCTGCCAGTAAAACCCACATTCCCGTTAAAAGAATTTTTAAGAAGGTGCATTTTACTCCCTGTGATAACTCCTTTTCCTGTAGGTCACTATTTCTGCAAAGTACACTGATATTATTTTCCTCCATTTCCCATAAGTTTCTACCGTATTTCTTTTCCTGCAGCATTGAACTTACAAGAAGGTGTTGAGAATGAACAACTCCTTAGAAGGGTGTCTGTAATAGCATTCCACAGTTTAATTGGTCGGTTCATGATTGCTTTCTGTTTAGATTTGCAGTCCAGTCAGCTTCTACAAGCTCTTCTGTTCGCAGCACAGGGTACTTTTTTATATAAACCAGATCGTCCTTCTCAGAGGAAACCTGGCTTTGGCAATTCCATTTCACAAAGTAAATGTTCTGTAGCTGTTTTTCACCCTGGAAGCAGAGATTCAAATACATTTCATCAGAAAGATGATTCTATTCATTCTCATTGCAACATTTGCACCCTAGATCCTTCCAAACCACAGTCAATGACACATGCTACATGAGTCAGCGAGTTTTCTACAGAGTCCTCAGAAGGATGGATATGGCACAGTTGCAGCAAAACAGGACCTGGAAGTTCTTCCAAGTGCCTTCTTCATCCTGCCCAATTTTCTTTGTGTCTATCCGTGTAAAGGTCACCGAAAAGAAGATTGCCATCAGGAGGTAGCAGCAGTGGCACTGAGATCCCTATCATGGAGGAGAGGATATAAAGTGACCTATTCTGTCTTCACTTCATTTCTAGTGCATAACAATTAAAGACCCCAGTTTTGACTGAACCCATCAGTGGGATATCCTCTCTGAGTTTTAGGCACTTCTTCCCCTTTCGCATTGTTCCTGCATTGACATCCATGTCAAAGAACCAATAGGAATTGGTATGACAGAGAATCTGATGATGCAAATGTACTGAATCCTGACCTGGGAAAATAGCCTACAGCTGAGTGGATATAGAAAACTGTTATTGCATGAGAAAAGTCTCTCATACTCTCGTGAAATGTGATTCAAGGGCATTTAATAATAGGAATGTGTTAAAGTTAGTAAAAGATCCAAAAAAAGCATAAGAGTGCTCCTAAAATGCTTTGACCCATCAATACACAGCGGATGTTTGAATTTAAAATGTAATCTCAAAGCTTTACAGCACAAGGGAAGCCAACAAAGACTGAGATTTACTTTTTTTCTTCGAAATGTGGGGACAAATGTCTTATGTAGCAACATACACGCCCCCGCCACAACTAACATAACTCAGTTTCTCATGCAGCTGTGAGCTTATTGAGAGCTGAGAGGCAGTCTGTAGGTGAGTATCTCACTCTATTAGGCACCATGACACTGAGATACAGGGTCACCAGAAGCTGACAGCCAACTGTAGGCTGCTGGTGCCAGCCTAGACTGGAGGCAATCCAACAGTGAAAGGTTAACTCTTCTTTTTCCCTTTCTGAACTGGGTAGAGGGAGATCTGGTGATTCAGAGACAAGTGCAGAGGGCGGCTTTTAGAGAATCAGCCTTTTTCCCATCATCCATGCATCTGATTGCTCTCAGGTTGAGGAATTGGAGGCCTCCCCACAGACAGAGCAAACAGATCACCCTGGTTTCCTAATTCGGTGATTAACTGCCTTTCGTACCTATAGGAGAGATAGGTGATTGGGAGGATGGAGAGTTAAGGCCCTTAAATGGCCATTAATTGACATTTTAAAGGCTTTTATTGCTAGAAAATTGTGAAAGTCATCCATGGAACATTGTGCCCAGCATTTAATTGCAGAACTGATGAGAAGAGAGTGAGTTTCTCTGCAGGGCATACTCACCCATTAAGTGGATTGGCCATGCTAAATTGCCCGTGGTGCTCAGGAATGTGTAGGCTAATTGGATTAGCCATAGGAAATGCAAGGTTGCAGGATAGCGTAGGGATTGTTTCTGGGTGGGGTGCTCGTTAAAGTGTCGGTGTAGACTTGATGTGTCAAATGGCCTGCTTCCACACTGTAGGGGTACTATGACACCTCTCTTGACACCTCTAGAAGAGAAAAGACTTCCCCTAACATGTCCCCTTTTGAAGGCTATCTTCTCTTTTTATGACTTCTTTGTCCCTTCGTATCCTCTAAGTTTTGTTGTACAAGCTAATGGTTCTGGAAGAGTTAATGTTGAAGTTGCATTGGCACTACCCAATCTGATGATGGTACACCGTCTGTAGCTGGAGAAACAGTTTATCTGGAATGAGTCCCAGATAGAGACAGACATTACATATCTGGCTTTTGCTTGTTTTAATTATTGACATTTGATAATTGTACCTGTTGTTATTCTGCGAAATGGAACAAGGTGTGGTGTGTTGCAAATGTCTCTTCCTGTTAAGACTGTCTGGTGGTTAATGATAATTGTACAGGCTCTGAGACTCAGCAGAGAATGAGTTGGAGGCAGTGAACTAGCCCAATCACAAGGTATCGGCGGTTGGTACCCAGCACCCAGTACAGGCTTAGCTGCGAAGCTTTAAAATCAACTATTTCAAACCAGAGACTTTGACTTTCCGCTTGGCTGCTCTTATCTTTCTTTCTCTGATAAACAGCTTTTGCATGTCTGGAGTACAGATCACTTCTGAGCCATGTTGTCTCCGCCACGTCGATTAAATTCTCAGAAAATTTTAGTGTCCTGAAACTCCATAAGTTATTCAATTAAAGATTCCTTCCTTCTTGCTCTATGCTGCTTCTAACTGCAGTCAGGACAGGTCTAACTTTGTCCTCAGTAATGCTTAAATCATGATAAAAAGCCAGCATTAATTTATCTTCCTTCGTAGCTGAACTCCCTGCTTTTCATTTTTTTCTTGCACTCCAGACTTTAATGGCAACATAGGAGCAGGAGTAGGCCATTCAGTCCCTCGATTCCACCAATCAATGAGATCATGGCTGACCTATGGCCTAACTCCATATATTTGCCTTTGGACTGTACTACTTTCACTAAGCAAAATTTTATCTATCACAGATTTAAAAGTAACAACTGTTGGAGCATCCACTGCCATTTTGTGGAAGAGAGTTCCAATCTCTACCATCCTTTGTGTGTAGAAGGGCTTCCTAACATCTCTCCTGAATGGTCCGGCCCTAATTCTCAGGATATGCCCATCTACTTCCCAAATCCCCAACTAGTGAAAATAGTTTATCCTTGTCCATCCTGTCTTTCCTGATTATATCTTGAAGACTGGATCATCCCATAACCTCTTAAATTAACCGGTCTGATTTGTGCACTCCTGCCTCATAATTTAACCCCTGAAATCCAGGTTTCATTTCAGCTGATGACCATATTTCTTATCCAACAAAAGTGATTGACTCTGGGTCAGCACACCCTATACTCATTAATTTTACTCCCCTTCCCCCCCCCCCCAACCCCCAAACCCAGCCCATATACATATTTAATTTAGATTTCTAGTTTTCCCACAGTTTTGGCTTGGTTCATGGAGTCAAATGCATTAGTCCATTTGAAGACTGAAGTTGATTATGTGATGAAAAGCTATATGGCCTGCCTCACCTGCATCTATCCTGTATTTCCTGATGTAATTGCTGTAAATATTGTCTTCTCTTCCAAAAGCTTTGTTCTACAGGATACCTTGAACTCTTGCTTTTAGGGACTAGCATCTGAAATTTGCTGACAAGTGGGTAAATCATCTCAGCTTCCTCCTGAGGGCATCATAAACACAGTCTTTAGCCAATTAGGTTCACTCCACACGATGTCAAGAAATGGCTGAAGGCATAATTTTATAAAGGCTGTGGATCCTGACAACATCCTGCTAACAGTATTTGGCTTCCAGAGCTAGCCACAACCCCAGCTAAACCGCGCCAGTGCAGCTACACACTGGCAACAATCTGACAATGTGGGCAATTGCCCAGATACATTCTGTGCACAGAAAAGCAGAACACATCCTATACCTGGTCAATTAGTAGTCCATCAGTGCACTTTGAATCATTAGCAGAGTTATAAAAGGTATCATCAACACTGCTATCAAATTATACGTAATCAATAACCTGACCACCAACACTTGGGTTCTGTGAGGGCTGCACAAATTCTGACCTTGTTCCAGCCTTGGTTTAAACAGAGACAGGAGAACTGAACTCCAGAGGTAAGGCGAGAGTCATCAAGGCTGCCGTTGACCAAGTGTGGCATCAAGGAGTCCTAATAAAACTGGACTCAGTGAGGATAAGGGAAAACTCTGCATCAATTAGAGTCATACCTAGCACAAAGGAAGATGGTTGTAGTTGACGGAGTTCCTCAGGCAGTGTCCAAAGCCCGGCTATCTTCACTGCTTCATCAATGATCTTCTCTCCATCATAAAGTCAGAAATGGGGATGATTACACCAAATTCAGCACCATTTACAACTCATCAGCTACAGAAGCAGTGGACAGCCATATGAAGCAAGATCTGGGTAACAGTCAGGCTAGGGCTGATAAGTATGGTGAGTAACTCCCCGAACTTCACAATGCCTCAGCACTATCTACAAAATATGAATCTGGAGTTTGATGAAGCACTCTTCACTTAACTGGATGGGTACAGTTCTAACAACACACGAAGCTTTACACCATCCACTTCTTTGGCAGCCATCCACCACATCAGACATTCAATCCCCTCACTTCTAATCCAGCGTGTACCATTTACAAGATGGATTACAGCAATTCACCAATGCTCCTTTGACAACACCTTCCTCTGCTCCTGAGAATGATGTCAGCAGATGCATGGGAGCACTGAAAGTTGGAAATATCCCTCCAAATCACACATGTCCTGATTTGTAACAGTATCACCGTTACTTCATTGTTACAGGGCAAAACCCTGTTAACTCCCTTCCATAAAGACCTATGGATGTGCCTACACCACATGGAGAACAGTGGTTCAGGATGGGTAACAAATGCTGCATCATCATTGATACCCACATCGTGAAAAATATAGAAAACCTATCGTAACTCCCTTGCAGTCATTAGGATGGAATGTCTGCCAGCTAGCAATTTGAAGAGATCTAGTTTGGGACAGAGAGGTGCCAGTGAGTGTCATTCTCAGTGTTATCCTGTTTTATTTATCTTATGGGGTGAGACAGCAGTCTTTCAAGCTCCAGTAACCCAGAGTTTGCTGACTCTGCTCTAAAATCTAGAAAGTATACAGATCATTTTGGAGTGCATTTACCTTTATTGTTGACAAAATAGAGCAAGTTGACCCAAAAAAAACCTCAAAGTTGCGAACCTTACCATGATGTGGAGGAGCCAGTGTTGGACTGAGGTGTACAAAATTAAAAATCACATAACACCAGGTTAAAGCCCAATTGGTTTAATTGGAAGCACTAGCTTTTGGAGCGCTGCTTCTTCATCAGGTGGTTTAGATTAGATTAGATTACTTACAGTGTGGAAACAGGCCCTTCGGCCCAACAAGTCCACACCGCCCCGCCGAAGCGTAACCCACCCATACCCCTACATCTACATCTACCCCTTACCTAACACTACGGGCAATTTAGCATGGCCAATTCACCTGACCTGCACATCTTTGGACTGTGGGAGGAAACCGGAGCACCCGGAGGAAACCCACGCAGACACGGGGAGAACGTGCAAACTCCACACAGTCAGTCGCCTGAGGCGGGTATTGAACCCGGGTCTCTGGCGCTGTGAGGCAGCAGTGCTAACCACTGTGCCACCGTGCCGCCCGTGGTTGTGGAGAAGAAGACCGTAAGACACAGAATTTATAGCACAAGATTACAATGTCGTGCAACTGAAATGTTATATTGAACAAACCTGGATTGCTGTTAAATCTTTCATCTTTTAGAATGGGTTGCAGGTTTCGGTTCATTACTGTGTAAATCCCACAACTTCTTCTCAGTCACCTTCTCGAGATAACTTAAGATTTTATAACAAAAGGTGACATCTCAGCTCAGACAATGCATTGAAGCTGTGAGGTTAGAGTCTACCTGTATCCCAATTTTGAATCAGACTGGTTCTATTTCCAAAGTGGAATTTACAAAATATTACATGGATTGACTGCTCTGACTCTGACTCTGACACGGGCAGCATTTACCAGCCCATAGCCTGTCTCCTGCATCCGGAGCGTCTTGGGAGGATTTCCTCCTCTTCTCCTGGCGATAACAGTACCAAGGCTGCAGGGCTGCAATCATCTCAGACTCTGAGGTTTCCTTGACACTAGACAGAGGGGGAGAATCCACAGTTTCTGACAGGCCATCTGGCTGTTCTGAGGGGTCAGGCATGTTTAGTTCTTGCCCATTTGCAAGGTAGCAGCTTTCAGATGATCCACGTGTTTGTTCAGGACTGTCTCACCCACCTGAACTTTGTATGTCATGGGACCTGACCTCACATCAACCACGACTCGTAACCATACGGGGCCATTCCCATGGTTCTGCCACCAAACTTCGGCCCCTGAAGTAAATTGTCTCTCTCACTAAGAGAAACATTGATGTTCCTGCTACCGGTATGCGGAGTTGAGACAGCAAAGGTCTTACAGGGCCTGGACTGAGCAAGAAAACTCATGGGCCAGTATCCCATCACCAAGTCACCCTTTATTTACATGTGTACAGTATACTGGCTGTAGCCAGCCAGCTCAGAGCCAGTTCCCGAGATGAGGAGATTCTGGATCTCCTGTTTACTTTTTTTTAAGCAGTGCCCTTCACAAAGAGACCCCATTTATTTTCGTTTTCATTTTTTATTTACTCTTTTTCTTTATTAACTCCCACACTACCGCCTAACTGCGGTAGTGCTTATTTTTCCCCAGCACCCATGGTGTGTGTGTGTGTGTGCAGGTGTGAGACACAGTGAGAGACACAAAGTGCACGAATCCTTATTCAATTACCATCACCAGGAAGATAGGAAAACTCCCGAGTGGCCAGTGACAAGCAGTGCCCTTCGCAAAAGGGCAATGCTGTGTGATCAAACAGTGAAGGGGAGGGCAGGGATTAAATCAAAATAGATTTGGAGGGAGAAATAATGCACTCCACTCCCTGTGGCGCCCAGATCTCCTGTTTATTTTTTTCTCTCTGGTTTATATATTAACCCCCACACTACTGCCTAACTGCGGTAGTGCTTATTTTTTAACCCAGCACCCATGGTGTGTGTGTGTGTGTGTGTGTGTGTGTGAGAGACACAGTGAAAGACACAAAGTGCACGAATCTTTATTCAATTTCCACCACCAGGAAGATATGAAAAACACCCGAGTGGCCAGTGACAATCAGTGCTCTTCACATCAAAGGGCAATGCTGTGTGATCAAAACAGTGAAGGGGAGGGTAGGGACTAAATCAAAATAGAGTTGGAGGGAGAAATAATGCACTCCACCCCCTGCGGCGCCCAGATCTCCTGTTTATTTTTTTTTCTTTCTTTTTCACCAGGAAGATAGGAAAAAAAATCTTCTTTTTTTTTGCTCCTCTGTTATTTTATTTTTTTTATTTTTAAAAAAAATTTTTTTACCCCCCACACTACCGCCAAACTGCGGTAGTGCTTATTTTTTCCCCAGCACCCATGGTGTGTGTGTGCAGGTGTGAGATACAGTGAAAGACACAAAGTGCATGAATCTTTATTCAATTGCCACCACCAGGAAGATAGGAAAAAAAATCTTCTGTTTTTTTTTATTCCCCAGCACCCATGGTGTGTGTGTGCAGGTGTGAAACACAGTGAGAGACACAAAGTGCACGAATCTTTATTCGATTTCCACCACCAGGAAGATAGGAAAAACACCCGAGTGGCCAGTGACAAGCACTGCCCTTCAAACCAAAGGGCAATGCTGTGTGATCAAAAAGGTGAAGGGGAGGGTAGGTACTAAATCAAAATAGAGTTGGAGGGGGAACTAATGCACTCCACCCCTTGCGGCGCCCAGATCTCCTGTTTACAGCAATCCCCCAGGGCTCCTTGATTGGCCCAGGTTAACAACCCCAGTGAAGGATTTCATAGTCAATGAGATCCACCTGGTTGCAATCACAACACTTTGCTTCACTTCTTCCTTCTCTATTGGAGATGGTTTCAACCTCTGTTCAGCAACTCTGCAATCACAGTTTAGGAACTAACACCCTGAGCAATCAAGACGGACAAGCCATATCTTACCAAGTAGGACTGAAGATAAAAGAGCTGCCCAGTGGACTGTCATAATGGGAAAACAATCATTCAATTATAATATTTGGAAATGGTGCCACTGGTTGAAGTAACCTGCTTTCCCATCTGCCAAGAGCTTTTGTGAAAAATTCCATTACCTCGTGTCTGATTTTCTACAGTTTCCTGAGTGCCAATAGTTTTGAGTTTCTCCTGAGTGAAGCAGTGCAGATATAGCAACTAACTTGCAAACAAAATCTTTCGCTTTCACATTCAGTGCTCCAAGCAGAGAAAGCTAGACAAAATCTGGTATATCAATTCTTTCCAAGTCAAGGAAGCCAAGACTGCAGGCTTCAATCTGGTTTTGGCACACTGAACCTCTAGCTGAGTAACATTAATATAGACGTGCATCTTGGGTGGAATTATGTACATCATCACCTCCTCTTTCTATTGCATTTCTTGGTAACTGTTTGGAAAAAGTTTGGCAAGCATACAAAGATTTGACTCTGCTAACCGCTAAGGGAAGCTGCAAATCTTATGCATTAACCATAATTTTTGTCAACAGCAGTAAAGAAACTCTGAAGTTTTTTTAAAATCAAAAACATTAACAACCCTCTTAGAGAAAAATAAATCCTCCTTTTCTCCTTCTTAAATTAGAAAACTTTTTATTGAAGCATCTCAGTTGATTGTATAGTGAAATGAGACTCTAGAATAAATAATGGAAAATAAGGAAATGGCAGATGAATTCTTGAGATATTTTGCAGTAGCCTCTTTACAGCACATAAGTAACATCCCCAAAACAGTGATAAATTAGGAAATGAAAGGGAGGGTAGATGAAAGTCTGGAAAATCATAATGACCAGAGAATAGTGCTGTGTAAATTGTTGGAGCTGTGAACAAACAAATGCCAGGTGCCAATGGACTTCATCTTAAAGTCTTAACAGAAGTGGCCAATGAGATAATTTTTGCAAGTTTTAATTTTCCAAAATTCACTAGATTTGGAGATGGTCCCATTAGATTGGAAGATAGCAAAAGTAATTCCTTTATTTGAAAAGAGAGGGAGACAAAAAGCAGGAAACTGCAGGTCCATTAACTTAACATCTGACATTGGTAAAATGTCACGAATTATTATGAAAGAAGTTTAACAGGTCATTTTGATACACTCAAGGTAACCAGGCAGAGTCAATATGGTTTTACTTAAGTGAATTCATGTTTGATCAATTCCATTGGAGTTCTTCATGGAGATAATGCATGTTATTGATAAAGGGGAACCAGAAACGTACTTTAAATAGATTTCCAGAAGAATTTTGATAAGATGCCACATCAGAGAAAAGAATCTCAAGGTGTAAGAGGTTGTATATTGGTCTGTTCAGGCTATTAACTGACTGACAGGAAGGTAAGTCGGTCTTTACAGGCTGGTAAGATGTAATGAGTAATATTCCACAGGGATCAGTGCTGAGAGTTCAACTGGTTTCTGTATAAATGACTGAGGTACACAGACTGAAGGTATCGGCAAATTTGTGATGACATAAAGGTAGGTTGGAAAGTAAGTTGTGAACAGGACTCATGAATACAATTACCATAATATATGGACAGACTAAATGAAAGGGCATAGTTATGCAAATGGAGTGTGATACAGAAAAATGAGAAGGTATCCATTTTGGCATAAAGAATAAAAAAGAAGCATATTATCTAAATGGTGAGATATTGCAGAGCTCTCATCTACAAAGGGATCTGAATGCCTTTGGAACGATTACACTGAAATAGTGGTAGAATCAGGGTTTGTGAGTATTTTTAAAGCAAAATAGATGTTAAGTAAGGTGTTGAAAGGTTAACAGGAGTAACAATGAATGTGGATTTGAGGTTACAGTAAGATGAGCTAAAATCTTATTGAATAGAGAAGCAGGCTCAAGGGGTTGAGTAGGTCTATTTTTGCTCTTGATTTAGATGTTTGTACATGTGCCCCCTAAAATAAAAACCAACATTCCATTTGCCTTCCAAATGACTTGCTGTACCTGCATACTCTTTTTCATGGTTCATGCACAGGGTCCCACAGATCCTTCTCTACTACAGCATTTTATCAGCTGTCTCTATTAATAATTGTCTACCTTTCTAACATACCTGCAAAAATTGACCTCATGTTTTCATACCTTATAGTCCACTTGCCAAATATTTTCCCATTTACTGAATGCATCTATATCCCTTTGCAGACTCTTCATATCCTCCTTACAGCTTGACAAAGTTTTATCTCGCCAGCAAATGTGGCTACAATATTTGGTCCCTTCACCAAATCATAAATATAGATTGTAAATAATTAAGGTCCCAGCACTGATCCCAGGGACACTTCAGTTTGATATCCTGAAAATTACCCATTTTTCCCAAATCCCCTTTTCCTGTTCGTTCTCCAGTCTTCTCTCCATACTAATATATCATCCCCAACACCATAAGCTCTTATCTTGTGTAGCCTTTTATGTGATACATTATTACCTACCCTTGGAAAATCCAAATAGTGCAACTACTAATTCCTCCTTGTCCACCCTGCTTGTTATATCCCAAAAGAACTTGAATTAATTTGACGAATGTTATTTACCTTTCACAAGACCATCTTGACTCTGCCTGAGCATGTTATGATTTTTATTTTAATACCCTGCTATTATCTCTTTAAAAATGGACTCTAGGCTGATCCAGTGACAGGTATTAGGCTAACTGGCCTATAATTTTCTGCTTTCTGTCTCTATCCATGAATAGAGGGTTTGCATTTGTGGTGTTCCAAATAACTGGAAGCTTTCCATCATTAAGACAATTTTGGAAGGTGTGAAGATTTGCATCCATTATCTCTGCAGCCATTTCTTTCATATGATGTGAGATAGAAGATCCAGTGGACATTTCCACCCTAGTTGGTTAGTTTTCAATCAGTGTTTCCCTTACTTTTCTTTTCAAGCAATAGTGATTGTTTTTAATTCTTCCCTTTTACCCTCTTAGTTTTCTATGATTCTTGGGATGCTTTTTGTGTTTTCTATCTTCCTAAGGAGTTCATCGACATTGTCAAAACTGTTTCTCCTCCAGTGAAACATTTGTGGCTTCTTGTTGACAGAATAATTATTGGCAGAATAATTGTTTGGTACTGTTGTTCTATTTGTGAAAGAAATCACCTGCTTGGATAAATATATTGATCACTACAAGGTTTCTTATTATGCACTTATTCTTTTAAACATAGAAAGCTCACTGATGAGATACATGAGTGACGATAAGATCCCTATCATTCAAGAGGAGTATTTATCTAAAAGAGACACAGGCAAGCGATCCAGAAAGAAGAGTGACAAATTAAGCAGTCCCAACCATCCCATCAGTCATTATGCACTGCCAACACCAGTACATCTAGACACCGTTCGACAGGAATCTCTGAGTACACCTCTGCCAGAAAACAACACCATCACGCTATATCATGTAAGTACATTATAACTTTCTCTTGAACAAGCTCTGAATCAATATCACTGAAGTCTGCATTGAATAGTTCCTCTGTTCACTCAGGTATGCTTTATTCCCATGTATCAAAAACAGAGAGAACTGGACCTAGTTTCAGAAGCCACTGTTTTGTTTGGGTATGTTCTATGGCAACATAAATTCTAAAATCATTCATTTTTGGTTAATGCAGGCAGTCATGAAAATTGTCTCTGGTGCTGGAGGTTGTATTTATAAATCACATTCAACCATGATACCTAAAGCAGTTCAAGACAATACACTTGATTTACAAATTAATTTATGATGGTGACATTAATTCATTCCAAAATAATACATAGTTTAAAGATTGTATCAGTCTATTTTAGCTACGATTAGACATTGGATGTTGTAAGATTGAGGATCCTTGGGTGGTGTGACATAGGATGAGCAGCATGGTAGCTGATTGTAATTTTATTAACCGAGACACTCAATAAACTGTGAGAAGGCAACACCTTGCTTTTTATGTAGCACCTTTAATGGAGTCAAATGTCTTAAGACATTTCACAGGAATGTTCTGAGCAAAATTGGAGACTGAGCCACAAAAGTAGATTTAAGGCAGATGAATGGCAATTTGTCCAAAAAAAAATTAAGTTTTAAGGAGCTCTTAAATACCATGAGATGAAGGAGCAGAAATAAACCATTTTGCCCATTGCATCTGCTGCATCATTCAATGAAATCATGACTCATCTGATAATCCTCAACTATGGTAAAGAATCCCACAAATTCACAACAGCCTGAGATAGGAAAGTCCTCATCATCTCTGAGCTAAATGGGATGATCCTTTACTCTGAGATTATGCTCTCTGGTCTTGGATTGTCCCAAAGGGATAACAATTGCCTTGCACCTACCTTGTCAAGCCTTCTGAGAATCTTGTCTATTTCAATAAGGTCGCCTCTCTCTCTCTTCTAAACTCCAACGTGGAATGTGGAGGTGAACGTGCATCCAGGAGTGCATTGGAATAGTTACTGAAGGCATGAATGAGGGTTTTCACAGCAGATGGAATGGAGAGCCTTTGTGATGGTACCAGTATATAGTTGGAAACTGATTTAATATAACATCAAGATTACAAACAATCTGATTAAGAAGGGTAATACAATGATATCCTTTATTTTGAGAAGAAGTTTTATGTTCAAAAGAGTATTATACTTAGTTATACAAAACATTTTTGAGACTACATCTTGAATACTGTGTGCAGTTTTGGTCTCCTTATTTAAGGAAGGATGTAAGTGCGAAAGATGATGTTTACTAGACTTCCTCTGTAATGAGTGGAGTATATTATGAGGAAAGATTCACAGGCTGGGTTTGTTTCAACTGGACTTAGAGAGTGAGGGGTGATTTGGTTGAAGTATGTAAGATCCTGAATGATTTTGACAAGGTGGACATGAAAATGATGTTTACTGATGTGGGAGAGTACAGAACTAGGAGATTCTGTTTTAAAATTAAGGGTTGCCCCTGTAGGCTGGAGATGGGTGGATATTTTTCTCTTAGAGAATTGATCAACTTAAAACAGTGCCTCAAAAGGCAGTGAAGGTGATTATATCACAATGGATAGAAGATTGGATAACTACCACGAAACACAGAGAGTCGGGATAGATGAGTCATTTTCAGATTGGTCAACTGTAACTGGAGATCAGTGCTATCAAATATCTTCCATCTTTGTTAATGTCTTGGATGAAGGGGGCAGGTGTATGAAAGCTAAATTTACCGATGCTGCAAGAGTAACTAGAAAAGAAGCGGAAATGGAGCAAAGAGTCTGCATAGAATAAGTTAAACAGAAATTTGGCAGATGGAGAACTGTGAAAATATGAGGCTTTCTGCCTGTATAGTTAGAACAGAATGACAATGATATTATTTAAATGGAGAGAAACTATAGAATTCTGTAGCAGAAAGGAATCACAACATGTTAGTATATAGTTATAACACCTTACACAATCATGACCACTGATATGGGCGGCACGGTGGCACAGTGGTTAGCACTGCTGCCTCACAGCGCCAGAGACCCGGGTTCAATTCCTGCCTCAGGCGACTGACTGTGTGGAGTTTGCATGTTCTCCCCGTGTCTGCGTGGGTTTCCTCCGGGTGCTCCGGTTTCCTCCCACAATCCAAAGATGTGCAGGTCAGGTGAATTGGCCATGCTAAATTGCCCGTAGTGTTAGGGGTAGATGTAGATGTATATGTAGGGGTATGGGTGGGTTGCGCTTCGGCGGGGCGGTGTGGACTTGTTGGGCCGAAGGGCCTGTTTCCACACTGTAAGTAATCTAATCTAATCTAATATCCAGTGCATACATTGAAACACCGCCACCTTCAACTTTCTCTCCAAGCCCCTCATCATCTTGACTTGAAAATATATTTCCATTCATTCACCTTCACTGGGCCAAAATTTGGAACTCTATCCTGAACAGCACTGCTGGTGTGCCAACACCTAACTGGGTGATGTAGTTCAAGAAAGCAGCTCACCACTACCTTTAAAAGGGTAATTAAGGATTAGGTAATAAATACTGACCCATCCAGCAAAGCCCACATCCCTGAGTGGATGAATTCAATTTTAAACAACTGAAGAGGATACTCTGTACCTCTGCCACGCCTGGTTAACTCAATATCATTACAATAATGTGTATCTTTCTTCATTCTTCATATTGCCTGGTTGATCCTCTGTAATCGTAAAACTCAATAAAATAAATGATTTTACTCAGAGCTCCATCAAACTAAGGAGGCTTCAAGCCATTCCACATCCAAAAATCTGCTCCGAAAACTCTGCTCACACGTTGAAAGCTGTGACAAATCACAAGATAGCAGCAAAGACAGTTCACACCATTGTAAAATAATTAATGACATTCCAAATAGCACAAACCACAACATTGTTAAGAAAAAGTAATGTCATCCTATTGTCCAATATTAGCATATCTTGTAAAAATGTCCAATAACTAAAGATGCCTCCTTACTAAAATCTGAACATTTGTTCTGCGGTCCAAACTCTGTTTGAATACTAAGTTATATTGAAATCCATCCATAAGGGCTTGGCATATATTGCTAAAAGACTAACCTGGATGGCAGAGCCATTTGGGGAAGCTGGCTTTTATTTCAAGGGGAATGGTAAATAAAAGTGCTGCAGAGGACATAAGTGAAACCTCACAGCCAAACTGCTATATACAGAGTTGCTCTCCTTCTGTAGGATGGGGTCTACTTGCATGGGAAACAAATGAAAAAAGGTTCAGGAGTTAATTCCAGGATGAAGGTATTGTTTTATGAGGAAAGTTTGAACAATGTATGTGTATACTTATTGAAATTTAGAAAATGAAAGGATAATCATGTTGAAACATAGATTTCTGAGTGGATGTGACATGGTCGATGCCAACAGGATGTTTGCCCTTGTTGTGTGCTTTAGATGTAGGCAGCACAGTTTTAAAATAAGAAGTTTCCTGATTAAAGTAGAGCTGAGGAGATTTCTTTTTCTCTCAGTTGTTTGGCTTTCACAGAGATCAATGAAAGCTGGGTCATTGAATATATGCAAGATTGAGTTAATCAGATTTTGATCTTCTACACTTATGAAGTCTACCACCTTGAAGGCAGGCATTAGATACACGGGAACACTCCAACCTGAAAGTTAATTTAAAGATGGCAGCAGAGTAGCAGCACTGCGTTCAAGCTCCTGAGCTCATTCGCTTCCTTTCTTCCTTCCTTTCCTCCTTCCTTTCTCCCTTTCCTTCCTACCTTTCTTCCTTTCTACCATTCCTTCCTTTCTTTCCTTTCCTTACCTTTCTTTTCTTCCTTTCTTTCTTTTCTCTATCCTTCCTTCCTTTCTTTCTTTCATTCTTTTTACTTTTACCTTTCTTTCCCCTATTCTTCAAAGTCTTTTGCTGCCTAAGTATGTTATAGGACCCGATAATCAGAGGTTGCGAGTTGGCTCTGCCTGACGATGTTCCATAGTAGACAAGCAGGAGGCTGGAAGAACACAGCAAGCCAGGTAGCATCAGGAGGTGGAGAAGTCAATGTTTCGGGTGTAACCCTTCTTCAGGATTCGGGGTGGGTGTGGGCGGAGCTGCAGATAAAGGGGAGGTGGGGGCGCAAGGTGGCGAAGTGGGGGTAGGTGGAGACAGGTAGAGGGTACAACCTGGTTGGTCAATGGGAGGAATGAATCCAATTGGTGGCTGAGAGGAATGGGAGGTGAGGAGGGGCTGGGAGGGAGTCAGGGAATGGGAAGGAAGGTGATTTGAAATTGGAGAACTCAATGTTGAGTCCTCTGGGCTGTAGGCTGCCCAGGCATGAGATGAGGTGTTGTTTCTCCAATTTGCGGTCTGATTTGTTGTGGCAATGGAAGAGGCCAAGGATGGTCATGTTGGAAAGGGAGTGGGAAGGGGAATTAAAATGGCGGTGACTGGGTGAGCCCGACTGAGATGCTCGGCAAAATGCATCCTGAGTTTATGTTTGGTCTCCCGGATGTAGAGCAGAAGGCTTACACCCAAAAATTGACTTCACCACCTCCTGATGCTGCCTGGCTTGTTGTGTAGTCCCAGCCTCCTGCTTGTCTACCTTGGATTCCAGCATCTGTAGTCTTTTTGTCTCCGACCATCTTCTAACCCAGTTGGGGCACCAGTAGTTAAAGAATCAAAGTTGGCAGTCGTGTCAGCAGCAGCAAGCATTCAGCTCCTCCCGAGATTCCAAACTGTGGCTTGGCCAGGGTGCCTACATGGAGATAAGATTTAAATATCTGGGCATTTCTCATTCCTCTTGGCGTTGTTTCCTTTATTTCTGTTTTTTTTTTAGCTCAGGTTTTGTAATCAAGTGTGTAACCAGGCTGGCACCGCAAAATGGTGACTGTAGACTTTTCACTTTACTCCTATATTCCAATACTTGACTACATGTGTCAATAAATGCAATTCTAATTCTAATCCACAAAACCATCCTGAGTTAGAAGCACAAAACTGTCTTTTACTGGGGCTGGGTCAAAATCTTGAAACTCATTTCCTAAAAACACTGTGGGTCCACCAGCAGCAAACAAATTGCAACAGTTTAAGAAGGCAACTGGCCTTCTTCTCAAGGACAATTAGGGTCAGGCAGTAAACGCTAGCCTGACCAGCGATACTCAAATCCCATAATGTAAAAAAATCATCATGGGTCAGGCAGGAAATTGGAGTTAGGACCACAATCAGATCAGCCATGTTCTTACTGGATAGCAGAGCACACCTGAGGAGGCATATGGCCTTCTACTGCTCCTATTTCTTATATTGTTCATAGAATACCTACAGTGTGGAAATAGGCCCTTGGGTTCAACAAGTCCACACTGACTCTCCAAAGAGTAACCAACCTGGGGCCATTATCCCTACTCTACATTTACCCCAGACTAATGCACCTAACCTACACATCCCTGAATACTATGGAGAATTTAGCATGGCCAATTCACCTAACCTGTACATCTGGGAGGAAACCAGAGCCCCTGGCGGAAGCCAATGAAGACACAGGAAGAACGTGCAAACTCCACACAGACAGTCACCCAAGGCTGGAATCGAACCCAGGTCACTGTGAGGGCTAACCACAGAGCCACCATGCCACCCGATTAAATCAGCCCTCACACTATCACCATCAAACACTGTTTGAAAGAAAGATTTGCACACCATCTGAGGCTCAATTATATCCCTGTTTCTTGTATCTGCTCACTGCCCAGGTTCATCTTAATAATTTAGTAATCAGCTTGAATTAGTGTATAATTGTGGAGACTTATGAATTGCAATCATTAGTACGGAAAACAAAATTGTTGGAAGAAATTTCCGATCATCTAATACATTTGGGATCTAAAAGTACTATTGCACTGAGGAAATCTATAGCTGGAATGAGTAATTAGGTGGGCATTGTGGTAGATTAGAAATCCTTGAACTTCACTCTTGCCTCATATCATGCTTTAATTTGTTCTGTATCACTGACTGCATCTTGAGTGTTAAAACTGCTGCATGATTCACTGTAGCCTTATGCCAACAACTTATGCTGTTTCATTCCTTGCTGACCTTTGACCAGATCAGCCAAAATGCTGATAGATTTTGATTATTTCAAAGCCAAGTAGAACACATAAACTGCAGTTACGTTCTATTGAGTACCCATTACATTATTCCTGCTGCCTCATACTTTCTTCATCTATTATTAATGCACAGAGCCATTACATTACACTGTGCTAAAATAAATTATCAAATTAAAGAGCTGAGCACAAACGTGATTTAGGCATTGAGGTCATATTGACTTACATTAGAATTTTGCCGCTGAACTTGTGGAGAACTCCTAGTGACTGATACTCCTAATTTTGCATTTGAACATGGAACAACAAGACCAACTGATATTGCTTTATGGAATGTGACCATAATGTCAATCAGAAATTGCAGTCCACCATGTGACTTAATTAATTGTTTATTCACAGCAATGAAAACAAATACAACTTGGCCTTTCGTCCTTATTCCAGTTTTTTAAATCTTTGCCTTTTTCCTCCCTCTCTTGAATTAAACTGACAATACTGGATCTACACCTCAAAATTTCAATAGAATAAAAATGTTGAGGCATACAGTGTTAGATTAGATTCCCTGCAGTATGGAAATAGGCCCTTTCCCAGCAAGTCCACACCAACCCTCCAAAGAGTAACCCATCCCCCACCCTATATTTACCCCTGACTAATGCACCTAACACTATGGGCAATTTAGCATGACCAGTTCACCTGACCTGCACATCTTTGGATTGTGGGAGGAAACTGGAGCACCCGGAGGAAACCCACACAGACACAGGGAGAATGTGTAAACTCCACACAGGCAGTCACCCAAGGCAGGAATCAAACCTGCATCCCTGGCGCTGTGAGGCAGCAATATTAACTACTGAGCCACCATGCCACCATTGCTTAACAGTTAGTTGTTAAGCAACTAATTAGTGCCGCATGTTAGTGCATAATCATAGAATCCCTACAGTGTGGAAGCAAGTCATTCTGTCCATAGAGTCCACACTGACCCTCTGAAAAGAATCCCACATCGACCCACCTTCCCCCTCTCCTGCATTTCTCACGGCTAACCCACACATTCCTTGATTGTCAGGCAATTTAGAATGGCCAATTCATCTAATGTATGCATCTCTGAAATGTGGGAGGAAACCGGAGCACCCGGAGTAAACCCATGCAGGCACGGGGAGAATGTACAAACTCCACACAGACAGTCACCTGAGGGTGGAATCAAACCCAGGTCCCTGGTACTGTGAGGCAGCAGTGCTAACCACTGAATCACCTTGCCGTCCCAATTCTCTATTTGTTTTGTGTTGTGTCATCAGGATGAGGATAGAAACAGCACGAATAGCGCTCTCAAATTCTGAATGTGTGTTAACTTCAAAGATTACAGTGTGAACAAAAGATATTCTATGCAATATGCAAGTGTAACACAAACACGAACACAAGCTGTGGCGTGCTAAGAAGCAAAACGTAGAGAAAAGCTTTTAGGCACAGAAACTAGTTAGGATCTGGAATGGACTGTTGGTGTCTTCATAGGGATTTGAGTTTTTATTTAAAAGGCAATAATATGCAGAATTATGGGGAGAAGGCTGGTGAATGGTAATATGTGAAATGCTCATTTGGACAGGAGGTGCAGGTATGATGGACTGAATGGCAATGTTCTATGTTGTAATAATTCTGTGATACTTACAAACATTAATTTATTCTACCTATTAGGCAAATGTCCTAATGCAGTTCTGACTTTATCACTGGTGTTTAGCAGTACATTTTCCTCCCTGAATAAATGCTACAGTCAACTGGACGCAGATGGTTTTATTTCACTTGGTTCCTTCATGAGTATGTAATGTTGCCTCTCCACTGCCAAGGTTAAAGGCATCGGTTTGTGGCTGGAGAAGGACTATGAGGGGGAAAGGCAGAATCCGTTTGTTATTGAAAAGATAAGAACTAATCAAAAATGGGAGAGCTAGGAATGAAGTTCTACTAAGGTACTGTGAGGAGTTAGGAATTAAAAAGTCAATCTCGAAAATAAAAGTCTCAGAATTCAAACCTGAGCCATATGTAAATTGTCATAGGAGCAAACAGATTAGAGATTTAAATGTGCGGCTGAAAGAGTGGTGTGGGATGCAGGGATCCAATTCATTGGCCATTTGGACGAATACTGGGGATGGGATGAGCTATTCTATTGTGACAGACTTGGCTTTAACTTGAAATGGAGACCAGAAGTGGTGGAGAAACTCAGTAGGGTTGGCAGCACCTGTGAAGAGAGAGGGGCACAGTGTTAATGTTTCAAGTCCAGTCTGACTCTTCTTTGGACTGAGAGTTCCAAACAAGAGCTGTACTGGATTAAAAACCTGAATAAACTGCGGATGCTGGAAATCAGAAACAAAAACAGAAATTGCTGGAAAATCTCAGCAGGTCTGGCAGTATCTGTGGAGGAAAATCACAGTTAACATTTCGGGTCCAATGACCCTTCTTCAGAAGTCAAGAGTCATATTAGACTCTAAATATTGGGACAGATTTTACACTGGCCAGAGAGTCATTATTCCAGTGTAAATGGGAGTTGCAAATGGGATGCTGTGGAATCCCCATCATACCAGACTCAGAGGAATTGCAGGGAAATTGAATTTTCCTCAGGGGAATTCCTCCATGTTTGGGAGCACCTGAAAGTCTCCATGAAAATTGGAGAATTTGATTGGTTCCAATGAAATAAAGTAAGTTATTCAGGACAGGGTAGATTATTGAATGCAGAGTCTAAATCCTGAGTAACTATTTAAGTCACCCCATATATACTGCACCACCACCTCCAGACCCATTATATCCCCCACGACCCAGACATGGCACCCCTGGGAGTTGACACCCACTGTCCCAGCCATTTAAAAACCCCAGGGAACAGAGAATTGCACCTTGGACCCAGTAACACAGCACATCCCATCCCCTCCAATCCCTCCCACTCGGACCTACCTCAATACTTAAATGGGGCCCTTGCAAACTTGCACAGACTGACACCCTAGCCTGGATCCAGCTGGCACCCTGCTTACATGGTATCCTCACACTCACTTTATGACCTTATCCTTGGGCCGACTGCTGGGGAAGGGAGCAGAGGGAACTTGGTTTTACTTTCCTCAGATCATGCAACAACCATCAGAATGTGAGTGCGCCTTTGTGTTTTCGAGGGAGATCTGAGCGAATCTCAGTTTCATATCAAAGGGCCAGAGTAGCAACCTGCGTGAGATTGTCATTCCCTGGGAAATCTGTTCCTCATTCCACAGTCGATGCCAAACTTGCTGAGATTCTCCTGCCTTTGCTGTTTGTATTTCAGGTCTCCAGCAACCTCAGTGCTTTGCCTTTATCCACTTAACCTGGCTGGGAATAAAGTTCAGGCCAATAATTAGGATGGTAGTTATCAGTTTTTGTCCAGTAAGAAAGAAGGAGAATTCAGATTAAGGCAAATTTGAAAATGTGGTTGAAAGACGATCAAGGTTGGAAATTAAATATTCCAAGGTACTTGAAAAATGAAATAAGAATTGGGTATAAGGCTATGTTGACTTTTCAAACATTTGAAATATGTTTTCAGTGCACAGTAAGAGAAAATGGATGTGGTCTGGCATCTACATTCACACTGTATTCTGACAGTAGGATATCGCAACAGTAAAGTGTAAAATATTTTGAGTTTCTTCATAATGGAAAAACCTCACAAGCTATGTTCTTTCCCTTAATTCATAAAGGAATTCATGGCTAACACTGGGAATGTTCTATTTATCCTGTGGCTTCCTGATTTATTCATGGGAATGTTGAAATTAACCTTCCTGTTGAAGTTTGTTTTGAACATTGAATGGGCTTATTGACTGATGCAAGCAGGATTTAGCTAGCAAGTTATTTTTCATTCAGGTAAGATTTTGGAATTGGACTTGTTGCTTTTTGAATTCTGGATGTCCTGCATAATGTGAGGAATGCCTGGGTTCCTGACCCACCCACCAAAAAGATCAGTGGGAAAAGTTTCAGTTGGCTGGAGCCGGGACTTGGTCATTCACTCAGCAAAGACTGGCATCTCTTTAATCCCAGCAGTGCCAATGTGGGCAATGGGCATTGCTGGGACCACCTCAATTTCAGGATCCCAACGCAAAATTACGTCTCGGGATCTCACAATGAGAGAAGTGGGGAGATCTCTGGATTGGAGGGGATGGTCATTTTGGTAAGACAGTAGTGGGATTGAGGCAACAACTGAATGTCCCAATTATGAAAAGAGGCCCGTGATGGAGGAACCATGCTCCACTTTCCTGCTGTGCCCCGTACCTCCACATTCCTTAGCCTGACCTTCTTCTATTGGCCTCAGTCACCAGCCCTCATGTGCTTAACAGTTGGACACTTGGGGGTGTCCTTCCTGTGCCCAGTTCAATTACTGTTCAAAAAATAAGCTTTCTTGTTTCTGAGTAACTAAGCAAGATGACAGCCATTGTAAGAGAGTGGGCTCATTAAACATCTCATTCTTAAAGTGACCACCAAAACTACATTATTTAAGATTCACACTGAAGAAACCAAAATAGAGTAAAATTAATTTTTCATTAGCTGTGATGCAAAGGCATTAAAATATTTTAAAATAATAAATCTCTTTCGGCAATGTAATAAAATCTGTCTGGTCTTTAATTTGTATCTTTATCTCTGGAGTAATAGTTACCATTTTAGGTTTCTGAAAGAACTCCTCTTGGTCTTTTGGGTTCTACGTTTATTTTGCTGTAACCTACTTCTTCCAAGTTGCGGCACAAGATGATAACTTTCAAGTTATGATTAGCATTAAAACCGAGTTTGGACAAAGTTTTTGTTTCCTCAGTTGTGATAATAACTGTAAACCAGCAAGATTTTGATAAAGATAGATAGAACTTCTAAGCTTGGGGTTTGCAAGATTTCAGCAGGTCTGCCGATCGGCCTGTTGATAGACCCTCACCACACTTTCAGGGAGACCAGTGGACTGATGAGGACTCTGAGCAAGTGTAGCTCATTTTAATCCTTGTCCACTGCAAAAGTCTCACCCCTCAGGCATAAAGAAATCCCAGGATCTGGCAGAAGCAAATTTCATAAGGAGAAATTTACATCCTGTACAAGTCTATTTTAGTTTTTTTTATGCACCATTTTCCTTGTCTCCATGAATTGTTGACGATTGCTGTGCCAATCTCTGTTTTCTTCAGCTGATGGGTTTCATTATTCCCAGAGTCAGCTGACTAATCAGATATCTAGCTACTGCCACTGTAATTAGACTTTGGTGCCCCGATGTTTGGTACCCTGAAAATGGAGATTAGACCAGATGGTAGCAGGTCTCTTCTCAGTTTCATTTCATGTTGGAAGCTAGGGTATGCTTTTGGAGAGCTGAGGTACCCTTGTGGATATGGTCCCAGGTCACTTTGGGAGTCAGGATCAAGGCTCCTTTCAGAGGGGTCAAGATGCTCTTTAAAAATGAGGGGAAAATTGTGCAAAAAAAAAGGTGCACAGACCCCTTGGAACTGCCCAATTTGTCAAGAAGTATCAAGATTTGTCATTGAGTGTCAAAATGTGTTTTTATGAACGAACGCAGCTCACACAACAGACTAAGTTATCAGTCAATCACCTGAAGCTTGAATAGGATCTTGGTAGGTATTAATTACCATTGAAGCTGTACCTCAACTGCAAGAACACACTCAGTAAGTTTCACACAGTCAGGAAGGAGAGATCACACCCAGGGTGAAATAATAGCCCAAGTGACTATATAGTTTGGGGAATTTGGAGTAAGTGTGGGAAATTGGTTCAGAGGACAAGAAGTGCTCTTTATTTTATTAGCTCATAGTTTGGAAGTTTTTATTTTAACAGGATAAATTGAAGCTGAGGATCAGAGACCCAGCACAACAGAGTAACATCACAAGTCAACCATAAGTTCATTGATTGGTGTTAACTACTAATTTGACTATCAATTATAGGTTACTTTTAGACTCAAGGTAAATATAGATAGTATTTGCAGGCTAAACTCAAAAACCATAAACATTTTATAAATCAAATAAAGAACTAAGTAACTAAGATAGAGATGCAGAGCCAGGCAATGTGTTGTACCTGCATGCTGTGTGAGTTGGTGGATCCCATTGTGGTTCAGAGTGACCACATCTGTAGTAAGTTTTGGTTGCGTGGGGAACTCCGGCTCAGCATTGATGAGTTGGAATCTGAGCTTCGAACACAATCATGGAGGGGAAGATTTACCTGGATGCTGTGTTGCAGGGAGTTTCTGGAATCCCTTAGATTAATTATCTGGAATTCGGTCAGTGGTCAGGGATAGGGACAGGGACAGGAGGGTTCGACTATGAGTGAAGCAGGTAGAGGGATCCAGGAGGTAGTGCTGGAGGAGCATCGGCCCTTGAACGTGTCTAACAGATTTGAGATTCTAGTTCCCTGTCGAGAGGATGAGGGAACTGCACATAGCACCATGGTATAGGGAGTCATTCAAGAATGGGGAGAAAAGAGAAATGCAGTTGATAATTGGAGATAACATGTCAGGGTAATAGACACGGTTTTTAGTGGCCAGGATAGAGACTCCCGAAGGCTGTGTTGACTACCTGGTGCCCAGGTTCAGGATATCTCATCTGGATTGCAGAGGAACTCAGAGTGGGAGGGGAAAGATCCAGTTGTTCTAGGTTACGTGGGTACCAATGATAGGTAGAAAGGGGAACGAGGTTCTGCCAAGGGAGTATAAGCAGGTGGAAGCTAAATTGAAAAGAAGAGCCAAAAAGGTAACAATCTCCAGAATACTACCTGAGTCACAACTAAATTTGCAAAGACTCAACAAGATTAAGGGGGTAAACATGTGCCTCAAAGATTTGTGTGAAAGAAACAGGTTTGAATTCATGCGATATTGACACCAGTACAGGGACCAGAATCCTGGCTAATTGCATAACTGGGGCTGTAGATGGGGCTTTAAATAGTGGGAGGGCAGGTTCAGTTGAATGGAGAATTATGGAAAATGTTAAAGGGAGGATGACCCAGCAGAGATTGCTGAAGTTTCCAACAAGTAATGGGACAGAGGGTATGGACAGGGACAGCAATCTAACTCCAGGCACAGCAGAAGAGGGGACCACTATGAAAAGGGTGTAGTCAACGCAAGACTGAGGGTGTTGCACAGTATAGGAAGCAAGGTAAATGAGCTTGTAGTGTAGATTGAAATTAGAAGGTACGATATTTACAGGTACCACAGACTCGTGGCTGCAAGAGGATCTGAGCTGGAAACCAAATATTCAAGAATACATGTCCTCGCGAAAGGACAGGCAGGTGGGCAGAGGGCGTGAATGGTCTAATCCTACTCTTATGTCTTCTGGTCTTATGGTTGAAAGTGCTTTTCCCAATTAAATGTATTCTGCAATATACAGAACTTCAAGTCATGGAATCACATTTTTTTCTCCTATGTGCGTGATACTTGTGAATATTTGATGAGTTAGGATAGAAAGTGAAGGGGAAATAAGGTGTGTGGCTGGCAGTATGTATAAGGTGGGCATAGATAAATGAAAGGGCATGGGAATGGATACATGCATTAGGTTTCATGGGTTGGAATGGATGGGGCATAGGAGTGAAAGAATGTTTCATACTTCTCTCCTTTTCAGAGAGATATGTTAACCCTTTAGATCTGGTCTCAAAGCATCTTTGGTGTCAGTAAGGCACTGTTTGTGGTTGCAAAAACCATGCTTAGACATGAACAGTACATTAGCTTACTGGGCCTGGCAAGGTTGTCAAAGAACTATCCAGAAAAAGAGTGGAGTTAAAGAACAGTGCAAATCATTTCAACATTCCTGTACGTGTAAATGCTTATTGAATTTGTGGTGCATGACAGATTTCTCACACTTTCATTTTCACAGTGGTGTTCCTATTGATGGACAGCTCCAATTGCTTTTTGAATGCAAATGTTTGTTGACAGAAGGGGTTAAGTATTTAGCTGAAACTTTGTTTTTATACAGGATTAATTGAAGAAATGTTGCTGTGTGATTTTTTTTTAATTATGGAGAGCTTATTTTTATTCATGATATTATCAACAGAGACTGTCAGCATGCTTCCTGAGGTTTACTGTTGGTGGATACTAGGTGAGTTAGCATGGAGAGGGAAGGGTAATTGTTTGGGTATTAGTTGCTATAGGAGCTACAAAATACCATAGAGATGATGGAGAGATCATACACTGGCACAGGAGTTCTAAAGGACTATGGAGAGGTAAATGGGAAACATGTGGTACGGGAGGTATGAGGGGCTGAGGATCATAGGATGACATGGATGGGGCATGGGGAGTCTCTGGGTGTGATGAAGGGTGTGAGCAGGAGAGATATTTTAGGATTTAAACTGTATTTTTCAATTTTGACCAAAACATTTGAGCCCAGAATCAGGCTCTTAGTCTCTTACTGGGGCAGTTGAGCCTGATTCCCAACCAAGCTCCCTGCACACCTTGGACTGCAAATCGGTCATGTAGACATCATCTTTAAGAGGTGAAGCTGAGATTTCTTTTGCCTTTGTACTCCTGACCAAGACTGAAATTCAGGGCCTTCCTTTACAGCTTGCGTATAATAAGAGATGTGTGGAAAGGAACTCCATAAGACAGCTTCACCTAATTCTATGGTGCACGGTGCAGTCTTTGACTGTGTTCAAGGTGCTCTACAAATGGAAGTTGCTGTTGGGCCATACAAGGAATATGTATAGAAATGAAAGACGGATTTGTTTTCTTCTGTGCCTCTGAAGCCAGCAAAATCATTCTGCTGTTTGCACAGAGGTAGAAGGGACTTTGATGATTGCAGCTGCTACTTGTGCTTTTAACTGGGAAAGCTTTCAGCCCTCAAAGAGAATCATTCTTCAAGTAGTAAAGTCATCGATTTGTCTCCCTGTAATCGTTGTGAGTAACTGTTCCTCTTTTTTTCTCAACACCACAACTTCAAGCTTTGAAGCACAAAGCTCCGTAAGAGCTGCTGCCTGTCAGATTTTGTGGTGGCCAAAGCTCAGATTTTTACCACCTCAGAGAGATCGACTTTTCTTTTTCGCAGCAGCAGCAGTATTAGAGTAAGCTCAGGCTTCACATTTGTGCAGTCCCTAGAGGTGGCAGTCTGTTTATCTGGCCAGCTGTTTCTTCAGTGGCCAGATGCTTCCACTTAAATGCCATTTTGATGACCTTTGCATGGAACCTGGAGAGTGCAGAACACATCTTACAAAGACCACAGGACAGTACAGCACAGGAACAGGCCCTTCAGCCCATCATATTATGCTCACTATGATGCCATACTAAACTAATCCCATCTACTTGCACATGGTCCGTGTCCTTCTATTCCTTGTCTGTTCAAGTGTCTGTCCTAATGCCTCTGCAATTTAAATGAATCTGTCTACCCTGGCAACATGTTCCAAGCAACAATATCACCCTCTATATAAAAAAATCTTTCTTCATGCATCTCCCTTAAATTTTTCCCCTCTCACCTTAAACCTTCCCCCTCTAGTAGTTGACGTTTCTTCCTGGGAAAAAGACTCCAACTTCTACCCTATCCATGCCTCCCATCATTTTACTTCTATCAAGTCACCCCTCAGCATCCGACACTAGCGAAAAAAGTCCAAGTTTGTTCAATCCCTCCATTTTGCTTCAATGCAGACAACATCCTGGTAAATCTCTTTTGCACTCTCTCCAAAGCTTTCACATCCTTCCTATAGTGTGCGACAGAACTACACAATGCTCCAAATGTGGCCTAACTGAAGTCTTTCACAACTGCAACATGACTTGTCAGCATTTGTACTCAATTGATGAGGGCAAGCATGTCATACATCTTCTTCCCCACCTTATCCACTTGTGTTGCCACTTTCAGGATACGCGTGACCTGCACCACAAGATCCCACTGTACATCAAAGCTCCTAAGAGTTCTATCATTTACTTATACTTTCCTCTTACATTTGACATTCCAAAATGTATCACCTCACAACTATCCAGATTAAACTCTATCTGCCATTTCTGCCAACTTTCCAACTGATGTATATCCTGCTGTATGCCTTAATAATCTTCCTCACTACCCACAACTTCATCAATTTTCATATCATCTGCAAACTTATTAATCAGACCACCAATATTTTTATCCAAATCCTTCATATGTACAACAAATACAGCAAACTTTGTTTTAACCAAAACCTTATGAATTGGCACTCTCGATAAACTGGCAAAAATTATTTCCCTCAAATACCGAAAGTTTACTATGTTATTGCAATCTCCAAGTAGTCGGTTGAGGGTGCGAGTGAGAAGGCTGCCTGCTGGTAAGTTTTATGTAAGGTAAAGTTTAAGTGATTTATATTATAAACGAAATGTAACAGTGATGTGTGTAGCTGCCCCATTACGCTTCTATTACTTACTATATATTTTTCCATTGATTATATGGACCTTTCGATCAACCTAAACACTCCTGGTCCCACTAATAAAACATTTGCTATTTTACAAACAACAGAGGTCCCAGTATTGACCTGTGCAGAACACCACTGGCTACAGACCTCCAGTCAGACCCCTCCACAACTACCCACTGTCTTCGATGGCCAATCCAATTTTGTATCCAACTTGCTAACTCACCATGGATCTCCTGGGCCTTGATTTTCTGGAGCCTACCACGAGGGACCTTGTTAAATGCTTTAGCAAAGTCCATGTAGACACCATTCGCTTCCCTCTTTAATCATTTTCATAGCTTCCTCAAAAGCCTCAATCAAATTTGTGAGACAAGACTTCCCCATACAATGACATGTTGACTATCCCTAATGAGTCTATTCTTCTCAAAATGTGAGAAAACGCCTTGTAAGAGCAGATCTGTCCTTGGACCATTTGTTTTGGACAGACAGATGCAGCCTTCTGGAGAGTTCAACTGCTCTGAGGAAGAGTGTAATGGTGAAAGGGTTATGAAGGGTGCAGACTAGAGGAATGTTTTCAGTTTTATTCTTTTATTTTAATTCTTCGGATTTGTGCTGAAGATCTGAGGCAGACTTTGTGATGAAGTTGCTTTGACAATTGACAGTCTCATGGCCAGACTTCATTCCTGAGGTTTGATGGATCTCAAACTGAATAGACCTCTCCAGATGGCATCTGGCCAAAGCTCAACAAATGAAGCAGCACATTCTCAACTTCAGAATATCCTTCCCCTTGCAATAAAGGACAACGTTCCATTAGCCTTGTTAATTAAGTTCTTCTCTCCCCCACTGTGAAAACAGACGCAAAGTGCTGATTTAACAAGTCAACTGTTTTCTTATTAGCCATTATAGTTTCACCTGCACCTATCTTTAACTGACCCTCATTTCACTTTAGCACTGTTTATCAACATATTGATAAAGGTCCTCACTAATAGCTGTTAATCCCTTGCCTATTCCATACTCTATTTTTGTACCTCTAAATGCACCTTTATTGCTTTTTATAGCTCTCCCAGTCTGCTTGTTATTTTCACATTTCCTTCTATTTATTCAAGCTTTTTTTTTGAAACTTGATACTGTCTATTACCTCAACTAATGTAATATATTAGTGGCAGATGGTTTATTCCTGTTCTTGGTTGGTGATTAGTTCATCTGTTCAGGGAATTGATTAAATGGTTGGACCTGCTGATTACATAGTGCTAATCTTCTTAATGCTGAGAGATTAAGCTATTGGATACCGAAGCACAGGAGGTTATGCAGTCCATGAGATGCAATACGTACATTTCTGTTACACAGCTACCGACCATTGCAGGTTTCTTTGCGAAATTTAGACACTTAGTGCCACTATAGTTCATTATAATTGAAGATAGTATGACCATCATCAATAATTTCAGTGATTGCTGCTACCAATTGAGAACAACCAATATTTAAATTTATGTTCATGCCACCTTGCAAAAAGAACCAATGAATGATGAAAGCAATGTAACTCCATACAATGAGTCAGTAGGAATTACCTACTTTGTTTTAGCTACATCTAGTTCTGAGAGGAATCTTACGATAGTAACTGCACATTCATGATTTTCCAATCCAGGCTTAAACATAATTTTCTCAGGGCAAAGTTGAAACTGTCTTTTAAACTAGTCTGTCATGATATGACTCAGCAGGTTGAATTTTCTTAAGTATCAGCTAATTGTCGATTTTGGGAAGTTTCACGGAGGGCTTCTCTCCGTGAGCTGTTGCGATTTTTCTCTCATAGTTCTAGGCTGCTCACCTCTATGCATGCACATGGCCACATCTCTCCTGTCATTCTGTCTTACACTGAGCAGCAGAGGAGGTGCTCACTGCTGCTAAGACCTTCCCATGTTCTTGCCACTGACGCCATGTTTAAAGCCCAGCTGTGTGCCCATTGGAACGCTGCAGAACAGGAACTGCCTTCATCGGTTTAGGGGTGAGAAGAATTCTCGAGGAGATAACCAGGAGAGATGAATTCACACCCGCTTTGCTCACAGAAACCTGGAGAACCTGGTGGTTGGAGTGTGGAGAGAAGAGAGACCGTACCAGTCTGGCTTGAGGTTGCTATTCAGGTCAGTGTGGTGTCCACAGTTGTCAGGAACCCTCCAAAGTGCAGGAGGAATGCTAATGATCTTCTGTGCTCTGCAAAGAGTAAGTGCCAACATCTTTTTTGCACTACCTCACACTTACTTTAATTCTGCTACTGCACCCACCTCCATTAAGGCTTATGGTCTACTGGTCTCAATATTGCAACATATTCCTTCAAAGGCTCTCACTCAGTTTGAGAAAGGTGAGTGGAAGACACCTAGCTGTTACTGGAGACTTTCTGGTAGCTCTACACAGACACAAGAGGGCCAGAGATTTTTTTTGCTCCTTTCTCTCAGTCTAGGTTTTCTCTGCTGCAATGACATCATGCAAGCCATTGTAACCTGGTCAGAACATTGCTGTCAAGCAGTTTTCCCATCACCTCTGTGGTATCTGATTCTGCTGTGACTGCTCCAGGGGAAAGCAACATTCTCTACAATTCACAGTGTCCTCCAGTAAACATGGGGCAGAATTTCCATTCCTCGAAAGAGTAAGACAATTAAATACATAGTCTAACCCCTGAGTAACTATTACAAACCTCCATACAAATATCACACATTCACAATTACAGTCCCCTTGATTTTGTACACCACAGAGAGTGAGATAGAAGGCAGGAAATTATAGGTCAGTTAGCCTAACATCTGTCATTGGGAAAATACTAAAGTCCACTAGTAAGTAAGGAATAGCAGGACATTTAGAAGCGCTTAAAGCAATCAGAGTCAGCACAGCTTTGTGAAAGGGAAATCATGATTGACAAATTTGCTAGAGTTCTTTGAAGATGTAATGATCAGTGTTGAAAAAGGAGGTCGTGAATTTGGATTTTCAGAAGGAATTCGATAAAGTGCGACATAAAAGGTTACTGCACAAGAAAGGATGATGTATTAGCATGAATTAAGGATTGGTCAATGCGTAGAAGACAGAGAGTTAGGATTAATGGGTCTTTTTCAGGTTGGATGGATATAACTTGTGGGGTGCTACAAGGATCAGACCTGGGCTGTCAATATGACTTGGAATAGGGGATAGTATAGATTTGCAAATGATACAAAAATAAGTGGGAGAGCGTGCTGTGATGAAAACATAAGGAATCTGTAAAGGGATATAGGTTGAGTGAGTGGGCAAAATTTTGTCAGATTGTCGGAGTGTGTGCGGTCATGGAAGAAGGGCGCCACGGTGGTACAGTGGTTAGCACTGCTGCCTCACAGCACCAGAGACCCGGGTTCAATTCCCACCTTGGGCAACTATCTATGTAGAGTTTGCATATTCTCCCCATATTTGCATGGGTTTCCTCCAGGTGCTTTGGTTTCCTCCTACAGTCCAAAGATGTGCAGGTTAGGTGAATTGGCCGTGCTAAATTGCCCGTAGTGTTAGGTGAAGGGGTAAATGTAAGGGAACGGGTCTGGGTTGGTTGCCCTTCGGAGGGTCGGTGTGGACTTATTGGGCCGAAGGGCCTGTTTCCACACTGTAAGTAATCTAATTATTTAAATGGAGAGGGACTCCAAAAATAAAGAGCAACGCAGAAGGTTCTGGGTGTTCTCATGAATGAAACACAAAAGGTTAGCATGCAGGTACAGCAAGTAATTAAGAAGGCAAATTGAATTTTGGCCTTTGTTGCTGTGGGATTAGAACTTAATAATCGAAAACTGTATGAAAACTGTACAGACTTGGTGAAGCTATGCCTGGAGGACTGTATGCAAATGTGATTTTAATATTCAAAGAAGTGCATACTGGCATTTGGGGCAGTTCTAAAGAGATTTGCGAGGCTGATTCCTGGGATACAAAGGTTGACTTACCAAGAAGAACTAAACAGGTAGGGCCTTTATTCATGAGACCCGAGAAGAATGAGGTGGGATCTTATTGATACATATAAGATTCTGAGGGGGCTTAAAAGGGTAGCTGTTGAGAAGATGTTTCCACTCATGCGGGAATCTGAAACTAGGAGACAAAGTTCCAGAATAAGTAACCACTAATTTAAAACTCAGGTGTGAAAGAATTTCTTCTCCCAGATGGTAGTGAATGTCTGAAATTCGGTACCACAGAGGGTTGTGGAAGCCAGATCACTAAAAGCATTGAAAGATAAGGTAGATAGATTTTATAAATATCAGAGAGGGCTATGAGGGAGTTGGCATGAACGAGAAAGTGAGGTCTGGGGCAGAGCAGCCATGATCTAGTTGAATGGTGGGATAGGCTTGAGGGACAGAGTGGCCTGCTCTTGCTCTTTTTTTTAGGTTCTTACGATTCCAGGGGTTTAACTGCACAGGCCGTGCACGAGCTCCTGTAACCTGTGTCGGTGAAAGAGAAATTAGGGGATGTGGTAAACCTGGGAGCTGTGATCAAGGCTTTAAAATCAACAGGAACAAACATAGCTGCGCAAAGAGGAAGAAAACTATTTTTTAAAATGGAATAAAGCTTCTCCAACTGTAATAACAACTCAAATCTTCTGTCTGACCCTGGCTCTGTCTTTCAGTTTAGCTGCCTTTCACTTCTAATGTGATTTACTCTTTCTTTCCTCCCTAATAAATTCCAAACCTCTCATTTCTCTTATTTCCCTTTCTCTCTTGGTCTTTCTTTGTCCTTCCCGTCACCATCTCAGGACTTCTGTCTTTTCTCCAGTTTGAACATCTCTGTTTGGTGTAACTCCACATCAAAAGGAGTCTGTTCTTTCTCTTCCACTTGATGGCCTTTATTAAAAATCCAGTAATTGGATGTGAGCCTGTACAGGCCAGGCCAGCATTTGTTGTCCATGCCTAATTACCCTTGAGCACGTGCTGGTGAGTCACCTTCTTGGACAGTTGAAGTCCTTATGGTGTCGGTCCACACGTGGTACTCTCAGAGAGAAACCTCCTGGAGTTTGACCCATTTTCCTCTCACTTTCTTTCATCTCTCTTTGTAAGATTTGAATTAAAATCCCAGTGGATTTGGTTGGGTAGTTTAAATGAATTAGGAGAAACATTTACCTTATAACATGAGTCCGTTAAAGCCTAATCTATTGCCCAGCAGAGCCAGACCTCCCTTTCCCCTCTAGGGTTGGAAACCCAAAAGTGTCTGTTATTCTTTTTGAGTCTTGATGTGCTAACTCTTAACTCGCCTCCTTTCTTGAATGGACACTGATTTTGCTGCTTTTCCTTTGCTTTGCTACGTCCCTTAATTTTGTAACTTGCCCAGTGAGAAAGGTGATGCTAAACAATCAAGTTTTGTTTTGTATCATTGCCATTAAGGCCAGCAAGCTGTGCCCTTTCCTTTGTAAGAGAAGCCTGCTTGCTGTCCCTGAGGATGGGGAAAAACACAGATCCCAAGGAGAAAAGTTTCAGGAGGTGATTAAATTTAACTATTGCTAGTATTGTGAACTTGTAGCGTGGGTTGGTACCTGGGACTTCGATGTTGTGGCCATTACAGAGACGTGGGTAGAACAGGGACAGGAATGTCTATTGCAGGTTCCAGGGTTTAAATGTTTTAGTAGGGTCAGAGGTGGGGGTAAAAGAGGGGGAGGTGTGGCATTGCTTGTCAAGGATAGTATTACAGTGGTGGAAAGGACAATGGAGGAAGACTTGCCATCTGAGGTAGTTTGGACTGAGGTTAGAAATAGGAAAGGTGAGGTCACCCTGTTAGGAGTTTTCTACAGGCCTCCTAATAGTCCGAGAGACGTAGAGGAAAGTATTGCAAGGATGATTCAGGAGAAGAGTGAAAGTAGTAGGGTGGTTGTTATGGGGGACTTTAACTTCCCAGATATTGACTGGGAAAGCTATAGCTCGAGTTCGTTAGATGGGTCGGTGTTTGTCCAATGTGTGCAGGAGGGTTTCCTGACACAATATGTAGATAGGCCAACAAGAGGTGAGGCCATACTGGATTTGGTTCTAGGTAATGAACCAGGTCAGGTGTTAGACTTGGAGGTAGGTGAGCACTTCGGGGACAGTGACCACAACTCGGTGACTTTCACTCTAGTGATGGAGAGGGATAAGTGTGCACTGCAGGGCAGGAGTTATAGCTGGGGGCAGGGAAATTGTGATGCGGTGAGGCATGACTTAGGATGTGTGGATTGGAAAAATAGGCTTCAAGGGAAGGACACAAATGATATGTGGGGCTTGTTCAAGGAGCAGCTTTTGGGTGTCCTTGATAAGTATGTACCAGTCAGGCAGGGAGGAAAGAGTCTTGTGAGGGAGCCGTGGTTTAATAAGGAATTGGAATCCCTTGTAAAAGGGAAGAGGGCAGCCTATGTAAAGATGAGGCGTGAAGGTTCAGTTGGGGCGATTGAGAGTTATAAGGTAGCCAGGAAGGATCTAAAGAGAGAGCTAAGAGCAGCAAGAAGGGGACATGAAAAGTCCTTGGTTGGTAGGATTATGGAAAACCCTAAGGCTTTCTATAGGTATGTCAGAAATAAAAGGATGACTAGGGTAGGTATCGGTCCAGTCAAGGATAGTAGTGGGAAGTTGTGCGTGGAGGCAGAGGAGATTGGAGAGACACTAAATCAATACTTTTCATCAGTATTCACTCAGGAACAGGACATTTTGTTGCTGATGTGAATATTGAGTCACAAGTGATTACAATGGATGGCTTTGAGGTACGTAGGGAAGAGGTCTGGGGAATACTGGAAAGGGTGAAAATAGATAAGTTCCCTGGGCCTGATGGCATTCATCCTAGGATCCTCTGGGAAGCTAGGGAGGAGATAGCAGAGCCATTGGCCTTGATTTTTATGTCGTCATTGTCTACAGGAATAGTGCCAGAAGACTGGAGGATCGCGAATGTGGTCCCCTTGTTCAAGAAAGGGAGTAGGGACAGCCCTAGTAACTATAGGCCAGTGAGTCTTACTTCTGTTGTGGGCAAAGTCTTAGAGAGAATTGTAAGGGATAGGATTTATGAACATCTGGATAGGAATAATGTGATCAAGGATAGTCAGCATGGTTTTGTGAAGGGCAGGTCGTGCCTCACAAACCTTATTGAGTTCTTTGAGAAGGTGACCAAGGAAGTGGACAAGGGTAAAGCAGTAGATGTGGTGTATATGGATTTTAGCAAGGCGTTCGATAAGGTACCGCATGGTAGGCTACTGCAAAAATTACGGAGGTATGGCATTGAGGGTGCATTAGAGGTTTGGATTAGGAATTGGCTGGCTGGAAGGAGACAGAGGGTAGTAGTTGATGGTAAAGGTTCATCTTGGAGTGCAGTTACTAGTGGTGTTCCACAAGGATCTGTTTTGGGACCATTGCTGTTTGTCATTTTTATAAATGACCTGGAGGAGGGGCTTGAAGGCTGGGTGAGCAAGTTTGCGGATGATACGAAAGTCGGTGGAGTGGTGGACAGCGAAGAAGGCTGTGGCAGGTTACAGCGGGATATAGATAAGTTGCAGAGCTGGGCAGAAAGGTGGAAAATGGAGTTCAATGTAGCTAAGTGTGAAGTCATTCACTTTGGTTGGAGTAATAAGAATTACTGGGCTAATGGTAGGCTACTTGGTAGTGTTGATGAGCAGAGGGATCTTGGTGTCCATGTACACAGATCTCTGAAAGTTGCCACCCAGGTAAATAGTGCTGTGAAGAAGGCATATGGCGTACTGGGCTTTATTGGTAGAGGAATTGAGTTCCAGAGTCCTGAGGTCATGTTGCAGTTGTATAAGACTCTGGTGCGGCCTTATCTGGAGTATTGTGTACAGTTTTGGTCGCCATACTATAGGAAGGATGTGGAGGCACTGGAACGGGTGCAGAGGAGGTTTACCAGGATGTTGCCTGGCATGGTCGGAAGATCGTATGAGGAAAGGCTGACGAACTTGGGGCTGTTCTCATTGGAGAAAAGAAGGTTTAGGGGAGATTTGATAGAGGTGTACAAGATGATGAGGGGTTTAGATAGGGTTGACAGTGAGAACCTTTTTCCGCGTATGGAGTCAGCTGTTACTAGGGGACACAGCTTTAAATTAAGGGGAGGTTGGTATAGGACAGATGTTAGGGGTAGATTCTTTACTCAGCGGGTTGTGAGTTCATGGAATGCCCTGCCAGTATCAGTGGTGGACTCTCCCTCTTTATGGTCATTCAAGCGGGCATTGGATAAGCATATGGAGGTTATTGGGCTAGTGTAGGTTAGGTTAGCTTCAGTCGGCGCAACATCGAGGGCCGAAGGGCCTGTACTGCGCTGTATTTTTCTATGTTCTATGTTCTATTGTCTCATATTCTTTGCAGACTTATTCAATTTTTACAAGGTTAAAATTTTATGCAAAACTTTCATGATGTGCATTGAGAGGTACATTGCAACTGACAGAGATTTGGAAACAAAATGTGTTTTTTTGTTGTCAAGGTGCAACCATTTTTATTTTGGTTTTTGTCAGAAAGATATTTTGACCCTAGTAGTGGAGTGTTGGGCTTTGGGCAATGACTGTCTTCTCAAGTTCTGGGAATACTCATTAGACACAGCTGTCCAATGTTACAATTGGATAAAGCAGCTTTATTTTTAATTACAGTAGAGTTAGCTCAGTGTGTGTCAAATCGTAGAGTTCACAGTATGGAAACAGACTCTTCAGTCAAACCAGTCCATGCCAAACATAATCCCAAACTATAGTAGTGCCACCTGCCTGCTCCTGGCCTATGTCCCTCCAAACCTTTCTGATTCATGTACAAAGTCAAATGTCTTTTAAATATTGTAATTGTACCCATATCCGCCAGTTCCTCAGGAAGTTTATTCCACACGCGAACCACCCTCTGTGTAAAAGATTTGCCCTTCGTGTCTTTTTATAAATCTCTCTTCTCTCACCTTAAAAATATACCCCCTCATCCTGTAAAACTGATATCTCAGGGTTAGTTTAGCTTTAGATTTTCATGTAAAACTGTCACTATTGTTTCAGTTACCTGGCATACATGTCTCCCCAATTTCATTCCCATTTAATTCACTGAAAGATGCTTCATGGTTTGACTGGTCCTGATGATGATCTATGTTTCCGCTGATAACTTTCTGCCACCAGGATATATAGTATGGGACAGTGAGGAAATTAAAAAGATTGTGACTTTACTGCCATCACAGCATTCTGTCCCAATAGATTCTGGCTGAAGAATAATTTTAATTTGCTCTTTTTTTAAGCTTATCACATGAGACAACTGTATGTGCTATCCCATAAATATATTTTTGGTCACCATTACAAAGCGCTTGATTCAATCCTTTAGTGGGCTTGCATTTCTGTTCTTGTATACCTGAAAAGAATTATTTTACATCAAAGAGAAAATTGCTTGGTGCTTTTGCTTGTGACAGGAGGAAGTGCTGCCTGTAGCTCTGATAACTGAATGGGATAAATGTTTTGTTGATATTCAGATTGAGTTAATGTGCCTATAACAGAGGTGGCAGGACAAATTTAATCATAGGAGGTCTATTAAACAGTTGCAGCTCAGGGAGATATTATTCAGTCCCTCATATCTGTGCTGGCTGAATAAGATAACCTCGCTGTTCATTCTTCTCTCACCTTCTCAGCCCCCGACTGTATTCCCTGTACACCCATTTCTGTTTGCTGACGACGTGCTTGGTGTCATGATACAATGATAAGAATCTCTCTCTCAATGTCGGTAAAACAAAAGAATTGATCATTGACTTCAGGAAGAAAGGAGGAAGCCACGTTCCCCATCCTCATCAACAGAGCTGAGGTAGAGAGAGTCGAGAGCGCCAAATTCCTTGAAGTGACGATAACCAACAAGCTGTCCTGGACCTCCCCCATAGATGTGACGGTCAAGAAGGTACAACAACACCTCTTCCTCCTCAGGTGGCTCAGGGAATTCAACATGTTCCTCACTAACTTTTACAGATGCACCACAGAAAGCATTCTATCCGGGTACATAACAGCACGTCAACTGCTCTGCCCAGGAACTTAAGAAGCTACAGGAAGTTAAGTGCACAGCCCAGACCATCTTGGAAGCCAACTTTCCATCGGTGAGGGTCTACTCGCACTTATTTAGTTGTCACTATGGTGATGCCCTGAGGTAGCCACTGATTCCATGGGCAAAGGTGCCTGCATCATCTTGTCACTCTTGGTGGAGACTAACTCCTCTGATCAAACATAGTGTGGCTGAAAAGCCTTTCATATAACACAGTGGTGTTACATGGACAGGTGTTTAGGGAAGGCCTGTCTTCCTCAAAGGCTGCCCCCATATGCAATAAAATAATTGAACAACACCTGAAGTTGGGCTCTGGCAAATTTTATATTTAATTCACTTTGGATAATGACATGCCAATACATCCACATTTTCTATCTCATCAGATGATCATTTACGATCACCTTTGTTACTGACCCAAGGTACACATCTGTGCCTATTGAGCAGCACTTAACAAATCCTGCAGTGTTTCCACTACTGTCCCTGTCTACCACCAGCTCTTGCTCACCAGAAAATGCAACCATCGTCCTTCCAGATCTCACCAAAGTGAACATATCTGAGTTGGTGTATGGTCCCATGTGACCAGGCATCCTCAGAGTGAGTGACTTCACCTGAGAAGCTGCTGTCATTCTCTCCTGCAACTCCACAGAGGCTTCAAGGCCTTCTGGAAGATAAATCACAAGCATTAGAACTGTCAAAGTAACAGTTATTGTATACATGATAACTTCTCACTCACTGCTAATGTCATCAACAGAAGTGAGAACGATATCTCATGGGGTCATCTGTCATTTAATTCTGTCACCAGTTGGCTGTGCAGCCCCCATCTCTCCTTCTCCAAAGGGCAAACAGGTCGAGGCTCCAGCAGCTGTCTGTTGTAAAATGGCTGAAAGACCATCTCTGGTTCCCTCCCTCGTATTCTGTTCTCTGTTCCCCAGCCAGGGGGCAAAGAGAGTGAAAGGAAAGGCATGTGTTAATTCAATGAAGGGAAAGCACTTGGAGGTGACTCTGAGGGAGAGGCATGATGATGTAGAAAGACAGGAGTGGAAAATGATGGTTCAACAAGGAGGAATGTGGGAAAGCTGGGAGCGATTTGTTTTCAAGTAGTCGTGGCCATTGCTAGTGGTGACAGCATTTGTTGACGAGCCTAGTTTGAGCAAATGTGATGTGCTGAAGTAATCTGAAGAGGCAGTGTGAAGGAGTTGGTTGATCCACAGATCTGAATGTTGATGCACATGGTAGTGCATTCATCTTTCCGAAGTGAAAGTGGGTACTGCAGATGCTGGAGATTAGTCAAGATTAGAGTAGCGCTGGAAAGGCACAGCAGGTCAGGCAGCATCCAAGGAGCAGGAAAACTGACGTTTCGCCAAAAATCCTTCATCAGGAATGAGGGTGGGAGCCTCGGTGGTTGAGAGATAAATGGGGGGGAGTCGGGGTGGCGCAGCAGGCCTCCCATTTATCTCCACCTCAGACTCTCCCAGCCTCATTCCTGATGAAGGGCTTTTGCCTGAACTGTCAATTTTCCTGCTCCTCAGATGCTGCCTGACCTGCTGTGCTGTTCATCTTTTCTGCCCTGCCTAGCTCATTAGCTCAATTTTTGCATGGAATCAGCAACCTAGTTCTGGCACTCCTGCTGTTACCCTCACGGGCAATCTTCAGTTTCCTTGGTTTCACTAATAGATGTCAGTGAATTCCTCGAGTTATTGGAGTCTGTACCTATCTCCTTATCATCCAATGCGGCCACATAACCAACATTCTCTTTTGAATTTGAACACTCCATTCTGGCATTTGTTCAGCTCTTCTCCTGACGCTGGAGTCGATCAGGATTCACGTTTGGAGTGTCCCATTCATACTGGAGTTAGAGTTTACTCATGCAGATGTCAACACTCTTGTTCAATCTGATTAGCTGGGAAACTGGGAAATAGTGTGGCAATGCTGTGGTTGGATTTCAGTTACTTTTGGACTTGTCATACACAGGAACCCTGCTCCCCATGCACAGGAACTTAAAATCCAGCTCAGAGTATTTCTTCTCTGATAAGCAGGCAGAGATTGAAGACTTTTAAAGTAGACACTACAGATCAACCCATTAATTACAATTGAAATCCCAGATAAAATAAATTATTAATTCTTCCAAAGTCAATTGGAAGGAGTCAAAATAAAAAAATCAAGAGCTGAACCTTGCGAGCTGGGGAAAGTTGTTAAATTGCATGAAATACTTTTGAAAATTTTTGCTTTCAATGATTCCCTTTGGAGAAGAAAGTGCATTATTTGCTTATAGAGATTATTGGTCCTCTTTGTCTCCTTACGCAAGTTTTAAATGGGATAGTTTAAGTAAGCTCAGGGGCTTTAACTTTGATGCACTAAACTTGACCTTCATTTCAGGACAAATGTAAAATAATGTGGCTGAATTGAAAACCAAGCTAGCTGGGATGGGTGGCAAGGGAGGGTGAAGATCATTGATGGAGCTTTGTCAATATTTGATTTGGGAACCCTGTGTACACAATTCATTCAACATTTAGGTATGGGTACATTTAATATTGTAAAGCTCCTCAGGATTACAATAGTGACAAATTTAAGGAAGAAAATATTCAAAACATTTGAGGCAATTAAACAGATGCATTAAGAAGTAGCTCATAATATTTTCTTATTAGCATGGAATGTATTGTCTATTGAAACCTGAGTGAAAAGCATACATAGTGAAGGTATACAGTTAGCATTGAGTGAGAGGATTTGAGTATGAAGATTCCCAGTCATCACAAAATCAGCAATAAAGTAATCAAATACCTCTGTAACACTTTGATCGTGTTTAACCATGTGGTTCTATATTGATGAGGCTCAACTCTCAAAATGAACTTCATCCCAAATTGCTTATGTCATAAACCATTTTTTAAAAAAAAGGATTTGAAATTTCTTAATGCAGTGAATTCCAAAGGGTGCAATTAAAATATTTAAACTATGAAGCGCACAATCCCAACTGCATTCCTTTATTTTGTACAGAATGTGCCGGAACCTGAATATATCTATGCAAATGAAGGTTAAATTGGCTGTGAGCAATCCCATGGTTTCTGACATGTCCCTACTGTGTTCCTAGTGTGCTGACTGAAACTTGATGCTAAAGATCAATTGCATTCTGAACTGGATGTAAAGATTTATGAAAACTGGCCTATTCCAAACCACAGAATGCAAGTAATAGTCAAAGTTATAGGGATTGGATTTAGTTCTCTGTTCTGACCAGACTTGATGAAAGAAGACATAGTGAAGAGCACATATTATTTTGACATGTGTTTCTGCAGGTCAGGAGGAAAAATCAAGGCAAGAAGAAAATCATAGAAAAATTTCATAATGTTCAGTAAAGTGGTGATATATTTTCAGATATCATCTCTTCCAGTATGGTATCTTTTTGTCCATTTGTTGCAGAACCACCGAGAATGCCTTGATTAACTCTCACCAATGTTCCTCATTGGTATTACTGTCAGTCACTGGCACCAATAAGAGGAAGATGGCCACACAAAGACTTCAGGAGAAGTGAGATTCAATCTTGATTAACAGAGCAGATTTATTCCATAGTACTTAATAACTAGTTACTTCATGTCTGAGAGTCCTTTGTAAGACTCAGACTTGAGTTAAGACTAAGTACACATTACTGTCAGTTGCATAACCTTAACACTGAAGTGGAATTAAACTAGAACATAATTGGAATACTGATTAGCTCCTCAGTGCTTTATATCCTGTGATGTCAGTTAATCTTTCAGATACAAACTACCTCATTCAACAATGATAGAGCTGTGCCATCTGCTGTAAACCAATCAAATTCAGGAATTGCCCACTCCCCCATCTTAGTTTGTGCCTCCAATCTGTCAAAGAGGACAGTACATTAGGTCAATTTGCAGTATTGTTTGTATTTAAGGACTATCTGGGGGAAAAATGGTAGATTTGGAACATTTTAGACATTGTCTGAGTTGAAAGAAGTTTTACTGTGTGATTTCTTGTAAGTGAAGCCAATAGTTTAATGCCTGCTGGAAGCAACCTACTGTTTTCATTGCAAATCAAGTGACTTTGGAGAAACAGCTAAGTAAAGCTTTCAATGAGATAAGAAATAGAGCTACTGGGAAAACCTACTTTTCGAGAGGATTAGAGTCTCTTGTGCTAGTAGTTACCTAGAAACCCTCTCTGGACTTAGAGTTCTGTTCTATATAACCAAGTCTGGGTAAAAGAAGCCACTCCAGAAGCTGCAAGGCGATCTTTTGAAATCCTGCTGCCTGTAGAGTTTTCTAGCAATAAGACAGAGTTTCCAAATGTCACTATTTTCTGTCTGCCTATTAAAACCTGAAAAGCTGGTCTGACATCATGTTCTAAAGAGTCAAATTTCAGGTGGTTAGAATCAGAAATTGATATCTGCCATTTATTTGGCTCCAATCACAGGAGAAAGTGGATGTGAAAAGTCATCATGTCCTAATCATTGATCCCAGACCCTTGGCTCACAGAATATTTTCCTTTCTTTTGCCTTTCATTTATGCAGAGACTTGACTTTACGTCTTGTGAGTGTTTCATGTTGGATTAAGGGGATATAGTTTTATCTCTGGATCATAGCGTAGATGTTAACCGCTAGTTGATACTCAATTTAAGGGTAAGTTTTGTTTATAGTAGCTGGGTTAATTTGATTAAATTGAAGAGCTACAGTAGATGTTTATTTCATTCTGGATAGTTGCAAAATAGAGAGTGGAATTGGCCAGTTTGGTAATTGAATCAAAGAAATTATTGGCTGGTGGTGAAGTGGAGCTTGAGCAGTGTCTTCCTCCCGTCACATTTGTAACAGCATTCAGGCATTGCCAGCAGATCCATGGTGCTTTGTTCACCAAGACCAATGTTTTTTGTTACACTTCCCATCTGACAGGAATAACAGCATGACCAGAGGGATACACGACACTATTTGATCACAGGGACTGTAATCAAGTGTCAGTCTTTATGAAGGCAGCAGTACAGTCAAAAAAATATTGTTACATACTCATCCAAGACATATTTGTTAAATATCAAAGTTGTTCCTCTAATGCCACAGCATTACTGAATCCAGCACTTACGTGGCTTTCATGCTCCATTAGGTTGCTTTTTTAATCTGCTCTTTATGGTTAAATACCAAGGTTGCACATACTGCTTCTATTCTGCAGGAAGAAGCTGCTGCAACTCTGTTAAATACCCACAGCATGCTTCACAATTCCAATCACATGTGGCTGACCTTTCATTAATCATTACATTGCGACTGAGTGCTCACCATGAAACTACAAGTTCAAACAGGAAGAGATAAGAGTGCTTAATTGGGTGATTAACATTATTACTGGTTCATTGAAATCTTCTCTATAAATGCAGTCACGGATATACGAAGGAATATTTTCATCACCGGCTTTCTCATAAACTTCCAGAAATCATCATTCCACTTTTCAGCTTCCTGGTCAGTTTTGAGTCAGCATTTACCTTTCCTAAACATGTACCTGACCAAATGCCTTTTAAATGTTGTAATTGTATCTTCCACTCCTTCTGGCAGTTCATTCCATATGCTCATCACACTCTGTGTGAAATAGTTGCCCTTCAGGTCCCTTTTAAATCTTTCCCCTCTCACCTTAAACCTATGGTCTCTAGATCAGGACTCCATTACTCTCGGAGAAAGACCTTGGCTAATCACCATATCCATGCACCTCATATTTTTACAAACCTCTATCAGGTCACTATCTTCAGTTTGATGAAAGGTCCTGATCATTTTAATTATTCAGGCATTTAACTCCTGTGCCAGGTACCATTGTCAACACACCACCAGCTCCCAACAACTGTTTAAACTGTTTGGCATAAATTTGTGTCATCCAAGAAGCTAGGGTAGTTCCTTATTGACTTGTTGACCACCTTCTGCCCTCCTTACATCTGCTTCTCACCCTGTTGTCACAAAACAACCTTGTAGTTTGGTCCTGGTTTTGACAACTAGATGAGAGGAACCCCCTGTGATTGCAAGCTCAGGATATCTTAAAGGAGAATTGTTTGGCCATGGCTCATCCATCACAAGCTCAAACTGCATTGAGCCTTTGCCGTCAATGAAGAAAGCACCCAAGACCCAAGTTTTTATTTTGTACAACCACAAATAAATGACTCCAAGCTAAATTGAAAATCCACAGGGACATTGCAGTACCTATGTGAATCAATAGTTGAAAAGATGCTCCTTTCTCTGCTAATGAATATTTCTGAGCTGCCCTGTTAATTATGTGGAGAACCACAAGAATGCATTTGAGATTACCCATAACTATGTCTTATTGGTGAGACTATTGGTTATGATAGTGAGCAGAAGGTACTCCTCTTCCTTTGGGCTGGTTAACACAGTGATGATGGTCTGAACTGCGCTACACAGATACTCTCAATTGAGGCAAAATGCACTAAATGCCATTCTAATGCAAGTCATAGTGCCCATGCAGCTGCCATACATGTTACACAGCAGGCACATCATAATATAGTCCATGCATAGGATCGATGACAGTAAATAAAATTGTCTCAATCCTATTTCAAGGAAGATTGATTTGGTATTTCTTTCATCACCTCTGCATGTACTTTATCTTGGAACTTAAGCATAAATCCAGATAATTTAAGGCTTGGTCATGTGTCCCCATAGGTTCTATCTTCTTCAAGCTGACTGCATGGAAAGCCTGATAGAAAGCCAATTTAATAAAATTCTTCTATCTGTGACTCAGCCTAAACACCAATTGAAAATAACAGCAAGAATACAATGATAGCAGGAAACCTTCTTGGCATCGTATTTTAAAAATATATCAATAGAATTGTTGGATTGACAATACAATAAATTTGTCAGTCCTAAAATAACTTGGATGAGAAACCAAACTTATTTGTGTCAATATTTTAGTGCGATTGGCACTCTTAAAGCATTAGGCAAGTACACAGGCGTTTGAAGCAAAGTGTATTAAATACCATCCTAATGATGGTTATAGTGCCAGTGCAGCTGCCAAACATGCTACAGAGAGGTACATCAGGTCCTCCATTTGTATAGAACGCTGATTTGATGCCACCATTTTGGAGCTCACACTGTCTCTTATCCTCAGACAGCTGAACACTCACTCCGCAATCCCATTATCACAGAATAGGTTTCAGGAATTGTCAGCTACTCACACATCGGTTCCAGATCGATTTTTAACTGGCTTTTAAAATTAATCTCAGAAGTGTTTAATGCTTCCTACTGATGTCTAAAATTGTAAAAGCAAACAGTGAGTCAGGTGCTGAAGGAGAACTTGTTGACTTCAAGATCCTGCATTAGTCAGCTGACTCCTAGATATTGGAATGCAGTGCAGTTTGGAGAATCAATTGATGTCACGCAAAGCAGGGCAAGCTGCTGGATATTTAAGCTAGATATCCCACTGTGTGTAAATGCTACCTCTAAGTTAAATTCTAACTTATAAGCAGTGTCAGTGTCTGCGTTGAAACATTCTAAGGGGAGGGAATAAGGCTGACAAGAGAAGTCAGGGACAGTATAAAAGCAAAAGGAAAAGCATACACTATAATGAAGAGTAGTGAGAAGCCACAGGATTGGGAAACCTTTAAAAACAATGAAGGACAACTAAAAAAGGAATGAGGAGGAATGGATGAACTACAAGGATAAGCTAACTAGTAATATGAAAGAAGATTGCGCACGTCTTTTTAGTTATATATAAGGTAATAGAGAGGCAAGAGTGAATATTGTACTGCTGGAAAATGAGGCTGGAGACCTAGTCATGAGGAACTAAGAAATGGCGGAGGAATCAAATAAGTACTTTGCATCAATCTTCATAATGGAAGATATCAGTAGCATAATGCGTGAGTTTCCTCCGGGTGCTCCGGTTTCCTCTCACAATCCAAAGATGTGCAGGTTAGGTGAATTGGCCATGCTAAATTACCTGTAGTGTTCAGAGATGTGTAGGTTAGGTGCATTTGTCAGCAGTAAATGTAGGGTATTAGGGTAGGAGAATGGATCTGAGTGGATTACTCTTTGGGGGGTCAGTGTGGACTTGTTGGGCCAAAGGGCCTGTTTCCACACTGTCGGGATTCTATGATAATAGAACTTCTGGAAAGACAGAGATGAGTCTAGTGGCCATCAATAAGAAGAAGATGTTGGGGAAGCTGTAAGGTCTAAAGTTTGATAAATCTTCCAGGCCAGATGGACTACACCCCAGAGTTCTGAAGGAGATGGCTGAGGAAATTGTAGGGGCATTAGAGATCTTTCAGGAACTACTGGAGTCAAGAGGGTCACAGAAGACTGGGAAACGGTGAATGCAACACCTCTGTTTGAGGATGAAGGGAAGCAGAAGATGGGAAATAGTAAGCTGTGTAGCCTGACCTTGATCATTAATAAGATTTTAGAGTCCATTATTAAGGATATGATTGTGGAGTACTTTTGTGCATGGTAAAATAGGGCTTAGTCAGCATGACTTCATCAAGAGGAGGTCATGTCTCACAAATTTGTTAGCATTCTTTGAGGAGGTAATGAGTAAGTTTGACAAAAGGAGAGCCAATGGACAGGATCTCTTTGCATTTCCAGAAAGCTTTTGACAGGGTGCACCATAGAGGCGAGTACATAAGGTAAGAGCCTATATTGTTAGAGGCAAGATACTAGCGTGAATAGAGGATTGACTGACTGGCAGAAGGCAAAATAGGGTCTTTTGCAGGATGGCAGCTGATGACTAGTAGAGTTCCATAGGGGTCTGTGTTGGGACCACAACTATTCACATTATACATTATAATCCTGGACGAAGGAACTGAGGACATTGTTACTAAGTTTGCAGATGTCACAAAGATAGGTGGAGATAATGTTGAGGAAGTGGGGAAGCTGCAGAAGGACTTGGACAGGCTAGGAGAGTGGGCAAAGAAGTGGCAGATGGAATACGATGTGGTAAAGTGTGAGGTTCATGCATTTTGTTAGGAAGAACAGAGGAATGTACTATTATCTAAATGAGGAAAGGCTTCGGAAATCTGAAACACAAAGGGACTGCCTGTTCGAGTTCAGGTTTCTCTTCAGGTTAGCATGCAGGTTCAGTTAGCAGTTAGAAAAGAAAATGCAATGTCAGTGTTTGTTTTGAGAGGGCAAGAATACAAGAGCAGGAGATAGTGATGAGCATGAGGTTTCCTTACCAATGTTTGACCTGATGCCATGCGACTTCATGGGCACTGGAGACTTCAAGACCAACCATTGACATATTGTTTCTTTCAAAGCCTTAAGGAACTGGATGGATGGATGCCAGGAGATCTTTCTTTTTATAAGGGAGACTAGAGCTAAGGTAAAGGTTTAAGAATAAAAGGTCTCTCTTATAGGGTGGAGACAAAGAAGAATTCTTTCCTCTCAATGGAGCATTAGGAAATGGAATTCTCTCTTACAGAAAGCAGTAGAGGCTGGTTCATTGAATTTATTGAAGGGGGAGTTAGATATACTTTTCAGAGTTCAGGGTTATGTGGACCAAACAGGAAAGTGATGTTGAAGCCCCAACCAGATGTTGTTGAATTGCAGAGCAGACAGGCTGCATGACCTCCTGGTGGGCCTCCAGGAGCTGAGCCTGTTTAAGTCTCTCATCCAACCACATTTGGAATACTGTGAGCAGTTTGGGGCCCTATATCTAAGGAGGGATGTACTGGCATTGGACGGGTTCCAGAGGATATTTATAAGAAAGATCCCAGGGATGAAGACCTTGTCATATGAGGAGCAGGTGAGGACTCTGGGTCTGTACTCAGTGGGGTTTGATGAGAAAGGATGAGAAAGGATCTGATTGAAACTTATAAAATACTGTGAAGCCTGGATAGAATGGACGTTGAGAAGATATTTACACTAGTAGGAGAGACTAGGACCTGAGAGCATAGCCTCAGAGCAGAAAGACAACCCTTTAGAACTGAGATGAGAAAGAATTTTGTCAGCTGGTTGGGCGAGCGGGAATTAATCTGTGGAACACATTGCCACTTAAGACAGAGAGAAGGGTCTGTTTCCATGCTGTATAACTCTATAACTCTAGTGGAACAGTCTTTATATATGGTTCTTGATTAGTAAGGGAATCTAAAGAAAATAGGGAGAATAGGGTTGACAAACAAAACAGCCATGATCAAATGGCAGAGCAGACTCAATGGGCTGAATGGCCTAATTCTGCTCTGACACATAGTGGTCTAGAGTTCCGTTACTTAATGGTGTAGAGCTCCGTTACCTAATGGTCTGTAACTCAGTTAGCTAATAGTCTATGTCTTGGTATCAGTTTGAATGTGAAAATGAGAACAGATTTTTCTGATACTTACCAAAGCCAAGATAAATGTTGTTATTCTGGAAAGGGTGACATCTAGATTGAGGTCAATTAGATTACACAAAGGCATTTTGAGAGCAAATGTTGCAAAGTGCTACGATGTGCATAGTTGATTTTAAACAGTGTAGTGATTGTAAGGGATTTCATCTTGCCCAGCATTAACTGAGGTAGTCACAGTGTACTAAGGTCAGAGGTCACACAACACCGAGTTATAGTCGAACAGGTTTATTTGAAATCTACAAGCACCCAAGGAAGGGGCTGTGCTCCAAAAGCTCATGATTTTAAATAAACCTGATGGACTATTATCTCATGTTGTGTGACTTCTGATTTTGTCCACCCTAGACCAACACTGGCACCTTCATGTCATGGTGTGATACATTTAGAGGCAGTGAAATTCTTAAAATGTCTTCTCATTGTTCCTGGGCTGCCAGGCTGGGTTACACTTCCTCAGCTGGGCATGGGAGCAGGAGATAGTGATGAGCATGAGGTTTCCTTGCCAATGTTTGACCTGATGCCATGAGACTTCATGGGCTCTGGAGACTTCAAGGCCAACCATTGACATATTGTTTCTATCAAAGCCTTAAGGAACTGGATCTTTCTTTCTATAAGAGAGACTATAGCTAAGGTAATGGTTTAAGAATAAAAGGTCTCTCTTATAGGGTGGAGATAAAGGAGAATTCTTTCCTTTCAACGGAGCATTAGGAAGTGGAATTCTCTCTTACAGAAAGCAGTAGAGGCTGGTTCATTGAATTTATTGAAGGGGGAGTTAGATATACTTTTCAGAGTTCAGGGTTATGTGGACCAAATAGGAAAGTGAAGTTGAAGCCCCAACCCGATGTTGTTGAATTGCAGAGCAGACAGGCTGCATGACCTCCAGGGGTGGTGATGCTGGAGGCTGGGGCATTGACTAGAATGACTCAGTGACTACAACCAACTCACACTGTTGCTTAATTTGTCTGGTTTCACCAAGCACCTCAGCCAGGCCCGTAATGGCAAGACTGACGTCCCGATCACCGCCCATTTCAATTCCCCTTCCCACTCCCTGTCCGAAATGCCTATCCTTGGTCTCCTCCATTGCCACAGTGAATCAGATCACAAATTGGAGGAACAACACCTCATCTTCCGCCTGGGCTGTCTACAGCCCAGAGGACTCAATATTGAGTTCTCCAATTTCAAATAACCTCCGTCCCCATCCCTCAACTCCCTTTCCAGCCCCTTTCCCCTCCCTTCCATTTCTCTCACTGACCCTTCATTCCAGCTGCCAACCGAATTCATTCCTCCCAAAGACCAACCAGGTTGTACCCACCACCTGTGTTCACCTATCACCACCTCACCACCTAACCCTCTACCCCCCCACTTATAACTCTTCCCCCCCCCCCCTTTTACCTGAAACACCCCTTACCCCACCCCCAGTTCTGAAGAAGGTTTGCACCTGTAATGTCGATGTCTCCTCTTCTTGATGCTGCCTGGCCTGCTATGCTCTTCCAGCCTCCCACCTATCTCATTTGTTTGGGTGCAGCTCTCTCAAATCCCTGGCTGTAAGTCAAGTCCTGTTTACTAGATCTGATTCCAGTCCATTCCCAACAATCTGCGGTTTTTATTCCTTTTGACCTTTCTGTGACAACTGATAAAACTGAATGGCAGCCATTGCCATTTCAGAGTCAACTCACATTGCTGTTCATCAGGTGTCAGCCAGACCAGGTCAGGACAGCAGATTCCTTTTTCCTGACAGGAGAAGCAGATGGGTTATTTACAATGATAACTTTGAATTCCAGATTTCTTTTAACAATTGAATGTAAAATCCCCAAAATATTGTGGTGTAACTTGAACCCATTTTCCAGGAGTATTAACTGAGCCTCTAGATGGCTCGCAAGTCCCAGAGCAGCACAACCTACCTTGGTACACCTGAGTGCAGGTGCGGAGAGATCAGCAGGCTTAGAGCAGAGCGGGACAGTTGTTAGCCTGAGGCCTATCACTGGTGGTTAGACCATGTGCTGAGCTGCTGCTGTTGGAAATTCTTTACTGGACTGTGATGTCAAACCTTTAACTATGCTATAACTATCTTATTTAGAACTTATCTTTTAGGCACTGTAAGTAATGCTACTACTATTCCTTTATTCCCCTTTTGCATTCAAGATTGGTCCCTAAGTACTTGTACCCAAGATGGCACCATTAAAGACAGCCATTGTAAAAACATCTCACTGTGCTCCTGTACTTCTGTACTGGAGTACACATGACAATAAAGAATATTCTTCTTCTAGCCCAGTGACATTACCCCCATGCCATGGTCTCCTGATACAAACAGAGGGGGAGAAAATCTCCTGAACCATAATTATTAGGAACAGCTATTGCAATGTTTGAAATAATCATCCAAGATTAGAGATTTTGTAGTTTTCATGCCCACTCTTTGTCCAAACATTCTTCTGAAAATGTTTTGTAAAATGATCCTTTCTGGTTTTTGTGAGATTTTGCACTGCACTTTTTCATTTTTGAAGAAAATAATTTGAATTGCAAGATGCCAAAATTTGAAGTCTACTCAGAATTTTCATTTCAGCTTTCATGCATAAATAACACATATATTTCTCTGATAATTTGTGCAGCTGATAGCATGAATTTTATATTCCAGCCGTTCATAAATGATCTCCAGTTTTTTTTTTCTGTTTTAATGAAATAGAAAATGAAAATTGATGATGTTTCCCTGGTAATCCAAAAGGGAACAGCTGGTGACTTGGCATCATGCTGTCATTGAAATATATTTTAAACTGGAATGCCCCTGCAGTTCATAGCAACAATCGTAAGATGCTGTAACATCTGGTGTTGAAGCAACACATTTGGAAATGTGTTTATGATCTGTACCTTGATTGGAAAAGCAACTTCTTTTGTTAAAAAAAGCGCATTTTGTTCAAATGTCTACCGTAAAGTAGAAGTATGTCAAATGTATAAAAGTTTGTGCTATATCACAGACTTTTGCAGTGCTGCATCAAGTTTGATACATCATAATACAGTTTGTATAAACTTTGTCCAGGTGTCTCCATACAACAACTTTTTGTACCTATCATGTAATGCTGTGACTTTACAAGTGCTAAAAGGAAAATCTCTGGTCATGGAACTTCATCAGTTCAGCTTTCAGCTGATTGCTGATGGGTTTGCTAATCTGAACTACTGCTGTTGTTAAAGGGTTGATTCATCTTTCTAGGTGCAACCCTTTCTAGGTGCAATTATATATAAATATGTGGCCGTGTTCATGACTTTGTCATGTCAATCTTAGATTTCATGCTAGTTAGATCTTGTAAAATTAGCTTTTGGACATCCTTAAGCAATCAATGACAATTCTTCCAAAGTTCCATGCACCACCAAAAGGAAAGATTGATTAAGAAAAACAACTTTAAAATATCTGAAAGAGAGCAGATTGTTACAAAAATAATTTAAAATAAAGAGGTTAGAAATAAAAGATAAAAGAGATCCTGGGTAAAGATGTTTAAGTTCTTTATTCTTATTTAAAATTGTAAGTTTCATTGTTTGAGTTTAATGTAATAGTTAAATTTGCTTCTGCCATATGAATAATCACTGTGATTGCAAGTGGATTTTTTCAGTTGCTTTGCTCATAGACTAAAAAACTTATGAAGCCAATTAGTCTTGAGAGACTGGGGCTTACTTAGTCTGACAGCAGCTGAAGTGTACTTTGCAGAGACAGAGGGGAATCTCTTTGCATGAAAAATATCAACAGAGGCTGTAATCTAGAAGTTCTGCCCCTAAACGCAGCCTCTGCCTTTTTTATTTGGGGTGAAGAAAAGGGGAGGTAAAAACAATGACTGCAGATGCTGGAAACCAGATTCTGGATTAGTGGTGCTGGAAGAGCACAGCAGTTCAGGCAGCATCCGAAAAGGGGAGCAGTTGGTAAATTAGACATCTTTAATTTCAAAAGGCACATGCCCATGTAAATCAACAGCTTCTTTCATTAATGATTTTGGTGAGGTGTGTGTCTGTATCATAAATTGTGCAGAATAGGCTTAGTTAGAACAAGGAGAAAGTGAGGTCTGCAGATGCTGGAGATCAGAGTTGACAGTGTGTTGCTGGAAAAGCACAGCAGGTCAGGCAGCATCTGGGGAGCAGGAGAATCGACGTTTTGGGCCGGAGCCCTTCAGCAGGAACAACCTGATCAGGAACAACTTGGTTAGAACAACCGTCAACTTTGTGTAAACCCATTTGGATAGACAGAGTGCCTTTATGGAGAGGTAAGGTGTCCCTTTAGATCTGGGCCCATGGCACCTTGGGGAGATGCCAGATGCCCTTTGTGATTTGTCAGGTACGCTTTGAAATTGTTAAAATTAGACTTACTTGTTCATAAAAAGTGTATAAATACACTAGGTCTGTCAAAGCACTCTCAAAATGTTAAAGATAGTTAAACTCGGAACTTTCAATGTTCATTGAAACTGTCAAATCTGTCAGGTGATCTACTAAGCTGGGCTTTATTTCTTTTGTACGTGTGTGAAGCTTGTAAAGAAAAAAAACAAAGTATTCTATTTTACACTCCTAACATAAGCCTGAAAATTATCATTAAAGGATTTGTGCTGCATGACTACTTTCGTAACCTAACATTATCACAGTGGGACGCCAGTTAATTGAAAAGAACAAAGAACAGGAACAGTCCCTTCATCCCAACAAGACTGCATTGACACATGATGTCTTTCTAAATGAAAAGTCTTGTGCCTCTAGGTGGTTCATCTCTCTCTGTTTCCTGCCTATTCATGTATCTGTCTAGGTGCCTTTTAAATGTTGCTATTGTATCTGCTTCTACAACCTCCAAACGTTTGATTGACAGCTCCAAGTAGTTATAGAGTAAAAATGTTTGTTTCTGTAAGAGTGTAAGTATTTAAATGACATGTTTGATTTCCTAAGGCATGGAATGAGTATTTAAGTGAAACATTTATTTTCTCAAGAGTTTAGTTGAAGGAATTTCATTTCTTTTAAATCAAAGTTTATTTTATAATGGGAACATCAACAATCGTCATATACTTTACATTAGCGTGGTTCTTGAGAGATCAGAAGGCTTTGGATTTTACTGTCTTGGATATACTCAATGATGGAGCATTCACAACCTGCTGCAATGCTCCAACTGAGCAGAAGGCAAGTTCATGGAACAACGCTTCATTTTGCACTTAGCCACTTTACAGCCTTAATATCGAGAATTGAATTCAATAATGTCAGAAACTAACCATTTTTTGTCTGCTTTCATTTTCCTTAATCTGTCCCCTTTTTTCCTCACAGCCATGTTTATGCCTCATTTACTTGCTGTTAACAGCAAGGACTAACTCTCTCCCTTTCGCATCATAATTTACGTGCTTTTTGCATCCTTTTATTCTTTCTCCGCTACTCACAACTTCTTTGTCTGTTTCATTTGGCAGCAATGCCATTTGCCCTCTTGCCCTTCCTCTGCCTCAATCAAACATATGAAAGAAACCAATTTCCAACACCTTTTTGAAGATGAATCATAGCAGACTTGAAATGTTAACTCTGTTTCTCTCTCTCTATGGGTCGAACCAGAACTATTGAGTTTCTCCAGCATTTTCTGTTATTGGCTCATATTTTCAGCTTCTGTAGCATTTTACTTTTATTTGAGCATTGGCAACCATCGGGAGCAGATAATTTCAAGGATTGAGAAAAAAAATTGTTCTCATCTCAGTCCTAAGTAATTGATCCCTTTCCTGAGACTGCACCCCAATGTTCTTGATTTTCCATACTGGAAATACAACTTCTCAATCTTTTATGTTCCAGTGACCTTACCTTTCATTCTTTTAAATTCCAGAGAGAATCGGATTAATTTACTCTGCCTCTCATCATAAAACAACCATCTTATCCCAGAAATTGGTCGGCATGGATGGGTTGGACTGAAGGGTCTGCTTCCATTGCTGTACATCTCTTTATGAGTTTATGACTTTATGACTCTAAATGAATCAAATGAATCTTCACTGTACTGCGTCCAAAATAATGTCTATACTAGATATTGATATCAAAATTTGGCATTATGTTGCAGATATGCAGTTTCACCAAACCCTATACCACTTTTGCAAATCTTTGTTTTTCTTGTACTTCAACCCCTTTGCAATAAAGGTTAAGATTCCACGTACCTTCCACATTGTTTGCTATACCTGCATGCTAACTTTGTTTTGCTTGCATGAGTTATATCCAACCCTTTCTGAGCATCACAATTTTTTTAGACATTTGAGTCAGATAGAAAAGTGCCAAGACCAGCAGAAGTTATTGAGTTGTTCTGCATCTGTATCATTTCACTGTCAATACACTCTATAAAACGATTGTGGTGTCCTTCCTGTCTAACATATGGATTATGTCCTTGGAATATCCATTGTCTTCAGCAATAATGCCCCACCAAGTTAATGTAGCGTGGGAAGTGTAGCCCCACCACTTAAAAAGGGATGCAGTCATGCAAATTAAAATGCCTGCGACAAGTGATGTCTGATTGTAGCTATGGTGTTACAGCTGAGTATTTTGCAGTTGTGCTTTTATTATGCGGAGAGGGTTTGGGCTAATATAAAGTAAATGTGTATTTATAATGGTAACTTACACAACATCCTCAGGGATTGTTAAGTAAGAAGTAAACAATTCAGTGGTTGCAGTTAAGATAATTTTAGCAATCTGCTGTAGTGGTATGTCTGACTTTATGAATCAGAATACTTTTCGTGTTCACTGTTCTGAACATTCTTGGCAGTTACAATAATTGATGTGATTGAAGGAGGTTATAACGGCAGAATTGTCACTAGATATAGATCAGAATGGTCATACAATAACAAGATAGTATTATGATTGTACTGTAATTAGAGTTTGATTTGTAGACTTGCTCCTTGCCTTCCCTATTATCAGTTGGTACCAGCTAAGTAGTGTTTTCTTTCAGGTTCACGACTACAATATGTATCTACTGTTGCTCTCGGAAATAAATGGAACACCTATGACCCTGTAGATAACAGCTCTGAAATTGACATTAAAGTATTCCAGAAAGAAGAGCACAAGTAGATAATTTGGCCCCTCAGGCCTGTTCCCCTGTTCAATAAAGTCATGGCTGCTCTATCTGGAGTCTTAATGGCATTTCCTGCTCTCCTCCTCCCCCACACCATCCCCTTAACCCTTGACTCCTTTGTAGATAAAAATTCTGACTTAGCTTTGGAATGTTTTAAAGGACCAAGGTTAGTCAGACCAATGCTGTCTGGAAGAAACTTAATTCATCCTCTCTTCAGTCTTAAAATCTGCTTCATTTTGAAATTGTGTCCTCACTCTAGATTTCCTCACAAGAGGAAAATCTTCTCAACATCGACCTTGTCAAACCCCTCAGAAAATTTGATGTTTTATGAACATTGCCTCTTGATATTTCCAACCTCCAATGAGCGTAAACCCTTTTGTGTTGATAAAAGTAACTTCTTGTTCTAAGTACAGTACCATTTTTTAATTCTTGAAGACTGTATGACATAATGTTCATTATTCAAATGTATTCTTTGGAAAGACATTTGATCCTTCATTTATTGTATTAAATACTGATTTTGTTAATTCACTCCTAGATTGTGTCACTGCTGGCTGGGATCCAGGAAGTGACTGAGAATACTTTTCATCAGTCTCCACGGTAGAAGATACTAATAGCGTTCCTAAAATATTAAATAATCAAAGGGAGAATAATAAACATAACTATCACTCGAGAAAAAGCACAAGAGATGCTAATGGGGCTAAAGACTGATAAGTCCCCTGTGCCTGGTGGGGTTTAGCCTAGGATTTTACAGGAACTAATCTTACAAGAAGGCTTAGATTCTGGAAGAGTCACAGAGGACTGGAAAACTGCTAAGGAAGAAGATGGAAAATTACAGACTGAATAGCCTAACCTCAGTCATGGGTAAGATCCTGGAATCCATTGTGAAGGATGAGATTTCTGAATACTTGGCAGCGTATGGGAAAATAGGGCAAAGTCAGCATGGTTTTATCAAGGGAGTTCATTCCTGACAAATCTGCTAGAAGTCTTTGAGGAAGTAATGAGCAGGTTAAACCAAGGAGTGCAAATGGATGTTATCTACCTGGACTTCAAGAAGGCCTTTGACAAGGTGCCACACAGGAGTCTGCTGAATGAGATAAAGGTCCATGGTGTCAGAGGCAAGGTGCTAGCATGGTAAGGAGTTTGGCTGTCTGGCAGAAAGCAGAGAATGGGGATAAAAGGGTCTTTCTCAGGGTGATAGCCAGTGACAAGTGTTGTTGCACAAGGGTCAGTGTTGGCACCACAGCTTTTCACTTTTTATACATGAATGATCTAGATGAAAGAACTGAGGGCATTCTGGCTAAGTTTGCAGATGGTACAAAGATAGGTAGAGGGACAGATAGCATTGAGGAGGTGGAGAGGCTGCAGCAGGATTTGAACAGGTTAGTAGACTGGGCAGAGAAGAGGCAGATGGAGTACAACATGGGGAAGTGTGAAGTCATGCACTTCGATGAGAAGAATAGAGGCATGGACTATTTTCTAAATGGGGAGGAAATTCATATGTCTGAAGTGCGAAGAGACTTGAGAGTTCTAGTCCAGGATTCTCTCAAGGTAAACTTGTAGGTTGAGTCAGTAGTTAGGAAGGCAAATGCAATTATGGTATTTATTTTGAGAGGGCTTAAATGTAAAAGCAGGGGTGTACCTCTGAGGCTCTATAAGGCTTTGGTCAGACCACATTTGGAGTATTGTGCGCAGTTTTGGGTCCCATATCTCAGGAAGGATGTACTGCCCAGGAACGTGTTCAGAAGAGGTTTACACAAGTGGTCCTGGGAATGAAAAACTTAACATGAGGAACGTTTGAGGACTCTGAGTCTATACTCAATGGAGTTTAGAAGGATGAGGGAGGATCTAATTGAAACATGCAGGATGCTGAATGGCTTGTCAGAGTACATGTTGGGAAGATATTTCCATTGATAGGAGAGACTGTGACCCAAGGGAACAGCCTTAGAATAAAGTGAAAACCTTTTAGAACAGAGATAAGGAGAAACTTCTTCAGTCAAAGAGTGGTGAAGCTATGGAATTCATTGCCACAGAAGGCTGTGGAGGACAGGTCATTGACTGTATTTAAGACTGAAATAGATAGGTTCTTGCATATCAGAGGGATTAAGGGCTATGGGGAGAAAGCAGGAGAATGGGGTTAAGAAACTTACCAGCCACAATTGAATGGTAGAGCAGACTTGATGGACTGAATGGCCTAATTTCTGCTCCTAGGTCTTAAAGTCTTATAAGCAAGGCATTTTCAGGATGGCAATCTGTAACTAATGGAATAGCACTGGGATCAGTGCTAGGTCGACAAGCATTTACGATATCTACCAATGCTTTGGAAGACTTACGTGAATGTGTTATTGCCAAGTTTGCAGCTGGCACAAAAATAGTTGGGAAGGCAGATAGTGAGGATGACACAAGGAGTATACAAGGTGATATAGACAGGTTTGGTGAGTGTGCAAAGGCTTGGCAGCTGGAATATAATGTGGGAAAATGTGAGGTTATGCACTTTGACAGGAAGAATAGAGGAGTTGGACATTATTTAAATGGAGAAAAACTGCAGAAAGCTGCAGCATTGAAGGATTCGGGGTCCTTGTGTATAAATCAGAAAAAGGTAGCGTACACATTCAGCAGGTTATAGGGAAGGAAAATGGAACTTTGACCTTAATTTCGAAAGGAATGGAGTATAACAATTGGCAAAAATTGCTAAAATGCTGCAAGATTCTGTGTAGGCCACAGCTGAACAGTTTTGTTCCCCTTGTCTGTCATATGCACTGACATAAGAGGAAGTCCAGAGTCAGTTCAGTCGGTTGATTGTGAGTGTGAAGGAATTTCTGTTGAGGAGAGGCCAAATAGGCTTGGCTTGTATTCATTGGAATTGAGAAGAATGAGAGGAGACTTTATTGAAACATAGAAATTTCTTAGGGGCCTTGACAAATTAGTTGCAGAGATTGTTTCTCAGGTGGGAGAATCTAGGACCAGATGATATAGTCTCAGAGTAAGGAGTCATTTAAAACAGACATAATCAGGATATTTCCCTTCCAGAGAGTCATGATTCAGTGGAACTCATTGCCATCAAGGGCTGGGTCATTAAGTATGTTCCAGGTTGAGAGAGACAATTTTTAATCTGTAAGGGACTTAAAGGTTCTGAGGATAATGCAGGTAAATGGAGTTGAGAATTATGGGATGAGCCATGATTGAATTGAATAGCTGAGTAGACTCAGTGGGTTGATTGGCCTACCTTCCTCTCTTATGTCCTTGGTCTTATGGACCCCCATCTGAAAACCAGTCCATGAATGCTGAAATACACTGTAATTGTTTGGAGGTTGACGATGCTAATGTTTATATAAGACATGTGTCTTGTTTCATTTTCTTTTGGACTTTAAAATACGTCTTACAGGAAGGCAGGTTTTGTGTGGGCAGAACAACCTTCCACAGCCAGTAGTACTTTATATGTCACCCAAAAAACCCTACTGTTTACTTATGCAGCAATTCCAGGCAGTGATTGATGCGGTGTTGCTCACTGTGAGGGGATGGGGATATTTTTAGCATGTTTGTTCACAACGCAAGCTGACTGAAATTGAAAATCAATGACATTGTTGCAAATCAAGTGATTGGAGGGACAGTCCTTAATGTTCTTTGGATCAGTGCCACCTTCAACTTTCAGTCGTTAACACTTTTGGAAAATATTCGATTGAAAATTTGGTATCTTTATGTGAGTTGGACAAATTTCAGACAGCTAAGAGTGGCAGAACTCAAACTCTACCAAATAGTGAGGGAGTGCAGTATTTAGTTCAGAGGAATTTGTGATTGTGTACAGAATGAGGATCATAGTCAATTCAAAATTATCAAAGAGCAAAGGGAATGGATCGTTGATGTGAAGCCTGTTTACCACAAATAAGGGTGATCATGCAACAGTTTTATTTAACCAAATAAGTGTATTCATCATTTCTGATTCATCACTTCTCTGCCTCTGCTGTAAATCTAAATACACTGCTGAATAATGCAATTAGATTACTTCTGAGGGAGGCAGATTTCAGAATATGAAAACAGAAAGTTGCTGTGTTTTAATTGACATTGTTTGGCGGAATTGAAAAGGATGAGGGGGCATCTAATTGAAACTTACAGAATACTGAGAGACCTGGGTAGAATGGATGCGAAGAAGATGTTTTCACGAGTAGGAGAGACTAGAACTCCGAGTGAAGGACCGATGCTTTAGGACTGAGATGAGAAGTAGTTTTCTCAGCAAGAGAGTGGTGAATCTGTGGAACTCATTGCCACAGAGGGCTGTGGAGGCCAAATCGTTGAATGCTTTTAAGACAGAGATAGATAGGTTCATGATTAGTAAGGCCATCAAGGGTTAGAGGGAGAAGGCAGGAGAATTGGGGTTGAGAAACATATCAGCCATGATCAAATGACAGAGCAGACTCACTGGCCTCATTCTGCTCCTATATCTTATGGTATTATGATACCTTGGACACAAAGCCCTTCAAACAACTTGTCATAATTGACTCCCTGATCCTACCTCTCTTAACTCATTCAAATGTTGGCCATTATTATGGAAACCTTAACCTGTCAAATTGTTCCTGCTATTTTGAGAAATTGAAATAGCTTTCCATTGCCATAGCTTTCTTATATTTGACAAACTGGTTGATCAGTTACCCTATAGTACTGGAACTTTCTGGATAGCATGTTTCAATTAAAACAGCACTTCTCTCCGGGGAGAATTATTCTTCATTCCTTTTGGTAAACTAATACATGCGTTTTATTCCAGGTTCCTTCATCTCAGGAAGAAACCTGGAATAAAACACTTGTATTTATTGAAGCTAGCATTGCAACATGATCTTAAAAGATCAACAAGCAAATAATTATGTGATAACTACAACAGTGTTGATCACCAGCACGAGTGTCCCAATCCCATGTTATAACTCACACAACACATCGATCTGTCTCTTTTCTTTTGACCACCTACCTGTAACAAGAATTTTTTAATTACATATATTTAACACCTATAATGAAGTAAAATTTCCACAGAGCTTCACAAGGATATTTCAAAACAAAATTTGACACAGAAATCACAAGGAGATATTAGGACATATGGCAGATAGATTTTAAGGAGTATATTATAGAAGGTAAGGAGAGGTTGGTTGCACCAAGGTTTTGCAAGGGTATTTCAGCTATTAGGACCGAGGCAGTTGAACTTGTTCCCACCAGTGATGGAGAGATTAAAATGAGGGATGGTCAAGCAACCAGAACTGAGGAATACCAATATCACAGAGGTGTGACACTGGAAGGCATTTCAGAGATAGGGAGAGGTTTGACCATGGTTTTAAAAGCAAAGATGAGAATTTTTAAACAACTTGGAGCAAATGTGGATCATTGAGCACAGGAGTGTTGGGTGGTAAGGACTTTGTACACATTACAAAATGGACATAGAAGTCACAGCCAAAATTCAGGTGACTTCAAGTTTACAGAGGGTAAACTAGGGGGTGTACGGCCAGAAGTGCATTGGAATATCTGAGTTTAGAGGCGAGAAAAGTGCAAAGGTGAGGGTTTCAGTAAATGATGAACTGAGACAAGTGAAAATTTAGACAATATGATAGAGGTGGAGATAGGCTCCCTTAGTGATTGTGTGCTGTGTGCTTGAAAGACCATCTCAGGATCAGATCAAGTTGCAAGCAGTCTGGTTCAGCATCAAGCAGTTGTCCAGGCGAGGAATGAGGGTTAATGCATAGGAAACAGAGTTTATGGTGGGAACTGAAGACAATGGCTTTGAAAACAAAGGTCACCAAAGTTAAATGTGGGGGAACAGGAAGAGAAGCCATTGCTGATGACTCTTTGGCTACAACTGCCTCGATATGAATTATTTCAGGCATGAGCAGTTTCACCGAGCTGATTGATGTTGATGACACTTTGAAGGAAGATATTGTAGTCAACCCTGTCCAAGGCAGTTAGCAGATCAGAGAGTGGATAGCTAACCTTTGCTGCAGTCAGAGAAGATGTCTTGTGTGACTTTGGTGAGCTGTGTTCATATTTTGGTACAGGGTATTATCCAGATTTGAGGAATCCTAACATGGAGTTCCAGGAAAGCTGACACAGTTTGGGAAACGACAGTGTGTGCTCGGTCTTTCACAAGGAACCTAGGTATGGGCTGGTGATTTGCAGGCCAAGTGGCCTGAGGATAGGTGTTTTGATTACTGATTTAAAAGAGAGCAGATGAGGAGCACAAATGGCTAGCAATCTCAATCAACATGAAATCAGAATGTCTGCTTCCTGGTCAGTCTTTTAGTGGGAATCAGGTCTCAAAAGCAGAGATGAGCCTCAGGGTCAAGTTGAGTTCAGGCGGGGCATGAGGGGTGATGGGAGAGAAACTAAAGAAAGGCGTAAATTACCTCATGGAAGGATGGGGAGACATGAGGAAGTATCTTGAGGCAAAATTTGACTATGTGGATGAGGGAAAAGATGGCATGAGGCAGAGATAACTGGTCACATAGTTTTGATGTCAGCAATGTGTTCTTAAAGGCTCACTGGATCTTTGCTTTAGTCATGTATCCAAAATCTCTGGATCGAAATAAATTATTGAATACTTAGGTTCGAAATGCTTTTGCTGGGATTGAGAGTTGATAACAATCCAGAGAAGGAAACAGGCCTCATGATATCTGACTGAACTGGGTAACCAACTGTGTTTCCTTTTGCCTAGTCAGATTAAATATTTGTGACAATCGCAACAAAAGAAGTGAGGGGGCAGTATACGTTCAAACAGATAAGTTTAATGCCAAATCAAGTTCACAATGAGAAATAAAGATTGGATTAAGAATGAGAGAGAAGTAATCAGAAAAGAAAAATATAAAAAGTTTAATTTTAAATCTTTAACACTAATCAAAACCTGAAGGAATGAGACCCCCATACTTGTTTTTTTTTTCATTATTAGAGAGGTTGCTTAACAGCAATGAATAACATTGCATAATTCAGAGGTTGTTCAGATTGAAATGGCTAAGATAGCTTTCAATGGCAAGCTTAGGTCATACCTACTGTGCAAGTGCAAGAAATGAATATCATTCAGAGCATTTCAATGGTGAAGCAGACAATGCGGAAAGCAGACACTAAGAGCAAATCAAATGCATATCTTTATAATTTTCTACTCTTTAATCATAATGGACATAAAGTCATGAAATCAGTAAATCATAAAATTGTGAATTCTCAGTATGTGCTTCCAACATTGTGGCTTTGTGCAGAGAATGGAACTTTAATTTTAAAAAACCCTGCAGACTAAATAGAACTGACCTTCAATTCTGCAAGTGCAAAATATCTCCTTGACAGAAGAATATGTATTTTATTTTTAAATCAGTCCCTAAAAGCATTGCTGGAGAATTGGTCAACATAGGCTTTAATGAGAGCATAAAAATGCAAGATTGCCTGACTGGAGTTGGTAATCATGTCAAATGAGTGAAATGTATTGCGCTTGAAATTAACGTAATTCCCAAAATCTTTGTCCTAATGAACAGAATTGAAAATCAAGTACATTTCATTGTGTTTTTTTTAAAGAGGCTGAGGAAAAGCAAACCATGTTCAGAAGCAGGTGCAGTGGTTTCAACAACCATTCTGCATGATTACACTATGGTTCAGGCACTTATCATCAACCTGCTGGGTTTTCTGAACAGCAAAAAAAATACTGCTTCTATAAATTGAAAAACAGAAGTCTTCAAACTGAGGCCCATCTGCCCTCTTTGAATGCAAATGATCTCACAGCAAGTTTTCATTTTCCAAACATGTGCTGGCCAATACTTGATTTACAACCAGAATTGCTTAAACAGATTATCCACTCCTTGTCCCATTTCTGTTTGTGTTTCCCTTGCTGGGTAGAAATTAACTTGTGTTTCCTGCATGACGTCATTTAAATGGTCATTGGATAGGCATATGGACGAGAATGGAATAGTGTAGGTTAAATGGGCTTCAGATTGGTTCCACAGGTTAGTGCAACCCCGAGGGCCGAAAGGCCTGTACTGCGCTGTAATGTCCTATGTTCTACAACAGAGACTGCACTTTAAAAGTAATTAATTAACTGTGAAATCTTTTGGACATTGTGAGCTTTCGAAGAAGTCACATGTAGGTGGTAAACAAATTATCAAGATATATGGAAAAGAGATGGTGTTACTTATGTAATTTTCTGTGCAGTACTCCGCCTCAATGTTGCTACCTCAATGCATGTAGAATCAAAAGAATAACTGTATAAAGAAGCCTAGGTACTCCATACTTCTAATTGCAGACAAATTAAGTAATCAGGAAAAGCTCTGGCTTCAGAAATGGTTCTGGATTAGGGCTGATGTATTCGGTGATGTATAGGTAGCTCAGTTGGCTGGATAGCTGGTTTGCATTACAGACTGATGGCAACAGCATAGGTTTAATTCCCCCAGTGGCTGAGGTTATCATGAAGAACACTCCTCAGCATTTTTCCCTAACCTGAGGTATGGTGACACTCTGCTTAAACCAGCACCATCGTCTCTCATTGATGAGAGAGCAGCCTGATATCCTCTCAGACTATGGCAAATTTACCTTTACCTTAGGATGGTAGTTGGGGTGGAGAAATAAGATTAGCGCTGTAGGACATAAAAACCTGCATTGACTGAAAATGGAAGTCATCTGCCAAAACGGATTGGTATCAAAACACAAAGGGATCATTGTAAGAATGTCTCTGGAATCTACAGAAAGGCAGTAATGAGACTGCTGGATGAAGTCAGGAAGAGGAGGGTGGCCCAACCTGATGGCAGTGTCCAATGGAGTGCTGCCTGAAGCAGCGGACAGAGGCATATAGACAGTGACTAACTCTGACACCCCATGCACAGTGAAAAGTAAAACCTCATCAGTTGGGATATGCTTCAGGACATCGTGAGTTATGAAATATGGTGTATAAATGTAAGTCCTTCCTTTCTGTATTTATTTATGGGGATGCCGAAGCAGATGTGGCAATTATCTTTGATGCAGTTCTAACAGTCTGGTACCTAGTTCCTCAGCACTTCCATGTATAAAAAGAGAGAGAAAGAGAGCGAGACAACGATAGACATCGTGCCCTTTCAGAGTGGATGAAACAGAAGTTAAAGTAGCTCCTCAACTTTAGGTTTACAAATAGTTATGACAAAGTAACTAAAAGCAGCATAAATATATTGTTGTCATTTTAAGGATTTCAGTGTAAGTCAGTTGAATTCTTTCCTGTTTTATTTGTGGTGTCTAACAGTTTGAACATTCTTATTTGAACATGATCAAAGTTAAGCAGTAATCAAGATGGACTCCACCATGCGTCTTTGCCAACCCATTTGTGTTTGCACAGTAGAATGAGGCAGCATTTCCACCAGAAATGTCATGGTCAAACAGGATGTACACTAAAGTTAAAGCCACTGCGATGAATCGCTATTTCATGTCTGACAGCTGTCCACACAGTTTGAGTCACAAAATCAGTGTTGGCAGCAGCTTTAGGCCCCATTCTCTCCCATGTTGCAGTTGAGTGTACTGTAATGGACAGCTCTTGAAACTTCAGCTAAACTCTTTGATGCATTGGAATCTTTATGCCAGCATATAGCTTTCTAGAATTGCCAGTACCTTACTGGCTGGGTAGTGAGAATACAATACTAAAAAATCCATTCAACCAATAGTCAGGTGGCAAACATCTCTGGACATGTCACAGATATCAACAATTCCACCCTTAACTGTGAAAGGATTACCAATTACTTAACAGTGCATGATTAAAATGCATTTCATTTTACTTGTGAGCTCCTTTCGACACTGAATTAATTGATTACTAAGCATTCATAAATGTGAGTTAATTTAGATAATGAAAGCTTTCACATATCTGGTATGTGTTTGTAATTTAAACACATGCAAAGTGTAGATGACAACTAACTGGCTCAAGCATATGCAAAGAGAAACAGAAATCAGTAATTCACTACTGACCAGATGATGCTGAATTTCTGAATATTACTAAGTGGGAATCTTAACAACCTACACACAACTTACAAAACATCTAATTTCAGTTTTGTTGCCTTGACATTGTAATTGCGCTGCTAGGATATTGAAAACAAGTGAATACTAAATAAAACAAATGGCGTCGAGAGCTGGTTTGTAGGTAATGCCACCAAATCTATTAGCGTTCCATTCCTCTGGGGTCATCCTGAAAGAAATGTACAAATGTACCTGCAATACCATTGAAACTATAAACTGACATTCAAACAGTATCAAAACGACCTCTTTCAGAAACCACATATGAGCTGTCTGTAATTAGATACATATGACTTTACTAGCTGCTGCTAAAATGCAAATTTCTGGAAATCAGCCAAGCCATAATCCTGACCATTATATTGTTGTGACATGGTCTACTGCAGTCAGTACAGGCATGCTTACAGGGATGGTAATAGGCTTCCAAAAGCTTAGTTATCCTCAAATGTCAGCTAGTCCAATAATTACTATTCACTTTGCACTGCAGACCCAATTTTAGAAGCAGTTGTATATATTTATAGCAGTAATGGAGTACATTTGCCCTCTTAACACAAAAATTGTCCATTTAATATTGAGAGCAATGTGCAGTATGTTTTGCAGCTTATATAAAGCTACACTTAGTTTGCCAATATGCTCGAGTTATAGAGCTGCTCTTGGGTTGCTAAGTAAAAATCATTTAGCTTCAATAACTGATCAGCAACAGATCAGGTCTCTGACAAAATATTGCTTCACAGACTGTAGGATGACAAGCAAAAATGGATATATTAAAGGATATATTGTTGACCATGACATTTTGTTGCCTCTTCGGAGAAAGATCTTTAATGCAAAGAGATGTGTACTACAGTTTTTTCCAGAAATAAGTTGCAGAATCTGTCATGAGAAATAGTAGAAAACTAGAACATCAATCTGATGGGTTCAGTGGAGAAAAATGCTATGAAAATATTTAGCTTTTCAAAATAGCTTCATGGCAATTGATAAACACAAAGTTAGTGAAACCAATTTTCTGTAAGAACGGTACAGTTCCTGTTTATAACCTTGAGTTATTTTCTATACAGTCAGTTCTTCTATCACGCGACGGTTGCATTATAGAAAAATCACGCTTTAAAAACAGTGCTTAAAGTGTTGGTGATATAAATGCCTTACAGCCTACACAGTTTAAAAGTTTGCACTGTGGAAACAGCATCCCCAGTTTGTCAATCACATTGCAGCGAATTTGCATCGATGAAACACATGTTATTACAGAACACCCTGCATTCCTTCAATGTGTTAATGGCATTACAAAAGCTCAATGTGAGAAACAGCAGAACAGGAGGAGTATAGGTTTCAGATAACATATAGCTTTGTTGAACTTACAGTAGTTCAAAAGTAAAAAGGATGCATATCTAAAACAAAAACAAGTAGCTGGGGAAACTCAGCAGGTCTGCTTGCATCTGTGCAGAGAAAGCAGAAAGCAGTGTCAATGTTTCAGGACCAGTGACCCTTCTTCAGAAATGAACCCTAACCCTTATCGCTATTGCTTTCTCTCCACAGGTGCTGCTAGACCTGCTGAGTTTCTCCAGCTATTTCTGTTTTTGATTCAGATTTCCAGAATGCATGTTCTTTGTTTTTATTAGGAGGGATAGCTAATTGTGCAAGAGTTGGAGATCAGAACTTCCAATGTATGACAGAAGCCAAGATATGCAGTTTTCTCAAAAGACAAAAGATAAAAGGACAGCTGGCAACTTATTTTAATTGAAATGAAAATTGACATTATGTCATTTCTACTTAGATTAATATTTGAAAAGATAGTGTATAAATATGGGAATAATTTAGATACTTTATCAAATTATGTAGTCGACTATATTTTGGTTAACAAAGAAGTATAATGAAATAACTTTACTCAGAGGTTCTGATGAAATTCAAAAATGTTCAGAATAGAACTTGAGGATGCTAAAAAAGAAAGACATGTTGCTGAAGCTTTTTGTCTTATATCCATCAGCACTCATGCGAGAATGCCAAATTTCACAAGGAACAACAATCTATTCTGCATTAAATAAGGGTACGGATTGGTGGGCAAGTCAGCTCTGATTGGTTGGGGCCTTGCCATGTCGAATGGACCAGGGAACTATTGTCCCTCAATCTTTTGTTCAATTCTAAAAAGATGCAAAATGTGGGCATATTCTTCCTCCTGCAGAGGACAGGTTCTATCGTATTAATATATGTTGTTTGTAGCAAACATAAGAGAATTGCATTGCACACTTGACTGATGAATGTTAATAAAAAATGCTTGAATAAATAATACTGCCTTTGGAAGCCAGATATTCAATTAGTGACTTGTAATACTGACAGATTTTCCCCTTGTCAAGCCTAAACCTCAGTCCACCCTGCAACTAATAGGCCCTGCACCACTTGCACACACCAGCTGTCTATCATAGGCAACACCAGCGCCAAGGGTCCCAGGTCTAGATGAGTGAGGTTGGGTTGGATCAGGAGAAGTGTAGTGGCATTGGCAACAAGATCATGAGGATGCTTTTCAGAGACCTGCACTGTCATAAGCCTCCCATTCCTGATGTTGGCTTCCTGAGTGCTAAATAAGGAAGGACTTCCTTATGGGTCGAACCACAATGATTCCCAACTGTGGTTTTCAGAGATCGGCACCTGTTCTAGGGTTGTTAGTCCATGCACTGCCTCAATCCCAGCAGTGGCTGCCACTCCTCGAGTCACTCTTGGCCACCGCCTGGCAGAAGTCACAACCTCAGGCAAATAATTGAGTTGGTGAACTGCTCCACAACTTGTCAGGCAGCAGGCTGGACCCGCATCTTTGTGTGAAATACTGGCTAATGTATTATTGTTACAAATGGGTTTTTAATTGGCTAGCAATGAGAAAGTGAGTTATGAAGCAGGATCTTGCTCAGCCATGGTCTCTGCAATGCTAAATCATTTGCAGGGAAGCAGATTGGACAACTTAAGAAGCATATTCCTATTTGAATTCATTTGCATATTGTAAGGGTTAATGTGTGTTTGTTGTATTCATAAACAGAATTCTGCTATTCCAGAGGGGAAAATTAGTAAAAAATAATAACAAGTGACACTTCGAAATGAAGATACTGGTATTGCTCGCTCTCCATGGAGCCATGGCCATGTATGACACAGATCCTTCAGTCCAATTCATCCATGTCGACCACATGTCTGAGATAAATCTAATCTCATTTGCCAGCACTTGGCCCATAGCCCTTTAAACCCTTCCTATTCATGTACCCATCCAGATGCCTTTTAAATGTTGTAACTGTACAACATTTTGTACCACTGTACCACTTCTTCTGGCAGCACATTCCATACACACACCACACTCTGTGTGAAAAAGTTGCCTCTTATGTCCCTTTTAAATCTTTACCTTCTCACCCTAACCCAATATCCTCTAGTTCTGGACTCCCCCACCCCGGAGAAAGGACCTTGTCTATTTACCATATACATACCCCTCATGATTTTATAAACCTCTATAAGGCCATCCCTCAGCCTCTGACACTTTTTGAAATAAACAAGACAATTTGGACTCACCAAGTCAGTCACTAGCTTTGCTGGTTTCTGAATTCATTGTTTGAAATCAAGACTTAGATAATGCTCTACTGTTAGTTATCTTCTGGTTATTTCACTACAAACAACAAGATGATGAAGGGAGATCAAATTTTCAATTACATCAATGGTGCTTCAGCGGCACTTTGACTTCTGTGCACACCTTCCTGACTCTACCTTGGATCCCACAGGGTGGCCACTACTCTGCTTGCTTGAATACATTGTCTGATCTGAGATGTCACCTTTTTTTTCATAAAACCTTAAGTTATCTCAGGACAATGACTTGAAAGAAGTTCTGGAATTTGCATATTAATCACTCAAAACTTGCATCCCCATTCCAAGTGATTAAAGACTTAACAGCAGTGTAAGTTTGTTCAATACATTGCATCAGTTGTATGACACTTTGGTCTTTTACTATAAATTCTGTGTTCTGTGATCCTGCCCCACTAGCTGCCTGATGAAGATGCAGCACTCTGAAAGTTCTTACTTCCAGACGTAACTGTTGGATTATAGACGAGTGTTCTGTGATTTTTAACCCTGTCCACCCCGACCCAACACCAACACCTCCTCATCAAGGATATTCTTCTGTCCTGTATGTATTTATTAATTTTCACGTGTTCCTGCAAATGCCTTTTCAACTGAGTCCTTTTAAAATCTATGTTGCAAGTAAGGTATTAGTTTTTCTGTCTTTTGTTGATAACCAATAGAATTGGAGGGGAAGGAATCATTCTGTTCACTTTTTCACATTGTTTTTATTTGCTTTTGACTCAATTCAACTTTGACATGGTTTCCACTTCCCACCAATCTTCTCCTGAATAATTTTGTCGTAACATTCAAGACTATAGGCCGAGTGCAGGGAAGTGGGTCCAATATAGATAATGGTATATTTTTGTTGGTACAGGCTCAATAAGCCGAATGTACTGTATGATTCTATCAATCTGTAATGAACCATGATGTAAACTCAAGGCCCAAGTACAGACCAAAATGTACCAGAAACAAACCGGTAATTTATGTATGAACAATTTTGTTTGGTCAACTGCTATAAAAATCAATAGTGCAGAAGTTATGCCAATGCAGTTGAAGTTCAATGTCACAATTTAGGATGTTGTGACTATATTTTTCTACAAAAAGTCTTTGGCGCAATTTTAACGTATGATTTAGCCAGAAACCCACCTACAGCCAGAAATTATATGTTGGCTTAGCAATTGGCAGATAAGAGATTATTTAAATATGGAGCATGGCAGTTCTTTTACACGGATGCAAAAGAATGATCAATTTTCAGGTGCTGTCTGGTCACTTATAAAGATACCTGGAACCTTGATGTTGTCAATCTCTTTTGCTCTCTGTGAATTAGGAGCTTTCAAAAGACCAGGACACAGGCCTGAAGATTACTCAGGCAGCAGTGGGCTGCCTGAGGATCCGGTTGGAAGGGTATTTTGTGCTCCATTCAGGGAGTGCAGGATTGTTCATTTATCAGTCAGCCAGGCATAAATGACTTCTCTAAAAGTGCTGTGGGTGAAGTGGAAGACCCTTAACACCATTCCTGGTGATTAGATCAGTTAATTTTGTCTTTGATAGGATAAAGTAGCTTACAGATTGAATCAAGCAATGCATCACCTTGTATTAATTCAGTTCACCTTTGGAAAGATTGAAGAATTACATGTGCTTAACACATGCACATCCAGTCAAGATCACAAATGGATTTCTTCAATACATAGAAACATTAAAGATAGGAGCAGGAGTCGACCATTTGATGCCCAAGTCTAATCTGCCATTGAATATCCACCCTCCCCTCCATACCTTTTAAATCCTTTTAGCTGCAAGAGCTAAATCTACCTCCTCCTTGAAAACACACAATGGTTTGGCCTCAACCACTTTCTATGGTAATGAATTCCACAGGCTCTGCATTCTCTGGCTGAAGACATTTTTCCTCACCTCAGTCCTAAAACAATGACTCTGGGTTCTAGACTCCCCCACCATCGGGAGCATTCTTTCTGCATCTAACCTGTCTAGTCGTGTTCAAATTTTATTGGCTTCTGTGAAATCCCTCTTCATTCTTCTAAACTCCGGTGATACAATCATAATGATGCAATCTGTCCACATATATCAGTCTTGCCATTCCAGGAATTGATGTGGTAAACTTTTGCTGCACTCCCTCTCTGGTGAAAAATCCTTCCACAGGATCCTTCCTCAAGAGACTACACACAGTATTCCAGGTGTGGTCTCACCAATGCCCTGTATAATTGCAGCAAGACAATTGTCCCTGTACTGGAATCCTCTTGCTACGAAGGCCAACATACAATTCACATTCTTTACTGCTTGCTGCATCTGCATGCTTACTTTCAGTGACTTGTGCATGAGGATACCCAGGTCTCATTAAACATCCCCCTCTCTCAGTTTATAGTCATTTAAATAATAATCTGCCTTCCTATTTTTTGCTAGCAAAGTGGATAACCTCACATGTATCCATATTATACTACATCTGCCGTGCAGTTGCCCACTCACTCAGCCTATTCGGATCACACTGTAACATTTCTCTATCCCCCTCACAGCTTACCCTTCCACCCAGCTTTGTGTCATCTGAAAATTTTGAGATACTCCATTTTGTTCCCTCATCTAAGTCATTAACATAGATGTGAATAGCCACGGTTCCAGTACCAATCCCTGTGCTACCTCACTGGTCACTGTCTGCCATGCAGAAGAATGATTGTTCCTACTGTTGTTTCCTGTCTACCTATCTCAATTCATTACTCCAAAAACCATGAATTTTAACTTTACACATTAATGTCTTCTGGGGGATTTTGTCAAAAGCCTTCAGAAAGTCCAAAAAAACCACATCCACTGGCTCCCCCAATCAACTCTACTGGTTACATCCTTGAGGGATTCCCATACACTTGCCATGCACGATATCCCTTTTGTAAACCCATACCGTCTGTGTTTGATTTGCCCACTGTTTTCTAAGTACTCTGCATTAAAATCATTGATAATAGGCTCTAGCATCTTCCTCACGACCGTTGTCAGACTCGCTAGTGTATAATCCCCTGTTTTCTCTCTACCTCCCTTTTTACATAGTGAGGTTCCATTAGCTACCCTGTAATCTGCAGGAACTGTTTCAGAGTCTAAAGGATCTTGAAAGAGGAACTCCAATACATCCACTATTTCTAGGGTGACTTTCTTAAGTACTCTGGGATATAGACTATCAGAGCCTAGGGAAATTTCTGCCTTCAATCCCATCAATTTCTCCAACACTTTATCTCTATTAACGTAGGTTTGCTTCAGTTGTTTCTTCTCACTAAAGCCTATGTTCCTTCTCATTTCTGGTATGCTATTTGTGTCCTTTTTGAAGACAGGAGTGAAGTTTGAATTTAGTTTGTCAGCCATTTCTTTATTACCCATTATAAATTCACCCAATTCTGCCTGGAAGAGAGGGACCTACATTAGTTTTCACCAGTCTTTTTCTACTTGCATATCTGTACAAACCTATGCAGTCAGTTCTTATGTTCCCCACAAGTTTACTCTCATTTCTATTTTCTCCTTCTTAATCAATCCCTTCTAAACTGTTCATAATCCTCAAGTCTGTTTTTTTATTCTTGCCAGTTTTTTGCTCCCATTTTGCATCTAATACTATTTCTAACTTCCCTTGTAAGCTGTGGTTTGGCCACTGTTCTCTTTGCACATTTGTGCCAGGCAGGGATAAACCGGTTTTGTAGTTCACCCATTCGCTCTTTGAATGTTTGCCATTGCCTATCCACTGTCAATCCTTTCAGTAACATTTCCCAATCCATCATAGCCAACTCATACCTCATGCCATTGTAGTTTCCCTTCTTAAGATTCCGGAGCTTAGTCTCCTAGTCAACTACCTCACTCTCCACCTTGATGAAGAATTGTGTCAAGTTGTGGTCTCTCATCCCCCAAGGAATCTCTCACAGCTGCGTTACCAATTATTCCTTTCTCATTGCATTATACCCAGCCTAAGATTGCCTGTTCTCTTATTGTATCCTCAAATGAATTGGTCCAGAGCACCATCCTGTATGCACTGTCGGAATCCCTCCTCTCTGGTACTGTGATGAATTTGATTCGCCCAATCGATACGCAGATTAAAGTTAATTCCAAATATTCCTTACTGCATGCACCTCTGATTTCCTGTTTACTTCTAATTCCCAACATCCCCACTTTGGAGGTCTAATACCACACCCACTAATGTTTTTGGCCCCTTTGTATTTCTCAGTTCTACCCACACAGATTCTACATCGTCGGAGCGAACATTGTTTCTCCATATTGTATTCATATCCCTTTAACCAGTAATGCAACTCCACCGCCTTGTCTTTTTCTGTCCATCTGATCTGCCATCATGACAGTTAGTTTCAAATTCTGGAAGGTGAAAATCAACAGCCGATGTGAGCTAGCAGTTCAAAGGTCATCAAAAGCATCCCCACATGAGCTGAGGAGGGCACACGTCTGAATTTCTCATGAGCCATAGCAGCCCTGAGTTGTATTGCTGTGCCTCTGACCAACAGTAAATACAAGCTTTCCAAAGAAAACTCGCAGTATCCCTCATCTTGGAATCGCGTTCAACAATTCTTATTACTTGTGACTGGATTTAAGTACGCAGCATACAAAAGCAGGGTTTTGTGTTCTTCATGCCTACAGGTATCAGAATACGTGGCCAATTGTGTGTAGAATATCTGTGGTGTTTATTAGATTGACCTCACATAAAGAGCCTGATGTAGCTTTGTGGTTAGGCCGTGTGGCTTTTTTTTCCACCATTGCAGACGCATTCTGTAGAAGTACAACTCAAAATGTGTTTTTTTTTCATTTCCTTGTTGGTTTCGAGAAGTAATTCTATGAGAGGAGCATAGCCTGTTAAATGTAGAATACCATTGTTCCTTAAATTAGAACAATCTTGGTTTATATTTCTAGAATATTCCTGAACGGTGGTGGTCTGTATCAATTAGCAAACTGTGTGCCTACTTCTATTCTACAACACAAGAAAAGCATATCTGTGACGAGGTAAAACTCCAATACAGGCAACAGCTTTGTGAAATCCGGTGGAACATAAACTGTAAGATCCTCAATTTATATTTTCATACATGGTCTTCTTTTACTTTGATTCCAGACGTTCCAGCAGTCCTTGGGGCAGAAATCCAAAAAAAGAAACAAAGGTACATCGGATTGATTTTATGAATTTCCTTCTGCCTGTTGCCTTCTATTTGAAGTGAGATTTCAGTTAAATGTTCTACGAAATGGTTTAAGCAGTGTTGAAATCTATTTGATTCAGATTATATGTTTATATAAATTGTAATTTTAATCCTATTGTACCAAACTTTGAAGTTTGACAAAATGTAACTTCACAATCTGTGGTAAGCCTCTTGAAGTCTGTCTTGGCCATACTGAAGGTTTCCATTGTGAGACAGCCAAGAAATTATGGTTATTTCAATGGTCTCTGTTTATTTAACACGTCTGTTATCAAAATTACAGTGCAATAGATAGAAGTGCTGAGAGTATTGCAAAAGGAAACTCTGTTAATAGTATGTTTATTTAATGGTTGAACATGAATGAATGCATGTGCTGGTGAAAAGGGTTTGCATCTACAGTATGAAATAAAAATTGCTGGCATTTTCATGTGCTGCAGAAGTTGCTTGTTAAAATTTTCAAATTATGTGCAGACAGATATGGGCCAGGATTTTTAAATGGGTCTGGAAGAGTCCGGAGGGCAGATCGGGGTCAGACTGGCCGCCCACAAGGTAGGGGCTGATAGATGATTAAGATTGACTGTTGGTAATTGTGAGGCCTGTGAAGCACCCCCCCCCCCCCCAACCTCCCCCCCCCACTTCCCTTGCTAACTGGAATCTCCAGTTGGCAACATGCGCAGTCCAGGCAGACATGGTGGGCTCAGGGCAGGGAGGCCCAATGAATTCTCAGAGTGGCCACCCAGCCTGTTCTCAAAATGGTATGGCTGCAGCTCCCAGCCTTACCAGGGATTGGCCCCTCCAGGATCAGGACCAAGCAGCCACGGCCTTGTCCCTGCATACCCCCTCGCTCCCAGTTCTCATCTAACCAGTGAGGATTTCTGAGGACTGGAGGGTGTTCCATTAACACTCCAGGGATTGGGAGCCTGCTCCCTGCCATTAATTGGCCTGGCATTTTAAACAAAACCTGCCGAGCACGTTTGGAATACGCCAAGTGAGATCAGGAGCCAGAGCAGAGGTCATGGTCATGCTCCTGCCCCAGATTTGGGAACTCCCAGCCATCAAGCTGAATTGTACCCTAGGGAATTGGGACAGGCTGGAGTGGAGGAGCGTGGGTATTCCCCATTTGGCTGGTCTACCCCACAGCCAATGCCGTTGATTGAGGAAAGACCCACTGCCCTATCGAGGAGGCTGTCAAGCGGCCAGCAGCCACCTGGTCCCAGCAGCGCCACTGGGAGCCAGAGGTTACTGCCAGTTCTGCAGCCAGCATCAAAAGCAAAGCAAGCTGAGGTGGAGCCAATAGATTTCAAAGTAAGGTGTCCATCAGAGCAGGCTGGCAAGCCAGGGCAAAAGGTTAGCGAGGTACAGGATGGATGGGGAATGGGCAAATACAGTTTGCCCAAGGGATTGGCAAAAGGAGCCCATGAAGAAGGTCCAGCCATCAGTCTGCCAACTTTTACTGGGTGGCATGGTATCTCAGCATGGATCATTCCTGCCACAAGTAAAATCCTTACAGCAAGGAGGAAGAGAAATTTAAGCAATCATTAATTAGGTGGGCGACCATCCAACACCACCCTTGCCCCTGCTAAAATTACATCGACAGCAGGTGGCAGTGCACCAAGAATATTACTTCTGACGTGGTGCCCAATTTTATTACACCACCCCCATCCCCTCCAGCCCAACTATAATCCCGCCCCAGCTTCATATAGCTGCAGGGAGATGCTCTTGCCTCAGTCCATTCTGAGAGAATCACTTATACTGACATCCCTTTCCATTCCCATTATGGGAGCTCTGGTGTTTCCCGAGGATCTATCCTCAGCCCCCTTCCAGTTGACCTCAGCTTCTACATGTATGGTGATACACAGCTCCACAGCACTACCACCACCTCTCCTGAGCTCTCTACTATCTATCAGTGGTCACTCTGCTTGCCTGGTATTGAATACTGGATGAGTAGACATTGCCTCCAGTTAAATATTGGGAAAACAAAGCCATTGTCTTTGGCCCCAGACACACAATCCGTTCCCTGACAACCATTTCCATCCCTGTCCCTGACAATCCATTAAATCTGAGCCAGCCTTGGTGTGTGTGTGTGTTTCACTCTCAACTGATTTTCTGACCATGTATACACTCCATCACCAAAGCTAACTCCAAAGCCTGGACTGGCTTAGCTGAAGGGATGCTGAAATGTTCCTTCATGCTGTTGTTACCTGTAGACCTGAATCTTCCTATGGTCTACATTGGCATCCTGGCGTACCTGCCATTGTCCAACATTTTAAGACCATGCAGGTGGATTGAGGCCCTCAAATGCCAATTACCTACACAGTTTAGGATCACAATAGACCAAAGGGTGGTCAGGAAGAGGGTGAGCTAAGTGCCTGAAATAATTAATGTCCCCTCTCCACCAAAAACACAACCAGTGAGAAGTTATAAAGTTGAGCCTGAAATTGCCATTCCTTTCTTGTCACTGGATCAAAATCCTAGAGCTCACTTCCTAACAGTATTGTGGGTGTTACTATGCCTCAAGGGCTGCAAGCAAGCAGCACTCCAACACCTTCTCAGAGTCAAGCAAGAAAGTCTGGCCAAGTCAGCGATGCTCACATCCCATGCAATACTTCAGCCTTTAAAAAAATTGCAACAATGTATTATTTTACAGTTGAAATTAATTCTGCTGGTTGTCTGTGAATAAGATGCTTACCTTATAATATCCTGAAAGTGAGCTTGTGTATGCATTGGTGTGTGAAGTGATAGCCCATTGTGAGTTTTGTGCTTTATTCTAAATATCCAAACACTAATGTCAGTTTACTTATTTTATGAAAACCATCATTACTAGTTACGCAGACGTGTACTTGCACAGAAAGGACATACAACTTTTCTGCCTTCCCCAGCCCCCTCCCCAAATGGGAAGGAACCTTGAAAACCAGCACCACATTCAATGAAATGAAGGAGTGAACTTGCGTTTTTATGGACTCAGGAAAGTCCAAAGCATTCCGCAGTCACTGAAGAGCTTCTGACATCGAGTCATACTTGTCATGTAGGATACCCAAGAGTTAAGTTGCATGTAGCATGGCTTCACAACCAATTCCTTTTAAACTCATGTAACAATCTGAAGGTTTCCACACTGGTCCTATGCAAGTTCACTCTTTCAAGTTTTAACAGAACAAAAAATGTAAAAACACAACACTTAGATAAATTGCCCTTTGCACAATTGAAACGAAATTGCAAACAATGTAACCCTATTTTTGCTCATGTTTAAGATAAATGTTGGCCACAGCACCATGAGAACTCCCTTCAACTTCTTGAAAAATTGCCAGGAGATAATTTGTCTCTGCCTGAGAAGGAAATTAAGTCTTGGTTTCATCTCTTATCTGAAAGGTGGCACCACAACAAGTTCAGCAGTCCTTCAGTACTGGCTGGGTTCAGCTTAGCTTGTATCTCTGATCTCTGGACTCCCAGGCAACTGACTCAGTGGGGAATGCTATCAGCGGGCAGACCCTTACAGAGGGGAAGTATTACACTTGTGGTGCAGTGATAAGTTATGTTTATATGAATCATCAAAGACTACTAAAAAAACAAAAAAAGACACATTTTAATAGACTTGCAAATAGCTGGGAATTTGAGTGCTTTACCTTCTCTTGTCTGTGCTGATTTTAGGTGCTGTGACAGCAATGAGCAGGAGAAGAATTTCTTGTAAGGACCTTGGTCGTGGAGACTGTGAAGGCTGGTTATGGAAGAAAAAGGATGCCAAGAGCTACTTTTCACAAAAATGGAAGAAGTATTGGGTTGTACTGAAGGATGTTTCTCTGTACTGGTACATGAATGAAGAAGTAAGATCTAATTTGAACCTGCTTTCTATGAAAATATGTGTGTCATATTTATGAGACCGGGCCTCTTTAAACAGGAGTAAATGAGGTTTGTTTTAATGGGGAAAAGCTTGTTTTTATACATCATGGCCTCAGCCCCAAAATATTTTACAAATAAAATACTTTGAGAATTGAACGAAATACTAAAACTCTGTGTGATGTAAACTGTTAAAGAAGCTAGTTATTTATGGGTGGATTTTGCATCAAAAGAGATTATTAGTCCACATGTACAGCTACATTTACACAACTGCAGACAATTTTTTAAAAGAGAGATGAAGTTAATGTTTAATTGATTTGAGGTCTTTTGCTGATTTTCTTCTCTTTTTCTAAATTGCCGGGCAATAAAATAATTTACTGAACTGAATGTCACAGCTTGGCATGAGTTCCCCACATGGATAAGATCGTGACTGAATCAGCAGGAGAGGTGGTGTGTAGGAGTACAAAGCCTTTGCTAAAAGGAGGAGTGGAAGAAAGTGAAAGCAGGGCTTGAACCTTTCCAATGCATTCGTAACCTAATGTATTGCCAAATCATAGAATAACTTTGACAAGTACTTTGAGCTGATCACTCTATCACAGTCAGGTACATGCATCTTACAGAGAACGAATATAGAGAATATAGAGAACGAATATAAATTAAGACAAGCAGTGAATTGCATTCTTTAAAAGTAATCAGTTGGGAGGAACCATATGAATTATATTTATTTTGTAATGAAACTTGTGTTTGCAAAACAAACTTGCATTTGCTTGCTTTTGGTAATTCTGAGCATTTGTAATATTCTCTAAAACAAATTTTATAAATCTAAAAGTAATAATGGACTGATATTTTAGCATTTCCAGTGCACTTCCCATACAATCTATCTTGCCAATGTTACTGCGATTGGTTGGATAGGTTGCTACAGCTAAACCATATAACAAATGGTAGTGAGAGTTTTTGTGTGTTTTAAGTAATCTACCACGTAATAAGATTTTTAATAAATTTATTTTTTGTTGAAATGAGGATTAAATTTAAATTGTTGCACTTTGAATCCTTAAAAGTGCATAAATACCAATGCAACCTAATGAATAATATGAAAGCTAAGATCCTCAAGATGGAAATTGTGAGTTAATCATTTCCTGAGGTCGCAGTCCCACCTCCAACCCAGCAGTGTCCCCCCGCAATGTTGGAGCAGGATGGCCTAGAGTCACTATATCCTGAGGCCCAAGGTGGGAACAGATTTAGGAGATTGTGAGTCAGACAGTTTAGACTCAGACACTGGTGCACATCTGTACATGAGTGTTAAGCATCCTATCCCTCACCCTAATCCACCCCACCCTATGGCCCCTCCTTAAATTCTACGCCCCCTCATAAACCCAGAGACCACTATTGCATCTTGAGATCCACATGCCCACGGCATACTCCCTCTCCATATCAGCTATGCATCCTCTGTACCCCTCCGCTGTCTCCATAACTCTCCCACACTCGCTGCATGAACTGTGAGCAGAAATAATAGGGGCAACACTTTTTTTTAACCTAATTTCTCTCATTATGGCAAAACATGAATACATTTGATATGGTTGTCATCTGTAACAGATTTAGCTGGGATTAAATGTTGCAAAATCTGGAACTTAATTAGAAAAACGCTAAATGCTAGCAATTGGAGACAGGATGTGTTGGATGTATGCAGTAGGCTATTAGATATCAATGTTAAGATTGGCAATTTTTTTTACCATTTGACTAAAAAGAAGTAAGTTTTACTCAGGATCAGTTCTTCTGCTAAAATGAGCAAACTGAGGAAATAATTTCCCAGGAGCATTTATATAAATAATTGAATGATGGGACCGAAGGCATGGTTTCTAAAATTACTGAAGACACCAAGATGGCTAGGAATATTAGTTATGAAGAAGGCATAAGGAGACCACAAAAGATAGGTTAAGTGAGGGGGGTGCAAAGATCAGGCAAATGGAGTACTCTGTGCAAGCATGTGGAATCGTCTGTCTTAGCAGAAAGAACAGAAAGAGGCATATTATCTAATAATGAGTAATTGCTAAGCTCTATGATGCAAAGGGATCTTGGTATTCTAGTGCAGATATAGCAAATAATTAAGAAGCAAATAGAATTGTGTTATTTATTGCAAGGTGACTTGAATACATAGAATACATCATGATCATGTTTCAGTTATGCAAAGCATTGGTGAAACCACATCTAAAGTACTGTTTACAATATTGTCTTGTTTAAGGAAGGATATAAATGCATTGGAGGCAGTTCAGAGAATGTTTTCTGAACTAATACCTGGAATCGGGCTGTGGGAGGATAGTCTTGTGAGGCTAGGCTTATATCTGCTGGAATTTAGACAAATGAGAGGCAGCTTGATTGATAGGGTCATGAAAGGTCTTGAATACAGAAAGACTATTGCCTCTTATGGGAGAATCTAGGATTAAAGGTCACTTATTCGTGACAGCGGTGTTTTTTTTCTCTCTCTTGTCTCTCATAGAAGGCTGTGAACTCCCTCCCTCAAAAGTTGGTTGATGCCCAGTCTTGGAATATTTTTAAAGCATTGGTCAATAGATTCTTACTGAGAAAAGAGATAAAAGGTCATCAGAAGCAAGCAGAAATGTGGAGTAATCGGAGTAGCCATAACCTTTGAAATGGCAAGGCAGCTCAAGGGGTTGAGTGGCTAAATGCATTAATTTATTAAAGCTGTTGAGAGTGCTTAACTTTGAACTTTAAGTTGGTATATTTTCCCTGAAATTCATTCCACATGTTCAAACATAGCGCATTGCTTTGGACTCGAGTGAAAAGCAGCATTTTTTAAAAAAAACTTTGCAAAGCAAGATGTTTAATAAACTAAACGTTTGAGCAATTGATTCAAAAATGAAAAGCTCCACTAAAAAAAATGTTTAGCAAGTCTTTTATTTTGGTTTTCTTCTCAGGATGAGAAGGCTGAAGGATTTATCTGCCTTTCTGAGTTCAAAATTGATCGAGCAAGTGAATGTCGGAAAAAGTAGTAAGTATTATGGCAGCGATGATCGGATGATATCTCTCATCCTGACTTTATAGAAAGGAAATTAATTCCATATGATTTCCTGATCACAAGAAACTAATGTTCATTGGATGTCAGATGTTCATCTTACGCTACAATATTAATAACTGTATACAGAGGAACCTCGATTATCTGAATATCAATTATCCAAATATCGGATTATCTGAAGAAGATCTCAAGGTCCCAATAGAAACATTACATCAAAGAGGTGTTTCCAACTCTGATTGCATCTTTTGTTTACAATAATTAAAAATGAATTTGGCTTACTGAATGGCTGCTGAGAACAGTCCTGGACATCGATGGGAGCTCAGGCACTGTCTCCAAATTACTGACCACCTACTCTGTCTCTCTCTCTCTCCCCCGTCACTTTCCCTGGAGTTCTACACAGGCGTATACCCTAAAACCCCCCTTCTCCAGATAATTTCTCCAACATTGTTCTGTACAGGGCAAAGGTGGAACCTGTCAAAACAGTAAAAATATGTGTGTGACTGTGTGTGTGTTACTCTGTGTGTGCGCGCTATTTTGAGACTCATCCCCCAAAAGTAACAGCAGTCTTGCTGTTGGTGTCCAGTCCGGCTGTCCCAAAGGTGGGCAATGGTGAGAGTAGGGTGGACAGCTGATGGGGGCCCAGGGGGGCTGCTGAAGGCGGAAGGTGCATGAGGGCAGGGTGGTTGGATCGGACAAGGAGGCAGGAGGGTGGACATTGGGTGGGGGCGGATGGGGAGGGCGGTGTTTGACAGGGTTGGGGTGGACAGCCGGTGGGGTAGGAGCAGATGAGGGGTGGGGTTGGGGGGTAGATGGAGTGGGGTCGGGGGCTCGCGCGCATTATGCTGTTGTCAAGTCTTCTGAACGTCGAGCGGACTTAGCAAGTGCTAACTATGTCAATCCATTGAACTGATTGTGTGTGTGTGTGTGTGTGGGGGTGGGGAGGGTGCGTCAGGAGTGTGCGAGGGGAGGCTTCAGCAATGCTGCACAGGTCCCTTACACACAAGTGTGTGTCTGCTCAGAAACAAACCCTGAGACAGAGAGAGAGGCAGAGTGAGGAAAAAGGAAACTTCAGAAAACTCCGAGCATCAGAGTAGAGGCATTGGATCAATTAACCAAATAATCAGTTATCTGAATGAAATAGTGCCCGCCCATCTTGTTTAGATAATCAAGGTTCCTCTGTATATGCTTCGAGTTCCACAAACGATTAATTGATTAATAATTTAGCTTCAAAAATAAATTACGACGTTCTCTTGTTAAGATTTCCCTCCAGGTTCCTGCCTCTGCTCCCTCCCTCCATCATTGTCTCCCCTCTCTCTCCATGGTCCATTGTTCCAATAATGGGGTCAGAAATTTTCAGTACATGTCATTTTTTATTTTCTTCTATGACAGAACCTTAGACATACAGCACAGAAACAGACCCTTTGGTCCAACATAATCCCAAACTAAACTAGTCCCACCTGCCTGCTCCTGGCCCATATCCCTCTAAATCTTTCCTGTTCATGAACCTATCAGATTGTCTTTTCAGCATTGTAACTGTGCCCCCATTCACCACTTCTTCAGAAAGTTCATTCCACACATGAACCACCCTTTGTGTAAAAAAAACCCTCATGTCTTTTTTAAATCTCTCTCCTCTCACATTAAAATTTGTCCCCTAGTTTTGAAATCCCTATGACCGACAAGCCACATGTGCAAACAAGCAAAGAAATCTAATATTATCCTAAATGAACTTACAAGCCTAAACATAATTGAAAAATATTTCCCTTATGTAAGAATGCTGCTATGTAATCTCCATTGACACAAAAGAAAAATTGCATTCAGCCTTGTTTTTTCAATAAGCAAGTACAAAAATACTTTGGTTATCTCAAATACTGAACTACCAGATCCTGAAAGTGAGAGTTTGTGAATGCTAATCACAGTTTATTAGTCACTGTTCTTAGAGCAGCTATCAAATTAGTGCTGTCCGGAGTATCTGATGTGAGGTAAATGTTTGATTCATGTTTGATGAACACAAATAAATGCTGATTTTCTCAGCAAATATGATCACACTGCAAAATTGTGAGGCTCTGCATGAACACAGTCCAATTTAATAAGTCATAAATATGTAATGCTTGATTTTAAACCATCAAAAGTCCCAAATAGACGTTGTGAAAATAAGTCTGACATTTGAAAGTACATTGTCATGCTGCAGCCTCCTTTTAAGGCAATATAAGACCAGATCCTTCAGTATTAGGAACGGTGATAAATTGTACTTAAATTGCTATTGCACATCAGGATCTCTAGGTAGTTCTGACATGTGCATATGCACTGTAACTTTCCAAGAAGTTTAAACTTCCTAAAGGCAGACATATCTTGCCTGTGCTTCTCTGCAAATATCTCACATTTGTCTCAGTGTCGGAGACTCTGGTGAAATAGGCACAGTTTACCCAAGTACTGTTACACACACACACACACAACACACACTGTCACCTCCCAACTGACAGGACAACCCCATCTGAACACTCACACTCCCCAACCTGACTCCCCACCCACCCTGATTTAATTATCCATCCCCCCCGACTTAATTCCATTCTCACAACCTGACTAATCCCATTCCGCCTAACCGAAACAATCAGACCCCTACCCAACCAAACCTCCTGCCCGCCTAACCTGGTGATCCACCCCCAACCCACACATTACCCAATCCCATCCAACCACTGGCTAACTCACTCATTGCCCCCACACCATGCACTCACTCACTCACCCGCACATTCCCTCACTAACCCCAGTCAAATACTTGCGAGCTTTTAGAAGCTTGCCAGAGTAAAATGGTTGGTGCCCTAAAGAGGGGATATATTCCCAGTCCTGTTCCTCTTCACCACCTAGATTACTGAAGCATCATTGTTTTGAATGGAGTTGGAAATCCCCGCTGGATGTGACGTACAAAATGGTGATTGTCACATGCAGCATTAGCAACACGCGTCTAACTGCAGTTAATCAGAATATCTGGGGCATAACATTTAGTTGGTAATGCACTAAACTTAGATTTTAATATCATTTGAGGTAAAAGACCACAATAAATTGACATGGTAGTCTTTAAAATACTCAAGCTTCAGCTAATGTTTGTGTTTTGTTTGATGCTGTCAGAAACCTTGATCAGGTTAGTTTGTCAGCTTTGCTCAGTCTTATGTTTTGAGCTAGGAGATCATGGACCCAACCTTCAGAACTTGTTCGTACAACCTGTTTTGTAGTGGGCCAGTGGCTCCCAATCTGCAGGTTTCACTGAATCAATTGAACTATTCAGGAAAATGTGACAGAATTACTATGTCAGGCTGGCTGCCTGAAAGACTTGATTTAAAAAGAACAAGGTCCTGCTACAGAAAGCTGGCAGTACTTGTTGTGTGGACACCTATCCCAAAATAAAACCGCTGTAATGTTGGTTGACTGTTCCATAGCATCGCAAATGATTGCTGCAGTTCAAAGGTCCTGTACTTGAAATGAGACATTAAACCAAGGCTATGTCATATGTTACCATTCAGTTGCATAGCAATGATTCCACAGCAGACTTGAAGACAAGCAGGAAGTTCTCCAATATCCTGGCTAATGTTTCTCCTTAATCCAGCACCAGCAAAAACAGATTGATGGGTCACATGTTTTTGGGTTGCTGATGTGCACCCACTTTTAGTGGTGAAGGGACCAGGCATTGCACTTCAGGGAAGTTTTATGAAGCACATAGTTTGCATGAGTATCGTGCATTGATAGTTTTCCATGATTTGACGCAGAAGCATGCCAACTATCAATGGCGGTTCTTGAAAATCCCACAGAACATGAACTAAAATGAGTTGGAGTGCATTTCCACCCTATGGAAATGAGAGGCTCAGGTGAAAGAAAATCAGTATTTTATATTTTGTTTCTATCATCTGATCTCCTTGATGTTTAATTGGTTCCTAACACACTCTAACATGTTCTTTATATGAATAATGTGATAATGGCAGTAGAACAATTTTTAAAATGGTTTATGCAAGTGAGCATAGGAACTATTTAGTATACTATTTAGCCATTCTAGCCTCGTCTACCACTTAATGAGACCAAATTTAATCAGGAGTCTTTGTATTCTGCTTTTGCCAATATCCGTAAAAACATTTTGTTAACAAAAATCTATTAGTCTCACATTTTAAATTCACAACGTTTTTTATGGCCAAAAGAGATGATCTCAAACTTAGTTACACCCTAATGTATTTGTCACAGTTTTTGGCCTTTTGCTAAATCCATCAATATTTATACTTTCATTCACAAAGTTTGCAATGCTGCCTATCTTTGCCTCAATTACAAACTTAAAGTGACACTTTGTCTCATCACCTAAGTCATAAAACACAATAACCATCTAAGATAGAGTGCTGACATCTGAGGTATGTCAGCACTGCTATTTAGATTAGCAATTTATTATCTCTAATCTTCGTTCCCTGCTCCATAAACAATCTTTTCACTGGGTCAATAATTTTCCTTGAAATCTGTGAGATTCCTCTTAAACTATTTGCCAACTGTTAGGCAGTTTATCAAATCCTGACTGGAAAACCAAATAAATAACATCCATTACGTTACTTTAGTCATCATAAATTGGCTGCTGTATTTCCTATATTGTAACAGTGACTAACTTTAAAAAGTAGTTCTTTGGCTGTAAAGCACTTTGATTGTTGTGAAAAGTGCCATATAACACTTGTCTTCCTTCCTTTCTTTAATCAGTAAGGATACTCCTCTTCCTCCAACAGATTTCCTTTGTTCCTGTAGATCTGATAACCTGCGGACCAGTCTTAATGTATAGGCTAGACAGAGCCAGGAGGCTTTTTGACTGTGAGGACTAGGACTGTCCCATTCCTGCCCACATTCCATTATGGTCAATGGATGACAAAGGGGAATACAGAGCAATTCTACCTCCACCCCCTAAACCCTTGAAGACAAAGAGAAATGTTTGAAAAATCATTGAATATCAACTTTTAATGAGACCTTTCAAACTGAGAGTATTGAAATATTTTCATGTAGAGATAATCTGTGAGAGTTTGTGATTTTCATTGTGTGCATCTCTCTTTTTAACAGTGCATTCAAAGCATGCCATCCTAAGATTAAAAGCTTCTACTTTGCAGCAGATAATATGGATGATATGAACAGGTATGTGTGAAATACAATAAAATAATTCAAAGTTGGTGCAAAGATTAATTGGGGTAATTACAAGAACTTGTGTTTACAGCTGTTACAAGTGTTGACAGAACTAACTATTATGTTCTCAGCAAATTCCCATTCGTCACTTTAATCTACTACAATGCAGGATTTGAATCAAAGAATCCCTGCAGTATGGAAGCAGGCCATTTGACCCATCACCTCCACACCAACCCTCCAAAGAGCATCCCAGCCAGACCCACCTCTGCAGCCCTATAACCTTACATTTTCCATGTCCAAACATCCTAACATCTTCACTGTGGGAGGGCACCACAGTATCCAGAGGAAACCCATGCAGACATGGGGAGAATGTGCAAACTCCGTACAGACAGTTGCCCAAGGCTGGGCTCGAACCTGGGTCCCTGGTACTGTGATGCAGCAGTGCTAACCACTAAGCCACCGTGCCAAGCAGAAATGGTACAAAACTTGATCATGACCCATTTGCAATAATCTGCTCACATGAAGGACAGTTTGTCAATTGCGTAGAGCCTCAATCAATGGGAGCAGAATATCATGCTCGTTTCTGCAATTTGGTTGACCATATTTACAGGTCAGAATTTTATGAAACTACCATCACCAACATATTGACATACACTTATTCCTGAGAAGAGATACATTTTGGCAAAACATTTTGTTTAGCACCCACCAGGACAAATACACGAATACCAAAGTTTAGATAATCTGAACTATTTATAAGAGAAAAGGCTATTGATTTGTTGACAAATTAACTCTGATCAGCCAAGGCAATGCCTTTGTTACAACTGGGTGAGTTTCCTCAGTTCATTATGGTTTCAGACCATCTATCCCTAACTATTAAGCTCCCTGGTGAGGAGGAATGAACTGGCTCCCCTTCTTTATTCATTCTCTCCATCCCCCAGTTAGTTGCAATAAGAAAAATTTATAAAGGATCCTTTTCCTTTCGGATACTTTCACCAAAATGAAATAATGTATTAAAATGAGGCAATTTTACCAGGCCATCTTAAATCAAGAAAGAATGGATTTATCAATTTCTTAATTCTTATTAATACTCGAACATTGCCCCAATGAATTATCATATGCAATACACATAAAGACAGGTTAGAAAAAAATGGTGAGTTAGAAAAGATAAAACTTAAAAGACGATTATACAGATCAGCCTCTGAATTGTTCATGAAGAGGGAATAATTGAACATTGTAGCATTGCAATGGAAGTTTTCTGTAGCAATGACATTGTTACAAGGACAGTCGGCTTCACGATTCTTAGTTTTGTAGATTTGTTTGAAACTCTTGTCATTCTCATGCCTTTCAAGTGTGCTTGTATTCCAGTCTGTCGGGTGAAGGAGAGCCCATTGTTCTTCTGTTTCCTTTGTAACTCGTTTGAGTCAATCCTGTATCAGAAGGAATAGATGCGTTACTCTTGAGCAAGGGCTCATCATGATTCCTGTGCCCGTTTTCAGGGTCTATTAAGTTTTTCTGCCAACATTTCCAAATCATAAAATAAGTGCTTATGTTGGTTTATCGTTTGTTGCACTTCTCCCATATACATATAATGAAGTTTGCAAGACATGTGTGTAAATGCAATAATGCAAAACAACTGACCCTGATTACTGCCTCCATGGGAAGTTGCAACCCATAGGATGTGCATTGTGACATGGAATTCCTGGAAGAGTTCAATGCAGGTACAGTGTAGGAGCTTCATGGCCCCGTGCTTTACTCAAAGAGATGTCAGCATAACATATATACTCAGGTTCTGCACAGAAACATTTTGTCCATAAATTCTCTCCAACATTCAAAATTCTATGCCACTGATTTGGATAGCACTACCCAATCCCTCAAGAACAGTTCACACTTGGATTTACACCAAAAACCTGTTCCTTGGATCTATCTTCAAAATGTTGCCACGCAACACATCACAAAGTCACCTGATATTGGTGTGACTGAGATATCCGAAAAATATGTTGTTTTCTTACTGAAACCCACACAATACTTAGCAAAAGTACTGAGCAGTCTCGGTCTACTTGAAGCATTTAAAACGTAGCTCCCTGAGCTCCAACAACGATTCAGAAGAAAGAAACATCTGGTTTCATCTTCCTCATGGACATTGCCAGTTTTATACTCAATGGGTGACAACTGGAAACTCTGCATTTGTGCTTGTTTTATGATAGTGTTTAAGTTCCAAATAAATTAGCTTCTAGGAAATCTCAGCATTCGTTCCTAACTACAATATCAGCAGATAAACCAGCAAAAACTTGAATGTGATCTCTGTGTTGGTGCAGTCCAGGAATTTCAGGGCCTGTATTTGTCTTGTTCATTTGGAAAAGTAAGCAACGTGGTATGTGCCATGAGAAGGAAGCTGTCACCCATCCTGTTTCTTTTGACTGACTCAAAGGGCTTAATTGTTTTATAGTAGTAGAGGATCAATCACTATTAAGTCTTAATAAGAAGAGGGTCTTGTCTGACATAATTTTATTGTGTAATGTAATGAAGTTGAAGTTACACTAGGCACTGTTAGTAAGATTCTGAGGAGACTTTTAGACATAGTGGTTAGCACTGCTGCCTCACAGCGCCAGGGACCCTGGTTCAAATCACACCTCAGGCGACTGTCTGGGTGGCGTTTGTGCATTCTCCCCGTGTCTGTATGGGTTTCCTCTGGGTGCTCTGGTTTCCTCCCACAATCCAAAGTTGTGCGGGTCAGGTAGATTGGCCACGCTAAATTGCCATAGTGTTAGGTGCATTAGTCAGGAGTAAATATAAGGTAGAGGAATGGATCAAGGTGGGTTACTCTTCGGAGGGTCGGTGTGGACTTGTTGGGCCAAAGGACCTGTTTCCATACTGTAGGGAATCTAATCTAAAATAAAATCCCACAAGATCCCACACTGTTCCATCTTCTCCCCACATCATCAGATTGGATGCTGTATGCAGTCTCCAAAATTAACCCTTTCAAAACCTTTTCTTATATAACAATCAAGAGCACATATAGTCCATTTCGTACAAATACCATGATCAATTCTTATAACAAATATTTGCACATCAATAAAAAAGCAGAAAAAATACTAAATGACATAATACAGATTGTAAAGTTAATTTGCATAACACAGAATATTTACATAATATCATCCTTCAGGTGTAAGACTACTTGTGCTAAATGCCAAAGAATGGATCATAATATGTTTTCAACAATTCCTTGTTTCTTTTAATGGAATATCTTCTTTTGGGTGCAGTTTACCTGATTTGTCCAATCTTCAGGCATGTCTTTATAGATGAGATTGAGTATGTGGAATTCATGAGTCTACATCACTGCATTGCAAAGTAATTCTATCCCCAGAAGAGCTAAGCGCTGACAGATATTCAGGCCTCCTATATCTGAATTCATTTTAAGGTGATGATGCTAATCGAATCCTGTTGCAAGGTTAAATTGGTCTGAAACTGGTAACGTCAATATCGCAGTATCAGATAAAAGCACCTGCTCTAACCTATGGATATTTTCTAATCAACTTGTTCAGACGTGTTCTGACTTGAACCCTGGAGTCCTGATCCAGAAGCAGGCGGCACTGCCATTGTGCTACAAGACCCCTTGCTATAACCGAAATAGTATATAATTCAGACTTAAGTAAAGATATCAATATCTTAACTAATACTTCTTTAAAAGGAGTTTGCCCCATTTAAATTCATTTCGCACAGCCTCTGATCTGCCTTTTTGAACCTAAGCTTTAAATATCATTTCATTATGCATATCTGTCACAATAAAAGTTTTGTTTTTGTCCCACTTGGCAGAATATTTCTAACTTAGTGTTCCCAGCAATTGTTATGTGCCAGAACAAATGCTTTGAAATCCTAGCTATAGGCCCCTCGCAGACATGGCCTGATAGGGATCGCCAGCCTGTTCTGTCAGAGGAAGAATTTCTAATCATGGCAGCCCAGGGCCTGTGTAAGAAATGCTCGCTGGCTCTTGAATTGTTGGGGGAGTCCTGCAAAGTCTGCTGTCCAGGCATTTCACTCTTAGTGCAGGCCAATGGAATCTGAAGGGCTACAGTGAAGTGATCTTTCCCAGGGACAGGAAGAAGAGGACATCCTCTCCAACCAAGCAGGTATTGAAGGAGGTTGGTGGGGAAGTCAGAAGAAAGAGAGTGGTCCCTCCAACCTGGAGACAGTGACATCACGAGGTGCCAGAACCATAGCAATGGAAATGCCATTGAACCTCAGGAGGTGATAGTTTGATTCCATCTTGTTGGAGATGGTCATTGTATAGTACATGCATGTTGTGACTGCTATTTATCACTTTTCAGCCCAAGCCTGTATATTGTCCAGGTCTTCTTGCATATGGGCACAACTGCTTCAGCATCTGGGAAGATGTCATGAATGTTGTTGAACATTGAGAGATCACTAGTGAATGTCCCCACTTCTGACCTTATGAGGGAGGGAAGGTCATTGATGAAGTAACTGAAGATATCTGTGCCCAAACCACACCCTGATGAAATCCTACAGTGACGCCCCAGGACTAGGCAAATAGACAAACAAGTATACCATCTTCCTCTGTATTTAGCTGTGACTCCAATCAGAAGAGAGATTTCCTTGTGATTCCCCTTGTCCATTCATCCTTTCCACAGAAATAACTATGATCACCCATATCCTTCTGCTTCCTCTCCTTGCAAAGAAGAGCACACACAACTTGGTGAGAGGCAGACAACCAGGTTGGGGTTGGGTGGAAGGATGAGGGGGAGGATATTTGACTCTCCAGTGAAATGCAGCTTATTGACCATCAGCAGTGAGTATCCAGCCGCTCCACTGGGAAGGTGGATCTTCTCTACGGATGGAGCAAATGTCAGCAAAGGACTGCCATCTGATCCTGTGGAGTTAATTCTCTCAGAAAAGCCAAGAGAACTGAAGCTCTGGTGAGGACCTTATGTTGGATGCTCTCCCTCCTTCCTGCTTGATCTCAATATTGATCCGCTCTGTATCTTGGAGAGCTAGGTGGTCTGAGTGGGCAGCAGCTGCTGCTGATGTTGCAGCTCCAGTGGCTGAAACTATTGGTTGACTCTTGCCATTGCCTCTGCTCCTCAGCAGAAATGGACAGTATAACTGCCCTACCCATGATGCTTTGCCCAATTGAATAGCAGCAGCAGGCAAGTGTGAAATGAGTGAAGTGTTATGCAGGTGAAGTGACTTCCAAGAGTGAAGCAATAAATGAGAGAAGAAGCAATTTGTACAGCAGTCCACCATGGCCAGGAGAGACTGGAGCTTGACAGTGCATCTGATCAAAATCTTCCCAGCATGTCAGTTTCACTGAGGAAGCTCCTGCTGTTGTGTATTCAGCTTGGAGAGTTGCTGACAGGACACAAACAGGTTTTATAGCCAAGAAGTCCAGGATTCAAGATTTGAGCAGGTCATGCTAAATTGTGATAGGTGCATTAGTAGGGAGTAGGTGAATGGGTCTGGGTGGGTTACTCTTCGGAGGGTTGGTGTGGACTTGTTGGGCTGAAGGACCTGTTTTCACACTGTAGGGAATCTAATCTAATCTAATAGCTAACTCTTGACTACCTAAAGTACTCTTAAATTCCTTTCCAACACATGTAAGGGCAGTTTCTTACTTGCCTTCAATGCTACCTGGTGGAAAGCCCGACGACAATGGGTACACATCATGATCCCAAGCCAATGTCAGTTTTCAGAAGTCTTGCAGCCCATACACCTCCTGCCCTCACCCTCCCAACCCTCCCCATCACCTTACTCCCAACCCCATTCCCAGAAATCACTTGCACACGTCTGGGAAAATTCTGCCTATTATCTTTTGAGTTAGCACTGATACTAATTTCTAAATCTTGGCTTACTTCTTCAAATAAGTAATCAGAGCACTTTAAAAGCATCATTAATGGTGTTCGTTTGAAGAGCCAGTATAAGTCCCATAGGCCGAATGACCTCGTCTACACTGGAACAATGCTGTGATTGTGTGAGAGCAACTTGGAACATTGCCAATAAGAGGCAGTCTAATGGAAGAACTCAGTGCAATAATGAATGCATTTGTTCAGAGTGTGTGAAATCTTTATGCTAATAACACAGTGTACATGATTTTGGGAGAATGTGAAATTGTGCATTTCAAAGATATGTAGGTGATATAATGAATACACTGGCTGTGACGAGGCAAGTATTTCATTCTTGTCTGAAACCTTTATCAAACTAATTACCTACTAGAGATTCAGTATAAAAGAAAGGCAATTATTATAGTACCTAGTTAGGAATAATCACTTTGAGGACAACAGTTAAGTATGAAATACTGTGACAAGATCATTTAATCTGTCTCAAGGCTGTGAGACTATTCTGGGAGCTGTATGTCTTTAAGTTATTTTGCTTTTATTATTGGGGTTTTTATTATTTTGCTTTATTGTTATTTTGCAACAGAAAACTAGTTTACTACTTGGATAATTAATCCATCTGCATGAACATTTTAAAAGTATTTTTTTCAGTTGTACACAGGAATATAAATACAATCTTTTCATTCTTCATTGGTTTTATTCAGTAATTGTAAGCACAGAGTTCTGGAGGATGTCCTGATGCTCTATTTATTTGATGTCTTATATAAACAAGTAAGTCTGGCTGCAGTACAACTGGAAAAGTTCAGAAAATGTGCTGTCTGGTCAATTGCATTAGGTGTAAATAGAATATCCTCCGATCTCAGGAAAGTCTATACTATTGTTTCTCCATATCAATACTTTCTCTGCAGGTTTCTTCTCTCTAGTTGAAACTTCGACTCATGTTGAGATCTAATTGAGCTGGCAGAGCAACACTTGAGTGTGTCACTGATATATTCTTTCTTCCTGTATTCCTGATGAAGGGCTTTTGCCCGAAACGTCGATTTTGCTGCTCCTCGGATGCTGCCTGAACTGCTCTGCTTTTCCAGCACCACTAATCCAGAATTTTCTTGCTGTGTGAACCTTGACATTAAGGAAGGGCGAAATATCTGAAGCCACATCCAATGCTGTTAAAGTTTAATGACCAAACAAGTGCCTTTTAATTTGACTTTTTGATTTGAGGCATTGAGTAGTAATTGTGACACCTCCTTTCATATGTCCATAACATATAGGAAAAGATTTAGGCCATTTGGCCCATTGAGAATGTTCTGCTTTCACCTCTCTCCCCAATTCCCTATCCAATTATTCATTGCCCAACCCTATGATCGTCCTGTTCTCTTGCAACCATCCCAGGCTTGACTTGCTCTTAGATAAGCTTAAAGCTTCCCATATATATCTCTCGTATCCTCTGAAGGGCTCATCAGGGCTCTCAGCACAGGCTTGTTACAAGCAGTGATGCAGTTGCCACATTTCTCTGTCTGTCTCTCTCTCTCTCTCTTTCTCTATCTCTCTCTCCTGCCAACCTACCCAGTTGGGAACTAATCTTGCCAAGTTTCATCCTATTCACCTCACCGCCTGTCATTGCTGACTACACGGAGTCTGCCAGCCTAATGTGCTCTCACCAGCCTTCAATGCTTCTACCTCCACAATATCTATTAACTAATGAACGTGCATGGATCCATTGAACTTGTTTTGGGTGATTGCACTGACACCATGGCCTTAATAGAAGAGGGGCTGTGACATTTTTCCCGTTCATGAAACCTGCAGGGAATGGTACCTTAAAATGCTGACGAGGAAGGGGAGGGCAAGACCTGTTTGGTTGTGGCATCTCTCTGATAGTGGTGGAAATAGTGGATGATGGTCCTTTGAGTACAGAGACTGGGGAGTGGAAAGTGAGGACAAGGGGAACCCTATTGTTGTTCTGGGAGGGTGGTGAAAGGGTCAAATATGGTTGAGGAAGGAGGCATATACCCGGCTGATTAAAAGGAAAATATGACAGAAGCGGTCCTGTGGAAGGTGGTCTCATTGGAATACCTGCAACAGAGATAGAGAAATGGGGGAATAGAGTCCTTACAGGAGGCAGAACATGAACAATTATTATCAAAGTAACAGTGGGAGTCAGTGAATTTGTAATCAATATTAGCGGACAGCCTCCCGCCAAGGAATAGAAGCAGAGCAGTGAATGAAGGGAATTGACAAGATGATTCAGAGGTGGGCTGGGTGAAGGTGAAAAAAGAATGAAAATTTGAAGCAAGATTGATTCATTTTTTTCCAATTCTGTACAAGGGAAGCAGCACCCAGTGTACCAGAGAAAGAGTTAGGGGGAAGCCCCAAGAGGGACTGGAACAACGGCTGTTTCACATACCTCACAAAGGCACAGGGTCTTTGTACAGTCCTGTTTGTGGACTTTGAAAAGAATCATAGAATCCCTACAGTGTGAAAGCCAGCCATTCGGCCCATTCAGTCCACACCTAGCCTCTGAAGAGCATCCCACCGAGACCCAACCCCCTACCCTATCTCTGTAACACTGCATTTCCCATTGCTAATGCACCTAATATCCCTGGATACTAAGAGCAATTTAGCATGACCAATCCACCTAACCTGCACATCTTTGGAGGAAACAGAGAACCCTGAGGAAACCCCATACAAACAGTGGGAAACTGTGCAAACTCTCCACAGTCAGTGGCCTAAGTCTGGAATTGAACCTGGGTCCCTGGGACTGTAATGCAGCTGTACTAACCACTGAGCCACCATGCCGAAGATAGATGTCAGCTCTGCAGGGTTGGGAAATTGTAAGATGGGAGGCTGAGGACTGAGGATCTGCAATTGAAATGAGACCAATGACAGTCCTGGAAACAACAGCATGCTGTTCAGTGCTAGGATTATTGTGCCGAGGTAGATAGGAGGAAGTATCTCAGAGGTGGCCCTCAGCTCTTATGTGATATTACTCACTATACTCTCTGGTGATCCTCTTCACGTGTAACCCCTATGCACACTGATTCATGTTTGCATTCAGTCTTGTAATTTCTTGGCTTCAGAATTCTCAGCCCAAATTCCTGCGTGATCTCAAATAAAAGCAAAATATGGTTCATGCTAGAAATCTGAAGCAGGAACAGAAAATGCTGAGACATCTCCTGATGTGACTGGATGTCATAATGTATTTAAAGTTACTCCTGGGGAGCACATTCAGCTTTTCACTACTTTGGGGGCACAATATAAATGTAAATTGTCATTCTTATTCGGTGCCAAGAGTGAAAAGGAGCGCATCTACTGCTGCCCTGACTGAGATCAGCCAAATCAAGACAGACCAGTGATCCAGCTTGGAATTCTTCTGCCCCGTGTGTTATTATTTCCCACTGAATAATGCACAGACCCATTGGCTATTGAGGAACTCTTTAGACTGATTATGAATGAGTCATGGAGTCATATCACATGGTTCATCTGGCATCTGGGCAGTAAGCTGGGATTCTTGTGACCTCGAGGAACAAGTAACCAGGCAGATCAATAAGCAATAGGAAAATGAGTCATTGTACAGCAAAAGTTAAAATGCTGTAAGAAAAATATATGGCAGAATACCAAAATTGTGGCAGAATACCAAAAAAGACCAAGATCAGTGAGAAAGGAGCAAACCTAGAAGAGTGTATTTTAAGCTGCAGTTCTTGTTTCTATCCTTGATTTGTTTCCTGTTGATTCAGACTGTGGACAAATGTGATGTAAGAAGCTGTTGGTCATCTTCTTTTGCATTTGCTACAAAAGTGGTTTTACAAAAAGACAATATATTGCACTGGTTCAGAGACCTTTACATGGTTTTGGTTCAGATGACCACTTTCTTATTGTATCCAAAATTTTGACCACGCAGTATGTTGGGGCTGCAGCATACAAGTAATGCAGCACTAGACTTGCCAGAGCTAAATCTTCAGGCCTCATTCTAATGGTACCAGAATCCTGCTGGTCAGAATAGTCCACTGCTTGCACCAAGCCATATCCAGGGATTGGGGTGAGGTCAACCATCATAGAGTCAAGGTAAGGGCTTAAGGATCAGGCTGACCAGACTGGGAATAAGGGAGACAGGGGTGGAATGAAATAACGGTGGAGTGGGTGAGTGAGATAATGGATCACCCCACTAAAGTCAGTTTTGGATCTCAACAGGAGCTTTAATGATTTGTTAGAGTCCAGTGAGGGAAGATACAAGAGTTCTGAATAAATATGAGAATGCTAAAATAACTTGAAATCATTTAGAAATCCAACACTTTACTTTGTGCTGGCATAACCTCTTGCATAATGGAGAATGTTTAGTTATGTTCAGCATGTCCGTATAATGAATAGTTTTGTAATACAAAGGTAAAAGAGACATCTGCCATTTTGGACTGCACTTCTTTTGCAGGCAGGAGTGGCAGGATAGAGCTTCGTAGATACTGGGCACTATCAAAGGCAATTTATTTTCCTTTGAGCCAGGTGACCACAAGAAATACAAGTAATATGAGTTGTAAGAATATAAGAAAGGAAGAGGAGAAAGCCATACGACCATAAAAAATATTTTCCGCATCTGTGGCTTGGTCATCAAATGAAGGCCATAAGACATAGAAGAAACCCCATTTGGCCCATCGAGTCTGTTCTGTCACTCACTGGGGTCATGACCGAGCTGAAAATCCTCAATTCTACTTTCTCACTTTTCCTCCTTGATTCCCTTACTGATTAAAAATCTGTCTGCCTCACCCTCAAACAAACTTAGTGACTCAGTCTCTCCAGCTTCCTGCAGTAAAGAAGGGGCTGCATCTCCTGGCTGCTCGCTCGCTGCCCTCCCTCACTCAGAGACCACCCGAATACTAACAGTATCCTTGCATTCCATAGTCTGGCCTTGCCTTTTTATGTATTGCCCCTCACCCAGAAACAGCAGACACATATTACCACTGTCTTGCCTTGCTTTTTAGTGCAGACACATAGCCATGGTTGTCAGCAGTCACAGTCAAGAAAATGGGATGGGGTAGCCTTCACTCAATTGGGGGTGGGGGAGGTGGTCCTAGCCCAGTAAGTCAGGCACAGTCCCCCGATACCAGTCCAGGGGCTTGGACATGGTCAGTCAGCCACTTGGGGAGGACAGAGTAAGAATGCTCTCCACATAAGGGGTGGGGAGCTAAATATGGGGTAGGTTCAAATCCTTTTAGACTTTTTTTTGCCTGATTGTGGCCTTCCTTCCTCCTAGAATGAAGGAGAGGCAGGTCATAAGGAAGGTGAAAGTGGGTGGCACAGCTGTGAGTGCTTGTACAGGTCAGGAGGTGTCCTAAGCGAATGAGTAGGTAGCACAAAGGGCATGCAGATTCATGGTGAGTGGCAGCAAGTGAGGAAAGATATTGCAGGCATTGGTGAGAGTAGTAAGTAATGGCAGTAGCTGAAATGGACTGAGAGTGAGGTATTGGAGAGAAGCTGGTAACACTTATGCTGGGACAATGGAGAATGTTGACCTTCATCCTACACAGCTGTACATTCACTCAGATTGCACTGAGCCAGTGAGCAAACTCAGATCAGGCTGGCATGGCCTACTTTCATGTCCTTGATTGGTATTTCTAGGGGAAGAGGAAATCCTTCTTCTGCACCATCATTTCCAGCAGGATCTCCAGGTCCATTCCTGCTTCCTCTCTGCCGTGTCCAGGGCAAAGTCTGAAACCATGTAGGGCCACTATGGACTGGCTGCTTGTCTGGTGCACAATGGACTTTTCAAGATGGTGTAGGTACAAGTGGATATCCGGTGAGGGGCAAGTTGTTCCAGGAGTAGCATGTGGTAAGATGGGGCTAGAATTAGTCATGAGGGATGCCATAGGAGCATGAAGTAAATAGTTAATGAGGCAAGATAGCTAGGTAATGGTGAGAAATACTGCTCGTCCTCATGGTGAATAACCTTGGAGAAAACTCTATCCAACTTGCAGTTCACCAAAAAAAGGTACAATTCAGTCCTGACATCCCATTTGCTTTCCCAATTGCATGCTATACCTCCATATTCACTTTCTGGGATTTATGTACAAGAATTCCTAGCTCCCTCTGAATACAACATTCCCCAGTGATGCACCCATCTAAAAAATTACTTTGCTAAATTTCCTACTAATACAGTTAACTGCACAATTTCCCACATTATATTCCATTGAACTTGATCTTTTCCCACCTCGTTAACCTGGATATATCCTCTTGCAACTTCTTTGATCTTTTTGACAGCTTACTTTAAAGTTGAGAGCAAATAGAGCAAGTGCTTGACAGATTATTTTAATAAGTGATTAACAGAGAGTGTTTTTGAGGAACAGAAAGGAAGTACAGTGCTTACATTCATCACTGTTCAAAGAGTGTCTGAGCTGATGCTTGGCAGTGTAGATTTTGTAATGACAACATTGCATATTTTCCCAGGAGTATAGTATAATTCTAGCAAAGAAAAATTTAAACAGTCAGCTAGCCTGTAGAACAATATGTTAAATATCAAACTAACTAACACTCAACACATAGCAACTACATCTAATTTGCAAGAATTTTGTTTTGGTAAATGCCCGTACATTTATATAATCTAGGATTCTTTTAATGTGTAAAATAATAGATGGGAGACAGTTATAAAGCTGCATTATTGTAATTAAGTTAAAATGCCATTTGAAAACCAATAGTGAATTACACTATCAAGTCCTATTTGTAAGTATTGTGAATCAACCTATTTAGACATTTTATGAGACATTTAAAAACAGGGGAAAAAAAAACACACTATGCCTCAAGAGTCCAAAACCCTGTTTGTTTGTTGTTTCGGGTGATATTCTTCATATGAAGACATTAAAATCATTAAATTGTGACAAAAGTCCCCTGCATTTATAAACATCACCAGTGCTGAAGAAAATTCATGAGCAGCCACATAGTTATGGGCTTGTTTTAATAGAATCATGTGCAGTCCGGAATTCCGTTAACAAAGCTCTCTATTCAACACCACCCACCTCCCACCAATCTCCACCACACCATTAGGCCTACACTTTTGCCCAAGCTTTTCTTTCTGATATCTCCTTCTAATCTGGCATCAGTTTTAGTCTGTTTATGCTGCTATTTAATGCCAAGGGGTGTTTTCTGAACTTAAAGGCAGTATATAAACATAAGTTGTTTTTGATACTGATCTATTCTTAAATAAGACATAAAATTGAGTAATTTTAACCCATAAAATGGTGCCTGTGGGTCAGGTGAGACTTTTTTTTAATTCAAACCCCATCCCAACCTGCCTCAACTCACCTACTTGTCAAAAAACAAACACAATAGGGGGGAGCCATATGATCAACCCAGGAGGTGAGTTACTAATTTATTTATATTAATCATGGCCGATTTTATCACTCTTCTGCACTGGTCAGATGAGTTTTCCAGATCACACTGCAGTTATTCAGTCCGATCTGAAGTTTCCAAGCTCTGAGATCTCTATCTCTCTCCCCTCCACCCCACTCCACTTGCCTCTAGCTCTACACCAATCTCTGTCTGACTCTCACTATTATTCCTCAACTCTGGTTCACTAACATCCTTCTGGGAAAGAAAGGCTACCATCCTAATCTGATCCAGCCCAGACATGATTCCAAAGCTAAGGTAATGTGATTGACCCCTCATAACTATTCTCTGAATTGGTCTGGCAGGCCATTTGGTAGTTCAAGAGGGCATCTTTCAGTTTGAGATGGACGATAAATGCTGGCCTCCACTGTGATACTCACATTGTGCAGATGAATGAAGTCTTAAGGCTGGTTTTCGCACGAGGAAATATTACGACAGTTGTTATGGGGGATTTCACATGCAGATAGACTGGGAGAATCAGGATGGTCCTGGACCCCAAAAAAGGGAGTTTGTGGAGTGCCTCCAAGATGGATTCTTAGAACAGCTTGTACTGGAGCCTATAAGGGAGAAGGCACTTCTGGATCTGATGTTATGCAACAAACCGGATTTGATCAGAGACCTCGAAGTCAAAGAGTCCTAGAAGTCACTAGGAAGTAGTGATCATAATATGATAAGTTTTAATCTGCAGTTTGAGAGGGAGTAGAGAGAATTGGAAGTGTCAGTATTGCAGTTGAACAAAGGGAACTATGGAGCAATGAGGAAGGAACTAGCTAAAGTTCAATGGTTCACGGATGGCAGTGGAACAACAATGGCAGGTATTTCTGGATATAATGCAGAAGGTGCAGAATCAGTTCATTCCACAGAGGAGGAAAGATCCTAAGGGGAAGCAGGGGCGGCCGTGGCTAATGATGGAAGTTAAGGACTGTATAAAGATAAAAATCAAGTATAACATAGCCAAGATGAGCAGGAAGCTGGAGGACAGGGAACTTTTAAAGAGCAACAGAGGGTAACTAAAAAGGCAATACATGGAGAAAAAATGAGGTGCGAAGGCAAACTGGCCAAAAATATAAAGGAAGATAGTAAAAGCTTTTTTAGGTCTGTGAATAGAAAAAAAAGGTTAAGACTAAAATTGGGCCCTTGAAGACAGAAGTGTGTGAATTTATCATGGGGAACAAGGAAATGGCAGAAGACACAAACAATCTCCCAGATTTCATAGTGGCTGAAGGACCTAGGGTAATGGATGAACTGAAGGGAATTTATATTAGGTAGGGAATGGTGTTGGATAGACTGTTAGGTCTGAAGGGTAAAAGTCCCCGGGACCTAATGGTCTGCATCCCAGGGTACTTAAGGAGGGGGCTCGAGAACTCATAGACGCATTGGTAATCATTTTCAAATGTTCTATTGATTCAGGATCAGTTCCTGTGGATTGGAGGGTGGCTAATGTTGTCCCACCTTTCAAGAAAGGAAGGGGAGAGAAAACAGGGAATTATAGACCAGTTAGCCTGACGACAGTGTGGGAAAGATGCTGGAGTCAATTATTAAAGATGAAATTATGACTCATTTGGATAGCAGTAACAGGATAGGTCAGAGTCAGCATGGATTTACGAAGGGGAAATCGTGCTTGACTAATCTTCTGGAATTTTTTGAGGCTGTAACTATGAAGATGGGCAAGGGAGAGCCAGTGGATGTAATATACTTGGACTTTCAGAAAGTCTTTGATCCAGTCCCACATAGCAATTTAGGGCACATGGTATTGGGGACAAAATACTGACTTGGATTAAAAATTGGCTGGCTGACAGGAAGCATAGAGTAGTGATAAACGGATCCTTTTCGGAATGGCAGGCATCGACCAGTGGGATATCACAAGTTCGGTACTGGGACCGCAACTGTATATCGTATACATTAATGATATAGATGAAGATATTAAAAGTAATATTCACAAATTTGCTGATGACACAAAGTTGGGTGGCAGGGTGAAATATGAGGAGGATTTCATGAGAATACAGGGTGACCTGGACAGGCTAGGTGAGTGGATGGTTGCATGGCAGATGCAGTTTAATGTGGATAAATGTGTGGTTATCCACTTTGGTGGCAAGAACAGGAAGGCAGATTACTATCTAAATGAAGTCAAGTTAGGTAAAGGGGAAGTACAACAAGATCTAGGTGTTCAGTCAATGAAAGTAGGCATGCAGGTACAGCAAGCAGTGAAGAAAGCTAATGGCATGCTGGCCTTCAGAACAAGAGGAATTGCCCATAGGAGCAAAGGGGTCCTTCTACAGCTGTATAGTGCCATGGTGAGACCGCACCTGTAATATTGTGTGCAGTTTTGGTCTCCAAATTTGAGGAAAGACATTCTGGCTATTGAGGGAATGCAGCGTAGGTTCACGAGGTCAATTCGCAAAATGGAGGGAATATCATATGCTGAAAGATTGGAATGACTGGGCTTGTATACACTTCAGTTTAGAAGGATGAGAGGGGATCTAGAGTCATAGAGATGTACAGCATGGAAACAGACCCTTCTGTCCAACCTGTCCATGCTGACCAGATATCCCAACCCAATCTAGTCCCACCTACCAGAACCTGGCCCATATCCCTCCAAACCCTTCCTATTCATGTACCCATTCAAATGCCTCTTAAATGTTGCAATTGTACCAGCCTCCACCACATCCTCTGGCAGCTCATTCCATACACATACCACCCTCTGCGTGAAAACGTTGCCCCTTAGGTCTCTTTTATATCTTTCCCCTCTCATCCTAAACCTATGCCTTCTAGTTCTGGACTCCCCGACACCAGGGAAAAGACTTTGTCTATTTATCCTATCCATGCCCCTCATAATTTTATAAACCTCTATAAGGTCACCCCTCAGCTTCCGACGCTCCAGGTAAAACAGCCCCAGCCTGTTCAGCCTCTCCCTATAGCTCAGATCCTCCAACCCTGGCAACATCCTTGTAAATCTTTTCTGAACTCTTTCAAGTTTCACAACATCTTTCCAATAGGAAGGAGATCAGAATTGCATGCAATATTCCAACAGTGGCCTAACCAATGCCCTGTACAGCCGCAACATGACCTCCTAACTCATGTACTCAATATTCTGACCAATAAAGGAAAGCATACCAAACACCTTCTTCACTATCCTATCTACCTGTGACTCCACTTTCAAGGAGCTATGAACCTGCACTCCAAGGTCTCTCTGTTCAGCAACACTCCCTAGGACCTTGCCATTAAGTGTATAAGTCCTGCTCAGATTTGCTTTCCCAAAATGCAGTACCTCGCATTTATCTGAATTAAACTCCATCTGCCACTTGTCAGCCCATTGACCCATCTGATCAAGATCCTGTTGTAATCTGAGGTAACCCTCTTCGCTGTCCACTACACCTCCAATTTTGGTGTCATCTGCAAACTTACTAACTGTACCTCTTATGCTCACATCCAAATCATTTATGTAAATGACAAAAAGTAGAGGACCCAGCACCGATCCTTGTGGCACTCCACTGGTCACAGGCCTCCAGTCTGAAAAACAATCCTCCACCACCACCACAAAGGTCTTCTACCTTTGAGCCAGTTCTGTATCCAAATATATTAAAGATCTGATTGAGACGTATAAGATTATTAAAGGATTAGAGGCAGGAAGCGTGTTTCCGCTGATGGGTAAGTCCAGAACCAGAGGACACAGTTTAAAAATAAGGGGTAGGCCATTTTGGACAGAGTTGAGGAGAAACATCTTCACCCAGAGAGTGGTGGGTGTATGGAATGCTCTGCCCCAGAAGGCTATGGAGGCCATGCCTCTGGATACATTCAAGAAAGAGATGGATAGAGCTCTTAAAGATAGTGGAATCAAGGGTTATGGGGATAAGGCAGAAACAGGATACTGAATGTGGATTATCAGCCACGATCATAACGAATGATGGTGTTGGCTCGAAGGGCCGAATGGCCTGCTCCTGCACCAATTGTCTGTTGTCCATTGTCAATTGAAGAGCATTTTTGTTAAGAAGGCCTGAAACTTCTTAAAAAGTTTCTAAAACTGGAGTCCACTCCCCCTTCTATTCAGATAACAGCTAATACTTCTGATCTAGACTAAGACCTCATGAATAGCTATTTCAGCCTAAATCTTTTGGTGCTGCCAAGTCTGTGAAATTGTATCCATTGTGAGTCATCACCTTCCAGAGAAAAGGGTGAGAGGGAAAATAAATGTCTCATGGTAATAAAAAAATTGAGTTGTACATCTAAAATTTGACATGAAAGATAGTTGTGATCATATGTCAGGTGCACAATTATCATTTCATCCTTGTTTTCATTAATCTTGTTTTGATTAAAGTATCTGTTTGAATGATAGTTTGAGGATTTGTATTTGTACTGACAAGAAATTAATCCTCAGAGATCAGAGGTATATCTCAGTGTTCACCAGGAATCTCTGTAATCTGCCAAAGAAACATCTTGGCTGGACAACATTGATGTCTTTCATCAGCCAGGTAGAATTGTGGATGTAAGAACTGGAAATGTTTGAAACGTCCATGGAATGCAAGGTGGAATTCTGTCTTTCTCCACTATATGCAACTGACTGTATCCCAATGGGAATCATCAATAGGCATTTACAACCAGCATTCCAGGAAAATGGAATATCAAACCAATCAGTATCAGTTTAATTTGAGAGGTCATAAATTATTTCTAAACATCTTTGCTTTCCCAGTTGGGAAACTTTGGAAAATCCCAACAGATTAGTCAGCAATCGATGGAAGAGAGACACAGAGTTAAGGTTTCTGGTCAATAACTTTTCATCAAAATCCTATATGCAATTCTATATGTGTTTAAATTGGTTTTGTTGTGAAACAAGCTTGTGGATATAGAATCCCGACAGTTTGAAAACAGGCCATTTGGCCCAACAACTCCACACTGGCCCTCTGAAGAGTATCCCACCCAGACCCAATTCCCTACCCTACTAATCTACATTTGCCCCTGACTAATACACTTAATCTACATATCCCTGAACACAATGGGCAATTTAGCAAGGCCAATTCACCTAATCTGCTCATCTTTGGCTGTGGGAGGAAACCAGAGCACCAAGAGGAAATCCACGCAGACACGGGGAGAACGTGCAAACTCCACACAGACAGGAACCTGAAGCTGGAATCAAACCCAGGTTCCTGGCACCGTGAGGCAGCAGTGCTAACCACTGAGCCTCCATATAAAGGGGGATTAGTTATATGTAAGAGATAGGATATAACTTTAGCCACAGAAGGGGACATTCCTACAAATGAAAAGAAGTAAAACTGCTTTTTTTTATTTGAGGTCTTTCATTTGAACCAGTTGGTTAGTATCCATTTCGGGCAGAGAGTTATGCAAGCATTAGCACTCTGATTCTACATACGCTGGCATGTAAACATAATAACATTCAGTGAACCTCATCAAGTGGAAGGTAAACATCGGCAGTAGCACATAACAGACACTGAGACAATATGGTCACCTCTGCAATGTCCTGATGGCAACATAATACACTGGAAATGTCACTATTTCTTTCTGCACATTGGGTGACTGAACAACTGAGCCTGGGTGAGAGCATATTTCCAAGTATTTCCTTGATTCACTCACTATTTCCTTGATTCATCAAGAAAGTTCCTGGCCAAAGCACTGTTCCATTTTTTTGGGTGGCATAGTGGCTCAGTGGTTAGCACTGCTGCCTCATAGCGCCAGAGACCCGGATTCAATTCCACCCTCTGGGCAGCTGTCTTTGCGGAGTTTGCGCATTCTTCCCATGTCTATATGGGTTTCTTCCAGGTGCTTCAGTTTCCTCCCAGTTACATTCAGGGGTTTGGTGTTGACTTGGACCAAATGGCCTGTTTCCTCACTGTGGGAATTCTGTGAACTAAAATAACATCTTGATATGAGATCTTAACTTTCATATCGATTTCCCACCTTCTTGTTGTCACAGAATTTTCATAGGAGTTAGGAGCAGGAGTAGGCAATTCAGCATTTCAAGACTGCTTCGCCATTTAACATGATCATGGCTGATCTTGTCCTGCTCTCAACTCCACTTTGCTGCCTACTCCGCATTGCCCTTTATCCCAGTTTTCATCAGAAACCTAGCTCTTTCTTTCTTGATCAATTCTGCCTCAACTGCAGTATGGGGCTGTAAGTTTCACAGATTCACAACCCTCTGAGAAAAGTAGTTTCTCCTCATTGCAGTTTTGAACCTGGTTCTTCTCACTCTAAATCTATATTCTCTTGTTCAAGACTGTCCCACAAAGTGGAACATCTGTTCAGCATCCACCTTATCAACCCCTTTTAGCATTTTATACACCTCAATCAGATCCACCAAACACCCCCCCCCCCCCCAATTCTTCTGAACTCCAGCACATACAATCCCAAATTACTTAACCTTTGACATCCCTTCCATCCCTGAACTCCCTGGTGTATCTCCTCTGAACTGCTTCCTGTGCCATCACAAGCTTCCTCAAGTTAGGACAGCAAAACTGAACACAGTATTCCAGATGTCATCTCACCAATGCCATGTATAATTGTAACAACACTACTTTTATAATCCACTCCTCGTGCAATAAATGCCAGCATTCCATTTGCCTTTCTTATTATATGCTGCACCAGCATACCCACTTTCTGTGATTCGTGCACTGCTCCGTCATCAGGGTGGTTGTCATCAGGCAGATGATTTTTAACCACCTGATGAAGGAGCAGTGCTCCAAAAGCTAGTGCTTCCAAATAAACCTATTGGACTATAACCTGGTGTTGTGTGATTTTTAACTTTGCACACCCCAATCCAACACCGGCACCTCCACATCATCCATTTTATAGTGTCAGTTGCTTCAGTAAATCAGACTCCTTTGCAAGGGACTAAATGCCTAATGTGGATCAGAATGATCCCTACAACACTGGGTTGAATCTCCTCCCTGTTTGGGATGGATTCTGCATTCTTGCCTTACTTATGGTGGAAATCTTGAGCTGTAGGCATAGATGTCTTCAGACAGAGCACTCAAGAAAAATAAATATTCTAAGATTTTCAAAGGACCAATTAATCATGAGACTCCTACATTTTTTCCAAACAGGTGGCTGAGCAGGCTTGGCTTAGCAACAGTGGGATATGCAGAAAAGGAGCAACGACTCAAACAAGACCAAGGTACTGATGTCATCATGCTAAGTAATTATACAGTAAATCTCAATGAATCTTCCGACATCGATTATTATTACCACTACAATGTCATGTGTAAAACCTAACAGTTTGCCTGTCACCCCTGCACTCACTGACCATTATCAGCCCCCAGTCATGCAGCATCTCGGTTTTAGAACTCCCCCCATCCTTGTTTACAAATCCCCCTGTTGCCTCACCATTCCCTATCTTTGTAACCTTCTGCGGTTCTACTCCCTCTGAGATCTCAGTGCTCTTGTATTCCTGGTATCTTGCTTATCTCCAATTTTATGCGCTCTCCCTTTGTTGGTTATGCTATCAGCTGTTAAGGTCATTAAGTCATAATGAATTCCTGCCCTGCATCTCTCTCCCTTTTTTTCCTCCTTTGGGACCTTTCTTCAGACCAACCTAATTGAATCGAAGCTATTGAATCCTAATATCTCTTCATGTTTCTTAAGGCTAAATTTTGTTTGATAACACTCTATGAAGCACCTTAGGATACTTCGGTCCATTAAAGGAGCCATATAGATGCAGATTTTTGTTCCAAGAATATTGATGCGATCGGATTGCTTATTTGTTTTGCATTCTGTTCCATCTTAATTTTTAACTTTTGAAAGTAAAATTGGGCAGTTTAAGTTTTCCCTCATTAGTTTTTTTTTGGATTAAACGTAACCTTTTATATCTTTACCCAAGTATTTTGGAATTACATTCCAGTGCAAGTTGAATGTCTAATTTTTTGGATTAAAAAAGGTGAACTCTAACTTGGATTGATGAAAATATGATTGGAGAGGAAGGTAACTATGAGAATGATGCATGACCTCTGAGAAATGCTAAAACAACTGAAAACTAAGTTTCGCTTCAAAAGCTTGTTCTGAAACAAACCCTAATATTTCCAAAATATGTGTGCACGTTTTTAGAAAAAGTTTTAAAGCTCAATCTGTTGTTCAAAAGAGTGGTTTATGCTATTTTCAACTTTTGCATAATTCATGAAAACTGCACAGAGCACTAGACTTCTTAAGACCAATTGATTTTCTGCATTTGTGTAAATGTAAACTTTAATACATATATAAGTAACAATATATTCAAAGTTTCAATTATGTTGATTTAGTTTAATGAATTGGAGGTGCCGGTGTTGGACTGGGGTGTACAAAGTTAGAAATCACACAACACCAGATTATAGTCCAACAGGTTTAATTGGACGCTCCGAAAGCTAGTGTGCTTCCAATTAACCTGTTGGACTATAACTTGGTGTTGTGTGATTTCTAGTTTAATGAAATCAGCAAAGACAGCTTGGATTAGTGGTGCTGGAAGAGCACAGCAGTTCAGGCAGCATCCAACGAGCAGCGAAATCAACGTTTCGGGCAAAAGCCCTTAAAGACAGCTTGGAGTCAATTTAGCTATTTACATGCTGCATCCACATGCGCCAACATCTTTATGGGAAAATGTGGATTGTTTTGCACACCACTATTGTTCTGTGTATTGATATAAAGATATTCTGTACCAAAAACACTGTTGGAAAATGGTCTGGGGAAGATGGTGACAGGAGAAGAATCAATCCTTTTTTTGATCTGTATTCGCCAAAAGATATTGACACTGAAATAATATTTAAACCCAAGGACAATTTCAAAGTAGTATGGCTTTGATGTATATAATTCACCTTCTTATATGGTTCTATTTGTTTTAATCTAAAGTTATAGCTGTGATTTTAACGGGGCAGGTTTGGTAGTTAGGGTAGTCAGTAGGGTTAAGTGTTTTCAATGGGAAGCCACAAGTCCGGGTTACCACATATAGCTATGGACTTTTCCTTCATTCTGTGAAACATTGTTTTCACAGAATTCCAGTCCAGCGGTCAGCCTGATTGACAGGTTTGGCTTCCAGTGGGGCAGGCATTGCTCCAGAGTTGGTTACCCATATCTGTTTAGCCCAGAAATAAATGGGTCAGGGTGAACTTGACATTTTGAACTTTTTCACATTCCATTTAAATGCTGCCCACCCATTTCCAGGGACTTAAAATTCCTCTCTAAGTTTTCAAGCACTAGACAAGCAGAATGCTTTTGGAATTCTTCAACAGCACGTGGACTGTGATAAGGGCCGAAGATAAAACTAAACATCAAAATTGCCTTGCGTTCCTATAGTTTTGAGGCTACTTCAGGAGTTTGGGAGGGGCAGACATATGAATTCAAAAGGGTATTATGGGAGTCATGGGCTTACATGTTGGAAGTCAAAACAAGTTTAAGAAGTTTGGAGTGAAAAGGGAGTTTGGATATGTGATGGTAGTTAGAGAATTCCTAAAAATCTTGTGTTACGTTATAAAGAAAATGGTGAAATAAGTAAATTCATGAGTTGCATTGAACGTGAGGAGTACCAAACTCAATACATTGGTAGCACAATATCTGGCCAAGCAGTTTCAGCTGCCATGCACAGCATATGGCAAAGCCCATCTGCAGCTGAGTTAATGCCAGTAGTGGTGTGATGAGATCCTCATGTGACCACTTAAGGGCTTCAATTAGTGGCAGTTCCGGAAGGTTAAACGTGGATCTTCCTATCAGTACTTAACTTTGCTGGAGGTGGGAAAAAGCGTGGGGTTCAGGTCGACCATCATCCCGCCTAAAGGAATGACCTTCCAACCAACCACTCCCCCTCAATATTATCACCATCCGGTGCAAAAGATCCTGCCCAGAAAGCTTGGCAATATTTGTGGAAAGTAAAACCTAGTTCACGTTTTAGATAAGCAACCATTATGCAGAACTGATAAAAGCAGAACTTATACACTTAATGGTAAGGTCCTCAAGAGTGTTGCTGAACAAAGAGACCTTGGAGTGTAGGTTCATAGCTCCTTGAAAGTAGATCAATAGGATAATGAAAGCGGCGTTTGGTATGCTTTCCTTTATTGGTCAGAGTACTGAGTACAGGAGTTGGGAGGTCATGTTGCAGCTGTATAGGTCATTGGTTAGGCCACTTTTGGAATATTGCATGCAATTCTGGTCTCCTTCCTATTGGAAGGATGTTGTGAAACTTGGAAGGGTTCAGAAAAGATTTACAAGGATGTTGCCAGAGTTGGAGGATTTGAGCTACAGGATGAGGGTGAACGGGCTGGGACTGTTTTCCCTGGAGCGTCGGAGGTTGAGTGGTGACCTTACAGAGGTTTATAAAATAATGAGGGGCATCAATAAGGTAAATAGACAAAGTCTTTTCCCTGGGGTTGGGGAGTCCAGAACTAGAGGGCATAAGTTTAGGGTGAGAGGGGAAAGATATAAAAGCGATCTAAGGGACAACGTTTTCACGCAGAGAGTAGTACATGTGTGGAATGAGCTGCCAGAGGAAGTGGTGGAGCCTGATACATTTACAGCATTTAAAAGGCATCCGAATAGTTATATGAATGGGAAGGGTTTGGAAGGATATGAGCCGGGTGCTGGCAAGTGAGATTAGATTGGGTTGTGATGTCTGGTCAGTTGTACAGCTCTATGACTCTATGTCATAGATATTTAGGAAAGGGCCAAAGGGGTTAGGTGAAAAAGAGAGCAAAAAGGAAGGTCTGTAATAGAGTGTAAGCCAGGTGATATTAAAAGACAAAGAGTGGTGCAGGGATAAAGAGAACGGTCAGGAGTAAAAGAAAAACACATGTGTCCATAAGATGTGAATGACAAACCTTTGAGCAGCTGCCATTGAAAAGTAAGTAAAAACAAAACTAATGAGGATTTGGCCATTTTACCCTCCTGTGATCACAGCAAGAGTATTTAAGCCTGCAAATAACACCAGCCAGTTGAATTGAAAATATTGTGAATAACTTAAACCTATTTTATGGCGACATAATTGCATATTGATGATAATTATTTAGGAGCAGCCTTAAGTGTCATATTCACTACAGATGCTTAGATCTGAATTATGATAAATAAAATTATGATAAATAAAATAATCTTTCGGTTTTCAGATCGGGTCAGAGACCAAATGAACCGCCAAACATGAACATCAGAACAGCTAGAAAGTCCCAACATACTGACACTGTTGAAATTGCCCAGTTTCAATACCTGATGGGCAATTTCCAACTCCTCAAACCCAACATTAATGTCTTTGCCTCTGATTTAGGGATATGGCAGTACCTGACTCAATTATCTATTCATGACTAGTGGATAGCTATACAAATAAAACTTGCTCCCTACTGTTTCCCTACTGACACCCACTCCTGACCCTCCAGCACCTTGGTCCTCCTCTTATTTTCCAACTCTCTCCTTGATCCTCCAAATATATCCACTGCCTCCTCTCCTGACCCTCAAACCCTATGATAACCATTTGCTATCCATCCCTCCAACATTCCTGTCCTCTGGCTGTCCCCTGGACTCTTTCTCTCAACCTCCGCCCTCCTACCCCTCTACCCCACACCGCAACACTTTCCTGACTCAACCACATCATCCAAGTACCCACTAACTTTCCACCCTATCCTCCCTCTCACCATATTCACCTCACACCCTACCCATTCTGCCATGCAGCCCACTTACTACAGTCTTTCATTGACATACTGAAAGGCTATTTCAATTTTCCAGAGTTTTTGAATGTAGACCTGCCAGAATACAGCAGTGTTAAACGATTGTGGGGACTGATGTGGTTTGACAGGTCTGCATGACAAAAAGTGGCATGGACAAGTTGGACTGAAGGGTCTGTTTCCATGTTGTATGACTCTGATGGAAGACTGCTGTGCATTTCTGAAGAGGCAGCATTCGGGTGTGCTGGCCAGAATCATGGAGCTCATTCATTTGGTGTGGAATGTGACAGCAAATCCCAATCCTTGGAACATTCAGCCCATTCACTTATACAATATTGAACAACTTTCTTGTGAAATACATGTGTGAAACATTTGAGCTGTGCTATCAAAACAATACAAGAAATCCTATTAGGTGTATGGTAAATTCTGAATGTCAATGTGCTTTACTCACTAATACTTTATCATGATAGATTATTGGAGCGAAAGTGATCAAGAGGATGCAGATACCCCATCAACCCCCAAGCAAGAGAGTCCACCACCTCCTTATGATACCTACCCCCGAGCACCTTCAGTGAGTTTACTTTTGCATCTTTGTTACATCTGGAACATCCTGATTGGTAATAACAGTCAGTTTCAATGGGGCGGCATGGTGGCTCAGTGTTTAGCACTGCTGCCTCACAGCACCAGGTCCCAGGTTCGATTCCAGCCTCGGGTGACTCTCTGTGTGGAGTTGCACATTCTTCCTGTGTCTGTGTAGGTTTCCTCTGGATGCTCTGATTTCCTCCCACAGTCCAAAGATGTGCAGGTCAGGTGAATTGGCCATGCTACATTGCCCGTAGTGTTAGGTACATTCGTCAGAGGGAAGTAGGTCTGGGTGGGTTACTCTTCGGAGGGCCAGTGTGGATTGGTTGGGCTGAAGTGCATGCTTCCACACTGTGGGGAATCTAATCGAATCTTCAAATCTCTGCACAGACAGCAGAGATATCAAAGAAACTGGATGATGTCACAAAAAATAGAAAATACAAATAAGCTTGAAAAAACATGTTAGATTGCTATCTATTTGCAATCTCACTGTCTGCAGCACCCTTAAAGTAATTTTGTCTTTCATTAGGGGGCATCAGTGATTAGTGTTAATGTCACTGGACTGTAATCCAGAGCCCAGGGTAATACTCTGTGGAAGGGTTACCGGATCCAAAACTCTGACTTCTCTTCACAGATGCTGCCAGACCCACTGAGCTTTTCCAGGAACTTCTATTTTTGTTTCTAATACTCAGGGGCATGTGTTCACATCCCACTAAGGCAGATAGCAATATTTGAATTCAATAAAAATCTGGAATTAATGAAGTCAATGATGATTGTCATTAAAAAAGCCATTCAATTTTTTAATGTCGTTTAAGGAATTCTGTCTACCTTACTTGGCCTAAGCTTCATATGACCCCAGACCACACAGAAATTTAACTGCTCTCTGCATTGGCCCTGAAAACCAATCAGTTGAAGAACAGTTAGGGATATGCAAAAAATGCTGGCCTTGTCAGCAATTTCCACATCCCACCTTAGAAGAAAATATACAGTTAGCAAGTGGCTTCAAGTAAACTATACACATTTTGGCAATTCAAGTTAATGCACTATTATAAGCAAATACAACCATACATTTTAGTAATATTGCAGTCAAATGCTTATTTCATAATCACTTACAAAGATTAGTAAATCCTTGTGTATTGTATATCATTTTGTTCATTAATCTGCTGAAAGATCCAAAAGAAAATTCTCCCTCCCTTACACCAAATAAATTTATAAATTTTCACTCTGAGCAGCTTGATGCTGAAGCAAACCAATAAGGTTATGATCATTGGTTCAATTATTGGTATACTCAAATTTATGGGATATTTTTAATATTGTAATGTTAACCTTCAACTGCAGTATAGATTAAATATTTTAAGACATAAATGTTTTCATTTATATATAATCCACCTCAGGCATGGGATGTTGCTGGCTAGGTCAGCATTTATTGCCCAACCTAATTACTCTTGAAGTTATGAACATTGCTCATTCTGATCACATTTCCTTCTATTTTTAGGTGTACTTTATCTATAATTTTATGCATTGATCTAAAAATTGGACTCAATGAGTATAAATTGTATTTCACATATTCCCTATTTATTTCCTTTCCTCTTAAGTTTTAAATGTTCAAATTCTGATTTATGTTTTGCAATTGTCCATTTTGCAGAAGGGATCAGCGACGTAATTTTCTGTTTTACTGAAAAGGTGTTCCACGATCAAATAATTAAGTGGTGATGAACCAAACAGTAGCATGTTCAAACAATTGGGAGGTTATTAATACTAAACTGAAAAATGAAAGCAGTTTTCAAGATGTGAGCGGTGTCCTTATCCTGAACATTTTAATGCACCATTAATATTTGATATTGATCATTTTGTCATTATTTTAAGGTGAACTGTGCTAGTCCATACCTCGAACCTAAGCATAATAGACTGTCGTCTACGGAAACCTCTCATTCTCATTCATCCCATGAAGAATTCCGACCAGAACCTGCAGGAGGTACTGAGTCCCCCCTTCGTAAACCAGGGGCTTGGGAACGGCGTTCATGGCAGGATCTAATAGAAACTCCACTGACCAGTTCAGGGCTGCACTATCTCCAGACACTTCCTCTTGAGGATTCTGTGTTTTGTGAAGCAGGCTTACCAACACCAGAACATCGGAGGCAGTCAACTTTGCCAGCTCAAAGGTGCCAGATCCAGGATCACTATGGACCCTTCCCATTGGCAGAGGGAGAACGATGGCCAGGAATAAGTGGTGGTGGGGGTAAACCACGCAGTTTCACTCTACCTCGAGATGGTGGATTCAGTCATCCCTGTCAAAACTCCACAATCTGTGTCCCCGGAGTTCAGCCCGAATTGGCTCAGAAACAAGAAATCACAGAAGAAAAGCAAGAGGAAAATGGTAAGGAGCATGTACATTCTTTAACAGTTCACATTAAAAAGAAACACAATTCTTTGAATCGCAACTTCTGTTCTAATTTTAAACAGTACAGGGTTTTAAATTATGGAAATTTCAGCTAAAGTGTAGTCTTTAAAGAAAGAAAGATTAAGTTGGATGCTCAATCAGCAAAGAAGCTGACAGGTGAAATTCAGGATTGTAATTTCATTGCATTGAGCGACAAAATCAGATGAAGTAGTTTGCTTCCTCCACTCACACTGACATATTTTAAAGAAAAAGCATTGAAAACCCCTTCTAGCAATTTTACAATTCAGCTACACACAATCATTACAAAGCATTCTTTTATGAGACCTTCAATAGAGCCTGATGGCTAATATGGAGTAATTCAGACAATAATAGGCACATCGTGGCTAATATGGGATAATTCAGACAATAATAGACACATTAATTTAATTATGTCTTCAAAACATTGAGGATAAATCAGCATAATTCAAAATGTACAGCCATAGTCCATGTGGTGAGGCTTGAGATTGAAAGTATTGTCCACTCGTGTATTTATATGATTTCTGTGTTTTGTACATGCCTCTATCAACATGAGCACTCTAGAAAAGCTGGCAAACATGGAGGACTCTCTAAAGTACAGTGCTGTGAAGGCATATGTTCGCTGAAGCATATAATTATTGTGACTCTACTTCTTAATGGTAAGGCTCTGAAATTGCTGTAATGAGCTGTAACAGATGCCTTCACAAGTGAAGTCGATTCAATAACTTGTAAGCATCAAGTGTGGAAGTATTTACGTTGTCTTGGTTTTACCCATCCTTTATAGAGTCATACAGCATAGTAACAGGCCTTTCAGCCCACCATGTCTATGCTAAAGGACAAACAGCAAATCAAACTAATCCCATTTACCTGCTTTTGGTCCATTGCCCACTATACCCTGGCATTTTAAGAACTCATTCAAATGCTTCTTAAATGTTGCGAAAGTATCTGCCTCTGCCGCCCTCTCAGGCAACACACTCCATATTTCTACCACATTCTGGGTGAAAAAAATTCTTTCTCACATCTCATCTTAACCACTCACTCCTCACCTGAAGCTCATGCCCTCTAGTCTTAGACACGTTTGAGATGGGGAAAAGATTCTAACAATCTCTTTTGTAAATACCTCTCATAATTGTATATACCTTATAAAGTCTCTCCCTCCCCCCCGCCCCCCCCCCCACCTCAGGCCCCTCTGCTATGATGAAAATAAACCTAGCCTATCCAGTCTCTTCTCATAACTGAGACTTTTCATTGCATGTCACGTGCTAGTCAATCTCCTTTGCATCTTCTCCAGTGCAATCACTTCCCTCTGATAGTGTGGCGACCAGGATCACACACAACTTAGCTGATGTTTGATAAAGTTGTAACAAGACTTCCTTGCTCCTATATTCTATGCCTGGGTAATGAAGGTAAATATCTCATATGCCTTCTTCACCATTCTGTCCCCCTGTGCTGACACCTTAAGGGATTTATGGACTTGTACACAAAGGTCCCTCAGTATTCCTTAGGGACCTACCATTCATTGTATATGTGTTTTCCTTATTAGACCTTTCAAAATGCATCACCTTGTACTTAACAGAATTAAATTCTATCTGTCGAATTTACCAGCTGATCATTCAGACTGAGCTTATCCTGCTCAGTATTAATGACACCACAGTTTTTGTATGATCTGCAAACTTACGAATTAAACCTTCTGCATTCACATTCAAGTCATTAATATAAATAAGAAACAGCAAGGGTCCCAGCACTGATCCCTCCAGTACACCACTGGTTACAGGATTCCATTTACACAAGCCACCCTCCACCATTATCCTTTGCCTCCTATTTGCAAGCCAATTTGGATCCAGTTTGCCAACTTCCCTTGGATCCTGTGGGGATCTGGATTAGCATTCTATGTGGAACCTTGTCAAAGGCTTTACTGAAGTCCATGTAAACCACATCAACTGCACTACCCTCATCAATATATTTAGTCACCTTTTAAAAATACTCAGTTAGTCAGACAGGATCTCCAGCTACAAAATCCTTGCCGACTATCCCTGATAAATCCCAAACTTTACAAGCATTGACTAATCCTAGCCTTCAAAATGTTTTTCCAAAGTTTCCCTATCACTAAACAACAGACCAACTGTACAATAAAACTGAAAGAACTATGGATGCTGGAAATCAGAGACAAAACCAAAAACAGAAATTGCTAGAAAAGCTCAGCAGGTCAGGCAGCACCTGTGAAGCGAAAGATCTGCAGTCCTCACTTTTTCCCTGAGGAGAGAAATCAGAGTGAACGTTTCAACCTGTGTTTTTCCAGCAATTCCTGTCTTTGTTTGGATATCAGACTAACTAGTCTGTTATGACCTGGCTTATCTCTGCTGCCGTTCCTGAACACAGCAACCACATTAGCTATCTTTCAGTCATACGGCATTTCACCTGTAACCAGTGAGGTATGAAATATCTCGAGGCGGGCTCCAGTAATTTCCTCCCTTGCCTTCTATAGCAGCTTGCGGTATATCTCATCATGCTTTGGGGATTTCTGCACCTGCTAAAACATCTAATACCTCCTCCTCATTACTCTTAACACATCCTAGCACCTCACCATCCCAACTGAAATGTTTCTCTCTTCTGTGATGAGAAGTATTCACTGAAGACCTCACTCACATCCACTGGTTCCATGCCATTTACGTGCCACTCGTTAATAAACAATCCTTTTTCCAGCAAAAAAAATGGAGGTTTGATGAATAAAGTGAAAGCAAGTCCTGAGATCCTGATTTCTTTGTTTTGGCATATTTAGGAATCAATCAGATTTTACTGTACAGTTGTAGTAAAATCAGTGAAACTCTGCTTTTTTTATGGTCTGTCTGTGGTCTTTACTGCAGTCAGAGTGGCCAGTCAGGAGAATGTTTCCAACAATTCTGCACCGTCCTGAGACATCCCTGTGAGTGTGGCTTTATACTTTCTGAATTTATGACGTGCCATCTTGAGAGGCATATCGCACCTTGCGTGAAGTGTACAAGTTGCTATCATCAAACATGAGATCCACAATATCCACACTGGATCTTACTTCAGTCCGATGTACTCAAAGTCAAAAATCACACGACATCAGGTTATAGACCAACCGTAAGCTGTCGGAGCCCCTGCTCCTTCCTCAGGCAGCTAGAGAGAGAGATTACATTGGATACAGAACTTATAGTAAAAGATCAAAGCAGCATACAACTTATGCAAATGTACTGAACACATCCAGATGGCTATTCAGTCTTTAATCAGTAAGTATGGAGATGCAGGTTTTGATTGATTAATGTGTAAATCCCAGAATTTCTTTCAAGTCACTGCCCCAAGATAACTTAAGGTTTTATCAGAAGAAAAGTGACATTGCAGGTCAGATAATGCACTTTAGGTGTGAGGTCTTGTTTCGAGTCTGTTTGTGTCTCAATCTGGATTCAGACTGGTTTTACTTCCAAAGTAGGAATTCATAAAATGCCAAATTAACAGACTGTTTACAGATTGTGTGCTTTTTGAAGAAAATAATGTATCTGCAAATACAAATCTGCAAGTGCAAATTTACCTCATAGACTTATGTGTGCGTGAGATAATGAGAGTCCAGAGACAGTATATTCCTGTTAGGGTGAAGGGCAAAGTTGGTAGGTGTAGGGAATGCTGGATAACGAGAGAAATTGAGGTTTTGGTCAAAAATAAGAAGGAAGCATATGAGAGAATAGAGTGCCTCAAAGATCAGCAAGGCGTCCTTTGCGTGGAGTCGCAGGAGATGGGGCAGATACTAAATGAGCATTTTGCATCAGTGTTTACGTGGAAAAGGACATGGAAGATGTAGAATGTATGGAAATAGATGGTGATATCTTGAAAAATGCCCATATTGCAGAGGAGGATGTCTTGAAATGTATAAAAGTGGATAAATCCCCAGGACCTGATCAGGTGTACCCGAGAACTCTATGGGAAGCTAGAGAAGTGATTGCTGGGCCTCTTGCTGAGATCTTTGTATCATTGATAGTCACAGGTGAGGTGCCAGAAGACTGGAGGTTGACTAACATGGTACCACTGTTTAAGAAGGGTGGTAAGGACAAGCCAGGGAACTATAGACCAGTGAGCCTGACGTTGGTGGTGGGCAAGTTGTTGGAGGGAACCCTGAGGGACAGGATGTACATGTATTTGGAAAGGCAAGGACTGATTAGAGATAGTCAACATGGCTTTTTGCATGGGAAATCATGTCTCATAAACTTGATTGAGTTTTTTGATGAAGTAACAAAGACAATTGATGAGGACAGAGTGGTAGACGTGATCTATATGGTCTTCAGTGAGGCATTCGACAAGGTTCCCCATGGGAGACTGATTAGCAAGGTTAGATCTCATGGAATACAGGGAGAACTAGCCATTTGGATACAGAACTGGCTCAAAGGTAGAAGACAGAGTGTGGTGGTGGAGGGTTGTTTTTCAGACTGGAGGCCTGTGACCAGTGGAGTGCCACAAGGATAAGTGCTGGGTGCACTACTTTTCGTAATTTGGATGTGAGCTTAAGAGGTGTAGTTGATAAGTTTGCAGATGATACCAAAATTGAAGAAGTGCTGGACAGCGAAGAAGGTTACCTCGGATTACAAAGTGATCTTGATCAGATGGGCCAATGGGCTGAGAAGTAGCAGATGGAGTTTAATTTAGAGAAATGTGAGGCGCTGCATTTTGGGAAAGCAAATCCTTGCAAGACTTATACACTTAATGGTAAGGTCCTAGGGAGTGTTGCTGAAGAGACAGACCATGGAGTGCAGGTTCATAGCTCCTTGAAAGTGGAGTCGCAGGTAGATAGGATAGTGAAGAAGGCATTTGGTATGCTTTCCTTTATTGGTCAGAATATTGAGTACAGGAGTTGGGAGGTCATGTTGTGGCTGTACAGGACATTGGTTAGGCCACTCTTGGAATATTGCACGTAATTCTGGTCTCCTTTCTATCGGTAGGATGTTGTGAAAGTTGAAAGAGTTCAGAAAAGATTTACAAAGATGTTGCCAGGGTTGGAGGATTTGATCTACCAGGAGGTGCTGAAATTGCATGAATAACTTATAGAGGTTTATAAAATCATGAGGGGCATGGATAGGATAAATAGACAAGGTCTTTTCCCTGGGGGGGGAGGGGGTGGGGGAGGGGGGAGTCCAGAACTAGAGGGCATAGGTTTAGGGTGAGAGGGGAAAGATATAAAAGAGACCTAAGAGGCAACTTTCAAGCAGAGGGTGGTACGTGTATGGAATAGGCTGCCAGAGGAAGTGGTGGAGGCTAGTATAATTGAAACATTTAAAAGGCATTTGGTCGGGTATGACAATAGGAAGGGTTTGGAGGGATATCGGCCAGATGCTGGCAAGTGGGACTAGATTAGGTTGGGATATCTGGTCAGCATGGACGAGTTGGACTGAAGGGTCTGCTTCTGTGCTGTGCACCTCTATGATTCTGTGACTCTAAGATGCTTACAGGTTGAAGTTGGAAGGGCAGAAAGAGAGAGAAAAAATGTTTGCACACAGCTCATTGTTGAACTCTCAATTAGTTCTGAACTGAATTGAACAGCTCAGCTGGAGGGGTGACCAATCGCCTTTCATTATGCAGGTCACTTCTAAAACATGACCACTTGGGCTTGAAGTCTCATCTGATTACATATAAACAAAAAGGCCTCTCAATACCCTTTAATCTCTGTACCAAACCAGTATCGGTATTGGGAGCAGTTACAACCCCCCCCCCCCACCCTCTGAAAAAACCAATGGCATTGTATCCTTGAGAAAAGGACCAGCTTTTCGAACAAACAGGGACCAGCTTTGTGATACTTTCAAGGCAAAGGGACGAATAGAGGAAGAAATTTGGATTGCACCACTTATCATTGTGTTCTGCAGACTACTTTGATTTCCCCAAAAGGCAGGCAGTGCTAGAGGTCCTGAGAAATGAGATGATGCAAGTCAATTTATTTTATTTCCTTTTATTGGTCGAGCCATTAGCAAGAGAAATTGTCCTCCTTTTTTCACACTGCCTCCAGTGCTTGCCCAGCCTATAAAGTTTGAAGGAGGTCTTGTGACACAGTGATCGTGACCCTACCTCTGAGCCAGGATGCCCAGATTTAAGACCCACCCACTCCAGAAGTGTTTAATAACATCTCTGAGCTGGTTGATGAGAAACTATCTGTACAGTTTGATCATGACTTTGTTTGACACATACTCAACTGCTTTTGCTGGATTTGATGACTGCAGATCAGCATCAATTAGACATATTGAGCATTGCTGTTGCTAAAACTCGGAGGTATCTTTCAACTTTAACCTTTGCTTTTCAATGAGTTGTGTTATGATCACAACTAATGTTATTACTGGACAAGTTAGATCCCAGATTGAAACCTGGCTTGGGCAGATCATATAATGGTTTGTTTTAGCTTTAACATCGGTTCTTGCTGAAACCTAAGGCTGCAGGTTTTGCTTTAACAATACAATAGAAGTTTATTAACTGAAGAAATTATGGTAAATTAGAATAAATCAAACTATCCACTTACGACACAAATATAAATATTTATGGTATTTTAAGCCATCGAACACCTCCTCCTCTGTAATATGGACATTTTTCAAGATGTCATTATTTACTTTCCCACATCCATCCTTTTCCACAGTAAACACTGATGCAAAATACTCATTTAGTATCTCCCCCATCTCCTGCGGCTCCACACAAAGGTCGCTTTGCTGATCTTTGAGGGGCCCTATTCTCTCCCAAGTTACTCTTTTGTCCTTAATGCACTTGTAGAATCCCTTTGGATTCTCCTTAACTCTATTTGTCAAAGCTATCTCATGTCCCCGTTTTGCCCTCCTGACTTCCCTCTTAAGTATACACCTACTTCCTTAAGTATAGTCCTACTGCCTTTATACTCTTCTAAGGATTCACTCGATCTATCCTGTCTATACCTTACATATACTTCCTTCTTTTTCCGAACCAAACCCTCAATTTCTTTAGTCATCCAGCATTCCCTTTACCTATCAGCCTTTCCTTTCACCCTAACAGGAATATACTTTCTCTGGATTCTCGTTATCTCATTTCTGAAGGCTTCCTATTTTCCAGCCGTCCCTTTACCTGCAAACATCTGCCCCCAGTCAGCTTTTGAAAGTTCTTGCCTAAAACCATCAAAATTGGCCTTTCTCCAATTTAGAACTTCAACTTTTAGGCCTGATCTATCTTTTTCCATCACCATTTTAAAACTAACAGAATTATGGTCACTGGCCCCAAAGTGCTCCCCCACTGACACCTCAGTCACCTGCCCTGCCTTATTTCCCAAGAATAGGTCACGTTTTGCACCTTCTCTAGTATGTACGTCCACATACTGAATCAGAAAATTCTTTTGTACTAGGTTTCCTCCGGGTGCTCCGGTTTCCTCCCACAGTCCAAAAATGTGCCGGTTAGGTGAATTGGCCAAGTTAAATTGCCCGTAGTGTTAGGTGAAGGGGTAAATGTAGGGGAATGGGTCTGGGTGGGTTGCGCTTCGGCGGGTCGGTGTGGACTTGTTGGGCCGAAGGGCCTGTTTGCACACTGTAAGTAATCTAATCTAATTATTCTCCATCTAAACCTTTAACACTATGACAATCCTAGTCGATGTTTGGAAAGTTACAATCCCCTATCATAACCACCCTATTATTCTTACAGATAACTGAGATCTCCTTAAAATTTGTTTCTCAATTTCCCTCTGACTATTAGGGGGTCTATAATACAATCCCAATAAGATAATAATTCCTTTCTTATTTCTCAGTTCCACCCAAATAATTTACATGGACGTATTTCCAGGAATATTCTTCCTCAGTACAACTGTAATGCTATCCCTTATCAAAAACGCCACTCCCTCTCCTCTCTTGCCTCCCTTTCTGTCTTTCCTGTAGCATTTGTATCCTGGAACATTAAGTTGCCAGTCCTGTCCATCCCTGAGCCATGTTTCTGTAATTGCTATGATACCCCAGTCCCACGTTCCTAATCATGCCCTGAGTTCATCTGCCTTCCCTGTTAGGCCCCTTACTTTGAAATAAATGCAGTTTAATTTATGAGTCCTACCTTGTTCTCTGCTTTGTTCCTGCCTATCCTGAGTGCTTCTTTTCTCGGTTGCACCAGTCTTAGATTGATCTCTTTCCTCACTATCTCCCTGGGTCCCCCCCCCGCACCCCCCACCACCCCCCACCTTACTAGTTTAAATCGTCTCAAGCAGCACAAACAAATCTCCCTACCAGTATATTAGTCCCCTTCTGATTTAGGTGCAATCCATCCTTCTTGTACAGGTTACTTCTACCCCAAAAGTGATTCCAATGATCCAAAAATATGAATCCTACATCAGTTCCTCAGCCATGCATTCATCTGCTCTATCCTCCTATTCCTGCCCTCACTAACTTGTAGCACCAGGAGTTATCCAGATATTACTACTCTCGAGGACCTCCTTTGTAAATTCCTGCCTAACTCTTTATATTGTCCCTTCAGAATCTCAACTTTTTCCTTTCCTGTGCCGTTGGTTCCAATGTGTACAGTGACCTCCTGCTGGCCCCTCTCCCTCCTCAGAACATTCTGCACCCTCTCTGAGACATCCTTGATCCTGACACCAGGGAAGCAACACACCATTCTGATTTTCCGCTGCTGGCCACAGAAACATCTGTTTGTACCTCAAACTAGAGGATCCCCTAACGCAATCTATTGCTTGGAACCCGACATACCTCTCATTGCATTAGAGCCAGTCTCAATATCAGAAACTTGGCTGTTCATGCTACATTCCCCTGAGAATCCATCACCCCCTACATTTTCCAAAGCAGCACACTTGTTTGAAATGGGGATAGCCACAGAAAACTCCTGCACTAGCTACCTACCTCTCTTACCTTTCCTGGAGTTAACCCATCCATGTGACTGTATCTGAGACTTTCCCGCCTGCTATTCATCACAGCCCGTTGCTCTTGTAAGTTCCTCATTGCCTATAACTGTCGCTCCAACCAATCCATTCGATCTGATAAGATTTGCAAACAATAGCATTTATTGCAGATATAATCCTCAGTTAACACGTAAACTCTCCCTAAACTCCCACATCCAACTCTGTTCCATTTTTTAATAGTGTTTTAAGGAGGTTTGCTTATCGGGACTGTTGCATATATTCAGAACAGCATAATTAAGTCTAGTTTGGATAGATTCCCTAGTTCTGTAGGGATTCTTTATTCTGTTCTTTGCAAAGTTATGGTCTGGGGTTGCCTGCTCAAGAATGTTTTGAGTGTTCTGGCCTAGTCCATAACAAAAGAACATTTCTGGGAGATTACATTATTGAATTGTACAAGAGAGTAAATAGCAAAGAAAAGGGAAGACTGGAAAATTTCTTGAAATCAACCTGCAAGAATGAAAACTAATTAATAAATAAATAATAATTAATAAATGGTAAATTTAGAACTGATGTCAGGAATAATATATTTAACAAATAGATGCTTTTATAAAAGCAAAATATTGCAGATATTTCACATCTGAAAGAAAAAAGATTGAAAATGCTGGTTGTACTGGGCAGGTCCGGCAACACCTCTAGTGAAACATTCACATTGTATCTTCCTCCACAGGTGCTGCCAGACCTGCTGAGTATTAATGTAATTACTGTTTTTGTTAGAATATCTTATTGAATAAAATAGAATATCATTTATTGTCAAGTATACTCCAGTACAGAAGTATAGGAGTACAGTGAAAAGATTTTACAATGGCTGCCTTTAATGGTGCCATCTCAGGTACAAGTACCGAGGAACAAGTCTTGGATACAAATAAGGAATAAATGGAAAAGTAATAGCATTACTTACAGTCTCTAAAAAATAAGTTAGGAATAGGATAGTTATAGCATAGTTAAAGGATTGACATCACAGTCCAGTAAAGAATTTCCAATAGCAGCAGCTCAGCACATGGTCTGACCACCAGTGCCAGGCCCCAGTCCAACAACTGTGCCGCTCCACTCCAAGCCTTCAGTCCACTCCATACCCGCACTCAGCTGCACCAAGCGAGGTTGCACTGCTCCAGGACTCGCTTCCCATCATGCTGCATTGAGATTCACTTACCCTCACTCTATACCAGGACTTTCTTCCCCTCACTCTATACCAGGACTCACTTCCCCTCACTCTATACCAGGACTCATTTACCCTCACTCTATACCAGGACTCACTTCCCCTCACTCTATACCAGGACTCATTTACCCTCACTCTATACCAGGACTCACTTCCCCTCACTCTATACCAGGACTCTCTTTCTCTCATACTGCTCCGGGACTCACTTCCCCTCACTCTATACCAGGACTTTCTTCCCCTCACTCTATACCAGGACTCACTTCCCCTCACTCTATACCAGGACTCATTTACCCTCACTCTATACCAGGACTCACTTCCCCTCACTCTATACCAGGACTCTCTTTCTCTCATACTGCTCCGGGCCTCACTTCCCCTCACACTGCTTCAGGGCACGTTTCCCCTCAGGCTGCTCAGGGACTGCTGAAAAAAGAGAAAAGAAAGAAAGGAAAGAGAAAGAACAGGCAGAGCAGAGGAGCTCCAGGAGGAGCATCCTACCTGCCGCCATCTTGCCGGAAGTCCACAAGTTATTGCTGTTTCAGCTACAGGACTATATTGCCGAAGCTTTCACCAAACACCAGAAAACTATCTTCCACGTTTATTTAGTTTTATCTTTGTACTTCTTTGCTAAATGTTGTGGAAAATTATACATTGACAAGACATGCAGCATTTTTAGATTACTTGCAGACTGATGATGATTAGTATGAGCATTGAATTTTTCGGAATCGTATAACTTTGAATCTATAACAGTTGTTCAGCATCATTGTGCTCCTTATATCTGCATTCTGCACATCGGTCCTTTACTAATTCATTTTGATATGAGATATGTATTCCTAAATTTAGCTCATATGTTCCATCTATTCCAAACTCCATTAAAATGCATTTAGAAAACTGTCAGCTAATTCCATGGCAGTTGACAGAAGGATTGACTGTTTAATAATCTCTTCTTTCAGGAACAGTTTAAGTAAAATTGTTAAGAAAGATGAATCATTTTCAGCACATGTTCTTTTGTATTTTTTAAACTGTTTAGGTAGACAATTTGATAATTCTTTGATTCTTTTTCTCGAACTTATTATGACCCTGACAGCAGTTCATTACTACTGTACAGTTTAATTAAAGTCTGTGAGTGACTAAATATTCAGAGCATGTTTTCCCTAGGAACATCATTCAGCCTTTACTAATCTCATTGTTTTATTGGAAGCAGGATGTGTTTTTGTAATGTCTCCATCTGCAATGAACAAAACACTTCAGTGAATTTTAATTAAACTGAAAAGTTGACATTACTGATTGATAATACTTAGCATATATCTTTGCAGTCAATCAACAGCAGAAAATGTTTTCATCCTGAAAAGTCTCTATGTTGTGTCCTGCAATGGTTAAAGCAGGTAATTGCCTCCATATCTCCCTTAATCTTGGGTGAATTCACCAATCCTACACGGGCAGCAAATAGAATGTTTAATGGAACCACAAAATCATTTTTAAAAAAAACCTGAAGACCTGTCTCTTTCTGAACAGGGAACATTAGTTCCTTTTTCTAAAAAAATCTGATATCAAGCCTGTGATTTAAAATCAGAGGTTATTAGCAAGTTAGATGACCTGTTCATATCTTCTGTCTGAGAAGCTAGTCCCTTGTGTTATAACAACCAGAAACACCTTTGAGAACTCGTACTGCTCTCTGTTTTCCAATCCATATTCCATTTTATTGTGATTCCCTTGGCAGGGTGTGGGATTATTAAATTTACCAGGCTATTTACAGCCTCAAAGAGGTATCGATTGAGAAGAGCCTCGGTTGGAGGAGATCATTTCAAACCCAGAGTAATTGTCTGTTTGTTCCAGGTTCTACACCAATGCTGTGTTTAATGATTGCAAGCCAAGGGACTTAGCATGAAAGCTACTCAAAGCATACAGAGATTTTTCTTTTTTGAAGAACCTGAATCATATGAACTATTTTCAACAAGTAGACTGATATTGTTTGGTGTACAGGAGAAATTCTGGTTGAAGAATCTCGTATCTGTGCAGTTAAAGAAATTCACTGGACTTTGTGCTGGTTTTTCTTATTCATGTATGTGAGGTGTTTGTCACAGGCTTGGCTCTGTTGTCCATTCCCATCTACCCCTGAGATGGTAGTGGGAATGGCCTTCTTGAATGAAGAACAAAGAACAATTGTCTTGTATTCTGTTGCTATTCTTCCCAGACCATAGGCCTACTCTCTAATTCAAGAGAGGCAACTGCTGGTGATTTAACCGAAGGCCATCATACCTCAGGTGAGGGGAGAGGATGAGAAGGATAGTCCTTCATGGTGACATCATCCAGTGATGGGAATTGAACCCTCTGTGTTGGTTTCACATTGCTTTGCAAACCAACCATTCAGCTAACTGAACAAAACCAACCCATGTAGCACAGAAACAAGTCAGCACAGGAATAGACGCATTGGCCCACCTGTGCCAATTCCTAGTCATAATTCAGACCTGCTACTTAATGCCCTAATGCCTTTTGTACTCTTCTGTTCACCTCCCATTCATGTGTCTATCAAATATGCCTTAAACATTGCTAACATGCCAGCTTCCACTATCCCCCGACAGTGCGTTCCAGGCACCCAGCACCCTCTGCCTGAATAAGTTTCCCTGCACTTCTTCCCCGAAATGTTCCCACTCTCACCTTGAACCTGTGCCCTCTTCTAATTGACCTTCCCACCCTGGGAAAAAGCATCAATCTATGTGATGAAGAGATGTCCACAGTGCAATTAGGGGCAGAGCTATAGGAGCTTTGACCCAATGACAATGGATTTTCAAGTCACATCGTGTATGACTTTCAGGGCACCTTGCAGGTGATGATGTTCCTTATCCTAGACGGGAGAGGTTGAAGATTTAGGATGTGCTGCAGAAGAAACCTTTGCAAGTTGCTGCAGTGCATCAGGGAGTGCGATACACACTTCAGACAATAGTGGAGGAATTGAATGCTTATAGTGGTGAAGGCTTGGCCACTTCATTCTAGATGAGGTAAATTTTGTTGAAGATTGTTAGAAATGCTCTCATCCAGGCTAGCGGAAAGAATTTCAGCACACATCTGAGTTATATTTTATGGATGGTGAAAAGGTTTTGAGGAGTCAGGAATTGAGTCACTTTCTGCAAGTATATAGCCTGTGACTAGGGCTGTGATCAAGGCGTAGGTGATAGGTGGAGAGATCGACAAAGGGATGTATAATGGTAAGCCAGGGAGAAAGAAAAGCTATTAATGAGGACCATCAGTAGGTAAAAATAGGTTGGCTGTGATGAAAGCAGTCCATGTTTTGACAGGGCCAGAGTGTGAAAAAGGCACTGTTCAGGCCCTAATATTGATCACAGTCCTAGTCACAGCCTTCAGAACTCGATATTGAGTCCTGAAGGCTGCAGGGTCCCCAGGCAGAAAATACGACGCTGTTCCTCCAACTTGTGCTGGGTTTCACTGCAGCAAGTCCGAGACAGAGATGTTGGCCAGGGAACATGAAGGTGTGTTGAAATGGCAGGCAACTGAAAGCTCAGGGTCATTTTTTACAAACAGAACATAGGTGTTCTGCAAAGTGGTTGCCCAGTCCATATTTCATCTCCACAGTCTAAAGGAGATGACATTGTGAGCAGCTAGTATAATAGACTGGATTGAGTGAAGTGTAGCTAAATCACTGCTTCACCTGGGCCTTGGATACTGAGGAGGCAGGAGGCAAACAGGCAAGCAATAAACCTCTTGGAATTGCTCGGGAAGGGGCCTTGGAGGTTTGGGAAGATGTTCAGAATGGAGGAAGAGTGAACCAGAGTGTGCTGGAAGGAGGGAAGGGGTATATGTGTCTGGTGGTGGCATCCTGCTGGAAATGGTGAAAATGGTGACTGATGATCCTTTGGATGTGGATGCTGGTGGGATCAGGGAACCCTACTGCTGTTGTGGGAGGGAAAAGAAGAGGTGAGGGCTGAGGTGCAGGAAAGGTGTCGGACACAGCTGAGGGCCCTGTCAACTCCAGTGGCGGGGAGTCGTTGGTTCTGGACAAAGGTGGACATTGATGAGGCCCCTTGTGGAAGGTGGCATTATCAGAACAGATGCAACTGAGATGGAGAAACTGGAAGAATGGAATGGAGCCCTTTCAGGGAGCCGAGTGTGAGGATGTAGAGTCAAGGCAAACTGTGGGTTTGTAATAGATATCAGTGGCCAGACTATCCCCAGAAATGGAAACAGAGAAGTCAAGGAAGGAAAGGGAACACACCAAGTGAAGGTGAGAACAGGTTAGAAATTGGAAGCGGAATTTATAATTGTTTCCAATTCCAGACAGGAGAGGGAATCAGCACCGATGATCTCATGGATGTGCTGGAGAAAGAGTTGTGGGGAGGCACCCGAATTGGACCGGAGCAATGAATGTTCCATGTAACCCACAAAGAGACAGGCGTAACTGGGGTCCATGCAGGTACCCATGGTGACACCTTTGATCTGAAGAAAGTGGGGGGAGCTAAAAGAAATCTTGGTCAAAGTGAGGACAAGCTCAACCAGGTGGAGGAGGGTGGTGGTGGACAGGGACAATTTGGGCCTTTTTTCCAGCAAGAAGCAGAGAGTTCTGAGTCCATCCTGTTGGAGGATTGATGTGTAAAGGGATTGCACACCCATGGTGAGGGGGAAGTGGCTGGAGACCGCAAACTGGAAAGTCTGAAACTGATGAAAAGCCTCAGAAGAATGGGAGATGTAAGCAGGAAGTCCTGAATCAATTCAGTGAAGTTATATGACACAACACGGTGACTTCTGTGTGAAGATGATACTTCATCTCCATAAGCATTATACTGTTGACACAACTTGCATTGACAATTGCATCCGCAGCTGATCAATTAATGACGTGAAGTTTTAGAATTCCTACAATGTGGAAACAGGCTCTTCAGCCAGGCAAGTCCACACTGACCCTCCAAAGAGTAACCCACCCCCCTAGTACTCCACATTTACCCCTGACTAATGCACCTAACCTACACATCCCTGTACACTATGGCCGATTTAGCGTGGCCAGTTCACTTAACCTGCACATCATTGGGTTGTGGGAGGAAACAGAGCATCCGGAGGAAACCCACGCAGACATGAGGAGAATGTGCAAACGCCACACAGACTGGAATCGAACCCGGGTCCCTGGCACTGTGAGGCAGCAGTGCTAACCACTGAGCCACCATGTCATCCCATTAACAATGCAAGAATATTTGTCTCTTCATTCAACCAGTTTTCTCCTTTCCTTCCCGTCTGATGAAGGTTCTATTACATAGGCCCTGGCTGCCCTTCCATACTTTTGAGTATTCATCAAATGTTTGCTTATACTCAGAATTAATGGGCTATTCCATTACTGGGAATGGATGTATCAAACATGTCCTCAACACCCAAAGTTCAAAAAAACTGCTGTTCCAACAGTGATCACTGAATCACAATGGGAAATGATTTTGTTTTGTATTAGCAAGTAAGCACCTGTGGCATAAAGGGTAAATGCTGTCCTGTCCAGAGTTAGAGTGCATAAGCAATGATGTCAGAACATATGAACATGGTACCTGAGGGAATAGCCTGAGGTTACTATGACTCTATAAACAGTTTAAATAGTCGATAAATTATCATTAAGTTGCACTAGCATACTTACATCAAAAACGCCCAGAACCCAGTCATAATATTTACACACTGGCTCAGACCAGTCATAGATTACACCTGATGATCTTTCTGGTTGCAGGTTTTGATGTAGATTGGGCAAAGCCATTGCTAACTGAACCACCAAGAAAGGATCTTTGTGCCATCTCTTACTTAAAATACTGCATCTGCCAAAAATGTGATCAAAGAATGGGCGATGTTTAATGTTGACAATGGGGTGGCCTGCCCACCGTCTGAAACCTGCTCACAACTTTTCTCCAGCAGGCCCACACTGTTCCACTTGAGCACTAATGGAAATGCCCAGGTAGCTCCCCAATCCCGAGAGCTGCAAACCAATCAGAGGCTGGTCACTCGGCCGTCCCAGCAAAGGCAGCTATATTGTTATTGCACTGGGGCCTACTGAAGGGACGGCTGACAAATCCCCAGAGAGAGGCAAGTGTAGGCAGAAAGGAGGTGGCTGTGGAGAGAAGGGAAAGAGGCCTTTGAAACAAAGTGCAGGAGTGTGGCTTTGCACAACTCCCACTTTCCTGAGACCAAGTCCCTCGATCAAGCATCAAGTGCTTGAGTACAATGATCTCCTATTACACGGTCTCAGGCAAAATTGACAGAGAATTTGCTGGGCTGTCTTCCCTAATAGCAAGCTCCCTGCCCACTATTGGTTGAATACCAATGGTGTATCTATGTTTCTACCAGTGGTAGCAGGGAAAAACACTTAACTGGCCCTCAAGTAGCTACTCAGTTAGCCTCTGGGCAGGAATGCCACCCTTTCACCCTTTTCACTTTGAACTTGACCAAGACGAGTCAGGAAGGTGCTGGGGTTTCAAAAGTGCCTGATCAAAAACCAATTTGATTAAAGCTTCAGCTACACAGGCTGGAAAGTTCAAGATTCAATTCCTGGTAAAGTGTTGGATTGATGTACTCCAATGTGGCAGCTATTGGAGTACAGCAACTGATCCCTAGACCAGGGAAGGGGGCAGTCACTATGGTTCCACTCTCGGCATTGTATTCATCCTGGAGATTGCATGTGTGGACACGGCTGAGCTTCCAACCAAATATTTTGCATGATAAAGCCTCCCAAGAAGGCTCAGTGTCTGGTCTCTGAGAGGATACTGACCCATTTCAGTGAGATGCTAACAGGATGCAAACATCTATGAAAACATTTCACAAGAAGCAGCACACTTGAGAGGAAGCTAGTAACAGGGGGAGGCAACTGTGGAATAAAAATGAAACACTTCACATCCCAAACAATTAAGTCTTTGGCCTCAACTTTAACTCTGTGTGGTTGTTGGTGTGTGGCAATCAAATTCGGGAAACTCACCATTCCTGCCAGTATCAGGCCTAGAATATTTCAACTCCTTTCACAACTCATTAAAATCCATTTCCTACTGACACAAGGATAAGTGATGAAAATAGAATTCCAGGAAGGTTGTGTGGAAACTTTGAGGAGCAGGGTTGAAACAGACGAGGCTTGGGCCTTAGGGAACATTAACATTCTTCCAGATCCCTCACTGGAAAGTTCCACAGTTACCTGTTTGCACATTTTCATCTTGCCAGAATGGAAACCTGGTGACTTTTCAGCTCCGGCCTGATGTAAAATTATAGTCAGGCCCCAATGTCATCAATAGATTCTAAATGTATAAGTGTTAGTTTTGGCAAAGTGAGTTACCATTGAGAAGTTTATATGGAAATCTCAGTTGGTGATTCATGGGCATGTGGTAAGCAACTGGAAGATTTTAGTAACAAAATACTGCAGGTGCTGGCATATGCACCAAAGTCAACAAATGCTGGAGTTCACAGCAGGACAGACAACATCCATGGAGTAAGAGCAAGTTAACGTTTCAAGTCTAGGTGTCTCTTTGTCATCTTAGGAGCCAAGTTTCCATTGGCTAGCTAGTGTTAAAACACCCTTTCTGTCCTTTTCTCCCACTGATTTGCCTGACAAAACTGGTTGCTGGGTTTTGAGGCTGAGGCTGATAAAATCTTTGACATGGATTTCACTATACATATCGAAAACCAAAGTGGCTTTTCCAATTGTAACAACCTTCTTAGAGAGGGAAGACTTATCCCTGAGTGCTTCGGCAAATTAACCAAGGCTAGACTAATTGCATTGGCAGAAAAGTTAAAGACTTAAAAGCAAATGTAATTGGAAATAATAGCACATGCAGTTGAAGGAGCCTGACTGGAAAAGGAAAAAGAGATGAGAAAAATTGAACTCGGAAAAGAAAGGCAACTGTTTAAACTTGAATTCTGGAGAGAGAGTTGGTGAGGGATGAAAAAGATAAAATAAGGAAAAGAGAACTTCAAAAGAGGAAAAAGTCCAAAATCACAAATTGGCTAAAGAAAAGTGTTGGTTATATGACTTAAGAGAAGCTGGCCCAGTTAATAGAAGGAATAACAGGGAGAATAAAAGTAATCTTATAAAACCAGTGTGTTTTCCTTGCCAGAACACAGATCATTTAAAAGAAAGTTATTTGAATTGTAAAATAATAGTAACTTGTAATTTCCAAAATGAAATGATAAACTGAATTGTTATTGTGGAAATTGTTCCAAGTTTACTGGCATTCACATTTGGGAATGATTTAGTAGGGATAAAATTATTGGCAACTCCAAGAGATTCAAGTGAGCCAATTGTGATGAAAGAAATGGAGATTTATGGGTAGCTAGAGCCCAAACTCAAAAGGCTTGACATGATAAAGTGGAAAAGCAACTAACTAAGGTCAAAGAGAAATTAATATCAGAAATGTAATAATATAAAAGGCATCATCAGTAATTAGACTCTATTAAAACTAAATTGTTAGTGTAGAGAACCAATTTTCACAGATGAAGGGCGAGTTTGCCACTGAAAGATGTAAAGTGGTGACAACATGAGGATTGGTCACTGAAAGTAAAACAACTGAATGAGGACTTGAAGGATGAATGAAAAGATTAACTTGTTGAGACAAATTCAGCCAAGGTGGATCTTCAGCTAAAACTTCATGAACTTGAAGTAGCAAAAGCTTCAATTAAGTATTGTGAAAAATGCCTTGAACAGTTTAAAACCGAAGTTTGGCAGTCGGCTCTGGCATTGTAAATACAATGGACCAAGATCAATCAAACAAGTTCTTGATAGTACAGCCATGATCATCCTCCCTGTTCTCATTAATGCTGTGGCAGCATCTCCGTGGAGATAAAATTTTCCTTTCTTTGAAGTGCTATTGTAATTGTTTGTATGAAGATAGGGAGTAATCATGCATCCCCTGGGAAAGTCAGAGAATGGTGATTCTCAAAGTGAATCTATTCCTTGCTCAGGCTGTTATTTCCTCTTCCTAATGTGCTTACAACAGGGTTCCTATCTTGTACCCTTAATGATTCTTCTGCCTTCCTTAACCTGCTGACATGCCGCAATAGAAAATATTACAGTCTGAAACTTTGCTGCACAGAGCCCATTCCTCTATAGATATTGGTGTTTTTATTAATATCTTGGGCCAGACCTTGCAGGAGCAGAGTGTCTGACAGTATATCCAACAGGTTGGACAGTTTCCGGTACATTTCAGCTCTAAGTGTTTTTGTGACATAACATGCTGGAAGTCGAATGCTAATGCAGCGAGAACAACAGGCGTCTGGAACTCAGCACAGGACAAGAGCTACTGTTTATCTCCTTAAACAATGAGAATAAGGATGGAAAAGGAAACAGAAGAACACACGAGAAACAGTAAAATCAAGTCCAAAAAGAGGAAGTAAAAGGGAAAAAAAATTTGAGTAAGAGTGAAAGAGAAAAGACAGGAAGGAAAATTTAGGAAACATTTGACACATTAAAATTTCTAAAAACAATTTCAATTCCATTGTTTAAGTTTCTGCCTTTTTGGATTTTGAACGTCATACAGCACTGTAGGAAGAAATATTGAAAGGGCTCTTATGCTTTTAACCAGCAGATTTATCTACTTCCAGGGAGGTTAGTGTGCTGTTAGTGTGAAAATCCATCAAGGTCTTAAAAGTAACAAGGAAACTAATGACCAGATGTTGTTTGTACAAAGTGAGTGACAGCGTACAGTGGTCCAGTGATTAGCACTAGGGATCTGAGTTCAATTCTAGCCTTGGCTATGTGGAGTTTGCACATTCTCCCCCTGTCTGCGTGGGTTTCCTCCCACAGTCCAAAGATGTGCAGGTAAGGTGGATTGGCCATGGTCATAGTGCCCATAGTGTCCAGGGATGTGCAGACTAAGTGGATTAGCTGTGGAAAATGCAGGATTATGGGGATAAAGAGCTGGGACTGGGTGTGGTGCCCTTCAGATGGCCAGTGTGGGCTGAGTGGCCTCAATCTGCACTGTAGGGATTCTACAATTTAACAGTGTAGGTCAAGCAGCAGGTACTGGAGATTAATAACTCATAGTCCATCTTTGGCTGAACGATGATCACATTAACAACTCTGTGTCTCACCTTCAACTAATGTCCACAATGTTGCTCCTGGTAAGGATAATTTCAAGGTAATTGGGCAGAGGTAAGAGGGTTTTGTCAGAGGAAATCATGCTGAACTAATTTATTAGAGTTCTTTGAACAAGTAACTTGTGCTGTGGACAAAAGGGAATTAGTGCACATATTGTACTTGTCCACAAATTTCCAGACGGCATTTGATAAGCTCCTCCATCAGAGGTTATTGCAGGAAATAAAAGTTCTTGGTGTCAGGGGTAACATATTTGCATGGATAGAAGATGGGCAGGCTACCAGCAAGCAGAGAGTAGGAATAGTAGAGTCTTTTTCAGGCTGGCAGGTTGTCCCAAGTGGTATGGCACAGTGGTCAGAGCTGCAGCCTCAACTCTTTCCAATTTAAATAAATGATTTGGATGAAGGGACGGAAGATGCAATTGCCAAGTTTGCTGATGATACAAAGATAGGTAAGAAAGTGAGTTATGAAGAGGATGGAGGAAACATACAAAGAAATATCAAAGGCTAAGTGAGTGAGCAAAGATCTGGCAAATGGAGTTCAACATGGGAAAATGTGAAATTGTCCGTTTTGGCAGAAATAAAAAAAATTGAAATAGTGAGCGATCGCACAGCTCTGAGATGCAGAGATCTGGGTGACCTAGTGCATGAATCAAAGAAGATTAGCATGCAGGTACAGCAGGTAATCAGGAATGCTAATTGAAAATTACGTTTATTTATAAGAGGAATTGAGTGCAAGAGAAGGGAGCTACAGGATATGCATCTGGAGTATTGTGTACAGTACTGGTCACTGTACCGACAGAAGAATGTTAATGCATTGGAAGCAGTTCAGAGAAGGTTTACGAAACTAATATCCAGAATGAGCATATTGCTTCATGAGGAAAGGCTAGACAAGCTAGGCCTGGAGTATACAAAAGTAAGAGATGTTTTCATTGAAACTTATAAGATCCTCAGGGGACTTGAGCAGGTGGATGTGAAAAGGGTGTTTCCTGTGTGGGAGAATTTTGAACTAAGAGTCATAGTTTAAAAATAAAGGGTCATTCATTTAAGACATGGACGAGGAGATTTTGTTTTCTCTCGGAGGTTCGTGCGTTTGCAATGCCCTTCCGAAAAAGCAGTGGATGCAGAATCTTTAAATATTTTTAAGGCAGAGGCAGATGGATTCTTGATTACTGAGGGGATAAAAGATTATTGGAGCTATGCAGGAATGGAAAGTTAAGGTTAAAATCAAATCAGCCGTGATCTTATTGAATGGTGGGGCAAGTTTGAAAGGCCAAGTGGCTAACACTTGTTCCTAGTTCATATGTCAGCAATTAAGCAAAGAGGCTCCTTTGCTGCTGTTTCAACTGAGCATCCAGCTGAAATGCAGTGTGCTCAGTTTATGTAACCAGAGTTTAGCTGCTCAGCTCAGTGTAGGAATCAAATCTGAAACCGCCCTGCTCCACAAATTCAAAGAACACAGAATTACATTGCGACCCTCACTGCGCGCAACCACTTACATTTGACTCCCAGAGTAATTGATGATACGTTTGACACCAGAAAACATTGTATTGTTTTTGTCTTTTAATATTGAATAATTGTAATGTCTTTTAAAATCCCTGTTCCCATTCTACTTTGTTATTTCAAAGACTGCAATTAATCTGGTTTTATACCTGGAAAAGACCTTATTGAAAATAGAGTATCAATGTGTGGACATAACTGATGGTGGAGTTCCCAGAGAGTATCTCTGGCTTGGACCTCGTATTGCTTTTCCGGTTTAAACTGAAAAGCAGTGCAAATGATGGTTTATATTTGTACAACTTTCTGTCATAAGTCGCAAAGCTCTGATATCCTAAATTTACATAATATGAGTCGTAAGAAGTGTACTATATTCCATGTAGTTCCCTGTGAGAATAGACTCATTGAAATAGTAACAAGTTGCACATTTGCGTTATTTTCAAAAGGGTTTAAAATTCAGAATGAAATAGCAGAAAATGCATCTCTACTGACTTCTATTGAACTCAAAATGCCCATTGTCTGTATTCTGACATGCAAATCTACATTATAGCACTCTCTTTAACTTGCCATGACAATAAATAATTAGTGTATAAATTGGGATTAAATAGAATTGTTTGAGAACACTTCTAAGGGCAATTCTGCGTGAGTTATGGAAGTGAGCGTTTGCTGCCGTTGTGCAGAGTTTTATATTGATCGAGCCACTTGCTTTAATGAGGACAAAACTGGCATGAATCCACAAAGCTAACTGTGAAAAAAAAGCTTTGTTGACTTGGAATCTTGTCCTCAGTAGTAGATGGTGCAATCACACACCAGGAAAGGATGTTTCTTATCAATAGAACAGTGAAATTAGAACTGCTGAAGCAGCAATTCTCGATGTGGTACCTCAATACTAGGGAACAATGTAAAGCTGCCATAAAAATATAGATAGTTTCATCACTGAAAGTTTAGAGAAATCAGAAAAATGCTTAATGAGACTGTTGTATCTGACAAAGATTTTAAATGGTCTCCCAACTTTAAGGTGCCCCTGAAAAATGGTCTTCATTTCTCACCAGTAGTACACTCTTCCTCAGTTAAATTTTCATTTCCAAATTACAAGGTGCTGTAACCACATTATAAAAATTGCTACCTCATTCTTGTACCACCCCCAACCCCCAACAACCCTGCAAATATTCATATTTCTGACATCACTGATCGTTAGTTACATTTATAGTCAGTTTTCTTCACAATTATTAGCATGCAGACTGTCAGTGCTGCATCAAGTGATATATTGAGAGTTGTCTGTTTGTTTCTGCAGTGTAATGGAGATCAGTGAATGTGGTGTGTACTGATGTAAGGAACATAGTATATTGATTTCTTTAGTGAATACTATAGGGATAAAGCAGGGACAATGCAGTTAAAATGATAAAGGAATGACGATTAGAATTTTTGACTGTCAGTTATTGTTGCTGAATAAGCTATTGATTTAGTTTCTGGAATTCAGTCTTAACATTCTGTGAAATTGTTTTCATTGTCTACCTATAATTTAGCTTTGTTTTGCTATCGTCCCTGAAGATCTTTCATTTTATTTTTAGCATTGCGTGAACAATGCAAAGAAACATCGAGGTGTAAAGAAAATGTGTCTTGGGCAACTGACTGGTTTGATCTATGCAAATTCTGAAGTTTGAAATGTTTACACTCAAACATAATAGGGAAAAATGTAGCACTGTGCAAAATTGTGATGATCTTGAGCAACATGGGAATGCAACTGAACAGCTGTCAGCCATGTCTCAGTAGTCGCCTTCTCACTTCTGAGTTAAAAGGTTGTGGGTTCAAGTGCCCCTCCAGAGATCTGACACTTCAGTGCAGTGCTGAGGGCTTCTTACACTGTCAGAGGTGTTGCTTTTCAGTTGAGATGCTAAATTGAGCAACCATCTGCCCTCTCAGGTGGGTATAGATGAACCTATGGCTCTATTTAAATCAACAGGGCTGTTCCCTCTGGTGTATCCCTAAAGCAACATTGCACTAATGTTTTGGGGATCTATCTTTGAGCAAAATGGCTGCCTTAAAGCAATGAATACTCTTGAAATAAAAGCTGCTAAGTGTTTTGGGATATCCTGGCGTCATGAATACTGCAACTCTTCCTCCTCTACGTCTGACTGCAAAATATATTCATCAAAATACATTAAGGCCTGAACTTAAATGCAAAGATGAAAGATTCAATATTCTTTTCAGATCCCCACATCCAAATTCCATCTACCATGTACAATCAAATGTAATTGTATCATTATCCCAAGAAAGATTTTCATGTTTAACAACTGAAATCTTCGTACTGATACAGATCCTGAATGTCACACCAGTTGTAGTGCTCCTTCAGAAGCTGTCTGGTACACGCACCCTTTAATCTGCATCTAAGCTGTGCAGCCAAAGAAAAGGTGATCTGTAATATATGTTGAACTTGGCCAATTTCAGCTATTTTGATACTTGAGTTGGCCTATGCCTCTGTTTGCCAGGGAGGGAAAGAAACCGAGATTCCTGACACTGCTTCTCGAAGGCTCCTCTGTGAGGTTAGATCCGAATCGAGCTCAGCTGTCATGTCACTCCCACTTCCCCATGATCAAGTAACTTGCCAACACTAACATGTCAAACATAAACTTGATGAATGGCCACTTTGCCCTTGTCTCAGAGGACTGCAAACATCTGTTGATCATAACTGAGCAGAAATAATTGCCTCAATTGCATAAGGACAAAATATTTAGGGGAAAAGAAGGAAGGCTGTCTGACAAAACACTTTTGAACCTTTAGGCAAATATCAAATATTTACAGGATATTCATTAAGGAGCACTGAAACAGTAATTTATATTGAAGTCAAGGTGATGTTCGACATGAAAAGAAACAGGTTGCTGAGCAGAGGAAGCTAAAGGTTCAGGTACACAGTTCTTTGAAATTTGCATCATGTGTAGACAGGATGGTTAAGAAGGCATTTAGCACACTTGTCTTCATTGCTCAGTTCTTTGAGTATAAGCATTGGGACATCATTTTGAGGTCGTACAGGATGTTGGTGAGGCCTCTTCTGGAGTACTGCATGCAGTTCTGGTTGCCCTGTTTATAGGAAGGATGTTATTAAACTGCAGAGGGTACAGAAAGGATTTACCAGGATGTTGCTGGGTATCGAGGATTTGATTTATAAAAATAAGCTGGATAAGCAGGGACCTTTTCACTGAAGTGTAAGAGGTGACATTATTGAGGTTCATAAAATCATGAAGGGTATAGATAAGGTGAATAACAAGGGTCTTTTCCCTCAGGTGGGGGGGTTCAAAAGTAGGGGGCATATTTTTAAGGTGAGAAGAGAAAGGTTTTAAATGTACATGACTGTTTACACAGAGAGTGGTTCATGTGTGGAATGAACTGCCAGAGGAAATGGTGGATTCAAGTACAGTTACGACATTTGCATAAGTACCTTGAATAGGCTAAGGTTGGAGGGAAATGGGCCAAATGCTGGCAACTGGTACTAGTTTATCTTGAAAACATGGTCGGCATGGACTAGTTGGACCGAGGGGTCTGTTTCCATGCTTTATGACTCTAGGATACAGTACATGGCAAAGAAGGGATCAAATCTGAAACTTCCTTATTCAGTAATTCTAAATATCATGTGTCCAATCATTTTCATTCTAAAATGCATGTGCACCAGGTATTTCTCGATTCCTTTTTACTGTTATCATTCAACTTGCTTAGCACCTTCCCATGAAAGGAGAAAACAAGAAGGAAATTAGCTTGAAAGCCTAACATGGTAAAGCAAGAGATAAGTAATTTGATCCATATTGACCGTTGTTTTTGATTAATCAGGCTTTCAAAGGAGGAAATTAACCAGAGGATACTGTAGATCTCTCAGCACGGCAGATTGAGCATCAAAGCAAACAATTATCTTCCACTGCCTACCTGACTGAGACTGTGATTCCTGTTGATGAGATTTGTCTGATGTGCAAATAGATAGTGAAATACAATTAAGTATTCATAAGATGAAGGTTCCTTGCTTGATTTTAAGTTTATAGTGTTTGTATAATCATTATGAACATGTACGCTTTTCCGCAATATTTAATTAAGCATGTTTTGTAAAACGCATGCATTTTCTCTGAGAGGTGATGAGGTTGCCATCTAGTGTTGTTATGGAACTTCCTGAGACTGTGTGCATGCGGGAAACATTCTTGGTAGTTTCACCAAGAATGCACTTCAGCAGATGGAGGTTTGCTGAGACTGGTTGAAGTATTCTGCAATGATTTAGTGCTGAAGCTGTGATTTCCACATTTTCCACCAACTCGTTTTCACACCATTGATTAGTACATCTGGGGTTTTGACACTGCTTTCCTCCAAAATTTGTTGTACTAATGAAAAGTCCTAAATTGCTCAGTTTGCAATGTTCCTGCATTTTAATTTTATTTAGTCAAAAAATGGAAATGCATAACTATTAAATGCTGATCAATCTGGACCAGTGTTTACTTGTCAGATACCGGGAACTGTCTGACTAACATTAAAGAGGGTCCATATTACATTTTGGAATAATGGTTTGGGACAGGAAATGTTTTTTTCACCTGAAGACTTGGTTGTGTTTTTCAAATAAACATTGACCTCCTGATGCAATAAGTCTTTTTGGCATTTGTCATAAGCATAGAGCAAGCAAAACATGTTTCACAGCTTAAAGTATTTGAAAGAGCAAAATCAAATCAGTTACCTTTTGTTTTCTGCAGTGGAGATTATAAACCATGACAAGTCATTACTATGATCATCAACCAGCACCAACTAAACGATTACTTCTTACTCATACCTCAGGAGTGAGCAGTATTAACGTTTATAGACAACCTGCTCAAATGGTGAGGAAAACATGTTGAAGCAGACACATACACAACTTGTTTTTTGCAAGCAAAGGTTTTTATTTCATCAACATTTATGAACTCTCATAGAATTAGAGTAATCAAGGAGCAAGAAAACTCACTGCTAATTGCCACCCTCGCTCAGCCGATGAATCCACCTTCCTCATTGTTAACTCTACTTAGAAATGTACTGAAAGTAGCATGGGCACTGAATGTAGTCTGTGCTAGGATTTCATTGCCTATCATAAAGAAATGTTCCGTAGCACCAGTACAGACAGAACTGTCTGAACCTTCAAAGTCAGATATTCCAGACTGGGACTAGGACAAGTGGCAAGCAAACCAACAAGAGGAAAGGTCCTATTTGACCTCGCCCTCACTGAGTTAATTGTGACGCTTGCTGCTTTCCAATACTAGGAAAGACCACCAACCAGTCCTTAGGGAATTGAAGTTTCACCTTCACACTGAGGATACTTTGGGTTTGGTTGTGTGTCAATATCACTGAGTTAAATCAGCTGGATTCATAAAGATGCACAAGCTTAAAACTGACAACTTTTCAGATCGAATTGTATCTTCAACTATTATCTGTAACATCATGGCTAGTGTATCCTCATTGTGCCATTATGATTATGCAAAGTGATCAGCCTTGATTCACTGAAGAGAGTAGGAGAACTTGCTAGGAGCTGTGCCAGACAGACCTAATAGTCAGGTATCAATCTGTCGGTGAAGCTACAACACAGGACGACCCATATGCTAAACATAGAAGAGGCATGCAATAGACAGACCTAAGTGATCAACTAATAAGGTTTAAGTTTTGCAGTTCTGCCATGTCTGGTCACAAATGTTGGTAAACAATTAAACAGTGAACCAGAAATTCAGGCTTCACAAATATCCTTATCCATAAAATGAAGGTGCCCAGCACATCAGTGTCAAGGCTGAAGCATTTACAACCATCTCCAACCAGAAGTGTTGAGTGAAAGATCCATTGTGGCCTTCTCCTGAGGTTGCCAGATCACAGGTAGCAGTCTTTAACCTTCAGTTCACATGAAATGGTTCAAAGCACTCTATACAGCAAAGATTATGGGCTTGACAGTATCCTGGCAGTGGTACTGAAGACTTGTGCTTTGGACAACCCACACCATAGCCAAGCTGTTCCTGTAGAGCTACAACTTTGGCATCTACCCACCAATGTGGAAAATAGCCCAAACATGTCCTGTTCACAGAAAGCCGGAGAAATCTGATCTGGTCAATTACTGTCATCAGTTTATTCTCAATCCCCAGCAAGGAAGAGAAGGCAAAACGGGAATCATTATCAAAAGCCACTTTATTACCAATAACCTATAAATTGACACTTAGTTTGGGTTCTGCCAGGTCCCTCAGTGTCTGACCTACTTAGAGGCTTAGTCCAAACATGGACCAAAGAACTGAACCAAGGTGTGAGGCGTGAGTAATAAATTGCACAGTCCATTCACTGGACTGCTTCATTACCTCCTCAGGGATTGAAGAAGTCTGTGTCCATACGTGACAAAATCTGAATAGCATTTAGACTTAGGCTGATAAGTGTCACGTATGTATGTATGTATGTTTGTATGACATAAATACCAGGCAATGGACATTACATACAAGAGAGAATCTAACCATCTCACCTTGACATCCTGTAGCATTTCCATTGACAAGATACTGAATTGGACCAGCCATATAAATACTGAAGCTACAAAGACAGGTCAGAGGCTGGATGTTCTGGAATGACTAACTCACCTCCTGACTCTTAAAACCTGTGTACCATCCACATTGTGGAAGTCGTGGTATGATGGAATATTCCGCACTTGCTGTATGAGTTCAGCTCCAATAATACTCACAGAGTTCAGCACATTCGGGACAGAGCAGTCCACTTGACTGGCCATCCATCAACTGCCTTAAGCACATACTCCATCCAATACTAACACCAGTGATGGCTGTAGCTACCGTCTTTAAGAAACACCTCACAGTACCTTATCAATCCAACTTCAAAAACCACTTCTCATAACCCCTGACTCCACCATCTAGAAGTACAAGGGCAGCTAATACATTGGAACATCTCTGCCTGCAAGATTTCCTCCAGGGCACACACAACTATCTCATCATTCCCTCGGGTCACCTTCGCTAGTCAGTACAGTCATAGAGATGCACAGCACGAAAATAGACCCTTTGGTCCAATTCGTTCAAGCCAACCAGATATCCTAACCCAATCTAGTCCCATTTACCAGCACTTGTCCCATATCCCTCTAAACCTTTCCTATTCATATACCCATCCAGATGCCTTTTAAATGTTGCATTTGTACCAGCCTCCACCACTTCCTCTGACAGCTCATTCCATGTACGCACCATCTGTATGAAAAAGTTGCCCCTTAGATCCCTTTCCTATCTTTCCCCTCTAAATCCTAAATCTGGGTCCTCTAGTTCTGGACTCCCTGACCCCAGGGAAAAGACTATGTCTATTTATCCAATCCATGCCCCTCATGATTTTATAAACCTCTATAAAGTCACCCCTCAGCCTCTGACACTCCAGGGAAAACAGACCCAGCCTATTCAGCCTCTCCCTGTAGCTGAAACCGTCCAACCCTTGTGAATCTTTTCAGAGCCTTTTCGAGTTTCACAATATACCTCTGATAGGAAGGAGACCAGAATTGCATGCAATATTCCAAAAGTGGCTTAACTAACATCCAGTATAGCTTCAAAATGAGCTTCCAACTCCTAAACTCAATGCTCTGACCAATAAAGGAAAGCATACCAAACACCTTTTTCCCTATCCTATCTACCTGTGACTCTACTTTCAAGGAACTATGAATTATGAACTAAGAACCTGAAAGAAATCTGTAGGTACCTTCCAAACACCACTGTCTGTACTGTCTATGTATCTTTGCACACTAAATGCTGGCATTGCCAGATTAGAAATAAACTGTCTGCATTAAACTGGTTTGAAATGCTAATGAGGAAATGGAAAATCACAGAAGGTATTCACTGGAGTTATTTGCTCACAACAAAACCAGTACAATATTCCTAAAAGGCAATGTCTCCTCTTGTACAAATAAGCAACTGTGCTCAACAAGGTAAGAGTCAGTATAAAGCAAAAATAGGTTTTATACATCCGATGGAAGGAACAATGGCAACATTGATAGAAATTTGGCTAAGGACAGAAACAACATTGTGGGTAGCTATTGGAGTATGTCACCAGTGCCAGAATAACTGAACACTTGGGCAGTTGATCAAAAAGATTCAACATCAGCTGTGAAATATAGATCAGGTTTGATTAATCTTGTTGAAATTTTTGAGAGGTCAAAAGCTTGGTGGATTAGGGAGTGTTTATGGATATTACTTCCAAAGAGCTCTCAATAGGACTTTGCATAAGAGATGAACAAAATTGAGTCTGCATGAAGTTGGAGATAACCTATAGTAATTTGTCAGGAGTAACAGGACAGTGCAATTTTCTGGTGACTCACACACCACCGCAGTGCACCCAGGCCTTTTGCATGCCCCTGACATCCTGAGTTAGGGAGGGAGTTCCAGGACTTTGACCCAGTGATAATGATATCTTTCCAGGTCAGAAGAGGAATTTGTAATTGGTGGTGTTCCCATGCATATGCCATCCTCTCCATCTAGGAGATAGAGGTCACTGGTTTGGAAGGTCTTATTGAGGGAGGCTTTGTGATTTACTATCGTGTATCCAGTAGATCACTGAGCATCAATGACAAAGGGAGTGAATGATGAAAGATGTGGTTCTGCTTCTATAGGCTTTTTTATCTTCTCCAAAACAATGTTATGAAATCATCCCATAATTTTCTCTGTTCTAACAAAAGCATCCTCAATTTTTTAAAAACTTTCCTATTGAACCTGCGCAACAAACTTCTTAATTTCCTCAAAATCTTTGCTATAGTGTGGAGCACAAAACTGCACTCAGCACACAAATTGTGATGGTATCAATGTTTTAAATTGATTGAAGTTCTCTTAACTTTTATGTGCTTTACTACAGCTGCAAAACCCAGAATTCCATTATATTTTGTTAAACAACTTTATCCATATAAGTTGTACATGAGCAACAGAAAGCAATGTTTATCTTGCTCTCCTTAGAAGCGTGATAAGGACTGTCCTATTTTTACATTTCCCTGCAGTAACTAAAGGCTTTGCAGCCACTGAAATTAAACTGCAAGAAGCCCATCTCTCTATTTGCCAAATAGTGAATTTTAACTCTTGCATTAATCCCATAGTTTTGAAATTTTAAAAATGGAGTTTGGAGGAAATTCATGGCGTTTTGTTTTGTTTCTATACGCAAATTTATTTAGTTCATATTCCTGCAGACCATTTAAATTCCTGTAGCCTCTTCTATTGAACCTCCAACCTCAGGTATCCTTTAATTTGATGAAAGACTCAAAGGCTCCCTTCCAGTGCAGACCTCCTGTCAGTGTGCTTGTACCTCGTGTCGGTATGGGACCTGCAGATGGTCTCCTAACCCTGATTATAAACAACTTCAATTATGTACTGTCCATTAAAGCAGGAATCATCTTTGTAAGAACTTCCACTTCCACTGTTCTGAAATTACTGTCTTCCTCCGCTTTATATCCTTCAGTTTGTCACCAGCCCACTTCCCCAGCAATTCCTGTGATTGCCAGTGAATACAAGTTCACTTGAGTTCATTATTCATCTTTCCTTGACCTTTCAAGGTAATTATTTCTTTTTAGAAGGCCCACAATCTAATGATTGCCTTCTCACTGTGAATTTATTTTGGCTTTCAAACTTTATTTAATCTCTCCTTTATTGATAAACTAGCATAAGAGCATCATTAAAACCAGGTTATAGTCCAACAAGTTTAATTGGAAGCTCACTAGCAACGCTCCGAAAGCTAGTGTGCTTCCAATTAAACCTGTTGGACTATAACCTGGTGTTGTGTGAGTTTTAACTTTGTACACCCCAGTTCAACACCGGCATCTCCGAATCATCATTAAAATCATCCTTGAAGAATTTGAAAAGAATGTTTGGCTGAACAAGAATGCAATTTGTTGAAACTACCTCAGACATGTTCAAAAAAGCACCAGTTCCTTGGTTTTATTTCAAAGTTATAAACTTAACCTTTAATAATTTAAGTAAATCAGATTTTTGTTAAAAACCTGTCAGCTTAAATTCAGCATTGTTGGTTGAATTGATTAGATTAGATTAGATTAGATTAGATTAGATTAGATTACTTACAGTGTGGAAACAGGCCCTTCGGCCCAACAAGTCCACACCGCCCCGCCGAAGCGTAACCCACCCATACCTCTACATCTACATTTACCCCTTGCCTAACACTATGGGCAATTTAGCATGGCCAATTCACCTGACCTGCACATCTTTTTGGACTGTGGGAGGAAACCGGAGCACCCGGAGGAAACCCACGCAGACACGGGGAGAACGTGCAAACTCCACACAGTCAGTCGCCTGAGGCGGGAATTGAACCCGGGTCTCAGGCGCTGTGAGGCAGCAGTGCTAACCACTGAGAGTACATTTGAGAGTACAACGTGTCTCTGCTTGAAAGCATATTAGCCAGCAGTAACCAGTGTAATGTTTACTAATTGATTATGCGCTGTATTTTAATCTGATCATGTCTCTAAATATTTTTGTGTTATTTCTTGGCAACTATTCTGTCACATTTGCAATTTTGCACAATGTTTCCTTTTTATGTATGGGAGTTTATTGGTAACCTAACATGGCACAAATCAGGAGCCAATTGCCTTACAGATTATAAACTAGCTAATATTTAGATAGCAGTGGATGTATAAACTGATGCTTCTATGCTTGTTTGCATGTCCTTCAGATTCAGGATTCTTGGATAATAAAACAGAAAGCACTAGACAAACTGACTAGATCTGGCCTATCTGAGGAAAGCAAAACAGTTAATGTTTCAAATCCAATGTCACTTCTTCCAAACTGAACAAAGTTGGAAAAATTAAGTTTTTTACACTGTTGATAAAGGGCTGGAGGAGCAAGTGGAACAGATGTGAGATTGCCTAGAGAGTGACTAGTGGCTACAGTTATAGTAATTTGACATGTTCCAGTGCTGAATCTGTCAATCAGATATTAGCTAGTGAAGGAGCAAGGCAACCACATAGTAACCTGCTGATTTCTGAGTATAACTGTGCAAGTGCTCTTGCCAGAGATGGTCTGATTCACACTTAAATAATGGGGAGACTATCAGTGACTGCTGTCAGTCTCACTATTATTTCAATCACAAAATTCAGGCCATTCTCTTCAGCCTAGCATGTTACCATTTTCTTGATCTTCTTCTTGGTTTGCAGTTCACTCTCTATTGCCAATTGTGTGGTACGTGCCTTGAGTTAAATTCTTGATTTAAAAAAAAACTAAAAAAATTCTGCCAGTACTTATTCTTGTTCATGCAAATCATGATAAATAGCTTTCACAGCTTTATTCTTATTTATAATTTTGTCCAACTGAAGAGCCAGTTGAATTGTTATACAATACAATACCGTCAGAAAGATGATTCTGCGAGCAGGCTAGCATTCTAAAGATTCACAACTCAATTTTTCATCTAGTCATTCACAGAATATGGGTGTCACTAATAATAATTTCATATGTCCAATTGCTATGCAAAATGCCACTAAAATAACTTCATAACACATTTACATAGATTTTCATGTTTTTTAAGCTGTTCTTCACAGTATCAAATGTTTATGAGATATCTCTTTTAGTTAAAGGTCCATAATATTGCCATTACCTTCTGATTTGAATACTTCTGCAGAATTAAGTGAACAATCTATAATTATGCTGGTGAAATTTAGCAGTTATAGAGTTTTGTGCCATTTCATGAGGTCTGTAACAACACGGATACCAATTTTAAGCCAATTAAATTCACTCCAGATGATGCCAAGAAGTGACTGAGCACACTGATAAATGCAAAGGCTATGGGCCCTGATAATGTCCTGGCAGTAGTGCTGAAGACTTGTGCTTCAGAACTAGTCATGCACCTGATAAGGGCTGTTCCAGCACAGCTAAGATATTGGCACACACCCAAGAACAGTGACATTTTCTCAGGCATGCTCTATTCACAAAAATCGCAAGTACAAATCAACCAGTTATCAAACCATCAATCTATACAGAAGCATCACTAAAGTGATGGAAGGTGTTATTGACAGTGCTGTCAAATAGAACTCAACAGTTTGGGTTCTGCCAGAGACACTAAACCACAGAACTCATTTTAGTTATGGACAGAGAAGCTGAATTCCAAAGGAGCAAATCTGTCTGTCCTTGACCTCAAGCAGTGTTTGACTGAGAGTAGAATAAAGGGGCCCAAGGAAAATTGCAGTCAGTTGGAATCAAATGGAAAGCTGTACACTGTTTCACGTCATATCTAGCTATCACAAAAGGAGATTGTGATTGCTGGAGAATGGTCACCTCAAGAAATTGATATAGGTGTTCCTCAAAGTAGTGTCATTGGCCTAGACATCATCAGATACTTCATTAACAACTTTCTTTCTAAGGAAGGTCAAAAGTGGAAATGTTTGTTAACAACTGCAGAGTGCTTATTCACATTTGTCACTTCTATGATACAGAAGCAGTTCATATTCAAATGCAGCAAGACCTGGACATTATTTAAGCTTGAGGTGCTAAGTGGCAAGTAACATTCACACCACACAACTGCATGGCAATGACCATCACCAACAAGAAAGGATCTAACCATGTTCCATTCGGTGTTATTTCCACTGCTGAATTCCCAACCATCAACATCCTAGTGAGTGCCATTGATCAGAAACTGAATTGGACCAGTCACACAAATATTGTGGCTACAAGTGCAGATCAAAGGCTGGGAACTCCTTGATGAATAATTCACTGCCTGATTCTCTATAGCTAGCCTACCATTTACAAGGCACAGGTTAGATTGGAATATTTCCCACGTACCTGGATGAGTGCAGCTCTAACAACATTCTGGAAACTCAGTACCATCCAGGACAAAGCAGCCTAGCTGACTGGCACCCCATCTATTATCTTAAATATTCACTCCCTCCACCATCACTGTACTTTGGCAGCAGTTTGTTCCATCCACAGAATGTATTGTAGCTACTCACCAGGCTTTTTCCAAACATGTGATGTCTGCCAACTGGAAGAACAAGAACTACAGGAGCATCACACCACCACCTGCAGGTTCCCATCCTAATCAAACACCATTTTGATTTGGAAATATATCACTGTACCTTTCCCAGGTAGATAACCTGAAACTCTGTTCTTAACATCACTGTGAGTGAAGAGTTGAAGTGGCTTAAGGAGACAGCAGGAAACCCCTTTCTCAATGGTAGCCAGGAATGGTGAATAACTCCTGGCCTTGCCTGGCATGCCTTCACTCCATGAGTGAATAAGAAAGTATCCAAATCAATGCTACAATCCCTGGTCATTTTGATTACTAAATAGGCCATATGCACAATGGGAAGTTTCTGGCACCAGTCATCTAATATAAACTGAACTGCTGCATTAATTGAGCCTCGCCACTTGTTGGACTTTTTGTGATTACTGCTCGCAACGTGATTTGCTTTGCATTTTATTAAAAGCGCTCATCTCTATATTTTCAGCAGCAGGAATTGAAATGTAAAGGGAAGGTAAATAAATGTTTATCCTTGCAGTGTCAAATTTCAGACGTTAATGGTTGTATTCAGTTTAGGAAATAACCACCAGAGTGGAATTGACCTAAACACAGATAAGGACAGACACTGATCTGAGCAAGTGTAGAAGTGGAGGTGGTGTGACTAAACTTAGCACCTCAGGGCCCCAGAGAGGAACAAACCAGCCCAAATTCCTGCTTACAATCCAGTGACAGCTGCTGCAAGATACACTTCTGTGTGCACATCAGATTAAACATAAACTCTCCATTGCGAAGTGACTTGTTAATGAGACGTAAATACAAGACAGTCACTAAATCCAAGAGAAAAAATTAATGAGTTACTTCACACCCTAGGGATTTGTTAGAATATGGAACGTGTTACCGTAAATCACAGAATTTATGTGTAATTGAGGTAAATAGCATTGCAGCAACTAATTGAAAGCTACATAAGTGTGTAAGAAAGAAATGGAAAGATTTGCAGATTGGGTTAAATTAAATAGGAAGACGGTTATGTGGATCATAAAAACTGGCGTAGTGTAGTTGGACCGAATAGTTTGCTTCTGTGCCATAAATTCTATGGAACAGCTATTGAGCCTGAAGAGAAGCCACTTCAGCTAGGCACTCCCAAGAGGTAAATTTCTGTCAATCTGCTTTATTAACTGGTTTTGATGAGTAAAAGTATTGATTTATTTTACTTGCAGGGAAAAAATGTAAAATGTCTTTCCACTGCACCGTAATTATTGAAGATAGATAGAAGTTGGAAAGCTGCAATTGGTTTCCTACTGGATTAACTCCAGAACTGCAACAAAGATTTAATAGCGCAGCAATATTACTGTTTCCTACCAGAATGACAGCACCTCCAATTGGTGAAGTGTTTGGTGTAATTGATTCAACCTCACTGGGACTAACTGAGACTGTGCAGACAGATTGAATATCCTATCCAGCACACAGATGAAATCTTACCCCATCAGTTTGGACTGGGTTTCAACCCAGACTCTTGATATGAAAAAAATGCTCTGTCTGAAGTGTTGCAGCAATTGGTGGTGCCTGTACTGGTATATTTTCTGATATATATAATGTAGCCGATTGTGAAGTGTAGAAATATTAAGTTTTGTTCATCCCAAATTATAAACATAAAGTATTTCCAACTCTGTGTCATAACCTTCAATCCAATCACACAAGCTCCACATGTCCTTCTTTATTTAATCCACTTAATATATCCTTCTATTTCTCTCTCACTTCTCCAAAATGCCGCTCCTTTATTTACTTCAATTACTTGATGAGGTGGCAAAATACACATTCTACCCAACTTCTGGGTAAAGATCTTTCATCTGAATCCCCCTGTTAGATTTATTGGGACTCTCTTATAACCCCTTGTTTTAATGTCATCCACAAGTATGTATATCTACCTTCCCCAACTCTTTATCTTAGAGATAGTTATTAGACCACACCTCAGTCATTTTTCTTGAAATATCATCCCCGGTTTGTTCAATCTTTCCGATTAGATATCATCTCTCAGTTTTGGTATCGTTCTACTAAATCATTTTCTTCTCAGAGGCTTCATGACTTTGATTTGTTTCTTAACATAGAAACTGGAAATATTCACCATATCCAAGTGTGTTCTAACCAAGATTCTTTACAAGTTGAATATAACTTCTCTGCTTCTCAATTCAGTTCCTCTGGAAATGAAGCCCCACTGCTTTGTTTGCTTTCTTTGCATCTTTTTAAACAATCAGCTTCTTTGAATTATTTATATATCGATGCCATCAGACTTCTCTGATCCTTTTCCAAGTTAATTGCTTAGTTCTCAAAGAGTATCTTAACCCCTTTCTTCCTTGGATCAAAATGTACTTCCTCATAATTATCTATATTGAAGTTCCTTTCCCATACATATCGATTCTGCAAGTTTATTCAAGTCCTACAGTGTTGTATCACCCCCATCTCTCCATTAATTACACTAAAGTCCACAAATTTTGAAATCATACTTCCAATTTTTAAGTCTAAATTGTTTATGTTAGTGGACAACAGTGGACAACAATATCAATGATTATGGAACACTATTTCCCTTCATCTGCCAATCTGACGTAATACTTCTAACACTCAATTTGTTTTTTTTTATTTGTGGATAACTGATCCGTTCTGCTAGCTTCCCTGACTCTACATGTTCTAGCCTTAGTCATGGGTCATATTTGACCATTCTTGGGTCATTATTTGACCCTTCGTGGAAAACAAAATATAATACTGCCTGTATTATAACTTTCCAAGCATCTTTTAAAATATATTTTGTGATCTCTTCTTCAAATGTTATGTCTGCTATATTGAACTTACTTGGAAATATCAGGCAAAAGTAATTAATCTATATTATAGCCTTTTTGCCACCATTACCTGTGAGTTTATAATGTGTACACCTTAGTAGCTATATCTTTATCTTGATTTACTTTTATTATTTATGTGTCAATGGAATACTTCACCATTTATTTTTTAAATTATTTGAGAATTCAACTTTTAGTTTACCATCTACCTTCTGAATTGTTGTTCTTTCCTAACCATTTATTCGCTTTTGTCATCTTCTGCTTTGTTGTTTCTTGGTTTAATGCATGGCATTTTTATTCATTTCAATTTTGCATTTATTTCTTTATTCATTTATGTTTAGTATAATCACTAGTTCTGTCTTTTGTTCCAATGAAATGTATTTCTCCAGGACTGTCTTGAACACCATTTGGTAATGTTTCCCATCTCTGTTCTATTTCTGTTAATAAGCTTTCTCAATTGATTTTCTTTCATTCAATTCTCATTCCTTCAAAACCAACTTTTTTTTATATTATTGCTTTAAGCTTTGTCTTTCTTCTCTGGTTTTCAGTCAGTGTGCATAAGATAAAGCACCAAATACAAATCATCTGGCATCTCATATCTGGACAAATTCAAGATGAAATTGGTGTATTGTCTATCATGCTCCTGGACATTTCGCTGCTTCACATTGTTGTCACTGACCCTCTGACAAGATAAAATAATTTTTCCTCATTTAGTTTTGCAAAATGCTCTATCATTTCTAAGAATCTTGTTTTACTAAATACTCTATAATTTCTAAGAATCTTATTTGATATCTTCTTCTTTCCCATTCTGTTGCCATTCAGCTAATAATCTTTTCTGTATTTGCTGCCAAAGTTTACATAACCTTTACACTTACCCACATTATACTTCCTCTGCCATGCATTTGCTCATGTGCTCAATTCATTTAAATCATACTGAAGCATCTCTGCATTCTCCTCACAGTTCACCCTCTCACCCAGCTTTGTATCATCTGCAGACTTGGAGATATTACATTTAGTTCTCTTACATTGTGAATAGCTGGGATCCAAGTACTGATCACTACAGTACTCCACTAGTCACCAGCTGCCCCTCAGAAAAAGACTCATTTATTCCTATTCTTCATTTCCTGGCTGCCAGCCAATTCTCTATCTATGTCAGTGCACAACTTCCAATCCCACATGCTTTCATTTTAAATGTTAATCTCTTATATGAGACCTCACCCAAAAGCCTTCTGAAAATTAAAGTAAACCACATCCACTGGCTCCTCCTTATCAACTCTACCAGTTACATCCCTGAAATATTCCAGTAGGTAATCAAGCATTATTTCTCTTTCGTAACTCAATGCTGACTCTGCCCAATTGTGTCACTGTTTTCGAAGAGTAATGATTAGGAATAACATACAATGTTTTTGTGATCTCTCTTCCACTGTAATGATTGTGCATGCATCTCCCTTCTCACTCTGACTTCCGGTAAACAGCTCCTTTTGCCCAAAGTTATATGCAAATTAGTTATTCTTTGAGTAAAAGCATAGTAAAGCATTTACTCTACATCTTTTATTTTCTGGTTTTATTTTCTACAGTCGCACTGTCACACAGTTTTATGTTTCATAATTTATGTTGAAGAACAAGCTTCAGTGTCTTTCCATCGATTAAGTATTTCCACACATTGTTTCTCCTGGCAAGATGTATTGCTGCAGGTTTGTCTAGATAAAATTTTCTAATCAAGTACGAATTCTACCAACTCACTTGACACCCACAAGCTTTTATAAGTTATACTTGTTGCTTGCTAATATCCCCCCTCTTCCATTACCAGAGAATTTTGTAAACAATTTTACATTGAATCACCTTAAAAAGCAATTCAGGTGTGAATGAAAAGGGCACCCTAAGAACTTATTGGCATTGATCATTTTCCTCCCAAGTTCATTTTGTGCAAGTCCAAGTTATTCATAGACACATCAATGTCTACAGCACAGGAAAAGGCCCTTTGGCCCATCAAGTCTGTGCCAGTCAAAAAACAAGTATTCTTATCCCATTTTACACTTGGAAGCTTTGGGATCGCAAGTAAACATCTGAACACTTCTTAAATGTTATAAGGATTTCTGCCTGTACTGTTGTTGCAAGCAGTGAGTTCCTCATTCCCACCGGCCCCTGGGTGAAAATGCCTTCCTCACATCCCTCCTATAACATCTGCCCCTTACTTTAAATCTATGTCCCCTGGTCATTGATCCCTCCACCCAGGGAATAAAGTTCTGCTCCATCTAGGGCTTCATAATTTTGTCATCTCAATCACATCCCACTTCAGTCTCCTCTGCCCCAAGGGAAATAACCCTAGTCTATCCAATCTCTCTTCCTAACTAAAACTCTCCAGTCCAGGCAACATCCTGGTTAATCTCTGCATCCTCCCTCAATTCCCAAAGTTTACCACTTTCAACCTTTCTCAAGTCTGAGCAATATCCTCTACTTTGACACTTTGTTTCATTACTATCAGCCACTTTCTGTCTGTGCTGCTGCATTTTTCTGATGAAAGGTATGCTGATTTTTTTCTGTTAAAGCTCTTATAGACAATTTATTAAAACCCTTCTTGAAGTTCATGTTCACTACATTCCTTTTATCTGTCCAGCCAGAATTGTTCAAATGAAAGAAAAATACCGGAGAAGCTGGAAATCTGAGATATATATTTAAATAACCTGGAGAAACTCAGCAGGTGCAGCAGCATCTGTGAAGAGAGAAGCAGAGTTAAAGTTTTGAGTCCAGTGGCTCTTTTTGGAACAGTATTTGTTGCTTGTTTTCAAATCTGTACTACATTTGTTTGATAACTTGATTTTAATAATTTGACTGTTTAATAACAGAAATCTATCCTAACTGGCCTTCCTTAATCCACACATATCTTTGCTATCTCTAGAAATTTTCAAAACCATGTCGTGCATATCACTGGTGTTGCACACATTTCTTATATTACAGCAGCAATTTATTTCTCTGCTGTGAACTTTGCCTTGAACCTATGACACAGTCCTGTGTGCTGACTTTGCTCTCATGAGTGATCATGTCTAAATTCTCGATTCATCTGTTGCAATGGTTTTAAGCTCTAGCTCCTTATAGCCTTTCCTATTTCTCTGCAGAGTTCTGTAACCACCAACATGCAAATAACATGGAGTTTGTCCTCACCTTCCAGCAGAAGCCTTTGCAGTTGCAATCTTTAACCTTTTAAAGGAATTTTACATTACAGCTTTCACAGATAGCAATAGGCAAGAAACGTAATTCCAGAGCAGTATTGTGGGATACTGAAGGGAAATGCAAGCTGTATTTTGTTTTGCAGCAAAAAAATATGTTCTGCTGTAACTCAGTTAAGTGTGTTCTGTTGGCTTGTTGTCCAGTCATCTGGACTGCTGATGGAAAGTGTCCACCCTATGCCAGAGACTCCTCCAGGTCTGTTCTGAAACAATCCACTGTCAGATTAAAAGCATCTTGCTTTGGCATTCATTCTCATTCTCATTCCCCAACTTCTGTGGAGGAGACTAACCTCCCCATAACATCCCATCACTCTTGTATTGCAAAACTAAATACTTCCACGTGTGAGTGGAATCCATGATACAATATGTTAGTGCTGTAACATCCTGTGCCATTGTGATGCTTTTGTGATAGAGCACAGCTTATTCTTTAAAAGCTGCATTGACCTCACATAAGGTGATGGAATTGCAGAAACAATAAGCCTGGCAATAGGATAAGATTAACTATTGTGCAATAGTAGCTGTCATGAACACAGGAATTCAGTGTTTTTAACAGCACGTGGAATAATGAAGTTACAAAATCAGAAATTGCTGGATAAACTCAGCAGGTCAGGCAGCACCTGTGGAGAGAAAGCAAAGTTAATGCTTTGGAGCCAGTGATCCTTCTTCAGTTCTGACTTGCTGCCAGACCTGCTGAGTTTTTCCAGCAATTTCTGTTTTTTGTTTCTGACTTCCATAATCTGCAGTTCTTTAGCTTTTTGGAGTAATGAAGTCCATGGAAGTTAGACAGCAGGGTGGGTTAGAACATAGATTTTTCCCTTCGAGAATATGGATTCAATTCTAGCCTAGACAAATGGACTGCATGTTTGTTTATGCTCAGTGTAAGGGAATCACTGGGCAGTCAGCTCAATCCCAATCCAGGTAAGTGCAAGCTTAAAGCACATACAAGTATGCTCCAAAAACTTCCTTACAGAAATAGTTAGGGCATTTGGGCTGAAAGTTTATGTGGACAGATTTATGGCCACTTTTGTTGTGCACTTAGAGACAGGGAGGGAATTTACTCAGGGAGGAAGAGGGTGTGCAAGCACCCTGCTGGCTTTCCTCCCTCTGTCAAAATTAATTCGAAGGTGGAAAGGCCCGTGGTTCATCTTCCCATCCCAGCAGCCATTGCTGTCTGTCCGTGACTAATTAACCAGAACTTAAGGGCCTGATTTCAGTGCCACTGGTATAACCAACTAGAGATAGGCCTGTGTTATATAGTGAGTATGAGAAATAAACCTGTGTTAGTTTCTCACCTCCTGGAAGTGGATGCAGGGGAAGGTGAGGGCAGTGCAGCAGTGTTCTCTTCTGCGAAGGCGCACGGTGCCTGATTGGAAACCTAACATCAGGAAGAATGGTGGCCTCCTTAGAGCTGCTCCCCTGGTGTTGCTCCTGAGCCCATTCCCCTACAAATCCCACCCTACAAACCCCTCTGTCCATGACTTAGCTCAGCCCTCAGTCACTTCTCAATCCTCAGCCTTGAGTGCGTGTTGTTCTCATTGCAGTTACCACCTCCCTGCTGAAGCTAGTGAACTGAAGGCTTCCTGGCCTCTGTGTGGTCCTATTGGGCAGGATTTCCAAACTTGATTCCAGGGAATACCTTATGCTGGTGGCATCCCCAGAAGAGACAATGCAAGTCTCTCACCAGCTCTCTAACTGGCTGGCAAGACCACTGATGTCTCCATGAAATTACCCCTGTGTATACTATAATACATCCACAAGTTCAGTTTAACTGTTCAGAAATTATGTAGTTTTACCTAATGCTTCATTTGTGCTGTTTTATCATTTGTCTGTAAAGTCCTACTATGTACAAATAAATCCCAATAATTGCAGATTTCACAGCAATGTGCTACTCACCCTTATTAAGGGTACTTGATAAACTTGATGGTCTTGCAGTTTCAGACTTATTCAATGAAATTGCATAGTACTACCATACTACGGTGGCACAGTGGTTAGTACTGCTGCCTCACAGCACCAGAGACCCGGGTTCAATTCCTGCCTCAGGCGACTAACTGTGTGGAGTTTGCACGTCGTCTGCGTGGGTTTCCTCTGGGTGCTCCTGTTTCCTCCCACAGTCCAAAGATGTGCAAGTCAGATGAATTGGCCATGCTAAATTGCCTGTAGTGTTAGGTAAGGGGTAAATGTATGGGTATGGGTGGGTTGCACTTCGGCGGGGCAGTGTGGACTTGTTGGGCCGAAGGGCCTGTTTCTACACTGTAAGTAATCTAATCTAATCATTCCATCTCCCTCACCAATCACATCTATAATTAACCTCTGTGGTGAAAGGTAGATAATATATTTTAACACGGAGGTATTAAAATAGAGGCAGATGGATGTGGGTCAGTTCTATGAAGGTACCTTTTTTTAAACAAGTCAGAAAATCATTTAAAATCGCAACCTGTTCTGAGAAGGCGTGTGACATCAATCAAGTGCATGACAGACCTCTGTACTCTTAATGGATAAAGTTTTTATACTGGGAACTAAAATTTAACTAGATTATTCAATGGTATAAAAGGTTCGTAAAATCAGCAGTGCTTAGTTCTATATTGAAGCAGAAATGCCAGATTGAAAAAAAAATAATACAATACTCCAATGTGTTATAAGGGAAACTAATAAACTATATGGGTTTATTTTGCATATGTGCAATGCATGCTTAATGTACCCTTACAAGACAGTTTAGAACTACGCATACAGACTTTGAGAACAAATCAGTACACAACAAAGTTACAGCATCTACTAGCCATGCAATCAGCTGTGGTACCATTATGCACAGGGTAATAAGGTTGCCTGTGAAAGACCAAGGGTGGCTATGATGTAGTTACCTTAATACCATGAATGGAATGGAATGTGATGAAAGGACAGAGTTTAATTGGCCACCAAAGACCTTTCTCAGTGGTACTGCCTGTACAGACATGTCCCTGTTTAATATTTCAGGCGCCAGTATGTGATTACAAGTTCATCTTGTAATCTGAAAAATGTATCTTTCCTGAAAGTTATTACTTGTAAGATGACAACATTCTGCTATATATACATTCAACAGAATTTTAGAGTCATGGTACATGTTCAAGTCAGTAGCATTTTTGTAAGACATGGATTTTTCATGATGTGGAGATGCCGGTGTTGGACTGGGGTGGACAAGGTTAAAAATCACATGACACCAGGTTATAGTCCAACAGGTTTATTTGAAATCACAAGCTGTTGCAGCCCTGCTCCTTTGTCAAGTGAAGGATTTTTCAGATTCAAATTGGTCAAGTCATATTTAGGGGCACATGGCATTCATAAATATCTCGAGGCAGGTTTGAATAGAGTTGTTTACATTTAACCAACAATATAAAAAAAAATTAAGGCCCTGGACAAATGATAGCATTTTTAATTATAAAGTGACAGAATCTGGGTATTGTGGCCATCAGTGAGTATAAATGTCATGATCAGGAACTTCACACCTTGGGTTTGTTGTGGCATTTTGTTGTGTGGATTAAAGCAATCCAGTGTCTCACTTACAGTCTCTTGAGGATTAAATGGAGTTTGCTGAGAGTAAGCAATTGCATAGTACAGTGGAGTCACCTCATAAAAAGGAGTGCTTTATTTCACTAGGCACTATCTATATATTACCCATTTCAGTCTAACTTGTCTCTCACAGGTAACAATCCTGGAGAGACTAAAGTCAGGAAATATAAATCCATCGTGATTTATTCAACTAAGCAATCAATTTGACAGCTTACAAACTCCACCTTAAATGATTCAATTATGCTTTTATCCTGGAACTATTTTGGGGAGAAATAATCTTCACTTTCCAATATTTTTAAATCAGCGCCTGTCTGAAACGTACCACAAATGCTGAGTATTGTGTACATGGTTCTGACCTTAGATGTGCTGACAATCCACTTCCCTTTTTTGGCACATCACTTTTTCTGTGGTGCAGCTGTTTCTTCATGTTGACATTCACTCATAGCAGGTCGACATTGATGGTTTTCCCTAACTAATAACCATGAATGCAAAACAATCTTCTACTATTGGAACAGACCAGTCTGAAAACTTGTGTTGTGTTCTATTTTAATCTTGGCTGAGGTTTCTCTTTGAATAAAATACTAATGCCTCATAAAATGTCCACCAGAAAATGGTCTATCTTCTTTAACCAAAATTATCAAATAGTAGGATCAGTGTGGATTTTTAACTTTAAATTTCATCACTTACAAATATTCTTTTTTGTTTGTTTGAAAATATTTTAATTTGAAGTTAGATTTAATGCTCTTTTAACTTGGTTATTTCTTTTAAACAGACTATTTGCTACTCTGACCTGGGTAAAGAATCTTGTTGATCATATGCTTGTGTAGTCCCTGACTGTGCTCTGGGATAATCTTCCACTTTGAGAGCTTATGTCAGGTTGCTTGCTACAGTTGTCATGTCATCACTGTGAGATGTTTAATTCTACTCAGGTTCTGTACATGCCTGGGATGATAGATAACTGATGTGTGTGTAAGTATCCTAAATTTACAACTCATTAATACGAGATGACCTTGCAGGAGTTAGCCTTAACCAAACAAGTTGCACCTACTCTGCTATTCAACTCAGTAGCTGGATGATAAATAGGTGATAATCGTTAACATTTGCAATTTTCTATGTTTCATTTTAAAATAATTTCAATGTGGTATTCTGGATGAAGATTTAATGAAATGTCAGAAATGTTTTGTAATATGTTAACAATGTTTACAGACTTTTCCAATACGCACAATCACTTATCATGAGGGGCATCGAAAAGGTGAATAACAAAGGTCCTTTCCCTAGGGTGGGGAAGTTCAAAATGAGGGGGCATATTTTTAAGTGAAAGGAGAAGATTTAAAAGGCACATAAGGGTCAACTTTTTCACACAGAGGGTGGTTAGTGTGTGGAATGAACTGCTGGAGGAAGTGGTAGGTGCAGGCACAGTTACAACATTTAAAAGACGTTTTGACAGGCATATGAATAGGAAAGGTTTAGAGGGATATGGGCCAAATGCAAGTAAGTGGAATTAGTTTAGCTTTGGGAAGCTTGGTCACTATGGATGGGTTGGACTGAAGGGTCCGTTTCTGCGCTGTTTGACTCTATGACTTCAAACATTGAACTTTTGTCCCCAGTAAAACATTTATTTTTATCCATTTTTATTGTTTCCCCTAGTGTGAACACTTAATGTTTGGTCCCACAATTCAAGACGATTTGAAGCCATCATCTTATCTCTATACCTTTACCACTCACTCTGTACTATTTCCTGACCATTATGTCAGCTGGAACCAGACTCTTGGCAACCGTAGAGTCATACTTCTCCAGCACAAAGACTGCCTACTTACACCTCTGTAACACCATCTTTCCCTGCTCCACTATAGTCCATCTTTTACTGAAGCCTTTCACCCATCTTCAGACTCAGCCATTCCTATGACTGTTGTTCGAATGCTCATCTTCCACTCTCTATTCATCTCATCAAACACTCTGCTGCCTGAGTTTTATTCCATGCTAAATGTGGCTCACCCAGTAATTCAGCTGACCTACACTGAATCCTGATGAAGAGCTTATGCTCGAAACAGCGACTCTCCTGCCCCTCGGGTGCTGCCTGACCGACTGTGTTTTTCTAGCACACTGAATCCTGGTTCCGTATGCCTCTAACTTGAAATTATTATCCTTGTGTTTAAATGCATTAATGCCTATCTCTAAAAGTTGTCTGAGAATGTCTTAGAACTCTCCTGTCTTCTAACTTTAGTGTCTTCTTCATACTTCCAGCCCTCCCTTTTATCATTTACAGCTGTGCTTTAAACCAACTAGGCCCATGTTCTTGAATTCACTTTCTATACCTCTCTGAAACTTCCTCTTCATCTTTACTGCCCTCCTTAAAATCACCTCTTTCACAACTTTGCTGTTTTTCTTTAAGGGGAGAGTGTATTTTAAAGTAGTTTTGCTGCTACTGCTTCTACTGACATAGCACAGAAAAGACAAATTTTCCTGATTTGCTTGTGGTGACCCAACCTGCTGAAGATCTAACATGCTAGCTGAAGGGTCAGAAATAATTACTTTTGTGACATGTACAACTTGTTTGACTTGTCATCAGCTGCTTGATATGCTGAAAGAGGGCTGGTATCTTCTCAAGTCTGATCTCATTTCTGCAGTATAATTAAAAAGTTGAGGTTCAAATCCTGATTGAAGGTAATTGAGTACTTAAAGATTCTGTAACCTTTGTATGTTGCTGCTGTTACCTTGTACTGGTGTTTTTTTTAATTCCCTACTTCATGTTACACTGGTGTTAAACACAATCCTTTTGTTTATCTCTCCCCATTCCTATTGCTTGTACCATCATTGACTGTCTCCTTTAATCGGACACTTATGCTTTGTATGCTGTGATTTTGTTTTTCAAATTGCTTTATCACTTTAAAATATCTCTTTGGGTCCTCTGAGTTAAGAAGTGCCATTTATGTTAACCTGCTGTATAACCTGTTCCTTAGCTAAATAAACTTTTGGCCTTAGAGAAGGCGATGTACCGAGTTTGCTCAGTTACCATTTACTTTTAAGATTATCTCCTCAAACCCTTTCAATCTGTGGTCACCCTTGCAGTACTCTAAGTATTCGGTTTTACTGGCATAACTTCATATTGGCCAATGAAATAATTTGTTTGGAGGTTCTGAATGGCCCGATCAATATGGTCATTTGCACTTTAGTCCACGTTCTTGTCTCAGGGGGTCACAATGAAAGTATGGTCAAGAATTAATCTCAGGTGCATATGGCACCAAGGAAGACATCAGCTCACAGTCAGCAAATGTAAAATGTAAAAGACAAAAATAGAAATTGCTCAGAGAGATCAGAGTTAATGTTTTGGGTCCGGTGACCTTTCTTCAGAACTATCTCAGGCAGTAATTTCCAGCAATTTCTGTTTTTGCTTCTGATTTCCAGCATTCACAGTTCTTTTGGTTTTTATTTTGTAAAATTTAACAGATAACAAATTCCTTGATTTGATCAAACTATAGACATATAACTCAGGAGTAGGCAGTCTTTATGATAAGAACTGGGTTCTTTTTAAGCAAAGGACACTAAAAGTGTACCGTAAGTTGCTTAGACAGTTTGTCAAGATTTTGTTAGTGATAACCGAGAGTGGCCTTTGACTGTGAATCACTTGAAAAAGTCTTTGACTAAGATAGTTGTTGCCTCAATCTTATTGCAGAGTTTCCTGTTGAAATTCTAAATCAAGTTATTAATCCTGTAATTATATTGAAACAGTCATTCCTTCGTCAAACCATGTGCTCCAGATGGAACAAAGTTAATATAAATTAAGTCAACTCTTAAATAGGTTTTCCATGCTAGAAGATGATTTGTCAAGAGATACCTGTTCTATTCAGTAAGCTAACTCACATTCAGTCTCTCATTTCTTTTAAACTAGAATTATATCAGGCACTTTATGAAGTGAAAATGCTGCTCTGAGTCAATCACTTACCCCAGACTTATTGAATTTAATTCTTTACCAGAACCCACACCAGAGAAAACAGGGGACTCTTTGCAGGATTTGTACAAGGCATTGGAGAACGCCAGTGTGTCTCCACTAGGAGAGCATCGAATTTCCACCAAACAGGAATTCAAGAAGTCCTTTGTAAAGAGATGCGACAATCCAGTTATCAATGAAAAATTGCACAAGCTTAGAATTCTAAAGAGCACAATTAAGGTAGGATATTCCCTTTTTTTAAAAAAATAAATAATTATTGTTAAGTTAGTTAGAATTAACTGGTGAAACTTCACTGTGTTTTTCCATCCTACCCTTTCTTTGTAAGGGTCTGGAATGTGTCATCACAACCCTACTTGATACCCAGCATTGCTTTTGAATTTAATTCAAAAATTATATCCCTTTAATTCAGTACCTGTTCCACACAGCACTGAGACCACATTGTGTAGACAAGCAGTGTACACACAAGTTTCTATCCACAAATAATATTCTTTATGATATTGTCCACAAAGTGTTAGGTCTCCAAGTTCTCCTTTGTCACATTTGATCCAGTCAACCATGGCATCCTACTCTGTCTCGTCTCTGTGATTCACCTCTGTGAAGCTGTCCATTTGTGGCTCTGTAACTACCTGTACTACCAAGTCCAACAAGCCCAGCGGATAGCATCTCTTCCTGTGCCTGCAAAGTCATTTCTGCTGTTCCTCAACATTCTCCTATTCTTCACTGAGATGACTTGAGTGCCAGCCTCAATTTCATGACTATCATTGTGCTGCCTTAACATGGAGAATGAGTCTGAGTTTTTCAAAACTCAGCGAAATGGCAATGTTCCACATTTCAACAAGAAGATTCTTTGACCAGGCGCAATCCCGTTACAAGCCTGAACTATGACATGTTTTGGGATATTTCCTATTGAAATAAACATTAAAAATGTAATTCCATATTGCTTTGCTTTAATCTGTATTAGTATTAAATCTTTAAAGGTAGACAATCCCCAGTGGATCAGCAGCTTTATGCAGTATATAGCTCAAAGCTATACTGGTTTTGATTACTGCATTCAACTATGACCTTGGACCTAAGCACCGTGAAAGATGCTTCAATTACTCCAGGTTAGAACAGATAAGTAACTCATAGCTGGGCTAAACTCAGCAACAAGTTACAGCTGTCTATCTCTTTGAGGGTAACATGATCTCCTCATGTTTGGTATGTTAAGGTTCAAAGAAAAGGATATAATTTGGATAACATTAGGAACTCGAAGAGCTTTGGTCAAAGAGGTCACCTAAATCAGTTTTAAGAATTTGTTGAAGGTGGGACAGATAAAATAAAGCAATGCATTTTAGCAGAGGAGGCAGAGTACAGGCAGGATGCCAATATGTTTTGCCCACTCTCGTGAAAATGTCATCAGATTTAGACTAGCGGCTGAGTTGTAGAGTTGTAGGCAGCTCTAGAATAGAATAGAGTGAGTTCTTGCAAAGGTCTATGAGCAATTGTAAGGATTTTTAAGTCAGTGTATTAGACAACATCAAGACACTGGGAATCAGGAAGGATAGAACATTATACAGAATAAGCATTGAGTTGTGGAGTTCTGAATAGTTAAGAATGCTGGATTGATCTCTTGAGGTTTTTGGAGGATAACAACACGCACCTTTATAAAGCACCTTTAAAATCATAAAACATACCACACAGGAGAATTATTAAGCAAAATTTGGTGCGGAGCCACATACAAAATTTTGAATACAGATGAGCAGGAACTTTATCGAGCAGGTATATTTTAAGCAATGTCAAGAGAAACATGGAAAAGGTTTTAGGGAAGGAGTTCTAAGCTTATAATCTGGGCAGCTAAATGCATGGTCGGCAGTTGTTGAGAATTTAATGTTGGGGATACAAGAAAGTCCCCAAAACTAAAGAAGCATTGAAATCTCAGAACTTTGTAGGATTGGGAGATGTTACAAAGCCATGGAGGAATTTGAGATTGAGGAAGGGAATTGTAAAATTGAGGAGTTGAAAGACCAAATACCCCACTTAAGTCAGCAAGCACAAAATTGATGAATAAATGGGATTCAGTGCAAGTTAGAAATGATATAACAACGTTTTGTTAGAGCTAAGGTTTGTGAATGGTATAGGATTGTAGGCCTCCTGGAAGAGAGTTGAAACAGTTAAAGGGTAACATAAATGAGGGTCTCAGCTTGATAGGGGCAGAAAAGGGCAATGTTACAAAACATTGGAGAAACTGAGTGTGGAGTTAACAAAGGTATGGATAAGGGTTTTTAGCAGAGACAAGAATGACTTAGGAATTAAAACCAGTGGGACTGTGGAGATGGAAATAGTGTTCTTGATGATGGGTTGCAATGCAATGGTGAGTGAGCTTGTTTATAGTTCCAGCCTTTTATGGTTGGCATTAGAGAAGCAGTTTTGGCATAGCCTTGGATCTATGTCTGGTCCAACAAATATGTCTTCAGCCAGATTCTTGGAGAACCATAAGCCAGCAGGTCAGCTGATTTATTAACAGTGTAATGCCTGTTTACCATGGCAACAGGAGAGCTAGGCTCTGAAATTTTATAAAGTACAGGCGGCTTCAACTGTTGCGAATTCTGTAAAAACTCCCATATGTTATCAAGAATACAGATGACCAAGTGACAACCGCTTAGGTAATGGAAAACCTGGCAGTTGATATTGATGGCCCAGCAGCTCCCATGATCAGACTCCGATCACCAAATGTACAAAATTAGCACAAGCTATGTTGAAATAGAAAATGTTTATTTAATTTTGTTATGTCTAATTATATTTTGTTCATTTTTTTTCTTCCCATTCAGGTACACTATTCAATTCAGATTGCCTTACCATGTGATTATATTTGTTTGTTTTTATAGACTGAAAAATGTTGATTAGATTTTTTGATCCATCTATTTTCAAGTTGAGAAAAATGGAATAAACTTCTTGCCTTTGGCTTTATGTTTCCTTGTGAATTTAACATGTTAAAAGGGCTACATTATTTTTTTCTTACTGTGCAATTTTAGGATTTGGGTATCTTAGAATGCTAATTGTTTGTCACCAAAACAAGCATTTGTAGAATGCCGAAGCCCTTCCTATGAACAGAGATTTCTGCTTATGTTTAAATAAATTATTGCCTTCCCAGGTCAACAAGTAACCCATTTTCTGATATGTGCATCAAATCCAAGGTATAATACAAACATATAGAATGTTTGCTGCAGAATGCTCAAAATATTGTATTTCTTTTTTTAGTGCCCATATCTCTTTCTTTACAAGTGCAACAGCTTGTGTGATCCTTTAATCCATCTTTGCAATTGGACCTGAATTATTTTATTTATACTTCATTACACACATGCCTCTAAAATACGTTCATCCTCAAAGAAGTCATAAAGAACATGACTGACTTGAATCTTGAGTCACATTATGTTTATATTTGAGTTCATCAAAACTTTTGCCCCTCAGACAGAAACACCTACCAACCAACAAGACTGACCCATCAAATTGCTCATTTATTTTTCAACACGGCTGTTCACAAATCAGCAAGCACAACTCAACTAACTCATCAGCTGCTAAAGTAACTTGCTGTTCATATTTTTGCCAGACAGCCTGCCAATGAGTACAGATGTCTAAAAATAACTCTATAACATAATTAATATGAAATAGGGCAGGGACAGGTGACTGGGATGGCCATAATTCTATTAATTTTAAAATAGCTATGGAGAGGGATAAAACTGGTCCACAGGTTCAGGTTCTAAACCGGAGAAAGGCGAATTTTATGGAACAAGTCAGGAGCTTGCAGGGGTTGATTGGAGTAGTTTGTTTCCAGACAAAGGGACCTCCGACAAGTGAGATAAGTCTTTAAAAGTGAGATAGTTAGAGTTCAAGGTCTAAATGTTCCTGTGAGGGTGACGGACAAGATTGACAGGAATAGGGAACCCTTGATGACAAGAGATATCCAAGCTTTGACCAGAAGAAAGAAGGAGGTGTGGCTCAGGTACAGGCAGCTGGAATCAAGGGAATCCCTGGAGGTATATAGGGATACAGGAGTTTACTGAAGAAGGAAATCATGAGATCAAAAAGGGGCACAAATTAGCCCTTGGCTGAGAAGTTTAGGGTGAATCCAAAGAGGTACTTTAAATACATTAAAGGGAAAAAAAAAGGTAGAGAGAGAATAGGGCCCTTCAAGGACCAGAGTGGACACGTATGTGTAGAACTGCAGGAGATGGCTGAGGTTCTTGATGAATATTTCTTCTCTGTGTTGACCTTGGAGAAAGACATGAAGACTTGTGAACTTGGGAAGTTAGTGGTGATATTGTGGGGATAGTCCATATCACAGTAGAGGAGGTGTTAAACATATTAGAATGTATGAAGGTTGATAAATGTCCTGGTCCTGGACAGATAGATCCAAGTACACTGCAAGAGGCTAGAGAAGAAATTGTGGGGGCCCTTGCTAATATTTTTGCATTATCATTAGCCACAGATAAGGTCCCGGAAGACTGGAGGGTAGCAAATGTTATGCATTTGTTCAAGAAGGGCTGCAAAGAAAAACCTGGGAACTATAGACAAGTAAGCCTAACAAGCCTAAGGCAGGGACAAGGTAGGACTAATAAATTAAACTGCATTTATTTCAATGCAAAGGGCTTAACAGGGAAGGCAGATGAACTCAGGGCATGGTTAGGAACATGGGACTGGGATATCATAGCAATTACAGAAACATGGCTCAGGGACGGGCAGGAGTGGCAGCTTAATATTCCAGGATACAAATGCTACAGGAAGAATAGAAAGGAACGCAAGAGAGGAGGGGAGTGGCATTTTTGATAAGGGATAGCATTACAGCTGTGCTGAGGGGGATATTCCTGGAAATACATCCAGGGAAGTTATTTGGGTGGAACTGAGAAATAAGAAAGAGATGATAACCTTATTGGGATTGTTTTATAAACCCCCTAATAGTCAGAGGGAAATTGAGAAACAAACTTGTAAGGAGATCTCAGCTATCTCTGAGAATAATAGGGTGGTTATGGTAGGGGATATTAACTTTCCAAACATAGACTGGGACTGCCATAGTGTTAAGGGTTTAGATGGAGAGGAATTTGTTAATGTGTACAAGACAATTTTCTGATTCAGTATGTGGATGTAGCTACTAGACAAGGTGCAAATGTTGACTTACTCTTGGGAAATAAGGCAGGGCAGGTGACTGAGGTGTCAGTGGGGGAGCACTTTGCAGCCAGTGACCATAATTCTATTAGATTTAAAATAATAATGGAAAAGGATAGACCAGATGTAAAAGTTGAAGTTCTAAATTGGAGAAAGACAAATTTTGATGGAGTAGGCAAGAAGAACTTTCAAAAGCTGATTGGGGGGAGGGGCAGATGTTCGCAGGTAAAGGGACGGATGGAAAATGGGAAGCCTTCAGAAATGAGATAAGGAGAATCCAGAGAAAGTATATTCCTGTCAGGGTGAAAGGAAAAGGTGATAAGTATAGAGAATGCTAGATGACTAAAGAAATTGAAGGTTTGGTTAAGAAAAAGAAGGAAGCATATGTAAGGTATAGACAGGATAGATCGAGTGAATCCTAAGAAGAGTATAAAGGCAGTAGAAGTATACTTAAGAGGGAAATCAGGAGGGCAAAAATGGGACATGAGATAGCTTTGGCAAATAGAATTAAGGAGAATCCAAAGGGGTTTTACAAATAAATTAAGGACAAAAGGGTAACTAGGGAGAGAATAGGGCCCCTCAAAGATCAGCAAGGCAGCCTTTGTGTGGAGCCACAGAAAATGGGGGACATACTAAATGAGTATTTTGCATCAGTATTTACTGTGGAAAAGGATGTGGAAGATATAGACTGTAGGGAAATAGATGGTGACATCTTGCAAAATGTCCAGATTACAGAGGAGGAAGTGCTGGATGCCTTGAAACGGTTAAAGGTAGATAAATCCCCAGGACCTGATCAGGTGTACCCCAGAACTCTGTGGAAAGCTAGGGAAGTGATTGCTGGGCCTCTTGTTGAGATATGTGTATCATCAATAGTCACAGGGGCGGTGCTGGAAGACTGGAGGTTGGCTAACGTGGTGCCACTGTTTAAGAAGGGTGGTAAGGACAAGCCAGGGAACTATAGACCAGTGAGCCTGACGTCGGTGGTGGGCAAGTTGTTGGAGGGAATCCTGAGGGACCGGATGTACATGTATTTGGAAAGGCAAGGACTGATTAGGGATAGTCAACATGGCTTTGTGCGTAGGAAATCATGTCTCACAAACTTGATAGAGTTTCTTGAGGAAGTAGCAAAGAGAATTGATGAGGGAAGAGCAGTAGATGTGATCTATGTGGACTTCTGTAAGGCGTTCGACAAGGTTCCCCATGGGAGACTGATTAGCAAGGTTAAATCTCATGAAATACAGGGAGAACTAGCCACTTGGATACAGAACTGGCTCAAAGGTAGAAAATGCAGGGTGGTGGTGGAGGGTTGTTTTTCAGACTGGAGGCCTGTGACCAGTGGAGTTCCACAAGGATCGGTGCTGGGCCCTCTACTTTTTGTCATTTACATAAATGATTTGGATGTGAGCATAAGAGGTACAGTTAGTAAGTTTGCAGATGACATCAAAATTAGAGGTGTAGTGGACAGCAAAGAGGGTTACTTCAGATTACAACAGGATCTTGACCAAATGGGCCAATGGGCTGAGAAGTGGCAGATGGAGTTTAATTCAGATAAATGCGAGGTGCTGCATTTTGGGAAAGCAAATCTTAGCAGGACTTATACACTTAATGGTAAGGTCCTAGGGAGTGTTGCTGAACAAAGAGACCTTGGAGTGCAGGTTCATAGCTCCTTGAAAGTGGAGTCGTAGGTAGATAGGATAGTGAAGAAGGCATTTGGTATGCTTTCCTTTATTGGTCAGAGTATTGAGTACAGGAGTTGGGAGGTCACGTTGCAGCTGTACAGGACATTGGTTAGGCCACTGTTGGAATATTGTGTGCAATTCTGGTCTCCATCCTATTGGAAAGATGTTGTGAAACTTGAAAGGGTTCAGAAAAGATTTACAAGGATGTTGCCAGGGTTGGAGGATTTGAGCTATAGGGAGAGGCTGAACAGGCTGGGGCTGTTTTCCCTGGAGCGTCGGAGGCTGAGGGGTGACCTTATAGAGGTTTACAAATTGGAAAAGTCTTTTACCTGGGGTCGGGGAGTCCAGAGCTAAAGGGCATAGGTTTGGGTTAGAGGGGAAAGATATAAAAGAGACCTAAGGGGAAACTTTTTCACACAGAGGGTGGTACGTGTATGGAATGAGCTGCCAGAGGATGTGGTGGAGGCTGGTACAATTGTAACATTTAAGAGGCATTTGAATGGGTATATGAATAGGAAGGGTTTGGAGGGATATAGACCAGGTGCTGGTAAGTGGGACTAGATTGGGTTGGGATGTCTGGTCGGCATGGACAGGTTGGACTGAAGGGTCTGTTTCCATGCTGTACATCTTTATGACTCTATCTGTGGTAGGTAGGTTACTTGAGAAAATTCTGAGAGATAAGACATACATGCATTTAGAAAGACAGGGATTGATTAGTCAGCATGGCTTTGTGTATGGGAGATCATGCCTCACAAATTTGTTAGAGTTCTTTGATGAAGGACCAGGAAAGTACTTGCAGTCTGTATTGATTTCAACCAGGCCTTTAATAAGGTTCCACATAGTCTGCTGCTCTGGGAGGTTCGATTACATAGAAGTCAGGTGGAGCTGGCAAATTGGATACATGATTGGCTTGATGGTAGGAAGCAGAAGGTGATAATTGAAGGATTCTTGTCGGACTGGAGACCTGTGACTGGTGCAATGCCTCAGGAGTCGGTGCTGAGCCCATTGCTATTTGTCATCTATATCAATGATTTGGATGAGAATGTACAAGGCATGATTAGTAAATTTGCTGATGACACTAAAATAGGCAGTATGGTGGACAGTGAGGAAGGTTATGAGAAATTGCAGCAAGACCTTGATCAGCAGGGGAAGTGGGGCGAGAAATAGCAAATGGAGATTAATATAGATAAATATGAGGTCGTGCATTTTGGAAAGTCAAATCAAGGTAGGAGTTTCATTGCGAATGATAGGGCCTTAAGGAGTGTAGTAGAACAGAGGGACCTTGGAGTTCAGGTGCATGGTTCTCTGAAAATGGAGTCACACGTAGACAGGGCTGTGAAGAAGGCTTTTGACACACTGGCTTTCATCAGTCAGGGCATTGAGTATAGAAGTTGGGAAGTCATGTTGCAGTTGTACAGGACGTTGTTGAGGGTGCAGTTGGAGTACTGTATTGTGTTCAGTTTTGGTCACGTTATATAGGAAGGATGTTATTAAACTAGAAAGAGTGCAGAAGAAATTTATAAGAATGTTGCCAAGACTCAAAAGTCTGAGTTATAGAGTTGGATTAGCAAGGACGTTTTTTCTTTAGACTGTATGAGACTGAGGGGGGAATCTTATAGAAGTGTATAAGATTATGAGAGGCATAGATTAGATTACTTAGTGTGGAAACAGGCCTTTCAGCCCACCATGTCCACACTGGCCCTCCGAACAGCAACCCACCCAGACCCATTGCCCTACATTTAGCATGGCCAATTTACCTAACCTGCACCTGGAAGAAACCCACGCAGACACAGGGAAAATGTGCAAACTCCACACAGACAGTCGCCCAAGGTGGGAATTGAACCCAGGTCTCTGGCGCTGTGAGGCAGCAGTGCTAACCACTGTACCACCATGCCACATGGATAGGGTGAATGCATCCAGTCTTTCTCCCATGGTTGGGGAATCACAGACTAGAGGACATCAGTTTAAGTTTAGAGGGGAAAGAATAAAAGAGAGCCCGGGAGCAACATTGTTTACTCAGAGGGTGGTATGCATATGGAATGAGTTGCCAGTGGAAGTGGTTGAGGTGGGTACATTAACAATATTTAAGAGGCATTTGGACAAATACATGGATGGGAAAAGTTTAGAAGGATATGGGCCAAGTGCAGGGAAATGGGGTTAGCGTGGATAGATATTTTGGTCAGCATGGACTAGTTTGGGCCAGAGGGCCTGTCTCCATGCTGTAGCACTCTCTGACTCTATAATACAAAAGAATTGAATAAATTGAACCATAAATCTGCTTGCTTTACTTTTGAAATCCTGTAACAACTTTCTCTCACCAGCCTGCCAATTGCCCTGAGGTTAAAATTGTTTTACATTCACAGTTTAACCTTCCATTCTCCATATTTCCCAGGATTTCATATCCAAAATGTATTTTCAACAGCATCGGTTTTAAACGTACCACAAACAATTACAAATTTCTATTTTCAAAAATACAGTACAATTAAATTACCGAAACTAGAAAAAACAAAATAGTTTTAATTGCGTGTTTTAATAAACACTTGAATTCAAATACAGTATTGCATTTTTAAACGCTGTTGTTTACTGTATTAATAGTGCAGATTTTGTTTTCTGTTTATCACCCTCAGGCAAAAGAAGGAGAAGTAGCGATTATAGACAAGATTCTAGACAATCCCAGCTTGACATCCAAAGAGTTTCAGGGATGGAAACAAACCTATGTAGAGCTTTTCGTGGAGATCTGTCAGAACAATGCAGCCACAGAACCAGTGAACGCGGCAACTGAACAAGCTGCATCTACACCTACACCACCTCTGATGCACACCCATTCATACATTGAAACCCATGTATGAACACTTTCTCAGCCAGCCTTGTATTAAATATAATTTTTTTGACTGCTTACTTTATACTGGTGAGTCATGATGTAAGTATTTTCTTAGTACAGAGACTCAAATTTAATTCGGATATATGTTGGCTTTGCATTAGATTCTGAACACAAATGGGGAGGTGTTGTAGTTTGTTTGAAGGGACACTGTATCTTTGTAAGATTCTTGGGCAAGCTTTGCCCCCCCTTATAAATAGATGTCTTGATGATGCCACTTGGGTCATGATAACATCGTTCTGTGGCTTACATGTGATGTTATTGTGATGTGCCAATGATAAAAATGACATTGAGTTATTTTCCCTACCCAGAATGGCAGTCGTGCCCTTGCAAGTCAACTAATAGTTAGCATGAAAAGAGCCTTTGAAGAATTTGTGTTCATAGGTTTTATATTGTTTTACCTTTTTTTCTGCACACATGTTGCACATGATTCTCTGAACACAGATGTGGCAGGTTCTGAGGAATGGCCTGAAAATGGATCTGCATTGTAATTTCAAGTCCCTCTCTAGCTCATACAAGTTGGATGACTGGAATATCCCTCTCTTTCTTTCCTCCTCCTCCTCTGAAAACTGCCACATTACAGTGCAGTGCTTTGGTACAGCCATAGTTTCCATCCCCAGAACCCAGTAAGACCAATTTTAGTGACTCTGCCTGGTGGAATGAGACATCACAAGTAAAATCACCATGCTGCTAATGCCATCACCAGCTGCCAGTTTCCTTTTTCCTAGAGCTCTCCCCTCTGCAGCATGACAGGACCCTGTGGTAGAATGTAAATGGAGATTCTATGATGTGCATGACTGCAATTACAAGATCAAATTGGACAGATTGTGCCAGGCACCTTTTTGTATTGGGAGATATGCAGTCAAAGCAGTAAATAAGAAAGCACTCTCAAGACACGGCCTTCAGTGTTGGGCCAACAGAACCACAGCAATCCTTCTGAACCAGCAAGAAAAACAGGTTGGTTTTTGCACCTTTCAAGCATCGCCTGACAGTTCCCAGAAACCCCTGCTCCTCCCACGTCCAGACTCTCGTGATCAATGATGTTCTATTATCTGAATATTATCAAAATGCATCAGTGTACCTGCAGCTCACTGGCAGAATGTATATCAGGCCTCTGAACGGCTTGAGCCTCACACCCAGTAGGAATAGCCAGTACACTTCATCCACAGCCTGCCCACAATTGCCTATCTGCACTCACTCAGTTGCCCATCCAAACTTCACCCACTGCTTGCCTGTGCTGCATCCCACTGAATTCTAGAGCTCTGCCTGCAGCATCTTGCCCTCTGCCAGCTGGCCCCCTAACCTCTGCCCCTTGCTCACCTGCCCACTCTCCACCCACGCCATGTCCATGATGCATCTGATGTCAAAGTCAGCCTTAATATATTTTTATTAATGATGTTTCAGTCAGCCCCTGGAAAGGATAAGCTTTAGATCAAACAGTCATCAAGACTGCAATCAGATCAGCAATAAATCACGATTGCATTATGTGAATGTGTGACTTATATATAATTAAGAAATCTTCAGTTTTTACAACTGTCACAATAATTTGCCATAATTTAAAGTAAATTTGTAAAATTAGCTTTTGGCCCTCCTGTAAAAAATATTCGAAGTATGCCTGACTGTATGTTTTTGGTTTATTTTTGTTCTTCATGCACCTGCATTCTTTCTGAGCATGGTACAACAAAATTGTCTCACCAATTAAACCACCATCCATCCCCTGGTTCTTTGAAAAAGGCATCTATTTAATGGAGACATGCATAAAATAGTCTATTATGCACAACTAGTTCAGGAACCCTCCTACTCCCCCCATACATTTTGTGCACAATGGAATTTGGAATTGATCTAATAATTGAAACTTTAGCACCACAGTACAAGAATGGCTCAGCATCTTAAAATGTTCAGTGTAGCAATGCACAGCGGTCATTTCTCCATTTCACTGAGCTCCTGTCTTACCTACAGTATTATGTGGAAATATCGCATAGAAGAGAGTTGTAACCAGTTGTTATTGTGTTCAAAGTAGTGACCAGCTAAAGAATGGCTGAGAACAGTGAGTAAATCAATAAGCTTGAAAGCAATGCAAATGGTAGAAAGCCTGAAGGGTATTCAAATTTCAGAGACAGTTTGTCCTCCATGCAGTACTTTACATTTATGTCTAAAATTATAGTGTTCTTAAATGTTTTGACAGGTTAAGCAAAATTCTCTCATGTCAACTTTGGTATACGAATGGTTTCATTGTGGTGTATTTGTTAGCTGTCAAATGAAGACACATGCATTTTACAAGCAGAAGAGTCCCAATAACCTTTCACTTTATTTGGATAGTCTGTACTTCAGCAAGGTTCATTTGTTTGCGGAACTATTGTAATTATGACATCTCTTTTCAAAGCAGGGTACTTACCTTCTGCTATACTGGATTACAAAATTATTACTTTTGCCATGCACCATATATTTACTATTCCTTCATAAGATTGCCCCACTCAAAAGTTGCTGTTAATTTATCAATGAATAACATTTCTTTTTGAATTGAACATATCGACTTGAAATCGGATACAGAATAGATAAAGTAGCCATTTGTATTCCATGATTCATCCTATCATCCAATGGCAAATAATAATCAACATTACCTAAGTCATGTCTGATGATGATATAGGACAATCAGTAGCCCAACACATTTGAAGAGTGTACGGTGAACATTTCTCAGCAGCCTGGAGGACAATTTTTTGATTGGCCAATGCGTGCTATTTCAGATTGTGAAAGGTTTGGACTTGCATGCCAGTTGTAACCATTTGAAATATTATTCCCAGTCTTTGGGTGCTACATGCACCCTTAGAGCTCCCCCATGGCATCTATGGCAGATATGCATTGTCTAGGCATTGGCAAGCATGCAGTGAACATCTCCTGGGAGTATACACCCACCACCACCAAAACCATTGCACTACTTAAAGAAATCATTAGCTTCCTTTAGGGTAACTATAGTTGATTTCTTTCTGCCTATTGCTACCATACTACAAGTGTTTAATGCTTTCCATAGCTGTTTCATGTTGCACAAATTTACAGGAAAGTACTGAGGGAATTTTTGTAGACTTCAAAGATTCTGTAGAAACCAGAGTTTCCCAGATAATAGTTGACAATAGCAATAATAGACAGTCCCTTTGGAATGCATCACATTGAGGCAGAACAGCAACCACATAGAGTTTTAGGAATCTTCCTTCATTGGCTGTTTCTTTGGTCACCTCTTATACTTTATGGACAGGTATCCACTGCTTCTCTGTATCATATCTTGGAACATTTACGCCGGGTTAGAAAGCCCGAAGAGTTTTTAACCAAGGTATCTGGGGTCCACCTACATTATCCCAATGTGAGGCCTAGGTGGTTCCCAGATCGACCAGGTCAGCCATGAATCACTTTACGAGACATGTTTATACTGATTGTTTCAGGATTCAAGAGTCTAGGAAACGAGATGTCCATCCTACCTCCACTCCATAATAATGTTCATGTAATGTACAAACTCTGTATCCAGAAGATGAACTCCAAAATATAGGTACAAGACTGGCATCCAGGATATCCTGATATAGATTTAACAATTCTAACAGACTTCCAATGAGGCACAGACGTCAAATGAGTATGACGGTGGACCTTCGAACCAAGTTGAAAAATGTATTAGTAAATCAAAGAATCCCTACAGTGTGGAAGCAGGCCTTTTGGCCCATCTAGTTCACACTGACTCTCTGAAGACCATCCCACCCAGACCCACCTCCCTACCCTATCCCTGGAGCACTGCATTTCTTATGGATAATCCATATAGCCTGCACATACCTGGACACAACAGGGCAATTTAGTGTGGCCAAGCCACTTAACCTGCAATCTTTGGATTGGGAGGAAACTGGTGCACCCAGAGGAAACACATGAAGGTACACAGGGGAGAATGTGCAAACTCCACACAGACAGTTGCCCATGGATGGAGGCAAACCTGGATCCCTGGTGCTGTGAGGCAGCAGTGCTAACAACTGAGCCATTGTGTCACTCAAATCAAAGATGAAGGGGAAAGAAGGAATCAAAAGATCATTGTCAAAAGTCTTATGAAAACATACAGTTCACATGTCATTGTTTAAGGACAAATGCCACTTGAGAATCAATTAGGAATATAACAGAAGTAATTTTGACCTTGACCACGCATCTAAATAAATTGATAGAGCAGAATGCCTGATTGATAGGGATGTGATAAGGATGTGTGCACAGGAGAGATACCCGGGTGCTGCCTGGGCTAGATTATTTTAGCTATAAAGGAAGATCAGACAGACTGAGGTTATTTTCCTGAAAGCAGAAGAGGTGCGATTGAGATGTATATAATTATGAGGAGCTTCGATAAGGTAGGCAGGAAAAACATGTCCGCTTGATGAAATGATCAATGACCAGGCATTGCCTGTAAGGGTTGTAGAAGTAGAAATCCTCATAATATTGAGGAAGTATCTAGATGTGCACTTCTGATGCCAAGACATACAAGAGACGAGTGCTGATAAATCAGATTAGAATAGTTAGCTGTTTGTTTTTGACCAGCACAGACAGAATGGGCCTTTTTCCAAGCTGTAGATCTCTACGATTCTATGATTTGATATTCATTTCCACTGAAATAATAAAATTAAAACTAGCTTGTTTCTATAATGAATGAGTGATGCACTCTGTCACTTTACTGCCCAAATATTAGGGTGAAAAGTACCTCCAAATGGTGCAAACATTCAGCAGGATAAACTGTTAACATCTTAATTTGAATCCTGCCTCTACAGCTCCCATCTTCGTTAATTTCTTCATTCTGATTTATTATAACTCATTTTGTATTTTACTACCTAATTTCTAGTATTCTATGTTGTTTTAAACAGGTCTGCATTTTTTTATCACTTCATCAAATTTGTGCACATAATCCAGATGTGTAAATTCACAAGACTTCTTTTTAATTTGATGTACGTTATTATAAACAGCTCAGGGCCACTGACAGCCAGTACAGTTTTCAAAATCTACTAACATTATTCAAAACTCAGTTATTTCATACAGAGATTTCCATAGTTGGACCTCAACTGTGCAAACATTTTCATCCATAGCTTCCACTGCAACAGTTACTGTGAACCTTGATCAATAATTTTGCTTGATTCACTGACATTCCTGTTGTATGAGGTTTTGGACTCCAATAAGCTGGGTACCAGTTTCAGCCAGAGTGTTATAGATTTGCATTCAATTTAAGTATGATGAAGATGGGTTTTAAATTCTGAGTTTTTTTTAAATTTAATTCTCAGACTGAGCGAATCATTGGCAAGCCCAAATTTATATGACATATTCATATTTACACTGGTGTTGGGCCTTGCTCCTGAGCCACAAGTTTGATGCAAATGGGTAGTTTGCATGACTATTTCAGAGGACAGTCAACCATGCTTGCGAGAGAGTAGAATTACAAGTGGACCAGTCTGGGTAAGGACGGTAAGTTTCCAGTCCTAAGGGCATTAGTGAACCAGTTGGATTTTTATTACAATCTGACAGCTTCATGGTCACTTAACCACTTTTGTGCCTACAGTGAAGTTTAATACAGCGTGATTTCTTTATCAATACTTTATCAAAACTATGAACACCTACTAATGGCAAAAAAACTCAAAAATTTACTATTCTCACAAAAAAAACTATTGTTATAATGATATACAATGAAGTTGTTTGCACATGATGATAATGTACCAAAGGACAAAAAAAGAATTGCACTTTCTACGTATTTACAATAATCCAATCACTCAAAGCCAGACATAGGGAACATTTTTATATTTTAGAAATAAACTTCAAATTAAATTAAATATAACAAATACACTTAATGTATTATTGGAAATATTAGAATTGTGCAGTACAGTAGGTAATTGGTTTTGGAAAGGCAGAGTATTTGCATTTAATGCAAATGATTATGTGACATCAGGGCTGATTTAGAATTAAACTGGGACTTGGCAAAGACTTGTCAAGATATTATACAAATTAAATAAATGTGATACAGTCGAACATGAGTTGCTTTAAATGAGTATCTTAATAGTGAAATAAAATGTTTCCAACAATAGCAATTTAATCTGACTTTCAAAAAATAAATTAAATTTGTGCCAAGCACAGTGAAACTAGGTTGTCTCTGCAGGTTCTTTAACCTAATGTCAAATAACAGATCGTTGTACTCATGATCACAAGCTCTGCTGTTGCTGCTATTGCAAGCCTGTAGTTTATACTTGAGCATTGTCTAGTATTATTCCAGCATTACTGCTGAAAAGTAAATAATGGACTCAAGTGACCACGTATGCTAACAGATCTTTTCGCACATTGTAATGACCAGTTACTTGTGTATATATGCAGGAATCTAATGCTTCAAATAACAAAAAAAACACAAAAAATACATCATCAGCTGAAGAATTATATACTTTTTGTGTGTGAATCAAGCTTATTTTAGAGATTATATCTGCAACAGTGAATGGGAGGGAGGAGCTTTATAAAACATAATATTTCAAAAGATCATTTTTTGAACCAGAGTATATTCTAATTCTGATCATTTTCCTAACTGTCCACTGCAAGTGAACAAGAAAGTGGCCTTCTTTCAGAACATGGGATATGAATTCACTCTATGAAAGACAGGCAAACAATAATGCCCTTTGGTTTGGATAGATTCCAAATCAAGACTGAAATCTAAAAAGAGGTATTTGTATAAACTAAAAATATATGTACTGCATGGGTACTGACAAATGAATTGTGAAGTTTTATATAATACTTGTCATTATTTCAAAGAAAAATACTTGAGTAAGAATATCAAGTTGTGGCACTTACACCAAGCATTATGCCTCTGTTGTACTGTACATTGTGACAGATTTTTTGTAATGGACCAAAAAAAAGTGTATTGATATAAGGAAAATTATTTCTACTTTGAGTGTAGTTTACAGGCTTTAAAGATGATGTAGTTATTAACTTGTTTTGAAGAATAAGATCTGTTGCTGTGCAACAGCTTTATGGTTTGCACTTTACTTAGTAAAGAACTGCATTCAATGTTTTAAATTTTGAAAGATGTTTCTCAAAGACTGCATTATTCCTAAGTGGCAAGTGTAGCATGATGTCATAAAGTAGTCTTTCTTGTGATACCAACATGAATCTTTCAACAATAATGTATGTTATTTGTTGTGTATATTTTATTGTTCTTAGCTTAAAGGCAAAGATCATAATGAATATGGTAATCAATAGTCAAATAAAGTTCTTGAAATTTTTATATATTTTATTTTTTTTATCTAATCCATATGTGCACTCAGTCTAAATTCAGTTCAAGTGAAGTTTGTAATCTGGAAAACTCTGTACAAATCACTGGTTGAGTTAGAAGATGTGAATTTTTTTCTACATCAGTCCAAAGTTGACTTTATGGCTAGAATGTGCTATATTTTGTTGAATGCAAGGATTACCAACAGTGGATGCTGCCTTAGCAATGAGAAAGCCTCCCCATAAGGTAGAAAAAAACCATTAGGGAGTTATCTTTGAATGCTCTAAAGAATGTTGTGCCGATAAGGTCAAGAGCAACAGTGAACTTAGTAAAGTTTCCTTGCTAGCTGTTTGCAAGAGGAAATGGCATTTGGTGAAAACTGGGTTTAAAATCAAAATTGGAGCTAAAGGAATTTTTAAAAGCTTCAAAATTCCCTAGTGATAAACTCTGAAAGATCCTTTTTACCAGAACAAGTCTGGGAATTTGAATATCAGCATCTCATTTTCCTCAGAAGAACCTTTTCTGAATTGTAGTTGCAAGTAATTTGAAAAGTCTCAAAATTAAATTTCTATTTCAGATGTAATAAATGTTAATCAGTCATGCACAAAAATATATGAAGAAAATATGTCTGTTGTATATTTTGAACTATTCCTTGGATCCTCTTTTCCTGTTTTAGATTAGAATCATGTTTCAATGCCAGGTCACATATAGAATTTAGCCTGGATTTGATAAAGATGAAAGTTTAACAAGATTTCACCAATGTATAAAAATGATGGCCAAGCATATGGTAATTCCATGATGATTATGGTGTTATTGTTAGTATATCTAGATCATAGATAATCCAGCTGTGCAACACATTACCACAGGTCTTGTGTACCTTTTTGGGAAGAGTATTTAGGTTTGACTTGAGCAGTTCAAACAACTCACAGTGATCTAACTGACCATGCTTGAGCCCCAGCTATTCACAAAGTAAAGGTGGTATTGTAAACAGTGAGGAGGATGTAAAGAGATTTCAGAGCAATTTAGAAAAGTGGATGGGCAAATACTTGACTGATGCAGCATAACATTGATAAGTTATATTTTAAAGTTATCCACTCCACTAGAAAAAGTCAATGGCAGAATATTATTTAAATGGTGATAATTTGGGAGGTGTTGATGTACAAAGGGACCTGGATGACCTTGTACACCAATCCCTGAAAACAAGCATGCTGGTGAAACAAATGGTATGTTGCCTTTATTGCAAAAACTTTTGAATACAGAAGCAAGAATGTGGCAGTACAGGGCATTTGCAAGAAAACATCTGGCGTATTGTATGCTATTTTGATGTCCTTGATCTCCAAGGATGAACTTGATACAGAGGTGCTGCAACAAAGTTTCACGTGACTGAATTCTTGATTAGTAGGATTGTTCTATGGGGAAAGATTAGATTGGCTGGACCCATATTCACTGGAGTTCAGAAGAAAGAGATGTTGTCATTCAAGCATAACCATTGAAACAAAAACAATCCAAACCTAGTTCCTGTTTGAAAATTCAATCCAATTCAGAATGGGGTTTATTCAGAAAAAAAAATGCAATCTCAAGCAAAAGATTAAAATTTGTGACAGGTACTCTTAAATAATATGCGTATTCTGGAACCTTGACCAAATTTTGGTACAAAATATACAAAATAAGCAGGCTCACGCACAAAATGCAGCCAGATAATGGTTACCTGTGGAGGGTGTCAAATGTGAAAATGTTACTAAGACAACCCAACTTTCTAATCTGCACAACCAGTAATGTTAATGAAAAAGATCTACCATCTCCCCTCATAACATCAATATTTTCAACGCAACCCAACCACAGAGCTCTGGACTCCCTAAGCGCTAATCTTCATTTCACTCAGTCTCAATTTATGATGATCCTGAAAGCTATTTGGTAGATTAGTGAACACTTTTTCTGTCTTTCCCCCACAGCCATATCAAATTGCTTGGCATTTTCAATGCTAAATTCTTCCTTGTCGCTAACATTCCAACTGTCTAACTTCAGCCTTAGTATTCTGCTTTTGTTCTTTGTTTCAGGCAGGAAATTAAGAAATAGTTGAGCACTAATTCCATAAATCTATTCCCTTTGATTCTGATGTTTTACCTGTACAATGATTTAGAAAGTATAGTACACTACGGTTAGCAATAAAATAATCTACAAAGAAAAATAGAACCTGAAACAAGTGCCTCAGCTTGAAGAAGAGACAAAAGTGGAGAGCTTTTATTTCTGCTTTCCCCACCTGCTCTCCCCACCTGCTCTCCATATCCTCAATCCCAAATGTTCAAAAATCTGTCCATCATTGGAAACATAATAGAATTCACTTTAAAATTTATTATAAAAGGAAAATACTGAGGATGCTGGAAATCTGAAATATTAACAGAAAATGCTAGAAATATTCAGCAGGTCTAATAGCAACTGTAAAGCAATAGTTCATGTTTCAGATCAATAACCTGCATCAGAACTAAGAAACTGTAAAAGTTTTTAAGTTTTGATCAAGTGAAAGTGGCTCAGGTGGGAAGAACAAAAGGGAAACTCAGTGATTGAATGGAAGGCAGAAAAGATTCCGTGACAAAACATTTCATGGTGAAAAGCTGAAAGGTGTGGTGAGTGAGTGTGTGTGTGTGTATGTGTGTATGGTCATTGCTCAGAACAAGGATTCGGTCACTCATGCCAAGGATCATTTTAACCTGAGAAGACTATTGCACTGCATCTAGCTGGTTCTGGCTCACTAGGAAATTTTCACACTCTTATCCCATCATAGGTGTATCTGAATGATTTAATAATCAACCTGTTTGGCTGCAATATGTCATACCATCTGTATCATCAAGACAGGATCTGGGACTTGAACATGGACCTCCAGAACCAGAGGTAGGAACTGTGCCACATGACCAAAGGGAGTGGCAATGGGGCATGTAAATAAAATGTGACAAAGTGTATGAATGACAGGAGAACAGCCATCTGACTACAAAAGTATTGAATTAAGGAGGAAACAAGAAAAATACCAGAAGTGCAAAAGAAAATGGATTATGACATGGATTATGAATTCAAAGTGTTGAAATTACTTAAAGTTGGTTGACTTGCTCTAAACCTTTTTATAGAGGATTCGGTTGTGGAATAAACTATGCAAGTTCTTTCCCCCCACACTGGAGAGTTTTAAGTATCAACTTAACTCAGTGGTAGCACTCTTACCCCTAAGTTAGGTCTTTTGTTCAAGCACATTGTACTTAAGCACATCATTAGGCTTTAGAGTAGTACAGAGGGAGTGCTGCATCATTTCAGCTGCTTAGGATAGAAATTTAAATTAATCTTGTCTGATTTACATTTGAAAAATAGATGCAAAGTGGCACAATTTTGGAGGTCAATGTCCTAAATTCCAAGGATTCTCGAAGAATATTTCATGTGAAATTAGGTCAGGATATTTTATAGATAGTGTGGTTACATGAATCTTGCATGTGCTAATTATGAGAGTTTAGATTTATCAAGCTTTGTTTTTGCTCTGCTCAAATTTTCTATATTTTTTTTGTAATCAGTAGCCACAACATTAGACATAGAATATCACAATACTCATGCAAACATCATCCAGTCCTGATCAGCAACCACTCACCTTCCTTTCTACCATGTCTTTGCCTAGTAGTAATAAACCTACTGAAACAAAGCCTTGGTGAAGCATGCATATAGCTTGGAAGAAAGTGAGCACCGCAGATACTGGAGATCAGAGTCGAGAGGATGGTGCTGGAAAAGCACAGCCGCTCAGGCAGCATCCAAGGAGAGTCGACTTTTCAAGCATAAATTCTTCATCAGGAATGTGGCTTCTGGACCAAAGATGCTGAGCGATAAATGGGATTGGGGTGGGGCATGGGGGAAGGTAACTGAGAATGCAAAAGGTAGATAAAGGTGGAGGTGAAGGTGATAGGTTAGAGAGGATGGTGGAGCAGATAAGTGGGAGGAAGAGGGACAGGTAGGCCAGGTCAAGAGGGCAGTGCTGAGTTGGAAAGTTGGATCTAGGTTAAGGTGGGGGGAGGGGAAATGAGGAAACTGGTGAAATCCAGATTGATCCCATGTGGTTGGAGGGTCCAAGGTGGAAGATGAGGCATTCTTCCTCTTGGCATTGGGTGGTAAGGGTTTGGTGATGAAGGAGGCCCAAGACCTGCATGTCCTTGTGGGAGTGGAAGGGTGGGTTAAAGTGTTCAGCCATGGGACAGTGGGGTTGTTTCATGTGTGTCCTGGAGATGGTCTCTGAAGCATCCTGCAAGTAGGTGTTCTGTCTCCCCAGTGTAGAGGAGATCTGGCCTATCTATCCATCTTCATTCCCACTTATCTGCTCCACCCTCCTCCCTGACCTATCACCTTCAGCCCCATCTTCATCTACCTATTGCAATCCCAGCTACCTTCCTCCCAGACCCACCCCCCTCCCATTTATCTCTCAGCCTCCTTGGCCCACAAGTCTCATTCCTGATGAAGCTTATCCTTGAAATGTCCATTCTCCTGCTCCTCGGATGGTGCCTGACTGGCTGTGCTTTTCCAGTACCACACATGCATATATCTTGTACACTTCCACTTTTTGTATTGAAAACAAATAGATAAATTTCAGATGAGACCTTAAATCCACATCATCCTCTTTATGCTCAGATCAGTACCTCCCAGAACCCAAACCAAGTTCGTTGCTCAACCAACTCCATCAATAGAAATTAACTGGTCAATTATCTTATTGTTGTTGTACATAAATTTGTTAACTCTATTTGCCTACATAACAGCAATTGCAGTTTAAATGCAAAATTGGCATTGTAAAGACTTCGAATGTATTTGCTTCCACAGCACAGTACAGTTATGAATTTAAATTATTTTATTTTGAAAATAGTTAACTTCCAAAATGCAAGTCACACTCTTCAAATATTAACAAATACTTTGCTTTTTTTTTCTGAGTCCAGGATTCAGCCAGCTTGGCTCTAACTGCAATAAAAAAATAACTTGTGCATTTATCGCAAACTTTAAATTCCACAACTGCATTTGCCCTGCAAAAAATAATCTAACAGTATTGCCAAAAATATTGGAAAGTCACTGTACCGATCATAGACTTAATTAAACATGATACACGTTGATAATGTCCCAGTCAATCTGGACAAACATCTTACATGTAGTGTGTCATAAGTTGATTCACCTGAAATCATCAGGCAGAGACAGTGAAACTTGGCCGAACTTTCTTTGAAAATATAACCTCAATAACGTGATATTACCATCACGTGAACGTACATCCCAGTGAGGATAGAACGGTAAACGAAAATGTACCAATGAAACACATAATGCAGCTAATGTATTTTATTCTTACTCATTATTAAAATTGCACGTCTTGAATTGAGCTTGAATTTTGGCATTCCCACTGGCAGAATCCTATTTCCTATTCAGTTCATAACAAATAGATACCAGCCCCATGCAATGTTCATTCTGATGCCCCGCTAAAACATTTGACTACAGGTTCTTGTGTCCTTATATTGTAGTGTTTTACGGTGTAGAAAAATTACACCAAAAATCGCACTTCGGGACTCAAGATTCAAAGCAAATAAGGTCCGGCTGTTACATACCCAGACACACAACAGGCTTGCTAGAAATATTTTAATGTGGAAAAATTGTGAAGGCCACCCACCCTTTCCTAAAACATTTGATAGTCGAGCACCATTGGCCAATAGACGCAATTGGCAGCGTAATATGGGTTGATGGCCTTCAATGTTCTTCAAATATTGCAGCCCAGGATCAAAGTCAAACAAACCTGCAAGCATGGAATGCAAAAACCTTGCGATCAAGAATTCGTAGAATCAGCCACCATTCGGCCCATTTCAGCTTTGCCAGCTCTTCTAAAGTGCTATCCAATTAGTCCCAATTCCTTGCTCATCATTCACAGCCTTGCATGCCTTTTCATTTTCAAATAAATACTGGACTCCCTTTTGGAAGTTTATTCCCGTTTTTTTCAATCTGCTTTAAGGCAGTGCGTTCTAGATTACAACAACTTCAGAGTGAAAATTTCTCAGGCGGTGATTTTGATTTTGTCTTCGTCATTGTCAATTATTTTCAATGTAGTTGCCAATCCTCCTCATACCGTGGAAGCATATTCTCCTTACCCCAAGATATCAACATTCTCATACTTCTGTAAACTCCTACTAAACCTTCTTTTCAACTGCCACAGTCTTTCTACTCAAGCCCCTGATCGCTGCTGGCATAATTCTGGTTTAAAAACGTCACTGCGTCCTCCCCGAGGTAAAAATTTAAATCAATCAAAAGGTGTGAGGGGAGAAGAGTGGGGCCTAAATAAATGGTGTTTTCATGTGCGTTTCTTTATTTAATTTGCATTTACTAAAACGTGCAGTCATTGCAGCTAGAAAAGTGACATGTTGCTTCCTGAGGTGACGATATTGCGTAGAAAATAGAAGCATCCAGGCAGTATTGCAGCCGAATCGGCCCGTCGAAGAGATGAATGGGGGAAGGCTATCCGATGTTACAGAAGTGAAGCTTTTCTCTGGTTTCCAGTCTAAGAGTTGTCGACCTCGAGATTTTTTTTCAGGGGGTGATGATTGATGTGGAAAGAAGTGGTCGCCCGGAGGCTGAGAGCTCACTGTCTTTTGCAGTTTCAACCAGAAGGAGAGAGAGATACGGATATGCAGTGAGGGAGGAACGGGGACACGGCACTGGGATGGCCATGGCATTGGGGCCAGGCACTGTTGGGGCCACGGGGATGTGTGCGGTGGGACATGGGGGGGCACGGGGGGAATGTGAGAGAGACGGGGAAATGGAAGGGTTGCGGGAGGGGGGGGGGAGTGGGCAGTCGGGGACGGGAGGGGAGGGGGGGGAGTGGGCAGTCGGGGACGGGGGGGGGGGGATGGGCAGTCGGGGACGGGAGGGGAGGGGGGGGAGTGGGCAGTCGGGGACGGGAGGGGAGGGGGGGGAGTGGGCAGTCGGGGACGGGAGGGGAGGGGGGGGAGTGGGCAGTCGGGGACGGGAGGGGAGGGGGGGGAGTGGGCAGTCGGGGACGGGAGGGGAGGGGGGGGAGTGGGCAGTCGGGGACGGGAGGGGAGGGGGGGGAGTGGGCAGTCGGGGACGGGAGGGGAGGGGGGAGTGGGCAGTCGGGGACGGGAGGGGGGGGGAGTGGGCAGTCGGGGACGGGGGGGAAGTGGGCAGTCGGGGACGGGGGGACGGGGGGGGAGGGGAGTGGGCAGTCGGGGATGGGGGGGGAGTGGGCAGTCGGGGATGGGAGTGGGGGGGAAGAGTGGGCAATGGGGGCGGGGTCACCACGGTGCCTCCCCGGTGTCGGGCTCCTGCTCGGGTGGCGGTGGGTCGAGCAGCTGCAGCACGGCGCACTGGGTGCCGCACAGGGGCAGCGGCAGCTCGCCGGCCTCGCTCCAGCTGTCGGTGCGGGTGTCGTAGAGCACCGCGTCGGGGGCGGGCACCTCCCGGGAGCCGTGCCACCTCTTGCCGCCCACCAGGTAGACGCGGGCGCCCAGCACCGCCAGGCCGTAGCAGGAGCGGTCGAAGCCGAGCAGGGGCCGCAGGCGGCGCCACTGGCGGAGCCGGGGCTCGTAGCACTCGATGTCGCAGAAGGGCTCGTAGGTGCCGACGAAGGAGTAGAGGCGCTGGCCGACCGCCGCCATCTGATGGCCGAAGCGGGCGATGCTCATGGGCGGGCAGCTCGCCCACTGCCCCCCGGTGGTGGTCCCCTCCTCCCGGTATGAGAACATGTCCGGGCTGCTCTCCGCCTGGTCCCCGTGCCGCCCCCCGGACACGTACACGGTGCGGCCCTCTTGGTGAACCGCACAGGCGTGTCCGTGCACCGCCACCGGCAGCGGGGCGGCCGCCTGCCAGGCGCCGCTGCTCGGGTCGTACAGCTCGGCGGTGGGCAGCGAGGCCTCGGCCTGGGGCGGGGAGCGGGAGCGGGACCGGGAGCTCCCCCCGCGGCCGCCCAGCGCCAGGATGCGGCCCCCGAGCACGCAGCAAGCGAACTGGGCCCGGGGGCTGGCCATGGCGCTGACCGGGCTCCAGCGGCCGAAGCGCGGGTCGTAGCGCCGGACCCGCCCGGTCACCGAGGCACGGTCCCCGAGCTCCTCGCCGCCCAGCACGAACAGGAAGCCGGCCAGCACGCACACGCAATGGTGCTGCAGCCGGGGGCAGCGGCCCAGCGGCCTCCACTCGCCGGTGCTGGCAGTGAGCGCCCAGAGGCGGTCCACGGCTCCGTCCCCGGGGCCCGCCGGCGGCTGCAGCAGGAGGCCGCCCACCGCCAGCAGCTGCCGCCGGCGGCCCCTCAGCGTGCTCTGGTGGCTCTGGCGGGCCGGCTGCGCCGCCTCGTCCCGGTGGTAGTCCAGGGCGGCGGAGACCAGGCGCCGGGCGGCGGGGTCCAGGCGGGGCTCGGCCCGCAGGCGGCCCAGCTCGGCCGGGGCCAGCAGGCAGTAGCGGAGGGCGGGCAGCAGGCGCCGGGCGTGAGCCTCCCAGCGCCGCTCGTCCCGGCCGAGCCAGGCCAGCAGCAGCCGCAGCAGCTCCCCCTCCGGCACGCCGTCCAGCTCGGCGTCGCACTCGAGCACCGCCCGCAGCGAGTCCCCGTTGAGCTCCAGCAGCCCGCTGGCCTCGGCGCCCTCCTCCAGCAGCAGCCGCCGCAACCGCGACGCGATGTAGCGCTCGGCCTGGCGCTGAGCGTCGGGCAGCGCGAAGCGGGCCGCCACGTTGGCCGCCCGGCAGCAGCCGCCGGGGCTCAGGCTGCTCACCAGGTAGCGGGAGCAGAGCTGCACCGCCCCGGGCACCTGCAGGTACCGCGCCGTCTCCAGGGTCTGCGGCAGGCTCTCGGGCGACAGCGGCAGGCACGCGTTGTAGATGAAGTCGAGCACCCGGCGCAGTCCGCCCGCCGACACCGCGGGCAGGTGCACCACGCCGGCCTTGGACTCGCGGGTGTACTCCCGGAACATGCCCCTGAAGTAGTCGCTGGCGCAGGCCAGCAGCGAGCGGTGCGCCGCGAACTCGCTGCCCTCGGCCACCAGCACGATGTCGCACAGCAGCCGCTCCTGGCGCAGGCTCTGGTACCGGGACAGCACCGACTCGCCGTGTGTGGGCGACAGCGCCAGGAAGTAGCTCGCCGCCTGCTCTCCGCTCGACATCCAAGTTCCCCCCGCCGTCGGTCACTCCGCTTCCCCACCCCGACCCCCTCCCTCCTGGGGGGGTGCACTGGGTTCCAGCCAAGCTCCGGCCACACTAACGGGGAAGGTCACGGTCAGAGGGAGACGCCTCACCCCGAGAGTTGATTTCCCTGCACCGCCGCTGCTGAGCTTTCTCCCATGATGTGCAAGTCAACCTCCAAGTAAACCTGTTGGACTATAACCTGGGTGTGGAGTGATTTTAAACTTTGTTCACCACAGTCCCAACACCGGCACCTCCAAATCAACCCGGCTGATTTTCCGACCAACTTCTGTCGCCAATTCAAGGTGCAACCTCTCTCCTCCACTCTTTTTGTTTTGTACGTACTATGTATAAAAGGTTATCAAATCCACACGAAGCCATTCCCGCCCATTATCATCATTCGCTTCCCAGAGACCATCCTGCACAAGTTGGCCTGGTCCACGCGTTTAAAGCAAAACAGCTCTCGGTCCCAGCTCGCAGTCTTGTCAATACATGATCAATCCCAGTCAGTGCGTTTTGATCGTGAGTCCGGAGGGGGGAGGGGGGGTTCTGTGCAATATCGCCACCCCCTTGTCTTTTCACTGGGCTCCCCGACGGGAAAACTTTCTGGCACCGGAGTCCGTTTACGGTTGCCTCTTAAAAACCTTCTCGCGGTGTTGTTGCGGACCGGAATAGAAACAACAATGAAAAGAAGTCGGGGGTCCGGTTTGTTGAAGGTCCGCCGCACTTTGGAGGTGATTTTCGCCGAGTGTTCCCTTCTGTAGTACTCGCTGCTTGAGGCTGTTGTTAGCGGACACCGAGGAGAAGTTGTTGACGGGCTAAAATGAAGGAGTCTGGCTGGTGTGCAGCATAAAGCCCATCAATGACCTGTGGGACTGAATGGCCTGACTCCATGCTGTTGACTCTGTGAAATGCGCACGGGGATGTTGGCATAAATCCTGACACAATGAGGGCGCTAATGTGTACCATCCTCACACTGGAACAGTATCTCATCTCACAGGGAAGGTTATAAATAACCCCCCTCGATCAGGAATCATAATGCCCTTGAGTAATGCAAGTTATTTCTGTGCGGAAGATTTGTTTGTTTTCTGAAAGGTTCTGTACCCAACGGCCTTCAGTCGGCGAAAAGTCTGAGTTTCACGCTGTACGACGAGGGAGGGCTGGTTTAGAATTTCGCTGCACTTAATTCACAGGAAAATCTCCCGCGCGGCAGAGAACGAGACTGTTGAGCGCATCCTGTGCGTGTCGATGCTGTACTCTCCAGAGCAATCCAGTCAGTCCCGTTGTTTCTCTCCACACTCTAGTGCGAAGATCTCTCACTGGAGCTATCAATATATAGATCTTCAACATTAACAGGAATGTGTATGTTGTAATACTTGATACAATGATTTCTGCGCTTCTCTTTGGATGAGAATAACATTTTAGAATTGGAAGACGTTTTAGAAACATTTAAGGAAACACTCATCTCCCGTAGAATCAAATTAACAATGTGTCTTGCTTTGAATTTATTTTTACTGTTTAATAATGTGTTTGGCTTCTACGATTGGAGACTTGGGGGGAGGGGGAAGTCCTAAAATGGCGAGTGTGAACCTCGACATTATCAATATTCGGTATGTTTTCTTTTCCCAAGTAAAGATTCGGCAATTAACTGTTGATGAGAGCCACATAAAAATAACTTGCTGGCAATTGTCCATCACTCAAGTTTACTTTCCAGTTTTGGGCTGGATTCCCTGTGGTGTAACATTCCCTGTGGAAATTGGACATTATTTTGTCAGTGAAGAGGGTTTTTTGCCTGTTAGTTCTATTGGAGGCACGTGGAGAATTCGTGACAGTATAGTCTTTGGCCTGAAAGGCCAGTTGAAAGTAGGTATCAGACCAAATAAAAATGCAGCGTGAAAAAGGCATGGGTGCTACAATCGGTTAGAACAAGGATGTCTTTTTTGTAATTCATGTTTTCCAGGTAAGATCATGCAAAATGTTCAAGGCCCCAAATAAATGGCAGTAGTTGACCAGGGAGGACAGACGTGAAGACATGTGCTTAACCCCACCGACAGAGGGTGTGTACCTACATCGCTGAACAGGTTGGTTAGGAAAAAACAAGTTAGATAAAGAAATGAATGATTATCAATGGCTTGCTAATAGTGAATCCCTCCTATGTGTCTGCTTTGGAGACTGGGTGTCTAGAAAATACCCCCGGTCTTCTGTTTTTACTGACGCACGTCTGCCCCCATGCAATCTCACGTCGCTTGTGTTCGTCAGGAAATGTTGAACTGCCCTTGCACACTCACTACTATGTTCTGGTGTCTCGCTCATTACCAACTTTCATCGCTCAGAGTGTTGAGTACAGAAGATGGAACGTGCTCTTGCGGTTAGACAATACGTTGGTGAGGCCGTTTCTGGAGTACTGTGTACAATTCTGGTTGCCCTGCTATAGGAAGAATGCTTTTAAACTGGATAGGTGCAAAAAAGATTTCCAAAGACGTTACCGGGACTGGAGGGGCAGGCAAGTGCAACTAGTTTAATTTGGGAAACTTTGTCACCAGTTGGGCGGAAGGGTTAATTTCTGTGACTCTGTGAAAGGCTGGATAGTCTGGGATTTATTTTCCCTGGAATGCAGAAGATTAAGGGGGTGACCTTATGAAATCATGAGGGGGCATAAATAAGATGAGTTGCCAAAGTCTTTTCCTGAAGGTAGGGTAGTTCAAAACTAGTGGGCATGTTTCTCATATGAGAGGATAAACAGTTAAAAGGAACCCAAGGGGCAACGTTTTTAGACAGAGGATGGCTGGTAAATGGAATGAACTGCCAGAAGTGGTAGATGCAGGTGCAGATACGACATTTAAAGGACATTTGATCAAGAAGGGTTTAGAGAGATATGGGCCAAATGCAGGCATGTGGACTAGGTTTGGAAACTTAGTCGGCATAGATGGGCTGCACTGAAGGTCTGTTTCTGTGCTGTCTGACACTAAGTAACTTCCCCTCCCTTCAGCCACATTAACCTGCATCTTCTGAATTTATGCTTCCAAAATGTTAAACAATTGTCACTTGACAAGCTAATTGTGCAGTGGGCTGATACAGCAGAAACATCCCTGGGGAAAGCTCAGAGGGTCCCAACTGAATATGGACACTGAGTCAGTTGACACAGGGCACTGTGAGAGTATGGTGTGATCCAGCTGGGTTATCACCAGACCAGTCAGAACCTGGCTTTGTGGATCATTGTTTTATTGGTTTTAAGGAAGAGTTGCTGAAACATAAATAGGCTCTCCTGCCTTGTTTGTGTGCTACATAGAGCCATTTGCCAAGGCCATCAGGAAGGATGCAAGCCTGAGAGGAGTGACTATTCCTGGCAGCGGTGGCCTGCAGGTTAAGGTCTCCCTGTACATGGATGATGTTGCCGTTTTCTGCTCGGATCCGCTGTCCGTGTGCAGACTCTTGCATATGTGACCAGTTCGAACGGGCCTTGGAAACCAAGGTAAACTGAGGCAAGAGCGAGGCCATGCTCTTTGGGAACTGGGCCGATGAATCCTCGATCCCCTTCACCTTCAGGACCGACCACCTGAAGGTGCTGGGTATTTGGTTTGGGGGGGCTGGGGCGTGTGCCAAGTCTTGGGAGGAGTGTATCAGCAAAGTGAGGCAGAAACTGGGTAGATGGAAGCTACGGTCGCTCTCCCTCGCGGGAAAAAACCTGGTCATCAGGTGTGAGGCACTGTCATTGCTGTTATACGTGGCACAGGTCTGGCCTATTCCCAGAACCTGTGCCACTGCAGTCACCCGGGCCATCTTCCAATTTATATGGAGGTCAAAGATGGACCGGGTCCAAAAGGATTCTATGTATAAAGATCTGGGCAACGGGGAAAAAAATACACCCAATACCACCCTCCCCCTGATGGCCACCTTTGTGTGTGGCTGCATCAAGCTGTGTGTGGATCCCCGGTACGCAAACACCAAGTGTCACGACATACTGAGGTTCTACCTGTCCCCGGTGTTGCGAAGGATGGGCCTGGCCTCGCTGCTGCGGAACGCTCCGAGTAGTTGGACTGTTCCATATCACCTGTCCTTCATGGAGAAATTTATGAAGATAAACACCTTTCACCACAAGTCCATCATGAAGTGGTCAGCAAGTAGTGTCCTTGAGACCCTTCAGGGAAAGGAGATGGCAGATCCCTGAGCAGATTGTCAAAGCCATTTGGCAGAATGCCTCATCGCCAGAACTTTCCAACAAGCACCAAGACATGGTTTGGCTGGTGTTGAGAAGGGCTTTGCCTGTGAGATCCTTTCTGCATGCCCGGACTCTCTCCCGCACCACACGCTGCCCTCGAAGCGGCTGCGGGGGTGACGAGACCGTCACATACCTCCTTCTGGAATGTGCCTATGCAGAAGAAGTCTGGAGAGAAATGCAGTGGTGTTTGTCGAGGTTCGTCCCGAGCAGCGCCATGATGTGGGACTCCATGCTCTATGGTCTGTTCCCTGGGACGCACACTGAGACGAACATCAACTGTGTCTGGAGGATCATCAACTCAGTGAAGGACGCTCTCTGGCCGGTCTGAAACCTGTTGATCTTCCAGCTGAAGGAGTTGACCCCGACTGAGTGTTGCAGACTGGCACATTCCAAGGTCCAGGACTACGTGTTGAGGGATGCGCTGAAGCTTGGGGCAGCTGCCGCCAAGGCACGGTGGGGAAAGACCACTGTGTAATATCTGCCTGCCTAAGAAGAACAGGGGGCCCACGCAGTCATTTGGGCTCTGCTGATGCCTCAGCTAAATATGTAATCGTACAGACCTGTATATATGAATGATTACTCCGTCTCTGTATACCAAGAAATGGAATGTTTACGGATGTATGGCATGACCAATTGTACAGATCATCAAAATATTTTATGAATAAAGTATATGTTTGAAATTAAAAAAAGGCAATGTGGCAGATTTTGCTTTAACAACAAAAGCAACGTTTATTATAAAAGATAGCAGGATAGAATAATTAAGGTACCTACTTCCAATATATATTGAAAGATTTTAAGAATACAGTAAAAGTGTAATCACATTAATCCTAAAACACTCCTTTCTAAATTGAAAATAAACTAAACAGCTTTCATGCAGTACCCAAAACACCACCTCTGGTATGATTCCCAAAATTCCATTCCTGTTACAGTTTCCAAAAACATCACTCCTATAATGTTTACTCCGGAATCCTTGTATCTAACACCACGGTAAATTCAAGTCACTTGCAACTTCAACTTTTAAACTGGAACTTTGACAGCGTCTTCCTGGAGATATCACCTGCACTTCAATATACTTTTAAACCACTTCCAGGTTTTCGTTCTAACAATTTTGTCTGGGACTAATTCACGAAATCTCTCATTTTATTCTTGGGTGTACTGCTGTGTCCTCTGAAAGTGTGATAGCATTCAACTTTCCATGATAGCCACAGTACCAGTGCTCTTGTTATTGCCAGTGAATTAGCCAGTCCAGACTACTGAAATCTGTGCCAAGTCAATGCAGTTCAAATCCAGGCCTTCAAGGCTTGTGGGTGCCTCAGGCCCTTCCTGCTCTGTCGAAAGTCAGTGGTCTTCAGTGGTAGCACTGCATAGGAGCACCAAGCTAGGCAAAGACACAAGAAGAACTGCGAATAAGGGACAGGAAGTTGAGCACTGCAATGGAACATCAGTGTTCGATCATGTTGGTATTGAATGGTTTCTTCATGGTGACATTTATTTCACCATAGTGGCCAAAAGGACACTAGACCCATCCATCAGAGAGGGATGTTAATGTATAGAACTGTTGTGTGGTGGGGTTCCATTCAGTAGAACTGGGGTCTAACCAATCCTCATGTACAGTGTGCACGTGCTGTTGCCTTGTCCCTTTCTTCTCCTCTTCCCCCATTTCCACTACCACTTGTTTGGCAAAAGCTGGACTGTCATCTTTTCCAGGTTTTGGAGAATGCAACAGATGACTGCAGAACAGGATTTCTGCTTCGCTGAATACCATAGCTTCCTTCGAAACAGTTGAGGAAATAGAATTGTTCATATATAACCCCAACTGAAATTTTTCTCACATTTACCCAAGGCAGCATTGCTGTCTTATGAATGCTCACCCTGTGCTGGAGTGTGGAGAGAAGTCAACACCATGTGTAGTGTGGACAACTCTTGACACTGAGCTGCTGATCCTTTGGTTCAACATGGTGGTGGAAAGATTGCTGGATCAGCAACTGGCTTGGAATAAATGGACTATGAATGATGCTAAGATGAGGATGGGATGGGCATTATCACACATCAATGTTCCTTTTAAGTTACTCTGGTGCACAACCATGTAGTGAGTGGGAAACAAAAATAGAAATTGATGGAAAAGCTCAGCAGGTCTGGCAGCATCTAGGGAGACACATCAGAGTTTACATTTCAGGTCCAGTGACACTTCTTTAGAAGGGTCTGATCTGACGAAGGGTCACTGGTCCTGAAGCATTAACTCTGATTTCTCTGCACAGATGTTGCCAGACCTGCTGAGCTTTTCCAGCAATTTTTGTTTCTGATTTACAGCATCTGCAGTTCGTTCAGTGTACATGTAGTGAGTGGGAATGTGCTGTGCATGGAGAAAACAGATCGTGCACAGATAAGTTTTACTTGATGATACACTCATGCTTGATTCTATATGGATTTACACAATGCAACAGGTGGGCCACACTGCAAGCAACAGTTAAAGGGAACATCATTACACATCAACTATGTGGTAAGTGAATGGTAAGTATGTTTTGCAGTATATATATAATCTCAATATAGGTATGCAGCTCCTTCAGAACTAAGGATAAATTCTCTGCTGGCATACAGTTTCTGATATCTCCTGGGTGTAGTGTTGGCTGGTGAACTGAGAGATGTTGACTATGTCTCGAGTCCCAGCCAGGAAGGATTTGCTCATGAAACATTTCAAAGCCATGGTCACCTTGAGGGCCACTGGCAGCGATGTGCTGACCCCCTTCTGAGGCTGCAGATCTGATTCTAGGGCATAGCAAAGTTCTGTGACCACGTCCTTTGCGAATTCCAGTTGCCAAAAGCACTGCTGCTAACTTCATTGTAAGCCAGAAAACTATTAGAGTCATAGAGCTGTACAGTATGGCAACAGACCCTTCAGTCCAACCAGATATCCTAAATTCATCTGGTCCCATTTGCAAGCATTTGGCCCATTTCCCTCTAAACCCTTCCTGTTCATTTACCCATCTAGGTGCCTTTTAAATGTTGTAATTTCACCAGCCTCCACCACGTGTTCTGGAAGCTCAATCGATATACGCACCATCCTCTGTGTGAAAAAGTTGTTCCTGAAATCCCTTTAAATCTTTCCCCTCTCACCTTAAACCTGTGCCCTCTAGTTTTGGACTCCTGTGGAAAGGACCTTGGCTATTCACCTGATCATTGGTCTGGCCTCCACAATTCTCATGGTAATTCCAGATATTCATTGCCACTTGGGAGAAGATGTTCCTTCATACCTCAGTTTGAAATGAGTGTTTACTTATTCTGTAACTCTGTTAAGGATTCCCCAAATCTTCTCAATATGAACCATGACACACACCCTCAGAGCCTTGACTGTTTCAATCAGGTCACAGCTCATTTTCTTAACTCTAATGAATAAAGGCCTAACCTGTTTAGCTGTTCTTGACCCTTCCATCCCAGGAATCAGCCCAGTGAATCTCTCTTTTAAACTGCCGCCAAAGCCTATATATCCTTTCTAAATACAGAGTCAAACCCTGTACACATTACTTGAGATGCAGCTTCACCAAGATCCTGAACAATCATAACAAGACTTCCCTATTTCTGTATTCCATCCAACCAGCAATAAAAGACAAAATTCCATTGGTCTCCTTAATTACTTGCCGCACCAAAATGCTAATCTTTTGTATTACATTCATGTGAACACCCAGATGTCTCTGTCCTGCCTCATTTGGAGTGGGCCTCCATTTATTTAATAGTCTGCCTTTTGGTTCTTTATACCAAATCTCACAGCAAGAAAGTTCTACACCATGGACTAAAAGGCACAGTGGCAAAATAGTAGCAAAATTGGCCACGTGATAGGAAACAGCGAGTAATAATGGATTTTATTTCATGGCTGGAGGAAGGTTCATAATGGAGTACCCCAGGGGTCAGCATTGGGACCTTTTTAGTGATATATATTAATGTTCTACATCTTGAGGTCAGGGGACTAGCAAAAGGAAATCGACAAGTTGGTGGATTGTACAGATAGGTAGCAGATGAGGTTCAACACAGAGAAGTGTGAGGTGATGATTTTTAGTAGAAAGAACATTTAAAGGCAATACAGATCAGGGATACAAGTCTAAAGAGAGAATAGGAGAGTGTATATGTGCACAGATCATTGTGGAGAGAACAGTTCTTAGGTTATACAGTGTCCTTGGCTCTAATGATAGGGGCATAGAGTACTCGAGGAAAGAAATGATGTTGAACTTGTAAAAGGCATCTGTTAAACTTCAGCTGGAATATTGTGTACAGTTCTGGATTCTATGTTATAGGAAAGATGTAAATACATTGTAGAAAGTGCAGAAGCATAGTCCCAGGGATGTGGAATTTAGTTATGTATGTAGATTGAAGAAGTTGGGACTATTTGCTTTGTAAAGAAGCAGACTAAAGAGAATTGATAGTGATTTTTAAACTCATGAATAGGCTGGTTAGAGTAGATAGGGAGAAATTGTTCCCACTTGGAAAAGAAGCAAAAAGAAGCTGACATAGATTTGCAAAAGGTGCAAATGTGATCTGAGAAAAAAAAACCTTTCACACGGTGTGTGGTTAGGTTTGAATTGTCCTGCCTGGAAATGTCATGAAGGCAGTTTCAATTGAGAGCTTCAGGTGGGCATTAGATGATCATGTGGACAGAAATAATGTGCAAATAATGGGGGACAAAAATGATAATGGCTCTTGGTAATGAGGCTCATTTGAGAGATGGAACACGTACGATGGACTAGACAGCCCACTATGCTCTTTAGTGTGTCTGTGATTCCTAGTGGACACTGCAGAGTGTCATTGTGTCTGGTGTCATTTTATAAGCACACATAATATTCAATAACTGTGAACAAAGCATAATAATTCCCAATAATAAACAAAGCTATCAAATTTTCAAACTACTCCACTTCTAACTATTTGACCCTTGTATAGTTCCAGATCTTAATTTTTCAGTTGAATCACAGTGGTTGGACATGTGTTACTCAGATGCCTTTACATGACATTAGAGCCTGGTCCTGTTTTCCCAAGTATAGAATTACGCACATGTGAAAACTGCTATTACAGGGGAAACTCAGTACGTCTTGCAGCATCTCTAGAGAGAAAGCAGAGTTAACATTTCAGGTCCAGTGACCCTTCTTCAGAATTCTGTTGTCTGAACGCATTAAATAGTCTTGTCATGTGAAATTCAATAGTGAATGCAAAATCATTACTGAAAAGATTTGCAACTTATCTTTTAAAGCAATTATGATCTTGGCCTTATTGCCAGATATCTAGCCTCTAAACCAGAAGAGGACAGTTATACCTCTAATCTAGGTTTTCAGCATATAGTGAGCTGGAGATTCTGATTGCACAGTGAACAGCAGTATTATAGGGAAATGAAAGCTTTGAGGTGAGGTGTTCAACTGAGAGCCCGATTGTCATTATAGTTTGAGCATTAAAGAACCCACTGCAAAATTCAGAGAAGAACCACTGGTTTTGCCAGCATTTCTCCTGCGATGAACAGCACCATAGGTAAAAACTGTCCTTGATCTCATTCCTTGTTGTTGAGATATTGTTGTGCACTAGCCCACTTTGTGCTTATATAACAACAATAATGACATTTCAAAAATTGTTAATTAGGTGTGTAATAGTTTGCGTATCACGAAGGTGCTACATGAATGCAAGTTTTTACTGAATAGTAAATTCACCATGAAATCAAGGAAGGAACTGCTTTTTTAAACAAAGATTGGGAATGAGCATGTGACCAACCAGGGATTTCATGCTTGTTGCAACTTTGTGAATTACAGTCCAATAAGGGGTATTTTAAAGATTACACAAGAGTTAAGTTCAATACCTATGGCATCAGAATAAACTTCAGCTTCAATTTTACAAGGCATAGCAGCCCAAACCTAACACTGAGATATCAGAAATAAACTTCTAACAGGAATATCATTAGTTAAAGTGGCTGTCAGCTATTGGGAGTGATTTTAGTCACAGTTAATTTGAGGAGGCTGCTCACCATGCAGTACATCAGCTCTTAATTATGCCCATGTGAGCTGAGCCTGGGTTACTTGGCAATGGCTTTCTACAGAAAGTCATTTAAAGGACACATCAATGTTAGAGTAAATTTGCATTAGTCATTTCTTGATTGTTTTTATTCCCTTTTTTTGCTGAAACTTAAATTCCCTGCAGCAATTACACCAACTGTGTTTATTTGCTCCCAGTGTCATGACCTCCGGAATAATTTTCCCAGTCAGATTCCCAGTATCTAATCTTTTTCAGAAGTGGAGGAAAGCCAACAAATAGATGATGGATAAGCCTGAATTTGAACATGATGCTTTGTGTCCATCTCTCAGCATGGACATATGCAGAGAGAGGTAAATACGTCTTTGGTAAGTAAGAAGTGTAGACAGAGATTCCTGTTACTTCCAAATGAATCTGAGCAGCCTATGGCACCAGTAAGCATTGCAAATGTTTAAATACTGGATTACTTCCTCAGGGGAACATCAAACACCTAATGTCCATGGTCATTTTCAGTGGTCATCTGTAGATGAGGATGAGTGACAATTAACATAGCTTGATTTTTGACACCAACAAGGTTGCTATTCACTACACAGAATGCTAACATAGTGGTAATGTGACAAAATTAGCAATTGCTGGAGAAACTGAACATTTCTGGCAGCACCTGTGGAGAGAAAAACAGAGTTAACCTTTTGAGTCCAGTGACCTTTCATCAGAGCTGAGGTCTGGACTAATATTCTGGAGATGTAAGTTCAAATCCTACCAACTAAGAAAATTTAAATTTAATTAAACGGTTTGGAATAAAATTATAGCCTCAGAAATGGTCATCATGAAGCTACCAGATTGTCATAAAAGACCAGTTCATTCGCTAACACCTTACCTGCAAAGAAATTTGCCATCCTTACCTGGTCTGGCCTCCATTTGGCTCCAGCAACATGATTAACTCTTAATTGCCTTCTGCCACTCAATGTATCAAACTGATAGAAAAGCTGTACAAAAATAAAACAGGGCAGGCCACCCAGTCAGTGGAAATGACAATGTTAGATCCTGTAAAGCTATCGTCATTAGCATCAGACCACTTGTACCAAAATTGGGAAACTGGTTGCACAGATGGGTCAAATAACAGCCTGACATGTCACATTCACTGAATCATACATTATAAAGAAAGAGTCAAGACTCTTCCATCATGATCCCTACCCATGCCCTGTTCACCAGCAGTAGTGGCACAGTGATATACCATCAGGAAGTGGTGATGGTCTGAGCCTCATATATTCTGCTGACATCCGGTCAAATGAAAGGAAGCAAACATCCTTCCTGAATACCCTCTCTCAGTTGATGGATCAATGTTCTGCTATATCAGGAGGCTACTTAGAAGAAGCATAAAGAAGTAAAGGCACAAAATGTACTCTGAGTGGGAAAATTCAATGTCCATCACAACGAGTGGCTTGGTGCTATGATCACTGATCAAACTAGCCAAGACCCGAAAAGCTTATCTGCTAGTTCGGGCCTACAGGATTTGTTGAGAGAAACCACTTCATGTCACCCTCACAAATCTAATTGACTTGGATGCATAGAGTCATAGAGATGTACAGCATGGAAACAGACCCTTCAGTTCAACTTGTCCATGCCAACCAGATATCCCAACCCAATCTAGTTCCACCTGCCAGCACCCGGCTCCTATCCCTCCAAACTCTTCCTATTCATATACTCATCCAGATATCTTTTAAATGTTGCATTTGTACCAACCTCCACCACTTCCTCTGGCAGCCCGTTCCACGCATGCACCACCTTCTTACCCTAAACCTATGCCCTCTCGTTCTGGACTCCCCCACCCTGGGGAAAAGACTGTCTATTTTACCCTATCCAAGCCCGTCATGATTTTATAAACCTCTATAGGATCAGCCCTCAGCCTATGACACTCCAGGAAAAACAGCCCTAGCCTATTCAACCTCTCTCTATAACGCAAATCCTCCAACCCTGGCAACAAACTTGTAAATCTTTTCTGAACCCTTTCAAGTTTCATAACATCCTTCTGATCAGAAAGAGACTAGAATTGCACGCAACATTCCAAAAGTGGCCTACCAATGTCCTGTACAGCTGCAACATGACCTCCCAACTTCTGCACTCAATACTCTGAAAAATAAAGGAAAGCATACCAAACGCCTTCTTCACTATCCTATCTACCTGTGACTGTACTTTCAAGGAACTATGAACCTGCACTCCAAGGGCTCTTTGTTTTGCAACCCTCCCAAGGACCTTACTATTAAGTGTATAAGTCCTGCTAAGATTTGCTTTCCCGAAATGCAGCATCTCAAATGTAACTGAATTAAACTCCATCTGCCACTCCTCAGCCCATTGGCTCATCTGATCAAGATCCCATTGTAATTCGAGTTAACCTTCTTCACTGTCCACAACACCTCCAATTTTGGTGTCATCTGCAAACTTACTAACTATACCTCTTAAGCTCACATCCAAATCATTTATATAAATGATGAAAAGTAGTGGACCCAGCACCGATCCTTGTGGCACTCCACTGGTCACAGGCCTCCAGTCTGGAAAACAACCCTCCCCCACCACCCTATGTCTTCTGCCTTTGAGCCAGTTCTATATTCAAATGGCTAGTTCTCCCTGTATTCCGTGAGATCTAGCTTTGCTAACCAATCTCCCACTGTTGAACGCCTTACTGTAGTCTGTCTAGATCACGACTACTTCTCTGCCCTCATCAATCCTCTTCGTTATTTCTTCAAAATACTCAATCAAGTTTATGAGACATGATTTCCCATGCACAAAGCCATGTTGACTATCCCTAATCAGTCCTTGCCTTTCCAAATACATGTACATCCAAATACATGTCCCTCAGGATTCCTTCCAACAACTTGCCCACCAGTGAAGTCAGGTTCACTGGTGTTTAGTTCCCTGGCTTGTCCATACCAACTTTCTTAAATAGTGGCATCACGTTTGCCAACCTCCAGTCATCCGGCATCTCACCTGTGACAATCAGTGATACAAATATCTCAGTAAGAGGTCCAGCAATCATTTCCCTACTTCCCACAGAGTTCTAGGGTACACCTGATCAGATCCTGGGGATTTATCCATTTTTATGCATTTCAAGACATCCAGCACTTCCTCCTCTGTAATGTGAACATTTTTCAAGACGTCACCATACATTTCCCTACATTCTATACCTTCCATGTCTTTTTCCACAGTAATACAAAATACTCATTTAGTATCACTCCCATCTCCTGCAGCTCCACACAAAGGCTGTCTTGCAGATCTTTGAGGGGCCCTATTCTCTTCCTATTTACCCTTTTGTCCTTAATGTATTTGTCAAAACCCTTTGGATTCTCCTTAACTCTATTTGCCAAAGCTATCTCATGTCCCCTTTTTTCCCTCCTGATTTCCCTCTTCAGTATATTCCTACTCCTTATACTCTTCTAAGGAGTCACTTGATCTATCCTGTCTATACCTGACATATGCTTCTTTCTTTTTCTTAACCAAACCTTCAATTGTCCTCACAGAGACAAAGTCCCATATTCACATTGAGGGTATCCTCTATCAAATTACATGACATTTCCACCTTGCTAAATAGAACAAATCTAACAACTCAAAAGTGGACATCCATAGGGTGCTGTGATCCATCAGAAACAGAATTGTATTCCACTATAATCTGTAACATCATGGCTGGTAGTTTCATCACTCTATGATTACCATCAATATCATCAATGTTCTTGGCAACATTCCAAGAGCAATGCCAGGCATAATTTCAAATGAGGTACCAACCTGTTTAAGCTACAATGGGACTAATTGCATCCCGAACAGCAAATATAGCATCTGAAAGACAGAGCAAGTGATCAGATCGAAGCTCAGCAGTCCTGCAATTTGTTATCATGAATAGTAATGGATACTTAACAGAAGGAAGATGTGCCTCCACAAACATCCCATCTTCAATAATGTGAAAGCCCACAATCTCTAGAGGACAAACAATCATTTTATTTACACTGTTCCTTTTCTAATTGCCAGTAGAAACTCTGGCTACTTGTTTTTACATTCCTAGCTAGCTTTCTGTCATACTCGAATGTCTTCCTCCTGATTAATGTTTTAGTTATTCTCTGCCATTTGTTATGTTCTGATGAATCATCTGATCTACCACTCATCTCTATTCATTTATATTCATTTTCCTTAATTTTGATACTTTTGTAACTCCTTTAATTAATTACAGATTATGAATCCTCTCTTGAGAATTTTTCCATGCTTATTCTAAGTATTCTAAAATAGCATTTTAAATGTCTGCCACTGTGTCTTTATTGATCTGTCCCCTATGCTAGTATGGCAATCCCCTTCAGCGAGCAGTGTAAAAATGGATAGAAAGAGTTGCTATAGGCATTTTAAAAAAGGATAGGAGAAAGTAAAGTGAGAATAGGTCCTCCAGAGATTTTCCAAAATTCCCTAGATTCATGAAAGGTTCTTTTGGACTGGCAAATAGCAATTTAACCCTTCTATTCAAGAACAAAGGGAGACATAAAATAAGAAACTATAGGGCAGGTAGCTCAATATTTGCCATGAGGTTTCATCAAAGGGAAATCAGATTTCAACAACTTATCCAAATTCTTTGAAGGAGTAACACATGTGTTGATTAAAGGGGTGGCAGTAAACATGCTATATGTGAATTTCCAGAAGGCATTTATTAAATTGCCAAATCAAAGGCTATTGCAGAAAGTATAGCTCATGCTATAGGGCTTAATATATTGGCATTGATAGAAGATTAGCTGGTTGGCAAAAATCAAAGAACAAGCATAATTAAGTCATTGGCTGAACTTAGAATGTGACAAGTGGAGTCCTGCTGGGGTCTGTACTGGGGCTTCAAATTCTTATAATTCCTATCAATTACTGAGCTGAGTGGAGCACAGACATGGTAGGTAAATTAGAAAACCAAAAGAATTGTGGAATCTGGAAATCAGAAGCAAAAACAGAAATTGCTGGAAAAAGCCAGCAAGTCAGGTAGTATCTGTGAAGATAAATCAGAGTCAACGTTTCAGGTCCAGAGATCTTTCTTCGGAATTGATGTTAGCTAGGAAAAAGCACAGCCGGTCAGAGAGCATCGGAGGAACAGGAATATCAATGTTTCAGGTCAGGACCCTACATTAGGACTCGAAACATTGACTTTCCTGTACCTCCAATACTGTCTGACCTGCTGTGTCTTTCCAGCTCCAGATTATTGACTCTGACTTCCAGCAGCTGCAGTTCTTACTATCTCCAAGTAGCTTGGAAAAAATGTTTTTTCTGCAGATGATAGGGTGGGGAAAGGGGGTAAGGAGTAAATGGAACAGAGAAGGACAATTGGACAAACAAAGGAATGAGATAACAGTCAGCCGAGGAGAATGAATGGCTGCTAATGGGGACTACTAGTGGCTAAAAATTGGTAGTGTATAGCAGCAGACCATGTGATAACAAGGACATGGGAGAAAGTGCCTCATGCTCTAAAATTATTGAATCCAGGATGCAGTGGAATTCCCAAGTGGAAAAAGAGATGCTGTTCTTCCAGCTTGCGCTGAGCTTCCCTAGAGCACTGCAGCAAGCCTGAAACAGCGATGTTGGCAGGGAACAAGGTGGTGTTTTGAAATGGAAGGCAAATGAAAGTCAGAGTCGTTTTTGCAGACACAATCTGGTTATTTTGGGTAAGTTCACAGATGACACCAAGACAGGTGGGAAAGTATGGAAAAGCACAGCTGGTCAGGCAGTATCCGAGGAGCAGGAGAATCTCAAGACATCGATTCTCTTGCTCCTCGGATGCTACCTGACTGGCTGTGCTTCTCCAGCACTACACTCTCGACTCTGATCTCCAGCATCTGCAGTCCTCACTTTCTCCCAGGTGGGAAGATATGTTGGGAAAATGCTATAAGGAAGTTGCAGATGGATATAGATGGGTTGAGTCTTTGGACAAAAATCTGGCAAATGGAGGATCATGTGTGAAACTATGAAATTGTTAACTTTGGCAGAAATAATAAAAAAAGTTGAATGTTATTTAAACAGACAATTACTGCAGAATTCAAGGTGCAGAGGAATCTAGGCATTCTGATTCATGAGTGACAATAGATTAATATGTAGACACAATCTGCAACACTAATGGAATGCCAAATTTTATTATGTTAGGAAATGAACGTAAAAGTAAAAATGTTATGCTTCAGGTTTACAACTCATGGGTGAGCCCATATCTTGACTACTGTCTGGAATTTTGATCTCCTTATGCTGTCATTCTCCTTATTATTGCCAATATTTAAGCATACAACATCATGCTCATCAACACATTTTCCTTTCATCACATCAACGTATATGTGTATTATCATGTCCGATCACTGCGCTATATCTGCATGTGTACATCCATATGATTGTAATTATGTTGCTGTACATGGCCAACAATTCTGTTATTACAACCTATATGTAAATGCGTTGGGGACAGTCACGGGAAGGTTTATTAATACCTGGAATGAGCAGATTGCCCTATGGACAATCTGGGCTTGTTCACAGTGGAGTTTTGAAGAGTGACTTGATTGAAGTGGATAAGATTCTGGATGATCTTTTAAGGTTGTCACAGAAAGGATGTTTTATCTTGTGTGTCAGTCCAGACACTTTAAAAAATCTTTCAGGATGGAAAGAAGGAGAGTTTCTTTTTCTATCAGAGGATTGTGTGAATTTGGAACTGTGTCTCAGAAGGCGAGAAGGTGAGGCCAATGAATAACTTTAAGGCAAACATTAATTCTTATTAGACAACTGTAGCATGAGCTATCTGAATTAGCGATGAATGTGGAATTTGAAACATAGATCAGCCATGATCTTGTTGAATGTCAGATCAGGCTCAAGGGACCAAATGGTCTATTTCTGCTCCTGCTTCACACGTTCAGATGAATCTTTTGTCGTTCAGCATTCTAGGGGTTGCCATTGACAAGAATCTTTCACTGGACAAGCAATGTTAATACTGTGCAACAATATGCTGAGAATTCTATGATAATCAACTCACCTCCTAACTCCACAAAGTTGGTGAATTATCTACAAAGTACAAGTCAGGAGTGTGATTGAGCGTATGGATGAGCTCAAGTAAGTGTCCAGAAGTTCTATGCCATCTGAACAAAAGCAACTCACACAGCCATGTAAAGTAGTTATGTGCCATCTTCCACCTCTTTGTATTCTTGCTGCTGTACTGATCTGTGTTGCAATGGAGGAGCAAAACGAATGAGCTGTTTTACAACCCTCTAATGTTATTAATTTCCACAATTAAACCTTGAATTTCCTTTAAAGCTTTTCCTTTAAACTCTTTTCAAAATTTTCTATCCCTATTTAGCCACTTTCCTTTAAATCTCTCTAAATGTACTTGAGCTGTAACCATATGCTCTCACAGCTGTTCATAAATACAACTGGAGATGTGTTCTGAGTTCTTCTTGTAGAAGTGAGTACAAACAATGCACTTTCAATCGAATCTATCTGAAAGTTGTATCATATTTAATAACCTTATTATTTCAGGTCTAGCCTGCACCCTTATCTGAAAACCCCAGCTACTTCAGCAATCTGATAATTTTCCAGTTGATATAAGAAAGGGTTCTTCATAATTGTAATTTATCAGTAACTAATATTTCAGCCCCCGTTCCAAAACAGAAACGAGTCAGTGGTATACAGTATCAGATATTGGTCTAAAATCTTGAACTTGGCTTTTGATCCGGCTCTATGATGTTAATCATGATTTTGAACTCTTTTGGTGGTAAATCGTATAGTATTGATCCACATAGACATAAAAGGATCAATGTTTGATTCTTCAATTGGTGCTGAGTTGTACACCCTGCCCATATTCAAGCATACAATATCATACCCATCAGCACGTTATTTTCCCTGATATCTGTGTATGTTTAAATTAATATATCCAGCCACTGTGTTATATCTGCATGTGTAAGCGTGTATACATTCAAGTGATTGTAACTATATTTCTCTGCACGTCAAAAAACTACAGCTACCTGCACACCATTATTCCATAGACTTCAATTGTGCTCCTCACAGGGTTCATGGGTTCCTCTAAAGAGGCTTAAAACAGTGAAAGCTCAGAGAAATTTATTGCAAACTGCAAAAAATATCTTTTAAAGTTAAACAAATCTGCAACTGGCTATCATAACAAAATTTCAAGCACATCTAATTATGCACTCATTAATTGTCGTGATTAATTCATCAACTTCATTTATTAATGAAGCTATTCATTACATTTCCTCAGTATAGTGTCTACTTTATCTCATAAAATTATTCACTGCATTTAAAATTTCCTATATTAGCAATATTTTAGATTTCAGTGAATTGCTCATTGCAATTAATGATGATAATTCTGTTTCAATTTATTAATGTACAACTTTCGGTCTGTTAATATAAGCCCATGCATTGTATTCATGCGAAGCAGAAGATTATGTAAATTTCTTAAATTTGTAGAGTTAATGTGATTAGCTGTGTATAATAATATTTAAAATGTTTCAATTTCAAGTGATGCATTTTTCCAAATATTTTATATTTAAGGTATATAAGAGGTTTTTTTAAATTTGGTTATTCACAGAAATTATGTCAAGAGATTTTAAGTGAATATACATAAAGTTGACAACTATTTACCAATGAAATGAAAGTTGATGTCCGCTGCTAATTTAAATTTTCCCAAATTTTACAAGGTCATGAATTGGGCAGTAATTCAATACAAGTGATTGCAAATCAGCAGCCCACTTTGTACCCCCAATTCACTTAAGTGGCAATGGAAACTAAATGGAGTATAAAGTGTGCTAGGTTTACTCATTTTGCAATTTCATCCAAACAAACTTATACCACACTGACCCCAGTGAGTTTACTTAACAAATCATGGACTTCTGTAGACCAGGGTAAATGCCATGGTTCAGTGAAAGTCTGCGCAGAATTTCTTGTTTAATTGTTATCTAATGACACTTATGTGGACATTGAGTGACAAAAAGATCTGAATTATACATGATGTCTCCATTCATCCCTCCTCCATACCCAAGAGACTGCTGCTATCCATTGTCATAATTCACATCTGAATACAGGCAAGTTAGCAGAGGGTGATCATCAGCCATTGATCTACATCTAAGATGGAGTCTCAGCCCAGAAAGGGAGTGAAGAAAGCATGTCAAAATATTTTTGACATTTTATTCCCTCAATCTATCTAGTATACATGCTTGGGTTTAAATTTTTTTTCAGCAGTCATTAGCATTAGGAGAGTGATGTATTTGTGATATAAAAACAGAAACGAGAAAAATTCAACCGATCATAGAGTCATTCAGCATAGAAACAGATCCTTCGGTCCAACTCATTCATGGCAACCAAATATCCTAAATTAATCTAGTCTCATTTGCCAACATTTGGCCCATATCCCTCTATACCCTTCCCATTCACATATCCATCCAGATGCCTTTTAAATGTTGTAATTGTCCCAGCCTCCACCACCACCTCTGGCAGCTCATTCCATATACGCACCACCCTCTGTATGAAGAAGTTGCCCATTAGGTCCATTTTAAATCTTTCCCCTCTCATCTTTGTTACAACATGGGGAAAACCTCCTGCTTAATTTAAAACCTGCAACACAGAAAAGATTTATCCCATGCAGAATCTGTAAAAATTCGAGTGGCCAAGAACTATTTAAAGTAAAAATTAACAAATGTATTTCTTAAAGTATAACAGAGAATAATTAACTAAAAATTATTTACAATTCTTTACTCTAACCTATCTGTTAACTTCCCTTCTACAATACTTGTCCGATAAAACTCCCAATTAAGATTTACAAAACAAAACTTCTTATCTCAAAACCAGGCAGCTTTCGGTTCTTCAATTTGGATCTTCCTGTGTCTTCTTTTCTCCTTCATAGGGATTCTAGTTCAGAGGTTACTGATCGATAAAGTACTTTTAAGAGAGCTATTTTTCAGGCAGCCTTTTACATGCTGGGGCTTGGTGTTCTCCTCCCAACTGTTCAATTTTTTCCCTGTCTATACCCTAGAGCATCAGATTGTGTCATGGGCTTTTAGGATTGTCAACATATTCAATTCAAACTTGATTGGAATGTGGTCCTAGAGTCCTAGAGATGTATCGTACGGAAACAGACCCTTCAGTCCAACTCGTCCATGCCGACCAGATATCCCAACTAAATCTAGTCCTCCCATTTGCCAGCAGTTGGCTCACATCCCTCAAAATGCTTCCTATTCATATAACCCCATTCAGATGCCTTTTACATTTTACAATTGTACCAGCCTCCTCCACTTTCTCTGGCAGCCATTTACATATATGCGCCAACCTCTACATGAAAAAGTTGTCCCTTAGGTCTTTTTAAAATCTTTTCCCTCTCACCCTAAACCTATGCCCTCTAGTTTGGACTCAAATCTAAGTTCAATACAGCCACTAGTTCCCCTTTATCCATAGCACATGTTAACCAGTCAAATAATTCTAATAATTTAGTTAAGCATGTTTTCCCTTTCAGAAAACCACCATGAACCTTGAATTTTCTTAAAGCCTTTAATAATAGCTTCTAACATTTTCCCCATGACAGATGTTAAACTAACTGGCCTGTAGGTTCTCGCTTTTTCTCTCAATTCCTTTTTGAATAAGGGAAATACATTCTCTATTTTTCAATTTCATGGAATGTTCCACAAATCAATGAATTTGGAATATTAAAACTCATGCATCAACTGTCTCACTAGCTATTTCTTTTAAGACACGAGAATGAAGTTTGTCAGCACCTGGAGAATTGTCAGCTACAACTCCAACAGTTTGCTAATTACCACTTCCCTAATATCCATGGTTTACTTAGACTCATAGAGGTGTACAGCACAGAAACAGACCCTTTGGTCCAACTCGTCCATGCCAACCCAATCTAGTTCCACCTGCTAGCACCTGGCCCATATCCCTCCAAACCCTTCCTGTTCATATACCCATCCAAATGCCTCTTAAATGTTGCAATTGTACTAGCCTCCACCACTTCCTCTGGCAGCTCATTCCATACACGTACCACCCTCTGTGTGAAAATGTTGCCCCTCAGGTCTCTTTTATATCTTTCCCCTCTCACCTTAAACCTATGCCCTCTAGTTCTGAACTCCCCGATCCCAGGGAAAAGACTTTGTCTATTTATCCTATCCATGCCCCTCATGATTTTGTAAACCGCTATAAGGTCACCCCCTCAGCCTCTGATGCTCCAGGGAAAACAGCCCCAGTCCGTTCAGCCTCTCCCTATAGCTCAAATCCTCTAACCCTGGCAACATCCTTGTAAATCTTTTCTGAACCCTTTCAAGTTTCACAACATCATTCCAATAGGAAGGAAACCAGAATTGCACGCAATATTCCAACAGTGGCCTAACCAATGTCCTGTACAGCTGCGACATGACCTCCCAACTCCTATATTCAATACTCTGACCAATAAAGGAAAGCATACCAAACGCCTTCTTCACTATCCTATCTACCTGCGACTCCACTTTCATGGAGCTATGAACCTGTACTCCAAGGTCTCTTTGTTCAGCAACACTCCCTAAGACCTTACCATTAAGTGCATAAGTCCTGCTAAGATTTGTTTTCCCAAAATGCAACACCTCACATTTATCTGAATTAAACTCCATCTGCCACTTCTCAGCCCATTGGCACATCTGGTCTAGATCCTGTTGTAATCTGAGGTAACCCTCTTTGCTGTCCACTATACCTCCAATTTTGGTGTCGTCTGCAAACTTACTAACTGTACCTCTTATGCTCACATCCAAATCATTTATGTAAATGACAAAAAGTAGAGAACCCAGCACCGATCCTTGTGGCACCCCACTGGTCACAGGCCTCCAGTCTGAAAAACAACCCTCCACCACCACCCTCTGTTTTCTACCTTCAGTCCAGTTCTGTATCCAAATGGCTATTTCTCCCTGTATTCCATGAGATCTAACCTTGATAACCAGTCTCCCATAGGGAACCTTGTCGAACACCTTACTGAAGTCTATATAGATCATATCTACTGCTTTGCCCTCATCAATCCTCTTTATTACTTCTTCAAAAACTCAAATCAAGTTTGTGAGACATGATTTCCCACGCACAAAGCCATGTTGACTATCCCTAATCAGTCCTTGCCTTTCCAAATACATGTACATCCTGTCCCTCAGGATTCCCTCCAACAACTTGCCCACCACCGACGTCAGGCTCACCGGTCTATAGTTCCCTGGCTTGTCCTTACCACTCTTCTTAAACAGTGGCACCACGTTTGTCAACCTCCAGTCTTCTGGCACCTCACCTGTGACTATCGATGATACAAATATCTCAGCAAGAGGCCCAGCAATCACTTCTCTAGCTTCCCACAGAGTTCTAGGGTACACCTAATCAGATCCTGGGAATTTATCCACTTTTATCCATTTCAAGACATCCAGCATTTCCTCCCCTGTAATATGGACATTTTTCAAGGTGTCACCCTACAGTCTATATCTTCCATATCCTTTTTCACAGTAAATACTGATGCAAAATACTCATTTAGTATCGCTCCCATTTTCTGCGGCTCCACACAAAGGCCGCCTTGCTGCTCTTTGAGGGCCCTATTCTCTTGGTAAAAACAATGAGTGCAGATGCTGGAAACCAGATTCTGGATTAGTGGTGCTGGAAGAGCACAGCAGTTCAGGCAGCATCCAAGTAGCTTCGAAATCGACGTTTCAGGGCTTTTGCCCAAAACGTCGATTTCGAAGCTACTTGGATGCTACCTGAACTGCTGTGCTCTTCCAGCACCACTAATCCAGGGCCCTATTCTCTCCATAGTTACCCTTTGCCCTTAATGTACTTGTAAAACCCTTTGGATTATCCTTAATTCTATTTGCTATCTCATGTCCCCTTTTTGCCCTCCTGATTTCCCTCTTAAGTATACTCCTATTGGTATACTGGTATTTTGGGGGTATAATTTACACTGATTAGCCTAATTCAAATCTGTTCTTTGTTGTTTCCAGGAAACCAGCTATTCCAGAAAAAATAAACCATGAAAATATGACTTCTTTTCTGTCTCTACATTTGAAACTCATTACCCAATTCCAATAACCCTCCAGAATATTCTCTGCTTCCTTTTCAGAGTACGCATCTACATATTTATTGTCTTGTCTTGCTGTTGCAAGTCTGTTAGCTTTTCAGGGCTATACACTTCTGTCTGACCCTCTGCCTGTTCAGGTTTTTCCTGCACCATTACGTCAAACAGGGTATTCACTAACTGAACCTCAACTCCTTCATTTTTCTCTTTACTTTTTGCTTCATGCTGTGACTTAGGATAGTGGGATCTGGTTACCACACAGTCTGGGAAAATACCAGGATATTTCTGTTTTAACTCCTCAATTTCTAGGTTTTCCTTGGGCTTCTCCACAACAAGGGGTGTCACTCCCACCTTGGATCGTGCCAAATCATTCCCAAAAATACACTGAATTCCTGGAACTGACACTCTGTCAATCAATCCCACTGTATCTTCCCTGGTCTTAAGTTGGCACTCCAACCTGATCTTACATAGGGGTTCACTAGATTTCTGTTCATTTATCCCACAAATTACTACACTCTCAGGTAACAGATCAGAAAGAGTGTCCATTCACTCATCTCTTACTATTAGCAACTGGTTAGATTCTGTATCTCTCAAAATTATAACTTCTTGTCCTTCTCCCCCTGTTCTTTCTGAGTAAACTTTACCCACAGAGATGAATTCTTTGTAGAGATCAGGTACTATCTCCATACCCAGCTGATGCCTAGGTGTCCACTTCTGGCAGCTGCTTGGCTCTTATTGGGATCTCCTTTACTACCTTCACTAATGCCACTGGCTTAGCTTCTTTTACCACATTTTTTTCCCACAATGCCTTTCTTTAACAACCAGCACTGTGTCTTTATGTGTCCCACTTTACCACAGTGGAGGCCTTTTACCTCCTTTCCACCCTCTTGGGCTTCTTTTTTATCCTGTGGTAAATTCTTACCAGAGCTCTCTACTCTTGGTTTAGTAGTGTAGGATCTCCCCTTCTCTATCCCTCACAGGATGAAATTCTGGCTGGAAGCTTGTCTTATACACCAACATGTAGTCAGCTGCTAATTCTGCGGCCCTTCTCACTTCCTGAGCTTTCTGTTCCTCCACATGAATTCTTACCATCTCTGGAAGTGAGTTTTTAAACTCCTCCAGCAGAATAATCTCTCTTAGAGCCTCAAATGTCCGACCTATTTTCAAAGCACACACCCATCAATCAAAATGATGATGTTTAATTCTTTCGAATTCAACATAAGTCTGACCTGGTGCCTTCTTTGTGTTTCTGAACTGCTGTCTATATGCTTCTGGTACCAATTCATAAGCACTTAAAATAGCCTGTTTAACCTCTTCATAATCTCTTGACCCCTCACTAACTCTGCCTACCAGTTTAGTCTGAACTAGCATTACCCATAAATCCTCGGACCACCCCATCTGCCTAGCCAATTTTTCAAATGAGATACAGAAGGCTTCAACATCTTTCTTATCAAAACGTGGCCGAGGTTTGACACATTTATATATGTATCACTACCTTCTCTTTTAATCTCCATTCTGTTGCCTTTAGGAGAAAGTGAGGACTGCAGATGCTGGAGATCAGAGCTGAAAATGTGTTGCTGGAAAAGTGTAGCAGGTCAAGCAGCATCCAAGGAGCAGGAGAATCGACGTTTCGGGCATGAGCCCTTTGGATATTGCCTGACCTGCTGCGTTTTTCTGGCAACACATTTTCAATTCTGTTGACTTTGCTAAGTCGCAACTTCTCAAATTCAAATTCTCTCTTTTTGTCTCTCCCTTTATTCTCTCTGTCTCTCTTTGCTCAGGTAAGAACCTTTTCTGTCTCTCTGTTTCCTCTGTCTCTGTCATCCCTCTCTTTCTCTTTCTCTCTTCCTCTCATCTCTCTTTCTCTTTCTTTTCTCTCTCTTTCTCTCTCCCTTTGTTTATCTTCTAACTCCATTTTCCTCAATTGTAATTTAAGTTTTTCTACCTCTGCTGCACTTGTCTGTATCTCTAATATACCTAAGTGTTTGAGTAACTCCCTTACAATTTCAGCTTTACTTTTGTCTTTGGTTAAACCCAAACTCTCTCTGATTCCCTCCTATTTTACATCCAATTCTGTTTTTAAAAGATTGCAAATTCTAAAAGTATGGCCTTTTTCTTTCCTTCTAAAGTGTTTTGGCAAATTTGAGAATCATCTTCAAATCCCAGAATCTCTTTAGCAATTTTAAGAGCCATTTCTCTCACTGTTAATTTAATCAACCACAAGTCACTGAAATAAAACAAATTGTCTCACCTACATTTATTTAAAGATCTAGGACACTAACCTGCAAGTGTTGAAATCTGCTGGGATTTTTCGTACCCCCAAATCTATTCAAATCTGTCTAAACCAGTTCAAATCACGGACTCAAGCCCCAAACCCTCCTGCTTAACTTAAAACCAGCAACACAGAAAAGATTTATCCCATGCAGTAATCTGTAAAAATTTGAGTGGTCAAGAACTATTTAAAACAAAAATTAACAACTTTATTTTTTAAAGTATAACAGAGAATAATTAACTAACAAATAATTACAAATCATTAATCTAACCTATCTGTTACTTTCCCTTCTATAATACTAGTCCAATAAAACTCCCAATTAAGATTTACAAAACAAAACTTTTTATCTCTAAACCAGGCAGGTTTTGGTTCTTCTATTCAGATCTTCCTGTATCTTCTTTTCTTCTCCTTAGGAATTCTGTTTCACAGGTTACTGATCAGAAAAGGTACATTTAAGAGGGTTTTTTTCAGGCAGTCTTTTACATACTGGGGCTTGGCAGTTCTCCTCCCAGCTGTTCAAGTTTCCCCTGGTCTTATACCCCAAAGCATCAGATTGTGTCATTGGCTTTTAAGATTGTCAATATACTCAATTCAGACTTGATTGGAATTTGGTATTTTTCGTGTATAATCTAAACTGATTGGCCTAAATTCAAATCTGTTTTTTTGTCATTTCCAGACAATCAGCTACTCCAGTAGCTGGAGCACATGTTGCATTGTGTCTTATTGAAAATACTTGGTGCTGTCATTGCTAGCTTTTAATTCTCTTAAAAGGTATAGTCCACCCACATCTTCATAGCACCTTAAACCTGTGTCCTCTTGTTTTGGACTCCCCTACCCTGGGAAAAAGACCTTGGTATTCACCCTATCCATACCCTTCATGATTTTATGAACCTGTATAAAGTCAGCCCTCAGCTCCAGGGGAAATAACCCCAGCTTATTCAAGCCTTCCAATCCAAGCAACATCATTTTAAATCTTTTCTGCACCCTTTCATGTTTAACAACAATCTTTCCTATAGCAGGGAGACCAGAACTGAATGCAGTACTCTAAAAGTTGCCTAACCAATGCTCTGTGCAGTTGCAATATGACTCCCAACCTCTCTACTCAATGCACTGACCAATAAAGGCATGTGTACCAAACGCCTTCTTCACTACCCTGTTTTCTTGTGATTCTACCTTCTAGGAGCTATGAACCCACACCCCAATGTCTATTTGCTTGGCAAAACTCCTTTGGGTCCTACCTTTAAGTGTATAAGTCCTGCCCTGATTTGTCTTTCCAAAATGCAGCAATTCATAATTACCAAAATTAAACTCCATCTGCCATTAAACAGTCCATTAGCCCATCTGATCATGTTCCTGTTGTACTCTGAGAAAACCTTCTTCACTGTCCACAACACCACCAATGTTGGTATCATCTGCATACGTACTAACTGTACCTCCTATATCCACATTCAAATCATTTATATAAATAACAAAAATCAGTGGACTTAGCACTGAACTTTGTGACGCATCACTGGTCACAGGCTTCCAGTCCAAAAAGCACCATCCTCTCTTTCCTATCTTCAAGCCAATTTTGTATCCAAATGGCAAGCTCTCCCTGGATTCCGTGTCATCTAACCTTCCTACCAATGTACCATGCGAAATCTTGTTGAACGCCTTGCAGAAGTTCATGCTGACAATGTTCCCAAATTAAACTCATCCCACCTGACTGTGTTTGGCCCATGTACCCCCAAAGGTCTCCTATTCATCTATTTATCCAAACGTGTCTTAAATGTTATAACTGTACCATCATTCACTGCTTCCTCTGCAGTTCATTCCACACGTGAACCACACTCTGTGTAAAAAGGTTGCCCCTCAAATTCTTTTTAAAACTTTCTCGTCTCACCATAAAAATATACCCCCTAGGTTTAAACTCCTCTCCCCTTATCTTCACCTTATCTATGTCCCTCATGATTTTGTAAACCTCTATAAGATCTCTCCTATATGCCAGTGAACAATTTCCCAGCCTATCCACCCTATTTTCGTAACTCAAGCCCTCTATTCCTGGCAACATCCTGGTAAATCTTTTCTGAACCCACTCCAGTTTAATGATATCCTTCCTGTAGCAGGGTGATCAGAACTGTACACAGTACTCCAAAAGTGACCTCACCAATATTTTGTACAATCTTAACATGACGTCCCAACTGCTATGCTCAAAGGTCTGAGCAAGGAAGGCAAGTTTGGTAGCATCTGTGGATTGCAAAACAGGGTTAATAATTCAAGTTTAATATCTTCAGATGTGTTTGTGATATTTTGTGTGTGAAAGCATAGAAGCATTTAAAGAGTTATAACAGTCTATATGGATCTGGCAAATCATATCGGAATCATGGTACTGGATTGTCTGAAATGATTCCCTACATTATATCACTTCAAAAATCGTTCAGTGATTGTAAAGCTCTTTGAGCTGTTAGGAGGTTGCAAAAGGCATGTATGAAAGCAAAAATTTTTTTTATCTTTATTTCAACTGCAATAAAGTTTGAAATGTTTTCTGTTTACATCTAAGGGGTAGATGTCCCCAAACATAAAAAATTACTTATACGTACCTTCTCTTACTGAGAAAAGCTGACCATCAAACAGATGCTGTTTCAGAGAGGACAAGAAAATTCTTCAGTTTCTTATCAGCATTCTGGAAAGTAGCCCATAAGAAACTTTTTCTATTTCAAGATGTTTTAAAGATGACTTTGTTCTTCCCTAGCTTGCTCTCATCAAATAAACATGAATTCAAATTATTTAATACACCCAAACTTTCAACCCTTTGTGCTGGCAGACAAACTTCTCGTTGCTGCGTTTGTTTGATTTTCTGTTATAAGTGCTACATGAAATGTTAGCTTAAGCTATGATTTTCATGTATTTTGCATATTAATTGACGGGGTGCAACAGTAAAGCATAAAGGAAGGATACTATTCCATCTAGACCTGTTTCCTGAAAATTACAATACCCATCACATTACAATGCCTTTTGAAAGTATTGCCCTCTCCCATTATGAAAGTGACACTATGGCTTGTGCTATATAAAAATTAGTGAATAATCAACAAAATGCCATGAAATATTGGCTATGTTTATTATGTGCTGAGGTTAAAGTTCAATCTCAGAATTAGCAGAACAGCCACTCAGCATACACCCAACCCAGTTTCTCCAACTTCCACAAAATTTTCTCACTTACTGTCTATTCAGCCACAGTCTTTTAAACTGGCACAATTCTGGGAATGTGCATGACCTGTCTAGTTGTCCCTCAAGTTTGCATCAGGATCCCATGATTTGCTAAGACTGTCCAGCGAAGGCCACAATAAATAGGTGCAGTGGAACAGGATAGTACCATCTCATTATTCTAACGCTGCCACTGCCCACCCATTTGCTTTGCAAGCTGAATTAAAATTAGCCCTATGGTCTCTCATGTAGTTTGGTAACTTTATACTAATAGTCTGGATGTTTATTTTGCAGTCAGTGGAACACTTCATGCCCTTAAATGTTACAGTCATCAACTAGCACATTGGTGATGATGAATGGTTCAGTCTGAAGGGCCAGGCTGTCTTGTAATGTGAACTGTGTCTACACACATCACGTTGAACAACAAACAAGCGGAAATGTAACTAGGAGTCGACCTTTGAGTGCAAGCATTGATCTTTGCTGTGGCATTATTCAGCAGATTTGCAACAGTGAAACCAATAGTGCACCAAGAATCAGTGTACAGCTGACAATGTGTTCTTGGAATTACATTAGGCGAGACAATGTAATTTTTCAACATCTTTAATTAAAACATTCACTTACTTAACACCATGCGTTCTAATAATACATGATTTATCCAACAGTGAAGCTTTGAATTTAGAAGATTTATGGTTTAATACATTTCAGTTGCTTTATAATACAATATTTTATACTTACATTTTTCAGAAAACAGTACAATTGGCAGGCAAATATTGATTTTACAGTAACAGAAGTATCAGTAGCAAAGGTTCATTATACAACCATTATACAATTGGTTCATTTATTCTAACAATGCCGGTAAACCTGTATAAATTGTTGGGCCATAGGAGATGCCCATTGCTATTGTGCAGGAGTAGAGGTGGCTCAAAATGAAAGTCAGTGATATAGACATTTCTGAATCTGAACCCAACTCACTTTTACTCAAATTTGGGGACAAATTTCAGCTCACTCTTGGCATTCTGAAGCTGCTTGAGGTTGACGGCTGGTCCTGGTAACTTCACTGCTCCAGGCAGTTCTTTTTTATCCTCTGATTTAATGCATGTCCCCTATATCAGATGAAATCATTACTAAACCATATAAAAGTATACAAAATTGCCTTAGTTCACACCTTGCTCTTTCTTGGTCTAAGTGTCAATCTGCGAATTGTACTCAGAGTCCTACTTTGACAGTGATAGCATTCTCATCACTGGGTCAGAAGGTTGTGAATCCAATCAAGTCTTTTCACTGGAACAGTGTAAACCTGTGTTCTGTGGTAGCACTCTTGCCTCTGAGTCAGAGCAAATCTGCCTCTCCAGAGACACACACACACTGAGCACAAAACCTCAGCTGAATCTCAGTCCTCAGTGGTGATAGTTCTCAATTTTCCGATGTGCATTTTTCATATGAGGTGAGATCACAGAATCAAAGAATCATTACAGTGCAGACAAAAGTTACTCAGCCCATCATGTCTGTACTGGCTCTCTGTGCATTTTAATTTTATCCCATTCTACTGCATTTTTGCACTTTGTTTTCACTTAGCTAATTATGCAACAGCCATCTCACTGCTTCCATTGAATTTGTTTTCACCACATTTCTGAGCAGTGCATTCCATACCTGAAATAGTCACTATCTAAAAACAGTTTTCTTTCACTTCATTTTTCCTTCTTGTGTAAAACACTTTAAAACTGTGTTGTCTGATTTTGATCCATTTAAAGTGGAAACAGGTTTTTACCTCTCCCCTCTGCCCAGACCCACTATTATTTTGAAAGCCATTATCAAATCTCCTCTTTGTCGTCTCTTCTCTAAGCAAAGCAATCCCAACTTTTCCGACTATCTTCATAACTGAAGTATCTCATCCTCACAACAAATCTTCTAAATCTCTCTGCATTGTCTCCAATGCATTCATATCCTTCCTATAGTGTGGCACCAATAGCTATGCACAACACCCCTTCTGAAGTCTAACCAATTTCTGATATAAATTCATTGTAATCACTCTGCTCTTGTTCTCTATGTCCCTGTTAATAAAGGCTCAAATAGTTTATGCTTTATTATCGGGTCTCTCTACCTGTCCTGCCACCTTGAATGACTTGTGCACATACACCTCCAGGTTTGTCTGTACTCTTTACAATAGTACGTTTTATAATAGCACAGGGAGTAATCTGAGATTATTACTTGCTAATTCTCTATCTAACTCCCTACCTTACAATTTTGTAAGACCACAACATCCTCCAGAAGAACATTCTGTGACATCCTTGAGCTGGTTCTAGGAGGGGAAGCAAACCACCAAGGAGCCATGATAAAAGCTGCTGAAAGGCTGCATGTTCCTCTAACCAAAGAATTCCCTGTCAGTACTGCCCTTTTCTCCTCTACCCTGCTCTTTTAGATTTAAGTCTCTGAGCCTTCTTCTCTCCTACTGTCTCATTGCATTGTTTCAAAGGAGACATGGAGAATTTTCCTCAATGTTCTGGCAGTTTCCATCTAATGAATCTGTTTTAACTTTCCAGCCCTGGATCTAGCTGGATCATATAAAGCATCATTGGATTGTACTCTCACCTGCTAAAACTATTCTCTATTCCAGGATCATTTTGGAATATAAAGAGAACGCTTGGTTGCTTTGCCTCCAGCCATATATGTGTCCTTAAACATTCTCTCCCAGTTCCCTTTTCTCTCAACTGGAACAAGTGCAGATTCAAAAACTTCTTGGCCATTGAAATTAAGATCATCCAATCAACTGTTCATGCCACGTCCTTTCTCCTCACTAACTTATTGAGCTCAATTTTCTTGAAGTCTCTTCTCTGGCCTGAACTTGCCCTCTTCTCTAGGTTCTCTTCTATCACCTCTCATATCGGCATGGTAGCACAGTGGTTAGCACTGCTGCTTCACAGCGCCAGAGACCCGGGTTCAATTCCCGCCTCAGGCAACTCTCTGTGTGGAGTTTGCACATTCTCCCCGTGTCTGCGTGGGTTTCCTCCGGGTGCTCCGGTTTCCTCCCACAGTCCAAAAATGTGCAGGTTAGGTGAATTGGCCATGCTAAATTGCCTGTAGTGTTAGATGAAGGGGTAAATATAGGGGAATGGGTCTGGGTGGGTTGCGGGTCGGAGTGGACTTGTTGGGCCGAAGGGCCTGTTTCCACACTGTAAGTAATCTAATCTATATCAGGTCTTGTCCATAACACCCACCTTCTCTTCTCTCGACCTTGTTTTCACTCACCTGATGATCAAGCAATTGTCTCTTCCTGGCTGCCATTTTAGGTATTGTTCATAATTCTCTCAATTCAGGTATTGTCTCCATCTCCTTCCAATCTGCTATCATCAACCTGCTTCCAAAAAAAAAATCCCTTGACCCCCATATGCTTGCAAATGTCAGCACCATCTTTGACGTCCCTTACCTCTTCAAAGCCCTTGAAACAAGTGGTTGCTTTCTAAATCCCCACACTTGTTTCCCAAAACTACATAACCGGATCCCTCCAAACATTTTATCCCCTTTCACGATATAAAAATGAAGAAATTTTCATGTTGAATGTGGCTGTGCTGAAGTTATATTATTCTTCATTATGCTGCCTGCAGCTTTTGAACACATTAATGTCCTTCAACATCTTCTCACTATTGTTAATTTGAATGGGACTCTGCTTTCCTGGTTTAAATCTCTTTATTCATAGCCAGAGAATGACCTATTTTGGCTTTTCTTCCAATGGCCATACCAATATGTCAGTGCCTCCTAAGGAATATTTATTGATCCATCATCTAAAAACACAATATCAAGCATGTCCCCTACTGACACCCAGCTCTACCGCATTATTAGCTCTCTTGACCCCTTCGCTGTCTCTAAATTATCTGATTGTCTTTCAAACATCTAGTACAAGATGGCCATAAATTTATACCAACTGTTTTTGGTCTGTGCAGTAAACTTCTATTTTCCTGCTCCTTGGATGCTGCCTGACCTGCTGTGCTTTTCCAACTCCACTCTAATCTAAACTCTGATTTCCAGCATCTGCAGTCCTCACTTTTGCCCAGTAAACTTCAATCTCTAGTCACACTTCCAAACATCTCCTTGGCAACTGTCTGAAGCTCAGCCAAACTGTTCACAACCTTGGTTTCATATTTAACCCTAAGATGAGCTTCCAAATATATATCCATGCCTTCATTGACCACCCATTTCCATCTCTGTAACACTGCTCCACACAATTCCCAGCTCAGCTCCCCTAATGTTTCAACCCTTATTTTTACCTTTGTTAGGTCTACAGTTTGACCATTCTAATGCTCCACTGATTGATTTCCCATATTCTGTTCTGCTAAATTAAAGTCATCCTATGTGCTGCTGCCTATAGCCTAATTTGCACCAAGTCCTGTTCATCTATCATTGTCTACTAGTTAAACATCATCTCAGTTTTAAACTTCTCCTCAAGAAGTTGTTCCTCAACCATCAATGCTTCCATCTCTGTACTCTCCTGCTTTGTATTCTCCTCTAGGTATCTATTCTCCCAGTGAAACCTGGCTCCCTGAATATCCCACATTTTAATTGTTGTATCATTGGTGGCAATATACCATCAAGGACTTAAACTCTGCAATTCGCTCTCTAAAGTTTTGCATTTCCTTCCTCCAAGAAACTCTCCTTAAAACCTATATCTTTACCATGAGTTTTGACAGTCAGTTCTAGTATCTCTTCATGTGACTCAGTGTCAAGTTATATTTTTTCATGCTCCTGTGAAGTTAAATAGCAATTTGATTTTATTACATTAAGGATCTTATACTGGTAGAAGTTATTGCTGTTAAAATAGGTGATTTGATTTATGTTTGTAGAAACATTACTGTGAGCAATGCCATGTTTCCAGTGCTACAGTAGTGATTACACTTTAAAAATATTCTATTGGTTGTTAAATGTGAGTCTATGGATGATGCTCTTTAGATGCAAATCTGCACTGATGCATAATTACTTTGTCCTGACATGCTGCTTAATTCTGTGAAGTGTAGCGTGATCTTATTCAAAATTACACAAGACAGTATTTATCAAAGTGCCTCGTGAAGATGCAACATTACAATTATTAATTAAAAAGTTAACTCCACACAATCCCACTGTGGAGACAGGGGCATGGTTCTGTTTTTTTTAACACTGGTTAATAATAGAATGATGTAAAATCTGCCTTAATAATCTTTTCTTGGCACTGTATGAGCAGTTGTGTCTGATTCCAAAACACACCACATTCAACTCCCAATCTTTCACTGCTTTCCAGTTGTTGATATAGTTCCATAACTAGTATTTAGTTGTCAGTATGACTCACTCATAGTCTTTGAGTTAGAAGGCTGTGAGTTGAGATGTTGAGCATACAGTATAGGCTGACATTTCACAGCAATACTGAGGGAGTGCTGCACTGTCAGATATGCTGTCATTGAGGTGAGATATTAAAGTGAGGCCCTGTCTGTTCCCAGTTGGGTGTTAAAGCTCTCCACTGGAGGAAGCCAAGAACAGATCTGCCCAGCAATAATGTTTTGTTTTATAACCAGAACTGCTATCACACTCAACTGAGTGACTTTTCCTCTCCCAAAGTCACTATGATTCATTTTTTTTTTGTTTGTTGTTTTCTTTTTAAACACTGAGCACTACCAGTAAATCAGCATTGCAGCCAATTAGATATTTACATGCAATGCCTGTCATGGGCAATACAAGCCATCAAATGGAATTGGAGGGGGAAATAAAGCATTGTATGCTCCCACAGTGCCCACTTGTCTCTAACGGCATCAAGAACATTGATGGGTACCATGTACCCTCTCTCCAACAATACTTGGGCATGAAGGTAACAGTGGAAGAGTGTCAGACAGTTGGGAGACACCCTCCGCAGCCAGCCACCTGGACCTGTTTAAGGCCATCCTGGCTAGGCCCAGGCACAGACCCAGGAGGAAGTCCTCCAATCTGTCCATTCCCCTTCACACCCAGGTGAAAAATGGTCAGGAATGTAGGGCTGACACACAACCAAAAACACAAAAGATGTTTCAAATCATTACATTTCAAATAAAAGGGGGTGCAATCGCTCACAGCCAGTAATAACGGTCTCTTTACCAACATTGATGAAAACAGATCACTTGATCACTATCACTTTGCTGTTTGTGGGACGCTGGTGCTTACAAATTGGTTGTGGAGTTACCTATAACACTGCAAAAACAAATACTTACTTAGATGTTAAACACTTTGGAACATCCTTAAGTCATTGAAAGGTGCTAAATGAACACAAACTGCTCCTTCATTGGCACCAAAATGCAACAGGAAATCTGAAATAAAAGCAGAAAGTGCTCGAGAAACTCAACCTGACAGCATCTGTAAAGGGAGAAGGTTAAGGTTTGGATTCTGATGTGTTTCTTCCTTTTATGACTAATGTGTGTGTTTTGGGGAGGGGCCAGGGTCAGTCAGCTCAGTTGGCTGGACGGCTGTTTTTTTTGCGAAGGAGGATGGGTTCAATTCCCGTCCCAGCAGAGGAATAGACACTCCTCTCAACCTCCCCATCGGCCTGAGGCCTAGCCCATTACCCGTCCTCACTGTCTCTAGTGAGAGAGCAGCGGTGTGGTCTGGCCGGGCTGTACCTTGACTTACATCTATCTAGTTGCTCACTCACCTCATCAGGTTGTGAGGTACACTCTTTTCTTTTGCTGGGATGTCCAGCGCCGGGCAGGAAGGCGCCCATGGGGATATTGATGTTGGCCTGAAAAATGGATCAAATAAAACCAAGTGTTAGCGTCGCTGGAGACCGTCGGCCCAAGACAGGCTAGTGACAGTCAGTGGAGTCACTTCTCGCACTCACAATATCCGGCGGTAGATGCACAGGCAACTTCTGAGGTGTTTTCCTCTCACCTGGATAGATTTGACATTGGAGCTTCGCTTGGACATTGCGTAGAGGGAAGCTGGATTTCCCACTGGAAACGAGAAAAGACAGTTAAATCCAAACATCCAGAACGTGGGAGCTGTCACCGTGGAGAGCTAGAACTCTCTCTCTCTGTCTCTCTCGCTGGAACACTGGCCCCGCCAAAGATAATCTTTCAGTGTCCATTTCAATGTTGCCTGGATACCCCACACAGGGACATGGAGCAGAAACACTCGAGCCTCTGTTCGCTCAGGTCTGAGTGAATCTTTAATGGATACTGAAATGATATTCTCAGCGCTGTCTGAGAACATTTGAAAGAATACCTTCCCTTCGTTAAAACCAGAATCCACGGCACACTTTCAGTGGAGTTGAATCCGCGCGTTGATTCTACAGATATGCCAGAAATGTCAAAGTAGAAATGACTAACCAAGAGGGATCAAAATTCTGTGACAGTTACTCAAATCTCAGACAGAACTTAGGGATGTTATAGCAGTTATTGAAGCCATGGTGTGGGACTACCTGATGAAGGAGCAGTGCTCCGAAAGCTTGTACTTCCAAATAAACCTGTTGGACTAGAAGCTGGTGTTGGGTGATTTTTAACTCTCTGCATTTATTGAAAACACGGCACGAAATAGAGAAACCAACAATTCCAAATAAGTTTCACTTGAAGAACGTTCACTAAACTTCTCGCCCTGAAGAAGTCACACTGGACTCGAAACGTTAACTCTGTCTCTCCCTCACTCCGTAGAGTTTATCCAGCGTTAACTCTTTAAAAAAAGGAGTTCAATGTGTGCTGTCTAAAGCGGAGCGGAGGGACCAGACTGGTTCCCGCTTGCGGTATTAACAGGCAGGAGAATCATCTCCTAAGAATAAGTACTGGAGGCGAGAGTGGATAGCATGGGGATGAGTCACGGCCTCAAAGTTACGATCGCCTGGCAGCTCCAAAAGAGGGACAGTGGAACTGAAAGGTCAATGTCGTTTTCTTCGGCTAGGCGCGTCACAGTCATAGGACTGGAGCTGGCCTCTGTGGCTCTGTCACCATGAGGAGAGGCTACTATCCAACTCCGAGAGGTTAAACCGGTCCAACTAGCACACACAAGGCCGCGAGGCAGGAAGGGTCACCTTTCCAAAAACAGCTCCCCAATCAGAAAGGGCCTACCGTCCCATTTCAGGTCACTTTCTCCTTGGGCTGGTATCAAGCTCCCTCCCCCCTTTCCTGTCTCTGTCTCTCTCCCAACAAAACCACGGAATGATCAGGTTGGTTTCTCTGACCAGCTCCCGCGACTCTCGGCCACTCCATCAGACAACCCCAGGAGAAACTTTCCCCAGCCTTACCTGGAACCCGGAGAACACCTTTGGGGCAGTTGCTGGCTCACTCTTTGCTGTTTATTAAACTCCAACCAGCCGGCGGGATGTTACTTTCTGCCGGGAGTGGGGTCGTTGAGGGTTGAAATGTCTAAGATTTTTTTGGGGGGGTGGGGGAAGCTAGACAGAAAGTCGACCGAAGAAGATCGCTAGGGTTGTGCATCAGTTTAGTTTGGAGGCAGATTGTGAAAGGATTCCTGACGTGGCTGACAGTTGTTCCAACTAAAAATAGCGCCTGGTAGGCAGAGGCTGTTTTTTCCATGTTAGTACTGTATTTGCCCTTTGAGTGGAAGGGTCAAATGTGTATGGGTCAAACTCCGTTGAACCAGGGACGCCACAGTGGTACCATCAAACCTCTCTTATTCAAAATGAGTTATTCTAGAAAGTTTTCCTTTTTTGTTTCACACCTGACTAAGAGTGTTTTGAGCAATCACAGTTACCCAAACCGAAGACAGGATTCCTGATGTTTCATTATACATATACATCTGCATTTTCAGTCGGAGTTGACAGGTGGTGAATAAAGTGAATGAGGATTAAGGGTTGGTGAAGATTGGAGATCTAGTCAATAACAAATACAGGGTGCATTGTGGAACGACTTGCATGTTTCGGACAACCATCAGCAACTATTGCAACACACCATTATTTTGACCAGCTGCCAATGTTAAATGAACCGCACATACTTAGTGCCGTGTACCTATCGTAAACTATTTTCCTTTGCCACATCCACTACACAAAGCTATCAGCTATTCCATAGTATCAGTAGAGAATCTTGAGATCAGCTGTTTCTCCATAGGGCACACAATATGCCCGTCTTGTTGCTGCACACCTTCCCGGGGATATGCTCATCTCGCTAGTTTATTGTTCTGACCGATTCCTGGGCTCACTAACCACATAAACTCCTGGTCTGGCAATTCTTCAAATTTAAAAATCTTAACTTTGTTCAAGTTTCCGTGTGGCCTCCTACCATTTCAACTCTGTAACGTCCTCTTGCGTTATAAGTTCTCTGTGTCCCCTCAGTCCCGGTCTCTGTATCTTTTACCTTGTTACTTGTGATTTTCAGCAGCCTCAGCGCCAAACTTGGAACTTTCTCCTTAAACATCACAAAGTCTCCAACTCTCTTTCCTCTTTAAACCTTAACTTATCAAAGAAGCTTTTAATTCCAAATGTATTGCCTTCTTTGGCTCGATATCAGATTTCATGTGATAATGCTACTGCAAAGTGTTTTGGAATGTTTATCGTGGTAAAGGTAACATATAAATACAAGTTACAGTTTTCATAGCATGGCATTAAAAGATCTTTATATAGACAAACCACACCGTAAACTAATCCTTAAAACAGATGCAACTATCACTTTGGAAGAAGTATATATTTTGGGGTAAAACTCAAATTGAAATTAACATCTAAATGCCAGAATGCTTCTAAGTCCAAGTGATCCAAGAATGTAGAATATCGATTTGGGTCGTTTGGTGGCCTTCTGTCGTTTTTTAATTCAAGGATGATTTCTAATCGGGATTGTTTGTTTCTGCCAGGGTTGTTCTGTTGTTTTCACCTGTCTTACAGAGCTGCTTTCAAGATGTACACGATCTTTTGTTTGATGGACCTCCTGTTAACTTAGGAGAATGCAATGGAGGCATCATTTTTGGAATCTGTAAATCAGTCTTATGTACTACACAGTGCAGGTCTCACAGCTATATAGGAATGTGGTGACAGCAGCTGGTTGTACACTGGGACTCCTGTTGATCTGTGGTCTTTGTTGTGAAATACTCATTTTGTAGAAAGTTGAGCTGGCAGAGCTGATTTAGTGTCAGACCTCCTCATCAGTATTGGATTTTTGAGACAAGTAGCAGCCAAGATATGGGAACATATTCCATATATCTCCAAATTGTATGGTTGGGGTAGGGGAATCATTTGCTTGACCAGGGTTGATCTACAAGTTGTGTTTTGGCAAGCTTCAGGAACAGGCCAAGTCTCTCCTATGCACACGTGAAGAGGTTGAAGGTAGCTTTCAGGTCTGGTGGAGAGTGGTGTTAACTGCACAGTCATCCTCATACTGCAGATCATGAACCAATGGTAATATGACAGTATATTTGCAGTTTATTTATAGTGATAGCCCCATTATCTGAGTCTTGAGGTGCACTGCATGTTTAGTGCACTGCATGTTTAGCAATGCACATGAGGGACTTTGGATGTCTGAAATTTCTACCTTTGGCCTCCAGAAATGAGTATAGCTGAAATCACTTTGTTAAATTAGTTTATATTTGTGTAACAATGCAAAATAAAAATAAAACAACACACCCCATGCACCAATTAGTCATCATGCTTAAACAGAATAATATTACACTTTCCAGCCTTATAGCCAAGAGCAGATCCTTTGCCTTTACAATCTCTTGTCCTTTATTAATCTTCTTGTAGCACTTAGGAACTTCTGCTGTATGTTTGTGTCGGAAGAAAGTGGGTTCAAGTCTAACTCAACAGACCTGAGCTCCTAATCTAATCCGATTCATGGCTGTGTACTGTGCAGCTCCTGAACTGAAGAAGCTGCTGAATTTTGGATGTGACTTTAAACCAAAGCTCTTAAACCAAGGCCCATTGAACTGTCTAAAAAGGAGAACAAGGGAGCTTTCTCCAATGCCTTCTTCTTCAGCCAACAGCACTGAATGTTGTATGCGGAACCTCAGCGCGCATGGAAAACAATACATTTTGGAGATCACAGCGGGTCAGACAGCATTTTGAGTCTGGATAACTCTTCATCAGAGCCTCATCTTTGTCATCTAGACTCGAAATATTGGCTCGTTCTCTTTCCATGGATGCTGTCTGACCCACTGCGATCTCCAGTATTTATTGTTTTCAGGAAAGATCCCAGTATCTGCAGTGATTTGCTCCTACTCAGTGTGCACTAGATAGTTGTCTTGTTTTCTATATTAAAACAGAGGTATATATCAACTGCAATGCTGTAATGCATTGAGATATCCTGGAATTGTAAAATACATCTTATAAATTTGAGTTATTTCTTTCACTTTGTTCCCTAATGGATGCGTTTTTCATAATCAGATAATTTTAAAAATTTATATTCATATAATTCCGTATCATTTCAGACTGTTCATGATCAGGAAAAGATTAAACCAACATAATGGTTGCAAGATGCTTTCAAAATCAAGCTACTGAATTGCTTAGTGTACTCATGGAAAACAGCCTCCTGTTCAGATATTGACCATTTTGCAAATGATTTTGAATTCACAGCTCATTCTACAGCTAATCTTAGAAACTGCTCCCTATGATAGAAATAATCATATCTAAGTCCTCCCCATAGTAAAATGAGCAAATAATCCAGAAAAAGGATGGTATCTGTGGTGGGAACAACAGTAATTCTGGGTGACATGAGACTTGTTGCATCTCCTCTTTGTTGTCATGAGCCAGGCTGTAAATGGCAACAAGTCTGACAAAATCCAGCAATCTAAGATCTCAAGTAGTTGCAGCTAGGCAGAAATGACAGAGAGGCAAGGCTGCCGATTGGGAAACAAACAATGTCATATTTCTATGATCTCTCATCATTTGTATATTTATAGTGCCATGTCCAGTGCAGGCATGAAGTGTTACATCTTTTTAAAACTATTTTTAAAATGGACACAACAGCTTTTACAATGGCTGCCCATGTAGCATATGGCTTTGGCAGCATCAGGTCCATCCGAGACCTGAAAGTCAAGAAAACATTTCATTAATAATGAGCAATCCCAGCCACTTGTGAAACTCGCAAGTCTTTTTGTTAAGGATGAACTGTAAACAAGCAGGATTACAATACTCCAGCCATCTCACTTCACCAAGGACAATGGTGAAATCGAAGCTCACTGGGTGTGAGACAATTATGAAATAAGTCACAGTGTATCATGTACCTTTATTGTATTGTGATGGCTCCTCATCTCAAACCCATAGCGAACTTTGCTGTCTCCAAAAGTGTGAAAGAATCAACATAAAAATTGAAAGATTAACCTACTACCTCATTTGGAAGGAAGACTTTGAAACAAATTCATCCTAAGTACTAACCATTTGGCAATTCAAGTACAAGAAAACTTACAGCTAACTGAGAATTATCTGTGTTTCCAGACCTTCACCTCAACTAAAACATTACATCAGCTAAAGCCTGCAATGAAAGAGATTGAAATCAACACAGTTTGTAATTGTGCATTTTTCCTCCTCTGCACCTAATTTTCGTGTGATGATAGTGTATGAGGCATTTCATTCAAATGTCTGAGGCATGTGTATGATAATAAATTCTCTTTATTTTTAAATTGACAAAAACATGCTGCTGGAAATGATCTAAATTGGACCAAAGCACCTTAACTCCACACATAAAAATACTTGGATTATGGATATTAAGCTTATGACTCGATAAAACCTTCTCATTTCGAAAGCTTATGAAGATGTTGTCTCAGCAAAATGAACTTTCCCATTCTCAGCTGAAATGCTCTGTTGAATAGGATACATGGTGCCTGTGTCTGCCATGGCTCAGAGTGACTTTCCTCAGACAACTGTGCACCTCATTATCTACAACTGGGCTTTTGTGTGCCTTTCTTGCAGCGTCAGAGGCTATTCTGAGGCCTTCCAGCTTTCAGGTCTCTGGCACCATATTTAACGTCCAGCTGCCTACTACTTCAGATGCTTCAAGCCAGGAACAACTCCTCACACTGTGGTTCTTGAGCCTCCAGATTCAGGACAAGGCCTGGAGGCAAGGAAGGCTCATTCCCCGCTTCAATGGGAAGGACCTGGGGGCATTAATTGATGGGGAGATGGAAAGGAGGGAAGAGTCAGTTTTCCACCCACGTGCCACAGGAGTCCACACCATTAGACTAAGGTAACCCAGTCACAAACTGTAGCCCAGGTCTGTATTGTACCCTGAGAGATGCTCAGCAGTGTGGGACCAAGGTCAGTGATCTTCTATGCTCTGTAAAGGTAAGTGCCCCCATCTTCTCCCTGCTACTTCACACTCACAGGGCTCTTGCTCATACTGACTCTGTCATTGATCCCACCTCTCATTAAAGCTTATGGATGACAACTCTCACTATTCCATGCACTATGTCCACTCAATACCTCACCTACCTCAAACTACTAACCCTTCCTGCCCTCTCCACCATTGTTCGGGCCCTGATATTTAGTTTTAAGGAATTCCTATTGATCTCATGATGTTTTTCCAAGAAAAGACTTGCCCAGCTTACTGTGGACAGGCTCAGACTAATCAAACCAATATCAGTCTTTACTAGAATCTTAGTTGCTGCTTTGCAATTCTCTTTTTCAAACTTTATGGATGGAATCTTCCCAAGTACTGAACAATGTGGGCTAAACTGAGAAATTTGGGAAAATCAGGTGAAATGTCGAGCAAGGTCATGGAGACAAAAAAGTCATATTTTCCACCAGGTCCCGAATGTCAAGACAGGATTCTTGCTTGTGAATGACATGAGGCCTATTAACAGGGATTATTGCTCATTATAACACTCAAAACTAATTAATTTAACCTCATTATTATGCAGGCTCATGTTCTCCCAGACCCAATCAAAACTAGTTGCTGGGAATTTCTGATATGGAAGTAAGAGTAAATGCTTGGGTGATTCCAGCATGGCACTTGCTCATTCAAACCTCCATTGGACACCCATGATACGTTAGCAGAGGGCATATGCACTTCACACCCATGATCCACCTCGGAGCAGTTCCATACATGTGTGTGCAGCCATTGCAGCTCCGAGGGAATACTGGGTATGGACAACACGTTAATTGTTACAAACAACCAGAAAGAGAGTCCACAGAAAGGATTGTAAACAAAGAAGATGAACAGAGCAGGATAATATGGCAGTTAAGAAGGCATATTATCTCTAATATAAGAGCAGGAAGGTTATGTTGGAGCTGTCCAAGACTTTGATTAGATCAATGTCCTATTAAGTTTAAGACAGTTATGGAGAGGGACAAAACTGGTCCACAGGTTCAAGTTCTAAATTGAGGAAAGGCGAATTTTGATGGAAATAGACAGAAGCTTGCAGGGGTTGACCGGAGTAGATTGTTTGCAAGTGGGAGGCCTTTAAAAGTAAGACAGCTAGAGTTCAAGGTCTCTATGTTCCTGAGGGTGAAGGGCAAGGATGGCAGGAATAGGGAGCACTGGATGACAAGAGATATTGAGGCTTTGACCAGAAAAAAGGAGGTATGGTTCAGGTACGGGTAGCTTGGATCAAGGGAATTCCTGGAAGTAAAAAGAGGATGCAGGAATTTTCTGAAGAAGGAAACTAGGAGGCCACAAAGGGGGCACAAGGTAGCCTTGGCTGAGAAGATTAGAGTGAATCCAAAGAGGTACTGTAAATATATTAAAGGACAAAGAATAACTTGAGAGAGAATAAGACTCCTCAAGGACCAAAGTGGACATGTATGTGTAGAACTGCAGGAGATAGGCAAGGTCCTCAATGAATATTTTTCTTCTGTACTTGCCGTGGAGAAAGTAGAAGACTTTGGGAACTTGGGGAAGTTAGTGGTCACATCTTTGGGACCACATCACAGTACAGAACGTGTTGGACATATTAGAATATATGAAGGTGATTAAACCTCCTGGTCCTGACCAGATACATTGAAGAACACTGCGAGAGACTACAGAAGAAATTGTGGGCACGTGGCTGATATTTTTGCATTATCGTTAGCCACAGGTGAGATCCCAGAAGACTGGAGGGTAGCAAATGTTGTGCCCTTATTTAACTGAATTGAATTGAATTGCATTTATTGTCACATGTACCGAGGCACAGAGAAAAGCTTTGTCTTGCAAGCAATACAGGCAGATCACAGAGTTAAGTAGCACAGATAAGTAAATAATAGGTAAACAGTGGCAAAAACAAAAATACAGGTACAAAGGAATGTTAAGAGTTTGTGAGTCCATTCAATATTCTAACAACAGTAGGGTAGAAACTGTTATGAAACCGGCGTGTGTTCAGGCTTATGTACCTACTCCCCGATGGTAGAGGTTGTAGAGGGTGGGATGAATCTTTGAGAATGCTGGCAGCCTTTCCTTGTCAACAGGCCTGGTAGATGGATTCTATGGATGGGAGGTTGGCCTTTGTGATTGTCCAGGCGAATTCATCACTCTCTGTAACCTTCTCTGATCTTGAATGGTACAGTTGCCATACAGGTAGTGATACATCCAGACAGAATGCTCTCGATGGCGCATCTATAAAAGTTGGCAAGGGTATTCGCCATCATACCAAATTTCCTCAGCTGCCTGAGGAAGAAGAGACGTTGTTGGGCCTTTGTAGCCAGTGCGTCCACATGAAGAGTCCAAGAAAGTGTGTTGTGGATAACCACTCCCACGAGCTTGACACTCTCCACCTTTGTGCTGTTAATGTGTAGGGGGGCATGAGTAACATCCCACTGAAAGTCAACAATGAGTTCCTTGGTTTTTCTGGCATTGAGAGCTAGGTTGTTCTCAATGCACCATTTTTCCAGGTCTTCCAAGTCCCATCTGTAGTCTGTTTCATCACCAACTGATATTTGGCCGACTATGATGGTGTCATCAGCGAACTTGTAAATAGCATTAGTGTGGAATTTGGTGACACAGTTATGGGTATACAGTGAGTATAGTAGGGGGCTGAGTATACACTCCTGGGGGACTCCAGTGTTGAGTATTAGTGACGATGAAATATCGATCCTAATCTTTACTAATTGTGGCCTGTGGGTCAGGAAACTGAGGATCCAGTTGCAGAGAGTGGGGCTTAGTCCGAGATCACTAAGGTTAGGAATCAGTCTCGGGGGATAATAGTGTTGAAGGCTGAACTGTAGTCAATGAGTAGGATTGTTACGTAGCTGTTCTTGGTGTCAAGATGTTCTAGGGAAGAATGAAGGGCAAGTGATATGGCATCTGATGTGGATCTGTTGGTCCGATTGGCAAATTAGACTGGGTCAAGAGTAGTGGGAAGGCTGGAGTTGATTAATGCCTTTCAAAGCACTTCACGACCACCGAAGTTAGGGCCACTGGGTGGTAGTCATTGAGACATGCTGCATGAGTCTTCTTAGGCACAGGGATGATGTTGGCCCTCTTGAAACAGGCAGGGACAGTGGCCTGCTGCAGGGAGAGGTTTAAGATGTCAGAGATACCCCTGCCGGTTGATCTGCACATGCTCTGAATGCATTGCCTGGTACTCTGTCTGGTTCCATCGCTTTCCTTGGATTCACATGAAGGAAAACTGGTCTGACCTCTGATGCAGTGACTGTTGGGATAGGTTCATCAGGATTTGTTGGAATAGGTGTTACCTGTCCACCGAAATTCTGCTCAAAGCGAGCATAGAAGGCATTGAGACAATTTGCGAGGGATATGTCATCGTCTGCTATCTTGCACTGTCTCTTTTTAGAAAAAGTGTGCAAAGAAAATCATGGGAACTATAGACCAGTAAGCCTAACATCTGTTGAATTGAGAAGATTCTGAGAGATAAGATATTCATGCATTTGGTAAGACAGGGTTTGATTAGGAATAGTCAGCATGGTTTTGTGTGTGGGAGATCATGCCTTACAAATTTGTTAGAGTTCTTTGATGAAGTGACCAGGAAGGTTGACGAGGGCGGGGTGGTGGATGTCATCTATGTGGATTTCAGTAAGGCCTTTGATAAGGTTCCGTATGGTAGGATGCTCTGGAAGATTAATTTGCATGGAATCCACGGGGAGCTGGAAAATTGGATACAAAATTGGCTTGATGGTAGGAAGCAGAGGATTATAGTGGAAGGATGCGTGTTGGACTGGAGACCTGTGACTAGTGACGTGTCTCAGGGCTTGGTGCTGAGCCCATTGCTATTTGTTATCTATATCAATGATTTGGATGAGAATATACAAGGCATGATTAATAGGTTTGCAGATGACACTAATATAGGCAGTATGGTGGACAGTGAGTAAGGTTATCAGAAACTGCAGCAGGACCTGAATTAGCTGGGGAAGTGGGCAGAGAAATGGCATTTGGAGTTTAATATAGGTCTTGCATTTTGGGAAGCCAAATCAAGGCAGGAGTTTCATGGTAAATGGTAGGACATTAAGGAGTGTAGTGGAACAGAGGGACCTTGGAGTTCAGGTGCACGGTTCTCTGAAAGTGGATTCACAGGTAGACAGGGCAGTGAAGAAGGCTTTTGGCACACTGGCCTTCATCAGTCAGGGCATCGATTATTGAAATTGGGATGTTATGTTGCAGTTGTACAGGACGTTGGTGAGGCTACACTTGGAGTAGTGTTCAGTTTTGGTCACTTTGCTATAGGAAGGATGTTAGTGAACTGGTAAGAGTGCAGAAGAAATTTACAAGGATGTTGCCAGGACTCAACAGTCTGTGTTACTAGGAGAGGTTGAACAAGCTAGGACTTTTTTCTTCAGAGCTTAGGAGACTGAGGGAGGATCTTATAGGAGTTTATAAGATCATGAGAGGCATGGATTGATCGAATGCACTCAGTCTTTTTCCCAGGGTTGGGGTATTGAGGACTAGAAGTTATCAGTTTAAGGTTAGAGAGGAAAGAATAAAAGGGAACCCGAGGGACAACCTTTTTACACAAAGGTTGTCCCTCATATGGAATGAGCTGCCAGCGGAAGTGGTTGAGACATTAACAACATGTGAAAGGCATTTGGACAAATGCATGAAAGGGAAAGGTTTCGAAAGATATGGGCCAAGTGTAGGGCAATGGTTAACATAGATGGACATTTTGGTTGGACGTTTTGTTCAGCATGGACCACTTTGTGCCAAAGGTCTGTCTCCAAAAGCAATGTATGACTCTGCTGGAGTACTGTGTGCAGTTCTCGTCTTCATACTATAGGATGTGATTGCACTGGAGGATATGCAAAGGATGTTCACCAGGATGTTGCGTGGGTTGGAGCACTTTATCTATGAAGAGAAGCTGAGTAAGGTTGGGTTGTTTTCTTTGGTGTAGCAAAGGTTGAGGGGGGAGTGGGTGGGACCGCCAGATAAAAGGTGTATAAGATTATGGACAGAATGAAAGAAAGCAGCTGATCCCCTTAGTCAAAGGATCAATGAGAAGGAGAATAATTTTAAAGTGAAATGCATATAATTTGGAAGCAAACTGAGGAAACAATACACCCATCTGGAATGCAATAGAAGGGAGGGTAGTTGATGCGGGTAACCTTAGATTACTTACAGTGTGGAAACAGGCCCTTCAGCCTGACAAGTCCACACCGATTCGCCAAAGTGCAACCCACCCATACCCCTACACCTAACACTACAGGCAATTTAGCATGGCCAATTCACCTGACCTGCACATCTTTGGACTGTGGGAGGAAACCGGAGCAAACCCACGTAGACACGGGGAGAATGTGCAAACTCCACACAGTCAGTCGCCGGAGGCAGGAATTGAACCCGGGCACTGACGCTGTGAGGTAGCAGTGCTAACCACTGTGCCACCGTGTCGCGCACTACCTTTAAAAAGTATTTGGAAGAGCACTTGAAATCTCATAATTTTGAAGGTTATGGGCCTAATGCTGGAAAGTGTAGATTAGTGTAGATTTGGTGTAGCTTTAGTGGTAACAGATTTGATAGGCAGAAGGGTCTCTTCCGCAATGTATGATGCTATGAAACATTGCGCCTGTTTCAAAGTCACAAAATAGGTCCCATCCATTCTTTGGTTAATTTCTCATGGGAATGCCTTGTCCAATACAGCCAACATGGTAACATAATACAACATAAATATTGTTTTCCCTTGTTTTGTTATTACTTGGGAATTGTCCTGATGACTTCAATATATAAACGCTTTAACAAAACGTGAAATCTCTCTTATTTGGTCAGGATCATTCGTTCTGCGACGTTTCTTGTGAGTGAGCGTTCAAGGTTACTGCTCCAAAGCAATGTCAAAGAGGCTCTGCAAGTTTAATCCATTCTTTTCCAGGGAATGGCTTGACTCACAACAGTCAGTATACCAGATCTGTTCTCCTAACGAAGACGATGAGATGAGAAGGAAAGAAAATTATCCCAAGCTGCTTTAAGAATGTTGATCTTTTAACTTTTAAGTTTCGAGTACAGCGCATTGCACTGTCTTTCATATGTCAAATTTGTTTTAAAGGAGCCAAATCTCCTGCACACCATTTAATTTGCTGTAAATGTGTTAAACTGGTCATGCAATAAGCAACACCATCAGCTCCGTCTTCTCCCTGATTTAGGGCGAGTCCAGCTCCCTCCCTGTGGTTTTGAGCGATGCCCAGAGCTGTCTTTGTGGAAGTTATCCCCCGGTCCAGTCACTCCCGCTCCTTGTTTCCTGGGGGGACACTAAAGTCCCGCGGACCAGGCAGCGCCGTTACTCGGGCCGACTGAAGAACGCTCGGGTCTCGGGCACCGCGGAGGCGCCTCAAAGAGGAGGAAGCCCTTGCGATTGTGACCTCAGAGGTGGGAGAGCGGGATAGGCCAGTTGTACTTTGGGGAATGTCGGCTCGCTCCCACGCAGCCCTGCCGCTTGGAGACGGCGGCGGAGATGACTGGGCGGCCTGTTGCAGAGAAGGGTATGGGGCCGGGGGTTTGGAGGTGGGGCCAGGGCTGAGGGGATGGGCGGGGCCATGCCCGTAGGGGGCGCGGCCAAGACTGAAGGACATCAGGGCTGGTGGGCGGGACTACGGTTGGCGGCGCGGCAGGGGCGTGGTCAAGACCGAAAGGGGCGGGCCAAGGCAGAAGAGGGCGTGGTTATGGCTGGCGGCTCGGAATGGGCGTGGTCAAGACAAATGTCAGGAGGGGGTGGGGTCAGTGATGTATGACCTTTGTTGGAATCCATCTTATGCAGGTATAGTTTGACTTTCAGCAACTTAGTCAGGGATTTAGGATGCTTTTTGAAGTATTGACCTCCTTCTGCTTGTGCATTAGTCAGTTATTACTGGGAGGGAATGTCTTTCTTGGGAGTGTTGTCTCATAGTTTCTTCTATCACATATTTGTAGTCAGTTTTTTAAAAAATGAGTAGAACTTAATTGCTGAGGTGATTGTGGTGGCTGTCAAGCCTTTTATCTTCCAGAAAAAAGGGAAATTTGAGTAGTGGCCTGAAACTAGGAGGGACTTGATTGTATGAATAAATTGGCTCCTGATCTGGGTGGTACTTCAGTAGGTAGAATTTCTTCTTTCTACTGTGTCTTTCTGTACTTCTGGCATACATTGTATATAGATCCCTATCCAGTACATAGCTGGGTTGGCTAGTTTAACTCGATCGATTCCCACGTGACCTTCATTTAGCTTCTGGAGAACTTCTTTCTGCATCGTTATAGGTATGGTTTTTCCAGATCAAGCTAGAAGAACACCTCCTAGTGAGAGGTCATCTCTAATACCCACCAATATTGCAGTATTGGTCTGGGCTTGATGTTCCTTTTAGGCTATCCTTAGACCAATTGCTGATGGAGCATTTTTAACTTTCATCCTTACTCACATCTCTAATTTGATTCAGTTTTGGTGATGTTACTTTTCATTAAGAGATGGATCTTTATAACCAGATCCTTGAATGAGATAGGCTGCTGCTCTCCACAAATACTTAGCCTCAGGATAGCAAGGCTATCTGTTTCAGTGGTGTATAACATATAATTAACACTTTATTTTTGTTTTTGTGTGCATTTCTATCACATGGGTTGGTCCAGGCTGTCAAATCTCAGTTCCCATGCATGATGTTGACTTGATTTTCAAGAAGGTTTCCTTGGTAACCACCATCTTTTACGTTTTCAGGGAATATCATCTGGTATAGTCTGAGTGAGTGGGGTAATGTTACTGTGTTCTCTTGGATCAAGCTTCAGCTTTAAATTGTTTTCATTTCATGGGTATGCCCTTAATTCTCATGGTTTTCCTGATCTGAATGCATTAATTTATTTTCTTTGGGAAAGGTCACATCCAGCCACTCATGTAGTTGTGTGGATCCTATGCCTATTGTGTTCTCAATCTTATCATCACCTTCCAGGGTGTGGTGCTTTGGTTCTTTTTCCTTATTATTCACCATGTTGCTGTATCTCACGATGGTCACAGCTGATGGGAATATTAGACTAGTCAGATTTCAGAGTGAAAACTGACTTGATAGACATTAATTTTTAGTTTTTCAATTCAATATTCTATGTTGGACAGTCACTGAACATATTCACAAGAGGCTGTAAATGTACTTTTAAATAACATAGGTTAATTACACAAATGAAATAAAAAATTTAAAAAGCTATCTATTTGGTCAATTTCAAATAATCTTATCATAAATAGCAAACGAAAGATTCAATTCTGTCATCAACAAAATGCTTTACAGACTCTTAATCCCAGAGAAGTATAACTGCTATCTTCATTTCAAAATTTCTTTCTGAACTGATGAGGTTATAAGCATTTTCTTTCCATGACTTTCTGCACATTCACCAGATGTGATTGTCTGAATTACAGTCTCTACCCAAAGCACCTACCCACCAGGTTAATTCACTGACCTTTCTCACTGAGAACTAAGGAGAAAAAAAAAGGCTTTGCCTACTGTTCAACTGTTAAACAGCATATCTGCTCATGTGGATCTTTTCTTTTGAACTGTCACCCTGCTTTTAGACCCTGGCTTCCTCTTTTGTAAGTCGTAAAAGCTCAATAAGCAGCAATTATCTCTCCAGGTAGCTTCTTAAGTCATTGAGCTGAACTCTCACGATTTCTTAGAAAGGCAGTCTTTAGCTGATGGTTCCAAATGACTGTGACCTTTTCATTTTTAAGAAAAAGCAGACCTTTGCAGCACTTAAAACCAAAAATCTTTTGACCTTTAATTTAGAATCCAAGTTCCCCAATAATAACATATTGTAAGCCTTCATCATGTTCTGATAACTCATCTACCATCTTTCTTTCTATGTTTTCCCAATGATTTGGTGTTATACAGATTCTGCAGTTTAATTCACGTGCGTCAGTTCCTCTGACTGAACTTATGGTTGCCTGCAGCTTTTGCACATCTTTCTCTCTCAGCTGTGCATTATGTTGCTGCTGTTCCACTGCATCCACCCTGCTGAGTTACTCTTCGATGCTACTGAAACCTAACTGTTTGGATAGGCAGCATGTTTACCTGTCCACCCATGGCTTTGTGTGCTCTGATTATGTCTGCAGTTTGTGATATTGTGAGCTTATTACTTTAGACCTAAGGTGTTGTACTTTCCGATGTACAAAACCCAAAATCAGCTGATCTTGTTGTCTTTCACTTATGTCCTTGACTTTCTATTTTCGGGCTGCATTTATCAGTCTTATGAAGAAATGGTCATAAGGCTAAGCTGGTTCCTGCTTCTGTCTTTGAAATTGGTATTGGTAGATCCGATGATTTGATTTTGATTGGAAGGGGTGTGATGGATTTTTCACAACTGTTGTCTGGGGTTTTGCTGTCAGCTTTACTCAACTTCCAGCTATTAAATAAATTAAGCCCTTGCTCTCCTGCCCACAAAATTATGTTGCTGAATTCTTCCTCTTCGTTTATGGTCTGTAGCAATCTATTGAATATCAGTCTTCAGTTTTGTTTGAACTTCCCAAATGCTTTCACAGCATCATTACCCTCCCAGTCTGCCGTGCTGCTGTCTGTTCATTGCTGCAGCAACCATTTTGATTTTGTATGATTCACTCCACATATCTTTCTGACACATTTAGATTAGTTTTTCAATTTAATTGAGCATTAAATTCACCTAAAATGTTGAAGTTTTTGTTTATAGACAGCTATCACCACTATATTAAGCCTTCTGGTTCCTACACATCTGACCTCATTGCTGGAGCTTTGTTGAGTACTCTTTCAGTTCTCCATGTGGCTGGTAAACTGATATGTGGTTACTCTGAGCATGACAGTACTGCAATAAAATGTGATGCCTCGGATATACATTCTTGGAATTTTTTTTACTTCAGTATTATAATAAATACAGACAACTTTTCATTGGTCAGTGATTTCTTTGCGTTTTACTTTCTCTTCCAGGTTGCTCAAGAGCAATGTAAAGAGTTTAATCTCTAACTTGTATAAAATCTGATCAATCCTAGCAACCAGAATTTGTTATGACTCTCTTTTATAGAAAACACATTGATGTATGTTCTTCTTGCTTCCTAGAATACTCATTGCCATGAGTTTTTTTCATTGTGAGATGGGCTGGAATTACACCTGTTCATTAATCAGATTACTGTACCAGGGCAGTTGTGAGATGACCAAGTGTAGGTGTAGCTTTTCCTATTCTTCAATGAGGAGAGGACTATGGCCTTTACATTACCTCTGGTATAAGCTCTGGAGCCACTGCCTTCACCTCCTACTTTAAAACTGAAGTGATGTGCTGCAATGCTGTCACTAGCATAAGGCTTTATCAAAAAGAGAAAGCAGATCTGTTAAAATTCCGTGGAACACAGGAATACAAGTAGGCCAGTGAGCCTTTTGAGGTATCTAGGCAAAAGTGAGGACTGCAGGTGCTGGAGATTAGAGTTAAGAGTGTAGTGCTGGAAAAGCACAGCAAGTCAGGCAGCATCCGAGGAGCAGAAGAGTTGATGTTTCGGGCATAAGCCCTTCATCAGGAAGCCCGAAACATCAACTCCTGCTCCTCGGATGCTGCCTGACCTGCTGTGCTTTTCTTGATCTGCTGTGCTTTTCCAGCACCACACTTTCGAGGTATGTGGCTGTTCACCACCTTTTTATTCATTCTGCAGGTAACTATTAGATCGGTTGATGTTGTGAACATTTCCCTGAACAAAAAATAAATGCTACAGCTTCTCAAGACCTGAAAGAAAAAGAGAAATGTCAAGAAAATATGAGAGTTGATATTTCAGGGAAAAACATATTTTGCACCTGTTGCAAAAATCTAGTGTAGAGGTGGTGTTCTAGAATTTAATTTTTTTTAAGATTTAAGAATTAATCTTTTAACAGTAGAAAATGGTGCATCTGATTGAGAACCTGATAAACAACACTGAAATAAATGCAATTCAAACAAGCTGGAGTTTGTTGCATTTAAAAGGTTGGGACTGTGTTAACTTAAGAGGTCAACAGCTAGAGAATCAAGCTCCTAAACAGCCGTCAGCTTGCTGTTGGTGCTGGCTATTCTGGAAGAACTGTCTTGTCTTTTCTTCCCATCTGCTCCAGCGGTGTGTAGTAACGTTTCTGAATAGGTCAATGAAAACAAAAGACAGACAACCAGCAGGAAAGCTGTTCTGTATTTAGAAAGCAGTTCCAGCTTTGGGTCATATTAGCTTAAAGCTCCTTAGAAGTCAAAAGATCAAGTCAGATCTACACAGGAACTAGAGTCAGTGCTAGATTTGTTTCTACTAGATCTACGATGCAGTCTGTGGTCAGTAGCTGGTATTTAGTATTAAACCAAATTCATCTGGGGAAAAAAATGAACAATGACTGTGAAGAAGTGTTTGGTATGCTTTTGTTTATTGTTCAGAGTATTGAGTACAGCAGTTGGGAGGCCATGTTACGGCTGTACATTGGTTAGGCCACTTTTGGAATATTGCATGCAATTCTGGTCGTCTCCTTATCAGAAGGATGTTGAAAGGGTTCAGAAAAGATTTACAAGGATGTTGCCAGGGTTGGAGGATTTGAGCTACAGGGACAAGCTGAATTCGCTGGGGTTGTTTTCCCTATAGCAGCGGAGGCTGAGGGACCTTATAAAGGTTTATAAAATCAGGAGGGGTTGGATAGGATAAATAGACAAATTCTTTTCCTAGGAGTGGGGGAGTCCAGAACTAAGGCCATAGGTTCAGGGTCAGAGGGGAAAGATATAAAAGGAACCTAACGGGCAACATTTTCACGCAGAGTGCTGCATGTATGGAATGAACTGCCAGAGGAAGTGGTAAAGGCTGGCACAATTACAGCTTTTAAAAGGCACCTGTGTCGGTATATGAATAGGAAGGGGTTAGAGGGTGTGGGCCAACTGCTAACAAATGGAACTAGATTGGGTTGGGATATCTGGTCGGCATGGGCGAGTTGGACCGAAGGGTCTGTTTCCATGCTGTACATCTCGATGAAACTGTGACTGGAAGCTTCTTCAAGGAAAAAAATCCAGTTATTCCGCTCAGTGAAATACAGTTAACTTTGTTGCACTTGGAGTCCTGCAAGTCATCAGCTTGATATCGTAGCAGTGAACTCTTGGAAACAAGGAGTATTTTCCATCATTTTAAGCCATTGCACAGGAGTTGCAGGATGGTCCATGCTGGATCTGGGGCATCTAGAACCATGAGGTTTTAGAGGAAAGTTTGAGCGTCGCTTAACGTGGAAATTTGCTACTTTGGCAAATAAGTGGAGAGTTGAAGAGAATTCAGAGGGTGGTGATCTACCTTTCAAGATTTCATATGAGAAGGAAAATGTTGAAGAGATGTAAAAAAAAAGAACTGAGTTTATAACATGGATATTTATATGCTATAGTTTTAAATTAATAGTACTTGTTTAATTTCAATTAATTAGCAGTAGAAGTTTTGTGTGTAAGTGTGAAGTTTTGTGGCATAGTTCTGTCGGTTAATTGCGAGAATGGTGTCATTTTTGAGGAAGGTAGCAGAATGTATTAAAGGAAAAAGGAAGGAAAGAAATGTGCAGGTGTGTATTTTTACATAAACACACACAAAAAAGCCAGGTTGCTTTATCTTTCATGATTATAATTCAACTAACTTCTCTTCAACAGTTTCCTTCTCTTACGAAATCTTGAAAGGTAGACAACCACTGTCCAGAATCCACTCTGAATTCTCTGCAGTTCTTTGTTAAACAAAACTAAGTGTTTCCAACTTCAGGTGAGCACTTTAGACATACTCTGAATCTCGCTTTGAAATGTTTAGCCTGTTTGAAGCTGCTTTTCTCTTTTAATTTACATTTTTCCATTTTAGGTTAGTCTGCAATTAAGTAAAGCAAGAAATTGGAAGAATGCTCACAATACGAACGTGCTTTCTACAGTTGTCGCACACATTAAAAGCAAAACCAGAGTGCAAGAGGGTAACTTCAGTCTGCATGGTGCATAGACACTCTCACAAGTTAGCTTCTATCCACAATGTCTTCAAACTTAGTGAGAAGAAGCAAAACAGTATTATTTTTCCATTCAAAGACTTGGAATGGTACCTGGTCAAAAATGTAAATAAAACAAAGTTTCAAATGTTTGCTCCAAGTTTTGAGGATATTGGAAATGCAGAACAACTCTTCACACCTTCACATAAGCACTGTATCGATTATTTCACCTCTGCTGTCAGGATTGATCATGCACCAACAACAGCACAGCCAGAGGTTAGTATTACTTTTCTCCATAGTTCATTTATGACTTATTATGTATCAGTCATATTATCATAGAGATGTACAGCATGGAAACAGACCCTTCGGTCCAACTTGTCCGTGCCAACCAGATATCCCAACCTAATCTAGTTCCATTTGCCAACATTTGCCCCATATCCCTCTAAACCCTTCCTATTCATATACCCATCCAGACGCCTTTTAAATGTTGCAATTGTGCCAGCCTCCACCACTTCCTTTGGCAGCACATTCCATGCATGTACTACCTTCTGCGTGAAAATGTTGCCCCTTAGATCCCTTTTATATCTTCCTCCTCTCACCTTAAACCCATGTCCTCTAGTTCTGGACTCCCTCACCCCAGGGAGAAAACGTTGTCTTTTTATCCTATCCATGCCCTTCATAATTTTATAAACCTCTATAAGGTCACCCCTCAGCCTCCGATACTCCAGGGAAAACAGCCCCTGCCTATTCAGCCTCTCCCCATAACTCAAATCCTCCAACCCTGGCAACATCCTTGTAAATCTTTTTTGAACCCTTTCAAGTTTCACAACATCCTTCTGATAGGAAGGAGACCAGAATTGCACGTAAATTCCAAAAGTAGCCTAACCCAATGCCCTGCACAGCTGCACCATGACATCCCAACTCCTGTACTCAATATTCTGACCAATAAAGGAAAGCATACCAAACGCCTACTTCACTATCCTATCTACCTGCGTCTCCACTTTCATGGAGCTATGAACCTGGTCTCTTTATTCAGCAACACTCCCCAGGACCTTACCATTAAGTGTATAAGTCCTGCTAAGATTTGCTTTTCCAAAATGCAGCACGTCACATTTATCTGAAGTAAACTTAATCTGCCACTCCTCAACTCATTGGCCCATCTGGTCAAGATCCTGTTGTAATCTGAGGTAACCCTCTTCACTGTCCACAACACCTCCAATGTTGGTGTCATCTCCAAACTTACTAATATACTTCCCATGTTCACATCCAAATCATTTATATAAATCACGAAAACAACAAGCAATGACAACTTCTGTTGTTGAAAGTTAGAGACATTTAATCAATTTTCTTTGTCTTATACTCAGCAGGACAAGCTATTAGAATGACAATAATGGGGCAAAGACTGGAATTGTGCTGAGTAGCAGTATATTCTGATTTGGTAGAGGCATCGCCATGGAGAATGTAGCAGTTGAAGATGATTGTCAGTTAACCACTAGGCTTTGTTTAGATTTTAAACCAGGCAGGTTGACACTGGTCAGGGTGTGAGCATCACTGGGTTGGAGAAAGTGGAAACTGTAAGACCAAATAATGCTGAGTGCAACTTGTAAGGGTAATGAGGATCTGAAGTCAATGTGTTGGGTAATGGAAAACCTGGGGAGGTGGTTGGTGACAGACAGAAGATAGGATACGGGTAGCAAAGTCTACAGTAAAGAGATATTTGAAGATATTAAGCATGGGATGAACAAAGGTGTCTATGAAGTTTATTTCAGCAGTGCAGTGGGCATAGAAGAAGAGATCATTTGAGAGTCAAATCCAGTGAATGATAAGACTCCGTAATAAGAAGTGAAACCAAAGGAGCACAAAGTAAGGTGAAAGCTGCCAGAGAAGGATTTTTTTTTAAATGAGGCCAGATGTGGGAATGAGTAAAGAATACAGTCTCAGCAGATAGCAAGATATTCAATGGAAGCTGTATTAAAGTCTGGAAAGTTGGTAAGACATATAATTCACCCAAGGAGAAAATAGAACAATTCTCCTTTTAACTATGGTTCCAGAGTTCTGGTACACTGAATAATGCAGTAATCTCCCTGTCTCCAGTATTCTGTACCTTTTTGGTATTGGAATTGGAATTGGAATTGGTGCCAACAATATCAACTCTCAGAAGAGTTTCAACTATTGAATGTGGATTGGGGAATAAAATTAATTTTGACTAAACCATGAAAGTGATGATCATAGGATGGAGAGATTTTAATTTCTCTTGTGGACATAAGCACAGCTGGCTGGCCAACATTCATTGGCCTTGAGAAGGTGGTAAGCCACCTTTTTGAACTGCTGCAGGTTGACTCACAATGCTCTTAGGGAGGGAATTCCAGGATTTTGATCGAGTGACACTGAAACAATGGCAATATGCTTCCACGACAGGATCGTGAGTAGCTTGGAAGGTAACTTTCAGATGGTGCTGTTTCCACTAAATTGTTACAGTATCTGTACATGCAGATACTGTACTTGAAGCCAAGGGTTTGAAGCCCCTACACAACTCAATCAAAATATCATGGAATTGAGATCTTTGATATGAATGGTATTTTTGTTTCCTTTGCAGGTTTGTTTTATAGGCAGAAGTAATGTGGGAAAGTCTTCATTGATAAAAGCATTGTTTTCCCTGGTTCCTGGCATTGAAGTTAGAGTTTCAAAAAATCCAGTGAGTATTTACATTTTGTACTTAGTGAAATGCACATTTTATTTTGTTTCAGGTAATCAATATATACCATACTTTACTGACATCATCTGTGATATTCTGAACGTCTTGACTCCAAAGGTAGAGGTTCTTCAGGTACTCCTCTTCTTTCCCCTGAATCCCTCTGTAATCCCATAATACTCCTGCTAACCTTAAATTGATCACCCATAGACTACCTTTCTAAAAAACAAAAGTACCACGGTGCTGTAAATCAGAGATAAGAATAGAAATTGCTGGAAAAGCTCAGTAGGTCTGGCAGCATCTGTTGGAAGAAATCAGAGTTAACACTTCAGGTCGAGTGACCCTTCCTCAGGTCACTCAACCCAAAATTTTAACTCTGACTTTATTTTCTTCTTTTCTCTACCTCCCCACCTCTTTTATTTCTTCCAACGACTCATTCTCTGTTAATCTGATATGCTCACAGAATTCTTTACTCAGGATTCCAATTTTGTAGATGACATCCAGCCAATGTTCTCTCCTCTGTAATGCTGCTACCATAGTTTTTAAAAAGTACTTCAAGAGAAGAAAGAGGAACTAACAATGTTCTGAATGCAAGGTTTGATAAGGTGATTACATTTTGAACTGTCTCATTAACTGAAGGTAAAATGACCTACTCTCAGAATCGTTAAAGCATTGAAGGAGGTCATTTGGCACATCATATCTGCACCAACTTTCCAAACGGACAGTTTACTTCATGTCATTCTCCCAGTAACCTTGCACATTCTTCATTTTCAGATAACAGTCTTATTCCCTTTTGATTGTTTTAATTGATCCTCCCTGCACCACTCTCTGCCAGTGCATTTTAGATCTTAACCACTCAGTGCAAGAAACATTTTTTTTCTCTTAATGGGAGGCTTTTGCTTTTTTGAGTTTAAATCTGTGCCATCTTTTTCTTAACGCTTTCACAAATGGGAACAGTTTCTCCCTCACTACTCTGTCCAGTTCCCTCACAATTTTGCATGATTCTATCAAATTTTCTCCATTTCTCCAATGAAGAGAGTCAGTGGATCTGCCATATGTTCTGCATAACAAGCCTAATTAGATTAGATTAGATTAGATTACTTACAGTGTGGAAACAGGCCCTTCGGCCCAACAAGTCCACACCAACCCGCCGAAGCGCAACCCACCCATACCCCGACATTTACCCCTTACCTGACACTACGGGCAATTCACCTGACCTGCACATCTTTGGACTGTGGGAGGAAACCGGAGCACCCGGAGGAAACCCACGCAGACACTGGGAGAACGTGCAAACTCCACACAGTCAGTCGCCTGAGGCGGGAATTGAACCCGGGTCTCTGGCGCTGTGAGGCAGCAGTGCTAACCACTGTGCCACAGTGCCACCCACATGCAGACCTGGGGCAGATTTTATTGAAATGCACATGCCAGGCTTAACTCCTAGAAACAAAGGTAGATGTTCTTGTTATTGAAGACCTTCTGTCTCAGAGAAGTGGAACAGGGAACAAGAGAGACAGGGAAAAACAGTTGTTGCAGTGTGCAGAGAGAAAAGGCTGCTTTTCCTGTTAGTTGCCAGACAATATGCTGAGGAAAGTTTGTCTGCTGTTTTAAGAAAAGGAATTTCTTAAGGGCATTGTTTTAAGGGCATTGGAACATTTGTCTTTGTGAGATTGGGACAGGAAATCATCAGACCGGCAATGTTCTGCTGCAAGTTGGTTCTGTGAGGATTGAGGGATAGAATCATCACTGGTTGCTTATGGGTTTCATCTGTGATTAATGCTTTGTGAATGATTATCCAAACTCCCAATTATATTTTGAAAGTTAACTAATAATTAGATATAAGATTTCTTCATGTATCATTTCCTATTGTGCTAGGAACTAGAAGTGATTTTTGTTTTTGCTCATCAGAATAACATTATGTTTGTAATAGAACAATATTACTCAGAAACATGTTTCCTCCGTAACTGATGCTTGACTATGTTTGTAAACTGTAACAAAAACACCAAACCTGAACTAAGGTACTATTACATGAAAGGAGGTTCCTTTAATTCAGGAGTTAACTTTTGCTTTTGTTATTTTAGGGACATACAAAGAAAATGAATTTCTTTAAAGTAGGCAAGGCGTTTACTGTCGTTGACATGCCTGGTTATGGATACAGAGCACCTTCTGATTTTGTGGAAATGGTAGAAAGATATCTCGAGGCAAGACAGAAGTAAGTGCCACATAGTTTCTGTTTTGATCACTTGTTTACCCCTTAATTTTGAAAAAATGGATGATAATTGTGTCAAGGACGATGCACAAGTAAATAAAGGGTGACTTAGTGATGGGATACTGGCCTCTGTGCAGTTATTTCAGAGGTGACAAGAGTGGGACTAATGATGTAACCATTGCAAAAGCCTCTACCAGCTGAAGCCCAAATGGGCACTACAACTGGCTTCATCATTAGAAAATAAGGCAAGTGGAGCATATCAGTTGCAGCAAATTTCAGTAGAAGTGGACACCCTCACCTGACCGACTGAGTTTGGGGGACATCGCTTTAGTGAAGGCCTCATTCAGGGCTTATCCTGAACATAGGGACTCTCGGTCAGTCCACAGCAAAACCCCAAAACAAAGCCAAGCCTGTGCTAAACAGTTAACATTTTCTTCAGGATCCAGGCCGGCAAGCCATTGTCGCTGCTGCCGGTCTGCTGACTTGAGACTGCAAAAGAATCCCACTAGGTCTGAACTGAGCAAGATAATTCATAGGTTGGAATCCAGGAGAGTGCACACCCTGAAAAACCCACCTACATCTGGCTTGGAACAATTAAATTGCTTAGCGACATCCTAATCAGAACCAATCAAAATAAACTTCTGATTAAATGGTCACCTGTGTAATGGAGGCTGATACTGGCACAGTCTTTAATAAAAATTACTGCCAGCAGATCCCCCAAATTCATGGAAATGGCTAGGTAAACCCTGGACACCGTCACACATCGACAATGCAGGTGCTTTTCATGGGCTCAACATTCTTGGTCATTGTGAGTACCCACTCAAAGTGGTTAGATGTGCATAGAATCCATTGGTCAAACATGGGACAATGGTGGAAAATTTATGAGCATCTTTTTCAGTACATTAGCTCCAGGAAGTGTCGGTCACAGATAACAGGCCATTGTTTACCAGCAGGTAATATAAGTATTTCCTAAAGTTGAATGGCATTTGGCGTATAAGGATAGCTCCATACCATTCTTCATTTAATGGTCTGGCAGAAAGTGCAGTCCTGTCTTTGAAGACTGCCTTAAAGACACAGCCTATAGCTTCACAAGATATCAAACTGTCCAGGTTCCTATTTGATGATGGAACCACCTCTCATGCAGCTACAGGGATTGCTCCAGCAGAGTTACTGATGGGGAGAAGACTCTGCACCAGGTTAAATCTGACCTTACTGGGCTGGGCAGGGCGGGGGGTGGGGGAGGGAAACAAGACTCCTCTAAGCAAGAGAGACCAGTTTACATTAGAGGACGAAGTTTGGTGCCAAAACCACAGAAATGGCCCTGTGTGGGTAGCAGGCATGGTCAACGCAATGTCAGGCCCCATAACGTACAAAGATGGGGTAGTTGAGACGGTCCCGAACAAGCATATGAACCGCATGAAAGCTGCAAACTCGCAAACGGGAAAGGAGCAAAACATATCCATGCCATTAGAATAGCTGGAAAGGCTGTTGGAAATCATGGGTTCTCCCACTCCATTTAACCTCAGAATCTGAGATGGACACAGCGGATATCGTAGCCTCAACACCTTCACTACCTGAAAAAGAGGATGAATTTCTTCTGAGTCACTCCGGGCGCAGGAGATGGGTTATGGTCTGTTACACAGCACCCTTTTCTGAGGCTGAGATGGAGAAACTGGACCTGATGCAAAAATGCCCCAGGACAGGTGACAAGGAAAAGTACAGGCCTATACCTGTGCTCTTAGTGGGGGGAGGGATGTAGTGGTTGTAACAAGGTCAGCCAGATGTACTTCATAGAATATAAATTCCCTGATTTGGGCTGTTAATCTAATCCAATCAGGGAGCCCTGGCTGACAGCTATAAACAGGCGTATCTCCGCGCTCACTCCAGCCCGGACGGAATTTCACATTGGCCCCAAGGTCCCGTACTTCCCGCGGGAGCCTGTGCCCCACAACCTGAGCCGCCTCCGGAATTTTAATTTTGTCCCCTTAAGGGATATACAAAGGAGGGCCCTGTATCGACTGCTGCTGCACACCATCCACCTCTTCTCCCTCATCCACCGTCCGGACACGCCTTGGCGTGCCCATTTGCCACCGGGCGGTGGAGATCCCCAGTGGAGGGCTCTCTACGCGGGAGTCCTCCCCCTTTCTCTCGGGGATCTGGGGTGGAGGGTGCTGCACGCGGCAGTCCCCTGCAACCGCAGATTGCGGTGGTTCACGGACTCCCAGCCCAACTGCTTGTTCTGTGGCACTGTGGAGTCCGTGGACCATGTATACATTGGGTGTGGGCGTCTGCACTCCCTTTTTGATTTTCTTAAGAACCTTCTCCTCTGTTTCTGGCTGCACTTCAGTCCCACGCTCCTGATCTTCGGGCACCCGGTACGGAGGAGGGAGGGCAGGTCCGAGGACCTCCTCGTGGGTCTGCTCCTGGGCCTGGCCAAACTGGCCATCAACAGGTCCAGGCAGCGGGCCGTGGAGGGGGTCGTTAGGGCCGACTGCCTGCCCCTCTTCCGGGGTTACGTTAGAGCCCGGGTGTCCTTGGAGAAGGAGCACGCGGTGTCCACCAACACCCTGGAGTCGTTCAGGGAGAGGTGGGCGCCGCAGGGAGTGGAGTGTATTATTTCCCCGTCCAACTCTATTTTGATTTAGTCCCTACCCTCCCCTCCACTGTTTTGATCACACAGCATTGCCCTGTGGTTTGAAGGGCAGTGCTTGTCAATGGCCACTCGGGTGTTTTCCCTATCTTCCTGGTGGTGGAAATCGAATAAAGATTCGTGCACCTTGTGTCTTTCACTGTGTCTCACACCTACACACAAAGAAAAAAAAGATAAACAGGAGAGAAGGGCAGTGCTTGTCACTGGCCACTCGGGTGTTTTCTCCCCTTAAAACAAAAAAAAAGGATAAAAAAAAATTTTAAAAAAATAAACAGGCGTATCTCCGCGCTCACTCCAGCCCGGACGGAATTTCACATTGGCCCCAAGGTCCCATACTTCCGTGGGAGCCTGTGCCCCACAACCTGAGCCACCTCCAGAATTTTAAATTTGTCCCCTTAAAGGATATAAAAAGGAAGGCCCTGTATAGACTGCTGCTGCACACCGTCCACCTCTTCTCCCTCATCCACCGCCCGGACACGCCTTGGCGTGCCCATTTTGCCACCGGGAGGTGGAGATCCCCAGTGGAGGGCTCTCTACGCGAGAGTCCTTCCCCTTTCTCTCGGGGATCTGGGGTGGAGGGTGCTGCACGCAGTAGTCCCCTGCAACCGCAGATTGCGGTGGTTCACTGACTCCCAGCCCAACTGCTTGTTCTGTGGCGCTGTGGAGTCCGTGGACCATGTATATATTGGGCGTGGGCGTTTGCACTCCCTTTTTGATTTTCTGCAAAACCTCCTCCTCTGCTTTTGGTTGCACTTCAGTCCCACGCTCCTGATCTTCGGGCACCCGGTACGAAGGAGGGAGGGCAGGTCCGAGGACCTCCTCGTGGGTCTGCTCCTGGGCCTGGCCAATCTGGCCATCAACAGGTCCAGGCAGCGGGCCGTGGAGGGGGTCGTTAGGGCCGACTGCCTGCCCCTCTTCCGCGGTTACGTTAGAGCCCGGGTGTCCTTGGAGAAGGAGCACGCGGTGTCCACCAACACCCTGGAGTTGTTTAGGGAGAGGTGGGCACCGCAGGGAGTGGAGTGCATTATTTCCCCCTCCAACTCTATTTTGATTTAATCCCTGCCCTCCCCATCACTGTTTTGCTCACACAGCATTGCCCTTTGATGTGAAGGGCAGTGCTTGTCACTGGCCACTCGGGTGTTTTTCATATCTTCCTGGTGGTGGAAATTGAATAAAGATTCGTGCACTTTGTGTCTTTCACTATGTCTCACACCTACACACACACACACCATGGGTGCTGGGGTAAAATAACTGCGGTAGTGTGGGGGAAAAAAAAAGAAAAAAAAACAGGCGTATCATCTTGTTTACTCTTGAGAGCTTGCTCTGAGGGAGCTGGATCAGTATCAAAGCAATTAAGAGAGTTCAGTAAATGCTAACTATTACCAGACCTCATCTCGTAAATGAATAATAAACATAATTTAATTAATAATTAGTTGATACAATGCGGTGGATGGTAGATCTCTCTTGGTGGATACTTTATGTGGACTGAATGGCCTTCCTCATCTTTTTGTTTTTGTTGGTTTTATGGTCACCTATCCCACATGTCGAAGTGTTTGTTTCTGACACCTCATGACGGACATGAAATAAAGAGTTCCAATATTCAGCACCTAAAATAGTTATAAAAATGTGAAAATTGACTTGATTGTGTTTTTTCCATAGTTTAAAAAGAACATTTTTGCTCCTGGATGCATCAATAGGAATCCAGGAAGCAGATCACATAGCAATTGAAATGTGTGAAGAGTTTGGCATTCCTTTTGTTGTAAGTAATAAAATCCAGTTCCCTAATTTTACTGATGATTCCTATCCCCTTTGGATTCCCTTATTATAAGAACATGCAGCTGCCTGTTTGCAGACCACTGCCAATGCTTGAGTTGGCCTGGAGTTGAATGCAAGTGCTACAGGTTGATTGTTCCTTTGCAACCTGACTCTTCAGGAAACCTCTTATTTTTCTGAACTCCCATTTGTAATCCCCTGCTATAGATTTGGCCTGTCTGACAATAAGCTGCAGTTGAGTGTCACAATAAGCTGAAACCTTTGGACATATAAATCCAACCAAGACTGATGTTCTCACTATGGGTCTGTCTCTCCCAGAAGAGAAGGCGGTAATATTGTGATTGGCTCTGCATGTTTGCCAAGAACCCATCAGTGTTTAACTCAGTTTAATTTGAGGTTTAACCCTTCGTATCTACATAGCTGCATTTGACACAATGGATCAACACGTTACATATGTTTATACAATCAGTCGCTATGTCCCAGTTGTGGACATGATCACCGTATTTGAAGTGTGTATGTTCTGGGTCATTACAATGATCCACAGATGTGTGATCCACATGCTCGCCCTAACAGGAGTTCCAGGTGTAAGCACAATGGCAGCTTTTTCACAGTGCCTTGCCTCATGATATAACATGGATGTGCTTCAAAGTTTCAGGCAACATAATGTCGAAACAACTGTCCTACCCCATCACTGAAACCATATTGATCAAGCTGCACCCATTCTCAGTGTAAACTTGACTGTTTTTGTTGAGAAAACCTGGGAAATCTGTATCTAACAGTCCCTGATATAACTGATGTCTGTTCCCCTTTTAAAGTTACGAAAATACTCAATAGGTCACGAGCAAAACATACATTTCTCTGTTAAGCTAATGACGAAAATGGTTTTCTCTCACTATTTCCTGTTCAGAATGTAATCTCAGGACTACTACCAAACCACATGCTAGCAGGATATATTAGATGAATACATGGCTGGGGAAATGGTGTTGCCAGAAGGGATTCAGTTTCCTGGGACTCCTGGGTGGGGTTGGTTTAGTGGTTGGAGTTCGATACTGTTACAAGCAGGGTAGTCACATCTGAGTGCAACCAGGACTGATGTTCTCAGCGGAACCTGAGCAAATAGATAGAGGGAGAAACAAGGATATCAACAAAAGACAAAGTATGAAGCTGAAATGGAGGGCAGAAAAGTAGAGGGTGGAAAATGGGGCCATAGTGCAACATAAAGCTAAGATGACGAACATGGTTAAAAAGATAGATCTAAAGGTTTTTCTGTCCTAATGCATGAAGTGGCACTAATGGAGTACCATGAAGATCAGTGAGCCTCATGATATTATAAATGACCTGGATTAGGGAAGTGAAAATCAACATTTCCAAGTTTGCTGATGACACAAAACTGGACAGGGTTGATAGTTGTGAAGAAGATGCAAGGAGGCTTCAAGGTGATTTTGAAAAGTTGAATGTTGGGTAAACACATGGCAAATGCAGTACAATGTGGCTAAATGTGAAGTTAATCACTTTGAGCTGAAAAACGGAAAGGTAAAGTATTATTTAAAGGGCGATATATTAGGAAGTGTGGATGTACAAAGAATCTGAGTGTTCGTGTACACTGGTCTGTGAAAGTAGACAGGCAGGTGCAGCAGGCAGTTTAAAGTGGTACGTTGGCTTTCCCTTGTAGGAGGATTTGAGTTTTGTTTTGATCTCCATACCGTAGAAAGATATACTTGCTATAGGGTTCCTTAGGCTGATACCAGGGAGGGCAGTACTGTCCTAAGAGGAGAGATTTGTCCAACTGGGCCTGTACTCAGAGTATAGAAGGGTGATGGGGGATTTGATTGAAACGTACAACATTATAATTGGGCTGGATAGACTAAATGCAGATAGTACGCTTTCCCTGGGGACAGTGGGGAGCTGAGAATCAGTGAACGTCTCAGAATACAATGTAGACTACTTAAGACTGAGATGAGGAAAATCTTTTTCATTCAAAGTGTAGTGGACCTGTAAAATTCCCTATCAGAAGGCCATGGAAGTCAAATCAGTGAATATATTCAAAGGGATAGAACAAGTGGTGAAGGCTAGTACATTTACAGCATTTGGACAGGTAAATGGATAAGGTCAAACGCAGACAAATGCGACTAGTTCAATTTAGGAAACCTGGTTGGTATGGACAAGTTGGGCAGAAGGGTCTGGTTCTATCCTATGTGACTGTTTGACTGTATAAGGTGAAGTGCAGTGAGTGTCCTTGAAGATGAGCTGTGAAATTAAGCATGTTGGTGCATCAGGCGGTAAGTAGGCAAGTAGTATGTTGCCTTCATAGCATGAGAATTTGAGTGCAAGAGTAGGGTGTCTTGCTGCAGGGCCTTGGTGAGACCACATTGGTCTCCTTATTTGAGGAAGGATATTTTGGTTATGGAAGGAATGCAGTAAAGGTTTACCAGTCTGATTCCTGGGATGGCAGGATTGATGTATGGAGAGAGTTTGCCATTTGGCTAACCTTTTGTTTCAGATTTGTCACTGTATTCAGATTTTGCTATCTGGCATAATGGAGTTTAAGTGAATACCCCAAAACATTACTCTAGGCTTTGGTTCATGAACTAGTCCAGTGACATTTCCACTGCACTGTCACCTCCCTCTCACAAACCGAGGAACCTCAATTAGCCGGCATTCGATTAACTGAATTTTGGATTATCCAAACAAGATCGCAAGGTCCCAATGCTTAGCGAACTATGTTATCTGGCATTGTTTATCTGGCACTCGATTAACTGAACGAAATACTCCCCACCTGTCTCCTTTGGATTATCAAGGTTCCTCTGTACACAAGTCTATAACAATTACAAACAAATCCAAGTTAATGCATTTTTAAAAAAAAATTAAACATGAGTACAATTTAAGTATTGTTTTTTGTTACTCTGTAGTTCAATTAAGAGCTCCATTGTAACTTAAGCATCAGAGAAAACAAATTAGACAGTCTACCATGTCTCTCTACAACAATATTGATTGAAGAATTCTGAACACGTAACACCAGCTGTCAATATGCTTTCTGATTTTTGATTGCAAGCAATATAAGAATGCAGATTTGATTTTTTTCTTGCATAATAAGATTGCACACTTGTGCAGAAAGTCATTATAGTAGACAAACTGGCAAACTGATGGGCCACTTCATAAAAACATCGTTTTGTACATCATGTGAAGTAATAATGATAAAGCTGGTAAATTACATCCTTAGTGTAATCAGTAATTGCCTTCTTCTGCTATGTTCACTCCAGCTTGTATTAACAAAGATTGACAGGCCTCAGCAAGGCAATCTGCTGAAGATCATTCTAGGAGTACAAGAAGCGATAGAAAAACAAACGTCAGGGTGCTTTCCTCAGCCGTTCCTCGTGAGGTACGTTAAAAATGTATTTCTTTAAAATTCCATTTTAAAAATTGTTAAGATAATTGGTGGGAAGAAGCTGAAATTAGTTCTGTTGTTCGCTGTTTCCTTTTTAAAAAAAAGAATGGAATGGGGGCACCGCAGGCTGGACCATCTCTCATTGTCCTTGAAAAGGTAATGGTGAACAGTCTTCCAGAACTGCTGCAGTTTGGATGCTGTTAGCAGACACACAGTACGATTAAGGAGAGTGTTCCAGGATTTTGACCCAGCCACGGTGAAAGAATAGTGATATATTTCCAAGTCAAAATGGTGAGTGGCTTGGAATTTGCAGGCCTTGATTGTCCATGATTCCAGTACCTTTGACCATTTAGTTGGAAGTGTATGTGGGTATGGAAGGTGCTATCTAAGGAACTTTGGTGAATTTCTGCAGTACCCCTTGTAGATGGTACACACTACCGTTACTGAGTGTCAGTGGTGAAGGGAGCGGATGCTTGTGGATATGGTGCCAATGAAGCGGACTGCTTTGTCCTGGATGGTGTCAAGCTTCATAAATGTTCTTGGAGCTGCACCTATTCAAACAAATGGGGAGTATTACAGGCAATGGCAAGTCACATATGATGAGAACATAAAAATGAGATTCTCAATTTCAAGAAAAATACTCCAATTTTCCACTCAAATGTTTTAATGGCTAGATGAGAATTTTACTACTGAGAATCAAAGAGCTTATCTGCATCCATTACATCTCATTATTACCTTAATCGTTCCTCATTTGTATGCAGTTTGCTATTCCGCAGGCATGGAGACGAACTGGAAGAGAACAACTGCTGATGTGAAAATCTGAGTGGCTGCCTAAAGGATGCAGCCTCTCTTTGGCCAGCTTTCCCCAACGCTCAGAGAGTGTTCCATAGGCAGTGGCTGTCTGAAGCCTCCATCCATGGTGCATTTGAGATTGATCTCTGATACAACTCAACTCCTCAGTACTGCATCTTGGAGTGTTCATTGCAATGCTGCTGCCAGGTCTCATTGCACATAGTGCCCAGTATACATTGGAAAAGTGTGCTGAAAGCCCTTAGGTCATTCTCTCAGCACCCATTCACTTTGTACCTTCCTGGATGCTCACTGCAGCTTTGCCTTGCCTTTCAGTGCAGATATCTGGTCAGGCAGCTTGTCATGTTTGCCAACAGTGACCAGTCAAGGGGGAATAATGGTCAGCAAGGGGCCTGGTTGTTTATCAGTCAGGAAAGGTATGAAGGTTTCCCGAGTGAGTGAGTGGGAAATGCAGAGGGTAATAATTGGCTGTGGGTGAAAGCCATTGAAGGAAAACATGACATGCATTGATGAGAGTTATGCACCATAAGGCTTGGGGAAAGGGGGAGGGATGGAGGGAGTAAGGTGGGTGCTGTTACAGAATTAAAAGTGAGTGAGAGGTAGCAGAGAGAAAATGATAGCATTACTCTTGCAGAGTGCAGAAGGCCATTAACCTTCCTCCAGCCTGGGGGCAGTGTGCCCACCCAGCTGGCTGCCAGTGCATGCAGCCGAGACTTGTATATGGTGCCTGTCATGTGAATGTCAGAAGGTCCCAGAACAGGCAAGCCCTTCACTGCTGCTGAGCACAAGGCAGTATGAGAGCAGCACCACGGAGGTGGAATGCATTACTAATGAGATGAATAGCATAAAGTTTCACAAGAAAAGTCTCCAGGATTTACAGAGGGACACCCTCCATGAAACCCTCTCCCAAAATTGATGCTCAGCTGATTTCTTAGGAAATAAATGTCTGTAAGCCAACTAGATTCCAAATCTATATTTAAGCTGATCAGGTTTATATTCACCCATGTGAATATTCATGTAACTTAAGAGAATACTAAGTTCTTTATAATGATGAACTCTTTGCCTTGCTCATCATGCTATCTGCATGGGAGCAAGCATTTTTCTGAGTTATGCCAGGAATGTTTATCTCCAGACCTTATTACAGCCTCCATCTAGAAATAAATACAAGAACTGACCTGAAGACAGACGTGAGGTGAGAGTGATTGGCCTTGACATCAAGGCAACTTTTTACCTAATGAGGCATCAAAGAACCATAGCAAAATTTAAATCAACGGCAATCAGAAGGAAAGCTCTCTCCGGATTGGAGTCACACCCAGCTCAAATGCAGATGTTTGGGGATTGTTTGACACTGATGATTTGAGCTTCAAGACATCACTGACAAAACCATTCTTAACCTCAAAAAACATAAAATAAAGTGAATGTCAGGATCACAGTGTCCATGTGGAGGAGCTCGGTATTTCAGATAATGTATTTATTGTAATTATTGCTAGGTGTACAGAGGAACCTCAATTGTCCAACATTCAATTATCCGAATATCGGATTATCCAGCAAGATCACAAAATGCTCAGCAAAACTATGTTATCTGGCATTTTATTATCTGGAATTCGATTAACCAAACAAAATACTCCCCACCTTATCCTTTGGATAATCGAGATTCCTCTGTATTGTATATTTTGCATTTGCTTCCTATGGAACATTACCTGACTGTAAATCAGTTTTTCTCTGTGGCTCAAATGGGGAGTTTGGTGTGTGACTAAAATCATAATGCAGCTCACAGAGCAAGCAGTATGTGGGTTGATTCCTGTGTCATCCATATATTGTTAGTGGCAACTTCAAATGTAAACACCATACTGTTAAACTTTAGATCAAAGTTTTCACAGGTTGCATAATGCAGTATTCTCTTGAAAAACTTAAAGTATTATTTTTAAAATTTATTTCATTTTATTCCTGCAGCTCTTTGAATTATTCTGGGATTCATCTGCTGAGATGTTTCATAGCTCACGTGACTGGAAATCTTCAGATTAATGAACATAATTCCACGTCTTTAAGATCAGGAGTAAATTCTGCAAAGTTATGAAAATTGGTTTCAGGACAGCTCTGCATGTCTACAGTATCAAATACCGATTTGATTTTAAGGAACCACTGAATGCAGACTACATGCAAATAGAAAAGTCAAATTGAATTTGACCTAATTGACATTATGTTTTCATAGAGTCATAGAGATGTACAGCATGGAATCAGCTCCTTTGGTCCAACTCATCCATGCCAACCAGATATCCTGAATTAATCTATGTCCATTTGCCGGAATCATGGGAAGTATTACAGAACATGTGTAATATCTTTGTGGAAAATTGTGGAGTTTATATATTCTGTTTACAAAATAGATTTATTCTGATTGTTTAAGTAGAATCAGTTCCTATTATTCCTAAAATGTATTTCAGATTATGATTCCTAGAACCTTGCTCCATCATAATTATTCAAATTCCATTGTTGCATTTCTTTAAAAAGTACGTTTGAAAGATTGAAACAGTTGAAATGTTGAAAGCATTTTCCCAGCAATTTACCCTTTAATGTGCATCAAGTGTATTCACGCAGAGCAAGAAATTTACTTTCAATAGTAGTTTGTTGTTAATGCATTCAAATGTGAAACAAGGCTATTCACATTCTGGATACAACAGAACAGCTTTGCAGCAAGAAGCATTTTATGATTATCATGTCTTCTTGACTGACATTATCTTTCAGAATTATCCTGGGTTTTCTCTATCATGGGAACACAGTATGATATTCTAAAAATGACAGTGGCAAAAACATTGCATGTCTCAGCTTTCTGTTTTCCTCCGCTGATCAGCCAAAAGTTAAAATTTACAAGTGCCTTATATTCTGTGCTCAGTCCTTTTGGTTTTCATAGGAGTTGTTAACATTACTCCCTTTATATAGTGATGAAGATTTAATATAAATAGTCACATTTTAAGAATGAATTTTAAAAATGTGCCGATATAAGTCCAAAGGCTAGTTTCCATTAAAACTTGACAAAAAGAGGATTGAAAAGTTCTCATGGTGATTTCTCATCTTTGCATTGGGCATCAACTTCCATCTTATAGCCGATTGAAAACATAATCATGCCTATCAAGATTCCAGGCACGAACTGCAGTCCTGCTTTTATACCATTAATAAGCCATTGCAGTTATGTGATGAATAGAGTAGATCTTAACTTTGTGTAATAGTGTATTGTAAAACATTAAATAAAACATCCTGTCACTAAATGAAGGATCCGTCTTAATATGTTTAGAAGTTAATAAAGTGTAGGTATAACTTTTTTTGTCCTCAGGTCTTCATATCATCAAATGCATAACAACTCATTTTTAATTGTAAGTCTCACACCATCCTGACATGGAACTGGAACATCAGTCCTTCTTGTTGGTGGATTAAAATTTTGGAGGGGGATCCAAGATGGCAGAGATCTAGGAAGAACACATTGCAGAGCTTTGCACCATATCGCAAGTGGGACGAAGTCTTAACCCACCCTACCTGGCCCACCACAATATCCAGGGACTCTGTAAAGGTTTTCACCATCCAGGAATGCCGAAGAATGGAGGAGGTACATCTGAGGCCAGGCCCACGGCCCAGCCTGCAGGATCATCTGACTCGATTATCTACCAGGCCTGGTGAAGGAGCTTGTGAAATCTCGCGAGATGATGGGCAGGCAGATAGAGGAGAAGCTGGTCCTAATCTCTATTACGCTGCAGAAGCATGAACAGCAGCTGGGAGACCTGGAGAAAAGGATGGATGAGGTAGAACACCGAGTCACAGTGGAAGCTGATACTAGTTCCTCCAAGGATAGGAATCCAAGTGCTGGAGACACAGGTCTGTAAGTTGCTTGACCAGGTTGATGACCTCGAGAACAGGGGCAGGAGAAAAAATACTCAGATCATCGGTCTGCTGGAGGAGAAGGAAGGTGAACAGCCAGTGGAATTTATTGAGGACAGGTTGCTGAAATTCTTAACTTGGAGACTGGAATGAGAGGCTTGAAGATTGAGAGGGCTCACCAGGTCACAGTGCGGAGGTCAGGTCTAGGCCAACATCCTTGTCCCCTCTCTGTGCAATTTCATCAGTATAGAGATAAGGAGAGAATCGTGGAAGTTTCCAGAGGGGAAGGATCCGAGGACCCTAGTTTACGAGGACTCTAAGATCATGTTCTTCCGGGAGTTCTCAGCAGCGGAAAAGAAAATCCGATGATGACGTCAAGAGAAGGCTGAGGCAGTTTGGGATCCAGTACTCTCTCTGAGATTTCCGGCTGTGCTTCAGATCACCTTAGGTGGCTCTGTACATCTCTTTGACACATCGGAGAAGGCAAGAGACTTTGTGGACAAATTAACTTAATCTGATCAATTTAGTATTACAAATAGTAGAGTTGTTTGGGTACGTCTCTACATTTCTTTTTAAAAAAAGGAAGTTCAGTCAGGGCTTTCCATGTACTTTCAATTTCTAATTTAAGTTATACCAAAAGATGGGTGGGGTACTTACCTTTTTTTTCAAAATGTCTTTGTTCATATTGCTATTCCATGGTGTATTTTCTTTCTTTTCTGCTTGTGTTTGTGGTGCGGTTCTAGCTCAGAGGAAGGAAAATGGTTGGGATGGCTAGATGCCTACTTACAGGCAGTTTATACCCGGTTCACGTATTTGAATGCCCTGGCTGCAGTATTGGCAGCGGGATGGGAACTTGGGCTTTGAGATGGATAGTTGCCCCCTTTGGGCAGGGGATGAATTCCCTTATTCAGTGCCATTGGCGCTTTATATGTTGTTTTATTTGGTTTTTGTTATATGTAGTCTTTGATAGCTTTGTTAACTGTAATGGGTTTAGTTTCTGTAGTTTTTATGTTCGATGGATCATGCAACACTAAGGCTCAGTGATTTGTGGTTCAGTTCCTTCTCCTTCAAATTTAAATGTTACTGCAGAAGGTTATGGCTAATGACTTGATTAAATCGTGTACCTGGAACACCAAGGAAAGTCACTCACCAATTAAGAAGAATAAGGTACTCTCGAGTCTTAGAAAGGGAAAGGTGAATATTACTTTATTACAGGAGACACACTTGGATGATAGGGAACATTTGAAACTACAGCAGAATGGCTTTGATTGGGTTTACTTTGCATCTTTTAATACCAGAAGTAGGGGAGTGGCTGTATTGGTTAGGAGGAATCTCCCATTTAAATTACTAGAGTGTGTCAAGGACACACATGGGAGGTTTGTAATTCTCAAAACTCTGATATAAATGGGGTGAATATGGTGTTTTAAATGTATATTGCTCTCCGGCCCATCCCCTCAAATTTCTGGTAGAAATTTCTAAATTGATCACTCGAGTCCCAGCATATCATTGTAGGGGGAGGTTTTAATTGTCTTACAGATCCGGCTGTAGACAAGTTGCCCAAAGGCCCCCTGATACCCTCTGTGAAAAGTAAACAATTAGTGGATCTGTATGTGGAGTTAGAGTTGGTGGACATCTGCAGGTGTCTCTCCCCTACAAGCAGGAATTATACAATTTTTTCCAATTCACACAGATATCACACCCGGATTGATCTTTTTCTGACCCTAACGGCAACCCTGGACCTGGTAGCATCTTGTATGATTGGTATTATTACCATCTCCGATCATGCTCCAGTTTACCTGTTGGTAAAGATTAAGGACGCCATAGTGGGCTGGAGGCACTGGTGAATGGTTCCCTTTATCCTTAAGGATAATACGTTTATGGAGTACTTCTCTAAGGAATTTTGGGTGTTCCTAGACATTAATTCAGGTTCAATTACTAGCCTGAAACTTACTTTAGGAAACTGCCAAAGCCTATGCCGGGGGTTAGTTATTTTCTCCTCTGCCAGTTGGAAATGGCAGAAGGATGAGCAGCAACATCTCCTCGAAGCATGGTTGAAAGCAGCCAAGAAGGCTTACTTTGACAGGCCCTCGTTGGCCAAGCTACAGAGGATTATGGTGGTGCAGCCTGTACTGAACATGCTCACACAGACAACAATGAAGGAGCTTACTTACTCAAAACAAAGGTTATATGAGCATGATGAGCAGCCACGCAAGTACCTAGCATATCTTGCCAGAAAAAGGAGTGCTCCTCAATTAGGAAAGGGTCTGGGAACCTAACATGTGATTCCAAAAAGATTAATGCAGCATTCCAGAGATTTTACTCTGAATTATATCAATCTGAGGGTTGTGAGGAGGGGTGGGCTTTTTTCAAGGACCTGGAGCTCCCCTATGTGACCCCCCCCCCCTAACAATGCCCCCTTATCAGAGCAAGAGGTGCAGGAGGCTGTAAAACAGCTTCAGAGTGGAAAGGTGTCTGGTCCTGATGGACGTCCCAGTAAATTCTGTAAGGAGTTTATAAGCATATTGTCAGGCCCGATACTCAACATATTCAATGACTCGAAAAGTCATGGTGGTCCCCTGTCATCTCTAAAGAGAGGCCAATATTTTGCTTATTCTTAAAAAGGGAGGTCCCGAAGAACTGTGCTTCGTACAGGTCCATTTCACTCTTAGACAGGATTTTAAAGTCCACATTTAAGACTCTCGCGTTAAGCTTGGAGACTGTGTTACCTTCTATTGTTAAAGAGGACCTTCATAAAGACGGGCTTCGTAAAGGGCCACCGATCCTCCAATAATGTTTGGAGGCTGCTTAATGTAATTCAAGCATGTCAACAGCAGTCAATACAGGCATTGGTGATTTCTCTAGATGCAGAGAAGGCATTTGACCGAGGTGAATGGCCGTACCTTCCTTATACTCTGGAGCAGTTTGGCTTGGGCAAAGCCTTTATAAGATGGGTAAAGGTTCTCTACAGTGACCCTCTCGCTGCGGTCATTACCGATGGGGTGCAATCCAGCAATTTCACCATTTTTAGGGGCAGCCGGCAGATCTGTCCCCTTTCGCCATTGCATTTTATATTGGTGATTGAACCATGGGTGGAGGCCACTTGTAGGCATCCCAATACATCAGCTCCAGAAGTAGGGTGAAAATTACATAAGATTTCGTTGTGCAAGGTCTTGAGGGCGAATCTCGATTCCAATTTAAGTGGTCACAGAGGGGTTTATGTATTTGGGCATATTCCTCATTCCAGTTCTTGATTGGTTGTTTAAAGCTAATTTTGTTCAATTATTTAACAAAATCAAACAAGACCTTCAAAAATGGGAGGTCATGGTTAGGTCGGATAGCGCTTATGAAGATGAATATTCTCCCCCATTTGTTATAGCCTATACGGATGATCCCCAATTTTCAATAAGCAAACATTCGGGAAATTGAATAGCTGGTTCAGCTCTTTTACTTGGCATCGTAAGCAGCTCTTTATTAACTTAGCTAAACTGCAATTACCTCATAGATTGGGAGGAGTGATCCTCCCAGACATTAAAAACGATCAACTAAGCTCACTTTTAAATGAGTGATTGGGCTTGTGGGGACCCTCATTCAATATGGTTGAATATCGAAACCTCTCAAGCAAAATCCTCCCTTACTAGCTTGCTGTTTTTGGACAAAATGAGGACAGCTAAGGAATATTGCTATAACCCAATAGTTATCAATACTGTTAAAGCATGGAGGGCAATTCAGCAGAGGGAAGGCAATATTGGCAAAACATCTTTTCTTACACCTATAGTGGGTATGGTGGGTTTTCAAACAGGAATGATAGATTCAGAATTCAAACATTGGGCAGCTAGAGGTGTGTCTTGTATGGGTGATTTATTTGAAGGAGACACAATGACGTCTTTTGATCAGTTCGCACGGAAATATGAGCTATCTAGCGGGGACCTCTTTAGTTTCTTTTTCAAGGTAGGGATTTATTCAAAAAAAGACTACACTTTTGACTGATCCTACAAATCTGACATAGAGAGGAGGGTGCTCAGTGGTAAAAGCACACTTTCTGTCAGCACTTTATATCATCAATTGGGGGAGGGGGGGCGCGGTCCCGGCCCCTCAGATGCGTTTGATCGACTTTGCAGGGAGTGGGAGAGAGAGCTAGATGTTGAGGTCTCCTCAGAGGCATGGGAAGATATTTGGGAAAACACAAGAAAGATATCAATTTGCACTAGGATCTATGCTTTACAGGGTCCACTTGGCTCCAGACCATTTGTCAAAATTTAAACCAGGTATCTTCAACAGGTCCTAAGTGCAGGGTTGGTATGGGTACTCTTACCCATTGCCTCTGGTCCTGTGGTAAGCTTAAAATATGCTGGAGCGCTGTGGCAGGTGCAATGGAGAGGATTTTGGGTGTAAGGGTGGAGAAGGACCCGATCTCTCCTTTTCTTGGCCTGCCCAGTGTGTTCCCTGTAAATGTGCATTAAAAAAACCTTTTCAACAACCTCACTTTCTGCGCAGGAAAGAATATCTTATTAGGTTGAGTATCCGAAAATCCCCCAGGCCTGTCGGGTTGTGGTAAAATTGTTACAGAGCATATTCCCTTGGATTTTCTTACGAGTATAATACACCACAAAACTTAGAATTTCTTTAAGACATGGCAGCCCTTTTTTGAATACCTGGACACAGATTTATCTGCCACACTAATAAGGACTTTTTTATAGCTGTAACAATTGTGCTTTACGAGTCCAGTATCCAGAGAGGGGGAACTGTGGACGTATGAATCGGTGAAAATTAATGCTCTCTATATTCGAGAGTTAGTGATTTGTTTTGCTGAGCTGTACTATTATTATTTATTAATTTGTTGTTAGTTATTATTTATTTAGTTAAGTAGTTAGTTGGGGTTTTAAAATATTTTTTCATACATATTTGTACATGAGGGCAGTTTGGGATTTTACATTTTTTTTGGTGTTCTTTCTTTTGTATTGTTTTGAATTGTTTTGTATTTGTTGTAATATTTTAAAAAATCTATTTTTCTATAAAAATAATTTTAAAAAAATTTTGGAACTCCTTGATTAAAAGCGTTATTACAGTACATTCACTACACAGACTGCGGCAGTTCAAGAAAGCGGCTCATTGTCACTTTCTCAAAGGCAGTTGGGAAGGGGTCCTTGCCACTGATGCCTACACCTCGTGAATGATTTTTAAAAAAATGTGAATAACCAGAGAACAGCCATTGGAAGTTTAACGGTGAATCGTTTATGTTGTCAGCCTAAGCCTGCGTTGTCATTTGAATTTTGAATAATTTTGGCTTTGTGCAAAAGGTCTTGTCAGGTTAGGTTTTCAATGGGACACGTGCTGAAAGTTCTTGAATGCATCAAAAAGCTGTGGTTTGTTGATGGATTTTCACAGTCAACTCAATAATTATTTCATGCCCAGTACAGACCTGCTGCTGTTCACTGCGTTCAAGATGTCATTACTTTAAATGGCTATGGTGTTCATAAAGGGGTAGCGTGAAATGTTTCAGTACATTGGATTTGCATGCATCATGTAAGCAATCAAACATAAAATGTGTTACAGTCCTAATCTGTTACTTTAATAATTAGCAAAGTATTTCAATAATATAAGATTGTTGAAATGCTAAAGTGTAGTATTGGTGCTGATCATATTTAACACAAAGGAATGGAAGGATGCCATTTCAATTATCTAGAATCAGACAATGTTCTCGAGTCAGAAATAACATGGCCGATACATTTATATAGTGCCTTTTGCAATCATTATGCCCTAAGTCAATGTAAAACAGTGAAATACCTTTTGAAGCATTCTCATGAAACGTAGCAAGTGCTGCAGCCAATATGTGTGCAGCAAGATCCCATGTAGAGCAATATGATAATAACAAGAAAGTCTATTTTAGAAGTTAGGCAGTTAATATTATGTTGCATAAACGACTCATGATGGTGATAAGGATTTGTAAAGTCTGGAGGAAGGTGCAAAAAGATGTCCTCCAGAAAGATTTGCCAGGCCCACGATATTCACCATATGCGTCAGCTTAGAAATTGGGTTTTTGTGGAAATGGAGAGAAGCTATGGACTGGGGTTTAGAGATGGGGAGCGAATGAACTATAATCAGGAGAATGGAGCTACACATGAAGGCCGGTCAGGGACTGAGATTTCTGGTTTCTGTATTGGAGTGCAAAGGGGTTGCTGAAAGGTCAAAGGACAGCTCTCCTGCCTTTTCTTTCTAAAGAAAAAGTTAATTTCTAGAGCCTTCTTCAGCCTCCATTTCACTGCTGATTTTCCATGCTCTGGGAAACCTGGTTAACATTTGTTAAATTTAACTCAAGCCCTGGACTGTACTGTGCGACATCCTTAAAAACACTGACGATGAAGATGTTCATTCTCTTGGGGAAGGGACACTTGCAGTGTATGCTGCACACCTTTTAAAATGGTAACGGATAAATTATATAGAGTCATAGAGGTAGAGATGTACAGCATGCAAAAAGTACCTTCAGTCCAACTCATCCATGCCGACCAGATATCCTAAACTGATCTAGTGCCAGTTGATGGCATTTGGCCCAAATCCCTCTAAACCCCACCTAGTCATATAGCTATCCAGTTGCCTTTTAAATACTGTAATTCTACTAGTCTCCATCACTTCCTCTGACAGCTCATTCCATACACGCATCACCATCTGCATGAAAATGTTGCCCCTCAGGTCCCTTTTAAATCTTTCCCCTTTCACCTTAAACCTATGCCCTCTAGTTTTGGACTCTACCAGCCCAGGAAAAGACCTTGACTATTTACCCTAACATTGCTCTTCATGATTTTATAAACCTCTGTAAGGTCACCCCTAAGCCTCCAACACTCCAGGGAAAGCAGCCGCAGCCCTTTCAGCCTCTCCCTATAGCTCAGGCCCTCCAATTCTGGCAACATCCTTGTCTGTACCGTTTCAAGTTTCACAACATCTTTCTTATAGCAGGGAGACTACAATTGAATGAAGTATTCCTAAAGTGGGATAACCAATGTCCTGTACAGACGCAACATAACACCCTGACTCCTATACCCAACGCACTGATCAATAAAGTTAAAAATCACACAGTTAAAAAGCGTTTCTCCTTCATCAGGTGGTTGTGCTCCGAAAGCTAGTGCTTCGAATTAAACCTGTTGGACTATAACCTGGTGTTGTGTGATTTTTAACTTTATACACCCCAGTCCAAGGCATCTCCATATCATGACTGATCAATAAAGGCACGCATACCAAATGCCTTCTTCGCTACAATGTCTACCTGTGACTCCACCTTCAAGGAACTATGAACCTCTACCCCAAGCTCTGTTTGTTCGATATGTTTGAGCCTAAACTATAATGAGATAAGCTGTCAAATGGCCCTGACAGAACACAAACTGACTGTCACTGAATATGTCAATGCTAATAGAAGTTTGACTGATAGACTAGTAATTGGCTGTGTTGGATTTGTCCTCTTTTTTGGACAGGACATACCCAGGGCAGGTTTCCACAATGCTGATTGGATGCTAATGTTGTAGTTCTACTGGAACAGCTTGGTTAGGGGAGCCGCTAGTTCTGGAGCACATCTTCAATTCTAATATTGGGATATTGCAAGTGCCCACAGCCATTGCAGTATCCAGTGCCTCCAACCATTTTTCTATCACCCGGAATGAATCAAATTGACTGAAGACTAGCATCTGTGATGCTGGGAACATGAGGATGAGGCTGAAATAAATCATCCACTTGGATTTCTGGCTGAAGATGGCTGTGAATGTTTCAGCCTTGTCTTTGAATTGATGTGCTGGGCTTCTGCATTGTTGAGGGTGAGGACATTTGTGAAACCTCATCATCTGTCAATTGTTTAATTGTTTACCTTAATTTACAATTGGACATGGTAGGATTGCAGAGCTTTGGATTCACCAGCTTTCAAATCTTGCCATCCTCCAACCTCATCCCAGGGCAAGCCATCCCTTTCTACCCCACCCCTTCAACCTGTCCTACCTGTCCATCTTCTTTCCCTCCTATCCACTCCACCCTTCCCAACGACCAATCACAACCATCTCCTACCTGCACCCACCAATCGCCATTTAACCCACCTTTCCCCCAGACCTACCCCCCTCCATTTATATATTTCTCAGTACCCTTCCCCCTCCCCAGTCCTGGTGAAAGGTCCAGATCTGAAATGTTGACTCCCCTGCTCCTCTGATGCGCTTGATCCGCTGTGCCCTTTCCAGCTCCACACTTTATTAACCCTGACGTTCCAGCATCAGCAGTCCTCAATATGCCTGAACTTCGAACAGATTCATGCTTGTGGAATTGTTTGGCCTTAGCTACCACATGTTGCTTGCATTGTTCGGCACAAAAGTAATCTCACGTGTTGTAGTTTCATCAGATTGATATGTTGTTTTCAGGTTTACCTCTTACACCCTTCATCAAACCAGAGTTGATCTCTCTTGATGGTATGAACTTGATGGTAATGATAAAGTGTGAGCCACGTCATGCCGTATGGTTACAGGTTGTGGTTGAACGCGATTCTGCTGCTGCTAACAGCACACAGATCCTCATGGATGCCAACTTTGAGGTGTTGGATATGTTCAATATTTATCCCATTTAACACAGTGAGCCATAGAATCATACAGCATGGAAACAGACCTTTCGGTCCAACCAGTTCACACCGACCATGTTCCCAAACTAAACTAATCCCACCTGCCTGCATTTGGCCCATAATCCTCCAAACCTTTCCTATTCATGTATTTATCCAAAAGTCTTTTAAATATTGTAACAGTACCTGCATCCACCACTTCCTCTGGCAGTTCAATTCACACACGAATCGCATCTGTGTAAAACAGTTGCCCCTCATGTCATAGAGTCATAGAGATGTATGGCACAGAAGCAGATCGGTCCAGCCCGTCCATGTCGACCAGATATCCCAACCCAATCTAGTCCCACTTGCCAGCACCCGGCCCATATCCTTCCAAATCCTTCCTATTCATATACCCATCCAGATGCCTTTTAAATGTTCCAGTTGTACTGGCCTTCACCACTTCCTCTGACAGCTCATTCCATACACGTATTATGCTCTGCATGAAAAAGTTGCCCTTTAGGTCTCTTTTACATCTTTCCACTCTCACCCAAAGCCTATGCCTTCTTTTTCTAAACTCCGCCACCCCCAGGGAAAAGACTTTGTCTATTTATCCTATCCATGTCCCTCGTGATTTTATAAAACTCTATAAGGTCACCACGCAGCCTTTGGCACTCCAGGGAAAACAGTCCCAGCCTGTTCAGCCTCTCCCTATAGCTCAAATCCTCCAATCCGGCAACATCCTTGTAAATCTTTTCTGTACCCTTTCAAGTTTCACAACATCCTTCGGATAGGAAGGAGACCGGAATTACACACAATATTCCAAAAATGACATAACCAATGTCCTGTACAGCTGCAACATAACCTCCCAACTCCTGTACTCAATACTCTGACCAATAAAGGAAAGCATACCAAATACCTTCTTCACTATCCTATCTACCTGCAACTCCACTTTCAAGGAGCTGTGAACCTGCACTCCAAGGTCTCTTTGTTCAGCAACACTCTCCAGTACCTCCTCTGATTTGCTTTCCCAAAATGTAGCACCTCTCATTTATCTAAGTTAAACTTCATCTGCCACTCCTCAGCCAATTGGCCCATCTAATCACAATCCCATTGTAAATCTGAGGCAATCTTCTTAACTGTCCACTACACCTCCAATATTGTTGTCATTTGTAAACTTACTAACTATAGCTCATGCTCACATCCAAATCATTTATGTAAATGACGAAAAGTAGAGGACCCAGCACCGATCCTTGTGGCACTCCGCTGGTCACAGGCCTCCAGTTCTGAAAAACAACCCTCCACCACCCCCCTCTGTCTTCTACCTTTGAGCCAGTTCTGTATCCAAATGGCTAGTTCTCCCTGTATTCCGTCAAATCTAACCTTGCTAACCATTCTTCCATGGGGATCCTTGTCGAATGCCTTACTGAAGCCCATAACCATCATGTCTACCGCTCTGACCTCATCAAGTCTCTTTGTTACTTCTTCAAAAAACTCAATCAAGTTTGTGAGACATGATTTCCCACACACAAAGCCATGTTGACTATCCCTAATTAGTCCTTGCCTTTCCAAATACATGTACATCCTGTCCCTCAGGATTCCCTCCAACAACTTGCCCACCACTGAAGTCAGGCTCACTGGTCTATAGTTCCCTATTTGTTTTACCAAAAAGCAAAACCTTGCATTTATCCAAATTAAACTCCATCTGCCACTCATCAGCCAATTGACCCAATTGATCAAGATCTCTTTGCAATCTTAGATAATCTTCTTCACTGTCCACTCTTAGCACCAATTTTGGTGTCATCCACAAACTTACTAACCATGCCTCCTATAGTTTCACCCAAATTGTTTCTATAAATGATAAACAGTAGTGGATCCAGCACTGATCCCTGTGGAACACCCTGGTCACAGGCCTCCAGTCTGAAAAACAACTCTCCACCAGTACCCTCTATCTTCTACTGTCAAGCCAATTTTGTATCCAGTTGGCAGCTCACCCTGAATCCCATGTGATCTAAATTTACTAATTAGTCTATGATGCAGAACCTTATCAAAGGCTTTACTAAAGTCCATGTAAACAATGTCCATCACTCTGCTCTCATCAATCTTTTCGGTTATTTCCTCAACAAACTGAATCATGATTGCGAGACCCAATTTCCCTTGCACAAAACCATGCTAATTATCCATTATCAGTCCTTGCCTCTCCAAGTGCATATATAGTAAATCCTATCTTTCAGAATTATTTCCAACAACAAACCCAGCACCAATGTCAGGCTCACAGTCTTTTGTTCTCAGGCTTCTCCTTATAGCCTTTCTTAAATAAATGCCACAACATTGGCCACTGGCACCTCACCTGTGGTTATCGATGATACAAATATTTCTGCTAGGGGTCCTACAATATCTTCCCTGACTTACCAAAACTTTATGGGATAAACTTGACCAGGTCCTGGAGATTTATTCACATTGATGTTTTCAAAGGCCTCCAGCACTTCTTCTGTAATGTGAACAGTTTTCAAAACATCAATATTTTTAATTCCCCGAGTTCTCTAGCCTCCATTTCTTTCTCCACTGTAAACACCAACGTCAAATGTTCAGTTAGTATCTCTCCCTTCACCTGAGGTTCAACATATAGATGACCTTATTGATCTTTAAGAGGCCCAATTCCCACTCTAGTTGTTCTTTTGCTCTTAATGTATTTATATAATCTCTTTGGATTATCCTTAACCTTATCTGTCAAAGGTATCTCATATCCCCTCTTTGCTGTCCTAACTTCCCTCTTAGGAATGCCTCTATACTCTTCATACTCTTCAAGAGATTCATTTGATCTTAGTTATCTATATCCAATTCATGATTCTTTCTTATTCTTGACTAGAAGCTCAATTTCTTTATTCATCCATTGTTCCCTAATTTTACCAGCTTTACCCTTCACTCTAACAGGGACATAATGCCTCTGAGCTCTCGTTATCACACATTTCAAAGCCTCCCACTTGTCAGTTGTCCCTTTACCTGCACATAGTCAACTTTTCAAATTTGATATGAGCGCACAGCATGATGGAGGGTGTCATCATTGTGAAGAATAGACTTTATCTCTACCATGACTGAGGACTGGCCACTCCTTCAAATACTTTCATGCACAGAGACATCTCAACAGATCAATGGTTAATGATGTGGACAAGTAGGTTTCTGTCTTGTTGACTCCTTACCACCTGCCCCAACAGCGATGTCACTTAGGATTTAGTCAGCTTGGTCAGTTTCGGTGCTACTGAGTTACTCTTGATGATGATTTGGAGATGCCGGTGTTGGACTGGGGTGTACAAAGTTAAAAATCACACAACACCAGGTTATAGTCCAACAGCTTTAATTGGAAGCACTAGCTTTTGGAGCACTGCTCCTTCATCAGGTGATTGTGGAAGACACAATTGTAAGACACAGAATTTATAGCAAAGGTTTACAGTGTGGTGTAACTGAAATTATACATTGAAAAATACCTTGATTGTTTGTTGAGTTTTTCATCTGTTCGAATACCATGACAGTTTCACTTCTTTCATGTATAAATCACACAACTTTTTTTAAAAGTTGCATTCTCAGGTTAACTGCAACAATTGGTGATAGCTAGACAATATGTTGAAGGTTAGCCCCTGTGTTCTCTGTCTATGCCATAATGTTTAGACTGATTCTCATCTAAAAAGTGAGATAACAGAGTCTTACATGAATCCATGCAGTTTTTGAGCAAAGTACAATGTAATTCTGCAAGTACAAATTCACTCCACAAATGTATATGTATATGTGTGCATGTGGGTCTGTGTGTGTGTGTGTGTGTGTGTCTGTCTGGGTTGGGGAGTTGTGAGTGTCTTTGAGAGAGAGTGTATATGTGTGTGTATGTGAGTGTAGAGTATCTTAAGTCTGTGAGGGGGTGCATGTGTGAGTGTGGGAGTGTGTGTGTCTGTAAGGGTGTATGTGAGTATCTGTCTGCATGTCTGTATATACGTGTGTCTGTGTGTATGTGTGTGTATAGGAGTGCCTGTGCCTGTGTGTGTGTATGTATATAGTGCAATGGTGGTCACCTGTAGTGTGACATGAACTCAAGGTCCCGGTTGAGGCCCTCCCTATGGGTATGGAACTTAGCTACCATCTTCTGCTCGGCCACTTTATGCTGCTGTCTGTCCCGAAGTCCACCTTGAAGGATGGTCACCCAAAGGTTGGAGGTCGAATGTCCTGGACCGCCGAAGTGTTCCCTAACTGGGAGGGCACACTCCTGTCTGTTGATTGTTGTGCGGTGCCCATTCATCCGTTGCCGTAGCCTTTGCTCGGTTTCCCCAATGTACCATTCCTCCGGGCATCCTTGCCTGCAGCTTATAAGATAGACAACGTAGGCTGAGTCACATGAGGACCTGCCACGTACATGGTGGGAGGTGTCCCTACGTGTAATGGTGGTATCCATGTCCACACTCTGACACATTTTGCAGTGCCTACCGTGACAGGGTTGTATGGAGTTATCCTGAAAGCTGGTCAGCTTGCTACGAACAATGATCTGTTTGAGGTTTGGCGGTTGTTTAAAGGCGAGCAGTGGAGGTGTGGGGAAGGTCTTGGCGAGGTGGTCATCCTCATTGATAGTGCATTGCAGGTCACGAAGAACATGGCGTAGTTTTTCAGCCCCTGGGAAGTACTGGACAATGAAGGGTAACTTTCCAGTACTTCCCAGGAGCTGAAAATCTGCGCCATGTTCTTAATGACCTGCAATGCACTATCAATGAGGATGAGCACCTCGCTAAGACCTTCCCCACACCTCCACTGCTCACCTTTAAACAACCGCCAAACCTCAAACAGATCATTGTTCGTAGCAAGCTGACCAGCTTTCAGGATAACTCCATACAACCCTGTCACAGTAGGTGCTGCAAAACGTGTCAAGTGTGGACATGGATACCACCATTACACGTGGGGACACCTCCCACCTTGTACATGGCAGGTCCTCATGTGACTCAGCCAACGTTGTTCAATCTTATACGTTGCAGGCAAGGATGCCCGGAGGCATGGTACATTGGGGAAACCAAGCAAAGTCTACGACAACGGATGAATGGGCACCGCACAACAATCAACAGACAGGAGGGTTCCCTCCCAGTTGGGGAACACTTTGGTGGTCCAGGACATTCGACCTCCAACCTTTGGGTGACCATCCTCCAAGGTGGACTTCGGGACATGCAGCAGTGAAAAGTGGCCAAGCAGAAGCTGGTAGCTAAGTTCCATACCCATAGGGAGGGCCTCAACCGGACCTTGGGTTCATGTCACACTACAGGTGACCACCATTGCACTATATACACACACATACACACAGACACACGTATACACAGACACGCACACAGACACTCACATACACCCTTACAGACACACACTCACACATGCACCCCCTCACAGACTTAAGACATTCTACACTCACATACACACACATATACACTCTCTCTCACAGACACTCACAACCCCCCAACCCAGACAGACACACACATACACACAGACCCACATGCACACATATACATATACATTTGTGGGGTGAATTTGTAATTGCAGAATTACATTGTGCTTTGCTCAAAAACTGCATGAATTCATGTAAGATTCTGTTATCTCACTTTTTAGATTAGAATCAGTCTAAACATTATGGCATAGACAGAGAACACAGGGGGCTAACGCCTTCAATATATTGTCTAGCTAACACCAATTGTTACGGTTAACCTGAGAATGCAACTTTTGTGATTTACACATGAAAGAAGTGAAACTGTCATGGTATTCGAACAAAGGAAAGACTCAACAAACAATCAAGGTATTTTTCAATGTATAATTTCAGTTACATCACACTGTAAACTTTTGCTATAAATTCTGTGTCTTACAATTGTGTATCCACAACCACCTGATGAAGGAGCGGCGCTCCGAAAGCGAGTGCTTCCAATTAAACCGGTTGAACTATAACCTGGTGTTGTGTGATTTTTAACTCTTGATGGTGTACATTCAAGACCCTTACCCAGAGTACATCCCAGCCACCATTAATGCTTTAAGCATCCTGTTTCCGTATGGCATTGTTATGCCCTGGCCTGCCTGCTCCAGGGTACTGATCAGAGGGTCTATCGCGTTGTTGAATAGTAATGGTGAAAGCGGATCGCCTTGCTTAACGCCTCTCTCGATCTTTATCTGATCCGTGGGCTTGCCTTTGCCCTCAATCACCGTAGTGTTATTGGTGTAGAGGTCGCGGATCAGATCCACGAAGGCAGCCGGTGTTTTCATCCTCTCCAGCGAACCAATGAATAGTTTGTGGCCGACTGAATCAAATGCTTTGGCCAGATCGACAAAAACAATGGCCAGCTCCTTTCTGTTCTTTTTCGAGCCTTTGATGACATTCTGGAGGAGAGCAATGTTCTCGTTACAGCCGGGTGTGGATGCCAGGAACCCCTTCTGTCTCGGATTGATGTTAACAGCCTTGCTTAACCTCTTTGCCATAATTTTAGTGAACAGTCGGACAAGCATTGGCCCGATTGTAATGGGGCGCCAGTTGTCTAGGTTCTTAAGTCGATCCTGGTCTTCGCACTTAGGAATGAGCACTGTCCGGCTCTTCTTCATGCTCTCTGGGATAGATCTCGTTTTTAACCAGAGGGTAAAGAGTCGAGGTATACGGGAGGCATCAGTCTCTTGGATGGCTTCTAGATCTTTCAGCTTTTTGCCATCTGGCCCTGGTGCACTGTGTCTATCAATACCTCTCAGGGCTTCGTCGACCTCCTCTTCACCGATTGGTCCCAGTAGTAGGTTTTCATCAACATGGCCAGCATAACCAGCAAAGTTCTTTATGTCTGCCTTATTATTTGCCTTGGACAATTTCTCACGAAATTTGATTTCAAGTTCCTCTCGTGAGATGGGGCATTGAGATGTATCGGGTGCACCCATTAATTTCCTGGCTAGCTGGTGCCTGTTGTTTCTGTACAACGCTTGGGTCTCTTTATACGCCGCTTTCTTAGTGGCATAACGTTTCTTCGCCCCATTGTTATTGCTCTTCTTTTCGGCCTTTCTATTGATCTCTCTTTGCCGTCTGCGGGGGTGTTTCCCTTTATGTTCACCGTTTATTTCATCTGTAATACAGTCTACCAACCCTCGAGCTTGAGCCATACAGAGTGGATCATTGGCTTTCTGCAGTAGTTCCTCAGCCTGTCTGATCTGTTCATCAACTTCCCTGTGTTTAGGGAGTTTGGCCGGGATTTTATATGGAATTTGTTGATCTACTGGTGCAGCTGAGCCATTTTCCTCCTCCTGTACGGTCTCATGCTCCTCTCTTTCTGATGTTTTCGGGGTTGTCGGGGCTGCTACCTGTGTTAGCCGTTTCTTCTGGAGCAACCTGCGTTTGTCTGTTTGTGTTCAACATGGTGGGGTACTGATTAATTCTTTATTGCTTTAGTTTTGGTCATATGGAAGAAGGCTTGATTAAAAGAAAAGCATTTATTTTATTGCTTTATCATCAATTTAATGAATCAGAAACCATAGAAGGAGTCTTTTGACCATTGCACTCCCTGTGCTGACTGTCAGGAAGAGCTGTGGCTTACTTGAGACAAATAAACCTGAAGAGGTAGAGGGGAGAGCACAAGTGATTGGATTGCTGTACAGAGAGCTCATATGGACTTGATGGGACAAATGGCCTCCTGGCTGTATATGACTTCACGCTGATGACTCTTGTAAGGAAACCAAGTAATGATCGAAAGGAGAATTGCAATATGATGCACATCATCAAAAGGTGAGGAGTAGAACAAACAATGAGATTCCTTCAGATATACTTCAGGTGCCTCAACACCTCAATCTGTGCCTTAACTAATCCTGAGGTGCTCCTCTTTGTACCTCATGGGGTCCCTAAAACACTGACCTTCAAAACATCATGTCATAGAGAGGAGTGCAATACAGCAAGGGAAAGGTACAGATCCACTGGCATTCTTTATTGAGGAAGTGGAGGAGGAGCAATGTATGGCCATGGTGCCTGCATTGGCATATATATACAACAAGGAATATATGACAGACTCATTCAGGCACACTGGATGTGATCTGAGTGCATGAGGTTATCTCCCAATATAATCCAGCAGTCAACGAGCTATCAGCCAACTATTGCATTCACACACTTTGCTCCTCATAAAGGCTGCTTACTGGAAAGCTACTATCTGGAGTGACTGGGAGGTGCAAAAAGGTAGAGGTCAAAAGAACGAATAGTTAAAATAAACTGGCCTATTATACACCTCGCCACAGTGTGCAGGCCAACTGTAATAGGATTTTCACTGCAGTTCCTCCTGTGATAACTCATAACTAAAGCCTTTCATCAATGGTATTGTCACAGTTATGAGGTTTATGTAATTCTGTTTTGAGACTGTGATTAACTTTGAAAAGAAATAAAACAAAGGGGTCATTTGATTAAGTCTGAAGTCTGCCTGGTAGTAAACTTGAGTGATTTGATTGTTGGAGATTAAGGAAGCTCAGTATGATTTATTGAGAGGAAGATATTTGTGTTTCAAGACAATTCCAGTAGCCTGTGTGTGAACAGTGGAGAATATGAGTCTCCACCATCTCAGAGAAGTGTTGAGAATGAATGTAAACAGTCATATCTCAAACTGTCGATTTAATTTCAAAATGAAAGAGAGAGGACTCTCAAGGATAGCTAATTAGCATTTCTACTGAGACACACGTGTGACACATGTGTGACACCTGTGATTCACATTGCCAAGGAAGAACACAAAAGAAACCATTGTTACACGCAGAATACAGAAAGATCTTTGAAGAAATGACTATGTTGGGAAGAAAATCTGCCACAGACTCCAGTATCTAAGCCGATGTCTACATTAAGGATCATGTACAGTTTACCTGTGAAATGTATTTCTCAGTTGATCTAAGAAGGGGAGTATTAATTTCTGTTGTTGAAGTATAACTTGCTCACCAGAATACTGCTTTGAATTATTTGTTACAATGAAAATCTTTTGTCATTGTCATCCTTTTCTGCTTTTTACTCAAAGTTTAAACTTTTTTTTCAAACATTCTGGTTCTACGGCAATCCTAGCGGCATCAGTCGAGAATCTCTGTAGTTTCAGACATAGGTTCCTATTACCTGTTAGCAGCCAATGGCTGCTCTATACAGAACTTTATTTCTTTTATATGATGATGTCCACACCCAAGATGGGTGGCGTTGTCCTGTGTTTTTCTTTAGTTTGTGGAAGGATCTGTGTTTGCTGTATTAAAATAATTATAAAACATCTTTTGACAAAACACAATATAAAGTCTTTTGCAGTTTAGTCATAAGATATTTTAAACATGAAATTAGATTAGCTGTGCTGTCATTTTGGTTTTCATACACTGAAAGCAGCAGTTGTAGGCATAGCAACATCCCCATCTAGTGACAACAAACCATGCAGCATCTTAACAGAGCTATTACTGGTATAACTCCTGATACGGGCTTTAATCTTCTGATTTGAATTGGTTTATACACATTTACACAACCAACAGTGATAAGACTTGAAAGGACACTCTGCTGAGAAAGAAGTCAAACAGTTAAGAGATAAATTAGAAAGTAGAACCTCCAAGGTAATAATCTCAATTATACCCTGAGCCATGGACAAACAGGCAGAGAGTTAATAGAGTCAAGGAGTTAAGTGCATGGCTCAAAGATTGGTGTTGATGGAATGGGTTTCAGTTCGTTAGGCACAGGTATCAGTACTTGGGTTGTTCTGGTAGAATGGGCCTCACATGAACCAAGCTGAAGCCAAATCAAATGACTATGGCTGTAGAGAGGGCTATGAACGAATTGTGGGGAAGCAGGATTTGGGAGAGGAGAATGTGGACTTACTATAGTGATTGTAATGAGGTCAGCCAGGTGGACCTCATAGAATATGAGTTCCCTGATTGGACCAGGTTAACAGCCCCAATCAGGGAGCCCTGGCTGATTGATATGAACAGAAGTCTCAGAGGTTCTGTTCACTCTGCGAACTGGCTCTGAGGGAGCATGATCAGTGTCAAGGATTCTCCACATGTAAACAAAGGGCTGACTCGGTGATGGGATACCAGCCTCTTTGGAGTTGCTTCACTTACAAAGCAAAAATATACGGCAGCATTAGAGGGCAGCTATCTGGATAGTTACATTAACATCAGTTATTGGGAACATATTAGAACTCATTATGAATCATGTATGAGCAAAGAATCTGGAAATACGTAATTGAGTCAAGCAGAATCATCCTTTCACCCCCCTCCCTTCTCAGTGTCTAAACCACAAAGGCTGAGGTCACCATGAAGGCTTTTTCTTCTCAACCTCTTCACTTGCTGAGATGTGGTGACCCTCAGGTTAAACTACCACCAGTTGACTCTCTGTAAACAGAGAGCAGCCCTATGGTCTGGTAGGATTGTGGTGATTTTTCCTTTTCAGTGTCCAAAGATCCAAATACTCCTTTACTTGTACTTCTTTGAATTTAATGTATTGTATTTGCCGCTCACGATATGGTCTCCTCTACACTGGGGAAAGCAAATGCAGACATGGTGGCCATCTTACATAACACCTCCACTAAGTCTGCAAGCATAACTCTTAGCTTCTTGGCATGCAAACATAAGGAGTAGGAGCAAGAGAATACCACTCAGTCTTTGAGCCCACTCTAACCATTCCATCTGCTCATTTTAATTCGCCACCTTGCTCCCATGCTGACCTTTGTGCATGTTCTGCTGCACTGTTCCAGTGATGTTTGTGGAACAACGCCTTAACCTTCAACTTGACATTGTACAGCTTTCTGGAATTAACATCAAGTGCAACAAATCGATATCATAATCGTTACCTCTATCTTGTTCTGTGTTTATTTTTCTCGTCATGTTTTCATTTGCTGTTTTGGTCTGATCTTTCAATTCGATGTTTTTATATTACTGTTTTACTATTCAGGCTTCATTTGGACAAAACCCTTGTTACTTCTCCCATTCCCATTCTCTCTGACTGTTTATCATGAAATCTTTTATTATTTAATCTTCACTGTTCTCCAACCCACAATAGAGCTTCACTTTCATTGTTCCACACCCTCCCCCTCCCACAGGCTTGAAATCTCTTTTATTTCTGCTCTGGTGAAAGATCACATGACCTGAAAGATTAATTCTGTTTCCCTTCAAAGATGCTGAGTGTTCCTAGCATAGCTTATTTTCAGCATCTTCAGTATTATTCTTTACCTTTGTGAGTGGCTACATCAAGTTGTGCACGAACCCTCAGTACGCAAGCACTAAGTGTCACTACATACTGAGGTTCTCTCTGTGGCCGATGTTGTGAAGGATGGGCCTACATTCGCTGCCACAGAACGCTCCAAGTAGTTGGACCGTTCCATATCACCTGTCCTTCGTGGAAAAAATTTGTGAACGAAAACACCTTTGACCATAAGTCCATCGGGAAGTGGTCAGTACGTAGCGCCCTCAAGTTCCCTGCCGCACCACACTCTGCCCTCGAAGCGGCTGTGCAGGGGACAAGACTGTCATACACCTCCTTCTGGAATTTGTCTATGCAAAGGACGTCTGGGGAGGAATGCAATGGTTTTTGTCAAGGGTCATCCCGAGCAATTCTATAATGCGGACTCTGTGCTCTATGGTCTTTTCCCCAGGACGCACACCAAGACAAACATTGACTGCATCTTAGGAACCATCAACTTGATCTAAGATGCTGTATGGTCTGCCTGACACCTGCTGGTCTTTAAATTGTAGGAGTTGACCCTGACTAAGTGTTGCAGACTGGCGCATTCCAAGGTCTAGGACTATGTGCCAAGGGATACACTAAAGCTTGGGGCAGCCACTGCCAAGGCGCAGTGGGGGAAAACCACCATGTAAAGTCCTTCTGCCAAAGAATAATGGTGGTCAATTCAGTAATCAGACCCTCCCGATACCTCAGCTAAATGCTAAAGGTTTAATTGTAAATGCAGAGAAAGTCAAACCCCAATGTTTGTTTTCTTCTCTGTCAGTAAAGACAGTATAGATCTGAATGGCTTCATTAGCCGTGTCTATGGACGTAAAGATTTCCTCCAATGAATAAAGTATATTTTTGCAAAAAAATTCTTTTGTACCCGTGACCTTTCAACAATTTTGATCTGTGTGCTTTCCAGAATCTTTTGTTCGTTTTCACAAGTTCCGCTATTTGTTACAGCATTAATATGCATCCATCTAAAAGTTTTGTCAAATCTGAACTGTAAGTTAACAGTGGTTACAGGATATTTGGAAGATCATTATGTTAATAGAGGCCAGAATTTTTCGTGCAGTTTCAATGGTCCTGAAATGTTTGCATTAACAGAAGGAAAAACACATTCAGCTGCAACACCTTTCTGTGCAAAGTATAGGAAATGCAACTTTTTAACCATCCAAGCACCTAATCGCTCCTTCGAGGTAAAACAGACATTTAATTTTACTTCTTTCCATTTGATATACTGTTTTCACTGCTCACACTTGGATCTTCTCTATATTGGAGACTGAACATAGTGAGTAAACCTGGCCTTCAGCTTCCAGTCTCTTGACCTTTCTACCTTGGGTCTATTGCTTTGCTCCAGTGGACTTTAATGCAAACTCACCTTTAGACACAACACTCTACAGTGTTATTGGATGGTAGCCATTACAATATCCTACTATTTACACCTTCTCTAAATATGTTTTTAAGCTTGTCTCATTACCACTCCCCTTGCCTTGGAGGACAAAACCTTTTGTCATTAAATGTTTTCTGCCCCTGCACCTTATCACAGACCCTTTGTTGGTCTTCTCAGCCTTCCCTTATTCAAATGCCTAATGTGAAAGGTCACAGACCTGCAACATTAATTTGGTATCCTCTTCACAACTACTGCCAAAAGCCTGTTGAGAATGACCAGCATTATCCATTTATAATTCACGTTCATAGCATCCTCAGTCTTCTACCTTCATCCAACTATTTCTAGCTAGTTTTTCACACATTACAGAATATACCAATTTCCCCATTAGAACATCCAGAAGTACAGCCACTGCATCCACTAAAGGAAGTACCCTGAGGGTCCTCACACTACCATGGACACATATTTTCTGTTGCAGATAAGTAACATAAGATAAAGTTGACATTGAATCTAACTACTCAGCCAGACAGACTGTATAGAATGCCATTTGATGCTGTTCCAACTGTGCCAAATTAAATGTTTTTTTCATACAAAGAAAACATCATTGTCCGCATCTGTTTCCTGTGACTCCTGATATAGATCACCCATCTGCTAATTGCCACTGTGACAGGAAGCCTATGGAGCGGTGACGAAAATGGAATCATATGCCCAAAGAATAACCTCTATGTGCAATAGTGGGCTGGAATAGAAGATCCTCATTCATTCACAGAACCATATATCTTTCTAATTCATGCAAGGGGTGGAGCATTGCCTCAAGATCAGCAATAATTTCCCATCCCCAGTTGCCCTAGAGAAGGCGGTGGCCCCAGCTCTGTTCATGAAGCAATGCAAGCACCCCATATAACACCGTCCTTCAACTGGTTTTACTGAAGTAGCACAAAGCTTTGGTTGCACCCAGGTCAGGCACAAGAGAGAAACAGGTTGTTTGTGAGCACCTGTACTGTTTGCTGCTATTCCTCTGTTGGCATGGAGAGCTCAGGACAGATGTCCTCAACTGTGACTCTATGACTCTAAGTGGAGGATATCAACTTTTGGGTGCAGAATTGTCACAGTTCTTCAGAACAAAGTGTGAGTGCTCAATAGGGGTACATGGCAAAGGTGTGCACCAAAATAAGAGAATCACTGAGAACCATGGAGCAGAGGTTCTCCCAGGGGCATGAGTGCACATTGCATCTTCAGTTTTGAAAGCAATATATGTAAGCCTAGGATGTTCTCATTGATTAGTCCAGCTGTATTTTGTGTCAGAATGGAGGTACCTATCAAACACAATTGTCATTCTTTTATTGGTCTTGCCATCCACTCATGTGAATGGCACTCCAGATCCTCAGAAGTATCAACTAAACGTTCCCTTGGGAAGAGAGATCATGCAATATCCATGACAACTCTTGCACATGTCCTGACAGTCATTCAAAAAACTGGTAAAGACTTTGTGATATGTTGGTGACTCTCGGTTGTAAAAAGGCAGCAAGGAAATTGTGTTAATTATGAAGAGAAACACTTATTTTTAAGAGAAGGGAATGCAAATTTGAATACTGACAAAAATGCACTCATATTGAGCTTGAGCATTGAACCTTACTGAAATATTATTAATTGCAAATCCTGTAAAATTATATTTTCTTTCATTTTGCTAAGATGATTACTGCATGCACAGAAACTGAATTAAATGAGCATTAGAGTATTGGTAGCTACCATAAAATTACATTCAAAAACAAACTTTAATTGTGAAAACACTTTATGTCAAAATGACTTTCTCCAGGTAAGTAAATTGTTCTGAACTTCTTGTTGTCTGTTGAACTTCCATATTCTTCAAACAAAATCTGCTTTGATGCATTCCCATTAACTTTGGCTACCACAACCCTCCTTGTTCCTTGAAATTCTTCCAAGAATTTGTATCCTTGTCACATCCTACTCCCCTGCAGCATCTGTTTCATATGGTTTGCCTTCTGTTTAACAGTCACACTTGTAATATTTCTCAATTGTGTTTGCTCTTTGGCAGATGCCCAGGATTCTAAAAGCAGCACGATGGAAGGTTATACACTGTAAAAGAGTGACTGCTGAACCTCATGCTGTGACTACCCATCTGGCCTACAGTATTGTTCTGATCTCAGGCTTTCTGTTTTGAATAAGAGGTAAGTGGCTTGAATGTGAATTGAGGAAACAGTCATGAGAAGGGAAGCACGCTGATATGTTTAACAGTGGATTACTGGTGAGAAGAGCATATCATAATTAGAATCAGTGAATCAACAAACAGCCAATGTGTGTGTCTCCTTCATCTCAAGACATCTGGAATATGTTGAAGTTATGTGCTCTGGACATCACACATGGGAACGACATATTAACCTTGGAGGGAGTACGGTAATCGTTCATCAAAATAACCAAAATTAAAATGGTTAAGTTATGAGCAACTGTTGCATAAACTGGATGTGGACTGTTTTCCTTTAATATTGCAGGCTTAGACGGGTTGTTCAATTGGTAACACTTTGCTTTGAGTCAGAAGCTGTGAGCTTGAACACCAAAGTCAACATTAAGATGACAGAGCTGCTGTCTTTTGGATAAAAGGTGAACTTGAGTTCCTGCTGCTTTCTCAGGTGGACGTAAAGATCCCATTGTGATTTGCCAAAAAAGAGCTGTGGAGTTATCCCTGATGTCCTGGTTGATTTTACTCCACAGCCAACGTTCACAACAAAACAGATTATCTGGTCACTATATGAAAGCTATAAGAGAGCTTATTTTGTATAGATTGGTTGTTGTATATCCTACAGTGCAACAGAACACATTGGACTCCATTGACTGCTTCCTATGATTGTGAAAGTTGTAAATCATTTTTTATTTCTTAACATCAAGGTGATCTAGTCGCAATGTCTAAAATTATATAAGGATTTGATAAAGCAGAAAGAGACTTACTATTTCCTCTTTAGAGTGGGTCCAGAACAAAGAATAATAGTGTTAAACAGGGGATTCTGAAAATTGTGTTCAACTGTTTTCCCCCTTTAAACTATTTCCAATGTCCAGCAACAACCAGAAATTAAAACAGGGATTATATTCAGTGACTGCAATCTCTCTATAAAAGGTGTATCACTCTTGTCTGAAAGAAGTGGTTGTATGGCCTGCTGCTTACCCAATCAGCCAGCCAGCCCCAGCCATTCATCTAATAATGAGACCAGCTTTCAAAATCACTTGCTCCTCACTCCAATGCCCTTCCTGCATGCACCACCTGTCAAGCCCTATGCACCGTTCCCACTCTCTGGTAACAGTCACCAATGGCCCCAGGGATGTTGTCTTTTCTGCTCCAGGAGAGTTTGCCTGCATATTGCAAATGTTACTTTCTAGAAGTATAATTTTTAAATTTCTGTTTCTGGGGAATGCTTGCAAACTCTCAGTACCACTTCAATTTAGGATGTCTCTACCTTCCCTGCAGTGACACAATATCAACAATCACAAGAGAATGATATCTTCACTGACACTGATATGGGCTAATAATTGATGTTTATCCAAGAATGTGACTCTCTGGATTCTGTAGCTTTGAGCACTTGCATTGCTAAGAACTTTCCTGAATGTATCAGAATGATTCTCTGGGTACAAATGAAGAGTTTTCCTCAGGCTATAAATACAATCACTAATGCGAGTTGTCTTCATAGATTGTTCTATCTCATGTGTCAATGCTTATGTTAACTCCTATAATTTAAGAAACTTGGTGTGCATATTGGATATGAAAAATCCAACAGACATTTATTACAATTAATGTTTCCATTCCAATTATTATGTACAGACATTATATTTCTAAGGCACATATTTCTATGGGGTAATACACATTGTTCTCTGTTCAAGTGTTTGGCATTTGCTTGTCTTGCTGTTGGTTGCTGTCACTCAACATTGCTGTCCAATCATGATCAGTGTCTATTATACTGGGCTGTTCCTTCACAATGTGCCACTGTGATTAGGAATGACTTCATACAATGTGGATTATTTGCATATTTGAGAAACTTTTGCTGATAGCCAAGCATTTGACCTTCGAACTCACACTCTCTGCCCACTGTGCAGTTTGGCCATACTCTGTCTGCTTGCTGGTTGCTGTGTATTCTCTTTCGTTCTCCTCTGTCTTTGATCGACCTTGAATATCTTCGACTCTGTGGCCTCAAGCAACATTGCATAGATTGAGAGGAATATCTTGATCTTTGTGTGTGTTGGGTAAGCTGCTCAGAGTGTCGATATAATTGTCCCGGTTCCTGGCTTATGTCTCACTTCAAAGTCATGTCCTTGCAGGTCATTGACTGATTCAATCACATCATGTATGTTTTGTTTTGTGACAGTAGGTGCAGTTTGAATCTCATGGACTATGACTATATACTGACATTTGTGCATGCTGGTGGTTCTGCTACTGCTAAACATTTGTTATCTACTTGGGAGAAGGTTTCAGGAAGCCAAGCTGAGTTCGTGAATTGGCACTGCTGTGTGATTCTCAGTGGAAGATAACAACTTGCACTGTAAACTAGTAAAACGTCTTGAAGTGCTTCGTAGAAACAAACAGAATTTGGCAACAAACGGTGACAGAACAACAGTTGGGGAGTGGTAACAGAAGTCTCCATCAAAGAGGTAAGTTTTAAGGAGCCTTTTACCAGGCAGAAGAGTGCAGTGAGAATGTTTCAGCTTCCGTGAGCTGTCAGGAGAGGAAGGTAGAGAAAATTAATCAGAGTTGATCATAGTGAGAATAGCATTTTGTTTTTTATTCACTTATGACTGGCCAGTATTTATTGCCCATCCCTAGTTGCTCTTGAGAAGATGGTGGTGAGCTGCCCTCTTGAACCGTTGCAATCCACCTGCTCTAGACCCATCATGCTGCTAGGAAGGGATTCTAATGCAGTGACATCGATGGAGTGGTGATATATTTTTAAGTCAGGATGGTGAGTGGCTTGGAAGGTCACTCGCAGGTGGCATTGTTCCCTTATATCAGCTGCCCTTGTTCTTCTCTATGCTAGCAGCTGTAGGATTGGAAGGTTCTACCTAAGGCTACAGTGAATTTCTACAGTGCATCTTGTAGCTAGTACATACTGCTGCTATGGAACATCAGTAGTGGAGGGAGTGGATGCTTGTGGATGTGATATCACTGAAGGGACTGCTTCGTCGTGGTGGATGGTATCAGGTTCCTTGGAGGCAAGTAGGAGTATTCCATCAAACTCCTCACATGTGCCTCGTAGATAGTGGACAGGCTTTGGGGAGTCAGGAGGTCAGTTACTCACTGCAGTATTTCTAGGGTCTGACCTACTGTATTTATATGGTGAATCTAGTTTAGATTCTGCCAATGGTAACCCCGAGGATATTGATGGTGGGGGATTCAGTGATGGTAATACCCATGAATGTCAAAGGTGTTGTGGTTATTGAAGATGGTCATTGTCTGACATGTGTGAAATGCCAATGTTACTTGCCACTTTTCAGGCCAAGCCTGGATATTGTTGCATTTGGATATGGTCTGCTTCGGTATCTGAGGAGTCACAAATGTTGCTAAACTGTGTGTAACCATCAGATTGGTGAACACCTTCACTTCTGACCTTTGATGTTAAGAAGGTGCCTTTGAAAATAATTAACCCTCATTCCGAAGGAGTTTTAAATTACACCTGTAAGCAATTGGAGAATCTTGACCCAGGAACAGGTCCATCCACCAGAGGGAGCTCAGTTCTCACCTTAGGGGCAGCAACTGATACCCTCAGACTAAATCAGAACAAGGTGCATCAATTCACTTCTTTTGTTGAGTAATATATAAAACAACTTGCTATTTCAGACCTGGCTAAAGCAGTCTCGTCCCCTTGTAACCTGCTGTACTTGAATTTCTTGATAAAAGCGAACAAACGATTTATTTCACCTGCAGCTCCAGATTGAGGAAATGTTGGCCCAAATTGCTGTTCAAATTACCTGAGAATGGACTTGACTTTTCAGGATAACTCTGCCGTGAAGTCTACAAACATGATCCTCATATACATGTGTCTGAAATATAATTCATGATAGCAGTTAGGTTGCTTTTTGCATTTGTCTAAGGGATGGTGCTGGTTGTTCATATTTTATGATTTTTCTATTTGAAAAGAACACAGAAACAATAAGAATACTAATCTCTACTTATTCACTTGGAATTCCCAGCAATTCAGCTACATTTGGTGAGAGCCTTGGTCTTGCATGGATTGTATCACTGTATCAGGAACAGCATATGACTTAATTATCCATTGTAATTGAGGGCCTGATATGTTAGACCAGTACTAGATATGTTTGCTAATTGGATCTGGAAATTAATTGCTTCATAGATTGTGGATCTAAATCTATCTAAATAGTATACAATTCATTCTGTCTATACATATGGCCATAGCTTATATCATAGGTCACAATGATTGCATTTACTAGAAGCTTACAATGTTAATGATCCATATTTTTAAGTCATGAATATGGCCTGTAGAAAGCCACCTACATAAAACCCACAGTACAGAAAATGCCGCTCAGCCCAACTGTTCTGCGCTGGTGCTTATCCTCCACATAAGGCTTCTCCCACTCTAATTACCCCTTCCCAACCTGCCACTGTATCCCTCTACTCTTTACTTCATCACCTATACATAAGCCTTTCCTTGAATGCATTGAGCTATCTGTTTCAATCAGTCCATGTGATAATAAGTTTCACATTCTCACATATCTGTGCAAAAGGTTCTTCATTTTTTTTTCATTTAATTTGTTTGTGGCAATTTTATATACATACCTCTTTTTTAATATTGGTCTCTGCTTCAATGGGAAGAATTTCCTAATCCCCATCCAGTTGAACTCTTCAAAGTTCTCCAGAGAAAAGAGCACTGCCCAGCCTGATCAATCTTCTCTAATTATTGCAAGCTCTCCGTTCTACATTTCCTCAATGCTTCAAGTATCCTTTCTGCAGTCCGGAGGTGTTATTCTACTTTATAAATCTTAGAATCCCTACAGTGTGGAAACAGGCCCTTTGGCCCAACAAGTCCACACCAACCATCCGAAGAATAATCCACCCAAACCCAATCCCATTACTCTAAACTTACCCCTACCAATGCACCTAACCTACACATCCTACACTAACCTACACTATGGACAATTTAGCATGGCCAATTCACCTGACCTGCACATCTTTGGTTTGTGGGAGGAAACTGGAGCACCCAGAGGAAACCCACGCAGACACACGGAGAATGTGCAAACTCCACATAGACAGTGGTCCAAGACTGGAATCGAACCTGGGTCCCTGGCACTGTGAGGCAGCAGTGCATACCACTGAGCCACTGTGCCAGCTGCCAGGCCTAAATCCTCATGTCCTGAACTTTGTGGAGTCCGATAAGTGGTCTTATTGAAGATCTTTTTGAAGGTTCACTGCATTTGCTTGTGTACTCTTTCTGTTCCTTTTTCATAAAATTTGCAAAGGCTTGTTAAACGTCAGCTTTCTTTTCAATGTCAACTTTGACTTTTTCATTGCATCTGGAAGCATCATTTTGTCACTTTTTAGCAAGGTCTCCAGCATCTTTTCCGTTACAGACTTTAACTGTTGTACAATTCACTGTTTAATTTTTCATCCTTTTCACAAGTCACTTTTGCTGTTCTCCATTCCTCACCCTATCTAAGGCAATCTCTTTTTTTTTTAACACATCCAAATGAGTTTTTTAAAAGAGATATGGCATTGTGCTCCTCCTGGCTGACCTTCACAAGGATGGTCTTTTGAAGGGTGTCCTCACTAAAGCTGTGGCGGTACCTACAACACTATCACATTACACATCAAATTTCGACAACAGCTGTTGATTTGATTTTACATTATAGCAGCAATTGCTGAAACCCAACTGGGACTGTAAGTATGTAAAACATCCTGATGCAACTATTCTGCAGAGTGAAGAAGACCTCATCCCCAAAGCTTTGCTGCACAAAATGGTGAGATAGCTTGCTTATACCTGACCACCACAATATTAACTGGAAAGTATTTAGATTTGAGCTATGTGGTCATGTCAGACGTTTGTAGCATGATCGAAGTTGCAAGTAATAGCCAGCTATCTCACAGTGTACTCTGGGACAGGGTTACTCATTTCAATGTAGCTGGTTACTTGCACAGTCTTAAACCAACTTAATTTCCCTTGGAATTATACAATGATTGTGACCTCAAAGATGATATCATCCTTCTAGCATTAGCCAGAATTTTCCAGGGTTATTTCTCCTGTCACATTTCTTTCCGTCGAAATCCAAATTCAAATCATTTGAACCCATCGGCCGAAACGAATAAGTGAGTGACTCTGCAACGTCCATACCACATTTTCATTTTAAAAAAACCCTCAAAATTCTTCAGGAGAAAACAGAAGATAAAAAAGCTGAGGATATCGAAAATGTGATAAAAAGACAAAAGTAAACAGTGGATGCCTTCAGCAGGTCAGGCAGCATTTGTGAAGAAAGTGAAATTAGAGTTAATGTTTCATGTTGAAGACCTTTCATCAAAGCTGGGAAATGTTAGAGATTTCACAGTTTTTAAGTGAGTGCAACAAGGTTTGGGAATATCGGCAATTCTGGGGCATCTAGATGAAATATCATTTTGAATTGTGAAACCAGCACATTACAGGTACAACAGATAACTCTGAGGTTATCCCAAGATGATGCTCTATCACTGATAAATTTGAATGTACAAAGCACATATTCTACAAATACCATTCTTCTGAACATTATAAATGTAAAGCCTAATCGCAGGTCTCAAAGCTGTAACTTTTTAATTATGAAAAAAATACTTGAAACATTTAAGTAAAATAAAGTATGACATATTAAAACCTGGCAAAATTGAGGACTGAAGATGCTGGAAACCTGAGTTTAGATCGGAGTGGTGCTGGAAAAGCACAGCAGGTCAGGCAGCAACCGAGGAGCAGGAAAATCGACATTTCAGGCAAAAGCCCTTCATCGAAATAGAGGCACGAAGCCTCCAGGGTGGAGAGATAAAGCTTGGCTTCATCGTATTACATTGATAGTGATTGTTGCTGTCTAACCCTACCCTAGTACTGCTTACTCTGCCACTGAAGTAGGTATTGTGATGATTTATTATCTCTGAGAATCTTATGATTTATTCCCAGTGCTTTGTTAGTTTACCTCTCACTAGTTTTGTTTTTAACTCATTGTCTGTTCGCTAAGAAATTTAGGCAATTAGGAAGTGGTTTTAGAAATATTTGCTTTCTAAAAGCTGATTCTACACAAAGGAACTTTTATGACTTTTCACTTAATGTATACATTTATATAGTGAACCAAAGTATTGTTTGATCTCATGAATCTTCGGCCCAACTTGTCCACAATTAAACTAGTGAAATGATATTGAGAGGAATGCATTGACATCTGTGCCGGACCTTAGACCATGTAAGGAGGTTTCTACAGAGCATGGTTTGGTTTGAAGTTCACAGAAGTTTCACTCAACAGATTCTAGTTATCAGGAAAGGATGGACAGTTTGTGCATGTATTCACTGGAGTTTGGAAGATTGAGAAATGGTGTTATTGAAACATATAAGATCCTGAGGGAATTTTTCAGCATATGTACTGAAACTCCTTTTAGTTAGGAGAAACTAGAGCATGGGGACAGGATTTAAAAATTATGAGTCTCCCATTTAGGATGGAGATGAGGTGAAAGACCTCCTTTCAGCAGGACTGGGTATCTCCAAGATGCTTTTCCTCAGATATTGGTGGGAGTTGGGTCATTTATTATTTTTAAAGTGGAGTCAGATCCCTGCTTGAGAAGGGAGTCAAAGTGTATCAGGGGTAGGTCCAAAGATAGACTTGAGGTCACAATCAGATCAGCCATGATCTTATCAAGAAGAGAGCAGACTTGAGGATCTGAATGACCCACTCTTGCTGGAATAATAGTCAGAGGCTTGCTCTTCCCTCACTAATTAAAATAAAACCACACCGCACAAACTTGAAATTTGTAGTTTGGAAATATGGTAAATGATTGCATGAGCACACAGGACATTCACTTTTCAGGGACTGGTTTGTGTCCAGGTCTTTTTTTTAAACAAATGTTTTCTCTCTGTTGTTAAGAACTTGGATGGAATCTGTTTTCAACACAGTCTCAACGCAGATCCTACCTTAGATGGATCAATTGTGTAAAACCCTAACATGACAATACATGGCATTTTAATTTGCAGAACCTACATAGTTGGCTTGTGTGGGAAGTGCAATTATCAAATTGTTACATTTGGGATGATCTTTTGATGTGGATACTGCTACGATCCCAAATCACCTACTTTATATTATGATCTGTTTAGGGACCAGTAACTTTTAGTTTTTAAAATAGATATAAAATGAGATCCAGGTGACTTACGAAGTGAATAAAGCCACAAGATTCCATGGTTTTGAACAACAACTTTACTATAAAAGTTAGAGTAATAATACAACCTCCAAAACACATACAAATTTAACACCCAAAATGAACATGCAGTAAATACAGGGAATATACTATTATCACACATCTCATAGTTCATAACAAATGCAATCAGGATACACCCATGGATTTCTCAGTAACTCCCCCCAGTTGTTAATGACAGTGTAGGTCATCAATGATCATTAAATTTCACCAAGAATTATAATCCTATTTGATCTTCTTACTGGGCCCCCTAATTCATAGACTCAATGCCGTTCTGTTTTCTTATCAGCATTACAGCTCAACAGCTCATTTCTGCCTGGAGATTAGTTATTTTTCCCGTCTTCTAGTATTGCCTGAGCCCCAACTGCAGTCTGAACTATTCAACTGCTCTTGGCTGAATGCTCTACCTACACAGAACTTGCGTCATTCAACTGCTTTTAACAGTAGTTAATAATAACTATCTAATTGGAAGCTCTGTCTCTTTCTCTCTCCCACATTCACTGATTTCAGTCCCTGATTTTCACCTTTGAATTTCTGCATCGTGACCTTTGAAAGGTCCTGAATGACCCACTGAACAATCAGCCCCTCCTTTAGTTCTTGGGAAATTGAATGCCAGCAATTAGCAATTCTGGAACAGAGTGTACTCTGAATGTTACATTTTGCAGGGAATGCTACCTTGCTCAATACAATTAAAAAATTTAACCAGAGGGCTTTGTCATAAAACCAAGACACTTCTATAAGGACAGATTTGTAGAACTTCAATAAATTATCAACAGGATGCTAGAGAAACTCAACAGGTTGAGCAACATCCGCATTGAGATAATCAGAGTTAACATTTCAAGTTGAATATGAATTCTTCAGAAGGTTTGCTGATTGTTCCAAACATGAACTAGAAGCACATGATGTTGAAAGTGGGCATATGAAATGTTCCACTATTTATATTCTTTAATTATTTGAGAAAGTACAAATTCATCATCACTTTATTTTCTTTATTTTCATCTACCATTTCTAAAATGTGGAAATTAAAAGGTACAAAATGCAATTTAACAAAACTTCAATGGAAAATACTGCAATACTGCCACTGATAGCCTTACCTACATTCCATTGCCATCAAACATCACTCCACTAATGCTGCACAAGCTATATAAACTCCAGCTCATCTAAAATTCTCACCACCCACATCTTACTTGCATTTGACCTGTTCACACATAACAATTTGCTGCTGACTCCACAGACTCTTTGTCCACTTAATCACTACACAGAGTTGGCTCCTACACTGATATTGGTATGTGTATATTGCTTGATGTGATTGAGGGAAGAAACAATAATAGCTATAGAATGTAGAGTGCTCTGAATACTTTATTGTAAAAAAACACTTGGTTCAGATGAATCACAATAGGATAAAAGCTGTCTCTTGGTATTTGTCCCTGCTTCTCATTCAAATTTTAAAAATAATGACTCACAGAGATTGCCCATAGACTGAAATCTCTGAACTCACTACACTATTCAGAATGTAGCAGAAAAACACAATGAGCCAATTATAATTGTAAATTGCATTGCCATATTGGATGTAGTTACATTTACTTGGAATGACATTCACTCTTCTCTGAGCAAGTTCTGCAATTGTTAACCATTGTCCTTTTTTGGTACTACTTCCTGTTCCTCATGTCATAGAGATGCCAACCAGATATCCCAGCCCAATCTAGTTCCACCTACCAGCACCCGATCCATATCCCTCCAAACCCTTCCTATTCATATACCCATCCAAATGCCTCTTAAATGTTGCAACTGTATCAACTTCCACCACCTCATCTGGCAGCTCAGTCCATACTCGTACCACCCTCTGTGTGAAAAAGTTGCCCCATAGCTTTCTTTTAAATCTTTTCCCTTTCACCCTAAACCTATGCCCTCTAGTTCTGGACTCCCTGACCCCAGGGAAAAGACTTTGTCTATTTACCCTATCCATGTAAACATCTATAAGGTCACCCCTCAGCCTCCGACGCTCCTGGGAAAACAGCCCTAGCCTTTTCAGCCTCTCCCTAAAGCTCAAATCCTCCAACCCTGGCAACATGTCTTCCTTTTTTTTGCTTTGATGATACTTTACAATTTACATTCTGATTGGATGTGCATTCCTTAAGCCCTTCATGAGTCTCATACCTTTTGAGTGAGCATCCAAATAGCTAGTATTCTTACTTGTTCAAGACTTGACAAAACAAAATGAGCTCCTCTTACCCAGAATAGAACAACAGAATGCTTTCTATTGCATTACTTTAATGCCATAATTTTCTCTTTGTTTTCACCTGACATTTCTCCTTTTCTTGTATTCAATGAACAAATGCAGGATACATAGTTAGTACTTTAACCAGGATTGGTAACAATCTGCTGTGTCTCTCCACTCTTTGTGAGGAAGGGTTGCACTCTGACCATTTATTATGTAGAATCATAGTGTGTTTCAGTGTTTTCTAAATATGGTGTACAAACCTGGAGTTTGTGATATAAAAGGTCCCTTTCAAGGGTTAGTGTATCAAATTTAAAATGGGTCTGAAGTCCTTATTTGTGCTTTTTTGAAGCACTCATCAAAACATATTACTGACATGTCAAACAGGAAGTGAGAGAAAATAGACTGGAGTGTCCTTGATCTTCAGCTTTAGGGAATTCCTCTCTATTACTTGCCCAATTTAGGCCCAATATCACATGGAAGTTAAATTAGTGATGTTTGGTATCATTTGCAGCAAAGTATTTTGCAATAGTGAATGGATTTTTTTTCTCTTTTTATGGGTTTGATTCCACCTTTGGGCGACTGTCCGTGTGGAGTTTGCACATTATCCCCATGTCTGCGGGGATTCCCTCTGGGTGCTCTGATTTCTTCCCATCATTCAAAGATGTGCAGGTTTGGGGGATTGGCCTAGTGTTCTAAATTGCCCACAGTGTCGAGGGAAGCGCAGCTAGGTGGATTAGCTGTCGGAAATGCAGGATTACAGGGATAGGAATTAGGGGTGTAGGCCTGCGTGGATGCTGCTCAGAGGGTCGGTGTGGACTCAATGGACCGGTTCCACACTATAGGGATTTTATGAAAATTTTATTTGTCATGCGCCATAGACCAAATTGTCGGATTTTCCGGACCAGTATATAACATTGTCCTCACATTGTCAATCTTGCACCAATTCCCAGGTTTGAATAAAAACCCTCTTACTATAATAGCTTAGTGGATCAACAACTCATTTCAAGTTCTTCTGGTTTCAGGAGAACAAAGACTAATTAAACTGTCAGCCCTCAAACATAACTTAGAAATCGCATTTTGGAAATGTACTTACGTGGCATCTATAATGTCATAAACATCCCATTGTTACAAGCATCATTTTAGTATGACTGCAAGTTATATAATTTCTAAATTATACCTATTCTATTTGACAAAAATACAACTTATTACTCACTATCATAATAATACAAACCAAAACCAGTAATGTCAAAGCCAAAGATGAAACATATACAATGGGGTTTGGTGGGGGGTGGGCGTTAAACCATTGTAAAAGCCCACAAGCAGAATGAAAATGCTGATATTAAGGAGTTCATACCAAGATGTGTTTTAGGTAATGTCAACACAGATGTCTTTGGTTGGCAAATAAGCATACTATGGTGTCTTGTCACTTGGAAAACTGACTTTTGTCACATTGCATTTGAGTTAGACCAACTGAATGTGGAGTCATAAATGTAGCAGTCATATCTCAAGACAGGTATGAGAAATATCTGAAGTTTAATGAACTCAAGTCGAAATAAGGATAAATACAATTTAAACATAATCCCCAACCATTTCAATTATTTCCCTTCAAAAGGTAATGGCTCCTGCTTTATGTAGTGTGATCAATACCTATTCATCCTAAAGTAAAAACCATTTACAACTGAGGTCACATGACTACGACAAGTCAAATGTATAGTGTCTTTACAAATGCATTTCTCCAAACATGCCCCCTTCATAAATAAGCAAACATTTCTTCTTTTTCTTTTGGAACTTCTTCCCATGTTAATAGTTCTGATAAGAATAAGTTTGTCCTCTCTCAAAAGATATGCTCAGAGCAGGATCTCTTATGCCTGAGATAATCTAATCTTAATGAAATCATATTTCAGTTAACCAGACTCTCAGGATTCAGGTGGATGTGTCAGTGGTGTCATACACTGGTTAATATTTCCATTAAGTTCTGATATTCAACAAATACAGTTCATAAATAACATTAGTAACAATCCATATCTTGTGTCTTCAAGGCCTTCAAACTTTCTCCGGTCTTTATCACCCCTCAGTGACATCTATGGTGGAATACAGTCTATAAAACTCTTTCCCAGCACTGATAATGAAGTTGTTACTCTTAGTTGTTCAGGTTTCTTGTTTAGTTTTGTAGCTATTTCATAGTTCTGCCATATAGATCGAAACAACTTCCAATTGTTTCATGCTGCCTTCCATTTCCACAAGACTGGAAAATTCACAGCCAATTTTATTCAACCAGAGTGAGTCAAAGTTGTAGACTGCAGTTCTAATTTTTTAATTGCAAAAATGTACTTTTTTCTAACAAATCTTTATATGCATTCAGTTACTGAAACAGTTTAGTATAGTCTTTGCACATGAATAACAACCATTTGGCAATCTCTGTGATTCCAACAAAATCCAAGGCATTTCTTACTCGTACAGCACTATATTTACATACATTGAGACACTGAGCGGGTATAACAACTGAATGGAACCCCATTGTACTTACGCAGAAAGACTTTAGATGGTGGTCTTTCCCCACTGCACTTTGGCGTCAGCTGCCCCAAGCTTTGGTGTATCCCTTAGCATGTAGCCCTGGACCTTGGAATGTGTCAGTCTGCAACACTCAGTCAAGGTCAACTCTTTACACTGGAAGAGCAAAGAGCATCTTTCACCAGGTTCCAAGAGCAGTCGATATTTGTCTCTGTGTGTCCCCAATGGAACAACACGTAGAACACAGAGTTCTGCGTCACAGAGCTGCTCCGGACAAACATTGACAAAAATCACTGCATCTCCCTCCAGAATTTCTTGCCAAAAGGAGATGTTTGACCATCTCTTCCCCTTTCCACAGCTACTTCAAGGACAGTGTGTGGTGGTGCACAGAGTACAGGCGTGCATAAATGATCTGATGGACAGTGCCTTTCTCTACCACCAGCCAAGCAGGTTCATAGCTCCTTGAAAGTGGAGTTCCAAGTAGATAGGATAGTGAAGAAGGTGTTTGGTATGCTTTCCGTGATTGGTCAATGTATTGAGTACAGGAGTTGGGAGGTCTGTTGTGACTGTACAGGATGTTGGTTAGGCCACTTTTGGAATACTGCATTCAATTCTGGTCTCCTGCTATAGGAAGAATGTTGTGAAACTTGAAAGGGTTCAGAAAAGATTTACAAAGATGTTACCAGGTTTGGAGGGTTTCAGCTATAGGGAGAGGCTGACTGGGGCTATTTTCCCTGGAGTGTTGGAGGCTGAAGGATGACCTTATAGAGGTTTATAAAATCATGAAGGGCATGGATAGGGTAAATCAACAAGGTCTTTCCCCCGGGTTGGGTGAGTCCATAGGTTTAGGGTGAGAGGGGAAAGATATAAAAGGGACCTAAGGGGTAACGTTTTCATGCAGAGGGTGGTGCGTGCATGGAATGAGCTGCTAGAGGAACTGGTGGAGGCTGGTAAGATTACAATGTTTAAAAGGCATCTGGATGGGGACATGAATAAGAAGGGTTTAGAGGGGTATTGGCCAAATGCTGATAAATGGGACTAGATTTATTCAGGATATCTGGTCAGCATGGATGAGTTGGATTGAAGGGACTGTTTCCGTGCTGTGTATCACTGTGTGTCTTTGTGCTTGTTGGAAAGTTCTGACGATGAATCGACAGTGTGGTGCTGGAAAAATACAGTAGGTCAGGCAGCATTCGAGGAGTAGAGAATCGATGTTTCAGGCATTAGCCCTTCATCAGGAATGAGGCTTGTCAGCCAAGGAGGCTGAGAGATAAATGGGGGGCACCGGGGGCGGGTGGGGGGGCTGTGGAGTGGGAGGAAACGTAGCTGAGAGTGCGATAGGTAGCTGAAGTTGGGGGTAATGGTGATAGGTCGGAGAGGAGAGTGGAGCAGATAGGTGGGAAGGAAGATGGACAGGGAGGACAGTTCAAGAGGGCGATGCCAAGTTGGAAGGTTGGAACTGGGATAAGGTAGGGGGAGGGAAATGAGGAAACTGGTGAAATCCACATTGATGCCATGGAGTTGCAGGGTCCCAAGGTGGAAGATGAGGCGTTCTTCCTCCAGGTGTCGGGTAGTAAGGGTTTGTCGATGGAGGAGGCCCAGGACCTGCATGTCCTTGGCGGAGTGGGAGGGGGAGTTAAAGTGTTCGGCCAGTGGGTGTGGGGTTGCTTTGTGCGTGTGTTCCGGAGATGTTCTCTGAAGCATTCTGCAAGTAGGCGGCCTGTCTCCTCAAAGTAGAGAAGACTGCATCAGGAGCAACAGATACAGTAAATGACATGTGTGGAAGTGCAGGTAAAACTCTGATGGATGTGGAAGGCTTCTTTGGGTGGAGCTGAGGGGGGGTGGGGGGGTTGGGCGCAGGTTTTGCAATTCTTGCAGTGGCAGGGGAAAGTACCAGGAGGGGAGGATGAGTCGGTGGGGGGCGTGGACCTGACAAGAGAGTCACGGAGGGAATGGTCTTTATGGAAAGTGGATAGGCATGGGGAGGGAAATATATCTCCGGAGGTGGGGTCCGTTTGTAGGTTGCAAAAATGGCAGAGGATAATACAATGTACCCAGAGTTTGGTGGGATGGAAGGTGAGGACCGGGGAGTTCTGTCCCTGTTGCAGTTGGAGGGGTGGGGTCAAGGGTGGAGGTGTGGAAAGTGGAGGAGATGCGCTGGATGGCATCGTCGACCACATGGGAGTGGAAATTGCGGTCTTTGAAGAAGGAGGGTTCTGGTGTGTTCTATGGTGGAACTAATCCTCCTGGGAAAAAATGCAGCAGAGGTGGAGGAATTGGGAATAAAGGATAGCATTTTTACAGGAAGCAGGGTGGGAGCAGTTGTCATCCAAGTAGATGTGAGAGTCGGTGGATTTGTAGAAAATGTCCATGTTGAGTTGATCACCGTTGATGGAAATGGAGAGGTCCAGGAAGAGGATGGAGGTATCTGAGATCATCCAGGTGAACGTAAGGACAGGGTGGTGGGCTTGGAGGTCTTCGTCATGGCAGGTAGAAGGCCTCATTTCCCCAACGCCTCATCTTCACCATGAACATCCAGTCCCTATACACCTCTATCTACCATGATGAAGGCCTCAAGCTGTTTCGTTCTCTCCCAGTGTCCCCAACAGAACCCCTCCACTGACACTCTCATTTGTTTGGCTGAACTGGTCCTTACCTTCAATAATTTCTCCTTTGAATCCTCCCATTTCCTCCAGACCAAAGGGGTTGCCATGGGCACCAGCACGGGCCACAGCTATGTCTCTCTTTCTCTCTTTGTCGATTATGTGGAACAGTCCATCTTCCACAGCTGCAGCAGCACCACTCCCCACCTTTTCCTCCGCTACATTGATGACTGTGTTGGCACTACCTCGTGCTCCCACGAGGAGGTTGAACAGTTCATCAATTTCACCAATACGTTCCACCTTGACCTTAAGTTCACCTGGACCATCTGAGACACTCCCCTCCCCTTCCTTGACCTCTCCATCTCCATCAAAGGTGATCGACTCATAATGGGCATCATCTGCAAACCCACTGACTCCCACAGCTACCTGGACTACACCTCCCCCCAGCCTGCCTCCAGTAAAAATATTATCCCTCATTTCCAATTCCTTCATTTCTGCCGCATCTGCTCTCAGGAGGATCAGTTCCACCACAGAACCGACCAGTTGGCCTCCTTCTTCAAAGACTGCAATTTCCCCTCCCACGTGGTTGATGATGTCCTCCAGCACATCTCATCCACTTCCTGCATCTCCGCCCTTGAACCCCACACCTCCAACCACAACAAGGACAGTAATCTTCCACCCCACCAATGTTCCCCCCCCCCCCCCCAGCCCCAACCCCCTCCCATTTATCTTTCAACCTCCCCCGGCCCACAAGCCTCATTCCTGATGAAGGGCTAATGCCCGAAACGTCGATTCTCCTGCTGCTTGGATGCTACCTGACCTGCTGTGCTTTTCCAGCACCACCCTCTCGACTCTGATCTCCAGCATCTGCAGTCCTCACTTTCTCCCAGTTCTGATGATGAAGCATTCTGCCAAATGACTTTGACATTCTGCTCAGGGAACCCTGCAACAGGACACATGCTCCTTTTCCCTCTGGGTCTCAAGAACTCTACCTGCTGACTACTTCCTGACAGATCTGTGGTCAAAAGCTTTTTCTTTTGACAAATGTTTCCAAAAGGACAGTTGATACGGAACGGTCCAACTACTTGGAGTGTTCAGTTGCATGGAGGCCAGACCCATCCTTTACTCCTGGCTGTCCCCTAGGACAAAGTGAGGACTGCAGATGCTGGAGATCAGAGTCCGGGGTGTGGTGCTGGAAAAGCACAGCAGGTCAGGCAGCATCGGAGGAGCAGGACGTTTCGGGCGAGAGTTCTGAAGAGTCAGAGACATTGAGCTGCACACTTCCAAAACCCAGCTTCAGGGTGTTTAACAGCTACTCAGATCTGAACTGATTTGGAGATGCCGGTGTTGGACTGGGGTGTACAAAGTTCAAAACCATAAAACATTATATCTGAAATGAAAGCAACTTCCAGCAGGCGGCACATAAGTGCAGCCCAGCCACTGTTGTGTTCTTGCACACGCATTCCACCAGACATCTCCCCCTCGCTTTTACACTCTGCCCAGCGATTGTAACAGGAAGGACTCGGAAACTTTTTTTTTGGACTGGTAGGAAAATAACGCCAGGGAGGGGACACAGAGCCGGGTGCACAGGCTGGGAATGAGGAAGGCTTGCAAATGTTAAGAGGCTGAGGTGGCGCGCGGAGTGGGGGAACTCGGGGACGCGCACGGGGAGGGAGGAGTCCCGACTCCTGGCCCTGAAGACATTGTTACTGCGTGCAGCGCTCCTGAAGACAGGGTAAAGACAGAGAGAGACGCGGAAGTGAGTGGGACCTGTTGACTGATGCTGCCAAGCTTGGGTGAGTGAAGTGTCCAGGGGAGAGCCACTTTGACACAGGTAGACTGTAGAGGTTGGGATGGTATCCACTGGAAAGGATGTCCTGTGTGATTCAATGTAACCCTTTAACTGTGTTGCAACTGCTGGACACAGAGAGAGAAAGACACGCGTCGCAAATCTAAAGTTCGCCTAGCCCTAGCCAGCCCGCAATTTACTGCGAGCTTTGCCGTTTACCTTCCCAGTGTAGTTTGTAATAAATATTAATAATGATACCCAGGGCACACAGCGGTGTGGTGACCGTGCAGGCTTGGGGATTGTTACCTGGTTCATGCACCCGAATGTGATCATCCCTGAGACGGTGATTCTGAGCAACTGCAAATCGTGTCGTGTGGGACATGTTAATTACAGGGGACATAGAAGTCGTTCACACACCCGCTGCATAATTTGCTTCAAAGATATTTCTGGTTGCAAGATGGATTTCTTCCCCGCCTCTTCCCCCAATTTCGAGTAACGCTTGAGCAACGCCCTAATAGTTTTCGCTCTAGCATTTGTAAAATAATAAACGAGATACTGGCAATAAGGAAACAACATTTTTAAACATGTCTATTACAAGTGAGTGTGTTAAGTGGACCAGAGTATTTCCTTATAACAAATGATTGACAATTATTTCTAAACTTGGGAGTATTTAGCTTCTTATTGTAGTTGGCAGTTATATTGGAAGTAATTCAACATCTATAGATTTATACAAGTGGCAGCTAATGTTACAATAACAGCAACACAAAAGAATGTAAAACAACCTAATGGGAGGGCAATATTGTAAAAACAAAACTTAAGTTGAATGTGGACTTATGGTGCCTCAGCAGAATAGCATCCTCCCCAGCTTTTTACACATGCTTACTGGTGTGACATCACTGAGTTAGCATTGAACTTGCCACCTTGTGCTCCAAATGGTTTCTGTGATATCGAAAATGTTTCTGATCCAGCAGACATATGGAACTGTATTTTGTCAGCAATTTGCAACAGTAGTCAAAACATCTTTTTCAATTTAAAGAGTATGAAATTGGCTTTAATATTGGTATATGAAGCGAACAGGCTGAGGGACATGTGTAATGTGTAAAAGAGAAGAAAGAGTTTTGCGTTTATAGAGCATTTTTATGACCAATGAAAACTCAAAGCTTTTTAGATTAGATTAGATTACTTACAGTGTGGAAACAGGCCCTTTGGGGCCAACAAGTCCACACCGACCCGCCGAAGCGCAACCCACCCATAACCCTAACCTAACACTACGGGCAATTTAGAATGGCCAATTCACCTGACCTGCACATCTTTGGACTGTGGGAGGAAACCGGAGCACCCAGAGGAAACCCACGCAGACACGTGGAGAATATGCAAACTCCACACAGACAAATCACCTGAGGTGGGAATTGAACCCGGGTCTCTGGCGCTGTAAGGCAGCAGTGCTAACCACTGTGCCACCGTGCCACCCTAAACAGTGTTATTTACAGCCAGTGTATTTTTGTTTTGCTGTGTGTAATGCAGGAAATGCTCCAGCTAGTTTGTGCTCAATTAACTTTCCTAAAAAGAAATGTGGGAATAGCCAGGATTTTCATTGTGATATTGATTAGTGGAGAAATATTGGCTGGAAATAACATGCCTGCTTCTCAAAGTCGTGTCTTGACATGGAAAGACTGATAGAGTGGATGTAAAGGTAATGGTTCCCATTTTTGGGTGATTCAGGCGTGTCATAAACAAGGTGGTCATTAATAAATTCAACAGAAATGTATTTATTCATGCTCTGAGTGTGGAACTCAGTACACCGTGGTATAGTTAGGTAAATAGTATTGCATTGAAGGTTAAATGAGATTATCACTTGTGATAGGAAAAGGAGGTTTTGCTGAGAGAGTTAAATGAAAAGGAGTGTGAGGACACTTGTAAGGAGCAAAATAAACTGCATGAATTTGTTCGATCAGGTTGCATTTCTTGATCTTGATAAATAACATGGGTTTACGTAATTTGCAAATCTCAAAAAACAAAGAAAATTTACAGCCCAGGAACAGGCCCTTCAGCCCTCCAAGCCTGAGCTGATCCAAATGTACTGTCTAAACCTGTCGGTCAATTCCTAAGCATCTGTATCCCTCTGCTCCCCACCTACTCCTGCATCTGTCCAGATGCATCTTAAATGAATCTACCGTGCCTGCCTCTACCACCTCTGCTGGCAACGCGTTCCAGCCACCCACCACCCTCTGTATGAAGTACTTGCCGTGTGTATCCCCCTTAAACTTTCCACCTCTCACCTTGAAAGCGTGACCTTTCGTTATGGAATCCCTCACCCTGGGGAAAGGCTTGTCTCTATCCACCCTGTCTATACCCTTCATGATTTTGTAAACCTCAATCAGGTCCCCACCTCAATCTCCTTTTTTCTAATGAAAATATACCTAACCTACTCAACCTCTCTTCATAGCTAGCACCTTCCATACCCGGCAACATCCTTGTTAAACCTTCTCTGCACCCTCTCCAAAACATCCACATCCTTTTGGTAATGTGGCAACTAAAACTGTACACAGTATTCCAAATGTGGCCGAACCAACGTCCTGTACAATTTTAACAACTTGCTAACTCTTATACTCAATACCGCATCCAATGAAGGCAAGCATACTACATGCCTTCTTGACCACTCTATCCACCTGTGCAGCAACCTTCAGGGTGCAATGGACCTGCACTCCCAGATCTCTCTGCCCATCAACTTTTCCCAAGGCTCTTCTGTTCAGTGTATAAATTGCTCTAGAGTTAGTCTTGCCTAAATGCATCCCCTCACATTTGTCTGGATTAAAATCCATCTGCCATTTTTCCACTCAACTCTCCAGTCTATCTATATCCTCCTGTATTCTTTGACAGTCCCTTATGCTTTCTGCTACTCCACCAATCTTCGTGTCATCTGCAACCACCAATCTTCGTGTCATCTGCAACCACCAATCTTTGTGTCATCTCATACAGGTTTATTTAACACCTTAGTCAACAGCTTGCAATTACAGCTAAGTATGCATGCATCAAGGCACTGTCCTGCTTCTGCTAGACTGCACAGTTAGTAGAAGAGACTAGGACCCAAGAGCACAGTTTTAGGGAAAAGGGATGACCCTTTAGAACTGAGATGAGGAGAAATCTCTTCAGCCAGAGGGCAGTGAATCTGTGGAATTCATGTAGAGGTCAAGTAATTGAGTGTATTTAAGACAGATAGGTTCTTGATTATTAAGGGAATCAATGATTATGGGGAAAAGACAGAATGGTGTTGAGAAACATATCAGCTACAATTGAATGGTGGAGCAAACTCTAGGTCAGACAGCCTAATTCTGCTACTGTACCTTATGGTCCTGTAGTCATGTGGTTTCATCATGGTCTTTGGTCATTACCATATCTAGATCTGAATGCAATTGGGTGGTGTTGTAAAACAGAGGGACTTGGGGTTACAGGTACATAAGTCTTTAAAGTTTTCTTCACATACAGACAGGGTGGTTACAAGGGCATTTAGTATGCTTGCTTTCATTGCTCAGCCCTTTGAGTATAGGAATTGGGAAGTCATGCGGTTATACAGGACGTTGATGAGGCCTCTTCTAGAATGATGTGTCCAGTTCTGGTTACCCACTTATAGGAAGGATATTAGTAAGCTGGAGAGGGTTCTGAAGACACTTAATGGAATGTTACTGGGTATGGAAGGTTTGAATTATAAAGAAAGGCTGAGTGTTTTTTCACTGGAGTATAGGAGGTTGAGATGCAATCTGATAGAAGTTTATAAAATAATAAGTATATAGATAGAGTTGACGGTAGTTATCTTTCCCTAAGATTGGGGATAACAAGATTAGGGGGCACACTTTTTAAGGTGTGAGGAGAGAGATTTAAGAAAGACACGAGGCAAATTCTTAACGTGGAGGGTAGTTTGCATATGGAATGAACTTCCTAAAGAAGTGGTGGCTGCGGTACAATTACAATGTTTAAAAGATATTTGGATAGATACACAAACAGGAAAGGTTTGGAGGGACGTGGGCCAGGAGCAGGCAGGTGGGACTAGCTTAGTTTGGGATTATGTTTGGCATGGACTGGTTGGACCAAAGGGTCTGTTTTTTTGCTGTATGATGCTGACTCTGTAACACCACTCTTAATGCAGTAACTAGGTCCTTTCTTTCCCCTCTGTCAAGAAAAATTCCATATTAGGGTTGTTGCAATCTATTTACACAGAAACAGATTCCAACTTACCAGTTTTTGATTTAACTGACTATAGGGTGGCATGGTGGCTCAGTGGTTAGCACTGCTGCCTCACAGCTCCAGGGAGCCAGATTCAATTCCAGCCTTGGGCGATTATCTGTGTGGGGAATTTGCATGTTCTCCCCATGTCTTTGTGGGTTTTCTCCCGCAATCCAAAGACATGCAGGTTAGGTGAATTGGCCATGCTAGATTGCCTATAGTGTACAGGGGTGTAAAGGTTAGGTACATTAGTCAGGGGTAATTGTAGAGTAGTAGGGGAATGGGTCTGGGTGGGTTACTCTTAGGAAGGTCAGTATGGACTTGTTGGGCCTAATGGCCTGTTTCCACACAATAGGGATTTTATGTTTCTATAGGTGGTTTGACAATTCTGTGATGGTTTAACCTTCCAAAGGTTACACTTCACACTTTGGTGCCCTGAACTTGTAAGTGTTATTAGATTTAACTTTATTGTGACTTGTACTCAAACAAGTACAGTAAAAAGTGTACAAGCTGCTGCTTATGGCACTATTTTATGTACCAAGGTCCCTTAGGTACAGCTTTTTCAGTTACAGTTTATGGGAAAATAGAAATGTAAAAAAATTCCAGCATTGCAGAATTTAGGAATAAATGATAAAATGGTGAAAAAATAGTTCAGCACATCAGTCTTCTGACCCAGTCCACGCTGGGACTTGACTTCAGATTGTGGCGGGCTTTACCTCTGCATCCACGAAGCTGGGAGACCACTCCGGAATCCTCTCAAGGCTGGATGTCCATGCCGAGGCCATACCAGGCTGAGAGACCACCCAAAGACCGCCACGCTGGGCTACTGGGCGATCGCCCCGCCAGGCCAAGAGGACTCCACGCTGGTTCAGCAGTCTGCCACCTCAGGCCAAGAGGTTTTTGGAGTCTTGTGTTGATAGTTGTTCTGATGAGTTTTCACACCTTCATTACCCACACTAGCTTTTGTGTGTGTCTTGTACAGTAATGGCATATTGTACAGTTTCCTGAATTAGCTTCTGTTTCTCCTCTGTGTTGCTGCATTAGGTTTTGTGACTTCAAAGGATTTGTACTCATGGCACACTTGGATCCCCCGATGGGTAATTACGCTCCTTAGGCTGAATGTATGTCTCTGACCTATCATTGTAAGAGTGGATTAGGCATTGTTTCCACACTTTTGTTAGTCATGCACCATCTTCATTCTCTGTTGTGTTTATTTTAAATAAATTTGTCCTGTATCTCTCAGGATGTGGATAGATGATGTGTTGGCAGGGTTGTCCTTCCTTGCCTTCCAAAGATAATCTCTGCTGGTGATGGTGTGCCCAGGTCCAGAATGTAGCTGAAAACGTGTTACTAGAAAAGCGCAGCAGGTCAGGCAGCATCCAAGGAGCAGGAGAATCGACGTTTCGGACGTTTCCTGAAGAAGGGCTCATGCCCGAAACGTCGATTCTCCTGCTTCTTGGATGCTGCCTGACCTGCTGCACTTTTCCAGCAACACGTTTTCAGCTCTGATCTCCAGCATCTGCAGTCCTCACTTTTTCCTCCAGGTCCAGAGTGTAGCCATTTTGGTGTCAGGATTATAGCAGGTAATGAAGTCCTAACCCTGTACTTTTGCTGAAATGCGTATAATTTAGGTGCTGTTCTTCTCATTGGTTTGCACCAAGTCGTTTCCCAATAGCTTGCGATCAGTTTCCTTACTTATTGAGCAGGTAGGTATGAAATCCTGTGATACTGAATATTAGAGCAAGTGTTTTACACTCTTTTTTTATTTGGAAATAGCGGTTTGCGCTGTGATAACCTTTTGGATCTATATCCAGCTGTTTTGTCATCTGGCATTTTCCACTGTCTCTGAGATGCATCCAATTGCAGGATTGTCGTCATCTTTGAGTCATGCTATTACTGTAGGATGTGAGTTTCTGACTGCTTCCTGAGTGATTCAGACATAATATGATGGTCTTCCTGCCATGCACTTATAAATTAAGAATATACAAGGCTGAGATGGATGTTTTTTTATCAGTAAGGGAGTTGAGGGTTATAGGGGAAAAGGCAGGAAAATGGATGGAAGATTATCACATCAGACATGATCTCAGGGAATGCTGGACTTCATGGATTGAATGGCCTATTTTTTTTCTTGTCATATGGTCTTGATAGGTTTTCTCCTGAAGAGTTATGTTGATGATATTGTATTGTTTGATAAGTTTGGTGTGTATTGTGTTAGGAAGCTAGAAAAACTCTTGAGACATCTCTGTGGGTCATCTTTCTCTTGAGGGGCAAACTTGCACTACATGTTCAACTTTGCCTCGGTCAGGAAGGATTCCACAAGCTGAATAGATCGAACCAAACATATTAATTTGACCTTCCTGACACTTCTTGCTTTTGGAGGTATAGATTTTAATTTTGTTCTTCTTTGGTTTTGCCCGTTACCACAATATTGCCAGCAATACAGACACATCCAGAAATATTTTCTGTAATTCTGTCTGTATGGTGCTGATTCAGATCCTGACTAAAAGGCTGAAAGGCAGTCTCTGGAAGCCATAGCTTTCAAATGGTGTTCTGAGAGTAGTGACTTCCTGAGATTTCTCTGCCAAGTGTACTGACAAAGAAATCTGTTGTTTGGCTTAGAAAATAATTTAGCTCCTGAAAATTTGGATTTCAGGACCTGTAATTTTGGCATTTTGTGTGCATATTCCCTGTGAGAAAGTTTTTGATTTCTTGAGTCTGAACATACCCAGACCAATCCAGTTGTCTTCAGCAATCATCTTATAGGACTGCATCAGTCTGAATGCAGGTGCACACACTGGATAATGCCATTACATTTCATAACCAACTTACTCTTCAGCTCCTGTTATAAGTGAGCAGGAAGGAGTAGGTTGATGGAACGCATCTTCATTTAAGGTTCATTATAGCATTGCCTATGAAGCTTCCTATGCTATCAAATCTGACTGGGCACAACTGTTGATTGTCTCCGTGTCAATGTTCTTGGTCTTGGTAATTGATATCTTGGCGATCTGTTCAATGGTCACAGTATTGTGATGTGTACGTGCCAGTAATCCTACTCATGTCCACTAAGGGAAATGCTTGGGGTTTCCAAGAAGAAATTCTATAGTTTTATTTCATCATCTGTGTACTAATATAAGGGATGGCTGAGCCATAATGTAGTTAATTTTGTTGTAAATTTTGTCATTGGCTTCTAATAGTCTAGGTACACATTTGACAAGATTATGTCTGGTCAGGTGTTTGCACTAGCACACAAGCCAGTGTTGATCTTGAGTGTGTGTTAGCTAACTTCCTTCGGGTATATGATGTCAAAGATGAAAGCTTCTAACTGTGGGGGTGAAGCCAACCAAGATGCAATGTTACCAAAGCATTGATGATCATTGAATGAATATCCACTTCCACTATCTGCTCAGATAATTACCCGTAATTACCCTTGTTGAAACACCTCTAGATAATTTGATTCAAATAGCTGTTATCTGGACAGTGTCGTATTGTCATTTATCATATTCATGTGGCATGCCAAGGGTCATGTGTCTTGTCATCTGGCATGTCATGTGCCATTTGTGTCATTTACATGTTGGGTGTCATGTCATGGGTCATACGTCGCATATCACATCTTGTGTTGTCATATGGGCCATTATCATGTATCACATGGCATTTCAGGTGTTGCCATGTTATGCGGCATTGTCATGTCACGATGTGACACTATCATGTCATATGTCATGACACGTGTCATGTGTCAGAGTAACCCTATATTAACATGACACATGACTTGATGTGATGTTTTCTGGGTTACTCTGCATGCATTCTGTCCTCTGTCCTCTGTACTGTGTTCATCTTCAGAAAGTACTGATTGTTATGTAATTATGTTTCTGGGGTCGTGTTGCAAATGTCATTTCTGTAATGTTTCATGCTTTGTCTGAGGCATTCTGTGTTCTTGAAATTTGCACCACTCCCTTGTTTATTTTTGAGAAAAATCACCAATGTCAATCACAATGTCGTATCACCATGGATTCAGCTTACTAATGCTCATTCATTTTTATTTAACAGCTCAGACTACAATTTGTAGTTACAGACTGCACATGAAGGTTTGAAACGTGGTTTCATCTTGGCTCCTTGACTCATTTGCATATACAGTTCCTAAAACCAGCATCTCTTAAAATAATAATCTCTTATAACATACAACAGATATGTTATAAAACAGTGTTAAAATCTTGCCTGGGAGCACTGTGGTTGAACATGTGTGGTGTCCTGTGAAGTAAGAGAACCAAGATCCTGGGCTGTAATTCCTCCCCTGGTGAGATTTTAATTTCAGCCATGCTGTTGGGAAATGTGTGGAAGCAACAACTAGGAAGGAAGGCCAGTCAGCTGGCTTAACCATATTCCTCTTACCTACTACATAAACATAGTACAGTACAGTACAGGTCTTTCGGCCATCTATGTTATGCTGGCCTTTTATCCTCCTTTTAAAGGTCAGACTAACCTATATACCCTTCATTGCACTATCTTCAATGTGCATATCCAAGAGTCGCTTAAATGTCCCTAAAGTATCTGACTCTACTACCATCGCTGGCAATGCATTCCATGCACTCACCACACTTTGTATAAAGAACCACCTCCGACATCTCCCCTAAACTTCCACTAATCACCTTAAAATTAAGTCTCCTCCCTGGGAAAAAGTCTCTGGCTATCCACTCTATCTATGCCTCTCATCATCTTGTATACCTCTATTAAGTCACCTCTCCTTCTTCACTTCAACGAGAAAAGCCCTAGCTCCCTCAACCTTTCTTCATAAGACATGCCCTCCAGTCCAGGCAACATCCTGGTAAATCTCCTGTGCACACTCTCTAAAACTTCCATATCTTTCCTATAATGAGGCGACCAGCACTGAACACAATATTCCAAGTGTGGTCTAACAAGGGCTTTATAGAGTTGCAGCATCACCTCGCAACTCTTAAGCTCAATCCCCTTCCTAATGAAAGCCAACACCCCATACATCATCTTAACAAGTCTATCAACCTGGGTGGCAACTCTGAAGGCTGTATGGGCATGGACCCCAAGATTCCTCTGTTCCTCCACACTGCCAAGAATTCCGCCCTTACTCTGTATTCAACATTAATATTGGCCCTCCAAAGTGAATGACTTCACACTTTTCCAGGTTGAACTCCATCTGCCACTTATCAGCCAGTTCTGCATCCTGTCAATGTCTCATTGCAACCTGCAATAGCCCTCCACACTATCCACAATGCCACCAACCTTTGTGTCATCAGCAAGCTTACTAACCCGCCCTTCCACTTCCTCATCCAAGTCATTTATAAAAATCACAAAGAGCAGAGGTCCCAGTACATGTAGAGTTTCAATGGTAAAATCTTAGAGTACAATTTAACCTTGTCATACGGAGAGACTACCATTAATTTTGTCTATCCCTTATTATTTTATAAACCTCTAGCAGCTCACTCCTCAACCACCTCTGCTCCAGTGAAAAATATCCCAGCCTATCCAACCTCTCTTTATAATGCAAACCTTCCATCCCCGGCAACATCCTGGTAGATCTCTTCTAAACCCTCTCCAACTTGATAATATCCTTCTTTTTACTGGGTGGCCAGAACAGGACAGTGTGTTCCAGAAGATGCCTCAACCATGTCCTGTACAACCTCAACACGACTTCCCAACTTCTATACTCAAAGGACCAAGCAACGAAGGCAAGTGTGCCAAATGCCTTTTTAACCATCCTGCCAGTATGTGATGTAAACTTCAAAGAATTATGTACCTGCTCCACTATGTAGCAGGGTAGAGGAACCGAGGAAGAAAGTGACTTGTTTAAGAAAAAAGTACTGATTGCCACAGACGTATTGGCACTCTTTGAAACACTTTACTCAAACAAATAGATTTTTATTTAATCTCGTGGGTTCCTGTAGAGCCATTATGAACTGCATTATATTCTTGTTTTTCACTTTCTTTTTCAGATGCGTAGTTGAGATTTTTTGTTATTGATTAAAAGGGGTGGGTATGGGCTGTGCAGAGTGTGCCAGCATTTATTGTCTAGCCCTAGTTGCCCTTGAGAGGATGGTAATGCGACTTAACTTAGTGCCTCAAGGAAGCCAAATTCTACTGTAAAAATAGTAAATTGCTGGCAAGCTTCAGCTCTCAGTGATAGCACATACAACTGACCACAAATCATATTTGAACTCCTGAGAGTGCAACTGGGGGCTCTGTAACATAATCCTGATACTACAAGACTACTTATTTCGATGTTTAGAGGATTACTTTTACCTTGGAGTTTACCTTGGACTTGCCTCTCATTGTTGGATTACACCAGTGTTTCACAGTACTTGATTCAGAAAGTGAGAAGTATGAAAAAGAGTGTTGGTAAACTCTTTACTAGGGGGTACTTTGTATTTTGCTTCAGCTTGATTACCCTTGCTCAAGGGAAGCTAATAACTAGTATCTTAAAATAACTTGCAGCTTAGCTTCACTTTGGGCTCAATCTGGTCTCTAACTTGTAACTACATAATAACAACCAAAAATAATATGTATATGTTGTGGGTTTGTTCATGCATCAAAAATGTGAAAATTGAAAATTATTTTTATTAGCTAGTCAAATTGATTTTATAAAAGTACTTCTGTTTCAATGTATCTTTCAATCAATTGCAAGTTTGCAAACCAGTATTTTCTCTGATATTTTATGAACTTTTCCTCTGGTCTCCTCAGCAGCTTGTAACCTTTTGCGACTGAAGGTGAAAGTGGTTGCATGTCATCCCAACATACAAATTGCAATGATTTGAAAATAAGATCATCTTTGAACGTTTAATGCTCCCAGTTGCCAGTTGTTAAGCAATCAATTTTTGGGGAATATTATAGTTGCTCAGTTCAATTTGTTTAGCTGCATGTAACTTTTTCAATAAAGCTAATGGTGGATTTATTAAAATAAGATTTAACAACAGTTTTTTTAAATTCACAATCCAATAAAAAGATTCTTGCTGGAAGAATTTGTGATAAAGCATTCCAAAATACACATTTTTCTTTTTTTTAAAAAAGAAGTATTGATAAGATTATTAAATTAACCACAGCATTATTTGCCAAGTTCCGTACCAAATAATTGTTTTCTTTGCTTGGTTGCAAGTTGCCAATTTAAATTTCAATCTAAAATGTTTTTTGTTGAGTTGTACTTTACTTCAAAAAAATTAATTTAAATGAACTGTCATTTATTCAATTGTATATCAATATTTCACACAGCATGTGATGTGTGTACAGAGCAAGCTGCCAGAGGAGATAGAGGAGATGGGTACAGTTACACTTAAAAGGCATTGACAGTAGTTGGATATATGAATATGAAGGGTTTAGAGGAATATGGGCCAAATGCTGGCAAATGGGTCTTGGTCAGATTGGGAGGTCTGGTTGGAGCAGATGAGTTGGACCGAAATGTCTGTTTTCCATGCTGTATAACTCTAACTTTACAACTGTCAAAGTGTGACATCGACATTGAATGATTTGCGTTTTACTGGTGGTTTGCCAATATGTATGTGTAATGGATACTGGACACAGACGGTTAGTAATCAAAAGCAAATTGTACTTCTTGCTGTTGCAAAACGATTGACTGAATATTGATTAATGCTTTTGTGTAAAATCCAGCAAGGTGATGCCAGAGTAGTAACAGGTGTTACAAAAATTCACTGAAACTGAACTAAAACTTGATGTTTTGAAACATGTTTAGCCTAAGCTGTAGTTGATACCTAGTGCTTTTACTTAGCTGACATTTGGTATCATCCTGGTGTCTAAATTTAGACCGGATATGTGACAACAAAAAAAGGACATCCTGCATTTGCTGTGTTTATTCCTGCACCTTCCACAAAAAATGGTCAACTGAAAAGAATTTTTACTAATACTGAATTTTATTTTTAAAAGTGCTCTGATTTTGATTTATCCTATCAGTTGCAATTTTGGTAATGCAGCTGCTGCTGACTTGTAAACTTTGATTCCACGTTTTCATCTGTTATTCACCCCTGCTAATGAGCCTGAAGATGGGAATGACTCCAGTGAAAGTATAACTTGTATTCATTTATATCCTGTAATATCAGTTTAAGATATTTGATTTTCTTGGATTTAGAAGATTGTCCCTCACGAGAGAAATAGACATTTGATATTACCTGAGCCTCCCCTTGATGTATACAACTGTGTAACTGCTGACCAGTATTTGTTAACTTGATTTAGTTAATAGAATATTTTCCTACTGAAACCAGTGACACGGGTGTTTACTGTCTTGATATATTGCATATTTTTAAAAACATTGTCAAATAAGTTTCACAACATTAACCAGAGGTTTGTGAATGGTTTTAATAAATTGTTGAGCCATGTCCTTTATGTTCGTGGCGATACATTCAGCAGAAGACACTTTGTATGCCGTTTAACTCCTTGTATGGTTGTTCCCCCCTGTTTTTAACAGGCCAAGTTAGATGGGGTTTTTCCCTAGTATGGCGGATTTCAAGAATCAGGTGAGAGGATAGAGATTTGCAAAAGACATGAGGGATAATTTTTTTTGCACAGAGGGTGGTTTGTGTGTGGAATGAACTTCCTGAGGAAGTGGTGGATGTGGGCACAATTACAATGTTTAAAAGATGCTTGGATAAGTACATGAATAGGAAAGGTTTGGAGGGATATGGGCCAGAAACAGGCAGGTGGGACTAGTTTAGTTTGGGATTATATTCGGCATGGACTAGTTGGGCCGAAGGGTTTGTTTCCGTGCTGGATCACTCTATGACTGTATAACATTAGAAAATGAATTTTGAGTGATATTTCATTAAATGTGTTTCTGTGGTTGAGGATTTAACACTTGTACGCACAAAGATTGGTTAATGTTTGGAAGTCTGTTCCACATATGGCAAATGAATGTAGGATCAGTTGTTCACTTTAAATCCGAGATTGCTTAATAAAACGTTATCCAAGACATGAAGGGATATGGGCCAAAGGTAGCTATATGGAGTTAGGCCACAGATCAGCCATGATCTCATTTGAATGGTGGAACAGGCTTGAGGGGCTGAATAGCCTGTTTCTGTTCCTATTAATTAACTCTGTCTGTAATTGGAAGTCTTCTGCCAGATTTGAAAATGCTACAATACAAATGGTTGGCGGCTTTAAAAATACTGAATATCCCCTTGCCTTCTCATATAAAGTAGTATGACCTTGCATGCCTTCTAGATTATTGGCTGAACGTAGAAACTGCGAGCAGGAGCAGACCATTCGACCTTCGAGCTTTCTCTGCCATTGACCATGATCATGGCTGATCCTCTATCTCAGTACCATATTCCTGCTTTCTCCCTATACCTCTTGATACCTTTAGAACCTTAAAAAAAATTATCTATCACTTCCTTTAATGTACTCAGTGACTTGGCCTTTACAGCCTTCTGTGATGGAGAATTCTACAGGCTCACTCCACTTTGAGTGAAGAAAGTTTTCTTTGTCACAGTTCTAAATCATCTACCCTCTACCTACTTCTAGATTCCCCAACCTGGGAAAACATCCTGTCCGCATCCAGTGTGTCCAACCCTATTAGAATGTTGGACATGTCAATCCGACCCCCTCTCTTCCTCCCAAACTCTGGTGATTGCAGGCTCTGCCAAACCAATATTTCCTCATAGGACTGTTCTGTTATCCTGGGTACCATCCTAGTGAACCTCTGTTGGACTCTCTGTATGGCACATATATCTTTCTAAGGTAGAGAGACCAAAACTGCATGCAGTACTTCAGATGTGGTCTCACCAAGGCATTGTGTAATTGCACTAAGACATCCCTGCTTCTGAACTCCAATTATCTTGCACTGAAGACCAAAATTCCATTTACTTCTCTAATTGCTTGCTGCACTTGCCTGTTTGCTTACATTGACTGGCGTGCAAGGTTAACCAATTCTCTCCATATATGCATAGTTCCCAATATATCACTACTTCAATTCTCCCCCTTGTGTACAATTTCACAGTTAGACATGTTGTACTTCATCAGTCATAAGTTCAACTTGTTTAAATCACTTTGACGCCTTCTTGCGACCAGTCCCACTCAGTTTTGTGTCAGCAGCAAACTTGGAAATGTTGCATTTGGTATTCTCACTCAGGTCGATTTTATTTATCTAATGTATACAAATGTATTCAGAACAGCTGGGCTGAAGCATTGATCCTTGCTGTACCCTGGAAGAGCACAGCAGTTCAGGCAGCATCCAAGTAGCTTCGAAATCGACGTTTCGGACAAAAGCCCTTCATCAGGAATAAAGGCAGTGAGACTGAAGCGTGGAGAGATAAGCTAGAGGAGGGTGGGGTGGGGAGAAAGTAGCATAGAGTACAATGGGTGAGTGGGGGAGGGGATGAAAGTGATAGGTCAAGGAGGAGAGGGTGGAGTGGATAGGTGGAAAAGAAGATAGGCAGGGAGGACAAGTCCGGACAAGTCATGGGGACAGTTACTGAGCTGGAAGTTTAGAACTAGGGTGAAGTGGGGGAAGGGGAAATGAGGAAACTGTTGAAGTCCACATTGATGCCCTGGGGTTGAAGTGTTCCGAGGCGGAAGGTGAGGCGTTCTTCTTCCAGGCGTCTGGTGGTGAGGGAGCGGCGGTGAAGGAGGCCCAGGACCTCCATGTCCTCGGCAGAGTGGGAGGGGGAATTGAAATGTTGGGCCACGGGACGGTGTGGTTGATTGGTGCGGGTGTCCCGGAGATGTTCCCTAAAGCGCTCTGCTCGGAGGCGCCCAGTCTCCCCAATGTAGAGGAGACCGCATCGGGAGCAACGGATACAATAAATGATATTAGTGGATGTACAAGTAAAACTTTGATGGATGTGGAAGGCTCCTTTAGGGCCTTGGATAGAGGTGAGGGAGGAGGTGTGGGCGCAGGTTTTACAGTTCCTGCGGTGGCAGGGGAAAGTGCCAGGATTGGAGGGTGGGTTGTTTGGGGGCGTGGACCTGACCAGGTAGTTGCGGAGGGAACGGTCTTTGCGGAAGGCGGAAAGGGGTGGGGAGGGAAATATATCCCTGGTAGTGGGGTCTGTTTGGAGGTGGCGGAAATGTCGACGGATGATTTGGTTTATGCGAAGGTTGGTAGGGTGGAAGGTGAGCACCAGGGGCGTTCTGTCCTTGTTACGGTTGGAGGGGTGGGGTCTGAGGGCGGAGGTGCGGGATGTAGACGAGATGCGTTGGAGGGCATCTTTAACCACGTGGGAAGGGAAATTGCGGTCTCTAAAGAAGGAGGCCATCTGGTGTGTTCTGTGGTGGAACTGGTCCTCCTGGGAGCAGATCCGGCGGAGGCGGAGGAATTGTGAATACGGGATGGCATTTTTGCAAGAGGTAGGGTGGGAAGAGGCGTAATCCAGGTAGCTGTGGGAGTCGGTGGGTTTGTAAAAAATGTCAGTGTCAAGTCGGTCATCATTAATGGAGATGGAGAGGTCCAGGAAGGGGAGGGAGGTGTCAGAGATGGTCCAGGTAAATTTTGAAGAAGTTTTCCTCCTCTCTCTACAAGAATCTCAGGGAGTCCCTCTCCCACTGCAACTCCCAGGTCATTTCCTCTGCCCTGAAGCTCTTCAACCATGTCGTGAAACAAACTCGCTACCACAGCCACGTTTGCTTCCTCAGTGCATGCCTCCGTAACCAACTCATCCCACACGGACTCCGGACCACCTTTAAACCAGCAGAGTTCAGACCCGACAGGACAAACAGACTACAGATTCAAAAACACCAGCAACAGTTCTCCTTCAAGATCCTCCGCTCCACGCTTGCAGCAATGCACCGGCACCTAACCCCTCTCCAGTCAGCCCTGCCTCAGCTGAGGGCCACACTCTCTCAGCATTGCAAAGGACCCACTCTGTACTACATCCTCAGGAGAATTCATACTCTCAACAAACAGTATTTCAACTCCATTTCAAACATCAAAAACTGTAAGTACAACAAACTTTTATCCACCCACCTCCATAACCAGCACTCCTCAAACATTCCAGAAGATTCCCCTGGCCTTGGAACCTATTCCACCATTAGCCATGCGGCTGATGCAGCTGCCACCCCCACGCTGAGTGATGATGTCACTTCAGCCCACATCATGGCCTCTCCCACAGCCACTTCCGGCCCTCACATCATCGCTGATGTCACATGCTCAGTGACTCCCGCCACCCCTACTGCCGTGGTCACCACCACTTCCACCCCCACCAGCACCACTCACCTGCATTCTGCTGACATGCCCCCCACAGACCCCACTGTCACTATCCCCACCCCCCAGAACCCCAAGGGGAACACTACCCCTGCTCATGACTCCACCCCCATTCCCCCCACCATCACACCCACTCCAGTTACAGGTTCCATCCCCACTCCCAGCTCTACACCCACACCAGATCCCAGCTCCCAGCCCTGCCGAGTTTTCACCATCCCCCCCAGACCTCCCCCTCACTGAGGACGAACGATCAGTCCTCAGCAAAAGACTCACCTTCATCCCCCTCCGTCCACGCATCAATGAATTTAATATACGCCGTGATGTCGAACAATTCTTCCCTCGCCTCCGCCTCCGAGCTTACTTTCACAATCAGGACTCCCGCCCACCTTCCAAGGACCCCTTCGCCCACCTCCAACACACTGCATCCACCTGGACACCCCGCGCTGGCCTATTACCTGCCCTCGATCTCTTCATTTCCAACTGCCGCCGGGACATTAACCGCCTCAACCTGTCTACCCCCCTCCCCCACTCCAACCTCTCACCCTCACAACGCGCAGCCCTCCAATCCCTCTGCTCCAATCCCAACCTCACCATCAAGCCAGCGGATAAAGGGGGCGCAGTGGTAGTCTGGCGCACTGACCTCTACACCGCTGAAGCCAAACGTCAAGTCGAGGACACCTCTTCCTACTGCCCCCTCAACCATGACCCCACCCCCCATCACCAAACCATCTTCTCCCAGACCATACAGAACCTCATCACCTCAGGAGATCTCCCACTCACAGCTTCCAACCTCATAGTCCAGGAACCCCGCACTGCCCGGTTCTACCTCCTTCCCAAGATCCACAAGCCTGACCACCCTGGCCGACCCATTGTCTCAGCATGCTCCTGCCCAACTGAACTTATCTCTACCTACTTTGACACTGTCCTATCCCCTCTAGTCCGGGAACTCCCCACATACGTTCGAAACACTACCCACGCACTCCACCTCCTCCAAGACTTCCGTTTCCCTGGCCCGCAACGCCTCATCTTCACCATGGATATCCAATCCCTCTACACCTCCATCCGCCATGACCAGGACCTCCAAGCCCTCCGTTTTTTCTTCTCCAGACGTCCGAACAGTACCCTTCCACCGACACTCTCATTCGTTTGGCCAAACTGGTCCTCACCCTTAACAATTTCTTCTTTGAATCCTCCCACTTCCTCCAGACCAAAGGGGTAGCCATGGGCACACGTATGGGCCCCAGCTATGCCTGTCTCTTTGTTGGCTACGTAGAGCAGTAATTACACCGGCACCACTCCCCACCTCTTCCTCCGCTACATTGATGACTGCATTGGCGCCACCTCGTGCTCCCGCGAGGAGGTTGAGCAATTCATCAACTTCACCAACACCTTTCACCCTGACATTAAATTTACCTGGACCATCTCTGACACCTCCCTCCCCTTCCTGGACCTCTCCATCCCCATTAATGATGACCGACTTGACACTGACATTTTTTACAAACCCACTGACTCCCACAGCTACCTGGATTACACCTCTTCCCACCCTACCTCTTGAAAAAATGCCATCCCGTATTCACATTCCTCCGCCTCTGCCGTATCTGCTCCCAGGAGGACCAGTTCCACCATAGGACACACCAGATGGCCGCCTTCTTTAGAGACCGCAATTTCCCTTCCCACGTGGTTAAAGATGCCCTCCAATGCATCTCGTCTACAACCCGCACCTCCGCCCTCAGACCCAACCCCTCCAACCGTAACAAGGACAGAATGCCCCTGGTGCTCACCTTCCACCCTACCAACCTTCGCATAAACCAAATCATCCGTCGACATTTCCGCCACCTCCAAACAGACCCCACTACCAGGGATATATTTCCTTCCCCACCCCTTTCCACCTTCCGCAAAGACCGTTCCCTCCGCAACTACCTGGTCAGGTCCATGCCCCCAAACAACCCACCCTCCAATCCTGGCACTTTCCCCTGCCACCGCAGGGACTGTAAAACCTGCGCCCACACCTCCTCCCTCACCTCTATCCAAGGCCCTAAAGGAGCCTTCCACATCCATCAAAGTTTTACTTGTACTTCCACTAATATCATTTATTGTATCCGTTGCTCCCGATGCGGTCTCCTCTACATTGGGGAGACTGGGCGCCTCCTAGCAGAGCGCTTTAGGGAACATCTCCGAGACACCCGCACCAATCAACCACACCGCCCGTGGCCCAACATTTCAACTCCCCCTCCCACTCTGCCGAGGACATGGAGGTTCTGGGCCTCCTTCACCGCCGCTCCCTCACCACCAGACGCCTGGAAGAAGAACACCTCACCTTCCGCCTCGGAACACTTCAACCCCAGGGCATCAATGTGGACTTCAACAGTTTCCTCATTTCCCCTTTTCCCACCTCACCCTAGTTCTAAACTTCCAGCTCAGTAACTGTCCCCATGACTTGTCCGGACTTGTCCTACCTGCCTATCTTCTTTTCCACCTATCCACTCCACCCTCTCCTCCTTGACCTATCACCTTCATCCCCTCCCCCACTCACCCATTGTACTCTATGCAATTTCTCCCCACCCCCACCCTCCTCTAGCTTATCTCTCCATGCTTCAGGCTCACTGCCTTTATTCCTGATGAAGGGCTTTTGCCTGAAACGTCGATTTCGAAGCTACTTGGATGCTGCCTGAACTGCTGTGCTCTTCCAGCACCACTAATCCAGAATCTGGTTTTCAGCATCTGCCGTCATTGTTTTTACCTCCTTGCTATACCCCACTAGTCACTACCTGCCACTCAGAAAAAGACCCATTTATTCCCACTGTCTGTTCTCTGTCTGTCAGTCAATTCTCGATTCATACCATATGTTACCCTTTATACCATGTACTGTAATATTTACCACTATTCACTTGTGAAGCGCCTTATCAAAAGGTTTTGGAAATCCAAATACACCACATCCATTGGTCTCCCTTATCCCTCATTGTTACATCTTCAATCTCCGGTAGAGATTTCATAACCCATGCTGGCTGTGTCCAATGCCGATGATTCTATTGTGCTATTATGATTTTTATAATAGATTCTAGCATGTTCTACACTGCTGATGTTAGGCTCTAAAAGTTGAATTTCTAAATTGGAGGAAGCCAAATTTGACGGTATTAGGCAAGAACTTTCAAAAGCTGTTTGGGGGCAGATGTTGACAGGTTAAGGGATGGCTGGAAAATGGGAAGCCTTCAGAAATGAGATAATGAGAATCCAGAGAAAGTATATTCCTGTCAGGGTGAAAGGAAAAGCTGGTAGGTATAGGGAATGCTGGATGACGAAAGAAGTTGAGGGTTTGGTCAAGAAAAGGAAGGAAGCAAATGTCCGATATAGACAGGACAGATCAAGTGAATCCTTAGAAGAGTATAAAGAAAGTAGGAGTATACTTGAGGGAAATCAGGAGGGCAAAAAGAGGACATGAGATAGCTTTGGCAAATAGAATTAAGGAGAATCCAAAGGGTTTTTACAAATACATTAAGGACAAAAGGGTAACTAGGGAGAGAATAGGGCCCCTCAAACCACAGCAAGATGACCTTCGTGTGAAGCCGCAGAAAATGGGGGTGATACTAAATGAGTATTTTGCATCAGCATTTGCTGTGCAAAAAGACATGGAAGATACAGACTGTAGGGAAATAGATGGTGACGTCTTGAAAATATCCATACTACCGAGGAGGAAATGCTGGATGTCTTGAAATGCATAAAAGTGGATAAATCCCCAGGACCTGATCAGGTGTACCCGAGAACTCTGTGGGAAGCTAGAGAAGTGATTGCCTCTTGCTGAGATATTTGTATCATCCATAGTCATAGGTGAAGTGCCGGAAGACTGGAGGTTGGCTAACGTGGTGCCGCTGTTTAAGAAGGGTGGTAAGGACAAGCCTGAGAACTATAGACCAGAACCTGACGTCGGTGATGGGCAAGTTGTTGGAGGGAATCCTGAGGGACAGGATGTACATGTATTTAGAAAGGCAAGGACTGATTAGGAATAGTCAACATGGCTTTGTGCGTGGGAAATCATGTCTCTCAAACTTGATTGAGTTTTTTGAAGAAGTAATAAAGAGGATTGATGAAGGCAGAGCAGTAGATGTGATCTATATGGACTTCAGCAATGTGTTCAACAAGGTTCCCCATGGGAGACTGATTAGCAAGGTTAGATCTCATGGAATACAGGGAGATCTAGCCATTGGGATACAGAACTGGCTCAAAGGTAGAAGACAGAGGGTGGTGATGGAGGGTTGTTTTTTAGACTGGAGGCCTGTGACCAGTGGAGTGCCACAAGGATCGGTGCTGGGCCCTCTACTTTTTGTCATTTATATAAATGATTTGGATGCGAGCATAAGAGGTACAGTTAGTAAGTTTGCAGATGACACCAAAATTGGAAGTGTAATGCACAGCGAAGAAGATTACCTCAGATTACATCAGGATATTGATCAGATGGGCCAATGGGTTGAGGAGCAGCAGGTGTAGTTTAATTCGAATAAATTTTGGGAAAGCAAATTTTAGCAGGACTGAACAAAGAGACCTTGGAGTGCAGGTTCATAGCTGCTTGAAAGTGGAGTCACAGGTAGACAGGATAGTAAGAAGGCATTTGGCATGCTTTCCTTTATTGGTCAGAGTATTGAGTACAGGAGTTGGGAGGTCATGTTGCAGCTGTACAGGACATTGGTTAGGCCACTGTTGGAATATTGTGTGCAATTCTGGTCTCCTTCCTATCCGAAGGTATTGTGAAATTTGAAAGGGTGCAGAAGAGATTTACAAGGAGGTTGCCAGGGTTAGAGGATTTGAGGTATAGGGAGAGGCTGAACAGGCTGGGGCTGTTTTCCCTGGAGCATCGGAGGCTGAGGGGTGACCTTTATAGCAGTTTATAAAATTGAGGGAAATGGATAGGATAAATAGAGAAGTCTTTTCTCTGGGGTGGGGGAGTCCAGTACTAGAGGGCATAGGTTTGGTGAGAGATGGGAAAGATATAAAAGAAACCTGAGGGGCAACATTTTTTGCACAGAGGGTGGTACGTGTATGGAATGAGCTGCCAGAGGAAGTGGTGGAGGCTGTTACAATTGCAACATTTCAGAGGCGTTTGGATGGGTATATGAATAGGAAGGGTTTGGAGGGATATGGGCCAGTGCTGGCAGGTGGGACTAGATCGGGTTGCGATATCTGGTCGGCATGGACGGGTTGAACCGAAGGGTCTGTTTCCGGGCTGTACATCTCTGATTGTATAACTCTAACTGCTCTGTCATTCAGTTTTAATTTTTTTCCCCTCTCTTTGTATGTAATGGGGCAACATTAAGCCATCTTTGCAATATGCTTCAAAATGGGAATGATATTATCAATGGTGAATATGTATGGATGGATCCATTCCCTTGTACTACTGCCAAGTATGCCAAAGGCCCACCCAAAGATATTTTGAAGGTAAATTTGCTTTGAAGAAATGAGACAGGCCATAACACAAATGGATAATTTTATTTACAGTAACAACAACATGCATAATGATTTCAATACAATTACCTTCTAACTTCAGAAAGCCATCTACAAGGACAATCAGGAGTGTGATGGAATACTCCTCACTTGCCTGGATGAGCGTAGTTCCAACAGCACTCAAGATGATTAATACCATCCAGGAGAAAGCAGCCCACTTGTTTGGCACTACATCCACAAGTATCCACTCCCTCCTCCACCGGTGCTAAGTACCAGCAGTGTGTACTATCTACAAGATACACTGCAGAAGTTCAGCAAAGATCCTCAGACACCACCTTCCAAACCCATGACTAAGTCCTACTAGAATGACAAAGGCAGCAGGTACACGAGAACACCACACTTTCAAGTTCCCCTCCAAGCCATTTGCCATCCTGATTAGTTTTTTAGTTCTATGATTTCGTAGAACTACGAAAGCAACTACCCCAATACACACAAAAGAAGTTGCACCAAGGCACTATTCAAAAGGGCCACAACACACTGCAGTACACCAGAACTGCAAAAAGAGGAAGAAGAACGCCTATACAATGTATTCGCCAAAAACGGATACCCACGCAATTTCATCAACAGATGCCTAAGGGAAAGACAACGGAACGAGGACATGCCACGACCCAAAGGACTAGCCATACTACCATACATCAAGAGCATTTCCGAACTGACAGCCAGACTACTGCGACCACTAGGACTCATAACACCACACAAACCAACAGCCACTCTCAGACAACAACTCACCAGAACGAAGGACCCGATACCCAGCATGAGCAAAACCAATGTAGTGTACAAAATCCCATGCAAGGACTGCACAAAACACTACATAGGACAAACAGGAAGAGAGCTAACTGTCCGCATCCATGAACACCAACTAGCTACGAAACGACACGACCAGCTATCCTTAGTAGCCACACACGCAGATGACAAGCAGCATGAATTCGACTGGGACAACACTACTGTTATAGGACAAGCCAAACAGAGAACAGCCAGGGAATTCCTAGAGGCATGACACTCATCCACAGATTCAATCAATAAGCACATCGTCCTGGACCTAATATACTGGCCACTGCAACGGACAGCTGGAACTGACAACCGGAAGCGACAGATTCGAACCACTACAAATGCCAGAGGAAAGATCACAGAAGGGCTTCACAGGAGGCTCCCAAGCACTGAGGCTGTCACCTAGACAGGGGACAAAATGTCTGCAACACAAATTCCCAGCTCAGCAAACAGAACCACAACATTTAAGAAGTGTCCTAAAGGAGGGAGGTGAGGTAGAGAGGTGGGTAGGTTTAGGAAAGGCATTCCTGAACAAGAGGTCCAGGCAACAGATCATTCCTGCACTAATGGTGGGGCAATTAAAATTGGAGTTGCACAAGAAGCCAGAATTGGAGCAATGCAAATATATCAGAAGGTTGAGAAACTGAAGAGGTTTGAGTTAGGGAGAGATGAACTCGAGGAAGGATTTATAAAGGAAGTTGAGAATTTTAAATTCAAGACATTGCGCGTGAGTCAGTATCACCGTGCACAGATAATGGAGAAATGGGACTTGATGCGATTTAAGACTTCGGCAGCATAGATTTTGAAACCGAGTTGAGAGATGAGCCAGGATTGTGATAATGTAAGATTACTTCATTGCCCTCGCGTCTTTGTTCTTTTTACTTTTCATGACCGTATGTTGAGATTAATGCAAGTTATTTGGAATAATATTTGTGGTCTGTGCGTATTATGTAGTATCCTTTTCCCCCCCCCCACCCCCACATGCATAATTACCTACCCTTTATGAATGTAAGTATCCCAGCATTCTTAAGCCCCTTCTAAAGAATCAATCATAATAATTGTGTTACTGTAAATGTAGTATTTAATAAACCCTTGGACTGTCAACTCCTGCTTGATCTACTCTTTCTACTAAGAAGCTAACTTGATCATACCAGACCTGAAATCTCAGTGTTGTGCCAAATCTCCATTTGTATCTGTATCTATGAAATGGTGCCTTCAGTGTAGTGTGCATCCAGTAATGTCCCATTAACTGAGAAAACATTTATTTTAGTTTATGCGCCAAAATTGCTTAATGATTTAAAAATAAAGTGAAAAATTAATGAGCTGAATCCCAAAAATTGATAATTAAAAGAATTGAATGATTCCCACCCATTCAAGTTGCACTCTATATATACACATTGAATGTAAGTTTAGTTTTTAAGATGAACTGTTATATGTCCTAATGGAACATACTTTCCATCCTTTAAGTTAGTCAGAATTATCAGAAATCCTTTTTCATTGATTTCTTAACATTTTTTGTTTTTACCGATTTGTGAATTTAGGTGTGTGAGAGAAGACAGGATGAAGAAGAAACATTCAAAGATGTCTGATGAAGATGCCTCTCTTTGCTGCTGTGAGTACATTAATCACCATGGAGAAAAAACTCATATACTGGCCAGTTGCTGTGACTGTGCGGATCTGGATGAGGCCTGTGACAGGTCAGTGGTAATCTTACTGTAATCAGTCTTTAAAATAAAGTAATGGATTATACTGGACTAAGAGTTTTCTAATGTTTGAAGAAGGCTATAATGCCGTAAAGAGGGTGAAAGTTTGCCTTGATAGAAGCTATGATTTCCAAAAACAAAATGACTTGTCAGTTTTAAATCCAATCTAAAAAGGCATCAATTGCAGTCTGTACTTTGAACCAACAGAATTAAAATATAGGTCTCTGATTCTGTAGTGCTTTTCACAACAGATAAATGCTTCAAAGTACTTTAGACTCAATGGTGCGTGGTCAACATACAGTCCCTGACGTAATAATGTGTGGCAAGTTCAACCAATGTGCTGATAGCAAACTGTGCCTTTTATAATGCTGACTGAGTAATGAACGTTGTCCAGGATGTGGGGAGTCGCATGTTTCGAGTAAACACAAGACCCATGATTGATATGGAACAAGCGTTATTGATGCCCCATTTCAATAATCAGTTGAACTAAATGCACTAAAAAAGCTTTCAGTTTTTGCATCCTTCAAACCTTCCAGAAAAGCTAGTGAAATCTAAGCTGCCTTATACATCTTTACAAACATGAAAGATAATTATTCAGTAAAGGGACCTCGTGCTGCAGGCTGGACCAGCTTTATTGCGAAGGTGGTGGTGAGCTGCTTTCTTGAATTGCTGCAGTCCATATGCTTTTGGTAGATCCACAATGTCCTTGGGAGAGGGAATTCCAGGATTTTAACCCAGTCAGAGTGAAGGAATGGTGATATAAGTCAAGATGGAGTGGAACTGGTAGGTGGTGGTATTCCCATGTATCTGCTGCCCTTGTCTTTCTAGATGGAAGTGTTCATGGGTTTGAAATGTGCTGCCTAAGGATCTTTGGTGAATTTCTGCAGTGCTTCTGTAAATGGTACACACTGCTGCTACTGAGCGTCTGTGGTGAAGGGAGTGGATGTTTGTAAGTGTGGTACCAATCAAGTGGGTTGCTTTGGTCTGGATAGTATTAAGCTTCTTGTTTGTTGTTGGAGCTGCACTCATCTAGGCAAGGGGGGAGTATTCCTGACTTAGGCCTTGTAGATAGTGCACAGGCTTGTGGAATCTTTGAAGAAATGAAATGATTACCAGAAGATTCCTAGCCTCTGACCTGTTCTTGTAGCTGCTGTTTTGACATGGCTAGTATAGTTCACTGAGCTGGGAATTTGTGTTGCAGACATTTCGCCCCCTGTCTAGGTGACATCCTAGGGAGCCTCCTGTGAAGCGCTTCTGTGATCTTTCCTCAGCCATTTGTAGTGGTTTGAATCTGGCGCTTCCAGTTGTCAGTTCCAGTTGTCAGCTGCAGTGGTCAGTATATTGGGTCCAGGTTGATGTGCTTATTGATTGAATCTGTGGATGAGTGCCATGCCTCGAGGAATTCCCTGGCTGTTCTCTGTTGGCTTGCCCAATAATAGTAGTGTTGTCCCAGTCGAATTCATGTTGCTTGACAAAGCAGACGACATCCAAAAAGTGCAACAACTACTTGCAGATACCAACACCTACCAAAAGAGGGAGTTTGACCCCACCAATAGGATAAACAACACACTGAGGAACCTACAAAAAAAACGGACAGATAACCCGGTTTGACCTACAAAGAATGAAACCTGAAAGCAACTTCACCCCCAGATTCTGTGGACTACCTAAAGTGTACAAACCAGACATCCCACTCAGACCCATCGTATCACTACCAGGGACACCATCACACAAACTGGCGAAAGAACTACAGCAGAAACTGAAACACCTGATCAGCAGATCCAGACAATCTATACAATTAAAAGAGGAATTCTTGTACATCATCAGAAATATACACATAGACAAGGAAGAAACCATGGTCTCATTCGATGTATCGGCACTGTTCACCTCTATCAACGAAACCCTAGCCAGAGAAACAATAGCCAACCTGCTGGACATACAGAACAGGACATTGAACCTATCAACAAAGGCGGCATACTCAAACTACTGGACCTGTGCCTCACAACACACTTCACCTTCAACAACCAAATATATGAACAAATCAACGGCACACCCATCTCTGGACTCATAGCAGAAGCGGTAATGCAAAGATTAGAACAAGCAGTCTTACTGCAAATTCAACCCAAACTCTGGGTCAGATATGTGGATGACACCTTTGTAATAATTAAAAACACACACTGGATCATCAACACCACACACACAGGAATCCGATTCACTAGAGAGGAAGAAAAGGACAACCAACTCCCATTCCTAGACGTGATGGTACAGAGAACACCGAACAGAGAATTCACCACAAAGCTTTACAGGAAAGCCACACACACAGACCAAGTCTTAAACTATGAAAGCAACCACCCCAACACACACAAAAGAAGTTGCATCAAGACACTATTCAAAAGGGCCACAACACACTGCAGTACACCAGAATTGCAAAAAGAGGAAGAAGAAGAAGAACACCTATACAATGTATTCTCCAAAATCGGATACCCGTGCAATTTCATCAACAGATACCTAAGGGAAAGACAACGGAATGAGGACATGCCGCAACCGAAAGGACTAGCCACACTACCATACATCAAGAGCATTTCCGAACTGACAGCCAGACTGCTGTGACCACTAGGACTCATAACAGCACACAAACCAACAGCCACTCTCAGACAACAACTCACCAGAACGAAGGACCCGATACCCAGCATGAGCAAAACCAATGTAGTGTACAAAATCCCATGCAAGGACTGCACAACACACTACATAGGGCAAACAGGAAGACAGCTAACGATCCGCATCCATGAACACCAACTAGCCACGAAACGACACGACCAGCTATCCTTAGTAGCCACACACGCAGATGACAAGCAACATGAATTCGACTGGGACAACACTACTATTATAGAACAAGCCAAACAGAGAACAGCCAGGGAATTCCTAGAGGCATGACACTAATCCACAGATTCAATCAATAAGCACATCGATCTGGACCCAATCTACCCACCACTGCAACGGACAGCTGGAACTGACAACCGGAAGCGGCAGATTCAAACCACTACAAATGCTGGAGGAAAGATCACAGAAGCGCTTCACAGGAGGGTCCCAAGCACTGAGGATGTCACCTAGACAGGGGACGAAATGTCTGCAACACAAATTCCCAGCTTGGCGAACAGAACCACAACAACGAGCACCCGAGCTACAAATCTTCTCAGACTTTGAATGGCTAGTTCAGTTTAGTTTCTTTGTCAGTGGTGTTGATAAGGATGTTGATAATACGGGATTCCATGATGGTAACACTATTGAATGGCAAGGCATATTTGTTAAATGCTCCCTGGTTGGAAATGGTCATTGATTGGCATTTGTGTGGTGTGAATGTGACTTCCCACTTCAGCCCAAGCCTGATTTTGTCCAGGTTTTTCTACATGGGCAGCACGGTGGCACAGTGGTTAGCACTGCTGCCTCTCACCGCCAGAGACCCAGGTTCAATTCCTGCCTCAGTCAACTGTCTGTGTGGCATTTGCACATTCTTCCCGTGTCTGCGTGGCTTTCCTCCGGGTGCTCCGGTTTCCTCCCACAGTCCAAAGAAAATGTGCAAGTCAGGTGAATTGGCCATGCTAAATTTCCCGTAGTGTTAGGTGAAGGAGTAAATGTAGGGGAATGGGTCTGGGTGGGTTGCTCTTCGAAGGGTCGGTGTGGACTTGTTGGGCCGAAGGGCCTGTGTCAACACTGTAAGTAATCTAAGCTAATCTGATAGCTAAACACATTTGGACATTACTTCAGTAACTGACCAATTGCCAATGGTGCTGAACATCATGAAATTTTCAAAGAAAGTTCCCACTTCTCATCTTTGTGGTGGAGGGAATGGCATTCGTGAAGTAGCTGAAGATGGTTGGACCTAGGGCACTACACCGGTGAGATGACTGACTTCAAGAAGCACCTTCCTTTGACCCTGGTATGATTCGAGCAGTGGAGATTTTTCCCTTTGATTCCCATTGACTCCAGTTTTGCGAGAGCTGCTGGATGCCATACTTGTTCAGCTTTGATCTTGATGTCAACAGCTGTCACTCTCACCTCATATCTGGAATTCAGCTGTCTTGTCCGTGTTGGAACCAGGGCTGTAATGAGGTCAGGACATGAGCGGCTATGGCAGAACCCAAACTGAGTGAGCAGGTTATTGCTGAGCAAGTGGTAGATGATTATACTGTTGATGGCTCAGTCCATTGGTGTGGGGGGTGGGAGGAGAGAGAGAAAGAAAGAGAGAGACAGGGCAGTAATTGTGGTTGTATTATGTACAGGACAAAACTGGGCAATTTTCCATATTGTTGAATAGAATGGCAGTGTTATTATTGTGTTGGAACAGCTTGGCAAGTTCTGTCACACAATTCTTCAAAACTATTGCCGGAGTGTTGTCAGAATCCCTGGCCTTCGCGGTTTCCAGTTCCTTTTGGTCTTTTCTTGATAGAATGGAGAGTGGATCAAATTGGCTGAAGACTGGGATCTGGGGCACTCTGTCAGAGGTCATAGGTAAATCTCTTGCGTTTGTCACCCCCAAAGCTACCTGCTCCACCTAAAAAAGACAAGGACAGGAGTGCATCGGTAAACCAGCAACCGCAAACCTCACTCCAAGCCATCCTGATATAGGCATATTTGACCGTGCCAATCAAGCAAACTGCTTTGTCCTGGATTCTCCTCGTTTGGTATTGTTGGAGCTGTAGACACAATTCCATCACTCTCCTGACTTGTGCCTGGTAGATGGTGGACAGGCTTTGGGGAGTCAGGAGGTGAATTACTCCCCACAGTACTCTTCGCCTCTGACCTGCTGTGTATATGTGGTGAGTACAGTTGAGTTTCTGGTCAATGGTAATTCCCAGGATGCTGATAGTGGAGGATTCAGTGCTGGTTGTTGCAGGCTGGTGGTTAGGTTTTTCCTCTTACTGGCGATTGTCATTGCCTGGAATTTGTGTGGTGCGAATGTTACTTGCCACTTGTCAGTCCAAACCTGGATATTGCCCCGATCTTGTTGCATTTGAACATGGATTCCTTCAGTATCTGAGGAGTGACCAGTGGTGCTGAAAATTGTGTAATCTTCGGCGATCATTGTTATTATCAAGTGTTTCTTACACCAGTGTATTTTGTTTACAAGGCTGAGAGACTAAAAGTAGAAAACAAGCTATACTTTCTTAAGATGTCTCCAGAGATGTCCCTTTGGCCCCCTCCTACTTCTCATCTACATGTTGCCCCTATGTGTGTTATCATCGGAAAAGTGGTGATATGCATGTTGCTGATGACATCTAGCCCCACTTCACTCAACTCCCCTTGATCTTGCTTTCTACTGATATACAAGTTGTATGACAGCCAATGCTGATGAGTAGAAATTTTCCCAAACTAATTATTAGATAGAGTGAAGATACGTCTTTAGTCATTCAACCAAGCTCTTTTCCCAAGCCACCAACTGTATCCTGTTTTGTGGCAATTGAATGAGTCTGTGAAGCAAATTGTTTACAATCTCTGTATCCTATTTAATTTTGAGGTGGCCTGACTGTTTGTGAATGCTGTTGCTAAGAGTACTACTTCTACCTCTGTAATGTCTCTGCGCTCAGCCTGGTCTCATTGAAAGCATCAACCATTATTTCCTCCAGACCGGACCATCGTAATGCACTCTTGGGAGCACCCCCCACCCCATTATTCTAAATTTAAGGTGGTCGGAAAGTCTGCCAAAATCCTTGCTGTCACCAAGTCCCATTTACCCTTCATTTAAGAGCGTGTGCTCATTTTCACTGGCTTCTTGTTACGCTATCGCTGATTCTTGCTTTTTTCCTAATTTTTGTTTTGAGACGAATCTGTGCTGTTATCTCTCCCTATCATAATCTCCAATCCTCTGATATCTACAATGCTAGTCTCTTGAGTATCCTCCACTTTTATCAGTCTGTCATTGGTAGCTACACTTTCAGCTGCTCATCCTACAATCTGGAATTTGTTCATTTAACACTTGTTGGAACTTACCTTGTTAGTGCAGCTGCCCTCCTCTCTTTGTGGTTTGGTATGATATTTTGTTTGATTATTCTCCTGTGAAATGCCTTGGAATGTTTTACCGCATCAAAGGAGCTACGTAAATAGAAATTCTTGTTGTCTAACATACACATCTCCAGGATATTCAGCAGTAACATGGCGTAGCAATAAGAATCACATGTTCTGGACTGGAAACTGTGCCTTTCAGGTGTGTCTTCATAGGAATTCATCTCTGTTTCTAAGAAACTCTGGACATGAATTGCTAAACTTTTTTATTTTTGACATCAAATTAATATGGAGTAAGAGTCAAAGCAAATTCCATTTGACTTTATTATACTCCTTTCCCTGAAAAGAGGGTGAAGATAATAAACCTCATGTGATGTCTCTTTTGTGAACAAGCTCACTTCTCTGACACACCTTTTTCTCTAGAAAACTTTGAATTGCCAGACCTGATCTCCTGAATTTATTGCCTCCAGCTTGGGGGAAGAATAGTGTCTCAGTTCATTTGTACTTGTCTGAAGGTCAAATGTGTTCTTGCAGGTGGATGTGAATTGATCATGCTCCACCCAATGGTGTGAATATTAGTTTGCTTGCATCAAAATAATAATTTCCTAAATAAATCTGTCCTGGTTATCAGCTATATGATGAGACAAATGGTCCTCGAAGTTTAAAATAAGACAGAATTTGGAAATCTCTGCGTTTTGTCTGCCTTTAGTACACATGCTGCAATATTCATGCTGGTGACTTTTCAAATTTTTGTTTAGATTCCCTACAGTGTGGAAACAGGCCCTTTGGCCCAACAATCCACACTGACCCTCCAAAGAGTAACCCACCCAGATCCGTCTCCCTCTGAAAATTTGTATTTCTTTATAAGATTACCCTTAAACATTGCAAACATTTTCCATGGAGTAGAGATGATCCTGCTCCATGTTTGAAGACCTGATTTTCCTTCACAATAATTAAAACCAATTCTATTTTGGTCTCCGTTGCCATGTGCTGCAGGGTCTAATGGTTTTCCTTATGCCACCAAGTGCAAAACTCAAATTCTGTTTTTAGATTCAGTTTTTGTTTTTTGAAGATGAAATTCCAGTTAGAAGTGAGATGAGTACAGAATGATTTTCCAAGTGGATTTGACCTCAAAAAGGAGCTGAAGACTCTACACTCTTCCACGGTAGTGCAAAAGCTAAGCATTTTATATTTTTTGAAAGCAGAATGACTTTCAGTGCAGAATTATAATGTAACCAGAGTATCATACGTCCTATTTTAATACATTGCTAAATCCATGAAGGTACCACTATTTAATTTTGAATTACTAATTCTATTTTCAAATAGTCTAAATTATCAATATATCTAAAGTAACATTCCAGGAAAGCAGATGATTTGCGTGAACATGGTTTTGCTTCTAAAATGTTACTGCCTCTTTAGGTGTAATTGTGTTAAGAATACATTAATGTGCCTCCTTTGAGTATACTGACCACATCTCCATTTTAATAAATAATGCCCAGCATGCATCCCATTTCCACTAAGCTGCATTTGTGTATTGTTATGGGAATCCACTGTGAGTAATTCAGTCTCCTGTCTTCTATGTTATAGTGGTCAATGAGCCTAGTTTTAAAACATCCGTACAAAATCATATCAAAGTGATGTAAATGGAAACCTTATTTTGACTGAAGCCTTTTTAAAGTATTCATATTTTATTCTCAAATTGTTAACACCTTCTTTAAATAGAGTACTTTGAGCACAATCCAACTATACGCATGTCTGACTTTCTGAAATAAAATATTCCTTCGTGTTATATTAGGCTAGGCTTTATACATGACTGGCAAGATGTAGTTTTCAAACTTGCATTATGTAAATTCATTCATATATACTAATAATGTGCAATAATATTTTACAAGTTTCTGTAGGTCTTAAATTAGAGTCTGGTTTGGATGTGCTTCTTAGTACAGATATAATTTACCAGCCATGTAAAGAACTGCCAATGCTAACCTCTGTAGGATATGATTACCATGGTTTCACACTTCATAGTCACTCAATTTCTAGAGATAGTTCTAAATGACAGGGCCAGGGGTTTTCTCAGTATAAGTGTTAGATTTTAAGGAAAAGGAATTGCATTGGGAAAAATAGATTAGGATTGTGTGTATAAAAAGGTCAAGTTAATGTACATCATCACAGCTCTGACATCGTTACTGACTGTCAGGCAATATTGACCTTGCAAGTCTGTTCCTAAGATGCCTGGTGAGGTGTCCCATCTGAGCTTGCTACTTGAAACAGCTTTAAAAGTTTGTGTATAAAGCATCCTCTACTCCTATATCTTGAACCACAAGCTGACATTTTGCTGAGAAATTCAATCTGCAATATTCCATTTGCAGGATCTAAAACATTTATTGCTTTTCTTTCCTCTGCTACATTCTGGTCAGCATGCTCAGAGGATGTAGTCTGCTGTTGTCATACTTTTTAAATTCAAGTGCCATATTGGGAACCAAAGTTAGCTATTCAGTTTTTCCAACTTGTTATATCATTCTCTTACAGAGTGACTGATGGGTAACTCAAGCTCATTTTTCTATTCCTGATCTCACCTAATAAAAATCCATTAATATTGGTTTTTAAAATTTCAGTTGACATTGGATTTATAGCCTTTTATGGAAACTAGTTTTAGATTTCCAGGACGCTTACAGTCATAGACTTATAGAGATGTACATCATGGAAACAGACCCTTCGGTCCAACCCGTCCATGCCGACCAGATATCGCAACCCAATCTAGTCCCACCTGCTAGCACCCGGCCCATATCCCTCCAAACACTTCCTATTCATATGCCCATCCAAATGCCTTTGAAATGATGCAATTGTACCAGCCTCCATCACTTCCTCTGGCAGCTCATTCCATACGCATACCACCCTCTGCATGAAAAAATTGCCCCATGCCCTTCATAATTTTGTAAACCTCTATAAGGTCACCCTTCAGCCACTGACGCTTCAGGGAAAACAGCCCTAGCCTATTCAGCCTCTCCCCATAGCTCAAATCCTCCAACCCTGGCAACATCCTTGTAAATCTTTTCTGAACCCTTTCAAGTTTCATAATATCTTTCCGATAGGAAAGAGACCAGAATTGCACACAATATTCCAACAGTGGCCTAACCAATGTCCTGTACAGCTGCAACATGACCTCCCAATTCCTGCAATCAACACTCTGACCAATAAAAGAAAGCATACCAAACGCTGTCTTCACTATCCTATCGACCTGCGACTCCACTTTCAAGGAGCTATGTACCTGCACTCCAAGTCTCTTTGTTCAGCAACACTCCCTAGGATCTTGCCATTTAAGTGTATAAGTCCTGCTAAGATTTGCTTTCCCAAAATGCAGCACCTCACATTTATCTGAATTAAACTCCATCTGCCACTCCTCAGGCCATTGGCCAATCTGGTCTATATCCTATTGTGATCTAAATTAACCTTCTTCACTGTCCACTACACCTCCAATTTTGGTGTCATCTGCAAACTTACTAACTGTACCTCTTTATGCTCTCATCCAAATAATTTATATAAATGACAAAAAGTAGAGGGCCCAGCACCGCTCATTGTGGTACTCCACTGGTCACAGGCCTCCAGTCTGAAAAACAACCCTCCACCACCACTCTCTGTCTTCTACCTTTGAGCCAGTTCTGTATCCAAATGGCGAGTTCTCCTTGTATTCCGTGAGATCGAACCTTTCTAACCAGTCTCCCATGGGGAACCTTGTCAAACATCTTAATGAAGTCCATATAGATCACATCTACCGCTCTGCCCTCATCAATCCTCTTTGTTACTTCTTCAAAAAACTCAATCAAGTTCATGAAACATGATTTCCCATGCACAAAGCCATGTTGACTATCCCGAATCAGTCCTTGCCTTTCCAAATACATGTATGTCCTGTCCCTCAGGATTCCCTCCAACAACTTGCCCACCACTGACATCAGGCTCACTGGTCTATAGTTCCCTGGTTTGTCCTTACCACGTTTCTTAAACAGTGGCACCACGTTTGCCAACCTCCAGTCTTCTGGCACCTCACCTATGACTATCGATGATGCAAATATCTCAGCAAGAGCCCCTGCAATCACTTCCCTAGCTTCCCACAGCATTCTAGGGTACACCTGATCAGGTCCTGGGGATTTATCCACCCTTCCTTTTAGAGAACATATTTCCAGATCTTACTGCTAAATAGACTGATTCTAATTTTACCATGTTTCCTGTAGTCCCCTTTTGTTTTAAAAAACAATTTTCTGCAAATAGTTCATTGAATCACTTACCTTTAATACCCATACCACATCAAAACTTTAAATCAAGGAATAAAGTCTGAGCTTAAGTAGCCTGTCCTTATAATTCAGTCGTTTGAGCCCTGTTATTATTCTTGTGAACTTCCATTGTACATCTTCTAAGACCAATATATTATTCCTGAGATTCAGCTCTTCAAACTGAACACAGCAGTTCAGTTGGGATCTGACCAATGGTCTGACTGAAGTAACACTTCCTCACTATTGAATTCCAGCCTCCTTGAGATAAAAGACTATGTTCTGGTAGCTTTTTTGATGATATTTTGTTGCTGTACAGTAATTATTAGTGTTTAAAAATGTAGATGCGCACAGCCTCATTTGCGTGCAGTTCCTCACCATTTAAGAATGTAATTCAGAATGTTTTACTCCAATCCAAAGAGGATGACCACTGTCAACCCTCATTGAATCCAATCTGACAACATTTTACCCACTCCCATCCACTGTCTAGGTCCTATTTTAATTTCTTCCAACTGCAGAATTGACTGTACCTGCTTAACCTCATGTTATCTACAAACATGGATATAGAGCTAAATAATCCTTCGTTTGAGTGATTACTATATAGTATGAGAACCTATAGACTCAGTACAGATCTATGGGTAACATTGTTAGCATGCCCCACCAATTGGATTATATTCCTTTTATCTCTCTCCTATCTTTTCTATGTCCCACCCTATGCCACAATTCTATGTTATTGTTTGCAGTGTATTGACAGTCAAAGAGATATGCATCTGATTAACTATCAAAGGGTCCTTTTGCTACAAAATTATTTTCATAAAGTAATGATATTCAATGCAACTAAATACTTATTATGATGTGGTTATGTTCTGATTTCTTCTTTTTGCTGCAGTCTGCAACTGCTTTATTCGGTTTAACCTATTTGTAGCCCAAATCAGCATAAAAATCTTTTTTTTAAAAAACACTCAAAACCGCTAACACTTTTGACATGGACATTTAGTTGGGCTTAATGTTCTGTTTTTGAGTAATATATCCTCATAATTCAGTTCTGTTTGAATATATTAAACATTTCTACCATTCCCATAACAAAACTAATGTTTTGTTTTTCCCATGTTCAGTCTGGAATGAATTGATACATGAATTTCTTCCTACCTATTATAGCTAGGATTCCCGTGAGGATAATTAGTGTTGCACAGTTTTATGCTGCTGATCTTTTTAATGCCCGATATAAAAAGTAACACAGCTATTGCTTCACTTTTCAGGTTTTTGAAAGGAAAATCTATCAGCCCACAGACCATGGAACGAGTAACAGACACGATTTCTGACCGTTTGCGGATTCCATGGCTGTTAGGTACTGGTGCCAAGAAGATCGATATAACAATACTTCCACCTCTTGTTTTCCTTCCAATCTTCCTTCATATTGCAGCTCTTCACGTTGTCTTAGCGTTCATCATTTTGACGTCCTTGCCAATACTAGTGCTTTGGTACTATTACATCACTCACCAGAACAAAGGACGTACTTTATTTTTTCTTAGTCTTGGCCTCTTTTCTTTGGGCTACATGTATTATTTATTCCTAACTGAAGTAATGCCTAAAGGAAACGTTAGCTTTGTACACTTAATTGTGCTCACCAGTGGTTTGGTGTTAACGCTGGTATGTTTGGCACAAGTCAAGAAAGATCCAGGCTACCTCCGAACTGACAACAGAACCACTCAAATTAAAGATGCTGAAACAAATTACACTTCATACAGTTTGAATGGTACACACCAAGTTCAGCAGAAGGATTGGGATATTCCTACAAAATTGCATCCATCTGGCCATAATGGCAAGCTGCAGTTAGGACACCATGAATTGAACAAGAACTGGTGTGCGGTATGCAAGATTATAAGACCACCTCGTTCAGGACATTGTCGAATCTGTGCATCCTGTGTACAAAGGCTGGACCATCATTGTGTTTGGTAGGTCTAATATTGCTTAGTTACAGTATTTGTGAGCTCTTCTCAGGCTGCCTCAAAGGGAAAGGATTGCGATGTGAAGTAGCAATGATTATCAACCATTGGCAAAGCTCAAGAAATGCTTGGAGCAGTGTTATTAATGGGTTATTATCATGGGGAACCTAAAGAAGAAAATTGAACAAAGGTTTCTGAAGAATTTAGTCTTTAACGGCTTTTCAGACTAGCATTTTGCTGCAGAGTGAAACCAATTTTTGGTAATGAACTGGCTGCACTTTCAAACTAAATTGATTTAATTCCAAAATTATCTAGATCTTAAACTGAAATGTTTTATATGGGAGAACTCTGGGCAGGACTTTCATTGCCAATTTATTTTTAGATTTTCTTTAAAGGACTTTGTTTGATTTTGTATAATCTACTGATGCTTTTTTTGTTATAGTTACCTCCTCTCAATCACTTATTTTCTGGTTTTTCAGCCTATGCTGCTCCCTATATTAGCGGGACTGATTGAATAGTGAAAAGATTGTAATTTCTGCATCAATCCACCTCCCAATCTCATCCAATTTACCTTTTTTTTTTATCCAGTGCTACTTCTATCTCTTCTTTTGTGCTTAACTGTATCTGATTGTTTCACGCTATTCAAAGATTAAATCTTGATTCTTGTTATCTACAGAAGCCCTGAAGTAAGATCTTTTCTCTTTTTGGTTTGATTTGAAATTAAGATTTTTCACACCACATTTTGGGTTAAGTTCACAATAGCTCGGTGTATTCCATCCACACTGTTAAGCACCATCAGTACTCGATTGTCAATTCTAAGTTGTTAATTGAAGGCTCACCAAAATGAAGTTATGTTTATTTTGTGCTGCCTGAATTCCATCCCTTGACATTTCTGAAAAAAAATGTTTGAGGCTATTATTCAATCTCCTTGATTAAGGTACATTTCATGCCAGTGTAATTGGGGTGAAAAAGTGATGTGAGCTGAAGTATCATAATTCAAACTGCTTCCGGTCGCTGCCTCAATTTATTAATTCTTTGCGTATTGTTAATTATATTAAATTATTTGATTAGCTTATGTACAGATGCTTAAGCAGTCCATCTTCAACTGAGACAAGATGTGGACTATATCTAGGCTTGGGCTGGCAAGTAGCAAGTAACGTTCACGCCACACAAATGACCATCTCCAACAAAAGACAATTAATGGTGTTACAATCACTGAATCTCCCAAAATCAACATCATGGGGGTTATCATTAACCAGAAACACAATGAGCCTCACCATATAATTACAGTGGCAACAAGAGCAGGCCAGAGGCTAAGAACACTGGTGAGTAACTCACCACCTGACTGGAATGTTAGGGTCTCAAGAGATGGTTTGCTCAGTGTCTCTGGTTGGATGGGGATTATTTTCACTAACATGTTCACTTAATTTTTTTTTAAATGATACTATGTTTATTTTTATGAAAACTAATCTCTTGTGTTGCATGATGTTTTATTCAACTCATTTTTTATTTATTTATCTTGTTCCAGGATTAACAGCTGTGTAGGTGAATCCAATCACCGTGCATTTATTCTGACCCTCTTTGTTTTCCTCCTCACCTCGATATATGGAATCAGTTTGACTTTGGACACTATATGCAGAGGGCGAAGCCTTTTCACAGCTTTATTCTATTGTCCTGGAGTTTACCGTGAGTACAGGTAAGAAAAGGACAGCACTGTTACAGCTGTGCTTAAGATTTGATTAACCTATCTAATTTGGATGTTCTCTCAACTTTTCTGTTGTTCGTTAGTGAGAATACAGTTTAAAAGCTACTCCAGTTTAATCACCTCACAAAATCATAACATCAGAAGGTGGGTTCATGTGAGTACGCCCCTCCAACCCATTTGATTTCATCTTCCTAGAATACCAATCCATCTGTTCCACCAATAAAGCAGCTAGTCTTTGCCTGGATTAATCAGAGACTTTGGCCTTAGCACTATACCTGCAATCTGTTCAGACTGTTCTGTTGATTTCCTTTCCTGTTAATCATCATCTGTGTGAGATAATATTTACTGGCTTCTATCAAAACAACATGTCCATCATGACCTTGAAGCTGTTACATCTTTGTTTGCTGTGCTGACGTGTATTCAAAAGAGTTATTTGTTGTTTGTTTTAAGCCATTGAATGTATATTTCTATAAAGTGGAAACCTTTTCATCTCAATACATTTTTCTTTTTAAAAAAAACCTGACTAGTCACATGATTTTTATCCAATCATGGGACGTGGTGCCACTGACTGTGTTGGCATTTGTTGCCCATCTGTAGTTGCTCTTGGGAAAGTGATGGCGAGCTGCCTGAACTGCTGCAGTCCACTTGGCCCACAATGCCCTTTGGAAAAGAATTCCAGGATATTGACCTAGTGAAAGAACGGCGAAGGAAAGTCAAGATTGTGAGTGGCTTGGAGGGGAACTTGAAAGTGGTGATGATCCCATGTACCTGCTGCCCTTGTCCTTCTAAATGGAAGTGGTCATGCGTTTGGAAGGTGCTGCCTAAACATCTTTGAATTTCTACATTCCATTTTGTAGGTAGCACATACTACTTCTACTGAGCGACAGCAATGGAGGGAGTGGATGTTGTGGATGTGGTGCCAATCAAGTGGCTACTTTGTCCTGGATGGTGTCAAACTTGTTGAGTGTTGTTGGAGCTGCACCCATCCAGGCAAGTGGGGAGTATTCCATCACACTCTTGACTTATGCCTTGTAGATGGTGGACAGGCTTTGGGGAGTCAGGAGGTGAGTTACAGTGTTCTTAGCCTCTGGCCTGCTGTTGTTACCACTGTGATTATATGGTGAGGCCCATTGTGTTTCTGGTTAATGATAACCCCCTTGGTGTTGATTTTGGAAGATTCACTGAACAAATGTCAAGGGTGTTGGTTAATTGTCTTTTATTGGAGATGGTCATTTGTGTGGCGTGAATGTTACTTGCTACTTGCAAGCCCAAGCCTAGATGTAGTCCACATCTTGTTTCAGTTGAACATTAAGCATTTGTGAAGCCACTAAGTCTTCCTCTTGGCTCAGCCCAAGGCCTGGGATCAATCTTAGTGCTTATATTGCACTGCTGCTGGCATTGGAATGTTTCCCTTGTACTGAAGCAACCTGTATTGAACACGATGTAATTGCACTTTCAACAAAACATAAGCTGCCGTAGTGTGAATTCTTCAGATTTTAATTCAGTCAGTATGGAAACCTATTTTGGTTTGCTATGCTTATTGCCTCATATTCTGCAGATAAGGTGTTATGTTTGTCAATGCTGTGACCTATCTTTCAGCTTGGCTGTTGGCAAATTTTTGTTCTACTCTTGGAGAACATTTGCCTCTTCTTTGCTGCTTCCAGTATACAATGCCTTACAGTTGGTGACATTGAATTTCACTTGCTTCTGATCAGACCTAATTCAAATCCACAAAGACCCTGAGCTTCCAGTTGCCTGCCACTTCAGCACACCACCTTGTTCCCTGACCAACATCTCTGTCTCAGGCTTGGTGCAGAGCTCCAGTGCAGCTCAGCACAAGCTGGACGAACAGCATGGGAACTCTACAGCCTTCTGGACTCCATATCGATTGCAGCAGTTTTAGGGCTTGCGACATCTTCTCTCAGGTCATTACCCTGACCCCTACACTCCAGGCCTCATTAGTACATGGTCTGCTATTCCACACAACCCATTGTCAGCCACTAATTGTCTATTCATTCATCTGTTCATTCTCTTGGACTTACCATTATTCACTCCTTTGTTTGTCCAACTGTTCGCTCTCTTTGGGCTGTATCTCCACCGCCCTCATTTACTTCTTATCCCTTTCCCCCAACCCTGCATTAAAAACAACTTTTTCTGAGCTACCTGAGGAAGGGTCATCAGACCTGAAATGTTAAACCTGATTTCTTTTCATAGATGCTGCCAGACCAGCTGAGCTTTTCCAGCAATTTCTATTTTTGTTTCAAATCCGATAACCTTCCTTTGTTAGAGTTTGCTTGCATCCATTGGCAAATACAACGATCTTGGATGTAGTGTGTATTAGAATTGTTAGTAAACCAACCTGTAGAAAAAATACTTCAAATAAATAATTATAATCCAGAAGCTGTTGAAGTACAGTCTTGAGACAGTTTACTAATTGTTTCATAACGATGATGATAACTGGAGAGCTTATAACCCCTCTGTGCTGAAATGCTTTTCTAGTGAGAAGGCAAACAGGAAGCTGAGCAATTCCTGCTACTGATAGCTCTCCACATTAGAGAGAGATCAATTAGCCATCTCACCATGCTGTCAACGGCTGAGAAACTCTGAAGGGCCAATGTTACATGAGTGAGTGACCAGCTGACCTGTGCTGGAATGTTCCTAGTTGCAAAGCTGCATTAACTGATCTTCCCTACGGTTGACGTATTTGTTCCTAAGCAAGTGATCCATCTGTGAAACCATAGGAGGAGTTTCAAGCAGAAAATGTTGAAATTTTCAAATCATCATTAAGTGGATTTCATTCAAGAAAGAATATTTTGAGATACAGTTTGAGTAAATTCAGATGTGTGCTTCCCAAAGTTCACCAGAATCCGGTCTTTCCTCATGCAACTTCCAGATTTTTAAAAATCTTGGAAGGAGTGTTTGTTAGAAATGTATATGTCAAAATGAAAAATATTTTGAAGACCATTTTAAATCCAAAACCTGTCAAAGTACAGCCGTGAGATTAGTTTAATACAGAGGAACCTCAATTATCCGAACGAGAATGGCGGGCACTATTATTCAGTTAATCAATTCAATGCCTTTCCTCTGGGGCTTGGAGTTTTCTGTAAAATCTGCTTCCTGTTCAGGAGATAAGGCAGCATCACAGCACCCGCAAGCTCCTGCCACCCCCCCCCCCCCCCCCCCCCCCAAACCCTGTCCGATATTGCTCCCTGCCCAGCCACCACACTGCCACCCCCCCGCCCCCCCAATACCATCAAACACCGCCCCCCCGCCTGCCCTGAACCCCCCCAAACCCTGTCCAACACTGCCCCCTTCAACCTCCCAACCCCATCCAACACCACCCGCAACACTGCCTTCTGCCCACCCCCTCCTGTCCACGCCTGCCCCCTCTCCGGGGCAGCCAGACTGGACACCAACAACAAGACTGCTTTTTTTCTCGCTTTCTCTTGCTGTCTCTCGCACGCACTCACTCTCTCTCGCACTCACTCTCTCGCACATACACACAACACTTTTTACTGCAACTTCTAGACAGGTTGGAGAGATTATCTGGGGAAAGGGGGTTTAGGGTACATGCCAGTGTAGAACTCCAGGGAAAGGGTAGGAGGTCAGTCATTTTGAGATGATGCCTGCACTCCCATCAGTCCAGGACTGCTCTCGGCAGCACTTTTAACACTGTAAACAAAAGATACAATCAGTGTTGGACACATGTCTTTGATGTAATGTTTTTGTCTGATGTAATGTTTCTGTTGGGACCTCGAGATAATCCGATTTTTGGATAATTGGTATTTGAGTAATCAAGGTTCCTCTGTAATTGCTTTGTGAATGGTGATAACTGCAGAGTTTGGAATCCCTCAGCCCAGTGTCTCTGGGATAAGATGCTTTTCTCCCAGATTTTTATCACCTTTTTTAGATTAGATTAGATTAGATTAGATTAGATTAGATTACTTACAGTGTGGAAACAGGCCCTTCGGCCCAACAAGTCCACACCGCCCCGCCGAAGCGCAACCCACCCATACCCCTACATCTACGGGCAATTTAGCATGGCCAATTCACCTAACCTGCACATCTTTGGACTGTGGGAGGAAACTGGAGCACCCAGAGGAAACCCACGCAGACACGGGGAGAACGTGCAAACTCCACACAGTTAGTCGCCTGAGGCGGGAATTGAACCCGGGTCTCTGGCGTGTGAGGCAGCAGTGCTAACCACTGTGCCACCATGCCACCTTGCAACTACTATCCTCCTGAATGAGGAACCAGGTTCCTGCTGCTGATGGTTATTCAATCATCCCCATCAGCCTCCACCAAAGGCCACAGCAGAGAATGGAGAATGGTAATATCATTGATAGCATTAGGCTTTACTCTTGGGACCCAAATTCAAATAATCCATCAAAGTACTGGCTAGAAAAATACCTGAGACGTGCTGACATTTTTGGAACTGTAATTCAATCAGGAGTTCAGAAGAACACAAAGGATGCAAAAAAACAGAATAGCAAAAATAGCAATAGAAAAGACTTATTTTTTCAATTGTAGACATACATTGCATCAAAGTAAAATCCTAAGTTGTCATCTTTATTCTTAACATTTCTGTATTGTCCAACATTAGCTCATTTGAGTACCTTCTTGTGTTGGACATTTTTTATATTAAATGTCATGGGGAGAATTTTTGAACCCATTGTTAAGGTCTCTGCTTTGATTGTCAAATTTATATCTTGGTCTGGCTAGGGACAAGTAAATGGTTTTGATTAAATTTTGATAAATTTTACATCCCAGGTACTTAGTAAGAAAATAAAACTACATGATTCCACAGATTTGAACAAACAGCGTAAAGTACACAAAGTTAGAACAGAAAAACTATCTACTTGTATTCTTATAACTTGTACTCTAACATTTAGAATTAACAGGAGGTAAATATAAGTAATAGACAAACTGTGGTGGAATGCTTCACAGCACAACACATAGTAAATGTGGTCCAGAAAGGTTCTGTGGACATATTTTCTCACTGACAAGGGATTCTGGGCCTTCACATTTTGGAAGATTTACTTTCAGAATTCTTGTAAAGGCTTCCCTGATACAGACACCCTCAATGACTGCTCTTGTCCAAGGAATTCAATCTCTTCCTCTGTGATTGTACTCCACTGGATTGCCAAGATGACACTCAAGCACTTATGCATGGGTGCAATTACTGCTCTTTTGTAGACAGCCAGCTTCACGAAGCTGTTACTGCCCCAGGGATTTCTCCACCTCCAATATTCCTTAGCTGCACCAACCAGATGATGCTTTTCTGATTAATTGACTGAACTGTCAGCTACACTGAACTATTAATGGCTTACAGGAATTTCTTCTGTCCTTGAGTCTGCTAATAACAGCTGCCTGAAGCCATTTCTTTGCTTCAGCACTTTCTCAGCTCCAAATGTCAACTTTCTTTTTCCCCAGCAAACATGCCTTTCAGATAAATTGAAATCTGAGAACTTTATTAAGCTCTACCATCTCTGTAACAAAATATTCTGCATCAGATCCTATCTTTAGGAATTAATGAATGTTTTAAAGTCAGTTTAGCTTGAATAAGCTCCCTTTAGACTACCAATGCAACAAGCTTCAGCTATATAAGTTGTTCTTATAGCTCCACGTTTTCATAGAAGTTCATAGAATCCCTACAGTGTAGAAACAGGCCATTTGGCCCACCAAGTCCACACCAACTCTCCAAAGAGTAACCTGCCCAGACCCATTCCCCTACCCTATTACTCTACATTGACCCCTGACTAATGCACCTAACCTACACACCGCTGAACGTGATGGGCAATTTAGCATGGCCAATTCACCTAACCTGCAGGTCTTTGGATTGTGGGAGGAAACCCGCACATATCTGGGGAGAATGTGCAAACTCCACACAGACAGGAATCGAAGGCTGGAATCGAACCCAGGTCCCTGGTGCTATGAGGCAGCACTGCTAACCACTGAGCCACTGTGCTGCCCACAAATTTTCTGTTCTGATTTTGCTGAACATGAGTAAACTTCTGAACTACCATTTTGTATTTGGTATTTTGGCAGTCTCTTAACCCCAACTTTTAAATTACTTTTCCTTCTTTGCTTTTAACCTTTTTGAAACATAACCTTTTGAAACTACTCCCTCAGGTGCTATATTTGCGTTTATTCCTTTTTTTTCACTGTTAAAGTTTAATTCCTAACATTTAGAAATGAAGACTCTAACACATGATCTATGAGCTAGGTATTCACAACACCATCAACCTAGATGATGCCAATGCTAGGGTTTGAACAGTTTGAGCCAAGGGACCTAGGGGTGCAGGTGCAGAGTTCCTTGGAAGTGGAGTCGCTGGTAGACAGGGTGGTGAAGGCAATTGACATGCTTGCCTTCATTGGTCAATGCATTAAGTACAGGAGTTGGGATGTCATGTTGCGGACGTACACAACATTGGCTAGGCCACTTTTAGAATATTGCATTAAATTTTGGTCTCCCTGCTACAGGAAAGATGGTGTTCAATCTGAAAGGGTTGCGAAAAGACTTACAAGGATGTTTCTGGGTATAGTCGTTGGATACAAGTTGACTTTGTTGACTGCAAGGTCACTGTTTGACCCAGATTAACAACCCCAATCAGGAAAGCTCTGGCTGACTAATATAACCAGGGGGATTCAGAAGCTCCTCCGTTCAAGGGGACTGACTCTGAGCTGGCTGGCCACAGCCAGTGTACTGTGCACATGTCAATAAAGGATGACTTGGTGACTGGATACCATCCTCTGTGCAGTTATTTCACTGGGATTGAAGGGTTTCAGTTATAGGGAGAGGCTGAATAGGCTGGGGTTATATTCCCTAGAGTGTCAGAGGCTGAGGTGTGGAGAATGAGAGGCATGGATACAATGAGTTGTCAAGGTCTTTTTCAGAGTCCAGAACTCTGGTTTAAGGTGAGAGAGGAAAGATTTAAAAGGGATCGGAGAGGCAACCTTTTCACAAATAGGATGGTGTGTGTATGGAATGAGCTGCCAGAGGAAGTGGTAGAAGTAGGTATAACATTTTAAAAGGCATTTGGAAGGGTACGTGAATAGGAAGGGTTTAGAGGGATGTGGGCCAAATGCTGACAAATTGAACTAGATCAGTTTAGGATATCTGGTTGACATGAACGAGTTGGACCGAAGGGTCTGTTGCCATTCTGTACGTCTCTCTGACTCTGACTTATTCACTTGACTTCATATTCCTAGTTTATGCACATCACTCTATCTGTCGAGATTGCTTAGCGGCTGCATATTACTGCCCATTTTGTACAGTGGAGGCCCAATTAAGAGTTCAATTTGCACAAGGCTGTTACAGCCTAGAGATAGATTTACAATTGAAACTGACTGGGGGGTTGGGGGGTGGGGTGGTGGGGGGAGGGTGGAGAGAAGCATTTGTGATATCTGCATTTGTGGAGGCAAAGGGTCAGCATTTAAAGTGCCCAATGCTAACCAGTGCCTCCTGGGATTAGCCTTAAAATACAAAGAGATAAAATTGTTTTGTTCTCACGTTATCACATGAATAACACATACCTTCTGGGACACTTCATGAGTAAAGCAGCATCACTGCCAGCATGCTTATCATCACTTACCAGAAGAACACAAAATTGCATTACGACTTTTAGTATGTGGTCAATTGTTACTGACACATAGCCCAGACTGTGTGGATTGTTCTAGTTTCTTAAGTGTTGTAAAGAATTTGGAAATATTTCTTACATCACTATGTTTTCGTTTTAGTATAGATTTTTGAAAGCTTTTTGTTTTGATACGAAAGTGTTTGTAACCAGATATACCATGAGATCATCAGCTGCTTACCACTTTACTGTAAGTAGGATGAAAATGTAATTATATATAATCAAGCTTGCTAGCTTAGATAAGCTGACAAAAACTGGCGCAGGTCTCCTGAAATAAAAGCTCTAAATTTAGGCCTGTGATAGGTAAAAGGGAAAAAACATTGGAAGTGGAGTGGGATTTGAAAATGCAGAGGTTGTCACAACCTGTCAGGTGTATTCCATCACTTAAGGCATGCTCTTGAATTACTGGGAAATATGCTTTGCAGACTTAAAAGAATTTGGATATTCATAACAGGAGATCGCTAAGGAGCGTGGACGCATGACAATGTTTGATTTCTGGTACAATCCTCATTAATTAAATTTCAATTGTGTTTAACTTTCTTTCATTCACGGGATGAAAGCGTCATTAGCTAGACTGGCATTTGTTGCCCGTCCCAGAGGCCCTTGAGAGTCAGCCACGTTGCTGAGGTTCTGGAGTCACGTGTAGGCCAGACGTGGAAGGATGGCGGTTTCCTTCCCCAAAGGGCATGAGTGAAGTAGATGGGTTTGTCGGACAGTCGAACCTTCCTTGCAGATTTTTAGTGAATTCAAATTCCACCATCTGCTGTGGTGGGATTCAGACCTGGGTTCCCCAGAACATTACCTGGGTTTCTGGATTTACAGTCCAGCGATAATACTGCTCAGCCATCACCTCCCCATAGTTAGGTGCAAGTGAACGGCATTAAGGTTTTACGGGAGCAGACATCAAGAGATGCTCACAACCTGGGGTGTAATTGAGTTAGGATGTGCATTTATGTTGTTTTTCTTTCAGTTAATAAGTGTTAGATTGAGTTAAGAGTGGCTGTGGTTTTATCCTTCGCTGACTTCAAAGTGACCACTACAACAATATGAAGCAGTCTGTTTTGGGGAGAAGATGTTTAGATTCTCATCTCTTGGATTTCTTTTCCTTCTCTGAGCTCTCTGTCACCATCACCCCTTCAGAGCAACTCTGGCTGCCCTGCCCCGGAGAACAGCCCTTGTCGCCTGTTGTCTGCTTATTGCAGTCCCCATGCTGAACCTTTCCTGTGGTCCTGTATATCGACCTCAAGTGGGAGCACTGGAGTACCGCCTCACTCAAATATTTGTTCGTCGTTCTCAGGAATCATTCACTCTTTGGGTTAAAGGGAAGCACTACATACAATGCAATTTAGCTTGCAAATAGAGTTAAAACCAACTGTAATCAGTGGGATCTGTACTTCCTACTTTTAATAGCAAATCCTGGGAATCTTGACACAAAGCATCATGAAATAATTGATTATATGATCTGTTTGAGGTTTTAGTTGAGGAATAAGTCTTGCCCTGCACACCTAGAGAGCATCCTTTTAGTAGATCAACCAGATTTTAAGCAGGAGTTTGATTTAATATCTCATCTGAAAGTCAGGACCCCTGATGTCCCCTCAGTCCCATACTGGAGTGCCATTATGGATTATGTGTTCGGGGCTCTGGATTGGGATTTGAGCCCATGGCCCTCTGACTTGAGGACAAGAGTGTTATCACTGAGCCGAGTCTAATGCCCAGCGTGAAAGAACTAGTCGAAATGTCAGTACACATTACATATTAATACTCCCATACTAAAGACAATGTGCATAAAGTGCCTGACAGGCCTGAGTATGAGCGGTGATGGAGTTAAGCTGCTGAAGACTTCCATCCTCTCCCTAGAAGCACAAAGATGTCAATTAAAAGTCTTCGCCGGATTTGGGATTTATTGTAGTTGACATTTTGAAGCTTGTTGAAGCACATTTGGGTAGGAAGTCTAACCCATTTATTTTTTTAAAAAAGCAAATCAATTCTTATACAAATTTTCTAAGTTCTTCAAAAGCAACTTTGCAAGATGCATCCAGTTTTTACTCTTGACGATATTTACAAAACTAATGATATTAGAAATAAAACTTATTTTTGGGCAAGTTTGATTTTTAATATGCTTCAATAGTTGAGCTTTGAAGCGGCCATGACACCAGTCCTCAGGGAGGTGATAGTAACTAACCTTGGCTGGTGGTTTGCTTAAAACAACTGTCCTTCCAGAGAAACTGCTTTTTCCTTTTGCTACTCATAGCATTTTAACGTTATGTGGTGCTCAGAATGTCTTTTTTTTTTGTCCTTTTGAGGATTAGAATTGTATTAGACCATTTTGCCTATTTCAAGCATCACTTTCAGCAATGAAACATAATGCGGGCATCTTGTCTGTCATTTTACTGCAATACTCCTCCATGCCCCATTGACAAGTATTAAACACATTCATCAGTCCATTGATAATATTTTCTAATTCTGTCCTGATTTTATTGGCAAATTTTGGAGACGCCCTTACAATTATCACTCACCTTCATGGTGTGCATGATTGAACATTGCGTATTCAGCATCAGATTTACAGATATAATCTTTTCCAGGTCAATGAAATTGGCCAGTGTGCAGTCAGGCCAGCATGTTCCCTGACATCATTTGGTCTTGCCCCTGAAACGAACAATTCTGGGCAGGAATCCAAGTCGCCCACAGGTTCTAACAGACCAGTCCCCTCATTGAGTCAAATTCTGGTCTGAGGATAGAGTTGAAATGCAGAGTCCAGTGTAGCTCTCAGTTGGTAATGAGAAACTGCACCATTTCTCCACTATCCAATTAGTATCACTCCTGTGCCCCTTTGCACCAATGCCTTGCCCAGATACCTCATTGATTAAATGCCTGATGAGCTATGCCAGTCAGATCAGTGATGTCCACTTTCTTAACAGAGTTTGGAAATGATCCCTTTTGGAGAACTTGTACAAAACCCCTTTCCCAAAATCTGCACACCACTGCAACAGTGGGATAAAATGGGGTTAAAGAGTGTAGTGCTGAAAAAGCACAGCCGGTCTCGCAGCATCCGAGGAGCAGGAGAGTCTATGTTTCAAGCATTTGGAGCAGCACGGTGGCTCAGTGGTTAGCACTGCTGCCTCTCAGCGCCAGGGACCTGGGATTTATTCTTGCCTCTAGGGTGACTGTGTGGAGTTTGCACATTCTCCCAGTGTCTGTGTGGGTTTCCTCTGGGTGCTCCAGTTTCCTCCCACAGTCCAAAGATGTGCAGGTCAGGTGAATTGGCCAGGCTAAATTGCCTATAGTGTTTGGTACATTAGTCAGGGGTAAATGTAGGGGAATGGGTGTGGGTGGGTTACTCTTTGGAGGGTCGGTGTGGACTTGTTGGGCCAAAGGGCCTGCTTCCACACTGTAGGGAATCTAATCTAATCCCATAGACTCTTCATCAGGAATGTGGGGTGCCTGGAGGGGGCTGAGAGATAAATGGGAGGAGGGTGGGGCTGGGGGTGTGAGGTAGCTGGGAATGTGATAGGTGGATGAAGGTGGGGGTGAAGGCGATAGGTCAGAGAGGAGGAGGATGGAACAGATAGGTGGGAAGGAAGATGGACAGGTAGGACAGTTCAAGACGTCGATGCTGAGTTGGAAGGTTGGATCTGGGAATAAGGTCGGGAGAGGGGAAATGGGGAAAGTGGTGAAATCTTCAGGAAGTGGTTGAAGAGCTTCAGGGCAGAGGAGATGACCTGGGGAGGGGGGGTGGTGGGTGCAGTGAGAGAGACTCACTGAGATCTTTGTGGAGGGAGGAGGAGAACTTTCAAGTAGGCACCCTTGGAAGAGGCTTCGCAGTAAAATTGTAATCAACTCAGAGAGTGAGGACTGCAGATGCTGGAGACCAGAGTTGAAAGTGTGGTGCTGGAAAAGTACAGCCAGTCAGGCAGCATCCAAGGAGCAGGAGAATCAATGTTTCAAGCTAAGCCCTTCATCAGGAATTGGGGGAGGTGAAGTGGCCCAAGAGGGCTAATAGATAAATGGGAGGGATGGGAGCTGGTGGGGGGGGGGGGGAGGAGATAGCTGGGAATGCGCTAGGTAGATGAAGGCGAGGGGTGATGGTGATAGGTCGGAGAGGAGGGTGGAATGGATAGGTGGAAAGGGAGATGGACAGTTCAAGAGGGCGGTGCCGAGTTGGAAGGTCTCTTGCCCTACATTCAGATACACAGCAATATATTAATTCAACAATGATTTTAGTGTCGAAAAAGGTCCATTTATGCATATGTATCCAATCATTTAAATTCTATGACCCTCTGTCTTTGAAATTTAAAGTAAGTATATAGAGTAGATTTTGTGGGCAGCACATTTCACCCTTCAACTGAATTGTCCCATTCTTCCAACCTTCTAGCTGACTCCATAGTTATCTAGAAAAGTGAAGCAGGTCAGGCAGCATCCAAGGAGCAGGAGAATCAACGTTTCGGGCACGAGCCCTTCTTCAGGAAGGCTTCCTGAAGAAGGGCTCGTGCCCGAAACGTCGATTCTCCTGCTCCTTGGATGCTGCCTGACCTGCTGCGCTTTTCCAGCAACATATTTTCAGCTCTGATCTCCAGCATCTGCAGTCCTCACTTTCTCTATAGTTATCTATTCAAATGTAGGCAGAGAATCACCTGCAAAGGGTGAAGAGGTCGCCATGTTAATTAGTGATGATGCTAACACAATAGGAAGGGTTGTCTATGTTCAGGAAACTAGGATGGAGAAGCGGTTTATGTAAAGATGAAAATTAACAAAGGCAAAAACCCACTGGTGGTTGTGTCGAGTGTAAGTTAATAAATGGTGGGAGCTTGTCTGAAATGTGGTAATTAGGAGAAATTTCATGACAAATAGTTTGGAGAAACCAGATGGACAAAATTAGCATTGTTGAGTTCACAGCATGTTTTGGGGATAGTTCCTTAGAACAACAAGATTTTGAACCAACTGGAGAGTAGGCTGTCTGAGTCCAGGTATTGTACAATATAAAAATGAATTAATTAAGGTGTCTTCAGTCTTGAGAATAAAAGTCACATCTTATAAATAGCTGTAAATTAGGAAATGGAAAGGACCCTCAAACTAGGGAAGTTCTTACTGAGCCACAGTTCTTACTAGTCCTTGGGTCCAGTCAGACTTCATCCTCGGATTCTCATCGCAATGGGCAGTGAGATGGCTAATGCTCAATAAAAGCAAAGCGCTCTGCAGGTCTGCTATGAAACAGAAAGTACCGGAGAAACTTGGCAAGTCTGACAGCATCTGTGGAGCGACAAACAGAACAAATGCTTCTAGTATGACTCTTCTTCTGAACCCGTTCTGAACCATTGAGTACAGGAGCACATTTGAATAGCCTACTGCTCATTTCTACTTCTGTGTTGCTGTTCTGGTGCTGTTCTCTTGCACAATATGTAAACGTGCTTACCTCCGTAGCTTTGCTGATAGCAAGTCTCATTCACCCATTATCCCTATGCTTGAGTTGCATTATGAGCTGGTCGGTTTTAACATTCTCATCCGTGTGTTCAAATCCCATTAGAAACTTGTTCTTCCTGCTTCTGTAATTGTCTCCCAAACTAACGATCCTTCAGTATCTAGGTCCTACCCCAATTCTGGTCTTTTGAGCAATCCTGGTTTTAGTCAGTCCAGCACTGGCACCCATGCCTTTTATCTGTCAAGGAATTCTCTTCTATACCTCTACTGTTTTTCTTTTTTAAGATGTGTCTTTAAATCCACCTCTATTGTGTTCTAAGCTTTTTGTCATCTGTCCAGATTATCTTCACCTGTGACTGTGTCATACTTTTACTAGTAATGCTGAAGTGAAGTGCCTTGGCATATTGAAGGTGCTATATAAATGTAAGTTGTTGTTGCCTATCTACCTGCTCTGTCCTTTTCCTGTAACCTGTTCACTCACTTTTGCCCTTCTCTTGTCTTTCTCGTGACCTGTAATCCAAGTTGTTGACTTCACAATCAAACCTGATGAAATGTAAGTGAAAATAGATATTCAGCAATATAATACTGGTGCTTAAAGGTTATTGTTCAGTATGAAGGCTGACGATCTCTGATGTCAGATGAAAAGTGCACCGCGTGGCTGTGGAGGGAGTGTTTAAGTGCCACTCGAATTTGTAGTATGCTCCAAAATTTAAGGAAAGTGCTTGGCCATTTGTAAAATCCTGGTGTAAGTCAGAGGGTATTCCAACAATTAGGTCTGTCTTTTTTCCCTGTTGCTGAAGTTACTGAGAATTCAGAGGTAATAAAATCACAAATCAAACCTTCATCTATGAAAATAAATTCTATAATTCTGAATACCAACTGAAAATCATCTGTTTGCCATCTCTGATGGTCAGGTTCTTGTTTCAGTGTCACAGGATGCAGTAAATATTTGGAAGTAATGTCCATCTTGGTCTGTACAAGTTTAAAACAAGCTTGAGAAACAGCTTTCTGTTGTGATCATTGAAGGACTTAGCAAAGTCGGTGTTTAAGAAGTCTGACTCCAACTCTCATTCTGCACTGCTGAATATTTAATAACATATAGATTTCTTTTTCAAGTGTACTATTTGTAATTTGAAGTATTGAGCATTGTCAGGCTTTCATTAAATTTGGAAAGAAAATGCTTTAATCTTATTGATTTGGCTACAGGGAACGACCAGTTACATTAGTTGTTTAGTAGTAATGAATGTCTTGCGATGAAGCCATGCATAAAGAATAATTATTACAAAATTGATATTCTCCTTAATCTCACTGTTTTCTCCATTTGCAACACTACCTCTAACTGAAAAAATTCTACCTCCTCCATTACATAATAACTGAATGGTGGCAAGATGAGATTAGCCAGGGGATATTGTTGGTAGGCTCACTTGGAACGTATTTGCCGCTGTTCAGTACTTTCAGCATGTCTTCAATTAGAATCTCACTGCATAGAGAATTGTACATTGCATCCCTGGCAGAATTCCAAGGCATTTTGCAAGAGTGCCATCATACAAAATTTAACTCCAAGCTGTACAAGGAACTGTAAAGAAGATGACAAATGTCTGGTCAAAGAGCTTGGTTTTAAGGAGTTTCTGAAAGGAGAAAAGAGAGAGAATGGCTAAATGTTTAAGATGGAGGATAATGCTTGTTACACTGATCTACATACAGCTAATAGTATCTAATATTTCCAGTTGAAATTGTATCTATCTGTCTACCCCAAAACACTAATTTCCCTGAACAACTCGATAAGTTTGTCTTGAACTTGAGTACAACAGACCTGTCAAATTGGTCATTTCATTGTCTTAAAATAATTCATTGAACTTTCAGATAACCAGATGCTTTATAAATTGGAGTAGGGTTCATTGTTTAAACAGCTTTCAGTTTTTATGCTTAATTATGAAATGCATGTCTACACAACAAATATTTAATAAGTTGAAAATTATGTTCAAGCTAGAATAAATATTGAATTTACAATGGCATTTGCATGTTTGTCTTTTTTATAATATCTAAATTTGAGTTATTTTGAAACTACTTAGAACAATACTTTTTGATAGAACAACATTGTTATAATCAGTTTTGCTGCTCTGACTGTATTGACCTGGGGTAATTACAGAGTGAACGCCACATATCTGAAATGTTGTAAATTCTGCTTTCCTTATTTCACAGTACTGCATTGTCATTCACCTGTGTCTGGTACTGCACGATAGTCACTGCAGGGATGAGCTACCTCTTCCTCATCCAGCTCATCAATATCAGCTACAACATCACGGAAAGAGAAATACGCTTTGCTTTGAGAGACAAAACTGGACAAAAGTACCTCTGTGGACTAATCATAAAAACAGATGAGTACAATCGAGGGCTCATTAATAACTGGAAAGAATTCCTCAAACTTCAACCTAATCCTGCGAAGATAGCCATTGAAGATTTGGTGTAACGCTTCTGGTTTGATTTTATACAAGGGCTTATCTTTGTACTTGACTTGCGTCTGCTGATCACAATGTGTCAAACTAATTATCTTCAACCCAAAACTAGTACTGGTTTTTAGAATAGTTAAATATCAAATGAACAGACAATCAATCTCAAGCTAGAAAACATGTAAATTTTCTATGATGCCTTTTAATGAGGACTAGTTTCCATGGGTGTGATATATTTTGTCTTGAAATTGTCATTTTACAAACATAACATCACAGTATTAGGCAATTTGACATCCATTTTATTGGTTATGTAGCTAGCTAAGTTCTCTGAATTACTTAAATGTTGGGAAAGTCTGGCAGGAATGTTCTCAGAAAGCAAAACGCCAGTAGCCAGGTGAATGAAAATGGTACATGAGATAGAGAGAAACAATGAGCAGTGAATGCAAGGGATATATAAAGAATCAAGATGAAAAGTAAGGCTGATTACATGAATAAAGATCTTGGTAAAAATTAACCGGCATGTATTGGGTGGATGGATCGTAGCGATTGGTGGGTAGAGAACTGAAATGTCCTTAACAGGTATGTGAAACACAATGTTCAAATAGTGGGTACGTTATTATTTTAAGAAAGTTAGTCTCTCAGGAGAGAAAACCAAATAAAATTGGAGGTGAAGTTACAATTCAGGAGTTATACAGTTAGATTCATAGATAAAAATCACACAACGCCAGTTTATAGTCCAACAGGTTTATTTGGAAGCACTAGCTTTTGGAGCGCTGCTCCTTCATCAGGTGGTTGTGGAATAGAAGATCAAGACACAGAATTTATAGCAAAAGTTTACAGTGTGGTGTAACTGAAATTATATATTGAAAAAGTCCTGGATTGTTTGTTAAATCTCTGATCTTTTTAGAATGGGCATGTTGGTTTCAGTTCTTTCGTTTGTAAATCTCCGAACTTTCTTAAAGTTACATTCTCAAGTGAACTTTAATAACAGGTGACATGTCGGCCCAGATAATGCATTGAAGGTGTGAGGCTGTCTGTGTTCCAATGTTCAGACTGATTCTAATCTAAGAGAGGGATTTGCAAAATCTTACATGGATTCATGCAGTTTTTGAGCAAAATAAAATGTAATTCTGCAAGTACAAGTTCATCCCACAAACCTTTGTGTGTATGCGTGGGGGGCAATGCCTGTCTGTGAGAGAAAGTATGTATGTGTGTGTAAGGGGATATAGGTCTTGTGAGAGTGTGGAAGCATATGTGTTAGAGAGGGCGTGTGTGGCGCAGTGGGGTCACCTGTAGTCTGACATGAACTCTAGGTCCTGGTTGACCCAAAGTCTCTCTCACTCTCCTACAGACACACAGCGACACTCCTACAGAGATACAGTCTCTCTCTCTCTCTCTCTCTCTCTCTTTCCCCCCCCCCCTCTCTCTCTCTCTCTCTCTCTCTCTCTCTCTCTCTCTCTCTCTCTCTCTCTCTCTCTCTCTCTCTCTCTCCCCTCCCCCCCGTCTCTGACACGCACATCTTTAACTCTGACTCATACTCATACACATATCCACAGATACTGATTGCCACCACCCACACTGCACCGCACACACAGACAAGTTAGTGGGGTAAACTTGTACTTGCAGAATTACATTTTATTTTGCTCAAAAACTGCATGAATCCATGTAAGATTCTATAAATGCCTTTTTTAGATTAGAATCGGTATGCTTAAATGGGCCGACATGGCACCTATTATTAAAGTTCACTTCAGAATGTAACTTTAGGAAAGTTCTGAGATTTACATATGAAAGAATTGAAACTAACATGCTCTTCCTAAAAGATGAGAGACTTAACAAACAATCCAGGACTACTTCAATATATAATTTCAGTTATATCACACTGTAAACTTTTGCTATAAATTCTGTGTCCTGATCTTATACTCCACAACCACCTAATGAAGGAGCAGCACTCCAAAAGCTAGTGCTTCCAAATGAACCTGTTGAACTGTACCCTAGTGTTGTGTGAACTTTGTCCACCCCAGTCCAACACCGGCACCTCCAAATCACAGTAAGATTCATGGTAGTGTAGTAAGTAAAATATTTTGATTTAAATTGTGAATTTGTTTGAGCTTCTGTTTTTCAGAATTAAAGTCAAAATCTTGTTTTCCTTTGGCCAAAAAAAATGGTTTTATAACATGAACTTTGCTTGCAGCAATTCGAAACAAAGTTGTCAAATCAAAAGCGTTGTTAACCGTTAGTTTACTATAAACACATACACACACAAAGATATCCAATGGAAAAGCTTCATGATCCCAAAAGCTACCTTGTGAGAGAATCAGCACTGATGCTACCTCAATTGTACATTTATCTGACCGTCTCCGTTTTGAGGCGATCTGGGATGCCTACTATATATGGCCTGCTTTACTGCATAAGCATATTTCCATCAAGTTATCTGCATGAATACTGACCGATTGGGTGTCAGTCTCTGTGCAATAACTGGATTGATTTGAGAATATTCATGTGATAACTATAGAAGTTGTGCTTTTAGCTGACAATATGAATATACTGAAGTTTTCATTTCTTGAAGTTGTGTTGTTGGAATTGGAACCATGCATATATACAAAGGCAACTAACAACAAATGCTGGAAATTTCAAATCAAAACAGGATATTCTAGGAATGCTCACCAGGTGAGGCAGCATCTGTGGTGAGCGAAACAAAGTTCACTTTTCAGGTAAATGATGTTCTGTTGAAAGATCATTGATCTGAACCGTTAGCTCCTGTTGCGCTTGCTACCTAAGTCACACGAACTGAGCATTACCAGCTCACTTTCATTTGAATTATTGTACTATCAATTAGATTAACAATTTTGAGTTTACAGTTGAATAGAAGTGATTGCTATGAAGAAATTGGTATCAATCTTGACATCAGATGTAAATATATTTTTAATATTGTTCGGTACATATAACATTTCAGAAAACCTGAAATAAATTCTCAGTTTAAAATTTTCAGCATCTCTGAATGCATTTGTGAGTATATACGTTCTGTACAATGTCTTATTATAAATTATTGCTAGGCCTGCAAAAGGCTGGTAACTTTTAGAAAACATTATAAATAGATTTAAGAAATCATGCTTTAGTACGAGTTACTATTTAAAGCAGTGCAAAAATGTGTCTGTTGTGGGGTTTTATGGTAGTTTCAAATTTCCATTGCAAAGTGAGATTGCATGTGAGATTAACACTTATGATCACTGACTGTAGTGAAATATTGGGTTAATTTCATATTTTTTAAACAAAAGCAATTTTCCATTCTTGTTGGCCATTAATTTTAAACTTTCAATCTAAAGCAAGAGTTCAAATTATTCCAGATTTTTCAAAAGTTCCAAATTTAATTTGTTAGAGCTGTTTCAAACTCTTTAAATGACATTAGCCTTCATTATCATTTCATTACAATGAGATAATAAGTGGTCAATTGGCCCATTAAGTCTTTGCTGCTGCTTTCGAGCAATCTGACCAGACACATTATCCTTGCTCTATCCTCAGAGCTTTGGAAGGCTATTTATCTCAAGTGCCCAGCCAACTTTGTTTTGAAAACATTGATAGTCTCTGCTTCTACACCTCTTATAGACAGTGAGTTGCAGCTTATTAATGCCACTGCTTGTTTTGCTCTCCTTGGCCATACAGTTTCCTGAGATTGTACCCCTTGGAACTGAAATCTGAGCATCTAGGTTGCAAGCAGTTTTGCAGGCGAAGGCTAACAGCACAAACAGGTCAAGACAAAACAAAAGGCGTCGAAGTGTAAGATATGTGAAATGTGAAATTCCATCCTCTGAAGGTCTATACTATTTTAAAGTATTTTGTTTATCCCTGAAATGAGAATTTGTTCTAATGATAGGAAACAAGCAGTGTAAATTTGTTTTTGAGAGGCTGCTCTACAACAATATTTTTGCAGATTTTTAAATTAAGCAGATATCAAGTCAGGTTATCTGACTTCAAAGGTGTTGTTGGATCATTTGAGCTGCACTGACTCTCAGATGGTACAATTTGTCATATATTGTTCATTATTTAGATTTTCTGTATGTAACATTTTGTCTTTTTGATTATTGTTTGGAGGCCTCTTCAGAAAGATAATTCGGAGCTTGTTTTGTGCTATCGTAGTAATTCTTGTTATGTTTTTTGAGGGTGTTCAGCTTCACATGTTGTAATTTGAGAATTAAGTGTTGGTTAAGATATTTAAAATCGTTGGATACAATTTATCTTGTTTCCATTTATCTCTATATGCTTAGTTATATTAAAGACTGTGTCTATTTTAATTAAAGTTTCTCTGAAACTAGATCTTAGTAAAACAACAGAGATGCAATGCCTTAATTAATCTTGGCAGGTAGAATCAAGTAGGTAGTGTTCCTGTTGGCATGCCATATGCATCAATACATCATTTCCACATATGAAATCGAGTTTCTGACTCAGTATTAATGCTATCCATTGATGCAATGCTCAACATTTTTGTATGGAAACCTTGTCATTCTTATTGTTTTTTTCTGAGATGTATTGTGAGTTACCATTTAGTTAAATGTTAAATACATTTCCCATAATGTGACATTCCTATATGATCCTTTAATGCAATCTTGTGTTTTTTTGAGAAATATTGTTGTAACTGATTGTCAGTCATTTATTCCCAGTAAGTAAAGCACAATAATCAAGAATATTTTTGATTCATAACCAAAATATCCATTTTTCAAACATTAAAACCCAAAACAAGACCTTAACTTCTGGAAATGAGCAGAAGGTATTTAACCTGAAAAATATAGCATCAGTTGCTGTAATCACATTTTCTATAGTTGTGATTCATGGCCAAATGAAATTTGACATTCTTATTAGTGTCCAGGGATGTGCAGGTCTGGCAGCTTAGCCATGGCTTTTAAAAAAACAAACATGGGGTTATCGGAATGGGTGGAGGAGGTGGTGTTTGGGATGCTCTTCGGAAGATCAGTGCAGGCTTAATGGGCCAAATGGCCTCATTCTACACTGCAGGGATTCTGATTCTATCTCTTTAACAATACATAGTGTTCCTTTAGTTACAGTTGGATTGTTTAGTCCATCGAGAGGGGTAAAATGGGTAGAAATTAAGGCCTGTGGAAAAAGAGCAAATTTTATACATAATTGAATATTTGTTGCTCAGAAATATTGCTTAAAATATTTATTCTCAAACTTCAAAATTTCATAGCATGTGGGATATTAGTTTGATTTTCCGTACGAACGATATTAGATAAATCCCTCATTGTAGTCAATTCCTATCTAAATATATAAAATGTGTTTAAAATTGATAGGTGCAAGTCATTGTACAATTTATTGTATAACTGAGATTTTTAGAAAATGTAGAACTTTTAATAGAATTCCAAAAACGGCTAAATAAGCAGATTTTTCTGTTGTGCATTTGTGTGTTGATTCTGTTAAGATGTTTGAATGCACTTGTAGTTTCAGATATTACATACAGAGACTTATCTACTGTGCAGCATTACAGTTGTAGCCCTGAAAAATTGACATTGATTATGAAGAAAAAGGAAAAGCTCATGTGAACAATTGCTACAAAAACAAAATATTGCAGATGCTGGAAAGGCTCCGCAAATGTGGCAGCATTGTGAAGAGAAAACAGTTAATGATCCTACTTGTTACCATCTTTATGCCCATCCCCCACTCTGCACCCACAACCTGAAATAGTAACTCTTGCATTTTACAGATGCTTCTAGAACTGGTGAATATGTCCACAATTTTTTGCTCTTAATGAGAAATTGCTACTAGATGGGTTTGGAAGAAGTCTCATGTGCACTAGTTTAAGCAGCATTTTAAATAGTATCTCGTGCTTTCCACTATGTATTAATGTCCTCTGAAGTGGCCTCTCAATTTATTTGTAATTCAAAATCCAACTCCCTTAAACTGACCGAATCTTCTTTTGATCATATCATTTGAATTATATTTGATGAATTTGGAGTGGGTTGTGCCTGTCTCCTCCAGCAGCAGAGTTAAAAGCAAGATCACAAATCTATTTCAGAAATTCTGGAAAGCTGTCGGATGCAAGAGATTAAATGTTACACTGCAGGTATGGTCATTTTAGACTATTTGGGTGGTAGTCTAAATTGAAGCAGATTAAAGTAACATGCCGCAATGTTATGAAAAATTGATGGCAAATCACTATTTAGTACAAGTATCAACAAATATTTCAAACTTTTCATTAACTTAATAGATCCACCAACAAATTGCTATTTGGATCTAAGAAAGTAATTTATTAAAAATGAACATAAATGGTTGTAATTCAGTTAATATACAGTGTCTATAAATCAGTTATGTGATTTCATTTGCTTCTGATTTGCATAATTTGTAAATTATCCACACAGTAAATTAAGAAAATGCAGCTTTTTACTTAAACATAATCTTGCAATTTCGATTCTCTAGTTGAAAATCTTTACAGTTTCGTTCCAATCAGTTGTTTTATTTCCTATGCCGATTAATCACAAATTGGTAATTGGTTTAGTGTTTTTCTTCTTTGATTCCAAAATGCATTCAAACTATATATCAAATGGATACTAAAGATTAGATTAGACTGTCTTTGACTATCCTTTGATTTACAGATTATGTCTTCTCAGTTATGACATTCTGCCACGGATCTTCAAGTGATTGAGCAGTCTAATTTTATGCCCTACAGATGTTTGCACATATGGGGCACCATGTCCCACAAGCTTGTTGGATCCAGAGTAGAGGGTCGTCTTCCTGTTCTTTCCTTTTGCTGCTATTCTCCCTCACTGTTTAGGCATTAAGACTCAAAACATGAGCTTGATAAGTTGTCATTTTGAGCTCCTTTATGTCACTAATATCAATGCACTCTTGCCTTCAAGGATAGCTTCAGAATGGCTTCAAAGTGTTTTTGTTACTAACCAACCCCCACCCCTGACCACAAGTCATTTGAGAATCAAAAAAAATATTATCAAGTGGGAGAGATGATTGTATCCTGACATTGCCCAGTCTATCAAATTGGATTTTGCATAACTTTTGCCTGAATATTTGTGGAAATTGTTTGCCAGTTCTCCCATGGAATCTGGAGAATTTGGTGAAGGTGTTGCTTATGCCATTTCTCTAGTGCTTTTCACAGTTTAGGTCTCATCACAGTTGGAAGTAGCGTGGTGATGACAGTTCTGAAACTACTTGGACATTTGACTTGTGGATGTCTATGTTGTCAAACATGCTTTGGCGCATATTAGGCGTTTGATCTTCTCATCAATGGTGGCTGCTGAGGTATTGGAAATGCTTAACATATTCCAGAGTTTCTGCTCCAATATATACAGGAGGTAGAATATTTGGCTGATCTGAGTTTGCTTCTGCAACATTAAAGCATCTCAAATGCAGAATTGGCGAGATTGAGTGGCTTGTAATTCTGCTGCAGAGTAGGTGACAGCACAACCATCTGCAAACTATTGATCAAAGTTATGCGATGAAAGCTTGCACTATATTATTTGGAAATTTGGGACCTAAAGTGGACAGAGCTATGTATGGCCTTGATTCATAATTCCATAATGTGTAGGGTCAAGTGGGACATAATTTTAGTTAAAATGCATTCAAATGAAACATTTAAAAACTCAAATGTGAATAATTCAATAATAGAGCAAACAAAATTGGGTACAAGGTATCCCATAACTACAACATGAGAGCGAAATCACAGACCCCTGTCCAAGTGAAGTGGCTCCCCACTCAAAAGAAAACAGGCCTTGCCTATGTCAGGACAAGCCAGAGACCAGATATTTAGAAAGAGAAAACCATACAGCAACAAAAGACTACAGAATTGGTAGCATAATCTGGCAGTCTTCAAAACACCCGAGCCAGAAGAGAAATCCTGAATGAATTAGAAATTATTAAGGGAAATAAACATAAATTGGTTAGGCTGCTTTTGGAATGCTGCATTCAATTCTGGTCTCTCTGCAATAGGGAAGATATTGTTGAACTCTCCAGGCCCAGCAACTTCCTTGTAATTGTTAAAGTTTAAGATTCCATGGGAGAACTGGCAAACAATTTCCACAAATATTCAGGCAAAAGTTATGCAAAATCCAATTTGATAGACTGGGCAATGTCAGGATGCAATCATCTCTCCCACTTGATCATATTTTTTTGATTCTCAAATGACTTGTGGTCAGGGGTGGGGGTTGGTTAGTAACAAAACACTGAAGCCATTCTGAAGCTATCCTTGAAGGCAAGAGTGCATTGTTAAACTTCCTTGTCCAACTGGGGAGAGGCTGAATAGGCTGGGACTATTTTTTTCCTGGAGCATCAGAGACTGAGGGGTGACTTGTAGAGGTTTATAAAAATCATGAGGGACATGGATAGGGTGATTAGCCAAAGTCTTTTTTTAGCAGGGATGGGAAATCCAAAGCTAGAGGGCATATGTTTAAGATGAGAGGTGAAAGATTTAAAAGGAATCTGAAGGGAGACTTTTTAATGTAGAGGATTGTGCGCCTATTGAAATGAGCTGCCAGAAGTGGTTGGAGGCTGGTACAACTACAACAGTTAAAAGGCATCTGGATGGATATTTGAATAGGAAGGATTGAGGGGGATATGTGCCAGTTCCTAGCAAATTGGATAGCTGGTTGGTATGGATGAGTTGGACCTTCTGGTCTCTTTCTGTACTGTACAGCTCTATGACGACATGTCAGTGTGAAATCTTACATATACTCATGCATTCAACAATCTTGTAACAAATTTTTAAAAAGTAAGCGAACTGGGTTAGTGGTTTAAGCATCTCTCAAAGGGGCATTAGCTCGAGAAGATAGCATTTAGTGAATGCAGAAGTTTGTTGGAAAGTAATCAAGGAAAGCTGTGCTAACTGAACAAGGAGTTTTTAAAATGGAAACCAGGGTGATCCTTCCTGAAAATTACTAACAGGATAAAAGGATTGAATCTTGAATTCTGATATTTGTTATAAGACCATTTCAAACAGTTCATAAACAATGTGAAATAGTTTGTTGCACACAAAAGGTAAAAAAAACAAACTTTGATGTTCTTTCAGAGTCATAGTGCTACAGCACAGAGACAGATCATTTAGCCCAAACTGTCCACCTACAGAAACCTCATTTCCCTGAACTTGCCCCATATCCTTGTAAGCCTTTCCTATACATGTATTTGTCCAAATGTCTTTTAAATGTTGTTAATGTACCCACCTCGACACCTTCTTGCAGTTCATTCCATATGTGTACCCCATGCTGAGTTTAAAATAAAGTTGCCCCTCAGGTTCCCTTTTATTCTTGCCCCTCTAATCTTAAACCGATGCCCTCTAACCTGCGATTCACCAACCATGGAAAAAAAGGCTGAGTGCATTCACCCTATCCATGCCTCTAATGATGTTATACACTTACATAAGATACACCCTCAGTCTCCTATGCTCTAAAGAAAATTGTCCTAGCTTGTCCAACTTCTCGCTATAACTCAGGCTGTTGAGGCCTGGCAAATTTCTCCTCTACTCTAAAGCAAGGTGACCAAAACTGAACACAATAATCCAAATGCGGCCTCACCAACATCCTGTACAACTACAACATAACTTTCCAACTTTGATACTCGATGCCCTATCTCATGAAGGTCAGTGTGCCAAAAGCCGCCTTCACTGCCCTATCTACCTGTGACTCCACTTGCAGAGAACCGTGCACCTGAACTCCAAAGTCCCTCTGTTCCATTACACTGCTTAAGGATCTACCATTCTTGTTTAAAGAATATTGGCAGCATCTTGTGAATACATTCATTAACCATGGTGATCAGTCAAAGAAGTTGCAAAACTTGTGGCCTATCAATCCAGGTTTCATTTTGGGATTTGATTTACTATAGCTAGGATCATGAAAGTTGCGTGACAATCACTGGTTGACAATTTTACAGACAAATTCTTGAAAGTGTTCTGTAAGATTTCCTGATATTGCAAAAAAAATTGAAGTGCATGATTCACACTGGATCAATAAAGGAGCTCTCTAGATAGATTTAAAAATTCGATCGAATTATCAAAAGCAAGTGAGAACCCCCACAAAAAATATATTTCCCATCATAGAGAAAATGCACAATAAGAAGTGTGTAAAATTGGTGATTCTTAAATCATTCTTAAAGTGATTAAATAATTGTTTACGATCTACAACTTGTAAATGATATGAATTGTATTCCATTTTACTGATTTTAAAAATATATCGAAAGAACTCCTTTAGTAACCTGATGAGCAGGTTATTTGCTTCATGTTTTAAAAGTAAGGTTTTTTGAAGAATATGGAAAAGATTTGTGGCAAAACAAATCAGTTTAAATGGATCTTCCATTTCATTTGAGGCTATAAACAAGAAATGCAGCTTTGACATGAGTTCTGCTTTAGGGAAGTATTGGAGGAAAGAATAAATGTTGCAAAAACATTGTGAAGTTAGTGCTCAACAACTATCATAGTGAAGAAATGCAGATAAGACGAGATAGAAACCAAATAAATCGTTTCTATTTAACTGCAATGCAGATGTTTATTTCATGTACCTGTACAGTCAACATGTGAATTATGATTTGGTACTAAATGAACATTCGTGTACTTTACTGTTAGAATACATTAACAAAAATTTCACTTAAATTGTGCTTTTAAATCTTTAATTGTCTGTACAATCTTTGGATTCTACCCCGAGGACTGCAAGGTATTCTCTCAGCCTTATAGGTTCTCTGCTAATTCTGAGTAAATTTGAGTTGAGGGAGAATCTAACTGTTAGTATTTGATTGCTATGCCTGAAAATCAGGGAGAATTTCAGCAACTTTCTTCCTCAGGTGCTGTATGCGTTCTTTCTTTTTCACCTCCTCCTTGATAAGCATTGGCAAACTCTTCCATGCTCTGAAAGCTCTCTTGACTATCCTCCTGCAGGTGGGAAATACAAATTAAACATTCAGGAATTCCAAGATAACTTATGAATATATATTGCACTTTTAATATGTTGTTTTTAACCATTCTGAAGTTAAGACTTAAAGCTAACATTTAATTTGGAGGTATTCTGAATTTGTAATGTGTGGGTCTGAGTTACCAAATACAACAAGGTTGTGTACAAAAGCATCAATTTATTTTTACTATATTCTACCAATTGAAGATGTCTGTTACCAATGGTTATGTTGTTCTCCAATTCTCTCCTTCTCCCAACTTGCAATCTTTTCTTCAGTCACATAACCAAACCAGGTATTGAAAGTGGTTCTTGTCAGAGCTGTCAGATAGTGTTGCCATGCTTTCGCCTCTTCAACAGTGCAGTAATCTTTGTACTGTAAGAAAATTATACTTTAGAATCTCACTTCCTCAAAGAATCAAATTATGTATTTCAAATTCTCTACTGTTGACACTTTTACATAATAACATATGGCCCACTCCTCCTCCTATTTCGTTTGGCCCCTCAAACCTGCCCCAACATTGCCCTTGGCCTCAACTCCTTTGTCACAGCTCCTAATAGACCTTAACCCCTTGATATTTCAAAGATCTTATTAACTCCCTCTTTAACTAGCTTCAGTGATCTAGCCTCCACACAGTCTTTGCGGTAGAGAATTCCAGACAGTCACTATTTCTTTACATGTCCTCTTATTCCATAATCATGTCATTTAGTTCAAGAATCCTCCATTACTGGAAACAATGTCTCAATATTTATCCTGTCAAGCCCCCTCAGAATATGGTACATTCCGATAAGATCACCTCTCATTCTATGAAACATTAATGAATAAAGGTCTAACTGGTCAACCCTTTATGATTCAGCCCAGCAAACCTCTTTTGAACTGTATCCAATGGCAGCATACCAGTTTTTTTGGATATGATTAGATTAGATTCCCTACAGTGTGGAAACCGGCCCTAAGGCCCAACAAATTCACACCGACCCTCCGAAGGGCAATCCGCCCAGATCCATTCCCTCCTGACTAACGCATCTAACACTATGGGCAATTTAGCATAGCCAATTCACCTGACCTGCACATTTTTGGACTGTGGGAGGAAACCGGAGCACCCGGAGGAAACCCACACAGACACGGGGAGAATGTGCAAAAACTCACACCGACGGTTGTCCGAGGCAGGAATTGAACTGGTTCCCTGGTGCTGTAAGGCAGCAGTATTAACCATTGAGCCACCGTGCTGCCCAATGGGGACCACAAGTGTACACAGATGTAACCAGACTCTCCTATTTTTGAATTCTAACCTCCTCACAATAAGGGCCAAAATTCCATTTGCCTCCTTAATTATTTGCCACACAGTACACCCAGATTTCTCTCTGGTGCACTTTTTTGGAGTCTTTTTATCCAAAGTGCATGATGTTACACTTTTCTATGTTCAACTCCATCTGCTAGGTGTTTGACCATTTGAAGAATCTTCAAGGAGGTATGACTCTAAATAAATAGGTTATTTCCTTATGACAGCATGCCCCTCCTACCTATTCTTGTGTCCTCAGCAAATTTGCATAGATGACTCTCTGCCTCATCCTTGTGGCATTCCATTAGTTATGTCTTTTCAGTATGAAAATGACCACCTAATCCTGACTGTTCTGTTAACCAATCCTCAATCTATGTAATCTATCCAACGCTGTGAACTTCTATCTTGCGCAATAAACTTTTATATGGCACCTTATTTAATGTCTTCTGGAAATCCAAATACACTCCATCTTTCAGTTCCCTTTTATCAATTATGTTTGTAATATCCTAAAAGAATTCAAAGAAATCAAATATTTTTCTTTCACAAAATTTAGTTGACGAATTGCATCAAGCTGTCTAAATATTCTGATTTTTCTTCCTTAGTAATGGATTCAAGCATTTTTCCAATAATAGATGAATGGCTAAATGGCTGATTAGTTTCCTGCTTTGTCTCCCTTCTAGAAAAGATGTGTCACATAAGCGATTTTCTAATCTGTCGGAACCTTGGTTCTGGCACATCTTGACCAGTTTCTCCACTATCTCTGGATCCACTTCCTTTTAACACCCTTTGATGCAGGCCATTAGATTTTGGTGCTTGTCTGTCTTTAGCCCCATTAGTTTGTCAAATGCATTGTTACATGATCTTTCCACTTCAGACTTTGCCTATCTGTAACATGTTTATGATGTCCTCCACTATGAAAACTGATGGAAACTACTGATCGATATTATCTGTTGAGTTCCCTGTTCCTCATTATTAGTTCTCCAGTTGCATTCCTCAAGAGTCACACCTACTTTTCTCACATCCCTGTAGAAGCTCTTGCTATTTATTTTTATATTTATTACTAACTTATTTTCATCAATTTTCTCCATCTTTATTAACTTTAGTCATCTTGTATAGATGTGTTTTAAAACATTTGAGAACATTTGTAGCTCAGGTTGATGATCAGTCTGTATGTTAGCTCGCTGAGCTTGAAGGTTTTCAGACATTTCATCACCATACTAGGTAACATCATCAATGAGAGTCTCTGGTGAAGCGCTGGTGATATGTCCTGCCTCTCTACAGGTCTTGGTTTCTTAAGGTCGGTGATGTCATTTCCGGTTCTTTTCTTAATGGGAAGGTAGATAGGATCTGTGTTTATTAGTTTTGGTTAGAATGCCATGCCTGTAAGAATTCTTGTGCATGTCTTTGTTTCACCTGTCCTAGGATGTGTGTGGTGTCCCAGTCAAAGTGGTGTCCTTCTTTGTCTGTGTGTATGGAAACTAGTGAGAGTGGGCCGTGTCTTTTGGTTTAGTAGTGCTGGAAGAGCACAGCAGTTCAGGCAGCATCCAAGGAGCAGCGAAATCGACATTTCGGGCAAAAGCCCTTCATCAGGAATAAAGGCAGAGAGCCTGAAGCGTGGAGAGATAAGCTAGAGGAGGGTGGGGGTGGGGAGAAAGTAGCAGAGTACAATAGGTGAGTTGGGGAGGGGATGAAGGTGATAGGTCAGGGAGGAGAGGGTGGAGTGGATAGGTGGAAAAGGAGATAGGCAGGTAGGACAAGTAGCGAGTTTGTTTCAGGACATGGTTGAAGAGCCAGTTGGTGTTCATGTACGCTGGTGGCAAGTTTCTTGCTAATTTGTCCGATGTAGTGTTTTTAACAGTTCTTACATGGTACCTTGTAAATGACGTTAGTTTTTCTGGTGGTATCTAATGGATCCTTTCAGTTCATTATTCAGTGTTTAAGTGTGTTGGCAGGTTTGTGGGCTACTGTAATGCCAAGGGGTCTGAGTAGTCTAGAAATCATTTCTAATATGCCTTTGATGTGAGGCTATTGTTTTTGGTTGTGTTCTGTCTGCTTGTTTGGGTTTGTTTCGGAGGAATTGACGGATTGTGTTTATTGGGTAAAAGTTTTTCTTGAAAATATTGCCTAGATGTTTTTCTTCTGCTTTTTGTAGTTCTTGGGTGCTGTAGTATGATGTAGCTCATTGAAATAATGTCTTAAAGCAATCACTCCAACATCCTTAAATGGAGCTGCATTATCTACTTTCCCTTGAAAAGAACAACCAGAAATGACATCACCCACCTTAAGAAACTAAAGCCTATAAATAGAAAGGCGGGACATAGCACCAGCACTTCACCAGCTATTGTCTCTGATGATATTACCTAGTATGGCAATGAAACATCTGAAAACAAAACTTCAAGCTCTGTGAGCTAACTAACAGACACAAAATCCCAAGTTAGTCTCCTTGATTGCCTTTTGTTAGCTATGGATGATTCAGCCTTAGTCCTTTTTTGGCTGAAATAAATTGTTAATACAATACAGCACAGAAACCATCCTTTCGGTCCACCAAGCCTGCATCGATTCCTAATCTTTATTTAGCCTGCTATTTATTGACTATATGCAGCTTCTATCTCTTTCTTAGACACATGAACATGAGGCGATCAAGATATGCCTTAAACATTGCTAACCTGCCCGCTTCCATGACTTCTCATGTGTTCCAGTGAAAGTTTTCCCTGCACTTCTACTAAACTTTCCGCATCTCACCTTGAACTCATGCTGTCTTGTAGTTGATCTCTCCACCCTGGGGGAGAAAGCCTCTGACTGTCTACACAGCGGTTAGCACAGCATCAGGGCCTTGGGTTCAATTCCAACCTTCGGCGACTGTGTGGAGTTTGCACATTCTCCCTGTGTCTGAGTGGGTTTCCTCCCACAATCCAAAAATGTGCAGTTTAGGTGAATTGGCCATGCTAAATTGTCCATAGTATTCAGGGATGTGTAGGTTAGGTGCATTAGTCAGTGGTGATTACAGGGGAGTGAGACTGGGTGAGTTACTCTTCGGAGGGTCAGTGTGGACTTGTTGGACCGAAGCGCCTGTTTCCACACTGTAGGGAATCTAATATAATCTAATCTATACCTCTCATAATTTGTAGAGCAGAGCGCCTCTCAGTCTCTGTTTTCATTGGAAAGACAATCCGTTTATCCAATCTCTCCTCATAACTAAAACCTGCCAAGTGTTAAGAAATATTTTGATAAATGTCTCCTCCTGCTTATTTACAGATTTTTCCCTTAGTCTATTTTCCAAGCTTTATGATTTATTAACCTAAATGACTACTCCCCACAGTACTGATACTCTCCTTTATTAATAAAGCTATCCCACAACCTTTTCCTTTTTGCCAATTGCCATAAACCAAAGATTTATTACAGGTCCTGGCAATTCATCAACTGATTTGGAAATTTAGAAAGGAAGGAAATAATTAACTATTAAACAGCATTTTTCAAGTGCATGGAATCACTACCACCTGCAAGTGGAACTGCCATTCCTTCATTGAGGCTGGGTCCAAATCCTAGAACTCCCTTTTGAAATGCACAGTGGCTCTTTTATCCTCATGGCCTGCAGTTCAGGGAGGCAGTTCACCACCATCTCTAAGGTAATAAATATTGACTATCCAGTGTCACCCCATCCCATGAACAAATTTTAAAAATTGTGCGTTTAAAATGTTTGTTCCAGTGGAGAGCAAAATGACCAAAAGGAAAGGTTGCCCTTAATGAAAATCAGAACTACAGAAGTCCTGCCAATTCAAAGTAAGCGGACTCTAAAGAAAAATCTACAAAATGAGTTCAGTCCAGGATTTTGCATATTGTCCACAGTCGAAACGAGGTTTACCCTGTTAAGTTCTGTGTTAATTATTGCCTAGTTTCTCAATCTGCTTTTCTCTAATTTGTTATGCTAAGATTCCTCATGGCACTATATTAAAATATAGTAGGAGGTTTTATGATACCTTTATAGATTTTTAACTTATGCAGTGCACCATCCTATGAGTTGCAAACTTAAATACCATTTCCTTTTCCTCAAAAATGAGTTAGGTTTACACTAACTATAAATACAAGGGTGAACATTTAAATGCGTGATGTTTTTGTTAGTTATACACTCTGCATTTAAGGTATTAATCTGGAAGGATTGTGCTTTAGAGTAATTATTTAACAAATATTTCCCAAACTATAAACTGTTAACTACTTCCAATTTCAATTGTAACCTGCTGCATCTTGAATTTAACTTCAATCAGGTAGTATTTAATCCCTCAAGTCAGGATGTGAAAGACTAACAAGATAGCACGTTATCTACAATGTGCAGTAAACAACTTCGTTTCCTGTACTGTAGAACACAAGATACAATCTAAAATCTAATTTTAGAAAGAAAACAACTTCCCACTTACAAATTAGGGATATGCCTGAATTAATTTGGGATAGAATGTGTTTATTGTGAACCCTAAACAAAACAAGGTCACTTGTTAGGGGCTTAAATGTACTTTTTTTTAAAAAGAGTTTAAACTTGGAAGATTAAAGAGACAACCTTCATATTGTTCTAAGCACTCTAAAGTGATGTGATTTAAAAACACATTACCACTACTGGCAAGCACTTGCTCAGAAGCACAACAATTGACTACGTACATATTGTTACTCTCACTTATCAAACCGTTGGCTGGACATGTCTGCAGCAATTATTCCTCCTTATCTTCCAGTAGAAGACAAATGTCACTTAACACCTATTACAAAATTTATTTCCTCAAAATACTTGGTAAGGTTATCTTGTAACAAGTTATTCCATGTGTTCTTTACTCGGAAATATTTGTCTTTTCTTCATTTGAATTGTGTCTTATGGTGTCAACAGTTTGTTGATTGTATTACTGATCTGACACTATATAAGAAAAGTTTATTGCTGTTTGTTCAAAACCATGAACTCTTGTGACATTTTTTCTCTTAGTAAATCTCCTGAATCTCTTAATTTAAGAAAAGTTATTAGTGCCATTCTATGTAATTTGATGGTCAGGTCTAGGATTGTGCCTAAAATTCAATTTTTCACTTACTGGATTACAATTTTATTTAAGATATTTCAGTAGAGAATTTTTGAACTAATTAACTTGTTAAATCTCTGGAAAATCAAAATGATTTGTTTTAAATTTGGATACACTGAAATCCTTAAAAAAAAAATTTTTTTAATTTAATGATCAGACAAAAATTTTAATTTACGGAGACAAAAGGTCATGTAATCAATATTCCAAAACGTACCCATGAAGAATTATTATTGGATATACTCACTTTTAGCCAATTGTTGAAACATCGCTTAAGAAGAATGCCATTGTACACTTTTTCTGCTTTGAACTTCTTTTCAGCTAGTGATTCTGTTACACTCTGATGCCAGGTACGTAGACATAGGTGTAACAGTGAAGAGCTGTAATGATCTTCTGCTAACTATATGATCATAAAAATAAATAGCAAAACTTGTATTCATATAACATCTTTAACATAAGATACTGCAAGATGATTCACAGGAGGTTTATAAAGCAAATCTGATAGTGAGTCATATAATATTTGGCCAAAAAAGGTCATTTTAAGCAGTGTCTTAAAGAAAAGAAAGATAGGGACATTTGGATAAGGAATTTCAGAATTTAGGGCCTAGCCAGCTGAAGCACTTCCAGAATAGTTGAGTATATAAAATCAAGGTGTGCAAGGTTTAAAAATTTGATGGGCTCAGATACCTTTGAGAGTTGTGGGGCTAGATGACACAAAGCTTAAGATAAATTTAAACTGGCAGAAGAACAGTGTAGAACTTCAGAAAGACACGGACAAGCTGGTAGTTGGCAGATAGTGGCAAATAAAGTGCAATGTAGGGAAGTGTGAGGTGACATGATTAGATACTAAGAACATGGAGAGAGTATAAACTGAAGGGTTTTATTCTCAAGGGTATGCAGATATAGAGAAACTTGGGTGTAAATCTAAATGTGGCAGGACAGGTACAGAGCTGTTTAGAACACTGATTGATTGTTTTTAGCCTTCATTAATAGGGCATAGAGTACAATAGCAGCAAGATTATGATGAACTTAGGTCACTGGTTAGATGTCAGCTGGAGTATTGAGTACAGTTCTGGGTAATATAGTTCTAGGTACTACATAATAGGGTGTGAATGCAGAAGCGGTTTATGACAATTGTGACATTTCAGTTCTGAAAGGCTGCAGAGAAGGTGGCTAAGAGACCTGGTAGTTTTCAAAATCACGAAGGCTGTGGACACAGTGGATAGGGAAAAACTGTTTCTGTTGGTAAAAGAGTAGAGAACAAGAGGGTATCATAAAGTGTTTTGCAAAACAAGCAAGTGTGAGGTTAGCAAAAAGATTTTTCTTACAGTGACTAGTTAGGCTCTAGAATCAACAACCTGGCAGTGAATTGGAGGCAGGTTTAATTCAGGCATTCAGAAGGGTATTGGATGATTGTTACTAATTAAATAATGTGCAGGTATTGGGGGAAAGGCAGGAGATTGAACCAAGTTAAAATGTTCAGAGAACTGCTACAGAATTAGCAGGCTGAATGGTTTCTTTCTGTACTATAACAATTCCTCAATTCTGTGATAAGATTACAGAGATCAGACAAGTTACACCATGGGGTGATTTGAAGACAAGTGAGAATTTTAAAACCAGCTTCTCGTATAATTGGAAACCAGTGCAAGTCAAGTGTACACAGAATGCAAGTTAGAGTATAGGCAACATCATTATAAATGTAGAATGAGATCATCCAAAATGTGAGCAAGGGACACTGAGATAAGTGAGGGATGACAGACTGTGAAAGAAACTACTTTTGGGAATAGACCCTTTACTCAGCAGCCACAGAAGGTGATTTATTTATCTCTGAGACTCAATTATTTCATGGCTGTGTCCCAGAATCATCTCTGCCAGTACTGATGGTGAGTATTTAGCATCATTCAGGAGATAGTTAGTGAGTTTTCCCCAATTTTGTCCCTGGTCTCTTCAATTCTTTCTGCTGTCTTACACCATTAATATTAGTGTATCCAGTACCTGAAGGTTTCATGATTTCTTAGCCATAGTTGTTAAATATAAGTTACCTTCAAGTTTTTCTTAGAGATTTCTAAAAGTTTCTTCCAGGGCTCCAGACCCTTCTTTTGTAGAAGAAAATCCTGGTAGTGTCTTTCTGCAGCAGATTGGAGTTGTTTTTCTTTTTCACACCTCCGCTGCTTCTCAACCTCTCTCTACAACGACATTAGAAAGTCAGGTATTCTCAGTATAATGCGTTAGCAAATTTTCGAATGCCTTATCTCAGCTTAATTTCAGAATTAGTAGTGAATTTTATCAAATAGGTTTCTCATTTTTGTGCAGCTACTTTAGATATTTTTGAAGCCAATACAAAAGATCACTTAGAAAACTTAAAACATGACAAATAATTTTTCAATACAAAATAGACACTGGCTTCACTCTCCTCATTTACCTTTACTTTTTTTCCTTAATTTTCAATGTATAGGGGCAAACAGCTCCATCTGGTGGCATTGACAAAGTATAGACACTCAATCACCACCATGTAGGAAATTGTCCGATTTTTCTTCTGATGGCCAGATAAATAATTCTGTGGTTGGGACTCTGAGGGTCTTACACAGGAAATTGAAGATTCTGATGTTCCCTATGCCGGGGACCCTCAAGGTTTGTATTTAAATGGAGAATTTGGAGGATTCTGCTGTAATTAAGTAAATAGTTACTTAGAAATTTCACAGAACCATTATCTAGATGTACATGTCCCTAACTTACCACACAACTGCTCAAGTACGCTTCCACAGACACCTTACAACCTCTAGACCCTGACCACCACCAACGCCCCAATCGAGATCCCATTCCTCAAAGGACCCGATATCTCTTGTCTACCCCGACATACCCAAACCACTCATTCCTGGTCCCTTAGCACCATACTCTCACACTTGCCTTTCATGTTTGCCACTTTTACGACTTCTGAGCAACGGCAGTCAGTGGTGCTGGACATTTTTAACAGTTGTCGTATTCTGAGATTAAAAGGACCAGATTTACCTGTTCCCAACAATGTTGCAAAACAAGGAACTGTCCGAATTACAGTACACTCCACATTTTAAAAAAAATGCTTTGATCAGAATTTCCTGTCAGAAATGAGGAGTTCTTTCTTAATATTTTTTTTTAAAATGGAGTGGCAATCTGAGTTTGCCACACCTCTGAAAATCCAGCTCTAATGATTTCAAACATGATATTTTGTAGGTGAGTTTTGTTTTGGATTTTAAGGATATTGATATTTATTCCAGTCTCTTCAGCATCCCTAATTTTAACCAAACTTCAAATCTTAACTGTTTCTCTCTACAGATGCTGCCAGACCTGAGTCCAGTGTTGTGTGTGTCACACATTGATTACATTCAACTTAACTGATTTGATTAGTGGGAGATTTTACTGCCATAAAACTAGTGCAGAACTGAGTACTATGTGTCAACTCAGCTCCAGTGAGAACTTGGGGCATACACTTTAAATCTAAAATACTTTCCTTGCATAGTTTGCGAAATAATAAATAGATCAGTCATACTTTTCAGTTGTTGTTTTGGTGTTACAACACTGTTATTAAGGAATCCAATTAATTATCTGACCCCACCCTACAATAAAACCAGGAATTCTCAAGCTACTTGTACCTTACATTAGATTCAGTTTAAAAACAGCAATGGAATCAGATTTAAGTATATATTTAGTAGTGCACCGAATTATAGAAACTGAATTTTAAACCTTTATATTGCTAAAATTTTTGTTACCCTTGGACAAGCACTTTGTTACCTCCAAACAATTCAATCCTACATCCAAACAGCCCAGATTTTAAAAAATAAGTTTGTACTGAAGAAAAATGCAATTAACTGTCTTTCAATGTACACAACTCAAAATACATGAAGTAAATAGTTTTCTATTTAATTTGGAATATTTCAATTGTATGTAAACAAAAATGATTTGTTTTCACAAGGCACAAAATTTTAATGAATTTAGCATTGTGCCTTTTGACTGAATACTATTTTTAAACTCAGACCTGTCTTTGCAATCTTCTCTCCTCGTGTTTCTTTTCTAGAGATGCCTGTTTCTCAGCTTCCAGTTGCCTCTGTCGTTCTTCCTCCTCAGCTCTCAGATGAGCCTTGCCCAAACATTAAAATAAAACACCTGTGAGGCCACACAATTTATAGCACTATAAGTTCAAATTTCACTGTTAATCAAATACTAAAATACACACCACTGGGTTTTGTCCCTGTTGTCAATTGTGCTGCCTTGGGAGAAAATTGGACAACTTGTAGAACCCAAAAATCACTTTAAAACATCCAAACTCAAATATTACCCTTGAATTGTCTTGTAAAGTATACTATAGGGTATAGTCACTGCTATGTGGAGGAACGTGGTCAGCCAAATTGTAGACAGTAACATCCCACAACTGCAACTGTTAATTATCAGACAATCTATTGTGTGATGTTAAGGAATAATCATTCATCTAAGTAGTGGCATATGATCTTTTATGACAATCAGGGAGTCAGACACATCTATTTCGCATCATATTAAAATTATAGAACTCAATCATAGAATAATGAAGAATTTTAGCACCCAAGTCGTGCAGTGGGTCCATGTCCTTCCACAACTCTCAACCTTTTTGATATAAACAGGTACCTACATTGGAGTTTGTTACACAATACACTTACATTAACTTTATATATGGAAAACATATCAACCTATTCAATGACTTTGCCATATGCATGCTGTTAATTTTGCATTAAAATCACTGCTAGGTAAATATCAACATCTTCATAGTGTAAAATGATTAGATGTACAGTTTAAACAAGTAAAGAAACAGGAAAACTACAAAGCACTTGGATAGACGTAAATGTAAAATACTGACAAGATAATTTTCTTTCTACTCACAACTCTCTCTTGCTCCTTTTTTCTTTTGAGTTCCTCTAGTTCTTTTCTTCTTGCCAAGCGTTGCTTTGTTCGTTCTTCCATTGCTGAGAAAATATTGAATATATTAGGAGGAACTACCATGTAAAAGATTACTGTATCAGATATGAGCTTGTGGTATTGAAGGCAACAAATTGATAAGCATGATGATCAAACTTCTCATTAGGTGTCTGTGTCTTAAAAATAGTTCAAAATATTCCACATTTACTGTTTTACTTTCAGCCAAATATTAATCGGGTCTGGGTAGAGAAGAAATCTTGTCACTATCGTATAAAATGGAAAGATGATTAAGTAGGTATCAGAAAACAGAGATGAGATAAATGGAACATTTGATAAACTATTGTAAATCTGGACCTCCGGGCAGGGTCTCTCGGTTCCGCGATCGGTCAAATAAACACTAGCAGCTTGGTCTGACTTCACCAAAATGTAACAATTTATTACGACGCTGGGCGTAGGTTATCCAGCAACACAGGGATTAAGCATCTCTGAGTACTCTGGAAAAGCTGCTGCAATTTGCTTAAAACGCAGACAACTTCTATAGGTCTCTTAAACAGAACAGCCTTAATTACAAAATTAATCCAATAAAGTGAAATAAAATGACAAATAGACATAAAATTAAACCAATGATATTTCCTGGGAACTGAGTTGTTCTGTGCGTCTTTATTTCCGGGACACCTGGTTTCCAAGGTTCATTTATTAAAGTATCCTAATGTCATATCTTACTTAGTATGAATTAACTAAGAACAGGGCATTGTTTGCTAATCTCTTTCAATTAGTTCAGGAATGTAGTTTTCAGCAGAGTTAGAAGTCATAAACACAATTGGCAATTTGTTCCTAGAAGTCATTTTATGTTACTTGCATTAAGAAGCCATTTTATAGTTAGTAAAAGCACGTATTAAATGGTTGCTCCTGACAACAGCCTAAATCCAGATTTTAGATCCTCACTATCACTAATGAAGAATCTCAGGGATCAGAGCTGGGGCCTCAACTATTTATGATATTAATGGCTTGAAGCAGATACTTTAAGTACAGTTAATAAGAAAAAAGTAGAGCAAGAGTTGGATTCATTTATGTTTTAATCTGGAAAGAGGGAAATAGCTTATTTTTTAAACAGGTGAGAGAATGCAAGATTTCATGGGTTTCAGCTCTCCCAGTTAGAGTAATACAATCATCAATATAAATACACAAATTAGATTCTAACATCCACAACTAATAAAAGATATACAGAAGTGTGTGTGCTGGAAATCCTCACCAGGTCTGGCAGCATTTGTGGACAGAAACAGTGTTAATGTTTCGAGTTTGCTAAGTCATATCAGATTCAAAACATTACCTATTTCCCTCCACAGATGCTGCTGGACCTGCTGAATTTCTCCAACATCCTTTGTTTGTAACCAGAGATATAGGTGGGTAATATACAAACTGGTTGAACACCCAGTGAGCGTATCTAACAGCAAATGCAGACAAGGCAGACTTCTCAGCAATTTCTCAGATGTTAGTAGGTCACCAAATTTCATTAAAACTTCAAAGAATTCCAATTCTTTACTTTTGATGTTCAAGCCTTGAAACTCCTGCAAGAACTGCTATGTAATGGTACTTCATCTTCTTTGCTGGGGTCTATGTTCCTCTGTATTTGGAAACTACACTTCAGTTATTTGTCACAGACAGCTAGCTTCACCAAGCCAAAACTTACCCTGCCTTTTTCTCTGAGCTCTTGGTTTGCTTAGCTACACCATTTGATTCAAAGAACTTCTTTCTGAGTCTGAACTGCACAAACTTATCCAAATACTCTTATGTATTCTCCAAGCCCCAACTATACAGAACTAGTGCAGTTCGTTTATGTTCCCCTCAGTCCAACTAAACTCTTTACAAGGAGTTTATTTCACCCATTGTCCGTCACTCACACAGAGTATCTTCAACTGCCTGTAACCTTTGAGCTGCTCAGTGACTACTGAAGAACTCTCAATAAGCCCTACCCTTGCTTCTAGGTAGGTATGTTCCTTGGAACATCCAGTTGCCTGAATGTTAAATTATTCACAATATGCTGGCTTCCACAGTAGAATCAGATATTTTAAAAATGGATTTCATCACAATACAGAATATGCAAAAGCATGTTCGTTAAAAAGTGAGTGGGCAAAAAATTGAAATGGAGTATAGGGTGGCAGGAATACTAGAAAAGCAGTCCATATGGTTGCTGTGCTCAACTGACAAGCAGGCAACACACATGGAATATTAATCAAAAGGCACTGAAATTCAGTGAGTGGCCAAGAAATTTGCATCTGTTTTACTCAGTTACATGCTAACTTCACATTGAGAAAGGAAAGGTTACCTACAACTATCCAAGCATGGAATGGAACAATGATACAGACACTTGAATTCGCAAAGTAACAGAATACGAATAGTAGTCGTTAAACATCTCAACCTCACTTTCTTTGTAAGCTCATTACTTGTACTTTTGTATCCGATATCAGATTAGATTACCTTTTTTCAGGGTCAACTCCACACTCTTTTCGAGAAAACCTTGGAAATAGTTAACCAGGTCAAAAATAAAGGATAGCTAAGTTTAATTAAAAACTGTAATGTCTATACACTAGAAAAGAATTTTTAGGAATCGTTGTGATTGATTAAGAGGGATTGAAAAAGAGGGAGCTGTGACTACTCCTTACCTAGCAATACGCTACACTGCTCATCTCATCATTTTCAGTGGGGAAACTTTTGTGGAGTTTCTCCCTTCTTCACACCCACCTCTTAGTTTTTTTTCACATTTCTGCCTCCACTCCTGAATGCACTGTTTTGCTGGGTGCAGGTCCATAGCTGCTGCCAGACTTCAGTATCTCACCACAGTCTGCATTCATCATAGGGGAACTTAGACTAAAGAGAATAAATATGGCAGTCAACTACATAGTGACTATTTGGATAGAGTGGCCTAATCGGATACTGCATTTGCTTAATATCCACTCACTTAATCTGCTGATATGGAAACTATAGCATCTTTAACAGCTCAGATTTAGAGAAGCATTTTTTTCCCTGATTTAGACTTTTCTCCAGATCAACTCAATAGCCCAAAGGAAACAAGAAACGATTAACATAACGTTTGATTTTGTTATCAATAAATCCACAGAGTCACAGAGATGTACAGCACGGAAACAGACGCTTCGGTCCAACTCGTCCACACCGACCAGATATCCCCACCTAATCTAGTCCTGTTTGCCAGCACTTGGCTCATCTCCCTCTAAACCCTTCCCATCCAAATGCCTTTTAAATATTGCAATTGTACCAGACTCCACCACTTCCACTGGCAGCTCAGTCCACACACGCGCACACACACACACACACACCATCCTCTGCATGAAAAAGTTACCCCTTAGGGCCATTTTATATCTTTCCCCTCTCAGCCTAAACCTATGCCCTTTATTTCTGGTCTCCCCCACCCCAGGGAAAAGACTTTGTCCACTCATCCTATCCATGCCCCTCATGATTTTATAAACCTCTATGAGGTCACTCCTCAGCCTTTGACGCTCCAGGGAAAACAGCTCCAGCCTATTCAGCCTCTTCCTAGAAGTCAAATCCTCCAACCCTGGCAACATTCTTGCAAATCTTTTCTGAATCCTTTCAAGTTTCACAACAGCCTTCCAAAAGGGAGGCCAGAATTGCATACAATATTCCAAAAGTGGCCTAACCAACATCCTGTACAGCCACAACATGACCTCCCAACTCCTATACTCAATGCTCTGACCAATAAAGGAAAGCATACCAAACGCCTTCTTCACTATCCTATCTACCCATGACTCTACTTTTAAAGGAGCTATGAACCTGCCCTCCCTAGGATATTACCATTAAGTGTAAAAGTCTTGCTAAGATTTGCTTTCCCAAAACGCAGCACCTCACATTTATCTAAATTAAACTCCATCTGCCACTCCTCAGCCCATTGACCTCTCTCTCTTTGTAATCTAAGGTAACCTTCTTTGTTGTCCACTACAACTCTAATTTTGATGTCATCTGCAAACTTACTAACGATACCTCCTATGTTCACATCCAAATCATTTAAATAAATGATGAAAAGTAGTGGACCCAACACCGACCCTTATGGCACTCCACTGGTCACAGGCTTCCAGTCTGAAAAACAACCCTCCACCACTAGCCTGTCTTCTACCTTCGAGCCAGTTCTATACCCAAATGGCTAGTTCTCCCTGTATTCCATGAGATCTAACCTTGCTAACCAGTCTCCCATGGAGAACCCTGTCGACCGCCTTACTGAAGTCCACGTAGTTACGTCCACCACTCTGCCCTCATCAATCCTCTGAGTTTTTTTTGGAAAAAATAACAATTAAGTTCGTGAGACAACATTTGTATAGGTAGGCAAGTGCAGAGATAAGACGCCTACTAAAACATCCAAATTTCCAGCACTCTAAGCATTATCCTACATACCTTTGACAATCGGGTGAGGTGAAATCAAGTTATGAATGGTTTTGCTATGATTGATACTTGTGCTGGGACAACTGGATTCCTCAAGTGATGAAGGACCTGCTGAACTAAGCAACATCACAAACATTTAATTTTAGCATATTGTAAAATGGAAGCAAAACCACACGACAGTGTCAAAAGCACATGTTCAGTCCACTGAATATTCAAATAATTTTGCTATCTGTTAAATTGATTTAGTTCAACACTGAGAGCTCGGTTCTTAGTTCTCAGAAACAAACTGAGAACACAAGACTAATGTGTGTAGTGTGAAGGTATTTTGCCCTCTTCAAATGGAACAGTTTGCTTTCATTTTTTAAAACACTTTCTCTGGGACATTTTTTTTTAAAAAGCAGCTTACATAGCACCCTCTAAGTTCACATATATGTACCTGGTTTTTGCTCTGGAGTTACACACAGACATTATCAGGACCAATGAAGAAATGACTATCGACCAGCAGTTAAGCTGTTGCTTCAAGTTTTACTGCTAAAGTTAGTGGCAGATTCTCTCCCACATTAATGAGAAATTAAAGTGACAGTTGAATTACAACATAAACCCCACCCCCCCCCCACCCCCATCATTGTCAACATTTCTAGGATCCAACAGTAAAATGTTACCATAATATATTTGTTTTTATTGGGTCTGGAGGAGCATGTTTGCATCATGCATTCCTGTAAATAAATATTTGGAATTGAATAATTATACTCTATTTATAAAATTCAAATTCTATATATCAATCTCAAGTTCCAATGGTGTTTAATATACATTTATGTATGTTGGTGAAATATTATGGTTCCCTCCAATGTTAGTCACTGGAAGGGCACTCTGATTAGATTAGATTATTAGATTAGATTACTTTACAGTGTGGAAACAGGCCCTTCGGCCCAACAAGTCCACACCGCCCCGCCGAAGCGTAACCCACCCATACCCCTACATCTACATTTACCCCTTACCTAACACTACGGGCAATTTAGCATGGCCAATTCACCTGGCCTGCACATCTTTGGACTGTGGGAGGAAACCGGAGCACCCGGAGGAAACCCACGCAGACACGGGGAGAACATGCAAACTCCACACAGTCAGTCGCCTGAGGCGGGAATTGAACCCGGGTCTCAGGCGCTGTGAGGCAGCAGTGCTAACCACTGTGCCACCGTGCCGCCCACTGATGGTTATTTAAATGCAAAAGAAATTAATTAGTGTTAAACATGAAATATTGTGAACTATAAAGAAAACATTACCTGGATGAATCAACAGCTGCACCTTTCATTTTAGACTGGGTATTTCCAGATTGTCTTCTACCAAGAGGAATGGGCTCAGTTTGCACCTTTTGAGATGCATTACCAATTCCAGCTGTTATGGCTGAAGCCAGTTTTGCCTCGTCCCGTAATATTGCCAACTGCTGGTTAACCTGAAGCTCTGCAATTGTTTTCTGTTGTTCCTCCAGTTGCTTTTTTTGTTTCTCAATGAGTTGCTGTTGGAATCTGTGTCGATGTTCGAAGTTGCCCTGCAAACACTGAATCAGCTTTCCTGTAGTGACAGAGTCAGATTTTTGACTTCCCTGGGAGCCATTTGAGGTTTTACTTGTGTCATTTGTATGTACTCTGTCCTCCAAACTCAATGCAGCATGCTTGCGAGAAACTTGCCAAGCAAATTTTGGGCTTTTGGCTCTGATCTGCTGTGTTTTGTTTGCTTGTTTTATCCGGGAATTGACTGGGGAGGAACTCATTTTCTTCACGTCATCCTGTGACTATTTGGAAGTAATATTAATATACTATGAAATAAAAAGTTTGCACAACAACTAAGTAAAGTTTTTCAATGTGCGCTTAATGCAACTGCAAAATACATGGATCAGAAAATCCATATCAGTTAAATTGCAGTGGGATAAGATAGCTCTGTACTCATATAGCCCAGCCTTGAATCTCATCCCTTGTGACAGACAATAAGCATTTAATATCTACAGTATCCCACATATAATAATATTCTACCAGGACAGAAACAAAGAGAAAGGGAAGAAAACAGACATTTGTACATTGGTCTTGGTCAACATTTGTCCTTTGCAATGGTATTGGCGAATATAAGAGCCTATTCAGAACTGATAGATAATCTCTGCTAATTACTGACAATAATGAAAATCATCTTATCACACATGAAAGCCTCTTTATCCAAGCTTGTGGAGCATTTCAATCCATTATTTTCAGCCCTTGGTTCAAACATGCTTTCAAAATAAATACCGAACAGCACTGAGCAGACTTCTAAGTACTCAAATTAATAACTCTGAATTAATTAATTGATTTGAGAACTAAGAGATTTACTAAATCATTTCATAGGGTAGTTAAGAGTGAACCACATTGCTGTGGGTCTTGATTCACGTTTAGGCTAGACAAGGTAAGAGTGGCAGATCCCCTTCCCTAAAGGGGGCAATAATGAACCAAGTGGTTTTTGCAACACACAATAATAATTTCCTGGTCATCATCATTGAGACTAGCTTTCAGTTTCAGATTTGTTAATTACATTAATCCACCAGTTGCCATGATAAGGTTCGAGAGTATTAGCCTGTGCCTCTGGACGATCAGTGACACTACCACAATAAACCACCTCCTCTAATTGTGATAATCTCTTGTAGTTGAAATAGTTGTTAAAGCTGTAATCTCCCCATTTACCTCTTCTTCAACACATACAATCTGCTGTGTTTCGCATATATGTTTTGAAGCTCTGTTGGAATTTGCTGACAATTTCCCAGAATATGCTGAATCCAGCAGGGCAGCCATCTTTTGCTTTGTCTCCTCTTTTCTTTCCTCCAGCTCCCTCTTTCCTTTCTCAGTTTTACACCATATTTGCCAATTTGTGAAGCAGTAACGGAGTCTGTGTTTCCGATTGCAGTCTGTTGCAAGTTGGTTTTTCCTATGAACAACAGACACCATATGTTTTAATTCTTTCAACTTAATAAATGTCTGCTCTGGCTTTAATAACATCTATTTTTAAAATAATGAAGCCAAATACTTCTGAGGGTGGGTGTTGGGGGGTGTGGGTGAGAGGTGAAGAGAAAAAAAGATAATCAAATTTAATCCAAACTACTTTGGTGAAAACAGCACTTTAACTCAAAGCACATGATTCATCACCCAAAATAATTTCCACAAGTACTTTACTCTAGTGTTGCATTACTCAAAGCATCCTCTGAATATAAGCTAACTTCAATAGTTATGCCACTAGGGAAATTCTACTCAAAACTGTTATATCCCCATTATGCGTTACTGAAATGCACTTGGAAACAAGAAAAATGCAGTAAGTAGTATTAAATTTTCAAGTACTGATAATTAAACTTTATTAACATCCTAGAACAACATTGTATCATAATAGATTTTGTAATTTCTTCACTTCTGGGACATGATCATGATAAAGAAAATTACATTTTTCCCCCATGAAAATAATGATGCAGCTTATTCTATCAGAAGGGGCAGCATTCCTGATTGCAACTCTTTGCAAATTTATTTCAATAATTTCACAAATGCCCAACATCCTTTGTATTTAGTGTTACAAGAGATGGTAGGAATGAATTATGATTGTTAAAAATTCATGAGAAGGTCAGTTCAAAAGTTATTTCATTACAGATCATTTTGGAATATCTATAATTGCCATTTCACTGCCTTGATATGTACTTAGGTCAAGGATGCATACTGCTATGCAATTTCCAAACTTAACATCCTATTCAAGTGCTCATACCTTGGAGGTATGAGCTTTGGTAGGTCTCCCCCATCTTTAAATGATCTTATTATGCATGCTATGCTTGGCCACCTTCTGACAATGTAAAACCTTATTTATACTAGTTAACCAACATTGGACTATGGATATCTCACCTATAAAATCATTCAACTCCTCCCACCTCAACATCTTATTTTACACACTGTTTCCAGGATGATCTAGAATAGCAGAACCCCTAGTCACCCAAATATAATTTCCAACTATAAAACTGGCACTCATGTCTGGTGACTACTAAACTAACAGATAGCAAGATGACAGTAAAGTATCTGGTCACCAGCAAAATGAAATAAAATCTCAGACCTTCTTGTGGAAAGCAATGCCATAAATGTATACAATTATCTATAAGCCAATCTATGAATTTATGAGTAACATTTGACAATACATTTGATACAACTAATTTTGATATTGAAATGATAAAACTTTCAAGCAGATAAGATTTTTCCGTAAGCTAGTTAGTAAGTTGCTTTCAAGAGTTATATGCATTGCTAATTTCACCACATTTCATTTTCCATCTTTCTTTTTCTCCATCCTCTCTATGGAATTGCTATCATATGTATATCATTAATTACATGCACAAATACTGCATGTGAGAATATAAAAGTGATTTTTTTTAAAGAGAAAAATAACTTATATACCACTGTGATGTTGTCTACAGTTTATTTGATTCTCAATACTGTTTCCATTATCCTATTGCAATGGATTAATAGCTGGTTTCAGAAACAGACTAGTTCAAATTGTCAAACGTTATTAGTTGCTACTTATCCCACGGAACTAAAGCTGAATATGGTTCATACAGTACAACTGAAAACATTGATCATAACATGGTAGAATTTAGCATTTAGTTTGATAGGAAGAAACTTGAGTTGAAAGGGTGCAGGAGCAGAGGGACCTGGGCGTAAATGTGCACAGATAATTGAAGGTGGCAAGACAGGTAGAAACAGCAGTTAATTAAGCATATAGCACTCTTAACTCCATGAATAGAGGCAAGTGGCAAGGATGACACATCGACAAAGGGATTAGAGGTAGTTTAAATGGTTGAGTAGAAAGTTGCCAAATGTAATATAATGTAAGATCATGCACTTAGGCAAGAGGAATAGAAGGGCTGAATGTTATTTAAATGGAGAAGGACTGCAGAAACCTATGGAGCAGAGAAATTTTGGAGTCCAAGTTCTAGCATCCAAGAAAACTAGCATCCAAGTTCAGCAGGTAACCAGAAAGGCAAATGAATATTGGCCTTTATTTCAAAGGGAATGTAGTATATAAAAGTAGGGTGGTTTTGCTAAAACTATACAACTATACTTGTCAGACCACAGCTGGAATACTGTAAACAGTTTTGCATCTCTGAATGAAGGAAAGATATACTGGCATTGAAGAGTCCAGAGAAGGTTCTAAGCTAATGGAGAGACTGTTTTAAGAAGATAGTCTGAGTAGATTGGGCCTATATTCTATGAATTATAGAAGACTGTGAGGTGATTCAGACATGTTGAAACATACAAGATTCTTAGGGGACTTGACAGAGTAGATGCAAAAAGGTTGTTTTCCTTTGTGGGAGAGTCTAGGAGCACAGGGCACCATCTCAGATTTAGGTATCGCACATTTAAGATAGAGATGAAGAGGAATTTCTTCTCAGCAGTTGTGAATCTGTGGAATTACCTCAGAAGGGCTGTTGAGGCTGGATCATTAAGTATATTCAAGGTTGAGATAGTCAGATTTTTAATCAGTAAAGAAATCAAGGGTAAAGGGAAAAGGCAGCAAAGTGGAGTTGAGGATTATCAGATCAGCTTTGATCTCACTGAATGGTATAGCAAACTGGATTGGCTGGATGGCCTCCTTCTGCTCCTATTTCTTATGGCCATATATAACTCATTTATAATGACTGAACAAGTTAAATTTTAATTCTGGTTACATTCTAACACAGAAAGTGAAAATGTTCATCAATGTTTTGCAAGAGAGTTCCATGAAGTTTTTTTTCTCTTGAAAATTAAGAAAAGGGTTCAAGTATCTACTCAGGTATTGTTTTTCTCAGTACCATTTATAGATATTCACCAAACTAGCAAAAAAAGTTTAAGAATTTTAAGCACTAATAATATTCATTGTGGTTAGCTTCCATGGCCCACAAAACTGACCATGCTCTCAGATCAATTTAATCACTCGGCCAGTTTTCATCAATAATACTTATTTTTGTGCCTTTCAAAGAAGCTCTTAATATTAAACTTGTTCTTTTGGATTCTAGGACACTAATACATACATTTTAAGAAATTTGGAATGTAGTTTACTAAGAACTACTCAATACAATATAAATAACAAATACTTGTGACAGGATTTTTTTTAAGTAATTCAAGATTCTGGTTACTCACAGGCTGGAGACTGATGATTAAAAATGCATGTTTTTGTGACAAACTCATCTTTAGCTTTATTATTCAAACTTCACCAAATTACCACTCCTAAATACACCAAGGAATATTTTAAAAGCATTTTTTTAAAGTTACATTCTAAAGCAGAACCTAGGTTTACGGCAAATTTTACATATGCAATTAAATTTGAGCAGAAACTTAAGGAAAACATCTTCAAATGTAGTGCAATTTACATCAAAATAACCAATTGAATTGAAAGTGGGATCTCTATTCTAATGTGTTTAGCTCTTGAAGAAATAATGATTTGCTTTCCTGTTACATACTAGCAATAACACTCTTGTTGCATCATTGAGTTTACACTATTTTCACAAAACACTGCTCAAAGTCAATTTGAGATTTTTCATCTCTCATATTTCTTCTGTGTAATCTGAAAGGAACCTCAGACTACAGATATCATTCCTTCAAGCATGGATTCCAAATAAAACCTACCTTTTTTCCTCTCGTAGCTCCATTTCAGTACGCTGCACCTCTTGTTCCAGTTTCTTTCCCCACACTAATGTTCTCCACGCCTGGAAAGCTCGGAGCTGACTCTTCCAATCAAACAAGGCCCTGGCTTTACCCATTTTAATCCTTCGTTCCAGCACCAGTTTATACCAAACTGAAAAATGCTTCTGCAAACACTAGATTTAAATGAGTAAATATGAGTTCACTGATACTTCATTTAGGTTTAAAAATAGCATAGTGTTTTCTTCAAATTAATAGGTAAGATTGAAGATTGATTCCATATTGATGTGATGTGTTGCACCTGTAGCATTTGGGAATTGGTAGACATCTGTGTGGTCCACAGAAAGCACATCTATAGTAAATGTCCTGATCTCAAGGAATTCGAGCTCAGAATTGATAATCCACAGATTCAGCTTCTGACACTGTGATCCATCAGTGAGAGGAAAAGTTACCAGGTCATTGTGCTACAACAGGCAGTCATAGCCCTTAGGTTAGATACCAGATTTGGTATACAGTCAAGGATAGTAGAGTGTTACTGCAAGTGTGGTATGTACAGTGATTCAGAAGGTAGCTATGAAGGAGCCTCTCTTGTACTTATCCAACAAATATAACGTTCTTGTAGAGGTGAGCAAACTGACCACAGCACCATGCTACAAGTGAACATTCAAGGCAGTCAAAAGAAACGTAATAGGTGGAAGGGACAATATATTTAGAAAGATAGATATTTTATCTGCAGACAAGAACACAAGTCCTGAAAGGTTGTGTGCCCACCTGCTTAGAGCTGAGGAAATCTCTGCAGGACTGGAGAGGAACTTGGAATGAAAGGTAAAGAATCCGGTTGTCATGATCAACGTGGATAGATGACATAGGCAGAATTAGAAGGAAAAAAAAAAAGAGGTTCTGCGAAGGACATATAAGCAACAAGCAGATAAGTTATAAAAGCTTGGGGTGGCACGGTTGCTCAGTGGTTAGCACTGCAGTCTCACAGCGCCAGAGACTCGGGTTCGATTCCAGCCTTGGTCTACTGTCTGTGTGGAATTCGCACATTCTCCCCGTGTCTGTGTGGGTTTCCTCCGGGCGCTCCGGTTTCCTCCCACAGTCCAAAGATGTGCAGGTCAGGTGAACTGGCCATGCTAAATTGCCCGTAGTGTTAGGTGCATTAGGCAGAGGGAAGTAGGTCTGGGTGAGTTACTCTTCGGAGGGCCAGTGTGGACTTGTTGGGCTGAAGGGCCTGTTTCCACTCTGTAGGGAATCTAATTTTAAAAAAGCAGAACCTCTAAGATAATAATCTCTAAATGACTAATTGAACCATGAGCAAGTTGAGACAGTAAATATGATCATAGCTGAGAGAGAAATGGGTTTTGCTTCATCAGGTACTGCTACCTATACTGGTGTAAGAGGGAACCATTGAGAAGGTCTACACCAGAAGGATCAGAGTCCTGGCGGATCAATAGAACCTGGGCTGTAGATAGTGTTTTGAGCTATGAAAGAAATTTGGGTAAGATAGAAGAGAGTGGGAGTTCACGTAAGTGAAAGATTGGAAAGTTAATGAAAAAAGACAAAGCAGTAATGCAGGGTGGTAACGATTACCAGAATATAATAAAAAAAAACAGAACATCTAAAGATCAGAGACCCTCTGGGTAAAAGAAAATCCTTGAATCCCCTCCAAACCTCCACCTTATCAATGTATGCCCCCTAGTTATTGACCCATATACTAAAGGAGAAGCTACCTTAACTATGTCCTTCAATTATTTTAGACTTCAAATCAAGTTTTCCACAACCATCTCTGCTTTGAGGAACCAGCCCAAACCTATCCAGTTTCTCTTCAAATGCTCCAGCAAGGGCAACATCCTGGTAAATCGCCTCTTCAGTGCACCATCTTCAGTGCTACCTCGCCCTACGTGGCAACCATATCTGCACATAAAACTTCAGATGTGGCCCAACTAACACTTTTCATACATCATAACCTCCCTGCTCTTGAATTCAGTGCCTTGACTAATGAAGACACGATTCACATATGCCTTCTTAACAACCCTATTTGTCTGCCTGCTGCCTTCAAGGAACAAGGAATGGTGGTGGGGGTAGGGGGAATATCTCCCCCCTACCCCCACCTCTATGCCTGAAGAATGGTTATACCTGAAATGTTGACTTCTCCACCTCCTGACTTCCTGTGTTCTTCCAGACTCCTGCTTGTCTACTTTGGATTCTAGCATCTGCAGTTTTTTGTCTCTTCAATGGGATTACAAAGGAAGGTCCCTCTGATCCTCAGTACTTCACTATGTCCTATATTCATCTTGCATTCCCTTGCCATACTAGTTCTTCTAAAACAAATCACCTCACACTTTTTAAGGATGAAACTCCATTTGCCACTGTTCTGCCTATCTGATCAGCCCATCTATGTCATCCTGTAGACTAAGATTTTCTCTTTGCTATTTACCACACCAGCAATTTTTGTGTCAGCTGTGAACTTACTCATGAAATGTCTTACATTCGTGGGGAGGCCAGAACATTGAGAAATTTTCAGAAACTATGAAAGCATGACTAAAAAGAGAGGGATAAATTATAACACAAGAGAACACTAGTAAGAAATATAGAAGACATTCAGAATTTCTTCAGGTATATAAAAAGAAAAAGAATAGCTAAAATAAGCATTGGCCTCAGAGGGATTGGGGAATTGATAATGGGTAACTAGTAGTTCATATTTGTCTTCACAGTAGATGCTACAAAAGTATTCTAAATATAGTGGAAATTCAAGAGGCAAAAAGGAAGGAAATCAAATAGTAATTGTGATTTAAGTATAAAGGAAACTAAAGAGGCTGGAGGCTGAATAGCCCCCTAAACCTGATGGCCTGCATTCTTAGAATTAATGGCTGCAAAGATTCATAGTGGGAATTTTGAAAAATTCCCAATATTCTGGAAAGACCTCAGTACAATAGAAAACTGCAAATTTATTAGAAAAAAGGACAGATAATGGAAACAGAAAATGATAGCTCATTAGCTGAACATCTATCCTCACGAATATCTATTATTAAGGAAGTAAGTGGTGGGTTATTTTAAAAATCATAGTATAATCAGGAAGAGTCAATATGGTTTTCATAGAATCCCTAGTGTAGAAATAGGTTATTCGGCCCATCAAGTCCACCACAACCCTCTGAAGAGCATCCCATCCAGACCCAGATCCCTACATTATCCCTGTAACCCTAGATTTAGCCTGGCTAAGCAATATACAGTAGTCTGCAGATTCCTGGACACTATCGACAATTTAGCATAGGCAATCAACCGAACCTGCGCATCTATGGACTGTAGGAGGAAAGGGGAGTACCCGGAGGGAACCCATTCAGACACGAGGAGAATGTGCAAACTTCACAAACAGTCGCTCAAGGCTGGAATTTAACCCGGATCGCTGGCACTGTGAGGCAGCAAGGCTCACATGTTTTATCAAAGGAAAATCATATCAGAAATAAATGGGATGCAATGTCTTTGGATTTCCAAAAGATATTTGATACAAGTGCTACATAAATTTAAAAATGAAAGTGGTTAAACATGTACGGCAAGTATTAGGGAGGCAAAAAGATTGAGTAAAGGAAAATAGGGAAGTATTGCTACAACAGCACAAGGCATTAGTGAGACCAAACTGACAGTCTGGGGCACAATACTGGTCAACTTATTGCATGGGGAACATATTTGCATTGGAAGTAGTTCAGAGGAATTTCAGTAAGGTGATTTCAAAGATGAGGTATTTGTTTTATCAGCACAGGCTAGGCATATATCAGTGGAGTTTAAAAGATTGAAATGTGGATTGCGAGTAAATATATACGATCAAGAGGGAGCTTTACAAGGTAAACATTGAAAGGTTGTTTCCCCTCAAGAATTAGCAAACAGAGTATAAAAATATGTAATCTCCAAATTTAAGGGGAAATGAGGAAAAATTTCTTCTGAGGTTTGTTAGTCATAGATGTACAGATCGGAAACAGACCCTTTGGTCCAACTCCTCCATGCCAACCAGACATCCTAACCTAATCTATTGTCATAATTTGGAGATGCTGGTGCTGGACTGGGGAGTACAAAGCCAAAAATCACAACACCAGGTTATAGTCCAACAAGTTTAATTAGAAGCACTAGCTTTTGGAGAACTGCTCCTTCATCAACCACCTGATGTACAAGCAGCACTCCAAAAGCTAGTGCTTCCAATTAAACCTGTTGGACTATAACCTGGTATTATGTGATTTTTGGCTTTGTTAACCTAATCTAGTTCCATTTGCCACCACTTGACCGTCTAAACCTTTCCCATTCATATACTCATCCAGATGCCTTTCAAATGCTGTAATTGTACCAGCCTCCACAACTTCCTCTGGCAGCTCATTCCATACATGCACCACCCTCTGTGTGAAAAAGTTGCTCCTTAGATCCCTTTTATATCTTTCCCCTCTCACCCTAAATCTATGCCTTCTTCTGGATTCCCCCACCCCAGGGAAAACACCTTGTCTATTTATCCTATCCATGCCCCTCATGATTTTATAAACTTCCATAAGGTCGCTCCTCAGCCTCTGACGATCCAGGGAAAACAGCCCCAGCCTATTCAGCCTCTCCCTATAGCTCAAATCCTTCAACCCTGGCAACATCTTTCTAAATCTTTTCTGAACCCTTTCAAGTTTCACAACATCCTTCCGATAGGAAGGAGACCAGAATTGCACGCAATATTCCAAAAGTGGCCTAACCAATGTCCTGTACAGTGGCAAAATGACCTCCCAACTCCTATACTCAATGCCCTGACCAATAAAGGCAAGTATACCACACGCCTTCTTTCATTGTCCTATCTACCTGCAACTGTACTTTCAAGGAACTATGAATCTGTACTCCAAGGTCTCTTTGTTCAGCAACACTACCCAGGACCTTACCATTAAGTGTATAAGTCCTGCTCTGATTTGCATGTCCAAAATGCAGCACCTCACATTTATCTGAATTAAACTCCATCTGCTATTTCTCAGCCCATCGGCCCATCTGATCAAGATCCTGTTGTAATCTAAGGTAACCTTCTTCACTATCCACTCCACCTCAATTTTGGTGTCATCTACAAACTTACTAACTATACCTCCTATGTTCACATCCAAATCATTTTTATATATGACAAAAAGCTGTGGACCCAGCACCGATCCTTGTGGTAGTCCACTGGTCACAGGCCTCCAGTTTGATAAGCAACCCTCCACCACCACCCTCTGTCTTCTACCTTTGAGCCAATTCTGTATCCAAATGGAGAGTCCTCTTTGTATTCCGTGAGATCTAACCTTTCTAACCAGTCTCCCATGAGGAACCTTGTCGAATGCCTTACTGAAGTCCATATAGATCACATCTACCACTCCGCCCTCATCAATTCTCTTTGTTACTTCTTCAAAAAACTCACTAAAGTTGTGAGACTTTATTTCCCATGCACAAATCCATGCTGACTATCCCTAATCAGTCCTTGCCTTTCCAAATACATGTACATCCTGTCCCTCAGGATTCCCTCCAACTACTTCATCACCACCAATGTCAGGCTCACCAGTCTATAGTTCTCTGGCTTGTCCTTACCACCTTTCTTAAATAGTAGCACCACATTAGCCAACCTCCAGTCTTCCAGCATCTCACCTGTGACTATCGATGACACAAATATCTCAGCAAGGGGGCCAGCAATCACTTCCCTAGATTCTCAGAGTTCTTGGGTACACCTGATCAGGTCCTGGTGATTTATCCCCTCAGTAACATGAATATTTTTCAAGGTGTCAATTTCCCCACATTCTATATCTTCCATGTCCTTCTCCACAGAAAACACTGATACAAAATACTTGTTTAGTGACTCCCCCATCTCCTGCAGCTCCACATATAGACTGCCTTGCTGATCTTTAAAGGGTCCTATTCTCTCTCTAGTTATCCTTTTGTCCTTAATGTATTTATAAAATCCCTTTGGATTCTCCTTAACCCTACTTGCCAAAGCTATCTCACGTCCCCTTTCTGCCCTCCTCATTTCCCTCTTAAGTATACTCCTAATGCCTTTATACTCTTCTAAGGATTCAGTCAATCTCTGCTGTCTATACATGACATATGCTTCCTTCTTTTTCTTAACCAAAACCTGAATTTCTCTAGTCATCCATCATTCCCTACACCTACCAGCTTTTCCTTTCACCCTAACAGGAAAATACTGTCTCTGGACTCCCAATAGCCCATTCTGAAGGCTTCCCATTTTCCGGCGGTCCCTTTACCTGCGAACATCTACCCCCCAATCAGCTTTTGAAAGTTCTTGCCTCATACCGTCAAAATTAGCCTTCCTCCAATTTAGAACTTCAACTATTAAATACAGTCTATTCTGTTCCATCACTATTTTAAATCTAACGAACACTGGCCCCAAAGTGCTCCCCCACTGACACCTCAGTTACCTGCCCTGCCTTATTTCCCAAGAGTAGGTCAAGATCTGCACCTTCTCTAGTAGGTACATCCACATACTGAATCAAAAAAATTTCTTGTACACAATTTACAAATTCCTCTCCATTCTAACACAGCAGTCCCAGTCTATATTTGAAAAGTTAAAATCCCCTACCATAACCACCCTATTATTCTTACAGATAAATGAAATTTCCTTACAAATAGGTTTCTCAATTTCCTGCTAACGATTAGGGGCCATAGAGTCATACAGCACGGAAGCAGATCCTTAGGTCCAACCAGTCCATACCAGCCACAATCCAAAACTAAATTAGTCCTCCCTGTCTGCTCCTAGCCCATATCCAGCCAAACCTTTCCTGTTCATGTACTTATCCAAATGTCTTTTAAATGTTGTAACTGTACCTGCGTCCACCCTTCCCCAAGAAGTTCATTCCACACACTAACCACCTGCTGTATAAACAATGTGCCCCTCATGTCTTTTTTAAATCTCTCCGCCCTCACCTTAAAAATGTGCCCCCTAGTCTTGAAATCCCCAATCCTAGGGAAAAGAGAACTACCATTAACTCTATCTGTATCCCTCATGATTTTATGAACTTCTATCAGGTCGCCTCTCAACCTCCTCCACTCCAGTGAAAGAAGTCCCAGCCTTTCTTTACAACTCAAACCTTCCATACCTGGCAACAATCTGGTAAATCTCTCCTGCAGTCGATTTCTCTCTCTCTGATTCTCATAATTCCAAAATCACGCCAACTTCCAACAAGAACTTCTATGAGAAAACACGCAGATACACCCAAATAAACCCTGCCTGCAATCTATTCCCATATCATTGTGACATCCCTGTGATGCCCAATTAGAGATTTAAACTTATTAGTTTTTGCTTCCAAATATTGCCTTTGTTCTGGGAAACTCATGAATAAATTAAGTTCCAGTGGAGACAACTATAGACAGTCCCGCTTACCAAGAGTAATAAAGGAGAAATGAGGAAAGGTTTCTTCAATGCAATGTTTCGTGCCTTCCCCATGTCAATTTTGACTCTTAAAATAGCTATTATTTCATGCTTGTTTACTACCAGATTTATCCCTGATGTTACTGAATTAACTTACAGGTGGTATGTGTTGTCTTTGGGATTTTCTTCTCCAGCTATTACAAGGGGGCATAGCTTTAAATTAAGGGGGGGTAGATATAGGACTGATGTTAGGGGTAGGTTCTTCACTCAGCGAGTCGTAAATTCATGGAATGCCCTGCCAGTAGCAGTAGTGGACTCTCCCTCTTTATGGGTATTTAAGCGGGCATTGGATAGGTATATGGAGGATAGTGGGTTAGTGTAGGTTAGGTGGGCTTTGATCGGCGCAACATCGAGGGCCGAAGGGCCTGTACTGCGCTGTATTCTTCTATGTTCTATGTTCTAGACCAGTGGAAGCAAGACCATTGAATAAATTCAAGGTTGAATTGCACTGACATTTGATCAAAAGGTGAATCAGCGCTATGGAGGCAGGCAGGAAAGTGTAGTTATGGCCACAATCATATCAGTCATGATCTTACTGAAGTGGAACAGATTTGAAAGCCAAATAGCCTGCTCCCAAGTCTATTTCTTAGGCATCCCTAAAGCTCAGCTGCCAAGCACACTTCCTGGATTGCAACTGAGCCAAGGAGATTTATTCCTTTGTTATTCTAAGTTGGTCCATCTTAGTTGGATGGCAGTATGGCAATGATAATCGGTCATATTATTTACGTGCATGTATGACCATATATGGTCTGGACAGCAATAGGGCTGACAAGATGCTTTAGTATCTTGTGATCAAATTTTCTATCCGGGTCATTTGTTTGGGTTCAAACGTGATTGTCTGTCAGGACGAAATTTTCACACTGAGCATGAGTCCCTGCAATTTCACTCATTTTTTTTTTTTAAGCCTCCCTGAATAGCAAAAGCTGACAGCAAATGGTCCCTGAAGGGGCCTTCAGACAAATCTGACCTCACACACCCAAGTATCTTCGAAATCGACGTTTCGGGCAAAGCCTTTCATCAGAAATGATGAAGGGCTTTTGCCCGAAACGTCGATTTCGAAGATACTTGGATGCTGCCTGAACTGTTGTGCTCTTCCAGCACCACTAATCCAGAATCTGGTTTCCAGCATCTGCAGTCATTGTTTTTACCTACTCACACACCCAAGTACAGTAAGAATTCTCTTGCTGCTTTGGCAAGATTTACTAATGAAATAGGGCAGGATTCAATTTGAAGAATATATGGAGAATTACATTACCATCCTTTAACAGTGAGAATAGGAAAGCAAGATAGCAGGTAGAATACCTCATACAGTAACTGAATACTGTATGGGGTATTTTGGTTTATCACTAAGTCTGTTGTGTAAAGATTGTTGAATTCTCACCAAACTGAGTTTAATAATTATGTAAGGTTCTTTAAATTGTACCGTCTCAGAAATAGCCTTCAGTGCTGTATACTGGGTGGTCTTAACTGTGGTGACGAGCTGTTATGGAAGTATATACAGTAAAGACACTGGGTGATTACATAGACTTTACTTATCTAAAAATATTGTAGGGTTGCTAGGAATGATAATCTGGTCCTTCACCATCAGGACCATACTGTTTTTCTTCCTAGATTTTAGTTTTTCTCTTACCTGGAGCTGGTAAGCTTTAATTCTGGCTTCAACTTGCTGCGTCACCTGAAGATGCTTGATCTTGAGACGTTCCTGGTCCTGCTGCTCCTGTAACTCCATCAGTGCTTGCTTGACCTTTTCATGAACTAAGAGTTTTTTCTTTTGTTTTTCCAGATGCACTTGTTCACTGTAAAACAAGTACCTGACTGAATTTTATGGATAATTTTGAAGAGATTCTTTGATATTTTTAATGGCCAAGTTGATGCATAGGTTGAATCCTTCAAAGGCTAGCAATTACTTTCCAGGTGCTGGAAAACCCCAACAAAACCTCTATGTCTAAACCTTGGCGAAAACAATGGCATAAAAGTAGGGTTAGAGCTGATTGTAAGGTAGGTGTCATGATGTGGGACTTTTGGACTACCTGAGGAAATTATGTTTTCATGAAAATGTTGAAATGGGTTTATCCCTTAAAAAAATAAAAGAACGTGGAAAGACAAGGGCAAGAGGTGGAAGAAGTAAATTATCTACTTATTCTTAAATCATCTTTTGTACCTACTCCTGACATGAACAACTTAATTTGTCAGTAAATAAGAATGATGTTTAAACAAGAATGATTATTTTTTTTAAATAGTTATTTCTTTTGTTGAATAACGCAGAAGCACTACATGCAGTTGAAGTATCATCAATAACTTACAGTCGTTTTGCCTCTCCTATTGTACATCTCCTTTCCATCATTTCTTTCCGTAACTGCACCATTTCTTTTCTAATATGTTCTTCCTCCTTCTTGGCTTGTAAAGCTTTTCTCCTGTCTTCCTCCTGAAGCAGCTGCTGAGCTTTAGACTGAGCAAATTTCTTCATGGCTTTTTCCTGCTTCTGTTGTTCCAACTTAGCCTGTCTTTTCAGGCGATTCTCCTTCACCTTTTAATTATGGAGTGGTACAATTAGTTCCTGTGAATCTACATCACTTTAAGGATGATAACAAAAGACACATGTTATGTCCCACAGGTATTTTATCTCTTCTAAAATCAGAAGTTAATGCAAATAATACTTAAAAGCCACCATTTCATTAAAAGCACACTCAAACAAATTCCAAACATACGCGGCAAATAAGGTGATTTATTTTAAGAGCTATACCTACATTTTGGCTGTGGTTTTTAATTTTCCATGTCAAAATGTGAGTAAAATGCTGATTATAGCTACAGTACTGTTCCTAACCACTGGTACACACCTGTTGGTGCCTTGCTTCCATCTTCAAACGTGGGTCTTTGCATTTTGTCTGATGCCTTTCCTCATCTTCTCCAAGATCCTTAAGGATGCCCGACTCCACTACTTTTGTCTCTAGGAGCTGCTGTAAGAAGGTCTGTGCTGTAGTATCCTCTTTTTCCTGTTCCAAATAACTGTACAATTCTACAAAGATATGTTTATCATATAAAATGAGCAATTCTTGGATGCGAGCGGCAACAAATCTCAGACTAATATGTTCAAAATACTGCCCCTAATTATGGTTAATGGCCAAGTAAGTGACTATAAAGTAGTCTCTTGTGGCTTTCAAAATTAACATCGTCAAACTGTCTTGTCTTCACTGTATTATGTTGTGTCTATTCACAAGTCTTCATTTTCCCCTACATTCGTCTAAATAGCTCTTTTGATATATATTTCAACTACTTGCAGCTAATTTTTATTATTGATTATTCTCCTTGATCTCATCATTTTCTTGTTAAATACTTAGGATGCATGTTCATTTTTAAAACATTAGTCACGTGCAACAAAATTATGCTAACGGCATTGCAAAATACGAGACACCTTTTTCATTTGTGGGCTGCACATCTATCATAGATGGCCAGATCTTTGCTTTTGACATTAAACTTTATCTCTACTGACTCGTTATTATCTGAAAGAGGCCTCTAGAGCTATTTTCACTCAATGCAACAACATCCAAAATGTTGGAACTAGAAGGAAGCAACACAGACGTTTTAACATTATTTTAAAAGTTACATATATAATGGACAGATAAAATTAAAATAAATATAAATATTACATTAAGTTCTTTTTAACAAAAGACCAAAGGTAGCAAAAAGATATAAATGTCTTCAGATTTTGTTTGAAACTGCTGTGTGAGGTAAAACATTTTTAAAAATTTTTTATTTTGATATTAGAGTTAATCTTATAGCAATATATTTGCTCCCAACCAATTATATGGGAGTTTGCTTTGGCTCCATCAGTTGCAAATTGAAAGCTTATAAACCTGCCCTGCATGGGAAAGATTGCAATTACAGTATCTGGGCTGGTCAGCAGTTTTAAGTTTTTTTTTCAGGTATGTATGTCTTTAATTTTATTCTTGTATTTGTATTCGTTTTTTTAGTCAGGTTTCAGAATTGTATCCGAACATGAGACAGTACTTTCAGAAGAGGGTTTTTACTTGTAAAACAGTTTAGATTGTGTTCCTCTTTTGTCCCCATATCATTACCCTGCTTTTAACACTGCTGATTCTCTAGTACGGAGTTATATTATAACTGTCTTATGAGCAGACCAGTGAGAGATGAATTTGAGTTGAAGTGAATTAACAAAGAGGTCCGCAAGTATAAGCAATTTCTTGAAAGACATATTCTATACATTTGAAGGACTTGACATTTCTATTAAAATCTTGAGTGTGATTGTAAAGGTAAAAGTTCAAAAATATACAAAAGCAAATCTGCTGTCCTCACCTTCAAAATTCTCAGGCATTCTGGAAATCATCTCTGGTGTGTGACAGAACGTTTCTGAGTTATTGACATAGCTTTCTATTTCTTCAGTTTCTTCATATTCTAATTCTGGCCTTATCTTGGAATTCAGCCATTCATGAAGTAAATCTTGAGCTATAAAGAAAGAACTGAAAAACTGTGAAAGGCTGTTTAATCTGGCCATTTACAATATAATACACAGTATCACCATAACCAAAAAACCAGTACCTTAAATTTGCTGCAATTCAAACTCTAACTTCATTAAGTGCTCATAAATCTTATTTTAGTGAACAAAGTTCCAAACTGTAAATTTAACCTACAGATTTGTCTAATATTTTAATTGATACAGGCAAATGTAAGTTGATGATTTGTTCATTTATCAGACTCAAAATATTTTCAAGTTGGTCATTAGGCTAATATGATGGAAGCTGACATGAATAACACGTTTCAATTACCTTCATTTATACCCCAATAATAAATTAAAAACTGATTGGTCAACTATCTAATTTTCTGATTGAGTTCTTCATGCATACAAACTATAAGCAGCATTTCTCTACATTTAAAAAAGATTTAATTTTCAAGTCACTTTTTAGTTGTGAAGTCACTTTGCAAAGTCATGAGGATAAGAAAGATGCTATACAAATGTAAGTTATTTTGTTTTATGTCCTAAAAACAAAGTAGACTCAAACATTATATTAATTTGAATCAGCCTAAGTAGGTTGTGAGACTGTCACAGCTCACTGGGGCAACCGTTCTCTTTCTGTGCTGTAGAATCTGTAATCTATCAAGTTGGGAAACTCAGAGGTTTTCCCAAATTCTGTTGAGTGACACTTCAAGTTTTGATATTAGCATAGTTGTAAAATTAAGTCATGAGCACAATTATTGACTATCAACAGCATCTTGTAAAATTTGTGCTTGTTAATTTTAACTTTGATTTCGTAATGAAGACAATGATCAGGAAATTGCTTTCAGACTTATCTACTTCTCATCCAAAAAAATGTGCTATCACATACGTCATCATTCAAACAGGTTTCTTCACTTAACTGATATTTATACACAACCCACCAGAAAACATTAGGGCTTGTCCAATCCAGTACTTGTACCATTTTAACAGCTTGAAAAGTCCTAATTGTTGCTGAACAAACTTTCTGGAATAGAATAAAAGCAAAATACTATGGAGGTGTTCCATAAAGTTGTCATCCAGTCTGCATTTATTCCTCTAATGAAGAAACAATTGCATTGTAAGCATCTAATATCGTATATTAAGTTGAAAGTGAGAAAGTAAATTGCAACTTCACCTGAAAGGAATGTTTGGGATCTTTGACAGTGAGGAGACAGGAAAGAAAAGGCACATTTTACATATTCCCAATCCTCAAGCATGTCCCAGACCTTCTGGTTGCTTGCCATTTTAATTCACCACCTTGCTCTAATGCTTACATTGCTGTCCATGGAATACTGCAATGCTATAGTGAAGTTCAATGCAAGCTTGCGGAATCATCTTCCAATCAGGTACTTTCCAGCTTTCCAGATTCAACATAGATTTTGGACAACGTTCAGATCATGAACTACACAATGTGATTAGCAAAGACACTTTACAGAGCTTTTTATTTTGTCCCCAGAAGTGTCTAAATCATCGACCATGGAGTTGTTGGTTCGTCGACTGAAAATGGAATCCAGAACATTGTCATCAGGACTATCATGACCTGACGGAGACAGGTCTGTAACTCATTGTTAGCAATTATATCCATGAAACTCAAAGCTGATAACCGTTATCAAATACGACTCCTGATCTAGCCTATGTGAATGAAGAACAGCATATTATGGAACTGTGTAGGTACACAGTACAACATTTTTTCACAAAGTGATCCAGATGCTTGTGGCTATGTTTTACTCATTGGTTAAAAGTCAAATTTATTTTTTACTCGAAGTTTCAATTCCTGTTAATTCATGTATTGGTTCCAATTTGTGTTAAGATAAAATCCTGGAAGGAATTTCTTCATTTGGGAGTAATTTAATAGATTTGTTACAGATTCCGATTTTCAGTTCCCCCATGGGAATTGTAACATTTGATACAAGTCTCATGTGATTCATTTGCCATGGTGATGGTCTTTGAGAAGGGTGATGTCTATTTGAAGTCATCATAGGATAGGGTTACAGGGTTTTTCTAAATATCACTGAACCTCTCAGACAGAGTACGTCTATAAGAATTTGCGAAAGATAGAGAAGGAGAGAACGAGGGTGCAATAAGAGATAGTGAGTTTCTACTGTTCACCACATATGACACAAGTAGAAATGCATACTCAGATTGAGGAGATTAAGTTTTTGAGAGTTTAAATGAAACCGAAAGACTGGTATAGCCTTGACCGGAAAGAAGAATTTCCAAATTGTTCCACAATTAGAAAGTCAGTTTTGGATTCAGAGGTATTTGACTGGGAAAGGAAATAAAATAATCACTTTGGACTGATTTGGGAAGAACGAAGAGTTCACTTCAGGGAGAGAGAAAAAAGTGTAATCATGGCAAAGGGAAATTGAGCCAATGTAAAAGTGTTTTTTATTTCAGTTTAGAGCATTCATTGAAATACTGTTTAGTCAATGTTACTTTTAGAACATAGAACATAGAACATAGAACAATACAGCACAGAACAGGCCCTTCGGCCCACGATGTTGTGCCGAACTTCTATCCTAGATTAAGCACCCATCCATGTACCTATCCAAATGCCGCTTAAAGGTCGCCAATGATTCTGACTCTACCACTCCCACGGGCAGCGCATTCCATGCCCCCACCACTCTCTGGGTAAAGAACCCACCCCTGACATCTCCCCTATACCTTCCACCCTTCACCTTAAATTTATGTCCCCTTGTAACACTCTGTTGTACCCGGGGAAAAAGTTTCTGACTGTCTACTCTATCTATTCCTCTGATCATCTTATAAACCTCTATCAAGTCACCCCTCATCCTTCGCCGTTCCAACGAGAAAAGGCCGAGAACTCTCAACCTATCCTCGTACGACCTACTCTCCATTGCAGGCAACATCCTGGTAAATCTTCTCTGCACCCTCTCCAAAGCTTCCACATCTTTCCTAAAGTGAGGCGACCAGAACTGCACACAGTACTCCAACTGTGGCCTAACCAAAGTCCTGTACAGCTGCAACATCACTTCACGACTCTTGAATTCAATCCCTCTGCTAATGAACGATAATACTCCATAGGCCCTCTTACAAACTCTATCCACCTGAGTGGCAACCTTCAAAGATCTATGTACATAGACCCCAAGATCCCTCTGTTCCTCCACCTGACCAAGAACCCTACCATTAACCCTGTATTCTGCATTCTTATTTGTTCTTCCAAAATGGACAACCTCACACTTGGCAGGGTTGAACTCCATCTGCCACTCCTCAGCCCAGCTCTGCATCATATCTAAGTCCCTCTGCAGCCGACAACAGCCCTTCTCACTGTCCACAACTCCACCTATCTTTTTATCATCTGCAAATTTACTGACCCACCCTTCGACTCCCTCATCTAAGTCATTAATAAAAATTACAAACAGCAGAGGACCCAGAACTGATCCCTGCGGAACTCCACTTGTAACTGGGCTCCATGCTGAATATTTACCATCTACCACCACTCTCTGACTTCGACCGGTTAGCCAGTTTTCTATCCAATTGGCCAAATTTCCCTCTATCCCATGCCTCCTGACTTTCCGCATAAGCCTACCATGGGGAACCTTATCAAATGCCTTACTAAAATCCATGTACACTACATCCACTGCTCTACCCTCATCCACATGCTTGGTCACCTCCTCGAAGAATTCAATAAGACTTGTAAGGCAAGACCTACCCTTCACAAATCCGTGCTGGCTGTCCCTAATCAAGCAGTGTCTTTCCAGATACTCGTAAATCCTATCCCTCAGTACCCTTTCCATTACTTTGCCTACCACAGAAGTAAGACTAACTGGCCTGTAATTCCCGGGGTTATCCCTATTCCCTTTTTTGAACAGGGGCACAACATTCGCTACTCTCCAGTCCCCTGGTACCACCCCCGTTGCCAGTGAAGACGAGAAGATCATTGCCAACGGTACTGCAATTTCCTCTCTTGCTTCCCACATAATCCTAGGATATATCCCGTCAGGCCCGGGGGACTTGTCTATCCTCAAGTTGTTCAAAATGTCCAACACATCTTCCTTCCTAACAGATATCTCTTCTAGCTTATCAGTCCGTTTCACACTCTCCTCTTCAACAATACGGTCCCTCTCGTTCGTAAATACTGAAGAGAAGTACTTGTTCAAGACCTCTCCTATCTCTTCCGACTCAATACACAGTCTCCCACCACTGTCCTTGATCAGACCTACCTTCGTTCTCGTCATTCTCAGGTTTCTCACATACGCATAGAATGCCTTGGGGTTATCCTTGATCCTATCCGCCAAGGATTTTTCATGCCCTCTCAGCTCTCCTAATCCCTTTCTTCAGGTCCCTTCTGGCTATCCTGTATCCCTCCACTGCTCTGTCTGAACCCTGTTTCCTCAACCTTATGTAAGCCTCCTTCTTCCTCTTTACTAGACATTCAACCTCCCTCGTCAACCAAGGCTCCCTCACACGACCATTTCTTTCCTGCCTGATCGGTACATACATATCAAGGACACGTCGTATCTGCTCCTTGAAAAAGTTCCACATTTCCACCACATCCTTCCCTGACAGCCTATGCTCCCAACGTATGCTCCTCAAATCCTGTCTTACAGCATCGTAATTTCCCTTCCCCCAATTGTAAAAACTTCCTTGTTGTGCGCACCTATCTCTCTCCATAACCAAGGTGAAAGTCACAGAATTGTGGTCACCATCACCAAAATGTTCACCCACTAACAAGCCCACCACTTGTCCCGGTTCATTACCGAGTACCAAATCCAATATGGCCTCCCCTCTGGTTGGACAATCTACATACTGCGTTAGAAAAGCTTCCTGGACACACTGCACAAACACCGCCCCATCCAATCTACTTGATCTAAAGAGCTTCCAATCAATATTTGGGAAGTTGAAGTCGCCCATGACTACGACCCTGTGGCTTCTGCACCTTTCCAAAATCTGTTTCCCAATCTGTTTCTCCACATCTCTGCTGCTATTGGGGGGCCTATAATAAACACCCAACAAGGTGACTGCACCTTTCCTATTTCTGAAATCAGCCCATACTACCTCCAGAGGCAGATCCCCCTCAAACTTCCTTTCTGCAGCCGTTATACCATTTCTAATTAGCAATGCCACCCCCCCTCCTTTTTTACCACCCTCCCTAATCTTACTGAAACATCTGTAACCAGGAACCTCCAACAGCCATTCCTGTCCCTCATCTATCCATGTTTCCGAGATGGCCACAACATCGTAGTCCCAGGTACCGATCCACGCCTTAAGTTCACCCACCTTATTTCTGATACTCCTTGCATTGAAGTATACGCACTTGAGCCCATCTCTGTGTCCGCAAGTAGTCCCTGTCAGTGCTACCTTCTCCACAGCCTCCCTACAGTCTTGGACATCCTGACACACAGCTAGCTTACTTGCTGGACTACAAGTCCGGATCCCATCCCCCTGCCAAATTAGTTTAAACCCCCCCGAAGAGTGCTAGCAAACCTACCCCCCAGGATATTGGTGCCCTTCTGGTTCAGGTGCAACCCGTCCTGTTTATACAGGTCCTACCTTTCCCAGAATGCAGTCCAATTGTCCAAATATCTGAAGCCCTCCCTCCTACACCATCCTTGCAGCCACGTGTTCAACTGCACTCTCTCCCTATTCTTTGCCTCTCTGTCACGTGGCACCGGCAACAACCCAGAGATGACGACTCTGTCTGTCCTAGCTTTTAGCTTCCAGCCTAACTCCTTGAGCGCTTGAATGACCTCCCCACCCCTCTTCCTACCTATGTCGTTGGTGCCAATGTGTACCACGACTTCTGGCTGCACACCCTCCCCCTTAAGGATTCTGAAGACACGGTCCGAGATGTCTCGGACCCTAGCACCCGGGAGGCAACAAACCATCCGAGAGTCTCGCCCATGTCCACAGAACCGCCTGTCCGTCCCTCTAACTAGAGAGTCCCCTATAACTAGCGCTCTCCTCTTCTCCCCCTTTCCCTTCTGAATCTCAGAGCCACAGACCCCTTCACTGCAGCTTACACCTGCAAGGCTGTCCCCCCCAACAGTTTCCAAAGCTATATACTTATTTTTTAGGGGAACGACCACAGGGGAACCCTGCACTGCCTGCTTCTTCCCCTTTCCACCTCTAACTGTTACCCAGCTACCTCTGTTCTCCGGCGTAACTATGTCCCTGTAGCTTCTATCGATCACCCTCTCAGCCTCTCGAATAATCCTCAGCTCATCCAGCTCCAGTTCCAGTTCCCTAACTCGTTCGGTGAGGATCAGGATCTGACTGCATTTCCTGCACACGAAGTCGGCAGGAGTATCGGTGGTCACCCCTACCTCAAACATCCTGCAGGAGGAACATTCCACCGCCTGCGCTGCCATGACTGTACACTGTCTCCAAAAACAAGAACACTGAGTCAATAACCTGTGGACTTTAAAGTTAGGTTAGAGGAGGAGGGTGGGAGGGAGGCCCTACGAAAGTAGGACCTGGGGTCTAGAACACACCCACTCAAATACTAATCACTTGCCTTCCCGCCCAGCTATGCGCTCCAACCTCACTTCTGCTGCCAGTAAACGTCCTAAAAGTGTGTATTCTTGTCTTGTGAACATCTGTTAGTCTTTCATTGGAAAGTTGCATTTCTTTTCAAAAGTTATTGGTCTTTATGGAGATTGTAGCAAACTGTAACAAACTACCAGCACTATTTATTATAAAATCTAACCCATTATCTTTATTCAATGAGCTACAGTGATCTTAGTATAAACATCAAAATCCAAATTTGTGGTGCTGGCAAAATATGGCTAGATATGGTTTGGTGAAATTAGTAGCAGTATGGAAAATATGTAATTAATTAAACATTTTGGGTAATCTGTGATTTTTTTTAAAATTGTTGAAAAATACTTTTCAGTGTTTACAGGAATCAATTATCACATCTTGATAATAAGAAATATTGATTATGTGACCTGGTAATCCTTGACCTGGAAGCTAAATCAATAGGACAGCTGTAAACATGGAAGCCACCAGGCAGATAGACCAAGAAAAAAGAGAAGAGCTGTGGTCAACAAGTCAAGTCACAGAGCTGGATTCCTGATTACGCTGGGATATTTTCTGCTCATTCTTTTATCTCCAATGACTGAATGCCAGAAACACATTTACCATGTAAAAATAGCTCTGGTAGGTTAATGCTATAACAACTAATGGGAGTTGAGAGTTGATGTTGGGCAGAATATTCTGGTAAGAAATATGCCATTGTGTAGAAGACTGCATGAGCAGAATCAATTTATGTAGAAGCTGCTGCCAGTGGAAATTCAGCTAAGTCTTTGGAGGAAGGGGGACTGGAAATCTGAAGAAGGATGCTCCAAGCTTGATGGAAATTGGACTCATACAAATAAAGTGGACTGTCTGTCACATCCATAAGATCCAACCTTGCTGTTTTGCTATTCCATGTGCAACTTACAGCTCATACTATCAGTGGTTTGTTTGTAAATTTATGTTTCATTTATACTGACTCTGATATGTATTAAAGTAGGTCACTAAAAGTGAAGCTTGTTTGGTAACTGCTTCATTGCAGGTCATTCAGGAAATGTTGTTTGACTTAGTTTCCATGAAGATCTCAACACTGCAAACTTTAAGCAGGAAGAACGATCAGCAGATTGGACTCCTCTGAAGTGGCCTCTTCTGAAGTGTAAACTTCAGAATTTTGACACATTTTAAGAGATCCACAAAGGAATGAGTCAATGAATGCACCTTGAAATTTAAGTTATAAATAATGTTGTATAGTCACACCTGTTTTCTCCCTTCAGGAACTACTTCTATTCTAAGGGTAACATTGAAACTCACAAAGGAATTTCTATTTCATCAAAATCAGCAACAATAGAGTAACATTTAATCTATAATTATTAAATTTGCATATCACAATACTAATAATTCATATTAAAGTTCCAAGCTTTCAAAATACTTGTAAAAGTTTCATTATTTTAATATTTCCTGGTGATTTCATGCAGTGAAGCCACTCTCCCTCCCTACACAGTCATCAACCCCTCTCCCCAACTCTATACAACACCATTTAAACTCATTCAGCAACTCCTCTCCTTAAATCCCACTTGTCCCCACTCACTTAGCAGACCATCTTACCAAACTCACTCTCCCCAGTCACTGTGAAGCTCCCCTCCCAAACTCCCCTTTGCCCCACTGTATGAAGCACAAGGAATACTTTCCACATGCCTTGTGAGTGCAACTTGAACAAACACAAGGAGGTCAACACTAACCTGCTTGACTGACATCCCATCTAAACGCCTTCAACATTCACTTCCTCTACTGCCGACACACAGCAACATCTGTGTGCATCACCTACAAAATGCACTGTAACAAGTCATAGAGTTTTTATCGTGGAAGAAGAGGCACTTCAGCCCACTGTGTCCATGCAGGTTATCAAAAATCAATTTGTTCTAATCCCATTTTCCAGCATTGTCCCATAGCCTTGTATACTTCATTTGCTCATCTAAATACTTAAATGTCTTGAGGATTCTGACCTCTGCCACCCTCTTAGACAGCGTGTTCCAGATACCCATAATCCTTTAGGTGATTCTTTTCCCCTCAAATCCCCACTAAACAACTATACCCTTTGGTCACTGATCCCTTTACTAAGAGGAAAGGTTCCTCCTTATCTACGCCCCTCAGAAATTTGGACACCTCAATTAGAACCCCCTCGGCATTCCCTGATCTAAGGAAACAATCCTAACCTAACTAATCTCTCTTCTTAGCTGAACTGCTTCAGCTCAGGTAACATCGTGGTGAATCACTCTCTAGTACAATCACATGCTTGCGATAGCACGACAACCAGAACTGCACACAGTACTCCAGCTGTGGCCTAACTTGTGTAATACAGATCCATTACATCTTCCTTGCTCTTGTATTCAATGCCATGATTAATAATGACAAGTATCCCACATATTTTCTTAATCATTTTATATGCCACATCATTTAAGGATCTATGGACATGCGCACAAAGGTCCACTCTTCCTGGGTTCTACCTTTCTATCAAGTCCTAGTATATTCCCTGGCCTTGCATTACCTCATTTTTCATGATTAAATACTACTTACCCCTGTTTAGACCATTGAAGTTTTGGGTTAAGGAATTATCAAGGCTCTTAGGAGAATGTTTCAAACGCCAGACCTGGACCACATAGAAGGACAAAGACAGCAAATACATGGGAAAACCCCTTCCATTCTCCTCAATCCCACTGGACACAGCCTCCCCCAACCCACCCAGGCCTGATGAGCTCTGCAGAGAATTGGTTGTTACTCTCTATCTCATCCACTTGGAGATTTTGGTTCTGCTTTTCAATCCCTTCCCCACCACCCCGTCCTGTTTAAGCAGCAGATGTGGTCTCCCGATGGGATAAGTGAAGCAACCAGTCCAAATCTGTTCCTATGTTGTTACGAGTAAAACATTCCCAGGCTGAGATTCTCTCCCCCAAGCTTTGGCTAAATTAGAGGTGGCAGCAGCCAAGGAGAAGGAGAAAATTAAAAGTACAGAATTCTATTATTCCAAATGTAGGAATTCCACTTAGCGATAGAAATGTCTCATCCCCAAGAATAAAAGCACAGAATGCTAAAAATTAAGCCTTCATAACAATTAGTGCACTACTGGCAATGTAGATAAAGCAAAATTATAAATAAAAAGATCTAGTCTTACAACAATTTAATAAAGTGGAATTCATCTTAAAGATGTTTATTCTTTTCAGCAACAGACCATTCTGCGCTCTAATAGCGTTATAAGCTTGAACATTGGATTAACAATGAAGGGCCTATTCATAGATTTTTTGCAGCTTTGGTGACTCTTGCACTGGTCCAAACCCTCTACATCACATTTTCAGGACATAAAATGTAGGGAAAAGGGAGCTTCAAATTGCAAATGTGGAGTGGATTACGTAATTTTGTGATTTGATCTCAATTTTAGAAAGGCTACAAAACTCAGAAAATTGATCCTTGAAAATTGTGGCTGTCAGAAGTAGTTTACAAAATATTTCACCTTCCATGATTTACAAGTGTCATCTGAGAATGATCATAAAGTCAGAGAATCAACGGTGATCTTACCTTCAGTATAGGCATCATCATGGTCATGAAGCTGATCAATTGTCTTGATGGCCATAACATATCCATTAGCTCTTGGATTTATTTTTGACTTTTTGGAGGGAAATACTTCTGCAACAGCACATTCAGATGCTCGTTCCACTCTCTATTAAGAGGAATACATCATTCAACCAATAATATGTGCATATCATTCTTTCTCATTTTAAGTCATTCGTTAAAGCATATCTGACATCTTGAATTCAGCTGATCATACTCACTTCAATCCAGTTTTGTATATCATGAGGATCCATGTTTTTCTACAGATAAACATAACAGCATTGTTAATATCAGTCCAAAAACTTAATAAGTAATAAACTGTACAAACCTAGTGCATCTTAACACTTTTGCAATCAGCTTTAGTTTATTCATGCCAAATTTTGTAAAACGTAAAACACAATTGAATAAAAGCACTAACACAAGCATGCAAATTAGGAGCAGATGTGAAGCATTCAACCCCTCTCAAGCCTGCTCAGTATATTCATGACATATCTGTTTGTGCTTTGAATTGCATATTCATATCTATTCCCAACATCCTTAGATTTTTGTTCGACAATGGAATCAATCAATCTACTTGTGTCAAATGATCCCTCCTAGAACTACATTGCTATTGAAGATGACCAACAAAGTCAAATGTTAACACATCAGAATACAGATGAGTCAGATGCAAAAAGGAACTGAATCACAAAACCAAACTTTGATCAATCTTCTTTGTTGACACCACTGTCTGGAAACTAGAAGACCCACAGCAGGTTTCATTTAATTCCCCTCTTTTAGTCGTGAACTTCCTGGCAGGCTTGAATCCATGTAACTGAATAAAGATTTTTCAACTGTGCAACTGCCCCCATACTCTTTAAGCAATTCCAATCATTATTATGTTAAGAAGACTACACGTTCATGTGTATCCTCCAAGTAATAGAAATTATTCAAAGTTATATTTGAAGATTTTAGTTATCCTTTCAAGTGTCCATTCGAAAGATGATCTGGCATCTGTGAATTAATTTCTAAAATAAAAAAAAATTGGTCTTATGAACCAAAATAGTTCCAAGGTAAAGTGTGGTTTACCACTACTGTTATGAGGCAAAACATATGCTGCAGCTTTTATTTCTAATTGAGCAAAGCTTGATTGGCATTGTCAAAAGAGGCAAGTGTCTGAGATAGTATTATGATTCTGGTATATTAGTGATTTTCTTGGTTTACAGATTTCAAAATAAGTCAGGAAATCTACATTACCATAGATTTTCTCAGAGAGAAGTGGTCCAGATGGCTTGCATAACTTTTCTGATAATACCTGCTCTACCTTTTGTAATCCTTTATGCACACTGTACAATCAGACTAACATCTTTGGTAAACAATAGCATCATGCAGCTGAAAGTCAGGGATGTCAAAAATATTTTTAAAAAGAATATTAACGAGTCACTTTCATTTTGTTCCTTCTTGCAAAATCTTCCTCAATACTGTACCATTTTACGATTAAGCTTTCATGCACATCGCTTTGTTACACAGCATTAGTTGTCACTATCTGATGTGCCTGGGAACTGGTTTTCGTATTGTAGAAGCACTGCACAAATGAACGCCTCGTGGAGTGTTATCCTGGTTGTTTATAAATAAATTTGTAATTCCATCTCCGCAAAACAGTTCATAATTTTGACATTTTCTTAACCAATGAGCTTCGGCACCACAGCCACCTTCCTCTTCATATCGAGGGTGAGATGATTTCTACATGTCAGAACTAAGTCTGCTTCGAGATATCCGCATATGAGATGGGAAAGGCAATGATGAGAAAGGGAAACAAAGGGCTTACAAAAACAGGAAGTACATTTTTGACAGGCACAGTGTGAAAATAAAAAGGGACTTGCACTCATATGATGTATCCAAACCCTCAAAAATATCCGAAACCATTTCCAGCAAATTAAATACCTTCCATTTAGACATTGCTGAAACACAATTGATTACAGATAGGTTCTGCAAACATCACTGAAATAAACGGGGGCTGTTTGTGGTTGAGGAACAAATATTGCTCAGGACACTGGGGAGAATGATACTGCATTTTTGGAGAATTGTGCTATGGGATATTTTACATCCACTTGGGAGAGTGAAGCTAGCAGGAAAGAGCAGATGAGCAGGGCCAGCATAAAAGAGCAACATGAATGGCCTTGGGGCATCATTGGCTGAGAAAGGTCACTGCAGAGACAGTGCATCAATAACTAAGTTTACACTGAGTGTGTCGCTAAAAAGGGAAGGTTTACCTTCGATCCATGTTTATTGTTAGTGAACCTCTTCCATCGGAAAAGCTCTGAACTTCCTCGCTCCATGACCAGCTCCTACACAAAGATGTCCGGTTGCGGACCGCGCTGAACATGCTGGGCATTGTAGTTCTCAACGTGCAGACCCCGACCGCCAACCAACAGCGGGAACGAGACAATGACTACAATACCCGGAGAACACTGCGCTCATCCAGTGCACGCGCTGCAGGAGCTGTTATGGTACCATGGCAACCACCAACGGCTGTTTGAGTGGAACCAGTACAAAGTTAAAACTATTACATTGAATTAGAAAAGTTACCCATGAGGATAAGAGATAATTGAAGTATACTGGGGAAGAATCTGATTTCTACTGAATTAACAGATGTGTGACATATACATTCAGGTATCAGACTTGTCTCAAGTCCCACTCTACTGCGACTGAAGCACATAAATCAACCTCGCACGCCAGTGTTAATTAGCTCCATGATAACAAATACAGCCTTAGTTTCTTGTAAACAAAAGTTCACATTTGAGGTTTTATCTAGTTGGATTCCTAGGAGAAAAAGTGAGGACTGCAGATGCTGGAGATCAGAGCTGAAAAATGTGTTACTGGAAAAAGCGCAGCAGGTCAGGCAGCATCAAATGAACAGGAGAATCGACGTTTCTGGCATAAGCCCTTCTTCAAGAATGAGGAGGGTGTGCCAAGCAGGCTAAGATAAAAGGTAGGGAGGAGGGACTTGGGGGAGGGGCATTGGGAATGCTATAGGTGGAAGGAGGTCAAGGTGAGGGTGATAGGCAGGAGAGGGGGTGGGGGCGGAGAGGTCGGGAAGAAGATTGCAGGTCAAGAAGGCGGTGCTGAGTCTGAGGGTTGGGACTGAGAAAAGGTGGGGAGGAGGGGAAATGAGAAAGGTGGAGAAATCTGCATTCATCCCTTGTTGGAGGGTACCTAAGCGGAAGATGAGGCTCTCTTCCTCCAGGCGCCATGTTGCCAAGGTCTGGCGATGGAGGCGGCCAAGGACCTGCATGTCCTTGGCAGAGTGGGAGGGGGAGTTAAAGTGTTCAGCCACGGGTTGGTTGGTGCGGGTGTCCCAGAGGTGTTCTCTGAAACGTTCCGCAAGGAGGCGGCCTGTCTCCCCAATGTATAGGAGGCCATATCGGGTGCAGCGGATGCAGTAAATGATGTGTGTCGAGGTGCAGGTGAATTTGTGATGGATATGGAAGGATCCCTTGGGGCCTTGGAGGGAAGTGAGGGGGGAGTTATGGGCGCAAGTTTTGCATTTCTTGCGGTTGCAGGGGAAGGTGCCGGGAGTGGAGGTTGGGTTGGTGGGGGGGTGCGGACCTGACGAGGGAGTCACGGAGGGAGTGGTCTTTCCGGAACGCTGATAGGGGAGTGGAGGGAAATATATCCTTGGTGGTGGGGTCTGTTTGGAAGTGGCGGAAATGACAAAGGATGACGCGATGTATTTTTATATTGTTGGTTGGTTGGTGGGGTGGTAGGTGAGGACCAGTGGGATTCTGTCCTGGTGGCGATTGGAGGGGCAGGTTTCAAAGGCAGAGGAGCGGGAAGTGGAGAAGATGCAGTGGATAGCATCGTCAACCACGCCCGAGGGAAAATTGTAGTCTTTGAAGAAGGAGACCATCTGGGTTGTATTGGAATTGGTCCTCCTGGGAGCAGATGCAGCAGAGGTGAAGGAATTGGGAATATGGGATAGCGTTTTTACAGGGGGCAGGGTGGGAGGAGGTGTAATCTAGGTAGCTGTGGGAGTCAGTCGGTTTATAATAAACGTCCGTGTTGAGACGGTCTTCTAAGGTAGAAATGGAGAGGTCTAGGAAGGTGAGGGAGGATTCTTGAGACGGTCCAGGTGGATTCCTTCAAGTCTCCACTCAAGTACAAATGCTGCATTTTGGCTGGTGGTCAGGTGGGCCAGACAATTACTGTCCTCATCCACCTAGTCTTGCTCATCAGTAGAGTGATGGAAGGTGTCTTCAACTGTGCAATAATCTGCACAATGAAGCTCTGTTTGGGTACTGCCAGGATGAGTCAGCTCCTGCCCTCATTATAAACATGGACAAAGGTTGAGAGGAGGTGAAAGTGATGGGTTTTCATACCAAGATAGTATTTGACCAATGTAAGAAATGGAGAAGTGTGTTGTTTTTGCAGAGAAAGAAAAGCAAGAGTGTGCATGTACAGAAAAGGGGTACAGGGAAAAATATCAGCTAGGCAAGCATTAGGCAAATGTATCTATCTTTAATAAATAATTGTGGATAATTAAATACTAACTTTAGTGCAGAATTATTAAAGCAAATAATTCTTTTAAATAATAGTCTCAGCAAAATAGCTGAGACAGGTGAAACGCATAAACCAAGCATGAAAAGATACATTGTTAAAACGTATGTTCAAGAATGGAATGTACTTATGAACAATGGAAGATGTTCTTTTACTTTGCTTTTAACATCAAGATACAAGTTTAGCCTTATGTCAGCACTTACAGAGGGAAAGGTTGCCAACTTGGAGAAAAGGGGGCAATAAGGGCAGAGCGCAGCTGGGTAGTGGTAGAATACAATAAGAAAGATTGGGTAATGTAAGAGTCGGGAGAGGTCATTCCATTCTTGAACATACGTTTTAACAATGTATCTTTTCATGCTTGGTTCGAATGTTCATTGCTCAATTGCTTCTGCAATTGATGCCCTTTCTTGCAAGATTGTAGAATAAATTGTCTTGTTTCCAGCTTTGGTGGTCTCGTCTAATTTTATTAAACTTGTTTCTAACACCAAGTATAGCGTCTGACCAAGTGTAGCATCAAGGAAACCTAGCAAAATTGAAATCAATAGGAATTACTGGGGAACTTTTCCACTAGTTGAAGATTCTAAGCTCAAAAGGAGTATGTTTGTAGTTACTGGAGGCCATTCCTCTCAATGCAACAGGAGTTTCTCATTGTATTGCCCTAGGCTCAACCATCTTCAGCTGTTTCATCACTTATGATTTGGAGATGCTGGTGTTGGACTGGAGGATACAAAGTTAAAAATCCCACAACACCAGGTTGTAGTCCAACAGGTTTAATTGGAAGCACTAGCTTTCAAAGCACTGCTCCTTCATCCACCTGATGAAGGAGTGACGCTCCGAAAGCTAGTGCTTCCAATTAAACCTGTTGGACTATAACCTGGTGTTGTGATTTTTAACTTCATCAATTATGACAATTATGACATTAGGTCAAAAGTGTGGATGTTTGCTGATTCATAATTTTCAAATCTATTTTTCTTTTTAACTGAAGATACTGTGTCCATGTGCAGCAAGACCTGATTCATACTAAGGCACAGATAGATAAATGGCAAGTAACATTCATGTCACACAACTACCAAGTAACAAAATTTCTAATGAGAGAATCTAACCATCTACCTTGACATTCAGTGGCATTCCTGAAACTTCTGGGCATTAGTATTGACCAGAAACTCAACTGAAAACACCATATAAAAATACTGAGCCTTCAAGAGCAGGTCCAGAGCACTCCCAAAAGGCTGGGAATGATGTGGCATGTGAACTCACCTCCTTTTTCTGTAAAGCTGTCCACCATCTACAAGTCAGAAGTGTGATGAATATTATCTACTTACCTAAGAAAAATGCAACTTCAACAACAGACAAGAAACTTGATATAAACAAGGATAAAACAGCCAGCAAGACTCGTGACCATCCATCACCTTTAACTTTCATTCCTTCTATCAGTAATACATTGTGGCTAAAGTGTGTAGTATTTTCAGGATGTATTCCAACAGCTCAACAACGCTTTTTCAAAAGCACCTTTCAAACACTGACCTCTACCACTTCAATGGACAAGGGCAGCAGAATGCACTCTAATACCACCTCCAAGCTGCACAGAATCCTGACTTGTAAGTAAATTTTTCACAGTAACTTTCACTGTTACTGGGCCAAAATCCTGGTTCTCGTTTCCTTCTCAGAGGCAATTAGATACAGGAAATAAATAGCAATGCATGCATCTGGTGATTTTTTTTTTAAACTTGCACAATAATTGACATGTTTTATTTCCCCACTTCAAACTCCACAAACTGAAGGGTTAACTTTAACTACAAGTATTTAAATTAAAATTATTAATCAAAGAAATTAGGATTTACTGTCAATATCCAACCTATCGACTAGTAGTAAATCTTTCTAGAAGTGGATATATTCAACTTTTCACTTCAGTCAACCTTAAAATGCAAGCATTAATCCGTGGAGGCTGGAAATAAGATACAAAACCAGAAAGCTTTGGAAACATTCAGCAGGTTTGCTGTAGCCAGGTCAGGCAACTAAATTGTTCTTCAGTCTGAAGACATCATAGTTGATTCATATTGTTAATTTTGTTCTGTCTCCTCAGCTGCCCAGAGACCCGCTGAGTCCTTCCAGCATTTTCCCTTTCACACTTGATGCATACTATTACACATACTTATAAAGGCACAAATACACCCCATTTCTAGTGAAATGGTCCATTCACGATAACAAACTGGTACAGCATGTAGGTCTGCAATTGAGCTATGATTTGCAATTTTACTGGTTAAATAAGAGTCCAAAAATGTGCTGGAAAAGCACAGCAGGTCAGGCAGCATCCGTGGAGCAGAAGAGTCAATGTTTTGGACATATGCTCTTCATCACAGATGGGGGTGGGGGTGGCTGAGAGATAAATAGGGGTGTGGGGCTGGGAGGAAGGTAGCTAGAAAGGCGGTAAGTAGATGAAGGTGGGGGGTGATAGTGATAGGTCATAATGGAGGGTGAAGCAGATAGGTGGGAAGGAAGATGGACAGGTGGGACAGTTCAAGAGGGCGGTGCCAAGTTGGAGGGTTGAATCTGGGATAAGGTGGTAGAAGGGGAGATGAGGAAACTGGTAATATGGACTTTGATGCAGTATGGTTGGAGGGAACCTTACAATGAAACCTCTTCCAAGGTTAAATAACTTATCATTAATAGTACTATTTGTATGTTAATAAAAACAAAAAAAAATTCTTTTAGACACTACAACTATTGTTTTGTAATACAATCTGAAGCACAAAAGCACTTGGGAGTCCTAGTTCACGATTCTCTTGAGGTTAACATGCATTTTAATTTGGCTATACTGCTGAGGCTGTATAACACCCTGGGTTAGACTGCATTTGGAATATTGTGAGCAGTTTTGGAACCTATATCTAAGGAAGGATGTGTTGGCATCACAGGAGATCCAGATGAGGTTTTCAAGAATGATCTCGGGGGTTAAGGGTTTGTCATATGAGGAGTGATTGAGGAATTTGAATACTGATGGGCCTGGAAAGAGAGACTAGTACCCAAGTGAATAGTCTCAGAGTGAAGGAACAACCCTTTAAAACTGAGAGGAGGAGGAATTTCTTCAGCAAGAGGGTGGTTAATCTGTGGAACTTGTGGCCACAGAATTTAAGACAGAGGTAGATAGGTTTTTGATTAGTAAGGGGATCAAGAATTATGGGGAGAAGGCAGGAGATTGGGGTTCAAGAAACCTACCAGCCATGATCAAATGCAAAAGCAGACTCAAAGGGCTGAACTGCTCAATTCTGCTCCTATATCTTATGGTGTTCACAGATGGTGCAATTACTTTACTATGAGCTAATTCAAATACATACATTTATCAGAATACAACAGAATTCTGCCGAGTTAGATTTAGTAGCTAATTTTGTTATTGGACTAAGATTCAATTAAGTATTCACTGCAAGTTAGCTATCACATTAGCTCTTTTAAAGACAATACTGTGTTTACATACTGCATCTTAATCCACTAAAAATAAACTAATGTAAGGAACCAGGAACACAGTGTATTAATATATACTTGACTGGTCCGAAAATCACGATAAATAAACAACTTATTATTAAAATGTAGAGAAATGCCTCACAACAATTCACAAGGATTGGAAAATGTGTACTGCTCTCTCTAGTAAAGATTTCCAGACCTGGATATTCTGCATTAAGAAGTAAAGCAGATAATTAAACAATATTTGTGAAAACATTCTAGATCACAGGTGGCCATGCAATCTGACTTGTAAATGCCAGCTTTCCAAAAAAGCAAACCATTTCACTTCCTCGTCATTACACTGTAGCCCAGCAAAACTATCCTCTACAAATGCTACCCAATTCCGTTTCGAGCTTCAAGATTTTTTATTCTAATCTTTTAAAATTATTATAGAACATCAGCACTGCTGGCTTGTCCAGCATTTATTGCCCTTCCAATTGGTCAAGATCATGCATCTGGAAAGTAGAGATAGTTTTGTGGTGAGATGCTTAAATACATTGTAAAGATGGTAAACAACCTTGAAGGGAGAGAATATTTAAGATGATAGGTAAACATATTGATTGAGCAGGCTACTTTGTGATGGATGATGATAAGGGTTATTGGAACTGCATCTATTGAAGCAAATTGAGAATATTGTGCAGTATAACTTGTGAGTGGAGTAAATAGTGCTAATCTTCAAAAACTCAGGTCGATGGAATGGACAGACAAGTGACAATAGAATGGAATGCAATCTAATGTGATTCAACTTGGTAAAAATAGCATGGAGAAACAATAGAAGATAAAAGGGTACAATTCAGGACAGGTTGAACGATCGTTAAATAACCAAATGGCCAAACCCCTGAAATTGGTGTCCCTGTCTATCGCCCTTCGACCAAGGGAAATTGATTCTCCCTATCCTCATCCTTACTATTCTGTTAAAAATTACACCAGGTTATAGTCCAACAGGTTTATTTGGAAGCACTAGCTTTCCGAGCACTGTTCCTTCATCAGGTGGTTGTGGATACACAATTGTAAGACACAGAATTTATAGCAAAAGTTTACAGTGTGATGTAACTGAAATTATATATTGAAAAAGACCTGGATTGTTTGTTATTTTTCTCATCTTTTAGAATGAACATGTTGGTTTCAGTTCTTTCATATGTAAATCGCAGAACTTTTTAAAAAAAAGTTACATTCTCAAGTGAACTTTAACAATTGGTGTCATGTCGGCCCAGATAATGCATTGAAGGTGTGAGGCACCTTGTGCGAGACTGTCTGTGCCACAATGTTCAGACAGATTCTAATCTAAAAAACGGATTTACACAATCTTACATGGAGTTTGAGCAAAATAAAATGTAATTCTGCAAGTACAAATTCACCCTACAAACTTATATGTGTGTGTGTTGGAGGTGGGGGGGATGAGTGACTGTGAGAGACTGCATGTATGTGAGTGTGAGAGTAAAAGGGTGTAAGTCTGTGAGAGGGTGCGCATGAGTATGGGAGTGTATGTGTGAGCATATGAAAGAGAGCTCGTGTATGGGTCGGTAGGAGAGTGTGTGTGTGTGTGTGAGGTGCAGTGGGGTCACCTGTAGTGTGACATGAACCCAAGGTCCCAGTTGAGGCCATCCTCATGGGTACTGAACTTGGCTATCAGCCTCTGCTCAGCCACTTTGCATTGTTGCCTGTCCAGAACTCTGCCTTGGAGGATGGTCACCCGAAGTTCTGGGGCATTCAACCTCAGATCACTGAATTGTTCTCCGACTGGGAGGGAACATTCCTGTCTGTTGATTGTTGTGCGGTGTCCATTCATCCATTGCCATAGCCTCTGCTTGGTCTCGCCAATGTACCATCCCTCAGGACATCCTTGCCTGTAGCGTAGAAGATAGACAACATTGGCTGAGTCGCATGAGGACCTGCCATGTACACGGTGGGAGGTATCCCCACGTGTAATGGTGGTATCCGTGTCCACACTGACATGTCTTGCAGCGTCTGCCGTGACAAGGTTGTATGGTGTTGGCCTGAAAGCTGGGCAGTTTGCTATGAACAGTGATCTGTTTGAGGTTTGGTGGCTGTTTAAAGGTGAGATGTGGAGGCATGGGGAAAGTTTTGGCGAGGTGCTCATCCTCATTGATAATGTGTTGCAGGCTATGAAGAACATGGCGTAGTTTTTCAGCTCCTGGGAAGTACTGGACAATGAAGGTTACCCTGTCTATCTCGGATGAATTGTAGGGAAGTCCTCGGAGATTGGCAGTTGTTGGTGTTGAATATGGAGGCTGTTGTCACAATGCAGTCATTGTGGCGGATGCTGGTATAGAGTGCTTACAATTCATCCGCTTTATCCTTGACCACATCATTTTCATGTTTGACAACCAGTTCTTCATCCAGACACATGCAACAGCCATGGGGACCAAATTTGCACCCCAATATGCCAACATTTTCATGCTCAGGTTCAAACAAGACTTCTTCTCTATGCAAGACATCCAACCAACACTATACGCCTAGTACATTGACATGTTTTTCCTCTGGACTCATGGTGAGGAGTCACTGAAAAAAACTACACAGTGATATCAATGAGTTTCATCCTGCCATCAAAATCACCATGGACTACTCTCTACTATCTTTCTCATTCTTGGACACATACATCACCATCAAGGATGGCAACCTGAGCACCTCACTCTACCGCAAACCCACAGATAACCTTACAATTCTACATTTTTCCAGCTTCCACCCAAAACATTAAAACAGCCATCCCCTACACATGTCACAGGAGGAACGTGACAGGTACCTGGAAGTACTCAAGGGTGCCCTCATAAGAACGGGATACAATGTACAGCTCATCGACCGCCAGTTCCGACGTGCCACAGCGAGAAACCATAATGACCTCCTCAGGAGACAGACATGAACTGCAACCAACAGCGCACCCTTCGTTGGCCAGTACTCTCCAGGACCCGAAAAACCATGCTATGTTCTTCACAGCCTACAACACATTATTTATGAGGATGAGCACCTCACCTTTCCCACACCTCCACATCTCACCTGAAAACAAACACCAAATCTCAAACAGTTCATTGTTCGTAGCAAACTGTCTGGCTTTCAGGACAACACAATACAACCTTGTCACGACAGACGCTGCAAGACGTGTCAGAGTGTTGACATGAATACCATCATTACAGATGAGGACATCACCCACCGTGTACATGGCAGGTACTCATGTGACTCAGTCAACATTGTCTATCTCATACGCTGCAGGCAAGGATGCCCTGAGGGATGGTACATTGGTGAGACAGAGCAGAGGCTACGGCAACGGATGAACAGACACCGCACAATAATCAATAGACATGTGTGTTCCCTCCCAGCAGGAGTATACTTCAGCGATCCAGGATATTCAACCTCAGACCTTCGGGTGACCGTCCTCCAAGGCAGACTTCGGGACAGGCAACAGCGCAAAGTGGCCAAGAAGAGGCTGATAGCCAAATTCAGTACCCATAAGGATGGCCTCAACCAGGACTTTGGATTCATATCACTGCACTATTCACAGACCCTTCTACACACACACATTCCTACAGGTCCTCTCTCATACGCTCCCACACTCTCATGCACCTTCTCACAGATTTATGCCCCTTTTCACTCTCACCCACACCCATACACACACTCATAAACCCCTCCCTACCACCACACACATACAAACACACACACATACATACATAGGTCTGTGGGGTGAATTTGTACTTGCAGAGTTACATTTGATTTTGCTCAAAAACCACATGAATCCATCTAAGATTCTGTAAATCCCTTTCTCAGATTAGAATCAGTCTGAACATTGTGGCACAGACAGCCACACACAGGGCAGCTTACACCTTCAATGCATTATCTGCACTGACATGACACCAACTGTTAAAGTTCACTTGAGAATGTAACTTTTAAAATGTTCTGCAATTTACATATGAAAGAACAGAAACCAACATGTTCATTTAAAAGATTTGATACTAACTGCCAATCCAGGTCTTTTTCAATATATAATTTCACACGTTACACGCTGAACTTTTGTAATAAATTCTCCGCCTTATGATTTTATTCTCCACAATCACCTGATGAAGGAGCGACGCTCCGAAAGCTACTGCTTCCAATTAAACCTGTTGGACTATAACCTGATGTTGTGATTTTTAACTTTGTACACCCCAGTCCAACACCAGCATCTCCAAATCATTTACTATTCTGCAAAGACAACCCTCTCCGCGCAAACGTCCAGGCTAAGCTGCTGCTTGGGAGGCTGCACGATCCCTCAAAACTTTCACAGGTTTCCCTCTCTACCATGCAGAATCCTTGGACCCATTCGCAAGCCTCAACAGCGCATGCTCCTCCAACCCAACGACACGGCGACGGCCGCAACTGCTCCTCCACCCTATTCGTCACCGGACGGTACGGCGCCTAATGCGCATGCTTGAGTTGTGGAAGAGAGCCCCGATCACATGGTCACACGTGGCTCCTCCCCTTGAGAACGGGACATTTGGATGTTCGGAGTGGCGCCATGTGGAGGTAAGGGGGGGGATTTTGTTTGTCTGGCCTGTCGGTTAACCACTGCTCTCATTTGGCAATACATCTCTTGAGATTGGTTAGGCTTCTCAAGTCGGTGACCCGGTAAAATGGTCTCCTGCTCTGAACGATTCTGTGATTTACTCTCAAGTTCATCTATCCAGTTTCATACCAGGCCAGAGCCTGTTACTGGGTGCTCAGATGGGAACCTGGATGTTCAGCAGTGCCAGTACACAATATAAATAATCAATTTGAAATCTGTTTATTTCCTAAACTTTAGTTATTGCCATAAAACATTGATTCGTTGTCAACTAGGTAGATTAGTGTCTAATTAATTAAATAATTGATCTGGAGAATATGAATTGAAATTCCACCACTACAAATTGAGAATTTGAACAGCTAAAAGAATCTGGAAATATAAAGGTATTACCAGCTTTGCGAAGATAGAAGCATACCAGACTTGAACTAACTTAGAATGGGCAGGATGGTGTACAATTTGGAGCTGAACTTTCAGCTATTGTTCATATGTATCTGCTTTGCCTGTCCTTCTTGGTGGTAGTAGTTATCGGTTCAGAAGGTACTATCGCAGGATCAGTGGTGAGCCAATGGAACCAAATGGAGTGTAATGCCAATCAAGTGAGCTGCTTTGTCTTTTGCTTCTGCAGTATTTTGCTTTTAGTTGTATGGCTAGTCCCGTTCAGCTTTTGGTTAATGGTAACCCCCAGGATTTTGAAAGTGAGTGTAATGCCAGTGAATGTCGAGGATGATGGTTAGATTTGCTCTTGTTGAAGATGGTCATTGCTGGTAACTTGCCATGTGTCAACCCAAACTTGGATGTTGTCCAGGTCATGTAGTATTACATATGGACTGCATCAGTAATCTGAGGAATCATGAATGGTGCTGAATGTTCTGTAGTCATCAGTGAACATCCCCACTTCTGACCTATGGTGGAGGAGAAGGACAGTGATGAAACAGCTGAAAATTATTGGACCAAAGACTCTACCCTGAGGAACTCTTTCAGAGACATCATGGAGCTGAGATAACTCAGCAGAAACCTCACCTTCATTCCCCTACGCTCTCGGATTAACGAGTTCAACATGCGGCGTGACATCGAACAATTCTTCCGCCGCCTTCGCCTCCGTGCCTACTTCTCCAACCAAGATTCTCGGCCACCCTCTGACAACCCTTTCTCCCGCCTCCAACACCCCATCCACCTGGACACCCCATGCTGGCCTCTTACCCGCCCTCGATTTCTTCATAGCCAACTGCCGTCGCGACATTAACCGCCTCAACTTCTCCACCCCTCTCACCCACTCCAGCCTCTCACCCTCGGAACGTGCAGCCCTCCACTCCCTCCGTTCCAACCCCAACCTCACCATCAAACCAGCAGACAAGGGAGGCGCGGTTGTAGTTTGGCGCATCGACCTTTACACCGCTGAGGCTAAACGCCAGCTCGCAGACACCTCCTCCTACTGCCCCTTTGACCATGACCCCACCTCCCACCACCAAACCATCATCTCCCAGACCATCACAGCGCCAGAGACCCACGTTCAATTCCTGACTCAGGTGACTGACTGTGTGGAGTTTGCACATTCTCCCTGTGTCTGCGTGGGTTTCCTCCGGGTGCTCCGGTTTCCTCCCACAGTCCAAAGATGTGCACGTCAGGTGAATTGGCCATGCTAAATTGCCCGTAGTGTTAGGTAAAGGGGTAAACATAGGGGAATGGGTGGATTACGCTTCGGTGGGTTGGTGTGGACTTGTTGGGCCGAAGGACCTGTTTCCACACTGTAAGCAATCTAATCCAGAACCTCATCACCTCAGGGGAACTCCCATCCACCGCCTCCAACTTCATAGTCCCACAACCCCGCACCGCCCGTTTCTACCTCCTGCCCAAAATCCACAAACCTGACTGCCCCGGCCAACCCATTGTCTCAGCCTGCTCCTGCCCCACCAAACTCATCTCTGCATACCTCGACACGGTCCTGTCCCCCTTAGTCCAAGAAGTCCCCACCTACGTTTGGGACACCACCCACGCCCTCCACCTCCTCCATGATTTTTGCTTCCCCGGTCCCCAACGCCTTATCTTCACCATGGACATCCAGTCCCTGTACACCTCCATCCCCCATCACGAAGGACTTAAAGCCCTCCGCTTCTTCCTTTCCCGCCGTACCAACCAGTATCCTTCCAGCGACACCCTCCTTCGACTGACTGAACTGGTCCTCACCCTGAACAACTTCTCTTTCCAATCCTCCCACTTCCTCCAAACCAAAGGAGTAGCCATGAGCCCCAGCTATGCCTGCCTCTTCGTAGGATATGTGGAACAGTCCATCTTCCGCAGCTACACTGGCCCCACCCACCACCTTTTCCTCCGCTACATCGATGACTGTATCGGTGCTGCCTCGTGCTCCTACGAGGAGGTTGAACAGTTCATCCACTTTACCACCACTTTCCACCCCGACCTCAAATTCACCTGGACCGTCTCAGACTCCTCCCTCCCCTTCCTAGACCTTTCCATTTCCATCTCGGGTGACCGAATCGACACGGACATTTACTATAAACCGACTGACTCCCGCAGCTACCTAGACTACACCTCCTCCCACCCTGCCCCCTGCAAAAACGCCATCCCATATTCCCAATTCCTTTGTCTCCGCTGCATCTGCTCCCAGGAGGACCAGTTCCAAAACCATACCACCCAGATGGCCTCCTTCAAGGACTGCAATTTCCCCCCAGATGTAGTTGACGATGCCCTCCACCGCATCTCTTCCACTTCCTGCTCCTCCGCCCTTGAGCCCCGCCCCTCCAACCGCCGCCAGGACAGAACCCTACTGGTCCTCACCTACCACCCCACCAACCTCCATGTCCAACGTATCATCCGCCGTCATTTCCGCCACCTCCAAACGGACCCCACCACCAGGGACATATTTCCCTCCCCTACCCTATCAGCGTTCCGAAAAGACCACTCCCTCCATGACTCTCTCGTAAGGTCCACATCCCCCACCAACCCAACCTCCACTCCCGGCACCTTCCCCTGCAACCGCAAGAAATGCAAAACTTGCGCCCACACCTCCCCCCTTACCTCCCTCCAAGGCCCCAAGGGACGCTTCCATATCTGCCACAAATTCACCTGCACCTCCACACACATCATCTTTTGCATCCACTGCACCTGATGTGGCCTCCTCTATATTGGGGAGACAGGCCGCCTACTTGCGGAACGTTTCAGAGAACACCTCTGGGACACCCGGACCAACCAACCCAACCACCCCGTAGCCCAACACTTCAACTCCCCCTCCCATTCCACCAAGGACATGCAGGTCCTTGGACTCCTCCATCGCCAGACCATGGCAACACGACGGTTGGAGGAAGAGTACCTCATCTTCCGCCTGGGAACCCTCCAACCACAAGGGATGAACTCAGATTTCTCCAGTTTCCTCATTTCCCCATCCCCCCCCACCTTGTCTCAGTCAAATCCCTCGAACTGAGCACTGCCTTCCTAACCTGCAATCTTCTTCCTGACCTCTCCACCCCCACCCCACTCTGGCCTATCACCCTCACCTTGACCTCCCTCCACCTATCGCATTCCCAACGCCCCTCCCCCAAGTCCCTCCTCCCTAACTTTTATCTTAGCCTGCTGGACACACTTTCCTCATTCCTGAAGAAGGGCTGATGCCCGAAACGTTGATTCTCCTGTTCCTTGGATGCTGCCTGACCTGCTGCGCTTTTCCAGCAACACATTTTCAGCTGAGATAACTCATACAACCATAATTATCTTCTGATTCTGATCCCCATTAACCCAAGTTTTGTTGTGGCTTCTTGGTCCAATGTACTCTTGATATCAAGGACACCTTGCCTCTGGAATTCAATTTATTCATCCATAATTGGACTCAGAGTGTATTGAGGTCAGGAGCTGAATGCGACTGGCAGAAGTCAAGTTGAATATCAGCGAGCAGGTTATTGCTAACCGATAGCTGCTTAATGGCACTGTTGATAACCCTTTCCATCATTTTACTGAAAATTGAGAGTAGGCCATTGGGGCAGTAATTGGCTTGGTTGGATTTGTCCTGCTTTTCACGTACAGGAGTTAACAAGGCAGTTTTCCACATCGTTGGAAAAGTGCAGTGGCATAGTTGAATCAGAAGAGCTTGGAGTTCTGGAGCACAGGTTTTCAGTACTGTTGTCTGAATGTTGTTAGGTTCCCTCTAATTTTCTTACTGGCTGCACAGGCCTCTGAGGAACCAGAAGTCAATACCACAATCGACGTACATAGAACAACAGCTCTGCATTGGTCAGGGGTCATTGCTTTTGCAGTATCCAGTGCTGCTGAACCTTCCTTTATTGAATCAAGTTAATCAAGGCCATGTTTGACCAAGGAGCCCAAGCAAAACTGGTGTTAATGGGAATCAAAGGAGAAGCTCTCCAATGATTGAACTGAAGACTGGCATCTGTGATGCTGGGGACCTCTGAAGGACATTGAGATAGATCATTCACTTGCAGAGGACTGTTAACAGTTAACCATGTTGCTGTAGGTCTGGAGTCACATGAAGGCCAGACCTGTAAGGATTGTAGACCAAAAAAAAACTGTAGATGCTGGAATCCAAAATAGACAGACAGGAGGCTGGAAGAGCATAGCAAGACAGGCAGCATCAGGAGGTGGAGAATTCGACATTTTGGGTATAACCTTCCTTCAGGACTGAAGAAGGGTTGCACCCGAAACGTTGACTTCTCCACCTCTTGATGCTGCCTCTCTAGCTATGTTCTTCCAGCCTCCTGCCTAGACCAGTAAGGATGGCTGTTTCCTTTGCTAAGGGATGTTGGTGGATCAGAGAGCCACAAAACCTGCCAGACTTTTATAGAATTCCACCATCTGCTGTGTTGGGATTTGAACCCAGGGGCGCAGAATATTATCAGGGTCTTTAGATTACCACTCCAGTGACCAATCGACAAAGACATCTCCTTCCTTTGGATCAAGGGTTCTGTTTCTGTGCTATGCAACTCTGATTCTATAGTCACTTCTATTGAGGAAAATGTAGTAGACACGCATAACATAATTCACAAGTCTCTGTCAAGCATTATTTCAGTTTGTGTACTTTTGGTGGTGCTGATTGAGGCATGATTGTAGATGTGGGAATTCAAAGAATACTTTAAAAATTCTGTAAGAAGGATTTTTTCAACTCCACCTTTGCAGTTTTTCTGATTTGAGAAACTTTGGCACTACTGCATCTGCCCACTTGAACCCCACTTAATAATAATCCCATTTCTGCTCTGCTTGAAGCAGTCCAAATGGAGCTTTATAAAACTGTAACTTTTCTAATGTACAAGTACTTGCATTGACTTTATTGTTGAACTATTAAAAGCAAGCAATCTTATCCATACATCTAGAGTAACTGCATAAATATCTTTGTAGAATTAATCATGTTGTTTATAGTTGTTAACCAGAACTCTCATTACATATCGGCTGTTTTCTCTGTTCTCAAGCAAAGGATAGACTGGTCAAATTCCATAAATGGCCAAACTGCATTATTTTAGTCTGGATAGCAGATGTGCAATGAATGCTGAAACCTCAAGTAAAAACCAAGTGCTGGAAAAATTCAGTGGGTCTGATAGCATCAGTGGAGAGGCAAAGTGTAATTGTTTTGAGTCATTCCTGACTCTTCATGGTTCAGTCCCATTTAAATATGTTATTCTAATAGTACGTTGGGTTTGCTTACAAGAGCATTGAATACTTTGCTATTGGGGAACACAGTTGATTTGGATCATTACATCTTTTAAAGGATAAATCAACAAATATTTCAAGTAGAGCAAGGTATAGGTCAATCAGATGAGAGTGTTACTGTAGCAAAGTACTATGGAAATAGTAAAATGCAGACAAGTGTTTGCAATGGAAAACGTTTGCAAGATCCAAAGGAAAGGGAAGTGCTGACTGTGACAGTCTATAGAAGGATACAGGTTGAGCGAATGGACAAAAACTTAGCACATAGAATATCATATGGGAAAACATAACATTATGCACTTTGGAGAAAGCCTACAGAAAGCTACAGCACTGAGGTATTTGGGAGTCCTCGTGCATAAATCCCACATTTGGGAGGGCAAATAGAAGATTGGCCTTTATTTCAAAGGAAATTGAGTCTAAAGATGGTGAAGTCTTGCTTAAACTATGTAAAGCTTTCGTTAGTCCACATATGGAATACTGTATACAATTTTGGTCCTCTTATCTGAGAAAACATACTAACATTAGGGGCAGCTCACAGAAAGTTCACTGGGTTGATTCTGGGTATGAATGGATTTTTTTTATGAGCAAAGGTGGGTCCATACTCATTGGGGTTTAGAAGAATGAGGGATGACACGATTGAAACATACAAGATTCTTAGAGGACTTGACAGGGTAGATGTGGAAAGGTTGTTTCCCTTGTGTAAGAGTCTCGGTCCAGGGGGCACTAACTCAGAGTAAAGGATTTAAGACAGAGATGAGGACTTTCTTCTCTCAAGGAATAGTGAATCTGTGGAATTCTTTACTGCAGAGAGCTGTAAAGACTGGGCCATTAAATATATTAAGGCTGAGATAGACCAATTTTTTCGTCAGCGACAGAATCAAAGAGTAGATAAAAGCAGGAAAGTAGACCAGAGGATTATCAGACTAGCCATGATCTCATTGAATGGTTGAGTGGTTACCATGGGCTGTATGACCTACTCTGCTCCTACGTCCTCTGGTCTAATAAATCAAGATACAGGTTCGTGCTTAGAAGCGCTAGATAATGGCAAGTGTACAAGAATAAAGGGAACTAGAAAGGAGATTGTGAAGTAGTGATTAGGTAACGTCATATCATTTTTTACCAACCTGAAAAAATCTGGAGGAAGGAATCTGTATGAGATGATTCCTCATTCTTTCCTAGGCCCTTGGTATGCTATACCTCCCCTGAGTGTGCTGTGAATGATGGCAAGGTTACCTTGAAACTAGCAATGAGCACTGAGATTGTACGTCAAAATCAGAATGACTGATAAATGTAGATGCAGTTGTGACATAAAGTAGAATGGGAAATAAATGAAACAGTTGAACACATTTGAGTCCAACAAATTTGGAAAAAAGTGAAGTGAACTCAAATATTGATAAAGCATGAATGGATGGTATTAATAAACATGAAAGAAAGGAATTGATAATTAATAGTGAAAAAATTTTCTGTTTGACAGCATGGCAGCAATAGAGCTCACTGAACTTATCAAATTGTAGGATAAGCTTTGGCTGAGTGGAATTGAAATAGTTTCAAATTAAATTTTGGTTTTTGGTCAATGGGTGAATGAAGTGTTTATAAATTCAATGAGAAACAGAAAGATGACAGTAGGGTAAGGTGCAATTTGGAACTTCCACGGAGTGTTGTGCTAGCTTGGATGGGACATGCAAACCTCCCTGCTGTTACAGTAGGCTTGCTCTGCTGTAGTGGGTGTAAGGCTTTGTTGGGACAAAGCAGACAGCACAGAAAATATTCCTCTTTCCTGGTTCTGATATCCTTTGCACATTAGGTATGAAAATCGCTCATCGCTCTGTAAGTTAAAAATAGTGCAATAATTTTCATTTGAAATCGGATAATTTAAATTTACTCCGGATAATAGAATGAATAGATATTTTAAATATCATTTGATTTTTTTTCTTTTCACAGAAACCTCAATGCTATTGTGTACTTTTCGTGGGCTATACAAACATCTGGTTGTCGTCATTTTTAGCAGACTGTCTGTATTCAGTAAAAGATCTCCCAATCAGACCTTCATATGTACTACTTGCTTCAGTCACAAAGATGAAGTTAATCCTTTCCAGCATTGTGAATGGTTGTCGCTATGGTAAATTGATTGAAGTAGGACGAAATGGCAGTAAAAGTGTAGACATTCCTGGCTGCCTGCTTTATACCCGGACAGGCAGTGTTCCACATCTTACCCATGATACACTCAGCCTTATAGAAGGAGTTCCTGAACCTGTGCACCTGACATTATCAACAGTGTATGTGCAAGTATAAAACATTTTTTCTTTTCTTCTGTCCTTGAGTTGTAATGTAAATACAAGAAGTGCCTGTCAAATGCCGAATAGGAACACCAGCTTTCAAATATCATTGTTGACTTGGATTGGTTTAATTCGAGAATGTCTGTCAAAATATGTTTCTTTGCCTTCAGGTGAAATGAGCCCCGGAGATCTATATATGTAATATTTTGTGTGATGCCATTTGTCTGTTGTTTGCCATCCTGATAGCAGTGAAGAAGTCCCAGGGCCCAATGCTTTGCTTGCTAGCCTCAATATAATGTTGGGTGCAAATACCTATGTGTTGTCTAACTTGAAAAGTAAGGTACCAGGTCCTGTCCTTTTTTTTTTGTACTATTTTGCATTGTTCTTTATCAAAACCCTAATCAATTCATCTTAAAAGGTACACGTTCTACATCTGTCGAACCTAAATGAGTCATTATGTAGTCTAATATCTCTGAGTGGAAACAATTCATCAAATCTAATGGTAAGTCTGAATAAAGGCTGCTTGGTGATCTGTTACACTGATCCTGATGTGAAACTGAGTGGACATGAAGCTTTCTTTTGAATGGGGATATCATTCACTTTTGCTTAGGCTTGGGGCCTCTTTGAGCACATCCAACTAGCTTTATTGATACAAATGCAACATTGAAAATGCATGTATCAATTAAATCTAATGAAACTGATGAAGCAGCTATTTATCTTTAAAAGTGAAATACAGAAGAATCATATCGCTGGTTGTTTATTATTATTTCTTTGAATGCCAGTATTGCTCTATTTCCCTGCCTATAAGATTTGAATAGTTGCTGACTTATAGGTCAGAACTTACGATTTCAGATATCATTATTGAATTTCAAATTCGAATCAGCTGTTGTGCTGGGATGTGAACTTGTGGCTCTGTTAGCGAGACTTCTGGATTGCTAGTCCGGTGATGTGACCACTACGCGCTGTAATGTTAAAGAAGTGCTTTTCTACTATGACATGCAGGAAGCAAAAGGTTCAATACCTGCTTATTTGCATGTGTTAAAATCACGATTGGCCTAAGACTTTCCCAATTTTGGTGCTTGGGATAGATGGGGTGAGGGGAGTGAAATTGAGACTCAGCAGGGAGGGATATTAGAGATCTGAGTATGTAAGGTGGGACGGGGTGGGGAGTACAGATATTTATTGCACAGACTTCCTAATTAAGGAGCACCCAGTTTTTCCACAGGGTTTTCCAAGATGGCAATTAGGACTCCTGGATTGATGAGTTTGGGAGCAACCAAAATTTTCTTTAAAGCTGCAGGAGTTCAAGGGGCCAAGGCAACTGATGGGACTCAATTGGAGCACACAGCACCAAACTTCAACTGGTGACCCTACTGGGATCAGCTTTTAGAATTACTTTGTAAATGACCTGCTTTAGGAAGGAGGAAGACTTATTTTGAAGCAGTGATTTCCTGGATACATCTATGGCTTTGCAATGTCCATTCCAGACTGTGTAGATCAGTTTAATGTTAATGACATGATTAGAATAGAATAATTTTTTTAATTTAACTTCACAGTTGCTGTAATCTAATAATATCAACAAACATGAGTTTGGTATGATCATTGGGTGATTTGTAAATTTATATATATTTATGGTGAATCCTATTTATTGTCGTGTGCTCTGATTTAGTGAGTTAGTCTCTCATGCACTGTCATTGAAACAGTACTGAGAGTCTTTGTCTAATTTGCAAGTATGATCTTGAAAGCAATAAACGAAGGAGGTCTGCAACTGCTTTGGGTTCATTTCCAAATCTCACAGCCACGAAGCCTGCGATCAGTCATACATATTCAGTGCTTACACCCAATTGAATCTTTTGTTTATCAAACCTTGAAAGTTTTATTTTCCAGAATACATCCTGAACTTTATGAAGCTTGCGTAAACAAGCTTGTGATTTTAATCTGTAGTATTATTCTGTTCATGAATGTTTATTTGTTTATTTTGCTCCTCAGTGCTGAGCACCATGAAGTTCTGGAGGAGTACAAAGAAGGAATTGGAAAATTCATAGGTATTCATTATAACCAGTGCCAAATGTGCTTTTACTTCAAATCAAGTATTAATTATTTTAAATGTGAATAAACATGCATGCTTCATATCAGTTGTACTAGTTTTATATTCATTCATGGGAAGTGGGTGCCTGTCACTAATTCCTCCTAAAAAGGTGGTGGTGAGCTGCTGCTTTAAGCTGCTAAAATCCATCTGGTGCGTGTACAATCACAGGGAGGCCATTCCAGAATTTTGAATCATTGACAATGAAGGAATAACGATACAGTTCCCAATCAAATGGTGTGTGACTTGGAGGGGCATTACAGATCTTGGTGCTCCCGTGTATCTGCTGCCTTTGTCCTTCTCGACAGTGAGGATCTTGGGTTTGAAGGGTGCTGTTCAAGGAGATTTAGTGAGTTTATGCAATGCATCTTGTAGATGATGTACACTGCTGGCATGCGACATTGGTGGTGGAGCAAGTGAAATATTGAAGGTGTTAGTAGCATGCCAATTAGGTTTCTTTGTCCTAGATGGTGGCAAGGCTTTTAATTGTTGGTGCTGCACCCATCCAGGCAAGCAGAGAGCATTTCCTCAAATTCCTGGCTTGTAATTTGTAGCTGGGGAGTGAGGAGCTGAGTTATTTATTGCAAATTTCCTAGCCACAGAATGTCAAGGGATGATGGTTGAATTTTCATCTTTTGGAGATGATCATTGCCTGATTCTTATGTTACTTGCCACTTATCAGCTGTGCTGTGTTTGCATATAGACTGCTTCCATATCTGAGCAGTCACAATTGGTGCTAAATGTTCTGCCATCATCAGTGAGCATCCCTAATTTGGACCTTATGATGGAGGGATGGCCATAATGCAGCTACAATGGTTGGGCCTAGAACATCAGCTTTAGGAACTCATGCAACGAAATCCTGGGGCTGAGATGATTGACCTCTACCAACCACTGCCATCTTCTTTTGTGCCAGGTGTGACTGCAGCCAATGGCAAGTTTTGCCCCAATTTCCATTGACTCCAGTTTTTCTCTTTGATACCATCTTGATCAAATGCTTCCTTGATGAAATGTGTAGTCACTCTCCCTTCTCCTCTTCAGTGTTTTGTCCATGTTTATCCTCTTTATCCCTCTAGGTTTTACCCTTTTTCAAATTATAATTCAAACTTATACTAGCATGAAGTAAAACTTTGTGCTTTAAGTCAATTTTGGGCATCACTCATGCCACACTACCATTTCCAACATCCATAATATTTCTATTTGGTTTCAGGCTTTTTGGATTTCATTTGTTTGATCAATTTTTAGATGATTGTGTATTTTATTTTATTCTATTTTATGACAGGTATGCCAGAGTCCATTCTGTACTGTTCTTTGCATGACCCAGCTAGTCCATGCCCATCAGGATACAACACAAACAAAGTAAGTTGTTACAAATGTGTTACAGAATTTAACAGCTAATTTGGATAAACATTTAGCCTTGCTTTTATTTCATTTATTCTCTTGGCTGTCAGCAGAGCTGCTCATTTTGCTGTAGGTAGATTTGAATTGAGAATGAAGTGATGTTGCCAACATTATAGAATGTAGTTCTGATTCTCTTTGCCCATGTTCAAAATCTGTACTTTCCTTTCATTTATTGAAGAGTCAGAACAATTTAATTTCTAGGCTCATAGGCTAGTTCTGCACTTGATGTTTACTTCAGTGCTCAGTGGCTGTGAGAACACTGTTGGTTATAAGATTAATATCAACATTTCTGTTGAAAAATTCTCATTCCTAAGGAACAGTACCTAAGCATTGATCATTGCATCAAGAAGAAAGTAGAACTTTGAGGCGAGTTGGGGTGGGCCGCTATAGGAAGCGAGTGGGCACCATTTAGTTTCAAGTAAGACATGTTCAACATGAGAGATTTAAAAAGTTGAAGTTTGCAATTGGAGCTGAAAAGTAACTAATTGGATCCTTTTTTATGTGAAAACACTTACTAGTGCAATAAAATCTGTATGAATAGAAATTGATTTATTTTTGTTTTTTTGGTCCATTGTGAGTTAATGCCTGTTTTGTTTCTTTTGTTCAAACTGAAAAGACTGTATCGGTTTGGGGTGGAGGTGGACGAATTGAAATAACTTTGTCAAAGTTTATGGCAATGCAACAAGCCTTCAAACCTGACTGGTACCAAAGTATGGCAGATGGAGAGCCTCTTCCTCCAGGAGCATCAAGGAAAAGGGTAAAAAAATCAGTGGATCGTACTCTTGGCTTCTTGGATGGTTGCCTCAAAGAGCATCAGAATTCAGAGGTAAAGAGATGTTACAGCAGGAAGATCCATAATGCTTCTCATCTCTGAGAGAGGTCTCCTCTCTGCTTTACATGTCACAAAATCATAAATGATTTCCTAAGTCTTGTAGATAATGAACTAGAAATTCTTTTCTCATTGTAGAATTGAGAGTGTAGTTGTGACAATATTGTAATAATTTCTGATTCATCTTGTCAAGAAAGACAGTTTTTAAATGGAGAAATCTTGTATAACGTGTTCCTGCCAGTCACTTGCATTCCATGAGGAAAGGCACTGTGCATAACCAGAATTTCTGAGTACTTCAGACCTCATTAAAAGTAGCTTGAGCATTGCATTCAGTGTTATTTGATATCCCAATAGAAGGATTTGGAGAATCATCTCTCTAAAATCCACAAAGCCCAAAGATCTGGTGGCCTGATGATATTAGCACCAGGCTTCTTTAATATTTTCCCACCTTCGCAAGCAGGAAATCTAGCATCAAGCAGGAAAACAGCCATCTCTTTTGCAAGTTGACCTTGGAAAATAGTGGAGATCAGGCTTCATTGCAGGGTTCAGGTAATTTTCTGCAAGATGCTTGAGATCAGGACATCTTGTTGTGGTTGGTGACTAGGTTGGGCTGTCACTAATCCCTGGAGTGAGGAGAGATCAGTCAATAGAAGGGCTTTCAGTTGCTTCCTTACAGGGCCAAAGGAAACATTTCTGCACCAGAGTCCTTGGAATCTTTGTCAGTAACTGATGAATATAAATTATACTCCCAGTTTAATCAAGACTGCGTGGTTTAGCATGTCAATGGACTGTTCTATGTCTTCCCAACTAGGACAAGGAAGCCTCACAACCCAGCACTGTTAGACTAATGACAGATCCGTAAACATTGAGTAGTTTTTCATTTTTTAGACCAACACATGTATCTGGTTAAAGTAATTTTCTTGAGACTGTTTGTTGCTGCTTCTAGTTTGTAGGAGAATCAATTCTGATGTTTGAAGTGTGTGAGATGTGAACAAATACCACGTGGTGTTGCTATGTGCATAATGTTATAAAAGCAACTTCACTAATATATTTATTAAGCTGTTCTGTGTGTATGAAGAAAAAATACCCATTGAGAAGAACATAATTTATTGAAAATTGAACTCAGGATAACCTTTTTTTTCTAAGCATGAGGTAAATTAATGTAGGAACCACGTTTTGACATTTCGATAGGAGTTATACAACTGGCAATGCAAATTTGTTATGACTAGATAATTAGCTTTCTTTTAAATTTCCAATTTTTGGCATAAAACCAATCAAATACAGGATATTGGTTCTGGGCCTCCTCACATTTGGCATCCTTTATCAGTAGCAAGCTGGGCAATAAATGGTGACTTAGCCAGCAAAGCCCTCATCACATAAATTAATAAATGTTTTAAAAAACAAGCACTTTTGGCCAGGTGTTTTACCTGCAAGTTACCTTCTTTTTGCCCAAAAAATCAGCTTTCCTGGCCTAGTTTGGAAGAACATTTCCAAACATAACCATGCCATTTTCCTATTTCCCCATGTCACGTTGAAGATGTTTATGTGACACACAAGGTAAATTTGAAAGGGATTAATATTTGAAAAAAACAGATTTTTTTGAGGTTGCTCCCGCTGTGTCAGACTAGACTTTTGAAGCTGGTCACACCAGTACAGTACACAATATAAGTGATGGCATTGTTGTGGTAATGTTGTTGGACTGGTAATTCTGTTTTGGGAACATGCGTTCAAATCCCACAGTGGCAGGTGGTGAAATTTGAATACAATAAAAATAAAATTTTGGAAGAACAAATAAGAATGCGGAATACAGGGTTAATGGTAGGGTTCTTGGTCAGGTGGAGGAACAGAGGGATCTTGGGGTCTATGTACATAGATCTTTGAAGGTTGCCACTCAGGTGGATAGAGTTTGTAAGAAGGCCTATGGAGTATTATCGTTCATTAGCAGAGGGATTGAATTCAAGAGTCGTGAGGTGATGTTGCAGCTGTACAGGACTTTGGTTAGGCCACATTTGGAGTACTGTGTGCAGTTCTGGTCGCCTCACTTTAGGAAAGATGTGGAAGCTTTGGAGAGGGTGCAGAGAAGATTTACCAGGATGTTGCCTGGAATGGAGAGTAGGTCATACGAGGATAGGTTGAGAGTTCTCGGCCTTTTCTCGTTGGAACGGCGAAGGATGAGGGGTGACTTGATAGAGGTTTATAAGATGATCAGAGGAATAGATAGAGTAGACAGTCAGAAACTTTTTCCCCGGGTACAACAGAGTGTTACAAGGGGACATAAATTTAAGGTGAAGGGTGGAAGGTATAGGGGAGATGTCAGGGGTGGGTTCTTCACCCAGAGAGTGGTGGGGGCATGGAATGCGCTGCCCGTGGGAGTGGTAGAGTCAGATTCATTGGCGACCTTTAAGCGGCATTTGGATAGGTACATGGATGGGTGCTTAATCTAGGATAGAAGTTCGGCACAACATCGTGGGCCGAAGGGCCTGTTCTGTGCTGTATTGTTCTATGTTCTATGTTCTATGTTCTATGTTCTAAAATCTAGGATAAAAAGCTAACATAATGGAAACCATGTGACAACTGTTTACTGTTACGAAAGCTCATCTGGTTCATTGATGCCCAGTCTGGCCTAAATGTGAATCTGAATCCACAGCAATGTGGTTGACTCTTAACTACCCCCTGGGCAATTAGGTTGGGCAATAAATGCTGACTGAGGCAATGATGCCCATATCTCATGAATGAATTTAAGAGAAAAGCAATTATAACTGTTTTCTAAACCAGATGGATTTAGAATATATCATATAGTGGGAGGCACGGTGGCACAGTGGTTAGCACTGCTGCCTCACAGCGCCAGAGACCCGGGTTCAGTTCCCGCCTCAGGCGACTCTCTGTGTGGAGTTTGCACATTCTCCCCGTATCTGCGTGGGTTTCCTCCGGATGCTCCGGTTTCCTCCCACAATCCAAAGATGTGCAAGTCAGGTGAATTGGCCATGCTAAATTGCCCGTAGTGTTAGGTAAAGGGGTAGATGTAGGGGTATGGGTGGGTTGCGCTTCGGCGGGGCGGTGTGGACTTGTTGGGCCGAAGGGCCTGTTTCCACACTGTAAGTAATCTAATCTAATCTAATCTAATTACTCAAAACAGTACAACCCTTTACCATATACAAAACCAGACTGAGTACTTATTTGTGATTGCTATCAACATACTTTTAAATTTTAAAAATAAACTTGCAGGGCTACATGTTAGAGCAAAAGAATGAGTGTGATTTGATTGCCTGACCAGGTGTCCCTATAAACTCCATGAGCCAAGTGGCAACTTATTGCGAAAACATTGTTGTTATAAACTATTACTGAGCAAAACTATTATGTCTTAAGCCATTAATGGGCACTTCTTAAGTAGAAATACAACAAAATACCAAAAGCTTAATTCTGACAGATTTGGCATTAAGTTTGTCTTCACTGGACCCAAAATAGATTCGAGGATGGAAGATCAAGAAATATTGAAAATGATTAGGAAAGAAAAAATGTAATATTTCAGACATTGGATCCTTTTATGAGAATGTAAATATCCATTAAAACTATTGGCAGCAAAACAGGTCAGTTCCAGAGGAACTAGAAATGTATTTATGCAGCATTATTGAAGTTAGAAACCAGACAGGAACAAATTAACCTTCAGACTTTGAGCTTCTCACAGCACTCCAAGAAATTTTCTATCAGTGAACAGAATTTAGCAAAGGTGTGTTATCTTGGTGCTTTCACTAAAATGTTTGGTGGCAAAGGCAGGAGGACAAAAAGTGATTTTCTCCAAAAATGATAATTTGGATGTAGAGTGCCAGTGATTTAGCTCAAGTCAGATTTGAAAGTTCAATATGACAGTTGCAGTCCAAATGCAGCTTGGAAGCAACTGGAATTTTTTGGTGTCATTTCGAGAATAGAGGGCAATGTCAAACACACAAGATGTTTACACTTGACTGATTTATGTTGGCAGTGAAAAAAATTGTACCATCCCAATAATAATTATCATTGGAATTCTCGGTGTAGAAGCAGCATAATGTTTCATTCTAAAAAGAACAAGCAGGTAAAATTTGTCTTCCCTGAATTGAGATGCAATTCCTAGACCATCAACTTGTGTGGTTGTGAAGATTTCCCAGTAATAAAAATCTTTTTTGCTGAGGTGGACAAGGAAAGAACTAAAAATATTGATTTTTTTTTAATGACTTGATTGGCAAAGCGCCTTAAACATGTTGGCAAAGGTAAAAGGGCTGCAAATTAACAAGAACCGTGACTGAAAATTTGGGTTTAGATGTAAATTTTTGGGAAGTTAATTTAATATGGAGCGAAATGTGAAGAAATATAACAACAAGATTTCCAGTTAATAATGGGTTAACTGAAGACTGTGCTGGCTCTGAGGAATGAAAGGAAGACATGGTGCACAGAAGATGGAGTTTTAAAAAAAATTGCAGGAATTGCATCACAATTCAGGGAAGACAAATTTTACCTGCTTGTTCTTTTTAGGATGAAATGTTTTGAGAAAAGATTTCGGGGGATTTAAGGGAGGGGATATTTATTATACTACAGGAGACAGATCAACCAAACTGACAGTACATTCATGAACATCCACTCGCTCCACCACCTATGCTCTGTCACATCAGTGTGAACCATCAAGATGCACTGCAGAAATTCACCAAAGCTCCTCAGACAGCACCTTCCAAACACGATCACTTCCATCTCAAAGAACAATGGCATCTGATGCATGGGAACACTACATGCTGCAAGTTCATCTCTAAGCTGCTCATCATTCTGACTTGGGAATACATTGCTTCATTGTCATTGGGTCAAAATCCTGCAATTCCCTCCCCAATGACATTGTAGGTCAACCCACAGCACATGGACTGCTAGGGTTCAAGAGGCAGCTCACCATCACCTTTTCAAGGCCAACTAGGGACAGGCAAATGATGCTGGCCCAGCCAGCAACTCCCACTTCCTGTGAATGAATAAAATTAAACAGCTGTTTGCAAGATGTCCGGTTATTTGTTTTCAGAACTGCATCTACTCATTCAAACATTGGTTTTAAACAGTTCTTACTCATTTCAGTACACACATTTTAAAAGCTCAAAATAAAAAGACAGTCCTTGCAATGTGGATTGCGGAATGAAATTTCTGTAATAAGAAATCCAAACTCCCCTTGCATCTTTTGAGCAACCTTCTCGACTTGTCCTGTCATCTTCAAAGTTTGTCCAAACACATGCATGTCTTTTCTTCATCCTCTTGAAAATTGTGCCTTTTAGTTCATCTAGCCTCTCCTCATTCTTCCTATTTTTTAAAAAAGTATCACTTTGCCCTTAAATTTCTTTCACCACCTCTGCACATTTTAGCAGTCTGTTTTAATAAGAGAATTTTCTGCACACCGAGTGTTGAGCCTGTGGAATTCTCTACCACAGAAAACTGTTGAGGACAAAATATTGAATCTTTCAAGAAGAAGATGAACATATAACAAACCTTTTATTAACCAGCATCTATGGGACCAGGAGTGTGCCGATTAATCAAATGTTCTGGTTGATCAAGAGGTCCATGTAATTTGTGTAAAAATATACTTAATACGGAAATATAATGCAGGAGGTATACTCTGTTCAACATTACTGTTATACTCTACAGCATAAATCACTGAAATAGTTATGCAAATTTGCCTAAAGTAAAACTTACCAGCAAAGAACCTTCTCACTTGCACCCTCAACTGACTACACTCATGTTGTGGACATTGCAATAATACAGTAAATTTCTGGTATTTCAATTGTGTAACTTTTGACGGTTTATTGAGAGTGCTGGTTCATAAGGTGCCAGGTAGAACAAAGTTTCCTGTAGTTCTTAACGGCTAAGGGGATCAAAGGGTATGGGGTGAAAGTAAGAACAGAGTATTGAGTTGGATGATCTGCCAGCATATTGAAAGGCGCAGCAGCTTGAAGGGCTGAATGACCAACTCCTCCTATTTAATATATTTCTATCCTCCTGAATTCTGTTGCTATCTTGCCATCTTTCTTTCCAGCATTTGAGTGTTGTAGTAACTATAAACCAGAGCATTGGGAAAAGTTGACGAGCAGAGACATCTAGGAGTTCAGGCCCATTGTATCCTGAAGATGGCTGCACAGGTGGATAGAGTGATCAAGAAGGCATATGGTATGCTTGCCTTCATCGGACGGGGTATTGAGTATAAGATCTGGCAGGTCATGTTAAAATTGTACAAGACTGGTTTGGCTGCATTTAGAATACTGTGTATGGTTCTGGTCGCCGCATTACCAAAAGGATGTGGACGCTTTGGGAGTGGGTGCAGGGGAGGTTTGCGAGGATGTTGTCTGGTATGGGAGGTGCTTACTATGAAGAGACGTTGAGTAGGTTAGGATTATTTTCATTAGAAAAAAGCAGATTGAGGGAGGACCTGATTGAGGCCTACAAAATCATAAGGGTATAGACAGGGTGGATAGAGATAAGCCTTTTCCGAGGGTGAGGGATTTAATAACAAGGGGTCATGCATTCATGGTGAGAGGAGAAAAGTTTAAGGAAGATACATGCGGAAAGTACTTTACACCGAGGTTGGTGGGTGCCTGGAACGTGTTGCCAGTTGAGATAGTAGAGACAGACATGGTACATTCATGACAGATGCATGAATAGATGAGGAGCAGAGGGATACAGATCCTAGGAATTGAGCGATAGGTTTCGACAGTGGATTTGGATCAGCACAGACTTGGAGGGCCAAAGGGCTTGTTCCTGGGCTGTAAATTTTCTTTGTTCTTTGTTCAATTGAAGCAATTAAGATACAACGAAAAGGAGCAGTGGTCCGAACTCCGACCCATTGGAAACACCACACTACTTCCCTCTAGCAAATGTTCAGCAGTAAACTCTCTGCTTTCTGTCCCTTATTTTGTTTTTCCATCCCTATCACTATAATCATATTGACTTCAATTTTACTAGTCCATTATGTAGTACTTAGCTGAATGCCCATATACACAACAGTCGCACTTCCCTCATTGGTCCTCTAAATTACCTCATTAAAGAATCAAGTTAGTTAAACAATACACAACTTTCACAAATTTGTTTGAACTTTACTTGCTCATTCCTTTTCAAACGGGCAATTAATTTTATCTTGGATTTATGTCTCAACATTTTTTCAGTATGGACATTAGGCTGACTTTATCAGTTTGAAATATTAAATTAGAGTAGTAATCACAAATTTAACTTGTAATATTTCATAGATGAGCAACATTTTGTAAAAGTTACATTGCAATAAATTAAAACAAAGTTAATACATTTGGTGAGTATTGGAGTTGAGTGTTTATAATTTTCTCCCAGGTGCTGAAGAACAGTGAGATTCTGGGTGTAATAGAAGGAGGAGACATTCTTGAAGAAAGACTGAGGTCCGTTAGAGAAACTATGAAGCGGCCAGTTGGAGGTTTCCTTTTAGATGGTTTTCAGGCAGACGATATGCCTGATGACCCAAAATTGAACCTAATCGCTTCAGTCACAGGAGAACTGCCTGAAGACAAACCCAGGTAAAGAAAAGTGTGTAATATACAATTATTCTGCTTTATTTGAACAGATTCTAATAAGTGCAAGTCACCAATCCTTTTATTTTAAAGCAGCTTAGGAATTTATGGCAGCAGCAAGCAGATACTGGCATCTCTGTTTTTTCTGATAACTGGAATATAGTACATTTCATTTTGTTGTCCTGAGTTGTGTTAAAGTGAAATAACATTGGTCATTTAATGGGGCCTTTTTCCTCGTTTAACTTAAGAATTTCATTTTGAAGTTGTTTGCAAAGTTGGGCTGATGTTGGATCACATGACCTGATTTGGCCTATTCTGCTCCCTTCCCCACCTCTTCACTGCTGAGCCTCGCTGCGCCTTGTTCTGCTTCCCAAGTCATCCTCTTGCCGGTAACCTGGCTGCTGCTGCTCAATATCCTATTCTTTCACCAAAGTTCCCATTCCTGACACTCTCATTTACTGTTTCTCTCTCCTGAGCCCTTGTTGTGAGCCACAGCTCAAATTATGAGACAGAAGGAACAGCTTCACCTTCCCATCTGATCTGAGTGTTCCTAACATTTTCTATTAGCCTTTTAGTTAGCTTTCTTGAAGGGCTATGGTTAATTCCAGAATGTGAGTATTTTGTTGCACATCTCCTGTTTAATCTGGTGATATTTATTCACATTTCCCTCTCTTGTCCTTTCCTCCCACTATATTAGGTTGATCCATGGAATTGGAAAGCCAGATGAAGTGCTGGAGTGTGTATCAAGAGGAGTGGATTTATTTGAAGGTTTCTTTCCCTACGTAATGACTGAGCAAGGAAGAGCTCTGACATTCAAATTTAAATACAAGGTGGACCCAGAAGGAGAAGGTAGAGTCTTAGAAAATCAGTGTAATGTGTTGTTATTCAGTAAATAAACAAAGGTTGGCAGGCCGTGCATAGTAATACATTCAATTTATTATTCATGGCTTGGTGTTAATGACTACCTAAACATAGGTCAAGGTTAGGAGCAGCAAGTCTATCTGAGCAATTTGCACTATGAGCAGACTTTATTTCCTCACCACCTCCACGTCAGTGGCCCGATATGTATCCACCACCTCTCTTTCACCACCTTGTGTGATGTTGTCTAATCAGTAACCGGAGTCTGAAAGAGGACTGAGCCATATACATTGCGCAAAAGGTAAGCAGACTATTAAGTAAAGGTTTGCAAACACAACAGGGCTAATTATTCAGATCACGTTGGATGTTAAAATTAAACTGTTGATTTTAAAGAGAGACAACTAATTTTTCTACATTGTAACGTTTTGATGTTTGTCAAAATGAGAGGTGTTGATGATATAATTGACAGACTCATACAGACCTCTGAGAACTCCCTCAGAGCCACCTGTCAGAGTGAAAGAACATCTGTCAGCCAGAACTCCCTGATTGGGGTTGGTAATCTGATCCAATCAAGGAACTCATATATTCTGAGGTCCACCTGGCTGACTTTGTTACAATCTCTATACTGACTTGGAAATGTATTGCTGTTGCTGCAGTGTCACTTTGTCAAAATCCTCCCTAATGGCAATCTACAGCACATGGACAGCAGTGCTTTAAGAAGGCAGCTAACCACCAGTTTCTCAAACGCAGCTAGGAATGAGCAATAAGTGCTGGCCAGCCAGCAACACTTTTAATGTCTCAAGAATAAATAATTTTTTAAAAACTGAGTGTTGCTGGTAATACAATTGGAAGCTTCGAAATGTTGCAGTTCAGAAATCTGTTCTTTTTTTAAATCACAAAACTTGTGTATTCTAGATATTTAATTTTGAAAATTCAGAATTTAGAAATATTAAAGACAAGTTAACTTGCTAAGAGTTTTGTCTTGATGGAAATCTGCATTTCCAAGTTTGTGTGCAGATGCAACATCAAAGAGATGTGAGTTACAGCTGATGAAATAGTTTGCAATATTGTTAACTAAGTTATGTCCAAGAGAGCTGGTCACCCCACACTCCTGTAGTATTGCATAGAAGAAGCAATTACTAGCTATGAAAAGAGGTTGAGTAGGTTAGGATTGTTTTCATTAGAAAAAAGGAGATTGAGGGGGACCTGATTGAGGTCTACAAAATCATGAAGGGTATAGACAGGGTGGATAGAGATAAGCTTTTTCCCAGGGTGAGGGATTCAATAACGAGAGTCACGCGTTCAAGGTGAGAAGTGAAAAGTTTAAGGGGGATACACATGGAAAGTACTTTTCACAAAGGGTGGTAGGTGCCTGGAACGCGTTACCAGCAGAGGTAGTGGAGGCAGACACGGTAGATTCTTTTAAGGTGCGTCTGGACAGATGCATGAGTAGGTGGGGAGCAGAGGGATGCAGTTGCATAGGAACTGGGCGATAGGTTTAGACAGTGGATCTGGATCGGGTCAGGCTTGAAGGGCCAGTTCCTGGGCAGTAAATTTTCTTTGTTTTTTGTTCTTGGTATCAGTTTTTCTTGTGTGACCTGGTATTGAATCAAAGCTTGGTTTTGATTAGCATCTTAGTTCAGTAGTGAAAGTTGCATATTAACATTTGTTCTAGTTTGGATTTCAATGAAAAATATGGGGCTATATTCAGGTGTTTTAACCCATTTTGTTTCGAGGCCATTGGATCTGCTGCAAGATATTTGCTTTAGTTCAGAGGTGTCAGCCACTCCTTTATGTCGTCATGTTGACTGCCTTTGTACAAAACTTAACTTCAGTGTCCAATATCTCCTAGGTGGTAACCAGACCCACCCAATGTCTAATAGTATGATCTGAACCAGATCTTTGTGTTCAAAGTGCATTTGATCCTTTTAATCTTTCCAAAGATGGAATTCTGGGGTGAGACATGGCTTGGTTTTTAAACTAGTTACCCTATGGTAGCTAAAACATACAAAAGCATACCATATATAACAAATTTTATCTCGGACATTTTTATTTCAACAATTCCATTGGAATCTTCGTAATGCAGAAAGAGAGCATTCAATCTTTCACATTCCTTCTGGTTGTGAATCAGTTAATAACTAGTCCCACTTCCCTGCTGTTTTCAAAAGACATATGCAGTGTTGGCAGATCCTTAGCTCCAGCTAACAACCTTGCATAACTGTATGTGTCAGCAATAGAAAGGACCTAATAACCTGACCTGCGTTGTTAAACAAAATTATCAACCACTTTCCGACTCACTGCTGATTTATTTCTGGTTGGCACTTGTAGAGATGCTCAGTGGCTTCCAAAGTTGTTTTGCTTTAAGAAATAAAATAAATATGTGGAAAATATTTGAGGTCAGTAAAAAGTAATTGTAATCTGATCCTTTGAAAATGAAGATCAAGAATCTCAGCATTGAATTCAGAATAAGGTACATACTGGCTGAGAATCAGGAAACCAAGGAACTTAATATACACACCACAATGAATTCCTTTGTATCTCAGCAGAACAAAAGGATCTTGTTGGTCCCCTACATCAGGTACAAGACCAACAACTTATATCTGCTTACAACACAATGACCATTGAACAATGTGAAGGGAATCACATCTATTCAAGTAAGTTAGCAGTAATTCAAAACTTTGAACAAATTATCACCGTTTCGTGTATGCAACTATTTCTATTTTTTTCGTATTAAAAAATGCATGAACGTATTTTCCTTTTATTAACCAGCAAACAAACATTTTTAAAGAAAAACCATTTGAAATATTGCGAAATGTAATGCTGCATGGCTGTAACCCAGAGGCTCAAATTTAAAGCCTGTCTAATTTACACATTCACTGGCAATGTTTTAATATATAATTTAACAAAAGTCCCATGTCACAACTGTAAAAAGGCCAACTACAACTTAGATGAATAAAGCATTTTTTATTGCATTCTGAAGTACTGATAAATTCATCAATCTGTGAAATAATTGCTTTGAAATATGCCATGATATCCACTATCTATCATGCAAGAAAACTATCTTGATTTAAACATTTTGCGCTCTTGAGTTTTAATTTGTGTGTTAAAAGATATCAACTTGATTCATTTTAATGATGATCTGCTACCTGAAATTAAATCAGAATGACGATATGCTCTGAGATTGATGGTTCGTAGGAAAATTAGGGCTACACCTATTAAGATCATAATAAATACAAAGAAACATTATGCTGCAGCAATATTTATAAACATACTGTATTTTTAAATTTGGCAACAGCACCCAAATGTTTTTCCTTTTTCTGCCATCTTGTAAAATGACAAAATAGTCAATTGTTTGTTACAGCCTATTTGTTACAGCTGGTGTTTCAGTTTTGTTTATATCTTTATGTTCAGATCTCCTTCCTTCACCACCTTTTGTAATACTTTTTTCCCTCAAAGGATACTTATTAAATATTAGCCCTTCCCATCATACCGTATTTATTCTAATTAACGATCATGAGCTCAATCTCTCAATATGTCAAGATCCACCTAAAGCTGTCAAAGATTGTCCAACAGTCCTAATATTTGCACAAATCTTGCTATCGTCTGCAAATTTGTACAATGTGTTGCCAAAACCTTCATTCAAATCATTAATAAGTTTGCCTTCCTACCACATCCTACCTTCACAGTCAGACTCTGTCTTCATCAAATTTGGCATGGTGGTTCAGTTGTAGCATTGTTGCCTCTCAGCACCATGGAAGCGAGTTTGATTCTACTCTTGGGTGACTATCTGTCACTATTTGCCTATTTTCCCCGTTTTTGCGTGAGTTTCCTCTCCGTGCTCTGGTTTCCTTCCACAGTCTAAGGATATGCAGATTAGTTGGATTAGCCATGGTAAATTTCCCACAAAGTGTCTAGGGATATGCAGGCTAAGTGGATTAGCCATGAGAAATGCAGGATTACAGGGATAGGGTATGGGGGTGTGGTTGTGGGTGGGATGCTCTTCGGAGGCATGGTATGGACTCGATGAGCCAAATAGAATCTCTACAATGTGGAAGCATACTATGATTCACCTATCAACCATGCATACCCACCTTCCAAAGTAGGTTAGTACTTTGCCAGTAGTAATGGAAACCCTAGTTTTCTGGCTGCAACTAAATCAAGGACTGTGATCTGGAGCAGCACCTAATTTAATGACCTGATTGATTGAAGCAGTTTGACTGAGTCAGTGAGGAAAACCTGATTTTCTATTTGCATAGAACTAAGTTAAGTGCAAAGTTAATACTAAATATGATATTCAGAAAGGAGCAGAACCATCTCTCTACAAAAAAAAGTTGGCAGTAATGAATATTTTTGTACCTTTTATGTTATCAGTTAACCACTTTAGGTATTCAGGTTGTGTGATCTGCATTTGTAATATTCTTTGTAATATGCTATTTTGCTATAATGCTATTTTGTGCTCTTTGCATCATGAGAATTCTATTTTTGGTAATCTGTGACAAAGCATATAGTAGAATATGCATTTTGGGAATATATGGTTTTTATATTATTTTTGTGAATGGGTGCAATTTATTCACGTGATTGTGTGGATACATTTTGACATGCTCAGTCTGTTCATTTAACATGATTGGTTAGTGAGCTGAACAATGGAAAAAAATGAAGTGTGATTTCCGGGGAATAAAGGTAGCTAATTATAAAAATGATGTTTACACGCTGCTCAAAATATAAAACCTCCTTTGAGGCTGTGGGTTAAGGTTTGGGTCAGAGTATGTCCAACACCTCTGCTCCATTTTTTTGTTTGTACTTTTTTGCTGGAGTCTGTTCTCAAGCCCTTCCCGTATTCGTACAAAATGCCATACAATCATAATGCCATGAATTTGGTTTGTAGAGTGCAGCACCATCTCATAAACTACAGACTATTTTCACTTCATCTTTGTTGGTGGGTGAAAAGAGCTAGTCAGGAAAAAGTCCTATTCAAAAAAACCATCTGAACCTGAAATATGAAGATTATTTGCAAATCGTCGCAACTAAATTAACTAACTGCTTACCGAAAGGCTCTGCTCTCATTTTAATATTGAGGAAACTGACCTTCACATCGTTCTGTTTGCTTTCTTGGACATCTCTAAAGTACAGCCACAATGTTTAATTTATACAGTTATGTTATCTATGTTCAGCTTGTACACTGTTGAATTTTGTTGTGTATTGCTAATTGCCCCAGAGAGTGGTGGTGAGCTGCTGCCTTGACCTGTTGTAGCCTACCTACAGTAGATGCACTGACATTACTGTGAGGAAGGGAGTTCCAAAACTTTGACACTGCAGCAGTAAAGGATCAGTGTGTAGCTCCAAGTCCGGATAGTGAAGACTTGGAGAGCTATTTGCAGGTGGTGGTGTTCCTATCTGTCTGCTGCTATTATACTTTTCAGGTGATAGAGGTCATGAATTTGGGCACTGTTGTCAAAGGAACATTGTTCCGTTGCCTACAATACATCTTACAGATGGTACCTACAACTTCCACGCTGCTTTGTTGGTGGTGGGTGTGAAATACCAATTTAACTGGCTGCACTTCCTGGATGATGTCAAGCTTTCTGAGTATTATTGGAATAACTCGGGAAGGCTTTCTTTAATGTGAAATTTCACCACTGGTCATCTTGTTTACAAGAGCTGAGAACAATAAGGGCACATTGTACAACATAAGATAAAGCTAAAGTTGTAACAAGTGCTTTCAATTATATTTCAGTGCTGGAACAAAGTGGCTGTGGGGACAACGAGATAAGTAATAAGGCTTCAGACAAAGGGGGCAAGACAGTTCCTTTTACGATCGATTTGAAAAGTGAACAGTAAGTGTTCTTCAATTTTTAATGAACTATTTATTGTATTTAATATGTGCAGAGTGTTCAGTAAAGTCTATCTTATAAGTAAGATATAAGATATCTTATAAGTAAAGTCTATCTTATAAGCCGCCTCAGGCGACTGACTGTGTGGAGTTTGCACGTTCTCCCCGTGTCTGCGTGGGTTTCCTCCGGGTGCTCTGGTTTCCTCCCACACTCCAAAGATGTGCAGGTCAGGTGAATTGGCCATGCTAAATTGCCCGTAGTGTTAGGTAAGGGGTAGATGCAGATGTAGATGTAGGGGTAAGGGTGGGTTACGCTTCGGCGGGGCGGTGTGGACTTGTTGGGCCGAAGGGCCTGTTTCCACACTGTAAGTAATCTAATCTAATCTATTGTTTTTCTATATGGTTTAGACCCTTCAGTCCAACTCGTCAATGCCAATCAGAGCCCTAACTTAATCTAGTCCTTTTTCCCAGCATTAGGCCTGTATCCCACTAAACCCTTCCTATTCGTATACCCATCCAGATGCCTTTTAAATGTCTTAGTTGTACCAGCCCCTACCAGTTCCTCTTGCCACACATTCCATACGTTCATCACCCACTGTGTAAAAAAGTTTTCCCAAGACCCTTTTTAAATTTTTCTCCTCTCACTTTAAACCTATGCCCTCTAATTCTGGACTCACCCACCCCAGGGAAAAGACCTTGTCTATTCACCCAATCCATGGCCCTCATGATTTTATAAACCTCTATAAAGTCACCCCTCAGTCCCTGACGCCCCAAGGAAAACAGTCCCAGAATATTCAGCCTCTTCCTGTAGCTCAAACCCTCCAACCTTGGCAACATTGACTAAATGAAAATGCATTGCAGAAAATACCGATGTAATTCCCCTTCTGAGGGCTCCTCTAGACCAGTATCCAATCAGTGTCAGCTCTGTGCAGTAACCAAATATCTTGACACACCTTTTTGGCACTGGAGGTTTACTTTCACAGTGAATTACAATTTTTTTTCTGGTTTCCCAATGAGTACTTTGCTTATGTTTGTAAAATGAAAAATGTTCCATTCTCGTGATTGAAACAAATATATTGCAGGTGCATCCCTCTGCCTTATGTTGCCAGCGTTGTTATTCCAGTACTTATTTGTCCTGTATTGTATACCTCCATTCACTTCAGTTTAGAATTTATTTGGGGTTTTGTCCCAAGTGCTCATTCTTCAGGTGGATCCTTAGCAGCAAGCCTGTACAATCTGCCCTGCATCAAGTCTGATTGGAATGTAGGGATGGAAGTAGATCATTTGGTCCTTTGAAACTGTTCTGTCATTCACTTGATTTTAGCGTGATTGTTGCCTTGACTGAAACAGCTTGGTTTTGTAACCTGTAGTGCCTTTGCTTGACAAAACAAAAAAAAATTTAGTTTTGAAATTTTCAAATGACCAAGCCTCTGGCAGGAGTGTTCCAGTTTGTCATTTGTGAGGAACCACTTTCTAACATTGCCTGTGAATGAATTGGCCCTGTTTTAAGGACATGTCTCCCTAGCTCCAGCTGGAGAAAATAGATTCTCTCATTATACTATTTAATCATCTAAAAAACTTCAATTATGTCACCCCTTGATGTTCTTAAGTCAGTGTGAGTTTATGCCCGTCATTTTGCCTTTGTAGTCTCTGAAGCGACAGGCACAGACCTTTCAGTGTACACGGTGGCAGATTTATCAGAAATGAAAGATCTGCCCTCAATGTTTCTCTTCACAGCCCTTCCTATGTAATTCTCTTGTCATGCTGCTGACTGCTTAGATAGGCCAAATTAGTAATTAAACTTGGAAGTTTTATGTAATTCTCTCTCAACAGTTGCTTGCACCAACTGAACCATCTGTCCATTTTATGAGATGGGTGCCTCATAGAACTCTTAACCTGTGGAAGACAAAAATGAACCTTGAGGTCAATTACAGTAGATTATTGTTTACCAGTAGTTATACACAGATATGATGCCTTTTGAATTACTTAGTTTGCAAGGATATATAAATCACAAAGTGGCATTATTGGATAATAACTTACATTTTCTGCCTCTGTGAATTATTGATGGAATAGATGCTGTAAACAAGAATTCAGTCAATAGAGTATAGTGCAATTCTCACAATTTTGCATTCCCTGGCTACTGTCACTCATTTTTAGTGTTTTTACTAGTACTAAAGTTTGTGGCTTATTGTGTATTATTTAAGAGAGCTAATGATTCTATGGTTGGTTTAAAGGTGTCTATTTTCCATGTGTTTCAGGTACCGTGCAGATTTCAGGCCTTTGTTAGAGGACTGTTCCTGCTACTGCTGTAAGAACCATACGCGTGCCTACCTCTATCATCTTCTCACAACAAATGAGCTACTGGCTGGAGTTCTTCTCATGATTCATAACCAGCATCACTACTTTGGTTTCTTCCAGTCCATTCGTGATGCTGTGAGAGATGACAAGATGCATCAACTTAAGGAACTCATTATAAAACAGAAGTTACAACAGTGACATGTTTAATATATGATTAACAAAGGAGGAAATGGGTATCCAATGTATAAGGATTTCAAAGCAGACAGACATTGCAATGAGTTATTTGGATTTAGTGTCAGTCGGTTATTTTGACATTTGATGACACTAATTGTAAACTGAATACTCAGCCTCCCCATCTCCTCCATGTTATGTATCTTTCACATTACATTAATGTATAACAGTTAAAATTGCGCACACCATTTGAAAGCCATGCTTTGACTCATTAATTCTTTGACTGGTGTGTGCAGATTATTTTTAAGCAAATGTTTTACATTAAATGTATTTGAGTACAAAAAGGCTAGTAACATGTTTGACTTGGCAGAAAACCTGTCTGATGTGGTGATTGTCTGTAATTAAATGACTACTCCAACAAATTTGTTGAAATGGCTTATTTGCCTTTTTTTCACCTTTAGGTTTGAGCATTTGTCTAATTGTGATAAAATATGGCCAAGATGTCCTGAAATTATTTGACAAAACTTCATTCTTTCAATGAATTCCTACACATACTGTTTTAGAGTTTACATTTTGTTGGTTGAATATACAATGTATGCACCAACAAATATTTTTTAATTCTTTATAGACGCTGATGTATAATTCTTGGGGCAGGTTGGAGTAATTAAATTTGCAGCCATTGGTTCTGTGAAATTAAGGGCAGGGTCTGCCCATGTGTCATCAAGTGAGCTGTGAGGATCAATGGGAAAGCAAGTCATTCTGTCCTAAACAGGCAAATGTTGCTTTCATGAAGCAAACCAGGATTCAATGCCAGTTACAGGATCCCCATTATTAATTCCACTAGCTTTACACATATTGAATCAGGAAGTGAACAATCTAACCAGCGATTTTTAAAGTGGTTGCTGAAAGTTACTCAAAAAAAAAGTCGCCACTTTTTTTTCCCAATTACAATTTCATAAAAATGAAAGGAATCAGTGCCCTCTGCCTGGTTCACACAACTATTGTGACTCTGCTGGTCAGAATACCTGCCACTGTTTCCCCTTTTTGGTAAGAAATTAGGTAGGAGTTCTGTGTGAATATGTCAAGTCTTTCCTCCAGTGTCTTTTAGTGTCTTGGTTTAGTAAATTTTGTGTAAATAATATTCCACAGAACTTAGTAAACTGCGTTATTTCTGCAAACTATCAATGTACCAGTTTAAATCAATTACATTTCAATCTTTCTTCGATAATTATTTTAAAAATTAAGTTTGTATGAAGCAAAAGGAACCCATTTTATTTATGAGACAAAATTGTTTGCCAGTATGTTAGACTGTATTTGTGTAAGTTTCTTTGCAATTTAAAAGCATTTCTCAATTTGAAAGCTGTAGCGCTGCATTTTTATTAAAGCAAATGTTTTGTCTATTCTGAAGTTCTTCACTATTATAAGCTTGTGTTATTTCTAATAAAAAAATGACTGAACTATGATATTGCTTACAGAGTGAGTCTGTAATGTTTACTTGTGGAGCTATGTTTCACCAAGTCTGTCCATTTGAGATTGCAACTTTGATATTGCCAATGGAATAATAGCTTACAAAGGTGTATTTTTGATATTGTCAGTTGAAGTTTCTGTAAGTTGGCATCTGCTTCTGAACTACTGCCTCCCATCTCCGAGAAGAGATCTGGCTACCAAGTCTAGGCCTTTTAGAAAAAATATAAACACATTAATTGTGATGTGCACGTCTTAAGACTTATCATTTAATCTTCCAATTGAATACTTTTGCTATCAATTTTTGTGATATTGACCATCTACTGTCTAGCCCAAAGGATCTTTCCTAATACTGATCCTGGCCAGTTGTCATTTCTCAAAGAAACTATCACTTAAATACAATTGATTTACGATTACGTTGTTGGTCTTTGAGCTTGCAAACAATTGGCTGTCATGTTCCCTACAATACAGCAGTAGCCACACTTCCAAGGTACTTCATTAACTGCAAAATGCTTTAAGATGTCTTGAAAGGTGTTATATCTTTTTTACTTCTCGAGAAAACTATAAAGCATTGGAATAAAACCATTTCCAATAATAACTATATTGACAGAGAAATTACCTTCAACTGAGGGACAGCTAGGTGGCAGTGTTATACAACATAGAATTCTTTTGAGTTTAATAGCATCATGATGCAGTATTTTATGTCATGAGTAGAAATACATTGGATAATGTTTTTATAATGTGATATCTGTCGAGATATATAAAAGACTCTAGGAAGTTTTTGTAAACAAAATATATTGATTAATGTTAATCAAATTAATGCTAAAACTGGCTATGAAAATAAAATGTAATATTAAATGGTTTTCATTGCTTGAAAAAAATAGGACTGCTGTCATTCCCTACACTTTTTTTGGCTTTTTAATAACAGCCAGAGGCCCTCCTACCATTTAAATTCTAGGAGCGAACACTGGCAAATTTAAGTTTTATCAACCTTAATCCTGCATTGATGTGCTGTGATGTCAGTCCTGATGAAGGATCTTGCCTGAAACGTCAACTTTTCTGATGCAGCTTGACCTGCTGTCCTTTTTCCAGCTCCACATTTGATCAACTCTGACTTCCCAGCATCTGCAAGCCTCACTATAATGTCAAGTTAGACAGTCTGTGATGTGATTCTTGAGATGTAGCAGCTACTATTCTCTGTATTTCTTTTTCCATGCATTTCCTCTTCTGTTCATTGCGGGGTTAGCATGAGATGGCCAATTAACTTGGTTAAAAACCCTGAAAGAAAGCTGAGGACTTATTGGGCTACATTCTTGTCGTTGTGGCATTGGCTGAATGTACACAGTAATGTAACTGTTATAACTTGTTCTCTATTGAGAAACAATAATGAATAATTGACCTGTGTGCATACCACAGTTATTAAAAACAAATATCAGAAATGCCACAATGAAAAAATTGCAAAGACGATCCCATATAAATGCAAAATTATTGTTAGTTTTACATTGGCTCATTTCTAGAAGGTTAACGCTAATGTCACTGATTAACAAAATAAAATGTCTATATTCCAACAATTATTACAATAGTGTTTTTCTGCATTAATACAATGATTGTGCTTCAACTGTATCTATAGATGGTATAAAGTTGTGAAGGACTGCAACCTTTTCTCCACGCAGTTTTTTCCATGCTTACTTAATACTTCTGTTTTATCATTATAACTTTTTCTGGATGATTTGTGCCATTTCACCATTAGTTTCATAATGATTGACCAACAAATCCATGATCATTCTATGTTGTGACCACTAGTATGGTTGAGTGGGAGCTGCATGAATTTAATGAAATGAGAGGAAGACACCAAATCGGTGAAGAAATATGAAACAAATTGGGCCAGAGGTTAAAATCTAAAATTGTTAAACTCAATGTTGAGTCAGAATGCCACACAGTGTCCAGTCAACATGGTTTCTGTGCATCATTGGAATAGGAAAGCAGCATATTTAACTGCATTCTATTTTAGATTTAATAAAATATTAATCTGATAAAATATGTATTACATTGGAATTTGAATTCACTGGCTTTGCATTCTCTATGAAATAATTTTGCATTGTTTTAAATGTTTTATTCAGAGTAAGCAGGTCCCTGCTAATATCATTCATAGCAAGTGAAATGTCGCTGTATAAATTAAAACGTGTAACTGAATATTGCATAAAGGAGTAAATAGTATATTAGTAGGAAGCTTCCCTGGGGAACTTGATGAATCACTGTGCATCACAAGTGGCAAACTGGCCAATGGAAATTTGTGAATGGCATATTGGCACCATTCCAATAGTTTATTCAGTGAGACCACTGTGGGTGAGGTAGCTTGAATTTGACCAGGCCTGTGACCTGCGTTGATCAAAGTCAGAAACCAGTCGGGCTGAGTTGCTCCTGAGCTCTTGTGGCACAGCAGTAGTGGTCTTATCTTTGACCAGAAGGCTTAGGTTCAAACCTATCTGCTATTCATGTTTTTTTTTAATTTGTTGGTTTGGTTTCTCACATTTTATCAAGTTTGTGCAGCTCCCATTCAACCAAACTTCCTCAGGAAGGGCTTATGCCCGAAACGTCAATTCTCCTGTTCCTCGGATGCTGCCTGGTCTGCTGCGCTTTTCCAGCACCACACTTTTCAACTCTGGTCTCCAGCATCTGCAGTTCCTCACTTTCTCCTAGAGAGTATCTAGAGTTGAGTTGCTGCATTCACACATGCCTACCTACTGATATGATACTTTTTTTTGCCATTGGTTTAATCAGAATCACTGTTCAGGCACATTGTGACAATTTTGGCATTGGTGGGACTTTAACCATCCCTTATGCATTTCACACCTTGCAGTGCTCGGCCCTTTTGCGCATAAAAGCAAACTTTTCAGGCATATTATGAACCATCTTAGGGCAGGAGGGACTTGAATCCAGACCATCCAACCCAGAGGTGGGGAGACCACAAATTGTTGGAATTACAACTATCATAACATGGTTACACTGAATGGGGTACAAACCTGGATTGGGAGTCCCCAAAAAGTTTCAAGTTTGATGTCATAACCATTTGTTATCACAGCTACATATCGATTTTTATGCTCAATTCCTGGTGGGATTTGAACTTTGAACCTAGAGATGCCAAGGCAAGAATTTTATCACTAAATCCCAGCCGACTAATATCCACTCTTTCTATACTACTTATAAATACATCTCTGAATTAGATTGTTTGGTACTATTAAGCCGGAAATACTATTAAGTACTATTAAGGAGGGTACTTCTGTAAATAAAAGCAGCATGGTGAAATAGTTGTAAGAGTGAGCAAATCTGCATTGGTGGAGTCCAATTCCCATGTGTAGCTAGGCTCAAACCATTTCAGAGGGAACATTGGTGTAGTGAGCTGGAACAGGTTGACCCATGAGAGTAAAGAATTAGGGATTACAATTGCAGCTTGCCACAGTCAGGACTGATTTCCCAAGAAACTGAATTGAGATTTAATGGAAATCAAGAAAGTATGAACAAAGGTCGATAAAAGTAGCAACAAGGGTGAGAAACTCTGCAAAGTTGCTATGGAAACAGCAAAACAAAAGTTGTTAGATTGGTGCGAAGCATGGTTAGAGAAGACCTTTGTCAATGGGAATGATTTTGCTTTCACATTTCCACCCATATTAGACACGCTCTTTACATTCATTCCTACTTTCTTTTGCCTTGCATTGTCATCATCACTTTTCAATTAATTTTCAATTACTCTCTCCACATGATCACAAACCTTCCCTTTTGTTCTTTCCTTTTCCTATGCTTTTTTATGTTTCAGTATTTGATTAAATTGATTAAAACCAGTTGCATCGCTGCCTTTTTCCAGCTCCAATGAAAGGTCTTTAACCTAATTATCTTTCAATTATACCTTTTAAAGAAACCACTCTCCACAAAACATGAAATGAATCCATTTTGACAGTCATAGAGTCATAGAGATGTACAGCATGGAAACAGACCCTTCGGTTAATGCCGACCAAATAACATTGAATATAAAGTGCTTTAATATCAATACTGAATAAAAAAAGAATAGATATTGAAGGTGGTAGGAAAGGTCCAGGAATGGGAACGTGAGCAATTTGAGATTCTAATTTTGTCTGTAATCATTCAAGAAAAACAAAAATCACAAAATACAAAATTGTCCCAGAAAACTTCCATTGGAGAAAGTTTCTAAAAGAACTGAACAAATATTAAAAATGGTAACATTTTAATAAATGTTTTCAACAAATTCTTTATGACTTGTTTATTACATAATGTATATTGCAGTTATCTCAAGGAAGGCTGTTAAGAGTATTGTACAGGAGAGTTATTGCAAATTTAATGGATAGCAATTGAAAGATACTTTTCTGTAAAAGAGAGGTGTTTTTAAACCAGTAACGCAGTGTACAATGTCGATTTTATAGATAGCTGAGAAATGATCTCTCTGTGTTTGATAAGCCACCACAGCAGTGTTCATGATGACTGGGTCATTAATGAGCGACACATTGCCAAAATGACTGTTTTGGTGGCCTCCAAAGGCAAGGATGAAGAATGAATAATCTCAATGGTTTATGTACAACAATCTAATTGTCTGGAGCGACTGCAAATGTCATCTCTTTGTCAGAAGCATGTAAATGGAGTTCCCACAGAGCATTTTTGCAAATTTATACGTTGTTCAGGAACAGCACTGAAAAAATCCCCAGTCTTTGTATTTCGAACAGTTCAGCCTTATATTCTTCAGATATTCCAGAAGTTTACCCTCAAGAGCTCTCCCATAAGTGAATTAAATGTACCATGCCTACAACACATTTTTCAGACCAAACTATAAGAAATATGTGAAGGGAAAAAACAATGTATACATATATATGCTGTAAAAAGTTTATCAGCAGAAAAAAAATCATTATACTTTATTAAATAGTTTCCTGAATCCAAAGTACAAATTTTGAGGTGTTTTGGAGGAAACTTTAGATAAATCAGATCATAGCTGGAGTGATTGGAATTGGTCATTTTCAATGTATTTAGGTTTGCTATTCACAAATACCTGATTCCGGGAGTATCCTGCAACTCAGGGGAAAAAAAATCTTCCCACTTAGGAGAATTTGTTATGAAGTAAATGTTGAATTCTTTCTCATTAAAAAAAAACAGCTTGCTCTTAAACTGTGCCCCAATTGTGGCAAAATGCCTCACGGCACTTCATATGCGCAATGTCAAACAAAATCTGACACCAATGCTCTTTTAGGAGACGTTAACATGAATGGCCAGAGGTGAGTTTGTGGAGCATATTAAAGGAGGAATGTAGGAGAGAGACTTAGAGAGGGAATTCTAAAGCAGTAAACACATTTTTAATCAGTTCTTTCTTCCAGACAGCAAGATTGCAAACAGCTGCCTACCACTCATTTTTGATTAGCAGATCAATCATACTGGGTTGTTTTCTCCTGAGCAATATGTCTGCTATATCAGACAGCCTGATTATTTGCAAACTGATTAATCAGCATGTCTGTACTTATCATATCAGACACCTCAATTAATTGCAGTTTCACTTGAGTGTAAATGTTGGGAATTGATATTTGATGGAAATAGTTACCATCCTGTTAGTCCAAAACCCTTCATAAGAAATAACTTGAGACAGAATTGATGAATTGCTTTAACTTCTTTTCAGGGGTAACTACTCGAGTCAAGATTAAACTGTGATGTTTCAAAGCCAAGCTACAAATTTGTGTTACTTTACAAATTTTTAAATATTCTAAAGTGGTACTGCTCTCAACCAAAAACAGGAACTGCTGGAGAAACTCAGCAGGTCTGGCAGCATCTGTGAAGAGAGAAACAGAATTAACATCCAAGTCCAGTATGACATCTTCAGAACTTACAATCTAAGTTTCCTTCACATACTTGCCTTTCTGGAATGTGTGACGTTTTTGGCATTGATGAAATGTATTTTCCTGGAATCTTGCTAAGGTCAAGTTCCCAGTTCAATCCTGGCAGGCTTTCCTTGCAAATGTCAGGCTAATATGGAATTGGCATCAGATTGTAAGGTACATTCCATATGCACCTAACATCTCCTATGCAATGTATATATGTTATGTAGTGAGGGCAATGATTGTTGTCTTAATTTGCTTTTTGGCTAAGTAGATTTGTTCCAGCCCAGTCTGGTGATATCACTATGAAAAGTGTTTGGCAGATAGTTGTCCCTGACTGTGTGACATTTGATCAGTAGCAAGTTAAGCTTGTTTAATGCCTTAAGGTGCTTCAAAGGAGTATTACCAGACAAAATTCACCAGTGAGTTTCAAAAGAAGATATTAGAAGAGAGAAATACTGTATATGCTGGAAATGTGAAATGGAAACAGAGAACACTGGAATCCTGGCTGGACAGCATTTGTAGAGAGAGAAACAGAAGTTATTGCTCCAAGTGGAAATATTGGGAGATGTCTTAAAAGATGAACAAAATGGAGAGGTTCAGGGATGGAATTCTAGAGCTGAAAGGTAGGCAGGGAAAGACACTGCCACCAGAGGCTGGGGTTTAGGAAATCATGAAAGCACAACAGACCAGAATTGGAGGCTCACAGAGTTCCTGGGATAGTAGGAACTGGAGAAGTTACAAAGATGTAGTGTGTGGAGGGTTAGGGTTGAGACCATAGAGGGATTTGAGTACACGTTCAACAGAAGAAGCAATCATAGTCAGCTCCCATCTCACACCCTTCAGAAACTATTAATTAGATGACATCTTTCAACCTTCTTTTGAAAGACAGAAAGTGGTCTTGTCTTGGAGGACATGTGATGTTGAGCCACCACTATTCTGCACCATTGTACCTGAAAGTGACTCTGTGCATGTAATGTTCTGGAATATCTGAAACATTATAAATTCGGTGTTCTCCATCTCACATTGTAGGAACTTTACCCAATCCTAGTCAGCTCACATTACCTAGACGTCTTTGAAGAGCATTATATTAACGGACAATCTCTGGTGACTAGCTGCCTATCCATCGGTTTTTGCTTAGCTTGTAGTTAGTGTTGCCAAATATGAAGACTTGCATAGATTAACATCTACTTCCATTTCTAGCCACAGGGTCCTCATTAAATCATTATCAGCCAGAACATTCAATGTGATAAATGTTGAAACATTTACTTTTACACTTGTCCCAGATGAATATAGTTGCCATATTTTGCTTAAATAACTCACTCAAAATTCCATGAATTCAGGCATTTCTGTGTTTCATTGGCAAACTGCTCTGCATGAGATTTAGTTATGACTTCATTAGCTTAGTGTTAGCCATTTGTTCATCATTACTGGATCATCACAGTCTCTGGCCACAGGGCACACCCACACAACCTCTCTGATTGTGGCTTAGACTCTCCTTCAGTTTAGCCTTTGTTCCTCATCATGTCCCATCTAAAACAATTTATTCTCCTTGCAATGCATCCCTCTGATCCGCTTGCCTGTAGTGGCACATTCACTTATTGAGTCCCCTAAACTTTGATATGTCACAAAACATGGAAATACAAAATGTGAACATCACATGATGCTGTTAGAAGACAGTTAGAATTCGCTTAAAAAAACATATTCTTGGGAACTGTCAGTTTCACCCAGTTTCATGACTGATTTATCACTTTTGGAGTATCAGGCTGTCCACTTTCATTTCAGGCAGGAAGTTTTGAGACCTCTATACCCTGGTTCTCCATGTACAGTTAGTTTCTACTGGCCTGGTTAAATTTGGAGTCATCTTGAGCTGGGAATGTTAACAGCTAACAAACATTTTGAAAGTAACTGCAATTACCTTTCACCATGTTTTTAATAACCGGCAGGTTTTATTTAATTCACTTAATGACATTTGTTTAAGTATGAGACACGCTTGCATTTAATTTGATGGTGTTACTGCATTGGAGGAGCAACATTTCCTCTCTGTCCCTAATGTGCATCTTTGTTTTGTGTCCTTGCTTTATAATTATTTTTCATTTGCACGGTCACATGTTTTCTTCTAAGAATCTTCAAGTGAACAAAACATTTACCAAGGATAACCCATCACCAGGGTTTTCATATTTTTATAGACTTTTTTAAGCAAGAATGGGAAGTCAAACAGAAAATTGAGTCACTATCATCCTCTCTGTCACTGCCTCCTGCTAGCACATACATGCTTTGTTCAGATGGGTTAGCTTTTCTCACAACCTAAGAAATATGAGCTGAACTAGCTAGACCCTAAGGGACAGAAACAGGAATAGGCTAGAGTCTGTTCCACCATTCAAAGCTGAGCTGCTTATCCTCAATTCCACATTCTTGCCTTTTCCCCATAATTTATTCCCCTTACTGATTAAAAACCTGTCTATATCAGCCTTGAATATACTTAATGACCCAGCCTGCAGACCTCTGTGGTAACCGAGTCCACACAATTACTACACCCTGAGAGGAAAGAAATCCTTGCTGGGATTATGCCCTCTGTTTCTATACTATCTCACAAGGATGAACAACCTTTCAGTATCTATCCTGACAAGTCCCCTAAGAATCTTGTATGTTTCAGTAAGGTCATCTCTTATCCTTCTAAAATACAATGAGTAAAGCCCAAAGTTCTCGGTCACTCTTTATAAGGCAATTTAGCCATGGCCAGGGTCAACTAAGTGAACCTTCTTTGCGCTACCTCCAATTTCACTATAACTTTCCTAAGAAAAGGAAATAAAAACTTTATAGTACTCTCAGTGTGGTCTAACTAATACCATGTACAGACTTAGCTAGACTTTGCTACTTTCTGATGAAGGGCTTTTGCCCGAAACGTTGATTTCGCTGCTCGTTGGATGCTGCCTGAACTGCTGTGCTCTTCCAGCACCACTAATCCAGTATTTGATTTTCAGTATCTGCAGTCATTGTTTTTACTTTGCTACTTTCTAACTCTATTCCCTTTGAAATAAAGGCCAAAGTTTCACTTTCCACATAATTTCTGCACGTATGTCTTAGAATTTTAGTGTTGAACATCAGTTTTATCCTCATTCAGTGTCATCTCCAATATTTGTCTAGCACCTTTACTTGACTACTATGATTTTCAATTTTTTGCACAAATTAAACTATCAGAAATAAGAACAGATGTAGACCATTTAGTCCCTCAAGTCAGCTTTGCCATTCAATGAGATCATGGCTAATCTGATACTCCTCAACTCCACTTTCTTGCCTTTTCCATATAAACCTGATTCTATTGCTGAAATTAGTCTATCTCAGCCTTGAATATATTTACTGACCCAGCCTCCAGACTCCTCTGAAGGGAAGAAATCAACTAATTCCTCTGAGAGAAGAAAATCTTCCTTGCCTCTGTTTTAAATGGGCAATCCCTTACTCTGAGATCATGCTCTCTGGTCCTAGACTGTCCCACAAGAGGAAACAATATTTCCACATCTATTCTGTCAATCCCCTAAGAACCTTCTCTGTTTCAATAACTTTGCCTTTCATTCTTCTGAACACCAATGAGTATAGGCCCAACCTTCCATTCTTCTGAACACCAATGAGTATAGGCCCAACCTTCCGAATCACTCCTTATAAGATAGTTTCTCAATACCCCAAGATTAAACTAGTGAGCCTTCTCTGGACTGCATCTGATGCTGGTATTGCTTCCCTTGGATATGGGAAAAAAAATTGCTCATAGTAATCTAACTGTGGTCTAACTAGTGCCTTATAGTTTTAGAAAGATCACCCTATGTTTATGCTCCAATCCCTTTGAAATAAAGACATAACATTCCATTTACCTTCCCTATTATCTACAGAATTTGGATGCTAGCTTTTGATGACTTGTGGACAAGAACTCTTGAATTCCTTTACGATGCAGTTATCTGCATTATTTCTCCATTTACATGATATTCAATTCCTCTATTCTTCCTGCCAAAGTACGTAACCCCACATTTTCCCATATTGTATTCCATCTACCAAATTTCTAGATTAGATTAGATTAGATTACTTACAGTGTGGAAACAGGCCCTTCGGCCCAACAAGTCCACACCGCCCCGCCGAAGCGCAACCCACCCATACCCCTACATCTACCCCTTACCTAACGCTACGGACAATTTAGCATGGCCAATTCACCTGCCTTGCACATCTTTGGACTGTGGGAGGAAACCGGAGCACCCGGAGGAAACCCACGCAGACACGGGGAGAATGTGCAAACTCCACACAGTCAGTCGCCTGAGGTGGGAATTGAACCCGGGTCTCTTGCGCTGTGAGGCAGCAGTGCTAACCACTGTGCCACCGTGCCGCCCATTCACTTAACTTGTCCTTATCATCCTCTGCGTTTGCCTTCCCACCTATTTTTGTTTTGGCCACACACTTGGCTGTATAGAATAGTCACTTCCTCATCCATGTCAATCATAGTTATGTTGCAAATAATTTTAACACCAGCACTGTTTGCTGCAGCACTCCATTATTTGCAGGTTGCCATCCTGAAAATTCCATCCTTTCCCAACTCTCTGTCTTGTATTAATTAACTAATCATCTAGCCATAATAATATACTTCCTCCCATATCATGTGCCCTTACTTTTTTAAGTAACCCAACATGTAGTATCTTCTGGAAATCTAAATATATTACATCCACTGTTTCCGTTTATCTATATTGCTTTGACCTTTGTTTTGCCAGAATTTCTGGCATAAATTTTCTCTTCTACTGTAAAGATATCTATGAAATATCTGTTCAACATCTTTGTTATTTCTATATTTCCTATTATAATCAATTTTTTCAAGTTTCTAATGAATCAGGATTTACTTTTGCCACTGTCTATGTTCCTAGATTTTTACACAGCTCTTACTGTCTGTTTTGAATTTCTTGCGAGTTTATTCTCATATCCATTTTCCCTTTACCACTTCTTCCTTGAGCTTTGTTAATATGTAAAGCTCACCCAGCCCGCCAACTTACTTTGTTGGTAATAGTAATAACCTCTTTTAATCTAATATTATTCTAAACCACTTTAGAAATTAATGAAATACTTTTATTGTGGAGTTTTTGTTGCCCAATAGAATGCAGATTTGTTGGAAATTGTGAATTGTTATTTTTCATATTTGCCATTGTTCCCCTGTCATCATGGTTCTAAATCTTATTTCTCTATCCATTTGGTCAACTCATCCCTCGACTGTGTAAATACTCTCATCTTGAACGTAGATACGTTACTCTAAAATATATTGTGATAACTCTTCCCCAGATGATTCTTTACTGTGAGATTATTAATTAATCCTGTCTTATTATTCAAAAATACCTTCTCCATGGTTGGTTATATGTATATTGCTTGAGGAAACAAATGCATGCAATACAATGTACTGAAACTTCAGGGCTTACACTTAACCAGCAAAATTGAAAATATTATGTTTTTAGGTGTGAAGGGCACAGGATTTTGTGTGTGGTCAATATGCAGGTTTGCAACTATGTCTTCGTGTTCAACTGATGGAAGATTCAGTCTTGTTTTCCTGATTGTGGATATACTCAAGATTTAATGTCTCATTGAAGAGTTGTGTCATAAACAATTGAAACTTTGAGTGGACCTTGCAACAATATTTCTGGGCCTCTTGAAATAATCCACTGCCTCTCATATTATCCGAAAGAAAATGGGTGGGTTTGTGAAAGTTCAGAAAAGGACACATGGAGTGCTTGTGTAGTTAGCTTCAAGACAGAAGTTGTCCATTTTAGTGTTTCACATTACTTTAACTCTATGTTGTGATTAAATTTTTCTTCATTTTTCAGATTTATCAGATTAGTTTTTTCCTTGAGTCAGCCCCCATATGGTTAGTGTCATGCATTTGCACTGTTCCATAACACAATCCACATCATGATTTGGAGATGCCGGTGTTGGACTGGGGGGTACAAAGTTAAAAATCACACAACTCCAGGTTATAGTCCAACAGGTTTAACTGGAAGCACACTAGCTTTCAGAGCGAAACTCCTTCATCAGGTGATTGTGCAATCACCTGATGACAATCACCTGATGAAGGAGCAGCGCTCTGAAAGCTAGTGTGCTTCCAATTAAACCTGTTGGACTATAACCTGGTGTTGTGTGATTTTTAACAATCCACATCATATTTCTTTCCCATGGATACACTAATGGGCTAATGTTAACATACCAGAGGCAAGTTTACTCAATTTCAAATACTGATACAATTATGTCCAGCCAATTCACTAATATGGCACTTTGCAATACAAACACAAAATTAAATTTAGTCAACCGTGGTTATTAAAATATACCTTTCAACTATTTGAACATTATGATTGGAATTTAGATACTTGTGGATGAATACCTTTCTCCTGTCGAAAGTAAATGTCAAACTAGTGGAAGAGTTGTCTTATTCATTAATGCTGTTCTTGTGCTGACATACTCTATCACATCCACGTTAAATGGACATTAATCTCTATATCTATCAAATGTATGGAAAAGTGTGGTCAGACAACATCCGAGGATCAGGAGAGTCAACGTTTCAGGCGTAAACCCTTCATCGGGATTATGGGGAGGGGGGAATGAGCCTGAGAGATAAGTAGGAGAGTTGGGCTGAGGGTGGAGGGAAGGTAGCTGGGAAGGCGATAAGTAGATGCAGGTGGGTGGTAATGGTGATAGATCAGAGGGGAGGATGGAACGGATAGGTGGGAAGGAAGATAGAGAGGTGGGACAGTTGAAGAGAGCGGTGCCGAGTTGGAGGGTTGGATTGGGAATAAGATGGGGGAGGGGAGATAAGTAAACTAGTGAAGTCAACATTGGTGCCGTGTGGTTGGAGGGTGCCAAAGCGGAAGATGAAGTGTCCATCCTCCGGTCATTCAATAGCTTGAATTTGGCAGTGGAGGAGGCCCAAGACTTGCATGTCCTTGGCAGAGTAGGAGGGGGAGTTGAAGTGGTCGGCTGGAGGGTGGTGGAATTGTTTGGAGCATGTGTCCCAGAGATGTTCCCTGAAATGTTCGCTGAGTTTGCATCCTGTCTCCCCAATGTAGAGGAGACTACATTGAGAGCAAGGAATACAGTACTGAGGTGTTCGGATGTTCAGGAAAATCTCTGCTGGATGTGGAAGGATCCTTTAGGCTTTGGACAGAAGTGAGGGGGGAGGTGTGGGCACAGGTTTTACATCTCTTCTGGCAGCAATGGAAGGTGCCGGGAATGGATGGTGGGTTAGTTGGGAGCGGGGAGGGGTGGTCAGAAAGGTGGACCTAATGAGGGAGTCGCAGATGGAATGGTCTCTACCGAATGCTGATGGGGTGCGGAGGGATATATATCTCTGGTGGTAGGGTCTGACTGTAGGTGGTGGAAATAGTGAAGGGTAATGCACTGTATCCGGAAATTAGTGGGGTGGAGGTGAGGACCAGGGGAGTACTTTCCTTGTTGGAGGGATGGGGTTTAAGGGTGGAGGTGTGGGAAGTGGAGGAGATGCTCTGGAGGGCATTGTTGATCTAACAAATGTGGACAAGGAAATTAGTACAGTAGTTGGAATAACAACTGACAATGTTGATGGGGAATATGTTTTCAACATGGTGACTGCCATTTGGCTTACATCCTTTAAATGTCTTAGCAAGCCCCTCAGTTCAGTAGTCATTGGGGATAGGTAGCAAACACTGGCCTTTCTCATAATTTCCACATTGTAAGAAAGAATATGAAAAGATCCGGCTGACTTTCATTTTTGTGTGTGCAAGTGTCCATTGATTAGATTGAGAATTGTGACATGTTTCTTCCCTCTCTGAAACTGTTAGTTAGAATATCTTAATGACATTTAGAACCTGCTGAATACTTAAGCAGCCAATTATGTAATCTAAGCAACAAAACAGATTTGCTAAAAATTTTGATAATGTACGAGCAAGTAAGAAGATTTTATTTTCAGTTAGATTTCTCATTTTACAGATTTCTCTTTAATTTAGCAAAATTTAAATAACTGTAATACCTCCCATATAAGAAACTGTATATATGAGTGAACACTAACCTGCTCCCTATACTTAGGAGTTTAAGCACTATCTTATACTTTCCAAGCACAGTAAGAAAAGGTTTTTATTTAAATTGTACCTTTCACTATATACTTAAGATTGGGGTTAGGATGCATTATTTTGACAGTAACAATAAACTCTAACATATAGATTGCACATAGTGTCATACCTGAGACTTCATTTTGGTAAAAAATTAGGATTGAAAGTTGCAAAATTCATTTCCCAAACATTAAAATTCATATTATATTGACCAAAGCTTTTTTGTCAGAACCTAATACACTGAGAGTTTTAAATAAATACAATTAATCATTGTGCTCGAGGAGGCAAGATAATCATTTATAATTTATGCTAAGCTCAATTTAACATGAATACATTTAGGTTGCAACAATTATATTCTGATTTCTGAGTCCAATTCAGTGCTTAGTTTTATATAACATATGATGCAATGACTACCAAAGCAAACATATTTCTTTTTGATATTATGAGGATCCTGAACAATACTGGTAAAAACAATGACTGCAGATGCTGGAAAGCAAATACTGGATTAGTGGTGCTGGAAAAGCACAGCAGTTCAGGCAGCATCCAACGAGCAGCGAAATCGACGTTTCAGGCAAAAGCCCTTCATCCTGAACAATACTGCCAAATTTAAGTTATAGTGAGGTTAGAAATTAGTGGCTTTATTTTAGTTAAAATAATCCAAATTTCCAGAGATTCAAGACGTTCCAATTTCTTATCAAACGAATAAAACTATAACATTCCATTGTTGTGAACAGTCAGGCTAACCTTTATTATCCAAAAAAGGCAATGTAAAACAATTTACAACTTAGACTTAAACATTCCAAATTAACATTGGGTAAGTATGAGCCAATAGGCAAACGATGGTGGAATACTTCACAGATTGCACTTTTCTGGCTCTCCAGTCAAGACAGATCTCATACAAATTACACTGGGGGTTTCTCTATCTAAAACTTTGACTCCTTCAACAAGGGATTTCAACTTTCCATTTTCAAAGATTTGGCTTTAGAAGTCCCTTAAAAACTGTTATAATCTTGACTACCTGAATGATTGCTCATGCCTTGGTTGGTCAATGTCTTGTACAGATGCAGAGTTCCCCAGGGCTCCTTATACTGTTCCCAAGTGTCTAATAACTAGCCCACTTTAATCTCGCAACAAATAGCTTGCAGGCTGTCATTACATATCTGTCAGTCGCAATATTTCTCAGCAGCATTAAACAAATACTGCTTCCTTCACCCCAATTCTCAGCAGCACTGAGTTATCAATGGCTTCCATTAGCTGTTAATGTCCTAACTATCTTCAGTGTGCTAACAGCAGCTCTTGGGCTGCCTAACCTCTTCATCTTCAGTGCACTTCCCACCTCCAGATTGCAACTGACTTATTCCAGCAAACAGTCACAAGTAAATTGAAACCAGAGAGTAAATTTGAGTTCTCCAAATCTCAAACATAATGCAGCTTGGTCACTTAACTAGCATTTAGTAATCATTAAATACTTCTAAACTAATTTAGCTCTAATTCTCTCCAGACTGCATTACTGAGAGCACCTCCAGCTCACCACATCTCCAACTATGTAAACCACCTGAGTCTTTCAAACAAAATCTCTTCTGTTCTGTTATATTTAACAAACATGGATGACTTTCTGAAGTGCCATTTATTTTCGATGCTCTGCAATCACTAAAGCACAGAATTTTAACTACTTCAACTTCGTACAGGTTGACCTCTTAAAGCAAATGCAACCTAACTTTTAAAGTGCATTAGATTTCAAGGTGCTTCATCCTCATTCATTACATTTTCTAATGATAGTCTTTAGTTCCTAATTTTGGGAATTAAATACTAAAACTGTAAACTAGATATTCAAACAATATTTCTGGGAATGTCTGAATGAGTACACGATGAAAAGATTCAATAAAATCTGTCTCTCAGCAATATTCGATAACTCAGACAAAAAGGTACTTTATACAATAAACAAGAAGATAAAACTGAGTTTCTTTCAGCCATAAATTACTACTTTAATGATAAATATTTATAGTGTCTAAACTATTCCATTTCTGCCATGGCCTGAAATCTTTGTACCAATTAATTGCAAACACAAATGGCAATGCCACTTAGAAGAGACACTTGGAATTATTACAGCTGACTAGGATTCAACCTAGCAAGCAATCAGTCTAGATTTGCAACTGCCCTTTACAATCAGTCGCCACGAAATTAGATTGTTTCTCAAACCTTAGTTAGCAATTTGAACCACACAAAGGTATGTTTAGACTAAATTATGCCTTCTGTCGGAGGAGTTAGCTTTATTCAAAATTTCTTATAAGATATGCCTACGTCTCTCGAAGATTAGGTAAACATGTGAACTGTAGAAGATGAATTATGATTGCCTTTCAACTCAGGAACATGAATGAATCTTTAATTTGAACATCCATGTTTTGACTCATATACTTTAAATATACAAGGCTAAAATCGCATTCAGATACTGATATCACATTTGATCTCATCCACCTCCATTAGTCCCAGTATATGCTGAAGTATATACTGCTTCCTCATTAACACAATTATGGAGTTTCGCTGATTATGACCCACACTGGCATCTAGCTGCATGAGTTGCAAGAGTGTGAAAGGTGATCATGTGCTCTACCTAGTTTCCAATTCTTAAAGGTAGTCTGTCTTTGTTAATAAGAAGCTACACAGGTAGACTGAATGCTGCAAATCACTGAAAATGCGATTGCAAAAGTGAAGGAAAATTGAACGGCTCCAAGTTCTTTCTATGTTGTGCTAAAAACATAAATATTTTACATAAGAAGAAAGGGAATATTTCTATCAGATGCAGGAAACCCTCACATTAGGTCCATCAACAGTGAGGGAAGGTCACAAGGGAGGTTAAACGTCTGAGTAACAGCCCAAGGATTTGGCAGCATTACCCCCAAGACATTTAATGACCTCACACACATAGTCAAGGTCAGTGTATGTGTTTTTGCATGCCCTCTCCTTACCCAGCAGTCATCAGCTTCTCACTGTTCAGTGCAGCCCTTCACCAGGACTCATCTGGGAATGCTCACTAGCCTCATGCCTTAAATTTCCAACGACACAACCTTCCATTAATGTTTCTAATTATTCAGCTATGGCAAATACATCATCAAAATAAAGTAGAAGACAATCACTAACATTTCCACTTCTTGTTGGCATGGGTAAGACTTCATATTTTGAAGACCACTTTTTCCTGCAGATTAAGTGTGCTCGGGAGTACAGAACAGATTCCATGCCAACAGAACTGCTGTGGACATGATCTTCACAAAAAACACCAGCTACAACAGAAGTGTAGGGAACATGCTATAACCCTTTATCTTACTCTTACAAATCTCAATAAGCAGCATTCAGCTGGTATGATTAGCATTAATCCTTCAGTCCAGTTCTATTTAGTCTGAAATATGATCCAAGCAAATAATTGAAAGTAGTTGTCTATGGATGTCCTGATGATTGTAATTTTGTCCAGTAAAGTGACCACTGAGGTGGATCTCATGGCAGGCTAACCTCCCCCTCTTGTCTTCTTTCCTACGTGAGCTTCAAACATGGTGAAAGTCCTGTGTACCATTGGCAAAATTCAATAAATTCCAAAACTATCCACTAATTGCCTTTATTATTATATTAATTGAGTTTCTTCTGTTTATCTGGTTTATTTAGAAGCACTAGCTTTCAAAGTGCTGCTTCTTTACCACTTGATGAATGAGCAGCACTCTGAAAGCTAGTGCTTCCGAATAAACCTGTTGACTATAACTTGGTGTTGTGTGATTTTTAAGGAAATAATAAGCAGAGTTGGTTCAATTCTATGCATCATTTTCCTGTCTGTGAAGTGGATTGAGATGCACTCATTAAAATACTGCTGCAAAATGGAAAGTATATCTACTGACCCCCACTTCAAAATGGATTGAAACCATTTATAGCGATTTTCTTTACTTTCCATCTCTATGTTTTGCAACTTTGCTAATTACTTTCAAGTTTTACTTTTTTAATATTCATTCACAAGGTGAGGGCGTTGCTGGCTCAGCCAGCATTTATTACCCATTCCTAATTACTCAGAGGGCAGTTAAGAGTCAACCACATTGCTGTTGTTCTGGAGTCCAGATGACAAGATGACAATTTCCTCCTCTAAAGGGCAAATAGGTTTTTACAACAATCAACATTAAACTTTTTATTGAATTCAAACTTGACCATCTGCCATGGGTGAATTCAAACCCAGGGTCCCAGAATTTTAGCTGGATCTCTGGAGTAACAGTCTAGGAATAATACCACTAGGCCATTGCCTCCTTTTATATTTATATTAAAGTATAAATATATTTACTTGTTATGGAAGTATACTGGAGGCTAAATGCCCTAGTGGTGGCCTATTCATTGTTCCTTCCCTCACTATGTTTTGCCTGTTAGCTGAGCTGGTATAGACAGTACTTGGAGCCAGCAGAGAGAGTAAGATTTGGATGAGGACCAATAGTTTTTGACCATCCTATGAGTAGATGCATCTGACTGAAGGTAGAAAGGTACTACTTCCATCGAAACAGGAATTTTATATAAGTTACCATCCAACTATTAAAAACGAAAATATATTTCCTGCATTTGTAGTAGAATCTAAGGTCAACGGCATCAGAAGCTTAATGAGGAGGTTATGATGTAATTATGAAATTGTTATGCTCCTTGCATTTTCTAATCTCTCTTCAACACATTACATGAAAGGAAGACAACAGTCTTGCTTTTCTGTGTTAGCTTTTATTGCTGATCAAATGTATTCATGATGGTAGTTTGGCAGGATATCCAAACTATCACCCTAAATGTCAAAATCAATCTGATTTTCGATAAAAAAGCTTGTGGATTGTTAGCTGGAGTCGAAAATCCAATTTCTGAAATACAACGACACATCTGTTCCACCTGGGTGTAGGATATTTAAACCAGGGCACTAATGACTAACTGCAGAATTTCTGATGGATATCACCCAAAAGTTGAGATAAAGATATTTAACTGCTGTTTTCATAATGCGGAAAATCCTAAAGGCATGTCCCTGAAGTTGTTAGAATTAATTGATGTTTCGCAAATTCAGTTTACAGACTAGACTTTCTCAGAGATTTCCAATACTTCTTTGAAAGAGTTTGAAAAGTTCAAGAAAGCAGGAAACACTGACTGAGTTACTTGTCTGGAATTTGTTTCTACGAGACCTCACAGTGTTTTTCATATTTCACTCAGGTTTTATTGAATGTGGATTTACTCAAATTTATGCAAAAATAATCTTTCCCTCTTTTTGTTTGTTTATTTAATTTTTAGTGGAGATCTGTCTATGGTGCCACAAGCATGGGTTATAATATGGCTCAATAATCCATGGATATGTTGAATTTTAATTACAATGTGTTATTATTTTTAAAAAAACCAAAAGGATATACAGCTGAAGGTTGACTGCAGATATTAATTCAGTGACTGGAGAATTAAACTCTGGAATGTCATCGTTGATGAGATGTCAAAGAAGCTTTAAAGGGGGATAAAAACTGATATTGTAATCTCTTTAGAAGTATCTCAAACTGTGAACATGATGTTAAAAAAAGAGACAGCAGCCTGGGTGAGAGACATATTAGCATTGTCCTCCCTTTCAAGAATATACAGGGACTCGGGTTAGAATTGAGCTTCATCCCTGATCTGTATGTGTGTGGCCTGGCTTGTTAGTGTGTGGTCTACTGAGCTATGAGGGGCACAGCTTTGAGAACAGCCATTTAAACATCATTGCACTGCAAGTAATAAAATAGGAGCAGTCTCTCTCTCTCTCTCTCTCTCTCTCTCACACACACACACACACACACACACACACACACACACTCATAGTAAGTGCTGCCAGCTGGCTAACTTCAAAACTAATCAGGAGAAAGGAGTTTCAATTAGCATGTAAAACCAAGAATAATTAACTGTTCAACTATCAATGCCAGTGCTATTAGCAGCATGCACTTTAACAGTCACAATGTTCCATTGTTCACTTTTCACAAGTGACGCAGAGAATGTACCTTGTATCTTTTAACATTGAGATAAATTTTGGTGTCTCTTCTCATTTCTGACCTGTACGTATGTGTACTGTATTGGTATTTCTTCTCCTGGTTAGTGACAAATAAACTTCACTTGTTTGGGGGTAACTTAACAACGCTGGGTTACGTTTGGTCCTTTTACAACATCAGTTAATTTGAGTCTGAGGAAAAGGTATTCAGATGAAAAGGGATCCTGTTGGTAGCAGCAAGTTCTAATTTAACTGAGGAGCAGGTAAATAGCCAAAGAGAGCCAGATCACTCATCCTCACCTGGAAGTTTAACAGTTTGAATGATCCCAACTGGAATCGTGACAAGTAGTGGAACTTCACCCAGGGGACTAATCATAACAATGGTTTGAGCAATTTTTTTTTCCATCCAACACCTTCTGCTCATATAAGTTGGCCATTGGACACTATCCCTTGCTGCATTTATCCATTTTCTTGAGCACAACCCTTTGGTGGAGAATGTATAAGCAATGGGTGGAATTTTACCAGTTAGATAAAGTGAGGACTGCAGATGCTGGAGATCAGAGTTGAGAATGTGGTACTGCAAAAGCACAGCAGGTCAGGCAGCATCCAAGGAGCAGGAGAATCGCCATTTCAGGCATAAGCCATTCCTGAAGAAGCACTTATGCCCAGAACGTCGATTCTACTTGCCTGACCTGCTGTGTTTTTCCAGCACCACACTTTCAACTGGAACTTTCCCAGCATATGGTGATGGGGTTGGAGGAGGGCATGCCCATAAAATACAATGGAAGCCTGATGTCTTCCCACACCAAACTTTTCCCTGGAGTGTTAAGATCAACAGGCCAATGACAGGTTTAAGGTCATTTGCAAAGGAAATAAGTGCAAAGTGAGAAAAGAAATTTGGGTACAAGTTGGGTACAGGCAGGTTCAATTGACACATTTATGATGATATTGTATAATTATTTAAAAGTAGAAGAAATACAGGAGATTGGCTCCAAGTCATTATACTCACTTGGAGTACTAGCGCAGACTTAATGGGCTGATTGGTCTCCTTGTGCACTAATAATTCTGTAATTTTGTGAATTCAATTAGCCCTGGGCAGAAAAACTGCTAGTCACCTTGGTGTAAAAACAATGACTGCAGATGCTGGAAACCAGATTCTGGATTAGTGGTGCTAGAAGAGCACAACAGTTCAGGCAGCATCCAAGGAGCTTCGAAATCGACGTTTTGGGCAAAAGCCCTTCATCAGGAATAAAGGCAGTGAGCCTGAAGCGTGGAGAGATAAGCTCGAGGAGGGTGGGGGTGGGGAGAAAGTAGCAGAGAGTACCAGAGGTGAGTGGGGGAGGGGATGAAGATGATAGGTCAGGGAGGAGAGGGTGGAGTGGATAGGTGGAAAAGAAGATAGGCAGGTAGGACAAGTCCGGACAAGTCATGGGGACAGTGCTGAGCTGGAAGTTTAGAACTAGGGTGAGGTGGGGGAAGGGGAAATGAGAAAACTGTTGAAGTCCACATTGATGCCCTGGGGTTGAAGTGTTCCGAGGTGGAACATGAGGCATTCTTCCTCCAGGTGTCTGGTGGTGAGGGAGCGGCAGTGAAGGAGGCCCAGGGACCTCCATGTCCTCAGCAGAGTGGGAGGGGGAGTTGAAATGTTGGGCCACGGGCGGTGTGGTTGATTGGTGTGGGTGTCCCAGGGATGTTCCCTAAAGCGCTCTGCTAGGAGGCGTCCAGTCTCCCCAATCTAGAGGAGACCGCATCGGGAGCAACGGATACAATAAATGATATTAGTAGATGTGCAAGTAAAACTTTGATGGATGTGGAAGGCTCCTTTAGGGCCTTGGATAGAGGTGAAGGAGGAGGTGTGGGCGCGTGTTTTACAGTTCCTGCGTTGGCAAGGGAAAGTTCCAGGATGGGAGGGTGGGTTGTAGGGGGGTGTGGACCTGACCAGGTAGTCACGGAGGGAACGGTCTTTGCGGAAGTCGGAAAGGGGTGGGGAGGGAAATATATCCCTGGTGGTGGGGTGTGTTTGGAGGTGGCGGAAATGTCGGCGGATGATTTGGTTTATGCGAAGGTTGGTAGGGTGGAAGGAGAGCGTTCTGTCCTTGTTACGGTTGGAGGGGTGGGGTCTGAGGGCGGAGGTGCGAGATGTAGACGAGATGCGTTGAAGGGCATCTTTAACCACGTGGGAAGGGAAATTGCGGTCTCTAAAGAAGGAGGCCATTCTGGTGTGTTCTGTGGTGGAACTAGTCGTCCTGGGAGCAGATCCGGCGGAGGCGAAGGAATTGGGAATACGGGATGGCATTTTTGCAAGAGGTAGGGTGGGAAGAGGTGTAATCCAGGTAGTTGGTGGGTTTGTAAAAAATGTCAGTGTCAAGTCAGTCGTCATTAATGGAGATGGAGAGGTCCAGGAAGGGGAGGGAGGTGTCAGAGATGGTCCAGACATGATGGGCCAAATGGCCTATTTCTGCACTTAGTTCTTCTGAAAAAAATCCTTCTTCCTGATTACAACTGCAGCATTAACCTTAACAATTATCTATACAATTCACTTGAGATTTTCCAAGTGAAGCATTTTCTTTTGCCGCAGTGGAAGTAGATTTCTGTTTGAAAAACAATTTACACCCTTTTAAAAATTAAAATCCAGTTCAACCTGAAATTGTAACAGTAGGTATAAATTAGCTGAGGAACTAATGAGCAAAGAATTACCTTGCGCGCAATCAATTCAGGGAAATGACCTGAAAAAGAGTTTATTTCTTTAATAAATATCATCATTCTGTGATTAAAGCAGTTGTATCTCCTTATTTTTAGTCTTCCCCTATTGAATTCTATGCAACTATGTAGATGGTTGCTGAGGATACCAAACCAGAAGAGGCCAGGAGCATTGAGGATTGAATTTTGTTCTTTTATGTATGAGGAATGTGTATTGGTTTTAGCTTGGTGCTTTCCCATGATGATAAAGCTCAAGGTCAGGAGACAGGCATGTTTAGAACCACTCCCCTAGACTTGCTGTTTAAATTTTCAGAAACAATGTGCCACATTGGAAAACAGAGTGGAATTAATGCGGAAAGTTCTCAGTTGCCCAAGAACAATTAAGAGTCTACTAGATCAATGAGAAATTCCTCCTCGAAATGCTGCTTCCTGCCTGACAGCACCCCGACTTTGTGAAATCACTCACTGAGAGCTGGAACCCCCACAGAGGCAGGAGAATCATTGAATCGGGTAGATTTGGGGATGGCAGGTCACACTGAGGATTCCCAGCATTCAGTAGGCTCTGAAACTAGGGCAAGGTTCTTCAAAATTGCGGGATGAGAGAATGTCGAAGGGACTCTGGGGCCAGTGAAAGGGGACACTGAAAGGGACATGGTTGTTCAGGTCCCCCATTATATCTACTTCTCATGGCCCACAGGAATTTAGAACTCACAAAACTGAACTCCAAGGTACCCAGTCTTTACAAATGACATTGTACTTAATTTATAGAAGTCATACCAAAAAATGTCATTTTGATCAAATGCCACATCTGATCGGTCATGGTCAAATTTTTGAGAAAGTCTCCAGCTCGAGGTGACATTTTATTTTAATAGCATCTTTCATTATACGCTTTAAAGGAAAAATCGGGTTTTTGAACTGTATCAGTGATGTGTAGGAGGAAACATCATAACTTACTTAAACACAACCGATATGCAACGCACATAGATGTTTCCCCTGCAGATATGACCAGATAAATCCAGATTGATGAAGGTGGTTGAGAGTTAAATAGATAGAGCTCCTCTGTGAACTAATGTCATCCCAAGAGGCAGACAGAGCTTTAGTTTGACATCTTATCTGAAAAGTGGATTCTCCAACTGTGAAGCTTTAATAGCTTACTGGAGGGGGACTTGAACTCTCAAACTTCTGACTCACAGATAGCATTGCTAACTGAGGCATGGTTGACATTGTGCAGATGTCTTTAAAATGCAAGAGATTATTCAAATGCCTTTGTAATTGTAACTAATTGCTCTAATAGAAATCCCAATTGCTGCTCACATTTCTGCAAGTTTTACTTTAATTAGAATTCAGAACTCAAATCTGATATTATTCCAGTTAATTGAACCAATATTGACGTCTTGAGAGTTCCTGAACCAAATGTTTTGGAAATGTATCCGAATAATTGAAATGATGTTTTATCTTTGTCATTAGGAAACAAAAGCAGATTCCGAGAGACAACAGTTACATATCAATAAGCAATGTGTTTTAACATGCAGGTAGACTGGAGAATCAGGATGGTAATGGACCTCAAGAAAGAGACTTTGTGGAGTGCCTCAGAGATGGATTCTTAGAGCAGCTGGTGCTGGAGCCGACCAGGGAGAAGGCAATTCTGGATCTGATATTGTGTAACGAACCAGAACTGGTCAGAGACCTCGAAGTGAAGGAGCCATTGGGAAGTAGTGACCATAATACATTAAGCTTCAATCTGCAATTTGAGAGGGAGAGGGTACAATCGGAAGTGACAGTACTTCTGTTGAATAAAGGGAACTATGGAGCTATGAGGGAGGAGCTGGCCAAAGTTCAATGGTGCAATACCTTAGCAGGGAGGACCATGGAGGAACAATGGCGGATATTTCTGTGTATAATGCAGAAGTTGCAGGATCAGTTCATTCCTAAAAGGAAGAAAGATCCCAGGAGGAGGCATGGGCGGCCATGGCTGACGAGGGAAGTTAAGAAACATATAAAGTTAAAAGAGAAAAAGTATAACATAGCAAAGATAAGTGGGAAAACTGAGGACTGGGAAGCTTTTAAAGAGCAACAGAGGATTACTAAGAAGGAAATACACAGAGGGAAAATGAGGTACGAAGGTAAACTGGCCAATAATACAAAGGACTGGATTAGTGGTGCTGGAAGAGCACAGCAGTTCAGGCAGCATCCAAGGAGCAGTGAAATCGACGTTTCGGGCAAAAGCCCTTCATCAATAATACAAAGGAGGTTAGTAAAAGCTTTTTTAGGTATGTGCAAGGCAAAAAAATGGTTAGGACTAAAATTGGGCCCTTGAAGACAGAAACAGGGGAATATATTATGGGGAACAGAGAAATGGCAGAAGAATTAAATGGGTACTTCAGATCTGTGTTCACTGGGAAAGACACAAGCAATCTCCCTGAGGTAACAGTGGCTGAAGGACCTGAACTTAAGGGAATTTATATTTGCCAGGATTTGGTGGTGGAGAGACTGTTAGGTCTGAAGGTTGATAAGTCCCCGAGGCCTGATGGTCTACATCCCAGGATACTGAAGGAGGTGGCTCGGAAAATCGTGGATGCGTTGGTGATTATTTTCCAGAGTTCGATAGATTCGGGGTCGGTTCCTGAGGATGGGAGGGTGGCTAATATTATACCACTTTTTAAGAAAGTTGGGAGAGAGAAAGCAGGAAATTATAGACCAGTTAGTCTGACCTCAGTGGTGGGAAAGATGCTGGAGTCTATTATAAAGGATGAAATTACGGCACATCTGGATAGTAGTAACAGGATAGGACAGAGTCAGCATGGATTTATGAAGGGGAAATCATGCTTGACTAATCTTCTTGAATTTTTTGAGGATGTAACTCTGAAGATGGACGAGGGAGATCCAGTAGATGTAGTGTACCTGGGCTTTCAGAAAGCTTTTGATAAAGTCCCACACAGGAGGTTAGTGAGTAAAATTAGGGCGCATGGTATTGGGGGCAAAGTACTAGATTGGATTGAAAATTGGTTGGCTGATAGGAAACAAAGGCTTTCCTAACAAAGAAAATAAAACGGCTCCATTTCGGAATGGCAGGCAGTGACCAGTGGGGTACCACAGGGATACGTGCTGGGATCGCAGCTTTTTACAATATATGTTAATGATCTAGAAGATGGTATCAGCAATAACATTAGCAAATTTGCTGATGATACAAAGGGTGAAATGTGATGAGGATGTTAGGAGATTACAGGGTGACCTGGACAAGTTAGGTGAGTGGGCAGATGCATGGCAGATGCAGTTTAATGTGGATAAATGTATGGTTATCCACTTTGGTGGCAAGAACAGGAAGGCAGATTCCTACCTCAATGGAATCAATTTAGGTAAAGGGGCAGTACAGAGAGATCTGGGTGTTCTTGTACACCAGTCAATGAAGGCAAGCATGCAGGTACAGCAGGTAGTGAAGAAGGCTAATAACATGATGGCCTTCATAACAAGAGGGATTGAGTATAGAAGCAAAGAGGTGCTTCTGCAGCTGTACAGGGCCCTGGTGAGACCACACCTGGAATACTGTGTGCAGTTCTGGTCTCCAAATTTGAGGAAAGACATTCTGGCTATTGAGGGTGTGCAGCGTAGGTACACGAGGTCAATTCCTGGAATGGCGGGATTACCTTTCACTGAAAGACTGGAGCGACTGGCCTTGTATACCCTTGAGTTTAGAAGACTGAGAGGGGATCTGATTGAGACATATAAGATTATGAAAGGATTGGACACTCTGGCAGCAGGAAACATGTTTCTGCTGATGGGTCAGTGCCGAACCAGAGGGCACAGCTTAAAAATACGGGGTAGACCATTTAGGACAGAGATGAGGAGAAACTTCTTCACCCAGAGAGTGGTGGCTGTGTGGAATGCTCTTCCCCAGAGGGCAGTGGAGGCTCTCTTTAAGAAAGAGTTGGATAGAGCTCTCAAAGATAGTGGAATCAAGGGTTATGGAGATAAGGCAGGAAGAGGATACTGATTAGGAATGATCAGCCATGATTATATTGAATGGCGGTGCAGGCTCGAAGGGCTGAATGGCCTACTTCTGCATCTATTGTCTATTGTCTATTGTCTATTATCCAGCTATGCCAAAATCTACTTTTAGCATAAAAAAATTCCAAGTTGCTTTTCTAGGAAGGTGGCAAACAAAATTTGGAGCCAAACACAGTGGGAGATATTAGAGCAGATGGCTAAAGAGGGAGGGTTTAAGGAGCATCTCAAAGATTGGAAGAAAGATTGAGTGGTTTATGGAGCAAGCTGTAGAGCTAAGAACTTAGTTGGCAGAAGGGAGCCTGATAGGGGCAGGCAGGGGTGAAGGCAGGAAATGTAATAGATGTGACAATAAATGGTTTATAATGATGACTTAGAAATAAAGTTGGAGTCAAGTATACCATCAAGGCTGCAAACAGACTGGCCCAACCTCAGGTATGACGAAAGATGTTAATTGGTGACTGAGGAACAAATTTTTTGGTGAAGACAGATTGAGAATGGTTGTGATTTTCCCATGTATAAAGTATTGGTATTGAGAGGTATGTTCAGAAACATGTGTTCGGGAAAAGTTGAAAATGGGAAGACAATTTCAAATAAAACAACATATTTTATAAATAAAAAACTCATGAAAGGGATGTTCAAGATTGATTTCAGAAAGTATTTTTTCACACACTTTGTCAATCATCCTTGGACTGAATCTGAATGGATAAGATTGAGTGATAGTTTTCCTTCCTCTAGGCCAGAAGGGTTGCATTTAAGCCCTACTTCATACTGACCTGGCTAGGAGAGACCAGAGTATTGGCTTTGAAACTAGATTAGTGTCCAGTGTAGATATTGACATTCAATGCTTCCCCTCTCCTCCACCTTGATTGTGGTGGAGCTCTTTCTCCTCATTGCAGCCCACCTAAAAGAAAGCATCTCATCTTAAATCTGTCACCTTTGTTCATTTATCAAACTGCTGCTGGAAAGAGCCCAAAAAAACCTTCTATGATATTGAATACCTTTACCAAATCTTTCAATCCTCTTTGCCCATGGAACAATGACCCTAGCTTTTCAAGTGTCGCCAGGTAACTGAAGCGACTCATGCATAATACTTGTCTTGTAAATTCTGTACCCATTTCAAGGCCTTGACATTTCCATAATGTATGGTGTCCTGAATAAGATAGAATACTCTAGCAGAGCTGCTACAATTCCTTTCTCAGGCTTATATAATTTCCTTGTTGTTATAATCTATTTTCTACTGATGACGCTAAGGATCCCATTGAAGACTTTACAACTCATCCAGTCACCTTCCAAGATTTGTCTCCACAAATCCCCACATCACTGTATTCATGTGCCCTATTTAACAAGTGCCTTGCCCATTCCTCCTACCAGACGGATCATCTCATACTTTGAGTTAATTTTGTCTGCCCACTTTACTAAACTGCTCATGTCACCTTGAAGTTGTTATTGTCATTTCTGAGAGACATACTTCTGTAAACTTTGAAATTCTGTCCTATACACACAAGTCCTGTCCTAATACTATCCACTGAATACTTCTTTCCAGTGATAAATTCAACTACTGTCTGCTTTCTATCCATTTTTCATTGATGGTAACACTATCCAAGAAATTTAGATTTTGCTAACAAATATGGCAGAAGTTTCTAAGTCTATGAGCCTACGCTGGGACAAAAAGAAGTGGAAGAAATAGACAGCCTTATGTAGCATTAGATACAGAAGAGGAGAATAAGTAAGCACAAAAAGCTAGTGAATTATGTCAGAGTAACTGTTAATGGATACCAGGAGTCCCCTTATATCAATCTGAAAAATTGTTTTGAAACAGTGAACACTAGCAGACTGGATATGGGTCTTCAGAACAAAGCTAATCCTGGCCTTGCTCAATTTTCATTTTCTATCATGAATTACTGGTTAATGATAATACTTGTCCTTAACTCAGAGATCAGAGACAAGATTAGAGCAGTGCTGGAAAAGCACAGCAGGTCAGGCAGCATCCGAGGAGCAGGGAAATCAACATTTCGGGCAAAAGCCCTTCATCTGCTAAGGCTGATTGCAGCAATCTCAATATTCCTTAAGGAGAAAGAATCGAAAGTAGTACCTTCATCACTGAGATATTGGAGAACCAACAGCATCAGTTGCATTAACACTGCCTCAATCAGTACAATGTCAGACTTACAATTGACTTCATGATTTGTATAATATATATGTGTCAAATGCCTGCAAATAAACCCATTGCTTTTGACCATATAAACATTCTTCACACTAATTTTTCACTTTAAATACGAGAAAATCGGAAATGTCATTAACAAACAGTTTAGAATTCTGTCAGTTTCCCAAGGCATTACATGTAGTGAAATTAAATCTTTGTCTGAGGTTCATATTATTGTTAAAGTTATTCATCTTCAATTAAATTCTGACTGACATAGAAATCAGAAAAAAATATTTCAATGACATGAAATAATTGAACATATGCTGATGTGGACAATTTTATTCAGTATTGGAATTCTCCTGAGCACAGGTCCTTCTCATGCCCTTACATTCTCTCAGGATCTAGACAAATAATACAATCAAGTTTTATTTTAAATAGGACAGATTTGTTTGACAGCATTTGGGATATCTACTGGATCACTTTGCTTTCAAAAATCAGTACTGACTGATTGATAATGCATTTGACACAATTCAATGTCTGTAAATATATTTTTGCAGTGTATAAACACACTTTTAGAACAAAAAAACATGATAGTGAAATGACTTGCACAATATTCAGTGCCTAACACTTCAGTGAATATGTTCAGTGTCTAACCATCACCATGAAGAAAACTGAATAAATAAAGTTAATTATCTATTAAGCCAGACCTGATTCTTGGTTAAATTATTACTATTAACTGGGATCATAACATTGGTTAGAACCTTCAGAATTTTAAAGACCACTATTAGACACTCCTCAGCTTTTTCTTTGCAGAAGAAAATATTCCTAGCCTATCAATCTGTTACATTATGTAGATTCACATATTTCTGTTATCATTCTTGTAAATTTTCTCTAGACCCTCTCCACCCTCTCCATATCTATTTTACAATATAGTAACCAGAACTGCATGAGTACGCTCAGTGGTCTAAGCAAGGTTTCCATTATCTCCAGTTTATTTGCTGCTTTTCAAACCAATCCTTCAAAAAATAATGCCAAGTGCTGAGTTTGACATTCCTATGGCCTTGCTAAGCTATGACAAATATTAGAGATTGCTGGATTTGTAATTCAAGATACTTTTGATTCTCTGTCCCACTTAAACCTGGACCTTCCCAACACAAAGTTATCTCCCTCGCCTTTCCATCAAAATGTACCACATCATATCTGTAGAGAAATAGAGTCATACAGCGTGGAAACAGACCCTTCAATCCAACTCATTCATACTGACCAAGTTTGCCAAACTATACAAGTCCCACTTGCCTGCATTTGGCACATATCGCTCTAAACGTCTCCTATTCATGTACCTGTACAAATGTCTTTTACATGTTGTAACTGTACCTGCATCTACCACTTCCTCCGGCAGTTCATTCCACACATGAACCACGCTCTGTGTGCAAAAGTAGCCCCTCAGGTCCCTTTTAAATCTTTCTCCTCTTACCTGAATAATATGCTGTCTTGTTTGAACCCCCCTACCCTCCAGAAAAGATCTTTGCTATTCACCCTTTATATGTCCTTCATGATTTTATAGACCTCTATATGGTCACCCCTCAATCTCTTGTGTCCAGTGCAAAACATCTCAGCCTAACATGCCTCTGCCTAAAAATCAAACCCTCTATCCTTGCAACACCCTTCTACATTTTCTTTCTGAACCCTCTCCAATTTAATAATAATCTTCCTGGGAAATTGTGTCTCGCAAACCTGATTGCGTTTTTTGAGGTTGATATGGGCAGTGTAGAGACATTGTTTACAGTGTAAAGCCTTTGACAAGATTTTGCAAGGTAGACTAATTAGTAAAGTTAGATCACATAGGATTCAGGGTGAGCTTGCCAATTGGATACAAAATTGGTTTGATGGTAACAGACAGAGGGTAGTAGTGAAGGGTTGCTTTTCAGACTGGAGACCTGTGACCAGTGGTGTTCTACACGGATCAGTGCTGGATCCACTATTGTTTGTCATACATATATAAACGATTTGGATGAGAATTTAGGAGGTATGGTTATTAAGTTTGCAGATGACACCAAAATTGATGTTATAGTAGCCACTGAAGAAGGTTATCTAAGATTACAATAGACTGACTGACAGATGGAGTTTAATTTGAATAAAAGTGAGGTATTGCATTTTGGTAAAACAAACAAGGGCAGGACTTATACAGTTAATGGTAGAGCCCTAGGTAGTATTGTTGAACAGAAAGCCTGGTGGATTCAGGCACATCGTTCTTTGAAAATTGAGTCACAGGTAGACAAGTTGGTTAAGGAGATGTTTGACATGCTTGCCTTCATTATCCATTGAGTATAAGAGTTGAGACATCACGTTGAGATTGTATCTGTATTGAACTTGGCTTTCCAATTACTTTCCCATTATGCAAGTTTAGTAATCAGTTCCTGTTTGTTTATTATCCCCTGCAATTTTTTGCGTAATTCACAGTTAGAAATTGTGCATTTGACTGAGGTCCAAATTGTTAATTTGTGAACAATGTATTTATCTTTCTGAAACACCACTTCACACCTCCAGGCACTGAAATTATGCTTCACTCCTACTTTCTACTTTCTGTCTTGAAGTCAAGGAGAAATTAATCTTTCCACTTGATTCCACATTCTTTGACCTTATTGGCCAGGGGGATCTTACCAAAGGCCATATGAAAATCTAGATAAATTACATCCACTGTATTACTATTCTCTACTCTCTCTGTTACGTCCACAAATAAAATCAAGAAGGTTGGTTAAGGAAGATACTCTGTTTGGAAATCCATGCTGACTGTTCAATATTGTATTTTTTGTTTCAAAATCTTACTCTGCTGACACTCATTTGCTGAGTATGTCATGCACCAGCTGGATAATGAAGGTGATGCATCTCTAAATGTACATGTAGCACCCACAGAGAAATGTGTCTTCAGTCAATGGTGTACTGTTCAATGGTGAAACCAGCTATTCTGGCAAAGTTGGTGCACATTTTGCTGGCTGCTGTGTGGCAAAATAAAATTAATTTTGTTCTGTTCTCTTTACATATAGAGTTTAGTGATCTCTCTTTAGAAAATGAGATCAGCTGTGGTTGTAGAAAGATGTATCTTTATCCTGGTGGAGAAACACTTCCATCAAAAATATTTACATTACACACATATGTCGGGAAATATTCCTAGAATTCTGCAGGCTCAGTCTTTGTTCCAAGTGTGCGTTGCTGTCAGTAGACATAACTGATATATCCCACTCATCACGATAATATGACTTACTGATAATCCTACACCTTGTCATGGTCTTTTGTTCTATCCCTTTACATCACTATCATTTTACTATTGATAGTTATCTTAACATTTAATTGCTAACATTTCTTTTGATATTTAGTCTTTAACATTTCTCTTACTACCACTACATCCATCCCTTCACCCCTCAAGACTCTTTGACTCTGTTCTCAGTAAGTCTTAGAATGATGGTAGTTCATATTAGAAGCTGGCTAGGCTTGTAATTGACATGGCTGCTGATACCTGGGCTATACTGATAATGAGAACCTGAAGGCAAGGTCATTGAAGAGGGGTTAATGAGGGTTGACTCAGACAAACAGTCAGCACTTTGAGGACATAAGACAAGAAGGGAGATGGCCGTCATTCAAGCATCCTTTGGAACGGACACAAACAAGACTGGAAGGATTGGCTGGCCAGAAAGTGGTACAAGGGTTGCTGCACATTCCTCAATCTGAGGCTGTGCCTCAAACAATGGAAGAACTCCTGGATTCTGACATATATGAAAGATCCCACATTCACTTCCTTTGGGATATTTTCATCAAAATCTGAAGAAGGTAAACCTTTTGTGAACTCTTCACCAAAAATATATTCAGAGTAGAGCACTTGTACAGGACACCACGCTTTTTAAATTACGACTTTATTGAGGTTATCAAGGCGAAACACCTCAGCAAGGCCTTGAGGTGCAGGTCTACTTGAAGTCAAAGAGATTCAGGAATATTGGAATGCGAGGAGCTTGGACAGTTGATCAGAATTCTCTGCAAACTTAGCATCACCTCAGTATGAAGAGGCTTTTTAAGCAGTCTGATCTGCTGATATGCTTGAAGATATAAAAGGGTTCAAGTTAAAAGAAGGACTTATTTATTGAAGGAACTATTACTGTTGTAGTCTGATCTGCAGGATACTTGTGGAATAAAGGAATTCAATGGTATCTTCTTGGAGAGGGCCTGGCTAGACTGACATCTAGATATGATGGGACACTCAAATAACTGCATATTGTAGCCAAGCATGTGCCCTCCCACATCAGACCTCCCCCCCACAACACCCCTCATATTTGACCTTTCCACTCTGGGAAAAAAATCGCCAACTATCCGTGCTACCCATGTCTCTCATAATTTTATATTCTTCTATCAGGTTTCCCCTCCCCGAAAACTCTCTAGTGAAAACAATTCAAGTTTGTCCAACCACTCCTTAAAGCTAATATAGTCCAATCCAGGCAATGCACTGCTAAACCTCTTAACAACTTATCTAAAGACTCCACATTGCATAGCCACTAGAACTGCACACAATACTCTAAATGCGGCCTAACTAATGTTTATTCTACAGTTGGAACATGACTTTGTACTGAATGTCCCGACTAATGAAGGCACTTTTGCTGCCTGTACCACCTCATCCACTTGTGCTGCCACTTTCAGAGAACTATGGACTTGAACTCTGAGTTCCCTTTGTATATCAATGCTTCAAAGGCTCCTGCCATTTATAATATACTTTCCTCTTGCATTTGACCTTCCAAAATACATCACATTACACTTGTCCAGATTAACCTCCATCTGCTATTTCACTGCCCAAATTTCCAACTGATCTATATCGTGCTGTATTCTTTGACAACCTTCCTTGATATCCACAAGTCAATCAATTTCTGTGTCTTCAGCAAACTTAATCAGATCACCGATATTATCATTTAAAATTGTTTCCATACAAGCTCAGTTCTGACTGCAGAAGTGATGTTGAGATGTGGCATCTCTTGAGGCAAAAGGAGCATAGCATTCGATTACAACTATTGTTGTACAACTCTGGACTGTTCAGTACGAAATTGAGACAAAGCATAAGTGTAATCAGTGAAGAAGTGACGCTGGTCTGTGTAACAGACTCAATAAACAGAGATTCCTGAAAGCTGTCCGTCTCCAGGCTGTGTGAAAATTACATGGCTTGTTCCAGGACCATCTCCTCAATCATGAGTGGCACACTCTTTGTCCATTGTGGATAATCTGCACTGAAAAAGGAGGGGAAGATTCAGAAATTCATCCCTGTGGCCCCAGAGATGTAGAGGAGGGTTCAAGAATGGCAAACCATTGTTATCTTCGGCTGCTGCACATTAAAGAAGATCCATGCCAAGATAAGCTTCTTCATTCACTAAAGATTGAGTTGAAATGATATACAGAATGTCCACAAACTCATGCCCATTACAGCAAAGTGTAGTTTGTCTTCTTATGTGCCAGTTATGACTCCAACCAACGGAGAGTTTGCCCCTGAAACCTAATTATTCCAGTTTTGCAAGGACTCCTTGATACTAATCCACTGAGAGGCCTAGTCTGGGTTGGTGACATTGATTAAAGGCTTGGATGTGAGTAGGGACTGATCAATATCTGAAGGTGTACCTATGTTTTGCAGTGCAGCAAGCATTTGAATTAAGTTGTTGATGACCAAGCACCTAGCAATGTCTTTTCAACTGAGCTTTTGTTTGCAGTTTTCTGTGGCTTGGACTGGGTGGTTTTTAGATTTCCTTCCACAAGGATTTGTCACGTACTGACCATGGAACTGATTGATTTCAGGGCTCACCTTTACCCATAGCATCAACTAAGCCTAAGACTCACTCACTGCTTTATCCTTAGGGCTTTGCCAAGGGTTTGTGCTGCCGTCTGCTTTGAATGTTCCACCATGAACTTTCACTGGGCCAGACCCACTCCTGCTGTCACATGCTGTGAGATCGAATTGAAATGTAGAGAGAGGTGGGACTGTCTACGTACTGGTGAGCAGGAGTCTCTCTTAATAAGTTGCACTGTATGCTGAAGCTGAAAGGAAGGCATTTCTGGGACCCTACAGACTAATTCCTCATTCATTATTATAACAGGACTTAACAATTCTCCCAAATGAAGGGAACAGCAAACTCCAAAATGCTACAGAAATTGTCTGTTTCAGACCTGGAAGAGTTCAATGTGAAAATAAGTTTTTAGTTGTGATTTTCATCATCTTGCTCTGAGGTTGTATGTCTGCCTACAAAAGGTGACAAAATACATTCAGCCATTCTTTAAAACTGTGATGTAATGTGTGTGATTCTTCTAATACATTATTTATTTTGGAATTTCCATTTCAAACTAACATGTGGGTTTTGGTCTGTATAAGATGTAATGATTATCTTGCTCATGTTTCTTGAGCCTTTTTAAAAACCATAATATAGCTCCTAGAGTGCTAATTGAAAATCATCAGCATTATACAGTTTTATGAACGGACAGAACATTAGTCTGCTTTCTGATAGAAGGATCAGGGAATTGATTTTTCTAGCCTAGGACAACGCTCATGGCTTGGAAGAACCTTTGGTTTCAGTTTACAGAAATTCTGGATATCCCACAGAAGTTGGATATGTGAAACAACTACTCTGGAGCAAAGAGATAGATCAGAAAAGTTAGAATTACCTCAATGTAATGGATTAGTTTGAAAGTTGTGGACCAGAAATGTTTGCTTAGAACCCTGAAGAAGTTATTTGAAGCTCAGTTGTGTGAATACGTAAGAAAGAGATTATCAAACTCCCAAGATGGGGAATTGAAAGCAACAGTTAAGTCAAACCAATTAGTTCGGTAGAGAAGAGAATTCTCTCTGGTGTTTGAGTGCTATAAAGTCTTGCTGTTGGAAAAGTTGGAATATTGTATTTTATGTTTGTGTTGCAAAATCTTTCAAATCATATTATATGTAAATTGCTTGATTTATTCTATTTTAACTTCTTTTCCATTGCATATCAAACCAGATCTGCAGTTTTGCATGCTTGTGTTTAAATAACAACAAAGTTAAGTATGATCTATCAAGCCAGATTGCAGTCTGGGGTATGACTTGTCGAGGAATGGCATCAGCAGGGATCATAATGGGCTAATAGGGCTCAATTAGACTCAACCAAACAAAGGCATTTGCAATATGCTGGCAGCAGCACTGGAAGTGCACCAGAGACTTCATAAACAGAAGCACGTGCATGCGGTTAACAATAAGACTGTCTATGTGTTACTATTGTCCATGTGACAAAGAGTGGTATTAAAATTCAGAATGGGAGAATCCTCAGTCAGAAGTTTCACAGGCTCATCACATTGCGGATGTGTCAGATTGCATGGACTTTGTCAGTTAGAAGCTTATGCAACCATTTACAACATCTGTTTGAGAAACACTGGCAAATATACATTCAGGATGAAAGCCTACATAGGAGCTAGTGCAAGTATCCTCTCAGTCAGAGTTCTGACTGTCATCAGGTGGATGATCCTGAACCACCTGATGAAGGAGCAGTGCTCCGAATGCTAATGCTTCCAAATAAACCTGTTGGACTAGGACCTGGTTTTGTGTGATTTTTTTTAAACTTTGTACATCCCAGACCAACACTGGCACCTCCAAATCATTAACTGCAAACCTTGTCTCAGTAACATCATAACCATCTTATGCCTGACAATTTCTAACATGAAAATTTCACAATTATCTGGTGACTCAGTTCGCCACTTGCTCCTCTGGAGTTCATCTTGGACATCTGGCAATAACATCTCATGCCACTTTCCGTGGATACTAGCACACACACCAGTTGCTCATGGACCTGGCATTGTCATGTGGTACTCCCCACACCCCACATCATGGTACATCTCTGATGCACATACAGGACCCTTCTACACTTCCATTCTGCACCTTGGGGTACATTGGCACCTCTCATTGGATTGCTGCTGCAAGAATACTCATGTACTGGGACTGGCACCCAGCTCACAGAGCGGACCATGCTGCATCTCGGGGTTATTCCCTTGATCTGTCAATGCTCAGTCACTTTCAGCCCACTCCCTGCCATCTTTTGCCTTTGCACCCTCAGCCAGAGCTACCAGGCCCACAATTCTGTCGTAGTGCCTTGTCAATTAATGCAGGGACAAAAGCCAAGAAATTTACAATGGTTTTCAGCAATCCTTAGTCAAATCAAGGGAGACACTATTGAGCTCAGGGTCTTGACACAATAAGTTCAAAGCAACCTCTGACACCTGTCCAGGGGCCTAAAGATTGTCAGTCATCCACTGAGTTGTCCAAGTTAGCAGCCTCTCCCCCTAAGTGGTGAGGAAAACAATGTTTAGGCTTTTCTTGACTTATTGTGGGCTCTTTTCACCTGGAATGAGAGAAAGGGAGATATCAAGAGAGATGAAACTGGCTGGTGCAAGCGTTCCTGCTGGGGCAGGTGGGGCAAAGGTAGTGAAACGTACCGAGGGAGTAAGTAGGCAGCACAAAGCATGCAGGATTTGTGTTGTGGGGATGTTGTGGAGGGTGAGATTGAGGGAGGTAAGATGGCTGCATGCGATAGTGGGAATGGTAGTGCACAAGGTGGGAGGTTGAGCCACCAGCAGAGAGAGAGAGAGAGAGTGTGTAAAATAGCAGAAGGTGGTGATACTTATCCTGGTGGATTAGAGAAAGTCATTGGTCTTCTTCTTACAGTGTTGTGCATTAATCCTGATGGCCAAGCTTGTACCAACCTGGGTGACAACCTCAGACCAGACTGCAGGGTCGGGAATTGTGACCTCTTCTGGCAGTCCTGGAGGAAGAGGTTGTCCCACATCTGCATTACCATGTTCATCAGGACCTCCAAATCACTGTCCGCAAATTGAGGTGCCAATTACCCCTTCTCTGCCAAGGCAAATGTCAGAAATGGCAAATGAGAGCTCCAGATTGACAGCGGTCATTCGGGTCATTCGGTCTTTTGAAGATGGAGCAGTCACTAGGGGCTCCAAGATATCCGGGCATTGCTGGGTTCTGCTGGCCAATGTGAATGGAAGGACTGGGAAAGCATTGGATGAAAACAGCACCAGAGGGGCATGGGTAGGTAGTTAATAAGGTGAGTTTGATTGAAAAAAAACACATTAGGAACCAGGTAGAGAAACCCCTGATGAGACTTGGCAGAAGTGCAACACTTAAGAGGCATTTGGATGGGTATATGAATAGGAAGGTTTGGAGGGATATGGGCCGGGTGCTGGCAGGTGGGACTAGATTAGGTTGGGATATCTGGTTGGCATGAATAGGTTGAACCGAAGGGTCTGTTTCCATGCTGTACATCTCTATGATTCTATGACTCTAAGTGATTCTTTGTCAAAACATGACAAGATTCAGCTCAGTGAGTGCAACATTCAGTCTGTTTGGTATAACAGAAAATATCATGTCTGACAGTGGGCCACGGATTAAAGCAGACCTTTATTGGACATGGTTTATTCTCCATTTAGAACACATGACTGCCTTACAATATTATCCAAAGATCTTGTCTAGCAAATTATTTGTTTTGTCAAAGCACACAAAAATATGCTCAGATAGTGAACGTGTGGAAGACCATCAACAATCAACATGCTAACAACATGCAAGTTTCCAGAACAACTACCAAAGTGTGAAGTCTAAATCTCCAGAAGGTTACAGCATTGCAAGGGATTTTTAAAAGCTGCACTTTTTAAAAGCAAACTACCAGCACTTACGATAAGTCCTGATTACTCTATTATTTATTTAAATATTGGGAGGAATTTAGTTGCAGTCAGACTAGAGCCAAGGATGTGTACTAATAGATACGGCTGGCAACATGCAGCTGATTAGTCTGAGGATGATGATCCGTGACTAAGGCCTTCTGCCTGCCAGCAACTATGTGATTGGCTCCCAGGTAGCTGAATAACTTGTGGGTGCGAACGAAACAATCAGAAGCCATCAGCCCTCCGGAAAGGAATATCATCTTTGTTTCTGCATTAAAAACAGATCTAAAGAGGATGATCTACTGGTATTATCACTACACTATGAATCCAGAAATCTAGGCAATGTTCTAGGCACTTGGGTTTGAAACCTGCTATGACAGATGATGTAATTTGTATTCAATAAAAATTTCAAATTACAAGTTTAATGATGACCATGAAACCACTATTGAATGCTGGAAAAAAAAACGTCTGGTTCACTGATATCCTTTAGGAAAGAAGTCTGCTGGCCTTACCTGGTCTGGCTTATATGTGACTCCAGACCTTAGCAATGTGATTGACTCTTAACCACCCTCTGAGCAAACAGTAATGTGCAATAAATGCTGACCAAGCAGAAATGCCCATATCCCATAAATTCATTTTTTAAGCAATGAGTTATTAATAAGTGAAAATACTTGGAGAAGGGAAAAATAATTGAAAGCAAGTCCTGACATGCCAAATGGACTATCTCAGTGAAACCTGCAGAGAGGGACTATTGAATTATTTTCCCAATTTATTTTTCCCTTTACCCACACCATTTTTTTTTGTGTCTGTCTGTGGGGTGAGTTTTTACAAACGATTAATATTCTAATGAGTAGAGTTATATGTCACTGATTCCAAATTGCTTGTCTGCAGCTAAAATTATTTATTCCTAATAAATAGTGATTCTTTTTTCAGTACTAATGTCAACCTGGGTCTAAAAGGCAGGTGACTTGTGGAATTTTTAAATTAGATTCCCTACAGTGTAGGAACAGGCCCTTCAGCCCACACTGACCCTCTGAAGAGTAACCTATCCAGACAGTTGAGCAAGGAACTGGAATTGAAGCTGGGACCCTGGTGCTGTGAGTCAGCAGTGCTAACCACTGAGCCACCATGCCACCCCAAGTCTTTAACACTTTTGCAAAACCATTAATTTTTGTGATGACGTTGAGAAGAATGAGGTCTGATTTCCAGCACTCTGCCCCAGTGAGGCATAACAATCTTTGGGGGTTTATGCAGGTCTGATTTTGAAACAGAATTTGAATGCGGTATTGGTAAATGACGCAGGTAAAGGAAATGCCATGATTCTGTATTGCATTTAAGACATGGCATTCGGAACAGCCAAAGATATCCTGCAGGTGGCAGGGTTGTCCCTGACATTGTTTTAATGAATAAAGGACCAGGATGAAACCAGATGACCATGAGGAATCCCAGCAATAAGCAAGCTAGGGCATTATGTAATGCAGACTTAAATTCTCTCTGTAACTACAGGTTGCTAGTTTGAGGTGCTAAACTTAAACTGAACATACAATATTTTCCAATCCACAATGAGTGTGGTAAATCTGTTGGAGCAAATCACACATGAAATATGATGCTTATAGTTTACTGATCCTATGTGTGTGATTGGTAATGTTATCTAAAGGAACCCAGAGATACAACAGATACCACACATAAATTTTAAAGAGGAGGTTTCAGGAATTTAACCCAATGAAGTGACGAAATGTTGGTACTGTTCCAAGTCATGATGCTGTGTGGCTTGGAGGGGAACTTGCAGGTAATGGTGTTCCCATGTGTCTGCTGCCCTGAACCTTCCAATAAATGTGAAAGTTTGTAGTTGTGGAAGCTGATGTGATGGGAACATTGGAAACCTTTATGCTGTCTCTGTATTAGATCCCTGTCATAATGGGCTGTAAAGGCAGACTGCCATTTTGTCTCCAGTGACAAGGAGCAAATGGTGGGTTCAGAGCTCTTGCCATCACAAACAATGCTTTCCCCATCTGCCACATTAATCCCTGTAATCTTCTTCAATTCTTCAAACACAAAGCATTACTGCAAACCCAAGCAGCACCATTAGGTAGTAACCTACCTGTAAAGTTACTGATGATCCTTTCAAATGCACTGGTCGGTGGATCCTTCATGCTCCTGAACATTGATCAGCTGTGTGTTCAACAAGGCTACTAACTAAAGCAATGAGACTCAAACTGGATGAGCTGGTGGAATCAACGAAAGTTGTGACTAACGGGCAGCCTTCTTACCCTACGTATTCCTGGGTTGCATGTAAAACCTCCACTAACACCCTCCATGAAGATAGTGTTTGACAAGGGTGTACTGGGGGTGGACAGCTGTGCATGTCATTTTGACGTTGAGATACACCAAAAGTGTGCAGCTGAACTTGTTGTGACTGAAATAACTCCATGGAGGCGAGTATCCCTTCACCAAGTCAGCTTTTATTTACACGTGGAGAATCCTTGACACTGATCCCACTCCCTCACAGTCAGCTCTCAGAGAGTGATTGATTGAATGATTAATTGTCACGTGTACTAGGTACAGTGAAAAGCTTTGTTTACAAGCAGTACAGGCAGATCATAGTAAGCAAGGATGTACAGATCAAAAAGACTTAGAGAGAAGCATACGGGTTCCATTGCACAGGGGTGTGCTGGGCGAGATCAGCGTTAGCAAGGTCAGCATTATTTGAGGATACAGAATCCATTCATTAGGCTAATAATGGCTGGGAAGAAGCTGTTTTAGAACCTGCTGGTGCATGTGTTCAGACTTCTGTATCTTCTGCCTGATGGAAGAGGTTGTAGGAGATCATTATCGGGGTGCGATGGGCTTTTGATGATGTTGGCAGCCTCTCCACAGCAGCAAGCCATGAAATGGAGTCTGTGGATAGAAGGTTGGCTTCCATGATGGTCTGGGCTGTGCACACGACCTTCTGTAGTTTCTTATAGTGCAGGGCAGAACAGTTACTGTACCAGGCCATTATGCACCTGGACAGTATGCTTTCTATGGTGCATCTGTAAACATTGGTGAGGGTTCTTATGGACATGCTGAATTTCTGGAGCTGCTTGAGGAAGAGGAGGTATAATTGTGCTTTCTTTACTGTCGCATGGTCTCCTCCTTTCCTTCTGGAGTCAGTGATCAGTTCTTTAGTTTGCCAGCGTTCAGAGAAAGGTTGTTCTCATTGCACCATAACACCAAGCCCTCTATCTCCCTTTTGCATTTTGACTTGTCATTTTTAGATATCCATCCCACTACAGTGGTGTTGTAAGCAAGCTTGCAGATGGTGTTTGTTTGGAATTTGGCAACAGAGTGGTTAGTGTGATGGGAGTACAGTAAGGAGCTGAGAATGCATTCTTGCAGGGTGCCAGTGTTGAGGGTTATCATGGAGGAGGTGCAGTTGTCCATCTTCACTGATAGCGGTCTACGGGTCAGGAAGCTGAGGATCCAGTTGCAGAGGGCAGAGTGGAGATCTAGGTCTCAGAGTTTTGAGATCAGTCTGGAGGGGAGAATGGTGTTGAAGGTGGAGCTGTAGTCAATGAGCAGGAGTCTGATGTACATGTCCTTGTTGTCCAGATATTCAAGGGATGAGTGCAGGACTAGGGAAATGGCGTACCCAGTGGCCCTGTTAAGTTGGTAGGCAAATTACAGGGTTTTGAGGCAGGTTGCGAGGCTGGAGTTGATGTGGGCCATGATGAGCCTCTTGAAGCACTTCATGATTATAGAGGTCAGAGCCACTGGGTGGTAGTCATTAAGGTACATTGTACGTCCTTTCTTTGGTACTCAGAAGATGGTGGTCTTCTTGAAGCAGGCAGGAACTTCAGCTTGTAGGAGGGAGAGGTTGAAGATATCAGTGAATACCTCTGCCAGCTTGGCTGCACAGGATCTATGTACACGGCCAGGGCCTGCATCCAGGCCGGTTGCTTTCCTTGGGTTGACTCTTAGGAAGACTGATCTGACGTCTGCAGCGGTGATGGAAGGGACATGTGACACTGTGCCAGGGCTCACTGATTGGACCAGGTTAGCAACCCCAATCAGGGAACTCATATTCTATGAGGTCCACTTGGCTGACTTTGTTACAATCACGACATCCCTCCCCCTCTGAGTCCAAGAACACAGGCAGGTAGATGTTTTTTTTGTAGCTCTTCCTGAGGTGGTTTATCAGGAGGTCAAGCTCCACCAACTCTGCCTCTGATATAGATGGCGTGAAATGCACAGTCGCTCACCTCTTGTGCCGAGAAGCGTTCATCTCAGATTCCGAGGTAGCTTCAACACCTGATAGAAAAGGAGAACCCATCTACTCCAGAACAGTTGGAAAGGCTTTTGAAGAGCTGAGCACTCTTTGCTCCTGCATCGTTTGTGAGTTTGTCGCTTTCATATGGTCCACATACTTGTTGAGGACCATCACACCTATCCTAACTTTATACGTGACTGGATCTGACCTCACATGAACCATGCCTCTTACCCATTCACGGCCATTTCTGTTGCTCCTACAGCAAATTTTGTCTCCTGAAGTAAACTGTCTCTCTCGCTTTCTATAGCCTTGTTTCTGGCGTTGTCATTCTTGATGCTGTTTCACCCTCATCATGCCCCCCCCAGAACTGGGAAGAGCAAACAGAACCTAGTGTGGAGTTTTCTCCCTGTTAGAAACTCTGCTGGAGCTATCTCTGGAGTTGCACGAGGGGTGGCCTTATAATCAAATAGGAACCGGGACAGTTTGGTATTTTGTGAAGTTGTAGACTGGTTCTTTAAGCCTGTCTTCAAAGATTGGACTGCTACTTCTGCCAGACCATTGGATGGTATGGAGCTGTCCTTGTATGTCAAATACTTTTCAACTTCAGGAAATATTCAAATTCCCTGCTGGTAAACGATGGCCCATTATTTGTGACCAATACTTCTGGAGTCTGTCTACTTGCAAAAGATGATGCAGTTTTTCTAACAATGTCCCCATTTTGGATGAATGAGCTCTGTGCATGTCCAGCCACTTTGAGTGGGCATCCACAATGACTAAAACATTGAGCCGATGAAATGTCCTACATAGTCAAATATGTAAATGAGTCCAGGGTTTCCTAGCCATTCCCACAAATGTGGGAGATCTGCTGGCAATAATCTTTATCCTTGTTGGCACTCTGGGCACTGCCCCACCAACATGGTTATATCTGTATCCAATACTGGCCACCAGGCATCACCTCTCACCAACGCCTTCATTTTGGAAACCCCTGGATGACCCCAGTGGAGTTCAGTCAGTATCTGGTAGCAAGCTTTGCTTGGTACAATCACTCTTTCTCCCCCTAATAATATGCCATCCTCTAATGTGATCTGATCTTACCACACCTGGGTGATGGGTGAAACAGCATCAGGAGTGTCAATGCCAGACACTAGACTTGGCGAAGTGAGAGACAGTTTACTTCAAGGGACAACATTTGGTTAGATTCTCAGTCAAGCTGAGGTCTTGTGCAAACTTAAGGGTTGGAGTCCAAAGCGAATTTTGTTAAAAACTGGCTCTCCGAACACTGAAACAGCTGCGCCAGTATCAACCTCCATTAGACCCAGGTGACCATTTAACCAGATGTTTACTTTGATTGATTCTGATTTGGATGTTGTTAAGCAATTTAACTGTTCCAAACCAGATATAGGTGGGGTTTTCAGGGTATGCACTCTCCTGGATATGAGCCTGTGAGTTCTCTTACTCAGTTTAGCTCTGGTGGGACTCTTTTGCTGTCTCGAGTCTGCAGACTGGCAGCAACTATAAAGGCTTGCTGGTCTGGATCCTGAAGAAAATTTTAATATTTTGGCTGAGGCTTGGATGTTTTTGGTGGTTTTGCTATGGGCTGACTGAGAGTTCCACTGTTCAGGATATGTCCTGAGTGAGGCTATGCAATTGCTTTTATTCAAGTCATGTCCCTCAAGCTCAATTGAAATGGCGAAAGTGTCCACTTCCATTGGAATACTCTGCAATTTATATGCTCCACTTGCTGCACTTCCCGATGATTAAGCTATATGTAGTGCCTGTTTGAAGTCCAGTTGGGCTTCAGCTATTTGGAGTTTTTGCATGTTTACATCATTAGTCCCACATATAAAATGATCTCTCAACATCCCATTAACGGTTAAATCAAAGTCATATGCCTCTCACAGTCATCTTAACCCAGACTAAAATCCTGATATGATTCCCCTGGATTTCAGTTGTCAAATAAAACTGATAGTGCCTCAGAATCAGAGGAGGTTTGGAGTCATAACATTCCTTAACTAAATCCATGAACTCTTGAAAGGTTTTAGTATCTGATGCCTCAGGGAAAGTTAGGCTCCTAAAAACCAAAACACCTATGGATCCACAAGCTGTCATCTTTTACTTTTCATCTTCTCAATGTCATTTGCCCAGAAAAAATAACGCATTCATTCCACGTACTAAGCCTAACCTTCAATGGAAGGATCAAATGAGTCAAGCTTCCTAATGGCATGATGCCAGAAATGCTTACTCCAACTCAAAGAGGACCTTCGCGAGTGAATTTCAACAGGAATGTACTCTTCTCTTGTTGCCACTGAAATAACTCCACAAAGGCTGGTTTCCAGCAACTAAGGCATCCTTTACTTACATATGGAAAATCCTTGACACTGATTCAGCTCCCTCAGAGCCGGCTCTAAGAGTGAACAAGATGTCTGACATTCCTGTTTTTTTTAGTGCACATATTCATTTATTTCTGATGCCTGGGCAAATAATACATTCTGTTTCAAGACTACAAAAACAATGATTTAGTTTTAAACATTCTAGTTTTGCACCCAAAACTGATCCCAGCATTTCTTCTTGAATAAATGCACACCCTTGGTATCTCAATATCCTTCCAGTTTTCAGAATATACAGACTATAGTCATGAAAAGTACAAACAAACTATAATATGTTAAAAGTTTCCTTTAGGTCTCACATACTTAACATCCTGTTAATTATGACCTATTGCTATAAAGGTATCCCATCACAGGAAAGAGAAGCCATTTGGCTCAGATATCTGTGTTGATGTATTGTGAGATTTTTTTTAACCTATATAATAGACACTTTTTTAATAAATAAGGGAATCAAGGATTACTGGGGAAAGGGAAGAAGTGAAGTTATGGATCATCAGATCAGTTATTATTTCATTAAATGGTGCAGCAGATTCAATGGGCTGAATGGCCTAGTTATGCTGATTTTATGGTCTATCCAATCAATCTCATTAAGACATTCCTGTTCTAATCTATCAGCCAGGGCTCACTGCTTGGACCAGATTGACAGCTCAGTCAGGGAACTCGAATTCTATGAGGTTCACCTGGCTGAGCTTGTTAGAATCACTGCCGTGAATTAACTCACTGTTGGAAAGACCTATTAGCAGATTGAACAGATGTGGAGGATAAAAGGTACCGACTGAGAGATAAGCAGTAAGCTCTACATAGGACTTCTTACATGTAGTCAAAAGGCACACAAACTTAGTTTCCTGATTGCATTCTGATAGAAAATCCAAATATTCCTTCCAGAAATATTGCTGCTTATGAGAGTGTCATTTACTAAAACCTTGTTGATATGTCCATTGTTGATCAATTCATTCCTGATATCCAAGCAATAACTAAATGCAATTACATTATTTTTAACAAGCTGTATATTTGGTAGTGAATATCTTTGGGTGACGAGAATCATTGAATCATACAGCACAGAAGCAGACCCTTTGGTCCAACTAGTCCAAGCCGAACATAATCCCAAAATAAACTAGTCTCATCTGCCTGCTCCTGGCCCATATCTCTCCAAACATTTCTTATTCATTTTTCTATCAAAATGTCTTTTAAACGTTGTGATTGTACCCACACCCACCACTTCCTCAGGAAATTCATTCCGCATGCAAACCACCCTGTGTAAAAAAAAGCCTCATGTGTTTTTTAAATCTTTTGTCATTTCACCTTAAAAATAAAGCTACTACTCTTGAAATCCCAGATCCCAGGGAAAAGACAACTACGATTAACTCTATCTATACCTCTCATTATTATATAAACTTCTATCAGGTGTCCTCCCAACCTGATATAATCCAGTGAAAAATGTCCCAGTCTAACCAGCCTTTCTTTATAACTCAAACTTTCCATACACAGTAGCATCTGGTAAATCTCTTCTGAACCCTCTCCAGCTTGATAATATCCTTCTTATAACTGGGCGACCATGTTATTCCAGAAGAGGCTTGACCAATGTCCTGTACAACCTCAACATGATTTCCCAATTCCTATACTCAATGGACTGAGCAATGAAGGCTAGGATGCAAATACCTTTTTAACCAGCCTGTCTATAAGTGATGCAAACGTCAAAGAACGTACCTGTACCCCTAGGTCCCTCTGTTCTACAACACTACTCAAGGCCCTGTATAGGCCCTACCCTTGTTCATTGTACCAAAATGCACTATCTCACATTTATCCAGATTGAACTCCACTTGCCACTTTTCAACCCATTGACCCATTTGATCAAGATCCTTCTGTAATCTTACAAAAACTTCTTCAGTGTCGACATTGCCACCAATTTTGATGTCATCTGTAAATGTACTAACCATGGCTTCTCTATTCTCATCCAAATCAAATTGACTGATGTAAAATCTTGAGGTCTAAAAACGAAGGCGCACAGTTACTTAAGGACAGGTTTTCAATAAAATACTTTTAAGGATCCAATTAAAATATTATAGTAAATCTGTAACTTTCTTTTTCTCTTTTTCAATATATGAATGTAGTGGGACTTTATGAATCTGAGATCCCTAAAATCAAAATGATAAACCATCTACATTGCAATGACCAAAGTAGCCATGGTCTTACCAGACAGAGGGCTGCTCTGTCATTAGAGAGAGAGAGACAACCAGTGGTGAGTTAAGCTGGGGGTCAGCCTGCCTCAGGTGAGGGGTGAGAAGGACATTCCTGCATGGTAACCTCAGCTAGTACAGGAATTGAACTAGACTCTCGGTATCATGGTATATTCACAAATCAGTCATCCTGCCAATTGAGCCAACCAGGTTCATTTCAATAGGTGCATGGTGTTTAAATATGTATTTTGTTCCCATAAAGCAAAACAGTACTAAGGAAGCATCTGTGCTAGAAAACTGTAATGCTATACCTATGGGAAACAGGAATTGGTTAAAAAAAATTGGCAGCTTCTGGAATTGAACTTGTTAACATAAACAGACTGATAACCTTGATATTACTCATTCCTGGCCTGTGACACAACATTTTCTCCTCAGCACATTTGGAAACTGATATAAACAGTGCCACCACCTGCCCTAAAACCGGCACATCCTGTGTTTGAAGTCTGTCATTGCTACTGAACACAGCTGAGCAACAGTATCAATCATCCAAGTGTTTAATTTTGGAATTCAAGATCATCAAGAGAAACCAGGTGTTCAAGATCATGCACCTGTGAGTCATGGTAGCACTATGCATGGTTACAATTGTTTAGCCATTTAAAACATCTTTTCCTGTTCCCCTTCTTCTCGCCTGAGGTTCCTTCACTTTGGCACCAAATTCAAAGCTGATGGTAGCCGTCAGAAATTTGCTTCAGAAAATCCATGGGGCCACTCACTAGAGAACATTTGGTGGAGCACAGGGGCTAACTCCACTTGCAAGTGGTCAACTGAAAAATGCCAGTCACCTTAACAGGACATTTCCCTCCATTCTGAGTGTTTTAGGATGGAGTGACCATATACTCATAGTAATAAATAAATTCAACATCTCTGGTCTTCTCTTACCTAATCTGTCACGATACTGTTAAAGTGAATTTAGACGTTTTGACTGTAAGGATGTATTGAAACTTTTAGACTGTAAGGATTAAATTGTAAAAGGTTGACTTCAAATATTGAACCATGTACTAACTAAACCTTATGCGTCTTAAGAGTTGAGAATCAGAAAGAATCTGAAAGCAACATGATACAAATAGAAGGTAATGTTAAAAAAAAGAGAAGGCCTGGGTCAGGACAGAAGCAGGGACACTGACAAGAAATGGGAGAAACAACATTTTGGGTAAAGCTTATTGTACCCTGACTGTTCAAAGGAGATATTAACAATATCTATGATGTAGAATGGATGTTTGATTTTTTCACGTTTGTATGAAGGAAGATTCGAATTTGGAAAATCAGATGTTTTGTGGGACCAAAGATGGTATAAACATCGACAAAATTTTCTCAAAGTCTTATTCCGGACTAACTGGAATGATGCTCTCCAGCATCACTTGAATAAAATGATTGCAAACCTATAGACTGACTCCAGTTGTTGATTGTAAGAATTGACCACAACAGCATTATAACTGCGTGCTGCTTCCTGTTGGTCTCTGTGGAGAGACAAGCAATGTTAGGAGAATGTGTTGCCTGTGTTATGTGAATATTATTCATAAAAAGAGAAATGAGATGGAAATATCCACTGCTTCCTACATTGTCACAGCAAAGGCAGCAGAAAGAAAACAAATATTTACAGAGGCAATATACTCAGGAGGAGGGCGAAATGAAATCAAGGCACGAACAAGGTAGTGGCTAGGAGAGCAGGAAATTCTTTGTTTTCATGGATTAGAGTTACGCAAGAAAGGAGCGGACCTGGAAACACACATGACAAATAAAAACCTATTGTCTTTTAATCACCTCTGAGCTGGGCAGCAGCGTTTGACGGACGGAAACAAATAAAAGTCCGGGGGCAAAGAAAAAAAACATGAGTTTAATGTTCTTTTCGAAGTGGGAGTTTCAGTAAAATAAAAACTCAGAGCAAATGTGATGACTAAATATTGTTCAAAGTTAAAAATCACACAACACCAGGTTATAGTCCAACAGGTTTAATTAGAAGCACACTAGCTTTCGGCGCTCCGAAAGCTAGTGCTTCCAATTAAATCTGTTGGACTATAACCTGGTGTTGTGTGATTTTTAACTTTGTACACCCCAGTCCAACACCAGCATCTCCAAATCATAAATTTTGTTTGGTGTTTAACAGAGGTTCTTGAGTGATTCAATTTTTTTTTGCACAAAAGCTGTCCCGATTGAATTGATTTCCATAAAACCAATTAATTCTTTTTTTGCCCGGTAAATTCAGCTACCGTTACCCTCTCACAATCAATGTTGTTTGTTGATCTCACAGGAAGAAAGCACTGCTGTTCTTTCTGATCAAGCACCCGCTTTGAGAAGGAAGCTATATTGTTTCGAAGTATATCCAATTAACAATAGGAAAACAGATGTCACAAGTACATTGGTGTGTGTCCTGGAAAATCTGAGCACGGCACACATCTACATTGAACAGATAAGTCTTCAGAACGGACCTTTCCTTGAAGGAACATTACTGCTAATTAAGTTGCAGAATGAAATCTATTTGATCTCCATGAAACCGATACAGGTCATTCTAACTACAAAATCCCAAGTCTGACTTCCTTCACCCTGATTATCATCAAAGTGCACAGATGTAAAAGGAAAGCTCATCTTGTGGATGACGCATAAGATAGGACAAATTCATGATTAAAAAATAACTGCAAATACCAGTTAGTATTGGCATCATACAGATTTTATTTATCAGTACAGTTTCCTTAACTCGATAAAGTTAAATATTTTTGCATTTTGTAAAAGTAACATTTTAAACATCAAAACGGTTATGAAACATAGAAAAAAAATTTCAGCACTTGCTGCAAGACAAACACTTTCAATCAGGCTGGAAAGGAGAAGTATTGTATATATTTCAGACTAATACAAATCCAAAGGTTGCTTTACACCATCAGTATGTATAAAAAAAATTAGACTGTACTTCACAGAGATAAAAACACTTAACAACTTTGGAAATAAAGCTCATATTTCCCACTGTTACTTGCATATCGAGCATATTAGACAAAATTCTGCAAAGTTCTCCTCACCCATTTTTTTGCTTTCACCCTTCATGTGTTCCAACATATTTATACCACTGCAGCCATTCTGACTTGAAGTCCTTCATGGGCACCAGCTTTATTCTGCCAAGCTCTGTGCCCCTATGAATTGACTTCATGGTCTTCATTTTCATATTTCACTGTCACTTTCCTTTGTTAGTACTTTTTAATCACTGGGGCGTTGGACAGAAGGGAAATGAATAGATGTCTCAAGTGACCTAACAACTAGATCCATACTGTTGTATTTTTGGCCTCTGCATTCTTTGCTATGTTCCTGCATTCTTTCAGGGAAGTCAGTCAATTCCTGTCGTTACTCACGCCAGCCTTGAGGGTAAAATCTCCCAGCTACATGTTGGCGCACAATAAAAACTGAACATCCATTTGACTTACATATCAAATGCAAACATTTTCTGATAATTCTTTCCCTTCTCTTGAAATAGCACCTCAAATTGGTGTATCCTTTGGGGGTTTGATCTATGTGTGAATGTATACACTGAGCATTCATGTGATATCTTCAGTTAAAATTCACATAAGTACCCTAGTCATCTTTAGAGGCTATATGCGATCTGATTATCTCCATTTCCTTGCTCCAGATGATCTTTTTGCCACAGCCATTCTAAAACAGACTTGGAAACTGAGATTAAATAGTCCCAATTCTGTAAATTAAAATCTGGAACAGAGCAACATGATTTCCTTTATCTGTTTTTATATTCTACCTAACCTCTCCTTTTTTTGTACTTTACGACATCCTGGATTTCTGGATATTTCCTCTTCCACTCACAGACAGATAGTGTTGGAATGAACATTGCATGACTGCAGACTTGATCTTTGAATGCCTAACTCTGAGTTTATCAATGATTAAATAATCCATACTCTTCCCTTATTCCGAAAACCTGTTTGACATCATCCACCTTCTGGTTTGCTTGAATTCTTTTTACACTGTTTGGTGCGCTGAATTCTGATGTTTGAGTCTGGCTTTCTCACCACCATGAAAACCATGAAAAACAGCTCTGAAGATTACAATTGGGCAATTTCACTGCTCACTGCTTCAATGAAAGAGTTTGGTGTAGTTTTCAGTGAGAACATTAAAACTGCACATTAATGGACAACTTATGGAAACAACTCCATTAATGTTATTTTATGTACGAGCAAAGTATCTTGAAATTTTAACGGAACTATACTCAGTAGACAGTGAGCGTAGAGTTCCTTTAGAGCAACAGTTTATTTTAGTGGTTAGGAGAAAGGGGGAGTAAGCATTCAAATCCTAATGATAATGTCCTGAAGACTTCATTTAGCAAGCTAAAATCCTGAGGAATGCTCTCCTGAACTCTGTGTTGAAGGTGGTGTATATGATGGGATTTACTGCGCTATTGACATATCCAAGCCAGGTAGTAGCACTGTAAAGTTCTGTCGACACATGGCATTGCTTACAGTGGTTCTTCAATATGTGTGTGATAAAAAATGGCAGCCAGCAAACCAGGAATATACCTGTGAGATGGAAAGAGAACATAATATAACAATTGCCCTACCAAGGTTTTCTTAGAAATCATCCTCAATTCAACGTGGCCAGATGCACAACAAAAGCGTATAAAATATAGGAAATAGGAGCAAGAGTAGACCTTCCAGTCATTTGAACCTGGTTTGTCATTCAAGATGATCATGGCTGATCATCCAGTTCAGACACTTGTTCCTGTCTTCTTCCTGTATCTTTTGATCCCTTCAGCCATAAGAACTAGATCTTGTTGAAAACACTCAATGTTTTGGCCTCAACCAATTTCTGACAGAGAATTCCACAGGCTCACTACTCTCATTTCTCCCCATCTCAGTCCAAATTGGCCTTTCCCTCCTGTTCCTCAGACTGTGAACTCTGTTTCTGGACACTATGGTCATTGACAAAATATTTTATGGGTTTCTATACCATTACACCTCATTCTTCTAAACTAACTGACCCAATCACTCTTTATACATCAGTCCTGCCATTGTAAGAATCAATCTGGGCACAAAACTTCCTTACTTCACCTTGGCACTATTCCCAACTGTGCTCCTGGTGTTCTCTCAGTTACTAACATCAAAAACGTATGATGCATTCCACACATCGTGTCGTAAGGAACATCCAAATCCCAGCCACAACTTAATGTGTTTTAGCTGTCAATCTGAAACACATCTATTATTTTTTAGGTGCTGATCTCAGCCATTCATATGGGCCATCTGTGTAGGATTGGTACTGAGCCAATCTGGAGCACCAATTATGATATCTATCATGTAAGTGGCTGAGTTTTAACTCTTGGATAGGTTGGCTGCCCTTACCCTACCAGTAGGAGGCCTGATCCTTATGAAAGAACAAGCCATTGAGTTGCATCTGAACATGCTTCCACAGCCCCAGCTGGTTGTATTGTATTATATTGTAGTAGCTACAGGATTATAAATTGAAAATACATTTACTATCAGGTTTCTCTGTGTGAAGTTATTATATACACCCTGCTATCCACACAAAGCCATCATTTTTACTAATCTACGAATGTTTGTAATCTTGTTTGAAAAAGAATTACAAATACAATTGAGAGCCAAGATTTCCATTTACTGACGGAACAACAGTTGGACTGCTCGTACATGTAGATACAACTTTGCAGAGCAAGTCAGAGGAAGTCATACTCAAACTACATGTCAGTCTGAACAAAATTGCATTCTGGCCACCCAGATCCAAAAAATACACATTTCAAGTCAGTTCTGACAATCACATAAACCTGATCCTTAGTTGAGTTATGAGGGAGTGAACAGAAAACTTGGTCTTTGCAGTTTTGAAAGACAATAAATACATTGAAGAATAGAGACTTATAGGTCAATAAATGAAATAGTCAAAGTGCCATAACTTTACATGATCGTTCAGCATTACAAAACTGAAACACTGCCAAAACATAAGAAGTGGAGGTTTTCAACTTGCACTCATCAGAACTAGGGAGTAGAAAACAGAATCAAGATTTGAAACACCATTTTATACAGCAAGAGAAAAGGATGCTGATTGATTGGGCCACCATTGGCATGGAGATGCAGCAAGATCAGTTAAATGTCAATCGTAATTCTCAGACCAGGCAGGTAGCTTCTGATTGGTCAGGGTGTTGCCATGGGGATGCAGCAATAGGTGTCTATCTCTGTGACTCCATGGTTTAAAAAGCGTGCAATGCTTTTGCAAATTCTTTTTGCCTACACAAAACAGGGTCCTGTGTATTTCTATATCTTGTTTCTAGCACATGTAAATGCATCACACTGCACACCTGACTGATGATCTTGAATTGGTTTTCAGTGTAACTATTAGCACAGTGCGTTATTTAATAAATGCTTATTACATCTAATGGTGGATGCACATGTCGGAGGCTTGCAAGGATGAGTTGTTGAGCACAACCAATAATGCTGTCTCCTGCGAATGGTCAATAGAACGTGTTGTTTAATACATAGTCTACCAAATGTTGGAATATACAGCCTACATACCACGCATCACACTGGCAACAACACTTATTTATCATATTACTCATTTCTGTGGTAGGCAGAATACCTTCTTGGCAGCGTATTGTGAAACATTTGATGACTTGACAAATTTTCATCTATCATGCGAATGGTTGGTAACACTATGTAATCTTCAGGCACACCCCAAATACATTTAAGTAAACCTGACAAAGCGACTGGAGAAGTCATCCATAACAAATATGATTACATCAACAAAATGCACACTGTGCTCAATGACAGCTCCAAGGCTGTATATATAATACCTGCCCCTACACAAGACCGAACACCCACACTCAAGGGCCAGATGGACTTGTGTAAGTGTGGTAAGCTGCCTGCTGATATATATGAAAGGATTCATCCACATGACCTCCATAACATATGGGCTACACAAGACACACAAAAATTATGTCTCCATAAGCTTTATCCTGTCTATGAGAGGATGAATTACTGCACAACGTGAATTAGTCGAATAGTAGGGCGAGTTATTGCAATCTGTTCTAAATGGGTTTTCCACATCCAGTCTGAAGGATATCTTATGTTCACTAAGACCATGCAGGACTTGCACTTCAACAGCAATACCTGTGCTCTTCAGATATTGCTGATGACTATACCACTCAAATAAACCATTGCATTATTTGTATTGTATCACTATACCATGGAAATCTGGATCTATCATTTTTATCTGAAACTATGTTCATTGAACTCATGAAGTTAACCAATTGTGCAGTTGAGTTGAGTTTCAATGGCACCATATGTGCCGAAATAGTCACATTGCCACGCTATGAAAAGTTTCAACATTATGTCTCTTTTTTGCCATTACCTTAGAGTCAAATTAATAAATAGAAATGCTTTTAATTAATAGCTGGAAGTTTTTTTTCCCCACACAAAGGTTATGCTCCAAATACCATTTGATTGTGTGGTATTCACAATTTATTTCCAAACCTCTCAGAATATTCCCATTAAATATTAACAAAAGGATTACATGAGAAATCTAATTGATACAGTGCAGTAAACACTCTGAAATTAACTCAGAAAAGAACCCTCTAATGGGGAACTGTTGCATTGTTCTGGAGGAACTAGCTAACACGGCAATAATAACCATTTTAATCTTACTCAATTTTTTTTAGATTAGATTAGATTCCCTACAGTGTGGAAACAGGCCCTTCGGCCCAACAAGTCCACACCGACCCTCTGAAGAGTAACCCACCCAGTCCCATTTCTCTCTGACTAATGCACAATTCTTTAGAAGGATTTCCTGCTAGCAGCTTTTTGTATGAACTCACATTTTTGTGTAAACAATTCTGAGCTTCACCATTCTAAAATACTCAAATGTTTCTGAAATTTCAAGTAACTTTCTCTTGGTGTTGTTTGTGAAGAAACTTTAAGAAGGGATAATCAAATGTATACATAAATAAATATATACATCTGTATCTCTGAGCTGCATTATTCACAGAACTAAATCTTTGACATTCTTAATTATACATTTATAAATCTGTCATGGATCCTTGCTGCCATTTTGGTACCAAACTCAAACAGAAATTTCCAAAATAAATAATCTTACTGAATTAATGGTAGACAATTGAACTATAAACAATATAAACAGAAATGCTATTATCAATGTAGGTGGTCTTAATCTCACATTTTGATGCATGTAGCAGTTAGTTCACCAGCCCAACTTTTAAGAACATGAAACAGCAAAAAATAAAGAACTACGGATGCTGGAAATCTAAAACAAAAAAACAGAAACTGCTGGAAAAATTCGGCAGCTCTGGCACCATCTGTGGAGAGAAAGCAGAATTAACATTATCAGGTCCCATGACCCGTCTTCAGGTTTGAACTTTTCCATTGCAGTTGGAACACTGGCTAGGAGATTAATTGTAATTCCTTGAATCATAGAGTCATAGAGATGTACAGCATGGAAACAGACCCCTCAGTCCAACCCGTCCATGCTGACCAGATATCCCAACCCAATCTAGTCCCACCTGCCAGCACCCAGCCCATATCCCTCCAAACCCTTCCTATTCATATACCCATCCAAATGCCTCTTAAATGTTGCAATTGTACCAGCCTCCACCACTTCTTCTGGCAGCTCATTCCATACACGTACCACTCTCTGTGTGAAAAAGATGCCCCTTAGGTCTCTTTTATATCTTTCCCCTCTCACTCTAAACCTAAGCCCTCTAGTTCTGGACTCCCCAACCCCAGGAATAAGACTTTTCCAATTTACCCTATCCATGTCCCTCATAATTTTGTAAGCCTCTATAAGGTCACCCCTCAGCCTCTGACGCTCCAGGGAAAACAGCCCCAGCCTGTTCAGCCTCTCCCTATAGCTCAAATCCTCCAACCCTGGCAACATCCTTGTAAATCTTTTCTGAACCCTTTCAAGTTTCACAACATCTTTCTGATAGGAAGGAGACCAGAATTGCACACAATATTCCAACAGTGGCCTAACCAATGTCCTGTACAGCTGCAACATGATCTGCCAACTCCTGTAGTCAATACTCTGACCAATAAAAGAAAGCATACCAAACGCCTTCTTCACTCTCCTATCTACCTGTTCAAGGAGCTATGAACATGTACTCCAAGGTCTCTTTGTTCAGCAACACTCCCTAGGATCTTACCATTAAGTGTATAAGTCCTGCTAAGATTTGCTTTCCCAAAATGCAGCACCTCACATTTATTTGAATTAAACTCCATCTGCCACTTCTCAGCCCATTTGCCCATCTGGTCCAGATCCTGTTGTAATCTGAGGTAACGCTCTTCGCTGTCCACTACACCTCCAATTTTGGTGTCATCTACAAACTTACTAACTGTACCTCTTATGCTCGCATCCAAATAATTTATGTAAATGACAAAAAGTAGAGGACCCAGCACTGATCCTTGTGGCACTCTATTGGTCACAGGCCTCCAGTCTGAAAAACAACCCTCCACCACCACCCTCTGTCTTCTACCTTTGAGTCAGTTCGGTATCCAAATGGCTAGTTCTCCCTGTATTCCATGAGATCTAACCTTGCTAATCAGTCTCCCATAGGGAACCTTGTCGAACGCCTTACTGAAGTCCATATAGATCACATCTACCGCTCTGTCCTCATTAATCCTCTTTGTTACTTCTTCAAAGAACTCAATCAAGTTTGTGATTTCCCACGCACAAAGCCATGTTGACTATCCCTAATCAGTCCTTGCCTTTCTAAATACATGTACATCCTTTCCCTCAGGATTCCCTCCAATAACTTGCCCACCACTGAGGTCAGGCTCTCCGGTCGATAGTTCCCTGGCTTGCCTTTACCGCCCTTAAACAGTGGCACCATGTTTGCCAACCTCCAGTCCTCCGGCACCTCACCTGTGCCTATTGATGAAACAAATATCTCAGCAAGAGGCCCAGCAATCACTTCTCTAGCTTCCCACAGTGTTCTTGGGTACACCTGATCAGGTCCTGGGGATTTATCCACCTTTATGCATTTCAAGACATCCAGCACTTCCTCCTCTGTAATCTGGACGAGACTATATTAGAAGTGTAGAAAGTTGGCTAACCTATTTAGGAAAGGAGGACCGTGAGTTGGAGTGTTGATTTCAGAACTAGGATGTAGAACCTTGAAGCATTAGTCCTTCCAAAGATCCTTAAAATGTTAGGTCTTCATATATTAAAGACATATTTACCTTTCTAAGATAGGAACCAAATTACTTAATACATACCAAGAACAATGACCAACATCCGAGTTGCTTTCCTTTCTCTCGTTTGCAGGTTCTTGCGTTTTAATACAGGTCTCAGGGAAGTTGTAGTTTTTCCACTGGACAGTTTTTTCACTTCAGATGCATGTTTTATTGTACACATGCTCTTTCTTTCTGATTCCTCAATCCCATTGTCTGTTTTTGCAAATGTTGCATGGCTCATGCTGCAATAATTTACTACTTCAACTGGTGCCAACAGTTTGTTATTTGGAGAAAGTCCCCTTTGCTTGTTAAATTTCAAACAAGAGAATGCATGTACACTTCTGGGAAAATTTTCTATCCTTTCCTGATGATAAGAAAATGTGATTATGTTAGAAAATATCAGAAAGCCACAATAATTCAATAGTTGTCAACTGACAGCAAAATAAATGTTATTATCAAAAACAGAAACAAACAGAATAAATACTGAAAACAAATCTGCACATAAGGCAGAATCTAGAGAAAGAAAAGATCATTAAGGTTTCGGGTGACATATTTGACAATTATATACTAACTTTCATGACACTAGGTCACCTTAAAATGCTTTGTAGCCCAATTATTACTTTTTAAGGATAATGTTGTGATGCAGGAAATATGCAGCCAATTTGTGCACTGTGAGCTTCTATACTCAATCATGTGCTAATGACAGGTTTTGTGATGATAGCTGAGGCATAAGTATTGGCTAGGACACCAAGGGCATTACACGCTACATCAAAATAATGTCATAGGATTGTTTATATTGACATAAGAGGGTAGACGGGTTATTATTTCAGGCGAGGCAGCTTCTTCAATACATTGCACCAACAAAGTTCACTTGTCTGATTTCTCCATGTATGCTCCCTGACCTACTGAGTGCTTGCTTCTCCTTTATGTTTTCTGCTTCATTGTAGCTTCAGTCCCTTTATTCAGTTCTCCTTCTCATTGATGTATGTGATCTCAGTACAAATCAACAGCATCCCCGGCTTGACAACACTTCCTCTTTGAATATTGTGGAGTAAAAATAAAAGTGCCACACTGTGCTTAAAGGTAGGTGGTATTGACACATTGCTGTGACTTTAGGAAGAAACCTGTTCGACAATGAATCTCATGATCTAAAAGCAAAGGGAAGTAGTAAGTTTGTCAAATAATTACAATGACATTATTGTTTCCAATGGCGGTTTTGTATCCTTCTCTGTGCTTAAGCACTGCAACATTTCTAACAAGACCATTTAATGCAGTGTCAATTCCCCTCTGAGAATTTGGACCAACATAGTATTTTGTAACTTTGGATCTTGTACAAAGAGAAAGGTCACTGTGTGAAATTAGTGATTCAGAAGTTGTATTAGAAGGGTGTGTACAACATTTCATAGCCTTTACAGAATAACACACATCTTTAGTTCTTGGTTTTTACATGAACTTTACTAACTCATCTTTTACAATGCTCCAAATATTTTGGATTAAGCATTAACATGGAACTAAGGTCACAAGAGGCAATTTCCAAAGGGAGAGTTGGAATTAATAGAATGTCTTATAAAGGCTTCTAATAGTTATAAATTCTGTCAGTCTGAAATCTTTGTTTAACCTTCTTTGTGGGATAGTCACTAATGTTCACTGAAAACCCACATAGATTTTAGCTCTCCTGGTCAACTCACTCGGTCTTTCTATATTTATCAGGTATGCTTTGTTGCCATAAAATTTATACCAATTGCCTCCTTCTCTTCCTGCCTGTGTTTCTCGCTTATATTTCTCTTAATTGTTCTGACAACCTGACAGCGGCATTGTTTAGGATTCATATTTTTCTATCCTGATCTTAAAATTAACTATTCAATTATACTATTTCTATATATTGCCTCTCTCTCTCCCATAATGTTTGTTTAGCTCAATCAGGAGCACTCTCATTGCTGAGTTAAATGTTTTATGAGTTTAAATCCTACCGTAGGAAATGAATCCAGAAACTGGGGTCCTATCTCAATGCAGTATATAGCAGTACAGTACTGGTGGAAGTAAGCATCCTCAAATCAAATTTTAAACAAAAAACCCAATTGCACCTCTTAGCATATCTGGTGGATATTAGGTCCCACGTAACAGGTCAAAGAGAATGTGGAGTTCTCCTGGTGTCTGAGCTAATCATTTCTCCTTTAGCCCACACCAAAAATGGATTTACTCTTCATCTCTGTTTGAAGTGAATTGCAAATGACTCACAGAGAATCATTTCTGAAATGTAATAGGTCATGATGTCAATGGATGTACCTTTTTTCTATATCAACATCATTGGAAACCAAAGTTCTGAAAAGCCTTTTTTTTTCATATCCTGAATCATATGTCCACATACTATCAATTGATTTCATCATTGCCACACTTGTGCTGGTTCAAGGGACTTTTCGTCAGTCGCTTTCTTGACCAATGATAGCGTGCATCTACAGCATCCTTACCCAAACATTTCACAATACTTTCATATTCAAAAAATACTTTATACACCTACAAAATGTATTGACCAGTCTGAAGTCATTCTTCAATTGTTATCATCGATTAATTTTATTGCTGTACAGAAATTATTATTAAATATCTCTTTGTAGTTAATGTTACCTTTATGCAATTACTCTGTTAGCCTTCCAGATTATTAGACCCATTAGATTACCCCAGTAAATAATTTGGAAGCTGTTTGTCCTACTTATATTTTGCTTATAAGTGATCACTGTTAAGTTGGACTCTCACACATTGATTTTTGATTTTGCTCTTGAAATTTACTATTTTATCTAACTGCTGCAATATTTTTGTGTGTCTGTAGTCAGGATCAAGATATTAGTGTGCTATAGATTGTTTATCAATAACTTTGAACTCAATTTCCATTGCTAATTGCTGTACTCATATCTTCTCATCTTTAGTGAACACAGAGGCAGTCTATAAAATGCTGTCTTTAATCTCCACAGTCAGTGTCACCTTAACAGGCTATAATTTCCACCATCATGCCCTATTGTTATAATAGGGACTTTAACTGCTGCAGTGATTCCTGGGACCTATGTTGTTTAATAGCAAAAGGATCCTTAAAGCGCATATTAAAGCTGATGCAGATCCTCTGAAGACAGTACCCTTTCGCCATTGCAATGTATTTACAACAAATATCCCCAATGTGACATGCCTCACTGTGAAGCTTTTTCAGCTCAGTTTGACAGATTGGTTTGGTGAGAAACTGTGCTACATCATAATCTTTGGGAAGGTATCAAGGTATCATGGAAGTCAAAGAACTAATTCTACAATTTACTTACAAACTCTGTTCATGTGAATTACCTGGGTCTGCATGCCACCCTCTGGAGCCATGTTAACGCTGTTTTGTCTTGAGGTGATGCGTTTCCTTCTTTTTTTAAGTACAATGTAAATACGTACATAAACCAACAGTGTAATAAAAAATGGTAAGTAGAAGGACACGATGGATGAATATACAACAAAATCTGGATTGGATATAGAACATAAGCTGGGGTCATCTGCAAAATGAATAATAGCAGAAAATCAAAAATGTAATAAATGAATTAATTCAAACATTCTAATGTAGCATGAGTCATCTATTAAAGTTACTGGCATAGAACTGCACTTTGTTTTAAACAGTACTGCCTGCTAGTGAGCTTTGAGAAGATTTGCAGCTCAGGTTGATGTTCTGAATGTAGGTTTGCTCGCTGAGCTGGAAGATTTGTTTTCAGACATTTCATCACCATACTAGGTAACATCTTCAGTGCACCTCCAGATGAAGCACTGGTGGCATAGCCCGTTTTCTATTTATGTGTTTGTATTTCCTTGAATTGGTGATTTCATTTCCAGTGGTGATGTCATTTAGGGTTCTTTTTCTCAGGGGGTGGTAAATGGGATCCAAGTCAATGTGTTTGTTGATAGAGTTTTGGTTGGAATGCCATGCTTCTAGGAATTCTTGTGTGTGTGTCTCTGTTTGGATGGATGGATGGATGTGTTGTCCCAGTTAAAGTGGTGTCCTTTCTCATCTGTATGTAAAGATACTAGTGAGAGTGAGCCATGTCTTTTTGTGGCTCGTTGATGTTCATGTATCCTGGTGGCTAGTTTTCTGCCTGTTTGTTCAATGTAGTTTTGTAACAGTTCTTGTAAGGTATTTTGTAAATGACATTAGTTTTGCTTGGCTAGCAAATTGACAATGTATGCTAAAACCACAGTCATTATTTCAGCCAATACAAACGCCTGTGCAGTTTACTTGTTGAACTGAATGGCCTGCTTCTCTCCTTTAAAATCCTACCTAATTACAAACATACGAAAAGAGAGGCAGAAGTAAACCATTCAGCCTTTCCAGCCTGCTCTTCTATTCAAAATGATCATAGCTGATGCATTTGTGTTTTCAATTCCACCTTCTTACCTCTTGCTGATAACCTTTGATTCCTCTGCCTACCAGGAATCTAAATAACTCCCTCTTCCACAATCTTCTGAGGCAGAGACTTCCAAAGTCACGCAATCCTCTCAGACAAAATAAATTCTCATCTCTGGCCTAAGATGGCAACTGTTGGTTTTTAAACTGTGCCTCTCATTCTGGAGCCACCCACAAGAGGAAATATCCTTTCAAAGCCTTGCCAAAACCATTTTATATACTTCAATCACTCACTCTTCCACAGTCCAGTGGAACAAAGCCCAGACTGCCCAAACTATCCCAATAAAAGGTGATTTACTAGATTGAAACCTGGAATGAATGGGTTGTCTGTTTCCAAAGGCATAGTTTGATTTATGACCAATCATCTTGCCTGCCACTTCTCTTTGAGCAATTATATGTTCTTTCCCTTTGACGTTTTCCCTAACTTCTTTAGTTAACCATGGATAGTGAGTCTGCCCCTTACAACTTTTCTTTCTAGAATATACTTATTCTGATTACTACAAAAAACCCATCAAATGTTTACTACTGAACTTCTATTGATCTGTCCCCTAAACTAATATGCCAGTTCACCTCAGTTAGGTCAGCTTTCATGCCCAATAGTTAATGCCTATTAAATTTAAAATACTAATCTTAGTCTCAATCTTCTCCTTTTCAAACTGGATGGAAGGCTCAATGATATTATGATTGCTTCTACCCAGGGTTGCCTTTCCTTTGAGGTACTTGACGAATCCATTCACATTATGCAGTACTAAATCTAACATGACATGCTGTACAGTCACTTCCAAGATGTATTGCTCACATAAACTGCCTCAAAATTATTCTATGAACTCCTTGTCCATCCTACAATTGTCAATCTATTTTTTCGATTAATAAGTAGATTAAAGTCACCCATGAATATTGCAATATTATTATCACAAGCACCCATTTTACTTTCTTGTATAGTATATCCTGTACTATGGTTATTGTTAGGGGGTCTATAGATTACTTCCATTAGTAACTGGTTTCCCCCACCTTTCGTCATTTCCACCCTACATTGTGATCTCCTGAACCAAGACCATTTCTAACTAGTGCACAAATGCCATCCTCGATTCACTCTGCTACCCTTCCGCCTAGCTTCCTATTCTTTTTGAATATCATATAGCCCTCATTATTTCAGTACCCAATCCTTGTCATCCTGCATCCGCATTTCTGTAATTGTTATACAATCATATTTATTTACTTCAGCCAGAATTACCAGTTCATTCACGTTATTATGAATACTACATGAATTCAGATACAAGGCTTTTTGTTCTTTTTCCTTTGTTACTTTTGTAATATCTGGTATTATTGTTAATGTGCTCCCAAGTATTTTTAATATCTCAGTTCCTTTCTGCCATTCTCTGACCTTGTTTCCCATATTATATTTCTTTCCTACCTTGACTTAACTCTTTGGCATACTACAGCTTTCCACATTTGAGCCCTTCGCCCCACTATTTCATTTTAAAGACTCTCCACTTCCCCAGTCATGCAGTTTACACTTGTAAACTGGTACTTTACAATTATTATGAGGACACTGGTCCCAACATAGTCACAGTAGACTGTCTCAGTGCCCGGTTCCCCGAATGCAGATGCCAGTGTCTAACAAATTGGAATCTACTTGTCCCAAACCAGTTTTGGAGCCATATATTTATCTTTATAATTTTAAGTATTCGATATGATTTTTTGTGCAGCTAAGGTGACAATACAGATATTACTGTAACAAACACTACATTAGATAAACAGGCAGAAAACTAGCCACCAGGATACATGAACATCAACTGGCCACAAAAAGACATGACCCACTCTCACTTGTATCCTTATGTACGGATGAGGAAGGGCACCACTTTGACTGGGACAACACATCCATCCTAGGACAAGCCAAACAGAGACACACACGGGAATTCCTAGAAGCACAGCATTCCAACCAAAACTCTATCAACAAACACATTGACTTGGATCCCATTTACCACCCCCTGAGAAAAAGAACATAAAATAACGTTACCACAGGAAATTATGTCACCAACCCAAGGAAACCCAAACATATAAACAGAAAGCAGGCTACACCACTTTATCCAGATGCCCACTGAAGATATTACCTAGTGTGGTGACAAAACGTCTGAAAATGAACCTTCCAGCTCAGCGAGCAAACCCACATCCAGACAACCTTTAAAGTTCTGCTTTCTAAATTAAGTGCTTAGCTCCTCATACTCTCTATGCAAAACCTCTTTCCTAGTTTAGCATATGTGTTTTGTACACATATGGACGATGATCACTGGATTCTCCCACCTCCCATTGCAAGATCCTCTCCTTACTGCCATGTCAGTATGCTAATCCAACCCACCCCATCCAAAGAGGCTGAGAGAGTCTCAAATCCATCAGACCATTGCAGAGGCAAACACTCCTGCCTTCTGCCTGCCACTCCACCGCCCCCCACAACTGCTACATTCACTTGCAGACATTCTGATCTCTGATCTGATCGATCTGACATTGTAGATTAGATTAGATTCTCTATGATGTGGAAACAGGCCCTTCGGCCCAACAAGTCCAAACCGACTCTCTGAAGAGTAACCTACCCTGACCCATTTCCCTCTGACTAATGCACCTAACACTATGGGCAATTTAGCATGACTTGCACAACTTTGGACTGTGGGAGGAAACCGGAGCATCTGGACGAAACCCACACAGACACGGGAAGAATGTGCAAACTCCGCACAGTCACCCAAGGCTGGAATCGAACGTGGGAATCTGGTGCAGTGAGGCAGCAGTGCTAACCACTGAACCACTATGTCACTCTGGCAGATTGACTAGCTCAGATGTCATCTTCTACATTGATCTAAATGTGGTGGCGAGTGTAGCAATGGGCAGATGCCAGTCACCAGTGCAGATGGTGTTGGTTATGGTTCCTTAGTTTCCTAATTTAATTCCGCCAACTGCTCCAGCTGAATGCCATGTCTGTTCTCTTTGTATAACCATTTCTATTCTAATTGTCCCCCTTCCCCCAAAGCCCCCACTCCTAATCATGTCAGATGGACTGTAGCAGTTTGAGAAAGCAGCTCCTCCACATCTCCATAGCAATCGCGGATGGGCGATACCTGTTGAAAAGTATGTTGCTGGAAGAGCACAGCGAGTCAGGCAACATTCGAGGAGCAGGAGAATTGGCATTTCAGGCTTAAGCCCTTCATCAGGAACATGGGAGTGGTTGGGAAGGGAGCTGAGAGATAAATAGGATGATGAGGGTGGGGCTGAGGGAAAGGTGGCTGGGAAGGCGATAGGTAGATGGAGGTGGGAGGTGATGGTGATAGGTCAGAGAGGAGGGTGGAGCAAAAAGGTGGGAAGGAAGATAGACAGATAGGACAGTTCAAGAGGGCAGTTGGCCTAGTCAGCAAAGTTTAATTTTCACATTAGTTACACAAATGTCTTGGGTATTAAGAAGAAAACAAAACCCAGAACCGTTGCTGACACTTCCATGAAATTCCTTTGTCTGACATTATAATACAGGATTGAAAACACCTATTTAAAATTCCACTGAAATGAGGGATAAAGGGACTTGCATCAATTACCATTGACAACATTAATTTCCAGACTTGGGTACTTTCACTAATTAAATAAAGAAGCATGAGATTGTCTTTCACTTCACTGCCATGTGCAAACCTGTGCCCGGTGTATACAATCCAATTGCACATCCAGTGGACATTTCATTACTGTCATTGTCCAGACTTTGCTAAATATTATCCAGTGGCTTGGTTCATGTCTGACTTCTGACTAGCGTTGATCAAATCAAACCGGATGTCCGAAACGTGGCCCTTTGTAAACATTTTCTCAATGTTAAATAATTATTCCATAAAAAATGTTTTGTACCTGTTGTATTGAAACCAAACAGGAGAGGACAAGACACTGCAAAGGACATTATCCACACAGCAGCAATCATTACAGTCACCCGTTTCCTGGAGCTGTAATTTGTGTTATATTGGATTGGCATCACAACAGCAGTGTACCTGAATCCAAGAGAAAACAAGACTTTACCAATATTATAGAAACAATTGTTATGCAAGCAAAGAGACAGAAACATTCAATAACAACACACCAGATGGCCTCTGTAATGTGGCATTCATCCGAATGCTAACTCACATCAGCTCTTCATGCTCTTGATATATTGGTGTCTAATAATTACTTGAGGCAGGTTTGGGCCAGAAATAAGAGTCATAGAATCAGAGCTGTACAGCACGGATACAGACCCTTCAGTCCAACTCATACATGCCAACCAGATATCCTTAATTAATCCAGTCCCATTTGCCAGCACTTGGTCTATATCGCTCTAAATCATTCCTATTCATGTACCAATCCAGATGCCTTTTAAATGCTGTAATTGTACCAGCCTCCACTTACACTGGCAGCTCATTCCATACATGCACTACCTTCTGCATGAAAACATTGCCCCTTAGGTCCCTTTTAAATCTTTCTCCTCTCACCTTAAACATGTGCCCTTTAGTTTGCGACTCCCCTACCTTGAGAAAACAGTCTTGGCTATTCACCCTATCCATGCCCCTCGTGATTTTATAAACTTCCATAAGGTCACCCCTTAGCCTATAGCTGAAACCCTCCAATCAAATCACCATTCTTGTAAATCTTTTCTAAACGCTTTCAAGTTTAACAACATCCTTCCTATAGCAGGCAGACCAGAACTGCACACAGTATTCCAAAAGTCACCTAACCAATGTCCTGTACAGCTATAACGTGACCTCTTAACTCTTATACTTAATGCACTGAGCAATAAAAGCAAACGTACCAAACATCTTCTTTAGCACCCTGTCTACCTGTGTTTCTTATTTCAAGGAATTATGAACTTGCACTCCAAGGTCTCTTTGTTTGGCATCACTACCCAAGATCCTGCCACTAAATGTATAGGTTCTGCCCTAATTTGCCTTATCAAAGTACAACACCTCACATTTATCTAAATTGAATACCATGCCACTCCTCAGCCTATTGGCCCATCTGATCACAATCTCGTTATACACTGTGGCAACCTTCTTCGCTGTCCACTACACCTCCAACGTTGGCATCTGCAAACGAACTAACCATTCCTCCTATGTTCACATCCAAATCATTTATTGGGTTTTGAGATGGTTTGTTGCTCAGGTTGAGGTTTTGGATGTAGGTTCGCTCGCTGAGCTGGAAGGTTCAGTGGGCCTCTGGGCAAAGCACTGCTGATGATTTCTGCTTTCTATATGTAAGTTTGGGTTTCTTAGGGTTGGTGATGTCATTTCCTGTGATGATGTTATTTCCTGTTCTTTTTTTCATGGGGTGGTAAGTGGGATCCAAGTCAATGTGTTTGGTGCTAGAGTTTTGGTTGGAATGCCATGCTTCTAGGAATTTTTGTACATGCCTCTGTTTGGCTTGTCCTAGGATGGATGTGTTGTCCCAGTCGAAGTGGTGTCCTTTCTTATCTGTATGTAAGGATACTAGTGAGAGTGAGTAATGTAATTTTGTGGCTAGTTGGTATTCATGTATCATGGTGGCTAGTTTTCTGCCTATTTGTCCAATATAGTGTTTGTTACAGTCCTTGCATGGTATTTTGTAAATGACATTAGTTTTGCTTGTTGTCTGTATAGGGTCTTTCAAGTTCATTAGCTGCTTTTTAGTGTGTTGGTGGGTTTGTGGGTAACCATGATGCCAAGGGGTCTGAGTAGTCTGGCAGTCATTTCATAGAAGTCTTTGATGTAGGGGAGAGTGGCTAGGATGTTTGGGTGTGTTTTGTTTGCTTGTTGGGGTTTGTTGCTGAGAAGTCAGTGGACTGTGTTCATTGGGTACCCATTCTCTTTGAATACATGGTATAGGTGATTTTCCTCTGCTCTGCATAGTTCCTCTGTGCTGCAGTGTGTGTTCGCTCATTGAAATAATGTTCTGATTGCAGCTTCATTTGTGGGTGTTGAAATGATTGCATCTGTAGTTCAATATTTGATCCGTATGTATTGTTTGCCTGGAGACGCTGGTTTGAAGTTCCCCATTGGCTGTTCGCTCTACTGTGACATCGCAGTTTGTTGTTGTTTTCCTCCTCTTTAGTGAATGTTATGCCAGTAAGGATATTATTGATGGTTCTAAAGGTTTCCTGTAAATTGTTTTGCTTAGTGATGACAAAGGTGTCATCCACATAGCGGACCCAACGTTTGGGTTGGATGGTTGGCAGAGTTGTTTGTTCGAGTCTCTGCATTACTGCCTCTGCTAAGAACTCTGATATCGGAGATGCCATGTGTGTCCTGTTGGTTTGTCTGTAGGTTTTGCTGTTGAAGGTGAAGCACATGGTAAGGCATAGGTCCACTAGTTTGACACTGATACAGTTAGCAGTGTTTGGTGTATGTGTCTTTGGGTCTTCTAATAGTGTAGTTAGTGTTTCCTTGGCCAGGTTAATGTTGATTGATGTAAACAGGGCTGTTACATCAAAGGAGACCATTATTTCATCTTCTTCTATCTTAGTGTCTTTGATGGTCTTCAGGAAATCTTGGGTGGAGTGAATGGAGTGGCGTGAGTCTTCTTGTAATTGTTGTAGTCTTTGGTGTAGCTCCTTGTCCAATCTGTAAGTTGGTGTTCCAGGTAATGAGACTATGGGTCTGAGGGGGGCTCCTGGTTTGTGAATTTTGGGTAATCCATAGAATTATGGTGTTGGATCTGTCTGGTTTCATTTTTTGGAAGTTGGAAGTTATTTATTTCTCCAGACTTCTGCAATTTTTTGAGTAGGGCTGTGATTCGGTGCTCTAGTTGTGGGGTCGGGTCTATCGCCATTTGTTGTTAAGTGTTGGTATCTGTAAGTAGTACATTCGCTTTCTCAATGTAGCCTCTTCAATTTAGAATGATTGTCAAGCATCCTTGATAAGATAAAAATATTGTTATCCTACCCCCACCTACCACCCCTGAGAAAAAGAACAGAAAATGACATTCCCACAGGAAATAACATCACCAACCCAAACTAACCCAAACATATAAATAGAAAGCAGGAATCATCAGCAGTGCTTTGCCCTGAGGCCCACTGAAGATGTTACCTAGTAGGGTGATGAAATGTCTGGAAATGAACCTTCCAGCTCAGTGAGCAAATCTACATGCAAATCATTTATGTAAATGACAAAAAGCAAAAGACCCAGCACCTATTCTTGCGGCACACTGCTGGTCACAGGCCTCCAGTCTGAAAAACAACCCTCTACAACCACCCTCTGTCTCCTAACTTCAAGCCACTTCTGTCCAAATGGCTCGTTCTCCCAGTATTCCATGTAGTTTAACCTTGCTAATCAGTCTACAATGCGGAACCTTGTCAAACATCTTGCTGAAGTCCATATAGACAGTGTCCACCACTCTGCCTTTAGCAATCTTCTTTTCACTTCTTCAAAACACTCAATCAAGTTAGGGCGAGATGATTTCCCATGCATAATGCCATGTTGACTATCCCTAATCAGTCCTTGCCTTTCCAAATACAGTCAGTCAATCTTGACCCTTAGGATCCCCTCCAATAAATTAAGTGTACAGAAGTTAGCCCAACTGCTTAACTCTTATACATTCGGCATTAGGTACATCTCACGGTTATTAAACGGAACTGGTGCTTTTTATTCAGAGGAGAACACGTGTAGTTTTTTAAAAATTTGAGTGCGTAGCCTTTAAGATACATTGCAATCTGTTTATTGTTCCCAAAAACCATGCACATGAAGAGTATTCAGATGATTGCATCCCCTTCTGCTGGTTCCAAGGATTCCTAACATACCTGTGAAGAATCTATTTTGCTTTCTTTGACATCTCTGATGGTTCTTTTCCAATAGCCTGACTTCATTTACTCTTTCAACAGGAACTCAGTGTAAGATGACTTTCCGCTGTTGACTCTGTCTGATCATGCTCTGATCTTCTAAGCACATTGTTAATACTTCCTTAACAATAGATTCTAAATGATTGATGTCATTTACAAGACTGAGGTCAGACTAACTGACCTGTAATTGCCTGTGTTGTGTCTCCCTCTTTTCCTGAACAGAGATGTCATTTTTGCCAGACTCCAAAATATACGTTCCACTTCTGTGCAGCCCCAACCCTTATAGAACTCTCCAATATATCCATCATGTCTTCGGCATTTGTCAATTTCCATTCCTTTATAGCATTTCTCTGCTGATGTTGATTGCTTTATATTCCTCATTCCTTTTAGCTCCTTCTGTGGTTACCTTCTATTCTGGCATGTAATTTGCATATATGCAAGATTCTACAATATGATTTTTCTAAAGAAAATGTTAAAGTTGAAACTATTCCATAAATTAATGAACAAAACACTAAAGCACCATTGCATAGATCACCACTCCTAACGTCGAATGATGTCCTTAGTTACTATTTATGACATTTAAAATACTTTAAGGTATATTAAGAATAGACTTACCTATCAATACTGATAGCACAAAGGTTTAAAATACTTGCTGTGCACATCATGACATCCAATGTCACAAAAATGTTGCAGCTTGTTCGACTGAAGCTCCAATCCCCTACTACCTGTGGAAAATAATGTTAATTGGTTAAATGAGTTAAAAAGTTTGGAAGATATCAAAAGAAGCGTCTAAGGAGCAGTCAGAGGATACCAAAAGTGAATACAAGAGTATAAGTACACTTCATATCTATGTTTGTGGTGCTCAACATACCTGGTACAAACTTTTCTATGCAGTGCTAGTAATATAGAGTCACAGAGATGTACAGCATGGAAACAGACCCTTCGGTCCAACCCATCCATGCCGACCAGATATCCCAACCCAATCTAGTCCCACCTGCCAGCACCTGGCCCATATCCATCCAAACCCTTCCTATTCATATACCCATCCAGATGCCTTTTGAATGTTGCAATTGTACCAGCCTCCACCACATCCTCTGGCAACTCATTTATTACACACACCACCCTCTGCATGAAAACATTGCCCCTTAGGTCTCTTTTATATCTTTCCCCTCTCACCCTAAACCTATGGCCTCCAGTTCTGGACTCCCCGACCCCAGGCAAAAAGGCTTTGTCTATTTATCCTATCTATGCCCCTTATAATTTTGTAAACCTCTATAAGGTCACCCCTCAGCCTCCGACGCGCCAGAGAAAACAGCCCCAAACTGTTCAGCCTCTCCCTGTAGCTCAGATCCTCCAACCCGGCAACATTCTTGTAAATCTTTTCTGAACCCTTTCAAGTTTCACAACATCTTTCTGATAGGAAGGAGACCAGAATTGCATGCAATATTACAACAGTGGCCTAACCAAACATCCTGTACAGCTGCACCATGACCTCCCAACTCCTGTACTCAATACTCTGACCAATAAACGAAAGCATACCAAACGCCTTCTTCACAATCCTATCTACCTGCAACTCTACTTTCAAGGAGCTATGAACCTGCACGCCAAAGTCATTTTCTTCATCAACACTCACTAGGACCTTACCATTAAGTATATAAGTCCTGCTAAGATTTGTTTTCCCAAAATGCAGCACCTCACATTTATCTGAATTAAACTCCATCTGCCACTTCTCAGCCCATTGGCCCATCTGGTCAAGATCCTGTTGTAATCTGAGGTAACCCTCTTCGCTGTCCACTACACCTCCAATTTTGGTGTCATCTGCAAACTTACTAACTGTACCTCTTATGCTCGCATCCAAATCATTTATGTAAATGACAAAAAGTAGAGGACCCAGCACTGATCCTTGTGGCACTCTATTGGTCACAGGCCTCCAGTCTGAAAAACAACCCTCCACCACCACCCTCTGTCTTCTACCTTTGAGTCAGTTCTGTATCCAAATGGCTAGTTCTCCCTGTATTCCATGAGATCTAACCTTGCTAATCAGTCTCCCATGGGGAACCTTGGCGAACGCCTTACTGAAGTCCATATAGATCACATCTGCTGCTCTGCCCTCATCAATCTTCTTTGTTACTTCTTCAAAAAATCAAGTTTGTGAGACATGATTTCCCATGCACAAAGCCATGTTGACTCTCCCGAATCAGTCCTTGCCTTTCCAAAGACATGTACATCCTGTCCCTCAGGATTCGCTCCAACAACTTGACCACCACTGAGGTCAGGCTCACTGGTCTATAGTTCCCTGGCTTGTCTTTACCGCCCTTCTTAAACAATGGCACCATGTTTGCCAACCTCCAGTCTTCCTGTGACTATCGATGATACAAGAATCTCAGCAAGAGGCCCAGCAATCACTTCTCTAGCTTCCCACAGAGTTCTTGGGTACACCTGATCAGGTCCTGGGAATTTATCCACCTTTAACCGTTTCAAGGCATCCAGCACTTCCTCCTCTGTAATCTGGACATTTTGCAAGGTGTCACCATCTATTTCCCTACAGTCTATATCTTCCATATCCTTTTCCACAGTAAATACTGATGCAAAATACTCATTTAGTATTTCCCCCATTTTCTGTGGCTCCACACAAAGGCCACCTTGCTGATCTTTGAGGGGCCCTATTCTCCCCCTAGTTACCCTTTTGCCTTTAATATATTTGTAAAACCCCTTTAGATTCTCCTTAATTCTATTTGCCAAAGCTATCTCATGTCCCCGTTTTGCCCTCCTCATTTCCCTCTAAGTATACTCCTACTTCCTTTATACTCTTCTAAGGATTCACTCGATCTATCCTGTCTATACCTGACATATGCTTCCTTCGTTTTCTTAACCAAACCCTCAATTTCTTTAGTCTTCCAGCATTCCTTACACCTACTAGTCTTCCCTTTCACCCTGACAGGAATATACTTTCTCTGGATTCTTGTTATCTCATTTCTGAAGGCTTCCCATTTTCCAGCCGTCCCTTTACCTGCGAACATCTGCCTCCAATCAGCTTTCAAAAGTTCTTGCCTGATACTGTCAAAATTGGCCTTTCTCCAATTTGGAACTTCAACTTTTAGATCTGGTCTATCCTTTTCTATCACTATTTTAAAACAAATAGAATTATGGTCGCTGGCCCCAAAGTGCTCCCTCACTGACACCTCAGTCACGTGCCCTGCCTTATTTCCTAAGAGTAGGTCAAGTTTTGCACCTTCTCTAGTAGGTACATCCACATACTGAATCAGAAAACTGTCTTGTACACATTTAAGAAATTCCTCTCCTTCTAAACCTTTAACACTATGGCAGTCTCAGTCGATGTTTGGAAAGTTAAAATCCCCTACCATAACTACCCTATTATTCTTACAGATAGCTGAGATCTCCTTCCAAGTTTGTTTCTCAATTTCCCTCTGACTATTAGGGGGTCTATAATATAATCCCAATAAGGCGATCATCCCTTTCTTATTTCTCAGTTCCACCCAAATCACTTCCCTGATGTATTTCCAGAAATATCCTCTCTCAGCACAGCTGTAATGCTATCCCTTATCAAAAATACCACTCCCCCTCCTCTCTTGCCTCCCTTTCTATCCTTCCAGTAGTATTTGTATCCTGGAACATTAAGCTGCCAGTCCTGCCCATCTCTGAGCCATGTTTCTGTAATTGCTATGATATCCCAGTCCCATGTTCCTAACCATGCCCTGAGTTCATCTGCCTTCCCTGTTAGGCCCCTTGCATTAAAATAAATGCAGTTCAATTTATTAGTCCTACCTTGTCCCTGCCTGCCCTGACTGTTTGACTCACTTCTGTTCTCAGCTGTACTCATCTCAGATCGATCTCTTTCCTCATTAGGAATAAAAGAATGACTAGGGTAGGAATAGGTCCAATCAAGGATAGTAATGGGAAGTTGCGTGTGGAGGCTGAAGAGATTGGGGAGGCACTGAATGAATACTTTTCGTCAGTATTCACTCAGGAACAGGACATTGTTGTCGATATGAATACTGAGGCACGAATAAGTAGAATGGATGGCTTTGAGATATGTAGAGAAGAGGTGTTGGAAATTCTGGCAAGGGTGAAAATAGATAAGTCCCTGGGCCTGATGGTATTTATCCTAGGATTCTCTGGGAAGCAAGGGAGGAGATTGCAGAGCCATTGGCCTTGATTTTTATGTCCTCTTTGTCTACAGGAGTAGTGCCAGAGGACTGGAGGCTAGCAAACGTGGTTCCCTTGTTCAAGAAGGGGAGTAGGGATAATCCTAGTAACTATAGGCCAGTGAGTCTCACTTCTGTTGTGGGCAAAGTCTTAGAGAGAATTGTAAGGGATAGGATTTATGCACATCTGGATAAGAATAATGTGATCAGGGATAGTCAGCATGGTTTTGTGAAGGGCAGGTCGTGCCTCACAAACCTTATTGAATTCTTTGAGAAGGTGACTAAGGAGGTAGATGAGGGGAAAGCGGTAGATGTGGTATATATGGATTTTAGTAAGGCGTTTGATAAGGTCCCCCATGGTAGGCTACTGCAGAAAATACAGAGATATGGCATTGAGGGTGAGTTGGAGGTTTGGATTAGGAATTGGCTGGCTGGAAGAAGACAGAGGGTAGTAGTTGATGGCAAAGGTTCATCTTGGAGTGCCATCACTAGCGGTGTTCCGCAAGGATCTGTTTTGGGACCATTGCTGTTTGTCATTTTTATAAATGACCTGGAGGAAGGGTTAGAAGGTTGGGTGAGCAAGTTTGCGGATGATACGAAAGTCGGAGGAGTTGTAGACAGTGAGGAAGGATGTGGCAGGTTACAGCGGAATATAGAGAAGCTGCAGAGCTGGGCAGAAAGGTGGCAAATGGAGTTCAATGTAGCTAAGTGTGAGGTGATTCACTTTGGTAAGAGTAATAAAAAGATGGGGTACTAGGCTAATGGTCGGATACTTGGTAGTGTGGAAGAGCAGAGGGATCTTGGTGTCCATGTACACAGATCTCTGAAAGTTGCCACCCAGGTAAATAGTGCAGTGAAGAAGGTATATGGCGTACTGACTTTTATTGGTAGAGGAATTGAGTTCCGGAGTCCTGAGGTCATGCTGCAGTTGTATAAGACTCTGGTGCGGCCGCATCTGGAATATTGTGTGCAGTTTTGGTCACCATACTATAGGAAGGATGTGGCGGCACTGGAACGGGTGCAGAGGAAGTTTACCAGGATGTTGCCTGGTATGGTAGGAAGATCTATGAGGAAAGGCTGAGGCACTTGGGGTTGTTTTCATTGGAGAAAAGAAGGTTTAGGGGTGACTTGATAGAGGTGTACAAGATGATTAGAGGGTTAGATAGGGTTGACAGTGAGAACCTTTTTCCACGTATGGAGTCAGCTATTACAAGGGGGCATAGCTTTAAATTAAGGGGGGGTAGATATAGGACTGATGTTAGGGGTAGGTTCTTCACTCAGCGAGTCGTAAGTTCATGGAATGCCCTGCCAGTAGCAGTAGTGGACTCTCCCTCTTTATGGGTATTTAAGCGGGCATTGTATAGGTATATGGAGGATAGTGGGTTAGTGTAGGTTAGGTGGGCTTTGATCGGCGCAACATCGAGGGCCGAAGGGCCTGTACTGCGCTGTATTCTTCTATGTTCTATGTTCTATGTTCTCACTATCTCCCTGGGTCCCCCCCGCCTTACTAGTTTAAATCCTCCCAAGCAGTTCTAGCAAATTTCCCTGCCAGTATATTAGTCCCCTTCCAATTTAGGTGCAATCCGTCCTTCGTGTACAGGTCACTTCTACCCCAAAAGAGATTCCAATGATCCAAGAATGTGAATCCTTTCCCATACAACAGCTCCTCAGCCATGTATTCATCTGCTCTATCCTCCTATTCCTGCCCTCACTAGCTCGTAGCACTGGGAGTAATCTAGACATTACTACCCTTGAGGACCTCCTTTTAAAATTTCTGCCTAACTCTCTGTAATCTACCTTCAGAGTCTCAACCTTTTTCCTTCCACTGTCGTTGGTTCCAGTGTGGACAATGACCTCCTGCTCCCCCGTGAGAACATTCTGCACCCTCTCTGAGACATCCTTGATCCTGGCAACAGGGAAACAATACACCATTCTGCTTTTTCTCTAATGGCCACAGAAATGTCTGTCTGTACCTCTGACTACAGAACCCCCTAACACAATTGATCTCTTGGAAGCCGACGTACCTAGAGCCAGTCTCAACACCAGAAACTTGGCTGTTTGTGCTACATTCCCCTGAGAATCCATCACCCCCTACATTTTCCAAAACAGCATACCTGTTTGAAATGGGTCTATCCACAAAAGACTCCTGCACTAGCTTCCTACCTCTCTCACTCTTCCTGGAGTTAACCCATCTATGTGACTGTATCTGAGACTTTCCCCCCTTCCTATATCTGCCATCCATCACATACTGTTGCTGTTACAAATTCCTCATCGTTTCTATCTGTCTCTCCAACCGATCCACTCGATCTGATAAGATTCGCATCCAACAGCATTTATGGCAGCTATAATCCGCAGTAACCCTTAAACTCTCTTTAAACTCCCACATCTGACAAGAAGTACATATCACTGCAAAGGCTATTTTTGCTCCTTCACAATCTACAAACCCAGAAAATAACACCGTCTTATTCCTCTACAAACACTGCCCCAGGTTAAATTAATAGCTATGGATTATATTTTAAGTTTAATCAAGAGACTTATCTCCAAAAACATATAATCAAGAAAGAATCCACTACATTCACTACTGCAGCCTTTCTCTTGGACAGACTTAAAACTACAATTAACTTATCTGATTCTGTGCTGTGAACTTCGCCCAACAGTTCCTCCAAGATTAGTTGTGAATTTCATTGTTTGTTCAGTTCCTCCAAGATTAGTTGTGAATTTCGCTGTTTGTTAATTTTCCCAGGTGCACTCCGATGTCCAGCAATACACGAATTCAAACAGCAAAGGCGGTAACTGTGCAGGTTCTCTCTCTCTCTCTCTCTCTCTCTCTCTCTCTCTCTCTGTCCTGCACTGTCCTCACCACGTCCTTCCTTTGTGTGTTATTCTCCCTTTTAAAACCGCTGTTGTTTTGACTTTTTTTTCCCCAAAGTTCCAAAACAATGCAACAGCATATAAAACGTAATTGCTGCTCCAGGAATTCGAGGAAATCACCTTCAACACCTAAAATACCTCAAAAAAAAGGAGCAGCTCTTACAGCTAGAAATTTTTCCCAGCCTCCATCTTGGATTACCCAGAATCCTCGTATGTGCATGGTTTACAAAAATGTGGTCTTCAAAATGCTGGCTGTTCATTTGAAGCACATTGACACAAACACTATGTTATTCTCTTTCGTGCACAGCAACTCTAGTCAATCCATTACCTTGTTGTTCTTGCACTGAGCAGATAGTGTTCTGGGTTATTTCTGTACATCCCAGGGTCCAGGACCACGAGCTGAGGACTGCAGTAAAGCTTGGGGCAACTGCTGCCAAGGTGCAGTGGGGAAATACCACTAAGATCTTTCTGCCTAAGTTAAATTGGGGTATGTTCAGTAATCCTGGTACCTCAATTATATACAAGTGTAGTCTTGTACAAGTGAGAAATGCCTTTGGTTTGTTTGTTGGACAGAGTCAAACATCAATGTTTGTTTGTTTTCTCATAAACTTCAGTAGAAAATATATAGATATAAAACAACCTCTGTATCTGAATGTCAATTATCCGAATTTCGGATTATCCGAACAAGATCTCAAGCCCCCTAAAAACGTCATCCGAACAATTAGTAATCCGAACAAAACACCCTTCGCCTGTCTCATTCATATAATTGAGGTTGTCCTATATATTTGAATAAATTTTATGAATAACATATATTTTTGAAATAAAAAAACTTCTATAGCAATGGTCTTTATTTTGTGGACAACTCGTGAATCTTACTTACCATTTTCTACCAGAAGAAGTGACTAACTGCAATAGAGGTTTGCTACATGTCTACTGTTCATCAAACCAGTGTTCAGAGGCCAGAAATCTATTCTCCACTGACCAGATTCCCTAAAGTGGCACTTGGTCTTTAGTTTCTGTCTCAGAGGCAAGAATGCCACCACAGAACTGAGGCCCACTGCTTGTGGAGTTTGTAATCAGCAGATTGCCATAATTGGTACAATGCTATGAGAATTCATTGGGTCTAAAGTCAGTGTTGAGATCTCAAAAGGGCCAATCCCTCCAAATTGAATTCAGTTGTCCAGCACCTCTGCTGGGTTTGTCCTGCTGGGAGAAAAGGCCATTTCAAGGTGATAGTGATGGTGGAGTCTGGGCCATTAGCTGAAAGATCTGATCTTACAAAATGATCATATCAGATTATTGTTTTGCAGCTTTCCAAAGTTTGGCACCAGTCCTCACATGTTATAGAGGAAGACAGCTGGGTTTGGTGTGTCTTTGTTGTGTCTAAATATAAAGCTTAGGTTGAAAGGACAATTTACAGAAAATGCTTCAAATAACCACTTCACACAAGACTGATGAATCACGTAAATGGTCTTAGCGTAGGATGGTGAAGTTGAAAACCTTAGACTCATTTAAGATACCACTAGGTACATTTGGAATACAGCAAAATTATATCTTTGAATAGATAGACATCCCATATATATATTATTTATGTAATCTAGTGATGCTTGAGACTATGTGGTACCAGCTGCTATATAATACAACATTTGATGACAGTGATGGATTGCATAGGAAATGTGATATAGAGATTGTGAATCAGTTGAGTTATATTTGGTAAAATTGTAACCTTGACTCTTTAATCACTCTACAAAAGCAGCTCAAATACCCTAAAGAGATTAGAAAAGTCATTCTTAAATTACACTGCAAAATAAAGACTTATCAATTTAAGGACTTTATTCACATAGGAACATTAAAAAGCCCATTGAGTTAAACACTTCATTTACTTAGGTATGTCCACACCACATTATGACAACATAATTAGCAACTTCTGTACATCACGATATTCAACTTTCAGAAATACAATGACCCCAGTTCAGTTGTGATTAATTTAATGTGAGAGAATACAGAATGCTGTAATACAGGCTATGTGACAAAGAATGATAGCTATTTCAGCAGTAAACCCCTTCTTGTTAGATCCACAACAGAGACACTTCAATGCTTTTCTCTGTTCTTAATCTATATATTTGAATATATTTCCTCTTGAAGAATTTATCTAATTCTCCCTTCTGTGCTGACTTGTTTTTAGGAGACACTTGTAGTTATGCATTCTATGCACTAATAATTTGCTGCTTGGAAAAGCTGTTTAGCCTCTTCTTTTATGTTTCCAACATTAATCCCAAGTTTCTGTTATGTTATTACTGGTTCACCTATCTAACAAAGGAAAGAAAGCATTCCCAATGCAACTTTTAATCCTTCCACACTTTGAGCTGTTCAATTAAATCCTCCCTAACCTTCTCTGTGTAGCCTATGTTTAAGACTTTCTAATCAGTAATAAGACTGCATAAATTTATGTTTCGAGTCAGAAGGATAGAAGAGATTTTTCATAAAACAAATTATTATAGTATGAAATGCTTCACTATGAATGGTCTTTGGAGCTTAGTCAACCATAGTGTTTAAGATGAATTAGTCAAACGCTTGAGGAAAATGGAGGAACATCAAGTGATTAAAATTAAAATATTAGTGAAGGCCAAAATACCCCATCATGTTTCATCTTGCTTTTCATTAATTTACTGAGTTAATAATTGTATGCTTTATTTTTACAATCATTAAAAGCAACGGACTTATAGAAATACTGGAGGCATAAACTACCATTCTCTTTTCTAAATTGATACTGATCCCATAGAGGACTGATCAGATTGTGACCCAGACCATGCTGTGGAACTGATAGTTCTGATGTAGCGAGGAATGATGAGTCTGTTGAAGAGTATGTTCCAAGTGTTGACAGTTGTGTTCTTAATACATTGTCTGTTTGTTTTCCAGGATACTAATCATCACAGTTTTAGGTGAGCTAAATGATCAGATTATGACAGTTAAATGAGATAGCTTTGGCAAATAGAATTAAGGAGAATCCAAAGGGGATTTACAAATACATTAAGGACAAAAGGGTAACTAGGGAGAGAATAGGGCCCCTCAAAGGTCAGCAAGGTGGCCTTTGTGTGGAGCTACAGAAAATGGGGGAGATACTAAATGAATATTTGGCATCAGTATTTACTGTGGAAAAGGATATGGAAGATATAGACTGTAGGGAAATAGATGGTGACATCTTGCAAAATGTCCAGATTACAGAGAAGGAAGTGCTAGATGTCTTGAAACGGTTAAAGGTGGATAAATCCCCAGGACCTGATCAGGTGTCCCGACAACTGTGTGGGAACCGAGAGAAGTGATTTGCTGGGCATCTTGCTGAGATATTTGTATCATCGATAATCACAGGTGAGGTGCCGGAAGACTGGAGGTTGGCAAACATGGTGTTGCGGTTTATGAAGGGTGGTAAGGTCAAGCCAGGGAACTATAGACCAGTGTGCCTGACCTCGGTGGTGGGCAAGTTGTTGGAGGGAATCCTGACAGACAGGATGGACATGTATTTGGAAAGGCAAGGACCGATTCGGGATAGTCAACATGGCTTTGTGCATGGGAAATCATGTCTCACAAACTTGATTGAGTTTTTTGAAGAAGTAACAAAGAAGATTGATGAGGGCAGAGCAGTAGATGTGATCTATATGGACTTCAGTCAGGCGTTCGACAAGGTTCCCCATGGGAGACTGATTAGCGAGGTTAGATCTCATGGAATACAGGGACAACTAGCCATTTGGATACAGAACTGGCTCAAAGGTAGAAGACAGAGGGTGGTGGTGGAGGGTTGTTTTTCAGACTGAAGGCCTGTGACCAGTGGAGTGCCACAAGGATCAGTGCTGGGCCCTCTACTTTTTGTCATTTACATGGATGACTTGGACACGAGCATAAGAGGTACAGTTAGTAAGTTTGCAGTTGACACCAAAATTGGAGGTGTAGTAGACAGCGAAGAGGGTTACCTCAGATTACAACAGGATCTGGACCAGACGGGCCAATGGGCTGAGAAGTGACAGATGGAGTTTAATTCAGATAAATGCGAGGTGCTGCATTTTGGGAAAGCAAATCTTATCAGGACTTATACACTTAATGGTAAGGTCCTAGGGTGTGTTGCTGAACAAAGAGAGCTTGGAGTGCAGGTTCATAGCTCCTTGAAAGTGGAGTCACAGGTAGATAGCATAGTGAAGGTGGTGTTTGGTATGCTTTCGTTTATTTGTCAGCGTATTGAGTACAGGAATTGGGAGGTCATGTTGCAGCTGTACAGGACATTGGTTAGGCCACTGTTGGAATATTGCGTGCAATTCTGGTCTCCTTCCTATCGGAAAGATGTTGTGAAACTTGAAAAGGTTCAGAAAAGATTTACAAGGATGTTGCCAGGGTTGGAGGGTCTGAGCTACAGGGAGAGGCTGAACAGGCTGGGGCTGTTTTCCCTGGAGCATCGGAGGCTGACGGTGACCTTATAGAGGTTTACAAAATTATGAGGGGCATGGATAGGATAAATAGACAAAGTCTTTTCCCTGGGGTCGGGGAGTCCAGAACTAGAGGGCTTTGGTTTAGGGCGAGAGGGGCTACTTTTTCATGCAGAGGGTGGTACGTGTATGGAATGAGCTGCCAGAGGATGTGGTGGAGGCTGGTACAATTGCAACATTTAAGGGGCATTTGGATGGGTATATGAATAGGAAGGGTTTGGAGGGATATGGGCCAGGTGCTGGCAGGTGGGACTCCATATCCCTCTAATCCTTTCCTATTCATGTTCTCATCCACATGCCTTTTAAATGGTGTAATTGTACCCATCTCCACCAATTCCTCTGGCAGCTCGTTCCAGACAAGCACCACCCTCTGCATGAAAAAGTAGCCCCTTATGTCCTTTTTAACTCTTTCCCCCTCACCTGAAACATATGCCCTCTAGTTTTGGACTCCCCCACCATAGGATAAAGATCTTAGCTATTCACCCTATCCATGCCCCACATGATTTTATAAGGTAACCCCTCAGTTTCAGATACTCACACGCCAGTAGTGGAGTTTTTGTCACAAATCAGCCATTTGTCATTGAATGTCAGAACATGCTCAAGGGTCTAACTGGCTTCTTCCTGTTCTAATTGCATGAACCAAATAAATAACTGAACTATTGCCGTTAACAAAGGCAACTGTTTCATGTCTTATTCTACTAAAGTATTCACTTATAAATTTTCACACAATGGTCAATTTCATTTCATTGCTTCCTTTAAGAAATTACAGGGGACCAATAATGGCAGACACATGGTTATCCAGTCCGAAGATTCTAATTCTTCTTCTGCACATTGACTTGCTTTTCCTCACATGTTCACTTTGGCTCAACTGGCACTGTTTCTTCAAACTCACGAACTACAAGGTCTTTTGTAGTTGTCCTTGTGCATGCAATTGTCATCAAAGGGATGCAGAATACAGGGCTCTGTACACAATGAATCATATACTCTTTCAGGATAAATAAGTAATCTACTAATAAAAGGATTCCATATAGCCTCAAAGAGAGAAGAACATACCTATTTTGAATTCCCAGTCCAGGTTTATGTTCACTTTTATGATGTTTCTGCTGTGCTATAAGGGTAGCTTTTCCGATTTTCAGAAAATATAACAAATCTCAGCCTCACTTGACCAAAATGTGTGCTTCCATAATTCAAATGCACAATCTTTATTGTAATGATCATGAATTGAAATCATCAATTTAATCTTTAACTGGTTCACATCAAGCTGCTAATACATCAATGATTGTCTGGACACTGAATAAATACACCGTTGGTTTAGTACATGAATGTGGAACAATTTTTTTAAAAATTCCCTACCATGTTAAGCAAAGAAAATCATGCATTGCTATCAAACATTGCTTGACCCCAGAACAGCAGAAAATGTTTACAGCAATGGCACTGTTGAAGCCATAATTTTATGTAGAAAATGCATCAGCACAACAAAGGTCATACAAATAGCAATAAACTAATATCAATGAGATTGTCTGTTTAATTGTGTTAGAGAGAGTTAACTATTGACCAAGACACTAGGCAGTAATTAATTTTGGTGCTTCAAATAGTGCCATGCAATCATTAACATTCATTTGAGAAGAAAGATGGGCACCCTTAGTTTAATATCTCACTCAAAAATGACACCTTCAACCCTACTTTGCTTTCTTGATAATACCCTGAAGTGTCAACTAAACGTATGTGTCAAAGTCCCTGAAGTGAGAATTGAATCCACAGCAATCTGACTTCAAGATAGATTAGAGGGAGTGTTACCAATTCACCATCATGTTCACCACTATGTACATGTAGCAATCCTTCCATTCTACACAATTCTATTGATTGGATTGCTATAATAGAAGATAGACAGAGGTAAACAGTAAAGTCAAGGTGACTCCCAGAACTTCAACTGAGATGGAATTTCAAATCTATTCTGATATCATTCTGATTCATGAGTTTGATGATTTTAAATATGATATTTCAAATATTGAAATGTTTTAAATGTCCAATACTTCATGCAGGAATATTATATCTGCATAAAACAAAAGGGGTTATTTATTATACAGCATTTCATTCAAATGGAAAGTAAATAACTTTGAAATTGTTAGTTGCTTGAAGTTTTAATATGCATGGTTTAAAAGTGGGCCAAATTAAAATGTTGCAAGTTCCAGAGTGCTTTATAGTAAGCTGCACTGAATAAATAGGTGAGGTCCATCAGACCAATTGTCTACTTAAGTATACTTCTGTGTCATTAAAATTAAATCTTCCAAACTATGAATCAAAATATTAACATCAGCTATTGTTTGAAAATCACAAATGTGGTGCAGTAATAGATAGGTGAATCAAAACTTCAAATAATGGCCTTACCTCAAGGTACACAACCCAAGGCATCACCAGGATTGCTACGAGCAGGTCTGCTACCGCCAAGCTGACAACGAGATAGTTGGTCGTCGTTTGCAAAGACTTTTCTCTCAGCACTGCCAGGCACACCAGTACGTTCCCAAAAATTATGGCAAAGATCAGTGGTGAGAAAAACAGAGCGTAGTAGTTGTGAGGATGGTTATGATCAGATGAGTTCCGCCATCCCAGGAAAGGATCCGTAAGGTTGACAAATCTAACTACTATTCCAAAGGAAGCCATGAGGAACCATACAATCCAGGAAACTGGGTGAGAAAAGAGACACCATCATCTTGCTTTGATTCAGACAGATACTCGCAAGACAAAGCTTTTCACTGTGCCTCAGTACACGTGACAATAAATTCAATTCAATTCAATTCAATTCAATATGTGCAGTTCCAGTAGGTTATAAGCAATGCTCAGCTCATGATGTGATCTTAGAATCTTTAAAGCTATTAAAATTGAATATTTAATGCATTCAATATATGTGATGAAGGTAATTCTAATTATGCCATGAGGAGTTTGTCACGTTTGATAATTAAACTTGAAAATGACTGATCACGGTTTGTCATTAAACTTACTCATTCTAGCTTGCACTCCCTGTATGTTGTGGTTGGTTGTTTTGTCCACAAGTGATCGAGGTGCAGGTCCTTTATGCAGTCTTCTTCTGTGAGCTAATATAAGTGACTATCGTAAACATACATCTCAGGGGAGCTGTCAGCCTTTTCACATCTATTATTGAGTAGTAGCCGAAGGACCCGGGCACAAAGCAAGTATGATGAATATGTAACTAATTTAATTTGAAGTCAATCTTACTTAAAATCAGAAATATTGGGTCTGTAGTAGACCTTGTGTCAGTCATCTAAATGGGGCTTTTCCTCCTCATGCCCAGAGTCACAGCTCACCATATGTAACATTACCTGCTTGAGTATAAATTCTTTAGTGCATACAGCATGATGCACCATTAACTTGAAATCATCAAAAACTTTACTGCCTATCCTATCTTGCAGCAATTCCAATTAATCCTTAAATTCAACTCACTCCATGATCTTCCTAGAATCCCTACAGTGTAGAAGCAGACCACTTGACCTTCCAAAGAGCTTTCCATTCAGATCCACCACCCTACTTTATCCACATAACCCTGCATTTCCCATGTTTAGTCCACCTAGCCTGTGCATCCCTGGATGTTATAGGCAATTTAGCATGGTCAATCCATTAATCCTGCACATTTTTGGACTGTGGGAGGAAACCAAAGCAGGGGAGAATGTGAAAACTCTACACAGTCACCTGAGGCTGGAATTGAACCAAGGTGCCTGGCACTATGAGGTAGCAGTGCTAACCACTGAGCCACTGTGCCACCTCACTTTCCACATGTCCATCTCAATAATAGCATCCAGCTCTACAACCCACCAAGACCACTGCACGATCTCCAATCCTGGCTCACATATCTCCATTTTGAATAATTCCATCAATGGTGGCATTCTTTCTGTTGCAAGGCCTTAAGACAATTTTCTGTTTAAACTTCATTGTCTTTCTGATTGAAGCATTCCATCTGTTGGTTATGTGTGAGTAGTGTTAAGATTGGTGAAGTGACCCTTACCAAAAGATTGAATGGGTGTTTTCCTGCTGTATCTCACCAAACCTGCCATTGAGGCCTCATGGTGAGAACAATGCTGTATTTCAGCATGATCTTAACACATGTTGTTCCAAGAGCAACGCGCCACTCACTAAGGTCCCGGAATTGACTGGCATCCCTGGAACTGGTGCCATATCGTCCATTTAGGTAAGCTCAGTCAGCCCAGGGCTGCCCTGCACGATTCGTGACATCTGTCCCAGCCACAGCATACCAGGAAAAGTCAGCATTCTACTTTATGGACTAGGTCCTAGGGTTCTTGCTGGACTGGGATGTTGTAGAGGTAGGGTCATTGTTTTCCTTCAACACCAACACAGGATATTATGGCATCAGACCATGCCAACGAGGCCTGAAGTTTCCAGGCATGTTGAAGCAGTCTCTGCCATCTGAAGGAATGCCCAGCACTGTAGGAAAAAGGTCAATGCCCTCCACCTTCTCTCTGCTCCTTGACACTCATTGCCTTTCTCTCATTCCAGCAGCAAAACCATCTACAATAGGGCAGAAGAAGTAATGCCGAGTGGTGTGGTATGCCTGCCCATCATTTAGCTCCTCATAAGCAGAGGTTTCTGATTCTGACTGCCCTGAGCAATAGACAATAGACAATAGACAATAGGTGCAGGAGTAGGCCATTCTGCCCTTCGAGCCTGCACCACCATTCAATATGATCATGGCTGATCATCCTTAATCAGTATCCTGTTCCTGCCTTATCTCCATAACCCTTGATTCCACTATCCAACTCTTTCTTAAATAAATCCAGAGACTGGGCCTCCACTGCCCTCTGGGGAAGAGCATTCCACACAACCACCACTCTCTGGGTGAAGAAGTTTCTCCTCATCTCTGTCCTAAATGGTCTACCCCATATTTTTAAGTTGTGTCCTCTGGTTTGGCACTCACCCATCAGTAGAAACATATTTCCTGCCTCCAGAGTGTCCAATCCTTTAATAATCTTATATGTCTCAATCAGATCCCCTCTCAGTCTTCTAAACCCAAGGGTATACAAGCCCAGTCGCTCCAGTCTTTCAGCGTAAGGTTATCCCGCCATTCCAGGAATTGACCTTGTGAACCTACGCTGCACTCCCTCAATAGCCAGAATGTCTTTCCTCAAATTTGGAGACCAGAACTGCACACAGTACTCCAGGTGTGGTCTCACCAGGGCCCTGTACAGCTGCAGAAGAACCTCTTTGCTTCTATACTCAATCCCTCTTGTTATGAAGGCCAGCATGCTATTAGCCTTCTTCACTATCTGCTATACCTGCAAGCTTATCTTCATTGACTGGTGTATAAGAACACCCAGATCTCTCTGTACTGCCCCTTTACCTAAATTGATTCCATTTAGGTAGTAATCTGCCTTCCTGTTCTTGCCAAAGTGGATAAACATACATTTATCCACATTAAACTGCATCTGCCATGCATCTGACCACTCACTTAACCTGTCCAGGTCACCCTGTAATCTTCTAACATCCTCCTCACATTTCACCCTGCCACCCAGCTTAGTATCATCAGCAAATTTGCTAATGGTGTTACTAATACCATCTTCTATATCATTAATATATATTGTAAAAAGCAAGGTCTGGACTGGTATCAGAGGCATGCCTACTCTTACTGACCCAGGATGGCCTGAGTGAAGGCTATCCCCCTGGACTGGCCTGAGGCCTGCTGACAGCTGTGAGAAGCTTCCTTTGCTTTGTGTCTGTGCTAAAGGGCACAGCTGTCATATGTGTCTGGTATCTCCAGCTGAGGCAGAAAGCACAAATAAAAAGGCAAGGCAGGAATGCTGTGAGAACCTAGATGGACTCTGAATGAGTGAGCACTGTGTCAGTGAGTGAAGAGCTCAGAGATACAGGCTGCTTCAGTTCATGAACTGGCTGCGTGTGTCCCTGAGCACACAATGTCAGCATTACAATGAGAATTACCAGGGCAGCATTAAAGTGCGGAAACATCCTGTGAGTGAATTGGAAAGGTGCCATGGGTTCTTAGAGGCTGGTCCTGAGAGGATGCCAATGTCTGTGCTTAAGGCTGGTGCCCATGGAGCATGCCTGGGATGTTGGTGCCTGTGCCCAAAATGGAGATCTTTTCGGAGGAAGCAGCATGTTGTACCTGCCAAGTACTCACTCTGGATTCCATGTTGAGTTTTCCCAGAGTCCATCTGGCTTCTCACAGCATCCCTGCCTTGCCTTTTTTGTGCTTTCTGCCTCAGCTGGAGATACCAGACACATATGTCTGTGCCCTATAGCACAGACACAAAGCCAAGGAAGCTTGTCACACCTGTCAGCAGGCCTTAGTCCAGTCCAGGGGGATAGCCTTCACTCAGGCAGTTGATACAGTGAGTTTGGTAAGATCACAACCAGCGGAGAGTTAACAGGCTGTTAAATAACCAATAAAGGGGGTGAATTGGGAACTTGCTGGTCTCTGTCACACCACTTGAGCAAAGTGAGGAAGTTGCAGCAAGATGATCCCAAAGTTGAGATGACCATTTTCCCATTCTGCCACATAGCTCACCATAGCCCATATCACTCAGAGCCTGGTAAGATTCTGCATGCTCTCTTTTCCTTTACTCATTTACATATTCTTTAAAACCTGTATCTTTGATCAAACTCTCAGCATCTGTTTCAACATCTCTTCATGGAGCTTGCCTTCAAATTTCATTTCATTTGTTGTCACTCTGTGATGAACTTCAGGCTAGGCTGATGGTGCTTTAAAAATGCAAGCACTTGTTGTCATCGGTGAAGATTATCACACTGACATTCCACCCCAGACACTTGGATTTTTTAGTAAATTAAATGGTGAAAGATATAGTTTGCATGTTTATTTCTGGGCACAGAACATGAAACTGTAACACAAAATTAAACATTTATGCAGAGAAAGATGGTCAGGATGGATACTGTGAGAAACAGGAAATACAGTCACATTGATGTGAAATAGACTTTAAGACACATTTTAAGAACAGGTTGAAAGTGCTCTGCTCTCCATCCAAGCCATGACTGAATTGTGTACATTGATGCTGACCCTATACAAAGGAGAAAAGTGCTTCATAATTGATATTTTAATTAAGCTACACATTTGATTTCAGATGCATTAAAAGTAAGGCTATTTGTGTAATTTGGGAAACCAAATTTAGGATGCTGAGGGAATTAAGGATAAAAGTTACAAAGCCTCTGGACAACATCGTCCAATCCTTCTTATGTCAAGAGATGGTGGCAGAGAAATGAAGGAATACAGATGTTAAACCATTGTTCAAAAATTGGATGATAAATTTATAAGCATTTGTGTACACCTGATAAATAGAATCCTCCCCTTGTGCGATACTCCTTTATAATTCTATTCTATGAATTATCTAATTTTGTTAGCTCTTGTCCATTTCAGCCTAGGCTTGAAATCTTAACAATTTCAAATTTCTGAGGAGAAAATAAATATACTGTATAATCTCCACACTTAAAACTTTATATTCATAAACTACAAGTTTTGGTCTCAACAAATCTGAACTCATTGCTGAAATATTAAAGACCTAAACAATGCAGATAGGCAACACTGAGCTGAACTTTAAATCCAGGGTGGGGAACCCAATGACAGCCCACTTCTAACCATACGGTGCATTCAAATCAATAACACAATTTTAAAATGCAAATGTCAGAATTGGTCTGGAGTCAGGTTTGGTGCCCAATTAATAGCTTTCTACATTGCCTATAGCAGAAGATAGTTTTCAATCGAGTAACATGAAGTGTGTGATTTATCTATATTTTAATGTCATTTTCTTCGAGGTTGGATTTTGAAATAGTGGCATATGGGTTTTGATCTGTGCGTATGCACCAGTTTAATTTTTAACTGCTCAATATTTATGAAACTATTACTTTTCTAACCAGTGTGAGAGGAAGAGTTCCAGGAGCGATAATGCAAATTTGTTTGCTTGAGAGAATTTTATGAGTGGACAGGGTAAACATTGAAGATCACTGCTTTCAGTTAGAAGAGTTGGGAATTGACTTTCTTTGTTTAGGGAAGAAAACCATAGCTTGGAAAATACTTTGCTCAACTTACTAAAGTCTGGATGAAGATAGATATATCAAACTGTTTCTCTTAGTGAAAGGAATTAGTTAGGAAAAGTTAGGAAATAGATTACCAAAATGTAGGGATTTTAATTTGAAAATTCCAGACCAGAAGTGGTTGGTTAGAATATTAAAGGGGCATTTAGACACTGAAAAGGCCTACGCTCTGTTGTGTGAATATTCAAGAATGAAGCTATCAAACTCTCAGACCTGGGAATTGGAAGAAACAGTTAAATCAATCCCAAAGATGTGACAGAGAAGGGAACTCTCTCTGAGTTTTGAGCATTATAAAATGATTATGCTAGGATATATGCAATTGTATTTTTACTGTTTGTTTCAAAATATTTCAAATTATGAAATATATAAACAGCTTGTTTATTTTATTTTATCTCAGTGTAATAACTTTGTTTTATTGTTAAGCCCAAGTCTACAGCATCATGTTGTTTGATCTATCAAGGTTGATTTCAGTCCGCAAATCTGATTTGTCCAACAATCAGATCAGCTCCGATGATAATTATGATGGCTTTCAGAGGCAGCTGGTCACCATGACTGGTCTTTGTCTTTTTCTTGTGAAATGAAACAGACAGGAAAACAGAAAATTAGCATGCTCAATTTGGACAGTCCATAAAACTGTCCAAAGACTCACTTGTTAGCTGCTGAATGCATTCTGCTCAAATGATGGCAACTTTGTGTCATTATATTAGCATCTATTTTTGACTATTTTTCTTCCAACAGAAGTAAATAACAGTTTCTTGTTGGGGCCCTCACTTCCGTGCATAATGCGCCAAGCTATTTGCTTTTCCCATTCTCATCTTTGAAAGTCTGTTTCTCTCTGTCTCAGGCCAGGTCTTTAACTCTGCAACAGGCTTAACAGCAAATGTAGTTGAAGAAATGTGGAATTGCCTGCTCCCTGTGCCTTTTCCCTCCCTTTGAAAACTGCAAATGTCCTGAGGCATTGGAAGGCTGATACGTCACCCAAATATGCTGCTTCCAAAATTTGCTATTGACTACCCTCATCCCCATGGACAATTCAAAATTCTGCCCAATATCCATATATTTGCGTAGCAGTATTTATTTTACATTTACTTTATTTTTTGTTATTTGTCCAAGACGCTCCCACACAGCAACTGAAGTCAGCAGAGAAATCCCGTTATGGGAATACGGGCAGGCATAAGATCCATGGGGAAGAGCAGAGAAGGGGAGTAATTGAACAGTTTTTTTTTAAAGAACTTGCACAGGCACAATTTGGCAAATATCCTTCTGTGCTGAATGATTTTATGATCTTAGTAATAGTCATTTCATTCTATGTTGTAATTTCATTCACAGTGCCAAGAAACATCATGCAGATATTACGCAACATTAAATATCTCAGTGACATTAATGTCAACAAATTCATGAAAATCATAAAACAACAATAAAGCACAGCCTTAGAATCCCCAATGTGCTGTACACAGCCCCCGTGTAATCTCAAAGGAACAAAGACCAATGAAAGAAATGTTGTTAAGTCTGTCTCTGTAACTTATTTTGTGAGAGACCAATAATTGAAAAAGATAGAGGATTAAGGGATGTAATACAGCAACCTGTTGAAGATTGGTGAGGAAGGAGTTTTTACATTTCATTTTAAAAACTGTAGGACAAAACAGCAACAACTTATATAATGTCCTTGATGTTGGACAGGACCGCAAGGCACTCTGCAAAAGCATTATAAAAACAAATAAGATACTAAATCACATAAGGAGAGGTTAGGTTGGAAGAAAAGGAGAGGTATTTAAGGAGAGTCTTAAATAAGGAAATATAGATAGAGAGACAGAGATAAAAGCAAAACTAAATGTTGGATGTACTCAGAGTTCAAGTAGAACCTGTAGAGAAAAAGAAATCTTTAAGATTGGTGATTAGACAATCAACCATAGATCAGGCATGTTAACTCTCCACAGATATTGCCTCCACGGAGGATTTCAAGCTTTTTCTGTTGCTATGGCAGATTTCCAGAATTTTGCAACACGTAACCTCAACATTCTTGAGGTAACAGAAGTGAGTTCTCAGGGAGCAACTGGTCTGGTAATAAACTCCTGTTAACTAATGAAACAAATGACAACCAGTAGAAGATTTCATTGGGATTTCTAGACTCATGACAGAATCCAAAGAGCAGGAAGAATCTATTAACATTACCTGTGTCGGTATAACAACATTGTTCCAAACTTTCAAAAGGAAAGAAATGACAATGCAGGAATGGTGGCAATGTTATCCATTTCTATCATCATAGAACTTGCCAGAAAAGCAAATACAAAAAAAACCACAAGAATAAGCAGTACAATCCACTTTACCTCTCTGAGAAAGATCTAATTGTAGTTATTCAGATAGCAAAATATTCTATTGAACAAATTGATATGGCAGATTTAACTTTGATGCCAGATGATGAGTCAACAAAACCTCAAGAGCAATATTTCAAACTTTGTCTTCTAGACAGGAATTACCAGTGACAGAGATAATGATATGTAAATCCTCTAGAATCACAACTGAGGGTGTGAAAATGTCTAGTTCTCCAGGAAGACATCCAAAAAAGGTGAATTGAAGACATTCAATATGCTCATCAAGCGGAGGTAAAAACTTTACACACTTTGACACAGATATATGAGCAGATTGAGAATTTTAAAAAAGTGGAGACAAGTTGTATACCACTCCACGGAAGCTAGACCAATGCCTACAGATTCAGAACTTGTCAAAAAGAAGTTGCTTGGTCTAAAAATCTGGGTTACTGTAAGGAAGGTCCTTTTTAAATAGAGCTGCCATCTTCTACGATGGACTGTCATACGGCTGTTGGTTTGCTTGCCAAGCTGGTGGTTTGTCACATAACTGTCATGTAGGATCATGTAAATATCAATAAATCAAGTCAAATCAAATACAAAACACAGAGATTGAAGAATTCATATTAGTTTGTTCAATCCATAACTGTTGACAAAGTCTGTGATTTTAAAGTTTTCATTTACATAAGATCTTGCTTTTTTTGACAGACTACAAAGACCTGGAATTTATGTTTTCTTATTAAGTTAATTTAAAGACTGGCCTAATGCTTATTTTGTTGCTTAGCAATGTAGATGAGATTATTAAATCATACATCAATATTTTTTCAAATGCTGTTGAAGCAATCTTGAAGGTTATATTTGGTCCTCTCCAATTATGAGCTAGTCACAGCATTTGTCATGTTCACCACTCTACCCAATTACATTAAACTTAAATCATAATCAGAGAATGGCAGATACAATGTCATCTAAATCAGGGCTTACTGTAAGTAAAAATATATGTTAAAAGCTTTGAATGACAACATTCTGGAGCTGTTACGCATATAAAAAGGAAGTACATTTCAGGCAGTTAGTATTTGCTAATAGTTTACATGTATCATTTACTACGCCATGTTCTTCTAAGCCTGCAACACATTATCGATGAGAATAAGCATCTCGCCAAGACCTTCCCAGTACTTCCTCTTCTCGCCTTTAAACAACCACCAAACCTTTAATAAATCATGATTAGTAGCAAGCTGCCCAGCCTTCAGAACAACATCGTAAAACTCTGCACAGCAACAGCTGCAAGACATGTCAGAGTATCAACATGGGTAACACCATTACACATGGGGACACCTCCCACCATGTACATGGCAGGTACTCATGTCACTCAGCCAACGTGGTCTATCTCATACGCTGCAGACAAGGATGCCCTGAGGCATGGGACATTGGGGAAACCGAGCAGACGCAACAAAACAGATGAATGGACACTGCATAACAATCACCAGGCAGGAGTGTTCCCTCCCAGTCCAGGAACACTTCACCGGTCCAGGACATTTGGCCTTGTACCTTCAGGTGACTGTCCTCCAAGGTGGACTTCAGGACAAACAATAATGCAGAGTGGCTGAGCAGAAGCTGATAGCAAAGTTTGGTACCCATGGGGATGGCCTCAACCAGGACCTTGGGTTCATATCACACTACAGGTGACCCCACTACATTATACACACTCTGTGTGTCACACACACACACACACACACACACACACACACACATACACACACACACACCTACGTATCACACACCCATACAGATCCTCCCCCCTCATAAACAAGCTCTCTCTCTCTCATATGCACTCACACTGACACACACACCCCATCATACACACTCTCTCACACACAGACACATATAATCTGTCACTCCTACAAGTGCACACATATAAATTTATGGGATTAATTTGTTTTTTGCAGAATTACGTTTTATTTTGCTGCATGAATCCATGTAAAACTTTGTAAAACTATACAGAGTCAATCTGATGTAGCACTGGGACACAGACAGACTTTATACCTATTGTTTAAAAAGCTGAGCTATCTGAAGTGTAATGAAGTGAACAAAAGGTTGTGGGATTTACATAACAAAGAACAGAAACCTGCATATCCCATTATAAAAGATGAAATCTTTAACCTAAGATTGTTTACTGTATCACATCTCTGTGACGCTGGACTCCTTTGGCTATAAATTCTGTGAGTATGATCTTATTTTCCACAACCACCTGATGAAGAAGCAGCGCTTCAAAAGCTAGTGCTTCCAAACAAACTTGTTGGAGTATAACCTGGTGTTGTGTGATTTTTAACTAGCAGAGCGCTTTAGGGAACATCTCTGGGACACCCGCACCAATCAACCAAACTGCCCTGTGGCCCAACATTTCAACTCCCCCTCCCACTCTGCCGAGGACATGGAAGTCCTGGGCGTCCTTCACTGCCGCACCCTCACCACCAGACGCCTGGAGGAAGAACGCCTCATCTTCCGCCTCGGAACACTTCAACCCCAGGGCATCAATGTGGACTTCAACAGTTTCCTCATTTCCCCTTCCCCCACCTCACCCCAGTTCCAAACTTCCAGCTCAGCACTGTCCCCATGACTTGTCCTACCTGCCTATCTTCTTTTCCACCTATCCACTCCACCCTCCCCCCACCCCCGACCTATCACCTTCATCCCCTCCCCCACTCACCTATTGTACTCTATGCTACTTTCTCCCCACCCCCACCCTCCTCTAGCTTATCTCTCCACGCTTCAAGCTCTCTGCCTATATTCCTGATGAAGGGCTTTTGCCCGAAACGTCGATTTTATTGCTCCTTGGATGCTGCCTGAACTACAGTGCTCTTCCAGCGCCACTAATCCAGAATCTGGTTTCCAGCATCTGTAGTCATTGTTTTTATCTGATTTTTAACTTTGACCACCCCAGTCCAACACCGGCACCTCCAAACCATTATTGGCAACAGTCACTGAGGAGGGATTCTAATGGATTACTGCCAAGAGAACAAGTTGACTGCTTGTCCCACAGAGAGGGATTCTTTAATATGCAGGCACACTATGATGAGGTGAAAATGGATAGTTCTGATCATTTTGAATTTGCAGATAAACTCCTAAGATAATTCAAATAATTGGATACTGAAACTCAGAGGAAGAAACCCATAATTTTAGTAAGCCCATTGTGCAGTTTTAACTGGGTAGAATAGTGTTATCACATGAAAAAATGGTAAAGAAGGCTAAAGATATTGTTAGCTCATTGGGTGAACTCATTCTATTAAATTGAATTATATGCTGGCCTGCAGAAGTGAAACACTTTCAAAAATAATTTCCTTCATTACTATAAAAGGAATCCTTTAGGAACTAGGTGGCAGTATGGAACATATCAATCAACTCAAGTCAATGGGATGAATATTTCTGATGGCTGCAAGACTGCTGCAGTTTGGGGGAAGAAGAACACGAATCTGAGAAATGGAATTTGGGGGAAAGGAGAAGAATAAGGGTCAAGGGGACCAGGGTTTGTAAGTGGGGAACAATGAAGATAGAAGTCATTGGAAGAACCAGAGAAGAAGAACTGTTTTTGATTGAGGGATTTTAGGTCATGAATGTTTCAGAATAAGTGGTGATCAAGAGAACAGACAACTTCCCAATTCTGTAATACGGACTATGTTTTCACCGTCTTTAGAAATAATGAATACATATTCCCCTTCCTGCATTATAACGCTAAATATCATACCCTTTCATTCCCAATATATGTTTTACCAGGCAAGTTTAATCCCCGCAAACCTTGGCCTCCTCCCCTCCTCCATTCTTCAGAAACCCAACACCCTAAACCACAAGTACATAACCAATGGGAATTATGACAAATACAAATACAAAATAAAATCTCCACAATATAAGGGTATATACACAGGAAAACTATACTAACACCCTGTGATAAATTGTCCTGAACTTAAATTTAAGAGCTACATTGGGGGTGGTGGGGGTGGGGGTGGTGTTAACTAACTTTCTGGGCAAAAGAACCCACAAAATAGGGTGCGATGTCAGTTTCACACTCTACCCGATATTCTCATTATTGACTTCAGTTGATAGCATAATCAGAATGGGTGTAAAACTAATTGTTATAAATCATTTTCTTGATTTTTGGTCAGGAGGAATAAATTAAAAATTCAATCATTACCAACCAATGCATAAAACAAGAAGTTTGTATGATAAGACAATAGACAATAGATGCAGGAGTAGGCCATTCAGCCCTTCGAGCCTGCACCGCCATTCAATATGATCATGGCTGATCATTCCCAATCAGTATCCAGTTCCAGCCTTATCTCCATAACCCTTGACTCCACTATCTTTAAGAGCTCTATCCAATTCTTTCTTAAATGAATCCAGAGACTGGGCCTCCACTGCCCTCTGGGGCAGAGCATTCCATACAGCCACCACTCTCTGGGTGAAGTAGTTTCTCCTCATCTCTGTCCTAAATGGTCTACCCCGTATTTTTAAGTTGTGTCCTCTGATTCGGCACTCCCCCATCAGTGGAAATATGTTTCCTCCTGCCAGAGTGTCCAATCCTTTCATGACTTTAACTTTGAAACACTTCTCTTGTCACCAATTGCTGTTAGAGAAATTGAATGATCAATGTTTGCCTATGAGCAACCCACAATCCATGCTGACAGATCCATGCTCCATATGTTAAGCATATTATTTTGCAGTTGTGCAAAGTAAATCCTGACCAATCTGACACAAACCTGAACCAAATGTGTCTAGTGTAATGGGAGTGTTATCATTTCAATATTAAGAGACATGAACTTTCAATTACATTTCTCAGCAGTTGTCCTTAATAAGAAACTCTGAAGATTACTTTCATGAATGCCTTGACATGTCGATCCAGATTGAGGATTGTTCAGGGGTCCCTCATCTCAGCGACTGTCATTGTGGTAGACTCCTCTTTTTTTGAATTCAAGAGATGAATGCCTTCTGTGGGTTCTCTGATGCCTGAAGACTGAAAATGGTATTGGCCTGAATGTCCACAGAACAGACAGTTCATTATGTCTTTGTTGGTGTTTGGGATAGCTCCAGGAGTAATGCCTTCCTCTGGGCATGTTGGATGTTGTACTTTTGGCACTGAATCTTGTTGAACCAAGTTTCAATGTTAGTCTTTGTTGTAATGCCTACAATGATGATGTTTCAAAAGGATTCTGACAGGACATCTTTGAATCTTGAAGGAGTAACATTGAGGTCTCCTTGTTATGGTCTGTAATGTCTATCACACCAATATAACTTGTATCTAGTTGTTATTATGCAATAAACTACATATTATTTAAGACGAGAGGCTCTTCTTGTCAGACTACTTGGTGGTTTTCTTCTACCACACCAGACCAAACAGATCTCCCTAAAACAAGATGGTGGCAGCAAATCTAGCTGATTGATTTTACATCAAATTAATCTTACTACAGTTTCCACATGGCTAGTCAGCTCCTGTGCTTTTGCAAGTGCTCAGCAATGCAGAAGTTGGTAATGCGCTTTTATTATAGTAACCATACATCATTTGTGCTGACCACCTCCAAGTCAATTCCACATATCAAATATGTTCAATGATCCTGTATTTATTCAAGTGGGGAGGCATGATCTGCTGACCGAAGTTGAATTTTATAGAGGGTGCTCTGAATGCTGTTGATTGTTGTTTGTGATTTTCAACTGCTAGTGAATTGTTATTACAGACCATAGGTATCTTAGCTGACCACTGCAGAATTCTCATAAGGCAGCAGTAGCACCAACTCAGGATTCTGTGCAATATAGAGCGGGGTAAAGACAATAGTCTGTTGGAGTTTGCTTCTAGTCTTCAGCTTAATGCCATGCTTATTCCAGATAGGCACTTGGAGTCAACCATAACTGGCATTGTACTATAGACTCATGCACCATATCAGGACGTATGTAGACTATTTACAGACCTAACTAAAGCTTTTTACAATGTGAGTCTGCCACTTGAGACATGCCTGCAGGCATTAACAGAAGGTCGATTCAGAGAAGTTCGTCACTCTATCCATAGTGTGTGTCTACCCAAGTCACAGATGCATTAATCAGAGAGTATCTGGATTTCAATGTTGTTCGTAGCCAGACTTTTGTCAGTCAGTAAAACAGGAAGAACCAGTGCAGTCCTGCACCCTCCTCAACATTGGCCTTCCAAAGGAATGGGGCTGAGCAGTAAATCCCAAATTAAATCAGAACCCAGCTTTCTTACATTGAGCCATTCCAAATCAAATAACTTCTGCCATATTAAAGATGGACACCTAGTGAAAATGTTGAGGAAATACAGCCCTATTATTTGTAGGTGTAGCTTGAAGAAGGAAAACAGCTTTTAAGAAGCAGAATTAAGTAGGTCTTAAATGCTCAGCACGAGTAATGTTGAAGGAGGAACTTAATCTGAAAATTTGAGAATCTCACAAATTTGAAGGTACTGTTCTTTCAATTTTTGTCCACATTTTCTCGGTTAGAGGCCCCTTTTCAAGCTGCACCCAAAATTGGCACATTGGCAAAACTGAACAATGTGAGAATCCCAGTTTCGCATTACTAATGATAGGAACTTGCACAGCAGATCCTTATATATTTTTGTATCACAATGTAACATACAAGAAAAGAAATAAGCTTTTTAATATAATCGCCTCTTAGAATTATGTGTACTTAATAAAATATTTAAAAAGTTTCGGGGATATATAATTTGTGATCAAGTTTTCTCATGGAGAATAGATATCTGAAATAGCTGTTCACAATGTAGTTACTAAATCCCTCGTTTTAAAATAACTTTAGTGCTGATTTTATTTCTTCTGGAAAGCACACACATTTCTGCATCTTGCTGTGTTGCTATGGCAAGCACCTCGTTAACGATTCATCAAAATACATCACAATAATATGCAAATACTTTGATAGTCCTTTGAGAAATATAGCAAGGTTGTTATGCTAAGTGTAAAAAAGAAAACAATAGAAAATTGCTGAAATTTGCCATGAGTTTATTTTCAATATTAATGTAACTTGCATTTATGTTGTTTAGGTTTGCAAATCCCTCTTAATTTCCATTTCACTTGCATTTCCTTCCAAATACATTAGTGAAGAATCTGAACTGGGGCAAAGTTAATGCTGTAGATAATTGTCACCTCCGAACAGTTGGTTACATTCTGTCTTGGCAGAAATCTATAATTTGCAGTTTAAAATCAAAGTGTCACAAAATGCTGAACAATAGCTGAAGAGCTGTTATGACAAGAGGCCGGGCAGACAAAGGACATTGAAGAGATATCCTACAGCAAGGTTGCAGGCCCAATTTTCTCAGTTGCATGTAAGATAATCCGATAGATTTTTCATTCTAAAATGAACAATCAGTCATTGGTGCACCAGTAGAACTGGCAAAGGATAACAATTTGTTAGCTGTGCATCAATTACTCAAGTAACTTCAAGTCTGGGCGATCGGGACCTCATGTGGGATTGAATCTGCTTTAAATGCGCAGGTTTCAAGAAATTCTAAATATAGTTAATGGAATGCATTTACAGCTTTTATATAAATAATCTCAACTTCTATGATGAACAAAGTTCCAATCAATGAACCTACGCTTACTGTAATACCACTATCTTATTGCATGTTTTGGACTAATACTTGCCATATCTAATATTCTAGTTCAACCTTCCCCAAGCAGAAGTTCCAAGTTTGTCTGCTTTTCAAAGTCATTGAAAATGGATCTGATCTAAAGCCTTTCCTATCAATGTTTGGCCTTAATTGCTATGGGGTTGACGTTTCAAAGCAAGAAAGTCTTGTTACAACTGGTTACAGGATGTTGTTGAGGCTGCCGTGGAGTACCATGTACAGTTTTGATACCCATATTTTTTAAAAATGATCTTATAAAGGGATATACTTGCATTGGAGGCAGTTCAAAAAAAGATTCGCCAGGCAGATTGCTGGAATGAAGGGGTTGACTTATCAAGAATGGCTAAATTAGACCTTAATGAGGCGTGGTCCTGTTGAAACATAAAAAATTCGAAGGGGTTTGACCAAGTATGTGGTGAGAAGATGTTTCCATTCATTGGGAAATCTCAAACTAGGAAACAGTTAACAGAATAAAGGTGTACTTACTTAAGACTTCTACCAGAAGATGATGAACATCTATAATTCTTTACCCAGAGATTTGTAGAGGTTAGAAAGTACTTACAGAGGAGATAGAGAAATATATGGAGTTGATGTGTGTAATGGCATGAAAAGAGAAGTTTGTCCCTGAGGTAGATCCTGTTGAATGGTGGATCAGGCAAGAGGGGCTACTCCTCTTCCTATTTCTTATGGTCTTATTCCTACCTTTTGGCATAATTGGGAAAATCTTCAAACTTTCATAATAATATTATCTTACTACTAGACTTGGTGTAGTTCTCTGCTCTGTAGTTCTCAAGTACTGCATGGTACACAATCATATCACATATTTTGGTGGATAACTCAGGCTGTATATTTGCAATGTTTCTCCAAAAACACTGTGGGCTGCGGGCTTTGATTTAGACTCAATTGGTGATGCAGGCATCAAATTCTCACACTATGACTGAAGTGATTTCATGTTTCGAGTTTCCACACATTAATTTATTGGCAAGATCACAGATGTAAGAGCTTCAATCGATCAGCATAATCAGCAAAGTTTTGAAATGTACTTTTTCTCCATTTGAATTAAGAAAACACTTTTTTAAATGCTTTCTTGGCTAGGAGCATCACTGGCGAGATCAGCATTTGTTGCTCACCCCTACTTTCCCTTGATGTGGTGATAGGGAGCTGGGTTAACTGCTGCAGTCCATCTTGATACATTTGAGAGTCACAAGCTGGTACAATGTGATGAAGTGGATTCATCACAAAAATGAGCGTTTTTGATGAATATCTGAGCCACTACCTGTGAGTAATCTAATTTCTAGTGACTGGAAATGGCTTTTGAGAAAATTGTACAGGACTACACACAAATTCCGTTGATCCAGCAGTTTGACAGCAAATTAAATATTCATAATTTTTAAAACTTTTAAACAATGCAATAAAGTCTTTGAACCTATAAAATCCAACTAAATTTTAAATATCTCCATAAAGGTGCCAAATCAGAACAAATAGCAGAAACTTGCTTTGATTAATTTGATTGGATTGCCAATTAGGGCAGTGCCTGAGGAATGTAATGTTTATCCTCAATATTTTGTTCTAATAAATGTCTGTTGGATTCTTTAATTCAAAATATCCATACACAGTTTCTTACATTGCAGCAGAGAACAGACATTGCCAGATTGGGTAAAATACCCCTTTGGAGGCAAATTCACACCATAGCAACAATACTATCCACCTATAAGAGATGCTAATACCTTAATGGCAGATATGTAGAGAACTAATTGAAAACCAACTGGATAACAAGTTTGGACAGCAGGAAAATGGGCACTCTTGAGCATCATCAGTTTTTGTATAAACAGACAACTGGACAAATCTGTTGTAAGAGCATTTACAGTAAATTTTATTTTGATGAGAAAGTAAGCTCTTTCAAAACAACCTAGATTTCTAATATGACTTAGTTAAAAATAAGAGGTTGGCGAACGTGGTACCACTGTTTAAGAAAGGTGGTAAGGACAAGCTAGGGAACTATAGACCAGTGAGCCTGACATCAGTAGTGGGAAGGTTGTTGGAGGGAATCCGGAGGGACAGGATATACATGTATTTGGAAAGGTAAGAACTGATTAGGGATAGTCAACATGGATTTGTGCATGGGAAACCATGTCTCACAAACTTGATTGAGTTTTTTGAAGAAGTAACAAAGAGGATCGATGAGGGCAAAGTGGTAGATGTGATCTATATGGACTTCAATAAGGCGTTCAACAAGGTTCCCCATCGGAGACTGGTGAGCAAGGTTAGATCTCATGGAATACAGGGAGAACTTGCCATTTGGATACAGAACTGGATTGAAGGCAGAAAACAGAGGGTGGTGGTGGAGGGTTGTTTTTCAGATTGGAGGCCTGTGACCAGTGGAGTGCCACAAGGATCGGTGCTGGGTCCACTAATTTTCATGATTTATATAAATGACTTGGATGCGAGCATAAGCGGTATAGTTAGTAAGTTTGCTGATAACACCAAAATTGGAGGTGTAGTGGACAGCAAAGAGGGTTACATCAGATTACAACAGGATCTGGGCCAGACGGGCCAATGGGCTGAAAAGTGGCAGATGTAGTTTAATTTAGATAAATGTGAGGTGCTGCATTTTGTGAAAGCAAATCTTAGCAGGACTTCTACGCTTAATGGTAAAGTCCTAGGGAGTGTTGCTGAACAAAGAGACCTTGGAGTGCAGGTTCATCGCTCCTTGAATGTGGAGTCGCAGGTAGAAAGGATAGTGAAGAAGGTGCTTTCCTTTATTGGTCAGCGAATTGAGTACAGGAGTTGGGAGGTCATGTTGGGCTGTACAGGACATTGGTTAGGCCACTGTTGGAATATTGCGGGCAATTCTGGTCTCCTTCCTATCGGAAAAATGTTGTGAAACTTGAAAGGGTTCAGAAAAGATTTACAAGGATGTTGTCAGGGTTGGAGGATTTCAGCTATGGGGAGAGGCTGAAATTGGTTGGGGCTGTTTTCTCTGGAGTGTCGGAGGCTGAGGGGTGACTTTGTAGAGGTTTACACAATTATGAGGGGCATAGATAGGATAAATAGACAAAGTCTTTTCCCTGGGGTCAGGGAGTCCAGAACTAGAGGGCATAGGTTTAGGGTGAAAGGGGAAAGATATAAAAGAGACCTATGGGGCAACTTTTTCACGCAGAGGGTGGTACGTGTATGGAATGAGCTGCCGGAGGAAGTGGTGGAGGCTGGTACAATTGCAACATTTAAAACATTTGGATGGGTATGGGCCGGGTGCTGGCAGGTGGGACTAGATTGAGTTGGGATATCTGGTCAGCATGGACAGGTTGGACTGAAGGGTCTGTTTCCATGTTGTACATCTCTATGAATCTATGACATTGATGGTTGTCACTGAACACGAGCTGTAGTCACAGGGGATCTTTACAGCTGCAATCTTTCTGGCAGTATCAATGGATTCTTTTAAAGGATTTATACATGACAGCATCTGGACCAGGACTACAGGCGCCACACTAGACCCACAACAAGGAATTTTCCAGAAACAGGAGAACTAAACTGGGAAGCTTCTTTCCTTCCACAGGCTGATGAACAAATACTCCAAGCAATATCCAAAGAGCATGACAGTCACAAAATAAGCAGGCATTTATCACAAGACATGTGACTATCTAGAGAGATCTTGTTGAAACAAAAATGTTCCAACATTCTTTCGATAACCTCTTTATAAAGAAATCCAGGCATCCACAGATCTTCAAACTCATGTTCACAAAATTTTTAATTATAAAGCTTTCCTAATACAGCCAACATTTTATTATCTTTTTGGGCTAACTTTGTATCTTTTATTAAGTTATGTGCATGAAGAAAACAAGTGCAGCTTATCTTAAATGAGTAAGCTTCCATAGCATGTACTGAACACAGTGCAGCTATGAGTCTCAAGACTATTCCAGCTTCAGGATAAAAATGATTTTATACTTTTGTTTTCAGACGTTGTTTGATAATATATGTTCAAGACATTTGGAAAAACTCAGCTTTATGGTGTCAGGAAGACATGCTCATGTCAAATATTAGTCTTTAGCTCGCACACCACAATAATTGTTTGGCCTTTTTAAAAAAGATAGTTTTTTAAGTTAAAATCAGCATACTGCCAATTCATCAAGATGTTTACATCATGAAGCATTCACAGATACTCTCTCTGCAAAAGCCTTTACAGACAAATGAAAATAAAACATTGAGGATGATAGAAATCTGAAATGAGAACAAAAGTGCTGGAAAAGTTCAGCAGGTTTGGATGTATCTCTATAAAAAGAAACACTGTTCATGTTTTGAATCTAAATTGCTTCCTGGAGGTGTATAAACAGTTTTTCAATTGCTTGTCCAAAGATCAGTGGTGATATTAGTATTCAAACATGGAAGAATGATTCATTAAAAGGTCCCACACATACCGCATGGGTAGAAGACCTTGATTGTCTTAAGACAGCTGACCAAGTTGATTTTGAACTTCAGCTGGTAATTGGAGAGGGGTCCTGTGATAAACCAAGAGAGTATGTGTGTGTCAGTGTGTGTGCGCGTCTCTGCGTGTGTCTCTGAGTCCCAAACAATTGCTTTGAGCAGAAGAAGGAAAGCTGTGAAGAAAGGTTGCCTCTCTCTCTCCTTCTCTCTCTCTTTCCAACTAAGACTGTAGCTCATTCTGACTGCATCTCCATTCCTGCCGGTAAAGAGGAAATATTTGAAGACTTCAGTTTCACAGCAACATCTCCAGAGAAGAAGATGATACCAGCTGCAACTCTAAACCGCCTGAGCTGAAAGCCAGGATTGGAATTGTATCAGCATCTAAGTGATGTGGGCTATGGTCAAATGTGTGGCTGAACTGGACGACAAGTGCAGTGAGGCAAAAGTGAGGACTGCAGATGCTGGAGATTAGAGTCAAGATTGGAGTGGTGCTGGAAAAGCACAGCAGGTCAGGCAGCATTCGAGGAGCAAGAAAATTGACATTTCAGGCAGGACCCCTTCATCAGGATTCCTTATGAAGGGCTCCTGCCCGAAACATCGATTTTCCTGCTTCTAAGATGCTGCCTGACCTGCAGTGCTTTTCCAGCACCACTCTAATCTTGACAAGTACAGTGAGGCCCATTTTGGTAACAGGAGCAGCTCAAGACATTTTTATACTTTCACAAGCGACGTGGTGAGACTCTCTCAGAAGCGGCGAGTTGCTAAGCGATGGCCATTATTGTTTAAAAAGCACCCTGTTAACACTGCAATCACCTCATTTAAACTCCCAGGTTGTCAAATTTGCCAAACAAGCTGGACATCAGGAAGATTTGGCAATGAAGCCGGATTAAAATGTTCAAACACCCTCATTTGCTACTTGATAGTAACAGGTATTTCCCTCAGGCAACTGGAAAAAAACTTGGTGATTTCTCCCTGTCAGCCTGTTTTGCAACAGTGATGTGTACTGTTAAACATTTCACTTCAAATGCTGTGCTAGCCTTTCAAAAGAAGGCATCTACCTCTTCCTCATCAAACTAGGAACTAAGCAGGCAAAACTGAACAACTCAGCCCTTAAGTCTGTGCTAGGTTGGTTCACTCATTCCTCAGTTGAAAAATGTGGTGCTGGAAAAATACAGCAGGCCAGGCACATCCGAGGAGCAGGAGAATCGACGTTTCGGGCATAAGCCCTTCTTCACTCATTCCTCAGTTCAAGCTGACTCATTGGAACCTTTTTCCTGTTTTTGTTTTCAGCCTCTCCCTCTCCTTTTCCCTTTCCTGGAATTTCTTCTCTCTCTCTTTTTTCCATTTCTTCTGTCCATTCCCAGTCCTACATCTTTGTCCCTTTTTAAAAATTCTCTCCATTGTGGGAATTCTCTTTCCACCATTTTGCTATTGAAATTCTAGTTCAAATCTCTGCTACACCAGTTTTTATTTTTTTCTCTGTTCACTACCCTCTGTTTCCACTTTAATATAATTTATCTATTTGCAATTTCTAATATTCAGGTGGAACCTCACCTCCAAGCCCCAGGCTCTTTGTTTCCATTTTTATAAGCACAGGGCTTTTAGTTTTCCATGTGATTTTTCATCCTGCTTTATGAAAACATCAAAAGTAAATATCTTTGTGCTTTTAAATCTTAGAGACACAAAATAACTTATTGCAGTTTTTTTTATTATAAGAGCATCTTGCAAAGCAACAATTTGATTTCTCAGCGATTTGATATTTCCCTATTTTTCTTTGTCACCAAGGTTAGTCACCAAAGGAAGGGAGAGAGTTCCAGCTCTTGTCACAAGTTAATTTTTCCTTCTCTTTCCCATTCAACTAAACAGCTACTTGAAATATAGTTCCACGTGCATTCCCTGGTTTAGTTTCAATGTACTTCCAAGCTGTCTAACTGAGTTAGATAGAACATAGACATAGAACATAGAAAAGTACAGCACAGAACAGGCCCTTTGGCCCGTGATGTTGTGCCGAGGTTTAATTCTAATGTAAAATATAATAACTTAACCTACACACCCCTCAACTCACTGCCATCCATGTGCATGTGCATGTCCAGTAGTCGCTTAAATGTCCCCAATGACCACATCCGCTGGCAACGCATTCCATGCATTCATAACTCTCTGCGAAAAGAACCTACCTCTGACGTCTCCTTTATACCTTCCTCCTAATATCTTCAAATTGTGATTCCTTGTACTAGTCAATCCTGCCCTGGGAAAAGTCTGGCTAACGACTCAATCTATTCCACTCATTATTTTGTATAGCTCAATCAGGTCTCCTCTCTTCCTCCTTCTCTCCAGAGAGAAAAGTCTGAGCTTATTCAATCTTTCTTCATAAGACAAGCCCTCCAGTCTAGGCAGCATCCTGGTAAACCTTCTTTCCACCCTCTCCAAAGCCTCTGTATCTTTCCTATAGTAGAGCAACCAGAGCTGGACACAGTATTCCAAGTGTGGTCTCACCAGGGACTTGTAGAGCTACAGCAAAACCTCACAGCTCTTAAACTTAATCCCGCTGTTAATGAAAGCCAAAACACCATTTGCTTTCTTAACAACCTTATCCACTTGGGTGGCAACTTTGAGGGATCTATGTACTTGCACACCCAGATCCCTCTGTTCCTCCACACTGCCAAGAATCCTGTCTTTCATCCTATATTCAGCATTTGAGTTTGACCTTCCAAAATGCATCACTTCGCATTTATCCAGGTTGAATTCCATCTGCCATTTCTTAGCCCAGCTCTGCATCCTGTCTATGTTGTGCTGCAGCCTGCAGTAGCCCTCTATACTATCGACGACACCTCCAACCTTTGTGTCATCTGCAAATTTACTAACCCACCCCTCAACCTCCTCATCCAAGTCATTTATAAAAACTACAAAGAGCAGAGGCCCAAGAACAGAGCCCTGCGGGACTCCACTCACCACTGACCTCCAGGCAGAATACTTTCCATCTACAATCACCCTCTGCCTTCTGTCAGCCAATCAATTCAGATTCCAGATAGCCACATCTCCCTGTATCCCATGCCTCCTGACTTTATGAATGAGCCTACCGTGGGGACCCTTATCAAATGCCTTGCTGAAATCCATATACACCACATCCACTGCTCGACCTTCGTCGACCTGTCTTGACACCTCTTCAAAGAACTCAATAAGGTTTGTGAGGCATGACCTGCCCCTCACAAAGCCATACTGACTGCCTTTAATCACACTATGCTTTACCAAATACTCATAAATCCTATCCCTCAGAATTCTTTCCAAAACTTTGCTGACCACAGTTGTTCTCCCAATATATGAAGTTTTCATACCAGTAGAAATTAAACGGGATTTACACATTTCTTGAGTCTGATTGAATTGCCTTGTCTCAAGTCTTTATATACTGTCATTATTTCTTTCAGATGCCTTTATTTATTCCTCATAAGACCCCTGGATTTGCCTCAATCTATGGTCAGGTGACTACAGTAGCCAGTTTCAGTCAGTATTTGGATTTTAAAAGAAAATATATTTTGATGTCAAATGTAGCAATCTGAAGTGGGAAAATAAAAGTTGACAATCCATATTTACCATTATCGTAAAACTGATAGCCTGGAAATGTGAGTACAAGTCGATAAATACACTTAAAATCCAGCTAAACTTGGGGTTAATTGAACAGTGACATACAGTAGAAAACTAAAGCAGTGGTAACATTTCGAATAAACACTGGTTAGGCCAATTAGAGCGCTGTGTGAACTTTTGAGCACTATTATAAAAGGAGGATATTAAAGCTGCAGAAAGTATACAATGTATTTTCACCAGGATGGTGCCAAGAATTGGAATATTCTTTTGAGGAGACTCTTGAGTTTACTAGGATCATTTTCTTTGGTTCAGAGAAGGGCAAGAGGAGTTTAAGATAATTATGAAGCTATGAATTTAAAGGTTATGAATTTAAATGGACTGTTTTCCAAGGCAGCAATGCAGAGTTAATAACAACTCTCCTCGCTCTCATAACTTTAATTTAGGAGAAATCTGCATAGAAAGTGTTGAAACATAGATCATTTTCCACAGTTAGTGATGGAAACAAAAACTAATGTATTACACAGGAAAATTGGAGAACTATTTTAAAACATAACAGGGCCATAGAAAAAAAACAATGCAATGAATTAGTTTTGGACTAGCTTACAAAGACACAGTACAATGGATTCTTTGGCTGTAAACTATGGTCCTAAATAGAGTAGGTTTACCAACAGAAACTTGAGCTAAATACAATGAATTTGTAAATATATCACAACTGTAACATTGCAGTACTCTAAAATAAAACACTGAGCAGCTTCAGTGCCTGATCAATTGTTGTTTAAACATAGATATTCAATGATTTTTGGAGGGAGAAAAAATGATGTTTATCTTAATATAAAAATAATATGAAAATACCTGAAATGTAAAAACAAAGGGTCATAATACAATATAGAAAAAGGGACAAGGAATTTCAATGAATCCTGCTCCTACATAATGTGGAGGTAGACCACTTCACAGAAAGGTCTGGAAGAATATTCATTTTGCTTTCTGAAATTTGGCAGCATGCTTGCTATCATTTGCAAACCAGATTGTGCAGGCAATTTGGACCATTCCAGACTACAATTTACAGCAGAAACAGGGCATAAATTTGGAAGAGAGACTAAATACAATCTGTTCTTAGAGAAATAGAGAAAATGAAGATGGGTCTGAGTTAGGATCTTAAAAGGATCATTCATTGAAATGTAACTGCATTACTTTTACTATGAGTGTTTTTCATTTGCTGCCAGTTACTCCTCTACCTTATTTAAACAGCTTTAAACCTGTTACAATCCATTTTAGCTAATTCTGTTCTTGTTAGAAAGTCTTGTGCGCTGTTTGCTCTTCTAGTTATTGTCGGAACTTAATGCAGAATGTTTGAATAAGGCAGCACCAAACAGGACTGTTGGCTCGTCAGATCAGTGCTGATGCTTTTGAAGATCCACTCCTCATTCCCTCCCATATCCTACAGATTGTAGGCTCTTTCAAGTAATTCCCTTTCAAACATGGCTATTGAATCTGCAAACACTGCCCTATCACAATGTATTCCAAATCCCAAATACATTGCTTAAACCAGATTTTCCTCGACTTGCCTCTGATTCTGAATCATCACCTGGGGCCCAGCCCACTGTGCTGTTCAGGAACAACAATAACTTGCATTTCTATAGCAACATTTTAACATTGCAAAAGGGGGCCAAACATTTCAAGGTGCTTTGTCAGAAAAGAATAAGTGAGTCAAATAAATAGATCCTGGGGGAGATGAATAAATGCACAATTAAAGAGGTAGGTTTTAAAAGTATCGTAAGGAAAGTGAGAGAGACAGAGCCACAGAAATATCTAGTGAAGGAATTTCAGAGCTTAGTGTCCAATAAGGAGGAATTAAATGACTGCAGGGTTGCAATAAACGTAGCATACAGAACTGTACAGCAGAGGAATGGAGCCTTCCATCCATGATGTTGTGCTGAAAATGATACCAAATTAAACTAATCCCTTCTGCCCGCTCTTGGTCCATATTCCTCCATTTCTTTCATATTCATGTGCTTATCTAAAAGTCCTCTAAAAGCTCTTATCTGCATTCTGCATCATCCCTAACAGCACATTGCAAAGTCCTATCAATCTCTGTGTAAAAAGACTTGCCTCTCACATCTCCTTCGAGCTTCCCCCCTCTTGCCTTATATGCTTGTGCCCTGGTAGTAGACATTTCAACTCTGGGAAAAAGGTTCTGACTATCAACCCTATCTTGCATCTCATAATTTTATAGACGTCTATCAAGTCTCCCATCAGGCTCCACCACCCCAGAGGTTTTTCCAGCCTCTTCTTATAGGATGTACCCTATACTCCTAGTAAATCTCTCACCTCTACAAAGCCTCCACATCGCTTCTGTAATGTGGAGACCAGAACTGAATGCTAAACTCTAAGTGTGGCCTAACCAAAATCGTATAAAGCTGCAACACGACATCCTGACTCTTACACTCAATTCCCAATAAAGGCAAGCATGCTATATGCCTTCTTTACCAGCAATACATAGTAAGCTTGGCTCAGGAAATAGCACTCTTGCCTCAGTTAGAGATTCTGGTTTCAGATCTTACACCAAACCTTGAGCACAGAGATTGACATCCAGTGTAGTAGTGGGGGAATGCTGCATAGTCAGAGGTGTTGTCCTTCAGATTAGATGTTCAACAAAGTTCCCTTCTTATCTGTCTAAGGTAGGTGAAAACAACCTCAGGGTAGTATTACGAGAAAGAAAAGTGAAACTATCCCTGGTGTTATGACATTAATCCCTCAGTCAATACCCCTGAAAGGCAAATGATCTGTTCATCATCATATTGCTGGTTGTGGATACTTACTGGGCACACATTATCTGTAATGTTTCCCACATGACAACATTGATGACACTTCAAATGGAATTTCTTGCTATAAAGTGTACTGGGATGTCTGGTGGACACATACATACACACACCCACACTCTTTAACACTCACTGGGGAAGAGAAGTCTACAGACTCATGAACATCTGAAAGAAAATGTTTCCCCTTTTATCCATCTTAAATGGGAGACTCCCTATTTTTAAACTGTGATCCCTAGTTCTAGCCTCTCCCAGAAGGATAAGTATGATTTCAGTACACCCTATCAACTCCCCTCAGGATTTTATATGGTTTAATAAGATCAACTCTCATCCTTATAAACTCCCATCAATAAATGTCCAATCTGTCTAACCTTCCCTCATATGATTACACCAGTATCCCAGGAATCTGTCAGGTGATATTTCTCTGCACAACTTGTAATGCAATTAATTATTTTATCAAATCAGGCAATGAAAATATATCGAGTAACCAGGATGTGATCTTACTAATGCCCTGTACAACTGCAGCAGAAATTCCACACTTTTATATTTTATTCCACCTAAAATCAGCATCAACCTTCCCTTGCCTTTCTAATTACTTGCTGTACCTGTACACTAACATTTTGCCTTTCAGTGCTGGGACCTGGAGCCTTCTGGATTTGGGAGGTCTGCAATTCCTCATCATTTAGAAAGTATGCTTTGTTTTTATTCTTCCTGCAAAAAATGAGCAATTTCATATTTTTTCACTATATTCCCCATATGCCAAATCTTTGCTTACTTACTTATCTATATCTCTTTGTTGCCTCCTTATGTCCTCTTCACAACTTACTTTCCTGCCTATCTTTCTACATTAGCAAATTTAGCAATTCCAGCATTTACTTATGACAGATGTTAGCTTAACTAGCCTATTGTTTGCTATTTTCTATCTCCATCCATTTGTGAATCTAAGAGTTACACTTCCTATATTCCAATCCATTCTCCTACCAAATTCAGGAAAGTGACATCTTGCATTAACCTCCTTTTGCTTTCATTAATTTGTTACATTTCTACATTAATCGCCCATTAATCTTACCACATAACATTAAAAATCACATCACCAGGTTATAGTCCAGCAGGTGTATTTGGAAGCTCTAGCTTTCGGAGTGCTGCTCCTTCATCAGGTGGTTGTGGAGGATAAGATCATGATCACAGAATTTAGAGCCAAAGGAGTCCAATGTCTTAAATCTTTCATCTTTTATAATGGGATATGCTGAATTTTGTTCTTTGATATTTAAACCCCAGAACTTCTTTTAAATTATATTCTCAAGATATGATTTGGAGGTGCACAAAGTTAAAAATCACACAATACCAGTTTATAGTGTTATTTGGAAGCACTAGCTTTCAGAGCACTGCTCCTTCATCAGGTAGTTGCGGTGTATGCGTTGACACATGCACCCGCTCACAGATACATACTCCATCACACACACACACACACACACGCTTATACATTCTCCCCTCGAGACTGATGACTAAACTTAGTGATCTCGGACTAAGCCTCACTCTCTGCAACTGGATCCTCAGTTTCCTAATCCACAGGCCACAATCAACAGGTTATTTTTTTCTTTATCTTTTTTTCTTCTTTTTTCTTCCAAATAACCTGTTGGAGATAATATTATTTCCCCTCCAACTCTATTTTCATTTAATCCCTGCCCTCCCCTTCACTGTTTTGATCACACAGCATTGCCTTTGATGTGAAGGGCACTGCTTGTCCCTGGCCACTCGGGTGTTTTCTTTCTTCCTGGTGGTGGAAATTGCATAAAAATTTGTACACCTTGTGTCTTTCACTGTGTCTCACACCTGCACATACACATCATGGGTCCTGGGGAAAAATAAGCATGACTAACAGGTTATTTTTTTCTTTATCTTTTTCTTTTTTTCTTCTTCTTTTTTTCTCCCTCACACTACCGCCTAACTGCAGTCGTGTGGGGGAAAAAAAAGAAAAAGAAATAAAAGAAAAAGAAAAAAATAACCTGTTGGACTATAACCTGGTGTTGTGTGATTTTTAACTTTGTCCACCCCAGTGCAACACCAACATCTTCAAGTCACAGAAAATTAAGATTAGTTACTATCATTTTCACAATGTGATAAGTGTTAATGATAACCAATCTAACTCTTGCTCAGGACGTAAATAGTATTAAATATACAGTGTCATTTCTTCAGTTATGAATTGTTCTTGGAGATATTAAGAAAGTCAAATTTTAATTTTTTTAAATTTGTCTTCCTTCGTCCTTCTTACTTTCTCCACCTTAATCCAAATAATTTCCTCTCTTTATTTCTTTCTTTGTCTGATTTGACACTGAATTCACATTCTTTAAGACAACCTTTTCTCATTTCTTCCCCTGTTGAATTTTTATTTCTTCACAGGGCTGGGGGAGTCCCTGGATGGGCCAGCAATTATTGCCCCTTCCCCCCCCCCAAAGTTGCTCTTGAGAAGGTGGTGATGAGCTATTTTCTTGAACCGTTGCAGTCCATGTGCTGTAGATAGACCCACAATGCTGTTAGAGAAGGAGTACGAGGTTTATGACAGAGCAACACAGACAGAAAATCAATTTTTTTCCAAATCAATTTTATTGAGTGGCTTGGAAAGGACCTTGCACAACACAGTGTTCCTGTGTATCTGCCACCCTTACCTTTCTATATAGAAGTAGTTGCGTGTTTGGAAGGTGCTGTCTCAGAAGTCTTGGTGAACTTTCACAGTGCATCTTGTAGATAGTACACACTGCTGCTATTCAACATTAGTTGTGGAGGGAGTGGATGTGGTGCTAATCAAGTTGGTTGTTTTGTTCTGGATAGCATCTAGTTTCTTGAGTGTTGCACCCATCCAGGCAAATGGACAGTATTCCATCACACTCCTGACTTGTCTCTTGTGGACAGGGTTTGGGGAGTGAAGATGTGAGGTGCTTGCTGTGGGTTTCCTAGCCTGTGAACTGCTCTGACAGCCAAAGTATTTATATGGGGTGCAGATGCCGAAGGTGGGAGTGGGGCGGGGTGAGGGGGTAAAGAATGTCTCGAGATGCAGTTCAGAGAAAGAGAGAGAAAACAGTGGTTGGACAAAGGGTTGGAAGATGGTCAGACTGGGAGAAAGAAAAGCTGATCATAGGGGCCATGAGTGGGTGAAAATGGGTTGTCTGTAATGAAAACAGCCCATGTGTGACCTGGCCTGTGGTGTGGCCTGGGTAAAAGGACATGGAAAGAGTTCCCTGAAATTCAGCTCTGGGCTGGCATTGCAAACACTGTACTTCCATACTTTGGGAATGCTAATCCCCACCAATGTTATTTTAATTAACCTGGTCTGAGATATATTCTGGAGTAAGTGGGACTTGAATCCAGCCCTCCTGTCTCCAGTTTGGAGCTAGGAGGGCTGGATTCATTACCAATGCACCACATGAGTCCCTCATTAGCATGGGGTTCTGGAATGCTGGTCCAGTGACATTAACATTATAACACTGGCTTCTCCTGATCCCCATTATATCTTCAGAGTTCCAGATGAAGAGTTTATACCCGAAAGGTTGACTATCCTGCTCCTCAGATGCTGCCTGCTATCTATGTTCAGTTTCACATTCATTTCCCAATCTTTAACTGGTTGAGGAGGTACACTATGTGCTGTGGTGCCCCATTTCACGGTTTACCCTGCTTTACAATCACATTTTAAACATCTTTGTCAGAAAAACAGTTAAAACTTAAATGTACACAAATAACGACACAGTAGCTCAGTGGTTAGCACTGCTGCCTCACAGCGCCAGGGACCTGGGTTTAATTCCTGCCTGGAGCAACTGTCTGTGTTGAGTTTGTACATTCTCTCCATGTCTGCATAGGTTTCCTCCGGGTGCTCCAGTTTCCTCCCACAGTCCAAAGATGTGCCGCTTAGGTGAATTGGCCATGCTAAATTGCCCATAGTGTTAGGTGCATTAGTCAGGTGCGAATGTAGGGGAATGGGTCTGGGTGGGTTGCTCTTCAGAGGGTTGGTGTGGACTTGTTGGGCCGAAGGGCCTGTTTCCACACTGTAGGGAATCTAATCTAATCTAAGTCTAAATCCCACTTCAGTGCAGTACTACTGGAATGCTGCACTGTTGGAGGTCCCTTCCTTTAGAAAATAGATTAGACCTCTAACCTTTCTGTTCTCTCAGGTGGTGTTTAAAGAATCAGGACACTATATTTGAAGGAAGAGCAAGTCAGTTCCCTCTGGTGTCCTGGACATCTCCCCTTCAAACCACCTCCCAAAAATATGGCCATTGTATCACAGTGGATATAATGGAGTGCGCTATGGCTCCATTCCCTATATTAGGGAATTTCAATCAGAATTTCACCGACTCTTTGAAAGCACATTCACTGAACGCACGATACAAAGTCTTTTTACTTACGTGCTGCCCCAAAACCCAGGGAAAATAAACTGCCCCAGGCTGAACTAAAGGCATGATTATCCGGTGAAATCAGATTTCGTAGATTCGCACTTTAGTCGTCAGGGCTGAGACCCCGAAAGACTGTGGATTTACTTTCAATAAATCATTGACGTACAGGTGAAATGGGACTTAAATTGAGAAATTCCATATTCACGGGGTATCTGCCGTCTGAATGGACATTGCCTCTGACCGAGGGCTCAATAGCAGCGCAGTTTAACTCTCATGCCTCATTTTAATCCGCTTCCCTGACTGGGTCAGCAAAACTCCCCCTTTTTGTTGGACAACCTGTTGGTCACTGATCACGGAAAAGACTTGTGTTTCAGCATCCGCGACCCCCACCCAAGTTAATGCTGACAATACAAGTCAGTACAAAAATAAGATGCAGTTTGAGCTGTCATTGTGAACACCTCGGCGCCTCTTTCCGGAAACGGGTTTCTTTAAGAGTCACACTGCAGGCTGTTTACACAACAAAAGGTCCGGTTTAGCCCCTTGAGAATTGCTGCCCCCTTACCTCCTCCACTCCACGCCGGCGAGCGAGCAGTTGGAAGTTGTGTCTCGGAGCACCGTTAGCCCTGACGCTTGAACTGCAGTGAGAAAGTGCCCCGTTCACTTCCAGCGGCAAGTTCTCCCTCTATCCTGTCCCATCAGCTGGCTGGCCGGCTGCGTTTTGGTTGAACATAGCTCGGCACTCACTGGCTGTGTGGCTGTAACCCCTCTGGAGGATGGTACCTGATGAAGCCATCAATAAGCTGGCTGGGGACAGCTCTACTGAATGGCAGCACACTGGCAAGATCTAGAGAGAGAGAGAGAGAGAGAAACAGCTGTAAACCACTAAGGAGGAATACATGGAAAAGTGCGGAGGATTAATCACATTTTAATCATCCAGATACCGTGTCTGATAGGGGTGACGCAAACTAATCCAGCAGTAACTTTTGAAGAGAATTAGATAAATACTTGAAAACAAGAGAAATGCAGGGCAAAGGGGTCAGGGCAACGCATGAGACGATTGGCCTAGCACAGAAATGATGGGCCAAATGGCCTGTTGCGGTACTCTGAAGTTCCACATTATTGGGAGCTTCAAAGTGAAGTCCACTTCTTTTAACAAGTAAAATTAATCAAAAAGTAAGGAGCTGAGCAACGCAACAGGTTTGAAACAAAACCAGAAGAAACTCGAGCAGGTCTGGCAGCATCTGTGGAGAGAGAAAGCAGAGTTAACGGTTCGGGTCCAGTGTCCCTTCTTCAGAACTGATTGAAGCTAGGAACGTGGGGTGCAGATGCCGAAGGTGGGAGTGGGGCGGGGTGAGGGGGTAAAGAATGTCTCGAGATGCAGTTCAGAGAAAGAGAGAGAAAACAGTGGTTGGACAAAGGGTTGGAAGATGGTCAGACTGGGAGAAAGAAAAGCTGATCATAGGGGCCATGAGTGGGTGAAAATGGGTTGTCTGTAATGAAAACAGCCCATGTGTGACCTGGCCTGTGGTGTGGCCTGGGTAAAAGGACATGGAAAGAGTTCCCTGAAATTCAGCTCTGGGCTGGCATTGCAAACACTGTACTTCCATACTTTGGGAATGCTAATCCCCACCAATGTTATTTTAATTAACCTGGTCTGAGATATATTCTGGAGTAAGTGGGACTTGAATCCAGCCCTCCTGTCTCCAGTTTGGAGCTAGGAGGGCTGGATTCATTACCAATGCACCACATGAGTCCCTCATTAGCATGGGGTTCTGGAATGCTGGTCCAGTGACATTAACATTATAACACTGGCTTCTCCTGATCCCCATTATATCTTCAGAGTTCCAGATGAAGAGTTTATACCCGAAAGGTTGACTATCCTGCTCCTCAGATGCTGCCTGCTAGCTGTGCTTTTCCAGTGCCACACTTTTTGACACTGATCTCCAACATCTGCAGTGCTCACTTTCTTTTTCCCCCATTATATCTTGCCAACTGACCTCAGTTTGGTTTAGTAGTAGCTAAGGAGAGAGCCTAATCTTTGTTCCTTAACATTCAACGGTATTGCCATCACTGAATCCCCCTTTATCAGCAGACTGGGGGTTATGATAGACTAAGAACTGAACTGCATCAGCTGGTGGCTATAAAACCAGGCCAGATGCTCAAATAATACACCTTCTGACTGCTCACAGGTAGTTCTAAGAAGGCACAAGTCAGGAATATGATAGATGAATACAGCTCCAATAATAATCAAGAAGCTTGACATAATCAAGGACAAAACAGTGCACTTGATTGGCACTTCATCTACTATTGTCAACCCTCACTCCCTCCACTCCCAATGTACAGTGACAGCAGTGTACATTATCTATCAGATATTCTGCAGCAACTCATCAATACTCCTTCAACAGTACCCGATTTATTTGATTTGATTTTGATTTATTTATTGTCACTTGTATTTTGTTACAAGTGAGAAGTGTTGTCTTGTGTAGCCACTCTCCGGCGCCATCTTAAAACACAGAAAAAGAAACCAAAACATAGCATCTTTCAAACTTACACCATCATCCACCCCAAATGTGAAGGCTGCAATTGCTCACCATCTGCAAGTTCCCCTCTAAGCAACACACCATCCAGACTTGGAAGTGTAGCTTCAATTTTTCAATTGTTATTGGGTCAAAATCCTGGAACTGCCTTCCCAATAGCACTTTCGGTACACCTATTCCAGATGTATTGCTGTGGTTTAAGAAGACAGCTTGCTATCATCCTCTCAAGGGTAGTTCAGTAATGCTTGTATCCCCATGGACGGATAACAAAAAATTATTTGCCTAAGAGTCTGAAGATGTGAGTTTAAGTCCCACTCCAAGGATGTGAGTGCACAATGTAGGCCGACTCTTCAGTTCTGAGGGAATGGTAAACTCCATGTAGCGCAGGCTTTTGAATGAGATATTGCACCACTGCTCCCTCTGCCTTTCCAGGTAACAACTTCATGGTGGAGAGTTCTCCTCATGTCCTGGCCAACAATGATCTCTCAACTAATGCCAATGGTGGTTTGTGTATGGTCTTACTTTGTGAATTTAGGTTCTATGGGATTCCTACTTTCCAACAATGACTCTATTTTTACTGTAAGTACTTAATTGACTGTAAAACACTTCAGGATATTCGGAGGCCATGAAAGGTGCTACATGGATAAGAATTGTTTCTTCTTTTTTTCTCCAATTAGCCCCATTATTCTTGAAGGTGGGAATTCACTCTGGGTCTTTGATCTGACAGGTATATCTCATCCAAATTCTGAACCTGGATGGTTTGTCACTGGCAGTATACTGAATTAGTGATTTAGTGCCAGGGACAGGAGTATGGGCAAAGGGAATATGAGATAATTGGCAATTTGCCCAACTGTTGGTTAAAGCAGAAATAAGTTTAAAATCACACAACACCAGGTTACAGTCCAACAGGTTTATTTGGAAGCACTAGCTTTCAGAGTGCAGCTCCTTCCTCAGGTGGTTGTAGGAGCAGCTCTCCAAAAGCTAGTGTTTCCAAATAAACCTGTTGGACTATAACCTGGTGTTGTGTGACTTGTAACTTTGTACACCCCAGTCTAACACCAGCATCTCCAAATCAAAGCAGAAATACATTTTGTTGCCAGTGGGAAGATCAGTGGTCAGTAAGTAGCCATGAACAGGAGGAAAAGGTACAGTATTCCATAAAGACACACCATTATTCTGCCATTCTCACAATATGATCACTTAATCTGCACTATCAACATCCTGTCGCCCTCAGCACCCCAACCCCCAGACAACTGTATAAATGCTGTCAGCTCCACACTTCACATTAGCTCTGGTGAACAACCAACATGACTCAAAATGTTAGCTTGCTTTCTGTCCATGGATGCTGCCTGACCTGCTGTGATCAATAGCATTTTTTGTTTTCAGCATTCCGTAATATTGTAAATGTCCCCAACACAAAACTGACCACTCTAATCCACCGGTACATTTGCAGTTGCACCCTTGATGTTTAGACAGGATTAATTAAAAGTTAAATTTGTTGTAAGATTTAGGTTTTCAAACAGACACAGTATAATGTAACTCAGAGGCTACTTGACAGAGGGTTGTTTTGCAAAGTGATTTACATTCTGGTTATTACTATTGCTGTGTTTTCCTGGATTTTACAACTAGTTTTACATTTAATGCAATAAACTGTTGTGACTTGGTTACTTATTTCCTGCTCAGAACACATTTTGGTGCAACAGACACAGTCATATTTTGTTCACATTCAGTCTGGCACAACACTGCAGGGGTGACACAGCGGCTCAGTGGTTAGCACTGCTGCCTCACAGCACCAGGATTTGATTCCAGCCTCAGGTGACTATCTGTGTGGAGTTCACACATTCTCCCTATGTCTGTATGGGTTTCCTTCGGGTGCTCTGGTTTCCTCCCACAATCTAAAGATGTGCAGGTTTGGTGAACTAGCCGTGCTAAATCGCCCATGGTGCTCAGGGATGTGCAGGTTAGGTGTATTTTTAAGGAGCAAGTAAGGTAGTAGTGGAATGGGTCTGGGTGGATTACTCTTTGAGTGTCGATGTGAACTTGTTGGGCCAAATGGCCTATTTCCACACTGTAGGGATTCTATGAAAATAAACTGTCTCACCCTTCGCACTCATGGACTGCAGTAATTCTAATGATGGCGTTGCCAATAAACACAGACTTTCCGTTACGAACCTTGTCGTGTAAGGACAGAGCTGTGGAGATGCTCCTTCAGGAGCTGGTCTACCAAGGATCTTTTTAATGCTGAGGGTTCATCGCCACAGTACAGCGTTGTGACTTTAAGGTGACACAGACAATCACAGACACAGAGGCTGCGTCCTACTTTCAGCATGTGTAGCAGATGGGAAGATAAGTGACAGTTTTAGGAAATAACAAAGACCACCTACCATTTCCTCGCATCAAGCAACAAAGACTTCCCTCTCAGCTTTGCTGAGACCAAATATGAAGGCACTTGCCCACCCCTGCATTTCCTTCCATTCCATGGTAAATTTTCCAGTAGCAATTATCACCAGTACTCTTGGAACAACAGCGACGGTAAAGGTGAATCTACAAAATAAACTTGTTGAAACATATAGCTGCAAAATGTATGTTTACTCACATGGACTCCTGAGTGTCACAGTGGGCGCTCTTCAAACTTCCAACATTTCCACATGCTGCCTCTTCTGGCAGGACAGTGTCAGCCAACCGGAGGGAGTGTGATGCACATCAGAAGGCCACACTGGGTTTTGATGGAGAGAATGATGCAGGGTGAAATTGGAGCCCTCCCCAGGCTCACAGCTAATAATATCCTTTTCCTGTTTTTCTCTCACTCACTTACTCATTGTACTGTGGCATACGATATTAAGCCGGGTTAGCGGTATCTGAAGTGTATTTTGCAGCCAGCTTCTTAACATATGTATATCTTTCATTTCTTTAGGAGTTCCCCGAGATCCTGGCTGAGCTTCCAGTGCCTCAGAGGAAAACACTTCAGAACGTAATGTCACGCACTTCATCTGCTGCAAGCATAGGCATAAATATAACCAACCCCCAAGGGAATCAAACAGTCAGTCTGAGGAGAGAACAGAGAGTGAAACGGAGTTCATGACAGAGAGGAGCTCTGGGATTCAGGTCCTATAACCTGCAATAAGATGTTACTACCTGCATCAAACTTTTTTTTAATTGCTTCAGAGTGTTGAAGCTTGAATTTAATGTGCATTTTAGTTGTTTTTGTTTAGATGATGTTTGGCCCCATTTCTAAATCATTGCATATGGATTATATATCTTTTTGTAATGGTTTTAAGACAATTGGGTGGTGTGCTTCTCCTTAACTGAAGGCAATTATGGGTCTATTGCATTGCTTTGGGTCTGGAACTCCACCTTAGCTAGACCAGGTCAATATGCTTCCTTTCTAAAAATACATTTCTGAACCTGTTAAGTTTTTACAACAATGTAATAGTTTGATGGTGTCATGCAAGCCTTCTATTCCACGTTCATTTTAATTAACTGTGTTTAAATTCTCTAACTGCCAAGGCAGGATATTTGAACTCTCCAAGCCCCTGGCTTACACTGTATCCCACTTCCTAAATGCACACACCTCATTGCATCATTCTGCTTTCACCAAAATACATCTTTTTGATAAAATTTTAGAACGACTACTTGTTACTCACCACTTATTTCTGCTTGTAATAAGCTGGAGGAGGGATGGGGGAAATGGGAATATTTTACCACATGTTGACATCAAAGGTAGAGTGATGCTTAAACAAGTGGTTGCCAGTTGTGATTGGATTCTGTAGCTGCTGCTTGAAATGTTTTACTTTGGGATATTTAAGCCACAGTATAACAGCAGACTAAGATAAGGATGAGGAGAAAGTGAGGACTGCAGATGCTGGAGATCAGAGCTGAAAATGTGTTGCTGGAAAAGCGCAGCAGGTCAGGCAGCATCCAAGGAACAGGAGAATCGATGTTTCGGGCATCAGCCCTTCTTCATAAGAAGGGCTGATGCCCGAAATGTTGATTCTCCTGTTCCTTGGATACTGCCTGACCTGCTGCGCTTTTCCAGCAACACATTTTCAGCTAAGATAAGGATGAGCTTGAAAGCAGAAAGCTAAGAAAAAACTTCAACAATTTATAGTTTATATCACAATTCCACATCGTAATCATCCAAAAATAATATGTGGAACAGAGTGAAGATGGAAAAATTATTGTACTGATTTCAGAAATTTTCTAGAATTATATATGGAAAGACTGAAGCCACCATCTTCTAACTACCTAAACTTCCACCAGCACTGACAACAGCGTGAGACTGAAACAATCTGTTCATAACACAGTGTTTTATCTGACCTAAAGATGAGATTTCAAGCACATATAAGTACATATCTAAGACATATTTCTAACTCTTTGATATGATTACTGTACCCCTGCCTTAGCTCTGCCACTGCTGAGATCTTTGCCTTTGTTTACACCTAGAATGGACTATTCCAATGCTGTCTGACCTATCTCCGATACTCTACCTTATGTAATCGTGGAATCATTGAAAACTCTGATGCCCATGTCCTAGCTTATAACAAGTCCCACTCACCCAAGCTTTGCAATTCCCTCTCTACAACACTCTGCTTCTCAACCTTTCTTTCTCCTTTAAGATGTTCCTTCAAATCTTGCTCTCTGACCAAGTTTTTGGCCGCATCCCCGAATATTTCTTTATTTTGCTTAGGGTCAAATTTTGTTTCATAACGCTGTGTTAAACATCTTGGAATGTGTGCATATCTTCAACAGCCAATCCTAGATTCTGTAGGCAGTATTAACACTTCTGATAATTGTAACTATCAACAGGAAGGAGATGCCACTGCACTAGCTGTGACTTTGATTTCATGAAAGCTGACGGTGATTTGCAGAAAAGGACTTGCCAACTTGTTATTCTTCTGTGTAAGAAACAAATTGCATACTCTCAACATGCCTTGTAATATTCTGGACCAATAATTATAAATTATTTAATGGAAAGTCAGCAGAATGTAAATTTATTTCCATATATAACATTTCACAATACAATTTTCTCAGGCCACTAACTATCAGATCTGTAGCAAATGACTTGAAAGCCATAGGCAGTTTTCTTGTCAGCCTCCACTGGGAAGCCAATACATTATCATTCACTTGACACTCTTCTAGTTTCCTTGTGCTCCATGGGTCACTCAATGCAATGTTCTCACTAATTTCACCAGTTGACAGTACCTTAGCGGATGTTGGGCTGGGAGTAAGCAGGACCTGCCAAAGTAGGTCAACATGCATAGTGTGCTGGGTGAGTAGGATTTAATGCAGGATAGGTAAGAATAAGTCCAAATCAGGGCAACCCCATTGCCATTGAGACCTACAGTGGCAAAGAGGCATTGGGCACAAATGTGTAGTCAACCATGTAAGAGAGAACGATAAGGATGATAATGCACCATATTTACAGTCATAGAAAATATCATTTTTAGACTGATTCAGATCATTTCAGTTCTGCAGCAGGGTGGATAGGGATATTCGAGAGAGGAATTACACAAAAGATAAATGTTGTACAAAGTGTTAGGCTCTGAAAGGGTTAATGTTGAGTAGTGGATTAGCACTGCCCAAAATGAAGACATTACACAGACTTGGGTGGGAGAACAGCTCTGGATCTCAAAGGAAACAGACTAGGTAGAGTCTTGTAGTCTTAGTTAGTGCCTGTAATACCTTTTAACTTGTACCTGACTGCTCTTTTGCAATAAACTAAATCTAGTTTAAGATAAGAGCATCTTATTGTTTAGCTACCAGTTGGTTTTTCTCTATCACACTAAACCAGTCAGGCCCTTTAGATCCCAACCTTAGGAACATACTGGAGCAAATCTACCTGATGTAACATTCATCAATTTAACTGTGGGAAGGATCCATCATATAATAAGGAATGTTGCAGCAACAACACATCCTAGAAACTTGGAGAATAAAAGGAAATTAAAATGAAACAGAGTTTTGCAACAGATAGAAAAACGTAGATAGCTTTCAGAAGGAAAGACAATGGTAGCCCCTAAATGCAATAGTAATGGTGAAAAATGTTGGCTCAATTTGTTTAATCAGGGCAGACACCCTTTTTCATTTACTAGGTTTAATTCCCAGAAGACAGCAACCATCCAGTTCGGGTCATCTCAAATGTATACTATACTACTACATACTACTACATACCTCTATACTACTACATCTCTCTATAAGCACACTGCAAAGGTTAACCCAATGGTGGTTTTCTGATCAAACTTAAAATCTATCCATCAATCACTATGATTACCTAAACAATGTCACCTGCCTCCATTTCTGTCTCATTCCACCGCAGCTGTAAAGCTTAAATATCTCCACAGTTCCCTTTTCCAAATCAGGTGCCTTGCTGAACAGTTTCCTGAATTCCACTCTACACAAACTCTCATTCTAGCACCACATCCTATCCCACACTAATCCCTTTCCTTCCACCTTGCACTTCTCAACTTGTATTGGCTCCCATCTTCCCGAACAAAACTCAACACTGTGTGCTTGTTTGTGATAGTTCTATGACTTGTTCCACCTTAATCTGCTGGTTCTTCAGGTTTAACCGCATGAACAGATTGGCCATCTCTATTTTACTGCTTTACATATTTTTGTAAACTATGAAAATTTTAACCATTGATGATAACATCAAATCAAAGTGTTGTATCAATATGAGGATAGAATATATTCCAAGAGAGAATTGAACTGTTTCCACATGATCTGCTCCAGAATCCCTGATCCTTGAAATCCTGAAAGCTTCACCTGAAGACTAAACCTAATTTTGATTTTCTGAATGAAATATCATGAGGAGAGAATCAGACAAAGCCAATTTTGTACTCTGCAGATTTTACTTTCCTCTCATAAGCAACATCACAAATGCATTGTCCCTGTGGGAGGAAATTCGTACATCCAGCAAAGGAAATATTTTGTAGAGCAATCTTTGCCAGAAATTCACATTCATCTCATGTCACTATTTGGTGAAGATAATTTTGGGTCGCTCTTAAATGATAATGTATTGCCTTGACCTGGAGAGATAAATCCCTATTAAGATTCAACCCAAATGTTTTGAATAAAGTATACTCTAAAAATAAAATGTTTCTTGATGTTATGGACATCATAAACTGCTTCACAACCTAAGAAATAGACTGTGAGGGCTAATCACTGTTGAAACATGACTCACTGAATTCTGTACCTAGGAATCACTCTCAACTAGGGGAAGTCAATTGCCATCTTGTCCAGGTTCTGTGATCAAGGGAAGAAGTTGGTGTTGGTGGGATAACCATCCAATTTTCCAAGGCAGGATTCTTTTATTCAAAAGATCCTGTATAGATGAGAAATATTCACTTGCACTTGGATTTTTGAGGCTGAAGCAACCACAGGAATAGAGGGATGACCTGTGAAAGCTACTCTTTTGGATTCTCACTTCTACCCAAAAGTTCTGCCTCAGAGTGTGAGTGGCTAATGTGAGGTGAAATCTCTAAAAGAGGAGGAAGAGGCCAACCTCTCCAGACAGGCAGGTTGAAGTCACTGACGAAGTCAGCAGTTCGATGTGGTCACTCCATTGAGACAATGTAGTTGGACAATCCAGGACCTCAGGAAGACTGACAGATGAGTGGCCTGTCCAAGTTTATATTCTGACAGAGCTAACAATCTCTAGAATAACACTCCTCAGAATAACTTTGTTAGCCCGATTATTGATCTATGAGGGAGTCAATAGTTGGCAGGGTGGGATGAGGAGGCAGGAATATGCAATTGAGGCCAAACTTGTGGAATAAGCTTAAGGGCTAAATGGTTCATTTCTGTTTCTGTTTCTTATGTTTTACAAGGTACCTTGCTGCTCTACTCAATCCTCTCTACTCAGTCAGAAACCTCACATCCACATCTGAGCAGCTGCTCATATACACTTTCAGCAGATTAGCCTTTCACACACATACCTTACAGTTACCCTCTACAAATGGTGTCCTTTCCTACTCTGCACAGAGACTATTCCGAACACTTACACCTCTCCTTTCCATTCTTGCAGCTGAAGAAAGCGCACAGTTGATGACAGGCAGAGACATGGCCAGCGGTGACAGGCATCTTGTTGGCCACTGTCAACGAGTGACTAACTGTTCCAGAAAGCAGCACTGACCTGCCATGCGAATCGGAGACGCCTGAGGCATTGGTGCTCAGACCTGTCGGGAGGATTGCTCCTCTGCCTCTTGGCATTATGCTGGGGGTTATGTCTCCTTCCAATATCTATCCCACTTGTCCATGTGGTCTGAGGGGAAAGCAACTACTTATATCGGCGGTGATGCCTCTCTGACTGCTGGAGCTGGTGTTGGAGCTGTATCTACTTCTGGTCCTCAATACAAGTGGATAGTGGAGCTGCATAATCTGCTGTTTTGCTGAATTGGAAAGTGGCCACAGGGAAGTGTAACTGAAGGGAGTGAAGTGACAGGCAGCAGAGTAACTTCCAAGAAGTTAACATTCACGTGTGAAGCAGTGAATGAGAGGACAAGTGCATTGAAGAGCATTATCCCGACAGCCATTTTTAGAACTCATCAGCACCAGTGGATGAAAACCATCCCAGCTTATCAGTCTCAATGGAGAAGATCTTCCCTTTATGTTCTCACCTCACAGAGTTTGGCAATTTGGAAATGCCGGGTAACAGATTCCACCCCAATGGCAAATCCAGAACTCAAATCTAAAGCAACTCACTATAACAAGTTTTAAATACTTACCAACAGATACAAACTAGTTCCCCTCAGATTTTCAATGCTGGTCCAGGGAAAGCTGGAAAAGTGTATGCTAATATGTGGAACTTTTCCATCCCACTCCAACTCCCCACCCCGCCCCAAATAGACCTGCACTGGCCTGGGAAAATCCTGCCCTCTGCCTCAATGATGTTGCTTGACAGATACTGTGAATGCATCACTTCTTAGACTAGTGCCATGGAATCAATTACACCCACTTGAAAGGGTAGAAAGGGCCTTGGTTTAATATGAAATGAAGGCAGTGAGCCTGAAGCATGGAGAGATCCGTCGATTTCGCTGCTCGTTGGATGCTGCCTGAACTGCTGTGCTCTTCCAGCACCACTAATCCAGTATTTGGTTTTCAGCATCTGCAGTCATTGTTTTTACCTTGGTTTAATATCTCAGTCAAGAAGTGTCAACTCTGGGAGTGCAGCACTGTCTCAGTAATACATTGAGTTGTCAGGTTAGATGAGGCAGAGATCTCAAAATTTTCAATATCGCTGCATATTTACTTTATATTTATTGTTTTCCCTTCTATCCTACTACGAACGATGGACAGACTATTTTTGAAGAGAATCTGATTGAAAATGGTGTTCTGTTGCCACCAAGTGGTCAAATAGTTTTTCATGGTATCCAGGAAGGAATAATGCACACATAGAAAGCCAAATACAAAGCTCTGGCTTTGTTGTTCTCCGGTTTCGTAAACGCAATTTGATTGTAACATGTTTTGCGGACTTTTTAAACAAAAAACAAACTCCTGTTCGCTGTTATGCGATTCCATCCCCATGCATTACCAGCCGGTTGTGGTTTATCCTGCCGGCGCATCTAATGGAACAGGTTGTTGTCTGTGTGCGTGTGTTTTTCTTTTTTGCTTCTATCTGCAAGGCGGGGGAAACGAACATTGGAATATTTTGATGGAACGCTTACTGGGATCATGCACAGAGTTGAGGGGGTGGGGGCCGAGGAGGGGGAAGAGAGAGAGAGAAACTCGAGAGCCATCAAAAGTCCAGCCCGTTCAGAGGATCACAGCCCTTTAGCCGCTCCCTCAATAGAAAGATTTCACTCGGTGACAAAAAAAAAGACACTTCGGGAGGTTTCACAGAGTTTAATGACAGAGAGCCGGGTTGTGGGTAAAGTTCACTCCACAAGGAGCCGAGAATCCAACAATACATTAGGAAAGTTCATTAGCATTTCTGTAACTGACTATTAATGGGCAGGTTCGCTAAACTTGAGTCCCTAAACCCAGTTTCTCCCATAGGCCCCATAACTTTTATTGCACAATTTTCTACAACACGACATCACATGGAAACACAACCACCATGTGATAACAGAACTAACCGTATACAAATGCAAATCTTTTCTAAAGTCAACTTTCTAGCCTACCATTTATTGCCTATCCCAAATATGTAAACACTTTTTTAAAAGCAAAGTCAGATGCTACGTTAATTCATAACAAAATTGATACTGGTGCGATTTTTCCTGTTTATAATTTTTTTGGACAAACATACTGAGGGAGTTTCTTTCACCAGTTTTTGAAATGTGTTCAACTTTTACTGACAAATAAGAATTAATATTAAGTCCAGCCTGTAACTTGGGTTACACAAATGTGCTGATGCTGTAAATTAACCTCAATTCTGCTTTGTGAGAGCATGTAACCTAATCCAGTTGTTACTTATGTCCTCATCCCTGAAGGTCCAACATTCCCACTGACTCATGGAAGATCCAGGCTGTAAATGACCAACGTGCAGACTGTTCATTTGGAAAGGCACTGAACACATTGAGAAACTTAGTCAGGAACAGGCGGAGATGAAGTCAAGGAGTTGAAGGTAGCACACAAATCTCCAAACAACTCACCTCCCAAATTCAGTAAGGAAGCAGGATGTAAGGAAACAGTAAAGGGAGATACAGTAAATCTTGGGTAGAGGGTTATGTAGGAGAGGTATTCACCCACAGTCAGAAGCACCTTATCTCCAAGAGGGGTACAGTGTATGCCCAAACTTGGCATGGTCACCTCAGGGCTGGGTGGGAAAGGTGGGCAGGTGCAGACTCATGTAGATTGGTTGAGTAAAAACCTGGATTGTAGTGGCAAAGCCCAGGGGTTCACAGGAAAGTCTATCAGAAAGGGCACTAGATGTTAGTCACTGACTTGGATTAGTGGTGCTGGAAGAGCACAGCAGTTCAGGCAGCACCCAAGTAGCTTTGAAATCGATGTTTCGGGCAAAAGCCCTTCATCAGGAATAAAGGCAGTGAGCCTGAAGCGTGGAGAGATAAGCTAGAGGAGGGTGGGGGTGGGGTGAAGGTAGCATAGAGTAGGAAATGACCTGGGAGTTGCAGTGGCAGAGGGACTCCCTGAGATTCTTGTAGAGAGAGGAGGAAAACTGCTTCAAGGCAGGCATCCTTGCAAGAGGATTCGCAGTAAGGTTAAAATCAACGAGGTAAAAACAATGACTGCAGATGCTGGAAACCAGATTCTGGATTAGTGGTGCTGGAAGAGCACAGCAGTTCAGGCAGCATCCAAGTAGCTTCGAAATTGACGTTTCGGGCAAAAGCCCTTCATCAGGAATAAAGGCAGTGAGCCTGAAGCGTGGAGAGATAAGTTAGAGGAGGGTGGGGGTGGGGAGAAAGTAGCATAGAGTAGGAAATGACCTGGGAGTTGCAGTGGGAGAGGGACTCCCTGAGATTCTTGTAGAGAGAGGAGGAAAACTTCTTCAAGGCAGGCTAGTCACTGACCTGCAGAGGTGATGACTACAAGCTACCATCCTGAGGAGTGCTCACTGTCACCTTTCCTGCAGCAGGAAACTGGAAGTGCGCAATAGAGTGGAAAATGGCTGTGACTGCAAATAGAGTGGGTGGGGTCAGTGGCTGAACCTGTGAGCAAGGAAACAGCAGTACCAACTGGTTTTCGAGCTTTTAAAGGGAAAGAACATTGTACAGGATTCATGCACAGTGCAGGACACAGACCTGCAGGGTCCCTCAACCCTGGCCACCCTAATGCATTGCCCCCCACCCCCCTACCTACTTGTGTTGCACTTCCCTGTGTTGTGAAAGAAGGGCCAAAGATTTCAGCAGCATCCATTGCCCTTTGCATATCTTATTTTTCTTGCTTCTAGATCCTGCATTCGGCTCTCACTACAGCTGTGGGATCCAGGGTACTTTGTGCAGAGCTGTGAAGTTATGCTTCATGTTGGAACATTTGGGGCAAAGCAAAGAGCCAAATAACCGTATGTAAGGTCAATACAGTGCTCCTTATAACACAAGTACAAGATATGCACTGTGCATTGTCACTTGTATCACCAGAGCGCCCTCAATCAGTTTTCTTCCACCCCTCCCTCCCACTATACCTGAGTGTACTCACTGCTTCCTGATTGGATGTGGAGGTTGTTTGTTCTGGAGCTTTGATTGGATGGCACAGGGGTCTGGCTGGGACAGACATGCGAAGAGTCCTTTTACCAGCAGCAAGGTGACCCACCTTGACTTGAACTTCAAAGGGTTGCAGGGAGCCAGGCATGGTTGACAAGGAAGCCACCTCTGGAGACTTCTGACAGGAGACTTCTGAGGGGCCTCTGTGCAATTCCTCTGCTCATTGGATGGCACCTGGCAGTGCCCTATCTCCTTGTGAGCATGGAGCAGCTGGAGTCTTCTGGCCTGAGGAGCAGTGGCTGAGATGTACCTCTTCAGCAGACCCGGTGAGTGGTGGACTTCACTCTCCATGGCAGCTGCTAATCCATTCATAGAGGAGGACAGACCATCATCACAGGACTCGTTGCACTGACACAGCTTCTTGGTAATAAGTGCCATTACACTAGGGGTAGAGTTACTAACTTGTCCATTCCATTTGCATCTCCTGATTCCCTCCCCAAATGCACATGTGCATGATTGGCAACACCACAGGCTCCTCTCTTGCTTGGTCTTTGGTAGCTCTTTCTGAGTGTCAGCCCTCTGAGCCATCTTTTCCTCAGCCAGCAGCAGAGACGCCCCAGTGAGGTCTCACCAGATCGTGCTCCGACACTCGAGAATCCTAACATTCCAACTGAGGTGACCAGGCTAGAAGGTATGTAGAAGGCAGCCTCACTGATACATTCTCGGGGTCCTCTGAACTCCTTTCCTGATTGGTTGAGGAGATGTCCTTTGGGGGAGCTGGCTGGTTCTTCGTGGAGATGGGCGGACATGCAGTAGGACCTGCACACCTGAGAGAGGAAGGTGTCAGGGCCAATGGTTAGAAGTGGTATGCAATGAATGACACTGTCAGAGGGGTTACTGTGAGAGCTGCAGAAGGTGGTACTTTGGGATATCTATGCATTCTCACAAGATCAGTCCCAGTCTTCTCCAGTGAGGGTCAGGGTTGTCTCCTTGTATAAGGTGAGGATCACAATGTCCAGCATCCCTCCTCCAGGAAGGACTCTCACTGCTCTTCTATGAGCTGTGTTTTCCTGTAATGGGAGAAAGAGAGGGGTGAAATGAGATGATAGTGGGTGGCGTGGCTGTTAGCCCTGGTACAGGAGGATAAAATGTTCAAGGAAATGAGGGAGCGTGCAGAGGATTTGCAGTAGAACAGGTTGGGTGAGGAGTGGAAGTGAGTTATGGAAGATGTTAAGGCAATAGTGAGAGTGACTGATCATGAACCTTGGAGGGAGATTGGTGCAGTAGCAGAGATGGAGAGAGTGTGAAGGAGCAGAGAGAAGAATGTGGCAATTAAACTGTGCAGCGAAGAAGGTCAATCACCTATGGATGGCTCCGCTGACAATTCCCCTGGATCGTGGAGATGGCACTGACCTCGGATACGCTTGCCTTTATTGGTCAGAGCATCGAGTATAGGAGTTGGGAGGTCCTGTTGCAGCAGTACAGGACATTGCTTCGGCCACTTTTGGAATAATGCATTCAATTCTGGTCTTCCTGCTATAGGAAGGATGTCGTGAAACTTGAAAGGGTTCAGAAAAGATTTAAAAAGATGTTGTCATGGTTGGAGGGTTTGAGCTACAGGGAGAGACTGAATAGGCTGGGACTGTTTTCCCTGGAGCATCGAAGAGTGACTCGATAGAGATTTATAACATCATGAGGGGGCATGGATAATGTGAATAGTTAAGGATTTTTCCCCAGAGTGGGGGGAGTCCAGAACCAGAGGGCATAAGTTTAAGGTGAGAGAGGAATGGTTTAAAAGGGAACAAAGAGGCAACATTTTCTTGCAGAGGATGGTACGTGTATGGAATGAACTGCCAGAGGAAGTGGTGGAGGCTGGTACAATTACATTTAAAAGTCATCTGGATAGGGATACGAATAGCAAGGGTTTAGAGGGATATGGGCCAAATGCTGGCAAATGGGATTAGATTCATTTAGGATATTCTCTCGGCATGGACGAGTTGGATTGAAGGGTCTGTTTCCATGCCGTACATCTCTATGACTCAGATCAGGCTGCCAGGGTCAGTGTGATGTGGCTCCCTCAGCTAGCCCTCCAGGACTCCTTGCCTCTGCACCATCCACCAGGATTTCCAGATCCCTGTTGGAGAATCATAGTGTCACTTTCCCCGGCTCCAAAACCATGAGATTCTGCCCATGAACAAGCAGGGCAGCTTCAAGTTGCCAAAGTTTATCCAGATCAGAGCAACTTTTGAAAGATGAAGCAGGCACAGGGATGCCAATGTTTTGGTGGATTTCCATCGAGTGGCGAGTTGGTCTGGGAACAGCACCTGGTGAAACTGGGGCGGACAATAGACGTGACATACGTGGGAGTATCAGGTGCGAATGAGACAAAATGGTAAGATATGGCAAAAAACTTGCCAAGCCTTGTGGTGGACAAATGATTCAACACAACTCAGACTCAGCAAAAAAAATGCATGAATCAGATCTTGCTGTCTTTTGTTTGTGGTAATTTAGCTAGCGGAAAGTGAAAATTACTCATTTGTTGAATCATCCACATCCCAGACTGTTCACATTAATATCACACATTTCCAACGTGCATTTTACACCTTAGCCATCAGGAGGATGTGATGCAACCAGTTACCAGCAACACCCTATCACCTTGAGTGACAGATGGAGGTTGGGAAGCTGCCAAGTGGACCTCCTCCTTTCTAATTATTGCACAACTGAGATAAGCTTTATTTTCCTTTTTGCTTAACTCTCATAAAGGCCAATCTGTAAAGGAAGTTTTGTGTGGTTACGTGGCATTTTAAGTTTAAATCTTCTGCATTGCCCACAAAAATGCAATTAAATGAGTTGATTCTATGTTTGAGGATATTTGTGTGCAATGCATGTCATAGTCAACTGAGAAATCAGGAAAAAGGAACAACTTATTTTACACCAAGCTATAAATAGGATGAACCTGAATCACACCTCCCTAAAAACAAATCGCCTTAATAATGCATCCCAAAGCAGTAAGGATGTTCAACAAGCCATCGGAGCACATCACACTCAGCTTGATCAAAACTGAAGTGGTATTGCACCATCCCATGCACAAATATTGACAAAATAAACAGAAAATGCTTGAATTACTGAGCAGGTCTCGCAATATGTATGGGGAGAGAAACAGGGATAACATTTCAGATCAATTACTTTTTGTCAAGTACAGTAGTGCCTCGATGTACAAACGACCCTGTTCATGAACAAATCGGTTTACGAACATTATTGTACGTAAAATTTTGCTTCAACGTACGTACGAAATTCAAGGTATGAAGCAAAAAGCCCTTGGTTTCATTGTAATTGTTTTGCTTTGCTACGCGTGCTTTGAATATCCGAACAGTGGGAAAATTGATTCAGTTCACGAACTTTTCAGTTCGCAAACTGGGTCCCGGAACAGATTAAGTTCATAAGTCGAAGTGCTACTGTATTGAGGAAAAGCATTTAACCAAGTACAGAGGTAAGGGAAGATGGGGGAAGAGGGTGATGAGGACAAGAGGGAAGATTTATAATAGGATGGAAGACAGGTCTGAATAATTGGCTCAGAGATGATTTTGCAAATGAAAAGAGGAGACACTTTAAAAAAACATATCGAGAAGAGCCACTGTATAAATGAAGACTGCAGAATCATTACCAACAGTCCTCTTGTGTTCTTGATAATGGTTTCCTGCTGGGAGCACTCAGTCAGAATTTTTGCACTCAGATCTTTGACACTTTGCAGAAAAGCTGTTTCAGGTTGTGCTGCAATGGGAACTGTGTTAACCTTTAACTATCCTAATCCCTGTCCCGTTCCAAAACTCTATGTGAGTTTTCCTGATGTTATTTTAAAAAATGGAAATCGGAAAACAAAAAGAACTTTGTCAGAAGTCGTGCAAGCATTAAATGGCTGATTGACTCTTGCATATTGTTTGATTTCCTGCCTCCATCCTTGGCTGTAGTAGGTTGGTTGATCCAAACCCGTATCAGGAAAAGGGTAATCAGACTGATTGGCCGTTTACTAAGGTTGTACTGTTATTGATTCCCCTTTATTTTGTATTAATCACCCCGACAGTGTCCAATCATACAGTTAAAGTTGGAACTAAGAAAGACTTTTTCCTATGCCAGCCAGCCAATTGATGAGAGAAGAATCTGGGGAAGTCGTGTTCATCCCATGCTTGCTACCTATATTGGCTCCTATTGTGCATACATGAATGTTCACCTCCCCTCTTAAATTCAAGCTTCAATACAATCATGTCAAGGTGGAGAAAAGGGCCACAGCTTAAAATTCTTCTTTTAATAGTTTATTGTGACCTTGATAAATTGACAAACATCAGTATGCTGCTCCCTTCAGTATGATCCTCACAAATACTCATCTGGTATCATCTAACCAGACTCACACCACTAATCTGTTGCAAAATTATCTGAAAAGCTGCCTCTGTTACTGCTGTTCTTTTAGCATAGTTGTCCTGTTTTAGTTCATATTAAATATATTTCCATACTGGACAGTGCTGCTTAAATTACTCCAGTTACTGCAAAACAAAAGTTGCTTAAAACTAGCAAAAAATCACCCATGACAATGATTACCACAAACCCCTTCCCAAATCTGTGCCTCCTTATTTATTGCAACAATCTCCTATTTTGGCTTCACGAACAGTCTATTAATATACGACAGTATATTAATCCTAATCTTTAGGATTAGCATTTCTGAGGAATATGGGAGTGCCTTCACACACACTAGCCCCATGTAACTCATTAGCTAGTAAATGTTACTTACAGTTTCAGAGCAGTTCACAAAGATCTAATGGCTGAGATAAAATCTTGCAAATCTTAGAAAGATGTCTATCATTGTGCCACTTTATTACCCATTGCTAGTATCAAGGCTGTTTTACGTCCAGTTTCAAAGTTCTGTGGGATTCTGAGAGGTAATGTTTGGCCAATTTCTGAATATTGTTCATTACAAATAGCTTTTTCATAGTATCTTTGTGGATTTACATTTTGGCTCTTTTAAGTAAGGGACAACTTTTTCACACAGAGTGTGGTACAAGTATGGAATGAGCTGCCAGATGAGGTGGTAAAGGCTGGTACAATTATAACCTTTAAAAGGCATCTGGTTGTGTATTTGAATAGGAAGGGTTCAGAGGGATTAGGAACAAATGCAGGCAAATGAGACTAAATTAATTTAGGATATCTGGACAGCATGGACACTATAGAGTTGGCCTGAAAGGTCTGTTTCCATGCTGTATATCTCTATGACTCTGACTCTAAGTTGAATGGTTTCTTGATGATGCATTGGTTACTGTACTTGACTCCTAATGGATTGATGTCCCGACTCATAAGACTATCCATTTAAACCAATTGCTCTTGTTCGTGCTGAGCTAAGACCTCATGCAGGAAATTTCACTGCCTCTTTCTCTTTCCCAGTCTTTTCTCTATCTTAGTCAGAGTAAATAGGTCACAATGGTCAGTTGATTGTGGCCAACACACGAGTCAGTCCCTATTAAAGAATTTATCTCAAACTGTACTTTCTCAATTTATGGAACAACTTCAATGTTTAGTATATTTTTCTCCAGGTCACTTACATTCATCCGCAAAATACTTGAAAGCATACTTAAACATCATTCGGTACTTTAATTATTCTAACTGAACTTCTACTAGATCTAGATGATAGCTGAATTTACAAGCAAATTCTTGTACAAAGAGTTGTGAAATTTGTAAACATGGCTGTTTGAGTACTGTTTGTTACGAACAGTCAATAAAATATATTGTGTGGCTCACTGGGTAGCACTGCTGCCTCACAATAACTCTTGTTTCCTCCCATAGTCCAAAAATGTGCAGGTCAGACAGATTGGCCATGCTGAATTGTCCCATAATGTCTAGGGATGTGCAGGTTAGGTGGATTAGTCATGGTAAATGCAGGGTTACAGGGACAGGAGATGGATGTGGGAAAGTTGCTTTTTGGACAGTCAGTGAAGAGTCGATAGGCCAGTAGGGACTCTACAATTTTATGTTTGACACAGTGCACCACTTTTTGAAATGTACGTGCCCAATATTGGGTATGATTTTGTGATTGGACATTTGCTACTTAATCTTAAGTCTTCAAACAACTAAGCTGTCTTTTCCCTCAGACTGAAGCAGGAAATAAAGGACCATCAGACTGAGAGAGTTTACCAAAGCAGCCCACCAGCTTCCAGAACAAGAAGCAAGCACTCATTGGGAAGGCAGCAAGGAGAATCTTCCCTGCTACTACTGTAATGTTAGCTTCAAGACCTCATGAGAGGCCACCGATGGAATCTTTATCACCGAGAAGTGTCCATACGTTGGGAATGTTAATCCAGAGCTGAATCCTAACAGGTGTTATGACTAAGATGAAGCAGATCATTGATATTTCCAGAGACTACTTGCATTACATCAGGAAGTACAATTGCTTTGAGAAGCAACACAAAAACACATACTTGCACCTATTGCTCTGCTTCAGGGATATGCAAAATGGGGATAGTGTGACAGTGGGGCAGTGTCAGCCTCTCAGTATGACCATGTGTTTCAATGTCCTCAAGGAGCTGAGAAACAACTCCAGAAATTTTGAATATGATTGTAAAATGAATCAGTCACAATAAAGTATTTGTGAACAGGGATGAAAAGAATTATGCTGGCAATCAGTTTAGGATTACCAACCAGGCTTTCAGTGTGCTAGAATCTACATCTATTAATACACATAGCCCTTTCTTTACAGACAGAAAGAACAAGTTGATACACTGAGCCTGTTTCAACTTAAAATAGATAATAAGCATTCTTTTGTTCATTTTTTATTGCAATGCCTTGGTCAATGATAGTCAACGTACCTGGTTTAAACTGCAAACATAGCCTGGCAGTTAACTGTCTGTCATCATTAGCTGATGTATCTTCCAAGGCAATGAGTATCTCACTTGCAATGAGTATCTACTTCCCAACCAATCAGCATGCTCTTCCCATCCAATAAAACTTCTTCAACCATTACATTGATTTTCTTGCAAATTGTCCTGATGAGTGCAAGACAAAAAATTTTGACAAAAGATTTTAGCAATACTTACGTTCAAATGACTATCAGTACTTCAATCCCCTGCTGAAATTTGGCAGAAGTCCTATAAAATCTTTCTGCACACATTGTCAGTGCCCTTTTCGTCTGTGGGTACCCTGCAAAGGTACCTTTCTCTTCAATGGGTCTGGATTATTTTGTACACAAGTCAATCATATGTGCCAAGAGCCCTCTCTATTCTCCCTCTGATAAGGCTACCCATTCTAACAGATTCCCACATTTGCAAGTTTTCTATATTCCCTCACTTTGATCCTCCACATACCAATTGGAGAACATTTTCCCTCTGGTCAGTAGGTAGCACCTATTTACCATTCTTAATAACATCCCTTCTTTAATTCCCATTTCATAAGATTCTTCAATAGTCTCCCCCTTTTCTAGTTTGCCTAATACCTCCTTCCATTTTCATGATTGCACTCAATCTCACTGACCAAACTGCTGCCATTGTTGCTATTTCTCTCATTCCTTCCCTGGGTTTCCAATGCCCTCCACCAGTAACACATTTTTTTATTAGTACGCCAGATTTCTTATTTCTTTACAACCTCATTTCTGTTTTTAGAGTTAGCCTTCACTTCATGTATAAAAATAGATATACCTTCATTGTTTCCCTTAGCGTAAGGTCACTTAAGATTGGTTTCCCAACTGCTGACTGATAGCCTCATTTTTGTCAGAGTCTTAGAAACTCTGTCAGTATTACACTTGTGACATTTGCCTTCTAGGTGGTGGACAGGCTTTGGACAGTCAGGATTATGAAGGATCAGTGCAGTATTCCGAGCCTCTAACTGCACGTGTAGCCTCTAAATTTATATGGTGAATCCAGTTGAGTTTCAGGATATTGACAATGGAGAGTCAATGATGGGAAAGTCATTGAAAGTCAAGACACCAAACTTAGATCATCTCATATTGATAATGGTTATTGCCTGGCATTTGTGTGTTGCAACTTATACTTGCCACTTAACAGCCCAGGCTTAGATATCATAATACCAATAACAGTTATTAAAATGAAATCAGAAAACAATATAAAATTATAAACTCCAAAATCACAATAACCTTGCAAATTCTAAATTAAACATAGATAACAGGAAGAAAGTAATGGAGAATCTTTTACATTTTGAGATGAGAAAGAACATGGAAAAAATGGCATTTGAACTTAGTTTATTATCCAGTGTGTAATGAGATGTCGAATAATCTTGACATGTCATGCAACTTTTTAAATGTATTTTGGAAGAGACGGAGATATTAAGGTCATAAAATAGTTCTGAAACCTCACCTTAGATGTTCTGAATTAAATTTTTTAAAAATTAAGAAAGAGTTAATTCGACTATCCTGAAGTTTACTAACAAAAAGAATGGACTTATTAGGGATAGGATGGCTTTATGCAGGGGGAGATCTTGCCTCACAAACTTGATTGAGTTTTTTGAGGAAGTAATGACGATGACTGTTGAGGTTAGGGCAGTGGATGTTGTTGACCTGGACATTACTAAAGCATTTGAAAAGATCTCTCATGGTAGGCTGGTCTAGAAGATTAAGTCGCGTGGGATCCATAGCGATGTACAGCATGGAAACAGACCCTTCGGTCCAACCCGTCCATGTCGACCAGATATGCCAACCCAATCTAGTCCCACCTGCCAGCACCTGGCCCATATCCCTTCAAACCCTTCCTATTCATATACCCATCCATATGCCTTTTAAATGTTGCAATTGTATCAGCCTCCACCACTTTCTCTGGCAGCTCATTCCATATACATACCACGTTCTGTGTGAAAAGGTTGCCCCTTAGGTCTCTTTTATACCTATCCCCTCTCACCCTAAAGCTATGCCCTCTAGTTCTGGACTCCCCGACCACAGGGAAAAGACTTTGACTATTTATCCTATCCATTCCCCTCATAATTATGCAAACCTCAATAAGGTCACCCCTCAGCCTCCAAAGCTCCAGGGAAAACAGCCCCAGCCTGTACAGCCTCTCCCTATAGCTCAAATCCTCCATGGTGAGTTGGTAAATTGGGTACAAAATTATCTTCATCATAGAAGACAGAGGGTAGTTGTGGACAGGTGTTTTTCTGACTGGAGGTCTTTGAGCAGTTCCACAAGGATCAGTGCTGGGACCTCTATTGTTTATAATATTTACAAATAATTTGTATATAGTCTGATTAGTAAGTTTGCAGATGACACAAAAACTTATTGAGTTGTGGATAGTGAGAAAAGTTATCAAATGATACAGCACAATATAGACCAGTCAGAAAGTTTGGTAGAAACATGGCTGATGGAATTTAATCCAGACAAGTGTGAGGTGATGCATTTTGGGAGGAAAGTAGCCAATAAATGGCAGGAATCTTGGAGCATTGATATACAGAGAGATCTTGAGGTGCAAGCCCATAGTGGCAACTCAAGTTGGTAAGGTAATAAAGAATGTGAATAGCATACTTGCCTTCATCGATCGGGGCATTAAGTATTGTTATGAAGATGTGGGTGTGCTGTACCTTTAAAAAAGTTAAAAGCTAGTAGAACTACCTGACAGCACCAAGTGTTCTGAATAAGATACAATCTAACCTTTTGGTCCAGCAATTAGTGTAGCTGGTTGCCTGGAGACAAAAACAAATTTGAATTCAGCCAATCAATTTAAATTATACCCCAAAATACTAACCTCCAATCAAGTTTGAATTTACTATATTGACAATACTAAAATGCAATTAAACAATCCAATGCTTTGGGGTATAAGCCTGGGGAAAATTGAACAGCTAGAGCAGAACTGCCACAAGACCAAAAGATTTAGATTGCTAGTCAGAACTGCCTGAGAGGTATCTGTCGAGAGAAGGATCTGCACAGAGAAAAACATCGACGCCGACCTGGAGAGCAAATCTGCGAAGAGAAGATTTGACAGCTGGCTGGTTTTGAAATTTGAATTTTTCAGTAAATTTTAATTGGGGTATTTATCGGACTAGTATTATAGAAGGAAAAGTAAAAGATAGGTTAGAGAAAGGAGTTTTAAATAGTTGTTAGTTAATTATTCTCTGTTTTACTTTAGGAAATCAATTTGTTAATTTTTACTTTAAATAGTTCTTGGCCTCTCAGATTTTCACAGATTTTTGCACGGGATAAATCTTTTCTGTGTTGCTGGTTTAAATTAAGCAGGAGGGTTTACCCCATGTCATAACAGTATAAAAGTTGGCAGGTCATGTTCCAACTGTCTGAAGCTTTAGTGGGCCACATTTGGAGTATTGCGTGCAGTTCTGATCGCTGTATTATAGGAAGGATGTGAAGGTTTTGGACAGGGTGCAAAAGAAGTTTACCAGGATGTTGACTGGATTGGAATGTATTAGCTATAAGGAGAGATTGGACAAACTTGGATTGTTTTTGCTAGAGTATCAGAGGCTGATGGGCAACCTGATAGAAGTATACAAAATTTTGAGGGGCATGGGGAAGGTGGATAGTCGGAGCCTTTTTCCCAAGTTGGAAATGTCACATACTAGGGGGCATAGGTTCAAGGTGAGAGATCAGAAGTTTAAAGAGATGTGCGAGGCAAGGTCTTTTTCACAGATGGTAATAGGTGCTGGAATTCACAGCTAGGGGAAGTGATAGAAGCAGATGGGAAACAAGTGCTTAAGAAACATTCAGACAGACATATGGACAGACAGGGAATAGGGAGAAAAGGGTCATGTACAAGCTGATGGGATTAGTTTAGAATTGCATCAGGCTTGCACAGACATGATGGGTTGAAGGGCCTGTTCCTGTGCTGTACTGTTCTATGCTACTATTGACCTATTTTGATATTGTTTCGTGTTATACTACCATTAATGTTAGACTACAATTGATTTCTCTTTATCCTGCAGTCCTACTAACCTTGAGCCTCTGCTTTTGAAGTAGAGAAGTCGATTTAGAATACCACAAGTCTAATTCTGAAGCAATGGTCAGCTTAATCTCTTCAATAACCTTAATTAAACACATGCCATTGTTTGCTCGTTTATAACTTTGTTCAATAACTGATCTATAAGGGACTTTACATGATTTGATAACAAGTCCTGGAAATAAATTAGTTTTATTAGTCCTTAAATAATGTGTATATCAAAAAGTCATGTAAAAATAAATTAAAGTAGTAGTTTGTAATAAGTGTTTGGATTTGTAAAGGATTGAGATACATGGTTCAAAATTGTGAGATATGAGTTGTGAATAAGCCTGTATCTCTGACACTAGGGCAGCAATGAGAATGCTTGAGTTAGGTTCTGTTCATTGCCAGTGGGGAGACATTTTGGGAAAAGAATCAGATGCAGTTCTTGTTGGAAACTCTCTGTAGGATGGATATTACACCAGCATCAGATTGGAGTTGACTGTGAACCCTTCCTGCATAATAAATTTAGCTAAGTCAGCACAGAGCAACAGATGTATCTGCAGATATTATTTCTCACAACAACATAACAAATGAACTAATAAAATAAGACCTTTCTCCAGACATAAATTAAGATCTTGTTTAATTATCTGAGCAAAGTCCATGGAGTAGAACTCTATTTTTGGGAGGAGCTGTGGTAAAACATTATTGGATGACACTGCAAAATAAGGTACAGTAAATTATTCTAAGGATCATATAAATCTGAACACACATAGCATCCTAATTGAGCTTAAGCTCAGTTTCTATTTCTATACTATCTCTCTTGCCAACCTTCATACTGAAGAATATAGGACATTGGAGCAGGAATAGGTCATTCTCTCCTTAGACAAAATTATGGCTGATCTGCTTGGGGTCTCAATTCCCCATTTCCCACCTTGATAACCCTTGATTTTATTTTCTATTAAAAACCCATCCAGTGAATACCTTCAATGACTCAGGCTCCACTGCTTTCTGAGGAATCAATTTCTACAGACTTAAGAACATCGAAGAGGAAGAAAAATCTCTTTATCTCTGTCTTAAAACAGAAACATTCATTCTTAAACACTGTCTCTTGTTTTCAATCCCCTCCACACGAGGAAACACCCTGCTGGCACAAACAGCATCAAGTTCCCTCAGGATCTTGTGTTTCAATTGTACAACCTTTCATTCTTCTAAACATCAATAGATTATAGGCCCAATCGGTGCATTTCTTCTTCCTTCAACAAGCCTTATATCCAGGGAAGCTTCTTTGAACTGCTTCCAATACAATTATATCCTTCAATTAAGGAGACCAATATTGTAGAAGTAGTGTAGGTATGGTCTCATCAATACTCTGCAAAACTCCCTGACATTTATAGTCCATTCTGATGGCAATAAATGCCAACATTCCATTTGTTTGCTACTGGTTGCATACTAACTTTTTGTGCTACATGTACTCGGACACCCAGAATAACATCAGCTATGTCCCTGTCTCAGCTCTTTTGCTGTGGTAATCTTTATCCATGCTCCTGTTAGATTTGAGTCAGTCTTAGCTGATCTCCCAACTTGCTCCACAAATGTGTGCTCATTCAAAACTCTACTGTCTCTATGCTAAATCATACCAAGACTGTTTCACACATCATTCCTATACTTGCTAAACTATAGTGCTGCCCAGTCTGGCAATAACTTCATTTTAAAATTCTCATTCTTGATCTCCAATATCTCCATTGTTTTGCTCCATTTCTAGGCCCAAAGCTCTCCTAGACCTACATAGTCCATCAGTTTTGGCCTCTTGCTTATCACCACCTTTCAATTTGCCCTATCATTGACTGTCATACCTTCCTTTGTCTGGATCCTGAGTTCTAAAAATCCTTCTCTAAACCTCTTAATTTTTTTACTTCTTTTAAGCTTGTTCTTAAAATATTCTTCTTCACTGTCTTTATTTTGTTATCATAGTGCAGATTATGACCTGATTTGATACAGCATTTCAAATGGTGAAAAGGTGGAACAAAGTAGAAGGAATTCAGACTGTTTCCAGTGATTAAAAGTCTACATTGAAGAAAGATAGATGTCTGATTTAACGTATGACAGACAACAAGGGAGACATTTAACACAGCAGGTTTTTAACCTGTCGCTTTTAAAACACTGATCAGATTTAGTGACTGTGGCAAAATAGATTAGCTGGGTAGAGAAATATGTTACTATGAGAACAGGGCAGGTACAGGGAATTAGGATTGCTGCTTCTGCAGAAGATCAAAATCAAACATAGTAACTCAGCCAAATGGCTAATTCTGTGTTTTAATTCTCTGCAATACTCCACCTAATGGAAAAGCAGTGCTTCAAAAGCTAGTGCCTCCAAATAAACCTGGTGTTGTGATTTTTGACCTATTCCACACAGTCCTTCAATTCTAGCCTCTTGCACATCACCAACTTTCTACTCATTCCACCATTAGCTGGGATGTCTTTAGCTCTCTCGTCCATGAGTTCTAAAATTCCTCTTTGTTTCTCTACCTCACTCTTATCCTTTAAGATTGTCCTTAAAACATACTTTTCACTTGTCCTAATATCTCCTTATGTGCATTTCATGAGAATGTAAGAAATAGGATACATGGCTGAACTTGTACACCAATTTCATCTTCCTACCCTGTGCCCAAACCTCATGGTTCCTTTAGCATTTAAAAATCTATTGAATTCAGTCTTGAATATACTCATAAACTGGGCATTATTTGGAGTGGTGAATCCCCCAAAAAACTTAATCTTCTGAAAAGCAATTTCTCATTGTCACAGTTCTAAATGGTTGATTCTGTACCTTGAGAATATAACCTCACCTCTAGACCCGCTGAGGCAGAGACACCTATGCCACCATGCCCATTAAGAATTTTATATGCTTAAAGTTGTTCAAAGTGCTCTGACCCCATTTAACCACTGTCTCCCATACCCCTCCCTTATATTACACACTAGTAGGGTCACTTCCTTTGTATAGATCATATGGAGGCCAGCTTTCATGAAAAATTCCAAAACAAATATAATAATCCTGACATCTCATGCAACAGAAAGGTTGTTGTTACTTTAAGGGCACTTAGTTCCCTTGAAAATAATGACCTTGGTTATCTACGGCTAATCTTCAGTTGTAAATTGTTTTGCCAGCTTTTGGGTGTTGTGGCAGCTTTCTCTTTAAAGCCATTTGTCAGCCTTTATGAATTTTGGCAGGTTAGTATTAAATTGATTAATATACAGTATAGTCCTTCGTCTGTGTGGCTAAAATCCAAGCTATTTGCCATTCTCCCTCAAACACATTAGGACTCTGCCAATTTAGAGGGCAGTATTATTAAGTACATACTCACTGACCCAGAGTAACCTTCCTGCTGTCAGCATAGGGGGAATGTCATATCTCATCAGTGGGAAGGCCTCGACCTGAAAGCCTCTATTACATGAATATAGGTCACGAAACCATAACTGCATTGAAAAAGTTATTTTTAACAATCGGGAGGTAAAAGGATTCCCTATTTACAAAATATCAAATTACTGCAAAATCCGGAATAGTTCCAAGTGGCGCAACTCGGGATCTTATAATGGGATTATTGTTTTTGTTCAAACATAGATGTTACTGTTGTATTTGTGGTGGCCCAGTCTTTATGCCAGGATAGCACTGGGGGTAACTCTCACTCTCCTCCAATCTGCAAACAGTAACAGGCGCAGTGACAGGAACTGCTGTCTACACACACAGTCAGACCGGAGAGCAGATTGGGGGCGGGGAGAAGGGAGGTCCAGTCCACAATCAGTCGATACTGTTTCTCCCTTCTGAGAATCCAGGAGGAGCTGGAGGCCTGGCTGCTGCAGTCATGGTGAGTTAGTGTTACAGGCTGTCTGCCAGTTTTTCCGCGGCGTTTCTGGTTGAGGTGCGACCGCAGGGAGGACAGGGGCTCTATCGCGCTGGGTCCGCTCTGTGCTTTTTGCCGTGCAAGGCTCATTCCCAGAGCCCAGACTCCACACCGAGCCCCCCCAACACCACGGCAGCCACATTGAAGGTGAGCTCTTCTCAGCTTTTATATTCATCTCTCCATCTAATACATGTGACTGTGTTTTAAAAGAGCGCTAATACTGTGTTGTTTAAGTTTGTGCTTTTTGTTGTTGTTTGGATGAGGTGTTCTGACGTGGTGTGCCCACTGTTCTCATTTCTGGGTGTTGGGTGTATTCAGGGAAGTGAGCCAGCGATGTCTCCCCACCGAGGAAGGAAAGACTTTGCAGCCAAACGCAAGCGACAGTCGCTGTTACAACTGCATGAGCAGTTCCTGATTCAAGCCTTGTCTGCAACACCGCGGATGTTCCTCCACTGAATAAGTGTTTTATCTGCCATTTGACAGACTCTAGTTGCTGTTTAAGATGGCAATGTTAGCTCTGACTGAGACGTGTAAGCAGTGGGCTTGTAAGAATGTTTCAAGTGTGGAATTGTATTAATAAAATGAAGGTAATTTTTTTTTTTTCAAAAATCTACTTTAGATCATCAAAGTATTTATGAATATACAACTGGACATGCCATATATATGTAAACATTCCATTTCTTTGAATACCGAAACAGAGTAATCATTCCTATTTACAGGTCTGTACGATTACATTTTTAGCTGAGGCGTCAGCAGAGCCCAAATGATTGCGAGGGCTCCCTGTTCTTCTTTAGGCAGGCAGATGTTACACGGTGTAAAAACAATGACTGCAGATGCTGGAAACCAGACTCTGGATTAGTGGTGCTGGAAGAGCACAGCAGTTCAGGCAGCATCCAAGGAGCTTCGAAATTGACGTTTCTGGCAAAAGCCCTTCATCAGGAATAAAGGCAGTGATCCTGAAGCATGGAGAGATAAGCTAGAGGAGGGTGGGGGTGGGGAGAAAGTAGCATAGAGTATAATGGGTGAGTGGGGAGGGGATGAAGGTGATAGGTCTGGGAGGAGAGGGTGGAGTGGATAGGTGGAAAAGAAGATAGGCAGGTAGGACAAGTCCGGACAAGTCATGGGGACAGTGCTGAGCTGGAAGTTTGGAACTTAGGTGAGGTGGGGGAAGGGGAAATGAGGAAACTGTTGAAGTCCACATTGATGCCCTGGGGTTGAAGTGTTCCGAGGCGGAAGATGAGATGCTCTTCCTCCAGGCGTCTGGTGGTGAGGGAGCGGCGGTGAAGGAGGCCCAGGACCTCCATGTCCTCGGCAGAGTGGGAGGGGGAGTTGAAATGTTGGGCCATGGGGCGGTGTGGTTGATTGGTGCGGGTGTCCCGGAGATGTTCCCTAAAGCACTCTGCTAGGAGGTGCCCAGTTTCCCCAATGTAGAGGAGACCGCATCGGGAGCAACGGATACAATAAATGATAGACAATAGACAATAGATGCAGGAGTAGGCCATTCTGCCCTTCGAGCCGCACCGCCATTCAATATGATCATGGCTGATCATTCCTAATCAGTATCCTGTTCCAGCCTTATCTCCATACCCCTTGACTCCACTATCTTTAAGAGCTCTATCCAATTCTTTCTTAAATGAATCCAGAGACTGGGCCTCCACTGCCCTCTGGGGCAGAGCATTCCACACAGCCACTACTCTCTGGGTGAAGTAGTTTCTCCTCATCTCTGTCCTAAATGGTCTACCCCGTATTTTTAAGTTGTGTCCTCTGGTTCGGCACTCCCCCATCAACGGAAATATGTTCCCTCCTGCCAGAGTGTCCAGTCCTTTCATAATCCTATATGTTTCAATCAGATCCCCTCTCAGTCTTCTAAACTATTAGTGGATGTGCAAGTAAAACTTTGATGGATGTGGAAGGCTCCTTTAGGGCCTTGGATAGAGGTGAGGGAGGAGGTGTGGGCGCAGATTTTACAGTTCCTGCAGTGGCAGGGGAAAAGAATTTACACGGTGGCCTTTCCCCACCGCGCCTTGGTGGCAGCTGCCCCAAGCTTCAGCGTGTTCCTCAACACGTAGTCCTGGACCTTGGAATGTGCCAGTCTGCAACACTCAGTCGGGGCCAACTCCTTCAGCTGGAAGATCAACAGGTTTTGGACCGCCCAGAGAGCGTCCTTCACCGAGTTGATGACCCTCTAGGCACAGTTGATGTTCGTCTTGGTGTGCATCCCAGGGAACAGACCGTAAAGCACAGAGTCCCGCGTCACAGCACTGCTCGGGTCGAACCTCGACAAACACCACTGCAAATTTTTTTAAATTTCAAAATATACTTTATTCATATAAATAAATCTTTGGTACTTGTACAATTTGCCATGTCGTTCATAGTTATACACATTGCATGTCTTAACATTACAAAGAACAGATTGAATTAATCAAATTTATAGTTATCCTATTAACAGTTACCTTTATTAACTATCCAGTCGCTTGGTATTTGGCTGTGGCTTCAGTGGAACCCACCTACTGAGTGGGTGCCCTGTTATATGGAAGCAAATGAAACTTCTTTAACCCCCAGTTTATGGGGTTACCATTGTCCATTTGACTGTCCTGTCTCTGGTGTAGCTGTCTACATCCCCATGGTGAGCACGAACTGCTGGACCTTCACTGGGCTGAGGTCATTTACCTGCTCTGATGTCATTGAGCCAAGGCAAGGGTCCTCACTGTCCAGTTCTGTGTCTGACAATGGGACTGTCAGAGGATCACAGCTCTCGGTTGCCTGTAGTTGTGGGGCAGTGGGTACCCCCTGGTTCTCAGTGGGTGGAGGGTGGATTTTGGGGGATCCGTTGTTTCCTGGTTGGGAGGAAATGCCCTCCTCTTTACCGACGGCACTCTGTCTCTTCTTCTGGTGGTGGTGGCCTTCTTTGCGTCCATCTTCCCCCTCCGAAGAGCTGGCCGTCCCTCCCTCGTGCAGCTGTCTTTTCCCCTTTTGCTGGGAGGCTTTGGGGGCCTGGCAAGATTTCCTCTTCATGTTTTTAACAGGTATCCACTCCTCTGCCTGCTTGATTACCTCCTCCTCCATTTCTTCCATCTGCCCAGCTAGAGCTAGGATCAGCTGCTGTGTCTCTCCGCTGGCTGCCGCCTCCTCCACTCCAGCCTGTTCTTCTTTCTGGGTGCCACCAGACTCCGTTTCCCTGCTGTCCGGGTGGACCTTACTGGTCTTTGGGGGTCCACGGCTCACATTGCCACCTCCAGCCATCTGTGCGTAAGTGGGGCCCCCCGTCTTGGGCAGGTCTTATACATGTGGCCCGCCTCTCCGCACAGGTTGCAGCTCTTTTCTTCCTGACAGTCCTTAGTCAAGTGACCCTCCTGTTTGCAGTTCCTGCAGATGGTCACTTTGCAATCCACCGCCACGTGTCCCGACTTCCCGCAGGTTCGGCACACTTTCGGCTGTCCTGCATATGTCAGGTAGCCTCTGCTCCCTCCAATTGCGAAGCTCGAGGGTGGGTGGAGGATGTTCCCACAATTATCAGCCCTCAGAGTTACCCTGACCTGCCGCTTACTGGTCCAGATCCCAAAGGGGTCGATCACATCAGTGGCTTCTCCCTCAACTTGGACGTACCTTCCCAGGAAGGTCAGGACATCAGCCGCTGGAACATAGGAGTTGTACATATGGATTGTAACAATCCGATTCCTCTGTGCAGGAAGCACACACAATGGGGTCGCCGACAAGATGGAAAACAGCGGCTCCCCTTCCTTCTCCTTGAAGACCTTCAGGAGCTGTTCACACTGCTTCACACTTCTGAAGGTCACATCAAAGTAGCCTGCCCCAGGGAAATCCTGCAGGCAGTACATGTCCGCTGCGGCGAACCCACAGCATCCCAACAATACTTCCTTAATAAACAGGGTGCGGTCGAGTGGTGTACGATCCTCTATCTTCTTCACAGTCACCCTGCCTGTGTTTCGAACCCCCTGCCCAGGGCTGCGGGCAGCTGTTGAGGCCATAGCTCTGAGGTTGGCTGGTCCCTGAATTGGCGTTAGGCCGAAGCCAGCATGAAGATCCATCAAGAGCAGGTCAGCACAACCAAATGATCCTCCAACGTCCTATCACGATCCAGTGATGATCTCTTCACTAGCTCTGATGACTCGCAACTCGACACCTGTCCTGATAAGAACAGACACTTGATCTTAGCCAAAAGGCCGAGAAGCAGCAGATAAAAATCACTAAATGCTGGAGGAAACATCACAGAAGCGCTTCACAGGAGGCTCCCAAGCACTGAGGATGTCACCTAGACAGGGGACGAAACGTCTGCAACACAAATTTCCAGCTCGGTGAACAGAACCACAACAACGAGCACCCGAGCTACAAATCTTCTCCCAAACTTTGAATCTAAGGCTGGAATAATGAAGGCTCAGAGGAAACAGGAGGCAAGGATGGCAGGCTGGCCTTAAATAGGAAAATGTTCTTCAAAAATTAAAAGTAAAAATGTTAGTGAAGGATAGAGTGGGACCTATAAGGAACAAGCAGGGTAAGTCGCTCACTGAAGCAATGGATATTGAACGAGTACTTTGCCTTTGTCTTTATCAAAGTAGAAAATGTGACAATTGCCTAGTTGAAAAGAGGCTTGCAATCCTCCAGGTAGAGAAGTTGCCAGGCCCAGGTAAGAGGCATTTTAGATCGCAGAGAGAGGTAAAGGTGCAGAGTTGACAGAAATTTTCCAGGCCGCTCTGAATGCAGGAATAATCCAGGGGAACTGAAGGATTGTAAATGTGACACCATTGTTTAAGAAAGGGGCAAAGGAAGACCCAGGAAACTACGGGCTTGTTAGCTCAATATCAATATTGGGAAAACTGATGGAGTCCATGTCCATAATACAGGATAAGGTAAATATACACTTGGGGAAAAAAATAAACTAATAATAGGCAGTCAACATGGCTTTGCTGAGGGCAGATCATGTCAGACAAATTGAGTTCTTTGATGGAGTGATACAAGCGGTGGATGAGGGTAGTGCTATGGATATTGTATATTTGAATTTTCAGTAAAGATTTGATATCATTGGTTAGCAAATTAGAAATGTTTGGGATTGACGGATCTTTGGCAGTATGGATTAGAAGTTGACTAAAAGATAGGAAGCAAAGGGCAGGTATCGATGGGCATTTCTTAGATTGGACAAAGGTTACAAGTGGTGTTCCCCAGAGATCGGTGTTGGGACTCTTTCTGATTTATATAAACAATTTGGAGATGGGTGTTGCAGGTAATATCTCTAAATTTGTAAATGGGGTAGGGACAATAGTGAATTGTGAGGATGACTTCAGAGAGTCATTGACAGGTTAGCCAAACAGGCAGACACCTGGCAGATGAATTTCAATGCAGAGAAATGTGAGGTAATGCATTTTGGTAGAAGATATATGGAGAGACATTACAGTCTCAGTGGTACAACTTTGAGGGGAGTACAGGAGCAGAGGGACCTCGAGGTTCACAAGCACAGTTCTGTGAAGGTGGCCGGGCAACTTGAAACAGTTGTTAAGAAGGCTTAAAGGATTGTTCTAGGTTTGTAAATAGAGGCATAGAGTTTAAAAGCAAGGAAGTGAAGCTACATCTCTACAAATAATTGGTTAGACTGCATTTGGAATTTTGTAGTTCTGAGCACCTCATTTAGGGAAGGATGTTAAAGCACTGGAGAGAGAGTGAAGGAGATTACAAGAATATTACTAGGAATGAGGGATCTCAGATATAATGAAAGATTAAAGAAACCCGGCTAATTCTCCTTTGGAGCAGAGATGATTAAGAGTGACCTCATTGAGGTGTTCCAAATTATGAACAATTTTGACAGGGTAAAGAAGGATATTCTGTTTCCAATAGTTGATGTGTCAGTAACTAGGGGTCACAATTTCAATATTATCAATGACAGAGAGCTAGAAGTTAGATGAGAAACCTCTTTACTGAGAGAGTTGTTAGGATTTGGTTATTTGAAACCATATATGGTTTCAAAATCGAGCAGATAATATATTTGAAATTAGAGGGCTACAGGGGTAAAGTTGGAGAATGGGACTAGCTGGGTAGCTCTTTCAGGAATTGGTACAGGCACGATGAGTCAAATGACCTCTTCCTGTACTGTGAATTCTATGATCCTACATGAACGAATTGTATGATTTAGGCCAACACTCCACTGCAGTACTGAGGGATGCTGCACTTTCAAAAGTGTCATTTTTCAGGTGAGATGTTAAACTGAGGCCTGCTGCACCCTTTAACATAGAAGATCTCATCGCATCATTTTGAAGAACATTTAATTGTTACCTGGTGATTCTTTCAATCAGCCTGTTCAGATGTGTTATAGAAAACAACTCCAGATCCAAAGCTGGAGGTAGGGACATTGCCATTGTACAACAAGACCCTTAGTTACCCCGTATAGATGTTTTCTAACTGAGTTGTTCACGGAAGTTATTAGATAGCTCTGAAGCAGGTGTGAATTGAACCCTGGCCTTCTGGTTCAAAGGTAGATTTACTACCAAAGTGCCACAGGAGTCCTATGTATTTTGGCTGCTATCTGCCAGTCATAGATTGTCCGATGATTGATTGTCTCATTGTTGTTTGTGTGACGTAACTGAGTGGGCTGTCACAAAACAGACAATCTAGAGTTTGACACTGGCTTCCAGTTGTCAAAACTGGTGTAGGAAACAAAACCTTGAAATCATCCCATATTCAATTGTATATCGGAATGGTAAGTTTTAGGATAACTTTAGATGAATGCATTACAATAGACCATCTTCTTCCAAAACTATTTTGTCATTGTTGGATAGGAACACGTCAAGTAATAGACCTAATCTGCTCACGTGAGCTCCGTAGCTACTGAGTAACTTGCAAATGCACAGTTCCTGTGCCTTTGTTTGCAGACACCCAGTTGGGCAATTTCTTGGCAGTTGTGGAAATACCGTTTGACATTTAATGAACAACTCCTAAAAGAAAAGGAGGAGTGCCTGGTGAAGGAGGGCTTAATGTTTTGTGAAACATGTTTGATTTTCTTTATTATATTACATACTTAGAGTAGTTCATATGCACTGAGTATTAAATTGTGTTGTGTAGCTGAGTACAATTGACATGTGTAAATAAATCTGCTTCTCTACCTCTCTTTTCTGCTTAACCTCTTTTCATGGGATGTGATCAGCACTGTCTCTAATAATTTTTTATGGTGAGGAAGCCTCCAAGAGCTGTGTGTGGAAGCCAATGCGTTAGTATGCTGATCAACTATGCAGTTTTGAAGGGTCATTGGATGTGGGCATCATTGGTAAAGCCAGCATTTGTTGCTCATCCCTAATTGTCCTTCAATTTGAATGACTTGCTACATCATTTCAAAGGGCAGTCAAGAATGAACCACTTTTACTGTGGGCCTGGAGTCACGCGTAGGCCAGACTAGGTGCCAGATTTCTGAAACTACATTAATAAACCAGATAGCATTTCATGACAATCAATAAGAGTTTCATTAAGGGCATCATTACTGAGACTCACTTTCAATTCCAGTTTTATTTATTGAATTGACATTCCACCAGCTGCTATGTTGAGATTTGAGCCCATGCTCTGGGTGCATTTGCCTGCACCTCTGGTTCATTAGCCCAGTGCCGTCACCACCATGTCACGGCCTCTTGTTGTGTTTAGAAAGCATTTCAATGCTGATGAAAACCCTGGATATGGAATAACCAGAAGGGCCTGAGGTCAAGAAGACCACTGTTACACTGGTACTTAGTAGCCAAGTGGGTAGCATCTCTGAATGAGTAAGCTAGTGGTTCAGGGTTTGAGCTCATTGGGAGTCCAGGCCTTTTGGGAAATTTTTGCGAGTAGAAAGGAAACTAGAGAACTTGTCAGGTGCCTACTTTGTTTCGTAACACACTTTTCAAGAGACCAATCCTACAGGTCATTCCGCTATAAAGCAGGTTTCGTGATCACAAACTCGCTGTAACGAGATTGAAGAATTTGCGACCCTGTTTCTAAAGCAAGAACTTTTAAAAATTGCATTGGCTGTAATGCAATTGCATCGCCAACACTTCAAGCACTGTTTCTCAAGCGTGCTTTTTCTAGAATGTGGGTTTGCACAAGATTGCAACCATCGCGTTATAGAGGAACTATCTGTATTTTTGAATGTTTAACATAAGCCTCACTTTTGCCCTATTCCTGAAAGTCTGCATACATTGGCACCTGAGTGTATCCCACTGGTCCAAGGGATCGTGCTTTGCTTATGAGCTCAAAGCTGGAAGCTTGACAGCTATTTCATGGGACATTACAATGCAAGTTCCAAACTTTCTTATTCAGCTATTTTTGGGCGGACATTTTCTAACAGGATCATAAGGGAATAAGTAGGAACTGTAGCCCTGAATGTTGTTTCTCCTTACCGCCCTTTTGCACTGACCCCCCAAACATGCACATGCACATACACAGACAAAATCATGCAATCAGTCGCCTGAGAGCATCAAGAATATCTGATTTATTTTCCTGAGTTCTGCTAAAATCAGATTAAGCTTTGGCATTTCCTACATTCAATGGATCAGTACCAAGCCCAATTATACATTGCTCACTGAGAGCTCCTGTTCTCTCCATGTTAAATGTGTAATTTTACATCTCGTTTAAAAAAAACCACCGGAAACCTAAAGCAGAATTTCAAAGCTTGTAAGGTGGTGATTGAAGCTGTAACTTTTATTGCTATATCACTTTAGCACAGAGCAGAATTGTTTATACTGAGGCTGGTTAATTCCATAAGTTCACAACATATGGCTTGGGTTTTACAAACTGACCTGAGTCAGCCAGCATTCTCTTCTCCACCAAAATTATAGAAAATCCTGAATGATCTTAGGCAGACTATTCTATGCTGTAGCAGATGTAAAAGTATCATCAAGTTATTGGCACTTCTTATACATGATGTTTCTACATTATTAGGAATAACCTGTTCTGTTTTAATTTGTATGAGTTGGGAGTGGTAGCGTTGTATTTTTTGTAGGATTAGCGATTTGGAGGTCTAGACTAACAATCCACAGTCATAGGTTCGAAATCCTACTCTGACAGCTGGAGGATTTAAAGGGAGATAATTTCAAATACTCAGAATTAAAAGTCATCAATAACTGTGACACCAACTACCAGATTGTCTGTCTGGTTTAATAATGATCTTTGCTGTCCTTACCTGGTCTGACTTGGGTGTGACTCCAACACACGGCAATAGGTTGGGTTGTTAACTGCCCTCTGAAATGTCTCAAACTATTCACTTGCAAAGGTGACTCACTATCCATTTCTTGTAGGCAGTTCGAGCTGTATAGTGAATGCTGGCTTTACTAACCATGTCCAGATTCTGAAGAAACTTTTTTTTAACATGTACACTGATCTTCTAACGTGCACTGAGCTGGTGTCATATTTTTCAGTTGCCCATCTTGAATGGATTGCTCAAGGAAAACAGTTTCGAATGATATATGTCAGAATTGAGCAAGACCAGAAATGTCTTGAATTGAGAGACCAGAAGAAAAGGGTTACACTGGTATCTAAAGATAAACTTTTGAATTACTGCCTGAATAAACAGAACTTTTCTAGAGGACACTAAGCACGATACAAGGCCTGCTTTGTGTTATTGGATCCTCCTCTGAGCCAATAAAAAGCCTGTAACATTCTTCAAGCAGGTTAAGTGTTAAGCCGCTGAAACATAGAATTCTATGGGAAAAAAGAAAGACCATTCTCTCTGTCATGAAAGAGCCATCTAATTCCTTCCCATGCCTGAAATTATACTTCTAACCCTGCAAATTAATCATCTTCACGAATGTTTTCAATTGCCTTTTGATTATTTTTTTGGTATCTGATTTCATAGATTGTGGGAAGAATTATCTGTTCATCTCCCTCCTTGTTCCTTCACCAATCATTTTAAATCTGAGACCTTTCATAACTAACTCATGAGCAAGAACAAACAATGCAAGGAAATATCGAAACACTTGAATTGAACACTTGAACGTGAAGCCTTTGATAAGGTTCCATGTGGTAGGCTTTTGGAGAAAACGGGAGGCATGAGATTGAGGGTGATTTAGCAGTTTGGATTAGAAACCGGTTTTCTGTAAGAAGACAGTGAGTGGTTGTTGATGGAAAATATTCAGCCAGGAGTCCGGTAGGGGGATCGGCTTAGATTAGTTCACAGGTCAGCGCAACATCGAGGGCCGAAGGGCCTTTTCTGTGCTGTGTTGTTCTATGTTCTATGAATGCCACTCTTACATCTTCCCTTCATCTTCTCTGCTCAAAAATGAACATTCTCAACTTCTCTAATTTTTCACGCCCATACTGTTATACTGATACATCTCTTGCACACCCCTCCAAAAGCCCGATGACCTTCTGCAAAGGAGTAATATTGAATTGTTCTTGCACCTCCATTTGAGACCTCAGTTGATTAGTACAGGTTTAGCACATTTCTATTATTTTTATATTCACTGCCTCTACTTGCAAAGACAAGTATTCAATTCTGTTTTTTTAAACTAGGACCTCAACAGGGATTAGTGAATAGGCAATCCCATAGTTTTTGAATTTCCAACCACTTTAAAATCGGATCATTTAGATTCTTCTGCCTCATCATGTTGTTTCTTCCAAAGTGTGTCACTTCATACTTGCCCATATTAAATTGCATCAGCCATGTATCACTCATTTTAATAGTTTCTGCGTATCATCTGACACCTGCTGCACAATTTACTGGATTGCCCAGGTTTGACCTTGACCATTCTGCAGCTCCTTTTCCTGAAGACATAAAAAGCAATAAAACTGATGAATGAGATATGTCGGACCAACTCATCTTCTGTAGTTCAAAAGAATAGTAATTCCAGTGTGGCCAGCCCATTCATGTTCCAAGTATTGCTTTTTTTGTTTTCTTTCTGGGTTGGTCTTCTTGACATCTTGGCTAACTGAGATATCATTTTCTTTCAAGTTGAAGCAAATTTGAAGAGTGTCAGTCAAGCAATTGTGATATTTTTAAAAAACTAGCATTTCAGGTAGGTGTAGATTCTGGGTCTGCTGGTATGCTGCTTGCTTTTGTCAACTGACGCTAATGTTGTGCATGTTTGAGATTGTTAGCAATATGATCTGAATCAGATACCAGTGCAGCATGTTGAAAGTGTTCCTCTTCACCCCTTTCTGGCAGCTGCTGATTTAATTCATTCTTGACTGCACACAACTGCATCAATTACATGAGACCCCTCTTGGGTCTGTAGATACCATTAAATTGTGACTAGAGTTTTCGGAATTGAATTCCTTTTCTTAAAGAGACATTTAATCCAAAACCAACCCTTAATACATGAGAATTAGAATTAGCTGTATTGTCATGTGTACTCCAGTGGCTATAGTGGAAAGCGTACAAGTGGCCACTTGCAGCATCATCTTGGGTACAAAGGTGCCTAAGTACAGCTTTGCCAGTTACATTTCTTGAAAAAAATAGAGAAGTAGAAAAGTCCAGCATTGCAACTTTAGAAATAAATTATAAAATGGGCAAAAATAGTTTAGAACAGTGGTTTTCTAACCCAGTCCGCACCGGGCCTCGACTCCAGACTGTGCCTGGTTTCAACCCAGGGTTCATGAAGTGACACCAGTGCAATCTCCCGGCCTGGAGACTAGAAGACTGCACTGAGCCATGCCAGGCTGACAGACTTCCAAATACCACCTGAAGGCCACCACGCTAGGTCAAGAGGTTACTCTATCAAGTCAATGCTGAGGCCGGGAGGTCGGACGCCCAGCGATACGCTATTCTAGCTAACGTCATGTTCCAAATTGTTTGCATGTGGCACATAAAGCTCTGCTTTTGTGATGCAGCCTCCTTGTCTGAACCCCATCTCCTGAGAAGACAACATCGCAACATAGTTATGCTTCGAAAGTACGCCCTTGGCTGTAAAGTACATGGGATACTTGAAGTCATGTAGGATGCTATATAAGTGCAACTCTTTCTTTTAATTGCTCAATGCTGGTACTTTTGCATTCCTATCCAGTTCCTGAAATTAATTTTTAGCACATTGTATGGAGTGATCTGCTACCTTGTTGATTAATTCTGTAACCAAAGGTAGCTACACTTAGCAACTGCCCGCTCTACCACAGTGATAGCATCTGAAACTGTGAACGGACTACACTTTAGATTAGTCACTGCTCAGCTGGAAAATCCTTTTCTACCCCAACCGGTGGGAAAAGGAGCAGACTGAAGTGCAACAAAGTTTAATTTTATCCAGGAATAGGAAAGTAAATGTAATCAAAGAGCTTGCATTAATATATATTGAAGAAAATAATACTCAGCCCTATCTAATGCAGTGCATACCTTTTACACCCTCTTGTTTAACCCCTTTTGTTGTTGTAACTATATTTCAACTTCCTTTAGATGCTACTTGTAAAATAAATACAAAAGTGGATAGTCTAGTTTCAACAACATTTTGCTTTTTGAACAAAAAATAATCTGTAGGCAGTCACAGAATCCTACAGCACGGAAACAGACCCTTCAATCCAACTAGGCCATGCCGAAAATAAGCTCAAAACTGAAGTAGTCCCTCCAAACCTTACGTATTCAAATACTTATTCAAATCATTAGAAATGCCAAAGGAATTCACTCTTTTTAAACCTTTACTTCCAAAAACAGTTAGGATTCTGAGTGCCCACCCTCTCACCCTAAACCTGTGCCCTCTTGTTCTGGACTCCCCCAAGTCGAAGCTAGTAGCTGGGGTTTCCCTCTACTGCTGGGTTACCTGAATTTGCCTTTTTTCCTCCCAAGGGATGTTTTTATGGGATGTTATTATCTTGGAACAGTTAATTAGTGATAGTTACAGCATCTACTGTTCTGTTAAGTTTTCCAGTTGAGTTAAGTTATTCTAAATTCCTCTTTTTTTAAGTATAGTGTTTGAATAAGTTGTGTTTTGATTAACGGCATGTAGATTAATATGTCATATATGTTAAAAAGTGGAGATTTTTAAAAAATTGTTCGGGGGTGAGGACGTTGCTGGCTAGGCCAGCATTTATTGCCCATCTCTAATTGCCCCCAGAGGGCAGTTGCGAGTCACCACACATTGCTGTGGGTCTGGAGTCACATAGTCAGTCCATGTGACATTTTATAAATTCCTATTTTGGAAGTAGAACCAGTCTGACTGAAGATTGGAATGCATGCAGACTCTAACCTCGCACCTTTAATGCATTGTCTGAGCTGAGATGTCACCTTTTTATTTATAAAACCTTAAACTATCTCCAGGAATATGACTTTTAAGAAGTTCTGGGATTTACATATTAATGAATCAAAACCTGCAACCCATTCTAAAAGATGGCACACTTAAGAACAACCTAGATTTGTTCAATATATCGTATCAGTATATGATACTATAATCTTTTACTATCAATTCTTGTCCTATGATCCTGTCCCACTAGCTACCTGATGAAGGAGCAGCGTTCCAAAAGCTTATACTTTCAAAAGACCTGTTGGACTATAACCTGGTGTTGTGATTTTTAGCTTTATCAGAATAACCCTCTTCCCATCTCTTGTCCTTTTCTATTTTCCCTTAAATGCGTCTTTGCCTCAACTATATCTTATACTAATAACAACAAGAAATGGCGAAAGGACTCCATTCAGACTGTTGCTGTTGTAGGTCCAGGTCCTTTTGCAGTGCTTTGACAAAAAGTAGCTGTTTTTATTTGTCTCCATTTTATCTCTTTCTTTTATTCATATTTAAAGATTTTAGATGCTTTTCCACTTCCATGTTTTGTAGAGATTTCATCATTATTTCTGCTGATCTGACTGATCGACATTCCCTGAACATCTGTATCCCCCTTCTTAAATACAGGTGTGCTGTTACCTATCCATTAGTCATCTTGCAGTACACCTTTCTCTAATGAACTTTTGAGTCTGTTTAACAGTACGTCCCCAATCTATCACCTGGATTCTTTTCAAAATGTTTGCCTCTAGATTTGGGGTTTCATCTTCTTTGATTAGTTTACTTAATATTGCTTCTTTTCACTGTAAATGTGGTTACATCATTTCTTGACTTCCAATGTCATGTCTATCTGATCAACATTTTCTTTCTTTGCTGAAGCTAAATGGTTTAGTATTTCTGCTATTTCAGCACAGCCACCAGTGATTTTTTTTCTCTTGGCTATTTTGCTTCTCGTGGTTATGACTATGCAAAGAATATCACCTGCAAGAGTTGACAGATAATGTAACCACAGTTGCATAATAATTGCATAATTGTTGCTGGATTTTTTTTATTTCAAAAATATACTTTATTCATAAAATGATTTGATGGTCTGTACATTTGGTCATGCCATACATATGTCCACATTTACAAACACAGATTCAAATTTATCATTGTCATATACAGGTCTGTGCATTTCTCAATCTTATGCATATATTTGGCTGAGGCATCAGCGGAGCCCAAAAAACGTCCGCATGGGCCCCCTGTTCTTCTTTAGGCAGGCCGATCTTACACGGTGGTCTTTCCCCACCGCGCCTTGGTGGCTGCTGCCCCAAGCTTCAGCGCGTCCCTCAACACGTAGTCTTGGACCTTGGAATGTGCCAGTCTACAAGACTCAGTCAGGGTCAACTCCTTCACTTGGAAGATCAACAGGTTCCGGACCGCCCAGAGAGCATCCTTCACCGAGGTGATGATCCTCCAGGCGCAGTTAATGTTCGTCTCGGTGTGAGTCCCGGGAAACAGGCCGCAGAGTACGGAGTCCCGCGTCACGGCGCTGCTCGGGACGAACCTCGACAAGCACCACTGCATTCCTCTCCAGACTTCCTCTGCATAGGCACATTCCAGAAGGAGGTGTGTGACAGTCTCGTCCCCCCCGCAGCCACTTCGAGGGCAGTGTGCGGTGCGGCAGAGAGTCCGGGTGTGCATGAAGGATCTCACAGGCAGAGCCCTTCTCACCACCAGCCAAGCCACGTCTTGGTGCTTGTTGGAAAGTTCTGGCGATGAGGCATTCTGCCAAATGGCTTTGACAGTCTGCTCAGGGAACTGCTCGACAGGATCCGCCCTCTCCTTTCCCCAAAGGGTCTCAAGGACACTACGTGCTGACCACTTCCTGATGGACTTGTGGTCAAAGGTGTTTTTCCTCATAAATTTCTGCACGAAGGACAGGTGATACGGAACGGTCCAACTACTCGGAGCGTTCTGCGGCAGCGAGGCCAGGCCCATCCTTCGCAACACCGGGGACAGGTAGAACCTCAGTACGTAGTGACACTTGGTGTTTGCGTACCGGGGATCCACGCACAGCTTGATGCAGCCACACACAAAGGTGGCCATCAGGGTTAGGGTGGCATTGGGCGTGTTTTTTCCCCCATTGCACCGGTCTTTGTACATTGTGTCTCTTCGGACCATGCAATAGAGTAGGTTTTGGATAGGTGAGATTTGTGAAGTGCTTTCCTCACTTAATGAGGAGCAGACTTTAGAATCAAACCACTTTTCATCCAAAATTATTAAAAACGATGGTCTTGATTTTTTTTACAGCTACCCTTCAAGACTTTGAGTGGCAATGTTCAATGTCATTCTATTTATAACACATTCTGCATGGATTGTGTATTTGTGAATGGGGCCAGCAAAAGTGTAGCTAAATTAACCAGTCATAGAATCTTTACAGTGTGGAAACTGGTAATTTGGCCCATCAAGTCCACACCAACCTTCTGAAAAGCATCCCACCTTGACTCACCCTGCCCTGTATTTCTCATCACTAACATACCTAGCCTGCACATCCCTGGACACTGTGGGCAACTTAGCTTGGTCAAGCCACCTAACCTGAACATCTTTGGACTGTGGGAGGAAGACTGAATACCTGGAGGAAACCCACTCAAGCATGGGAAGAATGTGCAGGCTCCACACAGTCAGTTGCCCTGTCCCTGATGCTCTGAGGCAGTAGTACTAACCACTGAGTCACTGTGCCACCCAGTTGTATTGAACAATCTTCACTGAGATTATTAGACGTTAAAGCAGGATGGTATAAATTTGATTTAAATCCATTACAGAGAGCAAACAAAAAGAAGGAAAAACCGGTTGATTTAAAACAGAGATAAGAGCCAACCATTTTTAAAAAAAAATCCCCAACCTAATTCTGAGGGAATGTGACTCCATCTGATCATATTATCAGCGCCAAAGGGGTTAGATGGCAGTAATTATGATTATCTCACTGTTAGAATTCATTTAGACCCAAATGCACCAGCCATTTCCTGGATTGTTTAGTCAGTGTGTATAGCAGCTTGTGTAGTCTATCTAATGGTATTGTTACAATACGATCTGCAGAGGAGCAAGGTAATTTTGTTTAATTTGGGCCACACCTTCCAGATTTCAGCATCTGATTCAAGACCCACCTGCTCCTGGGGTATGTGATAAAATCGTGAACACGTTTTGTAAAATATCTCTGTTGATTCCGGGAATTGTTGTGAGTTTGGGAAGTTGCTGCACTAAATTGCTCCGTTGTAGTGTTGGCCTCGCCCTTCGTTGACTTCTCCACCTCCTGATGTTGCCCAGCTTGCTGTGTTCGCCCAGCCTCCTTGTCTGCCTTGGATTCCAGCATCTGCAGGTTTTTTGTGTCCCACCTTTAAATCTGAGGCAACGTTCGGGCCATTGGTTTTGGAAGCGTACCAAAACCAATATTGACCTGCTTTAGATCAAGAGGTATATAGGTGCCTTCTTGGAAGAACCTGTATTACTACTGAAAACTGCGCTTGTTAGTGAAGATATGTATAAGTAAGTGCCCCAGTATTGTAACTTTTGCTTGGTTTTTAGATAGAGCATGCCTGCAGCAAGCAAACTATCTATCTTAATTGAGCAGTGAGTCCCCTATTATTGAAGTAAACGCCTTATTCCATAGCAGTTTTATATTTGTGTGGTTATACTGTTTTATTTGAAAACATGTGTCAGTGACACTTGTCTTTGCAAACTTCAGAAGGGACAAATGGAATGACATGTTGCATCCTGTTCGGTGAAATTGGAACTGAACTGCAATTGATGTCATTTGGATAGGATGTAGTTATGATGTGAAGGTGACGTAATTGGACTGGGGTGGACAAGGTCAGAAGTCCAATGACACCAGCTTACAGTCCAATGTGTTTATTTGAAATCACAAGCTTTTAAAAAATGATCTCCGGGTAAAAGATACCCTCGGAAACAGTGACCATAACATGATAGAATTTAGCACTCGGTTTGAGAGGGCAGAACTTGGATTGGAAACAACTATGCTAAACTTAAATAAGGGTAACTGTAAAGGTATCAGGGTGGAGTTGTCTGGAATAGAGTGGAAAAGGGAGTTTAGCAGCAAAATGGTTCAGGAAATAGTTCCTGGCTCATGGCAAAGACATATTCCAGTGAGGAAGAATGATTCTTGGAGGGGGAATAAACCAGCCATGATTAACTACGAACGCTGAGGATAGCATCAGATTTTTTAAAAAACAGGTAAATTTTGGCAAAGATTAGTGATAAGAGAGAGGATTAGGAAAATTTTAAAATTGAACAAAAGACAACCAAAAAATAAAATTTGAGAGTAAACTTGCAAGTAATACCAAAATGGATGGCGAAAGCTGTTTTAAAAAGTCTAAAGGAAGAGAAAAGCCATTGTTAACAGAGGCACTTAGCGGATGAGGCTGAGGAAATAATAATGGAGGACCAGAAAAGAGTTGAATAAATACTTTGAATCAGTCTTCATCGTGGAACACACATATATCATCGCAAAATTTACTGAATATTCAAGGGGAAAAGGACAGAAAATAAATGCAACAACTATCACCAGAGAGAAAGAGAAACTAATGGGGATAAAGACTTATCTGATGGAATGCATCGTGAATATTAAACAAAGTAGGTACACAGATGGTGAGTATACTGATAGGAATCTTTAGGTTCTGGAAAAGCCCAAGAGGATTGGAAAACTGCCTATGATGCATCTTTATTTAGAAAGGGACGGGGACAAGAATCAGATAACTTTAGACCATTTAGTTTAATGTCAGTTAGAAAAATGTTAGAATCTGTTGCAAGGGATGTTATAGTAAAGCATTTAGAAATGCATAACATGATCAAACAGAGTCCGTATGCCTTCATGAAAGGGAATTCATGTCTGACAAACTTACCAGTATTCTTTGAGGATGCAATATTGCTATGTTTACAAAAGGTGTTTGCTAAGATACCACATATTATATATTTAATAAGATAAGAGCCCATGGTGTTGGAGGTATATATTAGCATGGATAAAGGATTGGGAAAGTCAGTGAGTTGGATAAGGGGGGCATTTTCTTGATAGCAACCTGTAACTACTGATGTGCTACATGGTTCAGTGCTGGAAACAGTTATTTAGAATACACATTAATATGACTTCAACGAGGAAAGTAAACGTACGATCACCAAGTTTGCAGATGACACAAAAATTCAGTGGGAAAGCAGGTGGTGAGGATGACTCAGACTGCGGAGGGTTTTGGACAGGTTAAACAGAACTTAGCAGATGGAATATAATGTGGGGAGATGTGAAGCTATGCAATTTTTCTCTGGAAGATTTGAAGAACTAAGTTATTTAAGTGGAGAAATACTGCAGAAAGTGACAAAACAGAGGGATTTGGGAGTCCTTGTCTATGAATCACAAAGCTAGCATCTAAGTTCAGCAACTAGTAGAGAAGGCAAATTAAATGTTGGCCTTTATTTCAATGGTGAATGAATGTAAAAATAGGGAGGTTTTGCTGAAATGATACAAGGCATTATTCAGACCACAGCTGGAAGGCTACAAACAGTATTCCCTTTTCCAAGGAAAGGTATACTGGCATTGGAAGCAGTCCAAAGAGGGTTTATGATTCCTGATGAAGGGCTTTTGCCCAAAATGTCTATTTTTCTGCTCCTCGGATGCTGCCTGACCTGCTGTGTTTTTCCAGCACCACTCTGATCTAAACTCTGGTTTCCAGCATCTGCAGTCCTCACTTTTGCCTACCAGGCATGGAGGGACTGTCTTATAAGGGAGGTTGAGTAGATTGAGTCTACTTGTTGCAATATAGGAGAATGATAGGCAATGTTATTGAAACATAAAAGATCCTTAGAAGACTTGACACTGTAAATGCGGGAAGGTTGTCACCCCTTGTGGGAGAGTCTAAGACCAGAGAGCATAGTCTCAGAATAAGGGGTTGTACATTTAAGACAGCGATGAGGAGAAACTTCTTCTCTGTGGAATTCTTTTCTAAAGTGAGCTTTCAAGGCTGGGTCATTAAGTATATTCTAGGCTGAGATAGATTTTTAATCAGGAAGGGAATCAAGAGTTATGGGGAAAAGGTAAGAAAATGGAGTTGAAGATTACACATAATGTCATTGAGTGGCAGAACAGATTCCATGGATGGAATGGCTTATTTTTACTTCAATGTCTTATGGTTTTACCAGTTTGGTTGGCCTAGAGGTTATTTCCAGTTCTGATGTCCCAAACCCCTTTTTTCGTCCTGACGACTTGTAAACCCTTACAAAAGCTCTCATAGGTTGGGGACTTAGCAGAAGGACAGGTAGATTTGTTAAGGTGAAGCTCTTCTTCTGAACTGGAAATTTAATTCTGATCTCAAACTGCTTATGGCTCCTTGTCTGTTTTCTCTGAATGTCATACAGGTTCAATTTGGTAAAAACTTCTAGCTAGACACTTAATTTCCAAGATGTTATGTGACTTATGTTACATCCTTCAGTTTCAGTTCCTATAACTCTTTGACCTCTTTAAAAAGAAACACACTTTTTCATAGAACTGAAGCTATATAATCTATATTACCTAACCTTATAGTCTAAATTCCCAAATAAATGATATATGTACCTTTTATATCATATACAGCGGTTTGTCAAGATTTCAAATGCATTGCCTGAAAGTGTGATGAGATGTGGGTTCAATGAAGACATTAAAGAGATAATTCAATTGTTATCTGAAAAGAAAGCATGTGCAGAATTATGAGGAGAAATTGAAGGAATGGCTTAAGGTAAATTGTTTCTTTAGAGAGCAAGGTGTGACAACCAGAGTGCTGGAGCAGTTCCATGATTCTGCAAGCTGCAACAAGCCACAATATACTTGTTGAAGGACATTTTTCAAAACCTCAATATTTTGATGCTTGAGTGACATGGAAAGTCACTCAGACTTGAATACAATTGGGACATTTGCTTTTATGTAGTCTTTTCACTCTATTATAATGATTATAGTTGATGGGATTAAGAGAATTACCAAGGTTGTTTGAGGGTCACTTCATGGGAAGTTTGGCAACTGTGCGGTTCTTTTCAGATTTTCTTGTTTTGAGGCTGCAGTGGCTAATAACATGGAAGATGTACTGACAAATGTACGCATTCATCCATCTGATTTTCACTCCTTTGAAAAATGATCAAGTTACTTGTTTGTTCTGTGATATGAAAGTGACGGCATGGTTTTAAGAAGTCATTTTTGTTTTGTATGCAATCCTCTGATTTCTCTTACTGCACTGTCATAGTGGCTGTGATGTAATGGTGCTTTTGTTTTTGAATCACAAAATGTTGACTGTTTTCTGGAGAACCACAAAGCCAACTTCAAAGGTCGTAAAAGTCTACTTTGTTCATCGTGGGACTAGTGAGCTACTGGAAAGTATGACTAGAAAAAGAAAAAAATACCTGCATGCGTGAATATGATTGTTTACTTGGCCCTATAGATGTCGGATTCTTTTTCAAATATATTAAAAAAATGATTCAGTGATTCTTTGTTCCTTCTCTTAAATTCTGACATAAATAGCAAAAGTTGGTGCTGGTACTGAGAAAGCCTTATTAATTCTGTTAATTACTGCAAGTTTCAAAAGATATGTTTCCTTTCAATCTAAGGTTTTGTTTAACGAATGTGGATTGAGCCAATAGATTATTATATTCCTTTTATCTTCCAGGTTGGATCCCGAGCACTGCAAAGTATGCTGTCGGCAAGAAAACAACTAAATGAAGAGGCAGTGAACCCGCAGTCTCCTGCCAAATTGAATCACATCATTAGTCAATAAGCTATTGCCTTCATTAAACTTTGATCATTGTACTATGGCTTGTAAATTTGGAACTTACAGTTTTCCTCAAAGATTGAAGCTGCTGCTAATTATTGTTAGTCTTGGCTCTATTCTTACTTGGATAGTAACTCACAATATCCAGGATCTCGTGTGGGAAGTAAATCCACAACCCTTGGAACAAAAAGTGCAACGATGGACTGGAGTTCAAATCGTATCAACAGGTCCACAAAAACCACAGCCAGTGACCCCAACTCCAACAAGTCTTCCACTGTGTGCTTTTCTATCACCTTACCTACGTAAGTATTAGGAAATTTTAATATATAGTATTTGGAAGAGGAAGAAGGTATTTGTGACCTTTTTTCATTGTGTGGTATTTACTTAAGTTCAGGTGACGAGCATTAGCTGTGGATTCACTTTCGTTCTTATATGTAGGGCAAGCAAAAAGATGCATGTGTGTATTTTTGAAAATATAAGTTGACATAAGTGTGTACCATGTCCAACAAGAGAATATCTAACCATTGCTGTTTGAATGTCAATGGCATTATATCGCTAAATTCCCCATTATTGACGTATTAGGGTTTAACCATTGATGAGACATTGAACTGAATCAGACACATAAATACTGTGGCTACTCTGAGGGTCAGAGGCTCGGAACATTGCAGGGATTAACTTTGGGAGACCGGTCTCCTAAAATCTGTCCACCATCTACAACACTTTAATGGAATATGCCTCACTTGCCTGAACGAGTACAGCTCTAATAACACTCAAGAAGCTTGACAAAGCAGCCCATTTGATTCGCATCCCATCCACTACCTTCAACATTCGCTGCCTTCACCACTGATGCATAGTGGCAGCAATGTGTACTAACCACAAGATGCTCTGCAACATCTCCAAAGAGGGTCCTTCAACAGCAGCTTCAAAACCTGTGATCTATACCATCTAGAAATACAAGGGAAGCAAATAAATGGACCACCTGCAAGTTCCCCTCCGACCCATGCATCATCCTGACTTGGAAATATATCATCTTCAGTGTTGCTGGGACTACATCCTAGAAATTGTGGGCATCCTATATCTCAAAGACCACAGAAGTTCAAGAAGTCAGCTTGCTGCCACTCTCCCTCTAGGGTGGTTAGGAATGGACATTAACTGTTAGCCTAGCTGCTGGCACTCTCATCCCTTGAATGGATTTTTTAAAAAATGTAAAAGTTAGGTTGCTTGCTTGTTCTTTAAGTTTTTGGAACTTTCAGAGCTTTAATGTAAAATGCTGACTCATTTATAGCAGTGAACATTGTGAGATAGTTAATATTCTCAGTGATTACTAAATTAATTGCATGAGGTAAGAATCACTTTTTTTCTCCCCTAGGTAAGGTTGAAGTAAGAGAAGTTCATGAACCAGGAATTAATCATTATTAAGAAAAGCTTGCCTTTACAGGTCACAAAAGGAAATATATAAATATGCCAATTAAGTCCTTTCATGTTATAGTTCCTCGTCATTTTCATTGTTGAGGTGGGTGTGTTACCCACTTAGTCACAGCTAATGCCATGAAGGTTGAGGGAGTTGCTTAATTGAGTTTTTTTTAAGTAAATAAAAGGAATTGTTAGAGTCAATATTGAGAAACTTGATTGTTTTGAATTATTCCCCTAGAACAAACAGGTAGAATTCTAAAATGAGAACCAGATCAATTGAGAGTAAATTCACACACTATATAGTGAAAAAGTGGATTTCTTTCCATTGCATCCCCTCCCCATCAATACCACTTAAAGCTGTGGATGCTGGGTCACTTGGACTTCTTGAGATAGATTTTTATGTTGGTCAAAAGAGTGAACTGAAGTGACGGAAGTGTTTCATTTTGCACATATCAGGACAAATGCAAGAATGCCAAATTTCTAACAATCACAAGTTACACGAAAGGGAAAGGGGATTTTTACTCATAATGGAGAATGATTCCTCCCTGATTCAAAAAAAGGTACAAGGCTTACACAAATTTCTTTTGTTTGCATTCATGTATAGGTACCTATTCTCTGTGTGGCTGTTCTAGCAAGAGTCAAAAAGACAATTAGTCCAGCCCATAATTCACTCAAATTTGTTTTTTGAGTAACAATAAGCTCTCAAACTTAGGAAGCACTTGCAAATTTAGCATTGTATTGTATCTAACAGTAGACATTTTATTTTGGGTTTTGCAAGTGCTAACTGGTTGAGTAAGGTCTATGCAGTGGCCATTTTGAACAGCTAAAGGCTGAGAGATTCAATTGCTGGGCATATGACCTATGTACTAATATTGCAACTTGCAAACCAATCGGCTCTATTTTATGCTCTAGTATAAATTGATGTGTGAGACATTCTGGGTGGCATGGACTGCAATGAGATGTGAGGAAGAATCCAGCAACAAGTACAGCAAGACTCATTGGGAGCAAGTTGCTCCATTTTGTTATGATTTTCTCTGGCAACATGTTGGGGGTTGGGAGGGAGGTGTTGGCAGGAAAGGCAATGAAACAAACTCCTTGCAGAATCAACTCGCCACTTGCACCAAATGACCTCCATGTTGAAAACCAGGCACCAACATCTCAGAGTACACTCGTGGGCACCAGCCACACACACAGACTATGTCCATGGACATTGGCAGCTACTGTGTGTCAGCGTCCTACCTTGAACTTACATCTCCGATTCATTTACAGGCTGCTTCTGCACTTCAGGTGTTACTGATTACTGTCGCATTACAGCAATGGTTATGTCACTGTGTACTTGGGATTGCACCCAGATCATGTTCAGGAACAGACTACATTTCGGGACTGTTTGCTTGTTCTCTTAGTGTTTACTCTCACTGTTTAACTTACAGTATCTTAGATTGCATTGCCTGTTTTTGTATGCTTTGACCCAGAGATACCAAGCTCATATAACAACTGTCTGGCCTTGATGTTTAGCACAGACAGAAAGCCCTGAAGCCTGTCATAGTTGTTTGTAGGACACAGTCAAGTCTAAGGAAGATAGCCTTCACTCACTTCCCCAACACATTAGGTCAAGGACAGGCTCTGATATCAGGCCAGGCCCTGCTTGGGGCAGTCAGAGTCTCATAATGGATGAGGAGCTGAATTGTGGATAGTACGTCATCCATCTTGACATTCTTCCCTATTTAGGGCTGTTTACTCAGAATAGGAAAGAGGCAGATGTTGCAGGAGGTGAAAGTGGTTGGCACAACTATTGCTGTGTGCACAGGTGGGGAGATGTACCAAATCAGCGCAGAGGGTGTACAAGGTTTGTGGTGCTATAACTTGGGGTGGATGAGATTCAGTTCTTTGGTTTTTGTTCTGAAAAGCTTTGGTAACCTGTTTTTCTTTTAAACAATGTTCAAGTTCTGTACTAATAAGCAATTTTTATTCGGTGACGATATCTGGGGTTATGATCAAATGTCATTAAGTGGATTGAGTTGCAGATCAGGCATTATCTAGTTGGAATAGGTTCAGATGGCTGCATAATCTACTCCAGTTCCTGTGTAGATTCCCAATTGTTCTAATGACGTAAGCCAGCATTCATGTAAATGGAATGCCTGCAGACATGCCAAATCTTAGCATTAAAAGGAAAAGATATTTTTGAAATTATGAAGTGTGAGAAGCACAACATTTGACCTTCCAAGAGTGTGTTGCATGGCTGCAATTGTTTCTAATAAAATTTGAGAACAATTACTGCTTAATTTTATTAAGGTGGAATGTTAAAGAAGATATGATTACTATCAAAAATATTGTTCCTTGTCTTGATTCCGTTTTTTTAAGGTGGTGCAACAGCATTAAAATTTGATGCACAATTAACCTTTGAAGAAGTTCAGAAAAGAAACCCAAAAGTGAAAGAAGGGAGGTGCAAACCGCAAGAATGTCATGCTCTTCAGCGTGTTGCTATACTGATTCCGTACAGGAACCGGGAAAGACATCTCCTGTACTTACTTGAGCATTTACATCCATTTCTACAGCGGCAGCTTCTGGATTATGGGATATATATTATTAATCAGGTACTGGATTACTCAGGCATACAGAGGAAGCTGAACTTTGATCGTCTTGTATTTATGCACCAATTTTATCCACATACTTTATGCTAGTATTAAATTATGCTTGCACGCTGAATGCATAAATGTTTTGTTATTGCTGGTAAATTAGTTGCTAACCAAAACTAAACAAGAGTTTTGCTTATCTTTGTTACCTTCCCTATCTCTTTCTCTTGTCTGTTTGTTTCTACATTTCTGGAATTGAGGGGCATCTGCGTATGTGCTTTCTTTCAATTTGTGTATTCTGTATCTCTGCCCTATCTCTGCTTAAATTTGCACTACTTTGTTACCCATTTTTGTTTTTTACTTCTTTCAGTCTTCCTCTTTATCCACTTCCACTTCTCTGTTATAAAGTAAAAAATAAGGTTATAGTCCAACAGGTTTATTTGCTTCCAAGTAAACCTGTTGGACTATAACCTGGTGTTGTGTGATTTTTAATTTTGTACACCCCAGTCCGACACCGGCATCTCCAAATCATCTCTGTTAGAAGAAACAGTAAGAGAATTCACACAAAACATCTCATCGTTGTCATTGCTGTCTTTCTCTTGCACATTTGCTCTTTTCTTTTGCTTTCTGGAAGATCAACTTCTTCTCTATGGACCTTGGCAACTTATCAGTTATTAGAGTAGTTCATATTCCAATCATCATCTTCTACATTTGTTACTTTAAAGTTCCTTTTATATCCATAAGACCATAGGAGTGGAAGTAAGGCCATTCAGCCCATCGAGTCCACTTTGCCATTTAATCATGGCTGATGGGCATTTCAACTCCACTTACCCGCACTCTCCCCATATCCCTTAAGTTCTTGGTCTCGCAAGAAATGATCTATCTCTGCTTTGAAGGCATTTCACATCCCAGCCTCCACTGTACTCCGTGGCAATGAATTCCACAGGCTCACCACTCTGTCATTTCCTCATTTCCATTCTAAATTGACTCCCCCTAATCTTAAGTCTGTGCCCATGGGTCCTAGTCTCCCCGACTAACAGAAACTACTTCCCAGTGTCCACCCTTCCTAAGCCATGAATTATCTTGTAAGTTTCTATTAGATCTCCCCTCAACCTTCTAAACTCTAATGAATATGATCCCAGGATCCCTAGCTGTTCATCGTACATTAGGCCTACCATTCCAGGGATCATCCTTGTGAATCTCCGCTGGACACGCTAACAACGTTTCAATGGAAACTTTTTCATGAGTACTGCGCCAGTTAACAGTGATGTGGGTTCATTGTATTTAATTCAAGGTGAAGTAATAATGTAGCCACTTAGAAGTAAAATATATAATGGAGTATTTTGAGCTGCAGTAAGTCTACTGCTCAAATTCAGCTTTTTATAAATGATATCATAAAGCTCAGTGTGTACTGTTGAGGCAGCTCAATATCAATCTCGCAATATTGAAAGGAGGTAAGATGCTTTCTGTGCAATTAGTGGGAAAATTGGAAGTTTTTATACATTTTAATGTACCTTTCCTGAAATAACCTGGCTGACAGAAACCTTTTCTTCATTCAGGCTGGTAATGGGGTGTTTAATCGAGCAAAGCTGTTGAATGTGGGCTTCTTGGAAGCACTGAAGGAATACCCCTGGGATTGTTTCATTTTCCATGATGTTGATCTTGTACCAGAAAATGACTTCAATCTGTACCATTGTGATCATGAACCAAAACACCTTGTTGTAGGCCGGAATTCCACTGGATACAGGTAGGTGCCATAGTTGAAGGTGATTTTTGACGTGTAGTTTGAAAGGTGTGTCACTTCGTTGTTATGTTGTACAATAATCCCAATAGGCTAGTGTGTTGACTTGGAGAAACCTCAGCTTAAAAAAAAGGCAAAATTTAGAGCACTCTGCCAGAGTTAATTTTCCAACTCTGATTTATCAAGCAAGAGAATGAAATCGTAAAAGAGCATTTCCTCCACACACACACACACACACACACACACTTGCATTTGAAGTTATGGGAGTGGTTGGAAATATTTAAGTCATTAACTTCCCATTTTCCAGAAGGTAGCATGTTGTTGATCATGGTTGGGCCATCAAATCCGTTAGGATGTATTGGAGGCAAGATAGAAAGAATTGCAGGCAAGGCCAGCATAGCTAGAGTTAGGTTGATTGTCAGGCGTACTCGCACGAGTACAGTGAAAAGTTTACAAGTCACCATTAATGGCGCCAGCTTAGATACAAAGGTACCTAGGTACAGAATCTTGGAGACAAAATCTTTGGAAAAACTATAAAAATAAAGAAATAAAACCTTCAGCATTACAGACCTTTGTGCCACCTTGGGGACAAAAGTACAAAATTATGGGAATAAATTAGAAAAGTGAAGAAATAAAAGTTCAGAATTGCAGTCCTGCCAACACCTAGTCTCCAGATTGCGCTGGGTGTCACTTTGAGGTTCTTGAGACCGGGAGTCTGTGATGATTTACTGTAAGCTCAAGGGCAGGAAGCAAGAAGAAAGAAGAAGAAAAAAATACGAAAGGAAATGAAATGGGTGGAGCAGAGGATCTCTGGCTGAGGAATCATACTATTCCTCCATCTTGAAATTTAGTTGGAACCAACTCTGAAATGAGTGGGAAGAATCCTAACTAACTAGATAAGGCTTTGTTTTTAATTGCTGGGCCTGTTGGATGGGGGCAATCCCTCATGTGCTCCTTGGTACGCTGCCCCGACCATGTTAACTCTCTGATATTGTTTGGTTGTAAAGATGATCAGCTGCGTTCAGTATAATTTCAGTTTAAATGGCATGCCAAGTGCGGACTGTCAGAATGTTTAAACCAGGGCACACCACCTACAGTGAGTTGTATCTCTGTTTTCACTTGTACCTCCTCTAGCTCATAATGTGTTCTTTCCAGAAGCTTGACATCAGCGAGAGATAAGCAAATAAACAATTCCCTGTGTCTCTGGTTAATGTAAGGGGGTTGAGGTAGACATTCTTTCTCCACTACCATCCATAAGCCCCCACTAGCAGAGGGGTCCCCAGGGTAACAGCCCAAGTTTGGTAGTAAGTAGCGTCACTGGATAAGACTGAAATGCCAGAGTTCAGTGGCAGTCAGCAACAAGAGGGAATATTCCTCCTCATTTGAGAGTCCATCCTTTTACACCTGCCCCACCACTCAACAGCTCCTGTATTGCATTCTACAAACTTCAACCAGAAAGGCATTTTTTCTTTTCTCCTCGTTTGCACACACATTCTCTTTTTACATACCTCTCTCTACCTTCTCCACATCTCACTCATTCCATCTTACTGCATCTCCAAGCCCATTGATTGTGACTGACCTGGTTGTAACCTTAAGTCCACTACTCCCAAACATTTGACTCCCATGTACGTCAAAAACCTCTCCACTCCGCTTTGACTGTAGTCAATGAAGCAGTCTCCATTGCTTCTGTGAATGCGACCTCCAAAGACTGACAATACTGAGAGAAGAAATGTATGCTGTCTCCATTGTTAATAGGAGATCCCTCTTTCCAGATTTCCCCAGAAAGAGAGCAATACTTGTACAATCAGTCCTTTCAAAATCTTTGCTGCATAAACTAACTTTTCTTCCTTCAGAACACCAATGAGTCTAGGCCCAATCTTCTTATGAGACTGGCCTTTCATCAGTCCACAGAAACTTCAATGTTATTTCTCTCCTTTAAGAAATGAAACCAAAACTGTACACAGTTATCCAGGTGTGAGCTCACCAGTTCCTTTTACAGCTGTAGTAAAATATCCTTTTGTACTCCTTCCTTTTTGCCTAGAGCACCAACCTGCCTTTACAACAGATCCCTCTGCACTGCAGCATTCTGCAGTCTCTCTTCATTTCAATGAATATTCTGTTTTTCTGTTATTTCTGCCAAAGCAGGCAATCTTACATTTTCCTATTTTATTTTCAATGCTCTACTTTCCTCACCAAATTTGTACATAAACTTCGCGCGTTGAGTAATTGCAATAAAAGTCATCCTTCCTCTATCCACCTTCCATACGAAAATACTCTTGATACTTTACTGTTGGCTCACCTTCGAAGGTGTTGCTGCTCTTGGCTTCTGGGAGCTGGGATGTGCTGCACTCCTCTCTGCTCCCATCATCTGGAAGAGTCTCCTTGACCTGTTTGCTAGTTCATTTACACAAATCAGAGGGGAGCTATAAATTAGCATGGATAGAGGATTACCCAACTAATCGAGGGTTTTGACAAAGGAGGCAATTTCAGGATGCTACATTGTATTTGGTAGAATGTGTCAGGAATCAGTGCTAGGGCCAGAACTATTAACAGTTTATAGTCACAATTTGGACCAGGAAAGTGACTGTACAATCATTAAGTTTGTTGCTTACACACAAATAGGTGGGAAGGCAAGTACTCAGGGTGGCTCAGTCTGCAGAAAGAAATAGTTGAATGTTTCATGTCTGATATGCCATCTTCAGAATTCTGAAGGTGTGTACTGGTTTTGAATGCTACGATGTAGCTAGTTTCAGGCTGAACCCTGTGTCCAGCTGTTTTTGACATTGAGGTGTGTTCACAGATCTAGGTGGATGGTAATTCTGCTCTTCTGGAGACAGTGTTGGGTTGTGTTTTCAAAAAAAACTTTGTATCCAACTATCATCAGAAGCCACAGTTAAAAAACTTGAGTGGATGTAAAGAGAGTGTGAGCAGGAACCCACCCAGGTTCTTGTTCCTTCAGTGTCTGGCTTGCTTGTCCTGATCTTCAAGGAAACCAGGTACTGAAATGTGCAAGGACTGGTTTGTGCTATGTGACCACCTCTTGCCAACTGGCCAGAGATCCAAATATGGTGACAGCCACTCTTTGGCAATTGTAATTTGATTAGATCATTTCTGAGATTTTCTGTTTCAACCAGGATCCCATTGTCCAAATGTTTGCATCTAACAGTTTCTCTCATCGAGTCAAACGAAACAGAAGGAGACCCTTCAGTCCAACCTGTCCATACCGACCAAGTTTCCCAAGCTAAACTAGTCCTATTTACCACGTTTGGCCCACATCCCCCTAAACCTGTCCTATTCATGGACCTGTCCAAATGTTGTAACTGTACCCGCATCTACCACTTCCTCTAGCAGTTCATTCCACACAGTAACCATCCTCTGTGTGTAAATGTTGCCCCTCAGGTCCCTTCTAAATCATTTCCCTCTCACCTTAAACCTATGCCCTCTAGTTTTGAGCTGCCCTACACCGGGGAAAAGACCTTTGCTATTCATCTCTTTTGTGCCCTGCATGATTTTATAAACCTCTAAAAGGTCACCCCTCAAACTCCCACACTCCAGGGATAATATTCCAGCCTATACAACCTTATAACTCAAACCCTCCATTTTCAGTAACAATTCTAGGTGAGTAATTTTCTGGACACTTCGCTAATGAGGTGTGAGATGATCCTCATTTGTCCGTTTTGAATGCTGTTATTGTTGGTGCGGTGTTGTCCCCACTGTAGTTGCTATTGTAATGTGCCATTATACATTTGACAACTGTACAGCCATCTTTGGCTCTGTCACTGGAGCCTAGCTTTTGGCTTTTTAAAAAAAACTTACTTGAAGGTTTCCAACAGGTAAATTGAGAAATATTTCTTTGTATAGCATGGCTTTTTAACAAACAGACCATCTTTAGCAGCTGATCCCACAGTGGATGGGATATCTAAGGCATATTGGAAATTGATTGAGAAGAGATAAACTACAGAAGGATTGATTTTGTCTTACTCTTCTAACTGTTGCCATGTTTGATTCTTACCTTAAAGCTATAAAGTAGGTGTTTGTTTTGTGCGGACAGTGTTTGTGTACGAGGAAATGTCACAATCCTCATCAGCATTTCGGTCCCTATTATTACTCGTTCAATTAGGGATCATATACTTGAAGTCATTTGGAGTGGGAAGCAATATTATGTTTAGTCATCAGTAGCTGGACAATTAATTTACTTAATAATAAACCAGATGTGATGGTTTACAATTGAATAAAAGTAACTACAGAGACCAGAAGAGGAGTCTAGCAGGGAAGATGGTGAAACAGCAAATTCTCAGGATAATTTGGAACGCACTGTAGACATTTATCACAAGGAAAGAGAAACATACTAAGGTTGAGGTAAACGTAGCTGATAAGGGAAGTCAGGGAAAGCATTAAAGCAAACGTAAAAGCATACAATGTGGTGAAAATTAGTGAGAAGCCAGCGGATTGATAAACCTTAAAAAGCAGCAGAGGATAATTTAAAAAGCAATAAGCACAGAAATGATGAAATACAAGGGTAAGCTAGCTAGTAAAATAATAGCATATTGCAGGAAATTTTTTAACATATATTAAAGGCAAGATAGAGGTCAGAGTGGACATTGGATCACTGGAAAATGAAGTCAAGAGAAGTTGTAATCTGGGGAACAAAGAAATGGGGGAGGACCTGAATAGGTACTTTGCATTTTCATGGTGAAAAAGCAGAAAGGTCTGAACGTGGATAAATCACTTGGACTAGAAGGGCTACACCTCAGAGTTTTGAAGAAAATAGCTGAGGAGATTATGAAGGCATTAATAGTGATCTTTCAAGAATCACTGAAATCAGGGAGGGTCCCAGAGGACTGGAAAATGGCTAAAGTAACCCCCTATTTTTTAGAAGGGAGGGAGACAGAAGATGGGAAATTATAGGCTGCTTATCTGACCTTGTTCATTGGTAAAATTTTAAGAGTCCAATTTAAGGATGAGATTGTGGAGTACTTAAAAATACATGGTTAAAAGGGCATAGTCAGCACAGCTTTGTCCAGGGGAGGTCATGTCTGATAAATCTATTCAAATTCTTTGAGGAGATAATGAGTAAGTTGTCAAAGGAGAGCCAATAGACGTAATCAGTTGGGTTTCCAGAAGACCTTTGACAAGGTGCCACACAGGAGGCTGCTAATGAGTCCACAGTGTTAGGGGAAGGGCACTGGCATGGTTAAAGGATTGGTTGACTGGCAGAAGGCAGAATGTAGAGATGGCAGATGGTGACTAGTGGAGTTCCGTAGGGATCAGTATTGGGACGACAACTATTTGTTATACATTAACAATCTGGATGAAGAAACTGAGATCATTGTTGCTACCATTTGCAGGTGATGCAAGGATAGGTGGATGGACCAGTATTGTTGAGGAAAGTGGGGAGGCTGCTTAATGGCTTAGACAGGCTAGGAGAGTGGACAAGTAGTGGCAGATGGAATACAATGTGGGAAAGTGTGAAGTTATGCATTTTGGTAGGAATGGGGAAGGTCTTTGGAAGTCTTGAGCACCAAGGAATGTAGGAGTCCAAGTTCAGGGTTCTCTTAACATGCAGGTTCAGTTGGCAGTTAGGAATGCAAATGCAGTGTTTGTTTTCATTTCACATGGGCCAGAATACAAGAGCAGGAAAGTGTTGTTGAGGCTGTGTAGGGCTCTGGTCAGACTGCATTGGAATACTGTGAGAGGCTTAGGCCTCATATCTAAGAGTAGAAGACCTAAGAGCCTCAGTGAAGGGATAACCCTTTCAAACTGAGACGCAAAGGAGTTTCTTCAGCCAGAGGGTGATTAATTTTTGGAACTTATTGCTGCAGAAGGCTGTGGAGGCCAATTTGTTGAGTGTACTCAAGCGAGACAGGTTTTTGATCAGAAAGGGGATCAAGGGTTACAGGGAGAAGGCAGGAGAATGATGTTGAGAGATTCTTCTTAATACACTTGTTATAACCTGAGGATAATCATTGTGATCATCTGGCAATAACTCTCAACATCGAGCTGATACAGGGGAGGTAGTTCTCTCTTTGCAACCCGTTGTGCCCATGTTATTTCTGCACTTGATCTATAGATTTCTAATATGCAGTTGAGCTGAATGATCTCCTTGCAAGAATATAACATGCACAATAAAATAACATTTACAAATTGCTATTATTTTTCCAAACGCAAGGTTGCGTTACAAAATGTACTTTGGTGGAGCGACCGCAATGACCAAGCAGCAATTCACTCGAGTCAATGGATTTTCCAATCGTTATTGGGGATGGGGTGGTGAGGATGATGACCTTCGCATAAGGTAAGTCAGTGCATAATATACATTTGACGAGAGCACGGTAACGGTTCCAGTATTTTGATAATTCCCACATCAGATCGTTCTCGGGTCACATTCAGTCAGGAACATTCTCTTAGCTTGGTTATGTTAGCTGTTCTCCACCTATTATGTTCAGATCTCATCAGGTATCTAAAATGAGAGGGTTTGTAATATTAAAGAGGTTGCGATCTGAGTGTTATCCTTTTGCTCATGGGATGTGGGTGCTGTTGGCTGGACCAGCATTTATTGCTGATCCCTAGTTGCCCTCGCAAAGGTGGTTGTGAGTTGTCTTGAATCGCTGAAGTTCATGTACTGTAGGTTGACCCACAATACTGTAGGTCGACCATTTTTGCAAATAGCAAATGCATTAAGTGACCACATAATGTATTTTAGTGGTGTTGGTTAAGAGAAAAATGAGGAAGCTTTCTGCTTTTTCGCCTCTATGTAGCCTTCTGACTCAACATTGAGTTCAACTCACTTTCTTTGCCTTGCATTGGTTAAATAAACACAACTCTGTATAAGTTGTGGATGCTACTAGTAAAGGATTTAGCCTTGCGAAAGTTCTTGCTCATTGACAAATCAAAATCAATTTAATGTTCTGTGCCTCTTTAATTTTACCAAAAATTAGTTTTATAACATGGTTATGTTTTGAGATTGTGTTTTTAATCTATGGGTAAAAATTGAGGTATGGAGGGGTCTTGACATTCAGTTCTGAATTCTGCTGACCATAAGCCTGGGTGGTTTGAAGATTAAAGTGGTGTCTGGTTTTTTTCCGCATTGGGAAGAAGATGCAAGGTGTACAAAGGCAGAAGCATCTGTGCCAATGTGTGGGTAGACTGCAAGCTTCCAAATCCCAGGAGAATGTTAGATTGTGAATAACTTTGTAAATAACTTTTACATTTGTAACCAAGCTATCCAAAAAGTAAACAAAATAACAAGGGCCAATGGTTGTAAGGTTGAGTAAGTATCAGACTGCGGTACTGGGTTCAAGCAGTTTGGGTTTAGTTTAGAACAAGCTAGCTGGACTAACCATCATTGTCAAACAGGATTAAATTCTGTTCAGGGTTTGTTAAACCCTAGTTAACTGAAGGACTCCTGGAATAGTTAAATTGACTAGAGAGAGTCTAGATGCAAGTCTCCAGAGCTAAATATTCAAGGTGCTTGCTCTTTCAAGTTAACAATGTTAATGTGTTGAATTTTGGAGTCTGCAACTGTGGGATGGCGGAAGGAGGTTTGAAGGGAAAGCCTTATCGGGTGTAAATGCAAAGACAGTAGAAAAGTGGTATTAGATAAACTAATGCAACTAAAGACAGATAAGACCCCTGGCCCTGATGGCTTGCATTTAAAGACCAACAGAGATAGTGGATGCATTGTTTGTAATTTTCCAAAAATCCTTGGATTCTGGAATTTAATACAGGAGATAGGTAGGTTTGTGATTGATGAGTTGTGATTAAGAGTTATGAGGAGAAGACAGGAGAACAGTGTAGAGAAACATTTCAGCCATGATTGAACGGCAGAGCAGACTCAGTGGACCGAATGTCCTAATTCTGCTCCTATGTCTAAGTACTGGAGGAATAGAAAGGTGCTGGTGAGACCACATCTGGAGTACAGTGAATAGTTTTTGTTCCCTTATTTAAGGAACGATGTCATTTCATTGAAAGCAGTTCAGAGAAGCTTCACTAAGATTATTCCTGGTATGGAGGGATTGTCTTGTGGGCAAAAGCTAAACAGGCTGAGACTCTACTCGCTGGGCTATAGAAGAATGAGAGGTGATCTTACCTGAATGTTAAGGGGCTGGACAGGTTAAATGCCGAGAGGATGTTTCCCCACCCCCAATGGGAGAGTCTAGGACCAGAGGGCATGAACTCAGAATAAAGGGGCGTCAGTTTAATACCAAATGGATTGAGTGTCTTTGGAACTCCTTGTCACAGATAACTGATGGGGAATAGTCCTTCTGTAAATTTAAGGCAGAGATACATTATTGGTTAGTAGGGAAATCAAGGGTTTCAGGGAAAAGGGAGGAAAGTGGATGTGAGGAATGGTAGCTGGGAATATCCTAATGAATGGTGGAGCAGACTGGAGGGGTCAAACAGCCTGCTCCTGTTATTCCTAATGGTCTAATGATCCATGAAATCTCGACCTATATATGTATCTTTGAAACAGTGCTCAGATCCAAGTGGTTAGTCTCTGAACTTCAAATGAGTGTTTGACCTGAGTTTTAATGAGTGCAAGTCAAATGGGTGTGGAGGAAAATTTTGAATTGAGAAGTTCAGCCTCGAGAATAAGTAACAGTGTTCATTATAATTTTAATAAAAGGTAGGTATGATAGAGTAAAGCTATTAGTGTTTGTGTGGTAAAATAATTCTGTTTTAAATTGCTAATATTTGGCTTTGTTGTTTTGGTGAATATCTGGGTTTTGGGTTCCCAAAGAAAAACATTAACTAAAAACATTACTGGTCTCTATCAAGATCATAACAACAGTTCAGATGCTACTAATGTTGGTCAAAGTTGGTTGGAAAGTGCTGTAGGAACTCAGCAAGCCTGGCAACATCCATGAAAGGGAAAAAACAGACTTAACCTTTTGAGTTCAGTCACCCTTCAGAATATTTGAATTAGAATAGTTCCTGTACTCAGTTACTTAGCTTTTTATAGATTTCCTAGAAATTTGAGCATTTTGTATGATGGTGCATTTTATTATCTTCAACCAGAAAATAGCAACTTAGCAAAAGTACGCTCAACTAAGATATTGGTACTCCAAGTACTTTATCTCCACTGGAGAATTAACTTGCAGCTGCTTTATTTAGGGTAGTGCAAAAGTAATGCTTGTTTTTCGACAAAACTCTGGAGACACATCACTTCCAACCATATCTTCCAGTGTGGCGGTTTGAAGTGATCCTAGACAATATTGTGGTGATTTAATACTATATTAATTCACAGTTATAGCATGCAATCCAGGAAGGCTGTGGATCAGGCAAAGAGAAAAAAATGGTCATATTAATTTGGAACAGGAGGCCATTCTGCCCCTCAAGCCTATTCTACCATTCAGTGAGATTTTGACTGATCTGTGGCTTAACTCCATACATCTGCTTTGGCCCATAATCCCTTAATATCTTTGATTAACACAAAAAAAACCCTATCTCAGATTTAAGACGCTCAATTGATCTGGCATCAACTGCTGTTTGTCATAGAGTTTTGCAACATGGAAACAGACCCTTTGGTCCAACAAGTCCATACCAGCCATGTTCTGAAACTGAACTAGTCCCATCTACCTGCATTTGGCTCATATCCCTCCAAACCTTGTCTAGTCATGAATTTATCCAAATATCTTTTAAATGTTCTAACTGAACCTGCATCCACCACTCCCTCTGATAGTTCATTCCACACATGAGCTCTGTATAAAAGAAGTTGCCCTTCATATCCTTTTCAAATTTTTCTCCTCTAAACTTACGAATGTGCCCTGTGGTTTTGAACCCCCTCACCTTCGGGAAAAGTGGTTTGCTATTCACCTTATCTATGCCTTTCATAATTTTATATTCCTCTATTAGGTCACCCCTCAACCTCCTATACTGCAGTGAAAAAGGTTCCAACCTATTTTTTTTTAATAACTCAAACTGTGCATTCACTGCAACATCTTGGTAAGTCTTCTGTGAACCCTATACAGTTTAATAATATCGTTCCTAAAACAAGGTGACCAGAACTCCACACAGTCCTCCAGGAGAAGCCTCCTCTACAATCTCAACATAATGTCCTCACTCATATGCTCAAATGTCTGAGCAATGAAGGACAAGCATGCTAAATGCTGCCTTAACCACTCTGTCTATCTGTGGCACAAATTTCAAAGAAATATATACCTGAACCCCTCGGTCTTTCTGTTTTCCAACCCTATGGAACATTGCTGGTCACAGGCCTCCAGTTCGAATAACAGTTTTCACTACCATCCGCTGTATCCAATTGGCAAGCTCTTCCTGGATCCCATGTCATCTAACTTTACTATTACTTTATGGAAGAGAATTCCAAATATCTACCATTATTGTGTGTAGAAGTGCTTCCTTACGTCTCTGCTGAATGGTCTGGTCCTAATTCTCAGACCATGTCCCCTTGATTTAGGTGGAAGTAGTATCTTCATCCTCCCTGTCTGTTCCTGCCAACATCTTGAAGAATTCAATCAAATCGCCTCCTAACCTCCTAAATTCTGTCGAATGCAAACCATGCAAAAATGCAAACCGAATTTGTATAATCTTTGCTCATAACTTAACCCCTGAAGTCTAGATATAATTCTTGTAAACATACATTGCAGTCCCTCCAAGGCCAATATATCCTTCCTAAAGTGTGGTGCCCAGATGTGCTCACAGTGGTACCTAACCTGTAAACTGTATTGTAAAATAATTAGCCTGATTTACTGTTATGGATTGACACATATTTATTCCAAATATAGAAAAGAATGAAGTACTACCTTCAGAAGTGCAGATTTGTTTGTCATGCCCCAAGTGCTTTATGTTTCTAACCAATTTTATTTATTTATTTATTTATTTGCAGAGTTCAACTGCAGAAAATGAAGATTGTCCGCCCTTCTCTTGAAGTTGCCCGATACACAATGACTTTCCACACAAGGGACCATGGAAATGAAATCAATCCAGAGAGGTGAGTTGGGGAGAAACCTCTATCAATGGGCATTGGCCAACCCTGCGTTTACTTCTATTTTATAAAATTATAATCTGATCTTGGATCTAAGTTGTGTTGGTCCCAATATAATCACGTTTTCAAAGCTTAAAATTTACTGGAATCCAGCATCTGCAGACCTCACTGTCTCCTAAAGTTGTTGGTGCACAACACCAGTGAGTTGCATGATATATATATATATGGTGCTCTTGATTCACTTAAAATTTGGTTTATAGGAGTACATAGTTTTATTTTGCCTCAGGCCTTGACATGCTTATCTTTTTTGAACACAGGATGCATAAATCATGAAATTAAAACACTTTGGCAGCAAATTTAAATTTGCTTGTATGTTCATCTGGATCCATTTGAAACCTTTCATTTGATTTTACTTTATAAATTATATTGGAATGACAGAGTTTTTTTCTTGGAAAAGAATCTCACCAGGCTTCATACCATTCCCAAACTATTTGCCTGAGGGAGAAACACAGAAAAGGTTAATCATTTAAACTAAAGTTTAAAAACAGATCATCAAGAAAACTGCATTAGCGTATTATCTTTGATCTCATTCTCAGTCTAACAATTTTTCAATATCAGTTCAGGTGTAAGTGATGCAGATTTACAGCAGTAAACATTATCACTTGTATAGCTCAGTTTCATGCCTCCTCTCCTTGCTGTGTGTTTTTATTTTTGGAGGACTGTACATTTGAATTCCACTGAACCGCCATAAATGTTGGTAGTTTATCTTACTAAACTCTTTTAATTTCTACCATAGTACTACAATGGTAGGACAAATTAATCGGTTAGAGGTTTTATAAAAATTCATCTCGCATTCTTATCAAAGGATTTTTTTCCCAAGTTTGAGCTGCTTCCTAAATATAATTTAAAAATTGAAAAAAGATTGAAAAGTGCTGAGCAAAAGAAAAGCCAGAGCAAGAAAGTCTGGTTTGTCCTTCTCATGCTCTGGTACCGCCAATGTAGCAACCTTCTGATTAAAGCTGTCCCTGTATTTCTAATATCCTTGTCTTCTCTGCATGCGTCAGGCATTCTCTAAACAATTTCTTCGTGTGTTGTTTGGAATTACTGTTGTTGATTGATTTTTAACTCTACCCCTATCCCCCAGCTAGCTCCAAGTAGATCTATTTTAATGTTCTGGTTCTGTGCTTGCTCTGTAAACATGAGATCATAAAGCATAGGGGAAGAAATTTGCCATTTGAAGTATTGAATCTGTTCTATCATATAGTGAGTTCATGACTAAATGATAGTCCTCAACTCCTCTTTCATACCATAACTCTATTCCTTACTGATTTAAAAATCTGTCTATCTCAGCCTTGCCTTTACTTAACCCAGCCTCAAGAACTCTTTGCAGTAAAGATTTCAATACGTTTGTTTCTTATGTAATTGAACATTAACAGTTCTCATCCTCTGTTCACCTTCATAGGATGGCACTGCTAAAGAAAGTTCCACAAGTTTGGAGTAAAGATGGTTTGAATTCCTGCTCCTACAAGGTGCTAACAATACAACATAAACCCTTGTATATTAACATTACTGTGGACATTGGTGATCCTCGCCACAATCCTGAAGTTGCTGTTTAAATGCAGCATCCCTGCTTTCACAAGTGACTTTCACGAATGATCGGCAGCTGTTGTACAGGTTCTCCTTTTTGGGCTGGATGAATAAATTTAAGGTTGCATTGCTTTGTCACTGTATAAATACGTGACATATTATATGTTGCCTGGATATAAAGGGAAATGAAACACAGACAATGTAAGTTGAACCATTTTCTTGACAATTAGTGCAAGAGTTAGGCGTATGTGGTAAATAGAAGTGGATGGTACAATATTCCTTTGGAAACTTAATTTGGGTGTTGAGAGTTCTTGGCTCAAAACCATGCACCTTGCCACCCAAAAGCACCAGGGGAATCGCTTCACCTGTTCAAGTTCAACAATAGATTTTTGATGGATTTTGAGATTGGCTCGCCTACCTATTACCTGAGAAGATTTATATAGTTTTAAGTATTTTTAGCAATTTTATTGAAGTTTGAGACTTGAAAGAATCATGACATTCCTGTTGCGAAGACAACAATTGATACTTTGTTGCAACATCAGAAAGCAAAAAAAAATCTTGTTTATATTATCCTTTCACACCCATCGGATCATTTTACAGCCAACTTTCTGAAGTGCAATTGCTGTTGAAGTGTGGGAAACAGAGCAGCCAGTGTGTGTACGCACACAGTAAACTTCCACATGCAACAATGTGATCATGACTTGGTTTTCTTTGTGTCTGAGATATTGACTGAGGGATAAATATTCATCTGGAAACCAGAGACCACTCCTCTCTTTCTCTTCAAAATAAAGCTATGGAAGCTTTTACATATACCCAAGCAGGCAGTTGCAGCTTTAGTTTAACATCTTATTGCAAAGATGACACCTGTGATGGCACACTGCCCCCTCAGTACTGCACGGGTGTGTCAGCCTTTTGTTGTTGTTGTTGAGACTTGAAGCTAGTACCTTGTGACTCAGATGTAAGTGCTAACCACTGAGTCACAGCTGACACAGTTCATCAGCATCTTGGATGTGATAATCTGACAAATACTCCTAATGACTGCTAAGGGCTGTTGTAGCACAGTAGTAGCATTTCCATTTATGGGCCAGGAGGCCCAGTTTCAAATCTCACCTGCTCCAGAGGTGTGTAATACCATCTCTGAGAAGGTTGACTAGAAAATATCTATAAATCATTGCTTATAATTGGTACATCCTTCAGTGGCTCCCTTCAGAGGAAGTGGTGCCACAGTAATAGCTTCACTGGACTAGTAATTCAAAACTCCAGGTTAATATTTCTGTGGACATTAGGTTTGAATACCACCGTGGCAGATGGTTAAAATTTGAATTAACTTCAATAAAATCCTCGAATAAAAAATGCTAGTCAAATGGTGACCATGTGGATTGTCATGAAGTCCCACCTGTTTCACTAATGTCCTCTTGGGAAGGGAAACTTTGTCCTCACCTGTTCTGGCCTACATGTGACTCCTAATCCACAGCAGTGTGATTAACTCTTAACTGTTTAATCTTAACAATTTAAGGATGAGCAATAAATGTTGACATAGCCAATGGCACCCATTTCTCATGAATGAATATTTTTAAAAAATGAAGATTCCAAGTTCTAACTTTAAAGCTGAGATGTGAGCGTTTGCCATTCCAATCATTGGGCAATATCTTGTTGTGATACCTTTGTATTCCAGATATTTTTGTTTTAAAAATTTTTTTTTTACAAAATCTTATGTAAACTCGCTGGGATTAAAAAGGGACCAAATACTTGGATGGTAATAATTACTCTCTCGATCTTTCTTGTACTACCTCTGATAACAAAGAGAAATGATTTTCAGTCATCCAACTCTTCTGGTCGTCATGATTGTGGAGGTGCCATTGTTGGACTGGGGTGGACAAAATCAGATGTCACACGACACCAGGTTATAGTCCAACAAGTTTATTTGAAACTGATCTGGCTACCACAGATTACCGTCAGTTCAAATTTACAGGGCATACCAGATGTGATCAAGTGAATTCTCTGTTCTTGTATAACATTCTTGTGTTCTGATTATCAATGTTAAATTACTGAAGTTTCAGTTGGAAGCCATACTCTCCAGTTGAATGACAAAGTTATTTAAAAATACAAAGAAGTTGCAATTGTGGAAACACCAACACATACCTTCACCAGTGCAGATGTTCTGACCATTGCTGAAACAGAACACTACTTTCACAATTAATCCTTTTAAAGTGTCATTTTGTTCATAAGTGTTTCTTTCCTTTATGATGGAAAGCTTGAACTGCAAATGTAGTTTGACAATGCAAGAGTGTAGCCAACATATATAAATATCGCACTGGATTCTGATTATTCTTATTGCAGTCCCCAAGCTTATGAACCAAAGTTGCAGTCTTAAAGCCATATAATAACAGCTTGCTGACATGTAGTTCAATGAATTACAAAGTGGGCTTGTAGAACTGGTTTTGTAGTTGAGTGGTGAAGGACCTATATTTCTTCAGTTGTTCATTGAAATATTGATGCTCCCATATGATAGAAAAGTGCAACACCTACCAGTAACACAAGATACATCCTGTTGCTCCAATAAATGATCTCTGGTTTATATTTTGCTCGACAACATTGGAAGTAAAGGTAGTCACCAGTAATTATTTTTTTCTAATTGAATGCTGTGTCAGTCAGCTGAAACCATGCTTGTACATTCATCTGAAGAATTTCACTGATCTTTCTCCAACGTTCTGGTAGCTATTTGGGAATTTCTAGAATGTTATGATATTTTTGCAGGACAGAAAAGAGATAGTGTGCTTCCTGAAAATGTCAAGTATCGACTGAACGGCTTTCTTCTGATTTGAAATTTACAATTACTCAAATGATCTCCGGAAGAGAGAGCTACAACATTCCTCCTTTCATAATGAAAATGTTAAAGACTGTTCAAAGTTCCATACAATGTATATCCATTTATTGTTTTACATATATTTGTAAATAAAATGAAATATTTAATATATTTTATGATATTTTTAAATATAGGCATTATATGCCTAAGAGGACACCTTAATTCTTGACTCATTTTTGGAAATGGGATAAAGAGTTTGAACCGTTTAGGCCTAAATTTTGAGGTGAAATTTCCTCCAAGGGATGATTTTTTTTGTTTGCCCTCAAAATTGAAATCTCTATTTTGTCAGACGTAGCCCTCTGACTTGGATCTGAACTGCTTTTAGCCACAATGTGTTTGAATAACTGTTAATATGCAACTCCTATTTCAATTCATTTGACTTATTTCACCCTTCCAACTTGTTTGTGAATCTGTAAAGATACATTCTGACCAGATATATACAAACCTAACATCTCCACTGGCCAGTACTCTGACAAAGATTTTATGAGTTCCACGTTTTTGTGGCTCATCCTGGTAGTCATTTTGATTACTTATGACAAGTTTTTACCTCGACCTTCTACAACTTCAGACTTTTTTTCTCTCCTGGCTGTATTGTGACTCTGTCAGCCTGAATTGTTTTTCTCCTCTACTGACTACTGAAGGCACATCTAGCACAATGAACACCTCAGTCAAAGAAATAATTCAGCTGTCCTTGTGCTGGTACTAGTGTGAGAAGCATTATAATTTTTTTTTAAAAATCACTAGTTTATGATTTAATGATACCTGATTGTTCTTTTATTGGTTTAACAAGAGTGTGTTAGGGACGAGGTCAGATCCCTCAAAACATTTTTAAGCAGGTTGCCCAGATCGTGACTTTGCTATTTGTTTAGCTAAGTGTATAGTGGATATTTGCAGAGTAAATTAGCTGGGTTGGCTACCAAGTATTAAACAAACAAAATTTATTTACAAAACTATGGAATGAAACACAATGAACAGAAAGTAGAATACTGGATAGCTTATCCTATCCAAACCTGACTTAATGACACTGTTCCGAAAATACTTGCAACAGTCCCAATACCCACATACCAACAGTCCCTTAGCAGAAACAGGAAAGAATGGCATAGGCAACTTACAGTTTGAAATCATAAGGACTTCCAGTTTCCCCTATGACTCTGACTCAACTTACTCCTGAACTGATGTGAACTGCCCAGCTAGGGAGCTGGCCATATTCCCTTGACCTCCAATCACAACCTCAGCATCAAACCAGCAGATAAAGGGGGTGCAGTGGTAGTTTGGCGCACTGACCTCTACACCACTGATGCCAGATGCCAACACAAAGACACCTCTTCCTACCGCCCCTTTGACCATGACCCCCCCCCCCCCTGACAAAACACCAAACCATCATCTCCCAGACCATACAGAACCTTACTAACCTCCCACCCACAGCTTCCAACGTCATAGTCCAGGAACCCCGCACCACCCAATTCTACCTCCTTCCCAAGATCCATAAGCCTGACCACCCCGGCCGACCCACTGTCTCAGCCTGCTTCTGCCCCACCGAACTCATCTCCACCTACCTTGATACTGTCCTCTCCTACCTAGTCCAGGAACTGCCCACATACTTTCGAGACACCACTCACACCCTCCACCTCCTCCAAGACTTCTGTTTCCCCAGCCCCCAGCACCTCATCTTCACCATGGATATCCAATCCCTCTACACTTCCATCCGCCATGCCCAAGGCCTCCAAGCCCTCTGTTTCTTCCTCTCCTGACGTCCCCAGAAGTACCCTTCCACTGACACACTCATTCGTTTGGCTAAACTGGTCCTCGCTCTTAACAATTTCACACTCAAATCCTCCCACTTCCTCCAGACCAAAGGAGTAGCCATGGGAACCCGTATGGGGCCCAACTATGCCTGTCTCTTTGTTGGCTATGTAGAACAGTCCATCTTCTGTAGTTACACCGGCACCACTCACCACCTCTTCCTCCGCTACATTGATGACTGCATTGGCGCCACCTCATGCTCCAGCGAGGAGGTTGAGCAGTTCATCAACTTCACCAACACATTCCACCCTGACCTTAAGTTTACCTGGACCATCTCTGACACCTCCCTCCCCTTCCTGGACTTCTCAATCTCCATTAATGTCGACCGACTTGACACTGACATTTTTTTACAAACCCACAGATATCTAGATTACACCTCTTCCCACCCTACCTCCTGCAAAAATGCCATCCTGTATTCCCAATTCCTCCACCTCTGCCATATCTGCTCCCAGGGGGACCATTTCCACCACAGAACACACCAGATGGCTACTTCTTTCGAGATTGCAATTTCCCTTCTCACATGGTTAAAGATGACCTCCAACGCATCTAATCCATGTCCTGCACCTCCGCCCTCAAACCCCACCCCTCCAACCATAACAGGGACAAGCCCCCCCCCCCACCCCCAGTCCTCACTTTTCACCCTACCAACCTCCACATAAACCACATCATCCGCCGACATTTCCGCCACCTCCAAACGGACCCCACCATCAGGGATATATTTCCCTCCCCTCCGCTTTCCGCAAAGACTGTTCCCTCCATGACTACCTGGTCAGGTCCACGCCCCCCAACAACCCCCCCTCCCGTTCTGGCACCCTCCCCTGCCACCGCAGGAATTGCAAAACCTGTGCCCATACCTCCTCCCTCACCTCCATCCAAGGCCCCAAAGGAGCCTTCCACATCCATCAAAGTTTCACCTGCATATCTACCAATATAATTTATTTATCCGTTGCTCCCGATGCGGTCTTCTCTACACTGGGGGGACTGGATGCCTCCTTGCAGAGTGCTTCAGGGAACCTCTCCGGGACACCCACACCAATCAACCCCACCGCCCCATGGCCCAACATTTCAACTCCTCCTCCCACTCTGCCGAGGACATGCTCCCTCACCACCTGGCACCTGGAGGAAGAACGCCTCATCTTCCTCCTTGGAATGCTTCAACCCCAGGGCATCAATGTGGACTTCACCAGTTTCCTCATTTCCCCCCCTCCACCTTTCCCTAGTTCCAACCTTCCAGCTCAGCACTGCCCTCATGACCTGTCCTACATGCCAATCTCACTTCCCACCAATCAGCTCCACTCTCCCCTCTGACAAATCACCTCCATCCCCACCCCCATTCACCCATTGTACTCTTTGCTACCTTCTACACAGCCCTGTTCTTCCTACCCACCCCCCCCCCCCCCCACCCCCATTTATCTCTCCACCCTGGAGGCTTCCTGATGAACGGCTTTTGCCCAAAATGTTGATTTTCCTGCTCTTTGGATATTGCCTAACCTGCTGTGCTTTTCCAGCACCACTCTGATCTAAACTCCGGTTTCCATCATCTGCAGTCCTCAGTTTTGCCCAGTTTTTCAAGAGACCTTTCAAGCTTTTGGTCTGAGGCACTATCTGTTAGGGTAAAGAACAAGGCCCCAATGAAACATTCAAACTTCAGACATGATAGAGCCTGGGTAATTACCCCCTCTCTGAAAAAAAAACTCAAGGGCATTCCAAGCAAGGTGATGTAATGGAAATCTGGTGTGTTTTATCCCTGTTCACTCTAATACAATTTGAAAACTATTCTGAACAAAACTGAGGTCTTTGTCAGATACAATTCTGTCTCAGAACCAATAAGCAGCAATCAAATTGTACACAGTTTCTAAAGTTTTAGTTATTTGTTAATCTATTCATTGGAAGCTCGTCAACCTACTTTGACTATTATTATGAAGGGGTAGGTGTGTACTGTATCTTTAAGAGAGAGAGGAAGCTGGGAAGGACAGACTGAAAGCACAGAGTGTGCTGAACAAGTTAAAAATTTAGCATTTGGTTGAAATAAATAGGTGGAGTTGCGTTGCCGAGTTCAATTTCGGCCAGTCAGTTTAAACTATGCTCCAGATACCAAAGTCCTACCAGCTGGTGGCCGCCATGCTGTGGTACCGGCTGGTCACTTTGGTCCCTCCTCCTGGCTTTGTCGCTGACATCCAGAGAACGTTGGTCGACTTCTTCTGGGACAAAAAGATGCACTGGGTCGCTGCGCAGGTCCTGAGTCTCCCTATTGAGGAGGGCGGTCAGTCGCTGGTGTGCGTCCGCACCCAGGTCACGACGTTCCGCCTTCAGACCTTGCGGCGATACCTTTACGTCGAGCCTCCTCCTAGGTGGTGCGCCCTGGCGACATATTTTTTCCGCCAGGTGCGTAACCTCAACTACGACACGCAGCTCTTGTTCGTCGACCGTGACGGTTTGGAGGTCGCCCTCAAGACGCTGCCTGTCTTTTACCAAACCTGATCACTGTTTGGAACATGGTCGAATCGCGTCGCGCCTACCCTCCGGCTGGAGTAGCGGCTGTCGTCAGGGAGCCGTTGCTCAGGAATCCGCACCTCCGTACTCGCGGGTTCGAGTGGCTGTCGGAGGGGAGGGCCGTGGCGGCGAGGGCAACCAGTGTCGGGGTAATGCTGGGTGCCGGGGGCCTGGGCTGGACGCTGCCGCAGGACATAGCTAGCAGGGCAGCGGTAGACGTCCGGTACGTGGCCACCGCCATCCGACGCCTTAAAACGGCGGTGCTCGGACCCGACGTAGTGCACCAGTTGGAGGACACTCAGGTGTGCGGTGGGATCCCGTCCGCGCTCACCCCGGCCCGGACGGAATTTCACATTGGCCCCAAGGTCCCGTACTTCCCGCGGGAGCCTGTGCCCCACAACCTGAGCCGCCTCCGGAATTTTAATTTTGTCCCCTTAAGGGATATAAAAAGGAAGGCCCTGTATCGACTGCTGCTGCACACCGTCCACCTCTTCTCCCTCATCCACTGTCCGGACACGCCTTGGCGTGCCCATTTGCCACCGGGCGGTGGGGATCCCCAGTGGAGGGCTCTCTACGCGGGAGTCCTCCCCCTTTCTCTCGGGGATTGGGGTGGAGGGTGCTGCACGCAGCAGTCCCCTGCAACCGCAGATTGCGGTGGTTCACGGACTCCCAGCCCAACTGCTTGTTCTGTGGCGCTGTGGAGTCCGTGGACCATGTATATATTGGGTGTGGGCGTTTGCACTCCCTTTTTGATTTTCTTAAAAACCTCCTCCTCTGCTTTTGGCTGCACTTCAGTCCCACGCTCCTGATCTTCGGGCACCCGGTACGGAGGAGGGAGGGCAGGTCCGAGGACCTCCTCGTGGGTCTGCTCCTGGGCCTGGCCAAACTCGCCATCAACAGGTCCAAGCAGCAGGCCGTGGAGGGGGTCGTTAGGGCCGACTGCCTGCCCCTCTTCCGGGGTTACGTTAGAGCCCGGGTGTCCTTGGAGAAGGAGCACGCGGTGTCCACCAACACCCTGGAGTCGTTCAGGGAGAGGTGGGTGCCACAGGGAGTGGAGTGCATTATTTCCCCCTCCAACTCTATTTTGATTTAGTCCCTACCCTCCCCATCACTGTTTTGATCACACAGCATTGCCCTTTGATGTGAAGGGCAGCGCTTGTCACTGGCCATTCGGGTGTTTTTTCATATCTTCCTGGTGGTGGAAATTGAATAAAGATTCATGCACTTTGTGTCTTTCACTGTGTCGCACATGTACACACACACACACCATGGGTGCTGGGGAAAAAATAAGCACTACTGCAGTTAGGCGGTAGTGTGGGGGTTAAAAAAAAATAAGAGGAGCTTCACATAAAAAAAACAAAGAAAAAAAAATAAAAGAACAGAGAATTTCTCAAAAAAAACCCAAAGTCCTACCAGCTGGTGGCCGCCATGCTGTGGTACCGGCTGGTCAGATTGGTCCCTCCTCCTGGCTTTGTCGCTGACATCCAGACAACGTTGGTCAACTTCTTCTGGGACAAAAAGATGCACTGGGTCGCCGCGCAGGTTCTGAGTCTCCCTATTGAGGAGGGCGGTCAGTCACTGGTGTGTGTCCGCACCCAGGTCGCGACGTTCCGCCTTCAGACCTTGCGGCGATACCTTTATGTCGAGCCTCCTCCTAGGTGGTGTGCCCTGGCGATGTATTTTTTCCGCCAGGTGCGTAACCTTAACCTTAACTACGACACGCGGCTCCTGTTCGTCGACCGTGATGGTTTGGAGGTCACCCTCGAGACGCTGCCTGTCTTTTACCAGGACCTGATCACTGTTTGGAACATGGTTTGAATTGCGTTGCGCCTACCCTCTGGCTGGAGTAGCGGCTGTCGTCAGGGAGCCGTTGCTCAGGAATCCGCACCTCCGTACTCGCGGGTTCGAGTGGCTGTCGGAGGGAAGGGCCATGGTGGCGAGGGTGACCAGGGTCAGGGACGTGCTGGGTGCCGGGGGCCTGGGCTGGACGCTGCCTCAGGACATAGCTAGCAGGGCAGCGGTAGACGTCCGGTACGTGGCCATTGCCATCCAACGCCTTAAAACGGCGGTGCTCGGACCCGACCTGGTGCACCAGTTGGAGGACGCTCAGGTGTGCGGTGGGATCCCGTCCGCGCTCACCCCAGTCTGGACGGAATTTCACATTGGCCCCAAGGTCCAGTGTTTCCCGCGGGCGCCTGTGCCCCACAACCTGAGCCGCCTCCGGAATTTTAATTTTGTTTCTTTCAGGGATGTCAAAAGGAGGGCCCTGTATAGTCTGCTGCTGCACACCATCCACCTCTTCTCCCTCATCCTCCGTCAACACGATTTGAAAAGAAAGAGAAAAAAAATAACCAGGAGAATCACAAAGGGAAAAAAAACCAAAGTCCTATCGAATTTGAATTTTAATGTTTTGATGACATCAAACCAATGAAACATCTCATGTTTTGAGGTATAAAATTGGGACATTTTGAACAGTTAGGGGGAGAACAACAAAGATCACCAGCAAAAACAGACTGCTGGCCGAATAGCTCTCTAAAAGGTACCAGTCCATAACAAATTTGTGCAACAGAAGACTGAAGAAAAGATGACCCAGGAAAATACAAATGAAAATCTACAGAGGAAAATTGACAAAGGAGAATCAACAGCTGGCTAGTTTTTGAAATGTGATTTTTTAAAAAATGTAAATCTTAATCAGGGTTTTTTATCGGACCAGCATTGTAGAGTGGGAGGTAAAAAATAGGTTTGAGAAAGAAGTTGTAAATAGTTGTTGTCTAATGTTCTTGTTGGACTTAAAGAATAAAATTGTTAATTTTTTCTTTAAATAGTGACGTTTGGGGCAGTTCTTTGCCACTTGAAATTTAACAGATTATAGCACAAGGTGAGCTTCTCTGTGTGTCGCATTTAAATTAGTAGAGCAGTTTACCCCATGACGTAATACTATCTATTTCAATGAATAGCTGTTGCCCTTCAAATTCCACCAATTGTATGAGTAGCATCCGTCACACTATACATGGATGTTTCCATGGTTGCTGAGGACAGCTCGGTATATTCTACACTGTTTCATTGTATGTTCTTATGTAGCCCAGGAGAGTAAAGACAGCTTCACGGCTGCTTCTACCAATGTCATCTTTTATGACGGGCAACTCATCCACATGTAAAATGAAAATTACATCCTCCATGATGGGTTTTGCATTCGATGGTAATCTAGACATGCTCATCATGATTGCAGTAATCTTCTGATCATCTGTACTTTATTCATATAACACTAAGTAGACAAAATGAAATCTTATTTCTGCACTTAGACTTCAGCTAAAGTGGGTACTGGAGACTTTGGATTCAAATAAGCTGGGGGTTTATGATCAATTTCAATTGGGAAGCTACGGCTACTATAATAAAATGTTTGAGTTTAAATCTTTGATTTTTGGATTAAATCTGGTCAGATTTTCATTGGCCTGTCAGAAGCATGCAAGAGGTGAGTACAATTGATCTCTCCTTCCTATTATCCAATATGAGAGACCAAAGTACCTGCTGTGTGTGTGTGTGATGAGGCATCACATGCTAACTTAATCTTTTTGGACCCACTGTACTGTACAGACATTGAAAGTCAAAAGTCATATTTTATTACCATTGTGACAAGCCTGAAATAGTCTGAAATAGCCCATGTGTATTATGTCTTAATGAAATAACTCATGATACAGATGGGTATTTGTCAGATCAAATTTCTAAAAAGTTTAGCCTTTTGACAATACTTTGAACTGATCCCCCACATTTGGGTGCATTGCTGGGTGGATTACATTCCAATACAGTAGCCTTGTATTCATCAGATACTAATACACAATTTGGCTTTGGTACCGCCTCAGTGAAAGTAGCCTGAATACTTTGTTATGCTTTTTTGTTTTAATCTCAAACCTTTCAGCTCTTGCTTTCCTGTTTCCTTTAGAACACTCAGTTGTGAACTGGTTTTGTGTTCCTCTATACTCTGGCTATATACTCTTTAACCAGTTGTCAGTTACAATATACACAAGGGGAGGAGGATACTTGAAAACCATGAGCTTTTTATGATGTGAGTTTCACAGCTGTGTGAAAAGGCTGATTACGTTTTTGTGTAGTTAACGAGTTCCTTTCTAGCAAGATTGGTTAATCTGCCTTAACTGCAACAATGGATAATGTTGCAAGCTGTTTCTTTTGTATGACTGACTGACAGATCTCACCTTGGTGATTTTGTAATTCTGTGATTTTTTCCATGCTGACTCAACTTGCTTTGGTATAAACCAGGAGTCATCCTGACAGAGGCTCTCATGTTGTCCTGCATTTTTACTGAAGTTCCATCCATTGTTATCTGGACAATGACATCCTGTGGAATTCCATTTGGCATGTTTGTATTTCTGATCATGTCAATCTCAACCAACCCCTCATTGATCTGATGCTAGTCAACAAATATTCAGTGGCTGCTGTTTCCTCCAGCAAGTATTTTGAGCATGAACCTTTTTTATGACTTGCCTTTACAAGAAGACCCTTCTTGCCTTCACAAATGTACGTGTTGCATCCTGTCTTCACAAATGGACAAGTCTATATCCTGTGTTGGCTTTAGCATTGCATTGATTTATCACTGTCATGTGTGCTGAGGTACAGTGAAGAATTTTGCCTGATGTGCTTTACAAGTAGTGCAGCACAGTAACAGAATAGAGTGAAGGATGTAATGTTACAGACAGAAAATAACATTAATGTTAAAGAAGTCCATTCAAAAGTCTGATAACAGTGGGGATGAAGCTGTTCTTGAATCTATTAGTACATGTAGAGAAGTCATGTTGAGATTGTGCAGAATTGGTGAGGCCTCTTCAGATGTACAGTCAGTTCTACTATAATGCAGTGGTTCCATGCTCATGCTATCTGGTGTTATAAGAAAATCATGTAATAGCAACACCATTTAAACTAATGTGGCCGGAGTCAAGTTATAACCAATGCACGCTTCAAAACTTTGCACTTTAGTAACAGTGTCCCTAATTCGTCAATCACATTAAAAAACAAATTTGTGTTAATGAAACGCACGTTATAGCAGAATGACCTGTTCTGTGTTCAGTTTTGGTCGCCCAGTTTTAGGAAGGATTTTATCAAGCTGGAGAGGGTTCAGAAGAGATTTACCAGGATGTTGTTAGGTATGGAAGGTTTGAGTTATAAAGAAAGGCTACACTGGAGTGTAGGAGATTGAGAGGTGACTGTATAGAAGCTTAATTTCTGATCTCCCTTCTATAGGAAGGATGGTGTGAAACTTGAAAGGGTTCAGAAAAGATTTACAAGGATGTTGCCAGAGTTGGAGGCTTTGAGCTATAGGGAGAGGCTGAATAGTCTGGGGCTGCTTTCTCTGGAGCATTGGAGGCTGAGGAGTGACTTTATAGAGGTTTATAAAATCATGAGGGGCATGGATAGGGTAAATACACAAATTCTTTTCTCTGGGGTGGGGGAGTCCAGAACTAGAGGACATAGGTTTAGGATGAGAGGGGAAAGATTTAAAAGGGGCAATATTCATGCAGAGGATGGTGCATGTATGGAATGAGCTGCCAGAGGAAGTGGTGGAGACTGGTACAATTACACCATTCAGACGGATGGGTATATGAATAGGAAGGGTTTAGAGGGATATGGGCCAAATGCTGGGAAATGGGAGATTTATTTAGGATAGCTGGTTGGCAGGGTAGAGTTGGACTGAAGGGTCTGTTTCCATGCTGTACACCTCTATGACTCCATGAAGAGTAAGGATAGAGCTAATGGTAGTTGTCTTTTCCTTAGGATGGGGCATTTCAAGACTTTGGGGCACATTTTTAAAGTGAGAGAAGAGAGGTTTAAGAGAAGACATGAGGGCCAGATGTTACACAGAGGGTGGTTTGTATCTGGAATGAACTCCCTGAGGAAGTGGTGGATGTGGGTACAGTTCCAATATTTAAAAGACACTTGGATAACTGCATGAATAGGAAAGGTTTGGTGGGATATGGGCCAGGAGCAGACCAAGTGGGACTAGGTTAGTTTGGAATTACACTCAGCCTGGACTGTTTGAGCTGAAGAGTTTGTTTCTGTGCTATGTGACTCTACGTATATAAACTTTTATATCTTCTGCTGGACAGAAGAGGTTGGATGGGAGTATAACTGGAGTGAAAGGGGTTTTGAATTGGTTTCCCTTTTTTTTAATCCCCATCAGTTGGTCACCACAAAGATTCTTTTTATTATGCTGGCACAGCACATTTAAATTAAACCATAAGGAGCCCTTTACAAGGTTTTCCTGATGTGAAAAATAAATATCCCAAATAAATAAATACTAATACCCCAAAATAAAAATGCAACATCTAATACACACAAATCCAATATTCCGTGTGTTTGTTTCAGATTGCTAGCATCTACAATGTTTTGCTTTTAGGCTTGTGTTTTAGACCCTGAAAGTATGGAGCAGTTTTCAACACTTAATGGAAATGACTATTTATTCCAAACAAATCAAATTGAACAACAGGTAAACAATAATGAACCATCAGCATATAATGCTAACCCTGTTATATATTTGTTCCTGTACTCATATATAAATATACTTCAGAAAAAGGAGTGTTATGGGCAGAGAGAAAGATTACAAACATAGTCCAGTTGTTCTTATCCACAGGGTTTGCTGAGATGGATGCTGTGCTGTTCAGAATGCTGCTTCTTCTTGATCTTCCTTCTCCATGTACTTGTTTGCAGGAGGCACAGGGTGACTGGCTTTCACTTATAATAGTCTCTTGTGTATAAGTAAAAGCCACAACTGGTAGCAACTAATCAGGGGACATGAACTGGCTGTCCTCAGGCTTGAGATGCTTTTCACTAAAGAACAAAAGAAGTTTTTTTTTCCTTTCTAAACATTCAATGGCTTCTCCCTCAAGCATTCACACCCACAAGCTATCCAGCCACCTGGCTGCTGTTCACATTGTTATTGATGGGCAGGAGACCATTGTTATTGATAAATTGTTCACAAATAATCAGCTCTTTCCTGCTGGGTAAAGCTCCATTTATATACACACTTTGATTCCAGCTCACCTGCAATAGGATTTGCCCCATAATGCTGTACAAAGAGCTTTTGAAACAGCACCTACAATGAGTGCCAACTAAGTTGCATTAATAGAAAATGCAGTAATCGCTCAACAGTCCTTAGCATTCAGACACATCCGTTCCTTACTCTAACCTTTACATTTCAGTCCACAAACAAAAATAATGGAAAAGTAAAACGTTCAGACTTTATGTAGGATCAGGCATGACCTTTTGAATGGGAAGCAGTCTCAAAAAACTGGTTTGCCTACTCCTGCTCCTCCATTACATGGTGACATGTTTGTCAGCTTTATTAAAAAGGTGTTCGCTTGTGGTGGTTCACGTATCACCGGCACACCCAAGGATTCCCAAGAGCTGCTGACAGCAAGAAAAAATGTGTGTCCTACAAATGATTTGGAAGTGCTGGTGATGGACTGAGGTGTACAAAGTTAAAAATCACGCACCAGGTTATAGTCCAACAGGTTAATTTGGATGAAGGAACAGCGCTCTGAAAGCTAGTGCTTCCAAATAAACCTGGTGCTGGAAAAACACAGCAGGCCAGGCAGCATCCGAGGATGCCTGGCCTGCTGTGGTTTTCCAGCACCACATTTTTCAACTCTGGTCTCTAGCATCTACAGTGCTCACTTTCTCCTTCCAAATAAACCTGTTGGACTGTAACCTGGTGTTGTGTGATTTTTAACTTTGTCTGACACAGGCACCAACTGCCAATCCCAATTATTCTGATAAGGTTTGATGTTCAACGTTCCTGAAACCTGTCAGTTTGGTCCCAGTTGTCTTTTGCAGAAATAGCACTTAAATGTGCACTATTAATAGTTTTTATTGTAGCTCAAGCACTCCATAATTTGGTCAGCCCGTTCCAGTCTTAAGAATTTTAGAAAATTGGTGCAAAAATGTTTTGCTTTAATTAGTTTTGCTGTTGGCTACGTCGAACAATTGTTGAGTAATAATTGGATACAAGGATGTGTGTGAAAGTTATCAGGCTCTGTCTGATAATTGGGAGCTGCCAGTACTCTAGTATAGAGAGGAGGAAACTTTGGACTTTAGAAGATGTTGGCCTCATGCCAGTGCTGTTATTGCAGATGTATATTGGTGGGAATCGATTGAAACAATCTTGTTCATGTTCCCTTTGGTAACACTGCCACTCGGTGCACTGCTTGATGCATGTACAGAACTGCAACAATGGTTCTGTTTGAAATATTTCAACTGAATATGGAAAGGCCAGCTTGTAGTCTATTAAATGTGAAATCCATTGACACATCTGCAATAGATTATCTCCATTGCTCACCTGTGTCATTCTGAGGAAATGATGATGAACTCGCACCCTTTTAATTTCAGTCAAATACAGTGTCAGTACATTACCTCATTGTTAATAATGCAGCAAAAGAGAGTGGTAGTTTTCTCTATTCACCTTTCATAACCAAATTGGGAGATGCCACTTGGATAGTTGATCTTCCGTGACCTAGTTCCTGTCAAACAAAGATAGTTAAAGTTGATCCCAACCCAAAGGCAAACCTGCAGAAAAGGGCTTGACTGCTTTAATTTATTTTCATTAAAATGCAATCTTCTTGTCGTGTTATTTCCAACTTGGATCACAGCTCAATCCAACATGTACTCAGGCCCAGTGTCTTGGTCCTTGTTTCTAAACTGTCCCTCAAATTTTAAAAAAAAAATTCATTCACTGGAAGAGGATGTCGCTGGCTAGGCCAGCATTTATTGCCCATCCCAGAGGTTATTTAAGAGTCAACTATATTGCTGTCGGTCTGGAGTCACATGTAGGCAAGACCAGGTAAAGATGGCAGTTTCCTTCCCTAAAGTACATAATGTTTTTGTCCGACAATCGACAATGGTCATCGTTAGAATCTTAATTCCAGATTTTTATAGAATTCAAATTCCACCATCTGCTATGACAGGTTTCAAACCCGGATCCCCAGAACATTACCTCGGTCTCTGGATTAACAGTCCAGCAATAATACTCCTTGGCCTTTACCTCCTCTCTGAATATATAGCCTGCTGCAGTATGTGATTTTACTCAGTCCAGCATGTTCATGAGATAACAGAGAATTTAAAAAAGCATAGCCAGGTATTTTGTTGTGCAGACTTGGGTTATAATTCCGAATGACGTGGACAGTTTTCTCAGTATCTTTTGAGATTTTTAAGCAAGCTTTCTTTGAGTGGGGCATCAGAGATTTCCTCTGAAATTCAGTTCAAGACCACAGCAATGTGAGAGAGATCCTATAGTGCGGTGGCAGAGCCCTTACCCGTGGACCTAATATTCCTGGTTTAACACGTGTCTCGACACAATGACTATGGAAGGTATGCCACCTTCCAGCCCGAAAAGTGTGCTAGCTATAGTGTGCAACGGTAGTTAAAGACTCCAAGTACATAATCTTTACATGAGCATGTGTCATCCTTATTCCAGGGATTTAGCCACAAACACACACATGGCATTTTGGAATGAAATTCCATTTACTCACCAATTTACAGGAGCTGGAACTCTCCCACCAACCTTCTGACTGAGTGAATAAGTTGTGAATTATGGGCACTTACAACAGACTGGGAAAAGGGATTTTAAGGTTGTGAAGAACATCAAGGATACATTTCAATCACTAAAATAAAACAGAGAACTGTGGATGCTGGAAATCCGAAACCAAAACAGAAATTGTTGGAGAAACTCGGTAGGTCTGACAGAATCTGTGGAGAGGGGTCTGAAGAAGAGTCACCAGATTCCAAACGCTAACTCTGCTTTCTTTCCACAGATCCTGTCATACCTGTTGAGTTTCTCCAGCAATTTCTGTTTTTGTTATACAATTCATTCATCTGTTTCAATCTTGATACTAGACTTTTAATTGACTTTGTTTTTATAAGTTAATAAAAACGTAATGTCATTACACTGCAAATGGCACTAAAGCTGACTGCTTTTATTGTACAACTGGGACTGTTTGGCAGAAAACTAGCCATTAAATATTTTATATTCCGTTGAATGATCAGATGGCTGAGTGTTTCAAAATGAACAATTTTTACTATAACTGCTTGAGCTAACAGGAAAAAGCGTTTTTTTTCCTCAGTTCCATTTGGGGAATTCAGTGGGTGACAGAACTGCTGTAATTAAAATTATATTTTTAATAAGGCAAAATTTATATTGCAAAAATGACTGAGGTATGAATGTTGGGTAAACAGGGCAAGAGTTTTTTACACATATGTATCAGTCAAAAAAAATGTTTTTGCTAGATTATGTTATGAATGTCTTCCTTGCTATTTAGAATCATAGAATCCCTACTGAGTAGATGCAGGCCATTCAGTCCATTGGGCCCACACTAACCCTCCAAAGAGCATCCCATGGACCCTTTCCCTGTAACCTTGCATTTTATGCGGCTAATACACCAAGCCTGCACATCCCTGGACACCATTGGCCATTTAGCATAGCCAATTCACCCCTAACTTTAACATCTTTGGACTGTGAAAGGAAACCGAAGCACCAAACTCCACACAGACAATTGCTTGAGGCAGGAATTGAACCTGGGTCCCTGGCGCTGTGAGGTAGCAGTGCTAACCACCGAGGCACCGCCTTGCCCCTATTTGTGTTTCTTTGTTTATCTATTCCTCTAAGAAACTATCTTCTACCCAGATTATGTTTTCTTTGCCATAAATAGAATAATTTTCTTGTCGTATTAGGGTCATAGATTTATAGAGATGTACAGCATGGAAACAGACCCTTTGGTCCAACCCGTCCATGCCGACCAGATATTCCAACCCAATCTAGTCCCACTTGCCAGCACCCAGCCCATATCCCCCCAAACTCTTCCTATTCATATACCGTTCCAAATGCCTTTTAAATGTTGCAATTGTACCAGCCTCCACCACATCATCTGGCTGCTCATTCCATACACATACCACCCTCTGTGTGAAAAAGTTGCCCCTTAGGTCTCTTTTATATCTTTCCCCCTCACCCTAAACATATGCCCTCTAGTTTTGGGCTCGCCCACCCCAGGGAAAAGACTTTGTCTATTTATCCTATCCATGCCCCTCATAATTTTGTAAACCTCTATAACCTCAGACTCCGACGCTCCATGGAAAACTGCCCCAGCCTGTTCAGCATCTCCTTATAGCTCAAACCTCCAACCGTGGCAACATCCTTGTAAATCTTTTCTGAACCCTTTCAAGTTTCACAACATCTTTCCGATAGGAAGGAGACCAGAATTGCACGCAATTTTCCAAAAGTGGCCTAACCAATATCCTGTACAGCCGCAACATGACCTCCCAACTCCTGTACTCAATACTCTGACCAATAAAGGAAAGCATACCAAATGCCTTCTTCACTATCCTATCTACCTGTGACTCCACTTTCATGGAGCTATGAACCTGCACTCCAAACTCTCTTTGTTCAGCAACATTCCCTAGGACTTTACCATTAAGTGTATAAGTTCTGCTAAGATTTGCTTTCCCAAAATGCAGCACCCTGCATTTATCTGAATTAAACTCCATCTGCCACTTCTCAGCCCATTGGCCCATCTGGTCAAGATTCTGTTGTAATCTGAGGTAACCTTCTTCGCTGTCCACTACATCTCCAATTTTGGCGTCATCTGCAAACTTACTAACTGTACCTCTTATGCTCGCATCCAAATCATTTATGTAAATGGCAAAAAGTAGAGGACCCAACACCGATCCTTGTGGCACTCTACTGGTCACAGGCCTCCAGTCTGAAAAACAACCCTCCACCACCACCCTCTGTCTTCTACCTTTGAGCAAGTTCTGTATCCACGTGGCTAGTTCTCCCCGTATTCCATGAGATCTACTGTTGCTAATCAGTCTCCCATGGGGACCCTTGTCGAACACCTTACTGAAACCCATATAGATCCCATCTACCGCTCTGACCTCATCAATCCTCTTTGTTACTTCTTCAAAAAATTCAATCAAATTTATGAGACATAATTTCCCATGCACAAAGCCATGTTGACTATCCCTAATCAGTCCTTGCCTTTCCAAATACATGTACATCCTGTTCCTCAGGATTCCCTTCAAAAACTTGCCCACCACCGACGTCAGGCTCACTGGTCTATAGTTCCCTGGCTTGTCTTTATCGCCTTTCTCAAACCACGTTTGCCAACCTCCAGTCTTCTGGCACCTTACTTGTGACTATCGATGATACAAATATCTCAGCAAGAGGCCCAGCAATCACTTCTCTAGCTTCCCATTGAGTTCTAGGGTACACCTGATCAGGTCCTGGGGAGTTATCCACCTTTATACATTTCAAGACATCCATCACTTCCTCCTCTGTAATATGGACATTTAGCAAGATGTCACCATCTATTTCTCTACAGTCTATATCTTCCATATCCTTTTCCACAGTAAATACTGATGCAAAATATTCATTTAGTATCTCCCCCATTTTCTGTGGCTCCACACAAAGGCCACCTTGCTGATCTTTGAGGGGCCCTATTCTCTCCCTAGTTACCCTTTTGCCCTTAATGTATTTGTAAAAACCCTTTGGATTCTCCTTAATTCTATTTGCCAAAGCTATCTTATGTCCCCTTTTTGCCCTCCTGATTTCACTTTTAAGTATACTCCTACTGCCTTTATACTTTTCGTAGGATTCACTCGATCTATCCTGTCTATACCTTACATTTGCTTCCTTCTTTTTCTTAACCAAACCCTCAATTTCTTTAGTCATCCAGCATTCCTTATACCTACCAGCCTTTCCTTTCACCCTGACAGGAATATACTTTCTCTGGATTCTTGTTATCTCATTTCTGAAGGCTTCCCAATTTCCAGCCGTCGCTTTACCTGCGAATATCTGTCCCCAATTAGCTTTGCCTAATACCGTCAAAATTGTCCTTTCTCCAATTTAGATCTTCAACTTTTAGATCTGGTCTATCTTTTTCCATCACTATTTTAAAACTAATAGATTTATGATTACTGGTCCCAAAGTGCTCCCCCACTGATACCTCAGTCACCTGCCCTGCCTTATTTCCCAAGAGTAGGTCACGTTTTGCACCTTCTCTAGTTGGTACATCCACATACTGAATCAGAAAATTTCTTGTACAACCTTAACAAATTGCTCTCCATCTAAACCCTTAACACTATGGCAGTATCAATCTATGTTTGGAAAGTTAAAATCCCCTACCATAACCATCTTATCATTCTTACAGGCAGCTGAGATCTCCTTACAAGTTTGTTTCTCAATTTCCCTCTGACTATTGGGGGGTCTATAATACAATCCCAATAAGGTGATCATCCCTTTCTTATTTCTCAGTTCCACCCAAATAACCTCTCTGGATGTATTTCTGGGAATATTCTCCCTCAGCACAGCTGTAATGCTATCCCTTATCAAAAACACCACTCCCCTTCTCTCTTGCCTCCCTTTCTATCCCTCCTGTAGCACTTGTATCCTGGAACATTAAGCTGCCAGTCCTGCCCACTTCAATGTTTTTAAAAAGTATCAGCTTTTCACAAAGAAAATAAAGTTCTTTCATGCATGAGTTTTGTGTTGATTTCTCCATTTAATGAGCTTAAAGTATGTCCAGAGTTTAGACAAAATTGCTCATGCGTCTACTTTTAAAATTGCTCATGTCACAGTATCAGTGTCCTTATTTTGTACAGGCAATATAAAAGCTCACAGTTTCATTCATGTTAAATATTGTATTGAATTTGGAGTGCTGATACATACAGTCCCTGGCTGTGAATAAAGGCTGCTAAATGTCTTAGGTCAACGAAGTCCTTCCCCTGAGAACTGTTGGCTGGTACTGCAAGTGTACGCTCCAGAATTTGCTACACACCTACCCAAACTGTTTCAGTACAGCTACAACAGTGGCACCTAGCCAACAAAGTGGAAAATACACAAGAAGCAGGATAAATTCTGCCAGGAAAAATACTGCCCTGTCAGTCCATACTCAGTCAAGAGATAGAAGGGATCATTGACAGTGCTATCAACTAGCACTTACAAATGAATAAGGTCAGTGCCTGACTTTATTACAGAATTGATCGAAACATGGACAAACGAGCTGAATTCCAGAAGTGAGGGGAGAGTGACTGCCCTTGACATCAAGACTGTGTTCGACCGGGTGTAGCATCAAGGAGCCCAAACAAAACCAGAGTCATAGAGATGTACAGAATAGAAACAGACTCTTCGGTCCAACCCGTCTATGCTAACCAGATATCCCAACCCAATCTAGTCCCATCTGCCAGCACCCAGCCCATATCCCTCCGAACCCTTTCTATTCATATACCCATCCAAATGCCTCTTAAATGTTGCAACTATTATAGCCTCCACCACTTCCGCTGACAGCTCATTTCATACACGTAACACCCTCTGAGTGAAAAATGTTGCTTCTTAGGTCTCTTTTATATCCTTTACCTGAGAACAGCATTGTTTCTTGGGCTATCTCCAGTTGTCAGTGTTTCTTACCAGTAATCATCATGTGACATTAATTCGCTCTGTAGTGTCATCACTGCCTGGAGAGAGTTGCTGAAGTGTCTTTTGCACTTGCCAATGTGTCTGTATAATCGGGTAACTCCCATGTTAACCTGTGATGAAATGGCATATGACTACTGGACCCTCAGCAGGTATTGGAGAGACTAATCACATAAAACAATACGACTTTCAATAAGGATTAATGTTTAAGCTGTCACTGAGAGAATTTATACCAGGCACGTGACTATTGCATGAGGATTTTGTACATCGTGAGCATAGTAAGAGCCGACTCACCTCTGGGCTGGACCCTGAGGTGAAAAAAACTCAGTTTAACATCAGCATGGAAATCAGGTTGTGAACCTTGCAAACTCAGCACATCGCTTGCTCTGAATGACCTTCGTGTTGTGCAGCAGTAAAGTACAGCTCAGGACACAATCTACGGGCACTGACCACATGCATGCCTCATCCACGGACATTGGCACCCACCATCTGCCAACTCCTCATGGCCATTATGGTATTTTTCTGATATAGTTACAGTGCACGTTGGGAACGCAGAATTCCACTACAGTGCACACAAGCAAGTACCATTAAGACTTTCATTGAAAGTCTCCAGAAGAGACACTCAGAATTGAAGGATTGGACCAGGCTGTGGTTCTGCGCTGCATTCTTGCTTTCTTTGCTATTGCTGACTTGCATCCACCTGAATGCTCACAACATCAATGCCGTGCCTTGCTGTACCAATTAGCACCATTAGCTTTGTTTCTGATTTCCAGCATCCACAGTTCTTTCAGTTTTTATTTTGTATTTAACTCGCTGCCACATCTCTTGTAGGCATGCCCACCTTGAAGAATTCTGACAGGATTTCTGATCCAATCCTTTTTCTTGTCTGCTGTTGTCAATTTCACTTTTGCTACTTGGTGTTTGACCAGGTATTTGCCAAAACTCATTCCACAGCCACATCACATTTCTCAGTGACTGCCTCCGGCTCAGACTCACCTCACTTGGATTCCAACTCAAGTTTCATCTGTCATGCTTTGAATCGAACCAGGACCAAAGGTATCTCCTTGACGTTCAATGTTTCACAGTCAGCTGCTCTTGCCGCAACCTGAGATCCACACTCAGTGCCATGCATCGTCATATGAACACCCTCAACATCCCTCTCCAACAGCACAACCTCACACTGGCTCAGAAATGCACTGCTCCCCAGTTCCACTTCACCCACCGGCTCATTCGATGCACGAACAAGAAACTTTTCCCTTTCCTTTTCCTTTCAGGCATCCAGTTCTGAGGAAAGGTCAGTGGATCCGAAATGTTAACTCTGACTTCTCTCCACAGATGCTGCCTGACCTGCTGAGCTTTTCCAGCAATTTCTGTTTTAGTACCATTAGCTCACCTTGCAGTCCTCAGTCTAGCTGCTGCACATCTTACTGTATAGCAATGTGCTATGTCAATCTCACATCCACATCAGGTGCCACAGCCTACATGGCAAACATTGTGTGTGCAATTAGTTGTAGGCTATGTCTCAAAGTCAGGGGGAGTGGACCTCATTGAATTCAATGAAGGGACCCATCTGTCAGGTGGGAGGGGAGCACAACATGGGAAATTATGGGCAGCCTCCCAAACTGAACCATTCTGAGGAAGGGTCACAGGACCCAAAACATTAACTCTGCTTTCTCTCCACAGGTGCTGCTAGACCTGTTGCCTTTTTTCAGCAATATCTGATCGCCAGCGTCTGCAGTTCTTTGTTTTATTTAATTCCTTCTGGAAGTGGATTTGAATGAGATTCTGTCTGGCTTTTTGAGCTCAGTGGGTTGCTTTGGGTCAGTGTCCTCATTCCTATCTACAGAGGATTGCTCTCGATCTCCAATTATGTCTGTAGGCAGGACATGTTTCCTTTGTCATCTCCTGTCATGAAAGGTGTAGCAGGTCATGGTGAGGTAGAGCACCCTTTCTGGGCTATACTGCAAGGCCCCACTGAGTGATCCAGGCATCAAAACCTTATCTTAAGGAGGACTATAATCTGTTCCACTATGACTCTATGGAAAGCATGAGTAGCATTGGAACTCTGCTGTGTATCAAGGGGGTTTTCTAAAGGTGTTGACAGCCATATTTGGAAGGAGTAACCCTAGTCTCCCAGCAGCCATCCCGGTATGGTCTGCTGACCATGGAACAATGCAGGAGCCTGTGAGTTCTCCAGCAGGTAAACATCAGGCATGAGCCTCTAACATCTATCACATATGATCAAGGATGAACTGCTTTGCTAGTTGGTAAAAACAATGACTGCAGATGCTGGAAACCAGATTCTGGATTAGTGGTGCTGGAAGAGCACAGCAGTTGCGGCAGCATCCAAGGAGCTTCGAAATCGACGTTTCGGGCCAAAGCCCTTCATCAGGAATAGTCAAAGCCTGACGGTTAAGATAAGGCCTTCTCAAAGCTGCTTGGATGCTATCCATCGTGCCCTGAGAGAAGCCGATGGTGGTGGGGAATTCCACACCCCAGAATGTTTGACTGCCCTTGTCATGGGGCAATGTTATAAACTGGTGTCATGTGGAGTAAATGGCACCAGTGACCTCCTGGGTGTATCTGTGGATTGGGGTTTGGAGAATATCACACTGGCCCCCAGATGGTCCTTGGTATGACCCTCTGTTGTTGGAGTTCAGGGCAGTGTGACCATGACAGTCACCAGGATGGAATAGCCACCTCAGTTTTTCAAATGCAAGTCCTGCTCCAACAAATGACACAGTTTGTGGTGATGCCTTGGGACACTGTTAGTTTGAATCTGCATTGTGTTCCCAAGACCTCTAGATAGGGACAGTGAGGCTTGTGTGTTGAGCTTTTGGTGATAATCCTCTGTCTTAGGGAGGATGTTCAGTTGCTCTATCTCCATCTATAGGCTGTAAGGCAACCGCTGAGTATTCTTGTTTTTGCTGGGCTTGGTGACCATGTTCCAATTACTGTCTACTTCTTTGAAAGATTGCACCTTATCTGTGTGCCTTATTTTCATGAACAGCTCAATGACTTAGAACAGGATTTGTAACGTAGACACCATCATACTTCTGTAACATGAGTGTATAAACTGTCAGCAGCTAGCCTGAGTGATGTATGCAATTAAATAGAAAAATTAATCAAGAGGAATTGTTGGAGTTAATAGGAAAGCTCAATCCTAAAAATGAGGACTGGTACAATACAGACTAAGGCTTAATCCAAAATCTCTGGAGACCAACCCTCCCTCAGACCTTAACTAATGAAATCTTTACCTCAGTTATCTTTTGTACGCTCTCATTGTATCTCCATGAGATCTTTTTCTTTGTACTGTTTCTCTTTATTTCTATACTCAAAGTGTAAGTCATAGCTAGAGAGGCTGTCTTTGCTTATCTAAGATCCATCAAATGATTAAAGAAATAACGAGGCTATGGATTGTCATACAACACCAGGTTACAGTCCAACAGGTTTAATTGGAAGCACACTAGCTTTCGGAGCGTCGCTCCTTCATCAAGTGATAGTGGAGGGCTCGATCGTAACACAGAATTTATAGCAAAAATTTACAGTGTGATGTAACTGAAATTATACATTGAAAAATTGATTGTCTTCAGTTACATCACACTGTAAATTTTTGCTATAAATTCTGTGTTACGATCGAGCCCTCCACTATCACCTGACTAAGGAGCGTCGCTCCGAAAGCTAGTGTGCTTCCAATTAAACCTGTTGGACTATCACCTGGTGTTGTGTGATTTTTAACTTTGTACACCCCAGTCCAACACCGGCATCTCCAAATCATAGATTGTCACGTAATGCATGCACTGTGGCAGCTTCCTGAGTACCTGATCGCATTACATGATATAGTTGTGATAGTGATGTACAATTTACACACTGATGGAATTGATGCCCTTCATGGTTATCAATTCCATAATAAAAACTCTCTAACTATCATGTGGGCACTAGCATCCTCTCATAAAGCTAGCAACTGTTTCCCACAGCTTGCCATTGTCCTTAGGGGAAATGACATTAATTTTGAATCTTGTAAACAATGCACCAGTGACTTGATGCACGCTATGGTGCCCTGCTGCTTGGCTCATCTGGATAACATTCCCAAAGCTAGCTTGAAAGGAGCACACTTAATTGTTCAGGCAGTCATGGCTTTCACCATTGGGACAGATTGTTCAAGTGTTTGGAGGTCTCGTGTCAGGAAATAGCAATGATCTGAGTTTGTCGCCAACACAATGTGTAATGACCAGTTTACATCAATGCAGATCCATGAACCTTTCCCCGATGCAGGAATAAAGGGCAGGAGAAATTTTCAAAGAAATCTCCAACACAAATGAAATAGAAGCAGGAATAAGCCACTCAAACCTGCCCCACAATTCTGTAAGATTATAGCTGATCCGTCCCAGGTCTCAACACCTCTTTTATGCCAGCTCTTCATAATCTGCAACTCCTCAGTATCCAGAAAAATCTATCATCTTGTTGGATTCCTACTTGCCAAACTCCAGCAGAAAACCTTGTTAAAATGTATTAGAAATGAAAGAAACAGGATTTTAAATTTACCCATAGGTTGATAGGGTGGCACGGTGCTCAGTGGTTAGCACCACTGCCTCACAGATCCAGGGACTCGCGTTCGATTCCATGTCTTCGTGGGTTTCCTCCCACAATCCAAAGATGTGCAGGTTAGGTGAATTGGCCATGCTAAATTGCCCATAATGTTCAGGAGTATAGGTTAGAGTGCATTAGTCAGGGGTAAATATAGGGTAGAGGAATACATCTGGGTGGGTTAATCTTCCGAGGGTTGGTGTGGCCTTGTTGGGCCAAAGGGCCTGTTTCCACACTGTAAGGATTCTATGAATAGTTTCAGTGATCTATCCTCCACAATTCTCTAGCGTAGAGAATGCCACATGTTCACTACTCCCGTGCAAAGGATTCCTTCACATCTCAGTTTTAAATGATTATCCCCTAATTCTGTAACCATGAGTCCTAGTTTGAGATTCCCCACATGTTGGAACATCTTCTTACCATTTACCATGTCAAGCATTCCCCCCCCCCCCCACTCAGAATCTTGTACATTTCATAAAATCACCCCTCATTCTTCTAAACTCTAATGAATAATGGCCTAAACAAAAACAAAGTACTGTGGATGCTGGAAATCTGAAACATTAGCAGATATGTCTGGGGAAACTCAGTAAGACTGGCAGCATCTGTAGAGAAAAAGCAGAGTTGAGAACAGACATTAAGAAACTCAGAATGAGAAGTACAGAGAGACAGCAATAAATCATCCAATGGGTAAATTTGAAAACCAATTTCTTTCACTTCTACTACATTTTACAAGGTTTTCTGCTGGAGTCTGGCAAGTAAGAATCCAAGTGCCTCCTGTTTATACAGGTGCACAGTGATAAATACCATCAGTGCAACCAAAGAACAGAAAATGTAAGCATAGAAACTCCTTCTTACTTACATTTTTAATGAAGTTCATGAACCAGAGCAACATGAGGCTCCCATTGTCTCATTGCAAACTGGGTGGGCTAGACTGGGATGTGGAGTGGAGAAAGCAGGCCATTGTTGTCATTTAAAGAATTTGTGTCCAATTCGCCAGCCTCTGCCAGGAGAGGCAAACTGCTCCCATATTTGTAACAAATAGATTTGTAAGCTGTGCGATTGGCTATGAGGTTTCTGGCTCATGTGATTCTGGGAAGGTGACTTCTTTTGTCAAATCTGCAAGTACTTTTAATGTATTCTGTTAAGCAACACCCAACTTATCCATCTGTTGCTTTAACGTTTCAATTAGTAGATATTTGACATGTCCAGTACTTCAAAAAGGCATTAATCTATATGTGTAACCAATTCTGTGCAGTATATTGTAAATCACAAGTTCCTTTTACAATAAACTTTGAGCACAAAGCAAAAAAGCTGAATATGAATCATGCAGACAGATGGAACAGCAATATTCCACATTTCACTGCAATAATTAGTTGGGTTGCATTGCCAGAACATTGGTCCAGAACTGAAGAGGATTACTCTGTTCCTTTTTAAGTAAAGGGTTCAAACTTGTATCTATAATCTAAATACTTCCTGTGTGTTCAGGTGACTCATTTTATTGTCTGCTAAAATCTGTAAGAATGTGATTCCTTCATCCGATCTAGCGCACCTCTGTTTTATTGACCAGCTGGATTTATATTTTAAGTTGGTTTCTGATAAAAAACTGCAGGGGTCCTTAAGTGAGTACGCTATAAATTAAAGGACAGAATGGAAAAACAACCCCCCCGTTATGATTCATATGAATGACACAGTCATATTTGTTTCAGAAAAGTAGTTGTAAAATGTTGATGAAGCTAGAGGTGAGAAAACATCATTAAAAGCGTCAAAGTTTAACTCTGCAAAACCTGAACTCTATGATATTCAATCCAAAGCATTCATTTTGCATCCCTTTGACCACCAGTGATTTTACACGATATGGACTAAATAAAATTCTTTCTATTCCACATTTCCTCTTTATTCATTTACTGCTGAGTCATGAATTTGAATTTTCATTCTCAGTTCTGACTTACCCTGATATCTCTGCAAAGACATATTGCTGTGGTGCATTCAGGCTATTCCCAAAGTCCTAACATTAGTTGTTCTGAATTTGGCACACAAATAAGGAACAGGAGAAGCACTGATGTCACAGGCTGCTTCTTAGGGATATGGTTTGTGAGTTTTTTTTACATGTTAACCTGTGTAACATATATCAGAGAGAATGAGGTTACAGTTGAGACATCTTGAGGTTTATTTATGTGGCTACATTATCACAGATTTAAACAGATAATCTGTCTTCTGTGCTTGTTGATATCACTGGAAATTACTTACACATAGCTGACTGAATGAGCACACTATGTTGATTCAATGATGAGAGTGACTAAAGGCAAGATAGGTAATTTTCTCCCAAAGTACCATGTGTTGTGATATCATGTAACTGTCTTAAAGGCACAAGCTTTTTATCTTTGCTGGAATCCATCCCATAATGCAACACTTAGTCATGGAATCTTGTACCATTATTCATGAAAAAATATTAAGAACCTAATGATGTACAGTATAGCCAATCTTCAATGACTCTGAAAATCCTCCAGCAGACAATATTGGATCCACTGTCTCTTTGCTTCTGTTTTTGAATCATACTGGTTTACAGCAGGTGTAAAGATCAACATCATCCCATCACAAGAACTCAGGCTCAAATTTTGGTTCAGTTCATATCCTCCCCATCTTTGATTCAGAGCCAAGACATACCGATTCTAATCTTTGCCTTTTGGATACAACAGAAACTCCCTCTGTAACCAGATACATGCACACCATGGCTGTTGTTCTCAGCATTACTGCAGGGCCCACTGAGGTGTCCATTGCTGCCTGCTTGCAAGCAGCACACCCAACTGCCAACCTGTTTTTCTCTTTCGCTGACCTTCCACCCAGGATGCTGGGTGCCATGGCATCACCAATATCATCTTTCACCTGTACCCATTGCTATTCCCTCAAACCCCCTCGACCATGTTGGACAATCAATATCACCAACACTGCTCTGTGTTTTTCTCAAAATGTCAATATTCAGGGAGAAAGCCTTCACTGATAGTTAGCTTATTATTGATGACCGTATTCACATCCTGCCTTTGTTTGAAACATGGCTCATGTTTTTTTTAGTTTGGTGCAACGTACCCTTGTCATAAATGTGGCATTTAACCCTTTTCTCTAAATTATATCTTGACCTCTTGCATTTTTCTTTCAAATATCTCAATTTCTTTCCGATCCTTTCAACTCTCCTTTAAAATATAAACTTCAATTCTCTGTCTGTAATGTACACAGAACAAAAGCTTTTCCTGTACCCAGGTACATGTGACAGTAATAAATCAAATCAAATCAAATTAAATCAGAAAATTTCTCCCTGTGATATCTTCTGTTCCTCTCTCATCTTTTGAGCACAGTGAGTCTTCACCTTTGGCTGATTTCAGTCTCTATCCCAGATGCCCTGTTTCCTTGTGTTTTGTCCTCCTTAAACCTCTCCCTTCATATAAACATCTCTATCCATATTACAGCCACATTGTAAAGTTACTATCTCTCAGACCTCTCTCCTCTGGTAGTCACTGACATGGTCATCTCCCATCATTTACCTCCATTACTCACTATCCACATCCTCCTTTATTCATTCCAACTCATCCTAACACAGCATCTGCTCTGATTAGAAACCCTCCCAAATCATTTTAACCAAATTTTCAACCATCTATTTTTGGCCATCCATTTATAGAATCATAGAGTCACACAGCATGGAAACAGACACTTCTGTCCAATCAGTCCGTGCCAATATAATCCCAAACTAAACTCTTCCCACTTGTCTGTGGTTGGCCCATATCCTTCCAAACCTTTCCTATTCATGTATTTATCTTGATGTGTTTTAAACATTCTAACTGTACCCACATCTACCACATCCTCTGGAAGTTCATTCCACACACAAACTACTCTCTGTGTAAAAAAATTGCCCCTTGTGTCTTTTTTTTAATCTTTCTCCTCTCACCTTAAAAATTTGACCCCTAATCTTGAAATCCATCACCCTTGGGAAAAAACACCTGTCATTCACCTTATCTATACTCTTCATGATTTTATAAACCTCTCTAGGGTCACCCCTCAACCTCCTATGCTCCAGTGAAAAAAGTCCCAGTCCAACCGACCTCTCCCCATATGTCAAACTCTCCATTCCCAGCAACATCCTAGTAAATCTCTTCTGAATCCTCTCCAGCTTAATGATATCCTTCCTATAACAGGGTGACCAGAACTGGGCACAGTACTCCAGAAGAGCCTCACCAATGTCCTATACAACCTTCACAGAACGTCCCAACTCCTTTACTCAAAAATCTGAGCAATGAAGGCAATCGTGCTAGATGCCTTCTTAACCAACCTCTCTGTATGTGATGCCAAGTTCAAAGAATTATGTGCCTGATCCCCTAAGTAAGGAAACTACTTACTGGAATTCTTCTACAGATGTCCATTTACTCTCATTCCCTCAACCCCATCTTTCGTATCCTTCTCCTCAAAAATCCTTCACTCGTTCATATCATTCTGGTCACCACTGGAGGTCCCTAATGTTCAAGGGACCAGCTCATTCTTAGCATCAATTTCATTTCTAACCACTATCTCATGTTCAAAGATATTATTGCAGCATGGTGGCTCAGTGATTAGTACTGCTGCCTAACAGCACCAGGGACCCTGGTTCAATTCCTATCTCACCTGCCTGTCTGTGTGGAGTTTGCACATTCTCCCTGTGTCTGTGTGGGTTTCCTCCCACAATCCAAAGCTGTGCAGGTTAGGTGAATTGGCCATGCTAAATTGCCAATGTTAGGTACATTAGTCAAGGGTGCATATATAGGGGAGGGGGGGTGGGTTACTCTTCGAAGGGTTGGTGTGGACTTGCTGGGTCGAAAAACCTGTTTCCAAACTGTATGGGATATAATCCATTCATAATCATAAAGGTCTCTCTAATGTGAGAACTGACTAATTACACCATTTTAACTCAGCTGCTGAGCCTACCTGCTAAGGGGATCCGAGTCCAAGCTTTTGCCATCTACATACTTGAGTGTTCCAATTTGTTTTGAATTCATTAATCCTTTGTAAACACCAGCTCATCTAAATCTCACTTGATGACCTGATCAACCAGATCCCTACTGAATTACTTTTGTTTAATTTTAAATTGTCATTTTTATATAAGCATCCATTCTTGACACTGCACTGGCAATATCTGTACATTTATCTGGACACATAACCAATCCCCTCCATTCATGTTTTCTATTTTTGGCTCTTGTTCTTTGTGCATGCCCCTTCCATCATCTTAGAATAGAATAAAATTGAAATTTTCTGTCATGTATACCTTTAGATGAAAATTACAGTGAAAGGGTTTATAAGTCACCGCAGCTTTGTGCTTATATAAATGACATAACATCGAAAAAAAAATAAATAAAGACAAAGTTCATCACAGTTCACTTAATAGCTTCTGGGTTCAGGGAAAGCCAATTAAGGAACAATGGAACACCTTGAAGATACAGCTACAATGAGACCACCATTCCATGATGAGACGGCCATATTGGCCTTTCAGGGGTTTCTGCTCCTTCAGGCAACTGGGCCTAGCTGCAGACCTGGGCCCTCAGCCTAACCTTTGAACCTGGGCCGGAGAGGTCAGCCCAGGAGCTGCTCCTCGTTCAACATGAGACCCCGAACTGGAGTGGTGCCATATCCAACTCATTGCTGACACCGGAGACCTCTTCTTTCACTTGCCACTCTCCAGACTTTAAAGAAAGAAAAGACAAACAAAAAGAAAGAGAGCCAAAGTAAAAAGAAGTACTAAAAAGAGAAAGAAAGCCAACAGGAGTGATGAGCCCAGGGCTCAATTCCCCTACTCTGCTGCCATCTTGGAGTTAATCTATGAGAGTTTGCTGTTCTTACTGTTTAAAACTAGCAACAACAATCCCCACCCACATGAGCACAGTCCAAATGGAAATCCAGCAGTTGTTATCAGTGATGCCCTGTCCCTTGAGATGTGTTTTGAATTCTTTACATAGGCAGATGAATGATTGGACGTGCAATTCAGTTTTTTATGCATTTCCTCACTGTTAAAACCATTAACTAATGTTGAACCTTGCTGGACAAACTGCCACTAAGTTTTGAACAGCATATAAAGTCACTACCAGGCTGAATACCATCCCCGAAAAGAAATGTGAAATACTTTCACTCCATTCCATAACAAAAATCCATGCATTTTAAAATAATAAAAATTAATAATATATTTGTAAAGATTTGTTTTGGACATTTCAGGTCTGCCTTAACTTACAATCGTTATTACATTCTCTTTAAAATGATTAAAATGCAATTTATAATTTGTAAATGCAAATTTCATTTCCTGTTGGTGAGAAATCTTCTATCTGATTGGCTGCTTAGACATCTGGTTGATTTCACTTCAGTGTTGCTGGATGCCATGCACATAAGAGCCAGAATGAAATTATTATTTGTGAAAATTAATGTCATTGATCGTGTCAAATCTTTGTGAATCTGGGCCATTTAGAAAATGCAGGTGGTTTTATTGTACAGATGCCTCTCTCTGCTTTTGCTCTACTGTCATTCCTGATCTCATAGCTCCCCCTGTTGCCTATTTACTGAAACAAAGGTTTCTCCTGATTTCGAGACCAAAAACTTCCTGAGGCGACCCATCCCTAGGACTTGATAATAGCAATCATCTGTCAGTAATATGAGACATTGCTGCAGAGGTGACCAGGAGCAGGGATAGGAATCACAGGTCCTGGTTTAATTCCAGGCCTAGCTCCTGGCCCCAGACCTGTGCACACAGGGCTCCCTCGAGACCTGAGCCTCAGTTGTTGGGCTCTGATGTACTCCCCCATCCCCCAACTTGACAGCCAACCCCAAGCCCTCCCAGTGACCTTATACCTTCACAAGAATCACACAATTGTTATAGAATCCCTACACTGTGGAAACAGGCCCTTCGGCCCAACAAGTCCACACTGACCCTCCGAAGAGTAAACCACCAGACCCGCTCCCCTACCCTATTACCCGAAATTTACCACTGACCAAAGCACCTAACCTACATATCCCTGAACACTATGGGCAATTTAGCATGGTCAATTCACCTGACCTGCATATCATTAGATCGTGGGAGCTAACCAGAGCACCCGGAGGAAACCCACGCAGTCACAGGGAGAATGTGCAAACTCTACACAGACAGTCACTCGAGGCTGGAATCAAATTCGGGACCCTGGTGCTGTGAAGCAGCAGTGCTAACCACTGAGCCACCGTGTCGCCCATAATGCAGAAGAAGGCTGCTTGACCCATCACATCTGTACTACCTCTCTGATGTCCTCATTTACTGTCAATTCTCCAATGTTTCCTCATAACCCTGCATGTTGTTTCTATTAAAATAATTGTCTAATGCTCTCTTGCATATCTCAATTAAATCTGCTTCCACCACAGTTTCTGCCTTCCAATACTCCTAATGTTTTTCCTCACAGAATTCCTACAGTATTGAAGCAGGCGATTTGACCCATCGAGTCCACACTGACCCTCAGAAAAGCAAGCCCCAACCCCCTACCCAATCCCTGTAACCCTATATTTCCCATAGGTAAACAACCTTACTTGCGCATCCCTTGACACTACGGACAATTTAGAATGACCAATCCATCTAACCTGCACACCTTTGAACTGTGGAAGGAACCCACAGACTGGGAGAATGTGCAACCTCCACACAGACAGTTGCCCATGGATGGAATTAAAGCCGGGTCCCTGGTGCTGTGAGGCAGCAGTGCTAACCACAGTCACCGTGCCACTCACTGACAAACATTTAATGCAAAAAAAATGCTTTGCCAGTGGTATTTAGTGGGAAAAGTATTTACAACAAAATAGTGGAACTCAGGGTCTTTCTCCATTTTAGGTATCCACTGTACTGACCTACAGGCACCCACATAGGCTGTTGAGCAAGGACTGGTTTGAAAGCCTCAAGTTGCTCTGACCTTATCATTTAATGAAATTGTTGACTGGGTATAGGAGTAGATTTGGAAGTCTGGTGAATTCCAGCAAAAAATTAAATGCTTGGAAATACACTTCAGCTCTGAATGTACTCCCCTTAGCAGCTCTACGTGTGGTGATTCTGTTCTATCACTGGACAAATGCTTAGTTTATTTAAGCAACACATACCATAAACAACAGTTCAAGTAGCAAATTGCTCTGCAATAAGATTGAGCAAATCCACCTGCCTTCATTCCCAGTCTCTTCAATACAGTGGGGCAGCCACTTTGGTTGACAACTATCAGGCAGAATAATGTACATCCCCAGCAAGAATGTGGATCAGAGGAGTAAATGCTGAGTTGTGGCTAGAACTTGATTTTGAGAGATCTGGGAGCCAAGAGTGGTGCATAGTTGCCTCACGTGCAGCAGATTCATTAGGTCATTTCACAAAGGAGCAGCAAGCACAGGAGCACAGAAAATAGCACAAAAGATTTGCTTACTCTGCAAAACACTTTATAACTATGCTCTCTGTTTTTTTCAACATCAACTCTGACTGTGTGGGACAAACACAATTTAGGGTTTAGCAATAAGTAACTCCAAGTTTATTTGAATTTGCTTTAAGGTTGTTTATCTGTTTCTCAATGACATACTCCAATTTTTCCTCAGTTAGAATGTTAATTCCTAAAGCTATTCTAAACATATGAATTGAGAACTAGATATTTGCAACATTGATGATATGCTTTCTAATAGAATTTATTTGCAATGCAATCTTAAACCGGAGACAGTTCTCCCGTTGAATGTATCAGTGGTTTCGAAGATGGGAGTTATGTATAATATTAGTTTCTCAGACAGCGGAAAATGTTTTCTCCTTGCACTTTGTTTTTTTTTTGAGAGTCTGGTATTACACTATCACATTATTTTTGACCTGCTATGTATTGCTTACTAGTTTTACTACTATAAAATTCTACTTTCCATTGATATCCACAATTGCAAAAAGTGAGTAAACCTTTTTGAACAGATGTATCTGCCCTAAGTCTGTTCCTTTCCTACGTATCATTTGCAAGCTTAAGCATTCTACTTTTAATACTGGAAGTCATTAATAAACTTGGACAATGGAGAATCCAAGACAGAACCCTATAGGAAATCTGCTGCTCATAGCTTTGTCCAACAATTCTAATTGTGGACGGCATGGTGGCTCAGTGGTTAGCACTCGGTTACCTGGGTTACCACAGGGTCCTGGGTTTGATTCCACCCACAGGCGACAGTGTGGAGTTTGCGTGGGTTCGCTCCGGGTGCTCCAGTTTCCTTCCGCAGTCCAAAGATGTGCAGGCCAGGTGGATTAGCCGTGGGAAATGCAGGGTTTTCGCGTAGTGGAGTGAGTCTGGATGGGTTGCTCTTAAGAGGGTCAGTGTAAACCTGATGGGCTTAATGGCCTGCTTCCAAACTGGAGGCATTCTATGATTCTGACTCCTGAATAATATAATTTACAATTCCATGAGGCTGCACCACAGCAATAAGTCATATCTGCAAGATTTTATCACATACCTTGTGAAACAGAATTCCCTTGTTCTACTGAATCAATTTGTTAGGTGCGTAACTTCTTCAATGTATTGACTTGGAAGTATTGCTTTTACTCTCCTACTTTCTAATAGACTCCAATTATTTGCCCCAGTAGAGCTACATCAAGACCAGTATATGTGGCACCAATCTCTATCAATTTATTCACACAGAATTTAAATTGAATTGCTAATAATTGAAATGTATGCAAGATATTTTTAAGGTTTTTTTTAATATTTTGCTCACAGTCAGTTAAACAAATGCTTTGTGCACTCAGCATTATAGTAACAATTCTAATGCAAACATAAAAATACAACATTACCATTTTGTTTTGTCATTTGAAGCTGTAAAAGACATTCAATCATTAAAACATTTGACCTTACACTTCCTCCTTTGTCCCACCACCAACCAATTCAACTCTGACAATGACCTGCTGTTTCTGTTTTGTCAGCTGAGTTCCTTGCATCAGTCTGCATAAACCAGATATAGTTCCAGTGAAAAGATGCAACTAAATGACCAAGCAACAATCATTATCAAATTTGACGACAGGAGTTACAACCTGTTGTCAAAAGCAGGATTAATCCCAATCAAAGAAGGAACTGTCTTTAGTATAATTTACTGGTGATTTCAAAAAGATTAACAGCAACTTTTAATCAACACAACAACTGCAGTTTCTGAAAAAAGGTTGTATAGTGGCCTGTGCTACAAGGTGAAAGAATCAAATTGATCTAAAAACCTACACAACACCAGCAAATGTAGACAAAGCACAATAAAAACATGGGCTAATGCTTTGCATGGGATCCTCCTGTATGGAGCTTTCCCATTCCAAAAGGAACCTCACTTGGAGACATCAGCCAGTTATTTTTCTGTCCAGGTTTTGTTGGGTCAGTCTGCATTTCCAGCATGTTCTCATCTGATTTTAGATACTCAGCATTCACGTTCGCTCTTCTACTTGGAAGACACACTTTGTGTTTAATGTGTGATCCAGCTGAGATTTCTTCAGAAATGTGAGTCGTGAGTACATGGAATGCCCTGCCAGTAGCAGTGGTGGACTCTCCCTCTTTATGGGCACTTAAACGGGCATTGGATAGGCATATGGAGGATAGTGAGCTAGTGTAGGTTAGATGGGCTTGGATCGGCGCAACATCGAGGGCCAAAGGGCCTGTACTGCGCTGTATTCTTCTATGTTCTATGTTCTATGTTTTTTTGAAGCAAGAGTGCATCAAGGTGGCTCTTGGCTGTAAATACAACAATTCTTTTCATTGAACTATTTCCATTCAGGGACATCAAACCCATTAATGTCGCTGCAGCTTTCGGGGCAGACAATACTCGATGGTAACCACAAGTAAATCTTAACATTGTTGTTCAAATAAGACAGCTTTGGCATTGGTTTGACCCATGATGAGTTTGTAATTGTGATTAATCATTGGTGCAAACTAGACCTTGAAGTTTCCTGTCCTTTGCTTTTCCCATTGATATATTTGTACCCGTCAATCTCCTGTGGCTTTGCAATGGTGAATCAAGACCAAGTACAGCAGTGCCATCAAGCAGGGCACATTGAAGCAATGGAAGGCCAATATGATAGGGTGCAAATAATGGTTGAAGGATGAAATTAGTTGGGTGAGAGAAATGATGCATAGAAGACAGAGGAAAGAAGAGAAAGTAAAAGAAGCAGGTGGAAAAATGAAGTGGCAACAATGGATGGGAGAAAGGAATTTCAGAAGGAATAAAAGGAATGATGAGACAGTGAAGGCGTTGGAGATGAGGAAAGAATCAGGAAGAGTCAGGGTCTGGTGACAGAAATGGAGTAAGCTACCACAGCAGAGGAATAATGCATTATCTTGGGGGATGGAAGTGGAGATATGGAGGTAGTGAGTAAGCAAAACTATTGCTTTATTTTACAATTTCCTGGAGAGGATATAATCTAGGCACGATGAGCAAGACAGGACAATCAGGCAGAATGTAGAAGATATTTCATGGTGGAAGCCTAAAAATCAGAAATGGCTACAATAGTCCTAACTCGAGATTCTAAGTATGTTCAATTTTATTCAAACATTGCTTTTTTTTGACATGTTACTACGAAGTATTGAACAAGGGAGTTAGCAGTTTGTACCTCCACCTACTGGTGTGTTGGCATATTGCTTCATAAGAGTTTCTTCATTGATAACAGCTGTCATTAGGATTTCAATGCATTTGGCACAGCATCATAGAATTCCCTATGAAATTCTAATACATAAAGACTCAACAATTTTTTAAACAATATCAGCCCCTAAAACTAAAAGTCAATTTGACTTTCAGACTCAAACAGAAGGATGCCTCAATTTTCTGAGGCATCACCTCACGTGGCAATTTGAAAAGGTCCCATGATTACAATTGCAATGGGAATATTGACCAGTGTAAGCCTAAAAGCAAAGGGTGAAACAAAAAAGAAATGCACATTTTTAAGACTTTGGAACAGCTGGGAAACACACAGCAGCCTTTATCAAGTCAAGCCTTTATGAGTGGGGATGCATATTGGAGAACTGACAGGAACACTGGGTTGTAAACACAAGTTCCAGGTCACATGAAGCCCAGTCTAATTGATACTGAAAACAGACACCATGTTATCTGAGGTGTTCAAGAGGAGGCTTGAACATCTACAAGGAAAATCATTGACATTTCAGCTCACTGTTGTTGGGCTGTGACTGTTACTGGGAGTGCCAAGATGATACTGAATAGAAACCGCACTTGTCTTTGCAGGAGATTTTACAAATCTGAGCCTGGCGTCCTGCAGATAATGAGCAAAAGTGAGGACTGCAGATGCTGGAGATCAGAGTCAAGATTAGAGTGGTGCTGGAAAAACACAGCAGGTCAGGCAGCATCCGAGGAGCAGGAAGAGCAGGAAAGCTCTTCCTGATGAAGGGCTTTTGCCTGAAATGTCGATTTTCCTGCTCCTCAGATGCTGCCTGACCTGGTCTGCAGATAATGACCTATCTTCACTATCAGGTAGCTGTGCCAGGGTTAACTGTATGGATGTGATCAGTGTGGTGAGTCTTCTTTCATTTGAAGCTGCCAAAAGCAAGTTGGGGTTATGGTTGGGGTTTTTTTTAATGGTCTTTGGATCTTTATTATGTTACTTAATTCAAATTCCTTAGTGCAGAATAATTGATTCTTTCAGTCTTAGACATGAATAGATATGACTTGAAATTTGTGAGAAATTGCATGTCATGTTATAACAAAACTTACTTGCTGCAAGTTAATTGCTGCTAAATGTCTAATAATTGCACTAAATGCCAATCGTCAATGCTTGTGTTAGTTTGAGCATGTTCACAGCACAACAGAAAAATATTAATGCTAAAGCTTTCATCAAGTGTGATACCTTGCATTTTAAATTTAGAAAAACAGCAAGAATTAGCTACCAAAATACCAATGAGTTTAATTGTGCTTGCTGTTATTAATGTGTGAATCCCACAACTTGTGGCAAGGATGTGATGCACCATGCATCGTGAATCATTATCATTTACAATCTGCACCACAGCTGTTATCCTCAAGAGAATGACTGTTCACTCTTAATTGTCTCATGGTTTCAACAATTTGCTGATAAACTCAGTCCAGCAAGTTAAGGCTGGTGCTTAACAGCTTCAGAAATTTTTAAACTGAGATGTATTTTCCAAAAGGAATCAGACTTAGAAGCCCATGCCTATAGGTAGTTAATTTTAAGTGATTTTTAAGGGCTAAATATTTACTTTCGTTCCTGATCTTTCTTTCTGTTTTAACCCTAACATCCTCTCCCTTTCTTTATTTGATTAGATTACTTACAGAGTGGAAACAGGCCCTTCGGCCCAACAAGTCCACATCGACATGCAACCAACCCAGACCCATTCCCCTACATTTACCTCTTCACCTAACACTACAGACAATTTAGCATGGCCAATTCACCTAACCTGCACATTTTTGGGCTGTGGGAGGAAACCGGAGCACCCGGAGGAAACCCACGTGGACGACGTGCAAACTCTACACAGACAGTGGCCCAAGGCGGGAATTGAACCCAGGTCTCTGGCGCTGTGAGGCAGCAGTGCTAACCACTGTGCCACCGTGCCACCCTTGATTTGATTCTATTTCAGAAAACACTGGCAATACTCAGCAAGCATGTAATAGTTGTGGAAAGAAACATTTCAGATTGATGTCTGTTCATCAGAACTAGGAAAGGTTTTCCTTTTGGGTAGCAAACAACGAAGACAATATTTCATTAAAATCTTAGTATGGCTATCCCTTTCCAGTTCTCTTTATTTCTCCAGGTCACCTTATTCTAGTTGTATAAACGTGAAGAATTGATCTGTCTTGTACATTAAAAGTTTTTTTTTGAGCAGTTTTGTTGAGATTGGAGGGGAAGTTGCTGTCTGTGGATGTTGAGTTATCTGGCTTTACTTGCAAACACGCCTGTGAAATCTGGCAGATGCATGGTAATACTATCAGCCACAGGTTCCCTTCCAAGCCCCACACAACTCTGACTTGGTATATGTTTCAATGTTTGTTCAGAAAAGGTCTAAACCCTGGAATTCCCTTCCTGTTGGCACTGTGGTTATCCCTATTTTCCAAATGTTGCAGTGATTCAAGAAGATAGCTCACCACCACTTTCTCCAGGGCAATTCGGAATAAGCAGTAAATTCTGGCCCGGCCAGTGATGCCCATATCCCAGGAACAAATAATATGAAGCAAAATAAACAGGCCACGTGTCAACTTTAGGCAAAGTTAACTTCTTATTGTGGCTGACAGTACAGTACCATAATTTAAATTAAATTATCTACACAGTGACTTTAAGAATGAGAAATTGCAATTTATACTTCTCAAGGCTTATTTTTTTGGTCCCTTCACATGAATATTAAATATCTGGCTCCTTTTTGAAAGTTTCTAATATCTACTTTGAGGCACTATTCCAACCATTTATTTTGCTTTGCGTAAAGCCACCTTGGTATAAAACAACTCCACCGTAATTTAAATTTACCTCCTTCACTTTTGTTTCTCTAGCTTAATTTAAGCTCCGTGTTATGAGTTTACTCTAAACAAACCATGTACTCTCTGGGTCACTCCCTTAACCTTCTCTCTAGACCAAAGAGTCTAAGGGTGTCAAATGTTCCTTCATACTCAGGACTATTATTACTGATCTTCTCTGCTCTCTTCCTAATTTGTCTGTTTTTATTTAATGCAAAATTAAACAGAATACTCAAAATCTGGATAGTGCATTGTGTATTTTTCTGTCTTGTCACATTGATAAGTTTGCAATCAAATCCATTTCTGAGTCTCCCTCTGCAATTTCAATGCCTTTTGTTCAATACATATTGAGACTAACATGGAAAAACTAATATTTTTCAGTAGTTCATGTAAAATCTCATTAAAATCAGTACATTAAAACTTATGTCTCCATTTTAACATAATGTTTCCACTTTGACAGGCAATACATCAAAGGTATTTGAAACCCTGACTGACAGCATTCGTTGACTCAATCGATTGAAAGCGGTTCTGTCCGTTTTGACACAATTGCGCAGTAATTCCGTACTAATTAACTGAACAGCTGGACATTTCTTGGCTGAAGGTGACTTTAATGGTTGCTTTTCTTTCAATTGAACTGCGGATTTAATTGCTTTTGATGTCAACATGTGGTGAAGAGCTGAGAGAGTTCTTTCAACCCAGATGATATAATCTCACAGGACAGAAATGAGCAACATTCCGAATGGTAATAGATCATTCAGTAACTGATTGTGTATTATGCTTAATCAAATTACGATAGAAAAAATGTTGCACTTCTTGCTCCTGTAGCTTAAGATTCAAAGCACACAACAGCAGCGTAGAGGCTGAGTTTTAATCCTTGGGAAAAACTTGTGCCTGGTGTTAAATTTTGAGGAAAATGTCAACCATGGAGAAGGCTGAAAATAATTATCGACACACGATTAATAATTTAAATGAAAATGCAGAGTAAATTAGTAGGACATGTTAACATTAAAAAACTTAAAGAACATTAGCATGGCTTGAGACTTCATGACATTGTCGTAAAATTGGAAGGGAATCTTCACAAGATACCTGAAAATAACAGAAACAATTGCATTGATTAACTTCTTCAGAGTTAGCAAATTCAAATAATCTGACTTTTCAATCTTACTTTGAGCTCCAATTTTTAAAAATGTGTTATTTACTTTACTGAATCAACTTATTTCATTCAATTTTTCCAGGTGCAAAAGCTAAAATCCTGCAACATATATCAGGTATTTATTGTCATCGAAAAACATGATCTCAGGGTTACAGGAGCAATATACGGAGCAGGAGAAAGTGAGGACTGTAGATGCTGGAGATCAGAGCTGAAAATGTGTTGCTGGAAAAGCGCAGCAGGTCAGCAGCATCCAAGGCTGACCCTCAGGGCTGATGCCCGAAACGTCGATTCTCCTGTTCCTTGGATGCTGTCTGACCTGCTGCGCTTTTCCAGCAACACATTTTCAGCAATATACGGAGCAACAGACTTACAACAGTGACTACACTTCATACGTACATACTAAATGCTTTGGAAGATCGTGAAACCATGAACAGGTGCCGCATAGATTATAGTTCTGTATTTTCTTTCTCTTATATATGAAATTTTAGGGTTTTCTATTAACATATGTTTTGAGAGATGTAGCATAAGAATTTATTTTGTTTGTACAGATATTTTCGATCACTAATGATTACACAGCAATGCTGTAACAAACAGAACAGCAAAAGCTGCATACGTTTTTTTCAAGGTGGCACGTGAAGGGGCATTTATCCATTTTATTGCACTGCTAACTGGGGAAGAAATACTGAGGATTTATCTAAGGTTATGCTGGGCTTCCAAACCAAATACACATTCATTCCTTTTTCAAGTCTGTGATCTCTTAATGTCTCGCTGAATGTATGAGTTAGGCCAGTTTAATGTGATTGACTAAAAATGAGTTCCAAATTGCTTTTGTGCATGCATTAAATCACAAGCTTTTAAGAGCATTTTCAAATTAAGCATATTCTAATATAGTTGAGTTTTGTGACATTGCATAATAATCACTCAAACATTTGATGCTGTTTCAGCATTGGAAAACACATTATAAGACAGAGTTCTAAACTCTGGCTAAATTAGATGCTCGGTTTCATTCTAAAAAATGTTTAAATCAAGGTATTTAAAACCATTGTGTTTATTTTGTTTATTTTTTTTCTAATGAAGCCAGAGTTTGGAATAAATACTTCTCAAGTCTGTCCAGAGTGATAGCACCCACAGTTCTTTGCTTTATTTCAAAACATTGATTGCCAAAATAAAATTTCCACATTTGAACTTTAGGTTCTGAAACATGAATATTGAATCCATTGCAGGAATCTATCCTGGTTTAGGATGAAGAAAAAAGGCCGCAGTCTCTGTATCTTTGGCTCTCACACACTGGGATTCAGAATGAGACTACAAGAACTCATCTTATTTTTGACCATCAATAACTGTCAGAACAAAGTCCCACTGTGTTGACTTGAACATTCATAATTTTAGTTGAAATTTGTGGTTCTTAAGCTAAAATGTTAGAAGTGGTATATGAAATATTTTCTGATTGGAAATTCCCAGCATCAACATCAAGCTAATAGAAGGCTGGCAGCCATATAAAGCGTCCTCTAGACTACCTAACAATGTCCCTGACTCAAGCCTCAGAGTAGCAATCTCTAATATTCCTGTGTGCAAATGTTACATTTCACACATTGCTAGCTGTGGCCTTTCTGAATAAGATTACAGAGTGGAACCAGTTTGTACTATTGGGTTTTAATCATTTAGGAGCTGGATTGAGATGAGCAGATTGATGTCAAATAGAAATTCTTCAGCCAGCACACAAGAACGTCAAAAAGTATCTTCAAACAATATCCCAGAAATTTAAAACTACTAAAAGCATATATTACAATTTCTAAAGAAATTGAAAAGTATAAATCTATCTTTGACCACACAAATCTTTGAGGAATGTTTCTATTATTCCCAGATTGCTATGTTGATGCATTTATTTGAACTGTAAATAAGCATAAATGCAATATTTGTTTACTCAAGATTCAATTACATTATGTCAACACATCAACTGGATTGCACCAGCTTTTATTTAGACCTGGATTATTCTGATGAGTATTTGGTGATAATAAAGCCATAGTGTACTTCACACTTTCCTATGAAGTTTAGTTTATGTTGTTGACCGAGGATAGAGTTTAGAATGAACACTTCATAAGTCTATCCAGAGTAATAGCCACAAAAATGCAACAGAGGTGAAATGTTGAGCAGGCAAGTGCAGGATAATGGCACCACAGCTTGGAGTTCTCTCAGCTATTCGAGAGAACCTAAGGGCTGAGTGTTCTGATTAGGTTTAATTTACAGATAACTGCAGGGAAAATTCGCTCCCCACCCGGTTCCTCTGTGAAGCTACTGCTGAATCAGGTCTTCAAATTTACTTGAAGCATTGCATAGTTCTGGAAGAATTTAAACATTGTTTAAAAACAAGTAAAATTGGATTATAAACAGAGTAAAGACTAGTGAGACCTGGTCTCTTATTCAATGAGGAATAATAGAAATTAACTATGGGCTAAAACTAACTATTAGTAGCTGTTCTCAAAGCAATCAGAATGAAGTTAAAGCTAAATTGTATCATTTCAATCTTGTGAAACATTTTTATTTTTCAGATGTAAACATAACATTGAGTTGCTGCCACTTCAAAAGCCTAAAGTATGCTGGTGTGAAACCCAGAAAAAAAAACAAGATGTTTAAAATAAACCAAAAATGAATGAACATAAGACCATAAGAAATAGGAGCAGAAGAGGTTCACTATCATTTTATGAAGGGCAATTAGGGATGTGCAATAAATTCTGGGCTTACCAGCAATGTTCATATTTTAAAAATAATTTCATAGAAACAGAGCAACACAGAAAATAGAAGTGAGATTAGACCATTCGGCCCTTCAAATCAGCTGTACCATTCAATATGTTGGTGGCTGATCATCCAACTCAGCATCCTGTTCCCGCTTTCTCCCAATATCCTTTGATTCATTAAGCCCTAATAAACATATCTAACTCCCTTCTGAAAACATTCAATGTTTTGGCCTCAACTACTTTCTGTGCCTGGCTCCAGATGAAGAAATTTCTTCTCATTCCAGTCCTAAATGATCTACCCCTTGTTGTTTGTTGTGATCCCTGGTTCTGAGTTCCCTGTTCATCGAGAACAGCCAGCCCATGTTTATCCTGTCTAGTCCTGTTAGAATTTTATAGGTTTCTATGAGATTCCCCCTCCATTCTTCTAAGCTCCAGTAAATATAGGGCTGACTGATCCAATCTCTCTTCATACAGTTAAACACAGACATTTATTGGCACTTCATATCTTATTGTAGACTTACCAGCTTCATTCACAATAGTATTCATTCACAAGCAGCTTCAAGCCAACTTTTGCAAGTGATGTAAATTTTAAGTTCCTCAGGATGAGGAATAGATATTTAATGAGAGAATGAAACATTTTTCAATTTATCATGACCCAATGTCAAAATTATCTGGCATGCAGATGCTTCTTCACTGCAACACAACACTGTACCCTCATGTCAACCTCATATCCATCACAAATAAACATATCCATTTTACTTCAGGGAGTTATTCTTTCAGAGAACTAGTTTCAGGCTAAGTGCTGATACGGCAGAGGACTTATACTGTGGACTAGTGTTGATTAGTGAATGGGTTAAGATTGTCCGACATCTATTCACTTCGCCTCATCTGAGATTTCATCCTGAATTTCAAGGGCCAGATTCTGATTCAAATTTGAGGGGCTTGAAGAGCTGTTACCCATGGAGTTGCCCAGTGTATAATTTGTTTCATTACATGGTATACCATTCAAGAATAGGATATTGCTAGTTGTCTGCATGTCTCTGCAACTCAGATGGTGTTGTTGAATAGCTAGAATTCTGAACTTACAGAAAATGCCTCCCATCTCAATGCAGTTCACACCTCCACTCTCGGATCAGTGAATCCATTCTTTCCTTCATTTATCAGAACCGGTTTTTCGGTCCGTGTGTGCCACACAAGGATCTGTAGAATAAAGCAATGACAATGTGAATACTGTACTGTGTGCAGTGGGAAACTAGTAAGTTATAAAATAATTACTTAACTGGGAGAGGTTCCTATCATTTTGTCTTGGATTGGATACTTAGGGTATTTCAATGGTCTGTCCTTCAGAACCTATTCTTTGCACATTATCTCTGTCTGATAATGTAGGACCAAGTATTATTCATGTGATTAAAGACCACCTAAGCAAATGATAATCCCATTGCCAGCTCCAACAGTATTGTGTCATATTTTAACTTGGCAAAAGATGGCATACTCAACCTGGGTAAAACTTCAACTTACTTGAATGAGCATCTGTACACATTAATATAACATATTTTGTGTGCCTGTGTTCAAACTGCATGTCCTTGCCCATTAAAAGATGCAAATCATACAAATTCATATACTAATGGATCATTTATAGTGTGCCACAGCTACAGGCAAGCGTTAAAACCTGAAACACAACCTACAGCTTTTAAATAATTTGGTTCTTTTCAAGAAATCGTGCTTTATTTTACATTGAACTTATGGCTAGGGAAAATCAATGGAATAGTACTATCATTCTGGTTGTTTAAAGTGTTTTCCTGAATGTCTTTTGTGTTGTGTTAAATGTATTTGATGTATACTTGATTAGTTGTTGACTTAAGTTCTTGGCATATCATGACTTCTTTCCTCTTTCAAATAATGAGAACTTTGCATTTAATAACTTGCATAAAATCTAAAAACCCATGGACCCATTGACAGGCCATTTAGCCCCTCCCTCATTCACTTAGATTATGGTTGACCTGTATTTCAACTACATCTACCTGCTGAGGAACCAAATTCCTTGATTATGAAATGTCCACCTTATTAATTAAAATTTCAATTGCCCCAGCATTTTTAACCCTTTTGAGTAAAAACATTCCAAATGTTTACAACCCTTCTGTGCAAAATTGTCTCTGGATTTCATTCCTTGATGTACTAGCTCCAATTTTAGCATTACAAACGTGTGTTCTGAAATTCTCTACCACTGGAAGTATTTTCTCGCCATCTACTATTCGAATGCTGATGTCATTTCAAACAACCTGATTAGATCAGCTTCACCTTTCTAAACCCAAGGGAATACAAGTAATTATATACAAGCAATTTTGTAATCTAACCTTTAGCATCGTTCTGATGAATCTGACCCTTCCATTGCCAGGATATCCTTCCAGAGATCTGATGCTAAGATTGAACACAGTATGTCAGGTCTGATCTAACCAAGGTTCTGCATTACTGAGACATAACTTCTTCCCCATGAGACTAAGTCCCATATATTGTTGGCTTGTTAATTACATTTTGTACCTGTAGCTAAGTTGTAATGATTTAAGAATATAAATAACTTCACGCATTTTTCATCCTCTTAGTTCTAGCCATTACGGAAATGTTTCATTTTCGACTTCTTCACAGTCAAAGTTAATTGAACTCCTTCACCATATTCATGCCCAGCCTCTTAGTTGATCTATGGTCTTTTGTAACATCCTATTCTAATTTTGTTGTGCTTCCCAAATTAATGTCTTTTGTACATTTGGATGTATTATTCTCTAATCTTTCAGCCAAGCCACAAACATATGAGATGGAAGCCTGCAGCCCCAGGGTAGATTTCCAATGAACACCAATTGACACATCCATCCAATCCAGCACCACTCTAATCTAAACATCCATCCAATCGCAACCTTTTCCTTTTATAAGTATCCTTATCCCAACCCATTTCTTCCAAGGTGAGAATATTGCAGAGATGACAGGGGTCACACTGAAGGGAGTACCCCATCCATCAGAGGATGAGTCCTCAGGTCAGATTTTGCCGGTTTTGATCAACTAATTGGCTGCAGCCACGGCTAATATGCCTTTTAAGGACAATGGCTCAAACCTAAGAGCTGCCAAAGCAAAGTGCTGTTTTTGCAACCATCTCAGCAGCACCATTGCTAATACTAATAGGGTTGGTAAGGATGAAGCCATATCAATGTCTGTGTGCCCTCAAAGTCAGGTAACAGGAGTCCAGGGAAACAGGGGCTATGGCCAGATAGGCAGACATTGAGGGGTTAAGGGATTTGATAGAAGGTAAGCAGAGTCATTCCCACGAGATTTGGCTAGTTCTGCTAGGGTTCCCTAGGTGGCCATAGAGTGCTGAAAGGGAAGCCCTTTCTGTCACAGTCAAAATGCCAGAAATGGCTAGAAGAGGCCTACTGATCTCCTGGCGAGTTACTCATCTGCCACCTTAATGCCTATCTGTCCCATTATGCCATCCATCTCACCTTCCAGCCTTTCACCAACAGGCCTGGAAAGTCCCAGCTGGTTAATCCTGGTTTGTAGACCATATTGTAAACATGCACTCTCTCCAATTCATCTTGTTCTTATTAGATTTTCGAGAAGAAAGGACACAGATTCGTCACATCTGTCCTCACTGAGAAAAGGTATCCCTATCTTGGGATACACAGAATAGTACACATGGATTGCACAACCACAAGTAGCAGTGTGTGCAAAGGCTCGGTAGTTGGGAGATGGAGACTGATCTGTACCTCCTACCTACTGACCACTTTCAATCCTTAGTTAGCACTGTCCGTCCTGTAGCACTCTCAGTTACAGATTTCAATGTAATCCATAATAGACTCATTCCAATTATAAGGGGAATTATCAAAAGGACACATTACCATTTGATTCATAGGACCTTTCATAAGGAACTGGTGTAAGCCCACCATTGCACCAATGGAGTGGTGCACTATTTGTATTGTATATGGCTGCTATAAGCTAGAGTCAAAACACAGAAACAGACTACTCAGCCAAACTCTGATGGTGTTTATGCCCCACAAGTCACTAAATTTGGTATGCAAAAATATATGCAAATGCCCAATACTCAAATAAATAAATCAAATACATTTTAAACTCTTTCATGTGCATATTCCACCTGACCTCTGTCTTAGGCTAATACATGATACATAATCACTTCCTTGAAAGTGTCTAGAACTTAACTGCAGATTTCTTTTATTCTTCTGTGGAATGTGAATGGTGGTAAAGCCACTGTCTCTTGTCATAGAGTTATAGAGATGTACAGACCCTTCGGTCCAATCCGTCCATGCTGACCAAATATCCCAACCCAATCTAGTCCCACCTGCCAGCATCCGGCCCATATCCCACCAAACCCATCCAAATGCCTCTTAAATGTTGCAATTGTACCAGTCTCCACCACATCCTCTGGCAGCTCCTTCCATACATGTACTACCCTCTACGTGAAAAGGTAGCCCCTTAGGTCTCTTTTATATCTTTTCCCTCTCACCCTAAACTTATGCCCTCTAGTTCTGGACTCCCCGACCCCAGGGAAAAGACTTTATCTATTTATCCTATCCATGTCCCTCATAATTTTGTAAACCTCTATAAGGTCACCCCTCAGCCTCCAACGCTCCAGGGAAAACAGCCCAAGCCTGTTCACCCTCTCCCTGTAGCTCAGATCCTCCAACCTTGGCAACATCTTTGTAAATCTTTTCTGAACCCTTTCAAGTTTCACAACATCTTTCCGATAGGAAGGAGACCAGACTTGCGCGCAATATTCCAACAGTGGCCTAACCAATGTCCCACCTCCCAACTCCTGTACTCAATACTCTGACCAATAAAGGAAAGCCGACCAAACGCTTCTTCACTATCCTATCGACCTGAGACTCCACTTTCAAGGAGCTATGAACCTGCACTCCAATGTCTCTTTGTTCAGCAACACTCTCTAGGACCTTACCATTAAGTGTATAAGTCCTGCTAAGATTTGCTTTCCCAAAATGCAGCACCTCACATTTATCTGAATTAAACTCAATCTGCCACTTCCCAGTCCTTTGGCCCATCTGGTCCAGGTCCGGTTGTAATCTGAGGTAACCTTCTTCGCTGTCTACTACACCTCCAATTTTGGTATCATCTGCAAACTTACTAACTATACCTCTTATGCTCGCATCTAAGTCATTTATGTAAATGACAAAAAGTAGAGGGCCCAGCACCGATCCTTGTGGCACTCCACTGGTCACAGGCCTCCAGTCTGAAAAACAACCCTCCACCACCACCCTCTGTCTTCTACCTTTGAGCCAGTTCTGTTTCCAAATGGCTAGCTCTCCCTGTATTCCATGAGATCCAACCTTGCTAATCAGTCTCCCATGGGGAACCTTGTCGAACGCCTTACTGAAGTCCATATAGATTACATCTACTGCTCTGCCCTCATCAATCCTCTTTGTTACTTCTTCAAAAAACTCAGTCAAGTTTGAGAGACATGATTTCCAATGCACAAAGCCATGTTGACTATCCCAAATCAGTCCTTGCCTTTCCAAATACACGTACATCCTGTCCTTTAGGATTCCCTCCAACAACTTGCCCACCAGCGAGGTCAGGCTCATCGGTCTATAGTTCCCTGGCTTGTCCTTACTGCCCTTCTTAAACAGTGGCACCACGTTTGTCAACCTCCAGTCTTCCGGCACCTCACCTGTGACTATCGATGATACAAGTATCTCAGCAAGAGGCCCAGCAATCACTGCTCTAGCTTCCCACAGAGTTCTCGGGTACACCTGATCAGGTCCTGGGGATTTATCCATCTTCAGCCGTTTCAAGACATCCATCACTAATTTCCCTTGAGAAGATACTGACAGCTGCCTCCTTAAACAACTGCACTACATCACGTGCAGTTACACCACCAGTATGGTTAGACTAAGAACTGCAGCATTTTGATCCAACAACAGTGTAGGGGTGACTACAAAGGGTCACGTAAATATATGAAAATGCAAATAAGGAATAAGAGTCAGCACATGGCCCTTTGAGCCTGTTCCATCATTCAATAAGATCTGATTTTAATATCAGTTCTTGCATACCAATTCCTGCCTAAACCCAAAAAACTTTCTTGTCTTTGATAATTAAGAATCTATCTTCCTATCTTAAAAATATTTAAAGTTTTTACACTCTTTGCCTTTTGAAGAAGGGAACTCCAAAGATTCACAATCCTCTGAGGATTTTTTCCCTCATCTGTCTTTATTGGACAACCAATTATTTGTAAACAGCACTCTTAGATCGATATTCTCTCACAAGAGGAAACATCTTTTCCATATCCACTACAAGTCCCTTCAGGATCTTAAACATTTCAATTAAGTCACCTCTCACTCTTCTAAATGTCAGAAAATATAAACAAAGATGGTATGTGGCTTTGAGGAAAGATTGCAGTGGTGTTCCCATGCATCTACTAAACTAGTCATTCTAGTTAATTACCTTCATGGGTTTGGAAAGTACTAATAAGGGAGAGTTAGGAAATAACTAAAGAGCATCTACTGAATGGTACACATTATTTCACTGTGTGGAGGGAGTGAATTTTTAATGTGGTGATAGGGAGCTAATCAAGCCAGTTGTTTTGTCCTGGATTGTGTCAAGCTTCTTGAGTGTTGTTGAAGATGATTTTATCCAAAAATGTAGAGTATTTCTATCATACTCCTGACTTGTGACTTGTAAATGGTGACTGATGTCAAGGAGTCAGGTGAGATATTCATGGCAGCATTCATAGCCTCTAACCTAGGATTGTTCCCACACTATCTATACAGCTGGTCCATTTGAGTTTCTGGTCAACAGTAGCACACAGGACATTGATAGTGGGGGAATTTAGTGATAATAATGCCATTGAATGTCAATCAGAAATTATTTGTTTCTCTCTTGTTGGAGGTGGTCATTGTAGGTATTTGTGTGGTGCAAGGGTTACGTGCCACTTCTCAGCCCAAGTCATGTGTTATTCAGAGCTTGTTGTTTATGGACAATGGACTGTTTCAGTATTCAATGAGTCATGAATGGTGGGAAACATTGTGTAATTGTCAGCAAATATCCCCCTTATGATGGAAGGAGGATAGAGCAGCTGAATATGTTTGTCCCTGAGGAACTCCTGTAGTTATGTGCAAAGACTGAGGTGATTAGCCTCCAACAACCACAATTATCTTCCAATGTGCAAGACATGATGACAATCAGTGGTGAGTTTTCCAGATAATGCTTATCGACCCCACTTTTGCTCAGGTTTCTTGACATGAACCTCGATCACCTGCTATTTTGATGCAAAGTGCTGTCACTCTCATCTCAACTTAGGCATTCTGCTCTTTTGTTCATGTTTGGACCCAGGCTTTAATGAGGTCAGCAGCTGATTGGCCCCAGTGGAACCCAGACTGAGCATCAATGAGTAGGTTATTGCTGTGTAAATGCCATTTGGTTGTGTTGTCAACAATAGCTGCCTTGACTTTGCTGCTGATCTTGAGGTGATCTTGATTATTGGGGAAGTATTCAGCTGCATCGGCTTTCACCTGTTTGTTATACCAAAGGCATGTCTGGGCAATTTTCCACATTGCTGGGCAAAGACTTTTATTGTACATGCAATGGAAAAACTTGGCAAGCTTTGTGACAATTGGGACACTGTTGGAATGTTGTCACGGCCTCGAGTTTTTGTAGTGTCCAGTACCTTTAGCCATTTCTTCATAACATGGAGCGTGAATGGATTGGAAAAAGACTAATGTGTTGCTGAGGTTGTTGGGTAGAATCGGAGATGGATCATTAATTTGGCCATTTGGATGAAAGTTTGGCTGTAAAAGCTTCAGCCTTATCCTCTGCTCTGATGTGCTGGGCTCCACCATCATTGTGCTTTGTCATATTTGTGGAACCTTTCCTTCTGGTTAGTTGCTTAATTGTCCACCACAATTCAGGACTGGATGTGACAGGACTGAAGAGCTTTCTTATGCTTCTTTGTTTGCAGTATCATTTAGCTCTGTCTGCCATATGATTCTTCCATTATTTGAACTGCCAGTAGTGTAGGCTTGGTACAGTGCCTGGCGTACTCTGCTGCACTCTTCATCGAACCAGAGTCGATCCCTTGGCTTTACAGCAAGCATAGGATGATAAGAAATACAAGTGGTTAGACACCAACTGGTCCTTCAAGCCTACTGCAATGTTTAACAAGATTGTGGTTATCAGATTGTGTTCTTGACTACACTTTCCTGCTCATCTCAAAACCCTTGATTGATTCATCGATCAAAAATCAAGCTTGAACATATTGTCAATGGTTCTGCCTCCAATACTTTCTGTGGAAGAAAATTCCAAAGACACTCAGAGGAGAAATTTCTCCTGATTTATGTGTCAGACACCTCTTTCTTTCAAACTGTGGTCTTCAGTTCTGATTTCTTATCATAAAACAAAACAAACATCTTTTCGGTATATAGCCTGTAAAGCCAGCTCAGAATCTCTTTTGTTTCAGTAAAATCGTCTCTTGTTCTTGTAAACTCCACTGAATACAGGTCTAATCCATGAACCTTTCCTCATAAAGCAACCCTTTCATCTCAACAACCCAATCAATCTTGTGAACCTTCTGAACTACTTGTAATATAAATATATCCTTCCTTAGCTGGTTACAAACAGTGCATCTGTCTCATGAATTTGCCAATTGAATATGCCGTTTTTAAGAACTGCAAAATATTTCGTTATGTCTTCCACTGTTTCTCTACAACACACAAACATACAAATGTGCAAATTAAGAACAAGAGTAGACCATTCAGCCCCTTGTGCCTGCCTTGCCAATCTAAAAGATGAGGGTCGATTTGATTATTTTATCTTTTAACCTATAATTTGAGTCCACTTGGGCCAAACCTACCTACATATCCTTTCAACTGCCTAAATGTAAACAGTATGTGAAGTTCTATCACATTATGATTGCTCTTTCCCAGATAAGCTTAGGAAAGATCATTAATTAATCTTACCTCATTATATATTTGAACACTTCTTTGTTTGTTCCAGCATATATTGTTATAAAATACTATCTCAAATACCCTCTATGATTTCTTCCTCCATGCTTCCTTTGCCAATTTTGATTTGTCTATTGAAAATGAGATTGAAATTGTCTATGATTACTGCAGCACATTTCTTACAAGCTCCATTGTTTCCTGATTGTACAATATAGCTACTATTCAAGGGCCTATAAACAGCTCCTCTCAGTTGTTTAGTCAAAAGTTACACCAGGCTATAGGTCAGCAGGTTTATTTAAACTCACAAGCTTTCAGAGTGCTGCTCCTTCATTAGCAGAAGGCCTGATGAAAGAGTTTCAAAAGCTTGTGACTTTAAATGAACCTGTTGGACTATAACCTGGTGTCGTATGACTTTTAATTGTGTCAATCCCAGTCCAACACCAGCATTTCCAAATCTCAATTATTTATTTTTGTCGCACCTGATTTCATTCTTTATTATTAGAGCTACCATATCACTTTTCATTTCATTTCCATGTCCTTCTGAAGTGTCAGGTCCCAATGAATATTCAGTTATTAGCCTTAGTCACTGTGTAATTATGCCATTGCTAGAGAATGAGGTTACAGATTGTAGTTGAACAAAGTTCTGTTTCTGCTGATGGCCCATAATGACACATGGATGCTCAGTTTTGATCTGCTATGTTTATTCTGAATCGATCTCATTTTGCACAGTAGTATTGCCACTGGAAAGAGATAGTGTCATCTCCACAGAGACTATGAGGCAATCATTCCTACCAATATGGTTATGGGTTACTGCATTTCCTACTGGTAGATGAGTGAGGATAAGGTCTGCCAATGTTTTCCTCTTGTTGTTTTCATTACCACCTACTGCAGACCCAATTTATCCTTCAGGATTCAGCTATTGTGGTCAGTGGTGTTCCTACTGAACTACTGTTAGTCACAGACATTAACTCCCCCACCTACAGCACATGCTGTTTCCTTGCCACCCTTGGTGCTTCTTTCAAGTGATTTTAAACATGGAGACCCATTGATGATAATCATCAGGAGGTCCCTTTCTCCACAATGGTCTGATGCTGGGGTCTGGGTCCAATGTTGAGGACTCCCAGCACAGCCTCTCCCTGAGAATAACCTACTATACAGTTACTTCTGGTGGGTCTGTGCAATGGCAGATTCTGCAACGCTGGCTTTAAGAAATAATTCTGTGAGAATGACTGTGTCAGGTTGTTGCTGGTCCATGAAACAACTATCCCAATTTTGACAGAAAACCCTGGATTTTAGCAAGGAGGACTTTGCAGGGTTGCCAGGGCTGTGTTTGCCATTGTTATTGCTGGTGTCTAGGCCAATGCCAGGTGGTCTGTCTGGTTAAACTCATCTTCAACTTTTCTATTGGGGTTTAGTACCAATAGTGGTGGTTTGCTTGGGCATTTCACTGGTATTTAAATACATTGCTGTGGGTCTGGAGTCAGATCTAGGTCAAATGTGATAAGGGAAACTGATTTTCTTCCTTGGAGGATTGTAATCAATCCTATTGGTTTTTACAAAAATTAATGATAGTATAATGAGCACCATAACTGAAACTAGCTTTCAGTTACATAGTTTGTTTTCCTTCCTTCATTCATTCAGGGGATGTTGGCGACACATTTGAGGCCCATCTTGAATTGACCTTGAGAGCAACTAAGCAATTAAAGTGATCTGGAAAAGGAGCAAGAGTGACATGAGGATAATCATTTTCACAGTTAGGGTAGTTAGGCTTTGGAAATGCACTCCTGAGACGTTTAATGAAGGCAGGGTTCAATTGGGGCAGCAGATGATTATTTGGATAACTATAATGTGTAAGGGTATGAGGAAAAGCAGGAAATGGGGACTAGGTAATGATGCCCATTTAATGAACTGGTGCAAACATGATGGGCTGACTGGCCTCCTTCTGCACTGGAATACTTCAGTGATTCTGCGAAGAGTCAATCACATTGCTTTGGATAAGGAGTCACATGTAGGCAAGGAATACAGATGTCCTTCCCTAAAGGACCACAGTGAATCAGACAGGCTTTTACAATAATCGCTGTCACCATTACTACATTACACCATTACAACTTTACACCTCAGATTTACTAATCAAATTTAAATTCCACCAATTGCTGTAGTATTTTAATTAATGTCCCCAGAGCATTAATCTGGATTACTACCCCAGTGATGATATGACTGTACTGTCTCCCTCTGCATTCTGAAGCTCTTTGCAGCCATGAGGAAGGTCTGAGGCTGACTACTGGGAAATAAGGCCTTGCAACCATCGAGCATGACCGTTTCCATAACATGCGTTCTAGGCTGAGTCATGATTCAATGAGGACAGTATCAAAGCCAAATCCACTTCTATAGCCAGTATCTCATTATGTGTAGGTATTGTATGTGCCAGTAAATGTTTGTTAAAGTCTTTTCAGAAGCATGAATTATTATCTTTGCATTGACTATTACATTGACAACTGTGACCAGCACAATCACGGAAAGCTAACAATGGAATTGCCACACTTGGGATTCCAAGAGACAATTTTTTTCCATATTGGCAAGCTAAGGCCAGAGGACTTTGTTCCATTCCAGTACGAACACATATCTCTGGCAGTATTCCTGGTGTAATGGGAGGCAAATATCCCTCACACTTCATTTCAATGTTTCCCTAGAATATTTGCTTTGACTGAAATCCTGCAGGACAAGTGGCCAATAATGCTCATTTCCCTCAAAGTATAATACACTGATTCTGGATTAGTGGTGCTGGAAGAGCACAGCAGTTCAGGCAGCATCCAAGGAGCCCCCACAGACCCCACTATAATACACTGATCCTAGTTTATAGAGTGATACACATCCCACAGGTTTGGTTGAGTAAGAGTAAACTGTGTGTGTTAATTAAGTCCCAATTGGAACGTTACTTTACTTTAGTGCAATTTGAAGCTTTAGGTTCCAGCTCTTTTAAAGTTATGAGTTCCCGCAACAAGCTGGTTTCCTGGTATCCTCCCTTGACTCCATACAGTTGAAAGTTGGCTGAAGGTTTCATGAGTATCAACTTAACGTTGATTGCAAACCCTGCCATATCGATAGCAAAAGGTCTATTTGGGTCAAAAACAGTTTTCCAACCGATGACTTTTCCTGCATTGTTCACTTTGGGAGACTCGTATAGCAGTCCACCAACGAAAGCTACAGGCCATACTGAAACCTTCTTTGTGAATCGCATCTGAAAAATAAAAACAGTCGGGTGAATTATATAAACTTTGCAATGGGTGCTTGCCTGGGCTGTGTGTCTTAATTAGAATTGATAAGATTTTAATGCCTGCAAATGTAACATTAAAAGGAATTAATTGAATCCACAGTTGATTGTTAACATCTGGGTCTCAAAATACTGATTTCTGGTTGTCAATTCTGTCCAGACTTGACCCGATTCTAGCATTTAGTGTCACTGTCAATAAGTAGCATCAAAACAATCAAATTGTGTTTGCTTTATTTTCTCCAATTTCTTTCCCTGAAATTCACCCGCTGATTCATGCTATCTGCATTAGTGGTAATAATTGAGTTGGATTAATATAGCTACGATGATATGTTTAAGGCATGCTACAGAATTCCTCCCCTCTACCTACAAACTAACATTATTGAAATGTTTACTTCAGACACCCAAATACCAGCAATTCTAGGGATTTATATTCAACGGAAAAGTGTGGCGCTGGAAAAGCATAGCAGGTCAGGCAGCATCCAAGGAGCAGGAGAATCGATGTTTCAGGCATAAATCCTTCATAAGGAATGTGGGGGTTGGACGGAAGGGGAGATAGGGCTGAGAGATAAATAGGAGGGTGGGCTGGGGCTGGGGGGAAGGTAGCTGTGAAGGCGATAGATCAATAAGGTGGTGGGTGACGGTGATAGGTTGGAGGGGAGGGTGGAGTGGATAGGTGGGAAGGAAGGTGGACAGGTAGGACAGTTCAAGAGGGTGGTGCCGAGTTGGAAGGTTGGATCTGGGAGATGAGGAAACTGGTGAAGTTGACGTTGATGCTGTGTGGTTGGAGGGTGCCAAGGCGGAAGATGAGGTGTTCTTCTTCCAGGCATCAGGTGGGTTGGATTTGGTGGTGGAGGAGGCCCAGGACTTGCATAACCTTGAGGAAGTAGGAGGGGGAGTTGAAATGGTTGGCCACAGGGCGTTAGGGGTGTTTGGTCCTGTCTCCCCAATGTAGAGAAGACCACATTGAGAGCAAGGGACACAGTAGATGAGGTGTTTGAATGTGTAGGAAAGTCTCTGCCGGATGTGAAAGGATCCTTTTGGGCCTTGGATAGGGGTAAGGGAGGAGGTGTGGGTTCATCCTTCTATTGAGTTAAGGATTCCATTCTACCTTCTTTTTAATACAGTAGCTTGTAACCTAACCCTGCAGTAAATGTTTAATTGATATTAGTTATTTTTTAATTAGCAAATTTTCAACACAACCAACTTTACTAGTTTTACTAACAGGAATAAACTACCAGTACTTGTTAAATGTTCATTATGGCAACATGCAATCTATAACAAATATTATTTATCCAGTGACTGTGATAAAGGCTATAAAATAATAGATCACTGCAGAGCATAACAATTAAATGCTTATGCTTTGATACAAGGCTTGTCATGGAGACAAAGGGAGCACCTCCTCAAAGAGTTCCAAACTGTAAGTGTTGTCATCATCAGCAAAGTAAACCACGCCCTCTGATGATTCATTAGGGTTCAATTTGTCTCTCAACCAACGCAGACCCAAATTTCTTTGCAGAGTACCCCTTGGCGTGCGAGAAGATGATTTACTGAGGCCCATCTTCACACTTTTTGGGCTTTGGATGTTCAGGTGGGTGAAGTTCAGTCCACTCTTTTCCAGCAGCAGTGCTACTAAACCGGTCCTGCGGGGAGAGTCCTCAACAACAATCCAGTGCAGGTTCTGTACGTGGAGGAAAGTGTTAGCTAGCCTGGTCAGCTCTGCTTTCTGAACTGGTCTCGTATAGGTCGGTGTTATGACGTAGATGGTTGGTAAGGACTGAGACCACTGGGGAGGTCTGGTGTATATGTATTCCAGTTTGATGATCTGCTGAGTAAGCATTGCTTCCTGGTGGACACAGACACTTTGTTCCTCTTTGTTTTGAGAGCTGTTGGTGAGTATCCTTTTAGTTCCATTGTCAGGCTCCTCTGAAAAGGAAGCGATTAGAGATATTCAAGTTAGTTGCAGAAGCCTTGTGTCTTTCAGTAAATAGCACCTTTCATAGAAAAGCAAAACTTGTGAATACAGAAGTTCAGAAAGTAAACAACAGTGGTGGAAACAGTAGGTTAGATCACATCTGTAGAGGGAAACAGACCCAATGTTTCAGGTCAAGATGACCTTTCATCATAAAGATAGAAGATTAATCAACTTGGGGTTGGTGGAAGGAAAGATGCAGAGATCTGGAAAAACAACAGGGAAGGTATGTGATCTAGGGTAAAAGCGGAGAGATTAACTGACAAAGGATTGCACAGTACAAATACCAGAGAGGGTAATTGTTTATAGCATTATTAATGGAATATTTTCCAACAGTCTGAGTTTAAAAAAGAGACTAAGAAAGCTAATCTGTCTCAAAACAAGAGAATGCTGGAGAAACTCAGTAGGTCTGGCAGTATCCATGAAGGGAGAAACAGTTAACATTTCAAGTTCAGTATGACTCTTCTGCAGAACGTTTTGAAGTATTAGCCCTTTCTCCCCATAGATGCTGCCAGACCTACTGAAGCCTATCAGCACTTTCCGTTTCCATTTCAGATCTCCAACATCAGCAGCATTTACTTTTATTATAGAAATGACCAAACTAGATTCAGTTATGACCCGATATATTGATTATGTCCAATTTGATATGAACAGTGCCAAGTCAGAAATATATGGTGGCAAACGTATATATATCAGCCCTGCAACATAGAGATAATACCAAACCAATTCTAAGATATGATCAGATAAAGACTAACAGAGATCTTACCAAATTAAAGATCAAACAGGAAAATTCTGATAAATTTAGAATATTATCAGATTGGAATAACACTGAATCAGATGTAGAGGGGGGATTCTTATGACCTTGCTCTTTATAAACTGGCTAGGACCTGAGGCAGTCCCTTTCCTGATGGCCTCTGAGTAATGCTACTGGTGCGAATTTCCCAGAGACAGCCAAATGGGAGGTTGCCTCTGCAAGTTCCAATCAATGTGGAAGAATTGGTGGCACTGGGGCTGCCTTAACCCTGGGATGGTCAGAACTGCATTGAGACAGGTGACTGCAGTTAATGCAGGAGGGAGACTCAAGGTCCACTGCAGATGTGGAAACAAATCAATAACAATAAGCAAAGGCAGCTACCAAGTCAACATTGTGGAGGGGAAATCTTATTGCAGACTTAGTGGGTTCTACAAATGAGACCTCAATGGTGTGCTGGTTTACCACTCCAGTGATCCAGGGATTTGGCCTCAGATAAGATCCCAGCAACATCCCAAATCTCAGTCAATGTGACTATTTAATTGCCACCCATTTGTGACCCACTGCTGCCGAATGAGTATCTAGTATGCCCAGTCTCTGGCAAGATCCCTCAAAGATAAGCTGGCATGAAGTAACTGACCCAACTACCTACTTTACCAGTTGGTGTCCTCTCTTTGAACCTGGTTCAGGATGATTCTATTCAGACAGAGCCAAACATGCTATTGGGAATACCAACCAGATATAAGTGTTACCAAGCCTGATTTATAGGATGGGATGAAATGTCCAGCTTGAAGGTAAATTTAAGATTAGCACTGGGGAGTGGAAGGTGCTGATCAATTGGTGAGAATGTAAAGCGTGAACATCCTGCCTCTTTCACATCTTCGATGCTCTCTGATTTCCCAAAGACAATGGTAACAACCTGCAGTTGTCCAGTCCCAACCTGTAGAAAAGCTGTGGGCGTAAACGCTGATGGGTTAGTCAGTCACCTGGCAAGGGGTCCTTTTTATGTAAACAAAAACATTAGTCATAGGACACAGGCAATGCTAGCTGGCCAGCATTTATCGTCCATCTCTAGTTGCGCTTGAGGAGGTGGAGGTGAGCTGCTTGAACGACTGCAGTCCACTTGGTGTAGGTTGACCCACTTTGCCCTTAGGGAGGGAATTCCAGGATTTTGACCAAAGGCAGTTAAGAAACAATGATATATGTCCAAGTCAGAATGCTGAGTGGCTTCCCATGTACCTGCTGCCTTTGACTTTCCAGATGGAAGTAGTCTTGGGTTTGGAAGGTGCTGTCTGAAGACCTTTGCGGAATTTCTACAATGCATCTTGTAAGTAGTACACACTGCTATCCTGAGCATCAGTAGTGGAGGGAGTAAATATTTGTAGATGTGGGTGTGGTGCCAGTCAAGCGGTCTGCTTTGTCCTGGATTGTGTCAAGCTTATTTTGTGTTGTTGTGGCTGCACCCATACAGGCAAATGGGGAGTATTCTATCACACTCCTGATTTGTGCCTTGTAGATGACAGACAGATTTTGGGAGTCAGGAGTTGAGTTAATTACTGTAGTATTCCTAACTTCTGACCTGCTCTTGTAGCCACTGTATTTGTATGGCAAGTCCAACTGAGTTTCTGGTCAATGGTAACCCCAGGATGTTGATAGTGAGGCATTCAGTGATGGTAACACCATTGAATGTCAAGGCACACTGATTAGATTGTCTCTTACGGAGATGGTCATTGCCTAGCACTTGTATGATGTGAATGTTACTTGTCACTTGTCAGCCCAAACCCCGATATTGTCCAGATCTTGTTGTGTTTAAACATGGACAGCTTCAGTGTTTGAGGAGTTGCAAATGCACAGCTTTATAGCATCAAACATCAATGAATATCTTCACTTCTGACCTGATGATGAAGAGAAGATCATTGATGAACCAGCTGAAGATGATAGGGCCTACGATACTACCCTGAGGAACTCCTGCAGAGATGTTCAGGAGCTGAGATGACTGACCTCCAATGACCACAACCATCTTCCTATGTGCCAGGTATGAGTCCAATCAATGGAGAGTTTGCCCCCTGAGATCCATTGATTCCAGTTTTACTCAGGCTCCTTAATGCCACACTCTATTGAATACGATCTTGATTTCAAGAGCTGGCACTGTCACCTCACCTCTGAAATCCAGCTCTTTTGTCCATGTTTAAACCAAGGCTGTAATGAGATCAGGAGCTGAGTGACCCTGGCAGAACCCAAACGGTGTGTTACTGAACAGATTATTGCTGAGCAGGTGCTGCTTGATAGCACTGTTGATGACACCTTCCATCACTTTACTGATGATTGGAAGGAGACAGATGGGGTGATACTTGGCTGGGTTGGATTTGTCTTGTTTTTCAGGTACAGGATATACCTGGGCAGTTTTCCACATTGCTAGGTAGATGTCAGTATTATAATTGTACTGGAAGAGCTTAGCTAGGGGAGTAGCAAGTTTTGGAGCACAGGTCTTCAGTAATATTGCTGGAATGTTGTCAGGGCCCTTAGCCTTTGCAGTATTCAGTGCATCCAACTGCTTCTTGATATCACAGAGGGTGAATTGAATTGGCTGAAGGCTCGTATCTGTAATGCTGGGGACCACTGGAGGAGGCCGCGATAGATCATCCACTTGACATTTCTGGCTAAAGGTTGTTGCAAATGCTTCAACTTTATCTTTTACACTGATGTGTTGGGACTTTTCATTAGTTAGAATGGGGAGGTGCCCTCTTCTAGCAAGTTATTTAATTGTCCACCACCATTCACAGTTGGATGTGGCAGGACTGCAGAGCTAGGATCTGATCCTTCTTGGAATCATTTAGCTCTGGGGCTACCAGTTACAGCTTATGTAGTTTGACATGCAAGTAATCCTGTTTGGTAGCCTCACCGGGTTGCCACCTCATTATTAGGTTGCCCATTGGTGAAGATCTCCATGTGGTCTAAATACCAATCCCTCCTTCTCTGCCTGGCCCCAACTAGCCCAAGTTACCTTATTCCTCATGCTCCACTTCACTGCATGGGCCAGCCACATTGCAGTACCAGTACTGGCCACTAGCCATGGTGGCACCGACTGGCAGCAATTGGTGAGAGGCCAAAAGATCTTAGATCGGATGAGGCAGATATCATGCTGTGGATACTATATCAGGATAGTGAGGGTGTAATTCCCCTCAGAGGAGCCTGAATGTCTGACCGCAGGAAGGAGGACACACCCTCTACTATAATTGTTAAATTTTGTCCATTGCTTTTGCCAGATCAGTTAAACATGATACGACACCACATAACGGTATGATGAAACCTGACACAGATTATGACAAATTAGATACAAATATCCTGTAGAATGATTACAGTACAGATAAAGATCTTCCAGTCTTTGTCTTCATGTTGCTTCTTTGGAAGAGCATTTCAGCTAGTCCCACTCCCAGCATTTATCCATGGCCTGTCAAATCCTTTGAATCAGATAATGATCCAATTCTCTTTATGAGCCATAATTGAATTTGCCATTAGCTCACTCTCGCAGCGTGTTCTGTGTCCTAACCAATCACTGAATGTGAAGTGATGTCTGCCTTTGGCTGTTACCATGTATCATTGAGGCCAAGTACCAGGCAATGTTCAAGAGGGAAGCTTACCATCGCTTCTGAACTTTCCATCACTGATTTCCTCCCTATAAATATCTGACAGGTTAGCATTGATCAGAAACAGAACAGGATCAGCTATATAACTACTGTGGCTACAAGATCAAGTAGGAAAAGAAACAGAAAAATAGTGTTGCACAGGATCAGTGCAGCCTTTCCTGTTCTGCAAAATATATGTTAAATTTACAGCTGGCATAAAATCAGGATTTATAGTTGACAAAGAGGAAAGAAAGTCGAGAGTGGGGTGCTGGAAAAGCACAGCAGGTCAGGTAGCCTCCGAGTAGCAGTAGAGTCAGGATGCTGCCTGACCTGTTATGCTTTTCCAGCACCACACTATGGACTCTGATCTCTAGCATCTGCAGTCCTCATTTTCTCCAAAAAGAAAAAAACAATGCAAAAAAAGCAGATTGGGCAGTCAAATGGCAAATGAATTTTAAGAGATAAATGCGGAGTGGTTTCACTTTGGTAAGGAAAACAGACACTTTTTACTCAGAAAACAAAAAGCTTAACAAGAGCACAGAAAGCTACAGATCATTAAAAGCAGCAACCAAGGATGGCAAAGCAATTGCAAATGTTAACAAACTAGCATTTATTTCTTGGTATATTCAATTCACAAGTAATGAAGGTATGTTAAAATTGATCAGGATCTTGGTCCGTTCCCTCAGGTTAGACCAAGGTTCCAGCCTCCACCTTTATGAAAGGAAACAGAACAGAATAGAATATCTTCATGATTGCGTACTTACTTATGGTTCAGAGCTAGACATGAAATGTAGCACAAACCTGTCCTCCAATCCAAATGACAACTTCAATCTTACAATCAGCCTAAAGTCATGTACCAGCCTACTTGAGGAAACCCTATCTTGAGACCCTGGTTTCAGTCCATGACCAGAACCTGTCATCATTGTTCTTGAAATGAAGGTGAGTAAATCTGCTTATCAAACTGAGAGTCTAAAGTGGAATAGACATGACCAATCTTTTCTCCCCATGCAGGATTTGGATGATGTAGCAGCACCATGCAACTTTCACTTGAGCTGCCCTTGGAAGCTCCTAAGGGCACAACAAAATATTACACATTATGGTACTCATTGAAGGTGACAAGTCAAGCATTCATACCATAATGAGGCAGACACAACTGTGCCGCACTGATCATGTAGCCAAAATGCTTGACACTCACTGACCAAAGTTTTCTGGAGAGTGTGAGTCTTGGGTGTTCTCTCAGGGCAGTTAAAGGAAGTACCACAAGCAGAATTTGATTGCTTCCCTTCGGAGTTCTGATATTGACTTGACTCTTGGGTGAAACTCCTTAGAGTTGCTACACATTTCTCAATCAAACAAACTTCTTCGGAAGCAAACACATATCAAATAAAAATGAAAGCAAAGCAAAGCAAAGCCTGGGCAAGCAATTTGTCCAAGATCAGATGTCTACAAATTCCTGCCTTATTTCCAGCAGAACATTCTGGGCAAAGGTCAGCCTCAACAATCCTCTAAATGCTCACCGAGAAACTACCAAACATTCTGATAATGAACATTAACACTTCCACCTCAAAGATCAAAGAAGAGAGGAATGGCAGTACACAGAAAAGCAAGAGAAAGTGTCAAAGACATTTGCAGGGGTGTGAGCAGAACCTAGAGTTTACAGACCTCAGGGTAGTTTGAACAGGTTGGGTTTTTATTTAGAAAGAAGACTTAAAGGTGGTTTATTGAGGTCTTTAAAAAACTGAATGGGTTGGTTGAGGTAGATGTGGTGGGAATGTTTCTGCGTGCATAGAATCCAAAACTTAGTATGCGTAGTCACTGATAAGGAAACAAAGTGATATTTCATTACACAGAGTGGTTAGAATGTGAATCACTTTGTCTCAGAAAGTCGTTGAGGTGAATATCTTAGATCGGTTCAAAAAGACAAATGCATAAAATATTTCTAATAGGTATGTTGAAAGGCTAAGATGAGATAACTGGAACAGAAGTTAAAGGTAAAGTTGTCATGGTCCCAGAGGACTGCTCACATTACAAAGAAACAACTGGTCCAAGTTTAACCTGAGGGTCACCATACCTCAGGTGAGGGGAGAGATTGAGAAGGAGAATCCTTCAGAGAAACCTCAGCTGGTGCAGGAACTGAACCCATGCTATTGGCATCATTCTGCATCACAAACCAGCTGTCCAGCCAACTAAGCTATTTGATACCTGATCAAAGAAATGTTTGTGCCTGGTTTCGAAGCAGGGGCCCTTTCACTTGTTAAGTGAATGTGATAACCACTACATTTCTGAAATGGAACACCAAAATGGGAGGAGACTCATATGTAATGTAAACACCAGCACTGGCAAGTTGGACTAAAAGGCTTTTGTGTAGATTTCATATTTAATGTCATGTGTACAGTTGGTGCCCAAATTTATGATCAGTGCTGTATCCCATCAAAGTTTTATATCTGTGTACTAAAGAAAATCATACAATCCCGACAGTGTGGAAACAGCCATTTGGCCCAACAAGTCCACACCAATCCTCTAAAAAGTGACCCATTCCCCTACATTTACCCCTAACCTACATATCCCTGAACACTACAGGCAATTTAGCATGGCCAGTTCACCTAACCTGCACAGCTTTGAATTGTGGGAGGAAACCGGAGCAAGCTCCACACAGACAGTCACCCAAGGCTGGGATCAAACCTTGGTCCCTGGCATTGTGAGGCAGCAGTGCTAACCACAGAGCCACCATGCCACCCCAGAGGGACATCTGCCCATGTGTCTTCAGTTACACTTGACTCTTCTCAAACTATCTTCATGCAGGTATTTTTCAAGCATATCTACCCAAACATTAATCCAAGAAATGCATTTCTTCCCAATGATGGGAAGATAACAGAGACGAAATTGTTAAAAAGAATGCTAGACCAGAATTCAGACACTAGCTCCATTGAATTTGAGAAGGAAGTGATCTCATTATCAAGGTATCTCTTGTCTCTGTATTCGAGATTGATTGAGATTCAAGCAGAATCTTTTCAACTCAATCGCTGTCGAAACAGTGAAACCATTTTCAGATCTGGAACTCAGTTTGTGTGTGCAGCAATTCTACCTTTCTGAAAGGAAACTAACTGTTATTGCAGCTCACAACTCTTCAATCAGTGTGGGTAGTTGACCAAGATGATGCATCTATTTAGTCAAAGAAAGGGTTTCTAATTAAAGGTACAACAACATGGATTATAAGGTTTCACTGACTCTTTGGAAAGTTGTCCCAAAGACAGGCCAGTTAGCAGATATGGGTGGAAGTGACTAAGGAGTTGAGCAGCAGGAGATGCAGAAAGTGAATCAAGAGAATCCAGACAACCAGGTCGGTCTGACATGAGAGTGGCAAACAAATTCGGGTACCACATCAAATAGCAACTGTGTACTACTTCCACGCCAAGCCTCACAACAGCAAGTGATAGACAGAGCTAAATGATTCCACAACCAGCAGATCAGTTCTAAGCTCTGCAGTCCTGCCACACCCAATCATTAATCATGGTGGATAATTAAGTGACCCACTGGAGGAGGAAGCTCCACAAATATCCCCATCCTCAATGATAGGGCAACCCATTACCTCAGAGCAAAGTTCAAAGCTGAAGCATTCGCAGCAATCTTCAGCCAGAAGTGACATGTGGATGATCTGTCTTGGCCTCCTCTAGTGGTTCCCCAGCAAGACAGACGCCAATTGGTAGCTGATGATGCCAAGGAGTGGCTGAAGGCCCTGGACTCTGCAAAGGCTATAAAACATTCTGACACTAGTACTGAAGTCTTGTCCTCCAGGACTCGCTGCTCTCCTAGCCAAGATGTTCCAGTACAGTTACAGCACTGGCATCTACCCGAATAATGTGAAAAATTGCCCAGGTATGTCCTGTACACAAAAAGCAGGACAAATCCAATTCGGCCAATTACTGTCTCAGGAGAAAGTGAGGAATGCAGATGCTGGAGATCAGAGTTGAGAGGGTGGTTCTGGAAAAACGCAGCAGGTCAGGCAGCATCCGGGGAGTGGGAGAATCGATGTTTCAGGCATAAGCCTTTCATCGGGATGCTGACTGACCTGCTGTGCTTTTCCAGCACCACACTCTCAACCACAATTACTGCCTTATTAGTCTACTCCCGATCATCAGTAAAGTGCTATAAGGGATTGTCAACAGTGCCTTCAAGAAGCACTCACTCAACAATGACCTGAGTACTGACATTCAGCTTGGGTTTCAGCTCCAAACTTCAATACAGCCTTGGTCCAAACAGAGAAGTGTTGATTTACAGAGGTGAGGTGCAATGACTGCCCTTGACATTAAGGCCACATTCGACACATTGTGCCATCAAAGAGTCTGAGCAAAATTAAAATTGATGAGGACCAAGGGAGATAGAAGAATCGATTATCCTAGTGTCTGAGGCCTGATCATCTTCAGCTGCTTCATCAATATCCTTCCCTCCATTATCGGGTCAGAAATGGGGATGTTTGCTGATGATTACACCATGGTCAGTATCATTCATTGTTCCACAGATACTAAAGCAGCCCATGTCTAAATGCAATAAGATGTGGACAATATTCAGGCTGATAAGTAGCAAGTAATATTTGTGCCACAAAAATGCTAAACATGACTATTATTAATAAGAGTTAATCTAACTATTGCCCCTTAATATTCAACGATGATACTATCTCTGAATCCCCCGACTTACAACATCCTGGATGTCAGCATTGGCTAGAAACTGAAATGGACCAGCTATACAAATACAGTGGCTACAAGAGGAGTTTGAGACTGGGAATTCTGTAGTAAGTATTCACTTTCTGTCTCCCCAAAGCCTTACCATTATCTACAAGGCATGTGTCAGGAATATGATGGAATACTTTCCACTTACCTGAATGAGTGCTGTTCCAACAACACTCAGCAGGCTTGAGACCACTCAGGACAAGCAGTCCACTTGATGCCATCTCATCCACCAGCTACAAGATTCACTCCCTTCACCACTGAAGCACAGTGGCCGCAGTTTGTTCCTTCTACAAATGCATTGCATTTGCTCATCAAGGCTCCTTCAACAGCACCTTCCAACCTCTGCCATATGGAGAGACAAGGACAGTGGATGCACAGGAAAATCACCTTCTCCAAGCCACACACCATCCAGACTTTGAACTGTATTGCCATTCCTTCATTATCACACAAGCAAAATCCTGGACTTCCCTTCCTAACAGCCACGATAAGTATCTGAACACTTTAAGGACCTTAACAGTTCAAGTAGGCAGCTCACTAGCAGCTATCTTGGGGAAGTTAGGGATAGGTGGTAAATGCCAGTCAAGTCAGTGACACTGACATCCCATGAATGAGCAGTGAACGAAGAAGTATGCTTTGTTGTCACCATCCACTAAATGCTGTCCTTCCTATTCCCTCGAGACAAGCCAGTACCTTGCCTTTGCTTTCCCTTCTCACAGGAGAGCACACAACTTGCTAAGTGTGGAGGTTTGGCTCTGGGGTGGAGGGGGACACGGACCGGTCATCCTCCAGCGACAGACAGCATACCGTGTGTACCTGCTCCACTGGAAGGAAGTCTTGATCCAGGAGTTTGTGGGTATCAGCAGTGAATCACAGTGAGCTCCTCAGCCTCCCCAGGAGTCAGCATTCAGACATGTTGAGAGAGCTCATCCTCTTGCCTGTGCACCTTGTATGGGTGCTCTCACAATCTCACATCTAGCTGAGGAAGGACATGCAGCTGAGGAGGCTGTTTATTTTGCTGCCTTGATACTCTGATCTCTGTTGGAATCCTTAGCTGTGGTGTGGCCTTTGTTACTGGAGTGCAGCAAAGTAGCAAAGTGAAGCTGTTTAGACAAATTCCACATCATAGTCAACAAGGAGGTGCAGCCGAAAGTGACTGAAATACAAGATGGGTTACATTTCTGTTGAGAAATTGACAACTACCTGTGAAGCAGTGAACGCACTCTCCAAGAGAGGAAGTGCTTGGAACAGCAGTCTCTAAATAGCTGTGGCTGAAGCTGCTGAGTGTAAGTGATCAAAACATCCCCGGATTTCATCGAAGAAACTCTCCCTGCTATGTACTTATCTCGGTGACCCTGGTAAATTGCTCAGGAAATCAGACGCCTGGAAAGTCAAGTCAAGACTCTGGGTTAAAGCATTCTGTAGCTTCTCAACTTTTTACGCATCATTCATGGAGTGTGGGTATCTCTGGCTCAGCCAAAATTTTACTGCCTGTCCCTTATTGTCCTTGATGGAGTGATGTTGGTGGTGAGCTGTCTTACTCCAGCCAAACATTCCTTAATTACTCCGCTGCAGATCCAAGGGAGTTCATCACACCCTCACTGCTGCCCCTGGGAAAGCTAGGAAGGAGATCATGACTTTGACTCGACTTCAATGTCTTGGACTTTCCCACTCCCACGTTCTTGACCTGGTCTTACCTGTGGGGAAAGAATCTGCTCCATACCCCCAAAGCTAAAACATGCTTTTACATCAAAAAGAATTACGTGTCTCCTTGTAATTCTTACAAGGATTTGAATTGCAGCACTCATCCTGTGCTGTGCAAGTTCAGAAATGTTTCCTTCATGGTATGAAATATGCTGTCAGTGAGGCACTATTAGTGTGGTGAATAACTGACATGAGATACTTTTCAGGTATATCTTTCACTGAGTAGATTAAAACCAAGGAATCAACACATTCTTATCTGATACCAATGCAAACAAGTAGTGCAGGCTGATACAGTCAGACCAAGTACTATTGGATAGGTGGGGAATTGTATGTGATTCAGGGTGTACATTTCTTTTGACCAGTCTTTGAAGTTCCCTAAACCACAAGAATGTAAGAAATGACACCTTGAGATTTTGAGATCTCCTCAAAATGAAAACTGTATCACTGACTGGCAAATTTTCTGATTGACCCAAAATAGCAGATACAGGTATCTTTGGAAACGACAGAGGTGCAGCCGTTGATTTTCCATTGAGACGACCTTCAAGACTTCGTTGTGATTTATTTTGATATATAGTTATATTTATTTTAGTATATATTCCTGAGTGGAATGTAGCAGCTATTAGGCTTGCTGGTTATTTTCCTAGCATCACCATTGTGTCACATGGTCATGAGTTTATGGAAATGAAGGACAATGTTTTTGCTATAAAAATGAAAGAACAACACAGTATGTGGATAACTTGTCTTGACTCAAGATGATCACCCACGGTGATATGACTACTATGACTTCTACACAAAGAATTAACTCACGTCTAAACTGACCTACGAAAATGTCTTAAAATATAAATAGCCCTGGATGTGGTGGTTAATAGAACGATTGATCATGTCATCAAAACTGTGTTCAGATAACGAAACCCATTACTCCAACAACCAGACAGAGGCAAGAGTCTCCGTCTTGAAACAAACAGGATAGTTCCTTCAGCCAAAAGAATAGAACCCACATGTCAAACAACCAATCCACACCACACACAGTGACTAACTCACTTTCACATGAAGAGATCGCCATTGCCATAACCTGGTCTGGAAATCCCAAGACTTCTAACTTCCATTCTTATTCAAAGAAGTACAAGAGAGAACCCAACCAGGCATACACCTTGCATACCTTAAGGAACTAAATCTCAATTGGATCTTGTATCCCGTTAACAATCGAGTTGCATGTTCTGACCTACAGAATCTTTACATGTACGTGTATCTATTTTCTTGGAGAATTAGCCATTTGGATACAGAACTGGCTCAAATGTGGAAGACAGAGGGTGGTGGTGGAGGGTTGTTTTTCAGACTGGAAGCCTGTGGCCATTGCCACAAGGATCAGTGCTGGGTCCTCTACTTTTTGTCATTTATATAAATGATTCGGATGCAAGCATAAGAGGTATAGTTAGTAAGTTTGCAGATGACACCAAAATTGGAGGTGTAGTGGACAGCAAAGAAGATTACCTCCAGATTACAAAAGGATCTTGATCAGATGGGCCAATGGGCTAAGAAGTGGCAGATGGAGTTTAATTTAGATAAATGCGAGGTACTGCAATTTGGGAAAGCAAATCTTAGCAGGACTTATACACTTAATGGTAAGGTCCTAGGGAGTGTTGTTGAACAAAGAGACCTTGGTGTGCAGTTTCATAGTTCCTTGAAAGTGGAGTTGCAGGTAGATAGAATAGTGAAGAAGGCGTTTGGTATGCTTTCCTTTATTGGTCAGAGTATTGTGTACAGGAGTTGGGAGGTCATGTTGCAACTGTACAGGACATTGGGCCACTTTTGGAATATTGTGTGCAAATCTGGACTCCTTCCTATCAGAAGCATGTTGTGAAACTTGAAATGGTTCAGAAAAGATTGACAAAGATGTTGCCAGGGTTGGAGGATTTGAGCTATAGGGAGAGATTGAACAGGCTAGGGCTGTTTTCCCTGGAGCGTTGGAGGCTGGGAGGTGACCTTATAGAGGTTACAAAATCATGACGAGCATGAAAAGGATGAATAGACAAAGTCTTTTCCCTGGGGCATAGGTTTAGGGCGAGAGGGGAAAGATGTAAAAGAGATCTAAGGGACAACCTTTTTGCACAGAGGGTGGTACATGTATGGAATGAGCTGTCAGAGGATTTGGTGGAGGCTGGTACAATTGCAACATTTAAAAGGCATTTGGATGGGTATATGAATAGGAAGGGATTGGAGGGATATGGGCCAGGTGCTGGCAGGTGGGAATAGATTGGGTTGGGATATCTGGTCGGCATGGACGGGTTAGACCGAAGGGTCTGTTTCCGGGCTGTACATCTCTATGACTCCATGACTCTATCTAGGTGTGTATGTTCATTGCATTTACATTCTGGGTGCCGTACAAATAGACATTGATATTTTCTTTTGATTTAAACTTAGAAAAATTCTGTAATGTGTTTATCACTGAGAATCTTAACAGTCAAAACTGGTCCAAACACTCCCTCATCTTGCTGAGGTCAACCGAAAGGTAAGAATCAAGAGGAAGAGTCATCCCACCATCATTCCCCAAAATAACGCAAGTAAATACAATTTTTTTTCTACCAAGTGTTGGCCAGGAAAATTAAGGCTGTCCTCAATTCATAATTAATAAACTCTCTAAAGTTACACAGAGGTATGAAGGTCACCTACTTCTCTGAATGGCAAGGTAGAAGACCCCTGAGTTCTGGTGCCAGATGGTCAGCAGTATGGTCCAGGGTAAAGCAATGAGGATTGCAGTGAGAAGATTTCTTCGTCTTGGCATATTGTTACGAACTTACTGTCGGAAAAGTGCCTCATTTCTTTATCCGTACCTTCAAATACAACAGGAAGAGAATCTTATTGAGCTGAGGTCAATTTGAAAGGAAGATATGCTTGTGTTTGCATTTTGACATATTTTTAAAAGCCACATGATGAAAATCCTAACAGTACGAATCCAAAAGTGATTACATTTATAAATTTAATTGTAAACCTTAAAACAATGTGGTACTACAATGTCTACAATCAGTCTTTGTGTCAAAATCAGATTTGTGCATCTATTAAAAAATAAATGACTTGGATTGACAAGGCATACTTTACAACGCAGGATGTGTCAAAAGGCTTTGTAGTCAATGAGGTAATTCTAAAGTGTTGCACTATTGCAATTCAGGGAAACATAGCAAGCCAATTTATGTCCAGTGATGCCCTGTAAGCAGCGATGAGACAGATAATTGAATCTGGTAACATTTGTTGAGCTGTCAAAAGTCTAAGCAGAGCTTTCTTATTTTCTTACAAAGGAGCCATTATATTTTATATGTCTGACTGAGAGGGGGCAGACAGGGCAGATCTTCAGTTTTATGTTTCATGCAAAAGTTGACATTCCCAGTGTGCAGCATTGTCTAAATACTGAATGAAGAACATTTTCCAGAATTTTCTGTTTCTACATTACGTAAAGTAGTGACACAGCTCAATCCTTCCATTCAGTTCTTAATGCGTGGAACACACAAGAATTAGATATTTTTCAACTAGCACTTATTATACACAACTCTGTCAGCAAAACATTCACTGAATTAAAGTAATTCCAGTTGGTTTCAGAAGAACACAGGAAATAGGAGCAGGAGTAAGCCATTTGACCCTTTGGTTCTGCTCTGCTATTCATCTAGACTATGGCTGATCTTCCCCCTTAATGGCATTTCCCACAGTATCTCCATATCATGTTGCATCATTAATATCTAGAAATATATTAGTCTCTATCCAGATAAATTCCATGGTTGAGCCTCTACTTCCCTCCAGTGTAAACAAGTCCAAAGCTCCATCATGTCCTGAGTGAAGAAATCCCTGGTCCTATTTGGCCGACATCTTATTCGGACACTACATCTTCTAGTTCTAGACTCCCAGCCAAGCAAACATTCTTTCTGCATTTACCTATCAAAATGGTCTCCACTCAATAGTACATAATCCCAGTGTCTTCAATTTGTCCTAATAGGGCAGTTCCTCTATTTCAGGAACCAGCCTACTGGACATTCATTCATTATTTCTGAAGCAAGCAGATTCTTCCTTAGATAAAGACAATACTGCAGAGGTGGTGTTATGATCCTAGCTGACGTTATTACCAGACAAGTCAGATCTCAGACTGAAACCTGGCTTGAAAGATTATAATTTAGTTTGTTTTTATTTATGGTGGTGGTCTATCACTGAAATGCAAGCATGCACTACTACAAACTTGGTTTAAAGTAGGAGTTTATTCTTCAAAAGAAGTGAAGGTAAAATACAACAAACCAAACTATTTATGTATAATATAATTTGAAAGATTTCAAAACACATGGCAAAGTACAATGCCATCTATCGCAACACCGTCTCTTCACTGTACCAGATATTCCCTTCTCTCTCATTCTATACGTTTACCCTATCTGTTGCTTTTAATACTTGATCTTAAGAGATTGATCACCTTTTTTCCTTATTAGTCTCAATGCGGAGATTAGATTTTCTCAGCTTTAAATATTCTAGTTAAACACTTCTGGCCTGGAATTTTCAAACTTAACTCTTACAGTGAGATATCCTATTTCCTAAATGTTTTAAACTAATTTCTTTCTCCAGGGGAAACTATTTCTTAAATCTAACTTTCATCATGACCTGAGAATGACCAGCTTATTTCAAATGTTTTTCTGTTAGCTGATCTTTCCAGTATATTACCGCCAGTCTCTTACTCCAATTTAATTAACTAACCTGTGTGTGGCACCTTACCAAAAGACTTTTGGAAATCCAGATACACCACCTCCACTAGTTATCCCTTAGCTCTTCTGCTGGTTACATTCACCAAAAAAAAGCCATAACTAGTTTGGGAAATATGATTTCCCTTTCATAAATCCTATGCTAGTCTTACCGTAAATTTCTAAAAGTCCAGTTGTAAACATTCTTTAGTAATAGATTCTAGCACGTTCCCTACTACTGATTGTTTTATTCATTCATGGTATTATGGCATTGCTGGCAACACCAGAATTTATTGTCTATCCATAAGTGCCTAGAGGGCAATTGAGAGATTAGAGGGTTTGAGCTATGGGGAGAGACTGAATAGACTATGGTTCGTTTCCCTGGAGCATCAGAGGCTGAGGGGTGACCTTATAGAGATTTATAGTGTATGAGGTGCATGGATAGGGTGAAAAGCCAAGGTCCTTTTCCCAAGGTAGGGCAGTCTAAAACTAGAGGGCAAAGATGAGAGGAAAAAGAGTTAAATTAGACATAAGGGACTTTTTCACGCAGAGGATGGTGCGTGTATGAAATGTGCTGCTAGGGGGAGTGGTGGAAGCTGGTGCAATTATAACATTTAAAAGGCATCTGGATGGATATATGAATAGGAAGGATTTAGAGGGATATAGGCCAAATGCTGGAAAATGTGTCCAGATTAATTTATCTGGTCAGCATGAACAAGTTGGACTGAAGCATTTGTTTCCAGCTGTACAACTCTACGACTTGATGATGCATTGCTGTGGGTCTGGAGTCACATATAGGCCAAACCAGGTAAGAATGGCAGCTTCCTTCCCTAAAGGACATTAGTGAAATTTCTCATGTTGCCACAGTCATCATTAGACTCTGAATTCCAGAAATGTATTGAATTCAAATTCCACCATCTACCATGGTGGGATCTGAACATTGTTCCTAGAACATTACCAATTCTGGATTAATAGGCCAATAATTATACCACTAAGACTTTGCCTCTCTTTGATGTTAGGCTAAAAGGCCTGTCGTTCCCCATTTGCCTTCCCTTTCTTTCTTTCATTTGAGAACTTTTATTTGCTGCTTTCCAAACTACAGGAACCATTTTAGAAACCACTGAAATTTGGACCACATCCATCAATGTGTCCATTACCTCTTCAAACACTCTTACAATACTCTGAAGTGGAGAGTCCTTAGGTGCTGGAAAAGCACAGCCAGTCAGGTGACATCTGAGGAACAGGCGAATCAAAGTCTTAGGCCTAAAGTTTCCTGAAACATCAATTCTCCTGCTCCTCAGATGCTGCCTGACCTGCTGTGCTTTTCCAGCACCACACTCTTCGACACTGACATCCAGCATCTGCAGTGCTCACTTTCTCCTAGATCATGGGATTTATCAATCTTCAGGCCATTAATCTCTCCATGAGGGACAGAAAGTACATGTATTTGGAAGGGCAAGGACTGATTAGGGATAGTCAACATGGCTTTGTGCGTGGGAAATCATGTCTCACAAACTTGATTGCGTTTTTTGAAGAAGTAACAAAGAGGATTGATGAGGGCAGAGCAGTAGATGTGATCTTTATGGACTTCAGTAAGGCATTCAACAAGTTTCCCCATGGGAGACTGGTTAGTAAGGTTAGATTTCATGGAAAACAGGGAGAACTAGCCATTTGATATAGAACTGGCTCAAAGGTAGAAGACAGAGGGTGGTAGTGTAGGGTTGTTTTCAGACTGGAGGCCTGTGGCCAGTGGAGTGTCACGAGGATTGGTGCTGGGTCGACTGCTTTTCATCATTTATATAAATGATTTGGATGTGAGCATAAGAGGTATAATTAGTAAGTTTACAGATGACACCAAAATTGGAGTTGTAGTGGACAGCAAAGAATGTTACCTCAGATTACAATGGGATCTTGATCAGAAGGGCCAATGGGCTGAAAAGTGGCAGATGGAGTTTAATTTAGATAAAGGTGAGATGCTGCATTTTGGGAAAGCAAATCATAATAGAATTTATACACTTAATGGTAAGTTACTAGGGAGTGTTGCTGAACAAAGAGACCTTGGGGTGAAGTTCATAGCTCCTTGAAAGTGGAGTCGCAGGTAGATAGGATTGTGAAGAAGGTATTTGGTATGCTTTCCTTTACTGGTCAGAGTATTGAGTACAGGAGTTGGGATGGCATGTTGCGGCTTTATTGGACATTGGTTAGGCCACTGTTGGAATATTGTGTGCAAATCTGGTCTCCTTTCTATCGGAAAGATGTTGTGAAACTTGAAAGGGTTCAGAAAAGATTGAAAAGGACGTTGCCAAGGTTGGAGGATTTAAGCTATGTGGAGAGGCTGAACAGGCTGGGGCTGTTTTCCCTGGAGCATCGGAGGCTGAGGAGAGACCTTATAAAGGTTTATACAATCATGAAGGGCATGGATAGGATAAATAGACAAAGTCTTTTCCAGGGGTGGGGGAGTCCAGAACTAGAGGGTATAGGTTTAGGGTGAGAGGAGAAAGATATAAAAGAGATCTAAGGGGCAATTTTTCCACGCATAGGGTGGCACGTGTATGGAATGAGCTGCCAGAGGAAGTGATGGAGGCTAGTACAATTGCAACACTTAAAAGGCATCTGGATGGGTTTATGAATGGGAAGGGTTTGGAGGGATATGGGCCGGTTGCTGGCAGGTGGGACTAGATTGGGTTGGGATATCTGGTCGGCATGGACAGGTTGGACCAAAGGGTCTGTTTCCATGCTGTACATCTCTATGACTCTATTACTGTATAATTTCTCCAATACTATTTCAGTACTAATTCTTCTCAGTTTTTCCTTCCAAGCAATCCTTTAGTTTTCTAGTTTCCTGCCTTTGTGAAGGCATACATAAAATATTTATTTGGTTTCTCTACTCTTTCATTATTTCCCACTCCTTTGCCTTTGCTAACCTTTTCTCATGTCCTTATATATAGAATATTTTTAAAACTGATTTCTCACTAATTTACAAACACATTCTGTTTTCTCTTTATTCATTCCTATCTTCCTTTGGTGAAATCTAAAATGCTCCCAAACTTGCTGACTTTTATGGAATTTTATAAGCCTCTTCCTTTGATCGATTGCCATTTTTACCTGCTCGTGTTAGTCATGGTTGGGTCACCTTTCCCCTTTTTTGTGCTTCAAAGAAATGTAAATTTATTGTAAGCCATGCGATACTTTTTATTGCCCGCTATCATACTTTCTAATGCAGTTTCCTAATGTCCACAGTCAATTTACCCATCATACCTTCACTTGCTTAGTTATGACCATTTTTAAAGGATAAACCGTATGTACTGTAAAATTCTATCATATTACAGTCATTGTTTCATAAAGGTTCAATTACAATGAGATTATTAAGTTGCCTCTTCTCTTTGCACAATACTAGAAGTAAAATGATGTTCTCCAGTTGCTTCTTCAACATTGTATTCTAAAACAAAAATCATTTATATTCCAGGATTTTGTCACCACAGCATTGGTGCAAATTTTATTTGCCTACGTTTAGGTATAGAATAAAGTTACATGATTTCTGTACTCCCTGTTTATATGCATCTCTACTTTCCTGATGTGTTTGGGGCCTTACATTATCATTACTGTTTGGTGGCCTATAATCAGCTCTACCAATGTTTGCTGTACCTTGCTGTTTCGCACCTCCATCCTGGCTCATTCAACAGCTTGATCCTTCAACCTAAGATCCTGTCTCACTCATAAGATGATCTCATCCTTTGTTAGCACAGCTACCCCATCCCCTTTTCTTATTGTCTAACCTTCCTAAATGTCAAATAACATGAGAATTCAGTTCCTCTCCTTGGTCACCCTGCAGCCATGTCTCCGTAGTGGAATTTAGATCATTCTATCTGGGCTGTCAATTCATCTACCATATATTCAGATAGATTGCCTTTAGCTCTGTACTTTCCCACATCAATCTTTGAGCCATGGCTTTTAAGTCTCAAATCTTATTTGCTTAATGCCAATTTGCCCTGTCTCACGTAATAATCCAGAAATAAGAAGTATGTGGTCTCACTCAAAGCCAGCTATCAAAGATATAAAGTAATAATGTCCAGCTTTTTTTTTAGCTTTAGGTATTAAATTTCCATATACCTGTAGGCTTCATCATTACAGAATTTTTGAGTTTATCATTCCTACACAATTGCCTAGACAATAGTTTAGATGCCAAATGACAAGGTTGGATTGTTTAAGTACAATAATTACGGTCTTCTGTCTTCTGTTGATGAAGTTAAAATTGATTTACAACTGAATGCTGAAGTCTACCTATACAGTCTCTGACAAATTGAATATCAAAAAAATCAGTTTTGTATTTATTCAACAAAAGCAAATAACATTTTTTCATTCATGTAACCAACTCTAAGATTTAAGATTTACATATTAAATTTAGATGTAGAATAAAGTTCGGGTGGCATGTAGCCGAGTGGTTAGCACTACTGCCTCACAGGCTCAATTCCACCCTTGGGTGACTGTCCATGTGGAGATTGCGTGTTCTCCCCATGTCTGCATGGGTTTGCCTTCAGGTGCTTTGGTCTGTTTCCATAGTCCAAATATGTGCAGGTTAGATGAATCATCCAAATTAAATTTCCGTAGTGTTCAGGGATGTGTGCATTCATCAGGGTTAAATATAGGATGGGGGAATGGGTTTGGTTGGGTTACTCTTTGGAGGGGTCAATATGGCCCTGTTAGGCCAAAGGGCCTGCTTCCACACTGTAGATATTCTAATAAGTAAGGTGAATTATTCCATTCAGGAAACATTACACTTGAAATGAGATTTTAGTTTGCACAAGTGCTCTAACATTTAACAAGGCAAACCAGTCAGTTTGCCTTTTGTGAGATATATTCTTCATTTGCATATATTATGAAATTGCTAAATTACATTCTATTTCTTTAACTCTGGCATTTAATTTTTAAAAAACACAAATAACAATGGATATGTAAATCTTAAATCATAGACTTGGTTACATGAATGAAAAAATGTTATTTGCTTTTGTTGAATAAATACAAACTTGACCTTTTTGATATTCACTTTGTCAGAGATAGTAGAGGTGGACTTCAGTATTCAGCAAATCAGTTGTAACTTCATCAGCAGAAGACAGAAGACTGTAATTATTGTACTTAAACAATCCAACCTTGTCATTTGGCATCGCTTGAGTTAATTTTAATAGTTATCCTTTGCTGCATGACACTCTCAAAAATTCTTGCATATGTATGGAATCAAGCCAAGTTCATGTCCTTATTTGGTTCATTAATTTTGGTTTGTCTACTGCCTACAACAGATACTTCATCAGGAAAAATATTGTTTGCTGTAGGATATAACACTGGGTTAATAATGTGGTTTATTCTGAATCTTCCAAATTTTTCATCTTACATTCTGCCAATAAAAACATAGTTTTCCTATTTGCATAACACTCTTTAACTTATATAAGTATGAGATTTTGCTGTTTACATGATGGATGGCAATGATGTGCTGTTTTGGGCAGGTTGGGAGTCTTTCAAAGTGAAGATAATAAGCATTTGCAGAAGCAATAAAAACTGTGGTTATTGATTTTATTGTCTCAAATGGTTACCAATCAATTCAGCACCAGTTTTGATGAAGGATCCACATCTGAAATATTAACTTTGGTTTATTTTTGGGTTGCTCCCAATCTTTTCGAGGAATGGATTTTCATGGAGTCAGAACAACTCTGGTGTGATTTAAAATGGTTGGCAGGATCTGATTCCAAGGCTTCAAACCTCATTCCTGACACCCTTATTTTTCTTTCATGAAGGATAAAGGTATAACCTACACAGCTCCACTGTGAACCTGGTATCTCCTAGCTTTTCTGAATGTTTGTGGAGTTGGGCTAGCTTTTCCATTCATGGATTTGAGTGGAATTGTGTTCCACAATCTGGATTCAGGTGTCTTTTGAAATCTAAGTTCAAAAGTACTAACTTTATACCTCTTACCCTCTCTAAGCAATGCCAACATGTGCCTCCAACCGGCTCAATGGTGTCTCATATACCTTCATGCTAGCTTATGATCATTCCATGCTCATTCACTCTATATACAGTAATGATTCCAATTACAATAATGTATATGTTAAACTGTTCTAAAAATGTCAATCAAACAATTAAAATGTCAATAATCGTGCATTACACTCTCACCCTTGTGTAATATTGAGACATTGACAAAAGGGTTCCCAGAAAAACCAACTTGATATAATCGCCAAAGAATTTCAAACCTACAGTTCTCTGCATCTGTATAAATAGGACTCTTAGTGTTAATTATTTTATGAGTCTGAGGTCTCAGCAAGGTATGCATAAAGAGGGTTTCTAACAAAGTGAACGTGATAAAATTTCTTCAGTTGAGCCATCAGCCTCAGTAGCAAGAATCGAGGCCTTTGTATTTTTCCAGGTTTCCAATTTTGATTTCATGGTTTATTGTGTGCGCTGATGTTAACATTTCATCTTAAAATTACAGGAATTTAATTCTAAGCTTCTCCAGTTTAGCAGAAGACTTGGGGACCTTTACTTCCACAACATTTAAATACTATAAAACCACAATCAAGTAATTTCTAAATACAATTATAAATAATGACCAAAAGCAATATTCACAGATATAAAAGGTCTCTTCCAATTATTATTTTTGACACTTCTCTGTAATCAGTAGATAAATTCATCTCAGAAATGTAAATTATCTTATATAGGATATTGAAAATGGGGATTCAATGATGGTAACATCAGTAAATGATCTTGCCTCACCTATGCAGTGAAACCTGTATGCCTTACTCTGTGTATGTTTTTCCACCTTATGATCTGTGTGTCCTTGACTACTATGATCTGCTTGTACTGCTCGCAAACAAAGCTTTTCACTGTATTTAAGTACACGTGACAATAAATTGCTTGGCATTTATGGGTGTGAATGTTTCTTGCCACTTGTCAGCCTAAATCAGGATATTGTCCAGATCTTGTTGCATTTGAACATGGACTGCTTCAGTATTTGAGGAGTTACAAATGGAGCTCAATATTGTGCATAAGATCCCCACTTCTGACTTTTTGGTAGTCAGAAGGTCATTAGTGAAGCAACTGAAGATGTTTGGGCCTAGGAGGCCCAACTACCCTGAGGAACTCCTGCAGAGATGTCTTCGAGCTGAGATTATTTACCCTCAACAACCAAAATCATTTTCCTATGTGCCAGGTATGACTTCAACCAGCAAAGAGTTTGCCTCCTGATTTACATTGATTCTAGTTTTGCTACAGCTCTTTGATGTCACTCTTGGTTGAATGTGGCCTTGATGTCAAAGGCTGTCACTCTCACCTCACCTCCAGAATTCAGCTCATTTGTCCATGTTTGAATTAAGGCTATAATACGGTCAGGAGCTCTTTTCTGTTTTCCCTAGACTTCAGAAGATTAAGGGATGATCTAATTGAAGTCTTCAAGATGTTAGTAGGAAGAGGCAGGGTGGATAAAAATAAATTATTTCTACTGGTTGTGGATTGTAGAGCTAGGGGCCATAGATTGAGAATTCGGTCCAGACTTTCAGGAGATATATTAGAAAGCATTTCTACACAGAAAGGGCATAGACATTTTCAACTCTATTCCACAAATGGTAGTGGTTGTGGATCAGTTGTTAAGTTTAAATCTGGGATAGATTAATTTTTGTTAAGCAAAGGTATCACAGGATGTGGGCCAAAAGCTGGTGTATGGAGTTAGGCTGCAGGTCAGCCATTGAATGGTTGAACAAACTTGAGAGGCGAATGGCTCAATCCCGTTCCTGTGTTCCCAGAGTTAGAATTGTCTTAGGCATGCGATCCTGTGGCAAAAGCAGGGCTGCTGAGCAAGAAGAAGCCTACTCTGAAGAAAGCTATCAACATGGTCCGAAGTTCTGAGATTGTCAGTTAACAGCTAGAGTGTATTAATGCCAGACAAACAAAGTTTTGCATTATGCTGAGAAACATTATAGGCCAAATGAGAACAACATGTTGGAAAAAAATGAATAGGAACATTAAGTCCCGATGTCAGGGTGTAATTATAGTGGTGAATACCACACAAAAGAAAGAAACAATATCTATCATTGGATAAACAGAGGTCTAACTGTAAGAAGCTAAATCACTTTACATTCAATCGTTTAGCGAGAAAAGAGCAAATCATGTTTGACATGTGATTGAATTTTTTGAGGAGATAACCAGGAGTGTTGATGAGGGTCATGCATTTGATGTGGCTGACATGGATTTTTGCAAAGCTTTTGATAAGGTCCTTCGTGGCAGACAGGTTAAGCAAGTAAGACCCATGGGATCCACGGCAAAATGGCACATTGGATCCAAAATTGGCTGAAAAGGAGAAATAGAGGGTAAAAATAGATGTTTATATGACTGGAGGGTTTCACAGGGATCAGTGCTGAAGTCCTTATTGTTTGTGGAGTACATTAATAATTTCACCTTAAATGTTGGGAGTATGATCAAGCAGTTTGCCATAGAAGTAAAGATTGGTAGGCAAGGGAATAGTGAAGACCATAGCCTTAACCTGCAGGAGGATATCAATGGATTGATCAGAGCTGTGGCAAATGGAATTCAACCCAAAGAAGTATGAGGAAATGCTCTTTAGGAGGGCTAACAAGATAATGGATTATACTATGAATTGGAAGACCTGGAAAGTATTAAAAGCTGTGGGAACTTACTGTGTATATCCTTCGATCCCTGAAGGTAGCAAGGTAGGTAGATAAGGTGATTAAGAAGATATATAGGATACTTGCTTCACTTAGCTGAAGTATAAAATACAAAAGCAGGGAGGTTCTGCTGGAATTATATAAATGTTGGTTAGGCTAGAGCACTGTTTGCAGTTCTGGTCATCACATTGTAAGAAGGATGTGGTTGCACAAAAGTAGAAACAAAGGAGGTTCATGAGGGTGTAGCCTGGGCTAGAGAGTCTGAGCTAATGGAGAGGTTGGGGTTGTTTTACTTATTGTAGAGAAGGTTGAGAGAGGACCTGATAGATGTGTATAGGATTATGAGAGGCTTAGATAGTGGGTAAGAAAGCATCTTTTCCATTAGGGCCAATAAACAGTGTTCATAGATTTAAGGTAAGAGGTAGAAGGCTAAGAGTAGAGTTGAGGAGAATTGCTTTCATCCAGAAGCTGATCGGAGTTTGAAATTACTGCCTGAAAGGATGGTTGAGTTAGAAACGTTCATGACATTTGAACAATATTTAGATATTCACTTACGTCATCATATACACGGGCTGGTCAGGTGGGCTTTGCATAAGTGTGAGGTGATGCATTTGGGAAGGACAAACAAAGCAAGGGAATACATCATGAACAACAGGACCCTGAGAAGCACCGAGGATCTAAGGGTCCTTGGTGTGCATGTACACTGGTGCCTTAAGGTATCGAGACAGGTGGGTAAAGTGATTAAGAAAGCCTTTATTAGCTGTAGCAGGGAAATGATGCTGGAACTGTATTAAAAGTTGGTTAGGCCTCAGCTAGCATATTGTGTCCAGTTCTGGAATCCACATTATAGGAAGGAAGTGGTAGCACTGGTGAGGGTGCAGAGGGATTTACCAGGATGTTGCCAGGGCTGGAGAGTTTCAGTTATGAACAAAGATTGGACAGACTAAGGTTGTTTTCCTCAGGGCAGTGAAAATTGAGATGGGACATGATTTAAATATGTAAAATCATCGCAAGCATAGATCGGGTGAACACGAAGGATCAGTGAGGGATCGGTGAGCAGGACTGTAGATTTGAGGTGAGGGCAGAAGGTTTAGAGGAGATGTGAGGAAGATTTTTTTTCACCCAGAGGGTGGTGGGATTCTGGAACTCACTGACTATAATGGTGGGAGAGGCAGAAACCCTCACAACATTTAAGAAGTATTTAGACGTACACTTGAGATGCCAGGGTATGCAAGGCCATGGGCCAAGTTATGGAAAGAAGGATTAGAATAGTTAGGTGGTTGTTTTGGACTGGTGTGGACACAATAGGCTTTTATTATGCTGTGGATCTCTATGACTCTAAGACATGCAAGGCTACAGGCCAAGAGCTGGAAAGTGGGTTGAGTGCAATCAGATTGCCATGGACTGGATGGACTTGATGGTTGAATGGCCTGCTTTTGTGCTGTAAATATCTGAGTCATTAACATAAAGTTGGTTTTTGGAGGGATCAGCCAATTAATCTGACAAATCACTCTACACTATACAAGGTTGGTATTTCACATTGAAAGCTGATAAATGGTTTGTAACTGTACATCCAGTACCTGAACTTTAAATTCCATGTCAATTACGATTGTTCAGTAAACAGAAAAGAACAGGAAGAGAAGGGAGATAAAAGACAAATGCAACCATGACACTATTTTTTACTCCTTTCCCAGAGCTGTTACTAAACCAAAGTCAAGTGTATCTGGCAATGGCAAGCCAGGTAGTATGGTATGTGTATGTGTATCTCTCCAAAATTCCCCATGTCATAAAAGAAAATTCCATGCATTATCATTTGCAGCTACAAGATATCCAAGCTACCAAATATACATGGCTCACAAGAACAAATATTGGTCACAAACAAAACTAAAATCATTGTTGTCTCCATTGTTGTCTGCGCCCAAACTTTTCCCCAGATTGATGTTAAGGGTGGAGTGGGCGATAATCGGAGCCGCGAAGTTGCAGATTATGATAGTGTAGAATTCTGCTGCTGTCAGTGGCTCACAATGCCTCAAGAATGCCAGTCTTCAAATGCAAAATCTCTTCTGAGTCTGTCCCATTTAATAGAATGGTAGTTCCACACAACATGATGGAGTGGTTCTTCAACATGAAGACAAGGGTTACTCTCCACAAGGACTGAGCAGCAGTCTCTCTATTAATATTCTCATGGTCAGATGCATGCATGGAAGGCATAGATGATGAGATCAGGTATGTTTTTCCTTCTTGTTGGTTCCCTCACCATCTGCTGCAGACCCAGTCTAGCAGCTATGTCCTTTAGGACCTGACCAGCTCAACCAGTAATGCTGCTGTCGAGCCACTTTTGATGGTGGACATTGATTACATTTTGTGTCCTTGTCACCCCCAGTGCTTCCTCAAAATATTGTTCAACATGGAGGAGTACTGATTCAGTACTGATTCATCAGCCAAGGGGCTGGTGGGGTGAGGTGTGCTAGGTGATAATTAGAAAGGGGTTTGCTCACCAATATTTAACCTGATGCCATAAGACATGGAGTCAACGTTGAGGATTTCCAGGGCAACTCCCTCCCAACTTTATGCCACTGTGCCAACAACTTTGCTGGATCTGTCCTGCCAGTAGAACAACATGCTCAGTGATGGTGATGGTATTAACTGGGCATTGTGTGTTAAATATCATGCCATGAGTATGAATATGTCAGCCTACTGCTTGGCCAAGCTGAATGACAGTTCTCCCCTTTATCCCTAATCGCTGCCTTCGGCCAGTCAAGCAATTCTGTATCCATGCCAGTACCTTGCCCCTAACACCATGGGCTCTTGTCTTACTAAGCAGCCTCCAGTGTGGTGCCTTATCAAAGGCCTTCTGGAAATCCAAATAGTTCACATCCACTGGCTCTCCATTGTCTCACTTTCTCATTATCTCCTCAAAGAATTCTAACATATTTGTCAGGTGAGACCTTCTCCTGACAAAGCCGTGCTGACTCAGCCTTAGTTTACCATGCACTTCCAAGTACTCCGCAATCTCATTCTTAATGGACTCTAAAATCTTACCAATGACCAAGATCAGGCTAACTCACCTATAATTACCTATCTTCTGCCTCTGTCCCTTCTTAAACTGGGGTGTTACATTAGCAATTTGCTAGCCCTTTAGGACCTTTTCTGACTGCAGTGATTTCTGAAAGATCACCACCAATGACTCCACAACCTCCTCAGATACCTTCTCCAGAACTGTGTGGTGTAGTTGACCTGATCTGGGTGATTTATCCACTTCAAACCTTTTAGCTTCCTCAGCACCATCTCCTTAGTGATGGTCACGACTACTACCTCTGCCCCTTGACACTCTTGAAGTTCTAGTATGTTGCTGATGTCTTCTACTGTGAAAACTAATCCAAAGTATCTACTAACTGCCTCTGCCATTTCTTTGTCCCCCATTATAATTTCTTTAGCCTGACCTTTTAGCAGTTCAAAGTCTACTCTTACCTTTTATAGATCTAAAAAAACTCTTGCAATTTTCTTCTATCTTACGAGCTAGCTTGTCTTCATTTTTCACCTTCTCCCTCCTTGTTGCTTCTTTTTTTGTTTTTTTAATCTGATTTATAAAGGATTCCAAATCCCCTGGCTTCCTACGATTTGCGTTTATAGAGTCACAGAGATGTACAGCATGGAAACAGACGCTTCGGTCCAACCCGTCCATGCCGACCAGTTATCCCAACCCAATCTAGTCCCACCTGCCAGCGCCCGGCCCATATCCCTCCAAACCCTTCCTATTCATATACCCAACCAAATGCCTCTTAAATGTTGCAATTGTATCAGCCTCCAGCACATCCTCTAGCAGCTCATTCCATACACGTACCACCCTCTTCGTGAAAAAGTTGCCCCTTAGGTCTCTTTTATATCTTTCTCCTCTCACCCTAAACCTATGCCCTCTAGTTCTGGACTCCCCGACCCCAGGGAAAAGACTTTGCCTATTTATCCTATCCATGCCCCTTATAATTTTGTAAACCTCTATATGGTCACCCCTCAGCCTCCGACGCTCCAGGGAAAACAGCCCCAGCCTGTTCAGCCTCTACCTGTAGCTCAGATCCTCCAACGCTGGCAACATCCTTGTAAATCTTTTCTGAACCCTTTCAAGTTTCACAATATCATTCCGATAGGAAGGAGACTAGAATTGCACGCAATATTCCAACAGTGGCCTAACCAATGTCCTGTACAGCCGCAACGTGACCTCCCAACTCCTGTACTCTACTCTGACCAATAAAGGAAAGCATACCAAACGCTTTCTTCACTATCCTATCTACCTGCGACTCCACTTTCAAGGAGCTATGAATCTGCACTGTAAGGTCTCTGTTCAGCAACACTCCCTAGGACCTTACCATTAAGTGTATAAGTCCTGCTAAGATTTGCTTTCCCAAAATGCAGCACCTCGTATTTATCTGAATTAAACTCCATCTGCCACTCCTCAGCCCATTGGCCTATCTGGTCCAGATCCTGTTGAAATCTGAGGTAACCCTCTTCGCTGTCCACTACACCTCCAATTTTGGTGTCATCCGCAAACTTACTAACTGTACCTCTTATGCTCGCATCCAAATCATTTATGAAAATGACAAAAGGTAGAGGGCCCAGCACCGATCCTTGTGGCACTCCACTGGTCACAGGCCTCCAGTCTGAAAAACAACCCTCCACCACCACCCTCTGTCTTCTACCTTTGAGCCAGTTCTGTATCCAAATGGCTAGTTCTCTCTGTATTCCATGAGATCTAACCTTGCTAATCAGTCTTCCATGGGGAACCTTGTCGAACGCCTTACTGAAGTCCATATAGATCACATCTACTGCTCTGCCCTCATCAATCATCTTTGTTACTTCTTCAAAAAACTCAATCAAGTTTGTGAGACATGATTTCCCACGCACAAAGCCATGTTGACTATCCCAAATCAGTCCTTGCCTTTCCAAATACATGTACATCCTGTCCTTCAGGATTCCCTCCAACAACTTGCCCACCACCGAGGTCAGGCTCACCGGTCTATATTTCCCTGGCTTGTCTTTACCACCTTTCTTAAACAGTGGCACTACGTTTGCCAACCTCCAGTTTTCCGGCACCTCACCTATGACTATCGATGATACAAATATCTCAGCAAGAGGCCCAGTAATCACTTCTCTAGCTTCCCACAGAGTTCTCACGTACACCTGATCAGGTCTTGGGGATTTATCCACTTTTAAAAGTTTCAAGACCTCCAGCACTTCCTCCTGTGTAATCTGGACATTTTGCATGATGTCACGATCTATTTCCCTCCAGTCCAAATCTTCCTTATCCTTTTCCACAGTAAATACTGATGCAAAATATTCATTTAGTATCTCCCCCATTTTCTGTGGCTCCACACAAAGGCCGCCTTGCTGATCTTTGAGGGACCCTATTCTCTCTCTAGTTACCCTTTTGTCCTTAATATATTTGTAAAAACCCTTTGGATTCTCCTTAATTCTATTTGCCAAAGCTATTTCATGTCCCCGTTTTGCCTCCTGATTTCCCTCTTAAGTATACTTCTACTTTCTTTATTCTCTTCTAAGTATTCACTCGATCTATCCTGCCTATACCTGACATATGCTTCCTTCCTTTTCTTAACCAAACTCTCAATTTATTTGGTCATCCAGCATTCCATATACCTACCAGACTTCCCTTTCAGCCTGACAGGAATATACTTTCTCTGGATTTTGTTATCTCATTTCTGAGGCCTTCCCATTTTCCAGCCGTCCCTTTACCTGCGAACATCTGCCTCCAATCAGCTTTCAAAAGTTCTTGCCTAATACTGTCAAAATTGGCCTTTCTCCAATTTAGAACTTCAACTTTTAGATCTGGTCTATCCTTTTCCATCACTATTTTAAAACAAATAGAATTATGGTCACTGGCCCCAAAGTGCTCCCTCACTGACACCTCAGTCACCTGCCCTGCCTTATTTCCCAAGAGAAGGGCAAGTTTTGCACCTTCTCTAGTAGGTACATCCACATACTGAATCAGAAAATTGTCTTGTACACACTTAAGAAATTCCTCTCCATGTAAACTTTTAACACTATGGCAGTCTCAGTCAATGTTTGGAAAGTTAAAATCCCCTACCATAACCACCCTATTATTCTTACAGATAGCTGTAATGCTATCCCTTATCAAAAATGCCACTCCCTCTCCTCTCTTGCCTCCCTTTCTATCCTTCCTGTAGTATTTGTATCCTGGAACATTAAGCTGCCAGTCCTGCCCATCCCTGAGCCATGTTTCCGTAATTGCTATGATATCCCAGTCCCATGTTCCTACCTATGCCCTGAGTTCATCTGCCTTCCCTGTTAGGCCCCTTGCATTAAAATAAATGCAGTTCAATTCATTAGTCCTACCTTGTCCCTACCTGCCCTGACTGTTTGACTCACTTCTGTTCTCAGCTGTACCCATCTCTTTCCTCACTATCTCCCTGGGTCCCACTCCCCACCTTACTAGTTTAAATCCTCCCAAGCAGTTCAAGCAAATTTCCCTGCAAGTTATTAGTCCCCTTCCAATTTGGGTGCAATCCGTCCTTGTACAGGTCACTTCTACCCCAAAAGAGATTCCAATGATCAAAAAATGTGAATCCTTCTCCCATACACCAGCTCCTCAGCCATGCATTCATCTGCTGTATCCTCCTATTCCTGCCCTTACTAGCTCGTAGCACTGGGAGTAATCCAGATATTACTACCCTTGAGGACTTCCTTTTTAAATTTCTGCCTAACTCTCTGTAACCTCCCTTCAGAGTCTCAACCTTTTCCTTTCCAATGTCGTTGGTTCCATTGTGGACAATGACCTCCTGCTGGCCCCTCTCCCCTGTGAGAACATTCTGCACCCTCTCGGAGACATCCTTGATCCTGGCACCAGGGAAACAACAAACCATTCTGCTCTTTCTCTGCTGGCCACAGAAACGTCTGTCCATACCTCTGACTACAGTATCCCCTAACACAATTGATCTCTTGGAAGCCGACGTACCCCTTGTTGCATTAGAGCCAGTCTCAATACCAGAAACTTGGCTGTTCGTGCTACGTTCCCCTGAGAATCCATCACCCCTATATTTTCCAAAACAGCATACCTGATTGAAATGGGCCTATCCATAAAAGACTCCTGCCCTGGGTGCCGACCTCTCTCACCCTTCCTGGAGTTAATCCATCTATGTGACTGTATCTGAGACTTTCCCCCCTTCCTATAACTGCCATCCATAACATACTGTTGCTGTTGTAAATTCCTGATCGCTTCTATCTGTCTCTCCAACCGATCCACTCGATCTGATAAGGTTCGCATCCAACAGCATTTATGGCAGATATAATCCGCAGTAACCCTTAAACTCTCTTTAAACTCCCACATCTGACAAGAAGTACATATCACTGCAAAGGCCATTTTTGCTCCTTCACAATCTACAGACCCAGAAAATAACACCGTCTTATTCCTCTACAAACACTGCCCCAGGTTAAATTAATAGCTATGGCTTATTTTTACGTTTAATCAAGAGACTTATCTCCAAAAACATATAATTAAGAGAGAATCCATTGTACTCACTACTGCAGCCTTTCTCTTGGACAGACTTAAAACAACAACTTATTTATCTGATTCTGTGCTGTGAACTTCGTATGCTGTCCCTGACATCTCTTGTCATCCATGTTTGCCTCATTCTTCCGTATGTAATTTCTTTCTTCCTTGGGATGAATTTCTGTTTCTGCAACAGTTGGCATTTTTACACAGACATAGCTTGTGTTGAAGATCCCTTTCTCAAGCTCAACCTCAAAATAAACATAGAAAATTGTTTCGGTCATCCTTAGGGCTCTTCTGGCTGAAATTGTCAATTTAAAGCAATTAATGTTTAATTAGTGGCAGTGCTGTGTCATATCCCTGCTCCTGATATTAATTGGATCATGCCTATAAAGCTATTTTCAATTAAAACCTTTTCTACTAATCTCCATCAATCTTTGCTGGCTTCCCAGAAGTGAAAAGACAGTATCTTAACTCACTTTGGCAATCAGTTCATATCCTTTGTGACTTCTCTATATAATATGTAATTTAATAATATGCTTCTGACAAAGTTGATAAGGATCTAGATAAAGACTCACAACGTGATTAATTGCTCACTTTAGCAGATAATTTCTTTCCCTGGAGTTACCTTCCAGCCAATTTGCAGGATGTAGGTCAAATAACTGAGACTGTCACAGCCATTATAAATGCTGGTTCATGACAAATGCATAGCTTCATCTTCATATGTTACGTTTAAACATAAGTCAATATTTGATCATTGCCAGAAAGTTCTTCCCATTGAATGCTTATCTTATTTCAAACCTCTACTTTCTCAAATGTGAAATATTGGACACCATAGACTTATGTCGTGATACAGAGCTCATAAGAGCCACACTGCACAATTGTCACACTTTTATCAGGTCGGTGCTACACAGGATATTGAGACACTTGGTGTAGTTATTGTTTCTGGCTCTAATGAAGAGAAGGGTTTTTTTTTGGCTCTGGGAACTGAGTTTCCATCCTAAGCAGCAAATATTAAGATTGAACTGATGATTCATGTCCAGTGAGGTGCAGTATTTCTGTTGAAGCTTTTACAATTTCTTGATCAGACTGCTTAATTTGAGATCTTTTCAAAGAATAAAGAATAATACAGGAGTATGTCCTTTGGCCAACCAACCCTGTGCTCTCACATGACGTCTTTCTAAGCTAAAAACCTTTCGCCTCCAAGCAGTCCATTTCTTGAATGTACCTGAACACTGTGCATTTACCACTAGCAAACACAATCAATCAATCTAAGATTTAGCTCAAACAATAAAAGAAACATGCCAGGCATTCTACGTAATCAATGGCAGCCTTAATTACATTGTTGGAATATGTAGCTTCTAAGTGTATAACTTGGGGGTGAAATGTGACTTTGCTAACAGGACAATGGTTGTTAAAGGAAAACAACATGTCCTGCTATTCATTGTAAAATAAGTAATTGGAGTCATAGAGTCTTTTCCAACCTGCCTTACAAAGTGAGGCTTAGGCAACAATTTGCAAACATGCATTAAGGTGATGAAAATGAATTAAGGTGCCAGTAGTTCCCCTGGACCAGTAATCTCCTCAACATAAGTTTGAAAACAGCACTTCCTCGTATTCAAAAGAGCACTTCCAGTTGATACAAATTACTTTTGCAGCTGCTGTCAGTCTGAATGGTTTATTTCTTAAACAACACAAGGCAGTTTAAATCTTAACATTTATCTATTGAATACCTTTAAACTGAGAATGAAAAATGAGTGCATAGTCTGTAGGAGGGCAACAATCAAAAGAGGAGGAGAGATCCATTTAAATTTCACAGTGCTGCAGGAGCAAATCGATAGCTATCAGCTGTCACTGTCAGCATTTGCTCAGTTCCATTCCTGCAATGCTATGATATTTCACTCAGCAGATTTCAGTCCCACACCTACATACTAAAGTTTTTACGTCATTTGATATATTAAAAGCAATTCTCTCTCCCACATTTAAACAGAGATTGCTACATTTTCACAAATTGTGAGAAATCATCAAATTATGTGTCCTGAATTACCTGGTCATTTTACTTATTAGTCCAGGCAAATACCGAATTTGACACAAATTGTATGTTGTTCACCTGGAATATTAAAGACTTCTAATTTATTCAGTATCATCAATCACCCTCATCATTTATTCTTCCTCATGGCACTTGTAAACACCACTTTTTTTGGACTGTGCATGCAAAATGGGGGAAAAAAACATATTGCTTTAAACCATGGAACAGGGGAATAAGACATTAGTTTTTAAATTAAAACACGATTTATCAAAATTTGTTAGGAGTTATTTCTATAGCATGCTCTTATTCAAGGGGTGGGGAGGCTATGCTCAATGGCTGTGTGTCGAGGGTGTCAGTGAAAGACTTTCAATTGTTCTCCAACCAGAACCAGTTGTATGTGTTTGTGAATACTCAGCACACTCATAATTTCTTGGTTGATTGCCGGGTGAGTGCTGACAACTTTAGGTTTGGACAAAACAGCAGAAACGTCCAGATTGATGAGGAGAAACCACCTCTCGCCCCATCTTCTGCGAGCAGAAAAGTAAAAGGACATTGGGATTAACTATCTGTTCTCTCTCTGTCTCAGCAAATTCCCTTCTTCAAAGGAAAAAGGGAAAACCATCTCAGAGACAGAAAAGGCAAATCTCTACTTGGTGAAAGAGGGATTGAAAATCAATTTGTCCACAATCTAATGTACTCCTCAGTGAGTCAAAAGGAACTAGAAGGGAACTGAAGAAAAACATGTAATCTGTGGTAAACACATTCTGTTTGTAATAAATAACTAAAATGTGTTAAGTACAGAAGCCCAAATATGTTTAAAGCTGCTGTATTGTGAGGTTGAGACATCTTCTGAAGAAAACGACTTAGTGGACTGTGAGATCAATGAATGAAAATTCATACAACTTTTCATTATTCAGTTATAAAATTCCTCCAAAGATACAATTAGTTTGCTTTGGAAGCCAATGTCATTTCAACTCCAATTAGTGTAAGAGGTGTTTACTGGCTCACACAATTAGTAATCAGTTAAATATTTTGTTGTGTGGCAAATAAGCGATTACTTGATTTGATTTATTGTCATGTGTACCTAAGTATAGTGAAAAGCTTTGTTTGTGAGCAGTACTGGCAGACCACAGGCAAGGACATACTGATCATAGGGTGAAAAAAAATACTATCTTTGTATCTTTGATATCTAGAAGAGCAATTCACTAACCTAACACATGATAGGAAATTGTAAAGGATGTGTCTTTACATTCTAGAACATTAACGCAAACAAGTTCAGTATTGCATATGGACAGTTGCTAATAACACTATAAGCAGCAGAAGTGTTTAGAAGAAGGAGACTCCATCTCAGGATAAGGAGCAGCCAATTTAGGATGGAGATGAGGAGGATTTTCTTCACTCAAAGGGTCCAACTCTTTGGAATTTTCTATCCCAGAAAACAGTGGAATCTCAGCCATGATCAAAATAGAAGTCGACAAATTTCTAGGAGTGAATCTTATGTTTTTGGCTAAGTTTTGTTTTATTCAGGTCTTTTGGAAGCATTTTTGCTACAAGGCCTTGTGAGATCTCTGACCCATCTTACCAAGCCCTACCCACCTGGTCCTTATGGCATCACCTCGGATTCTATGTACCATCTTCCAGCACACCATTCTATGCACCTATAACATCTTTAAAAGCCAGGTGGGCATCTGGACAATATCTGTCAGCCCAGAGTTGCTCTGGTAGACAGGGGGAGTTTTGTAGCCTGCTTCACTAGCAGGGGGATATAGTTCCTCTTGGATGGGTTTGGTGCAAATGTGGGACAGCAATGGAGACCACACCATCAATGCCATCCACATCAGTGCAGTCTCTGCCATCTACAGGAATGCACAGCATTGTGGGTAGAAGGTCAATGTTTTTCGCCCTCTGTCGAAAGGCATATGGATTGGGTATATGAATAGAAAAGGTTTAGAGGGCTATATGCCAAATGCTGGCAAATGGGACCAGCTTAATTTATGATACCTGGTCAACATGGATGGGTTAGTTCAAAGGGTTTGTTTCTATACTGTACATCTCTATGACTCCAAGTACTAACTAATGCCAAGGTGGGCTGTCTTAAGGCCTACCTTGGTGCCCTGGGATTACAATCCTTGACCCATCACTTACTCCATAACCATTTACAGCCCCCATGGCAACAGACAGCAGAGGGTCCAAGCTGTTTTTGTGCATAGATTATTGTAGATGACAGATTAAGACCATGATTAAGAAAGCATATGGCTTCCTAGGCTTAACATATAAGGACACATAGTACAAGAGCAAGGAAGTTTTTTTGATGATGCACTAGTCTAACCACAGTTAGAATATTGTGTATATTTCTGGGTGTGACACTTTATGAAGCATGTGAAGGTACTGGAGACAGTGAAGAAAAGATTCATGAGAATGTTTCCAAGGGCAATGAATTTCAGTTATGAAGATGGTTTTGAGAAATTGGGAACTGCCTACTTTGGAGCAGAGAAAATTGAGAGGAAATTTGATAGAAGTATTCAGAATCATGAGGGATCTGGACAGAGTAGATAGGGAGAGATGGTTTCCATGCATGTACAGATTAGATTAGATTAGATTAGATTACTTACAGTGTGGAAACAGGCCCTTCGGCCCAACAAGTCCACACCGCCCCGCCGAAGCACAACCCACCCATACCCCTACATCTACCCATACCCCTTTACCTAATACTATGGGCAATTTAGCATGGCCAATTCACCTGACCTGCACATCTTTGGAGTGTGGGAGGAAACCGGAGCACCCGGAGGAAACCCACGCAGACACTGGAGAATGTGCAAACTCCACACAGAGAGTCGCCTGAGGTGGGAATTGAACCCGGGTCTCTGGCGCTGTGAGGCAGCAGTGCTAACCACTGTGCCACCGTGCCGCCCTAATCAAAAGGATGACAGCATAGAATAATTAGCAAAGTAACAGTAACAGCATGAGGAAGAATATTCACTCACAGAGTGGTTAACATCTAGAATGGACTGCCTAAGCAAGAGTGGAGATTCAGTCAAGGCATTCAAAAGGAAAAGGGACCATTCACTGAACAAGAATAATGTGTAAGATTATGACATATCGGTCAGGAAATAGCATTTGATGGGTTGCTCATTTGCAAAGCTGGACACATACATTGGACTAAGTGACCTCCTTCGTGACAATTCTGTGTTGCTTTGTGTATTTTGTGCCAACTCATAGCACCCAAGCGAACCCCACCCTCACCCTCTCTCCTCTTCATAGTCATTTATAGCCCCTATCAACTTAGTGCCATCACAATCCCTTACGCCATCTATGCTGCCTCATCCAATATCCATTATGGGCAGAGATCAGGAGCCATTCTGAAATGAGAGAAAATAAAGTCCTGAGCAACTGTTGCCTTCTTCACTAATTTGAAAATAAATCACTAATTGATAAAATGTCCATCCAATAGGTAAGTCCTTTCAAGTAATTAATTTCTTATAAAAACAAATGTGTGTATTCAAAATATTTTTATAACCACTTAAAATTCTCATATAGACAGTGAATTTACAGTCCCCTCCCCTTCACTGTAACTATTACAGATTGTGTAAGCAGACAGGCAACACAAATAATAATGATCTTCAGACTTATCTTAGCAAACATTTATTAAAACTGCAAGCATTTTTATAACTGCAAGTCATCGAAGGCTTTTGTTTTCAAAATTCCAAGTGCAGAATTTAAATGACACATTATCGACTGTCCCACCTTAATGTCTACTGTTAAAACTCCAACTAAGAGAACCTGCCCTTTCACAAAGGGTACCTGACCTCTCTAAAGAGCTCTGGTAGGTTATATCTTTCTTTCAACCATTGAAAGTCCACACGAGTCGTAATTCAGAACAGTGATGAAAGTTGTTTCTGAACCAAGTTAGATTCACATTTAAATGTACTGACTCATTTGTGAATTGCAGACATGTGAAATACTTCCTATAATGGCTCCATCTCCCATTTCCCAGGCAACAAGGTGGGTGCCAAGTTTGGGCTGTGACCTTCGGAATCTGGGCCCTGGCAGCATTGTAGTTAAGGTATTGAGTCCTTCCAACTTAGCTGAAACTCAAACCTGAATGAATGTTTTGACCAATGGTTTTTCAATATGTACCCATAACCACAGATAGTGGAGCAACGTAGTTCTGACAAAACATCTCTCTGTGCTTTTTATACATCAAGCCATGTGATATCTCCTTCTCACCCAGAGGGAGAATGCCGGAAAGCCAAGCTATGGCCCAAGCTTTGAGAAAGCACTCCCTCTTTCCAAGTGAAATACTCATCCTCACCATTGCTTTAGCTAAGTTGCCTTTCAGTCTACATCAGCAACAACAGTCTTCATTTTGTTTTGAGCTGAAAAATCCAGGCCACGATTCCAGATTAATTTACAACCAAGATCGATGTCTAGGATCATTGGGATTATGAGCTTGCTTTTAGAAACAGGACTTTGACCTGCCATGAAAAAGTGTTACAGAGAGAATATAAGTAATAGTCAGTGGAGTGACATGAATATGCGTGTTCCCGCAAAAGCTGGTACTTGAACATGAGTGAAAACACAGATACATTTTCCTTTACTGTTAATGTCCAAATTGGTTTCTTCAGCTAAAGAAAGCTGTTCCAAAGAGCACAAAAAAGAGGAACAACCTGAAGCAACACCACAATCTTCACAGAAGTGAATAAGGCATCATTTATTTTATCTCCCTTCTTGAGATACTCTCACGATGATTCAGTGAGCTACAAACCAAAAAATACAACACTTTAACATCAACTTCTGCTGCCCCCACACAATGAAAAGGGAAATGTGACAATATTAAAAAGATGTTATCAACTCAACCAATTGTTACACACCTCTCCCCATTTTCCTTTCCATTGAAATAATAGAGAGATGGTGGGTCTCTCCGTTAGAGACATCAAAGTTTATTTTCAGACACAGCAACCTAATTATATGAAGAAGAATTGTGTGCATTGAAGTCCCTCTGATCAAAGTGACAGAAATTAGACCCAGAGTGAAATATAAAACTAATAGAAATTATGATGTCTATATCAGAGACTTAGCTGGTTGTCTGGTATAATAAAGTAACCGTATCTTGCAATCCTTCAAATATTCTTGAGCAGTGAAGACAAGACTGTTCCAAATCCTGAGAACACGTATAAGCTCATTGGTAAATGAGGATCCTCTTTATATTCCTGAGCGAGTATACTGAGAACCATATATTCAATGGTTGAATTAATGAATGTTGAAACATTAACTGTAATTAAGTGGTTACTTAGCTTTTTAAGGAGCATTAAGAGATCGTCAGAATTGTGTCATGACTGGCTGCTAGTACTATGTTCCTACTAATGAAACAAGAGCGTTATAAATACCTTGCTTTGTTCAAAACGTTATTTGAAGATTGCAAATCAGAGTGAAACATGGGGCAAGAAAGAAATCATACCCCCAAACAGTATTCAAAGAGGTGACACTATTGGGCTGCTGATCATAATTATACACAAAATGATATTTTGTGCTAATTTATGTTACTTTTGCAAGAAACAAATATGGTGCAGAAAGGTGTTTTAAATTCCTTAGGGCAATATAAATTCCATATATATCAAGAGATATGCAAAACTACAATTGTCTGCCCATTAATTTGTATGAAAAATCTTTGCTGCTGCTTATTTTTCATACTTTGATGATAGTCAAAGTCCTGGTATTCCCTTATTAACAATACTGTGAGTGTGCCTGCACCCCATAGATTACAGTGATTCAAGAAACTGGCCAACCGTAGCCTTATCAAGGGCAATTAGAACTAGGTAATGGCCTAGACAAAGATACACTCTTCCAATAAAAAACAAATAAAATCAATTTGCTTCTGTTTAATTTACTTCCCAAAGTAAAATGCTTACTGAATTATGGTGTTCCAGAAAAACTGCACATATGAAACAATAACTCCAAGTCTGAACTGTTGTCATAAATATGTATATTTTTATTAGAAATTGCAGAGAATTGAACTATATCTGACAATAAAGGATATTCTATTCTGTATCTGATGACAAAGCAGGTCACATTAATTGCTCCTTGTCCCGAGTTTACTCCATTAAATGAGTGGGGATTTTCTCTTATTTAATCTATAAAATTTACCTCAGATCCACGCTTTAAAAGTCTACAAACATAAAGTTACTGTTTTTAACCTTAGTGGATAATGTTTAATACATTCACATGCTAATCTTTTGTCTGGTGCTTTTGCAGAGCTGTTTATCAACTTATAATGAGAGGTTAATATCTCAACTAAAAAGCATGCTAACTAACACAGGCATATTAGATTTTTTTTACAAGCCCTGCCAATAATAATTTATTGACTAAATAGGATTAAATCAAGAAAAATACCTTACTATATTCTGAAATGCTTTCCAGCGAAGTCCTTTTGAACTGTTGTCAGGAAATCTGGAAGGTAATTTTCATGCAACAAGATCCCACAAATAAACGATGAGATAATGACCAGAGAATCTATTTTGGCGTTGATGGTTAAGATATAAATGTTTGTCAGGACATGGGAAAAGTCTCCTGCTCTTCTTCAAAATAATGCCATAGAATATTTTGCATCCATTTACAAGATCAAATAATATCATATTTTAAAACCTTATGTGAAAGATCACATTCCTCAGTACTGGACTGAAGTCCTAACCATCGTTGTGAGCTTAAGTCTATTTTATGCGACTTGAATTGACAGATTACTGACTCAACACTAATACCTCCAGCATGCTGTTTTAGTGATGATATCACTAGTAGGAGCAAGGGCACATTCATTCATAGTTCTATTGTTTTTGTTATTAGCAAAGATCATTATAAATTTAGACGGACACCAAGATAGTTTGCCGTACAAAAGAATATTGTTTTGTTAATTGTGCTTGAAAGGCCTGGTGACCCAGCTGTGAAATGGACTCCACATGTTTTCTGATATCTATAATTATTGTTCAGAGAAGTATTTTCTATACCACAGCTATTTGACTTTGATTTTGACATTAATTGCATTTTGTATTTTAGTTTATTATGAGGTAAGGTAGGGGTTTCTCAATGGAAAACGTATTGTAATAGTAACAGAGACTCCAAAATTAAATAAAGCAGGAAATTTCCTCATAGTTCTCCTGCTCAATGGCTGTGACTTCACATGAAGTCCAGCTTCAACCCTGATTACGTGGAATTTCTGACTCCTTTCCAATGAAGCCATGGTGTTGAATTTGGAGCTGCCCTGAGGGAATTATAAATCATAAGAGCTCTCAGGTGCATTGATGTCATCAAGTTGATGGCACATTGGTGGAATCTCAGAGAAATATTAGGGCAATATATCGTCATTGTCAACATTCTTCCATCTGATGGAGATGGGCACAGAGTAAATCAAAACCAAATCAATACAGACCAAACTAATGTTGCTGATGTCTCAGTGCTATTTAACCTCTTAGATTGTGGGTATTTTTGTGGTTTTTGCTGTGATATCTTCAGCCTAGCAGAATGATGTAAATGTGTCACACCACCCTGACGTAACTTACAACTTGGTGGTAAACTGACCTTGACTTAAGTAGCAATTATTAAACAAATGCAATCTTAATTCCCCCTTGCCTATTCATCTCTCCACATGAACACAATGGAATCCTATCTGGTGATAATAGGAGAGGCCTTGAGAAGGTTTCTTTGCCCTTTTAATAAGACATATTACATTAAAAAGCGTACATTTTGATTACAGCACCACAATCTGTTATAGTAGTTCTTACAATAACCTTTTTGGGACCCAGACTCAAAATTGTTAAATTTGACCGTGGGTGCTTGTTTGAAGCACAATCTATTACAGATTGTCAAGATAAGTAGTTATTCCTTTGTGTAAAATGGTTGAGCAAAATGAAAAGAAATTGTTGTGAAAATTTGATTTCTTTTTACCTTACATCTTGTCTACATAGATTAACAAAAAGAATACTGTCTTCACAACAACAGTACCATATTATCAAAAAGCTATTATGTGCTGTGTAAATGGTCTGTTTTTGTTCTCTCCAGAAAATGCAAAGTCAAATGAAAATCAGGTGGTCACTTTTGTGCATTGATAAGGGTTCTTCTTACTGAGATTTGCAAAGATGCCCTGTGTTTCAAATCGTGACACTAAGGCTTTCTAAAGAGTTCAAGGCTCTTTGTGGGAATGCAAATGTAAAGATTTCATTTAATGTATTCTCCAAAATGATTCTGTTAAAGTGCCAGTAATCATTTCCTATAAAATTCTGGATGTATGTATGTATGATGATGCAAAGGTAAAGATGTTGAATATATAATTTAACAAACCAGACCTATTTCTTTGGTGCATGGGGTAGCTTGATTTTAAAGATATTTGCTCTGTTGAACAAGTTGCCATCAAATTTTGCTTGCATACCAATTTAATATAATATTTACCACAACAAGGAATGCTTTCAGTGAGTGGGTCTGGCATTTCACAATGACTGGGACTGTGTATGTAGGGTGAGTAGTTCAGAAAATCTGAGTCTTTATGTATGGCTGGTATTGTGCGTGGGTCTGCCTGAAAATGTAGCTGGAGGATTTTTGACATTCACAATCTTTTACTTAGAATGAGTAGCAAGAGACAAATGGATAAATATGGCTGACAATTATAACGTGAAGCATGCCTGACAAACCTAATTTGAAATGCTTTTTTTTGTATGCTATGATTCAGAGCTAGTGCAGACCAAGTTTATAGCATACATTTCAGTGAAGTTCTCGCAATGATTTCTCTTTCACAGCCCTCATCAGTTGTAAAAACAAGGTTGAGTTCCACTGTTTGAAAAAATATTGATTTCTTTTTCAGTATTTTCAAATGTGATATCATGAAGGTAGTCCAGTGAAATGTGTTCCCTGGCAACATAGTGTATTACATTCCTACTCTTCAGAAGGTCACTAAAAATATCTGACTGCTATTGCCCTGGGAGACCCATTGTTGGCTATCATGATGTCATCTCTCACAACTTCCATTATTTGCAGCTGACTTAATTACTGAGAGATTTTGAAGCCTCAATCTGTTTAGTAATCCACAGCACATCTGCCAAATGTTACCATAAGAGGTAATTAGTATTAAAATTGATCCCTGTTGTCAGCCAAAACATCAAACTGAACAGAGATAGTTTGGAGAAAGGTGCGCACATGGAGGTGGTTGCCATGTCTGAAGAGGGCAGGGCACAGATCAGGACTTCCAAAGTTAATGGTACAGGAGTGGGTCAGTGCAAGAGATTTGGACAATGGTTAGGTAAGACCATAAGGTGTAGGAACAGAAGAAGGCCATTCAGCCTATCGAATCTGCTCAACCATTCAATGAGATCATGACTGACCTAATAATCCTCAACTCCACTTTCTCACCTTTTCCCTAAAACCATTGATCCCTTTACTGATTAAAAATCTGTCTAGCTCAATTTTGAATACATTTAATACCCAGCCTCTGCAGCCATCTGTAATAAAAAATGCTCTGGATTCACTACCCTCAGAGAAAAGAGATCTCTCCTTATCGCTGTCTGAAATGGGAGATCTATTGCTCTGAAATTATGCCCTCAGGTCCTACACTCTGCCACAAAGGGAAACAATCTCTCAGCATCTATCCACCATGTCCCCTATGTGTGTTTCATTGGAGATCTTCTCCAATTCTTCTAAACTCCAATGAGGACAGACCCAACCTGCTCAACCTCTCCTCACAAGACTGTCCCTCCACACCCAGAATCAACCCCTGTGAACATTCTCTGCACTACCTCCAATGTTAGTATATACTTTTTTAGATAAAGAACCAAACTTATTTACAGGAGACAGTAAAGACTGCAGATGCTGAAAGTTAGAGTCAACAGATGTGAAGCTAGAACAGCACAGCAGGTTAGACAGCATCCAAGCAGCAAGAAAGTTAACATATTCCCCAGCTATGATCTAACCAGTGCCTTGTATGGTTGACTTCTGCTGTCATTTTAATTAATTCCTATGCCCACAGGTTTAATGGGAATTACCTCCTCAGTCATCCTGTCTGTAATTACACCCTTTCCACCACTAATGGTGTGGCCATATTCCATTTGACCTTTCCCAGTTCCTCGGTCCTCAATGCAAGGAAATGCTGAAACACTAACTATTTGTAGTCCTCTGTTTCCAAAATAGCCCTAATTTTATCAACTTGACTATAAATGATATCAGAGTCAAAGAATGTGGTGCTGGAAAAGCACAGCAGGTCAGGTAGCATCCAAGGAGCAGGAGAATCGACGTTTCAGGCATAAGCCCTTCATCAGGAATTATGCTTATTTCTGATGAAGGGCTCTTGCCCAAAATGTCAATTCTCCTGCTCCTCGGATGCTGCCTGACCTACTGTGCTTTTCCAGCACCACATTCTTCAACTCTGATCTCCAGCATCTGCAGTGCTCACTTTCTCCTATAAGTAATATCAAGTCAGTATTATATAATAGTAAGGAAAATATGTATGGTCATACATAGGGATCGTTGGTGTGGTATAGATATATGGAGGAAAAAGGAAAATGATATATGAGTTGTGTGAGTGTATATGAGGGCAAGTGGAGAGGTGCACAGTGATAGGATTGTGTGGATTTTTCTGCAAAAGATCTGGCACAAACTTGAGGAACTGAATGGCCTTTCTTTGTGTTGCACTAGTCTATTGAAATGCATTGCAAAGTGCTTGACGGAAGGGGTCAAAGTTCAAAAGAGAGTGGGAGGGGTATTGTGATGAGGGACCCAAAAAAGCAGGGCCCATGATTACTCTCACAGGCTCTGGAGACAATAACCACCCCAAGCTTGACCAAGGAATACATTTTAAAGTGTGTCCTCAAAGAGGAATGATACATAGAGGTGAAGACGTTTCGATTTGTATTCGGACTTTGGCATCTGAAGGTACAATTGCCATTTATGGAGCTTTTAAAATGGGTATATTCACTACCATAATGGTGCAGCTAGACTGAATCTTCAGGTGGCCACTGACAGCATCAAGCCACATCAGCATATGATGCCAAAAACTACCAACATGTGGCTGTGTAATACTGCTGCCAATATCCCCTTTTCGGATTGGGTCATCAGGGTTTATTTGACTTAAATTGGTGGGGAAAAATTACCAGTTACTTCAAACAAGAGGCTTTATTTTATTGCATGATAGTAATGAGATACATGTCACTTTAGTGAGATAGATATTGTAACAAAGATAATGAGTAGACCCAGATGGTAGGTCTGTCTTCCTTGAGATCCAGAGATGTTTACCCAACCTAAATCCTTATGAAATCATCCTATTGGGTGGAGCTTAATGCAGCCTTCAACTTTAACCCTTTCAGACCCAGTACCTTATGCAACAGTCACAAAGCAAGAATTGGAAGAGTATAGATATCTTCGTGGATTTCTTCCATAGTGCATGAGCTTAAATCTTTCTTTCACCTGTTCTCTGAAGACTGCATTCAATATTAACTTCCTCTGTACAATACCATGGCCATTAAGAAAAGATTAAATTCTTAGTCCACCACATGGAGTTGTTTTTCCGTGTGGTAATCATGAAGACATTTTATTTTTTTAATTGATGTGAATCCTTTGTCCATGCTCTGTGAGTGGAATAGGTTAGTAAACAATATATGATCAATTGTCCAAAGGTTTAAATACTGCAGTTTCACAATGACTAGAGGTTAGAAGCTGTACAACTGACTAAATTGTATTCTTTATAAAATTAAAAGTTTCTTTGGAAGACAAACTGCTGACACTCCTGGTACAGAGGCTGCAAAAAAACATGCTTCATGAAGTGTAATGAAACATCAGCTGAATATGTAATCATGGTGATGTGCAATGATGATATTATTTTCACATGATTATGCAGTGAGACAGTGAGGGAAAAGAACAGAGAGAATTTGTGCATTTAGAAAGCTGCAAAAAAATACAGTTCTTGCAGAAAGTTCCATGGGCCATGGAAAATATTTTGGGAGACTAAACAGAATTAGACCCAACATACACAGCAAAACATATAGTCTAATGAATCACATTTAAGCACTGTTTAATCAAAATTGCAAACAGTATTACAATATTGCTTTAAAGGATATAGTGCAAGATAATGTTTAGCACATAACAGATATTTAAATAGGGATGGTACATCATTACCACAGGAAATGATGAATAACAACATATGACACAGCAGTTTACAGGAATGTTGATCTCTTGGTGGCATTTGTACACAAAGCTGTCTTGTAACTCTATATATAGTGTGCTGTTCATCAATAAAGAGCATGTTTGTCACCATTCATCAATATGTAACTGGTGAGTTTGTATTACAGATCAGTAACACAACAACAATGCTAGAAAGTAACATATATTGTTCTGCAATACCTGCAAGATGAACCCTTTGTTGCTGTTTTTCTTATGCAAAAAATGGTGCTCATCAGGAGGCCCTCCCACTCTTGTACAGCCTCTCAGCTTGGTTGTATCTATCTTATGTATTATCTAACTCCTGCAGATACCTTCACAGCGGCAACTACAACTTGACTTGATTGCCAAAATTAAGATATGTCCCTGAAAAGTAGAAGAAATGTGGGAACTGTTCTTCCCAGTTGGAGCAGGGTGAGTAATAATAAGGGTCAAGCAAAGGCTATGTGAGAAAAAGAGTAATCTGTTGGTCCACAGAGATGCAATGTTAAATTTCTAGTTTAATTTAAATTTGAAGAGATGGGTGTAAAGCAAACCTAACTCATTACAAAAAGACCATCACAGTTATATGGCTATCATTCAAAATAATGCAGTGACATTCATTGGCTCACAGGTCAAGTAATGCACTGCAAAATACCACTGAACTTTATGTTGATTTGTTTTAATGCCTGTAAAAATCTGTGCTGATTCTCTGAATATTAAGAGGCAGATTGGTTGAAGGAAAAGCTTCATTTTCTCTTCAATGTTGTTGAGATTTACCACTTACCTCCTAAATAGGAAATACAGTACTTTGCTCTGTCAATCAAAAAATATTATGTTGCGATTCCATTAGGGGTGAAAAAAATTTGCAGATATATTCCCTTAATAGCCAATAAAAAATATAATTGGTCATCGCTAATATGCACATAAATTTGTTCTGATCCTTTTAGAGTAAAAACAGAATAAAAAGAGCCAATAGCTTTATCCTACATCTATCAAAAAAACCCTACATGAGGGCAAGGAGCAGATTACCATTCAGGCTTATCCAAGGGCCCTTCAGTAAATTGACCAGATGAGCTTCTGTATGGTGTAAGGTTCTCTCAAAGATGTTGATAGATTCATTCCAGTTATAACGTTGCAGTAATACTACAACAGGTCACAATTCATGAAAGTGCTGAGAAACTGCTTTTACTGCTGAGCAGTTTGGGAAGGACATTAGTAAAGTTAAAATGCATTGCACATGAAAATAGCCTTTCAATTATATGAGGTGCTTACTTAACTCTAGAACTAAGATATTTAAAAATGATAACACTAAGACTGTGTGTAATAGCAGTAGTTATTTTACTGAGAGTGGGTATTCAGCAGTGTCATTATTTGATTGAGTTCAAAATCAGGGTGAAGCTGTCTACAAATGTTTGGTAGCTTTCAATGAAATGTTTCTATAGTAATGTTATGGTAAAGTTGGTCTGATGTTTCATTGGCAGAAAATACTGCTGTTTTATTCTTGATGAACTACACTATAGCACTTTTGTTGTTATGCAGATTCTCTGTAACAATTCATTACCTTGCAGGTTTGCAGGTTGTGGACAAGTACGTGGCTGATGCAATGCTGACTAAGGTTTGCAGGTAAGATGAATGGTAGCATGTTTCATTCAGACACTGAAGCTATTGGGGCTGGAACGTAGTTCATCCCACGTCAACATTTCAGGTGTGCAATGGGTGTACAGTCCCAATGTTCACACCTGACCCACGCTTGAGATATACACAACACCATATTATTATCTCAGGGATCCAGGACGTGATCCAATAAAAATCAAAAGCTGCCTTATTATCATGTGTGATAATGGTTCTGAAAGGGTTAATGTTCATATCGCATCAGCTCTACCCATTCTACTGACATCGCTCACAATCAGATGGTGGACAAGAGCTTTGTGCTGCTCCCTCTGGTTCTAGTAATTATCACTGACCAAATGCAAATGTACAATAGTAGCTTCCAAGGAGTTTTATTCACTACATCTTCAGAAAATTTTAATTTTCAATCTGCTGGTAAGTCTGTATTGAACTGTATAGTCTCTTTAAGTTGTTGATTTAAGTTGGATGCTCTCATGTTTCCTCTGTGATTGCAGTATTGATAAAATCATCATGTTCACATCCTCAGTCCTGTTATTTGAGGATTGCTTCATGCTTGGTGTGATGTCAATCACTGAGGATTCTGCCTAGGAAGATGAGGGAATAAAATTCTCTGTTTGAACTTGTGATTTCCAAATCACCTCCACATCTAACATCAGACTTCAATCTGTGATAATTATTTGTTCACCAAAATCGTCAACATCTTCTCAAGGGCAACTAAGGATGGGTAATAAATGCTGGCCTAGCCTGGGAAGTCCGCATCCCCTGAGTGAATAAAAAAAAGTTCACATCAGTCAAACAATTGTTCATTAGCCCAAGTTGGGGGGTGCTGCTCATTAGCTATTTGGTCACTACTTTTAGCTCACAAGCCTCACAGATCCTTTCATTCTGAACTCTCCTCACTGTTGGTAGCAGTGGAAAACCTTTCTGCCAACCCTATATACTTGCAGGCTTCACTTTGTGTTATGAGATCTTCAATGTCTGTGGATCTCTTGAATTTCAAGGTCTAATTTGTCTCCTTCTAGCATTTGAAGAAAATTGAAGTCAGGACACTCATTCAAACTCTAGAATGAGCATTCTTGATTGTGAAGCAGGTGTAATTACTGTACTCTCTGATTTTTGCATTGAAGAGTTGCTTATAGTATACATTTAGTCTTATGTGCTTTCTCCCCTGGAAAGTGTACTTCTGCTGTCCGCAGTAGGCAGAATATTATCAGTCATGGCTCACTAACTGATAATATAGTGATACCAGTCCCAATATGAAGCTTGAAATTAGTGAGACACCATTGGCATAAATACCTGCCTGCCAAGAGGCCAGATTTGCATCACCTATTTCCCCTTGGAACACATTAAGCTTTTCTTCTATTGTAGATTGATTCCCCTTATTAATCTCTTTCTACAGGTTACTATGGATATGTCCTTCTTACAGTGACCTATTGTGTTACAGCTAAAGCATTTCCTTTTCATAGATAGACACTGCCTCTGCAAAGATTCCTCCTTCCACAATACTGACAAGGTCTTTTAGCACTTTAGAAATGCATTCAGTATTGACTATATTTCTTCCTTGATAAATCTTATCATGCGTTTTTGTTCTGTAGGGTTCTCAATGCTCAATGCTTAACTAGCCCACAGAGACTCACCAAAGAGCATCCCACCCAGACCCACCCTATTTCCTATAACCCTGAATTTCCCATGGCTAATCCACCCAGCCCACACAACTCTGGACACTATGGGTAATTTAGCATGGCCAATCCACTTAACCTGCACATCTTTGGACTGTGGGAGGAAATCTGTGCACCCAGAGGAAACCCACACAGACACGGGGAGAATGTGCAAACTCCACACAGACAGTCCCCTGAGGGTAGAATTAAATCTGGGTCCCTGGTGCTATGAGGCAGCAGAGCTAACCACTGAGCCACCATGTTGCCAACTTGTCTTTCTTGCTCAAAAACAGAAATCATTGGAAAAACTCAGCAGGTCTGGCAGCATCTTTATAAATAGAATTAACAGTTTGAAACCAGAGACCCTTCTTCAAAATTTAATACTAGACTCGAAACACTAACTCTGCTTTCTCTCCGCAGATGCTGCTGGACCTGTTGAGTTCGTCTCAGCAATTTCTCCTTTGTGTTTCAGATCTTCAGCATCCACAGTTCTTTGTTTTATCTTCTTTCCTGTTTTTCTACACTTACAGCTGAGAAAGTTTCAGAACTAAGCTATTTATCGGAGGTGGTGAATGAAATCCATACTGCTGCTCAGCATGTTCTACAGGTAGGCAAACTACATCTGCACTTCATCATATAGTAAGTTTGCTGTTACCATCCTCTTTAATTGAAGGGATCCACCTCACTTGCTTAGTCTGGTGATGTAGAGGAAAACCACTTATTGGTCGAATCAGAAGTTGCTCTTGTATTGAGCGAGTAATTTATTGCATATTGGCAGCTAGTTACCGGTTATAGTGATAATGATACATATTGTTATAGAGGCTTTAAGGATGACCAGATGTTAGATCTCAATTCTTCAAGATCCTAAAGCCATACAGCTACATCATAGTGTGTGCTGCTTAAGGCAGTCCTCAGTAGTAACCCTTCAGGCCTTTACACAACATGTTGTATTGGAAAAAGGACTTTTAAGGGACATAGTCACTTTGAAACCATTATCCTTATTATCAAGAGCTACAGAATCCAAAACAAAAATGTTTGGAAACAAAGAGACAATTAGCATAAATAATATACTCGATGGAGAGAATTTTTGAGGAGTAAGGAGAAAGAGTGGAGGATGGTGCTATAAAAGAGCTGACATAGGCATGATGAGCTAAATAGTTTTCTTCTGCAATTGGAGATTCCATGTGCTACTTAATATGGAAACAGTTTACTTGACTTGGAATTATACCCCTTGCGTATTTCTTCAATTCCAACCATTATATTTGAAATATCTAACCAGTGCAGAGACACTCTTTAAACAGAAAGAAAAACAAGGGTTTCATACCCTCGTGAAATACCCACAGAGTCAATTATGTGTTTTTGAAGTTGGTTACAGGTCTCAGAAACAGCCATGGTACAATGACCAGGTAATCTATTTTTCTTTTAAAACTGTGTTTGTTGAGGAATAAGTGCTGCCGAGGACACAGGGAAAATTGCCCTGCTCCTCTTTAGAATATTGCTTTGGGATCTATATCCACCTGAGAAGGAAATAAAGAGTTTATGTCCCATCCAAAAGATGTCACTTACCTCAGTATCAAACTGGTGTTTCAGTGTAGGTTTTGTGCTTAATTGTTTGGAAATGGTTTGAAGCCATAACCTTCTGATTAAGAAGTGCCCAAGAGATGCCTTGGCTGGTTTGGCAGTGCTCAGTGTATGTTTGGCTGGAGTCACACCCGGGCAATCTCACATCAGAGTCCTGAATTTACACTACAGCTTTGCTGATTGCATCCCTGGTCAGCTAAGAGATGCTAAATATTTTTCCCCTAAGCTGAAACCATAACTCGGAAGAATCATCCATTTTTAAAATCTATTTTAATGCAATGTATTTCCCTACCTACTCAGTTCAATCCATGGGTCCAGGGTTGACCCAGTTGCTAGTGAACTACCAACTTTTGAAAAACATCTTCTATGTAAAAAATCTTAATGGCCATGACTCATTCATGTATATCAACAATATTACAATGAAACTGAATTGTGACGGTTGTCATCACATAAGCAATACTTGATGATTAAATACCATTGCATATTATAACAAACATGCTTCTGCTCTGTTTTGCTCGAAATATAATGGCCTAGAATTTTGATCATGTCAAAAAACAGGGCCATCTGAAACTTTGGGGAGGAAGTTATTATCGTTAAACTAGTGTGCAAACAATACTACCTGCACTGTTTATTGTGTTTTATTCATTCTGTGGATGTGGGTTTCACTGACTAGACCAGCATTTATTAGACATCCCTAGTTGCCCTCAAGAAGGTAATGGTGAGCTGTCCTTTTGAATCATTGTAGTTAATTTGGAGTAGATAGACCTAAAGTGCGGCCAGGATTTTGACCCAGGGACACTGAAGAAACTGTGATATATTTCAAGGTCAGAACAATGAGTGACTTAGAGGGGAATTTGCAGGTGGTGGTGTTACCATGCATCTGCTGTCTTTTCCTAAATGGTATTGTTTGTGGGGTTGGAAGGTGCTGTCTAAGGGACCATATACCTCATATATATGGTACACACTGCTGCTATAGGATGTTGTTGTTGAAGGAAATGAATGTTTAAGGGTGTGGGGCCAATGAAGCAGGCTGTTTTGTCCTGCTTGGTGTCAAGGTTCTTGAGTGTTGTTGGAGCTGCCCTCATCCAAGAAAGTTTCACACAACTGACTTGCGCTTTGACAGGCTTTGGGAAGTCAGGAAATATTTGAGGAATTGTGAATGGTGCCGAACATTGTGAAATCCCCATTTCTGACCTTATGATAGATAGAAATTTGTTGATGAAGCAGCCAAAGATTATTCGGATAGGACACTACATGGCCGAACTCCCACAGAGATATCCTAGATCTGAGGTGAATGACCTCTAACAACCACAACCATTTTTCTTTGTGCCAGGTATGACTCCAACCAGTGGAGTCATATACATCTTGGCATGTGGTGCCAAGTCTATGGGGAACACCATCACCTCCAAGCTCCCTTCTAGTTGCACACAATCCTCATTTGGACATGGGTTCATGTTCCTTCCTTGTCACAGGGTGAAAATTCCTGGAACTGCCTCCCTTCACCATATGGATTTCAATCATCTAAGAAGCTTACTTATAAACACCTTCTCAAGAGAACATAGAATTTGGTAAAAAGTCTCGCCTTACCAACGATCAAATATCCCAAGAATGAATGATAAGAATTGGCAGGATGGATAGACTTGATTTTTTGAAGTTACAAAAGAAGACTTTAGCTAGTACTTGCTGATGTCAGTTTATGTTGAGCAGTTAATTGTGTCAATAGAGTGAAGTGATAATAGCCCAGTACTGTGTAATTTTGCAACATAATCATTACTAAGTTGGATGTGTCCTACAGTGACAGCAATTTAAGTGAAAAGATTTCATTTCCTGCTGAAACAGAGGTGACTGGGGTGGCACAAAATGACAAAAATCAATTGCACTTTAATGGAAAACATGAACCAGATTGAAATTCACGATAGCAAAGCAATAATATGTGATTAAAAGTCAAACAAGAATGTGCTGAATCTGCTGTGGCACTATAGAACTGCAAGGAAACTGGATACCCTTTGTGTTCAAAGATTTGAAAAGTTTTCTGTCTAGTTTTGGCAATTTGACCCATGAGTCCTTAACTTAGTTAAAGAAGTTCCCTCTGGTAGTTAATCAACATCAGCGAATGTGTTGGAATTTTAATGTTTCTTCTTCACTCAAGAACTATTTGATTTACCATTTGCCATTACCACTGCAATTGCCTTGTCTGTCTGATGCTGCAGTAACAACTAGACTCTGATGGTCAGGTCACCTTGAAATTGACCAGAGAACCATCAACTTTAAATTAGCAGTCAAGGGAACAAGAATTGTGGCGGGAATCCAGGAGAATGAATGGGAAGTTAAGTCTGGGAGAGAATATTGTGGTAGTAGTACTTGCAATGCAAATATTCACCAGTTAAAGAAAGAGATGCTTATCTGGATTGGAGGCATCCTTTGGCAGTCTTGCTAACCATACCGATCAGTTGAATGCACACATTTCATTGTCTGCCCACCTTTAGCTCAACTTCATACAATCTGAATGGATTTCTGCCTGAAATCAGCAAGCTTGCAGGCAAACTATATGAAAGGTGGTAAGAAAAATGTGGTGGGTGGATCAGAAATTGGCACAAAATGATTGGAGCAGCCATGTGCACCACCATCCCCATCCTCCATGATAGAGGCCTTGAAAATCAGCTCCATCATCTGTACAAAATCCAACCAGTAAGAATTATTCCCAGATCTGTATGTCTTAATAAAGTAACATGTTCCTACGGTTTTTCAATATTACATTTTACATTGTACCAAAATTGGATTAAGCAATTTTAAGTTACCACAATACAGTGATGGGATAATTTGTTTGTTCCCTCACGTAAATCATTCATCATTATATCTCAAATTAAATATTATACATTTATATGTTATATCACAAAAAGCAACAGATGTTCCATATAAAAAATGATCAGACCATGTACATTGACTTGTTTGCAAACGTGTAAATAATATGTGCCCAGACAGTATATATGTTAAGAATTATACCTCAAGAGGCTTGGTAATCACACAATATTAAGTCTGTATTGTGTTTGTTGGCAGAAAAGAGAACTAAAATTGGATAGCAAATCACAGAAGAAGTCAAATTGTTAAACTCCCAATGAGCATCCACCTGATTGAGGGACTGCAGGAGAATTTGAGATTGCAAGCACTCTGTTTCATTTAAGGGAATCAAACTCTATTCTCACTGATGCAAAATTGTGTTTGCCTTATTGCACTGAACGGAAACTGCTTCCTAAAGTATTTTGAATGGTTATTAGTGTGTTGACTGAGGTATTTGAACATTTTATGTTCATTGTGTTAGTCCTAAATGGTCAAATTATGGCCAAATGTCATGCTGCTTACAGTGGAATATAGACAGACTGCATGAATATCCATCATAGTCATGGGAAAATGGATCACTTGTTTTGTTGGATTACCTCCACAGTTTGCCATGCAGTAATACTCACTTTCCATCATGTATTAACAACAAATATTATATCAAGACTGTTGAATATTCTAAAATTAAACTTAACAACGAATGATAAATCAATTAAAGTACTGGGGAAAATGCAAGTGTAATCTTTCTTGCCATCCATTCTATCACAATCTTATTTTTGTTCTTTCCTCCATTTTCTCACCCTTTCCTTTCTTTTTACTTGCATAAAACCTGTTGCATCTGGAATATTTTCAACTTCTTACGGAAGGTTTTTGACCTAAAATGCTGGGGTGGTTTTATGCAATGATGTGATGGTGTTGTAGAAGTTTTGAGAGTTATTAAAAAATGAAAATACTACAATTGGGGGTGTCATCTGAATTCACCATTTACCAGTCGAGTTTTCCAGGTCTTGATAATTGCATTGGGCTCTGAGGGGTGGAGGTGTATATCTCTATGAACATTTGCCATACAATAGGATTTATATATTCATCTATATAAATACTTTTATGATTGCCATTTCCCTATCTCCACCACGTCTCTGAATTCACAAATCCCGATGGTTTGAAAGTTAACTATTTTCCAGAACACATTCCCCTCAGACTTGGAGGATTGGTAGATCTTTGGTTAGAGTACTGTTGACCTTAGTTCTGATTTTCTTTAAATCGTTTCTCACCTAGAGGCCCTTTTATCTCTTGGATGGATTTCACAGAAGGTACTTGTTCCTACCAAACCTGGTTGTTGATCTGGAGGACCTTTAATTTCCTGAATTTCCTCCTCAGAGGGAATTCCTCTCCGTTGATTCAGGCAATCTCCACATATCATTATTTGAGGAATCATTAATTTAATCAATGTCTGCCATCAAGAATGCTGCTGTGTTGAAACGCATATTTTCTTCCTTGGATCACTGGATTTGTGGACCTGAAAATTTTTGATTTGAGCAGGAATTCTCTCTTGTTGTTTCTGCTGCCTTGTGAACATTTGGACTAAGCCATTTCTTCTTTTTGACCATGACCTGAATTAATATAAGCTGGTCTGGCTTCTGTGCAACTCATCTCAAGATTGTTCAAGCCTATCTCCAGTTTTAAACTGATACATCAAGTTAGAGCATATAAACCATCTACTTCAGTTTGTTGAGTACATTGGACATCTTATTTGTTCTTTTTGTATGTCTTCCTGGTGAGCTACAGATTTCCACAGACTCAGTCATGATACTAGAATAATAGGTTCTTTCTTCTGTTTGGGTTCCACCATAAGTCCAGGAAGTTCAATTAAATCTTCTAATGGTTGTTCTTTGACCCTTGATCTGATTGATACCAGACTGTATCTTGACCAGTTGTTCTCGGGAATTAATCGTACTCCTCCTGTTACCTTAAGAATGTTGAGAGCAAGGTATGCCAGCAGGCTCAGAGGTCAGAGGTGTTGATTATGAATTAAGTAAAATTTTCATCTCTTCTGTGCTTTTCTTGTTGAAATGGTACTTGCAGCATACCTATGATCTTAAGGGTTATTCCACTGGTGCATATAGTCTCATTTGTCAGCTTTAACTTCTGTTTCTTTAACAACTGTATTTGGTCTGACAGGACAGTGACACCGTATCAAACAATTTTAATCAGATGTCCACTGACCTAAGTAAATTCTGTAAAAACTCAAATCATTTGGAATACTGTTTACCATAAAATACAGTCCCTTTGTAATAGAGATGGTCCAATCGCATGGACCTTTCTGTACGAATGTGAATTTGGCTTTTTGCTGCACTGAAACTTCTGCACATTCTCTGGAAATGACTTATAATTGTAAAATATGGCATACTTGTATTGAGGCTGGGTATTGCCTGTGTCTGTAAGATTTTGTCTCACATTGCAGACTCTGACACTGGGATCCCTTGTTCAGGTTGCTCTCTGTATTGGCTTGTCATATGGCTCTTTAGTGTCCATTTCCGATAAAGTGAATCGGTTCTGTTGCTCAGCTGAAGTTGGGTTGTTCTCATACTCTCAGAATCAGCCTCTGAGACTTTCTACTTTCTACTTCCAGCATAATTTAAATATGGAATTAAGTCTTCCTTGAACTGTTAGAAATGTAATAAGCATTCATCGGTAGTTCAATGATGGCTCTTATGAATTCTGACTTCAAAACTCTAGAGTCACAGTTTACCACTGATCTGCAGAGACCATTAAAGAAATGATCCACAGATTGTCTGGATGCTGAAATTCTTGGTTAAATTTGCTTTTCAAGAATTATATTCATTCAGAGATTTAATAATTAGAAAAAGCCATTATTTGGTTGATTATATCATCTGATATTGGATCCATTGAAAACAATAGTTTAATGTTTTATTCAGCTTCAGATTTAATGTTTAATTTTGAAGTATTTCATTATTTCGTGAACTGTGTTCAATATTTCTAGTCACGTGTTCTGTTTGACCCATCTTTGACACTGAATTATTTGTGGATTATTTCTCTTTCCATTCCTTCTTAACATGTCTAATTATTCTTATTCCTTTATAGTTGTTCTCAAGATATTGCATCTCAAAGCTTAACTCAATACAGTTTAAATTTTGCTGTCTTAAAATCTGCAAATATACAAATCCTGTATTATCCTTTTGGTTTGCAAGCTTTCAGTTCTTTAATATGCCAATTGAGTATGAAATTATTCCGAAAAAATATTAAATTCAGTTAATAAGCAAAATTGAATTGTGCTACTTCTTTCAGGCTTAAAATTATATTAAACAGCAGTATTGTATCTCTACTGTTTCCTGGGATTAACATGACTTTTTTAAAAACAATTAAAATCATAGCTTCCCACATTTTGGAGGGTGATTCCACCTTCTGCTGCTGAGATAAAGGCTTCCCACTTTCTTACAGACAAAGTTGACACTTCTCAGTCCTTCAGGGTATAAAACACAACACACATTCCATTGCACAGATTTAAAAATATATATAAATCTCTGTAGATGCAGCTTTTATAATTCTTCCTGTCAAAATTGTGATTTACCTTATGTGTTCCAATCTTCTAAACACCTAAAAATTCTTCAGAATTCCCTCTTCCATTATATTCTTTCTTCAAATCTTTATAAATTTGCCTTTTTATCCCCTTAAATAAACGGCGCCCCTTTCCAATATTGCAGTCTCTGTCTACAATAGCCTTGTTTTGCGGAAACTACTCACAAAAGCAGCAATGCTCAGTTTGAAGAACAAGTATTCCCTTTCCCTTTCCTTCCCAGCCTATTTTTCAGTGGTATGATTGTAAAGATTCTTCCCCTGCCCTCAAAGATCCTGGGTCTCCCAAGTGCTTCCATAAAGACACTGTTTCTTCCCAGTATGATGATTCTGGTGTTTTTCGTTCTTGCAGTATTTTCCCAACTTCTCACCATTGCACACACCACTCCAAACACAGGAAAATCCTGCTCAACTAGTTAATGGTTAGGCATAATGACTTAGGATTATCAGGAACAAATGACAACAATTCTGGTTGCACCAGGATCTTGTGTAAAATTGCCTGATCCTGCACCGAAAGACTGGTTGACATCGTCAAACTGAGCGGTGCTTAATGCAGTTTTAACAATGGCCCTTTAAGAATCATTATCTTATGAAGCATTGGGAAATGCCATTGTGAAAGGGAGGCAGGGGCTGATAGTTGCATAAGGCAAGTGGATGTTACAGCACTCCTTGAATGTAGTAGAGCTCCCCCAGCCCTTCAAAACTGCCTTTTCCCATCCTTCTGCCAATCATGATTCCCTCCTTCTTCTTCCCTAGGACTCTTCTTCATACTTGCCCTGTCTCTGGTCACCCTTTTCCCAATTTCTGGAGACCACCCCCAAGGCTCCTCACCTTAAATGGACTTTTACATCAAGTCCTCCTTTCAGGACGATCAGCCCTTCCTTAGGCCTTGATTGCCCTTTGCCTGGAATTCTATCAGTGTCAGCCTTGCATATGCTCATCAACTCAACATTCATAAGTCTCCGTGGGTGGTGTGGGGTGGGGGGTGGGGTTGAGGGGTGGTGGGGTAGAGAATTGCAAAAATCCATGACCCCCGAGAGAGGGAGAAAACTTCTCATCTCAGTCAGATATAGTCGATCCCTTATCCTGAGAATGTCAGAGTTGTTCTAGACTCTCCACTTGGAGGAAAATACCTCTGAGCATCCACCTTGAAAGCCTTTGCAAAACCTTGTTTCAATGAGAGAGAACTTGAAAACCAGAGGAAGCAAATGATTTTCCTCAATCTTTAATCATAAAACAATTAGAGGGAGGCAACAGCTGAGTGAGATCATCACAGGACTATTGATCCAGAGACCCAGAGGTAATGTGTTGGGGACCCAGGTTCGCATCCCACCATGGTGGAATGTGAATTTAATAAAAATCTGGAATTCAGAGTCTAACAATGACTATGAATCCATTGATCCTTGGGAGAAACCTATCTGGCTCACTAATGTCCTCTTAAGGAATGATAACTGCCTTCCTTACTTGGTCTGGTCTACCTATAACTCCAGACCCACAGTAATGTGGTTGTCTCTTAACTGCCCTCTGGGATGGGCAATATGCTGGCTCAGTAGCGATACCCTCATTCTATGAATGAATAGGAGAAAAAATATTCTCTTATTCCAGGAATCAGTCCAGTGAACACTAGAAGTACCATTTCAAGTCTTATGACCTTTCATCAGAAATCTTCTCCACAGATGCAAAATGTTTCCATTTTATTTCAGATTTATAGTACAGTACTATTTTACTTTTGTATAAATCTTGTGAATTTTTCTTTCATCTCCTCTTAGGCAAGTGTACCCTTCCTTATATAAACTGTACACTGTATTCTAAGGTCTGGTCTCACCAAAGACCTATATTTTAGTTGCATCAATGCTTCCTGAAATCTCCCTGAAATAAAGGCCAACACATAAAACAGCTTCCTAATTGCTTTCTGCACTTGCACCTTAATGTTCTGTGAGTTGTGTACAAAGACACCCCAAATCCTTCAAACAGCAATATTTAATGCCATTCTCACACTTTTCGTAACAAAAAAAATCCATTCTTCCTGCCGAAATGGATACTATAAAGCAACTTTTAACATTGAGTCATATAAAACAATGTTAGTATAAATGGTCAAAAAGGTATGTTTTAAGGAATGTTTTAAGGGAGGAAAGAAAGATAGACAGTTTTACAGGCAGAATTCCAGAGCCTAGGGTCATGTTTTTCTGCAGTGGAGCAGATAATGTAATTTTACACATGTATCCAAGTGTGCATTTACAATCTATTGGAAAGCAGATTTTGATGAGACAAGACCAAATGCAATTCAACAAAATAGTTCAAATTGCTATTGTTATATGAGCAGAGAAACATTTGTAGTAAATCAGGCTATATGTGATTCTATTGCAATCCTTGTTACAAACAAAATAATAAACCCTGCCCTCTTAATATGCTGAAAATAAAGTACCATTCTTCCTACTGAAATCGATACTTTAACCATTTCCCCACATTATGTCTCATTGGTCACCTTCTTGCCCAATCACTTAGCATCCTTTGCAATCTTTCACATCCTCTTTGCAGTTTACTCTCCAATGAGCTTTTTGCAATTTCCAGGAAACTTGGATAAATTAACATGAGATCTCATGACAAGATATAAGTTATATGGTTCCAGTGAGTCCTGTCTCTGATTCTGATAGGCAGAACCCGAGGACAAAAGTCACCATTTTCTCATCTATAGCCCTCCTGAAACTGTCCCTGCTTATGTTTTGTTTTGATGTGAATGGCTGGGTTCTGCTGTACATTAGGGAAGTCCAAGCAATTTAGATGCTACTCCTCCTTAGGTGGGGTTTCGCCAGAAACAACATTCTTTTGTTGCTCTTAAGTTAGTCACAATTAGAATGAAGACTGATTGTTTCTGTCACTTGTGGCTAATGTGGAATACATATTTTACACATGGGCAGCAAGTTTAAAATCTTACATGAACAGTGAACAACAAGCAACATCCTGAGAACGGTTTGAATGAACTGTATAATGTCTGCCACCCTATTACCTCCCCATGCTGCCAATGCAGGTGGTAAGATTGAGAAAGATTCCTGGTCAGCCAAGCCATGGAAAGAAGGTTGGAAGCTTTTCAATATTCAACATTCCTTTAATATTCATATATCGAAACTACAAAATACATGAAATCTGCATACTTCCATGGCAACCTGGACTCGCTGAGTGAACTGCAGCACACCAAAACAATATATCCAGTTGTGCTTTGGAGATATCAACAGTAGATTTTTTTTTCTAAATGAAAGGTTAATTGCCCTTAGATTGTAATGGAAAGCCCAAATGGATATGTGCATATAATTTTGCTGCTAAACACTCTGCAATCTGAATCTTTAGTAGGAATAAAATAATTTATATCAGTGTCTTAACAATGCTGCTTTCACTCTTCTGAACCAAGCAAACTGTTGGTGAATTAGTATGGCTGCCTGACATGTAGTGCCACCAGCTGTGGACTAGACAATTATTTGGCTTTATTCTAATTGGCATCACAGCAATGTTGGAAAGCCCAAGGGCCAGAGTAGACTCTTTGAGTTCGATTCGGAATTTCAGGACGGGAGGTTGGTATCATGTGGACCTCTGGGTTAGCAACCACTGGCAACTTGGTGCTGGAGTGGACAGTGCTGCCACCAATCCTCTCCACTACTATTTTAAATACTAACCGGTGAACCAAATTAAACCAATAATGAAGTTAACAATCCCTCAAGGGACACTATGACCAAAGTCAAAATTTTAAAAGAGAGCCTACATGATATTTATACCAGGATATCATTTTGGGGAGGTGATGATGCAACCCAAAAGCCTTGGTGCCTATCAGTCGCACAAGGCATGAAGTGAACCAGCAGACACTGTGTGGTTCCTCTCCAAGGACACTGGGCACAGATGTAAGCCTGGAGTAGAGGCAGTCAGTCAGAAGTTATGGTCCCCATCACAGCCTGCTGTCTGGGCCTGTTGTTGGACCGTTGGCCAGAGGCTGCAGACAAGTGAAACAGTAGCTGTGCACTGATGTTACCCGAACCCTAACAGATGGCTTGGGCTGGTTCAGCTCTAAGGTATGACATAGGGGGATATCCTTATTTGGTGGAAGAGTAACAAGATAATCCTAAAGTTGTTCTTGGAGTAAGCCTACAGTGGAAGGACACCGTGCTCTGATGAGCTGAGGAACTAACAAGAACAAGACACCACAATTCAGGAAGGCAAGGGAAAAAAGATAAAAATGAAGGATTTCAGTGTGCCATCAGCAAAAACTCCGGATTGCAACCTTCATGAATTTCAACCCCACGCTTGGGTGTGGAGAAGGCCCCTGAAGACCTGGAAGAGACATCAAGCTAGTGTGAGCTTCTGTTCTTCAGTATTAGCTTTTATTTTGCTGATTGTTCTGGGAACGACAAATTTAGTGGGTAGTGATGAACCGCATGCTTGCCGTTAACCTTTCTCTAACCAAATGGTGTGAACTGTATGTCTGCTTTAACTAAACGAATAAAGGTAGTGGTTAGCTGACATAGACTAATTCTTGTGTTTTCTGTGCTGAGCCAATAACTGTTGTCAAGGGAGGCAACTGGACAATGGCACGCACTGGTCAAAGCCCAAGGGCAGACCCATGAGGAGGTCCTACAATGTACCTGCCTCCCCCTGTGCACCAGGGATCCAAAGATCAGGAGCATGCAAGCAAAAGTGTAGTAGAAGGCCCTTTAAAAAACAAAGCAAGGGGTCAGAATCCTGTAACAGTCCACACAATCATGGCTGTCAAACCCTCAAGGCCGCAAACATTACAGGCAGCCTGGAAGTCCCTGAACCTACTTGACCTGTGATTTCATGAGACTGCTGCATGAAACACCATCCATCCCTGTTACCTGACAGAAAGTGGAAGGAGTTCTTAGCTCCAGATCCCTCCATTGTTTCTGCCAGCCAGTAAGATGGAAAACCAGGGTATGACTGGATGGTAGATGAAGATAAAGGGTACGCAGGAGCAGGTCCAACAGGAAACCCTTCTGTACTTGACTGGAAAGAAATGGAGGGAATTTCCTCAAGAAGACTCAACTTGTGGGCCCCTGGGTCCTTGAAGGAGAACAAAGAACAAAGAACAAAGAAAATTTACAGCTCAGGAACAGGTCCTTTGGCTCTCCAAGCTTGAGTCGATCCAAATCCACTGTCTAAACCTGTCACCCAATCCCTAAGCATCTGTATCCCTCTGCTCCCCACCTTCTCATGCATCTGTCCAGACGCAAGTTAAATGATAAATCTACCATGCCTGACTCTACTACCTCTGCTGGCAATGCGTTCCAGGCACCTACCACCCTTTCGGGAGGTTTCAGGGCTTGGGCCAATGTGATATCACAGTAGGGTGTGGAGATGGAAAGTGGCTGCTTCAGTGCAAAGGCACATCAGTGCCTGGGCCCACTCTGTAAGGGTGAGAGTCATTACCTCGGCAATGACCCAGTGCTGCATTTTGTCATGGGGCATCCTTGACCCTCTCCAATCCTGAAGCAACAGGCCACCATCAGGAACCTGTTAACCTCAGTCACACCCTTTGATATCGCCATATAAAAGTCAGGCCCAGGCCTAAACTGTCACACAATCTCAAATGAATATCCATAATCTAGTCTGCAGAGTGCTTTCTCCTGATCAAGGGACAGGAAGGAAGCTCAGAGCCCAGTCCTCTGAGAAAGGTTGATCAGGTCCTGCACCAGATGAAGGTCGTCATGAATGCTGCAACCCCAAACAATACAGGACTGGCCAAGCCATACACACTGAGGAAGGAGACAAGACACAGGTTTTTAAGAAGGCAGTGATGACTTCTCTTTAGCTGCAATGGCTTTTCACATAAAGAAGGACATCCCATCAGTCACTGAACATTGTTCTAAGATTCACACGATCCGCAAGATATCCCAAAAGGTCCTGCAGAATTCCATAATCAGCCCTTCCAGCCAGCCCCAGGAATTTGATTCTGCTTATTGCCTCACTGCTGGTTGTGGGTGTTTGCTGTGTGCAGAATCAGCTGTCTATATCACAACAGTTACTTCATTTCAAAAGTAACAGGTATATTAACCAAAATCTGTCTCTCCAAAGACATGGATTGTCAAAAAAGAGGACGTATTTCTCTCAGGAGACCTAGGCACCACTCCTGGAGCAAACTAAGGTTTAGAAAGAAGTCTCCATTTGTGGCCTCAGCCCAGAGGATAGAATCAGTGAGAGTTGTGCGCACACACACAGGGCCTGAGTCCAGTGCAGAGTCTTATGATTTGCTGCCAGTGCTATGTAAAAGCAAGAGTCCCTTTTCAAAATTAAAATCCCACTGAGTTCTCCAAAATTCTGTTGAAACTTGAAGGTTGCTCCATCTTGAGTATTGAACTGTGCTCTGTGCATGTAACTATTATTCTATGAGGAGTGTAGATTCATAGGAAAGTACAGAGGCTGGCCTCCTGTTCACAAATAGCTTGGCTGCAAGTACACATTCTATGTCAATGTCACATGATAGGTTTTCTGCCGCACTCCTCATTTTAATGCTGGCATCGTAAAATCGTTTGTTCCATTATAATGTTAATTACTGATTATATGCATCACCATCACTCTTCTTTGTAGCATCAACTCGAGACAGTTAGCTACTGCGTCAATAGATTTAGTTCCACTTTCCCTTATGTTATTCCTCTGTCAAGTGCCTCCAATACATTGGTTGTATTTTAATCATCAACTAGTTGAGCAGCATAGACCAGTTTGTAACTGTTAGCTTTCACTTTTTTATCTAAGCTCCATTGTGGTCTCGACTTGGTCATTTTTGCTTTCCATAAAATGGAGTTTAATACTGTTGTTTCATCTAGTTTAATAGGTTAACCACATCCCATTTTCTTATTTGTAAGAATGCTTTCCCAATTTATTTTTTCTAACTCCATTCCAAAATCGGTTATTCCAATGTCCACACCAAGTTAAAGTTTTGGTATTAACTTTGAGAACAATATCAGATTTAACAGTGCAATAATTATTGAACTGTAAGTGTTTACTGGTCTCCAGCCTACTAACCAGCTTTGGTGAATTACTAAAGAAAAGATTCAACAATTACTTTGCTTCAGTAGACTGGTTCACCTTGTGTGTGGGGGAAACCAGTTCCTCAATGAATATGTTTGTAGTCTCAACCTTCTCTTCTAATTGTCCCAGACCTGCACATTCAACTGACAGGATGTTGAAATTCACCCACAAAACAATCCTTCACAAACCTCCTTATCTGTCAACTGTCTCGCTGTCCAATTGCTGACTGTGTACTGGTGTTCTGTTACAGGGAAACTGGATAGTCACATTAAGGGAGACAGGAATAGAATGCTAATAGAGTGAAAAGAGGTGAATAAGATAATGACTCTATAAAGCATAAACACTGGGATTGAGCAGACAGGCTGAATGGCCTGTTGCTGTGTTATACCTGTTTGTATAATGACCAGGCACTAAGTTGCAACTTGACATTCAGTTCCACCCATGTTTCTATAAATTTAATCTCTATCTGCTCCTTTGGCATGTGTTATATACTTGCATCATCACTCCTTATTGAAACAGTTTCTCACTATAGTTTGTCCACTCATTGTCATTAAATAATTTCTATCATTTTAGCTCTGGCTATTGGTTATCCCCTGTTGTCAGTCGTGCTCTGAAATGCCAACAATTTATTAATATTCCCATGTACATTGTAGAGTCATAGAGATGTAGAGATGCATAGCACAGAAACAGACCCTTCGTTCCAACTCATCTATGCTGATTAGATATCCTAATCTAATTTAGTCCCATTTGCCAGCACTTGGTCCATATCCCTCCAAACCCTTCTTATTCATATACCCATCCAAATGCCTTTTAAATGTTGTGATTGTATCAGCCTCCACCACTTCCTCTGACAGCTCATTCCATGCACGCACCATCCTCTGTGTGAAAAAATTGCCCCTTTTTATAACGTTTCTCTCTCACCCTAAATCTATGGCCTCTAGTTCTGGACTCACACACCCCAGGGAAAGACCTTATCTATTTATCCTATCCATGTCCCTCATGATTTTATAAATGTCTATGAAGTCACCCCTTAGCCTCCGACGCTCCAGGGAAAACAGCCCCAGCCTATTCAACCTCCCCCTACAGCTCAAATCCTCCAACTCTGACAATATCCTTGTAAATCTTTTCTGAACCTTTTCAAGTTTCACAACATCCTTTTGATAGGGAGGAGAACAGAATTGCACGCAATATTCCAACAGAGGCCTAACCAATGTCCTGTACAACTGTAACATGACCTCCCAACTCCTATACTCAATGCTCTGACCTATAAAGGAAAGCATACCAAATGCCTCCTTCACTATCCTATCTACCTGTAACTCCACTTTCAAGGAACTATGAACTGTACTCCAAGGTCTCTTTGTTCAGCAACACTCCCCAGGACCTTACCATTAAGTGTATGAGCCCTGCTCTGATTTGCTTTCCCAAAATGCAGCACCTCTCATTTATCTAAATTAAATTCCACCTGCCAATCCTCTGCCTGTTGGCCCATCTGATCAAGATCCCATTGCAATCCAAGGTAACCTTCTTCGCTGTCCACTATACTTCCAATTTTGGTGTCATCTGCAAATTTACTAACTATGCCTCCTATGTTGACATCCAAATCATTTATATAAATGATGAAAAGTAGTGGGCCCAGCACTGTTCCTTGTGGCACACCGCTGGTCACAGGCCTCCAAACTGAAAAGCAACTCTCCACCACCACCCTCTGTCTTCTACCTTCGAGCTGGTTCTGTATCCAAATGGCTAGTTTCCCTGTATTCCATGAGATCTAACCTTGCTTACCAGTCTCCCATGGGAACCTTGTCAAACGCTTTACTGAAGTCCATATAGATCACATCTACTGCTCTGCCCTCACCAATCCTCTTTGTTACTTCTTCAAAAATCTCCATCAAGTTTGTTGAGACATACCTTTTAACTGATGGAGATGTCCATGGCCCAAAACATCTACTGCAGCTCCCAGCTGAAGAAGGATGCTGTGAAAGTAGCAAAGTAGAAAGGAAAAGAAGTGGAAGAGGAAAATTCAGCCAAAGAAAGGAATGGAAATCATAGCAGCACTCACAAACATTTCAGCCACTCAAGTGGTTCATCATAAGATTGAAAGTCAATGCTACAGATCTGGTTACAAGCAAGGTCTGCACTATCAGTGACCTGAGGCTATGATTTCTTTCAGGCAAACATAATTCATTGTGATCAATTTGGAAATAATTTGGTTCTATTTCTACGTTTTGCAGTCAATGCATTCTCTGAAAGACATTTCAGATTGAAAATGACTGTAAGAAGTGCAAGTTTTAGATGGTAAAACGTTACCTTATTTCTTGCCAATGACAAATTCCCAGCAAAAAGGATTTATTGTAATATGAAGCCAGCTGATCTTTTTCAGGGTTCTAATGTCTCCCTGAGGTACCACGTTCTTTAAGAAGAACTTGATTTAGATTCTGGCTTGCTACATTTCAGTTGATTCTTAGGACTCCAGGAACAGTTGCACATCTACCAGCTGAAACATTTGATATTCTCCCGGATATCAGTGAAGCATACACACTTCAAACTTTAAAGTAGCAGCATCCTTCTGCAACGAATGATGGTGATAACACACCTAAGATAGGTAACTGAGGAAAGGCATATTTCTGCAAATTGTGTGCACAGTTTTGATTTCTGTCAATTTCAGTCCCTGGAAGGAAAATTATCAAAACTAAGATCATTTTAATATTTACTTCCAGTATTGCTGATTGTTGTGTGTCGGTGGTAATTTTCCCAGCCTGAAATGCTCATCCCATTGATATTTAATTCAAACAATACTTGAAAGATTATTGGCATCATTTGAGTCATAAGTTTCATGTTTTGGCATTGATATCATCTCAGTATCAGACTGAAAGGTAATAAGATGAGTCTGAGATAGGACTTCCTAATTTGTCAATATACCAGCATGACTGATTTGGCTATTTCTCAAAGCTAGTTCTTTCCGAAAAGGAAGCTTAAGAAATGCTTTGTAGGGTGTCTTTGCCATCTCATTTAACACTCAATTAACTGCCCAGACTGACAGAGCCCAGTAATAATAATTTAGTTCAAAGGACTGATGTATGTTCAATAGGACTTGTGCAACTTTCTCACTTATAGCAACTGCCACTTCAAAAGGCCAATAACAATGTTGAATGCTTCACTTGACCTTCTTTCATTCAGACTGGAGCTGGTATTGTCTGAGACACGGAAGGGAGAAAAGTTCTTCAAAGGTTTTGGCAACGTGCTTTGTTGAAATTTGTAGGCTTATAGGTTTTAACATTGCTTGTTTTAATCTGGACTCTGATATTATTTGAGTGTGGGGTTGGTCATAGAGCTATTTTCAGGCAGAGCAGCCCTCTATCAGAGACTTGTTCTTCTCTGCTAGCCATCTGTTCTGGAAATATCCTCACTGTCAATGCTCTGGTAATGCCCGCCATGCTCAGGGGGACTCCAGAGGAACCATTGTGTTGCTGGGACCTTCCCCATGAAGTGCATAGACTGCTGTCAATAAGAACTCCATGAAAATCACGACAATATGTAAACTGAAAATTCTATGTTCTCTTATTTTATTGTGATAAACAATTGTACCTTTATATTCTCTTCTCTTGATATCCCACACAGAATTATCATGCGTGATATTGTAAACTTATTTTAGGGTTTATTTGGCAGTTCCAGGCAAGGGAATTTAAAAGGATATGTTTCTCATGCTGCATGCTCTTCAGTCTGTGCATGTAATGTCTGAGATTATGTGTGATGCTAAATACAAATTAAAATAGCAAACGTGGATTAAACTTCCAAAATATACCAGACATTACTGCAAATCACAACCATCTTGCCTATTGGTAAAGACTGAAGTTCAAACACTTCCTGCAAACTGGCTCTTGCCTTTTTAAAATGGTGCGAAAAATTTCAGAAAAAGCTAGAGATACAATCATCAAAATGCCCCCACACTCAGTTTCAGATTCTTACTGATTAAAAACTAATCAGGTAGATACAGTTGTACCATTAGACATGTTCATTTGATCAATTGAAATTCAAATGATACTTAGTCATACAGCTAATGCTACAATTGCCTAGTGAAGAAATAGGAATAGCAAAGTAAAATGAATTATTACTTACCGGTGTGACTGCTGCACTTTTCTGTCATCAAATCAGCTCTCCCTCTTTTTATCAGGAGAATAAAGCCAGGCAAGCAACTCACAATATATGAGTTTCAATTATTATTCAGTAAGGACACAACCGACAGGAAGAAAAAAGCAAATTGAAAGAAGTTTCTTCAGGTTGTGTTCAGTTGCAAGATGTGCAATGTGTGTCCTGCCTCCTTATGAATGAAATACTGAGCAAGCATAATCTTGCAGGCTGCTGAAGCCAGCTCTGCAAATGCCTGTTACGCCTGTGCAGACTCTCCTTAAAGCTGCACTGCCAAAGGAACACCTACAGCCCAGAAGCAATAGGCAAACCTTTTCATTTGGGTGTCCTATAATGTAATTGAATTATTGAGTGGGATGTTATGTAGTGACAGAGACAGCTTTGGGTTTGACACAAAATACTAAGTTAATAAAATATATAGTCTGAAGACAAAAATTGGGCAAATTGTTACTCGTTCAATTATTTTAACCAGACTAAAATAAAAAGTTTAGCACAAATGCATTGTTCATTTACAAAAGGCTAAGTCCCTCATAACAGAAACAGCATAAGTGTAATCTTCCCAGCTTTTGAATGACCTGGGCAATGGCAAACAGTTGGGAAAACAAGGCAACAATGGCAGAAATGAGATTCTTGACATCAAGGCAACAAAGTCTGATTCTGTGACTGAGTTTGAACAGTGAAATGAGAATCTAGTCAGCGAGAGGCCCTTTTGCATGTATTAGCTATTGGCAACTAATCTCATCTCATTTGTACGCATTCTTCTATCCTCCCATGTGCCAGAGAAAAACTAGGTGATGACCATTCCCAGGCTGAAAGTCACAGCCAGTACCTGGTGGATCCAGCTCGTTACCTTCTCCTCTGGGCATCCAGCTTGGGCAGCAGTCACCAATGTTACAGAGTGTGCTGTATGATCACCCACAGTCCATATCTACTGAGGTTGACATTGGACATGTACCAGTCTCATTGCATCTTCCTGGCCCATGTCCAACTCGCAATATGGTTCTCCACTTCAATACTGCACTTTGGAGCCCACTGGCACCTTTCATTGGAATGATACTTTGCACACAGGGACACACACCCAACTTATGGATTAGACCATGAGGGTCCCTCACCTGCTTTCTTAGTGTTCATGCAATTTGCACCTACTTGGGATCCTCACTGTCCTCCCTGGCCTTGCCTTTTTATGTGATGCTCCCTCAGCCAGAGCTTGAGGCTTCACACTACTTTTGTCTTGACTTTTAGTGCAGTCACAAAGCCATGCAGCTTGCTATTGTTGTCAGCAGCGATCAGTCAATGGGTTGGATTTGTTGTTGTACAGCACCATGTTATGTCAATGTTGATGATACCATGTGCCAGCAGCTTACATAGTAAACACACTGAATGTGCTTCAATCAAGTCACTATGTCTGAAAGACCAAGGGGAGTAGCCTTTACTCCTGTGAAGGGGAACAGACATCAGTCAGGGGAATGGCATGATAAGTCAAGGGCAGCATCTGATGTCAGTCTAAGTTTGGACATGGTCGATTAGCTGCTTGCAGTGTCCAGCGTGAGGGGGTCTGTACCTTTTCAGTCCAGGCAATGATCCATGGTCAATCCTGCAGGCCCAGTTCAATCAGCCTGAAGACCATGGTAAGTCATTGGAGAGCTGCACACAGATCAGACAATGATTTGTTCATTCATCATTCAAGGCTGTTTCCCAAAGTCAATCATGGATCTGGGGCCCACGGTTAGTCCTGGAGGGGGGTTATCATGGCAAGATTCTCTCCAGCAAGCGATGAAGATTGCAGAATTGACTATGTTCTAAATGTCAACCGTGGATCTGGGGCCCACGGTTAGTCCTGGAGGCAAAGTCAAGAGGGGGGTTATCATGGCAAGATTCTCTCCAGCACGCGATGAAGATTGCAGAATTGACTATGTTCTAAATGTCACTGCTGCATAAGGACCTTGGAGCTAGTGGGAAAAAATCAAAATAAGAGGAAATGATGATAGGGGCTATTGATTTGGTGGGGAGGCCGAGGATATAGTTGTGGGAATTGGGATACAGGGGGGGTTAATGAATGTGAAATGGAGACAAACCAATACAAGGAGGGAAAATGACAGAGAATGGGAGAGCAAGGAGTACTGCAGGATGGGAGTCATCAATGGTCACCATCAACCTGGCTTAGATTGGGGGTGGGGGGAGGGGAACAGCACACTACTATGTTTGACAAACTATGCCATGTGCTGGTGACTCAAAGAGTAATGTCGGGACATGAGCAATTAATTAAATGGATTGGGACAGGGACAGCATTGGGGGAATCACCTCAACAGAAATGCTGACCCTGTCCATGAAGTGTGACTTCTGTGGCCTTCTGTCTTCTCCCAAACTGCTTGTACAAAATGGAAAATGAAATGCCTGCCACCACAACTGGAGTAGGTGGAGTAAGTGTTTCATTCTCTGAGGTAGGGGGTCCAATTGTGATGCAAGCCAGAACCAGCATCAACCTCCAGAGGATATGGAGTTTAGAACTACTGAGGATCCTCCAGCAATAGGTGCCCTTATGACCCACAGCTGTTTGTCTTCCATGGAATGCCGTGCAGGTGAGAGAGGGATAGTGGCGCTACACTCTGTCAAGAGACAAAGGTTAGAACACTATGTCATGCTTTCCAGGTTGTTTTACTGGGATTATTGAAAGCAACGAGATGACTTGTCATCAACTCTCCGCACAGGTCATGTCCAGGGCTTCATATTGGTACCGTCCAGAGAATCTCTGCCACAAACAACTGGAGGATGGACCGAAGCTCTGGGATGGATGTGGGAATCTGAGAATCCTGACCTCAGGATTGTACTGAGTGAAAAAGGTGACGATGTTCTTCCTACATGCAACAGCATCAGCCAAAGCAACATAGAAAGGACGCCTTTATCACTGTCATTCAATTAAACTGAGTTACATGATGTCATAGAAGTCTGAGTTTAACAGTATGGAAAGAAGCCCTTTGGCCCATCATGTCCATGATAGTCATCAAGCACGACCTATTCTCATCCTATTCCCCAGCACTTGTTCTGTAACCTTGTATGACCTTCTTCTTCAACTGATCATCTAAAGGCTTCTTAAATATTTTGATGGCTCTTGCTTCTGCCACCCTTTCAGATGGGAAGTTTCAGATACCCACTACTCCCTCAATGAGAAAAATCTTCCACAAATCCCATCTAAATCTCATTCCCTTTACCTTCAACCTATCCTTCTTAATTATTGATTTGTCTACTAAGGGGGGGGAGTTTCTTTCTATCTACCTAACCGATGCCCCTCAGGACTTTATATACTTCAATCAGGTCCCTGCTCGGCCTTCTCTGCTGTAAGACAAACAATCCCAGCCTATCTAGTCTCTCTTCACAGTGGAATCATTCCAGTCTAGGCAACATCCTTGTTAATCTCCTCTGCACACTCTCTATTGCAACCACATCCTACCTATAGTTTGGTGTCAGAATTGCACACAGTATTTCCACTGTGTCCTAACTAACATTATATGTAGCTCCATCATAATCTCCTTGCTCTTGCATTCAATGCTTTAATAAAAGCATTTATACCATTTGCCTTTTTTCACTACCTTATCTACCCATCCTGTAATCTTCAAGGATCTATGGACATCCACACCAAGGTCCCTCTGATCCTCTGTATTACCCAGTACTCTGTATTCACTGTGTACTTTCTTACTTAGTTAGTCCTCCCAAAATGTATTGCCTAATAATTTTCAGGATTAAGTTCCATTTTCCATTGTTCTTCCCATCTGACCAGTCTATTTATATCATCCTGTGGTCTAAGGCTTTCCTCCTTTCTATTGACTACACCACCTATTTTTATGTCATCTGCAAACTTACTGAAAGAACCTGCTACATTAATGTTTAAGATCATTAATGTACATAACAACAACAAGTGACTCGGTACTAAATCCTGAAATATGCCACTGGACGCAGTCTTCCAGTTGCAAAACAACCTTCAATTATTACCCTTTGCCTCCTGCTACTAAGCTAGTTTTGGGTCCAATTTGCTAAATTGTTCTGGACCCCATGGGCTCTTGCTATCTTGACCAGTTTCGTATGCAAGATCTCATCAAAAGCTTTACATCAGACCATGTGAACAATATCCACTGTTCTACCCTCACCCACACATTGAATCACCTCCTTGAAAATTCAATCAAACCGTCTGAAATGTTCGCTCCATTACAAAGGCTTGTTGACTATCCTTGAGTAATCCTTGCCTCTCCAACTGAAGATTAATCCAAGTCTTAATTATCTTTCACTGACTGCTAATTCTTTGATGCTGCTGAGGTTGGCATTCCCTGTCTAATTCCAATGCAAGTGCCACTTAATGCTTTGTTTTTTTTTTGCAGTTCATATGGTTTCATAATGGTTCCTGATAGATGGAAAACTTCTAAACATTCAATGCTGCCGTCATTCAATGCTGACACTGTGCCATGTTTATATGGACACAATGGAAAGAATAGCTATCATTCAGACATCACATGGTACTAAAGATAGCTAGCTTTTCCCCATTCATTCATTGTAGCTGCAGCTAAAATGACAGTCACTCACGCAGCTGATGCTGAAAAATGTGTGTATATATATATAGACAATTTTAAGAACACATTTACAATGAAGTGTCAATGGGTTGGAAGGAGTTAGCTCTATTGGGTGGAATCTTTTGGCCTTAGACAGATGGCACTTACTAGAGTTACAAAGGAAAACCTACATGAAACTCCCCAGAATTGACACTTAGCCAAGGTTTTGTAAACTTCAGCCAAATACATTCATATAGATGACAGTTGTCTGCTTACCTAAATGATTGTGCCATGCATCCAATGCTAAGTGCTCTGTTAAATAGCTGCATACTTAACCAAAGGGCACAACATTGTGAGAAGTTACCTGCAATTCAAGCCCACCAGCATTTCTTGCATCGCATTCACCGACACACTTATCTCTGTCATAAAGATGAAGGTGATGTGTAACTGGAGGCAGGTATATTAATAACATGAGTAGATTCTGGGAAGCTTAGAAAAATGAGGACTGGGAAGCACAATAGTGTAAAGTAAGTAGAGGCTGTACATGGTAGAACTGAACTTGACTAAATCTTTCATTCAGGTCCCAGTTCCTGAACTGACATAATTTGATATCATTGATGAAACCATCAAGCTATTAGTATATTACTGGTAATTGCACATATTAATGTAGCAGCTACCAATAGCTGTTCCAGCATGTCCTGACCCATATGCACTCACCATTAATGGAGTAACCATGATAGAAGTCATGGATGACTTCAGTAGTGGATGAAAAACCATTAAAAATGAGGGCATTCTCATGTCTTCTCATCCTTCTCATATCCCACTTCTCCCTCATCCTATAATTTCTTCTGATGTGCTAGTTACAGAGGGTGTAGACATACACCTCCGGATTTCTCCCACTTCCCCTCATCACAACCCTACACAGCTTTTCATAAAAAGAGCTTTGATCATGTGATTGCCACATAACTGAGGCAATCAGTATGAATGAGGAGCTTCAATCTGAGGAGGGGTCACTGGACCTGAAACTTTACTCTGATTTCTCTCTGCAGATGCTGCCAGACTCACTGAGCTTTTCCAGCAATTCCTGTTTTTGTTGCTTCTAAATTATTGAAAGTATTTTCCGACTTTTGCTTTTGAACTAAGCTTTGCATGCACATTAGTCCCTAACAATCCATAGATGCTCGTTGTCTGAAGATCAGTCATACAAAAGGATGGTATTGGTGGATGTGCTGAAAAACTGTCTCGACAACAGGCAGACTTTGTTCACATGTATTCATTTATAGATCTCAGCTGCATGTTCCAATTGGTAGTACCTGCTTTTAAACTTAGTATTGACCATTATTGAAGAAACAATATTGTGTTTTATGCCTTGTTGATATGCAGAAATTAATCTCACCAGATTTTTATATGAACAGGAGCTTTATTATAATATTTCACATAGTGTCTGCTATGTTTCTGCTAGGTTTTAGTATCAGACGCTGGACTAACAGAACAGGATGAGCAGTCAACAGACAGATACAGTCAAATAATTGAACATGACATCTTAGTGCCCCCACCCCCACTCTTGTAAAACAGGAGGCCTTCATTTTAAGTTAAACCATCTGATAAAACAAACATATGTGCATCCAATTGCTTCTTAGCATTCAGCATCCGTTTCCTCTAAGTGCAGATAGAGTCTTTAAAATATGGTGGTTGCTTTTAATGGTGTTGAGATTTACAAATTTGAAATTGATTTTAAATTTGAAAGATTTCATTCTGTGCGATCACCTTGATGAGACAGAAGGTCAATATCACGGTCACTCGTCTGAAAGGGAAATGTCTCCTCTTAATCACTGCCCTCAAAACCTGGGCTGCTTGCGATCAGTCATCTCTCATTTCATTTTGTGTTTGATGAACCTGCTGGAGATTTTTGAGAACATAACAAGAGGAAGAACACGTGGATTGTCTGAAAGCTTTTGATAAAATCTCACATAAATATCAAAGCACGTGGGATTGGTGCTAAGACACTGGAATCAATTGAGAATGGATTAGTGAATAGAAAACAAAGTAGGAATGAATGGATCTTTTTGGCAGTGAAATAGTGACGAATAGGCTGTCAGAGAGATCAGTGCTTGGGACCCAGCTAACCTCAATAGAGATCAATGAGTTGGATGAGGACATCAAATGTAACATTTCCAAATCTGCTGACAACACAAAACTAGGGGGCTTGGGGTGGTGAGGGGGATGCAAAGATGTGACTTAGATATGTTGCATTAGTGGGCAAATGCTTGGCCGGTGCAGTGTAATGTACATTAAGTGTGAAGATATCCACTTCAATAGGAAAAATCAAAGAGCAGATTATTATTTAATAACTTGGCAATAACTTGGGAATGTTACAAAGGACCTGGGTGTCCTTGTACATCAGCGCATGCAGGTACACCAAGCATCAGGATGATAAATGGTATGTTCAGCTTTAACTGCAAGGAGGTTTGAGTAAAGGAGTGATGAAATCTTACTGCAGTTGTCAAGGGCGATGTTAGGTTCACACCTGCAGCATTGCATGTAGTTTTGGTTTCTTTACCTTAGAAAAAATATGCCTGTCGTGGAAGGAATACAAAGAGAGTTCACAGCTTGATTTCTGGGATGTTAGGTTTGTTGTGTGCGGAGAGAATAGATCGACTGGAATTTAGAAGAATGTGAGGGGATCTCATTGGAAAAATCGAAGAGGGCTGGACAGACTGGATGCAGTGAAGATATCCCTGGCCCAGTGGACTGGAACAAAGGGCCACAGTCTCAGGATATGCCATGGTTCATTTCAGATTGAGGTGAGGAGAAATGTCTTCACTCCAGATCGTGTACCCGTGGAATTCCCTATGACACACGACAGTGGAAGCCGAGTCACTTAATGTATTTAAGAAAGTAATTGACAGATTTCTAGAGACTAATGGTATCAAGGGTAGGAAGTGGGAGTTTGGTGTAAAGATAAAGGATCACCATGGTTATGCTGCATGGCTGTACAAACAGAAGGAACCAACTGCTCCTATTGTCTATCTTTCGATGTTTCTGTCCAAGTATGAAGCAACTAGTCTACTTTGCTCTTAATAGACATACAGACAGGTGTAAAAGTCATTGAGCAGTTATAATAGGGGACTTTAAGTGCCGTATATAGTCAGGGATAATGGGAGTGTAAGGGGCAGCAAGGGGTTAGTATTTCTAGATTGTGGTCAGAAGAATTCCCTATAACAGGAAACACTACTGGAGCTTGTTCTTGGGAGATAAGATCAAGTAGACTAGGTGTCGGGGGTGGGTCCATTTCAGCCATAGTGATTGTTGTATGTTTAACTTGACAGTGGAAATTGAAATTGACCAATTCAGAGTAAGGTTATTGAAGTGGGTGGGCAGCAGACTTAAAGGGTCAGGAACAGAGCAAGGTTGGCAGGAGAAACAGTAACTGAATGACAGGTACCTGCAAATACAAGATGATCAAGATTAATTCCCTCAAAAGGAAAAGGAACAACAAACAATCCAGAGCTCCCTGGATGACAAATGAGACAGAAATTAAGTTAAAGAAGGAAATGTGTACTTAAGGCAAGTCTTAGGCATTAAGTACAATGGAGAACCACACTATATACAGAAGTGCAGAGGGAGGTGAGAAAGCAGTATGAGAAGCACTCAGAGGTTATGAAAATAGTTCATCAGCTAACAGAATACGAAATCACAAAGCCTGCTAAAGTCATATCAATATTAAAAGGGTGATAAAACGGAGAAATAGGAATGGTTAGGGATTTACACTTGGATCCAAGAAACATGGCTGAGGTAAGATTTATCAGTTATGAGAATAGGTTAGAAAAGCTGCGACTGTTTTATTGGAGAGGAGTAGGCTGAAAGGACACATGATAAAACACAATTAATGTCTTGAGTTGAATATGACTGTTCTTTAGAAATGTTAACTTTGTTTCTCACTTCTCAGATTCTGTCTGGCCTCTTGATTATTTCAAACACTTTCTGTTTGATGGCAGGTTTCCAGTATTCTGCTTTCATTAGTGAAAACTTGATTGTACTGTCTCCCAATTAAACTCATGCTTTCCCAAGGCCTCAAGCCTGTGGAACTCCTTACTTCCTTTTATTTATTTCTTTCTACATGTTCAGAGTTTCAAATATAAATCTCGCCATCAATTAATATTTGTAATCCTGCTGTTTCCATCCCTTGGTGATTTCCTACATTTGATGAGTCTTACTCAATAAAAAAAAGCTCCTTAGGTAACTTGGCTCATTTGGATACTACGTGAAATTAGAATTGAGAATCAAGACATTAGCTTTGCAAATCAATCACAAAGTCATGAGTTCGCACAAGTTGCCCGGTTCCCACTTAAAATTGAAGCATACATTTCCAACACAAACAAAATGGCTGATGCGATCCATCCATGCATGCACAGTTATACCCATAATGTCACAGCAGCACAATTTTCAGCTTTAAAATTACCAGGAAAATACAGCAATGATTATTATCAGTCTGTAATTTTCTTGGTTTCAATGAAAAGAAAGCTGATTAATTATCGGACAGCACTAAACTGCACCTGTATAGAGTTCAGGCTATTTAACAGTCATCAGAAGTGCCAATCTACAAAAAATTTACAATTGATTTCTGTGTTTTCCCTGATCTTACAACCAGTTTAAAACTTAATGTAAGGGATTGTTATGGCATGGTTACTTGTTAGTGCAATTGACATGTTGTATTTAGAGCTGAAAATGTGTTGCTGGAAAAGCGCAGCAGGTCAGGCAGCATCCAAGGAGCAGGAAAATCGACGTTTCGGGCATGAGCCCTGAAGAAGGGCTCATGCCCGAAACGTCGATTCTCCTGCTCCTTGGATGCTGCCTGACCTGCTGCGCTTTTCCAGCAACACATTTTCAGCTCTGATCTCCAGCATCTGCAGTCCTCCCTTCCTCCTCGAACATGTTGTATTTAGTCAGGTATGAGTCTCACCTTTCACACTCCCAGTTTGCAACATTCCATCCAGCAGGTGGCATTGCCCAGAAACACAGCCATTTTAAAATCTGCTTTTTCTGCAGCTTCAATACTTGCAGTCTGCTTTACATTTCACTGTCCCATTGGTGGTCATCTTTACCATCTGCTGATGTGTGCACCTTGATGACAATCAGCACGTTATCGCCTTGCAAATTAAAAGAGCAAGTCTTGCAGTTTTATCACACCTTGTGCAACCCAAGGTTATTCCAAAGTATTTTACAACCAATGAAGTTCTTTCCAAGTATAGCCATTGCTTTAACGTAAGAACAGACGTGCACATCACCAGATCCACCACCATGAAATAAACAAGCAGATCGTCGGTGTTAGATTGTGGCTAAGCTAAGATCTAAATTGTGGTCAGGCCACAGGGAGAGTGCTCCTGCCTTTATTAAGACCACAAGAAATAAGAGTGGAAGTAAGGCCATCGAGTTCACTCTGCCATTCAATCATGGCTGATAGGCATTTCAATGCCACTTACCCAGACTCTCGCCATATCCTTTAATTCCTTGCGAGAACGACAGTTCTTCAATCCAGCACTGAAGAATCAGTTTCCCATTATATGCTGAAACTTCTGGAGTGGAACGAGAAACCGTGATTATCTGAATAAAGGTGTGAGAATGTCAATCCAAACATTGCCTTTGATTACTTACCTGTCCTCTCCTAATCTGTCTATTTGTAATTGTAATGTGCATACTCAGTTTGCACAAGATGGACGAATAGCCAACTTCATTGCAGACAATAGATTGTTTGTGTCAGCCATAAACCATTGCCTTCTTTAAAAGAAAATGTACTGAAATATTTAGCGGTGACTTGCAGGACAGGAGCCAATACAAATTGAAATATATTAATAAAAAGCATCTAAACAGCTCAGTGACCTACCGAACAAAAACTTAACATTCACTTCTCCTGCTCCCGCGTTGTCGATGCAGGATGCTCTAATTCATGCATGTGCCTTATTAATGAGCATTTACACAATTCAAAGCCTCCCTTAGAAGTCAGATATTTGAACAAAAATGCCAAGTTTAGTTCATGCCTGTTCCTAAACCTAGATACAACTTAGTGATATTAAAATGTAACAGTTTGTTTATAGTGAAATATTTACAGACATGTTTTTGATTTGCCCTCTGACTCAGTGCTTCTTTAATTTAAAAAGTAGCATCTGATGGCAATGTTTAAATAACTACTATATTTGTCCTTGGCTGCATTCAAAGGTTAAATGCACATCAGCGTCACTGAGGAAGCAGAGATACTTGTCACGCAATCTAATATTACAGTTATATAAAGTAAGTCAGCTACATCAAACAACTCTTTTTAGTTTAGCTCTAATTATTACTAACCAATGTCCAATGGTTTTACTTATGGTGAGTCAGTGGTTGTATTCATAAGAAGTGGAGGCACTATTCAAAGATAAGAACATAAACTTGCTGGTTGATGGGTGATGTGTGAGGAAATTTCTGCTGTGCAAGAGTAGAAGAGGTACCTAGGTAGCCAACTCAGTGATGAAATGACTATTTATTGACCAAAGGTGAAAGGAGATACTGACGCCAAAAACATCGATAGATGAGTTCTCAGGGTGAAACTCTCCCAAGACAAGTGATAGCATTTGAAAGTGTTAGACTTTCAAAGAGCCATGAGGAAAAGTTTCTCCTAAAAATGAAAAGAAATAATGTGCAAAGGAGGTAAATGATCTCTCCAGAGGAGGTCATGATACAGACCCTGCCAGCTTGCTCTGAGGTCACCAACTGGGGCAGCACTGTCTCCACGTCTGGAGGGAACAGCCAACAGTGCTTCAAAAAGGTCAATGACCATCTCTGCTCCACCAGGTTAAGTGCAACACTTCTCCCTCTGTAACCTTACGCTCAGTCAGTCTGTTACAGCACCCACCAGGCTCCTCCTCTCGGGATACATTCACTTCACAGCCTCCATCTTCTGGATGTGTGAATGAGCCCCCTTCCATCCAGATCATCTTCCTGATCACTGTTCCCGTGAACTCCATGCTCTTCCCACCACCCCAGGTCCCCACCCAGCCTGTCTAAATTAACTCACCTTTCCCACCCAGGCTCTTCCATATGGAGTGACTGTGCCACCTCTGGTGGTGAATTGTACCCCCTCATGAAGCCAGGCTGATCCTAACTGTGGATGACACTCTTCCCACTTGGCTGGAGTCCCACTTTCAAATACAGTTCCTCTCTTCACAATTGTGATCCCTTCTTACCTCCAACCTGCAGCCCCAAAACCCCACAAGTAGGTTCCTGACTCTCCTTCCCACGTCAGCAGATCCTTCCCACCCATCACAACACAGCACCCCCCCACCAACCTCCCCACCACCCCACACCTCCAGCCTCCATCACCCTTTCCCCTTGCATTGTCTGAACAAACCCAATGGACTGACCATGGCTCACTCTCACTGAACGACTTGACTTGAACACCCCAGACAGGATATGACCAAACTCTATCTGTTGGCTGCTGATCTCCCCAAACTGAGATCATGCTAAACCCTGGACAAACTGCTATTGAGACACTGGGAGAACCGTGACCCCACTCCCAGACTGAAAATGTATGCATTATTCCTCACCAGGACCACCCTGACTGGCTGACTGACTGTACCCAATCCTCTAGACTGATCTCTGAGGCTGCCCTGACTTACTGCACTGTGCCCCCGTAACTGAAGGGTGCCTCCATGGAGGTCCACTCCCCATAACTCTGAGATGTAGCTGCTGCAGAGTATTTGCCTCATAAGCTGCTGGCACCTGGTGCAGGTGTGAGATGGGCATAGACCACTGCCATACCAGAAGATGTGCACCCCCTAGACTGTGGACAGCTGAACAACAAGGCCTGGTTCTGTGGCTGCACGAATAGGCATGGCAAGACAGAATATGGATGCTGTAAGCATACAGGTAGGCACAAGGTGGTGTAAGCACTAAGAGAGAAAGTAAGCAGCCCTGAATGTTGCCCAGTCCAATCCATGACCTGAATGCCCATGCACAATGTTCTTCAATACTAGTTGCTGATGTAGTTTCAATGCAAGTATACGGTGCCTAAATTGCCTACCAGCGGATCAGAGGGGGTGCCATGATTATCAGAATACATTGGCAGGGGTTGGATGCCAGCTTCATGGATAATAGAGGCAGGTGGTTGGCACCCAGGTATTGGTTCCTAAGATAGTGTTTGGTGGGTGCTGATGAATACAGAGATATGAATATGAATATTGGTTACAGCCAGGTTAAGCAGTGCTCTGATGTCCATAATGAGTTTTCTCAATGTGTATGTTGTTTGACACATTGGGTAAACTGGAAGGCTGAATATTAAAGATGCAAGTTGTGATATTAATGAGCATCATGGCCTGTCAATTAGCAAGTGCCCTGCTGCCTGGCAAAAACTTGGCCTTGTCGCTTTGCAAATCCATATGTGGTGGAATGAACAGATCCCAACATCAGCTGCGCTTTTCCAGCAACACATTTTCAGCTCTAATCTCCAGCACCTGCAGTCCTCACTTTCTCCCTTGATTAACGGGGAGCTATTTTGTGGTTCTACCATTGAATTACAAAAGGAATGAGGAGAGTGTTTTTTCTGAAACTAATAGCCTAGAAATTGCATGGTTGCATGCCCACTCTTTTATGCTAACTGGATGCTGTCCGTATGGCTCATTGTGAACCAGTGTCTACACCTGCCGTATTGGTACTGGCAAGGTCCAAATTCTGCATCTGAAACATGTTTTCGGCTCTTTGTGAATGCAGGCAAAGGACTTCATCTGTTTGAAGTTGGTGTATGTGTTTGCAGTAATGCTCAGCCATGGGATCTACTCACTCCATTTACCATATCTACTGGCTCCCTCCATCATGACCCGGGCCTTCCACCATTCCAGCATCTCCATCGATATCTACCATGTCTCTATTTCCAGTTAGTTCCTCCTTCTTCCTAGAGGACACCTAGCAGCTTTAATTCAAATGAGATCTTCCCAACTGAGTTCACACTAACCCCTTGTCAAGCCACAATTGCAATGTAAGTTGTCGATGCAGTCTTCAATGCAAGTATACAGTTCCTAAATTTCATGCCATTGGATCAGAGGGGTGCCATGATTGTTATAATGAGTTGGCAGAAGTTGGATGCCAACTTCCATGGATCATGTCCTGAGGTAACATCTGGTGCTGATGATTATAGAGATGACTATGAAACCTGAGGCTCAATATCAGTGGAGTCTTAGCCCACTCATTCAGAAACAGGGACTTTATTTTCATAAATATTCTGTAATCATCGGTAAATGGGCCAGCGTTTATAGCCAACCATTGGTACCCTTGAGATTGTGATGGTGAACAGTCTCCTTGAAGCACTGTAGTTCATGTGGTGGATTGGGTGCCAATCAAGCTGGTTGCTCTGTCCTGAATGGTATCAAGCATCTTGACTGTTTTAGGAGCTGTACTTGTCCAGCCAAGTGGAGAATAGAATCCCTACAGTGTAGAAACAGACCCTTCGGTCCAACAAGCCTACACCGACCCTCTGAAGAGTAACCCACCCAGACCTATACCCTATGACTCTACATTTATCCCTTACCTATGCACCTAACCTACACATCCTTGAACACTATGGACAATTTAGCATGGCCAATTCACCTAACCTGCACATCTTTGGATTGTGGGAGGAAACTGGAGCACCCGGAGGAAAACTACACAGACACTGGGAGAATGTGCAGACTCCACACAGACAGTCACACAAGGCTGGAATCGAGCCCAGGTGCCTGGTGCAGTGCTAACCACTGAGCCACCAGGCTGTCCAGAATATGCCGTCATATTTCCAACTTGTGCTTTGTTGAGATGGAAGGATTTTGGGCAGTAAGAGGTGAGTTACGCACTGCAGCATCTTAGCCTCTGACCTGCTCTTGTAGTTACAGTATTTATATGGTTAGTCTGGTTTAGTTTATGGCCAGTGATAATCCACAGGATGTTGACCATGCAGGATTCAATTATGTTAATGCCATTGAATGGTAAGTGAAGCTGGCTAGATTCTCTCTTAGTGTAAGATATATACAAGATGACATATGAAATTTGATAAGTTAGTTTGCACTGGTTCCAGGGCTGTTTGCAGCTAGTGTGGTTCGGAAAAACATTTCATTTTAGTATCTGTGGAAAATGCAGACAAATCACAGATCTAGGACACAGGCTTTGTTACAGAGTGGGACCTGCTGGTGAGATGGGAACTGAGATGGAATAGGCCTGCACTATTAATGTTCTATAACAGCTAATGTATTAAATATTTCCAGACAGATACAATATCTACCTGTGATACATCTGAAATAGCAAAGCATTCCATAGGATTACGTTTTGTGACTCAATATTATGATGGTGTTGAATGTCATCTTTTTTTATTAGTATTTTATGGTGTCAGCTTGGCACAGTGGTAATATTCTGGTGTGGCTTTAAAACTACTCCAGCCTCTTGAAAAGCAGGATTTACTGAGGCGGTTAGGATCTCACCAACATACCTCTGAGCTGATTAATTCATGGTAGGAAAGTCCAGAGATGGCCTTATAGCTCTGCTGCCACTTCAGGCCTGTAAGAGGGCAACTAATCAGCTGTTTGATATGATTTACCATCTGCTTATCCCAATCAGGTTAGTGTGCATTGCGTCTACCCATAAATGAGCCTAAGCCTGCCATTGCTGGAGCAAACTACCCTGACAGTTTTGAACAACAGGTGAAGTTAGCCATTTCACACTACTGCTATGCAATAGCAACACAAGTTGTATTTCGACTAACAGAGTGCTGTTGTCGGGACAAAATGATATTTTGCCTATCACACAGTGAGAAATGTGGGATATGATTTTTTTGTCTGCTGTAACACCAGGTATGGAGGCCATAGATCCCAATGGCTAGTGGATTCGGTTGTTTGTGATAGGCTGAAAACTAACCATGCACAGCCAGCAGAAGCTTGCACAACTCAGACATCATGGCTTAGTTAGATGTGATTCTGCACTTGCAAAATAAGCATGCTAAGAATTACACCGGCAATCGATTTAAGATGATTAGCTGGGCCCACAATCCAGCTCACTTGCTAGAAGCTATATGTATTCATTCACTGGGAGCTGTCTCCTGCAGAAAAAAAGGATTTTGTCTAGACAGTGCCTCTTTTTGAGATTAGACAAAAGTGTCAGGTACAATAGTTTGATGGTGCATTCTCTAATTGAAGTTGACTTGCCAATAAATCAGCACCTTTTTTTCTCTTGCCGTGTAAAATGTTGCTACTTTATAACTTTGACATTCCTGTCTCTGTCTTGATAAATGCAAGATGAAAAGCTTCAACAATATGAATTACTGGAGGAAGAAGATTCACCTAGTTCACATCACCTTATTCTGGTGGTCACATGAAATCATGTTAACAGCGTTAACGAATCATAGCAATTAATCCTTAAGAATTAATGCAATAGATCTGGGAATCGCACAAGGAAAGCCCCAGTGGTTGAGAACTTTGACAAACATAGGTCCAAGGTCACCTCTTTCCCTTCAAGCCTGTTACCTGCACCACTTATCACATCCCAAATTAATAATATACTACATTCTCTAATATTCTGTAAGCTTTCTGAATAACAACTAATTTCTGGAGCAAATTTTGATCATCCACTTGATTTTCTGGGGCCATTACTTCCCAGCTAACTATCCAGTCTACTCAACATGACTCTGCAGTATGCTACAAGCTGGACTGAAATAGCCTCGAAGGAACTTGGCAGAATGCAATCAATGTGTGTGATTCTATTCTTGACTTTGTACATTTCACATGATCAAAGCTATGCATCAAACATTTGTTGTTGATAATGCATCTCAATTGTATGCTCATTAAAATAGTTTTGATAAAATCAAGCAAACTTAAATAAATCAATATAGAATGTATGGATTTAGAGGGCTAGACTCAGAACATTTTCAGGTACTATATAGTCCATATAGTCACCTTCACTAATTCGTATTAGCATAAAATCTTAAATTGGTAGTGACATGGCAACCAAGTCCTGGAACAAAGGCTGTGGAATTCTTTCACTACTGAAAGGAATGTTTGTCTTTATACTGTACATGCTCTTCACTCTCTGGGATAATGTACTTCTGTATTTCTACATAAAAAAGCACTGAAAGGGTTGTTTGAATATCAAGAGCCCAGCTTACCATATAGCATCTTGAAGGGCTCTGTTGTTATGTCTGTTTTTAGCATAGATCTGTAAAATATTCCTCCTGTGCAGAAAGGTGATTGACAGCTTTTTGGAGGTGGATGACAGAGAATAATTTCCTAAAATTAGAGCTTTATATCATTAGATTGCCATGGAATTTCTGTGACTCCCATTTATCTGTGATTCTCGAATGAACGTTTATTCCAATTTTCTCTTATTTTTCATACATTTTTTGAAAGGAAACAAAGTAGAAGAGAAAGGGGCACAAGGCAAAAGCTTGACGTCCCTTTGCCCATTAAATGGACCACCTGTCTCATTGGTTGGGACCTACAGGAGTATATCGGGGGAGCAGACAGAGAGAGAGAACTGGTCGTGACCCTTCTTGTGGTTCCATAGTAACATTTTGTTAGATGTCATTAATGAAATCTTTATGTTTGGACCAGACTCTAGTCCCATTTATTGCAGACCTATTTAGTAGAAAAATACAAAAAAAACCCTTCATTTAAGCATTTTTAAGATGTAGATGGTCACTTTTTACCTGTGATGGTATTTGTCATCTACAGATGATTTCACTCAATAACATTCTCTTATGAGATTGTTGCTAATTCTTGAAAAATGACATTTAGGCCACATCAAATAGACAGAACTAATTTTACCATTCTCCTTTTCTTAAACTGTCCAAACTTAAGAATATTTTTTACTATTCCTGTTCTAGTTCCCAAACTTTTAATTGTTCTAATCCATATTGTTCGAGCTCATATAAACTATTCTCATCTATGTTTTCCTTTCACTATAATTTATATAAATCCCAAATTAATATATTCAAACTAATTACACCCTGATAAATTATTCCAAGTTCTCAAAACAAAACATATTTACGGTTTCCATCTTCTAACTGAGACACGTCATTTTTACATTCTACCTCCTTCATAGATCTGGGAGAACCTTTACTGTTCACTGAATTACTCTTAAAACTGAAGTCAAACATTTCAATTTGATTCCCAGGCATTAACATTTATTTCATGTTCTTTATTTATTCTTAGCTATCTCAGTTTTATAAAAATTAACTTGTTAAATTCCTTTAGACTTTTCATATTTCAGAATTATTCCAAATTCAAATATCAATATTGTTGCATTAACAGGTTTTCTTTCATTTTCAGTTCCTTTTTTTTAAGATGTGCTGTTTCCATAGAAGCTATGTGAGTGTGTGGTAATCTGTCAGTATATTCATTCATTATTTTTTATGCCTCTTTTCCTTGACCAGCACTTGATGTTTCTCACTGCCTGCCTTCCAGAAAAGGAAACAAAAGAAACGAACATGTTTTGAAGCTCTGGTCAAGCATACCTGTTAGAAAATGTAAAGAAAAAAACATAACATCATAAAGTACAAAGCTATTTGGAGTTAGACAGATAAAAACTTCCCGACATTCAAAGGTCAGAGCATAATATTCCGTTTCATGTGACCTTTACTTTAACAAGTTCTATTTCAAACATTGATTTCTGACTTCTATCCTGAAAATATCTTTTATGTCTTTTCTTCAGATAGTCAGTTTCCTGTCAGTGAGGCTTCAACTGGATTGTTCTACTGGTTTCTGGGGGTGTGACTTATTTGTGTGGCTGTCCTGATTCACTAGTGTGGTTCTTCCTCCTCACCTAATGCCTACTGTCCTGAGTCCGCCTTCATGCCCATGTTAGTCTGAGTCTCTTGCCTTACCTGTGAATGGTAAATCAGAATGTTACCCACATGAATGCAGCATCAGTCCCACAGATGTGAAATGAGATCCTGAGGGTGAGATTAACTATTGTTGTTGTTCAACTTGACAAGCCATCAGGACACTCAGATGCGGGTTACAATTATTCATTTGAGAGAATGCAAGGAGAGTCAGCCTTAACAGTCTAAGATTAAACTCTGCAAAAACCTACAAGTTTTCAGAGTTTATACACTTCAGATGACATACCACTTAATTCCCACAGCACTTACACCAGACATTGTTCCTGTCCACCCAAGGCCTCCCTTATGCTGATGATTGTACAATCTAGGCTACATCCTCGTTTCTATAACTCACTGCTAGGTTTGTTTTTTTTGCCATCTACTTACATATATTTCAGTAGAAAATTGTTTAAACTAATCTGTATTTAACATTTTCGGCTTTAACCATGTTATCACTTAATAAAACTCAAGGCAATCAGGAAGATCCAGGATAGTTTTGTGAAAGGAAAATCATGTTTAACCAATTTACTGAAGTTCTTTGAAGGGGTAATATGTACTGTGGATAAAGGGGAGCCTGTATGTGGATTCCTGGTTTGATAAGGTGCTACATGAAATGTTATTGTGGAAAGCTAGAGCTCATGGTTTAAGGGGCAGCATCTTAGCATGGATAGAAGATTGGCTGACTGGCAGGAAATAGAGGGCATGCATCAATCTGATTGAAGAATGAGATGATCGAGTCCAGCATGGTTCTGTGCTGGGGACTGAACTTTTTACAATTTTCCTCAATGATTTTGATGAGAGGAAAAAAGGCTTGGTAACCAAATTTGCAGATGATCCAAAGATAGGTAGGAAAGTACATTGTGAAGAAGGCCCATGAAGGAAGCAGGTGGACGTGTTTAGGTTGACAATTTGGGCAAAAATCTTGCAGATGGCGCATAATGTAGGAAAATGTGAAGTTGTTCACATTTGACGGGAAGAATCAAAAAGCAGAGTACTACCGAAACGGAGAATGGCTGCAACAATCTGAGAGATCGGGTATTCTAGGGCATAAGGCACAAAATGTTTGCATGAATCTACAGAAATTAATAAGAAGGCTAATGGTGTGCTATCCTGTATTATAAAAGGAATTCAACATAAAACTAACGATTTTATGATTGAGTTGTACAGGGCATTGGTGAGTCCACATCTTGAATACTTTGTGTAGTTTGGTCTCCTTATTTAAAGAAGGGTTGAAGGCAATTCAATTGAGGTTTATTAGATTGATACTTGAAATGAGGGAATTGTCAAATGAAGTAAATTTAGATGGTATGTCATTGCTTCCACTGGTGTTTTGAGAATGAAGGGTGACTTGTTTGGAGTGGATAAGATCCTGAAGCTCTTGACAAGTTGAACATGGAAAACATGTTTCTTCTTGTGGGTGAATAGGGGCTGTGTTCACAAATAAAGGGATAGCCTTCAGGATTTCTTTTCTCTCCCAGATGGTTGTGCAACTTTCAAGCTGTCTGCCTTAGAAGATGGTGGAGGTAAGGTCAACAAAAATTTTAAGGCAGCAGTAGTTAAATTTTTTTTAGGCAGGGGAATCACAGGTTTTTGAGGGTAGATAAGAACATAGAATTCAAAACACAAACAGACCTCCATGATCTTATTGAATGGGGGAGCAGAATCAGGGGACCAAATGACCTACTTCTGCTCATAATACACATGTTTGTATGTTCCTATGAAGTATGCAATATGAAAAGCTTCAACAACATACTCTTTTCTTTCAGTGATACTCAAAGTTGGTACTACCAAGCAGATATTCTGGAGGTTGACCCTTAGGCCCGCATACAGTAATAACCATTAACATTGCACTGGTGGAATAAAATTAGCCCTTTACCTGACTTGGGTAAAACTACACAAGCAAATAGTGAACTGATACTTGTGAACAATGTTTTCCTTCTAAATTAATGCATCATTAACACAACAATCACTTAAGTACATAGTACGAAAAGAGGAATGGTTAAATTTGTTGACAGTATGCACTTCATTAGCTTGTATAATTTAGGAGTCAATTTTCTTTTATTATTCTCTAGAGATGGGTAAATAGTCTCCCAGAGAACTCAAACCAACTTCAAACTGTGAAAGTGGTTATTTCCTCCTACAGTTCAGTGTAAATGTGGCTCATTTCCAAGTACCTGTTATATCATTCAAGTAAATCCTACTTCATCAGAATATAAACCCGGCAGAATTGTTTTAAGCCGTAATTTCTGATAATCCCTTCGATTGCAGACTTTGCCATACTTTGTACCCAGCTATTTATTATTCTTAAGACACAATGAAAAGAAGTGTCATGCTTTTAATTGTCAAAATGCACAAAAATTAAATTCTGATATAATCTCCAATGCTTCAGTATTGTTCGGAGCCCATTGATAATAATTTAATTGGTTCAGTGGCTATCACAGAGGTTTGTTACCAGACTGAACGTTGAATGGTACAATGATGTTTCTTAACAGGTATTCTTGACCAGAAGATCGCCAAGCCGTATTTCTTTGTCTAAAGCTGAAGCTACAACAGTGTTTGTTCACTTCCCTAATATGCCTGATCTACAGTCTCTGCTCTGACAGCCATATCCTAAAACCAGTTTTTTTCTTTTGGAGCAACAACCAAGAAACCAGCTCACCCTCCTCCGTGTTCTTCGACTGAATAAAGACCCTATTGTACATACTGGGAGTTGCAAACCAACATTAAATTCACAACAATTTAGTCGTACAACTGAGATTTATGTCCTCTTTGACCTTCAAATGGTCAGATCAGAATACTTTGGATTTCTGATCATACAAATCAAATTGCAGCTTAATTTTAAGAAAAGAAATAATCTCCATGACGAAAGCATTTAAATATCCTTAGAATCCCATGATACAATGGAAGTTGTGCAGAAAGCTGACTAATCTCAATTGGTTATAAGGCCACCATGCAATGCTGAGGGTGTCAGTTTGATAAGAAGTCTTTTGAAGAGCCTGCAAGCAAAACAACCCTGGTTAATACACAACAAAGTTTAGAGATTCTGAGTAACTTGCTTTTATTATGTGAAAACAGAAAAAAGAATTTATTCCTGAGATGAATTATTTCAAAATGGAAGAGTAATTTAAAGTCATTCCCATGAAACTATGGTGAAATAAGCACATCGAATCCCTACAGTGTGGAAACAGGCCCTTTGGCCCTACCAGTCCATACTGACCCTCTGAAGAGGATCCCACACAAACCCATTCCTTTACATTTACCTAACCTACACATCCCTGAATAATTTAGCGTGGCCAATTCATCTGATCCGCACATCTTTGGATTGTAGGAGGAAACTGGAGCATCCGAAGGAAACCCATGCAGACATGGGGAGAATGTGCAAACTCCACACAGACAGTCGCCTAAGGCTGGAATCGAACCCGGGTCCCTAGTGCTGTGAGGCAGCAGTGCCATCCACTGAGACACCATGCTGCCCATTGCACATCAAAACTATGGTCATTTTAATAATTTTGTGGATGATACTGTACCTAGCCCCTTTCATAACTATCTAATGTCATCTGGATGATGTCTGATTTAATCTGAATGCTGCTGTATGATAATAATATTTTATGTTTTTTTCATAGAGTTTTAATGGAATAGAAATGTTTTTGGGGCTGATCATCAACAAGAAAAGTTAAGCCAATTGTTGGTGGAGGGCAATCCAATTAATTTTAAGTAAACACCAAAGACCAGGCTTCAATCCAAGGACAGTCAAAATAATGAGCCAATATATATTATTACGCTCAGTTGTAGTCAAGAAAACAGTCGAAGTCTGATGTGCTGATTTAAGAGACATCATACATCTTTATAGAAGTAGCCTTTCACATTTCCAAGAATTATGTGCTGTGATTTAATTTTGCTTGATACTTGCACTCTGGTTCTGAATGCATGTTTACTGAATAAAAACACACTCATGATTTATGAATAGTAGTCTTAATAATGCTGTAAGGGCTGGCAGCGCACCTCCATTGGAATAATGTGATGTTGTTGGTACCCCAGTGGATAGAAGCCTGTGAATTTATGGGAGGGAAAGGGCCCACTCTGTATGTAAGCTACTATTTCACAAAGAGGTTGACATTTCTCACTGCAATTATTTGTTATAGGATGATGTTCAGGACTTTTCTTCACGTTGTTAACTTTCTGGGTTGTGCATTTTAATTTGAGGTTATCAATAAGCTTTTGTTTGACAATCATGTGGACCACTGAGAAGGGAGACAAAGGAACAAAGAAAAGTGAGCAAAGCGAAAATAGACGTACAGGAGGTTGATTATGTGACTGCAACATTTTTAGCATTCTCAAGGTTTCTTGTGCAAATTTTAGTTGTGTGAAAGATTAGATTAATGTGCAAACCATTATTAAGACAAACTTTACAATATGCCAGTTCATCAAAATAATGAATAAAAAGAGGGTTTTCTTTGTATTCATTCATGGGGCATGGGTGGCCAGTATTTATTGCCAGTTTCTAGTAACCCTTGAGAAGGTGGCGGTGAGCTGCTTTCTTCAAACGCTTCAGTCTACATGCTGTAGGTAGACCCACAGTGCCCTTAAGGAGAGACTTCCTGGATGTTGACCCGGTGAAAGTGAAGGAGCAGTGGTAGATTTCCAAAGCAAGATGGTGAGTGACTTCAGGGGTAACTTGCAGATGTTCCCATGTATCTGCTGCCTTTGTCTTTCTGGATGGTAGAGGTTATGGGTTCGGAAAGTGCTGTCTAAGGAGCCTTCATGAATTTCTGCAGTGTATCTTGTTGGTAGTATATGGTTGCTTCTGACGTTGATGGTAAAGGGAATAAATGTTTGTGAACGTGCTGTCAATCAAACAGGTGCTTTGTCCTGGATGGTGTGGAGTTTCTTGAGCATTGTTGGACTGGTACTTATCCAGACAAGTGAGAGGTATTCAATCGCACTCCTGACTTGTGCCTATTAGATGGTGGACAGGCTTTGAGGAGTCAGGAGGTGGGTTATTTGCCACAGGATTCCTAGTCTCTCACCTTGTCCTATCGTCACAGTATTAAATGGGCAGTCTAGTTCAGTTCAATTCACATTAGTTCCAACTGAAGTGGAACCTGTGGTCAAGTGTTGTTTATATTACTCATGCTTTCAGCTGATCCTGCTTGGCAGATGGGAAAGCACTGGCAGAATTATGTTAGATATGTCTTTGGTTTATAATTTTTCCCAAAATTATACAGATTTCACAGCTTAAAGGCAACTACCTGCAGTGTGCTGGGTACCAGCTGTATGTTTAAATTGTTCCTTCATGCAAGCTAGGCTATCCTCAGGAATCTGTGACCTGATGTTTTTGGAGAGAGTGATAAAGCATGAAGTGTAATAGTTGCCTGAGGGAAAAGTCACGTAAATCCCTTGCTTCCACCTCTTTGAAAAACTGCTACTTACTTTTACTCTCAGTTTCCTATCACTCAGCCAACCGCATACTTATGCCTTCACTGTCCTGTTTATTCCACAGGCTTAACCTTTGCTGACAAGTCTGTTATGTAGCACTTTTCAAATGCTTTATCTAACCAAAGTTTGTGGACTTTTGTCATTTGGATATTAGAAATGTGGACAATCAACAAAGTAAATACATTCCAAAAATACATTCTCTTGGTATGTCATTCTACATTCTGTAGAGTGTGCTGGAAGTTACGTTAAGATCTTTAGATCATTGTCTGGTGATGTTGGCTCATGTACTCCCTAAATGACCCATTAAAGGAACTACACAGTGCTAATATGTCCAAAACTCCAAAGTTCGATTTGGATGAAATCAGTATTACACCATGTGCCATTTTGCTTTTCTAACAGATTTAAATTGCATCAGAGTTAAAATGATATAAAGTTACATTGTTTCTAGTTACTCAATTTTTCTTAGATTCCCTACAGTGTGGAAATAGACCCTTCAGCCCAACACTGACCTTCCGAAGGGTAAACCCCCACCCCAGACCCATTTCCCTATATTTAACTTTGACTAATGCACCTAACACTATGGGTAATTTAGCATGGCCAGTTCATCTGATCTGGATATTTTTGGATTGTGGGAGGAAACTGAAGCATCTGGAGGAAACCCCACAGACAGTGGCCCGAGGGTGGAATCAAACCCACGTCCCTGGCGCTGTGAGGCAGCAGTGCTAACCACTGAGCCACTGCGCAGCCCTTATTGAAGTGCATTACAGCACATTGTCTGGTATAGTACTTTACTAACCAGACCAAAATGTCCTGGCTCTGACTTTTGATTTATATCAGGGCAGCAAATGGGGAACTTGAACTGGGTTCACTCACAATGAGAATAGATCAGCCAAGGTGTGAACTCCTTTTTATACCTACTGCTGGATGCTGGGTAAAGACAAGATCATGATCAGTTCTAATGCTTTCCAAAGTTGAACAGCTTATTAAAAACTTGCAATGTAGACTCATGAATATTCCAGGACTGATTGATTCCCAATTTGTACTGAATGAATGGATCTCAACTTCTCCAGCCCGGGGCCAAGGTGGTGGCAGAAGGGCAGGAACAGGCATCAGAGATCAGTCCTCACAACCCAAGGCCCTCACTATGAGAATTCCACAGGGAAATGTCCTAGCCCTAACTATCTTCAGGTTCTTCATCAATGGCCTTCCCCAATGATGTGGTCAGGGATGGACTAAAACTGACAATACCACGTAACATTCATGTAACATTCAGTGATACTACCCTCACCGAGTGTCCCACTATCAACATTCAATCAGCTAAACCTGAGCTAGGCCAAATGTATTGAGCAGTGCAGAGACTGCAAGCTGGATTTTTGGAATATTGGAGTGAATTCATAAGTCCTCACTGCTTGCTATCTTGAGCCTAGTGAAGACATCACAACTTAAGGGGAAAAGCAGACTCTTTCTTTCATGATGTCAAGAATCTGATTTTTTTTTCATTCTTCCCATATTCTCCCAAATTTCTTGGCATTACCCATGCTGCTAAAGGAATGGTGAAGTTATGCCCTATGTGAGGGTAGTATCACTGAATGTTACATGAATGCTATGTGGCATTGTCAGTTTTAGTCCATCCCTGACCACATCATTGGGGAAGGCCATAGATGAGGAACCTGAAGATAGTTAGGGCTAGGACATTTCCCTGTGGAATTCTCATAGTGAGGGCCTTGGGTTGTGAGGACTGATCTCTGATGCCTGTTCCTGCCCTTCTAATGTCTAATGTAACCTGTACCTAATTCAATCATGAAATAAAGTACGTTCTGAAAAGACAACTGATTCCACTTATTAAGACTGAAAACTGGTTGCCCTTTTGACAGCATAAACTAAATAGGACCCAGACAAGAAAAATAGGATTCTACCCACAAGCACAGGTGGGTAACATGAGTTAGCTTCGTGCCTAAAATAGATGGGGAGTGAGAGAGGTGAGGGATGAATTATCAATCTCAATCTTCACCTACCTCTTTAACTGAATGCAAAATATCCCATGGTACATTTTCAAATAAACAGAGTCCCAGATGTATTCTCTGAAAAACAAAAATGACTTCTCCCAGTGTCATGACCAACATCTATCCCTAAACAAATGGCACCAAAGCAGATTTTCTGGCAGCTCAATTGGTTGTAGGACTTTGTGCGAATTAGCTGCTTCATTTTCTGATAAAAGAATAGTGACTACAAGCGTAATTTGTTGCCTATGTGGAACTGAGGATGAACATGGCACTATATCAATACAAATTCTTTCTTACATCTAAATCATGGCATTTTTGGCCTCCATCTATTTGATGTAGACATTAACATAGAAAACAAGTTTTAAACAGTAATAGAACTTCTTATTTTTATCATTGTAAAATTTAAACTAGGAATAAAGATCCTTTTACACTGGCCTCTGCCTTGTGTGTGTGGACACAAAGCAACAATGCTGGATTTGTAACTTTGTGAGCAGTGGTTTATGAAAATAGAGCTGTACAGTATCTTTGTCCTTCACTAAAAAGTAATGAAGTTTATATTCTGAATGCCAGTCTCTAAAGAGAAACACCTAGATAAATCCATCCTCCATTGGTCATTCTTCTTCAGTTAAACCAAGATGATGTGACTGTGTTGTAAGTCTCATCAGAACTGGCTGTCAATTGAATAGCAGATAGTGAACCCTTATCAGGACTTTGGCGGATACTCATTCCAAGTGTTTTAATTAATATTTGTAAATGTAAATAGTTCCTTCTCTACACTTTAACACCATGATATTTAACTGTTCCCATTCAAAACATCTTCTTACATTTATTTAAAATAACAAAACAAAGCTCAGAATGTTATTTGCTATATGTTTGCAGGAATACTTGTCAAGAGATTAATCACTCCTGTTGATGTGTGTAGAATGCCCTGTCATCCCATCCTTTCAGTGCTCAAAAGTACATTATTATCTTGGTATGAAGAGTCACTGCATTGCATTTCAATGGAAAACGCAGCGTAGCAACTAGATTGGTGCCATCACTATTCTACAAATCATTTATACAGATCAGCACCACATATGAAATACAAATAATGTTAAAAATTAGCTGTTCAGAGTTAAAATTCTATAAACTATAATTTCCTGGAATTTAGAATGGTGCAGGCTAGGTGCCATTCAATGAAAACTCAAGTTTGGTTGCACATAAAGTAGGTTGCAATATATTTGTTATTTCCCATTTACATGCAACGAGCCACACACAGAGGAGCTAAAATTGTAGAGAATTAGAAGTGAGATGACAGCATCTGGCAGTTGAGATTAAAGGAGACTGAAAGAGAAATTCAAGTGCATTCAAGGTGAAGTTATGGCTGACTGAAGTGAAGACTGCACTGAGTGTTGATGAGCCATCACCTCACATATCCCTCTACTCAGCTGGAGACCAGCATCTAGAATGTTAATTATAAGTACTTTCAAATCAATTTGTTGCCATGCACATGTGGAGCAGGTGGGATTTGACTCTAGACCTTCTAGCCAAGAGTAAGGGACATTACCAGTAAGCCACAGGAACTGAGCATGTCACCTATATCAATTGACATTAAGTTCATACAAGTTGAGGGCAGTGATTGAATGGGTCCTTGAGTACAGAAATCTAATGCATAAAGGTACCATCATGGTATCCCTGCCTCCAGGCAGGAAGGCACAAAGTGTGAAGTCCAATCTCAAGATGTGATGGTCTCTGAGGTGCACAACAGTACTTCCAAAAAGGATGATTTAATAGAATATAAAATTAACATACTGTATGCTTGTTAGCATCCAGCTCACAGCTAATGCCATCACCAACAGCTTTAAAGCCATGCTGGTCAATCTGATGACACTCATGTTGTTAGTGTGGCCCAGACATGAACTGAGACCCATTCCACTGGAGTTTCTTGTTGGCCCAGGGCCCTGAAAGCCAACTCAAAAGTCCTAGTCCCACAATTTGATCTGTTGTTCTCACTGCTGATCTATTTGTGGAGGGGTGTTCCTTATGGGCTGCTGCTGCACACCCTCTACCTCATCCTTAACAACAATTCAGAGAGGCCGTGATTTTCAATGCTGCCATCTAGAGATCTCCATTAACATCGAGGAATGGCAGTGGATGATGCAGCAGTGTAATGCAACAAGGTTGTCCATGGATTGTCAGGTTACCTGTGTTTATGAGGCCTTGAGAAGTCCACATTTCATATGCATAGAGGATAGGGGAGTTGCAACATTCTATTTGCTTTTTTGAGGGTTCTTCTCATGTTCTATCTGCACTTCAATTCCACACTCCTGATTTTTGGCCAAGAGATGCAGAGAGCGATAGGTGTGTAGAGGATCTCTTTGAGGGTCTGTTCCTTGGCCTGGTGAAGGTGGCCATTAACAGGTTAAGATGATAGGAAATGTTGGGGGTAATAGACCCAACCGTCTACCTCTCCTCCAAGTTTACATCTAAGACAGGATAGTGCAAAGAGGGAGAACATGGTGCCTGTCAGTTTGATTCAGGCCTTCCATGAACAGTGAACACTATGGAGGATGTTATGTATTATCTTCTGCCCAAATTTTAGGTCAACTTTAAGTTTCTCTTAAAGTTTGGTCCACCATGCTCCTTTAATAGCAAATTCCTCAATTAATTTAATTAGTTTGATTTTGAAGTCAATTTGTTTGCAAAGAGTATACAGAGACACCAACATGACAATTAAATGAGATCAAGAGATAATTTATAATTGGAATGTGTCTTTGTGTGAGTAAATTTCAATAGATTATTAAGAATAGTATCAAACGTTTTTGTATTTGTTTAATTAAAAAAGGATTAGTAACTTATCCAATTTCATTTGTCAGAGAACAGAGAACATGAACAGAAATCCCAAAGAAAACTGTACTCTTGTCTGTAATTCTGTGTGTAAATTCCTAAAAGCGGACAACTTTGCTGGACTCATAAAATATCTGAGGGTGGTCACATGATTGTATTTCCAGAAACTTCAGAACCCACAATACTGTGAAGACATTCCAACTAAAGCTGACACAAAAGGTTTGGAAATGGGTCATCTGCCTCCAGCCAGTTGTGAACAAAGGAGAACATCAAAACCCATTATGCTAAAATGTGTGCTTGTACTTCTATAACTACCTCTTCACCTCAGAATAGAATGTCTATTTGGAGAAGTCCATCTCCAAGCCATTGCCAAGTAGATGCCTACACTTCACCTGCAAGATGGAAAATGGGTTGACCCAGTTCATTGAGGAAAATAGTATGCACACTGACCTCTGGGAAGTTATAACTCATGTGAATTAATTTGTGATGCCTCTGGATTTATCAATAACCTCTGACCTCTTCAGCCCTACCTTTAATTTCCTACATTGTGTGAAGCAAAGCAATTCCCCCGACATTTTGAATGTTTCGCCTATAAGCCCTATCTTTGATTTAATCTTCAATAGATGGGATAAATAGACAATGTCTTTTCCCTGGGGTCAGGGAGTCCAGAACTAGAGGCGAGAGGGGAAAGATATAAAAGAGATCTAAGGGGCAACTTTTTCACTTAGAGGGTGGTACGTGTATGGAATGAGCTGCCAGAGGCAGTGGTGGGGACTAGTACAATTGCACCATTTAAAAGGCATCTGGATGGGTAGTTTGAAGTTTATTACTGATATCTCAGGGAGCAATACAAGCTGAAGAAATCTATCATCTGGTGAAACTTGCCAAAAAGAAGCCTGTTACACTCTTGCCAGACTAAGTCAGAAGCCCTGCTGAGATAGTAATGACTTTTTCCTGAGGTTTGTGTGCTTGTAAGCACCTTTTGGGGATAAAAAGGATAATGTGAATGTTTTCTTTTCTGGTGTTTGTTATGAAATCTTCCAAAACCTTTTTCTCATGTGTAATATCATTCACACCTTTATTTTCTTGTTCAAGAAATGCTGTATTCTGTGTTTTAAAATTAATCTTTGGTGAATATTGTCGGTAACTGACTGCCATGGTTTAAAAAGAACAAAGTTAGGATACAACAAATTCGAATGGCACACTGGGATCTGACTTGTCCTGTATTAATCTCAGCTGGGATCATAACAAGGTAAAGGTTGACTGCGGGAGCGAAACTCAGAAAACCTGCAAACTACCTTTGAGCCATAAACATTAGAGTTTTGGTGCAAAGCTGCATAAGTAACACTTCCTAAATTAGCATATCCATAAAGGCTGAAATCCAATTACTTCCAATCAAAAGGAACAAAAGATTCTGAGATGATGTTCAATGGTTTGCTGAGAATTATAAATTATTGAACTACATTGTCAGCACTATCCATGCTTGTTCGTTTTAAATTGAAGCATTATTTAAATAATGCCTGGAGTTACAAATTATTCAAAAAAATCAATATTTCTACCAAGTGTTAAAAATGAATATTATGGTAAGAATCAGCATCTTTAAATTACAATCTTGCATGAATAAAGGTGAACAAAAGATTCAAAAAAGAATTAATTTATCTTAAAAAGATCATCAAGTGAGTTTAGAAATTCAGAAAAGTCTACTAACTTCTGAAATTGTTGCACAGCCATGGATTTATACAGATGAGGATAGTTAAATATTGTGCCAGTTTATAATTAGTACATGCACTGGAAATTGTGTGATGTAATGTGACTTGCATGTAGTCGCACAGATTGACTGCCTCAAATTGCACTGATTAATTATAAAACTGTGTGGTCTCAACACAAAAGTTGACTTGTATCCCACTAGTGACATACAAACATGAATGGGGTAGAATTGCAAACTTTTCAATTTTAAAGGAAAATGAAATTTAGATTTTGAATAAAGTCTTTGAATTGTTGATTAGTCAATTTCTGAGGATGGACTTTCTTTCTTTCAAGCTGGATAATAGTTTTGCTTTTATGTTTAAGGATTAGTGGACCTGGAACATTCAATGCCTGTATTCCCAAAGCTCATATTAATGACCAAAGAGTTCCAGATACTAAATATACTGAGTGGCCCTGGTTATCAATTCTCCAGTGACCATCCTGCCATCACTCCTACATCATTATCATTGCTTCAATTCCAAGGTGTCCAATTGTCTGATGAATTGCTTTTTGCTCTTTAGCCCAATTGCAGATTAATGATCTTTAATCTGCAATGCCTCTTAAAGATATTTATCTTTCTCCTGGGTGAACTTTCTCTGCTCCTTGTACAAGTGAATGCAAGATTCTCTGAGCATCAGCATTTAGAATTGGAATTTTCTTAAAATTTTCAGCCTTTGGGACAGTAAAAGGTGTTTGTTTACGTAATCATCAGATTGTAAATCAGAATGAAGTGAGGTGTTAGGATGAAGTGGCAAATGAGAAGGATGGTTAAGTACAGTCAGTTATGCTATAACGCGGTAGTTCCATTCTTTTGTAATTCTATGTTATAAAAACATTGTGTAATAGCAGCTCTATTTAAACTAATAGGGCAAGAATTGCGTTATAACCAATACACACTTTAAAAGTGTGCACTTTAGAAATAGTGTCCCCAATTCATCAATTGTGTTACTGCGAATTCGCATTAACAAAACGCATGTTAGGGCAGAATGACCTGTATACAGTTACGATGTTTTTAGCCCCGCTACAATCTACGGGTTTATCAATGGCCATTCCAGTAATAGCATCACTGTTTCTTCTGTGGGTTCAGGATGTCATTGCGCCTGTTAACTCCTGCTACCTCCAACTGCATGTCATTTTGTCTCACATGGTATGCCAGTGTGTATTATGCAAACTGTTCCGTGGATTGACTGCTGTGGCTGAATAGTTGTCAGTGCATACAACCTCTGAGAAGTGGGTGTGAGGCACACAGCTATGTTTAGTGTGTGAAGGTGAGGTGAAAAATAGGAATGGTAGTTCTGAGCCTTGGTTGATATTAAAGCCAGGCACGTCAAGATGCGGTGGTGATTTGAGCAGTGCCTGAAGCTGGCAGTATACATTGCAGGATTATGGCCCCTTCTGATACTTGTATCACTCTCCTTCAATCCTTACCTCCTGGTTTTGACCTTGCTGCCAGGGGGAGCAGTGTCCACTCAAAGAAAGTCCATCCTTATTTTGTACATCTACAAATATTATCTGTTCTCTGGTAAACAAATGAAGCCTATCCCATTCTGTTCCTCACAAATGCAATTTTCAAGCCCTAGCAACATTGTAAATCTCCTCTTCTGTCTCCAGAGCAGTTGTATCCTTCCTGTAATGTGGTGACTGCACTGCACACAAAATTCCAACTGTAACCTAAATGTTTTTGATCGGTATTTCTTATCTTGTCCAACAAAGGAAAGCATCTCATATGCCTACTTGACTATCTTATCTGTATGTCCTGCTATCTTCAATGACCTGTGAATAAGCAGCATGTATTGATTGTAACAAGGTCAGCCAGGTGGACCTCAGAGAATAGGAGTTCCCTGACTGGGGCTGTTAATTTGGTTCAATCAAGTAGCCCTGGCTGACAGATATAAACAGGCATGTCAGACATCCTGTTGCCTCTGAGAGCTGCTCTGAGGAAGGTGAATCAATGTCAAGGACTTTCCAAATATAAATAAAGGGTGACTTGGTGACCAGCTTTTGTGAAGTTATATAGGTATAGAATCCCCACAATGTGGAAACAGGCCTTTCAGCCCAAGAAGTCCACACTGACCCTGCAAAGACTAACCCACGCAGACCCATTCCCTTATATTTACTCCAGACTAATGCACTTAACTTACACATCCCTGAACACTATGGGCAATTTACCATGGCCAATTCACCTAACCTGCACATCTTTGGATTGTGGGAGGAAACCAGAGCACCTGGAGGAAACCCACACAGACACAGGGAGAATGTGCAAACTCCACACAGGCAATCACCCAAGGCAGGATCGAACCCAGGTCCCTGGTGCTGTGAGGTAACAGCACTAACCACTGAGCCACCGTGCCATTATTTCACAGCCAAAGGACTCTCAACTGCAATGCATGTTATCTGCAAATTTTCCAAACAAGTTTCCCACAATTAAGTCCAAATCATGAATACAATTTTGGTCTCCCTCCTATAAGAAGGATGTTGTGAAAATTGAAAGTATTCAGAAACGATTGACAAGGATGTTGCCAGGGTTGCAGGGTTTGAGCTGTAGGGAGAGGCTGAATAGTCTGGGGCTGTTTTCCCTGGAGATTCGGAGGCTGAGGGGTGACCTTATAGAGGTTTATAAAATCATAAGGGGCATGGATAGAGTGAAGAGCTAAGGTCTTTTCCCTGGGTGGGGGGCGGGAGGGGGCGAGTCCAAAACTAGAGGGCATAGGTTTAAGGTAAGAGGGGGAAAAGATTTAAATAGGACCCAAGGGGCAACTTTTTTATGCAGAAGGTGCGGTGTTTATGGAATGAGCTGCCAGAGGAAGTGATGGAGGCTGGTGCAATTACAGTGTTTAAAAGGCATCTAGACGGGTATATGAATAGGAAGGGTTTAGAGAGATATGAGCCAAGAGCTGGCAAATGGAAATAGATTCATTTAGGCTGCCTGGTCAGCATGGACGAGTTGGACCAAACGATCTGTTTCCGTGCTGTACACGTCTATGACTCTATAACTCTGTATATGTGAAAGACACCTAGCAATGAACCTTGTGGAGCACCTCTGGAAACTGCTTTACATTCACAAAAACATTTCCAGTAACCGCTAAATTTGGATCACACTCACTGCATTTCCGTGAACCCATGACTTCTTACTTAGCTGACCAGCTTATCATGTGGGAACTTGTCAAATGCCTTATGAAAATTCAACAGCACTACCCTCATCAATTCACTACTCCCAAAATTTCAATTAGTTTAGTGAGACATAACTTTACCTTAAGAAAACAGCTGACTATGTTCCTAATTAATTTGTACCTCACTAAGTAACAATTTGTCCTTTCGGTCAGAATTGATCCTAATAATTTGCCAAAATCCAAAGACAGACAGACTGGTCAATAATTATTTGACCCATCCCTCACTCCCTTTTTAAACAATGGTGCAATGTTCATCGAACTCAAGTTTCTGGTGCCTCATCTGTATCAACTAAAGATTGGAAAATGATCCGAAAGCATCCACTGTTTGCTCTCTGACTTTCTCTAACAACCTGGATTACAATGTATCTCGCTCTGCTTATTTACCTACCTTTAAGGATGTCAGGCCCTTCAGTACTTTTTTCTTGCATTATGCTTATGGTATCTAATGTTGCACTTTGCTCCTCTTCAACTAGAATATCTACATCATCCCTGTGCGTTGTGAAGATTAAGACAAAGCATCTGTTATAACTCTGGCTTGCATCTTCGATATCCATTCACAGGTTTTAAGCCTTACTGGTCCCCTGGTTATCCTCTTGCTCTAAATGTCCTGATGTAACATCTTTGGGATTCCTTGATTTTACATGGCAATATGTTTTTCATATCCTTTCTTTGTCTACCTAATTTTCTTTCTTATCTCACTGTTGTTCTTTCTGTACTTTGTGAGGCTTTCAACGGCATAATGTTTTATTGTGACTGAGATAAGTTGTTCCAGACATATAGCTGCACCTTTTCTATTCCTGGGTTCACCCCATATGATCTGATTTGATGATTCCTTTAATATTGCCTCCCACCTTACAGCTGAAAGTTAGTTTTTAACCAATAATGTTACACCCCCAATCACTTCTAAAAAGTATCCTTAATGAACCTGCACAAAGGTATTATAACACACTTCCAGGGCAGGTAAGTTTTGCTTCTTCACTGTCTGGCCCAGAGGCAGGGACACTACAACTGCAGCACAAGATCCATTCCTATCTATTTTATCCTTTCATTCTGCACGCAGTTTGGCTGAGCAACCCAGCTGAAATCAGGAAGATTGGTGATTCAGAGTGAAGTATGCTGAGTTTAAAAGTGGAGAGGTGGCCACAAAAAAGTTAAGGAGGCAGGAAAAGCATGCATCAACCACCTAACCTATTGCTATCAGTGTAGCCAGAGCAAAACAGTCGTGAAAATTGTCCTGCTATAAAGACTGAATGGCATCTTTGCAAGAAGCAGGTCACTTCCAAGCTGCTTGCTACAATAAGAAACGTGTACAGAATAAGCCAAAAGAGAAGTCCTCAAATATGGCAAGATCTGAGCAATACCTTTGAGAAATGTTTCCTCTGAGAGATCCCAGAGGAAAGCAGAAAGTTGGACTACTATCCTTGTTATTGACTCATTATTGACTTTCGGCGGGATGTTACTCATGCTCTCCTATGCATTAACAGCACAGAAGTGGAATGAGTGGAGAGTATCAAGCTCCTGTGAGTAGTTATCCATAACAAGCTTTCTTGGACTCTTCATGTGGACGCACGGGTTACAAAGGCTCAACAACATCTTTTCTTCCTCAGACAGCTGAGGAAATTTAGCATGATGACGAATACCCTTGACAACTTTTATAGGTGCGCCATTGAGAGCATTCTGTCTGGATGTATCACTACCTGGTATGGCAACTGTACCATTCAAGATCGGAGACGGTTACAGAGCGTGATGAACTGGGCCCAGACAATCACAAAGGCCAACCTCCCATCTATAGAATCCAGGCCCGCTGTCAAGGATAGGCCGCCAGCATTCTTAAAGATCCATTCCACCCAGGCAATGTTTTTCTACAACTTCTACCATCGGGGAGAAGGTACAGAAGCCTGAACACATGCACCAGCCAGTTTTGAAACAGTTTGTACCCTACTGTTGTTAGAATACTGAATGGACTCACAAACTCTTAACATTTGCCTGTATCTGTGTTTTGTTTTTGCTGCTGTTTAGCTATTATTTACTAACTATGCTACCTAGCTATGTGATTGCATGTATTTCTTGCAAGACAAAGCTTTTCACTGTGCCTCGGTACACGTGACAATAAATTCAATTCAATTCAATTCAATTAAGGGAAACAAAACTTGCTTTAAATCAGACACAGGCACAGCAATTTTGTTTTTTCTGATACTGAACTGTGGTTGGAGAAAAGCTGTCATCACCTACATGGGCTAGTTGGCGTAGATCTCAAAGTTCATAGAATCCCTTCAGTGCAAAAAGAGATTAGAGGACAACTGAAGGCAATTTTTCAATGTATACAGAGAGAGAGATCACTGAAACCTTTTATCTGAACCTAAACCAGAGTTGTTCATTCTTAAGCAGGAGAGCCTGTACTGACTTACATTGAATTTGCAGAGTAAGTGGAATGGAAATCTGGGAAGATTAGCCTAAATATCACAGTTGAGTTTTTGCAATTGTTCACAGAACTAAAAAAGCCAAAGACAGATAACACAACATTCTATACTCTGAAACAAAACTCACATGTCTGCTTATACCTTGAAAATGTCCTCGTCCACTGCTGTCCCGGTAATGAGATGGTGTCAGTGCCAAAACCCTAATGGATATAACAAAACATGCTGAACAAAGCAATTGAACACTAAATTCATCCAATGTCACCCCTGGTCAAAAGCTTAGTTGCATTGAGAAAGAATCCAATCTTCACTATTGAATTGGTTTTGGTAACTATCCCTCAATGAAGAATCTAAGATTGTCAAAACCTTGACTACACTGTTTGGAAGCTTTAGTTCTGACAGGTTACCTTTCAGCATCACATCAGCACCAACACTTTTCCAGATAACAATGATAATGTCAAGGAGGACTGGACTGAACATTATGTCACAAGGATGAAGTTCTCACCCATGGATCCATGCTTCAATGCTTTTGGGAAGCAAGACTTAGACTCAGCAACAAAAGTGAATCCTCACAGTTGTCTGTCAAGTTCCTTGGGTACATTGTGAGTGCATGCAGTGTCAGAGTTAACCCACAGCTGAGAAGGGAAACCAAGGAGGTTCCAGCTCCTTGAAATGTGACTGAGCTCCAGAGATTCACAGGGACACTAAAGCAAGTTGGCAAGTTCCTTCTCAACCTAGCTGTCAGCAATAAGCCATGACATCAGCTGTTTGGAGAGGAACAGGAAATGGTATTGGAGAAAGCATCACTGAGGTCTTTCTATGAAATCAACAAGATGTTGATATCGCCTAATGTCATTGCTATATGTGCATCATCTACTGAATTTGGAGCTGTATTCCTTCGGGTACAGACAGGTGAAAATGTAGACTAGTTTATTACACATCTCATTCACTGTCGGAGACATACTGGATTTTTAGGGGGGTTGACAGGGTACGTGCTGAGAGGATGTTACCCCTCATGGGCGAGCCGAGGAACAGAGAGCATAGTCTCAAATAAAAGGTTGCTAATTTAAGATTGAGATGAGGAGGAACTTCAGAGGGTTGTCAGTCTTTGGAACTCCTTGCCCCAGGGAGCTGTGCTAAGGCTAAGATAGACAGTAGGGGAATCAAGGGTTACAGGGAAAAGGTAGGAAGGTGGATGTAAGGAATGTTCCTTTAGCAATGGTCCTGTTCAACAGTGGAGCAGGCTTGCAGGACTGAATGACCAACTCCTGTTCCTACTTCTTCAGCCCTTATGGTCTTAACATCCTGTGGTCGTGAAAGAAGTATTAGCTGCTGCCTGGGCTTGTGAAAATTTGCAGATTATGTTCCTCAGCTTCGCTTCAAGGTACAGACAGAGCAAAACCACATAGAGACAGTTTTAAATTGTAAGGAGAATCTCACACAATAAAACAGAGTTTTCCAATGACTACTGCAAAGAGTTTGTAGCATTAAGTGGATTTGGCCTCACTACCAGCTTGCCAAGATATATTCAAGCCAATGGTGAAGCTGAAAGATAGGTCTGTACAATGAAAACATTGCTGAAGAAGAATTATGACATTTCAGCTTGCACTTCTGAGCTATCATTGAACACTAATCCAAACTGGTTTAGTTCTATGGGGAGTAGGCCAATCCACATGGGATGGAGATGGAAAACTCTCCTTATTTATCAGTTTACTAGAGAGCAAGAATCAAAGATCAGTCTGACAATATCCATTTGTTATCCCTCTCTTGTTATCATTTCCTGCCCTCATGGTGTCCTATTCTGGCAGAAAACAATCTGAAGAAGTTTGAGTGGTTTAACTCACAATAGTGGACTTCAAACCCATAGCTATCTAGCCATGGAACAAATGTCAGTCATAGCCACTGAATCACTGAAATGTGCAAATTCTGAAATGACTGGCTGCTGAAGTACAAGTAAGAGGTGAAATCTAATTTGGTCAAGGCCTTATAACAGCTTTAAGGAGGGTATCCCTATCCCTCATATGGAAAGGAATAAAACTTTCACAGCAGAACACAACTCAGGCTTTATTGCAGTAATCCATCACTAAGACATTATAATACAGCAAAACCCTGATTAATTAGAAAGAGGTAGCTCCATGGAGAGTTCAGAGACTGCAACCGCAAAGTGTGCTGAGACACCAATTATTTTGGATCAGACGTTGGGTAAGGTAGGGTAATTTCTTTCATCTTCACAGAATATAACAATTGACTGCCATGTTCAGAATATGTTCAAACTTCAAAATTAAATTTGAATATGAACTGACTCACATATTGAATCCTGCTGTTGCCTATAGAGTAATTCTAGCTGGGTCTTGCAGCTTACAGTTGTGGACACATTTGCATAATGTAAATAGCTCACCAGTAATCTATTCGTTGAGCACATTTCTCTTTGCAGTAGCAAAGGCCAAGGCTGCAGCACACTAATTAAATGAATGTAACACATCTTAAAAGGAGTAGGGGAGTCCAGAATTTGAGGGCATAGGTTTAGGGTGAGAGGGGAAAGATTTAAAAGAGACTGAAGGGACAATATTTTCACAATAGAGGGTGGTGCATGTATGGAATGAGCTGTCAGAGGAAGTGGTGGAGGCTGGTACAATTACAGCATTTGAAAGGCATTTGGATGAGTACATGAATAGGAAGGGTTTCAAGGGATATGGGCCAAGTGCTGGCAAATGGGACTAGATTAATTTAGGATATCTGGTCAGCATAGATGGGTTGGAGCCAAGGGTCTGTTTCTGTGCTGTATTTCTATAACTCTCTGAATCTCTGAACACTGGGCAATCCACTTGAGCTTTGAATAATTCCACAGTGTCAGCTTCAGAAGAAGTACTGATTAAACAAACAAAGTCATAGTGGAAGTGAAGTAATAAACTTTGATTGTTTCACTTGCTGACATTGCTAAAATACATTGTTTCAGTCCCTGAGGCTCACAGAACTACAGAGGATGCTCTGTATGCTTGAAACAGAAGCATGGGTAAAACCTCAGGCCCAGTCTTTTACTAACTGATCATTGTGAGGGCTGATGTAAACACACAACAATCGGTCACTTTATTTATCCCTTGGATGATCAGTTTGCATTTTGTAATATTTCAATTTATCAAAAGCCCCTAGCAGCATCTGCTTTAGTCAGGCTCATGTCGATAAGGGATTGCCTTCAGAATGTGTTTGCTTTTTTTACATGACTGCGAACTACATCCACTAATTTGCTAACAGATCCCTGCACATCTTCATTTCTCTGCTTCAGAGCCAGAATAAACCCTTAATGGGTAAGTGCTCATTTACTGAATTCTTCCAAATGAGAGCTGGGAATGAGACCCTTCTTGACAAAAGGTATTACCCACATTATGAGGTCAAAAGATGTATAATGAATCTTGGTGAGTTGTTTCAGTGCATCTGGTAGATAGTATACATAGCTGTATCTTTGTATTGGTTGTACAGAGAGTGAGTATTGAAGATGTTAGTTGGAGTACCAGTCAAATGGACTGCTTTGCCCTAGATGGTTTCAAGCTTTGTGAATATTTTTGGAGCTTTACCCCTCAAGGAAAGGAGACAACCTGACTTTGCGGAATCTGGTGAGTTAATCACCATAAAATTTCCAGCCTCTTACCTGTTCTTGGCTGGTCAGTTCAAATTCTGATCAATGGTTACCCCAAGGATATTGATAATGGCGGATTCAGTGATGATAATGCAACTGTATGTCAAGGAATAATGGTTAAATTCTATCTTGTTGGGGATAGCCATTGCCTGATTCTGTGTGGCTTGAATGTTATTTGCCATTTTTCAGTCCAAGCATGTATGAGGTTGTTCAGATCTTGCTGCACATTGGCACAAATTTCTTCAGCACCTAAGGAGTTGTGAAAGGTGCCGAATATTGGGCAATCATCAGAAAATATCACCATCTCTTATGTTAAGGTGAAAGGAAGGTCATTGATTAAACAACGAAAGATGGTTAGGCACAGGACACTATTTTCAGGAATTCCTGCAGAGATAACGTGGGTCTGACATGCTTCATTCCAACAGCTACAGTTGTCTTCTTTTTGTTTTAGGTATGACTCCAACCTATGGAGGGTTTCCCCCTTGTTTCCTATTGACTCCAGTTTCCCTAGGGCTCTTTGATGCCACAATCGGTGAAATTTGGCCTTGATATCAAAAGCAGTTATTGTCACTTCCCCTCTTGAACTAAGCTCCAGTTCTAAACTTGAGACAGTTATCTAAGAGATTTGGAATGAAATTCCTCAACTTTTTTCTTCTGAATTTCAGTATTTTTAGCTAGATTTTTGCTTCTACCAGGAGTCATATGATCTCAGTTGGACTACTTAGTCTCTATCTTTGGAAGCACAAGTCAAGGGACAGGTAAACAGGCATTTTCTCTTCATCATTGTTTATGGATCATGTACATGGCAAATACCAGTAGAGGCACTAGGTGTGTTATGCTTTGATGCAGATCCCAGTCCCTTTGTTATTCTGTACTGCCACAAATGGTGCTTTTCACAAAGTCAAGGTTCAGATTGTAAAAGACAAGAGGAGAATGTGAAGATGGTAATGTGAAGAACAAGATTGTTCCTGTTTAAACTAGTTGTATTTTTTCACGGTGTAGACATCTTTTTAACATGCATAACCTTATGTACACTTGAAGTTTAGGCAACTTGGCACTTTTGAAATTTGATGGGAACCTCATAAAAGAAGTATTTTTCAGAGCAAAGTGCTTGGGGGACAAAAATTGTTATGAATTATATCAACTTTTGAATAATATCTATTGATGATTCTGGTCACTCTACTGTAGCGTGGATGTTATTTTGCTGGAGAGAGTGCAGGGGAGATTCACCAGGATGCTTCTTGGACTGGAAGGTTTGAGTTATGGGAAAGGCCGGATGGGCTGGGACTGAGCGGTGACTTATAGAGGTTTTTTAAAATCATGAGAGACAGAGATAAGGTAGATAGCCAACAGCTTTTCCCCATGGTAGGGGATTCTAAAATAGAGGGCATAGGTTAAAGGTGAGAGGGAAGAGATACAAAAGGGCAATTTCTTCACAAAGATGGTGAGTGTCTGGAATGAGTTGCCAGAGGTAGTGGTGGAGGTGAGTACAATTTTGTCATTTAAGAAACATTGGGACAAGTATATGGATTGGATAGGTGAAGGGATGTGGATCAAACGCAGGCAAATGGGCCTAGATTAATTGTGAAAACTGGACAGCAGGGAAAAGTTGGTTTGATGGGCCTGTTTCAATGCTGTAAATCTCTATGACTCTATGAGATTCTCAAACATAACAGAGGGACGGAAATACATTTTAAGAACAATTCCATAATATTTCTTAAGATAACTAAGGAAAATGTCAGATGCTGGAAATTTGAAAGAAAAATAGAAAGTGCTAGAAAAGACAGATTTTGACATTTCTACCACGTAACCTTCATAAAATCCAATGTTGCCTATGCTTTGACATTGTCTAAAGGAGTCAGTAAGTGAAGATTTCTAATTAATTCTAATCATGGTGTGAATATTATTTCTGGCACTACTGAACCTAGTAGTGTTGAATTGGAGCCAGTACTATACTTTTCTGTATAGTCATGGGAATAAAAGCAAGGGAAAAATACAATACTCTAGGGGCTTAAACATATGTTAGCTCTGATAGTCATCATCTGAAAAGAAAGGCTGACTGTAAATAAAATCTTTGCAATACCAGGAGGACGTGAATACTTTTAGAACTGCTGCTATCTGTAAATGAAGGTAATGTGGCTTTCCCTGGAGTCTTTGAATTTCCATCGCTCTGCTTCATATTCACTTTCTTTCTGCAGTGTGTTATTCTGTGCATCCTTGGGCAGTAAACAGCTTAGGATCTTTCGGGATTCCAATGAATTGCAGCTAATATCCTGTCTATGAATCCATCAACTCCTCCCATAACTTCCAGAATAGTGTGACAGCGACTCAAAAAGTCAAGAAACATTCTCACTTTTCCCGGACTGAGGATACAATTTGGGCAACAGTTGGCTTATGAATATGCCAAGGAGTTCATTGCAGTGTAATTAATTTTAAGAAAATGACTAAATGCTATATCAACATTAATCAAGTTGCTATTAACACGGAAATGACCTAAGAAATTACTCAGCTTTGGAGTACCGAAACTGTGGACACATTCAATGGACAAATTTCCTGTGACTTTCCAGTCACATTCTATTCCTGGTGAAGACCCTGTGCTTAGGTAGTAACCCCAAACTTGCTGGGTCAGCTGAAGTGGGGAAAACATATGAAGCTTGAATAATGGAAAGGTTAATTGTTTGGATGGTGACCTTATCATCAGAAAATGACTGGACTACATCTTAATTGTTTTCTGTGCTCTCTGAAAGCATATCTGTGTTGCATTAAATGTTGTAACTCAGTAGGAGATGTACTGAACTGGTGACACCATATTTCTAGGTGAGTCCTGATTGAAAACAGACTCAGTGCACTCGATGCATTTGTTAGAAAAACAAAGTGTAGTTGAGCACAGGGTTAAAAGCTGCAAGGAAATAGCCTATATGAGCAGCTGTGAGCAGGCTGGACTTGGGTCAAGTGTCGTTTATGCCAAGAGAAAAGCCACTGTCCAGAGAAAACAAGCAGATGTTGTAATGAGTGAAAGATCTGACTGACTGTGATAGATGTGGCATTCTTGTGATTTTTGCCAGTGATCAACTGATCAATCACTGAAGACTGGTCAGTGCCAAGTATCGATCATGCAGGCTGGTAACCTAGAAAAGGAGTTTTAGAAATGGTGCCTCAGAACAATAGCTAGCTAGCTCAAGAATAAGGGTTGTCTAATCAATGACTGGACTGGAGTGATCACCTGCTTTGGACTGATCTTTGGACCATGCTGGTGGGCGGCACGGTGGCACAGTGGTTAGCACTGCTGCCTCACAGTGCCAGAGACATGGGTTCAATTCTCGCCTCAGGCGACTGTCTGTGTGGAGTTTGCACATTCTCCCCATGTCTGCGTGGGTTTCTTCCAGGTGCTCCAGTTTCCTCCCACAATCCAAAAATATGCAAGCTAGGTGAATTGGCCATGCTAAATTGCCCGTAGTGTTAGGTGAAGGGGTAAATGTAGGAGTATGGGTCTGGGTGGTATATGCTTCGGCGGGTCAGTGTGGACTTGTTGGGCCGAAGGGCCTGTTTCCACACTGTAAGTAATCTAATCTAATCTAAAGTCCAAGTAAACCAGGTCTCTTGCAACTGAAAGCTTTATGTGAGTGAGCTTGTGATGTATTACAGTTATTGCAGTATTTGAAAGGTATTTTGCTTCAAAAAAAGAACAATTGAGTATATCCTATTGTTGAAACTGCCTTGGGTTATTGATATCCAGATCAAACCTAACAGACCAGAGCAGGTAGAAATAAATGCCAACAGTACTTGATACATTAGGCCTTATCTTAACTCAGATGTTGATAGATTTGTTGTGTATTTCATTTTTTTATTGTTTCAGCTTTTCAACATTTACTCTTTTCTTTTCTAATTTGCCCTCAAACTCTCGAGCATGTTATAATTTCAGTTGGTCATACCACTGCACAAATCAGGTCTCAGAATTGAAATCTGGCTTCACACAACATTGTTTTAACATTTTAGTTGCCATGGTGGTCACTCATGAAACTTAGACTATCCACATATAGAATACAGATTCTGGATTAGTGGTGCTGGAAGAGCACAGCAGTTCAGGCAGCATCCAAGTAGCTTCGAAATCGACGTTTCGGACAAAAGCCCTTCATCAGGAATAAAGGCAGTGAGCCTGAAGCGTGGAGAGATAAGCTAGAGGAGGGTGGGGGTGGGGAGAAAGTAGCATAGAGTACAATGGGTGAGTGGGGGAGGGGATGAAGGTGATAGGTCAAGGAGGGCAACTCCAGGGCATCAATGTGGACTTCAACAGTTTCCTCATTTCCCCTTCCCCCACCTCACCCTAGTTCTAAACTTCCAGCTCAGTAACTGTCCCCATGACTTGTCTGGACTTGTCCTACCTGCCTACCTCCTTTTCCACCTATCCACTCCACCCTCTCCTCCTTGACCTATCACCTTCATCCCCTCCCCCACTCACCCATTGTACTCTATGCTACTTTCTCCCCACCCCCACCCTCCTCTAGCTTATCTCTCCTTGCTTCAGGCTCACTGCCTTTATTCCTGATGAAGGGCTTTTGCCCGAAACGTCGATTTCGAAGCTACTTGGATGCTGCCTGAACTGCTGTGCTCTTCCAGCACCACTAATCCAGAATCTGGTTTCCAGCATCTGCAGTCATTGTTTTTACCACATATAGAATACAATCAGGTAAACCTTAAAACAACCATTACCAAAAGGTTTCAACTTATTCCCCAATACCATCAACTGCAGCATTTCAAATCCAGAGAAACAACACCTCGATGTCAAATTATGTTTTAGCTTGTCTTAACTGATTCTCCCCAGTTTCTATCCTGTGAACTGCAGAGTATCATTTCATGAATATCCACAAACCCAGACCTTAGACTTCTGCAAGTTTTCAATCAAGTGCTTCTGGTCTAGACAACAAAGCTCTTCTGCTGAAAGTAACTTATTTCTTTAATTGCCCTAAAAATAAAATCAAGGAGAGAGACTATACTTGCTTGTGACCTCAATCAGGTCTCCTCCAAACTGACTTAAAATCTGTCAGTTTCAGGGTTTTCTAAACAAACAACCAAATCAGAAAACAAGTTAATGTTTACCCTACCTTTCATGAACTGCCACTGTTCTGGCAATTATCCATTAACTCCAGGAGTACCCTCTTTCCTGACAGACTAGATTACGTCATTTTTGTGTTTTGTTAAAACGCTCCACATAAGTAATTAACACCCAGAAACCCCAATTTTAACACCCAAGCTCTAAAAGTGCTGTTTAAATGTACACATATTACTTTCTATGATCATGTAAAAGATTCAGTAACGTATGGGCTGAAATTTCTGGTGGGCACAGAGCATCCAATGTTAGCTAATTATGTAAGTGTCCTAAGCTTAACTGCACACCTGCTCTCCAATCTGGCTACCTTCATCCTTGCCATCCTATTAAGGACCTTAACTAGGTTCCTGAGGCAGATAGAAAAAGGTGAGGGCTCTTCAAAACGCATATGCCCTTGGCTGGCAGCATTGAGATTATAAATTGAAAGGTGTGAAGCCAGTCAGGCTATTAAATTGGAAACTGAAACCCACTGAATTAGCCTAAGTACAGGCCTTTCAAGCCTACTGACACTGTGAAGCTGCCTTGATGGAACCAGCAACCTCTGTATATATTCTGGAAGCACTCTGACACCAGTAAAGCACTGAGAGGCCTGTAAGTGTGGTCTTCTTTGGTTTAATTTGTTACCCTCTTTGTTGAGTAACAATAGATCCAGTTCCACATTCATCAATGGGAAAGTCTCCCATAGGTAGGATTGTGTCCATCTATTTCATCACACAACTCCCTTATTCCAATCCATCCCCACAGGGCTGGGAAAAAAAATCATCCTTTGAGTTATCACATTTTCTTACATAGAATCCCTATAGTGTGGAAGCAGGCCATTCAACCCATTGAGTCCACACCAACCCTCTGAAGAGTGTCTCGTCCAGACTCATCCCCCTACTTTATCACTGTAACCTCACATTTCCCATGGCTAAACCACCTCGCCTGCACAACCCTGGATTCTGTGGGCAATTTAGCATGGCCAATCCATCTAACCTGCACATCTTTGGACTATGGGAGGAAAACAGAGCACCCAAAGGAAACCCACGCAGACAAGGGGAGATTGTGCAAACTCCACAAAGTCACCCAAGGCTGGAATCAAACCCTGGTGCTGTGAGGCAGCAATGCCTACCACTGAGACACCATGCTGCCCTCATGGCAGTCAATACTTTTTAAAAAAACAGCAACTTATAACATTTCAAAAATTGCACAGCAGTTACAATTTTCGATTCCTCCCTCAGCACCCAAGAAATTCAGTTCAGGAAGAATTGTGCAGCCTACGGTTATACAATAGCTTCATTTTTAAAAGACCTGCAAATATTAATGCTCTAAAGTTAAGCTACCTTTGATTGTGTACTTTGGCAATAGCGCTCATATAATCAACCTCATTCCCTCCAGACAATTCTGTCACTTCCTCCTTGGCCAGTATCTAAAGTCTTCAGGGTTAAGCACGAATTCAAGCATCAGTATGAATCAACTTAACTATGTATTATCTTAAGCGAGAGTGTGGTGCTGGAAAAGCACAGCATGTCAGGCAGCATCCGAGGAGCAGGAACATTGACGTTTCGGGCATAAGTCCTTCTTTGTCAATTCTCCTCCTCCTCGGATGCTGCCTGACCTGTTGTGCTTTTCCAGCGCCACACTCTCAACTCTGATCTCCAGCATCTACAGTCCTCACTTTCTACTATGTATAATCTTATCCTGGATAATATTTTTGATACTAATGAATCCTGACAGATTCCTTTGCTCCAACAGATTGGCATCTACTGCTTCACTAATGATAAACTATTGAACAACTACTGCACTTCCATTTTGAACATGGACTAAATATTCACAACAATATTAATGCAAAAATGGGAGAGTTCACCTGCAGGCACATGAATGTGTAGGATTCCATAAACCTGATGTGATCCATAGCATAAAGAAATTGGGTATATGGCACCTCCAGAGCTACACGCTGCACAGCACTCTCTGCACCACACACCATCAACCTACCAATACCAAACCAAGTTCCAGTGGAACCTTGTGTGATCACAAAATGATTGGGAAATATATGGGAATGGCTTCTACCAATTTTAATGCACCATTATATCGCTTTTGCACCCATTGTGGAGATGCACAGAATGCTGAGATTAGCTCTGATCACAGAATTGTTATGGTGCAGAAGTAATCCATTCATGCCATTATCCCTGCACTGTCTCTTCAAAGAGCATCATTGCCTAGTGCCAATCTCCTGCTAACTCCCCATACTCTTGGTCAGTATTACCACCCAAGAAAAATAGTCATCCAATGAGCCCTTGAGTGTTTGCAATGCCTTGATGGCCGATGACAGTGTTTTGACATTTTCAAGTGTTTGGGATTCATTTCCAATTAATCGCCATGTAAAGGTGTGAAAAGTATCACATTTACTGTTTCACAATAATTGAGTATGATTGTCTGATGTTTATTGCCAAGTCATAGAAATATCTATAGGAACAGTAATTCTCAGTTTAAGATTTCATAGAGGTAGAATTAGACAGCACAGATAATTTTGCTTTTGAATTGGATTGCGATCCCATGAAAACTATGAGGAACCATTGTTTCTTACAAGTAATAAGTTCTCATGGCCTTAGTTTAATCAACAGTGGTGATACATTCAGATTGTGCTAAATGTAGTGATCACTGCAATGATTTTTTTGGTGTCCTTGTGCAATGGTTGAGGGATAAATTGATCCTCATTATATCAGTTTTCCTTATGGTCATCAGATAAAAAGGCTACCAATTCCTAAGCATACCTGAATGACAGTCTCACATTGGTTTGAAGATTTTTCAGAATGATTCTCATCACTGAACTTTCTATTCAGTGAAGCTTAAGTATCTATAACTCCCTTCAGCTCTAATTGTTATGAATACTGAGGATGATATATATTTAAAGCAGAATAACTCCTGTAATGTGCCTTCAATATGTTATTCTGGGTCTGACAGTGTAAGATACTGCCTCAGGCAATGACAGCAGGCTGGAACACAAGGTGATAGATGAGGCATAGATGGAAGTACAGCAAAAAGGGATGATCTTATTTAGTTAAAATTATACTGAAGTGAATAATGTATCTCAAAAGAGTGCCTGTGACATTCCTCCACACTTCTTGATCTACATTTGTTAAACTGTCAAGTCTTCTACTCCTGCCATCATCAAAGTGAATCGGGGCTGTCTATCCTCCGGTGCTTTCTATAATGCAGGGTTCACAATTTCACACCGTAAGGTAATTATGTTATGATCTCATCCTTAATCTTAATAACAATCTAGAGTTTACCTGCATCTGTACCTAGAAAATCCAAGATTTCATTGATCTTTTTATTTGTCTGCCCTCCGATTTTCTGAGTATCATTTATTTGAATCTCTAGATCATTCCATCTATCAATACACTTCAGTATATTTCCATGGAATGTATACACTATTTCCTTGTGGTTTCTCCCACAAGATATCACGTCACTCTTATTCACGTGAAATTGCATCTGCAGCCTCTCTGCCAGTTTACCTGACTTTACGCTCATCCCATCTTAGAATGATACGTAAAGGAGTGCTCCTCTTTCTCCAATGCCCACTGTCACCAGACATTCTCCCTTTGCTCAACATGGGATCATCACATTTAGGAAAGCCTTCATGTGGTTCAAACATTCACCTTTATTCAGGAACAGCAAAAGTAAACAAAAAAAAACAGAAGTGGCATTTGTGTTTGGGAACAGATAGGGATTGCAGGTCTTTCAAGCAATGATAAATTTGCTAAGCGAGTGATCACTACACAAGCTCACATCTAATGGAACTGGCTGTCAATTAAGTCCTGTCAGGCTACTGTGCTTTGTCATTCAGAACTTGATGTTCTTCTTGCTCGATGTTCTCGTCTTCTCCTCAGAAGACTGCTCTCACTCGCCTAGCCCTGTAATCTCTATCACATCCTTTCTTAGCTTGCTCCAGTTGAGCAAAGGATTATGTGACACATTCTGTCATGTCAAGATTACATGTAACCAGTATTTGCACCCCACACAGTTGGACATGGTGTGAATTTCACATATGGGATGCTATGCTCACAGATATCTTCATCCTGTATTGCACTTGAATTGCATCCTATCGGTCAGAAATTGAGCCTGCATTTGGTCTGGAGACAAAGTTTGTCACCATGAGTCAGGTTCAGCCTGATAATTGTGGGAGTTCCCTCGAACCTCTATGTGCCTTTCTACCTGGCACTCCTTGTCAGATCCATCAACGCTGACCTTCCAAATGTTCACACACACCACTTTGAATTACAACTTATCTTTAAAGATTATCCCCTGAGCCTCCGCCCTACAATGTAGACATGGCACCCATGAAGCTGCACTGTCCCCCTGTCAATGTCAGGGTGATTGATTGTGACTATCAATTATATTCCCTCTGCAGTATTTCATAGCTGTCATTGCACTATCATCACTGCCACTGCCTCCTCTCCCTTATGTGTTAATTTTCTCCTTTCCCCTTTATTGTCCCCTCTGCATTACCTCCAATCCCTACCGTTGACTTCCCCAATTTCCCTGTTGATAAAACTCTTTGATTTTGATTGAATTGACCCCAAGGCTGTCTCTGGCCCAGTCCGCTGGACAGACAATCACAGCTGATGACTGACAAGACTATAGACAGATCTGTATGTATCTCTCCAACTGGCTTACTGCAACTCCCCACACTGGTTCAACTGGACTTCATGATTTGGAGATACTGGTGTTTGTCTGGCATGTACAAAGTTAAAAATCACACAACACCAGGTTATAGTCCAACAAGTTTATTTGGAAGCACTAGCTTTCCGAGCACTGTTCCTTCCACAACCACCTGATGAAGGAGACGTGCTCCGAAAGCTAGTGCCTCCAAATAAACCTGTTAGACTATAACCTGGTGTTGTGTGATTTTTAACTGGACCTGCAGGACTGACCATGGCCCAGTGGCCAGACTGACTGAGTCCCTGAACTGATAATGCAATCTGCCTTTGACCTACTGTGCTGAGACCCCCTGACTGAAGAGTGACCCCATTGAACCCCTTCAGACTTTGATATGGCTGTTTTGTTAACGTACATATAGCATGATTAGATTCGTAGTTATAGAGTTGCACACCCTTTGGAAACAGACCCTTTGGTCCACGCCAACCAGATATCCTAAAGTAGTTTAGTCCCATTTGCCAGCATTTGGCCCATATCCTTCTTCACCCTTCCTATTCATATACCCATCCAGATGCCTTTTAAATTCTGTAATTGTATCAGCCTCCACTGCTACCTCTGGCAGCTCATTCCATACACACACCACCCCTGTGTGTGAAAAGGTTTCCCTTAGGTCCCTTTTAAAACTTTTCCCATCTCACCTTAAACCTATGGCCTCTAGTTTTGGACTCCCCTCCCTTGGGGAAAAAGACCTGGGCTATTTATCCTATCCATGCCCCTCATGATTTTATAAACTTCTATAAGGCCACCCATTAGCCTCCGATGCTTCAGGGAAAATAGCCCCGGCCTATTCAGCCTCTCCCGATAGCTCAAACCCTCCAATCTTGGCAACATCCTTGTAAATCTTTTCAGCACCCTTTCAAGTTTCACAACATCCTTCCTTTAGGACTAAGACCAGAATTGGTGCATATGCTGTTGACACACAGCGCAGAAGTGAGAATGATGCAGCACACTGGCACACAGCAACATTTATAGCCCTTTGACTGATCATGGCTGACAAGTGTGACAAGCTGTCTGGCTCTGTGTCTGTCTAAACAGCAAGCAAGCAAGGCAAAATACTGTCAGCATGTAGGCTCTGGCTGAGAGGGAAAAGCACAAAAAAGCAAGAATCAAAGTAAGTGAAAATACATGAATATTAAGAGAGTAAAAGAGGAACCCTGAGATGCAGCTTGTTCAAAACCCCACGGTGGGTGCCTGTCCCTGCACACAAAGTGTCTTGGTAAAATCTTTGTAAAAAAATATGTCAGTGGTGCTCCAAAGTGCAGAGCTGTATAACACAGATTGGCAATGTTCCATGAGGGTGCGGTGAGGTTCGTATGTGAGGGATGCCAATGTCTTTTGATAATGAGAGGACACGCAGTCTCTGTGGAGTGGGCTGTCAGATGGGGGAACAAGTGGTGAACTGAAGCTGCAAAGGAGTTGCTCTAACTTTCTTGTTGGTGTCAAGTTTCTCTCCAGTCAGTAGGAATCATAGAAAACTGCATGTAAAGTAGATCAGATTAATTAATAATGAGACATGATGGCATGCAAATGAATGCAAATAGGCCTCTTGTTACTTAGAAATATGGATCTCATCTTATTATTCAACATTTGTTTAGAAGATGGGATTTCATGCTCTTGATGTTCAGGTGCTGCCTATCTCACACAATTTTCCTAACTTTCTTGCCAACATCCAAGTTTCTAGTGAGTGTGAGTGTGAGTGTGTGTGTGTGTGTGTGTGTGTGAGTGTGAGTGTGTGTGTGTGTGTGTGTGAGTGTGTGTGTGTGTGTGTGTGAGTGTTTGTGTGTGTGTGTGTGTGTGTCTCCCACTCTCTGAAATTATGCTTCCATGTCAGGAGCGCTGAGTCATGACAATTACCTGCTCCAGAAACCCGACCCAGGAATAAGTGTTGAGAATGTGGTGCTGGAAAAGCACAGCAGGTCAGGTAGCAGCTGACAAGCATGACAATCGATGCTTCGGGCATAAGCCCTTCATCAAGCTTCTGCCCGAAACATCAATTCTGCTGCTCCTCAGATGCTGCCTGACCTGCTGTGCTTTTCCAGCACCACACTCTCGACTCTGATCTCCAGCATCTGCAGTCTTCACTTTATCCCAGGAATAAATGTCCCATAAAAATTGGCATTTTTGTTGTGGAGGAGGCCAGATTTTATGTGAATGGGCCAAGCAACTCCATAATGAGTGCAGAGTTTGCTGGAAGCAGAGATGGGCTGTTGAGGCATTTAACACTCCTGCACTCTTAAATATTAAATATTAAATAAAAACTAACTGTGTTTAAAAAAATAGGTTGTTATTTCACTCTGTCCATTAATGTGGGCCTGAAGGTTATCATTATTGTTCTGGATTAGTGGTGCTGGAAGAGCACAGCAGTTCAGGCAGCATCCGAAGCTACTTGGATGCTGCCTGAACTGCTGTGCTCTTCCAGCACCACTAATCCAGAATCTGGTTTCCAGCATCTACAGTCATTGTTTTTACCGGGTTATCATTATTGGTTTGGTGCTGCATGATGACTTCATAATCTACCATTATCAAGGTGGTGTGCCTTTTAGTTTACAGTATGATTGATAAGTCAAAATGGTGACAGACATTTTGAAGTGGAACTTTGAATTCCAACTTTCTTTTAATATGCAAATGAATGCAAATACAGCTTAACGCAAATTTGAATTTGTAAAATGGGTGTTTATAGACAATAGACAATAGGTGCAGGAGTAGGCCATTCTGCCTTTTGAGCCAGCACCACCATTCATTATGATCATGGCTGATCATCCTCAATCAGTATCCTGTGCCTGCCTTATCCCCAGGACCCTTGATTCCACTATCCTTAAGAGCTCTATCCAACATTTTCTTGAAAGTATCCAGAGACTTGGCCTCCACAGCCTTCTGGGGCAGAGCATTCCATACACCCACCACTCTCTGGGTGAAGAAGTTTCTCCTCAACTCTGTTCTAAGTGGCCTACCCTTATTTTTAAACTGTGTCATCTGATTCGGGACTCACCCATCAGTGGAAACATGCTTCCTGCCTCCAGAGTGTTCAATCCTTCAATAATCTCAATCAGATCCCCTCTCAGCCTTCTAAACTCAAGTGTATACAAGCTCAGTCGCTCCAATCTTTCAGCATAAGGTAGTCCCGCCATTCCAGGAATTGACCTCGTGAACCTACGCTGCATTCCCTCAATAGCCAGAATGTCTTTCCTCAAATTTGAAGACCAAAACTGCGCACAATATTCCAGGTGTGGTCTCACCAGGGCCCTGTACAGCTGCAGAAGGACCTCTTTGCTTCTATACTCAATTCCTCTTGTTATGAAGGCCAGCATACTAATGAGAGTGTCTTTTTTAAAAATAATGAATTCATCAATAAACACTTCAGAACGTTATTTTATTTCATTTCACCATGGGTCCTGTGATCTTGCCATGATGGGCACAGGATGAGTTGCCATGGTAGATATAAGAACAAAGGAGGCATGTAGGGGTATAATTGGCATGAATTGGTACTAAGTTGGCATGGGTTTACAACACACCTTGTGGATGATGTATAGGGGCATAGGTTGGCATGGAAGATAAGAGGTGGCATGAGAGAGGGTGAGAAAATGAGGTGGCATAAGTTTGCCTGGATGGGGCTTTGAGACCATGAGGGGTGTGATAAGGGGATGAGATGGGTAGAGGGCTTTTTTTTTAGACATTCCACATAGCATCAAGGCACTGAGTCAGACTGTTCCTGTAGCCTGCCATTACACTCATTCCAGCACTGTCCAGTATGACGCCTGTAAAATCCAGCTACCCTGGAATGAAATCCCAATATCCAGAACATTTTCTCTTGGCTTTTGATCCAAAGGTGAAAATTCAGGTTATTGGCAAAAAAACCTCAATGGACTTAAAACTGACATATTTAGCAGTGCACGCTTTCTCAATACTGCACTGCAGTACAAGCTCAAATGATATCACCAAGTCCTAAATTTTCTGATGTAGAGCTAAAGCCCTATAGCGACCAAAGCCGAAATTCACAAATCGATGTATGACATGCATGGTCAGTTATGCTGTGTCTATACTGTGTATTATAGAGAAATAATTGCCAGAATAAAGTAAAATGATAGGTGGAATCTGTTGTCCAACCTGAAAGAATGCATCTTGAGAAATACCTCAGAGGCAAAGGTCTAACAAGTGATGGATAGCTGTAGATCAAGCTCTTTGGATTTCTTGAGGTTGACATTCAGAACGACAATGTGACAGCACCTCATTATTCTGCAGTTGCATGGTGGAGATGCAGAGAAGGATTTTACAGGCCTCTTTTGGCTAGTTTGCCAGAGGAGGCCTCAAAATATTTCCTTGGTGACTTTCCCACAGCTGTCCTAACTAACGCTGACCTTTCTGTAAATTGTTGCCTGGGCTGCATGTGGCCTAGGACAGGTTGCCTGCCTTCATCCCAACTGAGAACTTCAGTGACCAATCAATTACCACTCCGGGGATGATGGCAAGCACAAAGGGAGGAAGGTTTAGGGTTAATGTTTAAACAAGTTATCCAGGTCAGCTTTCAACTGAGGAGGTCTGGATGTCCTCCATTACTCCCTGCCACTCCATCAAGACCTCCACCAAGGCCCTGCCTTTCTGCTATACACACACCATAGCTCAAGCACTCAGAGCTCTGTGACTTTCTATGAACCAAGCCATTGCTCCTAGGAGCCATGGCTGGGACAACATAGCTACTAACTAACCAATCCCAAGTGAGGAACAGAAATCTCATCTGAATTATTACTCCTTGGAGCAGTAATTGGCTGCAACAATATTGGCAAGATGCATTCCCTCTGACTCTTCCTCTACTAAGTTCTGCAAATAGAATGACAGGGTCAATACGCAGTATCATATACAAGGAGATTGTTTGGTCCATCATGTCTCTACTACCGGTTTGTAAAAACTGCCTAATTATCACTGCTTCTCACCTCTTTCCACATTATCTACTTTATGACTGTTACTACGCTTCAAAAGTACATAATTGGCAGTAAAGTGTTAGGGAGCCTCAGGAGGCACATATATAAACACATATCTTACACATCCCATTGGCCTGTCATTTTTCCTTTTGACACGTATACCCAATTCTCTTTCAAAAGCTACTATGGAATCTGCTTTCAACATTATTTCAGATCACACATTCAAGATGATAACAGCCTAGGAAGGTATAGTTCATCTTACTCTGTTGCTAGACAACCAGGCCATGTGCTTGTGATTCTGACAATATAGTCAAAGTCAATATGTTTTCACAATGATTTCTGATCATCTCTTTTCAACTTAGCTCCTTTATTTAACTACTGTGCACCCTCCACACCTTCTTTATTCATTCGGCTCTACTTCATTTTACTACTCAATATAGCTCACTCTGCAGCTACAATCTCATCTGGTCACTTTAGTCCCTGATAGATTCTAGAACAGATTATGTCATTGCCATATAGCCACTAGAAGGATTAAAGGTGGGTAATGCATTTGTATAATTTACAGCAACAAATGTGGAACCATTTTCAGGCCTCAATAACATTGCCAAGGTAAGACTGCTCAGAATTTGTATATTGAGACCTTACTCGCAAGTTTCTGCAGCTTCACCGATGCTATACGCAGAATACAACACCAACTGTTTAGCTCTTTCACACTTGCGCATCCATTCATATGATGCTGATGGCTCTAAAATAAGTAGCTAATGCACCACATTAATGTTATATCAAGCTTTCAAATTGCATCCCAAAAATAAAAGGGTCTTTAGAAGACTCATTTACAATCACATAAGGTGTCATTATCTCTGCCTTTCCAAATTCCTACAACTTGATATATCACAAATGCTTGGAGGAATGGGTTACACAGACTAGGTCAGAAAGGGTACCTTACATACTATTACATTTAGATGACTGCGTTTCAGAAGTAGGACAGGAAATTACCACACTTCACTGAAGTTCAGGCACCTTATTAATTGCTTTTCCTGCAGCGATTTATTTACCAGTTTGGTAACACACAAGCCTTAAATATACAACCGCATCACACACAACTCACCATCTAAATATCTGAGCATCGGTCTTGATATCAGTAAAGATACAGGAATAACCTCTCTTTCTCTTATTGCAAAGTATTACAAAATAAATCTCAATATCAACCAATTCAGGACTATTGGAATGTGTTTGTATTTATGTTTCAGGCAATTCTCCAGCCACCCCCTCTTCATCTAACCATATTAACTAATCCCTCTGTTATTTTCTTTGTGATGTGTTTGCCTGGTGTATCTTAAATGCATCTATTCTGGACTCCAGAGCAACCCTGGTATAAGTTTACCAGAATTTGCAATTGACTTTGTTACTGTATTTAGTGTACACTTATTATACTTTTGGCCCCCATTCTGGTCTCATGAACAAATAATAAGGAATTCTCTGTGTCTATCCTATTAAAACCTTTCATTATCTTAACGACCTCTATCAGACCATCTCCTGAGTCTTCTCTTTTCTTGAAAAATAGGCCCCAGCCTGTTCAAGCCTGTCCAATGGATATAGCCTCAACATTCTGCAAGTAAATTGTCTTCAGCTTCTCCAATGCAGTTATACTCTTCTTATGATGTGTAAACCAGGAGCTGTTTACAATATTCTGCAGGTATGTTTCATATGGTTAAAACCCCTTCTATTCAATCCTATCCTTTTACAAATAAATCCAAGCATTGTTTATTCTGTTCAATAGCATTATTAATATACATTTAGTGATGTATATATTTTTGTGTCTTGATACATCTATTGCTCTTTCTTATTTAGATGCTCAAGAGAATAATTTTAATTTGAAAACGTGGATACAAATACACAAATTAAAAGCTTAGAAGGCCATTTGGCCCCTGCAGCCTGTTCCATGGCTGATCTGTTCATGTTTCAATTTCCACATTCCCATCTACTACCTCCAATACCCCATCCCCCCAATAACCAATAATTGCCCTGCCCAACGTGTGCCAGAAAAATATTCAATGATCTGAGTTCCACTGCCTTCTGAGAAAGAGAGCTCCAAAGCCACACAACCCTCATAGAGAAAACTGTCTTCTTGTTTCAGTCCTAAAATGACTTCATTTAATATCCATGACCTCTAGTTCTGGATTCTCCCATAAAAGGAAACATCCTTTTGGCAAGACCTTTTGGGACCTTATGCACTCCAATTAAGTCACTCTTCAAAATTCCAGTGGAAACAAGCCCAGATTGCCCAACCTATCCTCATAAGACACCCTGTTCAATCTGGTAACTCTCTTTTCAATCACCTCCAATGTACCTTAATTTTTCCTTAAATAAGCAGACTCGAACGGTACCCAGTATTCACAATGTGGTAAGCATAACTAAAGCATAACATTCTCATTTGTAATATCCAATTCCTCTTGCAATAGATGCAATCTTGCAATTGCATCCCATTAGCCTGTGTTCTGACAAAGGGCCACAGGACTCAAAACATTAACTCTGCTTTCACTGTACGGTTGCTGCCAGACCTGCTGAGTTTCTTCAGCACCTTGTTTTTGCTTCATATTTGCAGCATCTTCAGTTCCTTTTTTTTTGATTTTTTACCCATCAGCCTTCTGTACTTGTATATTAACATTTTGTATCACATGCACAAAAGCACCTAGATCCCTCTGAATCTCAGAATTCCAGTTATTTTCCATTTAAGTGATACTCTACTTTTTTATTCTTCCTGCCAAAATAAATAATATAACATCTTCCTCCATTATATTGGGGTGGCACGGAGGCTCAGTGGTTAGCACTGCTGCCTCACAGTGCCAGGGACCCAGGTTCGATTCCAGCCTTGGGTGACTGTCTGTGTGGAGTTTGCACATTCTCCCTGTGTCTGTGTGTTTTTCCTCTGGGATCTCTGGTTTCCTCCCACAGTCCAAAGATGTGCAGGTTAAGTGAATTGGTCATGCTAAATTGCCTGTAGTGTTAGGTGCATAAGTCAAGGGTGAACGTAGGGGAATGGGTCTGGGTGGGTTGCTCTTTGGAGGGTCGGTGTGGACTTGTTGGGCCAAAGGGCCTGTTTTCACGCTGTAAGGAATGGAATCTAATCTAATCTATATTCCATTGGCCAGAATTTGTACCCATTCACTCAATTTACCTATATCCAGCAACAAATTCTTTATGTCTTCTTCATGATATACTTTCTATCTACTGTTGTGTCCTTTGTAAGTTTAGCTTTGCTCCATTCTACTAAGTTACTAATGTAAATTATAAATTGTTGAGAATCCAATCCCTGCTGAATTCCACTCATCATATCCTGCCAGCAGAAAAGGACTCATTTGCGAATACCCTTTGTCTTCCACCAGCCATTCTTTTCCACATGTTAAACCTTAAACCAGGAGCTTTTACTTTCTTCAATAACCTTTGATGTGACATCTTATCAAACATCTTTTGGAAATCTAAATACAATACATCTACTTTGTCCACAACATACGTGACTTCTTCAAAGGAGTCCAATAAAGTACTTAAATATGATTTCCTTTTTATAAAGCTATTGCCTTGAGTTTTCCCAAGTGGCACCCTGACTTTGGCTATCAATTCTAATGATGAGCATCAAGCCAACTGAGTTATAGTTTCCTATCTTCAGCCTCTCTCCCTTCTTGAAGAGAGGGCTTGTATTTGTAAATTTTAAGATTGATGGAATCTTTCCTAAAGATAGTGATCAGATAAAAATTTAAAATGTTAAAAACCTGATCCCACACAGGCTCCATCTCCAATTTAATAGGACAGGGATGGAGAGGGAATGTTGGAGGGAAAGGAAATGTCAAAGAACCAGCTTCTATGAGGTGACCATGGTATGGAACATAGGAGGGTAGAGAAGCAGAAGTGGTAAATTAACCCAAAATGAAATTGACTCGACACTGAAAGGAACTAAACTCACAGGACTACGGTAATAGATCACAAAAATGGAACAGACTAGGTTGCTCTATAGGAACCTAATAGAGATGTGATGGGCTGAATAGCCTTATTATTTGCTATGATTATTTGCTATGTCACTCAATCTCTTCTTCTTAAATCCTCTAATATATAGTGATCTGTGTAATCTACGTGTTCTTTCTCAATATTTACTTCACTTATCTGTTCTAAGTCATTTCCAAGTAGTAAACCCAGTGCTCTGCTTTTCACAATGTCATTGGCCAAGGCTAGAAAAGATGCAACAAAAAAATCAATGAACCAAGTTTCCATTCCATTGAAATTCTACCCCACAGTATATTTTGGAGAGGTTGTGAAGGTCAGGTAGAGGAAACTGAATTATCACATTGCCAGAGGAAGATTATTTCTTTCCATTAACTCAATCTGTACTGGTAATTATTTGTCAGTTGCTTCATGTTAAGCGTTCTACTGGAAATCCTTCCCTTGATAAACAGATAGCATATAAAAGCAAGTGAAGATCCTTCAGGGATTTTTTTAAAAATTGACTCGTGGGACATGGGCCAGCATTTCATTGCCTGTCTCTCATTGTCCTTGAGAACTGGTGGTGAATTGTCTTCTTGAACTGCTGCAGTCTGTGTACTGTAGGTAGACCACAGTGTCATCAGGGGGGAATTCCAAGATTTTGACCCAGCAGCAGTGAAGGAATGGTGATACATTTCCAAACAAGGATGGTGAGTGGCTTGGAGAGGAACTTTAAGGTGGTGTTCCCATTAATCTACTACCCTTATACTTCGAGATGGAAGCAGTCATGTGTTTGGATGGTGCTGTCTAAGATCTTTGGCAGGTTTCTACACTGTGTCTTATAGATAGTGCACACAGCAGCTATTGAATGGCAGTGGTGAAGTGACTGAATGTTTGTGGATGTGGTGCCAATTAAGCAGGCTACTTTGTCCTGGATGGTGTCAAGCTTCTTAATTGTTGTTGGAGCTGCAGTCACCCAGGCAAGTGGGGAGCATTCTGTCACACTCCTGACTTGTGCTTGTAGATGGTGGATCAACATTTGGGAACCAGGAAGTGAGTTACTCATTGCAGTATTCCTAGCTTCCTGTAGCCTCAGTACTTATATGGCTAATCCTGTTCAGTTTCTGCTCATTGTTAATTAGTCATTTATGGTAGTACCAATTGAAACAATAGATGTTGATAGTGAGGGATTTCGCACTGGTAAAGCTGATGAATATCATGGGGCAGTGTTATTGAAGATGGTCATTGCCTGGTGTTTGTGTGGAGCAAATGTTACCTAAAACCTGCCAGCCCAAACCTGGTTGTTATCCTGGACCTACTGTAGTTGTACATGGACTGCTTCAGTATCTGAGGAGTTGCAAATGGTGCTAATGAACATCCCCACTTGTGATCTTATGATGGAAGGAAGGTTAGTGATAGAGCAGCTGAAGATGGTTGGGCCTAGAACACCACTTTGAGGAACTCTTGCAGAGGTGTCCTGGAGCATGGATGACTGACCTCCAACAACCACAACCATCTTCATACACGTTAGGTATGATTCCAATCAGTGGAGAGTTTTCCCCCGATTCCCTTTGATTACCACACTCAGTCGAACGCAGCCTTAATGTCAACGGCTGTCACTCTCACCTCACCTCATTCTCATGAGTTATGTAAAAACAGTCTATATTAATAGGGTGACAAAAAACATTCTCCATGTAAAAAATATGAATTTAGTCTTCTTTGACATAATAATATGCTGCAAATAATCTTCAGTAGAGTGAATTTAAGATTAGTGCCTATGAGGTACTGCTGACTGAGCAGTATTTCAGCAGGGACAGAACTACATAAGGGCTGATGATAAATATAAGGTGACAGTGCTTTCTCTGTAAATGAACTTATAAGGGAAAGCTATAAAAATACAAAGTACATATCAGCACAAATCAGTTTTCTAAAAGGCTCATGTATTCAGTATTAAAATTGCATTTCTTTTGATATTGATTGTGTTTGATGGGATTTTGAAAATATGTTCTTCTGTAGATGGTTGAGTTACAGCTTCTGCTTGAGTACAGATTAAATGCTGACTACTATTCACTCTGCCTCCAGTACAGTTTAGGAATACCCAATGGGACATAATCTAGGTCAGGCTCAGAGACCCAGGTAAGGCTGCGTACAGACTGCTGACTGAATCACTTGTAAACAGGTCAGAAATGTACAATGTGGAAAAACAACATGCTGCTTCTCACTGGGGCAGATGTTATAATGTTCTTTCAAGCTTCTGTGTGATACTAATGAGAAAAATGATGTGAGGTTGTGAGATTGCATGATTCTAGATCAGCAGCCTGCCTGGTATCTGTACATCGCAGGCTGATTCTCTGCTATCCATAATAGAAACTCAGGACTCTTAACTACCACAACATTATTCCATTTTACCTAGTTGCTAGCAAATAGCTTATTCCATAAATCTCTGTGAAATGAAAATAAGATCAAATTAAAAAGTTGGGTGCACTATCCAGAGCACAGGTCTGTATTCACATAGCAAATAGTGTGGAACTTACTCTCTACTCAGCCTTGAACTGAGAGGTGTTGTTTCGAGGGAGTCAGTTTAACATTTCCTATAGGCATTGACATACCGAGGCTCATCAAAACAAGGCTTTGTTATTCTGTAAGTTTACCTGCTCTGCTTTCAATTCTGACCCTCTAGAACCGAATTCCAGTGCTTTCTTTGAATTTAGCCTGTGCCACCACATTTAGTGATTTGTGTATCTGATGTTGAACAAGCAAACTGACAGCAGGAAGCTAATGAATTTCACCAAATATATACCTTGGTGCCATCAACATATAGTGAAAGCTGAACCGCTGGGAAGAAGTGGACAAACTGGAAAGTGTATTAAGAATGAATCCTTGGGAGGCTCTGGAGGTGATACAGTGTAAGTCAGAACAGAAAATGTCAGTGCAGGTGCTCTGACTTTTGAATGAACAACAGAAGAAGCAAATGAGGTCAATCAGACAAATGACAAGAGAGGAGGAGGATACATATTGGAGGAGGATCATCTGACTGATTTTGTCAAAGTCTATGGATAAACTGATGCATCACTGTCATCAGTGTTGAGATTGTCTTCAAGCCTGTGGTTAGGCTAGCTTGGTTCTATGGGAAAGGCAGAAATCTGACTGAAGCAATTCCAAAACGCTACTGCTGAAGAGGTGAAGGACGACAATCAATTTCTGAGCAGTTGAAAGCATTTATAAGGCTTGGCTAAAATGAAAAACCAGGAAGAGAGGCTGGGTGATCAGAAACAAAGTTTAAAATGGGATGTAGGGCCAGCAGTCATGTTTTACACATCAGACAAGCTTATAGGGACCACAGGGCAGCCAGTCGGAAAGAAACTGTGGGGATGCCATCCACTCAGAACTTGCTGAGCCTGTCCAAACAGTTACAGACTGTAGGTGGAGGTGGAATCCTTTATCCTATCTACATGGGCTAGATTTGAACAAATAATACCAGGAAGGGAAAGAGCAGTTTGCTAATCCCACTGCAACACCCACTCCAGGCACAGCAAGTTTCTTTGCAGACCATGGGTGAAAAAGGCTGCATACATCACAAGCGATGAAAGATCAAAAATCTTCATCATCATGCACTGTTTCTTAATCTTCTGTTTAAGTCCTAAACCACGTTTAAATGTAATAGTCCCAATTCATTTTGTGTATGAAGAAGTACTGAGAGGTTGCCGTGGTTGTCATGGTAACATTAAGATCCTTGGCTGGACTAAGAGTATAATGCAGGTCACTGTGGTAAAATGGGGGCAAGCTGGCTTTGGATTGGATAACAACAAGCTAAACATCACAAGTTGCAGGTTTCTTTCTCGACTTCTATTGCTAAATACACTAATGATTTCAACAAGATATCCACAGCACCCTCTGATTGTACTGCTGCATTGTGTCTGGTTGATTAATACCAACTATCTTAGATTTCTGCAGAGCCGTCACCATCCATTTGCAAACATTAAACAACAACTATCACTTGTCAATCTGATCATGAATGATAACAGCAGAAAGATTGTGTCATTGATGAATCATACCGGTGGGAGTTATGATCAGAGTTTAAGCTTTGAACTGTGAAAAATTAAGGAAGCTAGGAATGCTTACACAGGAAAGAAGGCTAATGGATGAGTACTTTACAATATAGCTAAGGGTATACATTGATAAGTATAATCACATACCTTTGTTGCCAAGAACTATAGATTCAGGCTTACGATAGAAACCGTTAATAGCTGGATAATCTTGGTGAGGAAACAGAAACAGGGCAGGCTGTGTGTATTGATCATTTGTGCTGATTACACCCGCACTATATATAAAACATCCTGCCAAATATTATTCACCATTGATTCCAATGACAGCAAGATGGGGTAGACTCTTACATCAGATCAATTTGTATACCAAACAATAATAGTTTGTTCCTTGTTATTCATGGCACAAGAAGATCAGCAACAGGTATTAAAGCAGAATTTACCATGATAACATCCAACATTTACTGCTAATAAGATCTACCATACAGCTCTTGGAATTGCAGGATTCTTTTCCACTCCCAGTTTTTGCCAAGTCTGATTTTATTTACATAATCTAATGTATTATGAGAATAAAATCCTTATTCCAATTTTCCATTTAATCAAACATACACATAATGTATGAGTATAGAATGTTATGGAATGTTAGACACAAATGTTTCTGTGAATTTGTCTATGGTTATATCCCATAACATTCTGAATTCATTTACCAGTCACCATTGTTCTTAAGGGGCTAATTTTCCTTTTGGCCCAGAGCTGCAGCATTAAGTTGAGCGATGTACAAACTGAAGTTTGCTGAAGTTGGCAGTATTGTTACCCTCAGCTAATTAGCACAGGGTATGCACCAGACATGATTCATATCTCCTGTTTGACATTTGGTCATTAGGGGTGGGAACTAGAGTGCTGTTACAAGTCATAACAGCCTTCAACAGCTTAAAAGAAGCTCTTGTACTTTTTCTTCAGAATTTGGCTGCCTTTCTCCTCGAAGCAGCACAGGGAATTGTTTGCGAGCAAGTCATGGTAACAGCAAGGCTCCAGAGTTCAGGGATAAAGTCATAGGACTCTGGTTGCAGCAAGGAGCAGGGAAGGGCACTCTGTTTTTCTCTGGTTATTGATGAGTCAGTGAAAGATTCGGTCTCAGGTTGCCGGTCACATCAATGACAGTGTCACTTAAAATTACTAGGATGTGGTTTTGGAAAATACTTGTAGCTTTCATGAGAAGCAGCAAGGCAAGATACTGTACTGACTTCTCATTGCAATGCAGTGCAGAAACTATTATTATTAATTATATTATTTTAATTTTAGCCCCACATCCTTTAGGCTGTCTGAGAAGATTATTATGGTGTTCTGTTAGGCAGCACCATCCACATCTTTTCTGATCTTCATCTCCTCAACAATACCATGAAAGCATTAATCAACCTGACCCTTAACGAATCATTAACATATATGGATGTATCATTTTTGTCCACAGGGTAATTAAGAGAAGGTAGCATTGAGGTGGCACAGCCAAAATATTTTCAATACAAACATTTGATGCATCTTTACCTTACATGGATAAATATTGACCCATTAACAAAAATAAATCTAAGAAAAGAAAACTAACCTGTCAATCAAGTGATGCTTTCCCTTTTGTGCACTTGATTCACCAAAGTAACAGAAATCTGGGCTTTCAGCCAAGTTTTATTACAAGTTCCTTTTTAGTTTGGTTTGGTGATTGAAGGGTAAGAAGTGATATTGGGAAGTAATAAAAATGGCACCCCTCACCTGCCAATTAGGGAAACAAAGTGATAAAGAAGCCAGAAGTGTAAACATGTTGGACCATGTCAACCACACCTCCTGTTGAGAGTCACCCCGAACCTGGCCCTCCTCTGATCAGGGGATATCTTTCAAACAGTAGCAGGGTCACACTGTGGACCAAAAATTTGAGTTACCGCATTTTGCAGATAGGTAATCTCAAACTCACAGATGAACTGGAGCCTTGTTGATGCGTAACTGCAATCTATTTCTTAGACTCCATGCAGACAAGAGTGTCTGTGTAAGTAAACAAGGGTCACATAAGTACAGCACACATCAACACACAGAACTGTTAATACTGTGATAATAAGCATCAGAACAAAAGGCATCGCATTGCAGATTGCACCCACAGAGCATGTGAATTGCAGTAAGCAAAGGCAGCATTATTAATACAATTTCGAGAACTATACATGAATTGAAAAGAGTACCATGGCTGGCAGTTAGTTCCAGTTAGCTAGAAATGATAGATGATCACAATTTATTCCAGGTTGGAGGAAGACTGTTCAATTCAGGCATTAATGTGGTAATTAAGAGAAGGTAGCATCGAGGTGACACATCCAAAATATTTTCAATACTGGCAACATTATTTAACAGAATCCACTGGTTCCTCAGGCTTTTCAGTCATATCTTTCTTGTGGTGTTCAGTGACCTTCTGCTTTAACTGTTGCATTTGAATTTCTCATCAAAGAGCAAAGACACGGATGATTCAGTACACCAGAATTTATGCAATTCTATCCAGCTATGCTGGATATTGGCTCTGGATCAGTGATTGGACTCACTGCTTCATCATAAGAGGCATTTGGATGGGTATATGAATAGGAAGGGTTTGGAGGGATATGGACCAGGTCCTGGCATGTGGGACTAGATTGGGTTGGGATATCTGGTCGGCATGGACGGGTTGGACTGAAGGGTTTGTTTCCATGCTGTACATCTCTATGACTGTATACCCACCCCGTCTGCTCAGGTATCCTTTGCATTACAGCAGTGTATTGCAGCTGCTGCAGCAGCTATCCCTCATCACCTGGACCCTTTATCTTGTGAGCACCTGCTGTGGAATGGACTGGGCTAGGGGAGGAGCACAGTGGGCTACCTTAAAGGAAAGACATGCTCAAGAAGAATTCCCACAGGTTTCTTGTGATCCCTCAGCACAACTTTGACAGAAACCTTGGGTAAACATCGTGAATAACTATTGACACCATTTCCCCCAGATCCTGGTAAAGATACAGGGAGTGATTAGCAGAACCATCTAAATAATTCAGGCAAGTGTTTGTTTGGTCCGGTGAAACATTCAATCCTTTCTATTCTATTGTGACATGGTCAGTAGCATATTGTTTGAATTATTCATGTGTGGGTTTCAGTGTGGGTTAGGGTCAGTACCAACTGTATTTGGATTTTCGGAAATCCTATCTCTTGAAAGGGACTTAAGTGTCTCTGTTATTGATAAGAAATAAAAGAAAGGACTTACATTTGTATCTTGCAAGTTTTATCTTTCTTACTTATTATTATGGTTCTAGTTGAGAGACAACTATGTACAGATAGTCACAGGTGCCCCTTGGTATGTGATTTGGTAGCCACACATTAATTACTGGCTGCAATGTGGAACCAAACAGAGCTATAAACACAGCTGTGGTCCTGAACCTGTGGATGCTGCTCAGAAAACCTCAATAATGTCAGGTTTCATTGCCATTGTTATAACCCCCGAATGGTCTAATAACTTTTAAAAATAGGTTTGAATTTCTAATGAACTACCCAAAGAATACATGACAAGATTTCACATTTTAAGGCTTTCACTGTAGCAAACCAAATCAACAATGAGCAAACACTACTTAGTTGACAAAGAAATGTTAAATTAATTATTTTTAGTTAAGCAATATAACGTCACAGTGTGACGTTAACAGTGTGGGTTCAATTCCTGCACCAGCTGAGGTGACCATAACAAGCTCTCCATCACACTCTTGCCTGAGGTATTGTGATCCTTGAGTTAAATTATTACCCTCTATTGAGAGAACAGCCCTGTGGTCCAGGAGGACCAAGGCAACTTTACCTTTTTACTCAACAATGGAGCACGTAAAGACTAAAGAATGGAATAGATAAACTCTCCCCCCACCCTGCCCAAAATCCTAACATGGCCAAAATCCCCATACTGGGTTTATACGTTACATCGCATTCTCTGCAGAATTGTAGTCTTAGTCCAGAGTTATTCCCAACTTTTCAGCAAGCTTGTTTCTCCCTGTTTCATTGTGATATAATTTATCATGTCCATCAAACGTTATTTCCCACTTCAGAGGTCTCTGAATTCCACTAGTAACACCCACACCTCCAGAAATATCAGAGCAAATCTTCCAATATCCTTAAATCCCAAAACGTTCCAGAGAATATGTTCCTACCAGCTAGCTGCCTGTTAGCTAATTGCAAATGTGGTCTTTTCCCTTCCAGACACAAGAACTGCTGTTTTCCTCTCTTCCTCCAGAATTCTCTCACTTTCTCCAGGGTATCAGAATCAAGTCCCAACACGTCAAAGCCAGCTGCTTCCTTTGTTCTGTCCAAATGTGAACACTGCCACTTAAGTTTTAGTAGGCCTGGAGCCCTTGTGCTCAATGATATTGGCCGAATTTGTACAAGGTCACATGTCCCTCTTTATTGCTTTATTTTATCCTAAATTAATGGAGACCATTAAAGCCATAGCCATCCGTGTGTCTGAAACAAAATATATCCATCAATGCATGTGCTGGCTTCACATCTACTTCTGGTATTAACATGCAACCATGCTTATAAGGTGTTTAACTCAGCATCTAAGAGAGAACTGAAAAACCCCAATGGAAGAGACTTCCATTTTTCACTTTTCACTTTAAAATAATTCAAATCATTGAGCATTTAGAAGGTGAACTCCTACTCCCTATGTCTTGTGTCCCAGTGTCTCACGTACCTCAGGAGACCTCTGCAGCTGCAGAATGGCTTTGTCAATTCCTTCTGCTGAAAGTTAATGCTACAACACCTTTAGCTTATTTTCTGGGACTTGGGGATGAATCCCACTTTGTTTGGCTAAATGCAAGTTGCATCTAAGGTTTGTTTTGGAGGGTTATTTGCTAAGAGGACTAGTGAGTATTCTTACATTAATTCCATAACCTGATCCTACGGCATCCCTCATTTGTGATTCTATCCCCATCTTACCTCATGCCATTCCCAGAATAAATCGCTGGATACCTGTCACAAGATCAGCAAGCCGTACTCCCATGCCATCTTTGATCAAGCATTGGCAATCTGACATCACCCCTCAAAAGGACGCTAATGGCACAGCAGTCATAAAGTCACACGGTCGATGTGCACACAGTATGCTTCACACTCCCTCACACACAAACCCTATTCTCTTAGCCTAGTCTTTGTTTAACCACCATTTCACACAGTTTACCTGTCCGTAGCTACATCCCATCTGAAAAGTCTCTCTGCGTTGTCGCTAGCCTACCCACTGCTTATCATTGTCCCAAAGGGGAATATCATATTCGGCCAAGTAATTATACAATTTCAAACATGAGCTTTTAATTACAGCTAGTAGAAGTGAACACAAATGAAATTAATGGAGACTGCAGGTCACCCCACAATGCAAACCAAATACTAGTATCATGGCCAAGAATGATCAAACATCCCATGATGATCTGCTGCAACAAGCTCTCAGCTACTAGAACTGGGTGCCAGTCAGATCCTGCCTGGCTTGTGGTTCACGACACAACTGAGCTCTGTCGCACTCCTCTTCCCCAGAGTCCTTATCCTTCCATCCCCCTAGTTCCTGAACATTCAGCACATTGCGTTGCTGGCTTCTCAGGTTTAGCAGAGCACAGCACACCTGGATGATTCCATACTATAGCACTGTTCCTGCTATAGTGGAGGGCAACCCTTCAGACCATCCTAGCAATGGAACCACATCTTCAGCAGGTCCATTATGTGCTCCACCTCAGCCATGGTCACAGTATATGCAGTGACTTGGTGAATGTGCTGTACTGGCTGAGTGAACGTCAAAACAGGGTGTCTGCTGTGCTCCAACCTCCTTCCCATCCCAGCTATGTATCAATCATTCAACTTTTCATTGCATCCCATCATTAAACCATTATTAATAGACCATCATTAAACTTACATAACAGACAATGAAGTTACAGTCTGCACAGAAAATTATTGTACAGAAAATTATTTACCTTTGGCCAGTATTGGCTTCCAGCTAACCCATCGCTGCAAACATTAGCATGTTTGAGGTGCCAAGGTTCAATTTGCAAGCACCAATGGCATGGTACAAATGGCCTTTGACCGAGATTTGAATGCTGAGTAGGTTCACTCTGCAGGCGTTGCAAACGGCTGATAAAATAATTGCAAATTAGCTGGAGCTAGACTTGGCAAATGGCTGCGTCATGTATTTGCCCCTTCAGTGTCCAGAAGGTATTGATCTAATGCTTTTGCCCATCAAAGTGACACTGGCTCCATCCACTTTGAGCACTGTCTAGGGAAACTGTCTGAAATATTACTCCATAGCATCACCTTCACAAACATTTCAACCCTGGTTGTTTGTTTTGTTAATAATGAAGATGCTGCCAGCCTTCTGTTTTTATTTTCTTTCTACAAGGAACTGCCTAGACAGGTATTCTACACTGGGATCAGTCCTAATTGTGGACAGACATCCAAATGGCAAAGAGTGATGGAATCACAGTTCATTGTCAATGCCCTGGGCATCATGCCTAAGCCATATTGAGGACCTGACCTTATTTACATTCAATGGGCGAATTCTAAGCATTAAACCAACACTCAAAGAGGGGCCTTGTGGTGCCATGGTAGTTTGCCTGGTCTGGATTCAAGTCCCACCTCGGAAAAAGGTTGATAAGAATCTGCTCAGATGCAGCTCCAGTTTAGAGAGGGTGGGAAATTCAATGGTTTCACTGTCATAGAGTTCAGTGTATTATCTGCTGGGAGAGAGCTCTCAACTGCAGCTAAATTGGGGCAATAGTTATTTATTGCTCTCTTCTAGACTCCTCAGATATAATTCCTATATAAAGAATCTCACATTGATACCTAAGTATTTTGTTGGGATCATCTGTTGGGCCATTGGGGTCTGATTATCCCTATATGATTAGGCTCCATTTGGAAAGCCCAAAGTAAGTGATGGCGGGATGGGGTGGAGGGGAGAATCAGGTGATATACTACCCAGCTAGCACCCCCAATCCACTGAACAGAGAGACTTAAGATCAAACCCATTGTGTAAAGCCATTTGACAATCTCAATCAAAAACTGCTTTTGCAATTTTTTAAGACTGTTTTCGTTAGTTTGCTCTCTTCTCCTCACCACGTACTCACACTGTCTGCAGCAAGGTCTCTTGTAACAATGTTTGTCCACGATGCCAATGTTCATGCATCACCTGGCTCAATACTGACCAGGGATCAAAGTGGGAAGTTTCCAAGTCTGAATAATTGAGAAACAGTCTTTGCATTTGAGCCATCAGAAGCAAAACTTCTAATGAAACCTGCACATTCATAGTCACAGAACAAACAGAGTATCTCAGCGAGGATAGTTCACCTCATTTTAACAATTATGCAATAGATTGCAGGTCATTCTGGTGTTTTCATATTCACACTGAACAGACACAACTTGCTGTCATTATCTGACACTGATTTCTCTGCTTTTTAGCACTGCTACCAGGTGGTAGGTACATGGAAATCAAGTGCTATGATAAAACTCATCTCCAATGAACAAGCCTGTCAAAGCTAACAGATGCTCTGGCACAAGTTGACAAATGAGCATCTACCTCACTGTCTCCTACCACTCCATGTTCTGCAGTGTTTCACAAGGAGAGACACATGGTTGTGCTTTTGGTCAGGTTGTGAGGGTGTCTTTATTTTCATTGAAGTCATTAATTACCTTCCAACAAACACAGCAGTGCCAGCTGGTGCAAGCAGAAGTGAAGAGCATTAGAGTTGACAACAAATGTTTAAGCTGAAAAATAAAGCGATGGGCATTTTAATGGTCACGAGCAGATCTCCCAGAGATCTCCAGCTCAATCAGGATATTAAACCTTATGCCCTGTACAATTTTTTAAATAATAGCAGGGCTCCTAATTCAAGATTGGAAAAATTTTCTTAATTACACAACTTTGCTGATGTGCAGCAGAATGTCAGAAATCTGAATCCATGATTATTTCCACAGTTTAATGGAAACTATGGCCCAACTGTCGAGTACACAATGACCATTCACCAAACACAAACTGGTAACCTTGGCAACCAGTATGCTGGCAGGAACCATGTGCCCATCAGAAGTTGGAGATGTGCAACACGCCATTTTGGTGTGATTTAATCCAAAACTGAGAGACATGGGAGAGTGGCCCTGGATTGCCAGCTGTGCTGTGGTGAGGTTGGGAAATGTGCAGAATTTCTGTGCAGAACTATTGAGGGAAGCCTAAAATTTGTCAGAGTCAGGGATGAGGTACAGTTCCACTTTAAGATGGAAAGGCATGTTGGATAATGGAAGCTGGGTGCGGTCTGTGCTGCTCCCCCCTCCACCCCACCACCACCAACAAATTGGAAGATTTTGCACCCCGTTTCCCAATCTTGACCTGGGCATCAGTTTTCACTTGTTTAAAGCATTTAGTGAGCATTCAGGATAAATGGTTTAGCTTAATACACTTCTGCATCACAACATGCAAGATGATAGCTGGTGTTGGGAATTCAGAACAACATGCATATTGAGAAAGGTGTGCTGATCTCTGCACCCAAATTATATCGATAGTAATGGCTTATTACACATAGGTATAAGAATGAAAGTATCCTCTTTAAAATGATGAGTAGCTGGGGCATTCAGTAAGTAATAAAACATGAGGAAATTCCCATCTTTATCCCTGTTCTGTAGTATATTAATGGATCACAAACAGTCTGGTTTAGTGCCCCTGGGTTAGGAAAAGGAAGGTTTGAATACCTGATTGCTACTCATTTATGCCTACTGGAGGATCATTTTAAGTACACTTTGGGCACGGATAGAATCGGGCTTAGTTATCATTCCCTATTTCATCAAATATCCAGTACCAAGTATCATTAAGTCTGTTCCTTTGTAGGACAGAACTTGAATAATGCTGAAAGAGGAGACATATTACTGAAGATTTTCATTTTTTATTCCTCAGGACAAATGCAAGAATGCCAAACTTCACTCTGGCACGATCATTTATACCACAAGAGGAAAGGTGCTGAGGTAAATAAAAGTACAGGGTTCAAATCTTGTGCCTTTTTTTAATTAGATGGGAAGCCTGTAGATCCCATTTCTTTTATGATGGCAATGCCACAGCCAAACAGTTGGCTTTCCATCCAATCAATGCTCTTTTCACCTGTGATAGAGATTGTTGTGATCGTTTGTGGGCATTCTCGTTTTTGACCTGACGCGTAAAAACTGAAAAGCTTCAGCAACACATCTCCCTTTACAGCAATATTGCCAAAACTTTCATTTATTTTATTTCTATTTGGGGAAGCTACATCACTAAGGCATATGTGTCACAAAAGACTTTGGGATATCTTGACGTAGTGAATGATGCAATACAAATGCATTTATTTCTTCTTTGTTTCACACGTTAAGTATAATTACTGGAGTAACAAATGGAATCTGATGCAGTAAGGTGGAAAGGAAAATAGGAACATTGATGATAAAGGAAAAATTGATGATTTACCAAGTGTTTTTAACCTGAACTGTTTGAACTTGCTGATACTAACGAGAAACGACTCAATTCTTCAACATATGGTTCGATTAATTAGAGCTTTCTCTTTCAAAGTAGGTTGCTTAGTTTGCAACTAATGATTCTGCAATGGCAGAGGTACATATCAACTCCATTACTGACTAACAAGCGTACACATGATTCAGTTATTTGGCAGGAATTAGCCGTGATAGTTCTATTTAAGTAACTATGACTAGCGAATCCTCCATGCATTGGGCCCAACACCTTAGCCACATCACTGAAAGTGTTAAGGAGGGTGGGGTTCACAAGTGGGGTACAGAAATCTTTGGATGATACCAACTTGTTTGGGAATACAGGAAGTTCTAGGTCCATTAACACAATTCAAAGAAGGCTGGGATGATTTACCAACTGGTCTAATAGAATTAAACATGAGTAATGAATCACCGTATGCCTTCTTGCTGGTAGGAATTCTGAGCGTTATAGAGATGAGCAGCTTCTGTTATGACATTAGATTGGAGAGATTGGGGCAGTTCACCTTGGAGAGAAGATAGCCATAAGGAGATCTGCTAGAATTGAGTGAAAACATGTGAGGTTTGGCTGGATCAAATAATCAGAAACTGTTCTTACTTGGAAAAAGATTTAGAACCAGATAGCACAGAGTCGACGTGATTTGTAAACATAGTAAATGTGATTTGAGAAAAAGCTTTTTTCACACAAGTACTCTGCCTGGAAGTGTAGTGGAGCATCTCAAGAGGGTATTAGATGATTATTTGAATAGAAATAGTTTGCAAGCGTATAGGGAAAAGGTGTAAATGATATACTGAGTCATAAAGCCCATTGAAGAACGAGTACAGAGACAACGGACTGAATTAGCCTCATTCTGTGTCATAACAATTCTGTGATTTTGTGAGCAGAGATGAAAAGCTTGTAAAATAATTGCAAAATCTCATTGAGGGAGATCATTGAACCCATCATGCCTGTGCCAGCACTTTGAAAGAGCTATCTGATTGGTCCTCTTGACCTGCTCTTTCCCTTTAGCCCTCCAGTTCCTGTCCTTTTTTAAAATGTGATGTGAACCAATTGAAGGATTTCTAAATTTTAAATAAAATCATATTTGTATGTGAGTAGTGGTTGCTAAGGGAACATGCAAGACGATAAGATGGAAGCGCAGAACTGAGCCATTCAGTCCATCGAATCTGATTGTTGTCTTTAGTATGTGTGGTGCTGTGTTCTAAAATCCATATCATTTGGTAGATGCACTTATAGATAGTCAATTGGTGCTGGCATCAATGTATAAAACATTAAATACATGCCTATGACATGTATTACAGAACAACCTGACTACATCAAAGACAGATTGTCAATCAATTAATCACATAGTTCTAATTTCAGAAATGACAGCCAGACTACTAAGACCCCTCGGAATCCTAGTAGCACACAAACCCTAAAACACTCTCAAACAAAAACTAACAAACTTAAAAGACTCAATACAACCCATGGACAAAACTAACGTCATCTACAAAATTCCATGCGAGGACTGCCACAAACACTACGTAGGACAAACAGGAAGAAAGTTAGCCACCAGGATACACGAACACCAGCTAGCCACAAAAAGACACGACCCTCTCTCCCTCGTAGCCCTACACACTGATGAAAGAAAAAACACCATTTCGACTGGGACAACACATCTATCCTGGGACAGGCTAAGCAAAGACATGCCAGAGAATTCCTAGAGGCCTGGCACTCCAACCACAATGCCATAAACAAACACATAGATCTAGATACCATCTATCAACCCCTCAGAAAACGAACAGGAAATGACATCACCACAAACCGCAGGAACCCCATCCAGGACAAACCTATGAATAGAAAGCAGGAGACAACAGCTTCGCTTCACTTGGAGATCACCACTGATGATGTTACCTAGCCAGGTAATGAAACGTCTGGATATCAAACCTACAGCTCAGCAAGCAAACCTACACCCTAAACCTCAACCTGAGCTACAAATCTTCACAAACCTTGCACATAGAGTTACTTTCCAGAATATTAAATACTGCCTGAACAGTGGCTCAATTTCTCAAGCTCTCTATGATGATTAGGGGTTTAGATAGGGTTGACAGTGAGAACCTTTTTCCGCGTATGGAGTCAGCTGTTACTAGGGGACACAGCTTTAAATTAAGGGGTGGTAGGTATAGGACAGATGTTAGGGGTAGATGTTTTACTCAGCGGGTTGTGAGTTCATGGAATGCCCTGCCAGTAGCAGTGGTGGACTCTCCCTCTTTATGGTCATTTAAGTGGGCATTGGACAAGCATATGGAGGTTATTGGGCTAGTGTAGGTTAGGTAGGCTTCGGTCGGCGCAACATCGAGGGCCGAAGGGCCTGTACTGCGCTGTATTTTTCTATGTTTCTATGTTTCTATGAAAGATATCCAAAGTCCTTGTTTTCTGAAATTTATGTAGTAACATAAACACTACTACTTTAGAAGATAGGAGGCAACTCGATTGAATCATACGAGATCTTGAGTGGTCTTGACAGGATGGATGTGGAAAGGATGCTTCTATTTTTGGAAGAATTCACAACGAGGGGTCACTGTTTAAAAACAAAAGGCCATCCATTTAAGACAGAGGCCAAGAGAATTATATTTCTCAGAGAAGATCACGAGTCTTTGGTCCTCTTTTCTTCAAAAGGTAGCAGAAACAAAGTTTAAATATTTTTAAGGCAGAAGCAGATAAATTCTTGATAACGGGATGAAGGGTTACTGGCGGTAGGCAGGAATGTTGAGTAATCAGATCAGCCATGATCTAATTGAATTACAGAACAATCTTGATGGGCTAAGTAGCTTAAATCTATTTCTAATTCATAATGGCACCACAATGTATGAAGACATGGCAGATATACAAAAGAAAGACTGTTTGGGGTGTGGTGGGGAGGTCAGTTAAGTGAGACTGCAATCAAACCAGCAAGTCTAAGTGCCTTTAGAATCTTAAAGAAACTCTCCTCTTGGCTCCCACAGATGAAATGGAAACTGGAAGCAGTGCTATTGTAAGAATCAGACTTGACAATAAGCAGCGTGTGATGCTAAAATCAGATCGAAGTTGCAAGGAAAATTAATTCACCAGTGAAAGCACCTAATGCATCGTAATAAACTAGAAGTTATTTCCAAACCAAGAGGTAAACCTTTACGAAGCCGACTCCAAAGAAACAAACCAAGCAATGCTGGTGGGAATGTAGTGAGATGCAGCATGGGGCCATACTGATACTGTTTAAAGTAGAAATGTTTGAAAAAAATGATTTGTTAGCACTCCAAAAGTTTCATAAAATCAACAGTGGTAATAAACGCAAGATGTTATAATGGTACATTGTGAAATGGAGTCTGCAAAATATCAAGTCTCACTGGGTTTCTGGTCCTTGGATATAACTTGCACAGCAGGACAGTGTGTATAGCAGTGGATATGCAATAAACTGATTTTATGTAACATTGTGTTCAACCAATGTCAGAGATGCATCCTGATAGTGAAGATGGTAAGCACAGAACATCCACAAGTTTCAGTCTCCAACCTCATTCCAATCAGTTTGGAATTTTGAGCTGCTGTATTGCAGACAGCAGCTATCAGCGAGAAAGAGCTTGCATTTACTTCATATTTTTCACACCATTGTTCCTTCAGCGGCTGTGGAATTGGCAGCAACTTCTATCCAATGAGAAAACAAATAGATAGTCTGTGCTGCATAATCAAACATGTGAAATGTGATCCAAAATCTGATAGGAATCTATTTCAAGGACAGCTGAACTTGCAGTTACAAAGGCAAATGTTGAGGGAACTCAAATTATGCACCAGAGCTGATGTTGACATTTCATGATCTATGTTGCAAGTTCTCTTACTTGCAATACTGCAGATCTGAACTGCCAACTGGCGGTCAATCAAGATCTTTGAGGATAATCACACTTCTGCCTCAGAACAGGCTAGATAAGTGCACACTGTGCAGAAATTAATGGCACGACAACAGTAAATACCTTACACTTTGAATATAACAAGAGGATATTGTTTCTCGAATATAAAGAACCGAAAGTTTTTCAGTAGTGCTATCGAAACAAGTTAATCATGACTAGGGAGCATTTTCTATTGGGAACACCAGTCAATTTTGCAGTGGTTGAACTAAAACAGAATTATGTAGAAATTAAACACAGCGCCAGGTCATTCTTTCCAACTTGCCTGTGCTAGTCTCTGTGCTGTACACAAAGCTCTTCAAACAATTCTGTTTGCAAAACGTTCATCTCATCTTCATCTGGTTATCTACTTTCCCTTTAAATGGTAACTATGCAAATTAGTTCAACTGTTCTTTAGGGCTTCACATTATAACCACTCTGTGGATAAAGAATTTACTCGAGTTCCCCATAGGAGTTATTAATGCCGATCTTATATTTATGCTCTAAGTTGTGGTCTCTTCTGATGAAAATGCCTTCTCTATATCTTTTTAAGTAGAATATATAGCAAAGGAACAGGATTTTCAGCTCAATAAATCCATGGTCACATTTAAGCTCTACTTCAGCCTGCATTCACAATCTCTCATATAACTCACATAACAGTATAATCATTCCTCATTATACGCTCTTGCTAAAACCACAAAAGCACTAGTCAGACCATATCTGGAATACTGTAAACATTTTTGTCCTCTTATTTAAGGACAGATAGACTGGTATTGGAGGCAGTCCAGAAAAGATTCACTTGGTTGTTGCTGGGTATGGAAAGATTTTATCATAAGGTTTATCGTGAGGTTGAATAGGGTGGCCTGTACTCATTGGAGGTTAGAAGAATAAAGGATGACCTTACTGAAATATATAACAATCCTAAACAGCTTACAGGGTAGGAGAATCACAGAATAAGAGGTCACCCATGTAAGACTGAGATGAGGAGGAATTTCCTCTCTCAGAAGTCAATCTGTGAAATTCTTTACCACAGGGAGCTGCCAGGATTGGGTGATTAAGTATATTCACATCTGAGATAATCAGGTTTTTAATCATTAAGGGAATCAAGGATTAAGGGGATAAGGCAGGAAAATGCAGTTAAAATTATCAGATTGGATATGGTTTCATTGAATAGCAGAACAGATTAGATGGGCCGAATGACCCACTTCTGCTCCCACATTTTGTGCTGTAATTGTTTGGCTTTCCCTTCAATGCATCTATATTCCACCTCGAACTACTCCTGTTGTAGCAAGTTCTATATTCTAAGCTCTCACTGGGTGTTAAAGAAAGAACTAGCATCACAGCTTACCGGGGCAATGCACTCAAAATCAAGCTCCACTATTCTGGAGTCGTCACAAAAGTTAAAGATTTTTAAATTAGTACACAAAATTCCCTGATTTGCCCGATTTTCAGACCCAAATTGATAGAAAGTACAGATCAGATTTCCATTTATTTATTACAGGTCTTTAGACTCCAGCGACAGGTGAACAATTCTAAACTATTGACATATAACTCTACAAATTAAAGCTCTAATTCCCTTCTAAACTCCTCCTCACATACACACACACAAATAAACAGATAGACATAGACAAGGGAAAAAAAGCTCACATGGACAGGGAGAAACTGGAAAAACAGTTCAGCGGATTTATTCACATGATCTCAGTTGGTTCTTGCTGATCAAAAGTTTTTTTTTCCTCAACTTGCTTTTCTAAATGCTTCCACTGTTTTGTAAGAGGTGCAGGATGGCTGGTTCACTCATAATAGGCTCTCTGACTTACTAATTAAAAGTCATAGCTTGCAATAACTGCTGAAGAAAAGGTAAACTGGTTTTCATCAGTTTTGACATGGGTTTTCTCTGATGGACCATATTCCTTTATCCTCTTGTCCTGACTAAGGACCATTCCCATAATTTGTTGACATATCCATTTGGGTCAACATATGTTTGCTGTGCAGGCAGCTAGTACATGCTAGAGACTGCTGCCTGGGCAGACTATTCATCAAGATATTCCCCCATGGCCCCTGCAGGACATTCCAATACTGACATGCAAGACAAACTGCTTGTCTGTGCTTCTGCATTAAAGAGTCTCCTGAAATGGCAGTAGTGACAGCTTTGGTTCTGCCTGAAGATCCAATGCACTGCAAAGCGTGGATGGTGTGTGCTACGTGTAGGTACAAAATGAGTTAGTGCTCAGACAGCAAGCAAACAATGCTGAAATATAGCCTGGTCGGTTCTGTGAGCTGGGTACCTGTCCCTGAGCACAGAGTGTACTGTACCTGTTAGAGTATTCTCAATGCTAGCTGCCGCTGCATCCTGCTATGTATAACAGTGCCTCGTGAGTGATCTGCCTGTGTTTTGGAAAGGTTCCATAATAGTTTTGAATTAAGTTAAATTAAGTGAAAATTGCTATCTTCCAATTGCTATCAGTCCTTTCAGAGGACTGTCTCCAAATCAAGGAATGTTTTGGAAAGTTTCATTCAATGCACCAACTATCTCCCTAACTGCTATTTGTAATGCCCTAAGATGAAGTACATTAAGGCCTGGGCATTTACCAATCTGCAGCCCATATACTTAGCATCATCCCTGGTGATTATGATTCTCCAGTGTCTGTCCCTCCCATTTATTTTCTGTTTTTTTACTGTTTCTGGAATGTTACTGATATCCTCTATAGAGTAAACTGATGCAATATACCTCAACAATTCATCTGCCATTTTCTTATTTTCCATGATTAATTCTCCTGTCTCATTTTCTATAGGATCAATACTCACCTCATTAAATCTTTGTTAATTATCTACAGAAACTGACCTTCTGCCTAATTGTTCTCATTAATTTCCTTGTAAAGTCTAACATTCCTTTATAATTATTTTGATCATTATTTACTTTGTTTAATTCTATTCAATGTTTTGACATCCCACATTTCTTTAGTTAATTTCAAACTTTTTCTTTAAGTCTTATACAATCTTCAACATTTTTATGTAACCACAGAATGTTGCTGTATCTGTACTCATACAAGCAGTTGGGAAGTGTTATATCGCTTTTCTCAGTTACACCTTGGAGATGGTGGACAGGCTTTGGGGAGGCAGAAGGTTAACTACTCGCTGCAGGATTCCTAGTCTCTCATAATATTGTATATACAACTATGACTAGTCCAGTTCAGTTTCCAGTTAGTGGCAGAGTCATAGAATCATAAGGATATTCAACACGGAAACAGACCCTTCGGTCCAACTCGTCCATGCTGACCAGATATCCTAATGTAATTAATCCCATTTGTCTCTAATCCCTTCCTATTCGTACAACCATCCAGATGCCTTTTAAATGTTGTAATTATGCCAGCCTCCACCACTTCCTCTGGCAGCGCATTTTATATGTGCACCATCCTTTGTGTGAGAAAGTTGCCCCTCAGTTCCCTTTTAAATTTTTCCCCTCTGACCCTAAACCTATGACCTCTAGTTCTGGACTCTCCTACCCAGGGAAAAGATCTTGTCTATCTACGCTATCTATCCCCTCATGATTTTATAAACCTCTGTAAGGTCACCCCTCAGCCTCTGACGCTCCGGGAAAACAGCTCATTCTATTCAGCTTCTCCCTATAGCTCAAATCCTCCAACCCTGGCAACATCCTTATAAATCTTTTCTGAACTCTTTCAAGTTTCACAACATTCTTCCTCTAGCAGGGAGACCAGAATTGCACACAATATTCTAAAAGTGGCCTAACCAATGTCCTGTACAGCCGCAGCATGACCTCCCAACACCTATAATTGTATGTTTAATTAATAGATGGTAATGTTGATAAATGTCAAAGGATGACAGTTAGATTCTCCCTTGTTGGCGATGGTCATTACCTGGCATTTGTGTGGCACAAATATTAATTGCCACTTGTCAGCCCAAACCTGGAGATTGTCCTGGTCTTGCTGCATTTGGACATGGACTACTTCAGTATCTAATGGTGCTGAAGATTGTGAGATCATCAGTGAACATCCTCACTTCTGACCTTACAATAGAGGGAAAGTCATAGAGTCATAGAGTTGTACAGCCCGGAAACAGACCCTTCGGTCCAACCCGTCCATGCCAACCAGATATCCCAACCCAATCTTGTCCCACCTGCCAGCACCTGGCCCATATCTCTCCAAACCCTTCCTATTCATATACCCAGATGCCTTTGAAATGTTGCAATTGTACCAGCCTCCACCACTTCCTCTGGCAGCTCATTCCATACACATACCACCTTCTGCATGAAAACATTGGCCCTTAGATCTCTTTTATATCTTTCCCCTCTCACCCTAAACCTATGCCCTCTAGTTCTGGACTCCCCCACCCCAAGGAAAAGACTTTGTCTATTTATCCTATCCATGCCCCTCGTGAGTATATGAACCTCTATAATGTCACCCCTCAGCCTCCAACGCTCCAGGGAAATCAGCACTAGTCTATTCAACCTCTCCCTATAGCTCAAATCCTCCAACCCTGGCACATGTGTTTGAAAAACAATTGAAGTCACACAAACTATGCAAAAACTCTTTTTTTTACCCTGCCTTTTTCATTGGTGCTCATAAGAACCACAATAGCTGTCGCCTCCCATTCCCAATACATGCTCCTCTCCAGCCCTGAGCAAATGTCCTGAAACTTGTCACTAAACAGGCAATACAGCCATCTAGACTCACCTTGTTTGCTACAGAGAACAATGTCATCCCCCTCACTCTACACTTTCCTGTTAGAACAGCAAAGAACAAAGAAAACTACAGCACAGGAATAGGCCCTTCGGCCCTCCAAGCCTGTGCCGATCCATATCCTCTATCTAAATCTGCTGCCTATTTTCTAAGGATCTGTACCTCTCTGCTCCCTGCCCATTCATGTATCTGTCTGGATACATCTTAAATGATTCTATCATTCCCACCCCTACCATCTCTGCTGGCAACGCATTCCTGGCACCCACCACCCTCTGCATGAAGAACTTTCCATGTATATCTCCCTTAAACTTTTCCCCACTCACTTTGAACTCATGACCCCCAGTAATTGAGGTCTACTCTGGGAAAAAGTTTCTTATTATCCAACCTGTCTACACCTCTCGTAATTTTGTAGGCCTCAATCAGGTCCCCCTTCAACCTCCTCCTTTCCAATGAAAATAATCCTAATCTACTCAACCTCTCCTCATAGCCAGTATCCTTCATACCAGGCAACATCCTGGTGAACCTCCTCTGCACCCTCTCCAAAGCATCCACATCCTTTTGGTAATGTGGCATCCAGAAGTGTACATAGTATTCAAAATTGGCCGAACCAAAGTATTATACAACTGTAACATGATCTGTCAACTCTTGTACTCAATACCGCATCAATGTACTCAATGAAGGAAAGCGTGCAATATGCCTTTTTGACCACTCTACTGACCTGTGTTGCCACCTTCAGGGAACAATGGACCTGAGCACCCAGATCTCTCTGTACATCAACTTTCCCAAGGACTTTTCCATTTACTGTGTAGTTCCCTCTAGAATTGTATCTTCCAAAATGCTTCACCTCACATTTGTCTGGATTGAACACTATCTGCCATTTCTTTGCCCAACTCTCCAATCTATCCATATTCTGCTGTATTCTCTGACAGTCCCCTTCACTATTTGCTAATCCACTAATCTTAGTGTCATCTGCAAACTTGCTAATGAAGCAACCTACACCTTCCTCCAACACCTGCACCATTACTACTCTATGCCTTCATACATCCATCTCTTGAATGACTACCTGTACCATGGTGCTATGGACAGTTCGCTCAATGTATATGAATAGTTTCCTGCAAAAGTAGATAATGCCCATGCTTTTGCAACTTGCACTGCTCCTTAGCTGTTTTACCTATTAGCAGAGCTTCTCAGTTTATTGTAGACAGCCTCTGCCTCATCCCATTAAAGTCTGTCTTACTTAAATCCAAAATTCGAGCATCCAATCTTTGCTTGTCTCTAACAAACACTACATGAAATTTGATCAATGTTATGATCGCTGTTTGACAAATGATCATGAATGACTAGGTCACTAATTAAATCAGTCTTATTGCTCATTACTAGATCCAATATTGCTTGTCTCCTTGGAGCACTAAGACATATTACCCAATCTGTGCATAGCAAGCTCCCTCAATTAGTGATGGGATAATGACCGTTTATGTTGTTTTACTCTGATATTGATTAACAGATTAATTTTGATCATAACACTCAGGATAACTCCATGTTCTTTCATGAAATAGCTTTTGCATTGACCCACACAGACAGATGGACCTAATTTTAATGATTTATCTGAAAGACAGCACTGAAGGGTCAGCATAATGTTTTGTATTCAAGGGGTGTTGATGTGGTATTTGACATGCTAACAATTAAACCGTCGCTAACACACTGCCTGTTTGTTCTGGTCAGAAAAATAACGAGGTGAGATATTGCTTGAACAATGCAAAGCCAAATGGTTAGAGGAACAAAGGTGTCTGATGTGCAAGTGCACAAATCACTAAGAACTGTGGCGCAGGTTATTAATGTCTAGGGTTCTTTTTGAGTTGGAATTGAAAGATAGAGAAGTTAGATGGAACTTTATTGAACCTAATTAAACTTTTATTGAATCTTGGTTTAACTGCATTTAAAATGATAATTACAGTTCTGGATGACATAATTATATGAAGGACATAGAGGGACTGGAGAGGATGTAACATTGATATGTAAGAATAAGGCCAAAATTGTGAAGTCAAATTTATCAGGAAAGACTGAACAAGCTCAGTCTCTTTTCTCTTCAACAAAGAAGGCTTGAAGGGAGCTAAAAGGACCTTTTAAATTATGAATGCTGTTACAGTTGACACAATATTTCCATTGTTGCAGAAGAGCAAAAGTAAAGGTCCTCATAAAGATTATCATCTAGAAATCAAATAAGAAATTCTGAAAAACGTCTTTACCCAGAGAAGGTTGAGAATGTGGAACTCACTCCCACAGGGAGTGGCTGAGGTGACTAGAAGACATGGGGGCAAGCTAGACTCGTGCATGAGAAAAAAAGGAAAAGAGGTTTATTCTGAAAAAGTTGGAGAGGAATGTTAGCAATGTCATTAGGAATGTCAGCATGGATAAGTTGGCCCAAATGGGCTGATTCTGTCTTGTTGTTCTATGTAGAAGTGACGAAGCCTTGGATTGCAAAAGCTCCAGATATATTTCTCATAAATTAAGTCCATATTTTAAAAATTGTTAGCTATTTTTAAATTGCAGCAATTGGAGGTTACAGAGAGCTGCGTACATTTTGTGCAGATGTACAGTTGTCATGGTAACAGAGTGAGGTAGTGTTCAATGTTACTTATTGAGTTGGAATGACTCACAAGGTTATTAATGTATCTGGTTGAGTTACTGACACTTTGTACTTCCCATATATAGAGTCAAAGTAATTTTGATCGGAAATCTCAATGGCAGCTACACAGTGGGACAAGACCTCGTGTACAGCATAAAATAGGCTAAATATCTGGCACTGTTACAGTGTTGTTGGCTGGAGCAATCCTGAATATTCTATGGCCATCTACATGGTTCACCCTCAAAGGATATGGGCAGTTGATGGATGACAGCACCACGAGCTGAAGGTTCCTTTCCAAGTTGCAAATATATCAGCAACTTCGGTATCATTGGGTCAAAATCCTGGAATTCCATCCCTAACAGGTCTACCTAGCATACATGGACTTTAGTGGTTTCAGAAGACAGCTCGCCACCACTTTCTCAAGGGCATCTAGGGACGGGCAATGCCCATGTCCTATGAATTAATTTTTAAAAGGAGTGACACCATCATTGCAGGCTCAATTTCTGAACCAGCTGAGGTCATCATGAAGGTCCCACTTTCTCAACCTCACCCCTTTTGCTTAAGGTGTGGTGACCGTCGGGTTAAACTCACCACCAGTCATCTTTCTCCAATTAAGAAACAGCCCCGGGTCTATGGAATCAGATGAATAACTGGGTTTTTTTTTTCCTCCTCCTTTTATAAGATTGCTTTGTTTATTTAAACACACACTGGCTAAACTAGAACAGGATGTTGGTGCTGGTCATGTCATTAGTCAGAGGGAAATGGATCTGGGTGGGTTACTCTTCGGAGGGTCGGTGTGAACTTATTTGGTCGAAGGTCCTGTTTCCACACTACAGGGAATCTAGTCTAAACTAGAACAGGATGTTGGTGCTGGTCAAGACATTGATGTGTGCCTGGATCTGGGCTTTGGTACCCACTCTGTTCACGGGAAGGATGTTAAATTTTTGTTGGTAATGACACTCAGAAGAAGGTTGCAACCAGTAGCTGGCACCAAAATAGAGTATGTCGGGCAGTTTTAAAGTCATGGCCCCTATCCCAATCTCCTGTAGACTGTAGAGTATACAGTCAGTACCAGTTAAACCTCAAAATCACTGTTGTTAATATCCATGAACAAACATCATTTTTTTTTATATTTCCAACTTCTATTTAGCAAAGTCAATTACCCATTTAAGATAAATGAATTAATGCCTGTGTTAAAAAAGCAAAGAAATGCCCACTTGGACATATTTAATATTCATTTCATGAATAGCTAGACTCTATTTACAAACAATCAGCTATCTGAAGCAAACAATATCAATCGATGCAGACAATTTTAACCTTTTGATTCTTGCTGAAATCACATTGAAATCACATTCCATCTCCCAATTCTATTAACCTAATAATAAAACATAGCATACAAACATTCAAAAGATCTCTTGCAGCAACACTTTGTTTTTATCTGCACATACAGAACTTTCCACCAGAGCAGTGTCTCTCAATTGAATCAAATGCGTGTTCTGGTCCAGGCAAAACATTTTGAAGGATGTCAGACTTAAATCCTTCCCTTATATCATAAAGAGCGAATGGTTGACAGACCGGATTCTGAGATGCAGACACGTACCAAGACTTTGATCCACTTCCATGAACTTTAATTTGAATAACTCTTAAAGGAAATGAGTCCAACGGGCTGACTTCAGCAGTATCCATTTATAAAATAGAATCAAGATGAGAATTAATTGGGCAACCTGCCACTTTCATTCAGTTTGTTAAGACTTTTAATTATGCATCAATTAATAAATCTTAGCACTTGGGGAAAAACTAATCGTCCTTTCAGGAAACAACCTGTCAGTAGATCTGAGAACAGCTTTGTACAGCTCCTGAGCCACAGAAACTTTCCAGTAACAACCATTCCCTCTAAAAAAAGCCGCAGAGATAAAAGATATTAAGGTAACCTATGCACACATGCTCTACACTTTTTTAAAATAGTGAACATGTGCAGTTAGTTTTAGCATAGTGCGAGCGAAAAAGCTTAGCTCAAGATTTGAGCCATAGCTTCTACAATTTAACCAATAGTGCCATCAAAGAGGGCAGTGAACAAAGCAAGAATGGGGTAGGCAAGGGGAGCAGAGAATAGGGTGGGGAGGGGGCAAAAGGAATGAGTGATAATGGTCAGGGATGGTAGGTGGGGGAGAATAGAAGTACAGCGGGGACAACTAGGCCTGGGAACTGGCAGCAAGTGGGGCAGGAAAGGGGAAATGAGGAGGGCAAGGAGCCAGGAAATGAAAGGTGTGGAGAACCATGTGGCAGTGATGGTGATGGTGTTGAGGGGGGGCGGGGGGGGGGGGGGGGTGGTAGGGGGAGGATGTAAGGTGATGGTGAGAAAGAGGAATGAGGGTAGTACAGATAGCAAGTGGCTTGGATTTCAGGGCAGCGATGCAGACAGGAATCTGGCAGAGGGGAGAGGATTAGATCAAACTGAAATGAGGAGAATGGGATCCGGCCAGTGTGAAGGATGGGAGAGGGGCCTGGGATGGGGCTGTGGAGATTAGGGAATGTGGCAGTGAGGGATTGGGGGATGTTTCAGGGGTGAAGTAGATGAGGATAAGGTAGTGAGGAAAGCAGGAATAAGGCAGAGTGGGAACAGGATTGGAACGGTGAAAGAGATAAGAAAGGGGAAGGGACAGTGTCATCTTCAGGCACACCAAAAATACCTTCTTGATTGCAAAGACATGCTGCCATTTCTGAAGACAGCAAAATGGTGAAGTCGACGGATGGTTCTGCACAGGTAAGACCTTAATTGGTGTAGAATATATAGAACATAGTCTAAGATTGAAGCTGTCTTGGGACTTTTGTAAACCGCTATTTTTATTTAAATCATACAAATTGTGGCCCCTTATTTTTACAGAGGGAGACCATGAACTTACAAGTGTTCCTCCATTATGTTTGCTGTTAAGTTACAGCCTCAGGTTTGTTGTACACCAATGATGACAGAACTTTTCACTACTGCCAATACTTTTATCTTCTTTTCTGTTTTTGGTGTGACTAGCATTTAGCACTCACTTGCTGTTACTGTCATCTAGTGGCTCTCTCATTGCCACCAACATCATCTAGTACTCTCTCATTGCAGTGTAATGCTGAACTTTTACCTTTACTTCTTTATTTTTTGAATTTATACCTCAGATTTTGCACATAGGTATCTTTGTACCTCGCTTTATAAGGACAGTAATGCTAATCTTTTAACTTTACTTTTTCATTTTTCTCATTTATACCTATGATTTTGTAACTAGGTATCTTTGTACCTAAGATGGCGCTGGAAATGGTGACTTTTGAACACTTTTCGCTGTACTTGTGTATTCCTTTACTTGAGTACATGTGACAATAAAGCTAATTCGAAATCTAATGTGGTTTTCTATGTGCTAACCTGTGTAACATATTCCACAGAGATTCTGCTTCTTTTGAGACAGATGTCTGGAAGTTTATTAACACCTAACGATATATACCAAAATTACATCTCAGGCTTACATATATAATCTAATATTTGTAAGTTTTGAAGGTTGAAACTTTGATGGAAAATGAATTATGAGGAGGATGTGAAAGGACTTCAAGGAGATTGCACTGATATGCTGGGCTCCCCCATTATTGAGGATGGGGATAGCTGTGGAGCTTCCTCCTCCAGTGAGTGGTTGAATTGCCTAGATCTTGAACCATCGGAATATGACAAGTAACGGTTATGAAGTATGGGACATGATTAGTCTTGCTCCAACTGTTCTTCACTGTGAGGGAGCTGGCAGAACGGAAATATGGTTCTGCACTTCTGAAGGAGCCCTGATTGAAATCTCTCTCATGGGGTCAAAAAGGACCAAAGTGACAATCTGCGAGAGGTTGCCAATCTCAGAGAATCGGACCCAATGAATTGCAAGTTGTTCCCATGTTGTAATGGCTTCTGGAGTCCAAAGAATAAATAGTGAAGGAAACATTCAAAATCATTATTTCAGTGTTTAGGATAAACTTCATACAGTTAACTAGACAAGAGAAAAGGGGAATTTTGGAAGATGCAATAAATTGCGGGAAATAATTTAAAGCAAATCTATTAAATATTTTCTGTCCATGTCAACATGTAATATTTTATAAGGTTATGATAATACATTGAGCATCTAACACTGCTAAAACATGAGGAGATGTTTATTAGCATCTCATGTTTCTGGCCACTGATCAGATCGGTCGAGGGTCATGTCTTCACCTTCCAAGCCGACAACATTTAAAACATCATGTCTCAAATTAACCAGCATGTTACGTAACAGGCAGCTGATCCACTCTTCCAGATTACCATCCAGGCAACGAAGATGAAACCATGGACTCTTTGGCATTGAGACATGTGGTGGCAGGGAGACATAACTGATGAGTGATCTGAATTTTTGTTAACTGAGGAAGTAAAGGCAGGAAGTAAAAGCAAAGTACTGTAGATGCTGGGAATCTGAACTAAACTGGAGAAACTCAGCAGGTCTGGCAGCATCTGTGGAGAGCAGAACAGCTACTGTTTACTGGACTCATCGAAAGGAGAATCATACTGGATCTGAAAGACTTGCTCTGTTTATTTCTTCATAGATGATGGCAGCACATTGCCAGTAATAATTCAGGCCAGCACTTCATTGGACAGAATGCAGAGCAAAATAAAATAGGTCGGTCTCAATGCTGAATATTTTTACTGACACTGTGACCTCATTTTTAGCAGTGAACTATATTCTTTGCCTTCCTTGTGTATCTCAGATGGAGTTAACCGGAACCGAAATAGTTAGGTCAGTATCCCTGGCAGCAGTTGGAATATAGAATTTGCTGCAATTGTTCAGTTTTATCGAATATTATGTTGAAGCCTGGAGATGTCAGCCAATAGCTCACTTCCCTGCTTGGATACAAGTGCAATATTTCACAAAGAGCAGAGAAAATGCAAAACCCTGTATGAAATTCTGCAAGATGGTGTATTATTTCTGTTCCCATCAGCTTTCAGAGCATATTAGAGCATTTCTATTTTGAAGATTTATCTTAAAGAGGCCATTGATGATTTACTTTACAGAATCGTGAGATGTTAAACTGAATTTGCCTACTCAGGTGTCTGGAAGAGACGCCAATGGCACTATTTTAAAGAATGAGAGAGTTCACAGCAGTGTTCCCACTCAATACTTAACCCTGAATCGACATCACACTCAGCAGGTCCCTCCCACATTATTATTTGTCGAAGCTTGCTCTGTGTGAATAAGCTGGCAGTTTCTCTATGTTACAACAATGACATCACCTAAAAAATACTTCCTGAGCTGTATAGGAACTGGAACAGACTAACAGAAGGTGCTCAGACACACAGTGGGTGCTTAGACTGACAATGGGTGCTCAGGTTGACCATCGGTGCTCAGACTGACAGTCAGGGTTCTCAAAGATCCATCCCACCCTGGCAAGGTTTTTCTACAACCTCTACCATCGGGATTAGGTACAGAAACCTGAACACACCCACCAATCGGTTTCGTAATATTTTTTACCCTACTGTTTTTAGAATACTGAATGGGCTCGCAAACTCTTGACATTTGCCCCTACTTGTTTTTTTTGTTTTTGCCAATGTTTACCTATTACTTACTTGCCTATGCTATTTAACTCTGTGATCTGCCTGCATTGCTCGCAAGACAAAGCTTTTCACTGTGCCTCGGTACATGTGACAATAAATTCAATTCAATTCAATTCAGGTCAGATTGACAGAGGGATTTCATGCTGACAGAGGGCGCTCAGACTGACAGAGGGAGTTCATGCTGACAGAGGGTGCTCAGACTGACAGAGAGAGCTCAGACTGACAGAGGGACTTCATGCTGACAGTGGGTGCTCAGAATGACAGAGGGAGCTCAGACTGACAGAGTGCGTTCAGGCTGACAGAGGGCGCTCAGACTGACAGAGGGAGCTCAGACTGACAGAGGGAACTCAGACTGACAAAGTGCACTCAGACTGACAGAGGGAGCGCAGACTGACAGAGGGTGTTCAGGCTGACAGAGGGTGTTCAGGCTGAAAGAGGGTGCTCATACTGACAGAGGGAGCTCAGATTGACAGAGGGAACTCAGACTGACAAAGTGCACGCAGACTGACAGAGGGTGCTCAGGCTGACAGAGGGTGCTCAGGCTGACAGAGGGAGCTCAGACTGACAGATTGCGCTCAGACTGACGGAGGGAGCTCAGACTGACGGTGGGAGCTCAGACTGACAGAGTGCGCTCAGACTGACAGAGGGAGCTCAGACTGACAGATTACGCTCAGAATGACAGAGGGAGCTCAGACTGACAGAGGGAGCTCAGGCTGACAGAGGGAACTCAGACTGACAGAGGGTGCTCAGGCTGACAGAGGAAGCTCAGACTGACAGAGGGAGCTCAGACTGACAGATTACGCTCAGAATGACAGAGGGAGCTCAGACTGACAGAGGGAGCTCAGGCTGACAGAGGGAACTCAGACTGACAAAGGGTGCTCAGGCTGACAGAGGAAGCTCAGACTGTCAGAGGGTGCTCAGGCTGATAGAGGGAGCTCAGACTGTCAGAGGGTGCTCAGACTGATAGAGGGAGCTCAGACTGACAGAGGGTGCTCAGACTGACAGAGGGTGCTCAGACTGACAGAGGAAGCTCAGACTGTCAGAGGGTGCTCAGGCTGATAGAGGGAGCTCAGACTGACAGAGGGTGCTCAGACTGACAGAGGGTGCTCAGACTGACAGAGTGCACTCAGACTGACAGAGGATGCTCAGGCTGACAGAGGGTGCTCAGACTGACAGAGGGTGCTCAGACTGACAGAGGGAGCTCAGACTGACAGAGGGTGCTCAGATTGACAGAGTGCACTCAGACTGACAGAGGATGCTCAGCCTGACAGAGGGAGCTCAGACTGACAGAGGGAGCTCAGACTGACAGAGAGAGGTCTGACTGACAGAGGGTGCTTAGACTGACAGACGATGCTCAGACTGACAGAGGGTTTGCAGACTGACAGAGGGTTCTCAGACTGACAATGGGTGCTTAGACTGACAGAGAGAACTCAGACTGACAGAGAGTACTCAGATTGACAGAAGGTGCTGAGACTGACAGTGGACGCTCAGACTGACAGAGGGAGCTCAGACTGTCAGAGGGAACTTAGACTGACAGTGGGTGCTCAGACTGACAGTGGGTGCTCAGACTGACAGTGGGTGCTCAGACTGACAGAGGATGCTCAGACTGACAGTCAAAGGTCACCCCTACAGAGGGATCTCAGATTGACAGAGGGAACTCAGACTGACAAAGTGTGCTCAGACTTACAGAGCAAGCTCAGACTGACAGAGGGAGCTCAGACTGACAGTGGGAGCTCAGACTGACAGTGGGAGCTCAGACTGACAGTGGGAGTTCAGACTGACAGTGGGAGCTCAGACTGACAGTGGGGGCTTAGACTGACAGAGGGTGCTCAGACTGACAGTCAAAGGTCACCCCTACAGAGAAAACTCAGACCGACAGAGGGTTTGCAGACTGACAGAGGGAACTCAGACTGACAGAGGGATCTCGGGCTGACAGTGGGTGCTGAGACTGAAGTGGGTGCTCAGACTGACAGAGAGAGATCTGACTAACAGAGCGTGCTGAGACTGACAGTGGGTGTTCAGACTGACAGTGGCTGCTCAGACTGATAGTCAGTGCTCAGACTGACAGTGGGTTCTCAGACTGACAGTCAGAGTTCAGACCTACAAAGGGAACTCCCGACTGACAGTGCTCAGACTGACAGTGGATGCTTGGATTGACAGGGGTGCTCAGACTGCCAGTGGGTTCTCGGACTGACGGAGGAAGCTCAGAATGACAGAGGGAGATCACACTGACAAAGGGAGCTCAGACTGACAGTGAGTGATCAGACTGATGGTGGGTGCCCCAATGCACATTGGCAAACCCCCCCGAATGTTCTGTTCTCCTGATCCAACCCACCTATTTGCAACAAAAAACAGTCTGTCCCCTCGCCCCCGCCTACTTCCAATTACTGTATTATGGCATGGGCAACATAACTTCCCAGCGGCTGGTTTTGCAACAGGATTGCGTAACAATTAAGTACTTATTTAAAATGGTGGGTCAGCTGAGCATATCACATTAGGCTGGGCACTCCTTGTATTTCACATCCCACCTGGTGAAAGCATGTTGGGGGCAGGGGAGAGGTTTAAAATCTAGCCCTATATTCAAAGGTGGGTAGGGAGTGCAGTCTCGATATCCTAATGTCAAGTTTCAGATGCAAATAAATTCCTTGAGCTTTCTCATCTTCCTTAATCCATCAACTGGAGCTCTCTCACAATGTATATTAATTCTAACCTTGAAGGCAATCTTGCCATTATCCTATGTCTCTGGCTATATATTATCATCTTATTACATTATTATCTTGCATTGCCTCAATCATCAATTAGGTTCTGCATTGCTCCTGCTGAAAACCTGGTGCTGCTGTTATTTTCTGAGCTTACATTTAACATATTCAGACACTGATGAATCACAAGAAAGTAGTGGGCGGCACGGTGGCACAGTGGTTAGCACTGCTGCCTCACAGCGCCAGAGACCCGGGTTCAATTCCCGCCTCAGGCGACTGTCTGTGTGGAGTTTGCACATTCTCCCTGTGGGTGTGCTCTGGTTTCCTCCCACACTCCAAAGATGTGCAGGACTCCAAAGATGTGCAGGTCAGGTGAATTGGCCATACTAAATTGCCCGTAGTGTGAGGTAATGGGTAGACATAGATGTAGGGGTATGGGTGGGTTACGCTTCGGCGGGGCGGTGTGGACTTGTTGGGCCGAAGGGCCTGTTTCCACACTGTAAGTAATCTAGTTATTCATTTGAAAAGGGGCTGCGTTAATTTACTTGGTCAGAGTTTGTGTTTAATCTGTTTACAATGTTAAAAAGATTCAATAAGGTTGGATATGAAGATGCTGGTCAAAATATTAAGCAACCTCGTGAAGACTGAACCTTAAAAATCATGGAATGCCTCTCCAACCCAACGCTGCCTCATTTTTTGGCTGGTGTGTTGTTCAGAGCCATGTGCCCAGTCATTGAGAGAAGGGACAACTTATTTTTAAATGAAGTGCCTACAGCGCAGTCTGCAGCCACATTTAAGTTTGATGGCTGTCAGGAATCAGGAACCACAGCTGTGAGAGGATGCCAACTACAGGAAACAACTGCAGTTTACAGCATTCCTTGTGGGTCAGAAGGAGCTAGACCTCTGACCTCCAAAGAAACCTTCATTATCCCCTCTGGTGATCACTACGATCATGTCGATCATAATCGCTCTTTAATTTCTGTCACAGTCAACACACCAACCATCGATCAAATGTTTATGGTTTCATAATCTTCCACGATAGTGACGATTCTAGAAACACCGTAACAGGATTGTGCCCTCCAGCCAGTTCTGCTATTCAATGCGATCATGGCTTTATGTGTTATCTCACTCCATTAGCCTGCCTGCCCCCACATTCCTTAACACTCTTGATTAACAAAACCTATCCAGCTCAGAGTGAAGCAAACAATTGCAGTGCGCACATAGAATTATCTCCTATTTCTGCATATAAAAGATCCAGCTCGAAGTTTTGCCAATACTGCCTTATTCTCTTGCACATGCCCATTTGCAAGGTTGATGAGAGGGCCAAATGCCAACAACCTGTTCCATTTGCCTCAGAGGTTCAGACTGTTTTCAAATCCATCTTTTATTTGTTGTCATGTGCAGACTCTGTTGGAACTAAAGAGGGATGCCATGATTTTATCAGACAGCTACACTGAAATTGTCAGGTGGCACTTATTGTTGTTCATCAACTTGCAACTTATTTGTTGTTGACCCATGCCAGCATCTTTCACAAGGTAATTTGTTCAGTGTTGACCACGCTCCAGCTGCAAGCGTTAACATGATGCTGGAACCTTTGACACAATACGCTGTCAAAGTGTGTCCTTACGCAATAAATCATGACCATGCATTCTAAGAGCAAGTGGTCATTTGTTGATAAGCTGGATGGACTGCTGATCTGCAATTGTATACCATCCATGTAATCTTCAACGTACAGGGTAATTATTTTGCTTTTGTGACAAAATAAGGCATAATATAATAGAAAAGCCAGAAATGGAGGTAAGCCCAGAAGTTGCAAACCAATGATTCTCTTTGAAACTACCCTTGTTGTTTTATTAACTTTAAAAAGTGCTTTATTCATTAAAAATCTCTTTGTATATCTTCACTGTCACAAATGCAGTTCAGTTCTGTACTGTATCATGTCAGGTAAACAAGCAAATATTTGAGTTTGACTCTATCCCAACAAACCAACGCCATCTCTTTCACATACAAGATTATATATACATACATTGAGGCACTAGGAGGGTCCAATAACTGAACAAACCCTCAACTAACTTCACCAGGAAGATTTCAGACAGTAGTCTTGCTCCGCTGTACCTTGGGGGCAGCTGCCCCAATCTTTAGTGCATCCCTCAGCCCATAGTCCTGGACCTTAGAATGAATTACCCTTAATGCTCCTGACTTTAAGAACATGGAACACCGGAGAAAGGTAATGCAATTGTTTTCCTACAAAGTTCAGGTAGTATTACCCTGCTCTTGTTAATCCTGGTTTCCATTCTCACAAGTGCAGCTGAGCACACAATCATATAAACATCACGCACACTGCTGCTTTTTGAATGCATGTTCTTGAGCCAACAGGCTTAGCTCCTTTTCTTTATTGCTGGTAACCAGAGAAAGCATCTAATGATAATCTGATAGCTCTGTCCCCATTGGTCCTATTATTGCCAGCTCCAACCTTTCCCTGCTATCTTTGTCTCCTCTGCAGGAGCTGTACCAGTGTTGACTTTCTGATGTGATTAAAATTCCTGTTAATGTTTAGAAGTCTTAGGAGATGTTTTTCTCCTTTTATTTGCTATTGTTGACTCATAGTAACTTGATGTCTTTCTGCACACTGAATAAAATTGGGCATTACACATTTTATTGAGTGTCTACTTCTGGTTGTCATTAATGGACTTGATCAACTGAATCTTAGAGAAACTACAAAACTGGAAATTGACCAATCATTTTGTAACTTTAAGAACTTTCAGTACCCATCACTAGACTCTGAACAACAGAAGCAGCACTTTCTTGGCTGTTGAAAACTGATTATTAAGGGATCTTTCCATATTGAGGTGTGGTACTATTAAACACTAGGTTTACCCTTACAGTGTCTGCAATAAGTCTTCTGCTTACTGCCACCATAGTTATTAATGAAGTGACTATACAAGTCCCATTCCAGACAATCCTAATGGTTAGAGACTAGAATATGGTCTTTCAATATTGGGCTGCCATGTGGTAGAGTACTCAAACATAGACATATTGATCACCGGCTAAATGATAGTATTCCTGCCTTTGTGTCAGCACAGTTGAGGCCCAGACACTCTCCAGACAACCCCAGTGAGTGCAGTAGGGTTAAGATTGGCATCCTTTAGCAGAACTTGCAGCCTGACAGGCACCACCTTTCATCAAAAAGGGTCTTTAAGATTCTTTAACCTTGGTTACCGCCCGTGCAAGAGAAGACACTCCAAATACAAAAACTGGCAGGAAGGTAACAGGAAACAAACTCAGGTATTGTTGCTTAGTAACTGGCTTGAGACATCTTTACCATCAGTAAACTACTGGCAGGGATGATTCACGGTATGATTCAGACAACTGTGTATAAGGTAATGGTTCTGAAAGAGTTAATATTGAAATTGCTTTAGCTCCACCCTGTGTACTGATGTAACATGCATGCTTTGGGTAAGTTCTGCACTCACGTTTGTAGGGAGGCAACCTATTCTGTATATTCCCAAGAGTCCTCAGTAATTATGCCTAGCTGGTAATGTCATTCTCTTTCTTGATATCATGCCTTGACATCATCATGTCAACTAAGACAATCACATCTTTTGCAAAGACTGTGTAATGGTGTACCTTCTAGCACTGATCATTGAGTAGGCCCGAGAGACAGAGTAGACAAATGAGGATTACTGTCAGGAGATTATCTCAAACCATTCTTACCCATACTTGCAAAGGTGGGCAGATACCCTGAGGTGGCTGCAGGCCACAGCTACCAACTCAGATTCGAAATCAACACTCGTTCAGATTGTAGCATGACTTCCCTTCAGCTATAAGAAAAGCTTACACAAGATTTGAAGCTGTGAAGGGTTGCATATCATAATTCAAAAGTTAAAGCAGAAATTGCTGGAGATACTCAGCAGGTATGGCAGCATGTGTGCAGAAAATGTTTTGCCAATGTTTTAGGTCCAGGGACCCTCCATCAAAGTATAAACCAAAAGAACTGCGGATGCTGTAAATTAGAGACAAAGACAGAACTTGCTGGATAAGCTCAGCAGGTCTGAGGAGGGATCACATGACCTGAAACATTAACACTGATTTCTCTCCACAGATGCTGCCAGACCTGCTGAACTTTTCCAGCAATTTCTGTTTTTGGCCTTTCATCAGAAGTTGTTTATGGTGGGCGTTCAACGGTCCTCACTATTGAACAAGCACAAGTCTGGATCCATCGTCATGATTTTAAATGTAACCTGAGCTGTAAACACAATGACAGCATGACAATGCGCCCTCTGCTGGATAGACAGGTCTACCTGAACATGATCATTATTTAATGTCGAGAAAATGATGAAATTAAGAGGATGCCCTCTACTGGTGAACAAATAAACACACTCAACAACTTCAAACCATTAACCAAGATGCTGCCTAACACGTTGACAGAGGACTCCAAAGAAGTTCAACTGTGCAATTAATCCAATCCAGTCGGTCACATGGCTTAAACCAGTGGCGTCAACCAGGTAAGAAGAGGGTGATCAGCTCCCCTTTTTAAAAACTTCCTCTCAGTCAGTCAAAGCAGGTCTTTCTATTTATTTTATAGCTCTTGGCTTTCATACTTCAATTCAACTTAGTCAATAGGATAAAAAACAAAATAGAGACAATTTACAGGTGTTCTTGAGTGAAAAACTTGATTAGATTAGATTCTCTACAGTGTGGAAACAGGCCCTTTGGCCCAACAAGTCCACACCAACCCTCTGAAGACTAATCCATCCAGATTCATTTCCCTCTGACTAATACACCTAACAGTATGGACAGTTTAGCATGGCCAATTCACCTTAACCTGCACATCTTTGGATTGTGGAAGGAAACCAGAGCACCCAGAGGAAACCCTCACTGACACGGGGAGAATGTACAAACTTCAAACAGACAGTCACCCGAAGCTGGAATCGAACCTGGGACCCTGGTACCATGAGGCAGCAGTGCTAACCATTGAGCCACCATGCTGCCCTCACTGATTAAAATTATTAAATTATTTATTACTCCTCAAAGAAGAAAAAGTACAACATCAAACACAGACACACAAATACAAGTAATAGTTTACAGAGACGGGGGGAGAGCTATAAAAATCTAGAACCGACAAGAAGATAAATCCAACTGCAGTTTAAAATTCTTAAAATTTCATAAGGTATTGGCTTTGAAACCTGAGTCTGGATTGTTTTGCTGTTGTGTTGTTTCTCTGGCAGAGATGACGTTTGTAGGTTTTGAGTTCTCAGTGAGCAGTTCTTCCAAGTTGCTTTTTCATCTGGCAGTAGTTTCTCTGGTTTTTTAAAATTCAGTGATAGGACGTCAGTGTCACTGGCCGTGCTTTTCCAGCAACACATTTTTAAGGACTTATACACTTGCTGGTAAGGTCCGAGGAGTGTTGCTGAATAAAGAGACCTTGGAGTGCAGGTTCATAATTCCTTGAAAGTGGAGTCGCAGGTTGATAGGAGCGTGAAGGAGGCATTTAGTATGCTTTCCTTTATTGGCCAGTGCATGGTGAATAGGAATTGAGAGGTCATGTTGACCATGTACAGGACATTGGTTAGGCCACTGTTGGAATATTACATTCAGTTCTGGTCTCTCTCCTATAGGAAAGATGTTGTGAAATTGAAGGGTTCAGAAAAGCTTTATGAGGATGTTGCCAGGGTTGGAGGATTTGAGCTATAGGGAGAGGCTGAACAGGCTGGGGCTGTTTTCCCTGAAGTGTCGGAGGCTGAGGGGTGACCTTATAGAGGTTTATAAAATCATGAGGAAAATGGACAGGGTAAACAGACTAGGTATTTTCCCGGGCTAGGGGAGTCCAAAACTAGACAATAGAAGTTTAAGGTGAGAGGGGAAAAGATTTAAAAGGAACCTGAGGGGAAACGTCTTCACACAGAAGGTTGTATGTGTATGGAATGAGATGCCAGAGGACGTGGTGGAGGCTGGTATAATTAAACATTTAAAAGGCATCTTAATGGGTAAGTGAATAGGAAGAGTTTAGAGGGTTATGGGCCAAATGCTGGCAAATGGGACTGGATTTATTTGGGATATCTAGTTGGCATGGACAAGTTGGACTGAAAGGTCTGTTTCTGTGCTGTATATCTCTCTGGCTCTATGACTGTAAGTGATTGGTACACTCAAACAATGCTTCCAATGCTCAGACTACTTTGAGGAGCCACACTAGAACCTCTCTCCAAGCTCCTAATGATCTACTGCATCCTCCATATTACCACTTCACAATGGGTCAGCCATTGCCACCAGGACACAAAAGTCCACCTTAGAATAATGAAGAGGGGAGAGCAGATGAGCCCATTTGGATGTATCTGAGCTCCTTTCAACTCACTGCATGAGAGTGTCTTTCACTTTAATTGAACTTTAACAAAGCAGAGTCATGCTCATCCAGACCCCACACCTGATTCTGTTCACTCATTTGTGTCCAGAATATTGTAAATTAATGGTGTATTTGTATAGTTTTATTTCTAGGTATTAATAATTCAATGCACTTATGAAATAATGGTTAGTGAACACACTCAGAGCCATTAGGCTGCTATAACTGTGGCAGAAGAAGAATACGGGTCTGCTGTGCCTCTCAATCATGTGCAATGTACAATGCACAATGCACTGTGCAAGGCAAATCCACTTAATATTGAAGACTATGCGGAAAAATTTATTATTTATGTATCTTATTGGCTTTTTGGAATTATGCCAGCAAAAGCCTTTGGGTCCTATTGTGATGAACGTTAATAAAAAATGAAGTCATTAACTCTCCCAAAACCAATATATATCATATTAGATTGAGCAATCCAAACCAGCAATCATTAAAAGCAAATACAGACATGGCTGTTATGTTGACACTGATATCAGATTGAATACAACTTCTTTCTTGTGAATGAAATTTTCAATTTGAATGGCAAGGTATTCTAGACAGTAGCACTATGAACTCCATTTTACTTCATTTTCCATAGCAACAGAAATACTGACCTGGATTTTGGGTCTGATGTAAACATTTTAGGTACCAATCCCAATACCATCAAAGGAAAATTGCCTCTAACCCATCCCAATCCTTTTCCAGAACAATTAGTCACCAAGCAAGGCAATTTCAAGAGAAAGCTGCCCTTTATTGATTTACCTTAGCTGGGTAACAGAATACAGAGTTCTGTTACACCCGGTTAAAAAGCAGCATCACTTCTCAGTTAAAAGAGAGGGAAGGAATAATGTCAGGTCTGGAACGTGTCCCTTGACCTTTTCTGCAATGGCTTAGTTGGTAGCAAGCTTGTCTTTGAGTTATAAAGATCTAGGTTCCAGGCCAGCTCCAGGACTTGAGGACAAAATTCAAGAATTGCACTCTGATGTAGTACCGTGAGGGTGTTGTACTGTCTTCTGAATGGGATGTTAAACTGCTTGCCCTCTCAAGTGGACAGAAAGGATTCCAAGCCATTATTTTGAAAGTAATACAAAAATATATTCCAAGTGTCCTGGACAATATTTATCCCTCAATCAACATCACAAAAACAGATTGTCTGGTCATTATGTTCATGGGAGTTTGCCAAATGCAGCTTAGATGCCATAATTCCCACAATTCAGCAGTGATTACTCTTTAAAAGGATGTAATTGGCTGCCTATCACTTTGAAAAATACAATGGTCAAGACTATTTTCTTTCCATCCATTTCTCCATTTTCTTCTTCAAAGCAACATATCATTTCTGTTTTGGTCCCACACTCTAAGAAGTCATCAGTTTACTCAATATTTTGCCCTTGCACATCCCTTTATTTTAAAACATTTTGTTTTGCTTAGTGTTTCTCAATCTGCATAAAAGAAGGCTTGATTCCTATCCAACCTTCAAATGCCACAGAGAATAGCAAGTTACACTCTTGTTATTTGGAAACTGCAGCTGCGGAAAGTGGAACAGAAGAAGGGGAAGTATTTTGCATTGGTTCACATTTTCAGGGAGATTTTGTAATGGGGATCAGATGGTTGGAAGCAGAATCAAGTGAAGACCTTGCAGACCATCAGCTCCATTCCTAATCTTTGGAAGATCAATCGTGTCAGTCCTTCACTCCTTCGCAATTCTCCATGACTTGCACTCCAAACAGTGCATTCCAAATTCTAAATGATTGTTGAGCAAGAATGATTTCCTCATTTGTTTTGCCAATTATTTTCATTCTTGCCTTGTGATTATTGACCGTTTTACCATTGGAAACAGTTTTCCTTTATTTACTCAGTCTAATTCCTTCAGGATTTAAGATGTCTCTGTCAAACCTCCTCTCATTTCTTTGCACTCAGGAAAACAATCTCAGCTGAGGAACATGGGAAGATAGGAGCAGGAGTAGACCATTCAGCCAATCATGTCTGACCCACTATTCAGTACGATCGTGGCTAATCATCCACTTCATTGCCTTTTTCCCACAATGTCCCCGTATCCTTTTACATCTTTGATCTTTAGAAATCTATCAATGTCTATTGATAAAACCGTAAGTTATCTTGGGGCAGTGATTTGAATGAAATTCTGGGATTCACATATTAATCAATGGAAACCTGTATCCCCATTCTAAGTGATTAAAGACTTAACAGCAATCATCTAATTAATTGCATCAGTTGTATGACACTTTGATCTTTTATTTATATTTTCTGTGACCTATGCATCTTGCCCCACTAGCTGCCTGATGAAGGAGCAGTGCTCCAAAAGCTTGTACTTCTAAATAAACCTGTTGGACTATCACCCAGTGTTGTTTGATTTTTAACTTTGTCCACCCAAGTCCAACACTGGCAACTCCACAGCATATGAAATGTAGGTAAAAACAATGACTGCAAGATGCTGGAAACCAGATTCTGGATTAGAGTGGTGAAATGTCCAATGTCCAACATCATTCCCACTAGAGGGCACTTTTGTATTAGATTACTTTTTTTTAGATTGGATTACTTACAGTGTGGAAACAGGCCCTTCGGCCCAACAAGTCCACACCAACCCTCTGAAGAGCAATCCACCCAGACCCATTCCCCTGCATTTACCCCTTCACCTAACACTACAGGCAATTTAGCATGGCCGGTTCACCTAACCTGCACGTTTTTGGACTGTGGGAGGAAACCGGAGCACGCGGAGAAAACCCACGCAGACACAGAGAGAATATGCAAATTCCACACAGACAATTGCCTGAGGCAGGAATTGAACCCAGGACTCTGGTGCTGTGAGGCAGCAGTGCTCACCATTGTGCCACCGTGCTGCCTACTGTTCAATGGATGTTCAGAAGAAATATTACTTCAGACTGGTTTACATACACGCACACGCAGAATTATCTACCAAGAAGGTAATTCGATTACACCTATTACTGCATTTTGGAAATTATCTTGCCAGCAAATTACTTCTGTTGTAAACCTTGTAACCTCCAGCCTCACGACCCTCCAAGACAGCTTCACTTCTCTAAATCTCACCTCTTGAACATTCCCAAGGATAATTACTCCATCTTGGTGACTGCCTTGATTTGTTTTGGTGCCAAGCTCCAAAACTCTCTCCCAAACCATCTCTACCTCAATATCTCACTTTCCTCCCTGAAGAGACTTCTTAAATACTACCTGTTTGATCAAGTGTTTAGTCACCTGACCTCCATAATTAGGTTGCTCCTGTGAAGCACCTTGGGATATTTTGTTGTGGTACTCACGAAAACGATCAACTGTTTTCAACAGAGTAACTGACATAATGGAATTCAATCCGCATTTGGGCAGGACAAACAAGGCAAGGGAATACATGGACCCTGAGAAGCACCGAAGATCAGAGGGTGTGTATGCACACTGGTCCTTTAAGGTATCAGAAAAGATGGATAAAGTGGTATAAAGAAGGCATCTGGTATACTTGCCTTTATTAGTCAAGTTTAAGAGTAGGGAGGTTATGCTGGAACTGTATAAAACGTTGCTTCGGCCCCCGCTAGTGTATTGTGTCCAATTCTGGAATCCACATTATAGCAAGGATGAAAATAACACAGGGGATGGTGAAGAGGAGATTTACCAGGATGTTATCTGGGCTGGAGAACTTCAGTTGTGAAGAGAGATTGGACTGACTGAGGTTGTTTTTCTTAGAGTAGAGAAGATCAAGGGGAGACATGATTGAGATGTATAAAGTTATGTGGACATAGAAAGGGTAGACAAGAAGAAACTTTAGCCCTTGACCAGGGGATTTAAGGTAAGGGGCAGAAAGTTTAGAAGGGATGTAAGGAAAAGCTTTTTCACCCAAAGAGTGTTGGGAATCTGGAGCTCACCGCCTGTAAGAGCGTTAGAGACAGAAACCCTCATCAAAACATTTAAGATATATTCAGGTGTATGCTTGCAATGCCAAGGCATACAAGGCAATGGGGTAAAAACAATGACTGCAGATGCTGGAAATCAAATACTGGATTAGTGGTGCTGGAAGAGCACAGCAGTTCAGGCAGCATCCAACGAGCAGCGAAATCGACGTTTCGGGCAAAAGCCCTTCATCAGGAATAAGGGCCAAATGCTGGAAAATGGGATTAGAAAATCTAGCTGGTTGTTCTGACCAGCAAAGAAGCGACAGGCTGAAGAGTCTATTTGTATGCTGTAGCTCTCTATAACTGTATGACAGTCATAGAGAGCTCAATTTGAACTGCCTCGCACCCAGTAAGAAAGGAATACAGAAGGAGTTAAAATCAGGCTCAGTCTATGTCCATTTGTTGCCATTTTACCATTGTTGACTTGTACACGGAAACAGACCCTTCAATCTCTATGATTCTATGACTATGACTTGGCGAAAGTGAGGACTGCAGATGCCGGAGATTACAGTCGAGAGTGTGGTGCGAGAAAAGCACAGCAGGTTAGGCAGCATCTGAGGAGCAGGAGAATCAATGTTTCAGGCAAAAGCCCTTCATCAGGAATGAGGCTGGGAGCCTCGGGGGTGAAGAGATAAATGGGAGGGGGGTGGGGCTAGGGGGAAGGTAGCTAAAAGTGCAATAAGTGGAGGGAGGTGGAGGTAATGGTGATAGGTCAGAGGGAAGGTGGAGCAGACAGGTGGGAAGGAAGGTGGACAGGTAGGACAGGTCATGAGGGCTGTGCTGAGCTGGAAGGTTGAAACTGGGATAAGGTGGAGGGAGGGGAAATAAGGAAACTGGTGAAATCCATATTGATGTCATAGGGTTGGAGAATACCGAGGCGGAAGATGAGGCGTTCTTCCTCCAGGTGTCGGGTGGTAAGGGAGTGGCGATGGAGGAGGCCTAGGACCTGCATGTCCTCGGCAGAGGGGGAGGGGGAGTTAAAATGTTTGGTCACGGAGCAGTGGGGTTGGTTGGTGCAGGTGTCCTGGAGATATTCTCTGAAGTGCTCTGTGAGTAAGCTACCAGTCTCTCCAATGTAGAGGAGACCGCATCTGGAGTAATGGATACAGTAAATGACATTGCAGGATGTGCAGGTGAAACTTTGATTGGATTTAGAATACTCCTTTGGGGCCTTGGACGGAGGTGAGGGAGGAGGTGTGGGTGCAGGTTTTGCAATTCCTGCGGTGGCAGGGGAAGGTGCCAGGATTAGAGGGTGGGTTGTTAGGGGGATGTGGACCTGATGAGGTGGTTGTGGAGGGAACGGTCTTTATGGAAAGGGGATAGGGGTGGGGAGGGAAATATATCTCAGGTGGTGGAGTCAGTTTGTTGGTGGCAGAAATGGCTGAGGATGATGCAATGTATACGAAGGTTGGTGGGGTGGAAGGTGAGGGCCGGGGGGTTCTGTCCTTGTTTCGGTTGGAGAGGTGGGGTTCCAGCGCAGAGGTGCGGGAAGCTGTGGGTGGGAGCTTCCAACCTCATAGTTCGGGAACCCTGCACCATCCGGTTCTATCTCCTTCCTAAGATCCACCAGCTTGACTACCCCGGTTGACCCATTGTCTCAGCCTGCTCCTGCCCCAAATTCATCTCCACCGACCTCGATACTGTCCTATCCCCCGGTCCAGGAACTTCCCACGTACATTCGGGACACCACCCAAGCCCTCCACTTCCTCCAAGACTTCCGTTTCCCTGGCCCCCAATGCCTCATCTTAACTATGGACATCCAGTCCCTCTACACCTCCACCCGCCATGACCAGGGCCTCCAAGCCCTCTGTTTCTTCCTTTCCCAACGTCCCCACCAGTAATCTTCTACTGACACTCTCATTCGTTTTGGCTGAACTGATCGTCACCCTTAACAATTTCTCCTTCGAATCCTCCCACTTCCTCCAGACAAAAGGGGTACCCTTGGGCACCCACATGAGCCCCAGCTATGCCTGTCTCTTTGTCAGCTACATGGAACAGTCTATCTTCCGCAGTTACACCAGCACCACTCGCCACCTCTTCCTCCGTTACATTGTTGACTGCATCGGGGCCACCTCACGCTCCCACGAGGAGGTTAAACTTCACCAAAACATTCCACCCCAACATTAAATTCACCTGGACCATCTCAGACACCTCCCTCCCCTTCCTGGACCTCTCCATCTCCATCAATGGTGACCGACTGAACACTGACATTTTCTACAAACCCACCGACTCCCACGGCTACCTGGATTACACCTCCTCCCACCCTGCCTCCTGCAAAAATGCTATCCCTTATTCCCAATTCCTCCGCCTCTGCCGCATCTGCTTCCAGGAGGATCAGTCCCACCATAGAACACACCAGATGGCCTCCATCTTTAAAGACCACAATTTCCCCTCCCACGTGGTTGATGATGCCCTCCAGCACATCTCATCCACTTCCCGCACCTCCGCCCTCGAACTCCCCCCCTCCAACTGTAACAAGGGCAAACTCCCCCAGTCCTCACCTGCCACCCCACCAACCCCGCATCATTTTCCACCAGTTCCCCCACCTACAAACAGACACCACCACCATCAGAGACATAGTTCTCTCCCCACTCCATCCGCTTTCCATAAAGACCATTCCCTCCACGACTACCTGGTCAGGTTCACGCCACCCCAACAACCCACCCACCCTCCCTTCCTGGCACTCTCTTCTGCCACCGCAGGAATTGCAAAACCTGTGCCCACACCTCCCCCCTCACCTCCATCCAAGGCCCCAAAGAAGCCTTCCACATCCATCAAAGTTTCACCTGCACGTCCACATGTCATTTGCTGTATCCGTTGCTCCCGATGTGTTCTCTTCTACATTGGGGAGACAGGAAGCCTACTTGCAGAGCGCTTCAGAGAACATCTCCGGGACAAACATCACCGCCCCCATGGCCAAACACTTCAACTCCCACTCAGACTCCACTGAGGCATGCAGGTCCTGGGCCTCCTCCGTCACCACTGCCTTACCACAGTTGGAGGAAGAATGCCTCATCTTCCACCTCGGGACCCTCCAACCACACGGGATCAATGTGGATTTCACTAGTTTCCTCATTTCCCCTCCCATCACCTTATCAGTTTCAACCTTAGGGGCGGCACGGTGTCTCAGTAGTTAGCACTGCTGCATCACAGCACCAGGGTCGCAGGTTCGTTTCCAGCCTCAGACAACTGTCTGTGTCGAGTTTGTATATTCTCCCCGTGTCTGCAGGGGTTTCCTCCGGGTGCCCTGGTTTCCACCCACAATCCGAAAGATGTGCAGGTCAGGTGAATTGGCCATGCTAAATCGCCCATAGCGTTAGGTGCATTAGTCAGAGAGAAATGAGTCTGGGTGGGTTACTCTTCGGAGGGTCGGTGCGGACTGATTGGGCTGAAGTGTTCCTGACTCAGTACAGGCTGACATTCAATGACTTTGCCACACTGTAGGGAATCTAATCTGATCTTCCAGCTCAGCACCACCCTCATGATCCGTCCTACCTGTCCATCTTCCTTCCCACCTATCCACTCCACCCTCCCCTCTGACCTATCACCTTTACCCCCATCTCCATCCACCTGTTGCACTCTCAGCTACCTTCCCCCAACCCCACCCCCGTCTCATTTATCTCTCCACCCCCAAGGCTCCCAGCTTCATTTCTGATGAAGGGCTTCAACCCGAAACGTTGATTTTCCTGCTCCTCGGATGCTGCCTGACCTGATGTACCTTTCTAGCATGACACTCTCGAGTCTATGACTTGGCCAGAGAGCATACTGCAGATAGACAATAGCGTACTTTGAATTTTAAAAATAGGATAACAACATTGGTGCTGCAGTGGTTTTAACATGGAGTGGGGAGGGTAACCCAAACTGGGGGGTATTACAACAGTGCGGTTTCCCAATTCATTACCTTAAATTGTGAGGTTCCCATGTGAGGAGGCATGAACTAACTCCCCTCCTTTATTCACCTACACCCACAGTTGGTTAATTTATGAAGCATCCTTGCTTTGTGGATATCTTGCTCCCAAATCAAATGATTTTAAAAGGAGCTAATTTTCAAAAATTCATTTGTGGGATAAGGGTGCTGCTGGCTAACCAGCATTTATTGCCCATCCCTAATTGCCCACAGGGTAGATAAGAGTCAACCACATTGCTGTGGGTCTGGATTCACATGTAGGCCAGACCAGGTAAGGATAGTGGTTTCCTTCCATAAAGGACATTAGTGAACCAGGTGGGTTTTTCCATCAAGCAACATGGTCATTGTTAGAATCTTAATTCCAGATTTTTATTGAATTCAAATTCAACCACAATGGGATTTGAACCTGGCTCCCCAGAACATTACCTGGGTCTCTGGATTAATAGTCCAGCAATAATACCAAAAGGTCATCACCTCCGCTTTTAGTAGACTTTCTTGAGTTATATAAAAATTCAATTTATTAGTTACTAAATATTAGAAAAAATAATAACACAATCCAAATGCACACAAATTAGAAAGAAGAATTGATGGTTTATCTGAGTGGTTAATGAAAAGTACTTGACAGAACCTTGTAGCCATTACATTGGATGGTGCCAGTACTGTTGTCGTTGGTAGTCGTGATATCAACTTTGAAATTTTGATTTATTTGCAAGTGGCTGGAATCCTTTTGTTCCTTTGATGTTGGCTAGCTAGCAGCAATCGATATGAGAGAGAGACTTTCCCTTTCTTTACCTACATTACAGGGGTGCTTAATGGCCATTCTCAAAGTGTGACCTTCGTAGCACACTACTCCACACATTAGTGCATCAAGCCTTTTAACACACAAAAGCCCAGTGATTGCAGTCAGTTTTCTCATTTCTTGTATGTCCCTGGAAGAGCAAATCACTAATATGTCTGCAGGAGCTGGCTTCCTGTTGAGAAAAACTGGTGGGTAGTCAGCATCTCATTATCACCTCCTTTTTCGTCTTTCTGTTTGAAGTTTTCCTGACTCAGTACAGGCTGACATTCAATGACTTTGCCAGACAGTCACTGAATTTAAATTCGAAGTGATCTTTGGACGGCAGCGTTTGTTTTTTTTAAAAATGCATATGTCAGCATTAAACGTTTGATATGTTCATAAATGCTTCATAGTTCTGACCTGTTGTCACAACAGGGGGAGCTGACAGTCAGACCATGACGGAGGAGACTTTTGGCTGCAAGAGGCTTAGTAAGTTTTTTTTTCTCAGAAGTGACTTTGGCAATAGTTTCTTGTGGGCCAGGAAGTTGGTTAGTTCAATTGACTCAACGACTGTTAACACCAATAATGTGAGTTCTATTCCAGCACGGGCCGAGGTAACCGTGAAGGACTCTCCCTCCCAATCTTTCCCCTAGCCCGAGGTGCAGTAACCCACCACCATGATAGAACAGAGAGCAGATTTCACAAGAAAACCTTTGAACTTGTATATTACAGACTCTTGGTCTGAAAAGCCCACTCTCAGATCATTTAGTCAAGAAGTAGCATCATAGAATCCCTACAGTGTGGAAACAAGCCCTTTGATCCAACAAGTCCACACCGAACCTCCGAAGAGTAACCAACCCAGACTCATTCCCCTACCCTATCATCCTATATTTATCCCTGACCAATGCACCTAACCTACACATCCTTGAACACTATGGGCAATTTAACATGGCCAATTCACCTAACCTGCACATCTTTGGACTGTGGGAGGAAACCGGAGAACCCAGAGGAAACACATGCAGGCACGGAGAGAATGTGCAAACTCCACACAAACAGTCAGCCGAGGTTGGATTCAAACCCGGGTCCCTAGCACTATGAAGCAGCAATGTTAACCACTGAACCAGCGTGCCACCAATAGTGTGTGTGCCCAGTATAAATACTGGCAAACTCAATGCTGATACCATGATTGGACATAGTAAAAATTCATCAGTATTTGCAGGCAATGGAAGAAAATATAAGAGTGCTTGCATCAGACCTTGCACAGAGTTGATTTGCTTGGGGTCTGTGCTGCAGTTTGAAAAGGCAGATCAGGGCATGACGTACGCACTTCATGGTAAGGTTCCTGATGAAGGGCTTTTGGCTGAAACGTCGATTTTCCTGCTCCTCAGATGCTGCCTGACCCACTTAATGGTAAGGTCCTGGGGCATGTTGCTGAACAAAGAGACCTTGGAGGGCGGGTTCATAACTCCTTGAAATCGGAGTCACAGATAGCAGAAGATAGTGAAGAAGACGTTTGGCACGCTTGTCTTTATTGGTCAAAGCATTGAGTCTAGGAGTTGGGAGATCATGTTGTTGCTATATAGGACATTGGTTGATCACTTTTGGAATGTTGTGTGCAATTCTGGTGTCCCTCCTATAGGAAGGATGTTGTAAAATTTGAAAGAGTTCAGGAAAGATTTACAAGGATATTGCCAGGATTGGAGGATATGAGCTATAGGGAGAGGCTGGATAGGCTGGGGTTGTTTTCCCTGAAGTGTCGGAGGCTGAGGAGTGACCTTATAGAGGTTTACAAAATCATGAGGAGCATGGATAGGATAAATAGACAAGGTCTTTTCCCTGTGGTCGGGGAGTCCAGAACTGGAGGGTATAGGTTTGGGGTGAGAGGGGAAAGATATAAAAGAGACCTAAGGGGCAACGTTTTCACGCAGAGGGTGGTACGTGTATGGAATGAGCTGCCAGAGGAAGTGGTGGAGGTTGGTACAATTGCAACATTTAAAAGGCATTTGGATGGGTATATGAATACAAAGGGTTTAGAGGGACATGGGCAAATGCTCCAAATATGACTAGATTGACATGGACGAGCTGGATGGAAGGATCTGTTTCCGTGCTGTGCATCTCTATGACTCTATAACATCGTATTTTGAACATCATTGGTGAACAGATGTTGTTGTTCAACTCTGGAACACTGGACACTATCATCCTCCAGTTATATAGATACTGTCAATCTATATTCCATCTGTTGACTTGGGTACTCAATGGCTTGTTTCAAATAAATAGTTTCATGCAAAATGGAGACTATATTTCAAAGGGTGCATGACTTCACATTATATGAATGATTTCTGCTGATTGATTTAATAATATCAGTCTATTGACCAATACATCCTTCTGTGAGAAGGTCAAAGAACGTTCACAAGATACCTGAAGTTTTAATGTGGTTATTATTTTCAAAATATGTTTTGTTCGACAATTAATTAGTGTTACATGGTGAGGCGATGACCTAGCAGTATTATTGCTCGACCATTAATCTAGAAACTCAGCAAATCTTCTGGGGAGCTGGGTTCGAATCCTGCCACAGGTGGTGGTGGAATTTGAATTAAATAAAAAAAAAGTTCTGGAATTAGGAATCTACTGAACACCACAAAACCATTATTGGGAAAACCCACCTGGCTCACTTATGTCCTTCATGGAAGGAAACCTCTCATCCTCACTTCATCTGGCCTATACGTGACTCCAGACCTTGACTCCCAACTTCCCTCTGAAATGACCCAGCAAGCCACTCAGTTCAAGGGCAGCTCAGAATAGTCAATAAATATTGGCCAGCCAGTGACACCCATGAGTGAATTTTAAACATCCTTTTTCTTATCACATGCACCATCACAACTCCCTTGCCTCAGTCAATTTTAATATTTATTTTTACAAATACAGATAGTTAAAAACAAGTTGACATCATTAACGTAAAGCCACATTGCTGTTTTCACATTGATCACAGACACAAATATCAAATTTAATAGTATGTCACGTTTGTGATGTGTTATGTGTTAAACTCCTGTTCCTCCTTGTGTTCACTCAATTGCTGAAGTTGAGCAAAAGTGTTTCATGATTTTTGACATGGATAATCATTCTGTGTGCTCTTGTTTTTTATTGTCCCCTTGCTGGAGAAAGAACTTTACCATCCACTAATAGTTGGGAATTGCCTGCTGCCGGAATCTCTTTGAATCTAACAGTACATGGTCCTTGGGATACGTTGGTAATGGAGTAGATAGACCTTTCTTGGTGTGTTTCTTACTTATCACTTACTTTAATTCTATGTCATAATGAGACTCAAAGTAGAGTTGCCATAGACCCACCTTCACACATACAACTAGTAGTCCTGAGCTGTGACTGCTCCCCTGAGCGAAAACCCAGTAGTACTGGAACTGTGAAAGACCAGTGCACTACAGGACTTGACACCAGTAGGTAAAACTAATCTTGATACCAGTAAAGCTGGTCATGCTGCCGGTAATACAGGTCAAGGTGCTTGTTGTGATATAGCACACTGAAAATGCACATTCTGGTGCTAGTCTAAATATACTGAATATTAATATCTGTGCAACTATCTGCAGGAGCTACCCAGATGGATTAATCATGTTTTTCCAGAGTCTAATGAAGAAAATGTAAATTAAAAGTCTGCATGGGTGAATGTTAGTGTGGCTGAAAGAGGAAGCTTCTCATTTCACTCATTTAACAATTTGAAAAATATTTTATTGAGAATTTATATGGAAGTGCACAGCCAATGTATGAAAAAGAAAGTTACCTAGGGGAATTACTCCCTCCAACTAGACAATGCTGACTGGGTTGCCTTATCTGGATGTGTTCAAATCCATTATCTTTTCTAAGATATAATTGTGCCTTGCTCCTTGTATACCCCTTCAAAAGCTATCCTCCAAAAGCATAGATAGATGTCAAAGCATTTTACAGATGGCAAGAAAAGAGGAAGAGATAATTAATGACTGCGAATACAACAAAGCTAAGAGGCATTTGGGACATAGAAGGGTACCAAGGGCACGTAAGTGAGTGCATCACTAATGACTATGGTTGTCTGTGATGAGCTCAACAAACAGCAGGAGAAAGTGAGGACTGCAGATGCTGGAGATCAGAGCTGAAAATGTGTTGCTGAAAAAGCGCAGCAGGTCAGGCAGCATCCAAGGAACAGAAGAATCGACATTTCGGGCATAAGTGATTCTCCTGTCACTTTAACAAGCAGCACTCTGAGTAACTGGAGGAAGTGTAGGTTTTGACTTGGGACGATTGTCCCCATTTCTAAAGTAGCCCAGACTTCCAAGGATGGATCTGTTTTGCAGTAACTTGGAGATGTATACATCAAAAAACAGAGTCTTTACAAACATTGGGTTTACCTTTGAACCAAGAACTATCTTCCATTGCCGTTCCATTATCTGCATGTCACCCTGCTGTTGTACCTTACGGGAGGAAAATGACATATCAGTTTTCCAGCTTGGAAGTCTGAAATTCTGCAGACTAAATTGGTATAAAGTACATGCACTGCAAGCACTACTGAGTGAATACTACACTCAGTCTACCTGTGTAACATGAGGGGTGCTTTGTGAACTATTACTTGGTGTAACATGAGTGAAAATAATCACCATCACTGCAGGATTTGACACCAGTAGATAAAACTAATCTTGATACCAGTAAAGCTAGTCGTGCTGCCGGCTCTTCACTCAGGCACTGGACTCTCTGCTTGTCTCAGCCAATGGCATGTAGGGTTCTCAGCCACCTACAGCAATCTGGGCTTGATTGGATCCATGCTGTAAAAAGAGACAAAAAAGAAAACTCTTTATTCTCTTCTTACAAAATGAACACTGATGAATATATCAACTCAAACACTAGACATTCCCCCAGCCTCCCGCTCTCTGTACTTGCTCCACCCCCATGGTGAGCAGCCATTGTTGCAATAATTAACTTACCTTCTATGTAACAGTGGTAGGTTGTGCTCATGTCTTTTCGTTCCCCAAGTCACTGCTGCAATCTTTGTTCTATAGCAATTAGGAGTTGCTAATTCAAACATAGAATTAATCTAATGTAATAGGAAATGGATTCAGATTTGTCACCAATATGTCTCCTATCTCAGCCCTGTGAACGTCAGAATTAATTGTGCTGAGAATGTACTCAAGTTAATGTGAGTCTTCAGTTCTAGATGAATTTTCATGGCAGTCTATTAACATTAAATATAACCTGACCATTTTCAAAAAGTTATTATTGGCTGTAGACATGGCCCTTCTATACTCTAGTAACATTGTTCCTCACCAGAATCAAAAACACAAATAATACAATGGAATAGGCATTCAAAATTACATTAACAAATGCAAGTAGCACTCTCTTCAAGAGCTGTATTATCTAATCTTTAATTAATTGTTCTGCTTTTCTGAACCTTAGACAGTCTGTCTGAACAATTGTTGCCAAGCAGGCACTCAGCCAAACCAGAGGAATTGAGTTAATACACCCATTATTGCTATTCTGGCTAGTGTCTCAACTAAGTGAGCTGGCATTCTCAAGCAGCTTTCTGCAGTAGTGGTTGTCAGTCAGGCTAGATGGCCTCTTTCAGATTAAGGTGCAACCTTCACACTTGGTGCTTACTTCAAAAAAGGTCAGAGCCTGGGCATACCAGGAATACAGACCAAATCTGAGCAGACATTTGTTCACTACTATTCTTGTGGGATACAGTAGTACAATTATTCCCACAATATATAATGATGTCAGTGCAGGGGATTTCACTCTGATGGCAGTACAGAGGTCCCTTCAGAGCATTGTTGTGCTAACAGGGGAGCAAGATTGGGCATCCATAATCTTCAACTGTTTCCATTGACATTTTTATGTTTCCACTCCTGATTTCCCCCTTGATCGCTTTATTGATACCCCAACCATCACCTTCACAATTCACTCCCTCCACCATTGATACACAGAATGGCCCATCCTCGAGATACAATTCACTAAGCTTCCTCTGTCCACATTTTCCAAACTCTGACCTGTGCCACTTTGACAGATGAGAGCAACAGCTTTTGGTTTTGTACGTGGGATGTGGGCATTGCTGACTGGGGCAGCATTTATTGCCCAACCCCAACTGCCCTGGCAAAGATTGTTGCAAGCCACTCCTTTGCACAGCTGCAGTCTGGGGGTAGTAGGTGGACTGTAGCTTCTGTAAGGAGGATCTTCCCTGATTCTGATACAATAATAGTGAAGGAACAGCAATATACCTTCATGTCAGGATGATGAGTTGCTTTGAGGAGAAATTGCACTCAATGGTACTCTCACATATCTACTGTCCTTGTTCTTCCAGGTGGTAGATGGCATGAGTTCACAAGATGCAGTCGAAAGTGTCTCAATGAGTTACTGGAGCATCTTGTTTCGTTGATGCACACTGCTGTTACATTGATCCGTGATGGAGGAAGTAAATGTTGAAGGTGTTAGATGTAGTGCCAATCAAGTGAACTGATTTGTCCTGGATGGTGTCAAGCTTCTTGAGTATTGTTGGAGCAAGTGGGGAATATTGCATCACACTCCTGATGTGCTTTATAAATAGTGGACAGGCTTTGGGGAGTCAGAAGGTGAGCCACGTACTACAGAATTCCATCTGCTCTTGCACCCACATTATTTATATGGTTAGTCCAGTTCATATTCTGGTCCATTATAACCCCAAGAGTGCTAAGAGGGAATTCAGTGAAGGCACTGCCATTGAACATCAAGGTGTAACATCTAGACTTTCTTTTATTGGAGATAGCTATTACCTGGCACTTATTGGCTGCTAATGTTACTTGCCACATATCAGCCTAAGCAAGGATATTGTTCACATTTGGCAACTTATGGACTGAGATGCTTCAAAATCTGAGGATTTGCGAATGGTATTGAGTATTGTGCAATTATCAGCAAACATCCCCACTTTGGACTAAACAACGGAGGGAAGGTCATTGATGAAGCTGTTTTGTCTTAGAACTCATGCAATGAAATCCTTAGACTGAGAAGATTGACCTCCAACAGTAATATGAGAACACCATCACCTGAAGTTTTCTCTCAAAGATACACACCATCCTGCCTTGGAATTACATTGCCATTTCTCCACAATCAAAACGGTGGAAGGTCTTCTCTAACAGTGCGTGCAGTTATACCTGATGGACAACAGCAGTTCAAGAAAGCAACTCACCACCTTATCAAAGTCACTTGGGGATGGGCAACAAATGCCGGCTTAGCCTGTCGGAGATAAACTTGTCTGTAATTTCCTTACAAATGTAAGAATGAAACTATAACAATAATGAGGGACATTGATTATCCAATTATAAATTGGGATAGCAATAGTGTGAAAGAGCGAGGGACTTTGAGAAAGGACAACAGTTTCTCGAATGTGTTCAGCAGAATTTTCTACATCAGTATATTTCCAGTTTAACAAAAAAAGGAGGCATCTCTGCATCTGATGCTGTGGAATAAGGTTGGTCAAGGTTAGTTAGGATACATTTAATTTATAATTGTATCATTAAACTTCAGTTGTCTCTGAATCTATAGTGCAGATATAGGTGATTCAGCCCATTGAGTCTACACGGGGCGGCACGGTGGCACAGTGGTTAGCACTGCTGCCTCACAGCACCAGAGACCCGGGTTCAATTCCCGCCTCAGGCGACTGACTGTGTGGAGTTTGCACGTTCTCCCCGTGTCTGCGTGGGTTTCCTCCGGGTGCTCCGGTTTCCTCCCACAGTCCAAAGATGTGCATGTCAGGTGAATTGGCCATGTTAAATTGCCCGTAGTGTTAGGTAAGGGGTAGATGTAGGGGTATGGGTGGGTTGCGCTTCGGCGGGGCGGTGTGGACTTGTTGGGCCGAAGGGCCTGTTTCCACACTGTAAGTAATCTAATCTAATCTAATTGACGAGCTGAAAAGCAGCCCACCCAGACCCACCCCTCACCCTATCCATGTAATCGCGCACTTAACATGACTAGCCTGCACATCCCTGGGATATGGGGCAATTTAGCAGGCCAATCCAGCTAACCTGCATACCTTTGCACATCTATGGAGAAGGACAAAGCGAATGCGAAGAAAAATGATTAATTGGGACATGGCAAATGCTGAAAGATTGAAAAGGAATTTCACCAACATGAATTAGAATCAGGATTAGCAATCAAAACAGAACAACCAGCTTCCTTTTTGGTTAAGTTTGGATACAGTCAAGGTGCATTCCAATGAGGGAGAAATGTAGGGCAAACAAATCCAGCAGTACCTGAATGGAAAAAGAGAGAGAGAATAAGATAATGTAGCATAAGATTGAATGTGACAAATGTCAGGTAAATAATAGAATTGAGAATTGGGGCACATGAGAGGAACCAGACAGAAATTGAGAAAATCAAGCAAGAGCAGTAAGGGCAGAGTAAGATAAGAGGCTGGCAGCTAACATGACAGTAATTTCTAAGGCTGGACATAGGGTGAAGTGCCAATGGTCATTAAGACAAAAGAAGAATGACAGCAGAGAGAAGAGGCAAGAACACTTAAATAGTGAGCTGGAGTGTGATAAGAGAAAGAACCAAGTATAAAGCAGCTACAGACTCTGTCAGAAAATGATGAGAACCTGTGCTACTTGAATAGAGAAGCTAAATATTATTTAGATGGAGAAAGTCTCCAGAAAGTTGTGACACAGAGGGATTTGGGCATTCTTGTGCATAAAATACAACAAGCCATCATAAGCGTTCAGTAGAGAGTATGGAAGGCAAATGGAATTTCAACCCTTGTTTAAAAGGGAACGGAATATAAAAGTGTGTACATTGAATAGTTTTGGTCCTCTTTGGTACCGGCATTTGAGGCAACCCAGAGAAGGTTCACAAGCTTGATCCAGGATACACAGGGATTATTTTCTGAGGGAAGGTTGAGTGGAGTGTGCCAGGACTTGTTGGAGTTTAGAAGGATTAGAGAATTCCTTACAGGAACATGCAAGATTCTTAGGGGACTTGTCAGGTTAGGTACAGAAAGATTGTTAACCCTCTGTAAGAGAGTCTAGGACCAGATGGCATAGGCTCAGAATAAAGGGTCACATATTTAAGACATAGTCATAGTTGCACAGGTCTACAGCAGAGAGAGAGGCCCTTCATCCCATTTGTGTCTGTGCTAGTCAAAAACAAACACCTGGCAATTCTGATCCCATTTTTCAACACTTGGCCTATAATTCTTATATGCCTTGACATCAAAATGTATATCTAAGTACTTTATGCATGTTAGAAAGGTTTCTGCCTTGACCACCCTTACAAGCAGTGAGGTCCAGATTCCCACCATCTTCTGAGTGAAAAAGCATTTCCTCACATCCCGCTAATCCTCATGCACCTTACCATGGGGAAAAGTTTCTTCCTGTCTACCATGTCTCTGCTCCAGAGATGCCAAGGAATTGTTTGTTACAAAGCATAATAAATCTATGGAGTTCTTTAGCACAGAGAGTTGTAGAGGCTACATTACTGAGTACATTCAAGGTTGAGATAGACAGGTTTTTTAACCAGCAAGGGAATTGCAGGTTATGGCATAAAGCAGGAAAGCAGAGTTGCAGATTATCAGATCTGAATGAATTACATTTGCTCCTATGTTTTATGGTCACATGCTCTTACAGATATTAAGCAATCCCATGATGATTGAATCTGATAAATCATAGAATGCTTCTCCAACCCATTGTTGCCTTATTTTCCGTCTGCTGTGTTGGACACAGCCGTGTACACAGTCATTGAGACGGGTGGCATTGAACTGAAATTCCCACAGTTCAGTTGGAGCCAGATTTAAATTTAATGGTTGCCATATGGGTTTCCTTGGAATTAGGAACCACAGCAGTGAATAGATGCCAAGAGCTGCCAAATCCAGACAGCAACTGTATTTTACAGCACTGTTTGTGCGTCCGAAGGAGCAGAATTCAGGGCCTCTTTAAAACCTGCTCCTTCAAGGAAACCTTCATGCACCCCTCTGCAGATCATGATCACTTTAGTCCCTGTCGCATTCAGCCACTACCACTCAATCCATACTCGCCATGTTCATTGCTTGGTAATTATTCTTTGTAATTGACTATTTCAGAAGCATAGTAACAGGAACAGGACCTTCAGACTTCTTATTGAGTTGATTTTGGTAAGATAAAGAAAAGATTTTGTGAGGTCTCGCACTGGAATTACTCCAAAACTGACTTAGCCAAAAAGCCCAGAGAATGGAATTTAGTTATCCCTTTGAATTTGCATTAAGGTGCAAGGGATTACTTCCTGAAGTTAAGTTTAATTCTGCCCTGGTTTGTTCAATTTCTTGAATATCGGTAGTATACTCACCTTTGCTATTCCCTGCAGTTTTCTTTTAATACATTTATGTACTTGTCATTCAGAATAATTGTTCAGATAACTAACACTAGTTACACATTGTTATCAGACTAAATATAACTTCTATCAAACATTTGTATAAGAACAAAACTTGACCGCTGTGCAGCACCTGGGCCATATCGTACAGCTGTAATGCAACATCGGCTACATGATACTCCCTGAAGCTGTCTGGCTCAAAGTGGCAATCTGTCCCATGATCAACTGGCTCATTCTGAGTTGGAGTGAACTCTTGTAAAGTTTCTCAAATGTAAACCAGAAACAAAGCTGAAGACGCAAAGAAGAAAAGGACCAAGCAGATGGTGTTGAAGATTTGACAATGCTTTATAATGTGAGGATCACAGAGTCTTCATCAAAAATTGACATTGCAGTGTAGCTAACAGGATTGAAGTCCACTGTTTGTTTAAAGGGATAGGTTTTATAGAGACAGATCTTAAAGGAGCCAATAGAGCTAGAGAAACAGACGAGTCAAGAGTAGGACCTTGACTTGAAGATACAACTACCGAGGGTGCAATGAAGTAACAGGAATGCACAGGAAGACCAAATCAGAGGAACAGAGAGTTCTACGAATTGTAGGAGGTTACAAAAATCAGGAAAGGAGAGATCATGAAGAGAACCAGAGTGAAATAACTTTACATGTGATTATTGCTGAGAAATACACATTTTGTTGAATTTTTTTTACTCGCATTCTTCAGGACAATTCACCGATTTATTAATTCAAGGGGAAATCTAACGTTGAAACTGCGATTAGTTAGCAAGTGGACTCTGATTGGTAGATATATTGCCATGCATCCACTAATGATAATTGATGGCTAGCTGCCAGATTATATTTAACTTTTAGACTAGACAGTTTGAGGCACAACTTTGTATTGAATACACTATTGAAGAAATTCAGTAGAAAGCTTGACTGATCTTAACTTAGCTGTAAATTGTCTGGTGTAGTTGATATCTCAGATGTGCCTTTTGGTACACCTCTGTCTCAGGCATACAAAATGTTGCTTGATAGTACAGAACTTGATAGTACAGAATTTGAGTATTTGATTGAAGCTTTATCAATTGTACTCAAAGAATAATTCACAAGAATGCTAATTCAAGGAGGCAAGCATCATACATACTGCGAGCCACAAGATACATCTGATAAAAGCAGAAAAATTTTGCATGAGCTGAGATCTACAGAAGATAACAAACCAGTAAGAGAACATTGCCCTAGTCAAGTCTTGAGGTATAATCTGTATGATACCTCAGCAACATATAACTGAGACAAGGGTTAAGACTTGTGATGCGATGGTAAAAGTAGTTGTTTTTATGACAGAGAGGATGTATAATGAGAAATTTAGCTCAACATAAAATAGAGCACATAGGTATCAATTAGCCTTGTCCAACTTGAGAATGTGATTGGAGGAGGAAGGAGTTACTTGCAAGGATGACTTCAGTATTCCTCCCCCTTAGCTGGAGCAACTGTCGCCATAGAAGATCGGACACCAGAAAAGCAGCCTCACTCACAAAGAATCATAGAATCCCTACAGTGTGGAAGAAGACCATTCAGCCTGTTAAGTTCACACTGACCCTCTGAGGAGCATCCCGCCGAGACTCACCTCCCTAGCCTATCCCCCTAACCCTGCATTTCCCCTGGCTAATCCACCTAACCTGTACATCCCTGGACACTATGGGCAATTCAACCTGGCCAACCCATCTAACCTGCACATCTTTGGACAATGAGTGGAAACTGGAGGACCTGGAGAAAACCCATGTGACGTGGAGTGAATGTGCAAACTCCACACAGTCACCCGAGGGGATCAAAGGTTATGGGGAGAAAGCAGGGGAATGGGGTTGAAAAACTTATCATTCTATTGTTAGGGGAATGGGGTTGAGGGGTGACCTTATAGAGGTTTATAAAATCATGACAGGCGTGGCTAGGGTAAATAAACAAGGTCTTTTCCCTGGGGTGGAGAATCCAGAACTAGAGGGCATAGGTTCAAGGTGAGCAGGGAAAGATTTAAAAGGGACCTAAGGGACAACATTTTCACGCAGAGGGTAGTGCGTGTATGAAATGAACTGCCAGAGGAAGTGGTGGAGGCTGATACAATTACAGCATTTAAAAGTCATCTGGATGGGTATATGAATAGGAAGGGTTTAGAGAGATATGGGCCAAGTGCTGGTAAATGGGGCTAAATTAAGTTAGGATATCTGGTCAGCATGGATGATCAGGACTGAAGGATCTGTGTCCATGTTGTTCGTCTCTATGACTGTGACTATGACTGAATGGTGGAGCAGATTCGATGAGCCAAATGGCCTAATTTCTGCTCCTATGTCTTATTGTGGAATCAAACCAGGTTCCCAGTGCTGTGAGGCTGCAGTGTGAGCCACTGAGTCAACGTGTTGTCCTAAAGGTGGTGGAAGGGCTAAGACTGGTAATAAAGAGGTAAAGGTCATCACCACACTTCCAACAGCTGTGGATCATAACACCAAGAGGCTATGGGTGAATGAGGAAGACGACTGCACTGAGAAAAGACCTTTGGTAACTCCAAAAGTAATGATACAAGTATGGGAATGGCTGGAGATTCTGCAATACAGTCAATAACAATGGAACCAAACAAGGGCAGTTCCCTTGTTTGGAGAGGTATCGGTTGAGAATGGTGCCATCAACCATGTCAAAGGCTGTAGAAAGGATAAAGAGGAAACATGCAACATGATCACAGTCACAGGGAAGCTATTTTGTGAATTTAGTAAGGAATATTTCAGAGAGGGGCAGAAGTCTAATAGGATCTTTGAAAGAAGGAACACATACTTAAGAGATGAAAACATATTCAAGAAATTTGGAGAAGAATAGGAATTTGGCAATGCAGAGCGATATTGCAAAACCAGGTGCCATGGGTGGGTTTTATGAGGAGAAGCTAATGACAGTTGATGTAAGGAAATAGCCAAACGAAGAAGGTGTTGATGACTATTAACACAGGCTTCAGAGGGGAAGTTGAATGCTCAACAATTTAAAGCAAATAGAAACGAGGAACTAAAGGATGGGACTCATAAGTAAATTCAGAAAGGGCACAGGAAAGAAAACTAGAAAGAAATACAGTATACATTTTCCATTCATTGCCATGACATCAGGACGTATATCATCATAGCTCTGGTGTTAATGTATCTCAGGGGACTTCAATGGAAGTAAGAATAGGGAGGGGAATGAGGCTACCATCTTCCTAGCATCCATTTACATTATTGCACTTAATCAAGATTTACATTTTGCTTTGTAGTGTTCAGGATTTTGTTGGTAAATGCTCAAAGTTGATTAATTCCACAATGGGGAGTAGAAAATTTTCCCTTTCAATTGTCCATGGTCTTCAGAGTGTTCTCAGAGTGATCATGCAGGAACAAGGAGTATTGGCAGCCTCTGTCTCTTTAACCTGGGCCTCAGTCAAACACATTCTATTGTCACTCACTTCCAGTTTCAGTGCCAACCAATTTGTTCCACATGCAGCAAAAACAGAAGTTGCTGGAAAAGCTCAGCAGGTCTGGCAGCATCTGTGAAGAGAAATCAGACCAGTGACCCTTCCTTAGAACTGAACCTGAAATGTTAACTCTGATTTCTCTTCAGTGATGCTGCCAGACCTGCTGAGCTTTTTCCAGCAACTCCTGTTTTTATTTCTGACTTAGAGCATCTGCAATTCTTCTGTTTTTTGTTCCATAAGCCGTCCTGAGATCATGTACACGGGACACACATGCAGCAGATGAAAATCAAATTCTGGATGGCCTGCAGCTAATCTCTCTAATTTATGAAATTCCTTGAAAGAGCACCGATGCTAGCCTTCCTTCATAACAGGAGAGAGGTACATCATTTCTGACAGGAGTCAACATAAACAGTATACATAAAAATCAATGGATTTTTGGACTGATTTGAATGGCCTAACCAGGCAGTGATCCTTTCTACATCCCACAAACTATTTCAGGAAAAGCTCAAAGAATGGGGAAGAGATACCATAGCAGCATGTAGGGAATCACTGCAAAGTGCTGTGATCCCAGATGCTGTTATTACTGAACAAATCATATCCCAGCTTGAAATATGGCTTAGAAAATCATTGTTTGCTTTATTTTGGTTTTAACAAAGTATCCTCTCACTGTTAAGTATACAAAGTTGCAGATATGTTTTAAGAATGAAACAAAAGCTCACAAGAAATGAAAATAAAATGGAATAAACCTAAACTATTTACACATGACGCAAACTTAGATTTTGAAACACTAAATAAAATATTATTCCATTAATCCAAAAACACTCCTTTACAGTATGCAAAAAAAAACCCTTATAAAGTATTCATACCAGAAGAAACAAAATCCTTCTCTGTAACTCCTCAACAAGTATAATTTAATTGCAACTTCTTGTGGAATTCCCTGTCTGGAAAAAGCTGACGGCCTTTTTCAGGAGCTTTCATTCACCTGATTTTAAACGTTCTCAGTTTTAAGCAACTTCTTCAGTTTTATTCAAACACCTTAAATCTCCTTACTGTAAGGTAATTTAATTTTCTACATTCTTCTCCCTTTTTCAGGGGCACTGTTTTCTATATCCATCCTCATCCAAGGACCTCTGCAGAACTATCCCAAACTAAAACAAAAAAAAACCTTTATTTTCAAGCTATGGGGTTTCCCTGAATCTCAAAAAAGTCCCAGTCGAGAAATTATGAACAGAAGCCCTGCTGGGCAAATTGTTGACCTCACCTAGTGGTAAACTCTCCTAGTGAAAACAAAAACCACTTAGTTTGACTATTATTTTAGAATCAAGTTGTTATTTGTTTTAAAAAATCACCTTGACTACTATAATACTTACAAGTTAATCATTAAACCATTCAGACACCCAAAAAAGTCACTAATTCAAAATTCAATCCAAACTTAAAAATAAAAATATATAGAAATCATACATCCTACGTCACATAAGATTACAGAAAAGAGATGATTCTTCCTGAGAAGATACTGCATTTCTGGAGAATCAAAATAATACTGTTCAGAGTTCAAGCAAAACCCTACCCTCCATGTCACTTCTGCCTGCCCATTTCACTCTGAAACACATGGGGATTTGAAATCATGTTATTTCACAAAGATTAATTCTTTAAAAGAAAATCAAATCTTGTGAGGTAAACCTTCACTAATATCTTTTTTTAAAGACAGAAGTAAATGGATGTTTGCTGAGCCACATCTCTTTTATAATAATATACATCAGTTTGCTGTGCTTTGTTTGAGTTAAGAGATAATTTTCCACTTTCATCAATTTAATCTTTTCAAAACATGAGCAAGAATGGATTTGAGCGAAACCATTTTCAACAAAGGTTAAAAAGCAAAATCTTTGATTCTGAGCAGCAAGGCACAGCTGATCAGATCAGAAGCGACCCAGAGAGATAGCAGAGATGGACGTGAATACTGTGAAGTCATTACTTGACAATTATTTGCAGTAGCCCAATATTAAAATCATTTGCTGCATTGCTGATCATTGAAATGTGAAATGCTCATCTCCCCATATAACAATATTTCCCCGCTTAGAAGTTGGACTAAGTAAACTTAAGGTGGTGTTTATAATGAAGTCAGCCAGGTGGACCTCTTAAAAAGGATTGGGCAGTTAATCTGGTCCAATTAGGGGGCTCAGACTGACAGATATAAACAGCAATGTTAAGCACTACCGCGGTTAGGTGGTAGTGTGGGAGTTAATAAAAAAAAAATCTAAAAAGAGAAAAAAAAGGGTGAGTTGCCCTTTGATGTGAAGGGCTCTGCTTGTCACTGGCCACTCAGGTGGTTTCCCCTTTTGAGAAGAAAAAAAAATAAACAGCAATGTCAGAGGCTTTGTTCACTCAGAGTTGGCTGTGATGGAGTCGGATCAGTGTCAAGGACTCTCCATGTATAAATAAAGTGTGACTTGGTGACGGGGTACTAACCTCTGTGGAATTATTTCATTTTGCAAACATGAAAGGGAGAGCAGATGAAAGCAGCTTCAAAGATAACCTTTCCACATTGGTTTCTCCACACTGCAGAATTAAACATACTGACTGCTCCATTCACAAGGTCAAAACAACATTGCGGATTGGAATAGGAAACAAAATACTGAATGAAAACGGAAAGTGCTGGAGGAACTGAAGTGAGCTGGCATCATCTGTGGAGTGAGAATCTGAATTAATGGTTCAAGTCAAATTTGACTTGTCTCTGGAACTGAAGAGATCTGGAAAAGTCCTGGATGTTATTATGCTGAGAAAAGAAGGCGGCAAAGGGAACAGAAGGGCTGATCAGGGAATGCTTAAGGGTGCTTGCAGATTAAAGATGACAAAGAACAAAAGAAAAAAAGGAGTGCTGATAGTTATAAATAGCATAGATCCATGGTAGGTGCTCAAAGCTGATTGAAGAACTCTGACTGAGAGGAAAAAAAACAAAAACATCGAGAACCAGACACTGGTGGGGAGTGGGAGGCTGGAGGAGGGAGTGTAATTACCCATCTGGTTCACAAATGTGACTCTAGACCCACAGCAATATGGTTAACTCTCAACTGTATTGTGAAACACTTAACAAGCCACTCAGTTATAACAATTGCTACAGAATCTCAAAAAAAATGAGACTTACCAGACCAATGATTTCAACCTTGGCACTGGAAAGACAACAGCAGAAACAGCCCTATCGACCCTGCAAATCCCTCCTCACTGCCATCTGGGGGGCTAGTGCCAAAACTGGGAGAACTGCCTCACCCAGATTAGTCAACCTGATATAAGCATACTCATGGAATCATATCTTACTGACAATGTCCGAGACACTATCATCATCATCCCTGGAGATGTCCTCCCCATCTGGCAAGACCAGCCCAGCAGAGGTGGCAAACAGTAAGGGCAGAGTTGCCCTGCGAATCCTCAACATTAACTCTGGACCTCATGAAGTCTCATGGCATCAGGTCAAACTTCGGCAAGGAAACCTCCTGTGATTGTCACGTGCTATTTTCCCTTGACGGAAGAATCAATACTCGTCCACGCTGAACAACATTTTGAGGAAACACTGAACGTGATAAGGATGCAGAATGGGTGGAGGATTCAATTGCAACCAGCAAGAGTAGCTTGGCGGCAGCACTACTGATCGGGCTGGTCGGGTCCCTAAGGACATAGCTGCTAGACTGGATTTGCAGCAGGTAGGGAGGTAACCAGCAAGAGGGAAAAAATACTCTGGACCTCAACCTCACAAAAGTAATAGAAACTTTCATTCAGACTATAAACATCAACAAATGAACAACAAATTTACTCAATTTTGAATGGCAAATTGTCATTGCCAAAACAAAGATCTTTCAGTAGAATATTGGAGCAGAAGTCATTCAAACCAAGTTTTATAGTTTCCTACTTGGGGCCAGGAAGAGCAGATATATGCCATTTGAAGATTGATGTCTTCACTGCCTTTCTCTCCACACTGTATTGCATTCCCAACCATGAGATGCCCTCAGAATCCCTGACCACACATTAACTTCAGTCAGAAGATATTGACATCAGATCTTCTGCTGGTTGGCAGCAACTTCCCATTCTGTAAGAAAATCGAATGGTTAAATGTTAAATCAGGTCCAGCGAGCAATTAAAATCCCCATGACCTCATTCTGCTGTGGCTGGAAATGAACTGACTCCCACATTCCCACACTGGAAAGGAACCTGGAGTTCTTCAAACTCCCTGGTTAGTTTAGATATGTAGTCACAGGAAACAGGAGTAGGAAAATATGATTCAAAGTCAGTACATGGATATAGGACAAAAGTCTGGAGGATAAACACTAACAGGAACGAGATAGATCTGTTCTTGGTTTTATAAGTTGCATGGTTCCATCATGGTTTCAAAATTACATTGGGTTCCAATATACCTACAACACATCAGGTCCCATCTGCCTTTGATGGATATTAAGATATTAAGTTAAGATGAGACTGTTTTGAGGAAAAATAGGGTAGTTAACCCAGTCTCCTGACAGTATTTATCCCTCACTCAACACACTGTAAACAAGTTATCAAACAATTAATTATCATTGTTGCTTCAGGGTTTACTGTGTGCAAACTGACTACTGCAGTACATTTATTGTGAAGCACTTTGGATTCTCTTGAGGTCATGAAGAATTAGAACCTTTCATGACCTCAAAACAATCCAAAGTGCTTCACAACAAACGTATTGCCTTTCCCACTTGGGGTGTTCTTACACTATCGCTCTGGGCGATCTGCAGAGACAGATCAATCAGTGAGTTTACATGCTTGGTCACTGGACCAGAGACTGCCTGGGATCCCTCAGTCTGGAAAGCAATTCCCCAGCCTACGGAGATCTTCCACACCTGAAGGGATGGTGAAATCCCATTTGGTAAACAAAAGGTATTTCTATCATTTATGTTAGCAGCTGTGGTAGAATTGCTGCTTTAACACCCACATACCAATGAAAACACAGACGTTTTAGCACAAACCGTGTGGTGATAACTTAATTGTGAGAATTTTAAAAGTCACTGTGCATCTCTGGACTGATGTTGTCTTTTTGCATTAGTCTTTTTAAATCTTAAAGACTGCTTTTCTTTAAAATGGAAAGGCTTAACTAAGATAAATTGAATTGAATCAAATTGAATTGAATTGAATTACTTTTATTGCCACGTACTCAAATGAGTCCCGTGATTTGTTTATATGTCGCCACCTACAGCACCATCTCAGGTACAAGATACAGGTACAGAGGTACAGACTCTTCAGTACAGGTCCTTAGTGGGAAACAAAATAGAAAAATAAAGAAATAAAAAGTCTGGCTTTACAGATCAGAGAAGTAAATTAGAAAATAGAGAAATAAAGATTTCAGAACATCAGTCCTTCCAACCCAGTCCACACTGGCACCTGGCCTCCAGTCTGCACTAGGTCATGACTCCACACCCACCGGCCTTCACCTTGAGGCTGGGAGATGGCTGTGCAATCACCTTGAGACTGGAAGTCCACACTCGTGTCATCCTGTGCTGAAAGACTGCCACGCCGGGCCATCAAGAGACCATCACGCCAGGCCAGGAGACCTCCACCAAAGTAGCACCAAACCTCAGAGCGTTTATAAGGGCTTATCAGAACAGTAAGTCTGTTAAAGAATAGGGGTTATAAAATGGGGCTTTTAGAATAGGAGCCTCTGCTGAAGACTAGAGAGCAAAAAGGGAACTATCTTAGATACTGACACATAAAAGAAAGAGCTTGCAATTATACAGTGCGTTTCACAACTTCAGCAAACTCCAAACAAAATCACAGAATCCCTATCCCTAGTGCAGATAGAGGACATTTGGCCCATCAAGTCTGCACTAACCCTCTGAAGAGCATCCCACCCAGACCCAGCCCCAGCCCCCTCACCCTGTGCCAGTAACTCCACATTTCCTATGGCTAATTCACCAAACCTGCGCATCCCCTAGATTTAGATTAGATTAAATGAGGCAATTTAGCATGGCCAATCCATCTAACCTGCACATCATTGGACAGTGGAAGGAAACAAGAGTACCCAGAGGAAACTCACGCAGACATGGAGAGAATATGCAAACTCCACGCAGACAGTCACCTCAGGGTGGAATCAAACCTAGGTCCCTGGTAAGCTATGAGGCAGCAGTGCTAACCACTGAGTCACTGTACCACCCCATCACATGAATTATTTTTAAAGTAGGCAGCAGTTTGAAATATATCAGCCAAGAAACTAGCTATTGCTAACCAACAACTTTACAAAATGGGAAACGAACCACAAAAATAGACTGAAAATAGAAAACAATGAAAATACTCAGAAACAAAAACAGAAATTGCTGGGAACGCTCAGCAGGTCTGGCAGCAGCTTTGGAGAGAAATCAAAGTGAACATTTCAGATCCAGTTACCCTTACTCAGAACAGCTGGTAGCGAGGAAAATGATGTTTTTTATTCAGAAGATAGGGTCAGGGATGGAGTTAAGGAGTAAACGACAGATGTAGATAAAGCCCAAAGAGAGAGAAGAATATTTGGACCGATAAAGGAGTGGATATGAGTCAGCCTAGGAGAATGGATGGCTGCTAATGGGGACTGTTAGTGGCTAACAATGGATTGTGTATAATAGCAGACCATGTAATAACAAGGCCTGCTGTGTGGGGTAAGGACATGGGAGAAGGTGCCTCAAGCCCCAAAATTGTTGAACTCGGTATTGAATCCAGAAGGCTGTGGAGTTCCCAGGCAGAAAATGAGGTGCTGTCCGTCCAGCTTGTGCTGAGCTTCGCTGGAGCACTGCAGCAAGCCTGAGACAGAGATATTGGTCAGGGAACAGGGAGGTGTGCTGAAGTAGCAGGCAACTGGAAGCTCAGGGTCTTTGCTTATGGACAGAATGTAGATGTTATGCAACGTTGTCACCCAGTCTATGCTTTGTTTCCCCAATATAGAGGAGACCACATTGTGAGCAGCGAATGCAGTGGTATGATTGTGTGAAGTGTAAGTAAAGTGCTGCTTCACCTGGAAGATGTGTTTGGGCCCTCGGATACCGAGGAGGGAGGAGGTAAATGGGCAAGTGTTGCACCTTAGGCGGTTGTAGGGCAAAGTGCTGTTCGGCTATGGGGAGTATTGGGATTGAAAATGGAGTGGACTACATTGTCCCGGAAGGAATGGTCCCTGTGAAAGGCTGATAAGGAAGGGGAGGGGAATATGTATCTGGGTGGTGGCATCCCTCTGGAGGTGGCAGAAATAGTGGCTAATGATCCTTTGGATGTGGATGTTGGTGGAAGGGTAGGGAAGGACAAAGGGATGTTGTGGGAGGGAAGAGAGGGGGTCAGGGCCGATGTGCATGAAATGGGTTGGACCCGGCTGAGGGCCCTGTCAAAAAAGGTGCTGGGGTGTCCTCGGTGGAGGAAGAAGGTGGCGATTTCGGAGGTTCTCTTATCAAATTTGGCATCATTGGAACAGATGCGATGGAGACGGAGGAACAGGGAGAATGGAATGGAGCCTTCACAGGAAGCAGAGTGAGAGGATGTGTAGTCCAGGTGGCTGTGGGAGTTGGTGGGTTTATAATGGATATTGGTGGCCAGCCTATCCCCAGAAATGGAAACAGAGATGTTGAGGAAGGGAAGGGAGGACTCGGAGATGGACCTGGTGAAGGTGAGAACAGGATGGAAACAAAATTGATAACATTTTCCAATTGAGAATGAGAGACGAAGCAGCATTATTGATATTATCAATGTATTGGAGAAAGGGTTGTAGGTAGGCACCAGAATAGAACTGGATCAAGGAATATTCCACGTACTCCCATGAAGAGGCAGGCACAACTGAGGCCCACGTGGGTACCTATGGCCACCCCTCTGACCTGAAGGAAGTGAAAGGAGTTATAATAGAAGTTGTTCAAGGTGAGGATGGCTCGGCCAGGTGGAGGAGGATGGTGGTAGGTGGGAACAATTCAGACCTTTATTGCAGGTAGTGAAAATACTCAACAGGCTTGGAAATATCTGTGGAGAAAGAGGCAAAGTTAATGTTTCTTGTTGATAATGTGACTATGGCTGAAAATAGATCTAATGGCATATGAAGTTCGACAGAGTATCTCTTGCTTTGAGCAGTTGTTTAAAATGGACGATATTAGATCAGTGCCCATATCATATATCTTTTCTGAGTATTTTTAATTAACAATGGTTAAAAGTTATGGGGACTGGGCTGGAAAGTGGAATTAAGGCTGAGATGATCAATCATGATCGTATCAAATGGTAGAGCAGCTTAAGGGGCTGAATTGACTACTCCGGCTCTTAGTTTTTCTAATGCATACATTGATTTTGCAATAATTTAGTATTTAAGAACAAAAGAACTGGGCAGAGAAAGCTTCTACATCAAGGATTCAGGTAAGATTCAAATGAAGTCTTCAGTTATGGATGAGGCTTTTGAGGCTGGAGTTGTGGTTTTAGCACTGAAAAAGTTAGGGAGAGATTTGATTAAATTACAAAGGTTTTGTTAGAGGACTTGTGGAGAACGTGTTTTGAGTAGTTAGCAGTTCAATAACCAGAGGGCACACATGACCAAATATTGACAAAAAAACCAAACAGGCGATGGGAAGAACATGGAGTCATAGAGGCGTATAGCATGGAAACAGACCCTTCGGTCCAACTCGTCCATGCCCACCAGATATCCCACCTGCCAGCACCTGGCACATATCCCTCCAAACCCTTCCTATTCATATACCCATCCAGATGCCTTTTAAATGTTGCAAGTCTACTAGCCTCCACCACTTCCTCTGGCAGCTCACTCCATACACGTACCACCCTCTGCATGAAAACATTGCCCCTTAGATCTCTTTTATATATTTCCCCTCTCACCCTAAACCTATGCCTCAAGTTTTGGACACCCCCACCCCAGAGAAAAGACACCCTATCCATGCCCCTCATGATTTTGTAAACGTCTATAATGTCACCCCTCAGCCTCCGACGCTCCAGGGAAAACAGCCGCCGGCCTATTCAACCTGTCTGTATAGCTCAAACTCTCCAACCCCAGCAAAATCTCTGTACCCTTTCAAGTTTCATAACATCTTTCCAATAGAAAGGAGACCAGAATTACACACAATATTCCAACAGTGGCCTAACCAATGTCCTGTACAGCCGCAACATGACCTCCCAACTCCTGTACTCAATACTCTGGCCAATAAAGGAAAGCATACCAAATGCCTTTTTCACTATCCTATCTACTTGCGACTCCACCTTCAAGGAGCTATGAACCTGCACTCCAAGGTCTCTTTGTTCAGCAACACTCCCTTGGACCTTACCATTAAGTGCAAAAGTCCTGCCCTAATTTGCCTTTCCAGAATGTAGCACCTCACATTTATCTAAATTAAACTCCATCTGCCACTCTTTGGCCCATTGACCCATCTGACCAAAATCCTGTTGTAATCTGAGATAACCTTCTTCGCTGTCCACTACACCTCCAATGTTTGTGTCATCTGCAAACTTACTAACTATACCTCTTATGCTCACATCCATATCATTTATATAAACGATGAAAAGTGGTGGACCCAGCACTGCTCATTGTGGTCGCAGGCCTCAGTCTGAAAAACAACCCTCCACCACCACCCTCTGTCTTCTCCTTGGAGCCAGTTCTGTATCCAAATGGCTCATTCTCCCTGAGGCATTCCATGAGATCTAACCTTGTCAACCAGTCTCCCACGGGGAACCTTATCGAACGCATTACTGAGTCCATATAGATTATGTCCACTGCTCTGCCCTCATCAATCCTCTTTGTTACTTCTTCAAAAAACTCAATCAAGTTTGTGAGACATGATTTCCCACGCACAAAGTAATGTTGACTATCCCTAATCAGTCCTTGCCTTTCCAAATACATGAACATCTGTCCCTCAGGATTCCCTCCAACAACTTGCCCACCGAGGTCAGGCTCACCGGTCTATAGTTCCCTCACTTGTCCTTGCCACCTTTCTTAAACAGTGGCACCACGTTTGCCAACCTCCAGTCTTCCAGCACCTCACCTGTGACTATCAATGATAAAATATCTCAGTAAGAGATTCAGCAATCACTTCCTTAGATTCCCACAGAGTTCTTGGGTACACTTGATCAGGTCCTGGGGGTTTATCCACTTTTATGCATTTCAAGACATCCAGCACTTCCTCCTCTGCAATATGGACGTTTTTCAAGATGTCACTATCTATTTCCGTATATTCTATATCTTCCATGTCCTTTTTCACAATAAAACTAATGCAAAATACTTGTTTAGTATCTCCCCCATCTCCTGCGGCTCCACACAAAGGCCGCCTTGCTGATCTTTGAGGGGCCCTATTCCCTCCTTAGTTATCCTTTTATCCTTAATGTATTTGTAAAAACCTTTTGCCTTTTGTAAAAACCTTAACTCTATTTGCCAAAGCTATCCTTTTTGCCCTCTTGATTTCCCTCTTAGGTATACTCCTACTGCCTTTATACTCTTCCAAGGATTCACTAGATCTATCCTGTCTATACCTGACATATGCTTCCTTCTTTTTCTTAACCAAAACCTCAATTTCTTTAGTCATCTTTGTATTTAAAGAGTTGTTGGCCCAGGTTTTGCTCTAACAGGATATCTAACAGCGTCTGCTATGAATGTGGCTTCCCCTTGCATGTTTAAGTTTTAATGTTTTAGGTATGCCAAGTTGCTGACAGCACAAGCAAGTAACTTCACAGTGAAGGAAACAGCAGACCTGTGTAACTTCTTAACCAATCATATTACTGAGATGTGAAATTTAACAGTGCAAATACTGAGAAGCAAGTGTAAAATAGAGAGAGAGAATTCAATATCAAATCAAATCAAAGATGTCCTCCTATTACTATTCTAGATATTTTTCATTGATTTGTTCTGATATGTCATGAGACAGCTTTGGCCCAGGTCTGTTTTAAACCCAGGCCTTCAAGCTCAAAATCAGGGACACATGAAACTTCCCATAGAAACATCAATAATATAGTTAAGTGTTAATTGTTGCTAATAAACTTTTGACTAGAGGAAAACATACTCTCAGTGTCCAGCCTAACTCCTCTCCTCAACATTTTATACTTTTGAATAAGTTCACCTGTCAACCTATTAAAGTCTAATGGATATAGACCCAATCTTTCAATTTTTCTCCATATGAGAACCCCAGAAATGAATTCAATGAACATTCTCTGATCAGCGTCTAATCTAATTATACCCTTGTCAAATAAGGAACTCTGAATTGTACAGAGGGCTCCAGATGACATCTTGCTGGAGTTCTTATGAGGTGCAAGAAAGGTCCCTTCTTGTATATTCCATTCATCTTGCAATAACTGCCAATAATTCATTATCTTAATCACTTGCTGCATCTGCATACTAACTTTTTGATATTCATGTACCAGTTCACCCAGATCCCTCTCTATCACTGTGTTCTGCAATTCTCTCCCCATTTTAAAAATATACTGCTTTTCTTCCTGCAAAAGTGGGAAAGTGCACATTTTCTCATAGTATACTCCATCTGACGATTGTTTGTCTCCTCGAGTAATCTACATATATCCTTTTGTTGATTATGTCCTCTTGATGAATTGCCTTTCTACCATCTTCGTGCCATTGGCAAACAGCTGCATACATTCAATCCCTTCATTAAAGTAATTGATATACCAATATTCAACTTTCCATCATTTGACTTTAATGACTGAGAATTACATGAACTAAAAAATGGTTTTAAAATGGATGTTTCTGACCTAAACTGGCTGTTTTGATCATCTGACAAGCCCAGGCACCTGACATGGAATCTATGAAAACAACCACATCTGAATTACCATTTAAATCAAAAAGCATTTAAAATCATCATCAGGCATTAAGAAAGATGCATCGCTTGTTTTACTCAGATTTGGATGATAAATACATATTGTTATGATCCCAGCTGATGGTAATATTGGACTGGTCAGATCCCACTGTGAGATCTGGCTTGATAACTCTCATGGTTTATTCTTTGCAATTTGGCAAACATGGTAGTCAGTCATTGAGCATATTCACTTGAGGCTACCGATATATTTTAGCAAAAGAACATAGGTTTAGTCAACAAATTGTAAAAACGTTATGTGTAACATAATTTAGAAAAACCTATACATAAACAGCAAGACTCAAATATGCTACACTTTACTCAACAATATCTTTCACAGACCATCAACCTCAAGGAAATATCTTTACTTAAAGATTTCTTACTCAATTGACTTTCCATATATTGACCAGATGTGATTCTGTCTATCTCTTCCACAGACACATAAGCACAAACCAACTCATTGACTCTTCCTGTCCTCCCCCTTAAATGAATGGAAAAAAAAACTTAATTTTTTTTCCCAGCTCTGATGGCCTATAGACTTCTTTATACCTATCACAACCTGAAAACCTCAAACAACTAAACTGTCACAGCCCGAAGATCTCTATAAAACTTTCTGCTGGGATGATTTCTGTTCTGAACTCAACCTGCTTAGCAGCCTTTATTACTTCTTTCTGAAGATTACAAACCTCAAATTTGTAAACATTCAATTTCAAAGGCTTGCTTTCTTGAAAAGACTGCCTTTACTGTTCCAAAAGATTTGCTGATATTTTCCATTTTTAAAAAAAGTAAACTTCGCAGAATTTAAAACTAACATTCAAATTTCTAATCTAAGTTCCCCAAGAAATCAAAACTTCATTGCAACACGTTGAGAAATAGAAGGTTGACCACACCTGTACAACTTGGAGTGAAACAATGACACTGAAACTGCAGGGGTAGCAGTGACCCCCTGCTCAAACCCAAAGAATAACATTTCATCTTTTGCTAGGGGACTGTGCAGTCTTTAGGACTCAACATGGAATTCAATAACTTTAGAGTCAGATTCTTTCCTTCCTTTTTTTTTAATCTAACCCCACACCCTGGTCTGGTGATGACATGAATTGCTTTCAGCACAGCCAACCCATGCCCTCCTACTTTCAGCTCTCTTTATCGTATTCATGTTCCCTTCTGTCCTGGCTTACTATCAATAATCCCATTGTCTTCTATCCCCTTCATCTTTCTCTCTCTCTCTCTCTCTGGGCTCCATCTCCACTTATCCTCTCACCTACTCCACCACCTCCCCTAACCCCTAACTCCTGACCATCCTCACACAGGTACCTCATTTTTTAGCTGTTATCGGTTCTGTCACTGGACTCAAAATGTTAAGAGTCATCAAGCCATTCAGCATGAAAACAGACCCTTTGATCCAACTCGTCCATGCTGACTAGACATCCCAATTTGATCTAGTCCCATTTGCCTACATTTGACCCATATTCCTCTAAACCTTTCCTGTTTACGTAACTATTCAGTGCCTTTTAAATGTTGTGATTGTACTAGCCTCCACCACTCCCACTGGCAGCTCATTCCATATATGCATCATCCTCAGAGCAAGAAACTTACTCCTCAGGTCCTTTGTATGTCTTTCCCCTCTCACCTTAAACCTATGCCCTCTCATATGGACCCCCCCCCCCCAACTAAACTGGTCTCTCATGGCTGCATTTGGCCCATATCCCTCCAAACCTTTCCTAATCATGTACCCATCCAATATATTTTAAATGTTGTAACTGTATCTGCATCTACCATTTACTCTGGCAGTTAATTCCAGATATGAACCACCTTCTTTATGAAAAAGTTGCCACTCAGATTCCTTTTAAATATTTCTCCTCTCATCTTAAAAAATTGTCCCCTAGTTTTGAACTACCTCCCTTAAGAAAGTGACCCTTGTTATTTATCTTATGTGTGTCCTTCATGATTTTATAAACTTCTACAAGGTCACTGCTCAACCTCCTTAATGCCTGTGAAAAAAGGTCTCTGCCTATCCTGCCTCGCCTTATAACTCAAACCCTCCAGTCTCGGCAACATCCTGATAAATCCTTGCAGAACCCTCTCCAGTTGAATAATATCCTTCCAATAGCAAGATGATCAGAACTGTACACAGTACTCCAATGTCCTGCACACCCTTAACATGACGGTCCTCACTTCTATACTCAGTGGTCTGAGCAACAAAGGCAAATGTGCCAAACACCTTCTTTACCACCCTGTCTACCTGTGATGCAACTTTTGAGGAGCAATGTACCTGCACCCCTAGGTCTCTCTGCTCAAAAACACTACCCAAGGCACGACCATTAACTGTAAGTCCTGCCCTTGTTTGTTTTACCAAAATGCAACATCTCACACTTAACCAAATTAAACTCCATCTGCCACTTCTCAGCCCACTGGCCCAACTGATCATGATCCCTTTGTAATCTTGAATAACCTTCTTCATTGTTCACTATACCACCAATTTTGGTGTCATCTGCAGACTTACGGACCATGCCTCCTAAATACTTATCTAAATCACTTATATAAGTGACAAACAACAGTGAACCCAGTATCAATTCCTGCGGAACACTGCTGGTCACAGGCCTCTAGTCCAAAGCACAACCCTCCACCACTATCCTCTATCTCCTATTGTCAAGCCAGTTTATATTCAATTGACAAGCTCTCCCTGGATCCCATGTGATCTAACTTTACTAATGCAGAACCTTGCCAAAGGCTTTACTAAAGTCCACGTAAACAACATCAACCACTCTGCCCTCATCAATCGTCTTGGTCACATGCTCAAAAAACTCAATCAAGTTTGTGAGACATGGTTTCCCATGCACAAAGCCATGCTGTCTAACACTAATCAATCCCAGCCTCTCCAAATGGATGTGAATCCTATCTCTCAGAGTCCCCTTCAACAATTTACCCACCACTGATGTCAAACTCACCAGTCCCCAAGCTTCTCCTTACAGCCTTTCTTAAATAATGGCACAAGATTAGCCACCCTCCAGTCCTCCGGAACCACACTCATGGCTATAGATGATATGAATATTTCTGTTGGGGCCCCACTATTTCTTTCCTAACTTCCCACAACATCCCGGGATAAACTTGATCAGGTCCCAGACAATTATCCACTTTTATGTTTTTTAAGACAGCCAGCACTTCCTCATCTGTAATGTAGACTGTTTTCAAGACATCAATATTTATTTCCCTGAGATCCCTAGCCTCCACGTCTTTCTTCACGGTTAAAACTCTGCATTCTCCCCACAGATGCTGCCAGATGAGCTGAGTTCTGCCAGCAATTTTTGTTTTCATGTTGACAACTGAAACTAAAACTGGAAGTGGAAATGAACAGCACACTTGAAGCAACAGCAGAACGAGAAAGTCGCATGGGCTTATAACAGCAAGGATAAGTGCTTTCTCCTCAATCTCTCTCAATCTCAGAAACCAGTGTCGGTGCAAAAGCAACTCGTAAAAACAACTATTCACAGTGAAATCGAGGCAATCTGCAAGGAAAGGAGTTAGAGGTACACTTGAAGAGAATGAAATGGCTGGTTAATGGGTGAAAAGCCAGAAGAATGGGTCTACATTGATAGATCATTCAGCACAGACACTATGGGCTGAGTGGCCACCTTCTGTACCGTAAAACTCGATCATTAGTGCTGGTTAGAAAACATGGACCAATGTTCAGCTGTTTTGATTGAGAATAAATGTTCCCTACATCAACACACAAAAAAACCAGGTCCGATTAAATAGGATCTGCAAAAAGGTTTCTGCCCCTCCAAGTCCTCCTGTATACAACAGCTTATTCTTTATGCTCATACAAGTTGGATGGGCAGAACACACAATGTAATTCTGTTGTAAAACATGAAATCACATAAAGAAACATTTAAATCTACTTTCATATGATAATGATACTTATTTTTGAATTTCAGAAGACTTCTCCCAGTGCCAAGTCAATAAGCAGCAGTATAAGTGCCAGATACGCCTACCTGCATCAATCTGACCAATCCCACTGAGGTTATCGCTGCAACAGAGACAACAATAAAAGTGATATGAGGATCTTCTGACTCATCAACTCCCCAAAGAAAGATTCTTTTTCCAAAAGAAAACAGTGATGTCCTAAAAAAACAAAGAAACAAATATGCCCCGGCCCCATTTTTAAAAAAAACTGGGACACCATTAAGATGATGTCACCTTAAATTTAAACTGAAAGAGTTTCTGGATCTTTTGTATTAGGAATGGTGAACTATTGCTTGCATCGCAGCAGCTGCACTGTGGGAGGTGTCGTTTTACAGCTGAGATGTGAAACTGAGAACCATCTGTCTGTTCAGGTGGACGTATGAGATTCCACAGGACTATTTCAGATTGAGCAGTGGAGTTTACGCTGGTGGTTGCTGAGCAATATTTGCCTCTTATTCCATACCACTTAAACTGATTATCGGGTTGATCTAATATTGCCGTTTACAGGACAGTGTGGTGCACAAATTAGCTGCACTGTTTTGCCGTGCTACAACAATAACTGCATTTGAAAAGTGCTCCACTTGCTGCAACAGTTAAGAACTTTTGAGGCTATCAAGTATAAATGGAAATTTCCAACCAACCACGACAAAAGTCATTCCCTGCAGAATGGTTGGGATTGTTGATGGAGTGGGGAGCTGACTCTCATAATCGCTTAAAATAATCCTCCTGCCCCACCCCACTTTCAAGGCCCCTTTACGGGTGTATGCCCTCTACAATTTGTCTTCATTTGTTTGCTTTCTGGTCTGCCTCCGCTGGAACACGCATACAATCTTTTCCTGTTGCAGAGGGTCAGCAATTCAAAACAATGCAGCCAGACTTCACAAATCACATCGAGCAATGAATGCCTGCCTTTTGACACATTTCATTTGTTTTGCAGCAGCTTCCCTGCCCACAGTCCCGTGGCCTGGTTTTCTCCGGAGAGGCCAGGCATATCCCCATGCCCCACCTGAGGGCAGAATGATACTGTCCCTGACCTCCAGTGCTGAAGTGGAAGGCTTGGCGACGCTGATTGATCTTATGCCTGGAGGTTTCAGCACCTGACTGACCGACCCGCATGATCAACTATCTTCATAACCCCATCTCCAACACTTCTGTAATGAAGAACCGCAGACATTTTAAACTGTAATTCCAAAATGTGTTTTTGCTTAAAGGGTTAATACAACCAGAAATGGGATGCAGATATAGTTAAGTAGCTGTCTGAGAGAGAAAGAAGGAGAATACCCATGAAATTTCACCCCTCAGATGCAAAGGGAATGCAGAACCTGCTCCTGCTGCAGACGATGTCACAGAGGACCTCAAGGAGGTGAAGGGCCAGCAAGCCTCGCTCTCTGCCTCGGAGGCCTCCAAGATAATCTTCTGGTCCAGGGTCCGCTCGGTGGAGCAGGATGAGATGTGCTCACATTTCTTCTTCCAGAAGGTGCACAAAGAGAGCTCCATGCTCAGCAGCCTGAAGGAAGAAGATGGTTCGGTAACGTCATCTCAGGCTGACATCATGAGGATCAGTAAATCCTTCTATGCCAGTCTGAATGATACAAAGCCAACTGACAGCGTGGTCTCCCAGTCATTCCTGTCCTCTATCATGGAGGTCTTAGATGCCAGAACACGGGAGAGGCTGGACCAGCCGCTATCTCTGGACGAGCTGACCAAGGCCCTTGAGTCCTTCAAAAAGAATAAAACTCCCGGAAGCGACGGCTTACCAGTTGAGCTCTATTCTGCTCTTTGGGATTGGATTGGCCAGGACCTGCTGGAGGTGTATGTCAGTATGCTTCGGGCAGGTACCATGAGTGAATCCATGAGGAAAGGCATCATCACCCTCATCTACAAGCGGAAGGGGGAGAAGGAGGAACTCAGAAATTGGAGACCAATCTCACTATTGAATGTAGACTACAAAATTCTGTCAAAGGTCATCGCCAACCGGGTCAGGTCTGCTCTGGGGTCAGTGATTCACCCTGACCAAACCTGTGCTGTACTGGGCAGGAAGATCGCTGAGAGTCTCGCACTCCTCAGGGATACGATCGCCTACGTGCAGGACAGAGGGTTGGACACCTGCCTCATCAGCCTGGACCAGGAGAAAGCCTTTGACAGGATATCACACACATATATGAGAGATGTTCTCTCCAAAATGGGCTATGGGGAGGGAATCTGCAATTGGATCAGACTGCTCTACACCAACATTGTCAGTGCAGTCTCAATCAATGGGTGGGAATCAGATAGCTTCCCAGTCAGATCTGGAGTCAGGCAGGGCTGCCCTCTCTCTCCTGCCTTGTTTATTTGCTGCATAGAGCCGTTTGCCGAGTCCACCAGGAAGGATGTGAGCCTGAGAAGGGTGACTATTCTTGGCAGCGGGGGTCTGCAGGTTAAGGCCTCCCTGTACATGGATGACGTTGCCGTTTTCTGCTCAGATCCGTTGTCCGTGCACAGACTCATGAGCATTTGTGACCAGTTTGAACAGGCCTCAGGGGCCAAGGTAAACCAAGGCAAGAGCGAGGCCATGCTCTTCGGGAACTGGGCTGACCAATCCTCGATCCCCTTCACCATCAGGACCAACCACCTGAAGGTGCTGGGTATTTGGTTCAGAGGCGCTGGGGCGTGCGCCAAGTCTTGGGAGGAGTGAGGCAGAAACTGGGCAGATGGAAGCTACGGTCGCTCTCCCTCATGGGAAAAAAACCTGGTCATCAGGTGTGAGGCACTGTCATTGCTGTTACACGTGGCACAGGTCTGGCCTATTCCAAGAACCTGTGCCACTGCAGTCACCCGGGCCATCTTCCAATTTATATGGAGATCAAAGATGGACCGGGTCCGAAGGGACTCATGTATAAAGATCTGGGCAACGGGGAAAAAAATACACCCAATGCTACCCTCACCCTGATGGCCACCTTTGTGTGTGGCTGCATCAAGCTGTGCGTGGATCCCCAGTTCGCAAATACCAAGTGTCCTACGTACTAAGGTTCTACCTGTCCCCGGTGTTGCGAAGGATGGGCCTGGCCTCGCTGCTGTGGAACGCTCCGAGTAGTTGGATTGTTCCGTATCACCTGTCCTTCGTGGAGAAGTTTATGAGCATCTGGGTGTATTTTTTTCCCCCGTTGCCCAGATCTTTATACATGAGTCCCTTCGGACCCGGTCCATCTTTGATCTCCATGTAAATTTGTGGGCGGCACAGTGGCACAGTGGTTAGCACTGCTGCCTCACAGCGCCAGAGATCCGGGTTCAATTCCCGCCTCAGGCGACTCTCTGTGTGGAGTTTGCATGTTCTCCCCATTAACCTCCGGGTGCTCCGGTTTCCTCCCACAGTCCAAAGATGTGCAGGTCAGGTGAATTGGCCATGCTAAATTGCCCGTAGTGTTAGGTAAGGGGTAGATGTAGGGGTATGGGTGGGTTGCCCTTCGGCGGGTCGGTGTGGACTTGTTGGGCCGAAGGGCCTGTTTCCACACTGTAAAGTAATCTAATCTAATCTAATGAAGAAAAACACCTTTGACCACAAGTCCATCAGGCAGTGTCCTTGAGATCCTTCGGGAAAAGGAGAGGGCGGATCCTATTGAGCAGTTCTCTGAGCAGACTGTCAATGCCTCATCGCCAGAACTTTCCAACAAGCACCAAGACATGGCTTAGCTGGTGGTTAGAAGGGATCTGCCTGTGAGATCCTTTACGCATGCCCGGACTCTCAGCCGCACCGCACGCTGCCCTCGAAGTGGCTGCGGTGGGGACGAGACTGTCACACACCTCCTTCTGGAATGTGCCTATGCAGAAGAAGTCCGGAGAGGAATGCAGTGGTGTTTGTCTAGGTTCATCCTGAGCAGCGAGACTCCATGCTGTATGGTCTGTTCCCCATGACACACACTGAGACGAACATCAACTGCGCCTGGAGGGTCATCAACTCGGTGAAGGACGCTCTCTGAGAGGTCCGAAACCTGCTGATCTTCCAGCTGAAGGAGTTGACCCTGACTTAGTGTTGTAGACTGGCACATTCCAAGGTCCAGGACTACGTGTTGAGGGACACGCTGAAGCTTGGGGCAAGACCACCGTGTAACATCTGCCTGCCTAAGAAGAACAGGGGACCCACGCAGTCATTTGAGCTCTGCTGATGCCTCAGCTAAATATGTGGATAGTAATTGTACAGACCTGTATATATGAATTATTACTCTGTCTCTGTATGCAAAGAAATGGAATGTTTACGTATGTATGGCATGACCAATTGTACAGATCATCAAAAAACTTTATGAATAAAGTATATTTTTGAAATAATAAAAACAAATTTCAAACAACAGCCATCCAGAGGGGTTGAGAGGTTTACCAGCATTCAAAGCTCGTCCCTTCATTATCTCATTCCAAGAGAGAACATTCCCAACAATACAGAGAAAACTGAGATGAGTGTTGAGGGTGCCTTCTGTTTGTCTCTTTACCCCGCTGTGAGGAGAGAATCCTAGCTTTCACAGGATTCTGTTCATATGGCGATGGTTGTCCTGGCAACCAAGTGTACGAACCATTGTCAAATACTGTGCTGCACTCCCATTACACCCACTGTGAATATGCTCTTAACTTGCTCAATTTCTATCCCTACTTTGTAACTCATTCCCTTTCTTGCCTCCTGCAGGCACCAGTGTCATATGTACGCTCTCTGCCCTGAAGAAGTCAAGACATCTTTTGCTCCACCTCGGAGTAAGAACGTGCAGTTCCCTCAGAGGAAGCACCAGCAAGGATGCCTCCTGCACATTCCACCAGCTCAGATACTGACTCTTTGGTGGGTATGTTAGCTAGAGAACAGTGAGCAGCACAATTTAGTCAGCACGGCATTGTCACATTTCTGCTGGTGGTTGAGGAAGAAACACCCCTGGGTCACTGATGCTCAGAGGATTCCCAGATAGAGGCCACCCGCCCAGACGTAGGGCAGGAGAGGGCTCCACAGTGTCAGCCTTTCACAACTTCATCCAAACGCACAGTCAGACACAGGAACCGGCAGGTGGGGTTGTCAGACACAAAAGGGAAGATTACTTGAAGGTTAGAGGGCTCCACCAATGCTATCTGGATCATGCTGCCTCTAACGTGCAAGTATCCAGCTGCCACCTTGGACAGATTGGCAGCTGCCATGGACAGCTAGGTGCAACATCCTCATGGTGGCTGGATATATGCCAAGTGCTGCCCTCCATCACTCAAGCCACAGTTGCGCATCACGAACACAAAGTGAGACCTGAGCCTCACTCCAGCTGCCTCTTCCTCAAAAGGAGTCAGGGTGGTGAGGGACTACACTTAAACATAATGGGAAGGAAAGGACATAGGTGGCATAGGTAATCCTTTATCCTTCATTGATAACACATTATCACATCTGTAATAAATGTTTGGTTTTCATCAGAAATACTGTGGCTATAAAAATTGATCAAATGCTAGAATCCTGTAACGAGTAACTCACCTCCAAGCTTCCCAAATCCTGTTCATCATCGATAAGGCACAAGTCAGGAGGGTGATGGAATGCTCCCCAATTGACTGGACGAGTACAGCTCCAACAATACTTGAAGCTTGACACCATCCAGGATAAAGCAGCCCGCATGATTGGCATCACATCAACAAGCATCTAATCCCTCCACCACCAACATGCCATAGCAGCAATGTGCACCATAAACAAAAGGCACCTATATCCCATAAATTAATTTTTAAGACATCAGCTCTGAGGGTGATTGTGATTTCAGGTGCAACAGCAAGTGGGCGGCACGGTGGCACAGTGGTTAGCACTGCTGCCTCACAGCGCCAGAGGCCCGGGTTCAATTCCCGCCTCAGGCGACTCTCTGTGTGGAGTTTGCACATTCTCCCCGTGTCTGCGTGGGTTTCCTCCGGGTGCTCCGGTTTCCTCCCACACTCCAAAGATGTGCAGGTCAGGTGAATTGGCCATGCTAAATTGCCCGTAGTGTTAGGTAAGGGGTAGATGTAGGGGTATGGGTGGGTTGCGCTTCGGCGAGGCGGTGTGGACTTGTTGGGCCGAAGGGCCTGTTTCCACACTGTAAGTAATCTAATCTAATCTAGTCTAATCAATGATGCCATCCTGAGCACCACACAATGTTCTAAACATGTCTGAATGATAGCTATCCCTGCCACAGTGGCCATAACAGGTCAAAACTCTGTCAGGATTGAATGGGGGATCTTCAGATATTAAGGAGACATCCATCAATTTATAGCAGTGAGCTTAATTGGGCAGTATAGCGGCTGCCCCGTTATGCCATCATTCAGCAGTCACGCACGGACAATAACATTTAAACAGAGTCCTCTGAACAGGAGGCCTGTGGGATGTATCCCATTTGGTTGAAAAGCATTCAGTGTGTTTGCTACATACACTGTTGTGCACACTGCAGATATGATAATGACAATTAGGAATAAGACAACTTCCTTCACTGGTCACTGCTGACAACCATGACAAGCTACCTGGCTTTGTGTCTGCACTGAACATTAAGGCCACTCAGAGAGCCCTGAGTACCCAAGCTTTGATTGTGGCAGCTATATGCAAAAAGGAAGGATAAGGCAAAGATGTTATAAGCATCCAAATAGACATAGAATGAGAGAGCGTTAAGACCAGGTGAGGACCCCTGAGGTGACCGTGATCTAATCTGTGAGATGGTTATCTGTCCCTATGTACAAAGTGACTTGGTAGTGACACTACAATGAGAAATGCTGTTGCCCTCCTGAGTGCAGTATTGAAGTGGAGACCTGTATTACAACTGGGTCACTGATGTGCCATGAGGGTGCAGTGAGCTGGTATTTAAGTGATGCCAATGTCTGTGGACGGGGATTTGAGTGGTCAATGCCGATGGAATGTACTCTCAGATGTTGGAGACTGCTGTCCAAGGAGGAGACCTGGAAGAGCAAATGGGGAGCAGGATCCTCCAGATACATGCTCGGAGTTCCACATCTGGAATTGTCTCCATTCAGCATGGGAGAACAGTGAGGTGAAGTAAGGTACAAGTAGCAGCAAATGGATGCTAATAGGCTTCTCACCGCTCACTGGTGAGATTCTCAATGTTCGAAACTTAGTTTCAGAATCAGACTTTCTTTTCTCAACATTGGGAACCTCATTTGTTCTGATTTTGTAATATTTTCCCAACTGAGTCATCATTGCCAACATTATTCAGGATTTGGGAAAATTCCACCATGTGGCTCTCTGATATTCGCCTGCCCAGGCCTAACCACCCATCAGCAGAAGATGGAGTGATGAAGAGGGAAGACCAATCAAATGAATTTTAAGGAGGCTCTTGGACAGGAGAGAAACAAGAAGAGCTGGAGGAGACCAGTAAATAAATTCCATAGACTGAGAAGCAAGGAGACAAACAGGGACAAACATGAATATGGCCCAAAGTTCTGGGAATAAGCACAGGCCAGAGTAAGAAACAGGAAGCAGTGGTCGTAAAACTAGAAGACAAACTTTCAAATTACCAAGGTGTGAGGCCATGGAGTGATTTCCCCTCAGAAAGAGAATTTTAATTTTGGAGGCAATGTGGCATAGGTAGGGAGTGTAGATCAGCAAAGATATGGGATAATGGACAAGCAGGACATGTTTCAGGAAAGTTACTGTGTCATTAAATTTTGGATGAGCTGACATTTTTGGAGGGTGCAGGGTCAAAGATTGATGGAAAGCATTGGAATATCTGAGACTTGAGGTGGCAATAAGTGTGAGTGCACATATAGAAGTTGTCAACTTCTGGATTTATAACCTTCAGAATTGTTGGACGGAATCTATTACTTATTAATTTTCCATTTTTCTTAGAATTATGGAAAACAAAAACTATGAACCTGACAGATTCTTGAAGATATACACTTACTGTTTAACATAAACCGTAACTGCTGGTTCTATATGGGCATGTATTGATCTGAACTTTATTTGTTGAAAATTATTAAGACATTTCCCAAAAAACACCTGTGATGTTGCTTTACGTATTTATCTTTAATGTTTACTACTTTTAGTTCGTAGATACCAGGTAGGAATGCACAACATGAATTGTAGCTCCTCATATTTTGCCTTTTTCCCATTTAAACCAATGTCTTTTCCAAAATTTACCCTGCATGTTGTTTCAGACATTGATGTAATACAGTGGCTGGCTATGTTTTCAAATAATAATTCCCATTGTATAACACAGATTGTTACAGAATAAATTAAAATTTTTGCTGGAATAACAGAATCTTTAGGATTTGATGTCAGAGTGGAGCAGTGAGTTTAGTTGTTCAAGTGTTGATAACAACTCAGTATTAGAAAGGAAATTACCCAAACAATGAAAAGGCTGGGAGTGAACAGGGCATTCCAAAAATAACTACACTGTCGTCTCTGCCTTTAGTTGTCAGGAGTCCAGATCAAGCAGTGCCAAGCACTGACTGACATCATGACCCACGTCATTAACTTACCTAAACAGAATGGGACAGAGTCTGACTGAAAACATTAGCATTGTGTAGTGTAGCTCCGTCTCCCCAGATTATGCCTTATGAGGCTCTACTTAAATGTGTCAGCGTTATTTACATACAAACGCCATAATAAATTTGAAGGGATCATGAGTTTACAAAGCTTTGGAAAATGGATCCTAAATTAAAATCATTCTAGTTGTGCTTTATAACTATTAATTTCCTTTACAATATTAGTTTATGCAGCTGCTTTGAAAAGGTACCCTCCTCGGAACACATAAAATGGTATCATATAAATGAAAGGGTCCATTAAAGAACTCAGAATGGTAAAAGCCAGAACTGTACAAATTTGGCTACTTACCAATAAGCAGGCTGTGGTAAAAAATGAACATTGCTTTTCCACTACCTTAACAGTTAATATTACATTTACCTTTTTCCCTGTAAAACTCAGCATCTTAAACTGGCAATTGCTACTCCTGGTCATTCTCTATCCATCCCGGATAGTGCACGGGTTTGTGCCTGTCAGGTGAGGACAGAAGTGGCTGCGTGTTTTATTAGCCTGTTTTTCACTATCCGGGTTCACAGATAAAGAATAATTCTTTTGGTATGAGTCCAGAGACCTGCTGATACCAATGAAACCTACTGCAGAAAAGGGAGAAAATAAAGGGAATTTTAATGATTTAAATATCACCAACAAAGAAACAAAGGATTTCATTTATATAGCACCTAACACAGCCCGTTGATAATTCAAAGCACTCAGCAGCCACTATATATTTTTCTGAAGTGTACCACTATTGTAATGCAGAAAATATAACAGCCAATTTGTTGATAGGAAGCTCCTGCTAATAGAAATGTGATAAACGAGCAGGTAATCTGCTTTGCTGATATTGGTTGAGGGGCGAACATTGATCAGGCCACAGGGAAGAATTCACCAGAGTTCCCTCTAAGCTACACAGCCATGTGGTTGTGCAACAATCCGAAATACCCTTCACAGTCCTCACACAACTCTGTCTCTTTAAACTAACTGCAGCCTTACAAAAAATAAAAGGGGAGTCCATAAACTTAAATAAAATGTGGGGTGCACTCAAAAATAATTAGAGGAAATTTTGGAATTTCACCTACTGTACTCCAAAATGCTGCCGCATGATCTGTTTGCATCCATCTAGAAACTGAGTGGAACATTATATTCAAAGGACTATATCTCTGACAATGTAGCACTCACTCAACACTACACTTGAGTCTATCTTTTGTTAGTCCTCCAGTCCCTGGCTTGGAACTTGAATCCACAATCTTCTGACTCAGAGGCAAGCCTGCTACCATTGGACCAATAGCTCACTTGCTGAGGGATTATGCAGCCAACAGCACAAAATCACAGAAAACCACAGAAAAACATTGTTGGCTACACAAGGCTCAAAATGTTTACATTCAATGCAAAGCAGCTATCTAATTTATTATGAAGGAATGCTATTCTGGTCAATTTTTGTCAGAACTTGTGGTTTGCCAACACAGATTAGAAAACCCTGTACAATAAAGAAAATAGCAACCATACTTTAAAAGGAGTTCACTGAGAGCAAAGTACTTTGAGATGTCCTGAGGCCATAAAAGGTACTATATAAATGCAAGTTCTGGCTTTCTTTCAAATGATTATTTAACGTCACAAGCTGCAAGAAATCAAAACAGGTTGCAAATCTTTTTTAAAATCTTTATCTTTTTTTACTGGAAATACTTGTTGCCCTTTGCCTTGACACAAAGTGAGCAAATCTGATGGCCACATAATCGGTTGTTTACTCCCATTCTCTGTGATCTTATACAATCAGCCCCTGTACAAGGAGCGGGGGCAGCTTCTTAGCCCTGGATTGCTGCTTAAAGCAAGACAGCTCTTTCAAAGCGACCTCCTGCCAAGTTGTAGATGAGTATGAGAAATCTCAGTAAGTTATTCAGAATAAATGTGACATCTACGTTAATAGCTAATCTGTAAAGAATTTCCTTCCAGAAGAACACACAAAGTTTAGGAGGAGAGCCACTGCAGTAGCAAATTTAACATTGATTTTCCTCTGTAGCCCAACTTTAAAATTAAATATTTTGTGATGAATTTTATAAATCAGCATGCTGATCATGAGACAAAGTATTTTGAAAGAGGAATTAACTGTATTTGTGCACTATTGAAGAGCAATGTGAAAAATATTCTTCCTTAATTACAACTATGTCATAATATTTTGGTATACACTTAATAAAAACCATAGGACTTTTTTTTCTTGTGTGTATGAGTTTTGAAAGAGACTTTGCAACAGGATGTGGTTTAGCACTGAGCACCAAGCCTGGCCTACACCAGGTTTCCTGTCAGGCTGTGACTGTTAAAGGCTGGGGCCGTTATCTCTCTGCTGTCAGGCCCAGCTAACTGTAATGCTTGTCCTTAGTGCCTCACTTCCTTGGTTTCTTACAGCATTTCCTGAGCACAAATTGATAAACCATTGACATGCTTTGGAAGAGGAAAAAAGGCACAGGAAGCTGATGTTTAAACTCTCAGTCTTACGGGGCCTAGAAGGAGAAAAGCTCCAAATTAGAAACTGTATGAACTTCAGAATTTTATGCCAAGCTGTTAAATTGTGTCTTGTGAAAGGACAAACAAGGGATCCTACTATTTCTTTCCGTGCACAATGTGGACTCTGCAAAAGTCATTGCTATTGCTACGAACTGACTAAACGTCGTGTCAGGATGTGAGTCTGCACTGCCTGTTGGCTGAGGCAGATTCACTGGGATTTTGTTTTCTTTTTCTGAAACTGGTGGTTGTTTACAGCCAGCTCTTCTGGTAAAGCAATTTAAGGCACAGATTACTGAAGTTATCTTGTTCACCCATGAAGAACAAGGGAGCAAAACAGAAAGGAAAACGGAAGGGTGCGAAGGACACTGCGTTTGGTTGTGACCTAGGTGACTACTTACAGAACTCCGGACAGGATGGTAAAGTAAACCTTTATTATTTTTAATTTTACAGTTAAAAGCCGCTTCAAAGGATGTCTCATTGATCATTGCATGCATCTCCTTCTCTCTGGTCTGTGGTAAACTGAAATCTGCAGTCCGTTAAAAGGAGGATTTATTCCGTCAGTTAAATCGTACTAGCACTCTCTTGGAATTGGGTGAAATTTAAATCAAACATCAGTGGATCCTTTATATTTTACAGTCTGATTATAACATCAAGGTGTAAAAATAAATCAAAGGAATTTCCATCCACGTCCTGTGTATATTCAGGCTTTGCAGTTAATCTAATTTTTGTGCAATCAGTTGATTTTGAATGAATGCCTCCTCAGGCAGAAAAACACTCCACCAACCCACTGCTCCCTTGTACAACTCTACAAGTGGCTTGGTGGACCTCAGTAACACAAATGTTTGTTCCACCTAATGCGTTACGCAGGACAAAAATTTAAAAAATAAAATCTAAATGAAATTACCAAGGTACAGTAACTAACAAACAATAAATACTCAGGAACAGTGTCTTACAGAACAGCAATTCCTAGGAAAATGCTTTGGCTAACACGATTACCTGAAATTATTTATTAAATCAGACAGATATTCAGTCTGGAGGAGAAAGTGTCTTTTCTAGTGGCTGTGGATGAAAGAGGTGAGGAGGCAGGTTTGGTGGCGGGGGTGTCGGAGCCTGGTCTGGAAAATGTTTCACTGTGGGAATTGCTAAATGAAGGTGGGAATTGCCTTCAAACCTACAGGGCTTGATCTTTGGCTAGTTCCCAAACAGCTGGCAAACAGATTTTTCTTGGTGACTACACGATTCAACAATGTTGCAAAGGAGAGGGAAGAATTACACGGCTGGAAATTCTCGGCCGTTAGCAGGTGGAAAAAAAAATAATTGCTGCAAAACCAGGGGTTCGGGTAAGGTTGAAAGTTGCTTTGAAGCATATTGCAGGGACTGTGTCCTCAAATGTCTTAGATTGGGCCGTATGTTCTGCTTTAGAAGTTCAATCTTGTTTATCAGCATGAGCTCAGCATGCTTCCACTGATTGCTATAGGGACAATATATAATATATATATATATATACACACACACACAAACACACTCCTCTATGTATATGATGCATATGATTAATTAGCAATTGTTTAAATTGAAATGTTATTGTTGGTCCTAAAGTTCAAGGAAGAACCAAATCAATCTGCCCCACTGACTGCAGAATCACTGAGATTACTTATATCATCTCTGTGACAGCACCAGACTTTGCTTCCTGTTCAGTTTGTTAGGAAACAAAGCTTTTCTTTTGAGATTAAGTGGTGGTGTACTACACAAATTTCATGTCTGACCATTGTTCAAGTTCTGTTGCTCAGGAATGGTCGAATGTTAAAGGATTTGAGAAGACCCTATTTTTGTTTGCTCTATTTAATGGAGGTATAGTCTTGAATATAAGGAATTAACAATGGGAACAATATAACTTGTTTGCATTAACATATTCCAACTCTAGTTCAAAGCATTCATCTAACAATAAGTGGGCCATTTCTGAAGGCTTGTTATCAGCCAATTGGGAGGAAGTTTTAACTTCTTGATGATTGAAAGGTGTGAGGAAGACTAATGCAATAGTGAATATTTAGTTCCAGTTCACCGCATAATGAGAGAAGTTCAACAGCAAATCTATCAGTTTCTAGGTGTTCAGAAGTTTGGAGAGATCATCTTTAGATGATGATCTGCCTTGTCAGACCTCCACTGAAAGTGTAATGAATGCTTTATTAAAAACAGATGACTTTTATTTGTGACGAAGTTCTGTCAGAAACAAGCACATGTCACTCAGGGCCTGAAGATCATTTACTGAACCCTGGTTGAAAGTGATCTACAAATTTGCAAAATTATTCACTACAGTTTGCTACGGTGTCCTCACATAACACCAGTATGTATATAATTCTTTGCCATGTACTTGTTAGCTCTACATCACAAACCATAAATGTTATACTTCCATTATCAGTGCTAAATTACTTTTGTCATTTTTTTTTCAAAATTTTCTGCTTTATATACTTCTGTGTTACTTTGCGTCCACTGAGGATGCTGACTTTTGTTGGTGCGTTGAGAGACGTGTTGAGGGTGTGTTGTTTGAAGGTTGTCATTGCCCTGTGAAGGGAGCACACAATCAATAGGCACATCTTGTGTACAGAATTGCCCTCACTTGTACTAGCAGACAGTGAAGTACTATGTATATGGATGGGGGTAGGCGAAAGTGAGTACTTCAGATGCTGGAGATCAAAGTTAAGATTAGAGTGGTGCTGGAAAAGCACAGCAGGTCAGGCAGCATCAGGAAAGTAGAAGGGCTTTTGCCCAAAATGTCGATTTTCCTGTTCCTCAGATGGTGCTTTTCTAGCACCACTCTAATCTTGATATGAATGGGGGTGCTGATCCTAATGTATCCGCATAACAGGCATTGCCCATTATAATGCGTTGGGAAGTTCCATGAACTTAAAGGCTCCATATAAATGCAAACGGTTGTTGTTGCTCTTCTCCAACCTCTGAAGGCTCTGTTCCTTCCGAGCTGTCCTGACAAAGAATTCAATAACAGCATCCACATAAAGAGCGTCCTGTTTTTTGTCTGGTGTTCCACCAACAGGTTCACATCGCATGGTTTTGGAGGGGGGCCAGTTCAGTCTTTACACATGAGAGCAATTCCTTCCTGTAGCACATTTCCTTTGCTTTCTCATTGCTTTTATAATATTATCCACACAATAATATTATTTCTACTATTTGCTACATCCTCGCCAGCATTTCCCTCAGTGAGTACAATGCTTATGCATAAATTTCCTATTTCTCTTCACGCCATTTAACATCCACTTTATGCTGAAACCCAAGTCCTATCTTTGTGTTCTCTCGCAATGTAAAAATTTCTGAGTGTCATGAAGCAATATTGTCCAGATCTCTGATGACCTGCCACATCCAATGTGGCCTTTGTATTGTTGAATCAAAACTCACTCATATCTCATCAGTGCAGGGGCCACGAGTAACTGATATCCAACAAAGGGTTTTTTGTACATGTTGTCAAACATTTCTCACTCGACAGTTTGGCAAAGAGAATGTTGACACCTCTTATAGTTAGGTAAAAACAATGATTGCAGACGCTGGAAACCAGATTCTGGATTAGAGTGGTACTGGAAGAGCACAGCAGTTCAGGCAGCATCCGAGGAGCAGTAAAAACGACATTTTGGGCAAAAGCCCTTCATCAGGAAAACAGGCAGAGAGCCTGAAGGGTGGAGAGATAAGTGAGAGGAGGGTGGGGGTGGGGAAAAAGTAGCATAGAGCATAGGTGAGTGGGGGAGGGGATGTAGGTGATAGGTCAGGGGGGGGTGGTGGAGTGGATAGGTGGAAAAGAAGATAGGCAGGTAGGACAAGTCATGGGGACAGTGCTGAGCCGGAATTTTGGCAGAGGAGATGACCTGGGGGTTGCAGTGAGAGACAGACTCACTGAGTTAGTTGCATGAGAAATGAGGAACGTTTATTGGTATTAACGTTTTGTGATGGGCTTTGTCTTTTTTATTTTCATTCATGAATTTGCATTCTCCAAAAATGAACTTGTAGACCACATAAACCTTCCTATAGTTTCATCAGTGGTTCTTAAGTTCCTCCCTCCTTTGCTCCAAAGGCTCTAAGATGCTGAGAGACCCAAATCCAAGTTCTACGCTGGTTATTGCCTATGTGTCATTGGGGAGAACTGAGGGATACATTGATTCAGCTTGCTGCCCTTCTGATTCTGCAACTCAAGCTCAGTCCTGAGATTGGGGTGAATGTGCATTGTTGGGATTGAATAACAGAAGCTTTACTTCACTGCTAATGTTACTATTGTTGCTCATTTACCCTTAGTAAATTGGCCAATTTAAGATTAAAGGTTGTACCTGTACCTCCCTCATCCAGCAACCTTGGGACCAGGCCTTTGTCTAATCAGAGACGATGGGAGGTCAAGACACAAACATTTTACAAGTAAAAACTTCACCTTGACTGGTATCAATCACATACCCAACAGATTAATGATTTTCCAATTGGACACTAGAATTAGGATTTAGGGTAGCAATAAATGGTAGAGCGTGGTGTGCAAAACGGAGTTACTAAGTTGTTTTCCATCTGAATGATGGTTATGTGCTTTGGAAAGCCTTTTCTACTTATATTTGTTGTAGTAGTTACATCATCATGTAAATAACTAGAAAAAAAAGACAGCTAGAAAAGGCATATGTACTAGTTCTGAATTCATATTCAAAACAAATTAACTTGTTATCAAAGAGCAAAGTAGTTAAAAGGGAAACTGCATTTTAATGATTCTTTACTAATGAATCATTGGTCAAACTTAAATTGTCCTTTTAAATACACCCATCATCTATGCTGCTGTAGTGTTTTCTACTCCGATTCTGTGATGTCTCAGCGTAAAAGATATATGTCCCCACCGGAAAGGCTATATTTGTACTGAATCATCTTTTAAAGCTTTTGTAAATCTACTAATTAGCTGATTATCCCCTTTATGCACATGTATAAAATAAAATGTTTTGGAAGCTTAAGATTATCTTTCTGTTTTGAATGACAGTTGGAGTTGGGATAACATATCATTACTTCGTAACTGTTACATATATTACTAGTCTTGGCTTTATTGTTATGGAGAGGTACTAAATGGTGACAAGGCACTTCCCCCAGGGCCATAGGGACTATCAATGCTAACTGTTCTGAATCTGCTACACATTTAATGCAGATCACCATCAGCACAGAGCGAGAAATGTAAAAGGAAAAACTAACTTGTAGAAAAAAAAATTTAATATGAAACTTCTAATTGATTTTACTTAGTTTGCGAACGCACCAGAATACATTATTTCGTACAACTGGTGTGATTCATCGTACAGGAAATGGGTAATGTCAGAGGTAGCAAGCATTATCCAATGCATAGGAGGTTGAAAAGTAACCTTATAGATGTTTGTAAAATCATGAGGATTTAGATAAAGTGAAGAGCAAAGATCTTTTCCCAAGAGTAGAGGAGTTCAAAACTAGCGGACATAATTTTAAGGGGAGAGGAGAAAGATTTAAAACGGACCTGAGGGACAGCATTTTCAAACAGGGCAGATCATACATGGAATGAACTGCCAGAGGAAGTCGTAGATGAAGGCACAGTTAAAACATTTAAAAGATACATTTGGATGGGTACATAAATAGGAAAGCTTTGGAGGGATATAGGCTAAATACAGGCAAATGGGACTAGTTTAGTTTTGGGAAACTTAGTCGGCATGAATGGGTTGGATCGTAGGGTCAGTTTTGTGCTACATGACTCTATGACCCAATTTCACTAAAACTTGACAAGGAATAATGAAAGTGACATGAATACAGATTGATACAAGGACCATGAATACAGGGAAAGCCAGAAGTGCTGTGGATGCTGGACGAAGGAGGGTCAGATTAAGGTGGTACAACTAGCATTACACTTCCCAAGATCTTTAAAGCAACCTCTAAGTATGTATGGATGTGAAGCTAGAAAAAGCATAGCAGGTCAGAGAGCACCTGAGGAGCAGAAAAATCAGTGTTTTGGGCTGAAAATTCAGGTTCTGGTGAATGGTTTTGGCCTGAAATGCTGACTTGCCTGCTCCTTGGATGCTGTCCAACCTACTGTGTTTTTTCAGCTTCACATCTGTTGACTCTAGCATCCAGCATCTGCAGTCCTTTCTGTTTCTATGTATATATATTGCACACAGAGATTAGATTGACCGTAGAGACCCTTATATAGGCATAGCCAACTGGTATTGATTGGAAGGGGCAAGGGTGGGGGTATTGTTATTCTGTTGGAAGATTAAATGCCAAAGCAATCACTGACATAATGCTCCTCCTTTGAGCTATCTTAATCACTGACGATCAGCAAATAAAAATGATTTACACTTTTCAAGTTTTTTTTACACTGTCACAATCACGAATTGCAATGGCTTTAAACATAGATGTGATCATGAATCAAAACCAAAAGCAGCAGATTAGAAATGAAACCTGAAAGAGTGTTCCATGTTGCAGCAGAGGAACCAGAGCTTCCAAAATTTGCCTGGTGCAGGCAAAGCCCTTCCCAGAGCTTCAGGTCCACTGAGTAAGCCAGATAAATAAGGAACATGGGAACAATTGAGTAGCTTAATTACTAGTGTTTGAGGGTCAGATGTGGGTGGTAGATTGTTTAAGAAATAAGCAATGAAAAAGGGCAGACAGAAAGTTCAGAACGACAATTTGAAAATTAAAACTAAACTTGTGAGCTACTGTTGAAGAAGTTTGGCAATATATGCAAGCCAGTTGACGTGAAATGTGCAGCTGAACTGTTACACAATCGGAGATTCAATAAATGCAGAACGTCGAACAGTCAGGAAAGAAGGTTACAATTTGTGACTTTCAAAGCTCTTAGATCAAGTGGCACAGGAATCAACATCTAATTCTGGAAACCACAGGCTTCCCTGCTCAGGCCTGATTAACGACAAAACACAGCAGTGAACAAATGCAACTTCCAGGTTAAATTAGAGGTTCGATTTTCTTAGGAATTTTAGGCGTTTTTACAATTCAGTTAGGATTTGTGGAGTGTGGCATTCTCAACAGAGACTTGTATATTCCTATGAGCCACTGACCCCTATTTATCCTGCTTCCTCCCATTATTCCAAATCAATGTGCTCTATAAGCGAAAGGTCCATCATTGATGGTTAAAAAAATAGGGCATCCAATTCTGTACAAACGTCTTTCAGTAGTAATCCAGTGGCAACTCACAATATCCACAAAGATCTGAATTTCCAATATTATTCAGATCTGTAGAACTTTTACCTCAGAAAGAGATAACATAGTGGCACTATTCTGTGCTTATCAGCAACACTCGATTGAACTAACAATGTTAATTGTTTACAGTGTACACTGAAATAGTAATAGATCATAACCTGAATGTTTCAAGTGACCACCAATAACCTTTCTGGCAACTGCAGGCTTTCTTGTTCATCAACAAATTATTAATTACTGTAATAATCATGAAATGATGCAGATGCTGTAATTCTGAAATAAAAACAGTGTTGAAAATAATCAGGTTAGGCAGCAATTATGGAGAGAGAAACAGAGCGAATATTTCAGGTGAAGAGACTTTATCAGAATTGGCAATTACTCTGAACTACACTCTTCCTTCATCATTTTGTGTTATAGATAGATAGTGTTTCAAAATGAAACAATTCAGAAATACTGTGATTAATGACCCTCAATTTTTTCTCAGTAAAATACAGACACATTCGAAACTTTTAAGAGATTCTGTATTTTACTGAGCCTGAGTGCTGTTTAATTGCAATCATTTGTTTCTACATCATGTATGTTTTACAGAGCACTCAGGGGTTTACTTTGATTCCTTCAATCTGATGAGTGCCTCAGGTCTTCATTACTTAGAGATAGTTATGGAGACATAGAGTCATACAGCATAGAAACAGTCCAATTCACTGGCCTAAATTAATCTAAGTTAAAAATCACACAACACCAGGTTACAGTTGAACAGGTTTATTTGGAAGCACCTCCAATTAAACCTGTTGGACTATAACCTGGTGTTGTGTGATTTTTAACTTTGTACACCCCAGTCCAACACCGGCATCTCCAAATCATGAATTAATATAAACCCATTTACTAGCATTTGGTCCATATCCCTCTAAATCCTTCCTCTTCACACACCCATCCAGATGCCTTTTAAATGTTGTAATTGTACCAGTCTCCACCACTTCCTCTGGCAACTTGTATACTCACACCACCCTCTATATGAAAAAGTTACCCCTTAGGTCCCTTTTAAATCTTTCCCCTCTCACTTTAATCGTATGCTGTCTAGTTTTTGCACTCCCCTTTACACAACTAAAACCGACTCTCCTTAAATCAGGAACTAGAACATTGTGCTATAAGGTGGGTTATGAGGGCCTCCAAGCCCTCCGTTTTTCCTCTCCCGACGTCCCCAACAGTACCCTTCCACCGACACTCTCATTCGTTTGGCCGAACTGGTCCTCACCCTTAACAATTTCTCCTTTGAATCCTCCCACTTCCTCCAGACCAAAGGGGTAGCCATGGGCACACGTATGGGCCCCAGCTATGCCTGTCTCTTTGTTGGATACATAGAACAGTCGATCTTCCGTAATTACATCGGCAACACTCCCCACCTCTTCCTCCATTACATTGATGACTGTATTGGCGCCACCTCATGCTCCCGCGAGGAGGTTGAGCAATTCATCAACTTCACCAACACATTCCACCCAGACCTTAAATTTACCTGGACCATCTCTGACACCTCCCTCCCCTTCCTGGACCTCTCCATCTCCATTATGATGACCAATTTGACACTGACATTTTTTACAAACCCACCGACTCCCACAGCGACCTGGATTATACCTCTTTCCACCCTACCTCTTGAAAAAATGCCATCCCGTATTCCCAATTCCTCCGCCTCCGCTGTATCTGCTCCCAGGAAGTCCAGTTCCACCACAGAACACACCAGATGGCCTCCTTCTTTAGAGACCGCAATTTCCCTTCCCACGTGGTTAAAGATGCCCTCCAACGCATCTGGTCCACATCCCGCACCTCCGCCCTCAGACCCCACCCCTCCAATCGTAACAAGGACAGAACCCCCCAGTGCTCACCTCCCACCCTACCAACCTTCGCATAAACCAAATCATCCACCGACATTTCCGCCACCTCCAAACAGACCCCACCACCAGGGATATATTTCCCTCCCCACTCCTTTCCGCCTTCCGCAAAGACTGTTCCCTCCATGACTACCTGGTCAGGTCCATGCTCCCCTACAACCCACCCTCCCATCCTGGCACCTTCCCCTGCCACCACAGGAACTGCAAAACCTACACCCACACCTCCTCCCTCACCTCCATCCAAGGCCCTAAAGGAGCCTTCCACATCCATCAAAATTTTACTTGCACATCCACTAATATAATTTATTGTATCCGTTGCTCCCAATGCGGTCTCCTCTACATTGGGGAGACTGGACGCCTCCTAGCAGAGCGCTTTAGGGAACATCTCCGGGACACCCGCACCAATCAACCACACCGCCCCGTGGCCCAACATTTCAACTCCCCCTCCCACTCTGCCGAGGACATGGAGGTCCTGGGCCTCCTTCACCGCCGCCTGGATCAGACGCCTCCTTCATCAGACGCCTGGATGAAGAATGTCTCATCTTCCGCCTTGGAACACTTCAACCCCAGGGCAGCAATGTGGACTTCAACAGTTTCCTCATTTCCCCTTCCCCCACCTCACCCTAGTTCCAAACTTCCAGCTCAGCACTGTCCCCATGACTTGTCCTACTTGCCGATCTTCTTTTCCACCTATCCACTCCACCCTCCTATCACCTTCATCCCCTCCCCCACTCACCCATTGTACTCTATGCTACTTTCTCTCCACCCCCACCCTCCTCTAGCTTATCTCTCCACGCTTCAGGCTCACTGCCTTTACTCCTGATGAAGGGCTATTGCCCAAAACATCGATTTTGCTGCTCCTCGGATGCTGCCTGAACTGCTGTGCCCTTCCAGTACCACTAATCCAAAATCTGGTTTCCAGCATCTGCAGTCATTGTTTTTACCTATGTTGGAGTTACTGTGTTTAATCAGGAAACCCCTCAGGCTAACCCAAAAGAAGCTCAGCAGGAAGCCTTTATATTTATTCAGTGCATTGAAGCAATTAAACTACCTTTTAAATGAAGCAGTTCTGACATCTATCATTTTAATAAAACACGTTTTCTAAGACTTGACGATTTTTATTAATTCACTTGTTCTGAAGATAGAAGGCTAGTTCTTTTTGTGTATTGCCTCTCAGACATTTAACAAATACCCAGCATAAAATATTGAGGAAAATTAGGCACTAATTTATTGAATACAGAGTTACATTCCATCTGAAATTTCCTTGACCTTTAGGCTCATCAATGCACACAAATTTTCTAAAGGTACTTTGCTTTGGAACAATTTTACGATTATGCCAAGATTTTCAGGTGCACCCATCTGACATTTGGGAATGTGGTAAATCTGCAGTCCAAGGGTGTATTGAAGATTTTCGCTTCTTGTAATTCCTGATAACAGTTTTTCAATGCACCTAAGAAAAGATAAACTTGCCTCTTTTGTTGACTCTGGATGTAATTTTTGTAGAGGAGGAGGAACACAACCAGAAAAAGGAGATGTGGAGTGTCAAACATCACTAAAGTATTACTAGCATCCAACCTCTCCCCCTACAAGTCCACACCCCAAAGAGTGTACAGGTCTCCAAGAGCTGGCTGGAGTGTCTCTACAAAGGAGACAGGACAGCTGCTAAAATCTTAAAGCCCCAGGCCACTTTCAGCATTGCTTTAATTGTGTAAATGATGATCATATTGACCTGCAACATTTACCAGTCTGGCTCATTTCAGGCAACCACTGAGATCTGTATCAGACAGTTTTGGCTTGTACTTTGCAGATAATCAATGCCATTTTCCAGAACTCATCAAATTTGGCATGGCCATACAGCACAGAAAATGTAGACAGCATAAAGTTTCTGCAGATTCCTGACAGCTCCTGAGTGCAGAGATGAAATCTTGCAATCAACTCTGCCATCAGAAACCACAAAGTGACATGAAGAGGAAGGATTTTCACTCCATCAACCCTATATAATGATACATGAGCAGGGATCTGTCATGATACGTTTATTATACAGAGCCTAGTCATTAAATGTATGTTCAAGCACAGATGACGCACTTTATTCCCAATGAATTCAGAATTAAGGAGAATTCATGCACCATGCTGAAGAGTCCACTCAAATGTTTTGGTTGATCTTGGGGTGTTCGTCAAAGAGGAAAGCAGGGAATGTTGACATGTGCCATGTCCAGACAAACCTCATTATTACAGGAGGTCTGAGACATACTCAATGTAAGAGTGAAGTAAAGCAGATAAATCTGGACTGTAGGAACAGAGGCTGAGGACTGGAGTACATCAGCTCATAGGAGCATCGCTTGAGAGGGATTGGTCAGAGAATAGGGCAGTGAGAGGATAATGGTCAAGCAAGAGGGCATCAGAGGGCAGGGAGCTCAGGGACAGGATGGGCAAGAGGTTATGTGGCCAAGCACATGGAGGTCATAGGGCAAGTGGTCAAGAACAGGAAAATGAGGAGAGTAAGGGTGACCATGAACAAAGAGGTCAGAGAGCAGTATAGTCACACACAGAGATATCAGGGGCAGGGGGCAAAGCAGTACTTACTAAGATGGCTGGGGGACAGGGCAGTAATTATCAGGAAGGTCAGGGGGTGGGAAGGTGATTACCAGGAAGGTCGGGGTAGGGTTTATGTACAGGGAGGCCATTAACTTCAACTCATCTGGGGACATCCTCCCATAGCCTCCTATCTTGTACATCCCAACTATACAACTTGCTTCTATCTCCATTCTAAAATCCACAGATGTGACTCTTCCTGATTTATTTTTATTTACCTGTGGGATGTGGGCATTAGACTGGGCCAGTATTTATTTCCTATCCCTAGTTGCCCTTGAGAAGGTGGTGGTGAGCTGCCTTCTTAAACTGCAGGTCCTATATCCATGATTCTTCTGATGTTTTACATCAGTTTCAAAATTTCCAGTTTGCAGTCTCCAGCTGCCTCCTGTTCACCATAGCTGTGCAATCCCTTCATACGTCTGTTCCTCATCAGGATGGTCTTAGGGCTCTCTGCTTCCTCCTTCAAAGAAGGCTTGAACTGTCCCCATCCACCACCACTCTCTTATGGAACAAAACAATGGTGCTGGAGGTCTGAAACTCACAAAAGCAGATATTGCTGGAGAAACTCAGCAGGTCAGGCAGCATTGGTGGAGGGAAAACAGAATTAAAGTTTTGAGTCTTATGACCCTTCCTCAGAATATTCCGTGGAGACTCCATTCCATTCTTCCAGTTTCTCTGTCTCTGTGGCATCTATTCCAATGATTTCACCTTCTGCACCGTGCCTCAGAAATGCCCACCATTTTCCTGAACCGAGGATTCCCCCATATTGTGGTTGGCAGGACCCTCAGCTATGTCTAACCCATCTCCTACCCTTCACCCCTCATCCTTTCTCTTCCATCCCTCAACACCAATTGGCTCACTCTGTTCCTCTCATTCTACTCCTCCAGCATCCTTTTCCAGAGGATCATAAGCCACTATTTCTGCCATCTCCAGTGAGATACCACCACCTGACAGATATTCCCCCTTCCCCTCTCTTGTCAGAATTCCATAGGGACCATTCCCTCTGGGACAGCAGGGGTTCACTCTTCCTCCACTCTCAACATCTCCACACACTCCCACGCCTCCTTTCCATCCAATCACAGAAGATGTACCACTTGCCCGCTTACATCCTCCCTCCTCACCATTAAAGGTGCCAGACACACCTTCCAGGTGAGGCAGCAGTGTACCTGCACTTCACTCAATCTAGTCCACTGTATTCACTGCTCATAATGTGGTCTCCTCTACACTGGGGAGACTAAACACAGACTGACTTTGTCCAGCACCTCTGGTCTCTCCATAACAATGATGCCAAGCTCTCAGTTGCCTCTTTCTTCAACAGACCACCACATTCCCATGTCAACATTTCCATCTCAGGCCCGCTACAGTGCTCAGGTAAAGCTCAATGCAAGCTGAAGGAATAACATCTATTCTTTAGATGAGGTATTTCAAAACTTTCAGGAGGTAACTTTGAGTTTAACAATTTTGATACATGAACACCTCATTCCATCTTCATTACCCACCCTGACACCCCTACATCTAGTCTAGAGGGGTTTCTCCCAACACATTCAACATATCTTCAACTACTCACACGTTGTTAGCTTCTGTTCAGCATTTACTTATTGTCTGGTTTACTATCAGCAACCCCTTGTCTGCTTCTCTTTTTTGTCTTTCGGCCCTGTCTCCATCTCTTCAACGCACTCCTTTTCCCCTCATGGCCATTCTGTCTCTCTTCCTCAGATGCCTGGCCTTGGTTGTACGTCCTGGACATGTTGCTTCCCTTGGCTTTCCTCTCTCTCCTGCTTGCCACTTTGGCCTGTTAATACTCACCTGTTTAAAATATCACTCCCCAAAGGGCAGCAACTGCCCTCTTGAAATGCTGAAGCTACATTAGCTTGCCCACTGCATGCTACTTATAGGCAGTCAGGAATCAGAAGGCAAATGATGCTTACTCATTGATAGCCTAACTAGGAAGGGGCATTAAATCCTGGCGAGATTTAATGAGCTTGTGTGACATATACAAGTTGCATGCAAAAGATCTTCCTGGTCCCTGCCATTGGGAAACCCAAACCACTTTAACATTCAGACTCTCCGTTTCTTGGTTTAATCTTGGATTTAGAAAACTGAGTTTCAGCCTCACACTTAATAAAGCTCCCTTCCCCGACACTCTCCCGTCCCCATCTTCTCACTTCCTTGCGTTGCATAAGATACCATTTACACTCTCAATGTGGACTCCTATTTGGTCTGAAGTTACAAATCTTGTCAATGTTTCCCACATCAGTGGGATTCCTATTGGCCCATTTTGCTTTGCTAGTGTAGACTATTAAACACTTTTCACCATTTGAAGAACATTTTACAGGAGATCCAATAAACCTTAGCTAGGAAAATACAATTCAATTACAACTGGTATTTTGTTAGAGGGGTACATTCTTTTTCTAACTACTTACAATGCTAAATCTTTAATGAACTTGAATCAACATTTGGTATTGAATAACATTATACTAGAGAGGGTATTAGAGAGCCTGATGATAGAAAAGCTCTATTGCTCATTCCTCATGGGGCCCAGAGAAGCACTCCTGCTTTACCAAGTCTGCAATGAAACCTAAAGTATCATTTTAAAACTTCTGCAGGAATGGCCTGATGAAAGACATCACTGTTTCCCACTCCTTAGGGCCCACTGATAGTCATTTATTCTTTCTTCCCCATTTAGCAGAGAGAGAAGAGCAGAGAGATTCACTAAGTACTTAGCAATTGATCCAACTGTTATCACTGACTGTCTATTACATACAGCACCTTTATGATTCAAATCTGGACTTATTTCACTAATGCTTCTCAGTCCATCTTTCTGACCTGAATGTACATACATGCTTCATGTGTTTTACGGCATCCCGTGGCATATTTGAAAGTTGTGGTGGGTTGAACATGTAAATTAAAGTGGATCAACAGCCCACTGCATTCCCTCCAGTTCCAATGCTTCCCCCATATTTCACAGTTTCAGTTAGGCTTCAGACACCCTACCCACCTTTAGGCCTAGTGATTGCCACTAAGTTTCTGCCTCCACCATAATAATATCTGTGGCTGGACAAGGTGAGGGAAAGCCGTGATGCCTGCCCAGGTCAGTGTCAAAGGAGAGGTATTACTTTGGGAGCTCTGAACCCCAGCTCCATCTTTGTGCCTCCCTCTCTGACCTCAAAACACGACAATGTCCCCACCATCCTTTCCATTCTAACCAGGCACCCCAACTAAAATGGCCAGACTTTCCGGAAATCCCGTATCCTTCTTCAGGTCTTCCTGGGAACTCTTGTCATTCCAGCACTGCTGACTCTTGTGTTCAGGTGCTGCTGGAATTACAGAACCACTGGTCAGTCAGATTGGTGGAAGTTCCTGTGGGACAGAAGTCCGAATTTTATTTCATTAAACCCGCCCCTAGCATACTGTCGCTGTGTGACAGCGAGTGGGCGCAGTATCATCAGAGGTGGGTGACGGGAGGGGAAGTGGAGGGTTGGGTTGGGATGGGGCAAGGAACATTCCCAGTCCCATAAAATGGACCCAACTGCATCTTCCGCTTATGAGGACACATACCAGGCAAAAGCCCTGTTCCAAAAATACAGGAGATCCTACAGTTTTAACTATCAGGTTTGTTACTGTAAAATAACATATCAGTTACTGTCTTGTATAAAAGGTGCTCAGATAGTTACGGAGCACCAATGGGCAATCAAGGAAGTGTCAGAATATGGCCATTCTAATACTATCTTCAGCATCCTGTCAACACTACATTCTGCATTATGTTCTATTACCCTGATGTATTTATGTAAGTTATAATTTGTCTGGTTGGCAGGCAAACAATATTTTTCAATGTATCTCAGTACATATGACAATAATAAATCAAGTATAATTGATGTGTAACTTTGGGACTGGTTTTAATAGAGTTAAAAGGAATGGGTTTTGAGACGCCTGCTCATAAACTCAGTTTTTCTCTCCACTGTTGCTGCCAGACTTGTTGAATATTTCCAGCATTATATGTTTATATCTTGTTTGCATACACTGAATCTTCAGTGGCTCAACAGTCTTTGAGCTATAAATCTGACAAGATTTGGATATTTTTTACTGATGAACACCAGTGTACAAGATGTCAAGGCAGTGTGGGTCTGAGAAGATGCTCTCAAACAAGTTAAACAGCTGGCTGACAGAAACAAACCTGACCTTCATATATAGGTTTATTGGGATCAGAATGACATCAGAAGGCAGTGCCCAAAACAGAGCTGGCAACAGATTCAAGCAGAACTTGGACAGTGTTATGGCTCAGTGGTTAGCACTGCTGTCTCACAGCGCCAGGAGACCCAGGTTTAATTCCAGTGACTGTGGAGTTTGCACATTCTCCCTATGTCTGTGTAGGTTTCGTCCCACAGTCCAAAGTTGTGCTGGTTAGCCAAGCTAAATTGCCCATAGCGTTCAGGCTAGTTGCATTAGTCAGGAGAATGGGTCTGGTTGGGATACTCTTCGAAGGGTCTGTGTGGGCTAAATGGTCTGTTTCCAAACTGTAGGGATTCTATGAACGTTCAAGAAAGTTGGACGTGGGAATGTTCCTTGCCCCATCCCAACTCAACCCTCCACTTCCCCTCCCGTCACCCACCTCTGATGATACCTTTTGGAAATGGAAAACATTGTAGGATTATTAGGGAAGTCCAGGTGTGTTTAAATATCTCTCCTAAAGCTGATTGAGACAAGCTGAAATCAAATATGTTGTACATTTCAATGAGATCACCTCTCATTTCTTTGGAACTATTGAGAATACAGGCCCAGTTTGCCCAGTCTCTCTACACTGGACAATCCTGCCATTCTAGGTAAAAACAATGACTGCAGATGCTGAAAACCAAATACTGGATTAGTGGTGCTGGAAGAGCACAGCAGTTCAGGCAGCATCCAACGAGCAGCGAAATCGACGTTTCGGGCAAAAGCCCTTCATCAGGAATGTCCTGCCATTCCAGAACAAGGCTGGTGAACATTCATAACACTCCTTTTCTAGCAATAATATCTTTCCTGAGATAAGGAGACCAAAACTACACACAGCACTCTGGGTGCAGTCTGACGAAGCTCCTGTACAATTAAAGCAAAGCTTCACAATTCACGTATTCAAACAAATCCTGTTGTAAATCAAGGCCAGCATGCCCTAGCCTTCCCAATAGCTTGCTGTGCCTGTATATTAGCCTTCAGTGACCTATTGACAAGGACACCTAAGGTCCCATTGTACATTCACACTTTCTAATCTCTCAAAACTTAAACAATTCTTTGCACATCTGGTCTTCCTATCAAAGTGGACAACCTCTGTTTTTCTACATTATAGCCAATCCACCTTGTTCTTGTACAATCACTAAGCCTGTCCAAATCGTCCCAAAAAGCTTTGGCATTTTCCTCACAACGCACATTTCTGCTTCACTTTGTATCACTTGCAAATTTATAATATCACATTTACATACTGTAAGCAGCTGGGACCCAAGTACTGATTCTTGCGGTACCTCACGGGTCACAGGCTGTCAACATGAGAATAGCACATTTATTCCTACTCTCAGCTTTCTGCCTTTTCGCCAATCCTTAATCCATGCCAGTACATTGCCTCCTATGCCATGTGCTTTAATTTTGCAAAGTAATCTCAGAGGATCTCATCAAAAGCCTTCTGAAAATCCAAATATATGACAACCATCAACTCCCCTTGTCAATTTTGTGAGTAATATCCTCAAAGTATTCACACAAGTCTGTAAAACCTAAACATACATTTGCATAACCATGCTGACTATGTCCACTCAGATGGTTTTAATCCAAGTGTCCATCTATTAAATCCTTTATAATAGATTCCAGCATTTTTCCTCATTCTGATGTAAAATTAACATGTCTGTTGTTCCCTGTCTATTCCCTTATATCCTTACATATAATATTTGGAAGCTTCCAATCTGCAGGAATCATTCCAGAATCTATGGGATTTTGAAAGACAATTACCAATATATTGACTATCTTTACAGCCACCTCCTTCGACCCTTTGGAATGTGAACTCCTAGATCTTGGAGACTTATCAACTTTCAGCCCCAATAATTTTTTCAGTATGTTTTCTTGATAATACTAATTTCTTTAAACTCCTTTCTCCCTAGTTACTTGGGCCTCTAATTCTGGGATATTACAGTGGCTCAGTAATTAGCACTGCTGCCTCTTGGCATCAGGGCTCAATTCCACCCTCAGGCAACTGTCTGTGTGGAGTTTGCACATTTTCCCCATGTCTGCTTGGGTTTCGTCCAGATGCTCCGGTTTCCTCCCACAGTCCAAAGATATGTTGGTTGGATGGATTGGCCATGCTAAATTGCCATAGTGTCCAGGGATGTATAGCTAGGTGGATTTGCCATGGGAAATGCACAGGGATAGGGTAGGGGGTCGGGCCTAGGGTATGATGCTCTTTGGGGGATTGGCGTGGACCTGATGAGCCGAATGGCCTGCTTCCAAACTGCATGAACTCTATGGTTACTTTTATCCTCCTCAGTGGAAACAGACACAAAGTCTTCATTTAGCTTCTCTGGCATTTCTCTATTCCCCATTATTAGTTTTCTTGATTCTGCATTTAATGGACCCATGTTCATCTTAGCCAAACCTTTCTTACGTACCTGTAAAAATTTTTACAGTCCAGTTTTATGCTTTTGCTAGATTGTAGTTGTATTCCATTTTTCCTTTCTTTTGCAGTTTCTTGATTCTGCTTTGTTCTATTCCAAAGTCATCCCAATCCTCAGATTTATTACTATCCCTGACCACTTTATAAGTGTTTCTGGTCTAATCAGGTTGGTTAAAGTAATTAGGATCTTGTGGCACAGTGGTAGCATTCCTACCTTTGGGACATCAGGTCTGGATTCAAAGTCCCACCTCCCCCAAAGTTTGTCATAAAATGTCTGAACAGTTTGAAATATTTCCCGAATTAACCTGTCATTTCACACCACTAGAGCAGGTGGGAATAGAACTTAGATCCCCTAGCCTCGAGGTAGGAACTCTACCACTATGCGCAATAGCCCTTTCCAAGCAGGGTTGATTAAAATAACTATAATTCAGTTCAAGAGTCACTAGGATTATGGTATTGAGGGTTCTTTCAATCAGGGATAACACACCAATCATACACATTTGCAAAGAGACATTCTATTCCAATAGCTGAAGACCAGTGCCTGTGAGCTCTAACTATTTGCTGCCTCATACCTAAACCAACAGAACAGATGGGCATCGCATCATAGTGGGGATAAATAGTGTCAGAATTCAAGATATCAGAGCTCAAGTGTTGCAAAGATTGCTGGCAGCAATCCCATAATTATATTACAGCCATTAACTTTACTCCATAATATGCAACATTTGCATTTAACATATGTATTTTGCAGAAGGGATAGTGGATCATTCTGTTTAGAAGGCTGTATTGAAGACATTATTTCATAGCTTTTGTTTTTATATTGTTTACCCTCCATTTTCTGTGTGTGTGTGTCTGCTTACGTGTGTGTGTGTATCTGTGTGCGCGGTTCTGCTAGTCCCTGAAAGATTGAGAAATAAATTAGGTGATTTATGATAAAAGTGTGAGATAAAGGGATGAACAGATTAAATGAGAAAAGTGAGATAAGTGACAAGAAAGAAAATAGAAAAGTAAATGTACAAGTTTTCTCACACAAAAAAAATCGCTTCCACCTGCAGAAATAAGATTTAACCAATTAACTTATTATTTATCTGGGCCAGGTTGCAGGAACATAAAATTTCTAATTTAAAGAGTTTTTAAGCTGTTAAGTACTATTGCTTTCTGCAGCAATTTTAGTTTATTTTAGCATTGGAAATGCAGCAAGTCCTTGAAATTCGTGGTGGGCTGACGGTGCGCTTCCATTTTCATGATGGAAATGGCAGAGGGGAACTAATCATCTGATGAGTCTCTGAGATAGCTGTGCAGATGTTTGTGATGTGGACTTTGCAGATTTGCCAGTGCTGAGATTGCTGTTGCTGTCTCTGGTATCTTGGGCAGTCTGGTTTCATTTCTTCCTTCCAGATTTCCTAGCAATTGCTAAAATGAATGGCTTGCTAGGCCGCTTCAGAGTCAACCACATTGCAATCTTGGGTCACATGTAGTCCAAATCAAGTAAAAATGTGACTTTCTTTCTCTAAAATACATTAATAAACCTGTAGTGATCATAATAAGGTCAGCCAGGTGGACCTCTTAGAATATGAGCTCCATATTTGTAGCTGTTAATCTGGCCCAATTATGGAGCCCTGGCTGATGGATATAAACATTAGTGTCCAACATCCTGTTCACTCTGAGAGCTGGCTCTGAGTGAGCTGGATCAGTGTCAAGGACTTTCCGCATGTAAATAAAGGGGTAACTTGGTGACAGGATACCAGCTTCTGTAGAGTCATTTCCATGGTGATAAGTGCAAAACTCCTGAAGAAATTCGCTTGCAGCTGTCGTCTTTGAGTTGGGGCAAGCATTTCTGGCATCATGCCGTTATTTGGGAAACTTGGCTTGTTCGATCCTGCTGACAAAGACTGGGCCCAGTAAGTGGAAAGAATGTGTTACTTTTTCTGAGCAAATTACATCGGGACAGATGCAAAGCAATGAGTAATTCTCCTGACAATTTGTGGACCCGTAGCTTTTTCAGTTATTAGGAGCCTAACTTTTCCTGATACTAAAACATTTCAAGAGTTGACATATTTAGTTAAGGAATATTACGACCCCAAAACCTCCTCTAGTTCTGAGTCGCTATCATGATTATTCAGCAGTTCAAGAACTAAGGGAGTCCGTACAGGACTTTTGTCTGGGTTAAGATGACTGCTAGATGCATTTGGTTAACCCTGAATGAGATGCTGAGAGACCATTTGGTATGTGGGATTAATGATGTAACCATGCAAAAGCACCTACTAGCTGAAGTCTAACTGGGCTTCAAACAGGCACTACAATTGGCTCTATCATTGGAAAATGCGGCAAATGGGGCATGTGAGTCGCAGGGTGTTCAACTGGAAGTAGATGTTCTCGCTAGTCCAACAGAGTTTGGAGGAACACCACTTGAATGAAGGCAATTGCATAACCTCACTCAGGAGATATCCTGAACAGAAGGATGCTGGGTAAGCCCACAGCAAAACATCAAACCAAAGCCAAGCTTCAGCCAAATGGTTAAAATTTTCTTCAGGATCTGGGCCGGCGGACCATTGTATTTGATGTAGGAATGCAGAGTCAAGACAGTAAAAGAACCCCATGAGACCAAAATTGAATGAATGAACTCATAGGCTGGTATCCAAGACAGGGTACACCTGAAAGTCCACATACAAATGCTATGGAACAGTTAAATTTCTTAGTAACATCTATATCAGAAACAATCAAAATAAACGCCTGGTTAAATGGTCACCGGTTTTAATAGAGGACAACATGTGCATCTGTTTCAGTGATCACAGAACCAGTTTTTAATAAAATTCACTCTGGACTCCAACCCTTAAGTTTGCACTCAACTGAGAACCTATATTGGGAAATCTTTACAAATTAAGGGTACAACTTCGGTTCTGGTCTCATAAGAGAAGCAGCTGGTTCAATTAGCACTGATTGTAATAAAAGACACAGGCCCAAGCCTGAAGAGGTGAAATTGGTTGAGAAAAATTCACCTAGATTGGCTCAACATTTTTCAATTGGAAAAGGGCTGCCTAAGTGAAGTCCTAACTAAATACCTGGAGGTTTTTCAGGAAGGTCTAAGGATTATCAAAGGCGCCAAGGTCACCTTGTATGTTGACCAGGAAGCAATTCCATGATTCTGCAAGGCCTGCCTGTTGCCATTTGCCTTACAGGCAAAAGTAGTGGCAGAAATCAGAAGGCTGGAAAGCGAAGGAATCATCAAACCAGTCCAGTCTCAGAATGGGCAGCACTGGTCACAAGAATTGAGAAAACCTACAGATCAATTTTTGTGGAGATTTTAAACAAATGGTAAATTGTTTTTCACAGCTGGATAAATATCCAGTCCCTCACATAGCTGGGAGGGACTGTCCTTCACAAAGCTGGACATGAGCCATGCATACTCGCAATTGTAGTTAGATGTGGATCCTACAATTAATAGCTGTAAGGGTTTGTCTCACTATATGAGACTGCCTTTTGGGGTATTATCAGCCTGTACAATTTTTCTGTGGACAATGCAGAACATTTTAAAAGGTCTACCCCAGGCCACCAATCTTTGGTGATGCACTAATGACAGGGAAGACCAATAAGGAGCCCTTAGAGAACATGGACATAGTCCTAAATGTTTCTCCCAGGTAAGTATACAGCTTAGAAGGGAAAATGGGCATTCCAGGCACCCCAAGTGACCCATGTAGGCTACACAGTCATAAGACCAGGTTACACCCATTGGATGATAAAGTGAGGGCAATTGAAGGTGCCCTGGCTTCCACGTCTGTACCGGAACTCAGGACTTTCCTGGTGAATCATTATGGAAACTTCATACATAACTGAGGTTCCATCCTGGCACCTTTGCATCAACTTTTAAATAAGGATCAGCCGTGGAATTGGTCACTTAGCCAAACCATGGTTTTCAGAGAAGTGAAGACACAGCCATCATCTTCTAAAGGTGTTGGCACACAATGATCTCAAGCGAGATCTGCTATTGACATGCGATGCCTCCCCATACAGCATCAGGGTAGTATTAGTTCAAAGGTGATCCAGTGGAGAGGAACCCCCAATAGTACATGCCATAGAATTCCAACAGTATGGAAACAGGCCATTCGGCCTAACAAAGTTCCTAACCGCCTCTCCAAAGACCATGCCACTCAAACTCACCCCTCTAACCTATTCCCCAAACCCTGCATTCCCCATGGCTAATCTACCTAACCTACACATCCCTGGACACTATCGGCAATTTAGCATGGCAAATCTACCTAACCTGCCTATCTTTGGACTGTGGGAGGAAACCGGAGCAAACTCACACAGACACCAGGAGAACGTGCAGACTCCACTCAGACAGTTGCCAGAGGCTGGGATTGAACCCTGGTCCCGGTTGCTGTGAGGCAGCAGTGCTAACTACTGTGCCACCCAATGCATCCTGGACTTTGGCTAATACAGATTGAGTCTATGTCCAGATTGAGAAGGAAGGTTTGTTGGTCATATCTGGAATCAGGAAATTCTACCAATACCTTTACAGATGTAAATTTGTAATAATAATGTTGTACAAACCCCTGCTAGATCTACTTAAAGAGGACCAGGCAGTGCCACTCATAGCTTCAGGCCAAATTCAGCAGTGGGCTCTAATACTAAGTGCATATCATTGCAAGTTGGAACACCATCAGGAGGCCAACTAGTAAATGTGGAGCCACCTCCTGCTGGCAGATACACCACCGGTAGTACTGAGACTAGAAGAGTCCATAATGGAATTAATTCTTTTTGGAAATGCTTTCAGACAGAGCTGACAATATCAGACTCTGGACACAGAAAGATCCAGTTCTGTCAAAACTGAAACAGCTGTTGGTGATGAGGTAAACCAAAGGACCATCATAACCAGAATAGAAACCTAATTGGACCCAGAGAGACCAGATCGCCATAAAGGATGGCAGATTATTATATAGTTCAGACACTGGCTGAACTCTACCAGGGTCATCTAGGGGTTCACAAAATGAAGATGTTGGTGAAATGTTATGCTTGATGGCCAGGATTGGATGCAGACATAGCTATGTTAGGGGGCAGTGCCCAGAGTGCCAACAAGGACAAAAGTTACCACCAGCAGCTTCCCTACATTCATGAGAATGGCCAGATAAACCATGGACTCAGTTATACATCAACTATGCAGGTCCTTTCATGGGTTCAATGTTCTTAGTCATTATGGATGCCCTCTCAAAGTAGCTAGACATGGGGATAAAAAACTACACACATTATTTGTAATACACAGACTACTGGAAATGTTGGTCACAGATAATGAACCATTGTTCAGCAGCAGGGAATTTGAGTATTTCCTAAAGTTGAATGGCATTCAACACGTAAGGTCAGCTCATAACCATTCATTATCCAATCGTCTGGCAGAAAGAGCAGTCAAACTTTGAAGACAGTCTTAAAGAGACAACCTCCAGCTTCACTAGATACCAAACTGTCCTGGTTCCTATTTGATTATAGGACCATCCCTCATGCAACTCCAGAGATAGCTCCAGCAGAGTTTCTAACAGGGAGAAAACTCTGCACCAGGTTAAAGCTGATCTTCCTTCCTCGACCTTGATGGGGAGGGTGAAACGGCATCAGGAACACCAATGCCCGACACAAAATTCGGTTAGGCAAGAGATACAGTTTACTTCAGGGGATGAAGTCTGGTGTTGAGACCATGGGAATGGCCCTGCATGGGTAAGAGGCATGGTCGACGCGAGATCAGGTCCAGTGACATACAAAGTAGGAGTCAGAGTCCTGAGCAAGTACGTGGACCATATGAAAGCTACAAACTCACAAACTGGAGAGGAGCAAATCATGCCTGGCTCCACAGAACAGTCAGCAAGGCTGGTGGAACCCAGGAGTTCTCCCTCACTGTCAAGTGTTGTAGATACCTTTCAATCTGAGGTGGACACAGCAGATGTCGCCACCTCAACACTTTTGCCACCTGAAGAAGAGAATGAATTTCTTCCAAGATGTTCTGAACACAAGAGGTGAGCTTCTATGCATTACACATAGCCCGTATCAGAGGCGGAGTCAGAGGAACCTGACCCGGTGCTAACATGTCCAAGGATGAGCTCCAAGAGAAAGAACCAGACAATGTCCTCAGACTCAGAGGGGCAAGTCTGTAGTGATTGTAATGAGGTCAGCCAGGTGGACCTCAGAATATGAGTTCCCTGCCTGGGGCTGTTAATTAGGCAGCCCTGGCTGACAGATATATAAAGGGCTGTCAGACATCTCATCTCTCTGAGAGCTGGCTGTGAGGGAGTTGGATCAGTGTCAAGGACTTTCTATGTGTAAATATAGGGTGATTTGCTGATGGGATACTAACCACTGTGGAGTTATTTCAAAACCAAGTAACTTTTAACAACAATGACAATTGTCATCATTAGACTGATAATTCCCAATTTTTATTGAATTCAAATTCCATCACCTACCATGGCAAAATTCAAAGTCAGGTCCCCAGAACATTACATGGATTGCTGGATAAATAGTCCAGTGGTAGTACCACTAGGCAATTGCCTCCCCAAAGTGCACAAAGAATTACACTGACTCTAATTTAAGATTGTTAATGCCTCAGACATTCAAACCCCACTTGTCAACTAATTAACACTTTTGTCTCATACAGTATAAATGCTGGTTTCCCCTTCTTGCCAATTGTCCCAATGAGTGTAAGACAAAAAGTTTTGACAAAATTTACAGGATTCATTTCTATAATGTTATTATTTACTTTGTAGGTTATAATAATACAGACTGAGCATGAAGTTAAAATGATGTCTCTATTACTTGACAGAAAAATAATTTAAAAATAAAGAGAAAAAAGCTCAAGTTTCCTTCTCTGAGTTGAGGAAAAGCATATTAATAAATCAATTTGTACTTTTTTGTATTAATAAGACCTTCAAATAGATTCCTTGTTATTATCCTGAATTTTATCAATAATGTTTCAATTCTTCACTGAGTCTGTTGTCCAATTTGTATCTTTAAGACCAATTTACTTAGGAAATGAAACTGGCGGCTAAATACAGACATAATGGCACAACCAATTTCCACAAATAAACCGGATATTTCATTTACAACATGGGCACTCTGCATTATATTTCAGCAGATCTTTAATGGCTTTTGTAAGCACATATGTACATGCAAATTTGAGTGTGAGCGTGTGTGTGTAATAATGTAATAGGAATTCAGATTTTGTTGCCATTACCGAGCTCTCTCTAAAACCTCTCTTCTTTGGTGTCATTTACAGTCTTTCTTGGTTTTCTTTGTTTACCTCCTTCAACATCAGTGGTTGGCACTGATAGCTATTACAATATAAACACTATATCGGTCATTGCTGGGATGGACAGAAAGACTAGAAACAATTATTCTGACCTGCAAATGGATTGGATATAGATTTACCATTGACTAGCATCTGTTTCTATAATCCTGGTCTGACAACCTAAAATTCTGTGTTGAATGCAAGCAACAGAAACAAAATGTTGAGAAAGAATCATGGAAAGAGAAAAGAAATAATGAAAATGATTTACATTTGTACAGTTTCATTTCTGATTTTGGATGTCCCAGATGCAGCCTAAACACAAACAACAGTTGCACAGTTATATTAATGATATAGGCAACTGATAATCAAACCATAGCTCTCCTTTTATTACAGACAGTGCACTCTTGCTTGGACTTGACAACTGTCACCAAACTCCCTGCTGTGTGTGCCTTTAGGTTGCACAATTTGATAACCATTAAAAATATTACAGTTTAATCAAAGGCAACATAATTGCTACAGAGGTAATTAAAATGTTCTTGACACTTTTAAAACCAAAGTCCACAGACTGTCCAAAGTAAACCTTTCACTAATTTACCATTTTTTCATTTTTATACGCAATAGGAGGACTTAATTGTGTTAAAAGTACTTTCCTGTTTGCTTCTTACAGTTCTTTCTCTTTATAAAAAATGACATATTTGTTAAGTTTATATCTAATGCTGTGTAGCAACCTCTAGTACGTTTCTTTAAAAAATCCATGTTTTCTATGGAATGATTGTTAACCTTTGACACTTGCTTTGGAAAAACAATGAACTGAAATTGGATTTCTGACAAAAAAGGCCTGGCTTGTTTCCATGTATTTTTTTATATGTCTTTTGTGCAAAGATATAGTGTTTGAAACTATTTGCTTAGTTACTTTGTGACTATGTCTAATTTGCCAACATACAATGTAATCATTTTATCCTTTAGATTTGTAAATTGTTAAGAAATTCAGCTGAGTATAACTCCTTGCAATTGCCCTCAGGTTCAAGGTTTTATGAATATGATTCACATATAAATAATTTGTTGCCCCTCATTGGCAATGTCAATATTTTTCCTTCAAGGCATTACCTTGTGATGTTCCTTCTAAAAATATCGCACAGGAAACCTTTTATGAGCCTTCCTATGTCCATTGGGTGTTAGATGTATTGCAAATAAATTGTACATTTACTCAACTCCAAAGACTGTCTCCTGGCATTCTGTTTGATTTTAAAAGCTCCCAGCGTGTGGGGTCATACCCATTTCAATCAATAGCTAGAAAATCATAATGAGACTGCACACATTCATTCTGCAGATGTACATCACGAGTAGTGCAACATTATGTTTGCCCCTTACTTATGGTTCTATTTTGACCATTTTAAAAATGTCCTTTATCCATGTGCTCTTTTTTTTGATGAGAGTGAGTTACTGACTCTCTGGAGAGGAACCCATCCAGACTGACCACCCTACCCCATTCCCCTAACCCTGCATTTCCCATGGCTAATTCACCTAACCTACACATCCCTGGAAACTATGGGCCATTTAGCATGGCCAATCAGCATAACCTCCAAATCTCTGGACTGTGGGAGGAAACCGGAGCACCTGGAGGAAACTCATGCAGACATGGAGAGAATGGTTGCCCAAGGGTGGAATTGAACCCAGGTCGCTAGCAGTGTGAGGCAGCAGTGCTAACCACTGAGCCACTGTGTTGCCCCATACTGTTCACAATCCCAAAGGATTTAACGTCAGTTCACTCCATGGATGCTTAATTACCAAATATACATTTGTCATTCATTAAAATATACATTTTCATCATGTGTGTTACAGATGGAGATGAGCAAGGCTTATGTCACAGAAAACTAGCCATGCAGGTACCGCAGATAATAAAGAAAGGCTTCTATAGCTAAGGGGATAGAATATAAAGGGAAGGAAGGATCGTTGGAACTATACAAGGCATTGGTGAGACCGCACCTGGACTATTGTGCACAGTTTTGGGCCCCTTATTTGAGGAACGATGTAGTGACATTGGAGGCAGTTCAAAGAGCATTCACTAGATTGATCCTAGAGTTGAGGGGTTTGTTGTATGAAGAGAGATTGAACAGTTTAGGCTTATACGCTATGGAGGTATTCAAGATGATGAAAGGTGTGAATAAAGTAGATGTACAGCAGATGCTTCCTCTTGTCATCCTCTGTCAAGGATGACAGGTCATAGTCTGAGGATAAGGAGTAGCAAGTTTTAAACAGAGTTGAAGAGAAGCTACTTCTCCCAAAAGGTTGTGAATCTGTGGAATTTGCTATCCCAAAGTGCAGTGGATACTAGGACAGTGAGTAAATTTAAGGAGGAGTTAAATAGATTTTTTCTTGATAATGGATTGAAGAGATATGGAGAGAAGGCAGGAAAATGGGGGTGAGGAGCATATCAGCCAAGATCCAGTGGCGGAGCAGACTCAGTGGGTGAATGGCCTAATTCTGTTCCTGCACCTAACAAACTTATGAACTTATATCCATCTTAGGAATGTGAAATTTTCCAACAAATATCTGAGTCGATCAGCTATATTGCTACTGTGAATGAAGTCAGTTATGTAGCTTTTGTAGCATATAACATCTGTTGACCAACGCATGCTGCATTATAGAATCATTAATTAAAAGCAAACCTTTAACGTATTTCTATTTAAACCAAGAGTTTTGACTTTCAATATGGGTTGTCTGCTGCAAATAACCACACATCACTGGGGCTACTTATGCAATATTACGTAATCTATCCAAAGTTGCTCATAATACAAAAATAGATGAGAGGACTCTGTTTGTATTGTATTGAGAATCTATGATTAAGTTGAGTGGACAAGAACTTGGCAGATGGAGTTTAATGGAGGAATGTGTGAGATCATGCATATCGGTGGGAAAAGGACAAGGAAGACTATTATTCAAATGGAGAGAAATCCCAAAATCGTGTAGTACAGAGTGACCTGGGTGTTCTTGTGTATGAAACACAAATCATTAGCAGGCTGGTGTGGCAAGTTAACTAAGACAGCAAATTGAATTTTGGCCTGCATTGCTAGGAAGGTCAGAGTTTAAAAATAGGGAAGTCTTGCTACAACTCTTCACAGTGCTGGTGAGGCCACACCCAGAGTATTGGATACAGCTTTGGTCCCCACATTTCGGAACGGATTAATAAGACTGAATTGTGGGATGAAGGGGTTAACTTCCCAAGAATGACTTTATTCATTAGGAGGGGTGACCTTACTTGAACATACAAAATTCTGAGCAGCTTCAGCAGGATAAACTATTGAGAAGATGTTTCCACTTGTAGGACAGTCTCAAACAAGAGGACATAGTTACAGTATAAGGGGACACTCATTTAAAACTGAGATGTAAAGAAATTTCTCCACTCAGGAGTAGTGAGTGTTTGGAATTCTCTATCCCAAATTGTGGAGGCTGGATCAGTGAAAATATTTAAAGGGGAGGTAGGTAAATTTGAGAAATCTCAAAGGTTTAAGGTATTGATAAGAGGAGCTGGCATGAAAAAGGAGTTGAGGCCAGGAACAGATCAGCCATGAACTTATAGAATGGTGAGACAAGATTGAGGGGATGAATGGCCTGCTCCTGATCATTTTATTTGTTGTTATATTGTGAAAGACAGTATAACATACCCGAAGAAAATCCAGTTCTGAAGAAGGTTCACTGGACACAAAATGTTGACGCTGTTACCTCTCCACAGATACTGGCGGGCCTGTTGGGTTTCTCCAGCAATTCTTGTTTCTGTGTCCAAAGAAAATCCATAATTTATTATGTATGTTATAAAAAGAACAAGTGAGTTGAATACAGAAAAGTCGTGGAATAGAACATACAGTTCTTGAGATCCAGTAACCAGCTCAATTATCTGACAGCATCAATAACCCCTTGGAATTCTCTCATAAACCCTCATTTACATCACTGGATTAAGATCCTTTGACATAAATAGGCACCATGAATAGGCCATGACACAATCAGATCCATGTTTTTCATTGTGTCATTACAAAGCCAAATAGAAACCCCCAGACATGCCAAAGACTCAGCGCCATTGGTCTCTATACCCAGGGGTTCTGACAGAGTCCTGCACTCAGAAGTCACATGACACCAGGTTATACTCCAACAAGTTTATTTGAAATCACAAGCTTTCAGATCATAGCCCCGAATGAAGGGGCTACACCCCGAAAGCTTGTGATTTCAAGTAAACCTGCTGGATTATAACTTGGTATTATGTGACTTCTGACTTTGTGCATCCCAGTCCAATATTGGCATCTCCACATTGGAGTTAGAACAGGAGAGGAACAGAATTCTCTTTCCCTTCACTTTAACTGAGGAATTTGAGATCATTGTTCTTTCGTTTCATGTAATGGCTGTTTTATGAGAATGTGTTTCTCACTTCCAGTTATCACAGAGCTAGCAATGTGACTACACAATTTATGTAAACCCGTAATCTGAAAGAGACAACTAAAATAATAGTATATTTTTCAATGATTATATCTCCTCTCGTATTTGCTACACATGCATACCCTTTCTCAAATACATTTTTCACTTTTATGAGAAATTAAAAACACATGGCAGTCTGCAATAGGACTTAAACGTGTCTGACAGCAACACATGGATAATTAAGAGTTGTAATTGCTAATGTAAGCAGGAACAAAGTGGCCTGATGTGAATCAGAACTTGAGGTTACTACAAAAAAGTCATCTTTGTGCTCCCTTCAGGATCAAAACACTGCAGTCGGAAATGTCATCAGTTTCATAAAAGGTGTGAGCATACATTTTCATGACAATTATCAATTCTATATTTGAGTTTATATTTCCCCTACAAAATTGTAAAACAGATATTAGCCATGCAATTCAAATTACTGCAGGTTTTTTTTAGCTCATTTCAAAGCACATAAGAAAGCAGAATTTGATCAACTGCATCACACACTGCAATTGTTCACTGCTAAATTATATAGTGTGGCGCATCGATGCATTTTTCCTTCACATCAGTTGCATTGTGTATTTTTTAAAAGTGCTTTATAATACCAGTGACATTTTTTACAAAATGTATCAAGATTATTTATAGCAATTGTGCATTGTTGCTGGATATCACTATATATAGATTCATTTTAAACAATGTGTCCTCCCTGTGCTGACACTTTGAAATTTGCACTTCCTTTGTAACCAATCCCCACGCTAACTTTGTGTAGCCCCACTGAATTTTCTCAGGCCGGACCTTTGAAGTCTTTAATAAGTAAACATTTTCATTGTGCTTCTCTCAATACACAATGAAAGCAAGTTGTGGCAATAGCAGACAAAGAAAACATTATTGCTGTCCACCAAACTTGCTCATCTACTTACTCCCGTAAACTAAACTTACTAAATTAAATCCAGAGGAACATATGCACACTGATGGAGGAGTATATTTTTGGAACATTGTGGAATGAAGCTTGATCTTTGTTCTAGTTGGTGCTTTGTTCTTTGAGTTTAAATCCAGGCGAATAGTGCTGAAATTATTCTCACAGCTGTCCTCCAGCAGTGACTCTGCCAGTATTTGTTGGCTACGTGAGACTATAGCTACCTTGTATACATCAATACTCACAAAGCCACATGCGCTGGTGAGGATGTGATAATTGTCCAAAATTCTTTTCCAAACCCTAGCAAGGTTTCTATGATCTCTTGAAGCAAAGTTGGGGGAGGAGGCGTTTTGAACAATGTACTTTATTTTTTAAACTCTCAGAAGACCAAGATCTACTGTCTTCCCCCAGCAGAATTCACATCTGCCCTTGTGCAGGCTGGTAATGAATAATCCATACATATCTTACTTCACAAATATCGCTCTATCCTGGCCTCAAGACCAGATAATGTGCTTTTATAGTGCAGAGATAACTCTGAGCCACAGCTTTAATCAATGCTCTTTAAATGTCAGCTTTCTAATATTTAGTGATTGCTTTCAGTTCCCGGTCACAGTCTTAACTCACAGTCCTAACTCATAACATAAAGCACAGTGCACACATTCAAACCCCAAATTATTGAACACATCAAGAGTTTCTCTCCTCACTTGGCATACAGGGTCTCTAGTTCAACTTTCGGTCATTGGGAATATTCAAAGCAGCACTGCCCCATGACCATCGTCACAAAAAGGTTTTAACCCCTGCTGTTAGAAAACAAAATAGAAGCTCCCAAATATGACAAAGACCAAACACCATTGGTTTCCATCCACAGTGTTATGTGAGACCCCTCCACTTGGATTAGAACAGGAGAGGAACAGAACTCCCTCTGCCTTCACTCTACCAGTGGAATGTAAGAGCCTCTTCTTTAGTTACATGTGAATGTAACAAAAGTAAATGTTCTGGGGCAGGTGATATTGGATCCTCTGGGAGAATAGCAACATAAAGGGACACCCAGAAATTTCCATCTAATACGTGAAATGGACAGAAAGTTATACAGTTTCTCAGAGAGCATGCAATGCTTCCCATTCTGTGTTCCTCCGTTCACTCAAATAAAACCAAAGATGATACTGTTGTAATGGTTCTGAAAGAGATAATGTTGAAATTACATTAGCTCCAACCAATCTGATGATGTCACACGGTCTTTAGATGGAAAAAGAGTGAATCAAGCCAGATAAAGTTCCAATCGAAACAGACATGACATACTTGACCCCTGAGAGCTGTGAGACTATGTCCAACTAGTTAATTGCACTTATAATCAATTACACCCATCACTGTCATGCAATAAACTATACTATACAGGTGCTTCTTCTTGTTAAAATCCTCTACCACTGATAAATAGACAGGGCCCTCAGCATTGAAAGGATTAATGACAATGAAGAACACCAACAATCAGCTGCCAATGTTGATACCCAAAGTCCGATAAAATGGAACCTGCTCCTTAGTAAACCTCATAATTGGTCACTGGAGTAAGATGGAAAAATTCACAGGAAATGGTCACTAACCTTTCCTGCAGTTTGTGTTTGTTTTGTCATGTTGTTTCCAAGGAGTCAGTGCTGGGAAGTTTGTACAATATTCATTTGGATCCTTCATTGTTTCTGATTAACAATGGGAGAACCAACTAACCACAAAGTGAACATTGTTAGCTCAGTTTTGATTTGTAGCTGATGAATAAAGTTTTTGGGTTTGCGTTCATATTTGCTCTAGAATGAGAACTCACTGACATTAGAGCTTACAAATCCAAGTGTTCCAGTAGTGTAGAGTACAGTCCACGTACCTCTGGGTTAGATCAGAATCCAGACTGCAAATGCATAGTAGAATGAATTTAGCCACTTAACTGTTTCCTCTTGAACCTTCTTAAGGCCAAACTGAAATCCAAATGAATTTTAGTCGGCAACAATTAAGCTACTATCTGGTAAGAGTTGTGGCTACGTCATAGGAGATGCTGTTTAGTAGCTTAGATTGTGAGAAATGGGAAAAATTGAGTAAAATGTAGAGTGAGTACTTCTTCATTGTCAGGAGAAACCTGTTGCATTTCAAACAGAATTCCAGATGTTGAGAGGTGGGATTCTTGCTCGAGAAAGTATATTCCTGTAAGGGTGGAAGGGAAGGCTGGTAGGTATAGGGAATGCTGGATGACTAAAAAAAAATTGAGGGTTTGGTTAAGAAAAAGAAGGAAACGAATGTCAGGTATAGACAGGATAGATCGAGTGAATCCTTAGAAGAGTATAAAGGAAGTAGGAGTATACTTAAGAGGGAAATCAGGAGGGCAAAAAGGGGACATGAGATAGCTTTGGCAAATAGAATTAAGGAGAATCCAAAGGGTTTTTACAAATATATTAAGGACAAAAGGGTAACTAGGGAGAGAATAGGGCCCCTCAAAGATCAGCAAGATGGCCTTTGTGTGGAACCACAGAAAATGGGGGAGATATTAAATGAATATTTTGCATCAGTATTTACTGTGGAAAAGGATATGGAATATATAGACTGTAGGGAAATAGATGGTGACATTTTGCAAAATGTCCAGATTACAGAGGAGGAAGTGCTGGATGTCTTGAAATGGTTAAAGGTGGATAAATCCCCAAGACCTGATCAGGTGTGCCTGAGAACTCTATGGGAAGCTAGAGAAGTGATTACTGGGCCTCTTGCTGAGATATTTGTATCATTGATAGTCACAGGTGAGGTGCTGTAAGACTGGAGGTTGGCAAACGTGGTGCCACTGTTTAAGAAGGGCGGTAAAGACAAACCAGGAAACTATAGACCGGTGAGCCTGACCTCAGTGGTGGGCAAGTAGTTGGAGGGAATCCTGAGGGACTGGATGTACACGTATTTGGAAAGGCAAGGACTGAATTGGGATAGTCAACATGGCTGTGTGCGTGGGAAATCATATTTCACAAACTTGATTGAGTTTTTGAAGAAGTAACAAAGAAGATTGATGAGGGCAGAGCAGTAGATGTGATCTATATGGACTTCAGTAAGGTGTTCGGCAAGGTTCCCCATGGGAAACTGATTAGCAAGGTTAGATCTCATGGAATACAGGGAGAACTAGCCATTTGGATACAGAACTGGCTCAAAGGTGGAAGACAAAGGTTGTTTTTCAGACTGGAGGCCTGTGACCAGTGGAGTGCCACAAGGATCAGTGCTGGGTCCTGTACTTTTTGTCATTTACATAAATGATTTGGATGCGTGCATAAGAGGTACAGTTAGTAAGTTTGCAGATGACACCAAAATTGGAGGTGTTGTGGACAGTAAAGAGGGTTACCTCAGATTACAACAGGATCTGGACCAGATGGGCCAATGGGCTGAGGAGTGGCAGATGGAGTTTAATTCACGTAAATGCAGGTGCTGCATTTTGGGAAAGCAAATCTTAGCAGGACTTATACACTTAATGGTAAGGTCCTAGGGAGTGTTGCAGAACAAAGAGACCTTGGAGTGCAGATTCATAGCTCCTTGAAAGTGGAGTCGCAGGTAGACAGGATAGTGAAGAAGGCGTTTGGTATGCTTTCCTTTATTGGTCAGAGTATTGAGTACAGGAGTTGGGAGGTCATGTTGCGGCTGTACAGGACATTGGTTAGGCCACTGTTGGAATATTGTGTGCAATTCTGGTCTCCTTCCTATCGGAAAGATGTTGTGAAACTTGAAAGGGTTCAGAAAAGATTTACAAGAATGTTGCCAGGGTTGGAGAATTTGAGCTATAGGGAGAGGTTGAACAGGCTGGGGCTGTTTTCCCCGGAGCGTCGGAGGCTGAGCGGTGACCTTATAGAGGTTTACAAAATTATGAGGGGCAAGGATAGGATAAATAGACAAAGTCTTTTCCCTGGGGTCAGGGAGTCCAGAACTAGAGGGCATAGGTTTAGGGTGAGAGGGGAAAGATATAAAAGAGATCTAAGAGGCAACGTTTTCACACAGAGGGTGGTACGTGTATGGAATGAGCTGCCAGAGGAAATGGTGAGGCTGGTCCAATTGCAACATTTAAGAGGCATTTGGATGGGTATATGAATAGGAAGGGTTTGGAGGGATATGGGCCAGGTGCTGGCAGGTGGGACTAGATTGGGCTGGAATATCTGGTCGGCATGGACGGGTTGGACCGAAGGTCTGTTTCCATGCTGTACATCTCTATGTCTCTGTGACTCTATGACTCTATGAGTAGCGAGATGTCTATTAATAGGGAACTGTTTCTTGTTAATAGAATCATTAACAATGAATCTCATCTCATTAATATTCAACATCCTATTCTATGCCCCATGTGATGAAATTACACTTTGATAATTCCAAACATGAAAGTTAAAACTGGTACCTGATGTGTGAGCTCACTGGCATCTTGGATACCCATCCACAGTCTCAAGGGATAATCCAGGGCACCAGCCATATCCTCCATCCATGGATGCTGCCAGCCTCTCAGGAACCTCATGGCACCTCTCAATCTATTTGCCGCTTGAGTTTGTGTTTTAAAACTACACTGCATTACAATGCCACTACAAGGACATGTTTACTCACAGGATCAGGCACCCAGCTCCCAGACAAGGTCAGGCTGCATCTCAGGGTCACTCAGTTTGCTCTCTGAGCACTCAATCACTTTGTACCAATCACATGCTCACAATATCCCAGCATTGCCTCGCCTTATCTCTCAGCGCAGTCACGGAGACCAGCAGCTGGCCTTGTTGCTTAGCGGACCCCAGTCAAGGGGGTGGACATCTTGCCATACTCCACATGACAAGGTCAATCTTATAGCTGCAAGTTGCACAAGCAAATGCTCATGTCTCCGAGTCTAACGCGAGGGGGGGGACCGGTGGGGGTGTTCCTCAGTGAGGTCTCCTGTCAGTCAGGTGGGTCCCAGAACAGTAAGGCCAGAGCAGCCTCCGAGATCAGTCCAAAAGCTTGGCCATGGTCAAATGTCATTTTGGGCTGGTCTCGGTCAGGGGGTCCAGGACCTCCACAGTCTAGGAAGTAGGTCATGGTCATCGCAGCCAGTCTGGGAGTTCACATTGATGCAGTCGGACGGAGGTACAGGCTTTAGTCAGGGCTACATGAAGTTCTTCTTCAGTGCTGTCCAAGTTTGGTTGTTCAAAGGGGCAGTCCACAGACAATCCATCATGTCTGTCAAATAAAGAGAAAATGGAAAGCAGGGAAGGGACTATGGGAAAGAGCGTAGGGAAACTGTTCCAGAGCAGGGACTACAGACATGGAGGTGGAGGGGATGATCATTGCCAAGAGGCTGGCAATATCTGTAAGGGGAGTTTCCATAGACCTTTTCAAATGTGATGTTCACGATGCTGACGTACTGCCTTCACCCATGATAATCACAGTGTGTCAGTTACAATAGGAGCTACACAGGACTGGTGTACGTTGGTCAAAGGTGGCGAGGTGTCCTGAGTGGCTGAGTGAGTAGGCAGGGCAGAGGCCACGTAGGATCAATGGTGTTGGAAGCTGTGGGGTGCAGAGGAAGTGGATGACAAAAGATGTTGGCTGCAACATTGAGAGTTGGCAAGCATTAGTTTTGTTGCGAGGCATGGCCAGTAGTTGGACCACAGTATGTGTAAGGGGTATAGTTACTGACCTTCTCACAACACTGCTGGGCATTTAGTGAGACAGCACCCTGATGGTGTAACCTGCTCTGCCCATTCTCGGGCAAGAGGGCATTCCTTCTTTGCATAGGACCTTCAAACAGGGCATCCAGGTCACTGTGTCCAAAGTGGGGCACTGTTTGCCCCCTGTGTCATGTGTCAGGCAAATGTCAATAACTGTGCAGGTCAATTTCAGAATACCAGTGCATGTCCAGGATTGGAAGCCATGGCTGGCCGTGCTTTCTGGAGTATTGGGCAAGTGATAGGGTGTTCCAGCTATAGCAAGATGGTAGAACCGGGATAGCATCGAATGAGAGGAGCACCACAGGGACGTGGTGGGAGATTAATGACGCACGTTTAGGACAATACAGTGTGAAATCTCATTGGCGTCATGGAGAGAACTATACCTCCTTCCCAAAACTTGACAGAATTGGCATTTAATCAACCTTGCAAGATTCAGCCTTCTACGTTTAGATTTTAAAAATCTGGAAAAGAAGTAGATGACAGTGAAACTTTTCAGTTGGGATAAGAATCCAACTGGTTCATTAACATCCTACAGTTTTGGAAAGAGGCCAACCTTGCCCAGTCTGTCATGATGTCCAATTGCCCTCAGTTGTATTGGCATCTTCTCAAGGCAACAAGAGCTGGGCAATAAATGACAGTAATGCCCACAGCATGAAAATGAACAGAAAATAAGCACCTCAGCTCCCTTGCTATCTCCCTCAGTATAGCAAAGCATTTCATCAGTGCCTGACCAGAGTGAGGGATTGTGGTTTCCTGCTTCATGGCCACTTGCCTCGTCCTTTGCCAGAGTTTCAGCAACATTTGACTAATAAAGAACTTTCATAACTGAGATCAGCATTTTTTTAACTGCCCATATTTGGTTAAATTACCTTCTGAAGATTGAGACCTATAAATCCAGAGGTGCATTTACGCATAACCTTCTAATATGATTGTAATCAGGAAGCTGTAGGTTTGTGCCAGAAACACACAGGAGCCAACAGGAAATGTACTTTGATAAACCAGACTCTTACTAATATTGTCTTGATACGTTTTTACAAATTAAAATCTAGTTTGCGTGTGAACCTTAAGAACTGTCAGCAAGGTTTCCTGGAAGCAATGTCAACAAGAATATACAGAACGACCCTACAGTTACCAAATTGTTGTAGCGTCTGCACAAGTCATGTTCAGGCATTGTACAAATTTGCACTATGATTTCCTAAGCTTTTGTTGGGATAGTGCTGCAGAAGTTTTACTGTTCACCTACAGACAGCAGTTTGATGCCTCAGGGTATCTGAATGATGGCACCCCTGGCAGTGCAGAACTCCCTCAATATAGCACTGTTGTGCCAGTTTAGGTTCTCAGGTTGTATTAGCTACATATTTGATACTCTTGGAGTGTAAGACTCCTTCCATTATAGAGCCATTTATACGGATGAAATCCTGGCTTATCTTATCGCTTGGAATTTGGTGCAGTCAGTGCACACGGCCTTGGCCCTCTTGCCTGAAAGAGTCAAGCAAATTGTTGTGTATCCTTTTGAGTCTGTCATTAAGAAGGATAAGGATCTGTTATGTAATTTAATTTTTAAGAACTCCTTTCAACTCGACTGAAGGATATGTTTTCTTCGATCCTTTATGGGGTATGGGTGTTGTGGGCAAGACCAGTATTTATCATCAATCCTAATTGTCCAGAGGGCACATAATCACATTGCTGTGGGTCTGGAGTAATAGAGTCATATAGCACGGAAACAGGCCATTTGGTCCAACTTGTCCATGTTGATTAAGTTTGCTGAACTAAACTAGTCCCGCTTGCCTGCGTTTGGCCCATATCCCTCGAAATCTTTCCTATTCATGTACATATCCAAATGTATTTTAAATGTCGTCACTGTAACTGCATCTACCTCTTTGTCTGGCAGTTCATTCCATGTATGAACTGTCTGCTGTGTGAAAAAGGTGCCCCTCAAGTCCCTAATAAATCTTTCTCCCCTCACCTTAAAAATATGCTCCCTAGTTTTGAACTCCTCCATCCCAGGGAAATGGCCTTTGCTATTCACCTTATCCATATAAGGTCACCCCTCATCCTTCCATGCACAGTGACTAAAGTCCCAGCCTCTCCTTGCAACTCAAACCCGCCATTTCTGGTAAATCTTATCTGAACGCTCTCCAATTTCATAATATATTTCCTGCAGCCGGGTAACCAGGACTGAACACTCAGATAGGCCAGACTAGATTACTATCCTTCCTATTTTTTGTAATTTCTAACTGGAGCAGAATGAGATTTGTTTTCAAGATATGGTGGTTTCACATTGGTTGCAACCATAATTTCTCCATGGTTAAAGTGTAGTAGGAGGTCATTTGGCCCCACATGTCTTTGCCAACTCACCTAATCTACTCATTTTCCTTCTTCCAATAGCCCTGCACATGTTCTTTTAATTATCCCATTTCTTTTGAAGGGCTGTTTAGAAACTGCCTGTCTCACACTTGCAGTGCTTTCCAGATCCTAACCACCTGTGCCTATACCAACAGCTTTTTTTCAAGTTGCTTCTTTTGCCAATCACCTGCAATTGGTGACGTCTGATTCAGAATCCTTCCAGCAGTAGAAACAATTCCTCCCTATTTACAATGATCCGTTACTATTTTCAATGTTCAAGTCCCCCCATGATTTTAAACACCCTTACGAAATCTCCTCTTTTCTCACCTTCTCCAAGGAAAACAGCCCCAGCCTTCACTGAAGTTCTTCATCACTGGAATCATCCTTTTGAATCTTCGCTACACCCTCTCTAAATGCCCAGAGCTGGACATCATTTTTGAGTTGAGGCTGAATCACACTATTATAAAGACTTCCATTGTTTCCTCGATTTGCACCTTATGTTGTTGTGCATAAAACCAAGGCTTCAATATGGTCAACTAACTGTTTTCTCAACTTGCCCCACCACTATCAAAGCTTTATCACATGTGCCCAAAGTCCCTCTGCTCCCTCAATCCCTTTCAATTTATATCCTCTATTTTATACAGTCCACCCTAGTTCTTCCCTCCAAACTAAATCACTTCCCATTTCTTTGGCATTAAATTTTATCTGCAACATGTTCGTTGTTGCCTCTAACCTGTCCCTGTCTCCTTGAAGTCCATCTCAATCCTCCTCACTGTTCACAATACTTCAAAGTTTTGTGTCAAGGAACATGTGTCACATTTGTCTCGTTATCGAGTTCATATCAGAGAGATATCACTCAATGAACTTGGTTATGCAATGGATACAAACAAATTTTGGCCTCTACTAGCATAGAGAATTTGCCTTCTGAGCAGTCAAAATTAAATTCTCATTGATCCAGCAACTCAGACAATTACAAGCTGTTGAAAGGTCAGTATATAGTGTGACTGATAGACAGTGACTGTATAGAGCAGATCACAGTACATCTTAGATATCATATAAACAGTGAGTGAAGAGGAATGTCTTTAAATCAACACCACACAAGGTATTGAATGCTGGCAGCCACTTACAATTGTGTGCCATTTTTTTCTGAAGGGCTGTCAGATGTTTACATTCTTAATGAAAGATTTAAACAGACAGAATATGTAAACAGGTTGTCTCCAATGCTTAAACACTATAGATCCTGTTCTACTTGTTCTTGGGATCTGGGAATCAATGGAAGGATTATAGGAAGAATGTGGAAGCATTGGAAAGGGTGCAAAGGAGATTTACCAGGATGCTGCCTGATATAGAGGCAAGATCTTATGAGGAAAGGCTGAGGGACTTGAGGCTGTTTTCTTTAGAGAGAAGGTTGAGAGGTGATTTAATAGAGGCATACGAGATGATAAGAGGATTAGATAGGATAGACAGTGAGACCATTTTTCCTCAGATGGTGATGGCTAGCATGAGGGGACTGAGCTTTAAATTGACGGGTGATAAATATAGGACAGATGTCAAGGTAATTTCCTTACTCAGAGAGTAGTAAGGCGTGGAATGCCCTGCCTGCAACAGTAGTAGACTCACAAATATGAGGGGCATTTAAATGGTCATTGGATAAGCGAATGGATGATAATGGAATAGTGTAGGTTAGATGGGCTTTAGATTGGCACAACATTGAGGGCCGAAGGGCAAGTATTGCACTGTAAGGTTTGATGTTCTACTGGCAAGGCTAACATTTGTAGCTCATCTCCAACTGCCCCGAGAAGTTGGTGGTGAGCCATCTCCTTAAACCACTCCAGTCCATCTATTTCAGATACATCCACAGTGCTGCTGGGAAACAAGCTCCAGGATTTGATCCTGTGACAATGAAGAAACAGTGATATAGTTCCAAGCCAGGTCGTTTTCCTGTATATCTGCTCCCCTTTCACCCCTGGACCTTCTAGATGTTAGAGATTTCAGGTTTGAAAAGTGCTGTTGAATGAATTTTGGTTTGTCATTGCAATGCATCTTGTACATGATACACACTGTTGTCACTGTGCATTGGTGAAGGGGCTAAATGTTCAAGGTGATAGGAGCGCCAGTCCAGTGTACTGATTTGACTTTCTGTGTTGAACTTTGAGTGCTATTGGAGCTGTACTCATCCAGACAAGTAGGGAGTATTCCGCCAATTATGGCCTGTACATCGTGGATGTTTGGGGAGTTGCACACCACAAACTTCCTAGCCTCTGACTTGCTATTGTAGCCACTGCATTTGTACGGCTGGTTAAGTTCAATTTTCTGGTCAAGGGTCAGCTCCAGAAGATGTTGGGAATTCAGAGAGAGTAATGCCGGGCAGTAATTGGTCAGGTTTGAGCTTTTGTGCATAGGACATCCCTGGGCAATTTTCCACGTTGTCAGAGAAGTACAAGAATGAGAGCTGGATGGAATCAGTTTGGCTAGGAATATGGTAAGTCCTGAAGCACCAGTCTACATTATTATTGCCTGAATCGACAACCCACCCGCCATATGTAAGTAGATATTCAAGTGTCAATTAAACTTGGTAAGAGCTGAGTTGACCCCAGTATTACTCTGCCCTTGCCAGGCGGGCAGGTGGGAGTGGGGAGACTGTATTAGTTTTTAAGAGGACAGGAAGGAGAGCGGGTACTTCCTTCAAAGGATGCCCTTTGTGCAGCGGGGGCATCCAATGAAGACAGTACCCCACCCATTTCCTTCCTCCCTTCCTACCTGGACTTCACAACTCAAACTCCCTTCTGAAGATGCTTGCTGTTAACCTACCTGGGTCCAATGGGGTTTTCATTCTGGCACTGTTTGCAATGCCGGTTGTGCCCTTACCAAGAGCTGGTGCTACTGGGATTGCAGGAGCTGCCAGATTGGGCAGCAGCTCCAGACGGTCAGAGGCCCTGTGACTGAGGGACACCAATTTAGCCAGTCCATGGCATGTGCATAGCAATTATCAAGATTTCAATGGTCACTAATTTTCCTTCTGTGGGATCGGCCCCTCTGCTGCCCACCATGATGGAAGGCGTGCTCACAAGAACAGTGCAGTAGAAGCATCTGCCTCACAGCTTGAAAAGCAAGGGCAGAAATCAGATTCTTCTTCAGGGCCTACCATAACTTCAGCCTGCAAACTCCGAGAATTTAATCTGTCACTCAATTCTGCATGAGAAACATTGTAAGCAGTGGAATACAGCACAGCCTGAATTAGATTGAAATAGCTGAGAAGGTCGGCTGTATTGACGCATACCAGTGAACACCAAAAATGTCTTTTCATGGACAGCTTCCATTAGAAAGAAATAAAATAAATGGCTATATTCAGAAAGCCTTCCGGAGCAATGTAAGGATTCAACTGTTGGTAGGTTTTGATATTTGAAGGCCAGAATCGACATACTGTGCCTTTTAATGTAATTCAAACGTAGGCAGAAACATACAGTCACATACTGTTCAAACTTATGAATACAGAATTCAAGCAGCCAGTATGGGAACGTCTCCAGATGTTTCATTCAACCTATTTGGGCTGACTCCAGCACTAAGAGAAAAACATGTGCAGACAGTGGTGACTGTGGACCATTTCCAATCCCAGGCTGGTTACCAGGACATCACCACACCAGCCTCATGACTCACAGATGTGATCCAGGGAGCATTTGCTCCTCTGCAAGTCAGAAACACACAGTCAATAAAAGAAAATAAAATCTTGCATTTATATAGCACCTTCACTCGGTCAGCGACATATTTTTGAAGCACTGTTGGAATATAGGAAACAGAGCAGCCAATCTGTGCATTCTAAGTCCCATAAGCACCAAAGTGATTATGATCAGGTAATCTGTCTTTTGGTGATGTTCCTTGTTGATTGAGAAATGAATATTGGACAAACACATTTTGCATCTCTACTGTACCTGCCTGAGTCTGAACAATGTGTGAAAAGGTTTGGCATGTAAGGTAGTAGAAAGTGACACTACGGCCTGGTGCATAAGACATAGAAAGTTGTATCAGTAGTAGGTCATTCGGCCCCTCGAGCCTGCACCACTGTTCACAAAGATTCATGGCTGATCTGTTTATGTTTGATTTCCACATTCCCATCCATCTTGAAAACCTTGATTGCCTTGCCTAACAAGTATCTATCTACTTCAGTCTTAAATATATTCAATGACCCTACTTCCACCATTTTCTGCAACAGCCTTCCAAACTTGTCCACACTGAGATTAAAGACATATCCTTCTCCCAAAAGGGCCACCCCTAATTTTAAAGCAATATCCCCTAATTCTGGTCTGACCCACAAAAGGAAGCATCCTTTCTGCCTTCACTTTGTCTAGAACATCCAGTATCTCAAACATTTCAACAAATGTACAGGACATTGGTTAGACCACTGTTGAAATATTATGTACAATTCTGGTCTCCTTCCTATCGGAAAGATGTTGTCAAAATTGAAAGGGTTCAGAAAAGATTTACAAGGCTGTTGCCAGGGTTGGAGGATCTGAGCTACAGGGAGAGGCTGAACAGGCTGGGGCTGTTTTCCCTGGAGCGTCAGAGGCTGAGGGGTGACCTTATAGAGGTTTACAAAATTATGAGGGGCATGGATAGGATAAATAGACAAAGTCTTTTCCCTGGGGTTGGGGAGTCCAGAACTAGAGGGCATAGGTTTAAGGTGAGAGGGGAAAGATATAAAAGAGATCTAAGAGGCAACTTTTTCACGCAGAGGGTGGTACATGTATGGAATGAGCTGCCAGAAGATGTGGTGGAGGCTGGTACAATTGCAACATTTAAGAGGCATTTGAATGGGTATATGAAGGGAGGGGTTTGGAGGGATATGGACCGGGTGCTGGCAGGTGGGACTAGTTTGGGTTGGGATATCTGTTGGCATGGACGGGTTGGACCGAAGGGTCTGTTTCCATGCTGTACATCTCTATGACTCTATGACTCTAAGTCACCCCTCATTATTCTAAAACCCGATGGAGACAAATCCAGCTTGTCCATAAGACAGTCTGCTCATTCCAGGTATCAATCTAGTAAACATCCTCTGTACCACCTCCAATGTATTTACATTCTTCCTTAAATACTGGGCAGAGTATTCAAGATGTGATCTCACCATGCACTGAATAACTGAAGCATAACTTTCATATTTAATTCCTCTCATAACGAAGGATAGAAAGTGGCCCTTGTGGCACAGTGGCAGTGCCCCTACCACTGGGCTAGAAGGCATTGGTTCAAATCCCATATACTTCAGAGCTGTGTCGCACTGTGACTGATCCAGGTGATTAAAGTGTCAAAAGGACAGATTTTCATTAACCTATTTGATCACGTGCTATGCCTGCATACAAATGTCTGTGATTTATACACCAGAGCACTTTATTCGCTATTTACCTCGGAGTTCCATAGTGATTCTCCGTTTGAGTGATACTCTGCTTTTTTCCTTCTTTCAGCTGAAGTGAACAACACCACATTTTCCCACACTAGAATCCATCTGCCAGATTTTTGCCCAGTTTCTCAAACTGCTTGGGGTCCTTCTGAAGACTACTTATAACTTCTGCACAGCTGCTCCACTAAGTCATTGATATAAGTTGTAAGGTGAGGGCCATGCACAAGACCAAATAGATCTCCGTTCATCCCGTCCTGCCAATAAGGCAAAACCCATTTGTACACACTGTTGGTTTTCTGCCAGCCAGCCAGCCAATCTTCTATCCAGATAAATATGTTACTTCCACATTATGAGCTTTCAATATCCACAATAATCTTTGAGGGGGTGCCTTGTCATATGCCTTTTGGAATTGCAAGCAAAATATGTCTATTTGGCATCCTTTAATCCATAGCACATGTTCTTCCTTCAAAGAAGTTTAATAAATCAATGAAACATAATTTGCTCTTCACATGATCATGCTGTCACTTCCAGATCACTTTGATGTTTTCTAAGTGCACAGCTTTAACCTCTTCAGTGATCAATTCAACCTTCCCAGGACAGATATCGAACTTCCTGGCCTATACAGTTAATCAAATCTGGAATTAAAAATTATTTGTATTAATGAGGAACATGAAGCCATCATTAAATTTTGTAAACACCTACCTGGTTCACTCATGTCCTTTATGGAAGGTAGTCTGCCACTATTACCTGGTCTGGCCTCCATGGAATAGAACCTTAACTGCCTTTAAAATGGTCTACTGAGCTGCTAAGAGCATTAGGATTGGGTAGCAAACGCTGGCCTTGACAGTGACACCCATATCCTTTGAGAGCGTTTTTTTAAAAACACATGAAGGATCATGACTTGTTGATCATAACCTCCTCACTGATACAACTGCCCAGTCTCATGTACAACTGACCACTTCTGGTTATATTTCCCCATCCCCTTTGATTTCTTCCTCTACCCCAGAGGCCTGTTCAGCAGTTGATTATTGTACCAGTCTGTCAATTCTATCATGATCAGACAGGCTGATGGGTAGGGAGCAGCAGCAGCAATATTTCATGTTCTGCTTCAGTTTTGCTGACTTCTTTTCTCCCCAAGTCTTTCAATCTACACTCTCTCTCTTTTTTTTTACCTAACTTTCTCTTCCCTAGTTTCTTTTTTTCTCTCACCTATATCTCTCCAGTTTTCTGTCTATCTCTGCCCAGTTTCTCTCTGTTCCCTCTCTAATTATTTTCTCTTCTGAAATCTCTTATAATCTCAAGTTGCTATATCTTTCTCTCCACAGCTTCTCTTTCTTTCTGTCTCCCTAACCCATGTTTTTCATCAGCCTGTCTTCCTCATTCCACAGACTCGCTCTCCAGCCTTTAGCCCTCAATCTCCCTCTGCAATGTCTCAATCTCTGGCATGGGTGCACTTGAAACTCAGACTTCAGATAAGAACATGTCCTCCACTCCCACTCCCCTCCCACGACCACCGTCATCAACAACACTCCAAATATTGTGAGAAATCTTGAGCGGTGAATAGAAGGGGGGACCTTGAAAACATGAGCCTTGGAGCTCATACTGATTGATCAATCATCCTTACAATCTATTGCTGTGTATACCTTTTTAATGCAAATATCTTTCTAATGGAAAGACTAAACTCTGCTCCCAGTCAGTGCAGCGAAGTTGCAAAGCTGACAACTTGTAACTCATAATGATTTTATCACTTCATAACCATTTTTCAAGTTGCTGCTGATTGTGGGATTGCTCAGCATTATATTCAGGGAGCAAGTGATGTTAGACTAGGAAAGCAAAGAGGAGAAAACATCACAGGCAAATGTCTCCTGGTTATGTTCTAAATTCCAAAGCTCGTTTCAAGTGTTGATTCCTAGACATATAATCATGAGAATGCACTCTGACAGGGAAACTGTAGCATAACTATATACGAAGGACCCAGGCTAATGGTGTGTATCATAAGTCCAAATGCCACTATGACAGTGAGTGGAATTTAAATTCTATTCTTAGCAATGATGACTGTATCATCAATTAGGGTAAATATACCATTCGGTTCATTAATGTCCCTCAGGGAAGGAAATCTGCTGTCCATACTTAGTCAGGTGTACGTGTGATGCCAAACCAACAACGATGTGTTTGATGCATAACTGCCCTCTGAATTGACGGAATAAAGCATTTTAATCAAGAGCAAATAGGAATAACTAACCAATGCTGAGAACAAACGGATGAAAACAATTTAGTTGGATCCAAACTGTACAGGATAAGACAGCATGGAATAATCCAACATAGGGATTTAGAGCTTTGCTAGATCATTAAACATACTAAAAATGACTAACTTTAGATATACTTTAAATACAGTTGGGAATACTATTCACAATAATTTAAGAATTGAGAAAGTTTTTCCACTAAAATCACAAATATGCTGTTGAATCATTCTAAATATTCCTTAAAGAGGAGAAAGTCACTGACCTCTGGTATACTAACTTCCTGAATGGGAGCTTATGTCATGAGGAAAGATTGAGCAGGTTGACCTATATCCATTAGAGGCTGTAAGAAGTAATCTTATTAAACCCGACAAGATCCTGAAGGGACTTGATAAGGTAGATGCCAGAAGGATGCTTCCTTCCAGTTTTTCTGTCTCAATTGTATGTGTTCTGATGGTGTCAACTTTGCTCTCTTTTCCTCAAATGAAGATTCTCCACACCGCTCCCCCTTCCACACCCTCCCCATCCCCCCATGGCTAGCAGGGCCCTTCCCCATGCCAGACTCATTTCCTGCTCCTCCACCTTCATTTTTCCACCTCTCTCCTAGAACAAAGATAGGGTTTCCCTTGTCTTCATTTTTCACCCCACCAATCTCTGTATTCAAAGGGTCGTTCACTGTCATGTCCCATCTCCAGCAGGATGTTATCACCGGATGTATCTTCCGCGCACCTCCCTTGTCAGCATTCCACAGAGTTGTTCCATCCTTGATACCCTTGTCCACTCTTCTGCCACTCCTGATATTTCCTCACCTTCTCATGCAATCACTGAAATCACAGAAGCTCTCTTTCTTTCTTACTCCTCACCATCCAAGGCCCCATATGCACGTTCTAGGTGAAACAGTGGTTGACTTGTCTTTTTCTTCACTTTACTCTACTGCAGTTGCTGCTCGTATTACAGTCACCTCTACATTGGCAAGATCAAACACAGACTGAGTGACTGCTTTGTGGAACATCTCAGCTCTGTCTGTAACAATATCCCTGCGCTTCCAGATACTTACCATTTCAATATACCATCTTACTCTGATGCTAAAATTTCTGTCCTAGATCTATTCTAATGTCTCGATGAAACTCAGCACAAGCTGGAGGAACAACACCTCATGATGGTTGAATATTCCAGATTTCATTCAACAGTCTATTAGAATCAGGAAGCTTGATAGTAAAGAATTTAAATAATGCTAAAAAGAAACAAGCATTCAAAGCTTTTTGTCTTGTGCCTAGCAAAACTAGGAATCAGGAAGTAATTATATGGACTATGTCTCAACAGATTGACTGGATGAATTCTGCCCAGATTGTACATGGGCTTTGCAAAGAGTGGGTGCATTAAAGAGATGGCTTATTAAAAAAATGGCCTTTTTTGAATTTTTGTTTGTGTTCTAATTGTGCCATTGCCTTTCTTATACTCGTTGATCAGCATAAGAGTTGAACTAATACCACTGTTAGATTGAAAATCATTTTACCCTTCAGGCATACACTGCTTGCCAGCAATACAGCATATTTGTAAAAGTTAGCTTGTGCCAAAACCATCTGAAATGTCTTGATATATTCACCACAACCAATCCTTTTTGCAGGTATTAGTTGAGCTGCTGATACTATTTGGAGAAGACTGCCCAGAGGAAACGTTAGGTAGTAGAAAGGTTTTGATGTGATTAAACAGTAAAGGTTTGTTATATATTATTTAGTAGGTAAAAACAATAACTGCAGATGCTGGAACCAGATTCTGGATTAGTGGTGCTGGAAGAGCACAGCAGTTCAGGCAGCATCCAAGGAGCAGCAAAATCGACGTTTCCGGCAAAATGTCAAATTTGCTGCTCCTTGGATACTGCCTGAACTGCTGCGCTCTTCCAGCACCACTAATCCAGAATATATTATTGAGTAGCTAGTCACATTATTCTTAAGATGCATGATTGTTTCTTGTAAAACATCTGGTTCAGCTTACAGTCTTAGCTACGTGATGTTAATCATGTGAACAATCACTGCACCACATACTGGAGACTAATGCAGCACATTGAATATAGTTAGCCCCCTCCTGGGAACAGTCCTTTATATCCTGACGGGCTTTTCTTGTGATGTTAGTTAACCCTTTTGTTCATGATTCCTTTTTTCCTTACACAGCAAGGTAAATCAATTCAGTTAAACTTATTGACAGCTTCAAACCTCACCTAAGAGCAATATAAGATCATTGAAGCAAGTTTACTGATAGTTTATAAAACACATCTTCTTTAAACTTAGCCCCTTTTATCTAAAACCTATGCCCCCTATAATTGCCATTTCTACCCTGGGAGAAAGACTCTGACTATCCATTCTATCCATATCTCTCATAATTTTGTACACTTCTATCATATTTCCCCTCATTTTTTTGATGTTCAAATGAAAACAGACCCAATTTGTCCATTGCCTCCTCATAGCTAATACTCTCCAAATCAGTCAACATCTGGTAAACCGTTTCCATACCCTCTCCAAAGCCTCCACATGCTTCTGGTAATGTGACGAACAGAACTGTACACAATATTCCACATGTAACCTAACTAAAGTTCTATACAGATGCAACATGACATAACAATTTTTATACTCTATGTTCTGACAAATGAAGGCAAACATGCCATATGCCTTCTTGACCACCTTATTTACTTGTGCAGCCACTTTCAGGGAATTGCGGGCCTGTAGGCCTAGATCCATTTGTATCTTGATGATGGTAAGGCTTCTATCAATCCCAAGGACAAAGTGAGGACTGCAGATGCTAAAGATCAGAGTCATGTGTGTGGAGCTAGAAAAGCACAGCAGGTCAGGTCGCATCCAAGGTGCAGGAGAATCGACGTTTTGGGCATAAGTCCTTCATCAGGAAAAGCTTATGCCCAAAATATCGATTCACCTGCTCATTGGATGCTGCCTAACCTGCTGTGCTTTTCCAGCATTACACTCTCGACTTCGATCATTCACTGTATACTTCCGTCCTGTACTAGATCTTCCAAAATGCATTACTTCACATTTGGCTTGATTAATCTTCAGCTACCATTTCTCTGCCAAAAACACCAGTCTACTTATATCCTGCTGTATCCTCTGCCAATTCTTGAAGGCTTCAAAGCTGAAAAACTATCTTTGGGTAGATTATGTTTTAATGTATATTATAGCGGAAACAATTTTTTTTAAGTTTACAAGTATCAGCATGTAGAATCCTAACTTAAGAATCCTTTGGGTATTGTTATCTATGCTTGGACGCTAGATTCAGTGTGAGGATATAAATGTGAGACTATACATGTTTAGAATTGCATATGAATGTTTATTAGGATGTGAATTTAATAATATTAATTCGATGTTTCACTGAGGAAGCACACTAAAAATCAACCACACTCTTCCTAAAGTCATACGAAAGTTACAGATTTTATATAAGGATACAGGAGTCCCCAATTTATCTGCCTTTTAGATGCAGGCTGACAGAAAGTACAGGGCAGTCTTCAGTACTTAGCAAAGGAATTACTATTCATTAAAAATAGATGTTCAAACTACAGTTAAAAAATTAGGAACTATTCATATATAATTCTCCTATTTAGAACTCCAAATTCACTTTTACACACCCCCTCCGCACACACCCCTTCAGACAGACAAAAAACACAACATGGCAGTTATGGATGGAGAGAAAGACTGCAAAGGCAGTACAGCAGTTCCTGCCATGGGATTTGCTGCAATGATCCTGTTGCTGATCAGAATTCTGCTTGAAGATTTACCTTCTCCAGATACTTTCATTTGTTTGCTGGAAGTACAAGATGACTAGTTCAGTCACCGTTTCCAGCAATTGGTGAGAGAAAATATATCAGCTATTTTCAGGATTGAGATGTTTTTTAATTCGGAGTAAAATCAGTTCCTTCCCTTCCTGGGGTCTGATGATTTCTTACTCAAACAATTACACCTCCAAGCTGTTCAGCCATGTGGGACAAAGATAATTGAAAACAAAATGTGAAAATAGTTTTCTTCAAATCTTATTTGATTGAATATCCATATGCATTTAAGGATTTATACACTGTGTATAAATGTGAAGTCTTTGCTGTCTTTGCTAATTTATGATATAGTAAGCAGGTTATCTAACACTCTGAGCAGGCAAAAAGGCCTCACTTATCCAAAAGGTGGCAATTCTTCCCTGCAGAGTACACTTGAGTGTTGGCCTTGATATGTGTGCCCATGCCCTACAGGGTGACTTGCTCCATGAATTTTGTGTTTCAGAGGCAAGTGTGCTACTGACTGAACCACAACTGACAGGCAATTACTTGGAGCATGTCCAGTCTCATCACTTAAACAATCCAGCTCATTGCTGGCTGCATTTTCTCACTGGCAAGAAAGGCTGACAATGTGCAGACTGACATAACTCTCACTGCTGCCTGCAAGATGTATCCTCTTCAGTGACCCAGTGCACTCACTCCCACAAGAAACATGTGGCTGACACATTTGTGAGAAACCGTGACAAGTGTTCTTTAGCAGTGTCCTGGAACTGAGGCATTAACTGGGGAGGTAACTACAGTCCATTCCTGGAGACTTGCTTGGCACCAACTACCCTGCAGTACAGACATTGATCACTTGAGGCACTGCTACCAAACCAAGATGGCGATCAGTGCATGAGACACTGAAGATGAAGAAACTTCTGGACCAGGAGAATGTGTCAGCAGTCTCAAACCAGTCTACATTCCCATCATGGGGACCATGCAGGCAGGGTTTGACCTGACTTCATAAGTAATATTGCACATAGAAACATCCAATTATACCACTATATTTCTGAGGATGTTCTCTTCATTACACAATTCCTTTATAAAACATTTGCACATATACACCTATACGAGAGTTTCATAAAATATTTATTAATACACCAATAAAATTCATAATAATGAATGGTGAATATAACAAACCTGTCTGATGGTGGGATTATTTTGTGGGCAATACCTAGGGTACACGGAAGAGTACAGCTCAAGATCTAAGTGTGGGTGCCAATGGGCAGGTGTCAAGGAAGTTTCAAAGAAAAAGACTTCAAAGGGAAAAATGTACTGCAAACTGAACTGCAATCTCTTCTGAGTTACCTCAGACTGAGGGAGAATAATGGCAGAAGAGAGTTTCCCCAGTCAAGACTGCATAAGAACATGGGTTTAAAAAAAGTCAGTCTTAACTCTGGCCTGTGTGTGCTGGTGGGTGAAAGTTTGCATTGAGTGTCACAGCTGAGAACAGTCTAGTCACCATTGTGCAAAAACAATGAAAGTCATTCTCGTTTTTCTAGAAGACAGAACGCAAGCGAAGCTGCGATCAACAGGAAACAGGAGAAAAGGCCTCCCAGCTGTCCTGTCAAGCCAGGCATCTCAAAATGAACGACTCATCTTCCAATAGCAGTGCTAACGCTATCACCCAACGGCTGCATAGGCCTATCAACCACTCTTCACAGAAATCAGAGACTGACCCTTATATCTTTTAAACTTTATCTATTTTGGTCAGCTTGCATTTCCAATCTGTGTGCATGTGTGTTGTATTATTATTTCTTATCCGTTGGTGAGTAATAATCTCACAGTTTCATTATATCAAGAAAGCCTGGCTAAACTGACACCTTTCAAAATAAAAATGCATTTTTGTCTGGGAGAAAGGTATCCAGAGGGAAAGGTTCCTGTTTAAATTCACCTCGTTTTGTACAACTGAGGGGGTGATTGAATAAAGAAAGTGAGCCATCCTCACCTGGGAACATAATGATTTGGGGTATCTGTCTGGAACTATAATAACTGGGAGAACCTCACCCAGGATCCGGTTATGCCATCTTGTAGTTTCAAATTGAAACCTGACAGAAAGTTGGTGATGTCAACCAGGAACACCAAGTCATTTGACCATTCATCATCATCCATGAAGCTGGCATATCTTCTCTTGTTTTCTGCAAAGGTGTTTATTTTGTCATGTGTGAGTTTGTCTGCTGTGCTCAGCCAGCTAACATGGCTGATATAAATGATGTGAAGAGGACTCAGAATGGTCAACAATTAAGCTCCCTGGAGCTTCTCCAAATGTACGTTGGGACAATCCAGTCCATCAGATATCATCTCCAGGGTCTTTATACACATCTGCCCTTTGTGGTCATTGCAGTGAAGAGTAATGACTTCCTAAGGCGAAGATCTGACTATCGGGCTGACAAATCCATGGTACTTGCCTGTCAAACAAGGGCTCCATCAGCCATCAGATCACAAAGTTCATCCCCTGAAGACCGAACTTTACCAGAACACATCATACTTCATTGAAAATGTCTTCCCCCACTGTTGTGCCCTCCGTTGAACTTAAGTCAAATAGTTCCTCAATGACTTTGAATGTTTTTGGCACTCCTCATATAAAGATTGCTCATTAAATTGTATCACTTACATCTGTGGTATCATTGATCTCTAACCTGTAAAATCAGCAGGCATCAAGTCTTGCGACCAGGGAACTTTGAATGTCAGATGTCGGGTCCTTCGCTGTCCTAGCAATGGCCAGATACGAAAGGCTAAGTTTCTCTGATATTGGCTTTGCATGTACTCACTTTCATGACTTGGACAAGGGCAAGCTTGGTCTATAACTTTCCAGAATTTCTATATTCATTAACTCCAATGGGCATAAATGGAGCCTAAAGAAAAGTGCATGACGCTACTGGGAAACTTGAAACCAAAACAAGAACTTAGTCATGAAATAGTTTTGTTTGTAGAGAAACTGTGATTTTATGTAGATACTGAAATTACAACCAGCAGATTTCAATGAAATAGTTCTTGAATAATATTGAGTCGATCAACAAAGATCTACCTTTTTCAACACAGGAGAAAACCCTTCCCAATTAAGTGGGATTTATCCTTAGGCTATAAATAAGACAACCACTTGACAAAATATTTACTTGTATTTCTAGGCCTGTTGTTGTACATGGATAACTTTATGTGGTTTTTCTTTAACGTGAGAAGTTTTGATTTTATGAAAGTCTTTTGTGAAAGATTAATTTGACATTCGTTGCAATATGGATATTAACTTAATGTTTTGAGGGTCTCTATCAGTTATAAAATACATTTATAAAATATAGAATTTGCTGGAGGAGGATATACTTACAAAAACTGAAAGTCTGTCAGAAAGACTGTAAAGCCAATGTTTCTAATTTTCCTGGACTTCGTCGGGCCCACTAACCAAGGAATAAATCTGTATAATACACTTTTTTTCCCCACACTGGGGATTGCACAGTTTGAAATGCACAGTTCAATTCTGTTGCAAAAAGCACATTTTCAACACATTTTGGGTGTGTTGCTTTTTTCTACTGAAACAAACAACTCGTTTTCACTTCCTGTGACCTCAACCTTCCTGCTTGCTCGGGAAAGAGCTGTTTGAAACCTCTATTTAGCAATTACGTAAAGCAAAGGATGAGCTGGTTACAAAAGTGCCAAACCCAGCAACTACACAGTCACACTTGGAGAATAACATTGAAATCATGTAATGTACTCTTCCTGATAGGCAAGCATGTTTAGCAGAACTTTCATTGCTGCAGAAATATTCTGCTCACTCTTGTCTTGTTACATTCAACTTGGTCTCTTTCCTGCCTGTGCTGCCTTAATTTAAAATCATTTCTTTCCAATTATCTGATCATTTGCATCATTTCAGTACTAACTCCCCACATCGTCATTATTGTTGCTTAATTTGAATTACTGGATAATTCAAAACAAATTTCAAACTAGAGTTTGAATTACTTGAAGTCAGCTATTTTGAATGGAGTGTTGGATGGATATGACATGAGCCGATACATACTAAAGATTTCTCATGCAATGTTTCAGCTGCCTGACAAGGAGTTGAATAGAGACACCACAAATATATTTCTTGAAAGGGGTCCAAGTAGCAGCATTCTGCAGATGTTCTAGAGTGGATCACGGACCCTGTATTCGTAACTAAAGGAGCAAGCTTCCACTATTGTCTGGGCCATAAAGGGATCCTCCCCTGAGTAATGTTCCCTCTGTTTTTTCATGTGTGGCTGATTTATTTAAATACGTTTGTCCCTTAGATAATTGTCAAGCTGTAGATCAGTCAACTGATATCTTAAAGCAGATGATTTAATCACCCCCACGGGAATTTTAAAGTTGTAGAATGTAGAACATCTTTTTACAGTCATGTATACTCCAGTACAGAAGTACAGGAATACAGTGAAAAGCTTTTACAATGGCTGCCTTTAATGGCATCTTCTTAGGTACAAGTACCTGGGTACAAATCTTAGATATAAAACAGGATTAAAAGGATATGTAGAAGCATTATTTACAGTGTCTGGTAAATTCAGTTAGAAATAAGATAGTTATAACATTGTTAAAGGATTGACATCACAGTCCAGTAAAGAATTTCCAATAGCAGCAGCTCAGCACATGGTCTGACCACCAGCGCCAGGCCCCAGTCCAACACCCTGGAGCGTCGGAGGCTGAGGGGTGACCTTGTAGAAGTTTACAAAATTATGAGGGGCATGGATAGGATAAATAGACAAAGTCTTTTCCCTGGGGTCAAGGAGTCCTGAACTAGAGGGCATAGGTTTAGGGTGAGAGGAGAAAGATATAAAAGAGACCTAAGGGGCAACTTTTTCACGCAGAGGGTGGTACGTGTATGGAATGAGCTGCCAGAGGATGTGGTGGAGGCAGGTCCAATTGCAACATTTAAGAGGCATTTGGATGGGTATATGAATAGGAAGGGTTTGGAGGGATATGGGCCGGGTGCTGGCATGTAGGACTAGATTGGGTTGGGATATCTGGTCGGCATCGACGGGTTGGGCCAAAGGGTCTGTTTCCATGCTATATAACTCTATGACTCTATAACTGTCTCGCTCCGCTCCAAGCCTCCAGTCCACTCCGCACCCGCACTCAGCTGCACAAGGGGAAACTGCACCAGGACCTGTTTCCCCTCACACTGCACTGGGACTCAATTCCCCTTACACTGCTCCAGGACTCATTCACCTCACACTGCACCAGGACTCACTTCCCCTCGCCCTGAACCAGGACTCATTCCCCTCGTGTTGCACTGGGACCTGCTTCCCCTCATTCTGCACCAGGATTCAATCACCTTGCACTGTTCCGGGACTCATTCCCCTTGCACTGCTCTGGGAGTCGCTTCCCCTCACGCTACATCGGGACTCATTCACTTCGCATTGTTCCGGGACTCGTTTCCCTTCACGCTGCACTGGGACGCATTTCCCCTCATGTTGCTCCAGGACTCACTTCCCCTCGTGCTGCTCCAGGACCCGTTTCCCCACATGCTGCACTGGGACTCGCTTCCCCTCGTGCTACTCCAGGACTGCCAAAAAGAGAGAAGCTTCAGGTGGAGTGTCATATTCTACCGCCATCTTGCCGTGGTTCAGAGGGAACACGCTCTGCTCCTGTGAACCTTAGCAGGATTAGGGTTGGAAGTCCTCTGCTGGCACTTCCATAGAAGAATGTGAAGATTAGAGTAATCTCCAGCATCTGCAGTACACACTTTTGTCTTCCATAGAATGTGCTACTTCCATGTGGCTGAACTTTAGTATTCATTGAACAAACTTTGCTAGAGTAAGTTGTTTTTCATGCTGTCAACCAGACCTTTCCTTCACCCTTCAGCTTTGGAATGTTTCACAATGTAAGTGGCTATAAGTGTGGGCAATACTGTCTGGATAAACTAGTCATCCAACAGTGATCTCTGCAACCAAGACATTGGAGAAATAAGAAAGAAACAGGGAAGCAAGAGATAGAAAATTGAGCGAATCCAAATCAAATCAGGTGCTGAGCAAAGTAAAGAGGGAAAGAACAGATGGACTAGGATAGAAAACACCATTTGTCTTCAAAGACAGGAAGGAAATATCACAATAAAATATTAAATTTCAATAGAAATGATTACAAAGACTCAAACACAATTTGCTCTTTAGAAATGTTAAAAGATCACACAACACTGGGTTACAGTCCAACAGGTTTATTTGGAAGCATTATCTTCCAATGGGCTGCACAAATGTCCTACTTCTGGACTGGACTGAGTGGGTGGCTTTGCAAAACCATGTATCTCCTCATTAACAGGTTCTCACCATTTTTAGCAGCTCTAACACATGGGTGCATTTAATGATAATTAATATACAAATGCACTCATTTTATAAAACTCTAAAGACGATTAAGGATGAGCTGCAATTTTCACAAGGCTAAGAGCAAAGTGGGCAAATTTCCCAACCACTTGTGGTAATTCACAATCCTCTAAGTATCTCTTCCTCACCACAAGCTTTTGGCTTATTATTAATAGTGAAAAATGTCAATAACCCTGTTATCAAGACGACAAAGTAAGGATCATTTCTTTAATAAATTTCACTTTCAATCACTTTGACAGCCTTGAGCAATTGAAGATTTTAGATGGACAAGTGACACCAGCATATAATCCTGGCTTGAGGGTGTTTATGGCAAGGGGATATTGTCCATACCTCTTAGCCAGGTGGCCTGGGTTCAAGTCTCATCTGCTCCAAAGGTGTGGAACAGTATGCCTAAATATATTGATTAAAAATATCTTTAATTCTGGATTTCTCAATTTGAGAGCTATGCTCAGCTGACAACAAGATAATAATTCTCACCACTTTTGAGCAAGACATTGTAATAACTGCAAAATTAAAGGATGAGTAAAGAGAACTTGCGTTCATCTTTCATTATCTCAGGACATTCCCAAGTGCCTTACAGCCGTTAAGTATAGAGACTGTAGAAACGTAGGAAACGTGGCTTCCAAATCATGCAGAGCAAGATCCCAAAAAACAATAAATGTGAGAAATTACCAGATAATCTGATTTGTCAATGTAGTAGAGGGAAGACTTATTGAAGACATTAGGGCAATTCCTCCCCTCTTCTTCAGAAGAGGTGCTGTGTTTACATCCACCTGAGAGGGCAGATGAAACCAAAATCCCATCTAGAAAAAATGTCATCTCTGAAAGTGCAATACTCCATCAATACTACAGTGAATTGTCAGCCTGCAGTACAAGAACCTCTGGGTTTCTTAAATAGATTCTGGCCACAGATGTTGCCATTTTCATTCCGGGCAAATTATTCAGATACGATTTGGCATCTGTTTCTGAAACAACAAAATTGTTATTAGAATTTCAATGAAGTGAAAATGATGTTGAGCAAAATGAGCACTGTGTTGATCTACATATATAATGCCGTATCTAACTGCCTCAGGCTTCACTTGCCTCATCACTTTCCTATGCAGCTTGTGTGTTCAGGCACTGTGTAAACCAAGTTATGCACTACCACCAAGCTCACCACCAGCTTCTCAAGGTCAACTAGAGATGGACAATAAATGCTGCCAGCCAGCAACGCCCACATCTCACAAATGAATAAATAAAAGAAACTACACAATGCATCCTATTCCAGCCAGTAGTGTGCAATACCCTATCGTGAGCTGACAGAACTCTCAACTTCAGCTGGCTGGGGTGAGAGAAGGGTGTTGACTCTAACAATGTTGAGTGTTTGTTAAACATGCAACCGCACATGATACAGTCACATTCTCAGTCACCGTGTAAAGAGCTGCAGTGTTGTGTTCACTGACCATATCGCTTTGTATTAAATAAACATCGAAGGAAACAGTAATGGGAGATTCCCCATGGTAGCCATATCTCATGTAATCCAACTACAGTCCTTGATGTTGCAATGGTTGTTTATACAGACCAGGGTTGAATTACAAGGGAGGTCTTTTTTGTATTTATTTCCACTGAATGCCATTGACATTATTTCTGGGGTCCTTTTGAGTTAATTCTACCAGGAATTACTTAGAACACCTCTGCATGAGAGTTAAAGAATATCTAAAGCCCTGTCTAAATCTCTTTAGATTTCAAGAGAATGCTTCTTTATTTTTTCCATACTTCAGTAAAGAACATAGATCTGTTTCCTGCACACCTTGTATCTTAGTCTCTGAGCAACAGAGATTGTAGAGAGAAAGCTCCAGAATAGACCTGTTCCTAGAAAAAGTGATAACTATAATGATTTCTGAAATTGCTCATTTTTATTTTGGTGACATTTTACAATATACCTTTCTCTGTTCTGATCTCTGTAATGGGAAATTTATAACGATGTTAGGTGACATCAGTGCCAGTTTCCAGGGAGAGAGCCTGTGCCAGAGAGAGATATACATCCTCACACCCTCACATAAACAACAGGAATTTGGAAGAAACACATCAGCGTTAGACTGTAATGGGTATTTATTTCAGAGACAAGCTAGAGGAGAGATATCCAAATAAGATACAAACTAATCATAGACCAGTGTCTATTCCATCCCCAGTTTTCTCCTGTGGCTGGTACAGTAACACTCACAAAGTATATACAGTTATGTTAAATGCCTGTCTAATACATAGCATGCTAGTATGCCTGAAAAATGCAGTGTCTATGCAATAGGTTTGCAGTGGCAATACCACTTAATCTGCATAGACCCCTTCAAATACCAAGTCTAAACTGATATCATGGCAAGGAATATCATAAGATCATGGAAAAAGAGCAGGAGGAGGTTAAGTAGCCCATCAAATCTATTCTGCCATCCAGTATGATCATGTCTGATGTGACTGTGGCCTTAACTCCCCTTTCCTGTCTGTTCCCCCATAATCTTGACTGCCTTATCAATCCAAAATCAAACTAAGCCTTGTGTGTATTCATATACTGCCAACTCAGGTAGGGAACTGCAAAGATTGACAACATGCTGTGAGAAGAAATTTCTCCTCATCTTCCAGATGGAAGATGCCTTGATTTTAAACTGTGCACCTGAGTTGTAGATTGTCCCACAGAAGGAAACATCTTCTCGGCATCAACCCTGAGAAGGCCCCACAGACTCCTATATGGTTAATTACCATTATTTCTCGTTCTTGTAAATTCTCATGAGTATTGATCCAAATTGATGAACTTCTCTTCATAAGATAACCAATTCATCATATGAAACAGCTAGGTAACCCTCACTGCATTGTTTTCAATTCAAGTATATCCCTCCTCAATAAGGAAACCGTGCACAGTCTTTTAGGTGTTGTCTCATAAGTGCACTCGACAGTTGTAGCAAGATTTTGCTATGTTTAGAAGCCAGAGTAGGTATGATAGGCAATGCCTGAGAATATAACTCTGTTCAGCGCTCTTGTGTTATGAAAATGCCAGGCAGATTAGACATGGGGTTAAATAAAGAAATCTGGGAAAAAGTTCCTACAAAGCAAAAATATCTGCGTGGCCTGTTGGTTCAAAATTCCTATTTTTAACTGTTCATTCTTTGTCATACTTTATAAGTTGAAAATGCATCGACTTCTTTAAAAAGAAAATCTATCCCTGTTTTCTCTAGTGGATCACAATTCACTCCAAAATATGCTGTCAAAATTATGAAGTTAAAACATATATTTCTTGTCAGGGGTCACTATTTCAGTAATAAATGGTTTGAAACAGTAACACAGAAAGGTTGGATAAAGTATTATGGTAGTATCTGAACAAGCTTTTTGAACCTCTCTTTTTCACACAGTTCCTCAAGTCCTCAAAAGCTGTGCAGAATTCATTGAAAAACATGGCATTGTAGATGGGGTCTACAGGCTGTCAGGAATTACATCCAACATTCAGAGGCTGAGGTAAGGCATTAATTACAACTTCATGCAATTTTATTAATCTGAAATGACTTAAGTTTGGAACTGCACTCCTCACTTAAATTCCTCAACAGTGAAGTAAGTGTTGTCGTCATGTCTGAATGGGTGTCAACACGTTGTGTTTGACCTTACCAATTTGTCAAACTTAAAGCTGCATTACAGACAACAATTGCCTTACTCAGTGGAAGTCATCTCAGCCTGAACCAAACCTTTGCTTTGTATGTTCCTGTAAATACCTCTGATTTTCCTATGCCTGGGTTTGTAACGGTGAAAGTGAGACACTGAGATTTGAAGAGATTGCTATGTTAAGTGCATTTTATTAATTGCAAAATTAAATATTAAGAAAGCTTGCCATGTTTTGTCTGCTGACTATTTTAATGAATAGATGCAAAAGGCATCTTGTCAATTTTCAATTCTTTCTCCTGGTGTGAGTGGAAGTAATAAAGGCCTCAAGTTTGAGGCAGTTACTTAACCCCTGGTGAAGAGGCCGGTGAAAATTTTTCAAATGAATCTACAATTCTGTATATGTTCTATATTGTCTGCCAGGGAAGAACTGAGAAATAAGAAAGGGATGATCACCATATTGGGATTGTATTATAGACCCCCCAATAGTCAGAGGGAAATTGAGAAACAAACTTATAAGGAAATCTCAGCTATCTGTAAGAATAATAGGGTAGTTATGGTAGGGGACTTTAACTTTCCAAACATCAACTGGGACTGCCATAGTGTTAAAGGCTTAGATGGAGAGGAATTTCTTTAGTGTGTACAAGACAATTTTCTGATTCAGTATGTGGATGTACCTACTAGAGAAGGTGCAAAACTTGACCTACTCTTGGGAAATAAGGCAGGGCAGGTGACTGAGGTGTCAGTGGAGGAGCACTTTGGGGCCAGTGACCATAATTCTATTCGTTTTAAAATAGTGATGGAAAAGGATAGACCCGATCTAAAAGTTGAAGTTCTAAATTGGAGAAAGGCCAATTTTGACGGTATTAGGCAAGAACTTTCAAAAGCTGATTGGAGGCAAATGTTCGCAGGTGAAGGGATGGCTGGAAAATGGCAAACCTTCAGAAATGAGATAACAAGAATCCAGAGAAAGTATATTCCTATCAGGGTGAAAGGGAAGGCTGGTAGGTATAGGGAATGCTGAATGTCTAAAGAAATTGAGGGTTTGGTTAAGAAAAAGAAGGAAGCATATGTAAGGTATAGACAGGATAGATCGAATCCTTAGAATAGTATAAAGAAAGTAGAAGTATACTTAAGAGGGAAATCAGGAGGGCAAAAAGGGGACATGAGATAGCTTTGGCAAATAGAATTAAGGAGAATCCAAAGGATTTTTACAAATATATTAAGGACAAAAGGGTAACTAGGGAGAGAATAGGGCCCCTCAAAGATCAGCAAGGCGGCCTTTGTGTGGAGCCACAGAAATTGAGGGAGACACTAAATGAATATTTTGCATCAGTATCTACTGTGGAAAAGGATATGGAAGATATAGACTGTAGGGAAATAGATGGTGACATCTTGCAAAATGTCCAGATCACAGAGGAGGAAGTGCTGGATGTCTTGAAATGGTTAAAGGTGAATAAATCCTCAAGACCTGATCAGGTGTCCCTGAGACCTCTGTGGGAAGCTAGAGAAGTGATTGCTGGGCCTCTTGCTGAGATATTTGTATCATCGATAGTCACAGGTAAGGTGCCGGAAGACTGGAGGTTGGCAAACGTGGTGCCACTGTTTAAGAAGGGTGGTAAGGGCAAGCCAGGGAACTATAGACCAGTGAGCCTGACCTCGGTGGTGGGCAAGCTGTTGAAGGGAATCCTGAGGGACTGGATGTACATGTGTTTGGAAAGGCAAGGACTGATTCGGGATAGTCAACATGGCTTTGTGCGTGGGAAATCATGTCTCACAAACTTGATTGAGTTTTTGAAGAAGTAATGAAGAAGATTGATGAGGGCAGAGCAGTAGATGTTATCTATATGGACTTCAGTAAGGCGTTCAACAAGGTTCCCCATGGGAGACTGATTAGCAAGGTTAGATCTCATGGAATACAGGGAGAACTAGCCATTTAGACATAGAACTGGCTCAAAGGTAGAAGACAGAGGGTGGTGGTGGAGGGTTGTTTTTCAGACTGGAGGCCTGTGACCAGTGGAGTGCCATAAGGATCGGTGCTGGGCCTTCTATTTTTTGTTATTTACATAAATGATTTGGATGTGAGCATAAGAGGTACAGTTGGTAAGTTTGCAGATGACACCAAAATTGGAGGTGTAGTGCACAGTGAAGAGGGTTACCTCAGATTACAATAGGATCTGGACCAGATGGGCCAATGGGCTGAGAAGTGGCAGATGGAGTTTAATTCAGATAAATGCGAGGTGCTGCATTTTGGGAAAGCAAATCTTAGCAGGACTTATACACTTAATGGTAAGGTCCTAGGGAGTGTTGCTGAACAAACAGACCTTGGCATGCAGGTTCATAGCTCCTTGAAAGTGGAGTCGCAGGTAGATAGGATAGTGAAGAAGGCGTTTGGTATGCTTTCCTTTATTGGTCAGAGTACAGGAGTTGGGAGGTCATGTTGCGGCTGTACAGGACATTGGTTAGGCCACTGTTGGAATATTGTGTGCAATTCTGGTCTCCTTCCTATCGGAAAGATGTTGTGAAACTTGACAGGGTTCAGAAAAGATTTACAAGGATGTTGCCAGGGTTGGAGGATCTGAGCTACAGGGAGAGGCTGAACAGGCTGGAGCTGTTTTCCCTGGAGCGTCGGAGGCTGAGGGGTGACCTTATAGAGGTTTACAAAATCATGAGGGGCATGGATAGGATAAATAAGCAAAGTCTTTTCCCTGGGGTCAGGGAATCCAGAACTAGAGGGCATAGGTTTAGGTTGAGAGGAGAAAGATATAAAAGAGACCTAAGGGGCAACTTTTTCATGCAGAGGGTGGTACATGTATGGAATGAGCTGCCAGAGGATGTGGTGGAGGCTGGTCCAATTGCAACATTTAAGAGGCATTTGGATGGGTATATGAATAGGAAGGGTTTGGAGGGATATGGGCCGGGTGCTGGCAGGTGGGACTAGATTGATTTGGGATGTCTGGTCGGCATGGACGGGTTGGACTGAAGGGTCTGTTTCCATGCTGTACATCTCTATGACTCAATCACAGGGGACAAGTCACTTTTAAACTCAATTCACTAATGTTTGTTTGTAAATGTGAGAGCAGCCTCTAGGCAGTACCTACACCACATATAGGTCCACTGAGTCTCAAACAAAAATAATGTGAGTCAATACTCCCCCAGGGTCCCCATAATCGCCATCAGGATCCCCCTGCCCTCAGCAGCTGGAATTAACCCCTATGAAGTCTTGGTTTGACAAGCTGCATCAGAAAACCTATTCTGCAACATTCTCTCTCCTTCCCTCCAAGTCTCTCCAACTCCACTCCTCCAACATCCTTCCCTTTCTCAGCATTATCACAAGCTATCCTCCCTGTACTAGCTCCCTATCTCGAGGGGATGCCTCTTCATGGAAGGTAATTCTGAACTGGTTAGTCACCCAAATATCAAATCAACTCCGTTGCCTGTCACATATGCACATGGTCACAGGGAGAACATTATCAGTCTTTTTTGTTCCATTTTTGAATGTTCATTGTTGTAGCAAGTTTGTGAAGATAAAGCCATTTGTGTCACATATGCTCAGATGTTTGAATGCCAACAATTGCATGTTTAGCTCCTCATTAACATTCAATGGGGATTTTAAAATTTGTTGTTCCTTGTTCATGAGGATCTTACACCACTGAAACGTTTGGTTTCCAGGAGTAATTTTTATCGTGCCAAGCTACACTTGCTCCAAGCTATTAAACTGTATAAAATTTCATCACTTCTACAAAGAAGTGAAAATCCTCTAGCCAAATGTTACATACAAAAAGACAGCAAATGAGTTGGCTTTCAGAGAAAGAATTTGCCCTCACAAGATGTATCTTACAACTAGTATTTTTTAAATTCAGTTCTCATTTCTAATCTGTGTGTTTGTGTGTTGCTTTATTACTTCTCACATTGAATAGCAAATAAATTCACTCTTTTGATAATTCAAGGAAGCCTCGTCAAAATGGCTCATTTTGAATGCACGTTGTCTGGGAGAAATGTATTCCCAAGGGCATGGATCTTTTGTACATTAACCTTGATGTGACTAACTGAGGGACGAGGTGAATAAAGAAGGAGGTTGAGTCCAGCCCTCCTCAGCTGGGAGCTTGACGATTTGAGATATCCCATCCAGAACCATAATAACTTGAGGAATCTTGCCTGGTGTCTGGATGTAACAATTAGACAGATGTATATTTACAGTAGGAAGCTGTTATCTACTAACATAAACAAAATAGAACACTACAGTTTTATAGATAATCTACTACTTTTATTCCTTCTAATCTTTAATAACAATAAACTGGTGTGCCCCATGTTTTCCTGTAAAGTTGCCAATTGGGTTGACTTCCTCAATACATTGAATAGATCTTGCAACTCAAACACATTTCTCTTGCTTGCCTTGGTTGCATTATGAGCAGCAGCAGAGTAAATTATTATCGGAAACATATTTAGCAAAGTAATTAACCTTCTCCGAGTTGTACAATTTGACTTGCTCTCTGAAGCCTACAGTTCAAAAAAGTGCTGTTCTTGATCTTGGAACATGATAAAAAAAGGATATGAAATGCAATTGTGACTGAATTGGAAAGCTTTTAAGTAAACCTAGACAAATAGTACAAGCTTTCTTTTGCAATCATTCAAGTTATCAGGAGAAAAGGCCTAAAATATAACGATAACCGTGTTTTGACAGCACTCCAAAGCTCATAGCACAGAAATGAAAATGCAACTGGTGAATGGAAACATCACCCTCTATAAATTCTCCTCCCAGTTATATAGTGTCCTGATGCAGGAATGTATTGTGGTCTTCTTCATCACTAGTTAAATTCCAGAATGGCATACTTAAAGCATTTACCCTCACGAAGAGCAATGTAAAGGTTCAAAACAGTGCTCAATACGCCTTATAAGGGCAATTAGGGATGAGCACTAACTGCTGGCCTTCCAAGCAATGTTCTCTTCCCAAAACCAAATGAAAAAAAATTACAGTGGAACAATCATATAGATGGATTACAAACAAAAATCAAAGTGAAAATTGAGATGTGCTTCAAGAAAGATGTTTACATGTCTGCTCATTACAGAATTAAATGCTTTATCCAAGCTTCAACATATTTAATTTAAACCCATAGGATCATACAGTTTCTACTAAGCAAAATACATTAGACTCCTTTCAGCTCCACCCTGTTATGTCATATTCTTTTGGTCTCATCAAAAACTGTAATAACTTTTCAATGTTGTTTAGAATGGTTTCAATATATGGGATAGATTTCCCACTCTGATCTGTATGGTAACAGGGTGGCTAGGGCAGAAAAATCTGGGAGGATGGTGTTAAGTGACTCCCCAAATCCTCAACCACTTCAGCAATTTTCTATCAGGAATGACATTTGCTATTGAGTACCCAGTGGCCCTGCTCATGTGAATTCTGGTGCAGTGGGAAGATCAAAACTCTGAAGTGAGATTCACAATGAAGGCTTCTTTACTCTGCAGTTTTGCTGTACCTAACTAGAGACTACCACTGGAAGCTGCTAATATCATCATCTTCAGACATATAAAATAGAGAGGAAATCTGCAAAAATAAATAACAGAATCATAGAACATAGAAGAATACAGCGCAGTACAGGCCCTTTGGCCCTCAATGTTGCGCCGATCCAAGCCCACCTAACCTACACTAGCCCACTATCCTCCATATGCCTATCCAATGCCCGTTTAAATGCCCATAAAGAGGGAGAGTCCACCACTGCTACTGGCAGGGCATTCCATGGACTCACGACTCACTGAGTAAAGAATCTACCCCTAACATCTGTCCTATATCTACCCCCCCTTAATTTAAAGCTATGCCCCCTCGTAATAGCTGACTCCATACGTGGAAAAAGGTTCTCATGGTCAACCCTATCTAACCCTCTAATCATCTTGTACACCTCTATCAAGTCACCCCAAAACCTTCTTTTCTCCAATGAAAACAGCCCCAAGTGCCTCAGCCTTTCCTCATACGATCTTTCTACCATACCAGGCAACATCCTGGTAAACCTCCTCTGCACCCGTTCCAGTGCCTCCACATCCTTCCTATAGTATGGCGACCAAAACTGCACACAATACTCCAGATGCGGCCGCACCAGAGTCTTATACAACTGCAACATGACCTCAGGACTCCAGAACTCAATTCCTCTACCAATAAAAGCCAGTACGTCATATGCCTTCTTCAACGCACTATTTACCTGGGTGGCAACTTTCAGAGATCTGTGTACATGGACACCAAGATCCCTCTGCTCATCCACACTACCATTAGCCCAGCACCCCATCTTTTTGTTACTCCTACCAAAGTGAATCACCTCACACTGAGCTACATTGAACTCCATTTGCCACCTTTCTGCCCAGCTCTGCAGCTTATCTATATCCCACTGTAACCTGCCACATCCTTCCTCACTGTCAACAACTCCACCGACTTTCGTATCATCCGCAAACTTGCTCACCCAACCTTCTAGCCCCTCCTCCAGGTCATTTATAAAAATGACAAACAGCAATGGTCCCAAAACAGATCCTTGCGGAACACCGCTAGTAACTGCACTCCAAGATGAACCTTTACCAGCAACTACTACCCTCTGTCTTCTTCCAGCCAGCCAATTCCTAATCCAAACCTCCAACTCACCCTCAATGCCATACCTCTGTATTTTTTGCAGTAGCCTACCATGGGGAACCTTATCAAACGCCTTACTAAAATCCATATACACCACATCTAACGCTTTACCTTCATCAACCTCCTTAGTCACCTTCTCAAAGAATTCAATAAGGTTTGTGAGGCACGATCTGCCCTTCACAAAACTATGCTGACTATCCTTGATCACATTATTCCTATCCAGATGTTCATAAATCCTATCCCTTACAATTCGCTCTAAGACTTCACCCACAACAGAAGTGAGGCTCACCTGCCTACAGTTACTAGGGTTATCCCTACTCCCCTTCTTGAACAAGGGAACCACATTTGCTATCCTCCAGTCTTCTGGCACTATTCCTGTAGACAACGAGGACATAAAAATCAAGGCCAATGGCTCTGCAATCTCCTCCCTTGCTTCCCAGAGAATCCTAGGATAAACGTCATCAGGCCCAGGGGACTTATCTATTTTCACCCTTTCCAGAATTTCCAACACCTCTTCCCTACATACCTCAAAGCCGTCCATTCTAATTAATTGTGACTCAGTATTCACATCGGCAACAATGTCCTGTTCCTGAGTGAATACTGACAAAAAGTATTCATTCAGTGTCTCCCCAATCTCTTCAGCCTCCACACGCAACTTCCCACTACTATCCTTGACTGGACCTATTCCTACCCTAGTCATTCTTTTATTCCTGACATACCTATAGAAAGCCTTTGGGTTTTCCCTAATCCTACCAACTAAGGACTTTTCATGTCCCCTCCTTGCTGCTCTTAGCTCTCTCTTCAGATCCTTCCTGGCTACCTTATAACTCTCAATCGCCCCAATTGAACCTTCACGCCTCATCTTTACATAAGCCGCCCTCTTCCCTTTAACAAGAGATTCTAATTCCTTATTAAACCACGGCTCCCCCACACGACCCTTTCCTCCCTGCATACAGACAGAAAGAGGCCATTCAGTCCATCTGGTCTGCACCAGCTGCCTGAGATGTCTGAAAGTACTCATCTTCGTTGATTCATGCCATCAAACATTAATGAGGTGGAATTACACTGAGCAATACAAGGGGTGTTTTTATTTATTCATGGGAAGTGGATATCGCTGGCTGGAGCAGCACTTGCTGTCCATTCGTGGTTGTCCTTGAACTGAGCAGCTTGCTAGGCCATTTCAGAAGGCACTTCAAATTCAATCACATTACTGTGGGTCTGGAATCATATGTAGACCAGACCAATGTAAGGATGTCAGATTTCTTTCTCAGTAATACTAATCGCAGAACACAACTGGTCCGCTAATGTCCATGAGGAAAAGAAACTGCATCCTTCCCTGCTCTAGCCTACATGTGACTCCAGACCCACAGCAATGTGGTTGATTCTGGGCAATTCGAGATGAGCAATAAATGCCGGCCTAGCCAGCAATGCCTTCATCTCATGAATAAAAGAACATAAATAGATGGGCTTTTGAGATAATCGCTAGTGGTTTCATAGTCAACATTTGGCTAGCTTTTAATTCCAGATGTTTGCTGAATTCAAAATCCAAACCAGAACTTTAGTCTGGAACTTTGCATTACTAATCCAGTGACATTACCACTACACCACCACCTCCCCACAAAGCTCCCTTGAACAGAAACATTAAACACTCAACCCTTAATCTGTTGATAGTTAAAGAGTAACTTCTTCTTAAATTAAACAGAAGAAGAGACAAACTCGTTTTAACTCTTTGACATAAAGTAGCACCCTCCCTACTTCAACCAGACAAGGAAAAAATTTTGTGATGCAGAAAAATACTGAATTAGTGGGGGAGTCAGACTTCATGCCCAACCCTCTTTGTAACTGTGATTCCAGAAGATTCTTTGCGGTGAGGTTCATTGAAAAGAATTGCCATACTTCCAGTCTTAAGACTGCTGTCTTGTGCTGGGGTAGAGGGGCTTGGTGGGAATAACATTACTAGTTTGGGTACATACCAAAACATGGAGTGAGCAACAGCCCTGTGCTAAAAAGGACAAACCAAAATGCATGAACCAGGCAAAAGCCTTCCCAACATTGTCCTACCATCGCTGGTCCCAAACACACTATGGCTGAAGTTTAGTGTTACCATAGCATTCAATACTAGAAATAGGCTCTTGATGTCTGCCCATCATCAATCCAATTCCCCATATCCCACTTTAGCAGATATATCCAACATCCGCCATCGCTCCTGGTGTAACTTGTAGACAGGACAGAAGTTTCTGCAGAGCTAGTGAAACAATTTTCTGCCACATTTCCAAATCCCAGTCACTGGATATCACCAAACAGGTGGTAGAATTTGAGAAAATTTTACCATTTCTTAGCACAATCATGTGTTAAGAGATATTAGGAAAACTGTAGGTACCTGTGGGTCTATGACCACTAAATGTTAGACAATAACTTCTCAAATGCATTTCACCTACAATCCCAACACCCAAAACCTAGTGGAGACTTTTATCCCACCAGTCCCAGCTGGATTCAAACTTAGGCACAATGTACTAATTTGTTTCATCATCCAAACCTCATGCAAAATTAAAAGGGCAAAATGCCAATGATTACCAATCTTGGCCCAACTCAAATTTAAACCAGTCATTATCAGTGTGAAGATCTTTGTCAGGTTGTCATTTGAAGAAAGCACAGTGACCCAATTAGTGAAGCAATTACAGTGTTGCCTCGTGAGTGGTGATTGCTGCTAATACATCATCAAACTAAAAACTAGCAATAAAGCATCAAATTACTATTCGCTGTCTGTCCCACTCCCGTGACAGCAGCTGGTGAAATAGGAGGGTAGAATGTCTGAATTCATGTCTCTGGCATAAGGATGTTTACTGTTGTTAAAATTGGTGGGCAGCCGCAACAGAGCTAAGGCAAAAAATTATAAATTGAATGTATATTCTTTCCTGGTGCCAATGATAAACTAAAACTAAACTAGACTCTCTGACAGATGATATGTCTTGCTTCTGATGAAAAGGTTCTACCTAATTTTCCATTTATTGATATCTAGTTTACAAGATGGAGAGCCTTTCGTGAGGCAAAGAGACAAAAACACATGGTCCCCAGAAAAGTCAGAGATCAGAGTTCACATCAGCTAGGGGTTCAAAGTTCTTACAAGTGAAGAAATTGCACACAGCAACAGTTCAGAGTTCAGAGCAGTTGAGAGCTAAGGGCTCAGGAAATAAATTGCAGAAGGGAAAAGCAGAAGTACTCTTCTAAATGATAGAGATCTATTGGACTGTGGTCCTTTAGTTCTGTTAACATTAGACAAATATTAGATTTGAAACTTTCTGTTATGCTTGTACTTGAAGATCCCACCTGGACTGAAGATATCCACTACCCCCATCCCATCTCAATGTCTTCACTCCCTCACCTCCATCCAAAAACTTTCCTTCACCCTGCCCCCTCTATTTACCCTCCTCAGCCTTCTTCATTGACTATCAACTCTTAATACAAAACCCTCTTTATGATTTTTAGTCATCTTTAACACCCTCCCCACCCCTAAAGCCAATCACTCAGTTTTCCCATTTATAAACATAATGTCTCTGGCTTATCATAACATTTGGAAGTGTTTGCCAAGTTTATAAGTCTGTCAAAATAAGCGAACATCCTTTGAATAAACATGAGACATGATTATTTTTAAAAGTTCATAAATCTGTCAAAATAAACAAGTTAATATTTCCCTAGACAGATATGCAAACAAACCCTGAATTACAGAACCTACAAATTTGAAGATTTCTAAAAGATCTGATATCTGTCAAAACTTTACAATGTCCAAACAGATGGCTGAGCTGTTCTGTAAATAATGAATGAAAGTCATCAGAAATATTTAAACAATTAGCTGTTGATCTCATATTGGGTTACACTTTTTATCTTATATAATATGTTAATGTTCACTATCTACAAGACATAATTCAAAAGGTAGCCAGATAAATTCAGATCCAACAACATTCAAGGAGTTTGACACCATCCAAGACATAGCAGCCCATTTGATTGGAACCATGTCCACAAACTTTATTCCATCCACTACTGATGCTCAGCAGCAGCATGTACCACCTACAAGAAGCTCTGTAAAAAATCATAATATTTAGACAACACCCCCCATCCCCACAGCCATTATCATCTAACAGGACAATGGCAGCAAATGCATGGGAATGCCACCACTCCAAGTTCTCCTTGAACCCACCAGCCTGACTTGGAAATGTATCAACATTCCTTCTGCGTAGCTGAGCCAAAATCCTGGAAGTCCCTTCCTTAACTCCAATGTAGGTGTGCCTACACAAATGGACTGCAGTGGTTCAAGAACATAGCTCACCATGACATTCACAAGGACAATTAAGGATAGACAATAATAGCTGGTCCATCCAGTGATGCCATCCTCCCACAAATAAGTTTTTAAAAATTAAAGAAATTCGCAAAGCAGCAGCAAAGCACTTATCCAGCAGTTTCTCTGTTCTAATGTATCTCAAGATTTTCCACTTTACTATGCTAAGGTTTCACTATACAGCTTTCCAGTTGTCAGAAGTACAAGCTGACAACTTCAGCCCCTTACCTTTTCCAGTCACAGCACTGGCATCACTCACTTTAGTAAACATCGATGTAAATCAGGCTATAGTATTTAATGATGAACTATAAAGTGGACACCATCATTTTTACTTATCTTTTACTCTTTCCTCTTTGGTTTATGCATGACTCCACTTGGAATCAGAAAACTTAGCCTCCTCACTGTTAGGTACAGAAATTCTGTAATGCCCACTTCCAGAGATCTGTCAATAATTTCTAAATAGCTCTCAGCCTGTCCCCTTTTCCATTTCCCTTTGTATAGACTGAAGCAAAAATGGCGGTGCTACATATGGATTAGAACTACTGCCACCAATTTCTTTCTCCTGACATTTAACATTTGACTGAGTTTTTGTCTGGGCCCTTACAAATGAACAGATCCATCCACTCATGTTGAGCCTGTTAGATTTACAATAGAATGGGTACACATCTCAATAGGGTGGCACGGTGGGTCAGTGGTTAGCACTGCTGCCTCACAGTACCAGGGATTCCAGCCTCGGGTGACTGTCTGTGTGGAGTTTGCACATTCTCCTTGTGTTTGCGTGGGTTTCCCTCCACAGTCCAAAGATGTTTAGGTTAGGTGAATTGTCCATAGTGTCCACGATTGTGTAGGTTAAATGCATTAGTCTGGGGAAATGTAGGGTAGGGGAATGGGTCTGGGTGGCCTGTTTCCATTCTGTGAAGTAAAGAAATTGATGTGACAGCTACATTCAAGCACGGTTCTATCACTGTCTGTATAACTTTGGGTAGATTGTGATCATTGCTATGAAGAGGTGAGGAGGGATATTGGCTCCCCTCCTTTTAGCCTATATTTATCAATAACAACAAATATTTTTATTTAATTTTAGTACACAGGCTATCACATCTCAATAGAACGTAGTTAATTAGATCAAAATGGAAGATTCAATTCCAAGCTGTTATTATTTGAAAGAGAAAGGAATTGTATTACTTACCACAAGAAAAGTATAATCACAAGTATCAGGTTAAACACGGCAGGGTGAGCATATCAAGTACAACAGGAAGGTAAAGGAAGATGCTATTTAAAGTTCTCAGAGTGCTTGGGTTCTAAGAGTGGAACCCTTGAGTCCATAGTTATTTAACCATTCTAATTTTGTAAGTTTCAGTTGAATCTGCTTCCACCACACGTTGACGTGGTGAATTCTGCATCACAACAACTTCGACAAAGCAGTTTTCAAAATACAAACAATAAACTTTCTGTTAACATCTGAATCATTATGAAAAGAATTATCTGGCAAATCTTTCTTCCATTGATTTCAAGGCACACAACCTGATGGCATACATAATGTCAACACATATTGGCTTGTCACTTATTCCTACTGTCATTAACATGAAAATGGCTGTGCCAAAATGTTGGTTTTCATGAAAAACAGAGGGTTAGTGAACACCTGCCCATCTTTACAGTGCGCCTTTTCTAGCTTATCCCATTTGGCTGTGTTTCTTTGTGCCACCATGATTTCCTCCCTAAATATTTCTTTCCTCACTAATTCTCCCTGCTCTAGCACAATGCTCCTTAAAACCTCCCTCCGTGATCCAGCTCATCATCACCTGCCCTAAAATCTCCTTTACTGGCTTGGCATTGCACTGTGCTGGAATTGAACTAATGTGGAATCCCTTGGAAAATTTTACTGTGTGAAAACAATGCTATAGAAATGCAAATTATGGATATTATCAATTCCATACTGTAGGGAATCTAATCTAATCAAACACAGTGACCCAAAAGGTGTCATCATTTATGCCTCACTGCAGCCTGTCAGCAACTGACAGGTAGAACACAGAACTGGAGCTCGAGAAAGACTTTTACAAAGTTATTTTGAAAGATACGATTGTCGAAACGCAACACCCACATCCGAACTTGTGCAATCAGATTGCTTCATAATTTAAGGTTTTTACAGATACAGAAAAAATGTAGTTTGTTTAAAAGAAAAAAAGTACTCCTATTCTTATACACCTAACAAAAACAAGATGAGAAGTGTTCAAAATACTTTGCAGGGCAGGCAGCATTTGGTAAGAGTAACAAGGTTAACAAGCAGATATCTTCCAGTAATGGTCTGGGACTCACCTCCCAGCTGCAAAGCTGGTAAGAGACCCACAGCGCAACTTGTGATGAGGATCTGCCTGATCCTCTGACAACAAGGCAGTTCTGAGGACACCTTCATAGAGAATTAGGCCATCAGGGTGATAGGCCATCCTGACAGGAACTGCCAGTCAATCGCTAGCAAGCAGCATATGCACTTGATTGTGCTGTGTAGAAGTCATGGCTGCTTCAAACAACCCCAGTATCCAAGAATCCAGACCAACAGCAGTTGGAGTTTGATTGGTGATGTCTGAGGATTGGGGGCAACGGAGAGGTGATGGGTGCCAGGATGGTCAGAGACAGCATGGGTCGCCAGCCACTCTGTGCCCTATGTCTGTGCCCTTGATGAGATACCTAGGGTCTTTGATTGACATTCTGCATTCCCCTTCATCAACCAAGTAACCTGCACTCTCGTTGCCTCATGCACCAACTTCATCCCAACTTCAGTGATGAGCTGAAGAAGGTCTTTCTGTTCCAGAATGGGTAACGTAAGGCCTTCAATTGGCAATGGGTCAGGAATATCACCAAGGACATACAAACCCAAAATGTAATTCTGTTAGAAACAGGGATCAGATACATCTCCACCCCACCTAAGTTCATGATTGGGCAATAGCTTTCAGGGTAGGACTTCCCCTCTAAGGGACATATGCCACACTCCGTGCCAATGTACTATTGCTGTGGGGCAGTCTTGTTTAAAGTCAGTTGACTCAAGACGTGAGTGAGTAACACACACCAACACCTGTAAAAGTTCATACTGAAGAATTACTTTCTATTAACATCTTACAACAATAAGACCAATGAAAACACTTTACAAGCACAAAGGACCAATGTTAATTCTGTGCAAGTAGATGAGCATTTAATGAGTTAAAATCAGGCCCAATCATAGTTTTAGAAATGCATATCTCTTTCTGAATCAGGCCAGAGACAATGTATGACTGGTGGTCTTTTTTATTATAAATTAAACATAAGTAAATACATTGAGGGAAAGTACTCTTTTAGCTTATTGATGCTCACCCTTTCTCAAACTTGCTATCAGCTTGAAACTTCCATTACTTAAAGACATCACCTGGAAGCTACCTCATCACTCTCATTACCAATTCCACCATTGTTGTTCACCTTTCCAGTTGCCTATTTAACATTAAAATTAAATTGAGTCAAAAATTTCTCCAACACAATGTTGACAAACCAAAGCCTTTTTACCTTATTGGTATCTATCAGGTATTTACCTTGACTTCACTAACTTTCCATGCCACTTCCTGGTCTTTGCTCACAGGTACAATGGCTTTACATTTTGTTCGACCCTGAAATGTCCTTCCTAGGCCCTGTCTAATGCCTAATCAAGACCACTTCTGTCATCTCAAATTTATTAGCACAGTCATCTCTACCTCTTCCCGAGACGTAATCCAAGCTTGTAACAAATTGAGGATGGACTTCTCCAAAGCTTCTCATGTTGGTCTTCCCATCTCCATTCTGCATGAAAGCAGGATGCTTCTCTCTTCGTCTTCTCTCTTGAGAAACGCAGCCCTTGCGCGGTACCTTCCTGTGCTTTCTGCGCCCCAGGAGATTGATAATAAGAATCTCTCACTCAATTTTAAAATTCCTTGATAGCCTTTTCCCACCTTTGCCCAGTTGTCATCTTTCAACTACACAGACACCTTGCTACCCTGACACAGGATGCTGCTTCAGTTCCTCATAGTCATTCTTACATCCTTCTCTGTGCCATTTACTCTGCTTTCAATAGCCTCCTTAAAGCACTTTCCTCTGACTCTGTAGTTTGTTTAGTTCCTCTTCGACCTTTCGTTCTCCTTTAAAGAGCACAGGAACAGGAGTAGGCCATTTAGCCACACGTGCTTAATTCATCATTGTTAATGAGAGCTCAATGTCATTTGCCCAATTTGCCCAACTTAGATTAGATTACTTACAGTGTGGAAACAGGCCCTTCGGCCCAACAAGTCCACACCGCCCCGCCGAAGCGCAACCCACCCATACCCCTACATCTACCCCTTACCTAACACTACGGGCAATTTAGCATGGCCAATTCACCTGACCTGCACATCTTTGGACTGTGGGAGGAAACCAGAGCACCCGGAGGAAACCCACGCAGACACGGGGAGAACGTGCAAACTCCACACAGTCAGTCGCCTGAGGCGGGAATTGAACCCGGGTCTCTGGCGCTGTGAGGCAACAGTGCTAACCACTATGCCCCCGTGCCGCCCACTTGTGTGCTATCACCAGGTTATTTCATTCAACAAAGTTTCCTCGGTCCTCAGTATCCACTTCTGCTTCCCTCAGGCATGGACAGTGTTTGGGGATGTTTCCTTTTCATGATGAGAGCCAAAGATATATGAGCTGTTTGGTCCTAATGAAAGTTGACAGTGATTTCCGCTATGGATTTGTAATTCACTGCAGCATTACAGTTTCACTAATCAATTGAAAGTAATGTAACTCTCTGTAACTATAGTCCAGGTCAGACTGGAAATAATTTCCATGTTTTTCACTGAAATAGTACTCCAGATAATCATTGCATCATCATATTATTGAAATCTTAATGTAAGGACCTCAAATGATAATGTCCTTGTGCCTGCTCTTGCAGGCAGGAGTTCGGAACAGAGCAACGTCCTGACCTGACTAAGGAAGTATATCTACAAGACATCCACTGTGTGGGCTCCCTCTGCAAACTGTACTTCCGTGAGCTGCCTAACCCCCTTCTCACGTATGAGCTCTACAAAAAATTCACAGTGAGTATACATCCTCTTCTGTCTTTGGCTATCTCCACATCCCAGTGATTTGTGCTGGGTTCTGTCCCACAGGTAAATGTTAATCCTCCAGCAGCTAGGGGGTGGCTGTTCTTCCTGGACACTGAGTGTTGAAAGGGTAGTCAATTTCTGTAAAGTTGAGAAGGGCAACCACCATGATCATATTCAACATAGCAGATGGTTGGTGCACATGGGTAAAGTGACTTCGCTAAATAACATTCAAAGCTGACTTGCTTTACTTCCCTAACCTGCTGATGTTAAGTCATAATCATGCTACTTGTTCATGCTAATATCAGCCTGCGGGGCTCAATACCACACTGGGTATCACACTTACTGACTGTGGGATATCGTCACATGTTGGGCTCACAAAAGTGTTAAGCTCCCTGTGAGCAAAGACAGTCAAGTGGAGGAGTGATAGACTAGCATCTGATGACACAGAACTAACTGGAGATTTAGGTCTCTGTCAATAATTCCCCACAGATTGGCATCCCACTTCTATCTCTCTTTGCTAAAGTTAATAATTACTTTCTAAGGTAAGGCCCTCAGCAAATATGAAAACTTTATTTCTCACTTCCATTTGACTTACTGACTTTTTTCTGAACAGAAGCTATTTATTGCAAACTAAAGGCTTTTACTTTGATGTGGGAATGTTGTTAGTCATTGTTCCTTAGCCTTTCCCTTGGTCCCATCAGTAACAGGAATAGTGCAGGCCCCTGGTCATACACATGCTCACATAACAGTAATGTTCCTGGAGGCACTATTCCATTGGCAAAGGTCAAAAATTCCTACATTCATGTGTCTGATTTAGGAGCTGTGATTTGGGTTGAATTAGCAAGGCTGCCTCCAGGCATGCAACATAATAGTTAGTCCCATTCCACATATTGGAGCCTACATTTCATCATCTGGTGCATGTGAGGCCTGCAGCACAAGCCATACCAATAAAATCTGGTGCAGTAAATTCTAAATATATCATCTGTGCTTACTGGTCTCTTAAAGGGGCTTTCTCTTCCCAAAGGGTGGGAGAACATGGACATACTCTACCATTGGCTAGTTATTGCTTTGGATGTCTAGACTTCTGTATATGTTTTTGCTTTCCACTTATGTTTTCTTTTTGGCTTTTGCTGACTTCAGACTGGTACCTTACAAGGTAATCCATATGGAGCTTTCACCACATTCTATAATTGAAATAAGAAAGAGGAGGAGACAGAGGAATTTATTTGAAAGTTGAAGCCTTACTAACTAGCTTGTTAACATATGTAAACACATATGCTGTCACTGCATGTATAGACATATTCATATACATGTTCATTTATACCATTTGAAGAACATTTGTATACATTGGTACAAGCACACACATATGAGCAAACAGAAATGAGGGAGGTGGAGGTGTAGCGATAATGTCACTGGACAAGCAGTCCAGAATGCTAGGTGAGGGGACGTGGGCATCAATCCTACCCTGGCACATTGTGACATTTTAATCAATAGAACCTGGAGTAAGGAACTGGCCCAGTGGTGATCACAGTTGATTGTCCCACTGATGTGCTTTGCATAACCACTGGCCAACTTGGCACCCTAAAACATAAAATATTGTTTTCAGTAACTTTCTCCGCTCGGCAACCAATTAACAACCTCCAGTCTGCAACAGTCTGAGCGAAGCCTGGTGTAATTTTACTGCAAAACATTTCACCAAATTCTGTTGTCTTCACTGACAGGAGGCAGTCTCTGCTCAGTCAGAGGAGGAGCAGCTGATCAGAATACAAAATGTCATCAAAGAGCTACCTCCTGCACATTACAGGTAATAAAGCAGGCTCTCCAACTTCTCTTGCTGTGCTAAACAATACCCCGCCCATCATTTGAAACTGCACGTAGCTACATTTTTCAATGTGCTAACTCTGTTTTAGGCAGCTAACAGGGAACTAAAATCTCAGCAACAGAATCATTCCTAGGTAAAAGGACTCCTTGGGGGAATGCTGGTGTAAAATACAGTTAGAAGAAAGGAGGGCAAAAGAATGATATCTTGTTTAAACGTTTATTTTGTATGTTATATTATTCCAACTCCAAGATATAGCAGAGCTTTGAAACACAGAACCCAGCTCAGTCTGGTCCATGTCTGTGCTCCCAATTTATTAAGGCTAGCACTTTATTTTATTCACTCTTTGAATGCGGGCATCGCTAACTGGGCTGTCATTTCTTGCCCATCCCCAGTTGCCTGTGAGAAGGTGGTGGTGAGCTACCTTTTTTAATTGGCAATTTGAAATGTAAGAGAATATGAGAGGATTATTTTACAAGCTGCTTTCCCCAACAGTGTATGTTGGACAGATTGTTCCTGGGAAAGCATGGTTTGAACTTGAGTGATGTCTGGTCTGGTTACATTAAATCCTTTGCACCTATGCATTGTAACACCAGTATATTTATTTTGATGGTTGTGAACATCTTTTTTGGAAAAATACATATATTCTTGTCAATGCAAAAGCTAAATATTTTTGTATTTATTCTTCTTTTTAAACATTCAATATTGGGTAGCTTTTGTTCATAAAATAGTGATAATCTCATTCTTATTTTTATTTTGCTTTCCCATCTTCCTCATGTAGAACTCTGGAATACCTGATCAAACATTTGACACATATTGCTTCCTTCAGCACGATGACAAACATGCACTCCAGGAATCTGGCCCTTGTCTGGGCTCCCAATTTATTAAGGTTAGCACCTTATTTTATTCACTCTTGGGATGTGGTATCGCTAACTGGGCCATCATTTCTTGCCCAATCCCATTTGCCAGTGAGAAGGTGGTGATGAGCTGTCTTCTTGAACCGCCATAGTCCATTTGGCACAGGTATCCCACAGTGCCATTAGGGAAAAAGTGCTGAAATGTGTCCTAGCGACATGGAAGGAACGGGGGTGGAGGGGGGGGGGGGGGGGGGGGCGCGGTGGTGGGGAAGTGTTGGCGATGGGGTGATTTATTTCCAAGTCTGAATGTTGAGTGACGTGTAATGGACTTTCAGGTGCTTGTGTTCCCATGCATCTGCTGCGCTTGGCATTTTAAATAGAAGCAGTCATAGAGTCATGGAGATGTACAGCCCGGAAACAGACTCTTTGGTCCAACTTTTATATGCCTATCAGATATCCCAACCTAATCTAGTCCCACCTGCCAGCACCCAGCCCACATCCCTCCAAACCCCTCCTATTCATGTACCCATCCAAATGTCATCCAATTGTACCAGCCTCTACCACTTCCTCTGGCAGCTCATTTCATATACGCACCACCCTCTGTGTGAAAAAGTTGCCCAGTTATGGATTTGGAAGCTGTTTTCTATGGAGGATTGGTGAATTTCTGCAGTGTCCCTTGTAGATGGTGCAAACCGCTGCAACTGAGTGTTAGCTGTGGAGTGAAACGATATTTTAGCATGTTGTGCCACACACATTAATTGCTTTACTCTGGATAGTGTTGAGATTCTTGAGTGTTATTGAAGCTACACCCATCCAGGCAAATGAGGAGTATTCCATCACACTCTTGACTTGAGTCTTGTAGATGGTGGACAGACTTTGAGAGTCAAGCATTAAGGTTAGCACTTTTATTTTATTCACTCTTTGAATGCGGGCATCGCTAACTGGGCTATCATTTCTTGCCCATCCCCAGTTGCCTGTGAGAAGATGGTGGTGAGCTACCTTTTTTAATTGGCAATTTGAAATGTAAGAGAATATCAGAGGATTATTTTACAAGCTGCTTTCCCCAACAGTGTATGTTGGACAGATTGTTCCTGGGAAAGCATGGTTTGAACTTGAGTGATGTCTGGTCTGGTTGCATTAAATCCTTTGCACCTATGCATTGTAACACCAGAGCTGCAAGATTCCATGCCTCTGATCCACTATTGTAGCCACAGTACTTTAATGGCCGGTCCACTTCATTTTGTTTTCAACTTTAAGTCCAGGTTATCAATAATGGTGGATTCAGTGATGGTTATACCGTTGAATATCAAGGGACAATGATTAGGTTCATGCTCATTGGAAATGCTTGCTGCCTTTCACTTGTGCAGTGGATATTGTCCAGATAGTGTTGCATTTAGGCATGGACTGCTTCACCTAGCCAAATTTAGCTCAGTCTACTTAGAACACAGCGCATAGTTATGAAGAATAGAAAATTTAGCAGGTGAAAAAATAATTAATGCACTAACCACAATTTAGCATGTGGATTAATAACAACGTAATAGCTGATTACCAACTTTGAGATGACTGTAGCCACCTTAGTTGAGCTATCTCCTACTTTCTGTAAAGATGAAGACAGACAAAATTTAGTTGCCTGAATTCTAATTCACAGAGTCCTGGTTAGTCATCGCCTCTGTGCTTATTGACCCACATTGCCATGTCCAGAAATGCTACCAATTAAGTTACAGAATATGTTCTTATCTAACTGCAGCTTGTCCATCCCTCTCTCTGTAACCTCCTCCATCCCAGCAATTTTAAGACTGTAAATCATAGGAGCAGAAGTAGGCCATTCAGCCCATCAAGTTTGCTGCAACATTCAGTGAGATCATGGCTGATCTGATAATCCTCAGAAAGAGGAAATTCCTTCTAATTTCTGTCGTAAATTGATGACCCTTACTCTAAGATTAAGCCCTCTGGTTTCCCATACGGGGATACAAGCTCTCTTCATCTATGCCATCAAGACCCCTAGAATTGCATATATTTTAATAAGATCTCTGCCTATCCTTCTAAATTCCAATGGAGAGAAGCCTAACCCACTTACCCTCTCCTCTTAAGAGAATCTCTCCCTACCTGGAATCAGCCTACTGCTCTCCAATGCCAGTATATCTTAGCTAAGGATCCAAAATCTTTCAAAGCACTCCTGCTGTGGTCTGATTGGTATAATCTTAGCAAGACCTCCCTATTTTAATATTTTATTCCCTTTGAAATAAAGGAAAGCAGTTTCCTGCTGACCTTGGATGCTAGTTTTTTGTGATTCATGCACAAACTGCACACACACACACATACATACAAAACAGGCCTACAACATCAGATTCAGAAACATGCAGCAATTATTTTCTTCCCAAAATGAAAAGACATGAGTGGCATGGTGGCTCAGTGGTTAGCACTGCTGCTTCACAGTGCCAGGGACCTGGGTTCAATTCCATGCTCAGTCTGTGTGGAGTTTTCACATTCTGCCAGTGTCTGTATGGGTTTCCTTCGGGTGCTCTGGTTTTCTCCCACAGTCCAAAGATGTGCAGGTTAGGTGGATTGGCCATGCTAAATTGCCCATAGTGTTCAGGGGTGTGTAGGTTAGATGCATTCGTCAGAGGAAGTATAGAGTAATAGGGTAGGGGAATGGTTCTGGGTGGGTTACTCTTTGGAGGGTCGGAGTGGAATTGTTGGGCCAAGTGGTCTGTTTCCACACTGTAGGGATTCTATGATCATTCTACGTGTAAGAAATTTCATTTTCTTCAGTGCTGGAGACCAGCAGCTCATTAAAGTCTCATTTAAAGCTTCCAGTTGTAACAAATAAAGCAGCAGTTCTTCTCACCCAACTGTGAAAATAGAATCACTTTTTTCTGATTTACCCAGATACCACATTAATGAGAGATGGTGGCAATATAGTAATGTTACTGAGCTAATAATGCAGAGACCCAGGCTAACATTGAAATCCCACCACTTAGCTGCAAAACTCACATTCTGGTCATGAATATTAAGCATAAATCTAGCTTCGGTCATTATGACTAAGACAACAATCTCTGAGTTTTGTAAAACTCCTCCTGTTGCATGACTACAACTGCAAAGTACTACAGTTGCTGGAAATCTGAATAAAATCAGAAAATGCTGAAAATACTCAACAGGTCAGGCAGCATCTGTGGAGAGAGAAACAGAGTTAACATTTCAGAAGATGACCTTTAATATGCACTGGAAGAGGAGCTAGCGACAGTAGTTTTTGCTCAAATGTAGAGACAAGGCAAGGGAGAGATGGACAAATAACAAAATGGAAGGTCTATTTTGGGAGGCAAGAATGCAGGAGAGATTAAATCACAAATGGGATGTTGGTGCCAGGTAATTGGGAAAAGAAATAGGTTATGCATCTGAGGAGATATGAATGGCTATATCAGGATTCAGAACTGAGAGTAATGTAGGATGGCAAGTTAAAATGACAGGTACTGGAAACTCAGGGTCACAGTTGCAGATGGAATTAATTACAGTGATCACTCTATTTGTGTTTGTCTTCAGTGTGGAGAGTCAATTATCCTTCCTAAACCTTTACCACCCGACGCCTGGAGGAAATCGCTTCACCTTCCGCCTTGTGACCCTCCAACCACACGGGATCAAAGTCAAAGTCAATTTCACCAGTTTCCCCATTTTCCTCCCCCTCACCTTATCCCAGATCCAACCTCCCAACTCAGCACCGCCCTTTTGAACCATCCTACTGGTCCATCTTCCTTCCCACCTATCCGATCCACCCTCCTCTCCAACCTATCACCTTCACCCCCAACTTCATCTACTTATCGCATTCTCAGCTACTTTCCCCATCCCCCTCCCATTTATCTCTCAGCCCCCTTGGGCCACCCCCTTATTCCTGATGAAGAGCTTATGCTCGAAATGTTGATTTTTCTGCTCCTCGGATGCTACCTGACCAGCTGTGCTTTTCCAGCATCACACTCTTCGACTCAAATTATCTGTGCTAGCTGTCAGATTAGTTACCATGGCCTCAGCACTGAATGAAGAAAAATGAAATCTGACCTGGAAAAGGTGGCGCATTCTTACTGAAATCATTTCAGCATTATATTAAACTCACCACCCAGTGGGTCCAAAGCAAACATGAAAAATGAGATCATCTCCAGGCGGCCAAACTCTCGTCAGATGTTTTTTCACTGGGACCAGATGCAAATGACCCAAAGTTATTTGAGTGACTAATTCAAGTGCTTGATGATTCTTCCCATTTTAGAGTAAACTGTTGGGCCAATGTTATGACACTGTTTATAAACAGGAAAGACCAATGTGTGGTCTGACATGCACTAACTCAAACCTCTCAGTCCTGAGGCCCCACTCAGACAGCACTGTGAAGTTAAGACTTGGTGTGTGGGCTCGGTAGGAAAGAATTACATGTGGCCCATCAGAGCAGAAGCAATTGTGGTTTCTATATTCAGTAATAGGAAACCCATTGGTAGGGGTGGGGGATGGCAATGTTTCCTCAGCCGTGCCTGAATGTGCAGCCCCTCCAGCCTCAACTATCACCAGTGATAACAGAATGTTCAGCTGTCATGTTCTCACATGTTTCACTAAATCAGGCAGACTTGTCTCTTCGTTCAGTTCCTTGTGACAGATTATAGCAGACATAAGAATGGAGACTCTTTAGACTTAGTGTCTGCCCCAGGACACCGTCCAAGGAGTTTCTGCAGATCCCCCAAACTGTGGACTCTAGGTTCTGCGTATATGTTCAAATGCAAGTGCTAAAATTGCAATAGAGTGGGCGTTGCCAGCCTCATTTACCTCTTTGTCCCAGAGAAGGTCAGACATCTGATAGAAGAATTCATTGTGGGCTACTGCACAGTCTGGAGACTTTGATATGGAGGGATCGAGGATTCAGAAAACTCCCTGGAGATCAAGCCACAATTCCCATCTTCCCAGCCAGCCTGAAGACATGGATGATTTGGCCATGGTACTACTGATCTCAGCAAGAGACCAAGCATCAAGGAGGGCCAGAAAACTAGAGGACTCTTCAGTACAATAGTTGTCTTCCAAACCACGTTATCCTGACTTGGAAATATATCATCATTCTTTCACTGTTCCTGGCTCAATCCTGGACCTCCCTTCTTAACAATACTGTGATGTTTCTACTCAACGTGGACTGCAGTTGTTTAAGAATACAGCTCAATACCACCTTCTTAAGGTAATTAGGAGTGGGCAAAAAATGGTGGCCCAGACAGTAGTATTGATGCCCCATGAATGAAGAAAAGCTAATGCCTACCAGATACCTACTGGGGAGCTTGAGAGGAAGTTTTAACTCAGAGGTGTTGTTGTATTAGAGACCCTGTCGACAACACCAATCTGAGTGCATAATAAGTCTCCTGCCACTCCCTCCCGCTAAGGCACATCAGATAACCAAAAGCTTGGTAAAAACGAAATGCATCTTAAAGGATGAGATAGAGGTAGAGAATTGTGAATGCTAGAGGAGGATTAATGAGCTTAGGGTCTTGATGACAGTGCAGGTAGATTTAAAGGAGTTCACATTCCTTAAGGAGTACTAGCTTCAAGTGCTATGAAATCTACACTCCTACATTGTCTCTATTGCAATGCCCCTAAGATAGCACATTAACACACTCAAAATTCAAACCATACAGAAATAGATGTCCATGGAATGCAAGGATCCCATGGGAAATTCCGGTTCAAAATTATCAGTTTGGTTTCGGCTATTATAGGTTCTGTTTTAAAATGTAGTACTACATACCAATCAACTCTTTTGACATGATATTTACAATCCTGGTGCTTTTCTCTCACACAGATCAAAAGAAATAGAAGGGTCTGGATATAACAACGATGCTGCATTTCTGGAGGTTCGAGTCCAATCTATTGTTATTGAATTCATCCTGAATCATGTCAATCAACTCTTCATTAGCAACACAGTCCAACCTGGGCAGGAAACTGAAGGTAGGTGTGGGAAATGCAACAACCACGTATTTCCGATCTCAACCACCAGAAATAAGTGCGAGCGGAATGCTCATACTCTGAGAACAGTCTGTTATCTATTTGCCCTGCAGAAGAGGGTGGTGAACTGCCTTCTTGAACCACTGCAATCCTTTGTGAGCATAGAGTGTTGGCTGTGAAATATTCTATACAGACACTTTTACCAGCTTATTACTCAGAAAATGCATTTACCCAGGTGCTCTTCCTATATTGTGACAAACAAGAGCTACAGTTCAAACTTAGCCCATACTAGTCACCCAAAATCCATCTGATTTAATCTCATTTCCTAGCACTTGGCCTGTAGTCTTGTATGCTATGGTGTTTCAAGTGTTCAGTTAAATAGTTATTAAATGTTTCAGAGTTCCCATCTTACTATCCTTTTAAACAGTGAATTCCACATACCCACAATGCCCTCCTAATGTCCTGCACCTTAACTTAAAACTGCGCCCCATGGTTACTGACCCTTCTAGTAAAGAGATAGGTTAGATAGGAATCTCCCTGTCTGTTCTCCTCGGAAAGTTATACACCTCAATCAGATACCCCTCCAACTTTTCCTGTTCTAAGGAAAACAACCATAACCTAACTGGTCTCTCTTCATAACTGAATCATTCCAGTCTAGGCAACATCCTGGTGAATCTCTTCTGCACTCTTCCTGGTGCAATAACATCTTTCTCACAGCACAGTGACTAGATTCGCATACAGTACTCCTGCTGTGGCCTGACTAACATGATACACAGCTCCATTATAACTTTCTTGCTCTTGTATTCACTACCTTGACTAATTAAGGCAAGTATTCCATACGTCTTCCTAACCACCTCAATTCCCTGTCCTGTTACCTTCAAGCATCTATGGACATGCTGACCAAAGTCTCTCTGATCCTTTGTACTTCCCATGGTTTTGTAGCACTTACATTTAAAACTGTGGTAAAACTTGAAGCCGCAACATTTAAATTACTGACACACCCCTGAATAACAATCAGAAATGCAAACATCGAAGGTTGGTTCAGGTTAGATTTCTAGTAAGCTACATTCATCGTCAATGCCATTGTTCAGTGGCATACTAACCATGCTCATGCACAAACATAGCTATGTATACCCACATAGGCAGCTGCCTAGAATAAAGATGGCACTGCCTATACTATTACCAACTGGGTAAACACAGCATCAGGATCCTTTTCTTTAAATGGTTGTAGGAGTTGTCATCTAAGTTTGAAATATTGGTGATTTCACACATTGGATGTGATAGAGTGGCAAATAAAAGAAATATGCATCTTCATAAATAGCATTCCCCTGATTGATACAATTTATCTCCACAGCACACAATCCTGTTGTGAAATGCAAATCACTCCCTATTGTTCCACCCTCAATGAAGCTTTTAAGCTTAGAGGAAGCCCAGGCCAGGACTCTGAGACCTGACCATCCTGCTCGTCTTGATAAATCGCACTGTGCTCCAATGGACACTGGACCTGCTGCTGGGACTATTTATCACACTGTCATTGATCTGCCAGATCCCAGGTAAGCACATTTCTCAAACCCCGTCCCTTTCATGTGGCTCTATGGACAGAAATCTATCTTCTGCCCCCCCCCCCCACCACATCCCGCAGCTTCGAACATTAACCACCCACTAGAAGTTCTCCATCACTTTCAACGGTTCCTGAGGTTTTTTTCTAACATGTGAGTTCTGAAGCATCATTTTATTTAAATCTGTTACCATTTAATTACTTTGAAGTTAATGCTATCAGAACTAATCACACAAAGCAGAGATTTGTTGGATTCAAGTCTGCACTGATTTCAGAGAAAGTGACATCTCAGTTTCAGTGGGTCAATGAGGAGAAATGACCAGGATTCCTCCTCTGAAGCCAAATCAAACAAACATTTGTCAAAGAGGGAGGTTTTAAGCAACATGTTAAAGGAGAATTGTAATCCAACTAGAGTCTAGGCAAGGGTTACCACTTGGTTATGACCCTGAGAGAGGGAATAACTGCCCTTCTTTATTCAATCCTGTCCCTCTATTAGTCACAACAAAGTTGACTTCAAACAAACAATCCTTTCCCCCATGACAATCATTCCCAATTCCAATGGATTTATGTATAAAAGAAGCCAATTTAACCAGGCCTCATTGAGTTACACAAAAAAAAGTCATTTCATTTGTTCACAAGACTTGAAGAAAAATAAAACACAACATACATGCACACAGTTTAGGAATAAAATACAACAGTAAGATAGATAAATGAATCAGTCTTTGGTTTGTCTGTATGGAATGGATGGTGGAACATTGTAACCAGTATGTTTGGTGATAGTGGTGGCAATGACTCTGACAGTTGAGCAGTTGATTTGGAAACTTTTTGTTTCAGCAGATTGGCTAGAAGGACTTATTCAATTTCCTGTTTTACCATAGCTTTTGACTGGTCACTTGCTTCCAGCAATTACAGACACTTTCTATTCTTTTCCTTTTAAGCACAGGGATGTTGTAGAGGATGCCCTCGGCTGTAAACGTCACAACACATACTCTTTAGTAACATTACAGCACCAGACTAGCACACATTAGAGAGGTACATTTGATTCATAATGCCTTTTCTTATGTATCTCTGGAAACAGAATTTCTGGAAGGTAATTAGCATGTAGAACTCACTGTAGCTAGTCATTGATAAAGAAATCCTTTATATCTTGTAAAAGGAGCTGGAGAGTTGCTAGGGAAAGAGAAAAATGGAAATGTATGACAGTACAAGTAGATTAGCAGTCACTTAGTGGAAAACTTACAGCCTGCTTCCTAGCTGTACCAGTCATTGGTTTAACATACTAACCAGCAGTTGGTTTTGGTGCCTACCTAATCTGAATGCAATGTAGTTCTGTTCCATATTCACCTAAAACTGAGGAAAATCAAGTAGATGTTTCTTGAAAATGCACATTTCTCAACAGCAAAGTAATGATAACAGAAGCAATAGCCTTTGATTAGCTGCCAGCTGAAGCTGTTATAGTGAATGATGTTGCTTAATTAAGTCTGTTTTGTCCAGTTTTAAAGTGGGCTGCATAGTTGAACCCTTAACCTCTGCTGAGCTAACTGATTTCAGCCAAGGTGCAGGGAGGAGCTCTATAATTGGCCTCAGGAACCTTGCTGTGGGAAAAAAAAGAGTCACCCATTGAACCTGATCATTATGCCACAAGGGACTGTTTGTGGCGAGGTGGAAGAATGTTTTTTTTATAACACTTGTGATGTTTGCAGTTTGTAGGCATAATATGATTTGCATGAGCCTGCATAAAATTGTATTTTAGTTTGATATGGCATTCTGGAGTTTCCCCTTATGTTTTGGTGATTGACTTCCACAATTCTGCCCTTATTCTATAAAAACAGTACTGAGTGCCATTTACATTGACACATATTCCCCTACCAATATATTTATTAATTGTCCTTTAATACTTTTAAAAATAAAAAAGAAGGAATGAATGGTACACAAATTCAAGGGATAGCTGAGCTCTAAGGCCACAATAGTTCTGGCAGATAGAATAGGATTTTGTTGCCTTGAGGAGTGATCCTATAGTTTGATGTCAGTAGGACTAGTAATGGAACTGGGGAATGTTAGCAAGAGATAGCTTAGTACTGGGGAAGTGGTCTGGAAAATGATCACAGAAGAAAGTGTTAGTACGAGGGAATGATAGAGCTAATAAATGACAGTACAAGGAAATGGCAATAAAGTATATTTACAGCAAAAAAGACAAATGCTTGAAATCACTACATCGTCCTGACCTTGATCTTGGTTGAGCTGTGTGGTGTGGGTATGGAACAAATACATCCCACCATTGGTTTAGTTTGTTCAGGCAATCTAGAACTCAACGTTGAATTGAGATTGTATATTTAAGCACTAAGTTTTAATCTGTAATATCCATTTGGTATGTTATTAAGCGTGCAATTGAACTGTAATGAGCCTGTCTCTTCTCCAGGAGAAAACTTCCTGCAAAGACAAAGAAATGGAAATCCATATTTAACCTGGGACGATCAGGAAATGATTCAAAGGGTAAACTAAGCAGAAATGGCAGTGTGTTTGTGAGAGGACGTCAATTTGCAGGTAAGGAGAATGCTGACACCTGGTGGCAATAACTATACTGATCACAATTGACAAGGATTTCATCCAATATTGTACACATGTACAAAAACAAAAAGGAATTATGAGCAAAATATATTTGACCTTTGATGAGAAAATGGCATAAAACAGACAGCAGCAGATCAGCTATCCTTTGTAAACTCTACAGTAGCCCCTCTCTCACAAACACCACCAATCCCACTCCGATTTACCCCTTCCATTGGCTTCAATGGAATCACAGAGAGGACAGGCTTTCTAGAACAAAACTGATCCTTTATCTAAATAGACACAACAAATAGGAATGAAAGTTTATTGTTCACAAGTCAGCACATACTGGCATTATGTGATGGGAGGAAACAGCATTCATATCCAATTTAGTGCACAGAAACTTTGAAAGAGTGTGACTGTAGAGTCATTGAAAGTAATTTTGTCTTTAGGTGGCAGCATAAAGTTGGCATTATCAGACCAGCTGACTGTTACAAATTTCTCTCCATGTTGGCTTTGCTGGCATTTATTGCCCATCTCCAGTTGAGAAGGTTGTGGTGAACTGCCTTCTTGAACTACTACAGTTCATTTGGTGGGAGGGAGTTCCAGGATTATGATGCACTGTTTCAAATCATGATGGTGTGTGCATTACAGAGAATTCACGGGGGGAGGTGGTGATGTTAAAATAATAAGCACATTATTTTGAGCATACCTTTTAGATGGCAGTGGTCATGGGTTTGGAAGATGATGTCTAAGTAGCCTTAATGAATTTCTGCAGTGCATCTTATAGATGGTGCACACTGTTGCTACTGAGCATCAGTGTTGAATGGAATGAATGGTAGAGGTTGTGATGAAATCAAGTCAGCTGCTTTGTCTTTGGTGGTGTTTAAGCTTCTTGAGTTGCACGTATCCATGGAAGTAGTGAGAATTCCATCACACTCCATTTATGCCTCGTAAATGGTAGACAGGTTTTGGGAGGCAGAAGAGGTGAATTATTTGTAACAGGATTCCCAGCACCGGACCTGTTTCAGTAGCCACAGTATTTATATGATTAGTCTAGTTCAATTTCTGGACAATGATAAGCCCCTAAGATGTTGAGAATTGGAGATTCAGCAATTATAATGCCATTGAATGTCAAGGGGTGATGATTAGATTCTGTCTTAATGACATATTCCATCACTTTATTGATGATTGAAAGTAGACTGATCGGGCAGCAATTGGTAATGTTGGATTTGGAAAAGTTCAGCAGGTCAGGCAACATCCGAGGAGCAGGAGAACCTGCTCCTGCATCTTGGATGCTGCCTGACCTGCCATGCTTTTCCTAACCACACTCTCAACTTTGATCTCTCGCACTTGCAGTCCTCACTTTCTGCTCCATGTTGGATTTGTCCTGCCTTTCATGTACAGGACAACTGTACAATTTTCAACATTGTTAGGTAGATGCCATTGTAGTAGCTGTACTGGAATGGCTACAAGAATGGTAAGTGCCCATGGCTTTGGGACAGGGAAGTACGATTCCAAATGTTAAGAGGATAAACTATGGGGAAAGGTACACTTGAGAGAAGGTGTACATATGATCTCATTGAATGATGTGTTCAATGGCAGAGATAGATTAAACCCAGAGTAATGAATCAAGAACTTCAAGTAAGGCAGGGAAATCAAAGACATTATTAATATACAAAATACTGTTTGACCATAGGATTGGTTTGTTGAAGTAGCAGACAAATAAGATCAATTGCACAAATGAAGGTTTTAGTCATTTCTTTCCGATTGTAGTTGGATGTTTGAATGGAGGTATTAGCATGGAAAAATTATTGATTAATCTGATGTCATGTGATATACATCTTAATTTGTGAGACCTGCTATAAATCTAGTCAATCACCTTGCTAGATATGCCAAAGAATGAGGACAATAAATTCTTGCAATTACTTTGTACAACTTCATAAAATATATGTGTGAATATACACCAAAATGCGGCACTTTGATATTTTCATTATGAGGAGAGGGTAGTCACTTTTCACAAAAAGCTGGAAAATAATTAAAATTGAAAAACAGAGAAGCTTAGAAAACAAAGAGTACAGTTACTGAATGATTTGTTAGAATGAAGACGGAGCGATGTTATTCTATTTTTACATCACACACAAAGATAAGTAGACTTACTGAGCTGAGTGGAGCAAAATTGCTTAATGAGTTAAACCAATCTTCACCTCATCTACCTTGTTTCATGTTCGGAATGATTGAAGTGGAGTTCTTGTGCAGATCATTAAGAAGCTTTAATATCAACCACTGGACCTCACTCTAATAGATTGAGATGTATAAGTCAATTCCCTTAAGCATGATATATTCAGTTCAGTTGCAGTTATGCCTGATGCCAATGAACTCACAAAGTTATTTACAGTAGTTTCAATATTAAATATTTCTGTTTATATGCATAGGCTATATTATCGAAAGAGGGAAATAGAAATCCAGCAGAACTCTGTGTGTGTGTGAGCTTGTGTGTGTGTGTGTGTGTGTGTGTGTTGGGGGCCAGGTATAGAGAGGCGCAAGGCTTTGAATCATATTGGATAGATGAGAAATTTTCTAAACTTACAGCTGCGCTGGAACAGCGCGCACATTTTCCAGGCATGAGGTTCTGATGCAAGCACCAATGACAGGTTTCTTAGGGAGTCCTGAACAAAAAAAGACCTAAAGAACTGTGGGTGCTGGAAATCAGATACAAAAACAGAAATTGCTGGAAAAACCCAGCAGATCTGCTAGACATGAGTGTTTCCAGCAATTTCTGGTTTTGTTTCTTAGGGAGTCCTTCCATTCTCAATAAGCATCTCCTGATTATCATCTTCACCTTGAAACTAAAAGACCATAAGACATAGGAGTGGAAGTAAGGCCATTCGACCCATCAAGTCCACTCCACCATTTAATCATGGTTGATGGGCATTTCAATTCCACTTAATCGCATTCTCCTCGTAGCCCTTAATTCCTTACGAACTAGGTAGTAACGGGCCGAGAAAAGATGGTGCCCTCCTTATATGTAAATATGCATTTTCAAAAAAGTATGTGCATATACTCCTATATGTGTAATAGCCTTCAAATATAAGTGAACGTTAGCATCAATGTCAGAATACTTAAACTTGTGTCGATTCCTTTTCCATTGTTTTTTGAAATATTGAATCAATTTATTTCCAATGTCTTGATGGCTCTATTAAAACTCTTTGGGATCCTAGTTTTCACACAGAACACTTTCAAAGTTTAACTGTAGGCTGAAATAAACTGAAATTGACAAAGCCACTATTCAATTGCAGTAGGGCGATGAAATTGAAAGGTACTGCTGGAACTTTAAGAATGCCACAATGAGTGCTATATATGACATTTCCTTAGAATGGTACACATTATTTTTCAATGCAGCTGGAATTTGATTGTTATTCAATCTGGCACAAAATCCTAGAACATTCCTAAAACCACAAGAATCTGAAGTTTTCACAAAACATGATTAAACTCCAATACACCATGTACACATTTTGATATAAAGAGGGCTTATGAAGAAATGCACTTATATGACCTTAAAAAGTCCTGAAGTATTTTATAGCAGCTTCAACACTTTTCATCTGAAGGACAGCCAAGATTATAATGTAGGGAAACACAGCTGCCAGTTTACACACACAGTAAGATGAATGATTGTGTTAGTGATGTTAGTTGATTAATATTAGCCAGGCTGCCATGAGGAACTGACTATGTTCATTTTCAATCAGTGCCAGCCACTATTTTGCATCCACAATTTTGCATCCACTACGGCACAGTGGCTCAGTGGTCACTGCTGCTGCTTCACAGTGCCAGGGACCCAGGTTTGGTTCCAGCCTCAGTCGACTGTCTGTGTGGATTTTTCACATTCTCTCCATGTCTAAGTGGGTTTCCTCCCACAATCCAATTGGCCATGCTAAATTGCCCAATTGTTCAGGGATGTGTAGGTTAGGTGCATTAGTCGGGGGTTAATGTAGCGTAATAAGGTTGGGGAATGGGTCTGGGTGTGTTAATTTTTGGAGGGTCGGTGTGGACATGTTGGGCTGAAGGGCCTGCTTCCACACTATAAGGATTCTATGATCTACTGAGGTCAGGCAGTGACCTGGACACCCAAGCGATGGATCTCAGACAATGTAGCACCCTGTCACTGGAATGTCAGCTTAGTTGCAATGTTCAAGTCTCTCGAGTGGAGCATGAGTCAACAGCCTTTTGGTTCAGAGACATGGGTGTGCCCCCTGAGCCAAGGCTGACAGCAAAAGGTTACAACCCAAGGTTGTGGCTCACACAATATTGACAGAAAAGACCAAGCATTTTTTCAGTGTATAATGCCTGAATAGCTTTATTAACTCATAATCTTATGATTCTCACCTCAGTTTTGTTATTCCAAACATATTTTTCTCATATCCCCATTCTTTTTCTTGTGTTCAAACAGAGAAAGGCAACATTCGGCCTGCTAAAAGCATGGAATCCCTTTGCTCTTTGCCAACAGAGGGTAAGACATTCTGCATTTTCATGTTCTTGAAGGAAGATAGTGTTGGAAATCCAGACTGAAATCAGCAGGGCCCAGAAAAGCAACACACCAGATTAACAAAGCCACAGATTTAAGTTTAAAAATAGAGCATTTCTGTGTGAGAACACTTTGAGAAAGTATTACATTCTGATTGTCATCACTATTCAATCATTACAGCTCAACTAGAAAATAACATGCAACACAGTACATTAACAAGAAAGCCATGTGAGGATTTGTGTTGGCATTCCACATCATTTTGGCGTCCTTTTCAAAGAAGTGTCTCATCTCCTCCTGTTAGTTATGTTTAATTTGTGAATGCCAGTGGTATAAATGGGTGTGCAGGTCCATTTGAGCTGCTGAAGCTGGCAAAAACAAGGAGGAAAATTAACATTAGAAAGGACACACATCATTAATAAATTAATTACTGTCAGGCTGAAAACTATAGTCAACACATCCACTATTATGTAGAAGCACAGGATTTAGGAACAGGGGTCGGCTGGTTGGCCCTTGGATCCTGCTCCACTATTCAGTAAGGTAACATTTGGTCTGGCTTCAGATGACTTCAGCATTAAACATTTAAATAAAAATGGTAACAAGATAGACTAAAGTGATTTTTAAAAAAAACATTGTTAAACTTAAAAATAATTCAGATCCTCTGTACCTTAATGGGTTATTGAACCAACAAGTGAGATAGGCAGTTCTAAGGTTTGAATTCTATTGTGTGATCGTAACAAAGTTGCATTGGGGTTCTATATTCAAATCAGTAGTCCTGGAGGGGGCTCTTGTGATGCAGTGGTAGTGTCCCTATCTCTGAACCAGGAGACCTAGCTTCAAGTCTCACCTACCACAGAGTGTGTAACATAATCTGAGTAACTTGCTTCCACCTCTAAATGGTGAGCCCACCTGATGGTACCTGCCTTTTGTTGTTCTCTTAGAAGATTGATTGTTCTTTTTAAAAAGAAAATCAGTGTAATCGAATAATCAAGAGCTGATAGGCCTCAGGATTCTAAAGGCAAAATGGTGGCAGGAGGACCAATTCAATTGGAGGTAACAAAATTTCTACCAATTCTCCATTAGCATGATCCATATAAATTTCACTTCCCTTGTGATATTTACTAATCATGTAGTTAATGTTATATTTTATTGAAACAAATTTCCCACCATGCCATTACTACTGCGATAGGTAGATTTCTTAATGCAAACTCCCATTTGAAGGTTGCTTGGATTAGAATTCAATTTCTCCAGTTACATTGCTTTATGTTCGATGAAATGAGTAATTCCACATTTTTGGCAGGGGCTATGAAATATTCTCTCTGGTTGTGTTGCACCAGATGGAAAAATAAAAACAAATGCGTCTCGACAAATAGACTCCCAATGTCAGAAGTGGATTGATGCTAATTTGACTCGTCTCCATTTCCCCACTATTCCTAAAGTTATTCAGACAAGTGGGGAGATTGGAAAAACTATGTGGTTTATAGGCATATGACCACACCTAACTCATTCATCCAGAAAACGTAGTCCTTCTGTTACATTATCCAATTGTTTGTTGAAAAGCTCCAAGAGTTTTGTCCCAACCACTCTACCTAGATGTCAGTTCCTGTTCTACACATCCACATATGAAGACACAAGGCATAAAGTTGCCTTTCACCAATTTCAGCCTGTGTTTCCTTGTTGTTTCTTAGTGTCATAAAGTCATAAAGATCTACAGTACAGAAAATGGAACTTCAGCTAATTACATCCACACTGGTCAAAAACAAGCACCTAACTATTCTCATCCAATTTTCCAGGACTTGGCCTTGTATGCCTTGGCATCTCAAGTGCACATACAAGTACTGCTTTAATGTTATGAGGGTTTCTGTCTCTCCCACCCTTATGGGCAGTGACTCCCAGATTGTCACCACCTCCTGGGTGAAAATTTCTTTCCTCAAATCTCCTCTAGACATTCTGCCCTTACATTAGATCTATGCCCATATCCCTCGAAACCCTTCCTATTCATATACCCATTCAAATGCCTTTTAAATGTTGCAATTGTACCAGCCTCCACCACATCCTCTGGCAGCACATTCTATACACTTACCACCCTCTGTGGAAAAAGTTGCCCCTTAGGTCTCTTTTATATCTTTCCCCTCTCACCCTAAACCTATATCCCCTAGTTCTGGACTCCCTGACCCCAGGGAAAAGACTTTGTCTATTTACCTATCCATGCCCCTCATAATTTTGTAAACCTCTATAAGGTCACCCTTCAGCCTCCGACACTCCAGGGAAAACAACCCCAGCCTGTTCAGCCTCTCCCTATAGCTCAAATCCCCCAACCCTGGCAACATCCTTGTAAACCTTTAATGACCCTTTCAAGTTTCACAACATTTTTCTCATAGGAAGGAGACCAGAATTGCACACAACATTCTAACAGTGGCCTAACCAATGACCTGTACAGCCGCAACATTATCTCCCAACTCCTGTACTCAATACTCTGACCAATAAAGGAAAGCATACCAAACGCCTTCTTCACTATCCTATCTACCTGCAACTCCACTTTCAAGGAGCTATGAACCTGCACTCCAAGATCTCTTTATTCAGCAACACTCCGTAGGACCTTACCATTAAGTGTATAAGTCCTGCTAAGATTTGCTTTCCTAAAATACAGTACCTCACATTTATCTGAATTAAACTCCATCTGCCACTTTTCAACTCATTGGAGCCTGTTGTAATCTGAGGTAACCTTCTTCGCTGTCAACTACACTTCCAATTTTGGTGTAATCTGCAAATTTACTAACTGTCCCTCTTATACTCACATCCAAATCATTTATATAAATGACAAAAGTAGAGGACTCAGTACCAATCCTTGTGGCACTCCACTGGTCACAGGCCTCCAGTCTGAAAAACAACCCTCCACCACCACCTTTTGTCTTCTACCTTTGAGCCAGTTTTGTATCCAAATGGAAATTCCCCTATATTTCATGAGATATAACCTTGCTAACCAGTCTCCCATGGGGAACCTTGTCGAACACCTTACCGAAGTCCATATAGATTATATCCACCGCTCTGCCCTAATCAATTCTCTTTGTTACTTCTTCAAAAAACACAATCAAGTTTGTGAGACATGATTTCCCATGCCCAAAGCCATGTTGACTATCCCTAATCAGTGCCTTTGTGCTGGTTTAGCATTCAGTTCAACATTCATTGTTATTTTTTGCTGTACTATAGTATCTGAATGGGACTTGATTAAAAGCCCTGGAGCTCTTTCCCTTAGCTATTTTAAACAATTCATTGTGTTCATATGACACTTAATTGTCTTAATAGTACACTTTATACTTGTCTGTTTCGGAATTCATTTACTACAACTATATGCCTCAGTACTTTACCTTCCTCCATTAAGATATTCTTCAAAACCTCTCTGTGGTTTTGATCATCTGATCTAATTTTGCTTTATGTGGTTCACCATCATTTTTTAAAAAAAATTATGTTCTTGTTTTATTATGATGTTTTATTGTGTTAAAGGTTAAATACATAATGGTGCTACATAACAACAGCATGGTGGTTCAATAGTTAGCACTGCTGCCTTACAGCATCAGGGTCCCAGGTTCAATTCCAGCCTTGGGCAACTGTCTGTGTGGATTTTGCACATTCTCCCTATGTCTGCATGGGTTTCCTCTGACTGCTCCAGTTTCCCCCCACAGTCACAAAGATGTGCGGGTCAGGTGAATTGGCCATGTCAAATTGCCCATAGTGTTAGGTGCATTAGTCACAGGGAAATGGGTCTGGGGGGGTTACTCTTCGGAGGGTTGGTGTGGACTGGTTAGGCCGAAGGGCCTGTTTCCATACTGTAGGGAGCTTAATCTAGACTCATTGTTGTAAAACATCCCTAAATGCTTGTAGGCCACCGAACTGAGAAAATTTAAGGCTACAGTATTACAACTTGTATCAATCCATAACTGAGATAGATGTATTATTATAAATCATAAGTCTTTTTGGTTTTGGTCAGAGGAATAACTCAAGGTCAAATGAGAACTAAATAAATTACGTCCAAACTGCAAGAGGTTGAAATGGAAAACAACACAAACCATTCTCTGCAAATTTGAAGCATTAGTTTGTCTGCATTTAACTTTAAACCTTTTTAAATATCATATTTCTGTTTCTTAGATGACGAAAAAGGGGGTCGATTTAAACATGCTGCGACTCTGGGAGGAAATCTCTCACCATCACTGAAATCTCGCACACTCGGCTCAGGAAGTTCTTACAGTCTAGGCAGGAGGCACAGTGATTGGGATCAGGACGAGCTCATTGGTGCTATTGGAGGCTGTGCCAAAGACTTTAGTGAAGAAACGCCTGCCAAGGGGTCGGCAGCGTTCAGGGCACAACCAGAGCAGCTGAAGGTTTTTCGTGGAGACGCTTTCAATAAATCAGAACCCACGTCACCAAAGACTAGACGGCTGTTTTATTCAAACAATTCCAATGATTCTCCAGCAAAATCTAATTTCCCAGGTGACTTATTTCCCCTTGAAGCATCGCCACAACATCATAGAAAGCCAATGGCATTGAATATATCTGAGCCTTTTTCTGTGTCTGTGCCATTACACATCTCAGGATTTATCAGCCCCACCACCGCACCCTCTAGACAAGCGCAAAATCTAAAAGACTTAGCTCTGCAAGAATCAACAAATGGAACATCACAAGGTGACGTCAGTATTCTACCAGTCACCGAAGATGGAGAAGGAGGTCCTCACAGTGAGCAGTCCAACTCAGAAAGCCAAAGGCCGAATGGTATGTCCAATACACTGCAAAGATACTCTGTTTACCTTACAGTGTGATATGATGCAGTTAGTAAATGTTAAGCATCTTATTCATGAGCTTTCTCCTTTAGCTTTGAGAAAAAATTAAGAAGCAGACAATGTTTGTTTGCTTTTTATTCCTGAAGAAAACTCTAAGATTTTAAATTGATTCAAAATTCATAATGTCCTTCATAGTTGGTTAGCCATTTGACATTCAGCCATCACAAATGATGAAAGATTTCAGCAACAGTAAGAACCTCCAGGAGAGGAAAGCACATTTTCCAGGTAATAAGACCATGTCATTTCAGAAAAAATACATTTATTAATAATTGACCTTTTTCAATTTCTTCAAGATGTCAAAGGAACTTCTTGTTGTATGTACAGACACATTGCTAGTAGTGTTTCAGTGACTTCAAGATATAGGAAAAGAAGAAGGTCATTCAGCCCATTGACTCTGCTCCACCATTCAATGAGAGTGTTGGATGATCTGATAGTCCTCAACTCTACTTTCCCACCTTTTCTCCATTACCCTTGATTCTCTTACTGATTAAACATCTGTCTACCTCAGCCTTGAAGGTAATTAATGACCCAGTCATGGCAGTCCACTGTGGTAAAGAATTCCACAGTCTCACTACGCTCTGAGAGAAGAAATTCCTCCTCATCTCTGAGATTATGCTTTCTGATCCTCAACTATCCCACAAAGGGAAACAACCTCTCAACATCTACTCTGAAAAGCCCTCTAGGAATCGTACATGTTTCAATAAGGTCACTTCTCATTCTTTTTGACTCCAATGAGTACAGGTCCAACCTAATCAACCTTTTTACATTCCTTCATACCTGGGGAATGTACTCTGAACAGCCTCCAATGCCAATACATAGAATCATCGAGAGTTACAACATGGAAATAGACCCTTTGGTCCAACTCATTCAAGATGATCAGATATCCTAACCTAATGTAGTCCCATTTACCAGCATTTGGCCCATATCCCTCCAAACCCTTCTTATTCATATACCCATGCAGATGCCTTTTAAATGGTATAATTGTACCAACTCCACTACCTCCTCTGGCAGCTTGTTCCTTACACACACCACACTCTGTGTGAAAATGTTGCCCCTTAGGTCCCTTCTATATCTTTCCCTTCTCACTTTAAACCTATGCCCTCTAGTTCTGGACTCGCCCACCCCAGGGAAATAACCTTGTCTATTTACCCTATCTATGCCCTTCATGATTTTATAAACCTCTATAAGGTCACCCCTGATCCTTCAACGCTCCAGGGAAAATAGCCCTCCCGATATCTCAAATTCTCCAACCCTGGCAACACCCTTGTAAATCTTTTCTGAATCCTTTCATGTTTCATAACATCCTTCTAGTAGGAGGGAGACCAGAATTGCACATAATATTCCAAAAGTGTCCTAACCGGTGTCCTGTATGGCTGCACCATGACCTCCCAACTCCTATACTCAATATTTCCTTAGATAAGGAGACCACACTGTTTAATGTATTCCACCTGAGGTGAACTAGTGCCTTATATAGTTTTATCAAGACTTCCTTAGTTCTATACACCATTCCCTTTGAAATATAGGTTAACATTAAATTTGCCTTCCCTAATATTTGTTGAACTTGTAAGCTAGCTCTTTTTGTGGCTGTGTCACTGCTCTGTTTGGAAAACTACAGCAACATTTATATTTGAAGAGGAAAGATTGATTTCAGCAGTCACTTTGCTAGATGTCTTAAGCTACTTTAATCAATTGTACTTATCCCGTTCCCAAAATCCACTTTTTCTCTCCTTTTATGTAGATGACCAGGAAATTGAGAAGCCCCAGTTGCAGCCTGAACCACTCACTGAGGATTACTCAGATTCACCGTCACAAGATCAGCCACAAACTTTTCCAACTCCGACAGGTCAACACTCTGATCCATTAGAGCTCAAACCCTCAACATCAGTGACCAGCTCACCTGTTCCTCCTGACCTTGGTGAGAAAACAACACAGGATGAAACATATCCTTCAGCTGCACTCCCCACAAGGCAACCAAGTGAAAATGGACATCAAACAGAATGGAGCAATGATACAGAAGAGCATCTGGCAACTAAACAGGTTACCCAACTGCATTTTTGAATCTTTAGAACTTTATCTTTGTTGCACTGGAAATTGAAAATGTATACATGCGTACCAGTTATATTTTAGAGTGAAGACACCACAATCCATCTTCCTGGATTATCCACTAGAATTATTGCACAGCAATTAATTTCTCATTGTACAATTGATCATACTACGTACCTTTTGGGATGTTTTTGATTTTCAGGGCGAGACAACTACAGGCAAAATGGATTCAGGCTTCCACAATTCACCTGTTCTGAAAATCAGCTGACATCAGCCAGTTTAGTGCATTCCAGAGATCAATGCAGACTCTTGGATGCAGAATGAATCATGACCTCAATTTGCCAAGCATTTAGAGAACGGTCCCATCACAATTATTTCAAGAATTGGTTGCTGAAGTCTTTCCTTCAAACTGAAATTTTCCTCAGAATGTCAGGTCCCTGTGGTGGAATTTGTACCAACTCCCATGCTCCATAAAACACCAACTTGCATTTACCCACTGTCTTTAACATACCAAAATGTCCTCAGTGGATTTAATCCCGAAAGTCCTGTTGGAAATTAATATTTATGGAAAGGAATGAAGAAATGATTGGATGATATCTTTGCCAATTTCAGTATGAGCTAACTTTTTGACACTGTCAATATCCCACACTTTATAAAGGCACAAGTAATAAACATGCAAAGTTGTTCTCAGATTGAGGAATCTACGTTTTGCTAGCTGACAACAGCCTAAAGGATGATTCTAAGATATTCTGACTAATAGATTCCAAATTTAAGGTGGCGTCCTATTGGACCGAGAAAGGGAACTTGCACAGGTTGAAGTGAGCCACCTATTCTAGTACCCACCCAGTTTATAGCTGCTGTATTCAGCGGGACTATCCCTAAAACATACAAATGTTTTTGAATAAGATGATGATGATTCATGGTATCAGAAGTCTTACGTTATGTCACTACTAGTCATCTATATGAGTGTCAAACATGCCATATTGCAAGGGCACATTGATTCAAGGTCATGTTCATGGGAAACTGATTTTTCAGCTAACTGTACTTTTAAACCTTCTGACAAATGCCTTACCAACTAGCTTCCTGCTCTTGGGTTTTTATTCCCCCACATTCAGCAATTCCAAAGAGGCCATGTAGATTTCCTTAGGAAGATTTCCTCTATTTTTCTCCTTTTTGGAAAATGAGGATGAGGGAAAACCAGGGGCCTGGCTTGTCAGATAGCACAGGACACTCCTAACACCTAGTGACTCATGACCCTACACCAGGATACACAGATGGTACTTCTTCCCCCACTAGTTGATTTGAGGAGCAATGCTTCTGGTGACCAAACTTCATAAACAATGCGATTACTTTGTTATCTCACGTAATCCAGTGGCCAGCCGCAGCCCACCTACATTGACAGGCACTGATTTACACTGGACATGTCACAACTGCCGAAGAGCACAGATAGTCATTCTTCAAATAAAGGCCTTGATATCAAACTCTCAAAATGGATTTTGTCAGCATGGCCCTTTAAACCACAACAGCTGTCTCAGTGCAATTCCCTCCAGCTTTCACTAAGATAATGTACAGTCAGACATCAGTCTATCATAAGGACCCTATCTGTAATATTTCAATTAGTTTGACTAATTGTGGCGAGTAACATCTTCCTTCCATTTTCTGTGAGTCACTTGACACCATTTCACACTGTGTAATTCCCAGGGTAGAAATGCTCAGTTTTCTAATCCGCGTGATTAAAATTGGATTTAATAATTTGCTTTTTCTTTCTGTGCTGCATTATAAACAGAGTTGTCTAATGATTGTTTCTTTGCAGGATACGATTTGAACATCCTGTCCTCTGTAAAGTATCATTTTAGATTGATTTCTGATTGAAGAGGCTTCGTGTCTCGTGACCTTGCTTTTAATGTGTAGCACAGATGTCCTCTAGTGGAAGGAATGATACTGTACATTCTCATTGAGTTAGTATTTCCAGAGTAGGCTTTGCAAATTTCAAAGTTGAGAGTGTGGTGCTAGAAAAGCACAGCGGGTTAGGCAGCATCCGAGGAGCAGACCTTTACCAGTCTCGTACACTAGAAATTCAGGCACACAACACAATCGACTTTGTTGATTTCCATTGCAAGAATGAATGGACAGAAGATTCATCAAGGCCCATTAATCTGTATGCTTGAATTCTCACCATGGTAACCCTCAAGGTGCATGGTTTTGAATTATTTTCTTTCAATGTTAGTTCAACACACGAGGCTGTGTCATTCCAGCAAAAATGGACTGTTGGACTCACAGCAATACTGCCTTTTGGAGGTCCTGTTATTTAGGCAAACGTAAGGGGTACCTTGGCATTATTCGAAGAAGAATGGAGAAGTTCTCCCAGTGTCCTGGCCAATATTTCTTCCTCAACTAACAACAAAAAAAAATTGCTTGGGAGATTGCTGCATGCAGAATGACTGTCATATTTACCCATATAGCATCAATGATTACAGTTCAAAAGTAGCCATGGATTGTAAAGTACTTTGAGACAGCCTGAGATGCTGATAAAACGCTATATAAATGCAAGTTCTTTCTTTTTCTTCATGACTCCTGCTAGAGGACAGTCTGGTAAGTACTAAGTACACCTCACATACCTGGCTACGCACCTTGCTTATGGTAAGACTGGGTGCTTGACCACTGATTTGACCTATTAGAGACAAACATGGTCATGCCTAAACACCACATCAATGCATATCCTTCAACAACAGTCATTGGACAAGCGCGAGGAGCTGGAGTCCTGATTAATTGCATTTCCCAGTCTCTAGAATTAATTTAATTGTTTCTGTTAGCTAAGATCAGGTAACCCAGCATGATCCTGGTACTGAACATTCCTGATATGGCTAACACAGCACATTTGTTCTACTGATCTATCCCTGAAACGTATATAAAGATAAACATCCACTCTCTTACAATAATAGGCAATGCACTCCTTCACCAGCTGATGGAGTTTGATTTTAGTCAAAAATGCAAGTGATAAATGTTAAAATTGAATTTCTGGTGATCAAAGTCAGGGCCTTATTAACATTTTGTTATGTATATTTTCATAGGGCATAGATTCATCTGCCAAGGCATTCATAGAGCAACTGTGGCCAGAAATGAAAGAGCTCGAAATCAGAGAACCTGAGGAGGTCACTGCAGTGAACAATGCTCAAGAAAAGGTGGAGGACAGGCCCAGTCAGTCACATAACAAGAGTGATATGGAGGAAAAGTCCCTGCCTGATACAACAGTAAAGCCAAAGTTTAAAGGACCTCAAAGAATACACAGTCTTCCTGACCTCTTCTTATCAAGTCCACCTCCAATGATTGAAAATAGCACAGCACTGTGCCTGAATGCCACAAATCACATATATTCCAGTGAAGCAAGTAGCACCAAGATCTCTGATCCTAGCCTGGCACAGTCACAGCTGAGTCCATCCACCAAACCCTTGAGTGAGTGCTCAAAGACAGAGCTTTCTAAACCAATAACAGATGCAAATATTTTGATGGCACCAATCGAGAGCCTACCAATGTGGTGCACAGGAGTTTCTACAGGTTCTTTCATCTCAAATTATCCTGAATCTAATCTGGATCAATTAACTAATCCTAATTCAGATGAGAAGCATCAATGTCCAACTGCCACTCTTGAAGTTAAGCCTTCGGAGCCTTGCATTAAGGATGGAACCTCTAACAAACTTGAACCAAACTTAAAAGCAGATGACAATGTTTCAGGAACATGCTCAGAAGATGCCCTCTCCATCCAAACAGAACAGACAGCAGTCCATCTGTCCAACAACGAATGTGATCAAAAGGGGCAATTTGCAGATATGCAGTCCAATCAGAAATCTGCAGCAGCACAGACTGATGCCAGTGAGCTCCTCCTACTGGAAGATTGCATGGTGAATGAGACTTTAAAACAGCCTGTCCCCCATTCACCCGAATCAGATCAATCTATGAAAGATGGAAAAGAATGTTCAACATTAATGCCTCCAAATGAAATACCAGGTGAAAGGCAGGAGACGTTATCACCTGATGTTTGTACAGATATGATAGCTTCTGAAGATCTTTACAATCAAACATCTCAATCTGCGAAGAAATATATTGAGTGGAACAGACAAAGCCCAGAGACCTCTTCACAAATCTGCAATGGTGAGTCTTTAAAAAATAGCTCTAATCCAACCAATTCTATACAGTTCCCAAATGGGGTGGAGGGAATCTCTACAAGTGACCAACAACATGTTTCACTAACTGAAGACAATACATTATCATCAAATGGATCAGAGAGTTTATGCATTATAAATGCAGGGGTGACACCATGTTTGCAGTCAATAGAATCTGAGTCCGGAAGGACAACATCTGATAGAAATGACTGCTTGAATTCTAATGATGAGGCCTCATTACTTGTCTTATACCCCATGGTCAATGACAAGCCTCCAATATCTGATGATTGTACTATTCAGTCAATCCCCATCGGTGTCACTGCCATTAGAATGACTTATATGATAAAGACATGTCAAGTCAAAGCCATTCCAGTCATTCCACCAAAACTCCAGTTCACTCAGATCCCACAACCTTTAGCAAAAAAGAATCTCTCTCCTCCTGCACTTCCTTTGGATAAAGTGTTAACAATTTTGCAGCCCATTACAACATGTGAACAGAGCAGTCCTGAGAGCAAAAGTAGATTTGATTCTTCTTTAATAAATTCTTCAGCAGCGGAATATAAAGATGGGAAAGAAAATGGCCTACCTGGGCATGGATCTTCTACAATTTCACCGGATACCTCACTTGTGCAATCCAAAACCACAGAAGCAACACCAATTGTGAAAAGAACCTGCCAGTCAAATGGAGAGGATGTATTTGACAATTCAACGCCTTCTAGAACGGAAAGATCTCCAGTGCAACAAAAGCCTGGGTTTCTGCGGCATGCACAGCACAGGTCAAAGACAGGTCGGCCTCAAAGTCTCATCCTATTCAGTCCACCCTGGCCTAACATGGAACGTCCTTCTACCCTAGACACCAACAAGGTGCTTCTTAGTCCAGTGCAATGCAGTCCTGAACAACTTTCACCATTAGAATTGGATCACACAACCCCTGACAGCTACATGCATGAACTTAATGACAGTCAGAAGGGGCCAGAGGGTGTCACACTTCGAAGCCGAATGAGCATGCCAAAAAGTGGGCAGAGGTTGGAGACCTCAACAAGTTGTTTTTACCAGCCTCAAAGGAGGTCCATGATATTTGAAAATAGAGGGGGCAGGCAAATTGAATGACCACCTTTTGCTGATTCTACAATCTCCAGACTGGCAAAGATTTACTAGTTATGACACTTTTCAATCACAATCTATATGTATTCTAATACCTACTGCTCAAATGTCTGTCAAAGATTGAAAATATGCATTAAAACAAGCACAAAATGAAAGATGTGAAGTAGCTGGATTTGTACAAGGTGAGGGCTATTGGCTATTTGGATTAGGTGTTTCATAAACAGAATGTACAAACCTAAGTCTAGCATTGATTATAACACCACTTAACTAAGTGCAAGTTAAAATGAATCTAGAGTAAATCCAAAATATGCAAAGTAATGGCCAAACTGTTGTTTAAAAGTACATTTCATATAGCTTCTCTAAACTAAATCTGTGCAATGAATGTGAGGAAGAGTTCATTACTGCCAAACTGTACAGTTCTCATCTTACTAACAGCTCATTTCTCATTTCAACAGAATGGGTGCCCTTGCCTGATTTGCTACAAGAAATGCATTACTGTAATATTTATTGGAATTTGTAGTGAATCTCATTACAGGATATGTGGAGACATTTTACCATGAGTGTTACAGCATGAAATTGTGCATCATTGGTGGTTAAGAAACTTAATTTTATCAACATAATGTTTTGTTTATTGCTTACTTTACCTGTTGATCTATTAAACATTGTAACATAGCAACCTCAGTCCAAATTATAGTATTTTCCAAATTTATACCGATCCTTTGTACCTCATAGAAAAGAAAGCTATGCAGAATTGTGTCACTCATTTTTTAGCTCAAGCAGATAATCTACAAAAGATATACTACTGTATTATTTATCTAGATACAGCCATCTCAGAGGATAGACCAACACCAATGTTTTTTTTTCTGTAAATGCTTCAACATCTCAGTTTCAGTGTTTATGTCTTTCTCATGTACGGAAACTATTTCTATATTGTCAAATATTAAATGTAAGTATGTTTTCCAATTCTGAGAATTAAAATGTTTTAATTACAATATATTTCTCAAACGTTTTGCTATTTTATCTATTTTGCTTCATCAAGCATTACATTTTGGTAATAAAATGATCTGAATTTTCAGACACTTGGAAACAGCGATAGACAGGATCAGAAACATGCAAGGCAGGCTGATGTGCCAGTTTCCCATGCCCAGTTTCTGGTGTTGGCCATTTTGACTGACAGGTGTTTAGGGCCTCAAAAGTAGAAAATGAAGACCAGCAGGGCTTTTCCATGTGTTGACACAGAGGTGAGTCTTTGGGCAGCAGCACCTGGCACTGAGTAATCTTCAGGGTAACGCAAAGAAGGTACACTAGGCTGGCCACAATTCTCCTGGTTGGGGATCTACACACTATGGGATCTCCGCCTTTAGGTCAAAGAAAGAAAACTCTAAACTTTGCAAATTAGAATGTTAGAACCTCATGGCTAACTTTAAATACTGTTTGGTAAGAAGAACTATAATCTTACCACTGCCTTCCTGGAGAGGGGCAGCTGAAGAAACAAGGAGGAGGATATATCTACTGGAAAAGAAAGGCGGAAAGTAAGTCTCATGTCCATGGAGTTGTCTTTACCATCGGGAATGGAGTCCTGCCTGCACTGCTGGAATTTCCAGTTGAAGAAATAGAAGATTCATGACACGTCACTCGCAGTTCAGCAGGAATGTAGATGACACTCTTGTCAGTGCTTACGTCTGACCCTGACCCTGACTCAGATGAAGATGTTGGTGAGAAGTTCGACTCTGCTCTTAATGACATTTTCAGTACTATCCCAATGGAAGGACAGATCATTGTCCTTCTGGACAACTTCAATGCCATGACTCCAATGTGGAGCAAAACCGTTAAGAAAAATGAAATGGAAAAAGACAATGCAAATGATGCCTGCTTGCTGATAAAATGTGTTCAGTATAGCCTTACTGCAGCAAACAACTTCCGACAGAACAAATATAAAACCACATGGATGCATCCATGGTCAAACAACCAGCACTTCGGGGATTATGTCACTATTTGGGTTAAAGATCTAGGTGATGTCTGTAATGCTCAGTTTCATTGGCAACCATAGTCACAATGTGACTCAACTGTTTTATATGGGTTTAGTAAATCTTTTAGCTTTTATGAACAGAAGGAGAAAAAGTAGAACATTGATCATCTTAAACAAAGCCAAAATCCTGCTTATCTTATATCCCCTCCTCAAACTCCATCCCTGACTTTTCAAAAATCTATGGACCTCTGCTATAAACCAATTCAAAATCTCTGCTTTCACTGCCTTTTCTGGAAGAAATTTTAAATGCCTCAACCCTATGTGAGAAAAAAATTTCAGCATATCTATTTTAAATGGACAACCTCTGATTTTTATACAATGACCCTTGATTCTAGATTCCCCCATAAGGGGAAACATCCTTCCACATCTACTCTGTTAAGATCCCTCAGGATATTAATGTTTCAATCAAGTACCTTCATACTTGTAAATATTTCAATGGATACAAGCACGACCTGTCCAACCTTTCCTCAAAAGTCTACCTGCCCATTCCAAGTATCAGTCTGGTAATTATTTGAAACAGTGATATCAAGTTTTTCTGTCCTCATTATCTGAAAGTTCCCTTTGTTGAAGATTCTTTACAGCCTCCCTGTCTGAAACATCTGTCCTGCAGCCTCCCTTTCTCCTCCTCTTTCAGCCATCCTCACTGTCCCATGGTCCTTCCAACCTCTCTCTTTCTCCCACTCCCCTTTAGTCTTCCTGTCTTGCACACAGCCCCACAGCTTCACTGTCTCCCTCCAGGCCCCTTGCAGCCAATTTCTGTTTATGCCCCTTGCGGTATCTCCCAAGATTCCCTTGTAGTCTCACTGTCTGTCCCTCAAGTAGCCTCTCACCATCTCTTTGTAGCCTCTCTTATCTTCTCCCCTCACCTTCCACATCTGATTAGCTCACTTGCAGCTTTCCTATCTTCCTCATTCCCCATGGGTACAGAACCAACAATCACCCAGACAGATTAAAAAAAAACCAAAGCCTATGGCCCCGATAGTATTGCTCCTGAGATCTTCAAAGCTGATCCAATTTTTCACACATCAGATTCAACGCACCCATCCTATAGGTTTGGGAATAAAATGAATTTGCCCCCTCAACCCCCAAACCAGCATCCAACCTCAGGAATGAATGCAATGATTATAACTATTTTCAAAAAGGCAGACAAATTATGCCATGAAAATTATCATAGCACTTCCCTTTTTATCCATAGTGGGGAAAATCCTGACATATAATCTTCTTGAATAGCCTAATTCCTGTGTTTGAGAAACTCCTCCCAGAGACACAATTTGGATTTAAAATTTCCAGAGGAATTTTTGACATAGTCTTCATTGGGAGACAAATCAATGAGTCATGGTAAGAAACACACTAGGAACTCTTCATTGTATTCATCCACCTGACCAAAACATCTGACTTAATAAATCACAAGACTCCATAGGGTTCAGCTCCAAAGATTTTGATGTCCAAGAAACTTCATCACAATTTTGCAATTAATGTAATCTAAGGACATTAAGAAATAGGAGCAAGAGAAGGCTACTCAGCCCCTCAGCCCTCCCTTCCATTCAACAAGATCATCCTGAGCCGATTAGTCCACAAACTTCCTACCTTTGCTAACCATTATCCCTTTCTTTATCAAGAATCTATCAAATATTCAAAAACTCTGCTTCGACTGCTTTTTGAAGAACACAGCTTTCGTGTACCCAACCAGATGCCTTTTAAATGTTAGAATTGTACCATCCCCACCACTTCCTTTGGCAGTTTGTACCATACTCACACCTACATCTGTGTGAAAAAGTTGTCCCTCAGCTCCCTTTTCAATCTTTCCCCTCTGACCTTAAACCTATGCCTTCTAGTTTTGGATATCCCTATTCTGTGGAAAAGACCTTGGCTATTTACGCTATCTACGTCCCTGGTGATTTTATAAACTTCTATAAGGTAACCCACCAACATTGACATCCCATGCATTTTTTAAATTGAATTTATTATGACTCTTTTGCTTTAATACCATTTTCTGCAATATTCCTGCATCCCTTGATAATTTAATGTGTACTGTCCACTACTTTTGATCACTTCAAAACAAATTAATTTTCCTGTCCTTGAATATTGGTAAAACAAAACTCAGATATCACCTCACATCTGGCCAACTGAATATTCCATCACCCATTTATAAAATTTTAACCATATAGCAGCAAACCATCCAGCCCATCAAGTTCACCTGACCCTCCAAACAGCATTCCACCCAGATCCAAACCCTCAACATTATTCTTTGTAACCCTGCATTTCTTAAGGCTAATCCACGTAACCTACGTAACCCTGAACACTATGGGCAATTTAGCATGGCCAATCCATCTAACCTGCACATCTTTGGACTTGAGAGAAAACTAGAGCACCCAGCAGAAACCCACACAGACATGGGGAGAAGATGCAAACTCCACATATGCAGTTAGCCAAGAGTGGAAACGAACCCAGGTCCCTGTTGCAGTGAAGCAGAAATGCAAACCATTGAACAACCCTATGATGATGGACAGACTCTGGAAAATGCTGAGTACTTCCAACCCCCTGGCAGACAACCTCTCACAAAAGGCCCCCATTGACAAGGAGATCCTACACTGTATCTCCAAACTATTGTAGCAAGTGTTTGACAATGACCTCCTCACATCAACTGAAATCCTACTCAGAACAATTGCTGTCATTTGTTGCCTGCTGGTCAGACACAGCCTACTGGCATCAAGTTAACATGGAGAATGCCACACGAGAGTAATGGTTTCATTTTTATTTTTAGTATTATCAGCTCTTTTAGAATGTTAATGCTTGTGTACTGCAGTGGGATTTGGGAATTTTTATTCAGCAACACATAAGAATGATGGAGAAATTCCAGCAACAATGCCTCATCTTGATCCATCAGATTCAATAGAAGGATCATCAAAGAAGTGCTGGTATCTTTGTTGAAGTCAGCTCTGCATGCATTCAGGTAAAACTCCTGCACAATTAATTACGTTGGACTGAACAGCGAGTCTGAAAAGCAAATCCCCTATTGGATCGTGTGAGTTAGTACTTTAGGGAAGGACAAGTAAACACTTTAGAAAGCACACTGATGCTCTCTTTCAAGTCCATCAGCATTGGCACACATAATTAAGAAGAGCTAAAGGCCAATCATTCAAAATGACAATACATCCATCAAGCTGTGCCGAGCTTTTGAATCATGTCTTAATGACATAGCACGATGTCACACACGGCAAAAAAAAGAAATACATTCTGCACTGTGGCTCCCACTACATCAGGGTTAGAGACAAAGAAAACTGTAGGTGCTGGAATCCAAAGTAGATAGGCAGGAGGCTGGAAGAACACAACAAGCCAGGCAGCATCAGGAGGTGGAGAAGTCAATGTTTCAGGTGTAAGTCTTCTTCAGGACTGTGTGTGGGTGTGAGGGGAGCTGCAATTAAAGAGGGTGGCAGGGGTAAGGTGGTGAAGTGGGGATAGTTGGAGACAGGTAGATGGTACAGTCGAGTTGGTCAATAGGAGGAATGAGTCCAGTGGGTGGCAGGGAGGATTGGAAGGAAGGGGGAGGGGCTGAGATGGGAGTTGCAGGATGGGAAGGGAGGTTATTTGAAATTGGAGAACTCAGGGTGGCACAGTGGCTCAGTGGTTAGCGCTACTGCCTCACAGCGCCAGGGAGCTGGTTTCAATTCCCGCCTCAGGCGACTGTCTGTGTAGAGTTTGCACATTCTCCCCGTGTCTGCGTGGGTTTCCTCCGGGTGCTTTGGTTTCCTTCCACAATCCAAGGATGTGCAGGTCAGGTGAATTGGCGATGCTAAATTGCCCATGGTGTTAGGTGCATTAGTCAGGGGTAAATGTAAGAGAATGGGTCTGGGTGGGTTACTCTTTGGAAGGCCAGTGTGGACTTGTTGGGCCAAATGGCCTGTTTCCTTCTGTAGAGAATCTAAATCTAAACAATGTTGAGTCCTCTGGGCTGTTGGTTGCCCAGGCAGAAGATAAAGTGTTGTTCCTCCAATTTGTGATGTGTTTCGCTGTGGCAATAGAGGAGACTAAGGATGGTCATGTCGGAAAGGGAGTGGCAAGGGGAATTGAGATGGGAGGTCTGATTGGTCCCTGCGGGCCCAGCTGAGATACTTGGTGAACCATTCCCTAATTTTACATTTGGTCTCCCCGATGTAGAGATGACCACATCGGGAGCACCTGATGCAGTAAACTGGGGCTGGAGGAGAGGCAGGTGAATCTCCGTCTCACCTGGAAGGACTGTTTGGGGCCCTGGAGGGAGGTGAGGTGGGGATGGTGTATTAGCAGGTCTTGCATCTTTTTCAGTTGAAGGGGAAGATACTTAGGGGTTCGGGGTGGGGGGGGTGGTGGTTGGTGGGGTGACTGGCACAAACTAAGTACTGTTGAAGGGAAAGGTCCTTGTGGAAGTCAGAGAGGGGTGCAGAGGGGAAGATGTTCAGTGGTGGGGTCTAGTTGGATTTGGAGGAAGTGTTTGAGGATGATGTGTTTGATGCAGAGACTGGTGGAGTGGTAGTTGAGGACACAGGAGGCTCTGCCCTTATTGCGTTGGGAGGGTGTTAAAGTGGTGGAATGGGGAATGGAGGTGGTGCAGCGGAGGGCTGTCTAGATGACAGAGGGAGGAAAAGCACGTTGTTCAAAATAAGTGAACATCTGGGATGCTCGTGAGTGGAATGTCTCCTCGTCCGAGCAGATGCGGCAGAGGTGGAGGAATTTGGAGAATGGGATGGAGTTCTTGCAGGATACTGGGTGAGAGGAGGTATAGTCCAGGTACTTATAGGAGTCTGTGGGTTTGTAGTAGATGTCTGTATGGTGACTATCACCAGAGATGAAAATGGTGACATCAAGAAAGGGGAGGGAGGTGCCCGAGATGGACCAAGAGGATTTGAGGGCGAGGTGAAAGTTGTGGGCAAAGTTGACGAACTGCTTCAGTTCAGCCTGGGTGCAGGACGCTGCACTGATGTGGTTATCGATGTAACAGCGGAAGGGTTGGGGCACAGTGCCTGTATTGAAGAGGGACTGTTCAATATAGCCATCAGAGAGACAGGCGTAGCTGGGGCCCATCTGGGTGCCCATGACCACCTCCTGGATTTGAAGGAAATGGGAGGAGTTAAGGAAAGTTATTAAGGATGAGGACCAGTTCGGTAAGGCTGAGGAGGGTATTGGTGGAGGGAGACTGGATAGGTCTGTTGGAGAGGAAGAAGCGAAAGGCTTGGAGGCCATCCTTATGGGGTATGGATGTGTATAAGGACTGCCCCATCCATAGTGAAGATAAAGAGCTGAGGCCGGGGATCTGGAAGAGATGGAGGGCATGATTGGTATCGCGGATGTTGGTGGGAAGTGAACTAAGGGGGATAGGATGGAGTTGAGGTAGGATGACATGTGTTCAGTGAGGCAGGAACAAGCCAAGACGACAGGTTAGCCAGGGTAGTTGGGCTTGCGGATCATGTGGAGCAGGTAGAACAGGGCAGTACAGGGCTGAAGGACTATGAGTTTGGAGGCAGTGGGGGGGAGATCGTCGGAGGCAGTGAGGGAACGGATAGTAAACTTAGGGAATGGTTCACTGAGCATCACAGCTGGGCCTGCAGGGGCTGACCAGACCTCCCAGTCGCCGCCCATTTTAATTCCCCTTCTCACTACCCTTCCAATATGACCGTCCTTGGCCTCCTCAATTGCCACAATGAACCACACCACAAATTAGAGGAACAACACTTCATCTTCTGCCTGGGCAGCCTACAGCCTGGAGGACTCATCACTGAGTTCTCCAATTTCCACTAACCTCCCTTCCCATCCTCCGACTCCCTTCCCAGCCCCTCCCCCTTTCTTCCACTCCACCCTGCCACCAATCGGATTCATTCCTCCCATTGACCAACCAGGTTGTACCCTCTGCCTGTCTTTACCTATCCCCAGTTCACCACTCTGCCCCTGCCACACCTTTTACCTGCAGTTCTCCCCACACCCATCCCTAATCCTGAAGAAAGGTTACACCTGAAATGTTGACTTCTCCACTTTCTGATGCTGCCTGGCTTGCTGTTTTCTTCCAGCCTCCTGCCCAGTACCTCAAGGAGCATCTTGCTCCATGCGACCAAAGGCCTGTGGGCTGAGAATCAGCCTGGCCAGTCACACAGAAGGCATTGGCAAAAACTGTCAAATCTAAGTCAAGGTCACCGTCAAATCAAGGGGCAGCTAATGAAGACAACTGCAGGCAGATGTTTGTCTGAAGTTTCAAGTCCTTTTTGATCGACCCTCTTGTTTTGACAGCCTGCCCACCATCTTAATTAAATAATGGCAAAATACTGCGGATGCTGGAAATCTGAAACAAACACAGAGGATACTAAGAAAGCATTTGTGGAGACAGAAACAGGGTTAATGTTTTGAGTTCATTAAGACTTCTTAAGAACAGTTCTGCAGGAGAGTCATACTAGACTCAAAATGTTCTCTCTCCACTGATGCTGCCAGACCAGATGAGTTTCTCCCTCAATTAGACAGGTAACCCATCTCACCCATTTGATACCTTTTAAATTTAAACAATTTTTCAGCAGTAGCAGGTGCCCCATCTCCCAGCAGGAAGTTTTCCTCTGAGAAAACTCCTCTTAGTAAGGCATTTGATAAGGTTCCCCATGGTAGGCTTATGCGGAAAGTCAGGAGGCATGGGATAGAGGGAACTTTGGCCAATTGGATAGAAAACTGGCTAACCGGTCGAAGGCAGAGAGTGGTGGTAGATGGTAAATATTCAGCCTGGAGCCCAGTTACAAGTGGAGTTCCGCAGGGATCAGTTCTGGGTCCTCTGCTGTTTGTAATTTTTATTAATGACTTAGATGAGGGAGTCGAAGGGTGGGTCAGTAAATTTGCAGATGATACGAAGATAGGTGGAGTTGTGGACAGTGAGGAGGGCTGTTGTCGGCTGCAGAGGGACTTAGATATGATGCAGAGCTGGGCTGAGGAGTGGCAGATGGAGTTCAACCCTGCCAAGTGTGAGGTTGTCCATTTTGGAAGAACAAATAAGAATGTGGAATACAGGGTTAATGGTAGGGTTCTTAGTTAGGCGGAGGAACAGAGGGATCTTGGGGTCTATGTACATAGATCTTTGAAGGTTGCCACTCAGGTGGATAGAGTTTGTATGAAGGCCTATGGAGTATTATCGTTCAATAGCAGAGGGATTGAATTCAAGAGTCGTGAAGTGATGTTGCAGCTGTACAGGACTTTGGTTAGGCCACAGTTGGAGTACTGTGTGCAGTTCTGGTCGCCTCACTTTAGGAAAGATGTGGAAGCTTTGGAGAGGGTGCAGAGAAGATTTACCAGGATGTTGCCTGGAATGGAGAGTAGGTCGTACAAGGATAGGTTGAGAGTTCTCGGCCTTTTCTCGTTGGAACGGCGAAGGATGAGGGGTGACTTGATAGAGGTTTATAAGATGATCAGAGGAATAGATAGAGTAGACAGTCAGAAACTTTTTCCCCGGGTACAACAGAGTGTTACAAGGGGACATAAATTTAAGGTGAAGGGTGGAAGGTATAGGGGAGATGTCAGGGGTGGGTTCTTTACCCAGAGAGTGGTGGGGGCATGGAATGCGCTGCCCGTGGGAGTGGTAGAGTCAGAATCATTGGCGACCTTTAAGCGGCATTTGGATAGGTACATGGATGGGTGCTTAATCTAGGATAGAAGTTCGGCACAACATCGTGGGCCGAAGGGCCTGTTCTGTGCTGTATTGTTCTATGTTCTATGTTCTATGTGACAGATAAAGGCCATTTCATCATTCCAGCTTCATTAATTCAATCAAAAATCCATCCTTATGCAACATACAGCCTGTTTTTCAATGATTCCAGGTTTTTACATTTGCTTACTGTTAGGGGAAATTTAGACTTTTAGACTCTAAATGTTCAATGATACTTCCATGCTTGAAGTAGAAGGCATCTTTCAATTTTGTAAGGAGCAACCTTATACAGATTAGAGACTGGTATCAGTAGGATCATTCGAGGCATCTTTGTAAACATTGTTAACATAAATATTTCTAGAAGACAGTGGGAGGAGGCAGCGTAGGACAGACACTGATAACATTAAGCTGAGATTGATGGTTTACTCCTTGGATGGGTGATGGAGAGTGTAACACCTTAATCAATGACACAGAGAGATATTTGCTTTTTTTCACTGTGTATGAATGAAGATTGCAATGTGGATAAGAGAATGATAAAGTATAAAGATAATCTACCCTTCTGTATGAGTTCAAGTTTAGCTTCAGTCTAATAACAGAGGCAGCTCTCTCTTTGTATTGCTCAAAACAAAATGATAAAAATCTAGGTACTGTCTACTTTAAGCAAACACTATCATACCCAAAAGTCCAATTCTGTTATCATTCTTAAGAGTAGATCTTAACTTTGTGATAAAGTACAGAACAGGTGACAGGAGTCAAAGGAAAGAAAAAGCAGGAAAGATGTGAAACTGGCTGCTAATTTCACTGACATTGTTCTATCACACTAAATCAAAACCTACCAGCTGATGCAAAGAAGAGCCTTTTAACGTTAGCCCTAGACTTGTCACAATTATTAGAAGCACACATATTCTGCTCGTCTAGTCATCACGTAATTGTGATGCAATGCGCACATTAATAGCATCCATGATGATAAGATGAACATGTACCCCATTTATTTATTTATTTATTTATATAAATATAAATATATATTTATAAATATATATTTATATTTATATAAATAAATATATATTTATTTATATATATTTATAAATATATAAATATTTATATATTTATAAATAATATATAAATAATATTTTATTATTTATAACAACTTATAAATTCAAGTTAATTTATTGAATTAACTTGAACTTAATTCAAGCCTCAAGTTGAATTGAGGCTTGCGCAAGTTCATCCTGAATATAATCGTCCAGATTTTCTGATGGTCAGACAGTCATTATTCCATGGTGCATGGGAGTTGCACACAGGAATACTGTGTAGGCACACTCTGAAGGAATTACCTGGGAAATTGAATTTTCCACATAAATCAGAGTCTTTGGAGGGTTCTGATGAAATTAAGTAACATTTTTATTCTGAATAGAAAACAGATCATAGAACAATACAGTGCAGAACAGACCCTTCAGCTCTCAGTGTTGCACCGACCTTGAACTCATCTAAGCTCATCCCCCTACACGATCCCCCTACATCATTCATGTGCTTATCCAAGGATTGCTTAAATCTCCCTAATATGGCTGAGTTAGCTATATTGGCAGGCGGGACAGACTACGTCCTTATCACTTTCTGAGTAAAGAACCTGCCTCTGACATCTGTCTTAAATCTATCTCCCCTCAATTTGTAGTTATACCCCCTCGTACAAGCTGACGCCATCATCCTAGGAAAACAACTTTCACTGTCTACCCTATCTAATCCTCTGATCATCTTGACTGTCTCTATCAAATCCCCTCTTAGCCTTCTTCTTTCCAATGAGAACAGACCCAAATCTCTCAGCCTTTCCTCATAAGACCTTCCCTCTAGACCAGGCAACATCCTGGTAAATATCCTCTGAACCTTTTCCAATGTTTCCACATCCTTCCTGTAATAGGACGACCAGAACTGTGCACAATATTCCAAGTGCAGCCACACTAGCATTTGGTATAGTTGCAGCATGATACTGCAGCTCCGGAACTCAATCCCTCCACCAATGAAACCTAACACACCGTATGCCTTCTTAACAGCACTATCAAAATGAGTGGAAACTTTCAGGGGTCTGTGACTCTAAGATCCCTCTGCACATCGACACTACCAAGAATCTTTCCATTGACCCAGTACTCTGCCTTCCTGTTATTCTTCCCAAAGTGAATCACCTCACATTTAGCTGCATTGAACTCCATTTGCCACCTCTCAGCCCAATTCTGCAGTTTATCCAAGTCCCCCTGCAACCTGTAACATTCTTCCACATTGTCCACTACTCAACCAACGTTAGTGTCATCTGCAACCTTACTAATCTATCCACTGCCTGCGTCTAAGTCACTTATAAAAATGACAAACAACAGTGGTCCCAAAACAGATCCTTGCGGCACACCACTAGTAACCGGACGCCAAGCTGGATATTTTCCATCAACCACCATTTGCTGCCTTCTTACAGAAAGCCAGTTTCTAATCCAAACCGCTAAATCACCCTCAATCCCATGCCTCTGCATTTTCTCCAATAGCCTACGATATGGAGCCTTATCAAAGGCTTTACTGAAGTCCATGTACATCACGTCAACTGCCCTACCCTCATCTACATGTTTGGTCACCTTCTTTAAAAACTCAGTGAGGTTTGTGAGACACGACCTGCCCTTGACAAAACCATGTTGACTATCTGAAATCAAATTGTTGCTTGCTAGATTATTATAAATCCTATCTCTTATAGTGCTTTCCAAATCTTTTCCTACAACAGACATAAGGCTCACTGGTCTATAAATACCTGGGTCATCTCTGCTGCCCTTCTTGAACAAGGGCACAAATTTGCAGTCCTTCAGTCCTCAGGTACTAAACCTGTAGACAACGACGACTCAAAGATCAAAGCCAAAGGCTCCGCCATCTCCTCCCTAGCTTCCCAGAGAATCCTCGGATAAATCCCATCCAGCCCAGGGGATTTGACTACTTTCACTCCTTCTAGGATTGGTAACACCTCTTCCTTACTAACCTCGATCCTTTCTAGTCTAATATCTCGTATTTCATTCTTCTCCTCTACAATATTCTCCTTTTCCTGAGTGAAAACCGATGAAAGATACTCATTTAACACCTCTCCGATCTCCACAGGGTCCACACTCAACTTCCCACTTCTGTCTTTGATTGGCCTTATTCCTACCCTAGCCATCCTTTAATTCCTCACATACCTATAGAAAGTTTCGGGTTCTCCTTTATTCTATTTGCTAAACACTGCTCATGTCCTCTCTTTGCTCTTCTTAATTCTCTCTTTAAATCCTTCCTCACTGATCTGTAACTCTCCATCGCCTCATCTGAACCATCTTGCCTCATCAACACATAAGCCTCCTTCTTCTTCGTAACAAGAGATGCAGTTTCTGTAGTAAATCACGGTTCCCTTACGTTATCACTTCCTCCCTGCCTGACAGGGACATACCTAGCAAGGACATCTTCCTTAAACCAGCTCCATATTTCGATTGTCTCCATCCCCTGCATTTTGCTACCCCATTCTATGCATCCTAAGTCTTCCCTAATCATTTTATAATTGCCCTTGCCCCCTCGATAACTTTTGTCCTATGGCATGTACATCGCGAAACTAAACATAACTGAATTATGGTCACTCTTTCCAAAGTGCTCACCTACAACTAAATCAAACACCTGGCCTGGTTCATTACCAAATACTAGATCCAGTGTGGCCTCCCCTCTTGTCAACTATTCAGAAACCCTCCTGCACACATCGGACAAAAACTGATCCATCCAACGTACTAAAATTATGGCATTTCCAATCAATATTGAGGAAGTTAAAGTCCCCCATAATGACCACCCTGTTCGTTTCACTCCTACCCAGAAACATTTTGCTGATCCTCTCCTCCACCTCCCTGGAACTCTGCGGATGCCTATAAGCCAGGAAACTATAGATGAGTGAGCCAGACCTCAGTGGTGGGCAAGCTGTTGGAAGGAATCCTGAGGGACAGGATGTACATGCATTTGGAAAGGCAAGGACTGATTAGAGGTAGTCACCATGGCTTTGTGCGTGGGAAATCATGTCTCACAAACTTGATTGAGTTTTTTGATGAAGTAACAAAGAAGATTGATGAGGACAGAGCAGTAGATGTGATCTAGATGGACTTCAGTAAGGTATTCAACAAGGTTCCCCATGGGAGACTGATTAAAAAGGTTAGATCTCATGGAATACAGGGAAACTAGCCATTTGGATATAGAACTGGCTCAAAGGTAGAAGACAGAGGGTGGTGGTGGACGGTTGGTTTTCAGACTGGAGACGTGTGACCAGTTGAGTGCCACAAGGATCGGTGCTGGGCCCTCTACTTTTTGTCATTTACATAAATGATTTTGATGCAAGCATAAGAGATACAGTTACTAAGTTTGCAGACGACACCAAAATTGGAGGTGTAGTGGACAGCGAAGAGGGTTACCTCAGATTACAACAGGATCTGGACCAGATGGGCCAATGGGCTGAGAAGTGGGAAATAGAGTTTAATTCAGATAAATGCGAGGTGCTGCATTTTGGGAAAGCAAATCTTAGCAGGACTTATACACTTAATAGTAAGGTCCTAGAGAGTATTGATGAAGAAAGAGACCTTGGAGTGCAAGTTCATAGCTCCTTGAAAGTGGAGTCGCAGGTAGATAGGATAGTGAAGAAGGCGTTTGGTATGCTTTCCTTATTGGTCAGAATATTCAGTACAGGAGTTGGGAGGTCATGCTGCGGCTGTACAGGACATTGGTTAGGCCACTGTTGGAATATTGCATGCAATTCTGGTCTCCTTCCTATCGGAAAGATGTTGTGAAACTTGAAAGAGTTCAGAAAAGATATACAAGGATGTTGCCAGGGTTGGAGGATTTGAGCTATAGGGAGAGGCTGAACAGGCTGGGGCTGTTTTCCCTGGATCGTCGGAGGCTGAGGGATGACCTTATAGAGGTTTACAAAATTATGGGCAGCATAAATAGACAAAGACTTTGCCCTGGGGTCGGGGAGTCCAGAACTAGAGGGCATAGGTTTAGGATGAGAGGGGTAAGATATAAAAGAGACCTAAGGGGCAATGTTTTCACGCAGAGGGTGGTACGTGTATGGAATGAGCTTCCAGAGGAAGTGGTGGAGGCTGGTACAATTGCAACATTTAAGAGGCATTTGGATGGGTATATGAATAGGATTGAGTTTGGAGGGATATGGGCTGGGTGCTGGCAGGTGGGACTAGATTGGGTTGGGATATCTGGTCAGCATGGACTGGTTGGACCGAAGGGTCTGTTTCCATGCTGTACATCTCTGTGAGTCTATGACTCTATGTCCTCTCCTCTCCTGTTTCTAACCTCAGCCCCACACTCCCTCAGTAGATGAATCCTCATCAAAAGTTCTTTCAGCCATCGTTATACTGTCCTTGAATAACAAGGCCACACCTCCCCCTGTTTTACCACCTTGCCTGTTCTTAATCAAAGATCTAAACCCTGGAACCTGCAACATCCATTCCTGACCCTGCTCCATCCATATCTCCGAAATGGCTACAGTGTTGACATCCCAGGTACCTATCCATGCTGCAAACTCACCTACCTCATTTTGGATACTTCTGGCGTTGAAGTAGACACACTTCAAACCAGTTCGCTGTCAGCCAACACTTTCCTGTGACCATGAAATCTTGTCCATGTCCTCTCTACTCTCATCCTCCTGTGCACTGGAACTACACCTCCGGTTGCCATCCCCCTGCTCAGCTAGTTTAAACCCACCCAAATAGCACCAGCAAATTTCCCACTCAGGATATTAGTATCCCTCTTGTTCAAGTGAAGACCATCCTGTCTGTCGAGGTCCCACCTTCCCCAGAATGAGCTCCAATTATCCAAGTACCTGAAACCCTCCCTCATGCACCATCCCTGCAGCCACACGTTCTGCTGATATCTCTCCCTGTTCTTCATCTCGCTATCACATGGCACAGATAACAACTCTGTTTTGTTTTAGCTCTAAGCTTCCACCCTAGCTCCCTGGAATCCTGCCTTACCTTATCCCTATCCCTCTTTCTACCTATGTCATTGGTACCTACGTGGACCACGACTTGGGGCTGATCACCCTCTCCCTTCAGGACCCCAAAGACACAATCCGAGACATCATGGACCCTGGAACCTGAGAGGCAACACACCAACTGTGAGTCTTATTTTTTCCCAACAAACCTTCTCTCTGACCCTCTAACTATTGAGTCTATCATTCTCCTCCTTTCCCTCCTTCCCTTCTGAGCAACAGGGACAGAATAAATTAAATTTGTAGTCTAACTCCTGAGTAACTATTCCACCAACCTCATATTTAACTCACACACAGCCAACTACATCACCCTCAGTCACTTACACCTCCCAGACACTAACATGACACCACAGGATCCCATCCCCATTCCAAACCGCTGGACTGGACATGACCCCACCCGCAGTATCTTCCTATCGCCCCACCAGTCTGCCAATCACTACCCAAACCTCTCCTCCACCCCAGTTTTCATTGTGCCCACCCAACCTGGCACCCTACTCTTTACCCAGCTGACATCCTGCATCCTTTCCAACTGGCACCCTACTTAGTTGTCACCCTGTCCCCTTTCTCATCCTGCCACTGGTCCCCCACACCCTCTTCAGCTGGCATTCTACTTGTGTAGCATCCTAACACACTATTCCTCTGCCCGCCTAGCACCCAATCTTCTCAGCACCCTAACATTACACTTACCACTGTACCTACTGTCTGACAGCAGCTGTCACAGTGGCTGTCTGGACCTTTCCATCTCAAGATGTAGTACAACTGACTACTGTGAAAAAGGGAGGTGGTTTTGTTTTCCTCTGACAGTTCTGTGCTATGAAAGAACTGTCAGAATAGAACTACACCTCCACATTTCTGAAGGAGCAGATCAGAGTCTCCTCTCAGAATGCAGACCTCCCTCCTTTCATTAAAATAAAACGAGGCAGGAGTGGCATCCTGAGTCAGATTACCCAACCCAGAATATCCAGCCCATTGTTCCTCTGAAATTGTCATGGGAGGGAAATTGTCTTCCTTGAACAAAACCACATTTCCACAAACATTTATGGGGATCACTGATTTTGTTTTTTGAAAGCTCTAGCTTAAAATTTAACACTGCTGCAATAACACTGCCCCTCATTCTTCATTGTGAGCTTTCAGATTAGCTCCTTAACAGTAGCTCAAATCCACCAGCTCACAGCATACTGCCCAGGTCACAGGAGGGATGGGAGCACCATCCTAAACTATTTATGTTCAAGGCAACAAACAAGATTTTAAAATATCACCCGAGATGATTGATCTAATGTTGTTTATCACTTCTTCCCGTACTCTCTCAAAGGAAGTAGGTTTGACGGGCTTCAGCCTTCCTGTGGCCTTGACAGGGCATTCAAAAATGTAGGGCATCAGATAACATCCACATGCTCACCTCTGCTTCAGGCATTGCTGGATAACATACTGCTTCATAATCTACAAGTGAGGCAGCGAGGACAGCAGAAGGAAGAACTACCCTCAACTGCATAATTTGGTGTGGGTCATAGGTCAGGTTATAGATGTTGTTTAAACTGTTTTATAACATTACAATGTAATTTGGAAGATTCCTTTTGCTTCTGTTTGGGACTTTTTATGTTCGATGCATTTCTTTTTGTATAATTTGACCATGTGTCTTTTTTTCTCATGTATTTGAGAAGGTTCACTACGCTGTATGGAGGGATTTTCTTATAAGGGGTTGAATAGGTTGGTCCTATATTTATTGTTTGGAAAAATGAGAGGCAACTTTATTGAAATATATTAAATTTTTAAGGAACCTGATGCGGAAAGGTTGGTTCACTGTGAGAGAGTCGAGGACCAGGGGCATAATTCCAGAGTAAAGGGTTGCCTACTCAAGACGGAGATAAAGACACATTTCCTCCCTAAGAGGGTAGTGAATATGTGAAATTCTTTACTGCAGAGGGCCCTTGAGGCTGGATCATTAATTATTTTTAAGGATTTTTGTTCATTAAGGGAATCAAGCATTATGGGGAAGAGGCAGGAGAGTGGAGTTGTGGATTATCAGATCAGCCATGATCTGATTGAATAGTGGAGTAGACACGATGGGCTGAATGGTATATTTCTGCTCCTACGCCTGATGGAGTTCTAAAGGGTCACTTGTTATATTGATTTATATTCAGGTTTCTGGGACAAACCCAGTGCCGCCCTATTGTTTCATTAAAATAGGCTTAAGTACATCAGGAAATCACAGCCCATTATATTTGAATCTCCTTCCTCCTGTTTAACACAGAAAGGAAGAATGGCATACAGTTTAAAACTGAGCCAGGCCCTCCAAACATTGTTACGGGGACACTAAATACCAACCATGTACGAGCTAAGTGTTTCTAGTTTAGTCCATTGAGGATGACACAATAGTTCTGCCAATCATGAAGAAACTTGGAAAAGCAAAGATATGGGTGAGAGTACTGAGTCTTAATACATTTGTTGTATTTTTACTTCAAGCATGACTTGTCCTAAATAGATTTTCATATAAGTCAATAACCATGAAAGGCAGAAGTGAGCTCCAACAATGGCTGAGTTTTCAAACTTGGAAGGTTGTACAGTTTAATTCCCAGATTAACTTCAACAAAAGTGGGTGAGAGAATGGAAAGCTAGAATTCCACTCCGGATCTCTTACCGACATTCCCAACCACAAAGCATGCAGACATGGAGAGGGGATTGGCTGAACAGAATAAGGAACCCACCCACTAGATGACTGTCAGAAAAATGCAGAGTATATGCTGGCATCCAAGGTTAATGGTGACTACAGAACAAGAGTCAGGATCACTTAGCAGGGATTTGGAATTGGAAGGAATTTAAGGTGAAGGAAGAGTGACAGCCCTTGATATCAAGGCCATATTTGATGAGCGTGACATCAAAGAGCCCGAGCAAAACTGGAACAAATGGGAATTGGGAGAAAGTCTCTGTTGGTTAGCACAGACAAAGATGGTTGTAGTTGTTGGAAGTCAGCCATCTCAGCTCCAGGACATCTCTGCATGAATTCCCCAGGGTGGTGTTCTAGGCCCAATCATCTTCAGCTGCTTCATCAATAACCTTTCCTCCAAAGGTCAAAGTGGGGATGTACACTGATGATTGCACAATGTTCAACACTAATTGCACTCCCTGAGATACTGAAGCAATCCATGTTCAAATGTAAAAGATCTGAACAATATCCAGGCTTGGGCAAGTGACATTCATACCACACGAATGCATGCAATGATCACCACCAATAAGGCACAATCTAACCACCACCCTTGGCATTCAATGGTGATACCATCACTGATTCACCCACTATCAATATCCTTGGGGTTACCATTGACCAGAAACTCAACTGGATTCACACATAAACACAATGATTACAAGTGCAGCAAGTAACTCGCCTCCTTATTTCCCAAAGCCTGTCCACCATCTACAAGGCACAAATCAAGAATGAGATGGAATAGTCCCCACTTGCTTGATGGGGCAAAATTCCACACCACTGAAGAAGCTTGACAACATGTAGAACAAAGTAGCCACTTGATTGGCACTACATTTACCTTCCCACCAACCCCCCCCCCCCATCAGTGATGCTCATTATAGCAAGATGCATTGCAGATATTCATCAAAGACCCTTAGACAGCACCTTCCAAATCCATAACCACAATGGCAGAAGATAAATGGGAACCCCCACTAGCTGCAAGTTCCATCCTGATTTGGAAATATGTTGCTGTTACTTCACTGTTGCTGGGTCAAAATCCTAGAATTCCCTCCCTGGGCGTAGGTTAACCCACAACTGCACCATAGAGCATAGAGATGTACAGCATGGACACAGACCCTTCGGTCCAACCCGTCCATGCTGACCAGATATCCCAACCCAATCTAGTCCCACCTGCCAGCACCCGGCCCATATCCCTCCAAACTCTTCCTATTCATATACCCATCCAAATGCCTTTTAAATGTTACAATTGTACCAGCCTCCACCACTTCTTCTGGCAGCTCATTCCATACACGTACCACCCTCTGTGTGAAAACGTTGCCCCCTTAAGTCCCTCGCAAGACCCTTTACTCCCTGCCTGACTAGTACATACTTATCAAGGACACCCATTAGCTGTTCCTTGAACAATCTCCACATATCATTTGTGTTCTTCCCTTGAAGCCTATTTTTCCAATCCACGCATCCTAAGTCATGCCTCACCGCATCATAATTTCCCTGCCCCCAGCTATAACTGTTGCCCTGCAATGCACACTTATCCCTCTCCATCACTAGAGTAAAAGTCACCGAGTTGTGGTCACTGCCCCCGAAGTGTTCACCTACCTCCATGTCTAACACCTGACCTGGTTCATTACCTAGAACCAAATCCAGTATAGCCTCACCTCTTGTTGGCCTGTCTCCATATTGTGTCAGGAAACCCTCCTGCACACATTGGACAAACACTGACCCATCTAACGAAACTCGAGCTATAGCTTTCCCAGTCAATATCTGGGAAGTTAAAGTCCCCCATAACAACCACCCTGCTACTTTCACTCTTCTCCTGAATCATCCTCGCAATACTTTCCTCTACTTCTCTTGGACTATTAGGAGGCCTGTAGAAAACTCCTAACAGGGTGACCTCACCTTTCCTATTTCTAACCTCTGCTCACACTACCTCAGATGGCAAGTCTTCCTCCATCACCCTTTCTACTGCTGTAATACTATCCTTGACAAGCAATGCCACACCTCCCCCTCTTTTACCCCCATCTCTGACCCTACTAAAACATTTAAACCCTGGAACCTGCAACAGCCATTCCTGTCCCTGTTCTACCCACGTCTCTGTAATGGCCACAACATCGAAGTCCCAGGTACCAACCCATGCTGCAAGCTCACCTACCTTATTTCTTATACTTCTGGCATTGAAGTATACACACTTCAAGCCACTCTTCTGTTTACAGGCACCCTCCTTCGAGATCGATGACATGTTCCTAACCTCCCTACACTCAAGGTCCTGTACCCTAAAGCTACAGTCCAGGTTCCCATGCCCCTGCAGAGTTAGTTTAAACCCTCCCAAAGAGCACTAGCAAACCTCCCCCCAAGGATACTGGTGCCCCTCAGGTTCAGGTGGAGACCATCCTGTTTATAGAGGTCCCACCTTCCCCAGAAAGAACCCCAGTTGTCCAGAAACCGGAATCCCTACCTTCTGCACCATCCCTGTAGCCACGCATTTAACTCTTCTCTCTCCCTATTCCTCGACTCTCTATCACGTGGCACGGGTAACCAGAGACAACAACTCTGTTCGTTCTAGCTCTGAGCTTCCAACCTAGCTCCCTGAAAGCCTGTCTAACATCCTCACCCCTCTTCCTACCTATGTTGTTGGTGCCAACGTGGACCACGATCTGGGGCTGCTCCCCCTCCCCCTTAAGGACCCAGAAAACATCTAAAGAGAGAGCTAAGAGCAGCGAGAAGGAGATATGAAACGTCCTTGGTTGGTAGGATTAGGGAAAACCCAAAAGCTTTCTGTAGGTATGTCAGGAATAAAAGGATGACTAGGGTAGGTATCGGTCCAGTCAAGGATAGTAGTGGGAAGTTGTGCTTGGACGCAGAGAAGATTGGAGAGACACTAAATCAATACTTTTCGTCAGTATTCACTCAGGAACAGGACACTGTTGCTGATGTGAATATTGAGTCACAAGTGATTAGAATGGATGGCCTTGAGGTACGTAGGGAAGAGGTCTGGGGAATACTGGAAAGGATGAAAATAGACAAGTCCCCTGGGCCTGATGGCGTTTATCCTAGGATTCTCTGGGAAGCTAGGGAGGAGATAGCGGAGCCATTGGCCTTGATTTTTATGTCCTTGTTGTCTACAGGAATAGTGCCAGAAGACTGGAGGATAGCGAATGTGGTGCCCATGTTCAAGTAGGGGAGCAGGGATAGCCCGAGTAAATATAGGCCAGTGAGTCTCACTTCTGTTGTGGGCAAAGTCTTAGAGAGAATTATAAGGGATAGGATTTATGAACATCTGGATAGGAATAATGTGATCAAGGGTAGTCAGCATGGTTTTGTGAAGGGCAGGTCATGCCTCACAAACCTTATTGAGTTCTTTGAGAAGGTGACCAAGGAAGTGGACGAGGGTAAAGCAGTAGATGTGGTGTATATGGATTTTAGCAAGGCGTTCGATAAGGTACCCCATGGTAGGCTAATGCAAAAACTACGGAGGTATGGCATTGAGGGTGCATTAGAGTTTGGATTAGGAATTGGCTGGCTGGAAGGAGACAGAGAGTAGTAGTTGATGGTATAGGTTCATCTTGGAGTGCAGTTACTAGCGGTGTTCCACAAGGATCTGTTTTGAGACCATTGCTGTTTGTCATTTTTATAAATGACCTGGAGGAGGGGCTTGAAGGCTGGGTGAGCAAGTTTGCGGATGATACGAAAGTCGGTGGAGTTGTGGACAGCGAAGAAGGATGTGGCAGGTTACAGCGGGATATAGATAAGTTGCAGAGCTGGGCAGAAAGGTGGCAAATGGAATTCAATGTAGCTAAGTGTGAAGTCATTCACTTTGGTAGGAGTAACAAGAAGATGGATTACTGGGCTAATGGTAGGCTACTTGGCAGTGTGGATGAGCAGAGGGATCTTGGTGTCCATATACACAGATCTCTGAAAGTTGCCACCCAGGTAAATAGTGCTGTGAAGAAGGCATATGGTGTACTGGGCTTTATTGGTAGAGGAATTGAGTTCCGGAGTCCTGAGGTCATGTTGCAGTTGTATAAGACTCTGGTGCGGCCTCATCTGGAGTATTGTGTGCCGTTTTGGTCGCCATACTATAGGAAGGATGTGGAGGCATTGGAACGAGTGCAGAGGAGGTTTACCAGGATGTTGCCTGGTATGGTAGGAAGATCGTATGAGGAAAGGCTGAGGCACTTGGGGCTTTTCTCATTGGAGAAAAGACGGTTTAGGGCAGATTTGATAGAGGTGTACAAGATGATTAGGGGTTTAGATAGGGTTGACAGTGAGAACCTTTTTCCGCTAATGAAGTCAGCTGTTACTAGGGGACACAGCTTTAAATTAAGGGGTGGTAGGTATAGGACAGATGTTAGGGGTAGATTTTTTACTCAGCGGTTTGTGAGTTCATGGAATGCCCTGCCAGTAGCAGTGGTGTACTCTCCCTCTTTATGGTCATTTAAGTGGGCATTGGACAAGCATATGGAGGTTATTGGGCTAGTGTAGGTTAGGTAGGCTTCGGTCGGCGCAACATCGAGGGCCGAAGGGCCTGTACTGCGCTGTATTTTTCTATGTTCTATGTTCTATGTTCTATATCTTTCCCCTCTCACCCTCAAACTATGCTCTCTAGTTCTGGACTCCCCGACCCCAGGGAAAACACTTTGCCTATTTACCCTATCCATGCCCTTCATAATTTTGTAACCTCTATAAGGTCACCCCTCCTCCTCTGATGCTCCAGGGAAAACAGCCCCAGCCTGTTCAGCCTCTCCCTGTAGCTCAGATCCTCCAACCCTGGCAACATCCTTGTAAATCTTTTCTGAACTCTTTCAAATTTCACAACATCTTTCTGATAGGAAGGAGACCAGAACTGCATGCAATATTCCAACAGTGGCCTAACCAATGTCCTGTACAGCTGCAATATGACCTCCCAACTCCTGTACTCAATACTCTGACCAATAAAGGAAAGCATACCAAATGCCCCCTTCACTATCCTATCTACTTGCGACTCCACCTTCAAGGAGCTATGAACCTGCACTCCAAGGTCTCTTTGTTCAGCAGCACTCCCTTGGACCTTACCATTAAGTGTAAAAGTCCTGCCTTAATTTACCTTTCTAAAATGCAGCACCTCACATTTATCTAAATTAAACTCCATCTGCCACACTTTGGTCCATTGACCCATCTGACCAAAATCCTATTGTAATCTGAGTTAACCTTCTTCGCTGTCTACTACACCTCCAATGTTTGTGTCATCTGCAAACTCACTAACTGTACCTCTTATGCTCGCATCCAAATCATTTATGTAAATGATAAAAAGTAGAAGGCCCAGCACCAATCCTTGTGGCACTCCACTGGTCACAGGCCTCCAGTCTGAAAACCAACCCTCCACACCACCATCAGTCTTCTACCAGTTCAAGAAAGCAGAGCATCATTACCTTCTCAAGGGCAAATAAGGACACGTAGTAAATGCTGGCCAACCAGTGATGCCCATATCACAGGAGCAAATCTTTCTAAAAAACTTTGCACAGGGAGACAAAAACCAATGAAGAACAGAAAAGCTTGGGCATGATAGATGTGTGGAACTGTGTATAACATAGTGGAGCTCTGAAGTAGGTAATGTTTTTCTATTCAATCATGGGGTGTAAGCATTATTGGTTGGGCCAGCATGCATTGTCCATCTTTGGTTGTCGTTGAGAAGGTAGGAGTGAGCTGTCTTGAACTATTGCAGTCCATTTAGTGGAGGTTGTCCAGACTGTCAATAAAGAGAGAATGACTGTATAAAGGTTGACATATAGATAAAAGATAACCAGAGATGTAAATTCAGTTTCTCCCAAGAAAAGATACTATGGAATGTCACACTTGAAAGGTGTCAAAGAAGCTTCAAAGTGATGTGCTTAAAATGGGAGAAACACATTCCAATTGAACCGTAATCTCCCAAAAATTATCTCAGACTGCGTACATGGTGAGAGAAAAGACAAAGTCTGGACAAAGGACGTGTTTTTGTCTTCGCCTTTCAAGAATATACAAGAACAGTGTTTAAAACCTTAGTCTGTGTATGCTTATTGAAGAAGATTCAAGTTTGAATGTGAAAGTATTGGGAAAGGTTAGGAGGAGAGTACAGGACTCTAACTGATTATAGACAAGTTGGTGGAATTGGTGGGCAGGTGGCTGATGAATTTCAATGCAGACAAAGGTGAAGTACTTGTTTTGGTAGGATGAATATGGGCTGACCAAAGGAAAAGGGGATGCAGGAGCAGAGGGAGCTGGGTTTATAAGGTGCAAAAGTCATTGATAGTAGCAGGGCAGTTTGAGAAAGCAGTTAATAAAGCATGTAGTACCCTAGGGCACAAAATACAAGAGCGAAGAGGGTAGATTGAACTTTTTTAGGATATTAATTCAGCCTCAACTGGAGTATTGTGGCCAGTTCTGGACTCTGCAGTTTACAAATATGTGAAAGCATTGGAAAGAGTACAAAACAGATTCATACAAATACTCCTAGGGATGAGTAGATAGTGGGGATAGATTGGAGAAGCTCGGACCATTTTGCTTGGAGGAGGTGATTTGATAGAGATGTTCAAAGATGTCTGGACAAAGTTGCTAAGTAAAAACTGTTCTCACTTGTGAAAGGAATAAGAATGAAAGAATACAGATGTAAAGTATTAGCCAAAGAGCAAAGGTGCTATGAAAAGATGTGTTTTTGAGCATGATTGGTTATATTCCGGAATGGGCTGCCGATTGTGCGATGGACACAGGTTCACGGAAGTATTCAAAATTAAATTAGGCTGTTACTTGAAAAAGAAAAGTGTGGAGCATTATGGGGAAAAACACAGGAAAATGGCAGAGAGTAATTCGCTCAAATGGGGAGCAGGTGCGTACACAATGGATCAAATGGTCACCTTCTGGACAGTAACAATTCTGTGATTCTGTGACTTGAATGCTAACTTCCTTTCAAAACAGAGAAATTTGTGCGGCATTTAGCCACTCTCCTCAAACTACACCACTATAGCAGCTATTCTCATCTTTGTTTCATTGCTGTTGTAGGAGCTGTCTATGCACAAATTGGCTGCTGTATTTCCCTGTATTCTAAAGAAACCACGTTGATGTACTTAAGACACTTAAATGGCTAATAGTGTAGTTGAAACACTGTGAATTTATAAACACAGTATATAAATGTGAATCCAAAAGCCTCTTGAGGTGCAATGGCAGTGTCCCTACCTCTCAGCCAGAAGGTCTAGGCTCAAGTTCACCTACTCCAGCAGTGTGGAACAACATATCTGAATGGGTTGATTAGAAATTATGAATGTGAATGGTTTTGTTTTTCTTATTCTTTACAGCTTGTTTTTAACTAATTTCTGTTACAATTTTCCCAGTATATCCATCTATACATAGTACAACCTGTTAACATAACAGTAATCATGGACTCTCGATATTCATTTTTCACCATGGGAGTGGCACGGTGGCTCAGTGCCTCACTACTGCCTCACAGTGCTAGGGACCCAGGTTCAATTCCTGTCTTGGCTGACTGTCTGTGTGGAGTTTGCACATTCTCCCTGTGTCTGTGTGGGTTTCCTCCGGGTGCTCCAGTTACCTCCCACAATCCAAAGATGTGCAGATCAGGTGAATTGGCAATGCTAAACTGCCCGTAATGATACTGGATTAGTGGTGCTGGAAGAGCACAGCAGTTCAGGCAGCATCCGACGAGCAGCAAAATCGACATTTCGGGCAAAAGCCCTTCATCAGGAATGCCCATAATGATAGATGCATTAGTCAGAGGTAGGGGAACTGGTCTGGGTGGGTTACTCTTCGAAGGGTCAGTGTGGACTTGTTGGGCTGAAGGGCCTGTTTCCATATTGTAAGTAATCTAATCATCTGTTTTTAATACCTGAGACATTTGTGGACTAAAGTGATTTCAAAAAAGGATAAAGACACTAACATGTGATCATCTGACCACAGACTAAAGCAAGTCAAGGGAATTCATTTAGAAAACATTAAACCAGCCGTACTGAAATTATGATTTCATTGAACAATGGTGAAACCAAGCAACTAAATCAATATGAAGGAAATTGCATCTCCAGTTTAATTCAGGGAAGCTGGATCATTTCAAATACTGGAAGATGAAAGGCAAATTGTTAAAAGACAATCGAGCTAAACATTATAATAGACAGAGAATTATATTTCAAATAAGCTGCTTTACAGCAGCAGAGTAATGGGCAGAATATAGATTCATAATAACAGAATGTGGAAGTCTTGCTTTTTTTTTCATTGCTTCTCCCAACCTCTGAAATCAGTGGTCAGTGTAAAAGCAGTTTGGGAAATGCCAAAATGCCAAAATTCTACAAATCACACTACTACCGAAGAAACAAAACAGCAGACCTTCAGTCCATTCCTCACAAAGCAAAAGAAAGGAAATAATCAAGTGATAGAATGCTTGCATTTGATTTATAATTGATTTAACCGTGACCTGTGGCCTCCCATGAAGTGGCAAAATCTGTGTTCTAGCAGTGTCCTGGACCTGAGGTTCCAGAATTAGGGAGGAACAACCTGTTTGAAACTCTCCTGCTAAATGTTTTGGAATTAGGGAATCTATACGCACTTGAGAATTAAACTTTTCTCAGACCTAAAGATCCTGAACAGAAATGTAACTAAGTTACACACAATAGGTTTAATCAACCTGTAAATCTTTGAAATGTTTATGACTTTATAATATTGTCAGCAGTAAGTGAACAGTTTACAGTGAATTCAGATGGTGAAAAGGACCACTTTGATTCATTCATTATTTTTTAAATTTTGTGTTTGCAAATAATGTTTACCTTCTTTATGTGTTATAAAATTATTATTTATTATGACTTTATTCGATACGTGACTTGCATGTTAAAGCTTTAGATGTTATTTAGTTCTCTTTTACCAAACCATGGCAAAGCACTCTGATTTGTTTTTGCTGTGGGTCAAATGAGGAGGCAGGCCTAAATTCTGCCTCAACCAGAGAAGAGATTGAACCCTGTGCTGATAGCATTAATCTGAACCATGCATTAGTCATTGAGCCAACTGAGCAAGCTGATCTCCCAGCCTTGTATATACAGTACCAGGAACTGCATTATCACAGTCATTAAGTTGGGTCAAACAGTAAAACTAAAATGTACTATGCCAAGTTTTCAGATGACGCAAAAGTAGGTGGAAGGCAAGCAATGGGAATGAAAGAAAGTGTCTTCAGAGGTAGATAAACATGTCGATTGAGTGGAGGAAAACTTAGCAGATGGGACATAGGGTAGAATCTTACCAAGCTCTGAATGGCATGGGTGACTGCAAGGCCCATCTCGCTATTGAGATCATCACATCGTATCTTGTACACTTTTCTTGAGCAGCAATCAGTGATTGTCACTAGGCAGCAAGGAGTTCCCAATTCACGCTCATCATCGCTTGTTAACAGCCAAAATCACTATGGTATGCAATCCTACCAAACTCACTATACAAGTTAGCCATCTGTAAAACTCGACATGGAAATCAGAGTTGGCAGGTTCAACTTGCTGCTTCTTCCAAAAGACCTCCATTTTGCCCGCAGTATATTCCACCAAACCCACCACTTTCAGGGAGCCATAACCAACTTCCAAAAGGCCTTTGATAAGGTGCCACACGGGAGGCTGCTGAGCAAGGTGAGAGCCCATGGTGTTCGAGGTGAGCTACTGGGATGGATTGAGGATTGGCTGTCTGACAGAAGGCAGAGAGTTGGGATAAAAGGTTCTTTTTCGAAATGGCAGCCGGTGACGAGCGGTGTCCCGCAGGGTTCAGTGTTGGGGCCACAGCTGTTCGCATTATATATTAATGATCTGGATGAAGGGACTGGGGGCATTCTAGCGAAGTTTGCAGATGATACGCAGTTAGGTGGACAGGCAGGTAGTACTGAGGAAGTTGGGAGGCTACAGAAGGATCTAGACAGTTTGGGAGAGTGGTCCAGGAAATGGCTGATGGAATTCAACGTGAACAAATGCGAGGTCTTGCACTTTGGCAAAAAGAATAAAAGCACAGACTACTTTCTAAACGGTGAGAAAATTCGTAAAGGCAAAGTATAAAGGGATCTGGGAGTGCTAGTCGAGGATTCTCTAAAGGTCAACATGCAGGTTGAGTCCGTGATTAAGAAAGCGAATGCAATGTTGTCACTTATCTCAAGAGGGTTGAAATATAAAAGCAGCGATGTGCTACTGAGACTTTATAAAGCTCTGGTTAGGCCCCATTTGGAGTACTGTGTCCAGTTTTGGTCCCCACACCTCAGGAAGGACATACTGGCACTGGAACGTGTCCAGTGGAGAATCACACGGATGATCCCTGGAATGGTTGGTCTAACATATGAGGAACGGTTGAGGATCCTGGGATTGTATTCATTGGAGTTTAGAAGATTAAGGGGAGACTTAATAGAGACGTACAAGATAATACATGGCTTGGAAAGGGTGGACGCTAGGAAATTGTTTCCGTTAGGCGGAGGAGACTAGGACCCGTGGATGCAGCCTTAGAATTAGAGGGGGTAAATTCAGAACAGAAATGCGGAGACATTTCTTCAGCCAGAGAGTGGTGGGCCTGTGGAATTCATTGCCGCAGAGTGCAGTGGAGGCCGGGACGCTAAATGTCTTCAAGGCAGAGATTGATAGATTCTTGTTGTCTCGAGGAATTAAGGGCTACGGGGAGAATGCGGGTAAGCGGAGTTGAAATGCCAATCAGCCATGATTGAATGACGGAGTGGACTCGATGGGCCGAATGGCCTTACTTCCACTCCTATGTCTTATGGTCTTATCCTGCCATCCCCTAATTCATTGGCATTGTGCCCTGCAAGAGCAGAGTATTCTAGCAGGACATACTGGCACTTAGCAGTGAATTCCAGCATTGGGCAAAGACAAGAACACACTCCACAGTGTGAATCAAGCTGTCTGCCTGGGCAACTTCCTTGCTATTCCAACTATTGCAGATTGCATTTAAAAACAGTGACTTTACTTTGCAAAAAAATTCAGTCATCATTCTTGATCATGACTACTCATGGCATGCCTCCAGCATTGATGCTTTTCTTTGCGTTAGCTATTGGGCGCAGTAACACAACCGGTCAGGTGACCATGTTTATGCAGCATTCCTTAGTTAGGAGCATCTTGTCATATGTCAGTTTGGGAGAGGTGGAGGCTAGTACAATTACAACATTTAAAAGGCATCTGGATGGGTATTTGAACAGGTAGGGTTCAGAGGGATATGGGCAAATGGGACTAGGTTAGGTTGGGATATCTAGTCGGCATGGATAAGTTGGACCGAAGGGTCTGTTTCTATGCTGCACATTTCTAATATTCAATGACTCTAAGAAAAACAGTCATGACTTCAGGTTTGTACTCTTGCAGTTCAAGAATTCTGAGAACTTTAAATTCCAATTCCTTTTATTTTCCTGTTTGTGCTTAACCTTCCACCTTTCTTTTAGTTTATTAGCTGTGTTTGTGCATGGTGGATGGCTAGCTTTATCTATTTTCTTGAGGTGAGCAAGTAATAATATTCCTCTCCCTTTCACTGAAGAAAAAGTTGCTAATTGACTTTTTCATTTTCTAGAAAACTCACCTTTTAATTGAAGTATGATTTCTGAGTGTAAAAAGAAAACTTTTTAAAAATGTTACGATTGGTCAAGAGGGGGTTAAAAAGAGAGAAGCCAATTCCCCTCTTCACCTTGTCTTAACAACTCAAACCATAATGGATGCAAGGTTGTGGCCCAGCAATGCCAAATTTATTGCATGTGGTGTACATATGCAGTCAATCTTACCAAGAAGAGTTTAGGATTTCAAGCAATTACTCGAATTAGAGTTTCCTTCTTTCTAGTTCTTTCTTTTAGATTTAATTTCTAATCTCTAGATTAGATTACTTACAGCGTGGAAACAGGCCCTTCAGCCCAACAAGTCCACACTGACCCTCCGAAGAGCAACCCACCCAGACCCATTCCCCTACACTTACCCCTTCACCTAACACTACGGGCAATTTAGCATGGCCAATTCACCTAGCCTGCACATTTTTAGACTCACACCTTAATTTCACCACTTGCCCCAATTTGACCTTTCTGTCCACTTTTCAACCTCCTTTTCATTAGTTTCTGTTTTACTTTATTCATGCAATTCATAAATGTTATTTACATAACACATTATTTGTTTTTATTTTCGTTGTCCCATTTATACAATGCTGTTATATTAAAGGTGCCAAGAGGGTCTGCCAGGGAATGTAATCAGGTCAATATTTGAATCCGTCTTGATTTATTTATTAGAGGAACTAGTGAGCAGTTCACATTGACTGTTTTTCCAAATTATCTGACAGTGGAGGTGTGCTTTGCCTTCATTTGACCTCACCCATGTTGTCATGGCAATTTTAAGTGTGAGATGTTATAATTCTCTTCTGCATTAACTCGTTAAGTTCCACCTGACTACTGTATTTGTTTTCCTTTCTCATCTCTGTCTTTGTGATTGGCTTCTCTCCCCTCTAGGTAAGGTTGTTTCCGTTTTTGAGATGTTTAACTCGCTGTTTCTTACTTCCAGCTAGGGCAGGGTTTCTTAAAATTCAGAAGCCAAGTTGAGAAGAAACCTGGGCCTGTAAAAAAAGGTCTTGTTTATATAAAGGAGCTTTACGCAGCCTCAGAAAGGCCCCAAAGTGCTCTATAACCAAGGATGTAGTTCAAAGAGAGTTTGAAGGGAAGGGAAATGAAGGGAAATGTGCACAAGAAAATCTCAAAACAAAACTGACCAGGCATAAATATTAGTTTTAGCCATGGAACGCCTCCCTGCTTTATTTCAAATTAAATGTAGTTTTTATTCATTCATGAGTGCAGGGTAAAAGGGCAGAAAACTAGTCAGCCTTCTCATTGACTGACTGAGGTACATTGCTGTATAGACAGTGGAACCTTGATTATCCAGCATTTGATTATCCAAATATTGGATTCTCCAGCAAGATTGCAAGGTCCTGATGCTTGGCTAAACTATGTTATCTGGCATTCGATTATATGGAATTCAATTAACCGAATGAAATATTCCCTGCCCGTGTCCTTTGGATAATCGAGGTTCCTTTGTAAATTAGTTTGACAATCAGGAGGCTGGGAGAACATCGCAAGCCAGGCAGCATCAGGAGTTGGAGAAGTCAACATTTCCGGTGTAACCCTTATTCAGGACTGGGGGTGGGTGTAAGGGGAGCTGCAGATAAACAGAGGAGGTGGGTGTAGAGTAATGAGGTGTAGATAGGAGGACTCAACATTGAGTTCTTCAATTTCAAATAACCTGCCTTCCCACCTCCCAACTCCTTTTCCAGCCCCTTCCCCTCCCTTCCATTCCTCTCAGCCACCAACCGGATTCATCCCTCCCATCAACCAACAGGTCGTACCCACTACCTGTCTCCACCTATCCCCGCCTCACCGTTCTGCCCCTGCCCCACCCCCGCCCCCAAGTCCTGAAGAAGGGTTACACCCAACACGTCAACTTCCCCACCTCCTGATGTTGCCTGGCTTGTTGCGTTTCCCCAGCCTCCTGTTTGTCTACCTTAGATTCCAGCATCTGCAGTTTTGTTTTGTCTCTAACCGTGTCTATAAATGAGTTCCCATTTTCTACTGAACCAAAATGACAGCGCTTTCACAGTAATCTATTGGCTGTGAAGCACCTTTACATTCTGAGGAATTAATGAAGCACTATAAAACTACAAGCTGTTTCTTCTCAGAATCCAACTATGGCATGAACTATGCCAGCTATTTTAACCTCTTCAGTTCTTAGCAACACACCAAGTCAAGTTGATGTATGGCTCTGCTACATTTATTGTTGGCCACAGAATCAGCACTGAAAATGTGTTGCTGGAAAAGCGCAGCAGGTCAGGCAGCATCCAAGGAACAGGAGAATCGACGTTTCGGGCATCAGCCCTTCTTCCTGAAACGTCGATTCTCCTGTTCCTTGGATGCTGCTTGACCTGCTGCGCTTTTCCAGCAACACATTTTCAGTTCTGATCTCCAGCATCTGCAGTCCTCACTTTCTCCTCATAGAATCAGCAGCCACAGCACTGAATCCCTTACAGTAGAAATGCACCTTTAAGAGGTGTGTCCCCTGATTCCTGTCAGTGGATCATGATTATAATTAGGTTTCAACATGGCTGTTTATAGGTATTTGCATAACCTATTCAGAGACATTATGACACACTCTGGGGGAGGTGGGATTTCAACCAGGCATCCTGGCTCAAAGGTATGGACACTACCATTAAACCACAAAATCACTCATCATTTTAATATTGAGTTTTGTAAAGAAAATACTTCAAACTGCGTTTATTTCTCTGACCCCAGAAAAACAGAGCATCACCCCTCTAAGCGCAGAAGGTCTTTTGAATGGTCACAACAATAAAGTTTGGTATTTTTTAAACTGTTTTACTGTAACAACTGGGTGAAGTGAGTTCACTGTAGTAGGTGCTGGATCTAAAGAAGCCAAACACCAGCAAGATGTTATGAAGTGATCTATTCAGACTCCCTGCTTAGTTTCTGCCAAACCTGCCTAACCTGTCAGGCAGCACATAACTGAGAGCAGTGTCACCTGTCAACATCCACGTTCGGACTTACGTAAATAGTCAAAATCTTAGGTCTTCTGCTTTCCTATATATATATTTTTCAAAACATCATGAAAAAGAAGAGATCATACAAAGGAAGAAACCACACCCATTCAACTCTTTGACGTTATTGTTTCATCATTTATTGCTTCATGCTCATGAATGGTTTAACCATTAGATTTATACACCATAGGTTTTAACCTTGGATATGGCCGCATTGCTGATCCAGCCCTGAAAGAATTTCTTCCCTCCTCTTTGCTCAATGTACTGCTGATTCACACAGGATTACGTTCTGTGGACAATAGATTCAATACCCGATGTAACTTTTAAAAGAGAGCTGGATATTTAATGGAAAAGAAGAAGTTTGCAGGGCTATGTGGAACGAGCAGGGGAGTGACAGTGACTGGGCTGCTCCTTCCCCAGTGTGGTCTATGATGTTAAGGGTATTTCCACCATCTGTACTGTGGCCCTTTGCTGCTCACAAAGTATCCAGTGCATCAAACATAGGCACACACACCCAAGAAGCAGCATCATGATACTTGCACATAATACCTGGAGGCAAGCTGTGTTGGGGAGTGTACCACAATTTTCGTAATCAAAAGAATGGCAAAGCACTTCCCTTTAGTTGTATATCTCTCAGCCAAATGAACTCCCCATTGAATCCAAACAAGAAGCATTTTAAATTAACAGATAATCTCTAGAAACATGGCTGAGAGTATTATCAGTGATCCCGTTCTCCCTAAGCACAGCCAGATTGCAAGAAGACATTACAGATGAACAATATAGCAGGAGTAACAAAACTGTAGGCGTTCGAGAGATTAAAAAAAAGGACGTGTGATTAATTAGTGGGAAGGAATGATAATGGTCTAAGAAAGAAACATGAAAGAAAATAGGAAAACGTTACATCCAGATCTAAATTTGAATGATTTATGTAGGATGTCAACAAAGTTTCTGGGCAATCAGCTTTCCTGGGAGCTTGCTACTGTGTACTTCCAGCTTTCTTTGTCCTTAATCATCTGTTGGCTTTAATTACAAATTATCTGCAGTTAAAATCTCAACTTCCACTCCCTTTTGTTGAAAGCACTCCCCGCTCTCCCACGCACCCCCCACCGCCCTCCTCCAACTGAAGTTCCCCAAGTTGTTATGGTTTCAGACAATATGGTTTCACATTGTCAAGGTCCCAGTATCAATAATGGATTGTGCGGGAGGGCCTATCAGGAGCAGCATCAGGCATAGCTAAGCATGACGTTTCAATCAGGTGAAGCTACAAACTAGGACAATTTGCTTGCCAAACCATGCAAGTTGCAAAGGCTATGGGCCTTAGCAACATTCCTGCAATGGTTCTGAAGACTTGTGCTCCTGAACTTGCCACACCCCTAACAGAGCTATTCCAGGACAGCTACAATACTGGCTAACAATTGACAATGTGGAAAATTGCCAGATATGTCCTGTACACAAAAAAAAGGACAAATACAACCAAGCCAATTACCACCCCATTAGTCTACACTCCGTCCTCCATGAAGTGATGGAAGGTGTCATCAACAGTGCTATCAAGTAGCTCAGCAATAACCTGCTCAGTGACACCCAGTTTGGGACTCACTAGGGCTACTCAGCTCCTGACCTCATTACAGCTTTGGTTCAAACATGCAGAAATGAGCTGAGTTCAAGTAGGTTTGCAGATGACACCAAAATTAGAGGTGTAGTGGACAGCAAAGTAGGTTACCTCAGAGTACAATGGGAACCTAATCAGATGGACCAACGGGCTGAGGGGTAGCAGATGGAGTTTAATCTAGATAAATGTTTGGTGATGCATTTTGAAATGACAAATCAGCACCGGACTTGTACTCTTAATGGTAAGGCCCTGGGCAGTGTTGCTGACCACAGAAACCTTGAAGTGTAGGTTTGAAGTTCCTTGAAAGTAGAATCTCAGGTACATAGGTTAGTGAAGAAGGCATTCAGTATGCCTTCCTTAATTGACCAGAGCACGGAGTATAGAAGTTGGGAGGTAATGTTGTGGCTGTACAGGACATTGGTTAGGCCACTTTTGGAATATTGTAAGCAATTGTGGCTTCCCTCCTATCAGAAGGATGTTGTGAAACTTGAAAGGGTTCAGAAAAGATTTAAGGAGGATATTGCCAGGGTTGGAGGATTTGAGCTATGGGAGAGGCCAAATAGGCTGGGGCTTTTTTCCTGTTGCGTCAGAGACTGAGGGTGTCCTTATAGAGGTTTATAAAAGCATGAAGGGCATAGAATAGGGTAAATAGGGGTCAGGGAGTCCAGAACTAGAGGGCACAGGTTTAGGGTGAGAGGGGAAAGAATTCAAACAGACCTAAGGGGCAATTTTTTTACACAAAGGGTGGTTTGTGTATAGAATGAGCTACCAGAGGAAGTGGTGGAAGCTGGTACAATTACAATATTTAAAAGGCATTGGAATGAGTCCATGAATGGGAAGGGTTTAGAGGAACATGGGCCAAGTGCTGGCAAATGGGACTGAATCAGATTGGGATGCCTGGTCAGTATGGACAGGTTGGGACGAAAGGTCTGTTTCTGTGTTGTACATCTCTATGAGACGATGACTCTAAGTGAGGTAAGGATGACAGCCCTGGACATCATGGCTGCATTTGATCAAATGTGGCATCAAAGAATCCAAGCAAAACTGGAATGCCAGGCAATGACTATCTCCAACAAGTGAATGTAAACATTCAGTATCATCAACATCATTGAATGAGCATGATCTCACTAATATCATCCTAGAGGTTACCATTGATCTGAAAATGACCACCGTATTAGTCTTGTGGCTACAAGAGTAGGTCAAGAGGCTAGGAATCCTGTAGCAAGTAACTCACCTTCAGACATCCCAATTAGACAATTAGAATATTAGACAAAAAGACTGCATTGCTGTCTTTGGGAACTTCCTGTGTGCAAATGGTTACTGTGTTTCCCATATTACATTAAAGACTACTGCATTGGCTGTCAAAAGCTTTGAGATGCCCAATGGCCAGGAAAAAATTATATAAATGCAAGTCTTGAATTTTACCCCTTCACTTGTCTTATCACAGTGACTATAATCTGCTCTTGTCACACATTAAATCACAATTGAGTGCATTAGAGTCCTATACACTACGTTTTCTTCCAGTTTGATTGACAAATGGCTATCTGTCTCCTCGGTTCCCTTTTGATGAGGCTCGTGCACTTGCACAAAGTTATAATCTTCTGCCACTATGAAGTACTCTACTCCCTCCCTAGAGCACCTTTCAATGGAAGAGTTTTACATGTAAAATGTAGAAATGTAGAAAAATGTTAATAATTGTTAAGGCAAATCATGGCAGGACTTACATACTTAGTGGTAAAGTGCTGGGGACTGTTGCGGAACAAAGGGACCTTGGGTTACTGGCTCAAAGTTCCTTGAAAGTGAAGTCACGGGTAGATAGGATAGTGAAGAAGGCATTTGGTATGCTTGCCTTTATTGGTCAGAGCATTGAGTATAGGAGTTGGGAGGTCATGTTATGGCCACTGTTGGAATACTGCACTCAATTCTGGTCTCCCAGCTATTTGAAAGATGTTGTGAAACATGGAAGGGTTCAGAAAAGATTTACAAGGATGTTGCCAGGCTTGGTGGGTTTGAGCTGGAGGGAGAGACAGAATAGGCTGGGACTGTTTTCCCTGGGTTGCTGGAGGCCAAGGGGTGACCTTATAGAGGTTTATAATATCATGAGGGGCATGGATAGGGTAAATAATCAAGGTCTGTTCCCCAGGGAGGAGAGTCCAGAACTGGAGAAGACAGATTTAGGGTGAGAGGAGAAATATTTAAAAAAGGGACTCAAGTGACAACTTTGTTTTGTACACAGAAGGCGGTGCCTGATTGGAATAAGCTGCCAGAGGAAGTAGTGCAGGCTGGTACAATTACAACATTTAAAAGGCAATGGGATGGGTACGTGAATAGGAAAGGTATGAGGGATATGAGCCAAATTTTGGCAAATGGCACTAGATCAGTTTAGGATATCTAATTGGCATGCACAAGTTGGACCAAAGAGTCTGTTTCTGTGCTGTACTATGTGCTATGATTCTAATTACATAGACCAGACAAAGACTTATCTTTAAGAAAGAGATTCAAGCTACCTCTAGCATTCTCTACCAGCACTGGGAGATACAATCAGCAGTCGTTGCACAAACTTTTACACTTTGTACAAAGTCATTTCTCAAAGTAATTGATTTTGCTTCAATTCCCATTTTACGAGCCCTAAAAACCTACTATTCCAAGAGTTCTAGGACCTTCATTTGCACCTTTCCAAAATGCTACTTAGAACACTTTGGATCTTGAGGCACTGAGACAAGTGAAACCTTTGCAGTCCAAATTCCTGGTCAATGGAGACAGCAGAGCAAGATCTATGTTTGCTCCTATCTTCAGGATGAACACTTTAATTTGCAGAAACCTGACAGTCAAATACTAACAATCCAGCACATCTAGCAATCAAACTGCAAAGTGATTCTTTGAATTTCAGGTCTGTGTATCTCCACCAGGTGATATTTTTCCAGATAAATGAATTTGGATAAAGAAACAAATGTATAACATGTGGAAAAAGGTGATGAGAGTCTGGAAAACATTGCCCAAAAGTGTGGTGAAGGCAGGTTCAATCATAACATCTAAAGAGGGTGTTAGATGATTATTGAATATAAACAATGTGCAAGGGACTGGACAAAGGTAGGAGATTGTTACCAAGTCTTAACACTCATCTGGAGAGCCAGTGTTAACGTGATGGGCTGAATGGCTTCCTTCTGCATAGTATCAATTGTTATTAGAGAATAGAACATGTACAGTATGGAAGCAGGCCATTCAGCCCATCGAGGGCTACACACCAATCCTCCGAAGAGCATTCCACCTGCTCCTCTCCCCCACCTATCCCTGTAATCCTGCATTTCCCCACAGCCAATCCACCTAATCTGCATATCTTTAGACTTCAGTGAAGATGTCATCATTCGTTCATGTTAGAGTGAGTATTCAAGAGACCAGAGACATTATCCTGCTGGATGATCATGATCTGTTCAAGAATTCTGGAGCTCAACTTGATTCACCTTTCTTGTAAGGTTTAATTTAAGCAACTGCACATTAACCTTCAGGGCAATAATTTATTTTTAAAAATTAAATGATTTGTACACTGGATAATATAAAAAGAAAACCCATAATGTACATTATATATTACATGTTTAATATTCAGTTTACAGAAGAGGTGGAAAATATACCAAATTCATCACCTTCACTTATAGTTACTTTCCTACAAAATGTGTTTTCAGGTGTTTTTACATCGATAACCCCAATGTCACAAAAAGTAACAGTCAACAGTACAATTATACTTGTTTACGTTACACTAGAAACTGACCGCTGCATGCAGATAATTTCATTATTCAAGAAGACATTGATGATAATTTGATTACTTTAAACACGTAGGTTTAAATTTTAAGGTTGGAAAAGTGAAAGGCTTAGACACTTAAGGTTTTTCTTTTGCTGTGCTATGACTAAAGGGATTTTGTTTCTTTCTAATCTATCTCCTTATAGGAAGCCAGTTTAACGGACTAATCTGCCCTCAAGTTACAAACTGTGGAACAGAATCCTAACCATCTGTATAGCTAGGAGTAGCTGAACTATCGTTTAAAGTTGAACATAGGTTCATCTATTCTCAACAATTCAGAGTATTTAATCCTCGCCAAGAGCTAAGAACTTTGTGAGGCAAATAGAATCCAATTCCCACTAGCAGTTATAGTTTATGGTGAAGCTAATATCACAACATTGTTACTGGGTTGAAGTTCAGGCAAATGTACAGAAGTTTTCTGAACCTTGGCCTATTTTCATCATCCGATAAAATTAAGAGTACTTTAAAAATGCAGAAACAACAACTATGTCGATTATATAAGATCTTCCCCAGGTCAGCAAGTGGAAGGTGCAAGAGGAAATCTAAGGGGACTGAATATAAACAGAACAGATTACAACTCCCAATACTTCACAGGTTCAGACTAAGAGTCCTCAGTATTGCCATACAAGGTGGGAATGTTGCAAACAGATTTGATTTCAAGTCCATGTTTGAAGTCCAATGCCATTAATTGTTCAGTATTGCATAGAAGTACATTGATCCAGCAAGGACAAAGAACTGAAACAAGAAGAAAACAAAATATTAACTTATGCTATAAACTCCATCCTATGTTATCCATATAGAAATAGTCAAAACACATTTTTCACTATCATTGCAATTTCTGCTCTTAGGATGAAAATAATAATGCAATAATGACCATGCTGGTTGAGCAATAAATATTGGCTAATACAAGAGGGAAACAAGGGATTCTCTCTTGTGTAAGAGCCATTTTATCTCATACAGTGTAGGTGGAACCTGTTTCACATCTAATCCAAAAGACAACTATTCCAATTACTGCACTGAAATGTCAGGCAGACAACTATTCCAATTACTGCACTGAAATGTCAGGCTGGAGTGTTTGTCCTCTGGACTGAGCCAAACATGTATCTATAAGTTATGTTTTATCTTCTCTACCCAATCCATGACTCAGTTCAAAAAGCAGTCATTATTTCTCCAAAGAATTTGTGTATGATTAAAGTATCAATTTCAAATTAAATTTAGTGCATCATAGACTCTGTACTACAATAATGGATGAATATAAAGGGAGTCTGTTTTCTGCAGCTGATACATTGACTGCAGCTTCTTCAGTTAATAGCACAAAGACAGAGAAACATCAATGAACACAAAAAAATCTCACCTTTTAATTACATGTGCCATTTCAACTCGATATGTGCTGAAACAACTACAACTGTAGTACAGGCTTTAGTCTATGGAATGCTTATGCTCTATCCCAGACAGCAGTGGATATAATTGATTCAAGACGGAGTAGATAGGGTTTGTCTTAAAGTCAACAAATCAAAAGAATTATGGGACTGACAAAGAGTGATGTTGAGGCCACAAGCAACTCAGTCATGATCTTATTGAATGGCAGGGCAGGGTGAGGAAGAGCTAAATGGTTAAATCCTCCTTGCAATTCTTGTGTTCACCTAAGCACACTCAGGTGATGAGGGGAAATGCAATCTATCGGTCTTAACAGGAATTCAGTAACTCATACTGCAAAACATATTCACTGAAGTTAAAGTAGGGGTGAGTGCTGACAGCCTCCATGCCACAGTTCAATGTTGACATGAACTTACTAGGTATCATGTGAATGTTCATTTAGGAAACATTAGCAATTGATTGCACCAAATGGAGCAACAATCTAGTCTAGTGGAAAGGAGGAGAGAAGCAAACAAAACAATTCTGCTATATTTTAAAAAGTTCATATCAAGGCCAAATGAAGCCATTGGCTGCTTTTATTTAAAAATCCAGCATCAAGTTACAAAATCAAATAACATGACACTCAATGCTCAGATCTGCTTGATGAGACCAAGGGGTATTCACTCAAGTTATTCAGATGATTAATCAGCAACTTTGATTTACATGACAGCCTGCAAGGCCTACCACACCATGACAATTAACCTAAATGCATGGTAACAATGTTTTGTTCAAAAAAAACATTGTGCACAAAGTTTGAAGGAAACGTAGCACAGGGCATTACTGTATGATCAATGTATTGTAGGATAATGCATTGACAAGCAAAATAATGCTCATGGAAAAAAAAGGAAAGAGACTTACAGTCCAACAAAGGATAGCAAATCCAAACCATGCTACACCCCAAGCATGTCTGTTCAGAGGGCCAGAAATAAATTCAAAGCATCCCTGCAAAAATATAAGAGAGCAATCAGAAATTATAGTTACACCAATTTTAAAAATATACTAATAAATTCTTCAAGTTTCCTTGGGATAAGGAACTGCATGAAATTAGACTGAATGCAATGAGCACAACGTGGTGGATTATGTACAGCGTGGAACAACATGATTCAGGGAACTTATTGTTTATCTGATGGGGGCAACACAGTGGCTCAGTGGTTAACACTGCTGCCACAGTGCCAGAGACCAGGGTTCAATTCCAGCTTTGGGTACCTGTCTGTGTGGAGTTTGCACATTCTCCCAGTGTCTGCATGGGTCCACTCTGTAGGGATTCTATGATTCTACAGGACTGACATATTACGAACAGAGAAGACACCATTATAGAATGAGTGTGTGAAGAAAGAGACCCTAAAGACTACACTAGAGAACAGTGTTTGAGAGTTTGTGTAGAAAAAGGAGTGCTCCAGTAAACAAGGAGATGAACTCCCTTACTTAGCAATAAAAAAAAAGGTCCACATAATCTCAAGCACCCACAGCCAGACTAGTATATTTCAGACTGGTATCTCAGCGTACAGATTAAGTATTGACTTGGAAAGCAGAAGATAATGCAGTTGGTACTGCAATAGGACTTGTTTGTCAAATACAGAGAAGATTTGTAGCTCAGGTTGACGTTTTCAATGTAGGTTTGCTCGCTGAGCTGGAAGGTTCATTTCCAAAAGTTTCATTACCCTACTAGGCAACATCTTCAGTGGGCCTCAGGTGAAGCACTGCTAAAATTCCTGCTTCTATTTAGATGTTTGGGTTTCTTTGGGTCGGTGATGTCATTTCCTGTGGTGATGTCACTTCCTGTTCCTTTTCTCAGGGGGTGGTAGATGGGGTCTAACTTGATGTGTTTGTTGATAGAGTTCTGGTTGGAATGCCATGCTTCTAGGAATTCTCATAAGACAAGCCAAACAATGACATGCACAAGAATTTTGGATTTGCCAATGTTTCTTCTGTTTACAAAGCAGCCAGACCCTTGAAAGCATGATCACAGGTTCTCATTGTTAATGGAAGTCAACTTGTAAGGTATTGTCACCCAGCATACTATAGTGGGCATGCAACCACCCACTAGCAAAGTCAAAAACTGATTATGATTTATGTATAGAACAGCTACAACTTATGTCCATCAATACAACTTGTTCATTTTTACATTTCAGAAAGAGGACCCTTCAATCAAGTTCAAGCTAATTTTCAATTTTTTTATATCTGTGTGGTACACTTTTCTCCTCACCATCTGTGGGTCTTGGTTTGCCTTTTGCTATCTTTTCAAGATGTGGTTTGGTTGCTAACCTTTTTAGTGTAGAGGTTAGCCAGAGGAGCCAGTAATCAAAATGGCTGTCACACAAATCCCTCTTGCACGTGGTTTCATGTCTCCTGTTGTTAATCGTTAAATATTCCCTCCCCAACCCCTGTGTGAATGATTACTATAAATTTCTCACAACTCCCTTAACATGTTCCTAATCAGTTCAGGCAGAGCCAATGAAGGTGTTTGAGCATTTCCAGCTAAAAGAAAATACGCAATAGGGCACCACTAATGGAATTGGACAGAATATATTGCAACCAATTAGGATTTGATTCTTTCAATTGCACAACTTGTATCCAACACTGTAAAGGCACCAAACTGTACAGATCTTGTGATCCTGCTTCATACATAGGCTGGATTGGTGAGTAAGGAAGTTTTAGCCAGACCAAGAGTATGACTCAACAAGAGTTCACATGATGTGCTTGCCCTCCTCGGAGGTGAGTAAATGTAGACTAGTGGGGCTTGCATCATCTTGGGCAAGTATCAAAGTTCGGCTTTCATATAGCCTTCCTAATTATCTGAAGCAGTAAAGTCTGTGTAAATCCATCATTTAAGTAGTTACTTACTCATCTTTTATGGAGAAAGAAATTATGGTCCAAAATTTTAAAAAATTCTATTAAAAAGTACATGATTTGGAGGAGCCAATGTTGGACTGGGGTGGACAAAGTTAAAAATAAACAACACCACGTTATAGTCCAACAGGTTTATTTTGAAGCATTAGCTTTTGGAGCCCTGCTCCTTCATCAAGCGGTTAAGATGCAGTGCTTCGAAAGCTAGTGCATCCAAATAAACCTGTTGGATTATAACCTGGTGTTGTGTGATTACTAACTGAAAAAGTATGTTTGCTTTCCTCTAAAGAGAAGAGTCATTGTGAACCCAAACTTCTTTTCTTGTTGGTAACCCCATAACCTCAGACTCCCATGATCAAACAGCTGTCTAACTCAGCCTGGAATATATTGTTCAGCAGGTGGATGTCAGTACATCAGCACACCAAATCAGCATAAATAGGACCTCAGTAACTATACAGATAATATTGACTCAGCCTCCACTATTCGCAGGGGAAAAGGTGACCAAATCCTAATGATCCTCAAGAAATTTCACCTTATCCCCATGTTGAATGGAGATCTCTTCTAAAACTGGCTGTTCATTTTCAGCATCTCTCTGGTCAAGTTCCTCAGAATTTTTTGTTTCAAGTGAAATAACATCCCTGGATGTATTCCCAGTAATATACTCCCTAACTGCCTCTGTAATGTTATCCTTAATCAAAAACTTCACTCTCATCCTCTCCTGTTCCCCCCTTTCTATCCTTCCTATACCATCTGTACCCTGGAACATTTCACTGACAGTCCAGTCCATCCCTGAGCCACATCTCTAATTGCTATGATATCCCAGTCCTGTGTTCCTAAACATGGCCTGACTTCATCTGCCTTTCCTGTTAGTCCTCTCATTCTTCCAAGTGAAATGGGCACAAGCCCAACCTGCTCAATCTTTCCTCAAAACAATTGCTTTGTCCCAGAAAGCAGCCTGGTGAAGCCTCCCTCAACAGTTTCCATTCTATATACCCGTTAAAGGTTCAAAATGTAATTCATTACTCCAGGTGCAGTGCCACCAATACCTAGTACAGTTGTAACAAGGAACGTGAATAATCCAAGCTTCACATTACCTGATTATGAACAAAGCCACGAACACCAAGTTTGCAACCAACCACATTTCGAAATTGGTCAACAAAGTCAGTTGTACAGCATTCTCGTGGCCAGGGGAAATCGGAATCCAAATGGGTTGATCTGAATACAGAGTTGAACTCAATCCAGTCCTGGGGTCCTCTTACACCACAGCAGTTATTCTGCAAGAAAAAAGAACAACTTCATCTACAAAGATGCGACATACCGTCTCTTCACAAGGTCTGCATACTGTAAAACCAATGCAACTTTCAGCTGTGGAACAGACTAAGTGAATGCCTTTTTGGCCAGCCATCTTCAAACAATTGGGTAGAGATGCCTTTTTTTCCCCTCATTCAAATGAGCAACTCTATTAACTGTTTAGATGTTATAAGGAAGAGATTTCATGGTACTGTGCGGTGATGGTTTTTCTTTTATCATGATTTCTTCCAAACTAGGCAAAAAAGTCTCAATGAATATTAGAAATACAGCAACACTGAAAGTATACATCTCAAAACAACAAATCACAATTGTTAAGATACATAGATCAGAAAAAAACAAAATGGTGGAAGAGCGAGGGCGAGGACAGGATCACATATAGACAGAACAGAGTTGACCCACAAAAGAGAATCTTTCATCCCACCTAACACAAAAGAAATGCAACTGCTGAAGATCTGAAACAAAAGCAGAAATTGTTGGAGAAACTCAGCAGGTCTGGAAGCATCTATGGGGAGAAAGCAAAGTTAACACTTCCAGTCCAGTGACTCCTTATCAGAATGGTTATCGGAATTGAAACATTGATTCTGCTTTCTCCCCATAGATGCTGTTGAGTTTAATCAGCAATAAGTTTTCCCCATCTCCTCGGTCATTTCCAATGAAGGTACCTAGAAAGCAGGTGTACACTAATATATGGTACAGCTTCCATGATAATTTTTTTAAAAATTGTCATTTTTCTTAATCTCAGTAGTTAAGCTTCTTAACAGCCCAAAAATAAAAAATAGACTGTGTATTGGGTGAAGCATTATTCCTCATGTCCTTCACTCAAAATTCCACTTCTGAAGGAATCTGAAATGCTAATAATTCTTTAGGTTTCTCACCCCCACAGGATGAAAATGATCCCAAATGCACCACTTATTACATCTAAATATCACTCACTAGCCTAACGCGTCAGTGTACCTGGAGAGATAGGATTTAAAAAGATCACTTCTCATTATAAATGAAATGAACACAAACCTGACCTACTCAATCTTTCCTCATAGGAAATCCTTGACTCAGAAATCAGCCTAGTTACCCCTCTCAATAACATTTACGATACATAGTTGATACTCTGGGATACACGGAGATGCAACTGGTCTCAGTACTTTACTAGGAGATTGGAATCTTTATGCTGCTCTATAATCTGATTGTGTATCCAGCTTATTAATAAACTGTTGCTGAACAGGAACCTAGAAGGCTGGGCTGAGCTAGTAAGAATGCAAATTAGAACAACACACAAGCTCCCTCTCTTCTTAGAATCATAGAATTTTACAGCCATTTGGCCCATTGTGTATGCACTGCATCCCAAAAAAATAAATGCGACCAATTAGTCCCATTCTCCAGCCCTATCTCTGTTTGCCCTCTAAAGTTATCACTTTCAAGTATATATCCAGCTCTCTTTGAAGTGGAATCCACTTCCTTCATTCTCCCAGGCAGCATATTCCAAATCCTAACAACAACCTCAGCAAAGAAGTTTCTCCTCATCTCACTCTTGGTTCTCTTGCTGACAATTGTGACCCCTAGTTACTGAAATGAGTCAAAAAGTGTGGCACTGGAAAAGCACAACAGGTCAGGCAGCATCAGAGGAGCAGGAGAGTCGACATTTCGGGCATGAAGGCTTCATCAGGACTCCTCGGATGCTGCCTGATCTGTTATGCTTTTGCAGCGCCACACATTTCAACTCTGATCTCCAGCATCTGCATTCCTCACTTTCTCCTAGTTACTGACATACCATCTAATGGAAACAGAATATCCTTCATTACCATCTCTGAATTGTTTATAAAATTTGAAGACCTCAATAAGGTCATCTCAGCTACAAGGAGAATGACCGAACTTTTCTAACTTTTCCTTGTATCTAAAATTCCTCGTTCCTGGTATAATTTTAGCCAATCTCCTTGGCAGTCATCAGGGGTTTGACATCCCTCCTTAAATAATGTGTCCAGAACTTGAACTCAATACTCCAAAAGTAGTCTGACTAATGATTTGTGGAGGTGTAGCATCACTTCCTTGCTTTTATTCTCTACACCTCTATTTATAAAACTCTGAGCCTTATTAACAACTATTTCAACTCGTCTGGCTACCTCCAAAGAATTCTTGCCTTACTTACTTCAGTCATGACGCGATTCCAAGAACGGGTGAGCTCCGTGTACTTTGAGAACTGATCATCATTCTGCCAATTTCGGTTATCATATAACTGGAGCATTTGCTTGAGGAAAAAGCTTGGAGCCAGCTGAAAAATAATATTTGGAAAGATGCTAAGAAAAGTGTAGAAGCTATTTGAAATCTAGAAAGAAAAATCACAACCGAGAGAGATTTCCAAAAAATGACCATATTTTTAGCGAAGAAGACTAAAGAATAATAGGATCTCATACCTCAACAAACAGGTTTACAATTAAGAAGAAGTTATTGTACCCAAATTCAGAGTTGGAGGAAAATGTTCCAAAGCTGATGGATCTCATGTATTTTAAACAATCCGTAAGTTCTTTAAACTGTTTCCTTTAGGCCAGAATGCAAGTTGAATTTCAAGACTTAGTCAAAAAATCAACCCGGCAAAAAAAATGAAGCCTTTTAAAAAACAGTGTCTTTTAAAAGGAATGTGACAAACTTGGAGACTTTGGACTGACACTCATTGCACACTTTTCCTATAAAGGAAGATGACTCAGGATTACAAGCCATGTTAGAGGAAATATTAGACAGACCAGACTTAAATTTGTTGACATTTAGTAAAATGAGAGATATCTGACTGAAATCAGAAATATCTTAAGGTGCCCTGACAGGGTCGATGCTGAAAGAATGCTCCCTTTACAAAACCCATTTAGGCAGTTTATTCTCCTGAGAAACATGAGTAACTGGAACACTCCTCTAATGAGAAGTGGAAGCAGATTCATTGAATACTTTTAAAAGGCAGCGGTAGATAGATCCTTGACTAACAACATAAAAAAAATGGTGAGGAAAATGGCACTGGGGTAGGCACCTCCCCGTGGGCAGGTTTGCATCTGTAAAAACTTGGGCAGCATTCTTGATACCTACCCACCACACACTGTCAGGGCAGGGGTGGCCTCAAAAGGCCTGCACACCCATGCGCCAACTGAGGCTTTGAAGAGCTGAAAAAGATCTCTCAAAAGGCCTTTACGACCAGTCTTATTCCCAGCAGAGGGAGATCAGAGCCACTTGTACAGCCTACCAGATTTCACTGAACACTCTGGTAATTGGTAGACTGTTTCCTGTGGGGAGGCTGGGACTGACAGCAGCCAGCTATGAAAGGAATCTCACCCCCAACACAAAATCTGACCCTTTGCAAACCCTTGGAATGAGCAAAAAGCGGGTTTCAATTAAATGATTGACAACAACCTCATTTTGCAAACGAAAAAAATATATAATGTTAGAATTTGAGTTGGATTGCAAGGTCACAGTCATGGGCTTGTATTGTGTGTTTGTGTCAAACAATCCAGTTCAGTCACATTTCCCTGTCAGATGCCATCAGCTGAAGTTTCATATCATTTACATTTTGATCTGAACTTAATGAATATTCAAAGCTTCTGGGCACCAGAAAATCCAGGAGAAATACTTCAATTTTATAGGTTACAACACTTCTACAAACTCAATTCACCAGGTACTCAGATCTGCAATTGTATTCAAAATAAGGAAGCAGTACTGCCAGACTGTTATCAAATGGCAAAATGCAGAATGAAACCTCCTTAAACCATTAATTTACAGCACCAGTGTTTATTTATGCACCTTATCATTGTTTTACCTTTCCAACTTCCAAGATGGTAAATGTGATTAAAACTTATGTTAAATAAAAATTATGTACGGAGATTGATCAATCACCATTCTAGGCAGGACTTCCATTCATTATAGGAAAATTGATTTGACCAAATTATAGTGAGATTTTAATTTTTATGTTTGATGATGAGGAAAGAAGTTACTTACAAAGTCCCTGTGCGTTGCAGCTGTGATGCATGAAGCAACTTCAAAGATGTAAACAATTAACATCAAAATAATGTACTGAAAGAGAACACCAAAAAAAAGTTACTAACTGATATAGACCTTAAACTAGAAATAAAATAATCCCTGCAGATTTCTTAATCAAGAGGAACACTATTCAGATTAGCAAATGGTAAATTTCCAGGGGCAAGATTAATTGCAGCTTTTAATTCCTTCATGGACAGTGGTGCACTACTACATTCAAAGTAGGCAGTCTGGGACTTCAATTCCATAACTAGATGGATGTGCATCCTTCTTTACTGTTTCATGGGATTGCCTGCAAATGGAGCAATTTGCACAGGCCTTTTCAGAGGGCAGTTAAGAGCCAATCACATTACTGTGGTCTGGGGTCAAATGTAGGTAGGTCAAGGCAAGGAGGGCAGATTTCCTTCCCTAAAAGGAAAGGACACTACTGAACCAGGCTGTAAGAACAATCTGATCCTAATGGTCATCATTACTAAGACTCTTATAAATCCTGATTTTATTCATTAATTTAGATTTCATTGGCTTTTGTGGTCGAATGTGAACACGTAGGATGAGCCCAGGCATCTGGATTAGTAATCCCCTAACCTTACATTTCAGTTAAAATGTGCTTTCGAGTATCAAAACAGTCATATTTCAAATGCAATTGTTCTTTATTTTGAAAGATTTATCCCACACTTAAACTGATATACTTAGTCAGTACATACTGGCAATTTATTATGCCTAACAGTACTGTTCACTAAACACTATTGGTAAGCGAAATATTTTACAAATTCCAAAATGATTGTTGTTTCAGCAGCAGTCCATGTAAAACCATTCAACTGGGATGTAAAAAGGTTCCATGCCAGATCCAAGTTCAGATCAATACAATGTTTATGGCATTATGTCAGGTTATTGCTAATCATGTATTGGACCAGGCAAATGCACTAATCGAAAGCAAATGACAAGTTGAGATAAAATAACATCTATCAGGCAGAATTCAAACTTACTGTTAGGATAACATTCTTGGCTGATTTCATGATTCCAAATATACCAACTATGCTCAGTAAAAACAGGCAGAAGCCAACAAAAAGTCCAATCCAAGCTGCAGCAAAAATGTCAGTGTTGTTAGCTGCTGCAAGTAGAGGCCAGAGGTCATTTTGATCCGAAACATGGAAAATACATTCAGCCGTCAATGCAATGCCGCACAGCTGCAAAGAGAAACCGAGAGTTAACAGACAATCTTTAAACACTTGGGCCTGGATATGTATTTCACCATACTCCTGTACTCAATACTCTGACCAATAAAGGAAAGCATACCAAACACCTTCTTCACTATCCTTTCTACCTGCAACTCCACTTTCAAAGAGCTATGAACCAGCACTCCAAGGTCTCTTTGTTCAGCAACACTCCCTAGGACCTTACCATTAAGTGTATAAGTCCTGCTAAGATTTCGCACCTCGCACCTCGCATTTATCTGAATTAAACTCCATCTGCCACTTCTCAGCCCTTTGGCCCATCTGGTCCAGATCCTGTTGTAATCTGAGGTAACCCTCTTTGCTGTCCACTACACCTCCAATTTTGGTGTCCTCTGCAAACTTACTAACTGTATCTCTTATGCTCGCATCCAAATCATTTATGTAAATGACGAAAAGTAGAGGGCCCAGCACCAATCCTTATGACACTCCACTAGTCACAGGCCTCCAGTCTGAAAAACAACCCTCCACCACCACCCTCTGTCTTCTACCTTTGAACCAGTTCTGTATCCAAATAGCTAGTTCTGCCCGTATTCCATGAGATCTAACCTTGCTAATCAGTCTCCCATGGGGAACCTTGTCGAACGCCTTACTAAAGTCGATATAGATCACATCTACTGTTCTGTCCTCAATCTTCTTTGTTACTTCTTCAAAATACTCAATAAAGTTTGTGAGACATGATTTCCCACGCACAAAGCCATGTTGACTATCCCGAATCAGTCCTTGCCTTTCCAAATACATGTACATCCTGGCCCTCAGGATTCCCTCCAACAACTTGCCAATCACCGAGTTCAGGCTCACCGGTCTATAGTTCCCTGGCTTGTTTTTACCGCACTTCTTAAACGTTTGCCAACCTCCAGTCTGCCGGCACCTCACCTGTGACTATCGATGATACAAATATCTCAGCAAGAGGCCCAGCAATCACTTCTCTAGCTTCCCACAGAGATCTGGTTTCCAGCATCTGCAGTCATTGTTTTTACCTCCTTGGGTACACCTAATCAGGTCCTGGGAATTTATCCACCTTTAACCGTTTCAAGACATCCAGCACTTCCTCCTCTGTAATCTGGACATTTTGCAAGATGTCACCATCTATTTCCCTACAGTCTATATCTTCCATATCCTTTTCCACAGTAAATACTGATGCAAAATATTCACTTAGTAGTCAGAGTCTCAAAAGGAAAAGAGCACTCATAAATTAATGATCTGTATAAGTTGCTAAACATCATAGACACAAATAAAGCTTTTAATATTTCAAACACTAAAACAAACTATTCTGCAGATATAGATAATGGTTATCATTTTGTCCTTCCACACATTATATAGAGTGTAAAATGAATCCAGCCACACCCAATCATTAATTTGGCAATGTTGGAACCACCCTAATGAGAATGCACCCATAGCTTCAGCTTCGATATCAATCATGCAAGTCCTATTTGGAACAGACTGCCAGATAAAGGAAACAAAAATCATTAAATTTTACATAATAGGAATTAGGCATTAGTGAAGTCTTAGTTCAAATGGTCAGGTCAGCTAATTGTTTGTCTCAATAGGCATTTCCTTTAATATCTGTTTTTGTTCAAGATTTATTATGCCCTCTGGTCCTATTTTCCCTCATGAGGTTTACTTTCTCAAACCCCCTTAGGAATCAAATGTGTTTGAATGAGAACATCTCTCATTCTTCTAAATTCCAATAAGTAATTTCCCAACCTGTTCAATCTTTACTCAGAAGACAATCCCTCCACTAGGGCATCCTAGTGAACCTTCTCTGAACTGGTTCCAATGAATGATATCTTTCCTTAAATAAGGAGACCAAAATTGCTCACAGTACTCCAGATGTAGTCTCACCAGCACCTTGTACAGTTTCAGAAGATTTCCCTACTCTTATACTCCAACCCTCTTGAAATAAGGGCCAACATTCCCTTAGATTCCCTGCAGCACCTGTGTGCTAGCTTTCTGTCTTTCATACACAGGTTTGTTTGTTGCTTTCTGCAGTTTTTCTCTAATTAAATAAATAGTCTTCTGTTTCTTCTTTTGTTCTCACTTCCAAAGTGAACAACTTCAGATTTTCCCACATTATGTTCTACTTGCCAAGCTTTTGCCCACTTCCTTAACATATCAATAATCGTTCTATAAACTGTCTGTATCACTTTCAGAAGCTACCTTTACATCTATTTTTGTGTCATTTGCAAATTTGGCCACATACATTCACTTCTTGCCTCCAAATCATGAATATATATTGTATACCGTTGTGGTCCCAGCACTGATGCCTCACTAATCATAGGGTACACCAACCTGAAAAAACAACCCATAGCTCCACTCGCTGTTTCCTGCCCATTAGCTAAATTGCTATCCATGCCTATTCTTACATTGACAGCCGCTATAGAAAAGATGTTGCTAACCAGAAAGGGCCCAGAAAAGATTTACAAGAATATTGCCAGGATTGGAGGGTTTGAGCTATAGGGAGAGGCCAAATCAGGAGGGGTTTCTTTTCCTCTCTGGAGTGTTGGAGGCTGAGGGGTGACCTTAAAATCTTGAGGAGCATGGATAGAATGACTAACCAAACTTTTTTCCTGGGTAGGGGAGTCCAAAACTAGAGGGCATAGGTTTAAGGGGAGAGGGGAAAGATTTGAACAGGATCGGAGGGGTAACTTTTTTCACAGGAGCATGGCGCATGTATGGAATGAGCTGCCAGAGAAGTGGTGAAGGCTCGTACAATTACAACATTTAAAAGGCATCTGGATAGGTACATGAATAGGAAGAGTTTTGAGGGATATGGGCCAAATGCTGGCAAATGGGACGAGATCAGTTTAGGGTATCTGGTCAGCTTGGATGAGTTGGACCAAAGGGTCGTTTTCCGTGCTGGATGATTATTTACTAGTGTTAGTTCTCATGTACAGAGAGGTTCAAACAAAAAAAAACACTTCTTGTAAATATAAATGGAAGGAAGGAAGTTAAGGATCCAGTATAAACTACCTGGCCAAGATGAGAGTCTTTTATTTAAAAGGAAATGATTAGAACAGTTTGTATGCACTGAAGAAGGAAGTGCAGACATATTGCACACTCAAAATTGCTTTGAAGCAAAATTGGGTTTACTTCTAATGCCAGTTCATGGAGAAAACAATGTTGACTAGATTGTAGTATAATGCAAAGGGAGGTAATAAACTGGGTCACTTAAAAAGTGCAGTGCAACTCACTAGACACAACGCCTGCACACTTTATTTTAAAATTCTGGTACTACGGGAACCTTTGCTATTTGCAAACATAGAATTGACTATCTTCAGGAAATTGTATGTTGACAGTTGAAAAGACACAAATATTCCAACAATTCCATTCACTACTAAATAACTAGAAATGAGAAATCACACTGAAAGGTCTAAAATGTAAAAAAAAATTGTAAACTCTACTAAGAATTATTTTCCTACAAAATGGTAATAAACCTCACTTCTAGCAATTCTCATCATAACAGCAACATGAACACAATTCATTCACAGTTTGGCAAATACATACCATGATAACAACATTTCCAAAAATAAGCAATCCCTGGAAAACCCTCACTCCAGAGCTAGTGTTAGCCATTTTCTGATCACCTAAAATAATAAGCAGAAAAAACATTTGATCTTAAAATTCCTTTGAATCTGGCAAATGCAAACTACCAGACTACTGTTGAAATTGAATCTTGGAAAGAAAGAATATTGTACTGCTTTATAGTTTCAGAATGCACCTTATAAGCAGAAATGGTTCAAAGATGGCACAATTCAGGTTTGAGCTTCAAACGTAGTAGAGAAAGGGTGTTTTTTTAAAAATCCATTTATTTATAGCTGCCATTAGTAACTGATATTATATATTCCAATGAGATGAAAAAATTCCTCAAAATACAAAAGTCTGGTTATCCAGACTAAGTACTTCCATTCACATACCACAAAGCTTCACCTCACAGAGGAGTTCATACAATGTTCATCGAACTGATCTTGCACACAGATAAAGATCATAGAATGCAGCAAGTGCGTCATCACCCAGAATGCAGTTGATGACTGAAAATAAAAACTTCAGACTAAATCCTCTAGCATAGTGCCAGCAGAATGCATCATCTGCAAGATGCATTGCAGCATCTTTCAAAGGCACCATTGACAACATGTTTCCAAACCCACCTGGAAGGAGAAAGGCAGTAGATATATGAGGCCACCTAAAAATTGCCATGGAAGTTACACACCATCCTGAAACAAACAAACAAACTAATTCTTTCACTGTTTCTGGGTCCAAAGTCTTGCAACTCCCTCCCTAACAGCAGGGATGTAGCTACCCCATATACGCTGCTGTACGGTTCAATGCATCTTACCACTTGCACCTTCAAGGAGAACAAGCAAGAAGGTCAGTCTGGCTAATAACATGCTCTTCACACGATTTTTTAATAAAAATTCTGAATTAGTTGACCATAGCCATAGGAGTAATTGCTGCATTACAAGAGAAATATTGTGGAGGTGCCGGTGTTAGAATGGGTGGACAAAGTTTAAAAAATCACAACGCCAGGTTATAATCCAACAGGTTTATATGAAAGTACTGTCTTTCAGAGCACTGGTCCGTCATCAGGTAGCCAGTGGAGCAGGATCATAAGACACAGAATTTATTGCAAAAGATCATAGTATCATGCAACTGACATGATATATTGAACAAACCGAGATTACAGTTAGGTTTTTCACCTTTTAGAATGGGTTGCCGGTTTCAGTTCATTAATGAAAGACTTAGATGAAAAACTTTACTGCAATCTCGGTTTGTTCAATATATCATGTCAGTTGCATGACACTATGATCTTTGCAATAAATTCTGTGTCTTATGATCCTGCTCCACTGGCTACCTGATGACGGAGCAGCGCTCTGAAAGATAGTACTTTCAAATGAACCTGTTGGACCATAACCTGGTGTTTTGCAATTATTTTAAAAAAGAAAGTAGCAATAGGAAAAGGCCATTCTGCCCATCAAGGTTACACCCGAAACATTGATTTCTCCACCTCCTGATGCTGCCTGGCTTACTGTGTTCTTCCAGCTTCCTGCCTGTCTACATTGAGCTTGCTCCACCATTCAATGAGATCATGGCTGATCAAAGAATCCTCATCTCCACTTCTGCATTTGTCCCATAAATCTTAATTCCCTAGCTGATTAAAATCTAATCATTTCAGCCTTGAATATACTTAATGACCAAGACTCAACAGTCCTCTGACATAAATAATTCCAGATTCCCCTTGTTCCGAGGAGAAATTCCTCTTCGTTTGCCTTACATGAGTTACCCTTGACTACGATTTTGTGCCTTCTCCCGCAAGAGATACAATCTTTCCACATCTACACTGTCGAGCCACCAAGAATCTTATGTTTAACCACATTATTCTCTCATTCTACTATTACACTCTAGCCAATATTTCATAAGAAAATCTCTCCACACCCAAGATCAGCCTTGAGAACCTTCTCTGTACTGCCTCCAATTCCTCAGATGAAGGTGATAAAAACTATTCACAAAATTCCAGCTCTGGTCTAACTCATGCCTTATATAGTTTTAGAACAGTTTCCCTCTGTGCTCTATTCTCTTTAAAATAAATAAGGTCAATAATTCATTTGCCTTCCCTATTACCCACTGAACTTAAATGTCAATTAATTGATTTATCCACAAGGACCCACAAATCCCTGCACTGCAGCTTTCTGAAATCTTTCCTCCATTTAAATACTCAGCTGTCCTACTCTTCCTGCCAAAGTGCACAGCCTCACACTTTCCCCACATTATATTTCACCTGCCAAATTTCTGTTCACTCACTTAACCTGCCTCTATCCCTCTGTAATCTTGTAACTTTTTTGTACTTGCCTCAACTATTTTTGTATCATTGAAATACTTGGCAATAGTACATTCACTTTTCTCATCAAGTCATTAATATATGGTATTTAATTGTGGCCCCAGCACTGACCCTTGTAATACTCCATTAATTACAATTCACGACCTTAAAGATGCTCCCTTTCTCCCAACTCCTCTGAGTTAGCCAATCCTCTATTCATACTAGTGTACTAACCCTAATGCTGTGGGCTCTCATCTTAAAAGGACCTTATATGAATACCTTTTGGACAGGGAGATAGTATTTAAATGGACAGTTTTACTGTTCATAGAATTCCTACAGTGAGGAAGGAGGCCATTCAGCCCACTGAATGTACACCAACTCTCTGAAGAGCATCCCATGCACACCTGTATCCTGTAGCCCTGCATTTCCCATAGTTAATCCTCCAAACATACACATCATCACAGCATCTGAAGGAAACCTATGTAGACATGGAGAGAAATATTGGATTAGTGGTGCTGGAAGAGCACAGCAGTTCAGGCAGCATCCAACGAGCAGCGAAATCGACGTTTCGGGCAAAAGCCCTTCATCAGGAATAAAGGCAGTGAGCCTGAAGCGTGGAGATCTCTCCACGCTTCAGGCTCACTGCCTTTATTCCTGATGAAGGGCTTTTGCCCGAAACGTCGATTTCGCTGCTCGCTGGATGCTGTCTGAACTGCTGTGCTCTTCCAGCACCACTAATCCAGTATTTGGTTTTCAGCATCTGCAGTCATTGTTTTTACCATGGAGAGAAATATGCAAACTCCACACTGTCACCCAAGGCTGGAATTGAACCTGTGTCCCTGGTGCTGTGAGGCAGCACTCTAATCACTGAGCCACCATGCAGCCCCCAAAGGGTCCCTACTACAAGGCCTTTAAAGTAATAAGATAGTCCCAGATGCTAAACAGTTATGTTCATATTAACAAGTGACTAAATGCTCGATCAGAGAAAGAGGCACTGAGCAGCATTCTTTTTAAAGGAAAGAGAAATGCAAAGAGACTATGGAGGGGGTTTCAAGCATAAGCAATTAAAGCAGCAGGGTTCTGGAAAATCTCTTTGGAATTATGGAAAAATGAGCACAAATGTAGCTCTCAGTTACCACCTCCCCAGGATAGTTAGGGAGGCAAGATTATCAAAATGTTGTCACTGTGCTCAAATTATCAGTTCGCCTCGTAATCCCAGTATGAGAGGTGGACATAAGGATTGGAGGGGATGGAGGTATTTGTTTAGCTCAATTGTCTAGACAGCTGGCACGCAGCACCAAGTGATGTCAACAGGGTGGTTTCCCTGGACTCTCGCTCTCAACATCTTCCCTCATCTAGGTTACCCTGAAGGTGAAACTCCCATCAGCCATCTCCCCACTCATGAGAGAACAGCCAGATGGTCCAGTAAGACGATGACAGCATTACAGTTACCTTACCAAACAGTCAGGTATCAGAGGTCAATAATCAACCTAGCCTGCAAGATGGGGTGGAGCACTAAAGCTCCAGACTGAAAAACCTCCAGTCAGTCAATCACTAGACAATAGCCATGGGCACACGTGTGGGCCCTAGCTTTTCCTGTCTCTTTGTTGGCTACGTAGAATAGTCGATCTTCCGTAATTACATCGGCACCACTCCCCACCTCTTCCTCCGCTACATTGATGACTGCATTAGTGCCACCTCGCGCTCCCGCGAGGAGGGTGAGCAATTCATCAACTTCACCAACACATTCCACCCAGACCTTAAATTTACCTGGACCATCTCTGACACCTCCCTCCCCTTCCTGGACCTCTCCATCTCCATTAATGACAACCGAATTGACACTGACACTTTTTACAAACCCACCGACTCCCACAGCTACCTGGATTACACCTCTTCCCACCCTACCTCTTGCAAAAATGCCATCCCATATTCCCAATTCCTCCGCCTCCGCCATATCTGCTCCCAGGAGGACCAGTTCCACCACAGAACACACCAGATGGTCTCCTTCTTTAGAGACCACAATTTCCCTTCCCATGTGGTTAAAGATGCCCTCCAAAGCATCTAGTCCACATCCCGCACCTCCGCCCTCAGACCCCACCCCTCCAACCGTAACAAGGACAGAACGCCCCTGGTGCTCACTTTCCACCCTACCAACGTTCACATAAACCAAATCATCTGCCAACATTTCCACCACCTCCAAAAAGACCCCACCCCTTTATATTTTTCCCTCCCCACCCCTTTCCACCTTCCACAAAGACTGTTCCCTCCATGACTACCTGGTCAGGTCCATGCCCACCAACAACCCACCCTCCCATCCTGGCACCTTCCCTTGCCACCACAGGAATTGCAAAACCTGCACCCACACCTCCATCCAAGGCCCCAAAGGAGCCTTCCACATTCATCAAAGTTTTACTTGCACATCCACTAATATCATTTATTGTATCCGTTGCTCCCGATGCGGTCTCCTCTACATTGGGGAGACTGGGCGCCTCCTAGCAGAGCGCTTTAGGGAACATCTCTGGGACACCCGCATCAATCAACCACACCGCCCTGTGGCCCAACATTTCAACTCCCCCTCCCACTCTGCTGAGGACATGGAGGTCCTGGGCCTCCTTCACCGCTGCTCCCTCACCACCAGACACCTGGAGGAAGAATGCCTCATCTTCTGCCTCAGAACACTTCAACCCCAGAGCATCAATGTGGACTTCAACAGTTTCCTCATTTCCCCTTCCCCCATCTCACCCTAGTTCCAAACTTCCAGCTCAGCACTGTCTCCATGATTTGTCCTACCTGCCTATCTTCTTTTCCACCTATCCACTCCACCCTCCTCCCTGACCTACCACCTTCATCCCCTCCCCCACTCGCCTATTGTACTCTGTGCTACGTTCTCCCCACCCCCACCCTCCTCTAGCTTATCTCTTCACCCTTCATGCTCTCTGCCTTTATTCCTGATGAAGGGCTTTTGCCTGAAACGTCGATTTTCCTGCTCCTTGGATGCTGCCTGAACTGCTGTGCTCTTCCAGCACCACTAATCCAGAATCTAGTTTTCAGCATCTGCAGTCATTGTTCTTGCCTAATTCTCAAATTAAGCTACAATTTATTTAAATTAGGCAATATGGAAAATGTATCCTTGTTGGCACATTTTACTCCAGTTAACAACTTAAAGAGACAACCAGATACCATAGGAATTCATGACATTCCTTTCCCATTTCAGAAGCGAATGTAGTCCAGATCATTAATTGAAATGTGAAGGGGGGTGGGGGTGGGGGGAGTGGGCAGGGAAGAAGAGAAACAGGTTTGTCCACATTCTTAAGAGAGACAAATACCAACACAGAAAGTCATCAACATGGAAAAAAGCAGAATCATTAAGAACAATTTAAAAACGCGCACACATCAGGAAGAAGAACAAGTTTAAAACTTAAACCAAATCTTTGCCTAAGTTACACATTTCTAAACTGGCCTAGTTAGATTACAAGTAAAAGGTCAGTGACAACCACCAGGGAGGATCATAGCACACCGCGCCCTAACAGGTTTATTTCAGCGATCCCACACTGGAGTGAAACAGGGCAGGCTGACAATTCAAAGCGTTTGCAGAAAAAGGACAGAAGACCAAAGTTCCGCCTCGAAATACCACAGGGATCGCAAAAGGAGCAGGACGAAAGCAAAGATCAGATTTAAGTCAACCTTCCCAACAGGGTTGAAGAGATAATGTTGCCGAAATTTCAGCCACCTGCCCTTTCAGTTACAGCAGACAACCAGCAACTAAATTTTTAAAAAAATGAGCACCTCATTCCTTAAAGCAAAAAGTGCTGGCAAAATTACCTGAAACCGACTAAATACTGAGCAGCTTTAAAGGAAAGAGAAATGTAACAGGAGAGAGCTTGTAATGGGCACAGCAAGTTCTCAAAAGTAGCCTCAGCAGGAATGCAGATGGTAACACACATGGTCTGAGGACCTGACATGGTCTGAGGACCTGACTCAGGGATAGCTTCACCCCTCTGGGCTGCTGCTGTGTCCCTCACCTGGTTTCGCCTTGTCCAACTGCACGTTTCCAACCTCTTCACTCTCCCTCGGTTTCTGCCCCGGCCAGGAGCCGCCCAGACAAGTTTTAAAGCCCCGAGCAGCTCTCGCGCTTGCGCACCATGCCAATCCCACCTGTGCCACACCTCTGCACCTATGTACTGCCACAGCATTGCGAGTTTCACGAGAGTTATTCCCAGAAAGCAAACGTTCCTTCGAATTTTTTTTTTAAAAAACACATAGAATCTACTGAAAGCAGCCAAAAAGAAAGATCTCTCCTTCCAAAATAGAGAATAGGGAATTAATAGGGGTCGAGAGAGTGATGCTGGAAAAGCACAGCAAGAGAGGCAGCATCCCAGGAGCAGGAGAGTCAGGCATAAGCCCTTCATCAGGAATATAATGCATACATACACACACACACACACATATATATATAATATCAACAATGTGGCTGAGAGAATGAAATGTAACGTTTCCAAACATGATGACACAAACTAGGTGGGATTGTGAATGGTGAGCTAGCTATAACTAGGCTTCAGGGCAACTAAATCAAGTTGTGTGTGGGTAAATATATGGCAGATGCAGTATGACCTGGGTATGTGTGAAATTATCCACTCTGGCAGGGAAAACAGATGAGCAGAGTGTTATTTAAATGGTGATAGTTCAGGAAATGTTCCAGTATGGGTGGAACTTGAACCCAAGCTGCCTGGCTTAGAGGCAGGGTCACTACCACAAGAACCTTTGTGTGTCCTTCTACACTAGTCATCAAAAGCAAGCTTGCAGGTACAGCCAGCAGTTAGGAAGGCAGCTGATGTGTTGGCTTCATTGCAAGGGGAATTGAGTACAAGAGCAAGGATGTCCTAGAGGGACTTGATGGGACAACACTTGGATGTATTGTGTACAGTTTTGGCCTCCTTACCTTAGAAACACTTACCAGGGCAAGGTAGTGCAATGAAGGTTCACCAGACTAAATTTCTTCACTCAGAGACTGATGAGTTTTGGGAATTATCTGTCATAGGTGGCTGTGGAGGCCAAGTCAATGAATAGGTTTAAGAAAGAAAGATCGAGTGCCAGAGGTGAAAGGTACAAAGGGGTATGCCAAAAGAATGAGATGTTATGTGCTTGGCCTTCCCAGTTTCGGAACAAATGCATCATGATCAGCTAGGCTAGGAAGTCAATCAAGTAGATGAAGCATATAGGAGAAGGTTATCCATACAATGTATATAGCTGTAAGGACAAAGAGATGCAGAGGCAGAGAGTGGAGGGAAGCAGTTTATTTGGAAAAAGGGCAGGTAATTAAGCAGAGATTCAAAAGGATACCTTGCAAGTGCAGAGGTCAATAGAAAATGGGCTTGTCTAAATGTAGCTGAAGGTCCTAGCAAATGGTGGGAGAAGACATCATGATACTTATTGAAGATGAGGTGGAAGGGGCATGGCACAGTGTAGGTCACAGGTATCAAAACACCAGTGGTGTGCCACAAGGATCGGTGTTGGGTGCACGGCTTTTTGTTATTTATATAAATAATTTGGATATGAACATAGAAGGTACAGTTTGTAAGTGTAGTGTTGAATGGGAATGCATTGACAGGTAGGCTGGAGTCAAGGTCAAACCAGGGAAAAGATGAGCAAGTGTGTATGTGGGGATGGAGTAATATATCTGGGCCAGAAATTGAGAAGAATCCACTAGGAGTGGCTCATTGGTCTGCTTTCCTAATGGCTTAGAGAGGATAATAATGAAATAAAATTAAAACTTCTGGAAGACAAACAGTCAGCTGAGCTGGAAAGAATTCTAGAAAGGTCAAAAAACATTATGAGAACGTTCACATTTCCATATAAATATTAGCATTTACTGTACTTCCATGACTTGCATTCCTCCATGGCTGCTGGCTAGGATTATGAAGACTCAAAAACTTGACCTGTTCTACAGTGACACTTCTAGGCCAAAGAATGCAACTGCATACAGGCACAAACAGGTTTTTTTTGGTATTAGTCCAAAGAGATCATTGCTCTGAAACGTTATCACTGTTTCTCTTCTCCACAAATGCAGCCTGGCCTGTTGAGTACTTTCCTGCAGTTTCTTTTTTGCAGATTTCTAGCAATCTTTGTAGACAGTGGCTGTTTCAGTTGCAAATATTACATAATCTTGATCATTGTAAACTCCCACGAAAGCATTCCTGTGTGATGTCCTCTCACTGCTTCATTTCTCCAGGACTCAAGCAGATTAAAATACTGCTTGTGACACTCAGTGATATTTTACACAAACCTATAAACTGTCATTACAATATCTCTCTCTGCATCCTTTCCCTTAGCAACATGGATCACATGGACCTTGTATCGCAATGCTAAAGCTAATTTCCCTCTTCATAACAAACTCCCATTATCCCAGGAATCAGCCTAGCGAACCTTTGTAATTGTTTCTAATGCAGCTACATCCTTTCTTCAAGTCAGAAGAATGATGAAATAATTTCCACTTGCCCGGGATGGGTGCAGTTCCAACAACATTCAAGAACTTTGATACCATCCAGGACAAAGCAGCCTACCGATAGGTACTGCATCCACAAATATCTAATCTCCACACAACCAATGCTCAGTAGCAGCAGCGTGTGTTATCAACAAGATACATTGCAGAAATTCACCAAACATCTTTAGACAACACCTTCCAAACCCATGATCACTTCCATCTAGAAAAGCACGGGGAGCAGATACATGGGAACACCACCACCCTCAGTTCACCTCCACACCACACACTACACTGACTTCGAAAAATATTGCCATCCCTTCATTGTCACTAGGACAAAATCCTGGAATTCCTTCTCTAAAGGTCAACCTACAGTGTGGTGGACTGAAGCGGTTCAAAAAGCAAGCTCATCATCACCTTCGCAAGGGCAACTATAATGGACAATAAATACTGGCCAGCCAGAGACACCCAGGTCCAACGAGTGAATAAAAAATCCTTTCTGAATAGCATTTCCCAGAATTGGACACAATACTCCAATTGAGGCTGAAGTATGTTTATAAAAGTTCATAAAAACTTCCTTGCTTTTGTAATCTTTTCTTGAATTTATAAAGAATGCATTCTGCCTTTGTAACCATTTTCTCAACCTTTTGAGCCACCTTGAATGATTTGCTCATATACCTCAGGTCTCTCTCTTCCTCCATCACTGCTAGAATTATGCTTTTATTTTGTAATGCACCTCCACATTCTTCACAACAAAATTTATCACTTTCTTTGTATTTGTCATTTGTCCTCCCATCACACCAGCCTATCTCTGTCCTTTTGAAATTTATCAACATTATCAACTTCCAAATATTATGTTATCTGCAAATTTTAAAGTTGTGCCTTTACATCCAAGTATACGTCCCCAATACATATCATGGAATTAAGGTCCTAACACTCACCACTGGGGAACTGAACTATATATATTGTTACAGTCTGTCTTCCGCTATTGTCTATTTCTTACAAATACTGGATTAGTGGTGCTGGAAGAGCACATCAGTTCAGGCAGCATCCAAAGAGCAGCGAAATCGACATTTCGGGCAAAAGCCCTTCATCAGGAATAAAGGCAGTGAGCCTGAAGCGTGGAGAGATAAGCTAGAGGAGGGTGGGGGTGGGGAGAGAGTAGCATAGAGTACAATGTGGGGGAGGAGATGAAGGTGATAGGTCAAGGAGGAGAGGGTGGAGTGGATAGGTGGAAAAGAAGATAGGCAGGTCGGACAAGTCAAGGAGACAGTAACTGAGCCTCTATATTCTTACAAGTCATCCAATTTTGTATACATGCTACTGTTGTTTTTCTCCTTCAACTGGCTTCAGTTTGGCAGATAAGCCTAATTTGTAGAACCTTATGAAATGGAAGCCCATATATGTAATATTCTAATTTATATATTGTGGCTCATTGCACGTCTTCATCTTTGTTTGCAACCCTGTGATTTCCACCCTCAAATACTTGACTAATCCCTTTTAAAATGGATTATAGGTTAAATTCCTGACAGCCAGGCTCAGTTAGGAGCGTTTTTACCTGAGTCAGAAGCTTGTGGGTTCAAATCCCACTGGAGAGACTGAGGCTGACGTTCAAAGCAGTTTTAAGGGAGTGCTGCATTCCACTGAAGTGCTGTCCTTTAAGTACTATGGTAAAATTGAAACCAACTTCTGTCTTAGGTAGATGTAAAAAAAATCAGTAGCTCCATATTGAAGAAGAGGGGAGATATCCTTGGTATGCCAGTCAACATTTATGCTAAACAAACATCACAAAAAAAGTTGGATTCTCTCTGATTATTATCACTTTACTTTGTTTTGGGCATGTACTGTGCACTAACTGGCTGCCAGGCTTCATGCATTTCAAAAAACAAATACAGCCAATAAAATTACTTCAAAGCACAGTAGTTGCAATGTGCAAATTGATACTTTTTTTGGTGGCAACAGACTTCTAGTAGCTGTAGAGAGACAAAGAAATATCCTCCACCATCACGAAGAGACCTTGGAATGCAGGTTCATAGCTCCTTGAAAGTGGAGTCACAGGTAGATAGGAGAATGAAGAAGGCGTTTGATATGCTTTCCTTTATTGGTCAGAGTATTGAGTACAGGAGTTGGGAAGTCATGTTGCGGCTGTATAGGACATTGGTTAGGCCACTGTTGGAATATTGCGTGCAATTCTGATCTCATTCCTATCGGAAAGATGTTGTGAAATTTGAAAGGGTTCGGAAAAGATTTACAGGGATGTTGCCAGGGTTGGAGGATTTGAGCTATAGGGAGAGGCTGAACAGGCTGGGGCTGTTTTCCCTGGAGTGTCGGAGGCTGAGGGGTGACCTTATAGAGGTTTATAAAATCATGACAGACATTGTTAGGGTAAATTGACAAAGTTTTTCTCCTGGAATGGGTAAGTCCAGAACTAGAGGGCATAGGTTTAGGATGAGAGGGGAAAGATATAAAAGAAACCGAAGGGGCAACTTTTTCACGCAGAGGATGGTGCGTGTATGGAATGAGCTGCCAGAGGAAGTGATGGAGGCTGGTACAATTGCAACATTTAAAAAGGGTTTGGCGGGATATGGGCCAGGTGCTGGCAAGTGGGACTAGATTAGGTTGAGATAGCTGGTCGGCGTGGATAAGTTGGACCAAAGGGTCTGTTTCCGTGCTGTACATCTCTATGACTCTATGACTCTATAACTGGCTGTAGAGTACTTTGGGATTCCTTGTGGCTATGGAAATAAATACAAGCGCTTTTGTTCACATTTCCTTTCAGCTTCCACCATATTTTCAAGACAGCATCCCAGCCTTTCTCCTCCCCTCGGCCAAACATTTTAAATCTACGACTAGTGGTTATGCAGCTATTTATCACTGACAACAGCCTTTATCTATCTTAAATATTGCTGAAATTAAAGGAATGTTGCTGAAGCTTTTTGTCTTCTGCTCAGCAGAACAAACACAAGAATGCCAAATTTCAAATGACTGTTTTTATTACAGGAGAAAGGAATTGGCAAATGTTCTCTGATTGATTGAGATGATGCCATGCCATGCTGCCACATATTCAAAGCTTGAACATATTCCTTATTTTGCAGAGAACAGCTGACAGTGTATAAATATATATCACTTGTAGCAAAAGTAATGTTATGGAGTCAACTGTTATCTTAAGTTCATTGTTAATGCAGTTAGGACAACTCTGATAGGGCAACATTCATTGAACAATCTGATAGGGCAACATTCGTTGAACAATCATAGAATCACATCTAATGACAAATGTTTTGTTTCAGTTTTTGCAGGCTGGTTAACAATGGTACATACTCAGCATATTGTGAACTAGGGAAGGAATTGTCATCCGTCAGTATATTGGGATTCATATAACTCCACAAGCTATACTGTTCACCATGTGAGTAATCTTGCAAATAGGGCTATAGCTACTTGCTCACTTTTCAACTTGATGTTGAAATAACATGCATCCTATAAGACGACAGCTATTCTGATCATATCATTCATTGTGTAAATAAACATATGGACCTAAGGCTACCACTTTCAAACCTGAAAAGTGCCCAGTTTACCTGAACTTGCCCTAGAAATGCAAAATATGTCTAATAAGTCAATAACAGATTAAGAAAACCATTTCACGCTGCTGTAATGCTGTGGCAACCTGTGTGATATTTTCCAATAATAGGATCCTGCTGTCAGTCCAAAATGGCATTCTGTTTACCACACAATTGAGCAGCATTGTGAATTAAGTTGATGCATGCTAGGCACATTGATCATAGATCCCTCTGACTAGTTGATTAAATCAACAGCATGTTCTTTTGGTTGTTTGTTAATGGCAGAGAGCCTCAGTGATCTCTCTAGTTCAAGGTAAACAGGTATGGTCAACATAGTTTTGTTAAATGAAAATCATGTTTAATTAACCTATTGGAATTGTTTCAAGAAGGAACATAGGCTATAGATAAAGGGAAACTACTGTACTGGATTTCCAAAAGGCATTCAATAAAGTGACATTGTGTTTATTGTGAGAAGTAGAAGCTCACAATGTAGGTGTAACATATTGACATAGAGAGAAGGTTGGCTCGCTAAAGAGAATGGATTACCTTTGTGATTCTGCTATATGACTTAAGTCTCAGCTGCTCGTAATTCCTCAGCAGAACCTCTTTTCTAAACCCACCTATGTCCTTGGCACTTACATGGGCTACCAAAACTAGATCATTCCCCTTCCAATCCAAGTTCGTCCCCAACCCAGAAGGAATGTCCTTAAAACTGTAAAGTGTGAGGTGTTAGCTTTTCTTACTACAGTACCATGATACGGTGGTGTGACAGAAGTGAGTTTTGGTTCCTGGATGACTGACACCAATATGGTGGGAAGTGGGATTTTACCATAGTCCATACCTGAACAATTCTAGCAAGAGAAATAGAGACGGTTTTAAACAAAATCGTTGGCGAAAGGATAGAATTTGGGAAGGTATAGAAAATTTAAAAGGAATGTCCTCAACCTTGGCACTGGGTAGGCAACCATAGCCTTCAGGACTCTACATTTTTGCTGCAGAGAACAATATATATTCTTCTAACAATGTTATCCTTAACACTACAGCAATTATCTTTTCATCCCCGACTTGAATGGCAGTCTGAACCAATCATCAGTTTGCCCATCCTCCCTGCAGTCTGCCCTTATCCACACTGGAAGCAAGAATGTCATACCTATTGGACAATGGCTGAGGCTCCTTCTAGGCTTAACTCTGTATCCTTAAATCTGTCCCACTTGCAACCAAACCCTTCTGTTCCTGGCCATGGACCATATTTAATGCAATTAATCAAAGGAGTGTGACTACCTCCTGTAACAGTGTCCAAGTACCTCTCTGCCTCCTTGAGGTGTTGCAATGTTGGCAGCTTGGATTCCAGTTCAACAACTCTGAGTAAAGTTCTTTGAGCAGCCAACACTTGCTGCAGATGTAGTCACCATGGATCACACTGACGACTACAGCTGCAACACATCACCTGCCCAGCCATCTCTGTTCTATTTAATTAATTAATTTGGATGCTGAATATTTTAAAAGTGAATTTCTTATCTGTATCTTCAGCTGTAAAAATGTGTCCTCGTTTAAACCACTTGGCCAATCAAAAGAAACAGAAGAAATTTTTGCCAACATGTTTTCCTGTGTTGCCATATCTCAGTTCTGACAAGTTGAAGGAGCTCTCTGCTCTCGGTTTTTATTCCCCACCTCTGCTGCCCTTCTCACACTGGTCTGCTTTCCGTGCGCTGGGTCTCCCTCTCTAGCACTGTGTTTTTACCTGCCTCCCACCACTGCCCGTCTTATGCAGGTTCACATTCCATGCTCTCAAAATACAGAAGTAACAACAATATAAACATAGAAACATACAGAAATGGCAGCAATCGAAAAGCTTAGGACTAGTGTCAGCATCCAGGTTAGGGTGGGAAAACTGTACAGCGTTTTCTTTTAGTGATTACAGTCCAACAATTTCTCTTGCACACGTACAACTGTGGATTTATGGAAATTGACTGGCAAACATTGTCAAGGATTACGTATAGCTAATGCCTATTTGTAAAAGATACCAGAAGGTGCTCAGGTGTCTTGAAGCTAAACCGAACAAAAGTTCAAATCACAAATATAAAAGGAACAAAATTAGAAAAGCAAAGTAGAACAAACAAAACTAGCAAAATTAGAAATAAACATGACATGCAAAATGAGGATGTTTTCACTTATTTAATTGCTTTTCAGAAAACTAAAGAATGTAGCAGCAAAAACATGCAACTATACATGAATGCAAATAGAGGTGACCTGATTTTCTTCCTTTCTGCTGGGTAATAAGTTTCTACCTCAACCAATTATTTTGTGATTATTGTCACTTGCACTTGTACACTGTTCCGTACTTAATACTACAGTAATGGAAACAGTAAGGGAGGACTTGATAAAAAAGCAAAACATAGCAGATCCTTCAAAATGCCTTTATCACAACAGTTTGCTGGAAAGAGGTTATTCGACGCAGATTTCTTTATCACGCATCCAGATTAATGCTTGTACCTGTTATGGAACAGAAACAGCCAATTATCACATATGTACTGTGAATTTTACCTTATTGTGCCGACTCTAGAGAAAAGAGGTATCTGACTTGACCGAAATTAAGAATACATCAACATATTCTGCATTCTGATAAATTCAAACATAGCAACATAGATAGAAGCATTGTCACAATTCAACAAATCTGAGTAACATTTTAAGAATCAGAGTCAAAGAGCGCTACAGCACAGAGACAGGCCCTTTGGCCCAAAATGTTCCATGCTGACCAAAATGTCCATCCACACTAACCCCATTTCCCTGCATTTGGCCCTTCTAAAGCTTTCCTATCCATGTATTTGTCCAAATGCCTTTTAAATGTTGTACCCTCTTCAGCTACTTCCACTATGCATGTCACCCTCTGTGTAAAAAATGTTGCCCCTCAGGTTCTCTCTTATTCTTCCCCTTCTAACCTTAAACTAATGCCCTCTAGTCCTCGAATTCCCCAAACCTGGGAAAAAGACTGAGTGCATTCACCCGATCCATGCCTCTCATGATCTTATACACTTTTATAAGATTCCCACCTCAGTCTCCTACAGTCTAAAGAAAAAGGTCCTAGCTAGTCCAGTCTCTCCCTGTAACTCAGACTGTTGAGTCCAGGCAACATCCTTGTAAATTTCTTCAGCACTGTTTCCAATTTAATAACATTCTTCCTCCAGCAAGGTCACCAAAACTGAACACAATACTTCAAGTGCGTCCTCACCAACATCCTGTACAACTGCAACATAACTTCCCAACTTCTATACACAGTGCCCTGACTGATGATGGCCATTGTGCCAAAAACCTTCTTCATTGCCCTGTCTAGGTGTGACTCCACTTTCAGAGAACCGTGCACCTGAACTCCAAGGTCCCTTTTGTTTCACTACATTCCGTAGGGCCCTACCATTCACCGTGAAACTTCTACCTTGATTTGACTTTCCAAAATGCAAGACCTCGTACTTATCTATAATAAACAGCACGATGGCTCAGTGGTTAGCGCTGCTGCCTCACAGCACCAGGGACCTGAGTTCGATTCCAGCTTTGGGCGACTGTCTGTGTGGAGTTTGCACATTCTCCCCAGGTCTGTGTGGGTTTCCTCCCTCAGTCCAAATATGTGAATTGGCCATGCTAAGTTGCCCATTGAGTTCAGGGATGTGTAGGTTAGGGGCATTAACCAGGGCTAACTGTAGAGCAATAGGGATTGGGTTTTGGGTGGGATACTCTTTCAAAGGTCAGTATGGACTTGCTGGGCTGAAGAACCTGTTTCCACACTGTAGGGATTCTACAATAAACTCCATTTGCCATTTCTTGGCCCACTTCATAAGCTAATCAAGATCCTCCTGCAATGTATGATAATCTTCCTCATTGTCCATGATACCGTCTATTTGGTGTCATCAGCAAACTTACTAACCATGCCTTATACATTTTCATCCAAATCATTGATATAGATAACAAACAGCAATGGGCCCAGCACCGACCCCTGAGACACTCCACTAGTCACAGGCCTCCAGTCCGACACGCATCCTTCCAATATCACCCTCTGCTTCCTTCCATCAAGCCAATTGTGTATCCAATTTGCCAGCTCCCCCAAATTCATGTGATCTAACCTTCCAGACCAGCCTACCATGTAGAACCGTATCAACGGCCTTACTGAAATCCATATAGACAGCGTCTACCACCCTGCCCTCATCAACTTTCCTGGTCACTTCATCAAAGAACTCTAATACATTTGTGAGGCATGATCTCCCACGCACAAAGCCATGCTGACTATTCCTAAACAAACCCTGTCTTTCCAAATGCATGTATATCTTATCTCTTTAAGCAAATATTATTAGCATTTTTTTTGGTGGAATGAATAGGGAATAAAAGTGACATGGTATCTTTGAACATGCATTGCTTGAACTGAAAATCTCAGAATGAGAAGGAAATGAAGATAATCTAGCACATTTAGCCCAGGAAGAGAACAAGTTTTGGTGCAAGACATTGAAAGGGTAGTCACACCAATGAGACACAGAGCACAGGTTATGAAAGAGAAAGATTAGTGACTATCTAAGGGGTGGAGAAAGGCAGGAAAGCAAGATACAAGGTGGAAGAAAACCAATAATTGTTGGTTTTAAACAGATTTGAAGCTCTAAATCCCGCTGGAGAAAATTAGCACTGGCAGAATTATCAAATAAATATCTAAACACAAATATGAAATGCCTCAAAGAGAGGAATGTGGTGGGAACTGTTGGGATAGATTAATCACCGTGACAAAAAATGCATTAACAATAGGCGATATTATCGTTAGTTGATTTGGTACATTCAAGAACGAGCATGAGGTCTGATTTGTTCCCTCCCAGGTATTAGGATAAAGAATATGACACACAGACTGGTAAGGAATGTGAAAAAAAAACAAAGGATAGCAGTTGGTTATCATGGTCCATCTGGAACCAATTAGGTAAATAATCAAGCTAAACTTTTGGCTTGAGGAATGACTTCCAATAGATTGATACGAGATTGCTGCTCTCCTGCGTACAAAACCCTGAGCCAGAATCAACTCATCTATGAATAATTTGGCATCAAATTCCCAACAAAAGCTCTGTGTGTTAATAGCAGAGCAGCAGCAGCGGCATCCGTTTAGACTCCAGTCCGGAATCGAGCAGGGCTACGCACTGAATGGAGTTGCTTATCCCAAGCCAAAGAGTGATCCATAGTGCTAAGGCCTTATTATCTTTAGAGAGGATTCTGAGTTACTGGCATTCATGCATAATCCCACAGGTTGTAGTTTTGTATCATTTGCTCCTCAGTGAAGCACATACACTTAATATCCGGACTTGTGGATCCTCTGTTACTGAGTAAAATTGTTATTGCAAACCACATCAGTAAAACAAAACCATCCTGTCTCACACAGTATAATGATAATAGCTGGTAGAAAGTTGATAAATCTGGAACATAAAGCTAGTCTCAGTAATGGTGACCATGAAAGTATCATTGAATGTTGTAAAAATCCGTCATGTTCACTTATACCTTATCTGGAAGAAAATCTGCCTTCCTTACCTGACCTGGTCTATATGTGACTACAGACAAGTAGTAAATGCAGTAAACTCTTAACTGGCCTCTGAAATGTACTAGTAAGGGCAATTAGGGAAAGGCAACAAATGCTGGCCTTTCCTGCAATGCCTGAATCCCACAAAGAATTAAAAAAAACAATAGCTTCTACTATTGTAAAACAAATTCATGAGAATAGAAAATAATCTTAGAAATAAAACATAATGGGTGGTAATTTTAGGATTTTTCCACAAATTACTGCTAGGATAGGGAAGGAAAGGATGATTATGTAGCTCAGTGATTTGCCAGAGGTGTGTTAATTGTCAGGAAGAGGGATTCAATATTGTTGGCCTCGGTTCTGGGACGGAAAGGAGATGTTAGACAAGGATGGATTACATTTTAAGAAAATGAGTGCTAACGTTCTGGTATAATGGTTAAATCAGGATGGTTAAATCATAAATGGTTAAAGCAAATTATTCATATTAAGAAAGGAAAGGAGATTTGGGGAAATAAAAACAATCATGAGCAACAAACAGAAAAGAGAGAAATAAATGAGGATGATAATATTTAGAGAGAAAAATAGAATGATGGACAGGTTTCAAACATAGAGAATTTGAAGCACACAAAGGGGGTAGCTACAACCAAAAAGTGGGAAAAGAGGTAGTTCACAACAAAGCAAAACATCTAAACTGCATGTAATGTAATTTGGAGCACGCAGGAACTGAAGCATGGTGAACCTCCCAGGGAGATCTACACTTCATTGTATTTATAGGTTGTAAATATGGACAAGAATGAAAAAATAAACACATTAAGGTCAAATTCATTTCTCTGGCATCCTGTCTGACACAAAAATAAAATGGGAAAGGGAGACTAAGCATGGCTAACAAAGGAAATTAGATTTAGTATTAAATCAAAGAAGGAGCCACAGAAAATGGGGGAAATACTAAATGAATATTTTGCATCAGTATTTACTGTGGAAAAGGATGTGGAAGATATAGACTGTAGGGAAATAGATGGTGACATCTTGCAAAATGTCCAGATTACAGAGGAGAAAGTGCTGGAAGTCTTAAAATGGTTAAAAGTGGTTAAATCCCCAGGACCTGATCAGGTGTACCCAAGAACTCTGTGGGAAGCTAGAGAAGTGATTGATGGGCCTCATGCTGAAATATTTGTATCATCAATAGTCACAGGTGAGGTGCCGGAGGTCTGGCGGCTGGCAAACGTGGTGCCACTGTTTAAGAAGAGGCAGTAAAGACAAGCCAGGGAACCATAGACCGGTGAGCCTGACCTCAGTGGTGGGCAAGCTGTTGTAGGGAATCCTGAGGGACAGGATGTACATGTACTTGGAAAGGTAAGGACTGATTCGGGATAGTCAACATGGCTTTGTGCGTGGGAAATCATGTCTCACAAACTTGATTGAGTTTTTTGAAGTAGTAACAAAGAAGATTGATGAGGGCAGAGCAGTAGATGTGATCTATATGGACTTCAGTAAGGCGTTCGACAAGGTTCCCCATGGGAGACTGGTTCGCAAGGTTAGATCTCACGGAATACAGGGAGACGTAGCCATTTGGATACAGAACTGGCTCAAAGGTAGAAGACAGAGGGTGGTGGTGGAGGGTTGTTTTTCAGACTGGAGGCCTGTGACCAGTGGAGTGCCACAAGAATCGGTGCTGGGCCCTCTACGTTTTGTCATTTACATAAACGATTTGGATGCGAGCATAAGAGGTACAGTTAGTAAGTTTGCAGATGACACCAAAATTGGAGGTGTAGTGGACAGCGAAGAGGGTTACCTCAGATTACAACAGGATCTTGACCAGATGGGCCAATGGGCTGAGAAGTGGCAGATGGAGTTTAATTCAGATAAATGTGAGGTGCTGCATTTTGGGAAAGCAAGTCTTAGCAGGACTTAATGGAAAGGTCCTAGGGAGTTTTGCTGAACAAAAAGACTTTGGAATGCAGGTTCATAGCTTCTTGAAAGTGGGGTTGCAGTTAGATAGGATAGTGAAAGTGGCATTTGGTATGCTTTCCTTTATTGGGTCAGAGTATTGAGTACAGGAGTTGGGAGGTCATGTTGCGGCTGTACAGGACATTGGTTGGGCCACTGTTGGAATATTAATTGCAATTCTGGTCTCCTTCCTATTGGAAAGATGTTGTGAAACTTGAAAGGGTTCAGAAAAGATTTACAAGGATGTTGCCAGGGTTGGAGGATCTGAGCTACAGGGAGAGGCTGAACAGGCTGGGGCTGTTTTCCCTGGAGCGTCGGAGGCTGAGGGGTGACCTTATAGAGGCTTATAAAATTATGAGGGGCATGGATAGGATTAATAGACAGAGTCCTTTCCCTGGGGTCAGGGAGTCCAGAACTAGAGGGCATAGGTTTAGGGTGAGAGCGGAAAGATTAAAAGAGACCTAAGGGGCAACTTTTTCACGCAGAGAGTGGTACGTGTATGGAATGAACTGCCAGAGGATGTGGTGGAGGCTGGTACAATTGCAACATTTAAGAGGCATTTGGATGAGTATATGAATAGGAAGGGTTTGGAGGGATATGGGCCGTGTGCTGGCAGGTGGGCCTAGTTTGGGTTGGGATATCTGGTCGGTATGGACGGGTTGGACCGAAGGGTCTATTTCCATGCTGTACATCTCTATGACTCTAAGGGACAGCCAACTGACCAAAAGAGCAGCACATTTAAGAACTGGGGCAGTTTAGATTTCAGCAAAGGAGGATAAAGGAATTGTTAAGAGAGAAAATATAGAGTAAGAGAGGAAGCTTGCAGGGCAAGTGACACGAAATAAAATGGCTGTGCTGGCGGTCATTTTTCAAGATTCAACAGAATTTGCAACAGTTCCTACGGATTAGGTAATATAAGTCCATTCCCCACTGTTTAAAATGAAGGTAGAAAGAAAACAGGGAATTATAAATTGGTTAGCCAGACACTAATAGTAGAGAAAATGCTCCAGTCAATTACAAAAGATTTAACACTTGGAAAACAGTGACAAGATTGGACAAAGACAGCATGGAATTATGAAAGGGAAATCATGCCGAAAAATCTCCTGGAACTTTTCAAGGACGTAGCTAATGTTGTTGATAAGGGGGAGCCAGTGGAGCTGGTTTACTTAGATTTTCAGAATGTTTTCCATAATGTCCCACATAAGAAATGAGTATGTAAAATTAAGTGCACATTACCAACATAGATAGAGAACTGGTTGGCAGAGAGGAAACAAAGAGTAGGAATAAATCTGTGCTTGGACCCAACTACTGACGATATATATTAATGATTTAGATAAGGGAACTAAAGGTTGCAGAAAACACAAAGCTGAGTGGAAGAGTGATGTGTGAGGAGCATGCAGACACACTTCAGTGTTAATTTGGAGATGCCGGTGTTGGACTGGGGTGTACAAAGTTAAAAATCACACAACACCAGGTTAAAGTCCAACGGGTTTAATTGGAAGCACTAGCTTTCAGAGCGCTGCTCCTTCATCAGGTGATTGTGGAAGACACAATTGTAAGACACAGAATTTATAGCAAAACTTTACAGTGTGATGTAAGTGAAATTATACACTGAAAAATACCTTGATTGTCTGTTGAGTTTTTCATCTGTTCGAATACCATGGTAGTTTCACTTCTTTCATATGTAAATCACAAAACCTTTTTTTAAAAGTTGCATTCTCAGGTTAGCTGTAACAATTGGTGTTAGCTAGACAATATGTTGAAGGTGTTAGCCCCCTGTGTTCTCTGTCTATGCCATGATGTTTAGATTAATTCTAATTTAAAAAGTGAGATAACAGAGTTTTACATGAATCCATGCAGTTTTTGAGCAAAGTACAATGTAACTCTGCAAGTACAAATTCACCCCACAAAATATATGTGTGTATGTGGGTCTTTGTGTCTGTCTGTCTGTGTGTCCGTCTGGGTTGGGGTTGTGAGTGTGATAGAGAGTGTAAATGTGTGTGCATGAGTGTAGAGTGGTCTAAGTCTCAGAGAGGATGCCTGTGTGAGTGTGGGAGTGTGTGTGTGTCTGTAAGGGTGTGTGTGAGTGTAAACGTGCGTGTCTGTGTATATGTGCGTCCGTGTGTATGTGTGTGTGTATAGGAGTGCCTGTGTGTCTGTATGTGAGTGTGTATGCGTGTGTATAGGAGTGCCTGTGTATGTGCGTGTGAGTGTGTATGTGTAGGAGTGTCTGTGTGTGTGTATAGTGCAATGGTGGTCACCTGTAATGTGACATGAACCCAAGGTCCGGTTGAGGCCCTCCCTATGGGTATGGAACGTAGCTATCAGCCTCTGCTCAGCCACTTTTCGCTGCTGCCTGTCCCGAAGTCTGCCTTGGAGGATGGTCACCTGAAGGTCCGAGGTCAAATGTCCTGGACCACTGAAGTGTTCCCCAACTGGGAGGGAACACTCCTGTCTGTTGATTGTTGTGCGGTGCCCATTCATCCATTGTCGTAGCTTTTGCTCGGTTTCCCCAATGTACCATGCCTCCGGGCATCCTTGCCTGCGACGTATAAGATAGACAACGTTGGCTGAGTCACATGAGGACCTGCCGTGTACAAGGTGGGAGGTATTCCCACGCGTAATAGTGGGATCGATGTCCACAATCTGACACGTCTTGCAGGCTGAGTGCTGGGCAGCTTGCTATGAACAATGATCTGTTTGAGGTTTGGCGGTTGTTTAGAGGCAAGCAGTGGAGATGTGGGGAAGGTCTTGGCAAGGTGCTCATCCTCATTGATAATGTGTTGCAGGTCACGAAGAACATGGTGTAGTTTTTCAGCTCTTGGGAAGTACTGTCAACGAAGGGTACCCTGTCGGTTGCAGGACGTGTCTGTCTCCTGAGGAGGTCATTACGGTTCCTTACTGTGGCACGTCGGAACTGGCTGTCGATGAGTTGAGCATCGTACCCCCGTTCTTGTGAGGGCATCCCTGAGTACTTCCAGGTGCCCGTCACGTTTCTCCTCATCTGAGCAGATCCGGTGTACGCGTGGGGCTTGTCCATACGGGGTGACTGTTTTAATATGTTTTGGGTGGAAGCTGGAGAAGTGTAGCATTGTGAGGTTGTCTGTGGGTTTGTGGTAGAGTGTGGTGCTGAGGTGTCCATCCTTGATGGAGATGCATGTGTCCAAGAATGAGACAGATAGTCGAGAGTAGTCCATGGTGAGTTTGATGGTGGGATGAAACTTGTTGATATCACTGTGTAGTTTTATCAGTGACCCCTTGCCATGGGTCCAGAGGAAGAAAATGTCATTAATGTACCTGGCATATAATGTTGGTTGGAGATCCTGCATAGAGAAGAAGTCTTGTTCGAACCTGTGCATGAAGGTGTTGGCATATTGAGGTGCAAATTTGGTCCCCATGGCTGTTCCATGTGTCTGGATGAAGAACTGGTTGTCAAAGATGAAGACTTTGTGATCGAGGATGAGTTGTAGGATGGTTTTTGGAGATTGGCAGTTGTTGGTGATGAGTTCTGAGGCTGTTGCCGCGATGCCATCATTGTGGGGGATGCTGGTGTAGAGTGTGGAAACATCCATTGTGACGAGGAATGTTCCCGGTTCGACTGATCCGTGGGTGCTGAGTTTCTGTAAGAAATCCGTAGTGTCGCGACAGAAGCTGGGGATCCCCTGTACAATAGGTTTCAAGATGCCTTCCCCATAGCCGGAGAGATTCTCATACAGGGTCCCATTGCCCGATACGATGGGACGTCCTGGTGTGTTGGCTTTGTGTACCTTTGGAAGGCAGTAGAAGTCACCTACACGAGAAGTACGTGGGATGAGGATGCGTAGGGAACTCTGAAGGACTGGATCCAAAGTCCTAATCAGTGTGTTTAATTCACCGGTGTGTTCTTTCGTCGGATCAGCTGGTAGTTTCCTGTAATGTTGCTGGTTGTTCAATTGTCAGTGCGCTTCCTTGCAGTAATCTGTTCTAATCTGAATGACAATGGCTCCTCCTTTATCTGCTGGTTTGATTACAATGTTGTAATTGGTTTTGAGAGCCTGGATGGCATTGCATTGTGAACGGGTGATGTTTTGCTCTACCTTGTGGGTACAGCTGATGAATCTGGCATTTATATATTTCCCGACGGTTTGACCATACATGTCAAGCCCAGGACAGCGGCCCTCTGGTGGGGTCCAAGTTGACACCTTCTTTGGTCGCTCCTCTACAGATCCCTGTGATGACTGTTCCAGTTCATTAGTGGACACATTGGGATCACTGCTGGCACCTTGAAAGAATTCCTGGAGTCTCATTCATCTGATGAACTCGTCCGTGTCTGCTGCAAGAATCAACGGGTCCATTTTTGTGGTGGGGCAGAAGTTGAGACCCCTGGTCAGGACTTCAATCTCTTCCGGTCAAAGAGTATGGCCTGATAAGTTGATAATAGACTTGCAGTGACAATGTTGTCTACTGTGGTTCCAGGGCGGGCTTTGCTACTGCTGGTGAGAATGCCAAGTTTCTCCAGTTCTATGTTCTTGGTGTGGATGTACGTGGTGTAGTTTTGTTGCCTTGTCTGTTTGGCAATGTCACATAATTGTACTGATGTATCCTCAGTGCAGACTGAGAGTGTGGACTCCATCTGAATTTCCAGGTTGTGGCGCCTGCTGTAGGGTTGGTGCACGAGATGATTGAGGAGTTTACGTAAGGTGCGGTGGTAATGTTTCTCTGCGTATTCTGTGTTGTAGGTCGACTTGAGTGGGTTCGTGATCCATGATCTTTTTGGGATCTTTCCTGCTTGCCTGCATTTCTGTAGAAACTTGATGTCAGTGTCAATATGTGCAATCTTCTTGGAGATCCTCTCCACTTTAAGCCAGCAGTTCGTGGTGTCAATGGCAGTCATGATTTGGAGATGCTGGTGTTGGACTGGGGTGTACAAAGTTAAAACTCACACAACACCAGGTTATAGTCCAACTGGTTTAATTGGAAGCACTAGCTTTCAGAGCGCTGCTCCTTCATCACATGATTGTGGAGGGCACATTTGTAAGTCACAGAATTTATAGCAAAACTTTACAGTGTGATGTAAGTGAAATTATACATTGAAAAATACCTTGATTGTCTGTTGAGTTTTTCATCTGTTCAAATACCATGATAGTTTCACTTCTTTCATGTGTAAATCACAAAACCTTTTTTTAAAAGTTGCATTCTCAGGTTAGCTGTAACAATTGGTGTTAGCTAAACAATATGTTGAAGGTGTTAGCCCCCTGTGTTCTCTGTCTATGCCATGATGTTTAGATTAATTCTAATTTAAAAAGTGAGATAACAGAGTTTTACATGAATCCATGTAGTTTTTGAGCAAAGTACAATGTAACTCTGCAAGTACAAATTCACCCCACAAAATATATGTGCGCATGTGGGTCTTTGTGTTTGTCTGTCTGTCTGGGTTGGGGGGTTGGGGGTTGTGAGTGTGAGAAAGTGTATGTGTGTGTGTGTAGTGAGTGTAGAGTGTCTTAAGTCTGTGAGGGGGTGCATGTGGGAGTGTGGGAGTGTGCGTGCTTGTCTGGGGTGGGGGGGGTTGTGAGTGCTTGTGAGACAGTGTATATGTGTGTGCCAGAGTGTAGAGTGGTCTAAGTCTCTGAGAGGATGCCTGTGTAAGTGTAAGAGTGTGTGTGTCTGTAAGGGTGTGTGTGAGTGTCTGTGTGCATGTCTGTGTATATGTGTGTCCGTGCGTATGTGTGTGTATAGGAGTGTGTGTGTGTGTGTGTATAATACTTCAGTGTGATTTGGACAAATTGAGGGAATGGGCAAATGCATGGCAGTTAACATGGATAAATGTGAAGTTGCCCACTTTGGTGGCAAAAACAGAAAGGCAGATTATTATCTGAATGACTATACATTAGAAAGGGCAAATGTAACAAATATGGGCATCCTTGTACATCAGTCACTAAAAGTAAGCATGCAGGTGCAGCAGTGGTGAAGTAGGTAAACTCTATATTGGTCATCATCGTGAGTGGATTCAACTACAAGAGCAGATTGTCTTGCAGCAATTGTCCAGGCCTTGGTGAGAACACAGTGGACTGTACAGCTTTGGTTTCTTTATCTGAGTGTGTTCTGGCTATGAAGAGAGTGCAAAGAAGATTTACTAGACTGATTTCTGGGAAGATAGCATTAATCTATGATGAGAGACTCGGTCAGTTAGGACTTTTTTCACTAGATTATGTTCACTGGGAGGGATCTCATAGAAACATAAAATTCTTACAGCACTTGACAAGATAAACACAGAAACAAATGTTCAAATGCTTGGGGAGCAGAGAACCAGGGGTTACAGGTTAAGGAAATGAGGTAAGCCATTTAGGACTTTGATGAAGAGAAATTTCTTCACCTAGAAAGTAGTGGACCTGTGGAATTCTTTGCCACAGAAAGCAATTGGACCCAACACATCAAATATTTTTAATATTCTTAGGGCTAAAGGGAACAAAAGATTTAGTGAGAAAGCATGAACAGGATACTGACTTAGATGAAAAGGCCAGATCATAGTGAATGACAGAGCTGTCATGAAGGTTGGATTAGTCCAATCCTAATCTTATTTTATAAGTATCAACATTTAGAAATATAGAACAGTTTTAGAAAAATATAAGCAAGCTGGTCCTCATAAAGTGGAAGAGGAGATTTACATAAAGGTTATCCTTGAAGAGTGGATGTTTTAAAAGACTAAACTGCAAAGTTCAGAATAATTCTATCCCATCAAACTGAAGGAAACTAATAGTAGTTTTAGAATGTCATAGACAAAGAGATTTGAAACCAAAATAAATAGATAATAATAAGAAAATCCAAATGGGTAATGTGAAATAGGAATTTGGGGTTAAAAGAGAAGCAAGTTAACACTATGTATGAGGAAAATATTTACAAACATCAAAAGAAACAGAAAAGTATTTTTTTCAGTACAAAGACAATTCATAAAAGCATGGTGAGACCCTGTGAGAAGAGAATTGTTATTATAAGTAAAGGTCAGAAAATTATGCTGGTAATTTTAAAAATAAATGGGTATCTAACAGAAAATTAATTTTGAAGTCATTGACGATGAGCTAAGTTAAATTATAATTAATCAAAAGAAATCCGGAGCTAAATGTATTAATGTATCCTTGTTAAGGGAAACTAAACTGGAATCTCACCATACTCTGGTGGTTTAGGTTAAAAAAAGACAAACACCAAGGACTGACGGATGTCATCATGATCCTAACAGCGGTGTGGGAAAACATTGCTCAATGCCGAAAATTTATACATCAAGATAGCATTGGCAATCTTTTATTTTGCTGCAAGCTTGGAGTTTGGGCAATGTTGTATCATTTGGTAAAGAAGAGACCATGATAATATAAGGTATACAAGGTGCTAAAGGAGAGTGACAAAGCAGATGTTGAGCCCACATTTCCTCATCTGGGGCAATCTAAAATGAGGCATCATAGGTGTTAGGCTTCAGGGTGGCAGATTTAGATTAGATTAGATTCCCTACAGTGAGGAAACAGGCCCTTCAGCCCAACCAGTCCATACCGACCCTCCGAAAAGCAACCCACTCAGAGCCATTTCCCTCTGACTAATGCAACTAGCGCTATGGGCAATTTAGTATGGCCAATTCACTTGGACAGTGGGAGGAAACCAGAGTAGACAGAGGAAACCCACGCAGACACAGGGAGATTGTGCGAACTCCACACAGACAGTCGCCAGAGGCTGGAATCAAACGTGGGACCCTGGCGTTGTGAGGCTGCAGTGCTAACCACTGAGCCACTGTGCCACCCTAATACACAGCTGAGAAGGAATTACTTCTCTCAAAGGATGGTGAATCCTTGGAATTCACTACCCCAGAGTGCAGTGGATACTGGGACATTGAATAAATATAAGGAGGAGATAGACAGATTTTAAATTAGTAACAGGTTAACAGGTTATGTGGAGTGGGCAGGAAAATGGATTTGAAGCTGCAATTAGATCAGCCATAATCATATCAAATGACAGAACAGGTTCGAGGGCCTGAACTGTGTACTCCTGCTCCTACTTCTCATATTCTTATATAGTGACGGGCCAGAAAATTTAACATTACTGCTCTACACATCTCTAAAAAGGGAGTCTTGAATGAAAAATAAATAATCACAGAGTTGGATTTCACTGGAGTTGACTAATGTTCTTGACTTCAGCCTAAGGGACTTAATTTGTTGGTATGCATGCTGAATAGCAGGTGATATAATAAATCTTGGAGTCACAGCACACTGAAGCCAAGGTAGATAGTCCAGAACCAGAGGGTCACAGTTTAAGGATATGGGCGAATCATTTCGGACTGAGACAGGTAAAGTATAGCTTAATTGGCTGGTGAGTGACAGCTACTAATTTGACTATATATTATAGGTTACTTTCAGATTGAAGGTAAATAGGGAAATATTTAAGGTTACAAACTAAAAGACCAGTCCAAAATTTTTTTTAAATCAAATTAAGAATGAGGTAATTTAAATAGAGATACTTGGCCAGGCATTATGTGGGAGCTGGTGGACCCCCATTTTAGTTCATAGTGACCACACCAGTAGCAAATGTTGGTTGCTGGAGGCACTCCAGCTTAGAGTTGGTGAGCTGGAGTCTGAACTTCGAACACTAAAACACATCAGGGAGCGGGAGAGTTACCTGGACTCTATGTTTCAGGAGGAAGTCGGAAGATATACAATTTATGTGGGTAGTATTGAGGAATCGCAAAGGAAAAAGATCCTGATGGGTGTTATGTACAGGCCTCCTAGCAGTGGTCAAGATGTCGGGTAGAAAATACATCAGGAGATAGAAAAGGCATGTAAGAAAGGCACTATTACAATCATCATGGGTTGGAGGTGTCAGTGTTGGACTGGGGTAATCAGGTGCTTTCAAATAAACCAGTTGGACTATAACCCGGAATCTTCAATATGTAGGTGACTGGAAAAATCAGGATAGCATTAGATCTTAAGAAAAACAATTTGTAGAATGTCTACTGGATGGACGTTTTGAACAGCTTGTGGTACAGTTCACTAGGGAATAGGCATTTCTGTATTTGGTAATGTGTAATGAGGCAGACTTGATTCGACAACTTAAGGTGAAGGAACCTGTGACCACAATATGATAGAATTCACCCTGCAGTTTGAGAGGGAGTATCTTGAATCAGATGTAACAGTATTACAATTGAATAAATGTAACTTCAAAGACACGAGGGAGTAGCTGGCCAGAGTTAATTGGAAGGGGAGCCTAGCATGGAAGATGTTGGATTAGCAACGGCAGGAGGCACAGCAGAAATTCATCTCAAGGAAGAAGAAACATACTAAGGGGAGGATGTAGCAAACATGGCTGGCAAGGGAAGTCAGTGATACCATAAAAGCAAATGAGAAAAGCATACAATGTGGTGAAGATTGGTCAGAAGCCAGAGGAAGCCTTCAAAAGCCAAGAGAGAATAATTAAAAAAGTAAAAGAGAAGCAAGAGTGGACTCTGGACTGCTAGAAAATGAGGCTGAAGAGTTGGTGAGAGTGACAGACAAATGACCGAGGAACTGAATATATACATTGCATCAGTTTTCACAGTGGAAGATACCAGCAGCATACCAGAACTTTGAGAGAGTCAGGGGGCGGGGATAAGTGTCATGGCTCTCACCAAAGAGAAGGTGCTGGGGAAGCTGAAAAGTCTGAAAGTGGCCACATCACTCGGACCATTGTAGAGGCATTGGTGGTGATCTTTCAGGCATTACTGGAGGCAGAGAGGGTTCCAGAGGACTAGAAAATGGTCAAAGTAAAATGTAAGAATGGAGGGAGGCAGAAGAGAGGAAACTATGGGCTGGTCAGCCTGACCTCAGTTGTTGTTGAGATTTTAGAGTCCATTATTAAGGATGAGATTGCAGAGTATTTGGAGGTACATTGGAAAATAGGGTGAATACAGCATGGTTTCATCAAGGGGAGCTGAAAATGTGTTGCTGGAAAAGCACAGCAGGTCAGGCAGCATCCAAGGAGAAGGGGAGGTCATGCCTGACAAATCTATTAGAATTCTTCAAGGAGGTAATGACACGTTAGACAAAGGAGAACCAGTGGATGTGATCGATTTAGACATCCAGAAATCCATTAACAAGGTGCCACACAGGAGGCTGCTAAAATAAGACCTGTGGTGTTAGGGGCAAGGTACTGGCATGGATAGAGGTTTGGCTCACTGGCAGAAGGCAGAGAGTGGGGATAGTAGTTGATGACTAGTGGAGTTCCACAGGGTCAGTGCTGGGTCTACAACTATTCACACTAATTAAATAAGAACAAAGGAACTAAGAGCATTGTTGCTAAGTCTTCAGACGACACAAAGGTTGGTGAAGGGACAGGTAGTGTTAATAAAGTGGGGAGGCTGCAGAAGCACTTGACCAGTCTGGGAGAGTAGGAAAAGAAGTGGCACATGAATACAATGTCAGAGAGTGTGAGATTATGCACCTTGGTCAGAAGAATGGAGGCATGGGATACTTACTCAATGGGGAAAAGTCTTCAGAAATCTAAACAACGAAGAGACTAGGGAGTGCTAGTTCAGGATTCTCTTAAGGTTAAGTTGCAGATTCATTTGGCAGTTGGGAAGGCAAATACAATGTCGGCATTCAGTTCACAGTTCAAGTGAGCTGGAATACAGTAGCAGAGATATACTGCTGAGACTGTATAAGGTTCTGTCAGACTGTATTTAGAACGTTTTGAGCAGTTTTAGAACATAAAACAGTACAGCACAGTACAGGCCCTTTTGCCCTCGATGTCATGCCGGCCTTTTACCCTACTCTCAGATCAGACTAACCTGAAAACACTTCTTTGTAATATCTTCCATCTGCCTATCCAACAGTCACTCAAACTTACAACCATTTAAGTTCCTTAACCCTGTAACTAAAGAAAGACATGCTGGCATTGGAGGGTGTCCAGAAAAGGTTTACAATCATGATCCTGGGGATGAAGGGCTTGTCATATGAGAAGCGTTTGAATACTCTTGGTCTGTATTTGAGAGAGTTGAAAAGGATGAGGGGAGATCTGAGTGAATCTTACAGAATACTGACAGGCCTGGATTGGGTAGACATAGAGAAGATGTTTCCATGAGAGACTAGGACCTGAGGGCACAGCCTTAAAGTGAAGGGATGATCCCTTGGAACTGAGATGAGGAGGAATTTCTTCAGCCAGAGGATGGTTAATTTGTCGAACTCATTGCCACCGAAGGCTGTGGAGGCCAAGCCATTGTGTGTTTTTAAAGCAGAGATAGCTAAGTTCTTGATTAGTAAGAGGATCAAAGATTACAAGGAGAATGAAGGAGGATAAGGTTGAGAAACATATCAGCTACGATTGAATGGCAGAGCAGATGCTATGGGCCAAATTGCTTAATTATGCTCCTATATCTTATGGTCTTATGGTCTTTGAGGACAATTTTCTTCACCCAGAAAGTGGTGAGCCTGTGAAATTCTCTGCTACTGAAAGTGGTTGAGGCCAAAACATTTTCAAGAAGGATTTAGATACTACCTTTGGGCTAAGAGGTTCAAAGGGTATGGGGAGAAAGCAGAAACAGGGAAGTGAGTTGAATGTTCAGCCATGATAATATTGAATGAAGGAGGTGGTTCAAAAGGCAAAATAGCCCACTTCTCCTTTTTTCCATATTTCTATGTTACTTCCTTTACCGTATTATGTGGACATGCATATCCAGTACAGTAATTAGTAAGTGGAAAATCTTGTAAATCCTTCCCTCTAAACCAGAGAAAATTAATTGTGTCACCTTAAGACTGCACTGTTGAGGTCTAGTAACTCAGTACAGATCAAGAATCCAACCTAGTCCATTTACATCAATACATTTCACAGTATATTTACCCACGGAGGCATCAGGAAAACCCTGTCTCTAATCAGGAAAACCCTAGCTGACAGCGATTTAATTTATAAAATAGATTTGCAACATCTTTGCAGTGATTTTCATACCTGATGTAACATAAACTCAAGGGGATCGTCCGGTCTTTCATATACCAGATTTTCAGTCATTCTCTGTAAAATAAAACATAATTTAAAACCTTATTGAGTGTGTTTATGACAGTAAAACATGAAATTCAATGACTTGAAAATCTTTGGTGCTGTTGCATGAGCTATTTGGATTTTTACAAAGTTATTTCTCTGTAAAAATTGAATGTGTATATACATCATACAATGAAACTCATCGTGATCTCATCTCGTCACACAATTAGTTTTCCATTTACTGGCTCATTTTCTCCCTTGCTGTGATATTTTACTTTTAGTTTAAATTGAAGATATATTTTTCCCAGAATTTTTTTTATAACTGCAGTTACTGTGTTTGTTCCTATAGATCACAGCCTCCATACTTTAATGTGCTATTCTAGGCTAAGGACATGAAAATCTCCTGAAATCCTGGAAGATCATAGTTTAAAAAGCCAAGTTCTCTTTATATCTAATCAATATTCCTGATATTAAGTACCATAATTCAGTACACTACATATGCTAAACTCAGTTAATATATTCTCTTCCCCTGCCTCCACCACACAAGTATTCTGGACTGAGTGAAACAGCTATTATTCATGCTGTTAACCCAAGTAGCTCAGAACTGCAATGTAATAAATTGTTGATAAAATTATTTAAGAATTATCCGTGATTGGTTTTTAAAGAGACTGGGTCATCCTACCATACTGGAACAATTCATGTGTATTCAACACCGTAGCCATTATATGATCCAATATAAGTTATTCAAGCACACCTTTGAACACGTACAAAATTACTACCATACCATGATTTATGTTCATAAATTGATTCCTCAGAATTCCCCATCTTGCAAGATTATAAAGAAAAGTTATTCAGATTGGACAAAGTCAGATTACAGTAAAGGAGGACTGAAAAATTTTAATTTCCCTGGATAGTTACTTACCTTTGACATTCTATTATCATATACGAAGTCTGAACGATGGGTCAGGACAGAGGAATAACAACGAGCAACTGAAATAGCGGAAAAATCATCAGTCCCATAATGAGCCTTCTCATGAGAGAGAGAGCACGCGAGAGCGAGAGATGACAGGTGGTGGTTTAAGAGTCACCACACCTCAGGTGAGCAGCAAGGTTGTGAGATGGAACCTTCACAGTAACCTCAGTTGGTACAGGAATCATACCAACGTTATTGGCATCATAAACTAGCTGTTCAGCCAATTTTGAATTGAAACACATTACTTCTTAGAAGGGCTAGGCAAATTAAGCATATATCATGAAAAGGAAATTCTTTCTTGCAATAAATTTACATCCAGATCGTGAGGCAGATCAAGAGTCAGCCATAGACTTTGAAAAACACACTAACCTGAAACATCTGTAGAATGTTGTGTCTCTCCATATAACGCACAGATTGAATATAAGGATCTTCAAAACAGGTTGAAAATTTGTCTTCAGAAGCTAAAGGCTCCTGGGCCATCTTAACTATATCTGAGGGGGTAGCTGAAGGTTGTTTTGTGGTGTCAGCTGTAAGCTGAATCGCAGAATCAACTGCAGCTGTAACAGAAGGTTCACTTTCAACTGTTGGCTCAGATTCAGGTTTGGCTAACAGCTCTGGTCCTGCTTCAGCTGCTGTTGGCACATCTGGCTCATCTTTGGGCTCGGCTTCTGCTTCTTTCTGTGAACCTGGTTCAGCAGGCATTTCTGTTTCTTGTTCAATAATTGCCTCTGTCTCTGGTTCAGCTGTTGCCTCTCCTTCTGATTCAGCTGTTGCCTTTGCAAGCGGTTCAGCTGCAGCATCCTCATCTGATTGAGCTGTAGCCTCTGCATCTGGTTCAGGAGCAGCTGTATCTGGTTCAGCTGCAACTTCCACATATGATTCAGCTGCTGTCTCATTTTCTGCAGCATCTGGACTCTCCACCTCAGTTTCAGCCTCCGCTTCTTGTTCAGCTGCAGCTTCCGCCTCTGGCGTTGCTGCAGCTTGCACCTCTGGTTCATCTGCAGATTCTTTCGTTTCCTTTTCTATAGGATCAACACCATCATTCTTTTTGATTGAAAAAAAGTGTAAGAATTTATTGTTAGATACATAATTGTATTACTTTGACACAAGAAACTGGCAATACATTGATTTGATTTGTGTGAATTGCCTTTATGTAAATGAACATTGATTGCACTGATTATTGATTGTACCTGGTGTATTCTGTATGTGATAAGGGCCAACAAACTGTTGATGGAATGGTACTTGATATAAGAAGCAAACATGGTATGAAATTACAAAAGCAAAAAATACTGTGAATATTGGAAATCAGAAATAAAAACAGAAAGAACTGAAAATACTCATCAGGGAGGTCAGTATTTGTGGAAAGAAACAGTTAACTTTTTAGATCTGATCATTCTTTACTCTCTTCACAGAAACCTCCCAGTATGCAAAGCATTTTTTCCTTTGCAATTAAGTTGTTGCAGGTATCACTTTTGACTTGCAGTATCTTAAAAAAGAGTACAACTGCACTTTTCCTGCAGTATCCAGACAGTATATTGCAACTATGTGAGATGGAAAGGAAGGGAAATAAAAGTCAGGGCAATGGTATAATAATGTACATTTTTGGCAAAGTACTTATATGAAGTCACTTTCAATGATAATCTGTTTTGTGAGTTTCCATGTCATTGCACATTTCTTTTGGATTTTGCATCAATGTCTCTTTAGGTAGTGAGATTATGCAAGAAGCAACAAATTATAATGATCATGTGATTATTTTGGAAGCTTATAATGTAACAATCATCTGTCAAGACCTAGAATGTTTGTTTCAATATCCCAATAGCTGAGCACAACACAACCACAATGCTGGTGTGTTCTCATTTTACACTTCACACTAATGCACAAGATTCAAAATTGCAGAATTAGACAAAGTTTAGCAAATTGGAGTAAAATCTAGTTTTGAAGTAATAAACAAAGTCTGAGTTAAGAACATTTTAAAGTGTACTATTGGATATTGTAGGACAGCTGTGTGCTTCAATACTTTCGATATATGGCAAGGGAGATTAGTGCATAAATTAACAGAGCATATAAAATAGGAGATATTGTAAAAGATTCTGAGGACCAAATAAGCTACAATGAGATATTGATGAATTGATAGAATAGACAAATGATCAAATGACAGATTAAATTCAATGTCAAGGCATATGCGTCTTAGTGGATACACACAGATGGTTGAGTAACGTAAAATGCAACCTGACTGCTTAGGATCTAAGACAAAGGTCACTTTTTTAGATACCAATGACATGGACAAAAAGAGTGACATGAGGAGAGCTAATCATGATGAATTACAAGGCAGTGGAAAGCAATAAATTACCAAGGGGAGAAATGGTACAAGTGGTAAGAATAGGTAAGTGTAGATTCTGGCAGATTCTACAATGAGGAGTGTGGGGAGGTTGGATAAATTATATCTAAAATGATCATTGGTCCCTGATTCTCATGTGTCAAGATTATTAACATTAAAGAGCAAATACTGCCAAAAGGACAGAGATCAGAATTGGTTTAAGATTGTGAAAGAGGATTTCAATAAATTAAGTTCTATATCCCAGAGGGGATCTCTAGGGTAGTCATTTTCTGGATTATCCTTTGGTGCCAGACCAAATGGAAAATTATTAGGTTTGTGATTAGTGTTTTGGAAGGATTGTATGAAAAGGGAGGAAGTATTTCAAATTATTGTAATCATTTTTAGTACTAAGAAAAACTGTACAGATGGAATGACCATCACCTAAACCGAAGTGGTGTCTGTGTTTTTTGAAAAAGAACAAATAGGATAACAGAAAAAGATTTAGATTGGTTTGAGAAAGACAGGGGAAATTTCACATCACAGGTTAAAAAGGCTGACACTTTAATTAGCACTGAGCAAGTGCTGTGCAGTTGGAAGTAACGACATTCAGAGATGGTAAAGTAAGATTTTTCTACCTTCTTAGGTGTATGTAACACATTCCGTGGAACCTATAAAGAAAGTAGGGTAATTCTCCAATGCCCAATTTGTATTTACCTCAACTGACCTCATCAAAAATAGGTTAATTGCCCATTCATTTATCTTAATACTATTTGTACACAAAGTGTCTTTCCTTCACACAAAAGAAACTTAATTATATGATGTGACACATTTTGTGCCCATCCTGAGATAATGAATGATACTGCATTGATGCATAAATTTGTTTCTAACGCCTCACCCAATGAATATTACTTGTGACAAAGTAGCACTTCAGAGATGCTGCACAATAAGGTCAGCTCAGCATACATTCTCAAGGCCCAGATTGTCATCACTTGGACCAATCTGAAAAGCTGTAGGAACTTTACAGGAAGACACTTTTTTCTAATGAAATAAAAACAGGAAATGTTGGAAACACTTGAAATATCATCGACCTGTAACATTACTTAGGTTTCTCTTTCTGCTGATGCTACCTGACCACCTGAGTGTTTTAGGCAAAAGTGAGGACTGCAGATGCTGGAAACCAGAGTCAAGATTAGAGTGGTGCTGGAAAAGCACAGCAGGTCAGACAGCATCCAAGGAGCAGGAAAATCGATGTTTCGGGCAAAAGCCCTTCATCCTTTTTAGGCTTTTTAGCCCTGTGAAGGGCTTTTGCCCTAGACATTGATTTTCCTGCTCCTCGGATGCTGGCTGACCTGCTATGCTTTTCCAGCACCATTCTAATCTAGAATCTGGTTTCCAGCATCTGCAGTCCTCACTTTTGCCTAGTTGATTTTAAGCTTACTGCAAATCCTCTTGCAATGATGCCTACCTTGAAGAAGTTCTCCTCCTCTGTCTACAAGAATCTCAGTGAGTCTCTCTCTCACTGCAACCCCCAGGTCATCTCACCTGAGTGTTTTCTCATATTCCCCATTTTAATTTCAGTTTATCAGTATCCACAGTGTATTCCTCTGATCTTTTCTTGAGCTTGTGTGGAATATAAACATTGACAAAGACCAGTTAGCCTGAGTTGCCTGTTTGTTTGCTGTAAATTCTATAATTTCCTTCAAAGTGAAGACTTATTTGGATGCCATCTGTAAATCCTTTGACTACTATCTTATAACAAAATCATACGCTCTTACATGTACAAGGTAGGATGTGAGAAAATTCTGACCTCGCATTTATGTCTTTTGTTTTATAATCACAAGACAAGTTTGCATGCATTTACTAACATTTAGTCTTACAGTCCTGGAAAATAGGATCAAATAAAATTGATTCAGACAATTTTCTAAAATTGGAAATAGGTTTCATGGTTATAGACACACATCTTCAGTTCAAGCAGGGGTTAATACATATAATTTTGCAATATAAATCATATATCTTAGAGCCTTTTTGGTGCAGATCTGTGTTTTACAGAGAGAATTCACAGAGAATGGTGGAAATCAGACAAACATCAATCAGACATCATTTGAAAGAAAACAAAGGTTGAAATTTTGGCATAGGCATGCACTTGAGTCTAATGATATTAATCTGTCGAATCACATCTTCAGACCATCATTAGTTCATTCTATATTCTTCTCTATAACAATGCCCAACATTACCCATTTCAGCTCAATTACTGTTGAAACCCTCATTCTTTTCTCTGTTATCTCCAGACCTGGCTATTCCAATGCACTCCTGGTTACCTCTCACATTCTACTTTATGTAAACTTCAGGTAAACTGAAACTCTGCTTTCTGTTTTCACTCGCACCAAATCTTGTTCACTTATCAAACCTGTGCTTGCAGACCTATTGTATCTTCCAGTCAAGTAAAGTTTTGAATTTGAAGGTCTCTCCCTTGGTCTTGAATCCATCCATACTATCATCCCTCCCTTAGTTCTGTAATGTCCTCCAGTCCCACATTCTGAGATATCTCTCCTCATTTAAATCTGACCTCTGGAGCATTCCCAACTTTAATCACTCCACCATTGGTAATTATTGCCTTCAGTTGATTTGGCTCTAAGCTCAGGAACATAATATATGAACCAGGAGCAGGAGTAGGCTATCTGCCTCTTCGAGCCTACTCTGCCATTCAATAAGACCGTGGCTGATCTTTTTGTGGCCTCAGCTCCACTTACCCACCCTCTCCCCAAACCCTTAATTCCTTTACTGTTCGAAAAAATTATCTATCTTAGCTTTAAAACATTCAATGAGGAGACCTCAACGGGAGAGGTGGAATAGGCTGGGGCTGTTTTCCCTGCAGCGTCGGAGGATGAGGGGTAATCTTATAGAGGTTTATTAAATCATGAGGGACATAGATAGAATAATTGACAAAGTGGAAGTCCAGGACTAGACAGCAGGAGAGGGAAAAGATTTAAAAGGGACCTAAGGGGTAACTTTTTCACACAGAGGGTGGTGCATGAATGGAATGAGCTGCCAGAGGAAGTTGTGGAAGCTGGTGTAATTACAACATTTAAAAGGCATCTGGATGGGTATATGAATAGGAAGGGTTTGGAGGAACATCAGCCGAGTGTTGGTAAATGGGACTAGATTAACTTAGGATATCTGGTTGGCATGGACGAGTTGAACCAAAGGGTCTATTACTGTGCCGTACAACTCAATGACTCTATGACTTTACTGGGCAGGGAATTCCACAGATTCACAAACCTTCGGGTGAAAACGTTCCTCCTCAATTCAGTCCGAAATCTGCTCCCCCTAATTTTGAGGCTTATTCCCATTCCACATCTCTCCACCTCATTTTCCTCTTTTAGACATTTCTTAAAACTCAGCTTTGGATCATCTGAGCTGATATCTCCTTACGTGACTCTGTATCACCTTTTGTTTTATAATACTTCGGTGATGCACACTGGGGCATTTTACTCTGTTAAAGGTGCAACACCAATATGAATATGTTTTGTTTGCCATTCACATTCAAGTATTGACTGACTTTTCAGCACCTTGTCTATTTTTTGTGCGGAACATTAGTTCACTTTTGGATTTTGATGCAGATCACTTAAGGGATCCCAATTCTACAGTGTTCACTGATAATAATATTCCAAATAAAAATGGATTTTTCAACCACATGCGATAACATGGGGTGAATGGCAAGAGTCTGTGGCTGTACAGGAGGCTGGGACTGGCTTGAGTTCACAGTGCCAACACTACCGGTACGGAGAGAACCTATAATACTGGTGTGCTATACTTGAAATGGGATTGAACCAAGGACCTAAGAGAAACGAAAAATTGGGCTGTAGGTAAGACTTTAAACGGTTAGGTGAAAGAAAGTCTCTGGCAGAAATAACAGTAGCATCGAAGTAGAGAGACAAGAATCGGGCTAATAAAATGATGAAGACTAACTCAAGAGAACTCGGGAAACAAATAAACTTATTGAACGTCAGTGTAAATTAACTGTAAAATAAAATGAGAGGTACAGCTAACTTAAAAAAAAATCCATTGGTGGTAGGATGAAAAATCGAAGGGTACAGATTTAAGGTAGCAGATACAATGGTAACTCAAGGAAATTCTCTTTCACCCAGCAAGTGATAGACAAAGAGTGTGGCAGAGGCAAATTAAATCAAGAGGGAATTGGACTATAATTTTGAGGAGGAATGTGCGGGACTACAGAGAGAAGGCTGAGCTCAGGTGAGTTGCTCTTTCGGAGAACTACAAACACACAACGGACTGAAATGCCTTTTCCCCTGCTGTTGCTACTCGATGACATGCCGATTAAAGTTCGGTGAGAATTTGAAACGAGGAATGATACACAAACACCCCGCTGAACTGGTGTTTGTAAACCGGTAGCCTGTAAATTATTCAACAGTAATCCCTTAGCAACTGATCCGCATCCGATCTGTAAACTTGGGATCTTTAGGCTGCCTGCACGCAAATGATGAGACGTTAACAGCAAATGTCACACTCCCCACCACCACCCCCAAGCTCATCCCTCGAGGAGCTCGCTGTTGTCATTCTCACCAACACCGAGTTTCGGAAGAAAATACTGTCCCTCGTTTCAATCGATTGTTGTTGGGGGGGGGGGGGGGGTTGCTGGACAAAATGCAAAATGCCAGAAGTGGTCCAGCTGCTGTGAACGAGCTCAGGAAGCCGCTTGAAGGAAGTGCCTGTGTTACTGCTTAAACCAGCATGGGGAGAGACTGGAGCATCCCAGGCGACGCGATTACCTCGCTCATAGCTGCACTCTCGACCTTCCAACACCCTCTTCCACAAACACCAATCCGGGGGGGGCAAAACAAAAATAAGGTGATTTATTTCCAAATGGGCCGCCCCCAAGCTTGGCCCTCCCCTCCCCACCCACCCATCACTTGTATCCGCTGTCACTCACTGAAGTTACCAGCGGTTACCGGGGAAACCGATGACACAACATACGGTCAGCTGACCCATTGCCATGACCATGGCCATGACCATTGCGTTCTACTTTTTTTTTCTTCTTTTTTTTAACCCCCACACTACCGCCTAAGTGCGGTAGTGCTTATTATTTTTTTCCACAGCACCCATGGTGTGTGTGTGTGTAGATGTGAGACACAGTGAAAGACATAAAGTGCACAAATCTTTATTCAATCTCCACCACCAGGAAGATAGGAAAAACACCCGAACCATTGCGTTCTAACCCGGCCTCCTTCGGTTTAGGATTGGCCGATACTGTCCAGGGGGAGGAGCCAGGGATTGGGAATACAGTTTTCACCCCCCCGCCCCGTGGCAGTCTGCCAACGTCTTTAGAAACACTGCAGGTAGACAAACACAACGGGGCTAGAAACAACACTGACAGATATTGACACAGGAACGTCAAAGAATGGGAATTAGAGGGGATCAATTTAAAACAGAAATGAGGAGGAATTTCTTCAACCAAAGAGTGGTGGGCTTGTGAAGTCACTGGGAACAGTGGTCAGAGTGTCCACAGTGAGAATAACATAGGCAGTAGGAATTGGAAGAATATAGATATTAAACGTGAATTTGACAGTTATTAGTAGGATATGGCACCAAGAGTTCTTCGGTGACAAGGGCACAAATATCTGTGACTATCTCATAAGGTGTTGCACTGAATCTTGTTAATCTCCAGCTGTCTGAAATCAGGTCAGGAACTGAGTGGTCATGAACACCAGTGAGCAGCTTATTGCCACGTGAGTGCTACTTGATAACAGTGTAATACTAGTACCACATTAGTTCCCATCTTGTGATCCATTCTAACCAGTTTTCTCTGCCCTTACCTTGCGTCACACAATACCAAATGAAATGTGACATAGTTGTGACCAGGATACTTCTAAAGAGTATCTGGTAAATGGGTTAGAATAGTAGATGACTAGCATGATTAATCCATTGCATTCTGTCAGCAGAGATTTATTTTGGAAGTGAATGCTCCACTGTCACAATGGTACAAAAGTGTGGACCTCACCAACAGGTAATGGGTAGGGCCCAAAAATTACAATTCCAACTGTCGTGCAAACTTGCCTGTCCTTTCCCAAGGTCAGCCATTGTGGTCTACATAGATTAAGGGCGAAAGAAAGCAGCTTTCTCCAAGAAACAGGTAGGCAATTAGGCTGAAGAACCTCATTTAAATTCAATTAAGGATGTCAACTGAGGCTTATCTCTTTTAAAATTATAAGTGAGAAGGTACCTTTTAATTGCAATGCTGCTGAATGCTTCTCTGTTTTTGAAAGGCTTTCCAACCAGAGAATTCATCATTGATATCATCAAAGATGATACAGGCAAAAAAGGCAATTTTTAAGGATAAATGTCATCATGATTCAATGAAATTCAATGTGAGCAAATGTGAGGTCTTGCACTTTGGAAAAAAGAATACAGGGACGGACTATTTTCTAAACAGTGAGAAAATTCCTAAAGCCAAAGTACAAAGGAATCTGGGAGTGCTAGTCCAGGATACTCTAAAGGTTGACTTACAGGTTGAGTCCTTGGTTAAGAAAGCAAAGTAATGTTGTCATTTATCTCAAGAGGGTTGGAACGTAAAAGCAATGATGTGCTACTGAGACTTCATAAAGTTCTGGTTATAGAATACTGTGTCCACACCTCAGGAAGGACATACTGGCACTGGAGCGTGTCCAGCAGAGATTCACATGAATGATCCCTAGAATGGTAGGCCTAACATATGATCAATGGCTGAGGATCCTGGATTGTATTCATTAGAATTTAGAAGGTTATAGGGAGATCTAATAGAAACTTACAAGGTAATGCATGGCTTAGAAAGGGTGGACGCTGGGAATTTGTTTCCATCAGACTGGGATACTAGGTCCCGTGGGCACAGCCTTAGAATTAGAGGGGGTTAATTTAAAACAGAAATGAGGAGAAATTTCTTCAACCAAAGAGTGGTGGGCTTGTGAAGTCGTTGCCACGGAGTGCAGTGGAGGCCAGGACGTTAAATGTCTTTGAGGCAGACATTGATAAATTCTTAATCTTGCAAGGAATTAAGGGATACAGGGAAAGTGTGGGTAAGTGACGTTGAAATGTCCATCAGCCATGATTGAATTGCGGATTGGACTCGATGGGCCGAATAGCCTTACTTCCACTTCTATGTCTTATTAAAGCCCAATGCCAGAAAGAGAAGAAAAGCAGAATGATCTGGAAGTGACTTAAAATACTTAAATACTTTAAAAATATATATGTTTTACAAGATCCAAATTTAATTTGCAATTTACATTACTGAAAACCTAGACTCATTGGAACAGGAGTAGGCCATTTAGACTTTGAGCCTGTTCTGATATTAAATGCCATCTGGTTGAGGTTCCCGGATGTTCACAAACCATCTTGTTGCAAATTGAAAGACAGGCTCCAGCGTGGAGTAGTAAAATGATTGGCTTACGTTTCTGAAAACTTGGCTAAAGATGGATTAGTTAGAATCTTGTACTGACACTTGGGAAACAGAGAATCCCCCTCTTGTAGAAATATATTGGCAGTCCATACAACATCCATTGTGCAGCCATTATGTGAATTTCATAACAAAAGCCAGAGGACTGCCTATTTTTGAAATATCAAGTGCTACTTAGCAAAGAGTAGCCAAATTACATTCTGGCAGTGTCAAGTCACCCGTCTTAAGAGGCAGAAAGTCGATTGGGGTTTGACTGGCTTCCCTCCTCAATACCTTCAGAAACGTGAGGAAACGCATCAGAAAACACCAAAGACCAAGTTGTACCACATTGCCATTCCTGTAGAACTTGCACCTGCCAAAAACCAGAGGAGTTAATGGGAGGAAGGCTCCCCATGTTGTGTGTTCAATAAGTACAACTTCTCCTCTTATCTTTATTACAACTGCTTGTGAGATATATGTCTGCAGTTAATGTGCCTCATAGCATGGGTTAAATGACCACAGGAAGCCAGGAAAAAGTATGATACACTATTTCTATCCAAACATCCCCCTTTTCATACAAAACAAATTGCATTCAGTTTCATTTACACTGACTTACACACTATACACACACTTGCTCTGATGCTTTAGCAGATCTGATCATTATTCCAATTAGTGTCAGTCTCCATACACAAGCCACGCATGCAGATTCTTGGCTTTTCCTTCAACATCTGCTAGCTGGAATGATATGCTTTTGGATTTCAAAATGTTTACAGCTGACTTTGCTAATTTACACTGAAGAAAATCTGTGTTCTTTATTTTCTGTTTTACTCGTTTGTTTAACTGTTTGTCAGTCAATGTGGCTTGCAAAACACTATATAGCTGTTCTGGCATGTTCAGGATTATTAGTCTGAACGTTTGACTTAATTCTGTTGAGATGAATGGCTTTGGCATTGTATCGAAGATCTGGAATTCCAAGATCGTCATTCTTGCTATCGCAATAGGCTCTTATATAAGAATGTAATTACTAACACAGATGCACAACTTCATTGTTAAGGGTTTCACTTTTGAATTGCCATCTTATGTCTTCTACACTGGTCTACAATGCTCTTAACCTTGCAGGAAGCATTGTTGTCTGCCTGGCACTTCGTGTTCATTTGAAGCTCTTGTTCTGCTGGTTTCATTGTAGTAGCTCCAAATCATTTTGTTCATTTAGACTTCATATTGCTAATGTACTTTTAATTAATATTCTGACACCGTACTATCCACACCTATTTGTCAGAACCATTGAACTACATCTATGTAACAGTTATCTCTATACTCTTGTTTAGCTGTTTCCTAACTGATCAGTTGTGTCACAGTTGGATTAACTTGTTGCAATTAATCTCCTGTCACCACTCCCCCAACCCCTGCTGAACATGCTTTGCTTTTTATCATGCAATGATCTCCACAATATTTGCTACTTTGCCTTTGTCTTTGATCTTTCTGTTGGATGTTCTGTGGATGATTTTTGCTTTTCTCTGTATTGTTGTCTAGGGTGCATTTCTGCATAATGCATTGGTCTGAACTGTTAGTTATTAACATTGTGCACAGATTTGGGCTGCTTTTCCACAATGGACCAATGAATCTGTTTTCCCACATACATGCTGCAGCTCAGACATTTTGCATATGTTTGTAACTTCAATCTACACCAGGGAGTTCCTATTGATGGCAATTCCAGGCAAATCGGATCCCAGAATGAAACCAGTCTTGATAGACACAAGTTTTATTTTTTGCACGCATGTACCATGGTGGTCAGTAATTCACAAAAGGCTGCCCATTTATTCAAACAACATGAATATTTACTACATATGAAAAGGAAAAACTAATTATATCATGCTACACTGTAAACAATTGAAACAATCTTAGTACAAATATCAGAAATAAAAATTCAACACTTTTGGCTTCAATAACACCCACCCTACAGATACTCAAACTTCAGTAAAGAGTCACCTGGCCTCCAACTTAAAATTTGTGTTCTGTTGTCATAGCTGCAATTCACTTCTGGAGCCCTCTAACTGTTAATGACTTCTAAGTACTTTCAGAGCAAACAAGTTGGCTTTCCATTCAGATGCTAGCAGTTTTGTTTTTGCTTTTGGAGTAATCTTTTAAGCCACTAAGTACTTTTTACCCAATTCTAATATTTAGAGACTGCTAAACTAACAGCAGTGTTTCACTGACCAAATCTTCACATATTGCCAGACCTTCTGAATGGTTGTGTCTTTCTCTGGCCATTGGACTCCTGATAGTAGGCAACAGCAGCTTTTTCCCCTCCCCCACCCCACCCCCGCCCCTGCCCTGCCCCGCCCCTGCTTCTACCCTTTCTTTCTCAATACAGTTAACTATTCACCTTAAACTCTATTCCAAAGCTGTAAACCCTCATTGAAAGTGCATGCATCAACAAAATTCAGGCCCCCAATACCACTTTCAGTTTTTAATTTTATGTCGTTTGTTCTATGTCCCCTTATTACACACAATTTAGTAATACAAATCAAACTTAAAAATGTTTCTTCCAGTTTAGAATACAAGTTCCCAATAAAATATCATGAACCTTCCTCACAGACACCCCAATGCAAGCTGAGTAACTTTAGAATCAGAATGCATTTCCTGTAGTTCATGACTTATCCTTTTTCCAATGGCTAACTATTATTTGACCAAAGTGCTTTAAAATTAGCACACAGCAGTGTTTTGTTTCTCCTCAGACATATATGTATTTTTGTGTTAGTTTTCTTAAAAAAAGGTAAATAAATATGTTTGCATAACTCAAACGGTCAATAATTTTTGCAACTTTGTTTGAGTTAGTCTATGTTTGATAATAAACCAGCTATTTGTCGTTGACTGAAGAAACCTGGATGAATTGTTTTTCATACTGAAGCTGACGGTCTGAGCCTTTAGATATTTTCTAATATATATTACACATCTCTGAAACAGCTAGGAACTTGAACTCAGGTCTCTAGTCTCGAGGAATGGACACTGCCATTGCACCACAAGAGCCCTTAAGTCTAAGACCTGTATTCTTGGACATATCACTAATCTTGTTAATTCTAACGTGTTGTTGCCAGTAATGGAGGGGGAAAAGGAAGAGCACATCCCGCCTCCCTTTAATAATAGAATGTTCCATTGTGTTAAATGATTTAATTTTAGTTGCATATTCTGTGGTAATATATTCATATTGTTTAGTTAATTGGTACTTTACCATCTTCCTTCTATAATTTACATCATACTCCAAATAAATGTGAGATACTTGGTAATGGGACACATGAAAAGTACTTTATTCTAGGAAGCTTCTGCTTTCTCATCTTTTGAGGTCTCCTGTTAATCTTAGAAACTCATACTCCTTTATACACCTCAGTACACCTGCTTTAAAACTACATAAGACCACATGATATATCTGATCATTGATCTTTCAAAAATACATCCCACTAAGACTTACAGATTTACTGGCTGCTTTGAGAACTAATTTTATTAGCAACATATCTCCCTAAAAATGCCAATGTACCAGTTATTGCTGAATCTCAGTGTGGGATATTGTGTAACGAAGTTCATTCAGGGACAGAGAAAATGAGACGGCAACTAGAAGATGCAAATGTTTCCAATAACTTGCAATTTGGTTCACCATTTGATAATGGTGAGCACTGATAGTCTTATGTTAGTTACTAATGTCTTATAATCTTACTAATAAAATTTGGATCAATATGTGTTACTGTGAATACATGCTCTCAGAGACATTCGAACAGGAATAGACCATACAGCCCTCGAGTCAGCTCTATCAATCAATGACAGCATAGCATATCTGTACCTTAATCTCATTCAACTGCTTTTGCTCCATTCTCAACAAATGTTTCTTCCAAAATTCTATCCACACTCTAGAGTCTTCCAGTGATCCTAAAATCCATTGTGTGGTGATGTGTGGAGAAGAGGGGAGTGGAATCACTCAATTCTTCTGTCCTTATGTGATTTTTGCTTCCTGATTTCCCTCATTTGCAAAACAAATCCTGACTGCACATTCCCAAGAACTCTGAAAAGGTAGTGGTGCATTCCTGAACCAATGCAGTCCGTACGGTGAGGGTAAACCCACAGTGTCATTACAAATGGAGTTTCAGGATGTTGACCTGAGACACAGAAGGACCAGTGATTTACTTACTTGTCAGGATGGTGTGCAACTTGGAGGAATGCTTGGTGCTCATGGTGTTTCCATGCAACTGATGCCCTTGTTCTCGCTCGTAGAGGTCACAGGTTTGCATTGAGTTTCATTTTGCACACTAGCTAAGTATTGTGATTATAAACTAAATGCAGCCATATTTGATGTGGCTGCTAATGAATTGAAATACAAAGCATTGTTGATTTTAAAAATATAAGATAAAAACAGAAAACACTGGAAATACTCAAGCAGTTCTGTCACCATCTGTAGGGAGAGAAACAGTGTTTCAGGTCTTGATCTTTCATCAACTGAATTTGTGTCAATTTGAAGTTTGACCAGATACAGAATACATTTAGCTTGTTGCACAATGCATGCATTTCTTAACAACATTTAGATCAGTACCAGTTAACACCAGAGAGAAACTGGATCCATTTTACTACTAACCATAACAATGGTTACCCATAACCATCACATAAACTCTCCCTAAACTCCCACATCCGACAAGAAGAGCATATCACTCTACTAAAGGCCCTTTTTGCATCTTTCAATCTACAGACTCAGAAAATAGAACTGTCTTATTCCTCTACAAAACACTGCTCCAGGTAAAATTAATACTTATGGCTTATCTGTGAGAATAATAGGGTGGTTATGGTAGGGGATTTTAACTTTCCAAACTTAGACCAGGACTGCCATAGTGTTAAGGGTTTAGATGGAGAGGAATTTGTTCAGTGTATAATAAACTTTTTCTGATTCAGTATGTGGATGTACCTACCAGAGAAGGTGCAAAACTTTTGGAAAGTAAAGCAGGGCAGGTAACTGAGGTGTCAGTAGGGCCAGCGACAATAATTCTATTCGTTTTAAAATAGTGATGGAAAAGGATAGACCAGATAGTGAGTTTTGAGAAGATTTGTAGTTCCGGGTTGAGGTTCTGGATGTAGGTTTGCTCACTGAGCTGGAAGGTTTGTTTTCAGATGTTTCGTCACCATACTAGGTAACATCTTCAGTGAGCCTCTGAATGAAGCACAGATGGTATAGCTCACTTTCTATTTATATGTTTGGGTTGGTGATGTTATTTCCTGTGGTGACATCATTTGCTATGGTGATGCCGTTTCCTGTTCTTCTTCTCAAGGGGTGGTAAATGAGATCCAAGTCAATCTGTTGATAGAGTTCCGGTTGGAATGCCATGCTTCTAGGAATTCTTGTGCATGTCTGTTTTACTAAAGAGGAGGAAAACAACAAACTGCCATTCTGAGATGTCGCAGGAGAGCAAACAGCCAATGTAGATTGAAAGATGCAAAAAGGGCCTTTAGTAGAGTGGGAATAAACTGAAGAGAGATATCAGGAGGGCAAAAAGGGGACACAAGATAGCTTTGGCAAATAGAGTTAAGGAGAATCCAGAGAGTTTTTACAAATATATTAAGGACAAAAGGGTAACTAGGGAGACAATAGGGCCCCTCAAAGATCAGCAAGGCGGCCTTTGTGTGGTGCCGGCAGGAGATGGGGGTGGGTATTTTGCATCAGTATTTACTGTGGAAAAGGATATGGCAAATATAGGGAAATAGATGACAGAGGATGAAATGCTGGATGTCTTGAAATGCATAAAAGTGGATAAATCCCCAGGGCCTAATCAGGCCTAGACCTCTGTGGGAAGCAAGGGAAGTGATTGCTGGGCCTCTGAGATATTTGTATCATCGATAGTTACAGGTGAGGTGTCACATGACTGGACGTTGGCTAACATGGTGCCACTGTTTAAGAAAGGTAGTAAGGACACAAAGATATGGAGATGGGGTGAATTAAAGTATTTGGGAACAAGAATAAGAATTTTTAATTTGAGTTATTGGGGAATCAAGAGATAGCGTACAGCAGCTAAGATATAAGCAGAGTTTTGGATGTGCAGTTATGGAAAGGTGCGATATCTGGAATAGTCATGTCTGGAAGTTGCAAAGACATGAATCCATGATTCACCATCAGGAGAAAGAATTGAGTCAAAAGATCATTTTAGGTGAAAAGAATACCAAGGTGAGTAATATATTTGAAGAGAATTTCAAAATGCTTCCTTCCAAAGGTATGACATAATAAATTAATAAATAAGGTTAAACCAACACAATCTGGAGAAAACTACCAGGTAGCGACCTGGCTGCAAAACAGAGACTATGGGTAAAGAGTGATTATTCAGAGCAGCAAAACATGGAGAATGGAGTCCCACATGATCAATGTTGGGAACACTGCTGTTCACAACTTAGGTTAAAAATTTAAAATTTGAGAGATGCAGAATTGATATAATGGTTTTAGGAAGCAAAATGCTCTTTCTAAATTCAACGTTTAAGAAGATGGCAAAAAAATGCAGGAAGACATAATAAATTTCCAGAATGGACACATAATCGACTAATACATTTCACTTTATTTTAATTTTTTAATACAATATAGGTGTTGCTATGAACCCTGTAAAGATTGATAAATTTTAAAAGATATAATTTTTAATCTGAGGATGATGACTGGAGTGAGCGACAGTTTCAGAGCCTCTAAGGAGTCCTCCATCAGCTCACTTCAGTACCATTCTTCATATAAATGAGGTCAGTTATTCAGGTTTATTAGCCAATTTCCATTGCTGCCAGTTCCATCAAGTCTGGAATTTCTGAACAACCAACAAAAACGATTACCTGATAAGATTTCACATTTTTAAACTTTATCACAGTTATACATATTTCATTTGTGCTCACTTATACTACAGTCTATAGTTTATATCATTCTGATTTGGACAACTGTTTGTATCAAATAGTTACATTAAGTTGCTTCATAGCAGAATTTCTCCGCAAGTTCCAAACCAATACTACCATCATTAATCAGTTTTGTGCCAGGATTCTAAGTATCTTTACTACTTGCGGATTAAAGCATTAAATTAGTTTAATAAAGTTTCTTGTAACTGTATTCCACACCCCCTCCCATGACGTATTTGTACAACTTTAAAATGAAGGTACCCACCTCACCTTCCCCTTATATCTTTTTTATTATCCTGGATCACGCTGCAGCATGGTTCTCATTGCATGAGCACTACCCCCTTGTGGTCAGGCAGAGATATGTTGTGAGCCATATGTTAACCCTTGCCACCAAGTACAGTAGGAATCCTCAGGTTCACCTTGGTGTTTAGAATGTCTGATCAAAGCAGGATAAAAGCACCATGGCTGCTGCTAGAAGGACCAATTAAACAACATGCTGTTCTGTGCATTGTCACATTCCAACTACACATAAAGGGAGTGTAACTCATTTTGCGTTCAGTTTAGCTTCCTATTTGATGTGGCACCGACAAAACAATATAAGTGGTCTCTGACATCCTGCACCAATGGTAATCCTGCTACCCTTGCAAAGTCACAAGTACACCTCCCCTGCTTCTCTCTGCTCAAGGAGAAGAATATAGTGAGGTGTCTTCTCCTTGTGCGTCATTGATTACTTCCCTGACCCAGGTAGACGAGCAGGAGGCTGGAAGACCACAGCACATCAGGCAGAATCAGGTGGAGAGGTCAACATTTCAGGTAGCTTCTGAAGAAGGGTTACACCCGAAACATTGACTTCTCCACCTCCTGAGGCTGCCTGGCTCGCTGTGTTCTTCCAGCCTCCTGCTGGTCTACTTTGGATCCAGCATCTGCAGGGTTTTTTTGCTAGGTAAGGAAAATAGAGGCAATGTTAAAAGAATTATTAGACATTGGAAATGTAATCAGCTCCAATCAGTACAAGGCAACATGGTGGCACAGTAGTTAGCAGTGCTGCCTCAGAGAACCAGCGACCTGGGTTCAATTCCAGCCTTGGGTAGCTGTGTGAAATCTGTACATTCAGCCCATATCTGGGCTTCTTCCAAGTGCTCTGGTTTCCTCCCACTGTTGCATAATGTGCAGGTTAGGTGGATTGGCCATACTAAATTGCCTTGTAGTGTTCAGGGATGTGCAGGCTAGGTGGATTAGCAATGGGAAACGGGAGATTATAGGGTAGGATGCTCTTTGGAGGTCAGTGAAACTTGATGGGCTGAATGTCCTCTATCTGCACTGTAGGAATACTATGATTCTAAGGTGGAACAATCATGAGGCATAGAAATTGAGGTTTCAAGAGTGATGGTCTTGCCATGTTTACTTTTTTAAAATTAACTGTAACCATATTGTTTCTGCTGAGATAAAGTAAAAGTTGTCTTTGAATAGCTGAGGAGGAAGAGCTTTGGTTGAGAGATTACAGTCACTTTTAATTTCAACAATTTGGGACAGCTTTTCCTATGTAACACTGTACTTCCAGTAAGTACACAGTAGTGAAAGCACCTGTCTGAAAAGTCACACATGAATTCCTTTAAACAGTGGTATGGCAGTTCTAGATTTCTGTGGCTCCAGCATCAACAAGAGTAGGCTGTGGGTTTATTCGTTATGTTGCAAACCATATATGTCAAGCTCACATGCTATAACAGGATATTATATTCTCCAATGCATGTGAACAATTGGGGGTAAATTAAAACAGAACTGCGGATACTGGAGATCCGAAACAAAAACAGAAATTGCTGACAAAACTTAGCAGCATCCAGGGGAAGAAAGTAAATGTTTCGAGTCTGATGTATCTTTATCAGAACTGCAGTGGCAGATGCTGCTGGGTTTTGCCCGCAATTTCTGTTTTTGTCAACAATTGTGGGGTTTAGAGACATTTCAAAATGAAAAAGCTGAACATACAGGCATCTGTTATTAGATGAGCCAGACCAGCTGAAAATAAGACTGGACGGTATAAAACTAGATTGAATGTCACTGTCTCAACATCAGGTCCTGTCTACTATCGTCCCTGTAATTGCTGTCATACAATGGATCCTGATTAAGCAACATCCTAATTTGGGACAAAAATCAAAAGAACTGCAAATGCTGTAAATCAGAAACAAAAACAGAAATTGCAGCAAAAGCTCAGCAGGTCTGGCAGAATCCATGGAGAGAAATCAGAGTCAACATTTTGGGTCGAGTGACATTCTGAGCTTTTCCAGAAATTTCTGTTTTCGTTTTTGATCCTAATTTTACTTGTCTTCCTCCCATTCAAATCCTTGCATGGTCTTCCTCCTCCATCTCTGAAATCTTCCCCCAGCCCCACAACTCTCTGGGATATTTATGCTCGTCAATTCTGGTCTTTTGAACATCCCCAGACATTTAACTGGCCCTGCCAGTGGGAGTAATGTTAAAAATCACACAACACCAGGTTATAGTCCAACAGATTTAATTGGAAGCACTAGCTTTCGGAGCGACGCTCCTTCATCAGGAGGTGAAGATGCAGTGCTCCGAAAGCTAGTTAGTGCTTCCAAATAAACCTGTTGGACTGTAACCTGGTGTTGTGTGATTTTTAAACTTTGTACACCTCAGTCCAACACCGGCATCTCCAAAAGTGGGAGTAACAACTGCGCGGGGTCCGCAACGCTGGAAATCCATCTGAAAACCTCCCTGCCTGTTTGTGACTGAATTTAATGAAATGCATTTTATGAAGCAGACTGGGACGTTTCACCAGTTTAGAGGCAGCTGTTGTTAGCAATCAATGAGCCAGGATGTGTTTGGCATTTGGAGCGCAGCGTTTCCCTGGGATTGGGTGTTGTTAGCCGGGGGCGGATGGGGACGGGGACGGGAATGGCCCGGGGCGGGAGACGAGAATGATCCTGGACGGGGAGGTGGGGGGACGGGGGACGGGAATGATCCTGGACGGGGAGGTGGGGGGACGGGGGACGGGAATGATCCTGGACGGGGAGGTGGGGGGACGGGGGACGGGAATGATCCTGGACGGGGAGGTGGGGGGACGGGGGACGGGAATGATCCTGGACGGGGAGGGGGTGAGCACGTCCACACAGTGCATCAGAGGCTGCTGCAGTCCCGCGGAGTCAGTTTCCGATCAAACCTCCCGCTCCGGGCTCAGCTCAGGACGATCACCCGCGACACGCCGGGCTTTCTTCTCCAACCAGGCGGCCTTTGACCGGAGTCGCTCCACCCGCGCTGTCACATCTCTATGACGCCCGGACCATCAAAACGGCCTCAACCCCAGGCCCCGCCCCGGTAGCCTGAGCGATGACCTTTAACCCGGAAGCGAGCGATGACCTTTAACCCGGAAGCGAGCGACGACCTTTACCGGAGGGCTGAATGATGACCTGTAACCCGGAAGCGTAAGCGATGATTTTTACCGGATGCCTGAACGATGACCTTTAACCCGGACTCCGCCCCCGATGTTTTGGTGGATGCAGCGGAAGTGACGTTGAGCGCCCCTGACCGGTGGAAGAGAAGATGGCGGCGGTGGGCCCGAGCTGACAGCGAGTTTCGGCAGGGGGTGCTGCTGGGGAGGAGGAGCGGGGGGGGAGGGTGGTAAACACGGCGCCCAACCCCCATTGGCGGCGAAGAGCTGAGAGGGAGAGGGGAAAGAGCGCCGGGGGGACCCCCTCTCCTGAACTGTGTTCGAAAAGGACAGTGAGGTTGTGAGTGCCGGAGTGGCAGCTACTGATGTTGGTGAGTGTGAGCCGCCGACCGGGAACTGATGCTCTTTCAGGGCGGGTTGACGGGCCGCAACTTTCACCCTCCCACCGCCGTCTCTCAGCGCTTCGCCTGTAAACACCTTGCGCGAATCCGAGGATGCAGCGCGATTCCTCTGCCAGTTCCGAAGGGGTCAAACTTGGAGAGTCGACTTTCTTCATAGAGGAGGAGAAATTACTTCAATTCGCTTCGCGTGCTTTCAGACGAAAGTTGCTGCGATAGGTCTTCCGCGTCTTTTCACGCGTTAAGTTTTCGTACACTGATCCAAAGTTACAGAGGAGGAGATTGCGGGGGCCTCATATTAATTGTTACTCAAGACGGGTGGTCGGAATAAACCTGGAAACTACAGGCCATTGAGTCTAACATGTGGCAGGGAAGCCATTGAATGGTAGAGTTAATATCCGTTTGGAGATGCTAGGATTGATCAAAGGTGGTCAGTGTATCTTTTGAATTGAATTTTGTGAGCGGTTGATTAGATGCGTAGATGAGAGTAGTGCAGTTGATGTAATCTACATGGATTCAGTAAGGCTTTTGACAAGATCTCCATGATACACTGTTGAAGAAGCAGAGATGATCTTGGGATCGAGGGCAATTTGGTAAATTGGATCCAAAAGTAGCTTAAAGGTAGAAATCAGAGGTTGATGATCGAAGGAAGGCTGTTGTACCAAGGGGTTTAGTCTTGGATCAAGGGTGTGGTGCTGGCAAAGCACAGCAAGTCAGGCAGCATCCAAGGAGCAGGAAAATCAACTTTTCAGACAAAAGCCCTTCATCATCATCACCCTCGACTGAAATGTCGATTTTCCTGCTCCTCGGATGCTGCCTGATCTACTGTGCTTTTCCAGCACCACACTCTTGACTCTAATCTCCAGCATCTGCCTAGTTTAGTCCTGGGTCCCTTGCTGTTTGTTGTGTACCTTAATGATCTCAGCATGAATGTGGGAAGTATGAAGGGGAAACCTTTAGGTTGCAGAATGATACAGATGGGCTGAACAGTGGCCAATGAATTCAATCCTGAAAAGTATGAGGTGGTACATTTTGGAGGGCTAACAAGGCAAGGGATAGGACCCTAGGAACTACTAAGATCACATCCATAGATCCTTGGCAACAGAACAGATTGGTGAAGTGGTGAAAAAGGCATGGAGGATATTTGCCTTTATTAATGAAGGCATTGAATGCAACAACAAGGAGGTTATGATGGAGCATTATTTTGGCCACAGCTGGAATATTTTGTGCAGATCCAGTCATCACATTATAGAAGAGATGTAAATGCACGAGAGGGGGTGCAGAAGATATTCACCAGGATGTTGCCGGGGCTGGAACAGTTCAACAGTGAAGAGTGCCTGGATCAGCTAGGGTTGCTTTCCTTCGAGTAAAGACTGGGTAGAGGTGGGTATTTGATTGAGGTGCACAAAGTTCTGCAGGGCAGGGTAGATAGGGAGAAACGTGGCCCCTTCAAGTGATCAATAACCAGGGAATGCTGTTTTAAGGTAAGAGCAGGTGGTTTAAAGAGCATTTATGGGAAAAATAATTCACCCAAAGGGTTGTAGATATTTGGCACTCGCCACCTGAAAAATGATAGAGGTGGCAACCCTTAAAACATTTAAGAATTATTTAGTTGAGCACTTGAAGCACAATAGCACACAAGGCTTTGTGCCAAATGCTGCAAAATGGGACTACACTAAATGGATGCTTGATGACTGTTGGGGACACATTGGGCCTTTTTCCATGCTGTAAAGACTCTGACTCTGTTGCTGTTATGTCAAAATTAATGGTATGTTAGCTAGGTAACTGACTTTTAAAGAAAAAGTAGTATGCATTTAATATGTTCAAAGGGATTTGTTTTTTTTTAGAAATGGTTTAGATTAGATACAGAGTTTTAATTTCAAATGTTTTTCTGGTCAAAGGTGCAGTTTGGTGTTTTAGAATTTTGTATACATCAAATCTTATTGTCCTTTTTACCCAGATCACATTGTTGAGAAAGGTGTTTAGAACTGCAATATTCCATAAATGTTTTTGTGTGACAAATTTAGTGTCTTTAAAATTCAGTTTCCTATGCTTTTTGCCCTGGGCAGCTAGTTCTATTGAGCATGCAAAAATGCAAAGCTACTTTTTTATTCTTTCATGGCATGCGAGTGTTATATGCATTTGTTGCTCATTCCTTGAAAACTTAGTGCGCTGTCATCTTGATTTGCTAAAGTCCATATGGTACAGCTATACTTAGTGCTGCCAGACCCCAAATTCTGAGTTTTTGACCTAATGACCTGAAAAAACAAGATTATGGTTCCCAGTCAGGATAGTCTGTGACTTGAAGTGAAACTTGCTGGGTTGATGTTTCTAAGTACCTGTTGTCCCTATTCTTTGAGGTGGTGGATGTTTGGCAAGTTGCTGTAGCTAGTAGGTACTGCAACTACAGTGTGCCAAGGATAGAAGAAATGAATGTTTAAAGTGGCAGTAGATGGATTGCCAGTCAAACAGAGAGCTTCTTGTGTTGTTAGAGTAGCACTCATTCAAGCAAATGCAGAATATTCTATCACACTCGATATTATCCAGGCATTGATGTGTAAGGAACTAGTCGTCACAGAACTCTAAGCTTTTTATATGGTAAAATTACCATTTTACATATGTGACTGGTTGATTAAGTTTTAGTTTGCTGATAACACCTAATCCAAGCCTAAATGTTTTCCACATGCGGACACGGACTGCTTCAGTATCTCAGCAGTTGCAATTGCATTTGAACCTTACACAAACAACCAACGTCAGCAAATAAGCAACTTCCGTATACCTTGCGACGGAGGAAAATCCATTAATGAACCAACGGAAGATAGCTGGGCCAAGGACGCTACCCCAGGAAAATTCAACAGTGATGTCCTTGTGGCTGAGAAGATTGGATTCCAACAGCACCACCATAGTCATTTATCTTTGTGCTAGGTGTGACAGCAACTGGTGGGAAGTTTTCCTGATGTGAATTGACAACTACAATTTTCTGAAGTCTCCTTGATGCTGTTATATATTTGTATAATAAGTATGGTTGACTGTCATTTTGAGTCTGATCAGATGATATGATGATGTCATCTGTCATTTTGAACAGGAAACAGTTTGGTCTAACCTTACTTGTTCCCATTTGAGACAGGTTTTTAAGACTGCTTCTCTACACCCCTGGTTCAAGACATTTTCCTCTCTGTGGTGCACTTGTGACTCAGTGTTCCTTCAGGGTGGAACACATGGCAGACTTCATCGGTACTGTTAACATCTTCCCTAGGGTGAATTTTTATTTCCTTGCTGATTCTGCCTGCCTCAGTGCAGTAATGGTGCTTTTTTGATTTCCTTTCTTATTATTGAAGTACCTCTGAGATCTGTAGTCACCAGTTTTCTTGTTGTGTTAAACTTTAAGAAGCACCAGGAGGCCAAAATGTTAAACAGCAGGAGCTTTAGTATGGAGGTATTCAGTCTCCCAGTAACAAGGTTAGACTAAACTGTTACCGTAGTCAATCAATTATTGCCTTGTTGCGGAGGGTAATCACTATTCACCACTTGAATTCAGCACTTTTGTATCTCCTACTTACATTCTAAGTAATGACTCAAGTGGCCCTGGAGAATCCAAATAGGTATTCTTGTGTATACCATTGAGCAAGTGCTGCAGGATGCAACCTTTCATGACTGCTTAATGATTTAGATTGGACTTGTTATGTTTTTTGTCAATAGGACATATAGGATGATTTTCCACATTGTTGAAATGTTCTCAGTGTTATAAGTTGTTCAGGAATAGCTTGGCTAGATGTGCAGTTAGTTCTGGAGTCTTCAGCACTTCAGCTAGTGTGTTGACTGGGTCATACCTTTGCAGTACGTAGTGCCTTCAGCCATTCCTTGATATCAAGTGGAGTGAATAAAACTGTTTGAAGACTGACATCTGTGATCATCCACTTGGCACTTTTGGCTGGTGATGATTGCACGTGATTTGGCATTGTCTTGTGCACAGGTGTGTTTTGCCAATTAACTAGGTCAGAATTGAAAGCAGTCATGGCTTTTTCAAGCAGAGGGTAGTGCATGTATGGAATGAGCTGCCAGAGAAAGTGGTGGAGGCTGGTACAATTACAACATTTAAAAGGCATCTGAATGGATATATAAATAGGAAGGGTTTAGAGGGATATGGGCCAAACGCTGGCAGATGGGGCTCGACATATTTAGGATATCCAGTCACATTGGAAGATTTGGACCGAAGGGTCTGTTTCCATGGTGTAAGGCTGTAAGACTCTGTTGAAGTTGTAGTCCATATCAACAATAGACATCTAAGTCCCTGCATTAATAGGTAATGCAGTGGTAGCTTACTGGACCATTTCAGAGCATGGTTAAATCTCAACCAATTGCTCTTTTTGGAGTAACATGCAGGCCAGACTGAATAAGGATGACAAATTTAATTTTTTCAAGGACATTCGTGAGCCAGGTAATCCAACAGTTTCTTAGTCACCATTGCTGGTACTCACTTTTTATTCTAGATTTATTAGTTGATTTAAGTTCTACCTGTTGCTGTTGTGGGATTTGAACTTGTGTCTTTAAGCAATAACCTGGACCTTGTTTACTGGTCCAGTAACACTCTTACTGTGCTGCCATTCCCTTACAAATGCTCCTATTCCTAGTACAAGATACTAATACTAACCAAATTTTTTGTTTGGATTTAAGATTTCTCCAACAGATTGTAACAGTGCCACAAGCATCATCGCAAAATTCAAATTGGGCAAGTGACTGGATATTAAATATAAACAGAAAGGGAACTGAATTGGCCGAACTTCATGGGTCATGTTGCTCAAATGTTGTAGAGTGACCACACCTGCACCAAAATGTATCAGCAGGTTATAATTTGTAAAATACTTGAATTTTATGCTCTTATCATTGTAGTGCTTGGCAGTTTATTGTGAATTGTATCTCAGCTCCTGCTTAGGAAATGTAAAATTGTTCCAAGAAGTATAACCCTTGAGCTTTCTGCTAGTTTTATGGGTAAATGTACTTCATCTCATGTTCAATTCCTGGTTTGTGTTGGGCTAAAAGTTCTTAACCAAGGAAATTGAGTAGCCATTTTTACTAATACACTCAGTGCTGTACATAACCATAGTCAAGTGACTCTTAATTTGTTGTTTAAATATCAGTTAAAAGTAGGATTAAGCTGATGTGGTTTCCTCTGTAGTTGGAGTTTGTCATAAAGTATGAAAAGTTGCTGCTTGGCCAAGGTACAAAATGACAGTAGAAACCAACCCCCCAAAAGACAAAACAAACCGGGAAACCAGAAAATTGTGAATATGTCCTTTCAGGCTTTGTCTCTGTCGTAAAAGCATGGGTTAGTATTTAAATGCCGGTAGGAATGTATCTGCAAACTTATTTTAGATTTCTTTCTCCTGTGCAGACTAGTGTGGAGCCTCCTTTAGGCAGGAGCACAAGACGGTTGGGGTTGAGGACTTCTTCACAGGTTCCATCAATGTTACTCCACGCTCATCCAGCAGAAGGCCCACTTGCAGCAGGGTGAGATGACTGTCAGATATTGCCTCTTTCAATGAGAACGGTGTGCAAGTTCCAACCATGCAATTTCTCCTGCAAGCAATCTACCCCTGAAATGATAATGTCTACTTGCTCCTTGCCTCTTGTTAGTGTCAGGTGGGCGCCACTGCACCCATACCCATGGCTTTGAGATGGACTTTGTATCTCCGTTTTCTCGAGTTACCCATGGTTAAATATTTGAGGCAATCAAAAGTCAAGAATTTATAAACTACCAAATGTTATCAGTTAGCACATGAGTGGAATGATTTAAATTTTACTTTTCAGTGTAACATTTAGGTAGTATATTTACGTTTCGCCGTTCCCTGCACTGATTTGAGCTGTCTCTTCTACTTGAAGTACAGCATAGGGAAAAAAAAAATACAAGTCTACTTTTCCTTCCTGGTAAATGTCTTCTTATGGCAATCAGGTGAAGGTCTGGTCTGATTGTACATGGAAGTTGGCCATAGACCTTTTTGTTGCTTGTTAGTCTGCTATCAAAATATCTAATAGGTATATAAATATTGTTACATTTCAAGAAAAGGAATCTTTGTATGGATATGATGTTTATGTGTTATTCTCACAAACTTGTATATGTTGTTCCCAGGGTAAAGAATAGATAGTGCAAAGTTAGAATTTCCTGGATGATCAGAGAGACAGTAAGTTGAAGCAGAAAATGTCCCTGACATATCTACAAGTGAGAAGAACCAGGCTCAATATGGAAGGTTTACAGTGGAAGTGAAAACTAAATGAGAAACTGAGAGCAAGTATGAGAAAAGACTAACAAGTAACTTAAGGAATCCAAAAGCTGAGAGCATGGTACTAAATTAATACCTTGTATCTGTCTTTCTTGTGCCTTGGAACGTTTTTTCTTATACTAAGTAGATATGAGTTGTTGTTGAACGGAGATTATATGGTGCCAAATTACAAACCTGTTACTTGTGAATAAATGAAACACAACCAAACTGTTTGAATCCCAATTTTGATAGCAGTAAAAATTTATTTTCTTGAAAAAGTGTTCTACTTTAGGTAACTAAAACAAGAAAAATAATATGCATTTCCTAGACAGTGAATGGATTGTAGTTGAGGTCAACTTATTCTATTAGCTTGAGAGCTCTTCTTGGAGTTTACAATGGCCTAGCTAGATTACAACCAGTTAATAATTGAAAGTTGCAGTAGACTTGCTATTGTTTTGTTTCTGATGAGGCAGTGTTTGTTGCTTGACATGGTTTAGGATCAGTATGTGACTCTTTCTTCTTCGTAATTAAGTTGTAATTTTATAAATTGTTTCTCATCCCCTTCTCATCTCAGTTGCAAATTAAATGGACACTTATGAAATGCTGTCAAGTAACACTTTTCTGGAAAGTAACATCTTCCTGATTTACAGAACTGGAGCACTGAGATGGCTGAAATTAGTTTTTTTTTCCAATTATGGATAATTTTTGGTCAGAGCGTAAAGTATAGGATTTGGGAGGTCATGTTGTTGCTGTGTAGGACATTAGTTAGGCCACTTTTGGAATATTATGTGCAATTCTGGTCAACCCTTATAGGAAGGATGTTATGAAAATTGAAAGGATTCAGAAAAGATTTACAAGGGTATTGCCAGGGTTGAAGGGTTTCACCTATAGCGAGAGGCTGAATAGGCTGAGGCTGTTTTCCTTGGAGCATCAGAGGCTGAGGGGTGACCTTATAGAGGTTTATAAAATCAAGAGAGGCATAGATATGGTAAATAGACAAGGTCTTTTCCTGGGTTGGGTGAGACCAGAACTAGAGGGCATAAGTTTAGGGTGAGAGGGGAAAGATTTAAAAGGGTCCTAAAGGGCAAATTTTTCACGCAGAGGGTTGCCTGTGTATGGAATGCACTGCTAGAGGAAGTGATGGAGGCAGGTACTATTATAACATTTAAAAGGCATCTACATGGGTACTTGAATAGGAAGGGTTTAGAGGGCTAAGGGTCAAGTGCTGGCAAATGGGACTAGATTAATTTAGGATATCTGGTTCGCATGGACGAGTTGGACCAAAGAGTCTATTTCCATGCTGTACATCTCTATGACTCTATTGCATCTGTCTAATACAGTAAATTAAATCATAATTTGCAGGTTCCATTACTGCATAAAATGGGAGAAAACTTCAGAGAAATATTGCCTGAAAAAATAACACATGGAAGATTCAGAAAACATATATTGTCTTTGAACCTGATTACAATTTCATGAAAGAAGTCGCTGAATTTGGTGGGTGAGGAAGGTATTTAGTTGCTGATTTTGAATGAAACCCCTGATAAACGCTCATTAACTGCGTTAATTGAACGCTTGAAAAACATTTGTCATGCCATTAACACAGGGTATTCTGTCAGTTTCCCTACATTGTGTACTGACATAACCAACTTTACCTCATCATTGCTTCTTTCAACTCTTTCACTGTAAATTAAAGACTATTTATCTGATGTCTAGTTTTAGATGAATTGAAATTCTTTTCAACTAAATATTGGGAAGACTGAAGCTATTTTCTTTAGTCACTGCCACAAAATCTCTTTCCCAGCCATCAACTCCATTTCTTTGACCACTATCTGATGCTGAAACATTCAAGCTGAGCTTCCAGCAACATATCTGCACCATCACTAAATACCATCTATTTCCACCTCTCTTAACATTGTCTGATTCCACCCTATCTCAGTTCATATGCATCTGAAATCCTCACTCTAGTCTCAATTATAATAGCATGTTCCTAAAAACCCAAGGTGGTCACCAGCTCTGCTAACTTGCACCAAGTCCACATCATACATTGTGTCCTGTTCTCACTGACCTACATTGACTCCCATTTAGACATCATATCTATTTTAAAAATTCTTATCTTTCTTTCCATTACCCTCTATGGTCTTATCCAGTCTTCTCCAGCCATGCAATAATTGGAGTTATCTGTGCTGTTAGAGCCCTGACCATTTGAACTTTACAGTTACAGTTGCAGCACAATTGGTGACAATGCTGTCAGCTACCAAGACTCCGAGCTGTAGAACCCCTCCCAGGTGAGCATCTAAATGGTGATTGTAGATCTGTACCTGAGCAGATTCACTACCCTCAGAAGAGTACAAAACATTTTGGAGAAGTAGAATATCTATTACATTTCAAAATACCAATGTAATTTTTGAATTTAACATATTCTTTTAACATATTCTGTTTTCCATCCATCAATCTTCCAGGCTGAGAGAGCCAGCAAGAAAACCAGCACTAAAATATACTAACCAGGAATTGTCCTGGCAATTGTAAAATGATCAATGGGAGTTTCATTCTGAATATGGCAGCATTTGGGAACAGAAAGATCAGCATAATAGTGGATTGGGGATGGTGGCAGGCAATTGCTGAAAATGTGTTTTTGTTGTGAGAAACACTTTGCTCCTCCTTGCTTCCCCAAAATAGCTTTTCAAAGCACCTGCACGCTGACATTGGTTGCTGCGAATTCCCTTCAGCTCATGGGTTTCCCGGGTCCTAAATTACCTGGCAGGCAAGTATAAAATTTAGATAACTACTGTCTTCACTTACTCAATAATCTGGTGGAACATGTTTGATTTCTGTAGCTAAAATTAAATAGGCTGTGTAACTGAAGCATGAAAAATCTTCAGACTAGTACCTAGGTGTTGGAGATGGAAATCTATCCCAAAGCATGCACAAAGCCCTCTCCCACAGGAAAAGCAACAATAACTGCTTCATAAAATAACACTGAATATTTGAGTTTAACACTGACAGACATGTGGTTAAATATTAGTTTAATGCTGAACATTGAAACATCTCATTAAAAGGGATTTTAATCACTTTATGGTTACATGTCTATTATTAGAATGAGATGCGTATTTATTATATTGTATTTTTTTTTCTAAAAGAGAGTTGGAATGAAAATAAAAAGTGATAAATTGCTAACTGTGTCCTGTTGGATTGGGTAAAACCAAGGCTAAATTTCAGAATCCACTGGCATATTTACATACTATTGCATTTGAGAAGAATTTTAAGCTAGAAACAAATACTGGATACTGATAGTAAACACTGAAAACAGTAGGGAATACTGAATCAACAGTGAGCAGTATACATACAAACTAATTGTGATGGTGAGCAACCATAAACACCAAAAAGATAAATTTTAGAACATATGATAATGGAAATATATGATTTAGGAGCAGGTGTTTGCCATTTGGCCCTTGAAACCTGTTCTGTCATTCAGTAAGGCTGATCTGCTGGTGTTCCCAAAATTTCTGTTTTGTCTGTTCTTAACTCATTTATATCAAAAATCTATCTAACTTAGCCTTAACTACATTCAAAAACCTGGCTCCTAATATCTGGGAAAGAGAGTTCTACATACTAATGAGGCTCTTGAGGGAAAAGTTTATCTCTTCATCTCCATTGCTAAACAGAAATGTTTTCTTATTCATTAGCTGTGTTCCTTAGCTTTGGTCTCTCCACACCAGGAAACATCTTCCTCAAACCCCTCAAAATCTTGTATCTTTCAATAAAGTCACCTCTCATTTTTGTAAAGCCCAGTTGGTATTGGCCCAACCTGTTCAGCTTTTCTTTATAAGTCAAACCCTCTATGCCAAAAATGAGTCAGGTGAACTGTTTCTGAATTTCCTGTAACATAATACTGTATCTTTTTTCATCTAAGGATTTCTGCACAGTACTCCAGATTTGTGAATACAACTCTTCTGAAAAGTTCTGAAAACACTCTCCACTTAAATAATACACTGCTTTTTTTTATTCCTGCTAAAGTGAAAAAGTTCACAATTTCCCAGGTTATACTGCACTTGTCAGATTTTTCTCGACTTGCTTAATGAGTATGTATCCTTTTGCATGCTCTGTGTTTTCTCTTGACAACAGGTCTTTCTAGTTACCTTAGTGCCATTGCCAAATTTAGCCATCATACAATCAGTCCCTTGATCTAGTCACTGGTATGGCATGCTGCTAGTTACATTTTACCAACTGAAGAACACATGTATTTCTATTCTGTGGTTCCTGTAAGATAACCAATTCTAATTATATATGTTACCCCCTACACCATGTGCTCTTACCTTCTTAATAACCTTTGATGTGACACCTTATGAAAAGTCTTGTGGAAATCAACACCACATCTGGAGATTCCCATTTATCCACTTTGCTTGTTATTTTCTCAAAGGAGTGTCAAAATTTAATAGTTAAAACAAATTTTCCTTACACAAAACAATGCAAACATGGCTAAATCATGTTATAATTTTCTCAGTATTCTTTTGTGATCTCCTTAATTTTTAGCATTTTCTACTTTTTCTATATTCTATAATTTACTACGATAGAAGTCAGGCTAATTGACCTCTCATTTCCTGCTTTCTGTCTCTCTTCTTGAATAAAGGTGTTAAGATTAACTATGTTCCAATCCACTGGGATCTTTCCAGAATTTAAGTAGTTTTGTAAGATTTTGGTGCAAAATCTTGGTTAAACAGTTGCTTGAAGACCGGAAACATACAGTTTGATTGAATTGAGCAAATACGATGATTATGGGTGGCTATGAATATCATGTTACCATAATTTACTTTGTCAGACAATCTGATTAGTTGGTAATATTATCTTTGAGTATTAAATATTTGTGTATCAAAACATTTCATCTTTTAACTTGATATTAAGTTGGTATGGATTGTAATTTCTAAAATATAGCTGCATTATGCTTCAGAGGTTGTAATGATATAAGGGCCAATTTTTATGTTTTTGGAGAGGGGCGTGATAGATGTGATGAGCACTTTTAGCCAGTATTTCTTTCATGATAAATATGTTAACTTTATCTTATTCCACATTGAAATGAACTCTCTTGACTGTTTCAGGGTATTAATGGCAGGAAACGTGGATGTGTACAACTCTTCTGTTCATGACTCCTGTGTTTCTTCAGGGTTTAAAACCCTGTATGAAGAAGGATTGTTATTCGATGTCACGCTTGTAATTGAAGATCACCAATTCCAGGCTCACAAGGCACTATTGGCTACACAGAGTGACTATTTTCGAATAATGTTCACAGCTGATATGAGGGAACGAGACCAGAACAAGATTCATCTTAAGGGACTGACTCCAACAGGTTTTAGTCATGTGCTTCAGTTTATGTATTATGGCTCCATTGAACTGAACATGAGCACTGTCCATGAGATCCTGCAGGCAGCCATGTATGTCCAGTTGACTGAAGTGGTGAAATTCTGCTGTTCTTTCCTGTTATCAAAAATCTGCTTGGATAACTGTGCAGAAATCATGCGACTCTTGGATGATTTCAGTGTTAATATAGATGGTATCCAAGAACAGCTGGACAAGTTCCTGCTCGAGAATTTTGTGCCACTCATGTCCCGAGCTGACTTTCTATCCTACTTGAGTGTTGAAAAGCTTTTGTCATGTTTGGAAAATGACCAGTTAAGCCGATTCCCAGAGATTGAGCTTTTTGAGGCTGCGCAGGCCTGGCTGCGACATGACAGAAGCCGGTGGAGGCACACAGATGCCATTGTTCAGAATGTCAGGTTTTGTCTGATGAATACGACAAACGTTTTGGAAAAGGTTAGTATGTTTGAAAGCAGTAACTGAGAATCGACATAGCTAGACCATTATGTGCTCTGGGGAAAGTATCATTGAGAGTACAATTACTTTTGCTCTAGCTTGCTCATCTGCTATCTTTAGCAATTACTTTTGGTTTCTTTGCTTTCTCTATCAATTTTTAGCTATTGCCTAATCTGTGACAGTATAAAGCAGAATTCTTGTGTCAGGGTAATTTACAACATTCATGAAAAATAAGGTTGCAATAATATTTTTGTGTGTCATTTGGTACTTTGATGTGAAAGTTTTCAGAGAAATGCAAAAATATAGATAAAGTTGATTTAGTCTAGCATGCTATAGCATTGATTGTTATTATATTTGGGGAGTAAGGTAGCTTTTTTGAATGTTGCTCTAATACAAAATAAGCCTTTACAGTTAAAGCTCTGAAATTCCACTAAATACATACTTGGAAACTTCCATCTTTCATGTAATTTCAGTCGGGAATGACAGCACATTTATCTTGAATTCTTGAGTAGGAGCAAGTCTTTTTGTCACTGGTAATCTGTTCATTCCACTTCATGTGGAAATGAAAGTGATACTGAATGCACCTGTACCAGGGGTTAGTATGTAAGATAAGTTAAAATAGTTTGGGGCAGAAAGACAACCGATCAGGTACAAGTCAAAAGCTCAGATTATATGTTGATGTTCACAAACTATCTTGATGTAACTGGCCTATCCACCGATCTTTGGTTGGTTATCCAAACCTGGTGACTAGCATTACACACAGTTTTGGTGAAATCAACATAAATTATTTGTCTAACTTCTCTTCCAGCAATCATTTAATAGCTTTGCTTTATTTTCCTGCCTGTCTATTTTTTTGTTTTCATTGTATCTATCGCAAGGGGTCCAAGTGTGTTTGTCTCCAAAAGCTTGTTCAAACCCAGACCCAGTAAGCATCAACTTTTCCGCAATTCGAAGAAGGTTTGTCCCCACGCATTGCGGCAGGGGATTGTTGAGTTACTTTGTTTGGATCTGAAAGCACCCCAGCAACTGTGCAGAAGCTGTTCTATGTCATAATCACCATGATTTGAGAAGAATCAAATTAAGATGGAAAACCCAAGAGATTTGAATTCAGGCAGGTCTTGATAGGGTTCATTTTCTTTGAAGGTGAACTATTTACCCTTCTGTACTTGCATGTATTTAAATGCGCACACTTAATTTAGTGCAGTCCCACTTTAGTGAGAAATGTCCTGTTCTGTCTCCTCTGTTTGTGTAGAATGATTGCAATGCAATTGGTTATAATTTCTGTAAATGTGATAATTCTTGTAGCCGGAAAATACAGTGGAACACATTTAAGATCCAACACTATTCCTTTCTCAGACCATGCAGTTCTTGCAACCAAGTGGACAGGTGTAAGAATTGTGACTGAGTTGGCAATGATAAGACCAGAAAAATGCTCAGCTAAGCATGACTTTGAGTTTTTTTTTCCTCCATTCCTTTCAATCATCAGCAGCATGGTTGTAATCAGAGATGTAGAGAAGTGAAAACTTGAGCTTCATTCTTCTTCTTTTTACCCACACAGCTTTCTTCAGTATTTTGTGCTCTGTACCACATACAACTGTGTAAGCCACAAATACACCCACTATTTTAATTTTCTGAAAGTAATTACTACCTTACGTTAGGCTTTTTTAAACCAACACGATCAGCCACGGTCACTTTTAGAACCTAACAACATGACTTGCTCATGACAAAGATTTGCTCAGCACTTCCTTATGTATATGTTCAGTTGTGCTGTTTAATAAGTAGCTGTAGTTATACCCCATCGACCCAGCTGCTGATGCCTCTTTGCTGTTGTATTCTATTTCAGTCTAGCCAATATCATTGTGAACATTCGAATCAACTCTTATGTTTTCTCAATCTGGAGCAAATTGAGCTTAAGTTGGTTCCACTGTATTTATCAGGAGAAGGCATTCTTTCAGATACTGTTTTTCCAAGTTGTGATTGGTGAGGTGGGAACGAGGGAAGTAGAGTTAATATACTAGTGTTAGTCTCTGTAATTGCCATTCATCTTGTATGTGAAAATGTACACATTTGTGATGTTGATTTAATTACAGAAACTTTCTTGAGCAAAATAGATGTGTTTATTGTTTTTGTTTGGTGTTTTATTTGTTTGGTGGTGGGAGGGAAGGGAAGGGACAGGACACACACTTTTACTCTAATACAGCTCACCTTTTGCAGTAACACACCAGTCGTGTGGCGTGGACTGATACTCCCAGCACACATCAAAGTGTGGAGAGCATTTGTATGGCGATACCAAACTAGCCTGTAAGTCTTTGTGTGTTTATTTGTACATAACAAGTGTAACTAAACCCAAGCTTTTAGAATGATTGGAGCGCAATGTGCTGATTTGTGCAGGGAGTATAAAATTAGCCATAACACAGGAAAAAAATACATGATGCCATAATTTAAAAATCTTAAATTGGAATTTTCCTAAAATAATTATGGAAGATCTCCTTGCCATTTAATTTTGTTTATCACCTCCCTACCTCCTGAATTAACCACTTGGATCAACCAGAGCAAAATATGAAGCAGTATCTCAGTGTGACACTGACCAGTAACTTGAAGCAATATCATAGTAAATTATACTTGAAATTTCTACAACTCTGGTCAGTTTTACTTTGAGAAGATAAATGTTAGTAGATGGTATATTCAACTTCTTTTGTGCTAAAATGCTTAAGAATGTTTTGTTTTCCCTACAGAAAATGGTGCAATTTGGTGTACTAAAGTTAAGTTCTAACTAGAATGAAACAGCTGAACCATGAGAGTTTTCAGTAGAGTTTTCACGCTTCCAAAATCCCATCTTTATATTAATTGTACTTTCTATATTCATATGTAAATAAATAATGTACAACAAAAATGAGCAATTCTGATTTTCAGGCATTAATTAATAGTCTCCTATCTATCCACGGAAGGATTCTTTGGTGCTGTATCATTCCAGCTTTAAATGGTCGTGTTATCTCCTTACCAACTTCCTTCTATTTTGAATCTCATATTGCAGTGTAATTTATTTAAGCCTAGTGGAAATCATAAGTAGCAACTAAAGCATTTTGTCCTATTACTGTTTCTCCCCCTAAACGAAAACTGCTTCCACTGATCCATGAGTTGTCTTTTAAGTTTCATTTTCATCACCTCCAGATTTTGATGGACTTCCTGCAATTTTTTAACCAGTAAAGTGCACATCTAGAGCCAGATATGATGAGAAGTACTCAGTGCTGAAAAAAACTATATTGGATGAATGCAAATGTATTTGAGTTTAAAGTTTGGTACAGTGTTCTCTGTAGTGATCTTTACATTCAGTATCTGCAACTGTTTGTGTCTTAATGATTTTTTTGTTTTCTTGAAAGCAGTCAGCCTCATCTCTTGAGATATTAATGTACTGTAAATATGTGACCCATCCTTCAGGGAGTTGCCATGCAGGTGTTGTGCAATACTCTTCGAAGGGCTATTCATTGAACGTTCTAAGGTGTCTGCATTTTCTTTTAAGTTGTTAGGAGTAAGAAAGTCAGCTGCACCAGCACTTTCTATCAAGGGGCGCATATTAGTGGAATAAAATGTAGATTGCTGTTAAAGAGCTATTATTTTAAAAAGAGAGCTTAGTTTGTAAATTTGCCACATGGTGTGGGAGCGATCCCAACAGGCCAGGATTATCTCCACTTCACTACCTGAACATTGGTTTTTCCAACTAGGCTTTAAGCTTTTACTCACAATATTAGGTAGCATTATCTTCTTTATGCTACTACTATTATCAAATAGTTTGCTAGTGTTTGCAACTTAAGCTTGTTGTGAAGTGTAGGATGGTTGCCCTTCCATATAAACCATTCCCCAATGCAAATCCTGCTGTTATATCCAAAAGGGGACAGAAATGCAAACACAGATCAACATCTTTTCTGGTTAGAATGACACTTATGTGTCACTATACACTTATCACATTCCTTCTGTGTTTAAACATTATCTTCCACAGTGTGTTGTTGGGCATGTTACTTTGCCAAACTGTGTCATTACATAGTGTTAGGTGGCAAATCTATCCAAACCTATGCTATTCTGTAACATTCAAAAGACACCAAATTCAACTGTTCACTTTTCAGCAAGGAATTGAATAATAACTGCAAAAAGGTTTCTGTGAATGTGATTCTTTCTTGTGGAAGAAACACACTGTCATTATTTGAATTTTAATATTACTTTCCTTTTTTACTTGATACTTTTAAATCTCATAATTGGAGTCACAGGCCATTTTGTTATTTATGAGAGTGAAGAGATGGATGTGTTGACTGCTGTAATGTGACTGAAGTGTGTTTTGTGCAAGAAGAAAAAGCACAACTTGCTAATCATGTTTATGTTAAGTATGAAAGGCTGATCTAGGCCACTTCTTTTTTGTTGCAGTGCTGCAATCTTTGTTTCCCTTTTCTCAAATTGTTAGTGTTTTATAAGATGTCTTGTATAATATCTCCCATTGAGAAACAATATAATCCTACAGTCTGTGAATTATAGAATGCTGGGTCCCATATCAATTTGAAATATCTAAAGGGTATTGTCACCCACTCTTGGTTGAATCCATGTGGTAGAAATGATCCTGCTTAACATTCAGTATGGCTTCAAATTAATTGCGTACTTTGTGCTCCTATTTAATGAGTCCACTTAAATGTATTTGCATTCCTTTCAGTATTAAATTTCTAGGATAAATAGGAGACGTTCAGACAATTGATTTTGTTTTTAATGAATTTTCCATTGTCTTCCTGTACCATAGTGACTTGACAACTAAACTATTAGAGCAAAGCATGGCTGGAAAGTTAATTAATCTGAAATGTTACTGTTGCTTATATTTAGTTTGTCAAAAAGATTTTGATCCAGCTGTACGGTAATTTTCCCATTTAAATAGTTCAATATGCATTAAGTATTGACGACTTTTATCTGAACTTCAGTCATGTAAATTTGTAAAGTATTTGAAAGGAGCAACATAAAGTTTCTGCTTTGTGACAGAATGCCACTCCTCTAAACAGTCTGCAGTAAAGTATGTGTTGCGTAATTAGGTTACTACTTTCCCATTGCATTTACACTGCATCACTACTGCTAACTAGTGTGAAGGCTCTTTGAATTTTATACTAAAGTGCCTGTTGTGGTCTGTTCTAAAATTGCAAAACAATGAAGTCTTGGTACTTTTGTATTAATTGCTGCAATTGATCATTTTATTGGACAAGGAGTTCATATAGTAAGTACTAACTATATTTGGGTCGATAACCAGAACTGAACTGAAGACTGGAGCAATGATATTCCTATTGTTTAACTGCCACCATTTTATTATATATTCTCATTTCTTCTCAGGTGAAACCATCTGAATTCTATCGCTACTCACGACAGCTGCGTTTTGAAGTTGAGCAGGCTTTAAGTTACTTTCAGAATGTTAATCAACAGCCTCTTCTGGAGATGAGATCTAACCGCATTCGCTCTGGCAAGGCACAGACTGCAGTTTTCCGTGGAATGATTGGACACAGCATGGTGAATAGCAAGATTCTTCTGTTGCACAGACCAAGAGTCTGGTGGGAATTGGAAGGTCCACAAGTACCATTGCGACCTGATTGCCTTGCAGTAGTGAACAACTTTGTGTTTCTGTTAGGAGGGGAAGAGTTGGGCCCTGATGGTGAGTTTCATGCGTCTTCGAAAGTTTTCAGGTATGATCCTCGACAAAATTCATGGTTGAGAATGTCTGACATGTCTGTCCCCCGATCTGAGTTTGCTGTTGGTATCATTGGAAAGTATATCTATGCTGTGGCAGGGAGAACGAGAGATGAAACGTTTTACTCTACAGAACGTTATGACATTACGCAAAACAAATGGGAATTTATTGATCCATATCCAGTTAATAAATATGGACATGAAGGAACAGTTCTCAACAACAAGCTGTACATAACTGGAGGCATAATGTCCTCTTCAACCTCCAAACAGGTATGTGTATTTGATCCCAGTAAAGAAGGGACTGTAGAACAGCGGACAAGGAGAACACAAGTTGTTACAACATGTTGGGAGAACAAAGCCAAGATGAATTATGCACGTTGCTTTCATAAAATGATTGCCCACAATGGGAAACTCTATGTATTTGGCGGTGTGTGTGTAATTTTACGGGCATCTTTTGAGTCTCAAGGCTGTCCATCTACAGAAGTTTATAATCCTGATACTGATCAATGGACTATCCTAGCATCAATGCCCATAGGTAGAAGTGGACACGGGGTGGCAGTTGTTGAAAAGCAGATAATAGTTCTTGGTGGCCTTTGTTACAATGGTCAGTACAGTGACTCCATACTCACCTTTGATCCAGAAGAAAATAAATGGAAAGAAGATGAATACCCAAGGATGCCTTGTAAGCTGGACGGCCTACAAGTCTGCAGCCTTTACTTTCCTGACTTCATATTGGAGCATGTTCGGAGATGTACGTAAGCCAGGGCAATGGTTAATTACACTAATCAACTGGATGGGAGATTGTAAATCTTTGAATGGATTTGGGTGAGAGCAAGTTTTGCAGTATTGAATAGTATTCTCATTGAAATACTAGATGCCAAAAGAAGAAGCTATGTATGTCTTTCCTGTGCATTTCAGAATTTTATTTTATGTTCAATTTGAATTAGTTGTAGTCTTTGTTAAAATCTATAAAAGATTTTGTTTTGTTTATACCATTTAACTTCAGAAACTTCAGTTGTTAATGGCAAAGTTTACATTTGTAACTGTATTTGACAATTTGCCCATTAATACCTTTGCATCCTGAGCCTGGCATTGTCTCTACTCAGTACAATTTCTGTAGAGCTTACCTGAATTTTTGTCAATTTTTATAATTTTTAAAAAATATTTTCCTTTTGGGTTCCTCTCTTGTTTGTAACTTTATCGACAACTTTAGCATGCCACTGAAGTCTTATTTCTCCTGAGCTTTTAATCAATTTTTCCTTATTTCTCCTTCATGACTTGATCATTCATTCTCAGAATTATGCATCCATCAAAGAACAAATTCTTTAGGTCAATTACATTATGAAAATGCCCCAATGTACAGTTTAATGCAGGAGGCAGCGGACATCACACAAGATATGAAAATCATTTCTGATGTGGGCAGTGGGAGTCAGGGATATTGTTGGGGAAAAGGATACAGTCTGGAAGCTAGAACAATTTGGTAATGAATTAGGTGACTTTTCAGGAAATCACATCTCTTGAAGGAATTGTTGAGTTCCTCCTGTATATAAACCTGTGCTTAACAAATTTATGTTCAGTTTTCATTGCCTATAATATGAGTACAATCTTTTGTTGTTTTAACTTTTATTTGTAAAGTAAAAGTTATATTTTTAGAGTTCTAAAGGACAACCCTGGAAACCAAGACTCCAGAGTGAATTGTATCTTGCAAATAGCTTAAGCTGTATAAGCTAATTTAAAAAAAAAGGATTGCTGGGAAATCCTTCTTTAAGTCATTGCAATGTGTTTTGTATGTTCAACTTCACCTTTGTGTGAATGTGGGGCTTGAGATGTTAGGATAAGTTTTCAGTAGAATTACAGGATTTGAGGAAACCAGTCTCTCATTGATTTGAGTTGAAACTGTTTGGATGGTGAAATACACTGGAAAGCCTTCTCTTTTAAAAGAAAAAAAAGTTCTGTTCTAAGAACAAAGCATTTTTCAAAATGCATGTAAATGTACATTTTTGTACCATCTCCATGCCATCATTTACTCTGGAATGAACGGTAAACTCTAGTTGCAGCTTTCCCTGGACTGAATAATTTATCTTGCACATTTGCATCACTCCTTTTGTTTTGTGACCTTCAAAACTTATTTAAACACATTGGACACCTACCATTTCAACCATCTGGAAACCAAAAATAAGTCATGGATTTGATTGTAAGAAGCTAATTTTATCAAAAAAAAGTAAAAGAATCAGGAAGTGTAAAAACTGTTGACGTGTAAATACTGAATCTTATATTTCCCTGGGCAAAGTGGATGCATCAAGCTTCTAATGAAGTGTATTTAGTTAACTAAAGTCTTGAAAATTTGTGCTACAGAAATTGAAATATTAAAAGTGAATTATCACCAATATATGCCATTGTAGTAGCAGTCTGAATTTAAAGCCTCTCAATTAAAAGATGACATCTGTACATCAACTTCCATTCATTAATTCTGTGGAGGTGACTGCTTTCATTAATCTATCCTCCACACTTTACCATATATGTATTTCACGTAAGTCGGATACACATTTTCCAAAAAAAATTACTTGTTTTGGAAATTAAATTTCCACTAAAATAAGTTCATCTACTAGACTGCATAGTGTACACATTACCCCCTTTAAAAAAAATACTGTTCCCTGTACTGAATAGTCTCCTTTTTATTTCAAGCCTTAAGATGAGGCTAATTTATTATCAAGATTCGAGGTAAGTATTTATCTATAGGATAAGAGGGTTGGGGTGGGGTGGGGAGAGAAAATCAATTGTAAGTAAAGACCTTGTATTGCACAAAGTATATGTAGCTAAAATTTATGTGCCTGGAGACTTGATGAGTTTGATAGACTTGATAGTTTAATAGGATGGTATAATTTATGTATAAACCCTGTTCTGGGTTTTAACAAATCACCCAAATTTTAAAGACCTTGCAATAATCACCCAAAGGTATTTAGTTCTTTAATTTCATTAAAATTTTGGTAATAAGAAACGGGGCTTTCAGACTGTAGTCCCAGAGTTTAAGTGCCTGTGTTCACAAACTAAACCTGAGGTTAAGACCAGTCAGCAAGGATTCTTTTCAGTACATAGTTTTGTTTTATTGTCATTAAAATTGTGGCACTGAAAAGCATAGCAAACTTGTGTAATTCATTGTCAATGTTTTGAATAAAAGGGAGGTTTTTCAAGATTTTAAACTGACTATGTAAGTCATAAACATTGGGCGGTACTGTTTCACAAATGCAGCCAATGAAGTTAAAGTACCACAAAAATTATAGCTGTAACAATTTCTTTGAGTTTATTCTCCTACTTGAACCCTACTCATTTAGTCACGGGCCAGCTTGTTGGTGCTGAGAGCCACTTTTACCAGCAGGGAGTGGGAAAGAAAGAGCACTTTTTCAGTCTAAGACAGACCCAAGTTAAAATGCATTTACATGTTAAATATTTGACTGGATGTTCATGCCTTATTTATATTAACAGTATATTCTCACTAGAAAAAAGGAACCACACTGCAGTACATAATATAAAATATTCAAATACCCACTTTAATCAGTGCAAAAAAAAAATTTTTGTGACTTTTTAAACTGAAGATATTTGTAAAATTGTAAGAAGTGTTAAATAAAAGAGTTGACTTCTAAAACGGATTCCTTCATTTGTCAATTTTACTTGCGTATTTGAATATTAATATGCTTTGACCTTATTTCTATTAAAGGTGATGCCTGAAGAATCCCAAAATGGTATTGTGAGCTTGCTTTAATTTCTCAGTTTGAAAGAAAATAGGTTTAAATGTATCAATGGATATATATGGTATAAGATTATTATCTTCAGAGGTGGTAAAAGTCATCTAACTAAAGGATAAAAGTGTGTGAAACCTTTACTGCACTTTTAATCTTGTTGAACAAATGTATGGAATTGAATTAGTATTCTAGTGATTTTCTCCTAACAACATGGAAGTTTTTTGACAACCATTGTCAAAAAAACTTTGGCTTATGCAAATGTCCTTTTGTAATTATTGTGTTTATCTTTTGATCAAACCAACTAAGCCTCTTCATCCATTTTAAAATGCTGATGTCAATATTTCACCAACATTAAGGAAACAAGTTTTATGAAATATCCTATGTATTTACCTGGAGTATGTTTCTCTGTGAAATTTATAGTGATGCTCTGTAAAATAAAAATATTATTTTATTTGGTATAAGAATGATAAGGTGGATTTGTTTTACCTGTTCAGGTAATATAAGCCTTATTCAGAGATGTAACAATAAGTACTTGAATCATAACCTTGAACCTCTGGAAATTTATAGTAACTCAGTTTTGCCAAATAACGTCGTTGTTCAGCTCACAGGGATTATTGTTTGTAGTGATTTTCAAAAGATAACACTCTCAGTCTTTTGGTTGTTGCATCATTAAGCCTGGGAAGGTAATTGTGTAGATCTGAAAGATCTCATGTCAGTATTTGAAAAGTAACAGCAACTTGCATTTGTATAGCAGCTTTAGAATGATGAAACATCTCAAGGCATTTCACAGGAGCATCAGAAATATAATGCCCTGCTGTCTAAGGACATATTAAGTCAGATAATTATGAGATTGGTCAGAGAGGTATGTTTCAAGGAACTTTGAGGAACGTGAGGAAGAGGTGTAGGAACGGACCTCCAGTACCTAGGCTATTGAAGACATATCCACCGATGGTGGAAAGATTAGAAATTTGGATACTCAATGAGTGCAAATATCCTGGAGGGTTGTATAAGCTGGGTCTGATTAATGAGATTGTCCATAGAGTAACTTGAAAACGAATATAAGAAATTTAAAGTCAAGGTGTTGTTTAACTGGAGCCAATGTAGATCAACAAACACAGGAGTCAAAAGGGAATTTGATTTGCTGCAAGTTAAGGTATGAGCATTGGACTTTTTGGATGGCCTCAAGTTTCTAGAGGGTGTAATGTGGGAGACCAGCCAGGAATGCATTGAAATAGTTGACTCTGGAGGTAACAAAGACCTGAGTGAGGGTTCAGCAGTGCACTAAGCTGAAATGGGCAAGTCTGATAGTGTTGTGAAGGTGAAAATACACAGTTTAAGCTCACCTTGGGATCAAATATGATATCAAGATAGTGAACAGAGCCCATAGTTAGGGAATGGCATTCGAAGGAGGGGAACTTGCCAGCAGTTTAGCAAAAGTGTATTCCTCAAACACTTTTTAGTAAAACATCACTTTGTGATTTGTTGGACCTTTCTGTGTGCAAATTGAATGCCATGTTTTCCTAGATATCTACATTTCAACAGAAACTAGTTGTCTGTAAAACACTTGGGATCCTGAATGGAAAGGATCTATGTCAATGCAAGGTTTATTTAAAAATTGCTTGAGAAGTGACATTTGCTCTACCTGCAGGTTCAAATAAGATTGGATTTGATGACTTTGTGCACAAGTAACTTCTCTATAATATATCCATTTTTCCTTGGTTCACTCGCATGCCCAGTGGTACCAGGCTACAAAAGCAATTTCCATGATTATTTTTACGTGGAGCAGGTCACCTTGTAGCCAGAGGGTGTACCTGGAGGGGTGTCTTTCTGTCTCGAGCATGGCTGACCAGGAGGTGCTCCTGTTTGTTTCTTTTCTCCCACCTTCCATTGGCACAGAGAAAGGATTTATAGGTTAGTAATCAATCAGTATCGTCATGTTATTAATGTTTTATCTAGTCCTCGAGTGGGACTTATCCTGGGGCTTCTGGCTTGGAGGCAGGGGGACACCACAAGACCCCAAACAATATATCAGAGGGTAGCTAAGTCCCAAATAACTATAGTGCAGAATAAGTCACAATAGAAGAGAATGGGAGAAGATCAAACAGTGAAGAAAGATGTTGTTGAAAAATGCAAGTCATTTACTATTACTGAAGAACCTTCATTTTGTACACTGTAAAACTTCACAGATATAAAACATTCAGTTTTTAATTTATTATATGCATCCAAATGACCAATTTTATGTAAACCAAAGGAAGTAGGATACAGCTTATACAATTATAGGTAAAGTGAAAGCCGAGTGAAAAAGAACTGTAAAAGATGTTACTATTGTTGAACTCATGAGTACTGTTTACAATGGAAAAGCTAGAGTTTAGCAGCTTTGTGCCTTCACTGCAGAGATGTACCTTTCCCTGACTGAAATAAGACTAATAGTCAAGCGATAGTTCTTGTGTCCAGGCATAGAGTTCATCCACTTCATGCTCCCACTCTTCATCAGAAGTTAAATGAACAGCTGGACTTCTCTTATCTTGATCACAACTGGTGATAATCTGTGAACCATCCTGTGCATAACTGTGATGAGTAGGGTTATTCAGGACTTCCTGGAAGTCAGTCATGAAAAGTCAAAGATTAAAACAAGTTGAAACAAAAGCATAATTGCGTATGGTCTTCAAACATTTTGGCACTATTGCATCTTTGTTTCCCAACACAAACTTAGGACGACTTCCTTGAACTTTGGAATAGCACTCTCACTGATTATTTTATTATTTAAAATGTAGTCTATGGGGGAGCCAAGATGGCGATTATCTAGGAGGATTGCGTTGCAGAGCTCCGCACCGCAGCACAACCTGAACCATTGCGATATCCTAGGACTCTGGAAAGGTCGTGGAGTCCCAGGAAACTGTGAAAAACTTACCTGTGTTTTCACATCCAGAGATGCTAAAGCAGGGAGGAGGAGCATCCGTGGCCGAGCCAGTGGCCCAGCCTGCAGGATCCACAGGTTCAATTACGTATCGGGTCCTAGTGAAGGAACTCGCAAATTCTCGCAAGAATTTGGGGGGGCAGATAGAGGAGAAGCTGGTCCCAATCTCTATCATGGTAGAACACAGAGTCACAGTGGAAACTGATATCAGTTCCTCCAAGGATAGGAATCCAGGCGCGGGGGACACATCTGTAATTTGCGTGGCCAAGTGAATGATCTTGAGAACGGGGCAGGACAAGAAATATTTGCATTGTCGGTCTGCTGGAGGGTAAGGAAGGTAAGCGGAATTTATTGAGGACTGGTTGCTGAAATTCCTTAACTTAGAGGCTGGCATGAGAGGCTTGACAATCGAGAGGGCTCACCAGGTCACAGCATGGAGGTCAGGTCTGGGTCAACGCCATTGTCCTCTCAGTGCGGTTTCATCAGTATAGAGATGAGACAGTCATGGAAGCTTCCAGAATCTAGGGGAAGGATCCAAAGGCCCTAATTTACGAGGGCTCTAAGATCATGTTCTTCCAGGACTTCTCAGCGGCGGTGATCCAGAAAAAAAAAATCCTATGATGGTGTTCAAGAAGAAGAACTTAGGATCCAGTACTCTGAGGTACCTGGTGGTGCTACAGTTCACCTTAGATGAAACCATACATCTCTTTGACACATCAGAGAAGGCAAGAGACTTTGTGGACAAATTAACCTAATCTGAACAATTTAGTATGTACAAATAGTAGTGTTGTTTGGGTTCGTCTCTTTTTTTAGTTCTTTAAAAACAGGAAGTCCAGCTGGGGCTTACTTTACCCTTTTTTTTATTGGTAATAATTTGGTCTAAACTATGTTTGGCGGTGGTTGAGATGTGTATTTTCAATTTCTAAGTTATACCAAAGGATGGATGGGGTATTTACCCCTTTCTTCTTTATAAAAAAAGTCTTTATTCATATTGCTATTCCATGGTGTATTTTCTTTCTTTTCTGCTTGTGTTTGTGATACGGCTCTTGCTAAGAGGAGGGAAAATGGCTAGGTGCCTACTTACAGGCAGTTTATACCCGCTTCAGGCATTTAAATGCTTTGGCTGCAGTCTTGGCAGCAGGATGGGAAATTGGGTTTTGGGATGGGTAGTTGCCCCCTTTGGGCAGGGGATGAGTTGCCCTACTCAGTACCGTTGACACTTTATATGTCAGTTTGTGTTTTTTGTTACATATAATCTTTGATAGGTTTGTTAACTGTAGTGGGTTTAGTTTATGTAGTTTTTATATTCGATGGATCTTGCAACACTAACGCTCGGCAATTTGTGGTTAGAGGAGTTCCTCTCTGAGAAATAGGGGAGTGGCTGTAGGAGGAATCTCCCATTTAAGTTACTAGAGTGTGTTAAAGACACATATGGGAGGTTTGTAATTCTCAAAGCTCTGATAAATGGGGAAGAAAATGGTGTTTTAAATGTTTATTGCCCACCAGCCCATCCCCTCATTTTTGGTAGATACATGCTCTAAACTGATCAGTCTCCAGTCCCGGCGTGTCATTATAGGGGGAGATTTTAATTGTCTTATGGATCCCAAGGTAGACAGGTTGCCCAAAGGCCCCCTGATACCCTCTGTACAAACTATACAATTAGTGGATCTGTGTGTGGAGTTAGGGTTGTTGGATGTCTGGAGGCATCTCCACCCTACAGGCGGGGATTTTGTTTTTTTCCAATTTGCACAGATGTCACACTGGTATTAATTTGCATTAGGACACATGCTTTACAGTTGAAGATTCTCCACAGGGTCCACTTGGCTCCAGATTGTTTGTAAAAATTTAAACCAGGAGTATCTCCAGCATGTCACAAGTGCAAGGTTGGTAAGGGCACTCTTACCCATTGTCTCTGGTCCTGTGGCTTCAAACATACTGGAGCGCTGGGGTGGGTGCAGTGGAGGGGATTTTGGGGGTAAAGGTGGAGAAGGACCCGCTGTCTTCTCTTTGGCCTGCCCAGTGTATTCCTTGTAGATGTGTTTAAGAAAAAACTTTTCAACATCCTCACTTTCTGCGCAAGAAAGAATATCTTGTTAGGTTGGGTATTCGAAAATCCCCCGGGCATGTCGGGTTGGTGGAAGACTGTTATGGAGCATATTCCTGTGGATTTTCTCACAAGTATGGTACACCACAAAACTGAGAATTTTTATAAGACATGACAGCTGTTTTTGGAATACTTAGACACAGATTTATTTGCCATATTAATAAGGGCTTTTATGTAGTCATAACGATTGTGTTTTACAAGTCCAATATCCAGGGAGGAGGAATTGCGAACGTATGAGTGTCTTGTTTGGCTGAGTTATTACTATCTATTAGTTTGTTGGTTATTATTTATGTAGTTAAACAGTTAGTTGGGGGTTTTTATTATATTTTCTATATATACTTATACATTTGTGGGGTTTTTTTTACTTTTTTGGGTTCTTTCTTCGTTTTGTATTTGTAATATTTTTTAAAATCTATTTTAAAAAAGTAGTCTATAACCATCTGTCAAAGTCATAATGTGCATGCTCAATTGATTCTACGGATCAGGTAACTTCAGTTACTGAAATAACTACTTACTCGCTCATATTATTCTCTGTCAAGGTTAGAAAACTAATGTAAGAAGAAAAACCTTCAATGGGAAGATCTTTGTTTTGTGCACATTAAGATTCAAATGTCCGAAAGGTGAAAGACCCAGTACTTGACATGTATCATTCAAAGATCTCTGATATACAGTAAATTCAGAAGTGTAACTTGTGCAGTGAATAGTGATCAGCATCCTTCCATCGTGCTCATCACGGTGAGGGTATGTATGGAATGGAACACTGCATTTCAAGCACCTAGTGTTAATTTTGTTGGGAGAGCATGTTATTATCTTGTAGCCCTGTGAAGTAATAGAAAACATAAGATGCTTTATAAAGAGTGCAAAAGAAAAGAGGTAAGCCAAGAAGAAAGAAACCAGGAGAGTGACAGAAAACAATTTTAAAAATTGACAAAGTTATTAAGTGGGGGTGGGGGGATGGAAACAGTTTCAGGAATGCGGACAATGAGAAGAATGTTTGGGAAATTAAGTTTATAGGTGGCAATGCTAGCTAAGAGTTTCAGCATTGGACAGACGATAGTGAATGTACCTGAAACCATTGCCAGCATTTAAAGCATGTGGAATGGGTTGCCAAAGTTTTGCATGTTCTGATTCAGTCTGCTTTAATAGCTGTGTTGGATATTGGGGTCCCTTTTAAATCTCTATGTTTTTAGTATTCTATATATTTCTTATATAACATAAATCTTAATTTAACTGTGTTCCAATAGTAACTAGGTTTCTACCAATGTAAAAAAGATTTATTGGGTCCCACATTATCCTATTATGAGTACAATGTTTTCAAAATATTAAGTTTTTTTTCCTTAGGAATGAAAACTAGCCCTCAAATAGATGTGGGCAAGGGGACCACAATTATCTGATGTTGTGAATGGCAGTCCCATAGTCATTGGCCAAAAAGATTTAGGCAATTGATTGACAATGTCTAATCTCTGAGCCCCTGGAGAAACAGTACATCATCAATGGGCAGTGGGCAGTCCTTACCAGGTTTTTCTTATCAGGCACACTTCTGGGAGCTGCCATCTCTAGATGGAAGATGGGCCAGAGGAGGAGGAAGACCCAAGGAAGAGTAAGATCTTGCATTCACAACTTTAACCAGACCAACACATTCTGTACCTACAGCTGTTTCGTCTCTCGAATCGGAACCGTCCCCAGTTGTCGTGATTGGATTTTTTTTGTCTGACGAACTAATGTATCATATTTAAACTGCAGCTTCTCAACAATTCAGGAAACTATTGGAAAATTGCTGCAAATCACCATGGTAATTTTAATCACGAACCCTCAAAACCAACAGCCAACAAAAGTAAATGAATCAATGGAAAGGATTTGTGGTGGGGCTGAAATATATGGCTTGTTTTACCAATTTCACTTGTGACTGATTCACAAGAGTTTGATAGCAAAAGTGGTGATGAAGGAGTTTTTTTAAAAAGGTGATGAAAGTAGTTGTTCTCAATATAATTTGTTAGCAGATCATTTCACAAAGGCAAAAAGTGGAAGCAACCATGGATATATCATTGGTTTGGCTTCATGATGATAATGCAAGAGTTAGAAGGGGAGACACTACTGGTGAGCTACAGGCTGCATTCACGAAATACATCACAGAAACAGACCCTTAAATTCAACTCAACAATGCCAACCCAAGTTTCTCAAACTATACTATTTGCCTGTGTTCAGCCCATGTCCCTGTAAACTTTTCCTATTCATGTACCTGTCCAAACTATTTCCTCTTGCAGTTCATTTCACATACAAACTATCCTCTGTGTGAAAAAGTTGCCCTTCAAGTCCCTTTTAAATCTTTTTCCTCTCATCTTTAAGTTATGCTCTCTGGTTTTGAACTCCTTTACCCTGGGGACAAGGCCTTTGCTATTCACCTTATGATTGTATCAATCTTTTTAAGGTCACTCCTCAACCACCTTTTCTCCAGTGAAAAAGGACCCAGCTTATCCACCCTCTCCTCATAACTCAAACCGTCTAGTCCTAGTGTCATCCTTGCAAAATCTTTTCTGCACCCTCTCCAATTTAATAATATTCTCCCTACAACGGGGTGATCAGAACTGTACACAGTACTCCAAAAGTGGCCTCACTGTACAACACAACATGATGTTACAACTCTTTTACTCAATGGTCTGAGCAATGGAGGCAAGTGTGCCAAATGCTGCCTTTTATCACCCTGTCTACCTGTAACGCAGCTTTCAAGGAACTATATCACTACACCCCTAGGTTTGTCTGTTCAACAACATTCTCCAGGGCCCTACCATTAACAGTGTGAGTCCTGCCCTTGTTTGTCTTGCCAAAATATAACACCTCACATTTATCCAAATTAAACTCCATCTACCACCCATTGGCCAAATTGATCAAGATCCCTTTGTAATTTTAGGTAACCTTCTTCATTGTATACTGTACCACCAATTTTAGTGTCATCTGCAAACTTACTAACTATAAATCAAATTCAAACATGGGATCAAACAAGGCCAGTTTCTACTGGGTGCAATCAGCAATGGACTATTCAATTGACCTTTGAATTAATTTACTACATTGGTGAATGATCAGAATTGACTGAAATCAAATGAATTCAACTATTTTGACAAATGTTGGACTAACCTTAGGCAACACAAGACAGGAATTACAACATCTGTACATTTAGTCACTTGGTTTTACCTCTTTGTTTTTATCCAAACCATAAATCTTTCTCATTTTGGAAACTTTTCGTCGTGCTTTGTAAGAACGGCGTTGTGACTCTCTTGCTGCTTTTGAGGATGTTGACGATCGAGTTGGAGGAATGCTTATGGATGGAGTTGGTGATCTAGGTAAATACACATAGATCTTTTGATGTAGGTTGTGCTATATTGGTTCTCAACAAGTTCTTAATTTGTCTGCACCATCTGTATCTTGTGTATATATATGGATGGCAAGTTGCTGTGTGCATCGTTCAGTTCACACCAAAACCAGTGACTGGATTAAGCATCCCCAGATTAGTCTAATCTAATGGCTAACTGATATATGGGTTATCATATCACTAATCAACTGGGCAAAGCTAACTTCAACTGATTAAGAATCGATCTTGACAAAATAAATTAGAATCAGCAATTGGTAGGAGAAACAATAGATGAATAATTGACTACTTTCATAAAAAAGGTATTTTGGACACATTCAAGGTAAGTTTTCCTTGAAAGTGAAAGGTAGGACAAAAGCCGCAGCTATCTGATGTGACAGAAATCAAGATAAAGAGGAAAAGGGATGCTTACAATGTATGTCATATAGAAAATACAATTGAAGGGCTGAATATAGAAGGTTCTGAAGTGAGGTGAACAAGAGAAGCAAAGTGGAAGTTTAAAAAGATACTGGTAACCAATGAGAAAATGAATCACAAAATCTTCTATAGATTATATAAATAAAAGGGTGGTAAAGGGAGTAGTCCATAACGTCAAACAATTAGAAACTAAACAGGGCATTTATAAAAAGTGGAGACAGAAGGCATGCTGAGCTATTACATTAACGCTTTGCATTTGTCTTTAGTAAAGACAATGTGTAAAAGGTTGTCATTCAGGCATTTGAAGAGTTTAAAATTGTTAAGTAGGAGGTATTGGATAGGCTGTCGAGATCTAAAGTTGATAATGGCAAAAAGGTTATATTGAACTTGTGGAGGCCACCGTTTTTCAAAATGTTGTGAAGAAGTATATTGGACTCAAAGTATTGACTCTTTTATGTCTCCTAAGATGCTGAAAGATCTGCTGAATTTCTCCAGCAACTTTCTGTTTTTGTTTTGTGTTGGAAGCTTATTCATGAATGCAAATATTACAGGCAGATCACAAAGTTAACCCTTCTATTAGATACCTGGTCTGAGAGATGGTTCTAATATGTTGAAGTTGAATCTCTTCAGTAGTGGGTTTAGAAAGCAGAGTTGGCAATTCATCTTTCAAACGCTGAGATAAAGTTTTGTTTTGAGCATAGTCCATTATGTCATACATAATTGTTGTCCTGGGTAGGTTTGTCAGGGTCAACATTCTCCAGTAGTTGTCTTTTCCACCAAGATAAGCCGGAGTCTCATCCAGACTACTTATGTACTACAAAAGAATAATACAGATGAGAAAATCAACAAGCTATTCATCAATAAATTAATCATTATCACCATGAGGCATGAGATGTGCCTGCTTTTTGTTCCACCCTCATTAATTTATTGTTTATCACTGTTGTGTGCTTGACAACTAATTAATCAAAAGGTGTAGGACCTAACTAACATTCATAGTGTGTGGGGCAGGTTGGAAATATCACTTCTAAAATCCCATGTGATGGTTATCCTTCTAATTCTTTTGACTGGAAATAGTCAAGTATTTTTGGCTCAGAGTTGCTTGAAGGTTATGGCACTGGACTAGCAATGCAGAAACTATAAGTTCTTAATTACGCTTGGGGTTTGTTGTGAAATTTACCTGTTAATCTGGAATTTTGTTGATCACCATCAGGAATCTTCCAGCGGCATAAAAACCTAAATGTTTCATGTCTGTTGTCCAGAGATAGGAGTTGGTCATCCTTGGCCCATTCTTGACTCCAATCACATATTACAGGTTGACTTCTGAAAATAGCAACATGTTCATGTATCCTGGTGGCTAGGTTTCTTCCTGTTTGTGCAAGAACTGCAACCAACACTACATTGGACAAACAGGCAGAAAACTAGTCACCAGGATACATGAACATCAACTAGCCACAAAAAGATATTACCCACTCTCACTAGTATCCTCACACAGATGAGGAAGGACTCCACTTCGACTGGGACAACACTTCCATCCTAGGACAGGCCAAATAGAGACACGTGCGAGAATTCCTAGAAGCATGGCACTCCAACCAGAACACCATCAACAAACACATTGACTTGGATCCCATTTACCACCCCCTGAGAAAAAGAACAGGAAATTAGATCACCAACCCAAGGAAACCAAAACACATAAATAAAAATCAGGCCAATGCTTCACTGGAGGCTCACTGAAGATATTACCTGGTATCATGACAAAACATCTGAAAACGAACCTCCCAGCTCAGCGAGCAAACTTAAATCCAGAACCTCAACTAATCTTCTCAAAACTCGCTAAAATTAATCTATATTGTAAATAATTGTGGTTCCAGCACTGATCCCTGTGGAACCCCATTGGTCAGAGGTTATCAAACTGAAAAAGAACCCCTTAGTCCAACTCACTGTTGCCTGCCCATAAGCCAATTCTCTATTCATGCCAATACCTTCAACACTGTGGATTCTTACAGCTTAACCTTTTTTGAAGTGCCTTGATGAATACCTTCTGGAAGTCTTAATATAACACATCTACTGGTCCCCCTCTATCCAATCTAGTTGAGACTTCCTTGAAAAACTCTAATAAATCAGTTGACATGATTTCCCTTTCATAAAGCCATGCTGAGTCTGCTTGATTAAATTATGATTTTCCAATTGTTCTGCTATTATTACCTTAATAATTATTCCAATACTTTGTGACAATAGATTTTTGACTAATTGGCCTTTAGTTACCCACTTTTTGCCCTCCCCCCTTTTTAAATAGGATTGTCATGTTAATAGTTTTCTAATACTCTTGTAATTTCCAAACACAATGACTTTTTGAAATGTACAACCAATGCATCCACTCACTCTAGCTATCTCTATTAGAATCCTAGGATGCAAGTTATCAAGGCCAGGAGATCTATCCCCGTTAGCCCCATTAATTTGTCTAAAACTCTAGTGATATTAATGGTACTTAATTTCCCAGTGTCCTTTGGTAGTAATCAAATGTTTGAAGTATCTTCCACTGTAAAGACTGATGCAAAATATCTCTTTACCACCTCTGCCATTAGCTTGTTCCCCAAAATCATTTTCAATGGGACCTGTGACCACTTTGATCCCTCTCTTCATTTTTATATATTTAAAGAAGCTCTTATTGTCAAGTTTTTATATTCCTCACTAATTTGCCATTGCATTTTATTTTCTTAGTCTTTATCAACTTTTTAGTCCTCCTTTGTTAGATTCTGAATTTATCCCAGTCTTTGGGCTATCATTGACTTTGACCTGCTGTGGGAAAAGATCTGCCACCCTGCCTACCCACAGCATGGCCACAGGGAACACAGGAAATCAAGCCTGTCCAAACCATATAAGAAACACCCAGAATGCCCCAGCATTGACTAAACAGGCTGACAAGAGAAACCAGACATGACCATAGTCACTCGCAGACCAGGGAATACATTTCCTAATACTGGATTAGTGGTGCTGGAAGAGCACAGCAGTTAAGGCAGCATCCAAGTAGCTTCGAAATCGACATTTCGGGCAAAAACCCTTCATCAGGAATAAAGGCAGTGAGCCTGAAGCGTGGAGAGATAAGCTAGAGGAGGGTGGGGGTGGGGAGAGAGTAGCATAGAATACATTTCCTAAGACAAACTAACAATAAGCTTCCTGGACCCAATCAACAAAGCTGTCCCAAAGCCCTAAGGCAGTCTCATACCTCAGTGATACCAAAGCCTCACAAAGGACAGGTCAGACGGAAAGGCACCAGAATACCTCGCTCACAGGAGAAAAACAATGGGAACACCTTACTGCTTTAAAAGGGATATTCTCACCTACCCTCGAAGAGAGCTGGAATCTCCTGATCCCACTGTGTTGATGCTGCCAGGATGCTACATTGTATCCACATTCAGGATATTCTTCTGATAACTGCTTTGCGGTTATCACTGTCATAACTGGGTTACTTAAATACATTGTATTTTCCCCATTTTTAATTAACATCATTGAACAACATTACTATAAAAGCTGGCTTGATTTTCAGCTCAAGGAAGAGAGTTTCGGCTACATGGACAGACTCTCTGTGCTGTTTTAGCTTGGTCAATTTCTCTACCACGATATCGCTGTGTTAATAAACTGTTAATTTCACTTCAATCTGTGTTTTGTGATCTCTGATTTATTGGGCTAACTTCTCTGACAACTGATTATATGCTTTGTCTTTCAACTTAATATTCTTCTTAACTAACTTGGTTACCATGGTTGGTTTATCCCTCTCTTCAAATGTTTCTTCCTTTCTGGGATATATTTTTATTGAAAGTCATGAATTACCTCCTGAAGGTGTCTGCCACTGCCTTCTTACTGTCATTCCTGCTCAACTACCTGTCCAATCACTTTAGCTAAGTCTACCTTCATTTCATTGTAATTCCCTTGTTTAACTTAAACTGTTGTTTCCAACTCAAGTTTCTCACTCTAGAATGAAATATGAAATTTATCATGTTATGATCACTACTTCCTAAGGCTTTCTTTCCTCGGCAGTCATTTACTGAACCTGTCTCTTTACCCATTACCAGATCTAAGATCACCTGTTCCCTAGTTGGCTCCATAACATATTGCTCTAGGAAACTATCCTACTAATGTCTTCTTTCCCTAGTCAAAAACAAAAACTATTAATTTTTTAAAAAGGTTAATGATACCTCCTCTTGCATTCTATTTACCAGCATCTTTCAAGTCCTCTGTGTCAAATATTACTTTGAAGATGCTCTAAGGGAAGCAAGAATATACAGTAGATGGTATCCAGTCTTAGAGGCCCTTTCTTACCTGGGATTGCAGACCAGCTAACTTTACCCACACAATTATCCTCTATTACTTTAACAAATTGCAGCATTACAAAACCAGCTTTCAAACCTGCATATAATCTTTCATTGTAACAATATCAGTTTCATCTGCTATTTTTGTTCTTTGATACTGAAGGTTATCTTCTATAATAAGGTCGTAGAATTTCCTGTGTCCCATAATTTTGCAGGAAGCAGCTGCTGCCTATTAAAAAAAAGAAGCCTCTCATTAAATCTATGAATTATAAAGTTAGACTCTGGAAAAAAAAGGACAATTCACAAAAGCTCCTTCTTAATCCCTCCCAAAAAAACCAACAAAGCAAATAAATAATTAAAATTTAACAAAACCTGTAATAGGAATTAAACTAGATTAGATTACCAATTATTAACCTCGACATTTGACTTCAACTCAGCAAAGAAATAGTTCTGAAGGCTTCAAGGAATTTGTGCCAAAAATGGGACATCTCATGGCTATCCTGCAGACCAGTCAAGCTGATATAATCATACCCACAGTATTATACTTTGTTCCAAGACTTGTATATTATCATACCCAGGTATGTTCAGTCCAATTGGCAATATAGATGACCTGAAGTGGTGGCACAAAGATATATCATTGGGAGGAAGTAGCTCTGGGAGCTCTCAACATTTGACTGTCAAAATCCAATAGAACAAGGCCAAAGGTGGGCAAGGAAATCTCTAGCTTCCCTGAACTGTTAGACTCCTCCATGTTAAACACCACTCAAAAGAAACAGTAGCAAGAGAACAGAATGTTATTTAGGTAAGAGACTTCAATGTCCATCATCAGACATGATTTGGTACCACCAATACTACCTGAATTGGCAAAATCCTGAAGAAGATATCTGCCACATCAGGCCTGGGACAGGTGGCAAAATGACCAAGAAAAGGAAAATGCCTATTTGATCTGTTCTCACCAATATACCCATCCCAGATACATTTGTCCATAACAGAAGATTACCCAAAAAGTGTAGAAAATAAACTGAGAGTGTAAACTAGCAAGTAATATCAAAACAGATATCAAATGCTTCCATAAATATATAAAAAGGAAGAGAGGTTAAAGTGAGTATAACCCCTTAGAAAGTGAGCTGGAGAAATAATAATGTGGAACTAGGAAATGACAGAGGATTTGTATCAGTCTTCACAGTACTGGACAGTAATGGCATTCCAAAAAGCCTAAATAATCATGGGGCAAAAGGGATAGAGGAAATATATACAATAATTATCATTAAAGAAAAGAATACTGGGAAGTGCGGGAGCTAAAGGTCAATAGGTACCTGTGACATGCTAGGTTGCATCCTAGGATGTTAAAGTAAGAAAGTAACTATAGAAATAATAGGTGAACTAGTAATAATCTTCTGGGAATACTTAGATTCTGGAGAAGTCCCAGAGAATTAGAATTCACCAATGTAACATCGTTATTCAAAAAGGAATGAAACAAAAAGCACATCACGCTAAACCAGTTAACTTAAGGTCTTTATTGGGGAAATGTGTCCAACGGAAAGTAGGCAATAGCAGAGCATCTAGAAATGCATAATATGATCAAACAGTGTCAGCATGGCTTCACGAAGGGGAAATCACGTCTGACAAATTTATTAGAATTCTTTGAGGAAGTAACAAGCAGGATAGATAAAGGAAACTGATAGGTTTAACATATTTGGATATCCAAAAAGTTTAACTTGTTAATCATAGAATGGAAGCAAGCCACTCAGCCCATCAAGTCCACAGCAACCCACCTCGACCCACCCCATCCCTGTATTTCCCCTGGCTAATCCACCTAAACTGCACATTTTGGATTGTGGGACGAAATCAGAGCACCCAGTGGTAATCAACACAAATATGGGGAGAATATGCACAGTCACCCGAGGGTGGAATCGAATCTCAGTTCCTGGTGCTGTGAGGCAGGAGTGCTAACCACTGAACAACTGTGCTGCCAGTATTCACATAAGGCCACTTAATAAGCTAAGATTCATGGAGTTGGAAGTAGTATATTAGCATGAATAGAGGAATAGCTAACCAGGAGAAGACAGAGAGTTGAGATAAGGGGATATTTTCAAATTGGAAACCTGTAACTAGTGGGGTTCCACAGGAATCTGTGCTGGGGCCACATTTATTTACAAGACATAATAATAACTTGGATGATGGAAATGTATGTAAGATAATGAAACTTGCAGAAGACACAAAAATAGGTGGGAAGTCAAGCGGTGAGGATGACACAATGCCTACAGAGGGACATAGATAGGTTAGGTGAGTGGGCAAAAACTTGGCAGATGGAATATAATGTTGGATAGTGTGGGGTTATGCATTGGCAGCAAGAATAGAGGAGTTGAAATTACTTAGATGGACAAAGAATACTGAAAGCTATAGCACAGAGGAATTTGGGAATCCAAATGCATAAATCATAAAAAAGCTAATATCCAATCTCAGCAGGTAATAGGAACAGCAAATGAAGTGTTGGTTTTTATTTTAATGGGGATCGAGTACACAAATAGAGTAGGCTTTCAAAAGCTATACAAGGCTTTAGATAAATCACCTACCATACTGTGAACACTTTCGGGTTCCTACCTATGGAGAGATAGACTGACATTGGAGGCAGTCCAGAGAATGTTCACTGGTTGTTTCCAGGCATGGATGGATATTCTTTTAAGGAGAGGTTGAGAGGTTTGGCTTGTACTCTTTGGAGTTTAGTAGAATGAGAGGTAACATTATTGAAACATAAATGATTCTTAGCAGACTTGACAGGGTACTATTGACAGGTTGTGGAAAGATCGAGGACTAGAGGGCTGAATCATAGAGTATGATTAACAAGTTAAACTTTTTGGATATCCAAATATGATGCCCATTTAAGACAGAGTGAGAGGAATGTGTTCTCTTAAAGGGTAATGAATCTGTGGAATATTTTTCCCAAAGAAGGCTATAGAGGCAGGATCATTTAGAGTGTTCAAGGTTGAGACAGGCAGATTTTTAAAAAGTAAGGAAATTAAGGGTTATGGGGTAAACACAGGAATGTGGAGTTTATGAGATCAGCCATGACCTCATGAAACAGCAGAACAGACTTGATAGCCCAAATACAATAGAATAGAATATCCTTTATTGTCATGTGTACTCCAGTATAGAAGTACAGGAGCACAGTGAAAAGTTTTTACAATGGCTGCCTTCCATGGCACCATGGCACAAGTACCTAGGTACAAATCTTAGATACAAAAGAGGATTAAAAGGAAAAGTAGTAGCTTACTTACAATGGCTAAAAAAAGTTATATATAAGATAGTTGTAACAGAGTTAAAGGCCTATTACTCATTGTCAAGACTCCCACACAGTATTGGAGAATGAAGGTAGTGCATATGAATTAATATGTTCACTCCAACAAGTGGATTAATACCCAGAGTGGAGCATATGTGAAGGAAAAATTTTTAAAAATTGAGTTACCTCAGTCGCAGGTCTGATTATTCTTTTCCCACTTATATAGTGATTTTTACAATTCCCAACGTGTTGAAAAATCTTAAACACAAGGATAGGTGGAAATTCTTCTCCAGCAAATCTGAGAGGAAATAACATGATTGTTTTCTGTAAATGGTGTCAGCCTTTTTAGCTAACTGTGCTATTTCATTGTATAAAGTAAATTAAATGAATGCTGTATTCCTGGTTCACTGTACAATAGTTGATTAAGCTGACAATACAAATTCAAATTGAGCTAACCATTTTATACAGAAACTGTGAAACCTGTCTTGAAGTTCTGCTAATTTAAAAAAAATTGTTCTACTGGTAGATGGTTATTATGTGAACTTCACATAACTGATCAAACATAGCTCTGTTTTGTGTATAACTATGCATTTCTTAAATATGCTTCATTCTGTGTCAATGTCACTTTGTTAGAGAGTGTCCCTCAGAAATTACCTGAATCTGATCTTATATGACAAGCTGGTATCCTTCAAGAGCTCAGCATCGGAGAGCTGAAGTTTTCTTAGAATGTTAGTTGTCAGGCAGTGTTCCTATCGTAGGAGGCAGTAAAGGTAAATTCACAGATTCTCACAAAGTACATTTCCACAATAAACTGCACATATGCTTTGGGGAAAATTAACACAAACTGAAGCACAACAATTTTCTGAGTATCTTTTAAGACGAGAAATAATCTCTGTATTTAATTAAGTAATGTAATATAGAAGGAAGGAATTATTGAATTTTAATGAAGTTTTCATTTATAAAAGATTGGCTGAATTTCAAATAAACTTTGGGAGGAGGTAGTGTCATGGCCAAGTTATTAGACTAGCAAACCAAACCCCTGAGTAATGTTGTGGGGATATAGCAGAACATGAACAATCCCATCATGGCAGACAATGAAATTTAAATTCAAGAACAATTGTGGAGCTAAAAGGTTTGTTTCAAAGCAGTCATGAAATCACTGTACTGCCTGACCTTATCACCCTGAGAAACAGCATTCCTGCAAACTCCTCTGTCTCTGCTGGAGTGAGGGCCAATGTGCCTTTGCATGTGTGATGCAAAGACTGTAACCCTGTCCAGGAACCATAACGATGATAACAAACATACCAACTGCTGAGAATTCTCCCTATTGAGTATCATGGGAAAAATATTTGCTCATGTCACCCTTCACATGCTGCAGATTTTGAACACGTCTACAGTGAATCCAAAAATGGTTTCACAACTGAAAGATGTACCGGTGACATGACCTTTTCAGTTCATGTGGAAGAGTCACTGGACTTGAAACATTAACTCTGCTATCTTCTCATAGATGCTGCCAGACTCATTGGGTTTCTGTTTTTGTTTCAGATCTCCAACATCTGCAGTTCTTTGTTTTTTTTTATTATTATTACGATCTTCTCAGTTTGGCAGATGGAAGAGAAATGATGAGAATATAGAAGGCTACAATATGTGGCTGTCATTGACATTGTCAAGACATTCACCACGTGAGCAGAAATGTTTATGTTCTTGCTGAAAAATGGCTGCCTGTTAAAGTTGCTTTATGTGATCTCCTCTTTTCATGACAATATGTTGGACAGGACTGGCTATGACGAGGCTGCATCAAAACCTTACAGCATGCAAGAGTCTGTGATGAGGGACAGGCACTTGATAGTATCAGAAATAAAGGGAGTGAACTCAAAGCATGGATCAGTACTTGGAACTATGATTATGTCACCATTATGAAGACTTGGATATCACAGGGGCAGGAATGGCTATTGGATGTTTCAGGGTTTAGATGTTTCAAAAGGAATGGGGGGAGGTAAAAGAGGTGGGGGAGTGGCATTGCTAATCAGGGATAGTATCACAGTAAAGGAAAGGGAGGTCATTGAGGAGGGCTTATCTATAGAGTCAGTATGGGTGGAAGTCAGAAACAGGAAAGGAGCAAGCACTTTATTGGGAGTTTTCTATAGGCCCCCCAATAGCAACAGAGACACGGTTCAGCAGATTCAGAGGCAGGTTTTGGAAAGGTGCAACAGTGTTGTTGTTATATTGATTGGAACCTTTTTAGTTCAAATAGTTTGAATGGAGCAGTTTTTGTCAGGTGTACTAGGAAGGGTTCCTGATGCAATATGTAGATAGACTGACTAGAGAGGAGGCCACATTGGATTTGGTACTTGGCACAAACCAGGCCAGGGGTTAGAAATCTTGGTGAAAGAGCATTTCAGTGATAGTGATCACAACTCTCTGACCATTACTATAGTCGTGGAGAGGGATAAAAGCAGATGTTTTGGGAAAGAATTTAATTGAGGGAGGGGAAATTACAATGCTATTAGGCAGGAACTGGGGCATTTAAATTGGGAACAGATGTTCTCAGGGAAATACATGACAGAAATGTGGAGGTTGTTCAGGAAGCACTTGCTGATTATGCTGGACAGGTTTGTCCCACTGAGGCAGGGAAAGGATGGTAGGTTGAAAAACCTTGGGTGACAAGGGATGTGGAACATCTAGTCAAGAGGAAGAAAGAAGCTTACTTAATTTTGAGGAGGTAAGGATTGGAGGGTTAAAAGGTAACCAGGAAGGAACTGAAGAATGGACTTAGGAGAGCGAGCAGGGGGCAAAAAAAACTTTAGCAGTTTGGATTAAGGAAACCCCTAAGGCATGCTACTCTTATGTGAGGAACAGGAGGATGGCCAGAATGAGGGTAGGGCTGATCAGGGTTAGTGGAGGTAATTTGACCCTGGAATCAGAGGAAGTAGGGGATGTCCTTAATCAATACTTTTCTTCAGTATTCACTACTGAAAGGGACCTTGATGTTTCCAAGGACAGTGAGAAACACACTGGTATGGTAGAACAGGTTGATATTAGGAAGGAGGATGTGCTGAAAGGTTTGAAAAACATTAAGATAGATAAATCCCCTGGGCCAAACAGGATATATCCAAGGTTACTACAGGAAGTGAGGGAAGAGATTGCTGCACCTTTGCCAATGATCTTTGCATCCTCACTGTCCACTGGAGTAGTGTCAAATGATTAGAGGGTGGCAAATGTTATTCCTTTGTTCAAGAAAGGAAATAGGGATAATCTTGGGAATTACATCTGTGGTGGGCAAAGCATTGGAGAGGATTCTGAGAAACAGAATTTATGATCACTTGGAAAACCATAGTTGGGTTAGAGATAGTCAGCATGGCTTTGTGAAGGGCAAGTCATGCCTCACAAACCTTATTGAATTCTGTGAGGATGTGACAAAACACATTGATGAAGGTAGAGCAGTGGATGTGGTGTACCTGGATATTAGCAAGGCATTTGATAAGGTTCCCCATGGTAGGTTCATTCAGAAATTAAGGAGGCATGGGATGCAGGGAAATCTGGCTGTCTGGATATAGAATTGGCTGGCCCAAAGAAGACTGAGGGTGGTGATAGATGGAAAGCATTCAGCCTGGAGCTCAGTGACTAGTGGTATTCAGCAGGGATTGGACCTCTGGGACCTCTGCGCTTTGTGATTTTTATAAATGACATGGATGAGGAAGTGGAAGGGTCTGTTAGTAAGTTTGCCAATGACACGAAGGTTGGTGGAGTTGCGGATAGTGTGGAAAGCTGTTGTAGGTTGCAATAGGACATTGATAGGATGCAGAATTGGGCTGATAAGTGGCAGATGGAGTTCAACCTGGAAAGTGTGAAGTGATTCACTTTGGAGTGCAGAATACAGGGTTAAAGGCAGGATTCTTGTCAGAGTGGAGGAACAGAGAGATCATAGATCCCTCAAAGTTGCCACCTAAGTTGATAGGGTTGTTCAGAAAGCATATGGTGTGTTGGCTTTCATTACTGGGGGATTGAATTTAAGAGTCACGAGGTTATGCTGCAGCTGTATAGAATCCTGGTTAGACCACACTTGGAATATTATGTTCAGTTCTGGTCGCCTCAGTACAGGAAAAATGTGGAACCTTTAGAGAGGATGCAGAGGAGATTTACCAGGATGCTGCCTGGACTGGAGGGTAGGTCTTATGAAGAGAGGTTGAGGGAGCTAGGGCTTTTCTCACTGGAGTGAAGAAGGTTGAGAGGTGACTTGATAGAGGTGTACAAGATGTTGAGAGAGAGATAGAGTGGATAGATAGAGTGGATAGTCAGAGACATCTTCCCATGACGGAAATAACTATCATAAGAGGGCATAATTTTAAGGTGATTGGAGGAAGGTTTATGGAAGATGTCAGACTTCGGTTCTTTACACTGAGAGAGTGGTGGGTGCTTGGAATGCACTGCCAGTAGAGGTAGTAGCGTCAGATACTTTAGGGACATTTAAGCAACTCTTGAATAGGCACATGGAAAATAGTACAATGAAGGGCATGTAGCTTAGTCTGATCTTAGAGCAGGATAAAAGGCTGGCAGAACATCAAGGGTCGAAGGGCCTGTCCTATACTGTAACGTTCTATGTTCTATCGAGGTCCAGTATGCTGCCACACCTTAATTGATCAGCCGTGACAAGGTTGTGCTGTAGGTTGTTGATAGCTTCATGTATCTACATTCCACAATCAACAGCAGTCTGTCACTTGATGCTGAAGTCAGTGCATGGCACAAAAGTAGTATCTATTATGCCCACACTGAATAAAAAATGCTGAACAATAACAACCTGACTGAGAACACCAAGCTGCTAGTCTACCAAGCTGGAGGCCTCAACACACTCCTCCATAATAGTAAGACCTGGAGAACATATACCCAGGGAGGAGTACAGAATGAACAGTTTCCACCTTCGCTGACTCAACCCTATCCTCAGGAATTCTTGGCAGCACAACACCATCAACTCAGAGATTCTGGTGTATTGTTGATTAAATCAACATACAATCAATGACATTGCTTAGCCACATTCACCTGATGGATTCAAATGTTCAAATATGAAGCAGCAGCATTCCAATGAGCCCATTGAGCCTGCTCTACCATTCTGATTTGATTATTCCATAACTATCGCTGAGAACCTTTCATGCCCTTGCTTGTTAAGAATCTACTACCTCTTAAAAACACTCAAGAAGTCTGCTTTTACCACCTATTGAGCAAGACAGTTCCAAAGATCCATGATCCTCTGTGAGAAGACAAATTCTACCTCTGATTGGTTTCAGATGAGCAATTCCTGATTTTTTTAAGTGACCCCTAGTTCTAAATTGTCCCTTAAGAGGAAACCTTCTTTCTATATCACCCCTGGCAAGACTCTTAAGGGCCATAATCGTTTCAATCAAGTTGCCCTCTTATTCTTCTAAAGACCACTGGATACAACCCTTGATTATAAGACAATCTTCAATTCCAGATATTAGCCTGGTAAACCTTCCTGAACTGTCTACAACAAATTTACATCTTTCCTTAAACAGAAGCCAATACTGTGCGTAGTATTCCAGATGTGGTCTCACCACTATGTTATATAAATGAGGCATAACTTGTGTATTTAATTTCTTTTGCAATAATTATAACATGCTATGAGCTTCCCTACAGCTACCTGCTGTACTTGCATGCTAATATTTTGCAACTCATGCACTAGGAGACCCAGATGTCTTTACACACTCTCACAATTTAAAAAAAACGCTTCTTTTTCTAAGTGTCCTGCTTCTTATCCTACAATTTGTAAAATATTTCACTTACCAATACTGTTGAGTGAACTATACTATTATGCATAGTAAATTGCCAGTACATACTGACTAAATATATCAATTTAAATTTGGGGTAAATCTTTCAAAATAAAGAACAATTGCATTTGAAATATGACTATGTTTTATATTTAAAAGCACATTTTAACTGAAATGTCAGGTTAGGGCCTGGGGCTAATACCATTTGTTCACATTCTACCACAAAAGCCAATGAAATCTAAACTAATTTTTTTAAAAATCAGGATTTATAAGTCTTAGAAATGGTGACCATTACGATCAGATTGTTTTACAGTCTGGTTCAGTAATGTCTTTTCCTTTTAGGGGGTGGCACGGTGGCTCAGTGGTTAGCACTGCTGCCTCACAGTACCAGAGACCCAGGTTTGATTCTGGCCTCAGATGACTGACTGTGTGGAGTTTGCACATTCCCCCTGTGTCTGCGTGGGTTTCCTCCGGGTGCTCCGGTTTCCTCCCACAATCCAAAGATGTGCAGGTCAGGTGAATTGGCCATACTAAATTGCCCATAGTGTTAGGTGTATTAATCAGAGGGAAATGGGTCTAGGTGGGTTACTCTTCGGAGGGTCGGTGTGGACTGGTTGGGCTGAAGGGCTTGTTTCCACACTGTAGGGAATCTAGGAAATGCAAAACCTGCAAGAAGACACTACACAAAGTAGGAGTAAGAGAGACCAAACATCCAAGATTTTGATGGAAACTGATTGGTTGGGAAGTTTAGGGCTAGGAGACAGAATCTCAAAGTTAGAGGTAGATCTATCATGACTGTAATTGGAAAACACTTTGATTCCGGCCTCGGGTGACTGACTGTGTGGAGTTCGCACATTCTCCCCGTGTCTGTGTGGGTTTCCTCCAGGTGCTCCGGTTTCCTCCCACAGTCCAAAGATGTGCAGGATAGGTGAATTGGGCATGCTAAATTGCCCATAGTGTTAGGTGCATTAGACAGGGATAAATGTAGGGATGACTTGTTGGACTGAAGGGCCTGCTTCCATACTGCAGGGAATCTAATCTAAACTGTGCCCCTGAATATTGACCACTCTACTCAGGGAGAAGTTTCTTCCCATCTAACCTCTCTCTGCTCCTCAGAAAGTTGTACACCACCATCAGATTCCCCTCAGCCTTCTCAGGTCAAAGGAAAACTATCTCAGCATAGCTGGATTCTCTTCATATCTGAATCGTTCAAATCCAGACAAACATCTGGTAAATCTCCTCTGCACCCTCTTCAGTGCAATCACATCTTTCCGACAGTGTGGCAACCAGAACCACACAGAATATTCCAGCTGTGGCCTAACTAACATTATATACAGCTCCATCATAACTTTCTTGTTCTTGTATTGAAAGCCTTGACTAAGAAAGGCCAGCATTCTTAATTACCTTACCTACTTATCCATAAGACTGTAAAATCTAGGAACAGAATGAGGCCCGTCAAGACTGTTCTGCCATTTGATCATGACGAAAAGAGTTCTCAACCCCATTCTTGTGCCTTGCCCAGTAACCTTTGGTTCCCTTTCTATTCAAGAAAACCTATTTGTCTCTGTCCTAAAGTCCCTCAATGATCACCATCCAGCTGAAGAAATTCCTCCACATCTCAATTTCAAAGGGTTGTCCTTTCACTCTGGGGCTGTACCTTCAGGTCCTAGTCTCTCCTACTCATGGAAACATCTTCTCCATGTTCACTCTATCCAGGTCTCTCAGTATTCTGTCATTTTCAATATGATCCATTCTCATCCTTCTAAATTCCATTGAGTATAGACCCAGCTTCCTCAACTGCTCCTCATACGACAAGCCCATCGTTCTTGGCATTATTGTAAACCTCCTCTGGACCCTCTCCAATGCCAGCACATCCTTCCCTAGATACGGGGCTCAAAACAGCTCACAATATTCCAAATGCAGTCTAACCAGAGCCTTTTGCAGCCTCAGCAGTACAGTTCTGCTTTTATATTCTAGTCCTTTTGAAATGAACGCTAACATTGCATTTACCTTCCTAACAGACCTTAAGAGAATTCTAAACTAGGTATCATAAGTGCCTTTGTGCTTCAGATTTCCAAAGCCTTTCCCTATTTAGAAAATAATCTATGCCTCTATTCTTCCTACCAAAATGCATAACCTCACACAATCCCACATGGTATTTGTTTGCCACTTCTTTACCCACTCTCCAAGTCTGTCCAAGCCCTTCTGCATCCTCCCCTCTTCCTCAACACTGCCTGTCCATCCATTTATTTTCATGTCATCTGCAAACTTAGCAACAATGCCCTCAGTTCCTTTGTCCAGATCATTAACGTATAATATGAAAATTGCAGAGTGAGCACGGACCCCTGCAGAACTCCACTAGTAACCGGCTACCATCCTGAAAAAGATCCCTTCATCTCCACTCTCTACCTTCTGCCAGTTGGCCAACCCACATTCCACGCCAGTACTTTGCCCGTAAAACCATGTGCTCTTATCTTAATTCGTAGCATCCTGTGCAGCACCTTATCAAAGGCCTTCTGGAATCTAAATAGATCACGTCTGCTGGCTGTACTTTGTCAAACTTGCTTGTTACCTCCTCAAAGAATTCTAGCAGATTATCAGGCCTGGCGTCCCTTGACAAAGCCATGCTGATTCAGCTCGAGCTTCATCAACTTCCTAACTTTTGCCTTCCTCCCTTCTTAAACAGGGGTATTACATTAGCCATTTTCCAGTTCCCTGTGACCCTCTCTGACTCCAGTGATGCCTGAAAGATCACCACCAATGCCTCTACAATCTCCTCAGCTATCCCCTTCAGAACTCTGGGGTGTAGTCCATTTGATCTGAGTGATTTATCCAGCTTCAGATGTGACAATGCTGTCACTTTAAGAAAACATTTTGTCTTTTTTTTAAGGAGAGATTGTAAGGCTGCCAGAACCACGAAAGTAAACAATGTGTGCGGCCTTTTTGTTTAACAGGATGGAACATTGGAAGCAGTTTGAATGGGAATGGCCAGTCCTCACAGACAAGGCTTTCTAACTTTGGTTTGGCTGTTTGGGGTCTCAGAAGAGTTGGAAGCTTCAGTGAATGATGCCAAGCTGCTACTTTCTCTGAAATCTCTTGATGTTGTTTCCACCCAGATTGGAGAACTGCATGTAAAAATCTGTGTCTGAATTTGCTTTTTCACCAAGGATATTTACAATGGGATATTACTATATTGAAACAGCTAATTAGTAATAGGCACTGTATCTATTTTTCAGCTTAGATTTCCAGTGGTTTAGTTATTCTAAATTCCTCTTTCTTTTGTTTGTATTTTAACTATAATGTTTAAATAAATATTGTCTTGCTTAGCATTGAGTGGTTTAACCAGGAGCATCACATCTGGAACACACACTTCACAATAACCTTTAAAATTAGAAGAAGTTAGTATCTGGGCGACCCTCTGAACACATTTTGAGGGGGTCTGATCGTGTCTATAACACAGATCATTCAGTTTCCCCAGCACCTGACCCTTAGTGATGACCACTACACTCACCTCTGTCCCCTGACTCTCTTGACATTCTGGTATACTACTGGTGTCTTCCATTCTGAAAACTGATGCAAAGGACTTCTTCAGTTTCTTTGCCATTTCATTGTTCCCAATTACTATTTCTCCATCCTCATTTTCCACTGGTCCAATGTCCATCCACCCTCTCTAATATATCTAAAACAACTCTTTCAATCTTCTTTAAGTTACTCAATAGCTTAGCCCCATCTTTCATCTTCTCCCCTATTTTTGCTTTTTAATCTGCTGGATTTTAAAGGCTTCCCAATTCAGTGGCTTCCCACTAATCTCCACCACATTGTCCGCTTTTTCTTTTGCTTTTATGCTGCCCCTGACTTCCCTTGTCAGCCATGTTTGCTTCTGTCCTCACCTTAGTATGTTTCTTCTTCCTGGGGATGAATTTCTGCTGGGCCTCCCGAATTACCCCAAAAACCCCTGCCATTGCTGCTCCACTGTCTTACCTGCTAGGCTCACCTTCCAGTCAACTCTGGCCAGCTCCTCTCTCATGTCTCTGTAGTTACCTTAACTCAATTGTAATACCATTACATCTGATTCAAGATACTCCCTCTCAAACTGCAGGGTGAATTCTATCATATTGTAGTCACTGCCCCTTCGGAGTTCCTTCACATTAAGATGCCTAATCAAGTTTGCCTCATTACACACATCGAAATCCAGAACCACCTGTTCCCTGGTGGGATCTACCACATGCTGCTCCAAAAGGCCATCTCCATAGACACTCCATGAACTCCTTTTCTTGGAATCCACTACCAATTTGATTTCCCCAGTCCACCTACACATTGAAATCCCCTGTGGTTATTGTAACAGTACGTTTCTTAAATGTTTTTCCTATCTCATAGAATCATTGAATCATAGAATTCTACAGTGCAGATTGGCCTTTTAGCCAATCAAATCTGTACTGATCCTCTGAAGCGCATCTCTTTGCAGAGATTTTTCAGGATTAAGTTCTATTTTGTCACTGTTGAGCCATTTGACCAGCTTGTCTATATCATCCTGTAGTCTAAGGCTTTCCTTCTCATTATTTAGTAAACACCAATTTTCATGTCATCTATTATCATACTTCTGACACTAATGGCTAGACCATTAACATATGTGACAAACTGCAAAGGACCCTGTGGTTTGCCGCTGGACACAGGCATCCAGGCACAAAAACATCTTTTGACCATCACCCTTTTATTTCTGCCACTAAGCCAATTTTAGATCTAGTTTGTCAAATTGCCATGTACCCAATAGGTTTTTTTGCTTCTTAACCAGTCTGCAATGCAAGACCTATCAAAAGCCTTATTGAAGTCCATGTAGACTATATCAATTGCACTACCCTCATCTACACACCTAGGCACCGCCTGGAAAAATTCAAATTTATTAGACATGATCACACCTTAAAAAGCCATGCTAACTATCCTTGATTAATCCTTACCTTTCCAAATGTAGATTAATTCTGTCCCTCAGAATTTTTTCAACAGTTTCCCCATCACAGATTTTAGACTCAATCGCTTGTAGTTTCCTGGATTATCTCAACCACCCTTCTTGAATAATGATACCATTACATTCCTTATGTCATCCTCAATTTACTTTCAGAAACATCTTTACATCATCAGCAAACTGAGCAATCCCTTCATCCAAGTCATTTATAAAATTTTAAAAATTGAGGCTCCAGCACTGATCCTTATGGCATGCTACACACCACATCTCACCAATCAGAAAATTATTTATCTACACGTACTTTGTTTCCTGTTATCAAGACAATCTATGCCAATTTGCTAACCCCACACCATGAACTTGTGTTTTCCACAATATCATTGGGTTTGGCACCATATCTTTCTGGAAATCTCAGTAGAGTATATCCACCAATTTCCCTATGATCACAACATGTGTGACTTCCTCGAAGTACTCCAAAAAATTGGGTAAACATGACTTCCCCTGCTCAAGCCATGCTGATCCTGTCTGATTGCTTTGAGCTTTACTGACTGCCCTGCTACAACACCTTTAAAAATAGCTTCTACCATCTTTGATGTGATAACTGGCCAATAGTTACCTGGAGAGAGGGAGGGGGCATGAGGCAGTGGTTACATGGCTGCCAATAGGCTAGCTTTTTATTCAAGATTTTTATAGAACTCAAGTTTTGCCATCTGCCATGGTAGGTCTTGAATCCATGTCCCATTTATCTCCTCCCTCCTCAATATCCAAGGCAGCAGACACACCTTTCAGGTGAAACAGTGATTTTACCTGCACTTCGCTAAATCCAGTCAACTGTATTCTCTGCTCACAATGCAGATTCCTCTACTGAGGACATTAACCACTGACTGGGTGACCACTATGCTGAACACCTAAGCTTTTAAAAAATGCCAATATTTCTGTCTCAGGCCTACTACAGTATTCCAGCAAGGCTCAGTGCAGGCTGGAGGAACAACACTTAATTTTACACTTAGGCATCTTAGTCTCCAGGACTCAACATCGAGTTTAACAATTTCAGAACATGAACATCTTCTCCCTTGTTTGCTCCTTTCCCAAACACCACTAGGTCCTATCCTTTATGGGTTGCTCCCAGCACAGCCAATCCATTTTCAAACATTTACACTTCTGTTAGCAGCCCAGCTAGCTATTATTTCTCTCTAGGTTTAACATCAGCAATCTCTTTGTTTGTTTGCCTCTATTTTTTTGTCTCTCTCTCTCTCTCTCTGCACATTGTCTCCACGTACTCTGTTCCCTTCCTCCCAAACTGTTATTACTTACATATCAACTTCCCCACTGTCTTCAGTTCTGTCAAAGCCTTGAAACATTAACTCTGCTTCTCTCTCCACAGATGCTGCCTGGCCTGTTGTGTTTCTCTAGCAATTTCTGTTTTTATTTGAGATTTCCAGCATCTGCAGTTCTTTGCCTTTACCCCCAAAACATTAGCATGGAGTTCTGGATTTCTAGTCCAGTCACATTGCCACTATGCCACTGCATCCCATCCAATGCCTCTATGAATTGTGTATATTCTCAGCTTAATATCTCCTTCTGTAGCAAATGCAGCAAAGACCAGCATGCCACACCTGAGCCACTGCAGGCGATGCTTAATACAGAAGTGATCATCACGGCTCAAGCCAAAAGTGTCACAAGATAGCATCACATAGCACAGAAACAGGCCTTTGGTCAAATTTGTTCATGCCAACCAAGTTTCCAAAACTGAACTAATCCCATTTGCTTTCATTTGGCCCATAAACCTCTAAACTGTTCCTGTCCATTTACCTGTCTAAATGTCTTTTGATTGTTGTAATTGTACTCGCCTCTACCACTTCCTTTTGGCAACTGGTTCCATCCTCTCACCTTAAACCTATGCCACCTAGTTCCCCACCCTGGGGAAAAGACCTTGGCTATTCACCTTATCCATGCCTCTCATAATTTTATAAACCTCTACAAGGACACCCATAGTCTCCTATGCTCCATAGAAAAAGTCTCAGCCTATCCAGCCTTCCCTTACAACTCAAAACCACCAGTCTTGGTAGCATTCCTGCAAATCATTTTTGCACCCTTTTCAGTTTAATAGAGTCATAGAGATTTACAGCATGGGCAACAGACCCTTCGGTCCAACTCGTCCATGCTGAACAAATATCCTAATCTAATCGTCCCATTTGCCAGCACTTGGCCCATATCCCTCTAAATCCTTACTATTCATGTACCCATCCAGATGCCTTTTAAATGTTGCAGTTGTACCACCTCCATCACTTCCTCTGGCAGCTCATTCCATACAGGCACCACCCTCTGCATGAAAAAGTTGCCCCTTAGGTCCCTTTTAAATCTTTCCCCTTTCACCCTAAACCTACGCCCTCTAAGACATAGACTCCCTCAAACCAGGGAAAAAACCTTTTTATTTACCCTAACCATGCCCCTCATGATTTTATAAGCCTCTATAAGGTCACCCCTCAGCCTCCGATGCTCCAAGGAAAACAGCCCCAGCCTATTCAGCCTCTCCCTAGCTGAAACCCTCCTATCAAATCAACATCCTTGTAAATCTTTTTTGAACCATTTCAAGTTTCACAACATCCTTACTAGAGATGTTGTGACCAGATGTTGTGGAGAGAGACCAGAATTGCACATAATCTTCCAAAAGTGGCCTAACCAATCTCCTGTACAGCTGCAACATGACCTCCCAATTCCTATACTCAATACTCTGACCAATGAAGGAAAGTATACTAAATACCTTCTTCACTACCCTATCTAACTGAGACTCAACTTTCAAGGAGTTATGAACCTGCACTCCAAGGTCTCTTTGTTCAGCAACACTCCCTCTGACCTTACCATTAAGTGTAAAAGTCCTGCCCTAATTTGTCTTTCCAAAATGCAGCACTTTACATTGATCTAAATTAAATTCCATCTGCCACTCTTTGGCCCATTGACCCATCTGATCAAAATCCTGTTGTAAGCTGAGGTAACTTTCTTTCCTGTCCATACACTACCAATTTACCACCTAATTTTAACATCCAAATCACTTACATAAATGAGAAAAAGCAGTGGACTCAGCACCGATCCTTGTGGCACACCACTGGTCACAGGCCTCAGTCTGAAAAATAACCCTCTACCACCATCCTCTGTCTTCTACCTTCTAGCCAGTTCTGTGTCCACATGACTTGTTCTCCCTGTATTCCATGTGATCTAACCTTGCTAACCAGTCTACCATTTGGAACCTTGTCGAATACCTTACTGAAGTCCATATAGATCACGCCCACCATTCTACCCTCATCAATCTTCCTCTTCAAAAAACTCAATCCAGTCAGTGAGACATGATTTCCCACGCACAAAGCCATGCTGACTATCCCTAATCAGTCTGTGTCTCTCGAAATACATGTCAATCCTGTCCCTCAGGATTCCCTCCAAGAACTTGCCCGCCACTGATGTCAGGCTCACCAGCCTATAGTTCCCTGGCTTGTCCTTACCACCTTTCTTAAATAGTGGCACCACCTCCAGTCTACCAGCACCTCACCTGTGGCCATCAATGATACAAATATCTCAGCAAGAGGCTCAGCAATCACTTCGCAAGATTCCCACAGAGTTCTACAGTACACCTGATCAGGTCCTAAGGATTTATCCACATTTAAGTGTTTCAAAACAACCAGCACCACCTCCTCTGTAATATGGACATTTTTCAAGCTGTCACCATCTTTTTACCCACATTCTGTATTTTTCATGTCCTTCTCCACAGTGAACACTAACGAAAGATACTTGTTTAGTATCTCCTCTATCTCCTTCGATTCCACACAAAGGCTGTCTTGCTGATCTTTGAGGGGTCCTATTCTCTCCCTAGTTACCCTTTTGTCCTTAATGTATTTATAAAAACCCTTTGGATGTTATTTGCCCAAGCTATCTCATGTCCCATTTTTGTCCTCTTGCTTTCCCTCTTAAGTATACATTCATCCTATAGCAGGGTGACCAGAATTGTATGCAGTACTCCTACTGTGGTTATGAAAGGCTACCACCACAGGAGAATTCCTCATGTGAATATTAGTGAATATTGGTGAACAAAACATAAAAGCAATGGATAGAGAGAGAACAAGAAACCTTCCTCATTTCTCTGTTATTAACAGCCTGTACAATAGATTCCGATTTTATACTTACCGCTGCACAGATTGTGTGCTTGAGGAGGCAAAATAGCTGTTTATTTCTGTAAGAACACCATGATCTTTGAATAATTCGAGCAGCAAAATTTTGATCAATTCTAAAAATGACAGAGTAGAAATCAGCTGATGCATGTTGGACATTACTAATTGTATCAACATGAACGTCAGGTTGAGAGATTTATATAGCATAGACGATGAAATGTTTTAATCTATCTGGTACAATTAAAGATGTTTTCTTTTATTCAATGAATGGGATATTAATATCACAGAAGGCCAGTGTGTACTGTCCACCCCTAATTGCCCCATGGAAAGACAGTGGTGATCAATCTCCTTGAACCACTATCGTCCATGTGATACATCCGCAGTACTGTTGGGTCAGGGAGTGGGCAAGTAGGAGTTCCAGGATTTTAGCAGAGAAGGAACAGTGAAAACTTTCCAAATCAGGATGGTGTGTGACTAGGGGGGATCTTGCAGGTGGTAGAGGTTGCATATTAAAAGGTATTGTTCAAGGAGCCTCAGCAAGTCACTGCAGCATGTCCTGTAGATGGCACATATTGCTTCGACTCTGTACCAGAGTTTGAGGAAATTAATAATTAAAGTTGTGAATAGTGTGTCAATCAAGCTTTGCTTTAACATTGAGTTTCTTATGTATTGTTGCAACTGCACTCATTCAGGCAAGATTTCATTATTAATTTGTCCTTGCCGTAGTCACATCACCTCCTTTTCTATTGCATTAGTCTGAAAAGTACAGCCGCAGGATTATCGTTTCTTTTGCTCTGACCTTTACAACATATTGCAAGAGCCAAGCTGAAAAGAAAAATGTAAATGGCAAAACATACACATGGTAGAGAAAATAGAGATGTCAGTTAATTATACTTATGTTTATTAAGGCTGTATAGATCACTGTTAATAACATAAATATTGATTTACTCGTTATAGTGTGGACTGGAAATATACAAAGCTGTCTGGCTGAAGGAACCAGTCATTCCCCTGAACCTAACTGTCCTGCAGTTTAAACATTCAACGTCATACTCCAACAAGAGTGGAATTGCAGATCAGTATGCGTACTGATTAGAGTAGATTCCCTACAGGCCCTTCAGCCCAACAAGTCCACTCTGACAAGTAACCCGCCCACACCCATTACCCTACCCTGTATTTATCCCTGACTAATGGGCAATTTAGAATTGCCAATCCACCTGACCTGCACATCTTTGGACTGTTGCAGGAAACACCCGGAGGAAACCCATGCAGACACGGGGAGAACGTGCAAACTCCACACAACAGTTATTCAAGGCAGGAATTGAACCTGGTCCCTGGCACTGTGAGGTAGCAGTGCAAACCACTGAGCCACCATGCCACCCCTTTATTGATATATGTCTTTCCACACCATTCCTATAAGTGTGTCAGCTGCAACTCCATTGAGGAGTTGCTGCACTTTCAGAGATATCATTTGTGAATGAGATATTACATTGAGACCCAATTATCTGCTCGGGCTGTTCTTCAAAGAAGGGTAAGGAAATTATTTATTCCCTCAATCAATATCATGAAAATAGATGATCTGGTCATTATCTCATTGGTCTATGAGGGAGTTTGATGTGTATGAATTGGCTGCCTTGTTTTCTATATTGGAAAGGTAGGTTCCAAATGCTTCATTTGCGGTACTGTGCTTTGAAACTTCTGGTAGTCTTGGAAGTTGTTCTTTTCTTAAGAAGTAGAAACACATCATTCCATGAGGTCATTTGGCTTTCATAAAGAGTTCATGAACTTCAGACCTGAACTACAGGTCCCACTGCGGTGAGTTATGGTGCTCATATGAGGTAGTTATAGAGTCAAAGTCACACAGCACTGAAACAGGCCCTTCAGTCCAACTTATCTATTCCTACCAAATATCCTAAATTAATCTCGTTTCATTTAGCAGCATTTGACCCATATCCCTCTAAACCCTTCCTATTCATAATCTCTCCAGTTGCCTTTAAATGTTGTAATTGTACTAGTCTCCAGGACCTCCTCTGGCAGCTCATTCCATACACGCACTACTCTTTGCATGTGAAAAAGTTACCTCTCAGGTCCTTTTAAAATCTTTCCCCTTTCACCTATGCCCTCTAGTTTGGACTCCTCCATTCTAGGAGAAAGTGAGAATTGCAGATGCGGGAAGAGCACAATAGGTCAGGCAGCTTCCGAAGAGCAGGAGAATTGACATTTTGGGCGTAAGCCTGATGAAGCCTGCTCCTCGGATGTTGCCTGACCTGCTGTGTGTTTCCAGAGCCACACCTTTCGACTTTCTCCCTCATCCTAGGAAAAAGACCTTGGCTATTTGCCTCATTCATGTCCCTCATGATTTTATAAACCTGTATAAGGTCATGCTTCAGCCTCTGAGTGAAAATATCCTCAGCTTATTCAGCCTCTCCATATACCTTAAACCCTCCAATACTGGCAACATCCTTGTAAATCTTTTCTGCAACTTTTCAAGTTCCACAGCATCCTTCATATAGAAGGGAGATCAGAATTATATGCAGTATTCTAAAAGTAGCCTCACCAATATCCTATCTAGCCACAACATAATGTACTCACTCCTATACTCAATGCACTGACCAATAAAGGCAAGCGTGCCAAACACCTTCTTCACCACCCTGTCTACCTGCAACTCCACTTTCAAGAAACAATGCGCCTGCACCCCTAAGTCTCTTTGTTCCACTACACTACCTAGGGCTCTACCATTAACTGTGTGAGTCCTGCGCTGGATGCCCTCCCAAAATGCGACACTTCACAATTATCTAAATTAAACTCTCGATGCCATTCCTCAGCCAATGACCGATTTGATCAAAGTCTGAGATAATCTTCTTCACTATCCATCCTATTTTGGTATCATCTACAAACATATTAACCATACCTCCTATATCACATTCAAATCGTTTATATAAATGATGAAAAGCAGTGAACCCAGCACCGAACCTTGTGGCACATTGCTGGTCACAGGTTTCCAGTCTGAAAAGCAAACCTCCACCACCACCCCCTGTCTCCTACCTTTAAGCCAATTTAGTATCCAGTTGGCTAGCTCCCCTTGGATCCCATGTGATCTAAGCTTACAAACCAGTCTACCTTGCAGAACTTTCTTGAACACTTTGCTGAAGTCCATATAGATGATATCTACCACTCTGCCTTCATCAATCTTCTTTGCCACCTCTTCGGAAAACTCAATTAAGTTAGTGAGACATGATTTCCCAAGCGCAAACCATGTTGACTATTCCTAATCAGTCCTTGCCTTTCCAAATACATATAAACCCTGTCCAACAACTTACTCACTACAGACATAAGGCTCACCAGTCTATAGTTCCCCGACTTTTCCTTACAGCCTTTCTTAAATAATGGCACCACATTAGCCACTTCCAGTCAGTCTTCTGGCACCTCAACTGGAGCTGTCGATGATACAAGTATCTCAGCAAGAGGCTCAGCAATCTCTTCTATAGCTTTGTACAAAGTTCTGAGAAATACTTGATCAGGTCCTGGGCACTTATCTGTCTTTATGCATTTTAAGACCTGCAGCACCTCCTCTTCTGACATTGCTATTTATGCTGCTAAGTTCCCAAGCTTCCATGTCCTTTTCCACAGTAAATACTGATATGAAATATTTATTTTGCTATTCACCCATCTTTCTGAGGAAGGAACAGCTTATACTTGTTTTTACCTTTATGCTTGAGCTGGTTCACTTGAGCAGAACAATACGTTGGTGAGATAATCTATTTTCTTGCTCTTGCCCTGTTCTTTTTCTCTCCCAAAGTCCTGGTTGTGAAATTTGCTTCACTTTCCTCATATTCTTGTACTAACCTGCCTATTCTCCTTTGCAATTCACATATCCTCTGTGACTCATCATGTACTTAATTTTTAATTGTTTTAATTAGGTGATTAATATAATTTTTCTCATGTAACTACCTGAGAATTTTCAATTTTGTGCTCTAAACAATCCAATTTCCTCTCATTCATGTATTTTTTTTGTTTGCTTCTCCTTTACTCTATTCCTTTTAAGATGATACCCATTTGTAGCATTCAACAATATTCTGGCAAAGAATCACATCCATCTGAGCACTATATCTGGGGAAGGATTTTTAGCTTTGTACTGAATGTAGCATGGATTTACCAAAATGGATACCAGGGACTGAATTACAAGGACAGGTTGTATAAATTAGAATTGTATTCCCTGGAATTTAGAAGATATGGGGGTGATTAAGTCCATATTTTCAAGATCTTAAGGGGGACAGACAAGATCGATAGTTAGAACCTATTTTGCTGTCTGGCGAATCTGGAGACTAGGGGACATTGCTGAAAAATTACAGCCAGATCTTTCAGCAGGGAAGTGACAAAACAGGGATAGGTGATTTGTCATTACAAGCAATCCAACAAATATATGTTTTTCACAGTGTGAGAGACAAGTGTTTTTGTATTAACCCAAATATTTATTTATTCTCTTCTGGTAATCTATTGATGTTATTTATGTTAAGCATAGAATAATCCAAGAAAAAAGCTTATGAACCAAAGTAAATTGGTATTGGAAAATACTTGTGGATTACTTACATATCTGATTCACATGATTGATCATATGCTGTTGTTTCTTCATTATTCTGAAATAAGTAATCATTTTGCGGAGATGGATACAGACGTGGTGAACGTTTACTTTCCAAGATAATAGGATTCATTATTATCATGTCAAAATCATTCTAAAGAGATAAAAACAAGTTAAAGCAATTATCTCATATTTACAGTCAGCATTATTATTAAATAATACATTTAGAAAGTATTTGGGAGTCAAAAAGCTGTATCAGTACTGTGTAATAACTAGGCACTGAATTATTTTCATACTGCATTGCATTTCACAAGAGAAACTTCTTATGTTAGAAGAAATCATCTTTCAATTACAGTATGTCAAAGATGTGTTCATTTAAATATGTTTTTTCTATAATACATCTTGGTATTAATAATTCATCAAAAGTAACAGGTACAAATCAGCTAGAGTCAATTATTGCTTGCAATTTGGTGATTAATTAAAAGTAGATTACTCTTAAAATGTTCGAGAAAAATGTGAATTTGTTGTTCAGCATTTACCAATAATTTTACTAAATTGAAGAGTTTCTGTGAACTTCACACCAAGAGAGGTAATTATCATTTATACTTGTTATCTTCTACTAGGAGAAAGGCGATCCATTATGGCAAATTCATGATGTACAATAGTTTACAGATTTTCTGAATTAGAATAGCAAAAGCAAAGGCAGAATGCTAAATGGTGCATTCTTTAATATTTTCTACTTTACAAGTCCACCTCACCCAAGTATCCTTTGTACAGGGATTGCAGAAGCAGAATCTTATTGGAGATGACATTCTTGACAAGGCTTAACTGGGAAAAGATTAGAGTGGTGCTGGAAATGTACAGCAGGTCAGGCAGCATCCGAGGAGCCCTTCATCAGGAATGAGGCTGGAAGCCTCAAGGATGGACAGATAAATGGGAGGGGGTGGGGCTGGGAAGAAGGTAGCTGGGAGTGCAGGAGGTTGATGGAGGTGAGGGTAAAGGTGATAGGTCGGAGATGGGGGTGGAACGGATAGGTGGGAAGGAAGATTGACAGGTGGGACAGGTCATGAGGATGGTGCAGAGTTGGAAGTTTGGAACTGGGGTAAGGTGGGGGGAAGGGAAATGAGGAAACTGGTGAAGTCCACATTGATGCCCTGGGATTGAAGTGTTCCAAGACGGAAGATGAGGCGTTCTTCCTCCAGGCATCGGCTGGTGAGGGAGTGGCGGTGGAAGAGGCCTAGGACCTGCATGTCCTTGGCAGAGTGGGAGGGGGTGTTGAAATGTTTGGCCACGGGACGGTGGGTTGATTGGCATGGGTGTCACAGAGATGTTGCCTGAAGTGTTCTGCAAGAAGTCTCCCCAATGTAAAGGAGAATGCACTTCCCCAAATGTCATTTATTGTATCCGTTGCACCCGATGCAGTCTCCTGTGCTATCCCGCATTATAAGAAAATCACGTAATAGCAGCACCGTTTAAAGCAATGGAACGGGAATCGTGTTACAGTCAATCCATTTAAGGAAAGTTCGCATTTTACAAATAATGGTATAAATTCTTCGATCACATTACAGCCAATTCGCATTGAAGAAACCGACTATACTGATACCAGGTTAAGTAATGTGGTAAACAATAAGAAATATAACTGACATATGTAAACTAGGTTTGTGGAATGGGGTTTGTGGAATGGGGAGACATGTGATATGTATAATTTAATGTTACATTAGCAATTTTTAAAATGTTTATTCATTTGTGATATGAGAGTAGTGTTGGCAAAAGTAGGATTTAATGCCCATCCCTAATTCCAATGGTAGAAATGAGGTACTGCAATCTATCTGGTGCTACATACGCCCACACTTGTTTCTACATCAGTTTGATACAACAGAGTATCTTGCTAGGCCATTTCAGATGGAAGTTAAGATTCAACTGAATTGTTATTGGTCTGGTGTCATGTGCATAATCCCTGCCCTGAAGCACATTAAAGAAGCAGATGGATTTTTATGACGATCCACTATGAGCTGAAATTCTAGATTAATTCATTATCTGAATTTAATCCCCCACAACTGCCATGATGGAATTTGAACAATAGACTCCAGAGAATTGTCTAGGCCACTGGATCACCAGCATAGTATGCTATTGTTACCAATAATATAGTTTGGAAGGATAAAAGACGAAAGGTGCAGATGAACAAATAATTTAAGGATTAAAATATAGAATTTCCTTAAAGTGAATGAGTACATTAAAAATACCAACTGCATTTTGGATTTTGTTTTGAGAAGTATAAAAGGTGGAGAAGTGGTGATAAATTTGCAGATTAGACCAGGCTCAGCACCATCCGCCGTTCTGGGAGTCTCATTGCAAATTAGATTTAAATCTAAAAATCACACAACACCAGGTTATAGTCTAACGGGTTTAATTGGAAGCACACTAGCTTTCGGAGCGACGCTCCTTCATCAGGTGATTGTCCCAAGGAGCATCGCTCTGAAAGCTAGTGTGCTTCCAATTAAACCTGTTGGACTATAACCTGGTGTTGTGTGATTTTTAACTTTGTACACCCCAGTCCAACACCGGCATCTCCAAATCATAGATTTAAATCCATATTCATCTTAATCTAGGTACATCAGGATGATGCTATAGCTTAAGGAGTCAGTGTTTTCTCTGTTTTGAAATGATCATACTAAGAGGACACATAAGAGGTCTTTAAGTGTTCAGAATTTGTTTCCTCTACTTGGGTTTCCAGTGATGAGAGACTATTCATTTAAAATTGTGACTGAAAATACAAGAGGGTTCCGGAAAAATTCCTTTCCAGAGAATTTTTGTAGCATCTAATGTTTTGCCACCAGGAGTGATTGAGGTAAAATCCATTGTGAAATTCTTCAGGGAAACTGGATAAGTATTTGAGGTGGTGGGACAATTGAAGAAAGCTAGCAAAGAGACAATCCAGACATCATAGGCTAAACTACCTCTTTTGTCATGTAAACTTCATGATTCTATTTACTAACATTTCACATAATTTCAAAATTAAACAAATATTGTGTGGAACAACACTTAAGACTAATCTGAAAATATTAACAATTATCTGAAGTTAAAGTACAGTAGTTGTAGGTGTTGGGATGTGGAGTTATCTGTTCTGACTTGTGGGCTGCGTGCCCGGTGTTCTGTGATTTTTAACTTTGTCTACCCCAGTCCAACACCGGCAGCTCTACACCATTATAAAAGGAAGATGACATTAGGCTGCCCTTAATTCTGTGTGATGCTAGTGAAAGGTAAACCATGTCTTCATATTCTGCACCAATCTTTAAGTGCCCTAAAAGAGGAATAGTGAAAATAAATTGTGAAGGTGTAAAGTTTGTACCACCCTCGAACCTGAAAAGTGTTACTAAGTGGTCATGTTGTTTGCTGTTTCACAATTACTACGATCCCGCTTTATTTCCCCAAACATTGACATTTCAGACTAACCTTAATGTAGCTCCATCACTGAGACACAAGTCCTCACCAGCTGGACAGGGCTTTGCCAGTGAATGGACCCCCTCCCTTTCCTCCCAGGGTTTGTCTCCTTCTTCCTTCGCAATTACTAATTCTACACAATTAAATAAAATTAAAAAGGACGACACCACCTGGGAGGTGAAACAAACCGACTACACGTTTCAAACAAAATTGTTCTCGACTCCGGGAGACTGCTAACGGTGGCGACAGATCCTGAACCCGGAGTGATTCTGAATCCGATCCCAGCGTGATCCTGATCCGGAACTGATCCTAAACCTGATCCCAGAGTGATCCTGAACCCGATCCCAGAGTGATCCTGATCCTGAACCCGGAGTGATCCTGATCCCGGAGTGATCCTGAATCCGATCCCAGAGTGATCCTGATCCGGGAGTGATCCTGAACCTGAACCCGGAGTAATCCTGATCCTGAACCCGGAGTGATCCTGAACCTGATCCCGGAGTGATCCTGAATCCGATCCCAGAGTGATCCTGATCCGGGAGTGATCCTGATCCTGAACCCGGAGTGATCCTGAACCTGATCCCGGAGTGATCCTGAACCTGATCCCGGAGTGATCCTGATCCTGAACCTGATCCCGGAGTGATCCTGATCTCGGAATGATCCTGAATCCGATCCCAGAGTGATCCTGATCCCGGAGTGATCCTGAACCGAGTCTCCCTCCCGGGGCCCGGAAACCAGTGAGAGCGTCGCCGTTACCAGGCAACAGGAGAAAAGCGTGAAGGTAAAAGGACAGAGAAGGAGAAATAGAACAATAACAGAAATCACCCGAAAGGATAACCCTGATTCCTCTCACAGATACTGCCAGACAGCGGAGCTTCTTTCGCAATTTCTGTTCTTGTATCAGATTTCCAACATCTACGGTTCTGTGTTTTATTTGAGAGATAAACAGAAATAGGAGGGAAGAGAAAGGGAGGGTGAGTGAGGGAGAGGAAGGGGGAGAGTGAGGGTGGGATGGGGAAGGAGAGAGGGAAGGGAGTGAGGTGGGGAGGGAGAGAGTGAGAGGGAGCAAGTGAGTGGGAGTCAGAGGGGGGAAGAGAGAGAAAGAGAGAGGAAAGTGAGATTGAGAGAGGAGTGAGTGAGCGAGGGAGGAGAGGGATATTGAGAGGGAGAGAAGGTAAGTGAGAGGGTGTGGGGGCAAGAATGTGAGTGAGGTGTAGAGAGTGAGGGGAAGAGGGTAAGAGATGGAGATTGAGGGGGAGATGGTGAATGGGAGGGAAAGGGTGAGTGAGAGGGGATGGGGAAGAGAGTGAGTGAGGGGCAAAAGGGCGAGAGGGGAGTGTAAGGGGGAAGAGGGTGAGTGAGAGAGGGAGAGTGAGAAAAGGTGTGGGGGGGAGAGTATGTGAGCGGGAGGGTTTGAGGGAGGGAGAGAATCAGAAGGGGAGAGAGTGGGCAGGAGGTGAGTGAGAAGGGGAGAGGGTGACAGAAGAGGGAGTGAAAGGGTGAGTGAGGGGAGACAGTGAGAAGGGGAGTGTGTGATTGTGAGGGTGGATGAGAGGGAGGTGAGTGAGAGAGTAAAGCAGTAAGGGCGTAACAGAGGGGACATAGAGAAGTGAGGAAAGCATATTCGTCCTGGGGCTTATTGATGGCTGCTCTCATTTTTTTCTTCTCGAGTTCGATTGTAACTATGTCAAAAAGTGTGGTGCTAGAAAAGCACAGCAGGTCAGGCAGCATCCAAGGAGCAGGAGAGTCAACATTTCATGCATAAACTATGTCACCTGGAGCATTGGTCAGGGAAATTCTGCACGAACAACTATTCATTTGTAATTTTCGAAAAAAAATTGGGAAAACGGATAAAATCAGTGTGACACATTTCATTAAATTAATTCCGCAAGAATACCTTTAACGCATTTAAAAATAAAAGTAAAAAATTCATTGTCTCCAACATCCAGAACAGAAAGTTCATCAAATTCATTGAGTCATTTTGGCTGTGATATTATCCTAAGGATTTCATTCAGGATTAAATCTGGCACTTTTATTTTCAACCTTCCACAATCTTTCGCTCCCTCCACTGAATTGGATGTTCCACATTTTCTGAAAGAACTGATGACATTTATGCATTAATAGCATGCCATGATTTGGTGCCAAAACATAAGGGAGTCGGGGGTGGGTGGTGGGCAGCAGCAAGCAAATTTCCATTTTTAATGATTTTACTCCCTCAGCCAACTATCTACCTATTCCATTCAGTACAAACATGACGCTGGAATGGCTTGTTGAGGCACTCACTCAAGGTTAAACTACACTCATTTGTCCATGTGCTTTAAATGCAACTTGGATTTTATTTGTTCACAGGTGTTAGTTTATTCATCTGTTACATGAATGCTGCATCCCACACACAATTAATTGTGTTCTTTGCTTCGCCCACTGACATTTTCCAAAAAAGAGCAAAGACAAGAGTTCACACAGTACATCATCTCAAGTATTGCAATACTCAAACTGATGTGTTTAATTGCAGTATTATTAATATTGTTGAATGAACAGCACCTGTTTGGAACACAGAACTTACCAAGGAGCATGTAGATAAGCTCAAAGGCATTCGGAACCTAGCACCAAAAATTATCTTGAGTAACAAACCAAATCAACTTGAACATAAACAGATAGTGTATCCCCATTGAAAGGCAATAAAAAGGTCTTCGTAGACTTCTTCAGAAAACTCTTAAAATCCCACCTCCACTGCTACCATTTCTTGCTACAACCACACAAAGTAAATGAGCAAAAAAATTAGGGATAAAATACACTTTCGCAAACAAGACATATATCAAATAGATGACAAGACAGCTCCTTGCTTTATAAAATTCACATATTATACAAATGACTGAAATTGAATGAACTGAATTTTACAATGTATGACCATTAATACAAAATGCAGATTTTTCATTTGTATTCTGTAAATTATGCAACATATTGCAAATATTATTTACTGAAAATAATCATATACAATCTGTCAATATTTTATTTTAAATATTACCTATCACAATGATACAAAGATTACTTGTTTTAATTGTATTGTCATCACAATTTGGCAACTACCAGCGTGAGGAATATCAATAACCAAATTATTACTACTTCACCTCTCTCCAACCAATCATCATGGAAATGTACAAAATCTCCTGAAGAGAACTTGATTTTTAGTATGATTTACATTTGAAACTTACTTTTGATTGTAATTTCATTCCACTGGCCAGAACTGCCCCACATCCGGTTTTGCATGCTGTTATTTTCTCTTGAACTGTTTTTGCATCTTTTTATTCCATTGCTTGATTACTGGGCATATCTTAATAATGTGACAATAACACCCCAGTTTCTGTTGCTCTCTGACAAAAAAAATACTGGAAATTGGTAACTTTGATTTCCAGAGTCGAGAGTGTGGTGCTGGAAAAGCACAACTGGTCAGGCAGCATCTGAGAAGCAGGAGAATCAACATTTTGGGCATAAGCCCTTCATCCGGAAATCCTCAAAAATACGGTTAATATCTTAGGCCATTCTGCCCTTCGAGCCTGCACCACCATTCAATATGATCATCCTTAATCAATATCCTGTTCCTGCCTTATCTCCATAACCCTTGATTCCACTATCCTTGAGAGCTCTATCCAACTCTTTCTTAAATGAATCCAGAGACTGGGCCTCCACTGCCCTGGGGCAGAGCATTCCCACCACTCTCTGGGTGAAGAATTTTCTCATCTCTGTCCTAAATGGTACACCGCATATTTTTAAGCTGTGTCCTCTGGTTCGGCACTCACCCATCAGTGGAAACATATTTCCTGCCTCCAGTGTCCAATCCTTTAATAATCTTATATGTCTCAAACAGATCCCCTCTGTCTTCTAAACTCAAGGGTATACAAGCCCAGTCACTCCAGTCTTTCAGCATAAGGTAGTCCCGCCATTCCAGGAATTGACCTCATGAACCTACGTTGCACTCCCTCAATACCCAGAATGTCTTTCCTCAAACTTGGAGACCAGAACTGCACACAATACTCCAGGTGTGGTTTCACCAGGGCCCTGTACAGCTGCAGAAGAACCTCTTTGCTTCTCTACTCAATCCCTCTTATTATGAAGGCCAGCATGCTATTAGCCTTCTTCACTACCTTCATTGACTGGTGTACAAGAACACCCAGATCTCTTTGTACTGCCCCTTTACCTAAATTGATTCCATTTAGGTAGTAATCTGCCTTCCTGTTCTTGCCACCAAAGTGGATAACCATACATCTATCCACATTAAACTGCATCTACCATGCATCTGACCACTCACCTAACCTGTCCAGGTCATCCTGTAATCTCCTAACATCTTCCTCACATTTCACCCTGCCACCCAACTTAGTATCATCAGCAAATTTGCTAATGTTATTACTAATGCCATCTTCTATATCATTAATTTATGGGCGGCACGGTGGCACAGTGGTTAGCATTGCTGCCTTACAGTGCCAGAGACCCGGGTTCATTTCCCGCCTCAGGCGACTCTGTGTGGAGTTTGCACATTCTCCCCGTGTCTGTGTGGGTTTCCGCCGGGTGCTCTGGTTTCCTCCCACAATCCAAAAATGTGCAGGTTAGGTGAATTGACCATGCTAAATTGTCCGTAGTGTTAGGTGAAGGGGTAAATGTAGGAGTATGGGTCTGGGTGGTATACGCTTCGGCGGGTCGGTGTGGACTTGTTGGGCCGAAGGGCCTGTTTCCACACTAAGTAATCTAATCTAATATATATATTGTAAAAAGCTGCAGTCCCAGCACTGATCCCTGCGGTACCCCACTAGTCACTGCCTGCCATTCCGAAATGGAGCCGTTTATCACTACTCTTTGTTTCCTGTCAGCCAACCTACTTTCAATCCAAGTTACTACTTTGCCCCCAATACCATGCGCCCTAATTTTTCTCACTAACCTCCTATGTGGGACTTTATCAAAAGCTTTCTTAAAGTCCAGGTACACTACATCTACTGGATCTCCCTCATCCATTTCAGAGTTACATCCTCAAAAAAAATCTTGTTTGATAGAAGCACCCCATTTGACAGCAGCACCTCTGCCCTACTGAACAAACATCAACAGGATATTGTCCGGTATTTTGTCCCGCCTTTCCAGGTCTTTTAGTTGCCCAAGTGATCGTGATCTTGTGCTGCAATACTAAACATTTTCACAACATAAAGCAATCATACCAACTCAACATTACTCTGAAATCTTTACTGGTCTTTTTGTTTATTTTGGTCCACTTAAGTGCATATAGGTACATTGTACTTCTGGGATAATGCAATCATTTTAAGGATTTTCAAGGACCCATTCTAATACACATTTCTCAACAGTAGGCCAACAGTTGGTCCACGTTCACATAGTGCATTTGTTCTTGGGCATTTTCTTCAGTATGGATTTTTTTCTTCCATTCTCACACCACTTTTTCAGTAACACCACATGACCTCTCTCACTGTAGCACAGTTCTGTGATAAGAAACCAGCTTTGTATTTCATCCATTTTGCACGAGGACTCAGTTCTGTTTATCATTCACCATGCATAAACTGCTGTGTGGGGTTACACATTCACTTGCATGCACCTTTTTGGCAAAACAACCCATATTGACTCCTTGCACAAATTTATTAGATGAGTAAAGCATGTTTTTTTTTGAGGCACAAAACAAAGGCCAATTCCAAATGCAAATATCGTATTTACTGGCAGAGAAATTCAGTTATGGCAGGTTGATTGATACATACCTATGATATATGATGTTGAAATCATGTGAAATCAAATTTCTCTATGTTAACAGGTCATTTACTATCATAGATTTGGCTACAGCTCCTTAATTCCAGGTAACAATTATGATTGATTTCTGAATACTTTATTTGATCTATCAATAAGGGATTTCAGGTTTATTAACTACCAGATAATGCAACAGTCCTTGCAGCTAAATACTTGGGTTATACTACAGAGCTACGTATATTTCTCAATAAGAATCAAGTATTATAAGATTGCACCAGTAGCTTTTATAAATCCTGAATCATTTGAATTAGCTTTATCACATTCTCATATATACCTTCAATTAATAATTTCATATTTACTCATTAATATTTTCAACAATGCTGCTAAAATCAATTCAAGCACATTGCAAATATTTTACATCACAAAAGCTTCCAATGCAGATTAATGTGTGTTAAAAGTGTAAAATGTATGTTTAAATCTCTTCTTCTTGATGGTATGATGCAGGTTTGTTGATGATACAGTTTATAATATACTAAGAAATCAGTTGGCTGTGTATTCGATAGCTTCATGAACAATTTTATATAAGTTTACACTCAACATATTCATAGGGTTTTAAGCTGTAGCTCTTGATCCTTCTATTTCTATTCCACAACAGCTGGACTCCTCATCCACATACATCTGCTAGCTTGAATAAGAATTCAAAGATAACATTTTAAATAAAATAAAATGCATAAAACTTGTATAAACCATGTTTAATTGTAACTTTTTTCCTTGCATCAACCTGGTTCAGTTGGTATTCTCTTGCTATATATATGAGAAAGTTGTATATTCCAAACACAGGCCAAAACTTGAGCACATAATTCAAAGTAACACCAAGTGATGCCACATTGTTGGAAGTTGTGTTCTTTAAAGCCCATGTTAAAATGATCTGTGGATGCAATATTCAAAAGAGCAGTTGGGTTTTCAAAGTGTTTTGGTCAGTACCCCTTCCTCAACTGTCACCAATGAGACAAGGTAACTGTTCAATTGCTTTTCATAACAAATCATTTCACTTCATAAGTAGTTCTTTACATGAGAAATATTTTGGAATATCTGAGAGACTGAAAAGTGTAAAATAATTCAGTTTCCGATTCTAAAATCTGATAATTTTTAAAAATTCAATCATGAGATGTGGGCATCATTGGCTGGGCCACTATTTATTGTCCATTCTTAGTTGCCCTTCATAAGGTGGTGGCAAGCTGCTACCTGAACTGCTGCAGTCCATTTGCTGTAGATTGACCCATAATGCATTTAAAGAGGGAATTCCAGGATTTTGACTCAGCAATAGTGAAGGAACAACATATTCATTTCCGAGTCAGGATGGTGAGTGGCTTGGAGAGGAGCTTGCAGGTGGTGATGTTCCTTATGTCTGCTGCCCTTGCCCTTCTAAATGGAAGAGGTCTTGGGTGTGGAAGGTGCAGTCTAAGGAGCCTTGGTGAATTTCTACAGTGTATCTTTTAGGCGATATATACAGCTGCTACTGAGATTGGTGCTGGAGGGAGTGGATTCTTGTGAACATGGTGCCTATCAAACATGTTAACTTTGTCCTGGATGGCGTCAAGCTTTTTGAGCATTCTTGAAGTTGCACTCATCCAGGCAAGTGGGAGAATTCTATCACACTAATGATGTGCCTCGCAGATGGTGGACTGGCTATAGGGGGTAAAGAGGTGAGTTGCTCACTGCAGGATACCCAGTTTCTGCCCTGCTGTTGTAGCCACTGTAGTTATATGGCTAGCCCAGTTTGAGTTTCTGGTCAATGGAATCCCCCAGCATATTGATAGTGGGGATTCAGTTAGGATAATGTCATTGAATGTTAAGTAATGATAGTAAGATTCTATTGTGTAACATTATCCTAAAAGAATTAGAATTATAAAATATTTCCATGAGATTTTTATGTATGGTAGCTTAAAATGTGCACCTGAACATTTTCTCTTTTGCTAGTTGGAATGCTAATTAGTACCTAAATTGAAACAGCAAAGGACGTAGATGACTGCTGTTAAGCTTGTGTAGTCTCACCACATAGGCCTACATTTTACTTTTGGATGTCGGTTTGCTCGCTGAGCTGAAAGGTTCATTTCCAGACATTTCGTAACCCTACTAGATAACATCTTCAGTGGGCCTCAGATGAAGCACTGCTGAAAATTCCTGCTTTCTATTTGTTTTGTTTAGTGATGACAAAGGTGTCATCCACGTAGCGGACCCAAAGTTTTGGTTGGATGGTTGGCAGAGTTGTTTGATCAAGCCTTCGCATTACTGCCTCTGCTAAGAATCCTAATATCGGTGATTCCATATTGTTTATTTATTGTCATCACTAAACAGAACAAATTAGAGAAAACCTACAAGACCATCAATAATATCCTTACTGGCATAAAATTCACTAAAGAGGAGGAAAGCAACAACAAACTGCCAGAGCAGAGGAAAATCACCTATACTATGTATTCAAAAAGAATGGGTACCCAATGAACACAGTCCGCCAATTTCTCAGCGATAAACCCAAACAAGCGGACAAAACACGTCCAGAAACCCTAGCCACTCTCCCCTACATCAAAGACATCTCAAAAATGACTGCCAGACTACTCAGACCCCTTGGCATCATAGTAACCCACCAACACACTAAAACAGCAGCTAATGAACTTGAAAAACCCTATACAGACAACAACCAAAACTAATGTCACTTACAAAATACCGTGCAAGGACTGTCACAAACACTACATTGTACAAACAGGCACAAAAATAGCCACCAGGATACATGAACACCAACTAGCCACAAAAAGACATGACTCTCTCTCACTAGTATCCTTACATACGGATGAGGAAGGACACCACTTCAACTGGGACAACACATCCATCCTAGGACAAGCCAAATAAAGACACGCATGAGAATTCCTCGAAGCACAGCATTCCAACCAGAACTCTATCAACAAACACATCGAGTTAGACCCCATCTACCACCCCCTGAGGAAAGGAACAGGAAGTGACTTCACCACAGGAAATAACATCACCAACCGAAAGAAACCCAAACGTATAAATAGAAAGCAGGAATTTTCAGCCGTGCTTCGCCTGAGGCCCACTAAAGATCTTACCTAGTAGGGTGACGAAACATCTGGAAATGAACCTTCAAACTCAGCAAGCAAACCTACATCCAAAACCTCAACCTATGCTACAAATCTTCTCAAAACTAGCTAAGTTTTACATATAGCTTTGTGAAGTAGGGGATCGTACAGCGCTTCTAAAGTGGTAGCCCTGCATCCAAACAGGTTATTGTGGATTTGCAGATTGAAATTAGAATTGAAATTTGCATCAACACTGCTTGGTTTGGAGGAAGAATTGCTGGAAAGTTTGTTCAGCTACAACAAAGTGTTGAAATTGATGACCTTCATAATATTAATATGAATGCTAATCTGGATAATTATTGTATGAGGCTTAATTAAGACTGAAAACTATAGGTAGAACAAAACTAATTGCTGCAGGCATTACTCATTTACACTACAGAATACACTTCATTTTTCGGAATATTACTAACAATAAAGATTCATATCACAATATTTGAATTAGAAGGAAGTTGACGGCAATGATATTAAAACCACCTTGTTTTACTGGATGGTAAGAATGATGTGAATGCTTGGTTAACCTACTGATGAGTGAAAAAAATACATTATCCTACAACATGAGGGAATAAAAAAAAATTCATTCTGACAACACTTTTGTGCATTTATTCCCCAGTAGCTGATCCACAATAGCACCAATTAAGAAAAATAGGCAAATTGCCATTAACCAGAAAGACAATTGGAGCATGGAGACTTATCTTAAAATAAATTGGTAAATAATCTTTTTTATATATTACCATTCATTTAATTGATAAATTTAATTTTGGAAAATTACTGATGCTTTTTAGTCAGGTGTTAATTCACATAAATACACCAAGATTATAGTTTGGATTAGAGGCTAAGTGTACAAATATACTGTGAAATTCTGCTGTGATATTCAATTATTGCCACTTGTTGACCCTCAAAATGCCCTTGATTGGCGCATGGCGCTTTATCAGAAGAACAGCCAAACTGTCTCAAAAGAACGTCTCTCGACATAGTGGGCATGATGATTTGTTGCTTGAAGTAAACCACCTGTACTGTAAACAAAAAATTTAAAAGTTAGTAAATAGATTATTTAATACTAATGAAGAAAAATATAAAAACATTGCAAACATTGGTTCAGCAAGTCTGTGGCACTTTCAGAGCTTAAAAGCACGTTTTTTTTCTAAACATAAGCACAATCAAATTCTTCCTCATTTTAACTTTAATTTTCAATTATAGATAAATATCACAAAGAGAAATACAGGAAGTTTCAGCTATATGATTGTCCATTCATTTGAATCCCAGAATATTTTCAAAGATTGCATTAATCAGTTTTGCTGCACTGTGCACACATTGTCTCTTCAGTGCCAGATAACGTTGATAGATATTAAAGGTTTCCTAGTCCAGATGATTTGTATATATGATGTCAGAAGAAAGAATGAAAGATATACTGCCAAATTTTTATCTTGTTTCCATTATTTATTTACACTTCACTGATACTTGTCCATGTTTGAAAATCTCAACCTCACAGTAGAAATTAGTGCAATCTTACCATTCATATGCAGTAGTATCGCAGTCCAAAGAAAATTACTGCTTTTAGCATAACACTGAATAGTAACAATCTACTTTTTTTATTAAATATTACTTAGTGATTTTAACAAGTTGTGGATTTTTTCAGACAAAACAATTTGACAACAGTGAAACATTTCAGAACGATCTGAAGAAATGAGAAAAATTAGAAAATAAAACTGAAGACTACTAAAAAAGTTGAATGAATGGCCAGAAAGACAAATAAATTCCAAGGGGGTTAGAAAATTTTAACAATCCATTAGTAATGTTCATGATAGTGAAGAATAAGTGCAGTTCTTTAAAGCCAAATATTTACATTTTTGCAACATTTCATTATTGGAGAAAAAGTTAATTTCTTTGTCATTATTCAAGCAAACAGCTGAAATTATGCAGCAGCACAGGTGTATGGTGACACAATAATTTAAAACATTTGAATTTTAATATATGTAAGGTAAAACAATCGGATTGAATTAATGAATGTTACATTTGCCTCACACTTGATTGTGACCAACTTCTTAAGGAAACCTACTTTTATTTATTAAACGTGAAACCTTTATTCATCTTCTCAAGCAACAACAACCAGGATCAAAGTGCTAGCTAAAGTCATGTGACATCAGAACATTCTATACAAAAATGTCAAAGGATCAACCTATTTTTATTAATGGTGGATTGGTTCAATTTTGATATAGCAGCCTTTCAAATATGCATGTAACAGAACATATTAGGTGTTTATTGAGAATCACTCTCACCTCCAAAACAGGTGGTAGAGCAAACAGAAAGAAGAAGCATGAACAATGGAAGACTTCTATTTTAATGAAGGTGAACTAAAAGGAAAATAGTACATTTAAAGTTTAAAAATTAAGGACAAATATATGATGTGGATAAGGAGGTAAGTGCTGCAAAGGTTTTTGTGTTTTTGATTAAAATTTCCCTTTAAATTTTATGTTAGTTAAAATAAATTGATAGTTGTTGCACTGACAAAACAACAAATGCTATTTGAATACCTTTAATGCAACAATAAATCAATGTGTGAACTTAAAGCTTACAAGTTCATTAGCCCACCAAGAAAGTGAACCACATGTGTGTTTCTGAAAAGCAATAGCTTCAAGACTATTGTTAACATCCAGTTGTGTACGATTTGAGCCAATGACTTAATGATTTTAGCCTGGGTCTTTAGACTACTGGTCCAATAGTATTTAGTAGTTCACCACCACACCTCACAAAAGAAGAAATAAAAAGCTTTTGTAAAATAAAAGTTGCAAAATTAGCATTGCATTTCCATTTATGCTATGCACCCTGATGCTTCAAAGTTGCAAATTCTCACAAGGGAGCAAAAAAACTGAATAAAAATGTGGTTTTAAAAATTCAAAGGAGTTGGTGTCAGATTCGCATACCGTAAAATGGTGAAGTTCATGTATATCAGAGAGCAAACAAAGGATTGATTTCAAAACCCAACTGGTCTATGAATGGTTTTCAAAGATGGGAATAAGTCACCCATAACTGGGCTTGTTTACACATGACTTCATTCTTGCATTACTGGTTACCTCCTAATGCTAAGGTGGACAATACATGCTGTTAACTCATTTAAAAATGGTCACCGTTTACAATTTCACTGTTTGTGACATTGTGACAGGAACACTCACTTATGAGTTGCGGGACTTTCCAGTGTTTGAACTGGAATTCATTCTGTAATTATTCTAAGGTGAAAGATTTAAAAGGGACCTAAGAGGCAACATTTTCACATATGTATAGAACAAGCTGCCAGAGAAAGCGGCGGAGACTGGTACAATTACAACATTTAAAAAGCATCTGAATAGGAAGGTACATGAATAGGAAGGGTTTAGATGGATATAGGTCAAATGCTGGCAAATGGGACTACATTAATTGAGGATATCTGATTGACATGGGTCAGTTGAACCTAAGGGTCAGTTTCCATGCTGTACATCTCTATGACTGTTAAAACAGAGGAAAAGCATAGTATATACTTGCCCTATTAAAGAATAATACATAACATAAAATTGTCTATGATGCATTATTGGTGAAAGGAATAATTATTAAAAAAAATATAAAGACCTTTTGATGTCCACAATTCTCCTGATACCAATATGGAAGCTACAACTTGAAAAAGATTCTGATTACTGATATTATTGACAACTTTTAAATTTGTTTTTCAAGTTTAAACAACTTACCAAGCAGGCCGAGTGGAACTTTTTTTTGCAGGTTCTGCAGGCTTTCTTCGGAAGCGAATAGTTAGAGCCATGGATTACTGAGAAGCAGATCATGCATTCCTCTGTTCCTTCAAATCGTTTGTCAACATTGCTCTTCCACAATGCAAGGCCTTCTATGATGCTACCATTCTATGGAAAAACCACATGAAGCAATAAAGCTGTATTGTTAATTAGGAATGTTCCAGAAACTACAATAATCTCTGTCAGTAAACAAGTTTTTAAACCATTTTAAATGGGGCCAAATGGCATACTCCTACTCTTGATGTCACTACCAATCAATCAACTTCTCATTTTAATTGAGGTTCATGGGAAGGACCTATCTGCTCCAATAAAGTGGGTTGGTATTTTAAATATTGTCATGAGGTTTCATTGTTATTCAACATTTTGAATTTAACTATGGAAAGCCAAGTTTCCCGAACCTCTGAAAACTTGGCAGTTACACACAGGTGGATCGTGGAGGTTCAATGTCTTTCCCCTTATATAGTGGATTCCATGTACTGGCCTGAGCAATTTCCCAACATCAGAAAACACCCACCAACTACCACCCTGCCATTTCACCCAACAAGATGAGATTTTTGATCCACATCCTTGGATTGCACTTCCTCACTCCAGATTGGCTCATACTCTCCTGCTTTCCCATCCAAGTGGAAACCAAGCCTGTCAGTCAGGCAGTTTCTGGGTAAAGAACCTGTGGATGACACTATCAGATGGTAAGTAGTAAGAGGTGTAGGGAATTTAGCACATCGAGACACTGAGTCACTGTTGAATAATATCGTAGCCGATTTGATTCTTAACTTCATTGTTCTGTCTGTCTCCCATTACCCATTGCTCATTTTAGATCAAAACTCTGCGGAACTCAGGGTTGAGTAAATCCAATGGGCATTCAGTGAACCTGGTTCCAGTTTTCACAATGAAAGAGAACTCCAAAGACTAACTGGCCATTTGAGAGATGGAATCCCTCCTCAGCTCAGCTTTAACTATTAGGTCCATCACTAAAGGTGTGCAAAGGAAAAACATTTCCGTGGGATTTAAACAAAAATTAGATAGTTTATGGGTTTGTGCTTACTCTGGCCACGCAGCTACTTAAATGTCTTAACTCACCTTACAGAAGCATTATAAAACATAACCAAGGCAAAAATATTATATTGAAGATTTTATATACCATGTATATGCAAATGTTGTACTACGACCACATTAAAGCAAGTAGTTTGATTTTACAAGGCTCCCAGAACCACTCTACCTGACATGATAGTTTTGTAATTTTGCTTAAAGATAAGACTTTTATTCTTTCATTCTCCTGACCCAATTTTTTTTTGCAAAATTATTTAGTTGATAATGAAATCTAATTTTTTTTTTGTTAATTCCTACTGATGATTAACAGCTGTACCAGAAGGTCTCTAAAGAACAGTCCATTGATCAGGTAGTAAATGGCCATGAGTAAGGCTCCCTTTTCTTCTCGTGGTAGTGGAGGCAATATTACGAGGTCTCAGCAGTCTATTGTCTAAGCAGCCTCTGTTCATGTGAGAATCTCAAGATCAAGTGCTGGCAAATTGTTTAACTCTATTCCCATCTGAAGTTTCACACTCACTTTGGAATGGAGGTCAAGAGCTGAAACACTAGCACATTTTCTGCTCTCTAGTTCAAGAGCACAAAACGTCCAAACTGTTATAAATCTTGAATTTGTTAGGTCAGTTGAGACTAGGACACCACTTTTTGCAGGAGGAAAAATATCTTTGCCCTGAAGTTTTTCCCCTGAACTTGGCCTCCCTTATGGTTACAGGATTAGGACTGGACAAGCTGTGGTTTAAAAGACCAGTTGTCATCCCAGAAATGAGATTTGAGTCCCCAGAGTATGGAGATTAGAACAGGTAAGAGCATGTTTGTGGTCAGTGCATTTCATTTGGATGGCCAAGATACCCCTTTGGAGAGTGAAGTACTCCTATGGGCATGGCCCGATAAAACCTTTGGCAATGATCCTTAAGGGCAGGGGTGAGGCTGGCACCTGGCATCTTTTCCATTTAGGGGTGGAGGGGGAAGGGGGAGTGAAAGATTCTGGGCTCTCCAGAAAATTGTGCACAAATGGTGCAGAAAACTCTTGGGACTGTCAAACATGTCAACCTGTCAACAAGTGTCAAGGTCTCAAAATACAGAAGTTACTAATGGAGCAGAAACTGAACTGAACAAATAAAAACTGTGGCCACAACAGCAGGACTTAGGCAGAGAATTCTGCAGCAAGTAACACCTCCCGACTCCTGTAAACCTATCCAGTCATGTCAGGAGTGTGATAGAATACTCTCGACTTGCCTGGATGAGTGCGATGCTAACAACACCAACACGAACAAGCTCAACACCAACCAGGGCAAAGAAGCCCAATAGATTGGCACCCTATCTAACACCTTCAATATTCACTATCAACATACAGTGAATACTATCTTCAAGATGTACTGCAGCACCCTGTCAAGGATAATTAGGCATAGGTAATAAATGCTGGTCGAACCAGTGGCACTCATATCCTTGTGACTGAATATAAGGTTATGATAACAATACTTTCCTCAATAGAGTGCAGACTGCAATCGATCTACATTTTTTCTGGCTTGGTGCATGGGTACTTGTAGAAAGCGAGGATTGCAAATGCTGGAGATCAGAGTCGAAAAGTGCGGTGCTGGAAAAGCACAGCAGGTCAGGCAGCATCTGAGAAGCAGCAGAGTTGATGTTTTGAACATAAGCTCTTCATTCGTAATAAAGAGTTTATGCTCAAAATGTCGACTCTCCTGCTCCTCGGATACTACCTGACCGGCTGTGTTTTTCTAGCACAGCAATCTTCGGCATGGGTACTCATGAATTTTTAAAATTCATTCTTTGGATATAGATGTAACTGGCTCAGTATTAGCTATCCCCAGGTGCCCTTGAGAACTGGTGGTGATTTGCCATTTTGAACTTATGCAGGCTTGTGCTGTAGGGACATCTATCGTGCTGGTAGGGAGAGAGTTCCAGAATTTTGACTCAGTGACAGTGAAGCAATTGTGAATTATTCAAGTCAGAATAGTGGCTTGAAGAGGAACTTGCAGGTGATGATGTCTCATGTGTCTGCTGCCCTTATCCTTCTAGATGATAGAGGTCATGGGTTTGGAATGTGCTGTCTAAAGATCCTTGGTTAATTGCTCCCTTTCCACCCATCAGACTTTATGGAGTGAAGGAATCAAAAGATGTACCTAAGATATACTAAATTAGACGGCAAAAATTCGAGGTTTTCCTCCACTATTATAACCTACCAATAGTAAGCCAACATAGGTGACTAAATATCTGTATTTGACTAACTGATGCACATGTAAACTCCTCAAACACTCATGTTCCTGCGCACTGTGTTAACATAAAAACTATTCTTCTTTTAATATGACTCAAAGGTTCTAGATGTACAGTGAAATCCAACTCCAAGTTCCCTTTAAAGGTGCTTTTACTTTCCACATGTGTCCCCACCTCAAATCTTAACAAATAACAAGATCAACAAAATCCCTTGGAGGCGACAGCAATCCCAAGAACTGATGAAATAAAAAGTACATACACCATCTTTGTCCACTGGATGGTTTTACAGTTTGCATAAACTGGTAAGGAAAGGTTAATACTTAGAATGAAAAATTAACATACTATTTATTGTGAATTCTCTACCTAGTGTCAGGCTTTTAAATCAGCATGTATAAAGTTCAGAGTTTTCCCATGATTTGATTGAACCTATACTGCATTTCACCATTTTTAAAAACTGATACCTTCAAAAATGGTATAACCTAGGCAGACTGAGGAAATTTATTAACAAACAAAAAGGAGGGTTGATGTATATTCCAAGTGTAGGCCTTGGAAGTATAGCTCCATTTTGGAGCTGATAAAAAAGGGAGTTTTGCTGTCATCCAAGGGGAGTAATACCTTCTCAGAAAACAAATACAAGTGTTAAAAAATCCTAAAACACGGTACTGTTAATATTTTAGGAACCTCCATAATGTTAGGATTACTCCAGTCAGCTTAAAAAAAAGATTCCTGATGAAGGGCCTTTGCCTGAAGGGGTTTCGTATGCTTTCCTTTATTGGTCAGAGTATTGAGTACAGGAGTTGGGAGGTCATGTTGCAGCTGTACAGGACATTGGTCAGGCCATGGTTGGAATATTGTGTGCAATTCTGGTCTCCTTCCTATTGGAAAGATGTTGTGAAACTTGAAAGGGTTCAGAAAAGATTTACAAGAATGCTGCCAGGATTGGAGGATCTGAGCTACAAGGAGAGGCTGAACAGGCTGGGGCTGTTTTCCCTGGAGTGTCAGAGGCTGAGGGGTGACCTAACAGAAGTTGACAAAATTATGAGGGGCATGGATAGGATACATGGGCAAAATCTTTTCCCTGGGGTCGGGGCGTCCAGAACTAGAGGCGTCCAGAACTAGAGGCGTCCAGAACTAGAGGCGTCCAGAACTGGTACAATTGCAACATTTAAAAGGCATTTGGATGGGTATATGAATAGGAAGGGTTTGGAGGGATATGGGCCGGGTGCTGGCAGGTGGGACGAGATTGGGTTGGGATATCTGGTCAGCATGGATCGGTTGGACCGAAGGGTCTGTTTCCATGCTGTACATCTCTATGACTCTATGACATAACCTTGTTAAAGGAGTAGTATCGTCACACCTGTGTAGTTTAGACAGATTAAAAGAAAGTAAAGAACACGTCTCATGCTTTAGCCACAGGAGAAAATAATTCTAAAATATTGAGAAACAAGGGAAAGGAACACTTGAAATCAATTTTCAGTAAAAGTCAATCTTGTTATTAATGTAGGTTAGTTTGAACAGATGTTAAAATAACGTTAAAATAACGAATTTGTGTGTGATCTTACAGTACCTGAAGATTAAGAAATGTATTTAGTTGCAACATCCAGTGGCGCCACTGCTGGACAGCCACACCAACTCGCTTCCCACTTTCTACAGTGATTGATCCAAGGGGATAGTTTGTTGGTAACTGTATAATGAGCTCAATGAATATGTCATCCACAGAATAAGTAGCAAGTACCTCTCGGGCCACAGGACGAGCTTTCACCTAATAAAAAAAAAATTTTAAAAAGTGATTTAATTTTTTTTTGAAAACAGGCTCTTAGAACAGGCTATAAATGTACTAAAAACTATGAAAATGTGCTCTAGTAATCTAATCAAGCTTTTAAATGATCAAAGAAATGGTACAGATTAACTGCATGGCAGAAGGATTTACTCATAATATTGACTAGAATGGCAATTTTGATCAATCAGAAATGCAAATCAGTGACTATCATGTGTTTCTAAGCACAATAGTAGGATCAACCAAGGCTAGTTACAATGAAGGTTGAAGAGTGATATTACGAACTAATGTCTCCAATCCTTTGGGAATATAACTGGTAGAAAGAAAACGTGGTGAATGCATCATGAAACTCGACATAGAACTCTAGGCATAATCATGTGGGCTATTTACAATTTATAATTATTTGTTCTAAAAATATAACACTTTTTAACATTAACTTCTTAGCAGATGTGGCGTCGATGTTGTTTGTAAAACTGCATTCACTCTAGGTTGGTTTGTTAGTACTCATGTGAAACATAAATGCCTGGTTCTTTGTAACATTGCCAAGAAGATCTGCTGTCTTGACGTTGATTTTTGTAGTAATGACTGCAGTTCTCCAACTGTGCAAATAGCTTAAAAATGAAATAGCATGTTACGAGCATAAGTGTACACAAATGATAATAACATACACACTGGTTGTCAGCGTGAGCTTGTTGAACAAATATTTAATATATGCACATATTTGATTTTGATGGAGTAGAGGTAGAGTAATAGAGATGTACAGCACAGAAACAGACCCTTTGGTCCAACTCGTCAATGTTGACTAGATATCCCAACCCAATCTAGTCCCACTTGCCAGCACCTGGCCCATATCCCTCGAAATCCTTCCTATTCATATACCCAATGGCGCAATTGTACTAGCCTCCACCACTTCCTCTGGCAGCTCACTCCATACACGCACCACCCTCTGTGAGAAAAAGTTGCCTCTCAGGTCTCTTTTATATCTTTCCCCTCTCACCCAAAACCTATGCTTTCTAGTTTTGGACCCCCTGACCCTAAGGAAAATACTTTGTCTATTTATCCCACCCATGCCCCTCATGATTTTAAGGTCACCCCTCAGCCTCTGACGCTCCAGGGAAAACAGCTCTAGTCTATTCAACCGCTCCCTATAGGTCAAATCCTCCAAACCTGGCAATATCCTTGTAAATCTTTTCTGAACCCTTTCAAGTTTCATAACATCTTTCCGATAGGAAGGAGACCAGAATTGCATGCAATATTCCAACAGTGGTCTAACCAATGTCCTGTACAGCCGCATCAAGACCTCCCAACTCCTGTACTCCATACTCTGACCAATAAAGGAAAGCGTACCAAACACCTTCTTCACTATCCTATCTACCTGCGACCCCTCTTTCAAGGAGCTATGATCCTGCATTCCAAGGTCTTTTTGTTCAGCAATACTCCCGAGGACTTTACCATTAAGTGTATAAGTCCTGCTAAGATTTGCTTTCCCAAAATGCAGTACCTCACATTTATCTGAATTTAAACTCCATCTGCCACTTCTCAGCCCATTGGCCAACCTGGTCAAGATCCTGTTGTAATCAGTGGTAACCTTCTTTGCTGTCCATTGCTGATAGAAAATCAGCAAACTTACTAACTATACCTCTTATACTCACATCCAAATCATTTATATAAATTATGAAAAGTAGTGGACCCAGCACCGATCCTTGTGGCACTCCACTGGTATTAAGAACATATAAAAATAGCAATGATAAAATTGGTGTCATAGTCCAGGAAAAATGACAGAGCATTTCCACAGCTTATTGGCCTGTTGGTATAAATGAATTTTGTCCTCTGCAGAATTTAGGTGTTTAAAAGAGATAGAAAGTGCTATTCAAAGAGCAATCGTACATTTAAGTGACCCCAAATCTCAATCCATTTTGATATTCAGCACAGAAACACATAATTTGGCATTTATGCTGTACATGAGTACTACCAAACCAAACCAGAGTGAATGCAGATTTACAAACTACATTTACATCCTACCTGCCAAGAGTTATATTAAAAAGTGTGATATATATTAAATTTACATTAAAAATATTCTGAGATATTTATGCCTAGAACTTCAAGTTGAGTTTGCATCCTTTGTCCCTGGCAGTGTGGGTGTCACATGTTGTTCATTTACTTTAGCATGGCACAGTCTGACTCTATATCAGGGTGCTGCTCCTCATAACATCGAAATATCAGAATTGAAACAAGTGTTGGTCCATCTTACCATAAACTCTTTCATCAGTTCTCCCTTATCATCATTTTGACAATTACATCATTCTGATGTCCTCAGTTATGTTTGGTGTCAAGTTGTGGACAGTGTATTATGATGATCAAGAAGACATGGCTCAGTGAATACTACCGTTGACACCCGGTCTAGTACTGCTATCAACATTGCAGCTGGTAATTTCTTTCCTTTGTTTTTATTTGGCAAAGTAAATATTTACCTTTAAAGTGAGTGAGACCATAGCTAACAGAACTATGTACCGGTCTCATCACAATTGACATCTTTAAGCTGCAGAAGCAACACATTTTCTAGTCACTTTTCTGCAGCTGCGACATTTCACTTTTTGTTTGAACAGTGGATCCCTATGTTGTGATATGAATTTCATTTGAGAAGCCGCTCTTTCAGGAAATAAAATCAAGCATGCATATAGTGTTTCAGCTCAATATTTGGCTTTATTATGTTAGAAAGGGCCACAGGGAAGCACACACTTTCTGAAGCCAGCACAAATGTGCCTCTCTAACCTTCATCCATGTGCTTTTTCTCTCTCTGGATTGGAACTTTGATAGCAGTCCTTCATTCTGTTAGAGAGTCATACAGCATGGAAACAGATCCATTGGTCCAACTCATCCATGCCAACCTAACCAGTCCCAAACTAAACTAGTCCTACTTGTCTGTGTTTGGCCCATATCCCTCTAAACTTTTCATATTCATGAACCTATCCAAAAGACTTTTAAATGTTGTAATTTGATTGCATGTAGCATTTCCTCTGGCAGTTCATTCTATATATGAACCACCCTCTCTGTGAAAAAGATGACCCTCAGGTCACTTTTAAATTTTTCTCCTCTCACCTTAAAAAATGCCCTCTAGTTTTAAACTCCCATGCCCTAGGGAGTTGGGTAGACCTTGGCTATTCATCAATGCCCCTCATGTTTAATAACTTCTATAAAGGTTACCCCTCAACCTCCTATGCTCCAGTGAAACCCTCCAGTTCTGTTAACATCCAAGTAAGTCTTTTCTAAACTCTCTCCAATTTAATAATATCTTTTCTATGGCAGGGCGACCATAACTGTATATAGTACTCCAAAAGTGGCCTCACCTATGTCCTGCACAACCTCAATGTAATGTCACAACTCCTATATTCAAATGGTCTGAGCAATGAAGGCAAGCATGCTACATGCTACATGCCTTCTAACTACCCTGTCTACCCATGACGGAACTTTCAAAGAACCAAAGTACCTCCAAGTCTCTTCATTCAACAACACGACTCAGGGTCCTACCATTAACTGCACCATTAAAAGTCTTGCCCTCATCTGTTTTACCAAATTGCGACTCTCGCATTTATCCAAATTAAACTCCATCTTCACTCCTCAGTCCATGAGCCTAATTGAATAAGATCCCTTTGTAATCTTAGATAACCTTCTTCACTGTCGACTATACCACCAATTTTGGTGTCATCCACAAACTTACTAATCATGCTCCCCGAATTCTCATCCAAATTGTTTATATAAATGACAAAAGTGAACCCAGCACCAATCACTGCAGAACACTGCTGGTCACAATCATACTGTCAAGCCAATTTGTATCTAACTGGCCAGCTCTCCCTAAATCCAATATGATTTAACTTTACTAATTATTCTCCCATTCGCAACTTTGTCAAAGGCTTTACTAACGGCAAGGTATTGGAGGTGTGTTTTGGGAGATCAGGGTGCAATACTAGAGAGTGCTGCCTCAGCTTGAGCAACTTGTCTATTTTGTTCAGAGCAAAGTTTCGTGTTGAGGCTCTTCAGTCTTTGGCTTTCTTGCCACATTTGCTGCTGCACTTAGTTGTGATTAATTGAAAAGTTAACACTTACAATTAGTTAGAAGGGCCTAAAGATTAAAGGTAACTGCATTCTAAACAAGTTTACGTCATAATGACATGGAGGAGGCAACTTGGCTCAACAAGTCCACGCTTGTTCTCTGTAAAGCAATCCAATAAGGTCCAATCCCTGCTTCATCCCCAAAGCCTTGCAAGTTTAGTTCTCTCAAATGCCTTCCATTCAATTTTCTTTAGAAATCATAATTGTCTTCCCTTCTTTTATTTCTAGAGAGAGGAAGCTCCAGATCACTTTCAATTGCTGCACAAAGAAATTCTTCCTCAGGTTGTTCTGATTTTCTTGGCTAAATCCTTACATTTATGACCATTATGATGTTTTTGCATCATCAGCTGATGTCAAGATCTTTTCTCTGTGCACCTTGTCTAAACTGTCATTGTCTTGTACATCTCCATCAGATTTCCCCTGTCACAACCCAGCTTCTTCAATCTAATTTTTCAGCTGAAATCCCTCCTCCTTGGAACTGTACTGTTAAATCTATACTACATCCCCTCGAGGATCCTCACAATCTAACTCAAGTGTGGTGACCAGAACTGGATATATGCAATACTCTAGTTGGGGCCCAACCAGAGATTTATAAAGGTTCATCATAACTTTCCTGCTTTTGTACTCAAAATCTTGATTTATGAAGCTCACAATCTCTCAAGCTGTCCAGGCTTCAACAATCTGTGCACGTGAACGTTTCCAGGACCCTCTGTCACTGTACATTCTTTAGAACCGTTGCATGAAGACTATATTGCTTCTCCCAAACCTTTCTGCCAAAATGCATCACTTTCCATCTGTTATTGGTCTGGTCCATTCTGCTAGCCTATCTTTTTTTCCTGTTGCTAACATAAGAGCTGACACTGAATAATAGCTGGCGTGCTTAATACATTATAGGCAGTGTCTCGGTAATTGACATAAATTATCGCAAGTATAGCTTTTCATACAGCAAAATTGAATTTTGAATACATTAAAAAGATTACTAACCACCATGCTCTTGAATGACTGTGTACTGGTTTGCACAGCTGAAATTTCCTGTGAAGAAAGGACATTGCTAACATATCTACTTGTGTATTTATCCACTGTGCTGGATACACGCTTGTCTTGATTATTCCACCAAAGTCGAACTGTGGCTGGCAAGTCTTCCAATACGCTGTAATACACTGCACAAGCCAACTTGGGAATCTCTGTGTCCAAGGTTTCTGGCTCTAGCAAAAAAAACCTTATGTCTTAATCTAACACTTAGTAAAGTTGTCTTGAAAACTAAAAATCAAAATTTAAATTACTTAAAAACAAAAATAGAGATGGTTAATACATAAACGTCTGTAGCAGATTTATTTACCACAACAACAGTCTGTACCTATATAGTGCCTTTACTGTCAAAATAGATCCTAAATGGCTTCACAGGAGCGTAAACAGACTAGAGTAAATAACCATCACCAAGCCAAAGAAATCTGAAGCAAAAACAGAAATTGCTGGAGAAACTCAGCAAGCCTGGCAGCATCAGTGGACAGAAAACACAGTCAACATTTCAGGTCAAGTGACCCTTCTTCCGAAGTGAAGAAACATTAGAATAGGTGACTAAACTTTGATGGAAGGTAACTTTTAAGCAGTATCTTAAAAAAGTGGGAGGTTCTGAAAGAACAGCCAAATTTTAATTAAGCTGCAAGCTGAAGCAGAGATGGCGATAGAGAATTATTGCATAATGATATATGATTGTTCAAAAATTAAAAATCATGATTATTTAAAAAGAAAAGGAGCAAAAATCAGGTAACTATAGACAAGATAGCTTAATGTGTTGAATTGGAAAAATGTTAGGGTCTAATACGAAGAATGTAATAGCAGAGAATTTAGAAATGCATAACATAATCAAGTAGAGTCAGCATGGCTTTGTGAAGGTGAAATCATGCCTAACATGTTTACTAGCATTCTTTGAGAAGGTAAGAAGTAGGATAGATAAAGGGGAAGCACTGGATGTAAAATATTTTTTTCCCAGAAGGCATTTGACGAAGGACACCACAGAGTCTGCAAAGGCATATAGGCAGGTTAGGTAATTGGGCAAAATCTTGACAGATGGAATATGTGCAAATATAATGTGAAAACTTAAGGTTATGCATTTTGGCAGGAAAAATAGAAAAACTATTAGTCAAATGGAGAAAGATGGCAGAAAGCTTTGGATCAGGGGGATTTGGCAGTCCTTATCCACAAATCACAAAAAGCTAATGTTCATGTTCAACGGGTAATAAGGAAGGCAAACGGAAAGTTAGGCATTATTTCAAAAGGGAATGAAGGTTTTGCTAAAATTACACAAGGCACCAGTCAAACCATAGTTGGAATACTGTGAATAGTTTTGGGTGCTTTATCTAAGGAAAGGCATACTAGCATTGAAGTTGTAGGCGGCACAGTGGTTAGCACTGCTGCCTCACACAGCGCCAGAGACCCGGGTTCAATTCCCGCCTCAGGCGACTGTGTGGAGCTTTTGCACATTCTCCCAGTGTCTGCGTGGGTTTCCTCCGGGTGCTCCGGTTTCCTCCCACAGTCCAAAAATGTGTGTACGTTAGGTGAATTGGCCATGCTAAATTGCCCGTAGAGTTAGGTGAAGAGGTAAATGTAGGGGAATGGGTCTGGGTGCGTTGTGCTTCGGCGGGTTGGTGTGGACTTGTTGGGCCAAAGAGCCGGTTTCCACACTAAGTAATCTAAATGTAGAAAAGTTAGTCCAGAGAAGGCTCACTATGCTGACACCAGGTATTGAGAAACTAAATTGTGAGGTAAGAGTGAGTAGTCTGGGCCTGTACTTGTTAAAATATAAAAGAATGAGGGTCAACATTGAAACATACAAGATTCTTAAATGGACTTGACAGGGTAGTTGCAGAAAGATTGTTTATCTTAGTGGGAGTGCCAAGTGATAGAAGGTATAACTTCAGAATAAGGGTTGCACATTTAAGACAGAGATGCTGAGGAACTTCTTCTCTCAGTGAATATGTGGAAATCTATACGACAGGAGGCTGATGAGGCTCGGACATTAAGTTTTCTCAAGGCTGAGAGACAGCCTTTTTAATCAGTAAGGGAATCAAGGATTATGGAGAAAAGGCAAAAAAGGAGTTGTAGATTATCTAATCAGCTATGATCTTAATGAATGGCAGATAATACCCAATGGGCTGAATGGCCCACTTCTGCTCCTATGTTTTATGGTCTTCTAAAGGAAGGGCATTTCATGGGAGTCCCACAATGTTATCAACAGTCCAGATAAAGTAAATTACTCAGTCCTCAAATTTATTTAACCATCAACCGTTGGAAAAATCATAACATAATGTCAGGGAGTCTTTGAGCAAAAGTCAGTGCTGCTTTAATGGATTTTAGTGTATATTTCTTTTATCTTCATTTCTATTTATACCTTTGAGAAGAATGGTATGTTTTTCACTGAATAGTGTCCGTTGACCTTTACTGGTAGAATCAGCACTCTGTCCAGAAATAGTTGGATTTTCTGGCATCAATCTGAAGAGATGTTGCAGTAATTTGTGTAGGCATTTACTTTTGCGAAGATAAGTTGCATATATGGCCCGCAACTAGAGAACAGAAAAAAAAGGTCATTTCATAAAAATATTCGATATATGTTATCTTTGTTCCCATCATCTTGCCAAATAAAAATGGTGATGCAATTACAATTATTTCAGGTCTGTTAAATTATCAATTTTTAAGTGGAAACAGTAAAATCATTTATTTGCTTTAACTGGATTATGCTACTTAACTTTATACAGCAACAATGGACAGTTCTATAATTTCAGAGATACTTCTCCATGATTCAAAGATTAAATTAGATTACTTAGAGTGTGGAAACAGACCCTTCGGCCCAACAAGTCCACACTGACCCTCCGAAGAGCAACCCACCCAGGCCCATTCCCCTACATTTACCCCTTAGCCTAACACTACGGGCAATTTAGTATGGCCAATTCACTTAACCTGCACATTTTTGGACTGTGGGAGGAAACCGGAGCACCTGGAGGAAACCCACACAGACACGGAGAGAATGTGCAAACTCCACACAGACAATTGCCTGAGGCGGGAATTGTGAGGCAGCAGTGCCAACCACTGTGCCACCATGCCACCCGTGCTAGATATTACACTAAACACTTAGAAAACATGATCAATTCATATTACAGTTTGCAATAGTTCTGAGCGGGAAAACTCACAAGAGTTTTGCATATGGTTCAGTAGAGAACAGGAAAGGAAATCTTAAGACATAAAATCCCAAGTTATAAGAATGGCTTCGAAATAACAATTTTCTTTCCATTGATTAGATAAAGAAAGACACACTTCAACTTCTAGCATTAAAAGTGCATACATTGCAGCTTTAATTTTTTTTAAAAATTGTGATCATATATGCAAAATGCATGCAAAATTAATAAAGTTTCAAGTGAAAGATTTAGAAAACATACTTGACTCCCATTAAAATCAGTTTGTACTATGTCATGAATTGCATTAATGCATCTTTCTCGCTCAGTAAACAAAGTGAAAAGGTGCATCAATATACTGACTTTCATGTCGAGAAAAAGATTGCATTTTTCAAGTGCAATCTTTGTTTTAGTATACAGGTAGTTATGGGATAAACTCATGTTTTGGCAGTGCGACTTGGCTATAGCGTCACTGAAGAATTAGGAAACAATATTTTCAAGAATGCTTACCTCTGGTCACAATAGCACGATTCCAAGAGGAATCGGTTCGCGTGCTTCGTTCTGCACTTGCGCCGATGGCTGTGCTGAAAATTCCATGCCATTCTGCGCATGCACCCGAGTCCACCCCATTCTGTGCATGTGTGATGTCTGCGCCAGCCTTTGTACGGTTCTGCGCATGTGCAATGTCAGCACTGTTTTTGTGCTGTGCGCATGTGCTCTGTGAGAGGTACTGTACAGAGAGCAGCTTTCTTACGTTTTTTAAATGTACCGTGTTTAATTTTATTTTGATTTGTTAACAAATATGATTTCAACCTTCATTCAGGCTGTGCTATACTTTGCGTTAGACTTTTGAGCCATTGTGAGTGATATTTTTTGCGGGTCTGTCCCAAGCCCACTTTTCCCATAGACCCCACAATTTCTATTAAGTGATTTTCTATTAAGCAAGGTTGTGCCGGAACACAACTATGGCATTAAAGGAGAACTACCTGTAGGAAATACAGGGAACAAGCTTTGCACAGCAAGGCTTGAATAGCAGCAATGCAATAATGTGGATAATGAGAATGGTTGTGGAATAAATGCTGACTGACACACTGAGAAGACCTCGTCTCTTCATTTTCAAAAAGTGCCATAGGAGATTTTTGTGCAAATCTGAGAGATGGAGTCTCTATCTGCTTTTGAGCATATTAAAATAAACATAGATCACAAAGAACAAAAGGAGAACAAAGACAGAAAAATCTGTAAAAACAGTGTAGTCAACAACTATGAAGAATCATTTTGGTCATATACATTTCAGGCCTGATCCAGACACAGTGGCACCTTCCTTTCCAGATACGGTCTGACCTGTTTTGTGTTCCCAATTTTCTACATTCTACAATGTAGGGAAATAGATGGTGACACCTTGCAAAATGTCCATTTACAGAGGAGGAAGTGCTGTATGTCTTGAAACAGATAAAGGTGGATAAATCCCCAGGACCTGATCAGGTGTACCCGAGAACTCTGTGGGAAGCTAGAGAAGTGATTGCTGGGCCTCATGCTAAGATATTTGTATCAACGATAATCACAGGTGAGGTGAATGCCACTGTTTAAGAAGGGTGGTAAGAACAAGCCAGGGAACTATAGACCAGTGAGCCTGACGTCGGTGGTGGGCAAGTTGTTGGAGGGAATCCTGAGGGACAGGATGTACATGTATTTAGAAAGGCAAGGACTGATTCGGGATAGTCAACATGGCTTTGTGTGTGGGAAATCATGTCTCACAAACTTGATTGAGTTTTTTGAAGAAGTAACAAAGAGGATTGATGAGGTCAAAGCGGTAGATATGATCTATATGGACTTCAGTCAGGCATTCGACAAGGTTCCCCATGGGAGACTGGTGAGCAAGGTTAGATCTCATGGAATACAGGGAGAACCCGCCATTTGGATACAGAACTGGCTCAAAAGGTAGAAGACAGAGGGTGGTGGTGGAGGGTTGTTTTTCAGACTGGAAGCCTGTGACCAGTGGACACAAGGATCGGTGCTGGGTCCACTACTTTTCATCATTTATATAAATGATTTGGATGCGAGCATAAGAGGTACAGTTAGTAAGTTGCAGATGACACCAAAATTGGAGGTGTAGTGGACAGCAAAGGAGGTTACCTCAGATTACAACAGGATCTTCACCAGATGGGCCACTGGCCTGAGAAGTGGCAGATGGAGATTAATTTAGATAAATGTGAGGTGCTGCATTTTGGGAAAGCAAATCTTAGCAGGACTTATACACTTAATGGTAAGGTCCTAGGGAGTGTTGCTGAACAAACAGACCTTGGAGTGCAGATTCATAGCTCCTTGAAAGTGGAGTCGCAGATAGATAGGATAGTGAAAAGCGTTTGGTATGCTTTCTTTTATTGGTCAGAGTATTGAATACAGGAGTTGGGAGGTCATGTTGCAGCTGTACAAGACATTGGTTAGGCCACTTTTAGAATATTGCGTGCAGTTCTGGTTTCCTTCCTATCGGAAAGTTGATGTGAAACTTGAAAGGGTTCAGAAAAGATTTACAAGGATGTTGCCAATGAAGGAGGATTTGAGCTATAGGGAGAAGTTGAATAGGCTAGGGCTGTTTTCCCTGGAGCGTCAGAGGCTGAGGGGTGACCTTATAGAGGTTTACAAAATTATGAGGGGCATGGATAGGATAAATAGACAAAGTCTTTTCCCTGGGGTGGGGGGAGTCTTGAACTAGAGGGCATAGGTTCAGGGTGAGGGGGGAAAGATGTAAAAGAGACCTAAGGGGCAACGTTTTCACACAGAGGGTGGTACAGGTAAGGAATGAGCTCGCAGAGGAAGTGGAGGAGCCTAGTACAATTGCAACATTTAAAAGGCATTTGGATGGGTATATAAATAGGAAGGGTTTGGAGGGATATGGGCTGGATACTGGCAGGTGGGACTAGATTGGGTTGGGATGGACTGAAGGGTCTGTTTCCATGCTGTATATCTCTATGACTACAAAATGTTTATTTAGTGCCAATTTTCCATTACCACATGATGATTTGTAATTTTAAACAGTAAGATAAATTTACAAAACACGGTAACATGTTGCAGAATACTTGCACTCTAATCCCCATATCTACCTCAGATGGAGATGCTTTGAAAAATGTTAGAAGAAGCTTCCATGTAAGCAGATATCCCAGAACAGAATAATAAGCTTCACTTAGTGGTTTAATATCTGTGTGCTCTCCAACTGGAATGTTATAGAAAATATTCTCCAAATCTTCCTCCCGAATACCAATTACTGACATAAGTGCTGCAGGTGGTGATCTGAAGGGAGAGAAAGGAAATCTTAAAAGTCTATGCAAGATTAACATGACCACTACCTTAGGGAAACTGTTAATTGGCTCATCTGACCTTTGCTTAATTATGACAATTTCAAGAGTAATTTGAGATTAGAACCTTCCACAAGAAAATAAACAAGCCCCACTTCAAGGAATAATGGAATTATAATTAATTTGTAGTGTTCATAGAACAAAAATACTCTGAGTTAACTAATCAGCAACAAACTGCTTAGTACATTCATGGGGGTTTTTGTAAAGCTCTGCAAAACAGTAAAACTTGGAAGGCAAATGCATATTCATGCTATAGTCACAAATAAATAACCAAAATATCTTATTCACTTGAAGGTTCTTTTGGTTTATACTCTTCCTAAATTTTGTGGTGATCCTTAATGTTGACAACAATAGCACATTTAAATGTTGGAAATGATGAACTATCACAAAACAGATTCCATTACAGGACAGAAACAAACTTAAACAGCAGTTCTATCCATGACTAGGACTTGCAGGAACTTGAAGTAGCTCTAGGATAGACTACAGTAAGATGGAACTCAATTCTTAGCGGCACTTAAAGTCTAAGCATTTTCTTCACCAATTGTAAGAATATTGGAAGAACAATGAAAAGCAATCAAGAGGTCAAAGTTACTTAAAAAAAAACTGCTCAGAGAAAGAGTTAGGCCACTACTCACAAAACATATTCTTCATCATTCCCATTGTCATCATATGATTTCAAATATTCATTGTCAAAGGCAGGTAGTCCTGGCATTAACCTGAGGATTACAATCGAAAGCAAATCAGTCAGAAGGTTTGTTATTTTATTCTCAGAATGTGTTATTTGATCTGCTAACTTGTTTTTTGCCAGTATTTTTCATTCTTACTTCAGTTTTACATCGTTCATAATTTTTGAAAAATGATTATCCCCCTTCCAGAACAAGGGAAAAAAAAATTTGAATTTGAAGTTCATTTTCATATGTTTGTCTTGTTTAATATAAATATACAGTACAAGGCTAAACATCATAAATACTTCTATGCATCTAAAGTTTATTTTAAAATCAGATTCTTGCTTCCTTCTTTAAAACATAAAATTAGATTTAAACAAAAAAGGTTTCAAAAATAAATTGTTGCCTTTATCATTGTGATATCATACACTGGGAGGTTTCCCAATGAGTGTTAGGACAACCATAACCTGCCTCAGCCATTTCGCACAGTAAATTCCTGAATAAATTTCTGTTTATGGAGGATATTTTAACAGAGCAAAAGGCAAGACAAACACCACTTTCCAACAACCACTGTCGCCTCAGTGACAGCTGTAGCAATTGTTAGAAAAAGAACTTCCAATCTTAGCTAGATTGCTCAGGTAGAAACTGAATAGCAGTTAATTGCTGCACAGGGCAAGTGAAAAGTCAACAGGAAAACCAATATGTACCACTCTTGTATACACTCCGGAAATATTCTGGGAACAGACTCAAATAGCCCAAGGGACAGTGCAAAAGAAAATCAATCTTTAATTGGGAATGTATTGATAGCTTGTTAAAGAATACTCTATTGCACATTTAAAAACATACTACTCTAGTCAGCAAACTGAAACTGCTGACTGGAACTGATTCATATTTACGTCAGCAGGTGTACTGTTGCAGCAGATTACCAAACACATTCTTTGAATGTAGTGTTGAGATTAAACACTGACAATTGCTCTGGGGAAGATGGCACCTGTACAAGCCAAAAGCCAAAATAAGGGAGATATGTTTGTTCCATTAAAACAAGGAATAAGGTTTGATTCATTGAATCAATAATTGTAGTTTGATTCAATGATTCAACGAATACAGTTTGTTTCATTGAATGAAAGCGTTAAGCTTGACCCATTGAATGAATGAATGAGAGAAGCTCTACTCATTGAATTGACAAGTGCAGCCTCTTTCATTGAATGAACGTGTGCAGTTTCATTCACGTCAGCAGGTGTCCTGTTGCAGCAGATTACCAAACACATTCTTTGAATGTAGTGTTGAGATTAAACACTGACAATTGCTCTGGGGAAGGTGGCACCTGTACAAGCCAACAGAGCTCATACAGAATTCCTGGCGGGGTATTATGCTAGTGCTGTTGGGAGGACATTAAATTAACTTGGCAGAGGTATGTGAACCAACAGAGAGTACCAGACAGGAATATCAGGGAACACAAGATGCTTGGAGAGATGAATACCACTTGTATAGAGAATAGAAAGTCAAGGTGTGAACTCTTGAGAAAGTAATGAAATCTAAATCAGAATGACAGTAGATGGTGAATGCACGGAGTACAGTAAATAAGATTGGGGAGCGAAAAGGGCAGATTGCCATATGAAAGGCTGATGTTGCAGCAATAACCTTACTCAAGAATAGTAGGGTGTGTGTGTGTGTGTGGTGCCGGGTGGGTTTACTGGATGTTAAATATTCCATGGTACAAGTTGTTCAGAAAGGATAGGAAACAAAGGAGAGGAGAAAAGGTGGTGATGTTGGTTGAGAAGAGCATTGCTGTGCTGGAAAAAAAGAGGATGTCCGAGAGAGTTCAAGGACCGATCAATTTGGCTAGAGTTAAGGAACAAAAAAGAATGCAAGTATATGGATATAGAGGAACAAATCTGCAGGGGTACTAAAGGACAAGCCAGTACAGAATTGTAATAATAGAGGACTTTAACTACCCGAAAGTAGACTGAAATAGTAATAACGTAAAGGTCAGTGAGGGGCAAACATTCCTAGATTGTGTCGGGAAAACTTCCTACAGTAAAGTGTGTCCAGCCCAACAAGAAATAGTGCATTCTTGGACCTGGTTCTTGGAGGTAAGGTGGACCAAACAAATCACGTGACAGAGGGGCATCACTTAGAAGATAGCGATCATTGCATCAAACGGTTTAGGATTACAGCAGTAAAGGATGACAAGCAATCCAAAATAAGAATCATTAAATAGGGAAGAGCTGACTTTAATGGAGCAAGAATAGCACTGGGCCACTTTGACTGGAACAAAAGGTAGACATGAAATACTATAGCTGAATAATGGGGTATCTTCAAAGAGAAGACAGCTCAGGTACAACAGCCTCTCCCTCCAAACCTGACAACGTTCTTGTAAATCTTTTCTGAACCCTCTCAAGTTACACAACATCCTTCATGTTTAAAGTTTTAGACTTTGTTAAAAAGGTAACAGACTAGGTTGACGAGTGCAATGCTGTCCATGTGGTGTACAGACTTTCAAGACATTCGATACAGTGTCACACAAAATACTTGTGAGAAATGTTACAGCTCATGGAATGATTTTGGCAGTAGCAATATGGATACAAATTGGCTGAGTAATAGGCAAGTGTAGTGGTCAATAGATATTTTTAAGACTGGAGGAAGGTGGCAAATAAAGATCAATGAAGTAGTGTGAGATGATGTATTTTTGTAGGAAGAAAATGGACAGACATAGAAAACAGGGGGTTCAATATTTAAAAGGATGCAGGATCAGAAGGACTTGGGTGTATATGTGCATAGTTCATAAAGGTGGCAGAACACATGGGGGGAGCAAATTATAAAGCATACAATAACTTTGCTTTATTAACAAACGAACAGAGTACAAGATCAGGGAGGATATAGGTTTGGATATAGGAGGATATTGCTGAAAATGTGGTGGAGACAGGTTCAATTAAATATTTATGATGGTATTCGATGATTATGTGAATAGAAACAATATGTAATGACATGGGGATAAGGCAGAAGAATGGTACCAAATCATTGAGTTCATTGGATAGCTGATGCAGACACAATGGCCTCCTATAACAAGTCTGTCAATCTCTATAGAGGTAGATCTTTGTCACTTGGATAGGAATCTGGCAGGGCAGATCGCAGGGTCTGACATAAAACCTACCTGATTTCAATGGAATGAAACCTAGACAGCTTCTTTGCAGGTAATGTGATCTGCCCCAAGATATAATGGTGTTATTAAGCTGAAAATCTAACTTGTAATTCCTATATTTTAACCATACGTAAATCTATTCTTTTTCTTACTTGTGCAATATAAGGTAGATTGTAATTTGCACAGGCCGAGCCTTACAGAACAGCAATGGAGCCAAAGTGTTCAGGATCGACTGGAGCTTATCAGGTAAGTTAGTCTTCTGACCAGCAATGAACTTATGTGGCAAACTGTGATTCATCAACTGCTTCAATGGAATAAGTGCAGAAGCTTCACCCAAGGCTGTTAACAGACACATTGATGAAGGGAGAAGAACGGTTCCTTTGCACTCAGCTGCACAGAAAGCAAAAATAAATATTAAACAAAAGGAAGTGAACCTTGTAAATTGATTTTCTTCTCGGCAATACTTTAAACATAGCAATCTACAGCAAGAAGAAACAACACATATGGCATGTTTTCTCAGAATTCAGAATTACTAGTCACCCCTGTATCTGCACGTCAACCTGGTATGATCTCAAATTTTGACCAGTGTTAAAGCTTAATGATAGCCTAACCCAGAAATCAGAACAAAACTCTTGTCTGAATATAATGGCTACCGGATACACCTTATGCCATCATGTAAATTATTCTCTCTCTTCAGGTGTTCAACAATCAAAACACGTTTACCAACTTGAGACCTGGGATTTGAAGCAATAAATTATTCAATTAAACATTATGTAGAAGAACAAACAAGAGATATTTATAACGTTGAATAATGTATTTCCAAACACTGCTTGAACGATGAAAACAACAAAGAAACTGTCTCTGCCTCTCTCTCTCTCTCAAAGCATGAATCATTAACCAGAGTCACTTATAGTAAACGTGCATCAGCATGACTCTTTCTGATTTACCTGACTGGCTTTTAAAACACAAATAACTTTTTCCATGTTCTTGTTCTGTGTTTGAAAACTGCCATTTCGGTTTCTCAAAAAACATACAAATTATATATTTCTGTACTTTTAAAATCAGAATGTAAAGAATTAACAAAAACATACAGATGTTGGTAGAAACTAGGTTTTCAATTCAGAGAGCTGTGTGGGAAAGGAGAGAGTTTGAAAAGTGTGAAGTGCTTACGCAACTAATGGGTAATATGTTGTAGAAAAATTGTGGGATGGGAGGGGAGAAATTGAGTGGAATGCATGGTACAGGTGCCCCACAGCAAAATGTAAAGTGATATAGAGCAGATGTTAATGGCAGAAAATAGATCAGCTCAACTGAGTGCAAACCCAGGCAAACAAGACACTCTGAAATAGATTGGGGGGGGGGGGGGGGGGGGTGGAGAGAGGGGAGAATTCACGGCCAGAGTTGTGAACTCAATGTAGAGCCCTGAAGGCTGGCAGCTGCCTAAGAGGAAAATGAAGTATTTGTCTTCCAGCTTCCTTGGACTTCACTGCAACACCTCAGCTGCGAGAAAGATGGAAATTGGAAGCAAAGTTGATTAACTTTTCCAATTTCATACAAAAGCAGGAAGCAACACTGATGTAACCGACGATGTACCGGAGAAAAAGTTGTGGAAGGAGACTCAAGTAGGACAAGAACAAGGAATGGTCCACATACCCCACAAAGAGAGAGACATAAATAGGACTTGTGGATACCAAAGGCCACATCTTTTTTTTAAAATATATTTTTATTAAGAAAAATAGATCTTTAAATATTACAAATACAAAACAATGCAATTCAAAACAGTACAAAAATAATCCAAAACTAAACCAAATAATAAAAACAAAATTCCCCAGCCCACCCTCCTATACGAATGTATAAACATACATAGAAGTATAAAATTAATAAAAACCTAAACTAGCTATTTAACTAACTAAATAAATACCTAACAACAAACAAATAAGTAGTAATAACTCAGCCCAGCCAAACAAAACACTCGTACATTCACAGTTCCTCCTCCCTGGATATTGGATTCATAAAACACAATTGTTACGGCTATATAAAAGCCCTTGTTAGTGCGGCAGATAAATCTGTGTCCAGGTATTTCAAAAAGGATTGCCATGTCTTGTAAGGATTCTCAGTTTTGTGGTGTACCATACGAGAGAAAATCCAGGGGAATATGCTCCATAACAATCTTCCGCCAACCCGACAGGCCTGGGGGGGTTTTCTGATATCCAACCTAGCAAGATATTCTTCCTTGCACAGAATGTAAGAACATTGAAAAGTTTTGCCTTATGTGAGTCTGCAGGAAATACAATGGGTAGGCCCAAAAGGAGTGAAATAGGGTCCTTTTCCACCCCTACACCTAAACTCCTCTCCATTGCACCCACCATAGCGCTCCAATAAGTTTGAAGCTTGTCACAAGACCAAAGACAATGGGTAAGAGTGCCCATACAGACCTTGCACTTGGGACATGCTGAAGATACCCCTGGTTTAAATTTTGACAAACGGTCTGGGGCTAAGTGGACCCTGTGAAGAATCTTCAACTGTAAAGCATGGGTCCTATTCCAAATTTATATCTTCCTTGCATTCTCCCAAATATCCTCCCATGCCTCTGAAGAAACTTCAACACCCAGCTCTCTTTCCCACATCTTGCAGAGTCGATCAGACTCATCTGAGATGGCACCCCCAATTGGTGATATAGAGTACTGACATAGAGTATGCCCCTCTTTCTATGTCAGATTTGTAGGGATCAGTCAAAAGTGTGGTCTTCTTTCGAATAAAATCCCTAACTTGAAAAAAACAAAAGAGGTCTCTATTAGGTAACTCGTACTTCCGTACTAACTGATCAAAGGACATCATTACATTTCCCTCAAATAAATCACCCATGCAAGATATACCCCTAGCTGCCCAATGTTTAAATCCTGAATCTATCATACTTGGTTGAAAACTTGGCATACCCACTAAAGGTGCAAACAAAGATGTTTTGCCAATATTACCTACCCTCTGCCGAATTGCCCTCCATGCTTTAACAGTATTGATGACTATTGGGTTATAGCAATATTTCCTAACTGTCCTCACCTTGTCCAAAAACAGCAAACTGGTAAGGGGGCACCTTGCCTAGGAGGCTTCGATATCTAGCCATATTGAAAGAGGGTCCCCACAAACCCAATCACTCACGTAGGTCAAAATCGAGCTTAATTGGTAATTTTTAATGTCCGGAAGGTCTATTCCCCCCAATCTGTGAGGCAACTGCAGTTTGGCTAATTTAATGAGGGGCCGTTTACGGTGCCAGATAAAGGAGCTGAACCAACTGTCCAGTCTCCTGAGTGTTTGTTTATTGAAAATCAGGGGGAACATTCGGAGAGGGTATAGCAAACGAGGGACAATATTCATCTTAATAAGCGCTATGTGACCCAACCATGAGACTGGAAGTGCCTCCCATCTTTGGAGATCTTGTTTAATTTTTTCAAATAATTGAGTAAAATTGGCTTTGAACAGCTAATCCAGAACTGGAGTAATGAATATGCCCAAATACACAAACCCCCCCTGTGACCACCTAAATGGGAATCTATAGTCACTCTCAAGGGCCAACTCTTTCGTAAGACCACCCATAGGCATAACCTCTGATTTAGCAAAATTAATCTTATACCCTGAAAAAGCGCCAAACACGTGAATGCATTGTATCAGGCAAGGCACTGAGACTGCTGGATTTGTCAAGAAAATTAGAACATCATCTGCATACAGCGAGATCTTATGTAATTTTGACCCCACTTCAGGAGCTGATATATTGAGATCCCCATGAATAGCCTCTGCCAACAGTTCAATCACCAATGTAAAAAGTAATGGTGAAAGGAGACAGCCCTGCCAGCTGCCCTAGAAATATTAAAATTGCTTGATCGTACCCAGTTGGTAATGACCGCAGCGAGAAGTACACTGTAGAGAACCTTTATCCATCTTATGAAAGCTCTGCCCAGACCAAACCGGTCTAGGGTATAGAAAAGGTACGGCCACTCAGCTTGGTCAAATGCCTTCTCTGCATCTAAAGAAATTAATCCCTAGTATTGACTGCTGTTGACATGCTTGAATTACGTTAAGCAGCCTCCTAACGTTATTGGAGGATCTGCGACCCTTTAAGAAGCCTGTCTGATCCTCTTTAATAATAGAGGTTAACACAGTCTCCAGCCTTAACGCAAGAGCCTTAGAGAGGATCATAAAGTCCACATTTAGAGCGAGATGGGCCTGTATGAAGCACAGTCTTCCGGATCCTTCCCTTTTTTAAGGATAAGTGAAATATTGGCCTCTCTCCGAGATGGTGGGAGACAAAGATGACTGTATGAATCATTAAACATATTCAGCATCTGGCCTGACAGTATACTTATAAATTCCTTATAGAATTCACTGAGAAGTCCATCAGGACTGGGGCTCCACAACCTTTCCAACGCCCCAAGAAATCCTGATGACCTGGGTTGGGTGGGTTAAAGAACCGTCCTGCTCCTGCTGCGATGCGAAGGTCTGCAGTGTGATCTTCTCAGAACGCTGCCATCTCAGATTCCCGGCCATATCTTTTACTTGTGAAAGCGGATTGAGTTTAAAAAACATTGATCAAGTGAGAATGAGCTCAGCCAGGCAGAAGAGGGTGATGGTGGATTGGGGCTATTCAGGTCTCCTTTGTAAAAGACTGTATTTAAATATACTGCCAGACTTGTGAAAAACTTGGGATGCAGTGACTTTTACTAGATTACACTAGGTTTTTCTGAAACCACGGGGTTCATTCATAGTCTCGATTATCACCTAGTTATTTATTCTTCCCTGGTTATATCTTAACTCACTTCTCAGTTTTACTCAATGCGCGCATGCACGCTTGTAGGTTTGCGTTGCATTTTATTCTTCCTTGCATTTCACTAATTCACTCACTTTTATTTAAAAAAGCCTAGCTAAACTGGCTCCTTTTAAAAGATAAATACATCAGGATTGAGAATGGTATCCATGAATGAAGGGATCTTTGCTTCAAGTTAATCATGTTGCGATCAATAGAGGGAAGAGGTTGAATAAAGGATAACCAGTTCCTCCCTCCTCACCCAGAATCATAATGAATTGGGAAATTTCACTCAGGTACAGGTCATAATACTGTCTAGGTTATAGTGTATAAAAATGCCTTTGAACTGAAATTTTAGGGTGCAAAACACAGAAAACACTTTGGGTACAGTTTTAGAAACAAAGGAAGTATGATTTACAAAGACAACACTTATTGAAGACATTATATAGGGAAAGATTCCAAACTCCCTTACTAAATTAATCAATTACAAGTGCCCCAGGTTCCTCACACTCAAGGACCACTGGAGATGAGGCATCTGCTCAGCCCCATAGAAAAAAACCCATGGTCTTGGTTATTAATTGCTTTATCAAAATGCACAGTCAGGCACTGAAACAGCAGACGTGTCTGTCAGAGGCACTTATTAAGCTGGATTGAAGGATGGAGGATTTCATCAATGTTTTCAGTACTATGCTGGATCTAGTACATCTCCGTGGACAGGTTGGCAACGCCCTGGATATCCATGTTGAGTACACTCAGCATCTGGTCCCTGGCTCAAGCGTGACAATATTTGCAAGGTCAGGGGGACAACAGACTGCAATGTAATTCTAGATGCCCTCTCCTCTAAGGAGACTCAGCGGTGCCAGCAGGCAACATCAATAAGGAAAAACAACAAAGGCCTCAGAAGTGTCTTCTTGGGGCATGTGAGAGTGCCCAGTCCTTCCAAATCCCACCTGCCTGTGCTTCCAAAGCGTACAGCAGATGAGGCGGAGGGTGAGCATGTATGTAGGCATCTCAGTAGTCCTGCGCCCTCTCGATCAAAAGGCACCAGGAAACAATCACCCAGGTCTTCCAAGAGAACTCAACCAGACAATTGACTTCTTCAATCCGAGTTGCAGACATCAAGTTTGCACTCCAATGTAATGGGAGGTATATGAAGAAGAAAATGAGGGAATATATGGCACATAACAGTAGATATCCTTTCACTTATGTTCAGTTTACTGTGTAAAAACGATGGGTAGGGTATAATTTTGTTGTCATACTTGGTTAAGGTTTACCAACGATGTGTCAAAAGGACAGTCTTCAGGATTCCTTTTAACCTGTTAGCCAGTGTAAGAGACTTCACTGAAGAACCTCTGATTTGATATCCTGACCACAGCCTTAAAAGCTACATAACATTAGTACGCGTGAGGTAGGTGCACTGTTTAACTGCTGCTTTTCCCCTAAATGATCAGAGGGCATGTCATATGTAAAAAGGTGAAAGTGGGATCACATGAAGAAACCAAGTGTTCACTCAGACAAATAAAATACTTCTATTTAGCAACACAAAAGGTGAAGGATGGCAAAAAAAAATCAAAGGTTTACATGTCATTTTAATTCAGCAGGGATTATATGTCACATAATCAATAGAATGTTTAAAAAAAAGAATTCAGTAATCCTGTATTCCACACACGTGATATTTTAATTACTGAATCTAAGGTATATTTGTTGGCTCGAGTATTTGGAGTTCAAAAGCATGAGAATATGTCCTTACCTGCAATTTTTAGGAACAGTGGTAACAACTGTCCATATGCTCCTTCCACAAAGAAGTTGTTCCATTCATTTGTAAGGTTAGGAGGAAAAGCTGTGCCCGTTTCTGGTGTTATTGCTTGAAACATGCGGCCAAGGTCTGACAGCATGCCACAAATCTGGCAAACAAAATGCAGCACCAATGGCTTGGAAGAAAGTGATACAATTTCACTCATAGTCTGAAATTACAAAAAGAAGGTCAATCCAATCAGCTTGCACAAAAGTATAAAATCTGGCAAAAACAGGAATTAAGGCATTGCAAATGCGAGGCCAGTGACAACAGAAAAATAAAAAGTGTGACGAAATAAAGCACTACTTAGCAGAATATAGAGTTCTATTTAATGTATATTTCCTGGAAGGAATCTATTAAAAAGTAATCATACCTATTCTTGAATTGAGAATTTATATAAACAAAAATAATCAGTCTACATCTTAAGGAATGGAAAATGGCTAAAATTAGATTTTTTTCCCCTCAATTCCGCATTCAAGGTGAGGGACCCTAATAGGGAAACAGAGTGCATAACCATTTAAACACTCAACATTAACATATTCTGATGGAAAACATAGCAAGGCCAGATGCAACAAAGTTCCTTCTATTTGCTGTGGTGTCTTGTAAAGATCATCTGAGTGCATTCTAGTTTCATTGCTTTCAAAATTGTCCAGTGTGGACCTCTTAAATCAAAATTTGCAAATTTAGTTCCCCTTAAATTAGTGACAGCTATTACAGTAATTTTTGTCAGGGTCTTGGTGATGATTTGGATAGATTTGCAACTTTCCAAACAAGAAAAATGGGTATTGTGATTACCCACTGTATTTTTATTTCCATTTAATTGAAGTGAAAAGAAAGTTGGATAGTTTCTGTAATGGGTGGCCATTTCATACTGCTGGTTTAACACCTGAACAGGAAATTGACGTTGTACCCCATTTATACATGAACATAAAGATTTTCACCCTGAACATAAAGGTGAACCTTTCAGCAAGACAGCAGCCATCATCATTCAAAAGAGCAATTATTTTAAATATTCTGTCTTTTCAGAAATGTTAAATAGTAAGAAATAAAAGGCTGCATTAATCTCCACAAAGATATGAAGGCTGTGTTCACTGTCAACAACTAGTTAAATCAGTGAGGGAAATAAGAGAGGATTAGAGATTTATTTATTCAGAATAGTCTCAAGTTATTACGTTTTGACAAAAACAAAATTGAGATCCTGGGACTAAATGTATGAATGCGCAGAACAGAGTCACCGCGACTGGAATTGAAGGATAGAGTTTCACCAAACAGCCTGAAAAAGGAGCAATTCAAAACAAAAAAAAAATTTGAGGTTCGCACACTATATGTACTAAGGGGCACAGAACAGCCATGGTGACTGGCACCACAGCACAGTCACTGAGACTGGCACAAGCTTACTTGCTTCCAGGAGCTGTTTCATTATGTACTGTGTTAGCTTTCATTGTCATCATATTATCACGTGATTTTTATATTGTTATGCCAATGAAACTTTGAGGTCATCCAAAACTATGCTCTCAGTGGCTTAGTTTACAGCAAATCCTGTTCCTCCACCACCCCTACGCATATTAGTCTAAATTTAACCCGCAGTCAAGAATCACTTGATTTTAAAATATTCATTTTTTCAAATCCTATCACACCATCAGCTCATCTTACCTCTGTAATCCCCTCCAACCAATCAACCCTTCATATAAGTGCCCTCTAATTCTGGACTCCTGTGCATTCCCAATTATAAACACTCCAGCACTGTAGACTAAGTATTCAGCTGTCTATGCCCCAAACTCTGGAACATCCTCCCTATATCTCTCAACCTCTACCTTGCTTCTCTCCTTTGGGATACATTTTAAAATCCCACCTTTCTGACCAAACTGTTAGTCATCTCACCTAATAGCTCTGATGTGTTTGTGATCCTTTGCTTTATAACTTTCCTATGAAACACAATGGAATATTTCTTTGTTTTAAAGACATTGCATAAATTGTCATCAATTTGAATGTATAAGCACAGAAAAGCTGCACACAATATGCTAAAGGAAGCGAAGTTTCTTCTTTGAATACATTTGATGTGGTGCAAAAAGCAACAAACTTGAGTAAGAAAGCTAGTGGAAGGCAGACAGTTGGCGTCAGAATGGTCATATAGTTAATAGTTCATGTTTATTTGTCATTTGTATCTCTAGAACAGAATGCTGGAATGGTGAGGTTCAGGTACAACTTCAGTTATATGTCTCATGGAAGAGTACAAACCAAAATGTCAGACGTTTGCAGCATAAAATGTTTGACATTACCTAAAAAAAGCAATTAATCACGATATTTGTTGTCATATTGATGAGAAACAGAAACCAAATCAATTGTCAATTAAAAAAAATATTTCTGCTTACTGACTGACATAATTTAACAGCATTCATTATTGTTCAAATTCTACTAAACGAAACAGCCCTGATTTTGCAGTTGGTGGTGAATGAACAATGCTCGTCGCTTGTTACAGCTTTAACTCTTGGTTTTTGTCTGGCAGCTTAGAATCATTGGAAATTTGATGCAATACACAGCCTTTTAAACAAGACATGAGATCTGTGTGAACAGAGGATGCAAAAATATGCCTCTTTAACCAATCAAATTGAAGAATCCTTATTGAGCATCAGAGAGATGCTAGAATTAAACACTTAATTCAATGTAAAATTTTATTTTAAAAAAAGCAAGAAATAAAATATCAGACTAAGAAGTAACATAACTGGAAAGAAAAACTTTGCAGCACAAATTCAAAGCCAAAGGAATGGGAACTCATACTTATAAAAGTACACTTTCAGTACCAGAAAGGTTGCATGGAAGAAAGTCATGGCATTAAAAATTCACTTACTCATGACCGGGCCACACCCTTGTTTAATGAGTGTCCAGTGGTTAAGTATTTAACATCTTTTGCATCTTTCATGAGTTTGAATGCCAACTATTTGACCAGATAACACTATCTAGCCAATAAAGTATCTTAGGAAAGATTGTGGAGACCCATGGCAAATAGGACAACACAGTGATTTCTCTGTTTAACTGCCCATGTGCGACACTGCAAATTGCCATTCAATTTGCTCAATAACACTGATGGTTTCACCATTACTCTTACCTCAAAATCTGGGCCAATGTTTACCAAAGTTTACCTGATGCTTAATGAGTTGCTCATAATATTCAAGTCAAAAAACAAACTTGATTCGGCGGTCTGCCTAGGACCAAGGTGTATATCATGCTGTAATTTAAGTCCTTGCCTATGTGCATGATGCAATCTACAAGACTACAAAAGTATTCAGCCCATCGGGTCTACTCACCATTCAATGAGATCATGGCTGAAAAGATCATCCTCAATGCCAGTTTTCCCCATAACGCTTGATTCTTTTGCGGGTTAAAAATCTGTCACAAATTACATTGAGTATAGGAGTTGGGAGCTCATGTAGCGGCTGTAGAGGACATTGGTAGACCACTTATGGAATTTTGTATGTAATTCTGGTCTCCCTCCTATAGGATGGATGTTGTGAAATTCGAAAAGGTTCATAAAGATTTACAAGGATACTGCCAAGGTTGTAGAGTTTGAGTTACAGGGAGAGGCTGATTAGGCTGGGGCAGTTTTCTCTGGAGCATTGGAGGCTGAAGGTTGACCTTATAGAGGTTTATAAAATCACAAGGTAGCATGGATGTCATAAAAAGACAAGGTCTTTTCCGTGGGGTGGGAGAGTCCAGAACTAAAGAGCGTAGGTTTAGGGTGAGAGGAATAAGACATAAAAGGGACCTAAGGGGCAAGTTTTCACACTGAGGGTGGTGCGTGTATGGAATAAGCTGCCAGAGGAAGTGGTGGAGGCTGTTACAATTGCAACATTTAAAAGGCATCTAAATGAGTACGAGTAGGAAGAGTTTAGAGGGATAAGGGCCAAGTGCTGGCAAATGGGACTAGTATAGGTTAGGCTATCTGGTCAGCATGGACGAGTTGGACTAAAGGGTCTGTTTCCATGCTGTAAATCTCTATGACTCTACGATGTTATCACTTTTAAATCAACAAATTAAGTCAATTTCAGTCCTTGAGTCACAGTCAGTCATTATTCTAAAGCTCACCTCCAACCATGTCAAAACAGAGCACATGATGAAGTCCCACTGTTCACTTGTTACTGAAGTTGGAAAATGTTTGATCAGCAATCTCAGAAAGCGTAAAATTTCCACATTGATTCCAAGCAAAGTGGAGTCAGCGCACTTCAAATTACTGCAGAGAAATCAGAGATGTTAAAAAGTTTACAAAATTCGTGCTCCCTAAACAATCTGAGCCAGAGTCAAGGTTCCTCCACCTAACATTTTAAAATGTTTAAATCATGCTTTCAGTAAAAATATTATGAATATAGACTTCCTTTTCAATATATCATCAACAATGTTATCAAAGTGCTTACTTTGCAATAACCTGCTAATTGAAGCTCAGCTTGTATTCCGCTGGAGCCACTCTGCTCCTGACCTCATTACAATCTTGCTTCAAACATGAGCAAAAGGCTCAAGTCCAAATGAGAGTGACTGACCTTGACATCAAGGCCACATTTGATGGAGTGTGGCATCAAGGAGCTCTAACAAAATTAGAGTCAACGAGAATTGGGCGGAAACTCTAATCTTGTCTATGAATCAGAGATCTGTATATAATCATGCCTCATAATTTAGAGCTGCTACAATTTGAACAGAAACTAAATCAAATTCCATCAATCTTCTCTAGTGGAGATTAAAGATCCCAAGCTACTATCAAACAATCCTGAAGAAGGGCTTATGCCCGAAACGTCGATTCTCCTTTTCCCTTGATGCTGCCTGACCTGCTGTGCTTTTCCAGCAACACATTTTTAAGCTTGATTCCCAGCATCTGCAGTCCTTACTTTCTCTTAGCTCTCTGGATGACCCCAGCTTCCACATCCAAATGTACCAGAAAGAAGATTAATCATTCAATTTTAGTTGCAGCGTATTAGTGGCATAACAATATAACTTTCATTTATACAGCATCATTCATGGCCTCAGGATCTCCAAATGTATTTTACAGTTAATTGAGCATCTTTGAAATTTAAAGACTGTGACAAGAGTGAAAAAAACCTGCTGTATTTGCCAATATGCCTTTGCCAAGAGTCTTGGTACATCAATAACAATCTAATAAATATAGCATTTTGAAAAACCAATATAAAGTTTCAGCAGAAGATTTGAAAGGCTAAATTTCACATGGTTCACATGAAGAACAGAATGTTTTCCTCCCCTGTCTTATCCAAGTCATATAAAGTTCCCACAGTACTGTAGACTAAAGTAGAGTGATATGTCAAAATCAAGATATTATGCCATTAAGGTCTATAGTTTTGAACCAAATAGACTGGTGATCATGAGTAGCATCATACTGTTTGTAAAGATACAAACCTGTCTCAAATAAGTTTTTAAACAAGGAAAAACACATCCATCTGGTCTGACTCCTCCCTTCCCTTTCTCTGTTTCCATTTCTGGGGATGGACTGGCCACTTATATCCACTATAAACCCATCTAATCCCGCATCTGGACTATACATCCTCGCACTCTTTCCTGTGAAGACTCTATTCCATTCTCCAAATTCCTTTGCCACCATCGCATATGTTCCAATGAGGCCAACTTCAAAAAGGGAGGCTCTGAAATCTCTGAAATGTCCACCATCTTCCTCAACTGAGGATTCCCCAGCACCATTGTCAACAGGGCTCTCGACCAGGTCCGGCCCTGTCTCATCCCTCTCTTCCCTCCCACAACAGCAATAGGGTTCCCCTGGTTCTTACCTATCATCCCACCAGCATCCACATCCAGAAGATCATCAGCTGCCATTTCCGCTACCTGCAGTGAGATGCCATTACCAGACACATATTCCCTTCCTGTCCCTGGTCCATCTTCTGCACAGACTGTTCCCTCCGAGACATCCTGGTCCACTCTTCTTTAACTTCCCAACACGCCTCCCACAGCCCCACGTATCTTCCCCTGCAACTGCCGAAGATTTAATACCTGCCCATCTACCTCCTCCCTCCTCAGTATCCAAGGGCCCAAATATACCTTCCAGGTGAATTAGCACTTCACCTGCACTTCTCACAATCTAGCCAACTGCATTCGCTGATCACAATGTGGTCTCCTCTACGTTGGGGAAACGAAGTGTAGACAGGGTGACTGCTTCACAGAACATCTACATTCTGCCTGCAAAAAAGACCTTGAACTTCCAGTTGCCTGCCACTTTAACAGACCACCCTGCTCCCTGGTCAACATCTCTGTCTCAGGTTTGCTGCAGTTCTCCAGCGAATTCAGGGCAAGTTAGAAGAACAATATCTCATCTTTTGCTTGGGGATCCTGCAGCCCTCCAGACTCAATACTGAGTTCAATAATTTTAGGGCCTGAACTGTCCCATATCCAAGCCCCGTACTACACACACCAGGCCTTTTATCACATGGTCTGCTATTACACAACACCTATCGTTAGCCACTAACAGTTTCCATTAACAACTATTCAGCCTCCCAGCCAGATCATTATCAATTCCTTTGTCTGTCCAACTGTTCTTTTCTTTCTGTGGGGTCTGTCCCTACCTATAGTTTACTCCTCATCCCCTCCGTCCCACCCTAATCTTCTGCTTATAAACCAAAATGTTCCTAGCTGGCATCGGTTCTGAGGAAGGGTTACCAGACCCGAAATGTTAATTTTGATTTCTCTGCACAGATACAGTCAGACCTGCTGAGCTTTTCCAGCAATTTCTGCTTTTGTTTCTGATTTCCAGAATCTGCAGTTTTGCGATTATTATGCAAAAGTTCTTGTTTCAATTCAATATTTGTAAAGTTTCTTCATTAAGATTTACTTTGTTAACAGTCTTAAAATGACAAATTCCTATACGAACACATTGCTTTTGCTATCCGTAACAGTTGTTTGCAAGGCAAACTTAAGTATATCCAATTCATTTTTGAAGTGATTACTGTTGAAACAAAGTTTCCATGTGGAATATTTACATTTTTTAAAAGTAAAATGGAAAAAAAGTAACAGCTTAGATGATTAACTTACCAATCAAACAAAAATATTTCTTCTTCATAGCTTCTCCATTCCTTAATTGTATTTAATACATCTATAAACAACTGGCCATCTATATGGTGATCTTCCACATTGGTTCCTTTCTGTAGGCAGCTATTTATAACAACAAGGCATCCAAACCCTCCTGCAAAATCAGTACAAGCAAGATGCAGCATTTAGCATATATAACTAAACGTAACACAAAATTGCTTTAAAATTGCTGAATAAAACAAAGCACAAAGTTTAATTCAAGAATTAGACTGCTAAACATATTTATTTTATTTTTACAATGGTAGACTTATACTTTTGGTGTGCGAAACTCCTTGTGCATTCAGAACCAGGCAAGTTTGTCATATTAGAGAAATCTTATACAATATTTAAACAAAATAGTTGGCACACAATGAGATTTAAATTTTGCACAGCATCACAATGATCCTTAAAATACTTCTTTAAAAAAATGACACAGCAGAGCCACAGGTAAAACAAACGCAGGGGGAAGAAAAAGAAAAGGTCTGAAACTGTAATCTCATAGTCAATACAGATGGAATAGTAGAGTCCAAGGAACATCAGATAAGTGTTCTGAGGAAGGGTCACTGGACTCCAAACATTAATTCCGATTTCTCTCCACAGATGCTGCTAGACCTGCTGAGCTTTGACAGCAAATTCTGTTTTTCTTTCTTCGTTACTAACATCTGGGCCTAGTGCCTAACTTAGGAGAACTGTCTCACATACGAGTCAAGCACCATTAGTTGCAATATCGTCATACTCTAGAACTTTATCTTACAGCCACTGTCCCAGACAACGCTATGGCCATTCTTGGGGACATTCTGCTCTAATGCAGGACAGATCCAGCAAAGATGATGGCACACTGGTATAAAGTTGGGAAAGAATTGTCCTGGAGTTCTCAACATTGACTCCGAATTCTGCAGTCTTGCTGCATCCAGTCGTGAGTAATGATGGATAAGATTAGATTAGATTACTTACAGTGTGGAAACAGGCCCTTCGGCCCAACAAGTCCACACCGCCCCGCTGAAGCGCAACCCACCCATACCCCTACATCTACCCCTTACCTAACACTACGAGCAATTTAACATGGCCAATTCACCTGACCTGCACATCTTTGGACTGTGGGAGGAAACCGGAGCACCCGGAGGAAACCCACGCAGACACGGGGAGAATGTGCAAACTCCACACAGTCAGTCGCCTGAGGCGAGAATTGAACCCGGGTCTCTGGTGCTGTGAGGCAGCAGTGCTAACCACTGTGCCACCGTGCCGCCCACAAATTAGACAACTGGCTGGAGGAGGGTGCTTTACAAATATTTTCATCCTCAATGATGGGAAAGTCAGAGTACATGAGTTCAAAAAAATAACAGTGACGCTTTTGCAACTGTCACCAGATGTCACCAGGATCACAGGTGCCATTTTTCAGCCAAGTCAATTCATTCCACTTTGATATCAAGAAGACAATGTAGATAGCAAAGACTCTCGGCCCTGACAATATTTCGACAATAGTATTGAAGACTTGTGTTTCAGAATTATAAGTGCCCTTAGTCAAGCAGTTCCAGTATAAGTAGCACACTGGCATCAAACCAGTAATGTGAAAAATTGCCTAGGTATGACCTGTACACAAAAAACAACACAAATCTAACTTAGCCATATATTGTTTGGGTAATGCCCAGGGTCATTATTTCCAGATCCCACTGCCTCAGTTCAAATATGGAAGGAGGAGGTGAACTACAGAGATGAGGCAAGAGTGATTTCCCTTGACACCAAGGCAGTATTTGACAGTGTGAAATCAAGGAGCCACTGCAATACTGGAATCAATGGAAATCAAGGGGAAAATTCTCCACTAATTGGAGCTATATCTGACACAAAGGAAGATAATTAGAAGCCAGTCATCTCAGCTCCAAGACATCTCTGCAGGAATACCTCAGGGGAGTGCCCTTGGCTCAACTGTTTTCAGCTGCTTCATCAATTGTCTTCCTTTCACATAATGTCAGGGTGGGACTGTTGCTGATGATGGTACAATGTTCAGCACTATTTGAAACTTCTCAGACTGAAACGACCCATGTCCAAATGCAACAAGACTTGGACAATATCCAGGCTTGGGCTGACAAGTAGCAATATTCACGTCAGACAGGTAACAAGCAATGATCATCTCTATCAAGAGAGAATCTAGTCATTGCCCATTGGTATCCAATGGCATTTACCATCGCTGAATTCCCCAGATTCAGCTTCTGACATGGTTGGGGAGCAATGAGGACGTGGTTTATCATTGATCAGAAACAGCACTGGATTACCCGTATAAATACAGTGGCTACAAGAACAGATCAAAGGCTCGGAATCCGACAGGACCAACACAGCTCCTGACTCCCAAATGCTGGTCCATCATTTACAGGCACAAGTCAGGTGTGATGGAATACTACCTACAAATATATTGCAGATATTTCACCAAGGCTCCTTGGACAGCATCTTTTAAAATCACAATCTCTATCACCTACAAAGACATGTGCAGCAGATACACGGAACAGCACTAACAGCACTATCCTGACTTGGAAATATATTGCCATTCCTTCACTGTCCCTGGGTCAAAATCCTGGGACTCCCAACTAACAGCATTGTGGATGCATCTACAACAAATATACTGCTGCAGTGCATGAAAGCAGCTCACAATCAACTTCTCTAGGGCCATTAGGAATGGGTAATAAATGTTGGGAATGCACATGCTAAACACATAGGTTATGGCAGGCAAATGGCAATAATATGGACCAGTGAGACTCATAAGCTCACCTGGTCCAGATTGAACGCATTTCTGCATTCTGAAAGAAGCTTGAGAAGACAGCTGAAGCACTTTTTTGGTGTGTCTATATATAGAATGTGCATTCTAAAATTCAACAGAAAAGGAAATTGTGCCAGTAGACTGTCAGTAAGCTAATGTTTAGAAAAGGAAATAGAACAAATTCAAGGAATTACAGACCAGTTAATGTGGATGGCAAAAATAATATTGGAACTTTTCAAAAATTGAATGTAAAAACTGCTAGAAACTGAAAATGCATTAAAATATATTCAACAAGGATTTCAGCAGGAAAACTTCAACTTGATTAACCTTACTGAATTATTTGAAGAAATAACAGAAAATACATGCAAAAGTAATGAAGTGGATGTATAGTAAACAAGGATGACCAAAAGGTATTTGATAAAGTAACAGGTTATAGAAATGACCTGCAGAATTTATGCAAAACAGCAATTTATCAGGGATGGAGGGGGTGTAAAACTTTGAATAGAAGGTAATCACTAAGAAATCCAATAAGGAATTCATGGAATCATTCTTACCCAATCTGCTGACAACGTAAAACACATTGTACAAGCAATATTTGAGGTGAATCTCAGATTAGAAGCTAGATAAGTGCATGACAGAGAAAGGAATAGAAGCTTATGTGCTATGTTGACATGACAAAAATTGAGAGCAAGGTTATGCAGATTATAAGTGGCTTCATAGCCTCTTTTGTCCTGTGATTTTATTTAATTCCCTTGCAATTTTCCTTTGTAAAACACTTTAAAAGATTACTTTTCTTCTCCCAGATGGTGACTTGCAGGGACATCTATTCCATTAGCAACATACACCATAGAAAAGCTACACTACTGATAGAGGCCATTCAGACTACCATCTCAGTCACCACTTAAGACAGATTGACCAGCCAATAATTATTTAACTTATCCTTCTCACCCTTTTTGAATAACAGTACAATGTTTCTAGACCCTGATGCTCTTATAACTCATCTGTTGATCCACCATGAATTGGAAAACAATCATCATATCCCCTCTAATCCTTGTACCAATCACCTTAAATCTTTGTCCCATGGAATTGATCTCTAAGAAGGTGAAACAAGTCCTTCCTGTCTGCTTTATTCAGTCCCTTATTATTCTGTACACCTTGATTAAGGTCACCAGTTAACATAACTTGTTCAAAGGAAAATAACTCTAGCATATCTAAACTTTCCTCACAGCTATAGTTCAAGCACCGGCAAAATTATTGTAAACCTCAACTTTCTGTAAAACAATTATATTCTTCTGAAATGTGGTGACCAGAACCGTATACTGGACTCCAGCTGTGGCTTTACACAGATCTGACACTAATTCCCTGCTTTTGTAGTCAGTCGCTCACCTAATTAAAGAAAGCACCCCACATACCTCCTTTGTCACCTTAGTTACCCATACTGCAACCTTTGGGGATCTGTCAACATACACTACAAAGTCACTCAAATCCTCTATCCTTCTCAATCGTCTCCCATTTATTTGTATCCCCTTGCTTTTTTGGCCTCTCCAAATACAAAGCATTGCACTTCTCCAGATTCAACTTCATATGTAATTTTTCAAGTCACTCACCCAAATTACTGATATCATCAGGTAGTGCACAGCCATCCTCTTCACTATCAATTACGAGGCCAATTTTTGCGTGACATGCAAATTTTCCAATCATGCCTCCCCAATTTAAATTACAATCATTAATAATTACCACAAATAACAAGGGATCAAAAATTGAACACTTGTGGACGACTGGAAATGGTTTTCATTGCAAATCATCTGTCAACTACTATCCTTTGTTTCCTATCATTGAGACCATTTTGGATCCAATTCTCCACATTCTCCTGCATTCCATGCGGTTTAATTTTTCTAAACAGTCTGCCACACTGGAAATTGGAAATGCATGACTAAAATCAAAGCAGCCAAAATCCATGCACTATGCACATCAATCTGACTGGTTACTTCTTCAAAAAATTCAATTGAAGTAGTAAGACACAACCTTCCCTTAACCAAACCACTAAAATCCATGCCTCTCCAAGTAACAGTAATATTGATTGCAGTAACTTGTCCATCACTGAAGTTGGACTGACCTGCTGATAATTATTTGGCCTATTCCTCGCACCCTTTTTGGAACTGGCACTTTTACAGACGTAAAATCCTCTGATACTTTGCTTGTATCCACTGAGGACTGGAATGTGTGATTGCCAGAGTATCAGCTACTTTCTAACTAACTTCCGGACTTGGTGATTTGTCCACCTTTAAAGGAGGTCAGTACCTCCAGTACTTCCGTTTTCATTTGGCTTATTTTATGTAATACTGCACATTCCTTTTAACTAGAAGGTCTGCTTTATCCCTCTCTTTAGTGAATACAGAGACAAAATACTCACATAGCACCCTGACAACATCTTCTGTATCTGCACATTTTACCATGTACATCTATGATTAGTTCAACCGTTTTCTTCGTCATCTTCTTACTATTAATGTACTGATAAAACACCTTTGGATTTTGTTTAATTTTACAGGCCAATTTATTTTTCATATCCTCTCTTGGCTATCCTGATTTCCTTTTTCACTTCATCTCTGTACTGTCCACACACCACTAATCTTTCTGAAGTATTTGTTTTTTTAAAAGTTGTCAAAAACTCTAGTTTTCTTACTTGAATGTCAGTTAGTTCAGTTGGCTGAATGGTTGGTTTGTGATTCAGAGTGACACCAACAGTGCTGGTTCAATTCCCGTACCAGAATTCTCTGGATTTTAAATGCTTTAAAAGGATGGTTTTGGGCTATGGATGAGAGTTTAATTTGCTGCATCCATGGAAAGCACGGCAATGATCAAGACTACAATAATCTTGCTCATGGCAAAATGAGTAAGAGGAAAACCTATGACGGATATGGAGGATGCTCTTCACTGTGTCGAGGGGACTTTTGGAGTGGGTTTAAAAAAAAATAGAAGAATGGAATGAAGCTCTAAAATCATTGAACTCAACATTGTGTCGCAGAGGCTGCAGTCTCCCCACAGGGAATAGGAGATGCTGCTCTTTGAGCTTGCGCTGAGGCTTGCTGGAATACGGTAGCGGGCTTGCCTCAGAAATGTTATCATGGGAACATGACTGTGTGTTAAAGTGGAAGGCCACCGGAAGGTCTGGGTCATTTTAATGGACAGAAATAAGAGACTCAGAGAGCTACAGCTATGAAAAAGCAACTAGTATTTGAAGGAAGGAACCAGAGTCTTCAGGAGGGTCAAGAAGTTATGAAACAGGGGTTTCTGAAGACATAGCAGCTATCTGCAGACGAGTAAATGGAAGCATCAGAGATGTTTTGGTATAACTAGGGATACCATCACTGACATCCGCCAACTCCAATATGAAGATCTGCAGATGCGTGACTTATGAAGTAGTACTAGGCCCATGGTTCTGAAGATCACAGCAGATTGAACCTTCTAGTCAGCGGTTTCTTTCAAATCTCAAATGGGGACATGAGCTCCCAATTGGCGATCCACAAGTACATTTCTAAGTTCACCAATGGCTCTACAGGAAAGTAATTCAGTTTGTTCAGTTCACCACATATCCAAAGCGCCAGTCAGTGCCCAAACTGTTGGATTTGCAGCAAATACTGGGTTCCTTAGATATAAAGGACCATTAAATACACATATGTGGCTCTCAGTGCTTTGTGACATCATCTAGCCACATTCTGGGACAGGAAGGAGTTTCACATGCTCAATTTCCAGCTTGTTGGTGTCAGACACAACCACCTCTACAGGTGTAGGCCTACTACCTAGGAGTTTGCTGCAATGCTTAAATTCAGCATCACTCCCAGGTTCCTTGAATGTTTGCTGCAGCCATCCAGTACATTACCTCCCTCAAGAAAATCATCTCTCTTCTTGGCTTGTCAGTGATAAGAGATACTCCTAGAAGACAAGGATAATGATATACCAAAAATCACAACAACATTGCCCATGCATCCACTATGGCCAATAGTGAAAGGTGATACGCTACCAGGTTCCCTTTGGGAAATGAAGCCCGCAAGGTCCCTACAGAGTTTGCAGAATGTCCTGCACATCTGCCCATAAAACCTATTTTATTTCACCCGTGCATGCAATGGTACTAAGCCGAGAATATAATTGCAGAAGAAAACCTGACCAGCTCTCTGCAACAATGCCTCTCACTTATAGGCACTCATTTAGTCTAAAAAAAATGCAACCCAACATCTTATGAATGTAATTAAACAAATGTTCACAAATTAATTTTCAACAATGTAGATTGAGGGATAACATTTGCCAGAATACCAGTCCTTTACTTTTCTGTGAATAATACCAATGGATCTTTTACATTGTCCACTTGGTTTAATGCGTCATCAGAAAAATGACTACGGCAGTCTCTCAGGACTATACTGAAGTGTCAACCAAAATTATGTACTCAATAGTTTGGAATGCAGCTTGAAATCACAAATTCAGAGTGAGTAAGAGTAAGGCTTTTTTTAAAAAAAGACAATAAATATTTTATGATATTAAAATTAAAAACAAAACACTGACCGTTAAGGTTGGTAATATCTGTGCCCTTGCTTGTAGAAAGTTTTGCAGCACACTGTGTTACAAGAAGATTTTTATCTTCCTGGAGAAGAGATGGAGCAATGCACTGAATTGTGTGCAGACATGCCTCAGTCAAAGGGAAAAATCTGGAAACAGAAATGCAAATTAGTGACGAGGGACTATAGCATACATTGTACGAAAACATAGAGGTTTCTCAAGTAAGTAAGTAAAAGTGCAAATCCAGATGAGAGATTAAGACTTGGATTCAAATCCCAGACAAGGTCATATTTCACTCTGTGCCTGTACCTCCATCACCACCTCCATCACCATTATAACTCTGACCCAGTTTCCTAGGATGGAATTCATCTTTTTTAAATAGTGGGTTCCTGACCAGGAAAGAGTTCCTAAACTTTCCAGCCACGTTATCCTTAACAGCCAGCCCTTGAAAGGTGCAGATGCAACCCAAATGTGGAACAATTACATTCTCTAAAGTGGGTGAAAAATGGAGGCAGAAAAGGGCAATAGAAGGAACTTGGGAACACAGACTCCTTATTAACAGCTTCCCAGGGTTGGTAGCTATCAATTTCCCCCAGTAGCTCCAGGAAGTGACAATACTTGTAGGACCTATTTTCTTAATCAACCTTTTCAGAGATGTTATTACATACCTCTGGAGAAGGTGTGCTTTGAACCCAGGCCTCACAGTCCATGGGTAGGGACATTACCATTGCCCCACGAGGACCATAAGCAGAAAACTCACTGTGTCTGGGCCTGAAGAGTTACATTGTCATTTTGGCACACAAGGAGACCCCCCACCCCCACCCATCAAGTCTACTCCACTCTCGGTGGAGCAATCCAGTTTGTACCAATCCCAAAGAATATCCCCATCACCTCGCATGTTCACTTCCCTCAAATGCTCACCTAATTTTCTTTATCAAATAACTTGAACATCTCCACTTCTGTCATCCTTGTAAGCTACAAGTTCCAGATCATTACTGGCTGAGTAAAAAAATTCTTTCACCTCGCACCTTTGAATATTTTCACAAAACCATCAATCCATGACCCCTTGCACCTATGCCATCAGCTAAAGGGAACTGCTTTTCTTTGTCTACTTTATTTAATCCTGTCATAACCTTATATCCAACCTTTCCTCAATCTCCTCTACCTCAATGAGAATACCACCAGCTTCTTCCAAATAACTTGAAGAATTGAAAAGTGACATATTATTGAAGTGGAGAGGGATTACAGAACTCTGAGGGACAGAGAGATCTCAGCGTCCTGGTACAGGAATCACAAAAGTTACCATATAGGTAAAGCAAGTGATTCAGAAGGCAAATGGAATATTGTTGTTTGTTGCAAGGGGAATGGAATGTAAAAGTAGGGATGTTATACTATAGCTGTACAACGCTATTTAGAGTAATGTGTACCATTTAGGTCTCGTTAATTAAGGAAAAATATAAATGAATTTAAAGCAGTTTATTCAACTGATTCCTGGAAGGAAGGGATTGTATTATTAACTTTAAAGGGATAAGAGATGATTCTTCTAGAAATATACAAGATCTTGAGGGACTTAACAGCGATGGTGAATGGATATTTCTCCTTGTGCGAGACTAGAACTAGGGGACACTAAGGGGTACTCCATTTAAAACAGGAATGAGGGAAGACCTTTTTTAACAGAAGGCTATGTTTCTATGAAACTTTCATCCTCAAGGAGTGGTGGAGGCAGTCATTGAATATTTTTAAGGCAGAGGTAGATAGATTCTGAACTAACAGGTGAGTCAAAGGGTATACTAGATAGCAGAAAGTGAAGTTGAGGCCACACAATCACATCAGTCATGATCTTATCAAATGGTGGAGCAGGCAAGCGGGATTGGATGACCTATTCCTGTTCCTAATCCATATCTTTGCATGTAATCTTGCAGTTTAAGACCCTCATCCCTGGATTTACCCTGCTTCCTTCCATTCCATACCCACTCAAGGGCCCACCAAATTGGCTCAAAAGAAAACAGATCACTAGAACAAAGTGGTACAATGATAATAAATGCTGTATGAGCAATACTTTTATTAAAGGTAAGGGAAAACATATGATAAATAAAGCTTTGAGTGTGTCTTTATTAAAAAATGAAAGCACTTTTAAATATTATTTTTTAATCTACAATAACTTACCCAGAAATAGAAAATACCGAATTCAAGAGTAACAAAGTGACAAGTGCAATCAATTCTTAATTGACCGAAGATGTTATAATGATTACATTCAATAGCCTGAAGGGGACAGATTCTTTAAAAGTCAATATCTGAGATTATACAGCATAATGCTAAAGTTCTTAAGAATTGTACACCCTCCAATTCACCACAAGCAGCCCTTGGAAAAGTGATGGGATGAAATATATAGCTTTAAATTGATAAAATTTCTTCTAGACTAATAACATAATATAGTACAAAACAGCTCCAGTCCACACATTACAGGGTGATACTTCTAACATTAAGAATGAAAAGAGGGACACATGATAGGTGACTTCAAATAATAACTGAATTTAAGCTTCTTGACATAATCAAGTCCTTACCTGTCCACTGTAATGTACAACTGTTTTAGTTCGCAACCACCAATAACCTTGGTTTGGGTGATAAATTGAGATGCAGTTAAAGCCCAGAGCAATCCACTCTGTAATGATCTATTTGAAAGAAATTTAAAATAATTAATTCAATTCCTTATCGATTTTTGTTAGGTCAGGATATCAAGGGGTTTGGAGAAAAGGCAGAAAAGTTAACTAAATGGTGTAAGAGGCTCAAGGGCATCTCTTCCTCTGTTCTTTTAACATATTTCAAATTCTTATGAGAATTACCTTCCTATAAAGTCCAGCTTTAATTTCTGTTGATCAAATATATTTGAGGGATAAAGTGTGCCCCTGTCATAAGTAAGTCAGTTATCTGTAAATTAGGTTCACTAGAATTTTATGCTGATTCAACAGATTGCACTCAGTATCATCTTAAATGCAATTACGTTGGTATGTAAAATCAATGCTTGTTTGATAATTCGACTGGGACTGAATGTTATATTTTCTCCTTTGTGCTGAAGCTCAATTTTTGAAAATCTCATCAATTTTAACACATTCAAATTTTTTTTTTATTTGTAATAAACGCATTCAATAGTAGCTTTCAAAAAGAAACAAGATAAATCCCTGATGGAGAAACTAATTGCAGGGATATGGGAAATGAATGGGGGGGGTGAGACTAACAATGTAGTAGCAGACCATGATTCTTCTTAATATGTTGTTTATGTAAAAGTAGGAAGTCCCATAATTCTATATTTTATCTGTATCCTGTTCAGTAACCAAAGTAGAGTTGACACTATCACTAAAGTTTATTCTGAATACATTTTAAGTTTACAATGCAGCTCACTATTCTGATTAATCTATTATGAAAGGAAAATTGGAAAATGAGGACAGGAAAAAAAGATGTTTTGCACTGAGCAGAATCTTTGCAGATCTATCAGACATTGAAATTTTGGATATGTAATTTAGTACTATACTAGATTTAGTTCAGCAGTATCTGAAAGAAAATGCTCAGGAACCTAGGTACATGGTGATCAGGATCCAAGATATGCAACATGTACCACTTATTGGACGACAGCATTGCAAAACAGTCATTTATCACAGATTCATTTATTCATTTTGCCCATGCTATATTTATTCAAAAAATAATGACACAAAATTTACATGGTTATTTTGATCTTCCAGTCACTCAACTGACTGAGAAACACAAAAGCAGCAAGATCATGGGATCAGCATCACTTCCAAATCCTCCAGAAAGTCACACTTCATCTCAATTTGGTAATTCAATTGGAGCACCTTTACAAGCAACAGATCGAAATTCTCCAACTTCCTCAGCAGCACTATTGCTGTTTTATGTCACTACTGTGATAGCAGCAGTTCAATGAGAAGATCCACCATCATCATTTCAGGGAATTGAAGGATGGGTAAAAATACAAGACCAAGACACACAAAAAACTCCACAAGAAGCATTAATTGCATAAATAGGTGAACGGGTTAAAACTGCACTGAATTTGGTGCCACCCAAACTGAAGAACACTGATTGTGTCCAAGTTGTAGCTACAGGTTCATAATATTGGTAGATGGGTGCACTTCAACAGTAGCACTAATATCAAATGAGACGCAAATGTTGTTTGGTGGTCTGATTTAGTACCACTCCATCATAAAGGTTGAATCGGATTGTATGATATGCAAATTAGTCATTGTAAGTCACAGGAGGAGGTGCAATGATGCATGACCTTGCTCTAATAGATGGAGCCACATTAAAACATTTATAGAGGCATAGAGATGTACAACACGGAAACAGAACCTTCAGTCCAACTTGTCTATGCCGACCAGATATCCCAACCCAATCTAGTCCCACCTGCCAGCATCTGGCCCATATCCCTCCAAACCCTTCCTATTCATATACCCATCCAGATGCCTTTTGGACTAGCCTTCACCACTTCCTTTGGCAGCTCATTCCATACACGTACCACCCTCTGTGTGAAAATGTTGCCCCTTAGGTCTCACCCTAAACCTATGTCCTCTAGTTCTGGACTCCCTCACTCCAGGGAAAAGACTTTGCCTATTTACCCTATCCATGTCCTTCATAATTTTGTAAACCTCTATAAGGTCACCCCTCAACCTCCAACGTTCCAGGGAAAACAGCCTAACCTACTCAACCTCTCCCTATAGCTCAAATCCTCCATCCCTGGCAACATCCTGTAAATCTTTTCTGAACCCTGTCAAGTTTCACAACATCTTTCCAATACAAAGGAGACCAGAAGTGCACGCAACATTCCAACAGTGGCTTAACTAATGTGCTATACAGTCTCAATGTGACCTCCCAACTCCTGTACTCAATACTCTGAGCAATAAAAGGAAAACATACCAAACACCTTCATCACTATCCTATCTACCTGCAACTCCACTTTCAAGGAGCTATGAACTTGCACTCCAAAGTCTCTTTCTTCAGTAACACTGCTGAGGACCTTAAAGTTAGATGTATAAGTCCTGCTAAGACTTGCTTTCCCAAAATGCAGTATCTCACATTTATCTAAAATAAATTTATCTAAATATGGACATTTTCAAGATGTCACCATCTTCCATGTCCTTTTCCACAGTAAATACTGATGCAAAATACTCGTTTAGTATCTTCCCCATCTTCTGCGGCTCCACACAAAGGCTGCCTTGCTGATCTTTGAGGGGGCCTATTCTCCCCTTAATTACCCTTTTGTCCTAAATGTATTTGTAAACATCCTTTGGATTCTCCTTAACTCTATTTGCCAAAGCCATCTCAAGTCCCCTTTTTGCCCTCATTTCCCTCTTAAGTATACTCCTACCGTCTTTATGCTCTTCTAAGGATTCACTCAATCTATCTTGTCTATAGCTGACATAGGCTTCCTTCTTTATCTTAATCAATACCTCAATTTCTTTAGTCATTCAGCATTCCCTTTCACCCTAACAGGAACATACTTTCTCTGGATTCTCATTATCTCATTTCTGCAGGCTTCCCATTTTCTAGCCATCCCTTTACCTGCGAACAACTGTGCTCAATCAGCTTTTGAAAGTTCTTGCCTAACACCGTTAAAATTGGCCTTCCTCCAATTTAGAGTTTCAACTTTTAGTTCTGGTCTATCCTTTTCCATCACTGTTTTAAATCTAATAGAATTATGGTCGCTGGTGCCAAAGTGCTCCCCCATTGACACCTCAGTCAACTGCCCTGCCGTATTTCCCAAGAGTAGATCAGGTTTCGCACCTTCTCTAGTCGGTACATCCACATACTGAATCAGAACAATTTCTTGTACACACTTAACACTATGGCAGTCCCAGTCTATGTTTGGAAAATTAAAATCCCCTACCATAACCACTTTATTATTTCTACAGATAATTGAGATCTCCTTCCAAATGTGTTTCTCAATTTCCCTGTGACTATTAGGAGTCTATAATAAAATCCCAATGAGGTGTTCATCCCTTTCTTATTTCTCAGTTCCACCCAAATAACTTCCTTGGATGTACTCCCAGGAATATCCTCCCTCAGTACAGCTGTAATGCTATCCTTTCTCAAAAAATGCCACTCCTCCTCCTCTGTTGACTCCCTTTCTGTCCTCCCTATAGCATTTGTATCCTGGAACATTAAGCTACCAGTCCTGTCCCTTCCTAAGCCATGTTTCTGTAATTGCTACGATATCCCAGTCCCATTTCTTAAATAAAGGGATGTTTTCCTTACCTCAGCAAACTCTGTAAACATTCTTTATCACACAAAAGTCCAAAATATTTTACATCGTTGAAATTCCCAAACAGTAACATACACATACCTTCTAATCAATCCCCTGCAATACATGCACCTTTTATTATGCCCCTAAAGTAAGTATTCTAACCCTGTCCTTCTGGGAGTTTTCAAAAGAATCTAGACCATTGCACCTTTTGTCAAAAACACAATTTCACTCTCTGCTGACTCGTACTTTACCACAGCGATTACTTTCTGTCCAATGTTTCACTTCTTCATCCCCACAATCTCACTTATTTATTCCTCTATATTAGAATTAGCTCCCCTTAGGGTTCAAAGCAAATTACCAGAACATAAAAGAATGAAACAGAATGTTTGCAAATTAAAACCTAAAACTGCAAGTGTTGAAATAATCCTTTACTATTGTGCAACAGCAATATTGAATTTTGTGGTTAATAAAATCAAAATATGATAATGACCAGCTAGAAAGGCTGGACAGAAAGTAACTGCATTTCTTAAAAAGGTCCTGTGGATTTTTCTCAGAATGGCTTATGTATTTAACTTTGGCTAGCAAAGAGCATTTTCTAGCAGTGAATAAATACACCCTTTAGTGTATAAAATTGTGACATCAATATTATATTCCATATTACAAGAGAATTTTTAAAAATCACTAGTTTACTACAATATATGCTCAGTCACAGAATTGGTGTGATTACCTGCTAAAGAGAGTTTCAGACAATGCACTGCATGCTTTCATCAGTCTCTCATGTGTAATTTCAAATTGAAGTAGCATTTCACGATACTTTTCAATAGTAGGACAAAAGTCTTTCATTTCTTCACACCACTGCAAAGAATACAGCATTTCTGCAGCAACTAGTAAAAACAAGAAACAAAATGCACAAGTATCCATAATATTTCTATAGACTAAATAAAACACTCAAATGCTTTTTTTAAACTTTATTGCAAAATTGGGCTACATTAGAAGAATGCTTAAACATTTTTAAAACAGCAAACCAAATCATATTGGCTTTGCCAATCTCAATACACAAGTTAAGCAATCAGTTTTGTACGCTCGGACTTAAAATATATATTAAAATCTCAAAAGGAGATTTATACCATAACTACCTAACATGATTTGGGGGTGCCAGTGTTGGACTGGGCTGTACAAAATTAAAAATCACACATCACCAGGTTATAGTCGAACAAGTTTATTTGGAAGGATTAGCTTTCAGAGCACTGCTCCTTCATCAAGTGGTTGTGGAGTATAAGATCGTATGATGCAGAATTTACAGCAAAGGTTTACAGTGTGATGTAACTGAAATTATACATTGAAAAAGTCCTGGATTGTTTGTTAAGTCTCTCATCTTTTAGAATGGACATGTTGGTTTCAGTTCTTTTATACGTAAATTCCAGAACTTTATTTTAAAGTTGTATTCTCAAGTGAACTTGTAACAATAGGTGCTATGTCGGCCCAGGTAATGCACTGAAGGTGTGAAGTGCGCTGTGTGAGGCTGTCTGTGCCCCCATGGTCAGACTGATTCTAATCTAAAAGAGGGATTTACAGAATCTTACATGGATTCAAGCAGTTTTTGAGCAAAATAAAATGTAACTCTGCAAATACAAATTCAACCTACAAATTTATATGTGTATGTGTGCATGTGTGTGTATGTGAGAGAGTGTAAAGGAGTATAAGTCTATGAGAGTGTGGCAGTGTGTGTTTGAGCATATGAGAAGGTCTGCGTGAGAATATAGGTCTGTAGTAGAGAGTGTGCACGTCTGTGTGTGCACGTGTGTGTGTATATAGTGCAGCAGGATCACCTATCGTGTGACATGAACCCAAGATCCCAGTTGAGGACATCCCTGTGGGTACTGAACTTGGCTATCAGCCTCTGCTCAGCCACTTTGTGTTGTTGCCTGTCCTGAAGTTCGCCTTGGAGGATGGACACCTGAAGGTCCAAGGTTGAATGTCCCAAACTACTGAAGTTTTCTCCGACTGGGAGGGAACACTGCTCTCCGTTCATTGTTGTGCAGTGTCCATTCATACCATGCCTCAGGTACACTGGCAAGACCAAGCAGAGGCCTAGCAACAGATCACACACACAAGTTGGTTGGGTGAATGTATACTTGCAGAATTATATTTTATTTTGCTCAAAAACTGCACGAATCCATGTAAGACTTTCTAAATCCCTCTTTTAGATTAGAATCAGTCTGAACATTGAGGCATAGACAGCCTCACACAGGGCACCTCCTGTTAAAGTTCACTTGAGAATGTAATTTTAAAAAAGTTTTGCAATTTACATATGAAAGAACTGAAACCAACATGTCCATTCTAAAAGATGAGAGACTTAAACAACCTTTTTCAATATATTATTTCAGTTATATCACACTGTAAACTTTTGCTATAAACTTTGTGTCTTGTGATCTTATACTCCACAACCACCTGATGAAGGTGCAGCGCTCCAAAAGCTAGTGCTTCCAAATAAACCTGTTGGACTGAAATCTGGTGTTTTGCGCTTTTAACTTTGTGCCTAACAAGAGTACATCCAATAATTCTCCAAGTTACATTTACACCATATAATATTTAATATCGTGAATAGAAACTAATATCAACAAATTCTTCCTCACCCCATCTAAAAGGGCTCTATTGGTCATCAATATCGAGAATGATGAAAGGAAGGACTGATGATTGCATCTTTGACAAGGACACAAGATTATGAAGGTTTCATGAAGAGATTTGCATCAGTACTTTGAAAACAGAGCCAGTTAAAACCAAGTAACTTGGATAGTGTGTAACAGATGTTGGACACAATTGCACAGGGAAGGTCATTGGTTGAAGCCTGCAAAATTGCACTATTAATCCTTAAAATCAATTATGCCAACCACGGAGAAATCAACAGAACAGATTCAACATCTAAGGCATTACACACAAGAGACATTAGGATTTTGCTATAACAACCTTAGAAATTATTTATTTTTGAGCCTCAGCTACAAAAACATCATTATTAAATTTAATGTATGTACATTAGATTAAAATGAAGACAATTCAACTTAAATGATTCTCTTACTAATTGCAACAAAATTAGCCTTATTGAAAGACAGAAAACAATGAACCAAGTATTATAACAGAGGGGTTATGCAATGCAATGATGTAATGCACCATTAAAAAAGTCACAGCTGAGAAGGCAGCCTTGGAATAAAAGCAGAAAATGCTGGAGAAACTCAGCAGGCCTGGCAGCATCTCTGGAAGGAAAGAGAGCTTGTAACCTGAAAAAGTCATACCGAACTCAAACTCTCTATCTCCACAGATGCTGTCAGGTGCACTGAATTCCTCCAGCACTTTTTTCTTATTTTTGACCTTCAGCAGTACTTTGCTTTTTTTTTTGAAAGTAATCAGTGAAACTGCTAATTAACACTTTTATCCCTTTCATCATTATTACATATTCTTGTTCAGATAAGACAGATGTAATCACACTTTAGACCAGGGAGTCCCGAGATGTTGCCCACCAGGATCCCATTTCAACTCTTGAAAACTGGTATCAGCATGTGTGCGCGTACGCACGCGCATATGCATATTTTGGGGGTGGGTGGTGTGTGTGAGGCAGAGAGAGGGGTGGTGGTGAAATTAGAAACATGGAAATTGTATTACTTTTTCAAATAATGTGAAGACTAACAGACACTGAAAAAGCCGTCTTCGTAAGAAGATTAAATTACAACTGCCAGGATGCGGACAAGAAAGATTTCTTAGCAGCATTAGAAACAACACTTTAAAGACAACTAACTCACAGAAGAAATCCAACAATCCATCAGACAAGTAGTCACATCAACATTAAACAGAAAAAAGGAAGGAAACACACTCAACACACAAAAAAGGAAAGCACTGGAAAGACTTAAAATAGACAAAAACATTGTTATCCTACCAGCATACAAAGGACACTTGATAGGCATTCTAAATCGAAGAGGCTACATTGAAAAAGCAAACTCACTACTTACAGATACCAACACTTACCAACAAGTGAAGATAGACCCGAACCCATAACTAGAGAACTGAATCACAGCCCTACTCAAAAAACTTCAGAAATTTGGACAAATAAATAAGACCGACTTCCAAAAAATGAAACCAAATGGATCCAACACACACGCTTCTACGGATTACCCAAAATTCACAAACCAGCAGCCCCCCTCAGACCCATAGTCTCACTACCTGAAACACCAACTACAAATTGGCCAAGGAGCTACACCAAAGACTAAAACACTTAGTAGAAGACTCACACCACTCTATCCACTCCACCCAAGAATTCCTGAAGACCAAAGACACTAAGATAGAAGAGGATGAAATAATGGTCTCCTTTGATGTAACAGCCCTGTTTACCTCAATCAACATTAACCTGGCCAAGGAAACACTAGCTACACTATAAGACGTCCCAAAGACACAGACACCAAACACCATTAACTTCATCAACAAGGAGATGATGATCAAGCTAGTGGACCTATGCCTTACCACCCACTTCACCGTTAACAACAAAACATACAGACAAACCAATGGAACACCCATGGGATCTCCACTATTAGGGTTCTTACTAGAGGCAGTAATGCAGAGACTTGAGCAAACAGCTCTGCCAACCATCCAACCCAAACTCTGGGTCCGCTACGTGGATGACACCTTGATGAAACAAGTTAGAGGAAACCTTCAAGGCCATCAAAAATACCCTTACTGGCATAAAAACTCACTAAAAAGAGGAGGAAAACAACAACAAACTGCCATTCCTGGATGTCACAGTAGAGCGAACAGCCAATGGGAACTTCAAACCAGCATCTACAGAAAAACAACACATACAGATCAAATATTGAACTACAGAAGCAATCATCCCAACACCCACAAACGAAGCTGCATCAGAACATTATTTCAACGTGCCAACACACACTGTAGCACAAAGGAACTATGCAGAGCAGAGGAAAATGACCTATACAGTGTGTTCAAAAAGATTGGGTACCCAATAAACACAGTCCGCTGATTTCTCAGCGATAAACCCAAACAAGCAGTCAAAACATATCCAGAAACTCTAGCCACTCTCCCCTACATAAAAGACATCTTGGAAATGACTGCCGGACTACTCAGACCCCTGGGCATCATGGTAGCCCACAAACCCACCAACACACTAAAACAGCAGCTAATGAACTTGAAAGACCCTGTACAGACAATGAGCAAAACTAACGTCATTTACAAAATGACGATTCCTGAAGAAGGGCTCATGCCCGAAACGTTGATTCTCCTGGTCCTTGGATGCTGCCTGACCTGCTGCGCTTTTCCAGCAACACATTTTCAGCTCATTTACAAAATATCCTGCAAGGACTGTAACAAACAATACATTGGACAAACAGGCAGAAAACTAGCCACCAGGACACATGAACATCAACTAACCACAAAAAGACATGACTCTCTCTTACTAGTATCTTCACATACGGATGAGGAAGGACACCACATCCATCCGAGGACAAGTCAAACAAAGACATGCACGAGAATTCCTCGAAGCATGGCATTCCTACCAGAACTCTATCAACAAACACATCGAGTTACACCCCACTTACCACCCCCTGAGAAAAGGAACAGGAAGTGACTTCACCACAGGAAATAACATCACCAACCCAAAGAAACCCAAACATATAAATAGGAAGCAGGAAGTTTCAGCATTGCTTCGCATGAGGTCCACTGAAGATGTTACCTAGTAAGGTAATGAAAGGTTCATTTCCAGACCTATCAGCTCAGCGAGCAAACCTACATCCAAAACCTCAACCTGAGCTACAAATCTTCTCAAAACTCGCTAATGTAAAGACTACAATTTTTATTGCTGCTGGAGCCAGGCCTTGAGGTTGTGTCATTTAGACTACAGCCAGAGTTTGACAAAAGTGGAAGGATTTGAAACTGCCATGCTGTTGTTCACTCTGTCAGAGCTCAACAGCACCTGCCTCAGAACTCTGACCTCAAATTCTGTGACCCCCATTTGGGCTGCTGCCCTCATTTCAGAAGCCCTGCTTTAGACTCAAATGCTCAAACGTCATCAAATGTATTTCTATCAGTTTACCATGGAGCTAATGGACTAATAGATTGTTGCATTGTTATTTGGAACATGACTACTGTGCAGGAGTGCACCCAGGATACATGCATATTTACATAACTAATAGTTCTTAACAATATGAAGCAAATAACTGAATAAACAACAAAGAACATGGCTGATTAGTTTACAATGTACATTCGCTATGCAAAATACTATTCATAGTAAATCAGGACATTATGTTAAAGATAATCTTAAAACATTAGAAAAGTCTTTCAAAAAATGTCAATTAACTTAACTAGAGTCATAGAGATGTACAGCATGGAAACAGATAGTTTGGTCCAACCTGTCCATGCTGACCAGATATCCCAATCTAGTCCCACCTGCCAGCACCGGCCCATATCCCTCCAAACCGTTCCTATTCATATAGCCATCCAAATGCCTTTGAAATGTTGCAATTGTACCAGCCTCCACCACTTCATCTGGCAGCTCATTCCATACACGTACCACCCCGTGTGTGAAAAAGTTGCCCGTTAGGTCTCTTTTATATCTTTCCCCTCTCACTCTAAACCTATGCCCTCTAGTTCTGGACTCCCTGACCCCAGGGAAAAGACTTTGCCTATCTAACTTCGTAATCAACAACTAAGAGCTTTGGATTGGTGAGTCTTTTTGCTGATATACCATCAGCTATAATTACCAAGAGTTGGATGATGAGCTTGCAAATAGATTTCATATCCTATAAAGTGGTTATGTTACTGTGTCAACTGTCCTGTAAAATAGTTATTTGATTAACATTAGCCATCATTGCAATGGTAACTTTAGCTATCTTGTAAGAAGCAACAGACAAAAATCTTTTAAAAAAAAATCAAAGGATATAGAGGTTTATAAAATCATAAGGGCATGGATAGGGTGAATAGCCAATTTCTTTTTCCCTTGGTAAGGGAATCCAAAACCAGAAGGCATAGATTTATGGTGAGAGAGGAAGCATTTAAAAGAGGCCTGAGGGGCAACTTTTCCACACAGAGGATGGTACATTATGGAACGAGCTGCCAAAGGAGTTGATGGAGGTAGGGATAATTACAACATTTAAAAGGCACCTGTATGGGTACTTGAATACGAAGGCTTTAGGGATATGAGCCATATGCTGGCAAATGGGACCAGAGTAATTTAGGATATCTGGTCGCCACTGATCAGTTGGACTGAAGGGTCTGTTTCCATGCTGTATAACTCTACGACTATAACTTGGATGCTGGAAGTCAAAAACAAAAACAAAAATTGCTGGAAAAGAAAATCAGCAGGTCTGGCAGTAGTGGACAGCAATTTATTGCAAAAATAGACCTTATATAGAAGAAAAGCTTTTTTCATGTTCACAGATATTAAAGCAGTCCTGTACAGTCTTTGCATATCAAGAAAACAAACATTGGAATTTGACATTCCTCACAGTTGCAAAAACTAAAGGCATTTCTTACTCACGCAGGACAGTATTTACATACATGGAGGCAATCAGGGGGCCGATAAATAAACAAACCCTTGTTAAACTTCAGTAGAAAGATCTTAGACAGTGGTGTTTCTCCACAGCACCTTGGCAACAGCTACTCTAAGCTTTAATGCATCCCTCAGCATATAGTCCTGGACCTTGGAACATGCCAGTTTGCAAACACTCAGTCAAGGTCAATTCTTTATACTTGAAGACCAATAAGCTTTGGGCAGACCAAACAGCATATTTCATTTCAGGTCCAGTGACTCTTCTTCATAGCTGAGACTAGCTAGGAAAAGTTTGGTATTTGTGCTAAAGAGGGGGTTGCGGGGGAGGGGGAGGGGTGGAGGTGGGTGGGGAGGAGTAAGTCATAGGTGGAAATGGAGCCCAAAGAGAGAGAAAAACACAGTTGGGCAGTCAACCTGGGAGAATGAATAGGTACTAATGGGGACTACTGATAGCTGATAATGGATTATTTTTGGTGGCAGCCCATGACATGACAAGGCCTGGTGTAGGGTTGGGGTAAGGACCTAGGAGGTGCTCAAGTCCTAAAACTGCTGAACTTAAAATTGAGTCCAGAACATTGCAGGGTTTCCATCTTTAGGAGATATACCAACCTTACCCTAGCTACAATCAGTTCTGGAGGAGGGTCACCAGCATGTCCACACATGCTGACAATTTTGCTGAGTTTCCCCCACAAATTCTGTTTTTGTTAAAGAAAAATCTTAACTAAACTCTCAATGAGCCAAAACAAAAAGTTGGATTTCCTCAACAAAGGTTTATTCAGCAAATATGTGAAATCTTAAGAGTTTGCAAATTAGTACCAAGACTACCAACCAAATTAGTGGTTCTAAGCTGTGTTCAGAGTTCGGCAAGAAGTCTCATAATCACTGAGATATGGAGGCACAAAAACTTTTTAAAATCCTTGCTTCTGCAATTGAAACTCCATGCATATCAGATGAGATCAAGCAGTGTTTAGTTATGATTATGGAATGCTCTGCTCGCATTTAAAGCCACAGTTTATGCATGAATAATAATCATGTGATCAATATACCAGAGGGTGATCATATTTATGAAACTCCAGCCAAGAACTGACATATTATAAATTTGATCAGAGCAGAAAAATTAGTTTCCAGCTGTGACAAACTAGCAGAGTGCATAAGGCCAAGGGGAGGATGATAAACATGATGAGGTTGTTTTGATTCAAAGTTATTTTGATCTCACTGTATTCTTGATTGAATTTTGACAATTCTAGTTTTTCATGCCAGCTGTTTAAAGTTGTTATTTGAGGTCTCATCAGTAGGGGATGGTTTGAATTGAAAATAGGTTTGTAAATGAGTAAATGTTTCAGCTATTAACTGAAAATTTAAATTTCTCTTTTTAAAACAAGTCTTTACAGGTCCCGTTCTTCTTACAAAGTGAATGGTGACTGCAAATGGTTCCCACAACATCCAGTTTTGCAGTTTTAAAGCTTAACCCTCAGAAATATCACTCTACACGCTATTTTTGGTAATTCTGTTATAAGTTTTTTTTAGTTGCTCACTCATAAACTACTGTCAAGACATCAGAGTGTTTAACTATTAAATATTTATAACTGGGTTAATTATCTAAGATCTTAACAACATTACCAATGAGCTTACTTCCAAACAAACTTACTTTCTGATGTAGACAGGACTGAATGAATTTCTTCCTGTTCACTGAATACATTGGCTTCTAATATATGTAACAGCACGAAGTTTAATAAAGCTGTGATACACAAATGATTTGGTATCTTGTCAGAAGAGTAAATATCAGCACCAACACACAGGGCATCTTTGTTCAGACTCAACCGCTCCATCAGCAATACTTTACTCAGCCACTGAATAAACAACACATTAAATTTTGAAAGTTATTTATCATTACATTATTGGAATGCATCAAGAAATACATATTAAACTTCCAAAATCATGCTTGGTCACCAAGCAACTTTTAAATATTGATGACAGTCGCTAAAGCTACACATTCCACAAATGAAATAACATATCATATCTAGTCATTGCTTTGCATGCACCCTACTTTGTGTAAGCACACCATTCGCTTCGGTCACATCTGCTACAGAGATGTCACATTCCACAAGGATGCTTATGACACCTCTTCCTTTCTCCTCAACCAAGGATAATCCCTCCATCCATATTGGCCAACATGCCCGTCAGCTATTTCCAATCTCTTCCTTCCTCTTAAGGATCATAGTGAAGTACATCATGGAAACAGATCCTTCGGTCCAACTCATCCACGGTGACCAGATATCCTAAATTAATCCAGTCCCGTTTACCATCATCCACCACTTCCTCTGGTAGCTGATTTCATACACACACTACCCAGAGAGTGAAAATGGTGCCCCTTCGATCCCTTTTAAATCTTTCCCCTCTCACCTTAAACTTATGCTCTCTAGTTTTGGACTCCACTACCCTTGGAAAAAGATCTTGGCTATTCACCCTATCTATGCGCCTCATGATTTTATAAACTTCTATAAGTTTACCTCTCAGCCTCCGATATTCTAGGGAAAATAGCCCCAGTCTATTCAGACTCTCCCTATAGCTCAAACCCTCCAATCTGGCAACATCCTTGTAAATATTAAGGTTTTCTGAATCCTTCCAAGTTTCACAATATCCTTCCTACAGCAGGGAGACCAGAATTCAGCGCAGTAATCCAAAGTGGCCTAACGTCCTGTACAGTTGCAACAGGACCTCACACCTCCTATTCTCAATGCTCTGGCCAATAAAGGCAAACATACCAAACACCTTCTTAACTATCCTGTCTACCTGCAACATTACTTTCAAGGAACTATGAATCTGCACTCTAAGGTCTCTTTGCACAGCAACGTTCCCCAGAACCTTACCATTCAGTCTGTAAGTCCTACCCTGGTTTGTCTTTCCAAAATGCAGCATCTCATATTTTTCTAAATGAAACTGCATCTGCCACTTCTCGGCCCACTGGCCCATCTGATCAAGATCGCGTTGTACTTTGAGGTACCTTCTTGGCTATCCACTACTCCACCCATTTTGGTGTCATATGCAAACTTACTAACCATACCTATGTTCTCATCCAAATCATTAATATAAATGACAAAAAGCACTGGACCCAGCATGCATCCTTGTAGTACACCACTGGTTCTAGTCCCATCCTTTCTGCTCCCTCACAGCATAACAGATTTCAGTTGCTCTTACACCCTATCCTCTAGCCTCCATGTTCAAAGGATCCTCCGCCATTTCCACCACCATGACAGCCTGACCTATGCTACATGTTCTGCAGCAATTCAAGAATGCTGTTCACCATCTTCTCAAGGGCACGAATGAATGGGCGATAAACAGTGATCTTGCAAGTGATGCTTACCCCTTGAAATAATTAAATAAACAGCGCGTGTTTACATATTGCGCAAGACATCAAATTTTACCTGTGGAGTTAGTTTCTGCCTCAGATTTTCCCATTCTGAATTATTTGGAACAATGCATTCAATCAATGTTATGAGATGACCACGAGGTAAAGGCTGAGCTGCTTTCAGCTTATCCAGCAAAGTAGAAGTGCAGGTAAGAAGCACTTGGAGGCTTTAGAGGAGAAAGAAAAATGAAATTATTGTATATCAATTGCAAACAATTCAAGAAATCATCAATTTTGCACAAAATTATTTTAGCTTATAACCAGAAAGAACACCATGATTAGCAATGGCTTAAATTCAGGTAATTTTCTAGCTTCCTAGTCTGACAGTTTTGATGAAATAACTTCATTCATTTATGGAGACATCTAATGGCAATAACTTGAGCTCAAAAGGTATTTCAAATGACTGAAATTGCAAGACTCATTGAACTAATGGAAAATTGGTTAGCTTGTTCAAAATTGAGCTGTTACTTGGAAAAACATGATGACAAACAAGGAAGCAACATCTAAATACACAGCAGTGGTCAATAGTAAACATTATTTGAGCAAATATGAATGAGTCAACAGCAGATGTCTTCAGTCAAAAAACCCTTGGATTTTAATGTATCCTTTTCCCATTTCAGTCCATAATTAAAATAATGAAAAACAAAAATATATGGTCTTTATACAACTAATGTGAGGTGGTGCATTTTGGAAAGGCAAATCATGGTAGAACATATACACTCAATGGTAAGGTTCTGGGGAATGTTGCTTGACAATGAAACCTTGGTGTAAAAGTTCATAGTTCCTTGAAAGTGGAGTCTCAGGTAGATAGGATAGTGAAGAAGGCATTTGATATGCTTGCTTTTATTGGTTAGTGCACTGAGTATAGGCATTGGGAGGTCATATTGCAGCTGTACAGGATATTGGTTAAGCCGCTATTGGAATACTGTGTGCAATTCTGGTCCCCCTGCTATAGGAAAGATGTTGCGAAATTTGAAAGGGTTCAGATAAAGATTTATAAGGATGTTGCCAGGATTGGAGTGTTGAGCTATAAGGAGGGGCTGAATAGACTGGGGCTATTTTCTCGGAGCACTGGAGGCTGATGGGTGACCTTATAGAGGTTATTAAATCATGAGGGACATGGAAAGGGTAAATAGGCAAGGTCATTTCCCTGCGTTGGGGGTGTTCAAAACTAGAGGGCATAGGTTTAAGGTGAGAGGGAAATGCTTTAAAAGGGATCTAAGTGACAACTTTTTCACAGAGGGTGGTGCATGTGTGGAATGAGCTGCCAGAAGAAGTGGAGGATGCAGATACATTTACAACATTTAAAAGGCATCTGGATGGGTACACAAATAGGAAGGCTTTACAGGGATATGGGCAAAATTTTGGCAAATGGGACTAGAACAGTTTCGGATATCTGATCTGCATGGACGAGTTGGAGCAAAGGGTCTGTTTCCATACTGTATAATTCTGACTCTCTGACTCTAAGATGCTGGTCTGACAAGGTGCACCCAGGAGTGTAAGAGTTCAGAGAACACATCAGACCAAGGTAGGCTTGACTGTAAGGAATTCACTACTCTCTGTAATTAAACTCACAAGTGTTCCGGAATGTGTTCCTTCTATCAAACTCTCAACACAAAAGTAGGGGAGGGGATGGTGTTAATCTCATCTTCAATGTTGTTCTCCATTAGAGGTAAAGGATTTGTTCAATGAGTACATGGGAATTTGGCTGATGGCAATGTCAAAGTCAGAAAATCTTATATGACAACACTAAATCATTATCAGACAGCATTGTCCTCCTGCCTCGTCATTTTGGACAGGAAAAGATCAATTAGAATGACAGAGACTACTTCATCTATGAGCTCCATGTAACGAATTCAAAACAAAATATGCCACAAGGTGCCCTACCAATATCCAAGATCAATGCAGATATTAGTTAGATCTGATCACCGCCTGAAGTAATTTTCTGATCAGCACTTTTAAGAGATACAGCTATGGCACAGCACTGGCCACGCTATAGATTACTCTCTGTATCCTCACACAAGTGCACCAGTCTTGAAGTACTTTCATTCAAAACAGAAATGTCATCCTTATGTCCATGACAACACAATAGGAAACCCAGATTAAAATAACAGTTCCTCAGCTCACCTGAACATGCATACTCTAGTATTCCCATAGAGAGTACAGAAATGAAGTGGAACATACTTTTTCAAGACTACAAATATAGTTCAGTATTCTCAATATACAGGAAGCAAGAACAGAAAGATGCTGTCTGACTCAAGGCTAGTACCACTGCAGCGAAGCTGGTCATCGAAGCCAAGTGATCTACAATCATTAACTACAAATGAGATTTGAGTAAAACATTTTGTGCACTAAGAATCACCTGAAGTAAAGTCCAAAAGAGTGCTGGATAGTGTGTCAACAATTACTGTTTACAACTGTTATAATATCCAAATGTCCTTTGACACAAGTTATTCAGACTTGAGATGATAAGTAGAAAGGTGATATTTGTACCAAAAGAGTGTCAAGCAATGAAAACCTCCAAGAGAGAATCAATCTATTGTTGACATTCAATGGAATTATCAATTCTGAATCCACAAGAAACATTCTAGGTTAGCCATAAAGCAGAAACTGAACCGCATCAGCCAGATAAATACATTAGCTAAAAGAACTGGTGCAAGGCTTTATCACTGTAACCACAACTTGAGTCTCAAAGTCTGTCCACCATTTACAAGACAGAAATCAGGAGTACGATGATATACTCTCCACTTGTTTAGGTGAGTGCAGCTCCAACAAAACCCAATAGGTTCAACCAACAACTGCATACCCAAAGTCCTGCTGTATGGCAAACTAGCCACTGGGTCATAACCTCCTGGATGTCCATACTATTGCCATAAGGATACCAAAAACTGAGATAATACAAAAACATGAATGGAAGTAGACACCGATGACTGGAAGTCAGTCTTGATGGACAAAGAAAGATGCAACTAAAATCAAAAATCTCAGCTAAACTAAGAGATCTAAGAGAAAACAGACGGCAAGAATCAAGCACCTTCTCAGTCGACAATTTTCACCTGCAGCAAATAAAGCAGAGAATGGAACAGCACAGTAGGGCTCCTGAGCCTCACAGAGATGCTTTATATAGATTTGACCACTGGGACATAAACTATTGTCCAGTGGCAGTCTTCTGTCTCTGAAAAGCGTTAGTATAACATCTTAAAATAAATTACTTAAAAAACAAAAGCAAATTTCAATATTATTGTGTTCTTAAAATTTGAGTTAAACCACCTAATTAATTGCATTGAAGACTCTTACAATGAATAATCTCCTGATGACAGAATAGAGAATTGTAATTTCAAAATCGTTTGGGTCACGTCACCAGGCTATTTTGAGAATTATTAAATCATTTGTACGAAATGAAAAGTTTGGAAATAGTATAGTAAATTGATGGCAGAAAGTGAGCACTGCAGATGCTGGAGATCAGGGTCAAAGAGAGAGTGGTGCTGGAAAAGCACAACCAGTCAGCCAGCATCCAAACAGCAGGAGTATCGAGATTTCAGGCATGAGCTCTTCCTGATGAAGGGTTTATGCCTGAAACGTCGATTCTCCTGCTCCTCAGATGCTACCTGACTGGCTGTGCTTTTCCAGCACCACATTCTTCGATAGTAAGTTGATGGTTGGTATTTGTTTCCTCTTCAGAGTGCCGCTATGCTTTCAAAATTTATTTTAAAACGTAAAATTAAAGAAACATGTTTCCTTTCATCTCGTTTAGTTTTGTTTTGACCACTTCATTTGGCTATAAGTTCTTCATAGGAGAGTTAGGCAAGCTGATTCAATTCTAAAAGTATAGTTTATGTTTTGACCTTTGAAGAGCTTACTTCTGCAAACAAGTCCCTTCCCTTCTCTAATGTTAGCATCTTTGCTACATTAATGAAGTCCATTCCATTCACCTAACTTCTCATCTTAAGTATAATTTAAACTATCACCGGGTACTGGATTTTAAAACTAACTCTTGCTATAAAGGTAATTGACTAATATCCATATCACTGGATCACTTAATATTTCAGTCATATAAATAAATGTAATTTAAATATCTATCCTAGATGCTAGTTTGTTCAAAATCCTTTGAATATTTATCAACACATTTTCTTGCCAATATTTTTTCGAACAAAAGATTTGTATGCAGTAAGAAATCACTTAGCTGTGGGCAACATTCTTATCATCACACCACAGCTGGACTTTTCCTACATTATTCTAATGACTGCAAGTTCAAGAAGATTAATTATAATTGCAAGGAATACATAATGCAAAAATGCCACATCTCAAATTTACTACATGTCATAATATAACAGCATGCAACATGTGTATTAAGACCAAGCAAGGATGTAATATAAGTAAGAAGTTGCTTTGCACAACAGGCAAATATCAACTGGTCAAGCTTCTCACAGGAACATATATTTATCTGTGTAGAAAACATCAGAAAAAGAATATGCTTATTTGTGAAATAATACCTCTTCACATCCAACGTTGATGCTTGGACTTGAGTTTTCAACCATGTTGCAGAGCTATGAAAGAAACCACATTTTCTAAAATTCCCATCTTGTTGTTTGATTAGCGATGTTAATCCTAGCAACCAGGTTTGTTGCAGTTTTTGCAGATCAGCATCTAAAATAAGAAGAAAAAAAACTCAATAATTCAATAACTTCATGTAAAATATATTTTAACATACTTCAACATCCTGAAGCCCTGAATATTTTAGTTGTGGTTTGGAATGTTTCCTTTGAAATTGTGGCTTTTATGAATGGTGCAAAGGCAACTCTTGAATGCATTCATCACAACTTCTTGTTCTGTGTTTAAAATAACCTGGATATGGTAAAAAAACAATATAAAATGCCACAAAGCTGGCATCTTAGAATAATGATGCATTCAGTGTTAAGTCAACGATAAATATAAAATTTATATCATAGAGTATACTTTCTATAGAAATGGAAAATAAAATTATCCTAACAACAATTGCTCATTAATTTTGCATATATATATAAAATGCAATTCACAAAGATTTTAACAATTTCTTCAGGGTTTTGTGTTCTAAAACTTTGACTGAGCATCAGAAAAATAGAAAATAATTTGATTCTTTTTAAATGTTGAAGTAAAAGTATAATTTAATTACTCATTTTCTTGTTGTGGTCACACTAATGCAGGTTATATCGTAGAATTGTCATCTGTACATGTGGACTGGACAATATTAAATTTTATAAGTATATTAATTGCAATAGTGACAAAATAATATTTTATGCTTGGTGTAAAAACCAGAAAATGCTTCCTAACAAAGTATATATTTCAAGACATAATCTCAAGTAGTAATAGGATTTAACCGTACAAAGCTAAAATTTGAATTAAAAAAATTATAGTAAATACAATGTGAAAGTTTGCAACGTGAATTCAAGTCATCATCTTTTTAAACAGCATAAGCATACTAAAATTGAGTTCTCTGGGTACACAACTAGAGGTAGTTTAGTTTATTCAACATGACAATGCAAATGAGGGATAAGCATAAGTAAGTGGAACAAAGTCCCTCAAATAGCTATAATCATGTCACTTTAATCTGAACAAAACTGTCAGATTTTGAAGAGAACTTCCAATTTATGTAGTCAGTACATTTATATCTTTGTTAACATAAAATAATGCGACCTAGAGAACCAATGGAAAACTTGAGATGGGGAATTAAGATAGTAATTAGTAATAAATTTACATTATAGTTTACTTGGAATTATTTCACAATCACTCAACCTCTATTTTTGACAACCCTAAAATTAAGATATTGCTTTAAAAATCAAACATAAATCCTTTTCCATAAAGTAAATTAATGTTACAATTTTAGGAAATTAATGTGATTTATTTTTGATGTTTCCACTTTTATTAAGATAGAGGGATAAAGTGAACCCATTAATGCTGATTGACAGTTAATTGCTTGGCTTTGTTTAAACTTCAAACCAAACAGACTGGCTCGGATTTCTCAGGGTCCATGTATGTAAATAATTCTTTCTGGCTGCAAAGAGCAGGATACTGTGTAGCATATATGTAGCATCCAGTTCCAACTCCCATGTATTAATAGCGTATTCTCTGTGGCAATGCCTCTACCACTGTTCACTTGCCAGCCAAACAGCACTTTCCACTCATGCAGTACCAAATGTTAGTTTTCCACTTGGATTTGTATTCTTGTGAAATGCTCTGATGAATAAGAGTTTAGATTAGATTAGTTTCCCTACAGTATAGAAACAGGCCCTTTGGCCCAACAAGTCCACAGAAACCCTCTGAAGAGAAACCTACCCAGACTCATTTCCCTACATTTACCCCTGACCCATACATGCACCTCACACTAAGGGCGATTTAGCATGGCCAATTCATCTAACCTGCACATCCTTTGGAATGTGGGAGGAAATGGGAGCATCCAGAGAAAACCCATGCAGAAACAGGGAGAAAGTGCAAACTGTACACAGACAGTCACCAGAGGTTGAAAAGCTTTAACAAAATGTGTCTTCTTTCCGAAGTTCTATACTGCTAAATGACTATTTATAGTTCTTTTATCTATCCCATTAAGCTTTTACAAATTTCAGGATTTCTCCAACATTATTTCAGTTTTACTCACTTTTAATTTTTTCATTAATTCACTCAGATTTGGTCACATTTGTTTGTTATAAGCTTACTGTTGTTTAAATTAATGATCTGTGTAGGTCACAATATACAATTGACACAGAGCTAAGACCTGTATGAGTCTTAGGGCAGTAGACAATGTCTAATGCTTAAGTAAATCTGGATACATTAACAGGATAGTGGTTATAGCTGGTAAAGTATGGCTAAACTCAGAAAGAACACTATTATGTACCTGGGTAGTACTCAACATTGGTACTCCCTTCAGGGAAAAGCATTAAATTAAGTCAAAAAAGGACTAGGTGCACAGATCACAATAAATTCTGTGAATGTGATAGCAAAAGAAAGCCAAAATTTATCGAGCGTTTATATTACAACTGATTTTAAAGCAAAACACAGTACTTGGCTTTGTGCAAAACCAAAATTGAATACTGTGTCCAATTCTGCTCTCCTCACTGAGTGAATTAATCTGAGACTTTGGAAAGAGTACGGAGGGTGGCCATTTATTTAATTCACGACCAGGCCTTTACACATCAGAGAAGCATAGAAAACTGAGTGATCAAACTGAGATAAGTGGATAATAGACTGAGCTTAAATTGACAGTTTGCTCCAATTAAATAGATTAAATATGGTATGGGATCACAATATTATAGTTTATAAGATTAGACGAAAGCTAGTTGTTAGGAGATGGTTCTTCTTCTAGACAGTGGAGTGTCTCCAGATCAAGCAAGTAATCAAGGATGGATTTCTGTACAATTATGCAACAGCAATCTCTTTTGTGTTATTCCAGTCATTTTACCGTAACCTTTAATCAAATTAATGCAATAAAAATGCATTCTCTGATGCTTCTCTTAAAGTTAATTACAATTTAGTGCAACAGAATACATTGTTTGATGAATAAGCTTTGTTGTTGCTGTTATTTGAAATATTATTTAAACAACTATCAGCATCAAGATGCATTTCCATTGCAGCAAAATCTGGCAAAGTAAAAACACAGGAGTTTTAATGGGCTGCAATTCCAAATAAGAACTAAGAGGCATGGTTTAATGTGCAATACACTAATTCAATAGGCTGAACTACGTGGTCCGCATGATTGACTGCTCTGCTATCCACATAATAGTGAAACGGTCTGCAAGCAGTTACAATCAAGACTGAAGCGAAATTTTCTCCTAGTATGCAACCAAAGGAAGACACTCAGATGTATTTAAATATGGTGGAGAACGTTTTCTTACTGTATTAGTAACTGAAGTTATTCATATATTCAAAATAATGAATGCTAAATACATCATTGTTCTTCTAATCATCTTGATAGCAATGTCTTCAGTATGTGAAGGTAAGCACTACATTTTTACTAAAATGATTGTTTTGAAGAACATTGACGATGAATTATAATTTAGACAAAGATAAACACTTTAAACTATGCACTCAAATCATCTTACTGCGTCACAAACTGTCAGTTTTCAACAGCAACGATGGCCAGCTTGCACTGGCATTAGTTGTTATCAATACAAAGTTAAATGAATGCCTGTAAGAATCTATCACTGTGTTAGTCTCCCTTTTAGGACATATTTGTTTTTTAGGCTTTTGAAAGTAACACATGCAAAACCCTTATTTGATACTGTAGCAATATTTAAAATTTTCTAAGATATTGCAACAAGCTGTGTACATATTGCTGCTGTATTGATGATACATTTCTAAGAGTCACAGTAAGCCATCAATTCTTGACTGATCTATTTATTTCTTTGTTAGAACTCCAGCAGTTTGTACGTTGGGCAGAAACAAATCCACCAGAAGAGGTTAGTCAATCAGTAAGTCGCATCATTCGCTGCTCAGGATGCAAACAATCTGCTACACGAGAAAATAAACGCACGCGACCCAAACTCTCACGGAAAGGTCCACTGCCTTTCTAAAATCAGGTAACAAAAACACAACAATATTGTATTTGGATTGTTCTCCCTGGTTGTGCTTTAGCATACTGAAATACAAAAATTGTTGTGAGCAAAGGAGCAACACAGATAGAATGATCAAATAAACTGATTTAAAAAAGAACTTTGACATTTCAAAAGTACATACAGGCACTTTTCAGAAACAGAATTTTCATATTTCAGAATGATTTGGTCTTCTTTGACAGTCTCACTGATAAAGAAATGGCGGCATTGAAAGCAAAATATTGAGCTGCTTAGGATGTTTTTCTCGCAAGTTAAGACAGAGGCATGTTTGAAGAAGTAAGCCCGCAAGGAAAACCATGTGCTGCCTAACCTGTATTATGATCACCGGGTGACAAGACCAAGAAGTAAATATTCTGCTATGACTGAAAGTATGTTTGTAATCACAAATGTGATAAGCTAATAAAAATAAATCCTCTAAAACATAGTAAAGCAGAAGAGCATTTAAAATCCTTTTACCTAGACACCCATGCAACAGCTAAAATATGGCTTTTTCCAAACCTTCTGTACAAGACAGCAGAATGGGACAAGAAATTAATGGTGTTTGACAAAACCAGTTGAAATTAATTGTCATTAATATGTAACTTGTTATTCTCATAAAGATACAGTAATTTGTATTAGCTATCAAATATTTTTGAAACTTTTAGTTTGTGGTAACATCACACGCAGAGGAAAAAATGTTTGTTCTAGATTTTAGTTAGACCATCTGGCATTGGTATTGAAAACGGGAAAGGCATTTGCCACCAGGAGAGGGGGTGAAAATATTGGACAGTGATTCAACTAGCCTTTCTTGTGCACCTCCTACCAGTCTGGTTTCAACATACACTGACAAGGTCATCTACTCTTGACCGAATTGGTACACTGTTCAGTTTACATGAAGGGTAAAAGTCCAGTATTGTACATTTGAATTTCTTTTGCACAAAGATACTAAAGATGCTATGCTACTAAAATCAACAAAAATAAAAATAAAGCTGTGTATTTGAATCAGAATAGCCATTCATTTTCAATCAGTAAGGTAAATTATTACATCCATGCCAGGAAAACAGTTAAGCAGTTCACAAGCAAACACTTAACTCCATAGTAAATCAATCATTTGCCTTTTTCCATCAGAACCATAGCAACCTCTTACAGTCTTTCCTGACTTAAAAAGGAATTTGGATTTGAAGTACAGGGCCAGTATTGTATCACTGGGCCTGCTGTCCAATTTGCCAGAGAAATTTAAAAACAAAGCCACATCTATAAATTCATTATAATTTTTCTCCTGTTTATTTTTCTGCCTTACAGACACACTGCTGCACGGAGTACTTATTTTCTGCAAAGATCATGTCCTGTGCCATCTACGAATAGAACTACAAGGACAAACATTCTTTTAAGATCTCTTTGAGGAATACAATCTATTTTTCTGTTGGGATGCATAAGAGATCAGTTTCAGCTGCTCGCTACTGCTGCCACAGAAGGATCCAATTTTTTCCAGATGTGAATGTGCCACTTGAGTGAATAGAATCAAAAGGTCAAAACAAAATGCAACATGCTTTGAGACAGACCGTTCACTACATACAACCACCATTTTCTCCACATTCAGTACTCCAGAGGAGATCAATTCTATCCGTAAGCAAAAAAAAAGCCTATTTTCAGCTGTTTCTATTAAACAAAGCCAGTAAAGTTCAAATAATTGTCTGTCTAATAATTAGCTTTAAAAATGGTAACCATCTGACATTTAAAAAAGCAAATATTGTTTCTTCATGAAAATGCATCATTAAAGATGATTTCATGAGTGAAATACTGTCAATTACAGGGGTTCTTCTTGAATTATTCATTGACCACGTAAAGAGCTGGACAAAGGCTGGCAAATCAGAGCTGAAATATGATCTAAGATTTATGAAAGATCTTCAGGTACATATTAGTGCTACAAGGTTGTACTTTGCTATTTTCTGTTCAGAGATTTTCAAGAGGAGACATAAAATCTTGCCGCATAAATCCTGAGGACATTGTTTAATGCATCATTATAAAAACTAAATTTATGAAATGTGAACATTTCTAACATCAGCAATTACAAATAAATGGAAAATCAGTGTCTGGCTGAAGGGAGAATGCACGAAATGAGAGTAGTTATTTCAGAAAATAATTTATTTTCAAATCATTAAATTGTTCTGAAACCCTATGACAAAATTTTACAATTAAAATCAAATTGACATTTTTCCTAACTATTTTGAAGTTATTCTTTTCATTGTTTGAAACAATATATTGAGCAATTCATTGTTTCTGCTGCTACAGCCTTGGTCTTAGATTATCAGTCATTTGACAGAATACTTTTATTATCTGGGCTATTTGTTAAGATTTCATGCAATACATAGCTGATAAATGTTCTATTACAGAAAGAATGTTTTTCTACACCACAAGCACCTTTATGACTGAAATATTATTTTACAAAATTAAATTTCTCAAAGTATTATTTCTGAAAACCAGCACAAGTGGAAGATTTTCTTCTTTCCCAGTTTCAGGACATTGGCCTGATCACAACATTGAAGCCATAATGCCAAATCCATGAGGCTTTTTCGTGTTAAGTTGGTCTGGTCACATATCAACTGTCACTAACTATAAGTAACACAAAACAGGAACACGCAGAAGTTGTCATCTCGACAGTTTTGTTCTTGTTACATTCTTCATTAGGTCTTTCAGATTTATACTAAAACAGTCGTGCTAGTTTAAGTGCCACTTCACCCTTCATAATCAGATGATTGCCTTAACTTAGATTATACACATGGAAAACTCCACCAATGACGTCAAGAATTAAACATAGCTCCATTTAATGCCAAAATAAGACTCTAATCTGATTTTGTTCCTCAAGAAGTTCTGCATCAAAAATAATTGAAATTAAATATATCCATGAAATTGTACGTTGGTGATTTTTAGATGTTCTAGTTGGGAGAAGCAAAAGAGCTTTAAAGTATCAGCAAATACATGCTCAGAAAGCTCTGGAAACACTCAGCCAGTGAGTACTTGTGAAGAGAACAACCAAGTGAACATTTCAGATATAATCTCCAGAGACAAAAAAATACAAAGGATCAGCATTTAAATAGAAGAGAGGAAAAGCACATAAATAAGTATGAGCAAATAAATAGAATAATTGTAACGTATTTAAGAGAGCACATATGTAAATGCTTCAGAGTTAGCCTTCCTCTTTTGGATCCAATCATGATCAACATTGTTGTGATTTCTATGCTCCTGTAACTGCTACTGTCACCACTTCATGATCTGCTGATATTGCAGACTGCATGCACTTTTTCTTCAGGAGCACTGTATGTTGGAACAGAAATAGTTCTCAGTTCTTTATATATTTCATCTCATCTACCATTTTGAGACCACCTGACTCCTCTTGTTTTCAAATAAGAAAAATACATTACCATCAACAACACTTGTGTTCCAGCCTATTGTCTGATTCTTTTTCGTCCAATTTCAATCGCTGTGAGATTTACGCTATCCTCTTCAACATTGCCCCCTCCGACTCAGAAAAATCCTTTGTCAGCTGGACTCCATTCTAACCTTAGATCATACCAACACTCAACTCTCTGTTACTTCTATCTTTCTCCCTAATCTTCGTCAAAATAATTTTCCATTCTACCATATTTGACTCCCTCTGGCTTCATCTAATTTGACGCATTATTGTTTCTTTATCTAGTATTTGCTATGCAATCTTTCCATCAAATATCACTGACATCAGTTTTTCCATTCTCCTTCCCTGATTCGAATCTGTCTCTGTATTTGCAATGCTTGTTCTTTCAGGTTTAATCTTTCTCAAACCTGCTTTCACGGGACCATTGTTTTTGAATAAGCACAAACACCTTTATCTTGGTAAAGCTGAACAATAATTCTACAACATCTCTTTTTATCTCCTTCTGGGCAATAACATTGTTTCCAAAAACACATTCGTAAATTCCCAGGTACTTATGACCTTATTAAGTTTTTCCTCTGTACTGCCTCCAAGCTCTGTACCCCAATCCTGTATAATCTTATTTTACCTGCTCCATATGACCCATTATGGAGGTCAGAGCCACTGGGTGGTAGTCATTAAGGCACATTGCATGTGCTTTCTTTGGTACTTGGAAGATGGTGGCCTTTTTAAAGCAGGTGGGGACGTTGGCTTGTACGAGGGAGAGGTTCTCGGCAAAGTCTTTTCCCTGGGGTTGGGGAGTCCAGAACTAGAGGGCATATGTTTAGGGTGCGAGGGGAAAGGTATAAAAGAGACCTAAGGGGCAACTTTTTCATGCAGAGGGTGGTACGTGTATGGAATGAGCTACCAGAGGATGTGGTGGAGGCTGGTACAACTGCAACATTTAAGATGCATTTGGATGGGTATATGAATAGGAAGGGTTTGGAGGAATATGGGCCGGGTGATGGCAGGTGGGACTAGATTGGGTTGGGATATCTGGTCGGCATGGACGGGTTGGACTGAAGGGTCTGTTTCCATGCTGTACATCTCTATGACTCTATGTCAGTGAATACCTCTGCCAGCTGGTATGCACAGGATCCAAGTGCATAGCTGGGGCCTCTGTCCAGGCCCATTGTTTCCCAAGAGTTGACTCTCAGCAAGACCGATCTGACATTTGCAACGGTGACAGAGGGAACAGGTGTGTGAGGTACTGTCGGGGCTCGGGGCAGGTGACACTGTGCTGCTGGCATGCTGCTTGAACTGAGTATAGAAAGCATTCAGCACATTAGGGAGGGATGTGTTTTATCTATACCTTGTTGTGCTTCATTTTGTATCCAGTTATGTTATTTAGGCATGTGGCAGGTGTCTGTACAGTTGGTTTGAGCCTCTAACATCTCTTGACATCTCTGATGGCTTTGCAGAGGTCATACCTTCGGTACAGGTCTGGGTCATCCGACTTCAATGCTGCACGCCTGGTATTCCCAGTTTATCCAACGTTTCTGGTTGGAGAACACCCGGGTTGACTTCTTTGGCATGCAGTCCTCTACGCCCTTGATAATGAAGTCCGTGATGGTGGTAGCATACTATCTAGCTCTTCCACTGAATACCTGAAAGTGGTCCAGTCCACCAATTCCACGCAGTCCCGGAGATGGTCTTCTGCTGCCTCAAAGCAGCATTGTATTACTTTTTATCAGAAAATTATTTACATCACCATACTTCATTAAGATTGCCTGGGATCATTGTCTTGACCAGCGGTCTCGCCAATTCCCATCTGCCATCACACTACTAAAACTGGCTTAACTCCTCACTTTAAATAACTTCTTTCACTCAGGAAACGTCTCAAAATAAATGTACAAGATACCAAGAATACAGCTTGGATTGTTGCAACATCCATATTTTGAAAATACTACACTTAAAGTCACAAATGACAACCTCTATGATTGCACTAACGTTGAACTTTTCACAATTATCCATCTTGACTTCTTAAACCTTTGACCTAATCAACCACAGTATTCTCCTCATGTCTCATCTCAATTGCTCTAACCTTGGCACTTTGTTCCGGTCCTAAACTCTGCAGTTTTCTCCATAAACTCCTCCATCTCTTCAGGCAACATTGTAAGTTGGGTTGGGATATCTGGATAAGTGGTTTTGACAGTCTCCACCTTTGCTTTCGACTTGTTTTTTTCTTTGTTGTGAGGTTGCATATCGATTTTGCTTGCATTGCTGTTCTATTCCAAAATTGCCTCAGTTACTGTATTTACATGTTCCATATCTCTTAGCTTTCTTTCACTATCCTTTCTCCTACCGTCTGACATTAATATTTAATCAGGTACTCTGCTGTCTTTTGGTTTCCATTCACGTTCATTATAGCATGTGAATGCATGGACTTACAGAATCATCACAGAATCCCTGTATTGTGGAAGCAGGCCACAGAATCAACACCTCACCGACCCTCTGAAGGGCATCCCAACCAGATCCAGGCACCCCCTTAACCTATCCCTGCAACCCTGCATTTCCTTTTGCTAACCCACCTAGTTTACACATCCCTGGACACTGTGGGCAATTTAGCATGGCCAAACAACCTAACCTGCGCATCTTTGGACTGTGGGAGGAAACCGGAGCACGCAGAGGAAGTCCATGCAGACATAGGGAAAATGTGCAAACTCCACACTGTCGCTCGAGGTTGGAATCAAACCCAGGTCCCTGGTGCTTTGAGGCCACAGTGCTAACCACTGTGCCTATTTGCATGAGTACGTCTTGCTTTAAGCCTTGATGAGGCGTCTCCAATGATAGCTTGTGAAGTTTTAAAGTCTCCTAACTTAAGGAATGATACCATTGTTACAAAGGGAGTGCAATGAAGGTTCACCAGACTGGTTCTAGGGAAAACGGAATTGTTCTATGAAGATAGATTTAGAAGACTGGGCCTGTATTTTATAAATTTTAGAAGAATGAAAGGTGATCTCATTGAGAAATGGAAAATCATTGCAAAGCTTGACAGGGTTGATGCAGGAAGAATATTTGTCCAGGATTTTGGGGGGGGAAGATTTAGAACTAGGGGATACAGTCTCAATATTAGGAGTAGGCCACTTGGTCCTGAGGTAACGAGGATTTTTTTCACTCAATGGATGATTAATCTTTGCAATTCTCGACCTCAAGGAGCATGGAGACTCAGTCATTGATGATGTTTAAGTCAGAGATCAATAGATTTCTCGATATTGAAGATATAAAGGGATACGTGGATAAAGCAATAAAATGCCATCAAAGTAGATCAGCCCAGATATAGTTGAATAGTGCAGGAGGCTAAGGGAGTCAAATTGCTTACTCCTGCTATATATGTTTTATCGGTTCCTTCAAATAGGCTAATTTATGATATTATGGAGTTCTGATAAATGGCGATATTGGAAATGTTAGCCTCTTCTCTCCACATGGATTAACTTGAGCGTTTCTAGCACTTTCTACATGGTTTCAGATTTGCAGTTTGTGCTTTTGTACATGCATGCATGTGGATTTGTATGAAAAATGCTTTATTGTACATCATATATTTGTGCCATTAAAAATAAGAATATCTTAACTCATTATTTTGAAAGACTTGTTGAAATGTTTTATGTAACTACATTTTTACAATGTGTTAAACAAGAAGAAAGTCAATATTTCAGTCTTTCAAAAGGTATTAAAATCAATTGTATTTCATATAAAAAGAAGTGATTACAAAGTATTGAAAAACATTTTAATGGGTGGGCACTAAGTGGGTAAATGGTCAATAAAAGGATATTCAGAATATCCTTTTACAAAAATGTTAGAATGGAAGGTTAGTAATGCCATTAAAGTATTCTTTAAAATGGATTTAAGAACGTTAGAATAATGTACACAGAGATTGACCATCTACAGACTGCTTTTAAGACCCAATTTACTTTTTCCAACAATTGAAACTTTTCTCAAATGGATTGCACATGCCAACAATGTGATGGCATTTGATAAGGATGACCATTATAAAGCACTTCAGATTCACTATTATAATGCACATTTGGGAAGCCTGCCAAAGACAAGTATCCCATGTTAGCACTGTGATTAATAATGCATTAAGCAACACAAGTACAAATAATTTAAGCAAAACAACAGAATTATACAGTGCTAAGTATCATCTTCAAAAATTAAATATTTTTTAATGGAAGCAAAAGATGAACAGTAGTCATGTAACAACAATGGTGTGCATGCTATCTAGCCCAATTCATCAAATACCTCTTTTTAAAAACTCCTTAGCAAATTGCAGGCAGGTTCCTACTTTTCCAAGTAATTGAACACCACTGCATAATGTGGGTGGAATGCCATGCAACGTCAATACTTTCTATGCATACAATATTACGCCAGCTTGAGGAGGATGGGGTAGAGAGAAGGAGGCCACTAATTTAATCTGCAAGTGTGGGAAAAGTGCCAAATCATCAAGAAGATGTAAATAAAAGGTAAGATTAAAAAAAACGTAAGCAAGCATAAGTAACATGGGGTGGCCCAGTGGCTAGCACTGCTGCCTCACAGCGCCATGGACCTAGGTTCGATTCCAACCTCGAGGTGACTGTCTGTGTGGAGTTTGCACATTCTCCCTGTCTGCATGGGTTTCCTCTGGGTGCTCCGATTTCCTTCCACAATCCAAAAATGTGCGGGTCAGATGAATTGGCCATGTTAAATTGCCCATAGTGTTAGGTGCATTGGTCAGGGGTAAATATAGGGTAGGGGAATGAGTCTGGGTGGGTTACTCCTCGATGTGTCAGTGTGGGGACTCTAATCTTCTAATCTAAACACTTATGTCTTTTTATGCATTAACTGTGGGCACTATGATGTCTGCCTATGATCAGAGAAAGTTTATACTCCTGTGGTTTATAACATCAGTAAATTACTGCATACCACCACTCTACTATTATAATATGTTGAAAATATTGATTTTGAAGCAAACTCTCTTAATGGCATCCTATTTATTGGATGAAGGTACGCAAATACTAAAAATATATTGCAGGGTGAAACCACATATACATAGCATTTTGATGTGTTGATGTACATCTTGATGTAGTATACAAAGGTTGGTCCCCCGTGTTGAGTTTACTATATTAGCACACCATGGTCCAAATACTGACTAAAGATTTGCAATACCTTCATCGAAGGCTGGAGGGGTGGGAAAGGGAAGGAATAATGAATCAATAAAAGTCAGTCAGATATAACCAAGTTACTTCCCAATATCTGGTTAAACAATATTTGTGAAGATACCTTCTATATGTTTTATAATAGAAAATAATAAGCTTAGACCCTAAGGGTCATTATCTCATTTTCTTTCATACTGCAGAAATGCCTCTGGGAGCAAAATGATGATCAAAATCCAACCTCAAGCAGAAACAATGCAATTGAGGCAGGTTTGCTGAGTTGCCAATAAACCAAACTGCTAACGACTGGAAGTACAAACAATGAGTACCCTGGCAGCAAAAAAGAATCAAGCAGAAATTTTGCAATCTGGCTGTGGGAATAACCAGCCTGTCCAGTTATTCTCTATACAAACACTAGAACACAAACAGCCTTCCACTTCTTTCAGACATAATTATATGAAAAAAAGTGTATTTAATAAATAACAATTAACAGTAACAATGATACAAGTCAGGAATAATAAAAGCACAGCAGGTCAGGCAGTATCTGAGGAGCAGAATAGTCAATAGTTTGGGCATAAACCCTTCATCAGGATCAAAAGCTTATGCCCAAAATGCCAACTCTCCTGCGTCTCGGATGCTGCCTGACCTGCTGCGCTTTTCCAGCACCACATTTTTCGACACCGATTCCAGCATCTGCAGTCTTCACTTTCTCCCAAGAATAACAATAGTTCAGTTTCTGGTTTTGGTCTCTCCACATATGTACAATCACATTTCCTATTGTTGTCAAATCCATCAATTGGTAGTAAAAAGGCTAATTCAGCTGAACAGAAACACTGGAACATTGTACATTATTGGGCCCCTCGAGTCTGTTCTGCCATTCGGTCAGATTATAGCTTTCTGGAACCTAACTCCTGATAAACACTTATCCCCCAATTTCCTTGATATCTTTGGCTAACAAAAATATCTCAATCTAAGTTTTAAAATTAACAAATTATCTAGCATTAACTACTGTTTAAGGAAGAGAGTTTCAAACTCCTGCCACTCAATGAAGTATTTCCTAATTTCATTCCTCAAAATCAGACTCTAGATTTTTTATTTGATTAGGTCCCCAAGTCCTAACTAGGGAAATTAGGACAGATTGAAAGATTGAAAATTTTGATGAAGTCATCCCTCCTAGATTCCAGAGAATACAATCCAAGATCTTGAATTTCCTCTTCATAATTTAACTCTTTGAGTCAATGCTTAATTTTAATAAATCTATATTGTACCCACTCTAAGGCAATACATTTTCCTCTGTTGCAGTGCCTAAAATTGCTCACTGCATTCCAGATGTAGTCCAGTCAGACTCTGTTTAGCTTAAGATTAGCTTGATCCTCCTATATTGTTCAGAAAGTGTTCTATCCTTTCTAGGTCTGAAGTAGATGTCAACTTACAGTTCCTACATTGAAATCTATGTGTCTCAGCTTTGCCCATTCATCAATTTTATACTTCTACCCACTTTGCTTACAAGTCACTTGCTCGTCACTTTCATATCAACCTCAGTTATAGAAAAGGGATCGGGGTCAGGTCAGTGCTGATTTGATATTGAGTTGCATAGACCAAGGAATCGTAGTTAAATTCTTGGATTTTGCTAAATTACTTGAAATTCGCAAGGGATGACATTGTATTAGGGGAACTGGGAAAAAGCAATCAGAATTCCAATTTCCATTCACTACCATTTTGGCTCCTTGTGGACAAAGTTTCGCAAACTGCTGAGTGGTAAGTCAATACTGAACACTGCTATTTGGATGAGGAAACTGAGTAGCTTTGAAATCATAACAGCCAAAGCAGGAGACAACAATGAAAATGCTTCATGTTTTTGATTCTGTTTTAAATCATTTGGGGGTCACTGAACAAAGACCATAATATATCAGCTTAAGAACAGTCCTGAAAATTACAAGACATGATTCATGAGCACCATGTATATCTGAGCTTCTTAGAACTGCCAGGCAATAAGCTCCAGTAAGCTTTTATCACTGTAGGGCAATCCACAAAAATTAAATGTTAACTACAGCATTTTGACACAACTCACTAACATCAGAAAACACAAACTCAACTGAATTGAGCACAAATGCTCCGGGGAATATCTACTCCATTTTAGAAATATTGCCAAAATCAATTGGTACCACTTATACAATCTCTTTGCATATGTTGATTCTGGTGAATGTGGTTCTGCAGTCTACACGATCAAGTGTAAGAACAGACAGCACAGATTGAATCTTTATTGTAGATTTAAACCTTTTTGAAATCCTGATCCTGCTCAATTTTGCTGCTGGATATCTAAAATATTTTGTACCAGACAGCCAACTAATTATAGTGAGCCACAGTGTACATCGAGGAAGGACACCATGGTGCTAAGTTTATCACTATTGACTTTGCAGGGAAAAAAATGTAACATTCAAGAAAGGGATAGCATTAGTGATGCTATTTCCTGTACAGACAGCTATTAAGGCGGCCCTGGAAGTTGGTAGGTTACAGCTTTGCAAGAAGTGCGATAGAACACTGCTATTTGGACCTAGGGGTTCAGGTATATATAAACAGGGTAGTGAAAAAGTCAATTAGTATGCTTGCCTTCGTTGCTCAGTCCTTTGAATATAGGAATTGGAAAGGCATGTTGAGGTTGTACAGGACATTGGTGAGGCCTCTTCTGGAATACTATGTCCAATTCTGGTCGCCCTGCTATAGAAAGGATATTATTAAGCTAGAGAGAGTTCAGAAGAGATTTACCAGGATATTGCTGGGTATAGAAGATCTGTGTTCTAAAAAGCTGGATAAGCTGGGACTTTTTCATTGGAGAGGTGGTGGTTGAGAGGTGAGCTTATAGAAGCTTATAAATCATGAGGGGTATAGATAGAGTTAATGGTAGTGTCTTTTCCCTAGGATGGAGAATTTCAAGACTGGGGGCACATTTTTAAGGTGAGAGGAGAGAAATTGAAAAAAGACATGAGGGACCAATTTTTAAAAAAAAAACAGAGGGTGATTCATATCTGGAATGAACTTCCTGAGGAAGTGGTGGATGCGGACACAGTTATAACGTTTAAAAGACAGTTAGATAAGCACATAAATAGGATAGGTTTGGAGGGATTTGGGCCAGGAGCAGGCAAGTGGTTCTAGATTAGGTGGGATTATATGCTGTTGGAGCAAAGGGTCTGTTTCAGCTCTGCATGACTCTATCACTCTATAACTATGACTGTATATGTTGGTAAGAGTAAGATAGACATCAGAAAGAGTGTGAAAGCACTTTGCTATTTTCTTGAGAAGGGTGGTGTAGCTGATCCTGATGAAGTTATCAATGTAAACAGACAAGTCGAGCAAGTCACTCCAAATAGAGGAGAAAGTGCCTAAGCACTCGCCTCGGTCTTCCTTAAAGCCAGTTATGGATGGACATCTTCAGCATACCATTGTGCTGTCTATGACAACAGCAGGGAAAGGATTCATCGAAGACAGCACCATCACTGCAGTTAAGTGCATTACCCACCACTGCTGAAACACCCACTAACTTAGTGTCACATGAGTTTTGAAAGGATGGCACAAAGTACTCAGTACTTCAATTGTGTGGACAATGCGATGGATGCAGAGGCAGGTGAAGGAAACTCCCCAGGTGGATTGGTGGTCAGATCAATCATGCTCAACTAGGGAGAGGTGCAGAGTCTTGTTGGGGATTGAAGGTCACATGAAAAACCTTTCTGATGAAGGCATGGGATGTGTGTGCCCAAATGTCAGGACATCTTGGACAGAAAATGAAGGAGTCAATCTTTCATCACAAAAGAAAGTGCCCATTTGGCTCCTGCAACATGAACTCAGCTGGTCCAACTCCCTTACTCTTGGCCTATACCGTTCAAGTATTTTCTTCTCAGATAATTAAATAACTCCCTTTTGAAAGTCATGATTAAAATCCACTTCCACCATGCTCTGGGGCAATGCACTCCCTACCGTTTGCTCTGTAAAAAATGTTTTGATTTATGCTGCACCTGGTTGCTTTGTCCACCTCCTAAATTCAGTGTCCTATGGTTGTCAACCCTACTGAACAGTTCTTCCCTATCTATTCAGTCCAGAACATTATGCTGATTCCTCACTAGCCCCAGGTTCAGGAGTCTGATGGGTTACTCACTAATAATCCATGCACTGAGATGGTATTCACCGTAGTAACTCTGTGCATTCATTGTAGGACTATGCACTGATGTCAGTAGCCATTTCTTCAACAAACTACCTTTGTCCTTTAGAAGCCATCCACATATTACCTCTGGTAGCATTAACAGCTGCAACATATACAGTTGCCTTAAGATGCAGATGTCATGACAGTTTCCAAGAAATCTAACAAACAGTTGTAGCAAACTCTTGTGGTGGTTGCACACCAGTTATAAATTGCGGGAGTGGATATTGATGAATGCTCTTGGTTGCTCTAATTGGGCTTTGATTGTCATGTGGATACAGATGACAGATGACAACCGCTGTTCATTCTGGAACTCAATGTATTTCAATTCCCTCTTATAGAGGGCATCTGAACAATGTTGTGATGAGCAGCCGTTTGTGAGATGTTGATTAGAATAGATTCCATATCTCACACTCAAATAGCATGCTTTGAAAATAACCCAGTAACAAAATATTCAAGACCACTGTCACTTTCAGGACTGCTGCCATGGTGTGCCTGCCACAGTGTGCCCATTTAATCCACAAGGCCTCAGGTTTTCCTGCAGGACTGCATACAAACAGCAATCACCTGCCTCAACCTACAGACTCTGTTGACACTGTTGCTTCAAAATGCCCTGGAAGCTAAACCAAAAGCAAGCATGGCAGTTTTGGACTCCCCATGCACCTCATCTCTCTGTAATAATGCACTGCATCTAATGTTGACATTTTTTCTCTCTGCCAGCACTGTTGCAATCTCAGGGTAGCTGAGTCTCCATGGCCATCAGCTCTGCCGTGTACCATTCACCCTGAAGGTGGCTCTTAACAGCCACAATTGATGTTATTTTCTTGCTGAGTCCAACATAAGTTGCCTCCACCAAAATTGTTGGGAATTGAGAAATTGAGAGGAAACTGGTTTATAGCTTGGCACTAAATACTTCCACAGCTGCCTCTGCCCCGGAATGAAACTTCTGCTGTGTATCTCTTAGAAGTCAGTGGCAGACACAGGTACATTTAATAATTTTGAATATTACACAAACTGGAAGTAAAAAATTCAGCAGAAGTTACATTATCTTTGGCTAAATGCAAAAAGATACTTAACTCTGAATGTCTGAGCAGAGCTGAATGAGAGTTGAAAAAAAACCTCAAGAAACATTAGAAACAGAAAATAAATAATAAATGAGGCAGACATGTTCAGTCTTAATGCCACATTGTCAAGTTTAATCTCTGTTTTGCATTGTGAACAAGTGCACATGAAGCCAACCACATGTCCCAGCAGCACAAAGCATTAACTGCAGGAAAATTCTGCAAGGTGAACTTCAGCAACCTTGAGGTAGCCACCTAGAAATGTATAACTACATCTGCAGCTTACAGTTATATAGTCTCTTAGAGTCATAGAGATGTACAGCAAGGCATCATCAGATGAAAACTGTTCAGGAAGGCAATAAAGGAGCGAGCAAAGAAGCTGTGTCAAACATGTGTGATTTAAGCATTTGTCTTGAAAGACGAAGGTGGAAAGGTAGAAGAGTGTGGGGCCTAAACAGGTAAATGGTGAGGAATAAGTAAATAGGGAGTGTACATGAGCCACTTTCAGTATCAGCAAAGGTCTATTCATCCAGTGAAAGATGAATAAATTATTTTTAAAATATGTTTGGCATTTTTATTCAGAAGTCTCACTCCAACCTTCCTCCACTGCAGAAATTGTAATGAGCTCTCAAAATGCAAATGACAATGTTTGCCAGACTTATATCTCAGTGGTCAGGCAATAAAGGCGTTCACTTCTTGATAGTAATCAGACCACTTGGTTTCTTAGCATCTGATTCCCAGTAAATGGTTAATAACTTTCCATGAGTCCATAAGACAGGAGCAGAATTATGACATTCAACTGATCAAGTCTGCTCCACCATTCAATCACGGCTGATACATTTCCCAACACCATTTTTTTGCCTTCTCCCGGTAACCCGTAATTGCCTTACCAATCAAGTAACTATCTCTCTCCGTCTAAAATATAATCATTGACTTGACTTCCACAGGCCTCTGCAGCAATCAGTTACACAGATTAACCACCCTCTGGCTGAAAAAATTCATTCTCATCACCGTTCTAAAGATCCGTCCCTACCCTATGTGGCTGTGCCATCGGGTCCTACTCTCTCCTACAAATGAAAATATCTTCTCCATGTCCACTCTATCCAGGCCTATCAGTATTATTTAAGTTTCAATCAGATCCTCCCCCTCATCCTTCTAAATTCCATCAAGCACAGACACAGATTCCTCAACCACTCCTCATCAGTGTTAAATAGAGATGTGTCTTCCCACTCCAGATTGACATTACTTTTTATGTAATTTCCAGAAGTCGCTAGAGGCTTAGTCATTGAATTTATCCCAGCCAGAGTTAGATTTTTGTTTGACAAGTGAGTTTAGGGTCATAAAAAAAAACAAATTTGAAAGGGTTCATAAAAGATTTACAAGGATTGGCAAGATTGGAGGGCTTGAGCTATGGGGAGAGGCTGAATAGGCTGGGGCTGTTTTCCATGGAGCGTCAGAGGCTGAGAGGCAACCTTAGAGGTTTACAAAATCATGAAGGGCATGGATAGGATAAATAGACAAGGTCTTTTCTCTGGGGTGAGGTAGTCCAGAACTGGACAGCAGAGATTTAGGGTGAGAGGGGAAAGATTTAAAACGGACCTAAGGGGCAACTCTTTTTTACGCAGAGAGGTGGTGTGTGTATGGAATGAGCTGCCAGTGGAAGCCAGTGGAAGTGGTGGAGGCTGGTACAATTACAACACCTAAAAGACATCTGGATAGGTATATGAATAGGAAAGGTTTAGAAGTAAAATGGGCCAAATGCTGGCAAATGGGGCTAGATTAGTTTAGAATATCTGGTCAGCATGGACAAGTTGGACTGGAGGATCGGTTTCAGTGCTGTTCATCTCTATGACTAAGATACAACAACTCCTTCAGTCCTGGAATTATTCTAGTGAATCTCTTCTGAACCTCCTCAGATGACAATACATCCTTCCTCAGATAAAGGCCCAAAACTGCTCACAATTTTTCAAAATGCAGACTGACTACAGCCTTATTAAACCCAAGCAGTACATTTTTGCTCTTGTATTCTAGCCCTCTTGAAATGAATGCCAACATTGCATTTGCCTTCCCAACTGCCAAGTGCACCTGTATGTTGACCTTAAGAGAATCCCGAACTAGGACTCCTGGTCCCAGATTTCTGAAACCGTCCTCCATTTAGAAAATAGTATATGCCTCTATTCTTCCTACCAAAGTGCATAACCTCTCACTTTCCCACATTGCATTCTAGCTGCCACTTCTTTGTCCACTCTTCTAGCCTGTCCAAGTCCTTCTGCAGCCTCCCTGCTTCCTCCACACAACCTGCCCTTCCACCGATCTTTGTTCCATCTGCAAACTAAGCAACAATGCCCTCAGTTCCTTCATCTAAATTGTTAATGTGTGTGAATAGTTGCGGTCTCTGCAAAAGCCACTACTCACTGATTGTGATCCTGAAAAAGACTCCTTTATCCCCACACTCTGCCATCTGCCAGTCAGCCAATCCTCTGACTATGCCAGTACCTTGCCCCTAACACCACGGGCTTTTATCTTACTGTGCAGCTTTCTCTGCTGCACCTTCTCAAAGGCCTTCTGGAAATCCAAACAGATCACGTCCACTGGCTCTCCTTTGCCTAACTTGCTCATAAGCTCCTCAGAGAGCTTTAACAGATTTGTCAGGCATGACCTCCCTTGATGAAACTATGCTTACTCAGCCCCATTTAACCATGCACTTCCAAGTATTCCGCAATCGCATTCTTAATAACTGACTCTAAAATCTTACAAACAGCTGAAGTCATGCTAACTGAGGTCAGGCTAACTTTGTTAGATAAATCACTATCAGATATGTCCTACAATAGAGTAACACCATGCCAAGATTTCTGAGGAAGATGGTATTGCATGAGGTTAGATTAATTAAAATATAAAACACATGTACACACCTTGAAATTGCATATGTTTAAGATACATAGAAACAATAAACCTAATTTTTTAACACTGCACTTTACCTGAGAGATGAGTCTTCTCCTGGCTTTGGGCACAGAGCTGGAAGATTGTGGAAAGAAGATCTTCAGCTGTAGACATCTGCAAACACCCCTTGATGGAGCAGAAAAAATTAGACGCCAAATCACAAATGAAGGAAAGCATTGGCTCCAGAGCTTGAGTTTTAGACAGGTCCTTAGAAAGATCCTTAGAAAGCGCATTGTGCAGTCTGTCAATTATCCTTTCAATATACAACTCATCGATCAAGAACTCTATAAAAAAAAATAAAATTCAAATACTACAACACATCCTTAAGGCAATATGCATCCCTGAACCCTTTGATACAATAGTTCAATTTGACTAATACATACCAATTAATTAAAGAAGCCATCTGAATGACACAAACATAATTAAAAAAGTACCTGTGATATATTATATATACATATATGATAGAGGAGCAGACTGGAGCTAATTGGGTTGTTCTAAAGAGATCCAGCATGAACTCACCTGTTCAAGTGACCCCTTTCAGTATCTTCAGACTCTATAATATCCTGATCTTTAGTCTAATAAACCTCGTCAAAACTCAGCTGAATGAGGGTGGTGAAAAATGATTTCCAAATATTTTTAATCAACTAGTCAGATGTGTCATGACATACCACTGGAGTAGGTGAGACTTGAACCCACGCCTTCCAACCCAGAGATAGGGACACTACCACTGCTACAACAGCCCTTACTACCAACTTCCATGCTATTGTCAATGATAGGTTTCAGCTTGGATGGAATTTTCTGCCAGTGCTCTAATACTCAACAAGGAAGTTGGCTAGCTCAGTTGGCTGGATGGTTGATTTACAATGGAATGACATCAACAACATGGGTTTCTGCATTGGCTGAGCTTGCCTTGGTGCCATGAAAGACTTTCCTTCTCAAACTCTTCCTTCACCTAAGATGCGGTGACCCTCAAGTTAAAACACCACCAGTTATTTCTCTCTCTCTCTCTCTCTCTCTCACACACGAGAGCAGCCCTATGATCAGGCAGGGCTATGCTGTCCTTACCTTTTCATAGGCAGTAAAAACAATTTTTTACTAAACCTTCGGAAAAAGCCATAGGAAAGATAAAAATTGTTTTCAATTATGACTTAAAAGGAATGATCATTTAGTTCTTCCAAAACCACAGCAAAGTTTCTTTTTTAACTTGTTCTTTGGAATGTGGATATTGCTGCCCTGAAAGAGGTGACAGCACACTACTTTCTTGAACTGGTGCAGTCCTTGGGATACAAGGTCACTCACAGTACTGCTGGAAGGAAGTTCCAGGATTTTCACCCAGTGACAGTGCACAAATGGTGCTATAGTTCCAAATCAGGAGGTTGTGTGGCTCAGAAGGGAGGGTGAAGGTGGATGGATTCCCAAGCATCTGCTGTCCTTGTCCTTCTAGGCGGTAAAAGTCATGATTTGGAAGGTGCTGTCGGAGGACCTGACTTGAGTAACTGCACTGCATCTTCTAGACGATGCATTCTGCTACCACTTCACTTTGGTGAAAGAAGTGAATGCTGAAAGTGGTGGATTGGTGCAAAATCAAGTGGGTTACATTGACCTGGAAGCTGTCAAGCTTGAGTGTTGTTGGCTGCACTAAGCCAGTCAAATAGAGAGTATTCTTGAATGTAGGTTTGCTCACTGAGCTGGAAGGTTCGTCTTCAAATGTTTCGTCATCAGACTAGGTAACATCAGTGAGCGAGGAAACCTACATCCAGAACGTCAATCTGAGCTATAAATCTTCTCAAAACTCAGAGTATTCTAACTCATGCCTGATTTATGCCTTGCAGATGGATAGCCTTTGGGACAGAACCATTCTTAAGTGGGTGAAAGATCGCGTGGAAGTCACACGGTGTCAACTCCTTCACAGAGCAGGGATGGCTAAATGAGAGAAATCATATGATTTGAACCAAATTAATCACTGTAATGCAGCCAAGTCCAAAATTGTGTCAAGAGAGAAGGTGTTCTAGTTGCACAACACCTCCACAAGCATTGAAGCAATCCTCAAAGAATTATAGGACATAATTATAACACATATATCATTATAATACATAATTCCATGAATTTCTTTGTGTTAAAGAGTCCTTGCTGCCTTCAAACTAAACTGGAAAAGAAATGAAATGTTATATTTGCATATTCAAAGTTCACTCTCACCCTGGTTTCTAGTTCCTTCCATGTGTCTATGATCCCAATGCAGAGTACCCCACCAAATACAGGATCAGGGGTGGCCCTCTTTTAGATGACCTTGATTCACTCTACCCTAGGATCAGCTCTGCTTTGGGAAGCTGGAAGGGGTGACTGAGAATTCCTAGCCTTTGACCTGAAGATGATATAACCAAGCACCAAGGTAAATGAAGATTTTGCAAAAGGGAAATCATATTTAACCATTTTGCTGGAAATGTTTGAACAGGAAACATGCTGCGAGGCAGGCGAGGCATGCATCTGCCTGAGTTTAGAAGAGTTAGAAGCTTAGTTGAAACGCTTACCCTGAAGTGTGTTGATAGGTAGGTGTGGAAAGATTATCTCTGCTTGCTTGAGAATTTAGAACAAGGGGATCATGGTTTAAAAATTAGGGACTGCCCATTTAAGACAGAGAAGGAAAATTCTTTTCTCAGAGGATCATGAGTGCTTGGAACTCTTTCTCTGAAGGTGGTGAAAATAAAGTTTTTGAATATTTTTAAGGCAGAGGCAGGCAGAACCTTGATATGCAAGGAGGTGAAAGATTATTATGATGGAATAATCAGATCAGGCATGTTCTTATCAAATGGAAGACGAAGCTTGACTGGCTGAGTAGCCTAGCGCTGCTTCCATTTCGTATGTTCATAATATCGTAACTCAGCTAGTACTCGCCTCCCAACTTTGACTGACACCCCTTGTCACATTATCTTGAAAAAATTACAGTCTGAAAAACATCAACTCAATCAGTTTCCACAAGCTTTAAGAGGAAGCAAGTTCCACATTTCAAATGCACTTTATCTTACGCTTCCTGATTTTATTCTGAAAAGCCCAAATCTGATTTTAAGATTATACCTCATCAGAGGTAGCAATACATTATTTATACATATTAACAAATCCTTTGTTATTTTAAATTTCTCATTTTGATAAAACATGCATTTTGAGAAAGTGGAACTCACTACCACATTATGTGGTTAAAGCAAATAGTACAAATACATTTAGTGGGAAGATGGACACATACGTGATTTTATTGAGTTATTTACTATCACATATATCTACAAATATAGAGTGAAAAGTGTTTTGTCACCACAATGAGGATGGGGGGGTGACTACTAGGAGGGGATTCGAGCATAATACTGACATGGATTGTTTGGGCCAAATGACCTATTTCTGTGCCACGAATCTATGTCATATATCATTACACAGAGTGTTCTGGAAGGTTTTTGAATGAAAGCTTCTCTACTCACCATTACTGAAGTGCTTAGACAGAGCTAGGCTAAGTAACACCCAGCTTTGTGAGTGGGCATCTTTTGGCCAAGAGCTTGTTTTTCCCATTGTACAGAGCTCATCTGCCAATAAGACCAATTTCTCACCAAGTACTTCTCCTTTCAACCAATCAGAAACAGCAGCATACTTAACTTGATCCAAACATGCCTGAAAGAAAGAGGTTAGAAATGGAAACAACAAAGATTAACAAGCATTTTAACCATTATAAATTAGGTTTTCTGAAAATGTAATGTTTATAAACTTATTTATTTCTGAAAAGAGAAACACATTGCTAGAGTGTTCTACGTTGAGCTCAGCAGACCAAATGAAAGGAAGTCAAAGTTCAAATGATCAATACTCCGAGAAAAGCTGTTCACAAGTTGACTCTGATTGATTGGACATTGTCATGGAGCAAGCAATGGGTTCTCTAAATTCTTGGGTAATTAAAACAAAAATGCAAGACATTAACATAATCCACTTGTTTGGACAGGGTAACTGTGCTTCTCCTGCAATATTAATTGCGGTAATAATTTGAAATTTAGCATTCTTCCATTTGCCCTGCTCAGCACAACATGAAAGCATTTTCAGTATTATTCAAGTTCAGTTCTCTATGTGACTTTTAATAAACTTTTGGAGAAGGGAGAGCATAGTGTCAACGTCACTGCAATAGTAATCCAGAACGTTTAGCAAATGTCCTAGGTACATGAATTCAAATCGCACCATGGCAGAAGGTGAAACTTGGATTCAATTAAATTGAAGATTAGAAAGCTAGCCTAAAGGCAACCATATAACCATTGCTTATTATTGTAAAAACCTCATCTGGTTAACTAATGTCCTTTTGGGAATGAAATCTGCCATTCTTACCTGGTTTTACTTATACATGACTTTTCCTGATGAAGGGCTTTTGCCCGAAACGTTGATTTCGCTGCTCGCTGGATGCTGCCTGAACTGCTGTGCTCTTCCAGCACCACTAATCCAGTATTTGATTTTCAGCATCTGCAGTCATTGTTTTTACCTTTCAGACTCATGGTAATATGGTTTTCTTTTAACTGCCCTCTAGGCAATTAGTGATGGACAATAAATGCTGACGTAGCCAGCAACTTCCATAATCCATGAACAATCTACATTGTAAATTGATTAATGGTTTAGTTTTAATGGTTTTGAGGCTCAAAACAAATTGCCTATGGTATTAATTCCTTCTAGTTCTACAAGTCCAACACTAGTGCTGAGGGAATACCGTTATTTAATGTATGTTAGAATTGTTGACAGAATCACAAGATTTTGCTTCAAAATGATGTGAAAATTCCAGTCAACTGATGACCACAGTTAAACTAACAACATAAACTTGCAATACTAATATATCCATACAGAGGGCATAAAATGTGCACTTTCCAGATTGTCATTCGTTAACTACAAAACCAAAATTTGAGAACAAAAAAAAACTTTTTCTGATCTCATCCTATAAATACCACTACTAATTCAGGTTATATAAATCAGCTGCAAAAGGATTTTGCTTTTAGTTAAATTCCTTTTAGTTCAAATATTGTTAAATAGCATGCTAAAGGCATTCACAAAGATGGCTTACATGACAAGAATTTTATTTTGAATGCTGATTGAACAGCTGCATTTTGAAAATCAAATTAACATAGTCCCTTTATCATTTACAGTTGGACATGAAGACAAACTTATAAGCATGTAATATGGTGATCTGCACTAAATATTATTTAGACTCTAAATAAAAGAAAAGGAAAATTTAAAAGTCCAAAACACAAGGCTATCTGAAAACCTAAACTCAGTAAATAAATTCCAGTAGCATGCAGAATTACCTTTTGTACGATGTGGAACACGAGGAGCCAGCCTTGCTCCATCTACAAAAGAAAAGTTAGCATTCTTTACTAAAGGGGTAATAACATAATAGCTTGCATTTGCATGGCAACTGGAACATAAGAAATACACTGGTGCTTCCCAAAGATGTCAAACAAAAATGGATGTTGAACTAAAGTAGCTAGTAGAAGTAGAGACTAAAATTTTGTTCAAAGCGATACGTTTAAAGGAAAGACTGAGAAAAGAAAAGAGTTGGACAGGTAGAGAGATTCAGGGCGAGAATTCAGAGCTCGAGACCAGGCAGCTAAAGGCACAGTCAATGATGGTTAAACAGCAGGAGCAAAGTTAACGAAAAGTTTTTAAGAGATAAATATTAGGGCTGTAGAGAAGGCTACAAAAATAGGGAGACACCAAGCCATGAAGGCATTTAAAGTGGAGGATGAGAAATTTTAATCTGGGGCATTACAGAACATGGGGTTAAGTACAAGATAACAACAGTCAGAGTGAATGTTAAGTGAGACTTAACAGAAAAGTTTTGGATCAGTTGTCAAAAGTCTGTACTCTGAGCTCCTGCAGCTGCATGCTCCTTCCCTACCTGCTACTCAGTTAGTTGCAGCTAATCCTACTTATCTCCTATATTTATCGTTTTCACAATTGACCAGGAAAGTTGCTGGAAATAGAGTGAAATAAATTGCAGACATAAAACAGAAAAGTGAAAGAAAACAAATGATGGAGGAAGGGAGACATGAGAGTGAGAGACTAAGGGGGGGGGGTGGAAAGTGAGCGAGAGCGAGAAACCAGAGAGAGAAAGAGAGAGAGACAGACAGACAGAGGAGAAAGAGAGAAACTCATGGCAATAACGGTGCTGCCGATTTAAGAACATTTACATTTTACCGAGCTGGAACACACTACTTGGCTGGTCAGAGATTATAAGAACATAAACCTGTAGAGCTGCAGGGATGGAGCCATCCTAAATTGATGAGCCAAGTACGAACACATGAACATGGAGCAGGAGTAGGCCATTTAATCCCTTAAACCTGCTCTACCATTCAAATGATCATGGCTGACCTGATTGCAATCAATGTTCCCTCATTAACAGCACAGCTCTTGAAGGGTCTGTACACACCAATCACCATGCAGATGCATTGACTTCCAGTTCTGGAAGCTGTGCGCAGACATCAGAGGTCCATGCATCAGCATAAAATATTAGAGGGAACATTGATTGTAACCTCAGACCCACATGCCCGCCTACCGGATAACCTTCCATCTGCTTGTTTAATAATTTTTCCATGCAATGATAATTCTGTGCCCTACTGGTAAAAGTGCCTATTGCTGAATAGGCATAAACAGCTATAAAAATGTCTTGAACATGATTCATAACTATTAATCTAACCTATTCAAAACTGGTAAATAAAACTGCCATTGATTTTCTATGCTCTTTCACCTACCTGAGAGATTTGGTTCAGTATTATCTTCCTTTCATTATTATCACAGCAATGAAGGACACTGTAGAGCATATCAACCAAAAAACCTAAGTCAGTTTTATCATCTTTCACCCAGACTAGTAGTTTCTGAGTCAGAAACCGTACAGCAGGGTTACTTGCCATCGCTTTCACTTCATTACTTGCTTCAAAGAAAGATTCAGCACTCCCTGGTTTATCATTTTCCAGCAAAATAGTGAATAGCTTTGTTGATGGAAATGAGCTAATGAGTGTAGTCAAGAACACAAGATGCATTTCGGAGTTCTGTTCATTAATAAAGGTCATGCTCAGTTTGGCAAGTTCACAGATTAGGGCTTCCAAAGGCACTATTCTGGCAGGATGGCTGTCCTGACGTTGTCTTGAAGTATCCTCCAAATTTTCAGATTCCAATGTTTTCTTCGTTCCAAAAATTAATTCTTCCAGGTGGTTTGTAGCATTGCTTTCATAATCTTGAGTTTCTTCTTGATCGATAAATCTGATTTTACCTTTCTTTCTCACAGACTGTTCTGTTGTCCCCTTAGGCTTTCCCATGCATTTAAGCAAAGAGGAGATCCCTTCTAATACATTTTCATCAACTTCAGTGCTGCCCAACTGAGATATACAGGCTTGAGAAAGACCTTTCCAAAAATCAGATAACAGTCGTTTGTATGCAGCAGCCCACTCTTCTATATCTGAATTATCAGTCCGTCTTTCCCATGAGGCAAGAGTGTCTGCAAGTTTGGAGAAAGTGCCACTTTGCAGCTTGGGATTCTTCAAAGCAAAATTTAAAAGAGGTAGCAGCTGAAAGAAATAAGAAGTTCAAGAAAGAAGTAGTTCAACTTTATTACTTTCAAAATTACATTAACAATTATCAAACTTCTATTTGCCTTAAATACTCTCAGTCTGCACCTGTAAACGTTCTTTTTGCTACATGCCACACATACAAGTTGACCAATTTAAAACATATGCCTTTTGATTAAATTTAAAATATAAGCCATAACTACTAATTTAACCTGGGGCATTGTTTGTAGAGGAATAAGACAGTGTTATTTTCTGGGTCTGTTGATTGTGAAGGAGCGAAAATGGCCTTTAGTAGAGTAATATGTGCTTCTTGTCAGATATTGGAGTTTAAAGAGAGTTTAAGGGTTACTGCAGATTATAAATGCCATAAATGCTGTTGGATGCAAATATTATCAGATCGAATGGATAGGTTGGAGAGACAGGTAGAAGCGATGAGGAATTTGCAACAGGAACAGTATGTGATGGATGGCAGTTATAGGAAGGGGGTGGGGGGAGAAAAGAGTCTCAGATAGAGTCACATAGATGGGATAACTCCAGGAAAGGTAAGAGAGGTAGGCAGCTAGTGCAGGAGTCTATATACCCATTTCAAACAGATATGCTGTTTTGGAAAATGTAGGGGGTGATGGAATCTCAGGGGAACGTAGCACGATCAGCCAAGTTTCTGGTATTGAGACTGGCTCTAATGCAACAAGGGGTATGTTGGGTTCCAAGAGATCAATTGTGTTAGGGGATTCTCTAGTCCGAGGTACAGACAGACGTTTCTGTGGCCAGCAGCGGAAGATCAGAATGATGTGTTGTTTCCCTGGTGCCAGGATCAAAAATGTCGCAGAGAGGGTGCAGGATGTTCTCACAGGGGAGAGGGGCCAGCAAGAGGTCATTGTCCATATTGGAACCAATGACATAGGAAAGGAAAAGTTTGAGATTCTGAAGGGAGATTACAGAGAGTTAGACCTGAATTTAAAAAGAAGGTTCTCGAGAGTAGTAGTATCTGGATTACTCCCGGTGCTATGAGCTAGTGAGGGCAGGAATAGGAGTATAGAGCAGATGAATGCATGGCTGAGGAGCTGGTGTATGGGAAAATGATTCATGTTTTTGGATCATTGGAATCTCTTTTGGGATAGAAGTGACCTGTACAAGAAGGAAGAAAACACTTAAATCGGAAGGGAACTGATATACTGGGAGTGTGTGCGTGCGTGCGTCCGTCCCAGGGAGATAGTGAGGAAAGAAATTGAACTGAGATGGGTACAGGTGAGAACAGAAGAAAGTCAAACAGTCAGGGCAGGCAAGGACAAGGTAGGCCTAATAAATTAAACTGCATTTATTTCAATGCAAGGGGCCTAACAGGGAAGCAGGTGAACTCAGGGCATGGTTAAGGACATGGGACTGGGATATCATTGCAATTACAGAAACATGGCTCAGGGATTGGCAGGACAGGCAGCTTAATATTCCAGGATATAAATGCTACAGGAAGGATAGAAAGGGAGGCAAGAGAGGAGGGGGAGTGGCGTTTTTGATAAGGGATAGCATTACAGCTGTGCTGAGGGAGGATATTCCCAGAAATACATCCAGGGAGGTTATTCGGATGGGACTGAGAAATAAGAAAAGGATGATCACCTTATTGGGATTGTATTAAAGACCCCCCAATAGTCAGAGGGAAATTGAGAAACAAACGTAAGGAGATCTCAGCTATCTGTAAGAAAAATAGGGTGGTTATGGTAGGGGATTTTAACTTTCCAAACATCGACTGGGACTGCCATTGTGCTGAGGGTTTAGATGGAGAGGAATTTGTTAAGTGTGTACAAGACAATTTTCTGATTCAGTATGTGGATGTACCGACTAGAAAAGGTGCAAAACATGACCTACTCTTGGGAAATGAGGCAGGGCAGGTGACTGAGGTGTCAGTGAGGGAGCAATTTGGGGCCAGCAATCATAATTCTATTAGATTTAAAATAGTGATGGAAAAGGATAGACCAGATCTAAAAGTTGAAGTTCTAAATTGGAGAAAGGCCAATATTGACAGTATAAGGCAAGCACTTTCAAAAGCTGATTGGGGGCAGATGTTCGCAGGTAAAGAGAAGGCTGGAAAATGGGAAGCCTTCAGAAATGAGATAACAAGAATCCAGGAAAGTAAATATTCCTGTCAGGGTGAAAGGAAAGGCTGGTAGGTATAGGGAATGCTGGATGACTAAAGAAATTGAGGGTTTGGTTAAGGAAAAGAAGGAAGCATATGTAAGGTATAGACAGGATAGATCAAGTGAATCCTTAGAAGAGTATAAAGGAAGTCGGAGTACACTTGAGGGGGAAATCAGGAGGGCAAAAAGGGGACATGAGATAGCTTTGGCAAATAGAATTAAGGAGACTCCAAGGGGTTTTACAAATACATTAAGAACAAAAGGGTAACTAGGGAGAGAATAGGGTCCCTCGAAGGTCAGCAAGGCAGCTTTTGTGTGGAGCCGCAGAAAATGGGGGAGATACTAAACGAGCATTTTGCATCAGTATTTATTGTGGAAAAGGATATGGAAGCTATTGACTGTAGGGAAATAGATGGTGATAACTTGCAAAATGTCCATATTAGAGAGGAGGAAGTGCTGGATGTCTTGAAAGGCATAAAAGTGGATAAATCCCCAGGACCTGATCAGGTGTATCCGAGAATTCTGGGAAGCTAGAGAAGTGATTGCTTAGCCTCTTGCTGAGATATTTGTATCGATAGTCACAGGTGAGGTGCCAGAAAACTGGAGGTTGGCTAACGTGGTGTCACTGTTTAAGAAGGTTAGTAAGGACAAGTCAGGGAACTATAGACCAGTGAGTCTAACGATGGTGGTGGGCAAGTTGTTGGAGGGAATCCTGAGGGACAGGATGTACATGTATTTAGAAAGGTAAGGATTGATTAGGGATAGCCAACATGGGAAATCATGTTTCACAAACTTGATTGAGTTTTTTGAGGAAGTAACAAAGAGGATTAATGAGGGCAGACTGGTAGATGTGATCTATATGGACTTCAGTAAGGCGTTCGACAAGGTTCCCCATGGGAGACTGATTAGCAAGGTTAGATCTCACGGAATACAGGGAGAACTAGCCATTTGGATACAGAACTGGCTCAAAGGTAGAAGACAGAGGGTGGTGGTGGAGGGTGGTTCTTCAGACGGGAGGCCTGTGACCTGTGGAGTGCCACAAGGATCGGTGATGGGTCCTCTACTTTTTGTCATTTATAAAAATGATTTGGATGTGAGTATAAGAGGTACAGTTAGTAAGTTTGCAGATGACACCAAAATTGGAGGTGTAGTGGACAGCAAAGAGGGTTACCTCAGATTACAACAGAATCTGAACCAGATGGGCCAATGGGCTGAGAAGTGGCAGATGGAGTTTAATTCAGATAAATGAGAGGTGCTGCATTTTGGGAAAGCAAGTCTTAGCAGGACTTATACACTTAAATGGTAAAGTCCTAGGGAGGGTTGCTGAACAAAGAGAACTTGGAGTGCAGGTTCATAGCTGGAGTCGCAGGTAGATAGGATAGTGAAAAAGGTGTTTGGTATGCTTTACTTTATTGGTCAGAGTATTGAGTACAGGAGTTGGGAGGTCATGTTGCGGCTGTATAGCACATTTGTTCGGCCACTGTCGGAATATTGCGTGCAATTCTGGTCTCATTCCTATCGGAAAGATGTTGTGAAACTTGACAGGGTGCAAAAAAGATTTACAAGGATGTTGCCAGGGTTGGAGGATTTAAGCTATAGGGAGAGGCTGAACAGGCTGGGCTGTTTTCTCTGCAGCATCGGAGGCTGAGGGGTGACCTTATAGAGGTTTATAAAATTATGAGGGGCATGGATAGGGTAAATAGGCAAACTCTTTTCCCTGGGGTTGGGGAGCCCAGAACTAGAGGGCAGAGATCTAGGGTGAGAGGGGAAAGATATAAAAGACACCTAAGGGGCAACGTTTTCACGCAGAGGGTGTTACATGTATGGAATGGAGCTGCCAGAGGATGTGGTGGAGGCATTTGGATGGGTATATGAATAGGAAGGGTTTGGAGGGATATGGGCGGGTGCTGGCAGGTGGGACTAGACTGGGTTGGGATATCTGGTTGGCATGGACCGAAGGGTCTGTTTCCATGCTGTTCATCTCTATGACAAGCAAGCTTACTGTATGGTCAAAAGCAGACCATTCTGATGAGTAACACTGGCATAATAGTCTTCACATATAATTGAAATATTGGCTATTGACCAATGCAAAAATCATAAATATTGCTATAATCTGCCTAGAAACCACTAATTTTTAGAAGATATTTGCATTTTCAGGTACTCAGTGGATCACACAAAGACTTAAGATTTAATATTTCTACTGTAACAAACCAAAAGCAACAGTGAATAAACAAATTCAGTATTAAGGTGTGATTATCCAGAACACTAAACTGACCACCTCACATGCATAACATAGTCAGTGAAGACAAGTTACACAAAGCATATGCACGTGCACCTATGACATAACTGCATTCTGTACACAACAATGATATCATCAGTACATGCACTACTGATGTGGAGTTTGGGAAGGCAAAGTCAGGGCTGGGACTCTGGTGTGAATAGGGACAAAAGTTGGTAGGCCTGCAGTGGGAGCAGAGGAGCCAGCCTCCATTTCTCCATTTTGTGCATTTAATTTTATTTTAAAAATCATTTTTTTCAAAAACAAAACAAAGAACGTTTCTAAATGCACATTTCCTGTCGTCCTGAGACTAGCTACTGCTTTCCATCATTTACAATGATCCTGGCTTTCATTTTGCTTACATGTACTTTATGCACCACCAGTAGGTGGCCTTTATATGAAGGGAACTTCTACTCTCTACTGCAGAAAAAAAGTCCTCCTGTCACTTTTACCTTTGATGTGGATGTGCCGGTGTTGGACTGGGGTGGACAAAGTCAGAAAGCTCACAACATCCAACAGGTTTAATTGAAATCACAAGCTTTTGGAGCATTGGGGCTTGTGATTTCAAATAAACCTGTTGGACTGTAACCTGGCATTGTAAGATTTCTACTTTTATCTTTACTGATAAAGGAGGCATTTTACTTTTCTGGGTCTCTCATGCAGGCTGTCTTGTGCCTAAGAGGTTGAGTGATATCTTAGGAAACTGTAACTCAATATAATAATGATTTTCTGTGAACTTGCCTTCCTAAAGACTGCCTCTATTGCAAAGTGCATCAGTTGGATCAAGCATCCAAGCAAAAATGCTGGTTAACGATTCTCTAGACCTCTTAGACCACTCTACCTTGGAATTACACTGGCACTGATAAGAACAAAAGCTTATAAAGCTGACATTCCAAGCAGTTCCATGAGAATTGACCTATAACGGCACAACTACTCTTCATTATATATAGATGTTAATATCTAGAACCTCCTTCTTCCGAGCAAATCAACCTGGGTCCTCCTTGAGCAACCAAGTTGAAAAACCCAAAAGTAGAGCAGGTTGCCTTACCAGTCCTTTGTTTATTTTACCTTCAAGATTTCATCCTAAAATACCATAATTTCATAAATTTTGCATTTGTAACAAAATTAAATTCAAGGATGAATTTTAAAGAGTCATGAAAGCCAAATTCAAATGTGACGAAGCTGTCTACTGTTTCCCAGCATGCTAGAACAAATATATCATTGGCTGCAGGTTTGTGACAATAGTCCTCCACATTGTCAATTACCAACTTCACCTAGTATTGGAAAGCATCAGTGACCAGATACACTAGATGAAAGGGAAAGATACCAGTATTTGTTCCTTGTAGTTAAGTGGGGTATACACTTATTCCCTGAGTTAAGGATATTGCAATTCTCAAGGAAACTCAAAAAGGGAATGGAATAAGAAAAATGTCTCAAAGAAATGAAAACCTGGGGTGGATTGATACATTAAGATGTGTAAAAGTGCTTATCAATGGATAAAAGATTCCAATTTCCAGATCCCTTTTTGTTTTCAACTTTAGGAAGTTAATTTTCAGTATTTTTAAGAATCGTTTCCTTCAGTCTTTCATATACCTGTTCATTTATGAGCATCTGTTGGAGTTTTTGGTGATCCTCAATGTTCCCAAGATTTTGTTGCACAGTGAAGCATAAGCATTCCATGAATGCTGATACAATTGCTGAACTCTCACTGCAGCTCATCAAGGCACGTTCGCTCTGTAATCTAATAATCAAAAATAAAAGGACATCTTTTTAAAATAACAGGAGATATTCATTCTCTAAATTATCTCAGCTAAATTGTAAACTCTGAAGTGCAATCACAGTCCATTTCTTTTGCAAATGTTTCTTTATTTTCTGGAAGGAATCTGTCAGCTTCCTTTGGCATTCACTTCAAAGATGGGGCTAAGAAAAAGCAACCTGTGAAGTTCTGAATGAAGTTGCATTCTCCATCAGCTAAAGGCATTATATACTCAAGTTTCAATTTGCTACACTACCATGCTTCATTTCATTAAATTCAATAAAATGCACAAATCTCTAAATGCTGTTTAGCGTTACGAGTAGCATTTCAGTTTTCGGTGATGTGGTTAAAATGTACATTTCCAGATGTAATGATCCAGTAAGAAATTCAGAAGAGGCTTATATACCAGTGACATCAGAATGTGGACTATACGATCACAAGGAGTAATCAGAATGAAACATATCTATGTAATTGAAGAGACACAAGGAAGAATAAATGGAATATTACATTAGCAGGCTGAGATTGAGGCTTTTGTGGAGCATAAATGTGAAGGTGGGAAACAGACCCAACTATCTTTTCTGAACATTACGATATATGCAATATGGCAGAGCACTGATCAGATAGTAGCAAGGGTTGTTCTGCTCTAATATTCAGCTCAATGTAGTAATGTGACATTTCTATATGGTCTGACTTTCTGCTCTCCCCAGTGTTGTGTCTAAATCCTCAGCCACCTTCAATTCTAAGTGCATCATTTTGTATTCTGACCTATTTTTTCCTTTTATACTATAAAGTGAATTCAATAACAATAGGGAACAATGATAAAAAGGGAAAGGTACAGAGTGTGTTTAGGAGTCAGGAATATCAAAAACAAAGATTGCAAGATTTTTTATAACTATATAAAAAGGAATATAACAACAAAAAGGAATGTTGATCCCTTAGCTGCAGAGACAAAATAAACTACCATGGACTGAGGAAATGGCAGATACATTTGTCCTCATCTTTGCAGTAAAATACAGGTTAGATAGCAGAAATATATTATAGCCTAGGGACTAATAAGTGTACAAAATTAAAATAATTAGTTACTAGTAAAGAAAAAGTACTGAAGAAACTCAAGGGACTAATATCTGAAAAGTCCCCAGGATCTGATGGCCTATCTCCCAGAGTTCCAAAGAAAACACTAGAGATCCAGTACATGCACTGGCTATGATTTTTCATGCTGACCTAGATTCTGCAACATTCCCATCAGGCTGGGCATCAGATTTTTTTTTTTAAATTCACTCATGGCATACAGAGATCCTACTGCTCTAGAGAAGGTTGTGGAGAGCTGTTTGCATTCCTTGCGTGTTGGGATGCCCATTGCCAAAAGGGAATTTCCAAGATTATGGCCCATCAACAGCCATCAGGTTGGACAGATCCTGAGTTTTGTGCGAAGACATACCTCGTCAATTTTCCACATTGGAAAATTTCAGCATTTGTGGCTGCACTGGAACAGCGTGTCTCGGAATGAGGTCTGTTTTGGAGTACTGATCTTCAGTACCTATTACAAGAATTCAGTCAGGATGCATGGCTTTTGAAGTATACTGTGCCTCCAGCCATTTATTGAAATCACAAGGAGTGAATCTAATTGGTTCAAAGCTGACATCAATGATGCTGGGGACCTGAGGTGAAGGCTGAGACTGATCATTCACTAGCCATCCCTGGCTGAAGATGGATGAAAATGCTTCAGCATTGTCTTTTGCATGGCTCAGTGGTTAGCACTGCTGTCTCACAGCGCTAGGGACCTCGGTTCAATTCCAGCCTCAGGCGACTGTTTGCAAGGAGTTTGCACATTCTTCCTGGGTGACTGCCTGGGTTTCCTCCAGGTGCTCCTGTTTCCTTCCACAATCCAAAGATGTGCAGGTTAGGTAAATTGGTCATGCTATATTGCCCATAGTGTTTCAGGGATGTGTAGGTCAGGTGCACTAGTCAAGGGTAAATGTAGAGGAATAGGGTCGGGGTGGGTTGGTGTGGGCTTGTTTTGCCTAATGGCCTGTTTCCACACTGTAGGGGTTCTATGATTTCTATGACTTATATATGCTGGGCATCCCCATTGCTGAGGATGAGGATATTTGTGAATCCTCTTCATGTTGGTTATCTGTTTAATTGTCCATCACCAATCACAACTGAACGTGGAAGAATTGCAAAACTTAGATCGGAACTGTTAGTTGTGCAATCGTTTAGCCTTGTCTCTTGCAACTGCTTGCACTGTTTGGCACGTAAGTAGTTCTTTGTTGTAACTTCAAAGATCAGCATCTGATTTTTAGATCTGCCTCATTTTGCTTCTGGCAAACCCTCCTACACTCCTCATTGAACACTCCTAATCAGGAAAAGAGAGAAGGGGAAAACAGTGAACTAGAGGCCAATTAACATACCACCAGTCATTGGAAAAGTACTGGAGGCTATGATTAAGTCTTCACAGGGCACTTGGAAAAACATAGTATGAGTAGAAGGCAACATTGCTTTGAAAGGGAAACCTGGATTGACAGATTTAGATTTTTTTTGACAATGTAACTTGTTGGCTAGATGAAGGGAAACTGGTAGATGCAAAGTATTTAGATTTCCATAAGGACTTCCATAGGTTGTTTCCCAAATATTTAATACACAAGATAAGGTTTGTGAAATTCAAACAAGAATCTCAAAAAGTTAGTATGCAGGTTGAGCAAGTAGACTGGAGGATAAATGGAAATTTATTGTGAAATGCAAGGAGAATGGAACATAAGAGTTAAGAGGCCTTGCTACAATTGTTTAGAACATTAGTGAGACCACATTTGAGTACTTTGATTTCCTCTCATAAGAAAGGATATAATTGCATGTGAAGCAGCGCTAAGAAGCTTCACTCGGCTAATTTCCAGGATGAAGGGGTTATCTTATGAGGAAAAAGTGAACAGGTTGGGTCAGCGACCAATGGAATTTAAAAGAATGAGAGACTACCTCAATCAAACATACCAGATCTTGGGGGACTTCACAAGTTGAATTCTGAAGGTTGTTTGTACTCGTGGGAGAGTAGGGAACCCAATTTTAAACTCCCATTTAAAAGAGAGTGAAGAGATGAGTTTTTTGAGAAGGCTGTTTTTTTTTTAATTCTCTTCATCAGTGAACAATGAATCTAAGTTAGACTGAATGACCTACTCCTGCTCCTAATTCATATATACAAACAAATTAATCTGCCAAAAGCAGAGTGCAAAATCTTCACTGCCTTTGATGGCAGGGCTCATGCATTATTATCAAAGGCTGCGTAGCATAAAGGACGATGCAAGCCACAACTAACCTGTCACTTTTTGTGCTGAAATTACCCTAGCTTATTTCATTTTGGGCTCTTAGGATAAACAGAGATAGGACAATGTTGAACTTTAACCTCGAACTGGAAACAAAATAGCAGCATGCTATATATCAATGATCCAGCCAATTATCCTTTAAAATCATTGTTGCCTTTTCCAGAAATCTATTTTCTGAGTTGCGTACACTTCTTTGCAAAACACCACTTAAAATATTTAAATTTCTCCAGGCCAGGCTGCTTTGTAAATAGCTAAACAACATTATGATGCAATGCTCTGTTGATTGAAATTTTTAAACAAATCATACCCCTTGCTAACAGTATTGAAGAACAGGGTGAAAAACTCTATCTTTGATCCAATTACTTCTTCGGGTATCTTGCTGATGAATGGCAAAAGACTTGGATAAACAGAAGTAGCCAGGCCACGACCACCTTCTTTAAGAACTGCCCACAACTTTGGCAAAACTCCTTTCTTTGCGTTTACATGGACCCAGCAATCCTAACAAAACCGTAAATAAAATAAAGCAGCGTTGTTAAAATATTGTAATACTGGATGGCAAACATGAATTCACTGGAAGCAATATCTCTGCAACCACATGAACCAGAATACCGAAATATTGACATTGTCACCTCATGGCACTAATCTTAAATAGCACATTGTAATAGCATTTTTCAATCTCAGGAAAAAGCAGTTGTAATGATATTACTAAACATCTCCTATCTCAATTTACTTACATTTCAAAATCTAAATTGTTATAATAAAAACTATCTGTATTGTGATGGTAGCTATGAAAATTGCTGATAAAATCATGATTAGTGAAAAATAAATATCTGACCTCAGAGGTGCAACGTGACAAACTGTGACACAGAACACAGATTACAAGACTTTGAGCCTGTACTTTGCTCCATTTAATCTAAAATCAGCAGGCAAGAAGGATTGATAGGAAATAGGCTATGTAGATTTTTTGCGCCATTTTAACAAATGCATAATATCAAAATATTTCAATCAAAACCATATATGCTTCTGATCTATCACCATTTTTAAAAAAAACTTGAACATTTGATTCTGAAACTGTAGCTTTGTCGTCTTCAGTTACAAACCACTCAATGTTCTTTTTTCCAGCTAAGGGTCCACCCAAGGTTGACAAAAAACTGGGACATTCTTTATTTTCAACAAATTTTAGTGTTACCTAAGATGATCTGAGGAACATCCTCACTTTGGGCAATCTCAGAGAGAAACGAAGGAAAGCAAATTTGAATAGACTTTGTTTGGGTAATTTTTCACAGCTCCTCTTCTCATCCCTTTTTGTCAGGATGATATTTAATAAACGTCCTCTGATACCTCCACAAATGGCCATTGTTCAAATGAGAGCTAGAGAGGGTACCCATAGCCTATGAGATAAACACAAGTGCCAAAACTGAACATGATACCATTTCAGCTGACATACACACAGACCTCATTCTAGCAGGGATTATCAGACAATGATTAGAAGAAAAAGTCATGGCAAACCTCTCCACCTAACCAAGGGGTACTGCGACCATAATGAAACCAATTCATTCACTGCAAACTAAATGGAACCCTATTACAAATTACTTTAACCCATCGACTCAGTGGGAATTCCAGAGTCCCAGCTTAAATAATTAATCTTTGTTTTAAAATAGAACACCAAAGTTTCTTCACCAAAACATTAACACAAACATTCTTTTGCTATTTTACAATAATATAATGCAATGCATTTTTAAAAAACAATAAAATAATACTTTGCATGCCTGAATTGTTGATTTTAAGTTTCATGTTACCTCAATACAGGTGAGCACATAAAGTGCTGCCGCCCACACAGAAGGGCATACGACTGGATCCATGTCATCTATATTCAGTAGCACAGCGGGACACACTCGTGCAGCTTCAAACTTCATCAGCTCAGGCAAGTATTGGCACAAAGCAATAATCAATTCAAAGAAAGCTGAGCGGATCTAACAAATTTTTAAAAAATACTGTAAGTGTATTAGAATCTCACCATTTCCATAAAGATATTAATATAAATGCTTTGTACTTATTGGATACCAAAAGGTTAATTCTGATCTACAAAGTTCAAGTGGTCAATAAAATGTACCATGCCATCATCAGGTTATATTATTGTGAATGAAGGTTATAAAACAAGACACAAATTCTCATAAACAATCAATTTTCCTGTATCAGGGAGTTTTATTTCCCCCAGTTGTCCTACATCCTTTGAAAATCCAATCTTATTTTCAACTGACCGTTCTAAAAGTAAAGCTTACAATTAGGAATAAATTGAAGGATTAAATTTGGCAAGATAAAGTCTCTACAAAACAATGTTCTGATGTTACAGTTTTCGATAACAATATTTATAAACAAGAGTGACAAATTCTTCTCAAATCTCATTTACTAACATGTTTCTTCCTCCTGCCAAGCTGTCATACAAAATTGGCAATTTGGACTTTGGGCATTGTTTGTTGCAAACTTGTGGGCTGAACTAGTCCTGCTATTTTCCTCTGCCCAAGAATCATTGTTGTCAAAAGATACATGTTCAATCACTGCACCATATGTTATCTAAATCAAAGCAAATTCAAAGCGAAGGGGTACAGATTAGAGTTCAACAATTCAGTGCTACAACTTTCCAGCATCCTTTGACTTTTAATTGAATTGTTAAAACAACCATTTTATGAATAGGAAAACCACTATTTAATAAAAATTTGAAAACCTTTACATTAAAAAAGTTTCACAAGGTTGAGGGACTCAGTTTCTCATGTAATAGGTAAAATTATATTTGTTAAATTATTGCAATAATTAATGATTTTGTTTAATATACCAGAGAATGGTTAAGCCAAACCTGTGGGGTTTTGTGCTTGCTGTATTTCCAGAACTTGGACTGTGATAGAATAGCCAATAGTCTGTTTTTCAGGACAATGTTCTCATTTTCAGGGAGAAGATCAAGTAGCTTTTTCAGAGCCAGAAGTGAGCTTGTGACAATCCTTATGTATTTTTCTTCCCTTTCTTCCTCTGGAAGACTTCTAGGTTTGAACACCAATTTACGGTTATAAATGAATGTTAACCACATGCAATATTACAGTCACTGGATACATAAAACAGTAAAATTATCAGAATATTACCTACACTTTTCAAAAACATATTATATTGTTAGCATACTTACAATATTCAGAAGAGTGATCATTTAATGTTTACTTTTGATATTCCCTCCTTTATGGCTATCCATTACAAATAAAAATAACTTTTTACTTGCAAGGGTTCTTTTGATATTTCTGAGATGACTACTTCATGATTTTCAGAGACTCACTTCTTTTCCATTCTAACTAACTCCATTATTAAGTAATGCCATCATGGAGGAAAATTAACTTTTGAATTTGTGATGAAATATTTTGGGGATTTCTTTATGTCGGGAAGATAGTACAAATACAAGAATATAAAGGTCACAAAGCAACATAGAAAACATAAGGAGTAGGTTATTCAGCCCTTTGAGCCTGCTCTGTCATTCGTTATGATCAGGGATGATCATCCAACTTTTCCACCATAACCTTTGATCCATTTAGCCCCAAGTGCTCTATCCAACTCTTGAAATCATAACAATGTTTTGACCTCAAATGCTTTCTGTGATAGCGAATTCCACAGGCTCACACTATGGGTGAAGAAATGTCTCTTCACCTGACTCATAAATGGTGTTTCCCCGTATCCTTTGACTGTGACACCTGGTTCTGGACTCCTCCATCTTCAGTAATATCCTTTCTGTAACTACCCTGTCTAGTCCTTTTAAACTTTAATGGGTACTGTGAGATTTCCCCCTCATTTTCTCCCTCAGCAAATACTGACCTAACTGATTCAACCTCTCCTCATATGTCAGTTCTGCCATTCTAGCAATCAGACTGGTGTACCTTTACCGCACTCCCTCTAAGAAGAACACTCATCCTCAGATAAGGAGACCAAAACTGCATATGATATTCATCATGTGGTCTCACCAAGGCCCTGTATAATTTCAGCAAGACATCCTGTCTCCTGTACTCAAATATTCTCACTATGAAGGACATAGTTTTTCTTCACGATCATCTGTTGCACCTGCTTGCTTATATCTTCAGTGACTGGTATATGAAGACACCCAGGTCCCATTTCATATTACCCCATCTCAATTTATAGCCATTCTGATAATAATCTACCTTCCTGTTTTTACTTCCAAAGTGGATAACCTCACATTTATTCACATAATAATGCATTTGCCCACTCACTCAGTTGTCTAAATGACAATGAAGAATCTCTGCACCCTCCTCACTTCTCACCTTTCCAGCCAGATTTGTGTCACCAGCGAATTTAGTTCCCTCATCTTAATCATTCATACATATGTTGTGAATAGCTGGGGTCCTAGCACTGATCCCTGCAGTACCCCACTAGTAAGATTCACTTATTCCTACTCTTTGTTTCCTGTCAGCCAATCAGTTGTCTATCCATTTGAACAAACAACTCGCAGTACTTTAATTTTACATGCCAATCCCATATGCAGGTCTTTGTCATAAGCCTTCTGAAAGTCAACATCAGTCATATACACTGCCTCCCTCTCATCAACTCCATGAGTTATATTCTCAAAGAATTCCAGTGGATTTATCAAGCATGATTACATTAGCTACTCTCTAATCTGTACAACTGCTCTAGAGTCTATAGAATCATGGAAAACCTCCACCAATGCATCCACTATTTCTACAGCCACTTCCTTAAGTACTCTGGAATGTAGATTATCAGGTTTTGGGGATTTATCTGCCTTCAATCTCATCAATTTCCCCAATACCATTTCTCTACTAACACTGATTTTCTTGAGTTCCTCCCTTTTACTAAGTGCCGTGTTTCCCAGTATTTCTGAAATGTTATTTGTGTCCTCCTTTGTGAACATAAAACCAAAGTATATAGTCAGTTGGTAGTTAATTGATTCTACTATGTACAGCAGTTCATCCAAACTCAAACCAAGGATTAATCAGATCAAAATAGCTTTCTAACCACGTGTCAATATTATAATGCCATATCCTGTTGCACAATCCAAGGGATTCTGACAAGCTAGAGGCAAGCTGCCTTCTTTAATACAACTGAGTGTCTTACTAGGATATTTCAGAGGGCAATTAAAACTCAACTGCATTGATATTGGTTTGGAATATCATTTAGAACAGACCAGGCAAGGATGATTTCTTTCCCCAAAGGTTGCTCACCCAATTGATTCTCTCTTTAAATAATGGTCCAGTTTAATTAATTAACTGAGTTTAAGTTCTATCACGGGACGCTAACTTGTGTCTTCCGATCACTAATTCAGGTCTGTGGCTTTTCAGTTGATTAAGGTAACTACTCTGCCACTGTTTCCTGTAATAAACTGAACTAGCACCAAAGCTAGAAGCATCTTGACATATTTGTTTTCACTGCTTGATGTCATATGCCTGGACCCAAGAACCAGATGATCTTCAGTACTGCCCCCATATACAAGCAACATTCACACTATAAATCAGTCACTGTTAGTGAATTCTGTATAAATATATAAATAAACAAGGTAAGTATTTAAAGAATGTGAACTGACAGTGTCCAGATTAAAAGCTTGGTAATGATGAGGCAGAAAGCTTTGAGATATTTCCCTAAAAGGACTGCAATGTGGGTGTTTAATCACAAATGCTGTTATAATCTTCAAAGCCATGTCATTCTCCTCTGTCCCAGTTCAAGATGGAGGTCATAGTGGCTGCTAGCATTATGAAATCACTGCATGCATAAGGAGCTCGATCGCACATGCATGCTGTCATTATTTTGTCTCTCCCATGCATAGAGAGGTGACTCTTTTTCTCAATGGCATCCCATTATTGATGTTTTGAGAGCATCTACAGGGCTTTGAAGGGCAAATTTGTCTACTGCCTCTATATATTTTGAACCTTGAAACCAGTGTAATAAACCTCAGCATTTGTAAATATCAAGTGGCATATTTTCTGAAGTAATCATGAATAATACATTTAGAATGAAATTGCAGTGAGTCAAATTCAGTTTACAGAAAATTCCAGTTAGGTCAAAGACCTCAACTATTCCTGTCCAGAAATAGTAAATCCCACAAAACAATTACATTGATAAACCAATGGCCATACCTACTCTGGAAGAACAGAACTTGTCAAACTTGTCATATGACCATGCCAACAAAAGAGGGGTTTGACCCTACACAAGCATGAAATCATGGAATGTTGGGCAAGAGCCTTGATTTAACAATGAGAGCATCTTGAGAAAGGCCTGAGAGGATGACTAAACGGGTCAGAAAATTTTAAAAGTTGTTAATCGGAGGGAGGGTGAAGTTGTAAACCAAGTGGAAAACCATGGTGCAGAAAATTGACATTGTGAATGAGTAGGTGATTCCACCATTTGTCCACCATTATGAAACACAAGATAAACATCTCAGAACAATTCAATAAACAGGCTTTCCCTCCAGCAAGCAAAATGATAAGAACAGGAGATCTGTCCCAAAATTGAAGAAGGTCAGCATATGATTCAAGGCAAGTTAAACAGAAAGATCTCAGTTCAGATCCAATTCTAGAAAAACTGGGAAACTGCCTTGACCAATGCCGACAAAGCTATAGACAGGATCCAGAGTCTTACACTGCAGCATGAAAACATCAAAAGTACATTTGTTGCATTGACAGCATGGTGGACCACATTGCATCCATCTGAAACAAGACATCAGGTTCTGGGTGAGACACAGTTGAGGGGAAGCGTGTGGTAAATATGGGATCTGATGAGTAGCTATTTAGGAATTAGACTTCATATTTAACTTTTGCTATTTTATCTAATTGCACAGGGTTTTCGGGGGGGCTCTATCCATCCAACAGAAAATTCAATTTCCTCACAATTACATTGTGATGGGATTCTGCAGTGTCCTCATGCACAACTCCTACTTACACTGGCATTACAATGGTCTGGTTGTTGGAAAATTTGTTCCTATATGTTTAAAAATATCACCTCTCATTCATCTAAATTCCACAAGGTATAGGCCCAAATGTACTCAACCTTTCCTTATGAGGTAACTCCTCATCCCAGGAATCGAACAAAAGATCCTTGCCTGAACTGCTTCTAAAGCAAATGTATCCATTCTTAAGTATAAAGATCAAAACTCTACACAACACTTTCCATCACTTTACTGATAACTGAGAGGACACTGATGGGGTAATGATTGGACTTGTCTTGCTTTTCGTGGATCAGTCATACCTTAGCATTTTATTTCCCCACTGTCATTGTATTTATATTGGAACAGATTGGCTAGACACATGGCTAGTTCTGGAACATGAGTCTTCAGCACTATGGGGGGGATATTGTAAGGGCATGCAGCCTCTATAACATCCAGTGCCTCCAACTGCGTCTTGACATCATGTGAATGAATTAAATGAAATGAAGATTAATATTTGTGACACTTGAGGCCTCAGAAGGAGGCAGAATTGAATAATTCAACAAGCACTTCTGGCTAAAAATGCCTGAAATTGCTTTACTTGTACTTTGCTGGATTCCTGCATCTTTGAGAATGGGAATATTTGATTAGTAGTGGTGCCAGAAGGTTAATTTTAATGATATACATTGAAGTCGCCAAAACAGTCAAAGATATAAAACGTCCAATTAAACAATAACCTCACAGCTGAAAAGATTATTGCACGGACAGACCATTGCACTCTCTTTGGCAGATTTCTATTTGAAATGATTTACGCTTTGGGTGGCTCAGGAAGCTCACTGTGGCTTGGCAGTCTCTGCCAAATTTGCTGCAGACAAAAGCAGCGGCTTTACCAGAGACAGGATTTGCTGACCTCTATTTTCTTAGTGCTCTTTTCCAAGCCAGCTGAACTTTACATACTACCTTGTCTCTTCCAATGCCCTCCCAAACAGTGAGTCTCCCAAGACAATAACAGTCAGTGACTATCTCACCGCTGACTGTGACAACATCTATCATCCTCACATCTCACTTGCTGGTGGCAGGGAGATGGATGTTCTAACATGTTGTAACATAGTCACTATTTCAACTCACAAAACGCCTTTCGGTTTACAGCCATCATCCATTTGATGAACTTGACCAAACTAGTGTCGACATTAAACACTTAAGTGTATGCTGATTCCATCAGCATGCTCCAAGACCATTAAGGTGGTGATCTTGTCCTGTCAAGAATACGTCTGCGACATTAAAGGCAGAAACTGCTCAGCCATTTCTCATGGGTGCTTTCTAAATATCAGTACTATAGAAACATGCAGTGCAGACTACACACTCCGATTGCAGTGTGCCATTCCTTTGAAAATGCACATTCAGGTTCACATTGAGATATTACAGTTAAACTTTTAGGTTAAAACACAAGATTGATAGTCCATATGTGATTCTCTTATGCATCCCAAACAACAGTTCTGCAATGTTGGCATATATGTATTTAGCATTTATTTATATATATAGCAGTTGCTTCAGCATGAATAACATTGGAATTAGGTTGTATTTTAAGTCACAATAATTGAATTTGATGCATTTGGGAGACTGTTCAAACGTCAGAATACATCCTTAATATCATTATTGTCAAACTCCTAAATACTTCAATGTAAACGGTGTCCAAGTCAAATAACCTACTGTGGATCACTGAGGGTCTCTGGAGTTTCCTTCAAGATGTAATCACATATGATCTGTGAAACAAAATAATGTCATTTGTACCATTATTCCAAATAAATTTAAATAGTTTTTCTTGTAACTGCTAAAATGTACATACACTTCAATACAGCACTCAAAAAAAATCACATTTCTTTCCATTTTTATTCTGAAATATCATGCCTTGGTGACACCATTGATTGAACTATCTAGGTGGAACTGAAGTGAAAATGCACAATTAATGAGAATTTCTATACATGTTAAGTAATTACTTTCACATTGGTAGGCTTACTTGTGTCTATCATTACATAATAATATAAATGCGTAAGAAGAATCTAATTCTACTTCACATTTAAAAGTAGCATCATTAGGTGGTTCAGCAGCATAGGCCATGACTGTATAATTAACAAGTTACATACTTGCTCTCTTTCAGTCTTATGTTATTCACCAAATAATGAAAAAACAGACATTTTCCAAAGAGGTGGGGAAAAATATTAATTAGGGCAGCACGGTGGCACAGTGATTAGCACTGCTGCCTCACAACGCCAGAGACCCGGGTTCAATTCCCGCCTCGGGAACTGTGTGTGGAGTTTGCACATTCTCCCCGTATCTGCGTGGGTTTCCTCCGGGTGCTCCGGTTTCCTCCCACAGTCCAAAAATGTGCAGGTTAGGTGAATTGGCCATGCTAAACTGCCAGTAGTGTTAGGTGAAGGGGTGAATGTAGGGGAATGGGTCTGGGTGGGTGCGCTTCGGCGGGTCGGTGTGGACTTGTTGGGCCGAAGTGACATCAACAAGTTTCATCCCACCAAACTCACCATGGACTACTCTCAACTGTCTGTCTTATTCTTGGACACATGCGTCTCCACCAAGGATGGACACCTCCGCACCACACTCTACTGCAAACCCACAGACAACCTCACAATGCTACACTTCCCCAGCTTCCACCGAAAACATATTAAAACAGCCATTCCCTATGGACAAGCCCGACGCATACACCGGATCTGCTCAGAGGAGGAGGAACATGACGGACACCTGGAAGTACTCATGGATGCCCTCACAAGAACGGGGTACGATGCTCAACTCATCGACCGCCAGTTCCGACATGCCACAGCAAGGAACCATAATGACCTCCTCAGGAGACAGACCCGTGCTGCAACTGACAGGGTACCCTTCGTTGTTCAGTACTTCCCAGGAGCTGAAAAGGTACACCATGTTCTTCGTGACCTGCAACACGTTATCAATGAGAATAAGTACCTCACCAAGACCTTCCCCACACCTCCACTACTTGCCTTTAAACAACTGCCAAACCTCAAACAGATCATTATTCGTAGCAAACGGCCCTGCTCTCAGGACAACTCCATACAACCCTGTCACGGTGGACGCTGCAAGACGTGTCAGATTGTGGACATAGATCCCACTATTACGCGTGGGAACACCTCCCACCTTGTACATGGCAGGTCCTCATGTGACTCAGCCAACGTTGTCTATCTTATACGTTGCAGGCAAGGATGCCCGGAGACATGGTACATTTGGGAAACCGAGCAAAGGCTACGACAACGGCTGAATGGGCACTGCACAACAATCAACAGACAGGAGGGTTCCCTCCCAGTTGGGGAACACTTCAGTGATCCAGAACATTCAGCCTCGGACCTTCGAGTGACCATCCTCCAAGGTGGACTTCAGGACAGGCAGCAGAGAAAAGTGGCCGAGCAGAGGCTGATAGCTAAGTTCGGTACCCATAGGGAGGGCCTCAACTGGGACCTTGGGTTCATGTCATATTACAGGTGATCACCATTGCACTCCACACACACAGAGATTCCTACACACACTCTCTCACATACACACGGACACAGGTACACACAGACGCGCACACAGACATCCACACACACCCTTATAGACACACACTCCCACATGCAGCACCTCACAGACTTAAGACACACTGCACTCTCTACACACACTTTCTCACACTCACAACCCCCCACCCCAGACAGAGACAGACACACACACACACACACACACACACAGACAAAGATCTACATGCACACATATTTTGTGGGGTGAATTTGTACTTGCAGAGTTACATTGTACTTTGCTCAAAAACTGCATACATTCATGTAGAACTCTGAGCTCAAAAACTGCATGAATTTATGTAAAACACTCACACTTTTTAGATTAGAATCAAACTAAACATCATGGCATAGACAGAGAACACAGGGGCCAACACCTTCAACATATTGTCTAGCTATCACCATTGTTAACAGCTAACCTGAGAATGCAACTTTTAAAAAAGGTTTTATGATTTACACATGAAAGAAGTGAAACTATCACTGTATTCTAACAGATGAAAGGCTTAACAATCAATTTTTCAATGTATAATTTCAGTTATAATCACACTGTAAATTTTTGCTATAAATTCTGTGTTATCATCGAGCCCTCCACTATCACCTGATGAAGGAGCGTCACTCCGAAAGCTAGTGTGCTTCCAATTAAACCTGTTGGACTATAAACTGGTGTTGTGTGATTTTTAACTATCTCTAGCATGGTCATGTCTGGTGGGACATCGATGGTTTGTCAGGGGTTAACTAGCTTACTAGTTACCAAGAAGTTGGAGTAGGTTCGGATTCCAATTCCAGTGTTACTTTTAAATAGATTTGGAACCCTTTGAATTCTCTGACATTAATAGTCGTTTTTGGAGGATTCCAGATACAGAGGAATTGCTCATCGGCAAATTCAAGAATTTCCATGGAGTTAGCTACATCAGAAACCCCATGATAGGGTGGGATCTTAATGAAACTTACAGAGTACCAAGAGGCTTGGATAGAATGGATGTGGAGATGTTTCCACTAGCAGGACAGACTAGGACCTGAGGGCACAGCCTCAGAGTGAAGGGATGACCCTTTAGAACTGAGGTGAGGAATTTCTTCCACCAGACAGTGTGAATCTGTGGAAGTCATTGCCACAGAAGGTTGTGGAAGCCAATGATTGAGTGCATTTAAGACAAAGATAGATAAGATCTTGATTATTAGGGGGATCAAGGGCTTCAGGGAGAAGCCAGGAGAATGGGGTTGAGAAATATATCTGCCACGATCATTTAGTGGTGTAGACCCGATGGGTCGAATGGCCTAATTCTGTACCATATGATACAAGACGAATAGTCCATAGGTAATTTTCACATGAGTCTACATTATTCCAACAACTGTCTGATCATTGGGATATTTAGCTCTTTGTCAACTGGTGGTTTGCCGTAAAGTATACAGATGGCATTGGATTCAAATGTTTTCACAGCTTTTGGTTTGCTGCTCAAAATTTAACTAAATTTGAAACTGCATAAAGAGTAAATAGACTCATATAAAGCAAAATTAAATTCATTTTAAATACAAAATATTTAACTTTTAATACATCAATATTAATCAAAAGATCTAAAAGTATTTGAGGGGGAATAAGAATATTTCCTAAGTTTTGTAATACGTCAGATGTTTTGCTTTCAGAACTGCAACAGTACTCTTCGATGATGGTAAAAATTCTTGCTGTCATTAGAATATGCCATTAACCGAACCACTTTGGAATAGTCTGCTACGACGAAGTTAGTTTTGTTTTTAATTTTCCTTTTCTGGTCTCCCAAAGGTTCATAACTTAGGACCAATTTGTGAATCATACCCACAGGACCTTAAGTTGTCAATACACAAACCTATTTTGTACAAGACCTTGCCAGCTAAAAGAGAAAGAAGGCCTTCATCCCATCAGTATGTGTTGGATTGAAACACACGTACCAGAAATTAAAGCTAGTATGCTATATCACTGGACAATCCCTCCTATGCGCACTGCCCTGCTTATCATTAGAAAATTGTCAATCTCACTTTGGGATGGATTAAAAGGATAAAAGCTACACCCTTATTCAATAGTTAGGTCAGTTATGCTACACTAATGGCTTTGTTCAAACAATATTCATTTGAACCGAGTGAAAATGAGCAATGTGCATAAACAGCTGGTAAGGAATGATAACTGATAACTTGATACAGAGCATTGTTATAATGCGCACTTCGTTAATGCGAATTCACAGTAACTTGACTGACAAATTTGGGACACTTTCTAAAGCGATAACTCTTAAAACATGGATTGGCTATAACGCAATTACAGCACCAACACTTTAAGTGCTATTTTTAAAGTGCCATTTTTCTATAATGCAGGGTTGCTCAAGAAGGCAACCATTGTGTTATAGGAGAAATATCTGCACAACAAAACAGACAAATCACTGACCTGTGGTAGGAAGTTTTCTAGTCACTCAGAAAAAGAATTTTAAAAATTCAAGCTAACAATTCTGGCTAAATTACACGGCAAATTTAAACAAATGTGAAAAGTAACAGAACTTTTCATATTTCTTCAAAAGCCAGTGAGAAAGATTTTGTTTTAAAAAAAAAAACTTACATTCATAATTTCTTCTTTACAAAAGGCCACAGCCTCTGGCTGTTTGTTTAATGGAAATGCAACTTGAAATGCTACTTTTGCTGCTGAGGCTGCTGGATTGTAGGTATCACATTGTGCAATAAGCCAGTGTCCCATAATACTCTTCAAATAAGGTGCTAAGTTTCGCTTCACTTGAAGGACGAGTATTTCAAATGCTTGCTGTACTGCTTCTCGAACCCGACGATCATGGTCCTGGAGTAGGGATGGGAGCAGGGAATTAGCAATGAAAATAATTTGTCATTACGAAGCATTAGGATTTCTCTGGTGTTATTGATGAATAATGAACAAAGGTTGGCAGTAAGCAATAAAGGGCGAATGTCTTCATCTGTGTCTTAGTCTTTACTTGCAGTATGCATTTACTAGATTTGGACATTATAAACTTCACTATATGAACTAAATAAAAACATAAGAGATAAAAATATTAATAAAAATGGTGCTATAATTAAACAATTTCCTTCCTGTGCACATCTCTCAATAGGTCAGCAAGTTTATAAGTAAGCAACTAATCCACATGAAAGAGAAGCATCCCACATACAACTTGTAGTTTATAAGGGGTGCTCAATGGGCATTTTAATTGGTCTCAGCAAACCAGAATTAAGGGGGGAGAAATCATCCAAGATTGTCACTTTTGGTAACTACCTCGTCATAGCTGTTGTAAAAGTGCAATGTCAATGTTAGGATTAGGCTGAACCATGATACTCAAAGTTGAACACATCCAACAGTTAGGTTCACATAGCAAAGAATTTCCACTTAAGTAGTGTTAAAAGCTAGCAGACACCAATGGAACAGTAACAGCTAACAAATCTATATCTTCAGAAGAAAATGGGAAGGCAGAAAAATATTGGGGCATATTTAAGTGTTCAAAAAATTGAAGTCACCAAATTTGATAAAATTATACTCGATGTTTCTGTGGGATTATCTGCCGCTGTCTTTTTACTCCTCTCATTTTGCACTTTTCACATTTTAAACCAAACCCACTAAGAGGGCAGATGTATTACTTGTTTGAATCAATCAGCAAGGCAGCAGACAGTATAATCCAAGCGAAGTTTCCACTAGAATTTAGCAAATCTTGGTTTTGGAATGCACAGTAAATGTCAGTATGTTAAGCAAAATTACCTTCACAAAACATTGTCAATTTCAAAAGGGCCTTAACTGTGACAGTTATGATTCTTATAATATGACAGAAAGATCTCAAGAAATAGTCACATAAATCTTTTAAATTGTAAGTGCCGACAAATGGATCTTGGGTATTGTGCAAAGAACATTGAATATAAAATTAAGAAATGTTGGAATATAATGAATTGACACCTTATCATATAGAAAATATTACAGCCATGGAAAAGATACAGTGAAGATTTTCAAATCTACCAAGATGCAAGGTCACAGTCATGAAGAAAGACATGGAAATTGGGGGCCTTTTCCCAGGATCAGAGAAGGGTTGAAGGTTTAATGCTAAAGGAGGCTGCAAAGTACAATAGTGAGAGGTTAGGGATAAAGTACTGCAAGAGGTGAAAAGGAGTTGCAAGGGAGGAGTGAGGAGGAAGGGAGAAACCAAAAGAGAGAGAACAGTTTTACATGAACAATATGTTTTAACAGATGTCCAAGAAAACTTGAAAGCACTAAGATAAAGAATTCCGTGCAAACCAGTGTGGATTTTGTAGCTTCTGGGACTACTATAATTATAAAAAACATATAGTGTTGATTGGAGTAGTCTCCACTATCAGATGAGAAGCGTTTTGAGAAACCAACTCTTGAAAGATTTATTTCCACTGGTTTGCAAATTATTAATGAAAGGGTCTAAGTTCAATGTTCTAATGTTCTATTTAACATTCTCTATAATTCAACATTATTGATCATTGCCCTTCCTGATGATGGGTTTATGCTCGAAACATCAATTCTCCTGCTCCTTGGATGCTGCCTGACCGGCTGTGCTTTTCCAGCACCACATTCTTCAACTTAGATCTTCAGCATCTGCAGTCCTTACTTTCCTCTACCATTATTGGTCACTCGAGTTACTGAACTTCACATTCCATAAATTAGGGGAGTACCAAAACTGCCCAACACCTTGTTAAATTAACATAATGTTGGGATCAATGAGCAAAATACACACAAAGGCCAGGATGGAGAGCTGCATTTAGCTGGAGTGGGAAAGACTTTTTTTTGTGTGGAGTCTGGGAGTTCTCTCCACTAGGTTCAGTATGGAAGGGGAAAAGGAGGTGGCTGCAAGAGGACTCGTAGAGGAAGTGGAATCTGAACAGGAATGTTGAGAAATGTAACATATGAGCAACATATTTGTATAAAGGAACAATGTAGTTACTGTTCTTAATTTGGGATTATAACAATCCTTTTGATAGTGGATATGAACAATGATAATATTAAGGAATTATTGGTGTTGCTTTTGTTATAAATTATTATGTTATTGATTTGCAGACTCTAGGACTATAATATTAATGGTACTCCATGTTTCCCTCACTCCCCAAACAGCTGTCCAATTTAATGACAGGCTACATTGGAGGTTAAGGTTTTAAAATAGGGAATGCATCCTCAATCTGGCTGTGCAAATATCCTTCAATATTTTTACAACAATTCACAATGGAGAGATAAGTCACTTCATTAACATATTTCTGCCAGGTTCTAATAGTTCAATGCAAGTCAATTTAATTGTTGCCACCTGGGTTCCCTGTGAAGCAAAGAGAAAATGAATGCTTCAAGCTCACGAAGGCCTGAATATTTTATGTGAAAAAGCTTTCGCCAGTCTCTCTCTCTGCTGAATAACCCCTTCCAAGCCCCAATCTCATGTGACCTCCCGACCATGCATGGCCTTAATCTCCCCCCCACCCCCCCAAATTTTCTCTCTCCCCTCCCTTGTAACTGTCCAGAACTGAACCGTCCCAAAGGGTCAATGGCTGCAGTCACTTGCTGCTGGTTTTCCCATTCAACAGCTGACTGGGCTACTGCCAGGCTTGAAATGGAAGTGAATTCAGGTTATAACATGAAGCCGCCATTGAAGTACAGAAGAAAGTCTGCATTATTGTCTTTGCTAGTTTTCTTCACTTTGCCATACCCTCGATGCTTCCTTGTAAATATTGGGCCAAAGTCTCAATTCTATTTATTTAGCTGATTTATTTGCTTGCATTTATTCAGTTTAAGCATTAGCATATTGAAGCTTACCAAAGAAATTTTGCAGTAAATCCTTGACCAGTAAGGAAGAACTCCTTTAATATTCTCAAGGTGCTTCTCTTTGCACATTGCTCCAAACTCTTGTACAGCCTTAGAAGAAAGTGAGTGAACATTTACTGAGTAATTCGTGCAGTGAAAAATGAAACCAATATCATACTGAAAAAAAACCAAGAGAATTTCATAATTCCAAACAATAACATTTCACGCAATAAGTACGGTGTCAAATACAATTTAACACTTAGCATTTAATTGAATTCTACCTATTATATGGCACATTTTTTAAAAAATCTGACCAAACAGTAATTCTAGTGTAGCTTGAAACAGAAAGCTTAACTTACAGTTACCTAATTAATCCACATTGAGGGATAAGACAAGCTAAACTAGGCAAGTAAATATAGCAATGTTATACCATTAAGTGTGCCATTAAAGGCTCAAAATGTATCATAGAAAATAAAATTTAATAAAGAGCATCCTTTTTATTAACCAGCACCAGTGGAACTAGGAGTGTACCAGTTGATCAAATATTCCAGATAATCAAAAGGTCCACATAATCAATGCAAAAAGATACACTAAGTATAGAAACAAATTACAGGGGGTATACCCACCACTGTTATACTTTATTTTCAGCATAAAACAATTAGATAATAACGTAACTTTTCCTTCAGTAGTAAGCCTTCTCGCTCGCACCCTCAAATGACTACTTGGACATTGCAGTAGATTACAGTACTTGTGGAGAAATTGATTTGAAATTGAATCAACTGTTGATATTTTGTGTGGCCATTGCATTGAACAAGTATTGTTATACTGAAGTAAATAAATTTTAAAAAGCTATAATAACTGGACAGAATAATATAGTAAACTTCACAGTACGAGGGATATAATTTTTTTCCTGTTTATCAGATGAATTTGATTTATTGTTGTCACATGGGCCGACATACAGTGAGAAGTGTTGTCCTGCGCTATAGAGGCAGATTGCACCAAAGTGCATCAGGGTAGCAGAACAGAGTGCAGGATACAGTGTTACCACCGCAGAGAAGGTAGAGAGAAAGAGAGAGGGAGAGAGAGAGAGGGAGAGAAATCAATATTAACATTTGAGAGGTCCATTCAAAAAGTCTGATAAAATCAGGAAAGAAGTTGTTCTTGAATCTGGTTTTGAATCTGTTTGCGCATGTATTCAAACTTTTATATCTTCTGCCTGATGGAATTGCGTGAAAGAAAATATAACCAGAGTGGGAAGATGCCTTTAATTATGTTGGTTGCTTTTTCTTTAGACAGTAGGGAATACAGATGGAGTTGATGGATGGAGGCAAGTTTGTAAGATGGACTGGGCTGTGAACACCAGTTCATAACATGGCGGTTATACAAAGTTTGCTGTACAGGTCGTTCTGCTATAACGTGGCAGTCGTGTTCGCCTGCAACCTTGTGTAACAGAAAATCACGGTATGGGGAACCACTATAGAAATCACGCCATGGAAAACACACTGTCGTTGTTCAGCAGAAAGTTGGCGTTATGCAAACAATGTCCACAATTCATCAATTGTATTATAGCCAATTCATGCTGACAAAACACGCATTATAGCAGAACGACCTGTATAAGAAAATTGCATTAGACATTTTTAAAACACCCTATAGACATCAAACTCCACACAACAAAGCACTTTTTAAACTGAGGTTACCTTTGTAATTTTGGAAATAATGGTACAAAGCAGGTCGCTCCCCTCCCCCCCCCACCCAAAAAATGACATGAATAGCAACATTACCTGTGGTTTTTAATGGAGATGGGTTGAAGGCTAAGCATTTTTCAAGACACTGGAAGCAGTCACCTGCGCTTTTTCTAACAATACTACAAGATCTTTTACATCCACCAGAATGAGCAGACAATTCTCAGTTTAACTCATCATGTGAAGAAGTGCAACAGTCCTCAGAAAATGTGCTTAGGTATCTGAAGAACATGCTGAATCCACTATTTTTTAATTTAGGAACAACAGTGCCATCAAAAAAAAAGTCTTACAATTAGTTGGGCTTGAAAAAGTCACATCCAAATTTAATGTTACCTGGCAAAATAGTCCAGTAGTTCATCATAGTTAGTTCGGCTAAAAAAAAATCTTCTATCTATAATTCAGTCATATCGATCAAAAAGACAGAAGGCTTGATCCCTGCTTGTGTCAGCTTGACTTGGCAGAAGAATGCTTCTCTCCACCCATTTCATGGTTTCAAGGCACATTCTAGATAAATAGCTAAGGCAACAGCAAGTGTATTATTAAAGATGAGACTTTTTGACTGAGAAGATATGGCTGCCTGTTTAGCTATTGTACATGGGGACAGATATAGACTATTCAGCTCCTTAAGCCTATTATGCTCACGGGTGATCTGTACGTCAACTCGAACTGTTTTTGTTTGATATTATTTGACACACTTTTTAAAAATCTGTCAACCTTCGTATTAGATATGTCAATTGATCCAACTTCTTGGGTAAATAGAGTCCATATTTATTTTCCACTCTCTGCAATATTTTCATATTTCTCTTGTAAGTGACAAAGTACTGATTTTAAGATTGTACATTAGAGAAAAAAGCTCCTCTGCATGTATCCAACTGCATCTCAGCTTGATCAAACCTCTTCTCTTAATTTAATCTTTTTACATTCAGTTATCCTTTTGGTGGATTTGCACTTTACATCATTCAAGGACAACCCCAGGGGTTGGGAAGAGGTGCTACAACAGAAACCAATGCAAGGATTTGTGATTCAGCAAAGCAAGATCTCCTTTAATTTCAATAATTTCTTCCAAATAAAAGATGCTACCATTCTAACCCATGAGTCCATTCTATGTCTACCCTGTTGTGGGATACATGGAGTATGCATGCCACTTCCTGTTCTCACCCTGAGCTGGAAATTTCATAAACTTTGGTTTCAATTTCTACCTTTACATGGTCCAGCTCTTCTTTTCAATTTCTGTCTCTCAGTTTTTGGCAATTGGCAATGAAAACACATTCGCTATTAAGTCTGCTGACCTCAGTAGCTACGCTAGCCATACTTTCTTATATCATTTCTGCAAGGGCTCCATTCCATCCTCCCACTTACATCTATTCTGATGATGCAACTTTGCATACCAGTTCTTTTGTTATGTATTCCTTTCTCCCTCAATTGAGGACCCCATTTTACACTATGCCTGAAAGGGCTCTCATCTGTTCCATTCCATTTCACATATTTCTGCTCTCACTCCTTCTCTCAGCTCCCAGAACACTGATAGTGCTTCCTTTTGTCTTGGACTTCCATTTTTTCATACTTCGTGTTCAACAGATAATTTTCCTCCAGTTCTGTCACCTTCCATATAATGCAATGTCAGCTCTTTTATCTCCTTTCACTACCCTTGTCCCCAGCAGGTTTACTATATAGTGCATCTTTTAATATGGAGTCATAGAGATGTACAGCATGAAAACAGACCCTTTGGTCCAACCCATCCATGCCAACCAGATATCCCAACCTAATCTAGTCCCACCTGCCAGCACCCAGCCCATATCCCTCCAAACCCTTCCTATTCATATACCCATCCAAATGCCTCTTAAATGTTGCAATTGTACCAGCCTCCACCACTTCCTCTGGCAGCTCATTCCATACACTTACCACCCTCTGCAATGAAAACATTGCCCCTTAGGGCAACTTTATATCTTTCCCCTCTCACCCTAAACCTATGCCCTCTAGTTCTGGACTCCCCGACCTCAGGGAAAATACTCTGTATTTACCCTATCCATGTCCCTCATAATTTTGTAAACCTCTATTAGGTCACCCCTCAGTCTCCGACACTCCAGGGAAAACAGCTCCAGCCTGTTCAGCCTCAGTGGCCAAACCAATGTCCTGTACAGTCGCAACATGACCTCCCAACTCCTGTACTCAATACTGTGACCAATAAAGGAAAACATACCAAAAGTCTCCTTCACTATCCTATCTACCTGCAACTCTACTTTCAAGGAGCTATGCATCTGTACTCCAAGGTCTCTTTGTTCAGCAACACTCCCTAGGATCTTATCATTAAGTGCATAAGTTCTGCTAAGATTTGTTTTCCCAAAATGCAGCACCTCGCATTTATCTAAATTAAACTCCATCTGCCACTTCTCAGCCCAGTGGCCCATCTGGTCAAGATCCTGTTGTAATCTGAGGTAACCTTTTTTGCTGTCCACTACACCTCCAATTTTGCTGTCATCAGCAAACTTACTAACTAAACCTCTTATGCTCACATCCAAATCATGTTCAAATCAAAAAGTGTTCTTGAATTTAGATTGTTACATTTTGGTTGTGAGTTTGTTTTTGTGTATCGAAGTAACTTTATGTAAAAACTGTTGTCAACTGTTAAAAATAAAGTTTCAATTGACCAGAGCTTAAAGAAAATAATCTTTGAGAGAAATTAGATGCTTCTATTGACAAATGTTGTCTAAATTGCAAATAAAATATTCTATTTTTCTTGTTATCTGTTTTCAACAAATTATAAGAACAAAATGTACTCTCTATTCAATTATGAAAATTCAGTATCCTGAATTTTGATTAACTAAACAGTAGTTTCTAATATGTTTGAAACTTTCCAGTCTTGCTATCCTGTCACGATCCAATTGATCAAAATAGTTTTAAAAAGAAATTCAAATTTTCAATTAGTAACTGAAAGGATGACACTTCAAGATTTCATATTTTAAGGTGTTCATTGTAAGAGACTTAAAACACGCTGAGTAAATGCTACTTTTGTAAACAACTTGTACTTCAGCCTGCAATATGGAATATCCCTACTGCTTTCTGCTCAGCTGAAAGAACACCCTTTGCAGGTATGCTTCACAACAGGCATTCAGCTTTCCAAGATTTATTCCAAAATGGTTCTTGACTCCCAGAACTTATTCCTGTTCTTTTCTCAGCCTGGTAATTTACAATCTTAGTCTTTTACAGAGAGAGTTTTTTTTTAACTTGAAGAATTAACATCTCGCCCTAGCTAGGTAACTCTTTCAACTTTGTTTTAATCCCTTTTGAGTTTGGTCTTTACAATGTATACGCAAGCATCTACCTGTACTCCTGCACAGCGAGCCATTGAATCATTTTTGGCCTCTGATTACTCTTTTGCACCTGATCCAGGTAAACTAAAAAGTGATGTTCTTGCTAAGCCTGTAATGTACTCTCTATAATGGCTTCCTCTGCATCCTTTCTCATGATGATGTAAATCACACGGGTCTTGTATCAAGGCAGAAATGCTCATTATCCATTAATGAGAACCCAACCCCCTTTTATTTTCAGACTAAAATGATAGTTAAAATAAACTGCTAACAAGCTAACATTCTCAACATCCTTTTGGGACTTTGGGAACCTATAGACTCAGCTTTGACACACAGGTTGTCACCAAGACCAAATCATTTGGCACTTTCTCCCAAGTAAAACAATCTAATCCTTCCTTTGATCTCACAATCAAGCCATCCAGGCTCACTGTCAGTCAGATGTCAGAACAGGTCACAGACCCCCTTTTATTTGAGCCTAAATTTCTAAATACAGTCCCAAAAAGAGTCATGTAAATCTCATACTACACATCTTGTATAATTGTAACAATTGCTGTTATAATTGGATTTATTGTGTAACAAACTGTGGCATTAGTACATCTTTATAGAACTAGTAGAAGATGGATAGAATTATTTTTGACATTTCTTTGTGACTGAAGTTAGTTGTGTGACCTTTTTTTTACCCCCACACTACTTGTCCTCCCTTGAGATCCATCTTCTGAAGTAAACAATCTTGGAAAAAGCAAAGACTTCAGTGCAACCTCATTGTGAGCACTGGACTAACAAGCATAATTAATGGTATTGATTAATATTGAGGAGAAACAAAAGTAGATCTGAACACAGTGCAATAACATTGCTACATTTTTCAGAGGATTGATGATGCTTTGTGATTGAAGATAGCCTGTAACTTAAGTGTTCCTATATATTTCTGCCATAAGAGTTTGCATATGCTCAATTCTGTCCACCTGTTATAGAATCATACAAACTACTTGGCAATAATGCCATTACTAATATATTTTTGTATAGTGAAAATATTACTTACTATTCCAGCATTCTGAATTTTGAGATTCTTATTGATGTCAAAAGTGAAATCTAAACAGCTATAAAAGAGAAAAGATGCTTGACATTTATTTGCAATGGTGATATTATATATTTTTTGAAAAATTTGGACAGTATTGGATGTGTTCTGCAAAGTGGTCACCCAGTCTGGATTAGTGTCTGTTCCAGATTTTGAGTAGAGAATGCAATGTGCTATATTGGGAGGTCATATTGTGGCTGTACAGGACATTGGTTAGGCCACTGTTGGAATATTGCGTGCAATTCTGGTCTCCTTCCTATCGGAAAGATGTTGTGAAACTTGAAAGGGTTCAGAAAAGATTTACAAGGATGTTGCCAGGGTTGGAGGATCTGAGCTACAGGGAGAGGTTGAATAGGCTGGGGCTGTTTTCCCTGGAGCGTCGGAGGCTAAAGGATGACCTTTTAGAGGTTTATAAAATCATGCAGGGCACGGATAAGATAAACAGACAAAGTCTTTTCCCTGATCTGGGGGAGTCCAGACTAGAGGGCATAGGTTTAGGGTGAGAGGGAAAAGTATAAAAGTGATCTAAGGGGCAACTTTTCCATGCAGAGGGTGATAAGTGTATGGAATGAGCTGCCAGAGGATGTGGTGGAGGCTGGTACAATTGCAACATTTACCATGTGTCTGGATGGGTATATGAATAGGAAGGGTTTGGAGGGATTTGGGCCGGGTGCTGGCAGGTGGAAGTAGATTAGGTTGGGATATCTGGTCAGATGGACGTGTTGGACCAAAGGGTCTGTTTCCATGCTGTACATCTCCATGACTCTAAAACACTGGTTTGGGATAATACTTCCATCACAACCGTAATAAGGAATGAGTTAAACATTGACCAATGATTTTTGATTATATCATTGTCCTGTTCTAATAGATTCTAAACTTCAAATACATCTTGATATATTAAAACTGAACACAAAAGTTGGCCATCCAAGAGTCACCTGACTTCATTTGTGCACTGAACTGACTTCGAAATAAAAACAAAATTGAAACTGATGCTGAATCTATGTCTTTTCCTGAAGCTAAGCAAAAAGAATATTGGCAAATTAAATGGCTTATCCAAACAAGGTTGCCTCAACTTCTCCATGTGTCAAAATAGAACAAAATGGGATGGTTTGTAATTGTTAATCCAATCCCATGTTTGGAAACAAAAGATTTTGAACACGTGGAAGTCATACAATGAGGGAACAATTTTGTTGTCTGCTTTTAATAGGAGCAATAAACAGAATTTGTAAACAGAGTTGCATCGAAGGAAGTCAACCAAGCCAGAAGGTAATAATTAACAATACCTTGAAAGTGGGAGATCCTAGCAGAGCGAAGGACTGCTTCCAGACTATTGCAATTTAAGTTCAGCTGAGATCCATCCTCATGGAAATTCAACTACAAGAAGCTTTGGATCTAACTAAGAATTCCTTGTTTGAACAGATCTGCACTTCAACTTTAAAGCTTCAATGTCATCTAAGAAGCTACCTGCCTGCCACAAAAGAAAACAAAAAAATTATATGCTGCAATTATAGTTTACCTTGATCAGTATGAAATCTGATTGTGGGCGTGCTTAAATATGCATGCCAAGTGATTGAAATTACAGAAACACAGAATTATCACTGTGTAGGAGGCCATTCAGTCTATTATGCCTTCACCAGCTCTATTACCTACTGCCAATCTCTGCCTTTTCCTCATATCTTTGCAAAGTATTATATCCAAAAAAAATCCAATACCCTCTTGCACACATCAATTGAACCTGCTTCAATTAATTTCCATGTAGTACATTCCATACTCTAAAACTCTTTCAGACAGTGAGTTTTTATCGCACATTATCCTTGCTTCGTTCGCACATCACTTTAAATCCATGCCCTTTCCTTCCTGTATTTTTTACAAGCCAAAACAGCTTCACCCTACCTACTCTGTCCAGCTTACTCATGATTTTGAAAACCTCAATCAAATCTACTTTCAGCTTTCCTCTCTCCCAAGAGGTACACCATGTTATTTTCAGGATAAATGAGGGAGAAGAAGTAACTTATCTTAAAACTTACAAAATGCTTTCAGATGAATAATTTAATTGGAACACTCAGATGGAGGACAAGGAAGCACATCCCTCTTATGTATATACAAACATCCTGATTATCAACAGTAAAAGGGAACAGATAAAATTCTGTATGTAAAAACAGTCATGTCATTGACTCAGTTGACCTGAATGCTCTCTCGGCATAAAACAGAGCATGAGCACAAAAACAGCAAAAACAAAAGCAGAATCTCTTACTCCACTATTATCCTCCACAAGTATTTTGTGATACACAGTCACAAACAGAATTTTGCAGATCAGCTTACGAAGTCAATTTCCCCAACAATGACTTCAAGTACAAAAATGAGCTTCTGTGAAAAATATTAGCAAAACATACTTTTAATTTTGTTGTTGCATCTCGTTTCGACATTTTGCGTAGAACTAATCGAAAGTCAGCATCTACCAAACTATCCACTTCTTCAAATCCTTGGACTGCAGGAACATAACCCAGTTCGTTCTGGTTGGCTCCAAACCCAGTAAAGCCTGGAACTGTTCCCTTGTCTTTAGCCAGCAGCTCAGCTGCTTTACCACTGCTTGATGGCTGTAAAAAAAACAAAGCATCTCAAAGTAACTTATGCAAACTTCCTTGGAAGTCAAATGAGGTCTGCATGATTTTTGATTTTGACAGCTGGAGAACATTTTTTTAAAATGTTGTATTGAAACAATAACATTTCTATTGCACAGAATCACCAAAATTGTCAATGGTTACGTTAGTGGCAATTAGCCTCAGAAGCATTTTTCACAAGGGTACATTTCAGACAATTCAGTCTTCAACTGCTGCACTGATTAAGATCCCAATCTGAAATTCTGTAAATGTAGGATATAATTTCTCCGGAGAGTAAAGAAAAGGAGGTCTACTATTAAACTGAAGGTTTGTACTGTGCAAACAAAATGGGCAATTTTAACAAAAATCATCCACAAATAAATGGACTGTAGTGCTGACGCATGTTGGAATTGTCCAGCACAATAGTGTCAAGCATCCCGAAAACTTGTGCGCTTTGGAAGCAGAAAGTGGTAAAGAAATCAGCAGGAAATAATTATGTCCGTGATGAGATATGGATAACGTGGAAGGTTTCAAGACAGAAGACAGGTACAAATGATAAACAAAAAGATACTGTATTGCTCCAGCACTATTTTCTAGTTTTTGTACATTACACCCATAAGATCTGTATATAGCAATTATGCGGAAGGTATCTAACCAATTTTATTTCTGTGCAATTCTTCAGCAGAATTCAAGCATTGTCATTAATAGCAGACAACTGCTATTGCAGCACAGGGTTGTGTGGATGTGCAGGCTTGGCAAACATCAGGAATACTGGAATAAAACAAAAGTACTGTGGATGCTGAAGATGTAAAATAAAAACTAGAATTGTTGGAGAAAGTCAGCTGGTCTGACAGCACCTGTTAATGCTGAACAGTTAATGTTTTTTCAAGTCCTGGATGACTCTTATTCTAAATTGAAGAGGGCTGAATAAATGCTCTGCACAAAGTGGGAGGAAGAAATGGTGAGGGTGCCCAGAGCAAAAAGCAAAAGGAGTGCTAATAGTTGCACAGGAGTGATATTTATGAAGGGTAGTTGTTCAAAGTATTAATGGTAGGTGTTAAAAGAAGAAAATAAATCAGTTCTACTGAAAGTAAACAAGACAGTGTGAGGTGGAGGGCAGGGGGTATTATGGCAGTAGGAGGGTAATCGAAATAAAGAATGGTGTTTATGCTCTGAACCTGTTCAGCTCAGCATTGAATTCTGAAGGCTATAAAGTGCTTAAGCTCAAAATCAGGCATTCCTCCAGCTTATATCAGACTTCACTGGAGCAGTGTAGGAGACCTGGCACAGAAATGTTCGCATCAGATGAAGACTGAAAACGCTGCCTCAATATTTCTGCTCCTCTACCCAACAGATCCTGTCAAACCGTGCTTGAACCCTAAAATTATTGAACTTGATATTAAGTACAGATGGTTGCAGGGTTCCCAAGCAGAAACTTAGGTGTTGTTCTTCCAGCTTGCACTGAGCACCGCTGGAGCACTGCAATGAGCCTAAGATAAAGATGTTGGCCAAAGAACATGGTGATGTGTTGAAGTGGCAAGCAATCGTAAGCACAGGGTCTTGTTTGCAGACAGAACGTAGGTGTTCAGTGAAGCAGTCACACAGTCTGCGCTTCATTACCCCTATTTAGAGGAGACCACATTGTGAGCCGCAAATGCAGTCGAGGAGAATCTAGTCTAGAATCTCCACAGCCTTCTAGCTTTAATATAGAGTTCAACAATTTTAGGGCTTAAGCACCTTTACTATGCATTCCCACCAGCCCCCACTAATTCTTCCCCCCCGCCCCCTCCCCCAATCACCAACCCAAACAATACTAGTGAGAGAGGGTCATGGCTTTTTGTGGCTGGTTGGTATTCATGTATCCTGAAAACTAGCCACCAGGACCTCACTCAACACTGACCTCCAGGCAGAATACTTTCCATCTACAACAACTCTCTGTCTTCTGTCAGCCAACCAATTCCAAATCCAGATAGCCAAACCCACCTGTATCCCACACCTCCTGACTTTATGAATGAGTCTAACGTGGGGAACCTTATCAAATACCTTGCTCAAGTCCACATTCACCACATCCACTACACCACCTTTGTCTACCTGTCTTGTCACCTTTTCAAAGAGTAAAGTATTCCTCTATCTTTTTCTGAAATCTCTCTCTAGCTGTTGTTCCCTCCTGCTTGTAGGAATCTGTTTGAATTTACCTCTTTTGCCAAAGGGTGTGTTAATGAGATGTTATTGTATTGGGACAGTTAATTAGTAATAGTTACTGTATCAAGACGATACGTTTTCCAATAGTTAAGTTATTCTAAATTACACTTTCTTTTGTTTGTGTTTCAACTATCGTGTTTAAATAAATTGTTTATCTTAAAACAGTGTGATCTGACCAGCTGCATCACACCAGAAACACCCACTTCACATCTGCCTTTAAAATGAGAAAACATTGGGGTCTAGGCTACCTTCTTGAAATATGTTGAGGTTGTCTGGCCTGGTCCATAACACAATCAACATCTTTCTTCTAATGTGTTGACCAGAACTGTACACAATATTCCAATTATAGCCTAATCAACATGCTAACAGCTCCAGCATTACATCTTTGCACTTGCATTCCTGCTTTGGCCAATAAATGTAAGTATCCCATATGCCTTCTGAACCAACTTAACAAGACGCTCAATACCTTCAAGAATCTTGCTATATGCACATTGCAGTCTCTCGGATCTTCACAGGGTCCTTCCATTGACAGTGCAATTTCTCCTTTAACTCAGTTCATTTTTCTCCATGTCAAAGGTTGGGTATATATATTGATCCCAGTTACGTCTGTCATTTTGAGGGGTATGTGGAATATGCTCCAGTTCTACACAGACAGCCCTCTCCCAAATCTTTCTCCAGTCCATTGATGTGCTTACTGGACTTGTTCGGAATTGGGAAAAAAAACTCAAAATTTTGCTTTCAAGTTCCAACCTTTTCTCACCCCTACTTGGTCCCTCCGACTCTTCTTCCATTTGGTCATGTCTGTTTTCTTTTCTGGGGACAGATTGTCTACCAATAGTCATTACAATTCCACCAACACCCACAACCACCTTAACTATACTTTCTCACACCCAGCTCTCCTCTTACTTTAAATCTATGGCATCTGGTTATTCATTCTTCCACTTATAGAAGAAGTGCTTGCCCATCCACTGTTTTTCATTCTTTCAGTTTCTCCAACTCATCTATTATAATGACACCTTCCACAGGAGTGCTTGTCATGTTTTTCTTTTCCCTCAACTGAGGATTCACTTTATCACCATGGTTGACAAGACCTTCAGCTGTGTGTTATGACATTGGGTAAACCCCCTCTGCTACTTTAAACTCGACATACAGAGAAGCTCACCTCATGTCGTATCTGTTAAATTTTAAGAGACAAAAAACTATCCCAGTTTTCACTATTTAAAGTGAAAATTAACAATTTTATTCTTTAAGTCCAACAGGGAATATTAAAACTACTATTTACAACTCCTTTCTCTTGAACCTATCTTTTACCTCCCACTCTACAATACTAGTCCAATTAATAAAAAACCTGATTAAAATTTGCAAAAAATAAATCACGTTTCAAAACCAGTCAGCTTTGTCAATTTTTCTCTGTACATTTTCCTGGGTCAGCTCTTCGATCTTTTGCTGCACAAGTTTTGTTGTGGACAGGTACCTTTTAGAGAGCTATTTAGCTAGCAGTCTATACTTGTTGGTTTTCTTAGCCCCCCGCAACTGTTCAAAATGCCCAATTTTATACCCCAAAACATTGGATCATTTCAATGGTTTGATGTCATCAAACACTAAATTCAAATTTGATTGGATTTTGGTACCTGGGGCATAATTTAAATTGATTGGTCAAATTTGAATTTGTTTTTGTTCCATGGCAATGCAACTCCAGCTACTTATTTCAATCATGTCTTACATTTTTACTTTGTTCAGCACTCTGTGCTTTCGGTCAGTACTTGCAGGGTGACACAGTGGCTAGCACTACTACCTCACAGTGCCAGAGACCCGGGTTCAATTCCTGCCTCAGACGACAGTCTTTGTGGAGTTTGCACATTCTCCTTGTGTCTGTGTGGGTCTCCTCCGGGTGCTCCGGTTTTCTCCCACAGTCCAAAGATGTGCAGGTCAGGTGAATTGGTTATGCTAAATTGCCCATAGTGTTAGGTGCATTAGTCAGGGATAAATGTGGGGAATGGGTCTGGGTGGGTTGCTCTTTGGAGAGTCAGTGTGGATTTGTTGGGCCGAAGGGCCTGTTTCCTTACTGAACGGAATTTAATCTTGCTAGCTTCTTCTCTTTCTCTCTCTCAAAAGGTACAGTACACACCTACACTTTCATGTGTCTGACCCCTTTGAAGAGGCATGCTCTACATTGGCGGGATCAAACACAAATTGGGTTACCACTTCATGGAACACCCTTGCACTGTCCATAAGAATCTCATCGACCTTCCAGCTGCTTGTCATTTCAATGCATCTTTTTTGCTCTCATGCTGACAGAGTGTTGGAGGCTGAGGGGTGACCTTAAAGGGTTTAGAGGGATATGGGTCTAATGCTGGCAAATGGGACTAAATTAGGTTAGGATAGCTGATCAGCATGGACGAGTTAGACTAAAGGTCTATTTCCATACTGTACAACTCTATGACTATGTCTGCTATAGACTTGCTGTAATGTTCTAGCAACATCCAATACAAACTGGCAGGACATTTCATTTTTTCACTGAGGCAGTTTATAGCCTTCAGGTCACAACACTGACTTTCACAACTTCAGTGCCTCTAAAAGCATTTTTCCCCCCATCTTTGAAAGCTGACAATAGTAGCATTAGATGCTGCCTAGTGCAATGAACACAAAGACTAGCCTGACACTCAATGCAAAGGCAGAAGTGTAGCCCTCTTAGGTGAATGTAAACAATTCTACAGCAAGGAAGGCCTGTGCAATAAACAGAAATTACTAGAGAAACTTGGCCGATCTAGCAGCATGAATTGGGGGGTGGGGGAGAAGCACAGTGAATGTTTCATGTCCAGTGACTCCAGTTCTGAAGTAGGGTCACAGGATCTGAAACTCTGCTTCCTTTCCACACGTTGCCAAGCCTGCTGAGTTTCTCCTGCAAATTTGTTTTTGTTTCCGATCTCCAGCATATGCAGCTCGTGTTTGATTTTAGCCCTTTTGGAGTCCTGGCGGACACTCATCCTCCTCAACATCAAAAAGCTCGTTATCAAATTAAAGATGGTGATGGGGGGGGGGGGGGGGGGAAGAGAAGGATTGCTGCTCTGCACAATTTGCATTTTAAGTTTGCTACATGAAAACAGTGACCACTTTCAAAGTATTGCAACGTTTAAGGCGCTGTGGGAACGTCTCGAGATCGTAAAAGCGCCAAGTTAAGAGATAAAATCTTTCCTTCAAGCACAGAACTTGAAAAGTGGCTAACGATATAAGGAAGGAAAAAAAATAGCAGGAGCAGGGAGGAGGTAGTAGCATGGTGCGGCCGAGTATCCTGCTTGTGTGCGTCTGTGTAAGTGTGCATTATCTCAGGAAGAACGGTTGAGCTTCAGAGGGAGCCCGGTCCCGAGCAGCAGCCCGCCCGCCTCGAATGACACTCGCTCTCTTACCCGCACATTGCCTTTCGTTCGCTGCTTGTTTCTCCCACCCATCGCGCGCCCACTCTCCGGCTCGCTGCACTTCCGTTACTTTCAAATGGCCACGACACTCCACATTCCGCTGTCACTGCGCTTGCTCCGAAGCAGCCCGTGTGCTCTCCTCTTGAACCGACCGGCCAGAAACAACAACCCCATTGGATGTGTGGTTAAACCTCAGCTGGTGTCACGTCCCAAAGTCTTCATGTGCGACAGACACGGCGGTGTTTTGCAATGGTGGATTGAGTTGGAGGTTGGGAGTGGCTGGAAGGGTGCAAAGTCTGAGGGAAATCTAGATGTATTACAGGGTATTTCGATTTTTCTTTTGTCCCTGTTTTGGCATAGTTTCCACCTTCCTAAATCCTCATTTCACTACTTCACAATGAATTTGCAAGCTTATGGATTTATGAATACACAACTTGCACGTATAGCATGATTAACGTTGGCAAAACATCTGAAGTGCTTAATGGAAACAAAATCAGCCAAACCGGGGTGGAGGGGTTGTTAGGACAGTGTCTCAAAACCTGGTCAAAGATGCACAAGCTTGAGAAAGATGGAGTATTTTTAATCCAGAGTTCACTTTAGGAATTCAAGGATTTTTCTCCCCTTTTAATGAAGGCACGTCTGATCGCTCGTATTATAAGGTGCTTGAGACAGCAGAATTGGGGCAATGGAGAGTTGTGGAAAAATTGTGTGACATAGAACATAGAACAGGCCCTTCAGCCCACGATGTTGTGCCGACCATTGATCTTCATATAAAGTAAACCTAATGTACGAACCCTGAAATTTCTGTGACCATATGCATGTCCAGCAGTCTCTTAAATATCTCCAATAACCTAGCTTCCATAACTGCTGCTGACAACGCATTCCATGCTCTCACAACTCTGCGTAAAGAACCCGCTTCTGACATCCCCTCTAGACTTTCTGCAGAACAGCTTAAAACTATGACCCCTCGTGTTAACAATTTCTGCTCTGGGAAAAAGTCTCTGGCTATCAACTCTCTATGCCTCTCATTATCTTGTACACCTCAATTAGGTCCCCTCTCTTCCTTCTTTTTTCCAATGACCTTTCGAAGTTTTACAGATATAGGGACCATGAAGAAATTTGAACATGAGGATATGAATTTTCAATTTGTTTTGGGGAATTAATGCAGGTCTCAAAGTAATGTGTATTTGGTGTATGGAAGGATACCGACAGCAGTGTTTCAGACGAGTTGAGGTTTATGGATGGTGGAGGATGATTGGGAGAATGTTGTACCATTGGAGTTTGAAGATAGCATCGGGAGGTGATGGGTTGTGACAGGTGATGTTATGGACGTGAAAATAGATGTAGGAGAGAATAAGTTCAGGACTGGCGCAAGATATCATTTTGAGGAAGGTTTAATATGAAAGGAACATGAGGGGGGCCAGTAAAATGATGGGGAGGGTAAATTCTTAGCACTGATAGGAGTGATGTGAATTTAAATTTACTTTCCTTTTTTTTACAATTTCTTTGTTCTGTTAGCTATCTTGTTACCTGTGGAAAAATTCACTCTTTAGCCACCTCTTTCTCATATCACATAGGTCTCCCCTGCACTACCTCCAATTTCAAAATGTATGAATGTTGAATGTGAGATAGGACAATGTAAAAAGGATCTCAGAAAATGGTTTGCAGTAGCGAAAAGGAGCCAAAGATTATCTTGACTTTCCAGAAGGTTGTTGAGAATGACACCTAGAGTTAGAGTTGTAAAGCAAGGAAACGGACCCTTCGGTCCAAATCGTCTACGCCAACCAGATATTCTACATTAATCTAGTCCCATTTGCCAGCATTTGGTCCACATCTCTCTAAACCCTTCCTATTTAAATACCCATTCAGATGCCTATTAAGTGTTATAATTGCACCTGCATCTAACATGTCCTCTGGCAGCACATTCTTTACAAGCACCACCATCTGTGTGAAAAAATGCCCATTCTGTCCCTTTTATATTTTTTCCCTCTCACCATAAATCTATGCCCTTTAGTTTTGGACTCCCTACCCTGGGGAAAAGACCTTGACTATTCACCCAATCCTTGCCCCTCGTGGTTTTATAAAGTTTTAAGGTCAGCCCTCATCCCCCAACGCTCTGAGGGAAATAGCCCCAGCCTATCCCTTTAGCTCAAGCTCTCCATCCCTGGCAACATCCTTGTAAGTCTTTTCTGGAGAGACAGGCCGCCTACTTGCCCCTAGGAACCCTCCAACCACAAGGGATGAACTCAGATTTCTCCAGTTTCCTCATTTCCCCTCCCCCCAAACTTGTCTCAGTCCCAACCCTCGAACTCAGCACCACCTTCCTAACCTGCAATCTTCTTCCTGACCTCTCCGCCCCCACCCCCACTCCAGCCTATCACCCTCACCTTAACCTCCTTCCACCTATCGCATTTCCAACACCCCTCCCCCAAGTCCCTCCTCTCTACCTTTTATCTTAGCCTGCTTGGCACACTCTCCTCATTCCTGAAGAAGGGCTCATGCCCGAAACGTCGATTCTCCTGCTCCTTGGATGCTGCCTGACCTGCTGCTCTTTTCCAGCAACACATTTTCAGCACTGATCTCCAGCATCTGCAGTCCTCACTTTCTCCTAGAAGTCATTAACAAACTGACCTGGTTGGCAGGAAAGCCAGGGATGTTGGCATAAGAACACGTAAGAAAGGTTTTGGAATAGTTATGGGGGACAAATCAAAACCTGGCAATTGAGTAAAAAAGTCAAGTCACCACAGTGTGAGAAGACGATAGGGCTGCTCTTGCATTAGTCACTTGGTGTTGAGTTTACCTGAGAGTCACCACACCTCAGGCAAGGGGTGGGATTGAGGAGAGTCCTTCATGGTAACTTCAGCCCAGACAGGAATTGAACCTACATTTTGGTATCATAAACAAGCCAACTGAGCTAACCAGCCCCCTGAATTTAGTTGATTAAGATCAGGAATTGAAAGGGTGTTATGACAAGTAATTAGGAGGAGAGAAAAGATAGATTAGGTGGGTTGTTGGAAGCAAAGTCTATTGAAACAAGTTATTCTTGAGAATGCGAAAAGAAAATTCAGCATCACTTTTATTACAAAAAGTATCTATTTAGAAACATAGAAAATCTATGGCACAGAAATTTCAGGGAATACCTGTAGATTTTATATTGATGCTTCAAGAGGACATTCAGCCCAATGCCTCTAAACGAGCTGAAAAAGAATTATCTAGCCTTCTGATATTAAAGAGTTAATTTGCTCTGCTGACCTGCAGAAAATTGGATGTTCCGAGGCTAGGGTGGGATCCATCTGACTTACAGATAGATTGTAAGGAATTATATTATCATCTCCTATTATTCAGACTCATTTACATGGCCATTTCCTTGCCATTCAAAAGCCTATTTATATTTTCATCCCCTATTCAGAAATCAATAACAACATTACATTTGGAATTTGACTACTCCCAGTAGTTAAAAAAATACACTTCACACCAGATCTGGCCACGAAAGAATGATTTGTATTACATTGTTTCTGGAGATTATGTGTTCGCTGCATTGTGTCTTGAGTGGCATGTGACTGTGAGGGAGTGGCTGAGGATTGTCTTGTGAGCATTACTGACTGATGAAAAGATTTTGTATAAAGGAAGGACTGTTTCCTTTGCTCAGAGAGAACTTCCCAGAACACACTTCGCAACCATGGTGAAGAGTGGTCAGGGTTTCTCCAAAGCTTGTATTGTACTGTGCTTAATAAAATGTTCCTTGTTCACAGAAGTTGGTGTGTTGAAATTGTATCAAGTGTGTTAGAACCTCAGAAAAAAAAGAACTTAACAGTCTAATACCACTTTGCAGCTCTTCATCTGTAGCCCTGGAAGTTATGGGAGCTCAAGTTTATATTCAAATGTTGTTTGAATACTATCAGTTTATAACTTCTAGCTTCTATAAGCAGTTTGTGATAATTTTCCATAAATCAAACTGTTTGTAAATAATAAAAACAATGCTTTTTTGAAAAAAGAATAATTATAGCAAGACTCTTAACCTAATCAAGTAGTCTAGATAACAAATCTAAAAGACTTTTTATGACTATTACCATTTGGAATATTACTATCCTCAATACAAATTAATTGAATATGTTCCTGCTAAATAGTTTTGCAAATTATCACAATTGATTAATTTAACTTTGTTTTTGAGAGGTTATCTTTGGTAGGAATTACAGTTAGTGTTTCAATACATATAGATACTTCTCTGGCATTGATTAATTAACCAAACATCTACTATAACCATGACTAGATATGTATAATCATAGATTAAAGATTGGAATCATAAGATTGCTAAACTGATTCAAAACTAAAGCAACATACAAACAATTAAAAATATTAAGTAGCTAGTTGAATAAATGAATTGAATAAATTCATCATTTCAAGAGAGCTGACAAAGGCACAACTGGCTGAATAGCATCCTTCTCTGCTGTAACTAATGATTCAATAATTAGGATTTTTCATAAATGTAACCAGATTTCTAATGTTCGTAGCTGATTAGGTTATTGGATTGTATTATTTGACTGGAAAACCTTGACAGCATGGCATAGTACATTTGATCATATTTTTTCCTTGTTATAAATGTAGAATGTTGTAAGTACCCAAATAATTTACAATGTTCTTCCTTCAACACCAAAGTACAATTGAAAAACATCTCCACATTCCTTTTCATTTAAAAATTGGTACAGTTGTCCCAAATCCATATGATTTCCCTTGGTACCATGTACATCAAATATTTTTTCTTCAAAATCAGTAAATTTGCAAAACATTTGCATTGCAGTCTCCATGTCAATATTTGTGATGTCCAATATAGTATCTTCTCTGTGGCGGATTAGAATCCTCTTCCAGGTCAACCGTTTGGCTCTGGAAGGAGATGAAAATAGGTTAGAATGAGATGGAACACTTGATATGACTGCTGGCACATCAAAATACTATTTGTGGTTTTGGAATGTTTGTATCTAGCATATCGCCACTTAATTCCCACTGTTAGTGATATACACTGGGAACATATCAAAGGTCAGGCCAGCAAGTTAGTTAAATACAATTTGCCCATATTAAATTGTTGCTGAGATGCATTATTGGTCCTTAATTTTCCAAGTGCCAATTAATTTTCTTCTGGATTAAGGGCTTTCACATGTTTCGCGCCACGGTCATTGGATTGACTTGATCTGATAGACAGACTTATGCTTCACATTTTTTTGGAATAGGGCATAACATTTACAATCCTCCAGTGCTTTGAACTCACTCCCATATCTCAGGAAAATCAGAAGATTGTGGTTAAAGTCTCCATAATTTCCATTATATTTCCCACAGTGAATTAAGATGCATCCCACAAGTTACAATGACCATTCTACTTTGATAATTGTCAACCATTCAAGCACCTGTTCTGTTAGGCTATTATCATGACTACTTCTTCCTTCACTGCCATGTTATTAGCAGCCTCATTTCCAGTAAAAAAAACTCATTTAGTATTTCAGCTGTGCCCTTTACAAGAGCATATTTTTGGCCTTTAATTAATTCATCCCCACTTTACTTGGACTATCTATATATTTTTAAAAAGTCATTTGGAATGCCTAATTGTTGGGTCAGCATAGCATACTGTCTGAGTCAAGAATGGTCCTGTTTTATGGATACCTGAAGGGAGAAAGAGATCAAATCAGTTGTGGTAGATTTGTTTTTTTCTCATATCTTTTCATTGTTGGTTAATGGGAGAATTGAAATATGACCATGTATGGCCAAATAGAGATCTAGCTCGGAGATATTTGCACGAGAAATGAGTAAAGGACTTGTGGGTTTAATTAGAGATTTCCGGTTGAAGTAAAGTGACAAATACTGAGGTTCCAAGCAGCAGATTTAAGGTCTGGAGAAAGTGAAACCGATAAGATATTAGACAAATGATATCAGTACAGTAATTAGGAATGGTGACTGTGATAAACTTCAACAAATTTAGTAATTTTAGCAGGTTTAAAATTGGGTAAATCCCCAGGACTAGATGAGATGTATTGTAGACTGTTGTGAGAAGGGGGAAGATTGAAGGGACCTTAACATTAATTTTAAAATCCTTTCTGCACACCGCAGAGTTTTGGAAGACAACTATTCTGATACCATTATTCAAGAAAATAGTAGGGTTAAACCATGGAAATACAAGCCAGCAGCATCAATAATATGGAAACTTCTGGAAAAAAAATTGACAAGCAGAATTTTCATCTACCTGAAAAGACAATGATTAATCATGGATCATCATCATGATTTTGTTAAGGAGAGATATATTTATGAATGAAATTTCATGAAAAGACTTCAGTAAAGTATTTAACAAAATGTAACATAGAAGACTGGTCAAGAAACTAACAGCCTTTGGGATCTAGGCAAATTGTCAAATTGGATCTAAAGTTGGCTTTGTGGTAGAAAGCAAATAGTACTGGGTGAAAGTTGTTTTTTGACTGGAAGCCTATGTCCAGGGCAGACTGCAGGATTTGGTGCTGGGTCAGTGTAAGTTTCGTGATGATCTAGTCAAGAATATATAAGGTTTTATCAGTAAGTTTGCACTTGACACAAAACTTGGTGGTGTGATAAATACTGAGGAGAAAAACTTTAGACTGCAGGAAGACATGGATGGGCTATGCAGATGGGCAGAATAGTGGCAGATGGAGTTTAAAACTGTGAAGTGATGCATTTTGGGAGGTTTAACAAAGCATGGGGGTATAAAGTTGTTTGGACTAGCTTAATATCTGGTGTGCTGGGTCAAAGTCCTGGAATTCCCTCCCAAAATGGCCTTATGAGTCTACCTAAAGAACATGGACTGCAGCAGTTAAAGAAGCCAGTTTACCAATGGCAACCAGAGACCGGCAATAAGTGCAGGCCAGCCACTGATGTCCACATCGCACAAGTATTTTTTTAAAAGTACATATATAACATTATAGGATGGGTGGTTAAGAAAACATATGGGACACTTGCCTTTATTGTTGAGGCAAAGAATACAAGATCTGGGATGTCATGATGGCACTTATAGGATGTTGGTTAGGCCACAGCTGGAGTACTGTGTGCAGTTCTGCTTGCCACACTATATAAAGGATGTGATTTCATTGGATAGAGTGCAGAGGAGATTGAGATGTATAAAATTATGAGGGAAAAGACATAGATGAGCAATTTAAACTATGTAGAATACAAGACTAGGGGCCTAGTGCTAGAATTAGTGGATTAGAATAGATAGGAGCTTGATGACTGTCATAGATGTGGGTGTGGCCTTAAGACCTCTTTATGTGTTGTAATGCTCTATGAACCTTTTGCTTTATATTGTGCCATTAATGTCATAAAACATTCCAAGATGCTGCACAAGAGCATTATAACGAGACACCAAGCCACATTAGGAGATATAAAGTCAAATGATTAAAACTTTAATCAAAAGTTAGAAAGGTGTAAAAGTAAAATTAAAAAAGGGAGTACTATAATGCAAGATAAAAGAAATGGAGGGTGTGAAGATAGAATTTCAGAGCATTGAGCTCACTAATTAAAGGCATAGCCACCACTGACAAAGCAATTAAAATTGCGATGCACAAGTCTCCTGAAAGACTGTAGAAATATCTAAGGGTTGTTTATCTGGAGGAGATTTCGGATGAAGGGAGAGGCTTGGCCATGGAGGTCTCTGGAAACAAGCTTGAGCTTTTTAAGATTGAATTATTGCTTAACCGTGAGTTAATGTAGGTGAATGAGCACAAAGGTGAAAGGGACTCAGTGTGATATAAGACATTGTCAGCAGAGTTTTGAATCCCTTCAGATTTACAGAGAGTAAAGTATGGGAGACTTGGCAGGAATGCCAAGGGAAGAGTCATATCTAGAGATTATAAGGGCATAGATGAAATATTCAGCAGGAAATGAGCTAAGATAGGGGGCAAAGGCAATTGATTTATGGAGGGGGAAACAGGTGGTCTTAGTGAGGGCATAAATGTGTCTTCAGAAGTCATCTCCAGGTTAAATGTAATACCACGATTATGAACAGACTGATTTAGCCTCAAACTGATGCCAAGGAGAGGAATGGAGTTGGTGGTTAAGAAAATTTGGAGCGTGGGCTGAAATCAACAGCTTCAATCTTCCCAATATTTAAGTGGGAAAATTACTGCTTGTTGCATAAGTAGTCTGATAAATAACCAACAGTGGAAGCATCAAAAGTAGAGGCAGTGATGTAGTCGAGTGTTGTCAACGTATACATGAAAATTACACTGATTTTGAATGATGCCACTGAGGGCAACATGAAATGAGGAACAGGAGGGGCCAAGGAGTAGCAAGTAGGAGGAAATGCCATTGCAGGTGATTCTATGGCTGTAGATGGATAATTAATGAAATCAGATGAGAGTAGTCCCACCGAGCGGGACAACTGACGACTGACAACTCAGGCGACTGACTGTGTGGAGTTTGCACATTCTCCCCGTGTTTGTGTGGGTTTCCTCCGGGTGCTCCGGTTTCCTCCCACAATCCAAAGATGTGCAGGTCAGGTGAATTGGCCATGCTAAATTGCCCGTAGTGTTAGGTAAGGGGTAGATGTAGGGGTCTGGGTGGGTTGCGCTTCGGCGGGGCGGTGTGGACTTGTTGGGCTGAAGGGCCTGTTTCCACACCGTAAGTAATCTAATCTAATCTAAAAACTGTGGAGAGGAATTGGAAGAGGATAGTCTAGCTGACTGTTGTAATCTGATAAGATAACATTCGTGACTTTGAATAGAAGTATTTCAGTACTGCACAAGGGTGGAAACCCAAACTGAAGGGATTTGATATGGAGTTTATGGAAAGATGGCCATGGATTTGTGATGTGATGATATGTTCAAAGGCTTTAGAGAAGAAAAGGTAGTGGATAAATTTTTTTTATACAAAGGGTAATTACAGCAAATATAAAGAAGAGAGAACCATTGACAGTATGAGTTAACACAGGGACAAGAAGGGGACATTGATACAGCAGCTGTTTAATGGAATTACGGTTGAGGGAATATAAGAGGAGACAGAAAAGTTCATAGCTAGACATATAACTAACATTTGTACTGTGTAAATTCAAAAATGTAGCACCACAGTAGATAGACGCTAAATGGAAAAAAAATGTTCACCGAAACCAAAATAGCATGGAAGGGAGAAACAAATGTCTACAGACCTATTAGTGGCAAATTTAATAATTACAATTTTGTTCCTTAAAACTGTGCATTTATTGATGGTACTTATTCTGATGCAGCCAATAATATATCAAAGTCAAACCTTGCCCAGTATTCTTCACATGCACTCTGTGGCCCTTCCACACAAATCACACCAGGTTTGCCAGGCATACTGAAGCCAGTAAGTGAAAGTTCTTTTGCCCACTCAAGAATATTCTTTCTCTTTTCTTTGTTATAGATGTGATGACTGTAGATCCAGAGTCGGGTACAAGTTACATTTTTGGTTCCGGCAGGTTGTCTGTTTTCAGTTGCAATAGTTTGTTTACTCATGTATTTGGCTGCATGGTCTTTGATCCATTCAACTGCATTCAACATGCAAATCTCACCACAACAATTTTGTCTTAGATACTCATGAAGGTCTATATTTAATTGTGCTTGCTGTGTTCTGTATAAAGCATCTGATCTGGAAACAAAATATCAGTTACTTTAAGAAAGAACATAAGTCTTCAGAACAGAGTTGAACAAATATTTTGAATTGATTTGTCTGTGCAGAAGTACTGAAAACTAAATAACTCCAGATTAAATACATTTTTACATAATTATAGAAATTGCAGAAATACCTAGCAGACTTAACAGCATTTGGTAAGACAGAAGGTAGATAAAATATTTTAATTAAGGATATTTTTACCACAATTTATGATGGAATTTCAAAATCCAAAATATTATCTCTGTTAACCTGTTTCAAGATGCTGATGGATCTGTTAAATCTTCTTAGTATTTTCAGTTTTTATTTCAATGTGTGCTTTATAAAACTGTCAAATTTTACTGGTTTCCATGATGATAAACCACACTTTGTTATCAGCAATCACTTGCTAACAAGTATGATTATTTATTAGGAATTATTAAACCACTTATACTACACAGTGGAAACTGCAACTCCAAGTTTTCTATAACAATCACATTGGCAGACCTGACAGAACCTTGGAGTGATGACTTTCAGCAAATTGCTATGAATAGAACCTCGAAAACGTCCATAGGAAGGTTTCACTGCTGACCTATTTGGATTATTTATGCTACATACTTACCTTGAAGACAGCTCAAACACTGAGGTCAACCCTTTAAAGGAAAAGAGGAATATGAACATCAATGTTTCGCTGCTCTAACATTGACAGTATCCAATGATACTGTCTCATTACGTGAGCTGAGCACAAAAGTTAATTGATGTCACTCACCAAGCACATTCAGGATGCTATTATCCTGGATTTTTTTCAATATTGCTATCAGTCTGAATATTTAAAATACCAGGACAATTGCAATACTCCTTTGGAGGGGCAAAAATATGGAGAGCAAGCCACACAGCTTCTAGCTGCCACTGAGCCATAATAGCAGCTTCCATTGTGTGCAGGAAGGTATGGGAAACTGCAAGAGAAGAAACTATTTGTCTGATGAAACCTGACAAGTTCATCACAAAAACGAGTTTCTTGTAATGTGAATTATGGCAAACACAAGCAGTTCACATCTGAAACTGAATCTTTAAACAATTCCTAGTTAACCAACACAATTTGAATATATGTTTTGCTTAAGGTATTTCTTTTCTACCATCTAATTTGAATGATGATTTGACTTTTCCTTAAAATAAACTGTTTACAAATCCATTCATGCCTATACTGTACCTTATTGAAATTTCTGGAATCACTGCTGGATATTTTGGAGGAAAGGAGCAAGATAATGCACAAACAACCTATAACAAAAAAGTAATGAAAAATTAAAGAATTAAAGGAAATTATTTGTCATGTACAAGTATTCAAAACAGTCAAATGGATGCACATTACATAAATCATTCTAATATAGACAATACCAACATTAGGAGTATCCAGCTGGAGTTGTACTGTGTATTGCAGTCTTGAGGTTGGTGGGGTCAGAATCTTTCCCTGCACGTATTCTTTGAGATCTACTAAAGCCAACTGATCATCCACTAAAAGTTCATTTGGAAACATGCTGAGCAGTAGTTCCAGTTCAGATAGCTGGGCTTCAACATTAGCAGGACTGGTCATTTTTCAAAGTATGGCTCTCAAAAGTATGATAACCAAACTAGAAAACATAAAAAAAGGAAGTTAACATTCTGCATATCAGTTATCCGTTAGATTTAGATTAGATTACTTACAGTGTGGAAACAGGCCCTTCGGCCCAACAAGTCAACACCGACCCGCCAAAGCGCAACCCACCCAGACCCACTCCCCTACATTTACCCCTTCACCTAACACTAGGGGCAATTTAGCATGGCCAATTCACCTAACCTGCACATTATTGGACTGTGGGAGGAAACCGGAGCACCCAGAGGAAACCCATGCAGACACGGGGAGAACGTGCAAACTCCACACAGTCAGTCGCCTGAGCCGGGAATTGAACCCGGGTCTCTGACGCTGTGAGGCAGTAGTGCTAACCACCGTTATTGGTACAGTTTAAGTTTTATAACATTTCAAGGGAAAATTCTCCAAAGCTTTCCTATATAATAGGCATAGAGGTGTCCATGTATGGAGTTTCCTTACTCCTGATGTAACTGCATGTAAGAAATGATTGTGGCATTATAGAAAAAAGATACTGTATTTTTAGAGAGAGTTACCAGCCATTGCATATTTTATCTGAAGCATAATCAAGCCCATTATCTGCAGTGAACTGGCAATGTAACAAAACCTGCACTCTCCCAAGCTTAGTTCAATAAAATTACTAATATCAAGTGTTCAGAAATGTCATTCCTAATTAATTTCATGTTTTCATAGCCTCAATGTTTCTCCAACTAAGTTTTTTTTCTCTCAATGTCGGTGGGTCTGGCCACATCCAAAATGTGTGTTCACATCCAAAAATCACCAAGTCTAATAAAAGGTTCAAATATTCAGCCATTTTTCAAAATATGACTTGTATTCCCTTACACTTCTAAGGTTGATAAATGATTTAATTTCTGCGTTTAAAATGATGATGGGATAATAATAGATCAGATGTGGCAAAGCTATTTCCTCTAGAAGACAACTGTAAAACCGTCAGTGACAGTTCTGAATGTTCCACCTAATACTTTCCAGTTATCTGCCAAAAAGGTAAAATTAATAATATCTGACTCATTGTTACCACTTTGAGTCCATCATAGATACTGTTTGTTACAGTAACAAGTGCAGGTTTAAACTGAAAGTGGCAGGTAACATTCATACCACACAAATGCCAGGCAATGACCATCTCGAATAAGACAAAATAACTACCGCCCCTTAATATTCAATGGCGTTATCGTCACTGAATACTTAGAAGGTTACATGAATAGGGAGGGAATAGGGGGATACATATCGAATTTGTTTTTTAGTTTAGTTATAACATGATGATCAGAATAGGCTTGGAGCGCCTGTTCCTGTGCTGTACTTCTCTGTACTTCTGTACTGTACTACTCCCCTATCAACATGCTGCGGGTTGCCATTGAGCAGAAAATGAACCAGGCTTGCCACACAAACATAGTGGCTATACAAACAGATTAGATGCTTGGAATACTGCAGTGAGTACCTCACCTCCTGACTTGTCAATGCCTACCCACAATCTACAAGGTTTGAGTTAGGAGTATGATGGAATACTCCCCACTTGGCTGGATGAGTACAGCTCCAACACACTGAAGAGGCTTGACAACATCCAGGACAAAGCAGCCTACATGATTGGCACTACATCCACTCCCTCCACCATTATCTACACACTGCAGAAATTCACCAATGATCCTTAGACAGCACCTTCCAAATACTGACCACTACCAACTAGAAGGAGAAGGGCAGCAGATATATGGGAGCCACTTGCACGTTCCCCTCCAAGCCACTCACTGTCCTGACTTGGAAACATATTGCCATTCCTTCAGGTACTGTTGGGTCAAAATCCTGAAATTACCTCTGTAACTACATTGTGAGAATAACCACAGCACTTGGATTGCAGTGGTTCAAGAAGCCAGCTCACCACCACCTCTCAAGGACAACTAGAGAACGTTCGCAAGACCCACATAGTAGAATTGAATAAAAAAGGTGATCTGAGTATCTTACTATCATGGTCCAATTCTAACAATATTATCAAAATAAATTCCATGTATACTTTCATTCCATCACCAAAACTGCTGATCTGTAGCTGCACAGGACTGCCCAACTCCAACATTGTCTGCTATGTGCTCATCTGTGCTTTCATGACCTCAAAATTCAATTACTGAAAAACTCTTGAGACTTAAATCATTTCCACAAACTTTTATGATCAATGTACTTCTCCAATTCTGGCTCCTTGAACAAGGAGAGCATTTGTTCTACAGCTAAGGTGAAGAATTAAAGGTTTTTAAGAGATATCCTTGCAATGTCCTTCCCTAAATTACTCTATTCTCCTTTAAGGTGCACCTTAAAATCTGTCTCTTTGACTAGGTGTTTGTTCATGATACCTGATATCTCTGTCTGTGATTTGTTGCTAAAAAAAACTCCTTTTGTTAAATTCTTTAGGACATATTACTGTATACATCTAACTTGTTTGCTGCTGGTTGCTAATAGGATCAGAAGATTTACTCTGAATTCCTGCAGCTAAACTTTTTTTCCTGGGCAAAGGGACAGACTGGTTTAATTATAAAACTAAAAGATTTCTCACAGCTTGAAATAAATTGCTGGACAAACTCAGTAGGTCTGGCAGCATCTGTGAGGAAAAAATAGAACTCACTTTTCAGGTTAAATGACCCTTCTTCAGAATAGTTCTGACACTGCTAGACCTGCTGAGTTTCTCCACAATTTCTGTTTTTGTTTCAGATTTTTAGCATCTGCAATTCTTTGATGCATTCTCACAAATTGACCTATTCCTGCATGGAGTTCACACTTGTGGATAAAAAGTGACTGATTTGTGTTAAATTTACAATGAGCATTTGTTCTACAGCTAAGGTGAAGAATTAAAGGTTTTTAAGAGATATCCTTGCAATGTCTTTATGAATTAGATTAGATTACGTACAGTGTGGAAACAGGCCCTTCGGCCCAACAAGTCCACACCGCCCCGCCGAAGCGCAACCCACCCATACCCCTACATCTACCACTTACCTAACACTACGGGCAATTTAGCATGGCCAATTCACCTGACCTGCACATCTTTGGACTGTGGGAGGAAACCGGAGCATCCGGTGGAAACCCACGCAGACACGGAGAGAATGTGCAAACTCCACACAGTCAGTCGCCCGAGGCGGGAATTGAACCCGGGTCTCTGGCGCTGTGAGGCAGCAGTGCTAACCACTGTGCCACCGTGCCGCTAAATTACTTTAGCTATTCCACCTTTCACATGCTAAACTGAAGGGATTGCTATCAAAGTTACTACTCTTTCTGTAGTTAAAATAAACGCTTCCAAGTCAATTGGAAACTGAATATTTTCAGACATACCTGCAAACCTATGATTTATGAGCAGGAATAGGCCATTCAGTCTCTTCAGCCTGCTCCACCATTTGTAAAGATTATGACTGATTCGAATGTAGCTTCAATTGCACTTTTTGTCTGAGAACATAACATTTGACTCCCCTGTCAATCAATAGGCTAGCAACTCAGCCTTAGATATATTCATTGTAACAGGCTCCCTACTCTATGGAAGCAAATCAACAGGCTAATGACCTTTAAGAGAAATATATTCTCATCTCAGTCCTGACCACTTCTTATCACAGTACGTCCTTGCGCACCCCCACCCCAAACTCTAATATTGCCCATTAGTAGAAACATCCTCTCAGCATCATCCCTGTTAAGTTTCTTCGTATTTCAATATGATCACCTCTCATTCAAATTCCTGTGAAGCCCCAACCTGGTCAACCTTTCCTCATAAGACAGGTCATTCATCCCAATAATACGTTGAGTGGCGTGTTTTGTGAACTGTTTCTAATGTAATCATACCCTTTAAGTAAGGAGATCAGAAGGGTACAGAGTACGTATGATGTGGTCTCATTAAACGTAGCAGTGCAGTAAAACTTCCCTATTTTTATATTCCATTCACCTTGCAGTGAAGGACAATGAATCATTTGTTGTACCCACATTCGAGCTCTCTGTGTTTCACTTCTCAGGTTCCTCTGTCAGAGTTCTGCAGTTTCCCTCCTTTTAAATGTTTTATTTTTCGATTCTTTCTAGTTCTTCAAGAACCTGAGAACTCTGTGGGAAGCTAGAGAAGTGATCGCTGGGCCTCTTGCTGAGATATTTGTATCATTGATAGTCACAGATGAGGTGCCGGAAGACTGGAGGTTGGCAAATGTGGTGCCACTGTTTAAGGAGGGTGGTAAGGACAAGCCAGGGAACTATAGACCAGTGAGCCTGACCTCAGTGGTGGGCAAGTTGTTGGAGGGAATCCTGAGGGACAGGATGTACATGTATTTAGAAAGGCAAGGACTGATTCGGGATAGTCAACATGGCTTTGTGCATGGGAAATCATGTCTCACAAACTTGATTGAGTTTTTTGATGAAGTAACAAAGAAGTTTGATGAGGCAGAGCAGTAGATGTGATCTATATGGACTTCAGTAAGGCGTTCGACAAGGTTTCCCATGGGAGACTGATTAGCAAGGTTAGATCTCACACAATACAGGGAGAACTAGCCATTTGGATACAGAACTGGCTCAAAGGTAGAATTCAGAGAGTGGTGGTGGAGGGTTGTTTTTCAGACAGGAGACCTGTGACCAGTGGAGTGCCACAAGGATCGGTGCTGGGCCCTCTACTTTTCGTCATTTACATAAATGATTTGGATGCGAGCATAAGAGGTACAGTTAGTAAGTTTGCAGATGACACCAAAATTGGAGGTGTAGTGGACAGCGAAGAGGGTTACCTCAGATTACAACAGGATCTTGACCAGATGGGCCAATGGGCTGAGAAGTGGCAGATGGAGTTTAATTCAGATAAATATGAGGTGCTGCATTTTGGGAAAGCAAATCTTAGCAGGACTTATACACTTAATAGTAAGGTCCTAGGGAGTGTTGCTGAACAAAGAGACCTTGGAGTGCAGGTTCATAGCTCCTTGAAAGTGGAATCGCAGGTAGATAGGATAGTGAAGAAGGCGTTTGGTATGCTTTCCTTTATTGGTCAGAGTACTGACTACAGGAGTTGGGAGGTCATGTTGTGGCTGTACAGGACATTAGTTAGGCCACTGTTGGAATATTGCATACAATTCTGGTCTCCTTCCTATCAGAAAGATGTTGTGAAACTTGAAAGGGTTCAGGAAAGATTTACAAGGATGTTGCCAGGGTTGGAGGATCTGAACTACAGGGAGAGGCTGAACAGGCTGGGGCTGTTTTCCCTGGAGCGTCAGAGGCTGAGGGGTGACCTTATAGAGGTTTACAAAATTATGAGGGGCATGGATAGGATAAATAGGCAAAGTCTTTTCCCTGGGGTCGGGGAGCCCAGAACTAGAGGGCGTAGGTTTAGCGTGAGAGGGGAAAGATATAAAAGAGACCTAAGGGACAATGTTTTCATTGCAGAGGGTGGTACGTGTATGGAATGAGCTGCCAGAGGATGTAGTGGAGGCTGGTACAATTGCAATATTTAAGAGGCATTTGGATGGGTATATGAATAGGAAGGGTTTGGAGGGATATGGGCCGGGTGCTGGCAGGTGGGACTAGATTGGCTTGGGATATCTGGTCGGCATGGACAGGTAGGACCGAAGGGTCTGTTTCCATGCTGTACATCTCTATGACTCTAATTGCTTAACGAATTTATGAACACATCAGAACACTGAACTGTCATCACAAATGATACCATTGTCGTTGCACTTTCTTCAGTCTCACTCTTGGCATTCCCAAAAAAAGTCATCACTTTCGGAAGGAAAGAAAAGCTTGACCAATGCCTGTATTTATGTGTGTAACTGCTACATTACAGTCCTAAACATCTTTGTGCACGACCATAAATGGCATTTTATGGATCATTTACACACTGAAATAAACACGACAATTATAAGACCTGGTTAAAGCCTAACTTAGATCGAAGAAAAATATGTCAGCGGAAATTAAAATTGTTCTAATTTAGTGAGGGGGATGGAATATTACTTAAATATAATGCCTGCCTGTAGCCTTACAGGTCAGTTATCAGCGATTTTTAGGTGAAGTGGAGCGGTGTTCAGTACCTGTTTAAATCACTCTCTCCCCGAGCCTCCCGGCCGCCGGAACCGCTGCTGATTGTTGGCACTTCCCGGACACCGTCCTTGCCACCCGGTCACGCATGCGCCATGGTGCACGCTGCTGACCGGCCTGGAGGTCCCGCGAGGCAGCAGCCCTCAACCGGAGAGCGGCAGGTAACAGGGGCTTGTGGGGCGGGGGGAAGAAACAGGCACCGGGAGGGACAGCTACTCCCTCCAAAACGGTGAGGGGCCTGGCGAAGGTGGGGGGGAGAGAGAGTGGATGGAGAAGACCCGTCTGGGCCTTGGGGTGGTTGGGATGGAGATGGGCTGATGGCCTGTGAGGGTGACAGAGATGAGGGGAGGAGAAGACCCCCCCCGGGCCTGGGAGGGGGTGGTGGGAGAAATGAGGGTAGGAGAAGGAAACGTGGGCTTTAGAGGGAGGGAAGGGAGAGGAGTAGAAGGAGGGTCCCTGGGTCTCGGGAGGGAGTAGAGAGGAGGAGGAAGAAGAAGAAGGGTGAGAGGAGGAAGGAAGATGGGGAGAGGGTTGGGGGGGGGAAGAGTGGTGGAAGGGTGAGAGGGATAGGGCGTGAGAGGAGGGTCTGTGGGGCTGGGGAGGGAGAGGAGGGGAATGGGATGGGATGGGATGGGAGGGGAGGGAGGCCTGGTGTGAGGGGAGAGGGGTGTGTAGGAGGAGGGCCCCTGGGGTGGGGAGAGGGGGGCCCGTGGGGCTAGGGAGGGAGGGGTGAGGAATAGGAGGGAAGGAGGAAGATGGAAGGGTGGGGAAGGGGAGGGGAGAGGTGGGGGATGGGTGAAGTGGAGGTGGGTGAAGGGGAGTGGGGGATGGGTGAAGGCGGGTAGAGGGTGGGTAGGAAGGGGTGAGTGGGGGAGGGGGGATGAGTGTGGGGGAGGGGGAGGGTCCCTGTGACTAGGCAGGGAGGTGTGCGGGAGGGGGAGAGGAGGGTCCCTGGGGCTAGGCAGGGGAGGTGTGGGGGAGGGGGAGAGGAGGGTCCCTGGGGCTAGGCAGGGGAGGTGTGGGGGAGAGGGGGAGAAGGGTCCCTGCGGCTAGGTAGGGAGGTGAGGGGGAGAGGAGGGTCCCTGTGGCTGGGCGCGGAGGTGAGGGAAAGGGGGAGAGGGGGGTCCCTGTGGCTGGGCGCGGAGGTGAGGGAAAGGGGGAGAGGAGGGTCCCTGGGGCTAGGCAGGGAGGTGAGGGGGAGGGGGAGATGAGGGTCCATGTGACTAGGTAGGGAGGTGTGGGGGAGGGGGAGAGGAGCGTCCCTGGGGCTAGGCATGAAGGTGTGGGGGAGGGGGAGAGGAGGGTCCCTGGGGCTAGGCAGAGAGGTGTGGGGGAGGGGGAGAGGAGGGTCCCTGGGGCTAGGCAGAGAGGTGTGGGGGAGAGGAGGGTACCTGGGGCTAATCAGGTTGTTGTGGGGGAGGGGGAAGAGGAGGGTCCCTGGGGCTAGGCAGGGAGGTGTGGGGGAGGGGGAAGAGGAGGGTCCCTGGGGCTATGCAGGGAGGTGTGGGGGAGGGGAAAGAGGAGGGTCCCTGGGGCTAGGCAGGGAGGTGTGGGGGAGGGGGAAGAGGAGGGTCCCTGGGGCTAGGCAGGGAGGTGTGGGGGAGGGGGAAGAGGAGGGTCCCTGGGGCTATGCAGGGAGGTGTGGGGGAGGGGAAAGAGGAGGGTCCCTGGGGCTAGGCAGGGAGGTGTGGGGGAGGGGGAAGAGGAGGGTCCCTCGGGCTAGGCAGGGAGGTGTGGGGGAGGGGGAAGAGGAGGGTCCCTGGGGCTATGCAGGGAGGTGTGGGGGAGGGGAAAGAGGAGGGTCCCTGGGGCTAGGCAGGGAGGTGTGGGGGAGGGGGAAGAGGAGGGTCCCTGGGGCTAGGCAGGGAGGTGTGGGGGAGGGGGAAGAGGAGGGTCCCTGGGGCTAGGCAGGGAGGTGTGGGGGAGGGGGAAGAGGAGGGTCCCTTGGGCTGGACAGGGAGGTGTGGGGGAGGGGAAAGAGGAGGGTCCCTGGGGCTGGACAGGGAGGTGTGGGGGAGAGAGAGAGAGGAGGGTCCCTGGGGCTAGGCAGGGAGGTGTGGGGAGGGGGAGAGGTGGTCACGGGGCTAGGGAGGGAGGTGGGAGGAGGAGAGGAGTGTCTCTGGGGCTAGGCAGGGAGGTGTGGGGACAGGGAGAGGAGGTCACGGGGCTAGGGAGGGAGGTGTGGGGGAGAGGAGGGGCTCTGAGGTTTGGGGTAGGAGAGAGGAGGGGAGAAGGAAGGCCCCTGGGTTTGGAGTTGGGGGTGGGGGTGAGGGAGAGAGTTGGGGAAGATCTGTTCCCTGGGGAGGGGGGCAGGTGGCAGCAAGGAGGAAAAGGGATCCTGGGCCTTGGGGGCTGGGGTGCAGGTAGGGGAGTAGAGAGGTGATGTTGTATCTTTCAACTAATACATGACGTATTTCTAATGTATTTCATTAACTGGTTTTGTTTTATAATTTTATGATCCTACTCTCCTCCTACAATGTACATTCTGCTTTTTCGAATTACATTGTGCTTTTAACATAATGGACTACCAGGTAATTCATGGGAAGCATTATAAAACAAATGATGCTGAGCCACCTGAGATATTTGGGCAGAAGGTTCAAAGTTTGGGAGAAGATTTGTAGCTCGGGTGCTTGTTGTTGTGGTTCTGTTCGCTGAGCTGGGAATTTGTCCTGGACCCAATATACCGGCCACTAGAGCGGACAGCTCGAACTGACAACCGGAAGCGGCAGAGACAGGCCACTATAAATGCCGGAGGAAACAGCACAGAAGCGCTTCACAGGAGGCTCCCAAGCACTGAGGATGTCACCTAGACAGGGGACGAAATGTTTGCAAGACAAATTCCCAGCTCGTCGAACAGAACCACAACATTGGGCAGAAGGTTTTAAGCAGCATCTTCAGATAAAAACAAAGCTGAGTGGTTCAGGGAGAAATAGTTTTAGCAGCAGATGAGCTGAGGTAAGGTGGAGTCAGATCTTGCAGAAGCAGAAATTGTGGTTTTAGTAACGGGGTGGATATGTAACCAGAAGCTCATTTCAGAGTCCTATGTGGTGCCACGTTATGAATTGTCTGGTTCTACCCCAGCTGACTGCTCAAAAAAGGGATGGGCAAGCGGCTAAGGAGTGGAGTTTGTATTGCAGGCTGAAGGATGACCTTATAGGGGTTTACAAAATTATGAGGGGCATGGATAGGGTAAATAGGCAAAGTCTTTTTCCTGGGGTTGGGGAGTCCAGAACTAGAGGGCATAGGTTTAGGGTGAGAGGGGAAAGATACAAAAGAGACCTGCGGGGCAATGTTTTCACACAGAGGGTGGCGTGTATGGAAGGGTGGAGGCTGGTACAATTGCACCATTTAAAAGACGTTTGGATGGGTATATGAATAGGAAGGGTTTGGAGGGATATGGGCCGGGTGCTGGCAGGTGGGACTAGATTGGGTTGGGATATCTGGTTGGCATGGACGGGTTGTTTCCGTGCTGTACATCTCTATGATTCTATAAATGTATTTTCAAAAACCTCAGCTTTTTCAAATGCAGTCAGTTGTGTTTGCATTCTTACCTTCTAAAATGTCTCCTCTGCATTGGGAAGATCGGACACCAACTCACAATGTTTCAGAGAACATTTCTGGGACCCATGCACCAAACAACCTCACCGCCCTGTAGCCGATTAATTCAACTTCCCTCTCACTCTGCCGAGGACATACAAGTCCTGGGCCACCTCTACTGCTAAATCCTAGCCACACGATGCCTGGATAAAGAACACCTTCTGCCTTGGGATCCTCCAACCACATGGCATCAAAATCAATTTTACCAGTTTCCTCATCTCACTGTAGTCTGTAACTAAATTAATGTAATTCAAGGCTCCTTTTCTCTACAAACTACAGCCTCTTCAAAACATCTATTTTCCATTGTCTGCTTCCACCTCCTCAAAGTCTTTAGTTACATTAATTCTCCAGGATGGTATAGTAACTTTGTTGCATTCTTAAGTAGATCTGTGAAGTAGAGCATTGTGCTCCACATTTTCTTGAGTATTCATTCTTCTGAACTCAAAGGGTACTCTTCAGAGCTCCAAGAATGGAAGCAGTAAAAGGCGATGAGTAATTATTAGGAATGAGCGTTAAAGGCAGAGGGAAAGGAACAATTTTGCAAATCAACAGTATTAGAGATGGTGGAGCCAGAGAAATAAAATAAAGACTTACATGTATGTAACATCTTGCCGAACCTGAAAAATGTTGCAATCTGTCTTAAAGCTAATCAAATGGTTTGAAGTTATAGTCGTTGTCGAAGAAAAGTTAACGCACCATTTGTACACAACATTGTTCCACTAACAACATTTTTTTGACAATCTGGTCTTTGTTATGTTGGTTGAGATTTAAATGTTTGTCAGGAGACTAGGTGAATTCTCCTGCGATTTTTTTTGTCACAGTGATGTGGAACTTTTTTTTACATCCATCCAGGCGGGCATGTGGAACCTCGGTTAAGATTGCATTTCCAACAGACTTATTTTGCACAATTCAGTACTGCGTGGAAATGCGAGCATAGGTTTTGTGTTCTGGTACATGGGATGAAACAAACTTCTGACTTGGAGGCAAAAATACCATCACCAAGCCATAGTTAATGCACTAAAGGAGTTAGGAGTTTAAGGGTGAATTTGTGAGAAACCAGGGAGAGATTCGTTCCCTCTGTGAATGACTAAAGTAGTGAGGTTTGGAATATAACAGAAAATAATGTGAGGCAGATGGGAAAGAAATCGTGATGGTATGTTTGAATGTCAATTTTGTGCCCTGCTGAAAATTCCAATATACTCAACAGCCTGTTTTTTTTTCAGAGCTTTTAGTTGTTCTGTCTACTACATGTTTGTGAAATTATTTTTAACATAATAACACAATGAACCTGAAGTTAGTGAAGATTTTTTTGTATCAGCCTGTTCAAAGATGTTATGACATGACTCTGGAGCAGGTCAGACTTAAATTTGGACCTTTTAGCTCAAAGGGAGAGATGCTACCACTGTCACAAGAGCTGTCCTGAAATTATTGTATAAAACCACAATTTTACAACTGATTAATTTTTTATTTGTCTTTCTATTTTTTGAAACATTATAGTTGAAGAATACTGTGGCAGAAACATTGAAATGGGAAAGAAAAAGGAAAGACAAAATTCTTCACAGGATGATGAAGCCTCTGAGAGCTGCGGTAAGAAAATGCTGCTTTGGTTACAAATTGTAGTGAAGAAAAGTGAGACTTAACTGCAAAGAAGATGTCACAAACCTGATTGGCCAAATGGCTTCTCCTGTGCTGGACTGTTATATAAACTTGAAGTGCATTTTTCTTCCATTTTTAAAATACTTTTTAATTAAAATCTATCCTGTGCATCAAATAATTTAAGGTCAACTAAACCAATTATCAAACCTCAGAACAGTTATTGTTAAAAAGAAAATTGTTAAAAAGAAGCTACGTTTACCTAGAATCTTTATTTTATTGTAAGTGTTTACTGTTTTCTAAATAGTCATCAATATAAGACTTCTTTAGTTGGTTTTCATTACTGCTGTAAAGTTTCAAAGCAAATTGAGAATTTCATGCAATAAACTTGCTGTTGCTTGGCAGATTGACACAGCCAAGTATAACAGGATAGGTCCTGGAGATATCCACATTAGGCAGGGCATCATTATTATGCTTTCTTTCTGCAATATCACTCAGTTTCACTGAGAGAAAGCACTGTCCACCAATTTCAAAATTAGAATCGAGTTGATCACAGTTAGTACTCTGGCCGCAGAACTTTCTAAACAAAAGATTTCTAAACTTACAGACAACAACAAATTGAGAGTCAATGCTTAGGATGATTGGAACAAATTATAAGAAGACATTGGTAACTTTACAGAGTTGACGTGTTATTGTCCAATTTCAACATAATGAAGTATGAGGTATTATCTTTTAAAAAGAAAAAAAGAAGTCACATATTACTTGAAAAATAAGAACCTAAATGAGGTAAAATCGAAAAGGGATTTGGCAGTACAAATACAAAAGCCACTACAAGTTGCAACATAGATGAATAAAGCAATTAAAGGATGCAAACTACTGAGTTTTTAAAATGACAAATAGAAACATCATCCTAAAAGCCTATATGGAACCTTGGTTACTCTACACTTGGAGTACTATGTGTAGTTTTACTTTCCATTTTATAAAAAAGAATATGGCAATTCTGGGGAGCGTGCAAAAGAGATTTACAAGAATGATATCAGAACTGAAATGTATTGGGTCTCTTGAAAAGAGAAGGCCGAAAATTGACCTCCGAGGCCTTTGGCATTATGAAAGGGTTTGAAAGCAGACACAAAATGTTTATATTTAGAGAAGAGCAAAACTAGAGAGCATCAATATTGAGTTTCCTAGAAGTATGAGGGAATTCAGAAAAACATTCTTTACTCCTAGCTGAGCGAGAATGCAGAACTTAAGAAATAGGAATGTGCACCTATAGGACATAATTGAGGGAAATTTTATAGATGTATGAAAGAGTAGCAATCTAATAATGAAAGTGAAGGAAATGGAAGATAATTCTGATGGATAAAGATAGGATAAAAAGAGATGCAATGGAGCATAACAACCAGTTTAGCCTGTTTGAATCAAATTTACTATATTTGCACTGTATATTCTCTCTTTTTCAGTGACCAGTGACAGGAATTCACAAAGTCTAGGGTGATTGTAAAGCAAAGGGAACTTTGGTAGCACCCTTCGCATCTTAAAGTAATTCACTGCCAAAGAGGTACATTTGAACTGTAGTCACTGCAGGCAGAAGTATCTGCTAGTTTGAATACAGCAAGCTCCTACAATGTAATAAATTATCAGGAAGTTTAATAGTATTGGGAACACAATCCTGCTCTTCAGATAACACTATGGAATCTTTTATATCCACCTGAATAAACAAAGGGGAATTGGTTTAATGAGTAATAATCAGATGGCACTTCTGACAGTGAAGCATTCTCACAGTACAGAACAACCTCGATTATCCAAACGAGACGGGTGGGGATTACTTTGTTCGGATAACTGGTTGTACAGATAACATTTTTACAGGACCTTGAGATCTTGTTTGGATAATCCGAAATTCAGATAATTGATGTTCGGATAACAACCAAGGTTGTTCTGTTCTTAGAATCATCAGCTTTATGTTTTTCTTGGAGTAGAATTTGAAACCACTTCTTGCATTTCAGAGATATAGGTTTCTATCCCTGAATTAAGATTGATGTCAATATTAATGTGCTCTGTAGAAAATGTTTTAGTTTTTTTTAAATTTGCTGATTGCATTCTGCATGTTCAGTCCCAGACAGTAAGCTAAGCAGATTATGTAAATTTTGAATATTTAAACAACACTGTAACCAACTATTATAAGTGCACATGCCAATAGCTACGTCAGTAACAGTTGCAGTAAGAAGTGACATTGTTTGTCACTGACATCAAAGAAACAGTCCACAAAGATCTAGTGATTATTGTGGCATGGATTTCACCTTAGTCAAGTTAAATTAATGTTAACAATCAGCTGCAGCATTCAACAAGTGAAAGCACTAATTATCTTTTACATTTTAATAATTTTATTGTGAGTAAACTAAAAATTAGAATAGACACATGAGATTAAGGTGGAAGCTGAAATATCATGAAATTTTGTCATCATGAAGGTGTTTAACATTCCGCAAATATAAAATAATTTCTCAAATTGAGAAATTGTTCAGTATTTATAGTAAAGTATGCTGCTTATAATCCAAGTTACACCTTATTCAATAAAATACTACTTCTTCAGGGAATTTTACAAGACACACCATATAAAACATGGAAGTTCAAGTCAATTCTGTGATTTGTAAAATTTCCGCTCCTGAGATGTTCACCAAGAGGACCAGACAATCACTGGTAACATCAATATTTAACTGCATGTGTATGTTTGACAGGGATGCTTCCCCTCTGTTGTGAGTTAGAGCAATAACACAAACACTGACAGTTTCAAAGTCATTAACACACAAAATCCAGGTTAGCAATTTTTTTTTTGAATTATAGAATCCCTACAGTGTAGAAACAGGTCCTTCAACCCAATAAGTCCACACCAACCCTGCAAAGAATATCCACCCAAACCCATTCCCCATTACTCTATATTTACCTCTGTCTAATGCACCTAACGTACACATCCCTGAATACTGGACAATTTAGCATGACCAGTTCACCTAAGCTGCACATCTTTGGACTGTGGGAGGAAACCGGAGCACCCAGAGGAAACCCACGCAGACGCGTGAGAATGTGCAAACTCCATACACAGTCGCCCGAGGTTGAAAAGCTTTGACAAAATGTGACGTTCTCACATGGAATCCAAGAATCCGTGCAGTGTGGAAACGGCCCAACAGGTCCACACTGACCCTCCAAACAGCATCTCGCCCAGACCCGTCCTCATCCCCGTACCCTATCGCTGTAAACCTGCATTTCCCATGGCTAACCTACACATCCCTGAACAATATAAGCAATTTAGCATCGCCAGGCCATCGAACCTGCACATCTTTGGACTGTCGGAGGAAACTGGAGCACCTGGCGGAATCCCATGCAGAGAAAGGGAGAATGTGCAAACTCCACACAGACAGTTGCCCGAGGGTGCAATCGAACCCGGGTCCCTGGTGCTGTGAGGCAGCAGTGCTAACCACTGAGCCAACATACTGCCCCACCAGCAGCTTTGCACTGAACAAAGATTAAGAACACAATGAGAATTTGCAACTATCAGTCCATGTTCTGCTCAACCCAACATAAAGGTATACTAATAAATTATACTATTGGATGTAGGACACTGCAATGCTGTAACCTTCTGCCCATGCTTAGGATTACTCCAAGTTAATATAAGAGCACATTCAACACAAGTATATGACATAACACGAAAGTTGTTGGGCATATTAGCACCAGTTCGCATTAAATCTTGCATTACATTATTTGCTTCAGAGCAAAAATATACATTGAAATCAATAACATTGCACATGTAATTCAGAACCAAATTCACATGTCTTAAATTACATTTGCTATGTTTTTGAATTTATTACAGTGCCACAATGTTTACATGTTCGTAAAGCAGTGAATCTAAACCAGATTAAGAAACAGTTACATCAGCGTTGTTGGAATGTATGTGAAGACTGCAAGGCGAATACCAAAACAGAGGAGAAACACGAACTTGATGACAATCAAACGGTCTGGTTATGCTTAAAATGTGGGCATCAGGTAAATTGCCATTTGACCAAAATATTGCTCATTGTGGAGTACCCTAAGATCTGTGTAAACTTGTCATAGAGATGTACAGCATGAAAATTGACCTTTCGGTCCAATTTCTCCATGCTGACTAAGTTTCCAAAACTAAAATTGTCCCATTTGCCTGCGTTTGGCCCATATCTCTCTAAACCTTTCCTTTTCATATGCCTGTCCAAGTGTCTTTTAAATGTTGTGACTGTAGCTGCATCTACCACTTCCTCTGGCAATTCATTCCACTTGTATTCCAAGGCATCTGTTTCAAGCTGTTAGTTTTCTTCATTTAATCATGTTGCCCAAGTAACTTCAAATTTGATGCTACATTACATGTTTAGTTTACTTTTTAAGTGTGATATAATGAGTACTGAAATTTATGTTCATCGCTACAAAGGTATCTTTTTCATTATTTTGTGTTAAATGATCAATTTGTTTTATTAAACTACATATACTTACAAGTAGTACATTAATAGATTCAGTATGTCCTAATTAACTGTCGGGGATTAGATTTGAAATTGTAACAATAGCAACAAATGTAATTTTGACTATCTTGATAGCACAATTGTGTGGTTTAACAAGCTACTGAATATTCATTTTTGAATTAAATTTGATATTTTCAATGTGGGAGTCATTGTATTCTGCAGTTGAAATGTGTTAACAACCTAGTTGCAGTATGGTGAACTTTAAATAGAATAATCTTGTAAAATTACCGGTTTTTCAACACAATCTATTAGTTATTTCAACATCATAATTTAACTTGGGGATCACAGCAATGTTTACATATCATCAGTAGTTAGTAGTGCCTGTGTCTTTAATTTTACCATTGTTGAAAGCTGCCATGCACTCTGTGTTCTACTTTCTGACAATTTTAGTTAAAGTTATATGTGTGCAACCTATAATACAGAGAAACCTTTCAGGTGCTGCATTTTCTTTTATTGTTCTTTTTCATGGGGTTTACAATGATTTCTTCAGCATTCTACAAATGTCTGGATGATTTTTATTTTTCAGGGTTGTGGAAGGAATTCAGAAGAACAACATGCCCTTAAACATCATGAGAAGCAGCATTCCGAACCACATTGTGTGGTTCTTAATTTGGACTGTTGGACTGTATGGTAGGTTCAACATTGCACAAATGGTGGCATATTCATGGATTATGCCTTATAAATAGTGCTGCACTACATTCACTTTTAAATCAGTTTTGACTTGCTCCTGCAATTTTGATGGTGAGTTGCAAAATGTTTGTGGAATCTTGATTTAAGCAATTCAGGAGCAGAAAACCCCTCTCCTCAAACTGTCAGAAACCTAGTACTTATGAAAAACTGAGGAATCCAGCACTTAGTAAAAAGTTTATAGTTTTGAGATCTCTGATTACTTCTGGCAAATAAATACACATTGGTTTGATCTTGTGGGGATTAGCCAGCATCACCAAGGTCGGATGTTGAACTTCAGAATTGTTTTCCATCAGCCACTATCCACAAAGGTATAAGCTAAGAAAATTTGTTTTATGACCTTGCTATAACTATACTAGTATTGAAGCAATGTTAACAATGGTTTGGGGGAAATTTGCATAACTGTCTCCTTCTTCTGATCATAGGAATGTGGAGAGGTGTGGAGCTGTAGAAGCAGCGATATAAGTGTATACTTAAAGAAAATTAGTAATACTGCAAAAATCTATAACAAAATAAGGATTAGAGAGAATGATTGTAAATTAAGTTAAATGTTTACGTTAATTTGAGTTTAGTTTGATTTAATTCTTCATTATTCTGATACAGGTGCTACTTGTGTGATGAAGAAATACACTATGAAGTCAAAGATCAGTTAGGTCAATTTATAGCATATATCCAAAAAAAGACTGCTGACAAATGTGTAAAAGGAGGTGAGTTATCCAGAACGTAGTTCAAATTAAATAGTTATCGTATAAATGTCATTTATTACACCTTGGCTCCTATGTTGCTGAGTATTAAGTTGCAGTTATTGCAGACTGCTGAAAGTTGCTGTTCTCCATGGTACAGGTACAGATGTAATAATTTGCAAATGTTTTATACAGTTTTCCACTGAGACTGCAGAACAAAAATAGACTGATTATTTGACAAAAGCAGTTTGAAATGTGTGTATACTAGCTATAATTGGCACCTGTGGCATTCAATTAACTCGAATGCTGTAGTGGGTATGGTGGTAATAGATTATGGAAATGGTTAATGTGTGGAGTACAGATGCGTCCAATTTAAATTGCTTGTATTTCTAATTTCAGCTATGGTGTCTCAAACAAATGAGAAAAATAAGGGAAAGGAAAACAATACAACAGAAACTGGGAAACATGAGAAAGGGAAGACTGTGGCACAACTCAATCAACAGATACCAGTGAAAGGGCTCAGTAATCTTGGCAATACTTGTTTTTTTAATGCTGTCATGCAGGTAGTTATCAAGTATCAAAATATTGCGCTGACCACTTAAAAGTCACAATGTATCAACTAGCTGGCTTAAGTTTTCCTTTTGGTTGACCATTAAATTGCAGACTAGAAATTGCACAAATGGGAAAACATAAACAGAAATTTTGTGCGATTGAAGTCTATAATTATAAGCATTCAATTACTCATAAGCCATAATACTATGTTGTACTTTCTATCTCTATTGCTGTGGTGTTGTTGTTTTTTAAGACTTTTTAAGGACATTTTTGAAGATTATCTGGGTTCTTTTTGTTCATTGAAGGTTTTTAAAATTTCTAACAATTGCTAGGAACAGAATATTTTATTTATTTTCTTTATTCGTTCAGATCTTATCACAGACCTATGTACTGCATGAGTTGATTCAGCAGTTAAAAATGAATGGAAGTACACTGACAATTATGACACCTGATTCTTTAAATTTGGTAAGTGTTGACTTACTTGAAAGTCTTACATTTTATAGTTTGTGATCTATAGAGTTTAACCCATTGTAATAAATTAATTATAATATAAAATATCACCATCTTTTGAATTTTTATTTGTTCTCTGTCCTTGTATCTTTTAAAGCTTTGAATCATTTATTCTCTGCTCTCAGTGATGTCTAACAAACATGTTGCACGCGGTTATCATTAAAGGCACATCTCAGGAAAGCTAACAAAAAAAGTATGCATGGTAAGATTTCCTTGTGAATTGGCAAATTATCTACAAATATTAAAATATATTTAACTCCTTGTGTAAGATGAATTGCAACTTCTGATCTTAACGAAGAATGGCTGGCTGTTAATTGGAAGTAACCATTTAGTTCAGTTTCTTTTCCTCTTTTAAAGCATGCTTAAGGGTGGAACAGTGGTTTAGTGATTTGCACTGCTGCCTCACAGCACCAGGGACCCGGGTGACACGGGTTTGATTTCGCCCTTGGGAGACTGTGTGGAGTTTGCACGTTCTCCCCTTCTCTATGTGGGATTCTGCTGGGTGCTCCAGTTTCCTCCCACAGTCCAAAGATGTGCAAGTTAGGTGGACTGGCCATGCTTAATTGCTCATAGTGTACAGGGATGTGTAGGGTAGCCATGGGAAATGCAGAGTTACAGGGATACGCTAGGAGGATGCGAATGGGTCTGGGTGGGATGCTGTTCGGAGGGTCAATGTGGACCTGTTGAGCCGAATGTCCTGTTTCCACACTGTAGGGATTCTTGGATTCTGTGTTAGAATATTGCACGGTTGTAATGTTTCGTTGTTTGCAAATCTAAAAATTGTGAAATTTATGTTTATTGGTGATTGGGGTTTGAGTTCCAGATTTTCAGCTCCTAATTCACCATGTTTGTACGAGGGTTGTGAAAATCAAGTCACTTTAATTAGAAAACATCAACTGATCCCAGCCAGATCCTATTTTACATGCCACTAAAGGTATTACCTAATTATCAAGAATTATTGAATTGGTTTTAATACCTTTAATCTTAAAATCTCACATTTGATACTTTTTTTTATTGAAACAAATATTTTGGATATTAGCTTCTCTTATTTTTAAACTCTTGCTTAACTCCAGACTTCATATTTGAAGTTGTTAGAAATGGCCTCATGTGTAAGTAAATACAGCTCAATGGGAAGCGTACTTCATAGCATTTTTTTAAAAGTTTATTCCTGTTAGACTCAAAAATATTTACTGGAAGTACTATAAATACTTGTGATGTGAAAAACAGAAAGTGTAAGATATGCTCAACCAGCCTGGCAGCATCCATGGAGATTGAAACAGAGATAACCTTTCCAATCCAATACGGGCGGCACGGTGGCACAATGGTTAGCACTGCTGCCTCACAGCGCCAGAGACCCGGGTTCAATTCCCGCCTCAGGCGACTGACTGTGTGGAGTTTGCACATTCTCCCTGTGTCTGTGTGGATTTCCTCCGGATGCTCCGGTTTCCTCCCACAGTCCAAAAATGTGCAGGTTAGGTGAATTGGCCAAGTTAAATTGCCCGTAGTGTTAGTCGAAGGGGTAAATATAGGGGAATGGGTCTGGGTGCGTTGCGCTTCGGCGGGTTGGTGTGGACTTGTTGAGCCGAAGGGCCTGTTTCCACACTGTAAGTAAGTAATCTAATATGGCTTCATCTGAACAGAACAATTTTATTTTGACTTTAGAGCTTTATGAATTTTACTTTAAATTATCAGGGACAGCTGGAGATTCACCTTGATCAACCAGGACCACTGTCATCAGCAATGCGCCAATTTCTTCTTGATTTCCAAGATACCAAAAAGAATGTTATCACTCCTAAGGAGTTGTTCACTCAGGTCTGTAAAAAGTGAGTATTCATCGATATGCAAATATGATGCCAATAATATTCAGACCAAAACATCTTGCACTGTTTTTCAGAATTTTCAGAACAAATGTAATAGTTTGAAATTATCACTGTTAGACTTGTAAATAATTTTTATGAAATTTACATTGACTAGGTTATTTTTATTTTAAACACTCACTTGCAAGAAAGTTTGCTGGTTTGTGGTTTGGCAAATTGTCCACATTGACCTTATTAGAAAAAAAATGCTTCCCTTCTCATAACCTCAGTAATCTAACGCACATTGCAGCTCCTTGAGTTTTGTTTTAATGTAGTCACCATTGTAGGAAAAATGCCTGCCAACAAGTAATTGAATAGAAAGGAATGAAACAAATAACCTAAAAACAACACTAAAGCAGGTTAAGTCTGGGGCAGGACACTAGGAGAACTTCTGTTCTTTGAAAATTGATGTAGAAGCTTCTGTGTGCGCCTGAGAAGGCAGGTAGAACTTTGGTTTAAAACTTAATCCAAAATAGTGTACTCCTGTTTGTGTGCTACACTTTCAGTGTTGATTCGTGAAAGATATGAAATGAAATGTATTATGTAAAGAATGTGTGGATTGTAGATGCGGGCCATTTATGTGTTTTTCCAATGTGTTCCTCAGAGCTGTACGATTTAAAGGATTCCAGCAGCAGGATAGCCAGGAGTTGCTTCGTTACTTATTAGATGGAATGAGGACTGAGGAGATCAAAGTAAGTGGTCTGCAATGATCAGAAGAAACTGCCTTTAACTGCTGCACTGAAATCTACACCAGATGAGTGATGTTGAGCTGAGGGATATATTAGAATTTCATTTAACAATAAATTGAGGGACTTGTTCCAATTATACAAAGTAGCAATTAACATGGATAAGTGTGAAGTATTCTCCTTAGGTCAAAAACATGGGTCATACTTTAATAGTCCAGAAACGAGATGTGATGCTCAACTATCATTGCCTTGCCAATGTGGCAGAACAATTTATAAATATAATTGAAGCTAGTGAGTTTTGAGAAGATTTATAGCTCAGGTTGAGGTTCTGGATGTAGGTTTGCTTGCTGAGCTGGAGGGTTCATTTTCAGACGTTTTGTCACCATACTAGGTAACCTCTTCAGTGAGCCTCTGGATGAAGAACTGGTGGCATGGCCTGCTTTCCATTTGTGTTTAGGTTTCCTTGGGTTGGTGGCATTCTTTTTTGTCATGGCGTCATTTCCTGTTCTTTTTCTGGGGGGGGAGCGGGGAGGTGGTAAATAGGATCCAAGTCAATGTGTTTGTTGATAGAGTTCCAGTTGGAATGCCATGCTTCTAGGAATTCTCATGCATGTCTCTGTTTGACTTGTCCTAGGATGGATGTGTTGCCCCAGTCAAAGTGGTGTCTTTCCTCATCTGTATGTGAAGATATTAGTCAGAGTGGGTCATGTCAAACACTACATTGGACAAACAAGCAGAAAACTAGCCACCAGGTTAGATGAACATCAACAAGCCATAAAAATACATGACCCTCTCTCACTAGTATCCTCACATACAGAGGAGGAAGAACACCACTTTGACTGGGACAACACTTCCATCCTATGACAAGCCAAACAGAGACCTGCACGAGAATTCAGAGAAGCATGGCATTCCAACCAGAACTCTATCAACAAACATGTTGACTTGGATTTCCAAAATGCCTGTTCCAACAACATACAGCTAAGATTCCCTTTCTTGGTCTTCTCACCATTCAAAGTTCATAATTTGGAGCAAAATGACAATTTATAGCTCACCTGTTTTACCCTATATCAAATTTTGTTTGAAGTATGTTAAGGCTGTTTATGCAATGTGCAGACAAGATTGGAATACTTAGACTGAAACAAAGAGAATGAAAAGTCTCTCCAAACATTTTACAAGATTCTTGTGTGCCTCTATATCACTGACAGCAATGTAAGCGATAGGGATTGTACATTGAAAATGCGTATTGGATTATGTAGTGAAGAATCAACTATATATTTTGCAGATTATATAATGGAAGGTGATTGAAGCTCTATGTATAAAGTCCTATAATGAAAAAATATTTTTTTCTAAACGCATATTTCAATGTGTTTGATTCTTAGCGTATTGGTGCTGGTATTGTAAAAGCCTTAAATTACTCTTCAGAGATGATGGAAAATGAAGAATCCAGGAAAACCATGAAAGGTAATTTTATAGTATCACCACTATTATAATGAAGAGGGGAACTCTATCTGTGAGTCGGTGGGTGAATGCACTGCCTGGGATACTGTTGAGCAATACAGATCAAAGGGAACATTAAATGGGTGGCAGAACTGCTGTAGTTAGTCTAGAGGTCACGAAGTGTGATGAGAGAGAATTGGAAGGCCAGAGTTTGAGTTTTTAAGGGGTGATCCTCAATTAAGAGTAAATATGGGTCAAACTGTGAAGTTCCAGAAGGTCAAGTGGTGTAAAGCTGACTATCATGTCAAAATGGACGTTGGAGGCAGAAACTCAAGAGGAAGTGAGAATTATGAAGGAAATTCATCGATAATACTTGGAAGGAATATGTGAGGACCCTTACCACAGTTATTGGGCCAATAACACTGGTAATATTTTGAGCTGTTATTTAAATTTGTGATCACATTAAAAGTAGCAGAATGTACCGTACAGAAAACTATTACTCCTATTATTATTATTGTTATTATTATTTTATTATTTATTATTACAGCTGATGTTGGGTTGGATGTCACAGTGCTGGAGTACACAGTATTAGTACACAGTGTATCTGAATATTGTACACTAACTATGCATATATATATAGAATTCAGACCAACTTTGTTTTAAGAAACTTGTAAATTTTCTGACATAATTGCTGAGAGGATATTCTGTACAATGAATTTGGCCTTTTGAATAACTGATCCTCTTCTAGTGAAAGAGATACATTCATTGCATTAGTGTCTTTTCGTGAACCTATTTTACACTGGTTGTGATAATGAGTTTGTGTTTCAATGTGAGTTATCAGTAGAGCAGCATGATTTGTAGGTAGCTTAACTGAGCTTTGAGCAAGGTTCTTCAGCCCAGATACATTTTATTGTTTTACTTTTTAACAAATATGTTAGAACATTTGGACTGTGATTATTAAACAGATGTGCTTGTTTTCTCCATCCATCTTAGGGCTTTTTCAATACTTTTTTGTGGAATGTAGACATCGCTGGCAAGGCCAATATTGGCTACCCATTCTTATTGGTCCTTGAGGTTGTGAACTGCTGTATCTGGTTTGACTTTTCTGTAGGGTTTTGGATCATCTGTTTGTCTTGCTCGATTATGTCATTGGGCAATTAAATTAGATTAGATTAGATTACTTACAGGAAACAGGCCCTTCGGCCCAACAAGTCCACACCGACCCACCGAAGCCTAACCCACCCATACCCCTACATTTACCCCTTACCTAACACTATGGGGCAATTTAGCATAGCCAATTCATCTGATCTGCACATCTTTGGACTGTGGGAGGAAACCCACACAGACACTGGGAGAATGTGCAAACTCCACACAGTCAGTCGCCTGAGGCGGGAATTGAACCCAAGTCTCTGGTGCTGTGAGGCAGCAGTGCTAACCACTGTGCCACCGTGCCGCCCACTTAACCATGGGTCAAATTAAGTAAGAAAGGCATATAGATGTCCTTCTTCAAAATACCTTAGTGATCCAGAGGTGCTTTTACAAAAGTTGCCAATTACTCGTAAAGATTTTTCAGAGTTATTGGGTGATGTTCATGTTAACTGTAAAGTTACCATAGTCCCAGAATACTATAGGCTTCTCTCTCATTAGAGATCACTGGTGGTGACTTTAATCACCACGCCATGAGACGGTGAGGTTGAGAAGGCCTGACCTTCACAGTAGCCTAAGCCAATGCCTTTTGAACCTGTGCTGTTGGCACCACTGCATTACAAACTGACTCAATGACAAACATTGCTGATGACAATTTTTACTCTACTCACTAGCGGCCTCTTATGGCTGCAGGCATATATTGCAGTACTGCAGTAGTGAAAGGGCTGGTTTTTCATTTCAGCCACAAGGTAAGAAATGTTTCCATGCTTGGCTATGCAAAATGATTTACAATTGGATTTTCTCCCTTATACTAGCATATGAAAAAGAAGGGTCCATGCTGAACTTCATTGACCAGGTGTTTGGTGGCACAATGACAAGTACAATCATGTGCGAGGAGTGCAAAATGGTGAGATAGATCAACAAGAATCAGTTGAAAAGAATGTGTATAAAATGTTGATGGCAGAAAATAATTTTGGAATGATTGTGTTACCTACAAGGGATGTGAAATAGTTCACTATTGTGGACAATGTGTATTTTTGATAAAGTTAACATGTAAGCCAATTTTGTTTTGCCTCAGTATTCTCAACCAGTATCTCCCCCTCCTCCTCCCGTCCTGTAATGGTTTGTTACTTACAGTTCCACAATGTCAGGTATCCTCTAATAGTTTAACTGAATGCTTCCACTTGCATCAGGTAGTTAATTGGATTTAGGTGCATCATATCGAAGTCCAATCCTAATATCATACTGATGGACATTGACTAAGGCACCTGGGTGCTTTTCACTTTTCCAACTCATGGGTTCTTTGGCAAATTGTAGCTATTCCTCCTGAGTTTGTCTTAGATTAGATTAGATTCCTTGCTGTGTGGAAACAGGCCCTTCAGCCCAACAAGTCCTCATCGACCCTCCAAGGAGTAACCCACCCAGACCCACTTCCCTCTGAAGAATGCACCTAACACTTACGGGCAATTTAGCATGGCCAATTCACCTGACCTGCACATCTTTGGACTGTGGGAGGAAATCCATGCAAACACAGGGAGAATGTGCAAACTCCACACAGGCAGTCGCCCATGGCTGGAATCGGACCCAGGTCCCTGGCGCTGTGAGGCAGCAGTGCTAACCATTGAGCCACCGTGTTTGCTGACTGAGGCCAATGAATTAAAAGGAGGTTGGCAATCAAACCTTGGATTTTGTGAATTTGTACAGTACAGCTACCCAATACAGGACACTCCAGCTCCTGTCTTACTATTCCAATGCCTAAGTTGAATAGAAACTGCCATTGTTTACTGTCTCTGTCTAGTATACAGTTGTACAATGATAACTAAATTTAGACAGACAATTTGTGCCCTTTTGTTAAATTACTTCGTGCGTAAGAAAACAATAGGTTGTGTGAAAGCTTAGGAAGGTCATCTAGTGAATACTTTGTGTCATGCAAACTTAGCTATGCCTGTTATTCAATGTTCTTTTAATACCTGTCAATATGTTTGTGTGTGTATATGTGTAGTTAATGTCATCTGTATTTGTAATTTTTTTTGTATGGAGCTTTCCATTTTAAAAAAGCTTTCTTTCTAACTTTACTAGATACTCAACACTGAAATATGTTCTTTTGAAAATTGTAACTTCGCTTTGACAATTTGAAAATAATACACTACTTTTGTCAGTTTAGAGTTGATCAAGCACTAATTTTGATTATTTTTTAAAACAATTTATAACTCAGTCTATTTTTTCTGGATGTGCACAATTTTAAAACATTTCATCATGGATATGATTTTGTAGGTTGGTGATCTGTAGTAGTAATATTCAAGATTTAGTTAAATGAAAATTTAATGCTGTTGAACTACCTGATTTCACCCAGTGTACAGTTAGAGGGTTACCATTTGCCCTGCTATTGCAAACAGAGTAAAAAAATGTTTCTGTTGCTGATTGCTTTGCATCAACCCCTGCTGTTAAACATAAGTGTACAGCAATATAAAACATTATTGGATTCCATTAAATATTTTTAAGGCAGAAGTATATAGATTCTTGATTATCAGGGGAATGCAAGATTATCAGGGCTATGCAGGCATGCAGAGTTGAGATTAAAATTCAAACAGCATGATGTTATTGATTGGTGGAACAGCTCAAAGAGCCTAGTTCCTCATTCGTATTCACATGTTCATAACTATAACATTCTACGTGGTAAAACATTAAGAATAGACACCCAGGTCATATATCAGAGAGGTCTCCCTGCCAATAAACTACTTTGGCAGCTGCCGGAAGGGTACATGCTGTTGTATAGGTTATAGTTTATAGGTTCAGCAATAAATTCTTTGTATTTCCTTTCAGGTTACATTAGTAGAAGAATCATTTTTAGACTTGTCGCTCCCTGTTTTGGATGAGCAGGTAAAACATAAATTAATTCATTGTATAAGTTTATTTTTCTTTGCTTTTCACTTACCTTTGATTCCTTGTAAGTTCAGCAATGCAACAAAACTCGATCTGCCTAAAAGCAGAAGTGTGTCTCAAAACTGATTCCTGCACAATATTGCTCGAAGAGTGATGTTCTAAATGTTAAGATGACTGCTTAATGTATGATTTTTTTTTTAGATGAGATGCCCACAAAGGGACATGAAATATTTGAGCCAAAAAGCAGGAGTGTCGATGTTGTGGTCTTGTTGTGTGCTCTCCATTGCTCCCAGCCAGGGTAGCCATATGGACCATTGTATCTGGTCTGAGGTTCTTTAGTATTGTGGAACTAAAATCAGCCAAGGTTCCCAATTCTGATCCAGTAGCCACTGCTGGAACCATAGCTTGTTGTTGGGTTTGTTCATCATGATGATTTGGCATTGGCTCTACTGTCTCTTGTAATCACAGATATATAAGAGCAGCCTTTTGAGTCAGTTCTGTCATTTATTTAGTCATATCTATTCTGTGTGTTATAACCCCATTTACTTATCTTGATTCTGTACTCATCAATACTCCTACCTAGCAAAAACTATTGATCTGTTTTGAAATTTTCAGTTGCCTTCGTCACAGCAGTGTTTTGGGGCAAGAGAGTTCCAGATTTCCACAATTCTGTGTGAAGAACTTGCTGACATCACCCTGAATGTCTGGTTTTAAAAATTCATTACCTTCCTTATTCTGGACACCTCCAGTGGAGAAAATAGATCTTTTCTACTCCATAAATGTCATTAGTCGTCTTTAACATTCATTTAGATTATTGCACATTAGAAGACCTTGCCTATTTATGTGGTCAAGAATAATACATGATTAATAGCTTCAGAGTCAGTATAAGAACATGTCTTGAGACCTTGGCATTCCCTCTTGCAAAGAAGTCAGTGCTTTGACTGCATTATTATTAAGTATTTGATGTGTATATTTATGAATATAATTAACTGCCTCTGAAAAAAAAAGTCATTGCTTTTCCAAGCATGATTGTTTATAAAGCTGAAATCTGCTTGGCCTGTGTCATTAAATCTCTTGTTACAGCAACATCATCCAAACCTGTTTATCATTTCTCCTAATGATGTGGTAAAATACATATGACCTGGTTTGTTTGATCTCTCCAGCAGAGGAATTACCAGCAGGAACGATTCATCACTCAGGGTTAAGATTGTCAATATATTAATTGTGGTGTTTAAACACAGATTGATAAGAAAAAGCCTCTGGGAAAATCTGGAAGGAATATTGTTGATGAGGATCAGAATGATAACCGTGGGGATTGTGACGGAAACTTTATTTCCAAGAACAGAGATGATGTCTCAACTGGCACTAGCAAGTATCAACAGAAAAAGGCTAAAAAACAGGCTAAAAAGCAGGCCAAGGTAAATCACATCTTGCTGTAACCTAAACAAATTTTATCATTAAATTCTCATTTAGAACCTTCAAAAATTATGACTTGGATGGAGAACATTTTAGAGTTGGTACTGCTGGATCTGTACTGATTCGTTGCTAGAGGAATACAAAATGAATACAAATTATCCCCACTCTCCATTTAGTTCTCCTGTTTTTTTAATGGACACACTGCAGTTCAACCTTCTGTCTCTCTCCATAGTTCAAGGGGCTAAATAGTCTGCTCCAAATTTGTATGTTTTAGCATGCAGAGTCATCATCTCAAGTCAGTCATCTTCTTTGACTACCTCTACTCCAGACCCAACTGTTATCATCCACTATTGGAGGCCAAACCATCAGTATTTCACCTAGCTGCAATAACTTACACTTCAAAACAAAAGTGTCAAATGTCTTGCACTGTCTTTTCAGCTTATACTTCAACATCTTATCCCTGTTTGAATCTCAGCACTGCATTTTAAACACATTCTTCTTATCTCAGTGTTCTCATTATGTACATTTGTCATATTGTACTGTTAAGGGGATTAAAAAAATGTCTTACTTGAGCTAATGCATTTCATTTTTGTACTGAAGCACCCTAACTTTGACACTGATGATTTGTTTTACTTCTCTCTGTATAGAAAGAAACTGCCACTAGGTTGACATTCTTGGTCAATATGATTGCCACGATCTTCTGAGAAATGCCACTTTAAGTTTTGAAGTTTTCTGCTCTTTTCTTTCAATTCTCATGAAACTACCTCTTCGGTGTTTTGCTTTCTTTGTAGAACCAACGCCAGCAGCAAAAGCATCAGGCAAAACTGCTCAATTTGGAGAACTCTCCTGAAAAGTGTTCTTCGGATGAAGTACAGATTGGAAAAGATGCCTCCTCTTTAGAATTCAAGACAGATCTGGAATCTAGTAACACTATGGAAACACTTTCTCCAGAACAGAGTCCTTCTGACAGCGTTTCTACTGGCCATTGTCTTGGAACCATACAAAAAGAATCCATGGAAGGAAGTGTTCAAGAACTGACCCAAGTCAATGCTGATATAGACAATGAAGAGGGTGAAATTGTGCATAGGAAATCTCCCTCTGATCAGTCCTACAATTCCAAGAACTTCGACTCTTCAGATATATTTGAGTCAAACATGATGAACGAGAACCAATTTAGTGTACTTTGTTCCAGTGAAGACGAAGAAAATATTGTCAATAACATGAATAAATTGAACTTGAGCGAGTGTATAGTGAATCACGATGAAATAACTTTAACTCTAAAAGAGTATAAAAACTCTTCTGAAACAACAAATGATCTGCTCACTTCCACAAAAGACAAACGGGTGGTTTGGCTGGACCCAGAGAAAGCATTTTGTACCCTTACAGACAGAGAGCTACTAACTGTAGAGGATTGTTCTATTAGGGCTTGCTTACGTCAGTTCACCCAAATAGAAAAACTCATTGGAGCAAATAAACTGCTATGTGAAGAATGCACCCAACGGCAGTACAAGAGAGGATCAAAAACCAATGCAAATGGTGATGAAACATTGAGATTTGCATTTACTATTTCCATGTATAATGAATGTGTAAATTTATGTATAATTTTACTGGTGGAACAATTACAATTGAACGCTTTTAAGCTCTTGAATGCTGATCCTAGAACATAAATCAAGTTTAAATACTTTTACTATCTATGAGAGTAGGTTAATCGTAATAACAAACATCCCAGTTGTAATGTAACAACAATTTTTGGATTTCTGTGTGGTGTTTTATATAGTAAAACTGACAAAGGTACTTAACAAGGTGTAGGCATTTAAATATTTGATACTAAGCCAAAAAAAAAAATTAAGCTAGCTGATCAAATGCTTTGTGAAAGAAGTAGGTTTAAAGTAGTGTTTTACAGAAGAGACTAAGTTCTGGGAGAGCAGTTCTAGAACTTGGAGCGCACATGGCTGAAGGCACAGGTAACAGTAGTGGGATGAAGCAAGTATGGGATGCATAAGAGACCAGCGTTTGGGGGATTGGTAAGACAAATGAACTGAGCTTGTTTGTAAGCTGGCATGAAGACAGCAGAGATTTGAATCATGTTAATGCTTATGGAGTATGGAAAATGATGATAAGCCAGCCAGGAAAGCATTGGAATGAAAACAAAACATTTGCTGGCAACACTCGGCATATATGGAAAGGCAGAGTGAACGTTTCATGACAATGTCTTTGTCATCAGAGCATTGGAATAGTTGAATCTAAAGCGAACAAAAGCATGGATGAAGGTTTCAACAGCAGGTAGACTAAGGCAGGAGAAAATAATGGCAGTACTATAGAGCTGGAAATGGGCAGTGCATGTGATTGAGGGGTAGCACCGGACCAATTAGAAGCTAAAGCAGGGAACAGTCTGATTCACATTCACAGTCTGGTCACGAGGGAAGATAGAACTAATGTGTCAGGATCCGAAGACGACAGCTTCCCAATATTCATTTGGAGGAAAATTCAACTTATCCAAGATGAGATGTCAGAGCAGTTTGATAATACTGAAATAATGGAGGGTTTGAGATTTTGTGAGGTAGAACTGGGTATCATATATATGGATCATGGTGTATTTTTGCATCCTTTTATCCAAGGGGCATCATGTAGATTATTAATAGAAGACCAAGGATAAAACCTTGGGAAGACTTTAAACTTTGGAATTTAATTGACCCATTTAAGTTTACTACATTATCTTAAAAAAAATTTCAGATGAGAAGAAAGTGTACACAAATGCCAGAAAACAAATGCTGATATCATCTCCTCCTCCAATTCTTACCCTTCATTTGAAAAGATTTCAACAGGTAATTGTTTAATTTTTTTTTCAAGCTCGATCTATGCATTTTCTTAGTTAACATGCAAAATAAGCATTTTGCTAGTATAAAATTCTATTGGCCTAAATGTCAGCAACAGTTGAGTAGTTACTTGTGACCAGACGAAACAAGAACTTGCATTTCTAGGATTGTCAATTACTTTGCATAGTGAACAATGAATTAATGACTGATTATAAACATAGTCTAACCATAAATGTTCTTTCTTCTTCCCCATAGTTAGGCTTCAATCTTCGCAAAATAAACAAGCATATTCATTTTCCACAAGTGCTTGATCTTGCTCCATTCTGTGCACTAAATTGCAAGGTAAGATTTTTAAGAAATCAAACATGCCAACACCATAGAGTCATAGAGATGTACAGCATGGAAACAGACCCTTTGGTCCAACTTGTCCACGCTGACCAGATATCCCAAACCAATCTAGTCCCACCTGCCAGCACCCGGCCCATATCCCTCCAAACCCTTCCTATTCATAATCCCATCCAAATGCCTCTTAAATGTTGCAATTGTACCAGCCTCCACCACTTCCTCTGGCAGCTCATTCCATACTCGTACCACCCTCTGCGTGAAAAAGTTGCCCCGTAGGTGTCTCTTATATCTTTCCCCTCTCACCCTAAACCTATGCCCTCTAGTTCTGGACTCCCTGACCCCAGGGAAAAGACTTTGCCTATTTACCCTATCCACGCCCCTCAAAATTTTGTAAATCTCTATAAGGTCACCCCACAGCCTCCGACACTCCAGGTAAAACAGCCCTAGCCTGTTCAGCCTCTTCCTATAGCTCAAATCCTCCAATCCTGGCAACATCCTTGTAAATCTTTTCTGAACACTCAAGTTTCACAGCATCATCCCAATAGGAAGGAGACCAGAATTGTACACAATATTCCAACAGTGGCCTAACCAATGTCCTGTATAGCCGCAACACGACCTCCCAACTCCTGTTCTCAATACTCTGACCAATAAAGGAAAGCATACCAAATGCCGCCTTCACTATCCTATCCACCTGTGACTCCACCCTCAAGGAGCCATGAACCTGAACTCCAAGGTCTCTTTGTTCAGCAACACTCCCTAGGACCTTATCATTAAGTGTATAAGTCTTGCTAAGATTTGCTTTCCCAAAATGCAGCACTCTGCATTTATCTGAATTAAATTCCATCTGCCACTTCTCAGCCCATTGGCCTATCTGGTCAAGATCCTGTTGTAATCTGAGGTAACCCTCTTCGCTGTCCACTACACCTCCAATTTTGGTGTCATCTGCAAACTTACTAACTGTACCTCTTATGCTCACATCCAAATCATTTATGTAAATGACAAAAAGTAGAGGACTCAGCACCGATCCTTGTGGCACTCCACTGGTCACAGGCCTCCAGTCTGAAAAACAACCCTCCACCACCACCCTCTGTCTGCTAGTTCTGTATCCAAATGGCTAATTCTCCCTGTATTCCATGAGATCTAACCTTGCTAATCAGTTTCCCATGGGAAACCTTGTTGAATGTCTTCCTGAAATCCATATAGATCACATCTACCGCTCTGCCCTCATCAATCCTCTTTGTTACATCCTCAAAAAACTCAATCAAGTTTGAGAGACATGATATCCCATGTCGACTATCCCGAATCAGTCCTTGCCTTTCTAAATACATGTACATCCTGTCCCTCAGGATTCCCTCCAACAACTTGCCCATCACCGACGTCAGGCTCACTGGTCTATGGTGGCCTGGCTTGTCCTTACCACCTTTCTTAAACAGTGGCACCAGGTTAGCCAACCTCCAGTCTTCTGGCACCTCACTTGTGACAATCGATGATACAAATATCTCAGCAAGAGGCCCAGCAATCACTTCTCTAGCTTCCCACAGAGTTTTGGGGTACATCTGATCAGGTCCTGGGGATTTATCCACCTTTGTGTTTCAAGACATCCAGTACTTCCTCCTCTGTAATATGGACATTTTGCAAGGTGTCAGCACCTATTTCCCTACAGTCTATATCTTTCATATTCTTTTTTACAATAAATACTGATGCAAAATACTCGTTTAGTATCTCCCCCATTTTCTGCGGCTCCACACAAAGGCTGCCTTGCGGATCTTTGAGGGACCCTATTCTCTCCCTAGTTACCCTTTTGTTCTTAATGTATTTGTAAAATCTCTTTGGATTCTCCTTAATTCTATTTGCCAAAGCTATCTCATGCTTTTTGCCCTCCTAATTTCCCTCAAGTACACTTCTACTTCATTTACACTGTTCTAAGGATTCACTTGATCCATCCTGTCTATACCTTACATATGCTTCCTCCTTTTTCTTAACCAAACCCTCAATTTCTTTCGTCATCCCGCATTCCCTATACCTACCAGCCTTTCCTTTCACCCTGACAGGAATATTTACTTTCTCTGGATCCTCATTATCTCATTTCTGAAGGCTTCCCATTTTTCAGCCGTCCCTTTACCTGCGAACATCTGCCCCCATCAGCTTTTGAAAGTTCTTGCCTGATCCCGTCAAAATTGACCTTTCCCCAATTTAGAAATTCAACTTTTAGATCTGATCTATCCTTTTTCATCATTATTTTAAATCTAATAGAATTATGGTCGCTGGCCCCAAAGTTCTCCCCCACTGACACCTCAGTCACCTGCCCTGCCTTATTTCCCAAGAATAATTCCACTTTTGCACCGTCTCTGGTAGGTACATTCACATAATGAATCAGAAAATTGTCTTGTACACACTTAACAAATTCCTCTTCATCTAAACCCTTAGACTGGGACTGCCATAGTGTTATGTTTGGAAAGTTAAAATCCCCTACCATAACCACCCTATTTTTCTTACAGATAGCTGAGATCTCCTTACAAGTTTGTTTCTCAATTTCCCTCTGACTATTAGAGGGTCTATAATACAATCCCAATAAGGTAATCATCCTGTTGTTACTTCTCAGTTCCACCCGAATAACTTCCCTGGATGTATTTCTGTACAGCATAGCTGTAATGCTATCCCTTATCAAAAATGCCCCCCACCCCCCCTTGCCTTCATGTAGGATTTGTATCCTGGAACATTAAGCTGCCAGTCCTGCCCATCCCTGAGCCATGTTTCTGTAATTGCAATAATATCCCAGTCCCATGTTCCTAATCATGCCCTGAGTTGATCTGCCTTCCCTGTTAGGCCCCTTCCATTGAAATAAATGCAGTTTAGTTTATTAGTCCTACCTTGTCCCTGCCTGCCCTGACTGACTCGCTTCTGTTCTCAACCAGTTCAGGCCTCACAGCTGAGGCAGTAGAGTCTACTGGTGTCATTAAATTTTACCTCTTAAATTTAAAACCTTTTCCTCTTTCATCAAACTTTGCCTCTGTTGCTCTCCCCTTTTACTTTGTACATGACATATGCTAGCCCTCACTTTTACTAGGCATTTTTAGTATTGTTGACAGATTTTTTTCACTGCATTTGCCATTCATTTTAACAAAGAAAATTTGATCTGTTCAGAATGAATATTTCAAAGATAACATCTATTGCTTTGGAGTTTAGATTGTGCCAACATTTTGATTTATTTAAAATTTTTGCTTGAACTTATCTAGTTGCATTCCCTTTCTCTCTCTTTACCTATTTATATTCTTGCATATGCATTATACCTCCTTTCCTTTGAACATGACTACAACTGTGTAAATGTATTCAAGAAATTTGTCTTCATTGAGTGAATTAAGGATTTTAGCCAGTTCGATTTATTGTCATCTGTGTTCTATAATGCAGAATGTGGCAGAGAACTGTACAAATGTATTCTATAATCTCTATGGAGTTGTGGAACACAGTGGCACTATGAGGTCAGGCCACTATACAGCTTATGTCAAGGTGCGGACTCCTAGCAGCAGTCTTACTGAATATGCAATGAATAGATGTACACTGTCAGGTAAGTGACATAACACACGGCACATTTTGTAGAAGTCAATATAGGCAAAGTGTTAGAGAAACTAAACAGACTTGGCACCACCTGTGGAAAAAGAGTTAACATTCAGTCTATGACTCCTCTCTGGAACTTCTGCAGTTCTCCACTTCTACATAAGATTAAAAGCAAACTACTGAAGATAAACATTCAGCAGGTCTGACAGCATGTTTGGAGAGTCGAGAGTGTGGACACCTACAAATGGACCCCACCCCTTCCATTTTCTGTAAAGACTGCTCCCCCACGACTACCTCATCAGGTCCACACACACACACCAACAATCCACCCTAATTCCCTCCCCCCCCCCCCCCCCCCCCAACCCTTATCCCAGTTCCAACCTTCCAGCTCAGCACTGCCATGACCTGTCCACCTCTTGCACTCTCAGCTATCGCTGCCAACGCCCTCCCATTTATCTCTCCACCCTCATTCCTGATCGATTTTCCTGCTTCTCGAATGCTGCCTGACCTGTACTTTTCCAGCACCACACTCTTAACTCTAATCGCCAGGCCTTACTTTTGCCTAGCATTTTTGGACAGACAGTTAATCTTAACAGCCTGAAACATATCTTGCTAAACTGGCTTAGTAATATGTCAGGTATGTTGAGAAGATTGAAGCATTTCTACAGAAATTTTCAGTTACTGATTTCAAGTTTGGGATTAAAAACATTCTACACTTGAGCAGTGTTATGGCATGCTTTTATGTAGTTCATTTTTCTAACAAGTCAGCAAAATGAAACTAATCCAGTTGTAGATCACTAATTAGAACTTAGGTTTGAATTATCAGTGATTTTTTTGTGTTTACATTTTTATTTTAACAGAAATCAAAGAAGAATCACACGTGGGGAGTTGGTTCCATATAAGTGATACCCGTGTACAAGCTGTACCAGAGACTAAAGTTTTAAGTGCCCAGGCGTACCTGCTCTTTTATGAGAGAATTCTCTAACTGTCTGCTAGGAAACAGTTTATATCCAAACAGATAACTTGTTTAATTTCTAGCAGAAAAATGGAAAGCAGTATCTAGCTTCTAAATCTATGCAACATTGAGATTAAATAATTATCGCCTACGGTTTCACAATGCAAGTAGAAGTGGCTTGTATAATATGAACTCTCATGTACTATTGTAGTTAAAGTTTAAGCAATATAGTTATTGAAAGTAAGCCATACAAAAATACCAAAAATGTTTTGTGCTTTTCACAAAACATGCATTGTAAAAATGTTCACAGCCCCCCAATTTTCCTAAGAACATGACTCGTTATTGAAATGTGAACATTTCAAAATTTTTAAAGAATTATTCTACTTGTCTAGATGTATGAAATGATGTTTAAGCTTGAATGTGAATGTGAGGAAGACCACCATATCTGTTGATCAGACCAACTGACTCTTCCAAACAAGCATTGGCAGCTGGTTGTTGAGTTAAAACTGAATTTTGAAACAAATGCTATGTATAATGTAATGTACAGTTCACTAAAGGCACAGGCAATTAACTTGAATAAAGTGTTTATATTCCTTGGGGCATGTGTTTTAACTGGTTAATGTGAGAGTACTAAGTACTTTAAAACCATGCTTTTGTAAGTGTGCCCTATGCTAGGTTGTTCTCCTCTCTGATGCTCCCAGTTTCAAGCAGCTTGCCTTTCCCTCTAAAACCCAAACACAACAGTGACAACAATCATTGAAAATTATTTGATCCAGCCTCCATAAATGAAACAAAGTTGTGACAAGGACAACACAAACTTATACCAAATGCAATACAAACCATAAGATACATAGGACAGTAGGGGTTGTTGTTCCAGAGGAGACCATTTTACTGAAACTTCAAGCAAGTGCACTTTAATGCTATTAAGTTGCAGAATATGCAGATTAAGAACAGAATAAACAAATACAAGCATGTTTTGGGAGCCAAATGTATTTATTAGACTGATCAATACAAGTATTTTCAAACCCTTGAGCACAGTGCCATAGTTTTGTCAGAACTAAACAAGCTGCATAAATAAAGTCATCAAATCCAATTTGCATTTAGTAGGGTTTTTATTCCATAAGTAAGTGGTATAAATTCTTAGAACTGTTCATTCATCTTGGTCATCATCCCAGTCTTTCTTTTGTGCTGGTGGTTTGGGTCCACCTGCCTGTTTTGCCATTATTATCTGCAAGGGAATTAAAAAAGAGTAATAGACACCAGAGATGTTTTGGATTTCAGTTTATGTTGCTATCCAATGAAGTGAACAAACTGTTTTATAAAAGCTTGACGATTAAAAAAGCCTCCTGCAATTGACATCTGGAACAAAGTTTTAAACGTTTATAAATATTCAATTTATCACAATTACAAAGTAGACATCTTTCTGATGTTGCCATTTTAATAAGGGAAGCTTTTCTTTAACCTATTTTTCTAAATCAACCTGTTCAGAGATGTTGTTACACCCAGGCCTCTTGGGCCAGCGGTAGGGACATTACCACTGTCAAGAGCCTCCTCAGCGTCCGATGCTCCAGGGAAAAACAGCCTAGTCTATGCATCTTCTCCAGATAGCATAAATACTTCAACCCTGGCAACATCCTTGTAAATCTTTTCTGAACCCTTTCAAGTTTCACATCAACCTTCTGATAGGAAGGAGACCAGAATTGCACATAATATTCCAACAGTGGCCTAACCAATGTCCTGTACAGCCGCAACATGACGTCACAACTCCTGTACTCAATACTTTGACCAATAAAGAAAAGCATACCAAATGCCTTCTTCATTATCCTATCTACCTGCGACTCTACTTTCAAGGAACTATGAACCTGCACTCAAAGGTCTCTTTGTTCAGCAACACTCTCTTGGACCTTCCCATTACGTCCTGCTAAGATTTGCTTTTCCAAAGTGCAGCACCTTGCATTTATCTAAATTAAAACCCCATCTGCCACTCCGCAGCCCATTGGCCCATCTGATCAAAATCCCGCTACACACCAAGTAACCTTCTTCACTTTCCACTAACCTTCCAAATTTTGGTGTTATCTGCAAGCTTGCTAAACTGTACCTATGTTCACATCCAATCATTTACATAAATAATTAAAAGCAATGGGCCCGGCGTCGAATCTTGTGGCCCACCATTGGTCAGAGGCCTCCAGTCTGAAAAGCAACCCTCCACCACCAAGCCCTTTTTTACCTTCAAGCCAGTTCTGTATCCAAGTTGCTAGTTCTCCCTGTATTCGATGAGATCTAACCTTGTCAAACACCTTACTGAAGTCCATACAGATCACACCCACCGCTCTGCCCTCATTAATCCTCTTATGTTACTTCTTCAAAAAACTCAAATCAAGTTCATAAGACACAGTTTCGCACACACAAAGCCATGCTGACCATCCTTAATCAGTCCTTGCCTTTCCACATACATGTACATACTGTCCCTCTGGACACTCCAACTTGCGCACGACCGACGTCAGGCTCACTAGTCTACAGTTCCCTGGCTTTTCCACACCACCTTTCTTAAATAGTGGTACCACATTAGCCAACCTCCAGTCTTCCGCCACCTCACCTGTGACTATAGATGATACAAATATCTCAGCAAAAAGCCCAGCAAGCACTTCCATAGTTTCCCAGAGTTCTAGGGTACACCCAAGGGTCCTGGGGAATTAATGTGTTTCAAGACATCCAGCACCACCACCTCTGTAATATGGACATTCTTCAAGATGTCACCATCTATTTCCTCACATTCTGTATCTTCCATGTCCTTTTCCACAGTGAACACTGATGCAAAATACTTGTTTAGTATTTCCCCCATCTCCTGTGGCTCCACACATATGCTGCCTTACTGACATTGGAGGGGTTCTATTTTCTCCCTAGTTACCCTTCTGTCCTTAGTATGTTTATAAAAACCCTTTGGATTCTCCTATTTGCCAAAGTTATCTCATGTCCCCTGTTGCCCTCCTGATTTCCCTCTTAAGTATACTTTTACTGCCTTTATACTCTAAGGATTCTCTCCACTTCTCTCTATATCTGACATATGCTTCCCCTGGTTTTATGATGCACAAATGGAACCTAAAAGGTCAAATGTTTACATAACTGTTATTCAATTTTTTTTTCAAGTACTCCAGCAATCTGGCAACCACTCACTTGATCTACTCTCAGAACAGTTACAGCAGCATTTGTAGCAAGCTTAATTCCCCAGTATTTAACCAAGTATGGGTCTACTATTCCAGCCTCAAGCATGTCCTTCAGCCTTGATCCTTCACCCTGCAAATAAAAAACAATGGAATGAATGAAAACAAATTCCTAAATAGGTTAAGAATGACTAATAAGACAATTACTAGGGCGTAAGTAGTCTTAAAAACTAAAACCAGGTTTCACAATATTTACAAATTTTCATGATAGTGACATTTCAAGCCCTTCATATTTCAGCAAGATATGGCATCTGGAGTAACATGTTTGGTGACATTTAATTTTTGTCTGACAATATCCAACTAAGATAGTAGTAATTTTGGTCTATATAAATTTTTTATTCTAAAAAGTACAATATAGTCAAAAATCTTCCAATAAACTTGAGACAGCCAAGCATAAACATTAATTCCTGTGCATCGGCATACAATGAACTGCTTTTATTTAAACGTCTTGAATGTAAAGCTCTAATGGTTACTTTGACTTGGAAAAGTGAAAAATGCAGACAAAGAAATTTACCAGTTATAGCACAATGTAAAGCAACAGTTTAAAAAGAGTGAAAATACCATAAAATGCACTCTTATATTCACTTGAACTTTCCTCAGCTGATATTATAAATCAATGCTTAGTTACCTCAATATCAAAACCAATGTTTTTGTTTCCTTCCTGATGTACTGCATACAACTTTGAAATTATTTCATTAGCCCGAACACCAGAGTTCTCAGCCAAAGCTCGTGGAACACTTTCAAAAGCTTCTGCAAACTTCTTAATGCCATATTGCTCAAGACCAGGACATGACTGAAAAGAAACCAATGAATCAGTTATTCATTACTAAATGGAAAATTCTTAAGGACAAACATTGTTTCCTTCCATACCTCTCCATAGGTTGTGATCCGCTTTGCCAATTCAATCTCAGTTGCTCCTGCACCTGGTACACAGCGTTTATCCTGTCAATTACAAATGCTGTTAATAATTTGCTACATTTGAGTAAATTAAACTGTATAACATGCAAATGTGAATTGTAGACAACTACAGATATAGATGTTGTATCAGCTATTGATGACAATTCATCCAGTTAAAACTAGGAAGGCAGCAAGAGTATATTCAAATCCCCAAAGCAGGCAGAATTAGTCCAGAGGAAATGAAGATTTAATTTGGAAACACTTACGGACCAGACCAAACCTCCTCAAAATATTTTAAGATAGCATAGACCTGAACATGTTTATTTTAAAGATAAATTAGAGGCGTTGCATTCAAGATGCAATTCAACTGGTCAAACTACTCAAACCTGCTAAAAACCAAAACGTGAGGCCTTCAGGAGACCCACTCAAATATAAGGAATCCAAGTATGACCTTCGCAGAGCCATTAAGACAGCCAAGGACAATACAGATTCAAACTAGAGACCCTGACAGACACCCGACAACAAGGGCAAGGAATGAATGACATCACAGGTTCTAAAAAGATACAGTGCAAAATACCAGACGATGACACATCCCTCCCAGATTGTCTCAATACCTTCTTTGCTCACTTTGAGCAGAATTTCAGTGGAGTGGTAACATCTATTGCGACAAGTCCTGGTGAACCTACCCCAACAGTCACTGCAGAGGTCAGATCAGTTTTCCTTTGTGTGAATCCAAGGAAAGTGATGGGACCAGACAGAGTACCAGGCAATGCATTCAGAGCATGCACAGATCAATGGGGAGAGGTCTTCTCGGACATCTTCAAACTCTCCCTGCAGCAGGCCATTGTCCCTGCCTGTTTCAAGAGGGCCAACATCATCCCTGTGCCTAAGAAGGCTCATGCAGCATGTCTCAATGACTACCGCCCAGTGGCCCTAACTTCGGTGGTCATGAAGTGCTTTGAAAGGCTGGTCATGTCATTAATCAACTCCAGTCTCCCCACTACTCTTGACCCACTCCAATTTGCCGATCAGACCAACAGATCCACATCAGATGCCATATCATTTGCTCTTCACTCCTCTATAGAACATTTTGACACCAAGAACAGCTATGTAAGAATCCTACTCATTGACGACAGTTCAACCTTCAACACTATTATTCCCCCGAGACCAATTACTAAACTTAGTGATCTCAGACTAAACCCCACTCTCTGCAACTGTATCCTCAGTTTCCTGACCCACAGGCCACAATCAGTGAAGACTGGGGACAATATTTCATCCTCATTAACACTCAACACTGGAGCATCCCAGGGGTGCGTACTCAGCCCCTATTGTATTCACTGTATACCCATAGTGCGTTGCAAAATACTAGACTAATGCCATTTATAAGTTCACTGATGACACCACCATAGTCAGTCGAATCTCAGATGGCGACGAAACAGACTACAGACGGGAGTGGAAGAGCTGGAAAAATGGTGCAGAGAGAACAATCTAGGCTCTCAATGCTGGCAAAACCAAGGAACTCATTACTGACTTTCGACAAGATGTTACTCATGCCCCCCCTACACATTAACAGCACAAAGGTGGAACGAGTGGATTGTGTCAAGCTCCTGGGAGTAATCATCCACAACAAGCTTTCTTGGATTCTTCATGTGGATAACTGGTTACAAAGGCCCAACAACATCTCTTCTTCCTCAGGCAGCTGAGGAAATTGGCATGACGGCAAATACCCTTGCCAACGTTTACAGGTGCGCCATCAAGAGCATTCTGTCTGGATGTATCGCTACCTGATATGGCAACTGTACCATTCAAGATCGGAGACAGTTACAGAGAGTGGGGAACTCAGTCCGACAATCACAAGGCCAAGCTCCCATCTATAGAATCCATTTACCAGGCCTGCTATCAAGGAAAGGCTGCCAGCATTCTCATAAATTCGTCCCATCCTGGCAATATTTTTCTACAACCTCTACCATCGGGGAAGCCTGAACACATACACCAGCCGGTTTCGTAACAGTTTCTACAGTTAGAATACTGAATGGACTCTCAAACTCTTAGTATTCACCTGTTTTTGTTTTTGCCACTGTTTACCTATTATTTACATATCTATGCTATTTAACTGTGTGATCTGCCTGCTTTTCACAAAGTTTTTCACTGCACCTCGGTACACATGACAATAAATTCAATTCAATTTAATTCAAGTAAACAAAATAGTATTTTTACAGTACAGCTAAAGAATACGAATGGACTTAACTGCTACTACCCAGATACTTAAAACTATTCCAATATAGTAACATCCCACAAATATACCACTGGCAAAGGCAAATGCAGTAGATTCAAATGCAATCCTACATGTGAACATTTAGCTGTAATACGAAGAGGAAGAAGAGCTTCCACATCCAGTTTAAAAACCCAGCAACTGCAAAATTCTATAAAAATAAAAATCTTGGTTCAGTCGGAGCTCGACTCCACACATTCTGGCTCATTCTAAATGTTCTAACTTTTTAAAAAATCCTCAAGACTTCACAAACTGTTTACTATATTGGCTCTGAGCAGACAGCTCAACACCTTTCTCAAACTTTCTTCACCAAAACAAAAAAAGGACAAAATACACCTCTGAAAGCCATCGTGTGATCACGACATTAAATTCTAGAACATGTGGCCAACTCTCAAATGATACAGAAGTGGAGATCGCCAGTCTTGCAGGAAATATTTATATAGACATACTGCTGAAACAATAGAAGAAATTGCAAACATTTACATCAAGTATCAATCCACCAGTTTCAAGTAGAGTAAAGCTTGCGCAATCAAACTATGAAAGTCCATAAACAGATTCAAAACTCAAAGATCAAAATGAAAACCCTTAAAACAATGAAATCTTTCACTAGATTTGATATGATAGGTACACAACACCTTTGTAAGAACTTTAAACGTGTTGACGCCATCATCCACCGCCCTCTCAACATCATCCATTATGTTATCTGTAGAACCACGAATTACAACTGTAGAAATTGAACCATCTTCGTTATCTGCAACAGACAATCAAATTAAGATTTATAATGTACGGTAAACGCTTCAACTCTGCCCAACTCAAGAAACAGAAATGGGCAATATCAGTTAAGCAGACGCTTTGTGACATGCAAACAAATATTATACTTAAGTCTTTTGAGTTTAGCATAGAATTTTGGATAAAACATTAACTACATCTATATGAAATAAGTCAGTCACAGATTAGTTTCCTTAATTCAAATACAAATGGACTGACCACAAGAAATTTCAAGTTCATTTGTTAAATTAAGAAAATTTTCTTACATTCATTAGCTTTACTGTAACTGTAAATATGCAGATTAAAATACAGGAACTTTCCACCTAACAATTCTGTACAAGCAACTCGACAGATACAAAAAGATTCTTCTTAAAAAAATACATTAATGGCTGACCAACGAACACGACAGTCGAAAGTGTTAACATTTCCGTTTTTTTGTAAACGATAAGATCTGGTTCAACTTTCACAGAAATATACTAAAACTCTGGTACTAAGCTTTTTAAAAAAAAGCAAAATTTTGGATTCAAGTTCTAGTTCCAGAGTTAAAGAGTCATAGAGATGTACAATACAGAAACAGACATTTCAGTCCAACCCGTCCATATATCCCAACCCAATCTAGTCCCACCTGTCAGCACCTGGCCCATATCCCTCCAAACCCTTCCTATTCATATACCCATCCAAATGCCTTTTAAATGTTGCAATTGTACCAGCCTCCACCACTTCCTCTGGCAGCTCATTCCGTACATGTACCACCCTCTGCATGAAAAAAAAGGTTGCCCCTTAGATCTCTTTTGTATCTTTCCCTTCTCACCCTAAACCTATGCCCTCTCGTTCTGGACTCCCCCACCCCAGGGAAAAGACCTTGTCTATTTATCCTATCCATGCCCCTCAAATTTTATAAACCTCTGTAAGGTCACCCCTCAGCCTCCAACGCTCCAGGGAAAACAGTCCCAGCCTGTTCAGCCTCTCCGAATTGCTCAAATCCTTCAACCCTGGCAACATCTTTTTAAATCTTTTCTGAATCCTTTCAAGTTTCACAACATCTTCCTGATAGGAAGGAGACCAGAATTGCACGCAATATTCCAAAAGTGGCCTAACCAATGACAGAGACAGCAGCAACATTACCTCCCAACTCCTATACTCAATACTCTGACCAATAAAGGAAAGCATACCAAATGCCTTCTTCACTATCCTATCTACCCACAACTCCCCTTTCAAGGAGCTATGAACCTGTACTCTAAGGTCTTTGTCCATCAACACTCCCTAGGACCTTCCCATTAAGTGTATAAGTCCTCCTAAGATTTGCTTTCCCAAAATGCAGCACCTTGCATTTATCTAAATTAAACTCCACCTGCCATTTCTCAGCTCATCTGGTCCAGATCCTGTTGTAATCTGAGGTAACCCTCTTCGCTGTCCACTATGTCTCCAATTTGGGTGTCATCTGCAAACTTATTAACTATATCTCTTATGCTCACACCCAAATCATTTATATAAACGATGAAAAGTAGTGGACGCAGCACCGATCTTTGTGGCACTCCACTGGTCACAGGCCTCCAGTCTGAAAAGCAACCCTCCACCACCACCCAAAGGTCTTCTACCTTTGAGCCAGTTCTGCATCCATATGGCTAGTTCTCCCTGTATTGTGGGAGATCTAACCTTGCCAATCAGTGTCCCATCGGGAACCTTGTCAAGCCTTGCCTTACTGAAGTCCAAACAGATCACATCTACCACTCTGCCCTCATCAATCCTCTTCATTACTTCTTCAAAAAACTCAAATCAAGTTTATGAGACATGATTTCCCACACACAAAGCCATTTTGACTATCCCTAATCAGTCCTTGCCTTTTCAGATACATTACATCCTGTCCCTCAGGATTCCCTCCAACAACCTGCCCACCATCGACATCAGGCTCACTGGTCTATAGTTCACCAACGTCAGGCTCACTGGTCACTTGCTCCTTGGCTTGTCCTTCCTTTTCTTAAACAGTGGCACCACTTTAGCCAATTTCCAGGCTTCTGGCACCACACCTGTGACTATCGATGATACAAATATCTCAGCAAGAGGTCCAGCAATCACTTCCTTCGCTTCCCGCAGAGTTCTAGGGTACACCTGATCAGGTCCACATTTTTCAAGATGTCAACATTTATTTCCCTACAATCTATATCTTCCAAGTCCTTTTTCACACAAAATACTGATGCAAAATACTCGTTTAGTATCTCCCTCATTTTTCCAGCTCCACACAGAGGCCACATTGCTGATCTTTAAGGAGCCCTATTCTCTCCATTGTTACCCTTTTGTCCTTAAATGTATTTGTAAAAACCCTTTGGATTCTCCTTAACTTTATTTGCCAAAGCTCTCTCATGTCCCCCTTTTGCCCTCCTGATTTCCATTTTAAGTATACTCCTACTGCCTTTGTACTCTAAGGATTCACTCGATCTATCCACTTAAACACAAAAACCAAGACTGGCATTCCAGGGGAATACCAAGAGACACTAGCAATCAGAAGTGCTATATACAGGATGAAACACTAAACTAAGGTCTCAGAGGTCAGAAGAATATAAACATATCAGGAGAGCAAGCTTATTGTTCATCCCAAGAACACCGCCATACTCCTCTTCATTGAAAAAATGGGGCCCTGAAACTGCTTTTTGCAGTCAATGTCAAGGAAATAAAATGTACTTAAGCATATCAACTATTAGATTGATATGCTTAATATCTAAAAAAACTCACCACGCTTAAATATCACCACCTGTGTGTCACCAACTTCTGATAAGTAAACACTGTCACAGTATCCCATTTCTTCTGGAGTTGGTGGCGTCTGAAAAAATTCAGATAATTTAAAAGTCAAACAGAAAAGTTAAATTCAATGATTCTGGGTCAGCATTTGCTATTCTACCCACCAATCTTGGAAGGGCTGTCGCTCCTACTGTCCTGCACAGTCTTCTTAGATCCCATTTAGAGTTTAACCTGGGGAAAAACAAAAAGTGGAACACCAACGATGAGAAGCCATTTAGACTTCTTTAAAATTACCAAATATTGTGCAAACATTTCGGAATCCAATCCAAAGCAGAGCAAAACAATTCAATTTATCAAATACAAAGTTACCCAATGGAGCAGTTTGCCACTACACTAACATAATGCTACATCCTTGACTGCTAATTTTCCACCAAATCCTGGGCCTTGTGTAAATTTATTATACACAAAAAAGCTCTTTACAACTTTTAGCTACTCTTTTCACAATGGTCTCTTCACTCTCTTCACAGATCAAGTGATTCTAGGCATGGCATTATCCCAAAAGTGCCTGCACCTTCTCGTAATTTACCCAAAGGGACCCAAACGCCTTTTCTGCATTATTAATATTCAGTTGACTCTCTTTATTTATTCAATAGAGCACTACAGCCAATGTTAATGCCATTACTCATATGTATACACTTTGTTAAACGCCTCACTAAATCCTTAGAAGTTTGAAAAATATTACACCAGTTTAACATGAGACTAATTCCTCCATATCATCAGTACATGAAATAATGAATGGAACCCACAAGCATAAAATACAGATGGTAATATCACATTCAGCAAGCAAAACTGCGAGTATAATGAAAGTTATGATCAATATTAGCACACTCAGATTGGCTTAGCATGAAAAGGAAATTAATGTGGTGTCAAACAACTTCATAAAGCAGTTTACCTGACCACCATCAGCTGATACTTGTTAGCATAATGTAGAGCCATGTCTGCTACTTTCCCTCCAGTTACGATTAGATTGGCACCAGCATCTGCTATAGCTTTTACTTGAACCTCCATGAGATCCTCTTCCCCTTTGCTGAACGTCATTAATTCATCTGCATTCTTTAACAAAACCGTACCCTTCAAACAAAAAAGGTGTGCATTGAAAAGATTGATTTTGCAATTCATATTTAATTTGACTGCTTTTAGTGATGCATACATTGATGTTTGGAATAGGTGACTTGAATGTAAGGTATAAGAATGTTTGCATAATACCTAAGTAATTTTAACACATCAACTGTTCTTGGAGAGTTTAGGTTATCCAAGAGTACACTACGTGCACACTGCTCAATTATAATGGCAAATAGCAACTATAATCAAGTCGCAGCTCTCAATCTCCGGCTTGCAAAGTTATCATTGTACAAATCAGAACATCGATTCAAATCATTTATAAAAAGACAAATCATGGTCACTACTAGACTTTTGTATCTCAAAGTCTAACCACCAGCATCATTTTCTTTTTAAAAAGATGGAAACTGCTTTTTATCCAATTCAAATTTTTCAGCAGACAGAGAGCAATATGGCAGGCAAGGACAAGGACAACACTCACCCAAAACAATTTACATGAACCTGACCATCAAATCTTTAGCAGTAATTAAATTTTCTGACAACAGATTTACAGTAATTATTCTTTTCCATTCAAATTCAAAGTTCAGACTAAACATCTGTGTAATATAGATGTAATATCACATTTTAAGCATTAAAAGAATGTTGCCATGTATAATCTTTTAAAATAACGCAAGACCGTAAGACATAGGGGAAGTACACCATTAAGCCCAGTGAGTCTGCTCTGCTATTCAATGAGATCATGGTTTATCGGATATCCTTCAACTTCGCTTTCCCTTCTCCCAACAACCCCATATTCCCTCCATGATTAATTATCTATTTCAGCCTTGAATATACATATCACAGCCTCTTCATTCCTCTGCACACCCAAAGTGCATAATCTCGATTTTCCCACAATACAATCTGCCAAGTTTTTAACTACGTGCTTAACCTTTTACATCAATGTAGAGACTATTGTTCTCATCACTTGCCTTACACCCCCCATTTTTGTACCATCCAAACATGGCGATACTGCATTCACTTTTCTCATCCTAGTCACCAATATGCATTGTAAACAACTGTAAACACCAGCACTGATCGTTGTGGCACTAGGGAAAGAATTCCAGATTCACCAGATTGATTCCATGGTGAGTTGTTTGTCTTACGAAGAAACATTGAGCCATTGGCCTCAAGATTAGAAGAATAAGGGGATTACATTTAAGATGATAAAGGGAATTAACAAGGTGGTTGGAGAAAGGATGTTTTGTCTAATGGAAAATGATAGATCGAGAGGCCATAGGTTTAGAAGGAGTAACATTTAATCCAGAGACAAGAAGAAATTGTTTTGCTAATTGGTGGAATTAACTGCCCTAAAATGCAGTGGACACTGAAACATCCACAGTGGCTCAGCGGTTAGTACTGATTCTTTCTGGCATCAAACCCTGTTCCCTGCGGCTGATTCAGGTAACTGTCTGTGTGGGAGTTTGCACGTTGCTCTGGTTTCCTCACAGTTTAGTGGATTTGCCATGCTAAATTTCGCTGCAGTGTGCTGGCTAGGTGCATTAGCCATGGTAAATGCGAGGTGCTCTTCAGAGGATCAATGCAGTCATGAACCGAATGGCCTCTACCTGTCCTGTAAAGGTGATTGAGTAAATTTAAGGAGAAGATTAGTAACGAGTCAACAAGTTATGGGAAGTGTGAAGTATACGAAAGTAGAGTCGCGGCTGAGACGAAATCAGTCACGATCTAATTGAGTGGTGGAGGAGACTTGAGGAATTGCCTACTCTTGCTCCTAGTTCTTATAGAGCATGAAAACAGACCCTTCGGTCCAACTCGTCCACTGATCAGACATCCTAATTGATTGTTTGCTGTAAATCGGTCTTAAACTTGATACCCTTTACTCAAATTATGCTCTCTGTCCTAGACTTTCCAACAAAAGGAAACAATCTATCCACATCTACCTTTAAAGCCACCTAAGAAACATGAATGTTTCCAAGGTCTTCTCTTATAAGCCAAAATTTAATGAGTACAGGTCCAAGTTATTCAACTTCTCCTCCATACTGGAGATCAACCTACTGAACATTCTTTGTGCTGCATCCAATGCCAGTATACTTTTCCTTAGCAAGGGATCAAAACTGTTGACTATATTCTCGGTATGGCCTAAAGAGTGTCTTAACAGTTTTAGCAAAATTTCCATTGTTATTCTCTGTAATCTTTGAAATAAAGTCCAATATTCCATTTGTCTTCTCTTTTACATGTTAAAAGGGGCAGCACGGTGGCTCAGTGGTTAGCACTGCGTACTCGCAGCACCAGGGTATCAGGTTCAACTGCAGCCTCAGGTGACTGTCTGTGTAGACTTTACACATTCTCACTGTGTCTGCATGAGTTTCCTCTGGTGCTCCGGTTTCCTCCCACAGTCCAAAGATGTGCAGGTTAGGTGAATTGGCCATGCTAAGTTGCCCATAGTGTTCAGGAATGTGTAGGTTAAGGTGCAATAGTCAGGAGTAAATGTTGAGTAATAGGGTAGGGGAATGGATCTGGATGGGTTACTCTTTGGAAAGTCAGTGTAGACTTGTTGAGCCAAAGGACCTGTTTCCACACTGTAGGGATTGTATGATTTCTATGAAACTTGTATGCTAGCTTTTTAGGATTTGTGGACAAGGACTTCCAAGTTTCCCTCTGCAATCTAAATAATACTTAGCTCCTTTCTATCAAAGTACATAACCTCGGATTTTCCAACATTACATTCCATCTGCCAAGTTTTTACCCACTTGCTTAACCTGTCTACATCCCTGTGCAGTCATCCTCAACACTTGCCTTATCTCCCATTTAGAGTCATTTGTCCTCTACAAACTTGACTATAGTACATTCACTTTCTTCATCCAAGTTAGTATTATAGATTGTAAATAACTATGACTGCAGGACTGATTCCTGTGGCACTCCATTGTTATAGGTTGCTATTCTGAACCATGTCCCCCTTACCCCAACCCTGTCTTCTATTAGTTAGGAAATCCTCTATCAGGTTAATATGCTATATCGAGGAGAAAGTGAGGACTGCAGATGCTGGAGATCAGAGCTGAAAATGTGTTGCTGGAAAAGTGCAGGTCAGGCAGCATCCAAGGAACAGGAGAATAGACATTTTGGGCATCAGCCCTTCTTCAGGAATGAGGAAAGTGTGCCCAGCAGGCTAAGATAAAAGGTAGGGAGGAGGGACTTGGGGGAGGGGCGTTGGGAATGCGATAGGTGGAGGGAGGTCAAGGTGAGGTTGATAGGCCGGAGTGGGATGGGGGCGGAGAGGTCAGGAAGAAGATTGCAGGTTAGGAAGGCGGTGCTGAGTTCAAGGGATTTGACTGAGACAAGGTGGGGGAAGGGGAAATGAGGAAACTGGAGAAATCTGAGTTCATCCCTTGTGGTTGGAGGGTTCCCAGGCGGAAGATGAGGCGTTCTCCCTCCAACCGTCTTGTTGCCATGGTCGGGCGATGGAGGAGTTCAAGGACCTGCATGTCCTTGGTGGAGTGGGAGGAGGGAGTTGAAATGTTGGGCTGGTTGGTCCGGTTGTCCCAGAGGTGTTCTCTGAAACGTTCCGCAAGTAGGCGGCCTGTCTCCCCAATATAGAGGAGGCCACATCGGGTGCAGCGGATGCAGTAAATGATGTGTATGAAGGTGCAGGTGAATTTGTGACGGATATGGAAGGATCACTTGGGGCCTTGGAGGGAGGTGAGGGGGGAGGTGTGGGTGCAAGTTTTGCATTTCTTGCGGTTGCAGGGGAAGGTGCCGGGAGTGGAGGTTGGGTTGGTGGGGGGTGTGGACCTGACGAGGGAGTCACGGAGGGAGTGTCTTTTCGGAACGCTGATAGGGGAGGCGAGAGAAATATGTCCCTGGTGGTGGGGTCCGTTTGGAGGTGGCGGAAATGACGTCGGATGATACGCTGGACATGGAGATTGGTGGAGTGGTAGGCGAGGACCAGTGGGGTTCTGTCCTGGTGGCGGTTGGAGGGGCGGGGCTCAAGGGCAGAGGAGCGGGAAGTGGAGGAGATGTGGTGGAGGGCATCGTCGACTACGTCTGGGGGGAAATTGCAGTCCTTGAAGAAGGAGGCCATCTGGGTGGTACGGTTTTGGAACTGGTCCTCCTGGGAGCATATGCGGCGGAGACGAAGGAATTGGCAATATGGGATGGCGTTTTTACAGGGGGCAGGGTGGGAGGAGGTGTAGTCTAGGTAGCTGTGGGAGTGGGTCGATCTATAGTAAATGTCCGTGTCGATTCAGTCACCTGAGATGGAAATGGAAAGGTCTAGGAAGGGGAGGGAGGAGTCTGAGACGGTCCAGGTGAATTTGAGGTCAGGGTGGAAAGTGTTGGTAAAGTGGATGAACTAGCCATGGGCACCCGCATGTACCCCAGCTATGCCTGCCTCTTCGTACGATATGTGGAACAGTTCATCTTCCGCAGCTACACTGGCCCCACCCCCCACCTTTTCCTCCGCTACATCAATGACTGTATCGGCGCTGCCTCGTGCTCCCACGAGGAGGCTGAACAGTTCATCCACTTTACCAACACTTTCCACCCCGACCTCAAATTCACCTGGACCGTCTCAGAGTCCTCCCTCCCCTTCCTAAACCTTTCCATTTCCATCTCGGGTGACTGAATCGACACGGACATTTACTATAAACCGACCGGCTCCCACAGCTACCTAGACTACACCTCCTCCCACCCTGCCCCCTGTAAAAATGCCATCCCATATTCCCAATTCCTTCATCTCCGCCGCATCTGCTCCCAGGGGGACCAGTTCCAAAACCGTACCACCCAGATGGCCACCTTCTTCAAGGACCGCAATTTCCCCCCAGACGTAGTCGACGATGCCCTCCACCGCATCTCTTCCACTTCCCGCTCCTCCGCTCTTGAGCCCCGCCCCTCCAACCGCCACCAGGACAGAACCCAAATGGTCCTCACCTACGACCCCACCAACCTCCATGTCCAGCGTATCATCCGACGTTATTTCCGCCACCTCCAAACGGACCCCACCACCAGGGACATATTTCCCTCCCCTATCAGCGTTCCGAAAAGACCACTCCCTCCGTGACTCCCTCGTCAGGTACACACCCCCCACCAACCCAATCTCCACTCCCGGCACCTTCCCCTGCAACCACAAGAAATGCAAAACCTGCACCCACACCTCCCCCCTTACTTCCCTCCAAGGCCCCAAGGGACACTTCCATATCCGCCATAAATTCACCTGCACCTCCATCCACATCATCTATTACATCCGCTGCACCCGATGTGGCCTCCTCTATATTGGGGAGACAGGCCGCCTACTTGCGGAACGTTTCAGAGAACACCTCTGGGACACCCGGACCAACCAACCCAACCACCCTGTAGCCCAACACTTCAACTCCCTCCTCCCACTCCACCAATTACATGCAGGTCCTTGGACTCCTCCATCGCCAGACCATGGCAACACGACGGTTGGAGGAAGAGTGCCTCATCTTCCGCCTAGGAACCCTCCAACCACAAGGGACGAACTCAGATTTCTCCAGTTTCCTCATTTCCTCTCCCCCCACCTTGTCTCACTCAAATCCCTCGAACTCAGCACCACCTTCCTAACCTGCAATCTTCTTCCTGACCTCTCCGCGCCCCCATCCCACTCCGTCCTATCACCCTCACCTTGACCTCCCTCCACCTATCGCATTCCCAACGCCCCTCCCCCAAGTCCCTCCTCCCTACCTTTTATCTTAGCCTGCTGGGCACACTTTCCTCATTCCTGAAGAAGGGCTGATGCCCAAAACGTCGATTCTCCTGTTCCTTGGATGCTGCCTGACCTGCTGCGCTTTTCCAGCAACACATTTTCATCTAATATATTATATCCACCACTGTAGTCTTTTCTTACTACATCGCCTAATATATGTATATTTATCAAGTGGTTTCTGGGAACAAATATACTGCATCCACTGGTTCCTTTTTTGTATCCTGCTTGTTACCTCCTTAAAGAATATTAATAAATTTGTCAGACATGATTTTCCCTCGTAACACCACACTGACTGTTATTATCTTGCGTTTCCAAATGAACGATCTGCTATTATATCTGGACAATAGATTCTAATACTGGGCAGTTTTTCAATTCTACATCCAAATCTAGTGAAAAAATGTTTTCCAAGAATTACAATTCATGAAAGGTTACCAAACAGATACTGAACTACGCTACCTTTGTTTCTGTCACCATGCAGTCAAAAGGACAAGAATATACTGCTATTTTAGCATCTTTGACAGAGGTAACATCTCCCTCGGTTTCTCTTTTAAAAACCATTCCATGAAGCACTGATGAATTCAGCATGCCAGATCCCTAAGAAAAAAACAAAGCAACAATACATCAGCATTCCAGTCCTTTTCTTATATCAGAGCAATATTATTCAGGTAAGCTAATATTCCTTCCGAAGGCCACAAGGATATCTACAATCCATTTAACTGAAATTAAAATCAGTGCTCTGCAAAACTCAACTTAATTTAACCAAACCTTTATAGCACTACATGAACAAAACTTGTATTTATTTTGCACCTTTAATGAAATAAAATGCCCCAAAGTACTTCACAGAAACATTAGAAAACAAAGCATGATAGAATAAATTTATGAGATTTTTGACAAATGACAAAAAGCATAGTAACATAGGAATGACTGAAGAGGAAAAAGTTAAAAATCACACAACATCAGGTTATAATCCAACAGGTTTATTTGGAAGTACAAGCTTTCGGAGCAGTGCTCCTTCATCAAGTAGCTGACAAACAGACAGCACTCTGAAAGCTTGTACTTCCGAATAATGACAGCATGATTCATAGTTCAGAAACTAATCGTAGAGTCAAATTCAACATCAAAGTTCTGAATGGACTAACTGATTCACACACTGTTAAGCAATTCATAATGGACAGCTTAAGTTATCTCTCAGTTCAGCACTATTTTCTTTTTAAAGAACATACACTAACAATTTTGAAGCTACAATAATCTAAACCACAGCCAAAAAATTATGTTTAACTGATAAGACTCACCAAAATTTTGCAAACTCTAATATTGTCCACATTGAAATGCCCAGACTCCGAAAAGATAGAAACTGAAAGGAGAACAAAGTAATTACTACTCATGCCTTCAATGTAAATTTTCAGGTTCAACATTTTTTTTAAAAAAAGTTTATTATTGACCCGAATCAAACACATACCACATGCTTGTGTAATTAGCTTGCTTAGGAAATCAGCATGGCCATATTGTTTGCTCATTACTGCTGTTCGAATCACAGGCAACACATCTTCTGTGTCACGCAAGTTCTTCACAGAGGAACAGACTAGGTCTGGAAGAATCTCTAGAGCCTTTCTAGAGGCTGCCTCATATCCTTCTATTACCTGTAAAATAAAAATATCACAAAAACAATCACATGGGACCATTGGTCTCATTACATAAATACCCAGACCTGAAGAAATAAGCAATAGAAATGCATTCAATGTGTACTTTGGGCCATTGCTAACTAGCATATATATCTACAATTGCAAGTGTCTATCCTATTAAAAAACATATCATGCAACATCGCAATTACAGTGATATTATTAGTGGATTATCAATTCAAAAATCCTACAGTCATGGATTCAAATTTCACCATGGCAGATTGTGGAATTGGAATTCAATAAATACCCTGGAGGGGTAACTTACACAAAGAGAAGCTCACATATGGAACAAGCTGCCAAAGGAAGTGGTGAAGGGAGGTACAATTAGAACATTTAAAAGCCACCTAGATGGGTAGATGGATAAAGAGAGTTTGAAGGAACATGGGCCAAATGCTGGCAAATCGGGACTCAATCAGATTGGGATGTCTGTTGGACTGAACAAGTTGGACCGAACAGTCAGCTGTATGACTATGTGGAATTAAGAGTCTAATGACGACCATGAATCAGTTGTCGATTATCAGAAAAAAACCCAAAAATTCATTAACATCCTGTAGGAAAGGAAACCCGCCAACCTTACATGGCTTTCATGTGACCCCAGACCCACAGGAATGTGCTCAGAAACTGGGCGCTATACACTGACCTGGCCAGCAATATCAACATCACATGAATTATGTTTTTTTAAAAAATCACATCAAAACTATGAAATGAAAATACCTCAATTTCTTGAAAGCTACTCACCTCTGAAACTGAAAGACCCATTCGCAGAAGTTCCTCAGCTAGTTCCAGGAGAGCACCAGAAAAAACTAGCACAAAATTTGTTCCATCTCCAACCTCTTGTTCCTGCATGTGGGAAGCCATTACCAACATTTTTGCAGCAGGATGCTGAACCTGCATCCAATAAATACAAGAGTTAAAAAGAATCCCCAAAAACGAGAACAAAAGTTCTTGGTGCATTCAATTGTTTACACAATACAGTATGAAAACTGTCAAGAATGGTTCAAATGACTAGAAATACTGCTACAGAAAAGTAACAGGGGAGTTTTGATGCTGAGCTCAAAAGTATGGATGTATTTTTATGACTTGTTTTTACAGTAGCTACTGTAAAATGATTATTGATATTGGGATAGGATACCCAGATGTTTCTTCAACTAGGTAGGTTTTAAAGTGCACTGGGAAAGAGAAAATAGTTGCTCTGACCTTTTAGGAGGGATTTCAAAAACTTACAGTGAAGGCACAACTGTTAAAGAGGAACAAAAATTGGGACTGCACACAAGCCAGAACTGAAGAAGCACAAGCATACCTGCTAATTGAGAGGCTGTAGGGGATTAAAGGAAGGGAGGAGAGAGGTAAGTTTGAAACAGGATGAGAATTTTATATAAGTGGAGAAAGGAAATCTCGCTATCATGGGGCAAGAGGAAACAAATAAAGTACACAAATCTTAAGGAAGATTGAAGGTCAAATTGCTTCAAACCAGAGCAAAGTTGATTCAGAATCAAGTGAATCTTGTCTATTAAAAAACAGATCATGACTTATGAAAAAAATTGATTACCAACACTTGATTTTCTCTCTCCAAGTAAAGAATGTAAATTTGTAAACCCTAAAGAGATCGACTGGTAAGATTGGGGTTGGGTTTGATCAAAATTGTCATGCTCTTCTAAATGGAATGCAATGAAAACATGCATTATGTCAGTGTGTATCACTAAGTTTATTGAAGCAATATCCAACCTTGCAAAAATTTTAAATATAAGACACACAATGTTGTCAATTGGCGTTTGTAAGAACTTCCAGCTCCCTAGCCTTCATTAGTTAAAGCTTTACTTTGCAAACCAAGAGCTGACACTAATATTGGATTGTCAAACTGGATTGACTTGGCAGCGTGGCTTAGTGGGTTAAAGCACTTACCTTGTAAATAGGACATCCTGACTTTCAACCTCAGTGGTAGCTTTCTGCCCAAAGCACCTTTGAATGAACAGAGTTGTGGCACAATCATAACATCCCTGGCCTTTGAGCCAGGAGGCCTGGGCTCAAGTCCTACCTATTCCACAGGTGTATATTAACATCTCTGTACATGTTGACTAGAAAATGTTGAAATTGGATTGCTCATGCCTCTTTTGGTGAAGTGGCAGTGCCCCTATTTCATAAACAAGAAGCACAGATTTAAGTTCTACCTGCCTCTTGGTGAGTAATAAGACCTCCAATGGGGTTTTTCTTGAATAGAAAATAGCTTGAACCTGGATTGTTAGACAGAAGTGAAGTTACTGACCACCTACCTCCAATTCTCGTAGTATGGTAGCAGCATCGCTGGTAACAAAAAGTTTCTCCACATGATTGATGACCATTTTATTCATTCCTAAACAAAGAAGGTTCTTTTTTAAACAAAAAAATTACATAAACACCAGTGGTAAGAGTGAAACGAAATACTTCGTCCGAATTACAAGAGGCAATTTAATCGTACCATTTGGACCGTAAGCCGTGCGTGTTGTCTGAGCCAGTTCCTTGCAAGCTTGAATATTTCTGAAAACTGCCTCCTCCATGCCTGAAAAATGCTGCAATATAAATAAATACAGATAAATATCAATTAAATATTAAAACCTGCAGCGAGGCTGGGGTGGGAGATTGGGGGGGGGGGGGGGGGTGGGAGATTGGGGGGGGGGGGGGGAGGGGAAGGGGGCGTGGGTGGAGGGGCCCGGGCGAGAGTGGGTGGAAAAGGGGGGAAATAAGGCCGGCTCGGGGCTGGGGAAGGCTCCAGCTCCCGGGCCACTAGGCCGCTGCCCGCCCCGAGCCCGAAGTTAACCCCTGGCCTCGGCTCATTGCGGGACCGAGCCGGGCTCCTCCCGTCTCCCCGGGAGAAAGGATTCGGGGCGGGAAGCCGCCGCCGGCCGCCGATGTTTCTCGGCCCTTCTGGAACTTTCCGACAGCACGCGCTGCCCCTTTGAACGGCCCGAGCCCCTGCACGGCTTCGCTTCGCTTCGCGCTCCTTCCCTTTTACACGGCACACTAACCCCAAAACCCCGTCTTAGAGACTCACCTTCGCTCCGTCTTTTAGCATCTGGGCCAGGCCCGGCGCTTTGGGGATGTGCATCGCCATTTTGCTGTTCGCTGCTCAAAACCCCCGAACACCACCTTCACAACGCCGGCTCGAACACCCACAGTGCACTGCGGCCGTGCCCTTCCTCCCGGCAGCTGCCGCGTCCGCCGTGCCCTTCCTCCCGGCAGTCACCGCGTCCGCCGTGCCCTTCCTCCCGGCAGTCACTGCGCTCCCTCCCTCTCCCAGACCTCAGCAATTCTCATTTCCAACAGCGGGTCTGTAACTTCTTGCCCTCACGTTCATTTCACGCATCAAAGTGAACCGGCCAGTTGTCTCCGCGGCCGGCATCTGCATGTCAGCGGTTAATTATTGGCTTCTGTAGAGACTCTTTTCAGCTTTACAAACATACTTGAAAGAAGCTAAAAATCACACAACACCAGGTTATAGTCCAACGGGTTTATTTGGAAGCACTAACTTTCGAAGCGCTGCTCCTTCATCAGGTGGTTGTGGAGAATAAGATCGTAAGACGCAGAATTTATAGCAAAAGTTTACAGTGTGATGCAACTGAAATTATACATTGAAAAATACCTTGATTGTTGAGTGTTTCATCAATGATGTTTAGACTGATTGTAATCTAAAAAGTGAGATAACAGAGTCTTACTTCATGCAGTTTTTGAGCCAAGTATAATGTAACTCTGCAAGTACAAATTCACCCCACAAACGTATATGTATATGTGTGCATGTGGGTCTTTGTGTGTGTGTGCGTGTGTGTGTCTTGTCAGTCTGGGTTGGGGGTTGTGAGAGTGTATATGTGTGTGTATGTGAGTGTAGAATGTCTTAAGTCTGTGAGGGGATGCATGTGGGAGTGTGTGACTGTAGGAGTGTGTATGGGTGTGTGTGTCTGAGGTGGGGGGTTCTGTGTGTTTGAGAGAGAGTGTATAGTGGTCTAAGTCTCTGAGAGGGTGCATGTGGGAGTGTGTATGTCTGTAAGGGTGTGTGTGAGTGTCCGTGTATATGTGTGTCCATACGTTATGTGTGTGTATAGGAATGCCTGTGTTGTGTGTGTGTATAGTGCAATGGGTCACCTGTAGTGTGACATGAACCCAAGGTCCCAGTTGAGGCCCTCCCTGTGGGTACGGAACTTAGCTATCAGCCTCTGCTCAGTCTAAACATTATGGCACAGACAGAGAACACAGGGGGCTAACACCTTCAACATATTGTCTAGCTACCACCAATTGTTGCAGTTAACCTGAGAATGCAACTTTTTTTTAAAACGTTTTGTGATTTACACACGAAAGAAGTGAAACTATCATGGTATTCGAACAGATGAAAGGCTCAACAATCAAGGTATTATTCAATGTATAATTTCAGTTACATCACACTGTAAACTTTTGCTATAAATTCTCTGTCTTACAATTGTGTCCTCCACAACCACCTGATGAAGGAGCTAGTGTGCTTCCAATTAAACCTGTTCGACTCTAATCTTTTAGAATGGGCATGTTGGTTTCAGTTCTTTTATATGTAAAACCCAGAACTTTTTTAAAGTTACATTCTCAAGTGAACTTTAGCGGTGCTATGTCGGCCCAGATAATGCATTGAAGGTATGAAGTGCGCTGTGTGAGGCTGTCTGTGCCCATCTCATTGAAACCCATTGTACAGGGGATCCCCAGCTTCTGTTGCGACATTATAGATTTCTTACAGAAACTCAGCACCCACGGACCAGTCGAACCGGGAACATTCCTCGTTAGAATGGACATTTCAGCACTCTACACCAGCATCCCCCACAATGACGGAATCGCAGCAACAGCCTCAGTACTCAACACCAACATCTGTCAATCTCCGAGCACCGTCTACAACTCATCCGCTTTATCCTCGACCACAACGTTTTCACCTTTGACAAGCAGTTATTCATCCAGACACACGGAACAGCCATGGGGACCAAATGCGCATCCCAATATGCCAATGTTTTCATGCACAGGTTTGAACACGACTTCTCTATGCAGGACCTCCAACCAACACTATTCACCAGGTACATTGACATTTTCTTCCTCTGAACCCATGGTGAGGAGTCACTATTAAAGCTACACAGTGATATAAACAAGTTTCATCCCACCATCAAACTCACCATGGACTACTCTTTACTATCTGTCTCATTCTTGGACATGTGTATCACCATCAAGAATGGGCACCTCAGCACCTCACTCTACCGCAAACTCATGGATAACCTCACAATGCTACACTTCTCCAGCTTCCACCCGAAACATTAAAACAGCCATCCCTTATGGACAAGTCCTACGAATACACAGGATCTGTTCAGATGAGGAGGATCGTGACAGGCACCTGGAAGTACTCAAGGATGCCCTCATAGGAACGCGGTACGATGCTTAACTTATCGACCGCCAGTTCCGACGTGCCACAGCGAGGAACCGTAATGACCTCCTCAGGAGACAAGACACAACATGCAACCATCAGGTTGTCCAGTACTTCCCAGGAGCCAAAAAACTACGCCATGTTCTTCAATGAGGATGAGCACCTTGCCAAGACCTTCCCCACACCTCCACTGCTCACCTTTAAACAACCACCAAACTTCAAACAGATCACTGTTCGTAGTAAACTGCCTGGCTTTCAGGACAACTCCATACAACCCTGTCATGGTAGACGCTGCAAGACGTGTCAGAGTGTGGACATGGATACCACCATTACGCGTGGGGACACCTTCCACCATGTACAAGGCGGTACTCATCCGACTCAGCCAACGTTGTCTATCTTATGCACTGCGGGCACGGATGCCCTGAGGGATGATACATTGGTGAGACCGAGCAGAGGCTATGGCAACAGATGAATGGGCACCGCACAACAATCAACAGACAGGAATGTTCCCTCCCAGTTGGAAAACACTTCAACGTCTGGGGACATTTGACCTCGGACTTTTGGGTGACCATTCTCCAAGGTGGATTTCGGGACAGGCAGCAACAAAAGATGGCTGAGCAGAGGCTGATAGCCAAGTTCAGTATCCATGGGGATGGCCTCAACTGGGACCTTTCCCCTACCCTATGACTTGACATTTACCCCGACTAATGCATCTAACTTACACATCCCTGAACACTATGGACAATTTAGCATAGCCAATTCATCTGACCTGCACATCTTCGGATTGTGGGAGGAAACCCACACAGACACGGGGCGAACATGCAAACTCCACACAGACAGTCACCCCAGGCTAGAATAGAACCATGCTCCCTAGCATTGTGAGGCAACGGTGCTAACCACTGAGCCACCCCACATTGAGTTCTTCAATTTCTAATAACCTCAGCTCTCCACCCCACTTCCATTCCTTCCCCCCCCCTTCAGTTTCTCTCAACCATCTACCAAATTCATCCCTTCCATCGACCAACCCTCTACCTGTATTCACCCATCACCACCTTGCCCCCCCCCCCAACCTCCTTTATCTGCACCTACCCTTACACCCACCCCACTCCTGAAAAAGGGCTACACCTGAACTGTTGACTTCCCCAATTCCTGATGCTGCCTGGCTTGCAATGTTCTTCCAGTCTCCTGCTTGTCTACCTCATAGGACAAATGATCGATGTGAGACATTAGGTCAGGTAGCCACAAGATTGATGAAACGAGTAGACTTTAATGAATGTCTTTCTTACTCTTGTTGTCTCTCAGTGCTCCAAGACCATTAGAGTCTGCTTTGCCATTTAATGAAATCATGGCTGATCTAATATCCTCAACTCCACTTTCCTGTCTTTTCCCTATAACCTTTGATTCCTTTACTGATTATAAGAATTGAACACCAAGGATTCTTACCACTAACCACTACCAAAGACTACATTATGTGGACAGTGGAATTTGTCAGAATTGCTTTTCTAGTTACGACATGGGTTGCTCTCTATGGTTTTTGTATTTCTTGAAATCGGAAAATGGAGCAAAGGCTTTCAGTGAGCCAAGATCAAAACTTAGGACGGACAGCTGAAGGCATGATTAAATGTATGGATGGCCAAGATTAAACAAGCACAGAGGGAAGGAAGTGCTGAGGTCATAGAGGGATTGAAGAACAAGGATAAAATTTTTAAAGTCAAAATCTTTTTAAAATCAGGGGCCAGTGTTGATCAGTAAGCATTGTGGGGCATGGGAAGGCAGTCAGAATATCTTGGAGTAGTCAGGTAAAAGCAGGGATTTCAGCAGTAGATGAGATGAGACTGTCACGGAGAAGGATGATGTAGAGATGTTAGTAGGCAGTCTTATTGATTGTGCAGATTTGGGTTGAAAGCTCAACACAAATAGGACCAACATGATCATCACAGGCCTGCATCATTATTTTGAATAATGAAATCCCTCCAACAGTTATAAAAGTATACAATTCTACAGGCCTACCTATTCTGATAAGAGATTTTAAATGAGGTGTCATTCTGATAGACTTTCTCTGTATTTCTTGCAATGTTTTCATCATTTTAAGAGGGTTCCCCCAACCATGAGAGAGGTCAAAATTGGAGTGTTCTGGATGAGGCTAAACTAATGTCCTGTTCTCTTTTCTCAAGACTCCCACAGAATGCTAGTAAAAGATGCACCAGTGTTGGCTGTCCTTTGGGACGGCAAATGGTCATTCTTCATGCAAGTCAAACTAGTGAGTGTCAAGAGTTATTACAATCAAGTTCAATAACCTTACCTGATGTCTTTACATACTGGCATTTCCAGCAGAGGTCTCAAGATTTACCCCAGTGCCTCACAGAATTCTGCTAGCTAAAGTTAAAGTATGCTGAATTGAAGACAAGGAAGGGCTGATGCCCGAAACATCGATTCTCCTGTTCCTTGGATGCTGCCTGACCTGCTGCGCTTTTCCAGCAACACATTTTCAGCTCTGAATAGCAAATAGGAGGGTATTCTAAATGGCAGGACTTTACTGTCCTGGAAGGATTGATTTTGGGGCTCAACTGTTCACCATATTTATTAACATCGGGAATTGAATAGAAAACCACCTTTTTAAATTTGACAATGGCACAAAGTTAGATACCACCATAATCTGTGTAAGTGAAATTGATAAATGTAAGAGATCACATATTTTCTTTTTGGAAGTATAAACTGAAGTGGAGATGGGACTGCTATAGTTGAAAATAAACGGGAGAGTATTGCAACTTGAAAATCAAATGCTGCGTAGTGTTGAGCTGTGTGATTCGGTGTTGGTTTTTCAAGCGATAAGAGGAAGGATTCGATACTAAGCGGCAATGAAAATCTTCTGAGTTAAAGAAGTTCTGCCTGACGACCCGTTTCTAGCATCTGCAGTACCCACCTCCGCCCTTTGATTTATTAATGTTAAAAAATTGTAAATGCAAGGGCAGCAGTAGAGGAGAGAAACATGCAGAACCTACAAACAGAAAACATCAATTTCTCCCTCGCTTCCATTTCAGAAAAAGGCAGAAAAACCAAGAAAGCTTAAAATAATTAATTTTTAAACAAGAAAGGCCTAGGTCAACCTGATCAACATTCAAATCAAAGACGGACTCTACAGACAGCAGTGTTCATGCTAAAAAGAAAGCAAGGACTGTGAGAAAATAACTTTCCACCTTTTGGTCACAATTTTTCATTTTTAGAATTTTGTTTACCCTTTCTATATTCTTTTTCCACATGGTATATAGGTGAAGCAGTTTGAGTTTTTGTCTGTTTTTATTGTGATTGAGTGTTTAAAAGGGGGAAAGCTGCATAGTACTGGATTGGAAATCTTTTAATTTCTCCACACTTCTGCTGAATTGTGTTACAGTAAGTGGAGTTATTTAACTGTTAATGATGAAACTTGGTGTGAATTGTTTTTTTTCCTGAGTAGCAGTCAGTCAGGCAACTTGGTCATCGAAGATAAGAGCGGGAGTAGGCCATTTGACTCCTCAAGCCTGCTCTGCCATTCTGCATGATCATGGCTAATCATTGAGCTCAATATCCTAAACCTGCCCTTCCCCCATATCCCTTGACCTCTTAAGCCACAACAGCTTTACCTGTCTCCTTCTAGAAAACAAGATTTTGACCTCAACCACTTTCTATGGTAATGAATTCCACAGGCTCACCACTCTTTGGATGATGAAATTTCTTTTCATCTCAGTCCTAAAAGCTTTAACCCTTATCCTTAAACTATGATCCCCAGTCCTGAACTCCCCCACTTTCAGGAAAATCTATTTTGCATCTAACATATCTAGTCCTGTTACAATTTTATAGGTTTCTAGAGATTACCTCCCTGCATCTAAATATTGGTGAATACAATCTTAACCAACTCGACCTGTTCTCAAATGCCAATCCTACTATCCCAGGAATCAATTTGGTAGACCTTTACTGCATTCTCTCTACAGCAAGAACATCGTTCCTCTGAAAAGACCAAAACTGCACACAATATTCCAATGCCCTGTTTAATTGCAACACACCATCCTTATTCCTATACTTGAATCCTCTCGCTGTGAAGGCTAACACACAGTTTGTGTTCTTTACTGCCTGTACATGCTTATTTTCAGTGACTGGTGCACGAGGATGCTCGGGTCTCATTGAATATGCCTCTCTCTCAATTTACAGCCATTCAGGTAATAATCGTCCTTCCCACTTTTGCTATCAAAGTGGATCACTTCATATTTATCCACATTATATCGCATCTGCCATGCATTTGCCCACTCAATCAGACTGTCCGGATGACACATCACCGTGTCATCTCACAGCTCACCCTTCTACCCAGTTTTGTATCATATACAAATTTTGAGGTATTACATTTAATTCCCTCATCTAACTCATTGATATGTATTGTAAATAGCTGGGATTGTAGTTCTGATTCCTGTACTCAGTGCCTGCAATTCAGAAGAAGACCCATTTATTTGTACTTGTTGTTTCCTTCTGGTCTGCTAACCATTTTTTCTATCAATTTCATTCCACCACCCTCTTCCCACGTGCTTTAATTTTACACATCAATCTCTTAATTTGAGACTTTATCAAAAGCCTTCTGAAAGTCCAAATGAAACCACCTCCACAGGTTCTGCTGATCAACTCAACTGGTTACATCCTTGAGGAATTCCAGTGCACTTGTCATGCATGATATCCCTTTTGTAAATCCATGCGGACTGTGTCTGATTCTTCCACTGTTTTATAAGTGCTCTACTATAAAATCCTTGATAATAGACGAGTCCAGAACTAGAGGGCATAGGTTTAGGGTGAGAGGGGAAAGATATAAAAGAGACCTAAGGGGCAACTTTTTCATGCAGAGGGTGGTACGTGTATGGAATGAGCTGCCAGAGGATGTGGTGGAGGCTGGTACAATTACAACATTTAAGAGGCATTTGGATGGGTATATGAATAGGAAGGGTTTGGAGGGATATGGGCCAGGTGCTGGCAGGTGGGACTAGATTGGGTTGGGATATCTGGTCGGCATGGACGGGTTGGACTGAAGGGTCTGTTTCCATGCTGTACATTGCTATGACTCTATACTGCTGACATTAAGCTCAAGGTGTATGATTCCCTGTTTTCTCTGTGCATCCCTTTTTAATGGTGGGGCTCCATTAGTTACCCTGTAATCTACAGGAGCTGATCCAGGGTATAAAGAATCTTGGAACGTGAATACCAGTGCATCTGCTATTTCTTAGGCCAGTTCCTTAAAAACTTTGGGATGTAGATTATCAGAGCCTTGGGATCTATCCGACTTCAATCCCATCCATTTCCACAACATCATTTCTGTACTATTACAGATTTGCTTCAGTTCCTTCCTCTCATTAAACCATGTCTTCCCCATCATTTGTGGTACATAATTCATTTGCAATGTTTCATTGGGATTTTATATATTTTGTGATGACTGATGGAACAGCAGGGCACAGTCATCAGCACGCTCTCCCCAGTTAAATTGTTAAAATCACTACAGCCAGCTTATAGTCCAACGAGTTGATTTGAAAGTACAAGCTTTCGGGGCACTGCTCCTTCATCATTTGGATACAGAACTGGCTCAAAGGTAGAAGACAGAGGGTGGTGGTGGAGGGTTGTTTTTCAGACTGGAGGCCAGTGACCAGTGGAGTGCCACAAGGATCGGTGCTGGGTCCTCAACTTTTTGTCATTTATATAAATGATTTGGATGTGAGCCTAAGAGGTATAGTTAGTAGGTTTGCAGGTGACACCAAAATTGGAAGTGTACTGGACAGCGAAGAAGGTTACCACAGATTACAACACGATTTTGATCAGATGGGCCAATGGGCTGGGAAGTGGCAGATGGAGTTTAATTCAGATAAATGTGAGGTGCTGCGTTTTGGGAAAGCAAATCTTAGGAGGACTTATACACTTAATGGTAAGGTCCAAGGGAGTGTTGCTGAACAAAGAGACCTTGGAGTGCAGGTTCATAGCTCCTTGAAAATGGAGTTGCAGCTAAATAGGATAGTGAAGAAAGCATTTGGTATGCTTTCCTTTATTGGTCAGAGTATTGAGTACAGGAGTTGGGAGCTCATGTTCTGCTGTACAGGACATTGGTTAGGCCACTGATAGAGAATTGCATGCAATTCTGGTCTCCTTCTTATCGGAAGGATTTTGTGCAAGGGTTCAGAAAAGATTTACAAGGATGTTACCAGGGTTAGAGGATTTAAGCTATAGGGAGAAGTTAAATAGGCTGGGGCTGTTTTCCCTGGAGCGTCGGAGGCTGAGGGGTGACCTTATAGAAGTTTATAAAAACATGAGGGGCATGGATAGGATAAATAGACAAAGTCTCCTCCCTAGGGTGGGGGGTCCAGAACTAGAGGGCATAGGTTTAGGGTGAGAGGGGAAAGAGATAAAAGAGACCTAAAGGGGCAACTTTTCCATTCAGAGGGTGATACATGTATGAAATAAGCTGCCAGAGGAAGTGGTGGAGTCTAGTACAATTGCAACATTTAAAAGGCATCTGGATAGGTATATGAATAGGAAGGGTTTGGAGGGATATGGGGTGGGTGCTGGCAGGTGCAACGAGATTGCGTAGGATATCTGGTCGGCATGGACGAGTTGTCTGAAAGGTCTGTTTCTGCGCTGTACATCTCTATGACTCTGTGACTCTATAAATCTTTAATCACTTAGAGTGGATTGCAAGCTTTGATTCATTAATACGTAAATCCCAGAACATCTTTCAAGTCACATTCCCAAGATACCATATATACTCGTGTAAAAGTCACTTTTTTTAGACTATTTTTAAAGGTTCAATTTATAGGGTTGTCTATTACACGGACACTAGTTTTGAGGAGTCAAGGTTCATGCTGCAGTTCAAAATACCATATTATTAGCAGAATATGATTGATTTGATCGCTCAGCTAATCCAAGGTAAAGAAGAAAAACACTGAATTATGGTAGAGGTGATTACTGGATAAAAGCAAGAGAAACAAGAATGAATTACTAGTAGTAAATTTTATTTCCACATACAGGTACAGAAAGTTAACATGTCAAAGATTCGTTGGAATTCTGCAAAATCACACTGTTCACATCGTCATAGCCTGGTATAATGGCACACTTAAAATGAAACATTTATTAGATTCTGAATGGGTAAGTGACTTGAACCTTCATTCCAAATTCTTCCGTTTCCCTCCCATTTACACTCACATGTCATGAATCGCAGCAACATTAACAAGTTTGTTAAAGGATTAAAGATTTTTTTTTAGATTAAATTCCCGACAGCAAGGAAACAGGCCCTTCAGCCCAATACGTCCACACCGACCCTCCGAAGAGTAACCCACCCAAGACCTATTTTCCCTCTAACTAATGCACTAACACTGTGGTCAATTTAGCATGGCCAATTCACCTGGCCTGCATATCTTTGGATTGTGGGAGGAAACCCGCACAGACACGGGGAGAATGTGCAAACTCCACACAGAACAGTTGCCCGAGGCTGGAATTGAACTTGGGACCCTGGTATTGTGTAGTAGCAAATCTAACCACTGTACCACCGTGCCGCCTCATATATGTAGCTAATATATCGCACTTTTATTCAGATATAATGGCACAACTAAAATGATTAACTTTTTAGTGATGCTAACCTTTGGATGTATAGTGAGCAAAGTACAATAATACCGATAGACTAAGTACCCGTATGAGTGAATGAATGAATCAAAACGTGCTGTAGTAAACCGAGTGGGCAAAGTAGAGTTATGAATAAATGAAATGAATGACGGAATGAATAGAGATATAATATAGAAAACAAAGAGCGCTGAGTACAATTACCAGTATGAACGAATGAGTGCGATTGCGTGCAACCGTTTAATGGGAACATGCAGTTTCCTTTGTAAGAGGTTTATAATGCGATAAAATAGGGTCGACTTTTACATAAGATTATGGAAAATGCAAGATTTTCTGGCTAAAAATAAGGAGTCGACTTTTACATGAGATTGACTTTTGCACAAGTATATATGGTAACTTAAGGCTCAGACAATGCATTAAAGGTGTGAGGCTAGAGTCTGTCTATAGGCCAACCTTGAGTCAGACTATTCTATTTCCAAAATAGAAATTTATAAAATGTCGCATGGACTAACTGCCTCCAGATTGTGTGCTTTTTGAACAAAATAGAATGTATCTGCAAATACAAACCTGCAAATGCAAATTCACGCATAGACTTACATATATATGTGTGTGTGTCTGTGTGTGTGCGCGCGCGTGAATGAGTGTGACAGAGTGTATGCCTGTGAGAGTGTGTTTGTGTGTGTGTGTCTGAAAGAGAGGGTCTGCGTGAGTGTGATCGTGTGTAAGTGTGTGTATAGTGTAGTGGGGTCACCTGTAGTGTGACATAAACCCAAGATCCTGGTTCAGGCCATCCTCATGGGTACCGAACTCATCAGACTCAGCCTATCTCAGATCCTGCAGGCAAGGATGCCAAGCAGATGCTACAACATTGGATGAATGGACACTGAACAACAATCATCACAAAGGGATGCTCGCTCCCAGTCTGGGAACACTTCAGCAGTCAGCGACCTTCAGCGTCAGATCTTCAGGTGACCATCTTCCAAGGTGGACTTTGGGCTACATAACAATGCAAAGTCACTGAGCAGAAGCTGGTAGCCAAGTTCGATACCCATGAAGATGGCCTCAATAGGGACCTAGGGTTTATATCACACTACAGGTGACCCCACTACACTATACACACACACACTTTTGCGCACGCTCTCCCTCTCTCCCACACACATACTCTCTTCTCTTCTCTCTCTCTCTCTCTCTCTCTCTCTCTCTCTCTCTCTGTTTGTCTCTCTCTCACACACACACACACACATGCACACACACATATAAGTCTATGGGGTGAATTTTCATTTGCAGATTTGTATTTGCAGATAAATTCTATTTTATTCAAAAAGCACACAGTCTGTATGCAGTCAATCCATGTAACATTTTATAAATTCCTACTTTGGAAATAGAACCAGTCTGACTCAAGGTTGGACTATAGACAGACTCTAACCTCACACCTTTAATGCATTGTTTAAGCTGAGATGTCACCACTTTTAATAGAATCTTAAGTTATCTCAGGAATGTGACTTGAAAGAAGTTCTGGAATTTACATATTAATTCATTGAAACCTGCAATCCACTTTAAGTGATGAAAGACTTAACAGCAATCTAGGTTTGTTCAAAATATCACATCAGTTGTATGATACTTTGATCTTTTACTATACATTCTGTGTCCTATGACCCTGCCTCACGAGCTACCTGATGAAGGAGCAGTGTTTTAACAACTTGTACTTCCAAATAAATCAGTTGGACTATAACCTGGTGTTGTGTGATTTTTAACTTTGTCCACCCCAGTCCAACACCGACTCCTCCACATCACAGTTAAATCGTAACATAAATGCATAGGAAAAACGGTGGAATACAGGCAAATGTGAGGTAAGCTATGCATCCATTGGATAGAACAGACTTCTTTCCAAATTGAAAGAGGCGACAGATGGTGAGGGTCCAAAGGAACTTGGGGTCCAGGTACATAGATTTTTAAAATATGCTAGATCGGTACAGAAAATAATCAAAAAAGCTAAGAGAATGCTGGTATTTATATCTGGAAGAATTGAACACAAGACAGTAGACATTATGCTGACAGCTGTACCAAGCTCTGGCTGGATTACACCTGCAAGACTGTAATCTCTGCTGGGTACCACAGTTTAGGAAGGATATACTAACTTTGGGAATAGTGCAAAATAGATTTACCAAAATGATGCCTGGGTCAAAGAGTTAAATTGGAGCAAGACTTAGGGTGGCAAGTACATAAAATTATTCTGGCTGTGGGAATTTCATGGTTCATAAACAAGTGTGGCGCTATATCATGAGAATGTCCGAGCTAGCCAAACCCTAAAGTACATAGTTAACAATCACACAACACCATGTTATAGTCCAACAGGTTTAATTGGAAGCACTCTAGCTTTCAGAGCGCTGCTTCTTCATCAGGTGGTTGTGGATACACGATTGTAAGACACAGAATTTATCGCAAAAGTTTACAGTGTGATGTAACTGAAACTACACATTGAAAAATACCTTGATTGTTTGTTAAGTCTGTCATCTGTTAGAATGACCATGTTAGTTTCACATGTAAATCACAAAACATTTTTTAAAACTTACATTCTCAGGTGAACTTTAACAATTGGCGTCAGCCCAGGTAATGTGTTAAAGGTGTTAACCCCCTATTTGCTGCTGTCTGTACCATAATGTTTAGACTGATTCTAATCTAAAAAAATGAATTAACAGAACCTTACATGGATTCATGCAGTTTTTGAGCAAAGTACAATGTAATTCTGCAAGTACAAATTCACCCCACAAACGTGTATGTGTATGTGTGCATGTGGGTGTGTGTATGTGCATGTGGGTGTGAGTGTGTGTGTGCGCGCGCGTGTGTATGTGTACAAGTGAGTGTAAAGGGGTCTAAGTGTGTGAGAGGGTGCACATGTGAGTGTGGGAGTCTGTAGGTGTGTGTGTGTGTGTGTGTGTGTATATAGGAGAGTCTGTGTGTCTGTATAATGCAATGGTGGTCACCTGTAGTGTGACATGAACCCAAGGTCCTGGTTGAGGCCTTCCCTATGGTTATTGAACTTAGCTACTAGCCTCTGCTCTGCCACTTTTCACTGCTGCCTGGCCCGAAGTCCACCTTGGAGGATGGTCACCTGAAGGCCGGAGGTCGAATGTCCTGGACCACTGAAGTGTTCTCCAACTGGGAGGGAACCCTCCTGTCTGTTGATTGTTGTGCTGTGCCCATTCACCCATTGCCGTATGAACGGATGAGTGGGCATTGAACAACAATCAACAGACAGGAGGGTTCCCTCCCAGTTGGAGAACACTTCAAGACATTTGATCTCGGACCTTCGGGTGACCACCCACCAAGGTGGACTTCGGGACAGGCAGCAGCAAAAAGTGGCCGAGCAGAGGCTGATAGGTAAGTTCGGTACCCATCGAGAGGGCCTCAACCAGGACCTTGGGTTCGCGTCACACTACAGATGGCCACCATTGCACTATACAGACAGACAGACCGACACTCCTACACACACACAAACACACAGACACACACACACAGGCACTCTCACATACTCCTACAGACACACAAACTCACACACTTACACCCCTTTACACTCAGACACACACATATATACACTCTCTCTCACAGACACTCACAAACCCCCACCACACATACACGCAAACACACATGCACGTGCACACACACACATACACACACTCACATGCACACATGTGGGGTGAATTTGTACTTGCAGATCTACATTGTACTTTTCTCAAATACTGCATGAATCCATGTAAGGTTCTGTTAATTCATTTTTTAGATTAGAATCAGCCTAAACATTATGGCACAGACAGCAGCACACAGGGGGCTAACACCTTCAACACGTTATCTGGGCTGACACCAATTGTTGAAGTTAACCTGAGAATGTAAGTTTTAAAAAAGTTTGTGATTTACATATGAAAGAAGTGAAACTAACACGGTCATTTTAACACATGAGAGACTTAACAAACAATCAAGGTATTTTTCAATGTATAGTTTCAGTTACATCACACTGTAAACTTTTGCTATAAATTCTGTGCCTTACAATTGTGTCCTCCACATCCACCTGATGAAGGAGCAGCATTCCGAAAGCGAGTGTTTCCAATTAAACCAGTTGGACTAGAACCTGGTGTTATGTGATTTTTAACTCTGTACACCCCCGTCCAAAACTGGTATTTCCAAATCATGTCTAAAAGACATGATTGTTAGGGTAGGTCTGTGGCTGGTGATGAAGGAACCAACAAGAGGGAACAACACGGTTGACCTCAGTGTCACCAATCTACCCGCCATAAATACGTGTGTCGATGGCAGTATTGGCCGGAGAGACCAGTGGACAGTCATTGTGAAGTTAAACTCTCCACATTGAGGGTATCCTTCATTATGTTGTGTAGCCCTATCATCATGGTAAATGGGATAGATTTCAAACCGATCTAGCATTCCATAAGTGAGCATCTAAAAGACACTGTGGGCTACAGCAGCATCATAATTATATTCAAGCATAATTTGTCATCTTGAGAAGATGATAGTGAGCTGGCTTCTTGCACCGCTGCTATCCGTGTGGTGCAGGCACATTGACACTGCTGTTAGAGAGGGATTTTCTGGATTCTTAAGGTATAAAAGTAGAATTAAGCCGCTCGGCTCTTTGAGACAGCTCCACCATTTGATCATGGCTGATATGTTTCACAATCTCAATTCTTCTGTTTGCTCTCCATAACCTTTGATCCCACTAATCAAGAACTATCTCTGTCTTAAATGACTTGGCCGTCACAGACTTTTGCAACAATGAGTTCCATAGATTCACCACCTTGTCACTGAAGAAATATCTCCTCATTTTACTTCTAAAAGGTTATCCTTTCACTCTGAGGAAAAACTCAGTGGGTTTGACAGGAATATACTGTCTCCTGACTCTCATCTCATTCTTGAAGACTACCCATTTTCCAGCTATCCCTTTACCTGCAAACGTCTTCTCTCAATCAGCTTTTGGAAGTTCTTGCCTACTACTGTCAAAAGTAGCTTTCCTCCAATTTAGAACTTCAACTTTTAGATCTGGTCTATCCTTTTGCATCACCATTTTTAAACAAATAGAATTATGGTTGTTGGCCCCAAAGTGCTCCCCCACTGACACTTCAGTCACCTGCCCTGCCTTATTTCCCAATAGTAGGTCACGTTTTGCACCTTCTCTAGTAGGTACATCCACATACCAAATCAGAAAGTTTTCTTGTACACACTTAACAAATTCCTCTCCATCTAAACCCTTAACACTATGGCCATCCCAGTCTATGTTTGGAAAGTTAAAATCCCCTACCATAACTGCCCTATTATTCTTACAGATAACTGAAATCTCTTCACACATTTGTTTCTCAATTTTCAGCTGACTATTAAGGGGTCTATAATGCAATTCCAATAAGGTGATCATCCCTTTCTTATTTCTCAGTTCCACCCAAATAACTTCCTTGGATGTATTCCTAAGTACAGCTGTAATGCTATTCCTTATCAAAAACCCCCGCTCTTCTCTTGCCTCCCTTTCTATCCTTTCTGTAGCATTTGAATCCTGGAACATTAATCTGCCATCCTGCCCATCCCTGAGCCATGTTTCTGTAATTGCTATGATATCCCAGTCCCATGTTTCTAGCCATGCCCTGAGTTCATCTGCCTTCCCTGTTAGGCCTCTGGCATTGAAGTAAATGCAATTTAATTTACCAGTCCTACCTTTTTCTCTGCTTTGTTCCTGCCTGCCCTGACTGTTTGACTCGCTCCTTTTCCCAACTGTACCAGTCTCAGATTGATCTTTTTCCTCACTATTTCCCTGGGTTCCACCTGCAACCCCCCCCCCCCCCAATCTAGTTTAAATCCTCCCAAGCAGCTCTCAAAAATCTCCCTGCCAGTATTAGAGCCCTTCCGATTCATAAGCAATCCGTCCTTCTCATACAGGTCACTTCTACCCCAGAAGAGAAATCAATGATCCAAAAATGTGAACCCTTCCCCCCTGCACCAACTCCTTAGCAACGCATTCATCTTCTCTATCCTCCTATTCCTACCATCACTAGCTTGTAGCACCAGGAGTAATCTAGATATTAGGTAAAAACAATGACTGCAGATGCTGAAAACCAAATACTGGATTAGTGGTGCTGGAAGAGCACAGCAGTTCAGGCAGCATCCAACGAGCAGCGAAATCAACGTTTCGGGCAAAAGCCCTTCATCAGGAATAAAGGCAGTGAGCCTGAAGCATGGAGAGATAAGCTAGAGGAGGGTGGGGGTGGGGATATCCAATCCCTCTACACCTCCATTCGCCATGACCAGGGCCTCCAAGCCCTCCGTTTTTTCCTCTCCAGACGTCCCCAACAGTACCCTTCCACTGACACTCTCATTCGTTTGGCTGAACTGGTCCTCACCCTTAACAATTTCTCCTTTGAATCCTCCCACTTCCTCCAGACCAAAGGCGTAGCCATGGGCACACGTATGGGCCCCAGCTATGCCTGTCTCTTTGTTGGCTATGTAGAACAGTTGATCTTCCGTAATTACACCGGCACCACTCCCCACCTCTTCCTCCGCTACATTGATGACTGCATTGGCGCCACCTCGTGCTCCCGCGAGGAGGTTGAGCAATTCATCAACTTCACCAACACATTCCACCCTGACCTTAAATTTACCTGGACTATCTCTGACACCTCGCTCCCCTTCCTGGACCTCTCCATCTCCATTAGTGACGACCGACTTGACACTGACATTTTTTACAAACCCACTGACTCCCATAGCTACCTGGATTACACCTCTTCCCACCCTATCTCTTGCAAAAATGCCATCCCGTATTCCCAATTTCTCCGCCTCCGCCGTATCTGCTCCCAGGAGGACCAGTTCCACCATAGGACACACCAGATGGCCTCCTTTTTTAGAGACCGCAATTTCCCTTCCCACGTGGTTAAAGATGCCCTCCAACGCATCTCGTCCACATCCCGCACCTCTGCCCTCAGACCCCACCCCTCCAACCGTAACAAGGACAGAACGCCCCTGGTGCTCACCTTCCACCCTACAAACCTTCGCATCAACCAAATCATCCACCGACATTTCCGCCACCTCCAAAAAGACCCCACCACCAGGGATATATTTCCCTCCCCACCCCTTTCCGCCTTCCGCAAATACCGTTCCCTCCGTGACTACCTGGTCAGATCCATACCCCCCTACGACCCACCCTCCCATTCTGGCACTTTCCCCTGCCACCGCAGGAACTGTAAAACCTGTGCCCACACCTCCTCCCTCACCTCTATCCAAGGCCCTAAAGGAGCCTTCCACATCCATCAAAGTTTCACCTGCACATCCACCAATATCATTTATTGTATCCCTTGCTCCCGATGTGGTCTCCTCTACATTGGGGAGACTGGGTGCCTCCTCGCAGAGCGCTTTTGGGAACATCTCCGAGACACCCGCACCAATCAACCAAACCACCCCGTAGCCCAACATTTCAACTCCCCCTCTCACTCTGCCGAGGACATGGAGGTCCTGGGCCTCCTTCACCGCCACTCCCTCACCACCAGACGCCTGGAGGAAGAACGCCTCATCTTCCGCCTCGGAACACTTCAACCCCAGGGCATCAATGTGGACTTCAACAGCTTCCTCATTTCCCCTTCCCCCACCTCATCCTAGTTTCAAACTTCAGCTCAGTTACTGTCTCCTTGACTTGTCCAACCTGCCTATCTTCTTTTCCATCTATCCACTCCACCCTCTCCTCCTTGACCTATCACCTTCATCTCCTCCCCCACTCACCCATTGTACTCTATGCTACTCTCTCCCCACCCCCACCCTCCTCTAGCTTATCTCTCCATGCTTCAGGCTCACTGCCTTTATTCCTGATGAAGGGCTTTTGCCCGAAACGTTGATTTCGCTGCTCGTTGGATGCTGCCTGAACTGCTGTGCTCTTCCAGCACCACTAATCCAGTAATCTAGATATTACTAGCCTTGAGGATCTCCTTTTTAAATTTCTACCTAAGTTTCTATATTCTCCCTTCAGAATCTCATCCTTTTCCCTTCCTATGTCATTGGTTCCAGTGTGTACAATGACCTCCTCTTCGTCCTTTTCCCCTTTGAGAACATTCTACACCATCTCTGAGATAACCTTGATCCTGGCACCAGGGAGGCAACAGACCATTCTGATTTTTTGCTGCTGGCCACAGAAATGTCTGTCTGTGCCTCTGACTGGAGAGTCCCTCTCACTATCGATTGCTTGGAACCAGACATACCCCTCATTATATTAGAGTCAGTCCCAATATCAATGCTTGGAGTATTGCATATGGTTCTGGTCGCTGCATTATGGGAAGGATGTGGAAGCATTGTAAAGGGTGTAGAGCAGATTTACCAGGATGTTGCTTGGTATGGAGGGAAGGTCTTATGAGGAAAGGCTGAGGGAATTGAGTTTGTTTTCGTTAGAGAGAAGAAGGTTAAGAATTGACTTAATAGAGACATACCAAGATGATTAGAGGATTAGATAGGGTCAACAGTGAGAGCCTTTTTCCTTGGATGGTGATGGCTAACACGAGGGGGGATAGCTTTAAATTGAGGGGTGATAGATATAGTAGAGATGTCAGACATAGGTTCTTTACTTAGACAGCAGTAAGGGTGTGGAATACCCTGCCTGCAACAGTAGTGGTCTCTCCAACATTAAGGGCATTTAAATGGTCATTGGATAAACATATGGATGATAATGGAATAGTGCAGGTTAGATAGTCTTAAGTTTGGTTTCACAGGTCAGCGCAACACTGAGGGCCGAAGAGTCTGTAATGTTCTATGTTTTATGTTCAAAAACTTGGCTGTTCATGCTACATCCCCCTGTGAGTCCATCACCCCCTACATTTTCCAAAACAGCATACTTGTTTGAAATGGGGACAGCCACAGGGGATTCCTGCACATCCTGCCTACCCCTCCTGCCTTTCCTGGAGTTGACCCATCTACCTGACTGTATCTGCGGCTTTTCTTCCTTCCTATAACTGCCATCCATCACGCCCCCAGCTCTTGTAAATTCCTCATTGCCTATAACTGCCACTCCAACCAATCCATGTGATCTGATAGGATTTGCAACTAAAGACACTTCGTGCAGACATAGTCATCAGCAGTAACATGGAAACTCTTCCTAAACTCCCACATCTGACAGGGATATCACATCACTCTACTAAAGGCCATCTTTACCACTTCACAATCAACAGACCTAGAAAATAGCACAGTATTTTTGCTCTAAAACAGTACTCCAGGTCAACTTAGTACTTGTGGTTTATATTTTCTAATATTTAATCAAGAGACAGACATATAATCAAGAAAGAACCCGCTCTACTCACTACTATAGACTTACACCAAGGCTACAGTTAAAAATCTAATCCCTTATCTGTTCATGTACTGTGAGCTCTCCCACATGTTTCTAACTTTAAGCAGAAATTAAGGCAGAAATTAAGACAAATGTTGAAAAATGCACATTATTTTATTTTAATTTGTGAATATAGTTATTGATTTATTTTGTTAACGCTGTTAATGTTCAAACTAAATGACATAAGCTATTTGACTATGGAGAGAACAGGGCTAAAGTGAAATTTTTAAACATGTAATGTAATGTAATATTAAATGTAATGTAAAATGGACAGCACTAGACCATGTCATTAAAGGATGATCCACCTTAGTCTATTAATTGATATGTCTTGAATGAGAGGAGAAAATACATATAAATCTTAATAACTTGAAATCTTACATCCCATTACAAGAAATTAAATGGAAAATATTGTAAAAAAAGCAGGAACTGGAGGATTTGGGAAATCAATTTTGCTAAATATTGGCAGTATGAGATTTAACTATTGTCCCTAGTCTGCCACAAGAGGGCAGCAAATCGTGATTCCAAGATTGTTCGCCCATTCTTAGTTCTTTGCGTGACCATGAGGTTCCCCCATTTTCTGATTGAGACTTTTACAGCTTGGCTTTCAAAGTTCGAAACAAGAGACTAAGAGCACAAGCAAGTGGTGAGAACAAAAGGAACATAGGTAAGAAAATTAAATCAGTATGACATATCTGAGGTAATCAATACACCTTTATACAGTGGTCTCACTATCCTGGAATCACCATCTGAAGACTGATCAATATTTGTTATAGGTCTTCTTGGCTAAAACAATCCCATAAATTGCACTTATTTTTTCATTTAGAGCTAGTAATTTACTGATATTTCATACGTAATGATTTAGATTATTTGCACAATGTTTTGAACCCTACAATGGGAATGAATAGAGTTCAACTCAACAATGTCTCAATCTGACAAAATAGTGTTCCAAGGCAGAGGGTGGTGGTAAGCGAGCTGTTTGTGAGACTGTAGGCCAGTGTCCAGTGCCATCCCACATGGATCAGTGCTGTATCCTGTTTTTCATGATATTTATAAGCAATATCGAAAAAGATGTGGGGAGGATAATAATTAAGTTTGTGGATGACATGAAGATTGGTCGAATAGTTGACAGGATTGGTCAGGACAAGATTGAATAATGTTAGAAGGAATTTAAATTTGATAAATGTAAGGTGATGCACTTTGGAACAAGTGACAGGGAAAGGGAATACTCAATAAATGGCAAAACACTAGGAAGCTCAGAGGAACAGATGGGAGGGATTAATTAACAGGGTAGTTAAGGTTAGACTAGATTCCCTACAGTATGGAAACAGGCCCTTCAGCCCAACAAGTCCTCACCAACACTCTGAAGAGTAACCCATCCCCCTCTGAATAATGCCCCTAACGTTATGGGCAATTTAGCACGGCCAATTCACCTGACCTGCACATCTCTGGACTGTAGGAGGAAACCCATGCAGACACAGGGAGAACGTGCAAACTCCACACAGACGGTCGCCCAAAGCTGGAATCAAACTCGGGTCCCTGGTGCTGTGAGGCAGCAGTGCTAACCACTGAGCCACCATACCACCCCAAAGGGGATATGCAAGACGCTTGCCTTTATCATTGCAGCATAGATTATAGAAGCACAGAGGTTATATTGGAGTAGTACAAAGCTTTGGTTAGGCTACAGTTGGAGAACTATGTGCAGTTCTGGTTGCCTCACTATAGAACGATGTGATTGCACTAGAGTGGGTGTGAAGGAAATTCACTTGGATGTTGTCTGGATGGATCACTTTATCTATGAAGAGAAGCTGGATAAGCTTAACTTGTTTTCTTTGGAGCAGAGTAAGGCTCAGAGGGAACTTGATTGAGCCGTATAAGATAATGAGGGACATGGACTGTGTGGATAGAAAGTAGCTGCTCTCCTAAGTTGAAAGGTCAATAACAAAAGGGCATCATTTTAAGGTGAAAGACAGGAGACTTAGAGGGGATTTGGGAAAATAATTTTTACCTAAACGGTAGTAAGAATCTGCCTGGAAGGTTAGTTGAAGCAGAAAATCTTACAACTTTTAAAAAGTACTTGCATGAGTGTTTGAAATGTAACATTTAAGACTATGGGCCAAGTGCTAGAAAATGAGACTAGTGTCGATTTACAGTAGTTTTGTAAATGCAGCCCCGATCAATTGAACGGCCTCTTCTGCACTGTGTGATTCTATATTAAAACTTTAAAACATGCTGTTCTATGACAGCAATTTTATTGCTTTGAATTAAGCTAAGATAGAAACAACTCCAAAATGAGGAAGACTTTGATTGGAACTGTTGCTGCAATCAAACATTCTTCGGGTTAGGTTGTACATGTCCACTGGGCTGAATACATCTAAGAATGTATAAACAGGAATAACCTTCAGTTCGACAGTTTTTTCAACGTGTAAATGTTTTATAGAGTTCTTTTTTAGCGAGAAAATATAACATTCAGATACAAAGAGGAAGATTATGAGAGCTGAACCAAGCTTTCTATTCTAAGTAAAATATTAATGAAGAGAAATAATGGAGAGGTGTAAGAGGAATTGGGACAGAGGTACAAAGATCCCAGTGCTATTGAACTTAAAGGTCAAGGAGAACTGGTGTTGCTGGACAGGTTTACCGTGATAGGTAGGCTGGGGCCATGGACAGACAAGAACGTCAAGTTAATGTGTTGGAGATCTGAGAAACATTAGAGGTCTGGAGGCCAGGTGATGACTGTTACACAAGACTTTGTGCTGGCTAAGGAATGGACAACAGCGATGTGAATGAGCTGCTTTTGAAGAGTACAGAATCAAAGAATCCCTTGGCAGATGAAAAATAAGTAGACAAGGATTTCAGCAGCAGTTGGGCTGAGATACAGAATGTTAGAGTTGGGATTAGTTGGTCTTTGTGTTAGGGAAGTTTCGAAACCTCAGTTCAGTTTTGAAGCGTAAACCAAGATTACAAATAGTCTGGTTCAGTCTGAGACAGAGCCCTGGAGAATATAGTCAGACTTGACGACACAGAGGTTTTAGCAGGGCAACTCACGGTCTTCAGAATTTTTAACTAGAGGAACATTTGGCTTAACCATGACTTGATGTTGGACAAAGCAGTGTGTCAGTGAAGACGTTGTGGAGAAATAAAGTAAACCGGAAGAACTGCAGGTGGTGGAGATCTGAAACAAAAACAGAAATTGCTGGAAGAAATATGCAGTTCTGGCAGCCTCTGTAGAGAGAAAGCAGAGTTAACTTTTCAGGTCCAGTGACCCTTCTTTAGAATTGGAGAAATATAGCCAGGAATCATCAGCATATGTTGTCAATAAGGGGCAGTGACAAATACTCCTGCTCTGCAATCCTTACCACAAAGAGGAAGCTAAATTACAGTAACAGGAATTCTACAACCTCCACATTATCCTTTGAGTCACTAATATCCTGACTTGGGCAACAATCTGTACCTTCATGTATATTTAGAGAGAAGTAATGATTCTGGGCGCGTCAGAGAGGGAGTGTAGATTATTTGTCTTAATCAGCAAGGGTTGGAAAAGATGAGCAATCAGTTTCATATCTTAGTTACAAAGAAATCAGAGAGCCTCTTCAACTTAATGTAGGAATTGGTAGGGAGAGGAGTTTAAGGAATTGGTCAGTGTTAAAGTAAAGACGCTTGATGTAATTGATGCTCTTGGGAGGTGGAGGGTGGAGAGATTTGGAAATTGGTGAAGTCGATGTTGATGCCATTGAGTTGTGTGGGATTCTATCAGGTGAGGTCAATTCTCAGAATTTAAGTGGTTAAGCCAGCTGTGGGACAGATTCTCTTGTGTTTCCCTTTTCAAATAGGCCCTTATTGTGAGCTTGAGTCGAAAAGTGTGGCGCTGGAAAAGCACAACAGGTCAGGCAGCATCCGAGGAGCAGGAGAGTCGATGTTTTGGACACAAGCCCTTCATCAGGAATGTGGGGGGGGAAGGGGGCTGAGAGATAAATAGGGGGTTTGGGATGGGCTGTGGGGAAGGTGGCAGGGATGGCAATAGGTTGATACAGGTAGCTGGTGATTGTGGAGATTGGTAGGTATGGTGGAACGGATAGGTGGGGAGGGAGATGGGCAGGTAGGTTAGGTCAGGAGGGCAGTGCCAAATTGGAGGGTTGGATCAGGGATGAGGTGGAGGGTGGAGAGATTTGGAAATTGGTGAAGTCGATGTTGATGCCATGTGGTTGTAGAGTCCCAAGGTGGAAGATAAGGCGTTCTTCCTCTATTTGCCAGACAGGTTTGGTTTGGAGGTGGAAGAGGCCCAGGTTTTGCATGCCCTTGGGGGAGTGGAGGGGGAGTTGAAGTGGTTGGCCACAGGGCATTGGGGTTGTTTGATGCATGTGGATCTGAGATGTTTCCTGAACTGCTCGGTGAGTTGACACTTGGTCTCCCCGATGTAGAGGAGATCTCGTCAAGGGCAACAGATGCAGTAACTGAGGTGGAAGAATGTGCAGGAAAATATCTGCCGGATATGAAAAGATCCTTTCGGGCCTTGTACGGAAATGAGGGGGGAGATGTGGGCACAGGTTTTACACTTTGTGTGGTGGCAGGGGAAGTTGCTGGGAGTAGAGAGTTGGTTGGTGGGGGACATGGACCTAATGAGGGAGTCGTGGAGAGACTGGTCTCTACAGGACGCAGATAGGGGTGTGGAGAGAAATACATTTTTAGGTGGTGGAGTCTGATTGTAGGTGGCGAAAATAGCGGAGGATAATGCACTCTATCCGGAGATTAATGGTGGAAGGTGAGGACCAAGGAGGTTCTATCTTTGTTGCGTTTGGACTGGTGGAGTTCAAGGGCAGAGGCATGGGAATTGGAGGAGATGCATTGGAGGCCTTGTTGATCACATGGGTGGAGAAATTGCAGTCCTTGAAACAGGAGGACATATGGGAAGTTGTGGAGTGAAATTGCTCCGCCTGGGAGCAGATACAGTGGAGGCAGAGGAATTGGGAGTAAGGGATTATGAGCTGAGCAGACGTAGCAGATGGTGAAGCTTTAGTTTGAATGACAGTATCATAAGGATGGGAGGAGGTCATGCAGATGCTCAATCCTATTCCGTAATTCAACGTAATTATGGATGAACTGCTGCCTTAGTTCATAAATGTGCTCTTGCCCATTCCCTTACTACATTTTGCTGACAGAAATCGATCAGTTTTAAATTTAACAATTGATAAGCATTAATTTGTAGAGATGATGATTCAGGACAAAATTAACAGATGTAGACAATAAATGTGGAATCATGAAGAAATATTAACGAGGATTAATAAGAGTAAATCACCTTTATCTAATCTGTTTAAGTTTTTTTTGTTGAGGTGACAGGGAGGCTTGAAGCTAATCATGTTGTTGATGAAGCATAGATGATATGAATGGTTGTGTTCAGATCGGAGGAAGCTGCTTGTAGAGTTCCCCTGGGATTATTGTTCAGATCATTGCTTTTCTATTGCATATAAATGTCCTGGAATCGGGTGTGCTGTGCAGAGGAGCATGGAGGGAGTGATGGAATGGAAAGATAAGTGTGAAGTGATTCATTTTGATTGGAGGAATGAGGAGAAACAATGTAAAATAAGGGGTACAATTATAAAGGGGATGCAGGGGAACTTGGAACAGTCTCATTAGCTTCCATCTCTAGCTAGGCTGGCCAGTGCCTTAAACAGTGGTTGCTCCATGGCTCACTGTTCAATGGTGTGCTTTGGAAGATTAGAGCCCAGGCTAGCAGCTGTGAAGTGTGCTGGTTTGTTGAGCTGCAAGAACCAGTAGGTGAAATGCCTAGGCCAAGCCTGGGATCATTAATGTGCCTGCTAAAAGTATAGTCATCTACTAATTAAGGTTATCAAATAGTGGTTTATAAATTCATGAGAGCCACCGATAGGGTAAATTGACAAGGTATTTTTTCCTGGGGATGGGGGAGTCCAGAACTAGAGGGCATAGGTTTGGGGTGAGAGGGGAAAAGTTTAAAAAGTACCTAAGGGGCAACTGTTTCACGCTGAGCATGGTCCATATGTGGAATGAGCTGCCAGAGGAAGTGGTGGAGGCTGCTACAATTACAACATTTAAAAGGCACCTGGATGGGTATATGAATAGGAAAGGTTTAGAGAGATATGGGCCAAATGCTGGCAAATGTGAGTAAATTAGTTTGGGATATCTGGTCAGCATGGACAAGTTGGACCGAAGGATCTGTTTCTATGCTGTACTATGACTATGACTATGCATTGCTCAGTGATACAAAAAAAGTTTGCTAACTGTGATCTAGGACCACAATCATTGGAACATGGTCAGAGATCCATAAATAGCATATTTATTTGATAACTATTTTTGTTTTAAGCTTACAAAACAAAAGTAAATTCAGACAGAATATGTTTTAAATAATAATGTGGCAGCTAATGAGCATAAAGCCAGTTAATACCTGATTACATTTCCATTTGTAACATGCAAAAAGAAGAATTATTTAAGTGCAAGCACTATTGTGTTGCAAACAAATGATGGCAATCTTATTTGCTTTGCCCTATTAACTACAAGACGTTTGACTCTTCTAGTAAATTGTTTCGTGCTTCTGTGGATTCCTTGATAACAACTTATATTTATATATGACTTAGAGATGCCGGTGTTGGACTGGGGTGTACAGCCGCACCCTGTTCAGCCTCTCCCTATAGCTCAAATCCTCCAACCCTGACAAAATCCTTGTAAATCTTTTCTGAACCCTTCCAAGTTTCACAACATCCTTCCGATAGGAAGAAGACCAGAATTGCACGCAATATTCCAAAAGTGGCTTAACCAATGTCCAAAAGCACATGCAACGTGACTCAACAACTACCACCCAGTAGCTCTGGCCTCCACAATCATGAAATGGTTTGAGAGGCTGGTCATGGCCCACAATGACTGAAGCCTCCCAGCCTGCCTCAATCCCCTACAATTTGCCTACCAACATAACAGGTTCACAGCGGATGCCATTTCCCTAGCCCTGCACTGACCCCTGGAACATCTGAACATTAAAGACACGTATGTCAGGCTCCTACTCATTGACAACAACTCCACTTTCAACATCATAATCCCTACCAGACAAAACTCAAAATTGCAAGTCCTAGGTCTCGGCTCAGCCCTCTGCAACTGGATCCTCAGCTTCCTGACCAATAGACTCCAATCATTGAAGATAGGACAACTGCACCTCCTCCACAATAATCCTCAACACTGGTGCCCCTCAAGGATATATTCTCAGCCCCCTGCTGTAATCCCTGTACACCCACGATTGTGTTGCCAAATTCCATAGGAATGCCATCTACAGGTTTGCTGACGATGCTACTGTGGTAGAACGGATGTCAAACAACGATGAGTCAGAAGGAGATTCAAGTGCTTGGTGTCATGGTGCAATGATAACAATCTCTCTCTCATTGTCATCAGAACAAAAGAGCTGATCATTGACTTCATGAAGAAAGGCGGAGGACACGCGCCCATCTACATCAATGGAGCGGAGGTGGAGAGGCTTGAGAGTGTCAAGTTCCTAGGAATGATGATAATCGACAATTTGCCCTGGACTTCCCATATAGATGTGACAATCAAGAAGGCTCAACAATGTCTCTTGTTCCTCTGGTGGCTTAAGAAATTCATCATGTCCATAAGGACCTCCACCAACCTTTACAGATGCACAGTAGAAAGCATTCTATTCTGGTGCATAACGGCCTGGTACAGCAACCGCTCTGCCCAGGACTGTAAGAAACTATAGAAGGTTGTGAGCACAGGTCAGACCATCATGGCAACCAACCTCCCATCCAGGGATTCCATTTACATATCTCATTGCCAAAATCATCAAAGTCCCCTCTCACCCGGAAAAGCTCCCTCCCAACCTCCTCAGTTAGGCAGAAGCTGGAACATACACACCAACAGGTTCAAGAACAGCTTCTTCCCTACCATTATTAGATTGCTGAATGGGCCTTTCTAACTTGAAATAATGTTGATCTTGCTTTTGTGTAGAACTGTAACCCTGTGTGCCTCATTCTGTTGAGGCAACCTATGATCTGGATGTCCTTGTTTGCTATGATCTGACTCGACTTAAAAAAACAAAACTTTTCACTGTACTTAGGTACACGTGACCACAATAAATCAAATCAAATAAAATAAAATATTTATGAGTGTTGCGGGAGTTCTGTTACATGGGACAACTACAGATTCCAGGATTGGTCTCCTGGGAGCAAAAAGGTCAATGCAGACTTGGTGGAGGTGTTCAAAATCATTCTGGATTTCAATCAATACACAAGTGGGGCCTGGAGCAGTAAACAAAGGACAATAAATTTAATTAATTGGCAAATGAATCAGGGATGGCCCAGCTTCTTTACCCAACCCCAAAGCATTACATCTTGTGTCTTCAAGGTCCTTGTGCCCCCCCTCCTACTTCTCATCTATACTCTCCCCTCAGTGACATCATTCACAAATGCAGCATCCCTTTCCAACTGCAAGCTAACAACAACTCGCTATCCCTCACCACAATGTCTCTCAACTCCTTCAACATCTTTCAATGATCAGAGTACTAGTCCAATATCCAGGTTGAGCAGAATTTTCCTCCAATTAAATACTGGAAAGATCAAAACCACTGCCTCTGGTTCTCAACGATAATTTTCATTCTCTCACCACCAACTCCATTTCCCAGTGAGACTTTTTGCACTTTACTCCACCATCAAATGAGCTTTCAGTCATATTTCCATGCCATTGTCAAGATTGCCTCATTCCACCAGCATAATGTTATCTCACTCCACCATGTCTCCATTCTCACCTGACACTGAAACCCTCATTGATGCTCTTGGTGCCTTTGGTCTCGATTATTATCACACACTGCTGATTGGATGGCCACACCCTACGCTTCATAAACTCTACTCCCAAGTCGTAACTTGCACAAATTCTACTCCCTGATTACTCCTACACTTGCTGACTTACATTGGTTCCGGGTTAAACCTCAATTTTTCCTAATGTTTGTTTTCAAACTCCTCATGGCCTTGACATTCATGTCTCTGTAATTTCCTTCAACCACGCAACCTTCTCTAACATCTGTGCCCTTCGACTTCTGGCCTTTTGCTCATCACTAAAATTAACCATTGGTTATCGAGTCAATTGGCTATACTTCCAGCTGCCAAAGTTCTAATTTCTCGAATTCCATCCCTAAAATTTCAAACTCTATTTCCTTTTGCCAGAAGCAAACTAAAGTCTCCTTGTTTACCTGAATTTTTTGATCATCTGTCCTAATGTCTCTTTATGAGTCTCAGCATATAATCCTGAGCCAAAACGTGCTTACAGAGTATCTGCTTGAAGTTTGGCGGTTGTTTAAAGGTGAGCAATGGAGGTGTGGGGAAGGTCTTGATGAGGTTCTCATTCTCATTGATAATGTGTTGCAGGTCACGAAGAACATTCATGGATACCACCATTACACATGGGGATACCTCCCACCTTGTACAAGGCAGGTGAGGATTATTGTGGAGGAGATGCAGTTGACCTATCTTCAATGATTGCAGTCTATTGGTCAGGAAGCTGAGGATCCAGTTGCAGAGGGCTGAGCCGAGACCGAAGTCTTGCAATTTTGAGTTTTGTCTGGTAGGGATTATGATGTTGAAAGTGGAGTTGTTGTCAATGAGTAGGAGCCTGACATACGTGTCTTTATTGTTCAGATGTTCCAGGGGTCAGTGCAGGGCTAGGGAAATGGCATCCGCTGTGAACCTGTTATGTTGGTAGGCAAATTGTAGGGGATTGAGGCAGGCTGGGAGGCTTAAATCATTGTGGAACATGACCAGCCTCTCAAACCATTTCATGATTGTGGAGGCCAGAGCTACTGGGCGATAGTTGTTGGGGCACATTGCATGTGCTTTTGGACATTGGTTCGGCCGCTTTTGGAATATTGTGTGCAATTCTGGTCTCCTTCCTATCAGAAGGATGTTGTAAAACTTGAAAAGGTTCAGAAAAGATTTACAAGAATGTTGCCACGGTTCGAGGATTTGAGCTACAGAGAGAGGCTGAACCAGGTGGGACTGTTTCCCCTGGAGCATCGGAGGCCGAGGGATGACCTTATAGAGGTTTATAAAATCATGAGGGGCATGGATAGGATAAATTGACAACGTCTTTTCCCTGGGAGTCCAGAACGAGAGGGCATAGCTTTAGGGTGAGAGGAGAAAGATGTGAAAGGGACCTAAGGGGCAACTTTTTCACGCAGAGGGTGGTGCACGTATGGAATGAGCTGCCAGAGGATGTGGTGGAGACCGGTACAATTACAACATTTAAGAGGCATCTGGATGCATATATGAATAGGAATTTGGTTAGGATATCTGGTTGGCATGGACGAGTTAGACCGAAGGGTCTGTTTCTGTGTTGTACATCTCTATGATACTATGGTATGATGGTGGTCTTCTTGAATAATATTAATAAATAATAATAACCAATAATTCTTATTAATCTCCTCTGTATCCAGGAAGCCCTGGCATTTTACTTTAACTGTGGCGACTAGAAGAAAACATTGGCTGATGCATTCTCAAAGTTGTGCAAAATAGTTACTAATATTTAGAAATTTTAATTATGTTTAGTATAGGAACATAAGATCAGGAGCTTAGCCCTACTGTTCAATATGAAGATAGCTGATCAAACCCTTTTACATACCCCATCCCTATAACCCTGCATACCAGAATTAGAAATCTATCAATCTCTACTTCAAACATACTCAAAGACTGAGCTTCCACAGCCCTCCATGGTGGAGAATTCCCAAGCTTCATAACCCTCTGAGTAAAAGAACAATTCTCCTCTTGGACCTAAGTAGCATTCCCTTATTTTTAAATCGTGCCCCTGGTTCTAGACTCCTCAACAAGGGGAAGCAGCTCACCTGCATCTACCCTGTCCAACCTTGTAAAGAATATTGTAACTATTAGTGAGATCACCTTTCATTTTTCAACTCTAAAGAACACAGTTTACACAATCTCTCTTCACAGGACAGTTCTGCCATCCTGGTGAAAAGTCTGGTCAGCTCAACTAAAGTCTATTGCAATCCCTTTCTGTCAGTAGCAATAACATATTTCCTGGGATAAGAAGATCAAAACTGTACATCGTACTCCGAGCGCTCTCTAACTGAGCTCCTACACAATTGAAGCCAAACCTCATTATTTCAGTACTCAAATCCTTTTGCAACAGATGACAACATTCCATTAGCCTTCCAAACAGTTTACGGCACCCTGCACATTAACCTTCAGTAAATTCTCTACAAAGACACTTAGGTCCTTTTGTACATTTCAACCTCTTTCCAAGCTCTTGCCATTTAATAAATATTCTGCATATCTGCATTACCCATCAAAGTGGATTTTTTTTCATACTTTGTTCCATTTGCTATGTTCTTGGCCATTCCCTAAGCCTAATTTGAAGCCATTTTACATTTTCCTCACAACACACATTCCTGCTTTGCTTTGTATTATCTGCAAGTTTGGAAATAATACATTTGACCCCAAATCCAAATCTTTGATCTATATTGTGAACAGTTCAGGTCCAAATATTTATCCTAATTGTTCCCCAGTCGTCACAGACTGCAGACATGAGAATGACCTATTTATTCCTACTCTCTGTTTTCTGTCTTTTAGCCAATCTTTAATCCATGCTAGTAATTTACCTCCTATTCCATGTGCTTTAATGTTTTAACCAGCCTCCTGTGGGGAACTTTATCAAAAACCTTCCGAAAATCTATGTTTACTCTGTCCTTCAGCTCTCCTTTATCAATTTTGATAGTAACATGTTCTAAAACCTCCAACAACTTTGTCAAACATAATTTTCCATTTGTAGATCCATGCTGACTATACCCAATCAGATCATTATCAACCATGTGTCTATTTATCTCATCCTTTTTTAAAGATTTGAGCATTTTCCGACTTGCTCATGTAAGGCTAACAGGTCTGAAGTTCCCAGTTTCCTGTCCAGCTCCCTTAATAAGTAGTGGGTATCACTTTCTACTTTCAAATCTGCAGGAATACTCTAGAATAGAATTAGAATATAGAATTTTGAAAGATAATCACCAATGCATTTGCTATCTCAGTTTCAACATTCTTGGATACAGACCACCAAACCCTGGGAAGTTATCATTAATTTCTCCAGTGCAATATTCTTGTTAAGTCCCTTCAATCACTCATTCTCCCTACCTACTTGGCTCACTAATTCTGGGTGATTTCTGGTATCTTCCAAAGTGAGAACACACACAAAGTAATCTTTTAGCTTCTCTTCCATTCCTCTGTTCGCTATTCTAAATACCCCTGACTCTGCCTGCAGTGGACCTGTGTTGGTTCTTGCCAAATGTTTCCTTTTCATATACCTATGGATGATTTTATCACTCAATTTTGTGGTTTTGCACAAGTGCATTCATATTCTATTCTCCCTTTCCTTATCAGTTTCTTGGACCTCCTTTGCTATATTCCAAAAACCTCCTAATACATAGAATTACTGCTATATTTGACAACTTTATATGCCTTTTTAAAAAAAAATCTTATGCAATCATGAACCTGTTTTGTTAGCCATGGTTGACTGATTTTTTTGAGTTTTTTGCACATTGAACAAATGCATAATTGCTCTGAGTTAAAAAATAGTTATTTAAAGACTATCCATTGCTTATGTACAGTCATGCCTTTGAATATACTTTTCCAGTCCGCCTCAGCTAACCTGTGCCCCATGCCTTCGTAATTTCTCGTATTCAAATTTAACTCCATTGCTTCATAGCTTTCAAATATAATTTAAAATCTTATTGAATGGTATGAAATGAATCAAAGCAAAGGGAAAATTCACAATCCTTAATAATGTTTAGACCATTTGATGAAACATCGTGTAGATCACAGAGTAGATAGGATGAGGATTTGCACCCTGCACCGTTAAATCTCAATATGAAGCAGTCAGGGAAGGGTACACAATGTCGCCAGGTACTTCTCCATGGTGATAAAAGAAGAGTTGAAGGGTAAGTCAGACGAGATCAATGCTCATGGCTTTGTTAGCAGCCAATTGCAGAACGGCACTGGGAGACGTTTTATTGCCTGTCTAATTTGCTAGGGAATGGCACGTGGCTTGGGACAACCTAAAAGCAGAAGAGAAAACAAAAAAAGAGGAGGTTATAAATAGCTGCTGGGGCCCTCAGCAGACTAATTACTAATCTACCCAGCTTGCTTTAAACTTCATTTGTTTGAAATTGAACCTATTCTCATGCCATTGTGGAGATTCCCAAGGGACAGCAGTCTCTACCTGTCTTTGTTCTCTACGTGAGACTCCAATGGTACTTCATTTTCTTTTTTTGAAAGAAAAGCGGTTGATTTTACTGACAAAACATGGGTGGAAGTTGACTGTCAAATTCAGCAGCCAGCACTGGAACAGATTGCTGCATCTCAGAATATGGTTATCTGATATGTGAGTTGTAGAAAACATGCCAAAATATGTCGAGGATTTTCGTGTCAGATGAGGCTGACACCTGTCATTACTGTCATTCAAGTGTTATTTGCTTCTGTTGCACAGACTACTATTCTGTCATATTGTGCTGAAGCACAGGCACACTGAGCCTCAGTTTGGAAAACTGCATCATGGTACATTTACGTACTATTGCAGCTGCAGTCCAAGCTGGCTATGTCACCCTGAGCTAATTGGGGTCATAGGCATTTTTACTGACTGCAGTCATGTTGTTTAAAGGAGTTTGCTGTAGCAGGCTGACACAGACAGAGTTATGCTGACAATATTCTTTCTAATTTAAAGGCAGTTTGTTTGCGCTTAAAAGTTTCTGAACTGGAAAGAAAATGCTAGAAGTCACATCAGAGAGAGGAATTGCATCCTATATTGTGTGAGTGAATAAAGCTCCGTGCCTTTTTGCCTAGAAAAGGAAGGGAAAGTCGGGCTGACAGAAAGCAGGCCTGAGGGAGCTCAGAGCCCAGGGGAAGTGCAGGTAACAGCATGCTGTCCTAGCAGCTGTTTCAGCGTCTATTACACTGTCAGTTTGTTGCCATGTAGCAGGTGCTCGATCTCACATTTAATCTTTAATGTTCTGCAAAGGCAAAGACCAGGCAGGACACAAGTCAGTTCAGAACGTTGCATCGGCAGGTGTGAAATTGTGCAAGGTAAGGCATTAAGTGCAATCTGCTGGTGTATTCTAAAGTGGCACTATGATCGTATCACAAAAAGTAGCTGCATTGCCTTAAAGTTTGCAAATGTTTCATTGTTATTTGTAGCTATCCTCTTGATTGTGAGCAATTAACTTTTTTCATGCTGAACTATGAAATATAAAGTGAAGTAGAGCACACGATACAGTGCTATAAATTCTGTAAGTTATTACTTAGGAGAAAATCCAGTGAACACTGCTGTTGTGTTTTCCAGCTTTGTCACTGAGACACTTCCCAGTTTATCATTCTTTAATTTCACAGGTGGTATCATAAAGGGATAGGGAGCTCATTCTGGATCCCATTTAACAGAGACTTGCCCACAGAATGTTGGCACTTCTTTTCTTGTGGTGCTAAAGAAACTTTCCAGATAAATGCCAGAAACCTACAATGAATTACAATACCAGTCTTTCCTCGCAGCTAAAGAGCAGAAACTACAGTCAGACCTATAGTCCCATTGGCCATATGATTACCACAAGGAGGCTACCTTCGGATAAACCTGTCCACATTTCCTTGAGCCTAGATGACCTTACAGGTATGACAACATAAATCACTTACAAAATATGAAGACAAATTTGTTCAGATACAATGTGGAATCTGCTTGTTCGCATTACTATCTTGTAAATTTAAACATTTGTAAACTTGTAAAATTATTTTAAAAAAGCAAGATTTCACTTTTAAGAATGAAAGAAATTTCAAAACATTAGAATTTTGTGTACATATGAAAAAAGACACGGATTATTAAATATAATATGCGTTATTTAACTGTAACCCAATGACTAATATATTGCGGTATATTTAATACATCCTGGTAGTGCTAATTTTTAAAAGTGCAACCTATAATTGTAAAGTTAATTATGTATAATATTTGACAATTAATAAGTTTTGCATTTTGTCTTTTCCTGATTTTGTTGTGCTTGTAAATAACTCCAGGTTAGTCATTTAACTAATTCAAATGCATAAATGATCTTTACTGATGTCTGAGGTGATGGATGATGTGGGCATATTCTCTATTCTGCATCATTTAAGGTATCAGTGCTAGATAAACAACTGAGGAATGGGAAACAGTGCAGAGATTCATACTTGGAGATTCATGCCAATTGTACCCAATGCGTTATCCATCTTTCTGCTTGACCTGAAGAATCTTTGCACAGCATGTCCTATAGCTTCATTTCAAGCAGCGTTAATGAGCGCATAATATGCCTGTGTTCCATTCCCTCGTAAATGTCTGATGAAGCTCAGGCCAGTTCTAATTTAACATCTGGCTGATTGAATGGGAACCAGCTGGCATTTTCAGAAATGTATTTCTGTCAGTGGACTCTGGATGGTTCTGATGAAGGGCTTTTGCCCGAAACGTCGATTTCGAAACTACTCGGATGCTGCCTGAACTGCTGTGCTCTTCCAGCACCACTAATCCAGAATCTGGTTTCCAGCATCTGCAGTCATTGTTTTTACCTCTGGATGGTTCTGAAAGTGTAAGTTTTACAAATTTGGCTACTTTTTGATTTTTATTTTGCTTTCTTTTCACTCAGCTATTTAGCAGTAGCATTTTCAATTGCTGTGTTTAAAAATCAGATGATGGGAGTTTACTTAACATCTTTTGTTATTTGGAAGAGAAAGAAGAAGGTGAAGGGTGGAACGTGAGATAGCTTTGTTTGCATCTGAGATAGGCTGCCTATAATTGCTCTCACTTCTGCAGATCCAGACACATTCACTTAGAATGGCTGAGGCAAAGCTGCCTTTTACAGGCTGCCTTTCACTGCTGAGGGATTGATGGAGGCATTCTGTTAGCTGGTGTCTGAATGCAGACCAGTAACTATCAGGGCCACTGTGGTTCTGAGTTTCTGTGTTACACAGTTCAAATGTATTTTCTGCTGGCATATGCAGGCAGCTTCATCACTTCCCACTTGAAAGTCACTCACAAAATGAGACAAAGTTTCAATTCAATCAAATCCAAAGCATAATTAACTATTTGGGGACCAGCACACTAATCTATGGAGTTTATGAGCTGCAAAGATTTCCACCCCATAAATACAGTAGTCAATGGTAAGCAACATAGAATCTTATACATAAATGTTTACTTCCCAGGCAATCATTATGTTTTAATTCTTACGAATCCGCTTTGGTCTAAGCATGGAGAAACAGGGAAGGAGGCAGCTCACCTGTAGCCAGTAATGTCTTAACACTCAATAACTGATCGAGCAACATATCTCTGTTAAAAGAGCAGCTTGATAGCTAGAGTCACATACAAGGCTCTCACAAATAATAAACTCAGCTAAGTGTCAGAGCCACTTAATGCAGAAAATCTGAGCAGTCATCATGCGTGTAGCCTTTTTCAGTACATGAAATATTTTGGTGTGCTAAGGCTTTCTTTTACTCCATTATAAATAAACCCTCAAGACATTTTAGTAAGGACAAGAACCATTAATTAGTATCTTGAAAGTGGCAAAAGGACGCTGCTCATGTGTTTTAGCCCAGTGCTTTCCTTTGGAAATTCTCAGCTTAAGTTTTTTTCTGATATTGGTACAGTATCTGAATGATATAGTTTGTACTTAATTTTTTTGAGGTAAATTCTTTGGCATATTTTGTATTGTAGATTTAGATAGATATAGGAAGCATGTTTGAGGTGAGAACAGAAAATTCACTGTCACAAAATATGAGAACAAAAGAAGACTATTCATTCCCTCCAGCTTGTTTGTCTCCCAGTTAGTCCATGGTTGATTTTTATCCTAATTCTGGTTTAAACATCGTAACCATTAATATCCTAAAATAGAATTTAAAGTATAGAAGTCAATTAAGGTGGTCCTGCTGTATATACTACGGTCAATAGTTGTTCCTTTTTGGAAGATATGCCTTAATTTGAGAAAAAGAGCCTAGTTGCTTTGGGTAGTGTGCAGCTCTTGGAACAGTCATCTTTGTTTGTGTCTTGGCCAATCTTAGCTGGCACCATCCTGCTTCTGTCACCATAAATGCTGCTGCTTGAAAGTTTACCCATTGTGTTCTGTTCAAATCTAAGGTTTTTCAATGGATGGAGTCAACTGTTGAAACAATCTTAAGCAAGCTCTCAACGAGGAATCACTATTGAGATTTGTCCTCAAGTTACAAATTAATGACCATGTTTTGGTGTGGACCATTTCAAGCATTCTGGAACACCATGGTTCACTGTACACTGGGTCTGATTTCATGGGAGTTACATTAAATCTATGTAACGTTTTGAAATCTACAGGTGACGTAAGGACACAAGACAGAAATTGATTGAGGCATATTCTGGCTCTGTTGTAATTCATTGTTGGATTTGGTACTTTTAATAATGACAACAACTTTATTTAATACATGCAAAAGACATGAAAAGCCCCTACTTTATTTCCAATGATTAGGAGCTAAAGTCAAACCCACATTCAGTTAGCTGGGGGAGAGCAATGACAGGAGCAGACCCTTCAGGTTCCATGTTATTTGAAATGTACAGATGTTAGAAGTATGTGCTGTTCAGTCACATCTGTTCAGTCTTTAATAGTTTGCTTTCCTGCAGGTGTCAAAGCCCTCATAACCCTTTGTCAGATTTCTATAATTCGCTTAATAGAGTTTTTATTTTTGAGGCAAGTTTGTTGCTTGTCTGCCACATTGCCTAAACTGCAACAACAACTGCAACTCAGAACTACTTTATTGGTTGTAAAAGACTTTGGTAGTTCTTCAGAAATGAAAGGTGTTATATAAATGAAAACCCTTGTTTCCTTTCTGCTCATAGCACGATTACTGTTGCAAATGGGAATCCTTTAAGCTGAGGTTTTTGGAAGAGGGAGAGGTGCTCTGGAGGGGTATCACAAATATCCGGTTGCCTGAGGGGTGCTGCAAGCTTTCTTGCTCAGAGCTTCACATGCACATCCATAGAGAGAGGTGGAATTTCCATACTTTGACATTGTGAAGACTGGACTTCTCAGAGTAACCCGTAATGGTGTCAGTCCAATGTGTGGGTGGCAAATTATTCTGGATCCAAAACATCCCAATCACTGTGTCATGCTTACGCAAGCATTACTTGTAAAGAGTTAAATGCTAGGCTGATCAAAAGCCAAAATGCTACTTATCCAATTTTTAGATCCTAGTGCACATGCTTGCAACAAAAAGATTGAGATTTGTGTTGGGTCAGGAACAAACAAGTACAGAGGAACTCCCTATGTCTGCTGTGCCTTGCTGAATGTTTGATAGCAACCTCCTCTATGAATGTCAATGCTGCCATGCTTCAAGGAGAGTTGCTAGAGTTTGTAAAAGGCTGTATTATTGCACCTAATCCGGTATTTAATCTCTTCAGCAATGATGGCCTTTTGAGAGTAGTAGCTGCCAAAATGTTGGCAGTGCTTGGTGTATTCCAAAGTCTCTTTTTCAACATAAACAGGAGGTGGAATTTTTGTCTGACCAGGTCTTGGTTGAAATGAGTCTGTTTTGGGACATTGAAGGATGGCCTGAGATTTTTGTATGGAAAATTGAAGCGATCGAAGAGATCAAGAGTGGTTTTCAAATATGGTGCAGATCAGGCAACACTATTGTAGGTGTCCTCATAATGTGGATCATCTGTGTATTTATGCACAATATGTACAAATTGTTGGATCTTTCTGTCCATTATATGTCCTCTATCATCTGGATTTGTTATTGGGCTTCAGTTTTAATTTGTTGGAAGGCTGCTTTCTTGAACTGCAATCTTGGGTTGTTCTACCATGTAATGAAGGCTGCCTGTTTTTATTCCAGGAGATCTCAGCAGAATTTTCACTGGTCATGGTGATGCTCAAACCCTGGCCACAGGAGTTTAGTACATCTGATTTTATTGATCTCACTGTTCTGGGATTGAGTTGGAAATGTAAAGATTTTCTATATTGTTGGTGTGTGGCATTTAAAATTCTTCTGGGTTGCTGAGACATTGATCTTTTTTTCTCTTTGACCTTTGGGGTCTCATCATATCTTGGTGCTTTGGATGTTCATCACCAATCAAACAAGTCAATGATCTGTCCAGAAGTCATCAGCCCTCTGTATGAATCAAGTGACAGACATCTCTTAGATCTTTGACCCAAACAATGGCACAATCCAGAAGATGCCATTGCTTTGATCTGGTATGCATCCATGTGGTTTTGTGGTCTTTCTGGCAGAAGATGTTTGTTTTACTGCGCCACATGCAGCGGCAGAATTCCATTTGTATTGGCTTTTCCCACCCTGTTTTTCCCAATGGGTGTGCAACAGACATAGGCGTTACAAAGAATCCTGCAATAACTTCCACCAGAAGGATGATGTTTTTTCCTGTTTTCTATCCATGAAGGAGAACCTCAGGCGAGGCTAGAATCAAATTTCTGTAAAATGACTTCATCTGAGTCAAGGATGGACATAAGCACTGACAAGACTGCCATATTGGTTTCTGCTGAGCTGTGAGTGAAGTATCATGAATTTTCCATTTCTCCAACAGGGAAATATAGCAGTGCAGCCAATACTCTATTCTGGATGGCAAAACCAACTTGATGAATGTGAGGGTCACTGTACTCCTTTCTTTTCCAGTAGATAGATCTTCCTCCTTGTTTCTTCAGTTGCCCTTCCCCAGGCAGACACGGTGATGTCAGCACGAAAATTTGATTGTTCACCTGATAGGATTGCAGTTTTTGTTATCAACTGTTCACCCTGCGGTAATCCTGAGTTTTCTAACATTCCAAAGTTTAAATCTTGTTTTCTTTGACCACAAAGAGGTTAATTCCACAGGGTACGGTTTCTCAGCCATGAGGAATTATGACATCTTAGTTTAGAGACACTATTCCTCTCACCATTTAACATGAGCAGAGGTTATTCTGAAGAGGACTGCCTAGTAACAGATATTGCTATTCAAAGACACTTCTCTCCCAGTATAGGTATCCACCGACCTTCAGGCATCTGTTACCTGTGTGCAGATTCTTAGTCAGGATTTCCCAGGTTCATGTCCCTGTTCTTGTCACCAATTCTCCATATAACGCAGGACTTGGTTGATGGACTCTAGTAAACGCCTGTCTATAACCTTGGAGTTCCATGACTGTCCACGTGATCTTGATGGGTGGTTGGACAGATTCGGTGATGAGTCAAACCAAAAAGTCTTATATGGCACTTCTCTCACTCTCTCTCTCTTTTTCTATACCTTGGATGGAAAGCAGGAGGCAGCATTGAGTGTAATGTCAAAGCAGATAAAGTGGCATTGAGTGAAGGAGAGCTCGAATCTGAATCTCCAAACAAAATTAGTTTCTATGAAATCTGCTTGGATCCCAGCCAAGTTATCTGGAGTTTTTCAATCCTATAGTCATTGCCAGGTAGATGTGCCAGAATTTGTGGGCGGCACGGTGGCACAGTGGTTAGCACTGCTGCCTCACAGCGCCAGAGGTCCGGGTTCAGTTCCTGCCTCAGGCGACTGTGTGGAGTTTGCACGTTCTCCCCGTGTCTGCGTGGGTTTCCTCTGGGTGCTCTGGTTTCCTCCCACAGTCCAAAAATGTGCAGGTTAGGTGAATTGGCCATGCTAAATTGCCCCTAGTGTTAGGTGAAGGGGTAAATGTAGGAAGGGGTCTGGGTGGGTTGCGGGTCGGTGTGGACTTGTTGGGCTGAAGAGCCTGTTTGCACACTGTAAGTAATCTAATCTAACTTGCAGAGATTTTGGGCGATGATTTCACAAGTGTGGCCAAACTGGTAATGTTGCCTGTCTGTCAACCTGCCATACCTTTTCCCACACAGCGCAATGCTGCACAAAACATTCTTGTGACTGGGTGTTCTGAGGACTCATTAATAAACGTTGGGCATTCAGATATCTTAATGTTGCAATTGGATCTGTTGTTTCTGCTTTATTATGGGAACAAGAAATTCTGCTAGCAATAATCATCTGCCAAATTAAGCTACGATGACATTCTATCAACATTATTGTGCAGCTGGTCCTGCCTGATACCTTTTGTGGTTGGTCTTCTTATTCCAGACATTTCAGATAGTGAAACTCCCATTTGGAAACTTATTCCTGCCATTAACGGCAGTGGAGATAAAAAAAGCGATCAGTTCAAGGTATTAGCAGGAAAGAAAGAGTAGTGAAGACATTAGAAGTGACAATACTGTAACCTTTCCATGATACAGAAAACTTTGCTGCTTTTCATATGAGCTAGGAGCTGGAGTTGGACATTTGGCCCTTCAAGCCTGCTCTGTCATTTAAAAAGGTCATGGTTTGTATTCCACATTCCTACCTATCCCTAATAATCTTTGACTTCCCTGTCTTTCATAAATCTATCCATTTATATATTTAAGAACCTATCTATCACAGCCCTAAAAACATTTAATGACCCCCAACCTCCATCGTCTTCTGAGATAAAGAGATTCAAGGTCAGATAACCCTCTGAGAGATTAAAATAATCCATTATGTCTGTCCTAAAAGGATGTCGACTCATTTTAAAATTGTATTCCCTAATTTTGCAAATATCACAAACAGAAACATCCTATCCATTTTTATCTTGTCAAAACCATTCGAGCTCTTATAAACTTCAAACAAATCAACTCTCACTCTGATGGACCTCAGTGAAAACAAGCCCAGCCTGTCCAAATTATTCTCATAAGAAAATGCATTAATTCTAGGTACCATTCTACTAAACCTTCTCTAAATTTCATTTACATCCTTCCACAACTGAGGAGACCACATGGATACAGCTTTCAAGTTGTGGTCTCACCACTTGCCTCTGTAACAAAAGTAGAACTTTCTCATGTTTATCTGCAACTCCTCTCATAATAAGGAGCAGCATTACATTAGCCTTTTCTCATTACTGGTTGTACCCTCATGCTAACTTCTTGTGGCTCAGGCACCAGAACACCTAAATCCCTCTGTACCTTGGGAATCTGCAGGTGTTCTCCATTTACATAATACCCTGCTTCTTTTATTCTTCCTGTCAAAGTGGACAACTTCAATTTTTCCCATACTGTACTTGATTTGCTAGATTTTGCCTATGCATTTAACTTATCTGTAATCAGTGGTCACTCGTCCCACTAGATTGACAATCCTGCGCATCAGGACATCAGGACTGACCCACAAACTGAAGCTAGCTGTCATCCATTTGATGCAGGAGCCTTGACTCAAATAAACATTGACCACAAGAAAATGCAACAGGATACAAACTCAGCAAGGTTATGGTGGGACATGGTTGGTGCAACTAAAACAGACACAGAGAATGTTGCAGAAGCGCTGCAGGTTCCGACAGCATCTTTGGAGAGATAAACAGTTAACATTTCGATCCTGGTATGACTCTTTCAGATTTGAAAAAGAGTCATATCAGTCTCAAAATGTTAACTCTGTTTCTCTTTTGGCAGATGCTGCCCAAGTTTCTGAAATTCTCCAGCATTCTCTATGTTTGTTTCAGAAATCCAACATCTGCGGTATTTTGCTTTTACTTGACGTGAGTGGGTCTGTTCGGGTTTCTGATGACTAGACCAGATATACAGTACATCGACATGCTAGGAGCAGGAAGAGGATGTCAGCCCCTCAAGCCTGCTCCACCAACCAGGAAGACCACGACTGATCTGATTGTGACTCCAGCTCTACTCTTCTGCCTACTCTCGACATCTTCTGATGACTTTGTTAGTTAAGGACATATAAAGTTCTGTCATAAAAGTAATTAATAACCCTGCCAACATCACATGTCTGAGAAAAATCTCCCCTTCTTGATGTAAAATGGTTAACGCCTTATTATTAAATTGTTCCTTTATTCCAGTCACCTCCATAAGGGAAAAAATGTTCTTTCAGCATTTGCGCTGTCAAGTTCCCTCAGGATCTTAAATGTTGTAATAAGATCACTTCTCATTCTCCTAAACTTGAACAGATATCAGCTCAGCCTGTATTGGTAAATCAAAAGGAGAATGGGGATGTGTAATGGGATATCTAGAATGAATAGGTAGATGAACACAATCTAATATGGAGGGAAAACAATTCTATTTCAAATGAGATATTTGCTCCAAAAGCAAGGCATAGATATTTTTAGAAGATTTACAAGTTTCTTCCCTTCATAGGATATCTAAGGTTATGAAACAATCTTAATCAGATGGACTAAGGAGTGGCAGATGGAGTTTAATTCAGATAAATATGAGGTATTGCATTTTGGTAAATCAAACAAGGCAGGACTTGTACAGTTAATGGTAGCTCTTTGGGTAGTGCTGTGGAACAGAGAGACCTAGGGGTTCAAGTACATGATTCTTTGAAACAGGTAGACAGGGTGGTTAAGGAGGCAATTATCACACTTGCTTTCATTGCTCAGATCATTTGGTAAAGGAGTTGGGATGTCATGTTGAAATTGTACAGGACGTTGGTGAGGCCAGTTTTGGAGTACTGTGTACAGTTTTGGTTGCCCTGCTAGATTAAGGATATTATTAAATTGGAGAGGGTACAGAAAAGACTTACAGAGCTGATGCGGGAACTGGAGGGATTGAGATATAAGGAGAGGTTGGACAGGCCGGGACTTTTTTTACTGGAGTATAAGAAGTTAAAGGGTGACTTTAAAGAGGTTTATAAAATCATGGAAGCATAGATCAGTTAAATAGCAATGGTAGGGAGTTCAAAACTCGGGCATATTTTCAAGGAGAAATTAGAAAGATTTAAAAGGAATGGACAAGCCAGGGAGCTATAGACCAGTGAGCTTGATGTCGGTGGTGGGCAAGATTTTGAAGGGAATCTTGAGGGACAGGATGTACATGTATTTGGAAAGGCAGGGACTGATTAGAGATAGTCAACATGGCTTTGTGCATGGGAAATCATGTCTCACAAATTTGATTGAGTTTTTTGAAGTAGTAATAAAGAGGATTGATGAGGGCAGAGTGGTAGACATGATCTATATGGACTTCAGTAAGGCGTTTGACAAGTTTCCCCATTGGAAACTGGTTAGCAAGGTTAGATCTCATGGAATACAGGGAGAACTAGTCATTTGGATACAGAACTGGCTCAAAGGTAGAAGTCAGAGGGTGATGGTGGAGGGTTGTTTTTCAGATTGGAGGCCTGTGACCAGTAGAGTGCCACAAGGATCGGTGCTAGGTCCACTACTTTTCGTCATTTATATAAATGATTTGGACGTGAGCTTAAGAAGTATAGTTAATAAATTTGCAGATTATACCAAAATTGGAGGTGTAGTGGACAGCAAAGAGGGTTACCCTAGAGTACAGTGGGATCTTGATCAGATGAGCCAATGGGCTAAGGAGTGGCAGCTGGAGTTTAATTTAGATAAATATGAGGTGCTGCATTTTGGGAAAGCAAATCTTAGCAGGATTTATACACTTAATGGTAGGGTCCTAGGAAGTGTTGAGACCTTGGAGTGCAGGTTCATAGCTCCTTAAAAGTGGAGTTGCAGGTAGATAGGATAGTGAAGAAGGCATTTGGTATGCTTTCCTTTATTGGTCAGAGTATTGAGTACAGGAGTTGGGAGGTCATGTTGCGGCTGTACAGGACATTGGTTAGGCCACTGTTGGAACGTTGTATGCAATCTGGTCTCTTTCCTATTGGAAGGATGTTGTGAAACTTGAAAGGGTTCAGAAAACATTTACAAGGATGTTGCCAGGATTGGAGGATTTGAGCTACAGGGAGAGGTTGAATAGGCTAGGGCTGTTTTCCCTGGAGCGTTGGAAGCTGAGGGGTGACCTTAAAGAGGTTTATAAAATCATGAGGGGCATGGAGATGGTGAATAGCTTTTTCCTGGGGTGATGGTGTCCAGAACTGGAGGGCATAGATTTAGGGTGAGAGGAGAAAGATATAAAAGAGGCCTTAGGGACAACTTTTTCACATAGAGAGTGGTGCATGTGTGGAATGGGCTGCCAGAGGAAGTACAATTGCAACATTGAAAAGGCATTTGGATGGATATATGAATTGGAAGGGTTTGTGGAGGGATGTGGGCTGGATGCTGGCAGATGACATTAGATTGGGTTTGGATATCTGGTCTGCTTGGACGAGTTAGACTGAAGGGTCTGTTTCTGTGCTGTACATCTCTATGACTATGAATCTAAGCGGCAATTTTTTCACACAGAGGGGTGATTCATACCTGGAATGAACTGGAGAGAAAGATGCAGGTACAGTTACACATTTAAAAGACATTTGGTCAGGAAATAGGAAAGGTTTGAAGGGATATGGGCCAAATGCAGGCAAGTGGGACTAGGTTAGTTTGGGAAACTGATCAGCATGGACGAGTTGGACCGAAGGGTCTGTTTCCAGCCTGTGTGATTCTAAGTGTATAACATTCTGACTTGAGGAAATAAAAATGGAGTCTGTGCCAAGGACATGGGTAAGAGATGATGTGTGCTTTGGAAAAACTAGGTTAGCAAAGGGAACGGTTAGGTATTCTACACTTACTAAGTGTCAACATTTCACTCAGTATCAGTGTCTGGGTCTCTCAACAGTGCCAGGAATCCATCTTGTTCAGTGTGCCTGATCTATAAAGTTCATAAAAGTTCACCTGAGTTCAAGGTGGATGTGAAAAGCTCACTTCCTGACATTCACTGGAAAGCTGAAGAAGGAAAAGAGACCATGATACTCTAATTCAGTGCTCATAACTTTCGCAGTCAATGCCAATGCAAGTCCTAATCTCTTGCACTCAGATTTTAGTGCCTGGATCTATCTGATTCTATTCCAGGTTGTCTCAATGCCAGCATTTCTATCACACAATTGCAGGGTCACTATGAACTCATATCAGTTTCCATTTGACCTAATGCCAGGGCTCTCTCTCACTTGCTGTTATTTCTAAGGTTTCAGCTCGCTGTCACTATCAGAGTTCCTGAATTATATGAGCTCACCTCCAACTCAGTGCCAGGATGTCTCTTGTTCAGGGCACAGGCCTCTTTCAGTCAGCACCAATGCCAGTCTCATTCAGTGGAGATGCTGGAGTTGGACCGGGGTGGACAAAGTTGAAAATCAAATGACACCAGGTTATAGTCCAGCAAGTTCATTTCAAATTGCAAGCTTTGAGCTCTGAAAGCTTGCAATTTCAAATAAACCTGTTGGACTATAACCTAGTGTTGCTTGATTTTTGATCTGATCTCATTCAGCAATCAGCTTTATCTCTTTTAGTAGTGGTGTCAATGTCTTGTTCACCCAGAATAAAGTAAGAAAAAAAAAATCCAGCACAGGAACAGGCCCTTTGGCCCTCCAAGCTTGTGCCACCACATTTTGCCCTTCCTTACTAAAACTGTTTTTGCTTACAGGATCCGTATCCCTCTATTCCCTTCCTATTCGTGTTTTTGGCCAGGTGCTTCTTGAAAGCTGCTATTGTGTCTGATTCCACCATCTCCTCTGGCAGTGTTCTAGGCACTTTGTGTGAATACCTTGCCTTGCATGTCTCTTCTAAACTTCCACCCTTCACACCTTGAACCCGTGTCCCCGAGTAATTGATCCCTCCACCCCTGGGATTAGGCCTCATACTTCCCATTCTATCCATACCATTCACAATCTTACAAACTTCTATCAGATTGCCCCTCAACCTCCTGTGTTCCATTGAAAACAAACCAGCCTATCCAACCTTTCATCATAGCTAAAATCCTCATGCCAGGCAACATTCTGGTAAACCTTCTCTGTACCCTCTCCAAAACATCCACATTGTACTAATAGTGTGGTGACCAGAACTGGACGCAATATTCCAAGTGTGGCCTAACTAAAGTTCTATAAAGCTGCAGCATAGCTTGTCTCTCCTTATACTTAGTGCCTCTTTGAATGAAGGCAGGCATGCCACAGGCCCTTTTTTACTACCTTATCTGCCTGCTTGCCACCTTCAGTGATCTGTGGACCTGTACACCCAGATCCCTTTGCATATCAATGCTCTAAAGGTTCTACCATTCACTATATAATTTTCACTTGTACTTGACCTTCCAAAATGCATCACCTTACATTTGTCTGGATTAAACTCCATCTGCCATTTTTCTGCCCATGCCTCCAACTGCTCTATATCTTGCTGTATCCTCTGACAATTCTCTTTACCATTGGCAACATCACCAATCTTTGTATTGTCCACAAACCCCATACTAATTAGCCATACTATATTTTCCTCCAAATCATTTATGTAGAACACAAGGTCTCAGCACTGATCCCTGTGGAGTACCACTAGAACTAACCCTCCATTCCGAAAAGCATTCTTCCACTGCTACCCTCTGTCTTCTATAACTAAGCCAGTTCTGTATCCATCTTGCCAGCCTACCAAGATACCATCTTTTGTACCAGTCTGCCATGAGGGACCTTGTCAAAGGCTTTACTGAAGCCCATGTAGACAACATCAACTGCATTTCACTCATCAATTGTCTTTATCACCTCCTCAAAAAATTCAATCAAGTTAGTGAGGCATAACCTCACCCACACAAAACCATGCTGTCGCTAATAAGTCCATTTGCTTCTAAATGCATCTAGATCTTGTCCCTGAGAATCTTTTCCAATAGTTTCCCTACCGCCAACATGGGGAGTTATCCACCTTAATAATTTTCAAAACACATAACACCTCTTCCTTTTTAATAGCAACTTAACTAAGAAATTCGACACTCCCTTCCCTGAGATCATCCTCCACCTTGGGAGTCTCCTTAATCCTGTTTGCTAACAACTTTTCATAACCCCCTTTAGTCTTTCTAATTCCTTGCTTAGGTTCTTTCCTACTTTCCTTATATACTTAAACAGCTTTGTCAGTTCCCATCCTCCCAACCTTACACATGCTTCCCTTTGCTTTTTGACAAATGTTATAACATCCCTGGTGTTCCAGTGTTCACATACCTTGCCATACCTATCCTTCACCCCACCAGGAATGTGCCACTCCTGAGCTCTTACCAACTGACGTTAGAAATGCTCCAACATGTTTACCCTGTAAAGTGGATTTACCCTGTTGCTTCCAATCAACATTCTCCAGTGGCTGCCTTCCCTCAATTTAACGCCTTTACCCGAGGACTGCTGTTATGAGTATCTTAAAACTCACGGTATTATGATCACTACTCCCGAAGTGCTCCCCTCTGAAACTTCACTCACCTGCTGGTCTCAATTTCCAAAATCAGGTCCAGTATAACCCATTCCCTGGTTGGACTGTTTACATGCAATGTGAAGAAAAGCTCCTGAATGGTCCTTACAAATTCTGTCCCATCCAAGCCCCTAGCTGTTGTTACATCTTTCCAAATTCTGTCTCCATATTCTCTCCTCTATCTCCTGCTGGCTGTTGGGAGCCTGTAGTGTACTCTCAGCATTCTGATTTCACCTTTCCTATTGTTCTACCTGTATCGCCTTGCTGCACGAGTCCTCTAATGTATCCTCTGTTATTACAGCTGTGAGATACTCCTTTACCAGTAATGCATCTCCCCCACCCTTTTTACATTCCTTTCTATTACACCTGAAACATCTAAATCCTGGGACATTCAGCTGCCAGTCCTGTTCCTCTTTCAACCAAGTCTCCATAATCGCAATAATGTCATAGTTCCAGAACCACTGCTCTCAGTCATTCCCAAGTCTGTTTTACTGATAAAGCTACAAACTTTCCATTGTATGATGCTAGGATTTTTCTCATTAAATACCAGATGGTGTCTCAAACAGGACCAGAGTATGTTTCACATATTGCCAAACTTACCTTGTATCAGGATCTCTCAAATTTCAGGATCATTTTCTCATACAATGCAAGGATGTGTGTGACTCCACTCTGTTAACCCTGCACTGCTGTTCATGTGCTGTAAGATAGACACACAATGCTTCTAGGGAAGGAATTCCCAGGTTTTGACTCAATGACAGGAAAGAAATGTCAAAATGTTTACAAGCCAGGATAGCAAGAAGCATGGAGTGAAAACTTCCAGGTGGTGGTGTTCCCATGTATCTGATGCCCTTGACCTTTGAGATGGAAATGGTTATGGATTTGAAAAGTGATGTCTAAGGATCTTGGTAAATGTTTGCATACACCTTGATAGTACACACTGCTGCTACTGAGCATCAGTGATGGAGGGAGTGGATGCTTATGGGTATAGTACAAGTCAAGTGGGCTACTTTGTTCTGGATGGTGTCAAGCTTCTTGAGTGTTGTTGGAGGTGCAACCATCCATCCTGACTTATGCCTTGTAGATGATGGACTGGCTTTGGGGTGTCAGGAGGTGAGTTACTCACTACAGTATTCCTAGTCTCTGACCTGCTCATGTAGTCAATGTTTTTAGTCCAGTTGAGTTGAGTTTCTGGTCGATGGTAACCCCAAAGATGTTGATAGTGGGGGATTCCATGATGGTAATGCTATTGAATGTCACACGGCAATGGTTAGATTCTCTCTTGTTGGAGATGGTCTTGGCCTGGCACTTATGAGCCACAACTGATCAGCCATGATTCAGTCTAATCCTGGATCTTGTCCAAATCTTGCAGCATTTTGGATTGTTTCAGAATCTGGGATGTCATGAATGGTGCTGATGAACATCATGCGGTGATCGGTGAACATCCCCACTTCTGACCTTATGATCGAGGGAAGATCGTTGATGAAGCAGCTGAAGATGGTTAGGCCTAGGACATTACCCTTACGAACCCCTGCAGAGATGACCTGCAGCTGAGATGCCTGACCTCCAATATCCACAACCATCTTCCTTTGCGCTAGTTATGACTCAAACCAACGGAGATTTTTCCCTTGATTCCTGTGGGCTCCAGTTTTGCTAGGGCTTCTTGTTTCCATAATCTGTCAAATGTGGTTTTGATATCAAGGGCTGTCATTCTCAACTGACCTCTGGAATTCAGCTCTTTTATCCATGTTTGAACCAATGAGGTCGGGAGTTGAGTGGTCCTGGTAGAACCCAAACCGGGCATCAGTGATCAGTTTATTGCTAAGCAAGTGCAGCTTGATAGCACTATTGATAACACCTTCCATCACTTTACTAATGATCGAGAGTAGACTGATGGGGCAGTAATTGGTAAAGGTGGATTGTCCTACTTCTTATATACATGATATACCTGAGGAATCTTTCATACAGTTGGATAGATAACAATGTTGTAGCACCTGTGGTTACTTTCGTGAATAAGACTCATTATAATGTGCTGGAACATTAGTAGAAAGTAGCTTTCTTTTAAGTTTTGTAAGGCTGATAACTTCTTTTTTTTTGATTAGTGAAATGGGAAAAGGACTGTGTTAAAAACCAAGATTTGTCAAAGGGATTATTGCACTTTTTAAAGGGCTACCACCTCATCGTAAGGGCTGTTTCCATTGTTGTTCAACCTGTGGAAAATTAATTGCAGGTGGACTGGCGTCAGGGGATGTCTAGGAAAAGAAATTCAGCTGGCACCAAGTAGCTGATTGGTCTGGGGAATGGTGACCAATTTCAATGACAAAGGCCTCCTGCCCAGCAGCAACTATATGATTGGTTTACAGGTCGCTGAACAGATTGTGGGTGTGAATAATATTTCCAGAAGTCTTTGATCTCTGGAAGCAAAAGTGATAACTTTCTCTTTGCAGTAAAAAAAACCTAAGGCCCGAAGAAAGCCAGTTTATTTTGCCTTACTAGATGCTGTAAGCTGTTGCTTTTAATCAGTAAGTCAGAGATTTTATAAGTTGCAAACTGCCTTCCAGATTTTTTCCTCCATTAATAACACTTTTTTCTTTGTTTCTGTCTGTGCATACATTTGGGATGGCGGGGGGGAAGGGGTTTATAAGGGGGTTCAAGATTTAACCGGTAGAGTTATATGTCAACAGTTCATGAATGTTTACCTGTAGGTAAAACCTATTACTTGTAATAATCGGTAAATGTTAAGTCCAGAAACCTGGTCCACGTTTTCTGTCAAACAAGGTCTAAAAAGACAGGTAAATTGGGGAATTTTGTGTGCTACGATTAAGTCTTTAACCTTTGTGACAATGTCAGGAATAGTGGGGTTTAATTTCAAGCATGTACTTCGGTGAGACAAGGTATCTTTTCGGAAGCTGAAGTCTGTTCCTGACTCCAATATTGCTGGCCTTTTATGTAAGGTCCCTTACAGACTGGATAAGTTGGGGAAAGACTTTTCCACTTGTTTTTCCATGCTTAAGAAGCACTGTACATTATTTAAACACTTCTAGAAATTCACTGATGGTTCTTGTCTTCCTTGAATCCACTTTGATGCCTTAATCTTGGGCACTGTGTCCAGGAAATGTGATTGTTGTTCCACTTGACCCTCCTTCATTTTACCATGCACAAGGATGCAATCTATATGGCAAATTATTTCCTGTTTCCCTTTCAGGAGTCTTGCCTTTTGGAACTTTCTGGAGCAAAGACGATCCCAAAATGGTCGACATTGAAGCGATATTGCTTGAATAGTGTAATAAGTGGAGTCAACAAACTTCACCCTTGCTCTAAGAGTATCTGCCAGAACCCAATTTTATAGCCTGTTTTCTGAAAACCTTAACTAGTTGTTAACAGATGAAGTGGGACAAATTTCACTTTTTACTTTTTTGTTTTACTGAGTAAAATCCACGCACAATATTTGTTCTCCACTTGTCTTTGGAAAAAAGTCAGAAATCACACAGCATCAGGTTATAGTCCCAAAGGTTTATTGAAAATCACAAGCTTACAGAGCAGTGCTGTATAAAAATCTTTTGGACTATAACCTGATGTCGTGTGACTTTTGATTTTGTCCACTCCAGTCCAAAACCGGCAGCTCCACATCTTGTCTTGGGAATAGTTAATGATGATAGGATCTTGATTTCAGCCAGGCTGTGTAACTGAGATTTTACGTCTCCCATTAAAGAATGTGGAATTTTCCTGGGAGTGTACAAACAGATGTGTCTAGCGAAGTAATGTGATGCTCTGTTTCAATTTACCGCAGCATTTGAATAGCTTTGGAAATTCTTGCTGAAATTCCCTCCCATCTTCATTCTTAAGTATAGTATCTATTCTGTTATGAGGCCCACATGAATGCATTTAATTTTGCAGTCCAGTGTGATATTTGGATTTCTTAATCCATATAGAGTTCCACTGTTTTTTTTCACCTCTGTGACAAAGCTTCATGGTGATTTTCTGACCTCCTGGACCTTGGAAATTTATCTTCGCAGGTCTGACTCTTACAGTCTTCGATATTGGCAAGCTGTCTGCTATTATTGAAACAGCTGCTACTGTGTCAAGTTTAAATTCTGTTCCAACCCCTTGTACCTTCATGTTAGCCGTCCAAAATGTGACTTGACTCTTATTGACCTCACATAAGAACCTTATCTTCACCTTTTGTTCTGTATCTTTAACTTGTTGACCTTTTCTCCTTGTTGCATGGTTTCCATTTCTCTGAAACGTTTCTTTTTGGAGGAGATTTCCTTAGTTTTTGATGTTGTAAGGGGGGGTTAACCCTTTTTTACTTAGTCCTGACTAGTCACACTTAAAGCACTTAGTTTCCCCTGCTAACATTTGTTGTGCTTGTGATTTTGTTCTCACATCTTGTACAAGTGCTGACATTGATTCCTGCTCATTTGGTGTTTGGGTCATTTCCAGGAGGGGCAACAATACCGGCTTGGGGCCTATTCATCTGGCTCTGGCAGGACAACTCCTGATGTTTCCTCATGATACTGACCAATTTTGGGCCCTGATTTGTGCCTCTGTAGCTGCAGGTTGTTCTGCTATAACACAACCTCACGGTATAGAAAATTGTGCTATGAAAAACCGCTATGGAAAATCGTGCTATAGAAAATTGCCATATCCGTTCAGTAGAAAGTTTACATTATCCAAACAAGGCCCACAATTCGTCAATCATGTTATAGCTAATTTGCACCAATGAAACGTGCGTTATAGCAGAACAAGCTGTCATTGCATTGCCTATTCCATTATTATATCCTCTGTGAATTGAAGCAAGTTTGACAGCTTCTCATACTTGACACTGACTGCTACATATTATTTCATCTTTCTAAGGTCTACCTGTAAACTCCAATCTGTTTAGAAAGCTTCCATTAATTTTCCTAAATGTTAAGATCGCTGATTAAATCTCAGTCATTCTATCACTATGTTTTGTTGCAAGGGGGTAAATTACAAAGCAAATGCTTTAACCGCTGTAGTTATCAATCATAGTATTTTCTTTAAAGCTTTGTCTTACCTGAACATCCATTTACTATTGGACCTACATCATATAAAAACATGATGAGGTGTGTATAGCAACTGCCAATGTCAGGTTAATGCGCTATTGTGCAGAAAATAAAATTCTCTTCTGAGAAGTAAGATGCATTCGTGCAGCAATTCTAATAAGCAGAAATATCATTCAGTTCCTTTTGTGTGTCTCTTTTCTTATTCATTTGTGGGGTGTGGCATCACTGGCTAGGCCCGCATTTATTGCCCATCCATAGCTGCCCTTGATAAATTCAATACATTTAATATCCTGAATCATTAATTGCAACATACTCAAGAATTGCCCCAGTATCAAAAAAAGATAGTCCTTGTCATTTTTAATTTACATACGTTGCCAATCTAAGACAAGCTCTGTCCAAAGTCCATCTTTCCGAGTTATTTGCAGGTCCTCAGCCTGGCATTAACGTTGACATGTTTTACAATTAGTCTCTGTAATATCGCCACAGCAACTGTGGTGTTGTCATTACAGACTTTTATTATTTGCACCATACTGGCCATCTGGATTATGATTCATCCATCTGTTTTTAGAATACTCATCTATTTTCAGCGCAAGTAAGAAAATCTGTAATCTAGCTAGCAAGTAAACAAATTATGATTTTAAGACTGATATTTTATTTTAAACTTGTATTAAAATTTATTTTAGAAAATAATTTGTTATCAGACATTAAAAAGGATTTGCTTTGAAAATGGCCCTGGTACAAAGTCAGAAACCATGTTTTGACAGTCAACTGAAGTCAAACACCATCCTAAACTAAGTCTATGCCTGAGCAGAATAGACATCAATTATTCATTCTCCATTACTAAGGGGTGATGTGCAATTAACTTCTCAGAAATTACTAGCACTTGCAAAAAGTATTCATATAACATACTTTAAACATGTTACCATAAAGAGGTCACCATAAAGAACTCTCCTGACCAACCTCTCTCCACCTGAAGCAGGATGATCCTCAGGTTAAACCATCACCAGTCATCCCTTTTCAATGACAAAGCAGCCTTATCGGTGTCTGGGATTATGGCAGCTTTTCTTTTAACTTACTACCCTTAATAATTGTAACTAGAAGTAGTCTCTTGCTTGTTTTTTCTCTGCACCATACCCTTCAGGAAATATGGTGTAGGTAAATGACATTATCAGCAGCGCTTAGGCTTCTGTGAATTGTAAATTTGCTCGTTAATTCATCACTTATTAACTTGGAATAATGGGCAGAATCTTACAGGGGCCTGAAAGAAGTGCAGAGAGATCAATCTTGACATCAGGAACAATTTGCTGCCTGTATTAGCTAAATTCCAGGTGTTGAGGTGAGATTCTCTGAAGGCAGTATTAAGTTGTCTATTCAGGGAGGATTACTAATGACCTTATTACTGACACATCTCATTTTATTAATATGCAGATTTTTATCATACTACCCAACCCGAGCAAATTAGATGCTGAGTATTGTCCACGTGGAAGACATGGTCTGTAACACTTGATTCAGAGTTGAATAGAATGAAGAAACACATTGACAAAATTATAGGATAATAAATTCTTGACCTAATGTTACTGAGCTACTTTTCAAAACTGCAGGGATATGAATTGCACACTGACATCTGGTAAACAGGCAATAACACCCTGCAGGACCCATGAATTAAAAAGAAAAGCAAAAACTGCTTTATTTCAATTGAATTGCATCCTCATTGTATAAATAACTACAGAAAATGAAACCTTCCAATCAAGTTCATGCTTTATCTTTTAAACTACACTACAATTGCTATCTTTCATCCAGCTCCCTGCCTTACTTTTAACTATGAAGTCAAAAGGTTTGCATATCCATCTCTCTGGATAACAGCCACAAAGCTGAAACATCCACAGTCAAACAGTCTTGTCCTACAATCTCTTTCCTTTAACCCAGAGAAAAACTATGGGTCTTTTTCAACCAGATCACCTGCCTTTAATTCAACCATCAAAAAATGGTATTTTCTGTCCAACTCTTTGTTTTAACTTTCACAGGAGAGATTGCGGTACACATTACCTGAGTGGTAATCACAATATCCCAATGGTTCCTCTTACCTGGAACAGTGATAGGAAAAGATGGAATCCAGATGTTTTGACTACTGGCTGTACAGCAGTGAACAAGGGAAGGGTATACTCTCCTTATACCCTCTGTATAACTCAGGTTATTCTTGACAGTGTCTTGATAATCATAGGTATTTGCATTGTTTGCATGCTTTTTCACCTTTCATGATTACAATCTGTTAGCCTTTTAATTGTAATGTCTTCATCCTTGACTTTATATCCTCGGCCCTTCCTCTATGCTACATCGTCGACCATCTCTACAACCTTCCAAGATCTTTCTGTGCGACTACAATTCTGATCTTTTGCTCATTCCCAATTTGATTTACTGCACACTGATGGCTGTGTTTTTAGCTGCCTAGACCTTAAACACTGGCATTTTCTCACAAAACCTCACTGTCTTTCTGTCCACCTTGAAGATATGCCTGGGAATCTCTTTCTTCAAGGTTTTGGATTTTTTTACTGATATCTTCTTTTTATCTCTGTGTCCTTTTTTTTATTGTTAAGCACCTTGGGATGTTTTGCTCCATTAAATGCATTAATGTGCTGAGTGAATGAGCATTGTTTTTGTTAGTGTGCTGGAATGATGCTTTTAGGTAATTTAAGGATAGTGAGAAGTTTGAGCAGTTTGTGTATCTGGTGTAACAGGAGTTGCAGCCATTGTTCATAATTATTTGCCAAAATATAATTTGCAGTGTGAATTTATTTTTGACTCCTTTTTTTCTCCCCTTTCTGTTTTGTCTTCTCTCATTCGTATTGCCCACTTTGCATGAAAGTGCAGAGGTATCTAGAATGTGAAAAATCAATTGTTCTAATTTATGTAACAGGAAGTATATGTGAAGTTTCTTCCATGGAGAGGAGCCTGACTCTGATCACCCTTAGCAGCAGACCATGTCACAAGTCCCTGGTCTTAGATGAGGGAGTCGAAGGGTGGGTCAGTAAATTTGCAGATGATACAAAGATAGGTGGAGTTGTGGACAGTGAGGAGGGCTGTTGTCGGCTGCAGAGGGACTTAGATATGATGCAGAGCTGGGCTGAGGAGTGGCAGATGGAGTTCAACCCTGCCAAGTGTGAAGTTGTCCATTTTGGAAGAACAAATAAGAATGCGGAATACAGGGTTAATGGTAGGGTTCTTGGTCAGGTGGAGGAACAGAGGGATCTTGGGGTCTATGTACATAGATCTTTGAAGGTTGCCACTCAGGTGGATAGAGTTTGTAAGAAGGCCTATGGAGTATTATCGTTCATTAGCAGAGGGATTGAATTCAAGAGTCGTGAGGTGATGTTGCAGCTGTACAGGACTTTGGTTAGGCCACATTTGGAGTACTGTGTGCAGTTCTGGTCGCCTCACTTTAGGAAAGATGTGGAAGCTTTGGAGAGGGTGCAGAGAAGATTTACCAGGATGTTGCCTGGAATGGAGAGTAGGTCGTACGAGGATAGGTTGAGAGTTCTCGGCCTTTTCTCGTTGGAACGGCGAAGGATGAGGGGTGACTTGATAGAGGTTTATAAGATGATCAGAGGAATAGATAGAGTAGACAGTCAGAAACTTTTTCCCCGGGTACAACAGAGTGTTACAAGGGGACATAAATTTAAGGTGAAGGGTGGAAGGTATAGGGGAGATGTCAGGGGTGGGTTCTTCACCCAGAGAGTGGTGGGGGCATGGAATGCGCTGCCCGTGGGAGTGGTAGAGTCAGATTCATTGGCGACCTTTAAGCGGCATTTGGATAGGTACATGGATGGGTGCTTAATCTAGGATAGAAGTTCGGCACAACATCGTGGGCCGAAGGGCCTGTTCTGTGCTGTATTGTTCTATGTTCTATGTTCAATGTTCTATGTTCTATGTTCTATGTTCTATGGTCTAATGTCCAAGGCTGCCCTTGCCTTATTGTGCCAGAACCCCTAAGGTGAAGGCTGTTTCCCTTGATTTGACCAATGACCGTTGACAACCAAATTTCCTGGCTTTGTGTCTGCACTGGACAACATTGCAACATAGTCGCACTGTAAGCCCCGTAAACCAAAAGGCAAGGCAGGAACTCTTGTGATCATCCAGGCAGGCTCAGAATGAGTGAGCTCTATGACAGCAAGTGAACAGCTCAGCCTTGCAGGCTGGTCCGGTCCATGAGCTGGCTGTGTGTCTATAAGCACACAGCATCCTTGCTTCAGCTTTACAGTGATTGTTTCCAGTAGCCTGAGGTGCAGCACTAAAGTACAGAAGTATCCAACACTTAGAACAGAGACATGCCATCAGGGTTCATGAGGTAACAATCAGATGCCAGTGCCTGTGGATGGCGGTGCATGAGACTGGTGCCCATGGAGTGTATCCTGAGATGTTGGTGCCTGGTGTCCAACATGAAGGTCTTTTGGAGCAAGTGGTGAGCTGAATTGTCAGGGGCCCACTCTGACTTTCATGTTGACAATTCTTCATGTTTATATTAATAAGGTGGGTTGTACCATAATAAGGCATTTAGCAAGCAATAATCACCCTTACTTAGCAACTCACTGCTACCAGTCGAAGATGTAGTCTGTGTTTAATAAGGCATGTGGCCATAGATGCCAGGAATGCACAAAGATGGCTTCTGTCATTGCAAGACTCTCTTCCACGCTCCTAACATGCATTTACTGGACAATTTTAATTGAACAATCTGTTCAATAATAACCTTAAAAAATAATGACAGCAATTTTCCAGACCATTTCTTTTCAAGCTTATTTTTCTTTTTTTTGAGTTTGGATGTCACACACTTTTCAACTTGTCAATGGCAGGAGATAACCTGTTCGCCAATGTGTTTTCCTTTATATTATAGTTATTAAGAAGCCGTACAGGAAGAAACAAGTTTTTTATTCTCTAGTTTTCTGTTGTAATCTGACAAAAAATCTACACTTTGCCATTCTGCTGCTGATGTTCAGTGTTGCAATGATCCTTTGTCGACGTTCATGACAGAAGCATTAGAATTTATAGAACTATCCCAATGATAGGAATTGTTTACTTTTGTTTTTGTTCAAATTAAATTTGGATTTAATGACATAATGTATTCATTTCTCTTTCCTTAGAGCTGAATATCCCTGATGATTTTATTCCAAACGTTTACCTCCAACTTGATCAGCATCTCCAGGTAAAATATTTTCGGAATGAGAAAGAGAATTTACTTTCATGCCAATAAATGATGATTTATAGTGCAGTTTTGATGAAAAATGCACACTATCAGCATCTTGCAATATCAAAACACATGGATCTTGTGCAGTATTATATATGCAGATCATTTCTAAATTTAGTAGAGCGCGATTTATGATGTGAAACATGTGACTTAAAGAATTACAGAATTATTGCAGTGCAGAAGAGGACCATTTGGCTCATTGTGTTTCCACTGGAAATGCTGAAAGTTTAATTGCAAATCATTTGTGCTTTACAGTGCATTACAGTCAGGCTAGAATACATTGCCTGTTGTGTCAAATAGACTCTTACAATAAAGCCAAGTGTGCTAAGCTTACTTCTTTCAGCTAAATAGCAAGTTGTCATTTTGGACTCAAATGACAAGTTAAAAGAATGTTGAGAATGCCCCAGTCCTCATTGCTACTTTAACACTGGTAAATATTCAGAACCACACACTGTTTAATATGGAGTAATACGATGATATGGGGAGCTTGTTGTTCCACTTTCATACTATAATTTGATCGCTCACATTGCAAGCCCCTAACTTCAATCATACCGTTGTGGGTCAGTGTCAGGCTAGCTTAGTCACTCCACTGACCTTCCGTAGTGTTTTTCCACTTAGACTACTCAGGGAACATCTCCGGGACCTAGCAGAGCGCTTTAGGGAACATCTCTGGGATACCCGCACCAATCAACCACACCGCCCTGTGGCCCAACATTTCAAATCCCCCTCCCATTCTGCCGAGGACATGGAGGTCCTGGGCCCCCTTCACCGCCGCTCCCTCACCACCAGACGCCTGGAGGAAGAACGCCTCATCTTCCGCCTCGGAACACTTCAACCCCAGGGCATCAATGTGGACTTCAACAGTTTCCTCATTTCCCTTTCCCTCACCGTACCCTAGTTCTAAACTTCCAGCTCAATGTCCCCATGACTTGTCCGGACTTGTCCTACCTGCCTATCTTCTTTTCCACCTATCCACTCCACCCTCTCCTCCCTGACCTATCACCTTCATCCCCTCCCCCACTCACCCATTGTACTCTATGCTACTTTCTCCCCACCCCCACCCTCCTCTAGCTTATCTCTCCACGCTTCAGGCTCACTGTCTTTATTCCTGATGAAGGGCTTTTGCCCGAAATGTCGATTTTGCTGCTCCTCGGATGCTGCCTGAACTGCTGTGCTCTTCCAGCACCACTAGTCCAGAATCTGGTTTCCAGCATCTGCAGTCATTGTTTTTACTCTGTTATCTTGCCACTATCGTATGTGTATAAAATCTCTGTCACAGGGCTTTGATCTTCTTTAAGCTCTTCTTTAAGACCTACATGGTTCATGGAAACAGAAAAGGTCTTTTTTGTGAATAACATACATTGTGACTTAGAATATGGATTGTACTTGTGGTTATAACTGGAACACTTTGAACAAATCATGTCAGACCTGAACATTTGCGCTATGCACTACAAACAAGAATATTAGCAATGGATATTTGTAACCAATCTATTCAGATATTTTGTTAGACACCTCTTGAGCAGGTGGACTCAAACACAGGCCTAGTACTCAGAGGTAGGGACATTATCACTGCATCACAAGAGCCCTACACTGTTGATTTGTATAACACGTTTAATACAAAAAAAAGTTAAAGCTCTAATGTACATTAAGTACATTCCTTACCTGAGGAAATATTGGGAGAGGCAAAGTAAAACTGAACAGAGAATAAAGAGGTTTTTTAAAAAAACGTTAATGCATTAAATGTGGGGATTGCCGGTAATGTCTGCATTTATTACTGATCCCTAATTGCCCTTGAGAAGGTGATGGTAAGCCACCTTCTTGAACTGCTGCAATCCGTGTCGTGAGGAAACATCCATTGTGCTGTTAGGGAGGAAGTTCCAGGATTTTCATGCTGTGACCAAACTAGGATAATGTGTAATTTGCTGTCTTCTCAGGTGGTAGGGGTTAGAGGTTTCAAAGGGGCTGGGAAAGTTGCTGTGGTGCATCTTGCATGTGTTAGGTGGAGTACCAATCATCTGGCTGCTTTGTCCTGGATGGTGTTGAGTTTTCTGAATGTTGTTAGAGCTGCACACCTCCAGGCAAGAAGAGCCAATCACACTTCTTAGATCAAGATTTTTGTGAGATCTGGAGACATATGCTCTGATTAGAATTGGCAAAATTGAGCAGGTTATGGGTGAGTAGGTGTTGCCTGACAGTACTGTCACTGATACCTTTATTGAATTGTTGATGACTAAAAATAGACTGATGGGGTGGTAATTAGCTGGATTGGTTTTGTCCTTTCTTTAACCAGCAGACAAATTCCATGTTGTTGTACAAATGCTAGCGTTGCAACTGTATTAGGACAATTTAACCATAAATGCATCTAACTCTGAAGGACGAGTCTTCAACACTGTTGGTTCTCGTCAGAGCCAAAATATTTCAAGAGCTGGTATGCTGAGCCATTTCTTGATATCACTTGGAACAAATTGAATTGGCTGAAGACAGGTATCTCTCACCTGGGAATCTCAGGAGGAGCCCGAGATGGATAAGCAATTAGAGCTAAGATTTTTCACCCAGAAGTATGTGGGAATCTAGAACTTACTGCCTATAAGGATGGTAGAAGTAGATAAGTCATGACAGCACAGTGGCTTGGTGGTTAGCACTGCTGCCTCACAGCAACAGGAAGCTGGATTCAATTCCAGCCTTGGGTGACTGTGTGGAAATGCCCCTGTGGGGCAGGTCATCATTGTCTGCGCGGGTTTCCTCCGAGTGCCCCGGTTTCCTCCCACAGACTGAAGATATACAGATTAGGTGGATTGGCCATGCTAAATTTCTGGGGATGTGCAGGCTAGGTGGATTAACCATGGGGAAGATGTGGGGTTACAGGGATAGCGTGAGATGCTTTTCAGAGAGTTGGTGTGACTTGATGGGCCAAATGGCCTGCTTCCATGCTGTAGGGATTCTAGAATCTAGAACTAACCAAAGGTCTATGCCAACGCATACAAGGCTACAATCTAAGTGCTAGTAAAAGGGATTAGAATCGATTAGATTCCCTACAGTATGGAATGAGGCCCTTTGGCCCAACAAGTTCACACCGACCCTCTGAAGAGTAACCCACCCAGACCCTATCCCCTACCCTGTATTTACCCCTAACTAATGCACCTATACTATGGGCAATTTAGCATGGCCAATTCACCTGGCCTGCACATCTTTGGATTGTGGGAGGAAACCGGAGCACCCAGAGGAAACCCACGCAGACGCGGGGAGAATGTGCAAACTCCACACAGATAGTCGTACAAGGTGGGACTCAAACCCGGGTCCCTGGCGCTGTGAGGCAGCAGTGCTAACCACTGAGCCACCTTGCCACCCCATGGCAGTTGATATATATGATTGATCACCAGCATGGACACAATGGGCTGAAGGGCGTCTTTCCATGCTGTAAAAACTTTATGTCTCTGTCAGCTGTTAATGGCAATCTTTGGAATGTTCCCCACCCCCCCACCTCAAGTTCTTTTTAAAGCAATCATCAACTGCTTTTAGGTAAGTTGCTTCTTTATTTCTACTAGCAATTACTGTCAAGTACAAGTGGCCGATGGTATCTAAAGTCTTTGAAAGTTGCTTACATCTGCAGGAAGTACTGAAGGACTTTGTCCTGACTCTCAAAAGTGGGGGCATTAGTTAGTGTTCTCCTTGGATTACTGGAGCATTACTGGGAGAGAGAATTTTGCGCCATCTTATAGTTAACTATCTCCTATTGTGTAAGGGGAGTCACTAACTCTTTCAAATCAAAGGGAACTGACTCTATCTCATTCATTCTTGCCATAAGCCAGCAGGCAGGATGAGCGTGGCACTGCAAGGATAGCAACCTTCCCTGTGGGGCAGGTCATCATTGACTGCAAATACGTCGTGTTGTGGATGTCTCAAATCGACTGGGCCAAATACCACAACCAGAATTGGACAAGAATTACTTTGCCCCAGGATCCAGCAGTCTCTGGCTTTGTGAAATCATGCAAGTCATTACTTGGTAACCTGCCAGGAATATTGGATTCTGCAACAGTCCATTATGTTATCTGCGTTTAAGCCACACAGTGAGCAGAAATGTGATACTGGGTTGTGAGCCTCATCCATTAACTGCATGGCTGATGACTCTGATGACTTAAAGCTATGCTGTCATTCAAAGTATAGTAGGATAGACCATTGGCATGGTGATCTAGGCATCTACTTGTATTGTTTTTTCAAGCAGTACATTGTACAACCTACCTAGGAACAGCCTATTTTTGATATAGTGATGTGTAATGAGGTAGCTTTAGCAAGCAATCTCAGTGGGGCAAAGGGGAGGTGATGGCCTAGTAATATTATCACTAAACTATTATCACTAAACTGATGACCATATAGCCATTGTTGATTGTTGGAAAACCTGGTTTACTAATGTCCTTCAAGGAAGGAAATCTGCCATCCTCACCTGGTCTGGCTGACATGTGACTTCAGACCCACAGCAATGTGGTTGACTCTCAAGTGACGCCTGAAATAAGTCAAAAAGTGTGGTGCTGGAAAAGCACAGCAGGTCAGGCAGCATCCGAGGAGCAGGAGAATCGACATTTCAGGTATAAGCCTTTTATCAGGTATGTGGAGGGGGAAGGGGGCTGAGAGATAAATAGGGGGATGGGGTGGGGCTGGGGTAAGGTAGATGGGAAGGCGATAAGTGGATGCAGGTGGGAGGTAATTGTGATAGGTCGGTGGGGAGGGTGGGGCAGATAGGTGGGAAGGATGATGGACAGGTACGACAGGTCAAGAGGCCAAGTTGGAGGGTTGCATCTGGGATGAGGCAGGGAGAGGAAGAGAGATTTGGAAACTGGAGATTTGAAGTCAGTGTTGATGCTGTGTGGTTGAAGGGTCCTTCTGCTGACCTCTGAAATGGCCTAGCAAGCCATTCAGTTGTATCAATCACTTTGAAGTTTCAACAAAGAAATGAAACTGGATGGATCATCCGCCATTGACCTAGGCACTAGAAACAACAATGGTTAAAAACACCCTATCAACCCTGCAAAATCCTCCTTACTAACATCTGGAGACTAGCGCCAAAATTGAGAGAGCTGTCTTACAGAGTAATCAAGAAACAGCCTGACATAGTTATACTCACAAAGACACGCCGTGGAGGTAATGTCCCAGATACCACCATTGCCATCATTAGATATCTCCTGTCCCACTGGCAAGACAGGCCCAACAGAGATAGCAACACAGTGGTATACAGTCGGGAGAGAGTTGCTCTGGGATTTCTCAACATTCACACTGGATTCCATGAAATCTCATGAATTCTGCTTAAACATGACCAAGGAAACCTCTTGATAATTACCATGTACTGTCCTCCCTCAGCTGATGAATCAGTACTCCTCCATGTTGAACAACACTTAGAGGAGGCACTGAGGGTGGCAAGGATGCAAAATGTACTCTGGACAGAGGATTCAATGTCCACCATCTAGAGTGGCTTAGCGGCAGCACTACTGATCAAGCTGGTGGTGTCCTAAAGGGTATAGCTGCTAGTAAGCAGTAAGGGAACCAGCAGGATTGAAGACCAAATTTGATCTCATCCTAACCAATTTGCCAGCTGCAAATGTGCCTGTCCAGAACCCTTAGGAGTATTGTTAAGAGTGACCTGTGCACAGTTCTTGTGGAGACAAAGTCCCGCCTTCACATTGAGAATACCTTCCATCGTGTTGTTTGGTACTATCACCGTGCTAAATGGGACAGACCTTGTGAATCATATTATGTCATTTTGAAGACAAATGTCAGTGTGCATTTTTTTTAGTGCCAACCTGTGCATCTTGACCTGTCCTAGTGGTCGTGCATAATGCTATCAGTGCTACTGATTCTCAGCAGAGCTGGCTGCAGATGGCTCTGGAGGGTGATGTGGACCAGCTTCTGGGTGAGAAGAACAGGTTTTGGACTGCCTTAGCTTGGCACAGGAGCCAGCAGGATGGGCTCGCTGGCTGGCAAACAAACACTAGCATTTGTGGGAGGAAACATACGGCCTTTCGGAAAGAGGACAGCAGGCTTGTGTGCAACTGAGCTATTGCCACCTTCTCCCCTGCACCCTCCCACCCCATGCAGGGCAGTACCTTAACAATTGTGACAGCGAGCAAACTGATGGATTGCAGTGAGAACCTGTAAGTCCCTTTGAACAATGATAACTTCAGGGAAGCTGTTAGAAGTTTGAAGATCTGACAACATTCTGGGTTCCCACTGTTGGAGGGAGTTAGTACATGTGCATCAATGGAAGCTGCCACATTGATCATCAGATGCTGCAACATCATTAGGTCAATGAGTGTGCCTTGGAGGTGTCCACCATTTCCACTCTGGAAGGCATAAGCTCCAAGCTCTGCACAAAACAGCAGGATATAGGTCAGTTCGAGGTGTGGGCAGAAAAATGGCAGATAGAGTTTAATCCAGACAAATGTGAGGTGATGCATTTTGGACGGTCAAATATAGGTGGAAATTATACAGTGATTAGCAGAACCCTGAGGAGTATTGATATGCAGAGGGATCTGGGTGTGCAGGTCCACAGATCACTGAAGGTGGCAGCACAGGTAGATAAGGCAGTAAAATAGGCCATTGGGGGACGTGCTGGGTGATGGGAGCCTGGGCTGGACGATGCCGCAGGATATAGCGAGCAGGGCAGCGGTAGATGTCCACTTCATGGCCATTGCAATTTGATGCCTTAAAACGGTGGTGCTCTGGCCTGACATATTGCACCAGTTGGAGGACGCTCAGGTGTGCGGTGGAATCCTGTTTGCACTCACCGCTGCCCAGACGGAATTTCACATTGGCCCCAAGGTTCCGTACCTCCCCCAGGAACCTGTGCCCCACAACCTGACCCGCCTCCGGAATTTTAGTTTTGTCCCTTTTAAGGACATAAACTGGCAGGCCCTGTATCGACTGCTGCTGCACACCGTCCACCTCTTCTCCCTCATCAACCGCCGGACACACCTTGGTGTGCCCATTTACCACCGGACAGTGGGGACCCCCAGTGGAGGGCTGTCTACGCGGGAGTCCTCCCCCTTTCTCTCGGGGATCTGGGGTGGAGGGTGCTGCACGCAGCACGGACTGCCAGACCAACTGCTTGTTCTGTGGTGCTGTGGAATCCGTGGACCATGAATATATTGGATGTGGGCGCTTGCACTCTCTTTTTGATTTTCTGAAAAACCTTCTCTGCTTTTGGTTGCACTTCAGTCCCACGCTCCTGATCTTCGGGCACTTGGTACGGAGCGGGGTGGGCGGGTCTGAGGACCTCCTCATGGGTCTGATCCTAGGCCTGTCCAGACTGTCCACAAACAGGTCCAAGCAGCGGGCCGTGGAGGGGATCGTTAAGGTCGACTGCCTGCCCCTCTTCCGTGGTTACGTTAGAGCCCGGGTGTCCCTGGAGAAGGAGCACGTGGTGTCCAACAACACCCTGGAGTAGTTCAGGGTGAGGTGGGCACTGCAGGGAGTGGAGTATATTATTTCCCCGTCCAATTCTATTTTGATTTAATCCCTGCCCTCCCCTTCACTGTTTGATCATGCAGCATTGCCCTTTGATGTGAAGGGCACTGCTTGTCACTGGCCACTTGGATGTTTCCTTTCTTCCTGGTGGTGGAAATTGAATAAAGATTCGTGCACCTTGTGTCTTTCACCGTGTCTCATACCTGAACACATGGGTGCTGGGGGTGAAATAAACACTGCAAAAATAAAGGAAGAAGACCTATGGCATGGTTGCCTTCAATGGAAGGGGCATTGAGAAAAAGGATAGGCAAGTTATCCTGCAGCTTTATAGAACTTTAGTGAGGCTACACTTGGAATATTGTGTCCAGTTCTGGTCACCACACTACCAGCATGATGTGGATGCTTTGGAGAAGGTACAGAAAAAGTTTACCAGGATGTGGCCTGGAATGGAGGATTTTAGCTACGAAGAAAGATTGGATAATCTGGATTTATTTTGACTGGGACACAGGAGTTTGAAGGGCAACCTGTTAGAAGTTTATAAGATTGTGAACAGTATGAATAGATTGGGAATATGAGGCCTTTTCCAAGGGTGGAGGGATGAATTACTAGGTGACACAGGTTCAAGCTGCAGGGGGGAGGGGGAGAATTTAAAAGCGATGTGTGAGGGAAGTGTTTCATGCACAGGGTGGTGAGTGCCTGGAACAATTGCCAAAGGAGATGGTGGATGCAGACACGATGGCAGCATTCAAGAAGCACCTGCATGAAAACATGAATAGGAAGGGAATAGAGGGATCAGTGAAGACTGACTTAGTATGGGAAGGTAAAATGTGGTGGCACAGGCATGGAGGGCCAAAGGGCCTGTTCCTGTGCCATATTGTTCTTTGATCTTTGTAAAAACATACGTGAGAATTGTCCTGCACCACTCCATGCACCTTGACACTAGCGGCTTGCTTACTGAAAGTCCCGACAATGCATCAAGCCATCAGCCTTCTTCAGTAGAGTATCCCATTGAATCCTCACCAAAGTGCTCATCTCTATTCTCTGCAGCAGAAACTCTGTGCAACCTCACCTCCAGGTAGCTTGCATCTAACTGCCTTTCCCACTGCCTTGGCTGCAGTGCACATATACCCAACATACACACATCTCAGCTCTAAGCTATCTTCTAAATTACTCAGAATATCAATATCTGACCTGATGATTGCAAGTGTTAAATTATTTTTGTTGACGTATCTTCATCATTACTGTGGTTCTTCCAGCACTGCCTGATCAGGTAGCATTTCTTAGGTATCTGAAAGCAGAAAGTCCAAAGTTAAGGTTGTGGTGAGGGAAGAGATAGCAACAAATGCATGCTTATAATGTGTACAGCTTGTATAATCAAAAGGAGTGTGGGATGAAGGGAACATGGAATGTGGAAGGAATGAGGATACCATCACCTTATCATTCCATTGGCCTCAAACCTATGTATTACTGCTCCAGTGATGGTGGGCACCATCTAATCCATGGGAATTAGGACTTGCAGCCAAACCAGTTAACCCCTGCCAGTTCTAGTTATGTGCTACCTATTCCTGCCAAAGAGATGGCAGTGTCACAGTGACTGTGGTGTGCAAGATGTGAGATGTGGTGAAAAGTTTACAGCAGTACTACATGTATGAGGATAAAATGAAGCAATGTCAGATAGTTAGGAGTCACAATTGAAAGAAGTTACCAGCAGGTGATGGTGTGGGGCATTGGATAGCGTGTGTGTGGGGTTATATTGGTGCAGTTGTGGGATGTGATATTTGAAGATGTATTCATTGACCTTGAGTGCTTGTGTGAGGTCCGCGGCACTGCAACAAGATCCTCAGGTTTGATTCCAACAATTTGCCACCCACCAAGGCTTCTTGCCTTCTGAGGATTTATCTGGAGACCCTCCTCATCCCTACACAGGTAGAGGACCTCCTCAACTAAGGTCTCCATTCGTGCACCAAGTTGTGAGATTTTTCTGTTTTACCCTGGTCAGAATCAGCTATAGTAACATGCAGTAACTGTTCCAGCCGGAATGTACCTCCCACTTATGTAGATCAGGCTACTTTTAACTCATGTTGACCTCTTACAATTGTTCATTCCCTTGTTTAAGTGTGCAGGACGGTCAGCACTGATTGCACACAGTGATCGTGTTCATTAGCAGGCAGTACAAAATACAGAATCCAACCCAATGACACTGAAAGAACAATGATATATTTCCTTGTCATAATGGTAAGTGGCTTGGAGATGGTGTTCTTGTGTATCTGTTGCTCTTGTCCTTCCAGATGCTAGTAGTTGAGATTTGGAAGGAGCCTTAGTGAATTTCTGTTGTGCATGTTGCAGATTGTACATACTGTTGCTACTGAGAGTTAGTGGTGGAGGGAGTGGACATTTGTGGATGGGGAGCCAACCAAGCAGCTGATTTGTCCTGGATGGTGTCAAGCCTCTTGAGTGTTGTTAGAGCTGCAGTTAATGAAGATGAAATTAACAGAAGAGGGGCTGAAAAGGAGAATGAAAAAGAGTGGATAAATTCACATCCGCGAACAAAATCAGAGAACAAAAAGTAAAAATTCACAGTCGGAAGGCATGAGACTCTACACATTTAATTGTCACTTCCTTGGCTAGAGAGGTTACTTTCAGTGATTGCAAAGTTAAAAGGATACTTACACTGTTAGTGAATAGACTTTCTTAACTTTCCATGAGTCTGTATGCCTAATATTGTGCTACTTCCTGAATAAAATGACGAACAACTGTAACGTGTGTTTCATTAATACAAATTCACTATCACACGATTGATGAGTTGGGAATACTGTTTCTAAAGCACAAAGTTTTAAAGCAAGTATTGGTTATAAGGCGATTCCGGCCCCATTAGTTTAAATGGTGCTGCTACTTTACGATTTTCTTATAACACGGGATTGCATGAGAATGGAACTGACAGTAGCTTAAAGGTATGTTGCCATTTTTCATGAAGCTGTTAAGCAACTTGCACATTAATAGTGACATGTGTTGTTCACTTGCTGTATTTTAGTGCAAGTTATGGGCCATTCCGATTAAAGATAACAGCCATACATAGTTATTTAAAATACAGCACTTCAGCACTTATTACAAAATAAAAATCAGAGTTCAAAAATATCTAAATTAGTGTACAATATTATGAATTTCTGGAGAAGGAAATTCTGAAGATAATAAACTGCTTGTTAAGATAATGTAAAATGTTCAAAGTTCTGGATGCAGGACAGATGTTTTGTCATTTTTTAGCAGCAGTGGCCAAAAACATAGAACATTTTACAACAGAAAGTTCATATATCCTAAATCACAAAGATTTTGCCAGGTTATTTTAGCTTTGCATTACTACATGGACAAATATCTTGCAAATCTTTAAATATAGTTGAGGCTTACATCAGGCAACAATAGGTGATAAGTTGTGGTAAATATTTCAAATTATGAAATACTTTCAGTACATTATTTACAAATGGATGAAGGTACTCAATACTTTCATAATCCAATTTATTTAGTACCTACTTAGGTTCACTTGGTGGTTTCCAGAATCCTATGTTGAAGATCCCCATTCTCCTGCCGTACTGATCTCCTTCAGTTTGGCCACTTAGACCCATATCTTGGTTGACATCATCCCTCTGCTCCGTTTGCAACATGCCATTCCAGCAAATTTAGAGTTCGCTATCCTCATTTGCAAACAATAGACCTCCACTGCCTCCTCTCCTTTATTCCACCTCTACTCCTTCATGACCTGTTCTCCTCCCTTCCCACCTTCTTCCCCCTCTTCCCAGCTTAATTTATTCTTTCTCTCTGCTCTGTTGAGATTTGTGCAAGGTTATTGTTGTTTACAGCAGTATAGCTGCTTATTCTGAGCTTCAGTCCGACTCTGGTATCCTCTGTCACCACCTTTGATTCTCTTCCTTCCTCCTCTATCTGACCCTGCCCCATTTTCTCTTTATGCCTCCCCCCTACCATTATTCACATTCACCAGTGTTATCGGGACCTCCAGCCCTGTGCCTATCTCTTCTTTCTCCTTTCCACCTCCAACTGCGTCCAACTGAAAAGATCTTTAGATAAATCATGATGCCAATTAATAATAAGTATCTTATTAAGTTTTGAGGTGATTGATGTTTCTGATACATGCATGTATCTCATGCTGGATCATTTTGGATATTACTCAATGTTTGCCACAACAACTGTAATAGTTATAGCAGGCCAGAAACCAAACTTAGTCCTGAAACTGAGGAGTATTCTTTTATTCATTCCAGGAATTAGATCAACTGTTCATATCGTGTTACATGTAAAATGACAATATAATACAAGCTATTGTTATCATTGAGCCAACTGTAAAAAGCTACTTCCTATCACTCCTGACACATTCAGAATCATGACTCATCTTTGCAGGATGGGAACCAGCAATAGAAATAGCATAGTCCTGAATAACCCCAGAAGCATAAAGGTAATCTCGAGTAACTGATAGTGAGCAACGATAACACTGTTTAAAATGTACCCTACTCAACATTGCTTATCCAGTATCATGAAGAATCAATGCAGGTAAGGAAATAAAAGAACTATACAACTGAACAAGAAAATAAATGTAATTACTATGTATAAAGCCTATGTGGTATTTATCTGGCATAGTGAGCAAAGGGATCTTTTACAGGTCTGAGTGATATGCAGTACAGCGAGATTTGTGGCAGAGTGTGATTAGAAGTCTCACTCAATGTCAGGAGCATCTCACTGCATCTATTATTCTTTTAGCAAGCAGTGAGACAAGGCTCTTGCTAGGCAACAGCAAGTTGCCAATTAAGAGGGATTGAAACTTGTTAAATACCTTACTAAAAATGCAGCTTGTCTTATTAATATTGTATTAATATTATATCCTATCATACCAAAACCGCTGAACAAGCTAGATGTCGAGAGTCCTCAACATTGAAATCATCGCGGGGTATCTGGTGACTTCTGCGTGCTGCTGGCTGCAACCAGCTTCCTTGTTGCTCAACAGCAAGCAGCTTCTCAGGATGGTCTATGGGCACCAGTTAAATTCGCCCTTCATCCATGGAGGTTAGTGTCTGACATTTGCCCACCTCTTCAATCCACTTGCAGGTCACTGAGGAAACATAGAAATGCTTTGCAGGGTGCACTGGCAACTGGCATTGAAAGGTTGCTGCAAGTTCATCTCATGTACGCGGACTGGCAACCAACTCACAGATTGAACTATGCTGCATCTCAGGGCTGGTTGTTTGCTCTCTCAATGCACACTCACTTAGTACCTACCTGCACATTCACAGCAACCATGCTTTGCCTTGCCTTGATGCCCTATGACTGTGAGCACATTGTGATTCAGCTAGAGCCAAAAGCTATCCGCTGTGCTGTTTAGCACAGACAGGCTACTTGTCAGTAATAATCTGTTCAGTGGTGAGGGGTGTCTTTAAGTGCACCAAGACATCAATCTAACGCCTGCTGCCTGCACAGCAAACACTATACATTTATTTAACCAAATGGCCATGTTGGGATCTGAGTGAGGTCTGATCCTCAGTTAACATAAGGGGGAGCTGCAGTTTGTCAAGGGATCCCTGCACCGTCTGTCAAAGGTACAACTTGCACTCAGTCCCCGGGCTTGAGTTTTGTTTTTGCTTTTGCTGTCTGTCAATAAATTGTCTGACTGCTTGCCTGTATGTGGTCTTCCCTTTCCAGGCAGTGAACAAGTTGCTTTGTCTCCAGTGGGCATTGGGCACAGGATAGCAGTGACCTAGAGACAGTATTTAGGCGGGATGTAGGTACAGACAGGTAAACTGCATGTACTGGTGGTTAAATAGTGACTCGGGTGAGAGAATGAGTTTGGACACGTGAGGGATGTCTGTCAGTCATGCCAGCTCTCTGCAACGGGCAGTGTGGCTTGTGCTGCTTTGTCATTGCACTGATGGTGAGGGGCAATGCCAGATTGCCCATGTTTATCCAGACACACACTGACCTTTGAAAGATGGAGGATATCTGGTGAATGGTGAGTTGTTCTGAAAACAGTGCATGGTGAGTTGGGGATAAATGAGATGTGAGAGACACCATAGGGATGGGGAAGGTAGTTAATGAGGTACTTTAGAAAGTTATAATGAGGACACTCAATAGTCCTTCCAGTAAGAATCCGTACAACTTGAACTTAGCCAAAATTAAAGTATGAAATAGCCCAGTAGAACAATTCCAGAAGGACTTATACACTTAATGGTAAGGTCCTAGGGAGTGTTGCTGAACAAAGAGACTTTGGAGTGCAGGTTCATAGCTCCATGAAAGTGGAGTTGCAGGTAGATAAGATAGTGAAGAAGGCGTTTGGTATGCTTTCCTTTATTGGTCAGAGTATTGAGTACGGGAGTTGGGAGGTCATGTTGCGGCTGTACAGGACATTGGTTAGGCCACTGTTGGAATATTGCGGGTAATTCTGGTCTCCTTCCTATCGGAAAGATGTTGTGAATCTTGAAAGGGTTCAGAAAAGATTTACAAGGATTTTGCCAGGGTTGGAGGATTTGAGCTATAGGGAGACGCTGAACAGGCTGGGGCTGTTTTCCTTGGAGTGTCAGAGGCTGAGGGGTGACCTTATAGAGGTTTACAAAATGATGAGGGGTATGGATAGGATAAATAGACAAAGTCTTTTCCCTGGGGTCAGGGATTCCAGAACTAGAGGGCATAGGTTTACAGTGAAAGGGGAAAGATATAAAAGGGACCTAAGGGGCAACTCTTTCATGTAGAGGGTGGTACGTATATGGAATGAGCTGCCAGAGGAAGTGGTGGAGGCTGGTACAATTTCAACATTTAAGAGGCATTTGGATGGGTATATGAATAGGAAGGATTTGGAGGGATATGGACCAGGTGCTGGCAGGTGGGACTAGATTGGGTTGAAATACCTGGTCAGCATGGATGGGTTGTACCATAGGGTCTGTTTCCATGCTGTACATCTCTATGACTATAATGTTTTTCAATCATGCGCAGAGTACAAAGGCAGGTTAGTTTTTCCTTATTCGTTCATGGGATTTGAGCATCACTGTCAAAGACAGCATTTTATTATCCATCCATAATGGTCCTTGAGAGGTGGTAGTGAGCTGCTTTTTTGAATCGCTGCAGTCTGTGGTTTAGATACTCCCACAGTTCTACTTGGACGGGAGCTAGAATCATAACCCTAACTCCCAATTACCTGTGGAGTTCAGCTCTTTACTTCATGCTTGGTTGAAGGCTGTTATGAGATCAGGAGCTGAGTTGCCTTGACAGAACACAAAATGAGTGTCAGTGTGCAGCTTATTCCTTTGTAAATGCTGCTTGATAGCACAGTTAACAACCCCAGCCATTACCACTGATACTGGAGAATTGACTGATACCATCGTAATTCACCAGTTTGGAATTATCCTGCTTTCAGTGAACAGGATCTATCTGAGCAATTTTCTGCACTGTCAGGCTGATGCCAATGTTGTTATTATACTGTTACAGCCTGGCTAGGGCCACAGTTAGTTCTGGTGTACAAGTGTTCGGTATTATTGTCAGAATGTTATCAGGGCCTGGAATATTTTTGGAGCCTCCACCTCCTGTTAGTTGTTTAATTGACCAGCACCATTCATGACTGACTGTGGCAGATCAGCAGAGCTTAGATTTGATTTGCTTGTTGTCAAATTGCTTTGCTCCATCTATTGTATGATATCTCAGCTGTTTGAAATGAAAGTAGTTTGTCGTTATATCTACACTAGGTTAATCCGTCATTTGTAGGCATGCTTGATATTGCTACTGGGATACCCTCCTGCACCTTTCATTGAACCAGCATTGATCTTCTGGCTTGAAGGTGATGCTAGACTGGGGAATGTGCTGGGCCATAAGATTTTCTGTGTTGTTTAACACAATTCTGCTGCTAGTGATGACCGAAAGCAGATAAACTTTTTAATAGTTTGATACAACTATGTGATTTTCCAGACCATTTTGTTTGGTAATTTAGAGTCAGCCACATTGCTGTGGGTCTGGAGTGACATGTAGACAAGGTGAGGATGGCAGATTTTCCTTCCCTAAAGGACACTCATGAACCAGGTCGGTTTATACAACAAACAACTATGGTTTCATAATCACCATGCGGCAAGCATTTTAAATTCAAAATGTAATAATTAAATTTAAATTTCATCATCTGCCATGCTGGGATTTGAACTCATGGCCAGCATATGTGCCTGGGATTTGGATTACTGGTCCAGTGACGAAACAAAATCCCATTGAAAGAGTTTGTCTGACATGCGACTTATTATTTGTTTGCCGGTAGGCAGAAGATAGAACTGAAATATCTGATGCATAATATAATTGGCATTGGAAACCTTGTGGTGGTGGGGGTGGTGAGGGTGGGTGTCCTCATTATGATGGCTGCATGGAACATGACCTTAACCGACATTTTGCTGGAACATGTCATCTTGTATTTGCTATCCTACAAGACATGATTTATATTTTTGAGCCATTTCTCTTTGTCTATTTATTTACTCCTGGTTTCTTTCCTTCAGGTTGCTTTATCTCATTGAGAGTTGACAGAGATTCTTCTAGGATTTCTGCCAATGCCATTTTACAATTAGTTGTATAAAAACAGTTTGTTATGATTATCTCTCTGAATTTGTTGTCCTTCCACTCCATTGGCCTGCACTTAGTTACTCGTTGTGTCTTTGAGTTCAAGCTGCATATTGAGGTTCCTAAACACTATACCAAATGCTGCTGCATTTTCTTAATTATTATAATTTGTTCTCCCTCTTCCCTACTTAGGAGCCCTGGCCTGTGTGTATTTTGTTTTCCAATTAAGGGAAATGCCCTTGTGAAGTATGTCCTAGAGCTGCTTAGCCTGATACTCTTTAGTTTTCTCAAAGTGCTTTGAAGAATTGCCCAGCCTCCAGTTATCACTTCTGGAGAGGTTAACTGAAAATGAGATCTAGCAAGCAGTGAACTGGAGAACTACAATTCCATGGCAGTGTTTGTTAAGAAAGAAATATGTTGCACTAGCATGATCTGATTTATAACTTGGCTATAAAGCAAATTTAATGCACACCAGAGTTTGATCTCTTGTTTGTCAGCCTCTGCAGCCATGCCTCAACTCCAAGGAGTCTATATTGGTGTTTCAGCAGCACTGCAGGATAGCTGAGGAGTACCACAAAGTGCAGAAAGAAATCGCATTGCTACAAGAGCGAAAGTAAGTGAAATTCCTCAATTACATGTTGACAATTAGTATAGCATTGAGCACAGTTTCTGATTCAATCTGAGGAACTAATAAACATTGCTTTACTTCACTGACTATTTAATTGTGTGTTTGATTTAGACAAAGCTAAATGGAATTGCTAAAAAATTATTTGAAAACTTATATTAAGTAACAGAGTGATTTACATGATCCCTAATAGCTCAATGAGTAGTTGTGTTATATGTGTGGTATACTGAAGCATGCAGAACACAAAAGTCTGTGCTTTAATCCATAATCTGTGCAGGTAGATGGGCTGCCAAGGGGTAGTGAGTTCACCATGCCTTGGCTAAAGGAAGAAATTGGCCAAAATTCCTGCCCTTGACTGCTTTCTATTGGCATTTTCTGCACAGTCTAGATGGGGTTTTCCATTTTTAAGTTAGAGTATAGAGTGAGCATGTTGGAATGCATCATACCTGCCAGAGCCTGGATCATGTTATCTCATCCGATCACGTGCTTTTCAGCTCATGATCTATGAAGCGAGATGTTGCGTGAGTTACCCAGCAAATCATGTGGCGGGTGAACCAGAAGCCCAGTGGGAACCTCCAGGCTCAAAGGATCTGGCATCATATGTAAAGTCCAGCTGGACTCCATGTGAGGTGCTGCAAGCCAGCACCTTGGCAGGGGTGCTCGCTTCCAGCCATGAGGCCTCCAATGGCTCCCAGTTTTACAGAATGTGCCTTGCAAACATTGCTAGATGGGATGACTGAAAGATGTTTTTGTTTATCTGTGCCTGTATGTCTGTGTATGTATGGGTTTATAAAGGAGGTTACAATTTCAATGAGTGGAATTGATAGTTTATAGTTTTCTTTACCTGTGGCGGGAACTTATTTCTTTGTGATTAGAAGTAGATTGTGTTAAGTATCTGGTCAGTGTTTCTTTGTTAAACTAATTCTATCAGGTTGACTGGGGAGTTAGCATAGTTCATTAAATCATTAACATTTGTATTGACCCTAGGATAATTATAAAAAAGGAAGGCTTGGGTTTGGTATCGAAGTCCTGAACTGTGAAAAGGCTACTTTTACTGTAATAACCAGGGAAAGAGAGGAGCCCATTCAAGACAATCGAGGCAGTCTGTGTGTGGATATGGAAGGGCTGGGAAAAGTTCTCGAAAAATATTTTGCATTTGTCTTCACAATAGAAAAGGACAACACATTTATAGACATCAGGGTGGAGGACTGTGAAATGTTGGAAGAAATTAGCACATAGAGAGAGGAGATACTACCAGATTTCATAGCCCTAAAAGTGGATTAACCTGCAGGCTCAGGTGAGATGTATCCCAGGCTGTTGAGGGAGGCAAGGGAGAAGATATTAAGGGCACTGCCAGTAAATTTCAAACCCTCTCTGGTCACAAGTGGAACACTCTCAACATTGTCCATTATAAAAGCAGAAGGAAGGGACAGACCAGGAAATTACAGGCCAGTCCGCCTAACCTTATGATGGGGAAGTTATCAGAAAGAATGCTGAAAGATTGAAAATATCTATACTTGGAGAAATACAGATTAATCAGGGAAAATCATCATAGGTTTGTTAAAGGAATGTTCTGTTTGAGAAATTTGATTTAATTATTTGAGGAGGTAGCCAGGAGTGTTGATGATGGTATTGCATTTGATGTGATCAACATGGATTTTAGCAAAGCTTTTGATGAGATCCCTCATGGTAGTCTGGTCAAGTGGAGTAAGAGCACGTAGATTCCAAGACAAAATGACACGCGGGATCTAAAATTGTCTGAGAGACAGGAAGCAGTGGGTGATGTCAAGGCATATTTCTGTGACTAGAAGTCTTTTTCCATGAGATTCTACAGAAAGTTGATTCCTGTTCACTTACTAATTGTGTTCTATAATAATGATTTGGACGTAAGTGTGATGGTGTGATGAAGAAGTTCACTTTTGATCAAGAAGTTCACTTTGCAGACAATACAAACATAGGAAAGGTGGTAATAGTGAGGTGGATCACCATAAATTGCGGAGGATATTGACAGGCTGGTCGGTTGGACAGAGACATGGCAAATAGAATTCAACCTATAAAAGTATGAGGTAATGTATTTGAGACAAATCAACGGATTGAACCATGAATGGTAGAACCCCGGAACATACTGAAGATCAGAGGCACCTTGATGTTTATATCCACAAATCCCTGCAGGACGGATAGGTAAGCTGATTAAGAAGGAATATTAGATCCTTGCTTTTATAAGTCAAGGCACAGATTTCAAGAGCAGGGAGGTATGCTGGAACAGGATAAAAGTGCTGACTGGGCCACCGCTGGAGAGTGCAGTTCCTGTCAGCACAATATAGGAAGAGTGTGATTGCACTAGCGAGAGTGCAGAGGAGATTTACCAAGATGCTGTATGGATTGGAAGGTCTGAGCTATGAGGAAAGATTGGAAGGCTGAGGCTGTGTTCCTCAGAGCAACAAATGTTGAGAGGGGACCAGATAATGTCTGTAAGATTATGAAGGGCATAGATAGCATGGATAGGAAGGCACTTTTTTCATTTGTAGAGGGGTCAAATAATCATGAGGAATAGATTTAAGGTAAGAGGTGGAGGGCTAAGAGGAAAATTGAGGAGAATTTTATTTTTCACCGAGAAGGATGGGGGTCTAGAACTCACTGCCTGGAAGAGTGGTTGAGTCAGGAATTCTTGTAACATTTGAACTGCATTTAGGTATTCACTTGCATTGCAGTCGCCTGCAGGGATATGGACCAAGAGCTGGAAAATGGGATTAGGGTAATCAAACTTTTGTTGACCTGTATGGAGTTGATGGAGCATTGACACATGAGATACCAAGAGCAAGATTTTGGGTTTGAATTGTGACCCTAAAAATTGGCTACCTATCTTGGTTTGGCCTTCAAAAAATGACCAGAAGCAGAGGATGGTGTTTGTAAATTGATATGCTATCAATGTCGTGAAATAATACCAACACCACCTCCCAATCCCAAAACAACCCACCCCCCCCCCCCATGACCTGATTACAGAGGAGGAAGTGCTGGATGTCTTGAAATGGTTAAAGGTGGATAAATCCCCAGGTTCTGATCAGGTGTACCAGAGAACTCTGTGGGAAGCTAGAGAAGTGATTGCAGGGCCTCTTGATGAGATATTTGTATCATCGATAGTCATAGGTGAGGTGTCGGAAGACTAGAAGTTGGCAAACGTGGTGCCACTGTTTAAGAAGGGCGGTAAAGATAAGCCAGGGAACTATAGACCGGTGAGCCTGACCTCGGTGGTGGGCAAGTTGTTGGAGGGAATCCTGAGGGACTGGATGTACATGTATTTGGAAAGGCAAGAACTGATTCGGGATAGTCAACATGGCTTTGTGCGTGGGAAATCATGTCTCACAAACTTGATTGAGTCTTTTGAAGTAGTAACAAAGAAGATTGATGAGGGCAGAGCAGTAGATGTGATCTATATGGACTTCAGAAAGGCGTTCGACAAGGTTCCCCATGAGACTGGTTAGCAAGGTTAGATCTCATGGAATACAGGGAGAACTAGCCATTTGGATACAGAACTGGCTCAAAGGTAGAAGACAGAGGGTGGTGTTGGGGGGTTGCTTTCCAGACTGGAGGCCTGTGACCAGTGGAGTGCCACAAGGATCGGTGCTGGGCCCTCTACTTTTTGTCATTTACATAAATGATTTGGATGCGAGCATAAGAGGTACAGTTAGTAAGTTTGCAGATGACACCAAAATTGGAGGTGTAGTGGTCAGCAAAGAGGGTTACCTCAGATTAAAACAGGATCTGGACCAGATGGGCCAATGGGAAAAAGTGAGACTGCAGATGCTGGACACCAGAGTTGAAAAGTGTAGTGCTGGAAAAGCGCAGCAGGCCAGGCAGCATCCGAGGAGCAGGAGAATCGACGTTTCGAGCATGAGCCCTTCCTGAAGAAGGGCTTATGCCTGAAACATCGATTCTCCTGCTCCTCGGACGCTGCCTGGCCTGCTGCGCTTTTTCAGCACCACACTTTTCAACAGATGGGCCAATGGGCTGAGAGGTGGCAGATGGAGTTTAATTCAGATAAATCCGAGGTGCTGCATTTTGGGAAAGCAAATCTTAGCATGACTTAAACATTTAATGGTAAGATCCTAGGGAGTGTTGCTGAACAAAGAGACCTTGGAGTGCAGGTTCATAGCTCCTTGAAAGTGGAGTCACAGGTAGATAGGATAGTGAAGAAGGCGTTTGGTATGCTTTCCTTTATTGGTCAGAGTATTGAGTACAGGAGTTGGGAGGTCATGTTACAGCTGTACAGGACATTGGTTAGGCCACTGTTGGAATATTGCGTGCAATTCTGGTCTCCTTCCTATTGGAAAGATGTTATGAAACTTGAAAGGGTTCAGGAAAGATTTACAAGGATGTTGCCAGGGTTGGAGGATCTGAGCTACAGGGAGAGGGTGAACAGGCTGAGGCTGTTTTCCCTGGAGCGTCGGAGGCTGAGGGGGGGTTGACCTTATAGAGGTTTAAAAAATTATGAGGGGCATGGATAGGATAAATAGACAAAGTCTTTTCCCTGGGGTCAGGGAGTCCAGAACTAGAGGGCACAGGTTTAGGGTGAGAGGGGAGAGATATAAAAGAGACCTAAGGGGCAACCTTTTCACGCAGAGGGTGGTACGTGTATGGAATGAGCTGCCAGAGGAAGTGGTGGAGGCTGGTACAATTGCAACATTTAAGAGGCATTTGGATGGGTATATGAATAGGAAGGGTTTGGAGGGATATGGGCCGGGTGCTGGCAGGTGGGACTAGATTGGGTTGGGATATCTGGTCGGCATGGACGGGTTGGACTGAAGGGTCTGTTTCCATGCTGTACATCTCTAAGACTCTATGACTCTATGACCAACACCCCTACCAGCTTTTATTCCCACTTCCACCTCAGGACCAAACTCCTGTACTTTCAAGAAAACTGTCAACCCTTATGGACAATTGTTAGCATTGTGAACAGCACACTTTATTCATGAATAAAGAGACTAAAAATTAGTAGAAGACTTTGAAATAGAAAGAAACAATATCATCAAAAGAGAAGAATGAGGAGTACAATTTCAAGTAAATAACCATTTAAGTGACATCCGATTTGAAATTAAATAAGCAGAAGTTGATATTCACTGCGCTATCCCAGAAATGCATAATCACAGGATTATGTTGCTTAAATCATTTTGGTAGCATTCACTATTTATTCAAGTGCAAAAGGAATAGCTGCTTTAAAAACATTTCCTTTGCAGAACATTATCTATGCGCTGACTACTTCAACACATCCTGACCTCACTAATGCTTGCACACATTTTTACTTTATTTATTTTTCTGTATGGAACTATGTGGTAATACCAAAAAAATACAGACACAAAGGATGGAACCTTCCCAGGCACCGAATGACCTAAGAAAGTTGGAAGAAGCATATGGGAGGAGCTTCCAACCATCAAATACAAAAAGTCCCATTTTCCAACTAAGTTTTGGACAGTGAGATAAGATTCTCATTAGTGAGCGGCAAGTGGCCGATGTACATTTACTAACATGCATTAATGTACGTTAGCGTCTTCATTATGGTGCCATCTTGCTCTGTTGCTATGCACTTTCCCGTTCTCCCACCCATCAGGTAGAAACTGGATGTTGACAATTCACAACACGCATGTCAGAGTAATAACCAGGTGAATCATGCTCAGTGCGTTGTCCTCTGGCTCTCCATCATCAGCATCTCAGGGCATGTTCCATGGGCAGCAACCACGTGCACTCTCATCCCACAGAACTCACAAGTCCCCATCGCCAAAGTGGGGCACCAGTTACCCTCTCTGTGACATTTCTGGGGCAAATAAAATGAACCGTGCAGGGCAGCTGCAGACTGTGTGCATAGCTGTGCCTTAAAGATGGCTGCAATTGTTGTGGGTATGTTTGCCGAGCTGGGAAGTTGCTTTGCAGACGTTTCATCCCCTTTCTAAGTGACGTCCTCAGTGCTGTGAAGCTCTGCTGTACTGTGTTGGTTGGAATTTTTTTGGCTTAATTCCCATTACTTCCAGGTGGCGGTTCCGGTAGTTCATTGAAGTGATCGGTATATCGGGTCCAGATCAATGTCTATATGACTCCGATCAAAAGTGGCCAATACTATTATCTGTCACAAGTGGAATGATACAAGGCAGGGTTTGGCGTGTAGCTATTGAGGCAGGTTTAGGAAGCTAGTGTGAGAAAGCTCACAAATGCTCACAGAGCGAAATCTTCCATGAAATCTACCAAAATTGAGCCGATTTCTGATAAAATTAAGTCCAAAGAGAATTGCTGTAAAATCTAAAATACATTTTCTATATGTTCTGGGTATGTGGTCACCATCTCCCTTCACATTTTCTGACTTATTGAACAAAATCTGTCACATTGGAGATTGACGCTAGTTGGTGAGGTCAGAAAAACTTGGAAAAAGAGCATGATGCCTGCATTGAAGAGGGAGGGATAACGTCTGAAGAGAAGTCAGCATTGACAACTTCAACTAACATGGAAGCCAGGAAAGGCAGATGGTTAATCAGCAGTTATGTGGAAAGAAGATTTTGGAAGCAGGAAGTATGTATTGTTGATGAAATGACATAGAAAGCAGGAATGTATACCATTGTTTTGATGTAAAAGAAACAAAACCATGCTCCCAACCCCTGAAGTCACGCAGAGTTTATGGATTTTATTTTAAAAGTTCTGAGATTTTTGATATTTTCAGCGAGGTTCTCAGCAAATGACCTCTGAACATTACCTCTGAACAATTCAATTTATGGAAATTCAGAGGAAAGGCTTAAAGCGGTATCTTGACTTGAAAATGTTTTAAAACAGCTTAGTACTTGAAATACTAGTGAATCTTCAGCAATGAAAATCAGTACAAATGTAAACTAACAGCTGATTGGGATTGTGGTATTACCCTGATGGCGACATCTCATGGTATCTGCCACTTCTGCCACAATATATTTGAGAGTAGCTTGACTTCACAGACTGCCATTAATCCTCTTCTATCTGTGGTGTCTGTAGAACCTTGGTAGTGCTTAATGGTAGAGGATATACCACTAGAGATTCTTTACAGCAGAGGCATGTTCTTAGTTAACAAGATGGTTTATTGCATGATAACAATAAGTATAACCATGGAACTTATCAGACTTAATTGCTTAGGCTCTCTAGATCTGTACAAAATTTTACTCCTTATGAAGTTTAGTGTAGAAGTCTCTGTATCCACCCACAGACTGTGTATGACATCAACAAAATGGGTGGAGCTCAATATAACAAGATCACTAACTCTTTCATAAACATTACCTCATATCGCAGATATTACCCATTTTACACTATCACCCAACATTTGTCCCGTTTGGAGACAGTTACACAATCCTCGAGTTTTAATAGTATTTCAAGATCATGGGGAATTAATTTTATACAGTTCATGTAGGATTCATTTGAATGCCTTGTTTACCAACCATTTCTGTTTCTAAAATCAAATTGAGGTAGTTAGATTGAGACTGCTGTTAATACAGCCAGGCATGTTTGCAACAACAAATAATTACATCGTGACTAGATTGTGCATGAGTGCCACCTGCTGACCAATCGCAAAGTATGTAAAACCTAGAAACATCAAATCTAGTAGGAGTAAGCCATTGTGCCCTTCAAGTCTACTCTGCCATTCAGAAGGATCATGTCTGATCCTCCATTTCAATGCCATAGTTCCGCTCTCTCCCTATACTCCTTGATACCTTTTAAATCTAGGAATTTATCTGTCTCTTTCTTGAATATATTTGCTGACTTGTTCTCCACAACTTAGTGTGGAAGACAATTCCACAGGTTCACTACCCTCTGAGTGAAGAAGGTTTTCTTCATCTCAGTCCCAAGTGATCTACCTCATATTCTGAGACTGGCTCCTAGACTACCCAGCTAGTGAAAACATCCTCCCTGGATCTAGTGTGTGTAGCCCTGTGAGAGAATATGTCTAAATTGAAACCCCTCTCATCCTTTTAAACTCTAGTGAATATAGACCCATTCAAACCAATGTCTCCTTTAGAACTGTCCTGCCCTCCCTGGTGATCAGCCTGGTGAACCTCTTCATCCTTTGTTCAGTAAGGAGACCAAAACTGCGTGCAGTATTCCAGATGTGATCGCACCCTGATCCTAACTGCAATAAGACATTCCTATTTCTGAACTCAAGTTGTCTTGCAAAGAAAGCCAATATACCATTTGCCTTCCTAATTATTTGCTGCAATTGCCTGTTTCCTTTTATTAACTTGTGCACAAGAACAATCAGATTCTCTTCCAAACTTCGCAATATTTCACCATTTAAATAATACACTCCCTTTCTGTTTTTCGCACCAAAGTGTAAAACTTCACATTCAGCACGCTGAATGGCATTTATTTGCCGATTGATTCAACATGTCAAAATCATCTTGAAGCATAATTGCATTCTCTTTACAACTCACGATTCTGCAAGGATTTGTGTCATGTAAACATGGAAATTTGCATTTGGTTTCCTCATATATTGTAAATATATTTGGAAATAGCTGACACCCAAGTACTGACCTTGCGGTACGTCACTCGTCACTTGAAAAAAACATTTATTCCCACTTTCTGTTTTCAACATCTAAATCATTTCTTGATCATGCTAATATATTACTTCCTAGCCCATGAGCTTTAACTTTGCCCTTTAACCTCCTAAAAGCCCTTTGATAATCCAAATACACCATATCCCCTTATCTGTTCTACTAGTCACATCCTAAAATAAAATCCAGTCAATTTGTTAAGCATGACTTGCTTTTCATAAGCCCATGCTGGCTTTGTTTAATCCCCTTAATGCTTTCCAAATGTTCTGTTGTCATGTCTTTTCTAACAGACTCCAGCATTTTCTCCACTGCTGAAGTTAGGCTGTAATTGTTTGTTGTTTCTCTCCCTCACTTCCTTTTTAGATAGTCGAGTTGCATATCCCACCTTCCCATTTCTAGGAACTGCTACTGATTCTACAGAATTTTGGATAATGACCACCAATGCATTCAATGTTTCCAGGGTCACTTCCTTTCATTCTCTGATATGTAGATTATGGGTTGAGAAGAGATTTACCAGGATGTTTCCGGGTGTGGGAGGTTTGAGTTATAAAGAAGGTTGAGAGGCGATCTGATAGAAGTTTATAAAATAATGAGAGGTATAAATAGAGTTGGTGGTAGTTATCTTTTTCCTAGGATGGGGGATTTCAAGACTAGGGGGCACATTTTTAAGGTAAGAGGAGGGAAATTTAAAAAAGACATAAGAGGCAAATTTTTACCCAAAGGGTGGTTCACATGTGGAATGAACTTCCCAAGAAAGTGGTAGATGCGGATACATTTACAATGTTTAAAAGATATTTGGATAGATACAAGAGTAGGAAAGGTTTGGAGGGATATGGGCCAGGAGCAGGCAACTGGGATAGTTTAGTTTGGGATTATGTTCGGCATGGACTGGTTGGACCGAAGGGTCTGTTTCTGTGCTGTAAACCTGAATGACTATGATGACTTGTCAGCCTTTAACCACATTAATTTCAACAACACCAATTTTTTTAAACTAGTACCGTGTATTGATTTCCTTCAATTCCACCTTTTTGTTCGACTTAGCTCCCTTACATTTCTGGGAGGTTATTTGTGCCCTCTTTTGTAAAGACAGAACCAAAGTATGTGTTGATTTCTTCTGCCAGTTTGTTGTTCCCAGTTTTAATTTGGAGAAAGTGAGGACTGCAGATGCTGGAGACCTGAGTTGAAAAATGGGATGCTGGAAAAACACAGCAGGCCAGGCAGCATCCGAGGAGCAGGAGAGTCGATGTTTCGGGCATAAGCCCTTCTTCAGGAATCTGAAGAAGGGCTTATGCCCGATACGTCGATTCTCCTGCTCCTCGGATGCTGCCTGGCCTGCTGTGTTTTTCCAGCATCATTTTTTAACCCCAATTTTAATTTCCCCAGCTTACTACATATGTACTCTCAGAATATCAGAAAGCAAGTGACTACACAAAATAATGTATTTATATTCAAAAGTAGAAGGTTGTAACTTCGTGTAGTTGTGAATTATATATGTTATGTTCATAAGTGACTTGCATAGTTCATAGACTCCACAGCTAAACCAATAGTCTCTGTTGGTCCACATAATATAACGAATTCACCATGAACAGCTCTTCTTATTTGTTCTTGTTCCTCTCCATTTTAATCCCACATTTCCCTCCAGTGTCTCTCTTCTTTTGTCCTTAGCTGACAATATTGACTCCTTGTGGAAGGATGTCACCAGCAGGCCCTGACACCCAGCAATTACTTCCCCAAATCATAGAATCGTAGAACCCCTACAGTATGGAAGCAGACCATCCTGCCCATCAATTCTACACCCAGCCCAACCACTTCCCTATAACCCTGCATTTTGCATGACTAATCCACCTAGGCTGCACATCCTATGGCCAGTTTACCATGGCCAAGCCTCCTAAACTGCATGCCTTTGGACTGTGGGAGAAAACCACAGCACCCGGAGAAAACCTACGCAGGCACAGGGAGAATGTGTAAACACCACACAGACAGTCATCCAAGGGTGGAAGTGAACCCAGGTTCTTGGCACTGTGATGCAGCAATGTTAGTTCATTCTAAACAGTGGGTATGGGGGAGTTATATTCCTATGGGGATATCAAAGCTGAGCCTTATCCTACCTTCACCCAATATAATGGCACAGACACTTCCAGTGAAGAAAAAACTTATTATTTAAGAGTGAGAACTATTGCTCATTATGTATTCCATCTCAAGGTATTCCTAATGGTCCTCAAGTAATTCAACGCAGACAAGGAGATGAGTCTGACTTATTTTTGATCTCTGTCTGCTTAACGCTGATACTGCTACTTCTGACTCAGAAGATTGTCTGTTTGAGTCCAACTTCCTTTAGCATAGATTCTAGATTTAGACTTCATTGCAGTGCTAATGAAATGCTGCAGTGTCAGATGTGCTGTCTTTTAGGAGAAATATTTAGTTGACTTAAAGATCCCATGGCACTATTGGAAACAAAGCTGTCCAGGTATCTGTGCCAATATTTCCCTTTTAAGTAACAGCACTGAAACAAATTAATGTTTTATTCACGTAATTTTATTGTAGGATCTTGCTATTTGCTAATTGTCTGTAACATTTACCAATGTAACAGTAACCACACATTAACTGCCTGTGAAGCATGTTGGAAAGGTCTGATGTGGTGAAAGGCGTTGTATAAAAGAAGTTTCTATTTGCCATCTTAACCAGCTGAGTCACTAGGGACGTTCTGTGGCTTTCTGGTGAAAACCTCATATTGAAGGACTGAAAAGATGCAGTACCAAAGTTGAAACAAATTGAGGAGGAGATATGCTAAGTGTACAAGCTGCTGGTTTAGTGATATCAAAGTTAGATGGAATGAAATTATAGATTAGACAAGGAAGGGAAATACATAGAAGAAACATTTGAGAGTGCCAAGAAACGATGAATAGGAAACAGAGTAACAGTTCCTGATTTTACCCTTGTGTTCATGATGAACAGAAGGATAATGAGGTATTGAAGTTCTTTCTATTACTGACAGATTTTTTTTTTCAAATATTATTTCCTCATTTGTTGAATACACTCTTGATAGTGGAATACAGTTCCAAAGGTGGCAGAGGTCTCTGTCCTCAAGCAGACAGTTTTCTACCTGATCATAGTCAATGAATGTTGGAAATGTCACTTGTTATCCATCTGGAGTAGAAAGTAAGGACTGCAGATGTTGGAGATCAGAGTAGAAAAGTGTGGTATTGGAAAAACACAGCTCGTCAGGCAGCATCCGAGAAGCAGGTGAGTCAACATTGCGAGCAAAAGCTCTTCATCAGGAATGAGGGAGTGGCCCAAGGGGCCTGAGAGATAAATGGGAGGGGGTTGGGGCTGGGGAAAGGTAGCTGGGAATGCAGTATATAAATGAAAGTGGGGGGTGATGGTGGTAGGATGGAGAGGAGGGTGAAGTGGATAAGACCATAAGAAATAGGAGAAATAGGAAATAGAAGTAGCTGGAGTGTGTGGGGAATGTCATGTGATGAAACCTCCAACAATACACTTATCATTGTCACCAAAACTAGGTCACGTCCAATAGTTTTAGAGGGATTGGGATGATGTTACCTACTCCTCCTGGCTCAGTATTCAGCAATTATTGTTTCCAAATGGAAAAGTGTGGCGCTAGAAAAGCACATCAGGTCAGGCAGCATCCGAGGAGCAGGATGTCGATGTTTCGGGCATAAGCCCTTCATCAGGAACGTAATGATTAGGAATTATTTTTCCCATATTTACCTTGTTAGTGGTGATCTGCAGCATGGAAGGAACCAAATTTGTACAATGATGTCAATCTGAAATAAGCCCCACCAATTGCAAAAATGGCATACAGGATTTAGATAAATACAAGGTGCTGCATTTTGGGAAAGCAAATCTTAGCAGGGCTTATATACTTAATGGTCAGGCCCTAGGGAATGTTGCTGAACAAAGAAACCTTGGAGTGCAGGTTCATAGCTCCTTGAAAGTAGAATAGTGAAGAAGGCATTTGATATGCTTTCCTTTATTAGTTAGGTTATTGAGTACAGGAGTTGAGAAGTCATGTTGCAGCTGTACAGGACATTGGTTAGGCCACTGTTGGAATATTGTGTGCAATTCTAGTCTCCTTCATACCTGAAGGATGTTGTGAAACTTGAAAGGGTTCAGAAAAGATTTGCCAGGGTTGGAGGATTTGAGCTATCAGGAAAGGATGAATAGGCTGTTTTCCCCAAAGCATCGGAGGCTGTAGGGTGACCTTATAGAAGTTTATAAAATCATGAGGGGCATGGATAGGCTAAGTAGACAAAGTCTTTTCCCTGGGGTGGGGGAGTCCAGAACTCGAGGGCATAGGTTTAAGGTGAGAGGGGAAAGATATAAAAGAGACCTAAGGGGCAACTTTTTCACGTAGAGGGTGGTACGTGTATGGAATGAGCTGCCAGAGGAAGTGGTGGAGGCTGGTACAATTGCGACATTTTAAAAGCATCTGGATGGGTATATGAATATGCAGGGTTTGGAGGGATATGGGCCGGGTGCTGGCAAATGGGACCAGATTAATTTGGGATATCTGTTCGGCATGGACGGGTTGGACCGTTTCCGTGCTGCACATCTCTGTGACTCTCTGATATTTCCAGCCTGTAAATATGTGTGCTTCATTCTGACCATAACAGAGGGCTTGGATTTCTATTTTATACCTGAAAGTGGGTGTGTCATCATCATATTTCATGGCGTATACTTTGAAATGCTTCTAATCATTGTTAAATAAACTCTTTATGGAACAAATGCTTCCCTAGTCTAAACTGAATTTCAGTGGCAGGGAGGATGGGTTCAGACCTTAAAAATATTGAGGTACTTTGTCAATTCCAACAATTTTGTAATTGTGAGGGTAACATTCTTTTTTTCATAATTGTTAGTGTTTCAGTGATGCTACCTTTGAATTTTCGAGATTTAGATTTTGGAGTTCAGTGCAGCTGCAGATAATGGGAGAAAGATAGATTGTGCATTTTTTGTTACAGTTTTTGAGATGTGCATCTTTAACTCTGTGACGCTGTGATCATTCCTTAGCCACTCCTTATACTTGTTAAACTAATCCTTTATATAAACATGAAGATCTTATACATTTAATATATGTGATGGAAAACTATAAATTAACCTGATGATACTTGTGAAGTAGAACCTCTTGACTTGAAATATGATATATCAGGACAAAATGTCATTAAGTTTGAAGACTGTTAAATGAGCAGATCAGAGAGTTTGAGACAGTGGAAGCAGCACATATGATTCCAAAACTAATCTGGACACTCCCCAGTCCATGATCCCGAGACCATTTCCTGATTTGTAATTGAACTTGTGCTTGATGGGCTGCTTCAAACATTAGCTGAGACAGATAGTATATTGTGAAAAAGGGGATTGTGATACAGAGACTGACTGTTTCCCAGAGCTGAACTGAAACAAACATTGTAAAAATATATAATTTTAATAAAGAGGAAGTCTCCTCATCAGGGTACGTTTTGAAACCAGACAGTTGTACAAAAATCAAAATTCTTCTAAGTTCATCTAATTTTGTTTATATTTTAAAAACTTAGAATGAATGTGTGCGTCTGTCATTATTTGGGAATGAAATCATGGAATAATACAACATAGAGACAATTCAACTCTTTGCCCAATGCAACTTTTTATACTGCTAATACAAACATCAATTCCGCCAGATCTGGGATAGGACAAATGCAAAATAAAACTCACTAACTAAAGTTCTGTCTCAAAACAAAACTCTCATGAGGTTCCCTACATGTCTGATTTTCAGCTGATCTATTCTGTTATTGAATGGGATACCTAGAAGTTTATAAAACGTAAAGCAGATACTGACTCACAAGTCTCCCGTTTATGACTTTGAAGTGGAAATAGTTGCCTGCAGTGTACACAATTGAACAGCAGATGAAGAGAATTGTTCCAACTGAAGGAGCCTGACCAATTTCCTGCATTTAAAATAAATCTGGAAAAACATCTTAGAACTGACAGCCAACACAGTGAAATGGCAGAATACCACAGTGACATATCAATTACTCGAGCTCACCTCTTCTTAGCATTGTCTGTTCACTTCTGGGGGCTGAGTTCAAAAAAATCTATCCCATAATGCTTTAAATGTAGGGCTTTTAAGAGATTACCTTACTCTGTGTCCATGTACTGATAACACCTAGATAAGTGCCTTTGAAGACAAGCTTTGTTTGGGCCAGATGATAATCATCAATATTTTTAGACTGCCAAACAACATTAAAAAGTTTAAATTCTCCTAATGTTTGAACTTCTTAATAAAATTATGCAAGTGTACGAGGGGGAAGTGCTTTGTATCACAAGTACTTCCCAATAGAATATGGTTCCTCTTTAATGGTTAACATCTTTGTGTGGCAGAAAAGATAATAATTCCCACAGAATCAGAACTGACTCAGCCTGACATTGATACCATCCGGTAAACGAATTAGATTTTCATCTTAGCTGAACTGTAGAGCCTCCATAGGTATTGTTGCTGGGAATTATCTATGCAAAATTTCTTACAGTTTTGCAGCTAAGCGATTGAAGAGATAAAGGAATACTTTATTCCGTTAAATATAATTGTTCCAATTATTGGCTTCATCACAAAGAAAATAAATCATTGCATTCACGTGAATTTAAATAGGTGTTGTGTGGATATACAACACAACTGCAAACTGTATTTCATGGATGCTTTTTATTTAGAGAATTGTGTCTTGAAGAATGGTGTGCTGAGAAGTAAAACAGTGAACATTGAGTAGCTGTAGAGGCAGATTCAGTTGAGGCTTTCAAATGGAAATTTTATAATTATGTAAAGGGCTACAGGGATGGGACTAGCTGAGTATCTCATACAGCAAGCTGGTACAGACACAATGGTCTGAATGGAATTCTTATGTGTTGTAAACACTCCTACGATTTATTGAACAGAAGACAAAACTAAAGAAGGTTGTTTTGAAAGCAAGGTTCAAGTAGATTTTGAAAGTAGGGAGGAAAGTGAGATATTCAACTCAGCAGTCTTGCTGCGTGGATGCACAAAGCAAAAGCCATTTCCTTCAAAAAGTTGAATAGAATATCATCTAACCCTGTTCCCACATTTATTTATTGATTATATTAACAAGAATATTTATTACTGGGTGCAGATTATTCATCTGATCTCTTGATTTTAGATGATATATGGTCCAAGGAACCATAAAAAAGGAGAGTTGTGAAAACTAACATTTTATGGGTCTTTAATATTTGAAACATTGGGGTCTGAGTGATATGTACTGTAGCGAGATGTGTGGCAGAATCTGATGAGAAGTCTGGAGAGGCCCATGTCAACATTGACATTAACTTGCTCCAACCTTTATGCTTTTCACAAGCAGCACAGTTTTCTCTCTAGCCAGAGTGAATGACCAATTAAGGGACATTATTTCTTGTTAAACACCTTGTTAAACTTGCCTCATTAATACTCAGTTTCCTATCTTCCCAAACTAACTAAGCAAGCTAAGTATTGTTGAACCTCAATGTGGAAACCAGAGCAGGTACCTGACGGATTCAACTCATTTATTACTTTGAGTGATTTTCAGGTTGGAACACCAGGCATGAACATCATGGAGTGCACAGTATGGTATAAACCACATGGATCCCACACCAATGGACATTGGCATCCAATATGTGCCAGCTTCTATGAATTCTCATGGTGTATTTCTAATCTTCTTATGGTATGGCCTGCACTTCAGTGATGCAACTTAGGCTGCACCAGCAACTTATCACTGTATGGCTGCAGGAAGGACACTGTGCATTCAGCAACAAGTGCTTTTAGGACAAGGACAGGATCGGGCTGCATTTCTGTGCTTTTCACTCACTGTCATAGTGCTCATTCACAGTACTTCGATACTTACAGTATCCCTGCCTTGCATTGTCTTGTCATGCCTTGCTGTTATGTGCTTTGCTCCTCAGCCACAGATACCAGACTCATATTACTTCTGACTTACCTTGCTGTTTAAGGCAGACAGAAAGGAAGGAAGCTTATCATAGCTGTTGACAGGTCTCAGTCATGTCAAGGAGGTGACCTATGTTCAGGAGATCCCAGTGCAGTAAGTCAAGGGCAGTTTCTAATCCCAGTCCAGGGGCTTGGCAGTGGTCAACTAGTCATTTAGGGCAGTCAGAGTCAGGATGCTTACCACATAAGGGGTGAGGAGCTGCCCTCCACTTGTCCTGCATCTTTCTGCCCTATAGGAGGATGTTTTCTTCCTGCAACAGGAGAGAGGCAGGTATTAAGGCAGTTGAAAATGCGAGACACGACTGTTAGAGCCAGTGCAGGTGGGGAGGCATTCTAAGAAGGGATGGTTAGCATAAAGGTAATGGTGGTAGGGATTAAAGTGGGTGACAGCAAGTGAGGGAAAATGTTTCAGGCAATAGTGAGGGTGGTCAAGCTTGAACCTTGGTGGGAGGTGGGTTCAGGAGCAGAGACAGAATGAGTGTGAGATTTTGGAGAGAAGTTGGTGGCACATAACACTGACAGAGTGGACAGAATCATTGACCTTCTTCCTCTAGTGCTAGTCATTGCTCCAGATAGCTGAGTCTGCTTTAACCCAGATCGCGACCTCAGACCAGGCTGACTTGGTCTGGTGTTGTGGCCTCCACTGCTGATCCTGGGGAAGAGGAAGTCCCAATTGTGCACCATCCCCTCCAAGGCACTCCCCACAAACCGGGGTGCTGATCTTCCCCAGTCTGCCATATCCAGGGCAAATGTCAAGGATTATATAGAGGGCAGCTTGTCCAAGTGCACAACAGTCTTTTAAAGATGGCGCATGCACAAGGCGTGCTGGTAATTCCTTGATATCTGCTGGGTGGCAGTTTGTTCTGGGAACAGTGTATGATAAGGTGGAGCTGGAAATGAAGGGGCGTGGTAGGTAATTAATGTGGCACGTCTTGACAGATAAGCGAGAAAATTTGCTCGGCCTCATGCAAAAAGCTCTCCACAAAACTTGAATGAACTCAGACTGAGCCAAAACATCATCAGATTCATCCCAATATTACTTTTTGATTTTGTTTTTGAAACAGAGTTCCCTAGGGCGAGATGATCTTGCATTGTTTTATTCTGGGTCAAAATTGCAATTTACAGTGCAAGGAGTACATTTCTAATCTAGCCACAATCTTGCCTGTGCTGTTTTGCAGAATCCTGTGGTTAATTAATAATTGTTACTCACAACATTAAGTCTTTTGCAGAAAAACTCTCCATTGATTTTAAATGAATTCAGTTGAAATGAATGTTTTGACAAGCATGTAAGTGAGAAAAATGTATTAAGCAGCAATATTTATTAATGTACTAGTGTTGAAGTCATGTTAATGAACTTGTCGAATGGTCATTCCAGCTATCTTATTCTTATAAAAAGCTATTTGGGTCATGACCAAATTCCTTATCCAATACTTCCCCTGCAATAGTTTACTCAGTATCAGCTGTCATACAGAGAAAACCTTTTGTAATTGACTATCTTCTAAGTAATATTTTCTTTCCATATAAATGGAGGGGAGGGTTTGAGTTACCAGTAGATTATAACTGGAATACTACCTCAGGGTTTGTTCATATTTAATCCGGATCATCCAGTTTTGATTGCTCAGTAATTTAAATGTTCGTCTTTTATTTCCTTGGGAGATTTTTTTTAAGACTTTTGAGCAAATACTTTTGTGTATCAACGTGGAAGGGTTGAGTGAGAATTGGAAACACATTGCAACATTTGACACTCAGCAATAGCATTTCCAACTGAGAAACACAAGTTGGTTGCAAAATGAAATTGCTTCCAGCAGTCCCATAGGTGTGACTTTAACTCCACTTCGGAAAATTATCATTGCTTCGTCATTTGGGATCTATCCATTCTTTTTCCAGCCTCCTCCTGACATTTTTCTGCATGAGTGGCATTGTAAATGTGAAAGTGGGTATAGCTTTGTGCTATAACCTCAAATATATCAAACTGCAAAGTCCTATTTGCCATTAACTTTTTACATCTGGTAGGGTGGTAAATTTCCATCTCAGTAATGCAGGCTGGATTTACAGTCTGAGCCCAAGAAGCAGGAGGACAGCGTTCCATCTTTTGAAGCACCTTATCCTTTATTAAAATAGCTTTTTGGGTATCAGTTATGACTTACGTGAGTTGTAATTGTCTTAACAGAGAAGCCTGTGTTTAAACATGAATGTGAATAAATGAAGACATATCAATCTTGTTTACGAGCAACTTGTCAAAGTTTGAAACTTTTAAATTGCAAGTGTTAGCTATGCTACCTTATGTTCTGTGAGCTACTATAATCTTATTAATGCAAGTGTTTGATGTTTGAATATACAAAAAACTCTAAATGGAACACTTTAAATAATAGTTGGATGCTAAACCTTGCAACAGCTAATGCATTTATCTGCACAGACAGACAGACAGAAAAATGAATGAGCAGCATGACTCAGTACTTGCAGGCTTATCTAACAGGACAAATATTTACCACAATGTACAACAGTGGGATTTTCAAGGACATCAATCGGAAAACAAGCAACAAAAATTCTTTCTTCTCAGAGAGTTGGTGACCATTTCAGTCCTTTGTAACAATAAGATAAATGCACCATGTGAACACTTAACTTTGACCCTTTTAATTTGGGAGTTTACATAAAGATGCTTAACTTTCCACATCATTTAATAATCATCTTTTCCCCTGTATGAATTTGCTTTTAGAACCTCAAAATACTTGCATTGCTGCAGTGCAGACCAGTTTATTCTGATTATACAATGTCACCTATAATAGACTCTGCATATTCCTTAGTAGTGACTTAGTCATAGTTAGGTATATTTAATTAATAACACAAATAGAGTGATAGACTGGACTTAAAGTGTGCTAAGAATTAGTTAAATAAAGATATTTATGGGAAGTACCCATATTTGAGAAAGTTATAGATTCAGGCCCTCTTAAATTAGACTGACACTTCATAATTCTAAGAGAAAGCTAAATTTTTGGAAGTACTGTCTTACAAATGGGACAGAAACTCAAGGCTTGGTTTGCCTGCTCAAGTGGATGTAAAAGATCCTAATCATAATTTGAAGAATATCACAATGTTTCCTGATGTGAATGTCAACATTCTTCCATTAGTCAAACACAGATCACTTGATGAATCATTAATTTGCTATAGACCCGCAGGGGCTGACCTGGCCTCCCAATCACTGCTCATTTTAATTCTCCTTCCCCCCCGCCCCCTTTTCCGACATGACCATCCTTGGTCTTCCCCAATGCCACAACTAACCAAAAAGCAAATTGGAGGAACAACACCTCATCTTCTGCCTGGGCAGCCTACAGCATGGACGACTCGACATTGAGTTCTCCAATTTAAAATGACCTCTTTTCCTATCACCCAACTCCTGTCCGAGATCCTCCCTCTCCCTTCCAATCCTTTCACCGACCTTTCCTTTCAATCGGATTCATTTTTCCCGTTGACCAATCAGGTCATACCCTCTACCTGTGTTTATCTATTCCTCCCTCATCACCTTGCCCTTCCACCCCCTATATCTGCAGCTGCCCTTACACCAACCCACCAATCGTGAAGGAGGGTTACACCTGAATTGTTGACTTCTCCACCTCTTGATGCTGCCTGGTTTGCTGTGTTCTTCCAGCATCCAGATTGTCGACCTTGGATTCCAGCATCTGCAGTTTTTTTTGTCTCTATACATAGGACCTAGCTGTGTTAAAAAAAGACTTTGCAGTTTGCCTAAATAACAAAAGCAGCACCATTTTATTGATTGTAAAGTTAAATGAATGGATAAAAATTGGGAGATAAAAGTAAAATATGGGAAAATGTTGTCTATTTTGCTAGGAATATAGCAAAGCAGCATATATCATGTAAATAGTGAAAGATTGCAAAATACTGCAGGGATCTGGGTGCTCTGGTTCATGAATCTCAAAAAAATTAGTTTGCAGGTGTTGCATAAGGTGTTGGGCTCTGAAAGAGTCAATGCTGAGGAATGCGTTTAGTATATGTGTAATATGCAGATTTGGTGTGGAAAAATAGCTCTGGAGTTTAAAGACCTTTCACCTCGATTACCCTTAGTAGGAATGGACTGAATCATAAATTCTTTGGCCAAATCCCAGTTGTTTTGAATTTTATGGAAGAATTTCCACCATGAAATCTGAAAGAGAGAGATGCACCTACCTGCACTGCATAATCCCAATCGAGAGTGTAGTGCTGGAAAAGCACAGCAGGTCAGGCAGCATCCGAGGATCAGGAGAATCGACGTTTTGGACATAAGCCCTTCATCAGGAATGAGGCTACCCCTTATGCCCGAAACGTTTATGTTGTGCTTTTCCAGTACCACACACTTGACTCTGATCTCCAGCATCTCAGTCCTCACTTTCTCCTAACTTACTCTATACTTCCAGCCCTAAACCCCAGGATGTTGAGTTGCCAGTCCTGTCTCCTCCCTCAACTATGTCTCTGTGATGGCAACAACATTGCAATCCATACCCTGAATCCATTTGTCTTACTTACAATATTTGCAGCATTAAAATAGAGGCCATCCAGCCTTGTCTCACTGCCTTAAAACTCAACATGGCTGAATTCTCTCTGCCTTGTTTTCTTTACTAAGCTGTGCTATGTTCCCATTGCACTGACAATCTGTGTCCCCTACATTTGCCAAACTAGTTTAAATTTCACCATAGATGTAAAGGAGGCCAATGGAACTAACTTGATGAGCCACACTCTCACAACTTAGGCAGCCCTATGGAGCTATGGAGCCACAGGACTGATTGTGACTCACTCTCCAGACTGCAAAAGCATGGGCCCCCTGACTGAGAGCATCCTGACTGGACACCCAAGAAACCTGGACTAGTATTGGAGGTTGCCCTGGACTTGGTATGCTAGACCATCGCAACTGATGAATCCTTCCATGGACTTCAATGAGGCTCCCTCCATATGACTTTGAGATACAGCTTCCTACTTGCTGCACACACAGAGTTTTTGCCTCATAAACTGCTGGCACGTGGTGCAGATCGACATGGGACACTGCCATATAGCAAGACATGTACCCCCTTGACTGAGGAATGCTGAGCTGTAAGGCATGTTGCCTGGTTGTGTGACTGGGCTGCCTGGTTTTGTGTGTGCCCTAAACAGCAAGGGAAAACTGAAGTGAGTCTTTAAGCTCTGGCTGAGGGGACAAAGCACAAAAATGCAAAGCAAGGTAAGGTGTTGAAGCAAGTGCAAAGTGACTGAGCACTAAGAGAGTAAGCGAGGAGCTTTGAGATGCAGTATGGTCCAATCTGTGGGCAGGGACTGCCAATGCTTTTGCATGTTGTCCATTGAGTGTGTCTTGAAATGTTGGTGACCGATGTTCAGAATGGAGGATGTGAGAAGCAAGCAGCAAACTGGAGCCACCCAGCAGCCACTGTGACTCCCATATTGGAAAGTGTCACCATTTAGTTTCTATCTGGTGGGAGGGAGAATGGAAATATGAATGAAGTCAGTTTTGGCAATAATGAGAAGTTAATCTGTGCAAATGGATGCATACAGGCCTCTTGGCACTCACACCTGTGATTCTCATCTTTCTGTGTACAGTACTTACTTAGAGTATTGAACATTTTTGCTCTCAATTTCGCCAATATCACCCTATTACCCCATGTTTCTCGCCAAAACCCATGTCATTTAGGACTGAGAAGAATCTGCCCAACGTCCATCATACCAATATAACTCATACTTGATTGATATCATGCAATAAATAACAAGTGTCTTCTTCTCATTAGACTACCAAATGGATTTTCTCTATCATATTAGATCAGTCAAGCCCTTTAGGTTCCAGTCTAAAAGGAGAATGGTGATAGAAAAACTACCTGCTTTACCTTTCATCATGGTGACTATGGCGAGGATTCCTCAAACTACAACAGTTACAGCAAGCAATTAGGAAGGCAAATAGAATGCTGACATTTATTGCATGGGAATGGAATATGAACGTTGGGATGTTTGGCCGATTGCACAGCACATTGCACCACTCTGTATGGTTTTAGTTGTCCTGTTTAAGAAAGGATGTAAATGTAGTTCAAAGAAGGTTTACATGAACTCACGATGGGATGGGGAGGTTTATCTTATGAGCAAAAATTGAACAGGTTGGGCCTGTATTCACTCAAGGTTAAGAGACTATAAGAGATTATCATGCTGAAATATATAAGATCCTAAGGGGACTTGACAGAGTGGATATGAAAAACAGTTCCCCTTGTGGGAGAATTAGAACTGAAGAACAGCAGTTAAAGACAAGGGGTCTCCCATTTAAGATACAGATAAGGAGTGTTATGTTTGCTCTAGATGAATCAAATGTCTTTGGAATTCTCTTTCTCAAGTAGAGGTGGATAATTCTTGACTAGTAAGTGAGTCAATGTTTGTCAGGTTTAATCAGATCAGCCATAATCTTTTTTGAAAGGAACAGGCTGGAGGGTTAAATGGCTTACTTCTGTTCCTAATCTGTATGTTTATATAAAATATATTGTGATGTCCTATATAAATGCAAATCTTTCTTTCTGTAACATATTAAAGAAAGGATAACTTTTATGTAATACCTTTCAATTTCAGTGGTTTTCCATATTGACCCAAAACCTTGTATGCTGTAGGGTGAGAGTGGTCCTGGGGAACTTTCTTCTGGACCATTATGCTTATAAGAAAGGGCACATGCAAAATTGATAATTTTCATCAGTCTCAACATTGCCCAAATACCAGCCCATTTTTTTTATTTAGAGAATCTGCAGCAATTTGAATGGGGGTATTTATGTTACCTGACAGTGTCTATGAAAAGTACAAGTTAGGATGATAATATTTTATTGTGAAGCGTATAATAGTGAGAACAGCCACACGATTGTAACCTATTGCATAAATTGTTAGAAAATGTTTATTTTCCAGTATTTATGTTTCTGTTATTTGTCAGAAAACAGCTGATTGCAGAACTTGATCAAGATGAAAAGGATCAACTGAATGCTACACACCTGACACAGGAATACCAGCAGCTTGCTGAAGAAAACCACTCTCTGACTACCTACCATTTACAGTGTAGAGAACATCTAGAGAAACTTCAGGTGCTACTGCAGCAGCAACAGGGATCTTCCTGACTCCAGACAGGCAGTTCTTTATTTATGACATACAGAATGCTGGAATAGCTATGGAATCTTTTTTGAGGTTCACACAATCAATTGGAAGAGTTTACAGTAAGGAGAGCAGAACCCATCGTGCTAGTTCACTGATTTACTGGAAGCTGATTTGCAGCATTGCTGTAGTTTTTTCCAGATGAGCTTTTCTTTTTGTATGTATAAGGTATGCTGCAACATTTCGATTTGCTAGTATCAAGAAGTACAATAAGGAAAGGGGTTTTAAAACCCCAGAATTTGTAAACATGCAAATATTAAATGGAATGCTTTTGATTATAACAAATTGAGAACATGAAAAATAACTTTTAAACAAAACATTTGTATAATGATTTTTAAAAATTGCTAAAAGAACCATATATATATCAAAGCAAAATATTCTTACATATAGTTCTTTAAAATTCAGTTATATTGAAATCTATTTGAAAAATCAACATTTTAAATCAACAGTGCATGCATGCATCAAAAATGTGGAAAAGTGTTTGCTCGAGATTTCAAAAACAATTCTTGAAACCCTTGTTTCTAAGCTGTTTCTCTTTCCATCTGGTCCTTTGCAAATTGAAAATCTGCACTGGCAGAATGAGTAAATGTGCAGGACTTTTATAGATTATGTACACCAAAAGTTTCTATATTTACTCTTTCAGTCATCACAGTACAAGAAATTCAAATGGACAATGTATTAAAGTTATGATCTTGTTACATTTTTATACATATATAGCTGAACAGTTTTTATGTTTTACTTCTTTGAGGACACCTGTAGCAGTCTGACATCATGTTTTACAAGATGTAAACAGACTACATACTTTATCCAAGGAATGTGGAATATTTTCATCATTTTCCACCACTAACTAAATTACTTTTCAGTGTACGGAAACATTTCTTTTACAGTTGTTAAGAGATGGATAGAATATATTGTGAAACCTGCAAAAGATGTTAAATTTAATAAGAGATTCAAAACTGGTCTCCAATGGTTACTGTATCATTTGAAATAACTGTACAGTTACCTATAATTTTAATAAAACTTGGGGTGACATGACCTTTACAAGTAATTTATTTAATATATATTGTAACATAATATATGTATATCATAATAAATGTGTGTAAATTGGGCCTAATCAATTGGAACTAGAACTAGGTCAGTGCCATTGAATCTCTGTATCTTCAGTTTTGTGTCCAATATTCTATTCTTACAAGGCACCAGAAGTGCTTGCCAGTTTGTGATTAGGTATGTTGCAACAAGGTTAAAATGACACCAATTCTATCACAATTTTCTGGCATTCAGGTGTGTATAGCACAATTGCATTTATCTGTCAATATTAAATCCTACAAGGAGTGCATTATAGAAGTAGATTTAATGAATCATATGACAAGATTGGTAGGAATATAGGGAATTTTTCCCGTTTCTCATATTTTTACTCTGTTGTGCTTGTTATCAAAACTTTTGCAGCAATTGTTTTTACAGAGTAAGGCCCTAGGGAGTGTTCCTGAACAAAGAGACATTGGAGTCCTGGTTCATAGTTTCTTGAAAGTGGAGTCACAGGTAAATAGCATGATGAAGAAGGCATTTGATATGCTTTCCTTTATTGGTCAGAACATCGGGAATAGGAGTTGGAAGGTCATGTTGCGGCTGTACAGGGCATTGGTTAGGCCACTTTTGGAATATTGTGTGCAATTCTGGTCTCCCTCCTATCAGAAGGATGTTGTGAAACTTGAAAGGGGTCAGGAAAGATTTACTCGGATGTTGCCAGGATTGGAGGATTTGAGCTATGGGAGAGGCTGAATAGGCTGGGGCTGTATTCCCTGGAGCGCTGGAGGTTGAGGGGTGACCTTATAGAAGTTTATAAAATCACGAGGGGCATGGAGAGGGTAAATAGACAAGATCTTTTCCCTGCAGAAGGGGAGTCCAGAATTAGAGGGCATAGGTTTAGGTGGGAAGGGCAAAAATGAAAAGGGACCTAAGGGCAACTTTTTCACGCAGAGGGTGGTGCTTGTATGGAATGAGCTGTCAGAGGAAGTGTTGGAGGCTGGTACAATTCCACATTTAAAAGGCATCTGGATGGGTATATGAGTAGGAAGAACTTAGAGGGATATGGGCCAAGTGTTGGCAAATTGGACTAGATTAGGTTAGGATGTCTGGTCAGCATGGATGAGTTGAATTGAAAGGTCTGTTTCCATGCTGTACTTCTCTATGACTCTATGAGATAACCAACAAAGAGATGCTGGGCTGCACCAACCAGATCGTTTCACCACAAGAGAGTTTTCAGGTACAGCTGTACATATTCCCAATTATCAGTGGATTGGTTCTGTGGCAGTTTTGCTTTACAAGGAGTGCAGTTACAGTCTTGAGTTGCATAATCCAAACTTAGCTGCCATCAAACACTTACATAGGCACTGCTAATTACTGTCAAGGTAACAGTGGCCCTTAGCCTTTATGCTGCAAATTGATTACCTGTTACCACTGGAAACGTCTGTAACATAAGGTAAACAGGTGAATATAGTTATTCAAAGCAAGTGAATAATTGCTTTGTTTGCTCAAGCAAGTGATTAAATCTCCTTCATATTGGCAACTAACAGCAGTATGAGAGGACTGTGCAGTTTCACCAAGTTTCTCATATTTTTACCCCATTATGCCTGTTATCAAAAACTTTTGCAGTAATTGTCCAGGAATTGCTTTTACAGAGTAAGGTCCTGGGGAGTGTTACTGAACAAAGAGATTTTCAAATGATCGTGGCTTGCAGACTGAGGCCCTAAGTCAGTGCTTCAAAAATTTTTTTGCACTGAGATCCCATTTCAGAGGTCCCTTTCAAGACATATGCAACTGTCCTTGCTTACAAACCCCAGGCTGAAGAACAGCCATGTAAACAGATAGCTCATCAAGGAGCAACAGCAGAAAGTCCAGCTTCCTTTGGCCACTTTCAAAATCAAAATTGTCCAGGAAATCTCAGAAAACAGTTACCCATCCCTCAAAATCAGTGCTGTCAGAGATGTTAATAAAATAAAATCAGAGAATGTGTAATACCTGCCCATTTATTTCCTCCCTCCTCACTATCAAAGGCTCCAGACAAACCTTTGAGGGGAAGAAGTGATTTATGTGCACTTTCCTTAATCGAGTCTATGGTGTTCACTGCTCACAATGTGGTCTCATCTACACAGAGGAGACGAAATGCAGACCGTGTGTCCACTTGGCAGAACACCTACGTTACTTCAACACCCCATTGTGTTCACTGGGCAGCATCTCTGTAGTGGGTCTGCTGCAGAGGTCCAGTGAAGCTTAGCACGTGCTGGAAAAACAGCATCTTATTTTTCACTTGGGGACCTTGCAGCTTTCAGGACTCAAAATTGAATAATAATTTTAGGGCGTCAGCAACCTCTCGTCCTTTTCTTACACCCACACTCCAGGTCTTGTCATTATATGGGTTGCTTTCATCACAGCCACTCTTACCCACTTATGGTGCCCAATATCAGTTTTTTTGTCTCTCTCTGGCTTACTATTATCTAGTCTTCATTTGCCTGTCTTTCTTTCCGTCTCGGCTCTGTTTCCACCTATTGTTTACTGTGTCTCACCCCCATCCTGTCTTCAGCACATATTCCACCTTTTCCTAGCTACTATCTAGTTCTGAAGAATGCTCACTGGACCTGAAGCATTAACTCTGCTTTCTCTCCTCAGATGTTGCCAGACCTGATGAGTTTCTCCAGCAATTTCTGATTGTGTGTCAATTACTGTTGCCTGGTCCCAAGTAAAGGAGTGTTCTGGGACAGTCAACTTTTTGGAAAGAAGGGGAGAGTCCAAATATATAGAGAAGGAGCGTATACTTCATTTGAGGGACGGAGAAAAAAAAAGCCAATTAGTAGTAATAAATTGATTCTCCACCTGGCTTCGGCCTATCATTAAACTTGTAGTCAGTTTTCCACTCAGACCTATGGATATATGACAATCAAGTTCTCAATTTCATCATGTTCTAACTATATATTTTGGTGTTGTTCTCGGTGCCTCCAATTGAAATTGCAGGCAGAAGGTAATTATCCTGCTCCTTTCTAACTCACCACCCCCCCCCCCCCCACCCCCCCATATTGTGCTCTACCTGACCAAGTATATGAACCTCCCTTCCTCAATTCTCTGAAGAAGCTGGTGAATATCCAAACCATGTCTGCCCTTTAAGCTGCTGCAAGCCTTTAAATCCTGATTTCTGATTTTAGACTCAGTAAAGGAGTTCATTCATATCGTAAAAAGTGACTAATACCAGAAATAATTGCATGGTCAGCAGACCAAAGGCATGGCTGCAACCTTCTGACTAAACTTTCAGCTGATCACAAAATTTAGGAGGAACTATCAAAAACTTTTTAAGGGGAATTGACAGTGAAGGCATTTTTGATATTTTTGGACCATGTGATACTTAGTTAAAAAGTGTTTGGTTAGACAATTGCCACTCATGTATACATTTATATTTGTTAACTGGGAAGAATATTTAAATTTGCACTTTCTTTACTGTCACTGCTGTTAAACGTGTACCATGACGTAGAATGTTTGAATTGTAATTCGAGCTAGCAGGCACAGAGATTTGTTATTGTTCACACAATGGGCAAGTCTTAACAGCAATATTTTCATGAAAAAATATCCTATCACTGGCTCAAAAAATAATCACCAACATGGCTTTGTGTCAGAAAGTTCAGCTGTTAACATTGGTGCTAGAACAAATGGGAACATTTCCACCTCAACTCCAGTACAAACTGACCAGGTTTCAATTTGTAAAATTGGGCACTTTTGTAACCTGTTAATTGAACAGTAAGGTAGGATCACAGTTTAATTTCTTGACCTTTAGAAGAGACATTAGACCAAAGTCTTGTCTGCCTATCTGGGTAGGCAATCAAGATCCATCGCATTATTCGAAGAGTGGACCAATTTACTTCCCTAAAAACAAATGACAAAAAACAGATTCAAAAGCTATTAAGTTCATTGCTATTTCTGGGATCTTCTTGCATGCAACTTGTTTGGTATGTCTGCCTGACCAACAAAATTATATTTTTAAGGTAAATTATGTGAAAAGTTTTGATACCCCTGAGGCCTAACAAGGTGTTAAATAGGTCTTTATATTAATGAAGACATTATATACATCCACTCATAGCTATATCCTGGTAATGGGCTTGGAAATTTTCAGTGGGAAGTTTGTGGGCCATTGTAATTACTTGAACCTGTGACTCAAAGTTGTGCTGCAGCAGAATCCAATACAAAAAATTTTTTATTACCTTCAGCCATATTTGGAGCCACAAGTTAACTCTGCTCAGAAATCAAGGGTCACTTAAATCCTTCTGAAGTTTTGGGTTCTTCACAATCCTTCCATTTATTGTGCTTGATATAAAGTATACTGGTTATCTAAATATTAAGATAAGTGCAATAAATAATGTGGATGATGGTCAGTAGTAAAAGTGAAATCCTTATAAAGGGTGAGGTCCAACTTCAGACAAGGGTAAGGAGATTTGGTTCCTCATAGAGGATCTTCTTTGGAGTTCTCTTCCTCACAGGGTAATGGAAGCAGTGCTTTAGGTCATTTTGTACAAAATTCCAGCACTAGAGCTGCTCCACTGAAGGATTTGCTCCAAATGTAAGCCAGGGTTCTGTGGTCAGGGTTATGCCTGGCAACTTGTGAAAAGCTGAAAGTCATTTCAGTCAATCAATCCGTATTGGCTACACTAAATTTCATGAAGTCTTCCAACATAGTATTTGATACTAGGGTTTTGAGAATGTGTATGGTTTTATTACAAGAAGAGAGGTTGGGCATATAGCAGCCACCAGTTACTTTTCTTGGATACTAATTATGAAGAAATACTCTACAGTAGAAAAAGAAACTCTGGCATTAATACCGCGTCTTGACCATGTTGAAGTATATGTCTATCATGGCTACGGACAGATGTTGACATATACTAATCACAAACTCTAGAATTTACTGAAAACTCCAACAACCAAGATGTCAGATTATTGTTATGGTGTTTGTTATTACAACCCTATCTTTTCAACATTGTTCTCATGTTAGGGATAAAATTAATTGCCAAAGTTCTGTCAAGAATGTAATTTTGTTGAATTGTCTATGTACTAAGTAGGCAATATAAATATTTGTATATTTTACATGCAAAGGGAAAATGTCTTAATATTTTTTTAAAAATTATTTTGTCAATATTTTACAATGTGTTTCAATTTTCCAAGGGTAGAAGTCAATAGAAAATGTTGTCTATTTAATATTCCTTGGAGAACGTTAATTATTCATTCATGGGTAGTGGGCTTGGCTGGCTGGCCAGCATTTATTTGTCTCCAGTTGTCCTTGAAAAAGTTGCCTTCTTGAACTGCTGCAGTCCATATGCTGCAGGTTGATTCACAATACCCTTAGGGAGGGAATTCCAGGATTTTGTCCCAGCAACAGTGAGGGAACAGTGATTTATTTCCAAGTCAGGATGGTGAATAGCTTGGAGGGGAACTTGGTGATGTATCTGCTGCCTTTTCCTTCGAAATGGATGTGGTCATGGGCTTGGAAGGTTCTGTCTAAGGATCTTTGGTAAATTTCCACTGTATTTCTTGTAGGTTGTACACACTGCTGCTACTGAGCATCAATGGTGGAGAGAGTGGATGTTTGTGGATGTGGTGCCAATCAAGCAAGCTAATTTGTCCTGGATGGTGTCAAGCGTCTTGAGTGTTGTTGGAGCTGCACCCATCCAGGCAAGTGGAGAGTATTCCATCACAATCCTGACCTGTGCCTTATAGATGACAGACAGGATTTGTCTTTGGCACTCAAGAGTTGAGTAACTTGCTGCGGTATTCCAGCTTCTGACCTGCTTTGACAACTACTGTGTGAATGTGATGAGTCCAGTTGAGTTTCTGGCTAATGGTTTCTGGCCAAGTTGTTGATAATGGAGGAATTCAGGGATGGTAGAAATAGCTGAAGTGGTTTCTTTAAAAGAGATCATTGAAAATTCACTGTGGATATTCGAGATTTTTTAAACTAAGTTTCTTGTAAATGATAAGACTGCCTTGTTGTAGACCCGAATTGGGCTGTTTTGAATATTGGCTCGCTTAGAGAGGTTCTTGTTTCACTGGTTCAGTTAGAAGAAAGCTTGCTAATAACAAGCTGAGATGTAGGAAAACTTTGCTTAGAATAAATTGCACCAAGAAAACACTCTTGTTGAGTTCAGGATAAAGCCTATTTGTTCTTTTTAAAAGAGTAATTGATAAATATCTGAAGATTGTATTTACAGAGCATACTGTCTCTGCACAACTTGAAAGAAAACGTTAAATGATTACTGACTTGACTAAGTATGCCAGAACAGCAAAGCAACAGACTCTGGAACATTCTATGCGATATCTAAGGCATAGAATACTAGAGCAAGAAGGCTATACTGGGACTGTATAAAACACTGGTTATGCCACAGCTGAAGTATTATGTATCTTTCTGGCCACCAATTTTGGGAAGGATGTGGTTACACTCCAGAGGGTGCAGAAGAAATTTGCCAGGGTGCCTCCTGGGCTTGGAGTTCAAATTACAAGATAAGATTGAGATTGCTTTCTTTCTGTCATGCTTCACTGAGTTAACGCTCCGAAAATCAAGAACCACTATTCCCAAAGTGGCCACATAAGATGAAGATTTTATCAAAGTACGTAAGATTCCCCAATTTCTTGTCTTTTAGAATCATGGAATGATGGATCAGGTTTTTGTATTTAACACAAATGACTACTAATTATGAATATAGACATTCTACCTACAAGTATGAATTGTTGACATGATTAAAATTTTAGCCCACTTATAAAACAACGTCTGCACACATGTAGACAGACACAAAAAAGTTGGTGTTACAGGTGGAGCAAAAACAGGAAGGCCATTCAATGATCCTTGTCCACAGGTCTAGCTGAGATCACCTTTTTGACTTGCCTGCAATTGTTGCTTCTCCATGCCTCTTCTCCAGGCACTTTCACTGGCTTGCAGAAAGCACAAAGCAACTGATTCTCAACTTATAAAATCTCGGAGTTATTGGTTTAAAACTATAGCTCACAGCAATTGATGAGGCAAAATAAATTGGCTTTTTTCAGGCTATAGGTGTTTCTCACAGCAGAAAAAAGACACCACCTACCCTTTTGGAGGTCTGAAGCAGAGTTTCCTTTAATCTTCTTTCTAGTTGTGTGGAGCTTTGAGGCTCATGCGTGTCAGCAGCTTCTAGAATTGAAAGTCAGTACAATGATCGGCATGCCAAAGCCTGTCACTGTGCATGGCACCTTGGAGCAGTTGCATGTATGTGCAGCTATGCAGCCTAAAGGGGATGTTGGTCCGAAAGCTTCTTGCCATTTTGTTTACACCTAGGATCTGATCAGCTACCTGGGAATCAATCACATAGTTGTTGGCAGGCAGAAGGTCTGTGTCATCGACAACTGTTCATCACTCCACAGACTGATCAACTACTTGTTGCTTGCCGAATCTCATTTAGTACACTGCATGGTGCCAGTTTATCTGCAACTAAACATCTCCCAATGCTTGAACAAGAAGAAGTGTAAATAGCATGTAAAGTAAGTGCTAGTCACTTGCTTTTTAAACATTTCAACAATCCCTTCCACATCCTTTTTTTTAAGGAAAATCCTTTTCCCATTTCAGTCCACGATCAAAAATACAGAAAAATAAAAAGATACTGGCTTTATATTTTGAGTAATGAAAGTTGAGAGATGTATAAGACTGAGGGGTATAAATTTTCACTTTGTTCCATTAGTAATGGGACCAATAACCATGGAACATTGACTTAAAGTATGAGGTAGAAAGCTAATGGGAGATTTGTGGAGAATTGTTTTTCACACAGAGTGTTGTGGAAGACTGGAACTTACTTCCTGAAAGCATGGTTGAATCAGAAACCTTTGTAATATTGAAGCAGCAGTTAGGTATTCACTTGCATTGCCATAGTGTCCTGGCCTATGGCTCAACAGCTGGAAATGGGATTTGAGTTTTGTTGACTGTGTGGACACAATTAGCTGAATAGTCACTGTGTGTGTCATAAATACTTATGTGTCTATCATGTTGCCTTCAGGAATAACCCACTGGCCAAAGTGTTCACATTTCACTACAGGCCTGGCAACACCTGTGGAGAGAGAAACAGAGCTAACATTTTAAGTGTGATATGAACACTTCAGGTAGCATCATATAGAAGAAGAGTTATATTGATTACCAAAAAACTGAAAGAACTGAAATGCTGGAAATCACAGACAAAAATAAAAAACAGAAATTGCTGGAAAAGCTCAGTAGGTCTAGCAGCATCTATGGAGAGAAAGCAGAGTTAATGTTTCCAATCCAGTTCTGTAGAAGGGTCATTGGACCGAAATGGTAACTCTGATTTCTCTCCACAGAGGCTGCCAGACCTCATGAGTTTTCCAGCAATTTATGTATTTGTTTTTGTTCACATTGATTAAAAGGGCCTGCAAGATTATAAGGGCTATGCAGGAATATAGAGTTGAGTTTAAAATCAGATCAGCGATAATTTTACTGAAGGGCAGAGGAGGCTGAAAGGGCTACTCTTTTTTCTTGTTCATATGTTCGTTCTTTGAGAAAGCCAATCTCTACAAGGAAATATTTCCTTTCTTTCTTCATATGTGTGTTTTGTGGATGTTTACAGGTATAAGCCTTTATGCTTCTATATTACTGACCGTGTATGTTAATCAATTGTTGCTTCTTTATTGAATGAGTTCTGTTTTGATGATAAACTATTTTGATTTATCAATTTATCAGTTTTATCATTTTGATGATGATAAATTCTGTTTGTTACAAAATGCAATTCATAGATCTCATTTAAGACTTATTATTAATGAGTGATGTGTTGAGAATTGTGACAGAACCATGTGAGAAATTTAACCTGACCTTGACATTGGGAGCAACTCATTGCACCTTTTCTGCATCTGCTGGGGAGGAGGTAAGTTTCTCATTGGGCATCAGTGAGTTTCCTATTCAGGGGATTATTGTTTGTTAAGGACCTTATTAATAGCCAATCTTTCCTCATTGATATTCAGCTTGCTATATTATCAAATGCACCCACCAACCTTTGACTGAGAGTTCTTGACATGAAAGTAAAACTGATGACTTTGGCTTGCTTCATGCTCCAGCTGCCTTCAGTGTTGAACACCAGGCACCAAAATCTCAGGCATGTCCCAAGGGCACTGGCCAAGTGCACTCCACATACCTGGAATTGGCATCTGATGTATGCCAGCCTCTGAAAACCCTCATGTCTCGTCTCCAGTGCGCCTACAGTTTCTGCACTTTAATGTTGCACCTTGCCAACTATCATTGTAATGTCACTGCAAGTATACTGTGCAGTCAGGGGCATGCACCCAGCTCATGGATTGAACCAGGCTGCATCTTGGGCTGTTCACCATCCTGTCCAGCACAACCTCCAGGCCCCTGCCCTCAAGGCCAAATTTCCCTAAGCTGCCATTTCTGGGGTGAATGTCAGGAACTGTGTAGGGCAGCTCTGGACTGGCAGTGCTTGTCTTGGTGCACAATGACCTTTTAAAGATGTCACTAGTGTCTGGTGTGTTGATCAATCTGGGATATCCCAGCAGTGGTGAGGTTTTTGGCATATGATAAGATGGGGTTAGAATCAGGTGAGAAGGTTGCCGTAGAGATATTTAGTTAATGAGACAAGTTTGGTGAGACACAGGTGAGTGCTAAATTCAATTGCGAAAATCCCTCTAAAACACAAGATGCAACTCAGATTTAGCCATGAAAGCACCAGAAGGTTCAGACAATGCTATTGTTAGCTTCCTTGGTAACTGGAAAAAGTATTTTTGTTTCATATTGTGACTGAGAGGTAGTTCTGCAATAACTTTTGGTCTGAAAATAATCTTCTGAAATTGCAGTCTCATTGAGGACATGAGCTGCCTGATAGGACAGCCTGAATTTTATGGAGCCTTTTGGAATGGTACAAAGGTGACAAATGGCTGGTTGATGGACCCGAAGTCCAATATCATCACATTGTTTCCACATTTTACCAAAGGAAGCCCAATCTGAAGGCCAGATTTCACACAATGATGGGTTAGGAAGGCAATTAAGGCAGATAACTAGCCAACTGACAGCAACTTTATGCAGCATTTTAAAATGTCACCAATATCCTACAGAATCTATGAGTCTTCAGAATTTTGGCTATTACAAAGAGGCAGCAAGCAAGGAAAAGTTCAGCATTGGCTGTCTCTAGGAGCTGCTGTGACAGTGTGGTGTTGGAATGAAAATGAATCAGCAAGTGAAGAAGGAATTATGGGGGCATGCTGTCATTCGCCACTGAGAAATGGCAGTTAACTGGAAGAAACAGGCGAATGGAGGGGGAAAGTATTCAGCACAAAAGGCTTTGCACACAAAGCAGCAACTGTTTGGGTCTCCTTCAATCAGACTTTGGAGCATTGCTCCAGAGAGGAGGTAAGTCCAGCCACAAACACTGGGAAATCAGCATTTCCAGGCGACCACACAAGAAGGCTGCAGAGAGACATGTAAACAGCCTTTTATTCACAGAGAAATACATTTAAAAAAATATATATATTTTTCTAATAAACCTATTCAGCAATGTTATTACACACCTCTGGAGCAGGTAAGACTTGAACCCGGGTCTCTTGGTCCAGGGGTAGGGACACCACCATTGTGCCACAAGTGAGCCCAAAGGAACATATAAGAGTAACATAGAAACTAGGAATAGGTGTTGATTGTGTAGCACATTGACCCTGCTCTGTCATTCAATATGATCACAGCTGGTCTACAGCTTCAATTCCATTTTCCAAGTGACTAAACTTCGGTCTTTGTCCAAAGCCGTCTCCTTCTTAGGTGGTGTTAATATGTCGGCTAATGTACTATTGGGCTAGATAGATTCTAGACTGAAATCTGACTTGATAAATCATCTATTTTGTTTTTATTTAATGAGGTGATCTTCCACTTCCACACAAGCATACAGTGCTTCAGATTTGGTTTCGATGATAAAATAGCAGTTTATTACATAAAGAAAATTAAGGTAAATAGAACAAACCAAACTATTTATATCAGACCATAAGATGTTGGAGCATTTAGCCATTGAGTCTGGTCCATCACTTAATGAGATCATGTCTGATCTGTTAATTTTCAACTCCACTTTCCTGTCACATCCCATAATTCTTGATTCCCTTACTGATTAGAAATATGCCTATCTCATGCAACACAATTTGAAAGATTTGGAGCATGGCAAAATATAACTTCATTTATCTGAACACCATTACACTCCTGCACTATGGAGAGTGCCCTTCTCTGTCACATTTATAGGTTTGACTTAACTGTTTATTTCAATTTCCAGTCTTGAGAGTTCAGTAGCTTTTTTTTTAACCTGAGCTTAAACTTTCTTTGCATCAAAATAACAAATTCAGTTCCAAACACGTCTGGTCTGGAGATTTCAACTAAAACTCTGATAAATCAGTGTAAGAGACAAGACTGAAATACTTACACCCATTTTCAGCAGATTGCTGAGGCAATGATTTATCTCAGCCTCCTTCAGCATTCCCCAGCATTACTGATGCCAGTCTACAAACAATTCAATTCACTCTACGAGATATGAGGATATGGCTCAAAGCACTGGATACTGCACAAGCATTGATAACATTCTAGCAATTGCACTGGAAACTTCTGGTCTAGAATGGGCAATGAGCCAAGTGTGTGTTGCTGGAAAAGCCTGAGTGCTTCATCAGGATTCATCACATCAATTTTCCTGCTCCTCAGATGCTGTCTGGCCTGCTCTGCTTTTCCAGCAACATGCTCTCAACTCTGATCTCCAGCATCTGCAGATCTCACTGTCTCCTAATACCCTGAGCCAAGCTATTCCAGTACAGTTCAAACATAGGCATCTACCCAACAATGCAAAACGTTTCCCAGGTACATCCTGCACACAAAATGCAGGACAAGTCTAACCCATCCAATGACCATCCTATCAGTCTACTCTTGACCATAACAAAGTGATGGAAGGATCACTATCAGTGCTATCAATGGTACTTCCAAAGGAATAACTTGCCCACGGCCACTCAGTTTGAATTCTTCCAGAGTCACTCAGCTCCTGACTTCATTACAACCTTAGACCAAACATAGACAGAAGAGCTGAAGACCAGATGAATGTCCCTGATGTTGAGGCCACATCAGACTGAATATGGCATCAAGGAGCCCTTAACTAAGCCAACTGGAATCTGAGAGAAAACTCTCTGCTGGTTGTAGTAATACCTAACACAAAGGAAAGGATTGTGTTCTTTGAAGGTCTGTGGTGCTGGAAAAACACAGAGGTCAGGCAGCATCCTGGATGATGAAGGGTTATGCCCAAAATGTCAATACTCCTGTTGCTCAGATGCTGCCTGACCTTCGTCAATGAGTTTCCTTTCATTATGAGGTCGAAGTGGGGTTGCTTACTGATAGTTGCATTATGTTGAGCATCTTAGATACCAAAGCCGTTCATGTTTAAGTGCAGCAATACCTGGACAATATCCATGCTTGGCTGAAAAGTGATAAGAAATATTTGCTCCACACAGGGTGGCAAGAAATGACCAAGTCCAATAACAGAGAATCTAACCACTGTGCTTAAAATTCAAATGTACTATGTGGAGTTAAGAGTGTGGTGCTAGAAAAGCACAGTAGGTCAGGCAGCATCCGAGGACCAGGAAAATCGATGTATTGGGCAAAAGCCAGGAATGGGCTGATGCTGTATCTCCAGCTATCGACATCCTGGGGGCTACCATTGATCAAGAGCTGAACTGAATTAACCATACAAATACTGTGGCTATAACAACAGGTCAGAGGCCCAGAATTCTGCAATGAGTAACTCATACTTTAGCTCTCCAATCATGTGCACTATCCGCAAATCAGGAGTGTGATGGAATATTCCCCACATGTCTGGATGGGTGTAGTTCCTATAACACTCAAGAAACTTTGACACCATCCAGGACAAAGCAGCTTGTTTGATTGGTACCACATCCACAAACATCCACTCCTCCAGCAGTACACTCCTCCACTCAGTAACAGCTGTGTATACTATGTATCTACAGGATGCAATGCAGACATTTACCAAAACTCCTCAGACAGCAAACCACAAACACATTTCCACCCTGAAGGACAAGGGCAGCAGAAATGTGGGAACATCACCTCTTCTTGCAAGTTTCCCTTCAAGCCACCTGACTTGGAAATATATTGGGTCAAAATCACTGAACTCCCTTTCTAACAGCACTGTGGCCTATGGACTGCAGTAGTTCAAGAAGGCAATGCATCAGTATTGTCTCTGGGGCAATTAAGAACAGGCAATAAACATTGACTTATCAGTGATGCTTACACCTCATGGACAAATCTTAAAAATCACAGAAAGCAACCACCACACACACTTACTTGCACTTGTTGCCTCAGCTCTGCTCCCCCTTTTCTTCCAAGGGTGGAAACTTGGAGAAAAAGGCTACCTACTAAAGACATGGTTATTCCTACCTGTGGGGAACCAATAGGAATGTAGTGGAGTTAAGAGTGTGGTGCTGGAAAAGCACAGTAGGTCAGACAGCACCCGAGGACCAGGAAAATCGATGTATTGGGCAAAAGCCAGGAATGGGCTGATGACGGGCTTTTGCCCAAAATGTCAATTTTCCTGCTCCTCAGATGCTGCCTCACCTGCTATGCTTTTCCATCACCACACTTTTGACTCACTTTCACCTATGTAGCGGAGTTATCCAACATCTGTCAAGTGAAAGTTGAGGTGCCATCAAGTAAACCTTTGTTTCCGTGAGGATGTGATGAGGGATCTTGATTGTTCTGGTAGATCACCGATAGATGACCGAGCAAGGATCTAGCAAATCATGGTGGTCTGTTGTGCACTGCACAACCTGGATTGTCAGAGGGGAGGGTATTAAAAAATGGTAACATAGTGGACCACAAAACATATTCCAACATGCGGATGAGGGTGAGGCTGCTAACTAGATGATGTAGAATAAGAACAAAACCCAGAGAACCCAAGCAAGGTCCAAAGAGATACATGTAATAAACACTCAAGACATTCTTATATGCAAATATTTCATTAGATCTTAATTACCTGTGATGCACACAGTAAAATCTTCCTTTTATGCAACCCTGTTGCTTCATTCTGCTATCCATCATCCAGGAGCACACTGCACAAGGATAAAGATGAAGCTTTGACCACATGCAATGTTGTCCCTTGCACCCAGCTCCTAGTGGGATCCAGGATGTCAGCAATGCAAAAAAATGGAAAATAATGAACTAATACGCTAATATACAATCTTACACAGGTTTCAAAAGAGAATTAGATAATTGAAGAAGTAACAAAGAGAATTGATGAGGGCAGAGCAGTAGATGTGATCCATATAGACTTCAGTAAGGCGTTCAACAAGGTTCCCCATGGGAGACTGGTTAGCAAGGTTAGATCTCATGGAATACAAGGAGAATGAGCCATTTAGATACAGAACTGGTTCAGAGGTAGATGGTGATGTTGGAGGGTTATTTTTCAGACTTGAAGCCTCTGACCAGGGGAGTGCCACAAGAGTCAGTACTGGTTCCACTGCTTTATTTCATTTATACAAATGATTTGGATGGGAGCATAAGAGGTATAGTTAGCAAGTTTGCAGATGACACCAAAATTGGAGGTGTAGTGGACAGCGAAGAAGGTTACCTCAGACTATAACGGGATCTTGATCAGATGGGCCAATGAGCTGAGAAGTGGCAAATGGAGTTTAATTTAGATACATGTGAGGTGCTGCATTTTGGGAAAGCAAATCTTAGCAGGACTTATACACTTAATGGTAAGGTCCTAGAGAGTGTTGCTGAACAAAGAGACTTTGGAGTGCAGGTTCATATGTCCTTGAAAGTGGAGTCACAGATAGATAGGATAGTGAAGAAGGTGTTTGGTATGCTCTCCGTTATTGGTCAGAGTATTGAGTACATGAATTGGGAGGTAATATTGCAGCTGTACAGGACATTGGTTTGGAATATTGCATGCAGTTCTGGTCTCCTTCCTATTGGAAAGATCTTGTGAAACTTGAAAGGGTTCAGAAAAGATTTATAAGAATGTTGCCAGGGTTGGAGGATTAGAGCTATAGGGAGAGGTTGAATAGGCTAGGGCTGTTTTCCCTGGAGTGACAGAGGCTGAGGAGTGACCTTATAGAGGTTTATAAAAGCATGAGGAGCATGGTTAAGATAAATAGATATTGTCTTTTCCCTGGGGTGGGGAATCCAGAACTAGAGGGCATAGGTTTAGGGTGAGAAGGGAAAGATATAAAAGAGACCTAAGGGCAACTTTTTCACACTGAGGGTGGTATGTGTATGGAATGAGCTGCCAGAGGAAGTGGTGGAGGCTGGTACAATTGCAACATGTAAAAGGCATCTGGATGGGTATATGAATGGGAAGGGTTTGAAGGGATATGGGCTGGGTGCTGGCAGGTGGGATTAGATTGGGTTGGGATATCTGGTCGGCATGGTCGGGTTGGACCAAAGGGTCTGCTTCTGTGCCATACATCTATATAACCGTATGACTCTAAATATTTGAAAAAATATTGTGATACCAGGAAAGAATTGGGGAGTGGGACAAACTGGTTTGTTCTTTGAAGGAATTGGCACAGACTTGACGGGCTGATTAGCTTCCTCTGTGCTATACCTTTATTATTCTAAGTCTCTGTTGATCCTGTCTGTCACTGTGAATTTCAGAGTGAAGGTCTGTCAAGTAACAAAGGGGTTTATGGGGGTTCTTTGTGTGTCAGTTAATAAACAATGGTGTTGTGGTTTAATTAAAAAAAGTATTGTGGTTTGTAAATGAGTTCCTGCATTTTTGGCTGGCATGTACCATATCGTAAGTGACATGCCCAGTTGTTGCTCCTTTCAGTATACACTTTCACAACATGCTTGAAACAATCAGTTGAGAAACGAGACGTTAAACGATCCCAATGATCAAACGTCAAAGTATATTTCAGTTCTTTGAAAAGAAATCCAGTGTCAAGGCAGTGGCTTCACTGGCTTCTGGACCCGAATATAGCGTTTTCAGCAATTGGAGCTTTGTACTGTGTACACTCCCACAGTGAAATTACACGAGCTTTGTCCTCACTTGTTTCATTGTTCCATGTGTGAAATATCGATCATCTGAATGAAAGAGAGAGGCGGCTCCAGCAACTTAATGCTGACACCTCTCACTGTCACTTGCAATCCACATGATCCGATCATTTACTGTTATAACCAGCGCATCCAGGTCCCAAACAAAAACCTCACTTCCACGGGCAATAGTTGTACCTTTTCTAGGCTGATTAGCAGACACTATGTAGATTTTTGACTTTTGATTAATAACAGGATTGTAGCATCCGGTTACTCTTGCTGCAATTCTCCAGTTTTTAACTGAGACAGAAACAAAGGTATCAACCACCACCAACACCACCACCAATTAAACAAGCCCACAGGCTGCCGAACACTGGATCCATTCACAACCAAACCGTCTTTCCACATCTCCTTGTTTGTTCTCCCCAAACACTCATTGCACTCCCTTCCATTCCATCATGCCAATCTCCATCAGTTGTGGTTCAGTTGGTTGCTCTCTCACCTCGGAGTTAGAGTTCACGTCTCACTGCAGACTTGGCAAAAATCCTGGCTGACACTCTACTGAAGTACTGCAGGGTGTTGCACCATCCCAGATATCGACTTTCCAATGAAACTTTCAAACCGACGCCCACCGTTGCCCTCTCATAAAAGATCCTATGCACTATTTGAAGAGCTGGGGAATTATTTCCAGACCATTGTTTTTCAAGTAACATTCAAAAACTTCAGAAGCAAAATACAGCAGATGCTGGAAATCCGAAATAAAGAAATGAACTAAACTCAGTGGATCTGACTGTTTCTGTGGAGAGAAATATACTTTACATTTTGAGTTAATCACGGCTGAAACCTTCTCCATTTACCCTTCTATCATAAAAACAAATCAGTTGATTGTTATCAAATTGCTCTCTGTGGCAAACTGAAAGATTTGTTATCAAACTGAGAGATCACACTTTTCGATATATTCCATTTTTCCATCAGCTGTAAAGCGGTGGTGCTATTATCGTTCACTCACCTTCCCTTCATCCTGTCCGCCTCCCACCCCTCGCTTCACCGCCCCTCTTCTGTCTCTCCATCTCTTGTGTTTTCACCATCTCTCACTCCATTTTCTCTCTTTCCTCTCGTCAACCCCTCCACTGCCTGCCTCCCTTTCTCTGTTCCTCCCACTTCTCCATTCCTCTCTCAAGATCATTCCTCTCATCTCCCTCTCCACGTTCACCAATATTCCCAACCCTTTTCTCTCATTCCCACTTCACTTCAATCTTTCCACCATCTTTCCACCATCTCTCACCGCCCCCGCCCCCCACCCCCCAGCTCTGCACCCCTTTCTCATTCCCACATTTCTTTTCACTCTCCCCTTCCATACTCTACTGTTAGCACTACTGCCTCACAGTGTCAGGGACCCGGGTTCGATTCCAGCCTCGGGCGACTGTCCGTGTGGAATGTGCACATTCTCCCCGGTTGGTTTACTGCGGGTGCTCCGGTTTCCTTCCGCAATCCAAAAGATGTGCAGGTGAACTGGCCCACAGTGTTCAGGAATGGTTAATGCATTAACCAGGGGTCAATGTAGACTTATAGGGGTATAGGTCTGGGTGGGTTATTCTTTGGAGGGCCGGTGTGCACTTGCTGGCCTGGAGGGCCTGCTTCCACACTGAAGGAATTGTATGATTCTCTCTTTCCACTTCCCCCTTCCACCTCTCCAAGTTTCCTTGACACCCCACCGTGAACGATGACATCACCCAACTGGTCAACACCGAGGGGCGGGTCCACAGTTTGACGGCTGGTTCTTGCGGCCAATGAGAGGGCACTTTGAAGAGAAGGGAGGCGGGCCTCCTCCGCCGTGGAGTGTTTGGGGTGGTCACGTGAGGGGGCGGGCTGTTGGCGGTTGGAGCTTGTGTGAGGTGGTGGGGGGGGGGAAAAAAAAGGAAGAAAACCGAGTCTGATCGGCGGTGAGTGAGGAACCTCGGTCACGGGTAGAGAGAGCGAGAGCGAGAGCGCGCAGTGTTTGAGTGTTGTCCTGGCGGTATGTGTATAAGGTGAGAGGGGTTAGGTGAGGGTAGGGAGGGGTATGTTGGAGTGGGTTCGGTTGGGGCTGGGGGACTGGCCTGGTGTGGCCGTCGCTGTGACTGCCTGAGGGATCGGGGCTTTGGGAATGGGCCGGGCCGCGCCGCGCCGCTCCGCTCCTGCTCTCTGTCTCGCGCGCACACACACACACAGGGGGCACCGCGGCGGCGCTTGCAGCGGCTCCCGGACCCTGTGAGCGACGCTGTGGGGTCGGGCTCTCGCATTGAGCCTGGGATGTGTCAGTCCTCCCCGCGGTCCGAAAACCGCCCGGAGCCTGGACTCTTTTTCTTTCCACCCAAACTTGGAGAAGTTTGTCTTTTGATTTCTGTGCGCTGGAACATGGAGATGATCAAGTTTGTGATGATGATCAACTTCCTGAATTTACGTTAACTTCCTCGTCAGGAGCTTCTACATTGAATCTCTTGAGGGAGGAGGAATCTGCATCGTCTTCTGTCTTTAGGTGCTTGTTCAGCAAACTATATTCCCATCTCGTAAGGTGCAATCGGACTTGTCTGTCAGCTTTCATATTCGGACTTTAATGTCTGTCAATCAGTCATTATTAATCTCAGACGGAACTTGTGCATAATTACCAAAACAACAGATCAACGATTAACCTTCAAAAATGAGGGATTTAAATGTACAAGAATCGTTTGTAGCCTAAATGACTTGTGCAGAGGTTGCTCTGTGTCTGAACAGTGTTTGTTTACTCTGTATGAAGATTCTTTGTAGCAGAGATGGTTAGTGCTTCTTGAAATAATGATTCTGGTCGCTACAGTTCAGTTGGTAATAAGCTGTCTCTTATTGAGAAGATTAATAGATTCATGCCAATTCGATGCAACAAGTAGATTGGCTGTTCTTTAAATTGGAAGTTGACCTGCAATACAACATTGAATTAAAATGTTTCAGTAGCTCAGATGCATGCCACAGTTTGGAGGGAGATAATATGGCAGTAGTTCAAGCATTTTGTTAATGCCATCTCAATGCAAATATTGTGACATAAGTATTCATAAAATTGTTTAAATGAAAAGAAATCCAACTCTTTTGTAGCTTAAACTCTGAATTTATGGATTGGATTCAACTTTGTTGCACATTTTTGGGTGATCAGAGTACACTCTCTGCTCTAGATAGTGTTTATTAATAAACAAAATAACAGTTGATTAGTTCAATTAAATGTTTGCAAGTAGTTTTACTTATCCACTTTTTCAATGCCTTGTATCCTATTCCTAATCAATACGCAATATTTCTATTCTATCAAACATCCTTCAATTCCTTATTCCAGTAATCACCTTTATATTATATTTGCATTTAACTTTCAATGTTGGTTAGTCTGAAAGATCTAAATCATTTGACCTAAATGTTACTCCTTGTTATTTGCTCTGCCCCCAGGTCAGAATAATTTGCAAACTTGAAAAGTCAACCAACTTTTTCTCGATTCTGAGCAAGAAGCTTGAACCCAAGTTCAGTATTCATCTTTTCAACATGTTTCTAGCCTAAGATGTTTTTGTTTTGTTATATTAAAGCCAGATTTATAATCAAACTTGACTTTGGTTTAGCAATTAATTTTTAAAGTTAAGCTTATCACAAGGTTTCTGTAACCTTCATTTATACAATGTCCAGTCATTCCTCTCAATCCATAATGTTGTAATACCTTTTGAAAATTGGTGCTTTTTTTCCCAGACTCTGATTATAGTTAGACTCAAACCCTAAAATTGCATCATCATTTTGCCATATTCATCTTTGCTTATTTGCTTAGCCTGTTGTCATCTCCTTTCACATGCTGCAGCAACTTGAATGACTTATCTTGTGACTCTCAAATGATATCTCATCAGCATATTGTCTATCTTTCCTAATCTGCCTCCTCAATTCTCTCTTGTACTAATTTATGTCATTTTTATAAGACATCGCTTGTCTAACTAATTTTCAACGTATGTTTTAAAATGATCAAACTGAAACATATTTTTTGGTTTAACTGGATTTCTCATTCCCAGTACACCGCATTTGTCCTCAAGCATATATTTCTAATTCCATTGGATTATTTTAGATCCTCCTAGCATTAGCATAAGAAATATTGGTTTTCTCTCTTTTTGTCCATTCTATATATTTTCAGAACCTTTTAGCTATTAACATATTTCCTTGCAACTTGGTTAAAATCAGGTTGGGAAGATCAAATTTACTTATCATTCCTACATTTCCTCATTGTTGTTAAATAGCATATTTAAACACTAAGATTTAAAAAGACCTCTGATTGCACCAACAATATTTCTGGTGCTGGCATATAATTGTAGCTAACCAAATTTAATCACACATCTATTAATGTCGTTACAGAGGAACTTTGATTGTCCAAAAGACACGGGCAGGGAGTATTTCATTTGGTTAATCGAATGCTTGGCTAAACTGTGTTATCCAGCATCAGGACCTTGCGATCTTTCCAGATAATCCGATATTTGGATAATCGAGGTTCCTCTGTATGTAGAAGATAGAAACAACTCTAAGTTGAAAGGTTTTCATTTCCTTTAATCTTTCTTTTCCCCTTTCTGATTCTTTAGTTTTAAAAAAATCTAGTTTGTTTTTGCTATGGGACTTTGGTGAGAGCAGCTAGGGAAGGGGTATTGGGGGGAAAAATAGGACATCATAGTCAAACTTGAATTGCTATCATGTAATTTTTCTCTCTCTAAATCTACAGGTCTGATAAGGGGGTAAATCTGAGTGTAACTTTCAGCATATGGTTTTCACAGAATCTGTAAATTGTGTGTTTTGAGTGAAATCTGTTTCTTTGTCAGAAACAGATTGCAGGCATTGTTCTTGTTATTGTAGTCATTGCTCCTAATTGCAAATTTTGTAAATTACGATTTTTCTCACTCATCTTGCAACAAGAGATTGTGATTGGAGATATGTGCCTAAGCTTTTAGAGAACCCTGCTGATCATTAGAAGCTACAAAACAATATGAAAGTATACATGCCATGATTTTGGAAAAGGTTAATCATATTGCACGATCTCTGAAAGAAACTGCACAGATAATTTTCAGTATTGTAATTGCAATATTTTATGCTGGATAAGACAAGGAAGCCAGTGATGAATTTACATTGTGATATTATTTTCAGTTTGAGTAATTGAGGGAAATACCATATTTATGAAAGTTTCATGGCAGAAGAATCCTGATATGCAATTTTGTATAATTTGAAAACCTAAAATATTGTTATACTTACAAATTTTTTTGTGAAGTATCTGAAAAGTAAATATCTTGCTCTTTTGAAAGTTCCGGTTTTTAAATTTGAGATCGTAAAATTAAAATTTCATATTCTCAAATTTACTGTTTAATCGTAACCAAATGTTGTGTATACATATCTAAAATCACTCATGATTTGAAGAATTAATATTTTGTTACTATTACATTGGGCCAGAAGTGAAGACATCTTAATTATTAAGAGATTTAGGCAAACAAAGCAAATCACGTGATAAGGTGATCAAATGACAAATCATGATGATGGTGTAGTTTATCAATGCTGCTTCCTTGGAAAGCATGGCATCCAATGTCTGTGTACATACTGAGAGTTCATTAGAATACCTTTTGCAGATGTGTGATGGCAGACAGTGATATATGGGACTTTGATTTGGTTAAACTCAATACGTGAAATTGTTGCACTTTTTTTGAAAGAAACAGTTAAGTTTCATTTCTTTGCACTGGATGAAAGAATGTACCATGTCCATATAACGTTAGGGCTAATTTTGCTTTCATGTTATCAGAACCATGGGAAATTTGCAGTATTGACATTGGGCATATCAAAAGGACAATCGATATGATCATGATATTGGTAGATAAGTATATCCAAATACTTAGAGAAACTTTTGCTCATCAACCCAGGTGACCCAATAGTCCTGAATCCCTTTTGAGCAAGGTGCTCTTAGCAGAAAGACTCAATTGTTTTATGGATAGTCTTGTGAATGTTCAACTAGTATGGTTGAAAACTGCTTTTTGAAGAAATATTGTCTCCTATTGGATTTCTCTAAAACACTAAGACTCTGAGGTATCATTTGAAAAACAGATGTGCAATCTGGCCTGAGATTTTTTTATTTGCTTTCCTTCCAGCCTGCTTTTTGGAATTACTTAGTTTTAGATCCCATATGAAGTCACTAAGCATCTTGTGGGTTATGGGGATACTGTGCTGTATAGCTTTTGTTGTTTTTATGATTAAACAAGCAGTAAAGTTTAAGAAAGAATCCCTCTGTGAATTTTAATTTATCTGTCAAGGATTACTGGAACCCTCATTATTTTTCTTACTAGTGACTGTGATTAAAATGTAATAAATTAATCATTCAAGTTAATTGTCTAGACCTTGATTTCTGATAAAAGCTATTATATATAAAAGATTATTATATTTTATGACACTAGCATGACACATTATGCTAAGTTTCGGAATGACTAGCCACATCAGTGTGGAATGAGTTAGAATGGCCGAATTTGGAAAATTAGGCATGGATCTATATTGCCACATGCCTGTTATTTTTTAATTTTAATTTTTTTTTTCTTTTGAGGTGCTTTGGTGAACTATTTTTCCACTTTCCCTCCAGCCAAAGCGTAAAACGTTAGAATTTGTTTTTTTTTGAAGAGAAATTGAACAGGAATTTGCTTGATAAATTGCCTTAAACTTTTGAAGTGGCATTATCCTTCTAATTATTGTGTGTATCATAGACCAATATCTCCTGCCCTGTTCCTCAAAGATCTCTGCACCATTCCATTCTTTACTCATGGTGGAAGCTCGCATTAATTATAAAAGGTTGCACGATATTGAAATCATCAAGCAGCGTCAGTCCTGACTAATTTGTGCAAATGAAAAGCTCTCTGCGAGTACGTACTGCTGCAGTCCAAACATGTGTCCGCTTTAATTCATTTCTATCACTTTTCAAATTATTTGTTGTTTCAAGAATATTGGTTCAACAATATAATGTAGCATGCCATTCAATTTGTTCTTTGCTGTTCTGTAATGATTTGACTCTGATTTGTCATCGGGAAATGATGGTAGATTTATTGCCACTCTGGAGCAGCAACACTGAAGTGGAATTCTGAATTATATAAATTCATAAGAGCCCAGTTCAAAATATATGCATTTCCTTGGACTGAATTAAAGCGAAATACTGCAGATGCTGGTGATTTGAAATAAAAACAAAGTGCTTGAAACACTCAGTTGGTCTGGCAACGTCTGTGGATAGAGAAGCAGAGTCATCATTTTGAATCCAGTATTACAGAATACTGCACATGGAACACTTTTAGATTTTGAGGAAACTTTAAGGGCCTGGAAGTGCTGTTGATCACTGATGCCAAGACTTCCATTTATGCCAAGAGTACACAATCATAGAATCGTACAGTACAAAAGAGGCCTTTTGCCCAATGAGTTTGTACTGCCAAAAATGTACTGAACCTCCAGCAATAGGCCCATAGCATTGACTGTTATGATACTTCAAGTACTCATTAAAAAACCTGCCTCAACTACCCTCCCAGGCAGTGTATCCGAGACTCCTACCCCACTTTGGCTGATATCATTTTTCCTCAGGTTCTCTGCCTTTTACTTTGTGTGTATTCCCTTGTCATTAATCTTTCAATTAAGGGAAGCAGCTGCTTTCTGTCCTTCCTTTCCCCATTCTTCTTATAATTCTATAATCTTCTCTCAGGATTCCCTGAACCTTCTCTGCTCCAAAGGAAACAACCCAAGCTTATCCAGCCACCCTTCACAGCTAAGATGCTCTATCCTGGTGACGTCCTAGTCAATCTCCTCTGCACCTCCTCCAGTACAATCATATCCTTCCTACTGTGTGGTGATCAGAACTGCACACAGTACTCTAGCTGTGAGCTAACCAAAATTCTCTGCTGCTCTAACATAACCTCACTGCTCTTAAACTCCTTTTTCTTGTCATACTTTAGCTTACTTTGAACTAATTTTCCCTAGTGAATCTCTATAAGACATAGAAGTGGAAATAAGGCTATTCGGTCCATCAAGTCCACTCTGGCATTTCAACTCCACTTACCCACACTCTCCCTGTAGCCCTTTAATTCTTTGTGAGATCAAGAATTTATCAATCTCTGCCTTGAAAACATTTAACATCCAGGCCTCCACTGTACTCCGTGGTAATGAATTCCACAGGCCCACCACACTCTGGCTGAAGAAATGTCTCTTCATTTCCATTCTAAATAACCCCCTCTAATTCTAAAGATGTGTTCGTGGGTCCTAGTCTCCTCGCCTAACGGATACAACTCCCCAGCGTCCACCCTTTCTAAGCCATGCATTATCTTGAAAGTTTTATTAGATCTCCCCTCAACCTTCTAAACTCAAATGAATACCATTTCCAGGGATCATCCGTGTAAATCTCCGCTGGACACGTTCTAGGGCCAGTATGTCCTTCCTGAGGTGTGAGGCCCAAACTTGGACACCATATTCTAAATGAGGCCTAACTAGAGCTTTATAAAGTCTCAGAAGAATATTGCTACTTTTATATTCCAACCCTCTTGAGATAAATGACAACATTACATTCGCTTTCTTAATCACGGACTCAACCTGCAATTTAACCTTTAGAGAATACTGGACCTTTAGAGAGTACTCCTACATCCCTTTGTACTTTGGCTTTATGAATTTTCTCACCATTTTAGAAAGTAGTCCATGCCAGTATTCTTTTTTTCCAAAGTGCAAGACCTCGCATTTGCTCATGTTCAATTTCAACAGCCATTTCCTGACCCACTCTCCTAAACTGTCTAAATCTTTCTGCAGCCTTCCTACCTCGTCAGTACTACTTGCCTATCACCTAACTTTGTATCATCGGCGAACTTCGCCAGAATGCCCCCAGTCCCTTCATCCAGATCATTTAATATATAAAGTGAACAGCTGCGGCCCAACACTGAACCTTGCAGGACACCACTTGTCACCGGCTGCCATTCCGTAAAAGAACCTTTTATCCCAACTCTCTGCCTTCTCTCAGACAGCCAATCCTCAATCCATGCCAATAGCTCACCTCGAACACCATAAGCCCTCCCCTTACTCAGCAGCCTTCTGTGAGGCACCTTATCAAAGGCCTTTTCGAAGTCTCGATAGATAACATCCACTGGGTTTCCCTGGTCTAACCTACTTGTTACCTCTTCAAAGAATTCTAACAAGTTTGTCAGGCACAATCTCCTTGTTGACTTTATCTAATCTGACCCTGCAATTCCAAGAATTTAGAAATCTCATCCTTAATGATGATGGATTCTAGAATTTTCCCAACAACTAAGGTTAGGCTAATTGGCTTATAAATTTCCATCTTTTGTCTTGATCCTTTCTTGAACAAGGGGGTTACAACAGCAATTTTCCAATCATCTGGGACTTTCCCTGACTCCAGTGACTTTTGAAAGATCACAACCAATGCCTCCACTATTTCCTCAGCCATATTCCTTAGAACTCGAGGATGTAGCCCACCAGGGCCAGGAGATTTATCAATTTTTAGGCCTTTTAGCTTTTCTAGCACTTTCTCTTTTGTAATGGCTACCATACTCCAATCAGCCTCCTAACTCTCTTTAATTGTTGGGATATTACTCTTGCTTTCCACTCTGAATATTGACATAAAGTACTTATTAAGTTCTTTGGCTATTTCCTTATCCCCCAGCACTAGCCTTCCTGCATCAATTTGGAGTAGCCCAATGTCTACTTTTACCTCATTTTTTTTCTTGTGGATTGATCAAAACATTTTACTTTCCTTTCTAATATTACTGGCTAGCCTACCTTCATATTTGATCCTCTCCTTCCTTATTTCTCTCTTTGCTATCCTCTCTTTGTTTTTGCAGCCTTCCCAATCTTCTGATTTCCCAGTGCTTTTGGCCACTTTATAGGCGCTCTCTTTTTCTTTGCTACATTTCCTGACTTGCTTTCTCAGCCATGGCTGTCTAATTCCCACCCGCTCGGATAATCATTCTTTTCTTTGGGATTAACCTCTGTACTGTGTCCTCAATTACACCCAGAAACTCCTGCAAATGTTGCTCTACTGTCTTCCCCACTAGGCTCTGCTTCCAGTCAATTTTTGTCAGTTCCTCTGTCATGCCTGTAATTACCGTTATTTAACTGTAACACCATTACATCCAATTTTGCCCTCTCTCTTTCAAACTGCAGACTGAACTCTGCCATATTATGATCACTGCCTCCTAAGTGTTCCCTTACTTTAGGATCTTTTATAAAGTCTGGCTCATTACATAGCACTAAGTCCAAAATAGCCTGCTCCCTTGTGGGCTCCATCATAAGCTTTTCCAAAAAGCCATCCTGTAAGCATTCCATTAACTCCCTATCTTTGGATCCACTGGCAACATTATTCACCCAGTCAATTTGCATATCGAAGACCCCATGATCACTGTGACCTTGCCTTTCCGACATGCCTTACCTATTTCCCGGTATGTCTTGCGCCCCGGTCTTGACCATTCTTAGGAGATCTGTACATAACTCCCATTATGGTTTTTTTGCCTTTGTGGTTCCTCAACCCCACCCCCCACAGACTCTACATCATCTGACCCAATGTCATTCAGTGCCATAGATTTAATTTCATTCTTAACTAACAAGGCAACCCCACCCCCTTTGCACACCTGTCTTTTCGATAAATTGTAAATCCTTGAATATTTAACTGTTAGTCCTGAACCCCCTGCAAACACATTTGCACATCATAATTACCACATCATAATTATTCACAATGATTATAGGAAGAGTAGAGTTTGCTTAGCATTGATTTTGAAATGAGCATCCACCTCTCATCTCTCTTTATCTTGTGAATAACTACTGCATCAAAAACTTTAAAAGTTCCATGTGATAATCACACGTATTAAATGTACAAGTGCATGTCTAAACATGTATCTGAGTTGTAATGACAGAAGACAAACTGCACAAAGTACCAATATAATGGAATTTTACAGACTGCCATAATGCAAAATCTTGATGTTGCAGCTGTCTAAGAGACGGCTTGTTATCGGTAAGACCGGCAAAGTCCTTATCCACTAGCTCAGTTATAATTGGTATTGAACAGAGTGCAGCATATTATATATTATCTAGGTTGTTAACATTGATTAAACTCAGTAAGCTATTTTACAGACTTAAACTTTGTGTATTTTTATGTTGCAAAGGCTTTCTATGTTACTTGTGTTCATTTTGTTTGCATGTTCTTGATGCATCTATGTTTACTGTTACTGTTTGTCATAAACTTCCAATCATTATGTCTGCAGAAAGTAAAGATGAAAGAGAAAACATGCTTTCACACTTTTCAATCTTGCTCCTGTTCCAGTTGACATCTCGTGTTTTCCATCCATGTGTGTAATGAAGCTATCTCTGTTGTACAGTATATCATACTTTAATAAAAACATTGAAGTACTTTCAATTTGTTTTGACAATATTCACAGTAACATAGTGTGTGATTACATTGTGAGAAGCATGTACATGAGAATTATAGTGATGTAATGTTTTCCTGAAAAGGTCAGGATCCCTTTTCTCATTGCTATTTGTTTGGTGACAACAAAATGAAATGAAATGTTATGACATATATTGGAACTTGCTTAGAATTTTTGGAAATCAAACTCTCGATCATGCGCAGATGTTTTTGTAATTTTAAATGATATTCTAAATGGTTTAATGAAATCTTTTGTTTCTCTCACTGAATCTCATTTTCTCTACATCAGTCTTGCTGCCCCTGCAACGTGACCTGATAGTTGGCTTCGGTCAGCTTTTTGTCATAGTACAGTTATTGGAGTCTTCATACTTTAGATGAGTAGCATTTGCACTGTGTGAGAGAGAAATGATTCTTTACAATTGATGCACTTTCCTGTTTTTTGTTAATCACTTTCATTGTTGGCTGTAAGCCTATATAATCAGAAAAATGAACAAAAAGAAACCCACTTCAGGGACCAAAACATGTGTAAGTGCATAACATAGTACAGAAACTTGTTCAGACTAGTCAAACTTTGATTCACTTAAATTTGTGTCTCAAGAGAAAAACTGTCCTGTTTTCCAGAAGTGAATTTTGGTTTGTAATTTATTCCACCTCTTCAGTCCACCCACAACTTGGCAATCTTTCCTTCTACACAATTTTGTCAGTTTCTGACTCCAACCCAACAACGTTGAACTCTGAAGTCCTTCATTGGCCTTAAACAGTATCTCATTTTGTTGACATCACAAATGAATGGTTTATACTATTTTTAAAGTAACAGTGTTTCTGAAAATTCCAGCATCTTTTGTGGGGTTATTTCTTTGAACTACATGTGGGAGGCAGGAATGAATTGAAGATATTGGTTCAATTTCAAACTTTCATTGTTAATAGAATTTGTATATATCATTACAAGCTAGTGAGAGGATAGAGCAGATGAATGCGTGGCTGAGGAGGTGGTGCAGGGGAGAAGAGTTCACATTTCTGGATTATTGGAATCTCTTGGGCAGAAATGACCTGTCCAAGAAGGATGGATTGCACTTGAATTGGAAGGGGACTAATATACTAACATGAAGATTTGCTAGAGCTGCTTGGGAGTATTTAAACTAGTAAGGTTGGGGGTGTGGTGTGAGATCCAGGGAAATAGTGAGGGAAGGTGACTGGTACAGTTGGGAAAAGGAGCGAGTCGGGCAGGTAGGAACAAAGCAGAGGACAAGATAGGATTAATAAATTAAACTACATTTATTTCAATGCAAGAGGCCTAATGGGAAAGGCCTCTTGCATTGAAACTCGGCATGGTTAGGAACGTGAGACTGGGGTATCATAACAATTACGGAAACATGGCTCAGGGATGGACAGGACTGGCAGCTTAATGTTCCAGAATACAAATGCTATGGGAGGGAGAGAAAGAAGGGCAAGAGAGGAGGGAGAGTCGTGTTTTTGATAAGGGATAACATTACGGCTGTACTTAGAGAGGATATTCCAAGGAATATGTCCAGGGAAGTAATTTGGGTGGAACTGAGAAATAAGAAAGGGATGATTTAGTTTATTGGGATGGTACTATAGACCCCTCAATAGTCAGCGGGAAATTGAGAAACAAATTTTTGAGGAGATATCAGTTATCTGTAAGAATAATAAGGTGGTGATGGTAGGGGATTTTAAGTTTTCAAACCTTGACTGGAACTGCTATAGTGTTAAATGTTTAGATGGAGAGGAATTTAAGCATGAATAAGAAACTTTTCTGATTCAGTATGTGGATGTACCTACTGGAGAAAGTGCAAAACTGGATCTACCCTTGGGAAATAAAGGATAAGTGTCAGTGGGGGAATACTTTGAGGCCAGTGACCATAATTCTATTAGTTTTAAAATAGTAATGGAAAAGGATAGACCGGATCTAAAAGTTGAAGTTCTAAATTGGAGGAAGGTCAATTTTGGCGAGAACTTTCAAATTCAAAAATTCAAAGGCTGATAAATGAGCCTTCAGAAATGAGATAAAGAGAATCCAGAGACAGGGTGTTCCTGTTTGGGTGAAAGGCAAGGCTTGTAGATGTAGGGAATGCTGCATGACTAAAGAATTTGAGATTTTTGTCAAGAAAAAGGCGGCAGCATATGTCAGGTATAGACAGCAGGGATCGAGTACAAAGGCAGTAGGAGTATACTTAAGAGGGAAATCAGGAGGGCAAAAAGGGCACGTGAGATAGCTTTGGCAAATAGAGTTAAGGAGAATCCAAAGAGATCTTATAAATACATTAAGGACAAAAGGGTAACTAGGGAGAGAATAGGACCCCTCAAAGATCAGCAAGGCAGCCCATATGTGGAACCGCAGGAGATGGGGAGATACTGAATGAGTATTTTGCATCCGTGTTTATTGTGGAGAAGGACATGGAAGATACAGAATGTGGGAGAATAGATGGTGATATCTTGAAAAATGCCTGTATTACAGGGAAGGTGGTGCTGAATGTCTTAAAATGCATGAATGTGGATAAATCCCTAGGATTTGCTCAGGTGTACCTTAGAACTCTGTGGGAAGCTCGGGAAGTGATTTTTGGGCCCCTTGCTGAGATATTTGTACCATCGATTATCACAGTTGAGGTGCCAGAAGGCTGCAGGTTGGCTAACATGGTGCCACTATTTAAGAACTGTGGTAAGAAAAAGCTAAGGAACTATAGATTGGTGAGCCTGACCTTAGTGGTGGGCATGTTGTTGCAGAGAATGCTGAGGGAAAGGATTTACATGTATTTGGAAAGGCAAGGACTGAATAAGGATATTCAGCATGGCTTTGTGCGTGGGAAATCATGTCTCACGAACTTGAGTTTTTTGAAGAAGCAACGAAAAGGGTTCCTATGTGGACTTCAGTAAGACATTCAACAAGGTTCCTCATGATAACTGGCTAGTAAGGTTAGATCACATGGAATACAGGTAGAATTAGCCATTTTAGATACAGAACTGGCTTAAAGGAGAGATTGGTTGAGGAAGGTTGCTTTTCAGAGTGGAGGCCTGTGACCAGTGGTGTACCACAAGGATCAGTGCTGGATCCACTGCTTTTCGTCATTTATGTTGGAATATTGTGTGCAGTTCTGGTCTCTCCTATCGGAAGGATGTTGTGAAACCTGAAAGGCTTCAGAAAAGATTTACAAGAATGTTGCTGGTGTGGAGGATTTGAGCAATAGGGAGAGGCTGAATAATCTGGGGCTGTTTTCCCTGGAGTGTCAGAGGCTGAGGGGTGACCTTCTAGAGGTTTATAACGTCATGAGGGGCATGGATAGGGTAAATAGACTCCTGCAATTCAGGGAAATTGTGTCTATGTCCTAGAGGGCATAAGTTCAGGATGAGAGGAGAAAAATTTAAAAGGGAACGAAGGGGTTAATTTTTCATGCAGAGGCTGGTGCATGTGTGGAATGAGTGGCCAGAGGAAGTGATGGAGGCCAGTCCAACTACAACATTTTAAAAGGCATCTGGATGGGTATATTAATAGGAAAGGTTTAGATGGATATGGACCAAGTGCTGGCAAAAGGACGAGATTAATTTAGGATATCTGTTTGGTGTGGACAAGTTGGACTGAATGGTCTGTTTCCATGCTGTTCATCTCTATGGCTCTGTGATTCTTAAACATTAATTAGTGCAAAACTCTAAGTTCATGATTTTAAAGCTGCCTGAGGCATGTTTGGAAAAAATACAATTTTCTATGCTGTAAATACTTAATTGTGAATTGTTTTATCTTTACATTAACTGCTTTACTATATTTTAGGTGATGAGAATGAAATGCTACCTTGTATTTTTCTCTTGCAACTTCGTTAACTATCTGGTGGGATCTTTGTTTTGTTTCTTTCAATTATCAATTTTCCTGATTGTTCACAGTAGTGTTTAGTGGGACCAACCAACTAAAAGTCATCACATTGTAGAATAGCTTGCTAATGTCAGTTGCCTCTTGAATGTTAGAAATGAACCTCTTGGCCCAAGAAAGAATTGTTATAATTCAATTATGAGCGATAAATTTATTCTTTTCCATGTCCTATTCCTCCACTGGTCACACACAGTTTGAATTTAAAAAGGGAGATATTGCCAATTATATCAGACTGTATTTAGTGCAGTATCTGAAACAAGTCAATCTGGTTTCTCAATTGACAAATAGGAACTAAAGTATCGCCTCGACTTATTAACTTAATCCGTTCCAGGGTCTGGTTCGTGAACTGAATCAATTTTTCCCATTGCTCGGATAGCGTAAGAATGCTTGGACGGCTGTTCACAGCACATGCGCCAAAGAAGAACTGAATGAGATCACGTGGGGCTGAGAGCTTTTGCATTCTGCTTTGCTACGCGCTTGTTGAACAATGAAACCACATGGTTGCACACGGGCTTTTTGCGTTTGTCCCTTCATTCGTACCTTGAATTTTGTACATATGTTGAAGCAAAATTTTACGTATAATCCTGTTAGTAAACTGATTCGTTCATGAACGGGGTCGTTTGTATGTCAAGGCGCTACTGTACTTTATTGCAAACAAAATTTAATCAAGCAAAGATGTTAATATTATTATTAATAGGTTTAAACTCTCTGCAAATATATAACACTGCACTTCTTGAAAAACACGCACAAACTCCAGTCTAGGGGGTGGGGGGGATGGGGGTGGTAAGAAACAAAACTGCCAAGTGTTCCCTTAACTATATGTATTAGCGAAGTATCTGTTAAACTCAGGAAAAAAAACCTATAATCCACAGTTGTCCCAAATGTTCTGTAAGACAAGCTATTGATGTTGGGACTTCCTAAATCAACTGACGCTGGCTGAATTCTTTCTTTTCCAGGAGACCGTAGTGGAGATTCAGATTCTGTTTAAAAAAAGAATAAATTTGGGAAACTCAGCAGTTCTGGCAGTATCTGCAGAGGGAAAGCAGAGTGAATATTTTGAGTCTAATGATTTGTTCAGAACCGTTATGCTAGATATGCTGAGTTTTTCCAGAAATTACTATTTTTGTTTCAGATCTTAGCATTTGGAGTTCTTTGTTTTGTTCTCTCTTAAGAATTGCAGTGATGAGGCCTTTCAGTGGTATTTGAATTGACAAACGTGGATGAAAGAATTTTCAGAGGAAGGAGAGGCAAAAACTGTTTGTTCCTGAGGCACTCTTGTCTGCGTTTATAGACGATAATCTTATTACACTGGTCACATAACCTCTTTGGAAGGAATAGATTAGATTCCTTTACAGTAGGGAAACAGGCCCTTCGGCACAACGCATCCACACTGAACCTCCGAAGAGTAACACACCCAGACCCATTTCCCTCTGACTAATGTACCTAACACTATGGGCAATTTAGCACGGCCAGTTCACCTGACCTGCTCATCTTTGGACTGTGGGAGGTAACTGGAGCACCCGGAGGAAACCCACGCAGACACTGGGAGAATGTGCAAACTCCACACAGACAGTAGCCCCGAGGCTAGAACCAAACCTGGGATTCTGGTGCTGTAAGGCAACAGTGCTAAACCACTGAGCCACCTATTGTAACTGTAACTTCAGTTAAGTAGCTTGTGTTCTTTTACAAATGCAATAGTTTTCCCTTTAGCAATTGGTTTTCGTTGCAACATATTCTTTCAAAAAGTTCCAATATATAGATGTATGTCCAGTCAATTATATTTTGAATTACTATTTCAGATACTATTTTTGAGATACATTACAAGTTCAATTGTATTTGTCTTAAATCCTCTAACTAGCAAATTGCAGTGGGGTCAATGCAGTGAGATCAAAATTTTGGGAACAGATCATGGCATGCAATGCAAATTCTATTTGCCATGTGATACTATTCCCAGACAGTGAAGTTGTGTACTTCATTCATTCTTGACTCTTTGCCAAGGTCGTTTTAAATTAGCTCCAAGAGGTTTAGGCAATATGCCTCAGGACTTTTCCCTCAAATTCAAATAATCCTTGATGCCTTCTATGAAATGGACCTCTCAGAATCTGGCAAGGGAACTCCAAGATGATTGAATTGCCAGTCGTGGCAATTCTCTACAATGTAGTCTCATATGCAGGTGTGCATTTGATCATGGCATGTGGGGCAGTGTTGAAGGCTAAATGGACAACTGACCAGGAGCTTGGTGTTGTGGTTCACATAGAATGAACCTCTTCAGAAAGAGGTTATCTAGTCTGTTTTGATCTTCAGTGTGGGGGAATACTGCACCATGAGGAGTAACTTAGAATAAGCACATGCAAATTGCTTTCTTCCATGAAAGGAATGTTTTAGGCCATGCATGTGTGGCAGAGTAAGTAAAGTGGGGTGACATTACAATTGTTATCTTAATGGCTACCCTTCCAAAGGTTGGTTTTGTCATTCAGCTTTGCATATTTACTTTGAGAAATGTGTTCTGGCATCTTTTACTGTGCCAGCTAATGGTTCTGTTTTGGTCTTTGCAACTGTTCTAGCTTAGCGAAAAAAATTACTTTTATTAAAACAGAGCACTTTTATAACATATATCAGGGCTTATTATTAAACCGGTAACATAGTAATTATTTGAGAAGTCATACTATTAACAGTTAAACCAAAACTCTACAGCTCCTTGTTGCCCATCAGTGAATGAATGTGCTGTGCAATATGCAATCTTTAAATAGATTGTTCATAAACAATAATTTTGTATTGGTTCCTGTAGCATTAGTGGTAACCTGTACCAAATAATTAACATTGTACAGTATTGTGCAATGACCACCTTATGCTGCAGGTGATTTGGTTAATTTGGGATGTTTTTAAAGATTGAACACAACTCTTTAGATCTGTTTATCTATAGTACAGTAAGCTGTAATATTCAACTGAGGAAACACCTGCCATTTTTCTTAAATAACAGTATAATCTTGTAATAGTGATGGATGATTGCTTTTAAGTATTGTTAAGTTCTTCATAATTAGATATATTATCACTTGCTCAGCTGAAAAAATATATCATCCTGTTTTGGCAAAAAAAAGAATTTCAATAATATGAGTTTGACTCTGGATTAAAGGAGTAGGTTCTCTTCCAAATCTGATCCAAGACAGCAAAGAAATTGTAAACACCTTTGAAGCAACTCAACTACAATACTAATGTATAAACTGAATTATGGAGTTTCTAATCTTGTGGTAACAAGTCTGGGGCTGTCAGTACAGATCATTATTTTTGAGATAACTTTCTACAAAAGTTATTACAAATAGTCACAAAGGATGGCATTATAGGAAAGACCGTGCTTACTGTTGGTTCACATAATATTAAATATGACAAGTTTAACTTGACATCTGAGCAATAGTGGATGACTGACTGCTGTAATTTTGAACACTAATGACATTTTACTATGGTCAATTTAAAAAAAAATTTTATATTCATGTTTCGAAGGGAACATGGAAATGTAATGGTCTCCTGTGTTCAGGATTGTTTGTATAATGTTGGAAAATTATGTCTCGCATAGCATAGGGTATGACATAAAGTTTCATCAGTCTGAAGTAGTAGAGTGCAAAATAAATGGTTTGAATTAACCGATCTGAATATGTGTAATTTAACTGAAATTTATGGTTCAGTATTTTGTAATGGTATTATGTAGTCTGTTACAATTACTGTTAGAATGTTTAAACATTAAGGTTTTTGAGCAGGGTTGGCAACCTGACTGAGGTGCAAACCTCTTGCTGTGTATTAATTGAATGTTGCAAGCTTTGCACCAGACTATGCTGTAAAGAGAGCATCACACGCACTCTTTAGAACCCATTTCCAGCTTTGTGGAGTCAGAAATGCTAAAGGCTGTGCATTACATCATTTTTTATTTGTCAATGTCAGGAGTGTCAGTACTGTTTTCTGACTGTTTCCAATACTGAGATCTGGAACCATAAAGACTACCTAACTTGATCTCCATATGTTGTCCAACTTTGTCCCTGTTTTTGCTGGTCCTTGCCTTTGCATATAGACAATGATGCCAATGGATTCCTGGTCATCCTCCCAAATATTGCACACTTTCAAAAAAAAGTTGAGGTTATCTGAAACAGTTGTTTGTGTGCTCACTTACACCACTTTCAATCATCCATCAATCCTGTATTTGCTGATCTACATTGGCTCATGGTAAGCAATATAACAATTTTTAAATATCCTGTAGTTGCTCACAAATTTCTCCCTATTTGTCTAATTTCCTCCAACCCCACAATGTCTGAGCTTTACTTATCCAATTCAGTCCTATGGAACATCCTTATCTAATTGTTCATATTCTTCAGTATTAGTGCATTTGGTTACATTGTTCCTAAGCTCTGGAATTCCTTTCCTAAAATTCTCCACCTCCTTCACCTTTCTTCTTTTCAGCTGCCTCTTAAAACCTGCCTCTTTGAGGAAACTTTTGGCTGTTGACCCTAATATTGATTTGGGTAACTCAGTTGTCAACCTTTGTTGATTTATGGCAATATGAAGTGCCTTCAGATGTTTTGTTATTATAAAGGCATTGCATAAACACAAGGCTGAATTGTTGTTAGTTTGTTGTACTAGAATGTAAGTGCTAATTCAGGTGGAAAATTTCTACATTTTGTCAGTTACAGTCCATTCATCCTGCCCAAAATAATATACTGGCAAGTGTTATCTTTCCTCAATCTTTAGTTGTCTTCAATTGAAATGTTTTATATTCAAATTGTGTTTAATTTAAAATCTAACATCGACAAATTCCTATGCTTTGCTTCACTCCTGAAGATATTAATGTTTTGTTCCACCTTTTCTAATCCCTTAAAGATGAACCTTTTGAATGCAAGAATGTCTTTTTACGATGAGGTGTCATATCGTCTCTTTGTTGGGTGCGAACCAGAATACTTTCTTATTGCTTGTATCCATTATTGCTGAACAGAATAACAAGCATGCCACTAGCCTTTTGGAATGAAATCAATGTGCGAAAATGTTTTGTCAATCCTTTAGGATTAGATATTCCAGGTAATTTTCACAATTCAATAACTGTTCAACTTTTATGTTTATCATAGAGTGTACTTTTAAAAATCTGATTGTTGTCTTTGATCATAATTTTACCTGCATGGCGGTAGTGAGCTAGAATAGCACTAGTTGAAAGCTGAACAGTTTCCTTTTTAATATCTTGCACCCTAAGATTTCATAACATGTGTTTCTGTCCAAAAGGCGGGAAAATGTTCTGTCATTGACATTGAAATTCATGTCAAATTTACTTACAAGATTTCACTTATATGCCACAATATGAAAAGGAAAGTACAAGTTGAAAACCCTTCTTTAAGAGTCCTTTTAAGTGACAGCCAAACAAGCTCCATCTTTCACATAACAGCTACCAGGTTTTAATCATTGCAGAATATATTATATTTTGTTAAAAGTTAAGTAACCCTATATACTGGTGTTATCTTATGAAGCAAGATGGGGCTTTTCTTGCATCAAAGCAATGATACAGCATTATGACCACATTTCTTGCAAGTGTTTGATCTTGCATATTCTGTGCATAGGAATGATAATGACCCTGATCCACATATGCTTGCTGTTATTGCTCCTTATCTTAGCAAACAGTGAATTTTCACTTGTAGTGTTGAAACCGTTCCAATGTCTTAAAATTGTTGGACCCATTTAGGCTGAAAACTAGACTTTCTATTGGTATGTGTTATTTTCAATGTTTTAAAGTATATTTTGGGATAGTTTGCTTCGGTTTGATACTCCGGGGAGTTGTGCTTATAGTGTGATTTAGTTTGAATTGACAAAAATTGCTGTGCACCCAAGATAGTTGAATCTGAATGTTTGCATTTGTTAACTAATGAGGGGGAAAAAAAACCCTAGGTTTGCTGTAATCTAGTGTTGCTGCTTTTTGCATTATTCCTGAATAGTTCTTTTAAAATATTTGAATTTACAAATCAAAGTAAAGTAGGAATGTGATTACTACTATAATCTATATTTTAGAAAAAAAACTTTGTACATCTGCCCAAGGATCTTGACTGCTTTAATAGCGACATTACATCTGTCAACATTGCCAGCAACTATTTGCTAATTCTACATTTTCAGTTCCATTCACAACAAGCCTGATAACTGAACAAGGAACATCCAGGCTTGGACTGATGTGGCAGGTAACATTCATGGCACAAGTGCCAAGTGGTGACTGTTTTCAAGAAGAAGCTCAGCCACCTCCCCAATCTTTATTGGCAGCGCTATTGTCCAATGCTTCACCATTCTAGGAATCACTGTTGACTGGAAGATTCAATGATCCAGTTATACCAGCTATCTGTGATTATTTGCTTGTCAACTAATTCTTCTATCTCAGCTGTAAGGGGCAAGATGATTTTCTTACCAGTGGCCTGAGTGGATGTTGAGACAACAGTACTGAAGAGACTCAACACTATCCAAGATGGAACAGTTTGAGGAGTAGTTTCTCTGTTGTTAAATTTAATTGCATTTTCTTAGGAGCCTTTGAGGACATCCTTAAAAGATTTCCACTGCATTTATAATAATCACATGCTATGATGAAGCTTGGAGTAGAAAGCTTGTTTTGGGAGTGTTGTCAGGCATATATATGATATGGCTTGCATCTAATAATCAGTGTGTCTGTAAGGATATTGACCTGTAAGAGGGCATTTACATTGGACATCCTATGCTACTGGTGAATGTGCAGAATCTTGCAGGGTATTGCAGCTGGTATTGGTTAGGGGACTAGAGATATCTGGTGTAACTGCTCCCTCTTCATCTGGCCCATATGGGAGGGCTCGTAACACTGCTGCTGCTGCCACTGCGGCCATAAGCTTGGTGTCACCATTTAAATCTTTGTTGTCAAATGTTCTGTTCTTCAGATGGCCAAAGACACATTGGAATTGGTATTGAATTTCATCATTGATATTTTGCCCTTGAGATGAAATTCCAGAGATATTGGAATTTATCAATGTCCCATGGTTCATTAATGATCTTGACAGCCATGCAACAGTGTCACATAACGACAGCAGGCTGGTAGAGGACCTTTTGAATTTTGGATGTTTAGCTTAAGATCTATTGTCTCGTACTCCTCCAGACATTCATTAGTGATAGTCTGGAGTCTACACCTATGCGTACGTGTAAGCTTTCTCTCCTTATGACATTATGCAGTGGATTTATCTCTGGGTTGAAGGTGAGGCAGATTCCAGTTTCCCATTTGTTATGCCATTAGTTCCACACCAGCAGGAAGCTGCCTGGATATGTGGTGGACTGGTGCAATAAGGAAAAAAGGTAATTTATATAGGTAGCTGCTACTGCTTTTGAATTTGTCTTGCTTTGAAAACGATACCAGTGTGTCTTTTGATGGAATACACATTATATTTCTGAAGGACATTTCACCACTAGGAAGAGGTGATTAAGGATGATGTTTGCAGTGAACGTCCATGTGACGTTCCCTTTGTAGAAACCATAATTGGCCACATCTTATTTCTTGAAGATGATCATGGTTACAGAAACTGAGCATGTATTGCTCATTAAAGAAGGGATTTTGTATGTGGACCAAGTGTGCTTATGAGCAGTATTTTACTATTTTGGCAGGGATTCCATCAATGTCAGCACTCTTGATGATTCTCAGCTATCAGATGGTCTGTCAAAAATCTCATGTCAGACTGGGGTTGTGCTAAAAGCCATCTGATTCACTGGTGTCCTTTTAGAGAAAGAAATTTGTCCTTGCCCAGTTCATTTTCTGAGCATTTCCAAGGAGTCAGTTGCACTGGAAATTCCATGTGGTTACAATGTGCAACTTGTGCCCATGATACACCAGTAATAGTTTGCCATCACATTATCTAGCCGATTATTATGCAAGGTCCCAAATCTTTGACATAAACATTTGTTCCAGCAGCTATCCTCATTGTCCACAAGTTTGAGTTTCCTCATCAGTTGTATAATGGGCACCATTCTTAGCTAGAAGTGAAACATAACTGTTTGAAGTGTGGTAGCCATTTGGATGTCTTGCTTGTGAAATACAAGGCCTTGCGTATCGTCAACTGCCTAACCTGAATTCTTAAAATGGGCTTTATCAGATGTGAGGGTGATTCTGTCTTTAGTATGTTTTTAAGTTTTCAATAAAAGCACCAAATGCTGGAAATACTGAGTTGTCATTTATAGAGATTTAACATTTAAGATTGATCTTTTGGCCGGTCTTCCTTTTTGTTTTTGTCTGATACTTTTATTTCACCTGTACCTTCTAACGTATATACTTTATCATTCTTGTCTGTGTTTTTGTTCACTGAGTTGGACCGTTTCAGTGCCTTTGCTTGCCTTACTTTTATTTCAAGTTTTACCTTTTTGTTTATAAACCTGGCTTGCTTTGCATATGGACTTTGCTTTGTGTTGCATTCTCAATCTCTTATAAGTGAATTGAGCTTTGCGGTGCATGTTTTGATGAGCAGGTGGCAGTGTGCTTCAAATTAAAAATGAATGTGTAATTTAAACATCCGTAAGCAATATAATAGGCACTTAATTATCAGATCATTAATTTATAGAATGACCTATTTAGTCACTGAGAAATATGTATTTAAATAAACAACATTTTATTTGGGTACTGGAGATGCGAACATAAAATGATTGAACACTCAAATTTTTTTAAAAGGCAAGATTTATTGGATTCCATAAAGTGTTTTTGAGAAAATGCACAGCATGGAGGATTGAATCAATTGATTTCAGCTGGAATTATAGTGAGGGCATTTCTGTTAGCCTCACAGAAATTAAAGGCAATTGGCAACATTCATGTCTGATTTATTCAGTGACACTTATTGGGATGATGTGTGATTTTATTTAACTGTTAAGTTGGTCATGATCTAATGTTTACCTTCTGATGTTCAGGCAAAATGCTTAGTGACTTCTGCCACCCATGGAATAAAAAGGCGCATCTCACCAACTATCTTCCATAAAATTTTTTCTTGTACTCTGTTTAAAATGTTACTACTTATTGTATCTGTTCTTTTATATCACTTAAATGGGTCTCCAATTTGGTAGCAATTTCAGTGATAAGTAAGATTGCCTCCTTACCCTCCGCTTCCCATTCTCTGCCATTGTACAAGCCCAGTGGCATTAATGCACTTTCAAATCTGACAGTAAAATTTGACATGAAGTTTGTTTGTGTTGTTTCTCCTTCTCTAAATTATCACTTTCTAACTACCAATTTGAAAATTATTGAATATTTTTATCTAAAAAGAAACTGCAGACATTACAACTTGTTTATTCCAAGGTGTTTATGGAAATGCTTGCTGAAACAACGTTAATCTAAAGAAAATGTTTTCATTGTCGGTTGTACCATTATTTTGATGATCTGTAGCTTGCCTGCACTTTCCAAAAGCCAACTACCATACACTGCAATAGGAGTTTGTGTGTGTTTTCGTGATGATCATGTGTACATGTAATTGGAATAAATAGTGCAGAAAGGATTGAAATAGAAATCTTAATCATGGTTTATTTTGATTTTCTAATAATTACATTCGATAATTTTGTTAGATAAATTTTAATGAAATTGTGAATTTGCTTTAGGTGTTGGTTCTTTTTCATCAAAAATGCATTGTGCCTTTTTAGCTAAATTGTGCTAAAGTAAGAAGTCTGTGGGTTAGTCTGTGGTAGGGTTATTTGGGGAAGTAATGATGTGAAGCAACTAGAAAGTGCTTGCTCATCATTTCTCAGCATAACTGCATGAGATCAGCACTTTTGTATTTCATTGCAGATCTTAGCCTGTCATAAACATGCTGTGTAATTTACAGCATTTGGTATATTATCAAAAGCCCTAAAATAATTGATTATAAAATAAACCTGTGCATTCTGTCTCTTTCTTGCAAGAAATTGCTGCGATTAATTGTAAATGCAATCAAGCTGTTAATTAGATGGCTATATATTTAACTAAGATGTCAAATACTGGTCAACTAAGAGTTATTTGCATAAAAACCTGACCTTTTTCTTCAACATCAATTTTAGTAAACGTGAATTAAGCATGCAGAAATCTTTTGTCTGAAGGTTGTTTATTTAGCTAAGTCAAAATTCTTAACATTTATTTTAGTCCAAATTGCACAACAGATGGTAGGGAAGGCACGTATAAGCAGAATGGTGAGTAGATGTGTGCTTTAGAACTATTGGCTGAGTCCCTTATGTTACAGCATTGCAGAGGGTTTTGAGGCATTGAAGTTTTAGAGACTGAACATTTTGTAGTCGTAGTGAAAGAGAAATTTGAGTGATTGTTTAATCAAAGCTGGTGTATTGGAACAGATGAAGTAGTGGATGAGTAGCACGTTTTCGGATAGCAATTCTATAAAGGTAGTACTGAATTCTGAGATTGAAAAGTATTTGGTCTAGGGACAGCGGGTGCTAGATCAAAAAAGCTGAGAACATATGAGTAATGCTTTTTTTAAAGAAATGCAACAGTTTGTTCATGCCAAGTACAAGATAGTCATACAAAGGAAGCATTGGTGGAAGACCAAATCTTTGCAAAAATGCAAGAAATGATGCTCTGGGCAGACTTTGGAGCTAGGAAAAAACATCAAGAAGTTGATATGGAAATGAGGGGCTGTTTTTATTAGGAGTGGCCATGTTGCAGAGATTGCTACTCCAGTTCTTTTTTTATGAAGAAAGCTTCATCTTTCTGAGAAAAGATTACTACTGGGGCTTCTTCACAATTGCAGAGCTGTATTTCCATGTTCGTAGCACTGGGTAGGGACAGGGTGCAAGATGATGGGGTAGGTTATGCATTTTTTAGAGGTAAGTTTGGGTGAATTTGATTTATTATAGTCACATGGAGTGAAAAATTTTGTTTTTGAGCAATATAGGCAGATCATAGTAAGCAAGTATATACAGATCATGGTGTGCTTAGACCGAGTGAGACATACAGGTTACACTGCACAGGAGTTATGCGAAGCAAGGTCAACATTAACAAGGTAATCATTGTTTGAATTTAGGGATTCCATTCATCAGTCTACTAACAGCAGGGAAGAAGTTATTCTTGACCCTGTTGGTGCAGTTGTACAAGTCTCTGACAGAAGCAGTTGTAGGAGAGCATTACCAGCCTGGGAGGGGTCTTTGTTGGCAGCCTTCCATGGCAGTGAAACGTCCAAATGGAGTCCATAGACGGAAGGTTGGCTTTTGTGATGGTGGGTCAAGCAGCATTAGAGGTGCAGGAGAATTGATCTTTTGGGCATAAGCCCTTCCATCAGGAATGAGACTTGTGGGCTGGGCGGCTGAGAGATAAATGGGAGGGTGGTGGGGTAGTTAGCTGAGAATGCAAGAAGTAGATGAAGGTAATAGGTCAGAGAGGAGGGTGGAGTGGATAGATGGGAAAGATGATGAACTGTTCAAGAGGGTGGTGCCAAGTTGGAGGCTTGGGACTGAGATAAGCTGGGAGAGGGGAAATGAGGAATCTGGTGAAATCCACATTTAATCCTGTGTGATTGCAGGTTCCCAAGGTGGAAGATGAGGCGTTCTTCCTCCAGATTTTGGGTGGTGAGCGTTTGGCCATGGAGGAAGCCCAGGATTTACATGTCTTTGGTGGACTGGGAGGGAGAGTTGAAGTGTTTAGCACTTCACTTCACTTCACTTCACAGGGCGATGGGATTGGTTGATGCAGTTATCCGAGAGATGTTCTCTCAAATGATCCACAAGTTGCTGTCCTGCCTCCCTAATGTAGAGGAGACCACTGGCATCCGATGTGGTCTTGCAGGCATGCAAGTCCTGGGCCGCCTCCATCACCAAACTGTAACCACCCAACACCTGGAGGATGAACACCTCACTTTCTGCCTTGGCACCCTGCAACCACATGGGGTTAGTATGGATTTCACCAGTTTCCCTTGTATCTCCATTTATTCCTGTCCCAAGCTTCCAACTCGCCATCGCCCTCTTAACCTGTCCAGCGTCTTTCCCATTTATCTGCTTCACCCCCCTCTCCAACCTATCATTTTCTCCCCACTTTCACCTACCTATTGAATTCTCAGCTACTTTCCCCCGAGCCCCACCCCAATTTATCTGTCAGCCCCCCAGCTCGCAAGTCTCGTTGCTGATAAAGGACTTATGCTTGAAACATCGATTCTTCTGTTTCTCGGATGCTGCCTGACCTGCTGTGCTTTTCCAGCACCACACTCTCTACTCTGATCTCCAGCATTTGCAGTCCTCATTTTCTCCTTCCGTGATGGTGGTCGGCACACACCACCTTCTGTAGTTTCTTATGATCCTGGGCAGAGCAGTTGCCATACCAGGCCATTATGCACCTGGATAGTTTGCTTTTTATAGTGCATCTGTAAAAGTTGAGGCCCTTTTATGGAAGTGTGCAATTTCCTAAGCTACCTGAGGAAGAAGAGGCGTTGTGCCTCCTTGACCTTTGCATCTAAGGTGGAGGTCCAGGATAGGTGGTTGTTATCGTCACTCCTAGGAACCTGACGCTGTCAACCCCCTCAACCTCTGTTCAATTAATGTGTTCTCCTCCTTTTCTTTCTGAAGTCAGTAATAAGCTTTTTGTTTGGCTGATATTGAGAGAGAGGTTGTTATCATTGCACCATGATACTAAGCCCACTATCTCCTTTCCGTATTCTGACTCATTGTTCGATATCCATCCTACCATGGTGGTGTCATCAGCAAGCTTGGAGATGGCATTTGTTTGCAATTTGGCTATGTAGTCATGGGTGCACAACAAGTACAGTAGGGCATTACTTGAAGGCAGAGCTGTAGTCAGTGAGTATGAGTTTGATGTATGTGACTTTGTCCAGATGTTTCAAGGATGAGGGCTTGGGAAATGGTGTCCCCTGTGGAGCTATTACATTGGTATGCAAATTGCAGGGTTTTGAGACAGGCTGGGAGGCTCTAGTTGATGTGGGCTGGAAAATGTGTTGCTGGAAAAGCGCAGCAGGTCAGGCAGCATCCAAGGAACAGGAGAATCGACGTTTCGGGCATAAGCTGAAGAAGGGCTTATGCCCAAAATGTCAATTCTCCTGCTCCTTGGATGCTGCCTGACCTGCTGTGCTTTTCCAGCAGCACATTTTTCAGCTCTGATCTCCCAGCATCTGCAGTTCTCACTTTCTTCAAGTTGATGTGGGCTATGACCTGCCTGTCAAAGCACTTCATGATTTTGGAGGTCAGAGCCAGTGGGTGGTAGTCATTAAGGCACGATGCATGTGCTTTCTTTGGTGCTAGGATGATGGTCTTCTTGAAGCAGGTAGGAACTTCAGCTTGTAGGAGGGAGAGGTTGAAGATGTCAGTGAATACTCTGCCAGCTTGGCTGCTCAGGATCCATGTGACCAGCCAGGGCCTCCATCTGGGCTGGTCACCTTCCTTGATCTGACTCTCTGGGAAGACCGATCTGACGTCTGGACCGATAACGTAGGGGCAGGTGACACCGTGCTGTTAGCAATCTGCTCAAACCAAGCATTGAAAACATTGAGCTCATCAGGGAGGGATGTGTTTTTGTCTGCTACCTTGCTCAGCTTCATTTTGTATCTTGTTATGTTGTTTCCACTTTATCACAGGTGGTAGGTGTCTGCATGGTTGGTCTGGACCTCTAACTTGGCCCAGTACTGTGTCTTGGCATCTTGGGCTTTGCAGAAGTCATATCTGAATTTTCTGTATAAATTTGGGTTGTCCGACTTGAATACTGAACAGAAAAATCTAGTCTGGCAGGGAGGGCTGCTGTCAGGTCTGGGGGGTTCTGGCCTTGTGGCAGGGGGATTGGATTGGGTGGGGTCTGGGAATGGAGCCTGACCTGCTCCATTTGATTGAGAGCAGGCCAGGACTGGTAGCTCAACCTTCCAGAGTTTAAGTGTGATAGAGAGGGTTGTAAAAGAGTGGAGGATTTACATTACTGATTAAGGAGAAGGTCATATCTGTGACCAAGAGACAATTTGGCAGGCTCATCTAGGTAGAACTTGGGTGCAGTTATACAATGGGGTTATACAATAAGCCTCTCAATAGCCACTGGGAATTTTGAGGAACACATATGTAAGCAGATCATGGAAAGATGTAAAAACAACAGGGTTGTGGTAGTGGGTGATGTTAATTTCCCCAATATTCACTAGGACTCCCTTTGTGGCAGGGGCTTGGATGAGGCAGATTTTGTTAGGTGCATCCAGGGCAAATTCTTGAAACAGTATGTAGATAATCCAACTCCAGAATGGGCCATATTAAACTTTGTATTAGAAAATGAGCCTGGCTAAGCGATTGAAGTTTCAGTGGAGGAGCAATGTGGAAACAGTAATCATAATTCCATAAGTTTTAAGGGAGTTCTGCAGCGCAGGAAGAGGCTATTCAGCTAAATATATTTGTACCCAGTCTCTGAACAAGCATTGAGTGCTATGCAATTCTCCTGCCTTTTCTCCATAACTAAGCATATGGTTGTTTGAAAAAGGAGCAGTTTAATTCCTTTTTAAATGCCTCAATGAACACTGAACACTGCTTCTACCACAATCCTAGACAGTGTATTCCAGACCTTAATCACATGCTGTGTGAGAGCTTTTTTCCTCAAATTGCTATTGTTTCTTTGACCGATTACTTTAAATCTGTGCTATCTTGTTCTTGATCTTTTTAGGCATTGGAATGATTTTTCCTATATACTCTAGACCCATCATAATTTTGAAATACTATTAGATCTCTTTTCAGTCTTCTCCAAGGGAAACTGTTCTAAGTTTGGAATCTATCTCCATACTTTAACTTCCTTACCCCAAAACCATTTTTGTGAATCTTTTTTGCACTCTCTCCTATGTCTTCACATCCTTCTTAAAATGTGCACTCGGAACACAGTATTCCAGCGGAGGCTGAAATAGTGTCTTATACAAGTTTTACAGCGTTTTTAAAACATTTTGTAGGATTTTCTTGATGTTACCCACCAATATTTTTTTCTTTTTGTTTTGTAAATTTCATTTGTAATTTCACCCCCACCCTGCATTTTCTGTACTCCTCTTTTTACAATATTGAACTTTTCCGTTCTGGTCATATAGTTTCCTTGCCTTGTCCTGTATGGGTGCTCCAGGTTGCTCTTCTACTACTGTCTGCTGCAGATTCAACAAGTAGCAAGCAGTAACTCTGTGCATCTGTGTTTAAAAATCCCAGGATTATTTTTATGATTGGCGCAACCATGTATCTATAATGATCGCTTCAATGAAAAATTATCAAACCTAAAATGTGTTCACAATAACCAATTTGAAGTCCACTGAAAATTGGCAGAATTTGTGGTTATGTAAAATAAAATCAAAATGGTATATTCTTTTCATCTTTGCAGCATAAAGTGTAAGTTATCATATTCAAAGATTATTAAACAAATATACCACATTAAATCCAATTAATCTAAACTTTAAAATTGTGCTTGGTTTATTGATAATGTGCTCTCCATACTTTCATGAGCTGTTTATGCCAGTTTATTTTTTTTCGTGACCTTGAATTTTCAGACATAAGTACAATGAGATGAAAATACCAGAAGGATTGTACCCTCCGTGAAGTTTGGAGGATTATTCTGAGCAAAGATTTGAACTTAAACCTTGGTTTAAGCAGAGGTGTTTCAAATTATCTAAATATAAACTCAAATTACAGTACAAAGGGCAGTTTTCTACTTTATTGGCTCAATATGTATATACTACAGCTAGAGCAGTTGACTAGAAGCATGCCTGGTTCTGGAACCAGTGTAAAGCACTGCACCAACCCAAATGTTGGGGCACATGACCCTAGATGCATGCAATGTGGTTGACTGTTTCTTAACATCTTTGATTTTTAGCTGAATTGGTTAAAGGGATCATTTTGGAGACCACTTTGGTGACAGTGACGATATTTTAATTACATTTACAGTAGTTATAGAACAGAACTAAAACCAATCAGGAATAAAAGTTCTCATTGGGGAAACTGACAGTTTTATTAAGCTCAGATGTGGTTTAGCAAAAACGGTTTAATTATTCAATCCAATATCAGAGTATTGGGAATATTCACAGCACTTGTGTGGGTTAGGAGTAAAGGTGTTCCTGTGAAGACAAAGATGGGGCTCTCAAATCTAGACCTTTTTTGATGACACTCTACTTTCCCTATTAAAGGTGATTGTTAAAACTTGCCTCTGACAAAACGTCTGGCAACCCGACCTATTATTTCCATATTTAACAATTTTATTATACTCTTATCCTGTGAAGATCTTTAGGACATTATATTGTGTTCAAGATACTATATAAGTAAAATGCTGTGTAGTTGTAATTTGCCATTGATTCACCTTCAGTCCTTAAATTACAAAAGTAATCCCAACAAGTATAAGCACCAGCATAAAATTAACTAAGAGTAAAATAATAATAACCAACAAAAGGGGGAAAAATCCCAACTAACTACTAATCTATCCTATAAACATCCAAAACGTAAAATAGGATATCATGCAATACTAGCAGTAAACAACAAAGTAATTAAATAACTAGATACATGCTCAAAATAGATTTACATCAAGACATAATAAAACCCGTATTTATACAGGATTTCTCCTCCCGAGGGTCCCCGAACCAGACAGAATCACTACCATAGCCAGACAAAAGCCCTGGACAGTATGGCCGAAATACTGTAGGGCTGCCATGTTTTATAAAATAATTCCGTTTTTTGGTGCACCATATTTGTGAGGAAGTCAAGTGGGATGTATTCCATGACTATCCTTTTGCCAGTTCAAATGTCCTGGGGGGTTTTCAGCTACCCAATTCACTAAAATATTTTTCCTTGCACAAAGGAGAGAATGGCAAATAATTTCCTCCCGTACACATCCAGGGAGGGAAAATGTGAAGAGCCCAAAAGAAGGGACACCGGATCCAACCTAATCTCCGTACCCAAGATCTCTGTCAAGGCATTCGCTACTCTATCCCAATACCTGCACATCTCATGGCATGTCCATAGACAATGCGTCAGAGTGCCAACTTCTATTTTACAGTTAGGACACAATGGGGATACTCCTGCCTTGAATTTTGCGAGTCGTTCAGGTGCCATATGAGCCCTGTGAAGTATCTTTAATTGAATAGCCTGAGTTCTATTACAAACAGATCTTTTTGGCATTTACCCAGATGTCCTCCCACATTTCTAAAGAGAATTCCAACCCTAATTCTTGATTCCAGGTTTTAAATAATCTTTCCATGTCCTTTGAAACCTTATTATATAATGAGTGATCAAGAGTAATGACTGAGGGCGGCCCCATCGGCCATAACACGCTCCTTTCCCTATCCGATTTGTAGGGATTAACTATCAATGTGGTCTTTGTTTGTGTAAAGTCTCGTATTTGGAAATACCGAAAGAGGTCCTTGTTAGTCAGTCCAAACTTCTGATGCACCTCTCAAAGGACATCATAACCTCCCCATCGAACAGGTCTCCCAAGCAGGAGATACCTCTGGACTTTCAAGTTTTAAATGTAGCATCTGTCAGCCTGGCTCCCACTATATGGGTATAAGGGGAGGTTTCTTGCAGATTACCCTCCTCTTTCGCATTATCCTCCAGGCTTTAATTGTATTTAATACAATAGGGTTTTTACAATAGTCTATAATAGCTCTCATCTTGTCCATAAATAAAAGAATGATGAGGAAACATTTTGCTTGGGAGGTCTCAATGTCTAACCAAATTGGGTCTCTTGTGACCCACAGTCAATTAGCTACATAAGATAATAAGGAGCTCAATTGATACCTCCTGAAATCTGGAAAGTCCAGTCCTCCCCTTCCTTGTGGAAGCTGCAGCTTTTCTAATTTGATAAGGGGCGTCTATGATCTCAAATAAAGGAGCTGAGCCAGCCATAGAGTTTACACAGCGCCCATTTTGGCAGCATCAGGGGAGCATTCTCGTAGGATATAGAAGATAAGGTAGAATATTCATCTTAACTAAGGCTATTCTGCCTAACCAGGATATTGGGAGATCTCCATAGCGTTGAAGGTCCTGCCTTATTTTCTCCAAGTGCACAAAATTGGCTTTATACAACTGACCAAATATTGGAGTGATAAAAATACCTAAGTATAGAAAATCTTCTAGTGACCACCAAAAGGGAAAGCAAGATCCGTCCTGTAAATTGGATACACTGACAAGACCTCCCAATGGTATGGCCTCTGATTTCATAAAATTGATTTTATAACCTGAGAACATACCAAATAGGTTGACCACTTTAATTAGGCGGGGCACAGATATCAAAGTATCACTTAAGAAGAGGAGGATACTAGCGTTCAGTCACTAGCGTGAATAATAATGGTGGAAGATGGCATCCCTGACAGCCCCTACCAACACTAAAGCTATCTGAACCTAAGCCATTGGTGATCACCGCTGCTTTGGGATCATTGTATAATACTGAAACCCATTTGGTAAATAACTCTCTGACATCGAACCTTTGCAGTGTATAAAAAAAGATATGGCCATTCTACCCGATCAAATGCCTTCTCTGCGTCCAAGGAGACAACTAAACCCGGTATTGTTCCCTGTTGACAGGCTTGTATCATATTTAAGACCCTTCTAATATTATTAGTTGACCTGCGACCCTTTTATAAACTTCGTCTGGTCCTCTTTTATGAAGTGTGGTAAGACCTTCTCTAGTCTTAATGCTAACATTTTGGAAGGAATTTTGAAATCCACATTAAACAAGGATATGGGTCTATATGATGAGCAACCTTCTGTGTCCTTTCCCTTTTTTAAGAATGAGAGAGATGTTTGCTTCTCTCAACAAAGGCGGGAAGCAGCTCTGACTGTGTGATTAATTATACATATTTGAGTGGCCCGGCCAGTTCCCCTATAAATTCTTAATAGAACTCAACCTGGAATCCATCTGGCCCAGGCGCTTTGCCACTTTGAAGCTGCCTAACCACGTCCAGTACTTCCTCGGTTGTCAGGGAGCATTTAAGATCAGCACCTGCTACGAGGTTAAGCCTGGAAGGGCCAAATCTTTAAAGAAGGATTCCATCTTCCCAGTTCTATCCTCGCAGTCCTGCGATTTATACAGTTCAAAATAAAACTTTATAAAGGCTATATTGATCTTTTTAAGATCACAAGTCAAGGTACCAGCACTTTCTGTAATGGACGTAATGGCTTGAGGAGCCTTTTTCTTTCTAGCAAAGTATGCTAAATATCTGCTAGGCTTGTCGCCGTATTCAAATAATCTCTGCTTTGCAAATAATATTGCCCTCTTTGCTGTTTGTGTAAATGTAGTATTCAAGGCTTCCCTTAGGCCTGTGATCCTGTGTAGCTGGCGGTGCAGGCTCGAAGGGCAGAATGGCCTACTCCTGCATCTATTGTCTATTGTCTATTGTCTATTGTAATGGAAGGCCTGTCAACGTACGCTGTCTCAGCTGCCTTCAAGTGAGCCTTGAGCAGGTACTGTTGCTCTCCCTTTTGTCTTTTCCGGGCCACAGAATATGAGATAATCAAGCCTCGCGCATATACCTTAGTGGTATCCCACATCATCGACAGGTTACTGGCTGTGCCTGAATTAATTTCCCAGAAGGTTTTGAATTCCTGCGAAACAGACTTTATAAATTTCTTATCCTTCAATAAGAAGGAATCCATATGCCAATGTTGGGGGCCTATCTCATCATCCCTAGTCTTGACTTCCATATATACTGCAGCATGATCAGAAATAGTTATATTACCTATTTTACAAGACAGTATCAAATTCAAAAGAGTCAATGGGGCAAAAAACATATCAATTCTGGTATGGCACTTGTGTGGGCTAGATTAGAAAATATAGTCTCTAACCTGGGGATGAAAGCACCTCCACACATCTACTAGCCCTAGCTCCTTATTCAGATCCACCAGTTGTCTAAATCTCAGAGGTATACCCGTAGTGCTCCTAGATATCCTAGCCATCTCTGGGTCCATAATACAGTTAAAGTCTCCTCCTATAATTGTATGGCAGGCCCCAAAAGCCATCAACTTAGAGTACACTTCCATTACAAATTTAAAAGGATGTGCCGGGGGTCAATAAAGATTCAAAATTCTATATTTCTCTCCATGTGTTAGGGCTTTGGTCAATATATACCGCCCAGACTCCTCTTTTATCTGGTTTAACATTTGGAAAGGAAGATTCTTCCGCATAAGAATGGCTACTCCCCTACTTTTTGAATGAAAAGATGAAAAGAAAGCCTGATCAAATCCACCCTGTTGTAGCTTTAAGTGTTCTTTATCAAGTAGATGTGTCTCTCATAAGAGAGCTACATCGACCGTTTCTTTTTTAAGACTTGATAATATCTTTTTCCTTTTGATTGGTGACTTGCTCCCCTTGACATTCCAGGTGCACCACCTAAACAAATGGCTAGCCATGATCGTCCAGGCGAGCCCTAGGAAGAAGAACCCCACCCAAAAGACCTTGAATAAAGACCAAAGAAAAGTCACAAATACAAAAATCTTTAAAACATTTAAGCCAACACAATTAAAAACTACTCCTAAATAAAGAAAACAACGCAAAACATATTTGAAAGGAGTCTTTCCCCCTTGCTCCCAGGGGGCATAACTACCTATCAATAACCCTACCAAAGCCTCTCCTAGCTAGGGCCCTGCCCTCGGCCCAGACATTATAAGATGGAGTGAACAAATTCAAGTGTTTTATAAAACCAGAGTTAAAAGTGAGTGACCCCCCCCCCCCCCCCCCCCCAAAACAACACACACACACACACACACACACACACACACACACACACACACCTGGGTGCGTTTACAAACCCAGCAAATATTAGGCAACTAAGTAAAATGAAGAGGAAAACCCGGCTCTAGAAAAAAAAGGCAAAACTGAACAAACCCCCTCCCCCACAAATCGAGCAAGCCGCACGAACTATTTAAAAAAAAGACCAAAGAGAGAGTAAAGAACAAGGCCCAGGGAAAGATGAGTGAAAAAGGGTAAACAAAGGGGGGAACAAAATAAAATTGTTATCCATATGGTTCAAGTCCCACAGTCTATTTAAGAGTCCAAGAATTCTTTTGCTTTCTCTGGTGATCCAAAGTTATAAACGGATCCTCCCTGCATGAGGCGCAGCATTAATGGATAATGCATGGAGTGTTGAATATTTAGGTCTCTTAGACGCTTCTTTGCCTCATCGAATGCCCTCCTCTTGTGAACCATGACTGGAGAAAAGTCCTGAATTTACATTATCCTGGAACCCTTGTGCATCATGGCCTGGGGATCCTTCACCAAAACTCTGGAGGCTTCCAGGAGCATGTGTTTTTCTTTGTAACATTGGAGTCAGATTAGAACTGGGCAGGGGCACTGGTCCGATCCGGGGCTGCGTACAGCAACCTGGTGGGCCCACTTCACCCGCACCTGGCTCCGCTCCGATTCCACCTTTCAATAATTGTGGGAGCCGTCACTGCAAGAACTCCATAAGCTGGCCTTCTTCTTCATGTTCAGGAAGGCCCAGCAACTGAATATTTTTCCGATGACCCTGATTATTGAGGTCTTGGCTGCGCTCCTCCAGGGTCCAGATTCTCTGCTCGAGAGCTCAGACCTGACCCCCAGATGAATTGGCAGCAGTCTCCAAGGCCATGGCCTGTTGCTCCGCCCCTCTGACACACTGCTCGAGGTTTTCAATCAAGCATGACTAAGATCGACTCCCAGCTGGACCGGGTCTCCTTGATGAAAGTATTGATCTTCTCCTGGAGCTTGGTGATCCTGGAGAGCAGGATTGCCACCAAAGTTAAGTCCCCAGAAGTGACCGCGGACATCTCTGCTGCTGGGGGAAGGGGTGAGAGAGTGGTCCCTGTCTGTTGCAAGCTGTGGGAGTTTTTGCCCTTAGTCATTTTTTAACAAAAAACACCAGACTGTTGAAGTTTGATGTAAAATGACTGAGTACGCTGGGCAAAAGCTATTCTAAATGATTTAAAGGGTGAGGTGAAGGTGGGTGCCCCACTTTGCCAGAGTCTTAGGCAGAGCACAACAGACTCAGACTTACTGGGTTGCCGCCATCTTGAATTTCAGTCCTCCAACTTTTAAAACACTGTTATATCATCATTTAGGATGGAAAGGATAAATAGTGATTTTAAGACCAGTCATCCTAATCTGGAAGTGAAAATTATTGGAAAAACATCTGAGGGCTATATTAATTGTCATTTATAAAATGCACTAATTAACCAAAAATAGTCAGTATGGATTTATTGCAGGAAGATTTGTATATGGTTAACTTTATTGTTTTTTAGAAGAAAGCAAAGGAAATTGATCAGGGTAGTGCATTTGATATAGTCTGTGAATTTTAGCAAAGCTACACAATTGGAAAACATAGCATTGGTTTTCATATGTATGTTGGTAATCCCCAGATTTACCTTGTCACCACTCCTCTCCAATCGTTTTGTCTGACATCTAAAACGGAATGAACAAATATATTCATCACTTCTATATTGGGAGTGAACCATTGTTCTGCTAGAAACTCTGTGCTCTAGTTGCTGACTTCATTCTGCCTAGCAACCATCCCCCAAAGTTGGCTTCTCAATACTACCAGCATATCACCAAGGCCTCCTGTTTGTTTTTCTAAAGAACATTAGTGAACTAGTCATATTTTGTGACTGTTTTCTAGTTTCATCATCATTAGTGATGCTGGTGATTTTTTTTTTCCCCCCCAAACTTAAGTTCACATGCCAGTTGGAATTTGAGCTCATGACTTGAATTATTAATCTGGAGCTTTGGAGTAGGGTGAGCTATCATAACCTATGCTGTCACTTGCACTAAATTTAACTTTGTATAGACATGTCATTGCATGGACAAATGGAGAATTTGAGGAGGTCAAGAAAGATCAAAAACAATTTACGGTTGGTTAGAAGAGGTTTGATCACACTATTTTGAACCATGGTTCAACTGGCATGTGAACTTAAGTTTGGGGGGAAAAGAAATCACCAGCATCACTAATGATGATGAAACTAGAAAACCGTCACAAAATATGACTAGTTCACTAGTGGTTCAAAATAATGTGGGTTTCTCGAATATTTTCTGATCTGTTTTGAGACTGGTTACATACAAGTTACGAGTAAGCCTTTGTTAAATGACCCTTCCATTTTAGAAGATCATGATTGAACTGAATGAAACTTCAAAACCATGGATCACTCAGATCTCACCGATGACCAGGTCCATTACAGGAGGAGGGTGAGAAAACTTAGCAATGACTTGTGCCTGCATTTTTAAATTCATACATCTTTACTGCCTGATACTTCTGAATCCCCAAGCTCTGCAATCTATCAACATTTAGATTGTTCTTTCTAAAAAAAATCTCCCAGACAAAATGAACAATTTCATTTTTTCACACACTGTCATTCTGCTGTATCCCCAAGGATTCTGTTTGAGAATCACTGCAAATGATGAAATTCACCAGTGCAGAACTCCTTTAAAAATACAGGTGAAAAATAGGTTTAAAATTGCCGGTATGAGTTTGTCCACAGATGTTGAATTTTGTTGCTACCTTTTGGTGTGGATTAGTGAATTTGCAAGTTCTATCATGGATACAGAGCATTTCCTGTATTATACTCAATTTGTCAGATCTTTGCCCACTCGCTTAATCCATTTTATAACCCATTGCACCCCCTATATGTCCTCTTCACATCTTACTGGTTAATAGCCACTTTTTATTGCAATTTGTTATTTTGTGTGTTTTGTTTTTAACAATGGTTCTCTTTCTTTGAGAACGTGTTAACTCTACTCATCATGGTAATGAATATAAATGCAGCGCACAAGCACCCTCATCACTGACATAACTGAATATGTCTGAAATTTGTTTTTGACTTTCTGAACTACGCAGCCTCCTTGGCCTTAATGATTTGTTTTAATGGATCATGTTAAAAAGTAGAAGAGACATTGCAGATAATTAGATTTATAACACTGTGTATTAGAATGTATTGCTGCAGCAACAATTTAAAAAAATGTTCTTGCGGTATGCAAATGCACGTTAGAAGCTCTGCGATTTAGTTGAGTTGATGTATAAACCTTACAATTTGTTTGTTGGGCTTAATTATTACTATAAGTAAACTTATGAAATTAAGATCAATAAAACAATAAATGAATTTACTGCATTGGAATTATTCAGTCAATATGTGTAGTGTATAAAGCAGGCATCTCTTGTTAGGCAGTGTAGAAAAATAATATTTTCCAGCCTCTAACTTTGCTGCTTAATAAAAGGTTTCTTGGAGGCAAGGGCAGGGCAAGTTCAACAAGCGTTAGCTGATTTAATCAGCTATGTCTTCCTTCCATAAATTAAAACTCTGCTCTGCTCCACAAGTACGAATTTGCTTTTTCAACTTTTTAGCATAAGTCTTTATAATGCAATAAATGATTCAGAGTACTGAATACAACACATAACACGTTGTAAACCTCAAGCAGAGAATAGATTTAACAAGCGCACATTGCATTGTTCCTTAATTAAATTGCACTTGTTTAGATTAGATTAGGTTCCCTACAGTGTGGAAACAGGCCCTTCGGCCCAACCATCCACACCGAACCTCTGGAGAGTAACCCACCTAGTCCCATTTCCCTCTGACTAATGCACCTAACACTGGGCAATTTAGCATAGCCAATTCACCTGACCTGCACATCTTTGGACTGTGGGAGGAAACCAGAGCGCCCGGAGGAAACCCACGCAGACACTGAGAGAATGTGCGAACTCCATACAGATAGTCTGTCCAAGGCTAGAATTGAACCTGGGACCCTGGTGCTGTGAGGCAGCAGTGCTAACCACTGAGCCACCATGCCACCCATTCTTTATAGCATTTATTTCCTTCCAACTGCCAGGAGAAAAAATTGCAATTAACGCATAATTATAAAACCACTTTTTGACACTGTCGTTGTTTGTTGACAATACCAATGTTTAATTTGCAGCTTGCTGAACTTTTCTAAACAAACATCAGAATGAATTTATTTGTTCAAACTTCTATAATCCTTTTATTGGGAAGTTTGCTATGGAATTCATTTAGGTACCCATTTTGGTAATTTTCATGGAGAATCAATCTTCTCTCTCATATTGGGTAAATAGCTTCAGTATGTTGAGAGATTAGAATTGTATGGTGGGAGGATCTTGCCTGGAAAGTTTAGATTTTTGTTAACAAATTTCAAATCCAGCCAGAACAATGGCTCAGAGGTATATGTTAAAACATTACTTTGGAAGGTCTTCCATGAAATAAATTTTGATACGTCCATTTCAACCTCAGTGAGAATAAACCATTATTGAAAATTGTCCATTGTTTAACACAAATTTGTAGCATTTGAGCAATTTTACTCCGGCTAGTTTCAGAAATAGAGAAAGGATTTCACCGGTGAAGTGATTGACACTGCCTTCTGAGACTGAGCAACAATGTTGGGATGACTGGAGGGAGTGCTACCTCTCGTTTAGTTGTGCCTTGTCTGATGTCGAAATACTTGAAAATTCCTTCACACTAAACAGCGTCGTAACAAATGTTGAGCAAAGAAAATTAGCATTTGAGTTTATCACTAAAACATTTTACAACTTATCTACTTTGATCTTTTTATTTTAAATGGTTGTATAAGTTTAAAGCTGCAAAATCACAGTTTTAAAACTCGTCCAGTTTTTAATTAATTTGTTTTTAGCTTCTAGATTTGTTTCTCCTTTCTAATACATTGTATAGGAACAAAGAAAGATATGTATGTTGTAGATGTAGTGAATACAGAATAAAAGGAAAGACTGCTTTGTGACTTATCTAATTGGTGTGACTTGAGTCAGCCAAATAAAAAAACTATTATTTTAATATTTAATTCCTAATGTTGAGCTGGTGCTTGAATGTGTTATGAACTAATGTTTTAAGCTGTAATTTGTGCCTGTAGTTGTTCTAGGCACTGAGTCCCTGACACAGGACAGCACTGGTAGAAAGCAATGATTGATAACTTAGGCTTCCTAATATGGTGAGAAAGTGAAAATTGAAAAGCAAAGAACAGATGTTCAGATGGATACATTTTAAGTGTTTTGTGCATGGACGCAATTTCTTTTAGCTAAGTAAATGCAACATCAAATACTTAGATGTAAAACTTTATAATTTTACATTTGGCTGTGAAACAGGAATATTTTGAGGTTGGAAAATGGACTCCTGCATTAATGAAAGATTCTTTTGAGGTTCCAGTCAGTCATATTCTATTTAAGAATAGATTTTATTAATCAGCATGTGTCAGTGATTCATATTGTCCTGTGTAAACTTCCCAATGACACTTTTGTTCCTCTTTTTTTATTACTTTCCTTCCTGTGTTCGAAAGTGTTGCTGGGCATGAAAAATGGAGGACTGTATTTATTGCCATCGCTATTGCCCTTCAAGAGCCACCTTCATGAACTACTGTAATCCGTGTTGTATAGGTCACACACAATGCTAATTGCAAGGAAGATTTAGGATTTTTACCAAGTGATACGAAAGTTCCAAGTCGGGATGGTCTGTGATTTGGAGGTGCTGATGTTCCCTTGCATCTGCTGTAGTTGCCCTTATACATGGTATAAGTGGCCAGTATGGAAAGTATTGTCAAAGAAGTTGCTGAGTTGCTGTTGTGCACATTACTGTCTGTGTTGGAGGAGGCAGTGAATATTAAAGTTGGTTCATGTGATGCTAATGAACTTGCTTGAATTTTGTAGGAGCATTATTTATTCAAGCAATTGGAGAGTACTCATTGTGCTTTAGTATCTGAGGAGTTGTAAATGAGGTAGAATAATTTGCAATCATTATTGAATATCTCCATTTCTGACCTTCATTTTGGATAGAAGGTCATGAATGAAGTGGGTCAAGAAGGTTGAGTCTAGGAAAATAACAGTATTCCTATCTCTGAACAGGAACCCCAAGTTCCAATCTCATTTGCTTCAGAGGTAAGCAATAACATTTCTGAACAAGTTGATTAGAAAACATCTTCCTGGGGAAGTACTTCAGTGATGGTTTAGACTGAGATGACTGATTTCCAACAAGCACAGTCAGCTTCCTTTGCTATGGTGCCAACAGTGGAAAGACTTCCTTCCCCACTGCCCTCCCCTATTCTCATTGACTCTTGTTAATGGTGCTAGGGCTCCTCGTGGGCACATTCAGTTAAATGTTGTCTTGATGACAAGGGTGGTCACACTCATTCACCTTTTTGTTCAACTTTTTTGTCCATATTTGGAGCAAGATTGTGTTGAGTATGGGAGCCATGTGGTCCTGGCAGAACAAGACTAAAGTAGAATGTAAGTTATTGCTGAGAAGGTGCCCCCTTGATAGCAGTGCAGCCTTTCGATAATTTGCTGATGATCAAGAGCAAACTGCTAGAGCATGGTTGCATTTGTCCTGCTGCTTGATGTTGAAAATTATTATGCTACTGCTGGTGGTTCATAACTCCTCATGGGTCCCCACTTCTTGTGAGCTATTAAGACTCTAAAGTTAAATTGCTTTATTTGGGTACGCAAATATTAATAGAAACATTTCAATTTTAAAGAAAAATGTGTATTCACAAGACTAAGATGTAGGACCAGAATTATGCTTTTTGGGTAATTGAAACTTGCTCTGCTTTTCAATCAAGGCTGATCTGTTTCTCAATGCCATTCTCCTGCCTTTTCCTTGTAACCCTTGAACCTTTTACCAATCAAGAACCTGACTATCTCTGTCTTAAGTATACTCTGACTTGGCCCCCTCAGCCTTCTGTTGTCCCTTCATTCTCAGGTTGTGCATTCAGGTCTTGGTCTTTCCTGCTGGTGTAAGCATCTTCTCCGTATTCACTATATCCAGGCCTGTCATTATTCTGCAAGTTTCTATTAGAACCCCATTATCCTTCTAAATGCCCATCGAGTATACACCCAGTGTATTCAACTACTCATATGTCAATTTCTGGATTAGTGGTGCTGGAAGAGCACAGCAGTTCAGGCAGCATCCAAGGAGCTTCGAAATCGACATTTCAGGCAAAAGCCCTTCATCAGGAATAAAGGCAGTGATCCTGAAGCGTGGAGAGATAAGCTAGAGGAGGGTGGGCATGGGGAGAAAGTAGCGTAGAGTACAATGGGTGAGTGGGGGAGGGGATGAAGGTGATAGGGTGGAGTGGATAGGTGGAAAAGGAGATAGGCAGGTAGGACAGGTCCGGACAAGTCATGGGGACAGTGCTGAGCTGGAAGTTTAGAACTAGGGTGAGGTGGGGGAAGGGGAAATGAGGAAACTGTTGAAGCCCTTCATCCTCTGAATCATTCCTGTAAACCTCCTCTAGGCCCCCTCCATCGTCAGCGCATCCATCCATAGATACAGTGCTCATATCTGCTCACAATATTCCAAATACAGTTTTATGCTTTATGCACCCTCAATAGTACATTTCTGGTCTCCTATTCTGCCCCCCCCCCCCCCCCGAAATGAATGCTAGCATTGCATTTACTTTCCGAACTGTCACCTGAACCTAAGTCCCTTTGTGCTTTGGATTTCCGAAGTCTTTTGTCATTTAGAAAATAATCGACAGCTGTGTTCTTCCTACCAAGGTATGTAACCTCACATTTTTCCACATTGTATTCCATGTTCCACTTCTATGTCCACTCTCCTAGCCCTTTTGCAGCCTACCTGCTTCCTTAACACAACCTGTCCCTTTACCTAACTTTATATTATTAGCAACAGTGCTCTTGGTTCCATTGTTTTGATCGTTAATGTATCACAAGAATAGTTTTAGTCTCAACACTGACCCCTGCAGAACCCCAGTGTTCACTGGCTGCCATTCTCAAAAAGACCCCTTTATCCCTATGCTCTGCCTTCTGCCAGTCAGCTAATCCTGTATTCATGCCAGTACCTTACCCCTAACACCATGAACTCTTATTTAGCAGCCTCCAATGTGGCACCTTGTCAAAGGCTTTCTGGAAATAAGAAAATATCTTCTTTGTCTAAAGTGCTCATTACTTTCTCAAAGAATTCTGACAGGTTTGTCTGGCATGACCTTTTCCTCATAAAACCAAGCTGACTCACCCCTATTTTGTCATGCACTTGCAAGTACTCTGCAATCTCATCCTTATTAACGAACTCTCAAATCTTTCAAAGGACCAAGGTCAGGCTAAACGGCCTGTAGTTTCCTGTCTTCTCCCTCCCTCCCTTCTTAAACAGGCATATTATGTTAGCCATTTCCAGTTCTCTGGGACTTCCCTGACTCCAGTGATTCCTGAAAGAGGCACCACCGAATTCCTCCACAATCTTCTCAGCTGTGTCCTTCAAAGCTCTGGGGTGTAGTCATTCTGGAGCAGGTGATTTATCCACCTTCAGACCATTCAGCTTTCCCAGCACCTTCTCCTTCATGGCCACTACTCTCCCCTCTGCCCCCGATTCCTTTTGAAGTTCTCGTATGCTGCAGATGTCTTCCACTGTGAAAACTGATGGAAAGTGCCTAATCAGTTCCTCTGCCATTTCTTTGACCCCCACTACTACTGCAGTCTCATTTTTAAACTCTTACCTCACTGTCCACTCTTGCCCCTCTCTCACCTCTTTTGTTTCTAAATAAAAGCTGTTGCAATCTTCTTTTGTCATGACTAGCTACCTTACCATCATGTTTCATCCTCTTTCCCCCTTATTGCTTTTTTTGGTATCCACTGCTGGTTTTCAAAGGCTTCCCAATCCTCTGACTTCCCCCACTATTCTTCACCACATTGTATGCTTTTTCTCTTCTGCTTTTATGCCACCTGTGACTTCCCTTGTCAGCCATGGTTGCCTTGTCCTCTCTTCGTATGTTTCTTCTTCCTTGGGATGAATTTCAGCAGTGCCTCCTTGATTGATTAGCCCAGAAAATCCTGCCATTACATGGTGTTCCCTGCTACAAGCTGTCCTTCCTATCCGCGCTGACCAGTTCCTCCCTCATGTCTTTGTTGCTACCTTTTACTCTACTGTAATCCTGTTACATCATTACTGTTTCATGTAGCTTTTTGCATGACCACTACATGTCTCCAAGTGTTTTTAAGTCATAGAGATGTACAGCATGGAAACAGACCCTTCGGTCCAACCCCTCCATGCCGAACAGATATCCCAACCCAACCCGGCCCATATCCCTCAACCCTTTATATTCATATACCCATCCAACTGGCTTTTAAATGTTGCAATTGTACCAGCCTCCACCGCTTCCTCTGGCAGCTCATTCCATACATGTACCAACCTCTGCATGAAAACGTTACCTTTGGGTCTCTTTTATATCTTTCCCCTCTCACCCTAAACCCATGCCCTCTAGTTCTGGACTCCCCCCACGCCAGGGAAAAGACTATCTATTTATCCGAATCAATGCCCCTCATGATTTTGTAAACCTCTATAAGGAAACCCCTCCTCCTCCGACGCTTCAGGGAAAACAGCCCCAGCCTGTTCAGCCTCTCCGAATTGCTCAAATCCTCCAACCCTGGCAACATCCTTGTAAATCTTTTCTGAACCATTTCAAGTTTCACAACATCTTTCCAATAGGCCTAAGGGGTACTTTTGAAGTGTAGTCATTGGTTGGGCTTTTCCTACATTCCAATTTAGGTACAACTATTTATAACAAGCAGCAATATGATAATGATCATATAAACTATTTTTGTTCTGTTGATCGTTGGATATATTTTGGCAGGATACTGAGGATGTCTCCCAGGCTCATCTTTGAAATAGTGCCATGGTATCTTTGACATTCACCTTAACAGTGTCTAGGAGATTTTGGTTTAACTCCTCAGCTGAAAGTTGTCACCTTTGACAGTCCAGTACTATCTCAATGCTAAACTGAAATGACACTTCATTGACTGACTTTTGATCCTTCTGCTCAAGTGCTTCTTGTCATGGAGCAGGACTGGAATTTTACCCGTCTGATCTGGGTGATTGTGCAACCAACCAAGGCAGCTAATCAATTTCACCCATTTAAAAACCGTTTGGGAAGAGATAGTGTATTGACATTGATTTTAAAATAACGTTTTATTTTTCATTTGTATTGATCAAACTGTATTTAGCATCCAGTCTTAAATATGGCAAGGATTTCTCGAAAGTAAAATTTTATTTTTTGCCAAAAACGTTAGAGTGGATGCAGTTTTTTGGGCCTATTTTATGCTCTATTTGTTGCTTGTGATCAGTGCAAACTCCTCAGTATATATTGATCCGACTTGAATAATTTAATGGTTCTTGCAAGAGTTCAGTTGTTGGCTACTATGTTTGAAATGACTAATAATTTACTTTGTTCTGTGATTTTGCAAAATGTATGTTGTAGTAATTGGTTACCAAGTTGGTTTTACAATTTTTAACACATGATCTTATGAATCATATTAATGCAAGATGAATAGCAAACTTGTTTAAGTGCTTATAGCTTAGTCATGGCTAGAAATATAGCCAGGGACATTAAAACTGTTAAGCAAGCTTTGTATTATTGGCCTTAATAAATAGGAAATGGATATTATTTCTATCTTTTGAAAGCTGTACAGCAGGCGGTTATCAAATTTTAAGGTTGGAGATATTTGAATTCTTTCTTGATTGAGTAAATTTAATCACATGAATTCTACAATTTAAATTTTTTTCAAATAATCCATCACGTGATTGATTTGTATTTATTTTACCAGGTATGAGACAGAATGTCGGTAAACGAAAAGAGCGACACTTTGGTTTATTCCTACGAGTCTTCTGTACACAGTACCAGTGTTCTACTGAGTCTCAATGATCAAAGGAAACAAGATCTCTTTTGTGATGTGACTGTGGTTGTAGAAAACAAGACCTTTCGTGCCCATCGTTCAGTGCTTGCAGCCTGCAGTGATTATTTTCTGTCAACAGTGGCATGGAAAAAAGATCTTAACATGCTTGTCACACTTCCTGAAGAGGTAATGTGAAGAGTGAATGGAAGTAATTTGTAGTTCTGATAATTTTATTAGATGGTTCACTGTATGTACTTTTTATATGTAACTTTTGGCACTAGCTTAATCTGTTGGTCATCCTGGCTTTTACATCTAGTGCTGATTATTCTGTGGACTAGGAAGAATGGAGACCAGAATCACTGGAGTTGTGCCACTTTTTCACATTATCCTAGAATTCCTGGGTGTATTCTGTTGAGGCACACTGTGACCTACATTTATGCAACTGCAGTGGAGGCAATATCATGCTAATAAATTGGAAAGTTATATTCCTGATCTTTTGCCTTTTCTGGCATGTTGTTTCTGGTTGCTCAAGCAAAGGAGTGCCCTGACAAAAAGGTAATAAATATGGTCCTAAAATGGCTGGAGGGCATGCTACTATTTTATTATATGCATCTATCCTCCATTGGTTCTCCCAAGTGTCCAATTTCCATTAGCAGCAAAAAAAAGTTCTGATTTCAGAGACCTGCAACTCTCTTCTTCTTTTCCAACTTATTCTACTTACGCTGCCAGTTCTGGACTTGCATTGGTGTAACATGTAACTATCAAAATGCTTCTGGTATTCCCTGGGCATGCTGTTGCTGTTTCCTTCCTGCATAGAAAGGGATCTGTAAAATCAGTGCTTTGAAGACCAAAAGTGAATGATTCTGAAATAATTGAAAAGTCTTGTGTCTATTTTATGGAGAATGAAATACTTTGCACATTTAAATTCACTTCTGTCAGTCATAATTTTTAATAGAAATTCCAATGTTCCATTTGTGCTATGTTCCAATTTCTAGGTTTCAGAAATATAGAAAGTAAAAAGGAGCTGTGAACAGTTTCATTCTAGCAGCAGGATAGTTTTCAGCTTATAGTGTCTCCAGTTTGTGATGATTTACAGATGTTTCTTGGCTGTCAGAGCTGAAAGGTAATCCAGGTCCTCAGAATTGAAAGGAGGTTCAGGCCATCCAAACTTGAAAGGAGCCTTAACACTGTTTCTGCAGTTCAAGGAGGAAAACTTGAACGAAGTAGTTCATAAGGAATTAGAGTTAAACTAGGAGTGATATTTCTCTGGGATTGAGTATCTGAAATGTGTTGTGACCTTCATTATTTTTATTTTTATTCTTATTTTGATTGGAAATGTCAGCTGTGAATTGAAGCTGATCTTTGGAATGTGAGCAGCAACTTTTTTCTTTTTTATAAAAAGGATGGAACAAACCAACTGGTATGTTTATTTGCAGGATGATTATTGTTTTGAGAACACTCTCTACATGTTTCAGCTCTAGAGGTGCATTATACAGTGTTCACAGGCTGAGAGATGTTTGGCTATTAAAAAGGTCCACCACAGAGAGCTCGTGCAAACCGGTCTAAAAAAAGAGCATGCTGGGGAAAAAAAGAAAAACCAAAGTTTGAACTTGGTTTGGACTAGGGTCTTTAGACTGTGGCTATGAAAGCTATGAGAAGGAGTTTGGTTGTGTATCCAGTTATCTTTCCATTGTCTTGCTGAAAGTTTGGAGAATACAGTCCCAGTCATAAGAAATAAGTGAATATTTCTGAGTTTACTGAAAGCTACTTGCATTGAACAGTGTCTTCTGAAATAAATCAAAATATAATCCCATGTGTCTATGATACTAAAGAGATTGAATAGACTGGGACAAAAATAATTGGAATTTGTGAAGAATGGGGAGGTGCATATGAAGGGAATAGATTGCTTCCACTGGCAGGTGAAACTAGAACAAAGGGGCATAGCCTCTAAACAAGGGGGAGCAGATTTTAGGACTGAATCGAGGAGGAACAACTTCAAAAGGCTTGTGAATCTGTGCAATTCCCTGCCCAGTAGGGAAAAAAACAGTCATGATCATCTTGAATGGCAAAACAAACTAGAGAGGCCAGATTACCTATTCCTGCTCCTATTTCAATAGCATGCATAAGAAACTGAGTAAACTGGCCAATTACGACTTTTGGTTTTATTTTAATTTGTCCCTTGATTGCGATGTCTGGCTGTCTTTCTAGCTATGAGATTAGGGATATGTTCAAAGAAGATTGAGTTTAAATCATAGACATTAATTAGATTAGCTTGTTTAGTTTTGCTTTGCTAAAGTTACGGTATTAATAATTATTAATTTTTGCTTACGTACAAATTTAGTGTTTGATATGTTATTTGTAAAGTCTGGTTAAGAACCATTTAGAGCAACTTGAGGGTCATTGATTGTTTTAGTTTTTACTGTCGTGCAAATAGGGAGAGGGAGGTGAATTTGGTTTGGCTTACTGTCCCCATGTTGTAACGTAATGACAATACTTGAAAAAAGATGTATTTTTGTTTTGTGGTTTGTGATGATACTGCTCCTTTTAACAAGGTTATGTTGTCCTTGGTTTGCTTTTTTTCTGTAAGTTAGTAAAAACCCAGGTTCTGAAAAGTCTGGGTTTAGATCGGTTTTCGGGCCAATCAGATTATAGCTAACAATACTGCCTCAGGCAAAAGGCTTTCCAGTTAAACAAAAACTTGTACAATGAACGGGGAGTACCAGTTCTCCCAGCTCAGCTCTTCTCTGGTCCGGCTATTCCCTGAAAGCAGTCAGGCAGATGTTCAAGCTGCTGGACCCAAAGACACTGGTCCATGTTGATCCTCCTTTCTCTACTGTAAAACAGTGTTTAATTTTACCTTTTGTGCCAAGGGGTGTTTATGGGGATTGTCGCAAGTGTTTGGAACAGCATTAGGTTGGGATGATCTGTTGGATTTTTGGATAGGTTAAGTTATTCAGTATTCTGTTTTCTTTTGTGTTTCATTTGGTAATCTTGTAAATAAATTCTGTTTTGTTTAAAACGAAGTGGTTTGACCAACTGCATCCCTCCTGGAATATTCATGTTGCACCTGTTTAAAACAAGTAGCAAAGTTAGCGTCAGGGCTACGTTTCTTGAAATATTGGAAGGGGTCTGGCCTGGTCCACAGCAGGTTTATGTTGAGATCCTTTTCAAGTTGTGCAGGTTTTTTGTTCTCATGTAATGTATTTATGTTTTTTTTAAACTTGGTATCCTTGATGAAAATGTTCAGTGACCAACCAACACCAAAAATTAAAATTCTGACCGTAAAGTCAGGTTTCACTCTGGGATGTATCTTGACCAGTGTTTCCATTAGCCAAGATCATAACAGCAGCAACAGTTGTTCCCTTGTGTTGTGTTTAGTTTTGAAGATGTTCTTTCAGAAAATGATTTTTGTTTTGTGTACATAAGTGTAGTATTGTGACAAACAGTATGTGGGGTGCTTAGGATTTATTGGACAAATACTGATTTCTATTTAAAAAAATTCTTGATATAGATGTCCAAGATGAGTTGATTTAATTGTCATATCCATTTTATTCCATCCCTCAAATCTGACACAATACATTAATTTCAATTGATTTCTTTGATTGTATTTGATACATGCAATACTCAGTGACCCAAGAGTTTTTTGGATTTCGAAGTACCAATGATTGTCATGGAGCTCCATTTGCTTTTTGGCAGCCGTGAAGCACCCTAAATTCCTTTCTGCCCTAAAGGACGTTAGTAAATACATCATTGTGTTTTTCTGACAAACTTATGCCTTCATGGTCACTCACTTTTTTTCTAAAAAATTAACTGGGTCACCCCTTTTGAATCCAAATTCTTAAACTATTGTTGTACTAGTCCATTTCTTGGGATAACCACAGCGACTACTGTACTGTATCTTGGAGAAAGTGAGGACTGCTTATGGTGGAGATCAGAGCCAAAACGTGTGGCGCTGAAAAAGCAAAGCCAGTCAGACAGTACTTAAGGACCAAGAGTCGATATTTTGAGCATAAGCTCCAAAGAGCTTATGCTCAAAGCATCAACTCTTCTCAGTTGCTGCCTGTCCAGCTGTGCTTTGACAGCATCACACCTTTTTGACACTGTGTACTGTATCTTGTTGACTGTAAGGATCCTGTGCGTAGCCATCTTCTACACACACCTAAGTTTCAAGTGGCTATGCCATAAACCTGATCAGTATGTAACCATCATTCCATCTCTTCTGAGAGCAAACTTCCAGATGTTTAAACAACTAAGAACTTGCAGTAGCTCCTCCCTGACCTTCAAAGTTTCTTCTTCCCTTTCTTGACATTTTTGTTTGATCATATTGAGTTTTAGAGGTACAAATTATACCTTTTGTGGATTAATCAGGGAACTTTTGTCTTGATGTTGTCGAGGAGAATACTGAGATAAGGGCTACTAGACTAGGTGTGATTGAGGTTCACAAGGAAGAGGTATTAGAAATCCTGCAAAGTGTGAAAATAGATAAGTCCCCTGGGCCGGATGGGATTTATCCTAGGATCCTCTGGGAAGTCAGGGAGGAGATTGTCGAGCCTTTGACATTGATCTTTAAATCGTCATTGTCTTCGGGAATAGTGCCAAAAGACTGGAGGAAAGCAAATATAGTTGCCCTGTTCAAGAAGGGGAGTAGAGACAACGCTGGTAATTATAGACCAGCGAGTCTTATTTCAGTTGTTGGTAAAGTGCTGGAAAAGGTTATAAGAGATAGGATTTATAATCACCTAGAATAGAATAATTTTTGATTAGGGATAGTCAGCACTATTTTGTGAAGGGTAGGTTGTGCCTCTCAAATCTTATTGAGTTCTTTGAGAAGGTGACCAAACAGGTAGATGAGAGTAAACCAGTTGATGTGGTGTATATGGATTTCAGCAAAGCGTTCGATAAGGTTTTCCACAGTAGGCTATTGTACAAAATGTGGAGGAATGGGATTGTGGGAGATATAGCAGTTTGGATCAGTAATTGGCTTGCTGAAAGAAGACAGAGGGTGATGGTTGATGGGAAATGTTCATCCTGGAGTCCACTTAGCAGTGGTGTACCACACAGGTCGGTGTTGGGACCACTGCGTTTCGTCATTTTTATAAACGACCTGGATGAGGGCATAGAAGGGTGGGTTAGTAAATTCACAGACGACACTAAGGTCGGTGGAGTTGTGGATAGTAACGAAGGATGCTGTAGGTTACAGAGAGATATAGATATGCTGCAGAGCTGGGCTGAGAGGTGGCAAATGGAGTTTAATGCGGACAAGTGTGAAGTGATTCACTTTGGTCGGAGTAACCAGAATGCAAAGTATTGGGCTAATGGTAAGATTCTTGGTAGTGTTGATGAGCAGAGAGATTTCGGTGTCCAGGTGCACAGATTCTTGAAAGTTGCCACCCAGGTTGACAGGGTTGTTAAGAAGGCATACAGTGTTTTAGCTTTTATTAATAGAGGGATCGAGTTCCGGAACCATGAGGTTGTGCTACAGCTGTACAAAACTCTGGTGCGGCCGCAATTGGAGTATTATGTACAGTTCTGGTCACCGCATTATAAGAAAGGATGTGGAATCTTTGGAAAGGGTGCAGAGGAGATTTACTAGGATGTTTCCTGGTATGGAGGGGAGGTCTTACGAGAAAAGGCTGAGGGATTTGAGGCTGTTTTCGTTGGAAAGAAGAAGGTTGAGAGGCGACTTAATAGAGTCGTGTAAGATAATCAGAGGGTTAGGTAGGGTGGACAGGGAGAGCCTTTTTCCAAGTATGTTGACAGCAAGCACGAGGGGGCATAACTTTAAATTGAGGGGTGATAGATATAGGACAGATGTCAGAGGTAGTTTCTTTACTCTGAGAGTAGTAAGGGTATGGAATGCTTTGCCTTCAATGGTAATAGATTCACCAACTTTAAGTGCATTTACATCATCATTGGGCAAACATAAGGGCGTACATGGAATAGTGTAGGCTAGATGAGCATGACTGGTTGGGTCAACATCGAGGGCCAAAGGGCCTCTCTTGCGCTGTAATGTTCTATGTTAAAGAGGGCATCTTGCATGAGAAGTTTCCATGTCTCACCATATTGAAAGAGGGTCCCCACAAGCCCAGTCACTCATAAATAAAAGTGAGCTTAGTTGATGGTTATTTATGTCTGGGAGATCCATCCATTCCCCCCCCCCCCCCGCCCCCCACGCCCCACTACAAACCCCCACGCCCCCTAAGTCCATGAGGCAATTACAATTAGCTAACTTAAGGGGCTGCTTACGATGCCAGATTAAAGAGCTGAACCGGTCGTTCAGTCCCTTGAATGTTTGCCTAGTGAAAATAAAGGGGACCATTCACATAGGATACAATAGATTGGGGGGGGGGGGGGGGGGGGGGGGTGGAAATGTTCATTTTAATGTGGGCTATATGACCTAACCCAAGAAACCAGCAGTGCCTCCCGTCTTCAAAAATCTCGTTTGATTTTGTTGAATAAATGAACAAAATTAGCTTTAAACAGGTGATCAAAAACTGCAGTAATGAATATACCCAAATAAAGAAAACCCCCTTGTTGCCACTTCAAAGGGAATCGCGATTCGTCCTTAAAGCCTAGTATTTTAATAAGACCACCCATAGGCATAGCCTCTGATTTTGTAAAATTGATCTTGTAACCTGAAAAAGTGCCAAGCGAATTGATATGTTGTATCAGACAAGGCACCAAAACTGCTTGGATTGACAAAAAGGTGAGGACATCATCCATGTACAACGAAATCTTATGTGATTTGGCCCCACTTTTGGATCCGATATATTAGAATCCCTCAGCTTCTGCTGGCGGCTCAATCACCAATGTGGCTAAAGGGGGCAGCCCTGTCCGCTGCGCCTAAAAATACTAAAATTGCTTGATCGCACCCCGTTGGTGAGAACCAACGCAAGAGGGTCACTATGGAGAACGTTTACCCATCTTATAAAGCCAAACCGCTCTAGACTATAAAAAAAGGTACGGCCACTCGACCCGGTCAAATGCCTTCTCTGCATCTGGAGAGATCACCAATCCCTGTAAAGATGACATGCTTGAATTACATTAAGCAACCTCCTAACATTATTGGAAGATCTGTGGCCCTTTTATAAAGTCCATCTTGTCCTCTTTAATAATAGAAGGCAACACAGTTTCCAGCCTTAATGCAAGAGTCTTGGAAAGGATTTTAAAATCAACATTTAAAAGTGAAATGGGCCTATTAGAAGCACAGTCGTCCGGTGCTTTCCCTTTTTGTTTTAAAGAATAAGAGAGATATTTGTCTCTCTTCGAGATGGCAGGGGGCGAACATGACTGAGTCATTAAACACTTTGAGCATTGGGCCTGACAATATGTTTATAAATGCCTTATAAAATTTGCTGGGGAGTCCATCAGGACCAGGCGCCTTTCCAGTCTAAAGCTGCTTCATAGTCTCCTGCACCTCTTGCTCTGGTAAAGGGGCATTGAGAAAAGGGTTCAGGGGTTAAACCCGGAAACTCCAGATTCTTGAAAAAAAAGACTCAATCCTAACCCAACCATCCTCAACTTTCAGACTGGTTTAATTCAGAGTAAAATCTCTGAAATGCCACGTTCATCTTTTTGAATCATAGGTTAGGTTTCCAGCATCTTCCCTGATCGATGTAATAGATTGAGGGGGCACTCTTTATTTTCCTGGCAAGATACGCTAAGTACTTGCCTGGTTTGTCATTGTGCTGAAACAGTCTTTGTTTTGCAAAAGCCATCTCCTCCTTCTTTGCTGTCTGCGTGAGTATGGAATTCAATGCAGACCGAGGCGCTGTGATCCTCTGTAGCTTAGCCAACAAGGGTCTGTCAGAGTAACCCTTCTCTGTTGCCTTCAACTGTGCTTCGAGCAGAAGTTGATGTTTACCCTACTGGTGGAATAGGAAATAACTAACTCTTTGGCATAAGATTTAGCAGTTTCCCAAAGAACGGGCGGGCTACTAGCCGTGCCTGAATTAATGTCTAGAAACTCCCTGTATTTATTAGAGAAATACTCCACAAACTTGCTCTCCTTAAGGATAAAGGGATCTATTCACCAGTGTCTCGGACAGTGTCCTTAATCTTAAACAACAAGTACACTGGAGCATGATCAGAGATGGTAAGCTTACCAATCATACAAGATTGCCACCAAGCCGAGGGTTGCCACGGGATTAAAAAAAAATCAATCCTAGTATGGCACCTGTCCGGGGCAAGTCTGTGTTGGAATAGTCCAGTTTAGAGGTAACAAAAGCATAGGTGAGGTGTTAAAACACCAGATGAGTTGAGGTGGAAATAAGTGGTCTTAGCGCTTTTTTTGTAGTTGAGAGCTCATATAGCGGTCAAGTATGACACATGGGGTCTGAGGATCCCAGTTCATCCTTGTTCAACTGTGATTGTTAGGCAAGCAGTCTGACAATTTTTTTTAAGAGATGAAGGATTGAGAGAGTTCAGAATCTTCAACCTTATTTGCAGATACCCTTTCACTATTCATTTTAGTCTCCTGATTTCACCCTCCTTAGCCTGCTCATCCTTAATGTCTCTGGAATTTCCTCACTAAATTGCAGCACTAAATTGTTTCTCTGCTTTTAAAGTTGCTTCAAATCTAATTTTTGAGCTGCTTTTAGTGCTGTCCTCTGACTCTTGTAACTGCTTAGTAGTGTTTGCCTTCCCTATGTTAAAGGCTTTGAGAAATATTTCTCGCTGCAGAGAAAGATCACTTTGTGTTGGTTAGCAGTGGAAATCTTGGCTGGTATTTGGGCTTTTTTGGTTCCTTCCCCAGCTGAGAGGAAGTTAAGGAAGAATTGTATTTCTGACGACGACATCATCCTCTAACATTGCGTAAGTATGATGAGGAGGTGCTAGTGTTGGACTGGGGTGGACAAAGTTAAAAATCACACAACACCACGTTATTGTCCAACAGGTTTATTTGGAAGTACAAGCTTTCGGAGCACTGTTCCTTTGTTAGGTAGCTAGTGGGGCAGGGTCATAAGAAACAGAATTTATAGCACAAGATCATAATATCAGGCAATTGATATGATATAGTGACCAAACCTAGATTGCTGTTGAGTCTTCATCTTTTAGAATGAGTTGCATGTTTCGATTCATTAAAATGCAAATCCCAGCACTTCTTTGAAATCATATTCCCGAAATAATTTAAGATTTTATATTTGAAAAAAAGGTGTGAGGTTAGAGTCTGTCTGTATTCCAATCATGAGTCAGACTGGTTCTATTTCCAAATAAGGAATTCATAAAATGTCACATGGATTATTTCTTGTCTGCAGTCAATTTAATGAAACTTTTATTTCTTTACTACATTTTAACTCTCACCCTCAAATTAATGGGTTGTCAGAAAGCAGTTTGTCCGAGTGATGTTGAAGCCCACTATTAAAGCAATTGCGTATTTTGCAATGAAGGTTATAGAATCATATGGCACAGAAACTGACCTTTCAATCCAATTGGTCCATGCCAAATAGAATTCCAAACTAAATTAGCCCTACCTACCTGCTCCTGGCCCATATCCCACCAAACCTTTTCTATTCATGTACTTATCCAAATGTCTTTTAAATGTTATAAACGTACCCACATCCACCACTTCCTTAGGAAGTTCATTCCACATGCAAACTACCCTCTATGTAAAACATTGCCCCACATGTCTTTTTAAAAATCTCTCTCCTCTCACCTTTTTAAAAAAAGCCCTCAATCTTAAAATCCCCATTTTAGAGAAAAGATAGCTGCCATAAAGCTAACTTCATGATCATTTTCTAAAACCTCTATAAGGTCACCTCCCATCCTCCTGTGCTCCAGTGAAAAATGTCTCTGCCTATCCAGCCTTTCTTTATAACTCACGCCCTCCATTCCCAACAACATCTTGGTAAATTTCTTCTGAGCCCCGTCTAGCTTAATAATATCCTTTCCTATAACAGGATGGCCTGAACAAGGCGCAGTATTCCAGACGAGACTTCACCAATGTCCTGTAAAACTTCAACATGAATTCCCAATTCCTATACTCAGTCCTTTTGCGTAATGAAGATAAGCATGCTAACTGACTTTTTGACCACCTGCGGGCGGTTAAATGTCTATATGTGATACAAACTTCAAAGTAAAGAATTATGTGCCTGAACCCCTAGGTCCCTCTGTTCTTCAACATTACCCAAGGTCCAATTTTTAATTGTGTAAGTCCTGCCCCTGCTATTGAATCAAAATGCAATACCTTGCATTTAGCCAAATTGAACTTCATTTGCCATTTTTCAGCCCATTGACCCTTTGATCAAGGTCTCTTTTGTAATTTTAGAAAAACTTCTTCAATGTCTACTATGCCACCAATTTTGGTGTTGTCTGCAAGTTTACCAACCGTGGCTTCTATATTCTCATCCAAATTATTTGTGTAAAATGACAAACAAAAGAAGACCCATAACTGATCCCTGTGGAACACCACTGGTCACAGGCCTCCAGTCCTGCACCATTACTCTCTGTCTCCTACTGTTCAGCCAATTTTGTATTCAATTGACAAGCTCACCCTGAATCTCATGTAACCTAGTCTATCGCACGGAACCTTGTCAAAGGCTTGAAAAAGTCAAAGTAAACAACATCTACTACTCTGTCCTCTTCAAATATTTTGGTAATTATGAAGTAAAATTTCCGTTACCTGACACTATCAGCCAGCATGCTGTAGTCACTGGAATTTTTTTGACTGGAGAGATAGCTCCTCCTTCAAACAGTGCTAACATTTGTTCCTCATCAAACCCACTTTCTCTCAACCACTTTATATAAAAAAATGCCCAACTTTTCAGAGCATTGACTTGTTACCTTGGGCCATCTGTGGTATGTCATTTTCACATTTTGGAATTTTGTTTTTTTTTAAATTTAGCATGAATACAAAAGGCACTAAAGATGCAGAAATTGCTGGAAAACAAGTTTGAGTTCACCACTCCCACCATTATCAATGTTAGATTTTCATTGCTTGTCCATCATCAGTTTTGCAAAAAAGGAAATTTGACATTGACCATCTCATGAGGGTAAAAACTTGCTAGATTTGTGCGATAAAGGGAACAATTGAAGGAGTTGTGAAGGTTTTATATTTTTTGTTTGTTTTTCCCCAATTTTTCGTCTCTTTCACTCAATGTATTATTTTTTCTCATTATTTGTCTTTGTTTCATTATTTCCTTTTCTCTTTGTCAAATTCATTCTTTTTCTCCATTGTTCAGTTTGCTACTTTTTATTTCTAAAATTCTTCGGTTAAGAAAATAGCCCATTGGGTTCAGTGTTCACAAGAAACTTGCATAACCTCGCTGTACCAATCTCTTTTCACACTTCGAGCAAGGTGTGTTACAACTATAACTTGGTTTAAAGGGTAAGGTTTAAAATCCACCTCATGTCATTTGCTGTAACTGAGTTGCTCCAGCAATTTCTGGGCCATTGAGGTAAGTAAATTTTGTTTTTTATTTAAACTATAAATACTAGAGATATGAAGAACAACTTGCATTTGTAAAATGTGTTTCATGACCTCAGAACATCCCAAAGCATTTTTTAGCTAAGTATTTTTGAAATTTGCTTTGTGGAACAAGTTTGTGATGTTTTACTCCTGTAGCTTTCTACTGGATTATGAAATCTCCACCAATTCCCTTTGGTATAGAAATGTTTGCATTTTAAAAAAAAGAATTCTGTATTTATTGATAATTTTTATTTTAATGCAAAACTTTCTTATTTTGAGCAACTATTTTGTTGAGATGTGCAGACCTGAACTCCATTTACCGGATCTATGCCAAGTTATTCATTGAATTTCTGGTATAAAAATGAACTTATTTCACTGAAGAAATCATCTGGGCAAAGCTGTGATAGAGTAATCAAGATGGAGAATATCTCCCAAGATGAACACCACCTCAATTAGGTTTTTGTGTTTCCCATGTTGTAGTTAGTCATGAATGAACCTGGAAATAGCACTGGATTTAAAGATTAAAAACATTCATCCTCTTCAATTTTGCTTAGAAATGGCAGTATTTTGCTTTGAGGAGGTATGTTGATGTTCTTATTTGTTGCAATTCCTTGTAGGCCAACAGAATGTGAACTTTTGCATTATTCTCCCTTAATGTGTTCCCTTTCAATTGTAGCATTGAGAAATCCAATACAAAAGGATAAACCTGAGCAACAGTTTAACTCTCCCTACTTTGCGCACCAGAACCAAACACAAGCCTCAAACCGAAGGGGAATAGTTCATGCTTCACTTCTTTACTTTTGTGTGTAGCTAAGGGTGAGGAGCCCTCAGGGCCTCATAGTGATTTAAAGCAAAGAATTGCAATAATGCAAAATGTGATAAGTCTATAATTACATTTGTTTGAGCTGTCCCTAGGTAGCAGTGTCTATCTTGATCCATTCCCTAATGATGAGCAGCCCCGGTAATTCACAGAAATGTTGAAAAATCACATCATAGACAGAGGCCATGTGCACATCATGTCCGAACCTTTCTTAATAACCCAAGGTTGCGAACCCCTGGTGTAGTTTGCTGATGACATCATCTTGGTAGGACGGATATCAAACAATGAGTCAGAATACAGAAAGACAATAGAGGGCTTGACATCGTGGTGCAGTGATAACAACTTCTCTCTCAATGTCGGCAAAATAAAAGAACTGAGTACAAGGGCTTCAGAAAGAAAGGAGGAGAACATGTCCCTGTCTATATAAACGGAGCAGAGGTTGAGAGAGTTGAGTGTTCACCTTTCTAGGATTGATGAAAATCGACAACCTGTCCTGGACTCCACGTAGAAGGAACAATGCCTCTGCTTCCTCAGCCGGGTTAAGAAATTCAACATGTCCATAAGGACTCTTACCAGCTCTTACAGATACACCATAGAAAGCATACTATTTAGGTACATAATGGCATGGTACAGCAACTGCTCTGCCTGGGACTGTAAGAAGGTTGTGTGCACAGCCCAGACCATCATGGAAGCCAGCCTCCCATCCATGGAGTCCATTTATACTACTTATGCAGCAGAGAGGTTGCCAACATCATCATCTAAGACCCCTTCCATCCCGGTAATGCTCTCTTACAACTTCTTCTGTCAGGCAGAAGTTACAGAAGCTTGAACACAAGCACCAGTAAGTTCAAGGAAAGCTTCGTTTAGTGCCGCTATTTGACTGATGATTGGAGTCTCTAAATTCAAATAATGTTGATCTTGCTTTGTGCACCTCCTGTGCAGTGTAACCTGTATGTCTTGCTCTAAGCATCCTACGATTTGTATTTCTTTGTTTGCTATGATCTGTCTGTACTGCTTGCAAAACAAAGCTTTCCACTGTACCTAGTGCATGTTTAGATTAGATTAGATTAGATTACTTACAGTGTGGACTACACTTACATGTGACTACAATAAATCAAAGCAAAGGAAACTGAGGCAATTTGCAAACAAACAACTGCGTCAAAGCTTTGTGCTTTTCAAGTTATTGAAAAATGGAGTAATTTCAGGCCCTCATCTAAGTTGCAGTACTGCATAATAATAGTCATAGTGTTATTTCCTGTGGGTAACAAATGTTTTAATAATGCTTTTAGGAAGGCAGATATTTACTTCAAGTTAAAGTGAGAGGATATACTCACTTAGCATAAGTTTCTCCTAAGGATGGACTCTTGGAAGAATAGAACTGGCAGCAAGTACTGGAAGCCCAGAAGCATTGAGAGCATACAGAAAAAAAACACGAGGGTAAAAGAGCAGCTTCTGGCTCATGTTCATTCATTTGCTGTTGTCCACAGCACCACCTTTTGGGCCTAACTCTGTCATGGACCCTGGTTTAAAAACTACTGACATAGGTGATCAAACCATTTGTTATAGATGTTGATTGAGGGATAGATGTGGGGCAGGAAAATAGGTGAACTCCCTGCTTTTCAGATTATAGCATGGGGGTATTCATGTTTGAGTAAGAAGACTAGAACTTATTTAGTATTGTTACGACATGGAAGTGAGCCCCTCTGTTAATTAAACCAAACACCCAGAAAAGCTCACCTCTCCTCGTAATCTGTTAAAATATGAGTGCCCGAGAACTCCCAAATTCCATTATTTAAAGAAAATAAATTTATTTTTAATTCTAAAAGTGAACATTGAACAACTATTCATAACTCTAACCCCCCCCTTTGTCTTACCTGCTCATTGTTTGCCTTCAACTCTATAACAATATGCTGTTCCAATAAGACAATTATTAAAGTTACATCAAATTAACTTCAAAACCACACAGCCACTGTCGTCTTCCATATCTATCTTCTTCCGGATGAAGATCTCCCTGGGTCCTTGTCTGTCTTTTTACTGAATATGTTTCATATGCAAAGGTACATTTTGATAGGGAGTATTTCCTAATTTTTTGGAGAGCAACACGTTAGCTCTCTATGCATTTCTGGCTCGACGGCAGTTGCACTCTGACAAATTTTCAAAATGCCCACATTTTATATTCTCAAACATTGGATTTTCTCATTGCTTTGATATTGGCAACACAATAAGTTCAAACTTGATTGGGTTTTAGTATCCTGGTTTATTTGTTGAATATTGTGCAATATTGGCATCCTAATGGGTAGAAATATTGTATATTTCTCCCAGAGACAAACACAATTGGAGTCTAAAATATTATGGATATAGTTTTGTTCGCTGAGCTGGAAGGTTCGTTTTCTGACGTTTCTTCACTATACTAGGTAACATCATCAGTGAGCCTCCAGTGAAGCACTGGTGTTGTGTGTTTAGGTTTCCTGGGTAGGTGATGTCATTTCCTGTGGTGATGTCACTTGCAGAATGTCAACTGGAACTCTGTCAACAAACATGTTGATTTGGATCCCATCTATCACCCCCTGAAATGACATCACCAACACAGGAAATGACACCACAGCATAAACTACATCACCAACCCAAATAAACCTAGAAAGCAAGCCATAACGTCAGTACTTCACCGGAGCTCACTGGTGTTACTTCGTATGGTGCCGAAACATCTGAAAACAAACCTTCCAGCTCAGCGAGCATACTTACAACCTGAGCTACAAATCTTCTCAAAACTCTCCAAAGTACTGCCTTGCTTAGTGGGGAAAGGACACTCCAAGCTCAAGCTGCATAATATACTGAGGGGTTGGAAACTGTATAAAACCCTTCTTGGTGATTTCTTTATCTTGGTGTAAATATTGTAATATTGCATGTTGTATTTGAGGTACATCAATTAGGTGCTGTATGGAAAGAAATTTAGTTGTATTCACATTTGAGTAACTTCCAATTTGAACTGCTATGGAATGTAGTTTTACAAAAAGATTTACACTGAGAAAAATTAGTTATTACTTTTGTTTACTGTGGCTTTGTTTGTTTTCTGTGAAGGTTAGCGATTGAAATTAAGACCCCCACACTCGTAATTTTTACCCAGATTATGTGCTGTATATTAAGACTGCGAAGTATTTTATAGTTAGCAGTTTTTTTTTAAGAACTAGTTTGATGAGTTTTGAGAATAAGTTCTAACTTGCAGTTTTTGGAAATGTCAGTATACATTTTATTGTTGGCACCTTTTGAGCAACTCTCTCTCCTTTGAAGGAATCTATATTTTAGGCATTTTAAAGGTGTCTGATGTGATTCATGCTTTTGATTTCATGTTCCAAACAAGTTTTGCTCCGTAAAACATGGGGAATTTTTTTAATTGGTCAAAGATAGATTCAGTTTCATTCACTTAGAAGTAGTTTTTCAAGTACGCTGACTTGCTGTAAGATCACTTTGTAATAAATAATTGTCAGTGGGCTAGTACAGTATGTCAAGTGCACTTTGGCTTTATAAATATAAAATTATTGAAGAAAATCCTATTTTTGCCTTATTTTAAATGGGAACTTCTGTGTACTGAAATTAAGATTTCTTAACTGGTTATTTTATTGTTTTATCAGGTTACAGTTAAAGGTTTTGCACCACTTCTTCAGTTTGCATACACTGCCAAACTTCTTTTGAACAAAGAAAATGTATTGGATGTCTGTAGAAGTGTAGAATTTCTTGGAATCCATAATATTGAAAAAACGTGTTTCAACTTTCTTCAAGCCAGACTTTTTGGAAAGGAGAGAGATCATGCAGGATTTTTGAGAAAGGCATGTTGTACATCTCATTGTCAGAAAACCAATCTAAAAATCCCTGTTGGTGACAATGAAAATTCAGAAGCTGATGATGATGTGGAAGAATTTCTTGAATCTGAAAATCCCAAGAGTCCTTGTCCTAAATTGCGTAAATGCATTGAAGTTGGGAAAATTTGTCCAAAAGTTCAAAATGAAACCACTGAAGTCAACTACTCCTGTTTGAAACAGACTGGATGGGCTAGTTCATCTCTTTGTCCTAAGTACCGAAAGTTTCAGTTAGCCTGTGGGAAAGAACGACTGACATCATGGGGTAATAATTTGTCATTGCCAAATTCTTCATTGCAGCAAATTGAATCTTGTCAAAACTTGACATTCACTTTTGATTCGGAAGATGAACGTGCAAAGCTCATTGAAAAGGATAGTGACAGCACATCAATGGAAGGGGAGGCTGGAGTCTGCAATGAAGAGAAAATCGAAGTGAAGAATCAAATGAATATAAGCTGTCCATTAGCACAAGGTTCTACAGCTGAGGTAACACAAGGGCCATCATCACAAAATATCTCAGGTATTCAACAACGTTGCGTTGGAGAGCATTATGACTTGCCTTGTTCTCAGCCATTTGTCCCTGTAATGTTGCAGTGTGAAAATCTCCAAAAGAACAGCACTGTTGCAAGTATTGAAGAAACTAAGCTTGAAATTAGTCAGGAATGTGATCAGCCAAGGTGTTCAGAAAGAACAATTGGAGACTCTGAGAGAAAATCTGTTATTTTTAGCTCAGGTTATTCTCAAAGACGAGAGAATCCCAATGCAGTCTCCAGCGGGCGAAGCACTGTGGAAAGAGAGGTGGCAGAACATTTAGCAAAAGGATTCTGGAGTGAACTTTGTGGTGCACAGTCTAGCTGTGAGACTGAATCTTTAGTGAAAGAGAAAAGTTGCTCAGGGCAGTTCAATTTGGAGAGAATTTCTCAGTGCCCACAATTTTCGACAGAGCCTTGCCAAAGCCTTGAAGGAAGCAATCAGAGTTCTTTCCTACTGCACTATACCTCGTCTTCATCACAGCTACCTGAGTCTACCTATAGCTCTTTAAAGTGCCCATTTGCATATGATACTGGAAATTCCGTGTGTTCCAGCAGCTCAGGTATTGAGGAGCTTGAAAGTGACCAGGGACAGCAACAAGACAAATATGACACATTTGCTACAAACTCAGGAGATGAATTTGGGTCTGAATCCGAAGATGACAGTGAGTCGTGTTCTGCCCGGGAACAAGAGTGTGAGGTAAGAAAATTTTTATATGATTAATAAATGCGAGATGTATTATGACTTGCCTTGTTCTCAGCCATTTGTCCCTGTAATGTTGCAGTGTGAAAATCTCCAAAAGAATAGCACTGTTGTAAGATGGAAAAGCTGATACTTTAAAGGAGGAGGGCTGTTGCACTGAGGTACTGTCCCAACCTCTGAGCTAGGAGGCCTGATTTTAACGTCCCATCTGCCTCTGATGTCAGAACATCTCTTAAACAGGTTGATTTAAAATAATTTATTTTGGAGGCAGTAGTGGTCCAGTGGTATTGTCAGAGTAGTAATCCAGATACTCCAAGATATGTTCCCGGAATCTGGGTTTGAATCCTACATGGCGGAATTTGAATTCCATAAAGATCTGGAATTTAAAATCTAATGATGACTACAAAACTATTGTTGACTGTCATATTTTTTTTTTAAAAATCTGGTTCAGTGCCTTCCTTCTCTGATCTGGCCTATGTGTGACTCCAGATCAAAGTAATGTGGTTGACCCATAATTTTTAGTTGACCAAGCTGTTCAGTTTTACCAACTGCTGGTAGGTTTCAAAATAAAAGGAATGAAACCAGATATTATCTGGTATCATCTAAGGCATCAGAAACTGTAATGGAAGACACAGCCCTGTCACCTTGCAAAGTCATCTTTGCTAACATCAGGAATTTAAAGTCAAAACTGGGAGAGCTGTGTAACAGTGAATGTAAGGCATAACTCTGAGGTTGACTGTGTCCAAGACAACACTATCCAGCAGGACAGACCCAGTAGGAGTGGTGGTACAGTGATATATACTTGTGATTGACTCTGCATAGTCTTAGAACTAATGGACACAGGTTTAAGACTTTGTTCTGAGGGTTGTGTGTCTTTGGAGCTTCTTGGCACACTGAGCTGTGGGGGGGCTAAATCCTTGGTGTTATTTAAGGCAGCGATTCTTGATCATAGGAGAATTGCAAGTTGGGGGAAGGAGCAGGAAAGTGAACAAGAGGAATATCAGATCAGCCATGATCCAGTTGAATGACGTGCAGACTCCAGGGGTCAATGGCCTACTCCTGTACCTAGTTCATATATGATCTTATCCCATGAAGACCCATAGCGTCAAGTCTTATGTGGCAAGGAAGCTACCTGCTGATTAGCACATACTGACCTTGCCCTCCTCTCTACTCTTCCCCCTACCCAGCTGATGTCCTTTTACTTCTCTGTGGTGATCACCACTCTGAGGAAAAGCATTGAAGTTGGCAAGGGCAGAGAATGTACTCTAGGGGATTTTGATGTCCACCGTCAGGAATGTTTGACAGCACCACTGTTGGCTAACTTAGTTGAGCCCTAAAGCGCTGGTCTGAGTTTGTGCCCAGTGGTGTGACAGCTGATGAACGTAGAACACATTTGACTTCATCCAGACCAATGTGCCTACCACAAATGCATCTGTCCATGATAGTAAGGGCCACCGCTGCACAGTCCTTGTGAAGATGAAGTCCATGTTTAGATTGAGGGTACCCTCCATCGAGTTTGGGGCATGATCATTGTACTAAATGACTTTGAACAGATCTAGCAACTCAAGTTTGAACAATTAAGAGGCTCAGTGAGCCAGAAGCTACAGCAGAATTGTACTTCAAGACAATCCTAGCTCTATCATTATCATCAAACCCGACAATCAACCATGGCGCAATAAAAAGTCCAGGAAGGCATGCTAGGAACAGCATCAGACATACCTAAAAATGAGGTGTCAACCTGGTGAGGTTACACAACAAGACTATCTGCATGCCACACAGTGTAAGCAGCAAGTGATAGAGCTAGAGCAAGTGATTACAAAGCAAAGGATCAGATCTGAGTTTTCCCATTGACTCTCATCCGATTGTAAGTGGTAATGGAAATTAAGTAACTCAGGTGCAGAATATGAGACTGAAACCTTCATCCAGAAGTGGATAATCCACCTCTGTCTCCTCCTGAGTTCCCCAGGGCCAAACATGCCTATATTCAGCTAATGCAATGCACTCCACATGATATCAAGCAATGGCTAGAGACACTGGGTACTGAAAAGGCTATGGGCCCTGATGGCTATTCAGCAATAGTACGAAAGGCATGTGCTGTGGAACTTGCCATGTCCTTAGTCAAAATGTTCCAGTATAGCTATAATACTGGTATCTGCGTTTTCAAGTATATCCTATACGTGAAAAGGAGAACTGATCTACCTTTGGAAAATACTTTTCCATCAGTCTACTTTCAATCCTTAGTATAGTGATGGAGGAGTAATCAACAGTGTTACCAAGTATCACCTTTCTTAGCAGTAACCTGTTCTGTGCTTGGTTTGGATTCCTCTAGTGCTTAACTGTTCAAAAGAGCTGAATTCCAAAGTTGAGCTGAAAGTGACTGCCTTTGATATCACCTTGATATGAGTGTGGCATCAAGGAGTCAATGGGAATTAGCGGGGGAGAAAATCACTGCTGATTGGAATCAAACCTAGAACAAAGAGAAATGATTGTTTTGTTTTTGGAAGTCAGCCATCTCAGCAGCTGGAGTTCTTTGCAGGAGTTCCTCAGAGTAGTGTCCAAGGACCAATGATCTTTAGTTACTTAATCAGTGACCTTCCCTCCATCATAAGGTCAGAAGTGGCGATGTTCTTTGATTGCAGAATGTTCAGCACCATTCATACTTCCTCAGTGACTGAAGCAGTCCATGTCCAAATGCAGCAAGGTCTGGACACTATCAAATTTTGGGCTGACAATGTTTTATGCCACACAAATGCCAGCAGTGACTGTCTCCAAAATCTAACCATTGTTCCTTTACATTTAAAATATTACAGTACAGTACAGGCCCTTCAGCCTTAGATGTTGAGTCGGCCTGTGGAACCAATCTGAAGCCTATCTATTCTACGCTATTCCATTTTCATTCATGTTTATCCAATAACCATTTAAATGCACTTAAAGTTGGTCAGTCTACTACTGTTGCTGGCAGAGTGTTCCATGCCCCCCACTACTCTGAGTAAAGAAACCATCTCTGACATCTGTCCTATATCTATCACTCCTCAATTTAAAATTATGTCCCCTCATGCTAGCCATTGCCATCGAAGAAAAAGGCTCTCACTGTCCGCCCTATCTAATCCTCTGATTTATCTTATATATGTCAATTAAGTGACCCTCAACCTTCTCTCTAATAAAAACAGCCTCAAGTCCCTCAGCCTTTCCTCATAAGACCTTCTCTCCATACAAGGCAACATCTTAGTAGATCTCCTCTAAACCCTTCCAAAGCTTCCACATCCTTCCTATAATGCAGTGACCAGAACTGTATACACCCTCTGTCTTTCAGCTAGCCAATTTCTGAACCAAAACTGCTAAATCACCCTCCGTCCCATGCCTCTGTATTTTGTGCAATGAAGGGCTTTTCCTGATTGAAGGGCTTTTGCCCGAAACGTCGAGTTTCCTGCTCCTCGGATGCTGCCTGAACTGCTGTGCTCTTCCAGCACCACTAATCCAAAATCTGGTTTCCAGCATCTGCAGTCATTGTTTTTACCTATTTTGTGCAATAGCCTACCGTGGGGAAATTTATCAAATGCCTTACTGAAATTCATATAACCACATCAATCACTTTACGCTCATCCGCCTGTTTGGTCACCTCAAAGAACTCTAAGGTTTGTGAGGCATAGCCTACTCTTCTCAAAAACGTGCTGACTATCCTTAATTAACTTCATCCTTTTTTGGATGATTATAAATGCTATCTCTTATAACATTTTCCTACACTTTACCCACAACCAAAGAAAAGCTCACTGGTCTATAATTTCCAGGGTTGTTTCTACTCCCCTTCTTGAACAAGGGGACAACATTTGCTATCCTCTGGTCTTCTGGCACTATTCCTGTAGACAATGATGACATAAAGATCAAAGCCAAAGGCTTGACAATTTCCTTCCTGGCTTCCTATAGAATCCTAGGATAAATCTCATCTGGCCCAGGGGACTTTTCTATTTTTAGACATTTCACAATTTCTAACACATCCTCCTTGTGAACCTCAATCCCGTGTAGTCTCGTAGCCTCTATCTTAGTATACACCTCAACAACATTTTTTTCCCAGTGTGAATACTGACGAAAAATATTTATGTAATGCTTCTCTTATCTCCTTGGACTCTGAACACAACTTTCCACTGCTATCCTTGATTGGCCCTAATCTTACTCTAGTCATTCTTTTATTACTGATAGGAATGGCTTTAGGGTTTTCCTTGATACTATCTGCCAACGACTTCTCATGTCCCCTTTCTGTCACCGTAGTGCTGTCCTTGAATAACAATGCCACACCTTCCCCTCTCTTACCATCTTCTCTGGTCTTGCTGAAACATCTAAGTCCCAGAACTTGCAACAACCATTCCTGTCCCTGCTCTATCCATATCTCTGAAATGGCCACCACATTGAAGCTCCAGGTACCAACCCATGCTGCAAGTTATAGAGTCATAGAGATGTACAGCATGGAAACAGACGCTTCGGTCCAACCTGACCATGCTGACAAGCTATCCCAACCCAATCTAGTCCCACCTGCCAGCACCCAGCCCATATCCCTCTAAACCCTTCCTATTTATATACTCCTCCAAATGCCTCTTAAATGTTGCAATTGTACCAGCCTCCACCACTTCCTCTGGCAGCTCATTCCATACACGTACCACCCTCTGTGTGAAAAAGTTGTCCTTTAGGTCTCTTTTATATCTTTCCCCTCTCACCCTAAACCTATGCCTTCTAGTTCTGGACTCCCTGATCCCAGGGAAAAGACTTTGCCTAATTACCCTATCCATGCCCCTCATAATTTTGTAAATCTCAATAAGGTCACCCCTCAGCCTCCGATGCTCCAGGGAAAATAGCCCCAGCCTGTTCAGCCTCTCCCTGTAGCTCAAAACGTCCAACCCTGGCAACATCCTTAACTCTTTTTTCTGAGCCCTTTCAAGTTTCCCAACATCCTTCTGATAGGAAGGAGACCTGATTTGCATACAGTATTCCAAAAGTGGCCTAACCAATGTCCTGTACAGCCGCAACGCGATCTCCCAAGTCTTGTACTCAATACTTTGACCAATAAAGGAAAGCATACCAAACGCTGCCTTCACTATCCTATCTACTTGAGACTACTTTCAAGGAGCTATGAACCTGTACTCCAAGGTCTCTTTGTTCAGCAACACTCCCTAGGACCTTACCATTAAGTGTATAAGTCCTGCTAAGATTTGCTTTCCCAAAATGCAGCACCTCGCATTTATCTAAATTAACTCTATCTGCCACTCCTCGGCCCGTCTGATCACTATTCTATTGTAATCCGTGGTAACCTTCTTTGCTGTCCACTACACCTCCAATTTTGGTGTCATCTGCAAACTTACTAACTCTATCTCCGATGTTCACATCCAAATCATTTACATAAATGATGAAAAGTAGTGGACCTGGCACCGATCCTTGTGGCACTCTGCTGGTCATAGGCCTCCAGTCTGAAAAGCAACCCTCCATCACCACCCTCTGTCTTGTACCTTCAAGCCAGTCTCGTATGCAAATGGCTAGCTCTCCTTGTATTCCATGAGATCTAACCTTGCTAACCAGACTCCCAGCCTTGTCAAATGCCTTACTGAAGTCCATATAGATCACGTTCATGAGACATGATTTCCCACACACAAAGCTATGTTAACTATCCCTAATCAGTCCTTGCCCTTCCAAATAAGTGTAAATCCTGTCCCTCAGGATTCCCTCCAACAATCTGCCCACCACCGACTTCAGGCTCATTGGTCTATAATTCTCTTGCTTGTCCTTATCACCTTTCTTAAATAGTAGAACCACATTAGTCAACCTCCAGCCTTCTGGCACCTCACCTGTGACGATTAGTGATACAAATATCATAGGTAAAAAATATGCAAATAAAAATTTCCACAGATGAAGTCAGCAGGGACACTAGTGATGACCCTTCCCTCCCACGTTCTGCAAGAGGAACATTTGTGGTACTTCCATCATTGTATTCCCCCATTATCAGCATCATGAGGGTTACTGTTGACCAAAACTGAACTTGAATAACTACATAAATGCTGTAACTGCAAAATCATTTAAGGTGACCCAGGATCCCATAGGGAGTAGCTTGCCTCCCAAGTCCCCAAATCCTGTCCGCTATCTACTAGACACAAATCACAAGTATCATGGAAAACTGGGTGAGAATAGCTTCAATAACATGTAAGAAGCTTGACACCAGCAGACAAAGCAGTATGATTGATTGACACCACATCTACAAGTATTCATTCTGTCCACTACTGACACGCAGTAGCAGGAGTATGTAAGACAAGCACAAGGGCAGCAGGTGAATGGGAACACCACCAACACCAAGTTCTCATCCAAGCCACTTGCCATCCTGATTTGTAATTTCCTTTAGTAAAAAGGATCAAAATCCTAGAACTCCTTCTCTAACATCATGGGTCTACTTGCACCAAATGGATTTGGCGATTCATGAAGACGGGTCAAGATTAGAGTCGTGCTGGAAAAGCACAGCAGGTCAGGCAGCATCCGAGGAGCAGAAAAATTGGTGTTTTGGGCAGGAGCCCTTCATCAGGAAACTAGACAAAGCATTCATGAAGACAGCTTAGCAGCACTTTCTTCAGGGAGAGAAGAGGAGTGGGAAATAAATGCTGGCCCAGCTAAGGACACACTCATCCCATAAATGAAAAAAACCATTTTGAATTCAGTTTTAAATTGGTTTAAATTTTGTTAGTTGACCTACATATTGTATGTAGTGTCTGTGATAGCAGTTGCAGTAGACCATAATGCAGCAGAGTAGAACAGTTATATTTAGAAAAGGAGCAGTGACTAAAGTTAACTGAATCCAATCTATAAATTCAAGAGCATTAGAATAATCTCAAAACAATGATTAATTTCCTGGTCATTCAATTTCTCTGGGATGCTGGAGACTGCCCAAATTTGCTCATGAACCGGAGCTGAGAAATGGAAAATGTTAGAATCAAGTTTAGACTAATAAATTTGTGCAGAAATATCCGAGTAACCTCACCTCAGCAAAACCAGCGCATTTTGCCAAATGAGTCACCAGCAGAAATCTCTCATCGGTGTTTTCCTCAACCCATTCTTCCTTTATCATTCATTCAGTCACTCAAAATCTGATACACCTCAAATGTTTTCCTGTTCCAACTAAAGTTGCAGGTTAGTAGTGATAACTCTCTTTCTTTCCACAGACCCTGCCTGACTATTCCCAGTAGTTTCATTTCAGACTTATAGCATTCTCCAAAATTTATTGTTTTATTTATGTATTTTACACTGGAACTATAATAGATTATGAATGGTATATTTTAGTCCCTTAAGTTACTTCCCAATTTTAATATTCTTTGAGAATTGTGGAAAAAGTATTCACCAGAGATACAGATGCACATGAAAGGCTAGATTAAATACAGGTCATTCTGTTATAATGCGTGTTTAGTCATGTGAGTTGGCTGCAACATGACTTACATTGTGGGCATTGTTTGGAACTTTCTCCTGAATGGGTACAGCGATTTTCTATTAGTAATCTTCTACAGCACAATTTTCTATAGTGCAAGGTTGCAGAAGATCACAACTGTCACAATAGAGTAGAACGACCTTTAACTGAAATTTTACAGGAAAACTTGAGGTGTGCGGATTTTTAAAAATTTGTTAGTGTATAACTTGAGAAACATTTATCTCATGTAAATTTCTTATGTTGTCTACTTTTCTGATTGGTTTGCATAGTAATTTTGTGAATCTTGACTGTTCATGAAAGGTGTAAATTCTGGTTTCAGGAAATTAATTCAATTGAATAAAAACAATGAAAAATTCAATGGATTTTCCATGGTTTAATCTTTGAAGTACCTAGATTTTAATCGTGAAATTTCTGTGATTTGTTTGTGAATCTAATTTGTGCAATTGGGTCCTTCTAGGTAAAATTACCATTTCCTGTTGAAAGAATTACAATGTTGTCCAGAAACGACTTTCAAACAATGCTGAAACTCCATAAATTGAATCCAGAACAGTTGGATTATATCCATGATATACGTCGCCGCAGCAAAAATAGAATTGCAGCTCAACGCTGTCGAAAGCGAAAACTTGACTGCATTCAAAACCTGGAATGTGAAATACATAAGTTGGTAGGTTGAATATAAAGAAAAGTCTACAGATAGTGTGGTACAGAGGGGCGAGAGTGCAAAGGTAGTTGTTATGGGGGGCACTTTAACATTCCAAATATTGACTGGGAATGCTATAGTTCAAGTAGTTTAGGTGGGTCAGTTTTTGCCCAATGTGTGCAGGAGGTTTTCAGTATGTAGAAAGGCAAACAAAGGGCAAGACCACATTAGATTTGGTACTGGGTAATAAACCCGGCCAGATGATAGATTTTGGAGGTAGGTGAACACTTTAGTGGTATTGACCGCAAAGCAGTTACGTTTACTTTAGTTATGGAAAGAGATAGGTATATATACCGGGCGAGAGTTATAGCTGGGGGAAAAGCAATTACGATGTAATTAGGCAAGATTTAGGACGCAAAACATGGGGAAGGAAACGGCAGTGGATGGGCACAATTGAAATGTGGAGCATATTCAAGGACCAACCACTGCGGGTCCTTGATAATTATGTATCGCTCAGGTAAGGAGGAAATTGTCGAGCAAGGGAGCCATGGTTTAATCTTCAAGAGGAAGAAAGCAGGTTATGTTAGGATGAGTTGTGATGGCTGAGTTAGGGCGCTTAAGAATTACATCTTGCCAGAAGAGAACTAAAAAGCGAGCGAAGAAGAGCCAGGAGGGGGTGAGAGAAGTCATTGGCAGATAGGATCAAGGAAAATCCTAAAGCTTTCTATAGGTATATTAGGAATAAAAGAATGACTAGCGTAAGATTAGAGTCAATCAAGCATAGTTGTGGGAAGTTGTGCGTGGAGTCAGAGGAGATAGGGGAAGTGTTAAATTAATACTTTTCATCGGTATTCACACTAGAAAAAGAAAATATGGTCGAGGAGAATGCTGAGATACAGGCCACTAGACTAGACAGGATTGAGGTTCACAAGGAGGTTAGCAATTCTGGAAAGTCTAAAAATAGATAAGTCCCTGGGCTGGATGGGATTTATCCTAGGATTCTCTGGGAAGCCAGGGAGGAGATTGTCGAGCATCTGGCTTTGATCTTTGTCATCATTGTCTACTGAAATTGTGCCAGAAGACTGGAGGATAGGAAATGTTGTTTCCTTGTTCAAGAAGGGGAATAGAGACAACTCTGGTAATCATAGACCTGTGAGCCTTACTTTGGTTGTGGGTAAAGTGTTGGAAAGGGTTCTAAGGAATAGGATTTATAATCACCTAGAAAGGAATAAATTGATTCAGGTTAGTCAACACGGTTTTGTGAAGGGTAGGTCGTGCCTCTCAAACTTTATTGAGTTCTTTGAGAAGGTCACCAAACAGATGGATGAGGGTCAAGCAGTTGATATGGTGTGTATGGATTTCAGTAAGGTGTTTGATAAGGTTCCTCACGGTAGGCTATTGCACAAAATATGGATGCATGGGATTGAGGGTGACTTAGCGGTTTAGATCAGAAATTGGCCAGCTGAAAGAAGAGAAGAAGCTGATGATTGATGGAAAATATTTATCCTGCAGTTCAGTTACTAGTGGTGTACTGCAAGAATCTGTTTTGGGTACACTGTTGTTGTTCATTTTTTTAAATGACCTAGATGAGAGCATAGAAGGATGGGTTAGTAAATTTGCGGGTGACACTAAGGTCAGTAGAGTTGTGGATCGTGATGAAGGATGTTGTAGGTTACTGAGGGACATACATAAGCAGCAGAGCTGGGCTGAGAGGTGGCAACTGGAGTTTAATGCAGAAAAGTGTGAGGTGATTCACTTTGTTAGGAGTAACAGGAATGCAGAGTACTGGGCTAATCGTAAGATTCTTGGTAGTGTAGATGAGCAGAGAGATCTCTGTGTCTATGTACATAGACCCTTGAAAGTTGCCACCCAGGTAGATAGGGTTGTTAAGAGGGCATAAGTTGTGTTAGCTTTTATTGGTAGATTGAGTTTCAGAACCACAAGGTCATGTTGCAGCTGTACAAAACTCTGGTGTGGCTGCATTTGGAGTATTGTGTACGGTTCTGGTCAACGCATTATAGGAAGGATATGGGAGCTTTGGAAAGGGTTCAGAGGAGATTTACTAGGATGTTGCCTGGTATGGAGGGAAGGTCTTATGAAGAAAGGCTGAGGGACTTGAGGCTGTTTACGTTAGAGAGGAGGTGTTGAGAGATGGCTTAATTGAGACATGTAAGATAATCAGAGGGTTAGATAGATTGGACAATGAGAGACTTTTTCCTCAAATGGCGAAGGCTAGCATGAGGGGACATAGCTTTGAATTGAGGGGCGATAGATATAGGACAGATATCAGGGGTAGTTTCTTTTGAGTAGTCGGGGTGTGGAACGCCCTGCCTGCAACAGTAGTGGACGTGCCAACTTTAAGAGCATCTAATTGGTCATTGTTTATGGACGAGAACGGAATAGTGTAAGTTAGTTGGGCTTAGATTGATTTCACAGGTCGGCGCAACATCGAGGACTGAAGGGCCTGTACTGCGCTATAATGTTCTATGTTCTTTCTAAGCAGAAGAATAATCTTATTTCCTGTTATTGCCAATATTTTATAGTTGCACACATGATATCCTGCAAAAAAAAGCAAGAACTGTGGATGATTGAAACCAGAAACAAAACAAAATCAGAAGCAAAATGGAGACTGTTTAAGGAGGAGTTGTTGCGAGTGATGCACAACTTTGTTCCTCTGAGACAGGCAAGAAAGGGTAAGATTAAGGAGCCTTGGATGACGAGAACAAAGGAGTTTCTCGTCAAAAGGAAGAAGGCAGCTTTAGTAAGGTGGAGGAAACCAGGGTCCATTGCACTTTTAGAGGATTACAGGCTTATTAGAAAGGAGCTCAGAAATGGATTGAGGAGAGCCAGGAAGGGGCATGAAAAAGGCTTGGCAAGAAGGATTAGGGAGAGCCCCAAGGCATTTTACTCATATATGAGGAAAAAGAGAATGATCAGGGAGAAGGTAGGGCTGATCAGGGATAGCATAGGGAACTTGTGCGTTGGAGTCTGAGCAGATAGGGAAAGCCTTAAATGAGTTTTTTCGCTTCGGTTTTACTAAGGAATGGGACCTTGTGAATGAAAACTTTGAGGGGCTGGGAAACAGGCTTGAACAGATCAAGACTGAGGAAGTTGTTGTACTGGAAATTTTGGCGAACAGGACCAGACCAGATTTAGGAGAAAGTGAGGACTGCAGATGCTGGAGATCAGAGCTGAAAATGTGTTGCTGGAAAAGCGCAGAAGGTCAGGCAGCATCCAAGGAGCAGGAGAATTGACATTTCGGGCATGAGCCCTTCCTGAAGAGGGGCTCAGACCAGATTTATCCTACGTTGCTCCGGAAAGCGAGAAAGGAGGTTGCTAAACCGCTGGCGAAGATCTTTGCTTCCTCACTCTCCATGGGTGTCATACCGGAAGATTGGAGGGAGGCAAAATTTATTCCTCTTTTCAAGAAGGGAAATAGGGAAATCCCTGGCAATTGCAAACCAGTCAGTCTTGCATCTGTGGTCAGCAATGTTTTGGAAAGAATTCTGAGGGATAGGTTTTATGACTATTTGGAAAAGCATAGTATGATTAAAGGCAGTCAGCATAGCTTTGTGAGGGGCAGGTCATGCCTCACAAACCTTATTGAGTTCTTTGAGGAGGTGACAAGACAGGTGGACGAAGGTCGAGCAGTGAATGTGGTGTATATGGACTTCAGCAAGGCATTTGATAAGGTTCCCCACAGTAGGCTCATTCATAAAGTCAGGAGGTGTGTGATACGGGGAGATTTGACTGTCTGGATTCTGAATTGGTTGGGTGATAGAAGGTGGAGAGTGGTTATAGATGGAAAGTATTCTGCCTTGAGGTCAGTGTTGAGTGGTGTCCCACAGGGCTCTGTTCTTGGGCCTCTGCCCTTTGTAGTTTTTATAAACTTGGATGAAGAGGCTGAGGGGTGGGTGAGTAAATTTGCCGATGACACAAAGGTTGGAGGTGCCGTTGATATTATCGAGTGCTATTGCAGGCTGCACCACGACATAGACAGGACGCAGAGCTGGGCTGAGAAATTGCAGATGGAGTTCAACCTGAATAAATGCAAAGTGATGCATTTTGGAAGGTCGAACTTGAATGCTGAATGTAGGATTAAAGACAGGATTCTTGGCAGTGTGGAGGAACGGAGGGATCTTGGTGTGCAAGTGCATAGATCCCTCAAAGTTGCCACCCAAGTGGATAGGGTTGTTAAGAAAGCATATGGTGTTTTGGATTTCATTAACATGGGGTTTGCATTTAAGAGCCATGAGGTTTTGCTGCAGCTCTACAAGTCCCTAGTGAGACCACAGTTGGAATATTGCGTCTAGTTCCAGTCGCCCTATTATAGGAATGGTATGGAGGCTTTGGAGAGGGTGCAAAGAAGGTTTACCAGGATGCTGCCTGGACCGGAGGGCTTGTCTTACGAAGAGAGGTTGACTAAGCTCAGACTTATCTCTCTGGAGAGAAGGAGGAAGAGAGGTGACCTGATCAAGGTAATGAGAGGCATGGATAGAGTCGATAGCCAGAGATTTTCCCCAGGGCAGGGTTGACTGCCACGAGGGTCATAGTTTTTAAGATATTAGGAGGAAGGTATAGAGGAGACATCAGAAGTAGGTTCTTTACACAGCTGTGAATGCATGGAATGCGTTGCCAGTGGTGGTGGTGGAAGCACAGTCATTAGGGACATTTAAGCAACAACTGCTGGACGTGCACATGGATAGCAGTGAATTGTGGGGTGCATAGGTTAGTTTATTTTATTTTAGATTAGGAATAATCCTCGGCACAACATCATAGACTGAAGGGCCTGTTCTGTGATGTACTTTTCTATTTTCTATATGCTAGAAAAAATCAGGTCTGGTAGCATCTGTGGAGAGAAAGTAGAGTTGACGTTTTGGGTCCAATGACCCTTCTTCAGAAATGTTAACTTTGCTTTCTCTGCATAGGTGCTGCCAGATCTGCTGAACCTTTCCAGCGATTTCTGATGTGATCCTGTGTGCTATTTTCATAAGAAGAGATCTTTCTGTATCAGTACTATCAGTTGTATATTTGTGCTTTAAATCCTGCGCTGATGGTAAAACATGTTAAGCATTCACTTTGTAAATAAAGTTTAGAACTTTCTGAAAAAAATAAACATGTAGTCGAAGCCTGTTGTCTTGCACCCAAGACAACTGCAAGATTGCCAAATTTCAAATGATCCCTCCACAACCTGTACTGCAACTAAGCAGCACTTATTGAGCTATCTGGAGTATGCTAATAGCTATTATAACAAAAAATTTAACATAGCTCATTTCTGCTTTCCAGAAGCAGCATACTTTTCTATACAGGAACCGCCTCTCTGCAAACAAAAGGAATATAGGTTCTTCTGCTATAGCATGCATTTTGTTAATGCAAATTCGTTGTAATGCAATTAACAAATTGGAGACAGGGTTTCTAAAGCGTGAATTTTTAAAACGTGTGTTGGTGTAATGCAATTGCATCGCTAACTCTTTAAGCACCCTTTCTAATGTGTGATTGTTCTATAACATGAGATTGCACAAGAATGCAACCATTGCGTTATAGAAGAACTGACTGTATGTTCAAGCTGTCTGGATTAGTAGTGCTGGAAGAGCACAGCAGTTCAGGCAGCATCAAAGGAGCAGTGAAATCGACATTTCGGGCAAAAGCTCTTCATTAGGAATAAAGCTGTGCACAATTTTTAAAAATTGCCCTAGAACTTGAGAGCCCTATAATTTCTCAATGTCAGTGCCCTAACCAATCAGGTTTGAATTGTTAACCAGTCAGCACATTCCTCTTCAGTATAAATTGTTGATTAATTTGAAATTTGGTGTTCTTGCGTTTTTCTAGATTGCATGACAACAAGTTTTAACACCATGCCTCTTTTCAGAAATAAACCAAAAATATTTAAGCAATTGAAATTGTGTGTGTGTGTGCATGTACATACTTATGCTTTTATTAAAGCTGCTTTTTTTTCTCTCCTCCTCTTCCCACTCCATCCCTCTTGATCGCCTCTAGTTATGTGAGAAGGAAAAGTTGCTGCAAGAGAAGGGCCAGTTAAAAGTATGTATGGGTGAAACCTGGGATAATTTATCTATCCTTTGCAAGCAGGTGTGTAAAGATGCAGCCCTGACTGCTGAACAAATTCAAACGTTAGCAAAGTATTCCTCTCCTGAGTGCCCTCTTTCAATACTGAACACCCAAAGAAACATTGGCTCCATTGCTCGTACAAATCTGATTTCATCATATCAAGCATACTCTACTAATGCTCAGAGTATGGACTGTAATAGTGAGCACAGCTCTAATGTACAACTTCAAGAGAAAATAATGGATGTGCCCAACAGCTCAAGGGAAAGTATTCCACCAAGCCAGTCTGGAATGGAACAATGCTGCCAGGCTGTAATGACTGATTTCTGCCAAGAAATGATAGAGAAGTGTACCACAGATGAGTAATCTTGCTTTATTTCAATAGGAACCAATTCTCTTTAGCCCCTGTGCTGCATTGTTTTGTGAATCAATTGGCCTTGAAGCTTGGAATTCAGTTACAAGAATTAATGAAGAAGCACAGTGGATCGAGATGAGCAATGCAGATTGTCTCCAATCTTTTTTATGCATGAAATTTATATTGTCTTGAACCCATGGTGTGTTTTGTAAACAAAATGTTCCTTTTGCATTTATAGATTTTAACTTGTGAAACATATGCAATGTTTAAAAATTCTTGTAGCTTCATTCAGTGTAAGTCAGAAATGTAGATATGGCATGAAATATTTTAAAATCTTCAGCTTAATTGCAACTAAGTCAGGATATGAAAAGGGAAGGAGGTCAACATACACATTCAAGCAAGCCATAAACCCCAGTTTATCTTTAACTTCTTATACATTTCATTACATTTTAAATATTCTTTTTTCATCAGACAAAGGCTAGCCTGCATCTTCTACTTCCATTTTCTAATGAGTTAACACCACTTTAAACAAACCTTTAAAGCCCATACAAGCCTCAGTTATGAGGTGGTGTAGAAACTATGAACATTGGAGTTGTGCTTCAATGAAGCTGTTATTTTAAAAAAAAACACTAATTTATCTCTCAAATATGATCAAGATATTTTCATCAGATTTTCATCAAACATTATAAAGGGTGCCCTATTATTTCTATTGCACTATCATTTGACAATAGTGAGCTGATAATTGTGCCTGCAAAGTATATGAATAGCTCTTTCAAAGAACTAGCACAGGCTCAATTGGCCAAATGACCAATTTCTGTGCTTTGATTTATTTTTTCCTCAGAAAACACTCATTTATGTGGACTTGCTAATTATCTAGGTACACTCAGTCAATCAAAAGTATGAAGGTGAGGTCTCTTACCATCTGTTGTCAGCTTGCATATGGTGAATAATCAACACTTCCTTCTGTATGTGCGTCTTTCCTCAAACACTGGATTTGTTTAAAAAAATTAATAAGGCAGGAACTTTGTGCATGACTACTTAATGCCCAGGTATAATATTGTATTTGCTCCTCATTCATGTCTAATTGTGATAGTGACACATCTGAGTTTGTTGTCTGGTGTTTTTGTTACTTCTGTCCTTGAGATGCTCTGGTTATGCCTGCAGAGCTTCAAATTTTGGAGCAAAATGGAGAAAATGAGAAACTCCAAATGTGTTTGTCAATGAATTCCTTAAATATCAAAGGCCCGGAAGGTCTCAGGATATAGCCAAAGTGCGAACTTTTTTTTTCTCCCTCGGCTTCTCCCTGTCCAATCATCCTTTTTTCCTTCTTGCCCCTTCTCATCACCCCCTAATAAGTAGGAGAGATTTGTAGTTATTGGTTGTGAAGCCTCATTGAGCTTTTGCTGTCCTGAGTTGACACAAGCACATTGAATTTTCTTGTTTTATGTTGAACTTGGTTTGTGTTGATAAACACTCAGTATAAATAGTCTTCCTTTTCACATTTGTTGCCTTCCAACCTTTATTTGTGGATGGGGTGGAAGGAATCTTTGGTATAAGTACATTTCTTCTTGTGCTCCTTTTCTTTCTTGATATTTTTATTTTTTTAAAACAATTTTGCAACATTTTGATGACATTTAATTTGGGAGAGTTTTATGGGTATTGTAAATAAAACAGCAACTATAATACTCCCTCAGTAAGACCTCTATTACCAACTGTTTTAAAATGGAAATATCAGTTGCTAAACAACTGAAGTTTTAAATTGAAGTAGTACAGCTTTACTAAACATTACTTGAAAATGGATTATTAAATGTAAAAGCTGGATTTAATTTTGCTGCTCTAAAATCTTATCTCAAAATAATTGAATTTCTGTATCCATGTTTTAGTGTTCAGTATAGTGAAGTGTAGAGCAATGCATTGAAATTAGCCTTTGTAAAAAGTAAGCATTTGGAAATGCCTATACATTAATCGGAATAGAAAGAAATAGAAGCCACTTATTCCAGCCAACAAACTTGACTACCTCAATAAAAAACAAATCCATCAGGAGAAGCAATAATATGTTTAATTTGTTCCTGTATCTGCACAATTTTTTTTTTAACTGGGGATATGGAAGATTAATTTTGTCTACCTGCATAAGTTGCATATTTAACATTATCACAAATCATCTGTATTGGGGAAGGAAATGAGAGAACTGCTTAATGGGAGAGTGGTATAGCTAGTTAGAAGTTATTTCAGTGGACCACCCAGCACAACATTATTGTCAGGGATGTTGGATTTCCTTTCATATTATCAGTGTTCTTGTCACTATTCATCACATTAAAGTGCAGATTTGGTTACAAAGATTTCTTTTGGAATTTGATTTCTTTCAGATACTAAGAACTCTCAATTTCAGATTATTCTTTGGAATATTGTTTGACATTTAAGGAGGAGTTTAGTTTTTAAAAAAGTCATCAGGTTTTAGCATGCTTTATGAATGAAGACTTTCACCTATTAAGGCTGTTCCGTTTAAATTAGAAGAATAAATGATTTCTGTTCGAGCTTATTTTTGTTTCTCCAGTAGAGGGCATCTGAGACTGATTTATGAAGAAAAGTTCATGCTATATCCTTTCAACTGAGGGGGAAAAATGAAAAATAAATAAAAATATTAAACAGTGGCCTAAAAATTCCTCTTAAGCTTGTAATTCCTTTAAATTTATCTTGAACATCCCCTGTTTAAATGCAAAAAAAACAAATACACCATATTGCTAATTCTAATAATGTTGTAATTAAATAACTCCTAAATTAATACTAATATTTGTATTGCCTCAGGTAAATTTTCATTTTCTTCTTGTGACATTTTTCATAGGTTTTGCAAATAACTATGAAAACCCAATAGTGATGCTCTCTGTTACCTGTTCTACAAAAATAGGGAACTGTTCTGACGGAATAGCAACCATCAGTTGGACAAACTGAAAAAATAAACATTAACAAGACTTTTTGATACCAGCTAGATCTTGTGCATTATTTTTAGTTTTATACTAGATCACATCTACCACTTATTTAACCAGTTAAATAAGGGCTGCACAGTGATTAGCACTGCTGCCTCTCAGCGCCAGAGACTCTGGTTCAATTCCCGCCTCAGGCAACTGTCTATGTGGAGTTTGCACATTCTCCCTGTGTCTGCATGGGTTTCCTCCGGGTGCTCCGGTTTCCTCCCACAGTCCAAAAATGTGCAGGTTAGGTGAATTGGCCATGCTAAATTGCCTGTAGTGTTAGGGGCAGGGATAAATGTAGGGGAATGGGTGTGGGTGGATTGCTTTTCGGAGGGTTGGTGCGGACTTGTTGGGCCGAAGGGCCTGTTTCCACACTATAAGTAATCTAATTTTAAGGCAAAAGCGGACAATTGGCATGCTTGGTTTGGTAGACTTGGCCTTCAACTACAGTATCTCAGTTTATGTACAATTATGACGAATCACATTGAAATAATCTGGGAAAATGCACTTCACTGCAGGGATGTGGCAACATGATTCAGATCAGAAGTATTCAACTTTTAACCTCATTAAATGTGCAGAAGAGCCAAATTTACTGCCCTGAGGGTTTCATTGGCGTATGGTTTCTGCAGAATCTAATTGTTTCTGTAAGATATGTAAAGTGATTTGTAATCTTTGCTTCTCCTTCATTTGATTTTTGCATGTAGTACTGACCTTGTCTGAGTGCTAAATTTCTCTTCAGCTTTCAAACTTCCACCTTTTCTATTCTGAGAATGTACATAGAATATCTGCATTTCTAATGTTCAGTTTTATAATAAACAATTATTGTGGACAGATGTGGAATGCTAAGATACCTACAGATTAGACGTTTTTTAAAAAAACATTTGATATATACTGTGCAATTGTGATTTAATGCTCCTTTCTAAAGCAATATTGCAAGATTAGCACAGAAATTTGTTTAACTAATGGCTGTATGGTTTGCATCTGTTCTATTTACTACATGTTTTTCATATTCATCCTCTCTCTATTCTGATTAAAAATTGTTTCTGAATTAAGTTCAAGTACCTGATATTTTACTATGTGTTTCATGATAGTTACTGTACAATGCTAGAAACAATATATTCACTGCCATTTTCTGCTATATGTTGTACAATCTTCAAATTAGCAACAATCCATATTTGGCATGCTCTGGCTTAATTGAAAATACTCACTTAAAATCTTTACATATTTTGCATAAAATGTAAATATTAAAACGGTCAGTTGTTCATTTGGGTGTTTCTAAAATTTGTGAATCTTTCAAATTGTATGTTTTGACTTGCAGATTAATAAGCCCTGAATGTTGAACCTTGAAGCAAGTACTATTTCATTGCTTTTTTTTTCTGAACTACAATGCAAATCTTTCATAAGATTTGTTATCTACAATGTAGTTGATTCGGGTTTAGGGTTTGGGAATACATCCAAAAGTGTCCTGATTTATCTTTTCCAGAGAAAAATCCATCAAATTCTACTCTGGTTTATCTACCTTTAGTGTCCACAGAATCTATATTTTGCCACTGGATGGAGTTGTAAACAATCTTTCCCAAATAATAGCAATTCTTGATTGGATTGAATCTGCAACAGATAACAGATCTGACATCTCATTTGCAGATTGCTCTAAGTGAACTATTTAAATTGACTATATGCTATTGGGCTGTAGCAGGGAACAGTCGCGTTGGAGCTTTAGCCACTGTACATGCAAATACTGAGATCCTTTTGATATTGCAGAGGAGATTAGATTCAGCAAATATGAAGTTGGACACTGTCCATTTACAATGTTGTACTTAGAGTCAGATGACTTTTTACCTTCAAGGTCTAATGCAAATCCAAAACACTGAAATTACTGAAAATCTTTTATCTGTGATTGGGAAACTTGACATTTTGGATCGATGATCTCATCAGAAATATGCAACAAGTTTGTTTATTTCAGTCTTCTTTTTTTCAACTTTGGGACAAACCTTTTAACTGCCTTTGCCATTGTTTTCTTGAGTGTACTAACACATTGGTGCTATTTTAGATGCAAATTCCAGATTTAGGATTTCTATACACATGCGCATCATTTGAGATCTATTTTGCTTGGGTTTTTATTACCAATTGATGGGAATTGTAGAGGCTCCTGCAATACAGTGAGAGTTTCAATACTAAGTTATCAGCTTGGGTCCATTGAGCATACTGATTCAAAGCCCACTGTGAAATTGAACACACAATCTAGACTAGTATTTCAATGCAGTTGTGAGGGTGTGCCTCATTGTTGAAGTTTGTGTCTTTTGGTTACACAGTCACCAAGGACCACATGCTGTTGAATGGTTGTGAAAGTTACCATACTTGAAGGAAAGCAGGAAGTTTTCTTGATGTTCAAATTCAGGCTTATCCAAGAGGCAGCCTGCAGGCCACAGTGTGGCCACAAGGGTTCCTCATGTGGCTTACAGCTGAGCCCTTATGTGGCCTGCCAAGAGCTGTTCAAAAACAAAATATTGCAAAAAATGCTCCTCCAAAAATAGGTTCAGTTCTGTCAAATGTTTGTTAGTGTTAGTCTCACAATAACCTAGTTTGCAGCAAATACGGGAGGGTAGTGGTCTGTCTGTTTGGTGGAGCAATGAGCAGGACAGTAAGAAAGCTTTCATGCAGCCTGATGCCCAGATACTGCAGCAATGGATTCAAGCAGAATGGGAAATAGAGGGAATAAGAGTCAGGCTGCTGACTGGAGTCGGAAGAGACTGCAATCAACAAGGGAGTAGTAGTTGGAACAGTAGCACAGTCTGAAACAGCTGGAGTGTAAGCATATAGCTGTGAAGGTAAGTCCAGTACTGCTCCTTGGCACCTGCCAGTGAGTGAATAAATACTTGGAGGTGGGTAAATCAGGGTGTGGGAGTGGTTACGTTAGTGGACTGAACCAGATAAGCAGCTCCTTTCACGTTTTCCTTCTGCTCTACTTCTCATGCAACTACAAAGCAGGCTGGGAGAGTAGATAAACCCAGAATGAAAGGCAACCCACTTCCGTGTGCATTTCAGTGACCAGCTCGGAGTGTGACCCACCAGAAGTAAACCAAAGTCAGTTAAGTTAAACTTATACAGTTCAGCCCTTGTCTCCACCCCTTTCCCTGGCGATCAGGAATTGGAAGCCAAGTCTTTCTTTCTGTCTTTAGTTTCATAACCAAAAAGGGAAAGAAATGTTTTATTAGTTAGATCTACTGCTTGCCAGTTTTAATAATGATTTTGTAATCAACCATTCTCAGTAGAGGTAATGGCCTAGTGGTATCATTACTGGACTGTTAATTCAACGACCCAGGTCAGAGTCATAGTCCTAGAGTATGGAGACCCAAACTGGTCCACGCCAACCAAAATGTTTTTGAACAGCTCTTGGTGAGCCACAAAAGGGCCCTGCTGTGAGCTACATGAGGAACCTTGTGGGCCACACTGGCCTGTAGGCTGCCTCTTGGATAACCTAATTTTCCTGTATTTGGCACATATCCTTCTAATCCTTTCCTATCCACCTTTATCTCCAATGCCTTTTAAATGTTATTAATGTTCCTGCCACAACCACTTCCACTGGCAGCTCATTTCATATGTGTATCACCCTCTGTGTTTAAAAAAAAAAGTTGCTCCTCTGGTTTCCTTTTTTCCCTTCTCCTCTAAACGTAAACTGATGTCCTCTTGTCCTCGATTTCCCCAACCCTGGGAAAAAAAGTCTGAGTGCATTCACCTTATCCTTGCCTGTCATGATTTTACAGACCTCTATAAGATCCAACCTCTGTCTCCTATGCTCGAAAGAAAAAGTCCTCTTGTCCAACCACTCCCTATAACTCAGACATTGAGTCCAGGCAACATCCTTGTAAATTTCTTCAGCACTCTTTCCAGTTTAATAATGTCCTTCCGAGAGCAAGGTGACCAAAACTGAACACATTTATCCAAGAGTGGCCTCACCAACGTCCTTTATAACTGCAACATAACTTCCCAACTTCTCTATTCTGTACCCTGACTGAAGAAAGCTTTTGACACACTGGCCTTCATCACTGCCCTGTCTACCTTTGACTCTACTTTCAGAGAACTGTGAACCTGAACTCCAAGGTCCCTCTGTTACCGTGAAACACCTACCATGATTTTCCTTTACAAAATGCAAGACACTTACCTACATTAAACTTCATTTGCCATTTCTAGGCCCACTTCCCCAGCTGTTCAAAGTCCTGCAATTTCTGATAACCTTCCTTACTGTCCACGATGCCCCCTATTTTAGTGTCATCAGCAGCAAATTTACTAATCATGCGTTGTACATTCTCAGCCAAATCATTTAATATAGATATCAAATAACGATGGGCCCCGCACCAACCCCTGAGGAACTCCACTAGTCACAGGCCTCCAGTCCAACAAGTATCCTTCCACTATTATCCTCTGCTCCCTGCCATCAAGCCAATTTTGTATCCAATTTGTCAGCTCCCCCTAGATTCCATGTGATCTAACCTTCCAGAGCAGCCTACCATGTGGAACCTTATTGATTACGTCTACCTCCCTGCCCTCATCAACATTCCAGGTCACTTCAAATAACTCAAACAATTTGTGAAGCATGATCTCTCTCACAAAGCTATGTTGACGATTCCTCATCAAACCCTGTCTTTCCAAATCTTATCCCTCAAAATGTTCTCAAGTAACTTGTCTACCACAGATGTTAAGCCGTATGTTCTGGTTGTGTTTGAATCCTGCTTTGGCAGATGAGGGAGTTTGAATTCAATAAAATTCTGGAATAAAGAGTCTAATGATGACGTAAATCCATTGCTGATTATCGGGGGGGGTGGGGGGGAGAGAATCCCATATTGTTCATTAATATCCTTTAAGGAAGGAAACTGCCATCCTTACCTGATCTGGCCTACATGTGACTCCAGCCCCACAGCAATGTGGTTGACTATGCTGGCCTAGCCAGCCACCCCCTCATCCTGTGAATGCATGAATTAAAATATAAAAATTGCCAACTTTATTGCTTTGGGGTTTTTTTCCCTAAAAATTGATAATTACTGTGTGGTAAACCTTATCTTAAATTTACTCATCAGCCCACAAACCTGAGTATACCGTTAACCCATCTGATGTCTGGAAACTTGTAATATGACCCAGTGATTCAAGAGCAAACACTTGTCATTGTCCCAACTTGCTAAACTGTACCAAATTTCCACTCTGGGATTTCATCTTCAGTGAGTGTCAGAGAAGAGTATGCATTCTATTAAACTGCATGTCCCGTTATAACTCATTGTCCATACAATACACCCACAGTGGTGAAGTTCACTGTTCTGTATGTCATCAGTGACTAACCAGTGAACAAGTGGATTGTTATTACGACTACTGCCACCATGGAGTGCTGATGAGACTTTTACTCTAGCAAATGCAGACTGACCCCATAACATGCTGCTCTCCCAAATTTCAATGACTGTGCTATTTCTCATGGCTGGAGATTGAAACTTGCCCAAGCCATGACTGTGGGTCCTTACCCACCGTAAATATTATGTTCAATACTGCAGCCATAACCAATACTATTAACAAGAACATTGCGATATAATCCGAAAGTGGGATTGAACCCTTCACAAATGTTTCGGAATGCATGCTCTGTACCTGCGTCTTCCAAACACATGTCAAGTAAACTGACCCTATGATCCAAAACAGTGTTGCATTACAAAGGCAAAAGACTAGTTCTGTTAGAAGTTTGACACTGCTATCTGCAGAAGCCTGAGGTCGTATCAACATTGCCTCCTGGGAGATTTGATCACCAGAATGAGTGCAGATTGTAAGACATTGATGGTCCCTGTCTTGAGCATTGTGACCAAGAAAAGATGAATGAGAACAAAGACTACTTTCCTGCTATAATGAACTTTGTGTAATTACCGTTTTCTTTCAGAGCAAATCCTAAAGCAAGTTGTTCTGGGTGCATCTGAGATCAGGGTTTTAACACCAGCTGGACCTGGTCATGTGTGAATGTGAGTGCATTCTTGGCATGTGCTTGAACCATAGACCAATTTACTACCAGATGTGCACTAAAGTTTGGATGCAATGCTTAAAGGTAAAGGCTTGTTTACTTTTATTGATCAGAGCACTGAGTATAGAAGTTGGGAAGTCATGTTGCGGCTGTACAGTACATTGGTTAGGCCACTGTTGGAATACTGTGTGCAATTCTGGTCTCCCTGCTCCAAGAAGGATGTTGCAAAACTTGGTTCAGATAAGATTTACAAGGATGTTGACAGAGTAGGAGTGTTTGAGCTATAGGGAGAGGCTGAGTGGACTGGGGGTATTTTCCCTGGAGCATTGGAGGCTGAAGGGGTGACCTTTATAGAGGTTTATAAAATCATGAGAGGCATGGATACAGTGAATAGCCAAGCTGTTTTCCCTGAGGTGGGGGAATGCAAAACCAGAGAGCATAGGTTTAAGGTGAGAGGGAAAAAATTTAAAGGGGACCTAGGATGGTGCTTTCATGGAATGAGCTGCCAGAGGAAGTGATGGTGGTTGGTACAATTACAACATTTCATATCCCCATCCAGATGCCTTTTAAGAGTAAGGGTTTAGAGTGATATGGGCGAAATGCTGGCAAATTTAGGATATCTGGTTGGCAGGGACGAGTTGGACCGAAGGGTCTATTTCCAAGCTGTACATCTCTATGACTCTATTTGTTCAACTGCTTAGTAATACCTTTGATCATGGCAACAGGGAGGCAATAAAGGTTTTTTTGTAAAAGGTTGTGTCATGGCTATGATTCATATCCCCAGATTACCAATGGACATATTGAACTTTTTTAATTATACCATGTGGTCTTTTTTTTTTTAAAGAGAGGCTATAGCCAAAAGATGACAAAGAATGCAAGTTCAGTGGCTGTTTGGCAAGGGACCCTGGAATGTCACGATTGAAGTTGCCAAGGAAGCTTCAAAAAGAGAAATGCATTAAAAAAACTGAACTATAATCTCTTGATTATCTCCGACTGTGGACATGATGGGAGAAACAACAACAGTTTTGGCAAGAGACATGTTTGTGTTTTCCCTTTTTGTGAATATACGAGAATAGATTAAAACCAGACTGAGTACCAAGCCGTGCACTCAGAACATGCACAGATCAACTGGTAGAGATCTTTTTGGACATCTTCAACCTCTCCCTGCAGCAGGCCAACGTCCCTGCCTGTTACAAGAGGGCCAACATCATCCCTGTGCTTAAGAAGGCTCATGCAGTATGTCTCAATGACTACCGCCCAGTGGCCCTAACTTCAGTGGTTAGTAAGTAACTTGAAAGGCTGGTCATGGCATTAATTTACTCTAGCCTCCCCACTACTCTTGAACCACTCCAATTTGCCTATCAGACAATCAAGTCCACATCAGATGTCATATCACTTGCCCTTCACTAATCCCTAGAATGTCTTGACACTGAGAACCGCTATGTAAGACTACAGTTCAGCCTTCAACACTATTATCTCCTCGAGACTGATTGATTACTAAATTTAATGATCTCTGACTAAGCCCCACTCTCTGCAGCTGGATCCTCAGTGAAGATTGGGGACAATATTTCATCCTCACTAATACTCAACTCTGGAGCCCCCCAGGGGTGCGTACTCACTGTATACCCATGACTGCATTGCCAAATACCAGACTAATGCCATTTATAAGTTCGCTGATGACACCACCATAGTCAGTCGAATCTCAGATGGCGACAAAATAGACTGTAAATGGGAGGTGGAAGACCTGGAAAAATGATGCACGGAGAACAACCAAGCTCTCGATGCTGGCAAAATCAAGAGCTCATTGACTTTTGGTGGGATGTTACTTATGCCCCCCTACACATTTAACAGCACAGAGGTGGAACGAGTGGACAGTGTCAAATTCCTGGGAGTGGTCATCCACAACAAGCTTTCTTGGACTATTCATGTGGATGCACTGGTTACAAAGGCCCAACAACGTCTCTTCTTCCTCAGGCAGCTGAGGAAATTTTGTATGACAGCAACTACCCTTGCCAACTTTTATTGGTGCGCCATTGAGAACATTCTGTCTGGATGTATCACTACCTCGTATGGTAACTGTACCGTTCAAGATTGGAGACGGTTACAGAGAGTGGTGAACTCAGCCCGGACAATCACAGGCCAACCTCCCATCTATAGAATCCATTTACCAGGCCTGCTGTCAACGAGAGGTTGGTAACATTCTTAAAGATTCATCCCACCCTGGCAATGCTTTTCTGCAACCTCTACCACTGGGGAGATTGTATAGAAGCCTGAACACACCCACCAGCCAGTTTCAAAACAGTTTCTACCCTACTGTTGTTAGAATACTTAATGGACTCTCAAAAACTTAGCATTCGCCTGTACCTGTGTTTTGACTTTTGCTGCTGTTTACCTATTATTTACTTACCTATGCTATTTAACTGTGATCTGCCTGTATTGCTCGCAAGACAAAGCTTTTCACTGTGCCTCTGTACACGTGACAATAAATTCCATTCGATTCAATTCAATTCAAAACCAGTTGCCACCCTAGCCAGGGTGTGCTAGCAAACTGTGAGGTACATGTATGTGCCACTGGGCTGAGGTACTTGTGCACTACCTGGTTTTGAGTGCTAGTGTGTTTTTCAGAGCACACATTCAAAGGAACTAATCATCCCTGCATTGTAGCTAAAGGATTCTCATGACCTGAGTGCTGGAAGCTGGTTAGCAAAGATGAAAGAGTACAAAATGATTGAAGCTAGCTTGCAAAGCCAAGAATGTTTAAATCGTCTGCTCAACAATCAATATTCCATTATCTACTCTTTACAAACAATCCAGAGGTGGATCCATATATCTTTTAAATGTTATCCTTTTTGGGGCTCATTTCTAATTTCTGACCGGTACATATGTTATTTCTTCTTGTGCTTAGAAACTAATTAACTTAAGCCTGGTTAAATTGGTTGCTTCTAAAATATAAATTCATTTCTTTCTGTGTGAAAATATCCACAAGGGAAGGGTTTTTTTTAATTAACCTGATTGTGACCAACTGAAGAGGGTACGTGAATAAGTGAGGAGAACCAGTCCCTCCCCTTCCAACACAATTTTAGTCTTCCATCTGGAATTGTAATAAATGGGGAATCTCACCCAAGGATTAGTTATAACTATTGGCAGCTATCAAAACACTTGACTGTTCTTAGCAATTTCCACTCCTGCCATATAGTTGAGATCCTCCCCAGTGCCAAGGATGTCGCTCAGGCTGTAATGCCGAGAGGAGTCATTAGCTTCACCAATATTCTGAACTGATTATAGGTTAGAGGGCAAGATATATGTAGCAAGAGACATGCACAGTCCTCCATATCTTGTCCTATATACTCAGACAATACAGAGTGACCACCTGCCGAAACATGCTACCCATCCAACACTACGACTTGCAATTGCACAGGAGTGAAACCAGTTGCTAGTGAAGCTCCTACAACTGAAGCCATTTCCTGTACAGTTGGTTTTTCAGATCACCAGAAGCATCCTAGAGTCCCCTCACAGAAGAGGTTGTGCTTTCCGTGGGATTAAGATTCTTTGCCATGCTTTTTATTAGACTGCTGTTTAAATTTACCAGCATTAGACTGAAAACTTAAATTATTTTTAAACTAGACATAATATATAAGCATTATGATCCAGGGCAACTTGGCAAGTGAGATCCAAACCTGGCTTTGTGTCCTGCGACTGAGGGTAATGGCAGAAGCTGTTTGTGTGACTGGAGGCCAGTCATCAGTGGCATACCACAGGATTCATTGCTTCATCCCGTTATTGTTTATGATATATATAAACGACATAGATGAGAAAATGGAGAGGGTTGATATGTTTGTGGATGACATGAGGATTAACTGGATATTTAATAGTGTGGAAGAAGCCCATAGGTTATAGAAAGATATAGATGGTTGGTTGGATGTGCAGATCAGTGGCAGATGAAATTTAACTCTGTGATGTGTAACGTGATGCACTTTAAGTATCCCCCTTGTCTTGTTTCTTTCAGTGAAGAGCAGGACACTAGGAAGTTCAGAGGAACAAAAGATCTTGCAGTGCTAGTCCACAGATCCCTAGTAGTAGGGAAAAAAGAATCCAGGATACTTGCCTTTATCAGTCATGACATAAATTATAAGAGCAGGGAGGTTACATTGGAGCTGTACAAAGCTTTGGTTAGGCCACAGCTGGAGTACTGTGTGCAGTTCTGATATCACACTATAGGAACAATGTGATCGCACTATAGGGGGTGCAGAAGAGATTCACCAGGATGTTTCCTGGATGGAGTATTTCTGCTATGAAATGAGGCTGGATAAGCTCAAGTTGTTTTCTTTAGAGCACGGAAGACTGAGGAGTGACCTGACTGAGATGTATAAAATTGAGGGGAATGGGCAGAGTGTTTTTTTTAATTGAACAGTCAAGAATGAGGGGGTATAATTTTAAAGTGAAGGGCAGGTGCTTTAAAACGGGAATTGAATAAAAATATTTTCAGTTAGAGGGTGGTGGGCATTTGAAATGCACTGCCTGTAAGAATAGTAGAGGATGAAAGAAAACCTCTCAATCAGCACTTGAACTGTCTTGTCATTCAATTGCTGTGGGCCAACTGCTGGAAAGTAGGATCAGTGTAGATAGGATGTCAGAGACTGGATGGACCAAAGGGCCCCTTCTGTGCTTTGACTCTGTGTTTAGGTAAGCTAAATATTTAACTGTAACTTACCTTTGCTGCCTCTATTTATTTTGTAGTATTGTCCTCCTCAACATTTACCTTGACTTCACTTTCTCTAATTGCCTTGGTGTTTGCTTTATGCATTTTGTCAATTCTGATTGCCCTGTGATGCTCTGAGCTCCCTGAAAGATTTTGGTTACCTGGTTGGATCAGAGAACCTTACTTTCACCTCTGCGCAGAAAATGTTAAGGAAAAACTGTTCAAGGTATGTAAAATATTGGAAGTTTTATGTACAATGTAAAAACAAAATCTTTTCGGTGACAGAAGGAGCAGTAAGCAGAGAACACTGATTTGACGAATATGACTACTGAAGACCAGAAGAGGATATAACATTAGTACATAATGAGTTATTATCTAGAATACACCATTTGAAGAATTAGTGGAAGCAAATTCAATAACCTTGAAAAGGGAATATGCAGAACAACTTAAGAACGGTTCGCCGAGCAGCTCAACTGGGCTAATGGGGCTGACCAGACCTCCCAGTCACCGCCCATTTCAATTCCCCTTCCCACTCCCTTTCCAATATGACCATCCTTGGCCATCTCCATTGCCACAATGAACCAAACCACAATTTGGAAGAATAACAGGTCATTTTCTGCCTGGGTGGCCTACAGCCCATAGGACACAGTGAGGTCTGCAGAGACTGGAGATCAGACTTGAGAATGTGTTGCTGGAAAAGCACAGCAGGTCAGGCAGCATCCGACGAGCAGGAAAATCAACGTATCAGACCAGAGCCCTTCAGGAACTTGGCCAGTTCTGGCTGCGGCCCGAAACGTCGCTTTTCCTGCTCATCGGATGCTGCCTGACCTGCTATGCTTTTCCAGCAATACAATCTCAACTGCAGCCTCGAGGACTCTACTTTGAGTTCTCCCATTTCAAATAACCTCCTTTCCCTTCCCAGCCCCTCACTGCCACTAACCGGATTCATTCCTACCATTGACAAACCAGACCGTACCTTCTACCTGTGTTCACCTATCCCCACTTCAGTTGATTTCATTACTTCTTGATGCTGCCTGGCGGGCTGTGTTCTCCCAGCCTCCTGCCTGTCTACTTTGGATTCCAGTATCTGAAGTCTTTTTTTGTCTCTAATCCTTTATCTGATTTGGCTGACTCGTGCCTCCATACACAGAGCAAAGTGGTTGAATCTTAACTACCCTCCTAAATTGTCTTGGTCATTCTCAGGCAATCAAACAAAACAAAAAATGTCCTTAACATCGAATCCTCAACAGTGGTTCTGAGCTGAAGAATTCTCAAGTCACGTGGGCAAAGAAACCGGCTCAGTGGCTCAGTGGTTAACACTGTTGCCTCACAGCACCAAGAATCCTGGTTTAATTCCTGCCTTGGGTGACTGTCTGTATGGAGTTTTCACATTTTTCCTGTGTCTGCATGGGTTTCCTCCCATAATCCAAAGATGTGCAGGTCAGGTGAAATGGCCATGCTAAATTGCACTATAGTGTGAGGTGCATTAGTCAGGGGTAAATATTGGGTAGGGAAATCGTTGTGGGTGGTTTACTCTTTGGAGGGTCGGTGTGGACTTGTTGGGCCGAAGGGCCAGCGTTCATACTATATGGGGTGGCACAGTGGCTCAGTGGTTCGCGCTGCTGCCTCACAGAGTCAGGGTCCCAGGTTTGATTCTAGCCTCAGGCGACTGTCTGTGTGGAGTTTGCACATTCTCCCCATGTCTGTTTGGGTTCCCTCCGGGTGCTCTGCTTTCTTTCCACAGTCCAAAGATGTGCAAGTCAGGTGAACTGGTCATGCTAAATTGCCCAATGTGTTAGGTGCATTAGTCAGAGGTAAATGGTTCTGGGTGGGTTACTCTTTGAAGGGTCGGTGTGGACTGATTGGGCCGAAGGGCCTGTTTTTACACTGTAGGGAATCTAATGTAATCTACTAGCTATTCCTTGCCCTCCATACTGAGCACCACCTGGAAGAAGCATGTGGGTGCTAAGGGAACAGAATATACTTTTGGTGGGGGGGACACCAATGTCCAAGAATGGCATACTACTAACAGAACTGGCCAAGTCTGAAACCCTCCTCTATGCCTTCATTAATTCTAGTCTCAACTATTCTAATACAATCCTGACTGGTTCAGATGTTCTACTCTCTCTAATCCTGAAATAATCCAAAATTTTGCTGTCCTTGTTTTAATTTGCAGCAAACCCTATTCCCCATAGCTCTTCCACTTGCTGATCTATATTGCTTGATGGAAGCCAATGTATTGATTTTAAAGTTCTCATCCTGAATCATTCAGTGTCCCTGCTTCTCCTCCCCGTGGCCCCCCCCCAACCCCGCACCCACACTCCCCCACCCACACTCCCCCACCACTCTCCAACTGCATAATTCTAGATATCTGTGCTTCTCTATTTCTGTGCTCATTCCCAATCATAATTTTAGCACTGTTGATGGCCATGCCTTCGGTTATCTGGACACCAATCATGGGAATTCCCTACCTACATCCCTTCCCCCTCTCTATATTGCTTATAACCTTTACCACACTTAATTAAACTTCTGTCTTTGACAAAATCATGCACGTTCTAATCTACCATCTCTTTATGTGAAAATAACTGAAAACTCATTGACCTTGTTCTCATTGATTTAACTTGTTGCAGATGTATCTATCCACAACACTATTGGTTGTTGTGATCACGACAAAGTCATTGGTGGAGCCCAAGTCCCATCTTTGTATTGAGCATATCCTCCTTTTGTATTTATCATACTACAGATCAGCATTAGAGTCATAAAAATATACAAACCCTTTGGTGCAACTCGACTGTGTTGACCAGATATGCCAACCTAATCTAGTCCCACTTGCCAGCACCTGACCAATATCCCTGCAAACCCTTCCTATTCATATACCCGTCCTTTTAAATGTTGCAATTGTACTAGCCTCCACCACTTCCTCTGGCAGCTCATTCCATACACGCACCATCCTCTGCATGAAAATGTTGCCCCTTAGGTCCCTTTTATATCTTTCCCCTCTCTAAACCTATGACCTCTAGTTCTGGACTACCCACCCCAGGGAAAAGACTTTGGTCTATTTATTCCTATTCATGTCCCTTATGATTATATGAACCTCTGTAAGGTCACTCCTCAGCCTCTGATGCTCCAGTGAAAACAGCCCCCAGCCTATTCAACCTCTCCCTATAGTTCAAATCCTCCAACCCTGGAAACATCCTTGTAAATCTTTTCTGAACCCTTTCAACTTTCACAACATCCTTCTGATATGAAGGAGACCAGAATTGCACACAATATTCCAAAAGCGGCCTAACCAATGTCCTGTACAGCCACAACATGACCTCCCAACTCCTGTACTCAATACTCTGACCAATTAAGGAAAGCATACTAAATGCTGCCTTCACTATCCTATCTAGCTGCAACTCCACCTTCAAGGAGCTGTGAACCTGCACTCTAAGGTCTCTTTGTTCAGCAACACTCCCTAGGACCTTACGGTCCTAAATGGGACAGACTTCGCACAGATCTAGCAATGGAATACAAGCATCCAGCAGGAACAAAACTGTATTCAACCATAATCTGGATCCTTGTGCCTCAGCATATCCCACACTCTACCACTATCATCAAATAAGGACAGTAACCCAGGCTCAATGAAAAGTGCACTAAGGCATTCCAGGACAAGCACCATGTGTACCTAAAATTGGGGTATCCATATTGTGTAGCTACATCACATGATTACTTACATGGCAAGCAATATAGAAGGGTCCAGGCTGTAGTCCTACAACAAATTATTCAAATCTAAGCTCTTCAATCCTGCCAATTCCAGTTAAGAAAGCCAGAGGACAATTAAAATATTGGAAGGCTTCATAAATATCCCTATTCTCCATGATGGGAACACACAGGACATCACCGCAAAGGACATGGAAGAAGCATTTGTATCCAGGCAGAAATTCTGAGTAAATGATCCTTATAGAAGGCTGTCCTCCTGAACTATCTGCGCTTATAGCTAAGATGTGCCATAAAAAGATAAAGCAGCCATAATTGTTGCTGACCCCATAGGGTTGCCTCTCATCAGAAAGTGATAGCTGATATGGTTTATGCCCAAGACATTAGCATCTAGCAGACCATGTGGAAAATTGATCAGATATCACTTCTGCTCAAAAAGCAGGGCAAATCCTCTCCAGCCATTTACCACCCTATTAGCCTTTCAGTGGAATACAACGTGAGGAAAGTAATTCCTCACTGTGCTATAAAGAGGCATTTACAAAGGAATAAGCTGCTCACTGAAGCTCAGTTTGTGTTCCACCTGCTCCTGACCTCATTACAGCATTGGTCCAAACAAGGACAAAAAAAAGCTGAATTCCAGACTAAGGAGTTACTATCTTTGATCTCAAGGCAGCTTTTGATTGAGTATTGTATCGAAGAGCCCATCGTGTCTGCACCAACCCTCTGAAGATCATCCCACCTAGACCCTTCCCACACCATCCTACATTTACCATGACTAATCTACCTTCTGTTGGACAAGACAAAGGAATGGGTAAAGGTCTGCCTGGGAGACTGAATAGCTGCGAATTGGGACCATTAGTAGCTTACAATGGGTAGTCTGTCATCACATTAGCTGCTACCACAAACTACCCATTGTCAGTCACTAATGGTCCCAATTAGCAGCTATTCATTCTCTCAGGCAGACCAAGAAGATAAAGTACCTTGATTTCTTGAATGAAGTTAAGTCTTGTGGTATCTGTTTGCTAAAATGATAACACTCATTGTGAGCTGTACGCATTCTTTTTTATACATCTAGCATTCTCAATTTTTTTTTGTGTTTAAAGTTTAATTTAAAGTTCCTTTCTTGCTCAATGGGGATTTTTAAAGTTACTCTTGGAGCTCAAGTACATCTGCTTTGACAGATCCTCACTCCCCAATGGAATCTGTAAATGCCAGGTTTGACAAGCCCATTCTGAGTCTTCTGCACTTCTCACCAGCTTTAAAGTGAAAACTTTAGTCAACAGTGTTTTTTCTCTCATTAGTCTTCCCATGAGTTCCTGCTGACTGCGTGTTTATTTAAACACATATAGCTGATGATTGTATGTATGAACAATTTTTAAAACACTGCTCCTGAGCCTGGTCAAACTGGCCATAAACAGGTCCAGGCAGTGGGCCGTGGAGGGGGTCATAATGGCTGATTGCCTACCCTTCTTCCATGGTTACGTTCGAGCCTGGATGTCCCTGGAGAAGGAGCACACAGTGTCTACCAACTCCGTCGAGCTTTTCAGGGAGATGTGGGCACTGCAGGGAGTGGACTGTATTATTTCCCCGTCCAACTCTATTTTGCTGTAATCCCTGCCCTCCCCTTCACTGTTTGATCATGCAGCATTGACATTGCTTGTCACTGTCCACCCTGGTGTTTCCTTTCACCCTGGAAAAAGAAAAAGAGAAAAAAAAATTCTTAAAACATTAAACACTTTCAAGTTGTGAACTCACATGGTCATCTGGATATTTCTTTTCCTGGGTCCATTGAATTTTTGAGTCACTGTACCTTGGAGTATTAAACAATGATGCCCACCATTGATCACCATGCTGTCACCATTCCCCTTTCATTTTCTGAGTCTAAGGGCCTATTCAGTGTACATGAACAACCATTGGTGGGTCTTAACAAGATGTAGTTTATTAAATAATCTTGATTAGGGATACAAATTACATTAGTTCATTAGATATCGTTAATAAACTATTGGACAACATGGATGACACCTCCTGTTCTCTTCAAGATCTAGAGCTATTCTCTTGGTTTCCTTCCCCAAGACTGTATGACACCATCAGATGTAATGGAGTTTAATGAAGTCTCCAACATTAATGTAATGATTCTGAAGGGATTATAAAACAGTGACAAAGGCATGGCTAGTGGATTCAGCAACACATTTGGAGTGCATGCAGTAACCACGGTCATGTTTCCAACTCTTTCTGTGCTTCTTTAACTGTTTTACATATTTACCCTGTGTTTTCTATCTACATACTAGTATGCCCTTCTCTTAAATTAACATTTGTTTTCATATGCTTCACCTTACATACTCCTTGGAAAGATATAAGAAAAAAAAGCTGATTCAAAAGGAAAGCTCTTTCTTTTTAATTGAATTGTTCTCACTCTTTATTAAGGCCTATTTTTATTTTTGGCACGATGATTCCTGAGATCTTTTCAGGTGCAAACAAATGTCCTTTTTCTTCCCTGAATGCACATTATCTTTTAATCCACAGTTATCAAAAACCGTTTTAGCAGTTCAATAAATTCACCCTCTGCCCCCATAGTCCTATAGCTGTCGGTGGCCATTTAATACTTAATGCTTGATCTCGTTTTCCTCTACTTTCCTCCTCTGCTTAATTTGCTGGTATCCTGTTTTGCTTGGTCTTATAAAGTCAAGTTTTGCATATCCAATAGAAAACCTCCACTTAAGTATTTTCTCAAAGTCCCTTGAGTGTTACTCAGCCACAATCAAATTAAATGAGGTCTGTGACATATTCCTTGTGTTCTGATTCACCCCTCTTGGGTGCTGCCTTCTTTGTTTAAATAGTGAAGGAAAGCAAAATAGTTTGAAGCACTAAAATTATTCCATAAAGCAGTCTTAAAAGCTTGGTATTACAATACAAAGGAGGAAGCTAAATGGATTTTTCTCAATCAAATATAGAAACTAGGGCGCAGCTCAGAACAATTAATCAGTTTCTGAAGGTAACATTAAGCTTGATGATATAGTTGTGCAATATAAATTAGAGACAGGAAATGATACAGCAGTTTTCTACAAAATCTGTTTTCTGCTTGATTCTTTGTAAGCTATATCATCTTTAGTATTTCGTATAAAGCAAACTATTGTCAAAGACAGTTTTTAAAATTGGAAGACACAATGGGTTATTCTTTGTGAAGCAGTTTGTAACCATAAGATACATACTCCCCTTTTGAATATTGTTTTGTTGATGAGACAGCTTATTGCCAGATTATTTCACATAAATCAACAGCAGTCCCTCTTAGAACATGCTAACCATTAATCTGTTATGCTAGCTGTACTAGCTAGTTATTTCCAGACTTACTTAAATAGTAAGGCTCTTGGTTATTAGCATGTTGGTGCTGAAGACACCTGGATGTGAATAGTTCAATCTATTTAGACTTGATTACCTCATGGTTTTTACCAATGTCTGAATGTGAACCTCTGAGAACGTTATAACAGTAGTATGTTACTTATGATAATTACACTGTATTTTGTCCAGATTTATCTTTTGAAAAACTTCATAAAATTGAAACAAAAAAGCAAATACTTCCTTGTATTTAATAACCTACTCTATAAAATGCAGAATCTGAAAACCACCCTTCAGGATTTGAGCAATGAATGATATGAGATTGTTTTCTGAGTTCAGAGGATTAATCAGAGGTTTATGTCAGGGCAGTGAATTGTGAAATGATTGACTTTGTGTCATATGGGTGCTTTTGAGCACAGTCACAATACATACTAATTGAAGCTCGGTGTAATTATTTTGTAAGATAATATAATGTCTTTTATATCAAATTATTTCTGAGTACTGAATACATTTGATAAGGTACCACATTTGAAGGATGTTATGAAATGAAGGAACTTGATAGAGTGGAGGTAAGGTTCAGGAAACATACAGTATGGATGCTTTTGGACGAACAGGAATCTGTGTATTGCTTTGCTCTATTTATATTAATGACATATACTTCAACATAAGGGGATCAGATTGAAATTTGCAGATTACACCAAATCTGGGGACTTTGCAAACTAAGGAGTTATGAAGGAAGTTTAAAGGGTGAACAGATGTCTTATAGGAGTGATGGATACTGAATACAGCTCAATACAGGAAATGTGGAGTACTGCATTTTCAAAACGGAGTGAAAAGGAACATATGCTAAATGGCAAAATTCTTTTTAGAGTGACGACGAGATGCAGCAATATAAATACTTTAAAGGGAGGAATCAAAGTACATATTGACAAAGAAATGCAATATTTCATACATAAGGCATTGCAATTTAAAAAAAATGATTGTAACTACTGTCTTGCATAGTTGGAGTATCACTAAGGTTCATAGAATATCACAGCACATAGTTGACCAAAGCTTTAAATTCCAGGAGAGGAGATCAGGAATGTCACAAAGTCATACTTTATTGACATAAACTTAAACTTTAAACTTCATGGATTAGGGGAAGACGATTGAGTGAGCTAATCATTTCCGTTGATTTGGGCTCCTGGCAAGACTGTGCATTGCAAGTTGTTAGAGGTTTTAGAATATCATATATCAACTATTGAAGTGTGTGAGAGGGTAATTTACAATACTGCATTTTCTTCTTCCACAATTAGTCATTTAATTAACAAATCACTTTGTGTTTTTCTGATGCACATATTGTTTCATCTTTCTCGAACAGCTGTCAGAACAGTATTGGCCACCCTTGGATAAACATGGGCAGACTTTTTGTTTTTAATGTGGAGATCACGTGCATCCTTATTCAATACGTACATTTAAATGCAAATAACATCAAAAATTTAACCTTCAAAAGCATACATTTGAGATAATTAAACTACAGATGCATTACATTTCCTAACGCAGTCAACCAGAAGTTATACACGTAACTTGTAGTTAAAGACCCTGAGAAAAGAAAGCTAGAGACATCTGCTGCTATGTTTTACACTGCATGCTGTAGGTTCAGAACATTTCAAAAACACTTAAAGTAATGGTGAAAATGTTGGTAATTGATTTGCAAGTTAAATTAGCCAATGGATTTACAAACATGCATGTATAAATGCAAGTGTATACTTTATTTCATTCACGTGATGTTACTATGCTTATGATTCCTAATTATCCTTGAGGAAATGATGATGAACCACTCCTTCAATCTCTGCAGTCCACATCATGAATGCATTCTCACAATGTTATTATGAACCCATTTCCAGGATTTTAACCCAATCAAGTGAAGAAGGATTGTTTTTGATTTGATGGGAACTTCCGAGGGGTGGTGTTTCCATGCACTTCCTGTCCTTGTCCTTCTAAGTGGTAGATGTTGGGATTGGAAGGCACTGTTAATGAAGCGATTAGCTGGAGAGTATTTTGCAGGTGGTACAGTACACACTGCTGCAAGCAGAGGCATGTAGTGGAGGGAATGGACATGGGAGGTGGTGAATGGACTCTACTGACTTCATCCTGGTAGGTGGCTGTGCAGACTTAGAATGTCAGTCATTTACCACAGAACGCCTAGCATCTAACCAGCTCTAGTATAAACAGTATTTATATGGCTGTTTTTGGAGGTAACCAGGATCTTCACAGTGGAAGTAATCAGTATTGTAATCCTAAGGGGAGGTGGTCAGACACTCTCTCTGTTGGAGTGGGTCATTTTCAGGCACTTGTGCAAATTCAATATTATCAGCCCAAGTGGGAAAAAGTGAGGACTGCAGATGCTGGAGATCAGAGCTGAAAAATGTGTTGCTGGAAAAGCGAGGAGCAGGAGAATCGACGTTTCGGGCAGAAGCCCTTCTTCAGGAAGGGCTTATCAGCCCAAGTCTAAACATTGTCTGGGGCTTTCTGCCTCAGAGCTGCATCACTGAGAACGGTATTGAAGAGTGCAGTCATCGGCAGAGATTTCCACTTCTGACCATAGTATGGAGGATAGTTCACTCTTGAAACAACTGAAGATAGTTGGGTTTACACTGATGTTCTGGCACTGGGATAATTGACTTTCAAAAACCACAATGTTCTCCCTTTGTGCTTGCTTTGACTCTAATCAATGGAAAGCTTTCCTCCATTGACTTCAGTTTTATGAGGGCTCCCGAATACTGGACTTGGTCGAATGTGACCTTGATATTAAAGGCTGTCATTCTCCCTTACTTTTTGAGTTCAGATCTTTTGTCCATAGTTGGATCGAGGCTGTAATAAGTCTGGAGCTAAATGGTCCTGATAGAACCTAAAGAAAGCATCCAGAAGTAGGCTATTGCTGAATGAATACCATTTGATAGCTCTGTCAACAAGTTTTTCCATGATTACGATGATTGAACATGAGCTGATGTGGCAATAATATGCCAGTTTGGATTTGCCCTTCTTTCCATTGCCAGGATATATGAAACAATTCTCCACTTGGAGATGACCAATAAAACAGACAACACATTATTTAGGACTACTCTCATCTAACCTCCCGTGTTCAATGAGAAGTGTGACATTTTTAAATGTTGAATTTAACTTCTTTGGTTACCATTTATGTGTCCAAAAGAGAGAATCATTCCAAGAACCAAAATTACTATTTAGTCATCCTTCATCAACATGAGCTAAAGACAGGCTATTAGAATTAGAGTTACAGTTTGGAATGTGCTGATGCAGTATTGAATGGTATGACTTTTTTTTGTTTTTCCAATACCTTGTTTCATATGCATGCACAACAGATCAGTCTTGCAATCATTAACTTTCTTCAAAGTGATCTGTGCCTTGCGATACCTTTTCCTTCATGTGTTTCTCTGACTACACTGTAATGCTATTAATCTCAACACTTTGTAATCTTCCTTTTTTTGTTGATGTATGCAAACCACCTTTTCTAGTGACATCCTATTTATGTCACTTTAATTGTATTAGGAGACGATGGCCTGATGCTATTATTGCTAGACCATTAATTCAGGGAATGTTCTGGAGACCTGGGTTCAAATCCTGCCATGGCAGATGATGGAATTTAAATTCAATAGAAGTCTGGAATTAAGAGTCTCTTAGTGACCATGAATCTGTTGGAAAAACCCATCTGGTTCACTAATGTCCTTTTAGGGAAGATAATCTGCTATCCTTATCTGGTATAGTTTATATGTGACTCCAGACCCACAGCAATGTGAGTGACTCTTTACTGTTATCTGGGCAATTCTGGATGGGCAAAAAAAGGTGGCCTAGCCAGAGCATCCTCTATTCTGTGAGTAAATTTAAGAAAAGGCTAACCTCTAACTGAATACAAATTCAGTAATTTATTAGGAACTGACAAATCAGTCCAGTTTCAATCATTCACTCCTGTCTGTTAAAATCTGTAATTTATTATGATAAACTTTTCTCTTAAAAACAAAGAAAAACAAATTTGTGATCTGTCCCACTTTTTTCAGCATTTAGTCTTCCTTGGGATCTCTTGCCAGTTAACAGTTCACAGAGGAGTGAATTGAATGAAACATTAAAATCAGTAGCTCATGTGGATGAAGCTATTGCAAAGCGAATTGCTTACTTAGGTGTATGAGGGTTTATATCTTAAATGTGAACATCAAGATGCTTTTATGAATTAATTTAAAAGCTTTGTAAGAGCCAGTTGGAGGAATGTAAAGTTTTAGATTCAGCATTACAAGAAAAAAATTGAGTAAATAGAGTACAGCGCAGACACATAAGCATGTTGCCCGGTATGAAAGAATGCAGATATGCAAACAGAGTTGGAATAATTGAGGCTATTTATATTAGATGAATGGAGATTGCAGTATGATTTGATAGAGGTGTTTAAAATGATAAACTGGCAGCTCAGAGCAAGCATGAACAGATTGTTTTAGTAGTCAAGACCGAAAAGATGTAAGATTAAATGTTAGAGATTTATTACTTAAGGGAGGTAAAATGTGAGGATTATGAGACTGTAGTATAGGAACTCAGTGCATGAGCTTCAAGCTGTTTCATCACCAATTTGAATAAGCGGAAATACATTTTAATTGTCTTACTTTATTGCTGTTCATATGTTGAAATATTCATATTTTCTGTAAGTGACTGGTGGACTTCACTTTGACCCAGGAATACCTCAGCTCCTATTCTGGTAAAACTGATATGAGCTACTGATTGAATATTTTGCAGCATACGATGACCTCCTCCAACTTGTAATCTTTTGTTTTTAGGTTTATGCAAGCAAAGATATTAGTAATTGTAATCACAACACAAAATAAAGTACTAAATTTATTTCTATCATTTTCAGAACTTTAATAATAATTGCAAGTTTTATTGTTGTAAATAAGTAGTCCATTTTGACAATGCAGTTTGAATTTGTTCAATGAATGAGTAAAATTCTCCAATCATAGAAAATGATGCATTTATTTTCCTTAAGGTTGTGGCCTTGTTTTGAAGATCACTATGGAATTTCAAAAGAGTCTTCCGTTTTGAAAGCACCTTGCTGGATGCAACTAAACTAGAATGAATTTGTCTTAGTCCAAGTTCTGCAATAGGGCAGGCTCGCATTGTGAATTCTGCCCTCCTAATGATTAGTAAGAGGGCGCCTTGGTTCAGTAGAGGCATTCTTCACTCTGAGTCAGAGATTAACGGTTCAAGTCCCTCTCCAGAGGTCTTAGCAGACAGTGCAAGTTGACACTCTAATCCAAATACTGAGAATGTTGTTGTTCCTGTTAGGCAGGTTATTTTTTTCAGATGAGATGCCAACCTGGCATCTCCTAACTCCTCAGGAGGCAAACCTGCAATTACATTGTACCTGAAGCTCTCACTGCTTTCATGGTCAGGATTTATACCACAGCTGATATCACCAATAAACAGATAATCCTGTTCATTGTTTCAATGCTGTTTGTGGAACTTTGTCAGGAGCAAAAATCTGCAATATTGCTTCCTGAAAAGCCTTGTTATTGGAACATAGAGGATTTTGGGATACCCTATGGTTTGGTCCAGTGCTACTTAAAGGGAGCTTTCTGTCGCAAACTTCTGACAAAGGGTCACATGACTTGTAATGTTAATTCTGTTTTTTCTCTGTATTGATGCTAACAGACCTGCTGAGTTTCTCCAGCACTTTCTGCTTTTGTTTGCAAATCTCCATCAGCAGCTGTTTGTTTTATCTTGGAGCATCGTACTATATACAGTTTTTGTCTCCTTACCAAAAGAAAGGTATACTTTCTATAGGAGTTTTGTGAACGTTCATCAGGCTGATAGCTGGGATGGCAGTTTCCTCATAGAAATAGAGATTGAGTCCACTGGGCCTATATTCACTAGAGATTCAATGAATGAGAGGGGATTTTATCAAAACATGAAATAATTCTGATCAGGCTGGATGCAGGGATGATGATGACTCTGATTGAGAGGTAAGGGTCTCAGGATAAATAGAGTCATAGAGATATACAGCACGGAAATAGACCTTTTGGTCCAACTCGTTCATGCTGACCAGATATCCCAACCTAATCTAGTTCCATTTGCCAGCACTTGGCCCAAATCCCTCTAAACCCTTCCCATTCATGTACCCATCCGGATGCCTTTGAAATGCTGCAATTGGAGCAGAGCACTTAAGGAGAAATTTCTTCACTTAGGTTAGTGAACCTGTGGAAGGCACTTTGAGAGAACAGTTAACCAAGCATATGAGATCCTGGGCTTTCAAAACAGGCTCACTGATGTAAAAACAGAAATTGCTGGAAATACTCAGCAGGTTTGGCAGCATCTGTGGAGAAAGATATGTTTCAGGTTGTATCCTTTCATCAGTGATTGGAGACGGTGGTTTCCACTGAATGGAGTTTTATTTAAAAATTCATCCATGCTGTGGATTCCACTGGCTAAGTCAGCATTTACTGCTCATCCTTAGTCACCCAGGAGTCCCTGTACCCTTCAGTTAACCACAAAATGGTGTTCAGAATTAAACTACAGATGGGGTAGTCATTTATCTTGTCTATTTCCTCTTCTCCTATTCCAGTTAGCACTCAGTTGTGAAGGCTGTTCAGTAATTCATTGAGATGTCAATTACTCATCTGGGAGTCTGGGAAGGGCTTTTGCCCGAAATGTCGATTTCGCTGCTCGTTGGATGCTGCCTGAACTGCTGTGCTCTTCCAGCACCACTAATCCAATGACTGTCACCAACCTATTCAACTGTAAGAAGTATCCTAGCAAGGCTTGATTCTATCTTTAAGTCTGGCAAGGTTTGTTGATAACTCTCCAGGAGTGAGCACCCTCACCCATCGTTAACCCAAGGGTATTGAGGCAAGTGAAACACTGTGGCACTTACCACCAGCCGACTCACATCTGTTAACATTGTGTTGACCTTTTAAGTACCATTTAACACAACTGTTGATTAATACACGGGATAACTCAGCACGAAAGTGTGCCTTGTGATTTCATAATAACTAGAATGCTCTACAAAATTCACTCTGAAAAATATTTATCTGGTTCAGTTTTAAGAGGTAAAATTGTAAAGTTATAGGGGGATAGTAACACATTTTTTTCAATTAGCTGTTTTTCTAAGCACAATCAAATAATTTATGCTTCTAATGTTGAAATGTTGAATGTATGTTTTCATAAATAATGAATTACTAAAGTATGGAGTTATTTAAAAAATGTAATGAAAATGTTGCACCACTTATTTCTACTTGATCGGGGTTGTGCTTGTGTCTCTTCAGCTAATCACTTGCTGTTGTACTAATTTATTTATCTTCATTTGAGTGACCTGAAAAATATCAAGAAAACATCTCATTATTTACGACAAAGAGTGCAATTAATGGGCAGATTAAAGCTTCTACATGGTCATTTCCAAATGCTCCAGTTTCACTGACTAAAAGAATACCGAGATCTTCAGGTGAAATTGTTCTGTTAATGGTTTGCATTTTCCTCTGAATGATGTTGGTTGTAGTTCAACATTTGTCTCATTAACTTATTTATTTATCAGTTTAACGTAATCAGTGCTTTTTATTTAAAGAAAATAAAACATTGTTATATTTTCAAAATAGCATACTCGATAAGATTACTCGAATTCTACCTAATGATTTATAGTATTTGTGCAGACTATGAACAGGATGCTGCTGTGACACAGCCAATCTTTAAATTGCTGGCAGTACCACAACATTTCATAATAATTTGAATGGCTGGTTTTGTAAAGATGGCAACACAACTAGATCTGTTACAACAAGTCACAAGATTAATGCATCAAGCCTATTATATATACAGAACTGTTATGAGATTAAATGGGTTACTTTACCTCTGAATTACTGCTGGATATGCTACATCAAATTGAGTAAGATATCACTTTGGAGCTTCCTGCTCAAAAGCAGATGTTAACAAACAGCACGAGAGCTCCCTCTTCAAAAGAGATCAGTCCTATTTATCTGATGTCAACTTGCTGCATGTGAGGGCAGCAACTTGCCTCTACGTGTATGCTGTATCACTTCATAGAAGCTTCATTTCTCTCAGAAGGGATGTGCATCAAGAAATACTGTAGGACTCAATTTGCTATCCATCAGCAGGTGAATGATAAGGTACCATTCCTTACCTTCTGTGGTTATTACTGGAGATCTCCGGGAGAGACAGGGAGGGGAATGGAATGGTAGAAAGGGAAGGATGTAAAGGTGGAAGGGAAGGAGGGGGGAGGATGGCTAAAGAAAGAGAGAAGGAAAGGAGGGGGAAAGGAGGGAGGGGAGAAGGAAGGGAGTACAGGGGAGGGGTCAAGAAAAAGAAGTGGAGGGGAGAGGAGAAGGGATGTGGGAAAGGAGGGCAGAATTGAAGGGAGTGAGGTGGAGTAAGTGGGAGGTGGAATTAGCAGAAAGCCAGGGGGAAGGCAGTGATCAGGGAGGGAGGTAAAAGGGAAGGGAGGAGATGATGGGATGCATGTGAGAGGGAGGGAGACGAGGTGGGAAAATGGATGGAAAAGTGAGAAAGAGCTGATAGGTGAGTGGAACTGGAGGGTGGGAAGAAAGGGAGATGAGAGGTAGAAGGGAGGGATAGAAGACAGAAGGGAGGAGGGTGTGAGGGAAAGAGAGATGGGAGCAGGAAGGAAGGGAAGAAGGATGGGAGGAGGGATGGAGAGAATAGTGAGGGAAGAGAAGCACAGAAGTGTGGGGAGAGGGAGGGAGGGAAGAGGATAGTACAAAGAAAAGGGAGGAGTAGATGTGGGAGTGGGGCGATAGGATGGTGGGGTAGTGACAGAGAACGGAGGGAGCTGAAGAGTGAGGGAAAGGGGGAGAGGAGAGGAGAATGTGAGATGAGGACTGGGAAGGTAAGGGAGGAGAAGGATTGTACGTACAGGGAGAGGATGGAAGGAGGAAGGGAGGGAGTGGAGGGTGAACAGAGGAACGAGGAAGGAAGGGAGGTGAGTGGGAAGGAGGGGGAAAGGTGAAGCATTTGTTGAAGAAGGATGATGAGGAAGTTGAATGATGGGGTAAATGTGAGGGAGAGGTAAGGATGAGTAAGGAGGATTAAGGGTGAGTAGGGGGAGGAGAGAGACAGGTGTGGGTGAACGGAGGTGAGTGGTGGAGGGAGAAGTGAGGAGAGACAGTGGGAGCAGGATGCAGAGATTGAGTGAAGGGAAAATGGGGATGAGGGAGGAAGAAGGAATTGCAGGGTGGTTAAAGTGAGGAGGTATAATGAAAGCTGAGGGTGGAGGGAGAGATAGGGCAAGTGGGCAGTGAGCCGGTGAGGGAAGTGCGGATGGGAAAGGGAGGATTTAGATCTTATTAAGCTAGATTCCCTACAGTGTAGAAAGAGGCCATTTGGCCATTGAGACTGCACCAAACCTCCAAAGAGCATCTCACCATCCCCATTCCCTTTCACCTCTCATTCCTGTAGCCCTGCATTTCCCATGGCTACTACAAACAGCTTGTGCATCCCTGATACTATGGGGCAATTCCACATGGTCAATCCACCTAACCTGCACACCTTTGGATTGTGGGAGAAATCCATGCGGACACAGGAAGAATGTACAAGTTCCAAACACACAGATACTCAAGTCCAGAATCGACCTAGATCCCTGTGAGGCAACAGTGCTACACCACTGTGTCAACTGTGGTCTCGCCTTGTATGAACACAAATCAAAAGCTGGCTGTTCGATTTCAAAGTCTAAAGGCTCCTTACTGCTTTAAAAGTTTGATAAAATGACAGTCAAAGATTACCCTCAGTTTAAATACAGAATCCTTATTGAATTCATAGCAGTGTTTCAGAAGCTGGGTCAGCTGATTAGTGCACAGCAGCCAATCCGTTCTCGTCTCTAATTTGGCTCCAGAACGCAGTGTGATCTCATCAGAACACACCGCGTTTGAACACCACCTTGTGGCTAAAACCTGCTCCTGCAGACTTCTGTTCCTTCAGGGAAAGTCTCAAACTCATTCAATAAAGGGCTGCAAGAGTGAAAAAAACAGAAGCAAAAGGAAGAGAAAAAAGGACAGAACAGCAAAGCAAGTAAACAAGAGGAAGAAAAAAAGGGAGCTTAGTAATCTATTTCAATATAAAAATTCAACATATTTTCAACAAAAAAATGGAAGGCAAACCGTTAATAACAGGTTAGACAGGGAATTCTGTAGTTACTGAATTCCAGCTTTTAAAGCAACAAATGCAGATTTATTTTTGTAGATCAAGTAATAAATCATCCTAAGAAGACCAACAACATTTATATGCCTTGCAGAAGCCAAACTGCTACGGTCAGATTTAAGCAATAGATTAGAATCTCTACAATTGGCTCTTCAGCTCAACAAGTCCACACTAACCCTCTGAAGGGTAACCCACCCAGACCCATTCCCTTACCCTATATTCACCCCTGACTAATGCACCTATGGGCAATATAGCATGGCCAATTCACCTGATGTTCACATCTTTGGATTGTGGGAGGAAACTAGTGGAAACCCGCACAGACATGGGGAGAATGTGCAAATTCCACACAGACAGTCGCTTGATGCTGGAATTGAACCCAGGGTTGACCCTGGCGCTGTGAGGCAGCAGTGCTAACCACTGAGCCACCATGCTGCCCCCATCCAGTGTTGTCCAGTGTTTCCTCACATCTGTAAAGTAAAAGACATCAAAGGACATAGAGCATGTATGTACAAAACTCCAGTTCCAAAGGCCAATCCGGACTCCAGACCAACAATATGGTACATGATAACAACACTGACAACAAGGCAAGCCTTAAGAATGTGCATGATTGCAAACATATTGATTAGGTTCAGATTAAACCCAAGAGGAAGGCAAATCTCAGAAGATGAATTTTCTTTTTCTATTTTTAACTTTAGATATCATGTGTAAGGTGATCAGATGCTCTTACAGCCATTAACATCCTGTGTGCTGAAAAGGCAGCTTAAACCATCTCAAAAGCTAAATTTGGCAAAGAGGTTACTTCCACTATATTGCCAACATGTGTCCTAAGCGACATGTACTTCAGCAAGTGGTGCTCCATATTGAAACCTACGAGAGACAGGCATATAGGAAATCACCAGTTCCATGCCTTGGCACAAACATAGCGCTTTGCCAATAAGCAAGCCCAGCCTGGATCCCTGAAACCATCTATCTAGGAGAAACCATTGGTCCAGCAGCTGAGTTCTACCACTTTGCACAGATCTCAACGTAGTCACAATTCTTGAAATATCTACTGTGGCAGAATAGACCACATTTGACTCAATCAAATCATCTGATCCTGAAGGCATTCTTACAGTAAATCTGTTGTACATTGGCCAGGGCCAGTGTGAACAGCTGCAATCATCAGCTGCTAAAGATTGACATCTAAAGACTTGTAATAGGATGGCCTGAGAGTAATAAGGAAATTCTCCCTGCAAACTTCCTTTCATCTTGGCCACAAAGAGAGGAACGTGGGGTATCATGATAATTCATTTTCAAGGGCAAACAAGTCATAATATTGAAAGCATTATACCAAAATATCATGCCCATCTTAAGTAATTGGTATGAAGTTAATGAACATGCAGGATGGCTTGCATGTTTTCTTCTCTAGCTTCTTCCATTATGTCTCCATATTCATAAACTAGCAGATCACCCACAATAACTTCCAGTCTGAGACGATTACTAACTACATTGTGCTGTTTGTGTTGATACCTTTTGGCATTTCCATTGCTCTAGAAGAGTATATACAACCACTTTTGTCTCATCTGGAATGTAGTTTGGAAACTGTTGCTTTCATCAAGCTTCACTTGCCAGCAACCATCCTTTGCAATGGGGGTAGCAAAGACCTTAGGCGAAAGTGAGGACTGCAGATGTTGGAGATTAGAGTCGAGATTAGAGTGGTGCTAGAAAAGCACAGCAGGTCGGGCAGCATCCGAGGAGCAGGAAAGTCAATGTTTTGGGCAAAAGCCCTTCATCAGGAATAGAGGCAGGGAGCCTCTGGGGTGGAGAGATAAATAGGAGGGGGGTGGGGCTGGGGAGAAGGTAGTTGAGAGTGCAATAGGTGGATGGAGAAAGGAGGAAGGAGGATGGAGGAAGAAAGGGTATCACTTTTCCCCCTTCCTCCATCCACCTATTGCACTCTTAACTACCTTCTCCCCAGCCCGTCCCCTCCCATTTATCTCTCCACCCCGGAGGCTCCCTGCCTTCATTCCTGATAAAGGGCTTTTGCCTGAAACATTGATTTTCCTGCTCCTCGGATGCTGCCTGACCTCCTGTTCTTTTCCAGCACCATTCTAATCTTGTAGTAAAGACCTTGTGGCAAGATTTCTTCAGTAGCGGGCATGTGGTAGCGACATCTCTTCAAAGTTTTATTGAGAATATTTGGATCAACGAATAAATGATTTTCAGTTTTTTTTTCCCCACTGCTGCCATGCTGCTAATCTAGTCTGTCAGAATTGTCACTTACTTGATTGCTCCTTCTTTGTCAACTCTTGTTTTTCAGGCTGGATGTGAGGGCAGCTGAAAGTTTCCCAGATAGATACTGCAATAGTCTTACACTCACATCTACTTCGAGGTGATACTCTTTAGGAAGACGCCTAAGGTCATAAAAGCAGCTTTTAATATTCTACCATCTCTTTGGTAGTCAGTGTCTTCATGGTCTGCAAAACTTTGCAAATCTGTCCTGGCACACCCAGTCTAACCTTTCAACTTGGTTCAGCTGAGTTGAGTGGGTTTCACTAAATGTCTACTATCTGGAACTCAAACCTTTAATCTTCCCATTCCATTTGGGTCTCAGCTTTATTTATAGATTTGATGTGAGTATCGTTCCATCCTATAACCTTTTGAGGGCTTCATTTTTGGGTCACTGTCAAATGACTTCTCACAGGTCTGTGAAGCTCATAATATTGCACAAAGCACTGACACTGGGTTGTGGAAAGATGACTGACAGCTCTCCAACAATGAAAAGGGGTATGAAAAAGTATTAGAACTTTCTTTACATTTTCAGAGTAAAACCTATAAAACACTGAAAGAGGTAATTACAAACCCTGAGCAAATAAGAGTTACAATCCTGCTATAGTGCTGGGGAAAGAGCGCTGCAAACTGTATTGCAGCCTAACTCTCATCTTTAAGGGCTTGCTTCAGCCTTTCCAGCTAGACATACAGGCAAAGTGAAACTGTGTTCCACACTCTGGATGTCCTTCCCTTTCTTTAGTGAGATGTCCTCCACAATATTTTCATCCTGTCTTCTGTGGACTTGGTCATTTTGCTGACTTTCTGACAAACGTTTCTTCCTTTTACCCAATCTGCCATTCTCATTCAGACTGGAATGCCTTGCAGCAAAATGCAAAGCCTTTCATTTTCTCCCATTAATATGTTGTAGCCAACCTCAGAGATTCTGCACATGTCAATGGCTTTCTTGAGAGTAAGCATTTATTTCTCTTAACAGATGTGCTCTCACAGCAGGATTTCTTATACCTAAGGCAGTTCTGTCTGATAAAATCGTTCTGCAGTCGTCCCAACTCAGGATTCGCTAGATGTATCAGTGCAATCACATGCTGATCAATAGTCTCCCTCTTCCTGAGCTCTCAGTTTCCATATGCCATGGGCTACTGGTCCTCCAGTAACAAAATACCAGTGAGACTGCAAAATCACCCCTACCTCTCTCCCTGGATTCATGTCCCAATCCACCCTGGGAAACTTTGAACAAATACTATTCATAAGTAACATCAATATTAGGTTCAAAGTACATCTTCAATTCCTGAAAAATCTTTCTTACTTCTGCTTCTCCATGAGATTTAGGCTGCAATACAGTTTGTAGCGCTTTTTCTCCAGCACTATAGCAGGATTGTAGCTTTATTTGCTCAGGGTTTTTAATTACTTCTTTCGGTGTTTATAATTTTAACTCTGAAAATGTAAAGAAAATTCTGATACTTTTTCATTTCCACATCCTTAGGGAGTGCTGCTCGCCTAATATTCAACCAGTAATTCAAAGTTAGAGAATGTTGTTTCTCAGTAGCTGGCTCTCCTACAAATCTGAAGATCCACACATTTTCTGCTGTACCTCTCTGGCACCATGTTTCAAGTGATGTGCTTTTCATGGCTCCCATAGCACACAAAGGCACTTACAGCAAAGGTTGAGGTTGCATGTCTGTATAGCAAGGCAGAATGTACACTCAGGATGAAACTGTATTTATCTAAACGAGACCAATGGAGTGCCACAAAGATCGGTGCTGGGTCCACTACTTTTCATCATTTATATAAATGATTTGGATGAGAACATAAGAGGTATAGTTAGTAAGTTTGCAGATGACTCCAAAATTGGAGGTGTAGTGGACAGCGAAGAAGGTTACCTCAGATTACAACAGGATCTTGATCAGATGGGCCAATGGGCTGAGAAGTGGCAGATGGAGTTTAATTTAGATAAATGTGAGGCGCTGCATTTTGGGAAAGCAAATCTTAGCAGGACTTATACACTTAATGGTAAGGTCCAAGGGAGTGTTGCTGAACAAAGAGACCTTAGAGTGCAGGTTCATCGCTCCTTGAAAGTGGAGTCGCAGGTAGACAGGATAGTGAAGAAGGCGTTTAGTATGCTTTCCTTTATTGGTCAGAGTATTGAGTACAGGAGTTGGGAAGTCATGTTATGGCTGTACAGGATATTGGTTAGGCCACTGTTGGAATATTGCGTGCAATTCTGGTATCCTTCCAATCGGAAAGATGTTGTGAAACTCGAAAGGATTCAGAAACCATTTACAAGGATGTTGCCAGGGTTGGAGGATCTGAGCTACAGGGAGAGGCTGAACAGGCTGGGGCTGTTTTCCCTGAAGCGTCGGAGGCTGAGGAGTGACCTTATAGAGGTTTACAAAATTATGAGGGACATGGATAGGATAAATAGAAAAAAGTCTTTTCCCTGGGGTGGGGTGTCCAGAACTAGAGGGCATAGGTTTAGGGTGAGAGGGGAAAGATATAAAAGAGACCTAAAGGGCAACTCTTTCACGCAGAGGGTGGTACGTGTATGGAATGAGCTGCCAGAGGAAGTGGTGGAGGCTAGTACAGTTGCAACATTTAAAAGGCATTTGGATGGGTATATGAATAGGAAGGATTTGGAGGGACATGGGCCGGGTGCTGGCAGGTGGGACTAGCTTGGGGTTGGAATATCTGGTTGGTATGGACGGGTTGGACTAAACAGTTTCTATCTACTATGGGCTGCTGCTTCTCCAGAAACAAAATACCAGTGAGACTGCAAATTCGCCCGGGCCTCCTCTTGGAAAGGGCGCGCTCTCACGCTCTAGTACAACTCTGAGAAATTTTCTCGGCAGCAAGAATACATCAGGAAGTTATCCAAAAACAGCCCCCCAACCCCAATCTTGTTACCTCTGGACTTGGAGCATTCAACCTTAAGATTCTGTTGAAAGCTAGATTGAAACTACTCTCCCTGCTTCTGGATTAGTGGTGCTGGAAGAGCACAGCAGTTCAGGCAGCATCCAAGTAGCTTCGAAATCGACGTTTCGGGGGCTTTTGCCCGAAACGTCGATTTCGAAGCTCCTTGGATGCTGCCTGAACTGCTGTGCTCTTCCAGCACCACTAATCCAGAATCTGGTTTCCAGCATCTGCAGTCATTGTTTTTACCTTGTTGATTTTACTCTCCCTGCACCAACCTCTCCGTACCATTTCTCTCTCTCTAGCCAGTTAGAAGATAAAGATTAAAATTTGACTTGATTGGCCTGCTGTTTCTCCACCTTGTAGTGTTGTATTCTGAGTTTCTGGAAAGCTGAGAACACAATCAATGGCTGAGCTTTGTGCTTGCACCGGGATGAGTTATCTAATCGAATATGCTGAAGTCGCTAGGCAATTTTTGAGATTAAAATCACCAATTTGAAGGATATCTTGTTATACAGTTTGTCTGATTCTAAAACGTAGAATGATGAGAGAAACTCAGGACACGCTGAAGCTACTGTTTTAAAAAGGATAAAACAGCTGTGAAGTAAAGTGAGGTCAAAGTCTTTAATCCCTCAGGGATTAGGAGAAAGATTAGAGATTTGTTCTGAATTGTAATTAACACAAGGTTAAAAGATTAAGTACCAGAAAATCAAATAAAAGAGCTTTAAGAAACAATCTCAGGTTTCATCAAAATACTAGAAACTAAGATGCCATTACAAGGTGGGATTACTGTAAATCCCTGTGGACCTTGATTTGTTCTCTTCGCTCCTCAGCCAATCCTGTTCTGTATCTTTTCCTTCTGTGCAAAATATGCTTTTACCCTGATCATCATTCACAGAATGCAGAAGATACTTCAGTAACTTAGTGGGCGGCACGGTGGCACAGTGGTTAGCACTGCTGCTTCACAGCACCAGAGATCTGGGTTCAATTCCCACCTCAGGCGACTGACTGTGTGGAGTTTGCACATTCTCCCCGTGTCTGCGTGGGTTTCCTCCGGGTGCTCTGGTTTCCTCCCACAGTCCAAAGATGTGCAGGCCAGGTGAATTGGCCATGCTAAATTGCCCGTAGTGTTAGGTAAGGGGTAAATGTAGGGGTATGGGTGGGTTGCGCTTCGGCGGGTTGGTGTGGACTTGTTGGGCCGACCGGCCTGTTTCCACACTGTAATGTAATGTAATCTAAAAAAAATTTCAAACTGAATTACTGAAAGATTTTGAACATTTAATTGTCGGTGGTGCAGGGGTTGACAATGTTAACCAGTATGCTTCTGTGTTCCTTTGGAAAAGTATGAAATAAAGCACCATTAGAAACTGGCCCAGGTATTCTGATGACTGGAGAATTGTTGGAGAAGGAAAGACTCAGTGGAGATTTACCTGCAAAATTGAGAGTGTGTTGCTGGAAAAGCACACCAGGTCATGCAGCATCCAAGAAGCAGGAAAATTGTCGTTTTGGGATGGAGCCCTTCATCAGGAATGAAGCTGGGAGGTCTCATTCCCGATGAAGGACTCCGGCCCGAAACGTTGATTTTCCTGCTCCTCAGATGCTGCCTGACCTGCTGTGCTTTTCCAGCAACACACTCTCGACTCTGATCTCCAGCATCTGCAGACCTCACTGTCTCCTAGTTGATTTACCTCCAAAGGGCAGTTTCTCTGTCTGGAACAAAAAAGTTGAAAAATTCAGAGGGTTCTGACTCAACTAAATGCACCATTAGCTGAGAATCATTTGAGGATTAAAAGCCTGCTGCCCAGGTAACTCACCCAACTCCTCACTGACTCTCCAACAACATCACCCTGACTGACACTCTTACTCATCTCTGACGTCTAACAGCTGTCCCTGACCACTTAACCAACATAACCTGCCCGTGTCCTGATCCTCACCCATACTGCCTGCAGACCTGACACCCATCACTTGGGATCAGATCCCACCTTCTCCTGAACCAACACACTCCGTTCACTGGCATATCATAGACCTGACAATCCCTTCTTCCTGTCTGACTCCACTCCAACCAGATCCTGACAATCAGCCCATCCTCAACCCATCCTGACACACCCAGACCCAACAACACTTTCCACCTATCAGACTCAACACACCGTTCCCCAACGTGCAACCTGGCATGCTATTGATCTCATACACTGGCATCCTACCCACCTGCACCATATCCACTTTGGACCCTAGTTATCTAATCTGAATGGAACACTATCACCCTCACCCACCTGGAACCCTAACTCCTCAAACAACAGGCACCCTAATCCCTTAACCAACTACCAATCTTACCCTACAATTACCTTACATATTTACCCTTTCAGATGAGATAAAAAAAACTGGGTTCCTGGACATTTGAATCACAGAATACATTTCTCCTGGATCATTGCTATTTTCAACACTCATTTTCCTTCCTGATATACACTTTTCTGAGCCTGCTGTAGATATTCCTAATGCTACATTGGGTCTTCCATTTGCCAATAGCAATTAGCTTTTGCACATCTGTCTTAATTCAATGGAAACTTATATTTTCTTTAAATCACTTCTAAGTTCCAGCCTTTCTCCCTTTTTATTCTGATTTCCAACTATTTGTTTCTTGAAACTAATTTTTTTTCCATCACCAGACTTCCTACTTCTCCGATTTCTTTATTGAGCCCCATGTGACCATTTCCTCGTGGGTGTGATGATTCACAAGAACTGCCACTTCTCAGTTCTTTGATATTTAATGCTCATCTAAGTGGGTCTTAGGAGCTACTGCAATGCTATTTTGGAATTCTTTCATATTCATGCTTTCCCTTACACTCTCCAAATATTTTTCTAACTTAGTGATCAAAACCACTGACACCGCACATTTGTTTTTTTCTTGCAAATTCTACAGATGTCTTATAGTCCCTGATTTTAATTGATAAGTTTCTGAGACAAGCTCATGTGCATTAAGTGCTGCCATTTTAAGTGCTTCACAGATTACTTTTCTGACAAACTAATGTATGCATTATTTTTCTCTCTTTCGCAGGTTTTCAGCACAGAAAGAGTCTCTCCAGCTGCACTGATCATCACACTGCTCTAGCTATTATCTGCTCTAGACTTATTTTCCACTCCTGACCTGTACCTTATGTTATGTGAAAAGATCACCTCGAGAATTTAAAAAATAATTGAACTTCAGCAGGGATTTACCTTGAGAGATGGTGTTCAGTTCGGTATTAACATTCGAATAATCCAGTACCTGTCATATTTATTTAATTACAGGCTATTTGTCCATCTTCTCAACCATATTTGTCATATGAAAAGGGAAACAGTATATGCTGTATCTGTGGAGTTGGTTTGTAGTGGTGTACTGCGAGATTAGCTTGAGAACATTTGTGTGCAAAAACAGATTATTGGTTTATTGAAATGATACAATAATACAAAGGATGAAGAGTGAGCTTTCCTACATGAATGTGAAATGGTGGAAGAAGTTTTGATTGATTCATTGTTTTGATCAGACGAGGTGATTGAACATAGTTTGATATTTGTGCATTGAATGGACAGCAGTGTTGATGATTTCCAAAATTAATGATTGAAATTTCTACCTTCTGGTTGTTAAATCCTTCAACTAGTACTGATAACCCCTACTTAGTTTTCTTTCCTTTGTTGGTCATGCAGCATTTGTTATTATCAATCCTAAATTGTCCTTGAACTGAATGGCTTGCCAGGCTATTGCACTATGCAGTGAAGAGTCATCTATATTGCTGGGCATTTTGGCACATATAAGCCAGATCAGGTAAGGACAGTGGATTACCTTTACCAAAAAGCATTAGTAAACCTGGTGTCTTTTTACAACAAAGTTAAAAATCACTCAACAACAGGTTATAGTCCAACGGGTTTATTTGGAAGCACTAACTTTCGGAGTGCTGCTCCTTCATCAGGTGGCTGTGGATTAAAAGATCATAGGACACAGAATTTACAGCAAAAGTTTACAGTGTGATGTAACTGAAATGATATATTGTTTGTTAAGTCTCTCACCTTTCAGAATGAACATGTTGGTTTCAGTTCTTTCTTATGTAAATTGCAAGACATTTAAAAGTTACATTCTCAAGTGAACTTTAACAATAGGTGACATGTTGGCTCAGATAATGCATTGAAGGTGTGAGCTGTCCTGTGTGAGGCTGTCTGTGTTCCAATGTTCAGACTGATTCTAATCTAAGAGAGGGATTTACAAAATCTTACATGGATTCATGCAGTGTTTGAGCAAAGTAAAATATAACCCTGCAAGTATAAATTCACCTCACAAACTTATATGTGTATGTGTGCATGCGAGTGTGTGTTGAGGGAGGGGTTGTTATGAGTGCCTGTGAGACAGTGTGTGTATGTGGGTGAGTATGAGTGTAAAGGGGTATAAGTCTGTGAGAGGGTGAGTGTGGGAGTGTATGTGTGAGCATATGAGAAAGGGTCTGCGTAAGTATATGGGTCCGTAGAAGAATGTGTGTCTGTGTAGGGATATCTGTGTTTCTGTGTCTGTCTGTGTGTGTATAGTGCAATGGTGGTCACCTGTAGTGTGATATGAACCCAAGGTCCCAGTTGAGGCCATCCCCATGGGTACCAAACTTGGCTATTAGCCTCTGCTTGGCCACTTTATTCCTGATGAAGGGCTTTTGCCCGAAACATCGATTTCGCTGCTCGTTGGATGCTGCCTGAACTGCTGTGCTCTTCCAGCACCACTAATCCACTTTTCGTTGTTGCCTGTCCCAAAACTCACCTTGGAGGATGGTCACCTGAAGGTCTGAGTTCGAATGTCCTGGACCGCTGAAGTGTTCCCCAACTGGGAGGGAACACTTCTGTCTGTTGACTGTTGTGCGGAGTCCATTCATCTGTTGCCGTAGCCTCTGCTTTGTCTCGCCAATACACCGTGCCTCAGTGCATGCTTGCCTGTAGCATATGAGATACACTATACACACACACAACATTGCTGAGTCACATGAGTACCTGCCACGTACATGGTGGGAGGAGTTCCCACATGTAATAGTGGCATTCATGTCGACACTCTGACACATCTTGCAGTGTCTACTGTGACAAGGTTGTATGGCAGCGTCCTGAAAGCCGGGCAGTTTGCTACGAACAACGATCTGTTTGAGGTTTGGTGGTTGTTTAAAGGCAAGAAGTGGAGATATGGGGAAGGTCTTGGCGAGGTGCTCATCCTCATTGATAATGTGTTGCAGGCTGCAAAGAACATGGTGTAGTTTCTTGGCTCCTGGGGAGTACTGGACAACAGTATCTGTCTCCTCAACCACCTGATGAAGGAGCAGTGCTCCGAAAGCTAGTGCTTCCAAATAAACCTGTTGGACTATAACCTGATGTTGTGTGATTTTTAACTTAGTACACCCCAGTCCAATACCAGCACCTCCAAACCATTTTTACAACAATCCATGATGGTTAACATGGTGATCATTATTGAGATTAACATTATATTATGGATTTGTTAGCTGCCAGATGCCATGCTTGAATTTGAACTTATGTCCCCAACAGCAGTAACCTTGGTCTTTAGGATCACTAGCTGAGTAATACTATCACTATTCCACAGTGTGTTTGTAGGTAGTGATCCAGAATTAATTTGGCAAACAAAACTGAATTGTATACATATATAAAAAGCACAAAGGAAACAAACTAGTTAATAAATTGGGACCTGCCGAACTGCACTCTCCTCTTATAAAGACCAGGTCAATGAAACGCAGTCTCAAGCATATTTGTCATTGTATGATTTTGAGTCTAAAATTGACAATGTCCATTGCATAGGATTATTTGTTCAAAGTAAATTACATGAAAATCTTTTACATCTTCATGAAAAATTCTGAAGGAGGAGGTAAAAGCCTATGATGATGGGGCATCAGTGGAGCAATGTAATTTGATCTGCAAATGAGCTCTGATAATTTGGTCATATTCACAATTTAAATAGCCAATATGCAGAGTTGAATGAAAATCCTGATTCAGTTCATCCAATTGTTCACTTCAGATCAATCTGCTGCTTTGTAAATGGGTTTTCTGAATTTGCTTTCTGAATCGGCTGAGTGATTCATTCAAACGATAAGATCAGTTCGTTTCTTTTAGATCTTTTCTTCACCTTTTCCTCAGGAACTAATCATAAAGAATGTTCAAAGTGATCGAGGCCTGGAAGTAATTGGCTCGCTGAGTGTGACTTTGTTACATCCTTGTTACTACCACTGCTTTCTGAACGAAGTCATAGAGTCACAGACACGTACAGCATGGAAACAGACCTTCAGTCCAACTCGTCCATGCCAACTAGATATCCTAAACTAATCTAGTTCCATTTGCCAGCACTTGACCCATATCACTCTAAACCCTTCTATTCATGTATCCATCCAGATGCCTTTTAAATGTTTGTACTTGTACCAGCCTCCACCATTTCCTCTGGCAGCTCATTCCATACATGTACCGTCCTCTACATGAAAAAGTTGCCTCTTAGGTCCCTTTTAAATTTTACCTCTCACCCTAAACCAAGCCCTCTAGTTTTGGAGGGTTTGGCTACATTCTTATAAATCTTTTCTGGACCCCTTCAAGTTTCACAACAATCTTCCATTAGGAGGGAGACTAGAATTGCTTGCAATATTCCAAAAGTGGCCTAACCAATGTCCTGTACAGCCGCAACATGACCTCCCAACTCCTGTGCTCAGTACTCTGACCGATAAGGGAAGGCATACCAAATGCTATTTTCACTATCCTGAACGCTCTCGGTCAGAACCACCAACTTTAAGCCGGTGTTTTTCTCTGACCACTGCCTCCTGCTGGCCGACTGTCACCTACAGGACGAGCAGCGGGCGGGCAAGGGAACGTGGAAACTGAACACTAAGCTGTTGACCCCGGGAAACATCGAGGAGTTCAAGAGGGACTACGCAGGTTGGAGAACTGTGAAGCCCCTCTTTGAGTCCCCAGCAGACTGGTGGGAAACAGTAAAAGGGAACATCAAGAGGTTCTTCATCCTCAAAGGTATTCAGGAAGCAAGAGAAAGGCGGGGAAAACTGTCCCAACTCCAGGAAAGTATGCAGAACCTGCTCCTGCTGCAGACATTGGGGGTCAATGTCACAGAGGACCTCCAGGAGGTAAAGGGCCAGCAAGCCTCGTTCGTTGCCTCGGAGGCCTCCAAGATAATCTTCCGGTCCAGGGTCCGCTCGGTGGAGCAGGACGAGATGTGCTCACGTTTCTTCTTCCAGAAGGTGCACAAAGAGAGCTCCATGCTCAGCAGCCTGAAGGAAGAAGATGGCTCGGTAACGTCATCTCAGGCTGACGTCATGAGGATCAGCAAATCCTTCTATGCCAGTCTGTATGACTCGAAGCCAACCAACAGCGCGGTCTCCCAGTCATTCCTGTCCTCTATCACGGAGGTCCTAGACGATGGAACACGAGAGAGGCTGGACCAGCCGCTATCTCTGGATGAGCTGACCAAGGCCCTTGAGTCCTTCGAAAAGAATAAAACTCCGGTCGAGATCTATTCTGCTCTTTGGGACTTGATTGGCCAGGATCTGCTGGAGGTGTATGTCAGTATGCTTCGGCAGGTACCATGAGTGAATCCATGAGGAAAGGCATCATCACCCTCATCTACAAGCAGAAGGGAGAGAGGGCGGAAATTAGAAATTGGAGACCGATCTCACTGTTAAACACAGACTACAAAATCTTGTCAAAGGTCATCGCCAACCGGGTCAGGTCTGCTCTGGGATCAGTGATTCACCCTGACCAAACCTGTGCTGTATTGGGCAGGAAGATCTCTGAGAGTCTTGCACTCCTCAGGGATACGATCGCCTACGTGCAGGACAGGGGGGTGGACACCTGCCTCATCAGCCTGGACCAGGAGAAGGCCTTTGACAGGATATCGCATACATATATGAGGGATGTCCTCTCCAAAATGGGCTTTGGGGAGGGAATCTGCAATTGGATCAGACTGCTTTACACCAACATTGTCAGTGCAGTCTCAATCAATGGGTGGGAATCAGATAGCTTCCCTGTAAGATCTGGAGTCAGGCAGGGCTGCCCCCTCTCACCCGCCTTGTTTGTGTGTTGCATAGAGCCATTTGCCGAATCCATCAGGAATGATGCGAGCCTGAGAGGGGTGACTATTCCTGGCAGCGGGGGCCTCCCTGTACATGGATGACGTTGCTGTTTTCTGCTCGGATCTGCTGTCTGTGCACAGACTCATGTGCATCTGTGACCAGTTCGAACAGGCCTCGGGGGCCAAGGTAAACCGAGGCAAGAGCGAGGCCATGCTCTTCAGGAACTGGGCCAACCAATCCTCTATCCCCTTCACCGTCAGGACTGACCACCTGAAGGTGCTGGGTATTTGGTTCGGGGGGGCTGGGGCGTGCGCCAAGACCTGGGAGGAGCGGATCAGGAAGATGAGACAGAAACTAGGCAGATGGGAGCAACGGTTGCTCTCCATCGCGGGAAAAAACCTGGTCATCAGATGTGAGGTACTCTCAGTATTGTTATATGTGGCACAGGTCTGGCCTATCCCCAGGACCTGTGCTGCCGCAGTCACCCGGGCCATCTTCCACTTCATGTGGAGATCAAAGATGGACCGGGTCTAAAGAGACACAATATACAAAGATCTGGGCAACGGGGGAAAAAACACACCCAATGCCACCCTCACCCTGATGGCCACCTTTGTGTGTGGCTGCATCAAGCTGTGCGTGGATCCCCGGTACGCAAACACCAAGTGTCACTACGTACTGAGGTTCCACCTGTCCCCGGGTTTAGTGAAGGATGGGCCTGGCCTCGCTGCCGCGGAACACTCCGAGTATTTGGACCGTTCCGTACCACCTGTCCTTCGTGGAGAAATTTATGAGGAAAAACACCTTTGACCACAAGTCCATCAGGAAGTGGTCAGCACGTAGTGTCCTTGAGACCCTTTGGGAAAAGGAGAGGGCGGATCCTGTCGAGCGGTTCCCCGAGCAGACTGTCAAAGCCATTTGGCAGAATGCATCATCGCCAGAACTTTCCAACAAGCACCAAGATGTGGCTTGGCTGGTGGTGAGAAGGGCTCTGCCTGTGAGATCCTTTATGCAGGCCCGGACTCTCAGCCGCACCGCACGCTGCCCTCGAAGTGGCTGCGGGGGGGACGAGACTGTCACACACCTCCTTCTGGAATGTGCTTATGCAGAAGAAGTCCGGAGAGGAATGCAGTGGTGTTTGTCGAGGTTCGTCCCGAGCAGTGCCGTGACGCGGGACTCCATGCTCTATGACCTGTTCCCTGGGACGCACACTGAGACGAACATCAACTGCGCCTGGAGGATCATCAACTCAGTGAAGGACGCTCTCTGGGTGGTCTGAAACCTGTTGATCTTCCAGCTGAAGGAGTTGACCCCGACTGAGTGTTGCAGACTGGCACATTCCAAGGTTCAGGACTATGTGTTGAGGGATGCGCTGAAGCTTTGGGCAGCTGCCGCCAAGGCGCGGTGGGGAAAGACCACTGTGTAAGATCGGCCTGCCTAAAGAAGAACAGGGGACCCATGCAGTCGTTTGGGCTCTGCTGATGCCTCAGCCAAATATATGGGCATATGATTGAGAAATGCACAGACCTGTATATAACAATGATAAATTCTGATCTGTGTATGTAAATGTTGACATGTGTATGGCATGACCAAATGTACAGACCATCAAATTATTTTATGAATAAAGTATATTTTTGAAATTAAAAAAATGCTATCTTCACTATCCTATCTACCTGTGACTCCACTTTCAAGGAACTATGAACCTGCACACCAAGGTCTCTTTGTTCAGCAACACTCCCCAGGACCTTACCATTAAGTGTATAAGTCCTGCCCTGGTTTGCCTTTCCAAACTGCAGCACTTCACATTTATCTAAATTAAACTCCTCTGCCACTCCTCGGCCCATTGGCCCATCTGATCAAGATCCCATTGTACTCTCACGTAAACTTCTTCGCTGTCCACTACACCTCCAATTTTGGTGTCATCTGCAAACTTACTAACTGTACCTCCAATGTTCACATTCAAATCATTTATATGAATGACAAAAGCAGGAGGCCCAACACCGATCCTTGTGGCACACCATTGGTCACAGGTCTCCAGTTTGAAAGGCAACCCTCCACCATCGCCCTCTGACTTCTACTTTCGAGCCAGTTCTGTATCATACCAATGTGCTAATGCAAGAAGTGGAACTTCAGGTGTTTCTGGAAGAATTTTCCTCTGGAACCATATGCTGTATCATACATGTACAAACGTCAAAGCTCTCAAGTATGAAAATTTAGCCTTGACTTTTGTTTGTCTACATGCATTTAAAAAAACAAAGCAACTAGCGGAATGGAATTTACTAGTGGAATAGTTGGCAGAAGTCAACTGAAATGTTCCATCTTTGCCAGCTGCTTTTGTGGTGACAGAGGTCTCCCTCAGATGATGAATTATGTGGTGGTAGGCAATTCTGTGATAAGTGTCACTGGCTCAGGAGACCCACTCTTGCATAGCAGACTCTGCTGCAGACTGAGAATGTTTACAATTTGTTAGTCGGTGTTCTCACTGTGCTCTCTTTTCAACCTGCTAATCATTTCATTTCTACCCATCTCAAATGGAGCCAGTGTGAATGTCATTGTCTCAACCATGAGTTTTTGCTTACAGTATTAGACCTAATCCTCTAAGTTGGTGATTTTGTCCTTTCAATAATAGGTCTGAGGTTGCAAGGATGGAAATTGTTCTGCCCTTTCTTTAGTCTAGCATACGTAATCCAGGCCTCACCGCTGTACAGTAGTCCACTGAGGACGTGGGCTTGCTAGACTCACAGTTTGATGTTCTCAGTTAGGTTGCCCATTGTTCTATACTCTCTTACTGAACTTGACCTTCACAGCTTGCAGCTTTTGTGGCATGTGTGTTGATTTCTGCATCAAGTGATAGGTTGTTGCTGATGGTGCAGCTCAGATATGTGGTCATAACAATCTCCAGCATTATATTGTAAGTGGTAATAGGTTGCCCATAGCAACACTGTGAAGTATGACTTTTGCTTTCCTGATGTTGATAGTTCAGCCACTTCTTTTGTAGGTGTGAGAGTCTGTTCATTTGCTGCTGCAGGTGTTCCTCAGTATGCAAGGTTCACTCAATATTATCAGTGTTTAAGACCATTAAAACGTAGGAGCAGAACCAGACCATTCGACCCATTGTGAGCGCTCTGCCATTCATTTAAATGATGGCTGATCTGATAATCCTGAAGTCCATTTTTTTGCCTTTCCTTCATAACTATTATTTCCTGTACTGATTAAAAATTCTGTCTACCTCAGCCTTGCATGTATTTAACAAACCAAACTCGACAGCCCTCTGTATACAGCTTTCCACTCTTGAAAAGAAGACATTCTTCCTCATTTCCGTATTAAACAGATGATCCCCTTATTCCAAGATAATGCTTATTGGTCCTGGACTCACCTACAAAATGAAACAGCCTTTCTGCATCCAGCCTTTCAAGTCCTGGAAGATTGCCTCTCATTCTCATAAATTCCAATGAATAGAAGCCCAAACTACTCAACCTCTCCTTATAAGAAAAGCCTTTACTCGGTATAAGCCGAGTGAACCCTCACCGTACTGCCCCTTATGCGAGTATATCTTTCTTTAGATAAGGGGACAAACATTATTCACATTAGTCCAGGTGTGACCTAGGTCTTGCTATTGGTTTGGCAAGTCTTCCCTATTATTGAATTCTATTCCTTCGAAATAAAAGTCATGAACTTGACCCAGTGACAGCAAAGTAATGGCAATAGGTTTCCAAGTCAGACTGGAGTGTGGCTTGAGAGGGAACTTGCAGGTGATGGTGTTTCCAATTGTTTTTTGCTGCTTTTGACCTTCTAGGTTGTAACAGTTGTGATTTGGAAAGGAGCCTCAGTGAGTTGTTCCAGTCCATCTTGCAGTTCGTACATACTGCTGCCACTCGCATCACTGGTGGAGGGAGTGAAGGCTGAAGATGTTAGATAGGATGCCAGTCAAATGGGTTGCTTTGTCCTGAATAGTGTTGAGCTTTCTGAGTTTTGTTGGAGCTGCGACCACCACAGCAAGTGGAGAATATTCAATCACAATCCTGACTTGCACCTCATAAATGGAAGTCTGGCCTTGGGAAGACAGGAGGGGAGTTGCTAACCACAGAATTTCTAGTTCCTGACCTGTTCTTCTATCCACATTTTCATGTGGTCAGTCCAGATAAGTTTCTGGTTGATGGTAACCATCAAGATTCAGTGATGGTAATGCCATTGCATATCAAGGAGTGATATTTAGATTCTTTCTTGTTGCAGATTTCCTTTGCCCGGAACTTGTGTGGTACAAACGTTACTTGCTTCTTATCAGTCTTGCTGAATGTGAACACAGACTGCTTCAGTACATGAGGAATCACAAATTGTGCTGAACATTGCACAATCATACCCATTTCTGAACTTATGATGGGGACAAGGTCATTGATGAAGCAGTTGAGAATGGTTAACTCCAGGGCATAATCCTAAGGAACTCTTGCAGTGATGTCCTGCGGCTGACATGATTGACTTCCAACAATCACAGCCATCTTCCTTTATATTAAGTATGCCTCCAGTTAATGGAGAGTTTTCCCCCGATTCCCATTGACTGCGATTTTACTAGGGGTCCTTGATGTCATACTCTGTCAAATGCTGCCTTGACGTCAACGGTAGTTACTTGCAATTTCTCTCTGGATTTCTGTATTTTTGTTTATATTTGGACCAAGGCTGTAATAAGATTGGTAGCTGAATGTCACAGGTAGGCCAGACCAGGTAAAAATGGCAGTTTTCTTCCTTCAGTGAACCAAATGGGTTTTTTTGACAACCAATGATGGATTCGTAGTGGTCATTAGACTCTTCATTCCAGATTTTTAAAAATTGAATTCAAATTCAATCATCTGCCATGGCAGAATTTGAAGCCAGGTCCCAAGACCATTATCTGGGTCTCTGGATTAACAGTCCAGCAAGGATACCATAAGGCCATTGCCTTCCCCACATATTTCTTTGCAAGCACCTCTTGATAGCATCATTGATAATTGAGATTAAACTGATAGTTAAAAGCACAAATTGGCTGAGTTGGATGTGTTTTGCTTTTTGTGTGTAGAATAGACTTGGGAAGTTTTCCACATTGTTGGACAGATGCCAGCACTGTAGTTATACTGGAACAGGTTGTCGAAGGTTGGCGTGTGTTCTTGAGCACCAGCATTTAGTATTGTTGCCGTTTACAGTATCCAGTGTCTTCGGACAATTTTTGACATCATATGGAGGGAACCAAACTAGCTGAAGGGCAGCATTTGTGCTACTGGTGTTCTTGGGAGGGGACCAGGCTGGATAATCAACGAGGCACTTCTGGCTAAAGATGTTATAGGATTCTGAAATCCAATTTATCATTAATTGTAAGACTCATAAAAGCGAGGAGCAAATGTAAGTTATTTGGCCCTTTGTGTCTGGTCTGCCATTCAATATGATCGCAGTTGCTCCTCTATCTCAAAGCCATGTTCTCGCTTTCTTCCCATACTCCTTGATGCCTTTAATATCTAAAGGTGTATTAATCTCTTTCTTGAACCTTCCCTCCACAGTCTTCTGTTGTGGAGAATTCCACAGTTTGCCTACCTTCTGAATGAACCATCTCAGTTATAAATGGTTTACCCTGTATCTTGAGACTATGGCCCCTGGTTCTAGACTCCCCATCCAGGAAAACACGATCCCTGCATCTAGTTTGTCTAGCCCTGTTAGAATTTTATGTTTCCATCATCTCCTCTCTCATTCTTCTAAACTGTAGTGAATACAGGTGAAAAAAATTGCTCCTCATAGAGTCCTGTTATAGAACATTACAGCACAGTACAGGCCTTTCCGTCCTTGATATTGCACCAACCTGGTATCAGACTTGTAAACCTTTGCTGCTGTCTATCTATTGGAAGTAAAGACACCAAAACCGCACTCAATACTCCAAGCGTGGTCTCACCAGGGCACTTTACAACTGCAGTGAGATTTCTCTTCTTCTGAAGTCAAGTCTTCTTGCAATGAATGTCAACATGCTTCCTAACTGTTGCTGTAGCTGCCTGTCTACGATCATTGACCGGTGTACAAAGACACCTAGATTCCTTTGTACATCTGCACTTCCGAATATATTGCCACTTAGATAATGCTCTGTTTTTCTGTTTATGACACCAAAGTGTGCAACTTCATAGGGTCTGACCAAGTATGAAGCCACTCCAGGGTATGTGGGTTGTTAGACAAGGTTCACAAATTTACTAAGTAATCACAAGTTCAACAGATGTGACCTGTACCAAGGCAGTGGACCAGCTGGTGCACAATGATTCACTGGTTCTCGGGAAGCTGGGATGCTGCCTCTTCCAAAACTCTTCTTCTGTTTTTGTGATTCCAGAGGTGAGGGTTTTGTCTTATGATAAGAGATTAGGCCTAAATGGCACAACCTCTCTGGAGTTTAGAAGAATGAGACGAGATCTAATTGAAGAACATGAAATGCTAAAAACAATTGACAAAGTAGACGCGGAGAGGAACGAGAGATCATAGTTTTAGACTAAGGAGTAGCAGATTTAAAATGGAGATGAGGAGGAATGACTTTTCTCAAAGGGGCATGAATCTGTGGAATTCACCACCCTAGAGGGCAGTGGGTCCTGGGGCGTTGAGTAAATTTAAGGAAGAAATAGACAGATTTTTAATTACTAATGGGTTGAAGGGTTACAGAGAGTGGGCAGGAAAGTGGAGTTGTGACTGACATGAGATCAGATATGATGATATCAAATGGCAGAGCAGGCTCAAGGAGCTGAATTGCCTTCCCTGATCCTAGGTTGCATGTTCTTATGTTTTGTTGTCTGCACACTGTACCATATTGACCCTTCCCAAATCTAACTACAGCCTTACCAGTGCATGGTTCTGACTAGCTAGGGGAGGCATGTGCAGTGCGTGGTCACCTTCTCTTGTCCATACTTCTCTGATATTACTTCTTTAATGTGAATTCCTAATTAAATCAGACATATCTTATTGTACCTGTGTGTTAATAGATTAATCACTGTCAAATGGCTGCTCTTTGGAAGACCCCTATTGCGTGATATGTTTACTGCGGCTGTTGTGTTGGAATAACTAATTTACTTTTAATAACAGTTTGCAAAGATGTTTATTATTTTAACAAAGCAGTATCCAGTAATATAGAGGATTACACAGTGGGGAATACTTAAAAATCTCGATAAAGTGTGTGTGATGTAAGTAGATAGCTGTGGGCTGAGTAAAACAATCTGACACATTCAGTTGGTACATTCATGACTGATGTAAGTCAAAGGGATTGTGTCGTTCCAAATCTAATCAACCTCTAATAGATATTAAACCTCATATAAAAATATGTTAGATACTGGATTTGTATTAAATTGATATTTGTTTTATAATGGAGCTCAACTCCTAACTCCTACAATTAGAACATACTTTACAACTTTCTACATTGTTGGGTAGATGCCAGTACTGTAACTGGCTTGGAACAGTTTAGCTGGGAGTGTGGCTAGTTCTGGAGCATAAATCTTCAGTATTATTTTGATATACTGTCAGGGCTCATAGCCTTTGTAATATTCTATGCCTTCAGCATTTCTTGATAACACATGAAGTGTATCAAATTGGTCAAAGACCAGCCTCTGCAATGCTGGGAAACTCAGAAAGAGGCTGAGATGGATCATCCAATTCTGGCTGCAGGTTGATACAAATGCTTCAGCCGTACCTTTTACACTGACGTCCTAAGCTCTTCATCATTGAGAATGAGGAGCCTCCACAGTTAATTGTTCAATTGTTCACCACCATTCATGATCGGGTGTGAAAAGAGAATAGAGCTTAGATTGTGGCATTGCCTAGCCCTTTATATTGTATGTTGCTTCCACTATTTGGTCTGTAAGTGATCTTGTGTTGTAGCTTCATTTTTAGGCAGGTCTGCTGGTGCTCCTCCTTTACTGTCCATTGAACCAGTGTTGACTTCCTGACTTCATAGCAATAGTAGAATAGGGATATGCTGGGCCATGACATTGTAGATTGTGGTCAGATACAAATCTGCTGCTGCTAGTAGCTCACAGTGCCTCCTGGATGCCTGGATTTGAGTCTGGCAATTAGAAAGCAAATAGTATGTGTGCATTCAATGCAAGCAGAATTGAGTTCAGAAGAAGAGATGTCTGTCCACACACAATACAATAGATAGTATTCCCATTGTGAAGATGTTTCCATAATAAATATGCAATGGTCACTGTTACCAATACTGTTATGGATGGACATATCTGCAATAGATCAAATTGATTTTTCCCTCTTGCCTGTTCCTTCACCACTTGCTGGAGATCCAGTCGACCAGCTAAGTCCTTAAAGACTCAATCAGCTCAGTCAGTAGTTGTGTTACTGAGCCATTCTTATGGTGGACATTGAAGTCGCCCCCTCCCCAAGAGTACATTCTTGACACCCTTGATAATTCCACCAAGTGTTTAACATGGAGGAGTACTGATTCATCACCCGATGGAGGGAAGTAAATGCTATTGGGCAAGCAGTTTCCTTGCCGACAGTTAACCTAATGCCATGAAATTTTAAAGGGCCCAGAATCAATTTTTGAAGACTTCCAGGGAAACTCCCATCTGCTTTTTCCATTGTGCAGCCATCTCTTCTGAGTTTGTCCAGCCAGTGAGACAGGACATATACAGGGATGGTGGTGATAGCGTCTGGGACTTTGGGAGGAATGATTCTATGAATATGCCTATGTCATTTCACTAGTGTTTGGGACAGATCTCGATTTTGGCATAGTTCCCCAGGAGTTGGTAATAAGATGTTACAAGGTCAACACAGCTGTGTTGGCCCTTGTCACTTCCAGTAGACTGATGCCAGGTTTTCTGTTCAGTTCATTTCTTTGTAATGGTTTTGATACAACTGAATGGCTTTCTAAGTTGTTTCAGAAGCAAATAAGAGTCAGCTAGATGACGGAGTCAAACATAGGTCAGATGAGGTAAAATAGCAGAATTCCTATGGGACATTCGTGAACCAGATTAATTTTTATTACAATTATGAGATCCAGATTTCATTGCATTCAAATTTCACTATCTGTCATAGTGTGATTTGGACCCAAATGCCCAAAACATTGGCCTGGGGTTCTGGATTACAAGTCTATTGACATTCTTACCATGCCACTGCTGCTCCTTGTTTTCTCATGTAGGGATTTTTCCTGAAACCATTTTGACCATTCTAGTACTCCCCACCCCTCACCCCGGATATCCCTATTTTGAGTCCTCTGGTGAGATATTATTACCAAAAATATGACAAAGGAGTGCTCATCCTTTTGCACCAAGGAATCCAAGGTCAAAAGGATTGTAGCATCTTTGAAGTGAATGCCACCTTTATATCCCTTCGACAACGACTCAATGGCAGAAGTTTAAAGACATAGCTAGCATAATGTAAAAAGCACACTCCACGTTGTCACCTTAAACATCGATTGCAGTTTAACATTTAAAGGAATAATAAACTTGATTAATTTTCTGTTGTCTCTTCACTGAAGAACAGCTACTGTCATCCTAGTTCCATTTCAATGAATTGGGAATAGATTATCTTCACATTCAATCTTCTCCTTAAATAGAAAATACCCAAACCTCAGCTCTGCCCACAGCAATATGGCAGCAATATTGGATAACCTCCAATAAGATAGCAAAGACTTTCTTGTTCAAGGATTTGGTTGCCAGCTAGGTTTAATCATTTTATAGAGTCAGGGAGTCATACAGCATGGAAACAGACCCTTCAGTCCAACCTCTCCATGCCTGCTAAGTTTGCATGTATCCAAGAATGAGACTGATCATAAAAAGTAGTCCATGGTAAGTCTGATGGTGGGATGAAACTTGTTGATATCACTTTGTAGTTGTTTCAATGATTCCTTGCCATGGGTCCAGAGGAAGAAAATGTTGGTGAATCTGGTGTAAAGCATTGGTCAGTGATCCTGTGCTTGAAAATGTTGGCATATTGGTGTACAGATTTGGTCTCCATTGGCTGTTCCATGAATGTGGATAAGGAACTGCTTGTTGAAGGTGAAGATATTGTGGTCGAGGATGAAGTGAATGAATTGTAGGATGGTGCCTGGAGATTGGCAGTTGTTGGTATTGAGTACTGAGGCTGTTGCCTTCATCCCGTCGTTGTGGGGGATGCTGGTGTAGAGCGCCAAAATGCACATACACATATAAATCTATGGGGTGAAGTTGCATTTGCAGATTTGAGTTTGTAGTTACATCCTATTTTGTTCAGAAAGCACACAATCTGTAGACAGTCAGTCAATGTGGCAGTTTATAAATTCCTACTTTGGAAATAAAACCAGTCTGCCTCCAGGATGAGATACAAACAGACTTGAAACAAGGCCTCACACCTAAAATGCATTGTCTGACCTAAGGTGACAGCTTTATTCTGATAAAACCTGAAGTTATCTTTGTGGACTGTTTTACATATGAATCAACTAAAACCTGCACCTCCATTCTAACTGATTAAAGCCTTAATAGTCATCTAGATTTGTCATTTGTATGACTCTTTGATCTTTTACCATAAATTCTGTCTCTGACGTATTCTCTCTCACTAGCTGCCTGATGGAGGAACGAGGGCTCAAACAGCTTACAGTTTCAAATAAACCTGTTGGGCTATAACCCTGTGTCATGTGATTTTTGACTTTTAAATGTAACTGTCTCTTCCTGTCATAAACTAGCATTAGTCCCTTGTTTGATTCAGCAGAAGTTATTTTGCTGCTAACACATACATTCCCCAGGTATATTTATTTACTTATTCCCCAATCTCCCACACCCACCCTGAAATTCGGTTTCCTTTCCCTACTCTACCTTGCTACCTGACAAAGGAGCAGTCCTAATGAAAGCTAGTACTTCCAAATAAATCTGCTGCACTGTAACCTGGTGTTGTGTGATTTTTAACTTTGTCCACCCCAGTCCAACATCAGCACCTCCTCAGCATTGCTATTTTTTTATTATTCCTGTCCCACTACAAACTGAATTTCCAGGCTTTTCATTCCACTCCCCTCTTCTTGTCCAAACATGAAAAAAATCCTATCATTGTGCATTTGTCAGTGACACTCTGTACTCTCATCTTAAAGACCCCACATCCATCAGCTCCCCCGCCACTGTTCCCATACTCATGATCATTTTGTACTGTCAGCACATTGTCTAATGCCCCAGCACTTTGCTGCCATGATCCCAGTGCTAATGCACCTCATTTCCACCCTCCAACCATTCCACTATTCTCGTATTTCAGAAACAGTTCTAATCAAATCATACAAATTTACAAACCAAAATTAACTTCCACTTTGTCCCACTTGCATCAAATTCTGAATTTAGGTATTCTCTTTGTATTTCTTTGTGCAATAATAGTATAATTTGGGTGTTAAGCTGAACGAATTGCAAATGTTTCACAGTCCTGCATGTATTAAATGCTACTGGTCAACAACATCAGTCTCTTTCAAATTTATAACCTGTAACTAAAGATACTTATGCTTTTCAGAGTTGAAGGTACATTAAATTGTACATTAGATTGTACATTAAATTTTCAAATAAAATGTAAGTTAGTGGGAGCCCCAATCAATATATCTCGAAATGGATTAGACATTTATCAGCATACAATGTAAACCAGATGTATCAACTCAGGAATAACTTAAATCAGAATTTTTTTTGTACTTGTGGAATTGCATGCGATAAACATGATGAATTGGTGGCTTTTCAACTTGTCCATCCTGATACATAGCCAGTTTCGTACTTTAAACTAATTGGAATGCAGTGGTGTGGAAATCCCCTAGCCTGATAACTCATTCATCAGGTTTGATTCCGAATGGAATGCACAGGTAGTTCCAAAATGTTTTTCTGACCATTTTACAAACACAAGTGGTTTTTGTTTTCTAAAGGGGTTCTGAGAACATAGACTCTTTCCAATTAAACATTTTGCTGTGTTTTTTTCCAATTGGGCCACAATGCTGTAGCTGCGAATTAGTCCAAAGCTACCAATTTTAAGACACAAAATGTGTGGTCACAGTGTTTTCCAGCAGTAGCTTCTAGTTTGTGCAGTTCACTTTATAATTAAACTGAATGTGCAAGTAAAATGGTGCAGCTCTCATGTAGATGCACACCGGAATGAGACAGCAAATGACTTGAAGATCCACATTTGAAAAGGAGGTAAAAGGTATTAGCCTGATTGATGGGACTGCAGACCTTGAAAGGAAACACTTTTGTGTGTCTCACACTGGGAAGATTTGTATCTGGGCTAAAAGGACATGCTGGAAAATATATGCAATTGGCTAGGAGAGGAGGAGAAAAATATTTATCACAGTACAAGAATGATGGAAAATCACTTTTTCACAGCATGATTCTTCTTGTGAAATCACATTTCATCAGCAGGGATTTGGTAATTGGAGTTTGAAGGTCTTTTATTGGATTACATACTTTTCAAGCATTAAGTAAAAGAATGGTGTTTTTGTTTTGCAATTTCCACGTTTTGCATACCTAAACTTAATCCATAGGATGTAAGCCAGCTGGTACAGTGCATGTAATGCACCGGCACAAGGCTGACCTTTCACCCAGTAAGGTGCAAACTAAAAACATGACAACTCTAACTAGCATTTTGGAATTCTGTAGCTTGCTTCATTAATTTCACACTGCTACTAGAGATATATGAGACACAGCAAAGTTGTTTGGGCAGTAAATATAGGATGTTGCCTGCAATCACTGCTCAAAGATTTAATGTTGTGATTTGCACACGTTTTGTGTCTTAATTTACAGCTACTGATCACATAAGATGGCCAATTCAGTGATAGTGCAAGTATTAACAGCTTAATAAGGGAATATTTACTGTTTGTATTAGCTGACATTTGTTAATGAACTAGACTTTATTTCAACTGCTTAATTGAAATAAAACATGTAAAAACATCACCATGCTTCTAAGTCTTTAGGGGGTCTGTGCTCTGTATTTCAGATTTTGTAAAATTGAAAGATGATTGTGTGTATAAATCAAGGGTGCATCAAAATGCCTGTGTCAGAGTTCATTCCCCCACCCCCCGCCAAAAATTAAACAACAATCTATTGAAACAAGCAACAAAAACTTGAAAGCTGTGAGATAGGAGATAATTTAAAATGGAAAATGTGAAGTAAAAGAGAAACTACATCGTGTTGAAAATGACTTACAGCAGCAGGAATATTAAATGAAAATAAATGCAAGGAAAATAAATAAAATGGAGGGAATGTGAAAAGTTTGGCTAAGAGACACTGCAAGGTAGAAATATTTTTGCCAAATCCCAAGGGCAGGGGCCCATTAGTTATGCCCTCACATTCCAGAGATTAAGTGAGGCAGGTCAGGGGATTCTGAGTTCAGGAATGGAGGAGCCTCAGCCCTTGACCTTGTCCAACAGGTATGAGATTCTTGCTCCCTGTAAGGATGAGGGAAAGGGCTGTGAACAGGATGAGCCAGCTGACCACGGGGCACCATGGTGCAGAAGCGAGAGTATGTTGCTGGAAAACATACTCTGATCTCCGGCATCTGCAATTCTCACTTCCTCCACATGGTGCAGAAAATTGTTATGGGGATTCTGCTATTAGGGGGACAGATAGTATCCTTTGCGAGCTGGATTGGGAGTCCCACATGGTGTGTTCCCTGCCCAGTGCCAGGGTTCAGGACATCACCAACTGGCTTGAAAGGATATTGGAGCGGGAGGAAGAGGATCCAGTTGCTGTGGTCCATGTTGGCACTAACAACATAGGCAAGGCTAGGAAGGAGGACCTGTTTGGGGATTATCAAGCACTAGGAATGAAATTGAAGAACAGGTGCTCGAGGGTCATAATGTCTGGATTACTGCCCAAGCCACGTGCTAATTGGCATAAGGATAAGAAAATCGGAGAAGTAAACACATGGAATTAGACAGCCACGGCTGATAAAGGAAGTCAGGAAATGTATCAAGGAAAAAGAGAGAGCCTATAAAATAGCCAAGAGTACTGGAAAATCAGAAGATTGGGAAGGCTACAAAAACAAAGAGAGGATAACAAAGAGAGAAATAAGCAAGAAGAGGATCAAATATGAAGGTAGGCTAGATAGTAATATTAGAAAGGATAGTAAAAGTTTCTTTCAATACATAAGAAAGAAATGAGAGGCAAAAGTAGACATTGGTCTGCTCCAAATTCATGCAGGAAGGCTAGTGCTGGGAGATAAGGAAATAGCTGAAGAATGTAAAAGTACTTTACGTCAGTGTTCACAGTGGAAGACGTGAGCAATATCCCAACAATTAAGGAGAGTCAGGGGGCAAACTTGAGTATGGTAGCCATTACAAAACAGAAAGTGCTAGAAAAGCAAAAGATCTAAAGATTGATAAATCTCCTAGCCTCGATGTGCTACATCCTAAAGTTCTGAGGGAGGTGGCTGAGGAAATTGTGGAGGCATTGGTTGTGATCTTTCAAAAATCACTGGAGTCAGGGCAAGTCCCAGATGATTGGAAAATTGCTGCTGTAACTCCCTTGTTCAAGAAAGGATCAAGACGAGGGGTGGAAAATTATAGGCCAATTAGCCTAACCTCGGTTGTTGGGAAAATGATAGAATCCACCATTAAGGATGAGATTTCTAAATTCTTGGAAGTGCAGGGTCGGGTTAGAACAAGTCAGCATGGATTTAGTAAGGGGAAGTCGTGCCTGACAAACCTGTTAGAATTCTTTGAAGAGGTAACAAGAGGAAACCCAGTGGATGTTATCTATCTAGACTTTCAAAAGGCCTTTGATAAGGTGCCTCACAGAAGGCTGCTGAGTAAGGTGAGGGCCTATAGTGGTAAAAACAATGACTGCAGATGCTGAAAATCAAATACTGGATTAGTGGTGCTGGAAGAGCACAGCAGTTCAGGCAGCATCCAACGAGCAGCGAAATCAACGTTTCGGGCAAAAGCCCGTTCAAGGTGAGCTACTGGCATGGATTGAGGATTGGCTGTCTGAGAGAAGGCAGAGAGTTGGGATAAAAAGTTCTTTTTCAGAATGGCAGTTGGTGACAAGTGGTGTCCCACATGGTTCAGTGTTGGGGCTGCAGTTGTTCACTTTATATATTAATGATCTGGATGAAGGGACTGGGGGCATTCTGGCGAAGTTCGCCGATGATACAAAGTTAGGTGGACAGGCAGGTAGGACTGAGGAGGTGGGGAGGCTGCAGAAAGATTCAGTTTAGGAGAGTGGTCCAGGAAATGGCTAATGAACTTCAACGAGAGCAAATGCGAGGTCTTGCACTTTGGAAAAAAGAATACAGGCATGGACTATTTTCTAAACGGTGAGAAAATTCATCACCGACATTCATCATATGTTAGGCCGATCAATCCAGGTCGACATTTCGGGCAAAAGCCCTTCATCAGGAATAAAGGCAAAGAGCCTGAAGCGTGGAGAGATAAGCTCGAGGAGGGTGGGAATGGGGAGAAAGTAGCATAGAGTACAATGGGTGAGTGGGGGAGGGGATAAAGGTGATAGGTACAAAGGGGTCTGGGAGTGCGAGTCCAGGATTCTCTAAAGTTTGACTAGCAGGTTGAGTCCGTGATTAAGAAAGCGAATGTAATGTTGTCATTTATCTCAAGAGGGTTGGAATATAAAAGCTGCGATGTGCTTCTGAGACTTTATAAAGCTCCAGTTAGGCCCCATTTAGAATACTGTGTTCAATTTTGGGCCCACCACCTCAGGAAGGACATACTGGCACTGGATCATGTCCAGCGGAGATTCACACGGATGATCCCTGGAATGGTTGGCCTAACATATGATGAACGGCTGAGGATCCTGGTATTGTATTCATTAGAGTTTAGAAGGTTGAGAGGAAATCTAATAGAAACTTACAAGATAATGCATGGCTTAAAAAGGGTGGATGCTGGGAAGTTGTTTCTGTTAGGCAGGGAGACTAGGACCGATGGGCATAGCCTTAGAATTAGAGGAGATTAGTGGTGCTGGAAGAGCACAGCAGTTCAAGCAGCATCCGAGGAGCAGTAAAATCGACGTTTCGGACAAAAACCCTTCGTCAGGAATAAAGGCAGAGAGCCTGAAGCGTGGACAGATAAGCTAGAGGAGGGTGGGGATGGGGAGAAAGTAGCATAGAGTACAATAGGTGAGTGGGGGAGGGGATGAAGGTGATAGGTCAGGGAGGATGGTGGAGTGGATAGGTGGAAAAGAAGATAGGCAGGTAGGACAAGTCATGGGGACAGTGCTGAGCTGGAAGTTTGGAACTAGGGTGAGGTGGGGGAAGGGGAAATGAGGAAACTGTTGAAGTCCACATTGATGCCCTGGGGTTGAAGTGTTCCGAGGCGGAAGATGAGGCATTCTTCCTCCAGGTGGTGGTGAGGGAGCGGCGGTGAAGGAGGCCCAGAACCCCATGTCCTCGGCAGAGTGGGAGGGGGAATTGAAATGTTGGGCCACAGGGCGGTGTGGTTGATTGGTGCGGGTGTCCCGGAGATGTTCCCTAAAGCACTCTGCTAGGAGGCGTCCAGTCTCTCCAATGTAGAGGAGACTGCATTGGGAGCAACGGATACAATTAGAATACCTTAGAATTAGAGGGGGTCAATTTAGAACAAAAATGAGGAAACATTTCTTTAGCCAGAGAGTGCAGTGGAGGCCGGGATGTTAAATATCTTCAAGGCAGAGATTGACAAATTCTTGATCTCGCAAGAAATTAAGGGATATGGGGAGAGTGTGGATAAGTGAAGTGAAGTGAAGTGGATAAGCTCATCAACCATGATAAAATGGCGTAGTGGGCTCAATGGGCCGAATGGCCTTACTTCCACTCCTTTGTCTTATGGTCTTATTCAGGGGACCATAATTTGAGTGACATTGAATATCTGGCAGGACTTAACAAATCAAGAAGTGACAACTATAGGATACTTAATTGGTCCACTTCACCACAGGACAAGGCCACCTTGATTACATCTCATAAATCAGAATTTGTCCGACTTGGTGGGTGAAGTGGGACATGTATGTTAGAATCTAATGGTTAAATTTCTTGCATCGGTCTTTAAACAGAGGAACATTTAAAATGAGCTAAGAGTATCTTATGATGTACAAAAATCATCATTGTAGATAGATGGGATGATATTGGTTTTGGCCAGGAATGTTTAAGTACCCTAGAATACATAAAACTGGATGAAATTGTTGAACACTTATGAAATAATTAGAATCGGGGAAGTGAGCATTGATATTTTAACAGGAAGGGTGTGATTGATTGTTTGAAGGAACTACAATGTATAACTAAAAGAAATGTAGACATCACATTTTATGGATTTCCAATGGATTATATAAGAGATTTGTTACAAAACATAAGTCTGACATTGTGCAACAGCCTGAATAGTACAATGGCTAGGGAACAGAAATCAAAGCCTTATGGCCAAACAGATGCTGGTGAATTGGTGTGCTGCGAAAAACGGTATTTCAAAGCAATCTATACTGCAGTGTCTATTCATTTCATTTCATTTGAATTTGTAGTTTTCATTAATGTAAATATTAAATGCCAACCTTTGCCTGGAATAGGATAGGGAATTAAATAGAGATGATGGCAGAAAGTTGGAATTTAATCTTCGATTACAAAGAAAGAAGGCAAATTAACTCATTCCTTATATTCTGGCAGATGGGGCTTGTGGTGATCCTCCTGAATCATAGGATGTTGTCTGACATCAAGGTGACAGAGACAGCAGATCAAGTGAGGGTATGACCATTATTGATTATGTGCCTTTATCCATGATTTGGTGCTTCTTTATTCAGACAGCATTATTGGTTCCATGGATTGTATAAAAATCCTAAACTCTTTGAGATTGCACCTTTGTTACTGTTAATGAATTTTCTCTGTGCATTCTATTTTTTCACAATTATCAGAGAACATGTTACAGACTGATAACTAAGTATTTTCTTCACAGCAACAAGCAATTAGAAACTCATTCAAACACTCTTTAACAAGAGGGATGCTTAACAGTCACAAAACAGACATGCAAATTCACAATAGAGATTAATTTGGTCTAATTACTGGTTTTGCCATCAATTTTCCACTTGGGTAGTGCTACTAAACAGCTGTGATAAATTCACATGTAAAAACAGGACCAAGCAACAATTAAGCCTAAAGTACATTTCGTGGCCAAGAAACAATTTTCTAGTGAATGTGAACAGCATGAAATTTGTGCTTCACATTGGGTAATTGTGTTCCAGATTACAAACACATCTGTGGTTAAAATAGTAGGCTATATTCAGATGGTGCATCATTTTAAATTACAGGATTTCACATCTTTTAAAAGTTTTACAATTTGTTGAATAATGTCACGTAAGATGTTCTTGGCTACTTTATCTCTGCTCATAGTATCTTGTGATTAAGAACATAGTAACTATGAGGCAGGAGTAGGCCACCAGACCTCTGATTCTTCTCTATCATTTAAGAAAATCATGACTGAACTCTTTCAACTCAACTTTCCTACCAAATCCCCATATACTTTGAATCCTTAACATTTAAAAAAATCTATTGATTTGGAATATACCTGTCAGTAGAATCCATAGCCTGTTGACGTAAAGAATTCCAAAGACTGTCAATTCTTTGAATCTCAATCCTGAATGGCTGACTCTCTATCATCAGATGATGGTCCCTAGTTTAGACTGCACAGTCAGAGGGAATACCTTCTCACATCTACACTGTTATTCCACTGACTGATTTTGTGTTCGTGATACCTCATGTGATCAGACATTAATTCTTGAAGTTGTCCTTTGTTTAAAATCAAAACTAAGGTTTGCCTTATTCAATGCATAACTTGTAAGTTAATAATTCAGTCTTCTCTCACTTTACAAATCTCTTCTGTATTTGCATGTTAACAGTAAATTAACAATTGTTTACAACTTAACCTGCTTATTGAAGGTAAGAAATTTGCTGGAAGTTTTAAATGAGGCAGGTAGAAAGGTATTCATCTGGGAAAAAATGCCAGCTACTGTCATAGCTAAAACAAAATGATACGTGAAATTCCTTATACATGACAGTTCTATTATCTCTTTTGATAATTGTGGATTATGAAAATATAGCTAAATTGTTGCCATGGTTCTGGCGGGGAGAAGTAACTATGGACTCATTTAATCCAAGTTGACTGTGTGGTGCCGGAAAAGCACAGCATGTTACGCAGCATCCGAGGAGCAGGAGAAACGATGTTTCGGGTATAAGCCCCTCATCAGGAATGAGGCTTGTCAGCCTGGGGCTGAGAGAGATAAATGGGAAGGGAGTAGGGTGGGGGGGACAGTAGCTGAGAATGCAACAGGTAGATGAAGGTGGGGGAGAAGGTGATAGGTAGGGAGGGTGGAGTGGATAGATGGGAAAGATAATGGACAGGTCAAGAGGGTGATGTCAAGTTGGAGTCTTGGGACTGGGATCATGTAGGGGGAGGGGAAATGAGGTAAATTTCTGTTGGATGTGGAAGGATCCTTGGGGGCTTTGGATGGAGGTGAGGGGGACATGTGGGCACAAGTTTTGCACTTCCTGCAGTGGCAGGGGACGGTGCTGGGAGTGTGATGTAGGCTGGTAGGCTGGTGAGGGGGAGCAGGGTGTGTGGATCTGATGAGGGAGTCTCAGAGAGAATGGTATCTTTGAACACAGGTAGGGGTGGGGAGGGACCACGGCAATTCTGTCCTTGTTGCGTTGTGAAGGATGGGGTTCAAGGGCGGAGGTTGGGAAGTGGAGGAGATGCACTGGATGGCATCGTTGGCCACGTGGGAGGGGAAATTGCGATCTTTGAAGAAGGAGGCCCACTGGGATTTTCTAAGCTGTCCCTCGTTAGATCCATACCCCCCCCCACCGGTCCACACCCCACTCCCGACACCCTCCCCTTTCACATCCAACAGAAATTTACCTCTACCTCCACCAATGTCATCTACTGTATCCATTGCACCCGATATGGTATCCTCTACATAGGGGAGACAGAACGCCAACTTACAGATTGTTTCAGAGATCATCTCTGGGACACCTGCACCAACCAACCCCATTGCCCCGTGGCAGAACACTTCAACTCCTCCTCCGACTCTGCCAAGGACACGCAGGTCCTGGGCCTCCTCCATCGCCAAACCCTGACCACCCAATGCCTGGACGAAAAATGCCTCATATTCCACCTTGGGACTCGCAACCACATGGGATAAATGTGGATTTCACCAGTTTCCTCACTTCTCTTCCCCCCCAACGTTATCCCAGTCCCAAGCCACCATCTCGGCTCCGTCCTCTTGACCTTTCCAGCACCTTTCCCACCTATCCACTTCACCCTCCTCTCCAACCTATCACCTTCACCCTCACCTTCATCTACCTATCGCATTCCCAGTTACATTCCTCCCGAGCCCCACCCCCTCCCATTTATCTCTCAGCGCCCTCAGCCTACAAGCCTCACTCCTGATGAAAGGCTTATGCTCGAAACATCGATTCTCCTGCTCCTCGGATGCTGCCTGACCTGCTGCGCTTTTCTAGCACCACACTCTCAACTCTGATCTCCAGTATCTGCAGTCCTCACTTTCTCCTCCTGATTCAGGTAATCAGACTGAGTTTGTTAGGGAGATTCTCCACAAGCATGACCTGTACAAGACGTTATCCATGGCTCTAAGGATGATGGTAGGAAATGCATGAAAGGCACACAAGACATTTCCTGACTTACTATTTCCCAGATCTTCAAGTTCCTTCTACAAATTTATGCATCAAACAGTATTCTTTTCTTAGCTGTTTTAAACCACACTTTGATCCCCATGCATTTACTCCTCTGATTTTTCTGCCTTCCTTTCTTCTCTTCCTGCATTCTATATGTAAACCCTTATACTTTGGCTGCCACTTTCAGTACACACCGCATGAAATGTCACCATTTTTCATGTCTGAAGCTGTCAGAGCTTTAGCCTCAATAGCGATCCTTGTCCAATTTCCATCGGCAACATTCCATTTGTGATCAAGCAGCATTTTAGCACATTTCCCTCGTAGAAACTAGTCTGAGCTTCCAGTACATTTCCACATGTGACCATTTTAACTAAAAGTTAAGTGGCCAGAGGAACAAGAACCTAGTTTGAAACTAAGTCATATTTGGTTGTGTTGTCAGACCTCACAAGCCATTTTCTCTGTGAGTGACTGAAACTTGTACAATTTTGAACCTGCCAGTGGAAATCAGAGTGAGACAGCTTCAACACGACAAGAGGCCCAGGTATGCTTGTGATAAGATAAGCTCATTGACTGCCACAGCTATCTTGCCTGTCCATCCTCATAACCTGCTTTTAGTAAGGAATACATTCCATTCTTTCAATTTCTTTGTCACTCTACATTTGTTCTATTGATGCAACTATTCATACCACTGTTTCTGATTCCTCTCCCCTAGGCCAAATATATCGTTCCATTTCTTGCACTTCTGTCCCATCTTTTTCTCCCCACTCCCAGAACCACTTTGAGTTTTCTTTGTCCTCACCTTCCACTTTACCATTCACCCATTCTCTGCTTTTTCTCCTACCTCCACTGTGATGCCCCCGCTAGACACATCCTGCCACACCCTCCCAATCCATTCAGCATTCTGAAGAGTCTGTTCTTTCCATAACATCCTGGTCCGCTGGTCACTCATATCCAACAGCCTCTGTACTTCCCAGAGCCCATTCCCATGCAAATACAAGAAACGCTACTGTGGAAGAATTGACCAAAATTGACACAATACTGTATAGAAGCCATTTTTGTTGCAACGCAATTTTTGCAGTAAGATTTCTAGCCTGCTTGTGCAGTCTGAGACCTGGCTGAGGAATTCTGTTTTGATAAGCCTGACCTTGCAACTACAAGATGTTCCGGCTTCTCAGTGTCACTAGTTCTGTCCCAGAGAAAGATGTATTGTTTCTTTCTGTCCCTTATTACTAAATCTAGCCTATCTCAACCTGGAGTATAAGGTAACCTTCAGTTTTGTAGACATTAAGAAATGTAGGTCTGGACAATATATGGGAACCTTATGACTGCCTCTAGGTTGTGTAATTAATGGGCAGTGGGGTTGTATTTTACTATATAACTTGTAACATTCTGTATTTCTTTGGAATTGTGTCGGACTTTGTTCTGAATGAAGATGTAATTCCCCATGGCCGTGGATTAAAGCTAGTTGATTGCTCAAGGTCTGCTCTCCTGACTATTTTGTTTTAAATGATTCGGCACAAGATTTATCTTTCTCCAACAGCTACACTTCCCCTTATACCATCTTGTTTCTCATTGTCCAAGATGCTAAACACCTCTTCCAGGTCCAAATGTGTACTTCTTTTGATTTAGTGTTCAGTCTTCACTGGTCTACGATGTGGTCTCCTCATGTGGGGATTGCTGTATGGAGCACCTCTGTTCAGTTTGTAAACATGACCTGGAGCTGCCATTCACTCTTCATTTTCATTCTTGTTCCACATCCACTCTGACGTTTCTGTCCTCGGCCTCCCTCCCTGTTCCTTTGATGATCAATGGAAACCCAAGAAACAGCACCTCATCTTCTGATTAGGTGCTTAACAAATTCCTGGACTCATCATTGAGTTTAATATTTCATGTCATGACATCTGCCTCCATTTTTGTTTTCTGTTTTTTTCTTTGTTTTTGGAAGGCAGCTATTGAACAATTATTCCACTTCTCCTTTTATACCTGCTCAAGGCATAGTCTCTGCTTCTTTCGTTGTCCAATTACCATCTTCTTTTATTTTGCATTATCATTCTTTTTCCAATCTAATCTCATCCACTTTACACCTGATCATAGACTTTCCCTTTTGTTCTATCGTTCCTTTTATATTCACTTTAAACGTGTCACATATTTAACTATTCGGCTTTACATTACCAAACTGAAATATTAACTCTGTTCCTTTCTTCACAGATGCCACCAGAACTGCACTTCCAGAAAGTTCCATTTGTGTTTTGCATTTCCAGCATCCACAGTATTTTGCTTTTGTATAAGTTTTCTATTCTTATTTCCAAAAGTTCGTCTGAGCTTTGATTAGCAGGAATTGTCCTCCTGGGTCTCTCTTCCTTTGGCTTAGCTCCCCTCTTTTATTTCAACCTTTATCGATTTTCAGTCCATTCCATTCTTACTTTTTTGGGGTTTATTTCCATGGGTCCCTGCTGGCACCTGACCACACTCAGCTTTTTTTCCTGCTGGCTGGCTGTGAGCCGAGGTCAATATTGGAGCATTTTTGCGTGTTCAGAGAACTCGATTCCTTCATGTATTACACTCTAATGAGAGGCAGTGGGCTGCTGGCCATTTAGTGGCTCCTCCTCTTGTGTCAGCCATGGCTCAATGATTAACAACTCACCCCTGAATCACAGTGTTCTAGTTTTGAGTCACACTCTGAAGCCTGAGTACAAAATCCATGTTCCCAGTCCAATGCCAATCTGAGGTAATGCTATTGTGGTGCCATTTTCCTTTTGGTTGAAACCTCAAACTAAAGTCCTCTCTGCCTATCAAAGGTTCAATGGCATTACTTTGAAGAATAGCGGGTGGTTTACCCTTTGATATCCTGGCCAATATTTATCCCTGAATAAACGTCACAAAATATATTACCTGGCTATTATCACATTGCTCTTTCTGAGAACTTGTGTATACAAATTGGTTGCTGCTTTTTCTGCTCTCAAATTTAAACTATGCTTCAAAAATATTTCACTTGGACACATTGAATGGTCATGAAAAGTGCTTTTTAAATCAAAGTCTTACTTCCTGAATTTCTGTCACAATTACAAAATAAATATAACTTCCTTCAATATCAATTAATAGTCTTTCATTATGATTGGGTATTGTTCATGAAAAGGCTATGTGAGTCACCCTCGTGGAAATAAACATACAGTTTGAAGTGTGAATACTCTATATACAGATTAACTCATTCAACTGCAGCAAAACAATAATTTTTTAAATATCTCTTATATAATAACTTTTTACTGGGAGGAAAATCTGAAGATCTTGAAAAATGGAAGCATTATCTTTACCTCCTCAGGCTGTACACAAATTAAATAAATATCTGCAGCGTCGTTCATAATAGCTGCTTAATACAATAACTATTCTTTCATTTTATGTAAGGAAGAAAACCTCTTTTAATCCATGTTATGTTTACAAATATGAAAGGGTTCAGCATGCACCAGTATGAAGTGATGTGAAAACTTGAATAATTTGCCTAATGTTAATAAACTGTGAATTGTAACAGAGAACACCTCGGGGACACTGCACCAACCAACCCAATCGCCCTGTGGCTGAACACTTTAACTCCCCCTCCGCCAAGGACATGCAGGTCCTTGGCCTCCTCCGTCACCAGACCATGGCAACACGACGTCTGGAGGAAGAGCGCCTCATTTTCTGCCTAGGAACCCTCCAACCACAAGGGATGAATGCAGATTTCTCCAGCTTTCTCATTTCCCCTCCCCCCACCTTATCTCAGTCCCAACCCTCGGACTCAGCACCGCCTTGTTGACCTGCAATCTTCTTCCCGACCTTCCCCCCCCCCCCCCCCCCCCCACCCCTCCTCCGGCCTATCACCCTCACCTTAACCTCCTTCCACCTATCGCATTCCCAACGCCCCTCCCCCAAGTTCCTCCTCCCTACCTTTTATCTTAGCCTGCTTGGCACACCCTCCTCATTCCTGAAGAAGGGCTTATGCCCGAAACGTCAATTCTCCTGCTCCTTGGATACTGCCTGACCTGCTGTGCTTTACCAGCAACACATTTTTCAGCTCTGATCTCCAGCATCTGCAGTCCTCATTTTCTCCCTGTGAATTGTAACAATCAATATTTCTCGAAAAACATGTCCACCAATGTTGACTGCTCCACTGTGAGATGTCAGCCTTAGCTCAATGTTATTCCTCTGGTCTCTGTATCAATAGATGGTGGCTGAAGAGGCAAGCACATGTAATCCAGGCTGAGACTTTAATGTAGTAGTGAGGGAGTGCTTCATTGTTACAAATACTCTCTTCTAGATGAAAGGTTAATTTAAATCTACTTTCTTGAATGTAACACAATTTGAAAAAATCTGGTTTCTGGCCTGAATCTTCCCCTGAAACAGAACATTAAAATAGGTTCATTACCTTGTTCCTGAATGCATTACCTTGCTGTGTGTAAGCTTCCACGTGTGTCAAAGCTGGTCCTTTAACAAGGTAGTGCTGTCCTTGGCTTTTTTGGTTGTAAATGACGCATACTCTGAAAATTCTGAGGTTGAAGGGTTTTAGGGCCAATTTGATTATAGTTACAGATACCGTTCAAGTTAAAAAATAACACTTGAACAATGAAAGGGGAGCGGCCAGTTCTCCAAGCTTAGCTTTTCTCTGGTTTGGTAGGTTTTCAACAATAATGTGGAAAAAAGTTGCTGGATCCAAAGAAGCGGTGTCCAGGCTGGTCTTTTCTCTTTGACTTCTATCCTGTAAGAACCTGTGTTTGATTTTACCTTTTGTGCCAGGGGTGTTTATGGGGGATTGTTGCAAGTATTTGGGGCAGTATCATTAAGTTGGAATGATCTGTTGGGTTTTCAGAGAGGTTAAGTTATTTGGCATTCTATTTCCCATTCTATTCACCAGCGGCATTTCTTCTGGAATATCCACTGTACACCTGCTTAAAATAACTAGCAAAATTAGGGTCTGGGCTACCTTCTTGAAATGTTTTGATGGGGTCTGGTCTGGTCCATAACACATGTTATGTTGAAAATGTTTTAAGGAGTACTTTTATGGCTGTGAAGTGCTTTTATATTTCCAGAAGTCCTGAAAGGTGCTAAATGAATGTACATTTTCTTCCTTTACCATGTATAGAGGACATGAGGCCCATAGAGACAAAGGGAGGAGGGTCACAAGATTTGGTTTGTTCTCTGAGTAAGGATAATAAATGAATGAAGAATATCATCCTTTGATAAATTTCTATACCAGTGGCTTCCCTGCACTCCCAAGTAGCAAAATAAGGTAGTGTGTGCAGAGAGCGGAAGAATGGAGCTTGCTGGGAAGGTAAGGGTTTCTATAAAGGGACCTGCCTTTGCATGCCAGCGGCCTTTTCGGGTTCAGGCAGTGGGAGCAGAGAGTGGAAAAAGTGGAGCCTGCTGGGAAGGTAAGGGTTTGTTTTTTAAGTGGGGAGATTGAAGAACTCATAGGCTGGCAGATTTTGGTAAAATGTAGCAGGTTGTTGTTATGGGTGACTTCAACTTTCCCAATATCAATTGGAATCTCCTTAGTGCAGATGGTTTGGATGGAGCCGTTTTTTTCAGGTGTGTTCTGGAGGGTGTCTTTACTCAGTTTGTAGCCAGGCCGACGAGGAAAGAGGCCATTTTGGATTTGGTGCTCGGCAATGAGCAAGGACAGGTATCAGATCTAGTGGTGGGAGAACACTTTGGTGACAGTGACCTCAACTGCCTCACATTTACCATAGCCTTTGAGAGGGAAAGGAGCAGTTACCATGGGAAAATATTTAATTGGGGAAAAGGAAATTATGACTCTATCAGACAGGAGTTGGGAAATACAGATTTGGAGTAACTGTTCCACAGAAAGGGCACAACAGACATGTGGAGACTGTTTAAGGAGCAGTTGTTGCGAGTGATGCATAAATTTGTTCCTCTGAGACAGGAAAGAAGGGGTAAGATTAAGGAGCCTTGGATGACGAGAACAGAGCAGCTTCTTGTCAAAAGGAAGAAGGCAGCTTACATAAGGTGGAGGAAGCAAGGATCTAGCACAGCCTTAGAGGATTATAGGCTTGCTAGGAAGGAGTTCAAAAATAGACTGAGGAGAGCCAGGAGGGGACACAAGAAAGCTTGGCAGGAAGAATTAAGGAGAACCCAAATGCATTTTACTCATACGTGAGGAATAAGAGAATGATCAAAGAGAAGGCCGGGCCAATCAGAGATAGTGTAGGGAACTTGTGCGTGGTGTCTGAGCAGATAGGGGAAGCCCTAAATGAGTTTCTCACTTTGGTTTTCACAAAGGAAAGGGACCTTGTTGTGAATGAGAACTTTGAGAAGCTGGGAAACAGGCTTAAACAGATCAGGATTGATGAAGTTGATGTGTTGGAAATTTGGACAAACATTAAGATTGAGAAGTCCCTAGGGCCAGACCAGATTTATCCTAGGTTGCTCCGAGAAGCGAGAAAGGAGGTTGCTAAGCAGCTGGTGAAGATCTTTGCATTCTCACTCTCCACGGGTATTGTACCGGAGGATTGGAGGGAGGCAAATGTTGCTCCTCTTTAAAAGAAGGGGAATAGGGAAATCCCTGGCAATTACAGACCAGTCAGTCTTATGTCTGTGGTCAGCAAGGTTTTGGAAAGAATTCTGAGGGATAGGATTTATGACCATTTGGAAAAGCATAGCATGATTAAAGGCAGTCTGCATGACTTTGTGAGGGGCAGGTCATGCCACACACATCTTAATTGAGTTCTTTGAGGAGGTGAAAAGACAGGGTGATGAAGGTCGAGTAGTGGATGTGGTGAATATGGACTTCAGCAAGGCATTTGATAAGGTTCCCCATGGTAGGCTCATTCATAAAGTCAGGAGGTGTGGGATACAGGGAGATTTGTCTGTCTCCATTCAGAACATGGTTGGCTGACACAAGGCAGAGAGTGGTTGTAGATAGAAAGTATTCTGCCTGGAGGTCAGTGGTGAGTGGTATCCTACAGGGCTCTGTTCTTGGGCCTCTGCTCTTTGTAGTTTTTATAAATGACTTGGATGAGGAGGTTGAGGGGTGGGTTAGTAAATTTTCTGATGACACAAAGGTCGGAGGTGCCATTGATAATATCGAGGGCAATTGCAGACTGCAGCGTAACATTGACAGGATGCAAAGCTGGGCTGAGAAATGGCAGATGGAGTTCAGCCTGGATAAATGCGAAGGTTGAACCCGAATGCTGAATATAGGATTAAAGACAGGATTCTTGGCAGTGTGGAGGAACAGAGGGATCTTGGTGTTGAAGTGCATAGATCCCTCAAAGTTGCCACCCAAGTGGATAGGGTTGTTAAGAAAGCATATGGTGTTTTGGCTTTCATTAACAGGGGGATCGAGTTTAAGAGCCACAAGGTTTTGCTACAGCTCTATAAGTCCCTGGTGAGACCACACTTGGAATATTGTGTCCAGTTCTGGTCGCCCTACTATAGGAAAGATGCAGAGGCTTTGGAGAGGGTGCAAAGAATCCGGATGTTGCCTGGACTGGAGGGCTTGCCTTATGAAGAAAGGTTGACTAAGCTTGGACCTTTCAGTCTGGAGAGAAGGAGGAAGAGAGGTGACCTGATCGAGGTATACAAGGTATTGAAAGGCATGGATAGAGTCAATAGCCAGAGACTTCTCCCCAGGGTAGGATTGACTGGCACGAGGGGTTCATAGTTTTAAGGTGTTAGGAGGAGGGTATAGAGGAGATGTCAGAGGTAGGTTCTTTACACAGAGAGTTGTGAACGTGTGGACTACGTTGCCGGTGATGGTGTTGGAAGCAAAGTCAGTAGGGACATTTTAGCAACTGCTGGACATGCACATGGACAGCAGTGAATTGAGGGGAGCATAGGTTAGGTTATTTTATTTTACATTAGGATTAATCCTCGGCACAACATCGTGGACTGAAGGGCCTGTACTGTGCTGTATTTTTCTATATTCTATGTTCTGTGTTCAGAAGTTGCAGTGATAATGCCAGAAATTTGAGGTTTAAGATTGTTTGGCAAACCTTTTCTGCATCTCTTGTGTGACAACGTTTATTTTTTACATGCTTTATCATCGGAGTTGAAGTTGAATTTACTCAGCAGAAATTTCATTGAGCCAACGATCAGGAGACATCAGTATGAGAGGTAATTTAACAAATTTATGTTATGTGACCTGCATTAACAGAATGAAATCAACAGCAAGATATTTATCACAGACCATTTGCCTCACAATGAAAAACCTACCTGTCAGCACAAACAGGTTCTCCTGATGCATTCTATTAAAATCCCTAATATTCTGAACACCTCTATTACATAGTTAATGCATGACTTAGCATCCTTTTTCAAAAAACCCTAATTAAAATAGGCCATAGAATATTTGTGCTTCAGTATATTGCTTTGTAGTCTGGAGTTGAAAGTGTGGTGCTGGAAAAGCACAGTAGGTCAGGCAGCATCCGAGGAGCTGAAGAATCAATGTTTCAGGCATAAGCCCTTCATCAGGAATGAGGCTTGTGGGCCGGGGGGCTGAGAGATAAATGAGACGGGGGTGGAGTTGGGGGAGAAGGTAGCTGAGAATACAATAGGTGGATGCAAGTAAGGGAGAAGGCAATAGGTCAGAGAGGAGGGTGAAGCAGATAAATGAGAAAGGGCAGGTCAAAAGGGTGGTGCCGAATTGGTGGCTTGTGACTGGGATAATGTGGGGGGAGGTGAAATGAGGCAACTGGGGAAATCCACATTAATCTCGTATAATTGCAGGGTTCAAAGGCGTAATCTGTGGCATTCTTCCTCCATGCGTCGGGTGGTAAGGGTTTGGCAATGGAGGAGACCCAGGACCTGCATGACCTTGGTGGAGTTGGAGGAGGTGTTGAACTATTTGGCCACGGGCTGGTGGGGTTAGTTGGTATGAGTGTCCCAGAGATGTTCTCTGAAACGATCCGCAAGTTGGTGTCCTGTCTTCCCGAGGAGACCACTTCGAGTGCAATGGATACTGTGGATGACATTGGTGGATGTATAGGTCAATTTTTGTTGGATGTGGAAGGATCCTTATGGGCCTTGGACGAAGGGGAGGGGAGTGACGTGAGCGCAGGTTTTGCACTTCCTGTGATGGCAAGGGAAGGTGCCAGGAGTGGGGTGTGGGCTGGTGGAGGGCATGGATCTGACAAGTGAGTCACAGTGAAATGGTCTCTCCAGAATGCTGGTAGGGGTTGGGTTGGGAAAAATGTATCTGATGGTGGGGTCCATTTCTAGGTTGCGGAAGTGGCGGAGGATGATGCGCTGTGTATGGAGGTTGGTGGGGTGGAAGCTGAGGACCGGCGGAGTTCTGTCCTTGTTGCATTGGGAGGGGTGGGGTTCAAGGGCAGAGGTGTAGAAAGTGGAGGAGACGCATTGGAGGGCATCATCGACCAAGTGGGAGGGGAAGTTGGAAGAAGGAGGCCATCAGGGATTTTCTAAGATAGAATTGATTGTCCTGGGAACAGATGCAGTGGAGGCGGAGGAATTGGGAATAATGGGTGGTGTTTTTGCGGGAGGTAGGGTGGGAGGAGGTGGGCTGTAATAGATGTCTGTGGTTAGTCAGTTGCCGGACATGGAAATGGAGAGGTCCAGGAAGAGGAGAGACGTGTCTGAGATGGTCCAGGTGAATTTGAGGTCAGGGTGAAAGGTGTTAGTGAAGTTGATGAACTGTTCAACCTCCTCGTGGGAGCATGAGGTAGCGCCGATACAGTTATTGATGTACCGGATGAACGGAGGTGGGAGAATGGTGCCAGTGTAACTGTGAAAGATGGACTGTTCCACATTCCTGATGAAGAGACAGCCATAGCTGGGACCCATGTGGGTGCCCATGGCTACCCCTTTGGTTTGGAGGAAGTGGGAGGATTAGAAGGAGAAGTTGTTAAGGGTGAGGACCAGTTCAGCCAGGCCGATGAGGGTGTTGGTGGAAGGGTACTAGTTGGGACAGCATGCGAGGAAGAAACAGAGGGCTTGGAGGCCTTTGCTGTGGCAGATGGATGTGTTCAGGGACTGGATGTCCATGGTGAAGATGACGCGTTGAGGGCCGGGGAAACAAAATTCTTGGAGGAGGTGAAGGGTGTGGGTGGTGTCCTGAATGTAGGTGAGGAATTTCTGGACTAACGGGGACAGGACAGTGTCAAAGTAGGCAGAGATGAGTTTGTTGGGACAGGAGCAGGCTGAGACAATGGGTTGACCAGGCCAGTCAGGTTTGTGAATCTTTGGTAGGAAGTAGAATCGGGCAGTGCAGGGTTCCTGGACTATGAGGTTGGAGGCTGTCAATGGGAGATCCCCAGAGTGATGAGGTTATAGATGGTCTAGGAGATGATGGTTTGGTAATGGGCCGTGAGGTTGTGGTTGAGGGGGCAGTAGGAGGAGGTATCTGTGAGTTGGCAATGATGTCCTGCAGTGCATCTTCTCCACTTCCCACACCTCCACTCTCAAACCCCAACCCTCCCAATGCAGAAGGACAGAACCCGCTCCCCCACCCCCCAGTCCTTTACTCCATCCCACCAACATCCGCGTACATCACATCATCCTCCGCCACTTCCACCACCTACCAATGGACCCCAACACCATATATGTTTCCCTACCCAACCTCTATCAGCATTCTGTGACTCCCTCATCAGATCCACAGCCCCCACAAGCCCACACCCCATTCCCGGCACCTTCCCCTTCCATCAAAGGAAGTGCAAAACCTTCGCCCACACCTGTTCCCTCACCTCCGTCTAAGGCCCCAAAGGATCCTTCCATATCCGACAGGAATTTACCTGTACCTCCACTAATGTCATCTATTGTATCTGTTACATCTGAAGTGGTCTCCTCTACTTCGGGGAAACAGGACACCATCTTGCGGATCATTTCAGAGAACAGCTCTGGGTTACCTGCGCCAACCAAACTCACCGCTCCGTGGCTGAACACTTCAGCTCCCCCTCCCATTCCCACATGCAGGTCGTGGGCCTCCTTCATCGCCAAACCCTAACCACCCGATGCCTGGAGGAAGAACGCCTCATATCCTGCCTTGGGACCCTGCAACCACACGGGATCAATGTGGATTTCATCAGTTGCCTCATTTCCCCTCCCCCCCACATTATCCTACTCCCAAGCCTCCAACTCGACACCTCCGTCTTGACCTGCTCATCACCTTTCCCATCTATCCGCTCCAACCCTCCTATCTGACCTATCACCTTTTCCCTCACATTTATGTACCTATTGCTTTCCCAGCTACCTTCCCCCCAAAACCCCACCCCCTCCCATTTACCTCTCAACCCTGACCCACAAGCCTTATTCCTGATGAAGGGCTTATGCCCGAAACGTCAATTCTCCTGCTCCTCGGATCCTGCTCTGCTTGTCCAGCACCACACTGTTGGCTCTAATCTCCAGCATCTGCAGTCCTCAGTTTCTCCTGGTAGTCTGGAGAGTTGTAAAAGAGTCTACTTTAGCAAAATACAAATATGAGAGCAGTTTGTTTAAATGTCAAGACTCATGTCACTTGATGAAGGAGGACTGCGCTGAAAGCTTGTGATTTCAAATAAACCTGTTGGGACTATAACCTGGTGCCATGTGACTTCTGACTTTGTCCACTGCAGTCCAACACTGGTACCTTCACATCAAACCTAATTCATGACCACACATGAACATTTTATCTCAGTGAAAATTCAATAAAGCTGCCTCAAATGTGTTAAATAAGCCACAAAATAAACAATGCTGGAAATATGTAGCTGGTTAGGCAACATTTGTGGAAACAGAAACATAAGGAATATTTCAGCTCAATGACCTTATATCAGTACTGAAAATAGGACTAAATATAATTCTAAGCTAGTGATAAGAGGGGAAAGTGGAAAATAAATACAACAGAAGGTCTATGATTGGATGAAAAACAGGTGAGGTTAAATCACAAAAGAATTGATGGTGCATGGCAAAAGTAATGGGACAAGTGAAGGAAGAAAAGATTTATCTGGAAGCAAGCATGTGTGAATGAAAGCATTATGATCAACTAGTTTCTGAAACCAAAAACAAAGGAAAAAGTGGTGCATGTGGAGTACAGTTGGACTCATGGCATCATGCCCATGTAAGAAATTTTCTGCCCATGTAAGTTTTTAACTCCGAAACAAAATCAACACATTAATTGCACTTCATTGAGAAACAAATGCAAATTTTCTATATACAGATTATCTGTCAGAAACTAGAAAACTCATACAAACAGCAAAAATTGTAATTGTAATTGTAATAACAGCAAAAAAAAGTAATAACTGATGTTGATATGGATGTTAACTACAGCAAATTGTTTTAACAGATGCATCAATGTTCACATTATCATAATAGTTGGCAAATGCAATATAATATGGGAACATTAATACAGAATACTAGCACAGAGGTGCAACAGGCAATAAGGAGGGCTAATAGAATATTGGCTCTTATAGGGAAGTCTTACTGTCATTGTACAAAGAGCTGGTGAGACCACACCTGGAGTATTGTAAGCAGTTTTGCTTTCCTTATTTAAGAAAACATATCATTTCATTAGAGGCAGTTCAGAAAAGGTTCGCTAGGAACATCCTTGGTATAGCTGGATTTTCTTTTGAGCAAGCACTGGAATTTACATGAATGAGAGGTGATCTCATTGAAACATATCAGATTCTTAAGGGGCTTAATGGGGTGAACACTGAAAGGATGTTTCCCCTCATGGGAGAGTGTGGAACCAGAGGGCATAGTCTCAGAATAAAGAGGCACTAATTTAAGAGTGAGATGAGGACTTTCTTCTCTGAAGACGGTAAGTCTTTAGAACTCCTTGCCCAGAGAGGGGTGTGCACAGGGTCCTTGTGTATATTTAAGGCTGAGATAATGAAATCCATGGTTATGGGGAAAAGACAGAAAAGTGGATGTGAGGAGTATCAGATCAGCCATGATCCTATTGAATGGTAGAGCAGGCTTGAGGGGCTGAATGGTCTACTTCTATTTCTTATGGTCTTATTGTCTTATAAGAAACTAGGCATGGATAAGATGGTATTCACAAATTATATATATGTATGTGTGTGTCCATTAGATTAGGTTCCCTACATTATGTAGGGATAGGCCCTTCAACCCAACAAGTCCACACTGACCCTCCGAACAGTAACCCACCCAGACCCATTCTCCTATCCTATATTTACTCCTGACTAATGCACCTAATGCTATGGGCAATTTAACATGGCCAATTCACCTGAGCTGCACATCTTTGGATTGTGGGAAGAAACCGGAGCACCCGGAGGAAACCTATGCTGACACAGGGAGAATGTGCATACTCCATGTAGACAGTTGCCCAAGACAGGAATCGAACTCAGGTCCCTGGCGCTGTGAGGCAGCAGTGCTAACCACTGAGCCACCATGCTGCCCATAGACTTTCCATAACATTCCCATTTTCCTCTAGATAAAAAATTATCCCAAACAGATGTACATGAATGTATGTAAGAGAGTGTTGTCAGTTGGATAATTATACTAACTAGTCAAAGACAGTCTACAATACTAACTATTCCAAATTCAGTACAACCCTTTGGAGGTTTGACAAGTTATTCTGACCTAGTGATCATTTACACATCATGGTAGGAGTTACATTGTACGTTTTTTGACAACTCAGTTGTCCTGCTGCTGTTTGCTTGCATTTAATACCACAGTGTTCTTCCTTACTCTCTTCGTGTATGATTGATGTGTCATAAGCTGATTTGAGTTAGCTTCTGTTTCTTTACAATGAAACACTGCGATCAGTAATGATTCCATATGATCTCGGCTTGTTCTGTATTCTGGACATTTTGGGGGGTATCCAGGTATCTGTATTTCTATCTCAGACTGTCTACCTAGCACACTGTTTCAGTGGATCTCTCCCTGCTCAGTTGTCATGTACCTCCTCTATTCTCCTCTGTCTTTGAAGAAGAATATCCTGAGTCTCGGAATGATTAGACATTGGTTGCTGGGCAAAGTCTCTCACTCTTGCCTTCCAAGCATCATTTGTGCTGGAGTTGGTAATCCCTTCTCCATTGGTGTTGTACAGGGATACAATGTGAAGACATTGTTTTGTTGCTTGACACTTAACAATTATTAATTTGACAATACATTTTATATATTAAGCTAGACTGTTTGAGCATGGATAATGGGTGACAACGTGACAATGGGTCACTACTCAACTAATGCATGTGTCTTGAAACAGTTTGTCAATGTACTGTGGTCCTGTTGTCAGACACTATCAGACACCATTCTGGGATGCTGGATAAGGTGAAAATAATACTCAGCATGTCAGTGACATTTAGGCTTGTTCTGTTGCTAATTTTCTGCATGATGGGAATTTTGAAGAAGTAATCTCTCACAAGGATGTAATCTTCCCTATTCACTATCGTCTATGGCTATTCTGGTCCAAGGAGTGGATAGAACATCATGTTGGCATAAAGACCATAAGATATAGGAGCAGAATTAGGCCATTCAGCCCATTGATCATGGCTGATGTGTTTCTCAACCCATTCACCTGCCTTCTCCCTGTAATCTTTGATCTCCTTACCAATCAAGAACCTATATATCTCTGTTCTTCAAGACACTCAGGGACTTGGCCTCCACAGCCCTCTGCAGCAATGAGTTCCATCAATTCACCATCCTCTGGCTGAAGAAATTCCTCTTCATTTCAGTTCTAAAGGGTCATCCCTTCACTCTGAGGCTGTGCCCTTGGGTCTTAGTCCCTTCTACTAGTGGAAACAACTTCTCCATTTCCACTCTGGAAAATAAGAAAATAACCCACACCTGTATTCTTCCCATCAAAGTGCATAACCTCACACTTTCTCACATTGTACTCCATCTGCCATTTCTTTGCCCACTCTCTTAGCCTTTCTAAATCCTTCTGCGGTGCCACTACCTCCTGATCACTACCTGTCCCTCCACCTATCTGCAAATCCAGCAAAAATGCCCTCAGTTCCTTCGTCCAGATCATTAACGTTTAATATGAATAGTTGCGGTCCCAACACTGGCCCCTGTGGCACTCCACTAACCACCAGCTGCCATCCTGAAAAAGACCCACTTATCCCCACCATCTGTCTTCTGCCAGTCAGCCAACACCTTTATTCAGGCCAACACCTTACCCCTAATACCATGGACCTTTATCTTACTGAGCAGACTCCTGTGTGGCAAAAGTCAAAGACCTTCTGGAAATCCACATAGATCATGTCTCCTGGCTCTCCTTTGTCTAACTTGCTCATTACCTCCTCAAAGAATTCCAACATATTTGTCATATTTTCATGACCTCCCCTTGATGAAGCTGTGCTGACTCAGCCTATTTTACCATGCACTTCCAGGTACTCCACAATCTTAGGTTAATAATGGACACTAAAACCTTGCCAATGGTTGAGGTCAGGCTGTCTTTTCCTGTCTTTTGTCTTTGTCACTTCCTAAGCAAGGGTGTCACATTAGCCATTTTCCAATTCTCTGGGACCCTCCCTGACTCCAGTGATTCCTGAAAGATCATCACCCATGCCTCCACAATTTTCTCAGCCATCTCCTTCAGAACTCTGGGGCACAGTCCATCTGGTCCAAGTGATTAATCCACCTTCAGATCTTTGAGTTTCCCCAGCACCTTCTCCTTAGTGATGACCACTACATTCACCTCTGCCCTCTGACTCTCTTGAAGTTCTGGTATACTGCTAGTGTTTTTCAACATCAAGACTGATGCAAAGTATTTATTCAGTTCATCCACCATTTCTTTGCTCCCCATTACTACCTCTCCAGCCACGTTTTCTAGTGGTCCAATGTCCATTTTTGCCCCTCTCTTACCTTTAATATATCTAAAAAACTCATGCAATCTTTTATATTACTAGCTATCTTACCCTTATATTTCATCTTCCCTTTAATATTATTTTAGTTATCATTTGCTGGTTTTTAAAGGCTTCCCAATTCTCTGGCTTCCCACTATTTATCACCACATTGTTTGTTTTTATACTGTCTCTGACTTGCCTTGTCAGCCACGGTTGCCTCACCCTCCCCTTGGTATGCTGTTTCTTCCATGAGCTGTACTTCTGCTGTGCCTCCTGAGTTACCCCAGAAACTCCTGCCATCCCTGCTAGACTCCCTTCCAATCAACTCTGGCCAGTTCCTCCCTCATGTTTTTGTAGTTACATTTACTCAATTGTAATACTGTTACATCTGATTCCAGCTTCTCTATCTCAAACTGCAGGATATATTCTATCATATTATTCTATAATATCACAGCTCCCTAGGGGTTCCTCCATATGAAGCTGTCTCATCAAGTCTGCCTCATTACACATCAAATCGGGAATTGCCTGCTCCCTAGTGGGCTCTACTGTGAACTGCTACAAAAACCCATCCTGTAGCCATTCCCCAAATTCTTTCTCTTTAGATCCGCTACCAACCTGATTTTCTCAGTCCTGCATTTTGAAGTCCCCCACGATGATTGTAACAGTGTTTTTCTTACATACCTTTTCTATCTCCTGATTTATTTTTCTGCCTACATCTTGACCACTGTTTGGAGGTCTGTAATTAACTCCCATCAGGATCTTTTTTCCTTTGTGGTTCCTCAACTTGACCCATATATATTCCATGCCTTCTGACTCTATGTTGCATCTTGCTTTCAAATTAATTTCTTTGCTGACTAACAAGGCAACCCCACCCCTCTGCTTATTTGCCTGTCCTGTCCACATGACATGTATTCTTGGATATTTAGTTCTCAACCCTGATCTCTCCCAGCCACATCTCTGTGATATTCACAATATTATACCTGTTAGTTTCAATCAGTGTGACAGGCTCATTTACCTTGTTTCATGTACCATGTGCATTTAAGTACAATGCCCTCAGTCCTGCTGGGGTCGATACGTTTGGCATGTTTTACATTGTTGAATATTCTGATTCATTCCTCACCGGATACCAACTTACATGCCTCCTGTGGCTTGCAACATCTTAGGGTGTTCACTACCATATAACATCCTTGGTGTGACATGAATTTAACAGCTTGGCATGATGCTTTTGGAATCAAGGTCTGTTTACCCTTGAAAGTGACTTCTCATGATCTACTGAGTTCTGTATGGCCAAAATGAACAAATGTTCTCAGGTGCATCCTAGAAGTAGTCAGGCCATTACTGGGCAATGATCAGTTGGAATTGTTGTAGTTGCTCATCTGCGGCAATTGACTGATTTAATTGCAGGACTTGTGCTCTGTTTCTTTGTGATGGATTTGGTGTGAATCTTATGAATTGTAACTATACCAAGATCCATGCACACCTGTTTCCCCACTACAACTAGACCATTGATAATCACTAAGTAGAAGACCTCAGGGAGCCAAGATGAGTTTGTATGTTGGCTCTGTAAGGTGATTCTGCCAATGCATGGAATTGGTGCTCAATGATATGCTGTGAGATTGCATCTTGTGGTGAGCCACTTGCTGTGGTGCATGTCTTTCAGGATGTGTGGTACTAACATGTAGACAATAGCTTCTGTGTTGATATTAGCTTTTAAGGTGTATCATCTTGCCTTTTCCTATCATATGGCATTAAAAGTTGTCAAAGTTTCTGGTCACATTACACTGTCGACATGGTGTATGAAGTGAACAATATGGAAAAGTTGGACAGCTTCCAAATTTTGCTTTTCACTTGGCTCACTCTATTTCATGAATGCATTTGCATCTTAATATCTTCCTTACTGCCAATATTATGATTTTGTACTGTCTTATTAATTACCTGTATTTTGTTCTGGGGTCTGGCATGGCCTTTGGAACTAAATTTCCAGTACATTATGACTCAATGTCCCTTGGTGCTACATATGTTGCAGATATCAAGAAAGGCTGGAGAGCTTTTGGTTTGATGTGACAAACTGCTTCTGCTGCAGTTTTGTTTGGTTTGGGTGCACATTGTTTACTGTAGCAGTAGTGTTGGCTACACCTAAAGGATGCAATTGTTGTTAGCCTACCACAATGGATTCATATGTACAACTATCTGACCTTAAGTAAGACATCAATAGTCAGCCCCATATTCTTGCCCAAGCCTTCCGAAAAGTTTTGACGAATGAACCTGTCTGACGGGTTCTCTTCAGAGAATGAATACTTCGCTGTAGCATCTTCCAATAAATGGGTCAATTGATTCTTGTCATTGCTGTCTCTATGAAATTAGTTGAGTCTGCTAATCCTGAAATTTATTCTTACCTTGAACTGGTCTTCAGGAAATTTCCAGGTCTTTTCTGGATCTTTCTGATTGTCCATGGAAAGGCCAGATGTGTAAATTTTGCAAAGCTCCTCCTTGCAAGAGCAAGCAAGATTTCTAGCCTCTTTTCTCAGGTCCATCAGTCACTTGATCTAAAATAGAACAACAAATGTTGTAATTGAGTAAATGCATCATAAGTAAGTATGCGCTTTTCATTTCCCTTTGGTGGTAAATTTACTCTTTTTTAAAGAAGTAGTGTGTCATCTCTATATTTCTTTAACTTGTTTTAATTATCTTTCCTTTTATTATGTTTCCATTTATTTTTTTCTCTGATGCTCCTCCTTTTCCAGCCTTTGTCCCTGTGGGACAGTGTTCGTTTAAGAACTGGAGTAAGGCCTCTAGCTTTTAAAAAGAAATTGCAGGCTTGTAGTAGCGGTTTCCAGTCTCTAAGTGACATGTAAGCCAAATAATACTTGCTAACATCATGTAGGTTTGTTCCGTTTTGGCACTGATGAGAAAAAGGAGATGGTGGAACTAACTAGTGCCTTGACAGAGGTAAGGCTTATAGTATAGAAAATGACTTCCGTAATGTTTCAAAAGTTGTATTTTCTAGTAGGAGAGTTTTGTAGTTATACTGTCAAGACCATTTAACTGTTTTTATAAATGAAAATCAGAAATGCAGGCTCTCAAGTATTCATTTCAAAAGAGTGAGACACATAATTCACTGGTACAAGCTTGTAGCCTTTGGTTTTAGTTGTATTGATCATTTCAGCCTTTTAATTTTTAAGTAAAGGGGTTTTTATGAATTCCTTGGTTTGGAGAGCAATGGTTTCCTGCTAGTCATAAGATCCAAACAGACCCTTCAGTCCAACTTTGGTTTAGGGTGAGAGGGGAAGGATATAAAGGGACCTAAGGGGCAATTTTTTCACGCAGAGGGCAGTGCGTGTATGGAATGAGATGCCAGAGGAAGTGGTAGAGGCTGGTACAATTGCATCATTTAAAAGGCATCTGGATGGGTATATGAATAGGAAGGGTTTAGAGGGATATGGGCCCAATAGGACTAGATTAAGTTGGATATCTGGTCTATACTTCCCATGGTTAATCCCTCTAACTTACCATCCCTGAACACTACGGGCAATTTAGCATGGCCAATCCATACAACCCGTATATCTTTGGACTGAGGGAGGGAACCAGAACACCACAGATACACGGGGAGAATGTGAAAACTCCACATAGACAATTGCCTAAGGTTGGAATTGAACTCAGGTCCCTGGTGCTGTGAGATATCAGTGCTGACTACTGGGCTACTGAGCCATCCAAAGTCATTGTTTAATGCAAACAGTTTCAGCAGACTTCTAGAAATGTTTACTTATTTCTTTCAGGCCGGGATTCTTATCTCAGAAGCTTCAACAATTTGAGAGAGAACACATGCTGCACCAACTCCAGATGTCTCAAAAAATCACATTGTCTTCTGCCAAAACCCTGTCAGGAGTGGTTTCCCTTAATTGACCCATTTGACATCCAAGCAAAAAATGAGTAAATAGAGTCATAGAGTAAAATACAAGAAAAATCATAATGGTATCTATACTACACATCTGTCTGTCTGTCTGCACTTGCAGAAGCTGATACAACTGATTGTCCAAGTCCCTTGATGTCCACACTGTTGCCTGGTTGGTCTTCAGTTAATTATTCAAATATCTATCACCAAGGTCTTGATGTCTTTTTTTGTAAACGTCGACCATACGAACCCCACTTCAGGGTATTTTATTTGATGTGGCAATGCTTACATTGTCCTACATGACAGAAGAAACTAAGCTTGGATAACTTGGCATTGAAGAATCAAAAGATATTTATTACAGTTCACTAATATATTAAAATGTAGGATTCACAGGCACATAAGTATCTAAGTTCACACTAAATTTTCAAGTTACAAAGAGTAGCACACTTTTGTTTGCATATCATATGGCAAGTGATCTAAGTTAAGATGGACTGTGCAATAACTATACCATCAGATTATATGCTGTAAAACAATGATAGAATCATGAGCACCTCCCTTAAAGATATACTGTCTGTGAGACATAACACAAGAGGCACGCTCACAGTTTCTTGCTTTTATCCCCCTCTTACTTTTTCACCTTTACAATGGAGATTTAGGAATCTCAGTGATTCTCTTGCACAAACAATGAAAACGTATATACCACTTTTAATGCTGAAACATCCCAATAAACCATTCACAGAGCTGTAATTGAAAATAAATGAACGTTGAGCCAAAGAAAGAGCTGATGTGCTTTCTGTTGGCCTGAAATGCAGACGTGGGAAAAAGAAAATCTAAACTGAAACCTACAAAGCAAATGAAAACAAATGGTTGCAGAGATTTGGTTAGAAATTGTGGAACTCATTGTTAAGCACAGAAAGTTATAGAATGTGTATTTTGAATGATGACATGATGTTCCTTGAAGTTACATATGTTAATTATGTATTAGCCAGTGACTACTGATCCAGTTTCGATGTGGGTGTATGGATCAAATTGCTTTGGAACTGTTAGTACCCACTTGTAAAAGCAAGGAACCGTATCTTTCTTAAGTTAAAATCACACAATACTGGGTTATAGTCCAACTGCTCCAAACCTGTTGGAATATAACCTGGTGTTGTGTGATGTTTTACTTTGTCCACCCCAGTCCAACACCACCTCCTTATTATCTTTTCTATTGATTCATGTGTGTTGTAACTGAAAACATGTCCCTGGCTCATTCATTGCTACATCCAATGCTGTTTACACTTGGTAGGTTTTTGACTGTGTTGAAATGACATTGCCTTGCACTCTCAGGGGCAGCGTGAAGACGCAGGTCTCAAATCTATCTCAGCTGTAATAAAAATCAAACTTAAGTTGTTGGTATTATTCTATACCACACACTAGCTATGGTATCCTTTTGCGCTTGAATGATGCACCTCAGGCTGCACTGATGACTATCATTGTAACGCTGCAGCAAGGATAGTGTGTGCTCAGGGCCATACACCCGCTTCATGGTCTATATCAGGCTACAGTCACAACACTCACTCTTTGCCCACTTGAGTGCTCGCAGCACCCCGGCCTGGCATTATATTGCCTTGCCTTGCTTGCACTGTCACTGTATCACCCTATCCAGCAGGACCCTGTCCACAATGTGAGGGCACTGATATCCCCCTGTCCACAAAGTGAGGGCACTAATATCCCCCTGTCCACAAGGTGAGGGCACAGACACCCTCACCAAGCCCCTTTGGCCATAGCAGGAACAAAGGTCAGGAACCGTGCAGGGCACTGCTGGATTCACATAGCTTGTCTGGGTACAAAGTTGCATTTTAAAAGTGGCGCCAGAGCAAAGAATGCATATCAATTCCAGGATATGCTAGCACTGGTGAGGTGTTCCATAACCAGAGTTTGGGAAGATGAGTCTAGAATCAGGTGAGAGGGTAGGATTGGTCTGTAAAGATCCAGTAAGGAAACCTGCTTGGCCTTGTGATGAAAAACCCTCTGACAACACAATACAACTGACACTTCACTAAAAATCACCTAAAGATTCAGTTTATTATGCCTGCCTTCATCTCACTTTATTCATCTCACTGATGTTAGCCCCTTTCCATTTTTGGACATTCATTGTTCATAGTAAGCACGCCTAGATTACGTTTAGCACAGATAGTTACAAATTAGTGAACCCACCATGATTTTGTGATTTTATTTTCTTCTTTCTGTTAATCTATTGAATCTTTTCTATTTTCTACAATAAACGTTAGAATGAAATTGCCACTTGCATCAGCAAGATAATGCAACAATCTTATATTGATTGAAAATATATGAGGTTGCCAACACTCAGGAGCTACAGGAAGAAGGAAGCATTATTTTATCAGTCTGTGTTCTACTCAAATCCAGTTCAGAGATCAGTTTGCCAGCACTGTCGTGATGAATGAAAAGATTAAGGTTCAAACCCTAACTAGTATTTGAGCTCATAAAATAGGATAATGTAATTGTGTAATCATTGAATTTCCTGCTCCTCGGATGCTGCCTGACCTACTGTGCTTTTCCAGCAACAGACTGTTCGATTCTGATTTCTTCAGCATCTGCAGTCTTCACTTTCCCTCAGCAATGTAAGAGTGCGTTCTTTGTATGAGACCTTAAACTGAGATGCAGGGCTACCTTCTCTCCTCTGTCTTGTCAGTCTGTTGCAGATAACCCATTTCTGAATCCTTTGGGAAGGATGAAAGTACTAGGTAGGTGGTGGATGTACTCAGCTATAACCATCCCTCGACCATGGATGTCATCACTGTCTTCTGCTCGGATCCACAATTGGTGCACAGACTGATTAGTGTCTGCAATCAGTTTGAACTGGGCTCAGCAGCTAAGGGAACTCGAGGCCATGTTGTTTGAGGACTGAGCTGACTGATTCTTTGTCCATATCACTGTTTAGGTTAGGTTAGGGGATAATGTTCAGAGAGGCTAGGAATGCACTGGGAGTGTGTAGTTATGATCACACAAAAATGGTACATGTGGGAGTGACACTTCCTCTCTATTGTGGATAATGGCTTGGTAGTTAGCTGTGAAATATCTCGGTGCTCTCTCAGTACAGGTCTAGCTCATTCCTCACTCCTGCACCATGGCATTCACCTGAACCACCATCTGCTTTATGGACAATGTTTACAACAACATAATGCACAAACTTCCAGATAAAGTGAGTTGGGGGGTGGTGGAGGAGGGTAGAAACATTCCCAACACTGCCTTCATCCTGTGTTCAGCTGCAGCTAGTCCGTTAGCAGCCACCAAGTATCACCATGTCAAGGTTTCCCCCATTCCTGGTCCGACTGAGGATGGATTAAGCCAGGTGGCTGCGGAATGCTGCAAATGGTTGGATCATGCCATTATCACCTGTCCCACATTGCGAGGTTTATGAAAAAAAAACTTACAAGTCAACATGTAACAGTGGACGTCCTGAAGGAAAAACAAGGGTCGGTCCTGAGAGATGGTTCCTTTTGCAAAACATATTTGTCAGAACGCCCCATCGCCAAAACTTATTTAAAAAGCCCGGTGATGTACATGGACTGGTAGTAAGGAGGGCCCTTTTTTATTGGACTCTTTCTCAACGTCTGAATCCTTACCCCCTCAAGATGTTGCCCTCAAAGTGGATATGATGGTGAAGAGACTGTTGTCCACCCCCTTTGAGGCAAGTGCATTTGCGAAGCAGATCTAGATGCAGTGTTTTTTTTATCAGGGTTTGTCCTGAGCAGCTCATAATGTAGGACTCTGCCCTAAAGGCTGGAGACTGGGACATATACCAAGAGAAACACCTGGGTCTGGAGGACATTGACTTGGTGAAAGACCCTCTTTGATCTGCCCGAAGCTTGCTGGTCTTCCAGTGCTTGGAGTTGTCCTTGACTGAGTGTTGCCAACTGGCACATTCCAAGGGCCATGGGTTCAGGGGGAATATTAACCCTGGGGAAGACTGGAGAAAAGTTACTGTCTGAGGCCTTTCAGTGATAGCACACCAAGGGGCTGAGAACTGTAGTTCTGTCAGGCTGTGTACCTTATATTTTACAACATATATAGGCAGTGAGTATTGAAAATGTACTGCAGTAGCTCAGAGTGAAGCTTGTATCAGCAACTTTGTATCTGTTGCACTTCCTGTACTTTCCAATGTGAAATATTTTAGCCTTGGGCTGCACTCTTGATGTGGAATGTATTTTGTAAATATTAACACTAATACAATTGGATCAAGTGGAACATGTCTTGGCACGTGTTGAATTTGTTTCGCAACTCCTGTAGAGGTTGAAATGTTTTTGGGCTTTGCGTTTGCAACTTTTATGAATAATGCATATTTGGAAAATAAAATCAGGCTTCTTTGGAAATGAGTTGAATTTCACAACAAAACATTTTGACTTGAATATTACAGAATTTTGGCAATCTAGTTTTACAAATAATGAATAAAGTCAATGTTTGGGAAAATAAATAGCTAGCTGATTATTGGCCTCCCAGTCATTCCTGAATTCTATCACAGAGGTTTTAGAGAAAAAAAAGTACATGGGAGAAACTCAATTAACCGCGATCTTGAGTTGAGTTGACTGAGATCCTCAGATCTTTGGAAAAGAGTAAAACTCCCAGAAGTGGCAGCTTATCAGCTGAGTTTTATTCTGAGATGTGGTAGACTCATATCTGCGGGAGGTGTACGAGGATTTTCCTCTGGCTGGGAGTATGCCCGAATCCATCAGGAAAGGCATCATCACCTTCACCTACAAGTGGAAAGGGGAAGGAGGAAAGATGAAAAAAACAGTCCATACCACTGCTGAACATGCATTAACAACTTTTGCTGATGGTCTGCGCTAACCAGGCCATTTCTGGAGTCAATTATTTCCCTTACTCAGACATGAAATGTATCTGGCAGGAAGATCTCTAAGAGCCCTGTGCTGCTCAGGAATACAATTGCCTCTACTTGGGGATGGGAACTGGACCTTTGCCACATCAGACTGGACCAGGAAAAGGCCTTTCACAGAATATTGCACACATGCACGATGGATATACCTTCTCTCCCCTGTCCTGCTGAGCATTGTATAAAACATTTGCTGAGTCCTTGAGGAAAGATTTGAGAAAAGGAGTGGCAGTTGTTCCAGGCAGGAAGAGCACTCAGATTAAATCATCTACAGGGGTAATGTCATTATTTTCTGCTCAGGTCCCCTATTGTGTGCACACCTTCCAGAAGGAAGAAAACAGTAAAACTTGCAAGTGATGCTTACTGGGTCCAACTTGTCTTGTATATCTCAAAACCCAGGTCCAGCATGACCAATTAGTTCATTGCTAAGCATGACTACCATTTACTGTTCTTTCCCTCTGGGCTCTGGCCTGCTTATATGGGCCCCAGGAGTCAAGCTAAATCGTGGCAAGAGCAAAGCCATGGTATTTGCAAACTGGACTAAATTATCTCTTCATCCCCTTCACCATTAGGTCGGATTACCTGAAGATGCTGGGGATATGATTGAGAGGAGCCTGTGGGCAAGTGTCAAAACCTGTAAGAAGTGCATAGCCATGCCTCTTCATTGTGGATAAGAAACTGGTCATCAACTGGGAGGCACTCTTGTTGTTGCTTATTGAGATGCCCGTCTGATCCATTCCTGACCCTTACACCAAGGTGGTTGCCTGAACCACCACCTGCTATATCCAGAAGTCATTATTCAACTGGGTTTACAGTTATGATGAACAAACTGCTGGATAGAGGGCAAAGAAAGTGGATGTAACATCACACTCATCCTGATGGCCATCTTTGAATGGAACTGTACTAAGGTGTGTGTAGATCCTGAGTCACTGTGTGCTGTGGTTCTCCGTGTCTCTGGTGTTGGGAAGGATGGGTCTGGCCACATTAATGTTGAAAGCTCCAAGTAATTGGACTGTGCCATACCATTGCTCTCTCACATCAAAACTCTTGACCATAAATCCATCAGTCAAATGTCAGCGCATTACTCTTTGGAGGTCTTGCGAGAAAAGAGAGTGTAGCTCCTGTTATTTGATTCCCTGAGCAGACTGTCAAAGGCATTTGGCAAAATGCTTCATTGCCAGAACTTAAAACCGAGACATAGCTCAGCTGATGGCAAGACATGCCCTGCCCATCAGATTCTTCCTATATGCCTGGAGTCTAATCCTACTGCATGTTGTTCTTGAGATGGGTGCAGTGGGGGCAAGAAAATTGTCTGTATCCTTGTGGAACATGTCTATATAAAGGAGGTCTGGAGAGCGATGCGTTGTTTTTTTGTCAAGATTCATTCCACGCAGTTCCACAATGTAGGACTCTGAGCATTACAGGCTGTTCCCAAGGAATACACGCTGAAAGAAATGTCAACTTTGGCTGGAGGACCATCAATGTGGTGATGGCTGCTCTTTGGTCTACTTGAAACTTGCTGGTCTTCCGTTGCAAAGTGTTGTCTTGGACTGAGCTTTGAAAATTGACGCATTTCAAAGTCCAGCACAACGTGCTGAGGAACATACTAAAGCTTGGGATAGCTGGCACAGAGGTATGGTGGGAAAGGTTCCTCTCTATGGCCTTTCAGCCATGGTACACAGAGGAACCAGAAACTGTGGAACCCCTTGGGTCTGTTTCCATGCTGTACATCGCTATGACTCTATGACTGTATATACCTGACAAGGAATGGTTTGTTGTGTCTCACTGGGGCTGCACGCGGAAAATCAAGTACTACTCTTCCTGAATTGTTACAAAAGGTTTTGCAAATGCATGAAAAAGTCGCCCAATTTTAATTTTTCCCCTTTTCAAACAGTGGTGATGTATTTCCCCTCTCCCTCTGTTTACCAGTCTGGAATTGCTTTGTAGGGGTAGTTTGATTGGTTAGCTGGGAGTTCAGGAGCTGTAGGCAGTTTATTTTCTTTCAAATTTCTTTTAAGATTTTACAAGGACTATTGCTGAAATGTAGTTTCCACTGCACCGTTTTGCCAAAAGTTGATTACTTTGAGACAGCACAAAATATAGGCTGTTGGCTGTTTTGTTTTCAATGAGATTTTCCTTTATAGTCTGGAGCTAGTAGTGTTGATGTCATCAGTACATATTGTATAAAGAGTGTTGAACTCTTAACTGTCTGCTATTTAAAAGTGGTAGTTACTAGGCAATTGGGTTCACTAAGGGAGTCACATAACCAACCCTCGTTAGGGCGGGGTAAGGCAATTGGTTACTATCAAAGCAAAGGCTTTTGTTGCAGATAACCAACTGTGTATGGCCCACCCAGAGGCTAGGTGAAAAGATGTTAATCTATATTTTTACAGGATTGTGCAAACTTGAATTCTCTTGTGTGGGGTTATTCATACTGGAGACAGTTGGTGTCTGGGGAAATTTAAAACAAAATAGTTTTGCATTACACTCCGGTCAAGGGTACACAAAATCATTGATTATCCAGCTGGCTTTGATTTCTAAGAAACTTCTGGAAAATTACCACTAAGTCCAGGACCCATAATAGTTGAGCTGTTTGGTTGCCTTTTAAAACTGTCACTGGATTTATAGAGATATCTATTAACATTGTTTTTGAATTCATTTGTGCAACTGTAACATAAAGTGTATTGAAATTGCATTGAGACACCTCAGAATGGTATATGGCGCATAGAGAAAAGTTCATTTAAATTGCATTTTCTAACATTTTTACGTTGAAATGTTTTTCCTTTCGGCTGTATGGCTGATATGGAATGTGTATTGTAAGTACTAAGACTATTACAATTGTATCAAGACACCCAAAAGTGGAGCATGTTGTATGGGGACAAGTTGAATTTGTTATAAATACTGTAGTTTAAATGTGGAAATGGTTTGTAGTGTACTTCTATAATTTTTATAAATAAAATATATTTTTGCAAACAAAATGAGTTATACAAAATAAATAACACATTTACTGAATCCAACATGCCATTATGAAAAGCTACGTGGAGTATAACTGTGTGTGGAGGCATGCGGGACAACGAGGGAAGAGATGTTTTTGCCCGATTTCCTTGAGCAGAGACATCAGAGGACGTAGATCTAATATAAGCGGTAGAAAGTTTAGAGAGTCGTTTGAGGATTTTTTTTTGGTGGGAAACTGGAGCTCATAATTTTAGGCAGGACAGAAACTTAACCATGCTTCATTTTTAAAATGCATTAATGTTGAAGTTTGGAGACCAAGACCTGGAAAGGGGGTTAGGTTGGGTGGCCAACTGCTGTGCTGCAATTTTCAATGATTCCATAATAATTTGACCATTACAGTAAGGGGCAGGCTTGATGGACCAGCTCATTGTTTCCCATCTTTCAATTTTGAATGACTGTATGTTCTAGTGTTAGTTCTAAACGTGAATTTCAACTGGACAATGAGAAAGGATCTCTCAGCACCACAATGAAGTCAATCACGAGTCCATTCATGCTTGGTTAATATGCTGCAAGGGTGAAATTATGAATGTCAGTGTGTTTCCTTTTACTAGATGCTATTTGTTTAATTTGAATTGCATGTGTAGATTGACTCCTGACTCCAGAATGCTTACTCTGGGGGGGAAACAAGTTATGCTGTATAACCTCTGGCCTTGCTGGATCTTTTAATACCAACTGACATTTGTTATAGGCATCTAAAGTCTGTTAGTGTCTGGTTTCATTGTGTCTATACAGCCTCATGACAGCTTTCTGCATTTAAAGAAAGACAATGGTATAAAGGGAAAATACTAACGTAGCATCAGTGCTTCTAACTACAGTGTTATTAACTCTCCTGATTCTTTTAAAAAATCAATTTGCATAATTGCTTTCATGCTCATGGTTGAATAGAAAGAGAGAGAGAGACAATGTTTATATAAGAGTTGTAGTAAATGGATATTAAATTGAACATTGGTCAATCTTTTATCTGTCATCCCATTTAGTCTTTAACGATTTTGATTGTTTTGGAGGGACACTTATTAAATGCAGATTAAACATTTCAGGAAAAGTTGTTGTAAATTTGATCAAAGTTCAGTTATAGATTTTTGTGAGGTATTGCCATGAGTCATCATTGATGATAAATGACTCATCTGCCTGTGGGTTGACTTTAACATTGTTCATTCAAAGATCTCTTCCTCTCTTCCACCCACCCTCTGCCAGTTAAAACTTCCTCAACACCAATGTTTTCCCTATTCTCTGTTACACTTGCTTCTTGTAGGCTTTTAAAATACAAGCTCAGTTTTGTCCTGTCACTACTTTGTCACTACTGTCTTAGAATGATCCAGGTTTGAATGGGCAGTTCAAAGATAAATATAGTTTGATGGAAACATTCTGCATGTGTTATGCTCCCCGTGGGGGTAAACTGCACATCAACGTAACCCTGTAAATGAAGAAATTACCAAGATCTCACTTCTTGTAACCTCTTTGCAAATCAGATCAAAAATTTAAGTATCAATTAACAGACAAATTTTTAAGGTGAGAGAAGAGAGATTTAAAAAGGACATGAGAGCAATTACACTGAGAGTAGTTTGTGTGTGGAATGAACTGCCAAGCTGTGGGCACAGTTACAACATTTTAAAAGACATTTAGATAAGTACATGAATAAAAAATGTTTGGAAGGCTATGGACTAAGTGCAGGCAGGTGGGGCCAGTTTACTTTGGGATTATGGTCAGCATAGACTCGTTGGAATGAAGGGTCTATTTCCATGATATATGACACTAAGACTTTAAATGATACTTCAATAAGAAGCTAAACATTACTTCAAATAGTCAATGCAACAAAGTGTCTCAATCACTCCCCATATGTTGATACCACATGCAGTTTGAAAGTTTGCTAACTCTGCCTCCAGTATATGGATGCCACAATTTCGCAACTGCTTTCACCATCAAGTCATGGTCACTGACCTTATTTCATCTGATGTCCCCAATATGGTTAATGAGATACGTTTACTACAGGCAAGGTGCACATCCATCAACTCTTTTGGATCAGGTCAGTCCCAATTGTGTAACTTTACAGAATGGCTTTTCAAACAACCAATAACAGTACATGGTTTATGATTTAGACTTATGATACAAATGCTCAGCTGTTTGACATGCCTGAGCTATTTGTATTGGTATTGCAATTTAATGCCTTCCCAAGAGCTTCTGGAATCTATTTTGCTTCTCATGTCAAATAGTAAACTAACTTGTTCGTAGTGATTTTTTGTGGCTAGTCCTCACATAAGTTACTTGCTCCTGTTGCTATTTCATTCGTGTATTGATCCCTTTCCCTGTCCAACTCTATTGTCTGTAGCTCTAGTTTACTTTTGTTTCTGGTCATGTAGTTTCTGTATTTTAACTTTCTCCACGTCTATTCTGCTTCGAGATCAAGAGTTACCATCCCATTCATTATCCAAGAAAATGACAATTGGTCCTTTTACAATCCATGCAAAAACTATAAAAGGACCATTGAAACATTCTTTAAAAACAACTAAATTCTCCAAATATTTTGTAAGAAAGTTTTAATTATTTTTAATGTTTCCAGGCCATAAGTTGAGTCAAAGTGTCTTGTAAATTTCGTCATGCTCTTTTGTGTCATAGAAAGTTCAGTATAGGATCTTACAGCACAGGGGATGGCTATTTGGCCCATCAAATGCTGTTTTTTTAAAATGTCTACAAATGAGCTCCCCGCTCCACTCCTACAGAGTTCTGTAGGTTTCTTCTTTTCAAGTATACAGTATATCTAATTTTCTTTTGAAAGTTAACATTGAATCTTCTCCCCTCTTCCCTAACAGGCACAATATTTTTTTTTAATGGGACTGTTACCATAACTCTTAACCGTTTATGAAAATGCCCACCTTTTCACACAGGAACTCACAGTTGTGGCATTAGATTCGGAACACTGAAACAACACTGCAGGTGGCAGCACCAGCACTTCCCGACTCACTGTACTAGTCAGTACAATGAAAGTAATTAGGTGTGAAGGCAGAAAGAATGTTTCATGGTGGCACAGTGTCCGGGGAAACCTTTGCTTAAACTGTGGAGGGAGGAGAGTTAGAAAGCTTGTATTGCCATAGCCATTACTTGATGTATTTTACAAAGAACTGAAACTTTTAATGGATGAAAAGGATGCAATCACTCTTCATTTCAAGCTTTTACAAGCATTGACTTGATACCTTATGCACAAAATGACAGCAATATCGATTTTAAGGAGCAGGCAATAGAACCTAAGTTACTGAATGTGGTAGTGGATTACTTTTTGACTCTGTATAACTACACCCCTCGATAACTCACCTCATGACCTAATTCTTACAAATGTCCAAGATATCAAGTCATTAGGAAGAACAGAGCAGGGCTAATGAAGGTAGAAAGTATTCAAATATTTGATCATCTGTTTGTCATCTCCAGAAGTATACTATGAGAGAATCAATTTCATCAGAGTGAAAGTAATTACTGCTGGAAGATACTTTTATCAAGGGATTGTGAAATCCCTTTAAACGTTCAATGGGAAATTGCATTTAGAACATGAAAGCAAAATGAATTTTATCTAATTCCTTTTATTATTATAATTATTCTTATGTTCTTATGCACCAAAGGTACAAGGAAAAAATGATGACAGACATTGACAACTAAAGGATTTTACTGTATTAAGTTATTGTAGAAGAGGTGAAAATGATACAAGCTGCAGACACAAAGAAATAGGGGACAGAGGCAGAAAGATAACCACAGAATTCACGTCAGGACAAGCCAGCAAAGCTCAGGTCAATTTTTGATTTGGCAGCAACAAAAGAATAGGATTCTACAAGCTCTTGTCAAAGGGATGAAAGCAGTGTGAATTAGTGAAGCATGCAAAAGTGCTAAGAGTAGAATCATAAGGCTAGATTTTGAAAAGAGAAAGTGAGGACTACAGATGCTTGAGATCAGAGTTGAAGAGCGTGGTGCTGGAAAAGCACAGCAGGTCAGGCAGAATCCAAGGAGCAGCAGAATCGACGTTTCGGGCATGAGCCCTTCATCAGGAATGAGGCTTGTGGGCCAGGGTGGGGGTGACTGAGAGATAAATGGGAGGGTGTGGGGTGGGGCTAGGGCGAAGGTAGCTGGGAATGCGATAGGTGGATGAAGGTGGGGGTGAAAGTGATAGGTCAGAGAGGAGGGGGCAGCAGACAGGTGGGAAGGAAGATGGACAGGGAGGACAGTTCAAGAGGGCAGTGCCAAGTTGGGAGGTTGGGACTGGGATAAGGTTGGGGGAGGGGAAATGGGGAAACTGGTGAAATCCACATTGATCCCATGTGGTTTGAAGGTCCCTAGGTGGAAGATGAGACTTTCTTCCTCCAGGCATCGGGTGTTTAGGGTTTGGTGATGGAGGAGTGTGAGGGGGAGTTAAAGTGTTCAGCCACAGATGGTGGGGTTGGTTATTACGTGTATCCCAGAGATGTTCTCTGAAATGATTCGCAAGTTGGTGTCTCCCCCAGTGTAGAGAAGAACACACATCAGGTTCAACTGAAACAATAGATGACGTGTGGAAGTACAGGTAAGTTTCCTTTAGGGCTTTGGACGGAGGTGAGGGGGTCCTTTGAGGTGAGAGATATGAGCGCAGGTTTTGCACTGCTTGCGGTGGCAGGGGAAGGTGCCTGGAGGGAAAAATGGGTTGGTGAGGGGCGTAGGCTGGTACCTTATCCCAGTCCCACCTTCCAGCTTGGCACTGCCCTCTTGAATGGTCTTACCTGTCCATCTTCCTTCCCACCTCTCTGCTCCCCCCTCCTCTCCGACCTATCACTTTCACCCCCACCTTCATCTACCTATCACATTCCCATCTACCTTCCCCTGAGCCCCATCCCCCTCCCATTTATCTCTCAGCCCCCGTGGCCCTCAAGCCTCATTCCTGATGAAGGGCTTATGCCTGAAAAGTTGACTGTCCTGTCCCTCAGATGCTCCCTGACAGATTTTGAAAGGTTCTGGTTTATGATAATAAGTGTGATTTTCATGTAAGAATTACTTTGTGGTTGCATCTTCATTCCTACCATTGCAAATTCATTTCTATTAATTGCTCATCTAATCTGACTGGTTTAATATCTTATTGGTTTTATGTCCTGAAGGCTAAGCAATATTAATATATTCTAAGCTCTTTCAACAGATCTATGCAAAAATATAATTGGAAATACAACTGGATATTTTCTAAATACATTGCTAGTTATGCTGCAGCACATTTGGTACACATCCTTCTTATCCTTAGTGATAAATCCAGTTATATATCAAAAGAAATACACGTTCATACTTTTCTCCCCAAGGAAATTAGTGTCCAGCATACTGTGTTAAACTATAGCAATTTTGCTTTACAGAGATACCTGGTTTTCACTGCGAAACCCATTATTTCTTTTGCAGACAAGTGTGTTTCCTTTTAAGCCAGACTCCAGTCAATCACTGCTCCATTAACCTTAACTTCTATTCTTGTATTAGATTAATAGAGATGCTGCACTTCACACTTACTTGGTCTTCTCAAATAGAAAGCCACTGTTGATGCTAATGAAATACTAAGGTTCTGCTAAATGCCCCTTCTTTCTCTTCAAGAATACTAGTCTTACTTCAGTGTGTAATCGAATAAAGCATGGTTGGAGGAGAAGAGAAGGAAGTTCGGGTTCATTACAGGCATACAGCTTCAATCTCAGATAATTAACCTTAGCTTAGTTGTGAAAACATTTAGAACCACCATGGAACATTTCTGTCCTAAACTGCGTGATGTAAGTATAAATGCATGAATGTAGGTAGGTTGGGTATAGATCCATTTGTTGGAATGATTATTTCTTAACTGTAGGAAATTTGTTGAAGATCCATTTGTTGAAGATATATTCAATGTTCTTTGTTGGTGAATTTGAGGAAATGCTGAAAGGAATTTTCAGACTGAAATCATATTGATTTGTACATTATGTAGCCACCTAATTTCTGTGAAGTAATAATTATTTTTTGTACATCAAAAATATAATTTTGTGAACAATACATTTATTTACATTTATGCTACTGTTGATGAGATTTAGGTGAATGGCTTTTAAAAAAAAAGTTTGAATTAAAATAATGGGGATCTTTCCGAATAAAGGAGTTGCCTGACATGATTGAAGTGGGGTGCTGGTGGAATAATTTTAATAATGAATGGGTGAGAGTTGGATCAGTCTCATGCTCATCCAAAGATCTCGCCTGTCTCCTGAGGTCAGGGATTGCACCTCATGCCCATCGTCACCACTGTTTACAATTACTGGGTACAGACTCCTTGGTTTGGGCTGCAGTATGGTTGCCACTCATAATGGAAGCTAGCCCTGTCAAGCAAGCTGATTTCCAAGCGAGGTTCCTCTTAAAAATGAATTTGTACACTTTGGCGTTTGTGTAGAGAAACGCAGACTTTCCTGACTGAAACCTTGTTCCTGTGTCGGAAATGATATATGTATGGGGCAGTGCTCAACTGAGATCTATGTAATCAGTACAACCCCTGGTCCATGGGAGGCAGCTGCTGAACTCAATGGCCAAACTATCTCTGTGTAACTCTTAGGAGTGAAACCTCTTATCACATTTCAGATGTTGGTTGCTTTTGGAGAACTTAATTAGATGTGCTTATCCAGTAAGATTTCTTAAAACCTTTGGAGAATGGTCAACATAAGTCAGAATTTTTCTCCATAAAGGTGTTTTAAAATAAAGTTGAATGTTTAGATGAGAGGATCAGTAACCAATATTGATGCTCAAGTAATAATATATAACTTGAAATTTTAAGACAGGCTGAAAGAAGGCATTAAATGTGCTCTCTTCTCGGGAGAGTGTAATGGCTAGGGGGAGACTGTAAATGACAGTGATAGCACTGAACAGGTATACAGAGGTATAGACAAAAATGGCAAAACTACTATAAATCCACTGAAAATAATAGATGTCTGAGCATAATCTAGCACAAAGACTGGCAAATATATGAAAAGCAACCTCGACTTCAGTGGTAACATGTATATGGCTGTCATTAGAGAAGCTAACAGACACCTTCGGAGACAGCTTTCAAAGGTATCTTCAGAAGTGGCAGAGGAGTTATTGTTTTATGCACTATTCATCTTGTTGGATCATTTTAGTATGTTTGAGAACTGTTCTGTGTGTACAATGGCAGTTAGTGTGACTGACTGACACAGAATAGCATTCACATTAATGGACCAATGATTGCTATAATTTGACGAAGAACATGATGAGTTTAGTCACTGGTTATAACATTGGATCAGAAGCCCAGAGATCAAGAGTTCAAATCTCATTATATCAACCTGAAGTAATCTGAAACATGATACAGCTGTTCTATGTCTTGAAGTACTTTTAAAATATAAATATTTTAAAATAATTATTTCTGACCTCTCTAATCAATTAACTAGCACAGATTTCCTTTTCCTTATAAGTGTAAGAGAATTTATCCTGAACAAGATACTTATTATCTTCCTAAGTATCATCTTGTTGCAGTTAATAATTTCTAAGACTGTTGAAAATTACTATTTATTATTGAATTGTACTTAAATTTGAAAATTCTTGCCTCATCATCTGTAATATTCTGGCATGGGCATACTACAAACCATATTGCTACTTTCTTATTGGAATTTATGTTAGTAAATCATATAGAAATTTCTAAATAATTTGAGAGAACTGGCACTTTGCATTTCGAATCAAGTTGAATTGAATTGAATTGAATTGAATTTATTGTCACAGGTACTGAGTCACAGTGAAAAGCTTTGTCTTGTGAGCAATACAGACAGATCACAATGTTAAGTAGCATAGATAGTAAATAATAGGTAAATAGTGGCAAAAACAAAAACACAGGTGCAGGCGAATGTTAAGAGTTTGTGAGTCCATTCAGTGTTCTAACAACTGTTGTGAAACCGGCTGGTGCGTGTTCAGGCTTCTGTACCTTCTCCCCAATGGTAGAGGTTGTCAGGGTGGGATGGATCATTGAGAATGCTGGCAGCCTTTCCTTGAAGCGAGTCCGGTAGGTGGATTCTGTAGATGGGAGGTTGGCATTTGTGATTGTCCGGGTCAGGTTCGCCATTCCCTGTAACCGTCTCTGATCTTGAATGGAGTTGCCATACCAGGTAGTGATATATCCAGACAGAATGCTCTCGATGGCAAGGGTATTCACTGTCATGCCATATTTCCTCAGCTGCCTGAGGAAGAAGAGACATTGTTGAGCCTTTGTAACCAGTGTTCACACGAAAAGTCCAAGAAAGCTTGTTGTGGATGACCACTCCCAGGAGCTTGACACTCTCCACTCTTTCCACCTCTGTGCTGTTAATGTGTAGGAGGGCATGAGTAACATCCCGCTAAAAGTTAATAATGAGTTCCTTGGTTTTGTAGGCATTGAGAGTTAGGTTGTTCTCAGTGCACCATTTTTTCAGGTCTTCCACCTCACATCTGTAGTCTGTTTCATCGCCATAATTTACCAAGTTACCATAATTTGGCCTTTCACCTTGTTCTTGGTTATCTAGTTTGTTCTCAGATTCTCTGTGTTGACACTTTAGCAATTTACCACAACCTCTTCTTTTTTTCTCTTTCTGTTTCTTCAATTAATTAGTCTATAAATTCCATTAGCTTACACAAGCTTCATGCTCACACTTTTCAGTTTCTCTTCCAGTGCAAAGGTTACATTTAACCCATCCAGTTGCCCACCCAATCTTTTGATATAGTCTTCAATTCTTTTTTGGATTTTTCAGAGAAGCATCATCTTTATGTAGAAAGAATTCACAAGTTAATCTTTCTGCTTCTTTGCTCCTGGGATGTGAGTGTTGCTGGTAAGGCCAGTACTTGCTGACCATCCCTAGTTGTCCTTGAGAAGGTGGAGGTGAGCTGAAGAATGCTTCACTTCAGAAATCCTTTTTCTTTATAACGTGAATGTTATATAAACATCACTTACAGGTGAAGCTTTTGACCTTCACAAATCAATCGAATGATCAAATCACTCTTCACAAAAGCAAGATTATTACCTGCTATTTTAGGGTAACAATTCACCAATGAAGCAAGTCTATGGAGGTGCTGTTTAAGGTATCTTAGATTTTTTTCAGGATCCTGGAAGTTATGCTCAAATTACCTTGCTGTTTGTGCAATTATCACAAATAATGATGACGGGAGATAGATGGCAGCAGGAGTTGAAGCAGGATCCAGTGCATAGAATTATTCTCCTGTTTTGGTAAAACAGTTTCTTCTTGATGGTTCTTACTCTGTCATCATGTAGGGTTACTGATAATAAGCAAATGGTACCATACAGTCAGGTTTTTGTTATTGCTACTCCTATTGTGTTCTGATATAGCAATATTTAAGGTTTTGTGGCTTTCTAGAAATCATTAGCACAGATTCTGATAAGAAACTTGAGGATCGCCTGCATCTTTTTAATTCTATCCCCACTGGACAATTGGGATAGGTCTTCAACCACCAGAATGAAGAACTGTACTCACCACCTGTCTTGACACTTGTTCCCTGCATGTAGTTACACATTTGGATTAGTCTGTTATTAGAGGCTGCAGCTTGAGGTTCCCCAGTCCACATCAAGTAGGGCTGACCAGGAGACATTCTCACTCTTTTGTTTGCCACAGGCATATCATCAACCTGTTCGACTATGTTATTAATGCACCTTCCATGCCATCAAGTCCTGGTTTGGGATGCTTTGGAAGAGAGACAAGAGAAGTGTATATTAAGACAATTGTAGCAAGTATTCATGAAAATATGCTCTTTTTCTTTCTATATTTTATTGTACTCCAGCTAGTGGTCACAAATAAGCAACATTTTTAAAAGCGGATAACATACAGGACTGATGGTCTAAAATATATTTATTTTAATGCAAGGAGTAAAACAGGTAAGCCAGATGCCAGATGAGCTTTGTGACTTGATTAGTACATAGGACTATGATATGTTAGACATGGCAGAAACTGGGTTGAGAGCGGGGCAGGCCTGGCAGCTCAACGTTCTACGGTTTAGATGTTTCACGTATGATAGAGAGGGATGTAAAAAGGGTGGAGGCGTTGCATTACCGATTAAGGAGATTTCACAAATGTACTAAGAGAGATTAACTTGGAGGGCTTTCTCCCCGTGTCTGCGTGGGTTTCATCCATTGAGGAAGTATTGAACACAATACAGTGCAACACAGAAATGAGCCCTTTGGCCCACGATGTTGTGTTGAACATGGTGCCAAATGAAACTAAACTCTCCTGCCTACTTTTGGTCCATATCCCTCCATTCCTAGCATACTCATGGGATTATCTAAAAGTCCCTTAAATGCCTTTCTTGCATCTGCCTCCACACCACACCTGGCAGTGTATTCCAGACTCCTACCACTCTCTGTGTAAAAAATAAACCATCTCCTTTGAACTTTCCCCACCCCTTCACCATAAATGCTTACCCCTGAGTATTAGACATTTCAACTCTCGGAAAAAGATTCTCACCATCAACTCGATCTACACATCTCATAATCTTATAAATTTATACTAAGTCTCTCCTCAGCCTCAGCCTCCGCTGCTCCAATGAAAACAACCCAGGTTTTTCTAGTCTCTCCTTAGAGCTCACACCCTCTTATCCAGGTAGCATCCTGGTAAACCTCTTCTGCACCCTCTCCAAAGCCTCCACATTCTTCCTATAATGTGGCAACCAGAATTGAATGCAATAGTTTAGGTATGTGTACAACTTAGGAATAAGAAAGGTTTAGGGTGTAGGTTTGCTCGCTGAACTGTAGGTTTGATATCCAGACGTTTCATTACTTGGCTGGGTAACATCATCAGTGGTGACCTCCAAGTGAAGCGAAGCTGTTGTCTCCTGCTTTCTATTTATATGTTTGTCCTTGATGGGGTTCCTGGGGTTTGTGGTGATGTCATTTCCTGTTCGTTTTCTGAGGGGTTGATAGATGGTATCTAGATCTATTTGTTTGTTTATGGTGCTGTGGTTGGAGCGCCAGGTCCCTAGGAATTCTCTAAAAGACCCAGTACAACCCATGGACAAAACTAACGTCATCTACAAAATTCCATGCAAGGAATGCCACAAACACTACATAGGACAAACAGGAAGAAAGTTAGCCTCCAGGATACACGAACACCAGCGAGTCACAAAAAGACACGACCCTCTCGCTCGTAGCCCTACACACGGATGAAAAAAAAACATCATTTTGACTGGGACAACACATCTATCCTGGGACAGGCTAAGCAAAAACATGCCAGAGAATTTCTAGAGGCCTGGCACTCCAACCACAACGCCATAAACAAACACATAGATCTAGATGCCATCTATCAACCCCTCAGAAAACGAACAGGAAATGACATCACCACAAACCGCAGGAACCCCATCCAGGAGAAAGATATAAATAGAAAGCAGGAGACAACAGCTTCGCTTCACTTGGAGGTCGCCACTGATGATGTTACCTAGCCAGGTAATGAAACGTCTGGATATCTGACCTACAGGTCAGTGAGCAAACCTACACCCTAAACCTCAACCTGAGCTACAAACCTTCACAAACCTTGCAAAAATAAGCAAGGTGCAATCTCTATGATGGAGTTATACTATAGGCATCTCAATAGCCAGTGGGAATTACAGGAACAGATATGTTAGTGGATCATGGAAAGATGCAAAAACAACAGGGTTGTTGTAATGGGTAACTTTAACTTTCCCAATATTCACTGGGAATCCCTTAGTGCCAGGAGCTTAGATGTGGTAGCATTTGTTGAGTATATCCAGGAGGCTTTCTTGAAACAATATGTCCATAGTCCAAATTGGGAAAGGGCTCAATGAGATACTATATTGGGGAATGAGCCTGGCCAGGTGATTGAAGTTACAGTGGGGTCATAGTGATTATAAGTAAGTTTTAAGATAGCTATGGACAAGCGTAAGACTGGTCCGTCGGTGAAAGTGCTAAATTGGGGAAGGCTAATTACAACAGTATTAGGTAGGAATTTGAGAAATTAGGCTGGGGTGGCTGTTTGAGGGTAAATCCATATCTGGCATGTTGGAGTCTTTTAAAGGCTAGTTGATCAGAGTTCAGTACCAGCATGTTCTGGTGAGAATGAAAGATAAAGATAGCAAGATTTAGGAACCCTGGATTACAAGAGATATTGAAGAATGTAAAGGAAGCGGGAAAGAACTTAAAGAAGGATTTAAGAAGGCTAAAAGAGGACATGATATGTTCTTGGCAAATAGAATTAAGACATTTAATATGTTAATTTGGAGCAAGAGGGAAGCTAGGGAAATGTTTAAGTCCAATCAAGTTAAAAAGGAAGGTATTTATACATGGAACCAGAGAAAGTGTGTGAGGTCCTTAGTAAGTACTTTGCATCAGTATTTGCCAAGGAGAAGAAAATGGGTGATGGTAAGATTAGGGAGGGGTATCTAGGGCATATTGATATTAAGAAGGATGAGGTGTTGAGACTCTTGAAAAGCATTAAGGTAGATAAGTTCCCAGGGCCTGATAGAATCTATCCCAAGATACTGAGGGAGGTAAGGGGTGAGTTTGTTGGGGCCTTGACAGAGATCTTTATACCCTCTTTAGCCAAAGGCAAGGTCCTAGTAGACTAGAGAATAGCAATCGTGTACCTTTGTTCAAGAAGGGCAAAGGGATAATCCAGAAAATTATAGGTTGATTAATTTATATCACATGTAGGGGAATTACTGAAGGAAATTCTTTGGGACTGGATTTACTTGAATTTGGAAAAGAATTTGCGATATTCAACATAACTTTGTGTGGGGGAGATCTTACCTCACAAATTTGCTTGAGTGTTTTGAGGAAGATGAAAAAGATGATTAATGAGGGTGGAGAAGTGGAACTTATCTACATGGAGTTTACTAAATAATTTGTCAAGGTCCCTCATGGTAGGCTGGTCCGCATTGGATCCATAGTAAATTAAGTTCGATACAAAATTGGCTTGGTCATAGAAGATAAAGGGTAATTGTGAGGGGTGTTTTTCTGACTGGAGGTCTGTGACCAGTGGTGTTCCACAAGGATCAGTGCTGGGATCTCTGTTGTTTGTCATGTACAGATTTGGATGAAAATGAAGCAGGTCTGATTCCCATGTTTGTAGATGACATGAAAATTGGTGGTGTTATAGATAGTGAGGAAAGTTGTCAAAGGATACAGCACAATATGGATCAATTGAAAAGTTGGGTGGAGAAATGGCAGAAGAATTTTAATCTAGACAAGTGTGAGGTGATGTGTTTTGAGAGGTCAAATGCAAGAAGAAGTATACAGTGAATGGCAGGGCCCTTAGGATCATTGATATCCAGATGGATCTTGGGATACAAGTCCATATCTCCCTGAACGTGGCAGCACAAGTGGATAAGGTTATAATCTAGGCATTTGGTGTACTTGCATTCATTGGTCCGGGCATTAAGTATAAAACTTCTCAAGTCATGTTTCAGCTGTATAAAACTAGTGTGAAACCACATTTGGAGTATTGTGTGCAGTCTGGTTGCCACACTATTGAAGAGAATGCAGTTGAGTTTTACCAGGATGTTGCATGGAGTGGAGATGGACAAATTTGGATCATTTTCAGGAGAGCATTGGAGTCTGAGGGGTGACCTAGTAGAAGTGTGTAAAATTTTGAGGGGCAGGGATAGGGTGGAAATGTCAAATACTAGGTTTAAAGTGAGAGAGAGGAAGTTTAAAGGAGATGTGCAAGGTAAGCTTTTTACACAGTGTGTAGTAGATTCTGTTGTGGTAGTTAGCACCTTTTAGGAATTACCAGGAGATTCAGAGAAATCCTCAAGGTGATAAGCCTTTATTTGCAAACAAAAGCTGTGGCCATCAGAGCATTCAACTCTGAAAAGCCCGTGAACAGCAAGAGTACTCTAATGTTTATCTTGTTCTAAAAGCCAAGCCCTATGCCTGTTACTTTAGTATAACCAATTGCACTAAGCCTACATCTATCCTCTTAACCAATCAGACTCTGCCACAATTGTCTCCTGGGTTGCTGCAGGCCCTCACGTTGTGCCGTGGTCATCTTTCTTCAGTTTTTTCACCTGACAGGCCACAGACACACAAGGTTGGCTCGAGCACGCAACCCAGACCGTACACTTAAGCAACATCCCAACATGTGTTACTTTCAGTTATATATTCATATTTACCATCTATTTCCCACTTTGAGACCTATTGGTCTCACACAAAGAAAGAACACAATGAGGCTAGACCTTCCGAACTCAATTCATGTAGCTGCAGGCCCAAAAGTGGGCAGAAAAAAATGTAGAAGTTCAGTTCTCAAAGGGTTCCTCCTCTATCCTTGGAGGATTAGATTACAGTGTGGAAACAGGCCCTTCAGCCCAACAAGTCCACACCAACCCGCTGAAGCGCAACCTACCCATACCCCTACATTTACCCCTTACCTAACACTACGGGCAATTTAGCATGGCCAATTCACCTGACCTGCACATCTTTGGACTGTGGGAGGAAACTGGAGCACCCAGAGGAAACCCACGCAGACGCAGGGAGAATGTGCAAACTCCACACAGTCAGTCGCCTGAGGCGGGAATTGAACCCAGGTCTCTGGCGCTATGAGGCAGCAGTGCTAACCACTGTGCCACCGTGCCACCCACACATCTGGGCCAAAAACCTGTCCCCCAATGTCTAGAACAGGAAAAATGACCCAGAAACCCTTACAGACTAAGTTTAAGGAAAAAAGAAACAGAAAACCACTGCTTACCTCAGATTTTGTGACTGGAAAATCCTGGACTAGTTCATACTGTTTGTCTGGATCATGTTGGTGACACCAGAAGGAATACATTGCAAAAGCGTAGGGTTAAATAAAGGTGAGTCAGCTTCTTGATTATTTTTCAATTGTGGGCTGGATACCACTTCTGTCAGACAGATGGCCTCTTATTTCAGTCTTATAACACAAGCCATTTGTATTCAGGCCACTCCCAGAATTTTGCTGTGTTTACATCTGCATCATTCTTTGGGCATATTGAGCAAATTGGGCTGGTTTCTTCATGTGGTCAGGGGTATGTTTCATTACCATTACTCTGATTCCCAGGATGGCCCCGGTTTAGGATGGCTCAGGACGCTCACCCCATGATATCGGCAATGAAGGCTGGACGCTTCATTTTCAAAATAAGGAAAGGTTTGTAATGAGGGGGTATGCTGGGCACGGCCAGGAGGTGTTAGGGGCTCAGTGGGTATCCTGGAATAAAATCCCCATCACTCATCTCTATCAGTGTCATACCATCCTCAAATAGGGTCGGTATGCCAGACATAGGCTGGGGATTCTGAGTAAAATGTAAGTTCTTTTTTACAGCGTTGTTGCTTTCACCCTTTTTTATATTCATCAGCCGTACTGGCCTTACACTGTTTCTCCTGTTCCCTTTGTTTTTCATCTACCCATTCACAGTCAGCTTTTAACTTCTCTCAGCTTTTGGGAGTTCCATCTGCTGCACATACCTCTATCCCCCTATCACATGCATAATTCCTTCAATTGGACAGTAAGGTATCTTTTCATTTACTATGGGCTTTATCCTTCCATTTTTAAATTAATAATTAATCAATGCAGCCATGCTCGAAAGTAACCAAGAGGCAATGATACAGATCACTGACAATGTGTTAAGGTATACAACCAATCGATCCTGCCACTTAATTCTGATTTTTGTGATTCAGGGCTAGTACAATTGGCTATTGAAAAAAGTAATAACTCATGTAATTATTATCTGTAATTCAGATGTGGAAACTGAACAAGTGACTAAGACATTTTAAAAGTCATCAATATAAACTCAAAATTCATTTATAAAATGTATACAGTTTCCAACTCTGAAAACCATTATAATTACCTTGGTCTAGTCCCTTAATTTAAATCCCAGATTAGGTACTTAAGTGGTTCTGACCAATCATTGCTCATTTATAGTGTAAAGGCTGTGAAATGACTGCAGCTGCATTAAAAGGTCTTGTCTACTCACATGGTAACAAAATAATTATAATGCGCAAATGGCCAAATCCAAAGACACAGATATTAACAATAGGATATTAAGTTTTATTACATGATTTTCATAACATAATGTTCAACCAAAACTTCAATTCTCAATGAGGGAGGCAAATTGATAGAGAATAAAACTATAACTGGCATTCAGTAATCATCAATGAGATACATCAGTCTTAAATGGAAACAAATGAGTCTGAAACAAAAAAAAATTCTGCCAGAATAATTTTCTGGAAACAGTATTGTTGATTTGGGATAGTTTGGATCTATCTTTATTCTTTCAGTTCTAAAAAATTTTTTAAACTAAATTCTATAAAGTTCATGGAATTCCTCCACTCAATGAGCATACGTTAAAATCTGAGGTGATTTTCCTCTGTTAGATTTAGATTATTATTAAAGAAAATTAAGCAGACACCTGCTAAGGCCAGGATTTACAGAGCTACTGCTTTTACTGCCTTTGGTCAAATCTTTGATTAGTCCAATGAGGTGAAAGGGGCGAAATTGATCTTTGGCAGTTGAATGAAATTATGGGGGATTTGACAGCAGGTTTATACTGGTGTCAAATTGTAATGTTGGCTTCCTCCATATTAAGCTGAATCAAATTTAAATAAGATTGGCTGCCATATAAGCATAAAATGTGACAAGTTAGAAATTGACAGTAGAGCAGTCATAGACTGTAGGAAGAACGGGGTGGTTTAAAATTTCATAGATAATACCTTTTTTTACATTAATTTCAGTGTCTCTTGCGCGGGCACATATGAACTTTCTTCCTATCTCAGTTTGTAGCTTTTGATTAATCCTTGCTTGTAAGGGTAATGAAGCCCTCACATTCCAGAATAGCGAGAGTTAGGGAGTTTAGCCTCATAAACCTTGGCAGTGACACATAGCTGCTTAACCAAGTGGACCTTTCAGCCATTCTATTTGCAATTCTGACAATATTTTCAAGGCAAGTTGTTCATGCCTCTCCATTTGTCTGCGACCAACTTCAGGAATCCCGCCACCTATAATAGCAGTGCCTTCAAAACTCCCATAGCCAACAATAGTCCTGCGGTTTCATCTTCCAAGGCTCTAATCCATTTCCCTGAACCCTCATGTACACTGGGCAATGCATTTCCCAGCCCCTCCAGATCCTGGGTTCCCCAGGGAACATATTGTGACTGTCCTCCCACCTTTTATGAGCAAGAGCATCATTCGTTTTGCACATGGGGGATTTTTGTCCCTACAATCATACTCATCCAGGGAGTCCCCTTCAGATCCTGACCCTGATTCTATCTCCAACTCTTCTCATCCATCCTCTGCTGGCTCCCTTTGGATCCTCCTCTGATCACACTATTCTAAAACCATTTGCCCCTTCAAAGGGTCATGTTCTCTCTGACCCCGATCAATACTTTGTTTATAGTTTAGCAACTCCTCACACTGTTTCTGTTCACATAATGACTGCAGTAACCTGAGTTCCTCTTCCAAATTCTCCCTCTGTGTTTTAGTTTTTTTCAGCGCGTCCTGTAACAGTTCTGCCTTTCCTTGATTAACCCCTTCACTTCCTCCCTTATTTGGTTCAGTTGAGCTTTATCACCCTCAACCTCGACCCATTTAGTCTTTCCTCCTAATTCCACCATTCCTTTAATCAAAGGACATTGCTTTGTATTTTCTGTGTTTGAGTAAAATGATAGTTCATCTAGCTCCTGTCAGTTAAGATCGAAAAGAGACTTGTCTTTCTGACCTTCAGTGTTCACAGACTGCTTATGTTGTTCTTTGGCAACTACAGGTGCCTGGTATGGTCTTATCAGTTTCTCTCTCTCTTGTCTGAAAAGTTTTAAAATTTCTATCTCCTGTTCCCTTTTCTGATTCCTCTTATTAGAATCATCTTTCGGTTTGTGATTTTTAATTAATCCTTCCATTTCATCACACATATTTATATCAAAGTTGCCTGATTTTGGCCACTTAGTTAATAAGTTCTTAGTTCTTTTTTCCATTTCTCAGAGATCCTCATGATGTCACATTTTGATGCAGGGAATTTTTTTACTCAATATTTCAACTGTAGTTCCTTTATTCAGCCTGATATATATTTCAGTCCAGCTAATCCATTGCCTCTGTTCTCACAGTTCACTCCTCATTGCCTTTCAAGTCCGGTAGTGCCTTGTCAATTATTATGAGTATTCCCTAACTCTATAGTTTATAATCGTCCCTTATTGATCTGTCAGTCCCTAACCTTCCTTGGTTTCAACTAATTAATAAAGACAATCTATCCTTGTTCATTCTGCCGTGCAGACCCCTACTGTTCTAGGTATTCACAGAATTTACTAATCACTGATGGTTCCTTAAAAACCCTGAAAAGAAATTATCCTAAATTCCCAAAGTGCAAGTTAAAATCAAAACTCTCCTGGATCTCGAGTTCCAGGGAACAAAACACAGACATTCAATCATGAACAAGCAAATGTGCATTCAAACCAGATCATAAAGGGTTAAACTCAGAGTCTCTCTCTCTCTCTTTCTCCCTCCCTCTTCCTCCATCTCCCTGTCTCTCCATCTCTCTGTCGCTCTGTCTCTGTCTATCGTTCTGTCCCTGTGTCGCTCTGTCCCTCTGTGGCTCTCTAGCTCTCTCACATTCATGAACCTTTCTGCAAGCAGCTGGGAAATCAGCACTGAGTCAGAGTTTTTCTCTCTTGCTCTCTCTCACACACACTGCCCTGCCCAAGCAGACCCTCGCACTGGGGAAGCGGTATCCACAGGGACTTACCAACACCATGGGGAAATTTATATCAGACAATTTCTACTCTCTATTCCTACTTACACCACTGTGCAGTTTTCTTGTCCAATCCTCTGAGTCTCTTCAAGTTTCAATTTATTACCAGACTCTTTGGTTCTTTGGATCAGAGAGACGTTTCAGCAGATTTTTTGCACCTCTTGAGTCCCCGAGGACCTCCCTCACTCTAAAGAATATAATCCAAATTATCAGTAAAACTCTTATCACTTTTTGTGGGTGGCAGCCCTTATTCTGTCAGACTCAGGAGAGTCCCCGATGGACCAGGAAGCACCCTCGGGCTGCCACCTCCTTTGTGTAGATCTCTTTCCGACTCTGCTCTTTGGAACAATTTTATTGTGGTAAATAGCACCATTTAGGAATGACCAGGAGATGCAGAGAATTCCTCAAGATGATAACCCTCTATTTGCAAACAAAAGCTGTGACCATCAGAACTGTCAATCCTGAAAAGCCCACAAACACCAACAGCACTCTAATGTTTATCTTGTTCTAAAAGCCGCGCCCTATCCCTGTTACATTAGTATAACCAATCGCACGAAGCCTACATTATATCCCCTTAACCAATCAGACTCTTCCACAACTGTCTTCTGGATTGCTGTAGATCATCACATTGTGCCATGGTCATCTTTCTTCACCTTTTGTCACCTGACAGGCCGCAGTCACGCAAGGCTAACTCGAACACGTAACCCAGACCTTACGCTTATGCAACATCTCAACATTTATTATTTTGTAGTTATATATTCATATTTACCACAGTGCCTGGAACACACTGCCATGGGAGGTGGTACAAATAGATAGGATAGCAATGTTTAAAAAGTACTTAGACACATGGACAGCCGAAGAAAAGAGGGCTATGGACCATAAGCAGACAGATGGATCATAGTCTGTGCAGGTATAGTGGGCCGAAGGGCCTGTTCCTGCGCTGTACTGTTTTTAAGGGCTTTCTAAAGGTTCTGTTATATAAGAATGGTAGATCATTAATACTGAATGCCATCTTTGACTAAACCAAAGGTGGTTCATTTTAACCATCCTGGCCAAATTTTAATCCTTGACCAAAAACTGTCTATTCCCTGACTATTCAGCTCATGTGGTTATCCAGGTGGCACCTGGGTCTGCACAGTCTGCATGACAACACTCACTATCGAACTAATTCATTGGCTGCTGTGAAGTATGTGGAGACAACCCACAGAAATGTAAAATTTATACAGAAGCAAACATTTTCCTTTCAATCAGCAGGTTGCTTGTTGCATGCTTTCCGAGGTGGCGTGTTGTTGGGGTGGAAAATATTTAGAATTTCAAATCGTTCCTGAGGTGGATAGATTTGGCAGTGTGTTGCAATGCACTGAAGTGATGTTCAAGTACAATTCGCTGAACTGAAGCATCAACATTGAACTGAGGCTAGCATGATTAAGGTGGGTTTGGGGGCGAGCAGGGGAAGTTGCAGATCCAAAGTGTCAGGGTTACTGCCTGTTAATGCCAACAGCCCATGTTATTTTTTCTGGACTCAAACTAAATTTTCTGGGTTCACAAGAATAATTTTACATTGGCCTTTGGCAGGGTTTTCAGTTCCAACACTCTTGGAGTTGACCAAGAAAGAGACGGAGGTGATGGCCTAGTGGTATTATTGTCGGACTACTAATCCAGAGACCAAGGTGATGTTCGAATCCGGCCTGGTAGAATTCCATAAAAGTTTGGAATTAGGAGTCTCATGATGACCATGAATCTGTTGTCAGAAAAACCCATATGGATCCCTAATGTCCTTCAAGGGAGGAAACTGCCATCCTTACCTGGTCTGGCCTACACATGGCTCCAGTCCTACAGCAATGTGATTCTTAACTGTGCTCTGGGTAACTAGGGATGGGAATTAAATGCTGGCCTAGCTGGCAATGCCCTCGTCCTGTGAGTCAATATAAGAAAATAATTGCTGGAGAAACTCAGCAGGTCTGGCAAAATCGATGGAGAGAGGAACAGCATAACATTTCAAGTTCAATGTGGCTCTTTTTCAGAGCTGTAGGACTGGTGTTCTGAAGAAGAATCATTTTGGCCCCAAGCCAATAATTTCCTATCTTTCCACGATGCTGCCAGAACTACCGCGTTTCTCCAGCATTATCTGCATTTGTCTCAGACTTCCAACATTCGCAGTATTTTACATCCATTTCTCAAAGCTGATCAAAATCCGCAGGTTTCATCTGGTTCCAGTCTAAAATAGCCGAAAAGAGACCTACTTACTTCACAAACCTCCTTGTCCTTGTTGTAAAGAAGCTTATCGGCTGACAAAGTCTGCATGTTGGGGTACCCCTGGAGAAGGCTCCTGTCAAAATAGAGCAAGCCGTAAAGAAGAAGCTAAGATTATTGACCCAGTTTAAGGCTGTTATCACCAGGCAAAGGCAGTCAAGCTAAATGCAGTAAACAGTGCCATGTTTTCCTCTCTCACCATTAGTTCACATTTAATTCAAATTTTGCAGAGGTTTTGCCTCATTGTGCTGACAATGGGTTCATGCATATGATTAACCTCTGTACAGAATGCATCAGTAGAATACAGTTTCACTGTTTCATCTCATTTTTCAGAAATAGCATGGAACTTGCACAAAGAGTAAGAGCACTGAAGCTATTATGTTATTGTGACATTATAAAAGATCATCAGTGCAGTTTGCAAGTGCACTTTGCACAAAATTTAAGTCATTTAAGCCAATTTTTCTTCATACCTGAAACAGTATATGCACCTTAATAACCTATGCTTAATTAAATGCCTGTTTAACACATTGGATAATTACGACAACGTTTCATGAGATTGAAAGGTAAAAATCAATCACCGGACAATCAAATGTTTTAATCTTCAACATTGCTACATTAATGTTTCTGATGTTTCTGTATGTTATTATTGGAAACTATTTCCTGGAAATACTAGGAAATGATTTGGGTCAGAAATATTTATTTATATCTCATCTTATAATCCTGATAAAAATGAAGTAAAATAGAAGTCGGATAGGATTTTTTTAATAATGGATTTATTCAATTTATCTGTGAAATAGCCCTTGATATATAGTCTGCTTATTTACAAAAAGTAACCGTTTAATGCTACAATGGCCATGTACTGGGTGGAAGTTTGCTTGCATAGGATATGTCTTAGTCGTTTAAGAGAAATTACCTTAACTGAGTCACACTTTGATTGCAGACGGGTTTCGTGTGGTCAGCCGTTTTTGAAGGCCAGATGTTGTCAGTACCAGGCTGCCAGCCTGCTGAAGTAGAATGAGTGCACAGGGGACAGTATCTGATCCAGAGCTGAGGCAAGGTAGGATGGCAGTAGGTAGGTCAGAGGAGCGGAGTAGAGGTGCCTCTTTGGGGAATTCTGGATGGAATCTTCCACTGTTGCCAGCGGCGAGCTTAGAGATTGGAGAGGCATTTAATTAGATAAGATTGTGGTGCATCAGATTTCCCTCCCCCAAATTAGGTGCTGGACAGGAAGGTGCATGGATAACCTTTTCTCCCTGCTGCCCCTTCAGGCCCTTAAATTACTCATGACCACAAAGGGCCCCATCTAGCTGCTGCTGGGATTAACCTATCTGCAGCTGGGCCTGTTGCACTTCAGTGTGGAAGGCAGCTATAACCATGTGGCCAACTTGTTAGCTATAGAGTGCTGAGTGTGTCCCTCAAACAAAGGAATTCGGCACCTGATCATTGGAAAAGGGAAACTGCTGAGTTTCCTCTACATTCTCCTTGCTGTTGACTTCCATGTTGCCTCTCTCCACAATCCTTCATCCCTCTCTTTTACATGAGTCACTCAGGGCCTGGGACTCCTGTGAATGCAATCCTTGCAGCAATCACGGCCTCTCCTATGGCATTGTTGAGCACAAGCACTGCCAGAGTCAGATTGGCCGATTTGGGCATATGCCCCAATGCCAGTACAGGCCCTTGAGTCATCCAAAATCATGCAGCTGGCAGGAAGTCACTGCTCACCATTTTTAGATTAGATTAGATTACTTACAGTGTGGAAACAGGCCCTTCAGCCCAACAAGTCCACACTGACCCTCCGAAGAGCAACTCACCAAGATCCATTCCCCTACATTTACCCCTTAACCTAACACTACAGGCAATTTAGCATGGCCAATTCACCTGACCTGCACATCTTTGGACTGTGGGAGGAAACCGGAGAACCTGGAGAAAACCCACGCAGACACGGGGAGAATGTGCAAACTCCACACAGACAGTTGCCTGAGGCGGAAATTGAACCCAGGTCTCTGGCGCTGTGAGGCAGCAGTGCTAACCACTGTGCTACCATGCTCACCTAAACATCTCCTCCATTGTATCTGTCAAGGCATTGCATCACCATCAAAATAGCTTCCTGCCACAGTGTTTTCATAAACGGTGTACAAATAAAATATACAAAAGAAAGCAGGTACTGATTTTCATACATCGTTGAGTATCGAAGCAATGAAACATAAATAGCCCTCACTAAAGAGAATATCTTGTGATCCCCATTAAAATGACCTGCATGGAGGTCAGTGGTGAGTGGTGTCCCGCAGGGCTCTGTTCTTGGGCATCTGCTCTTTGTAGTTTTTATAAATTACTTGGATGAGGAGGTTGAGGGGTGGATTAGTAAATTTGCCGATGACACAAAGTTTGGAGGTGCCGTGATAGTATCGAGGGCTGTTGTAGGCTGCAGCGCAACATTGACAGGATGCAGAGCTAGGCTGAGAAACCTAGATAAATGTGAAGTACTGTGTCTTGGAAGGTTGAACTTGAATGCTGAATATAGGATTAAAGACAGGCTTCTTGGTAGTATGGAGGAACAGCAGGATCTTTGAGTTGAAGTGCATAGATCCCTCAAAGTAGATAGAGTTGTTAAGAAAGCGTATGGTGTTTTGGCTTTCGTTAACAGGGGGATTGAGTTTAAAAGCCGTGAGGTTTTGCTGCAGCTCTACAAGTCCCTGGTGAGACCACACTTGGAATATTGTGTCTAGTTCTGGTCACCCATTTATAGGAAAGATGTGGAGGCTTTGGAGAGGGTGCAAAGAAGGTTTACCAGGATGTTGCCTGGACTGGAGGGTTTGTCTTATGAAGAGTGTTGACTAAGCTTGGACTTTTTTCTCTGGAGAGAAAGAGGAAGAGAGGTGACCTGTTTGAGGTATACAAGGTAATGAGAGGCATGGATAAAGTCGATAGCCAGAGATTTTCCCCAGGGCAGGATTGACTGCCACAAGGGGTCATAGCTTTAAGGTGTTAGGAGAAAGGTATAGAGGAGATGTCAGAGATAGGTTCTTTACACAGAGACTGGATTAGTGGTGCTGGAAGAGCACAGCAGTTCAGGCAGCATCCAACGAGCAGCGAAATCGACGTTTCGGGCAAAAGCCCTTCATCAGGAATAAAGGCAGTGAGCCTGAAGCATGGAGAGATAAGCTAGAGGAGGGTGGGGGTGGGGAGAGAGTAGCATAGAGTACAATGAGTGAGTGGGGGAGGAGATGAAGGTGATAGGTCAAGGAGGAGAGGGTGGAGTGGATAGGTGGAAAAGAAGATAGGCAGGTCAGACAAGTCAAGGAGACAGTAACTGAGCTGGAAGTTTGAAACTAGGATGAGGTGGGGGAAGGGGAAATGAGGAAACTGTTGAAGTCCACATTGATGCCCTGGGGTTGAAGTGTTCCGAGGCGGAAAATGAGGCGTTCTTCCTCCAGGCGTCTGGTGGTTCCGAGGCGGAAGATGAGGCGAGTTGTGAACGCATGGAATGCATTGCCAGCGGTGGTGGTGGTGGAGTATTAGGGACATTGAAGTGACATGGACAACAGTGAATTGAGTGCATAGGCTAGGTTATTTTAGATTAGGATTAATCCTCGGCACAACATCAGGGGCCAAAAGGCCTGTTCTGTGCTGTACTTTTCCGTTCTATAAAATGGGTCAGAAGCATCATTTATAAACTAAACACCATAGTCTTACCAGACCATATGGCCACTCTCTCATTAGAGACAGATGGGAGGCGGTGGTTTAGGCAAGGGGAGAGGTTAAGAAAGAGATCATGGTAACCTCAGCCAGTGCAGGAACTGAATTCGTGCCGTTGACATTACTTTGCATCATAGACCACTGCCCAGCCAACTGAACTAACTGACTGCCCTGGAATAAGGTAGAATGTAACGTAGTTGGTGGGTGTGCAATATTCTTTTATTGAAAGGAGTTTTACTGGTAGATTATTTTTAAAGAAATTGTGATTGATAGAAATGAGAGGGTATTTGAAATGAAAGGAATATTTGAAGAAGGCTGAAATGCATAGGATATATGGTCATATACGTAGTGACAAATTATGTGAGAAGTCTCTAATTCTACACTTAAAATGTCCAGTAAAGTCCATAGGGACAACTGTAACACTGCACCCAGTGGAAAGGGAGACTGCAGAATTAAAATCAAGATCAAATTGGGATTGTATTCATTGGAGTTTAGAAGATTAAGGGGAGACTTAATAGAGACGTACAAGATAATACATGGCTTGGAAAGGGTGGATGCTAGGAAATTGTTTCCGTTAGGTGAGGAGACTAGGACCCGTGGACAAGCCTTAGAATTAGAGGGGGTAAATTCAGAACAGAAATGCGGAGACATTTCTTCAGCCAGAGAGTGGTGGGCCTGTGGAATTCATTGCCGCAGAGTGCAATGGAGGCCGGGACGCTAAATGTCTTCAAGGCAGAGATTGATAGATTCTTGTTGTCTCGGGGAATTAAGGGCTACGGGGAGAATGCGGGTAAGTGGAGTTGTGAAGTGCCCAGCAGCCATGATTGAATGGCGGAGTGGACTCGATGGGCTGAATGGCCTTACTTCCACTCCTATGTCTTATGGTCTTATATGATGGCTGACCGTCTTATTTCCATTTTTCCTGGGGTTTGCTACTTGTCAGCCTCTTGTCACCCATTAATTTAGATCATATATCAGTGTAGATTAACAGTCTCATTGGTGTGATATCATGACATTGTTAACAAACTATTTTATTATGCGTATGTACATGTGTGTCCAGAGTACATTATTACAGTTAGTGCTCTGAGCAACAATATATCATTCCACAGCACATGGACAGCTGCAAGAATTACATTTGATCTCAACTCCAACATGTGTCTAAAATTGTAATTATTTTAAACTTTTGTGAAGAGTAAACATGATACCTCGTGCAGAGTCTCCATGACTTGGTTTCTTCACAAAACAAAGAATGACTCAGAAGGTCAGTAGGAAAAGTTATTTGGTGGGCCATGAAGAAAGATGTTCCAGGCTTCAAGAGAAGGCCAAGGTAAGTTGCACAGGTATAAAGCCAATTAACCAGTGTTTCATTTCACCACTGTCCTGATTTGAGGCAGTAACAGGACAGTAGAGTTCTGGAAATGTAGTCGTGTAAGTCCGCACTCTTACTTGATGATGATATTCAGATGCTAAGCGTTTAGCATGTTTCGTCACTGAGCATCCAAACAAAATCTGGACTAACAGCTGTCCATTTGGGGGACTAAAATACTCCTAAGACATCGTTCTCTCTGGTATAGATTATATATAGATTAACAAAGCTACCATTGATGAAAACCTACTACAAGTGTTAATGCAGACAAACACAGAAAGTACTGGGGAAACTCAACAGGTTTGACAACATCTGTGGAGAGAAAAAGTACTGGACTCAAAATGTTAACTCAAATCTTTCTCTCCACAGATGCTGTGATGACCTGCTGATTTTCTCGAGCACCTTTTGCTTTTATTTGTTTCAGATGTCCAGCCTCAGCAAATCTTTGCTATATTTATGCCCCTGCTCAGTTGTGTTATGTCTTGTGGGCATTATGTCAGTATGCCTTAAAGAAGTGTGCTCATGGTATCTTCACTATTATAGCATGTGGCCTGAGGGTATAAATATTACATCACCCCGTCTTACCTCAAATCAATAGAAGTTTGACACACTATTGAAAGCATGCTGTTTTTCTTTAAATTATTAATGCAATATCCATTAGGTGTCTGAGAAATGTAATGTTTGTATATGGTAGTTACTTGCAAAAGACATCTGTTTGTATCTTCAATACCATCATATCAATGTCTAGTTTTTTATATAAGGAGGAATAACATAGACATTGTCTTATTTCTCTTTTAGTTGTCAAAGGAAACTTCCAATGCTGAAGGTGACACCCACATCGCAGACTATTGATGTCAAAGGTATTCTTGCAAGCAATAACTTGGCATTATTAATTCATATATATCAAGTGTTCATTATTTTAATAATTGCAGATGATATAAAACATTTGCATTCAGTAAACAGCTCTACTAACTAATCTATAGTGAAACTCTAGTTTTGCAAGTTAAACTCTACTGGACATACACGTATTGGTTCCTCACCACTTGGAATGTTTTTGTGCTCAATCTGCCCGCTTTACACTATAAGCAAGGCATTCTGCAGGATGATAAAAATAAACAACGAGGAACGAGAATGTGTGGAGTGCAAAGCAGAAATGTGGGGTGGTGCTGTAGAAGGGAAACATTAAAAAGGGAGAGACAGAGAATATTGGAAATATTGTTAAAATGAATCAACTGAGAGGTCAGAGATGCTCGTCCGTTAATTTATGCATTGAGGTTGTTCAAAGTTAATTGTGGCGTCGGGATGTAAATTAGCTAGATGTATTTGAGTGTTCAATTAAGATAAATTTGAAGCAGCTGTTTCCAGAAAGAAACTGGTAAATGAAATTGTGTTTATAATTAAATCAGGCAGCATAAATTACAGTATAGAGTAATGCAGCTTGGCACAAACAAACTCTTATAAATTATGATTAAAATGGCACAACTGTGAGTATGTGGCTTGTTATCTTCAATGCCTGAATGATTATTCTAAATTCAGCAAGTAGAACTTGACTGATTTTTTTTAATGATAAATAAGTTGATTGCAAGTGGTGTTATGGACCAAGCCAAACCCCTCAAAACATTTCAAGAAGGTAGCTCAGACCCTAACTTTGCTAGGTGGTTTAAGTAGGCGGACTGTGGATATTCCAGGAGAGAATCAGCTGGTCAAGTCACTTAGTTTTAAGCAAAAAACAACTTATTTACAAGATTGCTGAATGAATGAAACACAAAGAACAGAAAACAGAAATCCAAATAACTTATCCTATCTAAAAACCCAACAGACCATCCCAACTTAATGATACTGTTCCAAAATACTTGCAACAATCCCCATAAACACCTCTTTTGGCAAAAAAGGTAAAATCAAACAAGTACTTAGAGGAAAGAAGTCAGAGAGAGGGGGAGGGTCCAGCAGCCTTTCTTCACACACACACTCCTGCATTAAAACAAAACCAGAGAAAAGTTGAGCTGAGAGAACTCGCCACTCCCCTTTCATTATGCAAGTTTTTTTTTAACTTAAAGATTGCCTTAAACAAATTAATCTTAAAATTCATCCAAACTCAGACTTTTCAGAACCTGTGTTGTTTAAAACCTCTCTGAAAAAAAAAACAAGCGCAACATAACCTTGTTAAAGGAACAGCTTTGTGACAGTGGTAATCAATGTTAGGACAGGAACAACAGACTTGCTTAAATATTGAGGCATCCATATATAAAAATATCCCAAGGCACTTGAACAAAGCAGCTGACATGGAGACTACATTGGAGGAAGTCATAAAGGCATGTTGAAATATGTAGTTATGAAAAGACAGTTCGAGATGGTAGGAGAGGAATGTATGAATAATAGGTTTCTTTTCCGAAAGGACAATGATGAATCATTCCAAAGTCTCCACAGTCACTTTTACTGATACCAGATTTTGACTTAAGCATTGTTAAAAAGTGAAGTCAAAGTCTCAAATAGTTAGCTGGTTCATTTAACCAAGGTGGGCATTCAAGAAAATCTTATCCTGTTTGCAATTTTCAGCAGGATCCTGGCATAGCCTAGTGATTCTCTGCTCTCCTGAGGTAAAGAGCCTGAAGCTAACTGCAATGTTTCTGTTCAACCTACACAAGGAATAATGATGGTATCTCAGTGAATCAGCAATACTCCAAATGATACATTGACACAGAGAGCAATCTGGAAAGAATACTTATAAACATTCTTAACTAGAATCGGGTGCTCAAATCCTCTTCTGCTATTAAAATAACTGGAAAAGGGAATATGTCAAAGTTAACATTGCTAGAAAAAGCTACCTTGAAATAGTCAATTAGTCCACAGTCACAGGGCAATGTCTCACAGATGCTTAAATAAATGTGTAAGTAGAATTGTTTCTAAAATTCCAATGAATTTCTCTTTTCGCTGTCAAAGGAAAGTTCCAAATCATGAAAACTCATGTGGATTTACCTTCTTTATGTTAGAATTGGAAATACCTGAACATTTAAAACATCCCATTTCCACACCAGTAGGCAATAAAACAAAGTCCAGTAAGAGTCAAAGCATGATTTCTTTCGAAGATAAGGAAATTGAAAATAAAATGAGAACCAAAAAATAGCATTTTTTCTTAGAAAGTAGCTGATTGCTGAATTAGTCTATAATATTCTCTGAATTAAACGCACAGAACATGAGAAGAAGTGTAAAGCAATCACATAAGTACAGATGTGTTTCTCACCCTCACAGGGTTAGTCACGTACTGTAAACCATGCAGTGACTCAGTGTAGAGTGTCCAAGTACTGCCACACAAGTACTGTCAAGTATGAATTCACCTATTGTATTGCCACCCAATGTAACTGACCCAGTCTATCATTACTCAATGTGTACTGTATCTTGGTTCAGTGTACTTCCACAAATCAGAAATTGTTTATTGGCCAGTTCTAACACTGCACTACGTAAACTGTGTACTGACCTAGTACACTGTTGTACAATGTAAACTATGAACTGACCCAGTATACCACTAAACAATGTAAATATGTACTGACAAAGTATAACAACACACAATGTAAACTGCAAACTGACCCATTGTACTGCAACCTAATATAAACCATATACTAACCAGTTGTGTAGCAATTCAATATAAATGCACATTGGTTCAGTGTGGTTCAGTGTGGACCCACATTGGACCCAGTGTGCAGTAACACAACGTAAACTGTGTACAGAACCACAATGCAATGTGAACTGTATACTGGGTCAGAACTTTCTGAAGAAGAGTCACTGTACTGAAAACATTTATTCTGCTTTCTGTCTACAAATGATGCCAGACCTGCTGAGTTTTTCCAGCAATTTCTGTTTTCGTTTCAGATCTCCAGCATCTGCAGATTTTTTTTTAGTGAAATAGTAAGCTTTTTTTAAAACACTACAGACACATTTAAAAAAAGGAAGAATAGAAGTTTTAAATGTCATGACAGTTGCCTTTGGCAATTGCTTTTGACAATTCCAATGACGTTGATAGTTCCTGTGAATTTATGCATTTTCATGACTTCTTTGAATAATCGCTAGGAGCAGATTGTCACTCTCTCAGACCAGGTTACCTCTCCCAAAGAACACCTGACCTATTCCAAACGTCTCCTGAGATTGTGTCCAAAAGGATACCTTATTTCTTCAGAAAGGTACCAAAATGCTTATCCAGGCATTTGCAAAGAGTTTAGACCTGCAATAGCTGCATACATTGTATTTCCAACTCCAGACCAACAAAAATCAGTCATGCCTGGAGGCTACTGATATTTTTCTGGGCACTGAACCATTGATGTGCAATTTTGGAACCTATACCACCCGTACCTCCCCTGCATAAATAGTGGACAGTGTTCAAGGGTGAACCTGCATAGAGATTTTACATTGTTGCAAAACTTCAAGCCTATGAAAAGAAAAATGTATAGTTACTCCGAGCAAGGATACCCTCTTGATGACAGAATAGTCAGAAAGCACTTGATTAAAAGGAAAACAGCATTCACAGTTCGTGCCAAAATAGTTAAATCTATTTCCCAGTCACACCCTATTCCATATTTATATTTTAATATATTAAAATGATTAATTGGAGCATCTTCTGGCTTGAATGATACTTCTGCCACAGTTCTTGAGTCATTCTTTGACATTCTGAATTCGTAAATTCGTATTTTTAAAGATTTAGAAATTTGCCACTGTCCCAGTGGCCGAACAGTTGTCATAAAGTCATTGAGTCATGCAGCACGGAAAACAGACCCTTTGGTCCAATTCATTCAAGCCGACCAGATATCTGAAACTGATCAAGTCCCATTATCCAAAATTTGGCCTATATCCCTCTAAAAACTTCCTATTCATATACCCATCCATGCCTTTTAAATATTGTAATTGCAGCAGCCTCCTCTGGCAGCTTGTTCCATATATGCACCAACATCTGCACGAAAAGGTTGCCCTAAAGGTTCCTTTTAAATCTTTCCCCTCTCACCTTGAACCTATGCCCTCTAGTGTTGGACACCTCTGCCCTGGGGAAAACAGTCTTGGTTATTGATTTGATTTAAACAAAAGAGAAGTACAGCACAGGAACAGGCCCTTCAGCTCTCCAAGCCTGGGCCGATCATCATGCCCAAACTAAGCTAAAAAAAAACCTTCTGCCCTTATTTGGTCCATGTACGTCTGTTCCTTCCCTATTCACATAACCATCCAGATGCCTCTTAAATGTTGCCAATGTGCCAGCTTCCACCATCTCTTCTGGCAGTGCATTCCAGCTCCTAACCTTCTCTGTGTGAAAAGCATCCCTTGTACATCTCCTTTAAACTTTCCCCCTCTCATCTTGAAGCTGTGCTCCCTTGTCATTGAAATTTCAACCCTGGGAGTTTAACTCTCTCTGAGTATCTACTCTCTCCATGCCTCTCATAATTTTGCAAACTTTTACCAGGTCTCCTGTCAATCACCATATTTCCAGTGAAAGCCTTTCCTCATAGCCAATGTCCTCAAGACCAAGCAACATACTGGTGAACCTTCTCTGCACTCTCTCCAAAGCTTCCATGTCCTTCTGGTAGTGTGGTGACCAAAACTGCACATGATACTCCAAGGGTAGCTTCAGAAACGTTTTATATAGCTGCAACATGGTTTTCCAATTCGTGTACTCCATGCCTGGGCTAATGAAGGCAAGTATACCATATGCCTCCTTAATCACCTTGGCCACCTATGTTGCCACTTTTAGGGAACTGTGGACCTGCACGCCTAGATCCGCCTGTATGTTAATGTTCCTAAGGGTTCTGCCATTTACAGTATGAGTCACACGTAATTTGATTCTCCAAAATGCATCACCTCTGGATTTGTCTGGATTAAACTCCATCTGCCATTTCTGTGCCCAAATTGCCAATCTATCTATATCCTGTTGTATCAGCAACTCCACCAATCTTCATGTCATCTGCAAACTTACTAATCAGATCACCCACATTTCCCCCAGATAATTTATATATACTACAAACAACAAAGGACCTAAGACTGATCCCTGTGGAATACCACTAGTTACCAGTCTCCATTCTGAAAAAAAAACATCCTTCTACTGCTACCCTCTGTCTTCTGTGATCAATCCAATTTTGTATCCATGTAGCCAACCCATCCTGAATTCCATGTGATTTTAGTTTTTGTACCAATCTGCCATGTAAAGTCAATAAGCTACATCCATAACCTTTCCCTCATCAATTATCTTCGTCACCTCTTTAAAAAATTCAACCCAGTTGGTGAGACATGAGCTTCCCTGTACAAAGCCATGCTGCCTGTCATTAAACGAGTCCATTTTATTCTAAATGTGCATATATCTTGTCCCTCAGTATCTTCTCCAAGAGCTTCCCCACCACAGACGTCAGGCTCACCGGCCTATAATTTCCTGGGTTATCCTGCTTCCTTTTTTAAACAAGAAAACAATATTGGTTAGCCTCCAGTCCTCTGGAACCTTGACTATGATCAAAGAGGATGTGAAGATATCTACTAATGTGCCAATTATTTCTTTCCTTGCCTCTCACATTAACCTAGAAGAGATTCCATTTTGTCCTGGGGGCTTGTCTTTCTTAATGCAATTTAGGATACCCAAAACGTCCTCCTTCAATATATTGACATTCTCTAGAGTATTCGCACACTCATCCCTGACCTCAACATTGGTCATGTCTTTCTCCTTGGTGAATATTCATTCAAAATACTCATTAGGGATCGCTCCCACTTACTGTGGCTCCATGGATAACTTCCCTCCTTGAGTGGGCCTACTCTTCCCTTGCTACCCTCTTTCTTCTAATATATGCATAAAAAGCCTTGGGATTCTCCTTGACTCTGCTTGTGAAAAGACACTTCACGGCCAATTTTAGCCTTCCTAATTCCACATTTAAGTTCCTTCTTAATTTCTCTATACTCCTTTATTGTACTTTGATTTAATTTATTGTAATCATATGCATCTAAGTACAGTGAAAAGTTTTGTTTTGTGAGAAGTACAGGCAGATCATAACAAACAAGAACATACAGATCATAGGCTGCTTAGATATAGCGAAGCAGACAAGGTTACAACTGCAGAGGAGGTATGCAAAGCAAGATAACATTATTTGAAGTTAAAGAGTTCAATCATCAGACTAATGACAGCAGGGAAGAAGCTTTTCTTCATACTATTGGTGTGTGTCTACAAGCTTCTATGTCTTCTGCCTGATGGAAGAGGTTTGAAGAGAGCATTACAATAGACAATAGACAATAGACAATAGACAATAGATGCAGGAGTAGGCCATTCAGCCCTTCGAGCCTGCACCGCCATTCAATATGATCATGGCAGTTCATTCCCAATCAGTATCCAGTTCCAGCCTTATCTCCATAACCCTTGGCTCCACTATCTTTAAGAGCTCTATCCAATTCTTTCTTAAATGAATCCAGAGACTGGGCCTCCACTGCCCTCTGGGGCAGAGCATTCCACACAGCCACCACTCTCTGGATGGGGTGGGGGGGGAGGTTGGGGGGGGGGTATCTTTGATGATGCTAGCAGCCTTTCTGAGGCAAGGAGAGTTGTAATGGAATCCATGGATTTTGGCTTCCGTGATTGTCTGGGCTCTGCGCACAACCTTCTGTAGTTTCTTACGGTCCTGGACAGAGCAGTTGCCATACCGGGCCATTATGCACTCAGATAGATTACTTTCTACAGTGCATCTGTAAACATTGGTGAGGATCCTTATGGACATGCTGAATTCCCTGAGATGCCTGAGGGAAAAAAAAGGCATTGTTGTGCCTTCCTGACTGTCACATCCACATGGGAGGTCCAAGACAGATCATTGGTTATTATCACTCCTAGCAACTTGATGCTGTCGACCCTCTCAAACTCCGCTCCGTTGATGCAGATGGGGGAGTGTCCTCCTCCTTTCTTCCTGAAGTCAGTAATTAGTTCTTTTGTTTTGCTGACATTGAGAGTGAGGTTGTTATCATTGCACCATGACACCAAGCCCACTATCTCCTTTCTGTATTCTGACTCATTGTTTGATATTCGTCCTATCACGATGGTGTTGTCAGCAAATCTGTGGATGGCATTCATATGGAATTTGGCTACGTAGTCATGAGTGCACAGGGATTACAATGGGGGGGCTGAGATTGCATCTTTGCAGGGGTCCACTGTTGAGGGTTATCATGGAGGAGATGCATGATTCATTCACTGTCTTCACTGAGTGTGGTCTGTGGGTCAGGAAGCTGAGGATCCAGTTGCAGAGGGCAGAGTCAAGACCTGAGACTGAATTTTGAGGTCAGTCTGGAGGGGAGCTGTAGTCAATGAGTAGGAGCTTTGTTGTCCAGATGTTCCAGGGATGAGTGCAGGGCTAGGGAAATGGTGTCCGCTGTGGACCTGTTACATCAGTAGGCAAATTGCAGGGGATCGTGGCAGGTTGGAGGTTGGAATTGATGTGGGCCATGACAAGCTTCTTGAAGCACTTCATGATTACACAGGTCAGGGCCAGTTGGCAGCAGTCATTAAGGGACATGGATGTGCTTTCTTTGATATTGGGATGATGATGATCTTCTTGAAACAGATAGGAACTTTCGCTTGTAGAAGGGAGAGGTTGAAGATATCAGTGAAACCTCTGCCAACTTGGCTGCACAGGATATAAGTGCATGGTCAGGCTCTCCATCCAGGCCCATCACTTGCCTTGGTATGACTCTCAGGAAGACCAATCTGATGTCTGTAGCGATGTTGGAGGAGACAGGTGTGTCCGGGATTGTCCGGGCAGGTGACACCACGCTGTTGGCAATCTACTCAAACTGAGCATAGAAAGCATTGAGCTCATCAGCGAGGAATGTGTTTTTGTCTTGCTCAGCTTCATTTTAGAACATAGAACATAGAACAGTACAACACAGAACAGGCCCTTCAGCCCACGATGTTGTGCCGACCACTGATTCTCATGTATGCACCCACAAATTTCTGTGACCATATGCATGTCCAGTAGTCTCTTAAATGTCCCCAATGACCTTGCTTCCACAACTGCTGCTGGCAACGCATTCCATGCTCTCACAACTCTCTGTGTAAAGAACCCGCCTCTGACATCCCCTCTATACTTTCCTCCAACCAGCTTAAAACTATGACCCCTCGTGTTAGTCATTTCTGCCCTGGGAAGTAGTCTTTGGCTATCGACTCTATCTATGCCTCTCATTATCTTGTATACCTCAATTAGGTCCCCTCTCCTCCTCCTTTTCTCCAATGAGAAAAGTCCGAGCTCAGTCAACCTCTCTTCATAAGATAAGCCCTCCAGTCCAAGCAGCATCTTGGTAAACCTCCTCTGAACCCTCTCCAGAGCATCCACATCTTTCCTATAATAGGGCGACCAGAACTGGATGCAGTATTCCAAGTATTCCAGTATTTTGTACCCCCTGTTCACCCTATCCATGTCCCCCCTCATTTTATAACCGTCAATAAGGTCACCCCTCAACATCCAAAGCTCCAGGAAAAAATGCCTGAGTCTCTTCAACCCCTACCTGTAGCTCAAGCCCTCTAATCCTTGTAAATCTTTACTGAAACCTTTCAAGCTGAACAACATTTCCTAAAGCAGGGAGACCAGACTTGAATACAGAATTCCAAAAGTGGCCTCATGAATACAGCAACATGGCATCCCAACTCAATGCACCGAACAATGGAGGCAAGTGTGTCAAATCCCTTTTTCACCACCTTGTCTCCCTACGACTCCACTTTCAAGGAACTATACATCTGCACCCTTAGATCTCTTCATTTGGCTACATTCTCCAGGCTATATTAACAGTATAGGTCCTGCCCTGATTTGCCTTACCAAAATGCAACACCTCTCAATTATCTAAACTGCCTGAGGCTAATTCCATAGTGGTCTTCAGGCTGCATTACAATTAGTCCAGAGAGCTTCTAGCATCTACCGCACGTCCCCAGGCAGCATTCAAACAGGGATCAAATTGAGGACCAGGTTTTGGAGGGTGATAGTGTCGTGGTGGTGGATGGTGAGTGTGAGCTAATAGAATTCCTAAAAATGTAAATTGTAAATTGTAAACTTTTAAATTGTAAAAAAGTTACATGTAATAGAGGCCAATTTGTTTCAATCTACATACTTAGAAATTATTTAGTACAGTAGTATTATTTGAACGGATTACGGTACCTTCAGCCCCAAAATACAGCATACATTTTGAAAGCAAATGGAAATTGACAAGACTGTTTAATATTGAGTGAAAACATTTAACGCTATTTGACGTTTTCAGTTGTCTATAGGTAGGGACACATTTAGCTTTATAATAACATCTAGAGGGTAGAGGCACATTAAAGAAAAATAGTGAAAGGGAAAAAAAACTAGAACCAATGTAATGGACATTTGTTTGAGAAATCTGTTGCTAAGCAACAGTGAACTTGACATTAAAATTACAGCCCAAGAAACTGTGTGTAGCTGTCTAGTTGCCTCACGTGTACGAGACTGTTATCATTGTTAGAATCAATGCCAAATCAGAATAACCTAACAATCAGATACCAAGGAAACATTATTAATAAGTACAAAACTTACAAAACAGTGGGTGTCCTTTCACAACAATGGACTATAGCTGTTAAAGAACATGGCTGACTATTACTATTTCAAAGGCAACTAGGGCTAGCTAATAAATGCTGCTATTGCCAATGCAAATTGAAATTAAAAAAAAACTGGTGAAGAAATTCCTCATTACTATCACTGAAGAGCAGTGAGCAGACTTCATGGGCAATGCTTCACTGTACTGCCTGTATCAGGGAATTGATGTAAGTCTGTATTCTGGCACTATATGAATAAGTTTGTCTTCCTATCAATTTAAAGTTTAAATCAATGTTATCCATATTTCCTATGAAGCAGAAATATTGATAAACCTTGAGTTCAATTGACATCTTGAAGAAACATAGGATTGAAATAATATTAGATGTCTGCATAAAGAGCGAAATATAATTTTCAGCTATTTTAATTCTGAAAGTGTTGTTTGTTCCTAAACAACAGTTAGATGGAAGTTGATTTTAGTCCCACTTTCCAGGCTTTGACACGTCCTCACCAACCTATCTGTCACAGCTGCATTTGTCCATGACAGTATTGGTAGGAATTATCACACGGTCCCTGTGAAGACAAAGTCCAATCCACACTGCCATTGTGCTAATTGGGATAGAATTTGAACAGATCTAGCAACACAAAACCGGGCACTGGGCATCCATTAGGCACTGGTGGGCCCTGATCAGAAGCAGAGCCATACATCAACAATCCGTAACTTCATGGCTTGGCATATCCCCATTTTACAATTACAATCAAACCAGGGGATCATTCAATGAAAGGTGCAAGAGGGCATGCCAGCAGAAGCACCAGCCACACCTAAAAATGAGATATCAGCCTAGTAAAGCTACAAAACAGAGCAAGTTGCAGCTATGTAATTCTAAAAACAATAGATCAGATCTATATTCTGCAGTCCTGCCGCATGCAGTCCTGAATGGCGTTGGACAATTAAAGAACTCTTACAAATATCTCCATCCTCAATGACTGAGGAGCCCAGAACATCAGAGCCAAAGATGAGGCTGGAACACTTGCAATAGCCTTCAGCCAGAAGAAGTGAGTGGATAATTCACCTCGGCCTTCTCCAGTGGTCTCCAGATACCAGTGTTCAATCAAGTTGATTTACTCCAATTGAAGTGAAGAATGTTTAAGGGCACTGGATACAGCAATACCTTGGGATATGGGCCCTGACAACATTCCAGGAATAGGACTGAAAATTGTGCTCCAGAACTTAACCCTAGCTAAGCACTGGCATCTACCTAACAATGTGACTATGTAATCATTGTTAATTGTTGTAAATCCTATTTGGTTAATTAATGTCATCAGGAAAGGAAACCTTCCATCCTCACCTGTTCTGGCCTACATGTGACACCAGACCCACAGCTATTTGGTTGACTCTTAACTGCCCTTTGGGCAATAAGAATTCGCAACAAATGATGGCATGGACAGTGGAATTAAAATATTTGTTGCAATTGGCTGAGTGGAGTTTGAGAAAACAGGGGAACCAGTCACCCCTTCCTCATCTGGTGATAACAAATTGCATTTTTAAAAAACTAACTTCAAATCCAAGACCAACTTCATTGTCAAAAAGTTATTTTTGGGTCCTAACTTTGAACATTTCTGCTTTGTTCTGTTGAAGTGGAGGGAGTTACATAATGTTGAAACTATGGGAACTGATAAACTGAATGGAGTGATGTCAGTTAATCATTTCTTGAAATTTCAGGAACATCTAATTGGATAGTGGAAAATCTTAACAATAAGAGTTGTGTTAATGGCAGATTTAATGCAGAGATGTTTATTTACAGCTCATTCAGTCCGTACACAAGGCAATGTTTCCTAACTCTTCCTAGCTCCGACTTCCTCCTCTTAACAGGTCTTCAATATATTTTTAAATTAATTTTAAAATGAGTAACAGTAATTTTCTGCTCTCTCACGGGTAATTCTATTATTTTTAAACATTATGAAGTAAGCATTGTTTCCATCCCATCAGTTATGTTATGAGTGGATAGAGAATACTTCACCTGGAACAAAGAGGTGGAAATTTCAAAACAATTCACCTGACTACTCTTGGCATCATGATAACCCTCAAACCCACCAACACACTAAAACATCAGTTAATTAACTTAAAAGACTCTATGTAGACAACAAGCAAAAGGAATGTCATTTACTAAATACAGTACAACCTTGATTATCTAGAACTCAATTATGCTAATTTTGGAATATCTGAACAAGATCTCAAGGTCCTATAAAAACATCTTTATGCAACTCAACATTCAATTATTGGTTAAACAGCATTATGGCATGTATTGCCAGATAACTGAGGCATGTTCGATAAATCGGCACTCAAATTATCACTTGTTTACAATAGATCAGTTATCAGTTAAACGACATTATGGCATGCATTGGTGGTTAACTGAGAAATGTTCAGTTAACCGGCAATCATAAATTACCACTTGTTTATGATCAGATCGATTATCTAAATGATCCCCACCCATCTCGTTCGGATAATGAGGTTCTACTGTATCTTGCAAGAACTGTAACAAATACAACATTGGACAAACACGCAGAAAATTAACCACTAGGATACATGATTGTCAACTAGCCACAAAAAAGATTTGACCTATTATCACTAGTATCCTCACATAGAGATGAGGAAGAGCACCACTTTGACTGGGATAACACATCCATCCCAGGACAAGCCAAACAGAAACATGCATGAGAATTCCTAGAAGCATGGCATTCCAACTGGAACTCTATCAACAAATGCATCAATTTGAACCCCACCTACCACCCTCTGAGAAAAAAGAACCAGAAGTGACATCAACACAAGGAAACCTAAACTCATAAATAGAAAGTGAGACATAACACCAGGACTTCACTGAAGGCTCACTGATGATGTTACGTACTATGGTGATGAAATGTCAGAAAACGAGCCTTCCACCTCAATGAGCAAACTTACATCCAGAACCTCAACCTGAGCTACAAACCTTATCAAAACTTGCTAATTCATCTGACTATCAGCTATGCTTACAGCAGAATATCTAGACATTCCTAGCATTTGCCATATTGTTCAGAACTTTTATTTTTATCTCTTTAGCAAATGCCTGGAGCTTAAGTGATTGTCTCCTTATTTTCTGGCCTGAAGGTGATTAGCTTGCTACTTAGCCTGTCAAGGGATCACTCCCCAGTAATGTGCACGATTCCATGTCTCTCCAGCAGTGCAAACGTGATTGCACTGAGGCCTCAGTGCTGGTGTTTGCCTATGTGTGGACCCTGGTTTGCCTGACTTTGTTTAGCAAGGACCACTCACACCATGGTAGGTTAAAGCCCAGGATTTTCCACCAGGAACTTATTTGTGTTTTCCCAAGTTTCCCATTCTTTAATCCAAAAGATGTCTGCTTGTTGGTCTTACTTGGGAAGATTGCTCCAGTGGGATGTTGAGATGGAGGGTGGACAGTAGATGGGTTTAAACAAGCCAACATGGAGTATGTAAGTAAGGTGCAGCATGGATGATTTCAAACACCTTGTGGGCTTTTGGATATAAGGGAGGACAGGAACCCAGGAGAGTCATCTTGAACCAAAGGTTCCAGTTATGATGTGTTTTGTTGCATTCGACCTGAGTGTCAACAAGATGTGTGTGCATTTGGTAACCTATGTCAGGCAGGAGCACAATACTCTTGCGGAAATCAATAGATCAGCCTTCACACTGCAGTCCCTATCTGTGCCCACCCACCCTTGTGGAAGTAAATGACCCGACGAGGACAAACTTAAAAGGAACACTAAAGAGCCACTTTACACAATCCCAGTTACCTAGAGGCGCTGTTCTCAGCAGTGAGCAACATTAGCAATAAAGTGTGCTCTCAAATGTTACAGCCTAATTTTGAGGGTCTATCAGCTGCTAAGCTAAACCTCATTGGACCTTCTTCTGATGTTACATCATAAGTGTGAAGATAATAGAGGGAACCGTGGGGGTTTTCATTACACCAGGGTGACTTCTCCATTTCCCACAATACATCTCTTGCTCGGGATGCTCGTATGACTAGTTCCTGCTCACATTCCATGGGAACATATGAAAACAACCTAACTTCATTTTGGTTAAACATTTTTCCTATCAGTCCGGTCTCTAACCAAGTTTCCATTCCTAATCCATCCAGACCATCGAATTCAAAACAAATCTCTTAATCTACTGCAACCATTTAAGAAAACTTTGAGAGGAGAAGTGATAACAAAATGGTTTCATTATTGAAGAATTTAAACATTTTATGAGAGATGAACTAAATCAAAGTAGGTTTGAATAAATTGGTGCTGCGTGTGAAACTGGAAACCTCACTGCTAAGATAATCGGGTGAATGCGTATGTATGGAAAAAAATGAACAGAAATTACCATGCCAAGGGCTACAGTGAAGAATGTTCTTTAACAAATTATGAATCTGTCTTTCTAGAGTAATGGTTTCAATAGCAGGACATTGTGACAAGAAAGTATATCGGAATCTGTAACTGGGAATTGTAAGCAATGTAGCAGACATTGTCTGTTGGTGTTAAAAATTAGTATCCTTGAGACTTATCAGACTTAATTTGTTTCTTCTAATGACAATACGTCATCAATATATTGCTTGAATTAGATTAATTCACTGGAAATTTCTCCATTATTTAGCCATTTTACTGCATAATGACTTGCACTTATCACCATTATAGGATGAGGTTAAATATTTGTCACTTTTATTATGTTGTTCTCTATGCTGGATAAATTCTGGGAACATTTTTTCTCTCCCTACTCTTCCATTGCTTTCTGGGTTTTCACATGGCTTCAAGTACAGCCACAATCTACAGAATAAAATTACAGCTTTAGGCTACAGTTTTCTCAAAAGCTGTAATTTTATTCTGCAGATTGTGACTGTACTTGAAGCCATGCGAAAATCCTGAAAACAATGGAAAAGTAGAGAGTGAAAAGAAGTTCCTAAAGTTTATCCATGACAGCACATGGATGGCAGTAAATTGAGGGGTACGTGGGTTAGGTTAATCTTAGATTAAGATAAATGCTTGGCCCAACATCGTGGGCCGAAGGGCCTGTGCTTTGCTGTACTGTTCCATGTTCTACGTAACGTTCTGAGAAAAAAAGATAAATTTAACAAGCCTACGGTAGATTGTCAGCCAGTCTGAATTTGGTACAGCAATGTCACATATGCCACCGGTAAGTCTTTTCAAGGAAGGGGGATTTATATCGAAATTATTCTAGGATACGTTTTCCAGACAACAAAGGGAGAATTCAGGAGAGGTTTTGCTAGTTGGCTGAGAGGATGGAACTTTGTTGAAGTGCATAAACATGTGTGAGGGACAGGCAGAATGAACGCAGATTAGAACGCAGTGAGGCTGAAGTCAGCTGTTAAGTTTTCGTTTCTGGATCAATGTGCTCAGTCTGACCAAACCAGTATTATACTAAAAGAAAAACATAAATTGCTGCAGAACCTCAACAAGTCTGGCAGCATCTGAGGAGAAAAAGCAGAGCTAACACTTCATGACCATTCTTCAGAAGGGTCTTTTTGTTGTGAAGAAGGGTCACTGAACCCAAAACATCAATTTTGCTTTCTCTCCATCGATGCTGCCAGGCCTACTGAGGTTCTCCAGTAATTTCTGCTTTTGATTTGAATTTCCACCATCAGCAGTTCTTTGTTTTTTTTGCTTAGTTTAACGCTAAAAGAAGACAGCAAATTCTTTTCAGTTTCAACTTGTATTTCATATGAATCAAGAAACTCTTTCCATTTTGGCAGTAAAGGCAGATGTGTTTTTTATGTTCAAATGATACATGGGCATTGATGTGACAATTGCTTTAAAATCGCTAAATGGCGTTTCTAAACCAACTTTGCTGCAGAACATTGGAAAAAAAGAAGGAAGTAGCCGTTACATACCATCTTTTACAATCCAGGACATACAATTCTCCCTTTGTTGTCGGGAAAACTTAGGATGATTTCGATATAAATCTCCCTTCCTTGAAAAGATTTACCTGTAGCATTTGTGACATTACTGTATCATATTCAAACTGGCTTTTTTGTTAATGAAAAGCAACAGATATCAGGATGTAAGTCAACCTGTTAAGCTTTGCAAGATCCCTCCAAAAAAGCAGGGTTGATTTACAGACTGAATATAAATGTGAACTGCTAGTTTGAGTATGGGTAATTACTGTTTTGAAATGTCATCAGCATCGAACTCAAAACACTGGTTGTGCATTAAATTCTGTGCTTTTTCACAACATAGCCCTTGCTGCTGCTGTCCATTTTTAAGGTCGTGGTATTGAAAACATGTATTTGTGGTGTGCAGGGTTGAGGCTGATTTGTTGGGAGGAGGTGTGTATTTTTACAGGAATATATGAAAAATCCATTGGATGGAACATTTGGTTGTCTTGTATTCTAGCTCAGCCAGGTAATTAGGGTTCCAGATAGGTGAGGCAGGTAGGGTGAAGGAAGTAAGGTGCCAGGTAGATGAGGTACATAGGCTGATAGGTGGATGAGAGATAGGGTGCCAAGTTGGTAAGGGAATTAGGTTGCCAGCTGGATAACATGTCAAGTAAGAGAATAGTATTTAAGGTACGTTGGTAAGCTGGATTTCAGTCATGCTATGTTGGGAGGGAGGGAGGGAGGTAATATGATCTGTTCAGGCGTAGGTTGTGGGGGGTGCTGTCTGATCAGGAGATGCTGAGATGTTGGGACTGAGTCTGCTAGAGGGAACACAGGTGATGGTTTTGATGGATTGGGTTCCACCTGACTTTGGTGGGTATGGGGTCTCTTGTGTTAAACAAATGTTGGTTTGGAGGCACTGGGTCAGTGGTGAGGAGGGGTGTCAGGTCCGGCAGGTGAGGTTCATGGTGTCTAGTAGCTGTCAGATGGGGATGCAGTTGTTGTTTTAGCAGTCAGTCAAGGGTAAGAGTTGGTACAGATGGGATTGATACAGTTAGTTCTTTCCTGCGTTCAAACCAACTAACGGAATGCAGCTGAGGATGAGGAAGTCCCCACTATGTCGGGTTCTTCCACCAATGTTTGCGCACTCATCTAGCACCTCATCCCTCCCAAGTCCTCCACCCAAGTCTGCTACTGGGGCCTATGCAAAAATGTGAAATTTCAGTCTAAGTTAACTGTTCTGAAGAGACTTATTAATCATGGTCCGTCAGGAAGAGTTTTTCAAAAGATTTGTTTAGTTGGTCACCTTGTAAAAGCCTTGATTAAAATATTTTTTTTCAAACAATGCCATCTGACATGGCCTACTTCAACGATTGCTCACTTGGTAGTCTACTCACAAGATCAAATTGCCTGGACTCTTGAGTGTACTCTTGAGGGTCTAATTATTGGTACAAATTCAACTTTTACCAAGCAGAGCTTCACCAAGTTGCTGCTGAATTTCTATAGGATCTAATCTTTCATGGCTGCAAAAAGCAAACATCGCTTGTGAGCTTTCTTCATCCTACTGTCAGCTGTAGAGCTATCAATAGACTCCTGGAGCATCTTTATAGCCCTTACTTTTTTTCACAGCACAGAGTCACCACTGCCTGAGATTTCTCACGAGCCCTAACTGCTTGGAGTCTACGAACAGCAGTTCTTGAACTGCCTGGAACAACCTCTGCTTGAGCACCCGCCCGATTTTAAACTGCAATCAATCTCTCCCAACAAACACATGCCCAGATAAATTAAATTCACAGATCTTTCTTGAGCTCCACCCATCTCCATAACTATGTAGGCTGCTCTGAAAAGTCTTCAACCTAACATCAGGATAGTCAGGACCTTGTGGGTAAGGTACTAAACTGGGGGGAGAGCAAATTACATCAATATTAGGCAGGAGCTAGGAAGTGTTAAATTGGGGGAACTGTTACCAGACAAGTCCACATTTGACTTGTGAGAATTGTTTAAAGACCTGCTGATGGGAATTCAGGACTAGCAGGTTCCAGTAAGGAGGAGGGACAAGGATGGCAAGGGAAAAGGCCTTTGGATAATGAGGGAGGTTGTAAGTTTAGTCAAAGGGGAAAAAGAAGTATATTTAAAGTTTAGGAAGCTAAAACTGGATGGGGACCATGAGGAATATAGAGAAAGCAGGAAAGAACTCAAGCAGGGAATTAGGAGAACAAGAAGGGACCATGAAATGACCTTGGCAAGTAGGTTGAAAGAGACTCTCAAGGCATTCTATACATACATTAAAAACAAGAGGATAACTAGGGAGAAGGTGGGATCACTCAAGGATAAAGGAGGGAAGTTGTGCTCGGAGCAGAGGGTATGGAGAAGATCCTAAATGAGTACTTTGCATCAGTATTCATCCAGGAGAAGGATGTGGAGAATAGTGAGATTTGTGTGGACCCTGCTAATATCCTAGGGCAGTTTGAGATCAAAAAAGAAGTGGTGTTGGGTCTCTGGAAGAGCATTAATGTGGATAAGTCCCCAGGTTATTTAGTAGAGTAGAGAAGCTTTTGTTTGTCATTTCTACCATATACAACAAATACAGTAAAAATGAGACAGTGTTCCTCCAATATTGAGGATGCTACATTGACAGCACAAAGTACACAATTGTACATGACATTAATTGCATAAGATGTTTAATTTAGATATTTTGAGGTGCTGCATTTTGGGAAAGCAAATCTTAGCAGGACTCCTACACTTAATGGTAAGGTCCTAGGGAATGTTGCTCAACAAAGAGACCTCAGAGTGCAGTTTCATAGCTCTTTGAAAGTGGAGTCACAGGTAGATACAATAGTGAAGAAGGTATGTTTTCCTTTATTGGTCAGAGTATTGAGTACAGGAGTTGGGAGGTCATGTTTCGGCTGCACAGGACATTGGTTAGGCTACTGTTGGAATATTGCGTGCAATTCTGGTCTCCTTCCTATTGGAAAGATGTTGTGAAACTTGAAAGAGTTCAGAAAAGATTTACAAGGATTTTGCCAGGGTTGGAGGATTTGAGCTATAGGGAGAGGCTGAACAGGCTGGGGCTGTTTTCTCTGGAGTGTTGGAGGCTTAGGGGTGACCTTATCGAGGTTTACAAAATCATGAGGGCATGGATAGGATAAATAGAGAAAGTCTTTTCCCTGGGGTTGGGGAGTCCAGAACTAGAGGGCATAGGTTTAGGGTGAGAGGGGAAAGATATAAAAGAGACCTAAGGAGCAACTTTTTCGCGCAGAAGGTGGTGCGTATATGGAATGAGCTACAAGAGGAGGTGGTGGTGGCTGGTACAATTGCAACATTTAAGGGGCATTTGGATGGGTATATGAATAGGAAGGGTTTGGAGGGATATGGGCCGGGTGCTGACAGGTGGGACTAGATTGGGTTGGGATATCTGGTCAGCATGGTCGGGTTGGCCGAAGGGTCTGTTTACGTGCTTTACATTTCTATTACTCTATAAGTGCAAAACATGCAAGTTACAGTGCAACAGAAGAATGATGAATAATAGACATTTTTCTAGCAGCAATATGAAAGGATTTCAGATGGGAAAGAGTCTGATTCTACTGTGTTAACGAGCCTGATGATTTGAGGGAAGAATCTGTTGCACAGTCTGGCCGTGAGAGACCGTATGCTCCGGTATCTTCTACCAGATGACAGGAGGGAGAAGGGTTGAGTGAGGGGTGTGTGGGGTCTTCCACAATGCTCTTCGCCTTTTGGATGAAGTGTGTGGTGTAAATGTCTGTAATGGAGGGAAGAGAGACCCAAATGGTCTTCTCAGCTGTCCTCACTATCTGTTGTAGGGTCTTACGATCAGAAATGGTGCAATTGAGAGAGGCAAGAGAGGAGATTACTGGGGCCTTGACCAAGATCTTTGTATCCTCATTAGCCACTGGAGAGATCCTGGAGGACTGGTGAGTAGTTCATGTTGTTCTTCTTTTTGAGAAGGGAAATGGGGATAATCCAGGAAACTATAGACCAGTGAGTCTTGCATCAGTGATTGGGAAGCTAGTAGGGAGAATTCTTAGGGATAGGATTTACGCTCATTTATAAAGCATGACCTAATTAGGGCTTTGTGTAGGGTAGGTCATGTCTTCCTGACGACTGGATTTTTCGAGGAGGTGACAAAGGTGGTTGATGAGAGTAGATGTTGTCTGCATGGATTTAAGTAAAGCTTTGACAAGGTCCCTCATGGTCAGCTCATTTGGAAGATTAAGGTGGATGGGATCCATGTTGACTTGGCCACATGGATTCAATATTGCATTGCCATAGGAGGGAGGCGGTAATGGTGGAACGTTCATTTTTGGGCTGGAGGTCTGTGACTAGTGGTGTTCTGCAAGGATCTGTACTGGGACCTCTGCTGTTTGTGATGTTTACAAATGACTTGGATGAAAATGTAGATGGGTGGGTTAGTTTATTTACAGATGATACAAATTTTGATGGACTTGTGGATAGTGCAGAAGGTTGTCAAAGGATTCAGCGGGAAATAGATCAGTTGCACATATGGCTAGAGAAATGGCAAATGGAGTTTAATCTGTGTAAATGTGAGGTACTGCATTTTGGGAAATGTTAAGGAAAAGAATACAATTCATGGCAGGACCCCTGAAAAGCATTGATGTGCAGAGGGATCTTGGAGTTCAACTCTATAGTTCCCTGAAAGTGGCCATGCAGGTAGATAGGGTCAAAAGAAGGTGTGTAGCATGTTTGCCTTTATTGGTCAGGGAATTGAGTACGAGAGTTGCAGCTTTATAAGACTTTGCTTAGGCCACACTTAAAGTACTGCATTCAATTCTGGGTGCCACATTCCAGGAAGGGTGTGGAAGCTTTGGAGAGGGTGCAGAAGAAGTTTCTCAGTGTGCTGTCTGGGCTAGAGGGTATGTGCTATTAGGAGAGGCTAGAAAAACCTGGGTGGTTTTCTCTCGAGCGGTGGAGGCTGAGGGATGAGGGGAGGCTAGATTGGAGTCTATAAATTTATGAGATGCAAAGCTTGGCTGATGATCAGAATGTCTTTCCGAGAGTTGAACTGTTTAAAACTAAGGGCCATGCATTTAAAGCAAGGGGGGAAAGTTCAAAGGAGATATGCAGGGCAAATTCTTTGCACAGAGTGTGGTAGGCATCTGGAACATGATGACAGGGTTGGTGGTCGAGGCAGAAACGATAGGATGTTTAAGAGACTTTTAGATAATCACATGCAAGGGATGGAGGGATATGGGCCAAACGCAGGCAGAAGGGATTAGTTTAATTTGACGTCATGTTCAGCAGAACATCTTGGGCCAACGGGCCTGTTCCTGTGCTGTTTTAGTTCTATGTTCAGATTAAGTATTCTTAATTTACAGTTTCTTTTTTGAACTGATGGAGTCAATGGTTTTATAAGTTACTTTTAGATTAGATTACTTTCAGTGTGGAAACAGGCCCTTCGGCCCAACAAGTCCACACCTCTGAAGAGCAACCCACCCAGACCCATTCCCCTACATTTACCCCTTCACCTAACACTATGGGCAATTTAGCATGGCCAATTCACCTAACCTGCACATTTTTTGTGACTGTGGGAGGAAACCGGAGCACCCGGAGGAAACCCACGCAGACACGGGGAGAATGTGCAAACTCCGCGTAGACGGTTGCCTGAGGCAGGAATTGAACCCGGGTCCCTGGCGCTGTGAGGCAGCAGTGCTAACCACTGTGCCACCGTGCTGCCCACTAAGTCTTCAGAGTTTATTGAATGATTTTAAACAATTTAAGATTAAGTCCTGAAACAATCTATTTGGACTGTCATTACTATTACTGTATGGACACAATGGGTGGAATCTAACAGGGGATTGAGTAACCGTAAGACTGTAAGATATTGGAGCAGAATTAGAGAGCACGCCACCATTCAAGCATGGCTGATATATTCGTCAATCCCATTTTCCTGCCTTCTCCCCAAAACCCTTGATCCCCTTATCAATCAAGCACAGCTTTTTTGTAGCAATGAGTTCCACCGATTAACCACCAACCAGTTGAACTCCTCATCTCGGTTCTAAAGGATTGGTTCTTCACTTTGAGGATTTCCCCTCAGGTTCTTGTCTCTCCTACTGGTGGAAACATCTTCTCCATATCCACTGTATCTAGACCTCTCAGTATTCTCTAAGTTTCAGTGAAATCCACCCTTATCCTTCTAAACTCCATTGAGTGCAGACCCAGACTCCTCAACTGCTCCTCATTTGACAAGCCATTCATCCCAAGGATCATTCTTGTTAACACATCCTTCCTCCAATATGGGGCCCAAAACTGCTCACAGTATTGCAAATGCAGTCTGACCAGAACCTTATACAGCCCTAGCAGCACATCCCACTCTCCTAGCCTGTGCAAGACTTTCTGCAGTCGCCCAGCTTTCTCAACACACCCTGCCCCTTCATCTATCTTTGAGTCATCTGCAAACTTAGCAACAATGCCCTCAGTTCCTTCTCCCAGATCGTTAATGTGAATAGTTACAGTCTCAACCCTGATCTCTGCAGTACTCCACCAGTCATCGACTGCCATCCTGAAAAAGATCTCTTTACTCCCACTCTCTGCCTTTTGCCCATCAGCCAGTCCTCTAACCATGCCAGTACCTTGTCCCTAACACCATGGGCTCTTATCTTATTTGGCAGCCACCTGTGTGGCACCTTGTCAATGGCCTTCTGGAAATCCAAATGGATCATGTCCACTGGCTCTCCTTTGTTTAACTTGTTGATTACTTCCTCAGCAAATTCTAATCAATTTATCAGGCATGACCTCCCCTTGAGGAAGCTGTACTGACTCAGCCCTGCGGTGAAATTTGTGACAAAATCAATGTGAAATCCAGTGAGACCCATTTCAATGTTGGTTACCATTTGCTCTAACTTTTGTGCTTTTGCATAGCGGCATGGCAAGTTGCCCACTAAGGAGCTTATTGCTTGATAAGCTACTGAAAACAGCCCAACTAATTTCATTAATATTCAACTTCCTATCTTATCAACCATAGCACTGATCCATTGTGAGCCTACCTGGATGGTCACAGCATCCTTGCTTTGCCTTTTTGCACCCGGAGCCAAAGATTGCAGGTACACAGTCCTGCTGTATTGCCTTGATATTTAGCACAAACACAAAGCCTGGAAGCTGGTCATGATTGTCAGCAGAGCCTCACTCAAGTCAAGAGAGATAGCCTTTGGTCAGAGAGCCCATGCACATTAAGACCAGGGCAGCCTCTGATTCGAGCCCAAGGGTGTGAATGTGGTCTGTCAGCCCCTTGGGGCAGTCATAGTCAAGATCCTCTCCTATGGGGGTAGGGAGCCAAATGCCAGACAGCAAAACGTCCATCTTTCTTTCATCCCAGAACAAGAAGCAGATATTGAGAACAATGAAAGTGGGAGTCACAATTGTTGCTCTTGGTACAGGTGGGAAGATGTCCAAAACAAGAGAGTAAGCATCACAGGGGCATTCAGGGTTAGTGGTGATTGACAATGAGTGAGGCAAGTTGTTTTAGTTGATATTGGGAGTGATAGAGTATGAGACTTGGGAGGTGGGTATAGTAGCAGTGATAGAGTAAGCGTGAGGTATCAGAGAGAAAATGGTGGCACTTATGCTGGTAGAGTTGAGAAGATCATTGACTCTCTTCCTACATTGCTGGGTTGAGATGGTTGATACTACACTGACCATGCTGGCATGGTTTATTTTTTGCTTCGTCTGCTGATGTTATGGAAAGGGAAGTTCCACCTCTCCCCAGTCCTTTGCAGCAGGACCTTCAGGTCTCTGTCCACAGTGATGGGCACATATTTCTCCCTGTATATCAGATCTGGGGAAAATTTCAGGAACCATGCAGAGCAGCTCTAAGCTGGCAGTGCTTGTCTGAGAGCAAGAATGTTTTTTAAAGATGGCACAGGAGCAACGGATGTTGGTTGATTCTGGCATATTCCAGCAGTGTCGAGTTGTTCCAAGAATGACATCTATTAAGATGGGGCTGGAATTAGATGTGAGGCCACCATAGTACATAGTTAATAAGGTAGTTTTGGTAAGACAGAGTGAGAAAGCTGGTTGGGTGTAATGGTAAAGAAACCCTCCAAAACAATTGGACATAACGTAAATTGGCAAAAAGGTTTAGTCCAACATTTCCACCTCAGCAAGTTTAGCTGCTGTTGTCCATCGTACTTTTCAAGCTATTAACCTCTTCAAGCAACATGTCCTAAACCTTTAAGTGTAATAGATTTTCATGTACTTCTATTGTACTTATCCCTTTTCCCATGGTGAAAGTTTAATTCCTAAAACTAAAAGGTAAATTGTAATTAGAATACATGGATCATAACTAGAATTTCCAATAGCAGGGCTTACCCATGATTCTCCTTATGCTATCTGGAAATGGCATAGGATTTTTTTAATGCTCACCTGATCATTCAAAGGAGATCAATTTAATTTCTGATCTCATACTCTTCGTATTTGGTGGAAGTGATGTTCTATTCTACTCAACTCCCTTGACTATTTCTTGAATTCATGACTTTCTTAGTCAGAGCAGAGTGCTGTCATTGAACAAGATAACTTTTGATAGGCTTCCAGGATGAGTAGGTCAATGCCACATGCAGTAAAATGTGATAAAGTAGTATGTTTTGAAAATAAGAACAGGGAAGGACAATTATATTATGTGATAAAGATTTGCATTCATTTGAAAAACCTGAGTGCATGTAACCAAGTTAGTGAAAGTGAAATCACAAATAGACAAAGCCAAAATGAATCTGGTTTTATATTTGGAGGTGGCAAAAGAATACCCCTGTGGCTGCCACTGGGAAAATGGTAGAAAGGGAACTGGCCAGACTGAGAATATTGCTGTTTTTAACTGGTCTCACAGTAGAGATTATATCTGTGGTGCAGGAGTGGTTGTAGTGTACGATGCCAATGGATGAGGAGATGATGCAGTGTGTCCTGTAGGTCATGGATTTTACAGTCACTGTACAGTGGGCAGGGTAAATATATCAATAAAACCAAAGGACTGCAGATGTTGGAAATGTGAAAAATCAAAGCAGAAATTACTGGAGAAACTCAGCAGATCTGGCAGCATCTGTGGAGCGAAAGCATAATTTATGTTTCAGGAACAGTGTTCCATTTTCAGAACCTTTCTGAAGAAGGATCACTGGACCCAAATTATTAACTCTGCTTTCTCTTCACAGGGTAAATACTGTGTCCAGTGCTAAGGGCAATGATCAACTAAACTTTCTTCATCTAAATGGTGTCAAGCTGTTATACTATTTTTGAGGCTGACCAATATACTAGAAAGGTATTCTATCACATCTATGAATTAAGCCTTATAGATGGAGGTTAGTCATTGACGAGACAGGGATTAGATATTTACCACTGAGTGCTCAGTCCAACCCTGCTGCTGTTCATATGGTTAGTGTAATTAAGCATTTGGTCAGTGGTTCCTCCATTAGACTTACATTGGGGAATTCTGTCACATGTGGCTGGTCAAGGCAGACAGTTAGACACCTTGTTGTCTGGTGTGGTCATTACCTGGTACTTATGGCACAAATGCTATCTGCCAGTTGGAAGCTATCCCAGATCTTGCAGTTGGCAGGCCTGTTGTTTTATTATTGCAAGAATTGTAAAAAAGCTGAATACGGGAAGCATCAGTAAAAAGACACATTCATGACCGAATGTTGGATTGTGGGTGATTTGACGAAGCAATGAATATGCTTGGGCCAAATATGTTTCCTTGGGGAACTCTAGCAAAGATTGCCTTCAACAATCCCATTCTTCTTCCTTAATACCGCAGATGGCTTGAATCACTGGAGTGTTTTCCCTTTGACCATCCAATGAGTTCAGTTTTACCAAAGCATCTTCTGTGCTATACTCAGTTGAATACTACATTAATGTCAAAGACCTCTCAATTGCACAAATGATCTTGCAATGATCTGTAACTTTAGTTAACTCTAAGTTTACTGCATGAGCATTGGTAAAATAAATAAATGTGAACTTTCTGCTCTAGGTCAAGAGGAGAGAGGTGGTGATATTTACAATACTCGCGGTTAACACATACCTAGCTAATGACCATCAAAAGTTAGGATCTCAGGCATTATTTAAAGTATGCTATACAATCTGCTGCAGCAATCAATAACTCCTTAAACCGAATTTGGTCTAGGTTATTATTGTGCATTAACTATTACTGCAACAATAAATAACAACTTAAATTGTCATCAATTTGAATAATGCAGAGCTCTGCTATATCGCTTGAAAAACATTTGAAGTAGCATCATGAACATTTGGCCATCAGAGTGCTGACAAAAGTAGAAACTGAGCCAGGTTCTTGGAAGGAAGCTGAACTATAGACTCAGCTTGCCAGATTTTGTCTTGGATGAATGCAGCAATATTTGACTGGGCTTCAGAAATATTCAACTTAAGTGTCAACAAACAGCCTACAAATTGTTCCTACAGTTTTAGAAGAAAATCCATAGTTATGAAGAGTGATGGATATTTATTGCTCATTCCTAACTGCCCTGGAGCAGATAGCAGTGATCAGTCCACTCTTCAGCTATGATCTGAACTGATGGAAATACAGGACAAATCACATCTTGGAGTAAGATCTGGCTTCATTGACCATAAGTTTGTGTTTCTTATTGGTCTCCAATGATGATCAGTCACAGAATAAGCAGTTGCAAACTGCAGAAACAAGCAGTTGCTGATGTACTTTTAAAATCAGTTTCTTGTATAAAAAGAAAGTCGGGTTACACTATGCAAGAATTATTTGCAATGGTTTCATTATAGAAAGAAATATTGAACTCTTTTAACAACAATCTTACAGACAGTCAAACTTCAGTGAAGGGTGACCTTGTCTACGGTTTATAACTCCTTGTTTAATTTCTGTATTCACTTGATGTTATTTTATTAATTAATGTCTCACTTTCTGACCTTTAAATAAATTGCTAACACATGTCACTTATCATTTTACTAGAGTTTTGTAAATCCATCACTTCCACTGCTTACTGTTTATGTGGTTTTCTTCTGAATAACTCAGGATTTCTTTCCCATCTTTGACAGCTTCACAGATAACTAGTAACAGCATTTCTGCTGTTAACGACTCTTTATTTTTAAGACTGAAAATCACACATTACCTGACCTGGTTCTGTTATTCTGTGTTATTGCACTCCAGTTACTAGGCAACAGCTATCTGTAAGAATAATAGGGTGGTTATGGTAGGGGATTTTAACTTTCCAAACATAGACTGGGACTCCCATACTGTTAAGGGTTTAGATGGAGAGGAATTTGTTAAGTGTGTACAAGAAAACTTTCTGATTTGGTATGTGGATGTACCCACTAGAGGAGGTGCAAAACTTGACCTACTCTTGGGAAATAAGGCAGGGCAGGTGACTGAGGTGTCAGTGGGAGCGAACTTTGGGGCCAGAGACCATAATTCTATTAGATTTAAAATAGTGATGGAAAAGGATAGACCAGATCTAAAAGTTGAAGTTCTAAATTGGAGAAAGGCCAATTTTGACTGTATTAGGCAAGCACTTTCAAAAGTTGATTGGGGGCAGATGTTCACAGGTAATGGGATGGCTGGAAAATGGGAAGCCTTCAGAAATGAGATAACAAGAATCCAGAGAAAGTATATTCCTGTTAGAGTGAAAGGGAAGGCTGGTGGGTATAGGGAATGCTGGATGACTAAAGAAATTGAGGGTTTGGTTAAGACAAAGAAGGAATAGACAGGATAGATCGAGTGAATCTTTAGGAGAGTATAAAGGCAGTAGAAGTATAATTAAGAGGGAAATCAGGAGGGCAAAAAGGGGACATAAGATAGCTTTGGCAAATAGAATCAAGGAGAATCCAAAACGTTTTTACAAATATATTAAGGACAAAAGGGTAATTAGGGAGAAAATAGCGCCCCTCAAAGATCAGCAAGGTAGCCTTTGTGTGGAGCCGCAGAAAATGGGGTAGATACTAAATGAGAGTATTTTGCATCAGTATTTACTGTGGAAAAGGATATGGAAGATATAGACTGTAGACAAATAGATGGTGACATCTTGCAAAATGTCCATATTACAGAGGAGGAAGTGCTGGATGTCTTGAAACGCATAAAGGTGGATAAATCCCCAGGACCTGATCAGGTATACCCTAGAACTCTGGGAGAAGCTAGAGAAGTGATTGCTGGGCCTCTTGCTGAGATATTTGTATCATTGATAGTCACAGGTGAGGTGCCGGAAGACTGGAGGTTGGCTAACGTGGTGCCACTGTTTAGGAAGGGTGGTAAGGACAAGTATTTGGAAAGGCAAGGACTGATTAGGGATAGCTAACATGGCTTTGTGCATGGGAAATCATGTCTCACAAACTTGATTGAGCTTTTTGAAGAAATAACAAAGAGGATTGATGAAGGCAGAGTGGTAAATGTGATCTATATGGACTTCAGTAAGGCGTTCGACAAGGTTCCACATGGGAGACTGTTTAGCAAGGTTAGATCTCATGGGGAGAACTAGCCATTTGGATACAGAACTGGCTCAAAGGTAGAAGACAGAGGGTGGTAGCAGAGGGTTTTTATTTCAGACTGGAGGCCTGTGACCAGTGGAGTGCCACAAGGATCGGTGCTGGGTCCTCTACTTTTTGTCATTTACATAAATGATTTGGATGTGAGCATAAGAGGTACAGTTAGTAAGTTTGCAGCTGACACCAATATTGGAGGTGTAGTGGACAGCAAAGAGGGTTACCTCAGAGTACAACAGGATCTTGACCAGATGGGTCAATGGGCTGAGAAGTGGCAGATGGAGTTTAATTCAGATAAATGCGAGGTGCTGTATTTTGGGAAAGCAAATCTTAGCAGGATTTATACACTTAATGGTAAGGTCCTAGGGAGTGTTGCTGAACAAAGAGAGCTTGGAGTGCAGGTTCATAGCTCCTAGAAAGTGGAGTCACGGTAAATAGGATAGTGAAGAAGGCGTTTGGTATGCTTTCCTTTATTGGTCAGAGTATTGAATACAGGAGTTGGGAGGTCATGTTGTGGCTGTACAGGACATTGGTTAGGCCGCTGTTGGAATATTGCATGTAATTCTGGTTTCCTTCCTATCAGAAAGATGTTGTGAAACTTGAAAGGGTTCAGAAAGGATTAACCAGGATGTTGCCAGGGTTGGAGGATTTGAGCTATAGGGAGAGGCTGAACAGGTTGGAGCTGTTTTCTCTGGAGCGTCGGAGGCTGAGGGATGACCTTATAGAGATATACAAAATTGAGGGGTGTGGATAGGGTAAATAGACAAAGTATTTTTCCTGGGGTGGGGGAGTCCAGAACTAGAGGGCGTAGGTTTAGAGTGAGAGGGGTAAGATATAAAAGAGACCTAAGGGGCAACGTTTTCACACATACACAGTATGTGTATGGAATGAGCTGCCAGAGGAAGTGGTGGAGGCTGGTACAATTGCAACATTTAAGGGGCATTTGGATGGGTATATGAATAGGAAGAGTTTGGAGGGGTATGGGCCAGGTGCTGGCAGGTGGGACTAGATTGGGTTGGGATATCTGGTCGGCATGGACGGGTTGGACTGCAAGGTCTGTTTCCATGCTGTATATCTCTATGACTCTATGACTATTTGGTTTTCTCCCCCTCCTTTTTTCAATGAATAGAACTTCTCACCTTAAGAGTTTAACCATCCCACATAAATGCATACACACAAAAATCAGATACCTCATCTCCACTCAGAGAACTCAAAATAAAACAAAATCTATATTGTTCCCATTCTTAACACACAATATAGAAATGCAAATCAAATTAAAAGCTATACATAGTTTTCCACTTTAGAATGGTTCCAGTTAATGATATATCATGAGCCTTCACGATCAACATCAATAAATTTGCATTTCATCTTATTTACCTATGTGTGATAAATTCACATATTAAGAGATAAAATGTTGCCTGTAATTATCTAATTGGGATTAAGTGATGAATACAGACACCAGAATCTGCAAGGCAATGGTTTATCAACAGCAGCCTTGAAACAACAAGAACTGATTACAGCATGGACATTTGAAATTCTTTCCTCTCTATGTTTCAATCAGTTGCAGAAATCAGTCCCAGTGTAAAGCCAACTTTGAAAAGTCATGGTTCACTGAAAACCCAAAATCTGCTTTCATTGCTAAAGAAAGAGGACAACAGCTAAACAGTTGGACTCAGGTCATAAGAGATATGCAGCATGGAAACAGACCCTTCAGTCCAACTCATCCACACTGACCAGACATCCCAATCTGACCTAGTCCCACTTGCCAGCATTTGGCCAGATACCTCTAAACGCCTCCTATTCATGTATCCACCCAGGTGTTGTAATTGTACCTGCCTCCACTACTTCCTCAGGCAGCTCTTTCCATACATGCACTGCTCTCTTAATGAAAAAGCTACCCCTCAGGTCCTTTTTAAAACTCCGCACCCCCCCCCCCACCTTAAACCTATGCCCTTTCATTTAGGACTCCCCTACCATGGGAAAAAAGATCTTAGCTCTTCACCCTATCCATGTCCGTCATGATTTTATTTACCTCTATAAAGTTACCCCTCAATATCTGACACTCCAGAGAAAAAAAAGCCCTAGTCTATTCAGCTTCTCCTTATAACTCAAACCCTCCAGTACTGGCAATATCCTCTCAAGTTTAACAACATCCTTCTTAGAGAAAGGCAACTAGAATTGTATACAGTATTCTGAAAGTAGCATCACCAGTATCCTGTACAGTGCAAGCTGACATTGCAAGTCCTTTACTCCAATATTTGACCAGTCAAGGCAAGCATGCCAAATGCCTTCTTTGTCACCCTGCCTAAGTGTTTTGTTGTTTGGGAATACTCCCCAGGGCTCTACCATTAACTGAATAAGTCCTGCCCTGGTTTGCCGTAACAAAATGCAATACCTCACATTTATCTAAATTAAACTTCATTTGCCAATCCTCGGCTCATTGGCCCATCTGATTTCTTCTCATTCTCCGAACGAAAGGGGAAATTAAGATTTGTAACTGCAATTATGTTCCTGTCTGTACTAGTGTGTTTGTGTTTGATGCTGCCTTTTCTTTCAGGGTAGGAAGTAGTTTGCACTGAACAAATTCTTGGAATTGGCTGTCCTTCAATTTTGATCTGTTAACTAAGCTTAATTGAAGTGTGATAACTCCATGGTTTAAAAAAATACTGTGACTATGGGTCAAACAAGAGGGGAGCCTTGATCACTCCTCATGGGGGTCATAATATGTTTCTTATTGCCCATAATGCCTGATGGATACCCAGTTTTGAGCTGCATGATCTGTTCTGAATCTATCCTGTACAACATACTTGTAATGCCGCACAATACATTGAAAGATGTGAAGACAGAATTACGTCTTTAGGGCTGGCAGTTTCTCCTGATAAAGGTAAAAACAATGACTGCAGATGCTGGAAACCAGATTCTGGATTAGTGGTGCTGGAAGAGCACAGCAGTTCAGGCAGCATCTGAGGAGCTTCGAAATCAACGTTTCGGGCAAAAGCCCTTCTGATTCCTGGGCTCTGCAGCCTCCAACAACTTGCATGTCAAGGTAGTGAAGACTAATCAAGGCAAGATGGATTTAAAAGAGAACACTTCAAGACTCAAATGATCACAATCCCTTGAAAAGTAAGATAACAAGCTGAGATTTGTATTCTCACCATCTTCTGCATTGCACAATAGGGAAAGGTTAAAGATCTGGCTTGAAGAACTGAAGCATTCTCAATTCCCAGGAAGAATTTTACAGTTGTATCATCCATGGCTGCTGTGATATGAAAGAACAATTCAGCACTGTCTCCAAGGATGAACTTGGGAAATGAAACGAAGAACAAGAGCTTTCTGAAGACAATTCTGGAGATAAGGAAATGAAAACATTCCTACTTCACCTTGTGTAGGATGTTCTCTTTTCGTTTCACTTCCACAATCAATTTAGCTTCAAGTCCCCTCTCTGCAGACAATTATATTTGCAAACTTCATCAGAAAGTAAGATTTTGCCGTGATCAGCAATCAACATGTGTTGTTTTGAGGAAATTAGAGCCTCTTGGATGTCTGCATCAGCATTGGGATCAACTGGGAATTTCCTGCAAAGTACCTTGATCTACTGACTTGTTTCAAAGATCCGCATCATACATTTTATCCATAGGAGTTTCACTGGTAATAGAATGAATAATTAGTGCTGGCACTTCCTCAGGTCATTGCTGTGGAGCCAACACTTCTGTCTGAAGCTTGTGCAATCTCTGTAGATTCACTGCAGCATTTGCGCACTCCTGTAGTGAAATATATTCACCAGCTTTTGTTATCTCGTTGTTATTGCGGGAATATCTCTCTGTGGCTTGGAAGTGCTGAGCGACTGCCAAAGTCTGGGACTTTAGTTTAGGAGTCCTATTGAGACAGTTAGACTTCTCCAATTATTGCTTAATTTTTATACGCGCAAGCTTTATTTGATGTTCGGCATTAAATATTTCTAAGTTACTCCCAGTTATGTAGTTTTGGTCTTTTATTATTAACCAAAAGAAAACTTGAGTACTTCCATAATTGATGAAGTTTAATTGCAGGCTGCAGTTTACATTTGCACAGGTTACTAACCTCAATATTGGCTTAGCCCCATTTTTATTATCCAGGGACAACTTTTTACGAGCTCTTTGTAGTTTTTGAACTATTTCCTGATCGGCTATTTCTGAGATTCAAAGTTATTTTCCTGGCATATCAAATTCACATGGTCTTTGCTCATTGTGTAAGTTTATATACCATCCGGTTGACATCTGCCAATAGAAACCTTTCAGCATTCATCGTACCAAATCTATTCAAAATCTTGTGCCTCAATAAGGTCATCTCTAATTCTTAGAAATCAAATAGATTGCAGTCCAGCCTGTCCTCGAAAGAAAACCTCCTTATCCAAGCATCAACTCGCTCTTCACAGCTTCAAATGCTTTGAGAAGCTTTAAAACATAAAGAAACTAAACCCATATACAGTAGTATAGATGTGGTTCTGTATACAACTTCAACTAAACATCCCCATCGCAAAATTAAAACCATCTATTTTTTCAGCAAACACTTCTTTTGAGATGCTCGGCTCCATCAGGTGCTGGGGATTTCCACTTTCAGTACCCTCAATACCACAACCCAGCTCACAACAGCACAGGGGTACCATCCCAGCGCAGGGGGACCATCCCAGTGCAGGGGGACCATCCCAGTGCAGGGGGACCATCCCAGCGCAGGGGGACCATCCCAGTTCAGGGGGACCATCCCAGTGCAGGGGAACATCACAAAATAGGGGGAACATCATAGATCAGGGGGAGCATCACAGAACAGGGAGAACATCCCAGCACAGGGGGAGCATCCGAGAACAGGGGGAAGATCACAACAAAGGGGGATCATCACAGAACAGGGGGAACATCCCAGCATGTGGGAACATCACAGAACAGGGGGAACATCATAGATCAGGGGGAGCATCACAGAACAGGGAGAACATCCCAGTACAGGGGGAGCATCCGAGAACAGGGGGAAGATCACAACAAAGGGGGAACATCACAGAACAGGGGGAACATCCCAGCATGTGGGAACATCACAGAACAGGGGGAACATCACAGAACAGGGGGAACATCACAGAACAGGGGGAACATCACAGCAAAGGGGGAACATCACAGCATGTGGGAACATCACAGAACAGGGGGAACATCACAGAACAGGGGGAACATCCCAGCACAGGCGGAATATCCCAGCACAGGGGGAACATCCCAGCACAGGGGGAACATCACAGCAAAGGGGGAACATCACAGCAAAGGGGGAACATCACAGAACAGGGGGAACATCCCAGCATGTGGGAACATCACAGAACAGGGGGAACATCACAGAACAGGGGGAACATCCCTGCACAGGCGGAACATCACAGCAAAGGGGGAACATCACGGAACAGTGGGAACATCACTGAACAGGGGAACATCACAGCACAGTGGGAACATCCCAGCACAGGCGGAATATCCCAGCACAGGGGGAACATCCCAGCACAGGGGGAACATCACAGCAAAGGGGGAACATCACGGAACAGTGGGAACATCACTGAACAGGGGAACATCACAGCACAGTGGGAACATCACAGCACAGGGGGAACATCACTGAACGGGGGAACATCACAGCACAGGGGGAACATCATGGAACAGGGGGAACATCATGGAACAGGGGGAACATCACTGAACAGGGGGAACATCACAGCACAGGGGGAACATCATGGAACAGGGGGAACATCACTGAACAGTCGGAACATTACAGAACAGTGGGAACATCACTGAACGGGGAAGCATCACAGCACAGAGGGCACATCACAGCTCATTGGGAACATCACAGAACAGTGGGAAAATCACAGCACAGGGGGAACATCACTGAACAGGGGGAACATCACTGAACAGTGGGAACATCATGGAACAATGGGAACATCACTGAACAGGGGGAACATCATGGAACAATGGGAACATCACTGAACAGGGGGAACATCCCAGCACGGGGAACATCACAGCACAGTGGGAATATCACTGAACAGTGGGATCATCACAGAACAGGTGGAACAATGCAGAACAGTGGGATCATCACAGCATAGTGGGAATATCACAGAACAGTGGGAACTTCACAGATCAGTTCTGTGATGCTCGCCTGTGCTGTGATGTTCCCACTGTTCTATCACGTTCCCATCTTTCCATGATATTCCCACTGTTTTGTGATGCTCCTACTGTTCTGTGATGTTCCCCCTCTGCTGTGATGCTCCCACTATTCCATGATGTTCCCCCTGTTCTGTGATGTTCCCACTGTGCTGTCATGTACCCATTGTTCTGTGATGTTCCCACTGTGTTGTGATGTTCACACTATTCCATGATGTTCCCACTGTTCTGTGATGTACCCATTGTTCTGTGATGTTCCCACTGTGTTGTGATGTTCACACTATTCCATGATGTTCCCACTGGTCTGTGATGTTCCCACTATGTTGTAAAGTTCACACTGTTCTGTGATGTTCCTCCTGAGCTGTGATGTTTTCATTGTGTTGTGATGTTCCCACTGTTCCATGATATTCCAACTGTGCTGTGATACTCCCATTGTTCTGTGATGTTCCAACTGTGCTGCGATGTTCCCACTGTGCTGTGATGTCCCCACTCTTCTGTCATATTCCCACTGTTCTCTGATGTTCTAAATATTCCATGATGTTCCCACTGTGCTGTGATATTCCCAATGTTCTGTGATGTTCCAACTGTGCTGCGATGTTCCCACTGTGCTGTGCTATTCCCACTGTTCTGTGATGTTCCCACTGTTCTGCGATGTTCCCACTGTGCCGTGATGTTCCCACTGTTCCATGATGTTCCCACTGTTCAGTGATGTTCCACCTGTTCTGTGATGTTCCCACTGTTCAGTGATGTTCCACCTGTTCTGTGATGTTCTCCCTGTGCTGTGATGTTCCCACTGTGTTGTTATGTTCCCACTGTTCTGTGATGTTCCCCCTGTTCTGTGAAGTTCCCTCTGTGCTATGATGTTCCCAATGTTCCATGATGTTCCCCCTGTTCTGTGATGTTCCCCCTGTTCTGTGATGTTCCCACTGTGCTGTTATGTTCCCACTGTGCTGTGAATTTCCCACTGTTTTGTGATATTCCCACTGTGCTCTGATGTTCCCACTGTGCTGCGATGTTACCACAGTTCTGTGATGTTCCCCCTGTTCTGTGATGTTCCCACTGTGCTGTGGTGTTCCCACTTTGCTGTGATGTTCCCACTGTGTTGAAATGTTCCCACTGTTCTGTGATGTTCCCACTTTGTGTGATGTTCCCACTGTTCTGTCTCGTTCCCATCGTTCCATGATGTTCCCACAGTCATGTGATGTCTGTGATCACAGCACAGTGGGAACATCACAACACAGTGGGAACATCACAGTACTCTGGGAACATCACAGTACTCTGGGAACATCACAGCACAGGGGGAACATCACACCAAGTGAGAACATCACAGTACTGTGGGAACATTACAGAACAGTGGGAACATCACAGCACAGGGGGAAAATCACAGAACAGTGGGAACATCACAGCACAGGGGGAACATCACAGAACAGGGGGAACATCAACAGAACAGGGGGAACATCCCAGCACAGGGGGAACATCACAGAACAGGGGGAACATCACAGAACAGGGGGAACATCACAGAACAGAGGGAATATCACAGAACAGAGGGAATATCACAGAACAGAGGGAATATCACAACACAGGGGGAACATCACAGAACAGAGGGAACATCACAGAACAGAGGGAATATCACAACACAGTGGGAACATCACAGAACAGTGGGAACTTCACAGCACAGGGGGAACATCATAGAACAGGGGGAACATCACAGCACAGGGGGAACATCACAGCACAGGGGGAACATCATGGAACAGGGGGAACATCACAGAACAGGGGGAACATCACAGCACAGGGGGAACATCACAGAATAGTTGGAGCATCACAGCACAGTGGGAGCATCACTGCAGAGTGGGAACATTACAGAACAGTGGGAACATCACAGCCCAATGGGAACAAAACAAATTTGGATGTAGTGGGATGGAAAATAAGTCTCATGTCTTCATGCTCCCTCTCTGTACAGCTGTATGTAATAGAAATGCAATATGGCTCTGTTATCCAGGCACCTTTCCCGTATGTGGTGGTGTATTAAGGGGAATGGGGATGAGGCTGGAAGCTCTCCAATTGCAGGTACGTACTGCCTGTAGCTAGATATTCATCCATTCTGCTAAAAGAGTGCTATTCCTCCTGTTTGGAAAGCTGCAGATCAAGGAGACTGTTCTCCTTTACTGGCCCAGGTTACTCTTCTGCAGATTTATTTTGTCTAAAAGTCCATTGCTCAGCATCAAGGACTGAAAACTTTCACCTCCTCGGCCATGTGAATGCAGGCTGACCGAGGATCACACGAGCTAAAGCAGATTGTAATCAACATATCATTCTTTCTCTTTTCTCTTTCCCTTACAAACTCTCCCTGATTTTAAGCAAATACTCACCTCACACAGACTGGCCCGAATGAAACTTTTAAAATTCAATCTTTATCTTTTCAGCAATCATTTGAAACCTCAGTTGATGAGTGAAAGGTTGCAAGATATTGATAAAAGCCTAATTAATACAACCAACTGACTCACCCACCTCACCCTTCCCCCTCACCCAGCCTCACCCTTCCCCCTCACCCAGCATTACCCCTCCTTCTTACCCAGCCTTACCCCTCCCTTTCACCCAGCCTCACCCCTCTCCCTCAGTCACTTCACCCTTCCACACCGTCAGCCTCATGCTTCCACCTTATCCACCTCACCCTTCCCCCTCACCCAACCTCACCCTTCCCCCTCACCCAGCATTACCCTTCCCCCTCATCTACCTCACCCTATCTCCTCATCCACCTCCCCCTTTCCCCTCACCCAGCCTCATGCTTCCACATCACACTTCTACCTCACCCTTCCCCCTCACCCAACCACCCCTACCCCATCATGCAGCCTTATGCTTCCCCCTCACCCAGCTTCACCCTTCTCCCTTTCCCACCTCATGTTTCCAATTCATCCACCTCACCTTCCCCTCACCCACCTCAACCTTCCCCCTCACCCAGCTTCACCCTTCTCCCTTTCCCACCTCATGTTTCCAATTCATCCACCACACCTTTCCCTTTCTCCTCACCCACCTCACTCTTACCCCTCACCCAGCCTCACTCTTCCCCCTCATCCATCCTATCCCTTCCCCTCATCCTTCCATCACTCTTCCCCCTCATCCATTCTACCCCTTCCCCTCACCCTCCCATCACTCTTCCCCCTCATCCATTCAACCCCTTCCTCTCACCCTCCCGTCACTCTTCCCCTCATCCATTCTACCCTTTCCCCTCACCCTCCAGTCACCCTTTCCCCTCACCTAGCCTCATGCTTCCTCCTCTCCCACCATTCAGCACCCCAACCCATCTCACACCTGCAAACTCAGCCCTCACTCACCTGGCCCCTACACCCTCACTTACCTTACACACATACCTGCAGTTGGTAGCTGTGAAAGGGGCTGCAGGGCCTTTAAAACCTGGGATACAGCAGGAATTATCTTGGCAAGGGGGATGTAGTTTCAATGCCCACATGGTGGCACAGTGGTTAGCACTGCCACCTCACAATGTCAGGGACCCAGGTTTGATTCCAGCCTTGGGTGACTGTCTGCATGGGTTTCCTCTGGGTGCTCTGGTTTCCTGCCACAATCCAAAAAAGATGTGCAGGTCAGGTGAATTGGCCACACTAAATTGCTGTTAGTGTTAGGTGTATTTGTCAGAGGAAAATGGGTCTGGGTGGGTTACTCTTCAGAGGGTCGGTGTGGACTTGTTGTGCCAAAGGGTCTGTTTCCACACTGTAGGGAATCTAATCTAATGTCATGGCTGGTTGCCTGCATTCTAGTCCTTGACTAGAATTCTCCTGGCCCAGAAGCCATTTTCACAGCTATTAATGCACGACACTTGCTTATTTATGATAAGGATTCTAATAGCTGGACTTCCCTCATTGATCTTTGTATCGCTATATTTATCTTTGAGATTATCATTCTGCAGTAAGTTCAATCAATTTGTCACTGCTGGAAGACGTTAATTATGTACCTGTGTTCTCTAGAGCTTGAATTATTCACATCAAAAGACTACTGCTTGAGAAACTAATAAAAGCTTGAATTTATGATATTTGTTTGGAGAACTGCATTTGTACACTATATGGTGTACACTGTGACTAGCCATCACCTTATGACTCCTGGGGTAGCTGTTCTCAATATCGAGGCAGAAGCCATCAAAACCAGCACATGGAACATGGTGTCAGAAATGCGAAACCGAAATTGTGTCGATTTTGAAGGCTGTGAGAGACAACTGTTGGAAGGAGCATCAGGGAATAATTAAAACCTACTGACTGCAACTTTGTACTGCTGGGTGAGTGAGTGTGATTTGGCATTTTCTAGTCCCTGTTCCTGTGGGGTGAAAAAGCAATTTGAGATATGATCGAAACCTCAGCCAGTCTCAGTGACAAAGTTACGTGATAGCTCGCGTGGCAATACTGTTATCGGTGCAGGGAATGGGTGCTCCAGACTGTAGTCCTGACTAAGGAGCGGAAAAACCAGACCGGAGAAATGTCGAAGACCCATTTTGAACTGTTTACTTATATAATCTATGAATAGCAGGTGGAAGAGAGATGGGACTGCTTTGAGCATAAGAGATTCTATTGTGACAGTATGTCTGCTGAGAGAGAAGAAACTTAACATCAAGGAAGCTATCAACAGGATCAGAAGCTATGAGGTTGTTAATCATCAGTGAGAGAATATCAATGGAAGAATCAACAGAATCTGCAGTTTTCTCCGAGAAGAATTGACAGTGTTTACATAATGTTGAAAGACAGTTCAAGCCTAATGGGAAATAAAGGAAGAAATGTTTCAGAATGGCCAGCAGAATGATAAAGGCAGGTGGACAGGATAGGTTTTACAGAGGGCACTACACAAATGCGTTTAAGTAAAAGCAAAATACTGCAGCAGCTGGAGATCTGAAATAACACCAGAAGATATTGAAAATATTCAGAAGACTCTGTTCCGAGGAGGAATCATATCGGACTTGAACCATATCAGACTTGAAACATTAAGGAAAGGACAGCATTAAGTGAATGTGAAATGTCAGACACTGTTGTCTCCTGCAACATCATGACCTGCATGGACATTGTGAAGTGGACCAATTTGGTGAGCCAGAAGTGGAGTTTTAGAAATTAAATTATGCTGGAATACTGCTCATGCCAAGAAGATAAGGTAATTATGAGCCCAATGCAATGGGGAGAGAAAAGGTCTGTAGCTCTAGATAGGAGACATTAAGCAAAATCCATTCATCTCAGCTGAAACAAATCTAAAACATGGAGTGATAACTGTACACACCTCAGAAATGATTTGCAGCATTTTGCAAAGCCCACCAACTTATTGACTGATGACAAGGTTCTAATGAATTAGAGTTATTTTTTTAGATTAGATTGCTTACAGTATGGAAACAGGCCCTTCAGCCCAACAAGTCCACACCGACCCTCCAAAAGCAACCCACCCAGACCCATTCCCCTACATTCACCCAACACTGGGCAATTTAGCACGGCCAATTCACCTAACCTGCACAGCTTTGGACTGTGGAGCACCCGGAGGAAACCCACACAGACATGGGGAGAACATGCAAACTCCACACAGACAGTTGCCCAAGGTGGGAATTGAACCTGGCGCTGTGAGGCAGCACACAGTGCTAACCACTGAGCCACCGTGCCACCCCTACAGGTCTTGGATGTCTTCCTGGCGAATATTATCTTGAAGCAGATGTGAGTATAAGACTGACTCAACATCTGTTGAGGAGAGTTCTGGCAGCCCTTAACTCAAGCCTGAAAGGCAATATGGAATAGCTAGAAAGAGAAGAGAAATTTACACACTGGGTTAGCAGCATGGTAGCAGTGAAAAGCTGTGAAACTCTCAGTGATAGGCTGAGAGTTTTCACAGATCAAGAGGATCTCATTAAAGCTTTGAAGAGATCCTAGTACTCCATACTGACCATTTGAGGAAATTGTTCACACAGTTGTCAGGATGAAAGTATTCAATACCTTTGATGAAATGGATGGATACTGTAAGTAATGTTGGATGAAACCAACAGTTTTCTGACTGCCTTCTTGATGTATTTGAAAGGCAAAGTTAGTTGGGTATACCATTGATTATTTCCACTGCTCTGGAAGAACATCAATGCAGATAGTGTGGGATAGTCAATGATCATCCGGGGGTGGAAGCAATAAAGGATGACTTGCTGGCCGATGAATGTGGAGGTACAAAGGAAAACACCATTGCAGATCATGATCAGAATCTAGTGACACTGCTAAAGAGAGTTTGTTGGATGAACCTGAAGCTGAACAATAAAAAAAATGCATTTAAAGATTACAGAAGTCATGTACATAGGTCATGTAGTGATAGTGAAAGGTCTCTTCCTTGATCCTGATAAGGGAATGTTTTAGTAGAGTTGCAGAGAGCAACAGATGTGAAAGCCTTAAATCAATTTGTTGGATTTGTGAGCAAAGTTCATGACTAATGTGTTGTCACAAAGTGAATCCCTATGGTGAGCTCGCTGCAAAGGATGTTCAGTGGTAGTGGCCACAGAACAAGAAACAGCTTTCATTTACATCAAACAACCAGTGATGACAATTCCAGTGCCAAGGTTCTACAGTATCAATGACAAAGTCCCCCTACAGTGTAATACCAATGGGAGAGGACTTGCAGCAATCCTCATGCAGCAAGGACAAGCAATTGTGTTTTCATCCACAGCATTAATACAAACTGAAAGGTGTTTCTTGGAGAAGGAATATCACCCAGCGATGAGCAGGCACTAACTGAATAGAGAACAACTGGTATATCACTAGAAGACCTTTTGTCCCTTTGAGATCATGTATATAAAATGCACTTGCAAGACAAATGAAATAGATGTGCTGCTTTTGCTAATGATAGCCATGTTTATTGGGTAGCTTATTGTTGTAAGTGTTGGTGCATGCAATTTTTTTCTCTTTTTGTAATGAAACTTGAAATATTTTGAGAAATTTGTTTCTATAATTGTACTCGAATTTATACACTTCGGCTGTAGTTGTGTTATCTGTTCAGCGGAAATTTCCAATTTAGAGGCAGAAAACAATGAAGCCAGCATATGTTACAATTTCTATTCAAAGTTGGATTACCAATAGCTTCAATAGGAATTAAATCTTGAACTTTATTTCATATCTATAAATGGAGCAACAGCAAAAAATATTTTAATGAGTATCTTTTCTTCATATAGAATCAAAGTCAAGACTTCTCACGCACACAAATTTCAACCATCCAAGATCTGCTTTATGTAATTTTCAGTTGGGCTTATAAATGGGCAGATGATAAATTGCGGTCCTTTATGCCAGTTGTCAAAAACTCCTTGCAATACAGTGATTTCTACCAGGCAGTGAGCATCTGTCTCACAAAGGTGAATTTTCTTTCTCAGGTGTGGCCATGGACAGGGACAGGCCAGGAAAAGTATTCCTGTGTCTCCAGCATCAATAAAAATACTGCAGCATACTACAATGCCAGTGCTCCTACCCCTCCAGTGATAGTTATGCCTAGTTCCTCTCCCCCGGTCTGTACTTGTAGGAGCTGCCTGATTTCCTATGTTTCCACTATTGGTAAATTGCACTTTTGGTGCCCACTGTTCACCAATTAATATCAAGGCCCAAAACTATAAATGATTTGTTATTCCCAACACAGGCCATTGTTCAACAAATGACTCCTTGTTGCAGTATTCTATCATCTGAAATGTTCACTTTATTAAAATGTCTGAACATATTGAGAAAGTACAACTAGATTCATGAATAGTCATCTTTTTTTATTCAGGAAACAAGTAAAAACAGAATAATTGAAGGCTTTAAATTGCAGAAACAACAAAACTCAAAACTGATCATTTCTACTCCCTCTGCAATCTTATGCATCTAAACTTAAACATTAATGAAGTACAGTAGCTGAACAAATGTACAGTTTGCTTGTACATTGTTTCCAAGTTCCCACAAATAAAGTCCAATGAACCTAGTTATTACAAAATAAAGTTTTGCATCAGAGCCACCTGTGAGTGGAGGGACAACACAGTGAACATCCAGATCACTTAGAGTGAAAATATTGGAGGTTGCACTTATTAAACAACATAGTGGACAGCAACGATCAATAGTACAAAGATTTTGTGAAAATTGAACACATGAAGTGAGTTCAGCAGGAAATTGTATAACTGAGAGAAGAATGTAATCTTGATTATGTTTAACTATTTATACTTCAATAAACTAATTTCATTAAACATTAAAAGACCAAGAAAAAAGATGTATTACAACGGCTTCTAGCACTGAGGTACTAGCAAGGAACTAAGCTCTCAGTTGCAGTGCCTCTTCATATAATAATATATCAACTGCAACTTTTGCACAAGAAAAAATGTTTGATCACGACATCTTTCACATTTTCTTCATTTGATAACTTCGAAAAAAAAATCAGTATAAAGAGTTTCTCAATCACAACATTGTTTACTGTCCAATAATCCATGAGGTAAACAGTATAAGTGCAGATAACATCAAATAATGTCATCTGCCGAGAGTATAGTTGTCAATTTCATGTTATTGTCTCTTTTCGTATAATTCGCCTTTGATGACACATGAGGATGCTTGACAACCCATATTTTCTTCTGGTTCTGGAATTTTTGTTCAATTTTTTGTGACACCTAAGTGAAACACGAAGCTCCTCGATCACTGTGCTGATTGTAAAGCACTAGGAAATAAGAGCATGAACAAATACTTTGTACTGGCCGTCGCTATGTTATATATTACAAGTCTCATGTCTGCATGCACTTCCTGTCAAATCATTCATTACACATTTCCTTATCTATAACTAAAATGGAAACTGCCTATGTAAAGTTGTCGGATCATAATGTTACCTTACCACAAGTGATGCCACCATTCCTCACTCTTGTACTGCATATAATCCCTTAGTTATAATTCCCCATGTGCACTACACAGAAAATCAATCAGTAGTCATGTATTTTATTGTTATTTTGTACTGTTTATAATTGACACTATTAGTGGAGTCAGATGTAGCTCAGTGTTAGCATTCACATTTCTGAGTCAGAAGATTATGGGTTCAAGCCTTACCCCAGACAACTGCACCAAGAATAGACAAGAGTTCTGGTTTCTGAATGGTGGGATGCCATCCAGGGGATTCTTGTATCCATGGATGTTGTGTGCTACCCAATGTTCCCTATTAAGTGTTGTTGCTAAGCACATTAAAGGTTTTTTCAATGAGCGGCCATTTAGATTTTGTTGTATGGCCAGACACAGGCTTACAGGTCATACTCCAAGCTACTGCATGGCCACATGTGTGCACCTTGTGGAAACATTAGTTGGGGCTCCTCCCCCACTCTACCAAACCAGACTAAAGTAGTCTTTCATAATGAAAAGGTCCAGAGCATGTTCTCCCAGAGGTAAATGAAAAAATCATCCAGAATCAAGAAAAAGAAGATAATGTAGGAATGAAGCAAATAATACAAAGGCCAGTTCTGTGCAAGCCTTTTTTCAGATAAAGAGGGTGGCTCAGTGGTTGTAATTATTCTACAATGCCATGGTGGTCATGGGCCACCCTTTATGTTTAGCTGTGTCATTGTTGTTTGGAACTACCCCCTTCTCTGAGTTTATAGAAACAATTTAATTATAGACATTACTAATCCTAGTAGCTGAGTGGTTATCACTGCTGCCTCACAGCACCAGGGACCTGGGTTTGATTCCAACAGCTGGGCGACTGTCTGCATAGAGTTTGCACATTCTCCCTGTGTCTGGGTGGGTTTCCTCCGGGTGCTCCGGTTTCCTCCCACAGTCCAAAGATGTGCAGGTTGGGTGGATTGGCCATGTTAAATTGCCCATAGTGTTCAGGGATGTGCAGATTAAGTACACTAGCCATGGGATATGCAGGGTTACGGGGATAGGGTAAGGGATGGGTCTGGATGAGATGTTCTTTGGAGGGTTGGTCTGGACTTGGGCTGAATGACCTGTTTTCATGCTGTAGGGATTCTGCTCTGTGGAGAAATAATGTTGAGCAACATTCATTTTCGATATTAAACTATAACTGGTTGGCCATCCATTGTGAACTTCCCTCTGGAACAGTAAGCTGCCCCAGCAGATAAACATCTCCAAACCAAAGCTGATCCATTTGACAATTCCAGGGAGTGGTCTTCTTTGACCAGTTTCCCCTGACTAAACCTAACCTCATTCTGCATACACTGTCCAACCTCTCCCCAACCCCCACCACCACAACCACCCTGGAAAAATGTGAATGTCAGGAAAGAAAATAATTTGGTATTTTTTTGTATGGTTGAGAATATGACATTATGGTATACTGGATTTCTCCAAACAGTGACATTAAATTGAAATTACAACAGTATTATGGACAAGCACTTTGACGACTCATTTTTGTTCAACTATAATATTACTTACTGAAAAAATATTACTTAAAACCATTACCTACAATATCATTGGTACCACAACTATTTCTCCATTTCTATGCAGGATTAGTAATGTCTATAATTAAATTGTTTCTATAAGTTCAGAGAAGGGGGCAGTTCCAAACAGCAATGACACAGCTAAACATAAAGGGTGGCCCATGACCACTGTGGCATTGTAGAATAATTACAATTTTCATATAGATTGAGATGATGAATGTCTTTGAGGGTGCATGTGGTAAATTTGGCAAAAGAAATCACAGGATCGATGACCTACACTAAGATGTGGCTGAGTCATGTGATCAGATTGTTCAATCAGGCATATAAAACAATCAGTCAAGTGACTTTGTGAGTATATTTGTAGAAAAGAGAAAGAACGTTTAATCAAAACTGTAACGGCAGAGAATTTGAACAGTAATTTTGATTGCAGATTGCAAATTGAAATGTCGGCAATATTTAACTTCTGTCAGTTTGGATGAGATGAACTGATGAAGCAACTGGCATTTCATCTAAATGATGAATTGTGCTGACCAAAGGGCATTGCATCCGCTTGTGCTGATGTATATCTGTAGTGAAGACGCTGAACTAATTAAGGGAGATTTCAGAATCTTTCGTTAAGTTTTATTCATGTCTAACCACTAAACTGAAGGTAAAAACCAGAGCGAGCTTGCAACAGAGTCCTTATTTATCAGGACACATGAAAGTTAGTGGCCTATTTTTCATTAAACACAATGATATTTGAAAATGTATGAAGAAATATATGTTGTATAACAGGAAACCATTTTGGAAACCTGACTTCAAAACAGTGGGATATAGTGAATGTTTTCAAAATACTTTACAACAGATCACATTATTACAGAAATATATTATTGTGACTGTGCAACAAGATTGTAAGACTGCACAATGTAAAGTTGGTACGGTATCTATGCATTTCTTACAATGTAAGAAGAAGAAGAAAACAACCAATGAGACCATGTTAACTATCAAAACAGGCCTTCTGGTGAAAAGGTTTCGAACCTGAATCTCTGAAAAGCAAATTAATAGTCTGCTTATAAATTATAATTGGTAATAACATGATAATAGTTATGGCACTATGAGTAAAAGAAACACTGCTCTGGGGTTTGACTGTTGAATTGGCTGATGCTCTAGTTTATTACTGAAGGAGTGTCAGAAATATTCAATGAGATTTTAACGCATTTAAAACCTACCCACTTCCACAGAATTTCACTGGGATCAGCAAGCTTGCAAATATTAAATTGAGGGTATCTCTTGCTATTCAGGACGCTATTCTACTTTTAAAATAGGAGCAGGACAATATTCTGGTGTTATGGATAATAGTCTACAACATGGGAATTCATTAATTGCTGAATTATTTCAATTGTCGGACTCTTGTGAAAATTGGCAGCTACATTCCCTCAGAACAGCAGTGACTGGAACCAAAACTAATGAATTGATAGCGAAGTAATCGGGTAGATAAGACAGGTTTGTATGTGCAGATTTCTTCTATCAAAACAGCTACAAATGAATGTAAAGAACAACATATGGTACAAAAAGTCAGGATAATGGATAACACAATTTTTATTTACATTAGGAGTCAAATGTCAATTGGAGAACAAATATAACCTTTCCAGGACTTCTCAGTGACATTTGTGAATGGTGATGGAAATGTTGCAAAAATGTTGTCAAGAAATGTTATTTTGTTTTTAACTGTAACTAAGTCAGATGTGGTCTTTGTCAGGTAGAATTAGAATATAACATCCTTTGCTGAACAAGGTAACAAAAGGATGGATGGTATCGAAAGGACATTACAGAAAAAAAATGGCAGGCTTAATTTATCCTGAAGTATGAAAGAAATGATACAGGTCTTATGATGTTCTCTGGCAGCTATTCTCAATAGCTCACTTAAATTCGCTACATGATTAGAGAAAAATGTGTGTTGCTTCCTTACTCAAAGAGAAAGGGATGGGAATCAAAGTAGGAGGAGAATGAAGTAGTGAATCTCATCTCAATTGGGGAATCTGTGTGATGATAAATGAGCATTTTGAGCATTAGGATTTTGATGGATGTCCTTCTGAACCCACAGAAATAATAACATGCTTCGGCCAAGCTTTTCGACAAGCTGACACTGAATCTCCAATTCCAGGTGCTTTAACTTAGGTAATCAGCCTTTTATGTAGTTCTAGTAAATTCTTTCTAAAATTTATACAGAGTATTCCCTTAATCAACCTTCTACAACATATCAGAATATTCAATTAGACTAGACAAACAATCTGACTTTTATAAATCCATACCGATTCTCCTTAGTTAACTGAAGTCTCTCCAAGTGAGTATTATTGACGTTAAACTGATTGGCTGTCAGTAGAAGGGATATTCTCATTCTCTTTCTCCATTATTGGTGACACATTTCTCCCTGTCCTACCCTCAGGCGCCTTCCCATACCTAGGGATGATTGGAAGACTGAGGCATGTCCTTCTGTTGTCAACACTCCCTGGAATGCAAACCCATCTGGCCCAGCCAACTTATTTATTCTAAGTATAGCCTTCATACCGGTCCATTTTTTGCAATCAATTTTCATCCCAGTCATTACCTCTACCATTTCTGCTTCTCCTGATATTTTGTCACCTTTCTCAGAAAAAACTGAAACAAATTAGTCATTAAGTTGCCTAGCTGCAGTCCATGTCTCTAAACATATGTGAACTTTTTTTTCCCAATCAACCCCAATCCACCTTTTACACCTGTTTACTATTAACATGTTAGTAGAAGATTTAAGTGTTCCCTTTTATGTTGACTATCAGTCTATTCTCAATTTCCCTTTTTACCAGTTCTATTTTCCTGTTCACCTGTCCTCTTAAGCATATGGGTTGGTTTTCATTTGAAAAATTCACCTGAAGTTCACCTGCTTCTTTTGTTTCATTCTGTTCTTTATCTCTCTTGTTGTCCAAGGACCCCTGGGTCTTTGTTCTCTTACCTATACAGAGTAAAAACCTAATATTTTGAAAATGGTTACTAAACATCCTATTACCTTGGAACCATAGTACAAAGTGTCTCCCATTGATAACTGATGGTTGTCTTCAGTGTCACTCTGTCCTTGGCCAACGAAAAGAATTAAAGTTTGCCTTAATCGTTAAACCATACTGGGTCTAATGAAGTTGTCCATTTTGATGAGCTTGAGTAGGTGAAGTGGGTGTAATCTACATTTGAACAAACCAGATCTGCTGTCTTGTTATATGGTTATATCTGAAACATTATTTTACCCAAGGAAAGACCATTTGATAATGTTGTCTATAATAATCATTGATTTTCTGCTCAAGCAATACTTGAGCTTAAGATCTAAAAGTATCTTTACGTCCTTTTATATTTCAACACCTTCTTGATTACAGTATAGAGTCATATCTTGTTAAAGCATACCATGGAATTAATGTGTTCTATATATTGATCTTTTGAGTCAGTTTGATTCAGACGTGTTTTGATTTATCCTATATGAATAACGTAAGTAATTCTGAAAATTATTTCTGGGGTGGCCTCCAAGATAATCTTTTCCAAGGTCACCTTTTCCCTATCTGCCTCCAGGTGCCATTAGAACCGGGATGACATTTCAAAAGTACATAATTGGCTGTAAAGTGCTTTTGAATGCCCTGAAGTCATGAAAGGAATGATTTAAGTAGAAAAAACTTGTATTCTTTTTCAGTGTGAATGTCTCTCTTGAGTTAGTTTTATCATATTATGGCTAAGTTCACCACTGCCTTCTAAGGACAACTAGGGCTAGATGATAAATGCTTGCCTAGCCAGAGATGCCCATGTCCAATTAGTGAAAAAAAACTCCTTAGATTTGTTAATTATCCGTTATTTCCTGAAATTTGTTCAACTTTAAACCAAAATTTCCCTGTTGTATTTCAATAAAATAGAAGTATCAGCACTGTACTAAACAATTATTTCACTATGCAACTTTTCATGGAATACATTAAAAATCTATAACATTTCTATTCTTTTTGGGATCTTATCTTATTTGGTTACTCATACAATGGTTTTAAGCATTTAACTAGAAATTGCAACTCTTCTAGAATTGATTTGTTGATTCTCGTCAGCTTGACTGGTGGTAACTTTGGTAATGCCTGTCAGTATCTTCCCCAAATCATGACAAATTGCCAGTGTTAAAGAGCAGATCACATCTCTTGTGGCATCAGTGATTAATACTATTTCAACTCTCACTTTGATCTGTGAATTTTAATGTAGCTGTGATGCATGTACCTTAATCTCTTAAATTTGATAATGACTATTGTGAATCTAAATGAAGTTATCTACAGTTGAGGTTAGTGTAGCATTTTAGATTTGAGAATTAAGGGATTAGGAACATGAACTCAAAGATAATTGAGCATCAATGTTCTCATCTAAATGTATGTTATTCTACTGTATTCTCAATTTTCCCTATTGGAATGATTGTGGTAAAAAAAAGGATAAAATGATATTTTGGATACACTTGATGGATTGAAGTTATTCAGAAAGGAATGTTTTATTGGATTTTATAATATTTCCTATCCTTTCAAGCTTTACTGTTTCAACGAGTATTTGATCTGAAATCAAGTGATATAAAATTGCAGTCAAGTCAGAGGTGCTGAAAACATTGAATGGCAGATGATTGCTTTTTATTTGTATCTACTAAATCTGGTCTGTGCTATTAATTGAACTAAAATAAAAAGTTATAATTTAAGAGTTTTTTTAACCAACAGCCTCACATCTTTCCAGAATTATCAAATTATACCTTGATGCACACGTTTCCAGTTTTAATGATTGTCCTTATTCCAAAATATGGTTAATTTTTGAGTGTAATCTTCTTGCTTGTAACATTATGCTTTTGTTCTGGTACTTTAAAACACTAGCATAATAAACAATTTCCAGCATAAACTTGGTCAATTCTTTATATGTTTTGCTCAATATAATGAAAACTGTCACTCTGTAGCACAGAGATACTCACATCTCTCACTGACATTCATGTAAATGTGATAAAACAAATTGAACAAAATGGATAATGACAGGTTATAAGCAGCTGAAGTCAATTCTGAGAATCAAAGTAAAAGATATACAGTGTTGTTGATGGACAATAGTTGGTGAAGGTTCCTCCTCCATATATTTGCTGTTATCATTATTATCCAGGATGAAGATAAGATAATTGTGAAAGTAACTGGAGACCAACAGATAATATTGACTGAAGTTGTATGTCCTTATATCATCAGTTCAAACTCCCTTCATATTACCTGATGTTGGGGTTACATTGAATGAAGATATTTGTGAAAATTAGTAACATCATAGAAAGTATAAAGAAAGACAATTTCAGATCTTAAAGGGACTAAAATTGGAGGGTCGTTCAATGGCTAAATTGGATAGACAGTTAGTTATTGCACTTGGATTAAACTGACAAATTGTTAAGTTTTTTTTTCTGGAAATTTCATCGAGTTTACCTGATCAACCTCTGGAACTACAGTGGAAACAAGCAGGAGCTTTAGTGGAGATGGTGGCTCTGCCTCTCTGCCTGTTGTTTCGACAGCAGAAGTCCCCAGACCAAACAGGATTGAGGATTCCTGGTATCCAGCTAACTGGGATGGGGGATCTCTGGGGCGAAACAGGTAGGCCCTGGAGAGAGGAGGGGAAGATACTGGGGTTAATCATAAGGCTGGGGACTGCTTGCTTGTTGCTGTTCTGGGACCTCTATGGACCACAATATGCCAATTAGAAAGAACCCTTGCCCTTGCATTCACTTGATAGCCTCACAGGTATCAAAGTGCCTATCTCCACTGGTAAAATACTATTTTATCCAATATTATAGCTCCGTTGCTCTTCATTTCCCACCATGCTCCCAGGAATGGGGCTCAAAATTGAGGCTAGATATTGGGACTTCGGTTGACCACCTTCCAAAATTCCAGTGTCTGGAGAAAGTTCCCAGGGTTTTTACTTAATGACTTAGCAAGTCATATTCTTCATACATGTTGGGCAAGAAGCAGGTGAATTACTAGCCAATCAGTTTGTTATAAGCTCACATTTTGTTTCAATGTAATATCACCATAAAGGAAATATATTCTCAACGGTGCATATTTTACTGGGGTGGAAACACAGAGATTTGGAAAAGCTAATTCATGGATCTTTAAAATTGGGAAGAGAAAAGATCATAAAAGAGCAAAATAGGATTCTGAATTTTATATTTTAAGGCTGCTGTATTTGGAAACAAGATAGTGAAACTAAATTTAGAAGGCACAGTTTAGACATCAGTTGGAGTATTATGTGCAGTAATACTCCACTGTGGAAATAAAAGCAGAGCTTGAGAAGGACACGGAGAGGTCATTTGGAATTACACCAAGTAATTCACCAAATACACCAATAACACCAAGTACACCCGGTAACAGTAATTAACAAAGTCTGGACTTTCAAAGAACAGTGAAGGTTAAAGGAAGGTCTGATGGAGGTTTTCATAATATTGAGAAGACAAATTGTGAAAGATTTCTATGAGTTAACAATAACAAGGGGTGTCATAGGCATTAGAATTTGGGAAATAGGAAAGTAAATTTAAGTAGAAATGTTTTCATAAAGGGGATTATTAGAATTTGTGGATATGAGGCATTTTAACATTGAAATGGAACTGAACAACTATTTTTAAAGAAGAATAGAAATAAGATAAAGAACAGCCATACTTAATTGAAAAACCAGAATAGACAGCATTGATAGATGTACAAAATTATGGGCAGATTTCATGAGGTACATCCAGAAAAACCATTCCCAAGACTTGGTGTTACAAGGAATAGGAAGCATAGATTTAAGGTTTTGGATAAGAGATGCAGGGGTCATGTGAGAAATCTGTTTTGTATCACTGCATTAATGATCTGAGTTGCTGACCATAAGGCTGGTGGAAGAAGAAAATTTAATAAGGAAATGGGTGGCCTCTTGAGTAACAATGGTGTAGGGATAGAACAGGGAATGGAAATTCTGAATTGCTTTACAGAGAGCCAGCTTGGACTTGGCTCTGAGCCAATGAGCTGCTTCTGAGCTTCAATTCGTTATGAAAGAATGGATCCAATGGCCAAATACCTACATGCACAATGAATCTGTGATTATTGCTGTTCAAGTTCTGCTATTCAGTTGTTTGCAAAACAAAAATAATATAGGTGAAATATATAAAGTAGACAACTCTTATTAAAATTGATGCATCAGAATTCATATCAATCACATCTTATAAATAAATCTGTGATGTCTTGATGTCTAAGGATATTAATTGAATCAAGTAACCTTAAAAAAAATTTGGATGCTAAAGTAAGTCTTTTAAGAGTATCATCTCCAAGCTCGTTATTGCAACTGCTTTGTTTACTATGTACCTTTGTTTTTCACCGTGAAGGACAAAGTTAAGACTGCCTATGACTGACTGTAAATATGTTATGCACAAACCTTTCACTGCTATGTCTAAACAGTGTGGATGGAGGACTGTGGTCGCAATCGCCTCTCCTCCCGGATTAGTTTGCCACATTCTAACTCAGTGGATAGCGTGGTTCCAGATGTAGAATAGGATGGGTGCGTTTGCTTACATTGTGATCCATAAGAGAAACAAAAGGCCTTGCATGCAAAAAAAATGTAGACATGCCTTTAATCACAAGAAATTGCGAATAAAAACAAAAGTACTGAAAATTAAAAAGCAAAAGTTAAAAAAAGAACGACTTTATAACTCAAAATTGAAATAAATGAACTGACTTTATTTAAACAGACAATAATGCTCAGTGGTAAATACCGCACAAATGTCACTTCTAAACAATTCAGTTAAAATGCAATATTGGAAGCTATGATTATGAAAATAAAGTCCAGAATGGAAACAATGTATAACAACTTATTTTTGATTAACTCAAAGAGATTTGGAAATGGTAGTTTGACTTTGTGGATCTAAGGATCTTTGTGGGCAGCATGGTGGCACAGTGGTTAGCACTGCTACTTTACAGTGCCAGAGACCCGGGTTCAATTCCCCCCTCAGACTGTGTGGTGTTTGCACATTCTCCCTGTGTCTGTGTGGGATTCCTCCGGGTGCTCTGGTTTCCTCCCATAGTCCAAAGATGTGCAGGTCAGGTGAATTGGCCATGCTAAATTGACCATAGTGTTTGGTGAAGGGGTAAATGTAGGGGAATGGGTCTGGGTGGGTTGCGCTTCGGTGGGTCGGTGTGGACTTGTTGGGTGGAAGGGCCTGTTTCCACACTGTAAGTAATCTAATCTAATCTTTCAGGAGCAGGAATGGACACTGATGTTGAATTGTCAGTATTCATCATCAGTATTCTTCTAAAGCATCACTAGTTCAGGATCTGAGTCTTGTCCAAATTAGCCTGGAAATCCTGAAGTTGTAGTCAGATACTCAAGGTTTCAACACAGGCTGCATTGTGGATTCTCCCAGACCTAGCAAATCACTGATATTAGTGAGAATGTTGAGGTTTTAAAGCTACGTTGTTCTTACTTAAAAAAAAGTTTTTCCAGAATTCTTTTAGCTACTACCTTCTCCCCTATGTGTATGTCTCAATCTTTAATTTCTTCTTTGTGAATCTTTCTTGAAGTGATTTTATTTTGTTGCCTTCAGGTTTCTGTTGGAGGCACTGTGATAATCCTTTAATGTGATTGACTGCTTGTAGAGTCTGATGTCTACCTCCATCTCGAAAGAGAGAGTCTGAGAGTCTCCAGCAATGAAAATTGAGATTAGTTATGCACCCCGGCACACTGATAGAGTTGGAACTGATTCTTGCAACACTTGTGATTGTTGCAATATGCAGGTACAGTTTAAGACCATTCACTACTTTTACAGCACTGCGAGTTGGCAGAATGAAGTTGGCATGACTATCAGCTTGGGGAAATGCAAAACTGCATTAACTGTTGAGTACTTTTTGTTTGCTAAAGTCGGTCCTGAGGATTGTCTGAGAGCTTACACATTTTAAAACAAAATATGAAGAAGTTGTTACACATTAGTTGCAGTTAGAATGCACATTGGGTGCCATCTAAATTGCATTGCAACATGCAAAATGTGTATTACATAATAAGTCATCCAATATTCATATTAGGCAGAAATTCTAGCTGATTGTAATGGCACTAACATTCTACTCAAAAGAAATTGGCTCATTTAATCATTTAAGAAAATGAAGGTTGTTTAGAACACTGATCTCCACATTCTCCAACATTACCATTTGGTGTATATCATAAACATTTTAGCGCATATATTTGGATCATAAATTTCTGTGTACTGCCAAGCATATTAAAGAAGCTGGATTTAGAAATAAGTTTAAAAAAACGGGATAAGAAAGAGTGAGATAAGGAAAGAAAGAGAAAGGTGGAAGAGAAAGAAGATTCTGGCATTTGTTTTCTGAAAAACCAATAAAAATATTGAAATATTAGAAAGTATATTTTCATATTTGAAAAATGACCCATTTCCATGATCTCTGCAGGTAACAATGTACTGGGCTCAAAACTGGTTACTTTGATTCCATTTAAACATCTGTTTCAAAGGCCATGTATGTTTCTTGGAGACAAATGAGGAAAGGCATCAATTGTGACATTGCATGTGGAAAAGAATCTTGTTTTCTGACAGTACTGCTCCTTACTTTTCAAAGAGAAACGTTATTATATTGTTAACAAAACTAAAATGAACACTCTCAAAACCTATGTTCCATTATCATAGATCACAATGCATAAATTGGCCTTTGTAGCTTTAAAAAATCCTTTCAAAAGTGGAGGTGGATTTATTTACTGAGTATAAAATGTAACCAGCCAGTCTTGAGCCATTTCTATTAATTGAATCCTATGTGCAGCTTGTCTTAAACTCCTGCCCATCTCTTGGTAATGTGACAAATGTCACCCGCTTGATCTCTTGCACTTACTTGAATGGCAAGTATAAGCCAAAACTTGTATTTCAAAGCTGAAAATTACAGCCAATTCAAAATGTAAATATAACTAAAACATACACATATTAGTTGAAAAATGAACAATTGACTTGTACATTAGGTACACAGCTAGAGATGTATTTTTGGCTCCAAAAGTGAGTATGTTTTATATGTACTGGAGGAACACTGTCTCGTTTTTACTGTATTAGTTGTATATGGTAGAAATGACAAATAAAAGCTACTCTACTCCACTCTTACAGGCTGTAATTTATAGAATTTGAAGTGATACCGCTGGTCGTTTACTGAGGAGGTAGTGATGGTTTCTGACAGAAATCAACAAAAAAAATCTACAAATAAATCCCGTGAATCAGTTCTGTTAAGAAAACTCAAGTTAATTTAATAATTTAAATTTTAATAATGTAAAATGATATGTTCATCACATCAATGGAAATTATTCATATTGGTTTGTTGCCTTTTGCTGAATAGAAACTATTTTAGCATAGCCTATTTTCTAAAACCTTGTTTCTAATCTAACAATTGACATCTTTGTATTTTATATGAAAATACCTACCACAATCAAATTAAATATCTTATTCTATTGTCCCACCTCATATCTCATTATTAAAAAAACAAACCAAGTTACTTTCTATTAATTAGAACATCACAATGGTACATGAAGGAAGATGGACCAATTGCAAGTTACGCTACATCAATGATTCTCAACTTTAATTGATGTACATACTCCTTTTTTCACATCTGATCTTATTGAGAATGATTTTAGCCTAATGCATAGATTACAGGTAAATGGTTTGCAGCCCTTGTCAGTTCCGTATTGCGAGATTCTTCCATCAAAGCCAGTTAGCTTTTGATTTTATGTGGTTATTTCCCTGTTTTGGTACTTTCTGTCCTGTTTATATTGGAAAGTCGCCAATGGTAGGAGCCAAACCTCTACTATCATATGATAGTTGTTTCTAATTACAGCTTTCACATTACACCATTCAACATACCTGTTCCACATCGTTGTTTCTTCTGGATTTATATACAAATTCACCAATGGCTACAAAGACTGAGAGAACAAGCCCTGCAGCAAGCACGATAAATATCCCTCCTATGTTTTCAACACCAAGGGCACTTGCTTCTTTGTTATCCTCTTCTGGGCAGCCATTCCCTCGCCACCATTTCTCTTTCATCATGTGCAACTTTCCTTCCTCTTGAAGCTGCAGGATGGCTATTGTGACTTTATCTCTGTATGGAGACCCTAAACCAGCAAAAAGTAAGAGTGGAATATTATGTAATTCAGAGGAATTTTCAAGAAATTGTATTTCACAGTAGTTAGGACAATAATTATTAAACCTGTATGACTAGTTTCTTCTCAAATTATTCTCTTAAATATGGTATATTTCCTTGAATAAGTCTGGATTTTATGTCAATTTGTTCATTTTTTTCAATTTTCGCAACTTCTGTTAAAGAGAGTGCTGTTGGATTCTCTACTGTTCCTAACTTACAAAGATGGTTTGAATTCATCACCTGCAGGTACGGTGCTCAAATTGAGCAGGGGCGACTGAACCAAGACAGCTGGTAAATTTTGAAGCAGCAGCTCAGAAATTTCAGAAGAGAGAGACACATCAAGAGACAGACTGAAGGGAAATAGAATTTAATGCAAAAATGTGACACATCTAGGTTCATATCTCAAAGTGAAGGAAGCTTTGCTTTCGAGTCAATGGTCTGAATCTTCATATTTTAAGGTAAGCTCAAGTTGCAATGAATTTTTTAATGGGTTTTTTGCTATAAGGCCTAGCAGGTTTTCCCATCCTATCTTATCAAACTTGTGTCATTAATTATCTACCATGTTACTGCGGTGTCTCTCATGTTTGATTCCATCCCCATCCTACCCAGCATCATTCCCAAAAGAACTTGCACTCAATGGAAAGTTGCCTGGCATCCCTTGTGCCCACACCATCTTTAAAAGTCAACAGTACACCCAGATGGTCACTGACATTCTGAAGCTGCCCTCCTCATTCACAGACAGTATAGGAATATGGCAGAGAGGGGAAAATAGCATTGTGTTGTTCTCAGGGACCCAAGATCCTGGTGGAAGGGGCAGAGCAAACGTCTACCCTTTTCCTGCAGGCCTGGTGGAGGAAGCAGGACAAAAGGCTCATTCCAGCCTAGTCTGAGGTCATCAATCAGGTCAATGCCATTTTCCAGAGGACCAGACAGTAATGCAGAAAGAAGATCAATGACCTTCTCCATTCCGCCAGGCTAACTATCTCACAGTCACTCTATCTCAGCTACTGCACCCATCTCCCACCACAGGTCATGCCACACTACCTAACTGTTTTCTATCACATCTTCCCTCAACCCTTCTTCCCGCTTAACTTTCCACATCAGTAACCCTTTGGGACCTCTGTGTTGCCTCCTTTTTCTGGAACAATTCTCTAGATTTCCCCCTCATGCACCAACACTAACAGCTGTGCCATCACTGTGATCACACTCATTTCCTCCTTTTTCTCACAACAGGCGAAGACAGAAAAAAAACAGTGCAGAGAGTACCTCTATGGGTGGAGGATCCCCAATGTCCATGTTCTCACTCTGCCCGGAGAAAATCCTTACAAGAAAAGACCAGAGCCCTTCTTTGGGAGCCCTTCTGTGACATTCATGTTCCACCAATGAGTAAGTAACAGTCTACATGCCACTGTCACTCTCCCATTAATCCCGGTGTCACTGTCAATCATTATGTACCAGGCTGAGTCTTAGTATCAAAACAAGAGGAGGTTTGGTTTATCAGCTTGGAAAGGAGGTGTCCGAGGGGTGACCTTGGATATTACTTTAATAATGGAAGTAGAACATGAGAGGAAAGATTCAAAATTGTAAAAGATAAAGCTTCACATAGATGTCATAAAATTCTTCACAAGATGAATTTTCTTTACTCATAGGATGTGGGCATCACTGGCCAGTTGAGCATTTAGTTCCCATCCCTAGTTATCCTTGAGAAGGTGATGCTGAGCTGCCTTCTTGAATTGCAATCCATTTGGTGGAAGTACACTCACAATGCTATTAAGGAAGGAGTTCCAGGATTTTGACCAGTGACAATTGGGATGGCTTCCAGGAATGGTAATGGCAGCAAAATTCATGAAACCTTTTAAGGTACAGGTGCTGAAATTGAACACTTTGTACGGCTGAGCTCAGATGGTCCAACTGATCCTTTTCATCCACACTTCTAAACTAATCAGAAGTCAGTTGTTCTGACTAACAGAGGTATTTGCAGTGGGTTGTCTAAAACATTTGAAAGTCACAACTGCTGGAAATGCCTCTGAAATATTATACAGATAGTTCTTCTATAACATGATGGTTGCGTTCTTTTGCAACCCCGCATTTTAGAAAAATTGCCCTTTAGAAACAGCGCTTAAGTGTTGGCGATGTAAACACATTACAGCCAACACGTTTTAAAAGTTTACGCTTGAGAAACGGTGTCCCCAATTTGTCAATTGCATTACAGTGAATTTGCATTAACGAAAAGCATGTTCCAGCAGAATGACCTGTATTTATAATAAGTACTGCATTGGTATGTTAATAAAGGCAGGATTCATTTTGGAAAAGAGAGCTAATAGGATATTATCCAAGAATGTTGACAAACCAGTATGAGGGTGCAGTGTGTAATTGGGGCTTCATTGCAACTTTTAGATGAAATATAAAAGGAATAAACATTGTCAGAGATTTACAAAGACTCCATGAATAACTAATCCATTAAAAAATGTATTTCAAGTATGAACTTTTGACAGCTTTTTAAAAAAAATCTGCATTATGAACTTAATGAAATCGTAGTTGACCTTAAAATGTATGAAGAAAATGACCAAATGTTGTGACATTTTACAGTGTCATATTAAGTCCTAGGGATTCAGAATTTTCATTGTTCATTTGGTCATTTTGATATAGTTTTTCTCTTCGTATCACCAATGACACAAACAAGACAATATAAAGCTTCGATAAGCTAGCACACTAAACCTTACAAAAATAAAATCAGTGTAGATTCACCTTGCAGTAAATCAGTGAAAATGAGATTGAGATACTGTATCAGAAAAATTAGTGTGCAAGTACAGAGCGAAAGTGTACACTTCCACTTAGACCTCTCCCTTTGGACCAAATGTTGGAAAATTGTGGGTGCATTTCCCATGCTATTCCTATTATTAAAATTAAATTAAAATTAAACAGAATGGTCAGGAAACTGGGGGGAGTACATCAATAAATTTTCTTACGATCTCAGTGGGTGATGCTCAGCACATTTTGGAAACTGACTACAGATGGGAAAATATGTATGATTAAAAAAAAGTGAATGCAACGCTGACAAACTAGATCATTTCACACCAATGGAAAATAACAAATTTATGCTTTGCATGAAATGAAAATAGGTTCTAATAGAGAGGCAGCTAAAACTGAAATGTAAATTTAACATGTTTAGGAGGGATAGTGAAAATGAATTGAGAAAGGATTTGGAATTTATTAAAAATGATATTTAGCTATGACAACTGGGAATGACAGCTAGAAAAAAGAAAATTTAATAACTACGAGCTTGCAACGGACATGAAATTGATATGCAATTATTTGCACAAATGAAGAAAAGGTCAGTGTCAGAAAATAAAAGCAAGACTTATGGAACAATTTTAATATCCTAAACAATACTTTAAGAATGACATCTTCCAAAAGAGAATCTGCTTTGAAATGAACAGAGGAATTAAAAAGAGCATTAACACAGCAGGTTCTGAGTTTGGAGAAAAACTAAACTTAATTTTGTGTTTGGCAGTCAATGAATAGGACAGAGAAATAGGGAGATTCATAAGCAATTGTAATCATAATATATTAAATCAGAACATCAACAAATTGCATCTATATAGCAACTTTAGTAGCAGTAGTAGTAGTTTCATGATGTTTCGCATGAGCAAATTTAATACTGAGACACTAATAGAGATATTAGGATGGATGGCTGAAAGTTTGAACAAAGTTAAATTTTAATAGATGTCTGAAGGGGGAAAAGTGAAGAAGGGAATTCAAGAGCTTTGAGTTTAGAAGCTTTAAGCACTGTTGCCAAAGAGGGAGTAATGAAAGTTTGGGTTGTAGCAGAGGCCAGAATTAGAAAAGTTGTTGAAATTTTGAATGGTTGCAATGCTGCAAGAAGCTGCAGAGATAATGAGGGACGATTTGAAAGTAAGGATGAGAACTTTAAAATTGTACAATAGCCCTACTAGGAGCCAATGTAGTTCAGTGAACATGTCAAAGCAAGTTTATTCTTCATGGTTGAGATTTCCATTCCAATTTAGACCTTCAAGAACAGCTTGAAATGATATACCACCTTTCATTAATAAAACATTCCAAGCTGCTTCACATGGGGTGGGGTTGGAGGAGAGATTATGAAATAAGGTTTGATATTGAGCTACATAAGGTAATATTAAAGCAGTTAACCAAGGTTATCTGCTTTGATAGTTAAGTCATCTAACATTTTAAGGAGTGTCTGAAAGATGAAAGGGATAGAGAAGTAAAGTTTTATACCTTAGAGTATAGTAATGCTCAGGAGGTCAGGATTAGATGAGCACAAGTATTTCAAATGTTCTTGCTGTTTTAACCATTCAGTGCTGTCTAATTTAATGCCACGGATGATATTTAACATTTGATTGGAAAAATGGATCTTTCTATTCTTTGGTCATATTTTGAGATTAATTTTCTGAAACCAAGAAATGAAGTTGCACAACTTACTAACACCTCCTCATCACATTAGTATACAATTTTTGTTTGTTATATGACAAAGGCAAATAAGATAATAAATTTAAGTTCCTAAAATTTTGAAATAAAATAGTTAGTGTTCAAAAGCAAACTGCACAAAATCGAGTGCATGGAGGACCTGGAGCCAGAGTGCTGACAGTTTGGAATTTGTTCTTCTCCTGAAGGGGAAGGAATCAGCTGGTTGGTGAATATATGTGGTTAAAATCTATTCCTAAGATATAACATAGCATAGGAACTAGTATTAGGGTTAATAAAACACATAAAAATAGGAAACAAATAATTAAATAAATGATACAAATTGCTAATTAAAAAGGCTCATATGGATGGCAGGACAGGTGATGTATCATGGCTAGTCAGACCTCTTGAATGTTAATGTGATTCGGGGCAAATACATTTGTAGTGAGTAAGTACAGCTTGAGTGGATTCAGTTGAGAGCTTGAGCTGGAGGCTGAATAGACTTTGCAATACTTCAAGTACAGGGAATGTTAACAAGATATTTTATATCGGAGGTGGTCACATTCCTAAGGATAAGGCTTTCTCATTTGGTCAGTGGTCAGTGAAAAGAGGGTACGACTGTGAGTGAGGCAGGTGAGGGGAATCAGATGGCAGGTGTGCAGGAGCCTCAATGTTTGCAATTATCTAACAGGTTTGAGGTTTTCACAGTTTGTTTGGTTGAGAATGGGGCTACAGTGTGGATGAGCAAACTGAACATGATACAGGAAACTGTTCAGTAGGGCAAGCAAAAGCAACATAGTGGCTGCAGGGGACAGTATAATGAGGGAGATAATCATTATTCTGTGCAGCCAAGAGTGCTTGGATCTGAAACAACTGCTCATAAGTGGACCAGAAATTGGAATAGGAAGGGACAATCCAGTTGCCATGGTCCAAGAAGGTACCAATGACAGACGATAAAGAAAGAGTTTGTGTTTAGATAGTACGACAAACATAACTGCAAATGTAACAGTCTCTGGATTGTTACTTCATATCAAAGGACAATTAGGCATGACAGCAAAATAGAAATATTGGAAAGGAAGGTCAGTAAAAGGAGTAAGGGACACAGGGAATAAAACATAAGAATTTGTCAACAGTCAAGACCAGATGCTACAAAGATAATCAAAGACAAACTTAATAGCTCTACCTGAAGATGTAAAATGGTCATGACAAAGTAAACAAACTGATAATGCACGTTAAAAAAATGTTCTGACAGTCATTATTGAGTCAATGCTGTATGATGACAAAGACAAGGCCCTGAATGTTGCCTTATGAGAAACAGATGACGTCCAAGAAGAATAGGGAGATAGGTAAAGGTGGAGGGTTAGCACTGTTAATAGCACTGATCGCCCTGGTTCAGGAAATCAAGATGTGAAATTAGTTTTGGTTGCGGTGAGGAATGGTAGGGGAAAGACATCATTAGTAGGTATGGTTTACAGGCTCCCTGACAGTAACCACAAGTTACTATGAATAGAAATATTGGGTGCTGGTGATAAAGGGATGATGATAATCAAGGGTGATTTTAATATAAACATATAAATGGAAATTAAATTCTCAGAAATACAATGGTTGCCTGGATGAGGAATTTACAGATCACTTTCAAGTTTCTTAGAGCAGCACGTTCTGGAAACAAACAAAGAGCAAGTTATAGTAATACGACAGGATTAATTAGTGACCTTAGAGGAAAGGCATTCTTAGAGATCAGCAACCATGAAGTGATTGAATTTTGTATTCAGTTTGAAAGGGAGAAGAGGAGCTGTGAGTCCAGCATTTTAAATTTAAATGAGCTCAAGTATGTGGGCATGAAAGCTGAGCTAGCTGAACTGAGCTGGGGTATTTGGCTAGAGGATACTTCAACAGAGAACTAGAGGCAGACATTTATGGGGATATTTCAGAATACTCTGAAAAAATATATTCCTGCTATAAGGAGACATTTGAAAGGGAACACGTCCATGGTTAATCAAAGAAGTTAAGAAAAATATGAGACTCAAGGAAAATGAATGCAATTGCCAACAATGAATGACAGGTCAGATGATAAGACTGAATATGAAGAAGGGGGAGGTGGTGCTGAAGGGGGAGTGTAACGTCACTGAACTGCTAATCCAGAATCCTATCCTAATGTTCTGTGAGTTCAAATCCCACTATGGTAGATAGTGAAATTTGAATTCATTAAGATCTGGAATTAAAAGGGGATAGTGTCCCTACCTCTGAAACGCAATTTTCAAGTCCCTCTAGATAAACGTTATGATGTGTCCAAACATGTTGATTAAAATAACAATGAAGAAGAACAGCAAATAACAGAAAATATTAAACAGGAGGAAGAAATTGGAGTATGTGAGGAAGCTAGCTAGAAATGTTGGTATTTATGAATGAGAAAAAAAGTAAGTAAAGATGATGAACATGGGGTGTTAATAATAGGAAAATAGAGACAAGTGTAAACCATTTAGCTCATCAAGCTACCCTGCCATTCGATATGATCATTTCTGATTGAAAACCTTTTCTCTTCACAGTCACACAACCCTGTAGAAAACAACAAAAATAGCGAATGCAAGAATCAAATATTTTGCTTCAGTTTTCACAATAGTGAACAAAAAATTATCCCAGTAATATCTAGAAATCTGGTGGTAGTAGAGGTTTTACTTGCTTAATACCTGAAATGAATGGATTGCCTTATGAGGACATAGACTAAGCCTGCAACCTCTGGAGGTTAGAAGAGTCAGGGGAGACTTAACTGAAATATATAGGATCTTGCGGGGACTTAATAGAATTCCTATAGTTTGGAAGCAGGCCATTGAGTCCTCACCAACCCTCTGAAGAATGTCCTATCCAGACCCACCCTGCTAACCTTTCTCTGTACATTGTATTTCCTAAGGCCAATCCACCTAGCCTGCACATCACGGGATATGATGGGCTATTTAGCATGGCCAATCCACCTAGCCTGCACATCTTTGGACTGCGGAGGAAACCCATACAGACACAGGGAGAATGTGCAAAGTCTGTACAGACATTTGCCTGAGGTTGGAATCAATTTCAGGTCCCTGGTGCTGCGAGGCAGCAGTGCTAACCACTGAGCCACCATGCTGCCCCACTGGGTAAATCTGGAATGGATGTTTCCCTAGAATCCAGAACTAAACGTCATAATTAACAAATAACGGGTGCCCCCTCCCCCAAACCTCCCCTCGCCTTCCCCACCTGTGAAGGTATAATTTTGTGATTGGCAAGTTGTGGAGTCCCTTTGGTGTTTATTCTGAGGCCCAGCTTTTTACAATTTATATCAATGACTTAGATAAGGGGAGAAAAGGCATGGAAACTAAATTTGTAGATGATACAAAGCTATATAGGAAAGTATGTTGTGAAGAGGATATATACAGATTCAGATAAATAGGGACAAGTTGAGTAAGTGGGCAAAAAATCTGTCACATGCAGTGTAATGTGGAAAAGCATGAAGTTGATCAGTTTCACAGAAAGAAATAAAAGCACGTAGCATCACATAAATGATGAGAACAACTGCAGAATTCCGAGGTGCAAAACAATCTAAGTGTTTGAATGTATGTGTCACATATAGTGTGCATATGGATACAGCAAGTAGTTAAGAAAGTAATGGAATCTTTTTCTTTGAGATAAGTTAAATAGAAAAAGAATGTTATGCTTCAGTTATACAGGGTATTGATGAGACCACATTTACAATGCTGTGCAGATTTAGCATACTTGTTGAATGGAAATGCATTATAAGTGGTTCAGAGGAGGTTTACTAAATTGATATTTGGAATGAATGGACTGTCTTATGAGGAGGGATTGGATAGATTGGGCTTGTTTCCCCTGGAGTTTAAAAGGAGGGTTCACTTGATTGAGGTGTATAGGATCCCAACAAGGCAGATGTAGAAAGGCTGTTTCCTCTCATGGCAGCATCCAACGAGCGTTGGATGCTGCCTGAACTGCTGTGCTCTTCCAGCACCACTAATCCAGTATTTGGTTTTCAGCATCTGCAGTCATTGTTTTTACCTTGTTTCCTCTCATGGGTCAGTCCAGAACCAGGGACTCTGTTTAAAATTTGGGGTCATCCTTTACAGACAGACATGAGGAGAATTTTTTTCTCTAATGGGATATATGACTTTGAAACTCTTTGTGTCAGAAAGCAGTGGAGGTGATGGCATTGAACAGTTTTAAAGCATAGGTGACAAATTTCTGTTAGGCAAGGGAGCCAAAGGTTATTGGAGATAAGTGAGAATGTGGGATTCAAAACTAAAACAGATCAGCTATGATCTTATTGAGTGGTGGGACAAGGTCAAGGAGCTCAACAGCCTGCTTCAACTCCTAACTTAATTTTTTTTAGATTAAAACAACTTAGCAATTGCTACTACTACAACTCTATTTCAACTCCTTGCTGTTTTTATTGAGCAACTGGACATAGTAATGCCTTTCATAAAATGTAATATGTATGACAGAAGACTTAAGTGAATTATGTAACTAAACTCCATTTTCACTTGTAATTATAACTGCAATTTCAATAGCTGTGCCACAGTGAACCCTTGGAAATTAATGCTTTTAATCCATCCATTTATTATTAAAATCATATAAAGTGAAGACTGCGCACAAAGGGATTATTCTACCGGGAAAAAATAATTAGTACTCGCAAACAAATCAGAGTGATTTGACCTTAAGGAAAATTGGAGTTGTAGCAATGTGGATTTATTTTCCAACAAAGGCTGAAACAGAAGGTTCAATTAAATTATTCAAAAGGTTGACAATTAAATACATATCTTTAGATGCGGACGCGGTTCTGCTCTTTTTAGTAATTAGTAGGATGAAAAACAGTGTGCTTATTCGCAAAATCATTCAATTTTAGTGCATACTTCACACAATGTTTATAGTCAAAGCAAAGTATTAATAAACATAATGGTTTCAAAATTAAATTCCAAAGAAAAATAGAAATTGATGGAGCAACCATCAGTGGGAGCATCGTCAGTGCCAAAGGATGGGATTTAAAGCCTGAACGGGGCTATTTAATCAGATAGAAGGGGGATGGAGGAACCCGCACATTCCTATGCTCCTCTGTTTATTTTATGTGGGAAAGTCCCAGGCACATTGAAGCACCAGCAATGACACATCACTGCAGACCTTGAAGAGCTGTCAATCCACTGACTGCTCAGAAGCTGTTGGAGATCAGATCGTCACCTCCTCTGCATAAAGACGATCAACAGATGGCAGGTAACTGCCGGATAGGCATTTAATCTGAAATGATTGCAGTGTGTTGGTCACTAGCATCCTGGTCAGTGGATGAAGTAACCGTCATAGCCATTAAATTCAGCTCAAGATTTTATAAGATGGATCTTATTGGCCAAAAAGAGCAGAATCTGTTGATGAATATTAATCCAATGTTAATACACTCTGGAGAGTCCTAAGCCAAAAGCAATGTTTTCTTCATTCAGCCTAGATTATCAACTTAAAATACATTTGAAGACAGTACAGAACAAGTCAGCATATTATATATCTTACAATGGGACTTGTGCGATAAAAATAAAGCAAAGATTTTGTGATTAAAATAGTGATGACTCTCCAACCCTTTAGTTAACTGCAGAAATTGGACCATTAGAGTGAACATTGATTCCCCTTTATTGGAATACCACCATCTTACCAACAATTATGAATGGTGAAGAGGCAGGAAGCTGGAAAGAAGACTGCAAAGAAGAATCCAAAACTTTGAGCCTTTTTTAATTCAATTAATCTTTGGAGAATCATATCGAGGAAGTCAAAGTTCGAAATTGAAAAGTAAAAGCAGAAGTTGGACAAAAATGGGGGTTGGGTAGTTTTTCTTGAGATTGTTATACAAACACTGACTTGAACATAAATTGATGATTCCAGTTACTCAAGACAGTTATCAATGAATTAATACAATGCACCTAAAGGAAGATCCTGCATGCACTGAAATGACAATGTACTGTAAAAGTTATAGCAAACCATGGGACATGTAACACAGAGTGCAAGGGAGACTTCAGCAGTGGAAATGAATTCATCATGAAGGAGCTACATTCCATTGTATAGAGCAACAGGACAGCTGAGGCAAAATATATTTCTGGTTTAAAAGAAAAAGCACAATTTAGGAAGGCTTTTTGCATTATTTAAATGAAAGTTGACCCCTTCTGCTTATTTATAGGGAGAGGCTGAATAAAGTGGGGCTGTTTTCCCTGGAGCGTTGGTGGTTGAAGGGTGACCTTAGACGTTTATCATGAAGGGCACGGATAGGGTAAGTAGATGAGGTCTTTTCCCAGGAGTGGGGGGAGTCCAGAACTAGAGGGCATAGGTTTAAGTAAGAAAGAAAAAAATTAAAAGGAACCTAAGGGGCAACCTTTTCATGCAGAGGATGGTGTATGTATGGAATGAACTGCTGGAGAAAGTGATGGAGGCTGGTACAATTACAACATTTAAAAGGCATCTGGATGGATAAATGAACAGGAAGGGTTTAGAGGAATATGGACCAGGTACTGGCAAATGGGGCTAGATTAACTTAAGATATCTGGTCAGTATGGATGAGTTGGACTGAAGGGCCTGTTTCCATACCATACATCTCTATACCTGTTGCACTATATCTCTTGCCTAAAATATTGCACTCTTCCCAAAACTAGATGACAGTGCGATACCTGATCTCCAACAATACTGCTCACAAAAAAGCCAGACATCTTATCCAAATAGTGATATTTCTGACCTATACTTATAACCAGATGACAATTAAAAGTTTAAATTACTGTTATACCTATTGGTGTTCCAACACCATAACCCTTTGAGTCAATGAGGCCACCAATCTGGGTCAGGTTGCAGTTCCGCTGAGTAACATATTCAATACTGGTTGACTCCATTAGAAGAGCATAATCAGTGGTGAGAACACGTTGAATCCCTTCCTCATTGTTCTTCAGTAAAGCTGTCTGCTTCCGACTGTTCATGAATGCCCACATTTTCTCATATGTTGAAATCTTTGATTTCTGCAAAATTCAAAGGAGACTGTGTGTGAGGTATGGCTATAGGATGGAGAAAAGTAGCCAAGCTTAATTTTTCAGCCCAAATCGGGTGTCATTTTTAATCAAAAGATCCTGAAACTCTACGCTATTTCAACAATATATCTCAACCAAACTTCAAACATGTGGGTATTTTGGGCCCTACATAACTCAGACAGTTAAGACATGAACATATGACTTAGGAGCAGGTGTAGGATATTTGCTGCCTTCAGCCATTTGATAAGATCATGGCTGATCTGATTCTAACTTCAAAGCTTTCTGTCTACCAACACTCAAAATATATGGGTGGCAGATGAATTCACCCCTGGAAGTACCCAAAACGTCTGCAACAAAATTCAATCATGGGGACAACCAGTTGAAGAAAAGCCTGAAAATAGAACTGTCAGAATCTGAGTAGCTATCCTACAATCATAGGCTGGTTCTCACTATGAGCCTGTCAGAACCAAATACAGCAGAGGAGTGGTCTTTGATTGGAGAGCAGCGAATGGCTTCTGGGGTAGGAAGCAAAGCTGGTGGGGGGAAGCGGCAGTGGGGGTGGGTGGGGGGGGGAAGGGGTGGTGCAGTAACACCAGAACTGTTGGCTGGGAGGCATGGGTGATCCAGGCTGGTGAGGTTTGGGCTCATGGCAAAGCCTGGGATTTTAAGACTGCAAAGATGGAGGAGGGGCTTCAAAATGAAAAGAAGGGGTGTTGTGCAGTAAAGAGGTGATAGAATGGAGGAAGAGGGTTATGAAGTACACAAATAGGAAGGGTTTGGAGGGATATGGGCTGGGTGCTGGCAGATGGGACTAGATTGAGTTGGGATATCTGGATGGGTTGGACCGAAGGGTCTGTTTCTGTGCTGAACATCTCTATGACTCTATAAGTGGGATGGGGAAAGAGGATTCTGCATAGGGAAGCCAGGAGTGAATAAGGGGTCAGAGTCTGCAAAGGAGAAGGGCTGTTGAAAGTTACCCCTTAGGTCCTTTTTACATCTTTCCCCCTCACCTTAAACCCATGCCCTCTAGTTTTGGACTTTGCTCTCCTGGGGGAAAGACCTTGGCTATTCACTTTGTCAATACTCCTCATGATTTTCTACACTTCGATAAGGTCACCCCAGACTCCGACGCTGCAGGGAAAATAGCCCCAGTCTATGTTCACTTTGGCCTCTTTCTTCTTTTTGTAGATATTTAAAGGAGTTCTTGCTATCCATCTCATTATGTGCAAATTTTCTGTCTTTTTTTGGTAATCTTTTGTTGGTTTTAAAAAATCTGCTCCAGCCACTGACTCACTATTAATCTTTGTCACAAATGTATATATTTTTTCCTTTAATTCAATGCCCTCCTTAACTTCCCTGGTTAACCATGGTTTGTTTATCCCCTTCTTTCTCACTGTGATATATCTTGTTGTGAGCCGTGATAAAGGCCTTTGCCCAAAATGTCGATTTTCCTGCTCCTCAATTGCTGCCTGACCTGCTGTGCTTTTCCAGCACCACACTATTGACTCTAATCTCGGTATCTGCAATCCTCACTTTCGCCTATTTTCTTAAATGTCTGCCATTATTCCTCATTGTAGCCTGAGCTGCTAAACTTTTTTCCCAGTTCACGCTAGCTTTGTAATTAATCTTCTTTAAGTTTAGCACAGCTATTTCTGATCCAAGTTTCACCCCTCAAACTAAATGCTAAATCTTACCATGCTATTGTCATTGTTTTCTAGGGGATCATTTACTCTGACATAATTTATTAAGCCTGCCTCATTCCACATTACCAGATCCCTGATTGGATAAGCAACATATTGTTCTGGTAATTTGTCCAGAATACACTCTATGAATCATTCCTTGTGGCTATGTCTGCCAATTTCACTTTCCCAATCTACATAAAGATTAAAGTCACTATGATTAACATACTGTCTTTTGTTGCATGCCCTCATTGTTCTCTTGATTTATTCTCCAGCCTACTGTACAACTATGATTAGGGGGGCCTGTAGAGTCCTCCTACCAGTATCTTCTTTCCCTTGTTATTTCTTGCCTCCACCCATGGATTCTACGTCTACTGATCTAAGATCATTTCTTGCTACCATACTTAACTTCATCGCATACAAATAAAGCTGCCCATTAACTATTCTTTCCTGCCTGTCCTTTTGAAAAGTTACATACCCCTGAGTATTTAGTTCCCAACTTTGAACTCCTTGTAGTCATGTCTCAATAATGGCTCTAAGTTCATGCTCATTAACCTCTGTTTGCATTGTTAATTCATTTATTTTGTTCTGAATCCTGCTTGAATACAGTACAATGTTTAAAAGACGCTTGGCTAATACATAAATAGGAACGGTTTGGAGGGTTATGGGCCATTAGCAGACAGATGAGAGTATTTAGTTTGGGATTATGGTCGGCGTGGACTGATTGGACTGAAGGATTTGTCTAATTTTACTTTACTATCATTTTTCCCCCTTTGCTATGTTCCTATGTTTGTAGACTTTGTCCTGCTCACACTGATTCACATTGTTGTTATCCAAGAAGCCGAGCTATAATGCTGCGATATATTTTTGCTTTGCAAACCAACATTTTCCTTTCTCCTACCCTCCCCACCTCAATTAGTTTAAAGCCCTCTTTACACCCAAGTTATTTGATTCACAGGGACACTGGCTCTAGCACAGTTCAAATGAAGACCATATCAGCAGAACAGCTCCCTTCTACCCCAGTACATGATGGGCTGTATGGCTTCTTTCTGCACCATGATAATTCTGTGATTGATGTCCCTATAGCATTCTGGCTGACCTACCGGTAATCTCCAAACAGGTTGCATTAGACCAGCATGACAGATTTAATCTCCTACTCCAGTAATACAGATTCTCAGATTTTGAGAGGAGCAAGCAGTGTGACCAACCCTCTGGAGTTGAACCAGACAAGTGCCTTGACTGACTTAGGCACTATCTCCTGACCTACTGTACTCCCCCTCCATCCACCAGGAACTGCTCTCTTTTGAATTTCACACATCAATTGTATTTGCATAAACTGCTGGGACATGCTGCAGTTGTGACCTTGACGTAGCACGGTGTCGAACAGCAACAAGTCCACTCCATTGATTGGTCAGTGTTCCCACCCTTTCCACCTGCACTAAAAAGCAACGCAAGCCACATGGTTTGAAAACACTGAAACCTCAACGAGCCATGTGATGCTTCCTGTGTAAATATAAACGAGATGCCAGTTTGTCCCTGCGTAGAAAGTGACCTGGCAGATGGTACCCTGAATTCCAAACTAAAAGATGTTGAAGGGCTGAAGTGTTCTGTGTATGTTCGTTCCGGAGAAGCCATGATGATGGAGGGAAGACTGCTGGTTTACTGAAGCCAACCTCGATGGACAAAGGGTTAAGGAGGTTAGTGTCCACAGAGTGCGTACTGACACTGTTGTGAAGAAGCAAGTGGATGAAGCTAAAATAAGCATTTGGCGATCTGCAGTTGCCAGGTATCGGCTTGATTTACCCATGAGGAATTTTGGCAATCTAGTTTCTCAGGGAAGGAGAGGAGAATTGGAAATGACATAAAAATAAGATGTGTTGTGGTTTTAATGAGATGGAGATGCAAGGATGAAAGGTAGTTGCTGCACAATGGTGCAATTCCAAAGTTGTTGTTTGGAGCTCAAGGAGAAGCTAGCATTTCTCCTTGATGTTGAGATCTTGATTGTTTTCATTCTCTCCATTTTTGAGGGGAAGTCTTCACCCATAGGATTGAATGGACAATTAAACCCAATCATGTCACTCATGTTAGTGTTATCTTGAAATATAACATATTACAACAGGGTTACAAGGTAGGCAGGAAGGAACTGAAGAATGGACTTAAGAGAGTTAGAAGGGGCATGAAAAAGCTTTGGCAGGTAGGATTAAAGAAAACCCCAAGGCGTTCTTCACTTACTTGAAGAACAAGAGGACAACCAGAATGAGGGTAGGGCCAATCAGGGATAGTGGAGAGAACTTGCAGCTGGCGTTGGCAGAAGTAGGGGAGGTCCTTAATGAATACTATGCTTCAGTATTCACTACTGAGAGGGATCTTTATGTTTCTGAGAACAGTGTGAAACAGACTGATGTGCTAGAACAGGTTGATGTTAGGAAGGAGGATGTGCAGAAAAATTTGAAAAATGAAAGGATAGATAAATCCCCTGAGGCAGATGGGGTATACGCTAGATTACTACTGGAAGCAAGGGAAGGGATTGCTGTACCTTTCGCAATGATCTTTGCGTCCTCACTGTCCACTAGAGTAGTACCAGATGATTGGAGGGTGGCAAATGTTATTCCCTTATCCAAGAAAGGGAATAGGGATTACCCTCAGAATTACAGACCAGTCAGTCTTACATCAGTGGTGGGCAAAGTATTGGAGAGGATTCTGAGAGACAGGATTTATTATTACTTGGAAAACCATAGTTTGATTAGAGATAGTCCGTATGGCTTTGTGAGGGGCAGGTCATGCCTAAAAAACCTGATTGAATTATTTCAGGATGTGACAAACACAGTGATAAAGGTAGGGCAGTGGATATGGCGTACATGGATTTTAGAGGCTCATTCAGAAAATAAGGTGACAAGGGATACAGGGAATCCTGTCTGTTACAGAATTGGCTGGCTAATAGAAGACAGAGTGTGGTAGTTGATGGAAACTTGGTGACCAGTGGTGTTCTGCAAGGACCTCTGCTCTTTGTGATTTTTATAAATAAATGACTTGGATGAGGAAGTGGAAGGGTGGGTGAGTAAGTTTGCTGATGACACGAAGGTTGGTGGAGTTGTGGATAGTATGGAGGGCTATTGAAAGTTGCAACGGGACATTGACAGGATGCAGAACTGGGCTGATATGTGGCAGATGGAGTTCAACCTGGAAAAGTGTGAGGTCATTCACTTTGGAAGGTCAAATTTGATTGCAGGATACAGGGTTAAATTGGATTCTTGGCAGTGCGGAGGAACAGAGGGAGCTTGGGGTCTATGTCCTTACATCCCTCAAAGTTGCCACCCAGGTTGATAGGGTTGTTAAGAAGGTGTATGGTGTGTTAGCTTTCATTAGCAGGGGTATTGAGTTTAAGAGCCGTGAGGTTATGCTGCAGTTCTATAGAGTCCTGGTTAGACCACACTCTATCCTGTTCTGGTCATCTCATTATAGGAAAGATGTAGAAGCTTTAGAGAGGGTGCAAAAGAGAGTTACCAGAATGCTGCCTGCAGGGCAGGTCTTATGAAGAAAGGTTGAGAGAGTTAGGGCTTTTCTTATTGGAGTGAAGAAGGATGAGAGGTGACTTGATAGAGGTGTACGAGATATTGAGAGGCATAAATAAAGTGGATAGGCAGAGACTTTTTCCCATGGCAGAAATGTCTATCATGAGAGGGCATAATTTTAACATAATTGGAGGAAGGTTTAGGGGAGATATCAGAGGTAGGTTCTTTATACAGAGTGGTGGTGTGTGGAAAGCACTGCCAGCAGTGGTAGTAGAATCAGATACATTAGGGACATTTAAGCAACTCTTGGATAAGCACATGGAAGTTAGTACAATGAAGAGTATGTAGGTTAGTTTGATCTAAGAATAGGATAAAAGACTGGCACAACATCGAGGGCTGAATGGCCCATACTGTGCTGTACTGTTATACGTTATATATTGGAGGATCAATTTACTGACAGTTTATCATTCATCATCTGATTATTGAAAGATGAAGGGTTCATTTTCTGAGGACTGCACATTTTGTATATTGTCAGCCCATGAATTACTTAAAGACAGAGCTGTAAACTTCAAAGATTTCTTTGAAGTTTAACCTTAAGTTTCCTCACACTTGCAGAAACTAATTTCAGAGCAAAGATTCGTGAGTAAGGAGGATTTTTGTTAAATTGCAATCAATTACATATAAGCTTGCTCACCTTTGTGTTTATAGGTATACATGATGTGAAGGTGCCAGTGTTGGATTGGGGTGGACAAAGTCAGAAGTCACAAGACACCAGGTTATAGTCTGACAAAGCCTTCATCACCTGATCTTCAAAAGCTTGTGATTTCAAATAAACCTTTTGGACTATAACTTGTGACTTTGGACTTTACTGCTATTCATCTCAATGGCCTTCTCAGTACAACTCTATTTTATGGATTAAGTTATTTTTGATTTCTCTTGAACTTGTAACTTGTAATATATGTCCACCAACAGTTGATATAATACCCACACCAATGGTGGGTGAACATATTCTTAATGTCAAAATCCCGAATGTAAGCTCCTTGAAATATTTTCTTCTCTAAAGAAAATAAGCCTAGGTCTCTTTTTATCATAAACCTAAACCTGCAGATTTTTTTTATTGTTTGCCTCTGAATTCAAGCACAGGTAACTAGTAATAAATCAACCTCTTTTGATTTGACTTCTATCCCTGTTTATGCAACTCAGCATTTTTTTTGTAAAACTAAACCCCTGTTTTATCTCTTTCCAAATCAATATTCTGTCTCTTTGTTTCACTTAACAAAAGGTTCCTCTAATATATGTTTCTGCATTCAATTAATTCTGCAACCTAAGTTGCACAGGGCAGAACCTTAATAACTATACATGACACTTCTGAATTGTTGGTTCATCAAATAAGCTGATGTTTTTCACAGTAGAGTATGACAGGGTATGTATGAGATTAGTCCAGCTCTGCAAAGTCTGTGTCTGGAATCTCAAAGTAATAGGAGAAAAAGGCTAACACAAATTCAAAGATAAGTAATACCGACTATAAGTAACTGTACATAACAACAATTTGCATTTATATGGTGCTTCTAATATAGGAGGCAATCGGAGGTATTTTATTGAGTGGGTAGAAAAGAAAAAAACAAAGGAGTGATAACACTTCAAACAAATGCTTAATTGACTCTGAGATGCTTTGGGATATTTTGAAGTTGTGAAATGTGCTTTACAAATTATTTTTTCTTCAAACAAAGGTTCGGTCAAAAAAATGATTGAGACAAGGTGAGATTTGAAAATGTTTGTAATATATGAAGGATTGAGGATGGCAGGGTATAACTGGGAGGATATTATTCATGGGCAGCTGATGTTGTGAGTAAAGTGGAAGTTAGTTTGAAGAAACTTGAAAATGGGCATTTCTGCCAGATTGGTGTGGATCTGGGATCAATGTTGCAGTTGGGGACCTTGGAGAGAAAGGAACATTAAAATAGCTGAGCTAACTGTCTAAAATGTGATGGCAATATGACAGCTTTTAAAGGCAAGAGAGGTAACTCAAAAAATTTACTGAAGTTTCTGATACCAGCCTCCTCCAAGTTCCTGGTCTTGCAACAAAGCATTAGAAGGCATGCCTGGGTTCTGTTTGCCTGAGGCCTTTGTATACAACCAATATAGACTGAATTTCTATTCAATACTTCCAATTTTTGGTAATGGAGAAAGCATCAAGAGAGAACCGCATATTTATTGATGTCCTACTATTTAGAATCTAAATGTATGAAGGCAACCCTTCAAAAAGCAGTTATGTGAAGAATGAAAATTCTGTCTCCAGTATTTTTATAATGCAACAACTTGCTTTATTGATTATTGCAACTTTATCTAAGTAAATACATGGAGGCTAGAGAACTTAGAAATAAATATGGATTGAAAACTGTTCACATTACAAAAGGGGAAGTGCTGCAGTGCTTAGAAAATATAAAGGTGGATATATCACCAGGACTTGATCTGGTGTATCCCAGGACATTGTGGGAAGTTAGGGAGGACATTACTAGGCCCCTCGTAGAGATATTTGCATCATCTATAACTACTGGCGAGGTGCTGGATGACTGGAGTGTGGCTCATGTTGTGCCTTTATTTAAGAGGGCATGAGAGGAGAAGCCTGGGAACTACAGACCAGTGAGTTTGATTTTGGTGATGGGTAAATTGTTGAGGTGATTCTGAAAGATAGGATTTATATGCATTTGGAGAGGCAAGGAATGATTAGGCATAGTCAGCATGGTTTTATGCAAGGGAAATCATGTCTAACAAACTTGATTGTGTTTTTTGAGGAAGTAACCAAGAAGATTGATGAGGGGAGACTGGTAGTTATTGTCTAATTGGACTTTAGTAAAGCCTTTGACAAGGTTCCACATGGTGGACTAATTTGTAAAGTTAGATCATATGGGATTCAGGGTGAGCTTGCAAATTGGAAACAACATTAGCTTAATGACAGGATAACAAAACAGAAATTGCTGGAAAAACTCAGCAGGTCTGGTAGTGTCTGTGGAGAGAAATAAGAGTTAACGCAGTTCTGAGAAGGGGTCACTGAAACCGAAATGTTAACTCTGATTTCTCCCCACAGATGCTGCCAGACCTGCTGAGTTTTTCCAGGAATTTCTGTTTATGTTTCTGATTTACAGCATTCACAGTTCTTTTGGTTTTTATTTCAATGGAGAGTGATGATGGAGAGTCGTTTTAGGAACTGCAGGCCTGTTACCAGCAGTGTTCCATAGGAATTGGTGCTGGGTCCACTTTTGTTTGTCATTTATATAAATGATTTAGATGATAATATAGAGGCATTGTTAGTAGGTTTGTGGATGACACCAAGATTGGTGGTATAGTGGATGGTGAAGGTTACCTAAGATTACAAAGAGGTTTTGATTAATTGAGTCAATGGGCTGAGGAGCAGCAGATGGAGTTTAATTTAGATAAAAGTGAGGTATTGGTAAAAGAAACACTGGCAGGACTTGTACAATTAAAAGTAGGGTCTTGGATAGTGTTGTAGAATAGAGAGATCTAAGGATTCAAGTTCATAATTCTTTGAAGATTGCATCATATAGATAGGCCGTTTAAGGCATTTTGCACACTTGCCTTCATTGCTCAGACCTTTGTTTGTGGGAGTTGAGATTGTATAGGATGATGGTGAGGCCTCTTCTGGAATACTGTGTCCAGTTCTGGTCACTCTGTTATAGGAAGGATATTATTAAGCTAGCGAGGGTTCAGAAAAGATTTACCAGAATGTTTCCAAGAATGAAAAGTTTGAGTTATAAGGAGAAGCTGGATAGGCTGGGACTTCTTTCACTGGAACGTAGGAAGTTGAGAGGTGACCTTACAGGAGGTTTACAAAATCATGAGGGGTTTAGATAAAATGAATGGCAGGTATCCTTTCCTTAGGGTTGGGGAGTTCAAGACTAGGGGGCATATTTTTAAGGTGAGAGGAGAAAGATTTTAAAAAGACAGGGGGGCATTTTGTTTTACACACAGTGAACATTCAGAGGAAGTGAATGTGGGTATAGTTATAACATTTAAAAGTTATTTCAATAAGTACATGAATAAGAAATGTTTGTAGGGATATGGGCCAACAACACACAGGTCAGAGTAGGTAAGTTTGGGATTATGGTCAGCATGAACTGGTTGGACTAAAGGGTTTGTTTCCATGCTGTATTACCACATCGGCTGGCACTTGTGTATAATAGTTAGATTTGTTAATGAGTAATATGTTACTTGTGATGTGTAGTGAGTGTGTGGTAATGCCACCATTAGGATGTTCTAATAGTGGCATTACCTTCTAACAGTTTACTCCAGTAACCATTTTCTCAACTGTAGCTGCGATGGGAATCTTACCTTAAGTGATCTGTGCAGATTTTGACTTATAATCTTACAGCTTCTTAGCTACAGACAGCACACACACATATATAAATATATAAATATATGGATTAAAATGGTAGATCTAATGTGTACTTATGTTTTGATTCTGTGAAATTAGAGTAATTTTTCAGAGCTAAGTGCCCGCATGCAAAACATCGACCAAGGTTCACATAAGGTTCGAGTGATAGTTAATTAAATGAGAATACACAGAAGCACATATATTGCAAAATAGCAAATCCTAATCAATTATGTTAATATTCACATGTTGCCTAAAGCTCACAGTGAAGGGAATGGATAGTTCCATCTCAGGTGCATGTAGATCTTCTGCAGAAATATTCCAGAAAAACATAGAAAACCCATTTTTCTGTTTCATATTTAATGATGACCTTCTATTTGTCCTCTCTAAGCAATTGATCATGACAACCTAAAAACAGTTCTATGTTTCTGTCAAAAGCACAGGCTTTGTGTGTCAAGGACCTGGAAGTCACCAGATCTTGCAGGATAACCTGTGAAATGGACTGAAGATTCTGCCTAACTCACTGATTTCCATTCGCCAAGTTTCTACTGCTTGCTCTTAGTGTACAACGTACTGTGCCAGGACAGCGAATTGGTAAATACTGCATGTTTTTCCAAATTAGTATATTTTAAATTCACAGCCTCGAAACTGTCAACCGAAGTACACACATGCATTACTTAGGCATTTTCTGATTCTTTTACTCAAGGTATTAACACATTTGTGGTGCTGATTAATGTCTGTGCTTGATTTGTGGACAGAAGATTAATATACAAAAGTGCTAATCATTTATTCACTCCTGTCACAAACCGTAATTGCTATACTCTATATCTGAGATCTGAACTCACTCTATTTGCAAAATTAAAAATTCTGTCAACTATCACATGAATTTCTAGGCTTTCAACAGGACAGCAAATAAATTTAGCAGAACACAAAGCATAAATTCAGGGACTGGAATAATGAATTTCCTTAGACTTAGTATGCTTTATACATTATAAAGTTGTTTCTAGGTAATGAATAATAAGGCAAGTACCTTAGGACATAGTACCCAGTTAAAATTCACAGCTCCAGCCCCTATACAGCCATCATGCTGGAAGAATACCAACTAAAGAAGACATCTTAAATGATTAATGTGCGTACCTAAACTTACATAATATCACTTTCATGATCATATGAAAACCTTACAGAGCAATAACGTTGGGCAAGGTTAAAAGTAAAAAACCATCAAACCTATTATATGACCTACCTTAAAGAAAGTCATTGTGGATCCATCTCTGACAGCACCATATTCTATTTTGGTTTGCTTTGCCAAATCATCTGCTGAGTCAATGGGAGAATCCATTCTTTCCACAGTCAGAAAGGCAGCCAAGTTGGCAGTGTATGATGATATTATAATTAATGTGAAAAACCACCATATTCCACCCACTATTCTAGTGGAGAGAGCTTTGGGCATCAGTTCCGAGCCTGTCACAATGGTAGCAATAAGAAAACATTTTGTTCACAAATTAAGAACAACTGAAAAAAAACATTCAACTTAGCAAGGAATCAGCATTTGTTCTAAATGAGGCTCTTATAAAATACGATGGGCAATCAGAAGAAAACATGGGTAGTGGTGATTCATTCATTCAAATGTACGAGCATGATCGTTACACAGTAACGTAGCTGAAGACAATTGGGCACTGGTCACTGCACCAGTGATTCAGGGTACAGTAATATTGAGTAACATAAACAGCACAAAGCATTCGGAGATCAAAGTTACGTAGGGTAAATGATTTATTAGGATGATACCAGGGCAAGGAAACTTTAACTATGAGAAAAAGCTCTGTGTATTAGTATTATGTCCACTGTTTCCAAGATGAGATTTAATAGTCTTTAACATTTGGGTAAGTTTTCACACAGTGACTATTCCTGAGTTGACAAGAGTACATTAACTTAAATCATCCCCTAAAAGTGAGGTAATATACAAAATGTTTTTGTGTAGAGGATTGATACAGTCAGAAATCATTGAATTGCTGAGTGAAAATTGGCTGAATGTTTGCAACAGAAGGCAACAGCTATGGGGAAAGGAAAGATTGTATTTAGTTTTGTATTCCTCTTGGAAAGAGTGGGAACAGATATGGTGAGATAAGTTGTCTCCCTTGGGCTGCAATCTTCAATCATTCCAAGACACAAAGTACTTCGGCAGACAAAAACTGTTATCTGGGAAATTTTAACAATTGAATTAATTATATCATGCAAGATTATTATTTTTTAAAATTTCACTTTCAAAGTGTTTATTTTGTTTGAAAAATGAATAAACAAGAGGAAATGGAGGACAAAATCCAATTGCCTGTAAAAAGCTTAAACTGAGCTGCAAAACAAATGGATGTACTCAAACATTTAGGAGGGTACCAACATTTGAAATAAAAAGTAAAGAAATTAGACAATTCATTCACTTAGTCAAAGAAAACTGGGATGTTAGAGGATTTTACCCCAGTTGGGGAGTGGGGGGGTATGTTCACTAGTACTTCATCGTGACCATTAAGTAGCTTATCAGTACAGCCCAGCTCAGCTTATTGGTGATAAGTGTTCACTGGTGGATTTGTCTAGCCACTATCTGCACTTAAGATTTATGGCTATACTTACCATGTGAACCAGATAAAGACTCCCTTTATTTCCCCTCCCTTCCAGCTGTTTTCACCTCTCTTGAAGATACTATAATCCTTGCTGGGTTTCTGGTGACCTGGTACCATCCCCAATGGTCATTCTTCATATGCAAATATAGCTATTGATAATTAAATAACCAGACATATCCCAAGCGAGTTCAATCCTGAAGTCTATGGCCCGTGTGGCTCAGCAGCATGTCAGGGAACAGTTTTACCGATGAAGTCATTGGGGAAAACTTATAAACAGATTATATCAGTAATTCAGATGTTCCTAAGAAGAGTGTTACTTGGGCTCAAAACATTAACTGTTTCCCTCTCTCCCCACAGATGCTGTCAGACCTGTTGAGTTTCTTCAGCACTCTCATTTTCAAGGCAGTAATTGCCAATTGGCTTCACACAACACAAATGAGGTTATTTACACAAAGTTCATATGTGTTTTCATTTAGGCAGAAACTTAGATTAAAGAGCCAAGATGACAAGTGCTCCTCAAGCGAACTCTGAGACACAAATATTGGCAAGCTGAATAATGATTTGAATTATTAGCCTGAACAATCTGCTCAATTAGTCTACTGTAAACTAGATATAAATAATGAAGTAGGTTTAATATTTGAGCTATCTTGAAATTTACTCACAATGTAAAACTGCAATAGGAGATCCCAGCAAAGTCTTGTTTAACTTTCCCAGATCCGGCTTATACATATGGCTTAAATTGATTGGATACACTTAAGGATGTATAACACATAGGTGTAAGATAGTTTAATATTAATTTTAATCTGGACTATTAAATAAATTAGATTGGCTGGCAAGGGGAAAGAAAGTTTGGAAAGTACAGACATTCAGATGCAGAGGCAAAAGATTTTCTATGGCATTAAAACTTTTGATTCAGTGATAGGGAATTGCATAGCACCAATACTTATTAATTCAAAATAGCTGAAAGGAAACTATTAAATTTTAAAAGGTACTTCAAGTTTTTATGATCATTATTTTGTTTAAATCAACAAGCTGAACTGTTTTTAAAAATCAATCACTCCTCTAGCCTTAGGGATCATGCATAGAAGTTTTAAAGATGCAGCATATGTCTCGAGTTTTGCAAATGTTGCCTTTTTGATTCCAAATTGAAATTCTTTTATTTCTACCAACTATATTTGTTTTTAAGATAATTTTTATATTATTCATTTCCAGTTGATAATTTGTTGGTATGTCTAAATGCGAGTGAGTCAGCAAGTTTAAAATTTAAGAAGGGGAGGACCTACTTGGAGATCATACTTGCTGATTACTCTTTCTAGTGCCTTTTGGCAGACATGACAGCCAATCCTGATCCAGACTTTGCTCAATGTCTGTAGGAAAGAGAAACTCTGATCATCACAAGAAAAAAAATAAAACATTTGCTCTATTGCAAAGGTTACAGACTTCCCATACAGAAGATTTGACTTGTTTTGAAGTTATTAGTGGGAGCAAAGCATGGTGCACTTAGGTACCACAAGAGTTTTATATGCAAGCATTTGTTTAAGAATCTCTTTAAAAAGATAAGCAGAGCCTGGTTGGGGCTGACTGTCATGTATCCAAGGTAGTGGCAACAATCAGACACGACATCCCACAGTTTGCTGTGGATGATGGTAAACTCCAACGTGTTAGACATGTATGGCTTCAATACATTCATTTTGCCAGGCAGCCACCACTGTTTTGAAAAGAGAAACCAGCTTTCATCAACAGTCATACACATGCAACCATCACATTCACACAGATGCTATATACTGTAAAACCTGATGATAATACCCTAATTTAGCTTGAACAAATCCAAAAAAAAGCGCTCAAACTATAATCTGCTGTTTGTCCCAGTGAGACTTAGTTATGGCTGAAGAAATATTGTTTGATGGAGTTTTAAACTATATTTAAATGTAGTTACTTCTGAATCATCTTTGCTAATATATTCTTGTTGCAAGAAAATATTAAAGCAAAACTAGAATCACAGATAATATTTTTCTGCCAAATTTTGCTAATATATACTGTTGATATTTTCAGTAAAATACAAATCCCAAAAGATTATTACATTTATTACTTTTTCTGTTGTTCTAACTTGCTGTTTTACACTATGTATTTACTTTCATTCTTGTGCATCCATTTTCACTTACAAATTCTGAATGTATTTGATATTGGAGTTCATATGAAAGGGTGATGCCCAAAGTATTGCCATCTTTTTCTTTCACCCAAATGATTATATTTAAAAAAAACAAGATAAAAATGATAGGTGCTGAATGAATTTCACATTACTTTCTGGAGTGATATGTCTTAACTAAGCTAAGTATTGTTGTTTTGATTCAGAGTTAAACTGTAAAATGGTGAACTTCCTTTGGAATTTCTTCAACAATATAACAGACAATTGGGAGAAAGAACCATGAAAATTTGCTAAAGGTTGTGTGAACACTGGATCTCCAGTGCAAGATTCCCACGGGATTCCCCACAATGATTATGAAGAATCTAAAATTATAGCAGGTTTGATTGTTCTATTAATTGTAAAATAACCACTTGGTTACTGCTACTGTATGTGTATAGTATGTTGTAACACTGTAATATCCATGGCAGTTTTCAGATGAATGTTAATTAAAATATAAAATTTTGGGAAGAATTTAATTGGAGAGTATTTACTTCATTAAAATCAATATGGAAACATCTAAAGTTTTTCTGTTTTATAAATCATACATCTGGCTAGTATTTATTTAAACTAAGTTCACAACACCTCATTGCTCGAGTTGTATTATCAGTCATTGGTGTACTTGAAAATTTCTGTAACAAATGAAATTTGACCCCACCATCTTTTAGAATTACTTAAAGGCTCTTTAATTTTTAATTTTTTTTTACTGTCTCTTTGCATCTTCTAGTTGTAATTTTAGCATTCTATCTAACTTTTCCTTAGCTAAAAATCTGTTATTATTTTTGCTTGTTTGATGTATTTTTGACGTATTTCTACTTGATTTGCCCAGTACTATTTATTTATACTCTTTTTGTTGTCTATCAGGTTTTACAGCATTGAGCATAGTTGCTGAGGATGGAGCTTACCACGCACAAAGGCCCCCAGCTAACTGTGGGATATGTGTAGAAAAGATATGTGACCTATGTACCTTGTTGCATGAGAGCTCCAACTCCAAACCAGAAGCTATTAAGCAAAGTAAAATTGTTTTCCACCACATCTGAGTCAGGATTGCAAGGGTGAGGATTGTACCACTCATAGGGTGTAAACCTGTGGTAATTAATATAAACAGTTTGTAAATAGGAGATGAATACACAGCAAACACATCAAATATGCAAGAATGCTTAAAAACAACTCAAGAAATGATTGAGCTGAGTAGCAAATAGGTGAGACATTATTACAACAAGAACAAAGTTAGAGTTGTATTTATTGTGCAACTGTGGTGGAATGCTTAACACCTTTTATGTTAGAATAGAGGTCAGGAAATATTCTCATCAGTTTTCACCCCCAGATATTTGTATTCTGCAAAAGCTGCTTGAGATTGCAGTACAACCATTAAGATAAAGGTTGCAATGTTTTAAGATTCAAAGTACTTGTTGGAAATTTACAGTCAGAGAATATACAGGATATTGTAAGGAATCATATCTCCTGACAATGCAGTTACACAAGAAAGGCCACAGATGATAACTAGGCTCAGAAACAATGCTAAATCCATGTTACTTCTGTCTCATGCAGGCAGTATGCAAAGATTTGTGGAGTGACAGAAAATGGTTTCTGTGGACAAGGTTGGGTGAAGATGTGTAGGTTGGCACACAAACGGCAGACACAGAGCTTCCTGATTCCCAGCTCCCCAGCAGGGTCCTGAATCTGGCGCATTTACAGGGAAGTCAGGTTGGGCATAAAACAGTTACCTGCCTTGCAAGAGCACACTTGTTAACTGAACTAAGAGTTTAGTTAACACTGCTGATGAGAGGCTAAATGTTACCAGTGGATGTGTTACAGATTTCCAAAGTCCGGCAGATTACGGGGATGGCCTCCTAGACCAGGGGTGAAGACTTCAGAATCATTTTGAAGGATCACAACATCGCACCCCCCCCCCCACCCCGCCCCCACCCCATCACCACCACCCCACCCACCCTCCTCAGTGGTAGTCCTAAAGCCATGGCAATTTATTTTTTGTCATCATTTTTATTGGGAGTGCTAAGAAGGTACTTCCTGTCTTTCCCCTTTATCTGCAATGGCATGCTGAAGCTCCTCCACTGCTCAAACAAGCTGCTTTGAAACCATCCAGCTTCAACAGAGATCAACAGAGAGCTTGCCCTCTGGCAAATTAATTGGCAAATATTGTGCCAGCCAATAGTTACACCCCTGAATTTGATCCCATCGGGGTACTGACCCCAGAAGTAAAGTCATGCACCAAGATTTTTTAGTGTTGGAAAGGAGGGAGTCTTAGTGGAGAAGACGAGGAGGAGATAAGTTATTTATCCAGAAGGGATCAGGAGACCCACCAGACAAACACTGTGAAAGAAAGTGGATCAAATCGTCTTGACGATCAATGGCAGAAGTCAAACTCTGAGGACCTGGTTACAGTCATACACAAAGTTCAATGACCTTACATGGGTAGTTATGGTCAGGAAATGCACCTTTAAAAATGACATGCCCGAACAACTGCATCAGTGTCCTCACACAGTGCACCACCTCCTTATTCACCTGCCAACCATGACTCATTTCTAACATTCATAGCTTCACCTCACCCTCACATATAAAGCCTCACACATACAGATCACCTGAAACTGAACTATAGCAGCCATAGTCACCAAATCTTACCACACCACACACAATTCATACAATTGTATGAGATACAGTTCCTTAACTCTTACTGAACAAGGTGGCCGATAACCAAAGAAGGCAACATCTAGCTGGAGAGGAATTGGCTGCAAATTCTTACACCCATTGAGACAGTAATGCTCACCATCACTGGAGCAGCTATGATCAGTGGTGGGCTGAATCCATTGAAGATGACAGCAATAATAGGGCAGCATGGTGGCTCAGTGGTTGGCACTGCTGCCTCACAGCACCAAGGACCTGGGTTCAATTCCAGCCTTGGGCTGTGGGGACTTTGCACATTCTCCCCATTCTGTGTGACTTTTCTGCAGGTTCTCTGGTTTCCTCCCACATTCAAAGATGTACAGCTTAGGTGGATTGGCCATGCTAAATTGCCAATAGTGTCCAGGGATATGTAAGTTAGATGGATTACCATGCGAAATGTAGAGTTACAGAGATAGGGTAGGGGGTGAGTCTGAGTGGGATGCTCTTCAACAAATCAATGTGGATTTGTTGGGCCGAATGGCCTGTTTCTGCACTGTAAGGATTCTACGATGATAATATCTAATTTGCTTCTCACATCTGATGAACAAGATGCAGATGCTGTAAGTGACCATTATTTCCTTTTCCCTTCCATTTACTACAAGCTTCTGTCTTTCTCTTTGGCCATGGGCAGAAGAACCAGTTGGAAGAGCTGAAAAATGATGAATCATAGAGTCCCTACAGTGTAGAAACAGACCATTCGGCTCATAAAGTCCACACTGACCCTCCAAACAGCATCCCACTCCCCACCCTATCCATGTACCCATTTCCCATAGTTAATCCACTTTGCCTGCACATCCCTGGACACTATGGGCCAATTCTCCCGAAAAGCGCATCTTTGGACCATGGGAGAAAACCAGACTACCCAGAGGTAACCCACACAGACACAGGGAGAATGTGCAAAGTCCACATAGACAGTCACCCAAGGCTGGTATCAAACCAGGCCCCTGGTGCTGTGAGGCAGCAGTGCTAACCACTGAGCCATTGTATCTCCCACAAGAAGAAAAGGAAGAAATAGTTACTTGTTCTCACACTCACAGCCACCAGTTCAGATCCTGATACAATCTGGATATGTTGAGGGACTGGGCACAAGCAGTCTGTAGCTGGTGACTCCACTTATGAAATACTGGCTGACTATGAGTGACGTTGTATATATTGTTTACTTCAGCTGAAAGAAACCAAGTACATTAATGTTTATAGCTATGAGCACATTCACAGCCAATGGCAATACCAAACTTGCTGTGCTCAAGAGACTTCAGTTGTGTCTGCAGAAAGCCACAGATTTCAATAAAATCTGCAGTGACGTTCTGAAGAGTCACATCAGACTCAAAATGTTAACTCTGTTTCTCTTCACAAATGCTGCCAGGCCTGGTGAGATTCTTTCAGCACTGGCTATCACTTGTGTCTGTAGTGAAGTGCCGATATCTGACATGTTAATCCTGACTGAAATGCAGTTGGAGTTGAGAGTGTGATGCTGGAAAAGTACAGCCAGTCAGGCAGCATCTGAGGAGCAGGAGAACTGATATTTCGGTCATAAGCCTTTCATCAGGAATGAGGCTTGTGGGCCGGGGGCTGAGAGATAAATGGGAAGGGGGTGGGACTGAGGCAAGGTAGCTGAGAATGCAATAGGTAGATGAAGGTGGTGGAGAAGGTGATAGGTCAGAGAAGAGGCGAGCGGATAGATAAGAAAGACAATGGACAGGTCAAGAGGACAGTGCTGAGTTGGATGCTGTGACTTGGATAAGGTAGGGCGAGGGGCACTGAGGAAAGTGATGAAATACACATTAATCCTGTGTGGTTGCAGGGTCCCAAGGCAAAAGATGAGGCACTCTTCCTCAAGGAGTCAGGTGGTTAAGGTTTAGCGATGGAGGAGGCCCAGGACCTGCATGTCCTTGGCGGAGTGGGAGGAGGAGTTGAAGTGTTCAGCCAAGGGGCAATGGGGTTGGTTGGTGCGAGTATCCCAGAGATGTTCGCTGAAACGATTTGCAAGTTGGCGTCCTGTCTCTCTGATGTAGAGGAGACCACATCGAGTGCAATGGACACTGTCAATGATATTAGTGGAAGTACATGTAAATTTCTGTCGGATGTGGAAGGATATTTTGGACCTTGGATGGAGATGAAGGGGGAGATGTGGGCACAAGTTTTGTACTTCCTGCAGTGGTAGGGGATGTGGAAGGGAGTGGGGTGTGGGCTGGTGGGAGGTGTGGATCTGACAATGTAGTTGTGGAGGGAATGGTCTCTCCAAAACACTGATAGAGGTGGGGAGGGAAATGCATCCCTTGTGGTGGGGTGTGTTTGTAGGTGGCAGAGGATAATGCAATGTATATGGAGGTTGGTGGGGTGGAAGGTGAGGACCGGGGGACTCTGTCCTTGTTGCGTTAGGAGGGGTGGGGTTCAAGGGCAGAGGTGTGAGAAGTGGAGGAGATATACTGGAGGGCATCGTCTACCACATGGGAGAGGAGATGGGGTCTTTAAAGAAGGAGGCCATCTGGGATTTTTCTGTGGTGGAATTGGTCTGGGAGTTCAGGTCCATTGTACCCTGAAGGTGACTGTACAGGTGGATAGAGTGGTCAAGAAGGCATATAGTATACTTGCCTTCATCGGATGGGGTATTGTGTATAAGAGCTGGCAAGTCATGTTAAAATTGTACAAGGTTTTGGTTCGGCTGCATTTAGAATACTGTGTACAGTTCTGGTTGCCACATTACCAAAATAATGTGGACGCTTTGGAGAGAGGCTGAGTAGGTTTGGATTGTTTTCATTAGAAAAACGGAGATTGAGGGGGGACTTGATTGAGGTCTACAAAATCACGAAGGATATAGACAGGGTAGATAGAGATAAGCTTTTTTTCCCAGGGTGAGGGATTCAATAACAAGAGGTCATGTGTTCAAGGTGAGAGGATAAAAAGTTGAAGGGAGATACACACGGCAAGTACTTTACACAGAGGTGTAAAGTAGGTGCTTGGAACGTGTTGCCAGCAGAGGTAGTAGAGGCAGGCACGGTAGATTCATTTAAGGTACGTCTGGACAGATGCATGAGTAGGTGGGGAGCAGAGGGATACAGATGCTTAGGGATTGGGCAATAAGTTTAGACAATGGATTTGGATCGGCTCAGGCTTGGAGGGCTGAAGGGCTTTTTCCTGGGATGTAAATTTTCTTTGTTCTTTGGTCATTCTGGGAACAGATGCAGCAGAGGCGGAGGAATTGAGAGTAAGGGATGGTGTTTTTACAGGAGGCAGGGTGAGAGGAGGTGTCGTCTAGGTATCTGTGGGAGTCGGTGGTAGCTGGGGATGGAGATGGAGAGGTCCAGGAAGGGGAGGGAGGTCCAGGTGAATCTGAAGTCAGGATGTTAGTGAAGTTGATGAACTGTTCAACCTCCTTGGGGGAGCATGAGATAGCGCTGATACAGTCATCGATGTAGCGGAGGAAAAGGTGGGGTGGTGCCAGTGTAGCTGCGGAAGATAGACTGTTCTATGTACCTGACAAAGAGGCAGGCATAGCTGTGGACCACCCATTTGGTTTGGAGGAAATGGTAGGATTGAAAGGAGAAGTTGTTAAGGGTGAGAACCAGTTCAGCCAGATGGATGAGGGTGTCAGCGGAAGGGTACTAATTGGGATGGCATGAGAGGAAGAAATGGAGAGCTTGGAGGCCTTTGTCATGGTGGATAGATGTGTACAGGGACTGGAGGTCCATGCTGAAGATAAGGCATAGGGAATCAGGGAAATAAAAGTCTTGGATGTGGTGAAGGGTGTGGGTGGTGTCCTGAACATAGTTGGGGAGATCCTGGACTAGGGGGGACAGGACAGTGTCAAGGTATGCAGAGATGAGTACAGTGAGACAGGGGCAGCCCAAGACAACGGGTCAACTGGGGCAGTCAGGTTTGTGAATCTTCAGTAGTACATAGAATCCAGCGGTGTGCAGTTCGTGGACAGTGAGGTTGGAGGCTGTGGATGGGAGATCCCCAGAGGTGATGCGGTTGTGGATGATCTAGGAGATGATAGTTTGGTGATGGGAGGTGAGGTCGTGGTTGAGGGGGCAGTAGGAGGATGTGTCTGCGGTTGGTGTCTGGCGGTGTAGAGATCAGTGTGCCAGACCACCACAGTCTTGTTTACTGGTTTGGTGATTGTGGTCTTTCAAGAAGGAGGCCATCTGGGATATTCTATGGTGGAATTGATTATCCAGTAAATAAACAGACCCTACCACTAGGGATATATTTCCCTCCCCACCCCTATCAGTGTTTCAGAGAGACCATTACCTCCGTGCCTCCCTTGTCAGATCCACGCCCCTCCCACCCCCACCAGCCCTCACCCCACTCCTGGCACCTTCCCCTGCCAGCGCAGTAAATGCAAAACCTGCGCCCACACCTCCCCCCCTCATCTCTGTCTAAGGCCCCAAAAGAGCCTTCCACATCCAACAGAAATTGTATCTGTACCTGTACCTCCACTCATGTCATCTACTGTATCCATTACACCTGATGTGGTCTCCTCTACATCGAGAGGACAGGACACCAACTTGCAGATCATTTCAGAGAACATCTCTGGGACTCCAGCACTAACTAACCCCACCATCACGTGGCTGAACATTTCAACTCCCCCTCCCACTCTGCCAAGGACATGCAGGTCCTGGGCTTCCTCCGTCACCAAACCCTTACCACCCAATGCCTGGAGGCAGAACACCTCATCTTTTACCTTGGGACCCTGCAATCACACAGGATTAATGTGGATTTCACCAGTTTCCCTCATTTCCCCTACCCCCACTTTATCCCAGTCCCAAGCCTCCAGATCGGCACCATCTTCTTGACTTGTCCATCATCTTTCCCATCTATCTGCTCCGCCCTCCTCTCCGATCTATCACCTTCCCACTCACCTTCATCTACTTATTGCATTCTCAGCTAACTTCCCCAGCTCCACGCCCCTCCTCCCATTTATCTCTCCACCCCCCAGCCTACAAGCCTCATTCCTGATGAAGGGCTTATATCTGAAACATCAATTCTCCTGCTCCTTGGATGCTGCCTGACCTACTGTGCTTTTCCAGCACCACACTCTCGACTCTGATCTCCAGCATCTGCAGTCCTCACTATTTTTCCCGCTTGAAATGCATTTGGACTATGACCAACTGCTGAGATCGCTTTTTCCCTTCCTTCACTAAGATAGTCTAGCTGCTGGTCCAGTGTCTCCTCTGCTCATTCTCTCCTGATCAGCAGGACACCAAGAAACCATCCGTGTCTGGAAACAATTGGCTTGAAGAGAATGCTCAAAGTTGAAATTTAGTTCTACTGTCCTGCCACTCCACTTCTTCTTGTCTAAACTGCTCTGGAAAGTCCAAACATTTGAACCATTTCAGCAGGAGTCAGATCTGTTAATCAGTGAGTTACTTAGAATCATTTTGGGTGCCGATTGGTACTTGTTGCATTGAAAATCTACATACTATAGAAGTTAATATTGCTGTCTACTTCTGTATTCATCACTGATTCAAGTTTTTTAAAAATTCTGTTGTCGAAGATAATTACAACCAAGTCTTACTCTTACTAACACTGGGGTAGTGATTACTTTTCAATTTAAATTTATCTTGAAAGATTGTATAAGCTCGGGATGAAAGCAATCAGACCACTATACATGCGATCTAGTGTTCTGGCTTTCTGTCTGTTTTAAAAAAGTTTCGCGAATGTGTAATCAAAAACTTCCCAAATCATTGATCCGCATTATTGCCATTGGCTGTAGCTGCTGAGACATTGCTAAATAAAGGCATTCCTTTGTCTAGCTTCAACGTTCTGACCATTGTAGAAAAGCAGATCACTAAGAATGGCAAAAGTAAAACTCTGCAAATTAGCTTATTTGTCAAACTCACCGACAGAGAACTGGCCCATGGATCAATATCTACCCATCATGGTGCTCTCTCTCTCTCTATATATATATATATATATTATATCTTTAGAGCATTTCAAATGCTGAACTGCATGGGATTTCACTATTTCCAGTGAAATAGTAAACTATAAAATTGTAACCTGTTATGATGTGGATTTGACAACCAACAGCTCATTCATGAATAATGATCAAATTGATACCAAATAAATATGTCTTTTAGCTGTGACTCTACACAGAATGTGTAAGTAGGACAAGTACAAAGTTCACCTTTGGATATGGAATAGAGTCTAGTTCAGTACAATCTGTGTGACCTAGAGTTGACCCTTAATCTCTTCTTAGTTGTGACTGTATAGGTACACACTGAAAGCACAACAGGTTATTTTTGGCCATACAGAGTTGAAATGCATTTAATTATTCATCCCTTTCAATGTGTGTAATGCAGTAAAAGTATCATTCTAAAAGGATTGAGAAGCCTTTTTGATACTGCAATGGCATTTTGATGGTATATATTTGAGACAGCTTCATACGTTTTCAGAATTAATTCACAGTGTCTTCATTTAGCTCAGAAAGTTCCACATGCTGCGTTTGTGCATGGGTTGAGTAGGTAATTCACCTACCCTCCCCCCCCTCCCCACCCCCAAGGAACAATGTATTCTATATCTCTGTTCTTGTGCAAGATATTCAATAGGAAGACTAATGTATGTTTTTTCTTATAGGTGTCCATAGAGAATGAATGCTGGCAGGATTTTCAAATGTGGCGATCATGCTGCAACAGAGACCAATCCTTTTTGTTTCTCATAATCCTGCATTCCGTAGAGACTTCTGAATGGTGGTCAGCCGAAAACTGGGATGTTGTTGTGGTTCTGTTTGCCGAGCTGGGAATTTGTCTTGCAAACGTTTCGTCCCCTGTCTAGGTGACATCCTCAGTGCTTGGGAGCCTCCTGTGAAGCGCTCCTGTGCTGTTTCCTCCGGCATTTATAGTGGCCTGTCTCTGCCGCTTCCAGTTGTCAGTTCGAGCTGTCCGCTGTAGTGGCCGGTATATTGGGTCCAGGTCGATGTGTTTGTTGATAGAGTCTGTGGATGAGTGCCATGCCTCTAGGAATTCCCTGGCTGTTCTCTGTTTGCCTTGCCCTATAATGGTAGGGTTGTTCCAGTCGAATTCATGTTGCTTGTCGTCTCTGTGTGTGGCTACTAAGGATGGCTGGTCGTGTCGTTTCGTGGCTAGTTGGTGTTCGTGTATACGGATCGTTAACTGTCTTCCTGTTTGTCCGATGTAGTGTTTTGTGCAGTGCTTGCATGGGATTTTGTACACTACATTAGTTTTGCTCATGTTGGGTATCAGGTCCTTTGTTCTGGTGAGTTGTTGTCTGAGCGTGGCTGTTGGTTTGTGTGCTGTTATGAGTCCTAGTGGTCGCAGTAGTCTGGCTGTCAGTTCAGAAATGCTCCTGATGTATGGTAGTGTGGCTAGTCCTTTGGGTTGCAGCATGTCCTCGTTCCGTTGTCTCTCCCTTAGACATCTGTTGATGAAATTGCGAGGGTATCCGTTTTTGGCGAATACTTTGTATAGGTGTTCCTCTTCCTCTTTTTGTAGTTCTGGTGTGCTGCAGTGTGTTGTGGCCCTTTTGATTAGTGTCCTGATGCAACTTCGTTTGTGTGTGTTGGGGTGGTTGCTTTCATAGTTTAGGACTTGGTCTGTGTGTGTGGCTTTCCTGTAAACCTTTGTGGTGAATTCACAACACACACAAACGAAGTTGCATCAGGACACTATTCAAAAGGGCCACAACACACTGCAGAACTACAAAAAGAGGAAGAGGAACACCTATACAAAGTATTCGCCAAAAACGGATACCCTCACAATTTCATCAACAGATGCCTAAGGGAGAGACAACGGAACGAGGACATGCCGCAACCCAAAGGACTAGCCACACTACCATACATCAGGAGCATTTCTGAACTGACAGCCAGACTACTGCGACCACTAGGACTCATAACAGCACACAAACCAACAGCCACGCTCAGACAACAACTCACCAGAACAAAGGACCTGATACCCAACATGAGCAAAACTAATGTAGTGTACAAAATCCCATGCAAGCACTGCACAAAACACTACATCGGACAAACAGGAAGACAGTTAACGATCCGTATACACGAACACCAACTAGCCACGAAACGACACGACCAGCTATCCTTAGTAGCCACACACAGAGACGACAAGCAACATGAATTCGACTGGAACAACACTACCATTATAGGGCAAGCCAAACAGAGAACAGCCAGGGAATTCCGAGAGACATGGCACTCATCCACAGACTCTATCAACAAACACATCGACCTGGACCCAATATAAGGGCCACTACAGCGGACAGCTCGAACTGACAACCAGAAGCGGCAGGGACAGGCCACTATAAATGCCGGAGGAAACAGCACAGAAGCGCTTCACAGGAGGCTCCCAAGCACTGAGGATGTCACCTAGACAGGGGACGAAACGTTTGCAAGACAAATTCCCAGCTCGGCAAACAGAACCACAACAATGAGCACCCGAGCTACAAATCTTCTCCCAAACTTTGAAAACTGGGATATTTCCCTTTGTTCTGCCTACAACATTTAAGGTCAACTTTAGTTCATGCACAAAAATGGTCCAAGTAAGATGAACGGAGGAGAGAGCAGTAACTAAGCAGCCTCTCTGTTTGTTACACCACAGGGCTACACCATCTAGTTTTTGGGCTGAATCTTCCCAGTCCCTGGATGACATGGGCAATGGTGATGGTAGGGAAAATATGGTGAGATCACAAAAATTAGACTCCTGAACATCATGGAAATAGATTCTGCACCGAGGTCTTAATGACAAGCTGAGAATCTCGCTAGTGAGTGGCGAGGGGCCTATATGCTTGCATCTACATCTTATTAGTACTTGATCACACTTGCTTTATATTTCCTATTTTCCACATGCAGACAGAAGTTAGATGGTGACAGTGCTGAACATGAAAGTCAGGTTGGATACCTGGCAGCTCCAGCTCACCACATGCTCCACAGGCCTCCATCTTGCAGTATTTTAACTCACACAGAAGCAGAATTAAAATAATTTGTCATTATCCTTAATTATCAATCCTTCATTAAAACTTAACTAAATACACACAGAAATACTTAATTGCCTGGATATCATATTATTTTAATTCACACAAATCGACAGGCATAAGTCATCAATTAAAGTTTCTTTTTTCAAGTAACTGACAAACACTTCTGGAGAAAACAAGAAAGACTCCCTAAGTACGCTGTCTGCAGATTGACGACACCATAACTAATGTTTTTCTTACACATACACAAAACCTGTGTTAAATTATCAAAATATTAACTAATCAGCTATTGCCCTACTTGCTGCATCTCTGATCTCAATCTCAGATTCTGGTGTTGAGGAAAGTGAAAGTATTTAATATCAGCATTTTGCAGATGTAAAGGTACGAATGACAAAATCAGTTATTAGCAATATTACACCAATTAAACTGGAAGAGAAACAAAGACCATGCATATGTTATAAGAACATTGCAGTTCAGCTACAGTACCGTTACCCACCACACTATTTCCTAGATTTGCAACAAATTTCACTAGCCTGAGTGAGTGCTTAATAAAATGTGCAATGGTGTCAACTGAACATTGACACAAAACTATCCTAATTTCTAGATGTAAAGCTCAGCACAATCATAAAACATTAAAACAAAAACTCAATTGCTGTTAATCAGTAGAGAATGAATTACATTATTATCATGTCCGTGTTGTAAATGTCTATAATAAGTTAATTTTAATTTATAGCCTAATCTATTAATTAGGCTATAAACAATAGCAAAAAAAGCTGAACACCAAACATGTTACACATTCAAGAATATACACTGCCAGAGTGCAGAGACCTCCTTTATCAATAACATTACAACATAGTTTGTGAAAGAAAATCGATTTTAATTATTGTAGTAATGTTTCTGGTTCTCCACCCTTTCCCTCCGAAAATTACACTTGTTCTGCCTTACCTGGCAATAACAAAAAGTACACAACTGACCCCAAGGCAGGCCAGCAGCACGTACATCCAAATATCTGGGGACAACGGATTCAAGAAAGAGAAAACACCTGGGTTTGTGCCATTCGGCTTCCGATAGAGGATGCTAATTCCCAGAGTCATGAAGGGTTTTGAGAAGTCAATAACTTTCTCCCGGACGTAGGTAATAGTGAGAGGGGCAACTGCTAAATCTGCTTTCTGCAAAAAACAAGAAAACCAATCAGGACAATTCTAATAACAAAGAAATGGAATGAAGGAAGGAACAAAGCTAGGAGCAAATCATTGCAGATGCTGAAATCTGTACTGAAAACAAAAAATGCTGAAGATCACAGTGGGTCAGGCAGCATCCATGGAGAGAAAGCAAGCTTTAGATGGCTCTGATGAAGTCATCTTGCTTTCTCTCCAGCAATGCTGCCTGACCCACTGTGATCTCAAGGAACCAATCTGTTCAGCAAGACATTTTTTTTGTAGTGTTTTAAAAGTGCCATATGCTCCATTAAGATTACTGCCAAGGACAAAACAAATGGCTACAATTGGTTGTGTTCTTCAATATAATGTCCAGTTCCACACTGTTGTTTGAAGTACTCTGAGATTTTAATATTGCTCGATTTTACTTAATTTGTTACTGAAATTTGCTAAAAATAAAAATAGGCAAATATTTCTACAGTATTCATGGGTAACAGAGAGAACTGAGCAAAACACACTATCCATCCAATGAGAAGAAGCAATTTCCTGTATACTTGCAAACTGCAGCTAATGAACAATCTTTGTCAACAGAATGAATCGATATGAAATGAGACAGTAATATATCCATTATTTTTCATTTAATCACTTTTAATCATTGATTTTGCCTTCAACCAGGATGGAATAGTGCATGATAAAAGATGATACAAATTAATATTTTCATAGCTTCATTTGCAACCCCGATGCAAAGCGCTGTCCTCATTAAGATTGGAATTTAATGATTGTGAGATTACAGGCAAAATATATTGTCAATTAATTGGCATTAATGTAGCTGTCCAAGTTCATTTAGTTCCTGGAGACCATATTTCCATTAAAACAAAATAAGAAATTACTTCTGTCCTTCCAATAATTGTGAATATAAATAAAGCTACCATTAAATTAATTTTCTTATAAATCATTCAAGTGTTTTTAATGCAACACACACAATCACATTAAACTAAATTTAGCCACATATAACAATTTGTCAAACAAGAAAAATCTTGGTTCAGTCTTTGCTCTATGGGGAGGGTACCATAGTTGTCACTGTTTAATTAGGTGCACTAATAGGCAACAAGTAAACTTGTTTCTGACATACCATCAGCACACTGCGACAAAATCCAATGACATGCTGTTACAAGGCCAACTTGTCATCAGAAAATTTATGGCACATTTCTAATGAAACATACTGACATTGAAGTAAGATCTTCATTTGAACTAGCAATGTGTTCTTGATGCTAAATGAAATCACAAGGCATGTTATTTTGAATAATAGATTTGAATGCAAAACATAACACTTTGTTAAGAGTTATGTAAAAGCATTTGATCACTTGCAAGGGAATACTATTATTTGAATTTCAACTACAAATGCTTAAATCTGCATGCAACAAAATTATTGGAATTGGACAATGGACTTTAATGGTTTGTAATTGGGCCAATAGACTGATTGGAAGATAGCACAGTAAGACAAAACAAGTGTCCAACAAACCTTTATTTTCAGATATAACCATCTTCATATCAAATGTCTATTGCTGCTCTTCAATTGTACTTTCAGGAGAAAAGCACCTTTTTTTGGGAGCAAGGTACTTTTTAAAAGAAAGTTTTCTGTGCTCTTTTTGGACTTAGAGGCAGCAGGGTTAAAATTACACCTTTATTATCACTATCAATTCTTCTTCTGTGATCACAAATACATATAACTGCCCAGTAAAAAGATGGCATTTAATTGTGAAACTGGTAGTCCTGTTGAGCTGTTTCAGTAGCTGCTTCCCAGCACTTTCTATGTACTGCAAGGTTGCTGAAATTTACAAATTAGGCCTAGCTATCAGACCAGAAGTCAGAACATAATAATTACATTTATATCATGTTATTCTAGTTTCTGAAATGTATTACAAACAAACAAATTGGCATTATGCACACTTGACATTACCTTTTTACTTTGTAATTTAGCAATTTTTGTATTGGGGTTAATAATAGGTGACCATTTTTGTACTGGGGTTAACAGTAGTGTCCATTTTTGGGTGTGACCTGAAGCAGCATGTGGAAATGGACTAAGGCTTAAACTACAAATCCTGTTCGTCTTTAATCAATACATAAGCAGTGCACTTTGGTTGGGATGGTCACATTTCCTGGCTCCAATTGTGGGAATTAATAGATTCAGAAAAACAGCACTAGGTGGCCCAAATTAACTCATCATAAATCCTACTTAATATCCAGTTTCTAAATGTTTTCTCACTTCATCATCTATACAGTAGAACTGACCAACAGATATCACGTCAAATGGGTTTTGACATATTCAATGTAGACTATAAAAAATACACCTAGCAAGCAGGCTAGATGACAAAATTTTTTACAATCTTTTTGTGGCTTTGGCCTTAAACTTCTCATTTATATTTGAATTCTGCACCAACTAGTGACTGTAATACTTAGGCAACCATCTCTAAGTGTTCATTAGATTTGTTCTTAAGTTAATTATGTTTAGAAAATAATGAATGTGGCACAGTGGTAACATTTTTTGAAATATAGAATCTTGCAGAAAAATGAAACCATTTATCATTTAGTTCCAACTAGTTGGAATTGAAGAGTCAATGACAATCCAGAATCCATTATTTTGCTGAAACAGTTACTCTGACATGAAAAGCATTACTTGATTGGAAGCTTTTTCTGTGATTTATTCTAATCAGTGTGAAAATGTTTATTTTCACAATATAAAGAGGTGTCAAATGCTTATAATTTCTGCTATTGATACTTTAACAGCCTTGAGGATGGACATATTTATAAAGATAGAATAAAAGCAATTTCTTTCATGTAAAGTTATGAATTAAAGACTACTTTAAAGCTTTTTTTCACACAGGCCATCGTTACTAAGTGGAGTTGAGACCAAAATGAGATCGGCTATGATTGTACTAAATCAGCTCGATAGGCTGAATTGCCTTCTTCTCCTCCTAGTTTTTAGGTTATGCGCCATAGGCTTCATTGGCTCTGTACTGTAAATTCCATGGTGAACAGGCAAAGAAGTGCAAAAGGTTGACATAGAAGCAATGAGGAACCTTGGAGGCAGGTAGAGAGGCACAAATCAGCATGGCAAGTATGAAGGTCCAGGAGTTAGATATGTTTCATGTCAAGAACTGTTGCTGTCTAATCCCTCTCTGACAAGTGATAGTATAGCAAAATGTATATCAATGAGACAAGGTATGGTATGTAAATGCAAAAAGGCCTCTAGCCTCTCCCTGGTGTGATCTCATCTTGCTGTCCAACATTTTGTGGAAGAATCAGACTTTCTTTCTCAACATCGAGAATCTCATTCCTGACAATTTCACCATATTTTCCCAAATGACTTGCCATTTCCCATGTTATTCAGGATCTGAGAAGATTCCACCTAATATAATGTGTAGCTAACTCATGTAACAATATTTTTGAGGTAAGTTTAATTAATAATCTCAAAGTATGTGATCCTCTGGGGAAAGACAATCATAAAACAACTGAATTCCATAGTAAGTTTGCAAGTGATATACGTAAGCCTCAGTGACATTTTAAACTTGAACATAGTTAATTACGTAGGGATGACAAGAGAACTGGTCAAGGTTTGTTAGACTAAAAAGGTATGATGCTAAATAAACTGAGAAATATTTTAAAACATATTTTGAATATATTCAAAAAACTGTATTCCATTAAAAACAAAAACATATCAAGAAATACCTATTTGTGGCTGATAAGGAAAGGAACAGAAGATTAAAGGAAGAGATTTATAATATTTTAGAGGCTGGTAGCAATCCTGAGGGTTGAATATAAATTGTAAGCCACTATAAGACAAACACAGGTTGATAAAAATTTAAATCATAGAATGTGAAATTAAAAATCAGAGCTTTTACAACAGTAGAATAGATGGTCTTTTGGTGGGAGACCAGAGAAATCATGAGGAAATGGCAGAGACAGTCGATAAATATTTTATCTGTCTTCGCTGTAGAAGTCATAAATTACATGCCAGAAACAAAAAGTAGGCAAAAGTGAGGACTGCAGATGCTGGAAACCAGAGTTTAGATTAGAGTGGTGCTGGAAAAGCACAGCAGGTCAGGCAACATCCGAGAAGCAGGAAAATCAACGTTTCGGGCAAAAACCCTTCATCAGGACTGAAGGCCTTACAAAAAATAAGCAAGGGGCTAATAAGTATGAGGAATATAAAGAAATAGATACCATAGAAAAAATGTGTTGAAGGAACTTTAGGGACTAAAGTCAACAAATCCCTAAGATCTGATGGCCTACATCCTAAGGTTATAAAAGAAGTAAAGAAGTAGTGGATAGCCTGGTTATAATTTTTTGAAATTCCCTATGTTCCACACTGATCCTAGCAGAATGGAATTACTAGCCAATTTAGTCTTACATCAGTTGTCAGGGAGATGTTGGAATCTATTTGTAAATGATGTCTTAACTATATATTGAGAAGGTCACAATATGATCAAAGTCAACATGGTTTAAAAGAAAGGAAGAAAGGTAAATTTATTAAAGTTTTGAAGATGGATCTTATTAGGTGGATAAAGGAGTGCTAGTATTTTTCTAAGAAGCATCAATAAAATGCCTAATAAAAGAATATTATGCAAATTAAGAGTTTATGGAGTTCAGGGTAAAGTATAAAATGACTGGAGTATAAGTTAATGAACAAGAAGTACTGAATCAGGATGAACAAAACATTTTCAAGTTGGTAGCATACAACCTGTCAAGTGCTGTAAAGGGTCAAGGCTCAGCTATGTAACATCTGTATTAATAAGCTGAATGAAGAGACTAATAAAAATAATATATCCAAGCTTGCAGTGATTCAAATTTAGTTCAGCTGTGAAGGGGACACAAACAAGTTCAAAGAGATTGCTTGGGCAAGAAGGTGTCAGATGGAGTATATTGTGAGCAAGTGCATGGTTGTTCAACTCATTAGTAAATATTAAAATAAACTATTTTTTTCAAAATTAAAATGCTAAATGTTGATTTCAGAGAGATTTGCATGTACCTGTTTAGGGAGCTATGTTATGTAGGCACAAAAAAGCGAATGGCATTTTGTCCTTTGCTGCAGAGGGAATGGAGTTCAAGAACAAGGACGTTTTGCATAGTGGTGTAGAGCTTTTTTGAGACTACACCTGGAGAACTGTGCGTAGTTTTTGTTTTCCACGTTCAAGGAAATATATACTTTCCTGGGGTGACACAGGCAAAGGTTCACTAGAATGGTTTCCAGAATGAAAGGGTTGTTCTATGATAGGCAGTCTGATTCACTTTACTTTCTACGGAGTTAGAATAATGAAATGTGGCCTCATTGAAACACACAAAATTCAAAAAGGGATTTGACAGAGTGGATGGAAAGAGTGCGTCCCCTTGGCTGGTAAATCTAGAACAAGGGGATGTAGATTCAGAGCAAGGCATTGAACACTTAGGATTGAGATAACCAGAGATTTCTTCACTCAGACAGTTATGAATCATTGGAATTTTCTGCTGTAGAGAGTTGCAGACACTCCATCAATACTTAAAGCTGAGATAGGCAGATGTTTGGTCTGTCATGGAATCAATGAGTATTGCAATCAGGCAGAAAAATGGAGTGCAGTTCAGAGAAAATTATTTTGGACCAGACCAAATCCCCTCAAATATACCAAGGAGATAGCTTAGACCTTAACTTTTCGTTATTTAAATGCAAGTGTAAGTTGAAGTACTCCAGATGCAACTCAATTGGTTACACCACTTGGCTTTGAGCAAAACACACTTTATTCTTACTCCAGCACATAAAATACAAACAAAAGAAGAAAGAATTGGTATAACTTTAACTTTAACTTTTAACTCCATAGGAAAACTTCACAGAATAATCAATCATGTAACTACTAAACAGCAATTATTGCAATATGGTAACATCCTATAAGCACACTTTTGGCGAAAGCAAATTTGGTAAAATAGATTGTCTCACATTCAATGTTTCTCCAGTCCAGGAGCAAAGAACATGAAGAGAAAATCCTGGCAGAGGGAGAGAAAACTCAAGCTTTTTGCTGTAGAAGGGAGGAGATGTCTAGCAGCTTCAATACCCCAACAACAACTGAAAGTTAAATTAAAACCATAGTGCTGTACGAACCTAACACCATCTATTCATGCTGCTTCTACTGTTCCAACTTGAATAAAACCTGAGGTCTTGCAAGCTGTTTACTTCATTGAGTTGGAACAGATGGCTTTACACCTCTGTCTCAACCTCTGTAAAAAAAGAACAAAATACACCTCCTAAAGCCACAGTATCATCACATTAGCCAGAATCCTATTTAACAATGGAGCTGGTTTGAGAGGCCTATTTCATCTACTTTTGCTCCTTTTTGATATGTTCTTATGCTTTTATCACTTACATGGTCAATAAGTTCTCCAACCATTCCATTCCATTCACTCTTCTCATTCTGTGCCCCATATTTTCCATCAGCTACGAGTCTAACTTCATAAGTGAAACCCAGAATGTTTGATAATTCTTTCAACAAATCAAGGCAATAACCTTCAAAACGGTCATTCCCATAAAGAGGCTTGTCAGACTTCTTGTGCATTACATAAGGATCTTCCTGTGGAATAGAACAAATAAATGAATTCTTTCAGAAGGTTTTAACCTCTGGTAACACATATTAGACTTATTAACAGAGGTTATTCCTCTGCAATTACCTCTTGCAATTAGTTTTAAAGCTTGTAACCTCATTAATATAGAAAACCAACAGCTCAACAGATTTTGTTTTGTATCTCTAAATTAATCAGATTCAATAATAACAATTGATTGATAATTAGTGTTTCTCATCTACAGTTAGTTTTTTAAACCCAAAGCTCCATTACAGACATTCAGAACATTATCTGGATTACAGCATTTTTCCAAGAACTATTGCAGTTTTTAGCCTAAATAAAAGGGGCAGTAGTCAACAATAATTCTTGATAAAATTTATTCGTTGGTGGATGTGCACTTTTGTAGTTTCAATACTATAATGTAAAGGTAATTTTGCACAAAAGAAAATCAACAAACTTACCAAAATAGTGGTGACTAAAAGAGTCCGATTAGCCAAAGAGTCAGCGATATTGGCAGACTTGTTTTTCAGGCTGTCTGTCATGTTCAGTCCTGTGTTTGAATTCCAGATTCCAATCTATAACCATGAGATCAAATCATCTTCAAATAAAACTCAGAATTGAATTTCACTAAAATCTTTTTCACTTCAACACTTGACAGTACATAAAGGACCAATTAAAACTCAAACTCACTTTTCACAAAGTGATCCTCACGTTTTTAATCTGCTTAGGCTTCAGTAGAAGTTTATAGGAAATAAATATGTGTAATGTTGAAGCCTTAGTCTTGATGGTTAACACAGATCACAATAATTGCATGTGATGTTCTGATGTTGTACAGCTGACTAATTCGCATGAGATCCCCAAGTCAGAATCAATAAAACATGCTGACCAATGAATAAAATAACTTTCTCACATGTTGGAAAGCCAATAATCGACGGATAGGTGAGCAATATAGGTAAATGTCTTTCTTTTGAGTGTTACTCTTGCTTTGCATCAATTATGCCAGAATCAGTTGACTTTTCAGAATTGTTGCAAAGGAAAGCTGCAGTTACATAGTATTTCCATTGTGTAGGAACGTAGAGATCTGTAAATGTGTCTTTAAACATGGGCGTGGAGGACTGATCACTGCTCTACTTTCTAAAAATGTTGTTGTCATAAACAGAAAAAATGGTAAAACGCTTTGATTTATTTAATTGCATTCAATTAAATAAAGTGGGCAGCCAGAACAGACTAATAAAAATAGGCTTAAAAAATGTTTCACACAATGAATTATTTTTAAATTGGAGTGATAAGTTCCATCATTTCAGGATAACCTGGGAATTGCCATATCACTCTGAGCCATGATTAGACAGAGTACATTGCATAAGAGTTTGTTTCAAAATTTGGAAAAAAACATTTCACTGAATGCAAAACAATAGAACTAAACTAAACACAAAAAATTATACAAACTACACAAACAGAAATCAAAACAAACCTTCTGCCATACTTTACTGTAGGGATAACGAGAGCCACGAGAAGGCTTGTAAGAAATAAAGTAGCTTGTTAAAATAAAATTATTTTACAATTGTTTTAGAACAGAAAGGAAAAATCAAACAAATGGCGGCCAGTTTTGCCAGCTTATTACTTTTCAGTGTGTTCTGTAAATGTCAAAGGCACTCTTACATTGGTCAGTAAAGATAAGTAAATTTTGTGCTCAGTGGTGATCCTAACATTGAAGGATGCCTAGCTGAGAAGCCAAGCAAACTTTTTAATGGGAACATTAAATTTCTCGATCTGCAATTTGTGTAATCTTATTAAATTGGACTTCATGTCAATTATTCCATCAACTGTCAAGTAGCCAATCACACTAAAGAATTCTCAGATTCAGGCAACGTGAAAATGGAAACCATTCATAATCAAGTCAATTTATGAGGAAGTTACATAAAGCAAACTAGTCATTAGGACAAGCACATAAAAGAATAAAATAAAAACAAAATAAAATTATAGAAGCTGAAAAAAAAGTAAATTTTAAATAAGTAATTTTTCCTCAATTCCAGCATATAAAATTTAGTAGCTAATCATTATGGAGACATTTAACAAAATTCCATAAACTTATTCTTTTGGATAGAATTGGTTGTTCAGTTAAAATTATAACTCAGAATTATATTAAAAACCCAGTTACACTACATCAAATAAATGTCGGGAAGAAGAGGAGGAACATACTACAGCGGGACTTTGGAGAACTAGGAAGAAGGCTGAAAAGCAGGACGTCCAAGGTGGTTATCTCCGGTTTGCTTCCAGTTCCTCGGGCTGGCGAGGCCAGAAACAGGGAGATAATGGACTTGAATCTGTGGTTGGGGAACTGGTGCAGGAAGCAAGGATTTAAATTCTAGGATCACTGGGGTATGTTTTGCGGTAAGCAAATTGAAGGGAAAGTTAGAGCAAGGAAAGTCAAGAAAGATAACTGTATCAATGAGGCAGAAAACTCAGAAAGGGATCATGCTGTAATGTTGAGTGAAATAGGAGTTGATGGGAAGGATGAGGGCAGTAACAAATTAAAAATACTATACATGAATGCATGAAGCATTAGAAATAAGATGGATGAGCTTGAGGCTCTTTTGGAAATTGGCAGATACAATATTGTGGGGATAACTGGGATGTGGCTTCAAGTGGACAGGGCCTGGGAAATGAATATTCAAGGCTACACTTGCTATCGTAAGGACAGACTGACGGGCAGAGGGGGTGGGGTGGCAATGTTGGTAAGGGATGATATTCAGTCCCTTGCACAGGGGGACCTAGAATCAGGGGATATAGAGTCAGTGTGGATAGAGCTGAGCAATTCTAAGGGTAAAAAGACCGTCTTGGGAGTGATCAACAGGCTCCCATACAGTAGACTGGATGTTGGATGTAAGTTGAATAAGGAGCTGAAATTGTCCTGTCGCAAAGATGTTACTACAGTTGTTATGGGGGATTTCAACATGCAGGTAGACTGGGAGAATCAGGATGGTACTGGACCCCAAGAAAGAGACTTTGTGGTGTGCCTCAGAGATGGATTCTTAGAACAGCTGGTGCTGGAGCTGACCAGGGAGAAGGCAACTCTGGATCTTGTATTATGCAATGAACCAGAATTGGTCAGGGACCTCGAAGTGAAGGAGCCATTGGGAAGTAGTGACCATAATACAATAAGCTTCAATCTGCAATTTGAGAGGGAGAGGGTACAATCGGAAGTGACAATATTTCTGTTGAATAAAGGGAACTATGGAGCTATGAGGGAGGAGCTGGCCAAAGTTCAATGGTGCAATACCTTAGCAGGGATGACAGTGGAGGAACAATGGCGGATATTTCTGTGTATAATGCAGAAGTTGCAGGATCAGTTCATTCCAAAAAGGAAGAAAGATCCTAGGAGGAGGCATAGGTGGCCGTTGCTGACGAGGGAAGTTAAGAAACATATAAAGTCAAAAGAGAAAAAGTATAACATAGCAAAGATAAGTAGGAAAACGGAGGACTGGGAAGCTTTTAAAGAACAACAGAGGATTATTAAGAAGGAAATACGCAGAGAAAAAATTAGGTACGAAGGTAAACTGGCCAATAATATAAAAGGGGATAGTAAAAGTTTTTTTTAGGTATGTGAAAGGCAAAAAAATGGTTGAGACTAAAATTGGGCCCTTGAAGACAGAAACAGGGGAATATATTCTGGGGATCAAAGAAATGGCAGAAGAATTGAATTGGTACTTCAGATCTGTGTTCACTGGGGAAGACACAAGCAAACTCCCAGAGGTAACAGTGGCTGAAGGACCTGAACTAAAGGGAATTTATATTTGCCAGGAATTGGGGTTGGAGAGACTGTTAGGTCTGAAGGCTGATAAGTCCCCGGGGCCTGATGGTCTACATCCCAGGATACTGAAGGAGCTGGCTCGAGAAATTGTAGATGCATTGGTGATTATTTTCCAGAGTTCGATAGTTTCGGGATCAGTTCCTGTGGATTGGAGGGTGGCTAATGTTGTACCACTTTTTAAGAAAGGTGGGAAAGAGAAAGCGGGAAATTATAGACCAGTTAGTCTGACCTCAGTGGTGGGAAAGATGCTGGAGTCTATTATAAAGGATGAAATTACGACACATCTGGATAGTAGTAACAGGATAGGTCAGAGTCAGCATGGATTTATGAAGGGGAAATCAGGCTTGACTAATCTTCTGGAATTTTTTGAGGATATAACTATGAAGATGGACAAGGGAGATCCAGTAGATGTAGTGTACCTGGACTTTCAGAAAGCTTTTGATAAAGTCCCACATAGGAGGTTAGTGAGCAAAATTAGGGCGCATGGTACTGGGGGCAAAGTACTAACTTGGATTGAAAGTTGGTTGGCTGATAGGAAACAAAGAGTAGTGATAAACGGCTCCATTTCGGAATGACAGGCAGTGACCAGTGGGGTACCGCAGGGATCAGTACTGGGACCGCAGCTTTTTACAATATATGTTAATGATATAGAAGATGGTATTAGCAATAACATTAGCAAATTTGCTGATGATACTAAGCTGGGTGACAGGGTGAAATGTGATGAGGATGTTAGGAGATTACAGGATGACCTGGACAAGTTAGGTGAGTGGTCAGATGCATGGCAGATGCAGTTTAATGTGGATAAATGTATGGTTATCCACTTTGGTGGTAAGAACAGGAAGGCAGATTACTACATAAATGGAATCAATTTAGGTAAAGGGGCAGTACAGAGAGATCTGGGGGTTCTTGTACACCACTCAATGAAGGTAAGCATGCAGGTACAGCAGGTAGTGAAGAAGGCTAATAGCATGCTGGCTTCATAACAAGAGGGATTGAGTATAGAAACAAAGAGGTTCTTCTGCAGCTGTACAGGGCCCTGGTGAGACCACACCTGGAGTACTGTGTGCAGTTCTGGTCTCCAAATTTGAGGAAAGACATTTTGGCTATTGAGGGAGTGCAGCGTAGGTTCACGAGGTCAATTCCTGGAATGGTAGGATTACCTTACACTGAAAGAGTGGAGCGACTGGCCTTGTATACCCTTGAGTTTAGAAAATGGAGAGGGGATCTGATCGAGACATATAAGATTATTAAAGGATTGGACACTCTTGAGGCAGGAAACATGTTTCCGCTGATGGGTGAGTGCCGAACCAGAGGACACAGCTTAAAAATACGGGGTAGACTATTTAGGACAGAGATGAGGAGAAACTTCTTCACCCAGAGAGTGGTGGCTGTGTGAAATGTTCTCCCCAGAGGGCAGTGGAGGCCCAGTCTCTGGATTCATTTAAGAAAGAGTTGGATAGCGCTCTCAAGGATTGTGGAATCAAGGGTTATGGAAATAAGGCAGGAACAGGATACTGATTAAGGATGATCAGCCATGATCATATTGAATGGTGGTGCAGGCTCGAAGGGAAGAATGGCCTACTCCTGCACCTATTGTCTATTGTCTATAAATAAGGCTTGAGATATGAGAGCAGAATGGAAGAAGTTCTCATCTAACTAATAAATTCTCTGATGGCCTTTGGGAGATTCACAGGCTAACCTGCAGCTGATCGATGAGCAGTGTAACTTCAGGATCCCTCCCATTAATCTATTTGAGTTAAATTCTGTAGTTGTGGCTAGAATCAGGGCAGTAATGATAGTAACCACTGAGGTCAAGGCATTGTTTGACCAGGAGCTAATATAGATCAATCAACATAAGAGTGCTCAATGAACAGGACTTAGCGTCATATGTTAGGAAACAAGCAGCAGTAAGAGTAAAGGAGGGTATGGAGGGTGAAACACAGGAGACTGCCATGAAAGCATTGGAATAGTCAAGTCCATAGGTAACAAGCCCTGGTTGATAGTCTCAGTAACAGGTGTGTTCAAAGCAGGGACAGGGATGACCACTGCTCCAGAGATAATCTTGATGATGGAGAATATAGGGGCCTGAAGTTTCCCTTCAGGTCGAGCATAGTGTTAAGGTTGTGAATAGTCTGATACAGTGTCTGATTTGCAGGGACTATAACTAAGGATGGAGGGATGACCAAATCTTTTCTAGGTTTAATGACAAGGTCAGAGAGATGCAGGAATTTAGGAATTGAATTCCAAAGCTTCGTACCTTGGATAATATTTACAGCAACTACAAATACTACTGCATTCAAAATGTTGTGCACAAACCTGCAAAAACTTACTTTTGGCTATTTGTTACCATGTACCCACTACGTTTGTAAGTTTGGTGGACTCAGACTGATGTTGCATGTTAATAAATACAAATCATTAAACGGACGTTCCTGGTTATAGGACAATCTGTCCTATCACCACTTTTCTCACAAAGTTTCTACTTGGATAAAGCTGACAACCAGCAGTGTTATTTGAAAAAAAATCCTCATGAAGGTGACTGCTTTGATGTTTGCTGGTCAGGCATGTGCTTAGCATATTTTGATGCTCCAAGAATTTATGCTTAACTTGGCAACTATCTGAGATGGCAGGAATCCCCTAGAACTTCTGATAAAATATCATATTAATGTTAAATGTTAACTCCACAGGTACTGCCAGAACTGCTGACAGAAATTTTAAAACAGAAAATTCTGAAAGTAGTGCTATGGGTTGTATTTAAATTTTAAAAATTGTATTTCTCAGTTTTTAGCCATGTATACTTTCATTTTACTATAGGAGTTAGAGCTTTCAGTTTACCAGATTATTATGGTTGTGCATTGGTAAATTAACAATTTTGAACTTTAAGCACATGTACCATTGAAGAAAAAAACAATCCTTCAAAACAAGAATGTTTCATTTATATCACAAAGACAATAACTAAATGGAGCTATGTAGAGGATGATTTGCAGTTATTTAGCATATTTCTCAAAGCAAATTACACATAACCAATTACAGAGAAGTATTTCACTGGACATAGAGTCATAGTCATAGAGGTGTACAGCATGGAAACAGACCTTTCGATCCAACCCGTCCATGCCAACCAGATATCCCAACCCGGACATGAAACACATGCAGTCTGGACTGTACATACAGTCAGATTTCACAAGAGTATTTTGATGAATGATCAAGTAATTTTTTTTAGGTTACGCTTATAATGAGTTCATTTTAGCCAGGACAATGAGGGAATACAGTTGTTTGACTGATGTCAGATAGGATCTAACTGCTGGAAGCGGCAAACATGTTTATCTGATGGACATCTTTGAAAATGTAGTTTTCTCTTAGTTTGCTAGATAGTGTCACTCTAGATAATGTGCACAAGAGCTAAATTGAACCTTGAACTCAATATGCTGTCTGAGAGGTGGGACTGTTATTAAATCAAATCAAACTAATGCAAACACACATGTTGTATGATTAAAAAAAAGACTTTGGTTTCTTAGATCACAATCTTCTCCAGACAGCAAAGACATTCAAATAGAAAACTAAGAATTGCTTCAAGGTTAATAAGTTTATGGTATTGACCACAATGCTTTTAATATACGTGGTGATGCTATCAAAAACAAATCCTTGCATTAGTATGTAAAACACTGCATTTACCTGTTCCAGGCCTTCCTCCTTCAGACTTATAATGTCCAAATTGAAATCTTTCCGTAGACCATCAGTTTTATTGAAGGTGATACGCCCTGTCAGGCCATCCCACTGTATCTAAGGGACAATATTACAAAAGCACATTTAGTTTCACTTCACTTGTCACCAGATTGAAGGGCGGGGTTAAACAATCATTCATATGCATTGTTTGTATAAATTATAGGTCTCCAAATCAGTATCAGCTGACACTCAAGTGGCACAGAAGGGTATATTTTGAAACTTAGTATCAATGTTTGAGTTGTGAGCACTTGGATTGGAAGTGTCGATTCGTAACTAGGGCCCTGGGGTCAGTTCATTCAATTTGCACCTGGCTCAATACTCAGACATCAATATTTAGCCAGGACAAAAAAACATCATAAAAAGGAATTGCTTGGAATGTCCAATGCAGAAGTTATTACCATTCTATTTATTCTGGAATATACAAGTATATTTGCATGATGTGTTTTTCATTCTTATTAACTGTTTTTGCCATAAGAAAGGACTTGGAAAACAAGAAGATTGCTGCTTCCATCTCAAATGGTATAGAAATAAACGTGTTCAAAATAGATTGCATTGGTATCTGTGTACCTTACATTAATAGATATCAATCTCTTTAGCTCAAAATTAGGTAAAAGATTGAACAGAATACATTCTCTGTGATACTAATTTGTGCTTAAGGTTTGAATGCTAGTCACATAACTGATCAGCACAAAATGTCCACAACACCACCAGCAACTCATCAAATAATTTAAGCCATTACTGAAAAACAAATTACTCTTTAATGTGGGACACATACTGAATAACTTCCCACTTTTTTGTAGTGTGAATTTTTCCTTCAGAGTTTGAGTTACTAAAGCTCGAAAATCAATTGTAAACTTAGCCAATAGTGAAGAAAAAATAAAGACAACACATATATGAGACATCAAGTCCAGATTAGGTCCAGCAATTTGTTGCACAGAATGTTTTTTTAAAATTTTCTATAATCCCTAAATACTTACAGCAGAAGACAGTGCCAAAATACTTGGTAAGTTGCAAACCTATAACCTAAGATATTATGTAGTCTATAACACTACACCCGAACTATATTTGATCATATATTTTTATAAAATTGTATCAAATCTTCTATTTGCATTCTTGCTGAGTACCTGGGATTCTCTGTTAGTTCACCAATTGCTGTAATGCACTAAATTAGTTGGACAATTTTATCAAATGATACGCAGAAGTCAATAACTCCATTAGGTGTCAGCCAACCTGAAGCAAAATACTGTGAATCACCCAGAATGTGGTGGTGTTAGAAATGGGCTAACTGGGGAGGGATGGAGATGGGGCAGATGCAGGAAATTAGCTGCAGACTTGGGAGATCTCCAGCTATCCTCTTGGCTTCACATCAGAGCGTTCTACCAGCATCCAGAAATACCAGGAGGTTTGGAGCCCTGAGGATGGTGCTGCTAAACAAAGGGGACTGACCTTGACGATCCTTCAGACTCCCGATCTATGTAGGGAATAGTGGAGCTCTCACAGCCAACCTTTCTTTGGAATATCTTTGCATTTGGGTGCCCTCAGGTGAGAAGGCAAAAGGGCATTGAATTAAATCTCTAACATGTGCTGGTGCAATCTTTCCTGGAGAGAAGTTTTACTCACAAAAGTCATTGGATAGTGTAGCAATGCTGGAGACCTAACCCAAAACCTCTCAAACCTTGCCTCTTATTTCCTACACCTCAAATCTGAATGCAATGAAGAGAAAAATCCGCTGTAACATTGGTAATATTTACTTACAAATATATAAAACGTGCTGAAGATATGATTGTGCTGTCAACATTATTTATTGCTCATTCCTTAAAATCTCTCCTTATTTACATTGGAAAGTATCTATTGATTTGTATCCTTTTCCAAGACATCAGTTTGCTCAAGAGACAAGCAAAAGCCAGTGGAAATTAAAATTGACAGTGATGCATAACCATTGGTACTCTGGAGTGTTGCCAAACCATAACAGTAGCCAATCATTAGTACTTTATTTTAAATAGGTGGGTAAGTTAATAAGCTGGCGAGATGTTTTTTTTTTCTGTGCAAGTATTACTAGGTTCACTGATGTGAAACTTGTAGCTGTCCCACTCTTACAAATCCTCCAACTGTTCAAACAGATGCACTGAGGTGGGAAATAAATCTCCACTGAAAAAACAATCACTGAAGATAAACAGTTTACTTGCCTCTTTGATGAGATTCATGAACCTGGATCCAAAGCGCCAAGGCTTGTGCCTATGACACTGTAAAGAGCTGACTGTCATTTGAAATGCCTTCCGAAAAGCTAGAGATACGACATACACCGCATCATACATCAGGGCTGCATCTGTCTGCCAGAAAATATTGAACCAATATTTCAATAGCAGGTATGAATCAGACAGTTAATGTTGGATTAATGTTGGACAGAGGTAATTAAACACAGTTGACACCATTGATTGTATATATATTTTCACAATCTTATATTCAATAAGAAATGTATTTGTAATATGAAATAGAATCCATATCACCATCCCACAGTTTAAACCATTTACATTACATTTTAGAACATTGTATTCGACATAGCAAGATTCAAGCAACAATATGAAAAATGATTTAGTGATGTTTGGAGGATATGCAATGGGGAATAATGAGGTCATAGGAATTAGTGGAAAACTCTCCATTGGTTGAAGTCATATTTAGCACAAAGCATGATGTTGTGGTTATTGGAGACTAATCAGCTTAGCACCAGATCAATGCAGAAACTCCTTAGCGTCGTCACCTAGGCTCAACTAAAGTTAGCAGCTTCATCAGTAACCATACCCTTTATTATATGATTGAAAAATATTCGCAGATGATTACAAAATACTACAGTCCATTTGCAACTCTCCAGACTGTAAAGGGGTCAATGCCCAGATGTAGCAAGACCTGGGTAGCATTCAAACTTGGGCTGACAAGTGGCAAGTAATATTCATGCCAAGTGCCAGGTAATGATCGTCGCTAAAAATAGAATATTTAATCCTCTTCCCCTTACAATTAATGAATTCCTAACCATCAATCATTGGTTACCATAGATCAAAAACTTAACTAAACCAGACATTTAATATTGTGGCTTCAAGAGCAGAAAAGAAGCTGGGAATTCTACAGCAGATAACTCACCTCCTTAATTCCCTGAACATGTAACAAAGCACAAGTCAGTAGTGTGATGGAATGATCTTCTTTTAAGACAAATAAGTCTCCAACAGTACTCAAGAAACTTGACACCATCCGGTGCATAGCAACTGACTGAGCACCTTAAACATTCATTCCCTTCACTCACACAAACTCAAGATGTCTACTATTAGAATGGCAGGATATCAGATGAATGGAAACATCCCCAGGTTTACATGTCAATCCAAACTACATGCCATTTTGATATGGAACTATTGCTACATTTATGAACTTTAGTGGGTTAAGAAGGCAGCTCACCAACATCTTCCAAAGGACAATTAAAAATGTGCAATAAATGCCTACAATGCTCACATCCCATAGAATAATTTTAAAAAAAGAATTTCAGCTATCCCATAATTAACAAATAAAATCAAAAATATTATTTTGGTGTAGATTTTCCACATTTTACTGAGTTACAGCAGCTCTTTCACAAGTATTCACACACATAGCAAATTATCCTACATACACAGCTAGCTATAAATTTATCATTTCACATGTGCAAACTACCTTTTTTTGATCATTAAGAATTTCACATTCATTAATGCTGCTAATGCTAACAGGGAGGAAGAGAACATATTCCCATTTCTAGAAGCTATCAGCCTGAGCCATTTGTAGGTCAGGAAAGGATAGTTAAGATGCAGAGTAAACCTTTCTCAACTCTTCCTTGATGATGTTAATAAATATGTAAAAATATGCTCCCTAATTCATCAGTGTGAGATTTCCCCACTTTTAGCACTATTTGGTCTTTTATCAAGAATTCTATGGCCCTGTATTGAAGAGCCAAATGCAAAGCTCAACTCTCTCTACTGCAGGCATCGTAATCCTGTCTACCTTTGACTCACTTTCAATGAACTATGAACCAGCACCCTAAGGTCTCTTTGCTCAGCAACATTCCCAAGACCCTATTATTAAGTGTATAAGCCCTACTCTGATTTGCCTTAACAAAATGCAACACAATACACTTATCCGAATTAAACTCCACCTGCCTATCTGGTCACTGTCCACTTCTTCACTGTCCACTAAGTATCAATGAAATGTCTTAGTGTCAAGTATGACTCAGAAATTATTCTGTTATTTCATCATCACCAGAGATTTCATTTGTTTTTAAGAAGTTCCTACAACAAATAGTTGGTAACACAGATGCTGAGTATTGCTGAAGAAAAGCTAATTCTGCGAGAGTTTTTGTGTTACACTCATCAGGACAATTAGTGAGAATATAAATAAAATGAAAACAAACATTTGTACACATTTAGTATAAAAGTTGTCTTTCCCCCTTTTTTGGTATTTCTTGTGAATTATCCTGATGAGTGAGAGATGAAAAGCTTTGACAAAATATGTATTCTTTCCCAACAGTACTGTAACTACTTCAAAGTTATAAAATGTGAATTGGGTATAAAATTTTGTGGATGCCCCACACTATCTAAAATCAGCACCAATTTGCAGTTAGCATGGGACATCTAGTTTATAGATTTTTTTTGTTTTTGTTTCAAATATCAGTCCCGTTAACTACTTCATGAGACTGCTGTGTATAAATATCATTATCAACTCCGGGGAGCTTGGGACAGATAAGGGCTAGACACCGTAGTAGTGCAAATTAGTAATATTACCTAAACTATATCCATGATTTGGAGATGCCGGTGTTGGACTGGGGTGTACAAAGTTAAAAATCACACAACACCAGGTTATAGTCCAACAGGTTTAATTGGAAGCAAACTAGCTTTCGGAGCGATGCTCCTTCATCAGGTGATTGTGGAGGGCTCGATCGTAACACAGAATTTATAACAAAAATTTGCAGTGTGATGTAACTGAAATTATACATTGAAAAATTGATTGTCTGTTAAGCCTTTCATCTGTTAGAATACAGTGATAGTTTCACTTCTTTCATGTGTAAATCACAAAACCCTTTTTTTAAAGTTGCATTCTCGGGTTAGCTGTTAACAATGGTGATAGCTGGACAATGTGTTGAAGGTGTTGGCCCCCTGTGTTCTCTGTCTGTGACCTGATGTTTAGATTGATTCTAATCTAAAAAGTGAGATAACAAAGGTTTACATAAATTCATGCAGTTTTTGAGCTCAGAGTTCTATATGAACGTATGCAGTTTTTGAGCAAAGTGCAATGTAACTATGCAAGTACAAATTCACCACACAAAATATATGTGTGCATGTGGGTCTTTGTCTGTCTGTGTGTGTGTGTCTGTCTGGGGTGGGGGTTGTGAGTGTGTGTGCGTGTAGTGAGTGCGTGGTGTAGTGAGTGTGTGTGTGCGTGTAGTGAGTGCAGAGTGTCTTAAGTCTGTGAGGAGGTGCATGCATGTGTGAGTGTGGGAGTGTGTGTGTCTATAAGGGTGTGTGTGGGTGTCCGGCTCTCAGGACAACTCCATACAACCCTGTCACGGTGGATGCTGGAAGACGTGTCAGATTGTGGACATAGATCCCACTATTACGCGTGGGAACACCTCCCACCTTGTACATGGCAGGTCCTCATGTGACTCAGCCAATGTTGTCTATCTTATACGTTGCAGGCAAGGATGCCCGGAGGCATGGTACATTGGGGAAACCGATCAAAGGCTACGACAACGGATGAATGGGCACCGCACAACAATCAACAGACAGGAGGGTTCCTCCCAGTTGGGGAACACTTCAGTGGGCCAGGATATTCAGCCTCGGACCTTCGGGTGACCATCCTCCAAGGTGGACTTCGGGACAGGCAGCAGAGGAAAGTGGCCGAGCAGAGGCTGATAGCTAAGTTCGGTACCCATAGGGAGGGCCTCAACTGGGACCTTGGGTTCATGTCACATTACAGGTGACCACCATTGCACTACACACACACACACACAGATATTTCTACACACACACACGCACACACACACTCTCACATACACACAGACACAGGTACACATATGCGCACACAGACACCCATCACACCCTTATAGACACACATACTCCCACACACACATGCGCCTCCTCACAGACTTAAGACACTCTGCACTCACTACACGCACACACACTTTCTCACACTCACAATCCCCACCCCAGACAGACACACACACACAGACAGACAAAGACCCACATGCACACATATATTTTGTGGGGTGAATTTGTACTTGCAGAGTTACATTGTACTTTGCTCAAAAACTGCATACATTCATGTAGAACTCTGAGCTCAAAAACTGCATGAATTTATGTAAAACTTTGTTATCTCACCTTTTAGATTAGAATCAATCTAAACATCAGGTCATAGACAGAGAACACAGGGGGCTAATACCTTCAACATATTGTCTAGCTATCACCATTGTTAACAGCTAACCCGAGAATGCAACTTTAAAAAAAGGGTTTTGTGATTTACACATGAAAGAAGTGAAACTATCACTGTATTCTAACAGATGAAAGGCTTAACAGACAATCAATTTTTCAATGTATAATTTCAGTTACATCACACTGCAAATTTTTGCTATAAATTCTGTGTTACGATCGAGCCCTCCACAATCACCTGATGAAGGAGTGTCGCTCCGAAAGCTAGTGTGCTTCCAATTAAACCTGTTGGACTATAACCTGGTGTTGTGTGATTTTTAACTTTAAACTACATCCAGAATTGTGAAAGAGCAAGGCTGCCCTAGAGCATTCTACCTTCAGATCCCTGTTCCATGTGATCCACCATCACCGATGTAGTTTAAACCATATGTGCAGCTCCCAAAATTCTCTCTTGACACAACTTTATAAACTATGTACATTTTAATCCCATCTCTACTTCCACACCTGTCCATGTAGCTTTCATTATTGGCATCAATCTCCAAATGATTTCGTGACTTTCTTGCAGGGCTGTAGATGGGTGTAAAGATGGTATCACTTTATTTAACGTATCTTTGATTGTGGATTGACATGGAAAAAGTACTATTTTCAAACCAAGGAATCCGGAACAAACTGACACAGTTTTATAAACAAGTTACTGCTGGTGTTTACAGTGCTGCTTTGTCCAAGCCGTGAGGGAAGCTGTTTGTCCATAGCCCAGCACCAAGACAGTACATAATATTTGGGATTTGGCTGGCAACAATTCAAGACACTGGTCACTATTACACAAACCAGTTGTAGACGCCAAAAGTCATCCACCTGAAAACAACTCTTGACATTGGTTCTTGCATAGCTGAACAACTTGTGGGTGTGAACAAAACAGTGGGAAAGCCTTCGGACTGTAGGAAGGACAGAATGTGTCTCTGTTTCTGCAGTAAAAATATCTGAAATCAGAAGAAAGCTAGTTATTTCCTCCTACAAGTTACTGGTTAAAGTTGCAGTTAGTGTATTAATCACTCTGTGTCTTCTGCGAAGAGGGGAAGAAACCTGGTGAGAAGTGACTGAAGAACAGAAAGTCTTCGGAATGGTCCAGAATGATGATCTCAGCCAATCCTATGGACTACTGCTATTGAGGACTTTTCCTCTCCTCCACAAAACCAATATTTTATTTGTTTAAACATGTCTCTCTACCTGTTTGTGTAGGTGCTTTTAAAAGGGTTCAAAGTTTAACTAGAAGTGATAAATGTTGATAGTTCATAGCCTTTACTTGAGATTAGAATTTGCTCAATTAGGGATGGGAATTATCTCACCAGTGATGACCACATTCATTATTACTTTAATATCTGAAATTTTCATGAAATACAAATTGTTTTTAAAAAAGACACTGACTTAATTTGTCTGCTGTGACTTGACATGCCTAGGCAACCCACATGGAAAAACAAAATTGGCTGCATCAGAATTACTATATTTACCAAGATGTGGAGGTGCCGGTGTTGGACTAGGGTGGACAAGGTAAAAAATCACACAACACTGGGTTATAGTTATTTGGAAGCACAAGCTTTCAGAACACTAGCTACCTGACGAAGGAGCAGCGCTCTGAAAGCTTATACTTCCAAATAAACCTGTTGGACTATAACCTGGTGTTGTGTGATTTTTTAACTTTACTTTACCAAGAGGCACTGAAACTCTGTGAGGTGTCAAGAAATTTGCATACTTTGTTTTACTCACAATTGCATCATAACATCACATATTGGGAGATGAAAGGTTCCCTTTAACCATCTAGCTTTAAATGAAACAATGGCACAGACACCAGATTCCGCACAGAAACAATATATCAACAGCAATCTATGAGCAGCAAAAAGAGAGAGAAAGCAACATAGATTAATAACAGCAAGGATAATGAAAATTCTTCTCTCTTTTTCTCTTGGTCAATATCCCTCAAGCTAAGAAAGTAGCTGCTGAAAGCCATGGAACAACAAATAACCATTCACTATGAACTCTAGGATGTCTGCAGCCTTACCATTATAGAGGAAAGAAAACAACAAAACAACTGCTCTGATCCTTTCATTCACTGTCTTTGCTATTATTATCCACTCTGTACTCAAGATACTTCTCCCCATCTTCATTCTTTTAAAAGCTTTATTACTGTGTCTGCTATTGTGTTTATATATACTTTCCTCAGTTTTAATCAGCAATAAGGCTCTACTCCCTTTCACTGAAGAAAATCAAAGAAATGGTTCCCTTTCATGTTTAATTGAAGTGTGATAACTAAATTCCAAAAATTAAATAAAAGTATTTGTTGCAACCAAGAGGGGTTTAAAAAGATAGGGTCGAAGATCACCCTCCTCACCTGTCATAACAGCATGATTTCTTTTCCTTTCACTCATGGGATGTGGGTGTAACTCACTGGTCTGGTATTTATTACCCATCCTTAGCTGCCCCCCCACCCCCTTGACAAGATTGCCTTATTGAACTGCTGTAGTCAGACCTACAATGCCATTAGGGAGGGAATTCCAAGATTCCCGTCCAGCGACAGTGAAGGAACAGTACATATTTGAAAGTCAGGATGGCGAGTGGCTTGGAGGAGATATTACTGGTTGTGGTGTTCCCTTGTAACTGCTGCCCTTGACCTTCTCGATGGTAGTGATTGTGGATTTGAAAGGTGCTGTCTGAGGATCTTTTGTGAATTTCTACAGTGCATCTTGCAGATAGTATACACTGCTGCTACTGAGCATTGGTGGTGGAGACTAAACGTTTGCGCACCTTCTTCTTGGAAGACAAATAAAATTGTGAAGTCGGAAGCCAGCTGTCTGCATAAGCTGGTATCTGAGCTGTGACTCCTGGTTATAAAAGCTGCAATAACGGAGGAAGACTAGACTAAACTTTGAATTATCATCATCTCCTTTGCACACTGGGGCAAGATTAAGATACTGGATTGAAGAGATGGTAGCATTTTCAGCTCTTATGAAGAAGCTAACAGTTGTATGTTCTCACAATAAGAAAATTATTCACCACCTCATACAGGAATGAATTTGGTAGATGGAAAGAAGATTGATGAACATTGTGAAGAAAGAAATTATTATTTCTGTACTACTCCTTAAGTAAGAATTTCTCTTTGTCAGTAGTGATACTACCAAAAACACACTCTTCAGCGTGAGGTTCTCCTCTGTAGACAATGATATCTTGGGAAGAATATTAGAAAATGGGATTCCACCATCGTCAATAACAGAATGAGCTTAATGACTCTCAGAAATGAGACCCTCTTGGACACAAAAATCATTACTCAGGTATATGGAAATCTCCTGCATAACACTCGGATCTGCAGAGTTGCTTGTAAATTCAGCATTAACTTCAGGTATTTTCTCTACAAAAGCTACATTGGCAAGAGGAAGGACATCTAATTTTTGATAATTCTTAAGATACTTGACCTGAGGTCAACGTTTTCCTGTTGCACTCCTTTCATCTTTTCAGATGCAGGACTGAGAATCATTTTTCAGAAGTCTCTTTTTTTAGATTAGATTAGATTACTTAGATTAATACATTGTGGAAACAGGCCCTTCGGCCCAACAAGTCCACACCGACCCGCCAAAGCATAACCCACCCATACCCCTACATTTACCCCTTGTGAGATTTCTCAAGGGCTACTTTCCATTTTCACCCGTTAACTCCTTCTTTAGGTGATGCAGTTACTTAGTAACTATATTTTCTGAATTATGTTGGTACATGGGAAATATAGATTCATTACAGAAACAGAATCAGAAGAGTTCATCAATATAAAAATCACCATTCACTCTATTAAGTTTAAACCCATAATCCAGAAGGATGGCAAAATGGAAATGTTAACAAAGCCTCATAATCCAGAGGTTCAGGTTAATGCTTTGAAGACCAAGCTTCAAGTTCCAACTTGGTGGAATATAAAGTTAGTCTCAGCAATTAATTAGGTTTATAGCCAGCACACATTTGTTGGGCCAAAAGGCCTTTGTCTGTGCTGTAGACCTCTCTAACTCTAATTGCGACCATAAAAATCTTATCAATTATTGAAAAACCCCTCCGATTCCCTAATGTTCTATAATAGGGAAGGAAAACAAGCCATCCTTACCTGGTCTGGTCTACATGAGACTGCAGACCCACAGCAATGTGGATGACTCTTGACTAATGTTTTGAAATGCGGGGCTGAAAATGTGTTGCTGGAAAAGCGCAGCAGGTCAGGCAGCATCCAAGGAACAGGAGAATCAACGTTTCGGGCATAAGCCCTTCTTCAGGATTCCTGAAGAAGGGCTTATGCCCGGAACGTCGATTCTCCTGTTCTTTGGATGCTGCCTGACCTGCTGCGCTTTTCCAGCAACGCATTTTCAGCTCTGATCTCCAGCATCTCCAGTCCTCACTTTCTCCCCTAATGTTTTGAAATGGCCTAGCAAGCTATTCACTTCAAAGGAAAATTAGGAATGGGAAATAAATGCTACTGAGTCTCACATCCTCTGAAAGAATAAAAGGACTATAGGAAACATGTTAAACTTGAAAGGATTCAAAATAGATTTACAAGGATGAAGCCAAGGTTGGAAGATGTGAGCTATAGAGTGAGAATTGAAGTTGAATAGGCTGGGGCTGTTTTCCCTGGAGCATTAGAAGCTGAGGGGTGACCTTATAAAGGTTTATAAAATCATGAGGGATATGAACAGGGTGAATAGTCAAGATCTTTTTCTCAGGAAAGATTTAAAAAGGGACCTATGAGACACCATTTTCACACAGATGGTGGTGAGTGTATGGAATGAACTGTCAGAAGACGTGGTGGAGGCTGGTACAATTTCGTTTAAAAGGCATCTGGATAGGTACATGAATAGGGAGGGCTTAAAGGGATATGGGCCAAATGCTGGCAACTGGGACGAGATCAGTTAGGATTTCTGGTTGGCATGGACGCGTTGGACAGAAGGGTCTCTTTCCGTGCTGTAAAGTTCCAACAACTCTCTGAATAAAAAGGCATAAGTTAAGAATAAGTGCTTTTTGAAAACAAAATCCGGCATATTTCAGCACACAGAAAGCCGTCATCTTAAACATGTTTCTGTGGGCTGGTAAGGTCACAGCTAAATTTGGCATGCTTGTGTTCGCAAACAGTTACTCCACCACAAGTGAGTAATGTAAATTTTTAAAGAAACAACAAAAACTGCGAATGCTGTAAATCAGAAACAAGAACAGAAATCGCTGGAACAGCTCAGCAGGTCTGTCAGCATCTGTGAAGAGAAATCAGTTAATGTTCAGGTCGAATGACCCTTCCTCAACTGGGATTTTAACTCTTCAATTTTAAAATTAAAAATAGGCAGCTAGATGTTTCCAAACCTTACTTAAAATTAACATACTTCACTTCCATTTGATGCTCAGCTTTCCTTGGGTACCTCTCAACTTGAAACTCAGTGGGTTGAGCCTCTACTCTTTTATTGAAAGAAATTATGAGTGTCTCCATGACTTGCTGATGAGATTCAATTGCAGACTCCAGGTACATTGGTATACAGTAGATTAATAAATTGCTAAATTCTTAATATTGGCTGGGTCTAAATGTAGAATTAAGCTTCTTATTCACCTCGAATAGGCTACAACCAGCAGCTTTCAGTCAGTAACTACTTGTTTAGCTACTTCTGAGACATGAAGTTCTTCTTTAAAATGTACCAAGTTCACAGTGACATTCCTTACTCAATGCTGTAAGCTCAGCTCACATACAAATTGATTTCAGCTAATAATGGTGAGATATGTCCATGCTATTTCAAATGTCAGTATTTATTTGTCTATTTCAGAACCCTGAGGTCTCCTGTGTGCGACTGAAAGCTCCCAACTCCATAATCTGGAACTTTTCAGTGTCTGAGACCATTTTGCTGCCTGCAGAAAAGTTTGAATCTTCATTGGTTTTCATTTGTGATTCACCAGCCAGAGGCTCCTTTTCAGCTGCTGTCATTTCAGATGTTGGGGCGACTGCAATTTGAGCTTATTCATTGCAGTTAGCCTACAACATTGGCAGCTCCTTTATCTTCAGTTGAGGCTCCTGAAACGTTGCCAAATTCTTTTCCATTTCTTGTGGGTGGCAAGTTGGAGTCGATTCTAGTGAGAGTGTAGGATTTCAATTTTTTTTCTTTCTACAGTGCTTTGGCCTTCTTTACCTGAAGGGATTTCTATAGCCATTCACAGTCGCTGCTGCTGCCTGATGTTGGTGGGTTTGGCGGAACATGTAGACAAATTCACCTTTTTAATCACTGCCCTAATAAAAAAAAGCTGCTTTCCCCCCAAAGGAGACAGCACAGACTTCAGGAACATTAATGCTGTCAAAGAATGTAGCAAGATTGAGCACTTCTTCTGCCAACAAATCATCAGCGGCTGCTATATTCTCTTCACCATCTCCTGAAAGAGCAAACTAGAGAGGTTTAGAATATTATCGGTGACTGGTCACCTTCACCATCAGTGCCTCATTTCGCTACTTCTTCTAGCATCTCCTCAAAGGGAAAAGAACGCTCAGCAATATCAGCATGTCATCCCAGGGATTTAAAACTACACAAGCAGCTGTGTCATAAAAATGAAAATAAGAAAGCATAAGTATTTTTTCCGTCTAAATAAATGCCCGTCTCATACACATGAATAAAAAGAAATAAGAAATACAATTTCTCTGTAGAGATTCATTTTCAAAAACATAACACTTTGGTGAATAATTGCTGGTTCCTGATAGGGAGAAAAAGCAATGAAGTGTTCAGAATGACGCAGTTGGCATCCTGGCACACACAGGCAGGTGTCACTAAACACAGGCAGCTGTCTCTGGGACCTGTGCCATGCAATTGGTTTAGGAATCATTGAGAATTCTGTGGCTATTCGAGAGAACAGATATATCAATTTTTCAGGTCCTACACTGAACTCTTCAAAAGGATTTTCTCAAACAGGCAGAGGATGCATTGGAGAAAGCGAGGACTGCAGATGCTGGAGGTCAGAGTTGAGAGTGAAAAGCACAGCAGGTCAGACAGCATTCAAAGACCAGGAGAATCGACGTTTCAGGCATAAGCCCTTCATCAGGAATGAGTTGGATCATGAAAAGAGAGAGTTTAAATAAAGTGTAAAAGCATGTTCTGAAGAACGGTCATTGGACTCAAAATGTTAACTCTGCTTTCTCTTCACAGATAGTGGCACGGTGGTTAGTGCTGCCAAGGACCAGGATTTGATTCCAGTCCCGGCTGACTGTCTGTGTGGAGTTTGCACATTCTCTCAGTGTTTGCATAGGTTTCCTCCGGGTGCTTTGATTTCCACGCACAGTCCAAGATGTGCACTTAGGCAGGGTTAAAACCCTACGCGAGGTCACAGAAATGGGGTGGGGAGTTGGATCTGGTTGGGATGCCATTTGGAGAGTCAGTGCAGGCTCAATGGGCCAAATGGCCTCTTTCTGCATTGTAGTGATTCTGTAGTGTTGTAGTGATTCTGTAGTGACCTGCTGAGTTTATCCAGCAGTTTCTGTTTTTGATTCAGTTTTCTGGCATCTGCAGTTCTTATTGTTAAATTCTGAAGAGATGTACATATATCCGAATGTAAATCTCTGTTGCGATTGATAATATCCTCATCATTCTCAACCATGGGATAAGAACATTACTTCACATTGTTCTATGTATGCAAGGACTGTATGCACATTAACTATGACTCCCCAAAATCTGATCTAAAGCTTTAAATATTTTGTAGTGATTCAGTAACAACATGAATAAAATTCTGCTTGGATGATTTTGCTCTCACACTACAATGAGCCACAGAAAGTAAAATCAAAGGTATTGCAAATCATTCCTCTTCTCAGATTTGAACAAGTCCTTTGTGATGCCAACCACAGCCAGTTACACAACTGTAATTGAGTGTATCTTATCAAAGAATGTTTGAAACACCAATACCAGGCACATGTAAAAGAATTAAAAGTCTTTCTCGCTGTGTGTAGTCATCAACAATGGAGTGGTGACAAGATAAGATCAGCTCTTGTGTCACCCTCAGTCAGATAGCTTTCTAATACTCGTTATGCAGCCTCATCGATAAGAAATAGCTGTGCTGGGGAAAAACCACAAATCAGCCTGTGGCTATCGATAGCACTCAGCTCAAGTCAGCACCTTCTGCCAAGGGAAATCAGAAAGAAAAATGTTATAGTCACAGTGAAAAAAAAATCACTTAAGCATATTTCCTTTCACCGATTTGGAATGGGGTGTACAAAGTTAAAAATCACACAACAGTAGGTTATAGTCCAACAGATTTATTTGGAAGCACTAGGTTTCGGAGTGCTGCTCCTAATGACGCTCCTTACCACCTGATGAAGGAACATCGCTCTGAAAGGTAGTGCTTCTAAATAAACCTGTTGGACTATATCCTTTAATTGAATTTGAATTATTGTTGAGAATTTACAGCATCAACATGAAAATGGCTCATTTAAAAAAAAAGACTATAACACATAGAAGCAGAATTAGGCCATTCGGTTCATTGAGTCTGCTCTGTCATTCAATCATGACTGATACATTTCCCAATCCCCATTGTCCTACCTTCTCCCTGTAACCCTTGATCTCCTTACTAACCAAGAACCTCTCTCTGTCATACAGACACTCGATGAATTGCCTTCTGTGGCAATGAGTTCCACAGATTCACCATCCTCTGGCTCAAGAAATTCCTCCTTATTTCGGTTCTAAAGGATCATCCTTTCCACCAAAGGCTGTGCCCTCGATTCTCCACATTCACTCTATCCAGGCCTCTCAGTATTATGTAAGTTTCCTTGAGATTCCTTCCTCATCCTTGTAAACTTGATTGAGTACAGACCCAGGGTCCTCAACCACTCCTCATATGATGAGTCCTTTATTCCAGAGATCTTTCTTGTTAATGTCCTCTGGATCTCTCCAAAGCCAACACATTGCTTTTCAGATATGGAGCCCATAACTGCTCACAATGTTCCAAGTGCGGTCTAACCGTAGCTTTATAAAGCCTCAGTAGTACATCTCTGCTCTTATTCTCTCTAGACGTCTCAAAATGAATGCTAACATTGCATTTGCCTTCCTAACTGTTAACTGAATCCACAGGTTATCTTTAAGATAATCCTTAACTAGGACACCCAAGTCCCTTTGTGCTTCAGATTTCAGAAGCCTTTCCTCATTTAGAAAATAGTCTACATGTTTATTCTTCTGACTAAAGTGCACAACCTAACATTCCCCACATTCTGTTCCATCTGTTACTTCATTGCCCACTCTCCTCGCCTGTTCAAGTCCTTCTGCAGCCTTCCTGCTTCCTTGACACCAGTTAATTCCATAGACGCTTAATTCCAGATTTCATTTCCATTAACTTCAACTTACAACCATCTGCCCTGGTGGGAGTTGAACATAGGCCCCTGCAGCGTTCCCCAGGTCTGGTGGGAGTTGAACATAGGCCCCTGCCGCGTTCCCCAGATCTGGTGAGAGTTGAACATAGGCCCCTGCAGCGTTCCCCAGGTCTGGTGGGAGTTGAACATAGGCCCCTGCAGCATTCCCCAGGACACTACCTGTCACTCCATCTATCTTTGTACCATCTGCAAACTTAGCAACAATGCCCTCAGTTCCTTTATCCAAATCGTTATCTATAATGTGATTAGTTGCGATCCCAACACTGACCCTGACGGAATCCCACTAGCCACCTGCTGCCATCCTGAGAAAGACAGAGAATTTCTTCAAAGTGGGCATCTTTGAAGAGACTTCACAATGGTACAACCTTGATTACAAACAAAAAAACCTGCAGATGTTGGAATCCAAGACAGACAAGCAGGAGGCTGGAAGAACACAGCAAGCCAGGCAGCATCAGGAGGTGGAAAGGTTGACATTTTGGTTGTAACCCTTCTTCAGGATATCTTTAGGCCATCCTGAGAAAAGGGCCCTTTATCCTCACTCTCTGCCTTCTGCCAATCAGCCAATCCTCTATCCATTGCACGACCTTGTCCCTAACACCATCGGTTGTCACCTTATTTAGAACCCTTCTGTGCAACACCTTGTTAAAGGACTTGGAAATCGAATAGATCACGCCTAATAGTTGTTCAAAGGGGTAACTAGCAAGATAAACAAAGAATTCTACAGAACAGAGAGGCATAAGCTGCTCTTGACAAAGCCATGTGGACTCAGCCCAATTTTCGTGCACTTCCAAGTACTCCACAATCTCATTCTTAATAACGGATTCTAAAATTTTACCAATAACCAATGTCAGATAGAAACCTATAATTTCCTGTCTTCTGCCTCTCTCCCTTCTTAAACAGGAGTGTTTAAATTAGCTATTTGTCAGTCCTATGTGACCCTCCCTGACTCCAGTGATTCCTGAAAGGTCATCACCAATGCCTCTTCAATCCCCTCAGCTATCTCATTCAGAACTCTGGTGTACAGTTCATCTGGTCCAGGTGGTATATCACATTCAGACCTTGCAGCTTCCCCAGTACTTTATCCTTAGTGATGTCCACTATACTCACCTCTGCGCTCTAAATTTCTCAAAGTTTTGGTCTTCTACTTGTGTCTTCTATATTCCTTATTATATTTCCAGATTCATTTTCCAATGCGCATTCTTGCCTCTCCCTTATCTTTAATATATCTTTTAAAAAAAACAACTCTCATAACCTTATGTTACTAGCTAGCTTAGCCTATTTCATCTTTTCCCCTTTATTGCTTTTTATAGTTATCATCTGCTGGTTTGTATAAGATTTCACACATTGTATGATTTTGCTTTTATGCTGTCCCTGACTTCCATTGTCATCCATGGTTGCCTCATCCTCCCCATAGCATGCTTTTTCTTCCTTGAGCTGAATTGCTGCTGTGCCTGACAAATTACCTCCAGAAACTCCTATCATTGCTGCTCCACCATCTTCCCTGCTCAAGTCCCCTTCAAAATCAACTCTGGGCAGCTCTTTATGTCTTTGCAGTTATCCTTACTCAACTACAATATTATTATGTCTGATCCAATTGGCAAAAAGAGAAAATTGATTAAATAAATAATTCTCAACTGTTATAAAAGTATACATGATATATATCCAGAAACTTTAATATAGAATGGCATTGGACATAACCAATTACATCTGATAAATTAATAGTATTAATTGTATGTATATGGTTGCATTTTGTAATTTTATTACTGCAGTGACAGTAATTTGATTGTATGAACATCATAATTGCATGACAACCCTAAACTGTACGTTTTCTTTTCTGAAAATTCTTGTTCCTGCTTTACGCTGAAGGACTGTGCTTTTGTATCTCAATATCTAGTTAAATGATAAAGTGACCCAAGGAACTATAATGTGGTTGTCTTGTTATTTGTAGTACATTCACAAAAGATCTATATAAAGTGGTTTGATGTAAAGGCAGGTTATTATTAATATTGTTTGAAGAATCTTGTAAAAAGGATTGTACAAAGTCATTCATTTGAAGGGGGCCATTAAAAGGGCATTGAGAATTTTTAAAGACATGTCTTGGATGATGTATGGCTTACCTAATTATTGATCACTATAAAAAAACCCTGAAAATCTCAATACTGGCTTTGTTTTAGATATTGTTTAAAGATTTATTGGGGTATAGCATGCTGAGAGACAGAAGTGGCCCAGCTCATCCTCTGCCTGTTTGAGAAAATCCTTTTGGAGAATTCAGGGTAGGATCTGAAAAATTCAGGTAACTATTCTCTCGAATAGCCTCAGAATTCTCAATAATTCCCAAACCAACTGCATGGCACATGTCCCAGAGACAGCTGCCTGTGTTTAGTGACACCTGCCTGTGTGTGTCAGGATGCCAACTGAGTCATTCTGAACACATAGCTTTTACTCGATCCCATCCTCCCCCTCCCCACCCAGCCCATCAAGAACTAGCAATTACTGACCAAAGTGTCATGTTTTTCATTATTAACCTGTGCAGAGAAAGTTTTATTTTTTTTTATATTGATGTGTGAGATGGGATTTATTTAGGCTGGGCAAGTATTTGTACTTTCCTCCCTAAAATTGCCTGTTAATCAGCTTTGTGATTTTGCTGAATATGGATTATTTCCAGTTTTTTTATTATTATTAAAGTAACCTGACTGATTATAATGTATTACATTTAGAATGAAAAATGTCATGTGTATGATTCACCTCATCGATAACTTGCTAAAGCATTTAAATTTATACTGTGACCCAGAGAATGGTATTATTGGAGAGGGACACTGACCTCGATTGTAAAACAAAATTAGTAGCCTATGTCTGGGATAACTCGAAGTTGAAAATATGCCTGTGAGTGGGGGGACTGATAATTGAAGAGGATAAAGGAAAGATGCCTGGTTTCTCATGCATTCAAGTATATTGCTGAAATAGCAACCTTCAACATAAGTGAGTCTGTACAGCAAGTTGGGAAAGAATATGATCCTTTAAATGACCTTTGTACAATTGTGGAGTATGGAAAAGCAGTAAAAGTTAGATATTGGAATAAAAGCTAGGAAACCTGAAAGCTAGAAAAAGTGAATAGAAATAGAAAAGAATAGAAGTAATACTGGCACAGATTCAGTTGGAAAGGAAGAAATTAAAAGACGGAATTTAAGAAAAAGAACAAAGCATTTTACAGAGTGGAAGAGAATGTGGAAAAAAAATTCAGACATAAGAAAAAAGGAATGTTACATACCACTTATCAGCCTAAGAGTAGATATTATCCAGGTCTAACTGCATTTGAACATGGACTGCTTTCAGTGGTTGAGGAATGAGGAATGCACAATTTTCAGCATTGATCAGTTAACATCCCCAATTTGGATTTTATAATGGAGGGAAGGTGATTGATGAAGCAGCTGAAGATGACAAACTTCTGCAGAAATGTCTTGGAGCTGAGGTGACTGACATACAACAATGACAACACTTTGTGCCAGGTATGACTCCAAACAGCAGAGAGATTGCCCCACTGATTCTGATTTCCCCATTGATTCTGATTTTTCTAAGTCTCATTGATGCTACACTCAATCGAGTGCTGCTTTGATGTCAAAAGTAGTCACTCTCACCCATGTTTGAACAGAAGCTGTAGTGATTTCAGGAGTTAACTGCTCCTGGCAAAACCCAAATTTGACTATAGTGAACAAGTTACTGCTGAGCATATGCTGATAGATAACACTGATTGATAATACTTTCCAACATTTTGCTGACAAAATCGAGAACAGACCAGGTCTAATTGACCAGGTTGAATTTACCCTGGTTTTTCTGCTCAGGAAATGGGAGGCAATTTTCCACATTATCGGTTGGATGCTAGTGCAGATGCATACAGCTTGGCTAGGGCTATGACTAATCTGGAGTACAAGTCTTTAGTGCCATTGCTGGAATGTTGTCAGGGGCCATAGTCTTCACAGTATCCAGAACCTTCAGATGTTTCTTGGGGACCCTAGGAAATGGCTAAGATGTGTTATCCACTCAGTATTTGTGGCTGATGATGATTGCAAAGGTTTCAGCTCTGTCATTTATATGCTGGTCTCTTTTGTCATTGGGATTGGGATATTTGTGGAGTCCCTACCTCCTCTTAGTTTTTTCATTGTCCACTATGTTGACTGCATACAGCTGGACTGTATAGCTCAAATCTTATTCATTGGATGTCAGATCTCTTAGCCATGTCGATCACATGCTACTTTTGTTATCTGGCATGTTAGTAATAGCACATTGTTGCTTCATCTGGTTTAACAACTCCCTTTTAGTTACATCTTATGCTGGTCCTGGCACATCCTTTTGCACTCTTCACTCATCCAGGGTTGATCTCCCCTTGTAATGTTGTGGAGGAGCTGGTGTTGGATTGGGGTGGACAAAGTTAAAAATCACACAACACCAGGTTATAGTCCAACAGGTTTATTTGGAAGCACTAGCTTTCGGAGTGCTGCTCCTTCATCAGGTAGCTAGTACAGCAGGATCATAGGACACTGAATTTGTAGAAAAAAGTGTCACACAACTGATACGATGTATTGAACAAACCTTAGATGGCTGTTAAGTATTTAATCACCTAGAATGGGGATGCAGGTTTCGATTGATTAGTATGTAAATCCCAGAACTTCTTTCAAGTCACATTTCTGAGATAACTTCAGGTTTTATCAGTATAATATAAATGGTAGAGTGGAGGATATGAGGTTACAAATTGCAATGGATTACAATACTGCTGCTGCTGATGCCCCACTGCTCCTCATGGATGTGCAATCTTGAGTTGCTATATCTGATCAAAGTCTATCACATTCAGCATGGTGGTAATGCCACACAACACGACAGAAGGTATCCTCCTTGGTCATCCTTGTACACGCCTTCCTGCAATGATGCTTGATCAGGATTTCCATGTCTTGAACAACCAGAAAATTTAAATTACAGCATCTTTCAGCACCATTATCAAAATGACTAGAAATTATCCCAATGCTATCCAAACAATTCGCTTATACAATTATATTGTGTACACTACATACACAGCGTGAAGTGAAATTACACCAGATACATTATATGACTAAACTGTTCGGTCATATCCAGCATAGCTTACGTTACGGCCTGAGATATGACAATGATTGTGGGGTCCATCAATGAATCTGACCAAAACAAGTTTGGTTCAAGTTGAATGTGCTTCTTTTAAGTTGCATCCTTTATTCATACCTGATACCCAATAATAAAACTACAGTTGCATTTAAAATGCAATGGACATTAAGAATTATAATTCAATAGCATGATAGAGTGGGCTGACAAAGAAATCTGGCATGCTGCCACTTACACATGGAGATTCTTCCATAATACTTGCCTGACGTTTCACTTCAATGCTTGGTTGCTCTGTTGATTGCAAACCTATCTGTCTATCTCAGCCTTGAATATATTTAACAACCCAAATTCTACAACTCTCTGAGGAAAAGTGCACTTTTTATGGACTAATTGTCCAATAATGCCTGTATATCTCTCTTTAGGGGGTCAAAACTGTTCAGAGTATTCCAGTAAGACGGAAAAGAGATCTGAGAAGTTTTCTTGGCTTAATCAGTACATGAACTCTTCCATACTTTGCATGTCAGAACACAGCAATACAGCAAGCACTCAAAAGAGAAGATGCTAAGTACCAGCAGTCAGGGTCACATGAGAGGAGCTTCAGCAAACCCAAAGTACAATTAGACCAGAAGACACATGCAATACCACAATACTACAACAGAAAGAAACCTGTCACTCGGAATGTAGATGTTTTTTCAGAAAGGGACTTAGACCAGCCCTGGTACAGGATGGAAAGCCAATAGCACTGGCATTCAGATTTCCAAGATCAGCTGAGATCAGATGCACCAACAGAGAGAGAGAAAGAGAGTTTTTGCAGTGTTATCAACATGAGTAATTCTACAAATATCTCTATGGGAGTTGAAGAGTCTGGTACTGATAAACCACACTCCATTCTTAATGAAGGGATTATGCCTGAAACCTCCTGCTCCTCGAATGCTACCTGACCGACTGTGGTTTCATAGCACCACACTCTTTGACTCTGATCTCCAACATATGCACTCTTCACTTTCTCCTATATCTCTATGGGAGAAAGTTCATAATGAAGCATGGCCATCATCCACTAGAACAAGTATATACAAACTCTGTGTGTGGTGTACTGAAAACACTGCAGACTCTACTCTTTTTGCACCTGCCAAGAGAGGTGCAGATGAGCTGATGTGCTATATTTATCAAACTCAAAGTCATCAGCAGTTGAATACAATGGGAGTAAGGACCATGTGTCATCCCATTCACTGGGAAAAAGTTCAAAGATCAGACAAGTTCAAAAATCAAGCAAGCTTGTTCTTTTCCATCAGGCAGCTTACTGGGATTGTTTCTTCTCCCACACAGTTTCTGTAGTCATTTGCTGATAATATTTTTGTAGTTCAATTCAAGGTTGATCAAGAAAATCCATTCTATATTGGAAGGAAATAGTAAGAGAAATATAGGCACCAAGATCAGGGTGGCCAACTCTCAGAGAATAAATGGGGCAACACTTTAGCATGAGAGCTGATAGGATGTGAGGCAGTGAGTCATGACGTGTGAAACGCAATTAGTGAGTCTATAATGACAAGGGGGAGTGGTGTTGATAAATCTGTAACAATCAAAATGGTTGCTGAGTCTGACTGAGCAGGAGTCATTGGTGTGACTGTTATAGCAAACAGTGTGGAGGGAAGGGGAATTGGATTGATTAGGCTAAAAGATCAAGGGGCTGATGAATCCAAGATCAAGAAATTTACTAGCAATTCTGTCTGTGCCAAGTTGGTAAGTTGGGGCTGGTGGCAAAGTGGTCTGGTGAATCTATAAGGCTGGAGACTTGCTGGTGAGTCTGTGGTAGTGGGAGCAGTACTGGTGAATCTAAATGAGCAGAAAGTAGGTCTCTAGAAACTGGGGATTCAATAGTGAGTCTGTAGGAGCAAAGAGGGGATGGTGGTGATACAGAGTGTACAGAAGCAGAGATGTATGGGCGGAGCCAGGGGCATGGAGGTTGGGGTGGGCTTTGGATGGACCTGGTGAACATGGAGATTTAATAGGGAGTCTACATGAGTGGGAATTTGCCAGCAATTTGGAGAGAATAAGGATTTGCTAATGAGCCTCAAGCAAGGAGACACCAGGAAGGGAGGACAGTGAGCAGGTGTGTATGCACTTGCATGGAAATTGAAGATCAAAAATGTGGGCTAAACAGCACATTGACTGGTATATAACTACTTGTAGGTATGCAAAATCAGAAACAATGAAATCTCTGAATATTCCCATCAGGCAAAATAATTACTGTTTTTTTCCTCTTTAAACTCAGCATAAATCGAGTCGCAAGTCTAACAACTGGTTAGTATCTTCTGTATTTGATTTGCTGAGAACTTCGATACAATTGATTAAATGAGGGTGATTTCTTGGGTTTTCACACTTGAGACTTCAAAGTTATGATTTCATCCAGAATGCTTATACAGTGATTGGGACTTAAGGCTCTGGCTTAGCGTAGAGCTGGTGTAGCTTTGGTGATGGATACTTGATGGGCTGAAGGTCCTTTTCTATATTGTGTGATTCTATAATTAAGGAGTTCATATCTGGAATATTGTGTACAGCTCCAGTCTAACTTAAGAAAGGACATTGTTGTATTGGAACTAATCCTGTGAAGATTCTTTGGACTGATTTCTGGGGAGGGTGAGCTATTTTATGAAGAAAGATTGAACAGGCTGGGTCTATATCCATTGGAGTTTATGAAAGAAAGAGTGAAAGGCAATTTCAATGAAACATATTAGATCTTGAAGAGATTTGACAAGTTGAATGCTGAAAAATAAGGTGTTCCCCATTTAAGATGGATATGAGGACACTTTCCTTTCTATTAGAGAGACTATGAAACACTTCTTCCCAGAAGGTACAGGCAGGATCATTGAACTATTTTAAGGCAGAAGTAGACAGACTTTTGACAGAGGGGGTCAAAGGGTTTTGGGATATGCAGAAAATTGAACTTGGGCTGCAATCAGATCAGCCATAATCTTAGTGAATGGTTGAGCAGGCTCAGGATGAATGAGGTCGTGAATTACCTACTCCTCTTCCACATTCTAAGAAGAAAAATGGTTACAGCAGATTCCTGATCTGGTCTGTCACTGTATGAGAAGCTAAAGATAAAAAAGATCCATTACCTAATGAGCGTAATACCATTGAGACCAAGATAAATTATAGATGATACCTGTAAAGGTGAGGAGTTACAGGTGCTACTTTAGCACATGATAGAAATGCAGCCACTATGGCACAATTGGCCAATCACTACAGGATGGTGTTCCATTGGCTATATCAAGAATCTTGGTTCCCAAAATAACAGAGATGATTTAGCTGGAAGATCATGTGGGAATGGAGAAGTGTAAACTCAGAACCAGATCTGATGTACACTAGATAAACACCTATAAAGACATGACAAAGAATGGTATCTACATGCAGTATATGAGCAAATAACAGAAATCCACAGCAGAGAAAGAGAGAGATGATGACTTGTACTGTACCACTAGATGATGATATGATGTGGGAGCGGATTTATTTTTACATAACCAATAATAGTATGTTAATTATAGACTATTAATCAACGTTCCTGTTCATCACAGCAGTGTGGGTTCCGTTCACCAGGCAGGAAATTCCTAAAAGTGAGTAAGGACTCCAATTCACTTCTTGAGACTTTAAGGAATTGTTGAACTCAATAGGTTCAACATCATTATTCCATCACCACATTATCCAAGGAGAAAGACATGGTTAAACAATCAAGGAGACCCTCAAAGCATCAAAAGGGAAAAGAAAGGTCCACATGTGACCTCTTTATTAATTAGAGCTCTCCCTCTCTCTTGGCAGATATAAAATTATCTGCAGAGCTACTAAAAACAAATGGCCAGGAGTAAAACAACAACTCATTGATGCATAGGTGGAAAAATGCCAATATTTCAATAGGCATGACAAATTTGGAGTTTTTTTGATTAGACAGATTGTACATAGACATAACTCAATCATGAAAACCTGGACCCACCAAGTGTTATTGCAGAAAATTTGATTGAAACCAATAAACAGATAAGAACGGGGTCTCTGTTCAACTTGTGTCACTGATAATGCTGTAAAAGGTCATCAGCAGCACTAGCAGCATCACTGACCAATGGGATATTCACAATATCAAACATAACATGTACTGTAGTAACAGCAACACACGCACCAGTTCAGTGTACTGACCCATGACAGGGACAGACAATTATCGTTTCCACAAAACAGATACACAGCATCTTACCACTCACTGTATACGTTAAACAACATTTTGCTTAAAAATGAAATGAAGATATAAGGGAATCTGAAAGGCATTCCAAATTAAAGTTTCATTATAAAAGTTGATTCCAAATTTTTTGTTTAGACAGAATTTGTAAAAAAAATTAAGTTACTTTATACAAAGAAATTTTTTTTGAGGAATGAACAATGTTGTATTGTTAAGTGACTTCAAATGATTCAGAAAATATATTGTTATGCACATGGATATACAGATAATCAGGATGCCACATCACCTACTATTACACTAGTCAGTGTAAAAAAGTAATACTCTAACAATACTCTGGCAATACTCTGCCTTTTTCTTCTTGCTTTTCCTTCACTCCCAGTCTCTCCCCAATTCAATCCTGCAATCCACTCCCTCTTCTGCCTTTCCATTTGCTGGATATCTATTATCTAGTTCTCACAAGAGGTGATCAACCTGAAATATTGATCAGAGAGCTGTGCTTGCCATATTGAAGTAATCTCAGGGAAACAAGGCTACATTTTAAACATTGTAAAGTTTTTTTTCAGGGAACTGCAGCCATTCCTCTCCCAGACTCTGTGAGTGGTTAGAAATTCTGTACAGCTGAAGTGGTGCCCTCCTGGAAGCTGTGAGGTAAATCTATCCTTAGTGGCCAAATGGAGGTTACAATCCATTTTGCAGCATTGCTATTATTGATCATAAATAAATGAAACTAAAAATCTTCCATCAACTACATGGTTTGTAAATGTTAAGTCTCCATCAAGGCTGACAGATACTTGGCCTTAGAATGTTCTTATTTCGGTCAATTGTTTTCATAACAGTGAAGATATGTTCTTGGAATCATCAAAATGATTGTTTGTCCAGTCCAATTATTGAGGCTTGTATAAGAAAGTTGGTATCACAGAAATTGGTTATCTTTTCTATTTGAATGTCTGCTCAATTGTACTCCAAACGATTTTTGTTATTTCCTTTCATGAATTCAAACTTCTTTATAAATTGTTGTGTGTTGTTACTTTGCCAAAATCTGCAATTCTGAGCAACCAGCTACAGATATTAATTGTGAAGTGTTCTGTGGACTGCAAATGCCAGCAGTTTTCTAATGCTCATTAGTGTGATTATTGACAACACTGGAGAATAAGCGTCCAATGCAATGGCTTCACCGCTGTTAAAATGGTGGCATTAACAAGCAGTAGCTCTGCCAGTTCCTAAGACAATGAAAACAGTACCTTGTTCTGACGAGCGAAAGAAAATCTCAATTGAGCCTTTACAAATGCCATTATTCTGTTTGCCTCGATTGATGAAAATCTATTACATCAATACCTTTCTTTGCTCCCTTGCTCCTCTTCCCATTTTATTTCCCCTCTCTGCCTTGTTGCTGCTTTTGATGATGATTTTTTCATGCATTTTGTTATCACAAGGTTATTTTATCTTCCATGAATTGTTGCTTTTTTTTATGTAATTTGTTTCTTTGCTTTTAGTTATCAATTAATTATTTGGATGGATGCTGCACTAAGTACTTTTCAGATGGTGGATTTTATTTAAAGACAGGTTGCGTTGTGTTTGAATTTGGTATTTGCTCTGGTATACAGACATTATTTCATATACATTTGCACAGTATCCATCCATTGTGCTATTTTAAAATTAAGATTTAGATTTAATGTGACTGCTGGACCTTTTATCTCCAAGGGCATCAATGGAAGAGTTCATTCACAGTACTAACATAATGAAGAATCAGAAGAAAAGTAATTCACATCTCCCTTTCCAATCTGTTTGCAAAGCAGAAAATAAAATGCTGTCACATTTTTAGTTGTTGACATCCTCCTGTGCAATTAAGAAAACAAAGTCTTACATGTTGTAGATTTTTCTTTTTTAAGTAGCTTGATATTTAACATACTACCAACAATTAACACCATCTGGAAAATATACAAAATATTATAAAACATTTTAATATTAGTGGGGCCATTGATTAAAATGATAATTGTTTTGTCTTCACAAAACACCTGAATCTAATAAGAAATGAGTTAAAAATGACAATTTTTATGCACTGCCTCTGCACTCCAATACTATGGAAAATGTACAGGAAGACTTACTATAATTTTAATAAACCAACATCCTACCATTCAATCTTGAAAGTATCATTCCATTATTTGTCTTGATTTACGAAATACATTCGATTGTGGAGCCCCTTAGAACCTCATTGCTGTACATACCATTTTCCATGTGCATCTTGCAGAGGATGCAAACACACTGTTAGTTGCTTTGTTCTTTCATTGGTACCATCCGGACTAAGATTACCAGAACTAATTTCATTTGTCACCAGCTGTAAAGGTGTATAATTTCAATTGGTAGGTTGTTTTGCTTTTCATTTATCACACGAAATAGCTTAATGAGGCATGTCTGTCTGAATCACAAAATCATAAATGACCCATTCACTTCTTTTGCTGAGCTGCTCCACTTAACCATTTATAATGAATATGACATGAGGTGTTTCAGTAGGAATATCATGCGGAGACCAGAAAATGCTTTTTGAATAGTAATGATCTTCAATTTGACAAATTAGGAATTACGTGAGCATCAACATTTGGAATGCCTGTTGCTTGCATTGCTTGACAAGAATTACAAACTGCAATAATCTGTACTTTATGGAGAAAATGAAAAGCTATTAATTTAATGTCTTCTTAAACACACATCACATTATTTCATTGACAACAATAGAAACTTAAGACTTTTCTGGACATTTAAAGGGCACTTACTGTTATCATCCCATCCAGGATTCCTGAATCTGATTTCCATGGTGCTTGAAGCTGTTCCATGGCCCATCTGTCAATAATGGATGCAACTCGTGGGTTATCAATATTTAGAAGGCGAAACCCTGTCATGTTGACACCACTGTACCGATAAGGTTCCAGGTTCAGTGCAAACAAATCCTGTAGAGGTAGACCACAAAACAAGAATTTTAAAATTAACAAGTGCATTCTACTTGATGAGAGATCATCGAAGATAAAATTGTGGCTGGGTGTCTTCCCATGTGACTGTGATTGGTTGGTAACTCTCTGTTGGCGCAGTCCTTGATCCTAGGAAAATGTTGGCTTCTGAACTGCTGGAGTGGCATAAGATGCAGTAGGTTATCTTAGAAAAAAGTCAACATCAGGTCTTGCCTGCTCCACAAGATTTTACCTAATATGAAACTTAGCCACATAAGGACCTATATGGTCAGATAACCAAAACATTGGAAAAATATAGCGATTAGAAGTGACTCAAATATAAAAATTGAGATAGAAAGAAGAGATGTGTAAGGAAAAAATTCAGGCAATTAGAATTGAGGCAATTAAAGAAACAGTCACCAATGGTGGAGCAATTAAAATCTGGATGCTTGAAAAGTCAGAATTTGGTGAGTGAAAATGCCTTGGAGGATTACAAAGAACAAAGAACAAAGAAAACTATAGCACAGCAACATGCCCCTCGGACGTCCATGCCAGCGCCAATCCATATCCTCTATCTAAACCTGTTGCCTACTTTCTAAGGGTCTGTATCCCTTTGCTCCCTGCCCATTCATGTATCTGTCTAGTTCCATCTTATTTGATTCTATCGTGCCCACCTCTACCACCTCTGCTAGCAATGTGTTCCAGGTACCCACTGCCCTCTGTGTAAAGAACTTTCCATGTATAGCTCACCTAAACTTTTCTCCTCTCACTTTTGACCTTGTGACCCCTGGTAATTGAGTACCCCACTCTGGGAAAAAGCTTTTCGCTATCCACCCTGATTATACCTCTTAAGATTTTGTAGACCACAATCAGGTCGCCCCCTCGACCTTTGTCTTTCTATTGAAAATAATCCTAACCTACTCAACATAAATAATTTGGATGCGAGCATAAGAGGTACAATTAGTAAGTTTGCAGAGGACACCAAAATTGGAGGCGTAGTGGACAGCGAAGAGGGTTACCTCAGATTACAACAGGATCTGGACCAGATGGGCCAATGGGCAGAGAAGTGGCAGATGGAGTTTAATTCAGATAAATGCGAGGTACTGCATTTTGGGAAAGCAAATCTTAGCAGGACTTATACACTTAATAGTAAGGTCCTAGGGAGTGTTGCTGAGCAAAGAGACCTTGGAGTGCAGTTTCATAGCTCCTTGAAAGTGGAGTCGCAGGTAGAAATGATAGTGAAGAAGGTGTTTGGTATGTTTCCTTTTATTGGTCAGAGTATGAGTACAGGAGTTGGGAGGTCATGTTACGGCTGTACAGGACATTCGTTAGGCCACTGTTGGAATATTGTGTGCAATTCTGGTCTCCTTCCTATCAGAAAGATGTTGTGAAACTTGAAAGGGATCAGAAAAGATTTACAAGGATGTTGCCAGGGTTGGAGGATTTGAGCTATAGGGAGAGGCTGAACAGGCTGGGGCTGTTTTCCCTGCAGCGTCAGAGGCTGAGGGGTGACCTTATAGAGGTTTACAAAATTATGAGGGGCATGGATAGGCTAAATAGGTAAAGCCTTTTCCCTGGGATCAGGGAGTCCAGAACTAGAGGGCATAGATTTAGGGTGAGAGGGGAAAGATATAAAAGAGACCTACGGGGCAACGTTTTCACACAGAGGGTGGTACGTGTATGGAATGAGCTGCCAGAGGAAGTGGTGGAAGCTGGTACAATTGCAACATTTAAGAGGCATTTGGATGGGTATATGAATAGGAAGGGTTTGGAGGGATATGGGCCAGGTGCTGGCAGGTGGGACTATATTTGGTTGGGATATCTGGTCGGCATGGACGGGTTGGACTGAAGGGTCTGTTTACATGCTGTACATCCCTATGACTCTATAAGTTCTCTTCACAGCTAGCGCCCTCCAGGCAACACCCTGGTGAACCTCCCCTGCATCCTCTCCAAAGCAGCCACATTCTTCTGATAATGTGGCTTCCAGAACTGTACACAGTATTCCAAATGTGGCCGAACCAAACTCTTATACAACTGTAACATGACCTGCCAACTCTTGTACTCAATACCCCGTCCGATGAAGGAAAGCATGACATATGCCTTCTTGACCACTCTATTGACCTTGCTTGCCATCATCAGGTTACATTGGACCTGAGCACCTAGATCTCTCTGTACATCAATTTTCCCCAGGGCTTTTCCATTTACTGTATAGTTCACTCATGAATTGGATCTTCCAAAATGCATCACCTCGTATTTGCCCGGACTGTACTTCGTCTGCCATTTCTCTGCTCAACTCACCAATTTATCTATATTCTGCTGTATTCTCTTACAATCCCCTTCACTATCTGCTATTGCCAATCTTAATGTCATCTGCAAACATGCTAATCAGATCACCTATACCTTCTTCCAAATCATTTATGTGTATCACAAACAACCGTGGTCCTAGCATGTATCCCTGTGGAACACCACTGGTCACAGTTCTCCATTTTGAGAAACTCCTTTCCACTACTTATCTCCGTCTCCTGCTGCCCAGCCAGTTCTTTATCCATCTAGCTAGTATACCTTAGACTCCATGTGACTTCACCTTCTCCATCAGCCTACCATGGGGAACTTTATCAAACACCTTACTGAAGTCCATGTATATGATATCTACAGCCCTTCCCTCATCAATCAACTTTGTCACTTCCTCAAAGAATTCTATAGAGATGATAAGACATGACCTTCCCTGCACGAAACCATGCTGCCTATCTTTTCCAGCAGCTTCCTTACCACTGACGTCAGGCTTACCAGTCTACAATTACCTGGATTATCCCTGCTATCCTTCTTAAACAAGGGGACAACATTAGCAATGAGGGTCTCACTCATGTTCAAGGATACTGCAAAGATATCTGTTAAGGCCCCAGCTATTTCCTCTCTTCCTTCTCTCAGTAACCTGGGATAAATCCCATTGGACCTGGGGACTCGTCCAATTTAATGCCTTTTAGAATACTCAACACTTCCTCCATCCTTATGCTGACTTGACCTAGAGTAATCAAACATCTATCCCTAACCTCAACATCCGTCACGTCCCTCTCCTTGGTGAATACCAATGCAAAGTACCTGTTAAGTATCTCACCCATTTTCTCTGACTCCACACATAACATTCTGGCTTTGCTCCTTTATATGAAGAAAAGGCTTTGGGAATTTCAGTAGCCCTGTTTTCTAAAGATATCGCATGACCCCTTTTAGCCCTCTTAATTCATTGTTTCAAATTGGTCCTACATTCCCGATATTCTTCCAAAGTTCGTCTGTCTTTGGGTGCCTAGACCTTCCTTATTCCTCTTAGCTAGTCTCACAATTTTACCTGTCTTCCGTGGTTCCCTAACCTTGCCATTTCTATCCCTCATTTTCACAGAGACATGTCTCTCCTGCACTCTAATCAACCACTCTTTAAAAGCTTCCCACAAAGCAAATGTGGATTTACCTTCAAACAGCTACTCCCAATCTACATTCCCAAATCCTGCCAAATTTTGGTATAGTTGGCCTTTCAGATTGTGGTGTTTGAGAAGATTCCACAGATAAGGAGGTGTGAAATCTTGACAGGATTTGAAGACTAGGATGCAAATTTTCAAAGCAATATTTTAGTAAGAGCTAATGTAAATCAGCAACCCAATGGCAATGGTTGAATGAGGTGAAGATACCTCAAATTTACAGAGAGTGGAACACAGAAGGTCAGTCAAGAGGTCATCAAGTCTAGAGGTAAGAAAGGCCATGATGAAAACTTCAATAGCAGATGAGCTGAGACGTGATACTGTCTCATTCCTAATGAAGGGTTTATGCCTGAAACATTGATTCTGCTGCTCCTCGGATGCTGTCTGACCTGCTGTGCTTTTACAGCACTACACTCTCGGCTGTCGGGTGACAGTGGGGAGGTGAAAATAAGTGATCTAGATAATGACATTAGTTTTAAGTCTGAATCTCCGAGGCAAGTTAGTTGAATTTCCAGTTTGCTGATATTTCTGGTAGTGTCTACAGTTCTGGTCATCACATTACCGAAGGGTATGATCTGAATTGAAGGTGTACAGGTAAGATTTCCCAGAATGTTGAGGAATAAGAAACTTCAACTCTGAGGAAAGATTCAAAAGTAATTTACTTTGGAATACTGGAGGCCGAAGTGTTCTCTAATTAAAGAACCAGACAGCATGGACAGTAAGGCTATACTATTAAATATAGCAGGCAAGATCTTGAAAGTAAGGCCATTATGAGGGTCTTCAGTGTGAAGCATTTTCTGCTTTTGCAGTTAAGGTCAGATTTAGCATTTGAAATTAAAATTGGCAACAGTTGGCAGATCACTTTGCCTGAGGCCCCTTCAATGATATTGCCAGGCTTCCAGATGCCAGCTGGAAAATTCCAGCTAGTCTCTAATAATTGACCTTTAAACTATTTTAACAAGTTACCTGCCACTCCTGAGTGGGTACAGCATAATGCTTCCGAGTATGATAATCTCTTTTCTTCATTTCAATTATCTCTTTTATGTAAGGATGGCTTTTTGTATGGATGTGATCTGTCAAAGTTATCGAAGATTAATACAAAAAGGTCAATGGCTAGTTGTGCTAAGTTATTGTTACAACCCACAACTCATATAACCTGGCAGTAAGAGGATGGAACTAGAAGCTGGTATTTATATACATATGATCTATGATTTTGAGGTGCATATTAGATATCCAATCCAATAAGCACAGCTTGTTCTTATATAGACTATTTTGAAAAGAACTGTATCAGCTGCCAGAGTAAGCGATATATGACTGGCGAGGTGGGGTGATCATTTCCCTACTTTTAACCACTTCTTGGTCAACTACAACAGCTATTTTCATTTTTTTTTAATCATGTAGTTATCACACTTCAAGTAAACTTAGTTAACCAGATGAAAAATTAAGGAAGGCCAATTCCAAGGGTTTCTCAAATGGAAGAGAGTGAGTTTAATACCTATCAAATCTAAGCAAAATAAGAAAATACGACTTCAAACACATGCAACACTGGTAATAAACTTTAAAACAAAAGGATAGGGAGGAGGGTATTTATCCAGGTAAGAAGGGATAGCCAGTTACAGCTTCCAAAATTTAGAGTTTTGAGAAGCAAGAGAGAAATTGGAGTCCCAAGTGTTTCTTGAGGAGTGGTGAAGCTTGCAGGTAATCTTGATTTCTTGGTGAATGTTAGTTTTTCCAAGTTGCTTTTTCATGGAGTATTGAGTTTTCAATTTGAGCGAGAGACAAGTAGAGAGAATGTCTTCAGTTCTTGCTTCAATTTATTCTTCCTTGTCTCCTGCTCAGAAACAGCTGTTGCTTGGGCCATTTGTGTATTCCTAAGACTGCTTATTATTTATTTCAAATTGAATACTCCACAGCCAACCTTCCATAACAATGTGTAACATCCAGAAAGGTATGAATCAGCCAATACAGACAGGAATGTATTTCACTTCCCTTTTGTAACAATGTTCATTTCAGTTCAGATTAATCCTTGTTTATTGATGAGTTTTGGTTCAACCAGGTCAGGTGATCACAGAAGCTATTTTAGTTCAGTTTTTGTCTTTTTTAAACCGTTTTTGTCTCAGGTATTAAAATAACACGATTGAAGGTAAATATTAATAGTCTATGTTTATCATTACCATAACACCTCCTCAGCATGATGAATGAAACAAGTAATATTTCGCCTTTTTGCTGAAATAGGGCATAAATATGATTAATAGATATGAAATATTAATGCACAAACTTCAACAATGCACATATTCAATCTCTTCATCTTAACCTTTTGTATACTGGCATTCAGACTTGTTCACTGGGCCTTGTCACATGTCTAAGTTTTAACTCTTCACTGCCCAGTTTTATGTGCTGGAATTTGAAATTTTTAGGTGTTTTGTGGGTGGTGAGTTGAGTTGTTGCCTTTTGGTCATCGAGTTTCCTACATCTCACTCTCATTTACCTTCACATCACCCCAAGTTGATTGATTGAGATCTGCGACTTAGTTATGATCTTATGATACACCAGTGAGTAGCTCTGTGGTTACCTTATTGGTATGTTCCTACTGGTCTCCACTAGTGATTTAGGAAGTTGAAAAGCAGGTATCAATCATCTAAGGTGTTGGCACATCTCAAGTGAGATGTGGTGCCACTTTTGGAATACCGCGTTCAGTTCTGGTCTCCCTGCAATAGGATGGACGTTGTGAAATGTAAAAGTGTTCAGAAAAGATTTAAAAGATGTTGCCAGGTTTGGAGAGTTGGGGCTATAGGGAGTGGCTAAATCGGCTGGGGCTATTTTCCCGGTGCATTGGAGCTGCGAGGTGAGTTTACAGCGTTTTGTAAAATCATGAGGGGCATTGGTGAGGTCAATAGCCAAGTTCTCTTCCCCAGGGAAGGAAGTCCAAAACTTGAGGGTTTAAAGTGAGGGGGAAAAGATTTAAAAGGGACCTAAGGATCAACTTTTTCATGCAAAGGGTGGTGCGTGTATGGAATGAGCTGCCAGAGGAAGTGGTGGAGGCTGGTACAATTACAACATTTAAAAGGCATCTGAAGAGGTATATGAATAGGGAGGGTTTGGAGGGATATGGACCAAGTGCTGGAAAATGGGACTAGTTTGGGTTAGGATATCAGGTTGGCATGGACGCATTGGACCAAACCGTCTGTTTCTGTGCTGTATAGCTCTATGACTCCAAGAGCTGAGGCTCTCTGTACGGAAATGGAAGATACAGCATTTGCGACTTAAACTTTGAACATGGGACTAAGACAGGAGTCCCAGTGGCTTAGCTGTTGTCCTACTTCTTTAGGACTGACAAAGCTGGCAGATTTCCTTCAATTTTTCCAAGTTGCTTTTCCATGAACCACTTACTTTATAGATTGAGAGAGATTGACAGCCAGAGAGAATATCATCCCATTCTTGCTTCAATTCATTCTTCCTTGTCTCTGCTCTGGTGCTCAGGAACAGTAGTTGATAAGTCCATTTATACATTCCTGGGACTGCTTAATATTTTTCCAAGCTGAATACTCAGCCAACAACCTTTCATAGGAACATAGGAGCAGAAGTAGGCTATTCTGCCCCTTGAACCTGTTCCACTCATTCAATGAGATCATGGCTGATCTGTAGCCTAACTCCACATACCTGCTTTTAGCTCATATCTAAACAAAAGATTATCTATCGCTGATTTAAAATTAACAGCTAATCCTACATACACTGCCATTTGTAGAAGAAAGCTCCATAACATCTGCCATCCTTTGAGCATGTAGGAGTGCTTCTTAATATCTAGCCTGAATGTTCTGGCTCTAATTCACAGACTATGCCCAAGTTCTAGATCCCCAACCAGTGAAGATAGTTTATCTTTATCCACCCTGTCTTTTCCTGTTAATATCTTAATCAGATCACCCTTAACCTGTTAATTTCTAGTGAAACAGGCCCAATTTGTTTAATCTCCCATCATAATTTAACCCCTGAAGTCCAGGAATCATTCTTGCAAACCTACGTTATACTCTCTCCAAGACCAAGATATCCTTCCTAAAGTGTGGTGCCCAGATCTGCTCACAATACTACAAGGATATTTAACCAGGGTTTTGTACAACTGTAGCATAACTTCTGTATCCTCTACTCCTGTTCTTTAAATATAAAGACCAGCATTCCATTTGCTTTCCTGATTATTTCCTGCATCTTTTTGCAACATTTTAAAGATCCATGCCCCTGAATCCCCAAGTTTCTTTGGATACCTGATGTAATTCACTTCATACCATCTAAAAAGTATTGTGATATATCCTTTTTTTGGTCCAAAATGGATAAACTCACACCCCCTTCCACTGAACTCCATCTGCCACAGATTCGCACATTCACTTAGTCCATCAATATCTCTTTCATAGAAACCCTCAGAAGGCGGAAATAGGCCATTTGGCCCAACAAGTCCTCATCAACACTTTGAAGAGTATCCCACCCAGACCAATTCCCCTACCCTATTACCCTGACTAATGCCCTAACCTACACATCCCTGAACACTATGGGAAATTTCGCATGGCCAATTCACTTAACCTACACATCCCTGAACACTATGGGCAATTTAGCACGACCAGTTCACCAACCTGCACCTCTTTGGACTGTGGGAGGAAACTGGAGCATAGAATATAGAACAATACAGCACAGAAAAGGCCCTTCGGCCCTCGATATTGCGTCGACCTGAGAACTATTCTCAGCTTGTCCCCCTACACTATCCTAAAATGATCCATGTGCTTATCTAAGGATTGTTTAAATCTCCCTAATGTGGCTGAGTCGACTACATTAGCAGGTAGAGCATTCCACACCCTTACCACTCTCTGCATAAAGAACCTGCCTCTGACATCTGTTTTAAATCTATAACCCCTCAATTTGTAGTTATACCCCTCATACACGCTGACGTCATCATCCTAGGAAAAAGACTTCCACTATTTACTCTATCTAATCCTCTGATCATCTTGTATGTCTCTATCAAATCCCCTCTTCGCCTTCTTCTTGCTAATGAGAACAGGTTCAAGTCTCTCAGCCTTGCCTCATAAGACCTTCCGTCCAGACCAGGCAACAGTAAATCTCCTCTGTACCTTTTCCAATGCTTCCACGTCCTTCCCGAAATATGGGGACCAGAACCCAAAGGAAACCCACGCAGACACAGGGGGAATGTGCAAACTCCACACTGACAGTTGCCTGAGGGTGGAATCAAACCCTGGCGCTGCGAGGCAGCAGTGCTAACCACTGAGCCACTATGTCATCTACAGTCTGCAATGCAGCCTATCTTTATGTGATCAGCAAATTTGGATATATGACTTTCGATGCCATAATTCAAATTGTTAGAAAACATTTTAAAGGATTGAGGTTCTAACACTTCAATAATTGAGTGCCCATGTCGGACACCACTAGTTATATCCTCAGTACATACCCATTATCCATATGTTCTGTAACTTGCACTCAATCAAATGCCCAGCCACGTCAGTAAATTTTCCTCAATTCCATGGGCTCCAAGCTTAGTTAACAGTCTCCTATATGGGACTTTATCACATGTCTTCTGGAAATCCATATTAACAACATCCAGCGACATTCCCCTGTCCACTACCTTAGTCACCTATTTTAGTCTCAATGTATAACTTTCACAAGGATGCAAATCAGCTGGGAGATAGAGTTCTGAGTTTTTGTGCTATTTTATGACAACATTAATCTTGGCTCAGACTGATCTTTGGTCATTGATGGTCTCATGAGTGCAGTTCAAACTGGTCAGGTGATCATAATTATTTTGGATCAGCATTTATCCTCCTTAAATTAATTTTTAGGCCAATTTTGACAGTATTAGGCAAGAACTTTCGAAAACTGATTGGAGGCAGTTGTTCATAGGTAAAGGGACGGCTGGAAAATGGGAAATGAGATAACAAGAATCCAGAGAAAGTATATTCCTGTCAGGGTGAAAGGGAAGGCTAGTAACTATAGGGATGATCAAAGAAATTGAGGGTTTGGTTAAGAAAAAGAAGGAAGCATATGTCAGGTATAGACAGGATAGATTGAGTGAATCCTTAGAAGAGTATAAAGAAAGTAGGAGTATACTTAAGAGGGAAATCAGGAGGGCAAAATGGAGACATGAAATTGCTTTGGCAAATAGAATTAAGGAGAATCCAAAAGGTCTTTACAAATATATTAATGACAAAGGGGTAACTAGGGAGAGAATAGGGCCCCTGAAAGATCAGCAAGGCGGCCTTTGTGTGGAGCCACAGAAAATGGGGGAGATACTAAATGAATATTTTGCATCAGTATTTACTGTGGAAAAGGATATGGAAGATATAGATTGTAGGGAAATAGATGGTGACATCTTGCAAAGTGTCCAGATTACAGAGGAGGAAGTGCTGGATGTCTTGAAATGTTTAAAAATGGATAAATCCCCAGGACCTGATCAGGTGTACCCAAGAACTCTGTGGGAAGCTAGAGAAGTGATTGCTGGGCCTCTTGCTGAGATATTTGTATCATCGATAGTCACAGGTGAGGTGCCAGAAGACTGGAGGTTGGCAAACGTGGTGCCACTGTTTAAGAAGGGTGGTAAAGACAAGCCTGGGAACTATAGACTGGTGAGCCTGACCTCGGTGGTGGGCAAGTTGCTGGGGGGAATCCTGAGGGACAGGATATACATGTATTTGGAAAGGCAAGGACTGATTCGGGATAGTCAACATGGCTTTGAGCGTGGGAAATCATGTCTCACAAACTTGATTGAGTTTTTTTGAAGAAGTAACAAAGAAGATTTATGAGGGCAGAGCAGTAGATGTGATCTATATGGACCAGAAAGGCATTCGACAAGGTTCCCCATGGGAGACTGATTAGCAAGGTTAGATCTCATAGAATACAGAAAGAACTAGCCACTTGGATACAGAACTGGCTCAAAGGTAGAAGACAGAGGGTGGTAGTGGAGGGTTGTTTTACAGACTGGAGGCCTGTGACCAGTGGAGTGCCATAAGGATCAGAGCTGGGTCCTTCCTCTACTTTTTGTCATTTACATAAATGATTTTGATGTGAGCATAAGAGGTACAGTTAGTAAGTTTGCAGATGACACCAAAGTTGGAGGTGTAGTGGACATCGAAGAGGGTTACCTCAGATTACAACAGGATCTGGACCAGATGGGCCAATAGGCCGAGAAGTGGCAGATGGAGTTTAATTCAGATAAATCCAAGGTGCTGCATTTTGGGAAAGCAAATCTTAGCATGACTTACACACTTAATGGTAAGGTCCTAGAGAGTGTTGCTGAACAAAGAGACCTTGGAGTGCAGGTTCATAGCTCCTTGAAAGTAAGGTCGCAGGTAGATAGGATAGTGAAGGCGTTTGGTATGCTTTCTTTTATTGGTCAGAGTATTGAATACAGGAGTTGGGAGGTCATGTTGCAGCTGTACAGGACATTGGTTAGGTCACTGTCAGAATATTGCATGTAATTCTGGTCTCCTTCCTATCGGAAAGATGTTGTGAAACTTGAAAGGGTTCAGAAAAGATTTACAAGGATGTTGCCAGGGTTGGAGGATCTGAGCTACAGGCAGAGGCTGGGGCTGTTTTCCCTGGAGTGTCGGAGGCTGAGGGGCGACCTTATAGAGGTTTACAAAATTATGAGGGGCATGGATAGGGTAAATAGGCAAAGTCTTTTCTCTGGGGTCAGGGAGTCCAGAACTAGACATATAAAAGATATAAAAGAGACCTAAGGGACAACTTTTTCATGCAGAGAGTGGTATGTGTATGGAATGAGCTGCCAGAGGATGTGGTGGAGGCTGGTACAATTGCAACATTTAAGATGTATTTGGATGGGTATATGAATAGGAAGGGTTTGGAGGGATATGGGCCGGGTGCTGCCAGGTGGGACTAGATTGTGTTGGGATATATGGTCGGCATGGACGGGTTGGACTGAAGGGTCTGTTTCCATGCTGTACACCTCTATGACTCTATGGCATATCTCAGGTCTCAAAGTCAAATGATAGAGGCTGAATATTGACAATCCATGTTTATCTTGATCATATCGATACATAAATCATATACATAGAATCCCCTGTTAATGCCCAATACCTAAATGTAAAGTCATAGAGATGTACAGCATTGAAACAGACCCTTTAGTCCAACCCGTCCATGCCGACCAGATATCCCAACGCAATCTAGTCAGTTAATATGCAATTACCATATTGAATGCCAATCAGCAATTAAAGCCTAAGTTGCACATTGTTTATCACCAAAATTACTACATTATCTCCAACTACACCCAGCAAGGAATAGTTCCTAACTCTCCTCTTTACCAGGAAAATACCAGGGCTGAAGTCCCTTGAGACTTCTGTCAATTTTCTACAATATCTCTGATTATTAGTTAGGCCAGGTCTCAATAGTTTCTGAGACTTGAACCCAATATCAGCAAAATATATTGAGAGAATAGTCTAGACCTTAATCTTTTCTTCTTTTAAATGTAAGTGTAAGACATTGCATTCCAGATGCAATTCAATTGGTAAAACTACTCAATTCGAAGCAAAACACACTTTATTTTTACTCTAAGTTTAAAATACAGATTAAAAAATGCTTAATAAAATAATAGTTATATTAAGTAGTACTAATTAAGCATACATAAGATCTATGCAGCTAAGAACAGAATGGGCCCTGGAAGAAGAGTGGAAGAGTAGGAGAAGTCTTGAACAAGGAATCAAGCGGGCTAAAAGGGGTCATGAAATAGCTTCAGTGAGCAGAATTAAGGAGAATCCCAAAGCATTTTATTTTTATGTAAGAAGCAAGCAGGTAACTAGAGAAAGGATTGGTCCACTAAAGGATAAAAAAGGAAGGCTGTGTGTCGAACCTGAGAGAATGGGTGAGATTCTGAATGATTACTTTGCATCAGTGTTCACTGAGGAGAGGGACACGATGAATGTTGAGATTAGAGATAGAAGTTTGATTTGTCTGGATCACGTTGACGTAAGTAGGGAAGATGTGTTGGGTAAGCTAAAAGTTATTAAGGTGGACAAATCCCCAGGACCGGATTATCTCTCCCAGGTTGCTGAGGGAGGTGAGAGAGGAAATAGCTGGGGCCCTGACAGATATCATTGTGGCATCCTTAAATACAGGTGAGGTGCTGGAGGACTGTAGGGTTGCTCATGTTGTCCTCCTGTACAAGAAGGGCAGTAGGGATATTCCAGGTAACTACAGACCAGTGAGCCTGACGTCGGTGGTGGGAAAGTTGCTGGAGAAGGTACTGAGGGATAGGATCTATTTATATTTAGAAAAGAATGGGCTTATCAGTGATAGGCAACATGGTTTTGTAGGGGGGAGATCGTGCCTTACCATCTTAATAGAGTTCTTTGAGGAAGTGACTAAGTTGATAGTTAAACGAAGGGCTGTTGATGTCATATACATGGACTTTAGTAAGGTGTTTGGTAAGGTTTTCCATGATAGACTAATGGAGAAAGTGAAGTCACATAGTGTGCAGGGTGTTCTAGCTAGGTGGATAAAGAACTGGTTGTGCAACAGTAGTCAGAGAGTGGTAGTTGAAGGGAGTTTCTTGAAATGGAGGAAGGTGACCAGTGATGTTCCACAGGGGTCAGTATTGGGGCCACTGTTGTTTGTAATATGCATAAATGATTTGGAAGAGGGCACTGTTGGTATGATAAGCAAGTTTGCAGATGACATGAAGATTGGTGGAGGAGCAGAAAGCATAAGGGACTGTCAAAGAATATAGGAGGATATAGATTGACTGGAGAGTTGGGCAGAAAAGTGGCAGATGGTTTTCAATCCAGACAAATGTGAGGTGATGATTTAGGCAAGACTAATTCTAGAGTGAATTATACAATGAATGGAAGAGCCTTGAGAAAAGTTGATGGACAGAGGGATCTGGGAGTGCAGGTCCATTGTACCCTAAAGGTTGCTGCGCAGGTGGATAGAGTGGTCAAGAAGGCATATAGTATGCTTGCCTTCATTGGACGGGGTTTTGAGTATAAGAGCTGGCAAGTCATGTTAACATTGTACAAGACATTGGTTTGACCGCATTTAGAATACTGTGTACAGTTCTGGTCGCCACATTACCAAAAGGATGTGGACGCTTTGGAGAAGGTGCAGAGAAGGTTTACGAGGATGTTGCCTGGTATGGGAGGTGCTAACTATGAAGAGAGGTTGAGTAGGTTAGGTTTACTTTCTTTCGAAAAAAGGAGATTGAGGGAGACCTGATTGAGGTTTATAAAATCATGAAGGGTATAGACAGGGTGGATAGAGACAAGCTTTTTCCCAGGGTGAAGGATTCAATAACACGAGCTCACACTTTCAAGGTGAGAGGTGGAAAGTTTAAGGGGGATACAAGCAGCAAGTATTTCACTCAGAGGGTGGTGGGCATTTAGAACGTGTTGCCAGCAGAGGTGGTAGAGGCAGGCATGGTAGATTCATTTAAGACGTGTCTGGATAAGTGCATGAGTAGGTGGGGAGTAGAGGGATACAGACGCTTAGGAATTGACGGACAGGTTTAGACAGTACATTTGGATCGACTCAGGCTTGGAGGGCCGAAGAGCCTGTTCCTGGGCTGTAAATTTTCTTTGTTCTTTGTTCTTGTTCTAATTAACTGTTTCAATACAGTCACATCCTGTAAACACACACTTGGCAAAGGTAAATTCAATACAGCATATTGCCTCACATGCATTTCAAGCAGCAGGAAGAGAACACCAGCTGTATCAGACAGAGGAATAAGAATTTCCATATCCAACTTCAAGATCCCAGTAACTACTGCAAGCAAAAATCCTGATTATGTAGGAGCTTGACTCCACCCATTCAGGCTGCTTCTATTGTTACAACTTAAAAAAAACAAGTTGTTTACTTTATTTGGCTTTGAGTAGATTGTTCATCACCTCTGTCTCAACCCTGCTTCATTAAAACAAAGGACAAGATACACTTCTTAAAGCCATAGTATCATCACTGAATTACTAGTCTTACCAGAACTCTATTGGAAACCTGTTCATCTCGGACCAGGGAGATGGCTTTAAGATGGAGGCAAAGAAAACGGTGGCCTACACTAGGAGTTGTCATTCCACTGGTGCAATTTGGACTGAGATACTGCCCTTCAGTTTGGAGGGTCTGATCAATAAATAAACCTGAACTTAAAGAATGTTAAAGGTCATTTCATTTAAACTTTTTAAAAAATGATTATTTCCCTATAACAGAGAGCCAAGTGGCACACAAGGTTCAAAAGTTCTGAGCAAAAGCTTCAAATTCTATAATGTCAATGGAGCACTGCTGCTGTTGTGAATGAGAGGCAGCTGACTACTGCAGGTGTACAGGTCAATCTGCTGTAGCATACATTTTGTCAGTGCGAATTGGCTATAACGTGACTAACAAATTGCGGACATTGTTTGGATAATGTGAACCTTCTACAACAGGTATAATAATTTGCTATTAGCAACCTTCTACAACACGATTTTCTATAGTGTGAGACCACAGAGGAACGCAACTGTCACGTTATAGCAGAATGACCTGCACCTGTAATGGGAATAGTGCTGTAATGGTACTTGAGTAAATTGGGTACGCTGACATTTCCTGCAAACCTCAGCAAGACTTAGGGCGGTTGTATACTACTGGATGTGTTACAAGTGTAGCTGCTTGAATTATTACCTGAAGAAGTTGGGCACTATTATGATGAGGGTGACCTTAATAATCCAAAATGCATTGTTTGCTTAGTTGAGAGAATCTAAGGAAAGGTCAGGTTTATGGAAAATTTTCTCCCTTTGTTTTGGAAAAAGCAAGTGAATTTATGTTCACCAAACTGTCAAGTGGAATCTCCGCCCTGCCCCCCCCCCCCCCCCCCCCCCCCATCAGTTTACCAACAACCAGCAAGTGTTGGTTAGTAACAAAATCAACAAATAAAAGTTAATGCATTCTCTATTCTGATTTAACATAATATTTTAGCAAACCTAAAATTATGAGTCCCAGTTACATCAGATTGGTTTCTATGCTTAATAGTTCATAACTTGCTGTCTCTTGAAGTCAACGGGTTCAAAAATACTAGCATTCAGCTCATTATTTCTTTGCTTCACTCCAGTCATTCCCATGGCCTTTTAGTTGTGAGGCTGTCAACCGAGTGACAAATTCTGAGCAGTTTTTGAGCCATAGAATCTCACATGTACAAGGACACCACTCAAACTAGCTTCACTTCCAGAGCTTCCAGCTGGCTGTAACAGGAAACCTTCGAACCATTATTTTGAGCTGGGATCAAACATAGAATGGAGAAGCAAAAGGGCACTGAGTCAACATTACACCACCCAGTTCTCAGGATTATTGTAACTGGCTAAATTTCTTTTTCTTGACCAGAGAATGCAGAAATTTGATTTTCATGCCATTAGTTTCGAGACAATAATAAAAATTTCTATACTTCTGCTTAAATATTCAATTTCTTTCATTCTTAAAAATGAACATTAAACAAAATATAAAACTCACTTCTCAATGGGATAATACTGCTTGTATTACTTGTGAAATATTCCAAGTGACTGTCAAGAGCTCCAATAAGTTGTCTAGTGATTCAAAAATACGAACGACATTCAGGAACAACGGTGCAATTTGCATATGTTTTGATGGAACAGCAGATTATTTATTTTTTTGAAGAGTTTAGGCTCAAGTTAAGTGATTTATTACTGAAGGAGATTTAGCCTGTGCTGAAGATTAGATGGGTGTCAATATTAATAGGTTTAAAAACAACATATGCAACAGTAATTAATCAGTAACACTTAGCCAAATATATGCAGCAGTAATGCTGCTGCATACCTTGGGCTCTATAAGGCATAAGCAACACACAGCCCAATGTATGCGGCAGTAATATACCAGAAGTACATAACCCAATGTATGCAGCAGTAATGTATCAGCAAAACACTGCTCATGGCAGTGCACACCCTGAACTGATGCATGACTAGCTACATTTTATTGCCCAGTGGGAAGCAATCTAAAATGAATATTATTCTAGCTTTCTAGTTAGATTTCAACTGAACAAAACTAGATCAGAATTTTCACAAGATCCTTATAAAAGATGTGCCCACTTTATTTGCCATGCATATGAAAGAACATTAAGTAAAATGTAAGATACAACAAAGAACTACAAATGCTGCAAGTCTGTAACAAAAACAGAAATTGCTGAAGGAACTCAGCAGGTCAGGCAGCATCTGTGGAAAAAAAGCAGAATTAACATTTTGAGTCTAATGAATCTTACCTTTTTGACATTTAATCATTTCTGTTTTTGGATCATTTGAAGTGTTCCTGACTGAATTCCAATTTGTAGGTAGTGGGAGGAGGCTTGAAAATCAGGTTCCTGTCCCCATACAAAGAGAAACTTCCTAAGGGAGTTAGAGAAGAGCACGAACACTCATTTGGAGCGGTGTGACCTTAAAGGCTGACCAGAAAGCCCATTGTGCCGCATTGCGCATTCCTCCGGTGTCAACCCATTCTTAATCTGCGCAAGCTTTTCTTCCTCCTCTCTTCTCTGTTGTGAGCACCAACGGCACACAGTAAACATAGCCAAAAAGAGTCCTGTCCATCAGGCACTAAGGAGGAAGTCACTGCGCTCTCAAAGTTTACTTTTCCCTGTTCTCCCCTCCATTTCAGAGGCTTTGAACTAAGTTGGCTGTCTCTTTACATTAGACTCAGGAGCACAGCCTGTTGAACACATCACTGACACGTCTTCTCAGCAGGTCAAGGAAGAAATGCCTCAAGTCACTGACATTCAGAGGACTGCTGCAGGCTGGGAATCATTTAGCCTAGACAAAGGATGCTTGCCTGGCCCTGGCCATTAATGACGCTGTCACACTGAACAGATAAGCACAGGAACAGCAGGCAGGTTTGTCAGAAACACTTGTTAAGCTGCATTGAAGGATGAAGATCTCCAGGTGGCTTTGACACGTGTGCGTCTAACTGCTTTGACGGACAAGTTGACTGACATAGACAGCCACGTCTGGTGCACCCAGTGTCAGCTGGGTATGCATCGCAGGCCTACACACCATCAGTGTATCTGGCTTAGTATCAATGGTAAGGGGAAGGTGCATCTTGACCCCAATTCAGCCACCCTTTCCTGTCTGAAAGGGTGGTGCCAGCATATACCCAGATGGAGGAAGAGCCATACTCAAGCCCTCATAAAGTTTCCTCTCAGGACACTGCAGAAATGACTGGTCCCTCCACCTCTTGCTTTCCTGCGATTCCAAAGCCTGCAAAAGTTCCAGCTGAGCAAGGTGAACCTGCATCTGGGCAGGACCCTCAGTAGGTCTGGGTCCTCTGGGCTAAAACCGCTACAGGTATGACCACTCACATCTTCCAGCCAGCAGGGGTAATAACAGGGCACGAGACCTCCATCCCAGTTACTGAAAGCTGGACCACATTCAGACTTAGTGAGAAATGTGAAACTTAATTGATTGACTTCAATCCTGACAAGGAGAACAGGTAAAAAGTGGATTGAGTCTTAACCCAGAATCTTTAGCGTGGAGACCTCCAAGATCTGGCATCAATGACGAGTTGTAGTATTATTCAAAAGTACATTGCACAACCAAATTGTTCATGCTACATGGGGAAGTAGAATTCTGGCAGTAATAGTTTAAAATGAGGTGTGATGCTGTTGTACTGTATCATGCATTGAAGGTGAGAGAAAGAGACAAGTTAAGTTTAGGCATGGGAAAATTTCTAGTAGCTCAGATACCTGATAGAAAGCGTATTCTGTTCATCATCCTGGGTATGTTACTGAAAGCTACCTCGATGTGAAGGCTAGCATATGTTCCATGGAAGGAATAGGGAATTGGAATCTACCTACGCCTCTGTTTCATGATATCAAATATGTAAAAGATCAAAAAACTTAAAATTGTAATTACAATGAACACATCTACATCTTTCAAGGGGTTATAAGCACACACTGAGCCTCTTGCCATTGCAAACTGCAACATTCGTAATGAGAGGAAAAATCTTATCAGCATTATGGTGATGAAGCCATAAATTAGCTACGTTGAGTTAATTAATTCCAGCATAATTGATGTTTAAATGAACTTTGCAACATTTTATCAAGGCTCATATGCATGTGTAGTATGTTCTCAAATCTCTTTCAAATCCTGCAGTGTAGCAGAAGCTGCAGGCTGCTTGATTCTGCTGGCAAGTGATGTGCTACTAAATTCAATAACAATGACTTATTCTGAATATGCATTTTAATGCTCTACTTGCAATACAAGTGATTTCAGAACACAGGAACTGCAGGAATGGACGACTATTGGCACTTCACCACTTGTGATGGTGCGAAGGAGTCAAGCTTACTGTCCCACACACAGCCATTGAGAATCAGTGTGACAGACTATTGTGTCTAAGCAAAATGGTCCTCTCTTCAGTTTAGATGGGAATGCATAGCACATACAGATCAGTCCTGCTTTTATTGAATGGGCGAAGCAGGCTGGAGGAGTTGACTGGCTTACTTCTGCTGTTCATTTGTATGTTTGTAAGATATCCACATGCAATCTGACATTCATACTGCACAGTCAATGGTTATAAAGTGGTCCTTCAATTCCATACATCAGTATCCAGGCAAGAGATTGCAATATATAAAATATCGACCATTTGCAATCACAGCTGTATCAAGAAAATGAAATGGGGAGAAGAATTTAATTATATTCACTATTGGCTGGCAGCAAAATTTAACAATAAACAGTAAAGCACAATTGCTCTCACTACCCAAAGTTCAAGATAGCTTGTCATATTGTTTGAAAGGAGTTTAGAACTATCCTATTGCCTTTATGTATACAGCCATATGCAAAATACCACAACACTCACTACAGTCTTATATCAAAGCAATAAAGTAACATTCCCACAAGACATAGTGAGATTGGAGTATATTCAGGGTCAACTTCAGAATTTGTGTATAAAGTTTGTGATCATTCATGCTTGTTGGGGAACAAAAAACATTAAGAGAGATTCTGAAGGAGTATCATTAGGAGCTCTAGAAGTTTGAGACAAATAAAAGCTAGTGCAATGAGTTGATATTTATTGCTTAAAAACGCTATATAGAAGCTATGTAGATCAAGGCTTCACTAGCACTTTGTCCATCAAACCTTGGTCCAGTATGATATGAAATAACTGTGATGCAACTGCTTATATAGATGTTCAGTAGCTTTTGTTACAGTATTGGTACATTTAACACTTGAAAGGTTTGGTAATTATTGCTCCCAACACCAATTCCATATTGGCACATCAGCAAGAAACAAACAAATCAGGACCACAAGTCTCCAAAAATAATTGTTTTTAGTGCCTTACCAGTGTAGTGAAAAAATAATGATAGTATTCAGTCATCATTCCCATTGAGAGGATCTGCAAAAGGAACAAATCAGTGTTAAACAAATAAAGAAATTGCCTTTACATAGAACACTTACATCTTAAATTTTTCTAAAATATTTCACAAGTTTAGGAGATTCTTTGAATTTTAGTCACTGATTTTATGGAAGAAAAGGCAGCAGACAATTTAAACATCGCAAAATGCCACAATAAGCTGCAAATGACCAATTGATTTGTTTTGATGATATTGATCTTCCAATAAATTCTAGCCCAGACATCCAAAGAACTTGCTCATTCTTCCTCATATAATGAGGAATAAGAGACTTTCGTATTATATACCAGTACAGGTTTAAGGTATCATTGCACAACACAGCTGGAGATTTACTGTGTAGTGGAGATGTCAGCAGGCTGGATTGTTCATTATTATGATTCTAGAACTGAATAGTGAAACAGTGAAGCTCACTAAGGGGAAGCAGCAAGCAGGTTAACGTTGCTGGGTGCCCTGCAGCACTGAGATAAGTGGGATCCAGCAAAGAGCACAGAGAGTATATTGGGACAGCGATGACTGGTATGTTGACCATGAATATGTAAACAGAGGTAAGTCAAGTAGCAGTTTCAGGGATGATGGTACTGGAATAAAATGTAGTGAGATGAAAATAAGTTGAGGAGTATGGTTAATGGCAACATTTCTTTGAATAATTATTCTTGCATTTGGATTCTTTGCTAACCTCTTCACTGGTTTATGGACACTAACAGCTTAGAAGCTGCTTCATAGCCGCACTTTGCAATTGCAGGAAAACATAACCGTTTTGCCAGTAATTTTCAGTGTACTTTAATCAACCATGTTTTAAAGTCAAAGCACTATGGCATATGGAAATTCAAATCACTATGCCACTTACAAACATACTGGCATTGTATCCAGACATTGACATTTATAATTGATTCTTCAATGGACAGAGGCTGACATGAATTTCAAAAAATAATGTAACAGCTCATTCATCACTTTAAATACATCAGAGAAAGATTCCTCAGAGATATTGTGCATCATGGAATACCCATTTTAAAAAATTGTTGTTTAACATGGTGTTTTGTGCTTTATTTTGAAAAATGATATTGTCATGATTCACAATCATCCTGAATTTCTGACATGAACAATTGTCATTGCCTGTGACTCTCAAGATTTCTCCAGAATTTTGTTTTAATTTCTGATCTCCAGCATCATTCAGAATGATTATACCTCATTCCAGGTCATATCAGATGGCATAATCAATTTATTGTCTGCACTTGGGTGTGACAGATGCAGCACTGATCAGAACCAGCAATTTGATCACATTGAAGATTGTACAGCAGGAAGCCTGGACTCATGGCTTTGCCAGAACTACAAGTTTTCTTCACTCAGGGCAGAGCTCCCCAAGTAGAGGCATTGTACACTCCAACTAATGGCGCTCAAGTATACTGGAAAGGCTTTCATCTTCTAAATATTTGATCCTTTTCATTATATTCAGCAAATCATATATGTATTACATATCATAACAGTTTTATCACACCTTTATCCTTCAACAGACTTAATATTCCCTTCTTGTTATTCATGACAATTGCCCCTCATCTGAGTCAAGTGACCTCAGGTTAAACTGTCTAGCAGTCACCTCTCTCCAATGAGAGAGCAGCCTATAGTTTCTGGGTCAATAGTGACCAATACTTCATTCAGTTGTTTCAATGATGTGTCTTATAAAGTGGCCCAATTCACTGAGGCCCCTATGGATGAATCCGTGGAGGCAGGGTAGTTTTAAGAACAGAAAGGACGAGGTTGATGAAGAAAGAACCAAGGTCACTTGTCCTATTGATTACATAAGGTTCTTCAATGCAACTCATCCAGGAAGGCTTCAGCTAAACCATTTTTGTACAGTCAGTTAAACTACGGCAGTTTGATCACAGAATGGAAAGCATCCAGGCATCCTACTGCAAGCAAATGAACAGAAGGGATTTCAATTACCTGTTTCAATATTTGGGCAGCAGTAGAGTACGTACAGTCAAATATCACAAAGAACTCTTTCCCCCTTTTCATCTGCTTCAGAAGAGGTTTAGCATCTCTATTGCCTGATGGCAACTGACGAATTTTTACTTTAATATTATACCTGGAGGGGGCTTTCATTAACTCTTGTAAACGTATGAGACCTGGTGAATAAAAAGCACATTTAATTAAAATTGTATCATGGCAAATCCCCAAAAATACAGTTTAATTTACTAATTAACCACCTATGTACCTATCTCTTCAAATTTCAAGAAAATTTGATTAAGTGTAATCTGTTCTGTAGATCTGAGTTAATTGTCCTTATCTACTTGTTGGGTAGAGCTCCCTTGAGACCTAAGATCATTACATTATTCAATAAGTTTATGACCAGCTTCAGATAGGAAGCCTTGTACACCAATGGTGCATATTGAAAACCTCTATGTATGCTGTACATGATTCATTGATCATTCATTCCACTGGTTAATTTTAATATATGCCAAGGCTCCCACAGAAACTTGATCTTTAAAAAAATTATAAATATACAGGTGAGCACATTTTACTTGAAACCATAATCCTTTTAGGCTATGTTATTCCAAAAGTAGGACTGAAATCTAATCAACAGTTATTGACTCGCTGATGTATGTGAATGTCTTTTGACTTTTCATCCTGTTATTGCTAAGATACCAACATATTCTCTGCAAATAATAAGGGACTTGTAATCTTTATGTACAAGGTGCAAAAACAGTGTTTCACAATCACATGTAACTAGCAAGAAGCCCCCCCCCCCCCCCACTCTCTCTCTCTCGAGCAAATGTATGTTGGAGATGGGGTCTCAAGTCAAGTTCTCCAAACATGACTCCTACAAACATGTGAACAGTCAGAGGTGACTTAACTGAAAGACAGAACAACCTCAATTATCCGAACGAGACGGGGTGGGGGGGGAGTATTTTGTTTGTATAATGGATTGTTCTGATAATGGATAGTATTTTTATGGGACCTTGAAATTTTGTTTGGATAATCTAAAACTCGGATAATCGAGGTTGTTCTGTATAAGATCCTGAGGGGACTTTACCGGGTGGATGTGGAAAGGATATGGTCTCTTGCGAGAGAAACTAGAACAAGGGGTCATAATTTAAAAATAAGGGTTCACTTGCTTAAGGCAGATGCAAGGAAAAACAATCTCTTTGAGTGTTGTGAATCTTTGGAATCAGGCACTTGATGCAAAATTTTTAAATATTTTTAAGGCCGGGTAAATAGATCCTTGATTATTAGAGGGATGAAGGATTATGGGAGGATTGCAGGAATGTAGCGTGAAGGTTAAATCAGATTAGCAGTGATTTTATTGCATGGCAGGGCAGGCTTGAAGGGCTAGTTGTCTACTGTTGTCCTTTGTTTGTATGACTCCCTGGTGAGAATTCAGGATTTTAGTATTACCTTTAAAATAAATTATTGAGGGATTATTTCCCAATTTCTTGTGTGCTGTGAGAGTCTCACACACAAGCAGCTGAAACTCAACAGTTTGAATATTTGTAACCCCTACTCATCCAATTAGTCATTTAAATTGCAAATTTTCTCTGCAGGATTCCAAAGTCAGAAATTTGTCCCAATAACAATTAGCGGTGATGAAAAAAATGCTCTCTTTTTCTTAACTGATGATAAATGAAAGCTCATTCACAAATACTGATAGTAGTCTGAAGTTGACAGAGTAAGGGATGAATACATTGACAAAGCAATCCTTTTAAGAATAAAAATCATGTTTTGTGATTGTCCCTATTCCAGACTTTATGACAACAAGGAAGGCAGATATGCTATATATTTAGTGGCACAATGGCTCAGTGGTTAGCACTGCTGCTGCACAGCGCCAGGGACCTGGGTTCAATTGCAGCCTTGGGTGATTGTGTAGAGTTTGCACTTTCTCCCCACATATGTGTGGGTTTCCTTTGGGTGCTCTGGCTTCCACAGTACAAAGAGCTGTAGGTAAAGTGGATTGACCATGGTAAATTGCAGGCTAGGTGGGTTAGCCATCATAAATGTGGGGTTACGGTGATAGGGTGGGAAGCTGGGTCTTGGTGCGATGCTCTTTGGAGGGTCAGTGCAAACTCAATGGGCCAAATGACCTATTTCTGCACTGTAGGGATTCTATGATTTTATGGTCTGTTCTCAAAAGGTTTCATACAAGACTCAAATTAAATTTTGCACTTTGTTGTATATTATTTTTAAGGCCCTAGTTAATGGTATTTTTGTGTCAATTATTTTAATTAAGTCACTAATAACCTGATTATTTTTAAATTGATTTAGCTTCCAATTTCATTTATGTAACCTTATGAAAAGTCTTGTTTATAAGACACTAAAGTGCTGGCCTAACTTAACCTAAGCACTTTGTTTTCTATCTTATTTCCAATGGAAGAAGGAGCATCAGTGTTGTTTGATTACTAAGAAAATATCTTGCAGATTGATTCTTACCTTGGAACTGGAAGCCTTTTAAGCTATATTCCTAATGACCTTACCTGCAAATATACCATGGTTATGAAGAACTTTCATTGGTGTAGTGTGAATATTCTGTTTATAATTTTCTAGGATTGGACCAATCATTAGGTTCTCACCATGGGAAGGATGTATGTGGACCCACTGAGTTACATATTGTCACCATTCCTAGCTACCTGACAACCACGCAGAATCTCAAAATTGAAAAGACTGGAGTCTTGTTCTGATCCTTGTATGTAAGTTCTGATCCTTAAGATCTATGTAGAAGACCCAACTTTCTAAAACCATTACTTGAACAGTAGTGGATAGAGTTAACATTTTTTAATACTTCCATTTTCAGTAACATTGATAGGCCCAAGATGGCCCACATTTCCATTGACTTTCAGAAAATCAAAAAAAAAGGAAATGGACTTTACTGGAGAATGACTGGCTGTAGCAGTGCCTGCACAGTTTTACACTACATAACAACTTCAGTAGAACCTTACCAGAAATAACTGAATCACACTTTACACCTTTCAAGGGAACCTTGAAAATCAAAGCATCCTTTAATTTGTTTCTCCAGGAGACCTACACATGAGCAGCAGAAATATCTATACAGTGTGCTATGCTGGCTAGCATAAGAAAATCCACTGGTTTAACATAATCATATTACTATAGAATTATCTAATTATCACATTGGGAAATTTCTGCAGTCAACTAGCTCATGTGAAGGTGAAATCTGGTTCAGGATGTTGAGGATCATCTATCGATGCACCTAGCATGTCCAGAGAAATGCCAGAGGGTGGTAAAATTGCAGCTGCTCCCTCAGGCACCAGCAATGAAAGTATGAACTGCCAGTTTTGTGGACATTCATGCTATTTCAGGATCATACTCTTCAATCATGAGAGGACCCACAAACGACAATGAAAGTACTTATAGATTGGACATCCTTGAACAATGGAGAATCTACCATTGGTATTATTATACTCAGGAAGTACACTAAGAAAATCTTCCTAATTCCATCTCCTAATACTTAAATAAAAGCAAAGCTGTTTTGGACCTCATCCACCATTCTTGCTTGCTGAAGATTATCAATTTGGACAATATTAAAAAGGTCAAATCATTCTTCAGCACTTATTCATCAAATATTCTGTATGATCGAATATAATTCCTGATGCTTTGCAAAATAAAATACCAGGGGTCAGAACTTTGAAATGCAACTTAATTGCTCTTGGCACATATTTTCAAGAATTTGAGACGTTTACACAAATCAGCAGTTATTTAAGAAATGTGAATCTATAATGCAGGATGAATTTATCCAGTCCTTGGAGAAATGCAAGTTAATTAAGACCAGTCAGCATGGATTGTAAAGGACAGACCATATGTCACAAGAGACATCACCACATACACCCCCTCCAATCCACTCATCATCCTGATTTGGAAATGTATCACTATTCCTTCACTGTCGCTTAGTCAAAGTGGAATTATCTCCCTGAGGGCATTATGGGTCAACCTTCAGCATGTTGACTGCAGCAGTTCAAGAAGGCAGCTCACCATCACTTTCTCAACGGCAACTAGGGACAGCTAATAAAAGCTAGCCAGCCAGTGACATCCACGCCCCATGAGTGAATAAAAAACAAGTGAGAATTTGCGTATGAAATTATGCTCTATTTACTCATTTGATAATGTAGTATGAGTGAATGGTTGGGGCCAAATGAATTTCTTTCACTCATACCAACAGTAACTGAGAGAACACAGAAATAAAAATAGTAGGCAAATAGTTAATTTAAAAGCAGAAAATCCTGGAATAAGTTTGACATGTTACAAGAAAGTAGCAGTTAAATGTTGGGTGTACAAAAGGTCTTTCGTACTCTGTTAAGAAATGTTGAAGAAAGAAAGCTGTCTCATTAATACTTGCTTTAGTTTTGAGACTACTTCCCTAAACTGAAAGGAGGATACTGTAGAAATTTGTAAAGACAGACCAGTTGATGAAATGTTCAGATGGATGGCAGGGTTAAGTTCAACTTAGAGAAATGTAAGGTTCGGTAGGAAGACTATGGAGAGACGATTTGAAAAGTAAGTTACAATTCTACTGTGAAGCCAGGAGTAGCCAGGCTGGCAAAAGAAACAAAAGCAATACACAAAGGTTCTCTTTCATGCAGTGAGTGGTTAAGGTCCGTAATGCAGTGCCTCAGAGGTGGAGGCAGGTTCACCTGAAACATTCAACAGAGACGTTGAGGGTTATGTGAAAAGAATTATTGTACTGGGCTATGGGAGAAAGATTAGATTAGATTACTTACAGCATGGAAACAGGCCCTTCGGCCCAACAAGTCCACACTGACCCACCAAAGCACATCCACCCACACATTTACCCTGCACCTAACACTAGGGGCAATTTAGCATGGCCAATTCACCTAACCTGCACATTTTTGGACTGTGGGAGGAACCAGAGCAAACCCACGCAGACACAGGGAGAATGTGCAAACTCCACACAGTCAGTCGCCTGAGGTGGGAATTGAACCCAGGTCTCTGGCGCTGTGAGGCAGCAGTGCTAACCACTGTGCCACCGTGCCACCCACTAATGGCACTAGGTGAAATTCTGATTCAGAGAGACAGTGCAGACACATTGAGCCAAATGGTCTTCTTCTATGATGTAACAATTCTGTGATTCTGTGATTTATTGCAAACTCTGTTCTGGTAAATTTTCTTGTTAGCTTTTTCAGTTCTTCTGATGCATGTTTGAGCTGGATCATTTTCCTTCTGGAATCTAAAATAGGGAAATTGGCAATAAGGAATTTAAAGCATGAGTAGGCCATTTGGCCCTTTGAGCCTGTTCTATTATTCAGTAAGATGACTTTGTAATGTTCTCAGCTCCTCTCCTATCTGCACCTCATAATCTTTGACTTTGATGTCTAGCAGAAATCTACCTAACTCAGCCTAGAATAAATTTAAAGACACAACATGCTGGGAAGAGAATTCAATATACTGACAATCACTGAGAGAAAAAAGTTCTCCTCGTCACTGCCTTCATAAGGGGGTAATCTTATACTTAAACCATATCCCCTAGTTTCAATCTCCATCATAAGTGGCGACATCCTCCAGCTATCCACCCTGTCAAGTGTCCTGTAGATCGTATAGGTTTCAATGAAAGCACCTCTGATTCTTTCTAATTCCAATGAGTATAGACCTAAAATGTTCAATCTTTCTTCATAAGTTAAGTATTTTGTCCCAGGAATGAGTCGAGTGAACATTTGCTTTTAAAGCAATTTTTTTTTCAAATCAGTAGACTAAAACTGTAAACGGTACTCCAGATGTTCATTGATGCTTTATATAACAGTAACAAAATTTCTATATTCTTTTATATTCCATTCTGCTCACCATAAATAATATCAACAACATTCCATTCAGTTTTTAATCAATTGTTGTACCTGTGTACTAACATTTTGCGATTCAACTGCAAGGACAGTTAAATCTATCTGCAGCACTGAATTTTGCAATTTCCCTACATTTAAATAATAAATTGCTTTTCTATTCTTCCTGCCAAAATGGACATGATCACATGTACTCATATTAAACTCCATCTGCCAAACTTTAGCCCACTCACAATCTGTCTAGACCCTTTGTAAACAAACTATCTCTACTTGACAACTTACGTACCTACGCACCTACTCATGGTAAAATTAGCTGCTATATATTTAGTCCCTCATCCAAATAATTGATTTAGATTTTAAATCAATGATTTAAATGGTTGATTCATATAGCACTCCACAACTGCCAACCTGAGAAACACCCTTTCATCTTTTTTCTCTGCTTTTTTTTAGCTAACCAATCTTTTATCCAGGCTAATATATTGCCTCCTATACCATGTGCTAATTGCTTCTGCAAAGGTTGATGCAATAGCTTATCCAATGCCTTTTGGAAATTCAAGCATACCTCTTCTTCAGTCCCCTATATCCATTGTAAAAGTTAATTTATCAAAATATTCTAATGGCGAAGTTACATATTATTTTCCTTTCACAAATCTATTTTGTTTCTGTTTGATCATATTGTCATTTCCTTTCTATCTTGCTATAAACTGATTAATAATGGATTCTATTTCTGCCCTATGAGAGACATAAGACTAACTAACCTACAGTTTCCTGCTTTCTGCCTTCTCTTTTCCTGAATACATTTATTACATTTTCCAATCCACTAATCCTTCCAGAGCCAATGCATCTACCATAAGTGCTGCCGTTTCATTGAAGGCACCAGCATATAGACCATCCAGTCCTAAGAGCTGCTCAGTCTTTGGGTCCAATTTTACCATTTCCCTACACACACCCCTCAGAGGACTAACACTAGCTTCCCCTGTTTTCCTGCTTAAATACTTGCTCACATTCTATCAGCTCTTATGCTTCTATCGAGCTTTATTATTGATCAAGTCATGCTTTGCTCATCCTTGAAGCTTCCCCAAACATCTGACCCACCATTAATCTTTTTCAAATTAGTACAGTGTTTATTTTTAAGATTGCTACTATTCTATGTTTATGAATACTTTCTAAAGAACCATCCTTTCTCTGTGGTCATAATTTTGCTCAGAATGTAATTCGTACCTTTACCACATTGACATCATGCAAATATTATCAGAACATTTAATACATGAGCTTGCTGAGAAAATGTTTAATTCTTGTAATGTAATCAACTCAAATGATTTGCATAAGGAAAAAAAGTTCATTCCTGGACCTTTTGGAAATGAGAGAGAGAGGAATGTGGAGAGTTGTGTGCAAACATAAGAGAACAAGAGATAGTGTGAGAATGAGTGTTTAAACCTCTGCAGCATCTGTTCAACCAATCCTTAAGGAAATACAGGAAAAGTACCAAAAACTGAATACAAAGTTCCGTGGCACGGTGGCACAGGGATGGCACAGTGGTTAGCACTGCTGCCTCACAGAGCCAAAGACCCGCGTTCAATTCCCGCCTCAGGCCTCAGTTTGCACATTCTCCCCGTGTCTGCATGGGTTTCCTCCGGGTGCTCCGGTTCCTCCCACAGTCCAAAAATGTGCAGGTTAGTCAATTGGCCATGCTAAATTGTTCGTAGTGTTAGGTAAGGGGTAAATGTAGAGGAATGGGTCTGGTGGGTTGTTTTTCAGAGGGTCAGTGTGGACTTGTTGGGCCAAAGGGCCTGTTTCCACACTGTAGGGAATCTAATTTAATAAAGTACTATTTAAGAGGTTCATGAAAAAGACAAAAGCACATGAAATTAATCAGAAATTGTGACGGGGCGCATTTGAAATCCAGATAGTGAAATGTAACAGCAGAATAAAATCACTTAGACTGGAAGCATAATTCACCGGGACCTGGGCCAGGTCAACTCTTAATAATTTTGATATGCGTGATGTGACTTTAACAATTGGAAAATATTAACCAAATGTGCTGGTGATTAGATGCAATGGTAAACTATGTTGAATATGAAGATGAAGAAAATCTACATAAAAGTATTGGATAAGCCATAATGCTTGGTAGATGAGTGACAGAAACAACTTAATGTGGAAAATGCGAAATAATATAAGGAAATAAATAGAATTCAAGTTGCAAAATCTGTAAATGTGGCTAGTGGAATGCCCATTGAACAATGCTCAGACCTCAGCTATTAACAACCTATAAACTTCGTACGTAGTGACTGAGCATATGTAGTCAACTTTGTGTTGATGTAAAGATAGGCAAGTTGTGAGGAGTGTGAAAGCTGTCTGCAAAAGGATATAGATAGATTCAGTGACTGGGAAAATCTTTGGTAGATGAAGTTTAATATGAGAAAATTTGAGGTTGTTCACTTTGATGGAAAGAAAAGTAGAATATTATTTAATGGAGAGAAACTTCAGAATGCTATGGTGCAGAGGACTCAGGGTGTCTGCACACATGAAGCACAAAAAGTTAGCAAGCAGGAACACAGGAAAGCAAATGGAATGTAAACTTTAGTGCAAGGGAAATGGAGTTTAAAAGGTGGAAGCCTTGCTACAACTGAGACGACACCTAAAATATTATATATCATTTTGGTTTCCTTATGTAATACTTGCATTGGAGGCAGTTCAGAAGAAGTTCAATAGGTTAGTACCTGGAACAAAGGGGTTGTCTAACAAAAATAGATCCACTCCATGAGAATTTAGAAGAATGGGAAGTATTATATTGAAATATAGAAATTTCCGAGTGGGTTTAACAGGGTAGATGTTGAGAAAATGTAATTCCTCAAGGGGGAAGCTAGAACTAGGTACAATTTCAAAACAAAGGGTCTCCCATTTAAGATGGATATCAGAAATAATGTTAATCTCTCAAAGGTTGTTACCCCAAAAGCAGTGGAGATTGAATCATTGAATACATTTAATAGAAGGCAGATTTTTGATTGACAAGAGAGTCAAGAGTTAATGAGGGAAGGAAACATGGTAAGTGTAGCTGAAGCCACAATTAGTTCAGCCATGGCCTTACTGAATACTAAAATAGCCTCAGGAATCCAAATGGTCTGATCCAACTCCTATTTTTAAGTTTTTATGTTCTTAAATGGAGTACACAAACTGTGTTTTCCAATGTACAAAGATATACAAGTCAGTAAAAGTCAGCAAGTAATGGAACAAACTTCAAAGGTTTAACAAAAAAACTCCTGGTATTGCATTTAGATATGTGTAATGCATATGGTATAAATATAATGTTTATAAAGTTTTTAGGTTTTTTGACTGCTCTGACTACTGTTGGCAACAATCCTTGGTGACTCAAAGGTTAAAGGTTAAAGGTGAGAAGGGTGTTGGGTGGAATCACTAGTCGGAAGGTGCAAGAAGTTAAAATCTGTAGACAATGACAAAAACAGCTATGCTGATCACGGTTACTGTCAATCTCCAATTTTCACAGGGAGGTGTTATGATGAGAAGGGTTATAACTAATTATACTTTAAACTGTGCACTTAATTCCATGATAAAATGGAATTGGGAGCCTAGGAGGTAATTCATTAGAATTTCTGTCTTGTTATAACATCATGTGATTCATGTTGCCATGGAGATAAGCTTTGGAATTGGAAGCATACAAAGAAAATCAGTCATACCTATTGCAGGGTTTCTAATATAGACCTAAAACTCTCAGACAGAAGTCAGTGTGCAACCCTCTCAGCAGTGAACCGTGGGAGATGGAGACAGCAAGTCCTCATCTGAAGCAGACAAAATACTGATTTTATTCTTCACCATGCAGAATGAGGTGGGAGCTCATGCTCAGTCTGAAAAGATCGAGTTCAAGAGGATTTAAAGGCAGTTGGAAAGGTCGCTTAATGGGCTAGAAGGAGTTAATCTCTTCTGTAGTTCTTTACAGTGAATGTCAGTTCTATGATTAGAAGTTATCCAGCTGGGAAAAGGAAAGGAAACAAGCCATTGGAAATGGAGAATAGTTTTGGACTGATTCAGAGCCACCTGATGAGGAAGCAGCGCTTTGAAAGCTAGTGCTCCCAAATAAACCTGTTGGATTATAACCTGGTGTTGTGTGATTTTTAACTTTGTCCACCCCAGTCCAACACCGGCACCTTCACAACATGTAGCATTTTTGGCAACCTTTACAACAGTTTAGAGTAAAGGTTGCCAATAAAAATAGCATTCAGTTAATGTTGTTTTTAGTTTGTTATTCATGTGAATGTCTTAAAACTGGAGACCATGTTGTCATGGTCCTTGCAGTCATTCACTGAAAATTCAGGGCTGTCATATAAAATCAGAAAGTCTACGTGTACTAGTTAGTTAGATTGAAGTTAGAGTATGATGTATAGTTTTGGACATTCCTTTAGAGGAAGAAGAAGAATCAAAGGAGAAATTCTAGTAGATTTATTTGAATCTCACTTGGAACATGGAATTATAATTGTGAGATTTTATTTTCCTACTACAACTGAAAAGATTTAAGTCTTCAAGAAAATGAAACAAGGTGACACGTAGAGGACATTTAAATGAGAAAATGGGACTCTTCACATAGAAGATGTTTATGATGCAGAACTCTCTATACAAGCCATTGGATAAAAAAAAGACCATTAATTTGAGAAATATTTAAAAATCATGGGGAATATGAAATTACATTATTGATCATGTGAGGAAAAATATTAGCACAAACTTAATGAACCGAATGACCTGTAATATTTCATGGTTCTATTAACATAAAGAATGCACAAAGCAAAAAACCATTTCCCCAATCAGACCTTTTCTATCTGCAAATGTATTTTTAAATATAATTTATAGACTGGACCTCATTATTTAATCTGCTAAATGAGAAAAACCAGCTACATTGAATCACCAATTCCCAAAGATACGCAATTAAATTCTAGAATATCAATCTAACATTATGGCATATGTCTTAACATGTAGTTGCAAAGGCACAGTAGCCCAGGAATAATTGTTTACTACAGAATATTTGATCATGTCTCTTCATAATTATCCTTATCCTTCCTTTTGCCACTGGAAACAGACTCATCTCAGTAAATATGGAGATATACAATGTTAGTTGTATCCTGGCTGCCAATTATATCATTTAATTTCTTAAGATTCCTCGGCAAATTTGCAAAGTTGGCAAAACTCCACTAATTTTTCTTTGGATTGATGCCACTTTAGAGTTAGATCAGTGTGAAAATCATAGCAAAAACAAAGTAAACTCTAGTTGAACTGAATTATATGAAGCTGAACAACATCTGCTTGTTTGCTTATGAGTTATGAGCATCACTGCCAAGACTAGTATTTGGTACCCATCCCGAATTGCCCTTGCAAAGTTTTAATAGAGATTATGGTTTTGGAGGAAAGAAAGCACATGAATTTCATAGCAGATCATTTATTTCATAAATTCAATCCTTATTAGTAAAGCCTCCCGCAATTTATTATTTAAATAAGATTTGCTACAATCAACACAAACCTACCGTTTTCTAATTAAATTAAATATATATCAATAATGCAACATTTCTCACAGAGATTTTGTCAGCTCAGAATAAAACATGTGCACATTGCTGCTGTTGAATGACATTCGAACAATTCTGGGTTTATTGCCAGATAAATTAATCAGAATTACCAAGTCAGTATAAAGCATTGAAACATTTATACAAAAACAAGCTATGTATACGTAGCAGAAGTAATATTCCAGCTAATTGGATTAGGAGTGTGACTTAACCATATAAATTGGTGAAGATTTTAATGACATATTAAAATCATAAGACGAGTAAGGTATGTAGTATTGCTTGTACATTCAGTTACACACCTGTACTATCTTCATAAACTACAGTGATTGTCTTCCACTTGTAGTACTGCACCAAGTCCAAGATAGCTCGACTAATAGATGTATATTCTGGATAGAGATTAACGTAGAATGATTCCTTCTGATCCACAATGCGATGTTTCCAACGTGTCTGAATGTGTGGAACTTCCATTGCGTTAGAGATAGACTGTACTGCACTTATAGAAGAACTGTGAGATGGTCCAAATACTGCTGCTACTCCAAGCGTGAGCTGATCACAAGCTAGTGGATTTAAAAGAAACAATTAAGTTTTATTATAAACCTGATACATATTCTTTCTAATTGAAAATCAAGCTTTTTCAAGGATATAGTTTCAGAAACTAATAACTTGAAATAAAAAGCACTGACCTCTCCTGGAAGCTTCAAAGCTGTCATAAAGATTGATTCTTTGAACATCATATGTCAGGGTGGTATTAGGCATTAGTGTTTTATTTCTGTTTATACTAGTGATTGCAAATTTGAAGGCCATCTCTTCAATGCTAACTGGCTCATTTTCAGTAGTTTCAAAAATACCTCCTAAAAGAAAACAGATAAACATTGTTCAACATGGGCTTTTCTACTTTTTGGGAAAGAAGTGACATGCATTTCATTTCAGCGGTGTAATACATCTTGCAAAGAGACAAATCTTTTGTCGTGGACACAAGGAGCCTAAAATGATGACTCGCAGGGTTCACATGACTGTCTACTGTTGATTCACTTCAGTTAGAAATACTTACTGTCCTGTGTCATGTCAGACAGCAAATACTCCGTTGGAACCAAACTGGGGTACATTAGCCCTAACTGAGTTGGAAAAATTAAAAATTAATTTGGAGTTGAAAGTCTGTGAACAGGAGCAAGGAAAGCCTCAACAAGAAAGGGAACAGTTAGAGCAGCAAGTTGAAGAAAAAGAGCTAGAGTTCCAAGACAATGAAAATGTGCTAGAGTTTCAGGCCCTGAAAGAATTGTAAGAATGAGGAGGGAAAAAAAGGGACAGGGAATTCTAACCAGGCAAGTTGGAACTGGAGCTGCAAGCGCACAGAATTAGAAACTAGACAACTTAAAGCTGCAAGGAAGAATCTCACTCTGCCTAATAATAGCCTAAAAGGCCATGACACTGAAACAGGCTTCAAAGACATAAAATTCCCCATATTCCATAGATGTCCAAGTTAGGTGGATTGGCCATGCTAAATTGTGCACAGTATTTGGGGATGTGCAGGCTGTGTGGATTAGCCATAAGAAATGCGAGGTTACAGGGATGGGATGGGTCTAGGTGGAATGCTCTTCAGCGGGTCGGTGTGGACTCGATAGGCTGAATGGCCTGCTTCGACACTGAAGGGATTTATGATTCTATGAAATTCAAAGACAGAGACATTGAATCCTTCCTCACAGCTTCAAAAAAGTAGGATAGACCATGTTTACCCCAAAAATATGTGGATACTGATGATCTTGGGTCAGTTCATAGGAAAATCTCAAGAGATCTTTTCCACCTTATCTCCTGAATTGATTGCTGTTTTCAAACAAACTAAGGAGGCAAGCTGTACTTACGAACTTGTGCCAGAAGCACAGCAGCAGGCATGAAATTCATGTAAGAAACCTATACAAATATATCTGGGATTTGAAAGAATCAAACAAAATTGTGTTCAACTGATGGATACGATATCTAAAAATAGAACATGCTTGATGAGGGTGAAAAGAGAACTGGTGTTAGGTGAGTTCAAAAATTGTCTCTGACAATAATAACATGTGCCTGAAGAACAAAGTTACCTCTACATGGGTAGCTGCTGTAATGGCCAAGGACTTTGAAGTAAATCACTCCATTGAATCAGAGCAGGCCTAAGCCAGTGGGTCTATATCAGCAGGGAAAGGAGAAAATGAAAGCAGAAGGAAAGGAGCTTGATCGTATTGGGAAAACAGCGAGGTAGCAAAGTGGCAAGACCAATCGCCAACTTTTGAAAGGAAAAATGTAGGCAGCAGAGTTACAGGGCCATACCGTCTGATCCAACATCACACAAAGGAGCATTGTTGGTATATATAGAAAATCACAGGTAACATTTCAGCACAACCCATATCCATTGCTACAAATATAGTCACTCTGTGTGCAAATACCAAAGGAAAGTACAGAAGCTACAGGACTTCATGCAAAAGAGAAAGAACACCCTATGCTTCTGGAGAACAGAGACACTGTTTGCTTGCAGAGACTGCTGGCAGGGGAAGTTGAGGTTTTCCCATATAGGGCAAATTCAAGCATGTTAGTTGAAGGATTAACCGAACAAGGTGTTGAGGTACCATTAGTGAAAATACATTTGAAGACTGTACTCATTACCAGGCTGGTGTCAGTAGAGATGATCTGAAATTTAATTATGCCAGAAGTCAATAATTTGCTTAGAAATGACCTGAAAGGCTAGATAGTGCTACCTTCCCAAAACCTCCATGCAAACCCAGAACTCCAACTTCAGCCAGAATTCATAAAGCTGCAGATGGCTAGAAAGGGTTCAGAAACTCTGTAGGAGACAATACAATAAAGGAAGGTGAGAGTGCAATGAACGAAATTAAACAGTGACAAGAAAAATTCTCAAGCAAGACAACAGACAGAGAGGGAAATGTCCTACTTAGTCAAACAACCTGCAGGAAGTCACTTGGCAAGTAGGAGGGTCAAAGCCATTGAATGGAAAGAGACAGCCATCATCTCTCAGTGTTGAGTTCCCAATTAAAGCAGCAGAAATGGAGACAACTGAACTGAGACCAGAAGGACTATTTAAAACTTCCATGATTGGGATAAGATGATTTTCAAACTTAAAGACAGGCTCAAAATATTGGAGAAGATATTCAGAGCTACCGGTCCAGCTGAGAGTTTCCAATATTTTCTTTCATATATCAGATTTGTAGCATGTTATTGTCATCTCATAATTTGAGGTGTTCAATTTGCCTGGACTTCAATATGCTTCCACTGCATTTCCTTACTTTTCTGAAATTTACCTTTCTGAAATGATCAACCTTTCCTGAAGTGTTCAAGTGCCCAAGTTGAATGGAGTTATTGATATGTGACCGGTCATGTTCTTACAATCCAATCTCCATGGATCTAGTGTGTTTCAAACTCTCCCCCTCAAACAATTCTCTGTCTTTTCAGAACTGGAATCTACCATGTGGTGCCTTTTCACCAATTTAAATTATTCTTTTAAACAAAGGAGCAGTGGTAATCGAGACACTGTGATCTGGCTAATGCAAGTTCTTTCTGGTACTATATTCAGTTGTCTCTCATGGAAAGTATGGTTTGATTTCTACAACCCTGCTCTTCTCAAATACATTACCCTAATTGAGTCAACTCCTGTTACTATTTCTCCATGTCAGTACACCATATATCGCTTTTGAACTTCAACTTCTCCTTATAAATATTATTCCTACTGTGTGGTGGCATTCAATACTCATCTTTCAGTTTCTATTTAAGCTGCACCTTTTTCTGAACCTGCTGTCATATTCTGCAGGTCACTGTGACTTTGTTGATGATGTCTACAATCTACAGTCATACATCAAGTTACCTCATAAACAGGCACGTGCACTGTGTACAAATGTGTCCTCTTCTCCCTTTCTTTCAGAATCAATAGCATACCAGACCGACCCTATGGCTGTTCATCTCTCTTGAAGCTTTAATTCTCCTAATATTCTTTAGTCATCCTCATCTGTTTCTGTTCATTGATGGCTTTTGCTGTTCTACTTAACAGCCTTTCCTTCCGTCCTGATTTTAACACTGGCCCAGGAAAATAGCTATTTATATTCAGCCGGTCCAAAAAAATCCATTCCCATTACTTTCTGCTTTCAGTCTTTTGGTTACTGTCCAGACTGACAATTTTCCTTTAGCCTTGCATGTGGCATCATATATAAAAAAAAATTGATCACCCACAATAACTATAATTCTTACATCAATATTCTCAATTATTGCTCAAAGAACTCCGGTAAGCTTATCAGGCAGAACTTATTATTTTACAAAGCTGTGATCCCTATCCTAGATTAACCCAACTCTGAGCATATATGTAATACCTAATCTATGTCAGAATCTATTCTGCAGTCAAAATATTCAATTTCAAAATACATTAAAACCTCTACATTACATCGCAAGACAAAATCCTGCACCTCAACATCTACCTGCTTCAGTGTCACCATGTGGATTATTCATCTTTGAATCCCAAAGACCAAGCTACTACCTGAAACTTCCAATGACTGAAGTAGTTTTTAAAAAGGGGAAAAAAAACATTTAAAATAGTCATGGGGTAACCTGACTCACATGGGGGTTTGCTAAGTTTCCCAAAATCAATGTGGATTAAGCAAAAGCCAGTCTGAACCAAAATTAACATTTTACCCAGAAGCATGGCAGGTGTCAAAAAACTCGGAGTTCCTACTTTGATTTATGAGAAACTTCATATGTTGGAAACATTGCCTACAATCACCAAGCCTGGGCACAATGAACTCAGTCGACAGAATGAACAAACAGGCTGCCGTTTCAAGGAGCTCTCTTTTTGGCAGAGTTAAAAATCACACAACACCAGGTTATAGTCCAACAGCTTTAATTGGAAGCACACTAGCTTTCGGAGCGACGCTCCTTCATCAGCTGGTAGTGGAGGGCTCAATCCTAACACACAGAATTTATAGCAAACATTTACAGTGTGATGTAACTGAAATTATACATTGAAAGATTGATAGTCTGTTAAGCCTTTCATCTGTTAGGATACAGTGATAGTTTCACTTCTTTCATGTGTAAATCACAAAACCTTTTTTTTAAAAGTTGCATTCTCGGGTTAGCTGTTAACAATGGTGATAGCTAGACAATATGTTGAAGGTGTTGGCCCCCTGTGTTCTCTGTCTATGCCATGATGTTTAGATTGATTCTAATCTAAAAAGTGAGATAATGGAGTTTTGAATAAATTCATGCAGTTTTTGAGCTCAAAGTTCTACATGAATGCATGCAGTTTTTGAGCAAAGTACCATGTAATCCTGCAAGTACAAATTCACCCCACAAAATATATGTGTGCACGTGGGTCTTTGTCTGTCTGTATGTGTGTGTCTGTCTGGGTTGGGGGTTGTGAGTGTGAGAAAGTGTATGTGTGTGTGTGCAATGAGTGCAGAGTGTCTTAAGTCTGTGAGGGGGTGCATGTGTGAGCGTGGGAGTGTATGTGTCTGTAAGGATGTGCATGGGTGTCTGTGTGCGCGTCTGTGTGTAAGTGTGTCCGTGTGTGTGTGTATAGGGGTGCCTATGTGTGTGTAGGAGTATCTGTGTGTGTATAGTGCAATGGTGGTCACCTGTAATGTGACATGAACCCAAGGTCCCAGTTGAGGCCCTCCCTATGGGTACCGAACTTAGCTATCAGCCTCTGCTCGGCCACTTTTCTCTGCTGCCTGTCCTGAAGTCCACCTTGGAGGATGGTCACCCGAAGGTCCGAGGCTGAATGTCCTGGCCCACTGAAGTGTTCCCCAACTGGGAGGGAACCCTCCTGTCTGTTGATTGTTGTGCAGTGCCCATTCATCCGTTGTTGTAGCCTTTGCTCGGTTTCCCCAATGTACGCATCCTCCAAGGTGGACTTCGGGACAGAGTTCAGAGGAGATTTACTATGATGTTGCCTGTATGGAGGGAAGGTCTTATGAGAAAAGACTGAGGGACTTGAGGCTGTTTTTGTTGGAAAGAAGCAAACCAGAAAATGCTGACAGGTCAGCAGCTCAAACAACAACTGTCAGGAATGAAACAAGGCTGTGTCAAATTTGAAACTCTATCTTTCTCTGCACAGAAGCTGTCTTACCTACTGAATATTTCTACCATCTTCTGCTTATATTTCAGATTTCCATCAGTGTGGCATACCTCTGTCACCTAGGCATTTTCTAATATGGCTTTCCCAAAATTCCAAACATACAATCTTGTCACAGCAACAGTCTCACTGCTCAGGAAAGGATTCATTTTTATTTTAGTAGCCTGAAATTGATAATTGCTTTATGCAACTGCCAGATAATTGGCGATAAAAATTATATCATGTGACAATGACGTAACAGCCTGAGGTAAGTGTTGAGCTACACTGAGATCCTCCCAATGCGATGACGTCACACAATATTTTCTAGCTGGTATTGCTCAAATTCCAGTGGAAAGAAACATGATACATAAATGGCCCTCAATAATTGTAATTAAGCCTAATTAGCTGATGTTAATTGTACCTATTGCTAACATATAAAAAAAATCTTGTTCTGCGAGATGAGTGCCTCTTCTTATTAAGTCTTTACAGTGGTCTATCCCCTACCACTGGTAATAGATAGGCCTTTACACTCACCATAGAAAGGAGGATTTGGTGTCCACTGACACTATAGAAGCCTTTATAGACCAGTGAACACTGCAGGGGCTGGAGTGAGTCCTCACCTCAGACAATGTTATTTTAATTGAATAAGTTTCCACTCGAATTCTCCAAGTTTCCAATAAACATTTGATTTTGTTTCTATTACAGAGACTCACTAGGGGCTGTTTAAACTCTTAAATTTTGTTATTTTTAAGAGAGTAGAAAGGAGGATAGGCAAGGGAGAACTACCCAAACCACCAGTGACTGGCATCCAGAAGATACAATATGCTGCCAATGTTAGTATCTGGCAATATAACAAAAGACACATGCACAGAGAATGTGAATGGGTTAAGCAGTAGACAAATAGTCCTCAATGTGTCACTGAAGAATGATAATATGAAAAATGATTTTATTAAAATCCCAATGTTTCTGGAATTCTAAAGGCCTGTTGACATTAAAATTTGAAATGTTAATGAAAAAAAGCCAAACTTTAATGCAGAACAATAAACTTTTTCTTCCTACTTGATTCTAATGTACCTCACAAAGACCTTTGCACATATTACTCTGCAATATTCATGATTTTATTCTGAGATTTTTGCTTCGCTGAAGGGGAATTTTTCTTAATTCAGTTTTGAGATGAGGGTGTTGCTGGCTAGGCCAGCATTTGTGATCCATGCTTAATTGTCCAGAGTGCAATTAAGAGTCAATCACATTGCTGTGGATCTGGAACCGCATGTAGACCAGAGCAGGTAAGGGATGGCAGTTTCCTTCCCTAAAGGGAATTAGTGAACCAATTGGTTTTTCCCAAAAAGAAACAGTGGATTTATGGTCATGAGAGTCATAATTCCAGATTTTTATTAAATTCAAATCCCACCACTGTGGATGGTGGAATTTGAATACCATATAGCATTATAAACACCCTATAACATTACCTGGGTCTCTGGATTAATAGTCTTGTGATAATATCACTAGGCCATCATCTTGCTATACTTAAATCTTGGTTCTCTCTCTCAGAAATATCTGTGGTAATTCTGCTTGACCCATTACGGTGCATTAACAGCAACATTGCCATGAGTTTGAGAAGTGCGTTTCCAAGGAAACTCAGTAGTGTCTTTGTGAAACACCAAAGCGAATGTACCAATTGGATGGCAGCTTAATGCTAAATTGCACTTCCTTATAGTTGGTTGGGAACCAGGAGTGATGTGCAATATATTTACAAGCAGTTATGCTGCAGCAAGCATCAGGTACCTAAAAATAGACCACTGAGTAAAAAAAGGCATCACGCTGTGACTGTGGCAACAATTTCCAAATTATTTTAAATATGACTTCTTTACTTCGTCATGATATACTCAAAATCTGCATCATTTCAATAGACTGATGATTTTGAGAGATTAAAATTATACGTGGCAATTTGCTTTTGCTATTGATATTGCTCATATTGTTTTTCATTTCCTGACTTTTGTCGTGACACTTTTTTGTCGATCAAAGGCAAAGCATTTCAGAATTACTTCCACCTGAATATCTTCTGTCTACAAGAAGCATGAAAACCTTTCTCACTATCCTGGTATCTTTAACAAACTTGTGCTTTAAAAATAAATCAAACTCCAAACACAGCTTGCATTTTTTGTTGGCCTGTGGTTCCTATAAACATTTGCATTTTTACTCAAGACTGAAATCTGTGTGAATGAGTTTGGAGCAGGAGGAGACCGTTTGGCCCCTCAAGCCTGCTCTGCCGTTTAACAAGATCGTGGCTGATCTGATTTCCTGAACACCACATTCGCAAGTACCCATAATCCACTGACTCTCTTGTTAGTCCAGAATCTAATAACCTTGGTGCTTAAGAGTATTCAATGAACTCATCTTCACCGTGTCTCCACTTGGCCAATTGTCAATTTTGGGGAATTTCATGGAAGGTTTCTCTGATGAGCTGGAGTGAATTATCTCACATTGCTCTCCTTACTATGTATGTGCCACACCTTCATGGCAACGCACTCATACTATCTTGGGCTCACTAGCAGTGGAAGTACTTGCTACTGCTGGGACCTATCCAATTCCCACCCCGAGTGCCATATCTAAACCCAGCCTGTGCAACAGAAAATATTCCACCAATAAGGTGGAGAGAGAAGAGACATTTAGTGCGTGAACTACATTTGCCACCTCAGCCCCTGTGAAGAGAGAATATTTGCCTTAATGGGAGAAGATGTTCCAGTACCCCAATTGAAGACAGTCATTGTTGACTTGACTAAAGTCTACTTTCCTTAGACTTTGAGACTTCTCCATTTATTTTGAAGAAGATGCAGTGTGCTTATGTTGTAAATTGCTGGCACCCACAGCAGCATGTGTGAGGCTGACGTAGCATGGTGCTACACTGCAACATAACTGTCCCCTTTAGTGATCGCTGCTGACAAACATGACAAATTGCCTGGTTTTGAGTTTGTGCTAAAAGGCAAGGCAAGACAAGACAGAAATATTGTGAGCCTATGAGTTCTGATTGAGGCAGCAAAATACTGAAATGCAAGTCAAAGCAAGACTTAGCAGAAATATTGTGAGCATCCAAGTTGGCGCAACATGATTCAGCAAAAAGAGAACAAGTTCAGAGCCTGAGTTGCACCTTTGTCCAATCCAGGAGATAGATGCTTGTCCCTGCATGCAAAGTAGCCTGGCAGCAGCATTATAACACAAGGTGTTAGTGCACTTCTAAGTGTAACACTGAAGTGGAAATTGGTATTCTAACTGAGTCAGAGTTGTGCTATAATGTTGTGGTGAGAGGCTGGTTAGAATTCGATATCAACCTCTGTGGACAGTGGAGTGGGGTGGAAGGGAGTTGCAGGCAGTCACTAAGTATGGATTCACTAAGGGAATTCTGGCCAGTGGAGGTCTGGAGCAACAGATGGTAAGCTGGAGCTAGGTAAAAACAATGACTGCAGATGCTGGAAACCAGATTCTGGATTAGTGGTGCTGGAAGAGCACAGCAGTTCAGGCAGCATCCGAGGAGCAGTAAAATCAACGTTTCGGGCAAAAGCCTTTCATCAGGAATAAAGGCAGTGAGCCTGAAGGGTGGAGAGATTAGTGAGAGGAGGGTGGGGTGGGGAGAAAGTAGCATAGAGTACAATAGGTGAGAAGGGGAGGGGATGAAGATGCTAGGTCTGGGGGGGAGGGTGGAGTGGATAGGTGGAAAAGAAGATTGGCAGGTAGGACAGGTCATGGGGACAGTGCTGAGCTGGAAGTTTGGAACTAGGTTGAAGTGGGGGAAGGGGAAATGAGGAAACTGTTGAAGTCCACATTGATGCCCTGGGGTTGAAGTGTTCCGAGGCGGAAGATGAGGCTTTCTTCCTCCGGGCGTCTGGTGGTGAGGGAGCGGCGGTGAAGGAGGCCCAGGACCTCCATGTCTTCGGCAGAGTGGGAGGGGGAGTTGAATATCTGCTCTAACTTTCATGTTGGCTACTGTCACCATCTAGTTTCTCCCTACTGTGTGGGAGAATAGCAAACTACATCTAATTGAGATGAGATTAGTAGTATGGAGTTGTTACGGAATGCAAACAGCACCCTTTGCCACTCGCTCGTGAGATTCTCATCTCACTGTTTAAATCATTGCTGGAAAATAGGACATTTTTATCTCAATGTCGAGAATCTCACTTTCCCAGTTTCTCCTTATTTTTCCAGCTGGCTCACTATTGCCCTGTACTTACCCTGTCAAGACACCTCACAATTTTCTATGACTTAATAATATCACCTCTCATTCTTTTAAATTCCAATGGAAAGCTTGTCCCCCAGCCCAGATATCAGTTAAGTGAGCTTTCACTGAGCTGCCTCAAATGCACTTACATTTTTTTCTCAAATGAGCAGACCAAAAGTATAGACATTAATCTAGATGTGGTTTCACTAACGCTCTACAAATTAAAGCAACCACCCCACTTATTAAACAAGAAGATTCTATTTGCCTTTTACTTACTTAACATAATAACTTGTGTCATTCAGGACACGCAGGTTCCTGTGTTGCAGATTGCTGCAATGTATCGCCATTTGCCGAGGACAAGACTAAAATACAGGCCACTAGACTGGATGGGATTGAGGTTCACAAAGAGGAGGTGTTACCTATTCTGGAAAGTGCAAAAAAAAGATAAATCCATGGGCCGGATGGGATTTATCCTAGAATTCTCTGGGAAGCCAGGGCCTTTGGCTTTGATCTTCATGTCATCATTGTCTACAGGAATAGTGTCAGAAGACTGGGGGAATGCAATGTTGTTTTCTTGTTCAAGAAGGGGAGTAGAGACAACCCTGGTATGTTTAGACCAGTAAGCCTTACTTCAGTTGGAGGTAAAGTGTTGGGAAGGTTATAAGAAATAGGATTTATAATCATTTAGAAAGGAATAAGTTCATTAGGGACAGTCAACATGGTTTTGTGAAGGGTAGGTTGTGCCTCACAAAACTTACTGAATTCTTTAAGAAGGTGACCAAACAGGTGGATGAGGGTAAAATGGTTGATGTGGTGTATATAGATTTCAGTAAGGCTTTTGATCAGGTTCCCCATGGTAGGCTATTGCACAAAATATTGGAGGCATGGGATTGAGGTGATTTATTGGTTTGGATCAGAAATTGGCTAGCTGAAAGAAGCATGGTGGTTGATGAGAAACGTTCATCCTGGAGTTCAGTTACTAATGGTGTATCCTTGGGGGCCACTGCTGTTTGTCATTTTTATAAGTGACCTGGTTGAGAGTGTAGAAGAATCGGTTATTAAAGTTGCGGATAACACGAAGGTCGGTAGAGTTGTGGATAGCGCAGAAGGATGTTGAAGTTTACAGAGGAACATAGATAAGCTACAGAGCTGGACTAATGTGGAAAAGTGTGAGGTGATTCACTTTGGAAGGAGCAACAAGAATGCAGAGTACTGGGCTAATAGTAAGATTCTTGGTAGTGTAGATGAGCAGAGAGATCTCGGTGTCTAGGTACATAGATCCCTGAAAGTTGCCACCTAGGTTGATAGGGTTGTTAAGACGACATACGGTGTGTTAGCTTTTATTGGTAGCTTTTATTGAGTTTTGGAGCCATGGCGTCATGTTGCAGCTGTACAAAACTCTGGTGTGGCTGCACTTGGGGTGTTGCGTAAAGTTCTGGTCACCGCATTATAGGAAGGATGTGGAAGCTTTGGAAAGAGTTCAGAGGAGATTTACTATGATGTTGCCTGGTATGGAGGGAAGGTCTTATGAGGAAAGGCTGAGGGACTTCAGGCTGTTTTTGTTGGAAAGAAGAAGGTTGAGAGGTAATTTAATTGAGATATATAAGATAATCAGAGGATTAGATAGGGTTGGACAGTGAGATCCTTTTTCCTCAGATGGCGAGGGGGTATGGCTTTAATTTGAAGGGTGATAGATATAGGACAGATGTCAGAGGTAGTTTCTTTACTCAGAACGTAGTAGGGGCATGGAATGTACTGCCTACAATAGTAGTGGACTTTTCAACTTTAAGGGCATTTAAATGGTCATTGGAAAGACATATGGACAAAAATGGAATAGTATAGGTTAGATGGGCTTCAGATTGGTTTCACAGGTCAGTACAACATCATGAGCCAAAGGGCCTGTGCTGCGCTGTAATGTTCTGTGCTCTTCTTAATAATATGCTGTTTTTATCCTTCCAAGTGGACAAATTTATAACTTCCCACATGTATTCCAGCTGTCAAATGTGTGCCCACTGTCTCAATCCTTTGTAGACTCTTTACATCCTCTTCACAACTTATTTTCCTGTCTTTGTATCATCAGCACATTTAGCAACTGTACATTTGGTCCCTTCGTCCATGTCATAGATACAAAATACAAATAACTGAGGCCCCAGCACTGATTCCGATCGTACACTACTTGTCACTTTCTGGCAACTCAAAAATGACCCATTTATGTCCATCCTCTGCTTCCTATTAGCCAAACAATTCTCTATGCATGCTATTATGTTATCCCTGTTACCATGTTGATCTTATTTTATGTTGTAACCTTTTGGTGGAGCACTTTGCCAAATGCCTTCTGAAAGTCAAAATAATGTACAACCATTGGTTCCTTTTTATCTATGCTTCCTATTATTATTTGAATAATTTTACTTATGCAAAGAATTCCAGTATATTAATCAAACATGACATATCTTTCACAAAACCATGCTGACTCTGCCAGATTACATTACAATTTTGGAGAAGATTTGTAGCTCAGGTTGTGGATTAGGTTGTAAGTTTGATCAATGAGCTGGAAGGTTTGCTCCCAAACATTTCGTCACCATGCTAGGTAACATCGTCAATGAGCCTCTGATGAAGCAAAAGCGCTGGTGTTCTATTCCGCTCTCTATTGCCTCGGTCTGTTGAGGTGGATAATATCATTTCCGCTTCTTTTTCTGAGAAGTGGGTAAATGGGGTCCAAGTTGATTTGTTTGTTTTTTCTGATAGATATTTTTATTGAAGAAAATATGTTTTTTAATAATATATTATTACAAACTTACAAAATAATACACACAAATGCAAACATTAATATACAATTAAATATTAAATAAATAATAGCCAAAACATAGCAAACAAAGAGAAAAGAAAAAAAAAACACTCAACTAACTACTAATCTAACTTATAACTAACCAGAACGTATAATAAAATATCTTACATTACTCAAAAGGAAAAAAACCATAATAATTAAATAATGAGGTATATGCTCAGAACGAATTAACATCAAATCATAACAAAACCAGTATTCGTACAGGCTTCCTCCCCCTGGGGGTCCCCGGACCAGCCAGTACTGTTACCACAACTAGATAAAAACCCTTGACAAAATGACCAAAATATCTGTATCTATATAGTTCAGAAAGGGCTGCCATATTTTATAAAATAATTCAGTTTTTTTGGTGCACCATATTTGTAAGGAAGTCAAGGGGAATACATTCCATGACCAACCTATACCAATTCAAAAGGCCTGGATGGCCCTCAGCTACCCAGTTTACTAAGATATTTTTCCTTGCACAAAAGGAGAGAATGGAGAATAATATCCTCCTGTGCATATCCAGTGAAGGCAGGCTTGAAAAGCCCAGGAGAAGAGATACTGGATCCACCCTAATTTCTGCTCCCAAGATTTCTGTCAGACCATTTGCTACTCTGACCCAGTATTTGCGGATCTTGTGACATGTCCATAAGCAGTGTGTGAGAGTGCCGATCTCTATTTTACATTTAGAACACATTGGAGGTGCTCCTGCCCTAAATTTTGCCAATCGTTCCGGTGCTATATGAGCCCTATGGAGTTTCTTTAATTGAATGGCTTGGGTTCTATTACAAATAGAGATCTTTCTGGCATTTTCCCAGATGTCGTCCCACATTTCTGAAGAGATTTTCAACCCCAATTCCTGATTCCATGTTTTAAACAATCCTTCCATGTCTTCTGATACTTCGTTATGTAGTGAATGATAGAGAGTGCTGACCAAGGGTAAACCCATTGGCCACAACTCTTTTCATTCCCTATCTGATTTATAGGAGCAATCTAATAACGTAGTCTTCCTCTATACGTAATCTCGAATTTGGAAGTACCGAAAGAGTTTCCATTAGGTAGTCCAAGTTTCTGGTGTAGCTGTTCAAAAGACATCATAACCTCCCCATCGAACAGATCCCCTAAGCAGGAAATACCCCTGGACCTCCAGGATTTAAATGTGGTGTCTGTGAGCCCCGGTTGAAAACCCCATGCTCCCACTATAGGAGTATAAGGGGAGGTTTTTTGTGAGTTGCCCTCATTTTGCCGCATTATCTTCCAGGCTTTAATTGTGTTTAATACAATAGGGATTTTACAATAGTCCATAATGACTTTCATTTTATCTAAAAATAGGAGATTAATAAGGGGACACTTTGCCTGACGGCCTCGATGCCCATCCAGATTGATTGCGGGTCACGCGAGACCAAATCAGCTATGTCGCTTAATAGAGAATCAGCTGATACTTCCTAACGTCTGGAAAATCCAGCCCTCCCCTTGCTTGTGGAAGCTTCAGCTTCTTTAACTTATTAAGTGACTGTCTATGATTCCAGATGAAAGAACCAAGCCAACCATATAGTTTGTGCAATGCTGGCCTCGGTAGCCTCACAGGGAGCATTCTCATAAGGTATAGGAGACGGGGCAAGATATTTATTTTAATTAGAGCTATTCTGCCTTACCAAGATATTGTGAAATTTATTTTGTAACCTGCCTCACAGCGCCAGAGACCTGGGTTCAAATCCTGCCTCAGGCAACCGTCTGTGTGGAGTTTGCACATTCTCCCCGTGTCTGTGTGGGTTTCCTCCGGGTGCTCCAGTTTCCTCCCACAGTCCAAAAATGTGCAGCTTAAGTGAATTGGCCATGCTAAATTGCCCGTAGTGTTAGGTGAAAGGGTAAATGTAGAGGAATGGGTCTGGGTGGGTTGCTCTTCAGAGGGTCAGTGTGGACTTGTTGGGCTGAAGGGCCTGTTTCCATACTGTAAGTAATCTAATCTAATCTAAAACCTGAGAACGCACTAAATAAATTAATTACTTGGATCAGGCGGGGCACGGACATCAAAGGATTACTAAGAAAAAGGAAAACATCATCTGCATAAAGGGTAATTTTATGTTTACCCGTACCAACCCTCAGAGCCATTATATTAGAATTAGCCTGTATAGCTTTCGCTAGTGGCTCAATTATTAGCGTGAATAGCAACGGTGAGAGAGGACATCCCTGACGACAGCCCCTACCCACACTGAAGCTATCCGAGCCTAAACCATTGGTGATCACGGCTGCTTTGGGGTCATTATACAGTGTTGAGGCCCATTTAGAGAATACCTTTCTGACACCGAACTTTTCCAGTGTGTAAAACAGGTATGACCATTCAACCCGGTCAAATGCCTTCTCCGCATCCAACAAGACTTCTATTCCTGGTATTCTTTCCTGATGGCAGAATTGAATCACATTCAAAACCCTTCTAATATTATTAGATGATCTACGACCCTTGATAAACCCTGTCTGGTCCTCTTTTATGATGTGTGGTCACACCCTCTCCAACCTCAATGCTAATGTTTTAGAAAGAATTTTAAACTCTACATTTAACAAAGATATTGGCCTGTATGATGTGCAATCTTCTGGGGCCTTTTTCTTTGAGAATGAGAGAGCTATTCGCCTCTCTCAGCGAAGGGGGGAAGCAGCCCTGACCATATGAGTAATTATATATGTCTATAAGTGGACCAGCCAGTACTCCTGTAAACTCTTTGTAGAATTCAATCTGGAATCCATCTGGGCCAGGTGCTTTACCGCTCTGAAGCTGCTTGATTGCGTCAAGTACTTCCTGGGTTGTCAGGGGAGCATTCAGGATCGACACCTGTTCCAGGGTTAAGTACGGAAAGGCCAAGCTTTTAAAAAAGGACTCCATCTTCTTAGCTCTGTTTTCACAATCCTGCAATTTATACAAATCAAAGTAAAACTCTCTGAAGATTGCGTTGATCCTTTTATGATCATGAGTCAAAGTATCAGCACTTTCCCTAATGGACGCAATAGCTTCCATTTGTTTTGTTTCCTTGCAAGATACGCTAGGTATCACCATATTCATATAATCTTTGCTTTGCAAATAATATTTCCCTTTTTGCCGTTTGGGTAAGTGTAGTATTCAGGGCTGTCCTAAGGGCCGTAATCCTTTGTAATTTAGTAACAGAGGGCCTATCATCATACGCTGTCTCAGCTGCCTTCAAGCAAGCCTTGAGTAGACGCTGTTATTCTCCCTTTTGTTTTTTCTGGGTCGCCGAGTATGAAATGATCAGACCCTGTGCATAGGCCTTAATGGTCTCACCGACGGGTTACTGGCCATACCTGAGTTAATTTCCAAAAAGGTTTTGAATTCTTGAGAAAAATATTTTATGAATTTACTATCCTGCATTAAGAAAGAATCCATATGCCCCCAATGTCGGGGGGTCGCTTCATTGTCCCTAGTCTTGATTTCCATGTACACTGCAGCATGATCAGAGATAATTGTATTACCAATTTTGCAGGATAGTATGGAATTCAGAAAGGTAGAGGGAGCAAAAAACATATTAATCCTAGTGTGACACTTATGTGGATTAGAATAAAAAGAAAAATCTCTGCCTTGCGGGTGAAGGCACCTCCACACATCTACTAATCCTAGCTCCTTATTCAAATCCGCCAATTGTCCGAATCGAAGAGATATACCCACAGTACTCTTGGGTATCTTGTCTACCTCCGGGTCCATAATACAATAAAAATCTCCTCCTATAATTGTGTGATGAGCCCCAAAAGCCATCAGTTTGGAGAATGCTTCCATTATTAATTTGAAAGAGTGTGCCAGAGGACAATAAAGATTCAAAATCCCATACTCCTCTCCATTTATAAGGGCTTTGATCAGTATATACCATCAAGATTCATCCTTTATCTAACTTAAGATTTTGAAAGGAAGGTTCTTCTGAATGAGAATGACTACTCCCCTACTTTTTGAACAAAAAGATGAAAAGAAGGTCTGATCAAATCCTCCTTGTTGTAATTTCAAGTGCTCTTTACCCAGTAAATGTGTCTCCTGGAAGAGAGCTATATCAACCCTTTCTTTTTTGAGGTTTGATTGTATTTTCTTTCTTTTGATTGATGAATTACTTCCCTTGACATTCCAGGTGCACCACTTAATCAAATGACTAACCATGATCGTCCTTGCAAGTCCGAGACCCCCCGGGAGGAGGAACTCCACCCAAAACACCCCGAGAATAGACCATAGAAAATTCACAAAAATAGAAATTCTTTAATGCACTATAAGCAAAATATAAAACACATTTAAAAAGAGATTTTCCCCCTTGCTCCCAGAGGACATCACTTCCTGTCAGTAAACCCATCGTAATCTCTCCCAACTAGCACCCCACCCTCAACCCAGGCACCACATAGTAAAATAAAGAAATTCCAGTGTACTATAAAGTTAAATTGAAAGTGAGCTCCCCACCCCCACCCACACCAACACCTAGATACATTTAGTAAAGATAATACCAAATATAAGCATATAAAACTATAAAGTTACAATCTCAGCAGGTAATAACTAAGTATAATAACAGAAAAAGAAAACCTCGCTCTAAGAAAGAAATGAGGTAGGACAAAGCAAATGCCCTCCCCCACACGAATCAACTAAACCACCCGGTCTATATAAATGAAAAGGAAATCGCTTACTGGAGAACAAATAAGACCCCCTCCCTACCCCCCGGAGACAATATTAAAGAATAAAGGAAACAAGAAGTAAAAAAAGGGTAGACCGGGGGAGGGGGAGCAAAACAGCATCATTAACCACACGGATTAATTCTTACAGTCTATTTAAGAGAGTCCAAAAATTCTTTGGCCTTCTCCAGCGATCCAAAGTTATAGACGGATCCTTCGTGACTAAAACACAGCGTCGCTGGGTAACGCAAGGAATACTGGATGTTTAAGGCCCTTAGACGCTTCTTTGTTTCATCATACGCACTCCTCTTGCAGACCAAAGCTTGGGAGAAATCCTGGAACAGCATAATCCTAGATCCTTTATGTGTCATGGCCTGGGGATCTTTCCCGAGGGTTCTGAAGGCTTCCAGGAGCATTTGCTTCTCTCTGTAACAATGAAGCTGGAACAAGAGTGGGCGGGGGTGCTGGTCTGACCCAGGCCTGTGTATAGCAACCCAGTGGGCCCACTCTACCCACACCTGGTCTGACCCAGACTCCAGCTTCAACATCTGAGGGAGACACTGCTCGAAAAACACTGCAAGCTGGCCTTCCTCTTCCCATTTGGGAAGGCCCAGCAAACGAATATTTGTTTGGCGACCCCGATTCTCGAGGTTGTCGATGTGTTCTTCTAAGGCCCGTACTCGTTGTTCGAGAGTCCAGACCCAGCCCACGGCTGACTCTGCAGCAGCTTCTGAGATTGCAGCCTTTAGCTCTGCCTCTCCAACGTGATGTTCGAGCTTTTCAATATCTCGGTCATACTTTTGCAGCACGACCGAAAGTGATTTCCACCTGGACCTAGATTCCTCTATGAAAACGTCGATCTTCTCCTGCAGCCACCGTAGGTAAGTCCTCCGAGGCAGCCGCGGATGTCTCTGCTGTTGCTGGAGGGGGACGTGATGGGGGAGGGGCTCCTGCCTGCTGCGAGCTGCAAATATTCTTTCCTTTAGTCATTTTAGCATTGCACCAAACTACTCAAGCTTGATGCAGAATGACCAAATGAATTAGGTAAAAGTTATTTTGAATGGTTTGGAAGGTGTGGTGGAGGTGGGTAGCCCACTTTGCCCAAGTTTTGGGTGGAGTACTACAGGCTCAGACTTGCTGGGTTGCCGCCATCTTGGATCTTCTCCTTTTTTTTGTTAATGGAGTTCTGGTTTGAATGTCAGGCCTCTAGGAATTTGTGTGCGTGTCTTTGTTTAGCCTGTCCCAGATGAATGTATTGTCCCAGTCAAACTGGTGTCCTTCTTGGTCTGTGTATATGAATATAAGTGATAGTTGGTCATGTAGTTGAGTATCTGATCTGTGTGTGTCTCTTTCCTGTAGACACTGGTCTGCAGCTCTCCATTGGCTGTTCATTCTACTGTGACATCTGGGAAGGAGAGTCTGTTGTTGCTCTTTTCCTCTATGGTGAACTTTATACCGGTAAGGATGTTGTTTATGTGTACAATGGAGAGCTACAGACCAGTGTCTACAGGAAGGTCACACACACTGACCAGATACTCAATTACAGGAGCAATCATCCCATTACCCACAAATGGAGCTGCATCAGGATATTATTAAATGAGCCACAATACACTGCAGCACCCAGAAACTACAAGAAGCTGACGATAAACACCGATACAAATATTCAAGAACAACGGGTATCCAATAAGCACTTCAGATACATCAATTCCTACACAACAAACCTAAACAAGAAGACACAACAAGCCCAGAGACCTTAGCCACACTACCATACATTAACGATATCCCAGAGATGATGACCAGACTACTCCAGCCTCTTGGCATCATGGTAGCCCACAAGCCACTGCTGCCTCGCAGTGCCAGGGATCCGGGTTCGATACTAGCCTCGGGCAACTGTCTCCATGGAGTTTGGATATTCTCCCTGTGTCTGCGTGGATTTCCTCTGGGTGCTCTAGTTTCCTCCCACAGTCCAAAGATGTGTGTGTTGGGTGAATTGGCCATGCTAAATTGCCCATAGTGATAGGTGCATTAGTGGGGAGTAGGCGAATGGGTCTGGGTGGACTACTCTTTGGATGGTCGGTGTGGACCTGTTGGGCCGAAGGGCCTGTTACTGCACAGTAGGGAATCTAATCTAATCTAATGTCTTTTGGTGGCTCGTTGGTGGGCATGTATCCTGGTGGCTAGTTTCCTGCCTGTCTGTCCAATGTAATGTTTGTTGCAGTCCCTGCAGGTATTTTGTATATGATGTTCGTTCTGCTGGTTGTTAGTAAGGGATGCGTCAAAATCATCAGGAGCTGTTTCAGTGTGTTGGTGGGTTAGTGGGCTACCACGATGCCAAGAGGCTGGAGTAGTCTGGTCATTATCTCTGAGATGTCTTTAATGTATGATAGCATGGCTAGGGTCTCTGGGCGTGTTGTGTCTTCTTGTTTAGGCTTGTTGTGTAGGAATCGATGTATCTGAAGTGCTTATCGGGTACCCGTTGTTCTTGAATACTTTGTATAGGTGTTTATCCTCAGTGTCTCGTAGTTCCCGGCTGCTGCAGTGTGTTGTGGCTTGTTTAATAATGTCCTAATCCAGCTCCGTTTGTGGGTGTTGGGATGATTGCTCCTGTAGCTGAGTATCTGGTCAGTGTGTGTGACTTTCCTGTAGATGCTGGTCTGTAGCTCTCCATTGTACACATAAACAACATCCTTACCGGTATAAAGTTCACCAAAGAGGAAGAGAGCAACAGACTCCCCTTCCCAGAATATCAACCTCTGAGAAAAAGAACCGGAAGTGATATCACCCACTACAACAGACCAAGAACACAAATAATAAGTGGGACAGAACACCAGCACTTCATCGGAGGCTCACTGAAGATGTTACCTAGCATTGTGACAAAACGCCTGAGAACAAATCTTCCAGCTCAGCGAACTTACAACCAGATTACATCACATTTTTTGAAGTGCTCTGCAATAACCTCAAAAACAGACTCTAGAACACTACCTCTGACTGATTAGAGGCTAACTGGCCTGTTGGTTCCTACTTTCTGTCTCCTTCCTTTCTTAAATAGAGGAATTACTTTTGTTTTTTTTTAAGCTGATGAGATCTAGCCAAAATCGAGAGAGTTTTGGAAAATTAAAGCTAATGCATCTACTATCAAGCAGCCACTTCTTTTTACATTCTAAGATGAAGTCCATCAGGGCCAGGAGACTTGATAGATTTTAATTCTAATAATTTTCCTAGTATCTGGTGCTTCTGTTTTTTTTAAGCTCCTCATTGCCTTTCACCTTTTAATTCACAATCGTTTCTGGGATATTTGCTTCTTCTACAGAAAAGGCAGAGGGAAAATATCTGCTCAACTTATCTCCCATTTCCTTATGTTCAATCATTAATTCCCCAACTCACTCCCCAGATGACCCTCTAGAAATGTCATTGGGCTTGCCCACAGTGAAAACACTGGTAACAATTCTATCTGCAGATCTCAGTTGCCCAGTCCCTGGTCTCATATTACTTTTGTAGTTACATTATTCTGATATAAATGCTTGTCAGCTAGCAGTTTTATATTTTACAGTAGACTGGATTTGTATTCCTCTGGGAAGAAAAGAAAATGATTTAATGTAACAGAACCTTACTGGAGTGCCCAAGACCTTCCATGTGACAAGATCACACAGATGTACTTTTTCTCAACAGAGCTACAAACAAAACTGTTACAGCTAATCTAATTGTGGTGCATATGGATACTAGTCAAAAACGTGGTTAAATATATTTCCCATTGCAGTAGTTACAAGACTACAAATGTACTTGAGCTTCTCAGAGGTGCAGTTAATGACAAAAAGGAAACTGGCTGCCATCGAATCTTTATGGAAGAAAATTTATAAGGTTTATGCCTAACAGAAAGGAGAGGAAGTTCTTGAATTAAAGAACACTATATTATGTGTCAAGGACGATCCAACATGCATCATAATGGGTAAATTGTTTTCCAACTGTCGCTGCTGTTACTTACAGAAATAATTTGTGGTTTAATCAATTTCCAGATTAAGGGATATGATTTACATACTACAATATTTTACACCAGTTAAACACAATTGCACTTGCTGGACTTTTTTTAAAAATGAAGTATTGAAGATATACCTGAGCTGCAATTGGAAGAACTTTGCTGGCTAAGTAATGGTGATACATGAGCATAATGCTGTCCTTTTAAAAAAAACCCTCAATTTAAAAGCTGTAGTGGAACTCTGATTTTAAAAGATGTAATGCTGGAAAGTCGGAAAAGATGCCAGTGAATAGGAAACTAAATAGCAGTTCAACTGTTCACAACATAGTGGTCTTTCATCAGGTCAAGTGCTTCACCTCAAACAATAATCCAGTTTTGTTTCCTTTTCAGATGTTGACAAAGGCACTTTGCAAATCTCATTGCATTCCATTTTCAGAGAATGACAGAGGAAGCCATTTGATACATCATTACAGTGTCAGCTATTTGGAAGAGTTATCCAATTAATCACACTGCACAACATTTGCTCAGTGCTCTGTATTTTTTCCTCCTTCAAGTCCCCACTTCCCTTTTGAAAATGACCATTGTATCTGTTCCCACCACTCTTCTAAGGAGCACATTTCAGCCCGTAACAACTCACTGTGTAATTCCTTTCCTTATTAGCCCCTCCCCCCAAATTATTTTGTAAATTGACTTTAATGAATGCCCTCTCAATGACCTTCTTGCCCTGGAAACAGTATTAATGCATTTAAATCCATTACTTTCATAACTTTGACATCTTTCAGCAAATTTCTACTCAATCTTCTCTGCACTGAGGAAACAGCTTCTCAAGTCTCTCCATCTGTATGAAACTATATAATGGTGAAAACTTTGCTTCCAGCTAAGAACTGAAAGAAACTGCACTCTTTGAATAGGTGGATTAGATAATAAATCAATAATAGTCAAAGCAAAAATTCAACAAAGACACAGCCAATCGGTATGATAAGTGTTAGTTGTTTGTAGAGGCTACTAGAAGAAACTTTTTAGTTCAAGTCTAAAAAGATTGATGTTTCCATCTTAACACAATCTGAAGAGCGATAGGACTGTAGGGTACTGAACAGAATTTAGTAAGTCTGTTCAAACTATGCACAAATGAGTCTACTTTAAAAAAATTGAAACTCTGGAGAAAATATAAAGATTTAGAAGGCTGCCAGATGAGAGATCATACTGCTTCGGAAAGATGTACCATATTGAACCGAATTCTGTAGAAAAGACAAATTTGGAGGGTGACTTTATAGTGATCCTTCAAAGGGATTGCATAGGATAGATGTAGTAATTGAGGCTAGCCCGTATTCTAGATAACTTTGAATTCTTAAAGATGGCCTTTCCTCTCTCTTGTCAGCCAAGACTCAAGTTCCTTTATGCACCAGTTTCATTCAGGCATACACAAGAGAGAAAACGATTCAGTCAAACTGATTATAATGTTCCTAATTCAATTCCAAGCAAATGCTTTATATTTCATGAACATTGATCACATGACCAACTGATTTGCTTTGACAGCTGTCCAATTGAGACCCTTCATGCACTGTTCATTTAATAAACATGTGATCACTGGCCAATTACATTGACGTTCATTACACTGACCAGTTGCAGTTACATACACCATAGGAATTTGCTGTCATTTCTTATTCCACATAAGTACTAGCTACATTTTCATGGTATCTCTTAACCCTGTTTGTGCCAGCCAGTCAATTATAACATAATGTCTTCACTGATTTTGGCTGCTTGCATATGAACCTTGTTGTATTTCCCTTGTCACAGCCCACCCCTTGTGAAGGGAATTGGCTTGAAAGATTGGAGTCTGAACTGTTTCCTGGAGTCTTGTCTATGAGGGCCTGGCAACTGTGCCACAAGAGGTTTAATGACCAAAGCACTTGTTAAAATCATCTCACCACTCAAATAACAGACCACCAATCTCTCATACCCATCATTTGCTCAGCAGCATTCAGTGGAACACATTGCTCCAAGTGCCTCATCTCCCATTGATCTCAGCCTCATACTCACTTCTTACTGCTCCCTCAACATCCAGAATGCCACACAATAAATGACACTTGATCCTTTCTGTTGCACAAGAGGGTGGTGTATATTTGGAAAAAGATCAAGAAGACTGGCATAAGACAGCCACTGCTTCATGGGCAGAGTACTATTGAAGAGATGGTGCTGAGAACCATACTGCCAGCCACAATAACATTCATGGCATTGAACATTCCCAAGGCTACTGAAGGTCACTGCAAGATTCAGCCTAGTGTCCCTCTTAACCTTCTCCTCAGCTTTGTTCCTGAGATGTGTCATAAAGTGGAAGTATAGAAGATATGACCATGGACCTCCTTCTAATCCTATTTGTTATGCTTTCAGTATCCTAAAAACTACCAACTGATCAGCTGCAATGCACTAGAAAGAAGAGAAAGAACAGCCCTCACCAGGAATGAAGAGTCCAGTTCCAATGTGGCGCAGGGTATTGTGCAGAGCTAGAGCCTATCTTTAACTCTGTTGGGATTCTCAACTCCATGGCAGCAGCACTTGCAATTCCAACAGTAATGGAGTATCTGGAGGCTCAATGATCAGTTTCCATGTTAGACAGAAAGCACCTAACCCCTTAGTGCAGCAATAGAATTCAACATATGCTAGCCTCTAAAAACTCACATGGGACATCTCAATGCATCAGTGGAAGCTCTGAGATCCATTCTTGTTATTTTGCAGACTCAGACCACAGCGAACATCGTTGCAGAACTCATGTTCAAAGAAACATGCAGGCCCTCAGGGCAGCTCAGCAATGTGTTTGACATAAGATAAATGGGATCGCTGAGGTACCACACAATGGGAGGGATGATGGTTCCCTCAAGCACAGAGAAGTAGCCCTCCCGCAAGGCAACAGCACTTGTGCTCCAATTGCTGTTACTCTGCATTCATCATTGCTGTTGACTCTTAGTCAAGCTGTGGCCACCGATTGTTAGGCTCTCAAGGCCCTTAACTGTTTTAGTTCATTCTGCATGGTCTTCCGCAGTTTCCCAAGAATGAAAATTGATGCATTCCAACAGCCATGATCTAGTCTTTGCAGGAGTACTGTCGAGCAGAAATTTTCAGTCTGTGAAGTCTCTAAGGTGAGAGAGTTTGTGTAAAAGTCTTCAAGCTGTCAGAACTAGGTTTAGGTCATGAGAACTGGAAAGAGCCAGTTAGGTAAAAAATTAAAGAGTTAAGATACAAGTAACATTTCATTGGCATTCTGGAAAGAATTATTGCTGGGAAACAGGTTGAAACTTTGTTTTGCTGTTTATGTTAAGAAGTTTCTGAATTCTAGCTTTTTCTTTTATTCTTTTGTGTTATAAAGTTGTGTACTTTTCTTGGAGGACATTGGCAGTCTCATGTGAATATGCTCAGTGACTAACCACAATGGTAACCTACTGCAAAAAATTAAATTGCTGATTCACCAAGCCAGGATTTATCCTGGGATCTGACTATCAGTTAGGCTCATAACAACTGAGGGAGTCTTGGCAGGGTAGGCATTTATTGAATGTAAGAGAGATCTATGAATTTTTAGGAATGAAGTTTGTGGAGGTACTAGGCATACAAGTGTTGTAGAGAAGTATATTACACAAATTAGGCTGATAAAATGACTCTGAATGTTGCTAAGACTTCAGGGAGTAGAAAAGGTAAAGTGGATTGATTGGCATCTTTGACAAAGGCTGCATTCAGAGAGTTGGCAGATAAATTGCTGGTAGGAATAAAGCAAAGACCTTATAAGGATGAGATTCATAAAGGGATTACCCAGCATTTAGTGCTAAAAGGCGCTGGCATTGACAAGGTCACTCCTATGTTTAGCTAAGATTTAGTTAGAAATGAATTGGAAGAAAAAGAGAAAGTTCTGTATTTTCTAACCATAAGCCATACTGGATGTAGGTTTGCTCACTGAGTTGGAAGGTTCATTTTCATGTGAGCAAACCTACATCCAGAACCTCAACCTGAGCTACAAATCTTCTCAAAACTCCATAAGCCATGCATCTGACAGAAACAAAGGAATGTTTTGGAGGGAAGTTTCTTCAAGAATCACATTTTCCAGTGAAAGCGTGACAAATTTCAGGAATTCCTATTGCAATTTCAATTAGAATTCCCAATCTACTCACTGGATTGGTAGACTGCCATCTTACATAAAGCTTCCTACTGAATGTGAAATGTTGGCAGACAAGCAGATGTTTATGATGGAGATTTCACTTGACTATTCAAAATTAAGAATGTGATTCTGAGCCTGAATCAAAACATTTTTTTCTAATTTAATCCAAATATAACATAAAAGAGTAATACCTTTGTCTACTAAACTATTAACTTATGAAATACGTAACTATCGGGACAGGCAAATATGGACCCAGTTAAAACATTGAGAGAAACAGGGCAGACCCCAAGGCACGAAAGAAGGGGAGCTGATTCATGCCTTCTCATATGGGAGATTACCAGTTTGGGGTATTGTACTTGGATGTCTAACAAACTCGGGAATCTTAACTGGAGTCTCTTTGTTTTGGGTGGGAAGGTGAATTGCTGGTGGAATAAAAATGTTAAGACCCAAAAGAAAGTCAAAACGAGTCGATTGTAAATCAATAATGCAAAGTATTTGCACTCTAAAACAGCTGTTTCCAGTTTCTCTCTCATTAGTTTCTTATATAAAACACTTTATTTAAGACACTATTTATATAACCAAATCTACACTCAGATGAATGACTAACATAAGTGAAATGAGTTAAACTGACTGTAGAATATCCAGCATAATGCTTGTCAACAGGTAGAGGCTCACCTCAGAAGTGGAATGAAAGTACTGTGGCTCTGTTATTTAATGAAAAGCTGTACATGTCTCTCACCAATCATGCATGGAAAACATTATCCTTTTAAAACAAAACTTAATTAAACCTCGTGGCATCTGTGCTGTGACTTTATTAAACATTGCACTACCAGAGACAGAATGAAATATTTTTCATGATTGAAAGTAAAGTGGATATTCAAATATTTTAGCATCATGAGGAAAGATAACAAATGGAAAACATCATCATGAATCAGCATACCAGAACTGACACAAATAAGATCAGTATCAAAGTAATTTATAATTAATAAGTAACTTTTTAGTTTTGTTCCATTGGCAATGGAACAGAGATATAATGCCTTTATATGCAATAAAATCTACAAAGAATGAAAAGTATTCAGCCAAAGACATTTGTGAAAAAATAATAAGAATCTAAAGAAAATTGAATACAGCTTGCAGCCAAGCTGTAATGACAACCGAAAACATTAAGGATGGATTTATGCTTTGTCAACAAGATTGGTTTTCAGAAAAAACCTTTTAAGTCTGGCCATTCAGGCTACATAGAATTGTTAACACTTCAAAGTAAAATACTTGTCGTGTAACAAAGAGATTCCAGTTAAGATTCCCTAGTTTGTTAGACCTCCAGATCCAATACGGGAGACCCTGGCCACACGATGCCTAGAGGAAGAGCGCCTCATCTTCCACCTAGGAACCCTCCAACCACACGGGATGAATGTAGATTTCTCCAGCTTCCTCATTTCCCCTCCACCTACCTTATCTCAGTCCCAACCCTCGGACTCAGCACCGCCCTCTTGACCTGCAATCTTCTTCCCGACCTCTCCACCCCCACCCCCTCTCCGGCCTATCACCCTCACCCTCACCTCCTTCCACCTATCGTATTCCCAGCGCCCCTCTCCCAAATTCCCTTCCCCCTACCTTTTATCTCAGCCCGCTTGGCACACCAGCCTCATTCCTGAAGAAGGGCTTATGCCCGAAACGTCGATTCTCCTGCTCCTCAGATGCTGCCTGGCCTACTGTGTTTTTCCAGCACCACATTTTTCAACTCTGGTACTCCAGCATCTGCAGTCTTCACTTTCTCCAGATGCAATACCCCAAACTGGTAAACTCCCATATGAAAAGGCATGAACCAGCTCCCCTTCTTTCTTCATCCAGTCCCTTGTTTGTTCACAATAAGGTTAATAAAATAGGATCCCTTCCCTTGTAGATTTTTTTCCCCAGATCAAAAGAATACTCTTTACAAAAAATGTTTTGAAAAGGAGCCAATTTCACCAGCTTTCATGAATTTGCAAAAAAAACCCTGATGTTATGAATTATCATACAATAGAAGAAATATTAATTCAACACACATATGCAAAGGTTAGAAGTAAGAGACAGGTTAAGAGTTAGAATTTTTAAAGAAAAGTCAACCGATCAGTCTCTGAATTGTTTGTGAAGAGCAAATAGTTGAATGCTGCAAATATTGCAGTGGAGGTTCCCAGTTGCATTGATGTTGATAAGTGATCAGTTAGCTTCACAAACCTTAATATTAAGGACTGGTTGAGAACCTGTAGGTCTGATGTGTTTTGAGTGTGACTGAATTCTAGTACTCTCTTAAATGATTTGCAGCACTTGGAATTAGAAAGAGTCTTTATCTGAGACACAGAATGACCAAGAGACAGCTCTTCGACTGTGACCTTCACAGCACATTAACATTCAAAAGCATTCAGTCCCACTATTCCACTTCAGTAGAGTTGTAACCAACTTTTTAACACTTATCCCAAGAAGGAGAGATAGTCAGCCCCCTCATTATCTCTTCTTGTCTGTCCCTGTTTGAAGTTTCCCTGACGATGTATATATGTGATATTCCATTGGCTTCATATAGGATTTAGCTAGTCACTGAACTTAAGTCTACACTATGGAAGACACAAAGTCACAATCAAATAGGCAGTGTATAATAAGGCAGTATCTACTATTGGCTTCTTAAGATTTGTATGCAGAGTTAGCAGGATCCAAGATATTCACAAAGTTGGATTTGTTCATTACTTAGACACAACTGAGTGTAATTTTTTTGTAGAAGAACCTGTAAAAACAATATACATTGGAATTAAATAAAAGCAAATTACTGCGGATGCTGGAATCTGAAACCAAAAGAGAAAATGCTGGAAAATCTCAGCAAGTCTGGCAGCATCTGTAAGGAGAGAAAAGAGCTGACGTTTTGAGTCTAACTGACTCTTAAAGGGTGAGTTAGACTCGAAACGTCAGCTCTTTTCTCTCCTTACAGATGCTGCAATACATTGGAATTAATAGTTTAAAAAATGTTGACAAATACTTAAGGTTGTGATCCATCATAATAATCTGGAAAACAAACCAACGTTGACATTTACTGAAGACACTAGTCACGCATGGAAACTGGTTTAGTGTGATTTTTCGATTCTATCTGGAAGTTCTGTGGCTGTTATGTTTGGGGAAAACTTATAAAGAGAGATATGGCCATATTACATGTTGATGTTATCATGCACTCGGCACACTCATAGTTACATTAGCCTGCTTACTCCTTTCAGTAATGATCTTCTATTCTGTTTTCAATCCTTTCATATGCCTTTGTAGTTCTTAATTTCTGCAAATTTATTAATCTGTATTTTCCATGTATGCTCCCAGTTGATTATCTTTTTACACTTAGCTCACATGCCATTTAAATCTTTCTCCTTCTCCTGGCTTAAGTTCAATTGCAAAATTTAATTTTTTGTTACACAACGATAATTGTCTTGAGCAGACTAATAAGCAAACATTTCAGAGTATGGATTTCATTCCATCCATACTAATGTGCTTAATATGTAGTTGTGCCAGAAATTTGTCTCTCTCAGAATTGGATATTAACACCCTGTAACCCCACTTAATGCATTCTTGTTCATTTGATAACCCATTACATCAATTGTGAAACAGTTTCAATAACTGACTTGCACATTAAGTTAAACTCTGCCAAGTATTCAAAGTCAGATTGCAGTTCTCTCTGAGTTGCAGCGAAAGTTTTAAGACCATAAGACCATAAGACATAGGAGTGGAAGTAAGGCCATTCGACCCATCGAGTCCACTCCGCCATTCAATCATGGCTGCTGGGCACTTCAACTCCACTTACCCGCATTCTCCCCGTAGCCCTTAATTCCCCGAGACAACAAGAATCTATCAATCTCTGCCTTGAAGACATCTAGTGTCCCGGCCTCCACTGCACTCTGCGGCAATGAATTCCACAGGCCTACCACTCTCTGGCTGAAGAAATATCTCCGCTTTTAGTTTCAGTGAGTGAAAATCCTCATCCATAAATGCCTCACAAGACTTATCTGAGCCTTCATGTTCCAAAAACCTTGATACTCAATATTGTAAGCTTGTTATAAGAGATGTCCAACCCACCACTGCATCTTTAGTGCTGCCATTGTTGGCATTGAAGACCTGGGACCCAAGAGAACTTCTGCAATTTATGATCTGTACCTAGAATAACATTTCTGCAGCGCAAAAGCTGATCAAACTACTTGATTCTGAAAATGATTCTAAACACTTCCTTTTCTATTTGTGCTACTGCTGCAAATAATATGGGAATCTCTTGACCATCAGTAATGATATGACTGATCACTGCTCCAGCTGCAAAATTCGAAGTATCACATGTAGCTTCAAGTCACAATTTTTGTAGAAATGAATGATTAATACTTAACTGGTCAGGCTTCTTTGACATAAACATAATCATCTTGATATACTAGATGATTTCCACTTCATACCTTTCTTCAACAACTCATATAGTGATATTAACACCATTGCAAGCTCAGGCACAAATCAAGAGTAATATTGAACCATGCCGAGAGGACATGTAAGCAAGCTCAGGTCCAGGTTGGATCTTTAAGCACTTAAACAGTGTAGAAGATGCTTTTTAGTGATGAACGATCATCCTGATTCCACAAGCAAACCAACACTGTTTGCAAAATCCAATCCAATGTAGCTGGAAAGATTTTTGCCGAAGAAATTGTGACACTATTGTCTCTCTCAATTTACACTGAGCTGTGCTCGTTGGATGCTGCCTGAACTGCTGTGCTCTTCCAGCACCACGAATCCAGTATTTGCTTTCCAGCATCTGCAGTCATTGTTTTTACCTGTGCTTAAGTTTGGCAAATCCAACTTTGTTAATATCTTAGATCCTGCTAACTCTGCATACAAATCTTAAGTAATCAATAGTAGATACTGCCTTATTATACACTGCTAGTCGATTGTGACTTTGTAGTTCTTATGTAGTGCTATGGTTTTACTGGACACCACTACAGTTGGAGTTGGCCAATTACAGTAGTCACATTTTGGAAGCACACTATTTTTCTCTAGCTTCTTTAGTTCCTCTTTAACCTGGGATTTGAAAATTGAAGTAATTGGCCTAGGTTTCTGTTACAACTGAGTTGGCAGGCATAAACTTAGTCCTTTCCTTGTTCTGGTCCACCACTGGTTACAACAAATATTGAATTTAAAAGCTAAGTAATAGTGCCAATTGCATGTGTATCAGACTGCTTATAGCATAGTGTCAGGAACAAATCAGCCAGATTCTCTAAAACTAAAGAAGAATATTGTCAACAAGTTTAATCTGTGAAAATATATAAACTAGCTCTCTTGAAATTACACACACATACGCGCATACACACACACATGCTGAGTGACCTTAAAAGTATTTGGCCAAATATCAGTTAAGTTTAGAAAGAATATAAATATTGATGGATTGGTTTGTTGAATAGGTCATTCTGGACGCAAGCCGTTGGTTCTGGGGTTTTTTTCCTGACTCAGTTATAGCTGGTCGAATTCACTTTGCTGCTTCACATTCAACAAGTGTTGACAGATTGCAAAATCTTCTTTAATAACCCTCCACTTGTGGAGATGCAATTTTCCAATGGGTTTTCAACTAACCAAATGCAATGGGAGGGTTTTTAAGGAAAGAGAGAGAGGGCAAAAGCTGTTGTTAATGAGGCAAGTTATTTTTGTGTTTAAATCTGAAATCATTTCTCATCCAGAAACTGGGTCTGGTGACCTCCTTTGAAAATGTTGCAGATTTGATGTCCCCATTCAAGCAGCTTATGTTCTTTGTAAATGCAACAATGTTGCTGCTGTAACCAGTATCTTTTGATTAGCAAAGTGTTCCTGTAATTAATCCAAGATATATGGGTTCCATTCTTGAGTCAGTTCCCAAGTCAATTTGCACGCAAGTCAGAATACGACGCAGGAGAATATAAAATAGCCTTTCAGAAACGTTCACTTGTAGAAATTTTAAAATTACACCCCTGTATGTGGTTGCATTTGTAAGTATTGTAAGAGTTGTCGTAAGGGAGATATTCGTAAATAGGGGGGCCCATGTATGTCTACACAACTGTACTGTTAAGTAATATTTTAAATAATACACTTTTATAACACTTTTATTCCTAATGTTATTGGGGCTGATTTATTTATGTGTTTTCACAGCAATTCACAACTGTCTTTGAAAATAATGCTGTAGCTACACCACATCTGACCAAACTCTTATTGTCATCACAGCTTGAAAGAATATGCTTCTAGTCTCACTTTAGCTTGTGAAGACTTGTCCAAGAATATTGGTATGTGGAAACACCAAACCAAAACACTGGGTAACTTTAAGGACTTGCCCTTACATCGAACATTACTCTGCATGTTTCTGACACCTCACCAGGATAGCTTTTCAATTAGTGCTATATCACTGAATTTGTTTTTGTATGTGTTTCTACTCATGGTTAAGTAATCTGCAGTTATGTTGGTACATGTGTTGCTGTACTGTTGGCTTACTCAGGCCATTAGGAAAAGCATCTATCATTTGAGTGACTTCAGTGGTCAGTTAAGCTTTAATGGCAGGAGAGCGTAGGACTCAATACCTACTTGCACTTAACACTTAAAAAGATTCTTAAGCATAGTTTCCATGGTTCCCAGGTTGTCAAGTGGGTGCTCCAGCATCTTTATTAAGATGCAACTTTACAGCAGAGCTGAGTTCTTGTGAAAGGTGAAAAGTTCCAGCCATGTGAAACTGTTGATATGGGTCTCACACCACTACATTTAGATCCCTCAGGTGGATCAGATCATGCCCTAACATTTCAATAATATATGCAACTTTGACTTGGAAGTGCCAGTGTTAGACTGGAGTGCATAAAGTTAAAAATCGTACAACACCAGGTTATAGTCCAACGGATTTATTTGGAAGCACTTGCTTTTGGAGCACTGATCCTTCATCAGGTGGCTGTGGGGGTTAAGACCATGTTCACAGAATTTATAGCCAAAGGAGTCCAATTTCATGGAGATGTGATACAGTAAACAATCTTAGATTAAATCTTTCATTTTTTATAATGGGATAAGCTGGTTTCTGTTCTTTAATATGTAAATCCCAGAAATTCTTTTAACTTACATTGTCAAGATAGCTCAGATATTTAAACAAAAGGTGTGAAGTCTGTCTGTGTCCCAATGTTATGCCAGACAGACAAGTCCTCTGCATGGTTTTACATAATTTTACATGGATTCATGCAGTTTTTGAGAAAAATAAAAACAAATTCTGTAAAAACAAAGTCACCTCATAAGCTTATTTGTGTACACAATTAGGAGCACCAGGTTGAGTGGGCATGTGAGTGTGCGTGTGGATGTGAGTGCACGTAATAGAGAGTGCGTGTGTATATGTGTGTGTGTAAGCTTGGTAAAGTGTATGTGAGTGTGACACGGTATTTTCAAGGATGCGTGTGTCGGTGTGAATGCAGGGGGTATATGTGTGCACATATGAGAGAGAGGGAGGGTGTGTGTGTGTGCTTGTGTGTGTAGTGCAGTGAGGTCATGACAGTGTGACATGAACCCAAAGTCCCGGTTGAGGCCATTCCCATGGGTACCGAACTTGGCTATCAGCTTCTGCTCAGCCCTCTGCGTTGTTGCCTGTCCTGAAGTCTGCCTTGGAGGACGGTCACCTGAAGGTCTGAGACCAAACGTCCTGGACCGCTGAAGTGTTCCCGACTGGGAGGGAACACTCCTGCCTGGTGATTGTTGTGCAGTGTCCATTCATCTGTTGTCGTATCCTCTGCTCTGTCTTGCCAATGTACCATGCCTCAGGGCATCCTTGACTGCAGCATATGAAATAAACCACGCTGGCCGAGTTACATGAGTACTCACCGCGTACATGGTGGGTGCAGTCTCCACTTGTAATGGTGTTACCCATATCGATGCTCTGGAATGTCTTGCAGCGGCTGCTGTGGCAGGGTTGTACGGAGTTGTTGTCCTAAAGGCTCAGCGGTTTGCTATGAATCATGATCGGTTAAAGGTTTGGTAGTTGTTTAAAGGTGAGAAGTGGAGGCGCGGGGAAGGTCTTGGTGCGGTGTTCATCCTCATCGATAATGTGTTTCAGTCTGAGAAGAACATGGCATAGTCACTTGGCATCCAGAAATACTGGACAACGAAGGCACCCTGTCTATTGCAGCCTGTGTCTGTGACCTAAGGAGGTCATTACAGTTTCTTGCTGTGGCACGTCAGAACTGGTGCTCGATGAGTTGAGCATCGTACCCTGTTCTTATGAGGGCATCCTTGAGCACTTTCAAGTGTCGACCATGTTCCTCCTCATCTGAACAGATCCTATGTATGTGAGGGGCTTGTTCATTGGGATGGCTGTTTTAATATGTTTCGGGTGGAGTCTAGAGAAGTGGGGCATCATGAGGTTATCTGTGGGTTTGCGGTAGAGTGTTTCCTGATGAAGGGCTTTTGCCCGAAACGTCGATTTCGCTGCTCGTTGGATGCTGCCTGAACTGCTGTGCTCTTCCAGCACCACTAATCCAGAATTTGGTTTCCAGCATCTGCAGTTATTGTTTTTACCTGAGGTGCTGAGGTGCCCATCCTTGATGGAAATGCATGTGTCTACAAAGGAGACAACTATTAAAGAGTAGTCCACTGTGAGTCTGATGGTGGGATCAAACTCATTGATATCACTGTGTAGTTGTTTCAGTGATTCCTCGCTGGGTCCAGAGGAAGAAAATATCATCAATGTACCTGGTGTACAGTGTTGGTTGGAGATCCTTGCAGAAAAGAATCTTGTTTGAACTTGTGCACAAAGATGTTGGCATATTGGGGTGCTGCAAATTTGGTTCCCATACTGTCCTGCGTGTCTGGATGAAGAACTGGTTGTCAAAGGTGAAAGTGTGTGGTCAAGGATAAAGCGGATGAGTTGTAGACGGTGCTCGGAGATTGGCAGTTGTTGGTGTTGAGTACTGAGCCTGTTGCTGCGATTCTGCCATTGTGGTGTAGAGTGCTGAAACATTCATTGTTACGAGGAATTTTCCCAGTTCGACTAGTCCATGGGTGCTGAGTTTGTGTAAGAAATCTGTAGTGTAGTGACAGAAGCTGGGGTTCCCTGTGCACTGGGTTTCAAGATGCCTTCAACATCGCAAGAGAGGTTCTCACACAGAGACCCATTACCTGATATGATAGGATGTCCTCGTGCATTGGTTTTGTATATCTTTGGAAGGCATTAGGAGTCGCCTACGCAAGAGGTACGTGGGATGAGGGCATGTAGGGAACTCTGGAGGAATGGATCCAAAGTTTTTAACTCTCTTAAAGGTACAGTACACCCACATCTTCATAACACCTCCCCCTTAATAAAAAATGAGTCATCATAATGAAAAGATGGCTTCACATTTTTTCCTATTCTTTAAACACATTACCCTAACATACCAATAAGTTCAAACTATATTCACCTTACCTTCTTCCTATATAACTGCATTTATAAATAAATACAAATCTCATCTAAACTTTATCAGTTAAATCTGAGATGATGCATCTGCAATTACATTCTTACAACCTGCAAAATGGACTATTTTAAAATTAAAAGTCTGTAACATAAGATTTCAATGAAATAATCTCATATTCTTGTCTTTAAAGTATTTTAAAAATGTAAGAGGATGGTGATCGATGTACATCACCATCTCCGACACATTGTTTGTGACATACACATTGAAATGTTGTACGGCCAGTACCAAACTCAATAGTTCTTTTTCGATCGTGGAGTATTTCCTTGAAGAAGATGTTGATCTTCTTCGAAAAGTAACCTACTGGCAGTTCAACCCATCCTCATCATCCTATAGGAGTACAGCTCCAATTCTTATGTCACTAGCATCAATGGCAACTTTAAAAGTTTTTGAAAAATTTGCTGTAGTTAAAACTGGTTTGGTGGTTAATATCAATTCCAAATGGTTGAATGCCTCCTGGCATCGTTCTGTCCACCAAAACTTTGTGCTCTTCTTCAGCAAATCGGTTAACGGTGCCACTACACTGCTGAAGTTTGGAACAAGCTTCTGATAGAATCTGCTGAGTCCTAAGAATCGAAGCATCTCTTTCTTCGAGGTTGGTCGTGAAAATTCCTCGATGGCCTTCATCTTTGCATCCCGTGGGGTCAACCTTCCATGACCAATGCTATATCTCAAGAATGTCACCTCTACTTTCACAAAATCAGTTTTATTTAAATTTATCACCAGTTTTGTTTCTCGTAATCGTTCAAAGAGCTCTGCCAACTGTGTGATCTTTCCAGGACTTACTAAAAATTATTACATCGTCCAAATAGACCGCACAGTTTGTTAACCCAGCCACAATGTGGTGGTGGGTTCTTTGTTCTAAAGGACATCACTTTAAACTGATATAGCTCATTTGGGGTTACAGACGCAGAAATGTCTTTTGCCGACTCTGATAAAGGTACCTGTCAGTAGCCACGCAATAAGTCCAACTTGGTGATGTAATCAGCTTGTCCGACTTTCTTCATACAGTCCTCCAATCTAGGAATTGGATACGAGTCTGATTTTGTAACGACGTTGACCTTCTGATAACCCATGTAAAATCGTTGAGTACTATCTGGTTTGGGAACTAAGACGATCGACGATCTCTCCTTGCTCTGGCTTGGTTTGATGATGTCCTCACTGAGCATGGCCTCCACCTCCACTTGGACCTGTCTGGCTTTGAAAGCATTAAGCCGAAGGGGTGTTGTTTATCGGTGCAGTATTCTGTACGTCTAATTCGTGTACAATAGCATTAGTCCTCTCCATCTGATTTTTACATATGTCCTTATACTATAGTACAAAATCTTTCAACTGCGTTCTATGCTCCTGAGACAGATAGCTTACTAACCTATCCTGCTCCTCAACAACTTCTTCATTTTTTAATCTATTTTGAGGCATTTCAAAATCCACATCATCTGGATTTGGTTTTATTATCACCTGCGACTCACCTAACATTTGGTATGTATGACACGTACAGCAAAAGGTAACCACATCCTGGTGCATTCCAGGCCAATTGAACGTTTTTGTACTTTGGCTTGAGTCTTTTGTATGTGTATGTCTGTATGTTACCGGCAACACAATCTGGTGCACTTCAGCCCATTTCTCCTCTGTACTAACCTGCCGTGGTTTCCATTTCCATCTTAGGATTCTGTCTTTCAGATAGTAACCCTCTGCCTCTTTTTCAGAGTACACATCCACATATATATCTTTTATCATCTTGTCTTGCTGTTGCAAGTCCCTTAGCCTTTCAGGACTAAAATCTTCTGTCTGCCCCTCTCCCTGTTCAGGTTTTTCCTGCACCATTACGTCAAACAGGGTATCCGCTAACTGAACCTCAACTCCTTCATCTTTCTCTTTACTGTTCACTTCGTGCTGTGACTTTTGATAGTGGGATCTGGTTACCCACACAGTCTGGGAAGATACCAGCATATTTCTGTTTTAACACCTCAGTTTCTTGGTCTTCCTTGGGCTTCTCCACAACAAGGGGTGTCACTCCCACCTTGGATCATGCCAAATCATTCCCAAGAACAAACTGAATTCCTGGAACTTACACTCTGTCAATCACTCCCACTGTAACTTCCCGAGTCTTGAGTCAGCACTCCAACCTGATCTTATGTAGGAGAAGTTTCTGTCTTCTATTTGATAAATTACTACACTCTCGGGAAACAGATCAGAAAGATTGCATATTTGCTCATCCCTTACTATCAGCAACTGGTTAGATCCTGTATCTCTCAAAATTATAATATCTTGTCCTTCTCCCCCTGTTCTTTCTGAGTAAACTTTACTGATAGAAATGAATTTTTTGTAGAGATCAGGTACTATCTCCATGTCCAGCCCATGCCTAGGCTGTGCACTGTCCTACAGCTCCTTGACTCTTCTTGGGGTCGCCTTTACTACCTTCACTAATGCCACAAGCTTAGCTTCTTTTATCTCATCTTTTCCCACAATGCCTTTCTTTAATGACCAGCACTGTGTCTTTACATGTTCCACTTTACCACAGTGAAAACACCTGAGGCCTTTCACCTCCTTTCCACACTCTTGGGCGCCTTTTTTATCCTGTGATAAATTCTTACCAGAGCTCTCTACTCTTGGTTTTGTAGTGAAGGATCTCCCCTTCTCCCATGTAGTGGACTAAGCCAGATGACTCAAGCATTCTTAAGCAGGCAGCTCAAACCATAACTTTGGAATTTGTTTCAGTAAGTCTGCGGTGAAAATTATCTGGATTAAGTTAGCTAGGTTGACTTCTAGATTTTAAAACATACAAATATTTATTCACAAAATTACACAATCAAACACAAAGAACAGAATAAAGAACCTCTACAGAACTCAACCTATCCAACTACACTTAATTATGCTATTCCAAATATATACAGCAGTCCCAATAAGCAAACCCCCTTTAAAAACCAGTATAAATGGAACTCATGCTTACAGGTTGCAGGTGAAGGGCAGAAAAGAGAGACAGAGAGAGTTTCTACACAACTCCCTGTTGAACTTCCAACCAGCTCAAGACTGAACTAAACCTGCGCAGCCAGAGAGCTGACCACTTCCATTTCTTTATACAGGTCACTTCTAAAACATGACCACTTTGGCCTTAAGTCTCATCTGTTTACATATTTTAAAAATGCCTCTCAAAATCCTTTTCATTTACATACCAAACCAGACTGATCAGACCCCTGTTTCGGGCAAAAGCCCTTCATCAGGAATGGAGGCAGGGAGCCTACAGGGTGGAGACATAAATGGGAGATGGTGGGCATGGGGAGAAGGTAGCAAAGAGTACAATAGGTGAATGGGGGTGGAGATAAAAGTGATAGGTCAGAAAGGAGGGTGAGGGAAGGTAGCAAAAAGTACAATAGGTGAATGGGGGTGGGGATGGAGGTGATAGGTCAGAGGGGAGGGTGGAGTAGATAGGTGGGAAGAGAGATTGGCAGGTAGGACAGATCATAGGGACAGTGCTGAGCTGGCAGGTTGGAACTGGGATAAGGTGGGGGGAGGGGAAATGAGGAAACTGGTGAAGTCCACATTGTGGACTTGTGTGAGGTAGTTCTGCTAGCTTTTAACTCTCTTAAAGGTCCAGTACACCCGCATCCTCATAACAGATGTCCATCAAGGATGCAAACCTCAGCACCTCTTTGTACCGCAAACCCATGGATAACCTCACGATGCGCCACTTCTCTAGCTTCCACCTGAAGCATATTAAAACAGCCATCCCTATGGTCAAGCCCCTCGCATACACAGGATCTGTTCAGAGGAGGAGGAACATGACCAACACTTGAAAGTGCTCAAGGATGCTCTCATAAGAACAGGGTACGATGCTCAACTCATTGACCGCCAGTTCCAACGTGGCACAGCAAGAAACTATAATGACCTCCTCAGGAGACAAATACAGGCTGCAATAGGCAGGGTACCCTCATTGTCCAGTACTTCCCAGGCACCGAACAACTATGCCATGTTCTTCATAGCCTGCAACACTTATCGATGAGGACGAACACCTCGCCTCTACTTCTTACCTTTAAACAACTACTAAACCTTTAATAGATCATGATTCATAGCAAACTGCCAAGCCTTCAGGACAACAACACCGTACAACCCTGCCACAGCAGCTGCTGTAAGGCGTGTCAGAGTATCGACACGGGTAACACCATTACACGTGGGGACACCTCCCATCATGTTTGCAGCGAATACTCATGTGACTCGGCCAACATGGTCTATTTCATATGCTGCGGGCAAGGATGCCCTGAGGCATGGTACATTGGCACAACTGAGCAGACGCTATGACAACGGATGAATGGACACTGCACAAGAATCACCAGGCAGGAGTGTTCCCTTTCAGTTGGGGAACACTTCAGCAGTCCGGGACATTTGGACCTTCGGGTGACCATCCTCCAAGGCAGACTTCAGGACAAGCAACAACACAGAGTGGCTGAGCAGAAGCTGATAGCAAAGTTCAGTACCCACGGGGATGGCCTCAACCGGGACCTTGGGGTCATGTCATATTACAGGTGACCTCACTGCATATCACACACACACAGTGACCTCATTGCATAACACACACACACAGTGACCTCACTGCATAACACACACACACAGTGACCTCACTGCATATCACACACACACAGTGACCTCATTGCATAACACACACACACAGTGACCTCACTGCATAACACACACACACAGTGACCTCACTGCATATCACACACGCACAGTGACCTCACTGCATAACACACACACACAGTGACCTCACTGCATATCACACACACACAGTGACCTCACTGCATATCACACACACACAGTGACCTCATTGCATAACACACACACACAGTGACCTCACTGCATAACACACACACACAGTGACCTCACTGCATATCACACACACACAGTGACCTCACTGCATATCACACACACACAGTGACCTCATTGCATAACACACACACACAGTGACCTCACTGCATAACACACACACACAGTACCCTCACTGCATATCACACACACACAGTGACCTCACTGCATAACACACACACACACATATCCCCTGGACTCATACTGACACATGCACTCTCACACATCTCCTATCACACTCACACACACACTTAACCAAGTTTACACAAACACATATATAGTATACACGCACACACTCACGTGCACGTGCACTCGTATCACGTGCACTCACATCCACCCGCACACTCACATGCACACTCAACCTGTTGCTCCTACATGCGCATACCTATAACTTATGGGGTGAATTTGTTCTTGCAGAATTATGTTTTATTTTGCTCAAAAGCTGTATGAATCCATGTAAAAGTCTGTAAAACTATGCAGAGGGTTTGTCAGTCTGAGATAGCATTGGGACACAGACTTCACACCTCTTGTTTAAAAGAAGTTCTGGGATTTACATATTAAAGAACAGAAACCAGCATATCCCATTATAAAAGATGAAAGTTTTAATCTAAGATTGTTTATTGTATCACATCTCCATGATATTGGACTCCTTTGGCTATAAAATCTGTGACCATGATCTTAACCTCCACAACCACCTGATGAAGGAGCAGTGCTCCAAAAACTAGTGCTGCCAAATTAATCTGTTGGACTATAATCTGGTGTTGTGTGATTTTTAACTATACCCAACTTTTGTAGTTTAATCCTCAACATCTCCTGCATGTTTTAAATTTTAGGAACACGATCATAGTGTAAGATGATATTATTGTTAAGTATTATGATAATGGTAAACACGGACTATTGACATTCAACTTCCATTGTTTTAATACCTGAGACTTTCATCAAATGATGTTATAAAAGAATAAATACTTACCTAAAATAGCTTTCATGATCACCCGACCACAGTCTGGGGCAAATGTGAAAACAGTGCGAGAAATACAAAACCCACCTGTGCTGAAATTATTATTTTATCAAAAAACTATGAAACCAGACAAATAAATACAAATCTCATCTAAACTTTATCAGTTAAATCTGAGATGATGCATCTGCAATTACATTCTTATAACCCGCAAAATGGACTATTTTAAAATTAAAAGTCTGTAACATAAGATTTCAATGAAATAATCTCATATTCTTGTCTTTAAAGCATTATAAGAATGTAAGAGGTTTGTGATCGGTGTACGCCACCATCTCCGACACATTGTTTGTGACATACACATTAAAATGTTGTACGGCCAGTACCAAACTCAATAGTTCTTTTTTGATCGTGGAGTATTTCCTTGAAGAAGATGTTGATCTTCTTCGAAAGGTCAGTGTGACGAAACTTGCATATCTTTTTCAATTCACACTTACATGATAAATTCACATATTGGGAGGTGATAGGTTGCCTGTGGCATATTTAGTTTGAAGAACTATAGTGCAGACTCAGAACTATACAAGTAAACACATGAATAGTTGCTTTGAGCTGCAGAGAGCAAAAAAAAAGAATTGATAACAGCAAGAAGTTAGCATTCTCTCGCTCCCTGTCTTCCTCAACCTCAAAATAGAAAAAAAACAACTTGGACCAATAACCAAGATCTGCAGACTTTGCAACTGCTGCAGAAGGGTCAACAATTAAACAACTGGCCTCAGGTTGACTATCTAACATCTCAAAGATTCCTAATTACTTTTTAAAAAATAACTGCATAGGCTATTCTGTCTATACTAGACACATATTTCTATTTAAGCATATGGCTTATATTTGTGTGATTATTTTATGGTGTATTTTTATTATTTTTTCTCCACTCAAGTACAATTACTAATTTTTGATCTAGTTAATTATGTTTTAATTGAAATGAGATAGCTGCATGCTAAAAAGTAAATATTCATTGCAACTGACCATCAGGGGGTTCAAAATAGCAGAGCTGATTCCTCCTCCTCACCCAGTCTTAACAATAGTAGTTTGTAAGCCTAGACTAACGACCTTGCAATTGCAAGTTTTCGTATTAGAAAGGCCAGGCAAGGCACTACTTTAATCTTCAATTCTTGTAACTGCTATTCTGTCTTTTCAATGAGGATTTGAAGTCAAACGGTGAGAATGTTGTCTGCATGATTTGAAATCTGCAGTGTGTCTACTGAGTGGTACGCTTTGTGAAATATGCCTATTATTCTTTAAGTATCAAAGATCGTTGCCCAGAAAAGTGCTGTTGTCAACTCATCATTTCCACATATTCCCTCATGTACATAAACAAAAAATAAACAGCGCATAAATGTAGAAATAAAATCAGTAAATTAATATATTAAATGATTGATTTGGATCGTAATTTGGACACCGCACAACAATGTTAACATGATGCAGTAAAATAGTATGCTAAGGTATGCTACATAATAGAGTTAGCTGATACACTTTGACACTTAGCCTTGTAAGGAGGTAACAGAATAGATGACCAGGCACTCAGTAAAAGAGATTTGTTTTAAAGAATGTCTTGAATGAGGAAAAAAGAAATTCAGGCAGGGCAGCTTAGAGTCTGGGCAGCTGAAAGCAGAGCCACAAATGAAAAAAAAGTCAGAAAATTGCAAGAAGCTGTACATAATTGTAACTTATCACATCCATTCATTATTAAATGCAATTTTTATTGATTAGTACATTAAAAATCCATGAAAATTTTGACAGTGTAAACTGTAACAACATTGGAATAAACAAAAATGCTTTGAAATGAGCTTTGCAATTTAATTTATTGAAAGATGAAATGGCACAATCGTAACCTTGAAATTCATGCAATATAATGAAGCAACTCTTAAACTTTTGTTTATTGTGTTATTTTCTTGCCTTTTGCTGGCATTTAATGATATTGGCATTGTTAAATGCTTTTAAAAGCTGACATTCGAATGATAGAATGACATTCTAAAGAACACTTGGGAATGAGCATTTTATTAAATGCATTTGCTCTGTTTCTATCAGTTAATAACAATGTATTTCTTTGATGGGGACGAGGTGTTTGCAGGATCTCAAGTGTAAATTATTAGAAATTCTACAAATGATATTACACCATTTAGGTTAAAATGTTATTTGATAGGATATGCAGAAAATCCTGTTTTGGGTCAGAGTCCGTATTAAATAAGAAATGCAAATTACTTTTGCAAAGAATAATCCCCCCCACCTTCCACCACACCTCAGCAGTCCCCTTGCCTCTTGCACCCAATCCCACTGCTGTACCTGCTCCTCCCATGAAATTAGACCTTTCTTCAGGGGCAATGTTGCATAATGGGATCCTATCTACCTGGCTGTTGTTCGCAGACATGAAATAATGACAAGTCTATTTGGTTATGATAGCACATAACACACAAACTCTGATTCTCATACTTAAGCCCATATTTATGTTCATTGCAGGAAAAATCAGCAGTTTTCTTCTCATAAGCCCTGAAGAAGGGCTTATGCCCAAAACATCGATTCTCCTGCTCCTCGGATGCTGCCTGGCCTGCTGCGCTTTTCCAGCACCACACTTTTCAACTCTGGTCTCCAGCATTTGCAGTCCTCACTTTCTCCTAGCTAAAGTATGAGAATCAGAGTATGTGTGTTATGTGCTATCAGTCACAGTGATCATGAGAGCTGCGATAAGTAAGTTGTAGACTGAACCTGTGGAATTCCTGGCCCAATGTAGTTGAGTTCCAAGACAAGTGATACATTTATTGATTTTGTTATTCAAAAATGTCAACATAACAAACTGTATGACTCAAGCCATAGAGCAAGTTCAACTTAATTCCCCAACTTACATCAATAAACCTTGACCGAAGTTGAATTATATCCAGCTCAAAACACATTGTCATTCCTTTGAGAGAAAAGGTTAGCATTTTACAAAAGCTGATTCAAACCTTCATAAATTAGCTGTTGTCCATGCCAGCTGACATCAACAATACAGCACTACACAGTGACTAGGATTAATTTGTATTCAAAGTGCCTCATACCTCCAACCAGACATATAACTGTACTATTGCCACACAAAAATGAAGCTGAACATTGTAACTTGAATTCCCAGAAAGATTTTGTGTGTTTAAATCATTAGTGATTCAACCATTCTTAATTTATCCTTAATAATGACAAGGATTATGTACCAATAGGTTAGTTATGCTTTAAAATTTAAAATGGGACATATTTGCTCCGATGCATAATAACATTACAAGTTGATATTAATAGCCCAGTGCCCCACAAATTAAATTAAATTGGCAATATTTACTGCAATATGATAGGGTTTTTACATATACATATAGCTCAAAAGGGTAGCTGGGGAGAGAATAGGACCCCTCAAAGATCAGCAAGGCGGCCTTTGTATGGTGCCGCAGGAGATGGGACAGATAATAAACGAGTATTTTGCATCAGTATTTACTGTGGAAAAGGACATGGAAGAATGTAGGGAAATAGATGGTGACATCTTGACAAATGTCCATGTTACAGAGGAGGAAGTGCTGGATATCTTGAAACGCATAAAAGTGGAGAAATCCCCAGGACCTGATCAGGTATACCCTAAACCTCTGTAGGAAGATAGGGAAGTGATTGCTGGGCCTGTTACTGAGATATTTGTATCATTGATAGTCACAGGTGAGGTACTGGAAGACTGGAGGTTGGCTAACGTGGTGCCACTGTCTAAGAAGGTTGGTAAGGACAAGCCAGGGAACTATAGACCAGTGAGCCTGACATCGTTGGTGGGCAAGGACTGATTAGGGATAGTCAACATGGCTTTATGCATGGGAAATCATTTATCACAAACTGGATTGAGTTTTTTGAAGACGTAGCAAAGAGGATTGATGAGGGCAGAGCGGTAGATACGATCTGCATAAACTTCAGTAAGGCGTTCGACAAGGTTCCCATGGGAGACTGGTTAGCAAGGTTAGATCTCATGGAATACAGGGAGAACTAGCCATTTGGATACAGAACTGGCTCAAAAGTAGAAGACAGAGGTTGGTGGTGGGGGGGTTGTTTTTCAGACTGGAGGCCTGTGACCAGTGGAGTGCCACAAGGATCAGTGCTGGGTCCACTACTTTTCATCATTTACACAATTGATTTGGATGTAATCATAAGAGGTACAGTTAGTAAGTTTGCAGATGACACCAAAATGGGAGGTGTAGTGGTCAGCGAAGAAGGTTACCTCAGATTACAATGGGATTTTGATCAGTGGGCCTAGAAGTGGCAGATGGAGTTTAATTTCGATAAATGTGAGGTGGTGCATTTTGGGAAAGCAAATATGAGCAGGACTTATACACTTAATGGTAAGGTCCTAGGGAGTGTTGCTGAACAAAGAGACCTTGGAGTGCAGGTTCATAGCTCCTTGAAAGTGGAGTCACAGGTAGATAGGATAGTGAAGAAGGCGTTTGGTATGCTTTCCTTTATTGGTCATAGGATTGAGTACGGGAGTTAGGAGGTCATGTTGCAGCTGTACAGGACATTGGTTAGGCCACTGTTGGAATATTGCATGCAATTCTGGTCTCCCTTCTATTGGAAAGATATTGTGAAACTTGAAAGGATTCAGAAAAGATTTACAAGGATGTTGCCAGGGTTGGAGGATTTGAGCTTTGGGAGAGTTTGAATTGGCTAGGGCTGTTTTCCCTGGAGCGTGGGAGGCTGAGAGCTGAGGGATATGGGCGAGGTGCTGGTAGGTGGGACTAAATTGGGTTGGGATATCTGGTCGGCATCGACGAGTTGGATGGAAGGGTCTGTTTCTGTGCTGTACATCTCTATGACTCTATGACTCTAATTGGATACTGTTAAATAATACTACAATATCCACATATTTAACCAAACAATACAAGTTAACTAAATCACCTTTTCTACAAGCATGGTCTGTGAGCTTTGCTGGTAAGCCAGCAGTCATTGTATGTTCCTTATTTCCCTTGAAAATATGGTGACAAGGGAACTACCTTGAACTACCACAGTCCACGTGATGTGGGTGCTCTCACAGAGCTGTTGGAAGAGGGTCCAGCAATTTGACACTAAGTCATCATGGCATATGAGTTGAAGGAGAGATTGCAGGCAGTTGTGTTCCCACCTTTCTACCAGCAGTGCATTGTGCATTTTGTCCACATACAGCTACCATATATACATGTACCAGCAATGGGAGTCGAGAAACAGCATAAAGGAATCCATGTTTAACAGCACATTCAGTTTTGATTCTGACTGCTCATTTCTAAATCTTGTTGAATATTACTGTTTCTTCCAAATAGCTTACTGTTATGTGCTTTTCCTTTTAGGTGCAATATGTCATCAGTCAAGAAAGTGACATCTAAGGAGTTTTTCTAAAACTGGGACCAGCTTTGTATTTTAGAGGCAATACACATTGTTGTCATAAGCATCAATACTGATTGGAATGATGCTTAACCTTTGAATGTGTGTGCCAAACAATCAGGCTGCTTTATCCTAGATGGTGTTAAGCCTCTTGAGTGTTGTTCAAGCTGCCATCATCCAGACAAATGAAGAGTATTCCATGACATTCTTGACTTCTTGATAGGCTACGCGCATTAGGGAAATCAGGTGATGAGTTACTCACTGCAGAATCCCCAGGTACTAACCTTCTCTTGAGGTCAGAGTGTTTATATGACTGGTTCAAATTAGTTTTCTAGTCAGTAAAAAATTGCAAGGTGTTAATGCTAGAAGATTCTGAGATGATAATGTCATTGAATATCAAGGGGAGATATGATGAAGTGTCACTGTACTCGAAATGTTAACTCTGCTTCCTTCCAGTAGATGCTGTTAGACCTGCTGAGTTTCTCCAGCAATTTCAGATCTCCAGCATCCGAATTTGCTTGTTTTATTTGAGATATGTAAATGGATTCACTCTTGGTAGAGATGGCCATTGCCTGGTAACATGTAGCATTAATGTTACTTACTACTTATTTGCCCAAGATTGAATGTTCTCTAGGTCTTTCTACATCAGGGCACAACTTTTTCATTGTCTGAGGAACTTTGAATTGAATCCTATTATCATCAGAAAACTGTCCATTTCTGACCTTATAATGCAGGGAAGATCATTGATGAAATACCTGAAGATGTTGGGTTGAAGACACTAGCCTGAAAACCTCTGGCCTCTAACAATTGCAATCATATTCCTTAGTGCTATGACTCCAGCCAAGGAAAGATTCCCACTGATTCTCAATGACTTCAGTCTTATGAGGGGTCCAGATGTGACACGTGGTGAAATGCTGCTTTGAATTCACAGTCCATCACTCTTATCTCTGGAATACAGCTTCTTTGAACATGCTTGGACCAAGGTTGTACCGAACCCAAACTGACTGTCAGTGAGCATGCTGTTACAAGAAAGCAGGATTAATTTTTTTTTAGATGGGGTTCCCTACAGTGTGGAAACAGGCCCTTTGGGTCAACAAGTCCACACTGACCCTCCAAAGAGTAACCCACTAATGCACCTAACACTATGGGGCAATTTAGCATGGCCAATTCACCTGACCTGCACATCTTTGGACTGTGGGAGGAAACTAGAGCACCCGGAGGAAACCAACGCAGACACGGGGAGAACGTGCAAACTCCACACAGACAGTCGCCCGAGGCTAGAATTGAACCTGGGACCCTGGTGCATGTGAGTCAGTAGTGCTAACCACTGAGCCACCGTGGCACCCCAAATAACTCCTTCTACCCATTTGTTATTGATTCAGAACAGATCAACGTGGTGATAATTGGCCAAAATGAGTTTGATCGGCCTCTTGTTGATAGGCACATAATTTTCCACTATGTTGGGACAACTTGGTTAGGGCATGGCTGGGTCTGGAACACACACCTTCTGTATTACAGCCAGATGTTGTCAAGGCTTAAAGCCTTAGATCTATCCAGTGCCTTTAGCCATTTTATGATATCACATTTTGAATCCAATAGACCAGTATTGTTCTATTTATACTGGCTAAAGTGGTTATCCAAGATAGATCTGTAGCAGGGTTTAATAGTCCTATTGGTTTGTACTGACATTCACTGACAAAATATCAGTTTTCCTCAACACTAATATGCGTTGAGTTATAAAAACTTAGAATCTCAATTTCCTTCATTTGGTGTATTTTAAGTACCTTGTATGACATGTGAATTTCACAAAACAATTTAAATTTAAGTATGCTTCACTTGCTTTAAGATATATATTAACAGTTTCAGGCCATGCAATTATTTTACAATAAGCTGCACATATTTACCCCTAACCCTGAACACTACACTCATCCAACATTTCTGCATGGTAATTTATGACAGTAAATTTTAATTTACACTCTTTAAAAATGAGTTATGCTAACCTATATTTTAGCAATTAAAAATAAACAATGTAAATTTAGTTCAAAGTTTGGGAGAAGATTAGTATTCATTCTTGGGTAGATGGGTATTTCTGGCATGGATACTGCTTATCCCTCACTGCGGTTCAGAGTACCATCATCTTGAACCAATGCAATCTGTGGGATGAAGGTACTTCCATTGTGCCGTTAAGGAATTCTGTGGTTTGATCCAATGACAATGAAGCAACCGCTGTAAATTCCAAATTAAGGTGGCGTACATTTTGACAATGAGCATATTCTCATGTGGATTTTGCCCATCTCTTTATAAGTGATAGAGTTTACAACTGTGGAAGACGCTGTCAAAAGACTCTTGGCGAGCTGTTACTGTGCATGCTGTAGATGGTATACAGTTATGTGCTGATGTTGGAGGAAATGATACTTTAAGGTGGTGGAACAAGTACTGATTAATTAGTCTGTTTTGTCTGAGATGGAGCTGTGTTTCTTAAGTGTTACTGAGGTTGAACACATTGCTTGTCTTATGTAGCAGGTTCAAACTGCTGGCAGTTTTTTTTTCAGCCATGTTTCGTGTTGTTTCTGACATGCACTTCTACATTCTCCTCTGAGTACGTTGTTTGATGGCCATATTGAGGAATAGTGAGGAATATACCCTGACGCTGAGAGATGACAGATTGTGGTCATATACAATTTACCATTGCTGGCTCACAGCACTTCATGACTGCACATGGATCTTGTTTCGAATCTGTCCCATTTAACATGATGTTGTGTCACAGAACATGGAGAGGCAAATTCAGCAACAACTCAATGGCAAGGGATTATATATAACAACCATTTGCATGTGTACAGCAATGTTATAAAACATTTCTCAGTAATTGACAGGAATTTTGCATAAAAATAATTTCCTGAACGACAGAGGATGAAATTATGTTAGGTAATCATCGTCGTGATTAAAGACGCCAGTCTTAAGAAGCATCTTAAAAGGGGGAAAGAGTAATCGAAGTTTAGGAACAGAATTGCAGAGTTCAGGGCCGGGGAGCTGAAGGCACAACAAGAAGTGTGAGGCAAAGGAAATAAAAGATATTGAAGACGCCAAAGGTGGAAGCAATCTCAGAGGGTTGTAGGACTGGAGGAAGTCACACAGATAATGGGTGACAACGCCAAAAGTGGATTTGAAATCAAGGTTGAGAATTTTGAATTCAAGGCAATGATGAACCAAGGACCAATCAATGTAAGTTTGTTAGAATAGGAGTCATAGATAAAGAGGACAAGATGGCAATTTAGATATAGACATACTAAGTCCCAGACAAGAGCAAATGTATGAAGGGTGCAAGATGGGGAAGTGGCCAGGGCAATTTTAAAAAGTTACATCTTGATGGCAACAAGTCAGCCCCAGAAAAGCAGAGGATGGGTGGAGACAGGTGGTATTATGAAATTGGAACACAGTTATGGAAATGATAAGGGGGTAAAAGCTCAGTTCATAATCAAATAGAAGGCAAAGTTCTAGCACTTTAGCAGAGATAGGGAGGTGCGAAGTCAAGAAGGATTTTAAAACAGTTTGCTTTAGCTTTAGACAGTGGTCAGGGAATAGGATCGGAACAAAGTTTGTGGTTAGGTGCTGGGATATTTTCCATACTTAATTGGTTAACATTTTTGCTCATCCAGTTTAGATGTTATAGAGATGTACAGCACAGAAACAGACCATTCAGTCCAACTTGTCCACGCTGACCAGATATCTCAACCCAATCTAGTCCCACCTACCAGCACTTGGCCCTTTTGGTTGAAGAATTCAAAGTATGTTTTATATAAAAAAAAGACTTCTAATGTTGTGATTCAGTTATGTACTATTTGTGATATCTTGAGAAGCAACAGTTGCATTTTTAGCAATTAGTCAGCCTGAGTTATTGTATGTGATCTTGCAGTGATTGTAACAGGATCAGACAGGTGGACCTCATAGAATATGAGTTTGTTGATTTTTTTTAAGATTCCGTACAGTGTGCAAACAGGCCCTTCAGCCCAACAAGTCCACACTGAGTAACCCACCCAGTCCCATTTTCCTCTGACTAATGCACCTAACAATTTAGAATGGCCAATTCACCTGACCTGTACATCTTTGGACTGTAGGAGGAAACCAGAGCACCCGGAGAAAACCCACGCAGACACGGGGAGAATGTGCAAACTCCACACAGACAGTCACCCGAGGCTGGAATCGAACCTGGGACCCTACTGCTGTGAGGCAGCAGTGATACACACTGAGCCACCGTGCCGCCCCCGTGGGGGTGATAATCTAGTCCAATCAGGGAGCCCTGAGCACGTCGGATGTTCTGTTCACTCTGAGAGCTGGCTCTGAGGAAGCTGGACCAGTGTCGAAGATGCTCCACATGTAAACAAAGGCTGACTTGGTGATGGGATACCGGCTCTGTGGAGTTCTTTCCATGGCAATGAGAGAAAAGCACGGTCCTGAAGTAATACCCGTCTTTGAGTTGGGATAAGCATTTCTGGCATCATGCCATTACTTGGGAAGCTTGACTTGTTTGATCTTGCAGTTGAAGACTGGGCCAAGTATATGGAACGAATGCATTACTTTTCTGGGCAAATGACATTGAGGCAGATAAAAAGCAATGAGTAATTCTTCTGATAGCTTGTGGTCCTGCAGCTTTTTCAGATATTAGAAGCCAAATTTTCCCTGAAGCACCAGATATTAAAACCTTTCAAGAGTTGATGGATTTAGTTAAGGAATGTTATGACCCCAAGCCTACTCTAAGTCTGAGACACGATTGGGCATGGATAGGGTAAATAGGCAAAGTTTTTTCCCTGGGGTCTGGGAGTCCAGAACTAGAGGGCATAGGTTTAGGGTGAGAGGGGAAAGATATAAAAGAGACCTACGGGGCAACTTTTTCACGCAGAGGGTGGTACGTGTATGGAATGAGCTGCCAGAGGAAGTGGTGGAGGCTGGTATAATTGCAACATTTAAGAGGCATTTGGATGGGCATATGAATAGGAAGGGTTTGGAGGGATATGCGCTGGGTGCTGGCAGGTGGGACTAGATTGGGTTGGGATATCTGGTCGGCATGGACGGGTTGGACCGAAGGGTCTGTTTCCATGCTGTACATCTCTATGACTCGATAACATCTAAATTAGAACCAATCAAAACAAATGTCCAGTTAAATCGTCACCCATGTTCTAACCAGGAAGCAATTCCACAAATCTGCAAGGTCCACCTAGTGCCATTTGCTTTATGGGCAAAAGTAGTGGCAGAAATCAGAAGGCTGGAAAGCGAAGGAATCATCAAACCAGTCCAGTTTGCAGAATGGATAGCACAGATCATACTGATTGTGAAGCCCTATGGGTTGAGTTGCCTTTGTGGGGATTTTGAACAAATGGTAAACCACTTTTTGCAGCTGGATAATTACCCAATCCCTCACATAGAGGATTTATACGCAACCTGGCAGGAAGGCTGTCCTTCACGACGCTGGACATGAGAAATGTGTACTTGAATTGTGGTTAGATGAGGATTCCCAGAAAGGTGCTACAATTAATACCCATAAGGGTTTGTACCAATATACAAGACTGCCATTTGCAGTATCATCAGTTTGTGCAATTTTTCAACAGACTACAGAGAACATTTTACAGGTCTACCCCAGATCACCATTTATCTAAATAATGTTTTAATTACAGTGAAGACCAATAAAGAGCACTTAGAGAACTTGAACATAGTCATGAGATGGTTCTCCCAGATGGGTGTAAGCCTTAGAACAGAAAAATGTATCTTCCAGGCACTCAAGATGATCTACTTTGGCTACAGAATCGACAATCCCAGGTTACACCAATTGGAAAATAAAGTGAGGGCAATCAAAGGTGCCCTGACTGCCACTTCTGTATCAGAGCTGAGGTCTTTCCTTGGGCTGGTGCATTATTACAGAAAGTTTATACATAATCTGGCCTCCATCCTGGTAGCTTTACATCAGCAAAGAGAGTCAACCTTAGAAATGGTTGTGTAGCCAAGCCATCACCTTCAGGGAAGTGAAGAAACAGTTGCTAGCACATTACGGTCCCAAATGAGATCTGGTATTGACATGCAATGCTTCCCTGTACGGCATCGGGTAGGTATTATTTCATAGGTGGCCCAATAGAGATGAGTGCCCAATAGTGTATACATCCAGGACTTTGTCTGATGCAGAGCGTAAGATACACCTGGATAGAAAAGGAAGATTTGGCGGTCATATTTGAAGTTCATTGGTTTCACAATAACTTTATGGACATAAATTTGTAATGATTACAGACCACAAACCCCTGCTTGATCTACCTAAAGAGGTCAGGCAGTGCCACTCATAGTTTCAGGCCGAATTCAACGGTGGGCTCTAATACTAAGTGCAGATAATTACACGTTGGAACACTATCGGGAGGCCAAGTAGCAAATGCAGATGTGTTGAGTCGCCTCCCGCTGGCGGATACACCACTGGTGAAACTGCCCCTGGAGTCTGGAGCAGTTTTAAATTTTCTGAACACACTTCCATTTACAATATTAGACCTTGAACACAGAAAACTGAAACAGCTGGAGGTGATGGGGGGATCCAAAGGGCCAAATCAGAATTAAAACCTTTTAGGACTCAGAGAGAGCAGATCACCATAGAGAATGGTGAATTATTCTTGAGAGCAAGAGCAATTGTCCTGAGCAAAGGCCACTGCCAGATACTGACTGAATTCCACGAGGTCATCAGGGGTTTCCAAAATGAAGATGTTGGTGAAAGGTTATGGCTGGTGGCCAGAATTGCAGATATAGCTGCATTAGCGTGGCAGTGTCCAGAGTGCTAACATGGACAAAACTTACCACCAGCAACTCCTAAACATTAATGGGAATGGCCGGGTAAACCCTGCATGCAGTTACATGTCAACTATGCAAGTACTTTCATCAGCTCAATATTCTTCATTATGGACACCCACTCAAAGTGGCTGGACGTGCAGTGCGTTCATTCGTCAAGCACAGGGATGATGATAGAAAAACTGCGCACATCTTTTGCAATAGAAGGACTGAGGACGTGTTGGTCACAGATAATAAGCCATCATTTACCAGCAGGAAATTTGAGTATTTCCTAAAGTTGAATGGTATTTGTCATATAAGGGCGGCTCTGTACCATCCATCATCCAATGGTCTGGCAGGAAGAGCAGTCCAAACTGTCCCAGTTCTCATTTGATTATGCAACTACACGGATAGCTCCGGCAGAATTACTGATGGGGAGAAGGCTCTGCACCAGGTTAATTCAGATCTTCTCAGACCTTAGAGGGGGAGGCTGAAATGACATCAGGAATGCTAATGCCAGACACAAGACTCTACTAAGTGAGAGAGACAGTTTACTTCAGGGAACAAAGTTTTGTGCAGGAACCACAGGAATTTCCCATGAGGTCAGGTCAAATGATGTATAAAGTTTGGGCTGTTACAATGGTCCTGAACAAGCATGTGGACCACATGAAAGCTGCAAGCTCACAAACGATGTGGGAGCAAAACGTACCCTGCTCCTTGACTGCCTTTCCCTCTCCATCAAGCAATGAAGTTTGCTCAGAATCTGAGGTGGACATGACAGTGTCACTGCATTGATACTTTTGCTGTCTGAAAAGGGGAGTGAATTTCTTCCAAGACCCACTGTATCTGGAGCACAGTTGAAGGAGCCTGATATGCAGCTAAAATACCCCAGGAGTAGCTACAAGAAAATGAACCAGCCAATGTCCTCAGACTCGGGGGAGGGATGTAGCAATTGTAATGAGGTCAGCCGGGTGGACCTCATAGAGTATGAGTTCCCTGATATAGGGCTGCTAAACTGGTTCAATCTGGGAGCCCTGGCTGACTGATGTAAACAGGTTCTGTTCACTCTGAGAGCTGGCTCTGAGGAAGCTGGATCAGTGTCGTAGATTCTCCATATGAAATAAAGGGTGATTTGGTTACAGGATACTGGCATGTGGAGTTACTTCACATCTATTAACACTTTTATTTTGATAGATGTTCCCCATTCGACAAAAATGTTTCCAAAAGCTACTTTCAGTTCAACATAAGTTGGCAAAAACAATCAGCACAGTTTTTTTTGTGCTTTGGGTTTGATCATGGTTTCAAAAAGCAGATTGTGTTTGCAAAGTTAACCCTAAAGCTTTTCCACTCTAATATAGTGAATCAGTATTGGCTGGATCTAGCAATTGATTCCTTCATAGTAAATTGTATCCTGGAGAACAAATCAACTACCTACTTAGTCCCCATCACTTGTGAGTGTAGAAGTAGTTGTATTAAACCCCTTTATGAGTCTAAAATAGTCTAATCTAATCCTAGGTTGATTTACAAGTAAAAGATTCATTGAGGAAAAGCACAATTATGGGGCATTGTAACAGGCACTGTGTGCAGAAACACACACAATTGTCCAACTGTAGACATGCAGTGTTGCAGCAAGACATAATACCAGAACAGAGAGGCATTTAGTACTTTTACACATGCATGCTAGCATTATACTCTAGCTCAGTAGTTTTTATAAGCCTAAATCTTTAAACCTCAACTGAACCCAGCACATTGCAAACAGACTCGAAAGTGCCAAGTTCTGATCAGTTTAGTTCAGAATCATCCCTATCCACATTTACATGATCATTAATCATTTTAACTGGCCCTCCACTGTGGGTGGAAATGATTAATACATTATCATTACATTTATAGTTGTTAGCTTATCAGATGATACCTGACCACATAGTCTGCTTTAATTAAGTTTTAGGAAGAAGTATGCTATAGGTTAGACTAGGCTCCTGTATATTTAACAGAAACAGCTCAGCTTCTAAAATATCACAAGTGACAATATAAGAATACATTTTGGCATTTGTCATTGGAAGATTTTAAAATTGACAAATATGACAGAGTGACAGGGAGCAAACACTTGCTGCAATGTTTGTGAGACAGTAGGTTTTATGATTCAAATCACACACACTGTCGCACGATGTACCCCAGTTCAGTTTTACTGGATCAGTTATATCTAGTTGCACGAGTTATAATCTGTCACCATAGCAATGGTTCTCTAGCAATTAGAGTCAAAATTTTTTTCCAATTATTCAGCTTGAATTATTTTATGTGCATCCATTAATGCCTTACTTTGCTGTTCGCAACAAAAATGTTTACAAAAGCTTTCTTTAGATCAAGGTTAAACGGGAAAAATAAATAAGTTTTAGTGTTGTTATTATTTGCTGCTATAGGTTTGATCATGGTTTTGGTAAACAGATCATACCCTTTACAAAGTTAATCCTTATGCCTTTCGGATGGTCAGTTTGTTATTTCTGCCACACAGACTTCAGTGGACACTGCAGAATCATTTTTATTTATTTAGTCTATTTTCCCTCATCCACCTTGTTTGGGGATGCTATTACACACCTCTGGAGCAGATAGGACTTGAACCAGAATCTTTTGGTGCTGGGGTAGGGACACCACCACTGTGCCATAAGAGTACATCCCTCCCCTGTCATTATGCCTTTCCACTCTATCATACAGAATTAATCTTCACTGTGTCAGGCAGTTGATTCTAATTGTAGTCAATTGTTTATTGGAGAGTAAGACAATTATCCACTTTGTCACCATCATTCCAAAGAATACAAACATCATATTGTTAAACCTCTTTGCAAGTCCAAGCCAGTCTGACTGACAATAAAGTTGCTATCAATTTCCCTGCAGATCAAAAATTTGTAGCACAGGCTGAATGAGACCCTTAAGTAGAGATAATTTCCCACTCAAGGGCCTTAATATGCTTAAACATGTGCAGACTGCTGGACACCTTATCACCCCCCTGTAGTACGTGGGCTATGTTGTGGAAGATGAGTAGCCAGTGGGCAGATCAACCACTTTATTTGGTGAACCGACCTTCAAATATGCCAGGGATTGCCATGAAAAGCATCCCATGAGTCATAGAGTCATACAGAATGGAAACTGACCCTTCATCCAACCAGTCCATGCTGACCATGTTCCTAATCTAAGAGGATCCACACAATGTACCACACACCAAATCATTTATTTTACATACTACAAACAAATCAGTTATGATTCAATGCAATGTTTTACATTATATTACCTTGCAAGTAAGCTATGGAAATTATGATATTTCGACTGTACACCACTTATATTTGAGAATAACACTAAACCCCACGTAAAAGCCAAACACAATGTTTGGCCAAAAAATTCTTATTTTTTCATTTACTTTATATTGGTTTGGGGAGCAGAGTTGGCTGAAACAGTCCAGTGAATCTTTTTCACAATCGCACTTTTAAAAAATTTAAACAATCAGAGATGGAAAGCTTGAGACAGCAGAGCCCTGCTGAATTCAGAACCCTGGCCACCAACTACTGAGAGATTGTCATCAATAACAGCTCCCAAGAACTGGTGTGGATTTCAATCCCTCAGAAATATTACTTGCGCGTAGGTCAATATTGTACTTTTTGCCTAAAATTCAGTTGCAAAAACTGAACGTTGACATGATAATATATGGTAAGCCATATACAGTCAGATATAAATGTGTCAGTCAGATTGAGAAGTCTCTCTGAAATCAAGAGCGATCAAATTTAAAGCAGGAAGGCTAGATTCAGCTATCAATGAAAAAAGTGAATTTTCCTAGAAGCAGAGCATCCTGGCGAAATGAGTAGGATTTTCACACACAGTAGTCATAGTACATAAACAGTACAGTGCAGTACAGGCCCATCAGCCCTCGATGTTGTGCCAATCTGAGGAACCAATCTGAAGCCTATCGATCCTACACTATTCCATTCTCGTGCGTATGCCTAATCAAAGACTATTCAAATGCTGTTAAATTTGGCGAGTCTGTTGCAGGCAGTGTGTTCCATATTGTTACTACTCTCTGAGTAAAGAAACTACCTCTGATATCTGTCCTCTATCTATTATCCCTCGATTTAAAGCTATGTCCCCTCATGCTAGCCATCGCCATTCGAGAAAAAAGGCTCTCACTGTCCAACAAATCTAATCCTCTGATTATCTTATATGTCTCAATTAAGTCACCTCTCAACCTTCTTCTCTCCAACACAAACAGCCTCAAGTCCCTCAGCCTTTCCTCATAAGACCTTCCCTCCATACCAGGCAACATCCTAGTAAATCTCCTCTGAACCCTTTCCAAAGTTCCACATCCTTCCTATAATGCAGAGATCAGAACTGTACACAATACTCCAAATGTCACTGCACCAGAGTTGTGTACAGCTGCAGCATGATCTCATGGTTCCAAAACTCAGTCCCTCGAACAATAAAAACTAACACAATGGATGCCTTCTTAACAACCCTATGAACCTGGGTGGCAACTTTCATGGATCTATGTACTTGGACACTGAGGTCTCTCTGCTCATCTACACTACCAAAAATCTTACCATTAGCCCAGTACTCTGCTCCCGTCACTTCTTCCAAAGTGAATCTCCTCATATTTTTCCACATTAAACTCCATTTGCCACCTCTCAGCCTAGCTCTGCAGCTTTTCTATATCTCTCTGTAACCTACAACATCTTTCAGCACTATGCACAACTCTACTGACCTTAGTGTCATCCACAAATTTACTAACCCACCCTTCTATGCCCTCATCCAGGTCATTTATAAAAATGACAAACAACAGTGGACCCAAAACAGATCCTTGTGGTACCCCATTAGTAACTGAACTCCAAGATGAATATTTCCCATCAACCGCCCTCTGTCTTCTTTAAGCTAACCAATTTCTGATCCAAACTACTACATCAGCCTCAATCCCATACCTTTGTATTCTGTGCAATAGTCTACTGTTGGGAATCTTATCAGACACCTTACTGAAATCCATATACACCACATCAACTGCTTTATCCACCACCACCTGTTTGGTCACCTTATCAAAGAGCTCAATAAGGTTTGTGAGGCATGACCTACCCTTCACAAGACTATGTTGACTATCCCTAAAAACTTATTCCTTTCTAGATGATTATAAACCCTATCTCTTACAACCCTTTCCAACACTTTACCCACAACCGACGTAAGGCTCACAGGTCTATTATTTCCAGGATTGTCTCTATTTCCACTCTTGAACAAGGGAACAACATTTGCTATCCTCCAGTCTTCTGGCACTATTCCTGTAGACAATGACAACATAAAAATCAAAGCCAAAGGCTTGGCAATCTCCCCCGTGGCTTCCTAGAGAGTCCTAGCATAGATCCCATCCACCCAATGGGACTTTATCTATTTTTACATTTTCCAGAATTGCTAACACCTCCCCCTTACATATCTCAATCCCATCTAGTCTTGTAGCCTGTATCTCAGTATTTTCTTCAACCATATTGTCTTTTTCCAGTGTGCATACTGACGAAAAATAATCATTGAGCACTTCCCCAATCTCCTCTGATTCCACACACAACATCCCACTACTATGCTTGATTGGCCCTCATCTTACTCTAGTCATTCTTTTATTTCTGATATCCCTATAGAAAGCCTTAGGGTTATCCTTGATCCTATCCACCAACAACTTCTCATGTGCCCTCCTGACTCTTCCGAGCTCTCTCTTTAGATTTTCCTGGTTAACATGTAACTCACAAGTGCCCTAACTGAGCCATTACATCTCATCCTAACATAAGTCTTCTTCTTCCTATTGACAAGAGATTAAACTTTCTTAGTAAACCATGGTTCCCGCATTCAACAACTTTGATCTGCAGTAGCTGGTCCATGAATAAGCTCCACATTTCAACTGTGCCCATCCTCTGCAGTTTCCTTCCCCATCCTATGCATTCTAAATCTTGCCTAATCACATCGTAATTGCCTTTCCCCCAGCTAAAACTTTTGCCCTATGGTATATACCTATCCCTTTCCATCACAAAAGTAAATATAACCGAATTGTGGTCACTATCATCAAAGTTGACACTTGGCCGGATTCATTACCCAGTACAAAATCTAATGTGGCCTCACCCCTTGTTGGCCTGTCTACATACTGTGTCAGGAAACATTCTGCACACATTGGACAAAAACTGACCCATCCAAAGTACTTGAACTATAGTCCATCACTGAAATCTCAGAAAGCTGGCATTATGCTCACAGAGAAAGGTGAAGTAACCTTTTTCAACCACTCCATCTCACCAGGACAGTAAGAATTTGGAAGCATTGCTAATTACAAGCATGTGGATTAAAATTTATTCATTAGACCACCAACTTTTGAATGAATTTCACTAATTTCTATTAACCGCAGACATAAATCTTTGCTATCAATATATATATCAACTTGTGCTTGAAGTTGAAATTCTTTGAAACAATTGAACTGATACATTTATTCAAGTAATACTCCTAGTAATTACATGCACACTCAGCCTTTAGGTTCAAGTACTGCTAACTATGATTTTGAAATGAAGAGACATTTGTTAGTTCACAGCTTTGATGTCATGTATCTTTGATAACTGATACATAAATATCATTCACTGTCTCAGTAGCTTGTTTGGTTCCTGAGGGAAAATAGTGGAGTAAATGTTAATATGATCATTAATGCTTCATGTTGGACAGTTCAATGAGTGTAATTTTAGACATTGTTCAATCCTAACCACAGATTAGCCAGTAAACTCTACATAACTGAGTGAACAAAATGCTGAAAGGGTTCATTGCAGAGCAATTGCCCTATCTCTGCAACATTCTAAGTTGAGGAGGGTGCTGACTTGTGTTATTGAATCTGCAGTTTAGAGCTATTTTTTGTTCTGCTGGAATTTTACTGGTAATGGGGTTTCTCCACTCTTGGGAGGCTTCCAGTTGATTCACAAAGTTCCAAGTCCCAGTGAGAGAGCTGTAGCCCTTTGACCTCAACAATCCCCCAAAGTGGTTTGCCTTTGAATGGCAAGGCCTCCTCCCCTCAGCCATTCACAACTTGAAATGATATTGACCTCAGTAGAGCGCTTTCATTTTATTGCGTTGTATTTGCCTCAGTAATGCCTACTGCCAAGACGTCAGAGCAGAAGGCCCCAATTGGATCAGCAGTACTGTTCTTCAATGTACAGTAGGCCCAGAAGCAACAAAGAGGAGGCTATATACAAGGAACTAGCTGAGCCAGTCCCACTGCCACCAAGTACAGGTTTGGAACTCCATTTATTCCATACATCAGCGTTCCAAAGCCCACAGCCAGGCCTGGAACATTATATCTGTGGAATATCTCAAAGGCATCATTTTTATATTGAAGACATGATACAAAGCAAATTCTTGACTGTAATTGTGCTTCTGCAGGACACAGCTTCAAGCTTAATCATTCAGCTTTCAATCTATCAACTTAGTGTCCATGCTTTCACAGCATTGAATTTAGTTAGAAACAAATCGGGTCACTAGCTAAAAAGTGAAGAAGCCTCTGTTTGTGGAAGACATTTCGGGGGCAGCATGGTGGCTCAGTGGTTAGCACTGCTGCCTCTCAGCACCAGGGTCCCAGGTTCGGATCTAGCCTTGGATGAATGTCTGTGTGAGTTTGCACATTCTCCCTGTGTCTGTGTGGGTCTCCTCCAGGTGCTCTGGTTTCCTCCCACAGTCCAAAGATGTGCAGTCCATGCTAAATTACCCATAATGTTAGGTGCATTAGTCAGAGGGAAATAGGTCTGGGTGGGTTATTCTTCGGAGAGTCAGGTTGGACCGAAGGGCCTGTTTCCACACTGTAAGTAATCTAATCTTTTAACATTTTGAATGATTTCAGATTCACATTTTCTTTAAGGAGGATTAAAAAATTTTTTGCGATCAATATAATTTCAAATTCTCAACAATAAATTTTCTTTTTCCAGCTGAGACAACAAATCAAACAAAAAAAATTCATATATTGGTTCTCTTTCTACAGGTTAGGGTTTTAACAAAACTTAAACATTTTAAGGGTGAGTGCATTTCTTTCTAAGCGTGAAATCAGTAAAAACCATTTTGCTGAAAAATTGCTTGTTTATATTTGCAGGCCAAATAATCTGTCCTTGAAGTATATTACTAAGGGACAAGCATAAGAATAAAACCAAACTCAGAAGATCCAGTAGTGTGACTTTTCTTTAAGAAAAGGCCTCATTCTCTTGACAACTTGGCCTCCTTGATTGAAATATCAGTTGCGCAGTAGTGGCGATAGTGGGCGTTCTTGATATAATTTTCCAATCTGTCTTAGATATAAAAGAGGTGCTAGAGGATTGGCAAATTGCAAATGTAACAGGCCCAGTAAAAACAAGGGGAAGAGTTTGACTCAGCAAGTGTATGCAGTCAGCCTCATGTTGTTGGTGGGGAAACCTTTGGTGACAATAGTTGGAGATAAAATTAAAGGTACTCGGATAGGTATGTTTTATTAAATTATGGGGCAAATTGAGTTTGACAATTCTTTTGTATTGGACTTTTCATAGGCTTTAGACAAAGGGCCACATAAAGAATTAGTTAGCCAAAATTAAGCCTCTAGGATCTTAGGGACAATTCCATTGGGATTTAAATTGGAGTCGAGAAGAACAATCAATTTCAGATAGGAGGGTGTGTACAGTGATGTCTGAAGGAACCAGTATTAGGAGTACTGCTCTTTTTGATGACCTGGTAGGGATTTTCAGGGCACAATTTCAAACTCTGTGAATCACGTGAAACCCAGCAATTTACTAAAAGGTGAGGAGAACAGTGACAGATTTCAACATAATATCGACTGTCTGGTGAAAAAGGCAGACACATTCCAGAAACAATTTCATGCAAACAGAGAAGTGTCAAAGGATCCTTTTTTTAATAGGAAGACTGATTAATACAATGTTAAAGTGGGGTTCAGGAACATAGAGCTCCAGAGGTGAGAGAAAATGTTGAAAGGCTATTAAAAAGTGCAGCATATTTAGCTTAATGAACAGAGCCAAAGGGTACAAAAGCAAAGAAATTAGGGTAAACTTTCATAAACCACAGGAAAGGCTCTAACTGAAATGCAATTCTGCCATCAATGGCAAGCCTTAGAGAGAGTGCAAAGGATGTTTACAATAATGTTAGCAGATAATGGGGACAGCAGTTATGTGAAGAAGCTAGAGAAATAGGGGATAGGCTCCTTAGATATGGTGAAGGGAAGGTTTATAATGTTATGAAGATGTGGGTGTACTGCACCTTTAAGAGAGTTAAAAGCTAGCAAACTACCTGGCACAGCACCAAGTGTTCTGAACAAGATATAATGTAACATTTCATTGAACAGTTGGTTGCTTGGAGATGACAAAACAAATTCAAATTAGGTCAATCAGTTTAAATTATACCCTGAAAGATATCAAACTCCAATCGAGTTTGATTTTAGTATATTGATAATCTTAAAAGCCAATGACATAATTCGATGTTTTGGGGTTATGAGACCAGGGAAAATTGAACAGTTGGGAGGAGAACTGCCAAGCCACCAGCATGTACAGACTGCCTGGAGAATAGCTCTCTTAAAGGTACCTTTATCAATCAGTAACCTGTGAAACAGAACTCTCTAAGAAGAAGAAAAGAAGACCAAGGAAGATATAAAGAGAAGATTCGATATCTGGCTGGTTTTGAAAATTTGAATTTTTGGTAAATCATAATTAGGGATTTTATCGGACGAGAATTATAGGAGGGAAAGTAAAAGATAGGTTAGAGGAAGGAGTTGTAAGTAGTTGTTAGTTAATTATTCTCAGTTATATTTTAAGAAATAAAGTTGTTAAATTTTACTTTAAATAGTTCTTGGCCTCTCGAATTTTCACTGCATGGAATAAATCTTTTCTGTGTTGCTGGGTTAAATTAAGCAGGAAGGTTTACCCCATGTTATAATAATAAGAGGTGTTCCATTTCATCAGCAGGAGTCAAGAGAGCGCAAACCAGGGGCAGCCAGAAAGTAAATTTGAATATTGAATACATACCTCGTGAATAAATGGAGCGAAGGCTGAGCAGGAGTGGAAGCAGACACAGGTGAACTAATATATTCAAGCAGTGGCTAAATCTGAAACACTACTTGTGTAGTGTCTCCCACCCATCCTCCTCCTCCTCCACCCCAAACAAATTAAACTGTGTGGACAATTGGTAAGGTAAGGTTGCCTTTTTTTAAATCTCTTTTGGCGATTAAGAGCAGAGGGAATGGAAGCTACAGCAGTTGCATGCTCCCTCTTGCAAGATGTAGGAGGTAAAGATCACCACTAGTGTCCCTGCTGACTTCACCTGCAAGATGAGCACCCAACTCCAGCTCCTCACAGACCACTTTAGGGAACAGGAGCTGGAGTTGGATGAACTTCAGATCATTCGGAAAGCTGAGGGGGTACTAGAGAGGGGTTATAGCGAGGTAGTCACACCTAAGTTACAGGATAAAGGTGGCTGGATGACTGTCAGGAGAGGGAAAGGGAATAGACAGAGAGTGCAGGGATCCCCTCACCCCGTGGCACTTCCCCACAATAGTAATTATACTACTTTGGATACTGTTTTGGGGGACGGGACTGCCAGATGGTATGTTGCCTCCTGGGTGCCAGGGTCAGGGATATCTTGGATCGATCTACAGGATTCTTAAGGGAGAGGGTGAGCAGCCAGATGTTGTGATACATATCGGTACCACGACTTAGGTAGGAAAAGGGATGAGGACCTGAAAGTTGAATATAGAAAGTTATCTTGGAAGCTAAAAGGTAGGATGAGCAGATTAGTAATCTCAGGATTGCTAGTGGTGCCACAGGCTAGTGAAGCTAGGAACAGAGAGCGAGTGCAGCTGAACATGTGACTGCAGAGCTGGTGGAGGAGAGAGGGCCTCAGATATGAGGATTATTGGGATACGTTTTGGGGAAGGTGGGACCTGTACAAGGAGGAGAAATTGCACCTGAACTGGAGGAATACTAATATCCTGAGTGGGAGGTTAGCTAGAGCTCTTCAGGAAGGTTTAAACTAGTTTGGAAGGGGGATGGGAACTGGAGCTACGGATGAGAGGATGGGGTAGCTAGTGAACAGACAAATGCAGCATACTGAGAGTCTGTGAGGAAGGATAGACAATTGATAGGGCAAAGAAGCAGTCAGTGTGATAGATTGAAATGTGTTTATTTTAATGCAAGAAGTGTCAGGAACAAGGATGATGAACTTAGAGCATGGATCAGTACTTGGAGCTATGTTGTGGCCATTACGGAGACTTGGATATCACAGGGGCAGGAAAGATTGTTGGATGTTCCAGGGTTTATATGTTTCAAAAGGAATAGGGAGGGAGGTAAAAGAGATGGGGGAGTGACATTGCTAATCAGGGATAGTATCACAGCTGCAGAAAGGGAGGTCTTTGAGGAGGGTTTGTCTACAGAGTCAGTATGGGTGGAAGTCAGGAACAGAAAAGGAGAAGACACTTAATTGGGAGTTTTCTACAGGCCCCCATAGCAACAAAGACATGGAGGAGCAGATTGGGAGGCATATTTTGGAAATGTACAGAAGTAACAGGGTTGTTGTCATGGGTGACTTCAACCAGATAGAGAGGAAGTCATATTGGATTTGGTACTCGGCAAAGAAACAGGTCAGATATCAGATCTCTTGCTGAGACAGCATTTTGGTGATAGTGATTACAACTTCCGGACCTTTACTATAGTCATGGACAGGGATAGGAGGGGGAATTGCAATGCTATTGCGAAGGAACTGTGGAGCATAATTTGGGAACAGATATTCTCAGGGAAATGAATGACAGAAATGTGGAGGTTGTTTAGGAAGCACTTGCTGTGAGGCAAACCCACTGAGGCAAACCTATTCGATGATAGGGTGAAGGAGCCTTAGATGACAAAAAATATGAAACATCTAGTCAAGAGGAAGAAGGAAACTTACATAAGGCTGAGGAAGCAATGATCAGACAGGGCTGTAGGAGGTTACAAGGTAGCCAGGAAGGAACTGAAGAATGGATTTAGAAGAGGGAAATTGTGCCTGGAATCAGAGGAAGTAGGGGAGGTCCTGAATGAATACTTTGCTTCAGTATTCACTAGTGAGAGGGACCTTGTTGTCTGCGAAGACAGTGTGAAACAGGTTATTACATACGAACAGGTTGATGTTAAGGAGGAGGATGTGTTGGAAATTTTGAAAGACATGAGGATACATAAGTCCCCTGGGACAGATGGAATATACCCAAGGTTACTACAGGGAGCAAAAGAAGAGATTGCTGTGCCTTCGACAATAATCTTTGCATCCCTGTCCACTGGAGAAGTATCAGATAATTGGAGGGTGGCAAATGTTATTCCCTTGTTCAAGAAAGGGAATATGGATGACCCTGGGAATTACAGACCAGTCAGTCTTACGTTGGGTAAATTATTGAAGAGGATTCTGGGAGACAGGATTTATGATTAGTTGGAAAAGCATTGCTTAATTGGAGAAGTCAGCATGGCTTTGTGACAGGGAGGTCATGCCTCACAAGCCTTATTGAATTCTTTGAGGATGTGACAAAACACATGGATGAAGGTAGAACAGTGGATCTGGTATATGTGGATTTTAGTAAGGCGTTTGATACGGTTTCGCATGGTAGGCTCATTCAGAAAGTATAGAGGCATGGGACACAGGGAAATTTGTCTGTCTGGATACAGAATTGGCTGGCCCATAGGAGACAGACGGTGGTAGTAGATGGAAAGTATTCAGCCAGGAGCTTGGTGACCAGTGGTCTGTTCTGGGACTGCTGCTCTTTGTGAATTTTATAAATGACCTGGATGAGGAAGTGCAACCTGGAAAAGTGTGATGTGATTCCTCGGATTCTATCCGAGGATTCTTTAAAAAGCCAGGGAGGAGATTGTCGAGCCTTTGGCTTTGCTCTTTATGTTTTCATTGTCTACAGGAATAGTGCCAGAAGACTCGAGAATAGCAAATGTTCTCTTGTTCATGAAGTGGGGTAGAGACAACCCTGGTAATTATAAACCAGTGAGCCTTACTTTTGTTGTGGGTAAAGTGTTGGAAAGGGTTGTAAGAGGTAGGATTTATAATCATCTAGAAAGGAATAAGTTGATCAGGGATAGTCAACATGGTTTTGTGAAGAGTAGGTCATGCCTCACAAACCTTATTGAGTTCTTTGAAAAGGTGACCAAACATTTGGATGAAGGTAAACCAGTTGATGTGGTGGATATGGATTTCAGCAAGGCATTTGATAACGTTCCTCAGGGTAGGCTATTGCAAAAAATACGGAGGCATGGGATTGAGGGTGATTTAGTGATTTGGATCAGAAATTGGCTAGCTTAAAGGTGACAGAGCGTGGTGGTTGATGGGAAATATTCGTCCTGGAGTTCGGTTACTAGTGGTGTACCGCAAGGATCTGTTTTTGGTCCATTGCTGTTTTTCATTGTTATAAATGACCTGGATGAGGGCGTAGAAGGATGGGTTAGTAAATTTGCGGATGTTGTACAGTTGTGGATAGCAACAAAGGATGCTGTAAGTTGCAGAGGGACATAGATAAGCTGCAGAGCCAGGCAGAGAGGTGGCAAATGGAGTTTAATACGGAAAGGTGTGAGGCGATTCACTTTAGTAGGAGTAACAGGAATGCAGAGTACTGGGCTAATGGTAAGATTCTTTAGGTGTAGATGAGCAGAGAGATCTCAGTGTCCAGGTACTTGCATCCTTGAAAATTGCCACCCAGGTTCATAGGGTTGTTAAGAAGGCATATGGTGTGTTAGCTTTTATTGTTCGAGAGACTGAGTTTCAGAACCATGAGGTCATGCTGCAGCTGTACTTGGAGTATTGTGTACAGTTCTGGTCTCTGCATCATAGGAAGGATGTGCAAGCTTTGGAAAGGGTTCTGATGAGATTTATTAGGATGTTGCCTGGTATGGAGGGAAGGTCTTATGAGGAAAGGCTGAGGGACTTAAGGCTGTTTTCGTTAGAGAGAAGAAGGTTGAGAAGTGACTTAGAGTCATAGAGTCATAAAATGTACAGCACGGAAACAGGCCTTTCAGTCCAACTCGTCCATGCCAACCAGATATCCCAACCCAATCTAGTCCCACCTGTCAGCACCCGACCCATATTCCTCCAAGTTCTTCTTATTCATATGCCCATCCAGATGCCTTTTAAATGTTACAATTGTACTAGACTCCACCACTTCCTCTGACAGCCCATTCTCCACACCCACCACCCTCTGCATGAAAAAGTTGCCCCTTAGGTCTCTTTTATATCTTTCCCCTCTCACCCTAAACCTTTGCCCTCTAGTTCTGGACTGCCTCACTCCAGGGAAAAGACCTTTTCTATTTACCCTATTCATGCCCCTCATGATTTTATAAACCTCTATAAGGGCACCCCTCAGCCTCCGATGCTCCAGGGAAAACAGTCCCAGCCTATTCAACGTCTCCCTATAGCTCAAATTCTCCAAACCTGGCAACATCCTGGTTAATCTTTTCTGAACCCTTTCAAGTTTCACATCATACTTCCAGTAGGAAGGAGACCAGAATTGCATGCAATATTCCAACAGTGGCCTGACCAATGACCTGTCCAACCACAACATGACCTCCCAACTCCTTAATACTCTGACCAATAACGGAAAACATACCAAACGCCTTCTTCACTATCCTGTCTACCTGCAACTCTACTTTCAAGGTGCTATGAACCTACACTCTAAGATCTCTTTGTTCAGCAAAATTACTGAGGACCTTACCATTAAGTGTATAAGTCCTGCTCTGATTTGCTTTCCCAAAATGCAGCATCTCGCATTTATCTAAATTAAACTCCATCTGCCACTCCTCGGTCCATCGGCCCATCTGATCAAGATCCTGTTGCAATGTGAGGTAACCTTCCTCGCTGTCCACTACACCTCCAATTTTGGTGTCATCTGCAAACTTACTAACTAGACCACTTATACTCACATCCAAATAATTTATATAAATGATGTAAAGTAATGGACCCAGCACTGATCCTTGTGGTACTCCACTGATCACAGGCCTCCAGTCTGAAAAACAACCCTCCACCACCACCCTCTGTCTTCTGCCTTCGAGCCAGTTCTGTATCCAAATGGCTAGTTCTTCCTGTATTCCATATGATCTAACCTTGCTAACCAGTCTCTCATGGGGAACCTTGTCGATTGCCTTACTGAAGTCCATATAGATCACATCTACCACTCTGCCCTCATCAATCCTCTTTGTTACTTTTTCAAAAAACTCAGTCAAGTTTGAGACTTGATTTCCCACGCACAAAGCCATTTTGACTATCCCTAATCAGTCCATGCCTTTCCAAATACATGTCTATCCTATCCCTCAGGATTCCCTCTGACAACTTGCCCACTACTGAAATCAGGCATATCGGTCTATACCTTCCTGGCTTGTCCTTACCAACTTTCTTAAATAGTGACACCATGTTAGCCAACTTCCAGTCTTCCAGCACCTCCCCTGTGAATATCGATGACACAAATATCTCAGCAAGGAGCCTAGCAATTACTTCCCTAGCTTCCCACAGAGTTCTAGGATACACCCAATCAGGTCCTGGGGATTTATCCACTTTTATGCATTTCAAGACATCCAGCACTTCCTCCTCTATAGTATGGACATTTTTCAAGATGTCATCATCTACTTCCCTACATTCTATACCTTCCATGTCCTTTTCCACAGTAAACACTGATGAATAATACTTACTTAGTATCTCCCCCATCTGCTGCGACTCCATACAAAGGCACCTTGCTGATCTTTGAGGAGCCCTATTCTTCCCCCAGTTACCCTTTTGTCCTTAATGTATTTGTAGAACCCTTTGGATTCTCCTTAGCTCTATTTGCTTAATTGAGACATATAAGATAATCAGAGGGTTAGATAGGTTGGACAGTGAAAGCCTTTTTCCTCAGATGGCGATGGAGGGGACCTAGCTTTAAATTGAGGGGTGATAGATATAGGACAGATGTCAAAAGTAGTTTCTTTACTCAGAGAGTAGTAGAGGCATGGAACGTACCACATGCAACAATAGTAGACTTGCGGACTTTAAGGGCATTTAAATGGTCCTTGGATGGGCATATGGACCAGATTGGAATATTATAGGTTAGATGTGCTTCAGATTGGTTTCACAGGTTGGCACAACATTGAGGACCAAAGTGTCTATACTGTGCTGTAATGTTCTATGTCCTATATTCAATGTGATTCATTTTGAAATGTTGAATTTGAATGCAGAGTACAGTGATACAGACAGGATTCTTAGCAGTGTGGAGAAACAGAGGGATCTTAGGTCCACGTCTATAGATCCCTCAAAATTGCCACCCAAGTTAATAGGGTTGTTAAGAAGGTGTATCTTCTGTTGGCTTTCATTAGCAGGGGATTGAGTTGAAGAGCCATGAGGTTATGCTGCAGCCCTATGTGGAAGCTTTAGAAACGATGCGGAAGATGCTGCCTGAACTGGAGGGCATGACTTTTGAAGAAAGGTTGAGGGAGCTAGGGCTTTTCTTACTGGAGCGAAGAAGGATGAGAGATGACTTGATAGAGGTATACAAGATCATGTGAGGCATAAGGTTACCCAGTGAATCGCCAGAGACTTTTTCCCAGACAGGAAATGGCTATCACAAGGGGGCATAATTTAAGCTGATTGGAAGAAGGTTTAAGGGGGATGTCAGATGTAGGTTCTTTAAACAGAGAGTGGTGGGTGTGTGGAATGCACTGCCAGCAGTGGTAGTAGAGTCAGATACATTTGGGACATTTAAGCAACTCTTGGATAGGCACATGGATGATGTGCCTATCCAAGAGTGTAGGGTATGTCAGTTAGTTTGATCTTAGAGTAGCATAAAGGTTGGCATAACATTGATGGCTGAAGGGCCTGTACTGTGCTGTACTCTTCTATGTTCTATGTTCAAGTCACAAAGGATTTGACTGCTAACATAAAGAGAAATTGTTTGTGGTGACAGAAGAGTTAACTGAGGACACAGATTTTAGTCAATTGGCAAATGCATCAGGGTGAGATTAAAAAAAAGTTTTTATCACAGTAACTTGTTACAACAGCAGCTTGCATTTATTTATGCATTTGAATGCAACAAAATGTGCCAAGAAGCTTATTCAACAAATGTCCATGCCAAGCCATATAAGGAAATATTAATGTTGATGGAATAGATTTTCAGGAGTCTGGATTAGTGGTGCTAGAAAAGCACAGCAGTTCAGGCAGCATCCGAGGAGCAGTAAAATCGACGTTTCGGGCAAAAGCCCTTCATCAGGAATACAGGCAGAGTGCCTGGAGGGTAGAGAGATAAATGAGAGGAGGGTGGGGGTGGGGAGAAAGTAGCATAGAGTATACAGTGAGTACAGTAGGGGGCGGAGTATGCACCCTTGTGGGGAGGCTCCAGTTTTGAGTGTTAGTGAGGATGAAATATTGTCCCCAATCTTCACTGATTGGGGCCTGTGGGTCAGGAAACTGAGGATCCAGTTACAGAGAGTGGGGCTTATTCTGAGATCACTAAATTTTGTAATCAGTCTCGAGGGAATAATAGTGTTGAAGGCTGAACTGTAGTCAATGAGTAGGATTCTTACGTTGCTGTTCTTGGTATCAAGATGTTCTTGGGAGGAGTGAAGGGCAAGTGATATGGCATCTAACGTGGATCTGTTGGTCTGATAGGCAAATTGTAGTGAGTCAAGAGTAGTGGGGAGGCTGGAGTTGATTAATGTCATGACCAGCCTTTCAAAGCACTTCATGACCACTAAATTTAGGGTCACTGGGCGATAGTCATTGAGACATGCTGCATGAGCCTTCTTAGATATAGGGATGATGTTGGCCCTCTTGATACAGGCACGGACAGTGGCCTACTGCAGGGAGAGGTTGAAGATGTCTGAAAAGACCTCTGCCAGTTGATTTGCGCATGCTCTGAGTGCAAGACCTGGTACTCCATCTGGTCCCTTGGATTCACAGAAAGGAAAACTTATCGGACCTATCTATTGGGATAGGTTCATCAGAACCAGTTCTCCCAATGGCTGATTTGGAAATGTAACGGCAATGGACTTCAGAAAGTCAATACCTCTCAAAGTGGATTCTCCTATCTCCCAGGTTCTGATGAAAAATGAACTGAAACATTGATTCTGTTCCTCTGTTACAGATGCTGCCAGAACTACGGTGTATTTCCAGCATTTCTGTTTCAATTTCCAACTTACTCCACCAGGTGTTCATGTATTTTTATCTCACACCTCCCTCATTTTGGAAAAGAAGCCTGAAAAGCTCTTAAAGCTCCACTCAGCCAGATCCAAAAAATTATGATTTGATGAGTGCTTCCTTGCTCTTGATGATACTTGATCCTCATTCCCTGTTCCGAGATTTAATCAAAGAATTTTTCAGATCAGAAGGAGGCCATTTAGTGCATCATATCTGGTTCTTTGAGTAAACCCACACTCTCATTCTTTTTCCATAGCCCTGTAACATTTTCCTTTTCAGTTACATCTCAAATTCTCTCCTGAAAGTAGCTAATAACTATGCTTCAGTCACCCTTTCAGAGAATACACTCTAGATCATAACTCTGCTTAAAAAAATTCTCTTCACCCTCCTCTCCGATCCCTTCACTAATTGTCTCAACTCTGCAACCAGTGGTTACCAACGCCAATACAGTGGAAACAATTTCTCCTTACTCACTCCATCAAATCGCTTCATAACTTTTGTCTACTGATTGTGCCAGAAAGGACATTAAACAGCAATTTGTGTATGGGGGCCAACCGAGCAGCCATTCCAGGTGCAGGAAGGTGCCTCACAGGTTAAAGAGTGCTCCTGCTCCCTGCACAATGCTCCGTCTAAGCTGCATAGCCACGCAGCTGCTGGGAAGCTCTGCACATGGGAATCAGCTTGCTGCCGCATTGGCTTCCTGAGGCCGTTGTTGCACACAGACCTCAGATGTCTACACAAGAGCAGGAAAAATTAGGGGGATCATAGTTGCAGATCTAGGCCCACCTTGTTGAATTTTTTTCCAGTCAAACCTGCACTAGCATCTGGTATCCCAGTCAATGGAGGAACAGGACTTTAAGTAGTTCAGCGTCAGAATCAAGGCATCGCATAGTGGCCAGTTGTGCCAAATGGAGGGCTTGCCTGCCTCCATTCCTGATCATGATCCTCTTTGAAAATTCAGCCATGTGTCTGAAGAATCTTTCACTTTACACAAAGCCCCCTCTTAGCAGTGGAATAAATTGTTATATAGCTGTCCTTTGTCCTTATGAAACAGTCAGTCATCAAATCATTACTATAGGGAACCTGAATTATTAATCAAATCCTTGGTAATGGTCACTAGAGAAGGACAAAGCACACTCTAAATCCAATTGTAGACTAAATTGTAGGCACGGTCAAATATTGATTTTTGTATATAGTGAGTTGGGAGCTAATCCTTGTTACTTCTAATCCAAAAGATATGCAGGTTTAGGTGAAATGACCATGTTAAATTGTCCATAGTGTTAGGTGCTTTAGTCAGAGGGAAATGGGTCTGGGTGGGTTACTCTTCGGAGGGTCGGTGTGGACCTGTTGGGCTGAAGGGCCTGTTTCCACACTGTAAGGAATCTAATCCAACTCATCCGATTCCTAAATTATGATGCAATCCAATTTCAGCTATAGTGAGGTATTAAACGGGTGGATGGGATGGGTCACATGATTGGAGTGGTGTGTGTTTGTGTGTTGTGGGCGGGGGAAGTGATTAGTAATTGATTGGCATCCTTTCATCTGTGAATGCAGTTTTAGAACTGTCGTGAGGTTCAATCAGCCCTGCAATGAACAATCATGAAGTTGTTCCTTGCTGGTAATGCAAGGTAATCTCTGCTGATGCTTCGTTTGCAGGGCTGTTGTGCACTTAGGAGCTTCTGAAACCACGTGTAATCACGGTTGCAATGTTTTGCGCACTGCTGGGATTGCCACTTGCGTCTGTTGTCAGTTATAGTTTTGCCATTGTCATGATTGATACTGAGGGGTTTCATATCTCTTTTCACATTGTCTTGCTGGCATCTTGGCATAGACTATTTCCCTTTATAGCGTACAGCTGGGCATATGGGCTAACATTCATTCTGTTCACATAGCCGAGCCAGCAAAGCCTTCTTTGATTAATGTTAGCATGAACAGTACGTTAACCTTATGCCATTAGGCTATACTTCTTCAATGTTGAAGCTATGATTTTAAAAAATTTCAACTGTTTGGAATAGATTGCAAATTGAATTGAAATAAGGTAAACTGCTCAAAATGCAAAGTCACTTCAAAGTGTCGTGCATCATCCTTGGGGTTGGGTGGGTGGAATGACAGATGCCTCACAAACCAACCCAATCTAAACCTGTGCAATCAGAGGAATGCATTAACAAACTCTGGACATTAACTCATGCCTGTCAGAGACTGATCCACTCAAGAGACAGCACTCCTAGACAGTGTAACCTAGTACTGTATTTCAAATGTGTTTCCAGGAGCAACTTATTGAAAGAGAAACTGCAGTCTACACTTCTCTCTCCACCTCACACACGTGGAAACTGGCCCAGTTCCCATGGAAATAACTCTCGAGAAGAAATATCAGGGAGCTAAGAACATTAAATATAACTGCAATGTTCACTATTGCTGTCTGCATCCAAGAAACCATCTGAAGAACTTTACACTCTGGTTAAATCGTATGCATCAGGCAGAAACAAAGGACTCTAAAAGCACATTATTTTCCTTTATACTGGACACTGTCTCCTTTTAACTTATTTTTTGTTCTTTCTTGAGATATTGCTAATGAGACCAGCATTTATTGCTTAGAGGGCAGTTAAGAGTTAACCACGTTGTGATCATATGGAAACCAGACCAGATAAGGAAGGCAGATGTTCTTCCTTAATGGACAATAGTGAAATGGTTGTCATTGTTCTAGCTTTTTTCAAAAATCCCAGATATTCACTGAACTCAAATTTTACTATCTGTCATAATCAGATTGAACCCAGCTAGTCCAGAATGTTGGCCTCAGGTTCTGGATTACTCACCTAGTGACATTACCACCTTCCACTGCCTGCTCTAAATATACAGAGCATGTGGAGATGCAAATATGTACACAAAGGCTGTATGTACCACATTGCTTCATGATAACTTTGCTAGGGTATAAGAAATTAGCTGTTGGTATTACTTCAAAAAAACATTTGGCTTGTTATGGCTCACAACAAAAGATGTTAACCATACTTTGATTGAATGATATATAGCCTCATACTAAAATGAATTTAGATCTTTGTTGTGACCAACCCAGAGAGTTGAATTGACATAAGCCAGCTTACCTCTTCTCATCTGATCATAACCCCTAAAAAGGACTCCTTCATTGATGATGTTCTCTACTCATGAGACTCCAAGGATGTTTTATAGAAAGCAAAGATGAACAATAAGCAAAGGCAAATTAAAAGCATTTTCGCTCAGCTGCTGGCAATGACTTCAAGAAAGGTATTGGTAGGGGGTTGGAGTGATTTACCTCCTCCTCACAATTACTGTCCTCCAGGTGGAAGAGTGTCATGGTTCACTCAATCAGCAAAATGGACAGTAGAAGATATTAGTTTAAAACAAAATCATACCTTAGCAAATGTAAGTCAAAAATGTTGATGCCAAAAATAAAAACAATAAATTATATTTAATAAATTAAGCTTCAGTAGATTCATGCATGCAGTCTGCACTAACAGTGCATTATGAAGTTGAGATTCATACCGTTAGTCTCTAGAGACAGACAATAAATTAAATTGCAACTTCTTGTAACAGCTACTTAATTTGAGCACATAAATCATGTTGAAGACTAACAGAATGGTAAGAATAATGCTTTCCACTAATCCCAACTTAATGCGTCTGAAGAATTCTTATGATTATTTTATTTATTTGTGTTATCTGAGCATCTCTGGCAAGTCCAGCAATTATTGACCATCTCCAATTACTCTTGAAAAGGCAGTAGTGAACCACTGTTGCCTTGAAACACCATAGTAATGTGACCTTGATACAACCACCCTTTATTGCCTCATCATTAAGACTTCTGGACTCAAAGTATGATGCAGTTTGATAGACGAGTTGGACATTTTGAATGGTTGGTAGTGAGTTCCTCCCAGTCATTGTCAACATTGCCACTCTTCAGAGGCAGTTTCCAAGTACATTTATATCGCATCCTTTGTCTTTCTCTGGAATGTTGATTAGTTAAGAATTGACAAAAGACCTGGCAGACGAAATGTTTTTCAGTTACCCAGACATATTATCCTGTCCACTGTAGTTGGTTTTTAGGAGTTTTGCCAGAGCTCGTGTAGAGCTGGTTACAAGATGAGCAATGGCACTTGCTTTCTTATTCTTCCATTAAATCCGGAAGTTGTAGTGGAGACATTAATGGTGGAATTTATCAAGCATTCCTTTGTGTTACTGATATACAGATTAGATCTCCCAGCCACACAGGAGTGTGGTGATGACAACTGCTCTGTACATTAGGACTTAGGTTGACTTGTGGGAGATCTTTATTGCCAAACACTCACTGCTATAGTTTGCAGAAGACTGAGAAGTGTCACTGATCCAGTATTGGATTTCGTTGTCAATGGGATCTTTTAAGACAGGGGTCTACCAATGTCTGGGAAATGCTTAATATAATCTAGGGTCTCACCATTAATCTATATGGGAGGTGATATTCACAGGTCTATGTTGGCATGAGTTTAGAATTGATGATAAGGTAGTGAAGAAAGCATTTGGTATGTTTGCCTTTATTGGTCAGTGCATGAAGTATAGGAGTTGGGAGGTCATGCTGTGGCTGTACAGGACATTGGTTAGGCTACCTTTGGAATACTGTGTGCAATTCTGGTCTCTTTCCCATAGGAAGGATGTTGCGAAACTTGAAAGGGTTCAGAAAAGATTTACAAGGATGCTGCCAGGATTGGAGGGGTTGAGCTACAGGGAGAGGCTGAATAGGCTGAGGCTATTTTCCCTGGAGTCCTGGAGGCTGAGGAGTGACCACATAGAGATTTACAAAATCATGAGGGACATGGATAGGGTAAATAGATAAGGCCTTTTCCCCAGGATGGGGTAGTCCAAAACTAGAGGACATAGGCTTAAGGTGAGAGGGATAAAATTTAAAAGGGACCTAAGGAACAACTTTTTCATTTAGAGGTTGGTGTGTGTATGGAATGAGCTACAAGAGGAAATGGTGGAGGCTGGTACAAATACAACATTTAAAAGGTATCTATACGGGTATATGAATATGAAAAGATTGAGAGATATGGGTCAAATGCTGGAAAATGCTGGACTAGATTTATTTAGGTATCTGGTCAGCATGGATGAGTTGGACTGAGGAGTCTATTTCCCTGCTATACATCTCTATGACCTTATAACATTCAAGGACAGGCCAAGTCTCTAGTATGCAGAATTGAAGAGGTTGAACGTGACTTTCAAGTCTAATTCAGAGTAGACAATGATGTTCATCTTCATACATCAGATCAAGTATGGATGTAATTGGGTTAAAAGGCTTTCCATCCAGGTGGTATTCCTTACACAAACCAGAGGCCTGTTCATCTTTAATGAGATTAATAGCCATTTAGGTTGTTGTAAACAGTTGGGGCTATCGCACAGCCTTGTTTAACCCGAGTCTAGATTTGGAAGGCACCTGTTTCAGATCTCTCACTTAAGACAGTTGCAGTCATGTAATCACAATTCTGTTGTAGCATTGCAGAGATGTAGCCTGTGGAATGTTGGGCCTCACACTGGCCTGTGGCATGTTCAAACTTGTTTTGCACTGTTATGCCATGAAGAGTCATTAGCCTAAAATATATTTTTAACAAACTCTTATCTTCAAGATAAAGCCAGCAGCGTTCTAGAATCACATCACACCTAATTGCTGTTTGTTTAAAGGTGGTATGCACCAATTGGTTTTATTCAGTTTTGCCTGACATCAGTGGCTTTCTTTATTGAACTCAACAGCACAAAGGGAAGGGAGCAGGAGAATGTGAGCTTGCATGAAGATTCAAGAATGATTCAGTTTAACCTTTGGATTTGGAGTGGGAGTGTGGGGCATGATTGGGAGCATGGAGGAGTCTAGCACCCTGGGTGTAGTGGGAGAGTCAGACAAGGTAAGAACATGAGGGATGTAAATGGTAGTGCCAGTTCTGTCCAAATGAGGGTCCATCTCTGTCTTTTGGCTGGCCGAGGCCTTATAGAGCTTTACGTTCACCTATAACATTATCCTCGTTGGATGAGATCTTATACAATGTTCTTTACGATGCATAGTCGAGCAGATAAGTTCAGCTATGTCCTACAGGGTGGTATGTACAACACTGCACAGGAATGTGAAAATTCAATAAAGGTGAGTAAACTCTCAAAATTCTTTCTTCCACAACAAAGGAATTGCCCTGAACTGCTCCGATTCCATCAATGCGTGCTATACTGAGACCAGTACTTTGGCTGTCTTATCCAAGGTAGTCTCAATAAATAGTCATGCTACACACATAAATAAAGTGAAACCAAAAACTGTGAAATAATTAAGTTTGAAAAACACCCATCCACTTTTGTGTTTCAATAAGAGTTATGTTATTGACAATAGAGTTGGGTTGGAAAGTTTTGACTGTGATACAGAACTTCCCAGTTTGACCAGAAAACTCATTTCTCAGCTTCCTGTAACTGCAGTATTGGCAGATAGCAATGAGTTTGATCATTGAAAAGCTTTCCCCATGCGCAGCATTACCACTGGTATTTTCATTGTAAGTGAGTGTGAAATGAGAAAAAGCAAGAGAGTAGAAATGGCCCAATCTTCAATGGTTGCTTTCATTGTTATGTTGTCCATGCAATCCTTACACCAAGGAGTTAACAGAATTTTGATTTTGGCACAAACTGTCATGGCAAATTGAATCTAAAGGATAATACTTCCACAAGTTAGTATTTGATTAAAACTTGAGCTACATTGTTATGATGCAACAATCAGAGGATGAGATGACAAGAGATATAATTAAGTGTGTCATTGTTGCAGTTTGACAACTAGTTAGAATTTGGAAACAACCTAAGCCACATTGGGTGCCACATGGATTTTGACATTTAACCCTGAATAGTCATATAATTTTGGATGTCATTATTGAAGAGGAAAGAAAAATAATCCATCTTTTGGCATGGACATTTTTCTCCTTAGAATTTGCAAAATGTCACAAGCAAACAAAATTAACACTGATGTCAATAATCCTAAAGGCTAAATCCTAACAGTTGACATGTTTACATTTATTTGGCATTGATGAGGAATCCAATTTTTAGATTTTAGATTACTTACAGTGTGGAAACAGGCCCTTCGGCCCAACAAGTCCACACCGCCCCGCCGAAGCGTAACCCACCCATACCCCTACATCTACATCTACCCCTACCTAACATTACGGGCAATTTAGCTTAGCCAATTCACCTGACCGGCACATTTTTTTTTGGAGTGTGGGAGGAAACCGGAGCACCCGGAGGAAACCCACGCAGACACGGGGAGAACGTGCAAACTCCACACAGTCAGTCGCCTGAGGCGGGAATTGAACCTGGGTCTCCGGCGCTGTGAGGCAGCAGTGCTAACCACTGTGCCACCGTGCCGCCCAATGATGTAACCCACTTTCATACAAAAATTGCAACTAATCTGCCTTATATATGGAAAAATAATTAACCGCTAAATGTTGCAATAAAACAAGTTTAATAACAATAACTTGAACTATTTCAACAATATCCAGTTCGGTTGCTCTTCAGGGTATAAATTTCAGGCTAAAATGCAGATGAACAGAGAATGCAGCAGAACATACAAACATCTCTTGGATGTGGACTGTCTCTTGATATACAATCTAAATGGTTGCATGGATAAGGAAACAGCTAATTTTATTCATAAAGAGAATTCATATTATTTTTGTGTACTGAAATATTGTGTACTGAAACATGCAAGATGAACATTAAGACAGTGTTGATTTTAATTTAGAGCAATTTTGCATATTCTGAGCCTAGATGACTCAGATGAAGAATCATTTCGGCTCGAAACATTAGCTTGTTTTCTCTCTACAGATGCTACCTGACCCACTGTGATTTCCAGCATTTTTTCTTTCCCAGTATCTGCAGTAATTTGCTTTTGCATGTTCTGAAAAAAAGGTATAAATTAGCTTGACCATTTTGCAATGAATATCCGTAATGGCCAAATCGTATTGCAACTCCTCCTGGATTAGCAGACATAAAACTGTTTTGACACGACCACTAGTTTTCTTGTTGCATTCCTTGAGACTATCTGTCATTGAATAAACCGAACATCTTTGTCATAAGGCCATTCTTTGGGATTAGGCAAATGTGAACATCTTTCCATTCTCACAAGCCTTGGGCAGATCAAACTGAAGTCAGCTGCTTTGTGTAACAAGCCTGACAATAGAATACTCAGAATTGAAATATCCATACCTGTTGCAGGCTCAGAGGCCAGCTTCAAACAATACCACTTCCTCCACAGAATGTACATTGCCAAGGCACATTCTCCAGTCCATACACAACTAGTTTGCACACACGAAAAAAAGCTTTTTGTTCTCAGATGGATCTGGAAGTCTGGATTTTAACTTCTAGCTGGTTTCTAGGTCAAAACAGTGTTAATGAGTTAACTCCCCATGACTGAGTAAGTTCAAAAGTAACAGCCGGGCTAGATTTAAATAACACTGACAAACTTCCTACTCATTCGATCACAGAAGTCGAAAGAAAATTGCTTAAATCTCCAGGCTGCCTGCTAACAGCTGTCGATGATGGCAACATGTTTTCTGCAGTTACAGTGACCCGGATCTATTTCTTTGCTGGACACCCCAGTGGGAAGCACACTCTCAGTTCCATTCAGCTTACCCAAAAAACAATTGCAGTAAGGTCTCATTGTCCCAGTATTTCAGTTAATCTGGGAAAAATTACAGTCAGTCAGTCCTTTGGCTCCAAAGCCATTACAGTGAGTAAAAAAAATCCCCTCAATGATAAATTCAATGCTGGCTGGAGCACAGAAACATTTGCAGCAAACTTTCACAAATTTACTACAGGCTAATGTATGCTTGAGCCCTAGCCTTCTCCTCTGGTTCAAGTATTAGCCAACAAACCTGATGAAAATTATTTGTAAATTACCTGGCTAGGTTGTGGTGTTTGATGGACACATTAAGTATTAGGTGAGTAAACACAAGCCTTAAATTACTATTTTCAATTTAATATTGATGGATCTGCTGCAAAGACTTTTTTGAATCTTCGACATTTCATAACCTTGGGAAATCAATCCAAGTCAGAATTAGCAGATAACCTGCTCAAAGCAAAAATGTGATTTCACCACTGTCATTTTGGCAGGATGTCTGTTGTGAAAATACAATTTAGGATATTAGAATATGACAACTATTCAGTCCCTAGAAATATTAATTTTATAGCAACAGTCTTTTTCTTTCTACCAAAGGAAACATTTGCATTATAATTATGGGATTAAGATAAAGAGGTCTCAATTTGCACCAAACTTCAGTTATAGTGTAATCATAGACTGGATCCAGAGCCAAGCCAGCACTGGAAACATTGCTAGGAAAATTCCAACAGTCTTACTTCATTTTGTTTTAGAGTCAGTTCAGGAATTAGCTTCAAGTATAGCATTAATGCAAATTTAAAACAAATTAGGTAAATAAGATATAGAACAACCGCATCCAAACACAAGATGACAATTTGAAATTGTAAAAGATGCAATCAAAGCACAGCTATGGAATGTGCAGTTTGACAAGAATCAAGCTGCAGCACAATATTCGCAGACACGATGGGCCAAATGGCTTCCATCTGCGCTGTACATGTCTGAGTCTATTCAATCAAATACTGCGAATGTAGTAAATTCTCTCAACTCCTAGTATAACATAAAGCTCCTCAAACCTCAGGGAACTTTTTATCAGTTTATTTTCCACATATGCTTTAATCAAGATATCATGTAGTGACTGGTGTGCCACACTGTAATGTGGTTTGAATGGAGTACAGAGTGCTGCTTCTTTGATAATCTGCAAATTTTTTATTCATTTGTGGGATGTGGGTATTGCTTGATGGGCCAACATTTATTGCCCATCCTTAGTTTTTCTTAAGAAGGCGGTGATGTGCTGATTTTCTGAATTGCTGCAGTCAGTTTGGTGCATGTGTATCCAAAATGCTGTTAGGGAGGGAGTGCCAGGTCTTTGACCCAGTGTTAATGAAGGAACAGTGGAATATTTCAAAGTCAGGATGGTGAATGGCTTAGGGGAAATTTGCAGATGGTAGTGTTCCCATGTATCTGCTGCCCTTGTATCTGTTGCCGCTTAGATGGTAGCGGTTTGAGCTGATTCCTGAACTGACTCGAAAACAAAATGAAATGAAACTCTTAGAATTCTTCTTGCGGTTTGTGCTAGTGGTTGAGGTTTGGAAGGTGTTGTCTAATGAGCTTTGACTAATGCTTCTTATAGGTGGTACGTGCTGCTGCTACTGAGTGACAGTGGTGGAGGGAGTGAATGTTTTTGAATGTGATGCCAATCAAGAGGGGTGCTTTGTTTTGGATGGTGTGAAGCTTCTTGCAGATTGTTGAGCTGTACCATTCCAGTGAAGTGGGGAGTATTCCAACACACTCCTGACATGTGGCCTTGCAGATGGTGGACAGATTTGGAGAGACAGGAGGTGAGATGAACACTGAAGGATTCCTGGCCTCTGACCTGCTCTTGTTGCCACAGTATTTATATGGATAGTCAGTTCAATTTCTGGTCAATGGTAAGCTCCAAGGATATTGATAGTAGGTCATTCAGCAATGGGAGTGCCATTCAATATTAAGGGATAATGGTGAGATTCTCTTTTGCTGGAGATAGTCATTGCTTAACACTTGTTCAGTGTAGATGATACTTTCCACTTTTCAGCCCAAACCTGGATATTGCCCAGGTCGCGCTGCATTTGGATATCTATTATTTTATTGAAGGGTGGAGAACGGTGCTGAATATTGTGCAATCATTGGCAAACATCCCCACTTCTGACATTATGATGGAGGGAGGGTCATTGATGAAGCAGCTGAAAATGATTGGGCCTAGGGCACTACCGTAAGGAGCTCCTGCAGAAATGTCTGGACCTGAAATAACTGACCTACAACAAACATAACCATTTTCCTATGTGCCAAGTATGACTCCAACCAGTGGAGAGTTTTCTCCCTGATAATCATTAACTTTAGTTTTGCTCGGGATTTTTGCTGACACATTTGGTTAAACACGACTTTGATGTCAAAGGCAGTTCTCTCATTTCACCTCTGGAAAATAACGATGTTTCCCATTAGTCAACTTAGGGTTGACTCCAGCCCATCTGGGTGTACTTTCGGTGGGGCAGGGGTGTGTTAAAAGTGCACTCCCTGAAGATGTTATTCCACCTTTCGATTTTTGCCACCTACCTTTCACTCCTCCTGTCCCTGGCCTCTCAAACCCCTCCATCCTGTAAATCCTGGAACGTAACTGTCTCCCACAACTGTTTCCTGCTTGTTCTTGCAGTCCCAGTAGTGCCCAGGAGTGAGGTCTGGCACTGCCAAGTCTGCTAGATTGACTGGCTGGTCTGGAAAATGGAACGCCCCGCCCCTACTAATAACTGAAGGGTATATATCTATTGTCAATTGGGCTTTAGCCTGGTGACAGTGGGTGAAAATTGTTTATGAACATTGATCATGTCAGTTGAAATGATGAGTGCACTTCTAAGCAAAAACTTCAAACTTGCCACATTTTTGCTTCTGGTCAACTTCAGAGAAATATTCACACTACTGCTAACATTTCAGTTCCCCAACCAATCTACGAAGGACTTAAAGCCCTCCGCTTCTTCCTTTCCCACTGTACCAACCAGTACCCTTCCACCAACACCCTCCTTCGACTGACTGAACTGGTCCTCACCCTGAACAACTTCTCTTTCCAATCCTCCCACTTCCTCCAAACCAAAGGAGTAGCCATGGGCACCCGCATGGGCCCCAGCTATGCCTGCCTCTTCGTAGGATATGTGGAACAGTCCATCTTCCGCAGCTACACTGGCCCCACCCCCCACCTTTTTCTCCGCTACATCGATGACTGTATCGGCGCTGCCTCGTGCTCCCACGAGGAGGTTGAACAGTTCATCCACTTTACCAACACTTTCCACCCCGACCTCAAATTCACCTGGACCGTCTCAGACTCCTCCCTCCCCTTCCTAGACCTTTCCATTTCCATCTCGGGTGACCGAATCGACACGGACATTTACTATTAACCGACCGACTCCCACAGCTACCTAGACTACACCTCCTCCCACCCTGCCCCCTGTAAAAATGCCATCCCATATTCCCAATTCCTTTGTCTCCGCTGCATCTGCTCCCAGGGGGACCAGTTCCAAAACCGTACCACCCAGATGGCCTCCTTTGTCAAGAACCGCAATTTCCCCCCAGACGTAGTCATCGATGCCCTCCACCACATCTCTTCCACTTCCCGCTCCTCCGCCCTTGAGCCCCGCCCCTCCAACCGCCACCAGGACAGAACCTCACTGGTCCTCACATACCATTCCACCAACCTCCATGTCCAAAGTATCATCCGCCGTCATTTCCGCCACCTCCAAACGGACCCCACCACCAGGGACATATTTCCCTCCCCTCCCCGCAAGAAATGCAAAACTTGCGCCCACACCTCCCGCCTTACCTCCCTCCAAGGCCCCAAGGGACACTTCCATATCCACCATAAATTCACCTGCACCTCCACACACATCATCTATTGCATCCGCTGCACCCGATGTGGCCTCCTCTATATTGGGAAGACAGGCCGCCTACTTGCGGAATGTTTCAGAGAAAACCTCTGGGACACCCGGACCAACCAACCCAACCACCCCGAAGCCCAACACTTCAACTCCCCCTCCCACTCCACCAAGGACATGCAGGTCCTTGGACTCCTCCATCGTCAGACCATGGCAACACGACGGTTGGAGGAAGAGCGCCTCATCTTCTGCCTGGGAACCCTCCAACCACAAGGGATGAACTCAGATTTCTCCAGTTTCCTCATTTCCCTTCCCCCCACCTTGTCTCAGTCAAATCCCTCGAACTCAGCACCGCCTTCCTAACCTGCCTGACCTCTCCACCCCCACCCCACTCCGGCCTATCACCCTCACCTTGATCTCCCTCCACCTATCGCATTCCCAACGCCCGTCCCCCAAGTCCCTCCTCCCTACCTTTTATCTTAGCTTGCTGGACACACTTTCCTCATTCCTGAAGAAGGGCTGATGCCCGAAACATCGATTCTCCTGTTCCTTGGAAGCTGCCTGACCTGCTGGGCTTTTCCAGCAACATATTTTCAGCTCTGACCTCCAGCATCTGCAGTTCTCACTTTCTCCTCATTTCTGATTAAGAAAGGCATACAACAAAGCAATTTCCTTTCGAACCAAAATGAGTAAATTTTGGGACTCTGCTGTAAAATAATTCATTTTAAGATATGACTTAAAAGAATGATGGAGGTTTATCCTATTATTCATTAGGATAAACATTTTGATTCCTTGAAAAATATATTAATATGCTCTAGTTAATGTTTTGCAGACATGCTTATGTATAATCAATAACTTGTATATATTTTAATGCTTTGTGTACTTCATATACTTCCCATTGCAGATAATTAGCTTTTTCCTTTTAAAAACAAAAAAAAATTGTTGTTGCTTTTTCTTTGTCTTGGATTCCACCCATCTCTGCAGCAATCCCTGATCTGGTGGATAAATAGCTGTCCAGTTCCATACTCAATTTCAGTGATACATTAAAATCATAACTTCACGACTGACTCTCCACTTTGTCCCTCAGGTATTCCAATCTCTGTGCACCAGCTTCTCCGCCTGGCATTCCAGTAAGTGACTCAGATGAGATTAGGAATTCAGCATGTGGGTATTCATGAATTTGAACTTGCATTCAGTCATTCTGTGGCACAACTGTTAATACGTATCAAATTGCACATCGAAGACCCTTGATGAACAAGCATTATAATTATTATTTCAAATTAAAACTTTCAGGCAGTAAAATTCAAACATATGACACGAGCCATTATACAATTTGTTTACATGGTACTTATTAGAGGTGTCCAATGTTCTCAGCGTGTCTGTTAGGAATCATGTTTAAGATGACAGCATTCATTTGGGATAATGAGGGCTTGGTCAACTGCAAGAGAATGAGTCAGGTTGACCTGAATAGATGTCCTGTTGATTTTAATTCTTGTCTGGTCTCAGAGGGTCATTTCTGCTGGCTAATTTTCTCTTTGGGTGCCCATCTGCTTTTTCTTCTTTGGAGATGATCTGGGTAATTGAGGAAGCATGTGGGTTGAGGTAGTTTATGTGGGTTGTATTTCCACACAAGCCTCACACCTTCCACCATGAAACTTAGTTTGTACTCACTGGAATTTTGGAAAATGAGGGGGTATCTCATAGAAACATACAAATTCTGGTGGGACTGAACAGGTTAGATGCTGGAAGAATGTTTTCAATGTTGGGAAAATCCAGAACTAGGGACCACAGTCTAAGAATAAGGGGTACGCCATTCAGGACTGAGATGATGAAGAATTTTTTTCACTCAGATTTGTGAACCCATGGAATTCTCTACCCCAGAAAGCTGTGGGCCAGTTTGTTAGATATATTCAAAAGGGAGTCGGGTGTGGCCCTTGCGGTTAGAGAGGTTGAGGATAATGGAGAGAAAGCAGGAAGGGGATGATCAGCCATGATCATATTGAATGGTGTTGCAGGCTCGAAGGGGCAAATGGTCTACTCCTGCTCCTATTTTCTATGTTTCTATGTTAAAAGGGACTCAAACTGGAAATCTCTGTCCTATAAATTTTTTTGTCTAAAGTCGACATCCGAATTGTTGTCCAGCTGAGAGCACAAGTGTACATTGACATCAATTTTCACAGCACACAGGCTAACACAACTCTCACTGCTGGCTGAAAGTACATGTCTCCCTTCCATTGTGTTTGAACCCAAGGTGGCCACAGAAAATGCCACTGAGGCATATTCCAGCTGGAACCAATAATATTTAGCCTTTTCCTGCAATATTTCTGATAATCTTTTGGATTGAGGATTGATCAGAACTAAACATCTGGTTCTTGACCGATTCATTACTACATGAACAAGATATTAAATTTGCATGGAAAAACCCTGAAAGCCATCCCATCTGTCTGAGCTCAAATCAAATCACGTCCCAGAGGTCAGCAAATTTAATCCACTCCATAAGGTTTCTGCTTTATGACGCAAACAAATTCACAGCTTTAGAATAGATTTTAAAGCTGCATTCACTGAATGTAGCATATTCTACTTGTGCTGTTGAACCAACCTCTAGCAGCAAATGGTTGATATAAAATGCTGCAACTTACTGTCTTGACCTTTTACAGTTTACACCAATGTTTCAGCTGAGGGGAGAGAAGGCATGATAACTAAATTTGCAGATCAACACCATGATAGTTGGAAAGGTATGTTGTAAAGATGGAAATAGACAGGATGAGTAAATGGGCACAGGTCTGACAGATGGAGTATAATGTGGAAAAACATAAAAATATTCACCTTGATGGAAATAATGAAAAAGCAGAGTATTACTTAAATTGAGATTGAGTACAGAATTCTGAGGTGCACAGAGTTTAGATTTCTGGTGTGTGAATCACAAAGCATTTGTGTGCAGGTATAGCATAAAGTCAGGAAGACAAATAGGATGCTATTCTTTGTTTGTGAGAGGAAGTGAACATAAAAGTGAGATATGCATCATTTATACAGGGCATTCGTGAAACCACATCTTGAATACACAGTAAGGTTTCGGTCTCTTTATTTAAAGAAGGATGTAAATGCATTGGAGGAGGTTCAGATGATTTTTTCTAGATTAAAATCTAGAATGAGTGGATTGTTTTATGAGGATAGTTTGGACAGACAGTGGAATGGCCTGTTGTCATTGGCGTTTAGAAGAGTAAGGGGTGAATTGACTGAAGTGTATAAGATCCTGAATGGTTTTAGCAAGATGAATGTCCTTTAAGGACACATGTGAGGAGAAATCATTTCTCTCAGAACATTGTGTGACTCTGGAACTGTCTGTCCCAGAATTTGATGGAAGTAGTGTAATTAAATATTTTTAAGGCAGAGTTAGGTAACCTGTTAAGAAAGGGAATCAGAGATTATAAGGGACTGTGGAATTCAAAACACACAGGTCAGCCAAGATCTTACTGAATGCAAGGTTTGTGAAGGTTTGTAGCTCAGGTTGAGATTTAGGGTGTAGGTTTGCTCGCTGAGCAGTAGGTTTGATATCCAAACGTTTTTGTCTTTTTTGAGGTTTTCTAGGGCTTTCTTTTCTTGTGTGTTCAATTTGTTTCCTTCCCTCTTTCATCATCTACAAAATCCAATGCAAGGACTGCCACAAACACTACGTAGGACAAACAGGAAGAAAGTTAGCCACCAGGATACACGAACACCAGCTAGCCACAAAAAGACACGACCCTCTCTCCCTCATAGCCCTACACACGGATGAAAAAAACTACCATTTCGACTGGGACAACACATCTATCCTGGGACAGGCTAAGCAAAGACATGCCAGAGAATTCCTAGAGGCCTGGCACTCCAACCACAATGCCATAAACAAACACATAGATCTAGATGCCATCTATCAACCCCTCAGAAAACGAACAGGAAATGACATCACCACGAACCCCAGGAACCCCATCCAGGAGAAAGATATAAATAGAAAGCAGGAGACAACAGCTTCGCTTCACTTGGAGGTCGCCACTGATGATGTTACCTAGCCAGGTAATGAAACGTCTGGATATCAAACCTACAGCTCAGCGAGCAAACCTACACCCTAAATCTTATAAATGGCACAGCAGTCTTTAGGGAGCTGAATGGTTTACATCTATTCCTTTTTTGTATCTTTGAATCCTACATTTTACTCTGCTAAATGAACAATAACAATTTAGATAGTCCATGGTGGGGTGCCAGATCTACTTAATTTAAATTCTTCTCGCACACTATAATGAGATTTGAGCCCATATTCTGAAGCATTGATCTGGACCTCAGCATTTATCATCCAGTGACATCACACATTCTCTCCTTCCCTCTTGTCTAGGTATTTTTAATCAGCAAATTAGACATGTTATGGTACGCCACTGGAGCAAATGGCTTTGAACTGAAGCCTTCGAGCTTAAAGGTAGGGACACTACCACTATGCCACAGAGACTTTGACTTTCCTTTCAGTATTTGGTCGAAGGGACTATTCCTTTAATATTGGTGGATGAAGAACCATGAATGAGTCTTAACGAGAAGTACATGTCTTTGCAATATGTAACTTATTGCACGATGGCAACAAATACAGGTCAAATTGGCTGGTTGGCTTTAAATAACTGAAACTATCAGGAGACATTGATGACATATTAATCTCTATTTGGGACCTCGAGCTACGCTCCCCATCCAAAACTCTATAATATCAGTAGATTAGAACCACGATCATTTCCAATAGCATCTTTTAAAAATAGCATGCTAACATGATCATTTCCAACAGCATCTTTTAAAAATAGCATGCTAACAGCACAGATTGCTAAAACTGTATTTTCACAATGAGAGGTCAACATAAATTTTCAGCAGAATATAACTGCAGTTTTAAGGGGTCATATATTTATGAATTATTTGTTGAAATTAACTGTTGCCTGAAATGTAAAGAACTATGAACAAAATTGGTGGCATAGTAAACAGTGAAGAAGGCTTTCTAAGATTACAACAAGATCTTGATCAAATGGGTCAATGGGTTGAAAAATGGCAGATGGAGTTCAATCTGGATAAATGTGAGGTATTGCATTTTGGTACAACAAATAAGGGTAGGGCTTATACAATTAATGGTAGGACCTTCGGTGGTGTAGAACATACAGACGTAGGGGTGCAGATACATAATTCTTTGAAGTTTGTGTCACGCATAAATAGGGTGGTTAAAAAAGCATTTGGCACGCTTGCCTTTATCGCTCAGTCCTTTGAGTATAGGAGTTGGGAAGTCATGTTGAGGTTGTATGGAACACTGGTGAGGCTTCTTCTGGAATAGTGCATCTATTTCTGATAGTCCAGTTATAGAAAGGATATTATTAAGCTGGAGAAGGTACAGAAGAGATTTACCAGGATGTTGCCAGTGTGGATGGTTGAGTTATAAAGAAAGGCTGGGAATTTTTTTCACTGGAGCACAGGCAGTTAATGGGGGGGGGGGGGGTGACCTGATAGAAGTGTATAAAATAATGAGAGATGTAGATAGAGTTAATGGTAGTTGTGTTTTCCCTTTGATGGGAGATTTCAAGACTAGAGGGTACATTTTTAAGGTGAGAGGAGAGACGTGAGAGGCAATTTTTTTTATGCAGAGGGTGGTTCACACGTGCAATGAACTTCCTGAAGAAGTGCTGAATGAGGGTACAATTATAATGTTTAAAAGACATTTGGATAACTCCATGAAATTGAAAGGTTGGAAGGAGCAGGCAGGTGGGACTGGTTTAGTTTGGGATTAGGTTTAATTTGGACTGGTTGGACGGAAGGGTCTGTTTCTGTGCTGTATGACTATATGAGCTTCTCTATTATAAAATGGACAATAGATCAAATTGAAATACATCAATCAGACTTAATGAGGGAGATAGCAGAACTGAACAGAACTTGTAATCCTTTCTGAATTTCATGGTCAGACTCCGTTTTTTAAAAATTCTGTTTCTGTTCAAAGTTCAGGGAATGAACCAGTGTTATGATACCAGCCGATATTAATACTGGACAAGTCAGATCCCAGATTGAAACCTGGCTGGATAGATGCTAATCTTGCTTTTTTGTAACCATGAAGGTCAGATACTGATCACATTCCCAAGAGTCTTCCAATGTAGTTCCAACAGAAAAATATTTATTAAAAATGAAAAAGACGTGAATTGCACTATACTAGATAAAAATAGGCTGAAAAGGTCTCATCATAAACATCAGACAAATATTTAAATCAATAATCCTTTTATCCCAGCAAAATTCCTTACGAACATCCAAGTTAGAGTGAACATTTACCCCAATCTCCACAGCTAGGCATCTTGCTCAGGCTGGCACACCTGCATTTGGTTTCCAATATGTTCTGTGCATTCACTAGATGTTCTTCTTTACCTGTTATCTCTCCATGAACCACCCAAAACAAACTGTAACCTACATTGACTATCGCTTTAACTTCAAAGCAAACGAGTTCCCTAAAATATTTCCAGCATTCTTGCAATACTTCTTACTAGAGAATTTAATACTTCCATACCTACCCACACAGTCCTCCCCAACACACATGCATGCACCCTCACTCACTCACTCAATTGAGATTTTTCTTTTCTCTGTGTGTCCTTGAACCACTATCACTTTGCAAACGCAGTTTTTTCTACCTTTATTTAGTGCACTAAATCACTAAACCCCATGTCAAGGGTTGTAAAACCTCATTAAAAATGATACCCACAGGCCCTTAGACCACTCACCACCAAGTTCAAAACTAAATCTAAAATATTGTCTCCCCTTCTTAACTTGTAAAGTACAAAAATATAAATTAACCATGAAGTTATACATCGTTTTTAACAATGACTGCCTGGAACTTTTAGACAGAACTTTTCACAGACTCCAACTTTTACTTTTTTGACAGAAGAGATATTTAAACAGCAGGCAATGTAAAGTGAAGGAATGTGCAGTGAGTTACTGTCATCCCTGAGGCATTATTTCAAATCCAGCCTAGCTAATGGGATACACCTCACCAGCCTGCAGGCTGTAAGATGAGTAATCACTCATCAAGATTAATTTGCACATGTGTAAGTGTATTAGTTTCAAGATGCAATGAGCTTGGTTATATCCTGGAAAAAATCTAAATGTACAACTAATTTGCATATTAAAATTCAGTTAAAAAATAGCATGAGCTTTTCCTCTGTAATTAAAATAAATGACACGTATATCAACAAAAGAAAAATCAAAATACTCAAACCTATTATGTTAACCTGTATTCTTTCCTGATTACTGTGGCAAGACTTCAATGTATATCCAGGCCTTTGCAGCTGTTCTATCTCCAATAATGAAATTCCTGCCATGTAGACAAAATATTCTGTGCAACAAATATTCTGCACAACATTGTTTTAGGGATCTGTGTCCAGAGACTCACCAGTGGTCTTGTTCGATAATCATGTTCAACAAACACGTTATTAATCTTGCCTTTAAATAATTTAATTTGCTGCAATAAATCATTTCCATGTCCACACAAGAATATCCCATGGACTAAAACAACACTACTTGAGTAACTTGTTTTATAGTCACTTGAGGGTGTTAAGGGCCCTGACACTCTCACTCACTCAGGCCTGGTATCGGAGTCTTCTCACAGCACCCAATGGTGCTGGTTTCATTGCAGGGAGTTGGAGGAGATACTGTCACCATCAAGAGTGCCCGACGAGGAATCCCATGTGCAGGCAGCTGTTGCACATCGACAGACATACAATCCAAATGGTCGCCCTGCTTACCTAAGAAGGCAAGGGACTTTGTGGTGACATACCTTAAACTCCTCACATTGGGAACTGCCTGGTAGAGCTCACTGTAAATGCAAAGGCTTGAAAATCTGCATGCCAACCTAACATCCCATGACTGAGCTGCTGGCTGGATTTCCCCATAACAGTCACTGACTTGCTCAATAGAGGAAGCTACATGTGCAGGTCAAAGAGCGCCCAAAGCACTTGTGGCCTTGATGCATTCCTCCGCTGTTCTTTTCAGGGCACACATACCCTCTGGAATCTCTGCTAGATCGTCACTCACCTCCCATTGGACATTCAACACCTGAGCTCTCACAGATGACTATTCTTCTTTTGACCGGACCTCTTAACATCCTTTGGTCTCGCACAGTCCTCTTAGATGTTGTGGTTCTGTTCACTGAGCTGGGAATTTGTGTTGCAAACGTTTCGTCCCCTGTCTAGGTGACATCCTCAGTACTTGGGAGCCTCCTGTGAAGCGCTTCTGTGCTGTTTCCTCCGGCATTTATAGTGGCCTGTCTCTGCCGCTTCCGGTTGTCAGTTCGAGCTGTCCGCTGCAGTGGCCGGTATGTTGGGTCCAGGTCGATGTGTTTGTTGATAGAATCTGTGGATGAGTGCCATGCCTCTAGGAATTCCCTGGCTGTTCTCTGTTTGGCTTGCCCTATAATGGTAGTGTTGTCCCAGTCGAATTCATGTTGCTTGTCATCTGCGTGTGTGGCTACTAAGGATAGCTGGTCGTGTCGTTTCGTGGCTAGTTCACACCAACTAGAGTCAGGCAGGTTAGTGTCCTACGTCCATCTGTTCCATCAACTGTCTTCCTTCCATCATAAGGTCAAAAGTGCTGATGATTGCATAATGTTCAGCACAGTTTCCAACCCCTCAGTTATTGCATCCCTTTGCATGTGCAGTAAGAACTGGATGACCTTCAAGCTTGGTCTGATAAGTAACAACTATCATTTGTGCCCACAAATGCCAAACTGTATCATAGAACATTGAAAGTTACAGCGCAGTACAGGCCCTTCAGCCCTCGACATTACGTGACCCGTGAAACTAATCTGATGCCCATCTAACCGACACCATTCCATTATTATCCATATGTATGCTCAATGCCCATTTAAATGCCCTTAACTTCAGTGAGTCTACTACTGTTGCAGGCAGGCCATTCCACACCACTAATTCTCTCTGAGTAAAGAAGCTACACCTGATATCTGTCCTAAATCTATCACCCCTCAATTTAAAGCTATGTCCCCTCGTGTTAGCTTTCACCATCCAAGGAAAAAGGCTCTCACTGTCCACCCTATCTAACCCTCTGATTATCTTACACATCTCGATTAAGTCACCTCTCAACATTCTTCTCTCCAATGAAAACAGCCTCAGTTCCCTCAGACTTTCCTCATCAGATCTTCCTTCCATACCAGGCAACATCCTAGGATATCTCCTCAGAACCCTTTCCAAAGCTTCCACATCCTTCTTATAATGCAGTGACCAGAACTGTACGCAATACTCCAGGTGCAGCCTTACCAGAATATTGTATACAGCTGAGGCATGCCCTCGTGGCTCAGAAACTCAATCTCTCGACCAATAAACACCAACACACCATATACCTTTTTAACAATCCTATCAACCTGATGACAGCTTTCAAGGATCTAAGTACCTGGACACTGAGATCTCTCTGCTCAGCTACACCTAAAGAATTTTACCATTAGCCCAGTACTCTGCATTCCTGTTTCTTCTTCCGAAGTGAACTACTTCAGACTTTTCCACATTAAACTCCATTTGCCACTTCTCACCCCAGCTCTGCATCTTATCTATGTCACTCTGTAGGCCACAACATCCTTTGACACTATCCACAACTCTGTCTACCTTAGTGTCATCTGCAAATTTACTAACCCTTCCTTCTACACCCACATCCAGATCATTTAGAAAAATGACAAACAGCAGTTGCCCCAAGTAGATCCTTGTGACACACCAATGGTAACTGAGCTCCAGGAAGAACATTTCCCATCAATGACCACCCTCTGTCTTCTTTCAGCTAGCCAATTCTGATCCAAACAGCCAAATCACTGTCAATCCTGAAACTCTGTATTTTGTGCAATAACCTACCGTGAGGATCTTTATAAAATGCCTTACTGAAATCCACACACACCACATCAACCGCTTTACCCTCATCCGCCTGTTTGGTCACCAGCTCAAGGAACTCAATAAGTTTGTGAGGTACGACCTATCCTTCACAAAACCCTGCTGACTATCCCTAATCAAATTATTCCTTTCCAGATGATTATAAATCCCATCTCTTCTAACCTTTTCCAACATCTTACCCACAACTGGAGTAAGGCTCACTGGCCTAGAATTACCAGGGTTGTCCCGACTCCCCTTCTTAAACAAGGGAACATTTGCTATCCTCCAGTATTCTGGCACTACTCCTGTGGATAATGATGACATAAAGATCAAAGCCAAAGGCTCTGCAATCTCTTCCCTGGCTTCCCAGAGAATCTGAGGATGAATCCCATCTGGTCCAGGGGTTTTATCTATTTTCGATCTTCCAAAATTGCTAAAACCTCCTTTGTCAACCACAATCCCATCTAATCTCATAGCCTGTATCTCCGTATTCTCACTAACCCTTTTCCAATGTGATTCCTGATGAAAAGTATTCATTAATGCTTCCCCTATGTCCTCAGATTCCATACAAAACTCCACACTACTATCTTTGATTGACCCTAATCTTACTCTAGTCATTCTTTGATTCCTGATATACATATAGAAGGCCTTTGGGTTTTCCTTGATCCTATCCACCAACGACTTCTCATGTTCCCTCCTGGCTCTTCTTAGCCCTCTCTTTAGATCTTTTCTGGCTAACTTATAACTCTCAAGCCCCCTAACTGAGCTATGATGCCTCATCCTCACATAAGCCTTCTTCTTCCTCTTGACAAGAGCTTCAACTTCTTTAGTAAACCATGGCTCCTTCTCTCAACAACTACCTCCCTGCCTGATAGGTATATATTTATCAAGGACCCGCAGTTGCTAGTCCTTGAATAAGCTCCACGTTTCAAGTGTGTCCATCCCCTGCAGTTTCCTTTCCCATCCTATGCATCCTAAATCTTGCCCAATTGCATCACAATTGCCTTTTCCCTAGTAATACCTCTTTCCCTGTGGTATATATCTATCCCTGCCCATTGCTATTGTAAACGTAACAGAATTATGGTCACTATCGCCAAAGCGCTCATCTACCTCTAAATATAACACCTGGCTGGGTTCATTCCCCAGTACCAAATCCAGTATAGCATCACCCCTTGTTGGCCTGTCTACATACTGTGACAGAAAACCCTCCTACACTCATTGAACAAAAACTGACCCATCTAAACTCCTTGAACTATAGTATTCCCAGTCAATATTGGGTACGTTAAAGACCCCCAATAACAACTACCCTGTTACTCTTGCTCCTATTGAGAATCATCTTTGCTATCCTTTCTTCTACATTCCTAGAACAATTTGGAGGCCGATAGAAAACTCCCAAAAGGGTGACCTCACCTTTCCTGTTTCTAACCTCAGCCCAAACTACCTCAGTGGATGAGTCCTCAAACTTTATCTCAGCTGTTGTAATACTACCCTTGATTAACAATGCCACACCCTCCACCCCCTCTTTTACCATCTTCTTTTTTCTTGCTGAAACATCTAAATCCCAGAATCGGCAATAACCATTCCTGTCCCTCCTCTAGCCATGTCTCTGAAATGGCCACAACATTGAAATCCCAGGTACCAACCCATGCAGCAGGTTCACCCACCTTATTCCGGATGCTCCTGCCACTGAAGTACACATATTTCAAACCAATATCCTGACTGCTGGTGCCTTCTGGTGACCGTGTAAACCTGTCCCTGACCTCACTACCCTCAACCTCCTTTACACTGGAAGTACAATTCAGTTCCTTAACCCCTGCTGCATTAGTTTAACATCCCCTCCACCCCCCCCCCCCCAACCAAAGAGCATTAGCAAACATCCCCCCAGGATATTGGTACCCCTCTGGTTCAGGTGAAGACCATCCGGTTTGTAGAGGTCCCACCTTCTCCAGAAAGAGCTCCAATTATCCAAGAATCGAAAGCCCTCCCTCCTGCACCATCCCTGCAGCCATGTGTTCAGCTCCACTGTCTCCCTGTTCCTCACTTCACTAGCATGTAACATGGGCAACAAACCAGAGATAATAACTCTGTTTGTTCTAACTCTAAGCTTCCAACCTAGCTTCCTGAATTTCTGCCTTAGATCCCTACCTTTCTTCCTACCTATGTCATTGGTCCCTATGTGGACCACGACTTGGGGCTGCTCCCCCTCCCCCTCATGGATCCCAAAAACACGGTCAGAGACATCACACACCCTAGCACCTGGGAGGCAATACACCAACCATGAGTCTCTCTTATTCCTACAGAACCTCCTATCTGTCCCCCTAACTATGGAGTCCCCAGTGACTAATGTTCTGCTCCTCTTTCCCCTTCCCCTCTAAGCAACAGGGACAGACTTTGTGCCAGAGACCTGTGCCCCATTGCTTATCCCTGGTACATCGTTCCCCCCAGTAGTATCCAAAACAGTATATTTGTTGTTGAGGGGAACCACCACAGGAGATCCCTGCACTGCCTGCCGGTTCCCTTTCCTACGTCTGACAGTAATATCTTCACGTGGTGTGGAGTAACCATCTCCCTGTAACTCCTCTCAATAACCCCCTCCACCTCCCAAATCATTTGAAGTTCATCCAGCTCCAGTTCCCTAACATGGTTCTCGAGGAGCTGGTGTTGGGTGCATTTCCCAAAAATGAAGTCAGCAGGGACACTAGAGGTCAGCATTATGTTCCACACACTGCAGGAGGAACATTCAACTGCCCTAAACTCCATTCCCACGATTCTAAATTCCTAAATAGCCCACTGAAGAAAATGAAACACGAAAAAAAAACATTTGTCATCTTAACAACCGATGCACAGAACTTTTTTGTGTGGTTAGAGGAGGAGGATGAGTGGGAGACACTAGCCGAGTAGTGTTTTGGGTAAAGCAACTGCTCAAATATGTAACAGTGTGACCTCTCCAACTGCCTCCAGGAACTGAAGAACGCCAAACCTAAAAATAAGTAATTTATACTATATACTCACATATCCTGACAGGCTCTGCTGCTCCCTAGTGACCTCGTGACCTCTCCAATTGCCTCCAGGAACTCCAACAAGACAGAGTCTATCCATCTCCCCTTGACATTCAATAGTATTATTATGATTTAAATACCAACTATCAACATTCTGGGGACTACCACTGATCCGGAAATGAATCAGAGCAGCCATGGAAATGGCTACTAAAGCAGATCAAAGGCTGCAGTAGATAACTAACCTCCCAAGTGCCTGTCCACCAACTACAAGGCACAACTCAGGAGTATGACAAAATACTGCTCCTTGCCTGGATGACTGCAATTCCAACAATACACAAGAATCTCAACACCATCCAGGACATAGTAGCCCAACTGGTTGGCACCCATCCACCATCTTTAACATTCATTCTCTCTACTGCCAACACTCAGTAGCGGCAGTGCGTATCATCCACAAGATGCACAGCACAAACTCACTGAAAGATCCTTTCACAACATGTTTCAAACACACAACCACTACCCTCTAGAGGGAAGAGGACAGCAGATACATGCAAGATCCCCTCCTGGTCACATATGATCTCCATTCCTTCATTGGCACTGGGTCAAAATCCTGGAACTCTCTACCTAACTGCATTGTGACTACATCTATCCACAGTGGACTACAGTAGTTCAAGAAGATGCTCTCTACCACCTTTTAAAGGGATCTTTGAAATGGGCAATACATTATAGCCAAGTCAATGACACTCACCTCACGGGAAAGAATAAAGGAAATGCTTATCACAAATATACCAAACCCCAGCCTTTGTTTTAGCCTGGCACTAACCATCAACTGAAATGACATGAAGTGTGGCCAGATCTTGGATGTTTTTCTTTATCTTTGTTTGAATGGTCAGATTTGGCACTCCTTTACCAAATCCTCATGTTCTCCCATGCATTTCTTGTCCATTTCTTGTGCAAAGGCAATTGGACAATCCAAATTTCCATTTATGGATGGATTAGACCTCAGCCCATAAACTCTCCAGAGCTTTGGATGTTGCTGAAGATCCATGGGTTTGCATCACAGGGCTGTGTGACATTGTTGTCCACTCTCCTGGCTAAGACAACCCCCCCACCCCCCCCACCCACCCCCTCCCCCGCCACCCCAACCCCAATACCTGCATACCCAACATGGCTATACACCCACTTGGACATTGAGGATGTTAACCCACACTTATAGTTGGGAGAAGGTAATTCAGCCTTATGCAGCCCCACAGCCAGGTGCCACAATGACTGTACAGCTGCTGACCTGCACTGTTGCCCCTACCCAAGCTTGCTTGGTCAGGCAAAAAGCCATCCCCTTCCTGCAGGAGCAAACCTCATGAAATTCAGTCACAGTCTGAACGAGGGAAGGCAGGAGGTTGTCATTGAACCATAAGTTTGCCTGTGTCTGTTCTTGTGTTATTGTTCCAGGGAGGTGATGGTATGGCCTTTTCACTAGTTATATCAGGTCATGGAGGAGGTGCAGACAGTCACCAGCCATGATGAGCACCTCAGCGAATTTGGGGTTGTCAAGGATGGTGCTGCTCCCATTGACAGCAACAGTTGCTTTCTCCAAATGATGGCAATGCTCTCTGGCCTCCTGGATGCTGTTGTTCTGCGGCACATTGTTGATGGGCCTTGAACCTGTCTGAGAGCAGCTTTTCCCTGGCGATGCCCCATCTCCTTCACGGCCTACTGCCCACCTCGGGCTCTCCTTGATGGCAGTCCTGTCAGTTAGCTGTTAATCAACCAGGCAATACCAAATTGCAGCACGGCTTTGGGAGTGGGTGAAAGAGGGTACATCTTCATCTTGTTGCCAAGCTACCTCACATAAAAATCCCCCAGGAATTTCTGCATTTTGAACTAGAAGATCTAAAATCTTTACCTATGATGCCTTTGTAACAACTGCAAATGCCCTTGCAGACAAACTAAAACAGCATGTTGCTAAACCCTGTGCTTAAGTAGAACTATCTATTGATCTATGCAATTTGTACATTGGTGAGGAAAACAGCCTAAAATGACAAAAATTACCAAATCTGTGCACAGTAAATATATTTTCTGCTGGATTATTGACAAATGTCTTGAAAGTGAAAAGCAAATGAAATACTATGCCAATTAAACTAGGCTAAGTGATCTGGATTCAGATAAACAAACCAATAGCTACTGAAAAATAAGTATAGACTGTGTCAAATCTGTTTATTTTACAAGATGATTGTTCTATAATTGCTGGACAAGAACATAGTGAAGCCGTAATAATAAAACTAGGCTAAGTGATCTGGATTCAGATAAACAAACTAAAAGCCAACTAAAAATTATCATAAAATACAAATAAGAAATCTGCAATTATTACATTAGAATAGACAGGCAGATAAACTTTCTGTCTGGAGCAAGGTCATCAATAATGTAAGCACATTAGCTTGTTTAATGGTGTGGAAATGGAAGGCCAGCAGGCCATCTTAACCTGCAATAAAGACAAACACACAGTTACAAAATGAATTAGGTTTGGATCCGTTGATTAATCATCCTTCATAATTTATCAATCAGAAACCCATTCAGTAGTGTTTATGGAGACTACCTCATACCACTTGTGGGAAACCCCATCGACTTTTCTTTAATCAACATTTGTGTTTATCAAAATCAATGAACACTGGAGATGGGAAATAAATATTGGCCTTGCTGGTGCTGCCCCATCCCATGACTGAATGAAAAATCAAATTGTGTTCAGTAATGGCTGTTTGACTATTAAATATTTATTTGAAGAATTATCTGTTTATTTGTGTATATTTGGTGATGGTCAATATAAAGGTATACCAATGTTAGAAATAGGTGCTTTTAATTTCCTGGGATTACTGTCAAATATTGCCAAGTGCAGCATGGTTTGATACAGAAAACAGATCTCTATCTTCACCAAGCTGCAAAAATGCCACGCTGTATAAGTTTAAATATCCATTTCCCATTATAGCCGTCCATCTGGCTCAGTACAGTAAGGTTGCCAATTTAGTACAATTCATGCCAAATTCTAAGCAGGTTTCTGCAGTGGACCTGTACAACTTGAAGACCAGGCTGATTGTCAGACCAGATATTTTCGCAGGTCACTGGCCAATTGTGTCCTTTACAAAATCAGAAGATAATTATAATTCTGATTTTGTCAAGGACACAGTCGGCCAGTGACCCTGAACCTGTGAAAATATCTGGTCTGACAATCAGCCTGTTCTTCAATTTGTACAGGCCCACTGCAGAAACCGGCTTAGAATTTGGCAAGAATTGTACTAAATTCGCAACCTTACTGTACTGAACCAGATGGACGGCTATAATGGGAAATGGATATTTAAACTTATGCAGCGTGGCATTTTTGCAGCTTGATAAAGATAGAGATCTGTTTTCTGTATCTAACCATGCTGCACCTGACTTGGAAATACATTGTGCACCAAACAAACACTGTCAGTCCAGAGATGTCTACACGGTTCATAACATTTGACCCAAACATAAGAAACAGAGGGAACCACCAGGCCATGTCAGCCTGGTCCAAGATTGTCACTGAGGTTAAAGCAGCCTCTGTCATCGAGAAAAATGCACACCACTGTAGAAAGAAGACCAAAGACATTCTCTATTCTTTAGGTAAAAGTGCTACCATCTTCTCTCTGATACCTCAGACTCACTCTATCTTTGCAATTTGCATATCAAAGAAAAATCTCATAAGTAAAAGGTTTTCTTGTAAGATAGGTAAGAAAAACTTTCATCTGCTTCTGAAGCAATTTGAATTAAGAATTTTACAATGGGAAGTTAGTGTTCTGACTCACAGAAGATCCTCTTGTATCAAAAGTTTTTGCTTCGTATCATCTTGAGTAATTAACACAAATAAATTAAGAAGTCAAAGTGTGTGGGGTGAAAGCGATATTATGGCATTGAGACAGGGTATTAACCATGATCATTCTTAATAATGGAGCAGGCTTGAAAGGCTACTCCATGTTTCTCTGCTCCTATATTTTATATTAAAATACGTTAAAATATAACAGTACAAAATAGTAAGAGTCACTGAATAATTTGTATATTTATATAATATGTACAATATAACCTTAACTAGATCCATTATGACTGATGTCATTATAATAGTACAGATTATGTAAAGAAAGCAAAACTGTCCTAACCTGGGCACAAAATAGCTCCCAAATATCACCTGGATTCCTTTGTAGATGCAATGTGATTGGCACCAGATCATACAATTCTACAGGAGGTAAACAGAAACTCATTTACAATGATTAGCCTAGAGGTATTCTTCCTTTCTCATCAAATACCTGGAAGAATGGGAGCCATCCATGTTAATGGCCGAGTGAAAAGAAGAGTTAATTACCTCAGCCACAACTGGTGGATGGGCTAACTTAGAAGCTGGTATGGAAGAGTGGGATATGGGATAGTAAAAAAACAAAGGACTGCAGGTGCTGGAGATCAGAACAAAAATTGCTGGAGAAACTCAGCAGTTCTGTCAGTGCCTGTGGAGAGAAAGCAGAGTCATTGCTTTGGGTCCAGTGACCCTTTTTCATAACTCAGGATAGCAACCTTTTTTTAAAAAGTTTTGATCTACTAAAAGCCTGGCTGAGAACAGATGTGTTGTGCAGCAATCTCAGGAGACAAGTGAATGATGCTGCAGACAGCATCCTCAGCTGAACTAACCACAAATACTGTGGGACTGGGTTTTCCTAGCCACTAGGAGTTTAAAAAGAACATAACAAATAGGAACATAAGAACTAGGAGCAGGAGTAGGCCTTCTGGCCTGTTGAGCCAACTCAGCCATTCAATAAGATCATGGTTGATCTTTTCGTGGACTCACCTCCACTTACCCAACCGCACATAACCTCTAATTCTTTTATTATTCAAGAGCCTATCTGTCTTTGCCTTAAAAACATTCAACTAGTTAGTCTTAACTGCTTCACTAGGCAGGGAATTTTACAGATCCACAAATCTTTGAGTGAAGAATTTCTTCCTCAACTTAGTATTAAATTTGCTCCCCCTTATTTTGAGGCTATGACCCCAGTTCTAGTTTCACCCACCAGTGGAAATACCTTCCTGCCTCTATCTTATCTATCCCCTTCATAATTTTATATGTTCCTATTTATCAGGTGATGGAGGGCATATGCTCCAAAAGCTTGTGATTTCAAATAAACCTGTTGGACTATAACCTGGTGTCATGTGATTTCTGACTTTCCATCCCAGTCCAATACTGGCACATCCACATCATACAAATACTTAGTCCACAGAATGCTCAGGAAATATTGGGTCTTTGATTATGTTAGATATATTTTCCAAAGTGGGAAATCAATATATAAATCAAATTCTGAATATAATTCATCAAATCTAGAAGATCTTTTAGTAGGTCATATATGTTGCCTGTATTCTAAAGTACTTCTCCTGAAGTGGGTGGAAAACAGATGTTCTTCCTTTGCCCTTTTCCTGACATTTCTTAGATTGCAGCTCTCAGATTCTACATTTCCCCTTGTGTTCCATTTATCAATAATGAAACTGCCAGAGGAAGGCTGTGTAGAATGCAGAGATTTTCTGGTTGCATTTTGGAAATAAAATAATATGTCATAAAGCTCCACCATTTGTGTGCCAGCTCTTTGAGAATTTGCTCATCTGTGCAATATTAACCTTGCACCTTTTAGTCCACTGTGATTCCACATATCCACTTCCCTGCAATTTTCTGAGAACAACCACAGACTATCGCTCGTGTGCAGTCAACCATTTGCAAAAATCACTAACTGTACTTTTCTCTGGCAACACATACTCCACAAATGGCAGGACTTTACTGCATTTTGTTTTAAAAGTTCTGCTTGTATGCAGCAAAAACAGAAAATAGAAGTAACAACAAAACATGCTGACATTACCAAGTTTTCTGAATAGGACAGTGCACCCTAAACAATACCATGGGAGGTGTCCCATCATGTAATTAGTGCAGACCAATTGCTCCCCCATCACAGGATCACAAACTAACAATGGTGATGAATGAAATGGCTGCAAGGTACGTACCCAGAATATTGGTATGCTGCTTAGAGTTCAGTAAAGTTCAACAGAGTGTGAAAAACTAATCAAAACTACTGCAGTGCTTGCCAAAAGGACACATGGTTTTTTAGGATACCAAAATAACAAGACGTGCTTACAACACCAAGTATTTGCAGCACTACATTGGAACTCACATGCAGATTCATAACACCTAGAACTTCCAAGTCAAAACCAGAAGTACAAAGAAACAATTGTGAGATGTTTAGGTCCATGAATGAAAATGTTACAAATCAATGTGTTAAGTACTGAGGAGTAGTAAAGTACAAAGTAATAATTCTAGGGAAGCTATATTGTTCTCAGGGGCACAGTGGTTAGCACTAGAAACCTGGGTTCAATTCCTGCCTCAGGCAACTGTCTGTGTGGAGTTTGCACGTTCTCCCCGTGTCTGTGTGGGTTTGCTCCTGTTTCCAAAGATGTGCAGGTCCAAAGATGTGCAAGTCAGGCGAATTGGCCATGCTAAATTGCCCGCAGTGTAGGTGAAGGGGTAAATGTAGAGGAATGGGTCTGGGTGGGTTGCTGTTTGGAGGGTCGGTGTGGACTTGTTGGGCTGAAGGGCCTGTTTCCACACTGTATGTAATCTAATCTAGTTAACTGTATAATCTGCATTAATAAATTCACACTCATTTTGCCAGAGTATAAGCATATTCAGGCACACAATTACAGACTGGGAAAGCTGGATGTAAAGCAAATGTATTTAGAGTTCAAACCAAGTATCCCTCACCACAGTGAGCAGGCACAACAAGAAATGGGTACAGTAAGGGAAATCGTAGGTCACAAGAGCATAAAAATCAGGAGGAAGAGTAGGCCATTCAGCCTCTTGAACCTGCTCCACCATTTAATATGATCATGGCTGATTTGACTGTCATCTCAAAACCACATTCCCACTCACCCGGATAGCCTTTCAATCCTTTATAAACAAGAACATATCTACCTTTGCCCTTAAAAATACTTGAGCACTGTGCTTTGACCTACTTTTTCATGAAGAGAGGTCATGGTCCTCTGAGATATAAAAAAACAGCCTAATCTCTGTTTCAAATGGACAACTCTTGATTTTTAAGCAGCGACTTCTAATTCCAGGTTCTCCCATAACAAGAAATATCCTCTCCATACGTTGCCTATCAAGACCTTTCAGGAATGAAATGCGTTTTAATCAAGTCTCTTTTTACTCTTCTAAACTCCAGTAGAATCTAAGCTGGCCTGTTCAATTTTCCTTATAAGACAACCTCCCCATTCCAAGTATTAGTCAGTTTCTTCCTTAAATAAGGTGACCAATACTGGGCACAGTAATTAAGAAGTGGTCTTATTGAATGCCCTGCAAAATTAATGGATAATCACCTGATTTTTGTATTCAATTCCCTTTGCGTAAATTATAGTATCTGCGTCCTATCCTTTGGTGATTTGTACGAGAAGGCACCGAGATCCCTTTGCATCTCAGAGGACTGTAATCCCTCACCATTTAGATAATGTGCTTCATTTTATTGTTAAAATGGACATTCACACATTTATCCAAATTTTACTCCATTTGATACCGTCTTTGCCCATTCACTTAATCTCGCTGTGTCTTTTTATAACCTCCTTGTATCCTCTTTGTAATTTACTTTCCCAGCTAACTTTGTGACATTATTTTATTTGTCAACTATACTTTCCATCCCTTCATTGTCCTATAAATTAGAAACAGTTGAGATCCCACCTGCAATACTTGTGGCACAACACTCATTATATCTTGTTTTACATTGAAACGTAGGAGACAGGAGCAGAAGGACACCATTTGGCCCTTCGCAGCTGCTCTGCCATTCATCATGATCATGGCTGATCATCTAAACTAATAGCCTCATCCTGCTTTCTCTTCATAACCTTTGGTTCCCTTTGCCCCAGGTGCTATACCTAGCCACCCCTTGAATACATTCAATGTTTTGGCATCAACTACTTCCTGTGGCAATGAATTCCACAGGCTCACCACTCTTTGGGTGAAGAAATGTCTCCTCATCTCTGTCATAAATGGTCCACTCCAAATCCTCAGACTGTGACCCCTGGTTCTGGACCCGCCCACAATCGGGATCATCTTCTCTGCATCTACCTTGCCTAGTCATGTCAGAATTTTATAAGTGCCTATGAGATCCCCCCTCAATTGTCTGAACTCCAGTGAAAATGATCTTAACCTAGTCAATCTCTCCTCATATGTCAGTCCCTCCATCCCCAGAATCAGCCTAGTAAACTTTCGCTGCACTCTCTCTCGAGAGCAAGAGCATCCTTCCTCAGAAATGGAGACCATAACTCCACACAATAGTCTAGGTGTGGCCTCACCAAGGCCCTGTATACCTGTGACAACACATGCTTTCTCCTGTACTCAAAACCTCTTATAATGAAGGCCAACATACAATTTGCCTTCTTTACCGTCTGCTGTACCTGTATGCTCGCCTTCAATGACTGGTGCACAGGGACACCCAGATCATGCTGCACACTCTACTCTTCCAATTTACAGCCATTCAGATAGTAATCTGTCTTCATGTTTTTGCTTCCAAAGTGAATAACCTCTCATTTATCCAAATTATACTGCATCTGCTATTGATTTGCCCACTCACCTAAACTATCCCGATCATGCTGAAGGATCTATGCATCCTCATCACAGTTCATCCACCCACCCAACTTGGGGTCATCTGCAAACTTTGAGGTGTTACATTTTGTTCCCTCATCCAAATCATTAACATATATTGTGAATAGCTGGTGTCCTAGCACTGATCCCTGTGGCACCCCACTAGTTACTGCCTGCTGAATTGAAAAGGACCTATTAATTCCTACTCTTTGTTTCCTTTCTACCAACCAGTTTTCTATCCATCTCAATACACTTGTCCCAATCCCATGAATTTTAATCTTGCACAATAATCTCTTATGCGGGATTTTGTCAAATGCTTTCCGAAAGTCCAAATATGCCACATCGACTGGCTCCTCCTTATCAACACTACTAGTTCCATCTTCATAGAATTCCCACATATTTGTCAAGCATGATTTCCCCTTCATAAATCCATGCTGATTCTGTCTGATTCCACCATTGCTTTCTAAATGCTCCACTATAAAGTCCTTGATAATGGATTCGAGAATTCTCCCCACTACCAATGTCAGGCATACTGGTCCATAATTCCCTGGTTTCTCTCCACCTCCCTTTTTTAATATTGAAGTAACATTAGCTACCCTCCCATCTGCAGGAACTCTTCCAGAATCTATAGAATCCTGGAAGATGACCACCAATGCATCCACTGTTTCAAGATCACTGCTTAAGTGCTATGGGATGAAAATTATGAGGCCCTCAGGATTTATCCACATTCAATCGCCTCAATTTTCCCAGCATCATTTCTCTACTAATATTGATCTCCCTCAGTTCTTTGCTGTCACTAAGTCTTGCATTCTCCAACTTTTCTGGTATCTGATTTGTGTCCTCTTTTGTGAAGACAGAGCCAAAATATGTATTCAGTTGCTCAGCCATGTTTTTGTACCCTATTATACATTCCCCCATTTCCGTCTGTAGGGGACGTACATTTGTCTTCACTAATCTCTTTCTCTTCACGTACCGAGAGAAACTCTTAGTGTCAGTCTTTATGTTCCCTGAAAGCTTACTTTAGTACTGTATTTTCCTCTTCTTAATCAATCCCTTGGTCTGTCTTTGCTGAACTTTCAACTACTCTCAATCCTCAGACCTACTGTTTTTCTTGGCCCATCTGTGTGCTTCTTCCTTGGATCAGATACCATCTCTAATTTCCTTTGTAATCTATGGATTAGCCCTCTTACTCATTTTGCTTTTGTGCTGGACAGGAATAAACCGTTGTTGCAGTTCCCCCATGTGTTCCTTGAATGTTTTCCACTGCCTAATATAGTCATCCCTTTAAGTAACCACTACAATTTGGGAGTCTATACATGACACTCACTAATGTTTTTGCCTCTTGGTATTTCTCAACTCAAACCATACAGACTCCACATTGTCAGAGCTAATATCCTCTTTCACTATTGTGTTAATTTCCTCTTTAACCCGCAATGTCACTGTACCAACTTTTCCTGTTTGCCTGTCCTTCCTAAGTAGTGAATACCTGGAGACATTCAGTTCCCATCCCTCGTCACCCTGCAGCCATGTTTCCACAATCCAAATTATATTTATCAGTTCATCCATTTTATTTGAAATGCTTTGTGCATTTAGATTTTAAAATTTTCCACTGGTAAATTTCCCTACTTTTAAAATAATTTCTTGGTGCATAAAAATAGTCACCTGTTCTGTCCCTCACCTTTATTGTCTGGTAACCCTCTATCACATAGCTAACCCACACTCTTACTTCATCCTTTAATTTTGTTTTTCTAATTTCCTTGATAACTGAACCCTCCCACCATTTTTGTTCAAAGCCCTGTCTACAGCCCCAGTTGTGTGATTTGCTAGGACTCTGGTCCCAGTACAGTTCAGATGAAGACCGTCTCACTCGAGCAGGTCCATTCTTCCCCAGTACTGATGCCAATATCCCATGAATTAAAATTCATTTCTCCCACACCAATCTTTGAGCCACGCATTTACCTGCTTAATGTTATTAACCCTTTGCCAATTAGCTTGTGGCTCAGGTAGCAATCCAGTGATTATTACCCTTTTGGTTCTGCTTTTTAATTAAGTTCCTAACTCTTCATACTCCTTCAGCAGAACCTCTGCCCTAGTTTTATCTGTTTCATTGGTACCTACGTGGACCAAGACCACTGGATCCTTATGGACCAGACAAACCCAGCTCAAATCATATTAAGAAGATAGCTTATTTTTAATGTTTTCTGATTTTCAAGGCATATGCCAGACGTTGCATTCCAGATACAATTTAATTTGTCAAACTACTCGACCTTAAGAAAATGTACTTTATTCATCCACTAAAGTTAAAATGCAACAAAAGAAAGAATTGGAAAGCTTAACTGAATACTAGATTATTTAACTACTAAACAGTAACTCTTCCAATGTAGTAACATTCCTTAAAACCTAACTGTTCCTTACTTTGAAGGCAAATGTAAAGTGTCTGTCCCAGATGCAATGTCACTGGTCAAACTCTTCAACATGAAGCAAAACACAATTTCTTTAAACACTGCAGTTAAAATACAACCAAAGAAATGTAACTCTCCTGAAAAACTTAACCGAATAATATATACAGTAACTATTACTAATTAACTGTTCTAATATTGTAACATCCTACAAGCACACCCCTGGCAAAAAAAAAGAATTGCAGATACAGATTCTCACATGCAATTCTCCAATTCAGGAGGGAAAACACATCAAGAGAAAATTCAAAGGGAGTAGCCCTGAGGAGGCATTCACTGAAGCTTCCACCTCTTTTGAGACCCCAATAGCTTCTGATATTATTCAGAAATCCTGATTTGTGAGAGCTGGCCACATCCATTCAGGCTTCATTAAAAAATACAAGGATCCCAAGTTGTTTGCTCAAGTAGTTAGCTCAGCACCTCTGCCTTACAACACCTCTTCAAAGAATAAGGACTAAATAATCTCTTAAAGCAACAGCATCATCTCACATATACCTTTGGCAAAGACAAATTCAGTAAAATAGATTCTAGCAGGAGGAAGAGGAGCACGGCTTTTAGCTGTAACAGTGAGAGGAAGAATAGCTTCTTTGTTCAGATTCAAGATCCCAGCAACTGCTACTGAAAGTTAAAACTAGTTCTTTGAGAGCTTGACCCCGCCCATTCAGGCTGTTTCTATTGTTCCATCTTGAAAAAAAAACCCAAGGCCTCTCAAACTGTTTACTTTATTAGCTCCAAGTAGACTGCTCACATCGTCTCTCTCAACCTTTCTTCATTAAATAAAACAGGACAAAATACACCTCTTAAAGCTATAGTATTGTCACATTTGCCAACCTGAAAAACCTTTGATGTGACACCTTATGTGGCCTACTGGAAATCTAAGTATAATACATCCACCCATTCCTCTTTATCCACAGCCTGTGTTACTACTTCAAATAACTCCAATAGATAGGTCAAAAGGAATTTCCAACTGAAGTAACTCAAACTGAAATCTCTATCCTTGGGACACAGCAAGTCCAGAATTAAAGGGACAAAGGGGCCTAACAGACAAGATCCAATGCTAAAAACAAGTTGGGAGTGTTCATTAAGACTGAAAAAAAGGCAGATGTTCCATTATTTAAACCATGGTAATTAGCAATAAGCATTCACTGAAAGCATAGACAGCAGGAATTATTCAAGAATAACCATGAAAGAAACAGGGATTATTATTAGAGTTACAGTGTGAATCAGCCAGAAAAAAAATCATGAAGGCAAGCATTGCAGCAGACAGTGGGATTCAGTCAGTACAACCATTGAAGGATTAAAGGAAAGACTTTAGATTGCAAATAGTGGAATTCATCCACAGAAGCCATGAAAGAGGCATGAATCTTCTATTTTGATGGCAAAACATTGGAAAATTCTCAAGTAGCAGCATAGAGCAGCAAAACTGCTATTACTGACAGAAAAATAAAAGTTTTTTAATTAAGAAGATATGAGATCAGAAATCATACCTCCAGAAAGGTTTAGTTTCAGGGACAGACCAAATAAAATATGTGGCTAAACAATCAGGAAAATAATACATTTTTAAATACAAAATAGCTTCTAAATTATACACTAAATCAGAAGCAAAACAAGTTAATGAACTTCTAGCCACATTTGGGAGTTTGTCTCATGACATTATAACTTGCCAAAGTATAAAAGGAGCAATAGATACTTTTTAAGAAATACTATATGCCTTTGACAATTACTTTAACATCAGAACGAATAAAATTCTTGAAAGAGAAAGGTTTGATAGAAGTATTAAATACCTCAGGGAATCCATCAATAATTCAGCCCAATGGTTCAGTGGTTAGCACTGCGGCTTCACAGCGCCAGGAATCTGGGTTTGATTCCAGCCTTGGGCGACTGTCTGTGTGGAATTTGCACATGCTCCCTGTGTCTGTGCGGATTTCCAGTCCAAACATATGCAGGCTAGGTGGATTGGCTATGCTAAATTACCCTTAGTGTATGGCGAGGTGGGTTAACTATGGTAAATGTAGGGTTATGGGATAGGTGGGATGCTGACTGAAGGGTTGGTACAGACTTGATGGCTCAAATGGCCTCTATCTGTACTGTATGGTTCCGGCTCTGTTAACAATCGATATAGATTGGTCAAAAACTGTGGCGATGATGACTTCAAGCCAAAAGTCATAAGAGACAGAACTGTGGCTGAAATTCCTATTCGTCTAGAAATAATTGTATAGATGTTGAGCATAGCTGACATTTGAGTTCTGTGACCCTTCTTTAGTTCTAAAGAAGGATAACAGGACTCAAAACGTTAACTCTGATTTCTCTCCACGGATGCTGCCAGATCGAATCATACAGTCAAACAGCATGGAAACAGACCTTTCAGCCCACCTCCTCAGTTTCTCCAGCAAAGTCTGTTTTTGTTTGTTTCACACCTCCAGCATCTGCAGTTCTTTGCTTCATTTTATAAGGTTGCATTTGTCCTATTAGTATTGATCTGTGTTAATCCCAAACATGGTAAACATGATGGTACCAGCAATTCTACAATCGCTGTTGCCAAATAAAAATTGAGGATAGGTTAGTTGAGTTGGCTGGATGGTTGGTTTACAATGCAGAGTGATGTCAACAGTGCAGACGTTGAGGTCACTATGAATGAATTGCTTTCTCACCCTCACCTGAAGCATGGTGACCCTTTGGTTTTCTCACTGCCAGTTGTCTCTCTGTGGGAGTGGGAGTGGTGAAATAGCCTCTTTTATTCAGCAGTCACAGCATAAATTCGAGGCAGCAATAGAATTCAAAATGCAGTTCTTACAAGAGCCCCTTTATACACAGTTCTTAAATATATTAAAATTCCATTACTATGGTGTTACATTTTTAATCTATAGTACACAATGTTTGAAGGGCTTCGTCCTGAGAGACAGGAGATGGGTTAAAATGTGTTAAGTGCTAGCTGCTACCTCTGATGGGATTAAGAATGCCTGTCCGCTCTGATTGCATAATTAAGAAGTGTTCGTCTTTTTGTCTTTTAAACTAGTGAAAATGCTAGGCCTATTTGTCTAAATAATTTAGAAATTTACCTGCACTTAATAAATAATAAAGGGATATTAAACTGATTTATTTACTATTTGCTGGTATGAATTTCATTCCTTCATGCAATTTCGTGGAAGCGGTGTTTTGTCAGTTAGTTTCTTAAAGGGATAATAGCCCAGTTAAAAGGTATGTAACAGGTACTTAGTAATTGGGGAATCTATTCATGTCCAGGAGATGGTTGTCAAGGGCTGATTAATATTATAATGTTTCGTGGAGACTTGATGGGGATGGTATTGTTCTGTATGCTAAACTGATTCAGAAGTAAACACTGCTTGTAGCAAGGGCTGATAAGGTGTGAAAATGCAGTAATGGGTTTGAAATTAGGATAGTAAAATATACCAGAGAACTGCAGTTTTATTAATGAATGAATGAATGAAGCTGTGTTATAGTATATAACAGATTAGTAAAGGGTTATGACTGAATGAACGGGAACCTGGTATTCATGAATATGGCGAGTTGGTGAGTGAGTTAGTCAAGATAACCTATAACACAATATCTCATAACACAACATCTCATCCTGTATTGAGAGAGCAGCCTATGGTCACTTTCATTCTCACTTCCATGCTAATCAATAAATGAAAAGCTCTAAACACTTCAACACAGGTTTACCAACATATTGAGAATAAAAATTGGCTGACACAGATTGAAGGTATGTTGTATTAATCTCTATGGAAGTCACCACTGAAAAGGGTTGACTAATGTCCAAAGATCCAGGATACAGAAATAAATGCCTATTTCAATATGGCAACTGTTCCCTACCAAGAAAGTACATGAGACTAAATATCCTCCATAATTTGAAATTACAGAAATTCCTGTTTCAGCAAAAAGATGTCCCCAGAGAAGGAAACCCAAGAGATTAAAGGTCCTTCAGTTTAACAAAACATTCACTTCTTCCACTTTCAGGAACATAATTAATGTCAACACTCTTCAAGGCAGAGATCTACCAATCTTCCAAGTCTGTCAAAAATTCATTCTAGAAGAATAGCAAAACTTACTTCAAATATTTTTCAGACTAAATGCTGTGTATAATATGAAGGATGTGGAAGTACTGGAGAAGATTCAAATAAAAATTGCAAGCATGGCACTGGGAACCTGGGGTATGCCTAATAGCAAGAAATTAACATGTTAGATCTCTTTCCTTTCGAAATAGGGTAATCTATTATAGTTCTTTAAAATTATTCAAAATTTCGACTGAGTAGAAAAAAAACTTGTTTCAACTTACAAGGAAAAGCAAAGTCAGGGACCATCAATATTGTCACCAATAAATCAGGTAGAGAATTCAGAGAAAATCTTTGTGACCCAGAGATTTTGGAAATGGTTGAAGAGAATAATATACATTTATTTAAGTAAGTCTGGATAAGTATATGGGGAAAAACAAAGTGTGTGTTATCTTGCCAGACTTAAATGAGAAAAAAAGAGAAGAAATTGGAGTGGAGAATAAACACTAGCATGGACTTGGTTCAGCCAAATGGTCTGTTTCAATGTTTCATATCCTCTCTAAATCATGTTTAATCTTATATACTAATCCTAGATCATTAAAGAAGATGTTATCTTTCAGGTCAAGTTTCTGTCCATTTATTTTGGTGGTTCAAGTGGATGTAAAGCAGTCCACAGTTATATTAATTGCTTATTCCATATACCGGTGTCAAGCATGACTAGATCATCACCCCAACACTGTTCTCAATCTACCTCACTGCAATGCTTCATCTCACTGTCTGCATGTTCACTACTGGAGTGAAGCTAACGTACAGAACCAGTGGGAAGTTATTCAACCTCTGCCACCTTCAAGCCAAAACCAATGTCACCCCAACCAGTGTCATCAAGCTGCAGTAGGCAGGTGATGCTTATATATGTGCAATTTCAAAGGATGTGCTCCAGACCATCGTTAACACCTTTACGGAGACATATGAGAGCATGGGTTTCAACCTAAACATCTGCAAGGCAAAGGTCCTCAACCAATCTGGCCCGGCATTATGGAGCAAACCTTGATAATCAAGGTCCATGGGGAGGCCTTAGTGAACATTGACCACTTCCAATACCTCGGGAGTGGTCAGTCGGCCAAATCAGCCATTGATGAAGAAATCCAGTGTGCAAATGCAGCCTTCGGGTGCCTGAGGAAAGGGATGTTCAAGAACAACAACATCAGATCCAACACCAAGTTCATGGTTTACAGATCTGTCGTGTTCCCACTCCCTATATGGCTCTAAGATGTGAACTATCTATAGCAAACACCTCAAGGCCTGATCGGTCTGTCCAGCTACCAATGGACTCACCCTGAGAGTGGAAGAGAGTCATTCTCATCTATGAGGACTGTCAATGATGATGATGATGATGATGATGATTTCATGGAGCTTCAGGTGATCTGAGAATAAGAGTCGAGAGTGTGGTGCTGGAAAAGCACAGCAGGCTAGGCAGCATCCGAGGGGCAGGAGAATTGATGTTTCGGGTATAAGCCTTTCATCAGCAATCTTCTGCTCCTTGGATGCTACTTGGCCTGCTGTGCTTTTCCAGCACCACACTCTCGACTCTGATCTCCAGCATCTGCTGTCTTCACTTTCTCCTGATCTGAGAAATCCTGTAATAGCTCCTGATTACATACGATGCCCTTCTGTCTGTTGCAGATTGTTCCACTGTGCTCCCCTTCCAATTGCGTGCTCGTTGCCATGATAGTGGTTCTCAAACCAGATTTCTCTTGCCACATTTGGCTACAAAGTCACTTTAAACAAGATACAGTTGTGTTGTGATGAGAATAAACAGCCTTAAAAATGAGCCATAATTTGCAGAAGGAGGGTAATGAATAATAACTGTTATGAGTTAGGGTTGTCCATTTAACTGTAATGTTTCTTTGCACAGAACATGTGAAGTTATAACATTACAGTGAAGGATAAGGAACACTAATAACACAAGCTTAGTGAAGGACATGTAAATTACAGCAGGGGAATTCATGGTCACATCAGTTGCAGGAAGAACAGCAAAGAGACAGAAATAAATACTGGAGAAAAGATAGAAAATAAAGACAGGCATAGAAAAAAGGTTTAAAAATTTCCAACTATACTTAACACCTCGGAAGGATTGGGAATTTGCACTTAGAATAGATCAGGGGTGTTTGATAATAACTAACACACCAAAGCATTAAGAGGGTACTTAGATTGAAATGGACAAGATTTAACTTTTTGAAACAAATTTAGTTCGTACTTGTTACCAAATCCAGGAACTTTACAATCCATGGTGTACTTCAATAATGAGCCAGAAGTCAGGTACCAATATTGCAAAGCTCAGAGCAGCACAGCTCAGACAACAACCTGCATATCTGCCCTTGCCTGAAGTTGCTACGGCATTTGCGTGTAAATGATTGTATGTGAATTTTGGGCCACTGTCTGTTGGCATTTTTGCTTCATCCTCATCAGAAATTATGGTAAACTCTTTGAACATATTTCCCAGAGTGACACAGTAAGCAGTTCTGCTGAGCTTGAACAGCATAAATAGTAATTATCAAAAGATAATTAAGGTTTGTTGAGTGCTTGCAAAGAGCCTAACTAGCAAGAAATGTGAAAAAGCAATCCACATTTATGATGTAACAGAGCAGGTGAATTATAAAAGACCACTTCTAATGTTGAAGCTACTTTATATTAATAAATATTTAATTTCGGGTTTACTCATGGCAAATAATGTACTTCTGAGTTACTATCGAGCAACAAAGTAATTTCAATGCAAATGCATGCTTTCTGAATAATTAAAAACATCACATCTTTACCTTAAGAGCTGGATTTTTGTGTAGGAATGGAATAATGTGAGTCAGGCCCTTTCATAGCTTACAAAATGCAAAACCTGCCTCTGAGTTCCTTTAGGAGAAAGTGAGGACTGCAGATGCTGGAACACAGCAGACCAGGCAGCATCCGAGAAGCAGGAGAATCGCGCTTCGGGCATAAGTTCTCGACTCTGAGTTTCTTTGTCACCATATTTTGCTGTCTGTAAGGGTTTCGCTTTGTGAATTGTAACACAATCTAGGAGGACTATTGGTGGGAAGTGCATTAATTAAGTGGTCTGCTTCAGTTACCAGGAATAGCAGCAAAGCTTCAAATCTCACTATAATGCCTCTTAAACTTTTCACACTCAGCCAAGTAATCATAATGGGCTGAACTCTTAAAATCTAACCAATAGACTAACTGGAAAATCTAACCAATAGAGTTCATTAAAATTCACTGATGTCCCTCAGGGAAGGAAATCTGCCATCTTTATCTGATCTGGCCTACATTTGATTCCAGAGCCACAGCAATGTGGTTGACTCTCAACCACCCTCTGAAATGGCCTAGCAAGCCATTCAGTTGTCTCATTCACTATGAAGTCTCAACCAACAAGGAAACCAGATGGACTATCTGGAATCAACCTGGACACCAGAAAGGACAATGGCAGAAAGAGCCCTGTTGACCCTGAAAAGTCCTCTTGACTAACATCAGGGGACTCAGAGGCAGGGGACTAACATTAGTGTCAAAATTGGGAGAGATATCTCACAGGCTAGTCAAGCAACAGCTTGACACTGTCAAACTCACAGATCATACCTTACAGACAATGTCCTAGACACCACCGTCACCATCCCTCGATATGTCCTGTCCCACTGGCAGGACAGACTGGGCAGAGGTGGGGCACAGTTGCATACAGTTGAGAAGGAGTTGCCCTGGGAATCCTCAACATTGTCTCTGGACCCCATGAAGTCTCAAGGCTTCAGGGTTAAAGATGAGAAAGGAAACCTGGTTACCATCCTCCCTCAGTCGATGAATCAATATTCAACAATACTTGGAGGAAATGCTGAGGATGGCAAAAGCAAAATAGTACCCTGGGAGGGCGATTTCAATATCCACCACCAAGAGCAGCTCGGCAGTGGCACTGGTGATCAAGCTGGTTGTGTCCCAAAAGACTGAGCTGCTAGATTGGGTTAGTCAGGGAACCAACAAGGGGGATAAATCTACTTGACCTCATTCTTAACAATATGTCACTTGCAGATGTATGTGTCCATGACAGTATCAGTCAGACTGACTACTGCATGTCATTGTGGAAATGAAGTCTCGCCTTCACATTGAGTATATCGTCCATCTTGTGTGGCACTTTTATTATGCTAAACAAGACAGAGTTCAAACAAGCAAATTAAAACTGGGCATCCATGAGGGACTGTGGGCCATCAACAACAGTAGAATTATACTCCAGCACAATCTGGAACACCATGGCCTGGCATAGCCCCCATCAAGCCAGAGGATCAAACCTAGTTCAATAAAAATATGAGATTAACCTGGTGAAGCTACCAAACAGGACAACTTGCAAACCAAACAGGATAAGCAGCAAGTGATTGACAGAGCTAAGCTATTCCATAACCAATGGATCAGATCTAAACTCTGCAGTCCTGCCACATCCAGTTCTGAATTGTGGTGGACAATTAAACAATTTGCTGGTGAAGGAAGCTCCACAAATATCCCATCCTCAGTGATGGAACAACCCAACACATCAATGCAAAAGATAAGGCTGAATTATTCACAGTACCAGAAGTGCCGAGTGGATGATCCATCTCAATCTCCTCCAGTGGTCCCAGCATCACAGATATCAATCTTCAGCTAATTTGATTCAATGAATGTGATATTAAAAAATGGTTGTACGCACTCAATACTGCAATAACCCGCTCAGTTAACGTACAGTTTGGGTTCTACCAGGGCCATTCAGCTCTACATCTCATTACAGCCTTGGTTCAAAGATGGACAAAATAGCTGAATTCCAGAGGTGTGGAGAAAGTGACAGTCCTTGACATCAAAGGCTGCATTTGACTGAGTGTGACATCAAGGAGCTTAAGCAAAACTGAAATCATTGGATATCAGGGGACAAACTTTCCACTGGTTGGAGTCAAAGTAGGCACATAGGAAGATGCTCATAACTGTTGGAGATCAGGCATCTGAAAAGCTCTAGACCATCTCTGTAGGAGTTCCTCAGGGTAGTTTCCTAGGGTCAATCATCTTCAGCCGCTTCATCAATGACTTTCCCTCCATCATTAGGTCAGAATAGCAATGTTCGTGAACGATTACACAATGTTCAATGCTATTTGCGACTCCTCAGATACTGAAGCAGTCCATGTTCAAATGCAACAATATCTGGACAATATTCAAACTCGGTCTGACGATTGGCAAATAACATTTGCATGACACAAATCCAAGACAATTACCATCTGCAATAAGAGGCAGTCTATCCTCAACCACGTGGCATTCAGTAGTGTTGCCTTCACTGAAACTCCACTATCAATATTGACTAGAAAATTAACTGGACTTGCCATGTAAACACAGTCCCAACAAGAGCAGGTCAAAAGCTAGGAATACTGAGGTGAGTAACTCATCTCCTGATCCCCAAAACCTGTCCAACATGTACACAACACAAGTCACAGGAGTAATTGAATATTCTCCACTGGCCTAGATGACTGCAGTTTGAAGAACACTCAAGCAGCTTGACATCATCCAGGACAAAGCAGCCCCTTGATTGGTTGGCACTACATCAACAAATATCCACTCCTTCCACCACCAACCCTCAGTTACAGCTGTTTGTACTACCTACAAGAGGCACTGCAGAAATTCACCAAAGATCCTTAGACAGCACCTTCCAAACCCACAACCACTTCCATCTAGAAGTACAAAGGCAGGAGGTACACAGGAACACTACCACCTGAAAGTCTCCCTCCAAGCCCCCTACCATACTGACTTGGAAATATATCACTGTTCGTTAACTATCATTGCATCAAAATCCTGGGATTTCCTTTCTAAGCGGATTGTGGCTCAATCTACGACAGTGGACTGCAACATTTCGAGAAGGTAGCCCACCACCTCCTCCTCAAGGGCAACTAGGAATAGGAAATGAATGATGGTAAGCCAGTGACACACACACCTCACAAATGAATGAAAGAAAAGAACCATATGACTTTTTTTTCTGTCTTCTACAGCAAATGTCCTATTAATCTCTACCTGATGTTCTTCTTTCGGATCTAGGCACAAATTCACTTCAAGTGATAACATTAGCAATGTTTTTCTTCAGGTTTTGTGAGCCAACGTAGTGAAGAATTATTTTTTCGGAATAGAACTTTACAATGATTCACTGCAGTTACAATGCATCCACATTACAATCCAACATCAAATTTTGACAATTGAAGTTGTGAAAACATTTAAGATTCAACTTTCAGAATATTCCCAACTTGACAGCAGGTGTCCCCAGTGGTCAAATATGCTCTAAAGAGGCAGGATTTTTTTAGGGCATCCAAAACTCACACTAGCAAGGAGAGGAAGTTCAAATTTCCTATCTGGATCACAATGGTGACCCTGACTTCAGAAAAAATGAGCTTGGATTGCAACAGAATGACTGCCTGAATCAGGAGAAAATGTGTAGGGTTGGGAAGAGAGAGTAAATTCATTTCTGTAGTCAAAAACTTCAAAATGTCAGGTTTCCTGATCCCACGTATGACTCCAGCAGGAAACAAAGATCTGTTCAAATAAGTTGGGTCACTCTATCCTTGACAGGTCAAAGTTTAATGCCTCCACTTCCTCCCTGTAAAAGGGTATAATTTCTCCGACAGCACAGTTTGTATTGTTTATTTGGTTTCTCTAGTTATCACAATATACGCTTATTTTGGTGACTGTGTTAATCCTTTGGCAATTCTGCTCAGCCTAGTTGATATCCATAAAAAATGGGTGAAGTGGAATTAGTTAAGAAGTTATACTCAAAATCCTTCTTCAAGTTATACACATTATTTAATCCAACTTATATACCTTGGAATCTTTGCTGCAATGACCATCTGAACTCATAATTCAGCATGCCTGACGTACAAACTTTGATCCCATGAGTACAACTGTAGGGCCAAACTAGGGAAGACCATCAAAGGCAGCACTAAGCCTACTAAAGCCGCTGTGAAGAAGCTTAATCAAGGTCAATAAAACATCCCACCTGTTCCGGAAAATCAATCCAGTCCAAAGACTCTCCCTTTAAAGTAAAGTTCTTCTTGCCCTATAATCCTCAGCACAACCCAAACCAAGGATAAGTTAATTTCAGGTCACGTTTATTTCAAGAGACCAATAGTAGCACAACAGGCAAATGTGTATGGCAGCAAGGCTAATTGAGTGTTTTGTGGAATACTACTTTAAAAGTCTCCAGATGCCATAAAAGAAATGGAGCTACAATTATCAGTACCACACATTGTCCACACTGAGAGGTGCAGATGCCATATAGCTATTGATTTACCTCAGCTAGATTTTAGATTTAACCAGAGGGACTAAACCACTGTGCCAGAATGATTAATGATCTTTTGTTTAATGTTTGCTATAAATCCAAATTTATACACGCAGCACAGTACCAGAATTGAATTGAGCTGTGAGAGGCAACCATGTGAGACATTGATATAGAAGGCTGCATTTTAACTGTCAGATTTTCTAATAGCAGGAGGAGGCAGCAGTGTGCCTGAAACCCAGAGGTTTCAGTAGCATATTGTCAGTGGCATTTTTAACTCATTTACTCACTGCAACTCACCTCTGATTTCCATTTTCATATTTGCAGAAACAACCACCGGTGGCCTGTCACTGGGGTAGGGATCATTTTTTTGGAAACATGAAACAAGTTAGACAGTGAGGCACAAGTGCAGAATTGGGGCTCAGGCATTGTTCTGGGAGCCAGTCATCTCAAAAGAAATGAGGACCTTATAGTTGACTCTGAAATATGATCTATTCACAAGCTTGAGCAGAAAGAGCCCCAGATCCCCACTACTTACCCAGCTAGATGATGGGAATGAGTAAGAACAGACTCATGCCTTGCTTTATTGTTGACGACCAGTTTTCACAGTGGATAGAGATAAAAATGTTACATACCACAACCGCAACTGTTGCCAAGAAAGGTAAAATATTCACCAACTGGTTTACTAAGTCTGAAAATCTTTGCAAGTTTCAGAACGGGTTTCTGAGTGGGAGAATCCTTTGCATCCTTCAGTTTTGTGCTTTGACCCTATCCTCTCTGTGCCCCAAGAACTGAACAGACTATTAGGAGTTTCACACATCATTGATGGTAAGCCCTTTGGTCTGTAGGTGCTTTAAAGCTGTGTGGAACATTCAACTGTACTGCCTGACCATCTGTCCATATATGAATATGCCATACTTAACACAATATACGTTTTAACAAAATATACTGGACATAGTCCACTGGAAAATCTCTGGGAATGAGTGATCCTGAGTGGCAAACTGTTCAAGCAAAATCTCTCAAAGATAGCAATAAATGTAGTAAGCAGTCTTGATTGCTTGTCTAATGGTACCTTCTAGAACCCCTTTCTCCCATCAAGTTTCGATAAAATCTCTACTCTTAGATCATTTGGCAAGCTCTCATTGTCTATAGAAAGTACATGAAGTACAATGCCTTTCATAAGGTCAAAACTTATCCTTATGGGCCTATTGGATTTGGGTAAAGTAACATTGGTCAAACATTACTTGGTAGTTTGGTCCTAGTGAAATGGTCTTCAGTAGTGGTCCTTGATATCCTACAATGGTCACTCTTCTGGAACAGTGGCAGAATATGTGTAAAGTTCAGCCAGCATGCTGAGAGGAACTGTGCACATTTGGAAAGAGCTTAGAGAAATCTGTCTCTAGTACAAGTGCTATATTATCTTAAACCTTTGTTCTGATATTTACATCCATGGAATAAATAGCAGCCTGTGTTGAATTCAGCTGTTGCAACCACTGATAGCCTACAGACTCATAATTCCACCTTGGTCATTTGGCACCTCACTGAAGCGCAGCAATGTGATTTCTAGCTCTTGTCCAATAGGGGATAGTAGGTGTGCCATGAGAAGAAAGCTGGGAGGAATGGAAATGGAAGATCTGATCAAAATGCTTTCACTTGCCAATCACCCTACCCTCAACCACCACAACCCCACCAGTAAGAGTTCCACAGACTACCACCTGTACATGGATCACGATGGCATGAATGGGCTCCAAGACCAAGGTATTGTAAGCCAAGAGCATCTGAACAAACAGAGAGTGTATATGAGCAATCTGCCTCAAACTCTGCTAAGTCACAAGGGATTGGAATACATAGGAATAAAAGAGAAAGTATTTGTCAATTGCACAAGGCATTCATTCAGATGTTTAACAATGTTAACTTATGACATATGTGTTGAATGCTTTCAATCATAAACTCCACTTTCAATTTCCTTTCTCTGTATTATTCATTGCGCCCTGACAAAAGGCCTCTGTCATGTGAGAAATTGTATGACAAGAGTTAAAGAATGAGCAATGACTGTCTCGGAAAGGAGTGAATTATTGCCTGTGGGTTGTCTTTTTTCGATGTGTGTAAGGATTTTGGGGTCATAGTGGGTTCAACTGTTTTGTGCCAGATGGCTACACTCCTTCAGATTAATGGAATACCCAGTAGCTAAGTGCAGTTGCAGGTGGCCTTGCCAAATCAGGTCATACTCCTGTTACAGCTCATCTTCGTCTTTCTAATGTGCAGAGTGTAAATCACCTTCCTCCTCCAACATTAGCCCTCATTACTTTCCAATATTGTTACAGTGCAGCAGATCTCTGCCATTTTGAGAAAGCTTACTAGTGCAGACAGGCATAGAGTTCTCCCCAACCATTGCCAACAGCGACCTAAACTGCCATTGTAAGAAACAGCATGCAGTGTACAGTAATTGCTAAAATTATACAATAGAAGGTTACTTAGCAGACTGCACAGGCCCTTTTGAACTATTTTAATAGGTCTAAAATATCCTCCTTGCTCACATCTGTGATGTTACGCATGAAATGTTTCCTCTTATACAGTATATGCTCATTATGATGGAACCACTGGGATTCACTGCTGCCAATTCTTTTTGTTAGTATCAATGTACATAGTATAAGCTGTAAACACCATGTGGGGAAGAGTATCCACTTCAGCAGAAGCTGGGATCAATCTTGATGAAAACAGAATGCGCTTATTTCATATTTCATTTTATATTATTTAGTAGCTAGTTTTATTACATCTATGAAACATAGTTGCCTCTTGTGAAGCTCAACTCAAAAGCCAACATATATTACTCCTTTAGATACATACCTCTCACACTCAATCACTATCACACCCTGGCAAATACATGAAGAACTCAATGGGCACACAGAGAACTAGTTAACCCCTCTCAGGAACAGCCCTTTATATCCTGATGGATGAAGCTTATCTCTTATGTCAGTTTACCCTTTCAGATACTGACAATCTTATACAAATTCCTAACCTTGACAATATTGTACACCTACACCAAAGTGTTCTCCTGATTTCACTGGAATATGCCTAACTTGAAAATAGATATAAATATCCAGAACCCAGTGCAAACAATTGAGGAACAATGAAACACTGAACCCACACAAGCATTTTTTTTTCATTAAGCCCTCAAAACAAAGCTCCATTTAATTTCACCACCAATCGTGTACATCAGGCACAATATGTGCAATTGGGATAACGTTAAATATGACTTAAAACTATAGCATAGAAAAGAATTAAAAGGAGCCTTAATGCAAGTAGAGAGAGTCAGAGAATTCCCGGTTCTGCTAACCCAATTTGGGAGAATGTGCTCACAAGGTGAGATTTTCAGTGTTGGGGAATTGGGAGGGTATTCAGACTACAGTCAGGCCATCCAATCTGGCAAAATCTCACCTTTCAACAAGAAATGGAAAACTGCTATGGTCCCAGCTGCTATTATAGTGTTCCCTAACAAAAAAAAAGACATAAGATGAACAAAGTAACTACACTCTGTTAGGAAATTTCAGATTTATGGAACTTCAATTTGTCAGTTTTTGGATCATACACGCCTGGCTTAGTGCAAGTTATTAAGTTCATTGCATGCAGCCAATAATGCTGTCCAATGCGATATGTGTAGGAGGATTTTCAAATTGCTTGTGACACAGAATAAATATCGTATGAGCATATGACAATACTGAAATTATGCTTCATAAATTGAGTTATTATTTGGCTATGTTTCCCATAATTCAACAGCATTTTGCTAAAAGTAGAAATTGTAAATGTACAGCAACTGCAAAGCCAGACTTTGAAGAATGAAATATTCACGTGTGGACTAATTAATGGCATTTTATAATTCAACTTTGCAAAAACAAACAATTTGTCTCAGTACACACATGGAGGACTAACAGCAATGTACATCACCCTTACATACAATCACTAGACAATTATCAATCTATATATTTATTTGGCATTCACATCAAAGTCTCTCCATTGGCATCATATCTCCTCTTTTGTTTACTTCGACTAACACAGTTCAGTTACCAATTGTCAGCACTGACATGATGTGGCTCTAAAAGGTAGGTGGTCTCCAAAATAAATGTCACCAACAAACAGATCAGCAATTGGAAATATGATGCGAGTTTGCCAAGAATCTGTAAGTATTTCCATGGAGACCACAGCTGCTATCCGAACATTCCTTGAAACATACGCCTGGATTACATGTTCTAAGGGCAACCTCATTTAACTAATGTACTTCACAAATTTAAATTCACTCAGTAGTTTGAAATGTTTTATAACATTTCACTGAGCTCAGTTTCTTTCTGATCACATTAAAAAAACTTTAGCTAATGTATTGAAATTACAGTGCAGCACATTAAAATATGATTGGCATCTTAGAAAGTTATCAATTGATTCAAACTCTATGATTTCATTACACTAAGGCACATATGATGTAACGATATCAAGCATCATAGCAAGACAGGTAGCTACTGTATTAATTAAAAAGATCTATTTGTAAAATTATAAATCCAGTATCTGTCATAACTGAGGATCATGGATATCTGTCACATACATTGGACTGAATGTCACAATTGTAAAATATTCATAGACAAGAACAATCTTGAATTATGTGTTCTTTTCTTTTCTAAATCCCTCAGCATTAACACCTTGGGGTTGCAATTAACCAGAAACAGAATTAGACCAGCCAGTTAAACACCAAGGCTACAAGAGCAGATTAGAACCTCAGAATTCAGTGTGAGCAACTCAAAATCATCCCCCTGTCCACAGAGCACAAGTCAGGAATGTGATGGAATATTACCCACTTGTCTGGATTGTAGCTCCAACAACACTCAAGAATCTTGGGATCATCCAAAACAATGCAGCTTGCTTGATTGGCTCCATATCTACAATAGTCAACATCCATTGAGACTACAGCTGCCCTCCACCACTAATACACAGAGGCAATATTATATACTGTCTACAAGATGCACTGACAAAATTTACCAAAGCTCCTCCAAAAGCACCTATCAAATCCATTGCTTTTGTTACGTGGAAGGAAAAAAGTCAATAGATACATTGGAACACCATCACCTGCATGTTCCTCCTCAAGGCACACAACATTCTGACTTAGAAAGTTTTCCCTGCCACCAGGTCAGAATCATGGAACTCTCTCCCTAACAGTACTGGACTAACTTTCTCCCTAACAGTACTCCCTAACTACACATGGACTCAATGGGTCAGTGATGCCCATCACTACCATTTTCTTTGGACCAATTATGGATGAGCAATAAATGCTGGCCCAGCCAGCATTATCTACATTTCTGTAATGACTAAAAAAAGAAGTAAGTTAATTAAACAATCAGATTTCAAACAAACTGTAAATGCTTTCCAATATGAACTTCAGACAAGCATTTAGTTGTTCCTATGCATCCTGTTTCATGGGTGACCATCACCGGTGCTTGTGAACAAACCAACATTCCCAACCTAAATGGTGACCCCAGTGTGGCAAATATTGTGCTTTGAAAATAGTATTCAAAGGAATTAGCATCATGTGATAACTGAAGATCCGCTCTGTATAGTGCAAACGTCTGCAACATGACAGAGCCGTGGGCGTGGAATATCCTATTTAGAAGTAGAGATGCTTTTATTCACAGTATGCAACACTGGCTCAGCCAGCATTTATTGTCCTTCTTTGATTACCCAGAGGGAAGTTAAGAATCAACCACATTGCTCTAGGTCTGCAGTCACATCTGGTCAGACTGGCTAAGGTCAGCAGACTTTCTTCCCTAAAGTACCTAAGTGAATTAGATGGGGCTTTATGTTAATTGACAATGGCTACACAATTGCCATTAGAATGGACCCCTATTCCAGATTTTTAATGAATTCAAATTTCTGCTATGGTAAGATTCAAACCTGTGTCCCCAGAATCTCAGCCTGGCTTTCTGGATTGCTAGTCCAGTGGTGTGTATTATTAGTTCAGTTTCTAGTTCAGTGGCAGGACCAGAAATAAGCATCACTTTTGCTCATCGCAAGGATATATTTTCTCACCTGATTACAGAGAGCTCAGCTAATTGGATATGTATTTGGAGGAGCACAATCAACATTGCATCAGATGCAGACAGGAAACCAATGCCCCACTGTTTCCTCTTGGCATGATATTTGAAGGGCACCCAGATAGATATTCATGCCTTGCAAATGAGGAGCTCTTCAGGGCATCTCTCATCTTTGGTTCTGCAGCTGCACACATCTGTCTTCACATGGCTTCCCGTCTTCCCTTGCTTCCAATCACCTGCAGATACACTCTCTTCACCTGGACAACCCCCATCCTTATTTTTGGATTCCTACCTCTTTTCAGTTTTCCCTCTACTCCACATGGAATTTCAGATCATAGATGGAGAATGATCTCATGGATTAGAGATGCTTTGCAATGGGTCCACCTTCAAGTTATCTGGGAAAGGCGGAAGGTGCCCTTTCCCAGGAATAGCAATAGGAGTATCTTCCCATTTAACCAAGGTGACTGGGCAGAGGTTACAGTGCATATCCTCGGTCACATGCCCACAGAAGAATCTAGGTGTAGTTCAGGAAGAGAACGGATGACCTACTGCAGGCCAAAAGAGTAGTTGACACTTAGTTTCACTGCAAACTAGCCCTGATAAAGGCAAAGAGCAATGTGAGTACAGAGGGATACCAGACAGGATGTAGCCTAGAAGAGCTCAGCATCAGAGAGGAAATGTGGACTGAATGTGAAAGTTATTTCTTGTTCTGCACATTAGTGTATGTATATGGGGAAAATTTACAAAAAGGGGCACAGCAAGGCATATGTCATTGCATACATGCTCATTTACAGACCTTGTGGGATTACACCCAACCCTTCAGTTTGCCTGCAGGATTAAGTTGATGTGACAGCCCCCTTACCTCAGACTCTTCATTCTGGCTGTCGAATGTGAGCTGCAGAACCGGCAGGGGACAACCATGTCAGACAGTGTGTTGATTTGGAGGCCACCATGTCTGCAGAGTCCGGTGAGGATGCCTCCAGTTTTGTGCTTTTAGCTCCACTGGCTTTGGATTGCCTCCCAACCTTTGTAGTCACAGGTCTTCATTGAGCAGCTGGCATACATGACACTACAACCTGTAACATCCTCAGCCTCCTCTAGCATTGGCCCTCAGATATCAGCAGGTAGCTGCACTGCCTGCAGTGGATGGGATTACACTCCAATGTTAGCCATTGTAGAGGTTCCTGATTGTCAATAGTCCACTGATTCCCCTAATGTTCTGGCTGCTGTGCTGCATGGTCCTCGAACACCCTTCAGCAGCTTTTCTGCAGCACCATAGTTACCCTTGAACATCTGCTGCCTGCGTTATACCTGACACCATCATCCTCAACATGCCCTATCTCCCCACAAAGCATACTTTTTATATCATCTGCATACCCACCCTGACTTGGACCTTGATCACTTCTGATATCTGCACCAGCTGCTTTGTTCATTTCCATGACTGCTCAGTGAGACAGTTCTCTACCTAAACGTGAACCTAGTCCCGCCATCCTATCGTATCTCACTACCCTTCTCACTGTTTCTTCCACTATCCAGAACACACAGTTCAACCTCCAGGATCTGTACTGCAGATGGCACTGACACACCACCTTCCCTCTCTCTCTCAATATCGCTATTCAGAAATCCCCTTCCTTGGCCATTTATAGGACCCCAGTGTTTTAAAAACCTTCACTAACTCCCACATCCTTGTATGCTCGCTGCCTCCCTAATTGAATTCCCTGCTTTGCTCTCTGCCCCAGATTCTCTGTCTCCCTTCTGCCCTGGACTCCCTCCACAAGATAGCCTTCCTGCTCTATGCCACTTGACCTTAATCAATGCATCATTGAACAACACTCCCCAAATGAGGCAAAAACAATGACTGATTCCTCCAACTCCAGTCAGTTCATTGCCTGACTTGCTGCACACCATTTATAGGCAACCATAACTCATGTGTTGCCTGCTCTTGATAACTTCAGAAAAGGGAACTCAGTCCTGGTAAAGTTGCTTTTTGAGAGAACTCATGGCATGCAAATGCTTGCAAATACCTTCCTAACAATTATCATTGAGAAGATTGACTGGCTTTCAAACTTGGAGAAAGTGAGGACTGCAGATGCTGAAGATCAGAGTCGAGAGTGTGTTTCTGGGAAAGCACAGCAGGTCAGATAGCATCCAAGGAGCAGGAGATGATGCCCGAAATGTTGATTCTCCTGCTCCTGCTTCTGGCTTTCAAACTTCCCTGAATTGACCAGCTTAGTTTCATCTCTCAGTCAGGAAGCTGATTTTTGGCCTCCTGCTCCATTGAGTTCCTCTGCATGACCCTTTCTTCCAGTTCGTGGGGGCAATGCAAGAACCTGCCATGGTCCCATAGTGCAGCTAGTGGACTACATTTGCATCTGCTGGATCATGATTGTCAAAGAGCCTGTTTCGTCTGGATATTTGCTAACCATCTCAGAATCCTTCACTGGGTTATTTTGTTTGTTTAGATTGATATCATCCTGTAAAACATGCTCATGCATTTTCCTTCAGTGTCATTACAGCAATGTGCTATCCTATGCTTCCTCATTGCTTTCTTTTAAATGCTATCCATGCACCACATGCCAATTGTCTTGTTCAGGTTGGTGGTAGAAATGTGAGATCTATGTCTTCATGCGACTGATTCTGCTGTCAGGATAATGGCGGTAAAGTCATAGCAATGAATAAAGGTGAGGAGCTTGGGTACAAGGTCAATCTACTTTGGCTCATATGACAAATGTGTCGAGTATTTGCCAATGTCTGAAAAATATTATCAGGATCAACAACAGGCCAGTTTTGTGGATGAAATAATGCCTGTTGCATGCAAGTATGGAACTAAATTTATGCATTAAAAAGGGCAGCAATTTGTTCTGAGAATTCAATCTTTATCTACAAGACAGGTGATCCTACCATTACTACATATTTAGGGGTAGGCATAAAAAGTTGTTGCTCATCTTAAAAAGATACCCCTGCCATTTTAATTTTAATTCACATACAAATGTCTCCAAGTGATAACGCAAGAAACCAAAAACCACATATCTTTTCCTCAAAATATAGGCAAACCAAAATAACAATAGTTTTGTAATCCTCATGATTCTCATCATATCAACTCATGATCTATAGGCATTCAAACTTACTCCATGTCTTTCAATGATGATGAGACTAAAGGTTGCTATAGAATAAAAAATTCCTCTGTTTATGCCTGGCCTTTCATGATCTCAGGAAATTTCCAAAAAATACAGCACTGCAGCCTCCTTGTGACACATCATTTGATGTGACTCAAATGGTCATATACAGTCTGGACTTAACATAACCCAAAGTGAGAAAAGTCATATGATTCCTGCCCTATTATAAGGTCTATCAGTTGAATCACGACTTAATTGTTTTCTGAAGGGATATGTGTATTCAAATTAAGTGGTGATTCAAAATGTCTGGATCAAGTCCTGTTAAAACCACATACAGCACACCAGAAATGATAATTGACTATTTGACAGCAAATCAAAGAATGGTTGACCACAATCTTACTGTGTAAACATCATATGGTTGATTGGATGACACGAAAGCTGCAAGGAAGTAGCCAAATACACACCTGGGAACAGATTGGACTTGGAACAAGGGTCATTTAAACTGTGAGAAAAGTCACCGTCCAGGCAAAACAGGCAAATGGAAAAATGAGTGAAAGTCAACTGACCGTGGTAGATGTGATGTCAGCTGCTGGTCAACTGATCGATTGCTTAGGACTGGACACTGTCAAGGATTGCTCATGCACTCTGCTTATGCAGAAAGGGGTATAACAGAATATGTCACAGGGTGATAGCTAGCTAGCTTAGGAACAGGAGCTGTCTGATTGATGACTGGATGTTGGAACAGAGCAGGCTGATCACCTTTTTTGGGTCTGATCCTAGGACAAATTGTAAGCCTTGTAAGCTTCAAGTTGAAAAGTGTGGCACTGGAAAAGCACAACAGGTCAGGCAGCATCCGAGGAGCAGGACAGTCAACGTTTCGGGCATAGGTTCCCCATGGGAGACTGATTAGCAAGGTTAGGTCTCATGGAGTACAGAGAGAACTAGCCATTTGAATACAGAACTGGCTCAAAGGTAGAAGACAGAGGGTAGTGGTGGAGGGTTGTTTTTCAGTCTGGAGGCCTGTGACCAGTGGAGTGCCACAAGGATCGGTGCTGGGTCCTCTACTTTTTGTCATTTACATAAATGATTTGGATGCGAGCATAAGAGATACAGTTAGTAAGTTTGTGGATGACACCAAAGTTGGAGGTGTAGTGGACAGCGAAGAGGGTTACCTCAGATTACAACAGGATCTGGACCAGATGGGCCAATGGGCTGAGAAGTGGCAGATGGAGTTTAATTCAGATAAATGCGAGGTGCTGCATTTTGGGAAAGCAAATCTTAGCAGGACTTATACACTTAATGGTAAGGTCCTGGGGAGTGTTGCTGAACCAAGAGACCTTGGAGTGCAGGTTCATAGCTCCTTGAAAGTGGAGTCGCAGGTAGATAGGATAGTGAAGAAGGCATTTGGTATGCTTTCCTTTATTGGTCAGAGTATTGAGTACAGGAGTTGGGAGGTCATGTTGCGGCTGTACAGGGCATTGTTGGCCACTGTTGGAATATTGCATGCAATTCTGGTCTCCTTCCTATCGGAAAGATGTTGTGAAACTTGAAAGGGTTCAGAAAAGATGTACAAGGATGTTGCCAGGGTTGGAGGATCTGAGCTATAGGGAGAGGCTGAACAGGCTGGGGCTGTTTTCCCTGGAGCATCGGAGGCTGACGGTGACCTTATAGAGGTTTACAAAATTATGAGGGGAATGGATAGGATAAATAGACAAAGTCTTTTCCCTGGGGTCGGGGAGTCTAGTACTAGGCATAGGTTTAGGGTGAGAGGGGAAAGATATAGAACAGACCTAAGGGGCTACGTTTTCATGCAGAGGGTGGTACGTGTATGGAATGAGCTGCCAGAGGATGTGGTGGAGGCTGGTACAATTGCAATATTTAAGAGGCATTTGGATGGGTATATGAATAGGAAGGGTTTGGAGGGATATGGGCCGGGTGCTGGCAGATAGGACTAGATTGGGTTGGGATATCTGGTCGGCATGGATGGGTTGGACCGAAGGGTCTGTTTCCATGCTGTACATCTCTATGACTCTATGACTCTATAAGCCTTTCATCAGAAATGTGTCAGGATTTTGCCTGAAACAACAACTCTCCTGCTCCTCCGGATGCTGACTGACCTGCTGTGCTTTTCCAGTGCCACACTTTTCAACTCTGATCTCTAGCATCTGTGATTCTCACTTTCTCCTAGTTGCTGCCAATCTTGTAAGCTTGTCATGTATTCCTATTATTGCAGCATTTGGTCATGTATCTTGCTTCAATAAATAACAATTGGGTATACCTCATTGTTGGGACCGTCCTAAGTTGTTGATATCTAGAATAAACCAGAGAGATCAGTGAGAGTGGGAATAAAACCAAAGGGCATTATAACTATAAGTTCTATATCAGAAAATCCATTGTCAAATATGTTATCTGAAGAGCAATTCTGAATTAAACAGGAGCAAAGTTAGAGGGCCAACCAAGAGGAAAAGCAAGGACCTTGATAGATTTATGATCTTTCCTGAGGTTTATTAACTGCAGCATATCACGAACAGCAGCATAATGACTTCTCAGGTTGTACTTGGGATTTTTTATTTTAAATATATCTGTTTAGAGATGTTATTACACATCTGCAGAGCAGATGGGTCTTGAACTCAGACTTCCTAGCCCAGAAGTAGGGACACTATCGTTGTGTCAAAACAGACCTTTTCCAGATAATATCAGATTATATGTTGCCAACTCAATTCAGGTGCTTTGGCATAGTGCCCAAACTCCCCCTGTGAAGATTTGCTGGATTGCATCTTCCAAAATATTTGCCCTACTTGGATCCGTAGGAGCAGGAGACTCTTTACAGGATGCTGAAAATGCTTTAGGGATGTTTCCAAAACATTCCTGAAGTGGTCAAACATCCCCTCCCAAGAATCATGGGAGACCTTGGCTCATGACTAATGAAAAGACCAAACATTTCAATTGGGAAGGCAACAAACACACCTAGACACTTCATCAGGAAGGCGCAGAGGTGAAGTTGCAGCACCAGAGCAAGGGCACAAACCTCCAAACAATCCTTTAAGCAACACCTGCTCCATCTGTGGCAGAGGATGTCTGAATCATGCATTAGATTTAATATCTATTCCAAAGCCAATGAAACTGGAGTGAAAGCAGGTCATCCTGAATCTCACTGATTGCCTAAGAGACTTACTGCATGGTAGTAGAATATTTCCTTTTGAATTCCCAGCTCCTGTCAACAATGGAATTTTATAATTATTAAGCAGCCTGCATTCTCACACCGTGGCCTCCAAGATGTCTCAGCTGAGACTTGGTTGTGAGTGGCAGGAACTCAGAAACAAAACAGAAACCCATTTTAGAAGTAAACAAGTTAAACATTTGTAAAACCAGCCACAGATGTGAAAATTTGGCATCTTCAAATAGAGAGGTATTAACTATAGGAAATGAAGTCCAGCAGGTAGCCAACTTTCTGTGCACAGAACTATATTTGCCATTGTTTTCTATTTTGTTTCTCAGCAAGTGCAAAGCAGAATTTGCAGCGGATTGCCTATGCTGTATTTACGGGATGTCTGGGAAACGGGAGTCAGGCAATGTTGAGTTGGCTCAGCTGGAGAAACTAGCATTTTATGAAGGAAGCAGCAGAGTAGAAATATGAGTGAAGGAAACCAGCCTTTTCTACAGAGAGAAAAGCAGCCAGTAAAAGGGGCATTGCTTTGGATATACAATTAAAGATTGAGCCAAATGTTTTGTCACAAAAAAAAGCCATGAATGTGTGCAGGAATCTGAACATTTTCAAGATCGGAAATTTGGATTTTTCCCTCTCAAAGAACCCAATATGGTCTTCCCTTTAGCAGGAATAAGTTTAGGCTGAGTTCAGATCACAATCCAATATCCTGTCATCATAGCATCACCATTAAAAGACCTGGGAAATTTATATTCTTTGTCCAATTTTAATGAGATCAAGACATATAGCATTTCCTTTATAGAGAGTTTATTAATTTATTCACAGTTCTCCTCATACCTGCCTCTTCTTTATATAGATATTTTTAAGTCAACCTGTTTGGGCAAGTTGTTTCAGATTTCTGAAGCAGGTAAGGTTTGAACTCAGGCCTCCCTCGCTCAGAGGCAGGGCCACTATCACTATACCACAAAAGTGCAATTTATGTACACAATTAACACCCAATAACCTTAAATACTTAACAATAATACTTATTACTTGTCCACTAATTTTATTTGACATTAATGTCATGCAGCATTTTCTTAGCTTGAGCAGGCTTTGGAAAGCTTCCAGGTTAAGAGAGTTCTAAACCATTGGTGGAAAAATTGCTGAGGAATTGGAAATAACATGATAAGTAAGAGTTAAATCATTTGTCAATTTCTGGTGCTTTTAATAGATTCATATAGCTTATTAAATTCAGGTATTGTTATGTTAAATGGGCTTTTACTACAATGATTGATCATGTAGTTCTTGAGTGAAAACACAAGTTGACCATTACATTGATCAACAATATAAATATTAAGATGCATTAGAGCACTTGTCCCATTTGAAGAAGTTTTTTTATGCATTGAAAATTACAAAGACAGTATTATGGGAACTTAAGTGATGCAATATAAATATTCGCAATACTTTAACCTGGAAAGAAATTGATCTGATGCTCTAAATTGGATAAGATGTATCATGTACAGTAGCTCCCCTGTACACGCAGTGGATACATTCCAAACCTATCACAGAAGCCCAAAACTACGGATAGGAGTGAACCCATTCATTTAAATGGGAAAGTTACCTTCCCAGCAGTCCTAGTCCCTGGTTCTGGAACGTTCCCTGTAATAAGTTCAGGCCGTGGTAAACCGTGAGTAGATGAAACCGTGGAAACTGACTCCACGGATAGGGCAGTCACCCTGCATATCTAGAATTCTTTGAATGATGGTCATCCCAGTATACCTTAGAAAAACTTAATTTTTTTTTTGAGTTTTGAACCTCTTCATTGTGAGTTTGATTTGGTAGATGAGCTCATTATAAATATTTGGTTGATTTTTAAAAGCTTTGACCCACATACCTCAGTAGAGCGTTATATAAACTGTTTGACAGTTTTAAATATTATTAAAGGATGAACTGCCATTGATGTGGATACAGAATGGATGTCTGTTTCTACAACTGAATAGATAAGCTTGTTTATTAAGTCTTAGAGTTCTTTTCTCTCAGCTTGAATATTTCAGGGTCATCCTTTTAGATTGTTAAGTGTTTTTCAAATTTATTGGAACAAGACAGGCAAAGTAGAAATAAAAACAAAAAGTGCAGGAAAAAATCAATAGCTCTGGCAGCATCTGTAGAGAAACAAGCTGAATTAACATTTGAAATTCAATGGCTCTTACCCAGTTACCCTTTTATAATTCAAAACTTATTTATTAATGTGGTAGTGCGGTACAACTGGCTGTTCATCAGCATCCATGTGTCTGGATTATGTCATGGATGGGGAGCATGAAGTGAGAAAAGGAGGTGAAGGATAGATTAATTGGAACTCCAAAATTCAGGAGCAGGTAGAGAAGCTAATAACATACTGACTGCCCTGGATAGATAAGAATGGAGTTGAGTGAATACCCTTACACCCAGCTAGGTGACAACGACAGCGGTGTTAAAGGATGATGGTGTGATCAATGATGTCAAAGACAGATCAAGAAGGACAAGAGTTGAGAGTTTATCTTTGTCACAGTTACACAGTATGACCTTTGGTCACAGGCCTTTCAGTTCTGTGTCAGGATAGAAATCAGAACAGGGTGATTGAAAAATCAAAAGAACAATGGATGCTGGAAATCAGAAACTGAAACAGAAATTGCTGGAAAAACTCAGCAGCTCTGTGAGCCTCTGTCAGGAGAAATCAGAGTTAATGTTTCGGGTCCAGTGACCCATCTTTGTGTGTGGGGATGATTGAAACACAGTCTGATTATGATTCAAGTAAATAAGCATTCTGATGAGCTAAATCCTCTTGCTACCAATTAAAGCTTTATTATAAGATTGTTGAAAAATGTGATTGTGATTGTAGTTGAAGAAATTTGACAATATTTAAATGCAGTGGAGCAAAGAAATGGCACAGTAGTTTAAACTGGTTCAGTTTTCTTTTAATCAACCTGTTCAGAAATGTTAGGACATACCTCTGGAGCAGGTAGGACATAAACCTGAACCTCCTGACTCAGAGGTGGAGACACCATCAACGTGCCCCAAGATCTCCGAGCACTGTTATTAAATACAAGAAATCAGTGAAACAGTCACTAGTTCACAGGTGTGCTCAATCCCAATTCATTGTTGAGCAGCTCCAAATGGGATTGTACCAATTAATTCAATTTTAATTTGAATTCATTGAGTTAGTGAACAAGATAATTTGCTGGGAACAGATTGAGCTATTGGCAAACATTTACTTTGGGACCATTTACATGGAGTTGCTAAATTGTCTAGTGTCTACTTTGGTTTCACTTGTTTCATAATGCCTAGTTTTCACCTCCCTCGATATATGTAGGAAGAATGTTCACCAACTAAAAGATGAGAACTGGGGCATCAGACAACATAAATTAGCATCTAAGTAAGGTTCGTTTGATGACAAAGCCATTTGTCTGAAAGTCAGATTCTTTCAGCACATTTTGGGAAACTCGTGATTTCATGTGTTGTCAGCTTAACACGAACATATGTTTTGTCGTGCCTGGAGATAAAAACAAATGAATTTGGTTTAAAAATATATTATCAAAATTAGAAAATGGTTTTGGAAAAAAAAAACCAACTCTGCACTCTTTGGGATGAGATATTAATCTAATGTTCTCTTGCTTATTTAAGCAGATATATGTGCTGCTGTTCAACAAAGAGCAGAGGCATTGCCCAATAAGCGTTTAGCTCTGTGCCAGCACCAATGACTGTCTATTATTCTCACTGTTGCTTGTGGAGTCTTGCTGTGTGTGAAATTGGTTATTACAATGCCAACCAAATAACAGTGATTATACTTCACAAAGTAATTCATTTGCTGTTAAGTGGTTTGAGATACCCTGAGGTGCTATATCAGAGCAGCCTTTACTTTACAACTTTTGAAATAAAAGACCGAAAGATAGTCACATAAAGAATCAAACATAATTAATATAAATAGAATTAATAGTACTGATATTGAATCCTCTGTTTAAGATCTCAAAACAAAGGATAATTCAATCCCAGCACAAAATGCAGAGCCCAATTTTATATCATTTGAGTAATCACAAAATAGTTCTTTGCACCATTGTGAAAGGAAATTTCTGAATAAATTTCAGAAAAGTAAGTTGGTTCCACCAAATAGTTTTTTTCATAATTGGAAAAGTAGATAGCACATGAGAACTATGATTCTTGTTTCTCAGGAAGTGAGTTCCTGATGCTGCATTAGCCAGGCTCCCTGGATGATCACCTGATTAGCTTTTGGAGTAGTTGAGCCATAAAGTACAGCAAGGTCCAACAGGTAAGCTCCACACCTAGGGTCTCCAATGGGTTGCCTGAGGCAGATCAACCCGGCACCCGGCACTCGGAAAAGAAAGTTTAGCAAGAGTTCTGACAGTTTTTCAAAGGCTGTCTGGCAAACTATGTCGATGTGGTGCTGTACAAGTCATCAAACTAGTAGTTGTTTCTGGGTGGCTCAATGGTTAGTACTGCTGCCTCACAGGACCAGGGACCCAGGTTCGACTCTAGCCTTGGAAAACTGTCTGTGTGGAGTTTGCAAATTCTCCTCATGTTTGTGTGGGTTTCTCCCACATTCCAAAGATGTGCAGATTAGATGAATTGGCTGTGATAAATTGTCCATAGTGTTTGGGAAATGTGTAGATTAGGTGCATTCTTCAGGGAGAATGGAAGGTCGGTGTGGGCTTGTTGGGCCAAATGGCCTGTTTCCACACTGGTTCTATAATTTTTTACTAATGCTCATCAATTAGATTCTATTATGAAGAATGATCAGTTTGGCAAAGTTCAAGGAGTACGGCCATAATCTCACATGAGTCATACTTTCAAGGAGGGACGAGGAAACATAATTTATAGAAAATAGAAAGTACAACCTAGAGACTCAGGTTCCCCAAACACCCTGAGAAATGATATAACCTGAGGAAAATTAAAACACTAGATCTTCCTGAAACTCATTTGTATATCCTGCATGAAAATTTAGCATTCAGGTTTGACAGTTTCACAGGTTCAAGAAACATAAAATTGGAAATCTGCCTTTCTTGCCTTTGTTCTGTGATTTTTATTTGAAAAGCAAAAAACTTCATAGAGGAATAAACTTCAATACACATTTAAAAACTCATGAGATCCGCACATTGCACTTAGTGTATTTTTATAATTAGTTCCCTTCCCACATTGCACAGAAATGAATTCTGTACTTTTGTGGGTCTATTTTTCTGTTCCCCCAATTTTTGGAATTGCTTCAGGTTGTAAAGTAAGAATTGAATCAACTGGCAATTTGTTTTTTATTGGTGGGAAGAAATTGTTAATCTATCGCTAACATCACGTTACACTCTCACATGGCAGTATTAGATTTATACTGTGATATATTATACTGAAGTCTGATGGGACTCTAAGACCTAGAAGCACAATATTATATGTTCAGTTAATCACAACATAAATATCTTCTAAACAATCTTGGTTTGTCATAAAAGATGATTGTAGATTTATTTCATTTTACTCCATATCAAAGAGAAGGAGGGCAATAAGGCCTATTTATTAATATTTGCTGATCAATTGAATTTTGTTCCTATTCAATGGAATCTTAGTAATTTTAGAAATTTCCAGCATTTTATTCCATGAGAAACACTACATTACCTACTATTTAATGTATGTTAATTTTTTTCTTACAAGCCTCCTATGGGGTGACTTTGTTAAACGCTTTCTGAAAATACAAGTATATTACATCCATCACTTTCTTTTCTCAATTTTGCTTGCCCAATTAGATCACTATCAACCAGGTGTCTATCCTATCATTTATAACAGATTCTAGCCTTCTCCTAACTATGGATATAAAGCTAAGAGGAATGTAGTTCCCTTTTTCCTGTCTTGATCCCTTCCTTAATAGTTGTGTGACAATTTCTACCTTCCAATCCACAGGAATCATTCCAAAATCTATAGAATTTTGGAAGATAATCACCATTGCATCAATCATCTCTTAGGCCACCTCCTTCAACACGCTGAGATGTAAACCATCAGATCCTACAAAGTTATCGACTTTCAACCCCATTAATTTTTCTAGTATAATCTTCTTACTAACACTAATTTCCTGCAATTCCTTATTCTAAGTGGCCACTTAGATCCCAAGTTCTGGGAGGTTTCTGGTATCTTCCTCAGTGAAAACAGACATATAACTTCTCTGCCATTTCTCTCTTCCTGATTATAAATTCTCCTACTCTGTCTGATTAATACCATCCTTCACATGACCACTATTTGATGGCCAATAAATGATTAGATTAGATTACTTACACTGTGGAAACAGGCTCTTCAGCCCAACAAGCCCACACCGACCTGCCGAAGCACAACCCACCCAGACCCATTCCCCTACACGCAATTTAGCGTGGCCAATCCACCTGACCTGCACATTTTTGGATTGTGGGAGGAAACCGGACCAAACCCACACAGACACAGGAGAATGTGCAAACTCCACCCAGACAGTTGCCTGAGGCAGAAATTGAACCCAGGTCTCTGGCACTGTGAGGCAGCAGTGCTAACCACTATGCCACCGTGCCACCCATAAATAACTCCAACCAATGTCTGTGGACTCTTAATGTTTCTTAGTTCCATTCAAACAATTTCTGCATGTTGTTCTCCATTTCAGATCCTCCCTTACTAATGTACTGACTCCATCCTTCATTATCCACACAACTCCACCTCCTTTTCATTCTTGTCTGTCTTCCTTAAACTTTGAATAGCCTTAAGTATTTAGTTCCAATTTCTGGTCATCATGTAGCCACATTTCTGGATCACAATTAGATTTCATACACATGTATTGTCTTTAGATCATTTATTCTGCTGCAAATGCTGTATGTATTCAGTTAGAGTGCTTTGTCTTTCTGACATAATTTTGCTTTCAAAGCATACTTAAAGCTCAGCTTTGTTTCACCTGTTTTCTCGATTCTTTTTGACTTTCTGTAACCAATTTTATTTCTTTCCAATTTGGATTACCTCACAGGTTCCCATCCCACTGACAAGCTAGCTTAAACCTATTCCAACAAAACTGGCAAATCTCCCTGTAAGGATATCTGTCCCAGTCCCATTAAGGCATAGTATAGGTCTCACCTACTCCATAATTGGTCCAATATCTGAGAAATCTGGTACCCTTCCTCTTAAATAGGTCTGTAGGCACATATTCAATTGATCAATCCTTTTGCTTTTATGCTTCCTAGCACGTGATATTAGGAATAATTCTAAGATTACTGCTTTTGTGGTTCTGGACTTTAATTTCTTTCCTCACTCCCTGAAATCTGCCTAAAAGTCCTCACCCTTCTTCTTACCTAGGTTCCATCCCATTTATGAATTCTTAGACACCAAAACAGTCCATACCTAAATGTAACAGATCCTGGGCAATATTCAGCTTTGGACTGACACGTGACAAGTAACATTCACATCACACAAGTGCCAAGCATGGAAAATCTCCAACTAAAGAGAATCTAACAATGGCACCTTGACATTTGATGGTGTTATCATTGCTAATCCCTCACTTGAAACCATTCACTCCCTCCAACACTGACATCCAGTAGCAGCAGTACATATCAACGACACCTTAGACACACCTTCTAAACCTACAACTACTATCATCTCAAAGGACAAGGGCATCAGATACATGGGTTCATTGCCACCTGCAAGTTCCTTTCCAAGCCATTTACCACCGTGATGGAAATATATTGCCATTCTTTCACTGTCACTACGTCAAAACGCTTAATCTTACTCCTCTACAGCACTGGGGGAGTACCTCCACCAACTGGAGTACAGTGGTTCAACAAAACAGCTAATCACCATCTCCTAAAAACAACTGGTATCGACCAATAAATGCTGTAATGTTCATTAGGATTTAGAAGAATGAGAGGTGAACTTATTACAATGTACAAGACTTGGAGGGGAGTTGACAGGATCTTTGCTGAGAGGAAGAACTGGGGACATAGTTTCAAAATAATGGGTTCTGCATTGAAGAAATATATAAGAAAGTATTTCTTCTCTCAGAATATCATTAATACTTGGAATTCTCTCCCACAAGAAGATTCTGGATAATCCAAGATGGCAAACGGGAAAAATTTCTGGCTGTAAGAGCTGCTCTTTTTTTGGAGGTATTTTAGATGTTGGAGGTGATTTCCTTGAATTCGAGAAGCAGCAATTACTGTTTTATATGCTGTTGCATTGTTTTGGAACTTTGGAAAAAAAAGTCAGAACAACAGCAGTTTAAAAGGGAGAAGAGCAGACAAAGGAAGCACATGGTGAGGACAGTGCAGGAGAGAGAGAGAGAGAGAGAGAGAGAACGAGAACGAGAACGAGAATGAACCTGCGCAGTTACTGCCTTTGCTGTTTGAATTTGTATATCGCTGGACATCGGTGTGCATCTTGGAAAATTAACAAACAGTGAAATTCACAACTAATCTTGGAGGAACTGTTGGGCGAAGTTCACAGCACAAAATCAGATAAGTTAATTGTAGTTTTAAGTCTGTCCAAGAGAAAGGCTGCAGTAGTGAGTATAGTGGATTCTTTCTTGACTATATGTTTTTGGAGATAAGTCTCTCGATTAAACTTAAAATATAATCCATAGCTATTAATTTAACCTGGGGCAGTGTTTGTAGAGGAATAAGACGGTGTTATTTTCTGGGTCTGTAAATTGTGAAGGAGCAAAAATGGCCTTTGCAGTGATATGTACTACTTGTCAGATGTGGGAGTTTAAAGAAAGTTTAAGGGTTACTGTGGATTATATCTGCCATAAATGCTGTTGGATGCGAATCTTATCAGATCGAGTGGATCAGTTGGAGAGACAGATAGAAGCGACGAGGAATTTGCAACAGCAACAGTATGTGATGGATGGCAGTTATAGGAAGGGGGGAAAGTCTCAGATACAGTCACTTAGATGGGTTAACTCCAGGAAGGGTGAGAGAGGTCGGCACCCAGGGCAGGAGTCTTTTGTGGATATACCCATTTCAAACAGGTATGCAGTTTTGGAAACTGTAGGGGGTGATGGACTCTCAGGGGAGTTTCTGGTGTTGAGACTGGCTCTAATGCAATGAGGGGTATGTTGGCTTCCAAGAGGTCAATTTTGTTAGGGGATTCTGTAGTTAGAGGTACAGACAAACGTTTCTGTGGCCAGCAGAGAAAGAGCAGAATGGTATGTTGTTTCCCTGGTGTCAGGATCAAGGATGTCTCAGAGAGGGTGCAGAATGTTCTCACAGGGGAGAGGGGCCAGCAGGAGGTCATTGTCCACATTGGAATCAATGACATTGGAAAGGAAAAGGTTGAGACTCTGAAGAGAGATTACAGAGAGTTAGGCAGAAATTTAAAAAAGGAGGTCCTCAAGGATAGTAATATCTGGATTACTCCCAGTGCTACGAGCTAGTGAGGGCAGAAATGGGAGGATAGAGCAGATAAATGCATGGCTGAGGAGCTAGTATATGGGAGAAGGATTCACATTTCTGGATCATGGAATCTCTTTTGGGGTAGAAGTGACCTGTACAAGAAGGACGGATTGCACCTACATTGGAAGGGGACTAATATACTGGCAGGGAAATTTGCTAGAACTGCTTGGGACAATTTAAACTAGTAAGGTGGGGAGTGGGACCCAGGGAGATAGTGAGGAAAGAGATCGATCTGAGATGGATACAGCTGAGAACAGAAGTGAGTCAAACAGTCAGGGCAGGCAGGGACAAGATAGGACTAATAAATTAAACTGCATTTATTTCAATGCAAGGGGCTTAACAGGGAAGGCAGATGAACTCAGGGCATGGTTGGGAACATGGGGCTGGGATATCATAGCAATTATAGAAACATGGCTCAGGGATGGGTAGGACTGGAAGGTTAATGTTGCAGGATACAAATGTTACAGGAAGGATAGAAAGGGAGGCAAGAGAGGAGAGGGAGTGGCATTTTTGATAAGGGTTAGCATTACAGCTGTGCTGAGGGAGGATATTCCTGGAAATACATCCAGGGAAGTTATTTGGGTGGAACTGAGAAATAAGAAAGGGATGATCACCTTATTGGGATTGTATTATAGACCCCCCAATAGTCAGAGGGAAATTGAGGAACAAACTTGTAAGGAGATCTCAGCTATCTGGAAAAATAATAGGGTGGTTATGGTAGGGGATTTTAACTTTCCAAACATTGACTGGGACTGCCATAGTGCTAAAGGTTTAGATGGAGAGGAATTTCTTAAGTCTGTAAAAGACATTTTTCTGATTCAGTATGTGGATGTACTAGAGAAGGTGCAAAACTTGACCTACTCTTGGGAAATAAGGCAGGGCAGGTGACTGAGGTGTCAGTGGGGGAGCACTTTGGGGCCAACAACCATAATTCTATTCGTTTTAAAATTGTGATGGAAAAGGATAGACCAGATCCAAAAGTTGAAGTTCTAAATTGGAGAAAGGCCAATTTTGACGGTATTAGGCAAGAGCTTTTAATAGCTGATTGGAGGCAGATGTTTGCAGGTAAAGGGATGGCTGGAAAATGGGAAGCCTTCAAAAATGAGATAACAAGAATCCAGAGAAAGTATATTCTTGTCAGGGTGAAAGGGAAGGCTGGTAGGTATAGGGAATGCTGGATGACTAAAGAAATTGAGGGTTTGGTTAAGAAAAAAAAGGAAGCATATGTCAGGTATAGACAGGATAGATCGAGTGAATCCTTAGAAGAGTATAAAGAAAGTAGAAGTACACTTAAGAGGGAAATCAGGAGGGCAAAACGGGGACATGAGATAGCTTTGGCAAATACAATTAAGGAGAATCTAAAGGGGTTTTACAAATATATTAAGGATAAAAGGGTAACTAGGGAGAGAATAGGGCCCTTCAAAGATCAGCAAGGTGGCCTTTGTGTGGAGCCGCAGAAGATGGGGGAGATACTAAATTAGTATTTTGCATCAGTATTTATGGAAAAGGATATGGAAGCTATAGACTGTATGGAAATAGATGGTTACATCTTGCAAAATGTTCAGATTATGGAGGAGGAAGTGCTGGATGTCTTGAAACGGTTAAAAGTGGATAAATCCCTAGGAACTAATCAGGTGTACCCGAGAACTCTGTGGGGAGCTAGAGAAGTGATTGCTGGGCCTCTTGCTGAGATATTTGTATCATCGGTAGTCACAGGTGAGGTGCCAGAAGACTAGAGGTTGACAAATGTGGTGCCACTGTTTAAGAAGGGTGGTAATGACAAGCCAGGGAACTATAGACCGGTGAGTCTGACCTCGGTGGTGGGCAAGTAATTGGAGGGAATCCTGAGGGACAGGATGTACATGTATTTGGAAAGGCAAAGACTGATTCGGGATAGTCAACATGGCTTTGTGCGTGGGAAATCATGTCTCACAAACTTGATTTGAGTTTTTTGAAGAAGTAACAAAGAAGATTGATGAGGGCAGAGCAGTAGATGTGATCTATATGGACTTCAGTAAGGTGTTCGACAAGGTTCCCCATGGGAGACTGATTAGCAAGGTTAGATTTCATGGAATACAGGGAGAACTCGCCATTTGGATACAGAACTGGCTCAAAGGTAGAAGACAGAGGGTGGTGGTGGAGGGTTGTTTTTCAGACTGGAGGCCTGTGACCAGTCTGGTCACTCCACTTGTGGAGTGCCACAAGTATCAGGGCTGGGCCCTCTACTTTTTGTCATTTACATAAATGATTTGGATGCGAGCATAAGAGGTACAGTTAGTAAGTTTGCAGATGACACCAAAATTGGAGGTGTAGTGGACAGCAAAGAGGGTTACCTCAGATTACAACAGGATCTTGACCAAATGGGCCAATGGGCTGAGAAGTGGCAGATGGAGTTTAATTCAGATAAATGCGAGGTGCTGCATTTTGGGAAAGCAAATCTTAGCAGGACTTAAACACATAATGGTAAGGTCCTAGGGAGTGTTGCTGAAAAAGAGACCTTGGAGTGCAGGTTCATAGCTTCTTGAAAGTGGAGTCACAGGTAGATAGGATAGTGAAGGTGTTTGGTATGCTTTCCTTTATTGGTCAGAGTATTAAGTACAGGGGTTGGGAGGCCATGTTGCAGCTGTACAGGACATTGGTTGGGCGACTGTTGGAATATTGCATGCAATTGTGGTCTCCTTCTTATCGGAAAGATGTTGTGAAACTTGAAAGGGTTCAGAAAAGATTTACAAGGATGTTGCCAGGGTTGGAGGAATTGAGCTATAGGGAGAGGCTGTACAGGCTGGGGCTGATTTCCCTGGAGCGTCGGAGGCTGAGGGGTGACCATATAGAGGTTTACAAAATTATGAGGGGCATGGATAGGGTAAATAGGCAAAGTATTTTCCCTGGGGTTGGGGAGTCCAGAACTAGAGGGTATAAGTTTAGGGTGAGAGGGGAAAGATATAAAAGAAATCTAAGGGGCAACTTTTTCACGCAGAGGGTGGTACGTGTATGGAATGAGCTGCCAGAGGATGTGGTGGAGGCTGGTACAATTGCAACATTTAAGAGGCATTTGGATGAGTATATGAATAGGAAGGTTTTGGAGGGATATGGGCCGGGTGCTGGCAGGTGGGACTAGATTGGGTTGGGATATCTGGTCGGCAATGACGGGTTGGACCAAAGGGTCTGTTTCCATGCTGTAAATCTCTGTGGCTCTATGACTCTAGACAGTAGTGGAGGCTGGATCATTGAGTATATTCAAGACTGAGTTGGATAGATGTGTGATAGAAACAAAGGTTATGTGGAACAGGCAGGAGTTTGGAGGACAGACCATGATCAAATTGGCCATTGCTTTACTCAGTGAAAAAGTTTTTTTAGAGGGCTAAATGGCATATTCCTGCTCCTATTTTGTATGTTCTTATTCATGAATGGGAATTCAATTCTTTTTAAAGTTAACAGTCTCCCTTGAGATCATCCGAATAGTGTAATATACGTCTGATAAGTGGTTCTTCGCTTGTGTTAATAAGGAGAACGATTATTCCCTGACACATTTTGTGCATTTAGTCGGTTTGTCACAGATGATGTCTCAAAATATGAATTCTTGACATGCTATTCTTTCAGATATTAACTGGAAGTTTGAATTCCTTTTTTTAAAGTTGTCAGTCTCCAAGAAGACCAAAACATTTAAAAAGACATCTGTCAATCAAGTAAGTTCTTAATATAATCCAGTAGTTATGTGGTCTCTATTATTAAAATGACATTTATTCCAGATATGGAGAAAGTGAAGACTGCAGATGCTGGAGATTAGAGTTGAAGAGTGTTGTGCTAGAAAAGCACAGCCAGTCAGGCAGCATCTGAGGAGCAGGAGAGTTGATGTTTCGGGTGTAAATCCTTCAACAGGAAAGGCTATGACTGGCTTATGCCGCAAATGTTGACTCTTCTGCTCCTTGGATGCTGCCTGTCCGGCTGTGCTTTTCCAGCACCACACTCTTCGAGTTTATTCGAGATAAGATAATGGGATGGATAGCAGGTAGTTCAGATTTTGGGGTCTATTGTGAATGATGAGATTTCTGAATTCTGGAAGTGTATGATAAAATAGGGCAACATCAGAATGGTTTCATCAAGGGGAGATGTAACCTGACAAAACTGCTAGAATTATTTGAGGATGTAAGGAGCTGGTTAGACCAAAGAGAGCCAATGGATGTTGTCTACCTTGACTTCAAGAAGGCCTTTGACAAGATGCTGCCTAGGAGGCTGCTGAGTGAGATAAGTTCCTATGGTGTTAGAGGCAAGGTGCTCGCATGGATAGAAGCTTAGCTATCTGGCAGAAAGCAGAGAGTGGGGATAAAATGGTCTTTCTCAGGATGGCAGCTGGTGGCAAGTGGTGCTCCATAAGACTTAGTGTTGGGACAAAACTTTTTATTTTATGCATTAATGATTTAGATAAAGGAACTGAGGGTGCTCTGGCTAAGTTTGCAGATAACATAAAGATACGTAGAGGGACAGGTAGCTTTGAGGAGGTGGGGAGGCTGCCGATAGATTTGGACAGGTTAGGAGAGTGTGCAAAGAACTGGCAGGTGGAATACAATGGTAGAAAGTGTGAGGTCATGCACTTTGGTAGGAAGTTTAGATGCAAGGACTATTTTGTAACTGGGGAGAAATTTCAGAAGTCTGAAGTGCAGAGAGACTTGGGAGTTAGAGTCCAGGATTCTCTCTAGGTAAACTTGCACGTTTAGTTGGTAGTTAGGAAGGCAAATGCAATGTTGGCATTTATTTAGAGAGAACTTGAATATAAAAGCAGGGATGTACTTCTGAGGCTCTATGGCGTTCTGGTCAGAGCACATTTGGAGTATTGTGCACAGGTTTGGTTCCCTACCTCAGGAAGGATTACTGGCCCTGGTGCGGATCCAGAGGAGGTTCATAAGAATGATCCCAGGAATGAAAACTTAACATATGAGGAATGTTTGAGGACTCAATGGAATTTAGAAGGATACAAGGCAGGGGGTGAGGGTGGAATCTAATTGAAACTTTCAGAATAGTGAATGGCCTCAATAAAGTGGATGTTGGGAAGATGTTTTCATTGGTAGGAGAGACTAGGACTGAAGGGCACAGCCTTAGAGTAAAGGGAAGACCTTTAGAGATTCAGAGATCAGGAGAAACTTCTTCAGCCAAGAATGATGAATCTATGGAATTCACTGCCACAGAAGGCTGTGGAGGCCAGGTCATTGAGTATACTTAAGACGGAGATAGATAGGTTCTTGATTGTCAAGGGGATCTAGGATTCTGGGGAGAAAGCGGGAGAATGTGGTTGAGAAACTTATTAGCCATGATTGAATGGCAGAGCACACTTGATGGGCTGACTGACCTAATTTCTGTTCCTATGTCTTATAGTCCAATTGTGTGGGTTTGATTCCTGCCTGGCTGAGCAAGATGTAGGACTTGCTTCATGTCCTGTCCCTGAGAATGAAAGCAGTGGCAAACTGCCACTGTAGAAAGTGCCAAGAAAATGCTCATGATGAAGCATCAACAGTCAGTGAGCCGAGTATCTGCCTTCAGGTAAAATGCACATGAATTAATCTTTAACTACATCTGAACTCATATCTCATAATCATAAGTCTAAGTGTCTGGATTACGAGATCAGTAACATTACCATACTGCCCTTGTTCGTGGAGAATAGTTCCATAAGCATCAGCCAAGTTCCAGTTTTTGAGTTTAATGACCAATCCACATGAACAAGCATCAACAGTTAGCATCAGATGATTTGACCGTAACAACACCATACAACATCATAAGTCTTTAAAATTTGTTCTTTCTTATATTTCAAAGCAAACTGGGCAACCTTCAGTGTTTTATGGTGGAAAGAACACAATATAATGGGGTTAAATATTTAGTCCCAAGCAATATTTTAGCACAACACCAGTAGTAATACTGACACCAGCAACTCATTCGTTATTATAATGCGTTCTTTTTTCATATACAGATTCATTTAATAACAAATTAATGCTTGACAGTAATTCTAATTTCTCTTCTTTTGCTATTTTATATTCCACCTTTAAGGAGCAGCCAGGTTAAACCACTGTCTACATTTTTAAACTGCTTTCCCTCTTCAGTGACTTCAAATACTGTCCAAATCCATGCTTGTTTTCCTGCAAAAAATGCTCAAATCTCATCAAGTTTCCATTCTGCCATAAAACTAGGCAAAATCATAAACTTTATCCTTTATGACTCCGATTAGCCTCATAATTCTCAACCTTTTTCCAGCCGTTGATACAGCCAATCATAACATGCTCTCAGAACATCTCGCTGAAATTGTTCAGCACTGTGGGATAGCAATGTGTTGGGTTAATTCTCAGCCATTCACTCATAGCCACAACATCTTCAGAATTGGTTTCTTTCCCCAGTTCTGAGCAACTACTGCTGAATTACTCTCAAGATTCAATTGCAACTGCATTATGCTACCCCTTGACAATATCATCCAAAGACACAGGATCAGGCTCTGCATGTATGCTGATGGCATCAAACTCTAGTCCTTCACTGCCTTTATGACCCCTCCATTGCCTCACTGTTGTAAGATTACTTAACTGGTATCCAGAAGCCTTTGCCTTTGGCCTCCAACAGAAACACATGTTGTATATTGACATTAAGAAAATGAGTCTTTAAAAAATCCCTCTGTTTATAATTGTGGTATGAGGTAGAAGTTCTGAAGGGGGTTAATGTTTGTTACATAGGCTCTGTCCATTCTATTGAGACCAGACACCATCAGTGGATAGAAAAAGGAGATATATTCTAGCTTTTGGAGGAAGCACATGTGTGTACCAGTTCCCAAAGGTCATTATAATTCTGTCTGACCAAGTGTAATTGTACTTATTGCTGTTATGCAAAGAAGCTTCTTGTTATCCTGTACAGTGTCTCTTCCAAAGATATGCTGTGGTGTGTCCATTAATAGGCTGAAGGTAATGCAAAGACAAACAATAATTGGTGGTGGAAAACTACCTCAAATAACCCATACCCAGTCCAACATACTGTTAGAAATGTCAAATACCACAAGGTGTCAGCAGTGATCATCTGCTAACACAGTTCATGCTTCTAATAGTTTGGATCTGAACACCTCCACCACCAGTCCCCTTCCCACCACTCCCCATCCCCACCCCCCCAATCAGAGAAGAAATCCAGAAGACCCAGAAAAAACAAAGATTGCAAGTGAGTTTACTACAGTAAAATCAGTCAATCAATAATTAAAACATAATGACTGAAAGAAAGAAGCAGTAGCTATGGAAACAATAAAAAGGCAAGTTCAGCACTCTGAAGGCAAATCTTTTTTCAGAAGTTGGTAAGAAGTGCTGTGGTAAGTGTGTGAAATAGAAAAGGACAGAAAAGTAAGCCACAATTAGCAAATACTGAGACCTTGGAAAAGAAGAAATTGAAGGCACCTTGGAGGTAAAGTTAGTGATTTTAAATAAAAAGGGAATTATTTTATGACAAATGACACAATGACCAGAAAGGGAAGGCAAGGGAGTGTAAAAGAGAGTTTCACCTAGCACAACAAGCATCCCTGCCATATGTTCTATGTTCTATTATCTGCTGTACTTGCGTACTAGTTTTCTGCAATTCATGCACAAGGACACCCAGATCCCTCTGCAGTGAATCACTCTTAAGTCTTTCTTCCTTTAGATAATAAGTTGCCTTTATTCCTCCAAATAAAATGGATAACCTCACATATATCCATATTAAACATCATTTGCCAAATGTTGGCCCATACCCCTAACCTATCCATATCCATTTATAGTTATTTTATTTTTCATTGCAGTTTACGTGTAATCTGCAAATTTGACTCTCATCCTTTCTATTCAAGTCATTAATATAGATTGCAATTAGTTGGGGCCCAATGATCAACCTGTGACACTCCACTATTTACATCTTGCCAACGAGAAAAATACCCAATTATTGAAATTCTCTACTTGCTATCGGCTAGCCAATCCTCTATCAAAACAATAAATTACCTTAACTACATGATCTTGTCTTGAGTATTTACCTTTTGTAAGGCTCCTTATTCAATACCATCCAGAAATCCAGATATACTAGATATACAGAATCCCCATTATCCATATTACTTGTTATATCTTCATATTTTGATAATTATTTCCATTTACGAATAAATAAAATTCTTGAATGAGCCAAGAGATACTGCTCTGGTATGTGGCCATGTGACTTGAACATGTCATAATAAAGGTAGCTCATTATTTTTTCCAGAAACAATGAAGGTTCCTCCAGTAATAATTATTTTAAGAGTTCATGATAGATTTTGAAATCCAAATTTAAAATGCTGTGTGTTTTGATTGAGCTCTTTAAAATTATCATATACTATGTTGACATTTTACAGAAGTTAAAAAAAAATTGCTTGTATTAAGTATCGGAAAGTGTAAAAGCCACTCTCATGTTGGCAGACAGCGAAATGTAAAGGCTCTAATCAGAGAACATAGCAGATGTGGCCATTCCTAAAATTAAAGACATTATACTAGTTTTGTTCTTTAGAATTGTATAGATTTATACAATTTTGAATTAAGTGAGTTAAATCTAATGTTCCCCTCAGTTCTCTTTTGGTATATTTTTATGCATTTGTAAATAGCCATACCAATTACATAAACTAGGTATGTACAATGAATAATTGATTAATAGAAACAACCTCAGACTTTTTTATTCACATGTGGGATATGATTGTCACTGGCTGGCCAGCAGTTATAGCCCTTCCTAGTTGCCCTTGAGAAGGTACTGATATGCTGCATTCTTGAGCCACCACAATCCACCTGCTGGGAGTTGACCCACAATGCCATTATGGAAGGGATTCCAGGATTTAGACCCAGCGACATTGAAAGAATTATGAGATAGTTCCAATTGAGGTTGGTGAATGGTTTGGAGAGGAATTTGCAGATGGTTGTGCTCCCATATATTGTTTGCCCTTGTCCTTCTAGATGGAGGTGTTCTTGAGTTCAGGAGGTGCTTTCCGAGATCTTGGGTGAATTTCTGCAGTGCATCTTTGAAAACATACATACTTCTGCTAATAAGTGCCGGATGTGGAGGGAGTGAATGTGGTGCCAATGAAGGGGCTGCTTCATCCTGGAGGTTCCTGTGGGTTTGTGGAGTTGCATCCATCCAAACAAATGGAGACTTGTGCCTTGTGGATGGTGGACAGGCTTTGGAGAGTCAGAAGGTGCCCTTCTGGCCATTATGTTTATATGGTGAGTCCAGTTAAGTTTCTGCTCAATGGTAACTATTCTGGTCAGAGTTTGTCCATGATACCCAAAGATTCCAGTTTTGCTAGAGCTCCTTGACATCATACTTTGTCGAATGCAGCCTTGGTGTCAAGGGCTGTCACTCTCGCCTCACCTCTGGAATTCAGATCTTTTGTCTGTTTGAACGATGGCTATAATGAAGTCAGGAGCTGACTGGCCCTAGTGGAACCCAAACTGAGCATCCCTGAGCAGATGTAGTTGAGCAGGTTCTGCTGATAGTACTATTGTATGAGGAATGGCTTGGTAAATGAGCAAAAAATGAGATTTATGATGAGATGTAAGATTGTAGCAATGAAATGACAAAAAGACTTGTATTGTATGGAAAAAAGAAGCAAATTGGAGTCAAAGGTTGACCTGAAATTAGTAAACACAGTTCTGAAGAGCGACATATGCTGGCAGACTGAGATTCTCCAGCATCGTCTGATTTTATTTCAGATTTCCAGCCTCTGCAATGTTTTTCTTTTACTGAACACAGAGTTGAGTACAGCTTGCAAATTATAAATCAATAGGATCAAGTGTTGTTCCCCAAGTCCATAAGAAGCTCATTGAATACATCTACTCAACCATTTTTCACACAGGAATATACAGCCGGCACAGTTGGACAATTCTCATTCTATCAGCCAGGTAAAACTTGCAGTTGTAGTTCAATTATAATTGAATCCCAGATTCAGAATAGAGCCTTCAATTGACACAGAAACAAAACAACTCCTTCTGATCTGCTTCTGAATTGTTAAGCTCATTCCACTTGATTTTATGTTCTGCCAGTTTCGCATTTAAGTCATGCCAACATAATATTGAAAGTTGTCACATTTTTATCAAATGTCTTAATGAATAGTAAAAAATACATGAATTTTTTTCCATGTGCTCCTGGCAGAAACTGAAATATGTCAGCGCTTTGAAATGAAAGCTGATGGCACACAATGGGTGTCCCACAAGAAAGGTTGCAATGTTTGTTCTAAATTAACTCTTCCCAACTACCTCCTTTGCAGTTAACCTTTTGTCAGACAGCAATCCATGAGGGAAAGTGTGGCTGATTTTCTTAGTTCACAGCCCCTGCAGCACCCTCAACTGAAAGCTGTTCAGAATGAAGATTAGACTCCAGGTCTTCATGACACCTGTGAATGGTTCAGCTACATAAACTGGAGCAATTGACCGAACCATCAGATGAAACCAATTTATTCATTGCTAATATTCACACGGCCAATGAAAATCTCTCAGCATTGTAAGCTTATGACTGCTCACTATAAAATCGCACATTCAGTCAAGTGTTCCACATACATTAAAGCAATTGCATAATAAACAATTTCTATGCTCAAATGTATAATACTTAAGTGTAACATTTTGCAAAGGATAATTTGGCAGATAGAGAACATATAACAAAGAACATCTTTATTGGTATTCGGGGTAAGCAAGTTAAGGATTAGAGAAGTGGCAGTCATTGCAGGGTGACTTGATAGTCCTGTCCTGTTCCTTACAGCATTTTGTATCAACAACCAACTCCACAGTCCCAGTCACCACTTAAAACCGAAAGGAGTCACCAGAGAATACAAGGAATAAAATATGCTGCCATATGTTTTATAAGTAGATAAAAAAACTAATTTATTTTTCAAGGACTGCTATAAAACAACAATAAGAAATGCTCCACTTCTGTACTAACAAACCAACCAATCCCAGAATACTGCAACTTTGCAATATGAACAGCTTCAAAGCACACAATTGGCACAATTCGGCTGTTTTATCCTCCTGAATATAAAGACTGGCTTGCTATTATCTGAAAAAGAATCTAAAACTATGATACCTTTCTAACTTTAAATTTCTGCAGAATGCACTGGCTCTTTGGGGAGAAGTTAGTCTGCCTTAGTGGTTCAATTTCTGTTATCATTTAATGGCAAAATATAATTCTTATCAAGCTCTGGGATAGATTTGTATTAGCATATATTTATTTGATGTGACTTTGTAACAAGACACAGTTTCGATACAACTCTTCTTAAATCTCAGCATGCATTGGTATCTTCACATGGAGGTTCAGAGAAAATTGAAAATAAAAAGATTGCCGTAATCAGACTTGACAGATTAGAGAGTATACAGAAAAGGTAATGAATATGGAGAGTGTAGCCTTCCTAATGGGTGGCATGGTGGCACAGTGGTTAGCACTGCTGCCTTACAGTGCCAGAAGACCTGGGTTCAGTTCCTGCCTGGGGCAACTGTCTGTGTGGAGTTTGCTCCGATATCCTCCCACAGTCCAAAGATATGCAGGTTAGGTGAATTGGCCGTGCTAAATTGCCGTTAGTGTAAGGTGTCGGTGAATGGGTCTGGGTGGGTTACTCTTTGGAGGGTCGGTGTGGACTTGTTGGGCTGAAGGGCCTGTTTAAACACTGTAAGTAATCTAATCTAATATTCACATATGAAACCATTTTACCTCACCAATTAGCAGTCATATTAATGCTGCACATGTTTTGCAATGCAAATAAACATGGTAATATCTTACAATAAATTATCATTTAGAGATGATTTATTTCAACAAGATTATATTATGTTTCCTAATTACAACAATGACTACACTACAAAAATACTTAATTGACTGCAAAGTGCTTTGGAGTCTCTGGTGATTATAAATGCAAGGCATTCTATCATATTTATATAAAATGATAGATATCAAATCAGCTATGGAGACAGCAATTTCTTGGAGGTTATTTAAAAGTTGCTACAGGAAAGTTATAGATAGCAAGATTAGAGAATGATATTTACATTGAATGAATGGTAATGGATCTTAACATGTAAACTTTAAAAAGTTAGTGCAAGGTATGGCTGTACACTTGGGAATGTATAAAACAAAAAACAAAATTAAGTTTTTAATTTTAAAAAATGTTAGTTGAAATTATCCTATTGTGTCTTTGCCAACATGAAAAATATTTAAAATGAAATAGACTCCAGTACATGAATAATATTCTGTCTCTCTGGACACATTCCACATTTACTTATTTAAGTGGATGAGAAAAAATGTTCTCTGGTTTGGGAATTGTCAGGAATATGGAAATATCCATATTGGGCGCAATACAAATATTTGCATGAAGAGTTCCATTCCAACACATCAGAGTCTATTTTCATTTTCTGCATTGTTTAGACGAGTGGAAAGTAGAGTGATCAGAATGTTGTCTCATTGTTGCCAGTGAGTGGCCTGAACCATTTTAATGTTTTGCAATCTATGTAAGTTATCCCAACAGGTCCTTTGTGGCTTTGAGAAGGTGGAAAGTCTGATAGAGCAGCTGTACAGAATTGATTTGCAACAATTTAAAGGAGACAGCAAGGCCAATTTCAAGATGGAGTGGAGAGGGTGTGATTGAATCTATTAACAAAGAAACAGGGCATTATGAGCAAGGAGTCGGAAGAACGTGTTAAAGGTAAAATTCCCAAGGGCCATAGAGTTTTATTCTCATTACAGAGATAACTGGTGATGATGGTTTAGTTCAAGGGTTACCATGCTGCAGATGAGGGGAGAAGTTGAGAAGGAAAGCCCTTCATGCTAATCTCAATTGGTGTGGGAATTGAACCCACACTCTTTACACCACTAACTAGCCATCCAGCCAACTGAGCTAGGACTCTCCTCAAACTTACCCCTCACTTGAGGAATGTCATAGCAGCCCAATGATTCGGTAAGTCTGTGGTGACTTTCCCAATTATGTATCAGAGTGAAACCAAAGCCCAAAGCCTGCCTTATACCATCATATTTTAAATGTTGCTAGGTCAGCTTCCATGGATCAACTTATGATGCTCATTCTTGTTATTTTCTTCTCCGCATTTGAATGGGTCTGGTGGATGGTGCCAAACTCAACACTATTAAAATAGCACTGAGTCTTAATGATATTAGCCATATGACTGCTATTCATTGCTCCAGTAATTCTGTTTGGGATGGCATGTGTCATGGTCAGCTATTTAGTTTGCTTAGCTCGGAATTCATTTCAGGAAGTGCGCTGGCTGATGTGGTCTTTAAACTCATTGCTCATGTTTGGCCTGATAAGAGCTTCTCTTGCTTTTGTCACAGTGGACTCAGTTCCTAGGGAGCATGTACAGATGTCTTTCAATGTCTCTATATTCATTTCTTTCGGAGTAATGACTATCATTCCTTTGTTCAAAACACCAAATTGGGCTATCAGTATTCGATCAAAATTCTGTACTTTTGTCGCATCCAGTCATGAATAGTTGTATGTTAAACGATCGACAGTTGGACAGCAACCATCTTCAGCCTGGAATGATGAGCATAGATCTAGCTCAGCCTTTTCCTGAGATCCTGACAACAACAGCTACCAACTTTCAGATGATTTTGATTCCCTCCATGTGGCATCAAGGTATGACTGAGGCTCTGGATATACACAGCCAAAGTTATGGACCCCGACAAAATCCTGATAGCAGTACTGAGGGCTCCAGAACTAGCCATAGCCTTAGCCAAGCTGTTCTAGTACAGCTACAACACAGGCATTTACCAGCAATGTGAAAAAATGCCTAGGAATGCCCTCTGCACAAAAAGCAGGATAAATTCAACCCAGCAAATTTCCAACCCACCAATCTTCTCTCAATTATCAACAAAACATTGGAAGGTGTTGTGAACAATGCTGTCAAGTGACACTTGACCTGACACAATAACCTGCTCATTGATGTTCAGTTTGAATTTCATCAGGGTCATTTATCGCCTGACCTCATGATAGCCTTAGTCCAAACATGAGCCTAAGAGCCGAATGCAAGAAGTAAGGTGAGTGTGATTGCCTTTGACATCAAGATAGCAGTTGGCCAATGTGACATTAAGGAGATATAGCGGTACTGAAGTAAGTAAGAATGAGGCAGGATTTTTAATTACTTGAAGCCATACCTATTACAAAAGAAGATGAATGTAGTTGTTGGAAGCCACTAATCTCAGCCCCACGATAATGCTGAAGGGGTTTCTCAGGGTAGTATCCTATGCCAACCATCTTTAGCCACTTGAATGACCTTCCTTCCATCTTAAGATCAATCTGAGGACATTCACTGGGTCAAAATACTGGAATTCCTGTGGGTGTACCTACATCAGACTGTTCAAAATAACAGCTCACCACCACCTCCTCAGGGGCGATGAGGGATCAGCAACAGATACTGGCCAAGCCAGTAATACTCAAATCCCACAAAAGAATAAAAATACATGAAACAGCATCAATAATGTAAGTGAAAAAAATTGTCTGGTAAAACCAAAAGGTAAGCTACTAGATAAGCACAAAAAAACCCTAAACAAAACTAAAAGAACTTTCCTTACTAGATTATAGGGCAGAAATTTCATTTCCCCCATGTGGCGAGAGTTCAGTAACAAAATAGGTTCAGAATGAAATATCAGATTCTTCCTTTGAGAAAAATGTTTTTGGTTTATCCCTCAAGCCTTATAAATGGCAACTTACCCTTGATTAGTGACTAGCTTACATCCATGGAATATGCAAATCATCGAAGCCACGATTTGCAATATTTACATCCCAATTCAATTACCTTCTCCATCACCGCGAAACTAGAACGTGCAAAATCCAGACAGATAAGACACAATGGGTACTTGGCAGCTGCAGCTCACTGAGTGCCTGTCCTGGCCCCATTCAAATGCATAATCTGCACAATGTACCTCTCTGATGGATACACGCAATGTATCTGCTTCTAGCAGGTCACTCTGCACCCAAGCACAGCCATGCTTCCCATTCACCTTCCATGTGTGCTCACATAGACACAGCTACATTATAGCTCTTAGCTTGCTTTCTTTGCGCTGCCAGCATCTTTAATTTAGCTTGCTTCCTAACACAGAGGAACACGCAAGTGGCTTGTGATGGCTGGGAGCACTGAGGAGTAAATGTATCAGTTGGATATTGTAATGGTATTGTGCTACATCAACCTCCATGCCAGCAGGTTACATGGCAGCCACACTTCATGTGCTTCATGCAAATGCTACTATCTGAAAGTCAAAGGGGAGCAGTCCTTATTGAATGGAAGGGTAAGCTCTGTTAGTCAGCAGGTACTGCCCCAGTCAGTCAAGGACTCTCAGTCTACACCACAGGAGATTAGCCACAGTCAGTCCATGGTCAAGCAGTCCAGTGATGACAGTCAGGCTGCTTTTGAAACATCAGCCTGTTTTCTTGCAATGAGATAAAAAGAGTGATGGAGTATGATGGAAGAGCAATTACTGGTGATGCCTGAGCAGGAGAAATGATGAGGTGTCCCCAGTGAATGAGAAGGAAGCACAGAGTTGGTAGTTTGGAAAGATGAGGTGGGTGAGAACCAATGGGGAGACATAATTAAGTGCTGCCGTCTCTCAGTCTTAGTGAGAGGCATTGCACTGACAGTGTTAGAATGAGTGCTAACTTTGTGAGTGTGAGCCAGCAGAGAGAAGATGGTGGCACTTACTCTTGCAGAGTGCAGAGAATCACTGACCTTAAAGCATTGCAGGGGTTGCTTTGGATGCAGGGCATAGCATGAATCCATGCTGCAATTTCTGTCCAGCCTGGCTGCATATCCTCCTTTGGTGGTCACTAGGAAATCAGTTACCCTCCCTTCCACCATCCAAGTCACCATCACCACCAGATTGCTGTCCTAGAAGTCCTTTCCCACGACATCATTTGCAGTGTTCAGCAGTAGTTCCTGCTTGAAGCATATGATGTCAGAGGTGAGAATGTTGTCATGTCTTCACAGTGGGGAGCACTTTCACCTTTCTAACTATGTCATTTGCCAGAAATGTGCCCAAAAGCTCAAACGCCTAATTAGTGAGATGTAAATCAGAAGGTTAAATGAGAAAATTTGTCTGAGGCCATGATGGATCAGATCTCATGAATCTCATTTACCATCACCACACTTTAACAGTTAATGCAGGAGTTCAACTCAATAGTGTTATCGGTTGACTTTCATTACTTTCATTGTAAAGTTGTAGAAATATTATCCTTAGCAGTCTTAGATAAATAAGCAGTTGAGATGATTTGGAGTGAATGGTACATAGTTGGGAAGCAACAACATTAAGCACCTTACTTACATGCTCTAATCTACAGGCCCCATCAGTGGGGAAATATTGTGTGATCACATTGAAACAAGTGTGACCACATTGTTACATGAAGTTTGCATCCTTTATCTCTGAGTTTACTGTATAAGTTAAATCGACTGCTTACATTTACAGTTAGCCCACATTTACACCTGATTGTAGAGGTCTGTTCACCATTAATATATTATACTGATTCTGAGGGGATTAATGTTCATGTTACATTGATTCTACCCATTCGACTGATGTCACACCCCATGTCTGTGGGCAGTAGGAATTCTACTCCAGCTTTCAAAGTGAGTAGATGACCTTAGATCCCTAAGGTCCTAATCATTATGCCCGACAACATGTTATCGTACTTATTGTAATCATGGAATAAAACATTTTCCTACCTAAGAAAATGTCCCTTCCATAGATATTACAAAGTGGTGTATCTAACCCACTAAACAAGAGATAGACCCAAGGCAAAGCAAAGACAAAGAAGGATTGATGACAATAAATAACCTTAAAAACCCCTTACCCAGCACCACAAACTGAAAAATACCACATGATACTAGGAGTGATCATCTGGGAAAAATACCTCAATCAACACAGCAGTGATCTATTAGATAAGCTCTTCTGCTAGGTTAGACAATTATGTAGCTGTTGTTTCATTGTAGTTGGCATGTTTGTTACTACTTGTATTTCAGTCCAGTGGATTAGTTGATGTTTGAAGGCTCATTAATTGATTGCTTTTTTTAGTTCTCATTTCGGCTGAGGGATGTGATAGCACTGTCAAGTAGATTTCTTCTTTGAGACATATTGAGCACATCTAGGCAGATTTAGGGAATATATATTGCAATAGGCAGGAATAATACATTGTTTGCACAATGCAAGCCGAACTATGCTTTTAAATTTCATTCAGAGTGTACTGGTCCAAGATTTGATGGTGTCACATTGTGCAAATCTGTTCAATAACTCGGAGCACATAATTTGTGCTTCTCAATGCTGACAGTTACATCAAATCACCGGCAAAATCAAGAAATAGAGATGAAAAGTTGCTGCAATATATTGTTACATTTCTCTTGGTCTGTCAGACTATTGACTGGATTATTAAAAATCATGTCCTAAACTTAAACCAGTGGACTCCTCAACTCATTTACAGCTGTCATTGCTGTTACAGTTTTCAGAATCAAGATGATGTGCACACAGGATTCTTGCTCTATACTCCTTAATATTATTGCTTCTGAACTAAGTATCAGTTCTTAATTATCTCAATTGATTCCTTTTCAATGACGTTTGTTCTCAATTCAAGAGATTCCACCGTTTGGGTTACCCTTATGGAGGGAAGGCTTTAGCGCTTTTGAATTCATGTACACAATTTGGGCATCATTAATAAGGCCAGAATTTGTGTCCATCCTCATTATCTTTCAGAAGCCTTCTTATAATATACCCACAGGATATACTGTCTGATTTTTGTTGAATGAAGTTATGGTACTCCTTTAGATACTTCTAGTCAAAATGTTCAAACACATCATGACAACAGAGGTGGGATTTGAACCCAGCATGGTGACACTACCACAGTGCCATAAGACCCCCTGGGAGAAGCCTTCTTGTCAGCAACTGAATGATTTTCTACATTTTCTGAAATTTCATGAGCAATTACGAGTCAATCACAATGTTCAGGTTAATGACATACTGGCTAGACCAGATACCAAAAATAGATGAAACAGCTCTTGTGGTACCATGGTAGTGTCTCTACCTCTGTGCCAAGAGACCTAGGTTCAAGTTATGTCTCATAAGATATCTGAATAAGTTGATCAAAATAACGATAAAGAAGGCAGATTTGTGAACAATAACTCAGAAGATTAATTCTCACTTTAGTTGATGCTAGCTTTTCATTCCAGATTTTATTTAGTTTTAAATTAAATTCTCCAGCTGCTCTAATTTACTTTAATTGTGTGTCCACAGGATCAATAGCCCAGGCTTCAGGATTACTAGTCTAATAACATTAAACTAATATGCTATCCTATCTTAAATGTCAATCCTGAGTTATTATCCTACATTATTTTGTACATATTTAACTACCTGGAAAATATAACCAAGATTTATTCAATCTCTTATCCTTCGTGGGCACCATGCGGAAAGTCACTCTCCAGATGGTCACAGATGCTGTGGATTACTCCATGACTAAGTTGAGTTCTGAGGAAGGGTCACTGAACTCGGAATGTTAACTCTGATTTCTCTTCACAGATGCTGCCAAGACCTGCTGAGTCTTTCTAGCAATTCCTGTTTTTGTTTTTGATGCACGCAAACTCTTCTCTAAGATACTCCCACAAATTCTGCCTGTATTTCTATCTATTACAATGTTGTCTAATCCCTCCTTAAACAAGGTAGACAACTTCAACCAGATGTTATGAATGGATTTGCCTAGGTGTCCCATTGTGGCCACAAGCTAGTATCAATGCAAACAGACTCAACCTTATTAGGAAAAAAGTTATAAAAGCCTTTAATACTAAACAGTACTGTCTCTAATCCTATTCTATCCATTAAGCTTATGATACTTCCTGCCTCTCTCACAGGTTTACACAGTTCCTCTGCCTCTTTCTCCCTCTCTCTTCCTCTCTCTGTCTCTGTGAGATTGTGAACCTGTTTTCTCTCTCTCCTTCCGTCTCTCTCTTCCTTTCTCCAGATGGTCAACTGGTCTCTACCTTTGCACATGCCAGTGTCCTCGGATGGTCTCCTCCCCAATCTACAGGTAAGAACTATTTTTATATCTTTTCCCCTTGCTTCTGATTCTTTCATTTTTTAAATTGATTTTTATCCAAAGAATGACAGCAAAACAAGGTGTAATCAATAAACAAAACCCTGACCACCCTCCCCACGGCATATACCTCCCCTAAAAAAAGAAAAAAACTGGCAAGCAACCATTTTAAATATAAACATATACAAGGCACGCAACATAATAAATTAAACCAGCAGTAAGATAATTGCATTAACAAAAGAAAAATGGAAAAGAAAGAAAAATAAATCACCATAACAGAAGATACCTCAGTCTGGAACAGTTAAAAAGACAACAGCCTTAACATATGAAAGAAAATGGTTCCAAATGTTTGTAAATTTGTTAGAGGAGCCAGATAAGGATAATCTAATCTTTTTCTAATTTAAGAAAGTGTAACACATTTCTAACCCAGTGTGTATGAATAAGCGAAATTAGGGATTTCCATTTTGACAGTATCCATCTTCTGGCCAATATGGTAGTGAATGATATCATGTCTTTTTTAGAGGAAGGAAGATTAGGTAAAGAGGATGACACCCCAAACAAAGTGGTAATATCATTAGGAGTAAGATTTTCGCCAGATACTTTAGATAAAGTGTCAAAAATATCAGTCCAATATCTACTTAGAGAAGGACAAAGCCAGAACATGCGCATATAATTTGCTGGAGTTTGTTGACACCGATCACAGGACGGAGACATCTCCTCAAATATGTTTGCAAGTTGAGCTTTGGTGTAGTGGGCGCAGTGCAGACTAAAACAATGTTTTGCACCGATAGAAGATCTGTGTGCCCTTTGTAAAGTCTCATCCCACACATCACCCAGAATTACCTCTTCCAGATCTGCCTCCCAGATAGATTTAATAGAATCGAGACAATCTGAGCATACTTTATGGATGTTTGAAAAAAATAGCTGAAATAGCCCACTTTAATGAAGAAGGTGGTTTTAGAAAGATATCAAAATCAGAATCATTAGGAAGGGCAGGAAAAACCTGAAATAAACTATGGACAAGGCTGTGAACTTGGAGGTATCTAAAGAAATGGCTTTTAGGATGTGAAAACGTATCAACTAATTAGAGTCATAGGGTCATAGAGATGTACAACATGGAAACAGATCCTTCGGTCCAACCCGTCCATGCTGACCAGATATCCCAACCCAAACTAGTCCCACCTGCCAGCACCTGGCCCATATCCCTCCAAACCCTTCCTATTCATATACCCATCCAAATGCCTCTTAAAAGTTGCAATTATACCAGCCTCCACCACGTCTTCTGGCAGCTCATTCCATACACGTACCACCCTCTGCGTGAAAACATTGCCCCTTATATATCTTTTATATCTTTCCCCTCTCACCCTAAACCTATGCCCTCTAGTTCTGGACTCCCTGACCCCTGGGAAAAGACTTTGCTTATTTACCCTATCCATGCTCCTCATAATTTTGTAAACCTCTATAAGGTCACCCCTCAGCCTCCGACATTCCAGAGAAAACAACTCCAGCCTGTTCAGCATCTCCCTATAGCTCAAATCCTCCAACCCTGGCAACATGCTTGTAAATCTTTTCTGAACCCGTTCAAGTTTCACAACATTTTTCCGACAGGAAGGAGACCAGAATTGCACACAATATTCCAACAGTGGCCTAACCAATGTCCTGTACAGCTGCAACATGACCTCCCAACTCCTGTACTCAATACTCTGACCAATAAAGGAAAGCATACCAAATACCTTCTTCACTATCCTATCTACCTGCGACTCCACTTTCAAGGGGCTATGAACCTGCACTCCAAGATCTCTTTGTTCAGCAACATTCCCTAGGACCTTACCATTAAGTGTATAAGTCCTGCTAAGATTTGCTTTCCCAAAATGCAGCACCTCGCATTTATCTGAATTAAACTCCATCTGCCACTTCTCAGCCCATTGGCCCATCTAGATCCTGTTGTAATCTGAGGTAACCCTCTTCGCTGTCCACTACCCTGCCAATTTTGGTGTCATCTGCAAACTTACTAACTGTACCTTTTATGCTCGCATCCAAATCATTTATGTAAATGACAAAAAGTAGAGGACTCAGCACCAATCCTTGTGGCACTCCACTGATCATAGGCCTCCAGTCTGAAAAACAACCCTCCACCACCCTCTGTCTTCTACTTTTGAGCCAGTTCTGTATCCAAATGGCTAGTTCTCCCTGTATTCCATGAGATCTAACCTTGCTAATCAGTCTCCCATGGGGAAACTTGTCGACCGCCTTACTGAAGTCCATATAGATCACATCTACTGCTCTGCCCTCATCAATCCTCTTTGTTACTTCTTCAAAAATCTCAATCAAGTTTGTGAGACATGATTTCCCACTCACAAAGCCATGTTGACTATCCCGAATCAGTCCTTGCCTTTCCAAATACATGTACATCCTATCCCTCAGGATTCCCTCCAACAACTTGCCTACCGCTGAGGTCAGGCTCACCGGTCTGTAGTTCCCTGGCTTGTCTTTCCTGCCCTTCTTAAACATTGGCACCACGTTTGCCAACCTCCAGTCTTCTGGCACCTCACCTGTGACTATCGATGATACAAATATCTCAGCAAGAGGCCCAGCAATCTCTTCTCTAGCTTCCCACAGAGTTCTATGGTTCACTTGATCAGGTCCTGGAGCAAAAACACCATCAACATGTGAATCTTTCACAGTTTTTATTCCCAACTTCACCCAACCAGAAAAGGCACTATCCAGTAAAGATGGGGGATAAATATGATTTGCTGCCAATGGCGCCTTAGTCAAAAATGACTGAAAGCCAAAGTGGTGTCTAAACTGAAACCAAATTTTAAGACAGGATAAAACAATTACACTGTTTATGTAAATAGAGGTTGAAGGAAGGACCAGTGAATGCAATAAAGCCTTTAATGTTACTGGATGGGTGGAATTTGCCTCAATAGTCAACCAAATTGGGAAAGCATTAAGGTTCTCATATTGGAGCCAATAGTTCAAATTTCTAATATTTGCTCCCCAGTAATAAAACAAAATATTCGGCATTGCCATTCCACCTAGTATCTCAGACCTCTGTAACAACTGTTTTTATAACCTAGGAGATATTTTTCTTCCAAATAAATTCAAGAATGAGACTATCTACTTTACGGAAAAAGGAAAGAAGGAGAAAAATTGGTATGCAATGAAATATATAAGGAAATCGTGGAAAAATTTCATTTAGTGGAATTAATTCTAGCAGCAACAGACAAATTAAGGAGAGACCATCGTTTGAAGTCTCATTTAATTTGTACCAGTAATGGTTCAAAGTTTGTCCTAGTTATTACCTAGTGTATCTGCTCCATGTACACCGAGATAAACAAATGTTCTTATAATGTGAGATCACACGAGAACAGAACTATTGCATCATATCAGAGCCAACTGTATGCTAATTTCTTTAATACCTAGTTGCTATTTATGTCTAGTTTTTGGGGTTTCTGACTTCAATGTTTTACTTGACCATTGTACCCAGCATCCCTTGCTGTTTGGCTAAGTTGGCAATCTATCTGTGCTTTAGCAGCCAGGAAGCTAATACAACAAGAACTACCACCTAACTGAAGGGAGTAACAGAACATATATCTCTTACACACTAGTGAACCAACTATGTGTAGTCATACCAAGGATGGTTTTCAAATGTCGGGCCAATAGTTTTGACAATAATTTAAAGTCAACATTTAGAAGATTACTAGGATTATATGAACCACACAATAAGGGATATTTGCCTTTCTTTAACAACAAAGAAATTGATACCTGATTTAAAGTTTGAGGAAGAGAACCAGAATTAAACACTTCAACAAACACATCTACCAAACGTGGAGCCAGCTTTTTCCAAAATGTTTTACAAAATTCGCCCGGAAAACCATTGGCTCCAGGACTTTTACCATTTTGCAGTGATCTAGCTGCAGCCTCAAGTTCTATTGCTGTGATCAGATTACTTACAGTGTGGAAACAGGCCCTTCGGCCCAACAAGTCCATACCGACCCTCCAAACAGCAACCCACCCAGACCCATTCCCCTACATTTACCCCTTCACCTAACACTACGGGCAATTTAGCATGGCCAATTCTCCTAACCTGCATGTTTTTGGACTGTGGGAGGAAACAGGAGCACCCAGAGGAAAACCACGCAGACACGGGGAGAATGTCTCTGGTGCTGTGAGGCAGCAGTGCTAACCACTGTGCCACCGTGCCGCCCATGATTGATGGTTCCAACATCTTTACCACATTTTGATCAATAGTAGGAACATTAATCTTATCAAAAAAAGGTCTAAAAATCTACTGTAGCAGAAGAACATTCAGATGAATAACGTGAAATGTAAAATTCCTCAAAAGTCTTGTTGATTTCTAATTGGTCTGATGTGACACCGGAATCAGCCTTAATTTGTGGGATTAATTGAGATGAAGAGACTTGGTGCAACTGATGGGCCAACATTTTACTAGTTTTATCTCCTTGTTCATAAAATTTAGACCCAGAATAAAGTAATAGCTCGGCGGTATATTGTGACATTACAACATCATACTCGGCCTGTAGGAATATGCATTCTTTATATACTTGCGGAGATTTAGAGATTCTGGATCTTTCTATAGCTTTAGCCAGTAAGGAGATCCCACTTAATGGCTCCCAATGGTTCAGATGGCTTTGTTAATTGCTAAATGTCCTGTTAAGGTTGATTCCATTGTTTTAGGCATGAGTGTCTGGTTCTTCGTTGCTAATATGTATCCTTTCTTTGGAGAGACAGCAAGCTTTTGTTTTGAGTCTAGGTGACTCTGATGAAGTGTCACAAAGAGTCATCTAAATTTGAAACGTTAGCTTGCTTTCTCTCCACAGATGCTGCCTAACCCACTGCGATCCCCAACATTTTTTATTTTCAGTACAGATTCCAGCATCTGCAGTAATTTGGGGCTGCATTCACTCTTTGTTTAGTTGTTGAAATATGTCTATCCATGATGACTGTTAACAGGATGTGTCTTTTACAATATAGTCAGTTCTGCTATAATGTATGTTTCTTCAAAATGAATTGGTTTTAATGTGATTGAAGAATGTAGGCTGTTATTTGTAGAATGTAAATTTTCCTTACCTGTATTGGCTATAACATGATTCGGGCTCCATTATTTTAAATGGCACGGTTAATGCGCAATGTTCTTGTAATGTGAGATCGCACAAGAACAGAACTATCATATTATATCAGAACCAACTGTATGCTAATTTCTTTAGCACCTAGCTGCTACTTATATCTAGTTTCTGGATTTTGTGATTTCAATGTTTTACTTGGCCATTGTACCTACCATCCCCTACTGTTTGGTCAAATTGGCAACCTATCTGTGTTTTAGCAGCTAGGAGGCTAATACAACAAGAATACCACCTAACTGAAGGGAGTAACAGAACATTTATCTCTCACACACTTAACAATTATATGTAGTCACACCAGGTACACTTGAAGCAAATTATATGAACAACTTGGAATTAGACAGTAAGACATAGTTTGTGAGGGAAGGCTTGAAATAAAATAAAGGAAAATCATGATCTGGAGTCATCATTCATACCCATCCCTCCATATGATGCCACAGGTAATTAAATAAAGAGATTCCTTGTGCCAAATCTCCAAAAGCAAATGTTCTTTACAGCTATTTCTTACACTATAGCAGCAGTTAAATTTCAATTAAGCTTAATGCAGGAAGACTTGCAATAGGATTCTCTATAAGCAGCAGTTAAACTAAATGATGCATATAAATATTGTTCTATTTAAACTCCAGAATTGTTTAATCGTACAGTCAAAGCTATTCCTCCAAACAAAACTTCTTCAACTCAACTGATCTGTAGTACTTATTATTAGCAGAGAAAATATTTTACAATTGTCTCCTATGTCTGACAAGATAACCAACTTTCCCAAAAGTTTCTCAGCTTATATCCAGATAACTATTGCAGGAATATGTTCCATGTCACCAGCAGGCCTTTAACACCTCACTCAAGTGTTCTTCATGTGCATTCTTATATGGAAATTGTTTGACAAGGTATTTGACTAGAAGCTGTCAATCTGTTGGCTAATGTCCACTTAGCTGCATAAATCATTGAATGGTAATTTGAAGCAGGAACCCTGACTCATTTCCAAACACCACCATATTGAAAAGTAAATTCCATCAACTAAAGTAACAGCGCCAGAGAGCCAAGCTTATCAAATTTTTGGAAGTTAATTCTGAGGACAGAAAATTAAACTAACGGCACACTTAAATCTTAATAAATAAAATCAATACGCAAAGAAACTGTGCTGTCACATAAATAACATTATTGATATTCTGCAAGTAAATCTGACTGCACTGATGGCCTGAACACGCAAAGAACAAATTATTTTTTCATAAATAAGGTAATGCTTGCCCAAAATATTCAACCGTAATAACACTTCAAATTGATTTTATTGGCTATAACATGCTTAGGGATGTTGGGAAGTCATGAAAGGAAATGCGAATCATTCTGGTCTCTCAGTTGCAGTCAGCTAAAATTGTTTGCAAAGATTGTATTAACTTGATGAGATTCATCTATTTGGGTTATATTACTTTTCTTTGGCTGGCTGTTGTCTCCCATCACACACATTGCTATTAAAGTCGAAGCAGATGGCAACTGTTTAAACAAGCTTTTTTTTGTTTCACACACTGAATACTTTATGGAAAAATTTGTCGTGCACAGTTAGCCAGCAATAGAATAAGAGGGGAGTTTGGTGTTCTTTCATCACACCTTTTCATATTTTAATCTTCAGAACATGACAAATCACTCTTTCAGCAAATCAAATATTCTTGTTGGTTTTATTATGTTTAACTTCAACATCAGTTTGGAACAATTTTTTTTATTTCATTGTCACAACAATGGGCTACATTTTACTGAGAATCAACAGCACACTTAAAGTGACTCAAATCCATCACCACGGGACTGAAACTTTGGAACTTCCTCAACTTTGGATTACACATTACCCAATGAATTAAAGCCACTGATCTCTAAAGGGAAATGCAGATTTTTACATATCAATTTATGTGACCATTAGTGTAAACCTGTGAAAAAGAAGTGAATAGCTCCGCCTCCAGGACATTTCTACATAGACATGATGAAGCAAAATATTGCATTGCTAGTGTAAGCATTCCCTTACTGCTCTTTTGCTTTTGTTGTAGAGAGTCACTGTATGTGTTTGAAAGCATCCGACATGAAAACAGTTGAAGCAATGGTGACTTTCATAGCAGATAGCAGATGAATGAGAGAACAGTTAAGTAAAGGACAAAATAAATAATGAGGGACACACAGGGAGAAAAAGGTCTGATTTTTGGACATTACTAGTTTTCAAACAACCAGATTTGGTATACTATGTACCTGTAAATGTTATAACCTGCATTGATATTAAAGAGCAAATTGGGTCACAAATTCCAGTGTCCACACTTTTGCAATTAAACATGAAAATTTGGAAGCTACTATATGGGCTGGCCTTCTCCTCCACAAGCTTTGCCACAGCAGAACCTCACTGACAAATTTCCTTTTTGTTTTTTGTACATTATTTCACTTAAGTTCATGTTTCAAGTTGTTTCAGACTGTGTCCAAGAAATTTGATAACGACCAAAATCAGGCCTTGTGATCATGGTGCAGCTGTTCGTTCTGATTCAGGCAGCACACAAAGCTCTCTACTTTAGGGCTGTTGTGGCACAGTGGTATTGTCCCTACCCCTGGGCTTGAAGGCCCACCTGCTCCAGAGGTATGTCATAACACATCTGAAATAGGTTACCTAAAAACTTTCTGTTGTCTGCTAACTTAAATGTTTGTACAAACTAATTGTGCTTGTGAATAGTTGCACACCTGAGTAGGAAATACAAACCTGGACGAGGCTGGCATAGGTTCAAGCTATTATCTGTGCTATTTAAGACCAGCCTAAATTCTTAAAAGGAAAGTGGATCTCAGCCAGAGTGCGTTCTGGAAGACAACATATAAAATGTATTCGACATGAGTACTAACAATGGTAGAGTGGGCTCCAAGCTATTCCAGTGCTAGTCTTGAGGGCAGAGGTATGATCTACGCATAGGGGGACAAGAAAGCCTCCAGCCAAACTCTGCAAAGGTAGTGTGGCAAGTAGATCTGGCACTCGATGTCATCAGTGTAGATTGGAGCTGGATGCATTGCTAACATTGGGTTCTTTGGCCTCACAAATGGTTAAGGCCAGTGAATGTATCTTTAAGTACCACATTGCACCAATAGCAGCACCACACCCCCATCACTCAGCTACCACCAATCCCCATTATCCACAACTCATGCCTATAATTAACCCACAAACTTTATCTCACCCACAAACGTTTAAAATTTCCTCAAGACCACATCCACCTCTCACAGCTCATACACTCTGCCAGCAATTCACTTGGAGCAGTATCTAATATTCGATGTTGCAGCTTCCATAACAGCACAAGAAGAAGCCGCCAAATAACTGAGTACTTGTGTGGATGCTCAGTTTATTGCCAAGCTGTTGCCATCATGACGACAGATACTAGTGTTTAAAGGATGCGCAGTGTTTGCTCTCTTACACACTGGAATGATTGCTGAGCCCCAGAGTAGCTCCATGCTTCAGGATGAAGGCAGATGACTCCCACCAGTCCCATTCCATCAATGTCCCTGCATTACCAGTCAGCCAGCCAGCTGAGAATACATTGCCCAAGCTACGGTGGTGAAGTTCAAAACTGGGCACTCAAAGCGCAGAGCTATTCAAGTTTGTCCTAAAATAACATCTGTAATCTCTGCTACTGTAATTGCCACTGCCATTCAGAAACATTCCACTAATCATGCCATACTGAGTAGGTAGCAGCACTCAGTAAAACGAAAGCATATGTATAAGGATTGGTATGAAATATGAGATGATTTATTTGAAGACGTTGATTTGGAATTTTGATTTTGGTACGGTTTTTGTTTTCACACTGTGGCCAGGACATTGTAGTGGTCAATAACAGCAAAATAGCAACATGCCAGTCAGTGGTGAATAGGGAATTGGGGTTACATTCATTGGTATCTTTGTGGACAGCCAGTTGAAAAGGAAATATATTATTTAATTTATTTTTCCTTCCTCTTCAGCTGTTCCCTGTGTAGCTGGTGGCAAATGTTGTGCTTTCATGATAGTGGGAGCAGCAGACTATGACGAATCATCAAAAGCATTCTGCAAAGTACAGGAGGCTCCTACAGTGGAGCATAGGCAGCAGAGGCATTTTCCGAGCACCTTATGGTCTGTTTAATGACATTTTTCTGAGGGCACATGCTTCTCTGTATATGGATGCTAGTCATGGTTATTTGAGTTGTGTGCTGGAGTTAAGGTCCAGTGGTTAGCAAGATTGCTACCTAGAAGCTTTTTATGGTGCAGCAAATACAGCAGACTGGGGAGTGCAGAATAAAGGCATCAGGATTGCTTCCAGGATAGTTTTCACCGGCATAGGTATAAAGTGAAAAAGTGCCTGTGAACCCGAGATAACTCTCTCATAAGAGAGGGGTGACTGGTGTGAGTTTAGTCTGTGAGTTACCACAGCTCAGGTGAGAGGTAGGGTAGAAAAGGTAAGACCATCATGCTGACCTCAACCAGGAAAGGAAACTGAACCCATGCTGTTGGCAGCATAGGCATAAATCCTAAGGGAAATCTTAGACATTCTGTGACTTGTGGTTTTAAAGATCTGTGTTTTAACCATCTGTTCGAAACACATTGTAACCAGAGACATTGATCTACATAATGTGCTGAGCAAAGGTCACAAAAACCAATTGTATATTCAGAACTTGGAAAGTTTGTGTTGTTGTCATGTTCTGCTCACATCTACAGTGCTTGGAAGCAAGCAATATGCAGTAAATGATGCTCGGCATGACATGAAGCCCATCATCCTCATCATTCTCTGCCTGCTTCTCACTGGACCTAGAAAAGGCAGCGTATTCCCTCTTCTGGTGTGCAGTACATTTGTCACCTTCCTTGTATCCACCGCAGTGGTTTGTAAACTGAGTGATGTCAGAGGTGTTGATTGCTCCAACCCAGAAGGATCCCAGTATAAAGAAACCCCTATAACCTGGAGTCCCTCACTGTCTCTGAAAGTGAAATTCATGCCCTGCTCTGAGGCTAAATGTCTGCTTGCCAGAGAATCTGCTATATATGATGGAGGCACCTTACACATAATCCCTCACTGAGACCAAGAGAATTGCTCCTTGAAAACCAACTGAATATGGTTTCCTCTTGACAGCCCTTCTCCTCCTTTGAGCAGTGTGTCCTCCTCCACATTGCCTTTTCTCAATTTCCCTGATACACTACAGGTCAAAGGGAATGGACACCATAACATCGGTCCACCCTGGAGGCTTCCTGCCTCTATTCCTGAAGAAGGGCTTTTGCCTGAAACGTCAATTTTCCTGCTCCTTGGATGCTGCCTGACCTGCTGTGCTTTTCCAGCATCACTCTGATCTAAACTCTGGTTTCCAGCATCTGCAGTCCTCACTTTTGCCTACCATAACACCCATGCCTAAACAAAGCTATCATCATATGCAACATCATGCCCTATAGACTGTATCAATTTTCAAACCATCAGATACTTCTGCAACAGCCAGTAGAAATCAGTTTGCAACTAATGTTTAAGTGGTTGATGATCCATTTAAATAGTATTGGTGTTGAACCCATCCTGCTGCTAAATACATGTTCAGTTACTTTCAATGTTACAAATGTCATGATCTGGCTGGTCTGAATACTTACCTCCTAAAACAGCTGTGCTAAGACCAATACAATAATGCCACTCAGCATGGCCCACACCACAAATGTGCGCACACAGTGTGGACACCATTTTACACACAAAATGGCATTTTGCAGACGAAAAGTTAATTCTACAGAATCACATTTTGTGGTCTCACATTTAACCATGAAAACTTGAATACCTTCGTAAAGGTGATACAATCAAGGCAAACTTATACCAGTTTAGTAAATTTAAAAACTGCAAATTAATTTAAATAAATCCCTATTGGTATGAAGTCATGGTTTGTTGGTCATGGCAGAGCGATGAATATGCCTGACCGTGGTGCTGATGGAATACAATTGTACTACTGCTGCTGTCCCACAGTGCCAGCTGGATATCCAGTTTTTAGTGACTAGATCTGGCTAAATCAGCTCCAATTAACATAATAGGGATACTACATAATGGTGATTGTAATGTAATTTACATGTAACTTTAAGGGTGCATATCTTAAACTGTTGTTGAGAATGTGGTGCTGGAAAAGCACAGCAGGTCAGGCAGCATCCGAGCAGCAGGAGAATCAACGTTTCGGGCATAAGCCCTTCATCAGGAATCTACATACTGGTTGTCCTGTTCAGGTCCAAATTGTGTTGGTCTGAATATAGTCCAGAGTCCGTGTAGGATCAGTTGGTTCCGTAGGCAGGTGCTGAGGAAGGAGCTGTGGCTGTGGTAGCGGGTCTGCCTCAGGACATGGCTGAAGAGCTTCTGGGCAGAGGAGATGACCTTGGAGGTGCAGTGAGAGACAGACTCACTAAGATCCTTGTAGATAGAGGGGAAGAACTTCTTCAAAGTGGGCAACATTGGAAGCGGCTTCGCAATAAGTTCTAATCAACTAGGAGAAAGTGAGGACTGCAGATGCTGGAGATCAGAGTCAGAAATGTGGTGCCAAAAAAGCACAGCAGTCAGGCAGTATCCGAGGAGCAGGAGAACTGACATTTCTGGCACAGGCCCTTCATCAGGAGTGTCTTAAACTGTTGTCAGTCACTATTACTAGGCCAGGATGTGATCAGTGGAATCTCAGTCTCCAGTAGCAATGGTCAAGCTCAGGCATACTGCCACAGTCACCAATTAATGTTTTACACATATAATCATATCTTTAAATAAAGAAGACATACTGTTGTTTTACCAATCCTGTCTTATGAGCAGTATGTTTACATCAAATGGAAGAATATAACAGATGCAGGATGTTCTCAGTGTGAAGGCAAGACTTTATTTCCACAAGGACGCTACAGTTGTCATGTGTTATAATATTGGATTAGTGGTGCTGGAAGAGCACAGCAGTTCAGGCAGCATCCAACGAGCAGCGAAATCAACGTTTCGGGCAAAAGCCCTTCATCAGGAATAAAGGCAGTGAGCCTGAAGCATGGAGAGATAAGCTAGAGGAGGGTGGGGGTGGGGAGAGAGTAGCACAGAGTACAATGGGTGAGTGGGGGAGGAGATGAAGGTGATAGGTCAAGGAGGAGAGGGTGGAGTGAATAGGTGGAAAAGAAGATAGGCAGGTCGGACAAGTCAAGGAGTTAGTAACTGAGCTGCAAGTTTGAAACTAGGATGAGGTGGGGGAAGGGGAAATGAGGAAGCTGTTGAAGTCCACATTGATGCCCTGGGGTTGAAGTGTTCTGAGGCGGAAGATGAGGCGTTCTTCCTCCAGTCGTCTGGTGGTGAGGGAGCAGCGGTGAAGGAGGCCCAGGACCTCCATGTCCTCGGCAGAGTGGGAGGGGGAGTTGAAATGTTGGGCCACGGGGCGGTTTGGTTGATTGGTGCGGGTGTCTCGGAGATGTTCCCTAAAGCGCTCTGCTAGGAGGCGCCCAGTCTCCCCAATGTAGAGGAGACCACATCGGGAGCAACGGATACAATAAATGATATTGGTGGATGTGCAGGTGAAACTTTGATGGATGTGGAAGGCTCCTTTAGGGCCTTGGATAGAGGTGAGGGAGGAGGTGTGGGCACAGGTTTTACAGTTCCTGCGGTGGCAGGGGAAAGTGCCAGAATGGGAGGGTGGGTCGTAGGGGGGTGTGGACCTGACCAGGTAGTCACAGAGGGAACGGTCTTTGCGGAAGGCGGAAAGGGGTGGGGAGGGAAATATATCCTTGGTGGTGGGGTCTTTTTGGAGGTGGCGGAAATGCAATAGGATGATTTGGTTGATGCGAAGGTTGGTAGGGTGGAAGGTGAGCACCAGGGGCGTTCTGTCCTTGTTACGGTTGGAGGGGTGGGGTCTGAGGGCGGAGGTGCGGGATGTGGACGAGATGCGTTGGAGGGCATCTTTAACCACGTGGGAAGGGAAATTGCGGTCTCTAAAGAAGGAGGCCATCTGGTGTGTCCTATGGTGGAACTGGTCCTCCTGGGAACAGATACGGCGGAGGCGGAGAAATTGGGAATACGGGATGGCATTTTTGCAAGAGATAGGGTGGGAAGAGGTGTAATCCAGGTAGCTATGGGAGTCAGTGGGTTTTTGGATTTTCCTGCTCCTTGGATGCTGCCAGACCAGCTGTGATTTTCCAGCACCACGCTAATCTTGACTCTGGTCTTCAGCATCTGCAGTACTCACTTTCGCCTCTCTGGGTTAACGGTCCAGTGATAATATCACTAGGCCATCACCTCCCCATAATGACCTGTGGACTTTCAGACAGCTTGTGATAAAAGAAAAAGAACAGGCAAAATAAACATTGTCTGTTTATAATATTGTCAGAGCTAGATCGGGAAGAGTTGGGTCATGCTGCTGATCTCCTCAATTGCCTCAGGCTCAGGCTACTTGCAGATACTTCCTGCAAAACTCAGTCAGCTTAGTCAATGGTTGTGCTACCAAGACATTCTTCATAATGGACAGGTATGTCCTCCACCCAGAGTGCACTCTGTGCCTTTACAACCTTGTCGTGTTTCTTCTGATTGTTAGAACACTTGCTGACTTTTCATTATTTTTATTTCATTCTTTTACCAATTTTGATTTGAAGCTGTGAACTGTAACATGAGAATTTTTTTTATTCATTCATGGAATGTGGGCATCACCGGGTAGGTCAGCATTTATTTTCCATCTGTAATTGCCCAGAGGACAGTTAAGAGTCAATCACATTACTGTGGGGCTGGAGTTACATGTAGGCCACACTGGATAAGGATGGCAGTTTTCTTCCCTAAAGGATATCAGTGAAAGGATTTTTAACCTGGGAATGGATTCATGGTCATCATCAGAATCATTAAATTCCAGATTTTTGTTGAATTCAAATTCCACCATCTGCCATGGCAGGGTTCAAATCCAACTTACCCAGAATGTTTCCTGGGTCTCTGGGTTAACGTCAAGAGTGATGCTGGAAAAGCACAGCAGGTTAGGCAGCATCCAAGCAGCAGGAAAATCAACGTGGATTTTCCTGCTCCTTGGATGCTGCCAGACCAGCTGTGATTTTCCAGCACCACGCTAATCTTGACTCTGGTCTTCAGCATCTGCAGTACTCACTTTCGCCTCTCTGGGTTAACGGTCCAGTGATAATATCACTAGGCCATCACCTCCCCATAATGACCTGTGGACTTTCAGACAGGTTGTGATAAAAGAAAAAGAACAGGCAAAATAAACATTGTCTGTTTGTGAGGCCAGGCCCGGAGACTAACTGTATGCTGATTCTTGATTAGAAGTGTTCCTACAGACAGCGATGTCGGGAAGATCCTTATGTTTAAACAGATTGCTGAAATTGGCTATAAACAAGGTCAGAAACTGAGATTTGGTTCTGGCAAGTTCAAATTGAAGTTATTTTTTGTTAACTGTGTTTTCTAGGGAGGTGAGTTTGGCAGCTGACAACACACCATGAACAACTGAAAGCTCCCTGCCTAATTTCCCACACCAACTTCCAGAAATCCAAGCAGTAGAAAGCTGAGTTGGAAGAATTGCCGTCTTTGCCTGGATGAACTCAGAATGTGGCCCTGATCAGACACACCTATGCCTATGAAACAATGCATTGTGAAAACCAATTAAATAATTTGGTCACTTTTGTTACTTTTATTTATCCCTTAAATGTGTTTGTTTGTCTGTCTGTCTTTTGTGTGAATGGGGGCTGAAAACAAATGTTTCTGGTTTAAAGCATAAACATTGATTAGATTAGCATGTTGTTTAATTTTCTCTCCAATAAAGTTATTGTGTATTTAATAAATAGTTAAGTCTTTTTGTTTAATATACAAAACTGGTGTCTGGAAATTAATTATTCACAAAATCTGGGAATGGTTATTCAAAAGTCTGATTAGGAACCATTGGAGTGACAATTCGGGATTCTCGATTGTTTAATTTTAGTGTTATGTAAATAGAGGTAGAAAGGCTGATTTGGCCTGTCTGCTTGTCTCGGTGTTATACTACAATGGTGTTCAACAAAGAAGAAACCAGGTTCATCTGATGAGGGAGAGATATATATGGTAATCAGCAGGGAACTTCCTTGCCTATGCTTGACCTAATGCAACAACTCTTCATGAGATCTAAAGTCAGAGTTGAGGACTCCCAGTGCTATTCCATTTGACACTGTAAGACACTCTACTACCATCTGTGGCAGGTCTATCCGGCCTGTGGAACTGGAAGCAAAGAATAGGCAATGTGGAACTTTGGGACATTAGCTATAAGGTATGATTCAATGAATGTGACAATGTAAGGCTATTGCTTGACCACTGAGATGACTCTCTTAATGTTGACACTAACATAGATTAGTGAGGCGGAATCTGTGAGGTCGACTCGATTGGGTGTACCTTTGTTACTTTCAACACCTATGTCAATGTTAAAAATCACACAACACCAGGTTACAGTCCAACAGGTTTAATTGGAAGTACACTAGCTTTCGGAGCGACGCTCCTTCATCCACCTGATGAAGGAGCGTCGCTCCGAAAGCAAGTGTGCTTCCAATTAAACCTGTTGGACTATAACCTGGTGTTGTGTGATTTTTAACTTTGTACACCCCAGTCCAACACCAGCATCTCCAAATTATGTCAATGTTACATGTATCTGTTCAATTTTATTCTAATTTGAATTGCTGTGTGGTTTCATACAATTGAACAGCTGCCATGATAGTATTTGAACTTATGTCCCTGAAAAATTGACCAGGTCTTTGGCTTGCTATAGTATTATTATTATAATATTACCACTGTGCTGACAAAGCTTAAATTCCTTTGAATCTTCATTTTACTGCCCGAAATGCACTATATAAATAAAGTTGTTGTTGTTGACTTGCTTGATGTTTCACCAGCAATGCAGATGTGATATTTCCATTTTCTCAAACAAGTGAATGAGATTTCTTTTTCAAAATGAGGATTTACGACATGACATAAATATATGTGTACCTCACTGGCAGCTCTACACTAGTTCGCAAATCATTGCATGGAGATCAGTTAATAGTCTGTTTTCAGGCAAATGTCAGAAGTAGCTAATGTTTTATTCCTTTAATTTGCAAAGTGGTAATGGGCATATATGCAAGTGGCATAGATCTTTGATGGCATGAGCTCAAAGCAAAAATAATAATTTCTTGGATTCAGGATTCTTGGATCTCTTGAAACAGGAAGAGAGATTAGAGTGACCTGCAAATCATAGTGATAAGAAGATAAACAACAGACAGACATTTCACATTCTGTATCAATGCCAGAAAAACTGAGATGATGTCCATAATTAGAAATAATGTGGAGATCAGGATTACAGTGGATCAGAAGCTAAAACAAGTGGACTGTTTTACAATGGAGATGTGAGGATGTTTTCAGAGATTTAATTATGTTAGGGCAATTGAAAAAGATCAGACACTATCTATAAATAAGAATTAATAACAATGCAATTGAAGGCTTTGTCAAACAGTCATTCCACTCATCTTTGTGCACATTACAATCACAACGAATCAAGGATAAGCAAATGAAAATGAAACAAAAATACAGTGGATCAATGGTAATTAAAATTAATAAAAAGTAAATTTGGGAAAATTTGGTGAGATGTTGAGTGAGGTGTATTGAACATTGAGACCTAAAAATTGTATTTCCTAACAATTCTTAATGTTGAGATGAAATTCTCTCTAATGAACAGTGAGTGGCCTACTGGCATGGGTTATTGCTGATTATCCCATCTTCATTAATGTGCAGGCACCCACTCTCTGACTACCCAGAGAGAAACCTGTATGTGATGTTTCCACATTGAATAATGACAAGATGCAGGACTACACTGGGCATTTGGGGAAAGAGTAGTTGTGACTTAGAGAGGGTTGTAAGGACAGGTAAGATGTGTGGCCTGATGCTTCAACAGTGACTGTGCAGTTGAATGTGCAAGGAAGGGTAGGAATGTATGTGCAAGGAAATGTCAATCATGCCACCTTTAAATTGTGAGAAGTATTGATTTGTATCTGCTGTGTCACTACATTGATGGGAGAAAGTGAGGACTGCAGATGCTGGAGATCGGAGTCAAAAAATGTGGCGCTGTACAAGCACAGCCAGTCAGGCAGCATCCAAGGGGCAGGAAAAGCGATGTTTCGAGCATAAACCCTTCATCAAGAATGTGGGGCTTTTGCTCAAGGGGTCTACATTGCTACATTGCCCTTTACCATCACTACATTGATCGTACAGAGCAATTTTGGATTGCCAGTTCTTGACTGACTGCATGGGGGGGAGGGGGGGCGGTGGTGGTGTTAAACATGGCAAAACACCAGGGATCCCAAGGATGCCCAGCAATGATGTGTACTTCTGCTTATAGTGAGTGGGAGAATCTGGCTAGCATTAGATCATAAATGCGTCATAATATCTAGTTAATGAAGCAAGCTTGGGATGACAGTGCAAAAGACTTTGCTCAGTTTCTCCATACAACTTGACAAAAATGACACTTAGCTAATTATTATAAGATTCAGGTTGTAACTGTGTTTCGCTCTGTACAACTGCTGCTTGACCTGAATGTTTCCATCAAAGTGAGTTTTAATTTCAATATAAAAACAAATTTAGTTGATGGGCATGATAAAAAATTAAACAAAAACAAATTGCCTGTTTAGCTGAGTCCCAAACATTTTGGATCAGATTCAAACTCAGTTCCGCAGATTACAGGATAAAGCAGGAGCTTACTGTGCCATGTGGTCTCCATTAAATCTGTTTTCTCTGGTTAATTGATGGATGCATTGAACAGGCTGTGTTTACTTTTTATACAATCAAGTCAATGTAAGTTGAATTTCTGTAGGGGTTCATCTGATCATCCACAATACCTCTAGCAGAAGAAATGTGGAAATAATGTAATCAACATTTTGTGCTAATTGATACAAGTTCATGACCTTCCAGTTTGCACTGTAGTCAACATAATAATGATTTTATACATTGCAATATCACTACCCATTGTTTAACCTTTGAGTGTTATACATGCATCCGTGAATCTCTGTTCAAAATCTGTACCTTTAAAGATTAATGACTGCAGTATTACACCTCGAGGGACTTACAATTGAAATGGATATCTTGAGCAATTACAACAAATGACATCTTCATCCTGCTTAAAAATTGTAATTTTTTGTGTAAAAGTGGACACAAAAAATAAATATTAATTACTTATGCGATGAATTCAAAATAAATGCAAAACTCACTCTGAATTTGGAGTTAGAGCACTTGTCTACTTTTTCTCTAAAAATGGTTTTATTCACTAATTTTCTTACTTCTTCCAACAACATTTCACATCGCTCTTCCCTTCCATTCATGGAGTCCATATGTACTTTCATACATGGCACAAGGCTGATAAACTTTTATAAGGAGAGAATGCCTTTATTTTAATCTTATTACTTTTTACACAATTCCTCAAGGTCAAAGATGGTTTGCTCCCTCTCCAGTTTGATGGGTTTGTAAACAGCTGATATATCCACTCCGCGATCTGCAGGTTTTGCCATGTGTGCAGCAGGGCTGAGGAATTGAGTTGTATGGCAGCTCGAATGCTTTCTCCAGTGCATCCACACTGCCTCTGCCTGTTCCCTACATAGTCCCTCGATAGCCTCATTGCCTCCTAAACAAAACTCCTCCATTTTGGTTGGTCACAGGTCAGGAACTTCCTTGATTAGTGGATAATATTTGACCTCTTCAGCAATGCTTTGTGGAATTTCCTAAAGCCTTCTCTCGGTACTCCTGGAGGTTTCCTTCTCCAACTGAGTTCCAGGTCAAGCAGCTACTTTGAGGGTTTTGTGTCAGGTGTATCAATGGCATTCACACCAAACAGCACTGATTTTGAGTACCTCAGTGCGGGATGTCAGGTTGGGATGGACACTGCTTTGAACCATAGGACTTGGAGGATTTTGCAAAGGTGCTGCTGCTGGTACTTCTCTCGGGTTTTGGTCTGCCTGCTGTAGGTTGTCAAAGTGATAAAATTTGTACAAGAAGAAGGACCTCTGCTGCTTGGCAGACTGGTGCTCAAATATTCCTTTCCTTGGTTAAGTGAGGGCAAGAGTTGGCATATTGGAGGTGATAAACATGGTCTTTTGCTTTTTTTTTGAGCACAGATCCAAGTTTGCCTAATTCGTTTTTCTCTTTGTCTCTCTCTCTCACACACACACACTTAGAACATTTCTCGCAACAGTTATCCAGAGATGTTCCCCTTTGTGGATTTTCCACACCTTTCTTTCTCAGATTAAGTTCAGCAATCTGAATAAAGTAGCATTACCAAAAAAAAATTAGTTTTGCATATTACAACTCAGACCAAACCATCCTCTGTGGTCAACAGTGTGGAATGGGTCAAGATGCATTGGAAAGCTATACTACACACATATATTTTTACTGCTGCTTTTGGGAGGATAATGGCCAATTTTTTTTTTATTTCCTCAGTGAATTCTAACATACCATGTTAATCGTGCTGACTGAGGAAGTATAAATGGTAAGTAGCAATTATGGCCTTAAAGATATACATGAAACAGGATACCAAAGAGAAACAAAATGATATCCTCAGAATAACAGCTGATAGAGATAGGTTAACAAAAGATTTGGGAAATATACATATAGTCAAAGATAGAGGTGAAATGCAGGACATTTGATAAAAGGAGGATGTGAGGAGGAGGCAATCATTTAACTGGCTTATGAACAAAGAAAATCTGAGATCAAAGAAAGAAAATGTAGTTCCAAATCAAGGAACAACAACTACCATCAATCTGGCAGAAGTCAGAACAGCATTGAAATGAATTTAAAAAACTACAAAGCAGCAGGACTATACGAGACAGCTAGGGAAGTACACACGAGGTCTTGAACCGGCTACTCAAGCAAATCATGATAAGAGTGAAAATTCCAAAGGCAAAGAGGCAAAACATTTTGGTCACAATTTTCAAAGGAAAATGAGACATTCAAGACAGCAAGGAACAAAACAGAGTTTAAAGTCATATTACACACCATCAAGAAAGGGGAAAGCCATAGTCCAGAGAGTGAGAAAGATAATGGAAATCCATAACGGTCAGTTTAAATTGAAGTGTGAGGAACCAGTGCAGAACGTAGTGCAGTGTTGGTCTGAGGCATTGGAAGGGCTTCTATGGAACTACTTACAGCCAATGGATTGGTCCATATCCAAGAAGTCAGCAGCCAACCTTAAACAGGTAAGCCACTCTCGACACAGACTTCATTAGTAAGCATACAGAAGACTGTGTGCCGAAGAAGTTAATCCAAATGTTCCCCAACCAGAAAGCACAATTCCAAACAAATTCATCTCTAAACTCCAAGACCTAGGTCTCGACATCCTCTTTTGTAACTAGATCCCCGGCTTCCTGACCCATAAACTGCAATCAGTGAGATTAGGCGACAACACTTTCTCCTCCATAATCCTCAACACCGATGCCCTGCAAGGCTGCGTACTCAGCCCCCTACTATACTCCTTATACACTCACTACTGTATGGCCAAATTTCACCCCAACTCCATTTACAGGTTTGCTGACCCTTAGATCAAATAAACCTGTTGGACTATAACCTGGTATTGTGTGATTTCTAACTTTGTACACCCCAGTCCAACACCGGCATCTCTAAATCAGAAATTTGTGAAGTCTCTGAGAACTATTACAGAAGATCAAAAAGAGTCCCATACAAGTGTAAGAAACAGGATGGTGGGGAATGGGCGTTTTGATGCTCGAGTTAAATTGCAAAGAGCCCTTTGCTGTTTCTTTTGATGAGAGCTTGACCAAGTATTTGGAGAACTGGAGACAAAACACTTGAGGGAAGGTATTTGAATATCAATAATTTAAAGACCAAATTTATTCACTGTCAATTTTAGCTGAATGAAGTGGATATGAATGAGGTTGCAAAGGTTTGCAAAGAATTGGAGAAGGTTTCAAATGCTTGTGGTCAGTAGTGGCAGAATGTGAAGTATGGATATAAAAGTTATCACAGATTAGTTAGTATCATAACCACTGTGCTCGCAATGCTTGAAATAAACAATCTCTTTACATATCTCATAGGCTAGTCAATAGTTACGACCTTTTGCATTTGATGGCTTTTTATTGCCCTATTGGCAATTTTAGTTTTACTATCTCTACTTATTTCAAATTGAATTTGTATCTCTGTCAGTCCCAAAGCAGCATCTATGAGGGCCTGACACCTTTCTCTAGTCAAAATATATATTGGCCAGAAAAACTGAGCTCTATATAGTTTATCCAAGATGTAGCTGTTGTTGTTATATCAGGGAAGACGCTCAACTCTTCAATTACAATCCTGAGTAAACATTGTTTTTCAAGACGCAACCACAATTTCACCCTAGTCCTCTCACCTCTTTTACCTATTGCAGTATCTTCTGTCACTCTCACTTTTATATTCCGTGGATTAGGAGAGAATAGTAAGAGCTCAGCAAGAATAAGAGAAAAGTTTCAAATATACACCGACTTAGTAATTTAAAATAAAGGAATTAATATTGCTAGGTTGTTACTTCCTCATTTAGTTGTCTTGGCTCAGAAAAATCAACCAAACATCAATTTCGAGGGTTTCAAGGATGGTTTCTCTTTGTGAATCACCTGTAAATCATCTCATGCAACTCCCCATTGCTTGCCTCAGTATTTCTGCACCAGATCTCAATAAAATCATTCGTTCATCATTTATCACTGGTGTCAGTTCAGGCTGTTCTGCACTCACCAGCAATGGAGCCACTGACTGCTGCTGCAACCTCCCAAGAATTCCACAACACCATATTTAAAGCACAGATGTGCACCAGGTCTAAAGCCACCAGACTGTAGTGAGAGGGAAATGAAAAAAGAAAACTTCTAAGTACATAGGTGGCACCAATGACACTTCATTGGAAATAGAAACTCACATTTGTAAATACATGGCAGTTTTACAATAATTACCTGTTTGTTACTGCAGCTATTGGAATCAAACATATATAGGATACCAATCCTTAACATCTCAGCAATGAGATCAATATCAAAGTGATTCTACTCGTTCTCTATTGATCAGTGAGAGGTTCTCTAATGTCTACTCACTGTTCAGGATTGATCATGGCCAATTCCCAGACTGTCAAGATATAGACCCCATGACTCTGAACACCCCAAGCAGCTGACTGTAAAAATACCTTAGATTTATATTGGATAGTGCCCTTGAATTACTGTACTAGTATTATCTGACTGATGACACCCCCCTGGACGTGACTGAAGATTAAGTCATAGAATCCTTACTGTGGAAACAGGCCATTTGGTCCAACAAGTCCACACCAACCCTCCGAAGAGTCCACCCAGACCCTTTCCCCTACCCTATTATCCTACATTTACCCCTGACTAGTGCACCTAATTGACACATTCCTGAAGATTAATCCCCTTGGACTTTGAAACATAGCCATTGGTTGAAGAACATTTAATGTATTTACCACATAAGCTGTTGGCATATGCTATAGGTGTGACATTGACACAGCAGAGTGCCATACACCAGTACGCTTGTCCTCTTGACTGAACTTTGCTTTCAACCATAACAAGGTACCCGGCTTTGCGTGTGTACTAAAAGGCAAGGCATGATGGAAGTGCATTGAGTTTATAAATTCTGAATCGTACAGCAAGACAAAGCAGAGATATTGTGATTATTTACGTTGGTGCAAAGTGAGTGATCACGAGCAGAACTAGATAAGGACAATGTGTCACTGTGCTCCAAAGTACAGTAGTTCAGTGGTGAATTATACTCTGAGTGAGTTGGAGGTGTACCATGATGATGTGTTGAGGCTGCTGCATGAATGATGGCAACCTTTGATGATGCAAGTGGTCACTGTACAGGGATCAGGCTCAACCATGTTGAGAAACACAGATGAATGTTTAGAGCAATGTGTGGTAAGCTGGAATTACCAGTTACCTGCTCATACTATTATTTTGGCAATTGTTGCCATCTTAGTTTTTCTCTACCATGTGGGAGAATAGAAAACCGTATACTAATGAGTTGAGATGAGGTAGGAAAGGCATGCTAATGCACGTAAGTGGAACCTCTCACTGTTCATTAGTGAGATTTACATCCCCCCGCCCTTTTCAAACTTTGGTGCAAAATCAGACTGATATTTGTGGGTGGCACAGTGGTTAGCACTGCTGCCTCACAGCGCCAGAGACCCGGGTTCAATTCCCACCTCAGGCGACTGACTGTGTGGAGTTTGCACGTCCTCCCCGTGTCTGCGTGGGTTTCCTCCGGGTGCTCCGGTTTCCTCCCACAGTCCAAAGATGTGCAGGTCAGGTGAATTGGCCGTGCTAAAATTGCCGTAATGCTAGGTAGGGGGTAAATGTAGGGGAATGGGTGAGTTGCGCTTCGGTGGGGCGGTGTGGACTTGTTGGGCCGAAGGGCCTGTTTCCACACTGTAAATAATCTAATCAGACAGTTGCCTCTCAATATCAAGAAACTAAATTGCCCAATCTTTATATTTTTCCAACTGATTCACCATTGCTCCTGTCATTCAGGTCCTGGAAAGACTCAGTCCAGAGACTTTCTAACCTTGGCCTTCCTCTTCATGATGAACCTGGAGTTGAATCACTTGGTCCTGTGCCTATGAATCCAGTTTTTTCACCGGAGGTTTCAATATGAACAGTTTTCAACCACACCAGTACCAACAGTATATGTAGAATTAGGAAGGAAGAACCACTGACGGAGCAATTAGGTGCTACCTTGCAAATCAAAGCCACAAAGATAATAATCTCTGGATTACTGCCTAAGTCATGTGCTAACTGATATTGAGTGAATAAGATTAGACAGGTGAATGGGTGGCTCAAAGACTGGTGTGGGAGGAGTAGATTCTGTTTTGTGGGACACTATCACCAATGTTGGAGAAAGGGAAACCAGTGCTGTGGAACGGTTTACACTTGACCAGTGCTGGGAATTGTGTTTTCATGAGCTACATAAATAGAGCAATAGATGGTGTTTTAAACAAAATGGGGAAGAGGGAAAGAGAGATCAAGCTTGGGAACTGTAACAAATAAAGGGACTTGAGGCTAGAGAGTAAAATACTAATGTGAAAAAGAGTCAAAGAATAGCAATAAAGGGCAGAGATTTTAAAATAAACACCCTAAGAGTATACCAGCAGTCAACGTTAGATGTTGCATGGAAACAAAAAAACCAAAAGACATTGTATATGATTGTGATTTGGAGATGCCGGTGTTGGACTGGGGTGTACAAAGTTAAAAATCACACAACACCAGGTTATAGTCCAACAGGTTTAATTGGAAGCACACTAGCTTTTGGAGCGATGCTTCTTGGGACAATCACCTGATGAAGGAGCGTCGCTCCGAAAGCTCGTTTGCTTCCAATTAAACCTGTTAGACTATAACCTGGTGTTGTGTGATTTTTAACTTTATATGATTGTGCATAGTGTCCATCCAAGTGGTTCTCAAACATTGAAGTGAATAAATATGATTTGATAGCAGTTATGGAGATGTGGCTGGCTGCAGGAAGACAAGGATTTGGTTCTGAATATTTAGGGGTTTTGACAGTCAAGAAGAATAGAAAGCTACTTAAAGGTGGAGAGGTGGCATTTCTAATCACAGATGGTATTAGTGCAATAATTAGAGGTAACTTTGGTTCAGTAGATCAAGGTGTAGACTCAGTATGATGAAGATGAGAAATTGGTGAAAGAAGTCACTTGTAGGAGTGATGCACTGGTCTCAGAACAGTAACCACAATGTAGGACAAGTCATACAAGAAGAATTAGTAAGAGCTTCTGATAAAAGGAAGCAATAAATATGAGTGATTTTAATCTGTATATAAACTGCAAAAAATCAGATTGGTAGCAGTACACCATGATAAGCAAATTCAGATCGTATTCCAGATTGTTTCTTAGAGCAGCATATCTGGATCCAACCAGGGAGCAAGTTATATATCTTTTTGCTCTTTTGTTTTGATTTTTTTTCTTTTCTCCTTCACTTTTTGCTCCAGCACCCATGATGTGTATGTGCAGGTGTGAGACACAGTGAAAGACAACAGGTGTATAAATCTTTATTCATTTTCCACCACCAGGAAGAAGTGAAACACCTGAGTGGTCAGGGACAAACATTGCCCTGCTCATCAACGGGCAGTGCATGATCAAAAAAGTGAAGGGGAGTTCAGGGATTAAATCAAAATACAGTTGGAGAGGAAAATAAAACACTCCACTCCCTGCGGCACCCACTTCTCCGTGAACAGCTCGAGGGTGTCGGTAGACACCGCATGCTCCTTCTCCAGGGACACCTGGGTAGAAAGTAACCGCAGAAGAGGGGCAGGCAATCGGCCCTAACAACCCACTCCACAACCCGCTGCCTGGACTTGTTTATGGCTGGTTTTGGCCAGGCCCACAAGCAGTGAGCAGGTTATATTAGACTTGGTACTCTGCAATGTGACAATTACCTAATTATGACAGAGTAAAGGCACCTGTAGGTAACAGTGGTTATGTGATTGAACTTTACATCCAATTTGAACGGGTGAGGATAGAGTCTAAGACTAGTCATTTAGACTTAAGTAACGACAGCTGTGGGCATGGCAGCTGAACAAGCTGAAGTGAACTGGGAGTTTACACTAATACATAGATCAGCCAAGATGCAGAGACAGACATTTTAAAGGGATATTTTAAAATGTTCAGAATAAATACATTCCTACAATAAATAAAATATCTAAAACAAGAAGGGCATTCTATGATTAACTAAAGAAGTTAAGGAGATAATCAAACTTAAGGGAAAAGCATATATTTGTGCAAATTGGTCAGAATATAAAGAACAGCAGATAGTGATTAAAAGCTAAATTAGACCTGACAAATTACAGCATGAGAGGAAGCTAGCTAAACATGTAAAAACAATTAACAAGATTTTCTTTTATTTTGAAAAGGAAAAGAGTAAATAAAGCAAGTAGTGGTGCTTTAGAAGGTGAGAATGAGGACTTAATGGAAGAGAATAAAGAAATAACAGATGTAATGAATAAATATTTTGCTTCTGTCTTCACTATAGAGGCTAGAAAACATATCCCTGTAATGCAGTAATTGAAAGGACACATGTTCAAATTATTAATTTTGTTTTTCATATTTTTCTGCTTTGTACCTAAGATTCTGTACCTAGATAGCTTTGTATCTAAGGTGGCGCCATAAGAGGCAACTTGTAAACTTTTCACTGTACTAATGTGAGTATATGTGACAATAAAGTTAATTCAATTCAATTCAATTCAAATAGATGAGAGTATCTTGGTGAAATTATAAACACTAGGGAAGTGGAAATGGGAAAACTGATGGAACTATGGGTGATAAGTCTTCAGATACTGATGGACTTCCTCTTAGAGTTTTAAAAGAGGTGGCTAATGACATATTAGATATACTGGTGTTAATTCATAGAATCCCTACAGCGTGGAAACAGGCCCTTCAACCCAACAATTCACACCAATCCTCTGAAGAGTAACCCAACCATATCTCTACATCCACCCCTGACTAATGCATCTATCCTACACATCCCTGAAAACTATGGGCAATTTAGCATGGCCAATTCACCTAACCTGCACATCTTTGGATTGTGGAAGGAAACTGGAGCACCTGGACGCAACCCACATAGGCATGGGAAGAACTCTACACAAACAGTTGTCTGAAGCTGGAATCAAACCAGGGTCCCTGGCGCTACGAGGCAGCAGTCCTAACAACTGGGTTACTGTGCCAGCCCAAATCTAATTATCCAAAATTTATTAGATTATACAAAGGTTCCATCAGGCTAGCAAATAACAATATAACCCCTCTATTCAAGATGTGAGAGAGGCAGAAAACAAGAAACAGAAAGAATAAAAAAGCAGAATATTACTTAAACAGAGGATGACTGCAGAATTCTGAGGCGCAAAAAGATCAAGATGTTTTAGTGGATGAGTGACAAAAGGTTAGTATGCCAGTACAGTGAGTAATTGGGAAAGTTAATAGACTTTCCCAATGTTGAATACCATGTTCACTTTAAATCTCCTTATTTAAGGAAGGATACAAATAAATTGGAGAGAGTTCACAGTAAGTTCACTAGATTGATAACTAAAATGAATGGGTTGTCTTATGAGGAAATATTAAACAGGCTGAGCTTGTTTTCAGAATTCAGAACTCCAAGAAATGATTCTAATGGTGTATAAGATCCTAAATGGCCTTCACATGGCGGACATGGAAAGAATATTTACTGTTACAGGTGGGTCCAGAAGTAGGAGACACTTTTAAAATTAGGGATCACCCTTTAAAGTTAGAGACTAGGAAAGCTTGTTTTATTCTTTCAGAGAGTTGGGCAACTTTGGAACTCTCTGCCTCAGAAAGTGGTAGGTGCAGGATCATTGAGTATTGTTAAGATAGAAGTAGTCAGATTCCTTTTTAGGCAAAAGAATCAAAGGTTATCAGAGCAAGATTATAATATGGAATTTGGAACACAAACAGCCATAATATTATCAAATGGGAGAACAGACTTAAAGGGCCAAGTGGCCTAATTATGTTCCTAATTTGTGCATTTCAAATATGTAATCACTAGACGTTTTGCTAGAACTTAATTTGAGTTACTTGATTTAACCGCTCCACGAAATAATCAATTATTTATTTGCAAATAATTTGCAAAAAAGTCAAATCGACGATACAAAATCTGAAAATCCAAAATAACTATTAAATAAACTAATCAACAACACCTCCAAAACACATGGCCACTATCACCATGTAGGACAAAGGCAAAATAGCACTTGGGTATGATCATTGCCCAAGTTCCCTTCCAAGTTACACAGTAATTGGGATGACATTGCTGTTCCAGCGATATCACTGAGTCAAAGTCCTGAAATTCCCAAACTAATAATACTGTGAGAGTACTTTCAGCACATGAGTTACAATAATTCCACAAGGTGATTCATCAACACCACCATCATAATGGGCTGAATAATAAATACTGGCTTTATTAGCAACACAATCAACTTGGAAAACATATATCAATTTGAATACAACCAACTATTGTGTTTCTTTAACAGAAGTGTCTTTCTAAATAACTTACTGATTTGCTTGAAGCATAAGGCATGGATGCAGATCCTGTGACAATCATTTTTGAACCAGACTATTCTTTCCCCTCCTGTGATACTCATACAAATGGAAGAGCGAGTACTGCAGAGAAAGTCCTTTAGTCCAGTTGGCACATTCCCTGAAACAGCTTGTCTCTCATTCCTCCCCGGTGCAGCAAAATCTTTAAATTTGTTTTATTCAAGAGTAATTTCAAGACAACACAATAATGGGAAGACCTATCATTATAAAGATCCTAGAGCAAATTTATCAGAAAAGACTTTCACGGTCTTATTGTAATGAACATCTTTTCCAAAAGCACAGTGAGAAGTAAAAACAGCAAGCTTCAACCTGATGGAGCATTGCTGGAAGAGGGAGCTACCTTTTAGAGATGGCTCAAATTTAATGTTACGTTAATGTGGGCAAATTATTCACCACATTAAATTATTCAAATATCAGATGTTAATTTTAACATAATAAAGTCAATAGTAAGACAAAGTATGAGGATGGAGGAAGTTACTGAGAAAATCAATGAGTGTAGTCCACAAAAATAGATTTGAGAGAGATTGTGACAAACTATCTTAAAAGAGATTGAAGGGCATGCTGAAACTTTATTAAGGGAGGGGTAGGGCTGACCTAGGATTTAATAGCACTTTTCTGTTGAAAATCATTATATTCATATGGCAAAGGTATAACCACTCTTACAGAATTGGAACTTAATGTTTGACTTTAAGTTTCAGTGTACAGATGAAAGGATGCTGCACTTTAATAATTCCAAGCTGCTGAAACAACTGTTTGACTTACTTCTTGTAATCTGCTGCTCTCTGAAATGAAAGAAAATAAATCAATCCGGTTTATTTCAAGTGGGTGCTGAACGTGCTGAACTACGCAACCCAAATTGTGTTTTGAATCCTAAGAGAGCTATTAAAGGCATAACATTCACTTGAAACAATGATAGCCAAAATGCACCACAAGTTAATAGGTTAGTTTCAAAGTAATCATGCCAGCACAATGCAGTGATCAATATTCCAGTAATCTAATCTAGAAATAAATTGACAAATTTACTCAAGTCAATGTAATATATTCATGCTTAAGTCGGATTCATTCTTGTCAAGGAATAGAAATTCCCTCTTTTTTAAATGAACTGTTAAAATATGAAGAGAAAAGGCAGCAAAAATCATCGGAATATCTTAGAAATCGCATATTTTCAAGTCTATTGCTTTGCACATCTCCTTTGTTTCCTTTTCTTATTTTGTTTCTCATCTGCTTAATTTTTGTGCAAGACTAATTTTGGACTATGCATTTTTTCCATTTTATCTTCATTTTTGTTATTACAGACAACAAATTGCTAATAGTAATGAATGTTACTTGCAATGAATGCAAAATCTGGCAAAAATAGTGATGTTGACTAGCCAAGAAATCAAAGAATATCAATTGAGAGAACAACTGAAATGGTAGAGAAAGAATAGAGGCAGTAGGACATGACTGGGTTGAAAGACACTATAATAAAGAATAGACTACATGAAGAAAAAAAATGTTTTGTTTTATTTTACAGGCTGATTCAAAAGTTATTTAATTATTCTGGCAAGATAAAATGTTAATGCTGACATTACTTATTTGTACATTTCTGAATCTGCCTTCAAATCTTTACTTGTAACACAAAAAGGAAGCTGAAATGTAATTAGATGCATTACAAATTCAGAGCTATTGCCCAGAATTATCAATTATGACTATCAAAGATTTTGCCAGTAAGAATAGAAATAGGCAAGAAATGAACTGAGGTTAAATACAACAATAGATAAATCTGTACTTTGTCAATATTCCAGGATGGAATTTACCGTTAAAAATATGAGGTAAGGTTTTTCAGTATTCTCAATAGTAAGATGACCATCTTGAACATTTATGTTTTATAGGAATATAACTTGCATGCCAAGAACATAATTGTTGATATTTGATTAGTGACTGTTCATTAACATCCCATCTGTACCTGAATGTTTATTCTTCTCCCCTCTGTTTCTAGATAGTTTATTTTTATTTTCTCTATTATTTTCATTGCCATGATGTGCTTCTTGGTACATAATTTAAATGCTGAATCACAGATTTTCACCAGTGCAGTTCTTCAGACTACAGTTTGACTTTTCTTTCTTTCATGTGGAAAAATGTTTAACCATTATGCTGAGCATTCCTCTTCACAATATGATCCATGTAAGAAATTCCCTCTGAAGTATCTCATCTGTGCACTTGTCACCCCTCCACTTCAACTGCACACCCATTTCATCTCCAATCAGCTTCACCAATCACACCATGCTTCCTAATCGTATCTTGTCATGTCTCATCTGTCTTATATTTCACCCCTTTTTCATCCATGGTTTTCTAGATTATTTACAGTGTCACATTTAAAAAGGATGGGAAGCTGATCTGTTTTTAGGTTTTTGAATTATCAGTTAGGAAAATAGGTATAACATCATTCTTTCAACCTGCCCCTATAACTCCTCAGGCCGCTCCTTGCATCATTGTCACTTGGTATTTGCCCCATACAACCCAGATGAGATCAACAGCTCCATCTGGTGGGAAGTTGACCACTGTAGCGTTTTTTTTATCTTCCATCCCTGCACATGCTACCTGGTACCTCTTCCATACAATTCAGCTGAAATCAGGAGGTCCTCAAGTAGGAAAAAGAGTCTTTAGACATCAATGTCTTAGTGGCCTGATAATGGTGTCGCAATGTTTAGCACATGAACAACACAAATTCAGAGATTTATTCAATACTATTAATGGCTATGTTCTTTTCAAAAACCAAAGTAGTTAACATGTGAACACAGAACTACCCAATCACTCTCTCACAAACAGTAAATTGCTAAAGTATTAGACCTTCCCATCGATTTCAATTTTAATGTGAAAATGTTAAAAGTAAAATAGTCAGAAAATTTTATTCCTTAATCCAATAAAATTTGTACGAACCAACTACTAGAGTTAGTCCTATGTAACTGCTAAGTCATTTTTAAAAAATCTTTTAAATCAATAAGATGGCTACAGTTGGAATTTCTGTTTTAGAAAACGAGTAGGGGGAATATGTTTAATGGCAAAACACATCTATAAAATTAATAGATTTGGTAAAAGGAAAATCACATTCTTTTATATTGCAGACAAGAGCAAAATTACATTCTATGATGCCAAAAAAGCATTTTCTCTGATTATATTATGGTGAGATTTGAACACTCCGAATACTGAAAGGATTTGAAGCAATGGCCAACCGCGTTGTTGAATTCCCAGTGCTCCTATTGATCAAGTGAGTCCTCTCTCTACTCCAAAGCCCTCCATAGGGGCAGTAAAAGAGCTCTCCATTCTGCTGACCGTTCTTACTGGATAAATGCTGAGTAATCGAACTCACCAGAGAGAGAGAGAGAGAAATAAAACAATCTCAATTGAATGCGTTCGATCTCACCGAGGAGGGGATGCCAGATCCGATAATATTGAGTGGCAGCAATTCACAACTGCCCCGGGGTTTGGAATGAATCCCTGCTCAGTCTAGTGTCGGGAGGAAAGGAGTCTGGTCAAGCATTTCTGAGAAAAGGAGATTAACAGAGCCTAACTTAAACCGATTGAAATATATTATCAGCTGAAATCAAAGGCAAGTGTACCACAACATCTGTGGCTGGACAGTTCGAAGTTAATTCGAAACGGAACCATATGGAGCATCTGAGATTACAGGGCTCTACTGAGCAGGGGGATGACTGATATTCAACAGATTGACTCACGGTAAATCTAGGAGGTTGGTTTTAAGGATTAAAGAATCATTGAGACATATTGTCGGCAATTGTAACAGGTGAACTGAACAAGGAGGAATGCAGTCCCAGATGGAGGCTGAGCTATCCCGTTCCAGGCTCCAGCCTTGGGCTCATTCCAATGCACGGCCACACCAACCCGGCACTTAAACGCATGCCCTCACTGTTCCCCTTTGGAATGGAGCAGCTCTGAACAGACACCTGTCAATGACCCACTTGGCCGGATTCCGCTCTTATCTCTGGTCTAGCCTTAACTGGGAGACAGCAGCAATCATGGAACAAACACAAACACAAACACACACCCCACGGTGGGTGGGGGGGAGGGGGGGGGAGGCGTCCGTCTCTCCACAATGTGCTCGGTGCGGCAGTGTTGTTGTGCTCGGGAACTGAAGCAGTTCCTGAACAATGCAGCCCAACATTAAAACGCACAAAGCCAGACACAGTGCCCCATGTCATCCGCATCCTTCTGGGAGGAAACAGCGCCGTCCCTGTCCCAGGTTGGAGAAAGGAAAAGACCCAGGTAACGCTGCTGTCAGTCTTATCAACTTTCATACACGGTTTACCGCAGGGTCCACGGCATCAAACTGCAGCTACTCGCTAACACCCACAACTCGCACTCCCTTCGCATTTTCAGCAAACACCAGACTCAGTAGACACCTCGTGTGGATGTGCAGCAGACAGTAACACTGGGAGCATTCTGCCCAACGAGTGGGAAACCCTGATGTAACCAAGTTAGTGGCAACTTACCGATTCGGAGGACTTGTTGAGAACTCTGCGAGGGGATGACAAGGACAGTCAGCAGGATGCAAAGTGCAGCTTTTGTCTCCCGAAAGAACACGTTCGCATCGCAGCGCATGGTCATTCTTGTAGCTTTTTTTTTCTTGTACTCGAAATCAAAGAATAGGATTTGCTGGGATCCAGCCCTCGGCGACTCTGGCCCGTTCCATATTAACCCTGCCCGGGGCACACGGGAATTCTGTCCTTGCTCGCTGCACCAAACATACACCGGGCTGTGAGATGGCGAGGCACACATACACACACACTGTCACACACACACAGTCACACACGTGCACTCTCCACACATTCTCTCTGTCACACACAAACACATTACAACCCTCTCTATTACTCATCCTCACTCTGTCACGAACACATACTCTCTATCATACACACACTGGTATATCCACACACTGTCATATACACACTCTTTGACCAAACACTCCCTTTGTTACACACAGACAGTGTCTTCTACACACACACAATCTCTGTCACACATTCTCTGTGACACAAACTCTGTGACAATCTCTCTGTCACACAGTCACACGCACATTGTCACACACACATTCTGTCTCACAGTCTCGCATATACTGTCACATACATTCTCTGTGACACACAATCTCTGTCACAACACTGTCACACACACAGTTTTACAGAGACTTACACACAGTCTCACGCAGTCTGACTCACACACAAGTCTCGCTATCACTCACACTGTCTTCTCACACACTGTCTCTCACAAAGCCACAGTCTATGCCTCACGCACACGCTCTCCACCTGTCTCTCTCTCTCACACACTCTCTCTCCCTCTCTCTCTCTATCTCCCACGCGCCTCTGCTGCTACTGTTCGCCCTCCGTGCTGAGCTGAGCTGAGCTGGAGCTGGCCAGTGCTGCCTACCCCACGCTGGGCTCTCGCTCTCTCTTCAGCGGCAGGAACCGGCGCTGGGTGGGAAATACCATCCGACAGGAGGTGTGTGGCCACAGAGTCAGAGCTCACTGCTTAGCAGCCGACAACTGTACATCAGTAACACGAAAGGATCAGCCAAAGAGAAAGAATTCCCAGCCTCACATTTAATCCCTATTCCCACTGGTGACGCTGCTGGTTGCCAAACTCCAATCAAACCATCCCACTGAGCACCTGGAATATTAACCCCCAACTTCACCCATGGCCTTGGTCCAATGATGGAGTTCTGTTATGCAATGATTCATAGTTGATTTTAGTCTGATTTATACGTTTTTCTCTCTCTCTCCCTCCCACCCTGCGCCAATGATTAGATTTCCGACTGTTGAAGGCCAGCTTACTGAATGTACCAGTTCCCCTTCCTGATCTCTGACCTTCCCAGTTCAGAGAACTCCGCGTCGGTAACTCCCACAGACCTGTTTGTTGGCAATCTTCCTCTCCTGCCCCATTTCTGACTCACCCTCACCAACTATGAATCACGGTGAATTTAAGAGATTTCCAGTGAGACGTTTTTGTTACACGGGGCACCATGTGAGGACAATTCACCGCACTTACCCAATACACAGCTAACCAAGCAGCCACATGGCTGTGTGCAGTACAGTACTCACTTGAAACATCTAATATTCGGCGACAGTTTCAAAACACTCCCAGAAGTTGTATAGTTGGTGATGCTTACATTCTGCAGCTGTTAGCCCAAAGGTGGACATTACTCGTGATCAGATCGCACTCTTCAAAATTTTGGAACTTGTGGTAGGGGAGAGCTTATTGACCAATTAATAGAATAATAGTTTTTCTTTTCGATCAACTGACTATACGGGATTTAGTTGCATGAAATGCTTATTTTGAACAAAATATATTTTTGCCTTCTCCTCGTAACCAGGAAGCAACTGTTGTTGGAAGTAGTTCTGTCGTGTTTATGGCTAATTAAATATTTCCCCTAACTGAATGAGCCAACAATTGTTTTAAAATAAAACTTAAAGCTTCTTATAATTGTCTATTATTGCTGTAACAGGAACATTCTAATGTTCTACATCAATGTTCAGAGACAGGCGGGTGAAATGTGAAGATTCCTAACTCATACTGTATAACTTAAAGCAGAGGAATGTGAATTGACACAATTGGTAGGCAGGCTAAATGACGGAATTCTACAGGGCATTTGAAGGACTTGAAAGCGTGTTAAAAGGAGAGATTCATGAGAATGGTTCCAGGGAATGAGTTGCTTCAGTTACAAGGATCGATTGGAGACTCTGGAGCTGTTCTCTTTCTGTAAGAGATTATTGATAGAGTGCTTTGATAGGCGTGTTCAAAGTGGTCAGGAGCCTAGATAGAGGGAGCCTGTTCCAATTGGACAGAGAAAGTGAGGACTGCAGATGCTGGAGATCAGAGCTGAAAATGTGTTGCTGGAAAAGCGCAGCAGGTCAGGCAGCATCCAAGGAGCAGGAGAATCGACGTTTCGGGCATGAGCCCTGAAGATTCCTGAAGAAGGGCTCATGCCCGAAACGTCAATTCTCCTGCTCCTTGGATGCTGCCTGACCTGCTGCACTTTTCCAATTGGACAGAGGACTGTTTTGTACAATTAGCAAAAGAATCATGTGACATGTGGAAAAGCTTGATTTGCACTACAAGTGATTAAATGTGCTGCCTGAGAATGTGGTGGAAGCAGATTTAATCATCATCTTCTGTCGAAATAGAAAATATTTTCAGGAGCACAGGAAAAGTGCAGAGCAGTGGAAATAATAAGATGCTCTTGCAGAATGCTATCACTGACATACTGGGCCTGATGGCCTCCTGCTGAAAACCTTCTATGATTCTACAATTCAACAACTCTCACCATATGTGAACTCAACCTTTTGCTGTAACATAAATTTGTGTGTGTGTGTTATGCATGTTGCGTATACACAGACCTTATCATGCACATTGAATCCAGTTCACATTGACAAATGTTTGCACCACAAGAAAATAATGGAACCAGGCTTAGTTAATAAAATAAGGAGAACAGAACTCCCTGAAAAAATTACATTTTCTTTTACTCATTCATGAGATCTGGGTGTCACTGGCTGGCTACCATTTATTGCCTGTCCCTAGTTGCTTTGAGAAGGCTGTGATAAGCTGCCTTCTTGAATCGCTGAGGTCCATGTGCTGTAGTTTGACCCACATTGCCCTTACAGAGGAAATTCCAGGATTTTGGCCAATGGAGTATTTGCCCCCTGATACCCATTACTAGGGCTCTTTTTGTCACACTCAATCATAGCTCCTTGAAAGTCGCAGGTAGATAGGATAGTGAAGAAGGCATTTGGTATGCTTTCCTTTATTGGTCAGAGTATTGATAACAGGAGTTGGGAGGTCATGTTGTGGCTGTACAGGACATTAGTTAGGCCACTGTTGGAAATTGCGTGCAATTCTGGTCTCCTTCCTATCGGAAAGATGTTGTGAAACTTGAAAGGGTTCAGAAAAGACTTACAAGGATGTTGCAAGGGTTGGAGGATCTGAGCTACAAGGAGAGGCTGAACAGGCTGGGGCTGTTTTCCCTGGAGCATTGGAGGCTGAGGGGTGACCTTATAGAGGTTTACAAAATTATGAGGGGCATGGATAGGATAAATAGACAAAGTATTTTCCCTGGGGCTTGGGAGTCCAGAACTAGAGGGCATAGGTTTAGGGTGAGAGGTGAAAGATACAAAAGAGACCTAAGGGGCAATGTTTTCACACAGAGGGTGGTATGTGTATGGAATGAGCTGCCAGAGGATGTGGTGGAGGCTGGTACAATTGCAACATTTAAGAGGCATTTGGATGGGTATATGAATAGGAAGGGTTTGGGGGGATATGGGCCAGGTGCTGGCAGGTGGGACTAGATGGGGTTGGGATATCTGGTCAGCATGGACGGGTTGGACAGAAGGGTGTGTTTCCATGCTGTACATCTCTATGACCCTATGACTCTAAATGCAACCTTAAGTCAAGGGCTGTCACTCACCTCACTTCTGGAGTTCAGCTCTTTTGTGTTCAGAGTTTTGCATGCCTTGGATGTTGAGGGTGGTGACCTCAAAAATCCTGCAGTCTTCATTGTAGGTGTTCCCCTTCCCTAACAGTATTTTTAATCTGGCACTAAAACAAGGGGAATGTCTTGGAGTGGAAGATATCAGGAAGAAGCTGAAGAGGTATTCACATTGAAATATTCAGAGAAAATCAGGAAGTTAAAAGCATTTACATTATTATTTCATATTTTCAGATAGCAAAATAAATGGATGATTCTTTATGAACAGATAAAGCAAGCCTTAATCGACTTGTAAAAAGAAAAAGTTTCTAAAAATTTTGCACTTTAAATAATTTGAGTGAAATATAACACTTCAAAAACCAAAAAGTAGTTTCTCAAATCACCTGACAATGTTCAATTATGAAATTGAATTATTATGGAAATTATATAATTATGATACTTAAAGCCTAATTCCCCCTCTCCCCCATCCAACAAGGAATAATTTCTCATTGGAGACAGTTAGGACTGCAGATGCTGGAAGCCAGAGTGAATAGATGTGGAACTGGAGAAGTACAGCAGGCCAGGCAGCATTGGAGGAGCAGGAAAGTCGATGTTTCAGACCAGGATCCTTCATCAGGATCGTGATGATGGCTCTCGGCCCAAAATGTCAACCTTCCTCCTCCTCCAATCCAATAACTTCGCCATTGTTCTTAATGGGCTAACGGTATTAGATGGAAGCTGTTGCCAATTCATCATTACAAAAAGAATTGCAAATCCTAAGAACATTTACAATAGTACCGAAATCACTGACAGCAACTTCTGGATTCCTGTGTTGTTGTGCTCTGAGCTCCCAAATTTGCACAAAAGCACAAGACTGAATGCTAGTGATTTGAAATAAGAACAGAAAGTACTGGAGAACCCAACTAGTTTGACAGAATCCACAGAGGGAAAAACAGAGCTACCATGTCAAAAATATGACTGTGCTTCTTCTAGAATTGCAGTAGTTACAGACTGGTAGTAGTGCCAAATGTTGATGAGGTGCCATTATTATCATATCAAAATCTGTACCATTAAGAGCATAAATTTAAGCCAACAAAAATAGTAAATTTTCCAGTCTTTTTGCTAATTTTGTTGACCATTTTCTTAAAAGGAATTAGCACTGAGAATTACTTTATTTCTGTTTCTTGGTGCACACAATGGCATTAGCATGTGACATTAAAAAGATTCTGCGATTTCAGAATCTGAAGGGTTTGAATGAATACTAATTAGATCAGTTGAAATGTTAATCTACACACTGAATGAATGCATATATGGGGTAAGAGGATGGAATTTGAATGAGTTTAACCCCATTATGATGTGACTTAAATACTTTCTTTTGATTTCAATTGTTTATACTGGCTTTTATCTATTTGTATGTGTAGGCACACACCAAAGAAATTGACAGGAAATTTGAGTTTAGAGGGATGAGTGCAATTTGGTTTGTAGCTTCTGAGTTGCCACTGCAGAAATGTCAAGGTCGGATACATAGTCTTTCTAAATTTTCTTTTGCAATGTTTTTCTCAGTAATGGATGTCTTGAAATTGTGAAGCCTCTGATGTTTAGGAAGCACCCAAGAAATAAATGAAGAACATTATTGGATATTGGAAACTAAATGTCAAAATTCAATGCCTTCTTTACTGTCTCTGAATTTAATTTCCAGAAGAAGGAATTTTCTCCATACCACTGGTTTAGCAAGCACTGATCTGTTTCATTCCTCAAACCAATAGATAAAATTTCTACTCTCAATTTGGTCATGGGACTGAAGAGGATAGTGGCAAGGGTGACTTTAATAAAGGGGAATTGACAGACCTGCAGGCAAAGAAACAATGAGAAACTAAAAATCCATTCTTGCTCCAATTAGGATTGGTGTGGGTGGTGCAAATATTAAGACCCTACATCTCATAATCTTGCAGTATAAAGGTTGTTTTCATAGCACCATAAGACATAGGAACAGAAATTGGGCCATTCAGCCCATAAAGTCTGCTCCATCATTCGATCATAGCTGATAAGTTTCTCAACCTCATTCTCCCACTTACTCCCGTAACACTTGATCCCCTTTACAATCAAGAACCTATCTATCTCACTCTTAAACGTACTCAATGATCTATCCTCCCAGCCTTCTGTGACAATGAATTCCATTGATTCACCATTCTCTGGCTGAAGATGTTTTGCCTTATCTCCATTCTAAAATATGGCCTCTTTCCTCTTGTGCCCTTGGGTCCTAGTCTCTCCTACCAGTGGAAACATCTTCCCAACATCTACTCTGTCCAGGCCATTCAGTATTCAGTATGTTTCAATTAGATTCCTCCCTCATCTTTCTAAACACCATTGAGTATAAACCCAAAGTCCTCGAACATTTCTCATATGTTAAGCTTTTCATACCTGGGACGATTTGTGTGAACCTCCCCTGAACATGCTGTGGGGTAGTACATCCTTCCTGAGATATGGGGCCCAAAACTGTGCACAAGACTCCAAATGTAGTCTGACCAGAGCCCTGTAGAGCTTCAGGAGTATATCACTGCTTTTATATTCAAGTCCTCCCAAAATAAATGCCATCATTGTATTTGCCTTCCTAACTACTGACACAACCTGCAAGTTTAATTTGAGAGAATCCTGGACTAGAACTCCAAAGTCTCTTTGCACTTCAGACTTCTGAATTTCCTCCCCATTTAGAAAATAGCCATGCCTCTATTCTTCCTACTAAGGTGCATGATCTCATACTTTCCCATATTACACTCCATGGATATAGGTTTGCTCACTGAGCTAGAAGGTTCAGTTTCAGATGTTTCATCACCATACTTGGTAACATCATTAGTGAGCCTCCAGATGAAGCACTGGTGGTATGGCCTGCTTCACCCAGAGGCTCATTGGTGACATTACCTAGTAGAGTGATGAAACATCTGAAACTGAACCTTCCAGTTCAGCGAGCAAACCTACATCCAGAACATCAACCTGAGCTACAAATCTTCTCAAAACTCATTGTACTCTATCTTCCCCTTCTTTGCCTACTCTCGTAACCTGTCAAAATCCTACTGCAGCCTCCCCACCTCCTCAATGCTAACTTTCCCTCTACCTATCTTTGTACCATCTGTAAACTTAGCCAGAATGCCCTCAGTTCCTTCATCTATCTTATTAATGTATAAAATGAAAAGGTGTGGTCACAAAACTGAGCATTGTGAATACCACTTGTCACCAGGTTCCAACCTGAGAAGGACCCTTTTATCTCCACTGTCTGCTTTTTCCAGACAGCTAAGCTTCTATCCATGTGAATGTCTTGCCTCTGACACCATGGGTCCTTATCCTGCTCAATAGCATCTTGTGTGGCATCTTGTCAAAGGATTTCTTTAAGTCCACGTAGATAACATCCATTGTCTCTCTTTGGTCTAACCTGCGCATTACTTCATCAAAGAATTCTAGCAGATTTGTCAGGCATGACTTCCCCTTGATGAAATCATGCTGACTTTACCCTACTTTACCAGACACTTTCAAGTATTCAGAAATCTCATCCTTCACAATGGATTCCAGGATCTTTTCCATGACCGAGGTTAAGCTAATTAGTCTACAATTTTCCCTCTTGTGTCTTACTCCCTTTTTAAACAGGGATGTTATATTAGCAATTTTCCAGTCCTCTGGGACTGTTGCTAATTCTAGTGATTCCTGAAAGACCACCAGTAACACCTCCACTATCTCTTCAGCTATCTCTTTTAGAACTCAGGTGTGTAGTCCATCTGGTCCAGGTGATTTATCCACCTTCAGGCCACTCAGTTTTCTAGCACCTTCTCCTTGGTCTTGGCCACCATACTCAGCTCTGCCTTCTCACTACTTTGATTTTTTTGTAATTTTACTTCTATCTTCCACCATAAAGCTTGATGCAAAGTAATTATTCAGTTCCTCAGCCATTTCCTTGTGCGCCACTACTATTTCTCCAGAGCCATTTTCCAGGAGTCCAATGTCCACTTTTGCTTCTCTTTTGGCCTTTATATATCCAAAGAAAGTCTTACAGTCTTCCTTTATATTACTGGCTAGTTTACCTTCATAATTAATCTTCTCCCTCCTTATTTCTTTCTTACTTGCTCTGTGTTAGTCTTTGTAAGCTTCCTAATCCTCTGCATTTCCACTGCCCTTTCCCACACAATATACTTTCTCTTTTGCTTTTATGATATCCCTGACTTCCCGAGTCAGCCATGGTTGCCTCATCCTCTCTGTACCATGCTTCTTTTTCCTTGAGATGAATCTCTGCTGTGTCTTCTGAATTATTCCCAGAAACTCCTGCCATTACTGTTCAACCATCTTTCCTGCTCAGCTCTTCTCCCAGTCATAGAGTCATAGAGTCATAGAAATATACAGCATGGAAACAGACCCTTCGGTCCAACCCGTCCATGCCGACCAGATAACCCAACCCAAACTAGTCCCACTTGCCAGCACCCGGCCCATATCCCTCCAAACACTTCCTATTCATATACCCATCTAAATGCCTCTTAAATGTTGCAATTGTATGAGCCTCCACCACTTCCTTTGGTAGCTCATTCCATACTCGTACCACCCTCTATGTGAAAACGTTGCCCCTTAGGTCTCTTTTATATCTTTCCCCTTTCACCCTAAACCTATACCCTCTCGTTCTGGACTCCCCGACCCCAGGAAAAATACTTTGTCTATTTATCCTATCCATGCCCCTCATAATTTTGTAAACCTCTCTAAGGTCACCCCTCAGCCTCTGACGCTCCAGGAAAACAGCCCCAGCCTGTTCAGCCTCTCCCTAAAGCTCAAATCCTCCATCCCTGGCAACATTCTTGTAAATCCTTTCTGAACCCGTTCAAGTTTCACAACATCTTTCCGATAGGAAGGAGACTAAAACTGCCCACAATATTCCAACAGTGGCCCAACTAATGTCCTGTACAGCCGCAACATGACCTCCCAACTCCTGTACTCAATACTCTGACCAATAAAAAAAGCATACCAAACGCCTTGTTAATTTCCTATCTACCTGTGACTCTACTTTCAAGGAGTTATGAACCTGCACTCCAAGGTCTCTTTGTTCAGCAACACTCCCTAGGACCTTACCATTAAATGTAGAAGTCCTGCTAAGATTTGCTTTCCCAAAATGCAGCACCCCGCATTTATCTGAGTTAAATTCTCAGCCCATTGGGCCATTTGGTCAAGATCCTGTTGTATTCTGAGGTAACCCTCTTCACTTTCCACTACACCTCCAATTTTGGTGTCATCTGCAAACTTACTAACTGTACCTCTTATGCTCGCATCCAAATCTTTTATGTAAATGATAAAAAGTAATGGACCCAGCACTGATCCTTGTGGCACTCCACTGGTTACAGGCCTCCAGTCAGAAAAACAACCCTCCACCACCGGGTCGGGTACGCTTTGGCGCCGCCCTTTTGGCGCCAATCATTTGGCCCTGCTGTTTTGGCTCTAAACTGTTTTGGCGCTCATTACTTTGGTGCTGAGCTGTTTTGGCACCAATTCAGAATTAAAGAAGAGAGGATGACTAACGACCCGATGTAATTTTCTCAACTAGCAAGAGTTGATAGTCAAAGCTGTAATAACCTGCTGTTGATTCAAATCTCGTTTTGTAATCATTTACTCATTTAACAATTGTTAATAGTCATCTACTGCCTTGATGAAACTTAAGGCCTTCTGTCTTCACATTGGAAAGCTGTAATACAATTTTCTTTCTATTTTCTTGTATGCCCATACCAGAAATGGCTGAAAACATTCTAAGCAAGAGAGACAAACCAAAGTTTTCACATGATGGTTATCTATATGTGTTTGATAAATATAGCAAAATGTAGAAATTCATTTTTATAATGAATAGGATAAAAATAACAAATAAAAAAGAATTAGATTTATTTCTTACAATGCAATAAAAACTAGTTTCTTACGGGCTCTACAAGACTTTTTTGAAATTCTGAATTGGCGGCAAAACAGCTCAGCGGCAAAGTAATGAGCGCCAATCAGTTTAGAGTCAAAACGGTGGGGCTAAATGATCGGTGCCAAAAGGGCGGCGCCAAGTAGTCTATTCCGCCAACACCACCCTCTGTCTTCTACCTTTGAGCCAGTTCTGCATCCAAATGGCTAGTTCTCCCAGTATTCTGTGAGATCTAACCTTGCTAATCATTCTCCCAATGGGAACCTTGTCGAACGCCTTACTGAAGTCCATATAGATCACATCTACCGCTCTGCCCTCATCAATCCTCTTTGTCACTTCTTCAAAAAACTGAATCAAGTTTGTGAGACATGATTTCCAACGCACAAAGCCATGTTGACTATCCCAAATCAGTCTTTGCCTTTCCAAATACATGTACATCCTGCCCTTCAGAATTCCCTCCAACAACTTGCCCACCACCGAGGTCAGGCTCACTGGTCTATAGTTCCCTGGCTTGGCCTTACCACCCTTTGTAAACAGTGGCACCACGTTTGCCAACCTCCAGTCTTCCAGCTCCTCACCTGTGACTATTGGTGATACAAATATTTCAGCAAGAGGCCCAGCAATCACTTCTCTAGCTTCCCACAGAGTTCTTGGGTACACCTGATCAGGTCCTGGGGATTTATCCACCTTTACGCATTTGAAGACATCCAACACTTCCTCCTCTGTAATATGGACATTTTGCAAGATGTCACCATCTATTTTCCTACCGTCTATATCTTCCATATCCTTTTCCATAAATACTGATCAAAATACTAATTGAGAATCTCCCCCATCTTCTGCGGCTCCACACAAAGGCTGCGTTGCTGATCTTTGAGGGGCCCTATTCTCTCCCTAGTTACTCTTTTGTCCTTAATGTATTCGTAAAAACCCTTTGGGTTCTCCTTAATTCTATTTGCCAAAGCTATCTCATGTCCCCTCCTGATTTCCCTCTTAATTATACTTCTACTTCCTTTATACTCTTCTAAGGACTCACTCGATGTATCCTGTCTATACCTTACATATGCTTCCTTCTTTTTATTAACCATACCATCAATTTCTTTAGTCATCCAGTCAATTCTATCCAGCTCCTCCCTCATACCTCTGTCGTTTCCTTTAATCAGCTGTAATTTTATCTTCTCTCTCTCAAACTGCAGAGTAAATTCAATCATATTATGATCACTGCTTCCTAAGGGTTCCTTCACGTTATGCTCCCTTATCAAGTTTGCCTCATTGCACAACACTAAATCTTGTATTGAGTGTTCCCTAGTGGGCTCCATCACAAAGCTGCTCCAAAATGACATCTCGTAGATATTAAATTCCTTTTCTTGCAATCCACTACCAACCTGATTTTCCCAGTCCACCTGCATAATGAAATCTCCTATGATCACTCTAACTTTGCCTTTCCTACACATCTTTTCTATCTCCTGCTGTGTCTTGCGCCCCAGCTCCTGACTACTATTTGGAGGTCTGTACATAACTCCAACTATGATTTTGTTTTACCTTTGCAGTTCCTCAATTCTACTCACACAGATTATACACCGTCTGACTCTATTTCATTTCTTACTACTGATTTAATTTCATTTCTTACTAATAAGGCAACTTCACCCATCTCCCCCGCAACCCGCTGCTCACCTGACTAGCTTTCTGAAAGGATGTATTCCCTCGGTATTCAGCTCCCAAACCTGATCCCTTTGCAGCCATGTCTCTGTGATGCCCATACCTGCCAATTTCAGTCTGCACCACAAGCTTATTTACCTTATTCCTTACACTCCGTGCATTCAGACTTAACACTTTCAGTCCTGTAATAACTGTCCCTCCTCTCATTGTCATTCGTTTATCCAGTGTGGTTGAAATTTGATTGCTAATCCTTTCCATACTCTGTCCTGTTTCGGAGGTTGCTTCTGTGCATATTGAACAAAACAAGGGATGTATCTAGTACATGTAGCATGAACAGTGAAGTACCATGTAGAATTTCCTAAAAAAGGGGCATTTAGTCAAATTTGGAATATTTTGTCAGGAAAGTGCAATCCAACTAGTTTCAGTCATAAGCCTAAATTGAAAGTGGCTGAAAATGTGTTGCTGGAAAAGCACAGCAGGTCAGGCAGCATCCAGGGAGCAGGAGAATTGACGTTTTGGGCATGAGCCCTTCTTCAGGAATGAGGAAATTGTGTCAAGCAGGCTAAAATAAAAGGTAGGGAGGAGGGACTTGGGGGAGGAGCGTTGGAAATGCGATAGGTGGAAGGAGGTTAAGGTGGGGGTGATAGGCCGGAGTGGGAGTGGGGGCAGAGAGGTCAGGAAGAAGATTGCAGGTTAGGAAGGTGGTGCTGAGTCTGAGCCATATCGGAGAAGAATCCATACACATAAACAAACAGTTCTTCCTAGCCATATCGGAACCTCGAACTCAGACACTTTGAGGTCTTTTAAAATGTCAACTTTACAAAGTCTGATTTGAAGTGATAAAGGGAATAAAGATGAGCCAAAGGCTAATACAATCACAAGAAATGTCAAGGATTCAACCACCATGAGTTACAGGAAGTGGTAACATTGAAAGTTATACCTCCATAACTCTTGTAGTGATTGGAACCAGGTTGACTTAGTTGACTATGAGGTCATTGATTGGGTTGTTAACATGGTCCAATCAGCAAAGAGCTGAGAGTGTGGTGCTGGAAAAGCACAGCAGGTCAGGCAGCATCCATGGAGTAGGAGAATTGACGTTTTGGGTACAAATCCTTCTCAACTCTGACATCCAGCATCTGTAGTCCTTACTTTTTCCCAATCAGGAAAACCCTGGCTGACCAATATAACCAGGAGATTATGTTCGGGCCCGGGTGTCCCTGCAGAAGGAGCATGTGGTGTCTACCAACACCCTCGAGGTTTTCAGGGAGAGGTGGGCACTGCGGGATGTGGAGTGTTTTATTTCCCCCTTGACTCTATTTTGATTAAATTCTTGCCCTCCCTTTTCACTTTTTTGATCACCCTTGTTGAAAAGGGCACTGCTTGTCACTGGCCACTCGAGTGTTTCCTTTCTTCCTGGTGGTGGAATATGAATAAAGTTTTATGCATTTGTTTTTCACTGTGTCTCACACCTGGACACACACACACAACATGGGTGCTGGGGAAAAAAAAAGAACTACTGTTGTTAGGCAGTAGTGGGCGAAGAAGAGAAAAATAATAAATAACCAGGAGATTATGTTCGACCCAGGGGTCCCTGGAGAAGGAGCGTGCAGTGTCTACCAATACCCTTGAAGTTTTCAGGGTCAGGTAGGCTGTGCGAAGAGTGGAGTGCTTTGTTTTCCCTGCAAACCCTATTTTGATTTAACCCCTGCCCTCCCCTTTACTGTTTTGTTCGCACAGGCTTTGCCCTTAAGGAATATGTCACTGCTTGTCACTGACCGCTCTGGGTTTTTTTTCCTGGTGGTGGAAGGTGAATAAAGTTTTCTGCACTTGATGTTTCTTCACTGTGTCCTACACCTATGCATACACGACATTGGTGCTGGAGAGAAATTTTTAAATATCCATATAATCAGGAGATGAGAATTTCCTCAATTTCCTCAATTCAGACAACTGACTCTGAGCTGGGTGACCACAGCCAGTGTACTGTGCATGAGTAAATAAAGTGTGACTTGGTGACGGGATACTAGCCTCCAGGAAGTTATTTCAATAATGTTGGTCTAAATATTTTTAGGGAGTGAAGCAAAATAGGGCTGAAGAAAGGGGGAAACCTTTTGGCTGCCTTGAATAAATCTAGGATATAGAGTCATAGAGCCTAATTTATCTTCCATACAAAAATTGAGAGAATGCAACATTTAATGTAGAAATGCAAATGGAAGCTGACTGCAGAAAAAATATAAATTAGCATGGATAGAGGATCAGTTGACTAACAGAAAGAATAATGCAGGTATAGGTAAAAACAGGAGGCTGGAGGAATGCAACAGGTCTGGCAGCATCACTGCAAAAGAAACAGAATTAATGTTTCAAATTCAATATGACATTTCTTCAAAAGAGTTTCTCCAGCCTATTCTGTTTTATTTTGGATCCCCAGCATCTGCACTTCCTTGCTTCCATGTGTGCATAAATGGTTCTTTTTGGATGGCAGGATGTGTTGATGGTGTGCCTAAGTGATCACTCAATTATTTACAATTTTTATCAATGACTTGGGTGATGGGTTCAACTATATGTTACTAAATTTGTTGATGATACATAGATAGGTTGGGAATCAAATTACAAAGAAAACAAAGAGTCTTTAAAGTTTAACCAAGAAAGCTTAAAATTTGTTAGATGGAGTATAATGTGGAAAATGTGAACTTGTTCACTTGGGCAAGAAGAATAAAAATAATCTGCATATTGTTTAAGTGGAGAAAGATTGCAGAACTCTGCAGTATAAAGGGATCTGTGTGTCCTGGTGCATAAATCACAAGAAGTTAATTCACAGCTACAGCAAGTTATTCGTAATGCAAATGGAATGGACCTTTGTTTTCAGGAGGAATGGTATACAAACGTAGAACTGTTTTGCTATAATTGTATCGAGCATTAGCAAAGCCATATCTTTAGTACTCTGTACAGTTTTTGTCTCCTTTGAAGAAAGTTCACTTGAGTGATGCCTGGGGTGGGGGTAGAGGGTGGAGGAGTGATGCTGTCATGCTTTGAGAACAGATTGGACAAGCTGGACTTGTACTCATGGGAGTTTAGAAGAGTGTGAGTGAATAAATACTAAATGACCTCAACACTTGCCCTCTCTATGTCATTACTACGAACATGTACCACAATATCTGGATTGCTCCCTTCTTCCTACAGAATACTAAGCATCCTCTCCATGATAATCATTGCCCTGACGTCAGAGAGGCAATGCACCATGCATCATTCATGATGATGGATTTTGCAGTGTCTGTCTGTCTTGTGGTTATGGAATCTTGGTTTCCATTACCCTCCTTATTTTGTCTCTTCAAGTATTTATCCAAGGTGTATCCTCTATTACATCCCCAGGATGTTTCTTTTCATATCCCAGGCAAACAAGGATTTTTGAATTGTAATGTAGGCAATTATGGCAATTAATTTATGCATAGCAACAAAGTAGAAAGATGACAACTGACTAATCTGCTTTTAGTGGTATCAGTTGAGGGATAAAAGAAGTTCCTGCTCTTTTCCAAATAGCCCTATGGGGTACCTTATGTCTAACATGATAAATTGGATTAATCCAAATGGCTTCTTGAATATTAATAAGCAAAAAAATCATTTTCACCTTCTCACTCTGATGAAAAAGAGAATGGTTTTTTAAAAAGCTAGACATAGATCTTTCAGTCTGCAAAGTTTTTATTAACTCAATGATACTACTTATTTCGTCCAGGATCTTCCAAACCCAGTTGAATGAGAATGTGCCTCCTATGTAAGACCATTGGGTGTCATAGAGTCAGAGGGAGAAAGGGATGCATCTCATTTTTGCAGCTAAAGCTGCCATATTAAGGCAAGGTCTTCAAAGTTCAACCTTTAACAATCGAGTGTGGTTTAGTGAATGAATGAGTAGTTGGATGAAATGAGTGTGATGGGTGTCATGGCTGATCTGGGTAAGTGTATACGTTGGTGAAGTATATAGGTAAGTGAGATGAGTCTGGTGAGCAGGTGGATGGTAGTCAGGTTTGTTGGTCTAAGAGAAGATTGGGGGTTTCTTGGGTGGTTGAGCTACTTGGGTTGAGTCTGATGTAATCAGGTGTTAGTTGCATGGTTGGGGTTAGTAAAGTGTTGGGATCAGTCACACGGTCAGTGGAGGGGTTGTTACGTATTTGGGGTGTTAACCAGTAGTAGGACGGTATGCAGATGGCTGGGGGAGGGGACAGTGCGGCAGGAGCAGTGGGGAGGTGGGTGTAAGGGGAGTAATGATTTGGATGGTTGGTTGTGATGTTACTTAGTGTCAGCCAGATATTAAACTGTTCAACAGTTTTGAACTCAGGATTGAAGACATTCATGGAGGGTTTGGGCGGCAGGAAATCAGCCCATGGGAATTTTAAACTTCTTGGACATTTTCCATGCATCTCTGAATTATTCCAGGTTCTGACCCACATTTTCAACATAGGCCACATCTCTGACGATCTTGGAACAGGAAAATTTGAAGGAGTTTTTGTAGAATAGTGGAGCTGTGAATTTACTTAAGAGCAGTCTTGATAATGGGCATCACAATGAAATAAAGTCTAGGAAGAAGAACAGAGTAACACAAACAATGTTTTTGAATCACTTGTGGAATGTGATCATTGCCCATTTGTTGCCCATCTCTAGCTGCCCTTGAGGAGGTGGTGGTGTACTACCTTTTTGCACCATTGTAGTTTATTTGGTGTAGGTAAACTCATAATGCTGTGATGGAGGGAATGCCAGGATTTGGCCTAGTGATACTGAAGGACCAATGATATATTTCCAAATTGGGATGGTGAGTGGCTTAGAGAAGAACAGGCAGGTAGTGGTGTTTCTATATATATGATCTTGTAGCTACAGTACTTACATTGTTAGTCCACTTGAGTTTCTGGTCAATGGTCATCCCCATGACGTTGACAATAAGGCATTCAGTGATGGTAATGCCATTGAATGTGATGGGGCAATGGTCAGATTTTCACTTGTTAGAGATGGTCATCCCCTGAATAACCATTTGTGTGATGTGAATGTTACTTGCCACTTGTCAGCCTAAGCATGGATATTATCCACGTTTTGAACAGGTCATATATTGGAAATCCTGTAGCAAGTAACACTCCACTGATGCTCAGTAGCAGCAATGTGTACTATCTAATACACAAATTGCAGAAATCCACCAGGGCTCCTTGTGTAGGACTTTCCAAACCCATTACCACTTCCATTAGAAAGACAAGGGCAGCTGATATATGGGAATATCACCACCTACAAGCTCTTCTCTAAGCTTTTCACTATTCTTATTTGGAAATACATTGATGTTCTTTCAGTGTTACTATGTCAAAATTCTGGAACTCACTTCCTCATGGTATTTTAGGTCTATCTGCAAAAAATGGACTTCAGCAGTTCAAGAAGCAGCTCACCACAACTTGAGTGTAAAGTGCAGCATTTCAAATTTGCAGATGACACAAAATGTAAAGTATTGTGAATGGTGAAGAGGATATTGGGAATGTAGACATGCTGATAGAATGCGCAGATATATGACATTGAAATATAGTGCAGAGAAATGTGAAGTGATACATTTTAGTAGGAAGAAGCAGAAGAGGCAAAGTAAAATAAATATAGAATTCTAAAATGGTGCAGGTACTGAAAGACTTAGGTTATATGTGCAACGCCTATGGAAGGTGGCAAGAGTCATAGATTCATAGTCATAGAGATGTACAACACAGAAGTAGACCCTGCGGTCCAACTCGTCCATGCCAACCAGATATGCCAAACCAATCTAGTCCCACCTGCCAGCACCCAACCCATATCCCTCCAAACCCTTCCTATTCATATACACATCCAGATGCCTTTTAGGTGCTGCAATTGTACCAGCCTCCACCACTTTCTCTGGCAGCTTATTCCATACACATACCACCCTCTACATGAAAAAAAATTGCCCCTTAGATATCTTTTATACCTTTCCCCTCTCATCCTAAACCTATGCCCTCTAGTTCTGGACTCCCTGACCCCAGGGAAGAGACTTTGTCTATTTATCCTATCGATGCCCCTCATGATTTTGTAAACCTCTATAAGGTCACCCCTCAGCCTCCAATGTTCCAGGAAAACAGCCCTAGCCTATTCAACCTCTCCCTATAGCTCAAATCCTCCAATCCTGGCAACATCCTTATAAATCTTTTCTGAATCATTTCAAGTTTCACAATATCCTTCCGATAAGAAGGAGACCAGATTTGCACCAAATATTCCAAAACTGGCCCAACCAATGTCTTGTACAGCCACAACATGACCCCCAGCTCCTGTACTCAATACTCTGACCAATAAAGGAAAGCAAATCAAATGCTTTCTTCAGTCTCCTATCTACCTGCGACTCCACTATCAAGGAGCTATGAAACTGCACCCTAAGGTCTCTTTGTTCAACAACACTCCCTAGGACCTTACCACTAAGTGTATAAGTCCTGCTAAGATTTGTTTTTCCAAAATGCAGCACCTCATATTTATCTGAATTAAACTCCATCTGCCACTTCTCAGCCCATTGGCCCATCTGGTCAAGATCCTGTTGTAATCTGAGGTAACCTTCTTTGCTGTCCACTACACTTCCAATTTTGGTGTCATCTGCAAACTTACTAACTGTGCCTCTTATGCTCACATCCAAATCATTTATGTAAATGACAAAAAGTAGAGGACTCAGCACCGATCCTTGTGGCACTCCACTGGTCACAGGCCTCCAGTCTGAAAAACCACCCTCCATCGCCACCCTCTGTCTTCTACCTTTGAACCAATTCTGTATCCAAATAGTTAGTTCTTCCTGTATTCCATGAGATCTAACCTTGCTAACCAATCTCCCATGAGGAATGCCTTACTGAAGTCCACATAGATCACGTTCTGCCCTCATCAATCCTCTTTGTTACTTCTTCAAAAATCTCAATCAAGTTTGTCAGACATGACTTCCCATGCACAAAGCATGGAATAGAATGGGCAGATATATGGCATTGAAATGTAGTGCAGAGAAAATGTGGAGTGACACATTTTAGTAGATAGAAGCAGATGAGGCAAAGTAAAATAAATATAGAATTCTGTTATCCCTAATCAGTCCTTGCCTTTCCAAATACATGTCCATCCTGTCCCTCAGGATTCCCTCCAACAACTTGCCCACCACTGACGTCTGGCTCACCGGTCTATAGTTCCTGGCTTGTCACCCTTCTTAAACAGTGGCACCACGTTAGCCAACTTCCAGTCTTCTGGCACCTCACCTGTGACTATCGATGATACAAATATCTCAGCAAGGAGCCCAGTAATCACTTCCCTAGCTTCCCACAAAGGTCTAGGGTACACCTGATCAGGTCCTGGGGATTTATCCACTTTTATGCATTTCAAGACATTCAACACTTTGTCCTCTGTAATATGGCCATTTTTCAAGATGTCACAATGTAGTTCCCTACATTCTATTCATTCGATGTGCTTTTCCACAGTAAATACTGATGCAAAATACTCGTTTAGTATCTCCCCCATCTTCTGAAGCTCCACACAAAGGCTGCCTTGCTGATCTTTGAGGGGCCCTATTCTCTCCTTAGTTACCCTTTTGCCTTTAATGTATTTGTAAAAACCCTTTGGATTCTCCTTAACCCTATTTGCCAAAGCTATCTCATGTCCCCTTTTTTCCACCTGATTTCTTTCTTAAGTATACTCTTACTTCCTTTATACTCTTCTAAGGATTCATTTGATCTATCTTGTCTATACCTGACATATGCTTCCTTCTTTTTCTTAACCAAACTCTCAATTTCTTTAATCATCCAGCATTCCTTACACTACCAGCCTTTTCTTTCACCCTAACAGGAATATACTGTCTCTGGACTCTCGTTATCTCATTTCTGAAGGCTTCCCATTTTCCTGCTGTCCCTTTACCTGCGTACATCTGCCCCCAATCAGCTTTGAAAGTTCTTGCCTTATACAGTCAAAATTAGCCTTCCTCCAATTTAGAACTTCAACTTTCAGATCTGGTCTATCCTTTTCCATCACTATTTTAAAACGAGTAGAATTCAGACAAGTTGAGACAAAGGTTAAGAAGGCACAAGGGATCTTGGACTTTGGACATCAAAGCACAGAGAACAAAAGCTAGAAAGATATAATGACCTTTTATGAAGCATTTATTTAACCTCAAAATTGTCTCCAATTCTAGACAATATACTTTAGAAGGAATATGAAGGTTTTAGAGAGTGTGAATAAAAAAAAAATCACAACACATGTTGCAGGGATGTGGAACTTCAGTTACAGGCATAGATTAGAGAAGAAAAGGTTGATAGGGGATTTAATAGAGATGTTCAAATCATGAGGGTTCAAGACAGCGTTGATAGAAAGAAACTGGTCCTTTTGGGAGAAGTGTGAAGAACCAAAGGACACAGATTTAAAGTGTTTGGCAAAAGAACAAAGGGCAAAATTAAAAAAAAATATTTTAAGTACCCAGTTGCTAGGCACTTGGAACACACTGACTAAGAGGTTAGTGGAAGTAAGTTTAATTAGGGTTGTCAAAAGGGATTTGAATAAGCATCTGGGAGTGAATTACTGAATCTTGTACAGAGCTACTAAGATTTGAAAGGCTGAATGGACTCTTCCTGTGCTCTAGCTATTTCATGATTCTGTGAAACAGAGTTTTATTCAAAGTATACAATGGTTAAATACAACTTATTTTAATGGATCCACAGCAGGGTTATATCCAACTTATAGCATTTTCATTATATTTCTAGAATTGCTTACAGTTTTAATTTTATAGAGCAAAAGACATTTTATAATTAAAAAGTATACATATCTGCAGGTTACAGCTTTCCCTTAAGCAATTTAGCATCAGTCCCTTATTATGATTAGTGAAAGGAGTGAAAGAATGAATAGAAGCCCTGCAGGTTCATTCTGAAATTCATACTTTAATCAAATTGCCAACTGCACAAAATTGCAACTGAAATGAATGTAAATTAATTACAATAAAATTCCATTTAACTCCTTAAAATAGATTAAATCACACTTAATTAAAGTTATAGGGTTAGTAATTATCCAATACTTTCTCTTTGTAAAGTTTCTCTTCCCTTTAATCCTAAAATCATTGGCACCTTGTCAGGTATGATGTTTAGGCTGCTGGTATCATAACCAAGTAAGTATTCTCCATATATAAATCTTAGTATGAGCTCAGGTGGTAATTTAACCATGCTGGGAGGGTGGAAGTGGATCATGTACAGGGCCAATTCCAGACACAGGCTTGATTCCAATGGTAGTTTCATATTAATCAGAAACTGAACCCTAATAGTTTTTAATTTCATTGGCCACTGGCTCACTGACAAAAGAGAAACAGTGGTGGCAATTCAACCTGTGGTTGAAAGAGAGTGAAGAAATTTAGAGAAAATAATTTCCTGGCAAAGATTAGACAGAACCAGCTTCCATCTGAATTTCCACCTTAATACAAAAGTATTGTGCCATTTATACAACTTTTTGGATGTAGATTTGCTTCCTGAGCTTGGAGGTTCATTTCCAGACGTTTCGTTACCTTACTAGGTAACATCTTCAGTGAACCTCATGCGAAGCAATGCTGAAAACTTCTGCTTTCTATTTATATATTTGGGTTTCTAAACAGAAAGCAGGAATTTTCAGCCGTGCTTCGTCTAAGGCTCCACTGAAGATGTTACCTAGTAGGGTAACGAAACATCTGGAAATGAACCTTTCAGCTCAGCAAGCAAACCTACATCCAAAGCCTCAACCTGAGTTACAAATCTTCTCAAAACTCGCTAATTCATACAATTGCAAGAAAATATTTTTACTATATCAAAACATTTTGCTATATGATGCTGAATAATAGTAGAAATAATTTCAATGGTTGCTGATCATGGCTGAATATTTACATCAATGTCACTTTCGTGTCTGATCTCCATAAACCTTGACGTCATTAGTCTCTTTATTCCCACCCCACCAATTGACTGAGCGTCCAGAGTCTCTGAGGTAGAAAATTCCAAAGATTCATCAGCCTCTCAGTGAATAAATTCCTCTTCATCTCAGTGTTAAATGGTTGACCTCTTATTCTGAGATTAAGTCACTTGATCTCAACTCACCAGCCAGGGGAGACATCTTATCTACAACCACTCTGTCATGTCCTGCAAGAATGTCAATGAAGTCATAACCATCATCAAACAATTCCATCACCTCAGGACATAACCTGGTGAACATTCATTTCACTCCCAGAATGTCAATTATATACTTTCTCAAATAAGTGGACCAAAACTGCACACTATATTCAAAGTGAGATTGCACCAAGGCTCTGCACAACTGCATAAAAACTTGTTTACTCCTATCCTCAGATCTCTTTGTGATGAGGGTCAACATAGCATTTTGCTTTCTTAATTGCTTACCGCACTTACACATTAATTTCAGGTCATTCAGCAACAAGGACACCAGATCTAAATTGAACATATACTTCGCAACCTCTCATCATTAAAGAAGTATTCTGCCTTTCTGTTTTTTCCTCCCACAGTGAACACATATTTACATTCCATCTGCCATGTTCTAGCTGATGCATTTAGGCCTCTTGAAACTCCCTTGCATCCTCCTCATAATTTATGTTCCCACCCCAGTTTGGTGTCCTCAGCAAGCTGGAAATGTTGCAATTGGCCTCCTCATTCCAATAATTTGTATAGATTATGAACATCTGTGGACCTAGCACTGAAACTTGTGGTACCCCATTAATAACTGCTTGCTACCCTGAGAATGTTATGTTCCTTCCATCTCTCAGCTTTGTCTCTGTAAACCAATTCTCAGTTGATGCCAATATACTAGCCCACTCCTACACATGTTCATGTCATTTACTAATCTCCTGTGTTGGACCTTCTGAAATCCCAATACATGCATTCTCTTGTTTTCTTTGCTCTCTAGGTTTGAACACCCCCACCCTAGGAAAAGACCTTGGCTATTCACCCTATCTACGTCCCTCATGATTTCATAAACCTCGATAAGGTCACCCCCTCAGCCTCCAGTGCTCTAAGGGGAAAATCTTGAAGTTTTTAAAAATGTTTTCCCCTGTGAATACAGAGACAAAACAATTGTATAATTTCTCTGCCATTTCTTTATTGCCTTTCAACAATACAGTATCCAGAGCCCCAAGAGTCAAGAATTCCAATGATTCACAAGGCTTTGGCTGAACATATTTCCTCTCATCTCAGTCTTAAATAACCAACCCCTTATTCTGAGAACCCATGTTTGTGATTCCTCAACCAAGGGAAAAACAACCTCTCAATACCTACCCTATCAAAGATCATGCCCCTTGTCCCTGTTAGAAACACTATTTTTTCAAATTTATTACAATTATTGTGTAAAGTATCTTAGAATGGTGAGAAGGGTCTACATAGTTATAGAAATATTGCAGGATAAGGCAAACATTAGTTGTACTCTAGACTATCTGCTTAAAGGGTGAAATGATAAAAAGGTAAATGCTGAAATACAACATCGGGAGTGGGGTCTTGGTGTCACATGTACTGTAGATCCTCACCACTTCCCCAAAATCTAAAGTAAAACAGCTTTCGTGTATATGATTTTATCAGTTGTACACGAAACAAGAGGAGCCTCGCTTCAGACTGCATTCTCTGATCCTTTCTTCAGTAAGTCTTTGATGATTGAAGTGCAGAGAACAATAGGATCTATAGTACATATCTCCTTTAGTGCAGAGCTCAGGGAAGGGGTCAGCATTGTTTAAGGGAAAAGTCTGCATTGTATGAGTTGAGGAGTCAAAACTGGATACAGACGAACAGTCTTTCTCTCAGGCCCCATTGTAAAAACTGACCTTTCACAGAACCAAACCACACTCCCCACACCTGAAAGCTCAGTCAGATGGAACAGAACCACATGGATCATAGAAGTCCTGGCTAAATCCTTGTTTTATACCAAATGCATCAACCCCCAGCTACAAGGGTAACAGAAATCGACATTTGGAGGTGGCTACTTTGCTCAACATGTTTTCTTTTGAGCAAAGTTTTCACATGGAGCTGTTTAATCCAATCCTTTCTGCTCAGTCTTTTTAATAACTTCCTTTTAAAAGCTTCTTCATCCAATTTTCTTTAAATGCTGTTGGAGTTCTACACCTGGTACCCAGGACTCCAGGGGAAAAGGGATGACAACACAATGATTAATGGCAAAAAGTGTCCATGTGCAGGCACCAGTTGACTGGGTCAGAGTTCACTGTTTGGTATATTGACTATCCGACAGTGGTCAATGTCGATAGATATGGTATAAATATTTATACTTCCACAGGTTGGAAAAGGGAAGCTCCATTCAATCTATCACTTGTGCACTGATTCTGGTTTAGAGGGATATGGGTCAATTGCTGGCAAATGGAACTAGGTCAAATTGGGCTGGCCAGTTGGTGTGAATGAGTTGGACCGAAGGGTCTGTTTCTGTACTGTATGACTCTATGACTATTACAAATCCTCATTTTAAAAAAAGGTCTCTGCCTGTAATGGGCCCACAGATAACTTTGTTGATGTTTTCCTTTCTACATAGATATAGAAGCATTAATGGTCAGTCTTTATCTTTCTCAACAGTATCTTCACCAATAGTGAACCCTTGATCAACACAACTAGAAATAATTATCTGGTTATTTGTCTCATTTCCATTTGTATGACCTTACTATGACCAAACTAGCCACCATGATTTTTGTATTACAATAGCAACTAGACTTCAAAAGTACTTTATTGGCTGGAAATTTCTTTGTGATTTCCCAATGTCATGATCTCAAAGCACTATACAATTACAAGTTCGTTCTTGAAATTAATTAATGAAAATTATGGACTAACTGCCAGGCATTTCATATGGATTCTGTGCAAGCAATTGTCCCATGTGGTGTCAGATCAGAGAGCCACTGTCTTTATTCTAGATAGAATTAACTTATTAAAATTCATAAACATTAGTGAGTAAAAAAAAAACTCAGATACCTTGGGAATAGAAAATCTTTTACAGAAAATGTGAGAATGTCAGAAAATAGGTCAGTCCTGTCACCCTGAGGTTGCGAGAAAAAGAGGTATTTAGTTGGTCTTGGTGAAAGGTGACTGCTAGCTTTGTGAGACTTTATATCATGACTCTGTTGTAACCAATTCATCTCTGAAGAAGAAGAAAGTTCGCCAAGAAGATTGAAAGTGATTACAATGAGGAAAATAGCAAAAGGAAACTAACCAAATTAACTAAACGAAATAAACTGTGCTGGTGGATATTAAAAATGCCTCTGAACAAATAGTTCACAGCTTTATTGGTTAAAAATAAACTGAAAACACAAAGGATCATAAATAAAATTTGCCATGATATGGTGAATTTAGATTAGATTAGATTACTTACAGTGTGGAAACAGGCCCTTCGGCCCAACAAGTCCACACCGACCCGCCGAAGCGCAACCCACCCATACCCCGACATTTACCCCTTACCTAACACTACAGGCAATTTAGCATGGCAATTCACCTGACCTGCACATCTTTGGACTGTGGGAGGAAACCGGAGCACCCGGAGGAAACCCACGCAGACACGGGGAGAACGTGCAAACTCCACACAGTCAGTCGCCTGAGGCGGGAATTGAACCCGGGTCTCTGGCACTGTGAGGCAGCAGTGCTAACCACTGTGCCACCGTGCCGCCCATTTAATGGGGTACCTCATTAACAGTGTCTAAGTCATCCAGCAATTTGTTTGTGAGGAGACAGGGATACCTCATCAGTCAGACAAGAACACTGCATTGTTGGTGTTTGCACTAAAGTAGCAGCTCATCTTCAATTTTCCTCTTCAGTTTCATGAAGTTGTTGAATTAGCACGTTACTTATCCATTAAACTCTCTGCAGAATGTTAGGCTGGTATTTAACAGTATAAGCATTTTAAAGGCAAGATTTATGTTCCTGTGATGCCTCTCAACATCTCCAGACCAGACAGGAACAAATGAAACTCTGTGGAATTTCAGTCCTACTGATATGAGATGGTTTGTATAGATGTTTAAAACTACAAGTATTAACATATTTTAAAAATTACAAGTAGGTTTTTACTTACTTTTCTATTATGCCTCCCATAAATCAATATTTATTTTCCAGTTTTTATATCTCTCTTTGTCTCTTATTTGACTTTGATTCAATCTATTCCCTTTTCCATTGTGCCTCCTTTTTTCTTAATTATTGGACCTATCGTTTAAATAGATAGACTTTGTCATTTAGCAAGATTCCAGATGCTCCAGCGACCTCACAATGTTACTTTCAATGTACGTCAGCAGCTTCAGAACAGATCAAAACAGGGTATCCATGAGGCGTCATGAGTCACCAGTGGCAGTACAATTGTATTCAGTCACAACTTGTAGCCTCAGAGTCCCAGAATATCCATTACTCTAGCATTATCATCAAGCTGGGAGTCCAACTTGGTTTTAATGAGAAGTGTAGGAAAGCATGTCAAAAATTGCATTAGTTATGCCACAAATGAGATACCAACCTAGTTTAAAAACAGACAGTCATGTGTAAGTAAAGTTGGATATGCACTACACTGTGGACAGCTAAGTGATGCTATAAACAAAGGATCAGATCAATCCGACCACTCCCCATATATTTATTGTGTGATTTTATGCCATGTTATGAGTTTGAGTCCAAGACTTACTGATGAAAGCGATGTCAAAGTAAAGAACAGTTTTCAGGCTTAGACTTCAAATGGATACTACTTCTTATAAGATTTATTATAACACTATTTATTATATCATATACCACTACACATGATAGTGAGGGACATACAAGGCTCTAAGTTATGTCGTTAGGCAAGTATTAATTGATTGATTTCATATGTTAATGTCCATGTGCACTTAAGACTCTCTAAAGCTCCAGTCTAGTGTAGTTTGGTACAGGCTGTTTTAACTCTGTCCATGCTTTGCTATTTATACTCAGTGATCTGCAGCTCTGTAATATCATTAGAAGGTTGCTACATGGTCATTGACTGTGTGATTAAGCAGTAATTACATAGCAACAACGTGCTCACCAATACTCAGTTCATTGTTAGATAATAAATATGGAGTGAATTGAATTAAATTAAGATTTACATTTGTATTTTTGAGTGCGAGCAGCAGCGGAAGTAAGACGAACATAAAAGACTGCAGCTAAGGTAAGGCAGTTTTTAAAAAATTACTTACTGGTAGCGGACAGCGGTGTTTTCCCTTTCACAGAAGGAGCGGGAGCAGCGGGGGAAGTGACGAGGACCAGAGGGGCAGCCGGGAAGGAAAGCAGTAAGGCAGCGAACAGCCAGAAATCGTGTTACATACTGGCACTAATGATACAGCCAGGAAAAGGATCGAGGATATAAAAGGTGATTTCAGGGAGTTAGGATGGAAGCTGCAAAGCAGGACGAACAGAGTAGTGTTCTCTAGCTTACTACTGGTGCCACGAGCTAGCGAGGCGAGGAACAGGGATCGGGCACAGCTTAACACGTGGCTGCGCAGCTGGTGTAGGAGGGAGGGCTTCAGATATGTAGATAATTGGGATGCCTTCTGGGGAAGATGGGACCTGTACAAGAAGGACAGGTTGCATCTGGACTGGAAGGGGTCCAATGTCCTGGGTGGAAGGTTTGCTCGAGTAGTTCGAGAGGGTTTAAACTAGTATGGCAGGGGAGTGGGAACCTGTGCTGTATACCGGAGGTGAGAGTTGATGCAGATGAGGCAATAGCAAGAGGTAGACCAGCTAGTGGGAAGGCTTTTCCTGGGAAGGAACCAAGGAATCAGTTAAAGTGTGTTTGCTTTAATGCAAGGAGTATCAGGAATAAAAGTGATTAACTTAGAGCATGGATCAGTACCTGGTGCTATGATGTTGTAGCCATAACAGAGACATGGGTTTCTCAGGGGCAGGAATGGCTGCTGGATGTTCCAGGGTTTAGAGCATTTAAAAAGAATAGGGAGGGGGGAGAAAGAGGAGGGGGTGTAACACTACTAATCAGAGAGGGTATCACAGCTACAGAAGCTTCCATTGTCGAGGAAGATCTGCCTACCGAGTCAGTGTGGGTGGAAATTAGGAACAGCAAGGGAGCAGTCATCTCGTTAGGGGTTTACTACAGGCCCCCCAATAGCAGCAGGGAGATGGAGAAAGCATAGGTCGGCAGATTTTGGAAAAGTGTGGACGAAGTAGGATTGTTGTAATGGGTGACTTTAACTTTCCCAATATTGATTGGAACCTCCTTCGAGCAGAAGATTTGAATGGAGCTGTTTTTGTAAGGTGTGTTCAGGAGGGTTTCCGTTGACAGGCCAACAAGGGGAGAGGAATGGCTTGGTGCTCAGAAACGAGCCGGGGCAGGTATCAGATCTTGTGGTGGGAGAGCATTTTGGTGATAGTGACCACAACTGCCTCACATTCTACATAGCTATGCAGAAGGAGAGGATTAGGCAAAATGGGAGGATATTTAATTGGGAAGAGGAAACGATGCGATTAGACATGAATTAGGAAGCATGGATTGGGAGCAATTGTTCCATGGTAAAGGCACTATAGACATGTGGAGACTGTTTAAGGAACAGTTGTTGCAAGTGATGAATAAATATGTCCCTCTGAGACAGGCAAGAAGTGGTAAGATAAAGGAACCTTGGATGACGAGAGCGGTGGAGCTTCTCGTCAAAAGGAAAAAGGTAGCTTACATAAGGTGGAGGAAGCTAGGGTCAAGCTCAGCTCTAGAGGATTACAGGCAGGCGAGGAACGAGCTCAAAAATGGTCTGAGGAGAGCCAGGAGGGGGCACGAGAAAGGCTTGGCAGAACGGATTAGGGAGAACACAAAGGCATTTTACACTTATGTGAGGAATAAGAGAATGGTCAAAGAAAGAGTAGGGCCGATCAGGGATAGCATAGGGAATTTGTGTGTGGAGTCTGAGGAGGTAGGGGAAGCTCTCAATGAGTTTTTTGCTTCTGTCTTTACGAAAGAAATGAACTTTGTAATGAATGAGCAGGTGTGCATGCTGGAATGGATAGAGATAGAGGAAGCTGATGTGCTGAAAATTTTGTCAAACATTAAGATTGACAAGTCGCCAGGCCCGGACCAGATTTGTCCTCAGCTGCTTTAGGAAACGAGAAATGCAATTGCTTCGCCACTTGTGAAGATCTTTGCATCCTCGCTCTCCACTGGAGCCGTACCTGAGGACTGGAGAGAGGCAAATGTAATTCCTCTCTTCAAGAAAGGAAATAGGGAAATCCCCGGCAATTACAGACCAGTAAGTCTCACGTCTGTCGTCTGCAAGGTGTCAGAAACGATTGTGAGGGATAGGATTTATGACCATCTGGAAGAACATGGCTTGATTAAATGCAGTCAACACGGCTTTGTGAGGGCCAGGTCATGCCTCACAAACCTTATCGAGTTCTTTGAGGATGTGACTAGAAAAGTTGATGAGGGTCGAGCTGTGGATGTGGTGTATATGGACTTCAGCAAGGCATTTGATAAGGTTCCCCATGGTAGGCTCATTCAGAAGGTCAGGAGGAATGGGATACAGGGGAACTTAACTGTCTGGATACAGAATTGGCTACCCAACAGAAGACAGTGAGTGGTAATAGAAGGAAAATATTCTGCCTGGAAGTTTGTGGTGAGTGGTTTTCACAGGGTTCTGTCTTTGGGCCTTTACTGTTTGTAATTTTTATTAATGACTTGGATGAGGGGATTGAAGGATGGGTCAGCAAGCTTGCAGATGACACAAAGGTTGGAGGTGTCATTGACAGTATAGAGGGCTGTTGTAGGCTGCAGCGGGACATTGGCAGGATGCAGAGATGGGCTCAGAGGTGTCAGATGGAGTTCAACCTGGATAAATGCAAGGTGATGCATTTTGGAAGGTCAAATTTGAAAGCTGAGTACAGGATTAAGGATAGGATTCTTGACAGTGTGGAGGAACAGAGGGATCTTGGTGTGCAGGTACATAGATCCCTTAAAATGGCCACCCAAGTGGACAAGGTTGTTAAGAAAGTATATGGTTTTTTGGCTTTCATTAACAGGGGGATTGAGTTTAAGAGTCATGAGATCTTGTTGCAGCTCTATAAAACTTTGGTTAGACCGCACTTGGAATACTGTGTCCAGTTCTGGTTGCCCTATTATAGGAAAGATGTGGATGCTTTGGAGAGGGTTCAGAGGAGGTTTACCAGGATGCTGCCTGGACTGGAGGGCTTATCTTACGAAGAGAGGTTGACTGAACTTGGACTTTTTTCATTGGAGAAAAGGAGGAGGAGAGGGGACCTAATTGATGTGAACAAGATAATGAGAGGCATAGATAGAGTCGATAGCCAGAGACTATTTCCCAGGGCAGAAATGACTAACACGAGGAGTCATAGTTTTAAGCTGGTTAGAGGAAAGTATAGAGGGGATGTCAGAGGCAGGTTCTTTACACAGAGAGTTGTGAGAGCATGGAACACGTTGCCAGCAGCAGTTGTGGAAGCAAGGTCATTGGGGACATTTAAGAGACTACTGGACATGCATATGGTCACAGAAACTTGAGGGTGCATACATGAGGATCAGTGGTTGGCACAACATCGTTGGCTGAAGGGCCTATTCTGTGCTGTACTGTTCTATGTTCTATGTTCTATGTATTACTGGTAGCCTTAGGAGGAGGTTAAGATGGATCATCGTCTCAGCAATTTTCGCTGACACTGGTTGCAAATATTTCAGCTTTGTGTTTTGCACTAACCATCTGATTTCTTTATGGTTTCTCCATGATCACATGGTTCTTGACCTTATTTATAGCCTTGGTCCCAACATGGATAGAAAAGCTGAACTCTCGAGATAAGAACGTACGCTATTGACATAAAAGCAGAATTTGACTGAGTGTGGCTTCAATGAGCTTTTGTAAAGGTGAGGTCAATGAGAAACAGGAGACAAATTCTGCATTGATTAGAGTCACACCTACCACAAATGAAGATAGATAAACAGACCAATCACCTTCAGTCCACGACTTTGTAGAAATTCTTCAGCGTAGTGACCTAGGCCTAAGCATCTTTAATTACTTTATTATGGGCTTCCCTCCATCATAAAGAATGTTTGATGACAATTGCATAGTTAACAACTTCTGAATTCCTGATCTTGATCACCATCCAGTTCATCTTGTCTAAGCTTTGATGCCCTGTTCAGAAATAACAATAGCTGCACGACTACAGGAATTCACCTGATTACTGCTGTGCTACCCCTGGATGGTAATTAAACACATATTTTATTGTCTTGAGCCTTGGATCTTACAGTATGGAAAGAAGTGTTTCAGCTCATCATGTTCATGCTGGTCATCAAATACTTATTTACTCTAATCGTCTTTCCGAATACTTGATTTGTAGTTTTGAATTTTACAGTGTTTCGAATGTTCACCTAAATATTTCTTCAATATTGTGAGGGTTCCTGTGTTTATCATCTTTTTAGGTGGTGGGCTCTGCTGCCCTTACCCTTTTGGTGAAAGAACAATCCTCAAATTCCCTCTAAATTTCCTGCTCCTTACCTTACATCTATGCCCCCTGGTTATTGACCTCTACACTAAGAAGGTTCTTTCTATCTACCCTATCTGGATCACTTATAATATTGTACCTGTCAGATGATCAGATCCCCACTCAGCTTTCCCTGCTCTGAGGAAATCATCTCCAGCCTATCTGGTCTCTTGATAGCTGAAACGCTCCAGCCCAGGCAACATCCTCGTGAATCTTTTCTGCACCCTCTCTCGCAAAATCATATTTTTCCTAGAGTATGGCAACTAGAATTGCACATTATACTCCAGCTGTGGCCTAATTAATGCCTTCTGGAGGTTCATCATAATGTCCCTGCTCTTGTATTCAGTGCCTCAACTAATAAAGGCAAGTATCTCAATGCCTTCTTAATCACCTTATCCACATGTCCGTCTGCATTCAGCGATCTATGGACATGCACACCAAGATCCCTCTGTACTTACTAGGGTCCATTCAGTGCTCTTCTTTCTCCAAAAATGGACCACCTCATACCTTTCTGGATTAAATTCCATTATTCGCTGTTCAGTCTCTCTCACCAGCCTGTCTATATTGTCCTGTTGACTCAGATTTTCCTCCTCGCTATTTACCACATCATTAAATTTCATCCCATCTGTAAATTTACTGATTAAACCTCCTATATTCATGTTTAAATCATTAATGTACACAATAATAGCAAGGGACCCAGCACTGAACCACTAGACATAGGCTTCCAGTCACAAAAACACCATTTGTCCATTACTCTCTGCTTCCTGTCACCAAGCCAATTTTGGATCCAATTTGCCAAATTGTCCTAGATCCCATGAGTTCTTACTTTCTTAACCAGTCTTCTACGTGAGACATATCAAAAGCCTGAATAAATATCATGCAGACTACATTAATTACATTTTTCCTACCCAGTTAAAAATCACACAACACCAGGTTATAGTCCAACAGGTTTAATTGGAAGCACACTACCTTTCGAAGCAACACTGCTTCATCAGGTGGTCATCACCTGATGAAGAAGCGAGCCTCTGAAAGCTGGTGTGCTTCCAAATAAACCTGTTGGACTATAACCTGGTGTTGTGTGATTTTTAACTTTGTACACCCCAGTCCAACACCGGCATCTCCAAATCACTTTGGAGATTACACATGATCTCCCCTTTGCAAAGCCATGCTGACTGTCCTTGATTACTCTTTGCCTCTCTAGATTAATTGTGTCCCTCAGCATTTTCCCCAGTTGTTTCCCTACCAGTGTTGTTAAACTCAATGGCCTGTAGTTTCTTTTTATCCCTACCAAACGTCTTGAGTAATGGTGTCGCTTCAGCTGCCCTCCAGTCCTTTGGCATCTCTCCTATTGTCAGGGAGGATGTAAAAATTAATATCAGAGCTCCTGAAATCTCCTTTCTTGCTTCTCACAGCAGCCTGGGATATATCTCACCTGCATCTAGGTTTATTCATCTTTAAACCAGCTAAAACTGTTAATAATTCCTCCCTCTCAGTGCTAATTTGTTCAAGTGCATCACGGTTTCACTTACTGATTTTCATATCTATATTCTCCTCTCTAAAAAGTACAAAGATCTGAAATACTACCAGCATCTTCCAGTTCCACAAACATTAAGGGCCACTTTGGCCCCAGTGGGTCTAGTTATTTCCCTGGTTACTTTCTTGCCTTTAGTTTATTAATAAACCACAACTGAATTTTCCTTTATTATAACCGTCAATTTTTCTCATGTACCCTCTTCACTCTCCAAACTTCTCACTTAAGTAACCCCTTACAATTTCTAGGACTCCTTTAGGGCTTCTGTTATTTTGAGCCCTCGGTATTTGCCATAAGCTACTTTTTTATTTTCTTCATCAAATTCTGCACTTCACATGACACCCAGGTTCTCTGGATTTGTTGGTCCTATCCTTCACCTTTACAGAAAAGTGTTAGCACTGCACTCTCACTATTACCATTGGAAATGACCACCATTACTCTGATGTATATTTTCCCACAGGGTCCACTTTGGACAGGTTTTGTCTTATCATCTGAAATACAGCCTTCCCCAATTTAGAACCATTTCTATCTCACCAGCCAAAATGGACAAGTTCCCACTTTCCCACACTATACTCCATCTGCTAATTTTTTGTCTGTAATTTTAAAAAAAACCTGTACAGCCCACTATTTAGTAAAGAGGTGAGAGAGAAAATCGGGAATATAGATCTGTTAGCCTTACTTCAGCGGTGGGGAAAATACCCCAATTTATTATTACGGATTTGATAACCAGACATGTTGAATGGGATGGAGTCAGTATAGATTTACAAAAGGCCTAAGAGGCCATAGGCTTTAAATCTCTGGTTTATGATTCTTGCTCCAGATCTTTTGCCAACTCTGCAATCCCTCAGAAAAGCTAAACCTCTGCTACTCTTTATCACACTATTGATCAGCCGTCTGGACTTCATGCTCTGAATTTTTCTTAGAAAAGTCCTTCATGCCCCTGCTTCTCTTTCAAGATTCTTCTTGATACCCTATCCCGACAAAACCTCTCCCAATAGCCCATTCTTTGGTTTCACATTCAATTTTCTATCATAAAACATCTCTGTGAATGCCCTTTGGACTTTTTTCTATGTTACATATATTGTACAAAAGCAGGTTGTTATTGAATGCATAAAATGTTGAACTTTACCCATGTTCCTCACATGACCGGTTCAGGTCATTCACAATGACGTTTCAAAATGGAAAATGGGCATTCAGAGTTGGGAATACTGTAGTTACTGAATAAATACAGGGGCCTAGAATTTGACTCATGCCTCAATTGGGGCACAATCTAGATGCCGCCAGTGTACCAACTTCCCACTGTGTTGTCTTATTTGAGTTGCCGACCACCATTCACTGCCTCAGAGATAGCTTTAGGAACCAAGCTGAGCCCTGGACAGGAGATGGGGGAAGGGTCAATCAGCCATGAGAGTAGTGAGTGGCAGCCAACAACAGCCCATGGTTTAACGTGGATCCAGGTGAAGCAATCCTCTCCTTCCCAACTTCAGATAAATTTATTGTTTTAAAGAAAATATTTATTTCATGATAATCTTGGCACTTCACTGGTGAGACTATCAAACAAAGCTTGATGCTGAACCATATGAGAAGGAGCTATTAGGGCTGGTGACTAAAAGCATGACCAGAGAAGGTCAGTTTTAAGGGTTGTCTTAAAGGAGCAGAACACAAGGAAGAGAAAGTTAAAAATCAGACAACTCTATATTATAGTCCAACAGGTTTTTCTGGAAATACTAGCTTTCAGAGTGCTGCTCCTTCATCAGGTAGCTTGTGTACTCCACAAGCTACCTGATGAAGGAGCAGCACTCTGAAAGCTAGTATTTCCAAGTAAACCTATTGGACTAAAATCTAGTGTTATGTGATTTTTAACTTTGTCCACCCCAGTGGATAACACCAGCTCCTCCAAAACAAGGAAGAGAGGCAGAGAGTTTAGGGAGGAAATTTCTGAGCTGAGGGCCTTCACAGCTGAGGAGACATTTGAAATTGTGTGATGATTAAAATCAAAAATGCACAAGAGTTGATAATTATTTCATCAATAATCAGTACTGTGATTGGTTTTTCCATGGTTGCATTATATGGTGCATTAGAGCATCTTATTCCTTAATTAAAAAAATGGAGTTTAAATCTGCTTGCTCTTCTAGATTCTGGCCACACGGTGACACTGCAGAGTAGGAGAGCCCTTGGGCTTGCTGACTGGTGCAGCAAGTGCTGACTGTGCCTCAAAAAGGGAACTGGATCAGTTCTAGACTGGGACACAGATCACATGAAATAGGAGGTAAATGTCTCATGTGGTCCATGAAATATCTGGACTGGTTTTGATCGCCTAAGGCAATTGCATTGCCTAGGTAGGTCAGAGGTGGATTTTCTTCCACATCTCTTCCAGGAGAATGGTTACAGTGGAAAGAATGGGAGAGGAGGAGCTGGGGAGGAGGGAGGAAGTGTTTAGTTAAAGAACTTCAACCATTATAGTATCAATATTGAATGTTTGCTGCATTTCCACCCTGATGGATTTCTATTCTTGCAGATATTATTTTTCTGTCATCTGCATTTTATCTGCATTATGAGGAATTTCTTCTATTGATGCAATATTTTGACAAACATTTAACATTATCCTACCTATCCTTCAAAATTGTAATCACTTTTTGACCTTGAAACTGGAAATTGGAAGCTGTAGGAAAGTGGTGACATGGAAGGTGACACAAAGATGGGCATGTGTTGATAAATGAGTGTGTTGAAGGATTTCAAGTGATAAAATGACGACAACTAGATCAGTTATGGCATCCAGAGTACATTACTTGTCTCTGTAGTACTACTGTATTAATTAGTCTTGACATTTCACTGAGAAAGCCACCTACCTTTGTTTTTGCTATCAGATCATTCCACTTGCTGTGACATTACAGAGGTGACCTACCAGATCAAACAATAAACCAAACCTCACAGTAGAACAAGTAGGATTTTTGCAACTAACCCAAAATATGCCTTTTCCTTTGACACATTACTTTTAGGATTCATTTGTGACTAAGATATTTAGTTGGGGCTCAAGAACTTGAAGTGCAAGTTCAAAATTATGGACAATGCCAAATTTGGGGTTGGAATTAATACAGAGAAGGACTGTGACAAAATACAGGAAGATATTGAGAACATTTCATAAAGGATGTATAAAAGGTCACAGACTCCTTGTAAAATAAACATTTAAAAAAGGTGGAGGAGCAGATGGTTAGCAATAATGATGCGGGTTAATTAAGCCAGAGTTAACATTTCAAGTCCAATATGACTTTTCTTTAGAACTATTCCATTGAAAATATTAACGTTGTTTCTCCATCAACAGCAGCTGCCAGACACGTTGAGATTTTTGAGCACTTGTTGTTTAGAATGTAGAGCACCTAACAGTACAGCACAAGTATAGGCCCGATGACCTACCATGTCTGTGCTGGTCAGGATGTCATTCTAAACTAGTCCCATTTGCCTGACATGGTCGGTAGCCTTCTATTCTGTAGCTGTTCATGTGTCTGTCCAAACACTGCTATTGTATCAGCTTTTATCACCTCCCCTGGCAGTGCGTTCCAGACACCCACCACCCTCTCTATAAAAAAAATCCTGCACATTGTCTTTTAAACTTTCCCTCTCCCACCTTAAACCTATCCCACCTAGTATTTGATATTTCCAACTTGGGAAAAAGGTTCTGAATATCCACCATATTCATTGCCTGTCATATTTTTATACACTTCTATCAGGTCAGCCCTCATCCTCCAATGCTTTAGTGAAAACAATCCAAGTTTGTCCAACCTCTCTGTATAGCTAATCCAATTCAGGCTACATCCAGGAAAACCTCTTTTGCACCCTCTCCTATGCCTCCATATCCTTTCTATAGTGTAATGACTAGATACTTATACAATACTCCAAATGTGGCTTAACTAAAGTTTTGTACAGCTGCAACATGACTTGCCAACTTCTATACTCAGTGTTCCAATCGATAAAGGCATGCATGTTGAATGCCTTCTTTACAACCTTATCCACTTATATTGGAGCAACTTACTGCAGATGCTGGAATCTGTCCTGAAAACAACAAATGCTGGAGATTACAACAGATCAGACAGCATCTGTGGAGAGAGAGCAAGCTCACATCTTGAGTCCAGATGAGTCTTCATGAGAGCCACTTTCAGGGAGCAATGGACTTACACCCCAGGATCCCTCAGTATATTAATGCTCCTCAGGGTCTTGCTATTCACAATTTACTTTCTACTGCATTTGACCTCCCAAAATGCATCACCTCACACTTGTCCCGATTAAACTCCATCTGCCATTTATCCACCCAACTTCCAACTGATCTATATTGTGCCGTATTCTTTGACAACCTTCCTCACTATATACAACTCCACAAATTTTCATGCCATCTGCAAACTTGCTAATTAGTTCACCTATATTTTCATCCAAATCATTTACATATATTACAAACAACAGAAATTTCAACACTGTACTCGCCGAACATGACTGATCACAGACCTCCAATCACAAAAACACCCCTTCACAACTACCCTCTGCCTTCTATGACCAAGCCAGTTTTGTATCCAACTTACAGCTCACTGTGGATGCCATGCGATTTAACCTTCTAAACCAGCCTACCTTGGAGGGAACTTGTCAAATGCTTTAATAAAGTCCATGTAGACAACATCCATTGCTCTAACCTCAGCAATCATCTTTATCACTTCCTCAGAACGCTCAATCAATTTTGTGAGACAAAATCTCCCTCACACAAAATCCCGAATAAATCCATTCTTTTACAAATGTGAGTAAATCCTGTCCCTAAGAATCTTCACCTGTAATTGCCCTACATGTGAGGTAAGGCTCACCAGAGTGTTATGTCCTGGATTATCACTCGTATCCTTCTTAAACAAAGAAGCAATATAGGCTATTCTAGGAAAAACATTGGCTGTTTTTAGTCTGCTTTTTAGATTTCCAACATGTGCAGTATTTTGCTTTTGTATTACACTAATTGTAGATTGCGCTTAAATGACAGCACTTTCCATTACCTTTTATTTCCCAAAGAATCTTCTAAATCTCCTAAAATGTTTTGACTGTAACAGTGTCTGATCAGCAATATGTGAATCACTTTTCCCTGTATTTCCAATGAGCTCAGCATTTGTGCCTAATGTCAAACATTTAACCCTATACTGTTAGTTAACTCTTGTGAATGTTTCCTCCAATGAATCACATTCTGCCCTGAGAATCATTTCTGCTTTGTGTCTGTGGACTCCTCCAGTTCTCCCATAGAGTCTTTCTTCTGTCCACATGCCTGAGAGCCAACTCTTTGTACTGCATCTATTTACTGCTTTGACATAAATCGCTGCCCCTCCTTGTACACCTGTATTTTTCAATGGCTGCTCAAGTCATTCAATGCCTTCTATCCACTTTCCCATTTGGCACCTTCTACCCTCCCTGCAGTCAACAGATTAATTCTTGACTTGACAAGGCTCATCTCCAACTGCCTCCTCCTGACCCTCCCTTCCTTATTCAAATTTATTTGGAGATACTTGGATACATACTCAGTCTACCTTAAACCCAGTAAAATTTCTACTAATACCAAACATATTTATTCTGCCCCTCTACCTTCCTCAGTGAGCAATTCTGCTTAATATTCTGTTTTCCTCTCTTTCTGATTTTTTGGACCCAATGGCCCATGTCAGGCAACTGTCTAGTCTGTGTAACATCTATGACTTACTAATACAGAACACTAGTGATTCTCCAAGAGACCGAAAGTATATGTGCATAAAATAATCATATTTCTACCACACCACATTACATCTACTATTTCACAGGTACATCTTCAGGTGTTCAGGATTTTTAACTTTTATTATTTAAACATATATTTGCAGCATCCTCCAAGGAATGTTTAATAAGAAGTAAGAATTCCAAATGGATCAGTGATCAGTGATCGCAAGCTGGTGTTCCTGCCATCACAGAAATTGACCTGCTGAGTGATACAGTCAGCACACACTGGACACTCCTGCGTAAGAAGTAAAGGTAACATTGCCAATACATACACACTGGTCTCAGACTCTTTGCTTTTGGAGGTAGTAATTATCTCCATAGTGTTTAATGCATCTCACCCATACTGCATCCTTTACAAGAGACTAACTTGAGGTATTTTCTAGACCAGTTGATGCAAATATTTCATTTAAAGTGATTAAATCGTTTGAAAATGATTCAGGATATAACTTTGCAGGTTTATCCATACACAAGGATTGTCAGGCAACTAAATAAAGTGCCATTTTATTTCTAATGATTTGACCCCACTATTTCTGTTGATCAATTGCTTTGAGCAATGTTGGAATATTTTGATTGATACTTTGAAATTGAAATCCATTCGTTGAATGCAGTTTATCTAATCACCAACGTTTATCTTTGTGAGGATATCACACAGATTATATAGATGTATTTAGACTTGCTATTCTGTTCTGAGACCTTTCTTGAAACAATTATGTATGGGATGTGGGCATCTCTGGCAGGATGAAGGTTTATTGCCCATGCCTAATAGACCTGGAGAAGATAGTGGTGAGCTGTCTTGTTGAACTGCTGCAGCTTGAGGTGTAGATATGCCCACAGTGTTAGGAAGTGAGCTCCAGAAGTTTGACCTAGCTTTAGTAAAAGGAGAATAATATATTTCCAATTCAGGATGGTGTGCAGCTCAGAGAGAAATTGCAGGTCATGATGTTATCATTCATCTGACATCCTTCTCCTCCTCGATGGTAGAGTTTGTGTGTTTGGAAGGTGCTGCTAAAAGAGTCTGAGCTAGATGCAGCAGTGCTTTTTGTAGATGGCACACACTGCTGCCATTATGTATTATGCTAAAGAAGGGACTGAATATTTAAGGTGGTGAAGTGAGCGTAAATCAAGTGGGCTGTTTTGTCAAGCATTGTGTCAAACTTTTGGAGTATTTTTAGAACATAGAACATAGAACATAGAACAATACAGCACAGAACAGGCCCTTCGGCCCACGATGTTGTGCCGAACTTCTATCCTAGATTAAGCACCCATCCGTGTACCTATCCAAATGCTGCTTAAAGGTCGCCAATGAATCTGACTCTACCACTCCCTCGGGCAGCGCATTCCATGCCCCCACCACTCTCTGGGTAAAGAACCCACCCCTGACATCTCCCCTATACCTTCCACCCTTCACCTTAAATTTATGTCCCCTTGTAACACTCTGTTGTACCCGGGGAAAAAGTTTCTGACTGTCTACTCTATCTATTCCTCTGATCATCTTATAAACCTCTATCAAGTCACCCCTCATCCTTCGCCGTTCCAACGAGAAAAGGCCGAGAACTCTCAACCTATCCTCGTATGGCCTACTCTCCATTCCAGGCAACATCCTGGTAAATCTTCTCTGCACCCTCTCCAAAGCTTCCACATCTTTCCTAAAGTGAGGCGACCAGAACTGCACACAGTACTCCAAATGTGGCCTAACCAAAGTCCTGTACAGCTGCAACATCACCTCACGACTCTTGAATTCAATCCCTCTGCTAATGAACGATAATACTCCATAGGCCTTCTTACAAACTCTATCCACCTGAGTGGCAACCTTCAAGGATCTATGTACATAGACCCCAAGATCCCTCTGTTCCTCCACCTGACCAAGAACCCTACCATTAACCCTGTATTCCGCATTCTTATTTGTTCTTCCAAAATGGACAACCTCACACTTGGCAGGGTTGAACTCCATCTGCCACTCCTCAGCCCAGCTCTGCATCATATCTAAGTCCCTCTGCAGCCGACAACAGCCCTCCTCACTGTCCACAACTCCACCTATCTTTGTATCATCTGCAAATTTACTGACCCACCCTTCGACTCCCTCATCCAAGTCATTAATAAAAATTACAAACAGCAGAGGACCCAGAACTGATCCCTGCGGAACTCCACTTGTAACTGGACTCCATGCTGAATATTTACCATCTACCACCACTCTCTGACTTCGACCGGTTAGCCAGTTTTCTATCCAATTGGCCAAATTTCCCTCTATCCCATGCCTCCTGACTTTCCGCATAAGCCTACCATGGGGAACCTTATCAAATGCCTTACTAAAATCCATGTACACTACATCCACTGCTCTACCCTCATCCACATGCTTGGTCACCTCCTCGAAGAATTCAATAAGACTTGTAAGGCAAGACCTACCCTTCACAAATCCGTGCTGGCTGTCCCTAATCAAGCAGTGTCTTTCCAGATACTCGTAAATCCTATCCCTCCGTACCCTTTCCATTACTTTGCCTACCACAGAAGTAAGACTAACTGGCCTGTAATTCCCGGGGTTATCCCTATTCCCTTTTTTGAACAGGAGCTACACTCCTCCAGCCAAGTGCAGAGTATTCCATCACATTCCTGAATTGCACCTTAAAGATGATGTATGGCCTTTGGGGAGTCAGGAGTTGAGTTAGTTACTGTAGATTTCCAAGCTTCTTACCTGGTCTTGTAGCCACAATATTTTTATGGCAGGTCCACTTCGACTTCTGGTCAGGAGTAACCTCAAATATCACTATTTAGTAACAGTAATGCTATTAAATGTCAATGGGATATGATTTGATTTTCTTTTGTCAGAGATGGCCAATAAAATGCTGATCAGCCAGTTGTTGTATTGTTATTGAGTGAAGGATTTAAAACAACAATACTTCAGTGATCAGCTTTTAATGTGTAAGTGAGAGGCCTAAGTCCCCAAAAGAAAATAGATGAATCTGCTAATAAGTTACATATTCATTTATGCCAATAGATAAAGACACCCCCATTTAGTTCCATTTCCCAAAGTGGATGAGAATAAGTAATGGTTTAGGAAGGAGAAGCATAAAACATTTTTGAAGAATTTTGGAATGTTTTCTGTGTCAAAGAAACTATTTAAATGCAAATCATTTTGGTTCGTATCTTCAAAGATAAGTACTTTTGTCATTCCTGTGAAAAGCCATTTTTAGCTTCTATTGTAGCCAGGCTAGCAAAAGTAAAGCCAGGTTTGAGATCTCAACTGAGAAATCGATGAAGGTGGAATTCAGGAGAGATTGTTTAATGGAAATCAGCAAGTTCAAATTACACCCCCACATCTGGAATGTCTACCTCAAGATTAGTTGGTACCAGGGTAAATGGAAGCAGGAGCTCAGTGTGCAACTATTCCACTGGGTTTTGATTGGTAGCTGATATCTTCAGGAATGTCTGCCAGAGTGACTGTTCACATTGAACATAGCCACACAATCAGATGCTGGCATAGACAAATTACATAGCAAAGATGAAATGATATTAGCTACATTCCTCATCTTTATCTCCATAGCAACTTTGAGCACTTAACATTTATATAATCTCTAAGAGACAAACGATTAATTACAGTGCTAAACCCACAAGTTCTATAATTTTTCTCTACAGAATGAACTCTTCTCCTCCATCTGCTCCAGAGAGAGTGAGCCCCTGTTTTCTGCCTTGGCCATGCTTTACCTCATTTTGAAAAGTCAACCTCCTCAGCACAAGAAAGAATGCTGTGAGGAGTCAACTAAATTATTACGATAGGGTTGGCTCTGGGAAGTTCTCTAGGGTCACTCCATGGTCAAGCAATGGAGGAGGGCCCACCTTGCCATTACTGGGTAAGTTAATGAAAAAGAAAAGCAAGGCCTAATAGTCAAGAATACATTTTTCAGTTCTCTTCAGATGCTCTCACAAATGATGAAAGAGGTTGTATTTAAGAAGGACAAACTTCATCCTGAAGGGAGATCCTCTTGATTCATTTAGTAATTGCACATGAGAAAATATACAGACACCAGATACATAGAATGGAATTTTACCTTTTTAATTCAATAAGCAAGAGAAGCTTCATAGTTCAGGACAGCAACTACTGGGGAAGGCATGTCATATTTAATCGACATACTTTTATCTAAATCAAGATGGTTCTTGTACCTTTGAAACAGCTGAATCTTCATAGCACGCAGCAATTGAAGGAACTGATGCCCCCATTTTAAGGCATTAACTACCTACTTTATTCAGTTCATTAATTTCCTAATCCAAATGTACATGTCCACACTGAATATCCTTCACTGTTAGTGAAAGACTGAGAGGGAAGTGGTAAAGGAATGGGGGTGCTAAGGTGAGTGTAGAAGGGGGCAGAATGGCAATGGAGCAATGTAGGTAGGGTGGCAAGGTGAGGAAGAATGGGTGAGTGGCTAGGTGGGTCTAATCAAGTGGTATGTGTTAGAGAGTTGAGGGCTGAGTTGGGTCAGAGCCAGAAAGGGGAGAATTTGAGTCAAGTTGGGTTTGAAGGGTGCTTGGAGGAATTGTGTTATGCCCAGAGTGGGTGGGGGTTCATGAGCTGGGTTCAGAGGAATTAGAGGAAATCAAGTTGCAACAGGCCAGATTAAGTCTGGGACTGGATGAGGGTGGGTGGAGGTGGGGATGGGCGAATGCAAGAGTTGGTTGGGTTGGGTCTTGAGAGGGATCTTGAGTCAAGTTTCCATTGGGGGTGGTTGGGTGAGTGCGCTGTATTTAGTATGATTAGTATGATTAGCCATTCAGGTTTTATGGTTACCCAGGAATTAGAGCAGATTTTCATCCCTCTAACATTCCCTGACTAAGTATTGAGCTAAATAAGCCAGACCCCGCAAAAGTCTTTAAATTTAACTCAAAGTTGGAGACTTTGTCACAGAGTTCCTTTGTAGACCATCAGCCTATGTTTCAGAAATAATAATCCTCTAACAAGAAGATATGGTTAAGTGTACTATTCAGCCCCACACCAACTGCAGCATCTAGGAAACAATTGTGAAATGTAGCAAATGTTTTTTACATGCTTTCTTAGGACGTAGATGAATACCTATACTGAATACATGTGCTCTGCACGTGATGAATAATTAAGATATCTAGCTCTGAGTATATTTAACTTGGCACATCCATTGTACATCCCATGTATTTCTTCACTTGGCCCGAGATATAAGGGAGGCTCAAGACTACATCCATTTCTGTTGCCTTTTCCCAGTGGATGGCTTTCAGTTGCCAAAAGCATTACTCTGCTGACTGCATGTCCTATAACCAGATCTCCACTGGTAACTGGGGGGGGGGCGGGCTTCATGGCACCATAATGTTCCTTGTCCTACCCTTCAGTATCAGGCAGTAAAGTACTAAATTCCTCCTCTATCAGCTGTTTGCTAATGGCTTATGCCAAGTCAACATGCAGAACTGTCTCCCTGTGCACATTTTCCATGTGAAACAAATAGAAGATGTAAAGAGAAGATGGCTTAACAGGATTTGATGAAATTACCGCACTCCGAATCACTCATGCCACTGTTCGATTGCAGCTCAGATTTTATTTTTCACATGAAAGAGGATGTCTCATGTATGTCTCATGAACAACTATATCTTAGTGAGATAGCAATAAATACACTCTAATCTCAGACATTTTAGTGCAAGTACATTATTGTAATAGAATCAGTACTATAATAACTGAGACTACACATTGGCAAGAAGTTAAGCTGTGTTTGGCTTGGGAGCATAAGGGAATGGCAACAGTCCTTTAGTGAAGAAATTAATATAATGTGACCCCTTGGGCTAAAGTTGCAAAGATTTAAAAATGATCTGATAATCTGTACCTTCATGATAAAATAAAGCACAAAGGTATTCATAACTAAGGTTTTGATTTCTAAAGTGTAGCACAAATATAGCCATTAATTAATAAGAAAGATTTGCAAAAGTTTTTTTTTGTAGTAGCCGTATTGAAAACTGCACCATTGGGGGCCACATCTTTTAGACTTTTTCTCCATCTGAGACAGTCCCTCAGGATCAAGGATTGTCTTTCTTCCATTCTGGTTTGATGGGATCTGTAACGTATAATAAGTCCAATGTACGATCTGCAATTCTGCTTGAAGAGTTGTCTAAATAGGTGCTTCAAAGACTACACTGTTATTCCATTCCTACTACAAAAAACGAAAATGCTTTCTCTGATTGCCAAGATGGTCAATTTTATACATTATCTATGTAAGATTACAAATAAAGGATCATGTCCACATCCACCCTGTCAAGTCCCCTCAAAGTTTTATATGGTTAAATCAAATCATCTCTTAATCTTCTAAAGTCTAGAACTTTAGAATTTAAACTGAATATTTCAATTAAATGTTAACTAATGCTAATTTTAATCAAAATTGCTACAAAATCAGCAGATCAGGCAACACCTGTAGAAAGAGAAAAAGTCAGATGGAGAAAAAGTCTTAGATCCTGAACCCCTCATCAGAACAGTCAATTACCTGAAAAATTAATACTGTGTTTCTTTGAAATGTTGCCTGACTTGATGAACATTTTCAGTATTTTCCATTTTAATATCAATTCTGAAAATCGGAAAGCATCTTCTTAAAATTACCTCCCTGCAACAGATGGGGAAAACCACCATCGCCCTACCAGATCATAGGGCTATTGTGTCATTACAGAGATGACTGGTGATGACTTAACCTGAGGGTGACCATGCCTCAGGAAAGGAGAGAGGTTGGGAAGGGTAGTCCTTATGGTAACCTCAGCTTATGCAGGAATTGAACCTAGGCTATTAACATCATAAACTAACCATCCATCCAAGGTAACTGATTCTTACATTAGACGAACAGTTCTATTGGATCCATAACATCCATACAGGTATAACCAAGGAAACTCAGATGCCTCCACTTTCTTAGGATTTTTGATTCCAATGAATGTATTCCTCAAAGGAGTTAAAACTGCATGCTAGTATCTTCAGGAGAGTCTGTCACGTACATGCTGCAATGAAATGTCAGTATAAGTTCATGTTTCTCCAAGCGAGACTCTAACACATAACCAGCTCCCAAGGCTTTAAGTACAACAAGCCATTGCTTCTTGCTGATGCACTGGCAAGCATGACATTTCTGAATTCACAGTCTGACTGCAGTGTGCTGTCTTTAGACAATGAGAAATATAATCTACATTTACTGTTTGGTCATGGTTATTTTATGTGATCTATGTTTCACATATTTCGTATTACTGATGACTTAATGAAATATCATAGGCCATACAGATGAAATTAAATTGCAGCAAGATGTTATGTTTATTAAATGTCAACAAATAATATAGGTGTTGGTACAATTACTAAGAGAACAGGGCAGCTTGAATTTAGTGACACATCAGAAATGTCGTAACAACTATATATACTATTAAATTCATAAATAAAATTCCAAAAGTGAAAAGTACAAATTAAAATATCCCATGATAAACTTGCAAATAATTGTGCACCACATCTAATGCTAGATTTGGGAGGTTTCAGAAAGCATTTGTTGCCCTGTTTTTATGGCTAAGTAAGCAGATCTGAAAAAAATCACCTTTATCTTGGGAAAATTTAGATGTTTATGCTTTCTATATGACAATGTTGACTACACTTCAAAAATATATTTTCTATTTGTTCATGTGAGGTGAGTTTGGGGCTATGTCAGCATTCATTTATGATCCTTAATACGCCTGGGGAAGGTAATTGTGAGCTGCCTACTTGAAGCATTGCAGTCCCTGCAGTGTGAGACATGTGCAGTGCTGCTCGGATAAGAATTTCCAGGATTTTGACCCTGGGACAGTGAAGGGGCAGTGATAATGAGGTTATTGTAGGGCTTGGAGGGGAACTTGCATGTAGTAGTGTTTTCACTTGCCATCTGACTTTGTTCTTCCAGATGCAAGACATCATAGGTTTAGGAAGTGCTGTTGTAGATGGCACACACTGCTATCACTATACATCCAATAGTGAAGGGATTGGATGTTCAAAGTGATGGATGTGGCACCAATCAAGCAGAGCTAATTTGTCCTAAATGGTGTCAAGTATCTTGATTGCTGATGGAGTTGCATTCATCCAGGCTTGTGGGGAGTACTCCATCACATTCCTGTCTTAAACCTTGTAGATTATTGTTATGATTTATAGAGATAAGAATGAGGGATTTGCTGACCTGCTCATTGTAGCCACAGTATTTATGTGACGGTTCCAGTTAGTTTCTGGTCAATGGTCATCCATAGGATTTGAAGTGATTTCAGTGATGGTTACACTATTGATTGTTAAGGGGCAATGATTTTATTCTGTCTTGTTATAGATGGTCATTGTTAGCACTTGTATGTTGTGAGTATCACATGCCACTTATCAACCAAAGCCAGTTCAGTGGTCAATTTGTCCTTGCTGAATATGGGGACAGACAGCTTCAGTATTTGAGGAGTTGCAAATGGTACTGAACATTGCACAATCATTAGTGAATAGCCCCACTTCATCAAATGATGGAGGAAAGGTCATTGATGAAGCAGCTCAAGATACCTCAACCTAGGGCATTACCTTAAATAACTCCTGCAGAGATATTCTGGAGCTGCGATCATTAACGTCCAAAAACCAAAACCATCTTTCTTTGTCCTAGGTAAGACTCCAATGAGTAGAGAGTTTTCACTGATTCTCATTGGCCTGATTTTCTAGAGTACCTAGATACCACACTAATTTAACTGCATGTCTTCATGTCATGAGTAGTCACTGTCATCTCACCTTTGGAATTTTGCTCTTTTCTCCATGTTTCGACCAAGGCTGTAATGAGGTCAGGAGATAGGTAGCTTTTGCAGAACCCATACTGAGCAGCTGTGTACAGATTATTTCTTTGCAAGTGCTGCTTGATAACATTGATGATGATCTCATCAATCACTGTGTTAATAATCATGAGTTGACAGATGGGGTGGCAATTGGCCAGCTTGGATTTGACCTGCTCTTTGTGGACACAGCATACCTGGACAATGTTCTACATTGTTAGTTTGGTGCCTGTGTTGTAGCTGCACTAGAACAGCTTGACTAGGGGAATGGCCAGTTCTGGAGCACATGTCATAGAGTCACAGAGTCATGGAGATGGACAGCACAGAAACAGACTCTTTGGTCCAACTCGTCCATGCCAACTAGGTATCTTAAATAAATCTAGTCCCATTTGCTAACATTTGGCCCATATCCCTCTAAATCCTTCCTATTCATATGCCCATCCAGATGCCTTTCAAATGTTGTAATTATATCAGCCTCCACCACTTCCTTTGGCAGCTCATTCCATTCTCACACCAGGCTAGGCATGAAAAGTTGCCCCTTAGGTCCCTTTTAAATCTTTCCCCTCTAGGTTTGGACCACCCCACCTAGGGAAAAGATCTTATCTGTTTTCCCTGTCCATACCCCTCATGATTTTATAAACCTTAATAAGGTCACCCCTCAGCATCCGACATTCCAGGGAAAATAGCCCCAGTCTATACAGCCTTTCTCTATAGCTCAAACTCTCTAATCCTGCCAACATCCTTCAAACCTTTCTGAACCATTTCAAGTTTCACAACATCCTTTCCTATGGCAGGGAGAACAGAATTGCACACAGTATTCCAAAAGTGCTTGAACCAATGTCCAATATTGAATTGAATTGAAATGAATTTAATTGAATTTATTGTCACATGTACTGAGGCAAAGTGAAAAGCTTTGTCTTGTGAGCAATACAGGCCGATCACAGAGTTAAGTAGCATAGGTAAGTAAATAATAGGCAAACAGTGGCAAAAACAAAAACACAGGTACAGGAAAATGTTAAGAGTTTGTGAGTCCATTCAGTATTCTAGCAACAGTAGGGTAGAAACTGTTTCTACCCTATACAGCCGTAACATGACCTCCCAACTCTGATACAAAAGACACTGACCAATAAAGGAAAGCATACCAACTGCCTTCTTCACTATCCTATCTAGTTGCGAGTCCACATTCAAGGAGCTATGAACCTGCTCTCCAAGGTCTATTTGTTCAACAACACTCCCAGGACCTTACCATTAAGTGTATAAGTTCTGCCCTGATTTGCGTTTCCAAAATGCAGCACCTCACATTTATCTAAATTAAACAGTTTTCAGTACTATTGATGAATGTTGCCAGTGTCACAAAGCTAGTCCCTTTAATTCTGAAAAGCTGTCCATTGGCTCAGGGATACTCTGTCCTTGATTTTTTTCAGAGGGGCAATAAACTGGGCCAGGCTCTGATCAATCTTGTTTGGTACAGAGATGAAAAGGATTTTGAGAGGTCTTTTGTTTATATGTAGACAGATGAAACTTCAGACCAAAGTGGTCACATTTTAGAAGTGACCTCTATAATGAAAGGGAAGTGGTTAGCTTTCCAGCTGAGCTGAGCTGTTTAGTTGAGTCCAGAACTGGTTGGAAGTTCAACAGTGAGCTGTGTGGAAACTCTCTCTCTTCTGCCTTTCTAATTTCAACCTGTAAGCATCTGATCCTTTTTGTATTGTGTTTTAAAGGGGGTTGGCTTATTGAGACTGTTGTGTACATTTGGAACAGTATAATTAGGTCTAGTTTGGATAGACTGAGTTCTGTAAGGGTTCTTTATTCTGTTCTTTGTGTTTCATTGTGTAATTTTGTGCATAAATTATTTGTCTGTTTTAAAACTGGTAGTCAACCTCACTAACTTAATCCGGGTAATTTTCACTGTACACTTACCAAAACAAATTGTAAAGTTATAGTCTGGGGTGCCTGCATAAGAATGTTTTGAGTAGTCTGGTCTAGTCCATAACAGACTGGGGGCTCTTTACGGGATTTCAAACAACAAGTGGTAGGTGCTAGTGTCTTTATTTCGGGTGTTGATTTGGTTGGGTAGTCAAAGCTAAGGATAGTAATGGCTCCTTCAGTGGCCAAAAGTTTTCTGGATGTGGATGCAATGACTTTGGAAGTTTTACAAAAAGTGAATAAGATAGAGTTGCAAGAATTAGCAGAGAAGCTGGAATTGGAACTGCCTGCTTCTGTGAGGAAAGGAGAGATAATTACAGCAGTAGCTCAACATTTAAACTTGCTGAAGAAACCATCAGAATCTATAGAGGTGGCAAAAATTCAATTGAAAATGAAGCAGCTTGATTTAGAGGTGAGAGATAAGGAAACGGCAGCAGAAATGAAACAGTTTGAGTTACGGTTAAAAGCAGAAGAGAGGGAAAAAGAGAGAGCAGAGAAAGAAAAAGAGATTGCTTCTGAACTTCAAAAACTGACACATAAAAAGGAAAGTCAGCTGAAAAGGTTGGAGTTAAGGGCTGAGGGGTAGGCTTAGTGAGGAGGAGACTGAGGATGAGCAAGCCTCTGGTAGTCAGAATCAGATGCTGGAGATTTGAGTCAAGATTAGAGTGGTGCTGGAAAAGCACAGCAGGTCAGGCAGCATCCAAGGAGCAGGAAAATTGATGTTTTGGGCAAAAGCAGTACCCACCTTTGCCTGGTCGTCAGTAGCCTAGTGAGAAACTAGTTTAAGCATTATGTTCAAGCATTGCCTAAATTTGATGAGAAGGGTATGGAACCCTTTTTCATCTCATTTGAAAAGGTGGCTAAACAAATGCAGTGGCCAGTGGCATACGAAACTTGTAGGTAGGGCTGGTGAGGTATTCATATCACTTTCAGAGGAGGATCTGAGGAGGTGAAAAAAGCTATTTTAAGTACATATGAGCTTGGACCAGAAGCCTATAGACAACATTTCAGGAATCTAAAGAGGGACCCTGCTCAAATCCATACTGAGTTTGAAAGGATCAAACAGAGTAATTTCGATAGATAAGAGATGAATAAGAGCTTTAAAAATTGAGCAAACCTAGAGATGTAATTATTTTGGAGGAATTCAAAAATTCACTGCCTGAAGTTGTGCAAACTCATGTGGAAGAGCAGAGAGATAAAACAGCAAGGTTAGCAGCTGAAGTGGCTGATGATTATGAGCTGGTCCATAAAAATTGGTTTGATTTCTAGAATCAATTTCAGTCCATGAGGGATAGAAATTGGGGCAAAGAGAAATCCTCACTTGGAAAGGGAAAGGTAGACGTAGATCTCAGTGAAGATCATAAGCATAATTTACCACATGGTAAAAAAGAGACCCTTGAGGGAGACAAAGAAGTTAAAAAGCTCCAGTGTTTTCATTGTAATAAAGTGGGTCACACAAAATCACAGTGTTGGTGGGCTAGGAGAAAGCCAGATATATGGAAACCGGACAGGCCTGGAGATTTTGTTGGACTAGTAACAAAAAAGCACAAGGGAAATTAGACAACTGCCTCAGAGTTTACAAGATGTTTAGAAGGTGATTAAGGAGGAAGTGCTTTAAAAAACTACATGCAAGGGTAAAGTTTATTCACACAAGCCAGGAGCAGTCGGTAAGGAGGTTACAATATTAAGGGACACAGGATCCTCTCAGTCTTTAATGCTGGAGCATGAAGAGATATGTACTCCTGACAGAGTATTGCTAGAAAAGGTACTGGTAACAGGAATTCACAGTGAAATAAAAAGCGCTCAGTTATGTAAAGTGAGGCTAGAGAGTCTAGAGAAGAGTGGAGAATTTATGGCAGGACAAACTCTCAGCTCCAGGAATACAATTTGTCCTTGGAAATGATATAGCTCATTCACTGGTAGGTGTGCTGCCTACTCTAGTTGAAAAGCCAGTGGAGATGCAGGCAACTGAAGACATGGAGAATGGTTATCTAGGAATTTTCCCTGACTGTGTGATCAAAGATCACAGAGGCACACACTGATGCAGGATGGATCAAAAGGCACAAATAAGGAAACTGACATAGTATTAACCAAGACTAGTTTTGATCAGATAAGTGGCACAGAGCAGGAGCAAACTGGTAAATGTGCAAGCATCTTTGGCTCTGCTGAGCTGATTGAATTACAGCAGAAAGATGAGAAAACAGTTGTATCAAAGGGCATTTACAGAGAAGGGGAGTGAATGCATTTCTGTGTTATGACTTAACAAATGATGTCTTAATGAGGAAATGGAGACCATATACATTCAAGCAGATGAGAAATGGGCAGATGTTCATCAGATTGTTTTGCCAGTAGGTCATAGAAAGGAAGTACTGCAAGTGCTGCATGAGCATTTAGGGGTGAGGAAAATACAGACTAAAATACAAAGATATTTTTACTGGCCTGGACTACACAAGGACGTAGTTGAATTTTGCCAGACATGTCATACATGTCAGCAAATTGGAAAACCACAGGCAGTAATAAACCTGCACCTTTAATACATATTGCAGCATTTGAGGAACCTTTCACAAGAGACTTAATGGATTGTGTAGGTCCCCTACCTCAAACAAAAAGTGGGAATAAGTATTTATTAACAATGATGGATGTGTCGACTAGATTTCCAGAGGCAGTACCATTATGCAATATCAGATCAAAAAGGGCTATAAAAGAATTACTCAAATTTTTTACAAGATACGGACTACCACTCGAGATCCAGTCAGATCAATGGTCAAACGTCACATTCAAACTATTCAAGGAGGTTATGGATAACTTAGCAATAAAACAATTCAAATCTACTGTGTCCCATCCAGAATTGCAGGAAATGAGAGAGGGATGGCATCAAACATTAAAAACCATGCTGAGCGCTTATGGTCAGAATTATCCAGATGATTGGGATAAGGGAGTTCTGTTTGTACTTTTTGCAATCAGAGATGCAACAAAGGAATCGACCAAATTCAGTCCATTTGAATTAATTTTTGGGCATGAGTAAGAGGACCATTAAAATTGATTAAGGAGAAATTAGTAAGTCAGAATTCAGACACCACCCATTCAGACTATGTGTCAAATCTTAGAAAACGATTACATAGATCTGGAGAGTTGGCTAGACAGCATTTAAAAGTATCACAGCATACAATGAAATAGGAAGCGGATAAGAAATCACTAATTTGCAATTTTGCAATTGAGGATAAGGTATTGGTGTTACTTCCAGTAACAGGTGAACCTTTAAAGGCAAGGTTTAGTGGACCATATCAAATCACAAAGAAATTGAGTGAGGTGAACTACTTGATAAGGACTCCAGACGGGAAGAAATCTCACGGAGTGTGTCATGTGAATATGCTCAAAAGGTATTTTGATAGGGAAGGGAAGCAAGAGGAGAAGGTGTTAATGATTACAGTACAGAAGGAAGAACCAAGTTCAGAGGATTCCGAATTGGACATTCCCCAAATCAAATTGGACAATGAGGAAGTTGTCAAAAATTGGGATTAATTATTGAGTTACCTTCCACAAGCAAATTGAAATGACCTAAAAGAGTTATTACTATCGCATGGGGAGATATGCGGAAATAAACTGGGAAGTACTAACCTAATTGTGCATGATGTAGAGATAGGAGATGCTGTTCCAATTAAGCAACATCCTTATATGCATAACCCTCTAAAGTTGGCACAAGTTCCGAAGGAGATAGAGCGCCTACTCCAAGATGACATTATCAAAGTGAGTTACAGTGACTGGAGCTCACCCATAGTCATGGTACCAAAGCCAGATGGTACCTAACAGTTATATGTGGACTAACGCAAACTCAACGCCAATGCATATTAAATTCCACAGTTGGAGCATTGTGCCAAAAAAGTGGAATAAGCAACTTCCATTTCTAAGTTGGACTTGCTCAGAGGCTACTGGCAAGAGAGCTAAGGCACTTTGAGCTTTCCTAACACCAAATGGACTATATCAGTTCAAAGTCATGCCATTTAGTATGAAAAATGCTCCAGCCGCATTTCAGAGACTGACTAATAAGGTAATTGCTGGATTACCCAACTGTGTAGTGTATATTGATGACCTGGGTGATTTTTAGTCACTCTTGGAAGGAACATTTACAGCATTTATCAGACTTGTTAGATTGACTTCAGAAGGCAGGTTTGGTGGTAAACCTCGCTAAAAGTGAATTTGCCAAATCCCAAGTCACCTTCCTGGGCCATGTTGGTGGACATGGACAAATAGCCCCATGGGATGCAAATTTGGGGCATTTCCCAAACCGCCAACAAAAAAAGCAGTTGTACAGTTTCTGGGATTGAATGGATTTTACCTCAAAGTTTGTGCCAAATTTTAGCAGTGTGGCTGCTCCACTCACCAAATTGCCAAAAAAGGGCAAGAAGTTTCAGTGGACATTGGACTGTCAAAAGGCATTTGACAGCCTAAAAACTGTGTTAACCACTGCCCCAGTGTTAACCACACCAGATTATGCAAAGCCTTTCAAGGTGGCTATCAACACCAGTGATGTGTGTATCGGTGCAGTGCTCCTGCAGGAGGATAACGAGGGAATAGAAAGACCCATCGGGTATTTTTCCAGGAAGTTGAACATTCATCAACAGAAATATTCAATGTGAAGAAACAGACTTTAAGCTTGGTGTTGGCATTACAACATTTCAGTATTTATATTACCGGCAATGCATCTGAGACAATCATACACACTGATCACAGCCTATTGACATTAGTGGGAAAACTTAAGGACAAAAATGCCAGACTGTTTAGATGTAGAATGTTTTTGCAGCCATTCAATTTAACAATTGAGCTTGTGGCAGGTCGCGAAAACATGATTGCCGATACGTTATCGAGACTCGAACGAGATATGGAAGCGTTCGGTGGTGGGGGTACCATGACCTGAGTTTGCATGTGGTTGTGCATGTTTGCATGTTTAAAGTTAGTATAGTGTATATGTATGTTTAGATGACTAACTGGGTTTTTAAAGGATTAAAAATGAGGTCATTTTGATATTGATGATTCTTTTTTCTCAAGGTGTCACAAAGATAGTCCCTTTTTTTGTCTAAAATCTGTTCCTTGGCTCAAGGATGCTCTGTCCTTGATTTTTGAGAGACCTTTTGTTTATATGTAAACAGATGAAATTTCAGGCCAAAGTAGCCATGTTTTAGAAGTGACCAGTATAATGAAAGGGGAGTGGTCAGCTCCCTTGTTGAGCTGAGCAGTTTAGTTCAGTCCAGAACGGCTTTGGAGTTCAACAGTGAATTGTATGGAAAATTTCTCTCTTCTGCCCTTCTAATTTAAACCTGCTAGCAGCTGACCCTTTTTTGTACTGTATTTTAGAGGGGGTTTGCTTATTGGTACTGAAGTGTATATTCAGAACAGCATACTTTAGTCTACTTTGGATAGACTGAGTTCTGTAGGGGATCTTTATTCTGTTCTTTGTGTTTCATTGTGTAATTTTGTGAATACATTTTTTTGTCTGTTTTAAACCTGGTAGTCAACCTCACTCACTGAATCCAGGTAACTTTCACTGTACACTTACCGAAACAAATTGCAAAGTTATGGTCTGGGCTGCCTGCTTAAGAATGTTTTGAGTGGTCTGGCCTAGTCCATAACACCAGGGTCTATAGGTTTTGCAGTATCCAGTGTCTTTAGCTGTTTCTTGATGTCATGTGGTTGAATGAAATTGATTGAAGGCTGAGATGGATCATCCATCTGAAGATGCTATAAATGCTCTGTCCTTTGATGTTTTAACATTTGAAGTAATGTTGCAAAGATACCAGTTACTCGGATTTCCAAGTCAGATGAATAAGCAGACAAGCTGTGAGGAATGTCCAATAAAGAGCACCATTTCACTGTCGGTATATCTGAGCCTTCACATCTATCATAAGGTAGCATCATGTTATTCCCTGACACAATGTGGTATAGAAACATCCTTGTCTGTATAAATAATTCCTACATACACAACCTTATCCCAATGCATTTTACAAAACTAAAGTGTTCAGACTACATTGTGGGGGTCCAAAAGTGGGTGCTGGAAAAGCACAGCAGGTCAGGCAGCATCCGAGGAGCAGGCGAGTTGATGTACGAATATAAGCTCTTGATTAGGAGTGTTGACGAGCTTAGATTGACATTCCTGATCAAGATCTTATGCTCGAAACATTGGCTCTCCTGCTCCTGATCTCCAGCATCTTCAATCCTCACTTTCTACTACATTTGTGGAGGTGAAATTCTGGCAATAATTCTGGCACACTGACAGTCACCCCCCCCCTCCCCCTCCCAAACAAAGCACCCTTCAATCATAGGTCATATCCCGGCATACTTATAGTTCAGTGCACAAAAGACGCAGCTCTGAAACAACATTTTCCAGCATCAAATATGAAATGTGATCCAGAATTCCCAAGCCCCCAGGTGTCTCCTTTAAGTTAGTGACTCATTACAACTGTGAGCTGAAGTGACATGGAGGCAATTTGTGGGAACAGATAATGTTATGATTGCTTGGTGCTTTAATTTGTAATGTTCATTCTTGAACAATGGAAAATCTGAAGATGAAATGTAATTTGATAATACTTGGTTGGCATTACTGAAACAGTGGATGTGTAATTACCATTATTGTCCCTAGAAGGGCCTCAAATTCAAACAATCCCCAAGGAAAATAACTTACTACTCCCATTCTGCATGTCATGCCAGCCACTTCGTATCATTGTTGCACAGTTGACTTTGGATCAAAGATGGCAAAGGTTCAACCTTGTGTCCTTGGGATTGTCTTGCAGGCTTCTCCTGAGATCCATGATAATTCCCTCAACAGGGAACAGAAAGTTCTACCCATTGTGTGGCTTCATAAAAAAGGGAGACAATTCAGAAAGTAAGGTTTAGGAGAAGGGGGATAAATTAAATAGTTAGGCAAAGGTCTCACTTTTCATTTCCAGAATATTCTGGAATCCACAAATCCTAGAAGGAAGAAAATGTCCAGGAATTCAGATTTTCATTCTGGGGGTTGGGTTGGGGGTAATATGTTCTCTGAGAAACATAATGTGACCCTGGAAACAAAAACACAGGTGTACAGTTGTGGCAAAGACTGGATAAAAGTCTTATCTTGGTGCACCAACACTTTTCTGGTTTTAAAACATTAAATAAAACATAAGCATTTCTCCAGCCCTCACCACCCAGTCCTCTACACATTGCCGAGGCCTCATCCGTGCCAATCTATACCACAGAAAGTCTAATGGTCCCTTCTCCCCTCTTTGTAAACCTATTTCATCAAACCATGTACTGTGGCCCTTCATATTCTCATGGCAACTTGCACACCGAACCACCCCAATGTCTTTTGTGGCCCCAATGCCAAAATAGTGTCAACTTCACACATCAACCTTTTCCTTACAACTTCCAAATAATCCAGTATTCATCCTGGGCAGACCACATGACCCTTGCTGAAATTAAATAAAACAAAAATCCAGTGATTGCAGGTTTTATTGAAAAATACTACTCATAAAAAGCCCATCACTACATTTACATTCCTTCAAGTACTTAATTCCTTCTAAGACATTAATTTTCCTGAAGTGTTTAATTCTTTCTGAAGCCAAGTACTTCCTTCAAACACTTTACCCTTTAAAATAACAGATATCATCTATAACAACTTGAAGATGTTGATGAAACTGTGAAATGGGAAGCGCACACACTGATATGGAAAGGTATGAAATCAGAAATAATCCAAGAAAAATAACCTTCACCCTCCATGTGGTTTTCAACAATTTAAAATATTGGAGTTTCAAATGCCTTTACAACTTGACAGTCACTTTTGACAGTTGCTTTTAAGAGTTTCAAAGAGCTTGACTGTTTCAATAGTTTGTCCAGTTTTTATGCATATTCGTGTACAGTTTTAATAATTTTGCAAGGTTGATTACCAGCCTTAAAGGGCAACTGACCTCCACCAAAGGTATTCCAAGACCACATCCAAAAAGGTGCAGCTATTATGGACTGGGCCAGAGCCCCTCAAAACATTTCAAGAAAGTAGCCTGGACCCTAACTTAGCTCGTTGTTTTAACCAGGTGTAAGTGAATATTCCAGGAGTGATGTAGCTGGCCTAACCACCTTGTTTTAAGCAAATCAGAATTTATTGACAAGATTGCCAAATGAAACGGAAACAAAGAGAACAGAATACAGAATAACTTAATCTATCCGAAAACCGAACAGACTATCCCAACTTAATGATGCTGTTCCAAATTCCTGCAACAATTCCCATAAACACCCCTTGGCCCAAAAGGAAAAATCAAAAACAGGGTTTTCTGAGAGAGAGAGAGAGAGAGAGAGAGAGAGATGGCAGAGCGTTTCAGCATGGAACACCTTCTTCCATGGAGCTGTTTCTTTGACCAGTAGCCTCACAAAACTGACTGCTTGCTCTGAACAGCTAAACTAAAATCAAAACAAACCAAACCATGGAACAACTGAGCTGGGAGAACTGACCACTCCTCTCTGATTGCACAAGTGTGTTTTTCTTAAATTTGGAAGCCTTTTTCCTGATGCAGTATCTGTTAGGTATAATCAAATTGGCCCTAAAACCCTTCAAACCTAGATATCCCAGAACCTATGCCTTCATGATTGCTCTGCAAAAAACCAAGGACAACTTAACCTTGTTAAAGGAGCAGCATCATCACATTACACCTCTCCAAAGAACTCTGAAAAACTTAAAGCTTGGTTCTTACTATGTCTAACATGTACATTAGTGTTCCTTCCTGGCTAATGAAAATCAGGTAAAAGTAGAGGCAGCTACCATGTCACATGGACAGCTACTTCCATGGACTATGACTCTACAATTTAAAATCCTTCCCAATTATTACCACCCTCTCCAACTCCCCAACAAAATGGTGAGGCTGTGTACAGGATTTGAATTTGTGGAATTAGTCCTCTATATAACTTTTGCAATGACAGAGAAGTTATCTATCATTATGCAAATTCAGACCAAAGTGGGAAAGGAACTATTTAGTAGCTTATTGCCTTTGAAAATGGATATAGTGCCAGGTATGAATGGAATAAATTCCAAGTTGAAGAGAAGCATGGGAGGAAACAAATAGAGCCTCTGACCAGTCTTTTCTAATTCTCTCTGGCAGAATGTTCAAGGACTGTTAAATTGTGCTACTACTACTGAAGGGAGAAAGGGATGGACCAAGAAATTATAGCCTCAGTGTTGGGAGAATTTTTAGAATCAGTTTTCAGATATTATAAACCATTCTTTAGTAAGGCATAAATTAATTAAAGGCATTCAGCAAGGATTTTCCAAAAAAGTCCACATGGGAGGGTGCTCTGGAAGGTTAGAATTGCATAGAATCCAGGGGAGGGCTGACAAGTTGGATGCACAATTGGCTTGATGATAGGAAGCAGAGGATTATACTGGAAGGATGCTTGTCAGATTGGAGGCCTGTTACTAGTGGAGTGCCTCAGAGGTCGATACTCAGCCCATTGCTGTTTGTTATCTGTATCAATGATTTGGATGTGAATGTACAAGGCATGATTAGTAAGTTTGCAGATGTCACTAAAATAGGCGATATTGTGGACAGTAAAGAATGTTATCAGAAATTGCAGCGGAATCTTGATTGGCTGGGGAAGTACGCCGAGAAATGGCAGATGGAGTTTAATATAGATAATTGTGAGGTCTCGCATTTTGGAAAGTCAAATCAAGGCAGGAGTTTCATGGTGAATGGAACGGCCTTAAGGAGCATAGTGGAACAGAGGGAGCTTGGGGTCCAGGTTCAGGATTCTCTGAAAGTGGAGTCACAGATAGACAGAGCAGTGAAAAAGGCTTTTGGCACAGTGACCTTCATCAGTTAGGGCACTGAGTATCGAAGTTGGGAAGTTATGTTGTAGTTGTACAGGACGTTGGTGATGCTGCACTTGAGTATTGTGTTCAGTTTTGGTCATCTTGCTATAGGAAGAATGTTAGTGAACTAAAAAGATTACAGAAGAAATTGACAAGGATGTTGCAAGGATACATTGGTCTGAGTTATAGGGAGAGGCTGGAGAAGCTAGGACATTTTCTTTAAAGTGTAGGAGACTCAAGGGGGGATCTTATAAAAGTGTATAAGATCATCAGAGGCATGGATAGTTTTTTTCCCAGGGTTAGGGAATTGCAGACTAGAGGGCATCAGTTTAGGGTTAGGGGGGAAAGATAAAAGGGAATCTGAGGTGCAACGTTTTTACACAGAGAGTGGACACACATGGAATGAGCTGCCAGCGGAAGTGGTTGAGGCAGGTATATTAGCAACAGTTAAAAGGCATTTGGACAAATACATGAATAGGAAGAGTGCAGAAAGATATGGGCCAAATGCAGGGAAATGCTGTTAGCATAGGTGGACATTTTGGTCGGCATGGACCGGTTTGGGCCAAATGGCCTGTCTCCGTGATGTAGGACTCTATGACTTTCTATGACTAAAAGGCTATTTGTGACTAATTGGATTAAATGTTGTGTGGAGATAAGAAAGTCAGTCTATATACTCAACTCAAGGCCCTAATTGGCAGTCTGGTCAATAAGGAAGACTCAGGGTATCCAAGGTCAGAAGGATAGTGGATCCAAAATTAGCATGAAACAAAGACAAATGGTTGATTTGTTTTCTGTGATTGGAAGGCTGTTTCTAAGGCTTTTTTGGAGTTAAGTTCAAAGTTCCCTGTATTTTGTAGTCCGTATGTCAATACTTCATATTGAAATGTGGGGAACATAATTAAGAAGTTTACAAATAATACAAATATTGACCATACGGTTGATAGTGAGGAAGGAAACTGTAGACTGTAGTTAGATATCAATAGATTAGTCAGGCGAGCTGAAGAATGACAAATGTAATTCAATCCAGAGAAATGTGAGCATTTGTGAGGGGGAAAGCAAGGGAATGCAGAATAAAAGGTAAGATTGCAAAATGTATAGAGGAACAAAGGGACCTTAGAGCGGTGGTCCACAGATTCTTGAACATAGTAGCACGCATAGATAAAGCATTTAAGAAGGTATACAGGATTGTCCCATTTCGTCAAGTCATAGAATGTAAAAGTTTGGAGGTGAACTATATAAAAAAAACTAGTCAAACCATGAGAACTGCAAATCATTCTGGCCACCAAATCACAGAAGGTTGCGATCACACTAGAAAGAAAACAGAGGAGATTTGGGAGAGTGCTTTGTGGATTTGAACATTTTAGCTCTGAGAAAAGATTGCATGAGCTGGAGTTGTTTTCACGAGAATGGAGGAAGCTAAGTACATGTTTAGTTGAAGTCTATAAAATTATGAGGGGCGTAAATCAAGTAAATGAGGAAGAATTATTTTCAATTAACAGGGAGGACAATAACACAAATAGCAGAATGATAAGCTTAGGCAGTTAAGAATACTTTCTAGCCCAAAAGAGTGTCTAGAATTTAGTGCTACTAGAGAGAGAACACATAATTTTTAAAAAATACTTGGACATATGCTTTGAAGTTCTTTAGGCTATAGGCTGTGCACCAAAACTTGAACTTGTGACTATACTGAACAGTTCCAGATTGACAAAAGGATTCGCCTGCTCATCGGATGCTACCTGACCTCCTGTGCTTTTCCAGAACCCCACACTCAACATTATACTGACAGTTTTTTTTTTGGCCAGCATAGATACGTTAGATAGAATGACCTCCTTAGCATCACCTTCACACTTTTTTACTTGTAGAACCAAGGAGAGAATCCATGACCTCCTGACAATACACATGTCATTTATTATGTTTCATTCTTAAGCCACTGCCCTTCTCACTGCCCATTATAAGGAGACAATGCACAATGCATGTTCTGTCCATTTGCACCTGAATGCTGACCAGAGTCCCACAAACAGAACCATGCTTTTATCTGAGCATTTAAGCACTTCCTCTGTGACTACATTTACAATCTAACCTGAATTTTTCATCAGGAGGTTCTTGGACAAGTCGATATCCTTCCTCATCAATTTTCAACTGCTGGATTGATCCCCACCCATCCCCATCTCTTTATCAGGCACAATATGGCAGCCATGAGTTGAGTTCCTTCACAATAAGTTTCTTTCTCACTTTTCCAAGATCCAAGAAGTTAAAGCAGAATTTGATAGGATATTGCCACGTTCCTGACCTGAGGCACTTTTCACAGCCTTACATATCCCGCTCCCACCTCCTCCTGGCAGTTAAAATTGTATTTTGGATGTCGCCAGGGGGCTGCTTTTTGAGGAGAAAAAGAATTATTGTATCAACTGCACATACTTTAATTTTTGAAAATGAATTATTAAATAAATACAAAAACAATTCATTAATTTTCTAACAGATCTAGCTTGACCTTAGAAACTACTCAACCACTAAGAATTGCTTACAGAATACCAAACATTGTTTCATTATTTAAAGTCTGGTTGTGCCACTTTATATTCTGAATGAATCATAAACATTCAGCCTCTGGCTCTCCATTTACCAATGTATTTTTGTCCCTGCAGAATTACTCAGTCACAACCTCACCTGGGCTGTTGATATCCTTGTCCCCACTAAAACCATTACTAGCTTTCAATCTGGTCATTCTCCCTAATCTCACCTTACTTAAATTCAACGAATACACACTTGAGTGATGGTCCAATCATTCACCAGCATAATTGAGTTCCTCTCCCTTTGCCCAAACTAATCACTATTCCGCAGAATCCTGCAGCATCTTGCTGAAATGCAAAAATAACCCTGGCTTCTCTTCTTCCTTACAAGTAATTGTTTTAAACTTTCCTACATGCGTTGTGTAGTTACCTTTGTTTGCACTGAATTGAAATCATGTACAAGTGTCAGTCCTAGTCTCCTACGGTCATGTGACTCTACTATGAGGCATGTGCACTGTAGGCAGACATTTTGAATTTACTTCAATAAACCTCAGTGTTAACTCACTGTTGTGCTGTTACATTTCATCAGGGTCTGAGTGATGTGGGCTATGGTGAGATGTGTAGCAAAATTGAATGAAAAGTCTGTTGTCTGGACATAGGGACGAACTTGCTTTTATGCTTTTCACAAGCACAAGGAGAGATCTTCACAGCAAGATGTCAACTGACAGGGATAGACACTGATAAATGTCTTGTTAATGCCATAACTTGTTCATTAATATTCAACTTCCTATCTTTACCAAACTCACAAAACAAGTTTGACACCTGTAAAAGAGTGAGTATCTGCCAGATTCAGCACATTGATTGTTCTGAACCACCTCCATGTTGGAATCTGGATATGAAAATCTCAAGGCACACTCCATCGCCACTAACTACATGCACTCTGCATCCAGTCATTGGCATCTAACATGTGCCAGCTCTAGCAACCCTTATGGCAAATCTCTGATCCACTTCTCCCTTTGCCCAAACTAATCACTATTCCATAGATGTTTCTGTATTTCAGTGCTGCATCTTACTGAATGGGTGCACAAGCATGTACTGGTATAGGCTGCATCTCTGGGATTTTTGCTGACTGTCACAGTGCTTACTCACTTTGATCCTACTTGCATGCTCACAATATCCATGTCTTGTATTGCCTTGCCTTTTTGCAGTTTGCTCTCTCAGGTAGAGATGGGTGCCTCATATTACTGTGAGTACTGCCATTTAACACAGACACAAAGCCAGGAAGCTTGTCATAGCTGACAGCAGGTCTCAATGCTGTCAAGGAGCATGGCTTTCATTCAGTCTCCAATACCTATCCAGGTCATGCTCGGGGTGGTCAAAGTCTTGATCCACTCCTCATAATGGGTAAAATGTCGAATGACAGTCAGCACCACTGTCCCAACCCACTATATAATGGCCTACAATTAAGCAACACCTCAATTTAAAATTCCCATTCTTGTTTACACATTCGTCTACAGCCTCATTCATTCCTGTCTCTGTAATCTCCTCCAGCTCAACAACCTTTGTAATCTCTGTGCTCTTTCAAATCTGGTGCTTCTGCATACCTAATTTTAATTGCTCCACCGTTGGTCAAAACTCTTCAATTCTCTTTCCAAAGCTTTCCATCCGTCTATCTCTTTCCTCTTTGAAGGTGTTCCCTGAAACCTACCTCTGTCCCCAATGTCATTTGTCTCAAAGTCACTTTTATTTGGCTCAGTGACATGTTTTTGACTAATAATTTAATGACAATTTCTAAGGCATCTCACAAACACAAGTTGTTGTAAGCCAAAGATTATGTTGGTTTGGAAAAGGCATAGTTTAAGAATACAATTCACACTTTCCTGTTGATGCAGGGATAAAGCTCCATAGGTGTCTATTCCTTGAGCTTTGAAAGTGAAACCTACCCTCCAGCCTTTATCAGTGTTGCTCATTAACAATCTTCCAGGAGCCACTCACACGTTGCCTTGGTAATTGAAACTCTAACAATCCCCAGTTGGAGGGGGTTAAAGTTAGTCCAGAGTCTCCTTCAACTGTTCATATCCTTACTTCTCTGCAGCAATAATTGATGCTCAGTGTGATAGTAAATATTACAATACCTCTGTGACAGTTTATTTGCTTAGAATTATGATTATACATTTATAATTTTCAATGATGCTCTTCTATTATTTCTATGTGTCTCATCCTTGTGTGCTTCTGATTAGGCATAATGAGTATAAGATGGTTTATACATTCATACAGGAGTCACCATTATCGTTAATTGGGTAAGTCTGCACATTGAATCCATGTTTCAAAACGTGAGATGATGTATTTTTACAAATCTACCCGCAGTGGAGATGGAGAAATCTTTAACAAAAAAAAACAAAGAACTCAGGTGCTGAAAATCAGAAACAAAAACAGAAATTGCTGGAAAAAATCAGCATGTCTGGAAGCATCTGTGGAAAGAAAGCAGAGTTAACGTTTCAGGTCCAGTCCTGAAGAAGGGTCACTGGACCCCAAATGTCAACTCCACTTTCTCTCTACAGAGGCTGCCAGACTTGCCGAACTTTTCCATTAATTTCTGTTTTTGTAGGTGGTGGAGAAGTCTTTATTTGCTTAACATAGTAGAAAGAAAAACTTAAGAGAAAGTTATTGGAGTGCCATTAGTTTTGAGTTAATCATTACTACACAATAACCTGTCCAAGTCCAGAGATCCAAAGTCTGGGAACACCAAATGTCCAGAGATAGTGGATCCAAGCAAATCTGACTCACCGTTAGACTGTTTGGAGCTGCAGCAATTTGAGAGGGCATGTGCTCACCTAACCTTAGTAATGAGGCAATGGGGAAATGTGGTGACTATGAAGTATTGTGAAGTGCAGCACAAGGGTTACAAAGCCACTTTGTTTATCTCTGCATACTGTTTCTATTCCTCCCTGTCTATTTTCTCCCTCTTTTTATTTCCCAATCAGTCTCCTATCGACTTTCTCTGTCTCTGTCTGTTGATCTCTCGCTCTCTCTATTTTGCCATCTCCCTCTCTCTCTCTCTATCTTTTGATTTTTCTTTCTGACTGTCAGAGTGGAAACTTGGAAGATCTAGTATTTAGATAAGCACACCATTTTTTAATAGTGCTTTACAATGCTTTATCACTATTTCATGTTTCAGTTAAATATTTAAATCTACTGTGAGTTCTGATTCATACACTTATGGTTAAGATTCTAATATCATTCTGTAATCCGGAGAATTCTAAAATCCAGAAATGACACAGTCAAAAGCATTCTGGATTAGATGCATTATAGTGTAATTAAACTTGTTACAGCAATCTTTAGTTGTCCTCTTCTGTTTTGCCTGTGTTCAGATATATTTGTATGGCAGAGAGGCATTTCTATAGTTTGAATAATTTGAGTCACTTTTAATTAACCAGCAGCAAGCTTTTGTGTATCTAAAATAATAACATTTATTTTTATTATTCACACATTTGACCTGGAGGTAAATGGAAATGTGATGTCTCACTCACCTGCACTATTACACACATATAAAGATTAAATATAGATAAAGCAGAAACATATTTATAAAATGGGAACGTAACAGTTTTAGGTAAGTTACCACGAGCTACCTTTAATTCAGTTACTTATATCCTATTTTATGTTTTGGTCATTTGTACAATAGATTAGTAGCTAGTTTTAAAAAAAAATTATATTGGTGTTGTTATTATATTGTAAAGTGGAAGACACTAGTTTGTATTATTTTTGTAATTTTGTAAAAAATGTTTAAAATCTTCTTTCTTAATAAAAATATCTATTAAAAAATCGCATAGACAGTGTAATTAAAGTTTTCAGTATCACATTACTCAGCCCCTATTTTGGGGTAGGCGTCATGGTTTTTAGGTAAGTCATTATTTTGGCTGAAGTGAAGGTCTTGAAAATACAGAGATTTTTCAGGAACTGCAATGATTCCCATGGTTGATCTGCCAAGGAGGGATTCTCTCTGTAAGGTTTAATAAACTTTCTCATGCTATCAAACCAAACTTGCATCATTAACTACTTAAGCTAATGGCACCCTTCTCATCCAATGCTACATTAATTTCCCCACTCATCAATAGCAGATATTGTCATCACTGACCAGATATTCCAGGATCCCTTCTGTCAAGGTTATATTTAAAGGCAACTGTGCACTCAGCAAAGCCAACAGTCTCCACTCTAGGGCAAAATCTTTCCACACCTGCTGCAGAACCCAGGACGCCATCTTTCTCTGGAACAGCAGCTTCATCTCACACTTACCATTTGTAAAAGTGTGGTATCTCACGCTGTTTGTGATACCAATATATATTTAGATTGATAGGTGCAGAACTCCTTTCAAGCTACCAGATCCATCTGACATCTCTTGGTTTGTCCTCTTTCATTTGTATTAATAAGCCCTGAACCATCCCTACCATTCACTTCAATCAAGGCTAATCTTTATTTCAATTCCATTTTAGCTCCAAATCCCTTGCTTTGCCTCATAAAACTCTCTTACTTAGTCTTGAAAATACTAACTGTTCCACCAAACAGATCACGCAGGCTGTTTCCATCCCAAATTAACATTGGACAAAAGCTCCTTTACTGATGAATGGTTCCATTCAATGGTTCTCTGATCTCAGAAAATGGTACATGATGATACATAATGTACTTGATACAAAGTTAAACACACAATTTGTATACATAGTTCACAGTCATAGTCTCTTAGATTGAAGGACACAGATGGTTATTGCGAGCCTACAATAGTTTGCTTGCTGCTCACCAATATTGACAAACTATGAATTAAAAGCATCAGTGATGTCATTTGAACCTGACCCAGGTTTGAACCCCAATGCGGCAGATGGTGGAATTTGAATTCAATAAAAATCTGGAATTATGAGTCTAATGATGACCATGAATCCATTGTCGATTGTTGGATAAACACACCTGGTTCACTAATGTCCTTCAGGGAAGGAAATCTGCCATTCTTACCTGGTCTAGCCTACAAGTGACTACCGACCCACAAGCAATGTGGTTTACTCTCAGCTGCCCTCTGGGTTATTAGGGATGGGCAATAAATGTTGGCCCAGCCAGTGATGCCCTCAGCCCATGAATTAATTTAAAAAAAACAAATTTGCACATGAGAAAACGTATTTCACAGAATCTTTTATACAGATTATCCTGGCTACTTAGATATAAAACAAGATTCTATATCACTGCCTTCAGGAAATAAGTAAAGCTTCTAAATGTTTAATTTTAGTCACCAGTTTAAACTATTATTTAACAAAAACATTAACAATGAAACTAAATGGTCACTTTAGTATTCATAAGATCTAAGGAAGACTCTAAAGACCATTAACCAAATTACTCAAGCACTATTCTAGACACAATGCAAGCCTAAATTTAAGTAAGCATGACAAACTTTAATTAAAGATCCTTCAAAGAAAAAACGTTCTTTCTATCGAGTCATTTTGCAACCATCAAAAATGCAGCATTAAATAGGATGTAAAACCTTTGGCGATCAGGGAATAATTTTCATGAGATAGACTTGAGTCCAAACACATAGTGGAAAAAATCACCAATATGACATTGTTTAATTATTAGTGTCATAGTTTTGTTTCCATACTGAAAGTCAGAAAATATTTGACGAAGATTGAAAAGGCCAAGGAATTTAGTAGATGGAGAAAACATACTCCACAATTAATTTAAAAGTAGGTCAATTACATGGGCACTAGATTTATAACAATTTCATTAACAGATTAACAATTAACACAGTATTATCCTTTGCCAGCATTAGCTCCACTCCAGAGATACCTACTTATCTATATTTCCCAGCACTCTCTCCATGCACATTAATATTTTTCTTCAAATATTTACCTACTCCTTTCTTAAATATCGCAATTACCTTGTCATCCATAACCTTTTATTTATGGTGCCTTATTCCTCATTCAACAACCAATGGAATAATAATATCCTCATTATTAACTTTTAAAACAATTGAATACTTCTATTAAGTTTCTCCTTAATCCTTCATACCCAGTTTATGCTATCATAGCTTTCTATGCTCTTGTGACAACTATAGCTTCTTACTTCAATGCAGTGAATCCAAATTGTGCACTTTTGATGGTTCCAATATCCTTTCAGAGATGTCATATCAAATATCACAGCCTTTCAACTCTGCTTAATCAATATTTATCATCATTTCTTTTGTGTGTAACAGAAAGCAGATTATTTATACTTATATATACTGTAAATTGATCTCAGGAACCAATGTGTTACGTGTTGGGCACTGCTGCTTTCACTTCTAAATTTTAGTGTCACATGAAGCATGTGTCACCTCTGAAAGTTAACAGCAACCGATCATCACAATTTCCTATTTAGGTTTCAACGTTCAATCAGAAGAACTCCTGAGGAAATTCCTAACCATTAGTACCATGTTTTACATTATCCAAGAGCAATCATTTGAATGTTATCAGTGCTTAGAACACTTAATGATCTTCATGTACAATACAATTCAAAATATTTTGAAATAGAAGAGATAGAATTAGCTAGAACCATTTCCTTGCTTTATCGTTCAGCTGTCTTACAAAAATAATACTTTCATTTCCATGGAGAAAGCGTGTAATATCACATTATTTGCAATAGTGACTTGGAAACATACTAGTAGTAAAATGCAGGCTTAGGGATTATTGGAATTATCAATAGCTATATCTATTAAAGCAGCATGAAATTAGAAAAGATTGTAAATGTAGTAAATATTCACCAACTATAGGGAATTGTTTAAATTTACATGTCTGTGAATTAGGTATTATCCATGTTGCACTACTGCGTTATAATCTAACTTTCGGTGCCATAATTGTTCTCAAATATAATCATTAATTAATTTCAGTGTTCCCTTCACAAAGGTCTCTGCCAATCAAACCCACTATCCCAGGTGGGAGCTCAATTATTTGTACTGTGCCAAGCTAGCATGAAGCCACCCCTGTAGCAAACTTGAAACAAAAACATCAAAAGCTTTAACTCTCATAACTGATGACAGGTTATTTGATTTAATTTAATTATGTGAATCACTGTTATGGTCCCAGCTGATAATATATCTCAGACATGTGTCATGTGGTCTGTAGAACTCTTTGCCAAACTGTTGTGGCTCAGTTAATTGCTTTGAGTTGGGTGATCTTATGAGACGTTGCATGTTAATCTGTTCCATTTCTATTTACAAATGATGTAAAGTATTCATGTTAAAACTTCAAGTGGAATAAAAAAGCATATTTTATTTTATACAAAAAGGCAGGGCAATGAGACTAATTTGAAGGACATAAAAATGAGCTAAATAACCAAGATATGTATTTAAAAATCTTAATGGTTACGTGTTTGGACAGCATGTATTAAAAATGCACAGAAAAATACTTTGGAAGGAAGAAATGCCTAAGCAGCAATGTGAGAATGAATCCAGGAGAAAGCAAGGAAAATAAAAAGATAAGAACTTCTTTTTTAAAATTGTCATGCACAACAGGAAATGATATTAAATAGCACTCACAAATTAATCATATGGTGTCAGTAAATTGTATATTCAGCACCTGAAGTTGATTAAATTTTGCATCTTGTGTTAAACCGGAAATAAATTCATTAAAGCATTTCTGCTTTATGTTGAATATAAAGCAGAAATACCAACATAAATTGTTCATTAATTCATTAAATTTTCTATTAGAATGTACAGAGGATTAATCTGTACCCTTTAATTGATGTTCTCACTAAAAGGTACACTTTAACTGCCATGTATTGCATCTCCAATTGGTTGAGAAGGGTATACATTTTGTAAAGACATTATTTGAATATGACAACATTTACCAAATCAACTAAAGCCAGAGCAAAATTGAATATAAATTTCTCTAGCAACAAAATGAATATTTGGTGAATTTTGTTCAAAATGTAAAAGGCCAAAAAGTTATAGGAAGGAGGACTAACTTTTGGAATATTGCGTGCAAATTTGATCTCCTTCCTATCGGAAGGGTGTTGTGAAACTTGAAAGGGTTCAAAAAAGATTTACATTGATGTTGCCAGGATTGAAGGATTTGAGCTAAAGGGAGAGGTTGAACAGGCTGGGGCTGTTTTCCCTGGAAAGTCGGAGGCTGAGGGGTGACCTTATAGAGATTTATAAAATCATGAGGGCATGGACAGGATAAGTAGACAAAGTCTCTTCCCTAGGGTGGGGGAGTCCAGAACTAGAGGGCATAGGTTTAGGGTGAGAGGGGAAAGATATAAAAGAGACCTGAGGGGTAATATTTTCACGCAGAGGGTGGTACGTGTATAGAATGAGCTGCCAGAGGAAGTGGTGGAGGCTGGTACAATTACAACATTTAAAAGGCATCTGGATGGGTATATGAATAGAAATGGTTTGGAGGGATATGGGCCGGGTGCTGGCAGATGGGACTAAATTGGTTTGGGATATCTGGTTGGCATGGACGGGTTGGACCGAAGGCTCTGTTTCCATGCTGTACATCTCTATACTCTATGAGTCTAAGTCAGCATAACTTTGATGCGTGATAAAACCAACTCAAAGATTATTGGCTACCATGTGCTTACTGAAAATCCCCAATAGAATGACTTGAAGCAGATTGTCTTAGGCAGACATGTAGAGGCTGAAATTCACATTGCACCAACATTCCAGCATCAGTTTGGTCACAAGTAGTTTGCATAGCCAGCTTGACCATTACTGAACCTGAATATGTTTCTGGTTCAGTCTTGCATCTTTACCTGAGTGAACATCATGAAGCATGATCTATGAATTCTATCTGCTTCTTGCTGATTAGAATAAGGTGTGTGTGTATGGAGCTGATTGGTGAAGCCATGGAGTGACTGTTGCTCAGGCAAACTGTTTCCTCAAGCCCACACATTCCTATTGCTTTTTGTCAACTCTCTGATGGCTACCTATTAAGGAACACTCTACACTCCTTTGATATCACATACTAACTCCTTCTACAGGATTATTAGCTGTAAATCCCATTGCCAGTTCTTTCTATTCCTGTATAGTGCATATTTCTCTCATCCCACAATCTATGAAAATCACCATGAAATGCGAATATTAGTGTGTGACATGCCACCAATGTCACAATTTTGAAAGGGAAGGTGAATGTAACACAAGGGAGCAGATGAAAGAAGACAGAATAGAAATATTACCATTTCATTTTTTAGAAGTAAAGACTTCAAAATATGGGGGAAGACATTAAGGAAGAGAAGTAGGAGGTCTAATCAGTTCTGAATTCAGAACACACTGACTCTTACTTTAGACTCCTTTATATTCTCACTAATGCCAACACATTTATGGAACAGCTACATTGTAGGTGAATGTGACATTCCACTAAGTTGGAATAAAGAGGTGGAAACATTTTAACTTCCTTTGTTCCCGTGGAAAAAGAAGCAGAGGTAATAACTAGTGATCAAAAGCAGCCAATATTACTTAAAGACACACTACTTATATAATGACATGATCACTCTTACATTGTAAGTGAAAATAGATCATGATAAATGTACCACTATGGGATTTTTAAAAATGCTTTATATCTAATATTTAAATCAGTACTGATTTTTTTCCAAGGATTGCACATATATTGAAAGACAGGAGGCTATTTCTCCTTTTAAAGCAACCTATTACAGTGTCTTTACCTGGGTGTTTTACATTTCTCTAAGCAACATAATCAGATTAAAAAAAATAATGAACAGTAACTATGCATTGAATTTAATCAGATAATATTCTGACCAAATAGTGTTGCTAGTAAAGCTACTGGGGAGAAAAGAGTGTTCTTCCTTAGCAGGTTTGCTGAGCTTGTCACTCTTAATGAGACTAGAAAAATGAAACTCTTCCTGCTATTAGGTAGTGCAGCTAGTTAAAGTAATCTTTCAGCAGAGGCCTAATAGTATTGAAAACTGCTGGTCACAACATGTACAAAAAGGGACTGAAGGCAGGACTTCCACTTGATCCAAGTGAGGTGATGTTGGAGTATTACTCTCAGTTACTAGGCAACAGCCTTGTGGTATTATCAGTGGTTAATCCAGACACTCGGAAATGTTCTGGGATCCAGGTCTGAATCTCACCACAGCAGATGGTAGAATTTGAATTCAATAATATGATTAGATTAGATTACTTACAGTGTGGAAACAGGCCCTTCGGCCCAACAAGTCCACACCGCCCCGCCGAAGCGTAACCCACCCATACCCCTACATCTACTTCTACATCTACCCCTTACCTAACACTACGGGCAATTTAGCATGGCCAATTCACCTGACCTGCACATCTTTGGACTGTGGGAGGAAACCGGAGCACCCGGAGGAAACCCACGCAGACACGGGGAGAACGTGCAAACTCCACACAGTCAGTCGCCTGAGGCGGGATATGAACCCGGGTCTCCGGCGCTGTGAGGCAGCAGTGCTAACCACTGTGCCACTGTGCCGCCCAATTTTTAATCTGGAATTAAAAATCTGTTGATGACCAAGAAACCATTACTAATTGTCAGGGAAACCTATCTGGTTCACTAATGCCCTTTAGGGTAGGAAACTGCCATCCTTACCGGTGTGGCCTAAATGTGACTCTTGACCCACAGATTTTACTGTGTACTTTTTAAATTTGCATTTACTCATCTCCAGGGATTTTTTGTAACATTTGCAGGAGGACTCACAGCAAGCAGAGCACCGACTCAGAAATAGCAGAGGTGTTGGTTTCACAGGAAAGCTAGTTAAGGGAGTGCATCATTGTTTGGGTTGGTGAGATACAGGCTCCAAAAGCAACCAGCAGGACTGCATTGGCAGCAGATGTATAGAGGCTTCAATGATCCTATGAAAGCAACATGGTATGATGAGTCAGTAACACCATCCACAAATAGAGGGTAAGGTGGCTGTTGGGAGACGATAAAAAAAACTTTAACTATGACTGAGAATAAGCTTTTAGTAAGTACATCAAGCATATGCACTGATTCCTTCAAATCTACCTCTTCAGTTTTGCCAAAACCAAAGAATGCTTGAATCTGCATTTTCACTGAGCGAGACAAACTCAAAGGATCTTTAAGAATGGTGAACAGGGCCAATTCTGAGGTTCTCGTCTTCATTCCTATTTCCAAAACTTTTACCAGTGCAGGATAAGGGCATGGTCATGTCCCTTCTGTCATAGAACCTCAAGACGCTCATGAAATGTGGAGCAAACCCAATCACAAGTGTGGAATCAAATAAATGCAGCCACTTTCTTCTGGAACTCTTTCATTGACCGAGTTTTTAAATAAAAAAAAATTGTGTTTTTACAATTTCAATTATTGTATCCTGTTTTTTAAGTAAAATGTGTTTTTACTGCAGTGGTCAATTACAGGGTTCTATCCTGCACAGGTAAGTCATCAGTATTGTGTAAGTGTTAATTTTTTTTTATTAATGGAGTTCTGGTTAGAATGCCATGCCTCTAAGAATTCTCGTGCGTGTCTTTGTTTCACCTGTCCTAAGGTGTGTGTGTTGTCCCAGTCAAAATGGTGTCCATCAATAAACACATCGATTTAGATCCCATCTACCTTCCCTTGAAAAAAAAGAACCAGAAATGACATCACCCACCTTAAGAAACCAAGACTATAAATAGAGAGACATATCACCAGTGCTTCACCGGAGACTCTCGCCTGGTTATGGTGACAAAACATCAGAAAACAAACCTTCCAGCTCAGTGAGCTAACTTACACACTTGTCATCAACCTGAGCTACAAATCTTCTCAAAAATTGCTGACATAATTATCTGATTTTGGAGTTTCAACAGATGTCATTGTCTGCCCTTGTAATAGTTTGTTATGACAGACAAGCTTGTTATGTATGTTTCTCTAAGTTTCAAAATGTGTAGAACAACTTATCTCAGAAAGGGCTGTTTTATGAGGCCATTAAAGATTATCTGTCTTTGTTCTGAATTCTGAATAAGGAAAGTTTCGGTTTTCAACAGTTGACTGTTTGACAGGATTTAGATTTACTTTTGCCAAGGTTTTGGAATAAGAGTGTTTTCAGTATGAAATATGTTTGAATGACAACTGTACTACATTATTATGAGTTTATTTTTTAATGTCTATTTTAAAGGATGTTGCTTATGAGTTCTGTCCATGGTGAATATTGACAGTTGAATGGCTATTGAAGATACATAAGAGAATGTGGGGTAAGACTGGATATGAAAGAGGCATGAGTGTATGGAGGAGGCATGATGAAGCATAGGGGGTGGTCATGGAAATCAAAGGTTATTGGGAAAGAACATGAAAATGGATGTGAAGAGTTTTAAATCAGCTGTGATCCTATAGAGTGGTGGAGAAGGCACAAGGGGCTGAATGGTCAACTCCTGTTCCTATTTCTTATGGGATGTAGGGAGGAGCATGAAGGAGACATGATGCAATATGGAAGCAGCATGGGCATAAGGAGGGGGTGGCCAAGGAGGGTGCTTGGGGAAGTGTGGGGGTGATGGTGGGACAGAGTTTGAGATCTTGATATTCGTGACTATGGCCAGACCAACAGTCCAGTAAACAGAGCTAGTTGTCCTAAACTGCTACTCATGTCCAATACTGTCCAAGCAACTGCGATCCTAATTTCATTCTGCTCTACCTCTTCACATCAAGAATGATGTTGATAGGGGACTTTCTAAAGGCATCAGATATACCAAATAGGGAAGATCCCTGACTCAAACTTCATGTCTTATCCATGAAAATTTGGCCCTTCATGTCTCTTTTCTTAAAGACATTATTTTACATCAACCAGTGCCAGAAAATGCTGTGCAGACCCAACATGCCTTCAAATAAATATAAAAATAAAATGCTCATTATTCCAGGCACTTCTTCCTACTGCAGCAGGTGTCTCACCTGTAAATGCTTTGGGGTTTAAAGGTAACTGATTTATGCTGGACCAGGACCTCCAACAATTTGCTAAGATCCTCAGACAGCACCTTCCAAACACATGAACACTTACATCTAGGAGGACAAGGACGGCAGAAATACGGGAACACCACCACCTGCAAGTTCCCCTCCAAGCTACTCACCACCCTAACTTGGAAGTATATTGCTATTCCTTCACTATCACTAGGTCAAAATCCTGGAATTCCCTCCCTTAAGGGATTATGGGTCAACTTATTATGGGTGGAATACAGCAGGTTCAAGAAGGCAGCTCATTACCAACTTCTCAAGGGCAACTAGGGCAATAAATGCTGATTAGCCAGTGATGTCCACAGCCCACAAATGAAGTTTTTAAAAAATCAACATCCTGCTTGCCTGATCATCTGAAAGTCTACACTCACTTCTCTGAAACATGATAGTGGTTAGATCTGAAAGATGACAGAATGTCCTTGTATTCACATTGAATCTGTCAATTCTATTAAATTATGTATATATTTTTGCAAATTATCTATGAGCAAAAATGCAAGCCCTCGGTTCTTTAGACAATGAAAAAGGTTAGAAAGAATGAAGATTAAAATAAATAACACCTGAAAAGACTTAATTTAGGATACAAAGTAAACACACTGAAATGATTGCTGGTTCTTAGATATTTTAATAACGTTTACTACATATAGGCAATGTTCTGGAGAAAATAGAAGGCATTTTATTTTCAATTGATGGCCAGAAAGACCACACAAGATGTGGTTTCATTTGAAAACAAAACCGTCCAGAAACCCTGTCTTTAATTGAGCAGGAGCAAATTGTTGATACACTGCTTTGAAGCACGTAACTCTAATAAATGTTAGGTCTGTAAAAAAGAATAGTAGTACGTAATTTTACTGCTATTCTTCTTCCCAAAATTCCACAATCAGCAGAATTCTGTGGTTGAATTTGCACCTCGTAGAATCATAGATTTATACAGCATGGAAATAGACCCTTTGGTCCAGCTCGCCCATGCCGACCAGATATCCAAACCGATCTGCTCCCATTTAGCTAGTCATCTTCTAAAGACAATTGGAGTACTAAAGGACAGACAAAGAGAATTTACATTTTGGAAACATATTATAATTAAAGATATATTTCAGAACTGAGCTCTGGATTAAATTCCCACTTACACATCAGTGCAAAATATTTTTGAGTGTGTGTTCACCTAATTGTGGAAGTGTAGCTCAGACTCGATATAATTCAAGTTGATAAAAGACAAGCAGGTCAAACCATTTCTCCCACTGCCACAATAAGAAAGCCATCTCATACTGTTTGGGAATTTTCATCAGATAGAGAATAATTCCAGTCCAGAGTGAAATGAGATTTAGAAATTGATAGTGAGGCCATTTGGAATTTTTGCACCAGTATTACAACTAGAATTTCCTGGGTATTTGTGAACAGAGAGGGCACAATTGGGGCATAAAATGGCTATGAAGTGAAAAATTCAACGAAACTCAAATGTAAGTGCAGTGCCCATGTGTTAACATTTCCTCACCTTCCAGCAATTAAGATAAGGTAAAATCACCATAGTTCCAGAGGACTATGGAGCTGCTCTTTTGTAAGAGAGAGACAACGGTTGGTTGGTGATTTTAACCTGAAGGTCAACACACTGTAGGCAAAGGGCGAGATTGAGAACGCAGGGAACTTCTAAGTGATCTCAGCTGCATGTGAATTGCAGTTGGAGTCACTTTGTATAGCAAACCAGCTGTCCAGGCAGCTGAGCTATCCAACATCTCCCTCTCCATTAACTATAGCTCACCTCGTTACAATGGCTTCACTCTAGGCTAAGAAGCTATACAAATACAGTCCCTGCAACTGTATTGCTTCAAATTGGATATAAATTAGCCCAAGAAAGTTATGCACAGCAGGTACCAAAGTAATTTCTTTGATATTTTATGCTTTTAATCTTTTCCGTTTATTCTCACTAAGAATTTATTTGGAAATTTATATTTCTCCGAATGCATTTTTATAACATCAGTTTGAATCACATTAAAATGAAAACGTTTCCACAATTGCATGGCTTTAAATCTGGTATGCCTGGTGTGCCTGAATAATAATTTGTTTATAAATTTAATATTCGTTCTTAAAGGTGTAAGTCCAATATTTTCCTTGGGGCCTGATTATTTACACTGATTTTGGCAATGATTATATCCATTTTGATGTTTTGATGTTGTATGTTAGTGAGTATGACAGATAATTTGCATGAACATTAACAATAGCCGCGAGGGCTTATGTAACTACTGGATTGCAATCCTATGAGAAACTCCAAATTTGATGCTCACAACTTCACAAAATAATTATGGATAGCAAAAGTCTCTCAGCTCAACTTATTCATCCACCCAGTATTCAAGATGTAGTCAGACTCAGTGAATCCATATTTACAATGTACAAATCCATATCTTTACAACTCAAGGTTGAAAGCAGCAGAGCATTATATTTTTGACCATGACCACCTTTTGATTTATAGTCTACAGTTTAAAATCCTATTCGCTTTGTTGATCTGCACTGGTCAAGTTTGCCTAGTAGTGAGACTCCTTCAGCTCAATCATTAACTGTTTAATTAACATTCATGAAAAGTGCATGTTGTTCAGTTTTTCTTCTGATATATCGTGTTTAACCTTTGTCTACATTAAGTAAAATTTCTGAATGTTCTGACAATCTGGACTCATCATTCTATAAGTACTGAACTCTTTGTTCTGTTATAATTTGCTCAATTTTCAATGAGTTCCTTAATCCACATCATTTATATAAAATAAGAAATAGCAATGATCTTGGCAATGCAACATCAATTCTTCTCTCAACCCTGGCCTTTAATACTATTTGTTTCCTACAACAAGTTTCTGAGCATTTCAATATTTTTTCAATGTTATCTGAGTAGGCAGTCGCACTTCTAACTTTAAGAAAATACCACTTGTTGTGGTATATTTTCAGATACCAACTCTATCGACATAGTAACTATTGCAGATATATCCACTAGAACCATCTCAGATGCCTTGAGTAGATTCACTGCCACCAGTCCTATTGGCATTAGTCTAAGTCAGTGATACTGAGTGGAGACATGAAGTCTTTGGCAGATTCAGTCTTTAAAAGACAATCTGTTTAATACACGGTATTTAAATCTACTTACATTGCATTTGAGTTATATGACAGTGCTTTCTAAGTCCTCAAGTTTAACTTAATAGTAAGTACATATTACTGTTAGGAATATAGACTTAGCACTTAATAGGAACTGAAGTAGAACCCAACAACTGGAAGACTAGTTAGCGTCACTGAGAAACAACCCTTTATGTCCTGATGGGCAGAACTTATTTCATATCAATTAACCCTCCCAGGTATGAGCTGCCTTATAAAACACAAAGGACAATCTAGTCTTGCAGGCTCTACCTCACATTCTACTGATTTGAGAGTGGTGTGTAGTACAATTGCAGCACAATGTGTCAAAGGGGCGGGGGGAACATAATCAATTCTGACCAAACATTACCCAAAAATTCACACGTGTCTGCAGATGTAAAGAACGTTTCTTTTTACAAGATAAGGTGTGCTGATATTTCTGAAACCATTGCACTATGGTTTTGTTATAAATAATGGGCAGTAGATTTTGAAATTGCAGTCAAATGAAAATGATTGATGTTTCCCTGAATTGAACTGAACAACAATGGAATGGTAAAATGCATATAAACAGCTGAAGGTTCAAAGTAACAAGATATTTTCATAAACCTAACTGCATAGCCACATAATGCTTTCAATATGGTCTGAAATCACTTTAATGTGAGAGAATTCAATTGAAAAGCTGCACAAAATATAATGTTGAACATTTGGTTTCTATTAGGATTTATGATACAAGGACATTAGGAAAATCCTGAAAAGAGATCCATTGTAACAGTGTGTTTAATATTTCATGGAAGTTTTGCTAACCTCCCATCATGTTTACAACATGTGACCAATGGAATTGTTGAGAGATCGCAGAAAAATATTGTGAAAGAAAGCAACCATGAAAAATTAATCAATTTGGCACAGAAAACTGATAAACTGGCATGAATTAACCATTACACATACAAAGTTTAGACTCAATAGTTGGAGTGTTTGAGGTGGGAGAGCTACAACCCATAAGATATAAAATTAGTTCTTTTCAAAGTAATAAATACATGAATTTAAATATTCCCTTTCACAACCTCAGGGCATCCCAAAGCACGTTACACCTAATAAAATAAATGAATGAATGAATGAATAATTTGATTGTTATGTATATTTTACAGTAAGAGTACAGTAAAACACAGTGAAAAGCTTTCATTTGTCACCATGATTCAGCACCATTTTGAATCATTTAAGAATCAGGGAAAAAATGAAGACATAACTTAAAGATAGTCCATCAGTGCTGAGCCAACTTATCAACATCAACAATGCCTCCGCCATTATTCCTCTTCCACCACTACACCACTGTTGACACCAGATCCAACCAACATTAAAGTCATCGATCCTCAGGCACCATCTTTCGCCACTGGACTCTTCGCCATTGGCTCACCACCACCTGCGCCAGACCAACCAAAGTCAGAGTCATGTCTTTCGCTGCTGGGACTACCTCATCCATGTTGCTGTGATGCCCTTCCTCTGCTGCTAGCATCAGACCCTACTAACAACAAAGGCACTGATCCTTAGAAACCACTTTTAGCTGCTGGGCCTACCTCGCCAACATCATCACCACCAATATAGCAGCCACTGATTCTAATGCCAGGTCCTGTGCTCATGCTGGAAAAATAAGTGAGGGCTCCCTTGAGATCTGTGGCAGGCTCACTCATGTTTGAAGAAGGTGTCTAACTTCAAGCAACTGTAAATAGCTGAAACTTGCTTTGTACAAGATGTACAATATTGGGAGAATTTCAAACAAATAAATCAACCAAAATACTTTCAGTAAATCAATAGGCTGGACCACAATAGGAGGAAATATCCTTACAGCTGTGTAAAAACTAAATGGCAAGGTTTGCCTATGGGACTTTGGCTATGAAATAGGACGCATAAAAACAGGAGAAGTATCTTAATGCATAGCAATTCATGCTCATAGTATCCAATTCAAGCAGAACACTGACATCCTGTGTCTGTTGATTTGCATGAGCCATGGAGCCATCATCAAGCACACTAGTGTCTGGTTGTACATTTCCACAAGGTAGAGAACCTTATGGGACTCTCATACCACTTAGAACTCCCTTGCAATAGTTAAAGCCAGTCCACACTTCAGAATAGGGATATGCTTTCTGACTGGAGCAAATGCTGGAAGACATTGTGTTCATTAAGAACATTAAATTATGTTGCAACAGGGAAGGGTGTGCTCCAAGGGTTTCCAGCAGTGTGTTGAGTTCATGATGGAAAAGGAACACGGATATTTAATCATGACAGCCAGAAATGCAAGTTCATTGGACCACATTTGCTGATATACCTCCTCCTCTTGAAGAACACAATAGCACAGAACTGGAGGTGGCAAACACCTAACCAGAAAGAAACACCATAGAAAAGATGGTGCTAATCATAATTGGAACAGCCATGCTTGAGACTGTGCCAAGTGGAAAGCTTAAAACAATTAAAAGACACCTTATCCTCATATTTAATCCTTCTCACATCCCACCTTCCGCTCACTATACACAATCACTTTGATTTATAGGCTGCAAATTGTACAAGGAGGCTCCTTTTGATTTTTCCTCTTCCCTTACCATAACCCTATTAGATTAGATTAGATTACTTACAGTGTGGAAACAGGCCCTTCGGCCCAACAAGTCCACACCGCCCCGCCGAAGCGTAACCCACCCATACCCCTACATCTACATTTACCCCTTACCTAACACTATGGGCAATTTAGCATGGCCAATTCACCTGGCCTGCACATCTTTGGACTGTGGGAGGAAACCGGAGCACCCGGAGGAAACCCACGCAGACACGGGGAGAACGTGCAAACTCCACACAGTCAGTCGCCTGAGGTGGGAATTGAACCCGGGTCTCAGGCGCTGTGAGGCAGCAGTGCTAACCACTGTGCCACCGTGCCGCCCACACTTCTTGAGCCTTTCTCCTTTTCAGACACACGATAACTTCCCATTAGTCAAACAGAAGTAAAAATCCACGATAAAACAGAAGTACCATCTTTTAAGCTCACAGCGTCAAACTTTGGCTTAAATATTGGCAATTAACATAATTTAGCTGAGAAGCAGATCTACCTGAGAAACCAGGCACGTGTCCAGACAGGGGACCAGAGGACAGCTGATGCCAGCTCACCGGAGACAGTGGATATGCACAACTTCTGTATCAGAGGGCTCATTTGTAGAAGGGGGAGCCAATAGATGGAGGCTGATGAATATGCTCAATTAAATGTTTCATGCACTGGGAATCAGGTAAAAAAGCCTGATATATAAAAAAGTAAAAAGTTAATGTTAAGGAGTGTGAAATTCCAGTACCCTCTTACAAGAGTGTGCAGAGATTGTAGGCGAAAGTGAGGACTGCAGATGCTGGAGATCAGAGTCAAGATTAGAGTGGTGCTGGAAAAGCACAGCAGGTCAGGCAGTGTCCGAGGAGCAGGAAAACTGACGTTTCGGGCAGGAGCGCTTCATCAGGAATGGCGCTGGGAGCCTTCAGGGAGGAGAGATAAATGGGAGGGGGGGGTGGGGCTGGGGAGAAGGTAGCTAGGAGTGCAATAGGTGGATGGAAGTGGGGGTAAAGATGATAGATGGGAGAGGAGGGTGGAGTGGATAGGTGTGAAGGAAGATTGGCAGGTAGGACAGATCATGAAGATGGTGCTGAGCTGGCAAGTTCAAACTGGGGTAAGGTGGGGGGAGGGAAAATAAGGAAACTGGTGAAGTCCACCTTGAGCTCTGGTTGAAGTGTTCTGAGGTGGAAGATGAGGTGTTCTTCCTCCAGGTGTCGGGCGGTGAGGGAGTGGTGGTGGAGGAGGTCCAGGACCTGCATGTCATCGGCAGGGTGAGAGGGGATTTGAAATGTTCGACTACGGGGCGGTGGGGTTGATTGGTGCGGGTGTCCTGGAGATGTTCCCTAAAGCGCCCTGCAAGAAGGCATCCAGTCTCCCCAATGTAAAGTGTCCATCTTCAACCACTTGGGAGGGGAAATTATGGTCTTTAAAGTATCCTCCCACTGCCACTTTCATTCGTTTGGCTGAACTAGTCCTCACCCTTAACAATTTCTCCTTCGAAGCCTCCCACTTCCTCCAGATGAAAGGAGTAGCCATGGGCACCTGCATGGGCCCCATCTATGCCTGTCTCTTTATTGGCTACGTAGAACAGTCCATCTTCCATAGTTACACCGGCGCCACTCCCCACCTTTTCCTCCACTACATTGATGACTGCATCGGCGCCACCACATTCTCCTGCAAGGAAGTTGAGCAGTTTATCGACTTCACCAATATATTCCACCCCAACCTTAAATTCACCTGGACCATCTCTGACACCTCTGTCCGCTTCCTGGACCTCTCCATCTCCATCAACGACGACCAACTCAACACTGACATTTTTTACAAACCCACTGACTCCCACAGCTACCTGGATTACACTTCCTCCCACACTATCGCATGCAAAAATGCTATCCCGTATTCCCAATTCCTCCACCTCTGCCGCATCTGCTCCCAGGAGGGCCAGTTCCACAACAGATGGCCTCCTTCTTTAAAGACTGTAATTTCCCCTCCTACGTGGTTGAAGATGCCCTCTAACACATCTCATCCACGTCCCGGACTGCTGCCCTCAAACCCCACCCCTCCAACTGCAACAAGGACAGAACCCACCCAGTCCTCAGCTTCCAGCCCACCAACCTCCGCATAAACCGTATTTTCCACTGCCATTTCCGCCACCTACAAACGGACCCCACCACCAGGGATATATTTCCCTCCCCACCCCTATCTGCTTTCTGCAAAGACCATTCCCTCCATGACTACCTGGTCAGGTCCATGCCCACCAACAACCCACCCTCCCCTCCTGGCACCTTCCCCTGCCATCACAGGAATTGTAAAACCTGCGCCCACACCTCCCCTCTCACCTCCATTCAAGGCCCCAAAGGAGCCTTCCATATCCATCAAAGTTTCATCTGTACTTCATCAAATGTCATTTATTGTATCCATTTCTCCCAATGTGCTCTCCTTTACTTTGGGAAGACTGGACGCCTTCTCGCAGAGCGCTTTAGGGAACATCTCTGGGACATCCACACCAATCAACTCCACTGCCCCGTGGCTGAACATTCCTAATCCCCCTCCCACTTTGCCGAGGATATGCAGGTCCTGGGCCTCCTCCACCACCACTCCCTCACCGCCTAATGCCTAGAGGAAGAACGCCTCATCTTCTGCCTCAGAACACTTCAACCCCAGGGCATCAATGTGGACTTCACCTGTTTCCTCATTTCCCTTCTTTCACCTTACCCCAGTTCATGACATGTCTTACCTGCCAATCTTCCTTCCCCCCACCGATCCACTCCACCCTCCTCTCCGATCTATCACCTTTATCCCCATCTCCATCCACCTATTGCACTCCTAGCTACCCTTCTCTCTGATGAAGGGCTCCTGCCTGAAACATTGATTTTCCTGCTCCTCGGATGCTGCCTGACCTGCTGTGCTTTTCCAGCGCCACTCTAATCTTGACTGTGCAGACGTTGGAGTCCTTCCTTTCCAGATTGGCAGAGGTGGCCAACTCCTCGAAGGCATTTATGGATCCAACTATGATATATCTTCAAGTGACTGATGACTCTGTTTCTTTGGCTACACAAAGAGAAGCCATCAAATATCCAGATGCTGCAGCAAAGCTCAGACTCCCCACACAGTCTCAGTGCGCGACTATGCAGACTCATACTGCTGCTAAAGTGGTCATGTTCTCAGGGTTTGGTAGCGTGTCAAAGCTTTCTAGCATCCTGTCCTACAGCTGGTTATTTGGTTTGTTGGTGTGTTCCTTCGGAAAGTGCTGGTGGCTGTGTGGCACATGAAGCTGTTGTCTACGTTCAGAATGATAGCATTCACATCCGCAGCCCTGCTTGCACTGGTGATTTCCTTGCTGTCTCTCATTAGCCAGCCCAGACTGCTGATGCTGCTGCTTCCATTGCCAAAGTGGCGCAATTCTGAGCTGGACCTTCTGGACCCAGTCTGTTCTGCAAGTCTCCTTAGTCTTCTCCAATGAAGGTCAGTAGCTTTACACTTGTCATGCTGTGTCTACTGTGCAGGAGCACTAGAGCAGGCAAAAACACACAGCGACAAAGAAAATATATCTTTTGTTGTGTGATTTTATGTCCACATTCATAGTCTGTCAAAGCAGACTGGTCAAAGAGAAGGCAATGAAATGAACTATTTTCAGGCTTGGCATTCTTTATAACACTGTTTATTACATATTACGACTAAAGATTACAGCATTTGGAATTCAGAGATATACTAGGATTTAATCTGACTGCAACTTTAGAAAAGGGCTATTTCATTAACTCCACTGACTATTACTATTCAGTCTTCTCCACCTACTTCTCTGCACGTGTTTCGAGCATTCACATGGCTAGACTTCAGGCTTATGCTGAACTTTCCATGTGTTTCTGTCTTCCTCTTTAAATCAACTCACACTGTGCTCCTCATGTCTAATGAGGAGCAGCTCCATGGCACATCTAAAGGTTGCTGTAAGAACCTAAAGCCCTTACACAATAAGGGCGGCACGGTAGCACAGTGCTGGGCGGCACGGTGGCACAGTGGTTAGCACTGCTGCCTCACAGCACCAGAGACCTGGGTTCAATTCCCGACTCAGGCGACTGACTGTGTGGAGTTTGCACATTCTCCCCGTATCTGCATGGGTTTTCTCTGGGTGCTCCGGTTTCCTCCCACAGTCCAAAGGTGTGCACGTCAGGTGAATTGGCCATGCTAAATTGCCCATAGTGTTAGGTAAAGGAGTAAATGTACGGGAATGGGTGGGTTACACTTCGGTGGGTCGATGTGGACTTGTTGGGCTGAAGGGCCTGTTTCCACACTGTAAGTAATCTAATCTAATACACAATGGTGATTACTAGATGTTTGTATGCAATTTTAAAAATTCATTTGTGGGATGTTGGCTGGCCAGCATTTATCACCTGCCTCTAGTTATCCTTAAGAAGGTGGTGGTGAGCTACCTTCTTGAACCGCTGTAGTCCACCTGCTGTGGGTTGACCCACAATGCCATTAGGGAAGGAACTCCACGATGTTGTCCCAGCGACAGTTAAGGAAAAGTGATATATTTCTAAGTCAGGATGGTGAGTGGCTTGGAGGGGAATTTGAAGGTGGTGATGTTGATATGATATGCTGTAATTTTTAGAGTTCATTTGAAATGTTTGTTTTGCTGTGGTTTTTTTTTACGCTTTGCCTTCAGAAGGATGCGATGTGTATCGGTGGACTGAGAGGCAATGAAATGCAAGCCAGATGGTGAATGGGAAATTGGGTTACATTAATTTTTACTCCAGTCAGATGAGTCATTCATAGACAGCCTGGCAAAAAAGGGATATGCTGGTAGCCTCCTTCCTTGCTCTTCTTCTTCCTTTCCCTCCATTTTTACTGTCAGTTTTGTGTGGGTTCTTTAGATTGCAAAGTGGTTTGCTGTAGATTAAGATAACCACTTTTCTGGCCCAAATGTAAGATTCTTGTTTAGTAAGCAATATGAAATTTATTGCATTACTGAAACTGTTTGCAGTTTACATGAACATGGTTTACATTTCCAAAAAGACTGTCAGGAGCACATTAACCCTAGATTTCTCTCCTTAACGTACTCTGAAAAAATCCATATGACATCATCACAGTGGATGGTGCTTACTGCACTCAATCACCTTTTAACACTTTCACACCCATGTACAAGAGTTACCATATAGTCAGTGCCAAGGGCTGTGCTTTCATGATGAGGTGACAGGATGTACTATGGGATGTGTGTCCAGTCAGTGGATTTTTTTTTTCTGTACCTCAATAGTATGTTCAGTCAAATTCTATATGGGAACATAACCTCATTCTATGCATGCTGATCATGTGTGCATGGCTTGCACACTGGGATCATGAGCTACATGGTCAGTGGTTAATCGTTAAGATGTAGGAGAAGTCAGGCTATTCAACCCATCAAGTCTGCTCTGACAATCAATGAGATCATGGCTGATTTGAATCCTCAATTCTACTTCCTGCTTTTTCCCCATAACCCTTAATTCCCTGACCCATGGAAAGACTACAAATCTTGAGAAGCTGCATGCTCACGAGCTCCCTTGAAATGGAGTCCTAGTGGTTTTCCTTATGCAGTCATGCACCGCAAATTATTACAAATATCATTTCATACTTGGCACATCTAGTTATTAAGGAGCCCAACACATTTAGGTCATGGCCCCAAGTACTTTCAGAGTTACTGTCAATGTTGGTCTTGCCTTGCACTGAGACAGCACATGGAGCAGGTGGAAGATTTCAGTGAAGTGCAAACATCTGACAACTTTCTGCTCACTGAGAATGAGTCAGAAGAACTACTTTAAGAACACTACTTCAAGAACAGTGTAAGGTTAAGCTAAGGTATTAGTTGGACTGTTCAATTCCCAAATGGTGGCACAAGCATCAAGTCTGATTAATGCTCTTTTCTGTCTGCTCTGCAAACTTCTGAAAGATGTTTCCAGCAGTCACCCTCCTGAAGTCTGTGTATGTGTGTGTGTGTATATTATGTATACCATTCTGGACTCATAATAACATCAATTGCGCCAAGCCAAATTTCATTGTCATTGTGTTTCATATACAATGGATCCAGCTCCTGAAAAATAAATTCAGGGATACAAGGTATGTGTGCAGTTAAAAATAAAATCCAGAACTATATGGATCATTGGAATCTCTTCTGGGGTAGAAATGGCCCGTACAAGAAAGACAGATAGCACCTGAATTGTGCGGGGGATAATATACTGGCAGGGAGATTTGCTAGAGCTGCTCAGAAGGATTTAAGCTAGTAAGGTGGGGGTGCTGGGACCCAGGGAGATAGTGAGGAAAGGGATCAATCTGAGACTGGTACAGTTGAGAAAAGAAGCAAGTCAAACAGTCAGGGCAGGCAGGAACAAAGCAAAGAATAAAGTAGGATTGATAAATTGAACTGCATTTATTTCAATTCAAGAGGCCTAATAGGGAGGGCAGATGAACTCAGGGCATGGTTAGGAACATGGAACTGGAATATCATAGCAATTACAGAAATGTGGCTCAGGGATGGACAGGACTTGCAGCTTAATATTCCACGATACAAATGCCACAGGAAGGATAGAAAAGGGGGCAAGAGAGGAGGGGGAGTGGCATGTTTGATAAGGGATATCATTACTGCTGTACTTAGGGAGGATATTTCTGGGCATATATCCAGGGAAGTTATTTAGGTGGAACTGAGAAATAAGAAAAGGATGATCACCTTATTTGGATTGTATTATAAACCCCCCAATAGTCTGTGGGAAATTGAGAAACACATTTCTAAGAAGTTTTCAGTTATCTGTAAGAATAATAGGGTGGTTATGGTAGGGGATTTTAACTTTCCAAACATAGATTGGGACTGCCTTAGTGTTTAGGGTTTAGATGGAGAGGAATTTGTTAAGTGTGTACAAGAACATTTTCTGATTCAGAATGTGGATGTACCTGCAAGAGAAGGTGTAAAACTTGACCTATTCTTGGGAAATAAGGAAGGGCAGGTGACTGAGGTTTCAGTGGGGGAGCACTTTGGGGTCAGTGACCATAATTCTATTAGTTTTAAAATAGTGATGGAAAAGGATAGACGAGATCTCAAAGTTGAACTTCTAAATTAGAAGAAAGCTAAGAAACCATATGTCATGTATAGACAGCAGAGAATGACTGAACCCTTAGAAGCATAAAAAGGCAGTAGGAATATACTTAAGAGGGAAATCAGAAGGGCAAAAAGGGGACATGAAATAGCTTTGCCAAGCAGGGTTAAGGAGACTCCAAAGGGTTTTTACAGATATAGTAAAGACAAAAGGCGAACTACGGAGAGAATAGGACACCTCAAAGATCAGCAAGGCGGCCTTTGTGTGGAGCCGCAGGAGATGGGGAGATATGAAACAAGTATTTTGCATCAGTGTTTATGTGGAGAAGGATATGGAAGATATAGAATGTAGAGAAATAAATGGTAGCATCTTGAAAAATGTCCATATTACAGAGGAGCAAGTGATGGATGTCTTTAAATGCATAAAAGTGGATAAATCCCTAGGACCTGATCAGATGTACCCCATGACTCTGTGGGATGCTAGGGTAATGATTGCTGGGCCCCTTGCTGAGATATTTGTATTGTCGATAGTCACAGCTGAGATGAAAGAAGACTGGAGGTTGGATAACATCGTACCACTATTTAAGAAAGGTGGTAAGGACAAAGGTGGTAAGGGAACCATACTGATGAGCCTGATGTCAGTGGTGGGCAACTTGTTGGAGGGAATTCTGAGGGCCAGGATTTACATGTATTTGGAAAGGCAAGGACTAATTTGGGATAGTCAACATGGCTTTGTGCGTGGGAAATCATGTCTCACAAACTTGATTGAGCTTTTTGAAGAAGTAACAAAGAGGATTGATGAGGGCAGAGCAGTGGACGTGATCTATATGGACTTCAGTAAGGCGTTCAACAAGGTTCCCCATGGGAGACTGATTAGCAAGGTTAGATCCCATGGAATACAGGGAGAACTAATGAGGTAAAAACAATGACTGCAGATGCTGGAAAGCAAATACTGGATTAGTGATGCTGGAAGAGCACAGCAGTTCAGGCTCGTTGGATGCTGCTTGAACTGCTGTGCTCTTCCAGCACCACTAATCCAGTAGAGGGAGAACTAGCCATTTGAATACAGAACTGGCTCAAAGGTAGAAGACAGAGGGTGGTGGTGGAGGATTGTTTTCAGACTGGAGGTCTGTGACCAGTGGAGTGTCACAAGGATCGGTGTTGGGTACACTACTTTTCATCATTTATGTCAATGATTTGTATGTGAACAAGGAGGAATAGTTAGTAAGTTTCCTTTACAATAGCAAAATCAAATGCAGAATGGATAATGGCTTTGAGGAACATGTTTGTCCTGTCTATAGAAATGCCCTAACCTCTAAGTTGCTTTCCATTTCAATAAATATACATTTGCTCTCATGCCAACATTTCTGTTCAGGACCCGTTGCAATGTTCCAATGATACACAATGCAAACTCAAGGAACAATCATCTCATTTTTTGTTTAGATACTTTGCGAGGTCTCAATATTGAATTCAATAACTTCAGAAACTGATCACATTATGTCTGTTCTTCATTTTGTTTACACTCCCACCCCTAAAACATCTATGTTGTGTTTGTGTCTTGTTTACTGTGCAGTTAGTAGAAAGGACCAATTGTCTTCCATTGACATCTTAATTTACACCCATTATACATCTTTTTTTTTCATTCTCCACTATTAACAATCCCTTTGTTTTTTTCACCAGGTCTGTACAATATCTGCTCCCTGTTCCTCCTCTGCCTCATAAAAAAGAATATTTTCCAATACCAATTGTTAAAGTTAACCTGAGAATGTAACTTTTTAAAAAAGTTTTGTGATTTACATGTGAAAGAAGTGAAACTAACATCGTCATTCTAAAAGATGACAGACTTAACAAACAATCAAGGTATTATTCAATGTATAATTTCAGTTACATCACACTGTAAACTTTTGCTATAAATTCTGTGTCTTACAATTGTGTCCTCCACAACCACCTGATGAAGGAGCGTCGCTCCGAAAGCTAGTGCTTCCAATTAAACCTGTTGGACTATAACCTGGTGTTGTGTGATTTATAACTCTCTGCACAGAAGCTGCCAGACTGCTGAGTTTCTTCAGCATTTCCTATGCTTGTTTGAGATTTCCAGCATGCACAATATTTCCTTTTATGCACGTAAGTCATGATTCTCTTCAGGCAGTGTAAAACAAACTAATTTGGATGCTGCACATAAAACTGTGCCCAAACAGGGTATAGATGAGTGGAGAAAGTGAGGACTGCAGATGCTGGAGATCAGAGCTGAAAAATGTGTTGCTGGTAAAGCACAGCAGGTCAGGCAGCATCAAAGGAGCAAGAGAATCGACGTTTCGGGCATAAGCCCTTCTTCAGGAATGGAAGAATGGAAGTATAGTTGAATGGAAGTATGCACAAAACAATACTAAATAAGAGACATGGGTTAGACTGTTCAACATAAATATTGTGGGTATTCCATTCATTAGCAATTATACAATACAAATAACAAAATGCATCAATATTTGGGTCTGTTCAAGTTGTTCATATTACAATAACATGTACATTACAAAGTTGGGAAATATTAATAGCAGTTCTAATGAAAAATGTCAAGCTATTAGCTTCAATTACTAAATATTCTACAAGCAAGGCACCGTGGGCCACAAATCCCAGTGATGTCACAGCATGATTATTTATTAAAGCAAATGAAAAAAATCTTAAATTAGTAAATCATGTGATTAAAATGACTGTGAATTTTGCTTCCATCAATTGTTCAGAAATTGATAACATTTAAATCCCTGTACAACAGAGCAACCTGCATATTTATACAATGTTCAAGTTTAAATTGGACTTTTACCTAAGTCAAAGCTGAATTGTCACATTAATGTTGGATGATAGAGGGATCCATAAAGATGCCCCTGAGGATGTAAAGGATAGCTTATTACAAGAAGCTTTGATAGAAGGAAGCAAAATGTTCAGTGGATAACCATGTTGTGCGCTATAACGTGACACTGATAAATTGCTGTCATGTACTTAATCTAAACAGTTGATAGTACCGATTTAAAATGTAACCACTGAACCAACCTGATATTGTTCTGCAGTACACAGAAGATAAATCTTTCATAGATATATCAATCATACTTTATAAAACTTTAATTAAATGGAGTAAAATTGATCAAGTTTTGAATCTAGTCTAAATATGAAATAGAAAATCAGTTTTCTGTCCCTGTATCCATAGTTTATTTAATTAGAAAGAGATACAATAAAGAATTAGAAAACATTTTTGGAAGCACACATTTATTTTGGCCAGAGGAAGATAAACGTAATTTGACTTTAATCTTCACTTTCAGAAGAGATATCTGTCAGTGTCGTGGGCTGAACACTTTCCTTATCTGCGACATTTGACTTGAAGACAAGTAACTAATGGACCAGTATCCCATGACAAGCCCTGCCAGGCTTTTTGTCTTACCTTTCATTTTTCCTGTAAGTTGCTGGAAATGTGAGCTAATGTTGTTGTCTCTGGGGCCTAGGTGAATGACAGAATCTGCCTATCTCCTTAATCAATGGAACAGAAGCATTAAGAAATAAGTTAATGCCAAGAAAAAAAAAGTACTTCAAAAAAATAAATAAAAAGAGCAAGGAAGATTGATTGAAAGATCCAGAAATAGAGACTGAACTGAAAAGTAAGGAAAACATTTTAAAATTAATAATTTAAAATGTTTCAAGCAACAATTTGCCATCTGTAAGAATGAGACTACCCAATTTCAGTTGTTCCCTTGGCAATGTTTGCTAGCATTGCAGGAACATAATACTCAGCATGGAAATGGTTCTGAAGGCTTTATGTAGTAACTCTAAATTTCTACAGTGCATTGATTGGCTATTAATGTGCAAAGGCAGCATGTTCTTGAAACTAACTAGGTGCTTACAGATGAGCTGTTGCTTTCAAAACGCTCATGGTGCAGAGGACAAAATTGTCCAATAGTTCCTTATGCTTCCTCAACACAAGAAGTTGGTCAATTTATACAATAATAAAGTTAAACACCATAAAACCCATTGTTACTTTGTTCTCAAAATCTGAGCAATTATATCTGGGCAGTTATATAATAGGGAAAGCAATGTTAAACTAGTCAGCTGAACATTGCAGTCCCAAATGTACAGTGCAGAAATCTCTCAGTGTAAGTCATTTAAACTCAAAATATTTTCAATGAATTTCATTTTTCATTGAAACTAACTGTTGGAGATTTAAGTGAAATATCCTTAAGTTGATTTTATTAATAAAGGTCTTTGCAATTTTACATTTGTATCTGTATACAACAGGTACTGTGTCTATTTGCTGCAGACGTTAATCAAGTTAGTAATGGTGACAGTTGTGGGAGCAATTGCATGGTTAAAGAGAAGATAGGCTGGTGTTGAGCTACGGCTACATCAATCACTCTTCCAATTGCTTCAGTAAGTCCCATAATCCAGCCTCCTTCGATTACAAATTTCAGCAGGGTGCAGCATACAATGAACAGAATTTTCAATTTCCACTGGAGGCAGAACCAGAAGTGAGATAGCTGGAAAACTGGCATCAGAGTGCTTCATGCTGCAGCATAGATAGAGTCATAGAGTAATAGAGATGTACAGCATGGAAACAGACCCTTCGGTCTAATCCGTCCATGCCGACCAGGTATCCCAACCCAATCTAGTCCCACCTGCCAGCACCCGGCCTATATCCCTCCAAACCCTTCCTATTCATATACCCATCCAAATGCCTCTTAAATGTTGCAATTGTACCAGCCTCCACCATTTCCTCTGGCAGCTCATTCTATACATGTACTACCCTCTGTGTGAAAATGTTCCCCCTTAGGTCTCTTTTATATCTTTCCCTCTCACCCTAAAAATATGCCCTCTAGTTCTGGACTCCCCGACCCCAGGGAAAAGACTTTGCCTATTTACCCTATGCATGTCCCTCATAATTTTGTAAACCTCTATAAGGTCACCCCTCAGCCTCCAACATTCCAGAGAAAACAGCTCCAGCCTGTTCAGCCTCTCCCTATAGCGCAAATCCTCCAACCCTGGCAACTTCCTTGTAAATCTTTTCTGAACCCTTTCAAGTTTCACAACTTCTTTCCGATAGGAAGGAGACCAGAATTGCATGCAATATTCCTACAGTGGCCTAACTAATGTCCTGTACAGCCGCAACATGACCTCCCAACTCCTGTACTCAATACTCTGACCAATAAAGGAAAACATACCAAACGCCTTCGTCACTATCCTATCTACCTGTGACTCCACTTTCAAGGAGCTATAAACCTGCACTCAAAAGTCGCTTTGTTCAGCAACACTCCCTAGGACCTTACCATTAAGTCCTGCTAAGATTTACTTTCCCAAAATGCAGCACCTTACATTTATCTGAATTAAATGAAATTTTGGAAAACATTAAGATTGATAAGTCCCCAAGTCAGATCAGATTTATCCTAGGCTGCTCTGGGAAGTGAGAAAGGAGGTTGCTAAGCTGCTGGCGAGGATATTTGACTCTTCACTCTCCACAGGAGTCGTACCGGAGGATTGGAAGGAGGTGAATGTTGTTCCTCATTTCAAGAAGGGTAATAGGGAAATCCCTTGCAATTGCAGACCAATCAGTCTTACATCTGTGGTCAGCAAAGTTTTGGAAAGAATTCTGAGGGATAGGAGTTATGACTATTTGGCAAAGCATAGTGTGATTAAAGGCAGTCAGCGTGGCTTTGTTAAGGGCAGATCATGCCTCACAAATCTTATTGAGTTCTTTGAGGAGGTGTCAAGATAGGTCGACAATGGTTGAGCAGTGGATGTGGCATATATGGACTTCAGCAAGGCATTTGATAGGGTTCCCCATGGTAGGTTCATTCATAAAGTCAGGAAGTATAGGATACAGGGAGATTTGGCTAACTGGTTTCAAAATTGGCTGGTTGACAGAAGGCAGAGAGTAGTTGTAGATGGAAGGTATTCTGCCTGGAAGACAATGTTGAGTGGGGTCCTGCTCTTTGTAGTTTTTATAAATGATTTGGATGAGGACATTTAGGAGTGGGTTAGTAGATTTGCAGATGGCAAAGGTTGAGGTGTCGTCTATAGTATAGAGGGCTACTGCAGGCTGCAGCGCAAAATAGACAGGTTGCAGAGTTGGGCTGAGAAATGGCAGATGGAGTTCAACCTGGATAAATGCGAAGTGATGCATTTTGGAAGGTCAAACTCGAATGCTGAATATAGGATTAAAGACAGGATTCTTGGCAGTGTGGAGGAACAGAGGGATCTGGGTTTGCAAGTACATAAATCCCTCAAAGTGGATAGGGTTGTTAAGAAAGCATATGGTGTTTTGGCTTTCATTAACAGGGGGATCGAGTTTAAGAGCAGCGAGGTTTTGCTGCAGCTCTACAAGTCCCTGGTGAGACCACACTTGGAATATTGTGTCCAGTTCTGGTCACCCTACTGCAGGAAAGATACAGAGGCTTTGGAGAGGATACAAAGAAGGTTTACCTGGATGCTGCCTGGACTGGAGGGCTTGCCTTATGAAGAAAGGTTGAATAAGCTCAGGCATTTCTCTCTGGAGAGAAGGAGGAAGCGAGGAGACCTGATCAAGGTGTACAAAATAATGAGAGGAATAGATAGAGTCAATAGCCAGAGACTTTTCCCCAGGGCAGGATTGACTGGTATGAGAAGTCATAGTTTGAAGATATTAGGAGGAAGGCATAAAGGAGACGTCAGAGGTAGGTTCTTCATGCAGAGAGTTGTGAACGCATGGAATGCATTGCCAGCTGTGGTGGTGGAAGCAGAGCCATTGGGGACATTTAAGCGACGCTGGACATGCACATGGACAGCAGTGAGTTGAGGAGTGTGTAGGTTAAGTTACTATATTTTACATTAGGATTAAATCTCGGCACAACATTGTGGGCCAAAGGGCCTGTTCTGTGCTCTACTTTTGTATGTTCTATGTTCTATGTTCTAAACTCCATCTGCCACTTCTCAGCCCATTGGCCCATCTGGTCAAGATCCTGTTGTAATCTAAGGTAATCCTCTTCGCTGTTCTCTACACCTCCAATTTTGGTGTCATCTGCAAACTTACTAATTGTACCTCTTATGCTTGCATCAAATCATTTATGTAAATGATGAAAAGTAGAGGACCCAGCACCGATCCTTGTGGCACTACACTGGTCACAGGCCTCCAGTCTAAAAAACAACCCTCCACCACCACTCTCTGTCTTCTACCTTTGAGCCAGTTCTGTATCCAAATGGCTAGCTCTCCCTGTATTCCATGAGATCTAACCTTGATAACCATTCTCCCATGGGGAACCTTGTCAAATGCCTTACTGAAGTCCATATAGATCACATCTGCCCTCATCAATCCTCTTTGTTACCTCTTCAAAAAACTCAATCAAGTTTGTGAGACATGATTTCCCACGCACAAAGCCATGTTGACTATCCCTAATCAGTCCTTGTCTTTCCAAATACATGTACATCCTGTCCTTCAGGATTCCCTCCAATAACTTGCCCACCACCGAGGTCAGGCTCACCGGTTTATAGTTCCCTGACTTGTCCTTACCACCCTTCTTAAACAGTGGCACCACGTGAGGCAACCTCCAGTCTTCCGGCACCTCATCTGTGACTATCGATGATACAAATATCTCATATTCTTACCGACAGTCTATTTTGGTAGGTATGCAGAATCCAGCAGTGGGGAAGTGGAATTGTTGTGGACTGACAGGCATTCTCCTATTAAAGGGTCTTTGAGGCCAATGCACCAAGGTCAAGTGAAATTATTAAGTTGGCCAATGCAGTTCTGCAGCAGCCAAAGCCCAGACATAGTGTGAGCCTCCTAACAGCAGACCAGGAGATAGTGCTCTAGCTCTAGCAACCCCCCACACCCCAAACCGAGGTTATTATCAGGCAATGACCATCTTCAATAAGAGACAATAAGAGGCTAAGAATACTGCAACAAGTACCTCACCTTGTGATGGCCCAAAACCTGTCCACCAACCATAAAGTACAAGCTGGGAGTGTGATTTCCCACTTGCCTGAATGAGTAGCTCCAAAAATGCTCAAGAAGCTTGACAATATCCAGGACAAACCAGTCCACTGGATTGGTACAACATCCACAAGCATTCACTCCTTCTACCAGTCATGCTCAGTAGCAGTTGTGTGTATCACCTACAAAATGCAACGCAGAAATTCATCGATGCTCCTTACACAGCACTTTCTAAAACACCAACCACTTCCATTTAGAACGACAAGAGCAGCAAGTCCCTACGTACACCACGATCTGCAAGTTCCCCTCCAAGCCACTGCCACCCCGACCTGGAAATATATCACTGTTCCTTAAGTGACCTTGGATCAAAATCTTGGAATTCCCACTTGACAGCATTCTGGGTCTACCTACTGAAGCAGTTCAAGATGGCAGCTCACCCTCACCTTCTCAAGGACAGCAAGGGACAGGCAATAAATGTTAGCCAACCAGTGATGCCCACATCCTATGAGTGAATTAAAAAATAAAAATCTGCTTTGCTGATGCAGCTCAAAGATAAAGTGTATGCTCATGCTGTGGAATAAGCCATGTGTCACCACAATGGAAATACAATGTTGGCTAACGAATTGCATATAGATAGTATGCAAATATAACTGTCCAATAATATTGATGAATTGGCTAAAATGATGTGTCATATTTTCAGTGTAGGATTGAATTTTTTTTTTACTTGGAGTCCCCATAATTCCTGCATGTAAAGTTGAATAAGCATAGGATTCTTCAGGCTAGTCGAGCTTTGAATTCTTATCCATATATTACATGTTGATCTAAATATACAATTGCTGGACTATCGTGTTCAAAGCTCATTATCTATCAAATGGATACCAGAGTCCAATCAGATCCAAGAAAGACAATGTATGATAAACACATAAGGCAGCTAATACATGAGCACACAACCCTGCCAATCAAAAATGTTTTTCTTTAATCCCTTGTCAAGCTCCTGCCATTACCTTAAATCTATGTCCCTTTGTTCTTGACCTCTCCTCTAAGAGGAAACATTTCTTCCTATCAACCCTCTCTATGCCCCTCATAATTGTGTACAGCTCAATCAAGTCTCTGCTCAGACTTTTCTGCTCTAAGGAAAACAACCCCAGCCTATCTCATCTCTCTTGAAAACTGAATCACTCCAGTCCAGGCAACACCCTGGTGAATCTCCTTTGCATCCTCTCCAGTGCAATCACGTACTATGATGACCAGAACTGCAGTACTCAAACCAATATCTTATACAGCTACAATATAGCTTCCCTACTCTTGCATTCAGTGCTTCAGCTAAGAAAAGCAGGAATGCCAGATGTCTTCTCAAATATCCTACCCACCAGTCCTGTTGCCTTCAATACATTTAGATCTCAAAGCATAAAGTAAACTCTACCAACCATTAAATTAACTAAATGGAAAATTTCGATCTAATCAAGACACAGGACATTGATCATGCTTGGGATACAGTATAACGGCCTGTGAAAAGTTGAATTTACTCAATTCTAACATCTTCTTTCTAATTTAATTTGTTATTTTGTGCAAGTTTCAAATGATCAACTAATTACTAATAAAATTTCAAAAAAGATTTAAATTTGCTCTCCACAGGGGCAGACTGGTTTTCAGAAAAGCATGGGGTTCTTAGGATTCTCATACCTAAAGGGTCAGAGGAATCAGGCTGAGTAGTGGTCATTAATATGGAGCTATGGAACTATTCAGGTGGTCTTGAGAAATGCCAGTTTGGCCATGCTATGTCATTCTCACAATATATGAGCTATACATTTAGAAATATGGATTTTTTTTGTGTGAAATCCCAAAACTCAGTTGTTATTTTTTAATAGCTGTCAAGAAAATACTAGTGATTACAAAGTTTAATTACCTCTAAGTCTTAGATTTTTGTCTTATGTATCTTTGTACGTCTTGGGTTTGTATTTCTATTTTGCTTCTTAGTAAACATTACTGAACACAATGCTCAAGGTAAAATGCTGATTAGTTGTCAGATGTTAGTCCTACTCGACCTCTTTCAATTTCACCCTCACTATTTCAATTAACAGATAAATCCCATTTTAGCTTCCTACTTCATACACATCCATATTTAAAATCTATCTGTTATTATTCTTCCATTAACATATTTTGGATAACTCACTTGGTATGTTGTTTGCTCTCTTTTTATATTTAAATTAAATTGAAACACTTGCACCCATCTGCTCCACCCATCATCCTAAAACCTGTAAACTTTACATGTTTGCATTGAGATTATTTGTGTGAAAGTGCACACTGCTTTATGAAGTACTTTAAGTGCTGCACCTCATTTGAAGTAGCAAATTATGTTTCTTATATAATTGTAAAGTGTTTTTGATAGATTAGCAAGAAGTCTGTGCTTTTCTCTGAAGTTGTGTGTCTGGGGTGTGGTTTGCTAATCAGCTGAATTGCACTGTTGTTTCTGTTCCTTTTACAGGGTTTAATAAACCATCTTGTAATTCTGTATATACACACCAGAGGGAGGTGACTGGTAATATTTCTGTCATTTGTCTCAGGCTGCTGGTGGAGAACTTCACTGATCAGTGCTGACAGGTCTACAATTTACTTGCACGCAACTTTAAGGTATTACTAATATCTGGTTTTAACACTCGAAATGCAATTTTCAGATAATCTTGTCCATTCCTGAGCCAGAACAAGTAAATAGAAATCACCATCATCCTGGTAAAGTCTGCATCTGTGATCACTTATTTGAAAACTTAGTGTACATCGTGCAACTGGGTCAAAATTCCAGAACATCTTCCCTAATAGCATTGTGGATCTGCCAACACCAAGTACACTGCAGTTCATCTTCATCTTCTCAAGGACAATGAGAGATGGGCAATAAATAATGGCCTACCCAATAACACCCATACTGTATCCCACAAATAATTAAAAAACAGAAAAATGACTAATCATGACACCAAGGCAGATTTTTAAGTTATGGTGTTCAAACTGCATTTAAGTAAGGTATTCATTTTAAAAGCATAATTACTTCTCTCTGCTGTTCCAAGTGTTACGATACAGAACAAGGATAAGATTTTGTGACAACTCCTAGAATGGTACAGCATCCTTTGTTACTTTCTGATCTACATAAAATGCTACATAGAAATACTTCACATAGAAAATTGATTGGGACGAAGGAATAGGCCACAGAAAGATCCAACTTACAACTGAAACACCAAACAAATGCTTAGTTGAGGAATCTGATGTGGAGATGGCAGAGAACATCATTAATTGCTTGATATTGGATTTCTTCCTAAGCTACGATCCAAAACTGGAAGAAAGGAAAGGAAAGTTGACTGTTTTTGAGATTAGAAGACTGTTTTGAGATTTGATCCATAGGATTAACTATTGGGCCCTTCATCTTTCATGTAGCTATTGACGAGTTATACCTAAAGGTCATGAGCATGATCAAAAATTCTGTAGACAATAGAAACATTTATTGTGTGATTAATGAGGAAGGAAGCTGAAGACTGCAAGATGATAGCAATAGAATGCAGGTGGGCAGAAAGGTGGAAAATTACATTCAATCTAGAGATACTCAGATATTGCATTTGTTTATGGGCGAGTGCATGGGGAACACACAAGGCAAGTAAAGGTCTGGAGAAGTGCAGAAGATCAGAAAAATCACATCCACACATTCTCAAAGGTTATAAAACACGTCAATAAGACAACAGACAGGATACTTTCCTTCGATAGCAGATGCTTAAAAAAAAGCAGGAAGGTTGTGCTAGATCTCGTTAATCCCTGATAGCAGGAGTTCTCTTGCAAGTTCTACAATTTGCATTACAGGAGGGATCTCACTGATAAGAGTACAAGGAACATTAATGAAAACATTGACAGTAATGAAGAGCCTTGACTATAAGAAAAGACTGAATAGACAGGATTTTACTGTTTGGAACACAGGATTCTGATGGCACTTTTCATTGATATATATAAATCTCCCAGATAAAGTGAATAGGAATGATTTCTTTCCTTAGCAGAGAATTCGATACATAAGGACATTGATTGAGACTTTAGGCAGAAGAATTAGAAGAAAGATGTGGAAAAAAATCTCTAGAAGGTAGAATCTTGAAGTTACTTTCTCAGAAATGGTAGAGGCAGAAACCTGAAAGAAATTTAAAACATTTTTGGATATGCACCTGAAGTACCATAACCCACAAGGAAGGGGATCAAGATATGGAAAGTGAAAATATGCTGCATAGTCTTTAGCTGTTGGCAAAGCCATGATAGACCTGAAGCACCCCTTATGTGCCATAACTTTTCCAAGGTTCTGATCCTCAACACACGTCTCAGTAATTTGTCTTGACAGATTACCTAAAAATGTTGCAGAACATGTTCATGGGATTGTCTGCCATTTGGTGCTGGATTATTGCCTATGTCACAGAACGTGGAAAGAGGTAATGTTAGTCAGTTTATACAATATACTGTATCTCAAAGACCAATGGGTAGATTTTAGCAAATATTGATACACTTCCTGAGTAAATCAAAAATGTGTGCAAGTATCAGAAAACAGTCAAAGTTTACACGATGACAATTTTCAGACAGATGATCAGCATGACCTCCCACGAAGTATTTTTGACAAACCAAAATCTCTATTTTCCAGTGTAAGCTGGCTCTCCATAACTTGTCTTATTGCTGAATAGCTCACCATTCTGCCTGATTGAGGCTGAATGGTCAATGCCATTGGCTTTTAATTTGAGTTGTACAAATGTGATGGCCCATAATTTCCAAGAATGGCACAACATACAATATAAGCCATAAATCAGACTGTTGCTTTCTCAAATCCTTTATCATAATGCTCTTATTCAAGAATTTCCTGGAAAATATTCTGGTCAGAATGCTAGCTAGTTCAATAATAATTGTGACTATTGTTGGAAAGGTGAAGCTGCTGCAGCCTTGGAGGAACATAGTTTATTTAAAGATCATACTGCCCTATTCTCACCATGGGCTCTGCCTTCATAGAATTTTCAATGCTTTCACAAGAGGTGTGGAGTTTAATGTTCCACAGAATTAGGCTGAGAATTTAGGGGAATGTGAATTTAATCAGGTAGGAAGACTTGGATTGAGACAACATTGCAAAATGGAAGCAATATGGTAATCATGATGATGTACATGGCAATGTAACTGTGGTACCAAAATTTACATGTCTTCATGGTGAAAAAGGGAGCAATGGAATATTTGAATTAAAGAGCTGTAATTATTGGACAACATAATGAAAGTCAGACAACAGTCACTGTTAGATAAGACAGAGATTCAGCCATCTCAGTAGGGAGAGTCGACCTAAACAAAGCTGCCTCAGGAGTGATGGCCACGAGGAAGAGAAGTGAAAGAGGACCAAAATAAAAAGTCAGAAGGTTTTGATGAACCAGTAGAAAGAATGTCACAACACATAATCAGTTGCGTACTCTGACCAGAAATCATTCTGTACTCTTTTGATCGCACATCTGTAATGATCCATGTTCCAGTGTCCATTCAGTCATCACTTGACATCTAGCTGCAAACTATTAAAATCAATGACCATGAAATGTAATCACACAGCACTCCGAGCACATCAATTGCAAACATTTCTTTTCTTTTAAGGTGCTCAATTGTGTTCACCTGAAATTATCGGAAATGATCTGAAAAGAAATTAAACTGAAACAAAAGCTCGATCAGCCTTGAAATTTTCAAGAGAAGGAAAAGTTCAGAGATCAGAATGTTTCCATGTCCCAGCTACAAGCTGTGATAGCTTAACAAGAAAAGACAGAACTTAGACAAATCTCAGGTATTTTTCTAGTTCCTAATTACAAGTTTAATTGTTTAGCCTGCAGTGATCATTTTCATGTTAATATTAGTAACATTGGTGATTGTACCTATGATAATTAGTTATAGCACAGTGTGTTACAATTATTATTATATATTACTGCAATCTTCATCCATCCACTCCCCCTCCCCAGATGCTCCCATTCCCCCACTTCTCCCATTCCCTTGCCCTTTCCCCATTCAACCTCATTGCACTCTCCCCATGCCACTCCACTCCACTCCACTTTCCCCATGCTTCCCACTCACACTCCCTCCTCCACTCCTCATCCTCTCACTATCCAGCCCTCTTCTGCCCTGCATCCCTTCCTCCATTGCTTTTCTCTCCCCCACCCATCTGTTTCTCTCTGCTCTATACCCCAACTCCATGGCCCTCTCTTTCCACCCTCCCTAGCCACCTGCTCCCTACTCATTGCTCCTTCTCTCCCTCACTCCTGTCCATTTGTGCTCCTCTCCCTTCTGTCCCCCACTCATCACCCCCTCTCCTGATCTCTCCAGTCCCCCCTCACTTCCCTCAGGTGCAGCCACTGGTCGGAACCAGAAATTGCACTAATTACAAGTTGCAGTTCAGACCGGCAGTGGGTCCACAGTGTGAACAAGATAAGGCAGCAACAGGATAAGTGACATTGGGGGAAGTGACCTGAGGGAAGGAAAGGCAGGAGGAGAGGAAAGAGGAAGAAATGGGAGAGAATGGGGGATTAGAGAGATGGAGAGGAGAGAGAAGGTGACAGAGGGAAGGACAAGTGGGGACCATGGAACCTGGAAGAGTGGCAAAAGACGAACCAAGGAATAGAGGGAAAGGGAAGCCTCTCGTGAGTGAGAGATCACAGTGAATAAGAGATGATGTGGGGATGGATTGCTGAGACCTGAGGGGTATTCTGAGGTGAATCCAAAGCTCAATTGTTGTCTAGGTAACTACTTTGCAAAACACCTCTGCTCTGTCCTTGGAACGAGCCTGATCTTCCAGCTGCTTACCATTTCAATATACCATCTTGTTCTCATGCAGACATTTCCAGACAGAGCTTGCTATAATGAAGCACAATGCAAACTCAGGGAACAACACCTCATTTTCTATTTAGACACTCTATGGTCTTGAGGACTCAATATTGAATATCAATATCTTCAGAAACCAATCACATTATGTCTGTTCTCCATTTTTCTTGCATTCTCTCTCCCATACAACCTTATCTTCTTTATGTTTTATTTACTTTGTTCTCAATAGAGAAGATCCATTTTCTCCCTTTCGCACCTTAATTTGCATGCATTTTTCATCTCTTTTTCTGATTTACCACCTTTGACAACTTTTCTGCCTCTATACTATCCGTTCCCTTTGTCCATTCTCCGCCTATGTTAAAATAAATCTTCCAACACCCTTCAGTTTGGAAGAAGAGTCATTCTGGACTCAAAACATTAACTCTGTTCTCTCTTTACACTGCTGCCAAATCTGCTGAGTTTCTCTAGCATTTTCTATGGTTGTATCAGTTAATTTCATTCCTGCATGCAGTTGGGTGTAACAGTGCTGATGTCCTTGTGAGGCAGTATGAAAGAAATACTGATTCTGAATCCATTCTCAATGCATTCATGATGTATTTTAATTTCAAAGCAGAATTGCATTATTGAATGGACGCCTTTTAACCAAATTAAATGGCGAAAATCCCATTGGCAAAAAGGAATCAATAGAACCATTTATTTTTAACCACTTAACCACTGATTAGAAGGGAGTAGTGGGGATATGGAGCACAAAAGACAAGATCACTCAGGATTGCATCATCACAGGAATCTGCAATTAAAAATTGTCTTTATCCTGCACTCAAAATAGGGTTTTGTGTTGAAGCAAGCAATTCAGATGACTGCACAGGCCACAGTTCGGACTCAGAACCAGGAATCATTCAAGGGAAATCTGAGGCTTCATCAAAACTAGCTGGTTGGGTGGGCCCCAAGATGATGTCATCATCCTTACAGAAGCACTTCAAAATGGCAAAACAGCAGAAAATAATCTCAACACCTATACTAGAGCCATCACATTGAGGAACAAGGAACAACTATTATTGCCACATGTACCCAGCAGGGGGGGTTGAGCGCTTGGCCTTCAAATGTATTTACAGGCTTGGAAATGTTACATCAGCACAGAAGTGCAAAACAAAATGCCCCAATAAGGGGCACATTTCCTGAAGAAGACAAAATACTTTGAAAAGAAAAAATCCGAGAGAAAAATGAAAACCATTTTTTACTCATTCACAAGATGAAGGCATCTCTGGTGAGGCCAGCATTAATTGCTCATCCCTAATTGCTCAGAGAGCAGTTAAGAGTCAATCACATTGTTGAGAGTCTGGAGTCACATGTAGGCCAGACCAGGCAAGGATGCAAGTTTCCTTCCCAAAAAGTCATAAGTGAATCATATGGGCTTTTCCCAACAATTGACAATGGTTTCATGTTCATCCTAAAATGTTTAATCTCAGATTTTAACTGAATTCTAATTCCACCATCTGCCATGGCAGGGTTCAAACCTGGGTCCCCAGAACATTGTGTAGATCTCTGGATTCACAGTCGGCCATAACACCACCAAGCCAATGCCTACCGCCAACCTATAAGGCCAACCAAGGTTATTAGGATCGTAGGTCATAGGATTATAGAATCCTTACAGTGCAGATAAAGTCTATTCAGCCCATCTAGTCTGCTATGATCTTCTGAAGAGCATAACACACAGGCCCACTTCCCACTCCATTCCCATAACCCCAGAGAACTATTCAGAACCATTTTGAAGAATCATACTGGACTTGAAGTATTAGCTCTGTTTCTGTCTCTACCGATGCTGTCAGACCTGCTGAGTTTCACCAGCATTCTTTGTATTTGCTTCAGATTTCAAGCGTCTGCAGTATTTTGGTTTTAAATTGGCATTTTTATCTTCTGGTATTTGGGACTATCTCTTTGCAAGTTAAATGTGTGAACAGAGAAATCAAATAAGATACCAGTGCAGCCAATTTGACTTTGGCCCACAGCTTTTATGGTTTACATCAACTGATGTTCAACCAGCAATGTCCAGGGGGCACAGATCTTCAAGTATAAAATCAGTTTACTACTAAACTTAGCCACAAAGGGGTGAAAGAACAATGAGTCCCTAAGTCTTGGAGAACCAGGGTCCACTGCTTTTAAGCAGAATAGTATGTACACAGTTAGGTCTTCTAAAAGGCATGGTTGCAGTGTTACAAGACAAAAGTGCAGGATCCTGATAATGTGAAAATGCCCTATGCATAGAACTAATGAGGATTAAAAAATCTCTCTCAATCAAGCCTGCTCTATTCATTCACTGATCAACAATGACACCAACTACTCAACTACAGAAGTTGTTACAGCTGCTAGATCTTACTTCAAGGGTTAACCCCTTTACTTTGCTCTAATTGAGTTGATTTATTTTTGCCACATGTACATAAATACAGTAAAATGTTTTGCCTTGCATGCAGTACAGACAGATCATAACATACAAGGACATACTGATCATAGGATGATTGAACAGAGTAAGGCATACAATATTATGGCTGCACAGGTGGTATACAAAAGCAAGATCAACATTAGATTTGAAATTTGAGAGATCCATTCAGCAGTCTTATAACAGCGGAGAAGAAGCTATTCTTGAACCTGTCGGTACATGTGTTTAGGCTTTTGTGTCTTCTGCCTGACAGAAGAGGTTGGAAGAGATTATAACCAGGGTGAGACGGGTCTTTGATGATGTTGACTGCTTTTCTGTAGCAATGAGAGGGGTAGATGGAGTCAATGGATGGGAAATTGGCTTGTATGATGATCTAGGCTGTGTTAACAACTTTCTGTAGTTTCTTACTTTCCTTTAGTAACAAGAAAATTAATGATACCCTGATATACAAGACTTATTGGAACTTTGTTTTTGTAATTATTCTTTTGTTTTATCTGCATTTGTTTTAATTGATCACTTTTTAAAAAGTTGTATCTTTAGTTTTAAGGAAACTTCAATCGTGATTTGTGAAAAATAATCTTTATTGTGTTTAAACAAAAGCTCAACTCCTGGTTTATTTTTAATTTGCAAGATTACAAATTAAGAAAAGAGAGCTGGAGTGAACTATATGAATTCAGTCCTTGAGCATGTTGTGGACATACCTGACAGCCATGATAACAGAAAAGAGGGGTGGGGTAGCATATTTAAATCTTGAAAAGGCATTTCACAAGTTGCTACATAAAAGATTATAAAAAAGATGAACATTCATAGGGCTGAAGGTAATATGTTGACATGAGTAGAGGATTGGCTAATGAATATAAAGTAGAGATTATAAATAAATGTAGTATTTTCAAGCAGGAGTTCCACTAGGGTCAGTGTTGGGAACTCAACTACTTGCAATCTATATTTAGAAGGAGGGACCATGATTTATCCAGCAAAGTTCTTGCCTCATACATCATGAAAATGTGAACATCTATGAAAGCTCACCACTAAGGATGTGTAACAGCATGGAGGACAGAATAGAAGGAGTTTTCACTCAAAACAAATAACTTGCATTGACAACATCAGTGCTGAGATATGATGAGGTGAATGAGGAAGTCTATCTATAGTATATAAAAACCAAAAGAACTGAAGATGCTGTAAATCAGAAACAAAAACAGATGTTGCTGGAAAAGCTCAGCAGGTCTGGCAGCATCTGTGAAGAGAAATCAGAATTAACATTTCGGGTCTGGTGACCCTTCATCAGAAATGAGGAATTCTGAGGAAGAGTCACCAGACCTGAAACATTAACATTGATTTCTCTTTACAGTTGCTGCCAAACCTGCTGAACTTTTCCATCAACTTCTGCTTTTGGTTCTGTTTGTAGTATGAAGGCAGTGAAACAGAACTTAGGGTAACCCTCATGCTACGAGGTCAACCAGTTGCATTTGTATCTAGGAAATTAATGCTGAGTAAATTTCATTGTATTCAGATTGAGGAAGATTGCTTGGCGATTATTGTTGCTTGTCACCATTTCAATCCATGTGTGTTTGGGAAAGACAGTGACAGCAGAAGTGATAACAAACTATTTCAAATCAAATGTACATTACTGACATGTTGTTAAGAGTAGCACTCTGTATTAAAAAAGTTGATGATGCTAAGACAGGATATAAAATCTTCCAGATTCAATGAGAAGCAACAGCTTGACATGTTCTGCAAGTCATCAACCCACCAGAATATTGAAAATGCAAGTATCTCTTGATAGATTCTAAATACCACATAGTGAGACAATCAAATACTGCACATTGTTTATTTAATTGTATTAAGATTCATGTAAGAGTCAGCCAGAAAGAGACTGGAAGTATACTTCAATGGAGTAGTATGCTGACAAATACATTCCAAATACATCCCCAAACTGGGAGCAGCTTGGTTTGTGCACATGCCTTGAAATCATCTCATACTTTTTCAGAATTTGTTTTACAATTCCCTGTAAAAATTTACAATTATAAAGAACTCAAGAAAACAGCAAATACTTCTGGAATTTAAGCATCAAACAAAAGAAATTGAGCAGTCACTAATATGTTAGCAAATGAAATTGTAGAATCCCTATAGTTTGGAAGCAGGCCATTTGACCCATCAGGTCCATACCAACCCTCTGAAGAGCATCCCACTCAGACCCACCCCCCTTACCTTATCCCTGCATTTCCCATGAATGATCCACCCAGCCTATGCATTCTAGATACTATGGGCAAAGTAGCATGGCCAATCTACCTAACCAGTGTATCTTTGAACTATGGGAGGAAACCGGAAAACCCAGATGAAACCCATGTGGACACAAAGAGAATGTGCAAACTCAACACAGACAGTCCCAAGGGTGGAATTGAACCCAGGTCCCTGGCACTGTGAGCCACCAAGCTGCCTTTGATTGCCTTTTAAGTGTTCTAATGTAAGCCCTTCTGTGGTGGAGCTTGCATTTTACTGTGTATTGTTAAGAGAGATGATTAGCTGCACCCCAGGATTGAACTGGTAGCATTCAATCAATGTTACACACCATCTGACATCACGAGTAGTTTTTTGGATGAGATAGCAAGTGGAAATAAACAATTCTATTTCAATGAAGTGCAGGGGAAATCTTCCTGACCAATATTTATACCTCAACAAGTATCATTAAAACGGATTAACCATTATTATCTTATTGCTACTTCTGGGACCTTGAATATGTGTGAATCAGCTGTAGTGTTATCTTAACACTTCTAAAGAAAATCTCATTCTTAGGTCGTATGAAGTGCTAGAAAAATGCAGGTGTTTTCTTCTTTCAGCTGTGAATACAGTAATTTATATATCAGTAAATTACTTAACAAGGGTATTTATAGCAGACTATTTTATAGAATAATTCTAAGTGATTTTAATTTACAAATAAGCCATACTCAACTATTTAGCATGAGATGACTAAGCAAATAAAATGGATATTTTCTGATATTAATGTTGCTATATTAGCTCAAGGTTATTGCTTTGAGAGGGATCTGAATTGAAGTGAGTTCTGACTGTGAACTCATTTATTGTGGAGTACCAATTAGAGAACGAGTCATAAGATATTCTTTTCTTCATCGTGAAGTAATCAGGCAAGAGTTTGAAAATGCAATTAACATCATTGAAAAGGGTTTCTGTACCCTTACAAAGATAAATAATTCATCCTCTGGGGCCTACAAATGACAAATTATATCTGTACAATTCCTTAAGTTAGTTTGCTAAATTACTAGTAACATAATTTTAATTGTACTATTTTTCTAAATGTCTATGATTTAAGAGGTGTTTTGCTGGAGAGAACAAAACAATGACCCTTCTTCACTTGAGTAAAATAGAAACAGAAACTCATTTATTGTAAATACTCTAACTGGTAATATGAATGCTGGACAAAACGCAACTGAATCAAATTGCTGAACAGCTATCTCCCTCATACAAACGTATTCTTCAGTTTTGAATGTGTTTTGTTGCTGATTTTCTTTCCTAGCCTCCATTCTGAAGGTATTAGGTCTTTGCAAGATTACATTTGCTTCACTAACTGACCAATATTTATGTACAAGTTGTAGCCACAGGATGAGGAGGGCTGAGGAGGCTCCAAGAGTCTTGCTAGTTTTCTACAATCTCACTACAGTCTAGAGTTAAAAGAAACATTGGAGTTGATTTTCATCTGATTCTGATCATTAAGTGGACACAGTGCACAGCAACTTCACCAAATGTCAGAGTTATTTCATGTTTGAAACTCAGTACAGCAATCTTTGTTTTAACCAGCACCTTATGAACCAGCACTCTCGATAAACCAGTAAAAATTAGATGCATGAAATATTGGAAGTTTACTGTATTATCACAATCTCCATGATGTCCGAGTAGTCAGAGTCAAAAGGTATGGTGCTGGGAAAGCACAGACAGTCAGGCAGCATCCAAGGAGCAGGACAGTTGATGGTTTGAGCATAAGCCCTTCATCAAGAAGAGCTTATGCTCGAACCATTGATTCTCCTGCACATCGGACGCTGACTGACCAGCTATGCTTTCCCAGCACCACACTTTTTGACTCTGATCTCCAACATTTGCAGTCTTCACTTTCTCCTTGTCCAAGTAGTCAGTTGAGGGTGCAAGTGAGAAGGCTCTCTGCTGCTAAGTTTTATTTAAGGCAAAGTCGCATTATTATTTAAGTGATTTGTGCTGAAAATACAGTACAACAGTAATGTTGAATAGTGTATAGCCCGTCCATTTCATTTCTATTACTTAGTGCGTATTTTTACATTGATTATGTGGATCTCTTGATCAACCAGAATATTTGATCAACCAGTACACTCCTGGACCCACAGATGTTGGTTAATAAAAAAATTTGCTGTACAGTAAAATGTTTGAACTGCTTATTTTAAATAATCACTGATTAAAAGTGTATCTGAGCAGAGGGGTGAAAGATGGTAGAAAATCCAGCGGTTGCTCAGTGGACCCAAGTAATTTCAGTAGTGAGTTCAGTAATTTCAAAGGGGTAATTGTGGAATGGGCAAGTTGTGGAAAGTTGGAAATGGGTGGGAAGAAGGACAAGAGGGAGTATTCATATACCTCCTAGTCCTACAAAAATCTTTAAATTACTTACCTTCCAATACTAAGGAAATGTCCAGTGATAGTTCTTTGAAGGATTGCTCGTTTTGCCGGCTGGGATTTTCCAGCACAAGTGCCATATGTTTTCATTCGAGTCCATATTGAATATCATCTACACGTCATAGTGCTATCATCTTCATAAAGTAATGAAACTTCCACTTGTTCCAGGGCAGGGTCACTCGATGCCACTTTCTCAATCAATTCAAAGGTCATAGCTGGTGGAATAACAGTGTGAATAGAAGGGTATTCTAGATTAGAGTGGTGCTGGAAGAGCACAGCAGTTCAAGCAGCATCGGAGGAGCAGGAAAATTGACATTTTGGGCAGAAGCCCTTCATCAGGAATAGAGGCAGAGTTTCCACAGAGTGGAGAGATAAATGAGAGGAGGGTGGGAGTGGGGAGAAAGTAGCATAGAGTACAAAAGGTGAATGGGGGTGGGGATGGAGGTGATGGGTCAGGGAGGAAGGTGGGGGAAGGTAGCAAAGAGTACAATGGGTGAATGGGGGTGGGGATGGAGGTGAAAGGTCAGAGAGGAGGGTGGAGTGGATAGGTGGAAAGGAAGATAGGCAGATAGGACAAGTCATGGGGACAGTGCTGAACTGGAAGTTTGGAACTGGGGTGAGGTGGGGGAAGGGCAAATGAGGAAACTGGTGAAGTCCACATTGATGCCCTGGGGTTGAAGTGTTCTGAGGCGGAAGATGAGGCATTCTTCATCCAGGCGTCGGGTGGTGAGGGAGCAGCGATGAAGGAGGCCCAGGACCTCCATGTCCTTGGCTGAGTGGGAGGGAGAGTTGAAATGTTGGGCCACAGGGCGGTGTAGTTGATTGGTGCGGGTGTTCCAGAGACCTTCCCCCACCCTCCTCCCTGACCTATCACCTCCATCCCCACCCCCATTCATCTATTGTACTCTATGCTACTTTCTCCCCACCCCCACCCTCCTCTTATTTATCTCTCCACCCTGCACGCAATCTGCCTCTATTCCTGATGAAAGGCTTCTGCCTGAAATATCAATTTTCTTGCTCCTCCCATGCTGCCTGAACTGTTGTGCTTTTCCAGCACCACTCTAATCTAGAATCTGGTTTCCAGCATCTGCAGTCCTTGTTTTTACCTAGCTGAAAAGAAGGGTAATTCACTGTGATGGTTTTGGTCTTCTTACTGGAGCTGGATGGAAAGAACTTGAATTTGTATCGAAGTTTTTACATGCTCAGAGCTATCAAAAACTCCTAGCCCAAGCTTAAAATAAAAGTGGATAGAGAGAGGATTCACCCTTTCCCCAAAACATTCTGAACATGAACTGGAAAATTAAATCACATAGCAAGCAATCAGAAGAGAGTTGCCCACAAATGTAGAATGGACAGAATTGGTGAGGGGTTGCACCTGTGCAGGGTAGTGGAGAGAGGGAGGCTCCAAGCGGTGGAGGAGGGCTGAGGAGACTCTATGAGGAATAATGGGAGAATATTGCAAGAGTGATGGAGGTCGAGGAGGCTGTGATGTTTGGAATAGGAGAACACAAGGCTGTTTTGGTGTTGTGGGGTGTTGAAAGGGGCTGCAAAGGATAGAGAACAATTTTACACCTGTCAACAAATGAATATTCAGTTAAATGGGAGCCACAAAAACTTGAAATCACTCAGGTAATAAATTCCTCTAGTTAAAGCTGGATATGTTCAGGACTTACTAAATGGGTATAACATGATGAATTTAGTGTCATGAATTCTATGTGTCAATTGTTAAGTTTAACCCTGAGACAGAGATTTGAGATCCAGCAAGAAGGGTGATTAAAAGATCGTATGTGTATCTGTGATGGAAATGCATAGGCTGAGACCTCACCAGTCAATAGTTGGGGTATTTAGTTCGATAGCTTTTTGAATCCAGAAGTCTTATCAGTCATTTATTTAAAAACATGGTGTTAACTTATGCCTTTTCTCTTGTGCCAATTTAAGTGCCATAGTATCAAGGAAATTAATACTTTTGTTCTGTGTTGTGAGTCTAAATTTAATGTTGATTTAATAATTATTGGGGATATTGTCTAATTCTCCTAATTCTACTTCTTCAACAGTCCAAAAAGATTAACACAAATACAAAAGAAATCATTGGTAAGTGACTCCATTACCCAACAAGTGATTTGCTGAGAATGAGAAAGGTGCGGTGCCTTTGAAAACCAAATTGTAGCCCTCAAAGATCAAAATGTAATCCTCAACAAAATCTTGAGAAGAGCCCTTGAAAGAAAAAGTTATCTTGACAATCAATCACAATGAATGTAATTGTTTTGAAATGTAATTTATGTAATTATGGCAGGCAATTCCCATTCTGCAAATTTCACAAACTGCAATAAAACAAAGAATAAATTTTACTTTTGTGATATTATTTGAAATATAAATATTGGATAAGATAGCGGATGACATTTTTCTTCTAAATTAGTGTCGTGAGATTATTTACGTTCACCTGAACAGATTTAATATTTTATCTAAACAGTATTTCTAACAATCTTTGTTAGGCCTAGGCTCTGTTCTTAGACGCGCAGTGAAGTTTGAACACGTGCCTTTCTAACTGAGAGATGAGAGTGCTTTAAGAGCTGAGCTGAACTAACCTTTCAGCTATTCATTTCCATCTTGTCTTTAAACTTGCCCCTTGCAGTGAAACTTACCCCTTGAATGTCACATTGCACATTGAACATTTGCATGTTCACAAAAGTTTTTTCTCCTTATGCTTAACTGCTCATGTCTCAATGCGCATGGTGTCCCCTAGACTAAACTCTTCCCCCACCAAGCAAAAACAATTATATTTCCTTTACAGTGTACTATTGCCACCATGTCCTATTATTCTGGATTAGTGGTGCTGGAAAAGCACAGCAGTTAGGGCAGCATCCGGGTTGAGCAATTCATCAACTTCACCAACACATTCCACCCTGACCTTAAATTTACCTGGACCATCTCTGACACCTCCCTCCCCTTCCTGGATCTCTTCATCTCCATTAATGATGACCGGTTTGACAACGACATTTTTTACAAACCCATCGACTCCCACAGCTACCTGGATTACACCTCTTCCCACCCTACCTCTTGCAAAAATACCATCCCGTATTCCCAATTTCTCCACCTCCGCCGTATCTGCTCCCAGGAGGACCAGTTCCACCACAGAACAACCAGATGGCCTTCTTTTTTAGAGACCGCAATTTCCCTTCCCACATGGTTAAAGATGCCCTCCAACGCACCTCGTCCACATCCCGCACCTCCGCCCTCAGACCCCACCCCTCCAACCGTAACAAGGACAGAATGCCCCTGGTGCTCACCTTCCACCCTACCAACCTTTGCATAAACCAAATCATCCACCGACATTTCTGCCACCTCCAAACGGACTCCACCACTAGGGATATATTTCCCTCCCCACCCCTTTCCACCTTCTGCAAAGACCATTCCCTCCGTGACTATCTGGTCAGGTCCACACACCCCTACAACCCACCATCCCGTCCTGGCACCTTCCCCTGCCACCGCATGAATTGCAAAACCTGTGCCCACACCTCCTCTCTCACCTCCATCCAAGGCCCTAAAGGAGCCTTCCACACCCATCAAAGTTTTGCCTGCACATCCGCCAATATCATTTATTGTATCCGTTGCTCCCGATGCAGTCTCCTCTACATTGGGGAGACTGGATGCCTCCTAGCAGAGTGCTTTAGGGAACATCTCTGGGACACCCACATCAATCAACCACACCGCCCTGTGTTCCAACATTTCAATTTTATTTTACTGGTCCTCAGATGCTGCCTGAACTGCTGTGCTTTTCCAGCACCACTAATCCAGAATGTGGTTTCCAGCATCTGCAGTTGTTGTTTTTACCATGCCCTATTACGTCATTACTTCTCAATAACATACTATTAGGGCAATTAATCCAAATATAATCCCTGATTTATCTCTTCCCCTAAAACCTCTTTTGACAGAATGCTATTGAATGGTTAATTCTCCCTGATATTCTCCTTTAGCATTGTTGCACCCTTAAACCCTCTCTGTGGACAATCCTATAATCTGTCTCTTACATAATCTGAATCTTTAGCTAGCTTTGGCATAATTGGTATCAAAATCACCAACGGGTGCTGGGGCAAGGTGTCAATACTGCAGCAACAGAAAAATAAAAACTCTTCACATTAAATTTTACAGGAAGTTCAAACAAATGTAAATGCTGAAAGGGAAAGCACTGCAGGAACTAAGCTCCATCAGATGATTTGCAGTCAGCAGCCTCCAGTGACAATGGTGGATAGGATTTAACTCCTTCAATGATTCAAAGTCTTACTAAACTTTGGGCAGAATCTGTCAGTGTCTGAGCAAAGAGGGGAATGGCGAGATGCGTAACAGATTCAGATGATGTCTATTGAAGCCTATGTCAGGGTGATGAGATTCACTCTAAACAGTGGTGAAATGTCAAATTGAAGGTGATTATTGCTTGTTAATTATCTTATTAATATCACAACTTGCCTCATCAGTATTCAACCTCCCATTTTGCCAAACTCACCATGTCAGAAAAACTCAGCAAGTACACCAGGGAGAGGACCTGGTGGATTCAGTTCACTGCTTTCTCCAAACAACCTTTATATTGGAAACCAAACATCTCAGCGCATGCTCCAAGCGACACACCCCGAGTAGTTGAACCAGAACTTTTTCAGTATACTTATATTTGTGACCTGGGTGAAGAAATAGAAAGTATTCTATCAAATTCACAGAATTGGAGGTGAAATTATAAGACACTCAAAGTAAGGAAAAAGATGGTGTCAAAGATAATGCATTGTGGGAAATTAAGATCATCCATTCTGGCTGTAAAGAGGACAGATCAGAATATTGAAAAACAAAGTTTGTTATAGCTCTAGCTTAAAGCAAGATAGAGATAATGTATTCATCCAGACATTGGTGGGGGGGGGGGGTATTAGAGATTATAAGACATACTACAAAAAGAAGCCTCTGTACCAAATGAGTACTGCAGGTAGTTTACAACATTGCAGCAAAAACATCACTTCAAAAGCATTTGTCAGCCACTAAATACTGAGGCTGTGAAAGACAGTCAAAATTCATCTTTCTTTCATTAACAATCGGAAGTCTTTTAGCACAACTCATTTTCTTCAGCACATCTTTAATGTAATGATACAGAAGTGCTGCTGGTAAGACCCAGCTAATGAATACGTCAGAAAAACTGAGATGCAGGACAATTTGAAGCAGTTTCTAATCTATCACTACCCTCAACCCCCACTCCCAAGGAGACTTCACAGTTTAAATAAATTGTCTACCATAAATTAATCTCAGTCTAACCACGCTTTAAAAAGTTTCAGAATAATGATCTTTTCCTCATGATCAAAATGATTTTTATCACTCCACTCATCAGTTCATATTTTCTTAAGTAATTAAGTTTTTGGTCATTAAAATTACAATTGTAGGATAAGAGACTTTCTTTGTAATTTGGTCCTGCCTAGTATTATTTCTGACATTATGTAATGCAGGTTCTGTTGCTTCAGTAATTTTCTGCAAATATGCGACATTATTTAAGTTTGAATAATTTACAGTATCTGTCTAGGCAGAGCTAATAGCATAACAGGTTTTGCTACCAATTTATAGACATCAAGATAACATTCCAGAAGGCCTTTGTTCAACAGCATGACTCGAGAATTCACAACTTAGTTAATAAATGTTGTGAAGATATGAATTGCAGAGTAGCTCACCAGTGGAATATTTAACTTCACAGATATTATCATTATATTAAATCAACATTTGTGTTTCTTTCTGATCTTTTCTCCAGTCTGTCCGCACAGAATAATAGAGTCATAGAGATGTACAGCATGGAAACAGACCATTTGGTCCAACCTGTCCATGCCGACCAGATATCCCAACCCAATCTAGTCACACCTGCCAGCACCCGACCCATATCTAAACCCTTCCTATTCATATACCCATCCAAATGCCTCTTAAATCTTGCAATTGTTCCAGCCTCCACCACATCCTCTGGCAGCTCATTCCATATATGTACCACCCTCTGCGTGAAAAAGTTGCCCCTTAGGTCTCTTTTATATCTTTCCCCTCTCACCCTAAACCTATGCCCTCTAGTTCCGGACTCCCCGACCCCAGGGAAAAGACTTTGCCTATTTATCCTATCCATGCCCCTTACAATTTTGCAAACCTCTATAAGGTCACCCCTCAGCGTCCAACGCTCCAGGGAAAACAGCCTCAGCCTGTTCAGCATCTCCCTGTAGCTCAAATCCTCCAACCCTGGCAACATCCTTGTAAATCTTTTCTGAATCCTTTCAAGTTTCACAACATCTTTCCGGTATGTCAGGATAAACTGCTAAAATCACATTTTACTATGCACTAATGGTATGAACACAAGTTGGACAATATACAAGGAATTTTAAATACAAGAATTAGTGTTTAAAAATTGCAGCTGGCTGGTTTCTGTTTTTTCTGTCCTTTTATTCATTACTTCCTGGTATCCCTTAATGACTGTAGCTGTCAAATATTTACTGACATGACAGAGTAGAACTTTTAAATTGCAGGTGATTATTGTGTGAGCTTGTTTCCTGCAAGAAAATTACATTAAACATTTTCTGTAATTAATTGGATATCAGTACGTATTGAATTTTGTTCTTGACATTCTCCTGGAATGCATCATATATTTGGGATAGCCAGATAATTTCCTCGGTAGCCTTATGGTCTTTTTAACAACAATGATATCTTTGGCATTGAAGTTTGTAAAGTAGAAAATAAATTTTCTTCTGTAGCAACTGTTGTAGGAGCCATAAGCTAGCTGTATATATACTTCTTTAGTGTCACTGAAATTTAGAAGTTATTGATGACAGCAGTTAAATGTCATTTTCTGGCAGGAAACAAGTTCACACAATAATCACCTGCTTAACTGCATCCCTCAGCTTGGGGGGACTGAACCTTGGAATGTGCCAGTCTGCAATACTTGTTCAAGGTTAACCAACAGGTTTTGGGCAGACCAAAGACGTCTTTCAGCAAGTTGATGGTCCTCCTGTTTCAGTCAGTGTTTGTCTCAGTGTGCGTCCCGGTGAACAGGCGATAAAGCGCAGAGTCCTGTCATAGAGCTGCTTGGTATGAGTGTCAACAAGAGCCCCTGCATCCTTCTTCAGACTTCCTTTGCAAAGGCACATTCAGCAGGAGATGTGTGACCGTCTCTGTCCCCTGCACAGCTACAAGATCAGCATGCGGTGGCACAGAGATTCTGAGCATGCATGAAGGATCTCACAAATAACGTCTTGGTGCTTGTTGGAAAGTTCTAGCAATGAGGATTCTGCCAAATGACTTTTACATTCTGCTCAGGGAACCACCCAACAGGATTAACCACAGCATCTTGAGGACTCTATGTGCTGACCACTTTCTGATGGACTTGTAGTCAAGGGGTTTCTTTCACAAATTTTTCCATGAAGGACAGCTGATATGGAATGATCCAACTACTTGGAGGACTCTGTGGCAACAAGGCCAGACCAATCCTTCATAACACCAGGGACAGGTAGAACCTCAGTACAGAGAGACACTTGATGTTTGCATACCAAGGATCTATGCACAGCTTGATGCAGCCACACACAAAGGTGGCCATCAGGATGACGGTGGTGTTGGGTACATTCCTACACCCATCCAGAGTTTTGAACATGGTGTCTCTGCAAATATGGTCCATCTTTGACCTCCAGAAGAAGTAGAAGATGATTTGGGTGACTGCAGCGGAGCAGGCTGTGGAAATAGGCCAGCCATGCCCAGATACAACAATACCAGTGCACTTCACACCTGATGACCAGGGTTTTACTCACAATGGAGAGGCAGCGGTGCTCCCAAAAGCCCAGTTTCTGTCTCACTTTGGAAATACGCTCCTCCCAAGTTTTGCCACATGCCCTAGCCCCTCTGAACAATATTCTCAGCACCTTAAGGTAATCCATCCTGGAGAAGGGAATGAAGCATCAGTTACCACAGTTCCCAAAGAACATGGCCTCGCTCTTGCCTTGATTTACCTTGATGCCTGAGGCCACTTCAAAATGTTCACAGATGCTCATGAGTCTGACAGCGGATCTGAGCAGAAAACAGTGACATTATGCGTGTGCAGACAGGCTTTGACGTGCAGGCCTCCGCTGTCTGAAATAGTCACCCCTCTCAGGCTCACATCCTTCCTGATGGACTTAGCAAAAGGTTCTATACAACACACAAACAAGGCAGCAGAGAGAGGGCAGCATTGCCTGACTCCATATCTGGTCAGGCAGCTTTCTGATTCCCACCCATTGATTTAGACTGCACTAACGATGTTGGTGCAGAGCAGCCCGATTCAATTGCAGACTCCCTTCTCAAAGCCCATCTTGGACAGCAAGTTCCACATGTAGCTGTGTGATATCCTGTCGGAGGCCTTCTCCTGGTCCAGTTTGATGAGGCCGGTGTCCACACCTCCAACCCGCCCCCCCCCCCATCCTGCATGTAACTGGTCATACCCATGAGGAGCGCAAGGCTGTCAGTGATCATCCTGCCTGTTACAGTACAGGTTTGGTTGAGGTGAATCACTGATCTCAGAGCAGACCTGACCTGGTTGGCAGGATTTTGTAATCTGCATTCAGCTGTGAAAGACAGGTGATACAGAATGGTTTTCCTTAAAAATTTTATTTCAACAATATGCTTTATTCATAAAAATCTTTATATAGATACATAGTCACTCAGCTATCAGACTCTTCCCATGGCTCAAATATACGTAATTATCATCTTGTTTGAGTAAGGAATGTCTTCGGTTTGATTGTTCTGCATATGTAAAGACTGTGATGTGGATTTTTTTTATTTCAACATTATACTTTAGTCATAAAAAAATCTCTGTATACATACATTGCATATATATAATATATAACCAATAAATAAACAAAACACTGAATTTGAGTCTGTCCAAAAAACCAAAGACCTCTCTTACGCATGCAATACTAATATTGTTATATACTTGAGGCATTAGGATGATCCAGTAATTGAATGGACTCCTACTTATCTTCAGCAGGATGACCTCAGACAGCAGTCTTTCCACAATGCACTTGGCAGCAGCTGCCCAAAGCTTTAGCATGTCTCTCAGCCTGTAGAGTCATAGTCCTGGGCCTCGGAACAGTGATATGCAGAAAGAGGAACTCTGCAGCACAGAGCTTCTTAGATCTTTGTTTTGGCGTTCTACGAAGTCAGAGCTAAGTACTGTCAACTTACTGTGGCCATAAAATTCAATCAGGAGTCTGAACTGTTTTCCAATGAGGCCTAAATGCCAACTTGTAGACAACACTGCAGTCTGAAGGACAGTACAGCCAAGTGCTAACTTCTGAGTTTTTTCTTGCAGGAGTTTAACAGAAAATACATATGCAAATCCAAGGAAGCAGGCAGAGAGTTTATCAAACCTGAACATTAGCAAGTGGTGGGGTAGTACAGAGATATTTCACTCAATATTGAGGGATATAGAACAAAAAGCAGTTCATAGTACGATACCTCAAAGGATCATGCATTTTTAACATGTTTTGGAGATTCAACTGCTGTGATCGCTGGCTTTAGCATTTACTCGCTTAGTTAATCTTCAATTCACTGCCAATTGAGGCACATTTATTTAGCTGGTATATTTTTACAGTCTCTGGTGAGTTCACACTTGTTGCAGAAGAAAATGAGATACACCATAAAACTAAATGTTCATTTTAAAGATCCAATTGCTGACACAAGTCTTTAGAACTCTTCAACAGCACATTGAAAAGTTGCATGATGTGAGTTTTGAGGTAGTGACCTACATCTGCAAATCAATAATAATCTAACAAACCCAACAGCTTCAAGCAGATCTGTCAGTTACAGAAGAATTCGGAAATTGGCAAATCTGTTGAAACTATTTGCCATCATCAGTGTCTACTGGATTGACAGGAAAAGAGGGAAGAGATTTCCCCATGGGTGCTCTCACACACACACACACACACACACACAGCACAAATATAACCTGGAGCAGTACTGGTTGCTATGTGCTATGTTAACCCAGTTCTGCCAAGATTACTGTACTGGAAATGAAAAGCACCTAATGAAATGCTTAAGGAAATAACACCTCCCTAGCTCTTTAGTTCACAATTTATCACCATTTGCAGATTCAGTATTAAAGTAGACTTTTTGTCTGATTCTGCTTTCATTAAGTTGGACTGGTTCTCCAGTGGTGTGTTGGTCAGTACATAAATATTAACACAATTCACACCGAGCTGACTGAATACACTGACCTCACCTGCTTTTCAAAGGCAGTTCTGTTTATATAAGGCTTAACTGTTAACTAAGGTTTAACTCCAGGGTTACTCTGGAGGTTTCCAAGGGGATAGTGGGAGAAGACATTGGAACAGGTCTCAGAAAGTTGCATACAAAACAAATAAATTTGGTAAATTTAAAGAATTCTGATACCTTAAAGGTAAATTGTTACTTTTTGCTGTTCATTTTTTGCTAAAAGCTGATAATGTTCATTAATGGTACAATAGATGTGATGCCAAGAAATGAAGACTCTGACAAAGTTACAATGACCTCAACTTTGGTGACGCCCAAGAAAGTAAGCATGTGAGATGACCAGCAATGAAACATGACTGAAAAAAGAGTGTTTTCTATGGCTTTAATGGCTTCTTTTTCTAACCAGAAAGCAAATACAACAGAGGTGACATGATTATGGCAATTCATTATGTACACTGTATATTTCTCTAAATATCTCCTTTCCCTTGTGGACAACTGTAAGTTACCCAAGAGACATGGTCCATAAAGAAAATTATCACTCATCTACAAAAGTTGTTTGTTCATTTGAGTCTGTCTCTTTTGGTAACCTCTGTGCACGTATGACACACTGTATTTTTAAAGCATTCAGGTCTTCTATTGGTATGCATATACATTGATGTTAGCTATTCCTCTGATATCTGTTCGTTCCTGAGGTGCCGTTCCTTCTTTAGGGAATGTCATTTCCATGGCAAATGTTGCTGTGTTGTTAACTACTGCTAGGAGAAAATAAGGATTACAGATGCTGGAGATCAGAGTTGAGAATGTGGTGCTGGAAAAGCACAGCAGGTCAGGCAGCATCCGAGGAGCAGGAGAATTGACGTCGACTGTTAACTGCTGCTGCTAACTCATTCTTTTTAAGGAACAGTGGATCCCTGGGATTGATGCTCATTCTGCATATTGTGTAGCTTTTAATATCACATTCTTCTAATCAGCTGTTGGTAGTGAGGAGCAGTGTCTGAGATTGTGATGACATAGCTGGTCATTCGCGTTTGCCTTATGGGATTGAGGAGGCAACTTCTCCAAACAGTTCACAAGTTACCAAGTGCTCATTTTTGTTAATGTCATTGAATTGTTTGTACATTCGCTGGCTCCTTGATGCTTAGTTCTGACAATAATCAGGTAGGTTATTAAAGTGAAATTTGGCTTTCTAATATTTTGCCTTGATTTTGTTACTCACTTCTGATACTACTTCTGGTTGCAGTAGCTTTCGTTTTTAGCTATTGGAAGAATAGTTTGGGTGTGATGGAACATTGGTTGGTGGACTGGACTATTTTCCATGCCTTCATTAGCTGTCATTCTCCACTCTAGGATTGCATTGTACACATCTATGATGGATCCATTTGATTTATTTGTGACATTTTTGGCAATTTTCATAGCTGCTCTGCATCTCCAGTTGACTGGGCATAGTGTAGGGATGAAATGTGAATGCTGAATTTTCCAACCATTTATGAAGCGTCTGAATTTTTTACTCATTGTCACTTATCAATATATCTCAAATACTGGAATGTGCTGTCAAGTATTTAACAATGTCACTGGAGGTTGTTTACATCAGCTGGTCATATCCCAGTAAAATCAACAAAGTAAAAACAATAACTGCAGATGCTGGAAACCAGATATCCCAGTAGTCCACATCATTGTTACTACGGACGAGAAAATCAGTTCTTGAGAAGGTGACCATGTCTATGCAAAACTTAATCCATGGTCTGCCTAAGATGTCATCAGTAACAAGCGGCTCTTTATCACTGCACTGACAGATATTGTCCTGAATATCATTGCTACCTTCCCCACAGATCAATTTCCCTCCCATTTATCTCTCAGCAGCCCGCTCAAAAGCCACATTCCTGATGAAGAACTTATGCCCAAAATGTTGATTCTCCTGCTCCTCGGATGCTGCCTGACCTACTGTGCTTTTCCAACACTACATTCTCGACTCTGATCTCCAGCATCTGCAGTCCTCACTTCCTCCGAGAATGTTTTCTATCCCTGCTCATTTCCAATGAATAAATACAAAATAACCGAGCCTGAATTTGGGATGAAATTAACAGGATTTTTTTCCATCTAAGCAGGAACAGAGTATTTTGACATAACAGGTGGAGAGATTCACTTCCTAAAAAAGTTGCTCGAGTGATATAAGATGGCACCAAACTGAGGTTGGTCAATACTGAGGCAAAATACAGCATATAATAGACTACTAGAGGGCATAGGTTTAGGGTGAGAGAGGAAAGATATAAAAGAGACCTAAGGGGCAACTTTTTTACGCAGAGGGTGGTATGTGTATGGAATGAGCTGCCAGAGGATGTGGTGGAGGCTGGTACAATTGCAACATTTAAGAGGCATTTGGATGGGTATATGAATAGGAAGGGTTTGGAGGGACATGGGCCGGGTGCTGGCAGGTGGGACTAGATTAGGTTGAGATATCTGGTTGGCATGGACGGGTTGGACTGAAGGGTCTGTTTCCATGCTGTACATCTCTATGACTCTATGACTCAATGTCTGGCAATAGGGTAACTCTTCTGCTTTCCTTAGACTAGATTGATTGCCTTGCTGGCTTTCAAGGATGCATTTCAGCATCACTTTTCTCACCATCTTAGGGATAATTACTTCATACAAGTTGCCATCTTGGACAATCTCTTTATCTCTGTATATTCAATAAATTCTTATAGCAACAGCTGTGTTCTTGATGGTTTCAGGCAATATTTTCATCATTACTTCACATAGCATTGGTAGGTCTTTGAACTGAGTAAGATGTTTGACTTTCAGATTCTCTGCTAGGTTAAATAGTTCCAGACCATGTCATGTTGTTGTTTTTCATTGAATATGAAAGTTTCCTTATTCTGTATTAAAGTCTTCAACTTTCTTCATAGGGAGTGCTACTCTTGACAGTACATTAGCAATGTGCATCCGTTTCGTTTGCTTCATATTAGCTTCAAATGTTGTCTCTATTATGAAAATATCACTCTACAAATGCTTTGGACCAGATAGGAGCAGTTTGAGAGGAAGATAGGAGTAGTTTGAAACACTTTGTGGTTAGACTCTACTGTCACTCTGACTCTTCCAAACCAGTATTGACAAAAATGTTCAAACGCAAAGACAGCAGCTAAGTACTTTTCCTCAGTCTGTACACTTGATGCTAATACCTGTGATGCAGGTGTAACTCGTTGTTCTTGCTACATGATATTTGCTTCAAGTCCAGTCTTTCTGACAGCACACAGCAAGGTGGCAGCATCATATTAAATTGTAGTAGCTCAGCACTAGCTTTGTCATCACTAATTGCTTGATGTTAGTGCTAGCTTTTTCTTGTTCTGCATTCCAATACCACTGCATGTCCTTTACAGTGAGCATGTATAGAGGTTCATGTTCAAAGAGGCAAGCACTTTGCTAAACAATTCACAAATTCAACAACTTCTTGTACTGATTTCACATATATTAGTTGTTGCATCTCTCACCTTATCAGGATTTGAGCAAAGTCCTTTCTCAGTCAGCATATGTCCTTGGTAATTGAGTTTAGAGATCTTCTATTGCATCTTTTTCTTGTTCATCCTCAGTTTATCTGAGCTCTCTTTCTAGCACTAGGTTTTGATTGTGGTCTGTGATGTCTTCTTACTCCATATCTTCACACCTTAAGATTGGGATATCATCCACTCTTGCTTCTATTCTGTGAGTGATTGCTGACTATCTCATGCTGTCTGTGTTGATGCCATTCTGGAGCAGAGGAAATGCCAAATAGTATGCAGATTTGAATTTTCCAAATAGTGCCCAGAAATGTCATCAGAAAACTGCTGACTTGGTCCAACTTCAATTGTCTTGACAAATAGAGGCAAAATTTCTTCAAAGGTTGATATGGAAAAATGATATCTCTTCAAACCTTTATTGAAATCCTTCGAATCTATGCAAGCTCTGTTTTCCCTGTCCTTTTCCACTGGTCCCATGTGGCTAATTCAGTAGGTAGGTATTGTCATTTTCTTGCTTACTGTCTTCTTTATCAGCTCCTCCATCTTGTATTTCCGGCTCAACAACAATAGCTGCATGCAGATGCTTTTCTGGTCTCACTCTCTGCCTGCTTTGAGTTGATATTTATCAGGAAGACATGCATGATCTAAGAAAATAATTTTTTTTTTTGGATCAGTTTAGCCCTTCTGCCACATTTAGGCTTGCCAGTTTAGGTTTTAGCTGAAAATGTGTTGCTGGAAAAGCACAGCAGGGTCAGGCAGCATCCAAGGAGCAGGAAAATCGACGTTTCGGGCATGAGCCCTTCTTCAGGAATTGAAGGTCCTGAAGAAGGGCTCATGCCCGAAACGTCGATTCTCCTGTTCCTTAGATGCTGCCAGACGTGCTGCGCTTTTCCAGCAACACATTTTCAGCTCTGATCTCCAGCATCTGCAGTCCTCACTTTCTCCCAGTTTAGGCTTTAGACTTGTTTCAGCTGAGATAAATGGATTTTGTTTAGAACATAGAAAAGTACAGCACTATATACAGGCCCTTCACCCCATGATGTTGTGCCAAGCATTTATGTTAATCTAAGATCAACATATCATACACACCCCTCAATTTACTGCTGTCCATGTGCTTGTCCAGTAGTCACTTAAATGTTCCTAATGTCTCTGACACTACTATCTCCTCTGGCAGTGCATTCCATGAACCATCACTCTCTGCATAAAGAACCTACTTCTGACATCTTCCCTATATCTTCCTCCAATCACCTTAAAATTATGATCTCTTGTGACAGCATTTCTGGCCTGGGGAAAAGTCTCTGGCTATCTACTTTATCTATGCCTCGCATTACCTTGTGCGCCTCTATCAAGTCACAAGTGGCTCTTTAGCACTGCACTGACAGGTGTTGTCCTTAATATCATTCAACATGTCTGGCAATAGGGTAACTCTTCTTCATTCTCTTCCTTCTTCTCTCCAGTGAGAGAAGCCCGAGCTCACTCAACCTCTCTTCATAAGACAAACCCTCCAATCCAGGCAGCATCCTGGTAAATCTCCTCTGCACCCTCTCTAAAGTATCTACATCCTTCCTATAATGAGACAACCAGACTGGACACAATATTTCAACTGCGATCCTACCAGGGTTTTATAGAGCTGCAGCAAAACCAGACTGGTCTTAAACTCAATTCGCCCTGTTAATGAATGCTAACATACCATACACCTTCTTAACAACTCTATCAACTTGGGTGACAACTTTGAGGGATCAATGTACGTGGACCCCAATATCCCGCTGTTCCTCCACAATGCCAAAAATCCGTTCTTTAACCCTATATTCAGGATTAAAATTTGACCTTCCAAAATGAATCACTTCACATTTATCCACGTTGAACTCCATCTGCCACTTCTCAACCCAGCTCTGCATTCTGTCAATGTTTAATGTCTCCAATCTGGAGTTTTATTCTTCCATTTGCCTTTCACCATTGTTTGTCCCCTTGGGATAAGTGTTGTGCAATCTTATAGCCAAAGCTTTACCTTCAGTGGGTTGCATCTTCAGCCAATTGACACAGATCTGTGAAACTCAAAATCTATCTGATGCCTCACATTCACTTGATGCCCTCTCTCTGTAGTTATCTTTCGAACAGTCACAAATGACATATCACTTTAAGACTTGGCAATGCCAATCTGTCCTGTGGTGATGTCTTATCAGAATCAAAGATTGTCATCTTTCCAACAACAATCTTTATGAGCTTGCTTTTCTTTTTACCAGTTAAGTATGTGTGCAAATTGACTCAGCTTGCTGCAGTTAGAGCACAGCTTTTCAAAAGCTGTAAATGTTTCCTGTTGTGTGGTGTCCGCCACGATATACAAACCTTGTCCTCTGGCTTTGATCTTCTTTCTGGCCATTGTGTATATATGTCTTCCTTCTTTCCTAAGCTCCGATGCTAAAAACATACTCTTCATAAATAACATTGATAGAGGGCTCACATGCGTTTTCAGGGCACTCAATATTTCTCTAGCCTGGCTTTCCGCTCCTCAGTGAGTTATCAGGTGCAGTTCAGATTTTAACACTGTGTTCCCATCACTGTTTATAAATTTGCTACTCTAATGTGTTCAGGTTTACTGTTTGAATCTATGACCATGTAATAATTTTGTCATTGAGTCTTGAGAGAAATTCCAATTCTGTCTAGTGTTTCTTTCTGACACAAAATCATCAGGAACTTGAAAATTGAAAGGCATCCTTTCTCACCCAGAAGTAAAGAGTTATGCACTGCAAATTTGCTGTTTCCTACAGTAGCTGGCTCTTTTACAGTTCTCAAAATTCACACCACTTCAGCTACTCACTTCTAAATCTGCAATCAATGCGTTGATATTAATAGCTTATCTTTCTGATGTGAAAATAACTATAATACCACTATTGGGAGGGTGAATTCAGTGCTCCATGTTAATGACAGCTCTAATCGAGATTACCAGTGCCCTCTGACCAAGACAGTCAATTCCAAAATGGGCATTACTGATTAAATTTTATTTGTACCTGCTGCTATTAGTATACTAACAGATGGACACAATTTCAAATTGTGCATCTTAAATGATATGCTTTCACTGTAGGTGGTAGCTGAGGCAACAAGAGCTTAAGAAAGAGAAGAGGTCGATGTTAATCATCCCAAACTGTTTAAGCAATTATTTTTTTAAAACTCATTTCAGGGCCTCAATGTGCTTTTTTTCATAATAGTGAAGACCTGGCACCACATTTTATCTCCCAAATCAAGTTGTGAAATGTTGAACTTACACTATTTTTTGCTGGGAAAACATTTTTTCCCCATCTTCCTAGCCCTGTGTTATTCTCATTTGGCCTTTCTGAAGGTAAGAATGGCATTAGTTCTGAGCTTAGAATCTTTCTTGTGAGGACCACAGGAAAATTATATTACCTTCCACACATTATTTTCACATCTTGGTATGGGTTTTGAAAGCCTTAAAATGTTCATGACCACAGAGAGAAGCCAGTTGAGGATTTGGGAAAATTTGAAGGGCAGGTCCAAAATATTTCAACACCTTCAAATTTCACTCTTAGGTGCTGCATTGTAATGAAGGTTTATTTTAAATACAGTGAATCAATGTCCTGTAAAAGTAAGTTGATGTTTACACTGACCAACTTTGAGCAAATGTTATCATGTTTTTCACTTATTTTTCTACTATTAACAATGCCATATTTCATTAACTAATGTAAAAAAAAATCCTGTTGGCCTGTTCATTTTTTTTGGTGTGAATTAAATAGACTGCCAGTTCAGGCTGTTAAAAATAAAACTTGTTTCTAAAAGTAAAACTGTCATCAGTTCAGGTTGTCTAATCAATCTAAGAATAATTGAAACTTTCACTCAGTAAAAGCGTATAGCTTTGATGTGGGACAGAAATCTATGGGGATGTGCAGCTGGTGGACTGAATTGGTGGAGATTGGGATTTTTGCCACTTTGTAGGAGGAAGATCCATCCTCTCGAGCTGTCAGCCAATCTGATCAAATGTAGCACCAGCAGCCCAACAGTGTCAGAGCTTGTTGGCAGATGTTGTCAGATGTGCAACCAATCTGAAGGACATTGAAAATCTGAAAAACTAGACCCTGACCCACTTTTCTCTCCATCAAACTTAATTTCAAACGTAATTATATTATGATTGCTGATACCTAGAGGCATTTTCATTATAAGATCATTAATTAATTCTAACTTAATTTAGCTCGCTCTCTGATTGATTCCTGAACAAGGTATTCCTGTAAAATGGCCTGAACACATTCCATGAGCTCCTCATCTGGGCTACCTTGTGCAAACTAATTTTTTTTTTGTAAATGTGTATGTCAAATAAAATCTCCATGATTGTTGCTGTATCTTTCAGACAAGCGACCATTACTTCTAGCTTTATAGTCTGTTGTTGGCTCAGTTGGCTGTCTGCTGGTTGTAATGCAGAGTGATGTCAACAGCATGACCTCAATTCCTATACCAGCAGAGTTAAAAATCACACAACAGCAGGTTATAGTCCAACAGGTTTAATTGGAAGCACACTAGCTTTCGGAGCGACGCTTCTTCATCAGGTGATTGTGATTTTTAACTTTGTACACCCCAGTCCAACACCGGCATCTCCAAATCATGACTACTATCTATACCAGCAGAGGTTATCATGAATTACTCTTCTTCCAAACCTCTCTCTTTGCTAAGGCATGGTGACCCTCAGGTTAAACCATCACTATTCATCTCTCTCTGATGACAAAGCAGTCCTAGGATCCTCTGGGACCATGGCTACTTTACTTACTATGTGGTTACTATCAGAGCACGTACCCTCAATTCTACCATGAGTCTTCTTGCCTTTATCATTTCTCGTGCTTGATTAGTCAGGTGAACATCACAAAATGTGAAAACTGCTCAGGTCTGTTTACTACAATACCACAAGCAAATCAAATGCCAGACTTTTCATAGCACTTCAAATATAGTCCAGCCAATGTTCTACATAAGTTTGAAAAACTTCTTTCCTTTTCAATTCTACCATTCTGGGATTGAAGCCCAGTGATTTGCTAACTTTTTTTGAATGTTCTAACTAACCTGTGTCACTACTTCTAATGATTGCTGTATCTGTGGATCCAGTTGCCGCTGTTTCTTTAACCTACCTGGACACTTATTTGATAAGGAATATGTGACCTCCTTATTCTTCTGACTAAAATGTACCATTTCATGCTTACTTATATCAAGGCTCATTTACCAGTTAAATCTATATTGTCTACTATTAATAGTGTATCCTTACAGCTGGTTGCAGTCCCACTCTGTATTAACTGTGCATTTCAATTCAGAGTTTTCCACAAATTTGGAAAGTACATTTCCAATTCCCGAGCCTCAATCATGAACAACAAACTGTAAAAGATAACCATAGAAAAATCAAAGTCATATTTTGGTTCATTCTGATCGAAATGTGTAGTAATTAACTGATAACCTGACTAAAGGCCTAATCAGGTTTCAGCAAAATGGTTAATACCCGTGCTCGCATTTAAAGACATTCACTCAATAAAATGATCATATCATGACCTAATCACACACCTCATGTCCGAACCTGCGCTCAGAAACCAGTTCAGCAACCATCGATACTGTTGTAACTCTAGCAAACATCCTGAGTAATCCCACTATGGACAACACACTGAAACTAACAAACAAAAGCAAATATTTGTCATATTTGTACTGATCTGAAATAGGTTGACAATGACGTGAACACAGGTTTCCTGCTGACAAATGAAAGAACAGTCCAAGCCTATATTGACATTTAGGTAGAAGTTAATAATTTGGTTTAGCTAATAGTTCTGTTAATTTGATGTAATATTAAAACAAAATAGTTAATTACATTCATGACTTCAGAATGTCCCAAGCAGTTTACAGAAAATTAAAAGTCTGTAAAGTGCAATCGTTGTTGCAATATAGGAAAAACAGCAATTGGTTTGTGGCACCTCCTGCAAACAGCAATGGAGCAAGAAAATAAATCTAAAGATGTTCCAAGAGAAAGCAGACTCTAGGTCACCAGCCATTGAAACAAAAAAAGTCAAAAGTTATGGCCTGAAATTGTTGGCACTGAAGCAAGTCCAGAAAGTGCCTAATCAAAAGGTGAAGTGCTACTCTTTGAACTTACATTGAGTTTCAATGGCACTGTGAAGGAGGCCAAGGAAAGAAAAAATACAGTGGGAGTGGAGCCCAGAATTAAAGTGACAGGTGAACAGAAGCTGGAGTCATCTATATACATTTGAACTAAGATATTCTGCAAAGGGAACAGCCAGTCTGCATTTGATTTCCCCCAGTATAGAAGAGATTATATTGTGAACAATAAATCACTGCTGCACTTCAGGAGAGATTGGGACCTTGGACAGTGAGAAGGGAGGAGGTATGCAAACAGGGGTTGCACTTGCTGCACTTGCAGACTGATGTGTTGTGAGAAGGGTGGGGATTGTTGACTGTGATTTAGGAGTGGACCAGGATACAGAGGAAAAAGTCCCTCTGGAAAAGTAAAGCGTCTCTGAACACATGTATGAACAGATTCAGAAAAAGCTTCTTCCCCACTCTTATCAGATTTTTGAACAGACGTCTCAAATGTTAATGTTGATTTCTCTCACTGCACCTCCTCTGTGGCTGCACTCTATTATGGTGCCTTGATGCACTTTGTATACTACGATCTGTTTGTATAGCTTGCAAAACAACACTTTTCATTGTACCTCAGTGCTTGTGATAACAATAAATCAAATGAAAGTGATGTTTGATGGTGGGATCATTCTGTTGGTATGGGAGATATAGTCATATAGCATGGAAACAGACACTTTGGTCCAACCAGTCCATGCCAAACATAATCCTAAACTAAACTAATCCCACATGCTAGCTCCTGGCTAATATCCTTCCAAAGCCTTCCTATTCATGTAGATTAGATTAGATTAGATTAGATTAGATTACTTCCAGTGTGGAAACAGGTCCTTCGGCCCAACAAGTCCACACCGACCCGCCGAAGCGCACCCCCCCAGACCCATTCCCCTCTATATTTACACCTGCAACTAACACTACGGGCAATTTAGCATGGTCAATTCTCCTAACCTACACATTTTTGGACTGTGGGAGGAAACCGGAGCCCCCGGAGGAAACCCACGCAGACACGGGGAGAATGTGCAAACTCCACACAGTCAGTAGCCTGAGGCGGGAATTGAACCCAGGTCTCTGGCGCTGTGAGGCAGCAGTGCTAACCACTGTGCCACCGTGCCGCCCCTAATGTACTTATCCAAATGTTTTTTGAATGTTCTAATTGTGCCCTCATCCACTACTTTCTCAGGAAGTTCATTCCACATGCGAACCACCTTCTGTGTAAAAAAATTGCCCCTCATGTCTTTTTTAAATCTCTCTCCTCTCACCTTAAAAACGTGCCCCCAGTCTTGAAATCCCCCATCCTAGGGAAATGATACCTAACATTAACTCTATCTATACCCCTCATGATTTTATACACTTCTATAAGGTCACCTCTCAACCTTCTATGCTCTAATGAAAAAAGCTCCAGCCTATCCAGCTTCTCTTTATAACTCAAACCTCCTATACCCAGTAACATCCTGACAAATTTGTTCTGAACTGTCTTCAGCTTAGTAGTATCCTTCCAATAACTGGTGGAAGGTGATCTGTTGAACGCAGAGGATGGTGAGAATAAAATCATGGAAGAGGGGAAAGGGTTAGAGTCACTAGTGTATGAAACAAAACAGATACGTTGAACGACTATGTAAAGCACAATAGGGTTGGGGGAAAGGGTGATCATGTACTTAATTGAGGACAAGGGAAGGCATATCAGATATGTTAGTACTGAAGATTACACTATCACAACAGATGCAAAAGAGAAAGGGTAACTGGCTGAATGAAATAGAGATTTTACAGGAACCAAGATGTGAGCAATTGTAGTCAAGATAGCTGTGGGAATCTGTGGGTTCGAAGTGATTTTTTGTCACGAGCCTAACTGCAGAGAGGAGGGTAGTGAATTAAAGGAAGGGAGGTAAGAGTCAGAGATGAAGCATGTGAAGGCAAGTTGATGAAATTGCACGATTCAGGAGAAACAGCAGGGATGAACACTAATACAGTCATCAATGTTCCAGAAAGAAAGAGGTGAGGGAGGGGACCTGAGGGCTGGAACAGAGAATATTCCACATAATTTATGAAAAGGCAGGTATTACCATGCATGTTCCCATAGCAAAGCCTTATATTTGGTGCAAGAGGGTGGAATTCAAGAAGTTGGACAATTTGAGAACAATTTCAACCAGGTTGAGGGGTTGCTGTGGTCAAAGGGAACTGGCTGAGCCTCAGTTGAAGTTACAGGCTGTCCTGCTGAGAATTACAATATAATGAGATTGGACATTGATGAAAGAGAAATGGTCACAGCTACAAAACTGAAAACTGCTAAAGTGGCAGAAAGTGTCATGGATGTGGATAGATAGAATCTTGTCAAAGGGATAACAAAATACAGCCAAGATGGAAATAAATCAATTCTGTAGGTTGGCAACAGACTGAATTGTTGAGTTCAAGAGGATTGACTTGTGTGTGGATCTTGGGAAAGAAATAGATGTGGACTGGTTAGTGTTGAGGAGTTTAGAAGCTATGAAAGGTAGATTTCCAGATGACAGGAGGTCAGTGGATATCTTGTAGTTATATTAATCACCTTCTTCTCTCACAAATCCCTCATCCTTAATCACCAAAACATACCTTGATCTTTGATATCTTCTCTTTGCCAAACCCATTTTATCTTTCTTCCTTTAACATCTAATTTGTTGGTAGCTACTGTACCTTCTCTAATAGTTCTCATGATGCTACTCACCTGTTCATTGGGTCTTGTTCTTTTTTATTAGATTTTTTACAGGGTGGAAACAGGCCCTTCGGCCCAACAAGTCCACACTGGCCCTCCGAAGAGCAACCCACCCAGACCCATTCCCTTACATTTACCCCTTCACCTAACACTACAAGCAATTTAGCGTGACCAATTCACCTAATCTGCACATTTTTGGACTGTGGGAGGAAACCGGAGCACCCGGAGGAAACCCATGCAGACATGGGGAGAATGCGCAAACTCTACACAGACAGTTGCCTGAGATGGGAACTGAACCCGGGTCTCTGGTGCTGTGAGGCAGCAGTGATAACCACTGTGCCACCTTGCCACCCACAGATTCAAGGTTCTTGGTGATTTATACCCCTACTACATATACTGTGTCTAACAGAAATGCTAAAGAAACTCAGCAGGTCTGGTTGCAAGTGTGAAAAGAAAACAGAGTTAAAATTTCGAGTCCAGCAACCCTTCTTCAGAACTGAACTTCTACTATTCTTATCTGGATGACTACAACTCAACCTGTCCCTGCTGTGACCAGGTTAGTTTTTTATCTTCTCTTTGGCCTATGTTTTAGCTTGAGGCCCACTGCCTGAAAACATACAATGCTTCTTGGCTTTCCACGTTTTTACTTCCTTTTGTCAATCGTCGATCTCATGTTCTGCCCTTGTCTGGCTCTTTCAGCCAGTTTTTGTATTCCCTTGTGCATTTTCCCATCCTGCCTCATATGTTGGCTTCGCTGCAAATTCAAATGGACAATAAATGCTGCACTAGCCACCTACATAAACATCACATGATCCCTCTCCTAACTAATAGGCAACCTAGTCCCAATTTTGTGTGCTTGATCTTTGTGATAAATAGCCATAAATAAACATGAGTATGCCAAGTGCATAGTGCACCTTCAATTTGCATTCACTGTTCAGGTTCTGAGTGGATATGCTGCAAGGAATAGTGGGAGTTGCAGTCCATGAGTCTTGGTGAGAGATGTGTGCAGTGGCAGAGTTAGAATAAGTTTTGGCCCTGTGTCATGTGAGGTCGCAGAGAGAATGATGAAGCTACCATCTCTGACAAAAACATCATAACACTATCCCCCAGAAACACGTGTCAGTATTTTCAGGCATTTTCCAACAGGTTAAGTTCAATATGTTTTCCTTAACCAGGAAACAGGATGCATGGCCCTTTAAATATATAATGATTTCTCAGGACCTAAGTTTGTTTTGAGAGAGCAAAACAGTTATTGTCACTTTAAATAATAAAATAAAGATCTGCAGTTACTGAAGATCTGAAACCAGAAATTGCTGGAGAAACTCAGCAGATCTGGCAGCAGCTGTGGAGAGAGAAAACAAACGTTTTGAGTTCACTGATCCTCCTTTGGAAAGGTTCTCAGGAAAGGTCGCTATAGTCAAAATGTTAACACAGTTATTGCTTTCATTGTCCAATTTTGGTGTATAGCTGTCACATCAGCTAGTTGGGCTGTGGGAGGTCACGAAATACACAAGTTTCATGTGTTTGAATGCAAGTAGGTGATGTTGGTGTGTGACTGGACTTCAGTGGCTGCAGAGGAACAGAGGAGCAGGCCACTCAGAGGGCATGGTCTGTGTCATTTACCCTGTCAAGTTAGATACTCCTCCATGCTTCTCGATAGTGAGGGGATCTTCTGGCACCCAACATCCATCTAATCCTTTTCTTATAGCAGTGTAGTTGTCATAGCCTTTGTTCTCTAATTCCAGTCGTAGAATTCTGTGATTTGCATCAATCACATTAGTGTAGCACTTTAACATTACTTAACAGTAATTGTAATGATGCATGACTCTTTGTCCTTCCAACCGAAAAATACGTTTCCCAAGCAGTCTCATAATAGCAACAAAAACAGAAACTGTTGGAAAAGCTCAGCAGGTCTGGCAGCATCTGTGGAGTTTTGAGGAAGGGTCACTCAAGCCAAAACGTTAATTCTGATTTCTCACGACAGATGCTGCCAGACCTGCTGAGCTTTACCAGCAATCTCTGTTTTTGTTTTCTGATACACAGCATCCCCATTTCTTTCGATGTTTATTTAGTATCTTATAGCAACTCATAATACAAGTGCCCACAGAATAATGCAGGTTTGAATCATATACAAGCAGTCATTGCATTCATTCTGTTGCAATGTCTGCTCTAATGTTCGTGGAAGATAAAACACAGCTTGCCTTTCCAGCAAAAAAATCTACTCTCCACATAAAGCTCCTCCCACACTTCTTGTAGCATCATCAATATTTTATTCCATACTTCTCCCTCAAATATTCAACAGAAATGCATCCAGGCTACTCATAAGAACAAAACATGAAAAACAGAAGTAGAATAGGCAGTGTCAAGATTAGAGTGGCACTGGAAAAGCACAGCAGGTCAGGCAGCATCCAAGGAGCAGGAAAATCAACGTTTCGGGCAAAGGCCCTTCATCAGGAATGAGGCAGGGAGCCTCCAGGGTGGAGAGATAAATGGGAGGGAGGTGGGCCTGGGGAGAAGGTAGCTAAGAGTGCAATAGGTGGATGGAGGTGGGGATGAAGGTGATAGGTCGGAGAGAAGGGTGGAGCGGATAGGTGGGAAGAAAGATTGGCAGGTAGGACAGGTCATGAGGATGGTGCTGAGCTGGCAGGTTGGAACTGGGGTAAGGTGGGGGGAAGGGGAAATGAGGAAACTGGTGAAGTCCACATTCATGCCCTGGGGTTGAAGTGTTCTGAGGCAGAAGAATAGGCAGTATCATGCCTTGACTTTGTTCTTCAATTCAATAAAGATTATATCTGACCTTCTACCCTGATTCTAAATTCTTCTCTATCCCCAGATCCCTTGATTCCATTTGTGTCCACAGTCTTTCAGTATTTGTCTTGAATATACTGAAGGCCTGAGCATTCACATCATTACCCACCAACAGGCAGGCATCGCCCACCCCCCCCCCACCCCCAACTTGCCCCCATCCCACCCTACCTCATTCCCATCTCACACTTGGACCGGCCATAAGACCACAAGATATAGGAGCAAAAATTAGGCCATTCAGCTCATCAAGTCTGCTTCGGCATTCAATCATGGCTGATAAGTTTCTTAACACCATTCACCAGCTTTCTCCTTATAAGCCTTGATCCCCTTAATACTCAAGAACATATCTATCTCGATCTTAAACACTGTCAATGACCTCCGCTTCCAAAGCCTTCTGTGGCAACGAATTCCATAGATGCACCACTCTGTGGCTGAAGAAGTTTCTCTTTATCTCCATTCTAAAAGATCTTCCCTTTACTCTAAGGCTGTGCCCTCAGGTCCTAGTCTCTCCTCCCAACAGCAACATCTTCCCAGCATCCACTCTGTCCAGGCCATTCATTATTCTGTATATTTCAATTAGATTCCCCCCTCATCATTCTAAACTCCATTCAGTATAGACCCAGAGTCCTTACATGTTAAGCTTTTCATTCCTGGGACTGTTCTCATGAACCTCCTCTGAATACGCTCCAAGGTCAATATATTTGTCCTGAGATATGGGGCCCAAAATTGCACACAATCCTCCAAATATAGTCTGACCAGAGCCTTATAGAGTGTCTGAAGAACATCCCTTCTTTTATATTCAAGTCCTCTCAAAATAAATGTCTTCATTGCATTTGCCTTCCCAACTACCTATTCAACATGTAAGTTTACCTAGAGAGAATCCTGGACTAGAATTCCCAAGTCTTTTTACACTTCAGAATTTTGAATTTTCTTCTCATTTAGAAAATAGTACATGCCTGTAATCTTCCTACCAAAGTGCATAACCTCATACTTTCCCACGTTATACTCCATCTGCCAGTTCTTTGCCCAAACTCCTAACCTGTCTAAATATTTTGGTAGCCTCCCCACCTCCTCAATGCTACCTGTTCCTCTAACTATCCTTTTATCATCTGCAAACTTAGCCAGAATGTTCTCAGTTCCTTCATCTATATCGTTAATGTATAAAGTGAAAAGTTATGGTCCCAGCACTGAGCCTTGTGGAACACATTTATCACCAGCTGCCATCCTGAGAAGGACCCTTTTATCCCCACTCTCTGCTTTCTGCCAGACATCCAAGCTTCTGTCCATGCTCGCACCTTGCCTTTAACACCATGGGCACTTTTCTTACTCAGTAGCGTCGTGTGGCACCTTGTCAAAGGCCTTCCTGAAGTTCAGGCAGATAACATCCATTGCCTCTCCTTGGTCTAACCTGCTCATTACTTCCTCAAAGAATTCTAGAAGATTTGTCAGGCATGACCTCCACTTGATGAAACCATGCTGAATCTGCCCCATTCAGCATACACTTCCAAATATTCAGAAATCTCATGAAATCTCAGAAATCTTCACAATGAATTTCAGGATCATATCCACAACCGAGGTTAGGCTAATCAGTCTGTAATTTTCCAATTTCTACCTGACTCCCTTTTTAAACAGGTGTGTCAATGTTATCGATTTTCCAGTCCTCTGGGATTGGAATTCTAGTGATTCCTGAAAGATCACCACTAATGCCTCCACTATCTCTTCAGCTATCTCCATTAGAAATCTGGGGTGTAGTCCATCTGGTCCAGGTAATTTATCCACCTTCAGGCCATTCAATTTTTCGAGCATCTTCTCTTTTAGTAATGGCTACCATACTCAGCTCTGACCTCTCACTCTCTTGAAGTTTTGACACAAAGTAATTATTCAGCTCCTAAGCCATTTCCTTGTTCCCCTCTACTATCTCTCCAGGGTCATTTTCCAGGGGCCCAATATCTACTTTTGCCTCTCTTTTGCCCTTTATATATTCAAAGAAACTCTTACAGTCTTCCTTTATATTGCTGGCTAACTTACCCTCACATTTACTCTTCTCCCTCCTTATTTCTTTTTTTATTGCCGTCTGTTGGTCTTTGAGAACTTCCCAATCCTCTGGTTTCTCACTGCCCTTCGCCACATTATATGCTTTCACTTTTGTTTTTAGGATATCCCTGTCTTCCCGAGTCAGCCATGGTTCCCTCATCCTCCCTGTACCATGCTTCTTTTTCCTTGGGATGAATCTCTGATGTGTCTCCTGCCACTGCTGTTCCACTGTCTTTCCTGCTCGGCTCCTCTCCCAGTCAATTCTACCCAGCTCCTCCCTCATGCCTCTGGAGTTGCCTTTATTCAGCTGTAATTCCATTACCTCCAATTCAATCTTTTCCCTCTCAAATTGCAGAGTAAATTTGATAATATTATGGTCACTGTCTCCCAAGGGTTCCTTCACCTTAAGCTCTCTTCTCAAGTCTGCCTCATTGCACAACACTAAATCCAATATTGCCTGTTCCCTTGTAGGAGAAAGTGAGGACCGCACATGCTGGCAATCAGAGTCGAGAGTGTGGTGCTGGAAAAGCATAGCCAGTCAGGCTGCATCTCAGGAGCAGGAGAATCGACATTTTGAGCATAAGCTCTTCACTCCCTAGTGGGCTCCACCACAAGCTAATCCAAAACGCCATCTCATAGACATTCCACAAATTCCTTTTCTTGCAATCCACTACCACCCTGATTTTCCCAGTCCACCTGCATGTTGAAATCCTCCATGATGACTGTAACTTTGCCTTTCCTACACATCCTTTCTATCTCCTGGTGCATCTTTTGCCCCAGCTCCTGACTACTGTTTGGAGGCCTGCACACAACTCCAACTATGGTTTTTTCACCTTTGTGATTCCTCAATTCTACCCATACAGATTCTATACCATCTGACCCTACTTCATTACTTAATAAGTAATTAATTACTTCATAAATAATTACTCCATTACTTCATTTCTATACACTCTGTCCTATTTGTGTCTATGCTGAAGATTTTAATAACCTTTCCTGAGTTCTGCACTCTTTTATTCAGGTTTTCTAACTTCCTCTATAACTAACTCTACACCCCTACCCCCCAGTTTAGTTTAAAGCCCTGTCTACAGTCCTACGTTTGTGGTTCGCTAGGACTCTGGGTCCCAGCACAGTTCAAATGAGGACCATTCCATCTGAACAGTTCCCTTCTTCCCCAGTACTGGTGCCAATGTCCCATGAATACAAATCCATTTCTCCCACACTAATCTTTGAGCCACACATTTACCTGCTTAATCTTATTGACTCAAAAGTTCCAAAAGTTCCAAAACAATGCAACAGTGTATAAAAAAGTAATTGCTGCTCATGGAATTCGAAGAAATCACCTCCAACACATAAAATAGCTCAAAAAACGAGCAGCTCTTACAGCCAGAAATTTTTCCCATCCTCCACCTTGGAATACCCAGAATGCGAGGTGCTGCATTTTGCGAAAACAAATCTGAGCAGGACTTATACACTTAATGGTAAGGTCCTAGGGAGTGCTGCTGAACAAAGAGACCTTGGAGTGCAGGTTCATAGCTTCTTGAAAGTGCAGTCGCAGGTAGATAGGATAGTGAAGAAGGCGTTTCGTGTGCTTTCCTTTATTGGTCAGAGTATTGAGTACAGGAGTTGGGAGGCCATGTTGTGGCTGTACAGGACATTGGTTAGGCCAGTATTGGAATACTGCATGCAATTCTGGTCTCCTTCCTATCAGAAAGATGTTGTGAAACTTGAAATGGTTCAGAGAAGACTTACAAGGAAGTTGCCAGGGTTGGAGGATTTGAGCTATAGGGAGAGGTGGAATCAGGCTAGGATTGTTTTCCCTGAAGCGTCGGAGGCTGACAGGTGACCTTATAGAGGTTGATAAATAATAGGGGCATGGATAGGATAAATAGATAAAGTCTTTTCCCTGGGTTGGGGGAGTCCAGAACTAGAGGGCATAGGTTTAGGGTGAGAGGGGAAAGAGATAAAAGAGACCTGAGGGGAAACCTTTTCACACAGAGGGTGGTGCGTGTTTGGAATGAGCTGCCAGAGGAAGTGGTGGAGGTTAGTACAATTGCAACATTTAAAAGGCATTTGGATGGTTATATGAATAGGAAGGGTTAGAGGAATATGGGCCACATGCTGGCAGGTGGGACTAGATTGAGTTGGGATATCTGTTCTGCATGGACGGGTTGGACCGAGGGGGTCTGTTTCCATGCTGTACATCTCTATGACTCTATAACTCTTTGTGCCAATTAGCTCATGGCTCAGTTAGTAATCCAGAAATGATTACCTTTTTGGTTCTGCTTTTTAATTTCACTCCTAGCTGTTCATACTCCCTTAGCAGAACTTCTGCCTTAATTTTATCTATGTCATTGACCTTGACCACTGGCTCTGGGTCAGTGTCAAAGGTTCAGAAAGTAGCTTCTTTGTAGCTCAATGCGAAATGGCTGATCCTTTATTTATATGCCATGACCCTGTCAGTCTAGACTTTGCACACATGGAAATTGGTCTTTCAATATCTGTCCAGTCAAACCCTCTTTACAATTTTCGGTTTGATCACTGCCTCAACTATTCCTTGAAGCAATAAATTTGAAATTCTAATATCAGTCTTGGTGAAGACTTTTCTCCTGAAGTCCTGACTGAATGTATTGGTAATTTAAAAAAAATGTGCAGATCAAGTCACACAATATTTGTGATGAAGTTATTTCTAGAATTCAATTTTTTTGAATTGGAGAATGACATTATCATGCCTAACTACAAGTGTGTAAACCGCAACATATTGCAGATATAACTATTAATAATTATAAGTAAAAAAACAAAATAACAATAAAATTATTTCACTCACTCAGATACTGTGTCTTCCATATTTTCACTCCCAAAATACTATACAGCATTAAAGTGATATTTTAATTACTTGGGTCTGCTCATAAAACAATTGGACCACAATGTTTCTGAACAATGCATTTCAGAATAGAGAGGTGCCAGTGTATTTCATTATTAACCTCTAAGGACAATTAAGCCAGTCACTGTAAAATGAAAACTATCCCTGTAAATGTTTCTAAAAGATCATTAATAACATTGTCACATCTTGTCATAATCACAAACAAACCTTAATCTTCTTAACCTGTGTTTAGAAATGGAACCTCATTGTAACTGGCTATTCTGGCTCTCAGCAAGTTACCACCCAGTATGTATAATAGACCGAAACTGCTAAACAAAAGTGAATATTTATTGTACTTCCACTGATCCGAAACAAGTTATCAATTATTAATTAATCTTGCTGCATCGATACTATTTTACAGTTAGTTATTAAATATAATTTCAAAAGAAGAGAAAATGTATATTTTATAGAGTTTTTTATGATCTCAGAATGTCCCAGAATAGTTCACAACGTTTAAAGTGCATTCATTGCTGTAATGTACAAAACCTGACAGCCAATTCTTCAATTCTTACACAAGTAAGTAACTTGGTAAGTAACAAAATAAAGAAAATGTCTAAAACAAGTGTAAACGGAAAAAGCAGAATCTTTAAATACAGTTGTCATCCAAAAAATGGGGACAGCAGTTAGGATCTGAAAATATTAAACTTAATATTGAGTTCAGTAGCCTCCGAAGTGCCAAATTGAAAGATGAAGTAGTGCCCTTCGAGTTAATGTTGATCTTCAGTGGATCTGTGTAGGATGCCAAGGATAGAAGTTCATCACTGACTTGAAGCAGGGAACTTAAATGTCAGGCATGCCATGCTTGCAGGCTGAACAGAGTTATGTAAAACAAGCAGCCAATCTTTGGTCTCCTCATAGTAATGGAGACCACAACACAAGGAATGAATATATTTTAGTAAGTTCGAAGAGGTATAAATAAATTGGTGCTTTACTTGGAAGTAGATTTTGGGGGCCTTGAACTGTGAGAAGGATTGAGACAATATTTAAGATTTCATTTACATTTCCTGGGCTTTCACAGGAAAAGTGTTTGGGAAAGAGAGAATGTACTGGGGATGACTGAGGACTGTACCAGGGTGTTGCAAGGGGAGCACAATATTCAAAATGCTGAAACAGAGGGGATGGGATGATATGTTTGATGATGGCATTGTGTTGGATGTGGCAGAAATTATGGAAGATAATCTGTTGAACGCAAGTCCTAGTAGGGTGAAGGATGAGGACAAGGGCCACTATAACATAGTTGAGGAAGGGTAGGAAAGGTTGAAAAATGAATTGCATGAAATGGGATAGTCAAAGTCAAGGACCCTGACAACCACTGTAATGGGATCTCAGCTGAGGTAATAATGAATATTTAATGATGGCCTATTCCCAGAATTGAAGACAAAAAAATTCATGGAAGGGAAGAGAAGGAATGTGTCAGGGTCTGACTATGTGAAGATGAGGATGAACTAGAAATTGGAAAGAAAGTTAATGAAATTCTCTGTTGCAGATTGAACGTAAAAAGTGGTGCCAATACACTCATCAATGTTATGTATAAGCTTAGGGAGAAGGGCTGAGTTAGACTAGACCAAAGAGTGCTCCATATATTCCATCAAAAGGCAAGCACAACAAGTAATTAGATGGGTTCCCATAGCAACACTTTTGATTTGGAATCATGAGCTCAGTGTGAGAACTTGTTCCATACATGAGAACAAGTCAAGGTGGATGAAGACTGATTGAACAAGTCAAGCTGGATGAAGACTGATTGCACCTCAGTTCAAGGATGAAGCGGAGCGTTCCCAATGCTTACAGTGAAAAGGAAGGAACAGGATATGAGGAGAAACAAAGATACAATATATCTTGTGTGGGGCAAGAACAGGATGAATTGGTGCATATTAAGGAGTCCTGCTTGTGGACCTTGCAAGGGAGAGAGTAGTGGCTTGTTTGAGGTTGGGGTGCGATAAGTTTAGATCACCAGAGGATATAGGTCAGCATTCAACTTAGAGATGATGGTGTCACAGCTTGCCAGAGTAACTCACTGGAAATCAAGCTCACTATTCCAAGAGTCATTATGAAAGTTAAAAGTCCAACTAAATATGAAAGTCTCCAATTTGCCTGTCAGATACACTCAGGCTAACAAATAAATGAATAGATTCTAACCACAGGTAAACAACTATGAACTGTAGACATACAGATTAGAAAAAAAAAGATTAATCTCCTAGGTACTGCTGCAAGTAAGGTCATTCAGATGCTCTGGGTATAAAGTTAATATTTGCAAAGCAGTAGGAGACAATAATTTTGTGAAGATATTCTATTTTATCATTGTATTGTGGTCTTACTTTCTTAACATTTTCTGTTAATATAGAGCATTCACAAATTTGACTTTCCTTTGCTTTACATTGGTATCATTCTGAATCCTAATATTATTGCTACCTGCACAAAGGTCTCTCATTATAAAAAGAAAGCATGTCACCATCTGCTTTGCATTGTTGTGTGGAAAGTTAATTTATGCAATAATATTCCCTGAGGTGAAAAACACCACAAATTGTAAGTTATTTTTACTCTGATAGTTTTGACCCCTGGTGAAAACCTGAAAATACCATTTCTGTTTTATTTCACAAGCCCTAAGGGGTCTATTTTCACTTTTGCGTTGGGGAAAATATTGGTTGCTGCTCAGTCATGTATTGAGCTGCACTTACCTAAAAGTGGCATTTTTATTCCACTCCACCACTCCCTCCATCACTAATGCCAAAACTTGGAAACATATGTGAACAGAAAAGGGTAAACAAACACACAAGAACAGAACAATACAGCTGAAAGCACACAAACTCTTCTTTGCTACAACTTGGCTTGTGAATTTGTGGAAAGACCAGTCTGTGGTGAGTATCAGATCAGCATCAGTCAATTTATTTATGATCTCATTTGGCAGATCCTAGCTCCTTCCAGAAAAAAAAACAATTTGTCTGAAATGGAAGGAAGAAGAACATTACTTAAATTGAATATCAGAATCATAGAATCCCTACAGTTCTGATAGAGGCCATTCGGCCATCAAGTCTACCCAACTCCTGAAAAGCATCCCCACCCTTATCCCCGTAACCTTGCATTTCCTAATCACCCAGCCTGCACATCCCTGGACACTATGGTGGAATTTAGCATGGTTAATCCACCTAAGCTGCACATCTTTGAATTATGGGAGGACAGACACAGGGAGAGCAGGCAAACTCCACACTAATTCAAAAATGTACAAATGTTTAAATCTACTAATTCATGGAATGTAGGTGTTACTGGCTGGGCCAGCACTTATTGCCCATCCCTAATTCTCTTGGAGAAGATAGTGCTGTACTGCCTTCTTGAACTACTGACTGTTGGCAGTTGAGGGAGTGAATGTTTGTAGATCTTTATGGTCTGCTCTGTCTTTGTACGGTATTGAACTTCTTGACTGTTGTTGGAACTGTTCCATTACACATCCTATTTGAGCCTTATAAATGGTGGACAGTCTTTGTGGAGTCAAGAGATGAGTTACTTGCTACAGGATTCCTAGCCTCTGACCTGCTGTTGTAGCTGTTGTATTTTTATGGTGAGTCCAATTCAGTTTCTGATCAATGGTAACCCCTAGGAGGTTGATAGTGGGGTATTCAGTGATGATAACACCATTGATTGTCAGGGGATGATGATTACATTCACTCTTGTTGGAGATGGTCATTGCCTGGTATTTGGGTGGCACAAATGTTACTTGCCAGTCTGGATATTGTTTATGTTTTGATGAATTTGAATATAGACAAGCTTCAGTACCTGCGGAGTCGTGACCAGTGCTGAACATTGTGCAATCATGGGGAATCATCCCCACTTCTGACCATATGATGAAGGAAATGTCATTGATGAAGCAGTTGAAGATGATTGGGCCTACGACATGTTGTGAGGAATTCCTACAGAGAGATTCTGAAACTGAAATGACCTTCTTTCAATAACCAAAATCGTCTTCTTTTGTGCCACGTATAATTCCAACCAGTGAAATGTTTTCCCTGATTTCTTTTGACTTCAGTTGTGCTAGAGTTCTTTGATACCAAGCATGGTCAAATGCCGCCTTGATGTCAAGGGCAATCACGTTCTTCTTACCTCAGCTCTTTTAGTCATGTTTGAATTAAGACTATGATGAGGTCAAGAGATGAGTGTCCTTGCTAGAATCCAAGCTGGCCATCATTGAGCAGGTTACTGCTGTGTGTATAAGAGTTGGAAGGTCATGTGGCAGCTGTAAAGGACATTGATTAGGCCACTTTTGGAATATTGTGTACAATTCTTGTCTCCCTCCTGTAAGAAGGATGTTGTGATGCTTGAAAGGGTTCAGAAAAGATTTACAAGGATAGTGCCAGGGTTGGAGGGTTTCAGCTATAGGGAGAGGCTGATTAAGCTGGGGCTGTTTTCCCTGAAGAGTTGGAGACTGAAAAGTCACCTTATCGAGGTTTATAAAATCATGAGGGATATGGATGGGGTAAATAGACAAGGCCTTTTCCCTGGGTTGGGGGAGTCCAGACCTACAGGGTATAGGTTTAGACTGAGAGAGGAAAGATTTTAAAGGAATCTAAGGGGTAACTTTTTCACACAAAGGGTGGTGCATGTAAGGAATGAGCTGCCAAAGGAAGTGGCGGAGGCTGATACAATTACAACATTTAAAAGCCATCTGGATGGGTATATGAATAGGAAGTGTTTAGAGGGGTATGAGCTAAGTGCTGGCAAGTGGCACTAGATTAATTTAGGATATCTGGTCAGCATGGCTGAGTTGGACCTGAAGGGTCTGTTTCCACGTTGTATGTCTCTATGACTCTAAGTGCTGTTTGATAGCACTGTTGGTGACTTCTTCCCATACTTTACTGATCATCAAAAGTAGACCATGGGACAGTAATTGATTGGGTTGGATCAGCTAGGCTCTTGTGTACAAGACATATTTGGATATTTTTCCACATTTTTGGATGGATGTCAATATTGCAGCTGTACTTACACAGCTTGCCTAGTAGTGCTGCAAGTTCTGGCACACAAGTCTTCAGTACCTTTGTTGAAATGTTGTCAGAGCTCATAGCCTTTGCAGTACCCAATGCCTCCAGCTATTTAGGGTGTAGAGACATATGAGCATGGAAATACACCCTTCAGTCCAACTCATTTCTTAATATCATGCAGAGTAAATTGAATTGGCTGAAATTTGGCATTTGTGATTCTCGGTTCATTGAGAGGAGACCAAAATGGATCATCCACTCAGTACTTCGCAATAAAGATTATTGCAAGTATTTCAGCTTTCTTTTTTGCATTATTGTTCCAAGCTCCCGCAAAATTGAGGATGGGACTTTTTATGAGCCTCCTCCTCTATTTGTTTAATTTCCTACCAGTTAAACATTCTTTAATTTAATGGGTACTAAATACTTACTTATAAAACCCATCCATTTTTTATAATGTGGATCCAGTAAAAGATCTCAAATACCCGTTTGGCTTTTGGATATAAAAAATGGGATGGCATGACAAGTATGAGTGTAACTAATCTTAGGCAATAGTGGATTTCTGATCCAAATGATGGAAAAGTGTCTCAATAGCAGCATAAAATGAGTTGCCACTTCACTATCAGCTGTTTAATGATACTGGTTGAGAACCATTTAAATCCCTAGGTATTTATATCCTACCAGTACAAGATATAGAAAATAGCTTTGCAAATAGAAAAATAAGCATTTTGAATGAACAGCAATGTAAATATTTAAAATACTGGAAAGAAAATTAAGATGTTTCTAAACTGGGTCTTTTACAGTTCATAAATAAATCGAATATGATAACATAATTGTTCTGTGATATTCCTTTAGCCTGCCAGATTCCATACAATATAAACGCTAACATGATTTAAATTTGAATGGTATTTAGGAGTAGTACCACCATTAAAGTTCTAAATGTCTATTTGAAAGGACTCACATTGGTTTCTAGCTTTTGAAAAGAAAAATCTCAAAACAAATCACACATAAGAGTCATATTGAATGAACTGCAATGCAACAAATGTGGTGGTCAGTTTCATACACATCAAGATCTCATAAAATTCATAAAGGGAAATAACCAGTTGGATTCAACTGAGAGCTGGAAAGGATTCAGTTGGCTGAACGGTCTTCTTTTATGACCTTATGAATCTATAAGACAAATTAATTTTTGATTGGCTATGGTTGAGAGCAGAATATTGGCAGAATACAAGGATACTACACTCATGAACAAAGAATGTGATTGGAGGTTTAACCTGGACTAATTCTGCTTGAACTTGAAGGAAGGGTTTTGTTTTATCACTGAACCAAATTAAGCAAACTCCTTTTCCCATTTCATCAGAATGCCAACTCCTTTTCTAAGCTCAGAAGTCAGTGAGTTTCAATAACGCAAGTTGTTCTTACGTAGCATTCAATCACAAACATACCTTGGTACTCCACAAGGAAGTAATCAAAACAAAATGGATACCAATCTAATAAAGGGGATTTTAAGTTGAATATAAAGCATCTTTGTATAATTCTGACACATCACATTGACAAAAGTAGCTTTGAGGATGAGTTCAAAGGCCTCAACTTTATGAAAAATTGGATAAGTATCAACTTTGGTGAGTTTCATGATGGGTTTTTTTCCTTGAGCCCAAACAAGTTTTCTGACACTGTTCTCCACGATTCACCTTATTAGCTACACACCACAACTCTATGGCGCCTCATTCATGCTATCTTCTGCTTAGCAGTGGTGGAGGTACTCGCCAATGTCAGGAAATTCTAGAATTCTAACACGGGCACCATTTATAAAGCCCAGCTTTGCACTACGTCGAGCTTTGTCAGCCAGGAACTGCCCCTCACCATGCATGTACCATTATGAGAGACTTAAAAAAGAAACACTTCTGGGAAAACATGGGTTACACTTCATTACAAATAAAAGTGCTCATTTGTTCACATATTGCTTTTTTATATCATCACCTGTCTCATCCACTGTCATTGCAACTATAAGAATCAAGTTACACAAGTTAGCATAATTGCAACTTCAAACCCTGTCTAAGGGATTTCCATGCTTTCCACTAACATCTTCCCATTGCTCAAGGTGGAAGCATCACACATTTGAAAGCCTTTAAATGGTTGAAACATTCATCTCTATTTATTAATAAGTAAAGCAATGAAAAAAAACAAAGAAAAGCTGTGTTTGTTTCTCGAAACAGAAAGGGACTGTGTGGCTTTCAATCAAAAACAAATGTACAGGCAAGAACTGATCATTGTACCCAGCTCATATCTATTGAAAGCAACTGCCAAAGAAGATCTGTCTGGCTTTTTGCATCTGAAACTGCAGTACTCTATCATGCAGAATGTGATGTTCTTTCATTTGTCTTCATCTTTCGGCTCAGAAGATTGCAGCTGCTCTGCCAGTCTTCAATGTCCAACACAATCCCTCTTTGGCTGGTCCAGTTGTACAGAAGCACAACACTCTAAGGCGAGCAGTGCACTCTGTCTGGACTGTACTACAAGGCAACCCCACATGGATCCAGGCATCAGAATTCCATCTTCAGCAGACCTATTGTCTGCTCCACAATGGTCCTGGTTGCAAAATGGGCTGCATTCTGTCTACGTTTGGCCTCAGTCAGAAGGTTATATAATGGAGTTAATAGCCATGGTTGCAGATAATAGCCCTTGTCTCCCAGCAGCCATTCTCATTAGGTAACCAGCCATTGAAATGAAGCAGGAAAGTGGCAGTTCTCAAGGAGAGAAGGACCATGGCTGCTTCCAGGTTAGCTGGCATAGCCTTTTAAGATGTATTATTAATGATCACAGATCATTTGTACATTGATAGAACAGAATCCTTTGCTTTTGATAAAGTCTGCCATATTTTGGTTTGGCGTTCACATGGGAAGATTGGTTTAGACTAATGCACATGCTGCAGTGCTGACCTCATCGTTGGAAATGAGACGAAGTGGTGCAATAAGAAATAGGAACAAGAGTAGGCTGTTTAGCCCTTCCAGCCTGCTCCACTATTCAATAAGGTCATGGCTGATCCATCATTCCTCAGGTCCACTTTCAGGAATTTTCCCCAAAATCCCTGATTCTGCCACTGATCAAGAATCTATGTAGCTCAGCCTTAAATATACTCTGCTCCACAGGTTAGTCCCACTACCAGCTGTCACACTTAATGACAGAACAGCCCTCTGACACTTTTAATTTTATAACTGTTTCTCCTTCTTCCAAACTTTTGAACCACTGGAAATCGTCTGTCTCTACTTGCATTGTGCCATCTTGTCATAACTGGGAGAATCTCTGTAAAATCATTCTGTAATCTCTTTTAATGAAAACCATTTCCATTTTCCTTCATGCTTTCTGTTCTACCTCAGTTGCCCAAACACCTTTTTTATAGTATATGGCCCAGAACTACAAACAATACTCGAACTGTGGTCTTACTAAAGTGTTACACAAATGTATCAATACACAGTACGTGTATGGAATGAGCTGCCAGAGGAAGTGGTGGAGGTTGGCACAATTACAACATTTAAAAGTCACTTGGATGTGTACATGAATAGGAAGGGTTTAAAGGGATATGGGCCAAATGCTAGCAAATGGGACTAGACTAATTTTGGATATCTGTTCGGCATGGACAAGTTGGACTGAAGGGTCTGTTTCTGTGCTGTACATTTCTATGATTCTATGACTTGACTTCCCGATATCATTTTCAAAAAAACATCTTGTATTGTATCAGCCATTGTGAAAGCATTATATATTTGAGGTGCTGTTTTTAATGTCACCCAAACTGAAATCTTCAAATCACCCTTACGTTCCGCATGATCCAACCTTCCCCACTGCATCACTTTACACTTACATTGAATTTCTTCTTTTGCATTTTAACTATTGTTTTGTTTACAAATAACCTTACAAATGTTTGTATTATTTAAATTTATATCATATGTATGGTTTTGGATACTACTTGCTCAAGCCCACTATTTAAATCATTGATGTACAAATAATCTCAGAGCAGACCTTGCAGAATATTACTCTGCACTACTAATTCTGAGAAATTGGTCCTAACATCAACTACTTCTTCACTTAAAGTTTTAATCCAATTTCTATTTTTTTCCCAATTCTATTCATGTTAATCTGCAGCACTAATCATCTATTTGATACCTTGTCCAAGTTTTTTTATTTCTGACTGTCTGTGTACAGTATACACAGCTGGTTTCCTTTTTAAAGTATTTATTTTAGCTGAGTTTTTTTTAAGTAAGAGGAGTACTACAAGAATTTTACACTATTATATCCAAGATTAACTTTAATTAAAATCATACTGACTGTGGTCAAAGGGAATTCTCTGAACATCCTGTTGTGCTGGTTGACAGCAACTAACTATTAACTGATTAAATGAGAATGAAAGGCTATAAATTGACTAGTGGAAAACATGACATGAAAAGATACTGGCTTAAATCTTTACCATCAGATCAATTTTTTTACTTACTTGTTCGCCATGCACTTGCACTGTAAGTCAGCATTAGGTCTGTACACAGTGCTGATGAAGAGTCACTGGACTCAAAAAGTTCACTCTGCTTTCTTTCCACAGATGCTGTCAAACTTGTTGAGTTCCTCCAGCAATTACTGTTTTAGAGTCAGAATTATGGCGGATTAAAGTCAAATAGTGACAATCAAAACTAAGGGTTCTCCGTAAGCTTGATTTATATTATTCCCTCTTTTTAACCCATTCCTCTGAAAATTTGGATAGGGAATCTGTTTTTAGATCTCTCCCTCTGATGCATTATAGTTATTCCCTGACAGATACTGGAAAATCCAATGCAGACAGAGCAACTATCTGTCCTCGTCTTCCAATCTACTCATCCCCATAAGCCTTTTCTTAGGCTCTGGCCATGTTCAAAGACATTGTAACTACAAATATGTCATCTATGCTGTGCACATCTATGGTACTCATATAGTATTTGTATCACATGCTCAAGACATCCCAATACTTTTCATAGCTAATCAGTTTAAAAGCACTCACAATGCAGGAACTAATTTTCTACACAGCAAAAGCCCAAAATAGAAAAATGAGGTGAATTACTTATTGATTTTTTTTGGAGTGTTAATAAAGGAATGAAGGCAACACACATGGAAAATTCTCTACTCCCTTTAAAATAGAATTACTGGATCTTTTATATCTACCAAAAGGCAGACAGAATATCAATTGATATTTTATATGAAGATGATATATTTGACAGAGAAAGGTGATACTTTAGCCCACATCATGTGATCTGGTTTGCACCCACAACATTTACATCAGTTAAACAACTGAATGAGCCAAATATTTTTCATAAGTAGCACTGATTCTGTGGTAAACTCAACTCTTCTAGATTCAATCCTCACACTGCAAACTTGGTCAAAGATTTAATGGGGTACATGTTGCATTATTTTGATCACTCAATCTGTTTGATTTTAAAAGTGGAACTCTTCAATCTATGAATACTATATCATTTCTCTCATTGTTAATGGAACACTTTTAACAAAATACAAATGAACCTCTTCTTTTCTGAAGTTAAAAATCATACAACACCAGGTTATAGTCCAACAGGTTTATTTGGAAGCATTAGCTTTCAGAGTGCTGCTCCCCCTGATGAAGGAGCAGCACTCCGAAAGCTATTGCTTCCAAATAATCCTGCTGGACTATAACCCCTGGTGTTGTGTGATTTTTAACTTTGTACACCCCAGTCCAACACCAGCACCTCCAAATCATTCTTTTCTAAAGGCACAGGAGAAAATATGAATGTCAATGGTTCAATCCATACCAGGATTTAAACTCTGTTTCTAAGTCAAAAATCTTCAGCATTTTGGAAAATGTGCCATTGTTGTAAAATTCAATGTTGTTTTACAACCAGATGAAGAGAGATGAACTGGCTTCCCTCTTATGAACCTCCTTGGTTGACCACAACCAAGACTTTAAACTTATTTTTAGTGCACAGCTATTTCATGCTTGAATTAAAATGTAGTTCACTGGTTCAAAAGTAAAGAGTTAATTAGAAGGCATTCTTCTGTCAAGGTAAGAGGAATTTTATTACCTATTAACCTTAAGAAAAATAATATAACATATGACATCAAAGCCATATACAAATATAGGCATAATATTTAAAAAGGGAAGAGTGTTTAGTACAAAAAAGGAAGATCAAGAATATGCAAGATAAAAAATCCTTAGAGTCCTCGGGGTCCTTGAGGTGTTAGGTTTAATCTGAGGTCACTGTTGCTTGAGTAATTACTTGTATCCTCAGCAGTAGCAAAATTAACAAACATTATTGAGTTTTCAGTGAATGGTTGTTTCTCCAATTTGATTTACCACCAGGAATTATCCTTTGAGAAACACTAAATGAACCTGGGTAGAGAAAGATAGCAATTCTTCCAGTTCTGCTGTTCTAAGTCTACTTTTTTTCTCTCACTTCGAGCTTAATTTTCTGTTGTATTGTTCTTTGTGGCTTCTTATGTCTGTAGTTTTTTTTCCAAACTGGATAATCTGGGGGCGACATTGATCCCAAATTATGAAACTTCAGTCAAACCAAAGATACAGCTCTGTGTGACTTATTTCAATCATTTTGGTGCATGTTAATTCTGACTGGATCTTTTTTTATTGATGATTTCACAAGTCTGGCTCAACCTGGTCAGGTGATCACTGCAGCCATCTTAAATCAGTGTTTTTCCTTTTTAAAACCATTTTGTTCCATGAAAGGTACCAACTATTAGAGATCAGATGACAGCCCATTTTCATCAACATCATAACAGTTCTCCCTTAGAAATGGGTAAGATCCATTATAATTATATATAGTTATATGTTATAGCTATATTTACAATGCCAGTGGTTATGTTACTAGATTAGTAATCTGGAAACATAAGGTCAAATTCCATTATGAAACCTGGGAAATTTCAATTCATTAAATCAACCTGAAATTGCTGGTAACAACCATATGGACATGAAAGTAAAAGTCAGCTGTGACTGTAATTAAGCTATGTTTGGGTTCAACAGTATAACTTTCATTTTAAACTTTCCACACAAAGAATACTTGAAAATTTATCAAAATTGATTTTTATATGAAATCAGGTCAAATTTGATTCCATTTAACTTATTTGGTAACTTGAGAAATAAAATTCCTGATGATAATCTTAAGCAGGATCCTCACTTCACTCTTTGTACTAATTTAACCAATATAGATTACTGCACGCTACAGTTACTGGAAAGTAGGAGGAGGCATCAACATGTTGGAACTATCCACAGGAATTTGACAGTGGGAAATTAATATGTATAAATCCTACACAGGGTGTTACAAGGTGGGAGGCAAATTGAAAACTATGAATGCACTATCACTAAATAAGCATTGCCATTTGATTATGCAATCCTAGATGTGGATTATAATTCCAATGAAAAACATAAATAATGCTCACTCACTAAATCATATAAATGTATTGAATCCTTCAGTTATCTATAGTTTACACAAGATGCAGAAACAGTGTGTTTGGGAGGAAATTAATGACATGCTCAACTCAAGCTGTGTGATACAGCTTTATGCTGTCATGCTCCATCATGTTGATTCACTAGATTTAATGGAGGAATGTTAAGAAAAACATCCAAGGTATACCTGACACTCAAGATGCAACAGAAAAGTTGAAGGGAAGAAATGAGTTGCATCATTTGCTCTTGTGCATCTTGTGGCAGTGTTTCAAAAATGCCATAAAAATAAATATTGTAAACAGGCCATCCACCTGCTTGACTGACTGTAATACATATCAAAGGGAAACCAGTAGGGGGTCGGAAAACTGTAAATACCTTCTCAAGGGACTCACCTTCAAAATCATGCTCCACTTCCATTATTTAAAGAGCAGTGTAAAGTGCAGTACTTAAAAGCTCAATTTGATTCAAATCTTCACATGCAACACAGATAATTTGAAATTAACTAAATTTGCAGAATATAATGAAATGATTGTAATTATTAATGACAATTTTGCAATGATAACCATTTGTATAAGCTTTATTCACAGAAACATTTCAAATAAAAACTCAATATTTAAGAATAACCTTTGAAACATCAGTATATTCAATTGATAGAATACCTTAAGGCTATGTGTTGCTTCTAAAACATCTCCAGTTGCATCAAAGCAACAACGGATATCCCACTGAACCATAACCGATTTGCAAGAATATGTATGTCATTTTTAAAAAACGAAATCACTGGGAAATTATCGCAGAGCTACACTCTGAGCAAATATTAAAACATTTGATTAAATACACACTTTAATTTTTAAAATAAACTTTGATAAAAAAAAGTCCATCAAACTGCTTTGGAGATGCTGTACAAAGATCATAAAATATAGATTAAGTTTTATAAGTGATAACAATAGAAAGGATGCAAAGCCAACATTTCACCGCGAATCCTGCAGGGAGGATGCTTTTCTCCATTTGGCTGCCGCTTTAAACCATCCGTAGGTTCTTTCCTTTGGCCTGACAAGTTTCTGAAGCACCGCGAGTCTCGATTGATTTAGACAAATTCGCTTTTGGAGTACATGCTGGGGATTTTCCTTGTGGTCTGTTTTGGGGGCTGTTTCCCCTGTTGCCCAGGTCTATAACTGTAACTCCTTTTCTGTCCGTTGACACATGAACAGCAAAGGATGACCCCGGCAGCCAGCAGGAAGCCGGCAGTCGCCCAGCCCAGGTACAGGGCTTCGCCGAGTTCACGTTTCCTCGCTTCCAAAACCAGCGGGTTGTAGAAATTCCGAACGATTATGTTGGCGGTCCAAGAAACGGGGATCAGGACGACAATCCCCGTGAGGATCAGCAGAACGCCAGCGCCCATCAATAGGCGGCTCTTGACCTGTTCATCCGGAATCCCGCCGCGAGTACATTTCATTCCCGTGGCGGCCACGAGGATGCTCAGGAAAGCCAGCGCCACAGCGGTGCACATCAGCGCACGGCCAGCCTGCAGCTCCGGCCTCAGGATCAGGAACGAGTCGTAGAACTTGCACTGCATTCGGAAAGTTGCCTGCTGGACGCAGCTCATCCACAAACCCTCACAGTTCCTCTCAAAGACCACCAGCTTGCTCCCGATGAAAGCGGTCACGCTCCACTGGGGCAGCCCCGTCACTGCACACGTCCCGACCAAGCCAATGACCGCCAGGACCAGGCTAACTACTTGCAGAGGAGAACTCACCATTTCTTCTCCAGCTACAGCGCAAAATCTTCGCTGGCCTAAAGCGATCCGTAGAAGAACCATAAATAAAGAGCGGGCAAGTAACTGTCGTGTGTCGCTTTACCAGCTGGTCCCTTTTAAAATTCAGCAACAAAATGTTCTGCCCTTTCGTAAGGTCAATTAATCCCAGACGTAATAAGTTTAGGACGTTCTCTTCTCTGCTGCTGGAATTTTTAAGGGAACCATTGATTGGGACAGAATACATAACAGGGCAGGGCACGCTCAGCAGCCAATGAGGCGACCTCCAGGTATGAATTGTAAAACCAGGGAGAGTTCTTCCCCACATCTTGAAAGTGGCAAACACCCGTAACAAAGGATTTGGAGTTTTATTGGCGAAACTAATATTTTCCTTTGCTGCCAACGTTGTTGCACTCCCGTCCCGAAGAGTTGGGTGTTACGCATTGTGGTTTCACAGACGAGACAGCAGCGAAGTGGTAATCTGGTTTTGGAAATCCAGAATCCCAGGCTAATTTTCTGGGGGTTAGAACTCCACCATGGCGAATGGTGAAGTTTGAATTCCATACATAATACGGAAGTAAAAACTACCTTCATAGTTTATTGTTGTAAAAATTCATCTGGTTCACTAACGTAAGTTAGAGGAGAAGAGTTATTTCACAAAGCATTAACCCTGTTTCTCCCTCTATGGATGCTGCTGCGTTTCTCTAGCATTTTCTCTTTTTTATATATCAGATTTCCAGCACCTGTAATACTTCTCTTTTTGTGCTTTTTTAAAGACCATTATAATTATGACCAAAGCGAGCATTGCACCTGACTAATCTGAACATAACATCAACACTTCCAGCAGTGGCAGTTAGATGGTAGTCAAGAGAAAAATCCTGATGATTACTCACTCCCCTTGTTTTGATTTGATTGGATTTAATACTGTCACACATACCGAAATACAGTGAAAAGTGTTGTCTTATGTGCTTTACATGAAGGTCGTACAATACAAATGCATCAGGGTAACAGAACAGAGTGCAGGATACAGTGTTATAGCTGCCGAGAAGGTGCAGAGAGAGAGAGAGATCAACATTAACATTCGAGAGGTCCATTCAAAAATCTGATAACAGCAGGGAAGAAGCAGTTTGTACATGTATTCAAATTTTTGTATCTTCTGCCTGACAGAAGAGGATGGAAGCGAGTATAACTGGGTTGGGAGGAGTCTTTGATTATGTTGGTTGCTTTCTGCTTTATGTTGGGAGGTATAGGTGGAGTCAATGGAAGGAAGGCTGATTTATGTGATGTATTGGGCTGTGCTCACAAGTTTCTTGTAGTCCTGGGAAAAGTAGTTGCCATGCCATGCAGTGATGCACCTAGATAGGATGCTTTCTATGGTGAATATATAAAAATTTATAAGATTCCTTGTGGACATGACAAATTTCCTTAGCGTCCTGAGGAAGTAGAGGCATTGTTGTGCTTTCTTGACCATAGTGTCAATGTGGGTAGATCAGGACAGATTGTTGGTGATCATCAGTCCCAGCAATTTGACGCTTTCAATCATCTCCACCTCAGCATCATTGATACAGACAGGGGCATGCCCTCCACTCTGCTTTGTGAAGCCATTGAGCAGCTCCTTCATTTTAATAATGTTGATGGAGAGATTGTTGGCTTTACACAGTGCCACTAAGCATCTGTCTCCTTCTGTACTCTGTCTCATCATTGTTTGAGATCTGATCTACAATGGTGGTCTCATCAGCACACTTGTAAATGGAATTGGTGCAGAATTTGGCCACACAGCTGTGTGTGTATGAGGAGTATAGTAGGAGGCTGAATATGCATTTTTGTGGGGCAATGGTGTTGAGGATTTTGGTGGAGGAGATATTGGTGCCTATCTGTCTTGACTGTGGTCTGTTGGTCAGGAAGTTGAGAAACCAGTTATAGAGGGGAGAGCAGAGACCTGAGTTTCAGAGTTTCTCTCATGGGTCCTATGCACACTGCATACCTATCCTCTGCACCAGCTAGGTGTGACCGGTATCAATCCCACCAGACCAATGCACTGAAAACACAAAAATGGAGTCTGACTTCTTCCTGCTGTATTTACTCACTGGATTAAATCTACAACCTTAACATAGAGTTAACAATTTTCTTTACATTCTCCTAAATTGCTTCTGAGTTCTGCTACAGATCAATACTCTTGAAAATAGGTTTAATCTTTCAACTTATTGCAGCTTAGACTGTAACTGACTGTTCAAGCATGTTTCTGAGCAGTCGAGAAACAAAGGGATGTATTCAAGTTTCAGACACAAGGTATTTTGGTTTTCCTGATACTAGTACTAAATGTTACCCCCCTCCACCCCCCCGCAGCAAAACAGCTCAATCATTGCTAAGTCCAAAGGGCAATGCAAATCTTAATAACATAAAACAACATGTTGTAAGTAGGTGTACTCAGGTGGAAAGAATCAGTTTAAACTTTATTTAAAAAGCAGGAACACAAGAAGTCTTAGACATCTTGACATTCTGCTCTGCACCTGAATTCCACCAATGGTACCTTGCCAAATACAGAGGCTTGCCATTTATAACATAAAAGTGAAACATTCAGTTTGCATAAAACTTTCTTTTCTTTAATGTTCCAAAAATATCAGAAGCATTTTCTTGAAACAGTGGTAGAAAGAGAAAACATATTGGTGTCAAGGCACTTAGGCATTTTCAATGTTATAGAACCAGCGACAAATTACTCAAATACATCCAGCAAAAAAAATGTTTGTGACATTTTTCTGAATTACTTTAATTTTGCAGTCCAAAATACAGTTCTAATTTTATTTTGTTCAAATTTGAAAATAATAATACCAAATGGTGTTTTGTGTTTTTTAATTTCTTCATTAATAGTTTAGTTTGAAGACTTTTTTTTACCAGAGTACTGGGCTTGAACTTGTCATTTTTTTGTCTGAATCTGTGTATAGTGGGCTGAATTTAGATTGTGAAATCTGATCATATGCAGTGTACTCAATTTTGTAGACTGCATCAGCACTGTTCAGTCAACTGAACTGATTGGATAGCTGATATTTTCCTCAAATAACTTTGAAAAATAAAGGGTTAAGGGTAGGCCATATGACACATGAAAAAGATAAAGTGGCAAGGAAAATGACTTGCATGTTCATTAGTTGACACGCTGATGAATGAATTGGTGCAGAATAGGATTGCTCTGCTCAGCATTGCAGGGCTGCCTCCAAGCATTAATTTAGCTTGGCATCACAGTCATCACAGACATGGTTAGCTGAAGAGCCTGTTGCTGTGCTATACTGTTATATATTCTGCGTATATTTGGAGTGTATGGGAGGAGGTGACAGTTCATGTCAACATAATTGTAACATGTTGAGTACCCAACAGCAAATGTTCAGACATCAATAAGCCTGTTAAACCAAGATTTATATAAACAGTCTGAAAACCATCCAGGAACTTAGCCCAAAGCCTTTTGGACATTACAGATATTTTAGATCGAATGCTAGAATTTTTAATTTATCTGGTTTACCTGCATTTTTCTCACTGTCTGCCATAACCTTTCTTTCATTGAAAAATAGTAAACAAATGCAAAAGTATTTATTTTTTTCACTACCTGTATTGTTTCAGAAAGTGAGGTAAATGTATAAGTGATGTTGCAAATTAGCTTTGTATACAGGAGGAAGGAAATACAGTTTTATTTTGGTCCTTGATATCACTGGTAGATATATCATTGTGAACTGAGCACCACCCACATCAAGCAGAAGATCATCGATAAAAAGCTTTGAATGTGTTCAATTAATGATAGAGTTGCAGGAATGTTTTGTTAACAAAAGACAGGATTTCATTTTCAGTGGCAACCCTCATGATGCTGAACGTTTCGCTCTCAGATGGAGGAGTGAATAGAGCGGTGAGCCAGCAACAGATCAGTACACCCTGCTAGGAATGCTCTAATTTTTTTTGGCCCCTATCTAGAGGTACTTTATAAGGCTGTTTTAGCACAGAGACACATTATATTCTCTGACAAAGTCAGGAAACAGCCACACAGCCAAATGAAGTAGGCACTCCTGGGTAGCTTGAGTTGTGAGTGAAATATTCTTGGCGTTTTTAGACTATACAAGATAATTCATGAGTCTGTACAAGTATATGAAGAAGGAGCTTTAATTGTCACACAACTTCCTGTTATGGCTTACTCCATGAAAACCCTAAAGACTTACTTCTTCATGAGGCTGTATGAAAAATATAAAATGATGATGTTCATTATAAATGATTAGCACATAAAACAATGAGAAGTAACCTATTAACAACCCAATAATCCAATACAATACATTATACTACAGAGGGTAGTCACAATATCATGAGGAGGAATTTAATTCAGGGCATAAGTGCTTTAATTATTCTTATATTTGACAAGTTGGAAACTCCATATACAGTATTCCCATGCCCTTCCAAATGAGCATCAGTGATCTGTCTTAGGTACCAATGTGCTGCCACCCGAGAAACATTTCTGCTACCAAATCTTGAAATGAACGAAAAGCAAAGCAGACCAAGGTCACTGTGACTTTGACAGGGCAGGGCCCTGAAACATTTAAGGTTGAAAATGTCCTGTACGTGGGCAGCAGTTCTTAACCTTTCACATCTATGTGCCACCAATAAAACCCTGGTCTCACCATGATTAAAACAAAAAGATCCTACTTTTTCCAAGGAGAGCGTTTTTACATTTACATGCATTTTACTATTATAATAACCATTCATGGATATCTTTAATAACATTAAAAATTGCAATGATTTTACTGAGGATAAGTTTTATTGCTAAAATGTAAAACAAATGAGAGAATGATTTAACCATTGATGAGAAGCTTGTGGCTGTATTTCACTGGTAAGCATATCAACTCTTGAGGTCCCTTAAAGACTGATCTTTGTGTCCACCCAGTTGAGAAAACCGAACAAGGGTACACATGCCAGAAGACACATGTATGGAAAGACAAAGCCTCCAGCAGCACTGGTGCTCTGACATAGAGCTAGTCTTTTTTTCCTGGGTGATATACCCTGTGGCGAGGATATCACTTTTATTGGCTTCCTGCTCTTGTTCCTCTCATTTGTCTTCCCAGCCATTTGCACCTACTGTTGTAGATGCTGGTCATCATCGCTACATGTGTAACTTGGACAAACTGACTTTCATCGAACTGCTAACAAACTTGTTTCCTTTAATATCTTTCTTATTTGTTATATATGGGTTGATTGCCAGATCCCACTTTCCAACATTAATAGCAAAACTGTCAACTTATTGTTATATTGAGGAGTTAGTATGCTATTTGCTGGTGCAAAAATGTGTTACCACCCACTTTTATTCCCACACACACTTCAGATCAAAATTCAAATCATGGACTTTGGGATGTTTTCTTCCTTCTTTGGCGTTTGGACTTTGTGTTGATCTTTGACCATAACGAAAGTTCATTCATGGCACTATTGTGTACATATGACATTAGTTTTGCCAACATCTGAATTACTCTGGAAGACAGCCATAGGATCACTTGCTACTTTCAAGCTGCTTAATCATTTATGGTAAAAACATAGCACAATGTGATATGCTGTGAGATTTGTTGGCTGCAACAGTAACACAAACGTGAAAATTGGCAACCAGTTTAACCTCATTTGTTTTCCATTGAACTCACCAGACATAATGTCAAAAATTAAACTGTATCATCTTTGCCTTTCTCTATTCCTGATATCATCTCATCCACCAAGAGAAGCAATAAAACACTGTGAAGGAAATGAAAAACAAAAGTACTTATTTTCAGCATACTGCTCCAGTCAGTAATCCAATTAAACCATCTATTACAGTGCTTTTAGCATCAAAAAATGTTGTATTTGCAATAAGTTGGACCAAATTTTGTCTCTGCTTCCAAAAAAACTCAGGAACACAAAATCATAAGTCTTTATTTTGGATGAGGTCTTCTTTAACCCAATACCCCTTTCATCACTCTACAACTGTTATGGTTCAAATGATCTCTGTGAGCCATCAGTGTGCACCTGATAGCATGCAGATGAAGACTCAAAGGAAACTTGCCCATTATTAATTCATGTCATTTCATGTCACTCACTACAAGTATAAACATGAGCATGAGTTAAGGTTTTACATGGACCAGCACCTTAATGGGTTTTCTGTACTAGAATTTGATTGAGCATTCTGTAGCAATAGGAAATGACAAATAAAGTCTCTCGAACTGAATACTTTTAAAATTGCAGTGAAAGATAAACATGATACCAAAAGATGATGCATACTCTCTGGAGATTTGCCAGAGATTCAAGCAATTATGAAAGCCACCACAAGAGATTTTCAATACAGTTGGCACACTTCAGGTGGGTTCATCGTGTGGATTATTTTAATTCACATGGAGGGAATTTTCTGAAAATTAATTTCAGGGGTGTCACCAACCCTTAAATGTCATTCAGAAGATGATAATGGGCCTTCTTGAACCACTGCAGCCTCATGGTAAAGATAGTCTCACAATAGCAAGTTTTGAGAAGACTTGTAGCACAGGCTGAGGTTCTGGATGTAGGCTGAGCTGGAAGGTGCATTTCCAGATGTTTCATCACCCTACTAGGTAACATCTTCAGTGGGCCTTCTGGCGAAGCACTGCTGATAATTCCTGCTTTCTATTTATATGTTTAGGTTTCTTTGGGTTGCTGATGTCATTTCCTGTTCTTTTTCTCAGTGGGTGGTAGATGGGGTCTAACTCGATGTGTTTGTTGATAGAGTTCTGGTTGGAATGCGATACTCCTAGGAATTCTCGTGCGTGTCGCTGTTTGGCTTGTCCTAGGATGGATGTGTTGTCTCAGTCGAAGTGGTATTCTTCCTTATCTGTATGTAAGGATACTACTGAGAGAGGGTCAAGTTGTTTTGTAGCTAATTGATGTTCTTGTATCCTGGTGGCTAGTTTTCTGTCTGTTTGTCCAATATAGTGTTTGTTACAGTTCTTGCACGGTATTTTTCAAGTTGGAACAATAGAAGCAACCTGAATGGGTGCGCTCAAGTTCCCACAGAAACAGGAGTTTTAGTTTTAGCCTTCTGCAATTGCTGGGGTCTTAAAGCTAGAGGTGAAAGTTCTTATTCCTCTCTCTGTTATAGCTGAAAGCTGGGGTTCTCTTCCTGCTGCTAGAACCTCATGCGAAACAATCTATTTTATTGAATTTGCCTTTGTCAAGGTTGTATTTATGGGATGTTACCAAATTGGAACAGTTAATTAGTAAGAACTAATATATATTATTTTATTAAGCATTTTGATAGAATTGCAATTAAGCCACTTTTAGTTTTATTTTGCCTGCATTTTAATTGTGGTGTAAAAATAAAGTATTTTTATTAGAATCGAATAGTTTGACCAAGCGAATTGCATTTGGAACACAAAGATAGTGTCTAGGCATCTTCTTAATATATTTTGATGGGGGGTTGGTCTAATCCATAACACACTTTGACTAGTTTCTCGGTGTTCATTGATGTTACCAACGGTTTACAGACATTAGCTATGATAAATTTCAAACCTAATACTGAAATCATTTTTTGCATAATCTTGAAGCTGCTAGTATTTCCTTCGCCATCACTGTGTCTTTAGTTTTCTTCAGTCCAATAACTAGATGCATGGTAGACTAGACTACGTTTTACATCTTTCCTGATTTTAGAAGAAGATGGGTCGTACTGAGCTGGTATTTCCAATGAGATAAGCATTTCCTTATTTTATCAAGGGACTTCTACAAACCTTTATTCTAACACCATGCTTAACCCTGTCTAAGCAGTTGTTGTATTAGTCATTTTATCTGTGCATGATTTGATAAAGATCTGGCTGCTTGGTTAACCATTTCCAAGAATCGCTGCAGTCTCTTGGCGTTTCTGCATAATGAGAACTCTTTGATATGCTGTAGTCTATTGTGGGCCTGCTATGATGCTTGTTGTATTATCAATAGTTCCCAATATATGGCAGGCCATGAGAACTCACATTGTTTTGTTCAAAATAACTCCTCCTCTTTTCAGCATTGCTCTCATTCTTTGTGTATTCATGTATGACTGAATTGTGAATTGGAATGTCATACACTTGGTAGGTAACGGTTTCTAATCTCACTTGGCTTTTCAGCATTGTTCTTTGAAAATTTTCAAGTACTGAATTAATGCCAATTAATGCAATTAAAGCTATATCATCCAAATGGTGTGATGAAGGTTGCTCAAAGTTTAGATTCTTCATCCAATCGTAATTGCCAGAAGCCATTGTTATCGTTGAGTTTTATGACAATTGTGCTATTTGTCATAGAGTTATACAGCATGAAACCTCTAGTGTCAGGGCCCGCATTGTTGTTCCAACAGCAGGAAGTGCAGGAGCATCGAGCAGGAGGCTGTTGGAGAGGTCACGAGGTTACATATTTGGGCGGTTGCTTTACCCGGAACAGTACTTAGGTAGTGGCTCCCACCCATCCCCCTCATCTAACCAAAAAAAAAGTTCTGTGCGTCATTTGGTAAGGTGGTAAGTGTTTTCTTTCATGTTTCATTTTTCCAGTGGTCTATTTGGGAATTTAGAATAGTGGGAATGGAGGTTAGGGCAATTGAATGTTCCTCCTGCAGTATGTGGGAGGTAAGGGTCACCTCTAGTGCCCCAACTGACTTCATTTGTAGAAAGTGCACCCAACGCCAGCTCCTCGAGAACATTGTTAAGGAACTGGAGCTGGATGAACTTTGGGTCATTCAGGAGTTAGAGGGGGTTATTGAGAGGAGTTACGGGGAAGTAATTACTCCACAGCCACATGAAGAAGGTAGATTGGTTACCGTCAGGGGTAGGAAAGGGAACCAGCAGGCAGAACAGGGATCTCCTGTGGTGATTCCTCTCAACAAGTATAATGTTTTGGATACTATTGGGGGGAAAAACTTACCAGGGGTAAACCATGGGGTACAGGTCTCTGGCGTAGAGTCTGTCCTTGCTGCTCAGAGGGGAAGGGGGAAGAGAACCAGAGTTTTAGTCATTGGGGACTCCATAGTTAGGGGGATAGATAGGAGGTTTTGTGGGAACAAGAGATACTCACGATTGGTTTGTTCCCTCCTAGGTGCATGTCTCTGATTGTGTTTTTGGGATTCTTGAGGGGGAGGGGGAGTAGTCCCAAGTTGTGGTCCACATAGGCACCAACAACATAGGTAGGAAGAAAGATAGGGATCTAAGGCAGAAATTCAGGGAGCTAGGTTGGAAGCTTAGAGCTAGATCAAACAGAGTTATTATCCCTGGTCTGTTGCCCTTGCCACATGCTAATGAAGTGAGGAACAGGGTAAGAGTGGAGCTGAACACGTGGCTGCAGGGATGGTGCAGGAGGGAGGGTTTTGGACTCTTGGATAATTGCATCTCTTTCTGGGGAAAGACCTCTATAAACAGGATGGTCTTCACCTGAACCAGAGGGCTATGAAAATCCTGGGAGGGAAGTTTGCTAATGTTCTTCAGGGGGGATTTAAATTAATGCAGCAGGGGAATGGAAACATGAATTGTAGTTCCAGTGTACAGGAGTTGAGAGTAATAAGGTCAGGAATAGGTTTACAAGGTCATGAGAGGGCACCGGCAATCAGGATGTTGATTTGAAATGTGTGTACTTCAGTGCCAGGAGCATCCGGAACAAGATCGGTGAACTTCCAGCATGGGTTGGTACCTGGGATTTTGATGCTGTGGCCATTTCAGAGACATGGCTAGAGGAGGGACAGGAATTATTGTTGCAGATTCCAGGATTTAGATGTTTCAGCAAGAACAAAGATGATAGCAAAAGGGTGGGGGTGGGGTGGCATTGTTAATCAAAGGTAGTATTACAGCAGCTGAGAGAATGTTTGAGGACTCATCCACTGAGGTAGTTTGGGCTGAGGTTAGAAATAGGAAAGGTGAGGTCACCCTGTTGGGAGTTTTCTATAGGCGTCCAAATTGTTCCAGAGATGTAGAGGAAAGGATAGCAAAGATGATTCTTGATAGGAGTGAGAGTAACAAGGTAGTTGTTGTGGGGGACTTTAACTTCCCCAATATTAACTGGGAATACTATAGTTCAAGTAGTTTCAATGGGTCAATATTTTTGTTCAATGTATGCAGGGGGGGGTTTCTGACACAGTATGTAGACAGGCCAACAAGGGGTGATGGCATATTGGATTTGGTACTGGGGAATGAACCTGGCCAGGTGTTAGATTTGGAAGTAGGTGAGCACTTTGGCGATAGTGACCATAATTCGATTATGTTTACAATAGCAATGGGCATGGATAGGTACATACTGGAGGGAAAGAGGTATAACTGGGGAAAGGCAATTATGATGTGATTAGGCAAGATTTATGATGCATAGGATGGGGAAGGAAACTGCAGGGGATGGACACCCCCTTGAAATGTGGAGCTCATTCAAGGAAAAGCTACTGCAGGTCCTTGATAAGTATATACCTATCAGGCAGGGAAGTAGTTGTCAAGAGAGGGAGCCATGGTTTAGATGGGATTTAGGTTGACAAAGAGGAGGTTTTAGCAATTTTGGAAGATCTGAAAATAGAAAAGACCTCTGGGCCGGATGGGATTTATCCTTGGATTCTCTGGGAAGCCAGGGAGGAGAGTGCAGAGTCTTTGGCTTTGATCTTTATGTCATCATTGTTGACAGGAGTAGTGCCAGAAGACTGGAGGATAGCAAATGTTGTTTAAGAAGCAGAGTTGGGACAGTCCTGGTAATTATAGGTCAGTGAGCCTTACTTTGGTTATGGTAAGGCATTGGAAAAGGTTATAAGAGATAGGATAGGGATAGTCAACACGGTTTTGTGAAGGGTAACTAACCTTATTGACTTCTTTAAGAAGGTGACAAAACAGGTGGATGAAGGTAAAGTGGTTCATATGGTGTGTGTGGATTTCAGTAAGACATTTGATAAGGTTCCACACGGTAGGCTATTGCACAAAATACGGAGTTTTGGGATTGAAGGTGATTTAGGGGTTTGGATCAGGAATTGGCTAGCTGAAAGAAGACAGAGGACGGGAAATGTTCATCCTGGAACTCAGTTACCAATGGTGTGCTGCAAGGATCTTGTTTGGGGCCACTGCTGTTTATCATTTTTATAAATGATCTGGATGTGGGCGTAGAAGGATGGGTTAGTAAATTTGCAGATGACACTAAGGTAGATGTGGATAGTGCCGAAGGGTGTTGTGGGTTACAGTGGGGAATAGTAAGATGCAGAGCTGTGCTGAGAAATGGCAAATTGAGTTTAATGCAGAAAAGTGTGAGGTAGTTCACTTCAGAAGAAATAACAGGAATGCAGAGTACTGGGCAAATTCTTGCCAATGTAGATGAACAGAGAGATCTCGGTGTCCAGATGCATAAATTCCTGAAAGTTTCCATCCAGGTTGGTAAGAAGGCATATGGTGCGGTGGCGTTTATTGGTAGGGGGTTTGAGTTTCGGAGCTACAAGGTCATGCTTCAGCTGTACAATGCACTGGTAAAGCTGCACCTGGAGTATTGTGTACAGTTCTGGTCACTGCATTGAAGGAAGCATGTGGAAGCTTTGGAAAGTGTTCAGAGGAGATTTACAAGGATGTTGCCTGGTATGGAAGGAAGGTCTTACAAGAAAAGGCTAAGGGAATTGAGGCTGTTTTGTTGGAGAGAAGAAGGTTGACAGATGACTTAATCGAGACATATAAGATAATCAGAGGGTTAGATAGAGTGGACAGTGAGAGTATTTTTACTCGGATGGTGAAGGCTAACACAAGGGGATATAGCTTTAAGTTGGAGGTGATAGATTTAGGACAGATATTGGCGCAATTTCTTCACTCAGAGTAGTAGTAGGGGCATGAAACAGTCTGCCTGCAACAGTAGTAGACTCGGAAACATTAAGGGCATTTAAATAGGTACTGGACATACATATGGATAATAATGGAATGGTGTAGGTTAGATGGGCATCAGATTATTTTCACAGGTCGGTGCAACATCAAGGGCCAAAGCACCTGTACTGTGCTGTAACGTTCAATGTTCTACCTAACTTGCCAGCATCAATCACATTCCATAAACTGATCTAGTCACATTTGCTAGCATTTGGCCCATATTGCTCTAAACCCTTTCTATTCTTGTACCATCCAGATGCCTTTTAAAGGCTATAATTGTAAAGCTTTGCATGTTTACACTCATTGATGCAACTGGGGAGAAATCCCTCTCTCCTGCTTTGTTTGGCTGCCTAAGGTCCTCATCAGTCCTAGTGAGCCATTCAGTTTTGGGACTGTTATTGGCTTGAACATCAATTCATTGGCTTGGCCACTTGTGAAAAAGCTCCTCGGTGTAGCACAGACTCAATTTTGTATTTCAGTTTCTTCAAGAATAAATGTGGAACTTATCTTCATGTAACTAAGCAAACTGGCTTGGTATCTGCTCTGAACATAAGATGGTCATTTGTTTTCCGTTTCCCAGGCCACTGAACACTTTTGGAAATTTTGCTCTGAATACTTCTCAACTTTCCTGGCTGTCCCTTGGCCAAACTGATAAATATGTTGCATAGCAGTGTAAGCTTTCCTGTTCATTAATGAGCACTTTTGAATATTAATGACATATCAAATGTTTGCTGTTTATACAGCGGTCTGCAGATTTACTCTTATGCAGCAGTAGCGTCCCTACCTCTGAGCCAGGAGGCCCAGGTTCAAATTCCACTTACTCAAGATGTGTGTTGTAACATCACTGAGCAGGTTGATTAGAAAATATCTATACGGCAGTCTGACCTTTTACTTGGAGCTGAATGTTGCCTGATCCTTATTGTTAAATTGTGAATGTTTGGAAGATCTCCTGATTCAATGCCTGTGTTATATCTGAAGGAATAAAAAGTCTGCCGCAGTACATTTTGTACAAAATTTATTTTAATTTCAGCATTCAATACTTTCTTTTTATTCCTCCCAGGAATGTTATTTCATTGCTGTCAGATTCATCAATCGCATGGATATTGCCCTTCCTTCTGTTTTTAACATTAGCTCTTTACTGCAACATTTGTTTACAAAATAGCTGGTCTTTCTGCTGGAATTGCATTCTGCATTTTTGGCAGGTCAATGTCTGTGCCAATGCAAATGTTTCCCTTCATAGCAAAACACTGCATAAAAATATCCATCTCCATTTCTTGAAGCTTTCTTGGCCTCAGTTTAGGATCATGCTCACTTCTGTGTCACACAAACTGTACTGAATCAATCACTGTCTTCCATCATACCTCCCTAATTCATCTGTTCTCTTTTCTCTCCCTGGCTTGCCTTTCAATTGCATTACTTTTGCTAAAATAAAATATTTCACATGTCAGTTTTTTCATGTATACCTTGACTTGCTAAAACAACATCTATATTGTTGCCAATTGATTGGAGAAGGGTACCATTCCATTCCTACTTCCATTTTGTGGCAAAGCCTGAAGTCTTCCTTAATCTGGAGAAACATCTGCACAGATCTTGCAATTTCTCAGCTTGCTCTGGGCCTTCACAAGAGATTTCTCCCCATGGTGTTTTGTTTGCACAGTTGTTTGTCCTCCACGGGTTTCTCAATCATTGAGCTGTTTCTTCAATGATATTCCCAATGATCTTTATTGCTCCTAGGATTGTGTATAATGCTTCTCCTACTGCTATGTCTGTCAGTCACTGCCATTTATTATGATAGTGTTGGGCAAAATTAAAAGGGATTGTTTGCGTTCAAGGTCTAGGTAAGGTTATTTTTTATTCAGCTATCTATGAACTATGTACACTTTTAGACTTCACGAGGTACTGCACAGTAGCATTTACTTCCAGAGTCCATGTTATCAGACCGCTTTTATCACTTCTGATATATCTTAACATTTACATATTTGTAGATGTGATATCTCAGTCCTGGGTGTCATAGTCACTCACATTGTCACTATCTAATCCTCAATATATTGGATCCTTAGTTCCTTTCATCATAAAAGACATGACATTTACAGAACAGAATCAGCTCAGAATCTGAGATTTTATCACCAGCTAATTGCAAGGAATGGACCTCAACAGTCTGATCACTCTGTTTGATAAGTACTGTGTTGCCATCATAGCCTATTGGCTTATCTCATACATTCCATTCCCTCTGACCTTATCCATTACGATCCACCAAAATTCCCAAATTAATTTCTTCCTTTGGGTGGTCTTATATACTGCCACAGAGTTCTGTGACTTTTCTCTAAGATCTAAGACTTGATGAAATTCCATCTCCCTGCACATAAAATATTTAAATGTGCAGAAAAACTGGAATGAATTAAGGTGTACTCTAGAGCAGGAGGACTATCATACAACATAGAAGGCAATTTAGGATTTCACCCATAGATTAATTGATAAGGACAGTACTATCTAACCATCTGCAGTGATTCCTTTGTATTAACCACCCATGTGTTGTCAACTTGCAATCAGGTTGATCAATTAGGATTTCATGTCACATTTCATTGATCATAAATGACTCATTCCAGTGCCCATTCTGAGAGGACTTCCAGCTGCACAATTTGATTTCATGCTTTCAAGCGTATCTTTGAACTAATCCTTAGCAAATTGCCCTCTTTTACCAGCCAGAAACTTAGTTTATGTCCAAAATCTGGTCGCTGTTCGTTTTTCACATGATTTTGTCAATAAGCATCTTTGTGCCATTACTATATAATATTGCCAAGAATTTTTAAAAATTTAAATAGATTTTGTTTCAACGCATCTATAAAATGTAGAAAACTATGTGTCAGACTTGTCCCTTATATCTAGATCCATAGCAACCACCTCATTAAAACGGAAATGGAAAACTTGCAATTATATGTGGCATTGTCCCTGGATACCTTTTAAACAAATTTCACATTTAATATTAATCTCTTTTGTCAGCCCAGTATATTCTTCGTCAACCATACCTGCAACTTTGAACAGGATTTTTAATTTTAGATGAGTAGGTTAAGAAACATTAAGATCACGTGTTTTCTCTTCATTCTAATTTCTATCACCTGATGCCATTAATATGTGTCTCACTGTCTAGCCCAGGAAACAACAGATTTTCCTAAGGGGATATGTTATGCTCTCACTGGGTAAACTGCAGATCTGTTGACTTTCCAAAATAATTGCCTTATCATATTTGATATTCTACCTTTTTAATGCATGGATGCCCATTGGAATTAACTGAGTTGAACAAACATACCTTTTAATTCTCAGGTTCAAAATGAGACTTTAACCAAAATGGAAGATCGTAAATTCAAAATAATTAAATAAAATCAGCTATAACTTAATACAGAGTTGTAATATAGAAGTGTAATGGTATAATAGTTCATAACATATAATAGGGTGTATGATGGCTCTCACACCAGGGGCCTGTATTCAATTCCAGCCTTAGGTGACTATATGGAGTTTACACATTCTCCATGTGTCTGTGTGGGTTTCTTTCCATAGCCCAAAAATGTGCAAGTTAGGAAGATTGGGTATGCTACATTACCCCATACTGTGCAGTTTAGCTGAATTAACTATGATAAATGTGGGATGATGGGGATAGGGTAGGTCTGAGGGGAATGCTGCCTGGACAATCGGTGCAGATTCAATTGGCTGAAAGACCACTTCCCAAATTGTAGGAATTCTATGATAGTTGATTTTTAGTTGGTCTAAATGTTTAAGAAGCATACATTCATACAATCAAACCTTCTCAGTTTTAATGCACAGAGCACGTATTAACAGTATAGAAACAGGCCCTTTGGCCCAACAAGTCCACATCAACCCTCCGAAGAGTAACCCACCCAGACCCATTCCCCTACCCTATATTTAACCTTGACTAATGCATCTCACAGTATGGGCAATTTAGCATGGCCAATTCACCTGACCTCCAGGTCTTTGGATTGTGGGAGGAAACCCACACAGACACAGGGAGAATGTGCAAACAGCACACAGACAGTTGCCTGAGGCTGGAATCGAACCTGGGTCCCTGGCGCTGTGAGGCAGTAGTGCTAACCACTGAACCACCGATTAGCCAATTACCTTGCCATGCTTCTTGCCATATTTCTTTTACTTTTACCTTGCTGGGTATACAAAATCTTCTGGATTTAATTTGAAATTTATAAAGTGGTTACTATCAAGAAACCACGTTACTTCTAAGTGGCTTCCTTTGGCCCTATTAGCTTATTCAGTCAGTTTTATTTTGAGAATGACTGATTTTTACTAAAAATTACTGAGCTCACTTACATTTCATGTCAAGTTGCATTTATGCCTTTTGTAACAGATGGTTTCTCAACAACATAGATGTGTCATTTGAGACTACAGCAGTGCTGATAATGTGGTTTAGCCCAGCTTTGTCAAATGGAACTACAACTATCTGATTTGTTCAACATGCTGAAAATCACCAAACTGAAAATAAGTGATTTGTTATATACGCCAGAACCATATGTTGATTCTTACTAGTTAATGAATCTCGATAACATTTTAATCATATTTTCCACATACTGTAGAAGTGCAACCACTACCTAGCCCCACCACATTTCAACGAGTCACAATTAACAAGATGCAAACTCCTGATAACTAATACATTTTTAAAAAGTTCATCCTCATCTCCTACCTAAGACAGCTTCAACAAAATGTCTTTGTTCAGCAATACTCAAACAACTAATCTCCAAACTCCATGACTTAGATCTCAGCTCCCTCCTTTGCAACTCCCCCCTAGCATCAAGATCCTCGGAGTGACAGTAAACAACAAGCTGTCCTGTATTTCCCACGTTGATGCACTGGTCAAGAAGGCACATGAATTCAACTGGGACAACACTACCATTATAGGGCAAGCCAAACAGAGAACAGCCAGGGAATTCCTAGAGGCATGGCACTCATCCACAGACTCTATCAACAAACACATCGACCTGGACACAATATACCGGCCACTACAGCGGACAGCTCGAACTGACAACCGGAAGCGGCAGAGACAGGCCACTATAAATGCCGGAGGAAACAGCACAGAAGCGCTTCACAGGAGGCTCCCAAGCACTGAGGATGTCACCTAGACAGGGGACGAAACGTTTGCAAGACAAATTCCCAGCTCGGCGAACAGAACCACGACCCTCACCAACTTTAACAGATGCATCTATGAAAGCGTTCTATCCGGGTGCATAACGACCTGGCATGGTAACTGCTCTGCCCAGGACTGTAAGAAACTACAGAAGGTTGTGCGCAAAGCCCAGACCATCACAGAAGCCAACCTCCCATCCATAGACTCAAGTTACATGTCTCACTGCTGCAGAAAGGCTACCAATGTCATCAAAGACCCATCCTACCCTAGTAATGCTCTCCTACAATCTCTTCCGTCAAGCAGAAAATACATATGCTGGAACATACGCACTAATAGTTTCAAGAACAGCTTCTTCCCTGTCCTTATTAGACTGATGAATTGACTCTGTAACTTCAAATAATGTTTATCTTGTCAATGTTGATCCTGCCTCATGCACATCCTGTCCAGTGTAATCCATTTACCTTACTCTGTCCAAGTTTTTTTCAGCCTATGATTGTATGTCCTTGCTTACTATGACCTGCCTGTACTGCTCACAAACAAAGCTTTTCACTATACTTCGGTACACGTGACAATAAATCAAATCAAACAATCAATGAACGATTAATACTTTGAGTCACACCAGAAGTCCATATTCTCTGTGATCATTCTCATGATTGATTTGCCATCTATTACTGTTACAATTCAGTAATTCAGTGATCCTGCTGGCCAGATCTGCTAAACGCATTTTCCAGGACATTTTGCCTGGCTGTTACTCTTCCATTGCATTGACACTGCCATCAAATGTCTGAACTCCTTCAAAATTCAACAATTGTTGAGCCTTTTTGTCCATTGCAGAATATCTTATTTGTTTCATCAAAGCTGCATGAAATAATTATTTCCAATGACTTTTTTTTAAAGCAGCAAATATCTGATCCAATAGAGAGTCTTCCTTCAGTGAAATCACACACCAGTTAGAACTGGAAATGTGTTCATGTCCAGCACTTCAAGGCAGTTCAGCAATTTCAACACTAGCACTGAACCAGGAATCTTTTAATTGAATTTCTTCAATCTTTTACGTAGTCTGCTAAGTTTCCTGATGTATTCCTCCATTGAATAACAATCTGTTTTGCAAAATCTATCAAAATCTTGCCATGCCTCATAGCTATTTAATATATCATCTTCCCCACATGTTTAACCTAAGCCTTTGAATAGAAGATCTTTAACACTATCCAGTTAAAGGGCTATCCAACTAAAAATATTTTGCTTCTTATTTTACTTCTGGTGGGACATGATAATGCTAGCTCCTTCTTGGTAAGGAGGTAACCCCTGTCCATATAGCCACTCCAATTTTTTCCACTGGTCACATGGCTTGGACTGCAAGCAGATAGAACAATAATCTTATTTTCCACATGGTTACGAGGGTTATAGTCTTATTTCTTTTTTTCTTGTTTTTGGAGGGGGGGGGGGCGTTGTTAGGAACCAGAAAGGGGGAGGTCTAAGAGAGGTGGGACCAGGGGAGGCTCCTGTAGATTGGTTCCAGTGTTGAGGCTGTTGAGTTGAGGGGGCAGGGGGATTGGGCATTAGGTGGAGGGTTTGAGGTAGCTTAAGAGCTAGCCAGGAATTATTGCACATTTGAATGAATGGATGATTTTATCATCACATGTATTTGGGAAAATACAGTGAAAAGTGTTTTGTTGCCACAATCTGGCTCCATCTTGGATATCAAAATGAATAAAAATAAAATGCATAAATGGAGCTTCATCTTCTGTTCAGTAGACTAAACAATATAAGGCCAGTAAAATAATTAATAATGTTCAATTTTACATAATCCGTCTTGTAAAGAACGGCTCTGAGTTTTCTGAAGGTTTCCAAGGTTTCTGTAAGATTCTGTTCCGGTCACAAGAGTTTTGGTAAATCCACACCTGGAGTCAATGCATAATTCCCAAGGAAAGATAATGATATCCTGGGAGGAGTTGCAAAGGTTTATTAGTTTGGAAGGACAGAGTTGTCTTAGTCCTTTTAAAGAACTATACTTTCTAGCATTAAGAAGACCAAATGATAATCTGAGAGAAAACAACAAGATTCTGAAGGTTTGAAAATGTCATTGTGGGGTGGCACTTTCATTCAGGTGGTGAGTTTGGAATGTTAAGACATTGTCTCAGGAAGGCACTTTAATTCCTCTCATTTTTCCCGGGTAATTATTAAACTAATTCAGTCAGAATATATTGAAGTTCATAACTCTTATAGAGTCTCAGATTTTTTTTTGGAGGCTTACACCAATCAGGAAATTACCCAGGGGAAGTTTGAACTTAGAGGGCAATTCCTGGGGAATCAGCTGCCTGGGGACTTCCTAAATGGTCCTAATGTGAAACTCCTGTCTACAATTATCTTCTCATCAAAATATCAAGGCCAATGGTGCTTGGCACTGAGAACATATGGTACTGCCTGAGCAAGCACTATTATTCCTCTTTTATCTGTATTAACCAGAATGCTTTTTCTTTGAAAGTATTGACTATTATTTTCATTAGGACTCAAATTGTTGTATTAGACAATGCATTTCTCAGTTTAATCAAGCAAGAAATCTCCATACAAGTCAAATTTGAGCCTGGTTAAATAGTATTTTTGTGTTTACGTATACTTTATCTTCCAATTATCTGTCAGTGATAATATAGAATCATAATGTTTATCCCAGCGAAGATCTAATTAGATTTTTAAAAAATGAATGTTAAAGATTTAGTCACACCAGGAACAGGCTAGTCCATTAATGTCTACACTGAATAACACATAACCAGTGTAAAGGAATGTAGAATGAGCACCTGACCTGACATTGCTCATTTTACATCATCATCAAAACTCAGAATTAACCTCCAATAAATCCATGCCATGAATCAATCAGTCTGCCACAGCACAAAAAGAAAGAATCTATATCAGCATTTTATTTCAGCACAATTAGACAATTCTACACCAGATTCAAGAAGTAAGCAGCAGAACTCAACCAGTTTACTTCATCAGTGCTTGGGCCCCAGCTTTTCGCAATCTATTTGAATATGGGGATCAAATGTAATACTTCCACATTTGGTGATGATGCAAAGAGCTTGCAAGGGAATTAGGAAAGCAAATGGAATTTTGGCCTTTATTGATATAGGATTTGAGTACAGGAATAAAGGTGCCTTCCTGCAATTTTGTACCATCCTGGTCAGACTACATTTGTAGTGTTGAGTATAGTTTTGCTAGTGAAACAGGACATATTCAGGGATGGTGAAGGTGTTGCCTAGGACATTGACAGTAAAGTATTGCTCTGTGACTGTAACTATGACTATGTCAAGCAGTTGCTTGACTAATTTTTGAGACAGTTCTCTCAATTTTGGGATTGGCCACCAAATATTGGTTTGGTGGGCTTTGCAATGTTGAGGGGGTTGAGTTACCTTGTTACATGGTGAGCAAGAGCATAGCTGATCCATCATATTCAGAAGGCAGGTGACTTGTGAATTGTTAAAATCACAGAACAGACAAGGCCTGTATTGTTCAAGAACTCACAATATGGGAGATTTGTTTTAGGAACAAAGAATTTTCATTTAAGTCTCCAGGTGAGCTCTGTTGAGACATACCGCTGCCAGAGACATTTCCCAATGTGAGAGGAAGAAGGGATCTTGAATACACACCACAAAGGATGATTATCCCATACCTAACAAGGACCAGTGAGCTAGAGGTAGCCCAGTGACTGAACAAATTCCAAAAGGCAGTAAGTTTCAAAAAAGCAGAGAAGGAAACCTCTCAGAATCTGAATTGCCTGACAGGATGAAGAGCTGCATAGCTGTGATGAGACAAGGATAGTGATCCAGAGATGTCACAAATGTTACAATCTCCATAGACGCTGATAACTTTTAAAAAGGTTCTGTGACCAATGCAAAGAATTGCACAAGATTTCCTATTTTAAGACTTTTGCTGTAATAAAGTGATGAATTTTCCATTTTCTTTTGAATTAGAATCACTATAGTGTGGAAACAGTCCCTTTGGCCCAACAAGTCCACACTGCACCTCCAAAGAGTATCCCACCCAGACCCATTACTCTACATTTCCCCTGCCTAATACACCTAACCAACACATCCCTGAACACTGTCGACAATTTAGCATGGCTAATTCACTTAACCTGCACACCTTTTGATCATGGGAGGAAACCTAAGCAGACATAGGGAGAATATGCAAATTCCACACAGATAGTCACCCGAGGCTGGAATTGAACCTGGGTCCCTGGCACTGTGCGACAGCAGTACTAACCACTGAACCACCGTGCCTCCCCTGAGCATCAGTTGCATTAGGCTTTTTGCCATGAGGCCGAAGGAGATTTCTTGACATATATTACTAAACCCACCTTAATAAATGCTTATTCCAGGCGTCATTCCTGGTTTGTAACATATGAAGTGATGTGCCACTGGCTTAACTATTGCACTAGCAGTATGAAGCCAGAGTTTCTCACCTCTGCAGCCCGGAATTCCCCCAAGGAAAGTGCCAAAATACCTGCTGCACAATTAACCAGGGTGAAGAGTACAACACTGCATGAGACATGTCACTCCACCATGAATCTCACATGACAAAACATAAACAGCTCATCCATTAAAGGAATATAGACACATTGACAGCAATACCTGGATTTTTGATTTTCTGTAGCCCCCCCCCCCCAGAAGTTTCTATTGACTTCAAAGGAGTCATGAAGGCAATGCTGGCAGTTCCACCAATCTATTCAAACCACTAGTGGGGCAACATGGTAACTAAAAGGTTAGCACTGCTGTCTCACAGCGCCAGGAACTCGGGTTCAATTCCATCCTTGGGTAACTGTGTGGAATTTGTACACTCTCCTTGTGTCTGCTTGGATTTCCTCCCACAGTCCAAAAATGTGTAGGTTAGGTAGTTTGGCCATGCTAAATCACCCATAGTGTCCAGGTAGATTGGCCATGGAAATGCAGGGTTACAGGAATAGGATAGGGAGATGGATCTGGGTGGGATGCTCTTTCAAGAGTCAGTGTGACCTCAATGGGCCAAATGGTTTTCTTCCATCCTATAGGGATTCTATGATTGTCTTAGATATGAATCTATTCTATTTCTCTCCACTTATGCTGGCTGGCCTGTTCTTCTTCAACTCTGGCTAGAGATGATTAAATGTTCTGGATAAACTGCTAACTGCTAACCTGTTAGTGTCAAGAAATTATAGTCAAAATGCAATCTTTTAAGTAAGCATAATATAAAATGTAATGTTCTGGTGGTTCATCATTCAGCTTTTGGCACACAGGGATAAATTTTGAAGAACTTTCCTTCAGAGATTATAATGTATTTATTGATATTTGATATAGATTAGTCTATGGAAAGATTTGACCAGATCTTCTAGTCTCCAGGTAGTCAAAGACCAGAGATACCCTGAATGATGTGTATCAGAATCCCTGAGACATCCTGACATACAAGGAGGATTAGCAAGAATTTGAAGGCTTTTTCTATGTATATTAGATGTAAGAAGGGAGCTAGGAAAAGAGTAGGTACACTCAAGAACAAAGAAGAGAATTTATGTGTGGAGTCACAGGAAGTGGGTGAGGTTCTTAATGAGTATTTCACATCAGTTTTCATTAAGGAGAAGGACATGTTTAATGGCAAGATTAGGGAGGGGTATGTTGATATTCTAGGGCATGTTGATATGAAAAAGGTGGAGGTGCTGTTTGTCTTAAAAAAACACTAACATAGGTAGGTTTGCAGGACCTGATGGGATCGAACCTAGGATACTGAGGGAGGTAAGGGATGGGTTTGCTGGGGCCTTGACAGAGATCTTTGTATCCTCCTTTGCCACAGGCAGTGTCCCACAAGACTGGAGAGTAGTGCTGGATGTCTTGAAATGGGTAAAGGTGGATAGATCCCCACAACCTGATCAGCTGTACCCGATAACTCTGTGGGAAGCTAGAGAAGTGATTGCTGGGCCTCTTGCTGAGATATTTGTATCATCGTTGTGACAGGTGAGGTGCGGAAGACTAGAGGTTGGCAAACGTGGTGCCACTGTTTAAGAAGGGCAGTAAGTACAAGCCAGGGAAGTATAGACCGGTGAGCCTGACCTCGGCGGTGGGCAAGTTGTTGGAGGGAATCCTGAGGGAAAGGATGTACATGTATTTGGAAAGGCAAGGACTGATTAGGGATAGTCAACATGGCTTTGTGCGTGGAAAATCATGTCTCATAAACTTGATTGAGTTTTTTGAAGAAGTAACAAAGAGGATTGATGAGGGCAGAGCTACAGATGTGATCTATATGGACTTCAGTAAGGCGTTTGACAAGGTTCCCCAGGGGAGACTGATTAGCAAGTTTGGATCTCACGGAACACAGGGAGAACTAGCCATTTGGATACAGAACTGGCTCAAAGGTAGAAGACAGAGGGTGGTGGTGGAGGGTTGTTTTTTAGATTGGAGGCCTGTGACCAGTGGAGTGCCACAAGGATCGGTGCTGGGTTCTCTACGTTTTGTCATTTACATAAATGATTTGGATGCGAGCATAAGAGGTACAGTTAGTAAGTTTGCAGATGACACCAAAATTGGATGTGTAGTGGACAGCAAAGAGGGTTACTTCAGTTTACAACAGGATCTTGACCACATGGATCAATGGGCTGAGAAGTGGCAGATGGAGTTTAATTCAGATAAATGCGGGGTGCTGCGTTTTGGGAAAGCAAATCTTAGCAGGACTTATACACTTAATGGTGAGGTCCTAGGGAGTGTTGCTGAACAAAGAGACCTTGGAGTGCAGGATCATAGCTCCTTGAAAGTGGCGTCGCAGGTAGATAGGATAGTGAAGAAGGCGTTTGGTATGCTTTCCTTTATTGGTCAGAGTATTGAGTACAGGAGTTGGGAGGTCATGTTGCGGCTGTACAGGACATTGGTTAGGCCACTGTTGGAATATTGCATGCAATTCTGGTCTCCTTCCTATCAGAAAGATGTTGTGAAACTTGAAATGGTTCAGAAAAGATTTACAAGGATGTTGCCATGGTTGGAGGATTTGAGCTATAGGGAGAGGCTGAACAGGCTGGGGCTGTTTTCCCTGGAGCGTCAGAGGCTGAGGGGTGATCTTACAAAGGTTTACAAAATAATGAAGCGCGTGGATAGGATAAATAGACAAAGTCTTTTCCCTGGGGTCAGTGAATCTAAAACTAGAGGGCATTGGTTTAGGGTGAGAGGGGAAAGATATAAAAGGATGGGTTTGGAGGGATATGGGTTTGGTGCTGGCAGGTGGGACTCGATTGGGTTGGGATATCTGGTCGGTATGGACGGGTTGGACTGAAGGGTCTGTTTCCATGCTGTACATCTCTATGACTCTATAAAAGCCAATGTTGTTTCTTTGTAATTTTAAGAGGGGCAAGAGATAACCTAGGAAATTAAAGGCTGGTGAGCTTTACATCAATGGTAGGGAAATTATTGAAGGAGATTCTTATGGATGGGATTTACCACATTTGGAAAATAATGGAACTATTAGAGATAGTCAACATTGCTTTATGCAGAGATCTTGGCTCACAAAATTTCATTGAGTTTTTTGAAAAAGTACCAAGATGATTAATGAGGAAATGGTAGTGGGTGTGATCTACATGGACTTTACTAAAGCATTTAACAAGGCCTTTCATTGTAGGCTGGTCAGAAGATCAAATCACATGGCGAGTTGTTAAGTTGGATACAAAATTGGCTTGCCACTGCAGACAGAGAGTAATTGTGGAGGAATGTTTTTCTGACTGGAGGTCTGTGAACAGTGGTGTTCTGCATGGATCAAAGTTGGGATTTCTATTATTTAGAATATATGGAAATTATTTGGATGAAAATGTAAATGAACAGATTAATACATTTGCAGACATCATGAAAATTGGATATTGAGGAAAGGTTGTCAAAGGATACAGCAAGATATAGGTCAGTTGCAAAATTGGGTGGAGAAATGGCAGAGAGAGTTTAATCTGTACAAGTGTAAGGTGATGCATTTTAGGAGATTAAATGCAAGAAAAAGGTATCCTGTAAATGGCAGGATCCTTCGGTGGTTTGATGTACATAGGGATCTTGGGGTGCAAATCCTTAGCTCTCTGAAAGTGGTAACACAAGTTGATAATGTTGTAAAGATGATGTCTGGTATGCTGCCTCCATCAGTTGGGAATGGAGTATAAAAGTTATCAAGTCATTGTTCAGCTGTACAATACTCCAGTTAGGACATATTTGGAGTATTGTGTGCAGTCTTGTCTCCACACTATAGCAAAGATATGGAGGCTTTGGAGAGGGTGCAAAAGATAGGAGAATATAAAATTATGTTAGGCCTAGATACAGTAGATAGGTGGAGTTTTTCCAGGAGAAACGTACAGGGCATAGGATTAAGGGGAGATGGTGAAAAGTTTAAAGGTGATATGTGAAGCATGACAGTTAGCAACATTAAAGAAGCATTTTGACAGGTACACGGATAGGCAGGGAATAGAGGGATACAGACCATGTGCAGGCAGATGGGATTAGTTTAGAATGGCATCATGGTCAGCACAGACATGGTGAGCTAAGGGCCTGTTTCTGTGCTGTACTGTTGTATTGTTCTGACTACCCACTAATTGGTCAACAAGCTTAAACCATTGATTGACAATTACCCAGCATCTGGAACCCTCCAAAAGAGTCCTCAGCCTACTGAGTTAGAGTTGGACGCTTTGGCGTTTCCCAGGTACTTAACTTCAAAATAAGCCAGGACATCTGGAAGAACTAAAACTAATCACTGACCCTCCCCTACAAAACACCAAAACCCTTCACACCCCACCTGACCGCAGGCAGCCAAAAACAGACATTCAATGCCTGCCACCCCACCCTCCCAAAAACCTCTGGTATAAGCATTGAAGTTCCCCTCTCCACAGTGCCCCAATCAATCCTGCCTCCCCACAGACAACCAAGGAGACAACCTCATCTCCACAGACACCCAAACAAATGTGCCCATGGTCCTACTTTAATGACAGCAATGTCCCCTCCCACATGGTCAACCAAGGATGCCCATGGTCTCAACCAATTAACCTCCCCACCATTCACCCCTGCCACCCCCAACCCAACCCAGACTTTTTGAACAGCCCCTCCTGGACACTCAATACCCCCATGTGCCTATGGAAAGCTGATTGCATCCTCCGTGCACTCCTTACCCATTGCTGATCCTGCTCTGAGTGGATTCTAGCTGGTTTCCTTTGATGGGGACATCTAGACAGACTACACTCAGAAGTGTGCCTGTCAAAAGCACTGAACTCTCTTTCTCAAAAGGCAGTGGGAGCAGCCCCTTTGAAAATGTTTGAGGCCGAGGTGGATAGATTCTGAATAAGCAAAGGGGTGAATGGTTATTGTGTTTGGTGGGAATGTGGAGCCAGCCGTGACCTTTTTAAATGGCAGAGCAGGCCCAATGGGCTGAATGGACTCCTCCTGCTCCTAATTCATAAATTCATGACAGATATGTGGCAATCTTTAATAGAATTAATCTCAGCTGGTCTGCTGCAATGGTAAGCAGAAGAACTGTGAGTGGGCGTGTTGAATTTGTTGATCCAGGAACAGGCATGTTCATTGCTCTCACTCCTGCTCCTCAGATGCTGCCTGACCTGCTGTGCTTTTTCAGCACCACATTCTCAACTCTGATCCCCAGCAGCTGCAGTCCTCACTTTCTCCTACCAAAAGATCTGGGCCAACACTCTTCTTCTCGTGATCTTAGGTAAACTGTTGATTCTTCAAGCCATCAAAAAATTGCTTCAGCAAAAGAATATTTTTGCTTCATGACTGAACTAAACCCCTCTGCGTGTGCAGTCAGTTTTCACTTGGGTTAATAATTAATGGAATAAAAAGCTAAACTGAGACTTCATAAGAATTCAGAGTTAATTACCTGATCATCCTGATGACATTCTGCAAATCTAAACTTGCAGGGACAGGAAAACAAGGATGTGAGGAATGCATATTATAGGTATCTCATCATTATCTAATCCACATTACCAATTTGAGATTAAGGACCCAATACAAATTATTCCAATTCACAAATGATCCTACAAAGGAGGAGCAGGCTGGGGTGGTGAGGTGGGCGCAGGACTCAAGACAGAGGAAGCACCTGTCAAAAATGGAGTGAAATAAAATCTGCAGGTCAGCAAGTCAGTGGCAGTGTAAAGCACTGCAGTAATATAAAATACTGCACATTGGTGAAATGCACAAGTTTCCCAAAGTGGTGTGGAAACAGCTAATTGCAAAATACACCACATAAAAATGCTACAGAAAGGCAAAACAAAATCAGAGTATACATATTGTTTAATTATAGATATTTTAATCAATCTGTTATGCCACACCTCTGGAGCAGGTGGGACCTGAACCCAGGCTGCCTGGCTCACAGGTAACAACACTACCAGAACCCTCAATGCTTCATTATATTGTTAGGTTCAGCTATATACTATTAGGCTCAGCTGAGTACAAGTCAGAAGGTGGACCCTCTTATGTTGCAGTGGTAGCATCCCTACCCTTGAGCTAAGAAACACTGGTTCATGTCCCACCTGCACCAGTGGTGTTTAGTAACATCCCTGAACAGGTTGTTTAGGAAAATAAGTTGAAATTTTTAAAAATATATAAATCAGAAGATATCAGCAACCATTTTCTGAACCTGCACTTTTAGCATGGAATACTCAACACATTCTGGGAAAAATTAAAACTTTTACCTTCGCCATTTAGAAATTATGATGGAAGGTTGCGTTCATGTGGATAAGGAGTGTCAGCAGAATTTAATTTTTGACATGTAAATAAAATAAGCAAAAATGAACAATGATGGACCATGAAATTCAATTTCATTGCAGAGCTTAAAAATAAGCCCTTCCATAGGAAAAAATGAGATAATTAATCATACATATTGAAATAATTCCCCATTTTTAAAAACAAAATTCTACCGCTAATAGATTAATAAGTACATTGTATGATACAAAACCTCAAATTTAAACACATTCCTTGATCTGAAAATTCAGTAGTATCCAAACTCAGAAGCAATAGTTCATAGATAAGAGACAGCTGCACTGATTTCTGTCAACATCCTTCATGCTGAAGTGAGATGGATTACCAATCATTTTTTTCCTCCAGATTTAAATTGCAACCGCTGTTTGTACTACGTGACTGAAATAAATCTTGATGAGTGAAGTTGAAGATTGTTTTCTTCATAGAGCTGTAACACAACATAGTACTATTGATTTTAGCAAGTTCTATAAGGCAGTGTGGCAAATTACTTGTAATTCAATCTTGCAATTCTGTGCTTTAAATTATTGAAGCTCTTTCTGCTGACTGATCTCTACGCCCTTCTCTAGGGCTTCTTAAGTGAGACATGAATCCAAAACTAGGGACCATAAATATAAGACAGTCACAAACAAATTCAATAAAGAACCAGGGGAAGTTTCTGTGCTCAAAGAGTGGTGAGAGTGTGGAAATTGCTAGAATATGGAGTGGCTGAGACAAACAACAAAGATTTACTGGGGAGCTAAATAAACAAGAAGTAATGGAAGAGTATGTCAATAAGATATGTTGCAATAAGACAAGAGGAGGCCAAGAGGAGGAAAAGAAACACAAGCATGTTTGGCTGAATGAGTTGTTTCCATTCTATACGGTGTCAGCAAAATCATGAATAAAATATTCACTACATGATTTCTTTATGTTTGTACAGACAACCAGACTTTTCATCTGGTCACAAGCAAAAAGGGTCAACAGAATGATCAGATATGCATGAAGTATTTACTCAAGTTCAGTCCGATACACTGTGTAATATAGTGACTGAATTTATTATGTATAGACTATTAGTGTTCTAGTAGAATTGATCATGCAAAGTCAGAATATACTCTGAAGGATGCCTTTGACTTGCATGATATGGAGACGCCGGTGTTGAACTGGGGTGTACAAACGTAAAAATCACACAACACCAGGTTATAGTTCAATTGGTCTATTCAGAAGCACTAGCTTTCGGAGCATTGCTCAATCACCTGATGAAGGAGCAGCACTCTGAAAGCTAGTGCTTTCAAACAGACCTGTTGGACTATAACCTGGTGTCGTGTGATTTTTAACTTTGACTTGCATTGAATTGTAAATTTCACTGCAATTCTCCAGTTTGGAAGGGTAGAATTCAGCTGGCTCATATGTTGATCTAGCAAGCAGTTTGGTCTTGTATGTTGGAAAGGTGATCTCAGGAAGGCCCTTGAATGGCTTGATCTTGATTAAAGGTCCAGGAACAGGGCTGTCATCCATAAAGCTAATGTAAATCGTGGCATACAAATTGTGCAGCATGTAAGTCAATCTGATATTTAAAGTGATCACATTTTTCTGGCCCCAAAAATTATGTTTTTGCATATAGTCAGCTTTTCAGTCAAACAGTGCTGTGCTCATATTAGTAGTCAGCCTAAATTTTCACCATATGAATGCATAATTCGCTTATCAGTACCTTACAACTGGGCACAAGAAATCAGACAGGTGGGGCAGACTGTGTTGCAAAGATGCAGGGACTTTTAAGACACACCCACACATAGCAGACCGCACATGGCATACAGGAGAAGAAATGAGCTTTTCAGCAAAACAAGTGAAATGTGAAGCTGGTTTCAAGCTGAAAGTTCTAACAGTTGCTAACTTGATAAATAACTATGTTGGGCTGAGGGAAAAAGTAGTGTAAGAATGGAAGCAAGTGAAATACAGCATCCTGAAGATGATCCCCAGGACCAAATGCACTGTGAGAAAATAGATCAGTCACTGACCTAATCTTGAGAAGCATGGAACAAAATGGCTCCTTGAAAACTGTCAGAATGCAACATCACCACCAATAATGCTATAATTAAGCATAGAATCCAGCAAAAATTTACAGCAGGTGAGTTTGTTTGGCTATTGTGTTGAAAGAAAATGTGCAGTGCTTCAGCAGCAGATCAAGATAACTCAGAGGTTACCAAAACACCTCAGTGTCAAAGTTACAAGTTTCCAGTAATTCGCCATCAGATAGCATTAATATCCATTAAACCACAGCAGCAACATTGATAAAACACACATTGAATGTCAAATGTCCATCAATAAAACTATGTAGAAAGACTCAAAAACAATTTGAGTGAAAACCACAAGACATGAGAAGTGAAGATTCAAATTGGTACAAGCCTGTGCCACTGACAGAATCAAATTAAAGCTGATAGCTGGGATTTTATATGTGGAAACTAGGGCTGCTGCCCTCCTGTGCATGTATAAAATCAGGCAGGATAATGTTGGGTTGTGACTCTAATGCCAACATCCAGTATTGACCATAATATGATCATCAGGTGGTGCCAATATTGGTAGTTGCATGTTTGAAGGACCCGCCTCATGCTTAAGCCAAAATGATCTAAATATGAGCTAGTGACCCTTGCCTTCTGCCAGGACACAATGTTTTGACACAGTGTAGAGGTGATACAGAGGTTGAATACTGTCTCACTTACAGCCCTAATCTCAAAGCAAGCTTGCCAAAGTAAATGGAAACCAAGTCACATTTCAGCACAATGTTCTTTTATAACAAATCTTATCTGCACTGTCATTGAAAGTGGTGATTCAACACAGGACCGTGCATCGCACCATGCCAAATGTTTCCTACTTTCTAAATGCTTGGTTTTACCGTGGCATTGTGTAATCTTGAAATATCAAGGTGTGTATCCATGTGAAAAACAAGACAAGCACTAAGTTCCAAGCATGCTGCTGGTGCGACAAATCTGATCAACTGCACAATACACAATCAGTCACAGCGTGGGTCGTCTGGGAGACAAAGATAATTTCCCACAATTTTCTTATGATCTTAGTCCCTGATATTTGTTTGCAGAAGATCCACATTACAAAAGGCAATGCACGAAGACAACAGGTCACCACATCCTTAAAGAGATCCTGGACATGAAGGTAATAAATAGAGGGATATCAGAAAGCAATATCAAGCTATGGCTAAGTACCAATTACTTTAATCTCTTATACATTCATTCATCATTCATACACATGAAGGCGCAGCCACTGTTTTAGTCCAGCTCACTATATGAGGAATACAGGAACAGGAGCCTGCCCACCATTCAATATAGTCATGAATAATCGTACACTTTAATTCCTGGTACACACCCCCTGCGTACAACCCTGTATGTTACTGGTAATAAGAAATCCATGAATTCCTCTCTTAAACAAACTCAAAGACTGAGATTTCACCGCCTTCGAGCAAGAGAATTCCGAAGGTTCACAATGCACAAAGAGAAAACTTGTTTCCTTATTTTGGACCTAAGTGGCATCCCCTATATTTTCAGTTAAAAATCACCCAACACCAGGTTACAATCCAACAGGGTTTATTTGGAAGCACTAGCTTTCGGAGAGTAGGTCCTTCAACAGGTGGTTATGGAGAATAAGATCATAAAACACAGAATTTATAGCAAAAGTTTCCAGTGGGATGTAACTGAAATTGTATATTGAAGAAGACCTGGATTGTTTGTTAAGTCTCTCATCCTTTAGAATGACCATGTTGCTTTCAGTTCTTTCATATGTAAATCACAAAACATTTTTAAAAGTTACATTCTCAAGTGAACTTTAACAGTTGGTGTCATGTTGACCCAGATAATGCATTTGAGGTGTGAGCTGCCCTGTGTGAGACTGTCTGTGCCAGGTGCCGAGTACTCAAGAATGCCCTCTTAAGAATGGGGCACGGTGCTCAATTCATTGACCACCAGGTCTAACGTGCCACAGCGAGAAAGCATAATGACCTCCTTGGGAGACAGACACAAGCTGCAACTGACAGGGTCCAGTACTTCCCAGGAGCCAAAATACTATGCCATGTTCTTCACAGCCTGCAAAACATTATCAATGAGGATGAGCACCTCGCCAAAACCTTCCCCACAACTCCACTGCTCATCTTTATACAACCACCAAACCTCTAACAGTTCATTGTTCGTAGAGAACTGCCCCGCTTTCAGGACAACACCTTACAACCTTGTCATGCCAAACATGTCAGAATGCTGGCACAGATACCATCATTATGCATGGTGACACCTCCCACCACGTAGAGACAGGTACTCATGCAACTCAGCCATGGTTGTCTATCTTATACACTGCAGGCAAGAATGCCCTGATGCATGGTACATTGGCAAGACCGAGCAGAGGCTACAGCAACGGAAGAATGGACACCACACAATAATCAACAGAATAAAGTGCTCCCAGTCGGAGAACACTTCAGCAGTCGGGGACATTCGACCTTGGACCTTCAGGTGACTGTCCTCCATGGTGGACTTTGGGACAGGCAACAATAAAAAGTGGCCGAGCAGAGGCTTGTATCCAAGTTCGGTATCCATGGAGATGGCCTCAACCGGGACCTTGGGTTCATGTCACACTACAGGTGACCCCATTGCACTATATACACACACAGACGTACGCACACACACAGATAGACAGATACATCTACACACACACACACATACTCCTACACACACACATACACTCACACACTCCTATAGACACACACAGTCTCCTACAGACCCTTACACTCACACAGACCCTCTCTCATATGCTCACACATACACTCCCACATTCACACATGCACCCTCTCACAGACTTATACCATTTTTCACTCACACACATACACAGACTCTCTCACAAACACTCATACCACAGACACCCACATGCACAATACACATATAAGTTTGTGGGGTGAATTTGTACTAGCAGAATTACATTTTACTTTGCTCAAACACTGCATGAATCCATGTAAGATTCTGTAAATCTGTTTTTTAGATTAGAATCAGTTTGACCATTGTGGCACAGACATTCTCACACAAAGCAGCTTACACCTTAAATGCATTATCTGGGCCGACATGACACCAACTGTTAAAGTTCACTTGAGAATGTAACTTATATAAAAAGTTTTGTGATTTATATATGAAAGAACTGAAAGCAACACGGTCATTCTAAAGGATGAGAGACTTAACAAACAATCCAGGTCTTTTTCAATATATAATTTCAGTTACATCCCACTGTAAACTTTTGCTATAAATTCTGTGTCTTATGATCTTATTCTCCACAACCACCTGTTGAAGGAGCAGTGCTCTGAAAGCTAGTACTTCCAAATAAACCTGTTGGACTATAACCTGGTGTTTGGTGATTTTTAACTTTGTACACCCCAGTCCAACACCAGCATCTCCAAATCATGACTCCCATATTTTTAACTCGTGTACCCTAGTCTGCCCAACCAGGGGAAATATCATACCTACATCTACCCTGTCTATCCCTTTAGGTATTTTGTAAGTTTCAATGAGATCACCTGTCATTCATCAAATTTCTAGAGAATACAAGCCCCCTGTACCCAAACTGTCTTCTTGAGACAGTCCTGTCATCTGAAGAAGAAGTCTGGCAAATGTTCATTTCATTCCCTCTATGAAAGTGATATCTTTCCTGAGATAAGAAGAGCAAAATACAGTATCCAGGTGCGGTCTAACCAAGGTACTATAAAATGAAGCAAGACTTCACTACTCTTGTTTGAGGCTTCCTGCAATAAAGGCTAACATTCCATTTACCTTCCTAATGGCTTGCTGCACCTGCATGTTAGCCTTCATAGACTTACCAACATGGACGCCTTTCCACATCTACACTTTCTAATCTCTTCCCATTAAAGAAACCATTGGATATCTGTTTCTCTTACCAAAGTGGATAACATCACAATTTTGCACATTATATTCCATCTGCTGCTTCTTCCTCATTCACTAGACTTGCTCAAATCTTCCTGCAGCCACAGTACATCTTCAGCAAAACTTGCATTCCCACTTAGCTTCTGTATTCATTACTGAAAGGGACCTTGACGTTCATAAGGACAGTATGAAACAGACTGATATGCTTGAACAGATTAATGTTAAGAAGGAGAATGTGTTGATAGATATATCCCCTGTGCCAGACAGGATATACCCAAGGTTACTACAGGAAGCAAGGGAAGAGAGCGCTGCACCTTTGGCAATGATCTTTGCGCCCTCACTGTCCACTGGAGTAGTGGCAGATGATTGGAGGGTGGCAAATATTATTCCCTTGTTCAAGAAAGGGAATAGGGATAATCCTGGGAATTACAAACCAGTCAGTCTTATGTCTAAGGTGTGCAACATATTGGAGAGGATTCTGAGAGACAGGATTTATGATCACTTAGAAAATCATTGTTTCATTAAAGATAGGCAGCATGGTTTTGTGAAGGGCAGGTCATGCCACAAACCTTATTGAATTCTTTGAGAATGTGACAAAACATGTTGACGAAGGTAGGGCAGTGGATATGGTGTACATGGATTTTAACAAGGTGTTCGATAAGGTTCCCCATGGTAGGCTCATTCAGAAAGTAAGGAGGCATGGGATACAAGGAAACTTGTCGATCTGGATACAGAATTGTGGATAGTGTGGAGGGCTATTGTCAGTTGCAATTAGACATTGACAGGATGCAGAACTAGGCTTATAAATGGCAGTTGGAGTTCAACCTGGAAAAGTGTGAAGTCATTCATTTTGGAAGGTTGAATGTGAATGCAGAATACAGGGTTAAAGGCAGTATTCATGGCACTGTGAAGGAACAGAGGGATCTTGGGGTCTATGTCCATAGATCCCTCAAAGTTGCCACGCAGGTTGATATGGTTGTTAAGAAGGTGTATGGTGTGTTGGCTTTCATTAGCAGGGGATTGTGTTTAACAGCTGCAAGATTATGCTACAGCTCTATAGAAACCTGGTTAGACCACACTTGGAATATTGTGTTCAGTTCTGGTCATCTCATTATAGGAAAGATGTGGAAGCTTTAAAGAAGGTGCAAAGGAGATTTACCAGGATGCTGCCTGGATTTGAGGGCATGTCTTTTGAAGAAAGGCTGAGGGAGCTAGGGCATTTCTCATTGGAGTGAAGAAGGATGAGAGGTGACTTGATAGAGGTGTACAAGATGTTGAGAGGCATAGATAGCGTGATTAGCCAGAGATTTTTCCCATAGCAGAAATATCTATCATGAAGGGGCATAATTTTAAAGTGATTGGCGGAAGGTTTAGGGGAGATGTCAGGTGTAGGTTCTTTACACAGAAAGTGGTGGGTGCGTGGAATGCACCGCCGGCAGTGGTGGTAGAATCAGATGCATTGTGGACATTGAGGCGACTCTTGGATAGGCACGAGGAAGTTAATACAATGAAGGGTATGTAGGTTAGTCAGATCTTTAAGTAGGATGGAAGGCTGGCACAACATTGAGAGCTGAACGGCCTGTACTGTGCTGTATTGATCTATGTTCCATATTCTATGTATATCATTGGCAAATTTGGAAATGCTACATTTGGTCCCCACTGTAAACTGCTTGGGCCCAAGTATTAATTTTTCCATGACCTCACTTCTCACAGCCAGCAGAAATGAGAATGGCACATCTATTCCTATTCTGTTTTCTCTGTGTTGGACAATCATTAATCCATTACAGTACAATACCTCTATCCCATGTGCTTTAAACTTTCCAAACAGCCTTAATGACTTCATCAAAAGCCTTCTGAAAATTTAAGTATACTGTGTAGATCAGCACTCCTTTATCAATTTTGATAGCAACCACTTAAAAAAAATTCAACAAATTCATCAAACACGATTTACCATTCACAAATCCATGCCAATATGTTTCATCAGATCATTATCAACCAGGTGTCTATTTAGTCCATTCATAAATCAATATGTATGCAATTTGGAACATAATTCAAGCAATATAAAGTAGCCGTTCATAAGTACACCAAATGTTCATATGTTGGATCTTTAAAATTACACCTCCCTATGGGATCACATTCATAAGTCAAACATTTGTAAATCAAAGACCCCCTGTACATGCTAATCTCAGACTTTATTGAAAGACAAACAAACCACATCCACTTGCTCCCCCTCATCAACTTAACCCATTACATCCCCGAAGAATTTCAGTAAATTTGTAAGCATAATTTCTCTTTCATAAATCCATGCTGGCTCTGTCTGATCCTGCCATTGTTTTCCAAGTGCTCTTCTATTAAATGTTTTATAATGGACTCTAGCATTTTCCCCATTCCCAACAGCAGGCTCATAGTTACTTGTTTTCTCTCTGCCTCCCTTCTTACTGCAGAATCCCTAGCCTTTGACCTGTTTCTGGTCGTCACATTATTTACACGGCTGGTCCAAATTAGTTTCTATGATAAAGTCCCGAATGTTGATAGTGGGATCTCAGGTTTGGTAACACCATTGCATGTCAGTGGGAGATGGTTGGAGTTGTGCTTGTTTGAGCTGTGAGGAGGATGTCGAGATGCTTTAGGGTGATTTGGACAAATTGAGTGAGCGAGCAAATGCACGGCATATTCAATATAACATGAACATGTAAAGTTACTTATTTTCCAGCAAAGCAGGAAGGCAGATTATCTGAATGGCAATAGATTGAGAGAGGGGAGTGTGCAACAAAATCTGAAAATCCTTGTAAACGGTTGCTGAAGGTAAGCAAGCTGGTGAAGCATGCAGTAAAGAAAGCAAATGGTATGTTTGCCTTCATAGTAAGAGCATTCGAGTGGAAGAGTCAGGATGTTTTGCTGTAATTACACAGGGCCTTGATGAGACCACACCTGGAATATTATGCAGATTAAAGTCACCCCTAATTATAGGTTATTCCTTTACTGCATGTGTCTCTAATTTATAGTTTAATGCCATTAACAACATCAGCTGGTCTATAGACAACCCCGACTAATGTTTGTCACCCCTTGGTGCTTTTCAGCTCTACCCACACGGATTCCACATTGTCAGAGATATTTTTCCTTACTGTTGCATTCATTTCCTCTTTAACCAGTAAAACAATTGTCTGAACTTTCCTTTCTGTCTGTCCTTCCTGAATATCTCTGTATATTCAGTTCCCATCCCTGATCACCATGCAACCATATCTCCAAAATCTTGAATATATCATACCTGTTTTCATCTATTTGCAAGACTAATTCATCCATGTCATTGTGAATCCTCAGTGCATTAATGTACAAAGCTTTATTTTTAACATGAGTTGTCCCTTCCCATTATTTTTCGCTGTGGTCCTCTTTGACCATGGTTCTTGATTTCTGTCTACCAATTTTCTTATTCCCTTTCCACCCTTTGTTCTTGTTCCTGATGCCCCCTCCTCTGACTCCTTGCATAGGTCCCTATTCTTGTCCACTGCAGAATTGGTTTTGAATTGAATTGTATTAGCTTTATTGTCACATACTCAAATGAGTACAGTGAAAAGTTTATAGGTCGCCACTTACAGCACCATCTTAGGTACAAATGTACCTAGGTACAACCCTTAGTTACTGAATAGAGAAATGAAGAGAAAAAGTTACGTAACAGATATACACAATGTGACCATTGGTCAGAAAAAAATAAGATGCAGAGTTAAAAAGGCAAAGATCACAGTTTCTCTCCAAAGTCTCTCTGAAGTAGACCAATGCAGGGGACCTCCATATGGTCCATACACTGGCTGTGCCATGCTCCATGCTGAGTCGCTACCACCACGTTCCCACACCAGGCCACTAACCCTGCTCCACAAAGGCCGCTGGTTCCTGGCACCCCCGCTGACCACCAACACTGCTTTGGAGGCTGGGTGTCTGAGGCCAAGAGAAGGGTGGAGAAAGGGAGTAAAGAAAAAGAAGAAAAAGAATGGGCGGAACAGATGAGCCCTAGCTGGAGTGTCCTATTCCACTGCCATCTTATCGGAATAAAAAAAACAATAGCAAATACTCACCCTGGGACGTGCAAATTATTCCAGTTTGTGCTAGTCCCACCTTCATCATAACTGGTCCCAAAGCTCCAGGAATGTGAAACTCTCCCCTTCACACCATTTCTTCTGCCACATATTCATCTGATTTATCCTGTTACTGCTACTCTGAGTAGCACATGGACTAGAACCATTGAGGTGCATCTGCATGGTAGAACATTATATGGGTAGCATGTTCAGAAGTGAGGTCACACCATAAGCACAAGCAAGAGGAAATTTGGGAATGAGTGACCTCAAGGCAACCCAAGAGAAGCCCACATAAGGTAGGAGATATTGCTGAGGGAATGAGGGGGTGGAAATTGCGGAGGCACTGAAAATGATCTTTGAATCATCCCTGGATTTGCAGATTGGTGGCGGAGGATGGACAACTGCAAACATTGCACCCTTGTTCATTAAGATGTTGTAATCACATGTTGCTGACAAACATTACAAACATCTTGGATTTGTGTCTGTGCTTTATGGCAAGGTAGAATCCAGATGGGCTCAGAGCACACTGGGGCTGTGATAATAGGCAAACAGGTCTGAAATGCAGCCTGGCCCAGTCCATGAGCCGAATGCATGTCCCTGAGCACAAAGTGACTTTGCAGCAGCATTTTAGTAATAGTTGCTGGTGCAGCATTAAGTGTAGGAGCAGCCTGAAAGTGGGTCAAAGATGCGCCGCGAGGGTTCTTGGAAGCCGGTATATGTTAGATATGTGGCTGGTGCCCATGAAGCGTAGTCTGAGATATCAGTGCTCAATATCGCAACATGGAGGCTGAACGATTTGAACTTGCCAGATATTTGCTGTAACTTCCATGTCAAGAATTCTTGACTACTTTCATTACATAGTCCACGTTACTTAGACTCCTAAAAGATTCTGTCTGACGTGCAGGATTATGGGGAAAAAGCAAAGTTTGGCACTAAGTCAAAATGCTCAGAGGGCAAGTGCAGATACAATGGGCTGAATGGCTTCCTTCTATACTACAAAGGTTCTATGCTTCTGTGACTATCAGTCTTTGCCATGGTCACAGATTTGTAGCAGCTCTTCCCAGTGAGATAATGAGGTCACAGGAAAAAAAGTGTTGATTAATGCTAATTATAATCTGAGTACAAATTAAGTATATTTGTAGCCTTTTGAATGATGTGTGACTTTCAGCAGTTCCAAGCAATCATATGTTCACCATTAATTATTACAAACTAGTCAATTGTTGCATGGACCGAAACATATTTGTCACACTATGCATTGTTCACACAACAAATACATTTCCATTGCCTTGAAGCACAGATGATTTATGGACATCTAGCAACATTTTTTTTTGTATTAAATGCATTGTTAGCTGTAATATATTTTCCAAACAAAGCAGTGGTATGGTCCAATAAAGATTTTCTGTATAAAATAGCATGCATCAACAATGACCACACAAAAAGCTTTGAAGAAGCTCTTTAGAAACAGATGCAGTATATAAAGAAAATGTTTTGGCTAACATAAAATACTTAAGAAACTAAATAAATAACATTAAAAATTTATCCTTATTGCATTACTGTAATCCACTGATCAGCCCAATGCTCTTCATTCTTCTGAAACTGTAGGGGGTTGCACTCCTTCTGAGGATTTGTTAAATATTTTATTTAAACCATCCTGAAAAAAACAATAATGACAATGCTTGTTCTTTTTAATTACTATCTGCATTTAAATCAGGCAGTATCCCATTACCCTCCATCCCTACTTCCTCCAGATAAGCTCTCAACAGGAAGCATTATTGCTGCATGGGGTTCTTCCAAATATTTATAATGAGATTGTTTCAATAATTATATTGGAGTTATCATTCATTTCTGTTCAGATCAACACTCAATGGAAAACCCCAATTAATTCTTTTCATGTTCCTTCAGTCTTGGTTTCTAAACTATCTTTACTCTTTCTCAAAACAAATTTCCTCCCATTTCAACCAAGTTTTATCATGCTGGGTGGAAATATTTCCTAAAATGTTAAAGCTAAATATGAAGAAACACTCCTTACAATATATATACCTTGTTGTTTCATCAAATTTGAATTGTATTCCTTGGCTTGATGCATAAAATCCTAAGGGTGAATGCTTATTCATCTATTTATTCATCCTCAATTCATTGATTTGACAATTGAGAACCCTTGGATCAGGTATCAGAAAGGCCCATTGCCTGTTTTATGAAGGAAAATCTATTTATTACCCAAAACGCCTTAGCATTTTGTTCATTGAATCCTGTTTTGTGCACCTCTCTTTGATACAGTAACAAAAATGGCAGAACATTGTGAAGGATATTGATTTTAAATAGAATATGGGTGAATTATGGAATCAGAATTTGTTAACTCAAATAAAACATCCTTGCTCTCATGTAGAGCAAAGCTTAATGCCCTCTCCTGAGGTGAGTTCAGAAGCAGGGGTGAGGGAGTAGTGTGGGCAGCTGGTGAGCAGACACACTGTTGTCTTCCTGCCTCAGGTCCAGTTACATCCAAGATAGAAAGGCTCATGTATGGGGCTGGGTGGTGGTACATAGGAAGCTGTTGTGTGGTGGTGGACAAGCCAAGTATCAAATGCCCTCTGATCTCAGCAGAAATCTAACTCTAACTCCTGGGTCTCATCTGCATGCATCCCATTTCAAATACAACAAAATTAGAGAATGCTCGAGAAATCATGCAGGTCTAGCAGCATACAGGATGACTCTGTTTCACTCTCCAAAGGTGCTGCCAGATCAACTGAGTTTCTTCAGCGTACTCTGTGCTTTTGTTTCAGGTTTCCAGCATCTGTAGTATTTTGTCTTTACCCTTTTCAATTTTCTGGGTACAGTTGGCAGATAGATGGTCTGGGCAGTGAGAGAGATGGTGCCAGCTTTTAATGGAAGAATTGCCTGAACAAATTGGCAGAATGGGTTTTGAGAGGCTCCTGTGAGAGTGGAGGGCAGGCAGAAGAAGCACAAATGTTCCAGGTAAGGTGCAGAGTCATTTTTAAAAGTTTAAAACTCTTCTGCTATAAGCCTTAACCTTTTGGTCCCAGGAAAATCTATTTCCATTTGATGAGAGAGCCTTCATGACTTCCTTGATCAGATGGCCCAATGCTAACTTCAAAGCTCAATCTACATTTTTAGAGAAGGACCCAGGCAAGTTCAGGTGATTGTTCTTTTTGCCACCTCAAGTAAATTAAGACAACGTGATCAGTATGAGATATCAGTAGGTAGGTCATTCATTCAATATTAATGGATTTGGGTGAAAACTGCTTTCCATGGCTGGCAAAAATTCAATAAGAACAAATTTTGACTAATCTAGCCACCAGAAATCCATACACCTGATTACTGCTATGTAGTTTTTTAAATGGAGCGCCACCAAATTCCAAGTCTACTTACCAGAAACATGGTGCAATCTGACCCAAGATCTTTCCTGCTGGTGTGAACACTTTTGTAATTTGTAACCTCCACCACAGCAGTTTGTTGGCATGTAGTGTTTCTTACTTGCGATGGCAAATTAATGTTTTAACATCATTATATATCCTGACCAATCTCATTTAAAATGAAGTATACATATGTATCTATTCACTCAAAACATTATTTGAAATATATGTGTTGACCTACTGGTTGTTAGGACAGATGTTGAAAATCTGAAACACAGTCTATTTCCATGTGCAATTATGTATAAATCACATCATATCTGTACAAATAACAACCTTTGGATCTGGCTGTAATATCTTGCTTGCAAGCAAGAAAATTGGCTCCAATTGTGACTGAAAGAAAAATAGCATTGACCATATAAATAACAATGCATATTATCTCTAGTGATATACACGTGATTTATTTTGCTTTCAAGGGAAATTTGTGCCCATTGATTTTTTCATTACTGTGTAGCTCAAAGAATATAATAACTTTACTATTATTGAGATGCAGCATGTATACTTTTACAGAATTAAATTGTAGTCATAAACTTTTCAACAGAGAGAATAATTTACTGACATAACTAACAGAAACAGTGAACGTAACTGTTGAGACAAGTAGCAAAAGCTGACCAATTGCTTGAAAAAACATGCTAGAGCCTTCTAAAGTTGACATTTCAAGAGCAAGTCTTAGCATAAATCCATGACATATGAAAACAATAATGAAAGTGTTTTGCAACACGGGTTGGTTGTAACTTAAGCTGCAGGTCAAATCAACATTTCATCACATATATTGCAGGGCAACGAGACATAAAATATGAAAGCACTGTTAATAGAAGGGATCGTTTCAATAAATTCCTGAAAAGGAGTAGAGAATGTTTAAAATTGTAGTGGAATATTCCTCGAAAATTTAGATTCCTTTAATTGGTTCATTTTATTAATGTAACCTCCATTATTATCTATGTATCTGACATATTTTTGCAAATTGCCATTTACATACATTCAGGTCTGAATGCTGAGTACAATATGAAATTCTTTTCTCCTTTTTTCGCGTTGTGTTGGAGAACCACCCCAGTTGCTATAGCATGTAAAATATAATCTGTTTTGGTGATGGTGGCAGGATTTATGTACAGAATTGCAGTTTTTCCAACCTTTAATGGATTTTCTAAATCAGCACTCTTTTCCATTCTAAAATGCATCAAAAGTCACTCATTCACTTTTTTCCATTTCTATAACAGTATATATACATAGAAATTTTCAGTAATTCCAGAAAACAATTTTGTGTCAAATTTTAGCACAAGACAAGCAGTCATCATAACGTGAGGAATGGGGATCAGAGTACGGTTGCACGAGTGACAGGCATCAAGATCACAACTGTTCACCAACATTCTAGTTCCTTGGACTCATTTTAAACACCAAGCCTAACTTAACCTTAATTTTATGTCAATGTTGTCAGGCCAGCAGGCAAAAGTCAAACAAGCAAAGTATAAGATTCTAATCAGAGATGGGGGAACAGTTCTCAGAGGTAAATAAGCCCAACACAATGTCAGATCACCCCTGCAGCTCCTGGCCCCCTAAAAGGGCTTAAACCAACTAAACCCCCTTATGGATTTGCTTTACTTTGGGAAAGGATTTCACTGACAATAGCTCATAGTCAGAGTCATAGAGATTTGCAGCACAGAAACAGACCCTGCAGTCCAACTCATCCATGCCGACCAGTTTTCCAAACTAAATGCATTTCCTGCGTTTGCCCCATATCCCTCTAAACCTTACCTGTTCAAATGTCTTTTCAGGAGTTTTTTAAACTATCCCTTCTGTAAACAGTACTTTCATATTTTATGTCATATTGCCCTGCAATATACGTGATGAAATGTTGATTTGACCTGCAGCTTAAGTTATAACCAATCCATTTTCCAATGCATTTTCATTATTGTTTTCATGTGTCATAGTTTATAATTTCCTCTGGCAGTTCATTCCACATACAAACAACCTTCTCTGTGAAAAAAGTTGCTCATCAGGTCCCTTTTAAATCCTCCCCTCTCACCTTAAACCTATGCTTTCTAGAACCAGGTTGCTGCTAATTGAAATGTAGCCATGATCTGAATATGGTATCACCAAATTCCAACCTTTGAACCTTACTGAGACTCTTGCCGTCCTGAGGCAAGGTCTGCATAAGCTATATGCCTCCTGTCAAAATGGCATGAATCAGTGTGCAGCATGAATCTGGTAAGTCGCACACTGCCAATATTTAGATGCCTCAACACAATTTGCTCTTGTCGGATATAGGCTCAAGGTTAACATCAAGTCTCACACTTTCTGAAAATCCTATTTGTCTTGCTGGTAATTGTAACAAAGTTATGGAAACATAAATTAAGATCACTTTGGCGGGAAGGGTTAATCGCTGTTAATTTAAAGTTAGAATGTACCATTGACTTGTATGTGATTGTTCTTTTTTAAAATGAGAGCCTGTTCTCTTTAGACTACCTTGTGTCTTTCCTCTGTTATACCAGAACAAACAGGTCCTGTAGATCCCTACTTGGAAAGAGGATGGTGGTGAACAAACTGTGTGGTCTCTATTGGCTGCTATCTGTAACACCTGCAGTGATGGAGCTTTGAAGACTTCCTCAGGTACAGGGCTCTTCATTAAGACATTCAGCAGCTGAAAGAGCTGAACATTTGAGAATCTGACAGAAGCTCAAGGCAAGGTTCTACATGGCAGAATTTATAATCAATGATAAAAACAAAATCACACCTAGTAAGAAAAATGCAGCAACAAGAGTGAGCTGGGAATGCATTCAGCTGGAGAACTGGTGACAATAAGGCAGTTATAGATTGCATTGGGTGCAATCTTCAGTAGCATCCGGAGTCAGTTCAGCTGGAGAGTACACAAATACTGAAGGCTCCATGAGTACAGGTGAAATGTCTGTTTGGCAAGGAATTTTTTGTTTGGAAATGGCACAGTCTTAGAGGCTGAGCAAGTTAGAAGCAAGCAAAGTCCTTGATCCTATATCTGACAAAGTCCTTACAGCCCAGATCAAGCACACCAGAATACCAAGTCAGCCCCATGAGGCATCGTGGGCTGCAGAAACAATTTAAACTGAGATTGCAGACCTGAAAAGTTATGATGCCAGAATTAAAGTTATAAATTTAGAAGCCTAAATAGGCAATATCCAATGGAAAAAAGAAAGTTAAGGATTCATTCAATAAAGCGAAGAGAATGGGAATCATTAATAAAGCTGCATTAATAGATTCTAGAGAATCCATGAAATAGAACTGAATCATCTACTTTATTTGCAGAAGTTTATATCTTTATTTTGATGACAAAACAATGGCTAAAGCTTCTACTGCATGGTAACAGCATTGCTCTAATACAGAATTAAAAGTCTTTGAAGCAAGGAAAATAAATAATCACATAGGAAGATATGGCAGCAGAAATAATATTACCAGGAAGGTTTAATTTCACAGATGTGCCAAACAGAACATAAAATTGGACATCTTAGGGAAAATGTTTCTTCAGATATAGAATGTTTTCTAAACAGGATACTAAATCAGAAACTGAAGAAATCAATGTACTTTATATACAATAAAGAGTATAGATAATGATATTATAGCTTGCCAAAGTGTATTAGAAGCAATATATACTTTTGTTGAAGTTCTGAAGGCCTTTGACAATTACATTAACAAATACAATTATTGAACGAACAAGATTTAATATAAAAATTCAGCATCCGGGGAATACACTGATAATCTCATTAATGGTGTCTACAGATTAGTGGACAAATTTGACTGTAGAGATTTAAGGTCAAAGTTTACAGAATTATTGTTGGAATTGGTGTTGAAGTTTTGTCAGATTTATTACAAAGGAAAATTTGACTCTTGAGAAAGCCATTCCGAAATCCTGAAGCAGCAAAGATCAATCCTAAAATAAGCTCAGTCAACTTTCTTTTAAGAATCCAATCTGCTGTTAAGGTATACAATCACAAGAGATATACATGGTAAGCTGGTTCAGTGAGTGGGACAGACAGCAGGTACCAAAATGTCATGGTCAATACTGTAAAGCTGGGAAACCTCACAGGTATAAGCTATGTCCAGCAATTTTTAAAAAAATGCTTTATCTGTAATACAATAAGATAGTGTCATAAAATTTCCCAAACTAGGACAGAGTCACAGAGTAGCAAGGAGTTTAACATTTACTCACGCAAAGAGGTTTATGACATTGATCAGTCTACAATAGAATAAAAACATAAGATATTTCCTGGGAAATTATGATTCAGTTCTAGCTTTTTGGCACAAATAATTATTGATGTCAATGGAAATTGCTTGATATGGTGCAGGTGTCAGTATATTATCATATTGTTTACCATGGTTAAAGAAACACTATTTACACAAATAGCAGTGAAACTACAAGGTCTGGGACATATAGCTTTTAAGATTAAAGTATGTTACAAGTATTTCTAAAATACAAAGCTACCAGATAGTAGAGAATTCACATGAACTTCACAATTGAGAATTGCTACTCAAACATGTGAATGTGTATTTGGACTTGAATCATCTTCAAATGGTGGAGAGTCAAATTAAAATCACTGTTCAAGGAACAGCCAATCATGGAACAATAGATCAGAGGACATACATTTCCTGAACAGTTGGTCATTGAACAACTGGTCAAAAGGATAAATAGTAGAAGATATCAGAGCTCCCTAGACTTGATGGTGGAACCCAGGCAGAAGACAGAATTAATTGAGATTAGCTAGGTTGACATAAGAAATCTGTTGCATACAGTCAGCAAGATGGAAACCTGAAATTGTTTTGCACTAAGGAAAATTAGGCTGGCAAGAAGCAACAAGGTCTGTGAAAAAGCACAAATCACATCACTAATAAGCAATATATCACACATGAATTAACTTGATGAATCTTTAACTGATGTAACTCTGAGTGTGATACATCTTGGGGAATGCTCAGCAATGACAGATTGAAATCTGATGTCGGATCCTGAGAAGATACAAGTTCAAGTTAAACATCCCGGGAAGAATGTGACAGGCCAGCTATCCTCCATGAAAGAAATGAACGAGATCTGCCAGATATTTCAATGCAATTGTTGCCTGTTTCAGCACAAAAGGCATCTCTGTGAAGGAAATCCAAGATAATAAAAGTCCTCCATTTGAAGCAAATCACAGTCTCAAATGGTTAAGGACAGCATCAAAATCAACGTTCTTCTAACTCTGAAATCTATGCATTTAGAAGAATATCATGAAGCCTCCCAGACAACCGGAATTTGAAAAGATCAGAGACTTTGGATGGGGTGAGGGTAGAAGATGGGCATTGGTAACTGTAATTATATGCATGAATGTATATGTATAAATATTGGAAAAAATGCTTAGAGGAGATGTTGTATAAGGGCGTGAGAGTCTGGAAGGGATAATGTCAACGAGTGCCTTAAGCACCATCCACAATGATGATGTCATACAGACTTGATCTCAAAGGAATAAGACCTATCATCTCAGTTTTCATTATATTCTCTGTAATAACATCCATCTCAGTAACGTAACTTGCTCATTGTGCTGGTGTGATTGAACAAGAGACTAGGCAGAGGAGATGTTGCAAGGACATGAAGAATCTTAACAATAGCAGCATGGAAGCTAAAAGGATTAGGCCAATCTGCCCTTTGACCCTGCTCTGGCCTTCAATATGATCATGGCTGATTCTCTATCTTTATGCCATATTCCCATTTTCTCACCATGTGCCTTGATGCCTTTAAAATCTAAAAATGTACCAGTCTCTTTCTTGAGTATGTTCAGTGACTTGGTCTCCACAGCTTTCTATGGTAAAATTCCACAGGTTCACTACCCTTTGAGTGAAGAAATATTTCCTCATCTCACTCCTAAAAGGTCTACCCTGCATCCTGAGTCTGTGTCCCATGATTCTAAATTCCTAAATGAGGAGAAATTACCTCCCTACATCTAGTCGGTGCAGCCCCGTTAGAATTTCACACACTTCAATTCAATCCCCTTTCATCTTCGAAACTTGAGTGAATGTAAGCCCAGTCAAATGAATGTTTCCTTACAGGACAGTCCTGCCATTCCTAACATCAGCCTAATGAACCTTCACTGTATTCCCTCTATGGCAATTATATCCTTTCTTCAGTAGGGAGATCAGAACTGCACATAATATTTCAGGTGAGGTCTCAAGGTCCTGTATAACTGCATTAAGACATCCCTACTTCTGAACTCCAACATTGCAATGAACGCCAATACAGAGGAATCTCAATTATCTGAACGAGATGAGTGGGCACTATTTCATTTGGATAATTGATTATTCAGGTAATTGATTTCCTCTGGGGCTTGGAGTTTTCTGTTAAGTCTGCTCTCCATTCAGGACACTAAAATGCAGCACACTGCGCGCGAGCCCCCATCCCCTGCCCACCCCCAACCCTGTCCACCCCCACCCCGCCCCAAACTACACCCACACCCCCGCCCCCCAACAACCCGTCCACCCCCACCACTTGCGCCCCCGACACTTCCCACCCCAAAATATCACCTGCCCCCCCCAAGCCCGATCATCCCACCCCACACCCAAATCCCACCCCCATCCCTGTCCACCCCCATCCCTGTCCACCCCCACCAACCATCTGCGCCCCGCACCCTGGCCAACACCCCCCCCCGACCAGGGGCAGCCGGACTGTACCCCAACAGTAAGACTGCTGCTGCATTTGTGGGGTAAGTCTCCAAATAGCGCGCGCATGCACACACACGCGCACACAACTTTTTACTGCAACTTTTTGACAGGTTCCACTTCTGCCCTGTACAGGACAATGTTGGAAAGATTATCTGGGGAAGGGCGATTTAGGGTTCACCCCAATGTAGAGCTCCAGGGAAAGTGTGGGGGGAGAGAGAGGGAGAGAGGTCAGTCATTTAGATGAGCCGAATTTGTTTTTAATCATTGTACCTGTAAACAAAGGATGCTAGCAGCTCTTTGATGTAATGTTTCTATTGCAACCTTTAGATCCCCTTCAGATAATCTAAAATTCGGATAATTGATATTCGGGTAATCGAGGTTCCTCTGTACACCATTCACCTTTCAAATTGTTTGCTGTATCTGCCTGTCTATTTGCAGTGACAAGGATACATAGATCATTTTGTACATCCAAATTTCCCAGCATAGCACTATACTCTGCCTTTCTGTGTTTTGCACTAAAGTATATAATCTAATGTCTGCCATGTGTTTGCCCACTCAGTCAATCTTGAATCCTGCTTACATCCTTTTCGCAACACTCAATCCTGTCCAGTTTTGTGTTGTCAGCAACACATGGAAATGTTGCATTTTGTCCCCTCATTCAGGTCATTTCTATATGTCCTTAATAACTCAGCCCAAGCTCTGATCCTTGTGATACTCCAGTTGCTACCTGCCACCAGAAAAAAAGACTCGTTCATTCCCACTGTTTCCTGTCTGTCAACCAATTTTTGATCCATGCTAATATTTTACTCCTATTCATGTTCTTTATTAACCTCTTAGATAGGACCTTATCAAAAGTCTTCTGAAATCCAAGTATTCCACAGGTTCTTCCTCATCTGTACTAGTAGTTACATTCTTAAAAAATCTCCAGTAGTATTGTTAAGCATGATTTATTTTTCATAAACCCATGCTGCCTTTGTTCAATCCTGTTAATGCTTTCTAAGTGTTCTGAAACCATGTCTTTCATAAAAGACTTGCTTTTTCCCAACAACTGATGTTAACTGGTCTGTAATTTTCTATTTTCAAACAGTGGGGTTATTTTACCAACCTCTTATTATTAGGAATTGCTCCAGTGTCTATGGAACTTTGGAAGACAGCCACCAATGTATATATTTCCAGGTCCAATCCCTTTGTAGATGGGTAGATTCTCAAGCCTCTGGTGACTTTGCAGCCTTCAACCCCCATTAAGTTCCCCAACATTATTTTATTTGTAGTACTGATTTCTGTTATTTCTGCCTCTCACTAAAAACTTTGGTTCCCTAACATCTCCGCGAGGTTATTTGTACCCTCTTTGGAATCAAAAAATCTGTTCATTGGTTCCTCATCATAACCTCCCCAGCTACTGACTATAAAGGACCTAAATATGTCTTTACTAATCTTTTATCTTCACATATTTATAGAAGTTTTTATGATCAGTTTTTATGTTCTCTGCAATTTTACTCTACTTTCCCCCACTTAATTAAACCTACAGTCCTCTTTTTGCTGAATTCTAAAATGCTTCCAATCCTTAGACTTGCTGGTTTTTCTTACAACTTTTCCTTTGGACCTAATATAATCTCTAATTTCGTTTGGAAGCCACCTTTCTCTTTTGGTTTTGCACCAAGCAGGAATGAATAATTGTGTAATCCATACACATGTTCTTTAAATATTATCCATTTCCTAATCATCATTTATGCTTTAAATACATTTTGCCAAAATATCATGCCAATTTGTATCTCCTAAACTCATAGTTACCTTTATTTGGAGTAAGCATCATAATTTCAGATTTGTCTACCTCACTCTCCATCCTAATGAAGAATTCCATCATCTTATGGTTCTCTTCCTCAAAAGGACCCTGTACAATAAGATTGTTAATTATTCATTTCTCATTACATATAATTGCATTAAGACATCCCTAACTCCTGAACTCCAACCTCTTGCAATGAAGGCCAATATTCCATTTGCTTTCCATATTGTTTGCTGTCTACATTCACCAACTGGTGCATTGCCTGTTCTCAGGTTGTTTCCTCAATATATTGGTCTAAAAAAAAATCACAAACACATGCCAGGAAATCCTTCTCCACAATATTGTAGTCAATTTAGTATTGTAGAATCTATATGCAAATTAAATTCACCAGTGATTTATTACATGTATTTCTGAGTTTTTGTTTAATGCCTTGCCTTACATGGCCATGAGAAAAGAGTAGACAGACTGTGGTTATTTTCTTTGGAACAGAAGAGGCTGAGGGAAAAATTGATGAAAGTACAAACTAATGATAGAGTGGAGAGGTTTGAAAGGTGAATCGTATTTGCAGATATATCAGTACCAAGGACCATTCATTTACAGCAACTAATAGAGGTTTTGAGGGAGTCGATGTGAAATTTTCACCTTCAGAGGTTTGTGTGGGTCAGAACCTTTTAAGGCTTGCAGAGGCTGAAACTTTCAACTTATTTGAACATTGAGATACATTTAAAGTCCTGTCTATATGGCCATGGATCAAGGGTCAGACAGTGACATTAAGCTGAATAACTGCTTTTTGACAAATTGTAGGAATGGACATTGAGAGACTAAACAACCCACTTTGTTTGTGCATTAGAAAAGAAAGGGTTTTGAAAAGTAAATAGAGGAGAGGCTTCAGGAAATATTTCTTTCAAAGGTCAATTTGACAGTTGGAACATTTCCTGGAAGGGGCGGCAAAGGCCAGAACATTGGTGTTCTTCCAAAATGCTAAGCTGTTATAATGCCATTGCACTACCTAGATGTTCAAAATTCCTCAGTACTGTAAAATAAGAATGGCAAATTAAGTAATTTGGAAAAATCAAATCAAATATGGTGAAGGTGTTCATTCAAATCCATCCTGCACTTATATGAATGATAAAAAGTCTGTTATAATGGATTTTCCAAATGTTTTATTTTGAAATTTGAAATTCAAAAGATTTGGAAGGTTTCAACTCCTCCTCAAACTGAAATCAGAATTTATTACTCTTCACCATGTAAGTGTAAAACTATTCATTATGATTATAATACTAGCAAGTGTCAGGACAGTATTCAGGAACAGAATTAGGAGCAAATTACTAGAAATAAACCAGGAACACGTGTACAATAGTTAGAATGTGCTTTTTACAGCAAAGTACTTGTTGGAAATCTTGGTCGTAATGTTATCATGCTTGTCTCATGTTGCAATCCCAATATCTATTAATGAGAAAAGTAGTTTTGATTACGAAGAAAACAAAAAGCTTTTAAGTACATTCAGGGATTCTTCTTAGACAACATTAAAGTAATATCAAATCACAGGGTAAAGTTCCTAAATTATGCTGATTCAGTCAGAGATCAGGTTTCTGCTTTATTTGCATAATCAACAGTGTAAAATCTTCTGTGAAACGGTATAATTAGGTAGCACAGTAAATGCAGAATTGATTTTTTTCAAAAAAACAAAAATATCCTTGACATATTTAAGAAGGGTGACCTGGGTGCAGTTTGATTAATGGAGTTCAGCCAATTTCACTCAGATTGCATTGATTCTACTCGCATAAACAAGTGTTAGCTCTATCCTCATGTTCATGAATTAAAACTACAACTATCACTACTAGGAATTTGGAATTAAAATTATCAGAGCCATTTTCTTTGTTTTGTAACTTTCTTTTCAATTGATGACAATGTTGCTTTTTACTTATAAAATCAAAAGCAGAAACAGAAAAAAATACAAAAGTATGTGGCTCAGGCATATCCTAATTATATATAATCAACATTATTTATGCTATTTTAGACAATTTAATTAAAAATACAGTCTTGCAATGCTTTCATCATTTATAATACTGTTTGGATTCTCTTGAATTAAGAAAAATCGTTATTCTCATTATCTGTGTACTATTTTCATGTGGTTTCATATTAAGAGTATTTGAATTCTATTATGTTGCTTTTTAACTCACTGCCATCAGTAAATGAAGATACTCTTTAACTGTGTGACTACTTGACTAGGTAGTGAGTTAAGTCATTACACTGTAAAGTTTCCGCAGGGAACATTTTCCATTAGTTTTATTCCATAAATCTACAGTTATAGCAAATACTTCATACAAAGGTAATATCATCCATGTGGGAATGATGTTGAACTCAGTTGTCTGAAAATGAGAACTGTGATGCACAGCGATCTTTATGCTAGATTTATAGCCTGGGATGCTCAAACCATGGAAGGATATATCACAGAGATTTTGTAAATTGTTAAGGTTGAGGAAACAAGGATCAGACAGGGCTGTAGAGGTAGCCAGGAGGGAACAGAAGAATGGACTTAGGAGAGCTAGAAGGGAACATAAAAAAGCTTTGGCGGGTAGGATTAAGGAAAACCCCAATGCATTCTACACTTCTATAAGGAACATGAGGATGGCCAGAGTGATGGTAGGATCAATCAGGGATAGTGGAGCGATCTTGTCCCTGGAGTCGGAAGAGGTCGGGGAGGTCCTCAATGAATACTTTGCTTCAGTATTCATTAGTGAGAGGGACCTTGTCATTTGTGAGAAACAGTGTGAAACAGGCTGATATGCTCAAACAGGTTGATGTCGAGGAGGATGTGTTGGAAATTTTGAAAAATGTGAGGATAGATAAGTCCCCTGGGCTAGACGAGATGTATCCAAGATTTCTACAGGAAGTGAGGGAAGAGATTGCTGCGCCTTTGGCGATGATCTTTGCATCCTCACTATCCACTGGAGTAGCACCAGATGATTGGAGGGTGGCAAAAGTTAGTCCCTTGTTCATGAAAGGGAGTAGGGATAACCCTGGGATTTACAGACCAGTCAGTCTTACTTCGGTGGTGTGCAAATTATTGGAGAGGATTCTGAGATATTGGATTTATAATTATTTGGAAAAGTACAGCTTGATTAGAGATAGTCAGTATGGCTTGGTGAGGGGCACGTCATGCCTCACAAGTCTGATGAATTCATAGAATCCTTACAGTGTGGAAACAGGCCCTTCAGCCCAACAAGACCACACCAACCCTTCAAAGACTAACCCACCCACCCCCATTCCCCTACCCTATTATCCTCCATTTATCCCTGATTAATGCACCTAACCTACACATCCCTGAACACTATAGGGAATTTAGCATGGACAATTCACTTAACCTGCACATCTTTGGATTGTGGGAGGGAACCGCAGCACCTGGAGGAAACCCACACAGACACAGGGAGAACATAACTCAGACAGTTACCCAAGGCTGAAATTGAACCCAAGTCCTTGGCACTGTGAGGCTGCAGTGCAACTACTGAGCCACCGTACCACCTTTGAGGATGTGACAAAACATGTTGATAAAGGTAGGGCAGTGGATGTGGTGTACATGGATTCTAGCAAGGCGTTTGATAAGGTTCCCCATAGTAGGCTCATTCAGAAAGTAAGGAGACATGAGATACTGGAAAATCTGGCTATCTGGATATAGAATTGGCAGGCCCATAGAAGACTGAGGGTGGTGGTGGAAAATATTCAGCCTGGAGATTGGTGACCAGTGCTGTTCCACAGGGATCTGTTCTGGAACCTCTGCTCTTTGTGATTTTTATAAATAACTTGGATGAGGAAGTGGAAGGGTGGCTTAGTAAGTTTCCTGGTGGCACAAATGTTGATGGAGTTGTGGATAGTGTGGAGAACTATTGTAGGTTGTAACGGGACATTGACAGGATGCAGAACACAGCAGAGCTGAAAAGTGGCAGATGGAGTTCAACCTGGAAAAGTGTGAAGTGATTCATTTTGGAAGATCAAATTTGAATGCAGATTACTGGCAGTGTGGAGGAACAGAGAGACCTTGAGGTGTATGTCCATAGATCCTTCAAAGTTGCCACCAAGGTTGATAGGGTTGTTAAAAAGACGTATGCTGTGGATGTTTTCATTAGCAGGGGGATTGAGTTTAAGAGCCCCGAGGTTATAATGCAATTGGACAGTGGGCACACTTGGAATATCAGTTCTGATCATCTCATTTTAGGAAGGATGTGGAAGCTTTATGGAGGCTCCAGAAGAGATTTGCCAGGATGCTGCCTGGACTGGATGGCAGGTCTTATGAAGAAAGGTTGAGGGAGCTAGGGCTTTTCTCATTGGAGTGAAGAAGTGACTTAATAGAGGTATACAAGATGATGAGAGGCATGGATAGAGTGGATAGCCAGACACATTTTCCCCAGGGAGGACATGGATATCACAAGGGGGCATAATTTTAAGGTGGTTGGAGGAAGGTTTAGGAGAGATGTCAGAGGTAGGTACTTTACACAGAGAGTGGTGGGTGCATGGAATGCACTGCCAGTGGTGATAGTAGAGTCAGATACATTAGGAGCATTTAAGCAACTCTTAGATAGGCACATGGGTGGTAGTAAAATGTAGGGTATGTAGGTTAGTCTGATACTATAGTCGGATAAAAGGTTGGCACAACATCGAGGGCTGAAGGGCTGTACTGTGTTGTACTGTTCTATGATCTATATGAATAAAATGTTGGAAAGGACAGCAAGGGAAAGCATAAAGAATCTATTTGCATTATCCAGCAGAGCAGGAATGCTTATTTTCATTTGCAATTAATATTGCTGTGTGCTCAGCATAGAGTAGAAGTGGAGCTGTAGTTAAAACCAGAGTAATGCACATTGTCTCATTCCTAATTATATTTCATATCCATCCCCATTACCTGTCTGCAGCAGGGAGGCTTTTGTGGGGCGTCAGACACAAAGTTAAACAGTTACCTCAAAGCCCCCGTTGAGTTGCTTCATGCTGGCTTTCATCACCAGGAAAGACAATAGACAATAGATGCAGGAGTAGGCCATTCAGCCCTTCGAGCCTGCACCGCCATTCAATATGATCATGGCTGATCATTCCCAATCAGTATCCTGTTCCAGCCTTATCTCCGTAACCCTTGACTCCACTATCTTTAAGAGCTCTATCCAATTCTTTCTTAAATGAATCCAGAGACTGGGCCTCCACTGCCCTCTGGGGCAGAGCATTCCACACAGCCACCACTCTCTGGGTGAAGTAGTTTCTCCTCATCTCTGTCCTAAATGGTCTATCCCATATTTTTAAGTTGTGTCCTCTGGTTCGGCACTCCCCCATCAGCGGAAATATGTTTCCTCCTGCCAGAGTGTCCAATCCTTTCATAATCCTATACGTTTCAATCAGATCCCCTCTCAGTCTTCTAAACTCAAGGGTAGACAAGCCCAGTCGCTTCAGTCTTTCCGTGTAAGGCAATCCTGCCATTCCAGGAATTGACCTTGTGAACCTTCGCTGCACTCCCTCAATAGCCAGAATGTCTTTCCTCAAATTTGGAGACCAGAACTGTACACAGTACTCCAGGTGTGGTCTCACCAGGGCCTTGTACAGCTGCAGAAGCACCTCTTTGCTTCTATACTCAATTCCTCTTGTTATGAAGGCCAGCATGCTATTAGCCTTCTTCACGACCTGCTGTACCTGCATGCTTGCCTTCATTGACTGGTGGACAAGAACACCCAGATCTCTCTGAACAGCCCCTTTACCTAATTTGATACCATTGAGGTAGTAATCTGCCTTCCTGTTCTTGCCACCAAAGTGGATAACCAGACATTTATCCACATTAAACTGCATCTGCCATGCATCTGCCCACTCACCTAACTTGTCCAGGTCACCCTGTAATCTCCTAACATCCTCATCACATTTCACCCTACCACCCAGCTTTGTATCATCAGCAAATTTGCTAATGTTATTGCTGATACCATCTTCTATATCATTAACATATATTGTAAAAAGCTGCGGTCCCAGCACGGATCCCTGCGGTACCCCACTGGTCACTGCCTGCCATTCCGAAATGGAGCCGTTAATCACTACCATTTTTTTCCTATTAGCCAACCAATTCTCTATCCAATCTAGTACTTTGCCCCCAATACCATGCGCCCTAATTTTACTCACTAACCTCTTGTGTGGGACTTTATCAAAAGCTTTCTGAAAGTCCAGGTACACTACATCCACTGGATCTCCCTCGTCCATCTTCTGAGTTACATCCTCAAAAAATTCAAGAAGATTAGTCAAGCATGATTTCCCCTTCATAAATCCATGCTGACTCTGTCCTATCCTGTTACTATTATCCAGATGTGCCGTAATTTTAAGACCTGCAACCTTGCCTCAAGCTGAAGTTAATATTGCTGTCACAGTGGAATGATATCGACCCACATTGACAGATTTGAATTAGGACTCATACAGTTTTAGGTGATTTGTTTAGGTACCTGAAAGTGTCTGTCCCAATTAAAAAACAGCAGAATTCAAGGGGTTGTAGGATCAAATTACAGCAGATACTGAATCTGTATTGAAAACAACAAATGCTGGAGGTCACAGTTGGCTTGCATGGAGAGAGTGCAAGCCAACAGCTTAAGTTTAGATGACTCTTCATCAGAGCTGAAGTGAAGTGTGAAGGGGCGGCATTTATGTTATAGTTTGGGAGGGAGTGGGAGTAGTGGGTGTAGGGTGCTGATGGAGAAAAGATTGTTCAGATTACATGATCGGAATGTGAGGATGATGGAACAAAGATCTGTCTCCAGCCAGGCTTGAAAGAACTGTAAGTGGAATGCGGGGGAAGGGAGGACATGATATCAAGCTGCATTGGAGAAACCAAACACAGACCTGGTGACCGCTTTGCCGAACACCTCTGGTCTGTGCGCAAGCAGTACCCCGGCTTTCCATAGCCAGTCATTTTAACACAGTGTCCTGCTCACATGCCCACATGTCTGTCCTCAGCATGCTGCAGTGTTCCAGTGAATCACGGCGCAAACTGGAGGAACAATATCTCATCTTCAGAATAGGCAGTTTACAACCCTCTGCACTTTATATTAAGTTGAACACCATTAAATTGTGAACCAACTCCTCGTTCCTCCCTTTCTTTTAGTTTGTCATTAACCCCTCCCACCCCCCTCCCCCCACTTATGTCCTTTCAAGCCTGGCAGCAGACACACCATTGTTCTGCCCTTCTCACATTCCAATCACGGATTTTAACTATCAACATCTTTTCTCCATCAGCACCCCCACTCCCTCCCAAACTATAGCATAAATGCTGTCCCCTCCACACCGCACTTCAACTCTGATGAAGAGCCATCTAGATTTGAAACCTTAGCTTGCTCTGTCTCCATGGATGCTGTCCGACCAGCTGTGATCTCCAGCTTTTGTTGTCTTCAAGAGAATTCAATTAGCTTTCTGGAACTGGAGGTAATTTGAGTGTCCACTTGTGCTTCTGTGAGGCAAGTAGGACTAAAATCATCCCTCCTTTATCTGATTTGATTTCCTCAAGGCCAGAATTTGTCTTCCAATCCTAATTACACTTGAACTGAGAGGCTTTCCACAGTATTTCAGTTGAGAGTCAATGACATTGCTATGTGCCTGAAACACGTGCAGGTCAGACTGGCTGAGACTGGCAGATTTCATTCCCTAAAAGACATTAATGAAACAGATGGGTTTCTACAACAGTCAGTGCTAGTTTTGTCATTGCCAATATTGACACTAGCTTTGTACTCTAGATTTAATCATTACACGTAAATTCCATAAGATTCATAGTGGGATTTGAATGCATGTCCCGAGAGCATTTGGAATGCTGGAACTGTGCCATTATCACTCCCTCATGTTCTAGGAGCATAACATAGATTTTGTTTTTCCCAAACACATATACTATATTTTGTTTTCCTTAAAAGACAACGTCTTCTCGTGAAATTACAACATAATGTAATCCTTGGTATTTTAGTCAACAAGTATTTGGATCTGTTTCAAAACTAGCTAAATTGAATGCAATTCAAAAAGAACATGTTGAAGTTGGTGCCAAGAACTTTTTCTTTTAGTCAAATTGTATAAAAAGTGGGGGGTGGTGGGAATTGAAACACTAGTTAAACATTTTCTTAGTTGCTGGCATGATATTTGTCATCTTTGTTAACCAAAATGGGTAAAGAACAGCTTTGATCATTCAAAAATTATCTTGTGTTGCTGAAAACAAATCAAATTCAGCAGTCCCTTTTTTCTAACAAATAATCTGTCAAGATGTGAATCTTGTAGACATACTGCAGTGCTCAAGGATCTCAGCGGCAAAAGAGAAGTGTGCATTTGTGTTCTATTGGTCACAGAATTCATAGAGTCATAGAGATGTACAGCACGGAAACAGACCCTCCAGTCCAACACGTCCATGCTGACCAGATATCCCAACCTAATCTAGTCCCACTTGCCAGCAGCCGGCACATATCCTTCCAAACCCTTCCTATTCATATACCAACCAGATGCCTTTTAAATGTTGCAATTGTACCAGCCTCCACCACTCCTCTGGCAGCTCATTCCATGCATGTACTACCCTCTGCCCCTTAGGTCTGTTTTGTATCTTTTCCCTCTCACCCTAAGCCTATGCCTTCTAGTTCTGGATTCCCTCACCCCAGGGAAAAGACTTTGTCTATTTATCCTATCGACGCCCCTCATGATTTTATAAACCGCTTTAAGGTCACTCAGCCTCCGATGCTCCAGGGAAAACAGCCCTAGCCTATTCAACCTCTCCCAAAAGCTCAAATCCTTCAACCCTGGCAACATCCTTGTAAATCTTCTCTGAACCCTTTCAAGTTTCACAACATCATTCTGATATGAAGGAGACCATAATTGCATGCAATATTCCAACAGTGGCCTAACCAATGTTCTGTACAATGTTCTGTGCTGCTGATACTGTAATCATGTGACTGGACACCTAGTTCTGTAACCGTAATCTGACTGTTACCGACCCAAGTGTACAACAATCTGATTGTGGATACAGACACGGATGTACAATCTGACTGTGTAGCTGGGACTGTAACCACAATCTGACTGTACAACTGGGACTGTAACCACAATCTGACTATGTATCTGGGACTGTAACCACAGTCTGACTACATATCTGGGACTGTAACCACAATCTGACTGTGTAGCTGGGACTGTAACCACAATCTGACTACGTATCTTGGACTGTAACCACAATCTGACTACATATCTTGGACTGTAACCACAATCTGACTGTGTAGCTGGGACTGTAACCACAATCTGACTATGTATCTGGGACTGTAACCACAATCTGACTATGTATCTGGGACTGTAACCACAGTCTGACTATGTATCTGGGACTGTAACCACAGTCTGACTATGTATCTGGGACTGTAACCACAATCTGACTGTGTAGCTGGGACTGTAACCACAATCTGACTGTGTAGCTGGGACTGTAACCACAATCTGACTATGTATCTGGGACTGTAACCACAATAGAACATAGAACAGTACAGCAGAGGGATGGCCCCTTCAGCCCACCATGTCATAGAGTCCTACAGCAGGAGACAGGCCCATTGGCCCAACTGGTCAATGCTGACCAAATGTCTGGGCCGATCATGATACTATTCTAAACTAATCCCTCCTGCCTGCACATAGCCCATATCTTTCTATTCCCTGCCTCTTCATCTGTCCAACTAAATTTGTCTATTGCACCTGCTCCCACCACCTCCTCTGGCAGCATGTCCCAGACATCTACCACCCTCTATGTAAAAACTTGCCTTGTATATTTCCTTTAAACTTGTCCCCTTTCACCTTAAAACTATATCCCTGGTATTTGACATTTCAATCCTGGGAAAAAGACTTGGGATACCCATTCTGTCCATGCCTCTCATAATACTATATGCTTCTGTTAGATTGCCGTCAGCCTCCAACGCTATAGCGAAAACAATGTACGTTTGTCCAACCTCTCCTTATAACAAACATATACCAATTCAGACATCATCCAAGTAAACATCTCTTTGTACTCTCTTCAAAGCGTCCACATCCTTCCTGTAGTGTAGCAATAAGAACTGCACACAAGACATCCAAATGTGGCCTGACCAAAGTCTGATACAATTTCAGTAAGACTTACCAGTTTTTATACTCAATACCCTGACCGATGAAAGCGAGCAAGACATTTTGCCTTCTTTAACACCTTATCCACTTACTGTCACTTTCAGAAAACTATGAACTTGGACGCCAAGATCCCTCTGTATATCAATGTTGCTAAGGGTCCTGCCATTTGCGGTATACCTTTCTCTGGCATTTGATTTCCCAAAATGTATCACACTCATCCAGATTAAAATCCACATGCCATTTCTCTGTCAAACTTTCCAGCTGATCTATATCCTGCTGTTTACTTTGACAATCTTCCTCACTACCCACAACTCCTCCAATGTCATGTCATCTGTAAACCTTTTTAATCAAATCATTTACATTTTCATCCAAATCATTTTTATTTATCACACACAACAGAGATCTCAGCAAACACCACTAGTCACAGACCTCCAGTCAGAAAAACATCCTTGTATGACTACCTACAAGGCAAGTTACTGCAGATGCTGGAATCTGAACTGAAAAGAAATGCTAGAGATCACACTGGGTCAGGAAGCATCCATGGAGAGAAAGCAGGCTAACGGTTCGAGTCTAGATGAATCTTCATCAGGACTGTATAACTAGCCTCTGTCTTCTATGCCCAGCAAGTCAATTTTGTATCCAACTTACCAACACACCATAGCGCCTATATGATCCCATTAGTCTTCTGGACCAGTCTACCAACGGGACCTTGTCAAAAGCTTGAGCAAAGTTCATGTCGAAACATCTCTGCCTTACCCTCATCAATGTTATTCTCCACTTCCTCAAAAACATCATTCAAACTTTTGAGACAAGATCTCCCCCACACGCAAAGCTATGTTGACTTCCCACTAATGAGTCCATTCATTTCCAAATGTGAGTAAATCCTCTCCCTAAGCATCTCCTTTAATAATTTCCCTATATGTTATAACTTCTCCTGTCTTGTGGGACCTTGCCTGCGGCTGCAAAGGGTACAAAGATCTCTGTCAAGGCTCCAGCAATCTCCTCCCTTGCTTGCCTCAGTAGATTCTATCAGACGGTGGGAATGAACCTTTATGTTTCTCAAGAGACCAACAACTCCTCCTTCTTAATACTGACATGCCCCAGAATATCATTATACCCCTCTCTAAACTTACCATCATCCAAGTCTTTCTCCTTGGTGAACACTGAAGCGAAGTACTCATTAAGGACTTTGCCTAATTTCTCTGGCTCCATGCATTAATCCCCTCCTTTGTCCTTGATTGAACCTTCCAATTGTGCCTAAAATACACGTCAAATGCTTTGGCTATCTTCTTAATCCTACATGCCAACAACATTTCATGGCCCATTTTAGCCTTTCCAACTCCTTGTTGAAATTCTTTCCTGCTTCCTTTACACTCTTTGCAGGTTTTGTCTGATTTCAGTTTCCTAAACCTTGCATTTGCTTCCTTTTTCTTTTTGACTAAATCCACAATCTAACTGCACAGCTGCGACTGTAATCTGAACTTGATGACACAGCTGGCTCTGAATAACTGTCAGATGATGCACCTGGTTCTGTAACCACCCTGCGAACCTGCCTTTTTACTCGTAATCAATGGATATTACACATGGAGATAATGGATTGTGTTGATGGGTGTCAAGCAAAAATGAATTGCGTAATAGGATTTGATTGCTCTTTGAAGCCATATGATTGAATACAGTCTGTTTTAGGACAAAGTTTCATGGCTTTAGCACCAGAACAGATGATCAGTCTATGGTTCCTCAGCCACATTGAGCAGGTGAGCTCTTTCCCCTTGATGGTTTCAGCAGAAGTAATTGGGCCTCAGGGAAATATAAATACCTGCACCCTTACAGACAGGTCAAGGCTGGGACGGTGGGCCAGAGACTAGACAAGGGAGAAACAACAATGTTTAAAGTGAAATACAGGAGCGGCTTTTACAAACAGGGTTTATCATATCATTCTGATCCAGTGGCTGGAAATTACAACTCTGAAGAAAAATCAGATCGGACTCAAAACGTTAAGTCAGTTTTTCTCTCTCTGCTGCCAGATCTGTTGAGTCAGCACTCCCCCTCCCCCTCCCCCTCAGCACTCCCACTCCCCTCCCCCCGACAGCTCTCCCCCTCCCCCCTCCCCCTCAGCACTCCCCCTCCCCCTCCCCCTCAGCACTCCCACTCCCCTCCCCCCGACAGCTCTCCCCCTCCCCCCTCCCCCGCAGCACTCCCACTCCCCTCCTCCCGACAGCTCTCCCCCTCCCCCCTCCCCCCCACAGCTCTCCCCTCCCCCTCCCCCCCCACAGCTCGCCCCCTCCCCCCCACAGCTCTCCCCCTCCCCCCCACAGCTCTGTTAACTTCCCTTTCATTATTTTGCTTTATAACATTCCTGTGAAACTCCTTAGGACACTTTTATATAAAAGGCACTGTACAAATATAAAGTGTTTTTAATCCAGAGATCCAATTGCAGAGGTTCAATGCAGAGCAATGTACGGTATTTCAAGGACTAAAAAATATCTTTAAACATTTGGATACTTCACACAGCTTCACAGGAGATCAGGATACAGACTGTTCGTGCTCATTATGTTACTTGTGGTTCAAGTTCCTATTTTCTAATGATAAAAAACATTAATTTCATGTTAGCGGTTGTCTTTGAGTAAAATAGCACAACATTTCCCTTCACTCCTGTGGCTTGTGCTAACTTGCCTTATTGACACTCAAACAGTAAAACCAAGGTTAGGTTGTATATTAAAAGTTACTTATGACTCTATAGTCAAACTGACACTTTTATTTGTCTAAAAATAACAGAAAACATACAGCATGTTTGACAGTATCTGTGGGGAGAACAACAAGTTAATGATTCAGTCAATTACATTACAGTATTTTCTGCTTTTATTTACGGATTTCCAGTAATCGCAGTTTTTTTTTCTGATATTCAAATTTAACTGACTAAAACGTTAAATGTAAAGTCATATTATACTGCTACTTGCAATGGCTAATGCGTTAGACAATAAACGAGCCACAATTAAACTTGTCGACATTGCCATTAATCTTGGATTACCTATTCACCAACATGGTCTGATGGCTGTTTGTTACTTCCTTCATTGGAATCCTATCCAGTCTTTTCCCACTGAACAATTTCTCTTTTTACTCTATCCACTACTTCCAAATTATACATGTTGCTATGGAACCCATAGGCATGCTGGCTAAACCTGGCTTTTTGTGGGATACACAGGACATTCATTGCTCCAACCCTAGTCCAGATTCCTTGCTTCTCTTTTCTTTATTCATCGAGACTGTATCAATGCTGTTTACTGCTCTCACCCCGAAATGTAAAATTTAATCACATTCCTGTCCAATTTCTATCTTTCTGTCAGATACAAGGTTCATCTCCCAATCTTCCTTTCCTTCGTTAACTTCCCTTTCATTATTTCTGTGGAAAGGATATCATCCAATATTTGTAAAAGGCTACTGACTCCCACAGCTACCTTGACCTTTATTACTGCTTTTCGTAATTTCATTTTTCCACTTTCCAGTCTGATGATACAATCTTTCCTTACTAGTGCTTTTGAAATGATTTCCTTATTTCTCAATGGATTATTTTCCACCTCATGATTGACAAGGCCCTTGAATGTATATTTTCCACTTTCACCTCTTCCCATTTGTCCCAGAATCATGATGGAGTTCCTCCAGTCCCGAACTTCCACTCCACCAGCTTCTGTATTGGATAGAAGATGTTCCTCCATTTTTACCTCTTCCACCATGATACCACTAGTAAACACATCATTCCCTCCATTTCTAACATTCTGGAGAGACTATTCTCTTTGTGATATCCTGGTTCACTGATCATTGAATCTAAATACCTTACCTTTTGTCAGTACTTTTTAAATACAAACAGGAAATACAAGAGCTGCCCTATTACCTCCTCCCTTACCAAGGACACAAACACTCTTTGCTGATGAAAGTGACTTAATGTATTACTTTCAGTATTGTATAATCACTGCTTTCTATGTGGTCTCTGCTACGTTGAGGAAAGCAAACACAGGTTGGGTGACCAATTTGCAAAACACACATTCATTCCCCAGACCTTGAGCTCCCAGTCATTTGCAATTTTAATCCCATGGGCACTTGGATGGGCCCGAGCTATGCCTGCCTCTTTGTTGGCCATGTCAAACAGTTTCTCTTCAGTGCCTACACAGGCACTGTGCCTCCAACTCTTCGGCCATTACATCGCTGACTGCATCGGTGCAACGTCCTGACCCAGGCTGAACTGGAGCAGTTCATTGACTTCACACACAGCTTCCCCCCTGCCCTCAAATTCACTTGGCCCATCTCAGACACTTCCCTCTCCTTTCTTGACCTGTCCATTTCCATCTCCAGTGACAGTCTCCAAACGGATGTTTACTATAAACCTATAGACTCTCACAACTACCTGGAACACACCTCCTCCCACCCAGTATTCTGCAAGAACTCCATCTAGTTCTGGCAATTCCTCCACCTCCAATGCAACTGCTTGGACAAGGAGACATTCCACTCCCAAGCTTCCCAGATGTCCACCTATGTTGAATGACATGCTACTCTCCCCGCTGTCATCCAGACAGCTCTCTACCGCACCACCTCCATACTGCATTCCACTGCTCTAAACACCACCCCCCCCCCCCCAACAAATGCAATAAAAACAGGGACCCTTTGTCCTCACCTACCACCCCAACAGCCTCTGCATCCAATGTATCATCCTTAAACACTTTCGCCAACTCCAACTAGCCCCCACCACCAAGAACATCTTCCCCTCCCCAACCCTCTCTTCCTTCTGCAGAGATCATTCACTTCACCAATTCTTGGTTCACACCACTCTCCCCACTGACCCCTCTGAATCCCCAGGTACCCTGCAACCAGAAAAGATGCAAAACCTGTCGGCACACCACCCCCCTCACCTCCACCCAGGGCCCCAAACAGTCCTTCCAGGTAATGCAGAGGTTCACCTGCCTCTCCTCCAATTAGTTTCCTGTATCCAGTGCTCCCGATGTGGTCTTCTCTACATCGGGGAAACCAAACGTAAACCAAGGGCATGTTTCGCTGAGCATCTCAGCCAGGCCCACAGGAGCTGACCAGACCTCCCAGTCATCGCCAATTTTAATTGCCCTTCCCACTCCCTCTCCATGACCAACCTTGGCCTCCTCCATTGCCACAGCAAATCAGACCGCAAATTGGAGGAACAATATCTCATCTTCCACCTGGGCGGTCTACAGCCTGGAGGACCTGACATTGAGTTCTCCAATTTCAAATAACCTCCCTTCCAACCACCTGACTCCGTTGCGAGTTTTGAGAAGATTTGTAGCTCACGTTGAGGTTCTGAATGTAGGTTTACTTGCTGAGCTATGTTCGTTTTCAGATGATTCATCATCATACTAGGTAACACCATCAGTGAGCCTCCAGATGAAGCAGTGGTGGTATGGCCCTCTTTCTATTTATGTGTTTAGGTTTCCTTGGGTTGGTGATGTCATTTCCTGTAGTGACATCATTTCCTGTTGTTATGCCATTTCCTGTTATTTTTCTCTGGGGTAGTAAATGGGATCCAAGTGAATGTGTTTGTTGATAGAGTTCTGGATGGAATGCCATGCTTCTAGGAATTCTCATACATGTCTCTGTTTGGCTTGTCCTAGGATGGATGTGTTGTCCCAGTCAAAGTGGTGTCCTTCCTCATCTGTATGTAACATAGAACATAGAACATTACAGTGCAGTACAGGCCCTTCGGCCCTCGATGTTGCGCCGCCCTGTCATTCTAATCTGAAGCCCATCCCATCTACACTATTCCATGTACGTCCATTTGCCTGTCTAATGACGACTTAAATGCACTTAAACTTGGCGAATCTACTACCTTTGCTGGCAAAGCATTCCATACCCTTACTACTCTCTAAGTAAAGAAACTACCTCTGACATCTGTCTTATACCTATCTCCCCTCACTTTAAAGTTGTGTCCCCTCGTGTTTGCCATTCCCATACTTGGACAATAGTAGTCTACAGGAAAATAATACACGCTGACCATATACCTGACCATATACCAAATAATACACACTGACCAATTGTGGGCAGCACGGTGGCACAGTGGTTAGCACTGCTGCCTCACAGCGCCAGAGACCCGGGTTCAATTCCCGCCTCAGGCGACTGACTGTGTGGAGTTTGCACGTTCTCCCCGTGTCAGCGTGGGTTTCCTCCGGGTGCTCCGGTTTCCTCCCACAGTCCAAAGATGTGCAGGTCAGGTGAATTGGCCATGCTAAATTGCCCATAGTGTTAGGTAAGGGGTAGATGTAGATGTAGGGGTATGGGTGGGTTACGCTTCGGCGGGGCGGTGTGGACTTGTTGGGCCGAAGGGCCTGTTTCCACACTGTAAGTAATCTAATCTAATATACTGAACTAGAGAAGTAATCATCCCAACACCCAAAAGGATTATATTTCTTGGATTATATACTGAAAATCCACAAGGGTTATTGCTTATATTTGAAAATGGATTTTGCTGGTCTAAACAGAGATGTCATCATCACCACTTTTTTTGTGCGAACTCTACAATTCTAGGAATCCTTCAGTGTTATGATTACAAAGAACAAAAGTAAAACCATAATCCTTACAGAAGCTCACATACCTCTTTCACACCTGTGTGAACATTGCAGTCAAACAACATAAAAGAATGGTAGACACTGTATCTCACCAGGACGAGGGGGACAGAGAGAGAGAGAGAGAGAAAGCTTCAAATTAGTCAACTGAAATGGGCTTTCAGCATCTGAGATGTCCAATCTTGTCACAAGATTGAAGTCTGAGCATGTTGCTTAAATATACGATTCCGGGATTAAACATCAGATGTTGTTTGATTTCTAGAGGGAGAGCAGGACTCCAGGCTGAGTAGGAAGTCTGTCTCAGAATCCTCAATTTGCAGGTCAGAAAGAAGCCTCCACCTCACCTGCAAGAAAGAAGAAGATTGAGCTCAGCTCCCTGAGGAAACTATGATCGGATACTGACTTCTGGGACATGGTAACTCATGTGAACTGATTTTCAATCCCTCTGGATTTTTAATTTATACACTCTCCGTACCTATCTTTCTTAATTCCCTAGTACTTATTTATATGGAGTAGCAAAGCAATTTCCTTGTGTTTACAATTTTTATTAATAAACCCTATCTTTGATTTTACATTCAAGATTTTATTGTGGGTTTATTTCAAACATTGGAATCTGAAAATCAAGATTTGGGAAACACCCTTCAGCCTATATCAGTAAGGAATGTGAGTAAAAAGAAAAAAAGAATAAATCAAATGATACCTTACTGTCTCAGACTTAAGAGGAGAATGCAATCATAATTTTAAATTCACCTCCATTCCTTCTTTTGTCCATAACAGACACATGAATTACCCTTTAATCTCAGAGATATCCTTTAGAATCCCATAAACAACATTGAGGGGGAAGGTGGCATAAATTGTTATCATCTGTAACTGGAAGGGAGCTGCAACAGAAACTAGAGAATTTAAAGCAACGATATCCGATCAATACAAAATACGACATGGTTATGATTTATCAATATCTTAATAATTTAAAGCCTTAACAAAAACAAAAAATAATTTAAATTCCAGATATAAAATACTGCACGATACATTTCAAAGTCATGCAGCTGCGATTTGTAAAATAAATCAGCAAATTAGGCACATTCTTAGAAGTAAGCCAAGGGAGGGTCACTTGGGCTCTTGACAAAACAACCCTCTGATTTTTTTCTAGTTGGATAAGCTACATTACCCATGTTAAATGATCTTTAATGAAGGAGAATTTCTCCTTGCTACAGTTACTGCATTCCATAAGGTACAATGAACCTTGACCCTAACCATGTTATGTAAATTACAGGTGTCAGTATCTGTAAAGGGCAAGAACGTCCAGTTCCTACATTTCAAAAGTATAGACGATTGTAACCTTCCTCAAATATTCATGCCGTGACTATAATTGCTAAATTTTGTTCAGTTTAGAGTTTACTATCAGTGACCTATTTTCTGGGTGCTAAAGTCTTAAGCTTTGCCGAGTTCTAACAATTTAGAAATGTACTCTTCTATTGTTTCTTTAGGAAGCAGAACTGCAGGTTCATACTCAGTCCAAAGTTAATGTGGGCTCGATATGAACAATGGAGCTGATTATGATGGTAACATTCCTACTGTTACCTGTTAGCTCATGGTTCGTTCTTCAACCCATGAATAACAAACTTCAGCTATTACCTTAGAAAGTGGCAGGATAAATTAACAACTGTTACAATCCCTGTACTGATCAATAACTTGTTAAAAGAACTTCAATTAATAGCTGAAAAGAATAACACATCAAAATTTCACGTTGTAAGATTTTTACTATAGGAAATGACTAGACAGGACTTACTTGCATGATATACTTTAAACTACAGAAAGGAACATTTCTTTTTTATATTTATCACACATCACATTCTCCATAGAATAACAGTCCTTATAATAAACAGCTCACTATTGCTTCTAACTTTAAATGGGCCTGCAGTTCCCCATTTCATTGAATAATGACCTATAGTGATGATCCCCAGGTGTTCCTTTGGTTTTCAGAAAGTTTGAATTCACCACCAAAAGTGGAGGCAGTTGTGATGATTCGTCCCCTCTGGCTACATCAGGTCAAATCTCACAGTGTTCTTAAATGCTGATGGATGTGTCCTTTCAACGAGAGACCATTCCCTTCCACGTTTTGACCTATAATTGCTCCTTCTCGCCCAGCTCCAGGCAGATTAAACAATACACTGTGGTATTTCAGGAAAGCTTGTAGCTTGATCTTTAAATCATATCCTTTACATCCTTCTCCATTACAACAATCATCCAGGACTTGTATATAGATAGAAATATCAATTAGCTATCCTCAAGGCCCAACTCTCTTTTATCTTGGAAATAAGAAGAAATTTTGAACCATAAGCTTTAGCAGTTTGAAGACTCACAGTCTGCATTGTTAGCACACAGGCGACTGCTGTTGTCCCAAGTATAAATAGGTAGCACCTAATTCTCAGTAAATCGATTAGGACAGTAAGGTGGCTCAGTGGTTAGCACTACTACCTCACAGTGCCAGGTTCAATCTCAGCCTTGGGCAACTGTCTATGTGGAGTTTGCACATTGTCTGTGTGGGTTTCCTCCAGGTCATCTTAAATTGCCCATAGTGTTAGGTGCATTAGTCAGAGGGAAATGGGTCTGGGTGGGTTACTCTTTGGAGGGTCGGTGTGGACTTGTTGGGCTGAAGAGCCTGTTCCCACACTGTAGAGAATCTAATCATAAGTCCCTCTTTAACTGCCAACAACCAAACCACTCAGGCTTACTATCAGGCAGACCTCAGAATAGGTCACATGACTATCTTTTTAATTTGAAATTTAAAGACAAACATTGTAATCCTATAATCAAAATGAAGAACTGCAGATTCTGGAGATCTGAAACATAAACAGAATTTGCTAGAGAAACACAGCAGGTGTGGCAGCATCTGTAAGGAGAAAGCAGAGTTAATGTTTTGAGTCCGGTGACTATTCTTCAGAGCCTATAATCCTGTAAACCTCATAATTAGAACATTAGGTATACAAGGAACGCTATAATTTGGATAGCAATATCCAAAAAATGTATATGAAATCCTTGAATTTGCACAGAGACATACAGGCTAAATTTGATAATTCACAAAAATGTCTGACAGAATTATGTTGCATGATTTGCTCACCCTGTAGTTTGCTCAACTACAAACCAGTCGCATGTTCATTTTGCGCTACCTCTTATTTCAATGATTTCTGTGTCCTTCCAGCACAAATTATCCTGCTGAGATGCTAGAGGCGAGGATGGGGTGGTCAGTAAATTGAGTGGTTAGAATTTGGAGATGCCTGTGTTGGACTGGGGTGTACAAAGTTACAAATCACACAACACCAACAGGTTTAATTGGAAACACTAGCTTTCGGAGCGCCGCTCCTTAATCAGGTGGTTGTGGAGTGCACGATTGTAAGACACAGAATTTATAGCAGAGTGGTTAGCACAGTTTAAAATAATCTGCATCTCTTGTAAGGGGTGGTGCATGATAACTGAAGCAAATACTGGCAGTTACACAGGAAGTGAAATAAAAATAAAAATGCTGGAGAAACTCAAAAGATCGGCCAGCATTTGTGGAGAGAGAACCAAAGTTAACTTTTTAATCCAATATAATTTTTCTTTGGAACCAAAGGAAGAAGTAGCCCTAATCTGGTAAGCATTGAAAAATGATAGAACCAGGGAGATTTTAGGGCATTGTTTGCCTTGGTAGAGGAAGTAGAAATAAGGCTTGCGGCTTTAGGGAACTGGTTTGCCATATCAAGTTAAAAATCTATTGGGTTCTATCTACACAGGTTCAAACCCCACTAACTACACTTCTCAATTTGTACTATATTGAAAACTGAGGCAGATAGTTTTTTTTAATCTATAAGGGAATTAAAGATTATGGAGTTAAGGTAGGAAAATGGAGTGAGGATTATCAGATCAGTCTTGATGTTATTGAATGGCAGCAGAGAATTCAATGAGCTAAATGACCTACTTCTAAGGACAAGGTGGGAAGTTGATGAAATAGTGGTAATGTCATAATACAAGTAATCCAGACCCCCATGCCAATGTTCTAGGAATGTCGGTTCAATACCACCATGATGTATGATTAAATTTGAATTTAGTAAAATCTGGAATTAAAAACTGGTCTGATGGCAATGATGCTTGAGTATTGTTAAAAATCCATTTAGTTCACTAAAGTCCTTTAAGGAAAGAAATCTGTTGTCCTTACCTGGTCAACTTTACATGTGACACTACACCCACACTAGGAAAAAGTGAGGACTGCAGATGCTGGAGATCAGAGCTTAAAAATGTGTTGCTGGAAAAGTGCAGCAGGTCAGGCAGCATCAAAGGAGCAGGAGAATCGATGTTTTGGGCATAAGACATTCTTCAGGAATTCCTGAATAAGGGCTTATGCCCGAAACGTCAATTCTCCTTCTCCTTTGATGCTGCCTGACCTGCTGCGCTTTTCCAGCAACACATTTTTAAGCACTACACCCATACTGTTTGGTTTATCACTAACTGCCCTTTGAACAATTTGGGAATAGGCAACAAGAAGTGGTGACATCACATAGTCAGTAATGCCCACATTCAATGAAAGAATTACCAAAAAAAACCTTACCGTCTTATAAATGAGAGATGTCTTGTATTAGCAGGCAGGAACAAATTCATCTGCAGTGTGACTTGATTGTCATGGAATTCAATGCTCGGGGTCAAACCTGAATGAAGTGTTCCATTAAGTTTATTTATATAGTGGTCAAGATCATTGACTGCATCTTCAAATTACATAGCCCACATACCAGCAACCTCATACATTATTCAATACACCACGCTCCCAGCACTGACCTACCAAAAATCTAAATCAGAACTTACATATATTTAGATTACTTACAGTGTGGAAACAGATCCACACCGAAGCACAACCCACTCCCAACACTACAGGCAATTTAGCATGGCCAATTCACCTCATCAGTACACTTTTGGACTGTGGGAGGAAACCCACGTAGACACGGGGAGAATGTGCAAACTCCACACAGACTCCTGAGGTGGGAATTGAACCTAGGTCACTGGTGCTGTGAGGCAGCAGTGCTAACCACTGTGCCACCGTGTCGTGTCATGTCTCACAGTGATACATCTTTACAAGATATACTCATGACATCATTACCATATTAAGCATGTAACCAGATGGTATAAAGATCTCTATCTTATCATAGAATCCCTACAGTGTGGAAGCAGGCCATTTTGCACAACAATTCCATACCGGGCCTTAGAAGAGTAACCCACCCAGACCCTATTACTTTACATGTACCCTTCACCTCCCTAAACACTATGGCCAATTCACCTAACCTGCACATCTTTGGATTGGGGGAGGAAACTGGAGCATCCAGAGAAAACCTACACAGATACAGGGAGAATGCGTAAGCTCCACACAGACGGTCACCCAAGGGTGGAATCAAACCCAGGGCCCTCGCATGATGAAGCAGCAGTGCTAACCACCATGCCACCATGCCACTCCATTTAATTGAAGTCAATTTCAGCATGACATGCTGAAGGAAGCATGCATCAGTTTTAACTGAATTCTTGTAACCAGCTGAGACATAATGGTGTTAATGACTGCATTATATGTAAATACCAGGAGATAGATATATGTGCTTATATTGTGGGAACTAAAAAAAAACACCTCATCAGGTACAAATACCCAGCTGAATTTAAACAGTCTGTCACTGAACTGATGACAGGTTGTGGGGGCAGAGCAGATTAACTGCGCTGTCCAATTATAACAAAAGAGCTCCAAGATTTCACATCATAATTGCAGTGCAATGTTAAGCAGCAATAACTTCCTATAAAATATCTCCAAGATTTAATTTGCAGACACTTAGAAATCGCACTGAAGATCAGCAAGACGACAACTCTGGACTCCAAAGCATTCGGAAGACTAATATCAACAAATGTATGAGTGCAGCTGTTAAATTAAAAGCCAGGAACACCGTACGTCTTGTCTACTTCAGATTAAAGCTATAGGCCCAGTGCTGTCTTTACAAAAAAATAGTGCTAGCCTGCTTCCTCATTTAAAAGTAGCATGTATGAGTCAAAAGACTTTAATAGTCTTAAAGCAAAAAACAGCAAAAGGCTTCCGTAGTTACACTGGCACCACTCCCCACATTTTCTTTCGCTACATTGATGACTGCATTGGCGCCACCTCGTGCTCCCATGAGGAGATTGAACGGTTCATCAACTTCACCAACACATTCCACCCGACCTTAAAGTCACCTGGACCATCTCTGATACCTCCCTCCCCTTCCTGGACCTCTCCATCTCCATCAACGATGACCGGCTCAACACTGATATTTTTTACAAACCCACCAACTCCCACAGCTACCTGGACTACACCTCCTCCCACCCTACCTCCGACAAAAATGCTATCCCGTATTCCCAATTCCTCCGTCGTCGCCGTATCTGCTCCAAGGAGGACCAGTTCCACCACAGAATACACCAGTTGGCCTCCTTCTTTAAAGACCGCAATGTCCCCCCCACATAGTTGAAGATGCCCTCCAACGCATCTCACCCACATCCCACACATCCGGCCTCAAGTCCCACCCCTCCAACCACAACAAGGACAGAACCCCCCTGGTGCTTACCTTCCACCCCATCAACCTCCACATAAATCACATTTCCACCAACTACAAGCAGACCCCACCACCAGGGAAATATTTCCCTCCCCACCCCATTCACTTTCTGCAAAACACCTACCTACCCTCCGGGCACCCTCCCCTGCCACAGCAGGAATTGCAAAATTTGTGCCTACACCAACCCCTCCCCGCCCCCCCCCCCCCCACCCCCACCCCCACCTCCGTCCAAGGCCCCAAAGGAGTCTTCCACATCCATCAAAGTTTTACCTGCACTTCCACACTTCATTTATTGTATCCGTTGCTCCTGATACAGTCTCCTCTACATTGGGGAGACCAGACACCTTTCCTCAGAGCACTTCAGGGAACATCTCCGGGACACCCGCAACAATCAACCCCACTGCCCTGTGACCAAACACTTCAACCCCCCCTCCCACTCTGCCGAGGACATCCAGGTCCAGGGTCTCCTCAATCACCACTCCCTCACCACCCGAAGCCTGGAGGAAGAACACCTCATCTTCCGCCTCGGAACCCTTCAACCCCAAGGCATCAATGTGGACTTTGTTAGTTTCCTCAAGTCCCCTATCTTAACCCAGTTCTAACCTTCCAGCTCAGCACCGTCCTCATGACCTGTCTCACCTGTCAATCTTTCTTCCCACCTATCCACTCTACCCTCCTCTCCGACCTATCACCTTTGCCCCACTTCCGTCCACCTATTGCACTCTCAGCTACCTTCTCCCCAGCGCCCAGTCCCCTCCCATTTATCTCTCCACCCCTCCAAGACTCCCAGCCTCATTCCTGATGAAGGGCTTTTGCTCAAAACATCGATTTTCCTGCTCCTTGGATGTTGCCTGACCTGCTGTGCTCTTCCAGCACCACTCTAATCTTGAGCAAAAGGCTACTGTGAGTTTAAATTTGGAACTTCAGTGCTGGAAAAGAAAGTTACATGTCTGAACTGAAGAAGATTACCATCAGGAGAGATCAGGTCTGGCCCCCAATTCAGCTCCAAAATCTGAGAGATGTTAATTTTCCCAGATGCACTCCGATGTCCAGGGACACATGAATTTAAAAACAGCAAAGGCAGTAACTGTGTAGGTTCTCTCTCTCTCTCTCCTGCTCTGTCCTCACCATGTCCTTCTTTTGTCTGCTCTTGTCCCTTTTAAAACTGCTGTTGTTTTGACTTTTTTTTTCCAAAGTTCCAAAACAATGCAACAGCATACAGCATTTAAACAGTAATTTCTGCTCTTGGAATTCGAGGAAATCACCTCCAACACCTAAAATACCTTAAAAAAAAGGAGCAGCTCTTACAGCCAGCATTTTTTCCCGTCCTCCATCTTGAAGGGGAAAGATATAAAAGAGACCTAAGGGGCAACTTTTTCACACAGAGGGTGGTACGTGTATGGAATGAGCTGCCAGAGGAAGTGGTGGAGGCTGGTACAATTGCAACATTTAAGAGGCATTTGGATGCGTATATGAATAGGAAGGATTTGGAGGGACATGGGCCAGGTGCTGGCAGGTGGGACTAGATTGGGTTGGGATATCTGGTCGGCATGGACAGGTTGGACCGAAGGGTCTGTTTCCGTGCTGTACATCTCAATGACTCTATGACTCAATGTGATCATGTCTTATTTGGAGCAACCTCCCTCTAGTGTTCGCAACCTGCTACTACAGGCCTTTATTTATAAAATAAAATGCAAGAGTAGGCCATTGAGTCTCCTCTGTCATTCAGTACGATCATGGTTGAGCTGGTAATGCTCACTCCACTTCCCTGCCTTTTTCCAATAACTCTTGTTATCCTTTCCAATTAAAAAATCTGTCTCCATCAGCTTGAATATACTTAACAACCCAGACTCGACAGCCCTTTGCAGTAAAAAAATTCCACAGATTCATTGCCCTCTGAGAGAAGAAATTTTCTTTTCATCTCGGTCTTAAGCAGGTGGCCCCTTACTCTGAGACTATGCCCTCTGGTTCAAGAGGAGACAACCTGTTGTGGTTCTGTTTGCCGAGCTGGGAATTTGTGTTGCAGACGTTTTGTCCCCTGTCTAGGTGACATCCTTAATGCTTAGGACCCTCCTGTGAAGCGCTTCTGTGTTATTGATGGCATTGATGATCCGGTGTGTGTTTCCTATTAGGACACACACACTACATACGACAAACAGGAAGACAGCTAATGATCCGTATCCATGAACACCAACTAGCCACGAAATGACACGACCAGCTATCCTTAGTAGCCACACACACAGATGACAGGCAACATGAGTTCGACTGGGACAACACTACTATTATAGGACAAGCCAAACAGAGAACAGCCAGGGAATTCCTAGAGGCATGGCACTCATCCACAGATTCTATCAACAAACACATCGACCTGGACCCAATATACTGCAGCGAACAGCTGGAATTGACAACCGGAAGTGGCAGAGACAAACCACTACAAATGCCGGAGGAAACATCACAGAAGCGCTTCACAGGAGGCTCCCAAGCACTGAGGATGTCACCTAGACAGAGGACGAAACATCTGCAACACAAATTCCCATCTCGGCAAACAGAACCACAACAACGAGCACCCGAGCTACAAATCTTCTCACAAACTTTGGAAACAACCTCTCTGCATCTATCCTGTTAAATGCACTAAGAATTTTAAGTATTGCTACAGGGTTAGCTCTCCTTCTAAATTCCAATGTGTATACGTCCAATCTATGCAACATTTCCCCTGAAAACCATCCCTTGATACCAAAAATCAATTTTGTGAACAATCTCTGCACGGTATCCAATGCTTGTATATATGTCCTTAGGTAAGTGGCCCAAAATTGTTCAGAGCATTTCAGCTGTGGTCTGACTAGTGCCTTGCACAGTTTTTGCAAGACTTCCCCATTTATTAAAGACACGTCTGAAAGACGTCAACGCTCATTTAAGGGGCTACAACACCGAAAAATAAAATAAAATGTCACAAAGCTGTTCCTTTTCTCAAGGATACTGTGTCCTTGATTTTTTTCAGAGCAGTTGTATATGGACCGGGCTCTGATTGGTACTTAGATGAAAAGGATTTTGAGAGGCCTTTTGTTTATGTAAACAGATGAGACTTCATGTTTTAGAAGTGAGCTGTATAATGGAAGGGGAGTGGTCAGCTCTCTCGCTGCGCAGTTCAGTCCTGAACTAGGTGGGAGTTCAGCAGTGTACTGTGCAAACAGGCTCTCTCTCTCTCTCTCCTTCAGCCTTTCTAACTTCAACCCGCAAGCATCTGTTCCTTTTTTTAAAATGCGTTTTAAGGGGGTTTGCTTATTGGGACTGTTGTGTATATTTGGAACAGCGTAATTAAGTCTAGTTTGGATAGACTGAGTTCTGTAGGGATTCTTTATTCTGTTCCTGTGTTTCATTGTGTAATCTTGTGAATAGATTTTGTCTGTTTTAAAACCTTATAGTCAACCAAGCTAATTTACTCTGGGTAATTTTCACTGTAGACTTACCGAAAACAAATTGCAAAGTTATAGCCTGGGCTGCCTGCTTAAGAATGTTTTGAGTGGTCTGACCTAGTCCATAATAGATTGGAGCCTCTTTGAGGGATTTTAAACAGTGAGTGGTAGGTGCTAGTGTCTTTATTTCGGGTGTTGGTTTGGTTGGGTAGACAAAGCTTGGGTTAGTAATGGTTCTTTCAGGTGCCACGAGTTTTCTGGAAGTGGATGCAGTGACTTTGAAAGTTTTGCAAAAGATGAATAAGACCAAGCTGCAGGAATTAGCAGAGAAGCTAAAATTGGACCTGCCTGCTTCTGTGAGGAAAGGAGAGATAATTACAGCAGTAGCTCAGCATTAAAACTTGCCGGAGAAACCATTAGAATCTGTAGAGATGGCAAGAATTCAAATGCAAATGAAGCAGCTTGAGTTAGCGCCAAGAAATAAGGAAAGGGCAGCAGAAATGAAACAGTTTGAGTTATGGTTAAAAGCAGAAGAGAAGGAAAAAGAACAAAGGGCTTTAGCAGAAGAGAAAGAAAAAGACAGAGAGTTTGAACTTCAGAAACTGACACTTAAAAAGGAAAGTCAGCTTAAAAGGATGGAGAGGAAGGCTGAAGGCAGGTCTAGTGAGGAAGAGAGTAGGGATGAGCAAATCCATGGTGTGCGAAAACCTGATGAGAAACTGTTTGAGTATGTTCAAGCATTGCCTAATTTTGGTTAGGAGGAAGCTGTTGTAGTAAGATTAATAAAACTTAAATTTAGGAGCAAGTCAATCAGGGTTATTAATCAAAAGCTTTTGGGAGGGGTCGCGTGATTCTGACCCTAACCATTAGATTAGATTAGATTACATTACAGTGTGGAAATGGGCCCTTCGGCCCAACAAGTCCACACCAACCCGCCAAAGCGCAACCCACCCGTACCCCTACATTTACCCCTTACCTAACACTACAGGCAATTTAGCATGGCCAATTTACCTGACCTGCACATCTTTGGACTGTGGGAGGAAACCGGAGCACCCGGAGGAAACCCACACAGACACGGGGAGAACGTGCAAACTCCACACAGACAGTCACCTGAGGCGGGAATTGACCATGCTGTCTCTCCCCTAACAACAGGAACAGCAGTTTTTATAGTCTGGATGATGTGTATAATAAAAGCTCGTGAAAGGTGGTTCCTTGTGTTCTGTGCATGTCTGCACATGCGCATTCAGAAATCGATGTTTCCGGGAGCGGCATACCACCGCTGTAAGTATTTCTCCTTTAGTTAGCTTCTGTCTTCAGTTCCCCCCTTGTGGTCCGAGACACGCGGGAGCATGACAAACAGATCATCTACATTCAGTAATCATCAGTGGGGCCAGGAAAGGGGTAACTCCCAAGCGACTCAATGTGGAGGCCCAGGCATAATTCTTGCTGTCAAAACTTTACAACATGAGCTAAGGACAGCCATAACAATGCAATGGGCGATTACAATAACAATGAACATGATGAAGACATGCAAAAGGTATGAGACCCAGGATCCACTTTGTAGCCATCCTAGTCACCCTGGGGATTAAAATCATGAAACTGTTTCTCTCTAGCTGGATGTGATCCGCTAGGTTAGTTATATTGTCCGAGCATCCAGAATGTATGTGCAGCACTCAGGTCCAATATCAGCACAGGTACCACCTTGTGCCACTAGCAAATAGCCAAGGGCCAAACGGTCCTGCAGCACAATAGTGCAGGTGCAATGACCTCAGCCAACACCCCAGAGATAGCTGTGCTAACAGCTGCCAAGCCAGCAGCAGTCTCATTAGCCAGCCTTTCCAAGGTTGAGGCCGTATTGATCAGTTCCCTAGCAGCCTTAGTAGTCCTATGCAGATACGTAAATCCTTCCCTCCGTGTCACCCATGCCCATGGGGGCTGCCGGACGTCAGTCCGATGTATTCTCAGTGTTTGTTGGTTTGCTGTGTGTCTTCAGAGTGGCTCCTTTTGCCACAGTCCTGACAGACACAAGTGGGCTTCCCATTGTTCTGTTTCCTCCCCCTATAATCCCAGACAAAGTGGCTTGTCTTGCCACAACAGTGACACGTGGGTCTGGATTTTGTGTTTGTGACGGTGCCTAGGTTTTCCTGCTTTACGCGCACAGGGTAGGGGGCACTTTCCTCCTGTGTCCTCCTTAACACCTGTTGCTCATTCTACAGGATGTCATAGTTTTGGAGAACACTGCCGCCTATTTTTAGTATTGCCTGGAGTGTGGGAGACAGCCTGTCCTTGATAAAGCCTGAATGAATGGCCGGTCAGAGCGGTCTGTCTGGGGAATCCCTGAGCATTCTTGGTAGACCTGAAAAAGCCGTTCCCTATTCGGGGGCACCCTCCCACTTCTGTTGTTTAGTGTTTGTTATTTTTGCCCAGTTGGTGGGCGGTTTCCCCAGAACACACAGGATTTCGGCCTTAAACATACCGAAGGGTTCCTTCTGATCCTCTATATCTGCTTTAATAGGAGTGCCCTGGGTCCATCTGCCTCTCCTATAATCTTGACTTCATTGTTGTGCAGCATCAGCTATATCAAACCTATCAGATACTAGACGCCACTTGCCCTAAGGGCATGGAGCCCGGACCAGTTGGTGGATATCCCTTAAATGTAGTTGGTGGCTCAAACCTTTACGTTATTACTGTGGAGCTGTAAGAAACTCAGGAAAGCTGAGATCTGCGGCAATTCACCTGGTGTAAACGGCTTATATTTTGCATTCGCGTTAGCTCCTTCCCCACTCCGAGTTACCAGGGCTAAGTTAATTTACTCGGGATGGTCACCCGATGGTTCAGGGGGTGTGACCAGGCCCTCCCGCGTATTATAAGGTGACAATGATCCCCACTGACCACCCCCCAGGAACTGATTTTTCTTTTCCAGTTCCCTTAGCATTTATTTTCCCTCGATCCTTTTCTTTGTGGATTCCAAAGTCTGACCTATGTAGCCAGCAAATTGATGGACCAAATGGATATCTATTTTCTTGGTCTTATCTTTCATTTCATCCATGAGCCAATTTTGCTGTTGATCCAGGGTCTGGGATGGATCCCACTCACTTTTTCTCATGTCTAATTACTGAATGTCAGTCTAGCATATACTGGTTAATACTGGTCCCCATTGATCTCCCAGTCCTGCTATAACACTGATAGGTTTATTCTCACAGATTCTCTGTTGTGCGATTGTATTTACCCATCAGCCATGTCTCACTTGGAATTGTTCCCATTGGAGTTCCCATTGTTTTAGGGAGTGATCATTTCTCCTTATCCCGCTTATTTAATCTAGGCCTGGAACAATCACTCTGGCATCTGAGTATGACTCAACTCAGAGGCCACACAACAGACACTCTCTCATTCGCTCTTACCAGATCAACAGCTTCTGTAGTTTGACCTGCTTTTGTCTGATATCCTGCCCCAACTCCCAGGAAGGTGGCCACCCTACCCAAGACCGTGAACAGGGCCCTGTTTGCAGCACCAAATTTGTTATAGTAAAATCAATAAAACTTAAATTTAGGAGCAAATCAATCAAATTTAGAAACAAGTCAATCAAATTTATTAAAACAAAAGCTTTTGGGAGGGGCAGCGTGATTCTGACCCTAACCGTGGGACTTGACCACGTCGTCGCTCTCCGAATGACAGGGACAGCAGTTTTTATAGTCTGGATGACATGTACAACAAAAGGTCCTGAAAGACCGTACCTTATGTCCTGCACATGCACACGCAGAGACCGCTGTTACCAGGAGCGGTTTACCACGCTGTTGTGTTCTGTAAGTATTTCTCCTTCTGTCTTCAGTTAGTTTCTGTCTTCAGATGTGGAAGCCTTTTTTCCATCTCATTTGAAAGGGTGGCTAAAACAGATGCAATGGCCAGTGGTAATGTGGGTTTTGTTGATCCAAACAAAACTTGTAGGTAGGGTGAGTGAGGTATTCACATCACTTTCAGAGGAGGTATCTGGGGTGCATGACAAGGTGAAAAAAGCCATTTTAATTGCATATGAGCTTGGACTGGACGCCTATAGACAACATTTCAGGAATCTAAAGAGGGACCCAAATCAAATCTACATTGAGTTTGAAAGGATCAAATAGAGTAATTTCAATAGATGGATAAGAGCTTTAAAAATCGATGCCCTGAGAGAGGTAATTATTTTGAAGGAATTCAAAAATTCAGTGCCTAAAGTTGTGCGAACTCATGTGGAAGAGCAGAGAGTTAAAACAGCAAGGTTAGCAGCTGAAGTGGTTGGTGATTATGGGCTGGTCCATAAAACAGTTTGGCTTCCTGAATCAAATTCAGTCCATGAGGGATAGAAACTGGGAAAAAGAAAAATCCTCACGTGGAAAGGGAAAGGTAGATCTCAGTGAAGATCATAAGGATAACTTACCACAGGGTAAAAAGAAACCTCAGAGGGGGACAAAGAAGTTAAAAGGCTCCGGTGTTTTCAGTGTAATAAATTGGGTCACGTGAAATCACAGTGTTGGTGGGTTAGGAGAAAGCCAGAGGTAGGAAAATTGGATAAGCCTGGAAATTTTGTTGGACTAGGAACAAAAAAGCACAAAGGAAGTTAGACAACTGCCTCAGAGTTTACAAGATGATTAGAGGTTTACTAAGGAGAAAGTGCCAGATCTGCTAAAATATACATGCAAAAGTAAAGCTCATTCACATAGGCCAGGAGTAGCAGGTAAAGAGGTTATAATATTAAGGGACACAGGATCCTCTCAGTCTGTGATGCTGGAGCATGAGGAAATATGTACTCCTGAAGGACTATTGCCAGAAAAGGTACTGGTAACAGGAATTCATGGTGAGACAAAAAATGCTCAGTTATGTAAAGTGAGGCTAGAGTGTCCAGAGAAGAGTGGAGAATTTGTGGTAGGAGTACTGGACAAACTCTTAGCTCCAGGAATGCAATTTGTCCTTGGAAATGATATAGCTGATTCACTGGTAGGTGTGCTGCCTACTCTAGTTGAAAAGCTAATGGAGACGCAGGCAACTGAAGAAATGAAGGATTTTTATTCAGGGATTGTGTGATTGCAAGATCACAGATGCACAAGTTGAAGCAGGAGAGATCAAAAGACACAGATAAGGAAGCTGACATAACTTTATCTGAGACTTGTTTTGATCAGATAAGTGGGACAGAGCAGGAGCAAATAGGTAAACATGCAAGCATCTTTAGCTCTGCTAAGCTGATTGAGTTACACTAGAAAGATGGGAATTTAAACAGTTGTATCAAAAGGCATTTACAGAGGAGAGTGAATGTATCCCTGTGTATTTTTAAGACATCATTTATTAAGTAATGAGTAAATGGAGACCATCACACATTCAAGCAGATGAGAAATGGGCAGAGATTCATCAAATTGTTTTGCCAGTAGGTGCTATGAGTGGTGCATGAGCTAACGCTTGGGGGTCATTTAGGGGTGAGGAAAACACAGGCTAAAATACAATGACATTTTTAATGGCCTGGACTACATAAGGATGTAGTTGAATTTTGCCAGACATGTCATGGATGTCAGTTAATCAGAAAGCCATAAGCAGTAATAAAACCTACAACTTTAAAACCTATTCCAGCATTTGAGGAACCTTTCATAAGAGTCTTGATTGATTGTGTAGGTGCCCTACCTCAAACATAAAGTGGGAATAAGTATTTATTAACAATCATGAATGTGTTGATTAGATTTCCAGAGACAATCTCATTATGCAACATCACAGCTAAAAGAGTTGGAGAAGAATTACATTTTTTTTACTAAATATGGACTACCAATAGAGATCCAGTCAGATCAAGGATCAAACTTCACATCCAAACTATTCAAGGAGGTTATGGATAACTTGGGAATAAAACAATTCAAATCTACTGCAAACCATCCTGATTCGCAGGGAGCACTAGAGAGATGGCATCAAACATTAAAGACCATGTTGAGGGCTTATGGTCAGAATTATCCAGATGATTGGGATAAGGGAGTTCTGTTTGTACTTTTTGCGATCAGAGATGCCCCAAATGAATCGACCAAATTCAGTCCATTTGAATTAACTTTTGGGCATGAAGCAAGAGGACCGTTAAAATTGATTAAGGAGAAATTAATAAGTCAGAATTCAGACACCACCCATTCAGATTAGGTGTCAAATTTTAGAGAACAACTAAATAGAGCTGGAGAGTTGACTAGACAGCATTTAACAGTATCACAACATACAATGAAACAGCAAGCGGATAAGAAATCACAAATTCGCAATTTTGCAATTGGAGATAAGGTATTGGTGTTACTTCCAGTAACAGGTGAGCCTTTAAAAGCAAGGTTTAGTGGACCTTATCAAATCGAGAAGAAATTGAGTGAGGTGAACTACTTGATAAGGACTCCAGACGGGAAGAAATCTCATGGAGTGTGTCATGTGAATATGCTCAAAAGGTATTTTGACAGGGAAGGAAAGCAAGAGGAGAAGGTGTTAATGATTACAGTACAGAAGGAAGAACCAAGTTCAGAGGATTCCGAATTGGACATTCCCCAAATCAAATTGGACAATGAGAAAGTTGTCAAAAATTGGGATAAATTATTGAGTTTCACAAGAAAATCAAAATGACCTGAGTTATTACTATCACATGGGGAGATATGCAGCAATAAACTGGGAACTAACCTAATTGTGCATGATGTAGAGATAGGAAATGCTGTTTCAATTAAGCAACATCCTTATCGGCATAAATAACCCTCTAAAGGAGATAGAGTGCATGCATACAGATGGCATAATCAAAGTAAGTTAGTGACTGGAGCTCACCCATAGTCATGGTGCCAAAGCCAGCTGGCACCCAACAGTTACGTGTGGACTATTGCAAAGTCAATGCCGTTACAAAGACTGATGCATATCCAATTCAATGTTTGGAGGACTGTGTCAAAAACGTGGGACAAGCTACTTCACGTTTCTAAGTTGGACTTGCTCAGAGGCTATTGGCAAGTACCTCTGTCAGACAGAGCAAAGGCAATTTCAACTTCCATAACACTAAACGGACTATATCAGTTCAAAGTCATGCCATCTGGTATGAAAAATGCTCCAGCCACATTTCAGAGACAGACAAATAAGGTCATTGCTGGATTACCCAACTGTGTAGTGTATATTGATGACCTGGGTGATTTTTAGTCACTCATGAAAGGAACATTTACAGCATTTATCAGACTTGTTCGATCGATTTCAGAAGGCAGGCTTGGTCGTAAACCTCGCTAAAAGTGAATTTGCCAAATCCCAAGTCACCTTCCTGGGCCATGTTATTGGACATGGACAAATGGCCCCATGGGATGCAAAAACAAAAATTACTAGGGAATTTCCCACATCATCAATGAAAACAGCAGTACGACAGTTCCTGGGATTAAGTGGATTTTACTGCAAATTTGTGCCGATCTTTAGCAGCGTGACTGCTCCACTCATCAAATTGTGAAGAAAGAGCAAGAAGTTTCAGTGGAGAGTGGACTGTCAAAAGGCATTTGACAGCCTAAAGACTGTGTTAACCACTGCCCTAGTATTGGCAGCAACAGCTTACATGAAGCCTTTCAATGTAGATATCGATGCCAGTGATGTGGGTGTTAATGCAGTGCTCCTGCAGGAGAATGATGAGGAAACAGAAAGATCCATTGGGTATTTTTACAGAAAGTTGAACGTTATCAATAGAAATATTCAAAGGTGGAGAAAGAGACTTTAAGCTTGGTGTTGGCATTACAACATTTCAGTGTTTATGTTACCAGCAATGCATCTGAGACAATCGTATACACTGATCATAACCCATTGACATTTGAGGAAAAATTTGCAGACCAAAATGCCAGACTGTTTAGATGGAGCTTGTTGTTGCAGCCATTCAACTTGTCAACTGTGTATGTGGCAGGTCGCGAAAACGTGATTGCTGATGTGTTATCGAGACTCAAATGAGATATGGAGGCATTCGATGGCAGGTGTGCCATGGCCCGAATTCGCATGTGGTTGTGCATGTTTACATGTTTTTAGTTAGTATAGCGTATATGTGTGTTTAGACAATTAACCAGTTTGTTTTTGAAGGGTTTTAAAAATGAAGCAATCTTTTGATATTGATGGTTCATTTTTTTTTAAGGGAGGAAGGTGTTACAAAGTTGGTCTCTTTTTTTTCTAAAAGCTGTTCCTTTTCTCAAGGATACTTTGTCCTTGTTTTTTTTCAGAGGGGTTGTAAATGGGCCGGGCTCCGATTAGACTAGTTTGGTACAGAGATGAAAAGGAATTTGAGAGGCCTTTTGTTTATATGTAAACAGATAAGACTTCGTGTCAAAGTGGTCATGTTTTAGAAGGGACTTGTATAATGGAAGGGGAGTGGTTAGCTCTCTAGCTGAGCAGTTCTGTCCTGAGCTAGATGGGAGTTCAGCAGTGGACTGTGTGAACAGGCTCTCTCTTTTTTTGCCTTTCTAACTTCAACTTGAATGCATCTGTTCCATTTTTGTTTACTGCGTTTTAAGAGGGTTTGCTTATTGGGACAGTTGTGTATTTTTGGAACAGCATAATTAAGTCTAGTTTGGATAGACTGAGTTCTGTAGGGGTTCTTTATTCTGTTCTTTGTGTTTCACTGTGTAATCTTGTGAATAGATTTTTATCTGTTTTAACACCAGATAGTCAACCTCACTAACCTACTCCAGCTAATTTCCACTGTATACTTACCGAAACAAATTGCAAAGTTATAGTCTAGGCTGCCTGCTTAAGAATGTTTTGAGTGGTCTGGCCTAGTCCATAACAAAATGCAAGTGAAGAGGAGAATTGAAATGAAGAATAGCAAACAAAATGAAAGAAAGGAACAAACAAGTCCTGAATTCTACTTCATTTAAAAAAATAAAGATCTTCAACAAGAAATGTAATGTAAAGATTTAATTATGGATTGGGCAGTGAGTAACACCTTCAGTGAATTACAGCTATTTAACTAACATTGTGCAGCTTTATTTTACAGATCAAGCAATAAATTATCTTGAGGGGAGATCTTTGAAAATCTTACTTGCTATAAGCAAGGCAATTCTTCCCAAGGACAATAAAAAAGATCTAGAGAAGTTCTAGGGAGGACTTGAAGACCAGCTCAAGGTACAAATCAACTTCCTGATTAATAGACTCCAACCCATTTCACACAGACAAAAATCCCAGGTTTGTTTATTGATGACTCTGTTACAAGTTGTTCCAAAACATCACAAATGTGATTTCTCTGCGCCCATTCAATCGATAAGTAACCATACACCTTTGACTAAAGCCTTTGGGAAAGATCATCTGGGCAAGAGAAAGGGCATAATGTTGACAACTTGCCGAAGGCGGTCACCAGCTGGAGGTTATAGTGACAGACCTATATCAATTACATCTTTTAGGCACAGTCAATGCTATTGCTGCAGTCAGCAAAGTACACTAAATGAACAAGATCTGTCACAGATGCGATTTGTCATTCCTACATAAAAATGTCCAGTGTTATCATATCTGCAAGACATATGGCACTAAAGGACGTTAGGCATATCAGTTTTCAAAAGTCAACCCAGATACCAGAGCTAGCCAATAGGATGGAACAACATCTTCATAACACTATAACCCTGGCCACAAGGGGTGTCTTAAAAATGTGCATAACTGCAAACATGCACAGCCAACTGATCATGCTGCTACATTACAAAGGAAAGAGAAGCCAGCTCAGACCAATATAAGAGACACATGCAGAGAGTGAGGAACATAATTTTGACCATGATGGTCGTGTGATGATGCTGCCTGACAGCTACCTGCAGCAAGACAATTAAGTTAAGAGCAACTCTGAATAATACATACATTTCCAGCTGCGTGTACAATCATCAGTTGTGAGCTGTCAAGCCTCCACAATGTTTTCTTCAAGTTTGAATTGCTAACATTATTAACTCTGTTTTACCTGGTGATATAATTATTAAATTGCCAATACAGTTTTTAAATTCATTTACAGGATATTGGCATTGATGGCTAGGCCAGCCTTTATTATCCATCCTGAATTGCCCAGGAAGGGAGATAAGAGTCACCCACATTGCTGAGGATCTGGAGTCCCATGTAGGCCATTCCAGGTAAAGACAGTACTTTCCTTCCCTGAAGGACATTTGTGAGCTTGCCCTGATAATTGACCATGGTTTCATAGGAATAATTAGAATTTTAATATTGTCATTGAATTTAATTTCCACCATTTGAAATGGCGGGATTTGAATCTGGGTCCGTAGAACATCAGCTGGGTCTCTGGATTGATAGTCCAGTGATAATACCACCTCTCCTTGTACATATAAAATTAATTTATATCTGTTTGGGACTTTAAAAGGAGGTTGCTGTGTAATGTCTCAAAGCTAGTATAGAACTGGAAGCGGCAGAGACAAACCACTATAAATGCCGGAGGAAACATCACAGAAGCGCTTCACAGGAGGCTTCCAAGCACTCAGGATGTCACCTAGACAGAGGACGAAATGTCTGCAACACAAATTTCCAGCTCGGTGAACAGAACCACAACATACAACATATCTTTAATAGACTTTTTAAAAAACTTTCCATGGTTGTTTCAAGTTGCCAAAGCCGGTAGGAAATGATATTGTCACTGCATCATAGCTTGTGACTCGTGTATAAAAGTATCAGTCTTGTTTTCCATACCCTAGAAAAGGTTTCACAATTCATTATGGTTCCAGATGGAATACCTCAAACTGTTAAGGTGAGGAGGGATGAACTGATCAGACACAAGTACCCTGTTGAACATAAAATGCCTATACTTAATTTACAACAGATTACGAGGGAAGAACAGATCAGATGTGACTACAGTGCCTATTTATAAAATAACAACGGCCATATCCCACATCAACGTGTGCTTTACCACATCTTCACAAACCTAGCACTGCAGCAAACTATCCCTGCTTCTGTCAGACTGCATCCACTGTCAACTGTTTTACCACAACAGTCACATAACCCAAACAGATTGCAGCAGACTCACTGATACTCTCCCCTCTCTCTTACAGGCAAGGACAGCAAGTAGGTAGAGGCAGAGGCAGAAAGTAACTAGAAGAAAATGAGCATTCCTTCATGACCTAAGCCCTGTGGAACGGATGGTGCTGCCCAATACTGAGACAACTATTTTTGTGCCCATTGCCAGTAAAAGGACTGAAAGCTTGCAGTCAAAAGAGAAAATGCTGGAAAATCTCAGCAGGTCTGGCAGCATCTGTAAGGAGAGAAAAGAGCTGACGTTTCAAGTCTAACTGACCCTTTGTCAAAGCTTTCATGGTGCTTCAAAGGCAGCTGACACAGTGGACTGTCACAGAATGAAAGCATCATGACCACTGCCAGGTATCAATCTGCATGGTTCACTATCTATGATCATAGCACTGGCTGGTTGTGGAGAGGCTGCAATCGTTTTCCAGTTCCAGTGTAAGATTGACATGTGGTTCCACAGAGTGTTGTGTGTGCTGTCAATGGCACTTTGCACCATAGGAAGCCTGGAGTCCCAGTGAAGTCACATTCTCCCAGCACCTACTTCGACAAACCGAAGTACCATCACTCACACAGCAGTGGGTGGCAAACCGTACAATTTTGCAAATACCTCCAACCACCAGCCTGGAAGAAAGCCAGCAATGTAAAAGTTATCACTGTGTTCAACTTCACAGCCACTGGCAAAGATGATGTTGCCCGGCTCTGAGGTTGCAGTTATGGCTGCAGAGAGAGAGAATTTTATTGAGGAAGTTTTCACTGAAGCATTGAGAGTTCACACATTGTTCTTCACTGAGTTCAGCCAGGAAAATTGCTCCCTGAACTTCCTGCACGGATATGGTCTACTGCTCAGATCCCTTCTCCATCTCCTCCCTCCTGCTGTAGTTTGTCTTTCTCTGCATGACCTCTATACAATCATCATGAGATACAGGTGCTGTATCTCAAGGGATTGTCTACCAGTCCATCCAGGTCGGGAAGCAATTACTCTGTGCCTTTCAAATCATCCAGAAGCTCCTTCAGTACCTGTTACCATCATTTCCTAGCGGCTTTGGCAACTTGAAACAACCATGGAAAGTAAAATAAAATGTAGAATCAAAACAATAATCAGAAAACATCAATCCAGTAACTAATCTTTAGGAAGATAATGAGTCCTTTAATGACCCTGCAGGGGTGCCTCTGGCTGCTGAACATGTGTTCAGTTGTGAATGGTTAAGAAGAGTTCAAAGGAGTACTGCTGGTGTCAAATTAATTATTAATGTGATCTGCTTGGTTTACATACTTCAAGCTGTCATTCATGGTATGCACTAACCCCTCACTAATATTGCATTTAATGCAAATTACCCCAGGAGTCTACACACGTGTCACACACACAGATTTTCAGCCAAAGGACACTTGTAGCGGCAAAAAAAAGGCTTCAAATGATTTCTTATCCATGGAGTGCAGAAAGCAACAAAGTTCAGCTCAATCTTTATAAATTACTAGTTGCATCTCACCTAGAATAGTGTATCTAATTCAAGACATCTGATTTCAGAAAGAATGTTAGAGCATTGGGTACAGTGCAGAGTAAATTTAATAATACTACAGAATGTGAGATCTTTCAATTATCTGGGGAGACAAGAGAAGCCTGAAGCTAGAAATGTATCAGAAAGCACAAATGTGCATTTGTATATATGTAAGCAACATCGAATATTTTACAAGCATTGACATCAGCAAAGTTCCTTCACCATCCTAGACTTTGATTAACCGTTTGATACTTAACCAGTGGTAGTACAGAGACAGTTCAGGTAACTAGCCATTTCCCACATGGTAAACCCATCAGCCAATGTCACAGGAAGTCAGATTATACTGTCTTATATTTCATTGCACAGTAAACCAGAAAATGAATGGTATTAAATAGAGAACATTAAAACAGCATTAATGTATAAATCCCTTGAGGTGCAAGAATTAATTGTAGTTGCTTGTTGAAACAATTAGTGGAACAAATTACAAGTCAGATGATAAATGAGAAACTGAGTCAATTAGTTGTTTGGAGACATTGAAGAACAGGTTTGTTTTAAAATAAAGGGAGTTATAAAGTGATGATTAAAATTGTGCATCAGCAAAAGAGAGAGAGATAATGCAGGATGTAGAGTGTATAATTATTCTAATTATAAGAACCATTGATTAAAAAGTTTAAATATTCTTCATTTACAACTGATGGGGAGATTTTAATTATTTTTACTTGATTTACTTCTTTGGGTCTATTGCAAATTGCTGGTGATTGCGGAGCTCAAATACATAAAACCATCAGCAACTTTCAGCATCACATTTCTAGTGTTTATCACATTCTGGATGGTGGCATCTGTCCTCCTGATGTTCATGGTCAATCAGAGAACTAAAAGGTTCGTACAGATAATGTGGTGTGTCAGTTTCTCTTGCTTGAGTTCAGGTGGAATAGCATTAGCATCCTTATGCTTTGTTCAAGGCAAACAAGAAAATAACTTCACAAAGTTCCTCCACTTTGGGTTGAATATCTAGAATATCTCGATCAGTCATCGTATTCAGTCTCTCTGTGTTGTCCAGAGCTTTCTTGGTGGCATCTTCTCTCTGCAGTACAGCTTAATGAATATTCCAACTGTATCCCCAACCATTTACTGTGGTGGTGATGATCTCTTCTACCCATGTTTTCAATGGGGTTATTTTCTGTTGCTTTTCTCTTTCCTTCATAAATGCCCTCACATTCCGCATCTCAGAGCACATCCAGTTATCATAACAAAGTTGTGACCTCTCCCATTGGCATGCAATAGTCTGTTAGACATTCACTACACTGAGCCTGCAGCATTTCCCTGGCAAACCCCATCTGCTGCTGAGTATCACCAGACAGTAAACCAAACCCTCGTTGTGCGACTAAAGATCGTGTATAATCTTTAATTGCTTCTAACGAGGTTCTTAATGAGCTTAATCCATTATGTGTCTCATGGGGTGGGTAGATCTGATGGCTGCAAACCTGGCTCAAAAAAAATTGGTCAGGAAATTGGCACTCAAGAGTTAACTTCAGGTTCTGTTTTGGTTCCTGACCTTGGTGAGATTCAAAGGTTCAACACTCACATGGTGTATTTAATGGGCATCGCAGTCTCTGTCCCTAGCTAAAAAGTGCCAATCAATAGTTCCTGCAGCTGCTTTGCACAGATTTTACAGCTACTTAGAGCTGAGGCAAATTAGAAATGCTGAAAAGGTAAACCCCTGAAACATCAGTTTCTGTCTCTCTCTCTCTCTCCCCAGACACTATCTTAACTGCTATTTCCAGGATTTTCGGTGTTTTCGAATTTCCAACATTTGCAGTGTTTTTCTCATGGATCCTTACTTATGATGGAGGTGAAGTCATTGGTGAAACATCACAAGATGACTATGCCTAGAATAAGGTCCTGAGGAATATGTGCATCAGGTGTGTGACTTGAGAAGGATTGACTTCCCTTGTTCTAGGTATGACTTTAACCAATCGACACATATTCTCCATTTACCACAATTTTTATCTGGCCTGATGGATTGTACACATAATCAAATGCTATCTTGTTTTCCAGGGCCAAGACTTAACTTCACATGATTTATAGCTGTTAATTCTTACTTCAGGGTAACTTAGTTCAGAGTATTTTCCTGATATCTTCTGTCCAGAATCAAGCCAGTCAATTGCACAAATGCTTGTTCATGGCACTATAGGATTGACATGACTAAACCAAAAGGAAGAAGCAGCCCAAAAATGTGGTTCCTCTCCAAAAAGCTATACTATTAATGTCCCAGATATTTTAAGGTCCCAGGATTTCTCTTTCCAGAAGATATAATGCCCCACTTAAGGAGTATAAAGAGAATAGGTTCATTTCAGTTTTAGCAAAAAAATGTAAACAAAATGATTTACTAAGTTTACAATTTTATTTACAAATTAATGAGCCATATATTTTAAGTGGTTAAGTGTACTGCTATATCTGTCAAAAGATGTCAAATCAAATATAATCAATCCACTTGATATTATTTCTAGCTCTTCAAGAATTCCCAGACATATTTGAGAATAGCCAAGAATAGAATATCTGGCGACATCCAAAACAGAATATCAATCGCCATTTAAAGTTTTATTTTAAAGTTCTGAGAGAGCAAAATATCTTTTTCTGTTGGGAAAAAATATCTTTGACAAGCATTATAAGGGTTCCTAATACTTCTGAAATTTCACGGAAAGGGCCTTCTTCTTTTGCTGTGCAAATTCTCCTGCTTTGCAAATGTGCGTGTTAACTCATTATAAAGATTCCTCCTATGTTCATGTGATGCTTTCTCATTTAACAGTTTTTCCCAATCTAATTGGTAAAGGTTACTTTATGAAGCTGTGAGCTTGTATTTAATCAATTTATCTATGACGTTTTGTACTGTTATGGGTTTCCTTTCATTGCTCCTATATTTTTTCAATCTTAGAAAATCTTTCTGTAGTTAACATTATTTTCACGCTTAGACGAGATGCCGTCATAATTTATTTCCAGGTTTTCTTTACAGTGATTAAACTATTGTTGACATGTTTAGGTATCTGTGTTGAGTGTAATTAACCTGTTCAGAGATACACCTTTGAAGCAGGTGGAGCGTGTCTGCAGTCCAGGGGTTGGGACACCATCATTGCGCCACAACAGGGCTGTCTGTGTTGAGTTCTAGTGTGTTCACTCAATTCATAGCATGTGTGTTGTTTCCATTTCCCCTTTGAGGAGAACCTTTCTAACCTCTTTAGTGGCTAACTCTTATACAAAGATAAACATTTGTGTGTTTTTAATACCTAATGAGCATTCTATCTAATTATACTTACTTATCATTATACCTATATTTCTAACTAGATATAGTTACAAACTTAATTGTACAATTCAGATATTTTGCTCATTCTTCAAATTAGATTGTTAGGAGACCTGAACTCCATAGCCCTGCCGGAATGGAATCTGAACATTGGTGAGCAAGCTCTTGCAGTGTAAGTGCTGTTTGATCACACTAGCAATAATACCTTCCATCACTTTACTGATGATTGAGAGTACAATCATGAAGCAGTAATTGGCTGGATAGCATTTATTCTGCTTTTGTAAGCAGGAAGCAACGGAGTAGTTATCCACTTTGTTAGATTGATACCAGTCTTGTAGCTATTCTTGCTTTTGTATTATTCATCTTTTTTTAACTTCAATCTCTTTCTTCAGTGATCCAGAGATCTCTAGCGTTGGATGCTATTCCATTTCCTCTTGTGGGAATATGTTTAGTTTGTAATTGAACTGTGGTCTCTGTGAAAAACTATTGTTCATGCACAGTTTCATCCCTGAAGCTTTGATTTCAACATACCTGGAACAGAACTCCTTTCAATTCCCTGAAATAAGTCTTATTCAATAAAGTGGTTTGCAGCTGTCACCTTGATTTGTGTACTTTAAATTCTACACAATAGGAAGATTATGCCTGTATTTGTAAAAATGAGACAATAGATGTCTATTGTACAGAACAATGTAAAGGGTGCCATCTACTGGCAGATTGCAGAGTTTACATTGCTGGGAAGCCTGGGAAAGCAATACACAAGTAGTTTGGTTACACTGCTTGTGTGAATAAGTCACAAGTTATACATTATCGGTCAGATTTTGCTTCAGAAATCTGCCTGAATGCACATATCAACAATTGATAGTAAAGAAGAGATATCTCATGAATTACAAATTACAATTTGTGGGCCTGCTTGCAACACTCCATCATTAACACTGCAAAAAATGGTTCTTCATGCTTAATGTACTCAAGATTTTCTTGAAATTGCTGCATTTGCATATTGATTGTCTATTAAACCTGCCACTGAAAGTTAAATCCAGTACTGTAATTAATGATATGATAATTGTTAATGATTGCCAATTACCAACCTTGGAGTCCTATTCCTTCAAGCTTGTTTTTTTAAAAAAGGGCTTTGCTTTGGTCACCATGGGAGAACCATACATTAAAATAACCAAACTTACCAAATGACCATCTCCCCAAGAAGAAATTACCAACTAGGTGATGATATTTTAAATAACAAGATAGTGAAAAATGGAACTAGCTTAATTTGGGATATCTGTTTGGCATGGACGAGTTAGACCGAAGGGTCTGTTTCTGTGCTGTACATCTCTATGACTCTAGTTCTCAATCTTGGTTAGATTTAATCTTGCAAACATCCATCACAGACATCCAGTTACCGATAGATCACCTCTTTCATGCTTGCAGGATTTTGGGCTGACTATCAGTCTAAAGAAGACAAGCATCCTGAGGCACTGCCAGTTGTCTTCCTCACATAGGAAGGATGTTGTAAAACTTGGAAGAGTTCAGAAAAAATTCACAAGCATGTTGCCAGGTCTGGAGGGTTTGAGCTATAGGGAGATGCCGAATAGGCTGGGGCTGTTTTCCCTGGAGGCTGAGGGTGACCTTATAGAATTTTATAAAATCATGAGGGGCATGGATAGGATAAATAGACAAGGTCTTTTCTCTGGAGTGGAGGAGTCCAGAACTAGAGGGCATTGGTTTATGGTGAAAGGGGAAAGATTTAAAAGGGATCTAAGGGGCAACCTTTTCACAGAGGGTGCTATTATGGACTAGGCCAGACCCTTTCAAAAACATGTCAAGAAAATAGCCTAGATCCTAACTTTACTAGTTGTTTTAGGTAGGTATAAAGTGGATATTCCAGGAGAGATGCAGCTAGTCAAACCACTTGGATTTAAACAATTTATTTACAAGAGTACTGAATGAGAACAGAATTACAACCTATCTGAAAACCCAACAGATTATCCTAACTTAATGATGCTGTTTCAAATTCCTACAACAATCCCCATAAACACCCCTTGGCAAAGAAAAGGTTAAAATCAAACACATGGTTTTACAGGAGAGAAGTCAGAGAGAGGGTGGGTCAGCATGGACCTGCTTCTTTTGGGTCCAGCAGCTTCACACTGACTGCCTTCTTTCAGTGAACAGTCAGACTGCTGAAACCAAACCAAAGAAAAGCTGAGCTGGGAGAACTGGCCACTCCCTTTTCATTGTACAAGTGTTTTTTTTTAAACTTGAAAGCGTTCTCAAGTAGATCAACCCCAGACATTTTGGAGTCTCTGGCTTTACAACCTCTTGGAAAAAAAACCAAGGATAACCTAACCTTGTTAAAGTAACAGCATCATCACAGTGGTGCATCATGGAATAAACTGAGAAAGAACGTGGTGGAGTTTGGCACAATTGCAGCATTTAAAAGACATCTGGATGGGTATATGAAAAGGAAGGGTGTACAGGGATATGGGCCAAGTGTTGAAAAATGGAACTAGCTTAAGTTAGGATATCTGGTTGGCATAGACTAGTTCGACCGAAAGGTCTGTTTCTGTGCTGTACATCTCTATGACTCTAGTTCTCAATCTTGGTTAGATTTAACCTTGCAGACATCCATCGCAGACATCCAGTTACCGATAGATCACCTCTTTCATGCTTGCAAGGATTTTGGGCTGACTATCAGTCTAAAGAAGACAAGCATCCTGAGGCACTGCCAGTCATCACCATTGATGACTACGAACTCAATGCTGTCCATCAGTTTACTTATCCTGGCTCTACCATCACTGATAACTTTTCCTTCGACGCAGATCGACAAGAGGATTGGGAAAGCAGCCTCAACTCTTGTTTGCCTCCCAACGTGAGTATGGAGGAATCTCACGCTGACAGTGAAGACAAAAATGACAGTCGACAATGCCTGCATCATAAGCACATGCTGTAGGCAGTGAAACGTGGACTACATATGCCAGACAGGAGAGAAGAGTAAACACCTACCACTTGAGGAGTATCCAACCATATCCTGGACACATCCTGGCAAGACAGTGTCCAATACTCCGGTCCTATCTCGCATTGGCCTTCCCAACATGTACACTCTGCTCAGACAAATGAGACTGTGCTGGCTGGGGCCACATCCACCACATGGAGGATGGCTGCAATCCAAAGGAAATCCTTTAATGAGAGCTCGCATCTGGGAGGAGACCCACTGGGCGCCCCAGCTCCGTTACAAGGACGTCTGCATGAGGGACATGTAGGCGCTTGATATCGTTACAGAGTCCTGGGAACGTCTTGCAGCTGACCGCACAAGATGGAGAAGCGCCCTTAACCAACACCTCAAATAGGGGAAAAGAAGCAGATGAGTGCTGCAGCAGACAAGCCGGCACACAAGGAGTGCAGCAATTCTAGCAGATCAGTGACCACATACAGATGTGACCTCTGCTGTCACTCCAACATTGGTTTCTTTAGTCACAAGCGACGTTGCTTCAGGGAAGCAGAAAGCCAGAACCACAAGGATGCAACCCATGGTCAGCCATGACCAAAGGGGGCCTCACACACACACACACACAGACATCCATCATGCCTTTGGTGGAAATTCACTGAAGTGCAACAAAGGACATTACTATTACAAAACAGAATCATTGATGCAATCAATACAGATTCTGTTGAGGGTATATACAACAATTCCACTCTTTTCAACTCCACTAAATTAACTCTTTTGATTATAGTATTCAAACATATAAGGAAAACATATAAATAAAGATAGTAGAAAATAAAACATTTTAACTACTACTTAGAGACACATAGTCACACTGGCTTGGGATGGTCAACATTTCCTGTAGTTGCCTGATTTCGAAGCTACTTGGATGCTGCCTGAACTGCTGTGCTCTTCCAGCACCACTAATCCATTTCCTGTAGTTTCCTACCGCACATACACACAAAATACCTGTGCATACATTTTAGTGAACACTTCCATTATGTTTGCATGGAAACTTTTGAGTGCTTGCAGGTTCACAGGTTATAAGGATTATAAGAGTTATACTGAGACCCCAACAGGGCTGAAACTGGAAAATATGCAGAATCAGCAGCAGGTCAAAAAGGGAGGTTGAGTTTATATTGGGTTTCTTCCATAGCAGAAAATCCCACTTTAAGTGCTGTAAAGGTTAGTGACGTGATGAACTCTCTCTTTGGGAAATGTAAAATAATTGTAGGAACATTTCATTGTATATGAGAGCACTAGCCTCGGCAACAAAATTCATAAATAGTTTTGTCTCATCTGAATAAGTAAACACACAAAACAACTGGGAAGCTCCAATTTCACATGTTTTATTATGTTTGAAGAGCATTCTTAAAGTCAATGAACCTAAAAACATAAAAATAGAATTTTTTCCAGCTTACAAAAGAAATATATTAGGCAACTTCTGATGTGCGCATCAAAGCTTGGAAATATGTACAAATATGAATATGGCCATAATAGAAGTACCATCAGACTTGTTAACAGCGTAATGAAACCTAAAGTAGTTTGAAAAAGGTATTTATTCAATGCTCGCAGTTTGTTCTTTTGTTCATATAAACACCTGATTTATTTCACTGGTAGTTGTGTGGTTAAGACTTATAACCATTTCAGCTTTATGCTGCACTAAAAAGACATTCTTGAAACAATTTTGGATGAAATCCAGTTTGTGCAATTGATTTCAGCATTTCTGTAAAAAGTACAAAGTTAGTTGGTAACAGATACAATAAATTTGCTTGTTCAGTGAATTGCCTAAATATAAACAAAAAATGAAATAATATTTTTACACCGCAACAATAATAAATATACATTAAGCCCTTTGGACAGTACATTATAGGAGTGTACAATGAAGTCACAAGATTGTTCATACATTTGAGTGTTCAATCATAATGATTTTTAATTAATTTAATAGGAGATCATAGCTTCTGAATTGGTCCAGCTACCTCCAATTCAGTGGAATCATCCTATAGCATATGTAAGAGGCCATGAACAGTTAGCAGTGAATGTGCCCGGCAGTTATATCTGCAGAAACAAATCTGCATTTTAGATTTCATCATTTTCTTTCTCAGTTGAAATGAAGTCTTCACGTTTTACCCAGATTACTTCTGCTGTGGTATTTTCCACGACGCCATTAGCTCCTGCTGCAACTTTTTGCTTTGCAGTAAATACTGTTTTTGATGGTGATTTTTCTGGCGTTCTATGCATGGATAGTTTTCCATTCTCACAGAAACTATCTTTTGTGAAGCTCATTGCTTTCAGCTGCTCTTGCAAATCTTTTGACAGTGTTGAACTTTTTACTGACTGGCAGTATTCGTCATCATCACTTAGAATATCAGTCTCTTTGACATCTTCCTGTTCTTCATACTTACCAAGATCAAACTGTTCTTCCACCCAACGATCAGTATCATTGCATGTCACTGGGGACTGTGAAGATTCATTACTTTGACTACGTCCAAACAGATCATCTGCATCAATAGTAAATCTGTTCCTGGATAGTCTCTTTTTGCCTAGACTTCTGCAGGGTACTGAAACTTAGGGAAGGACAAAGATATACAGAAATTAGATGCTGCGGCACCTTGCCAAAAGCAAAATCAAAGTAATAGTCGAACAGACAAGACATTTCAACAAGCTAGATGTCAGTACAATCACAAATAAACACAGATTTACTACTCACAATATTGTTGAATAACTGTTTATGGCACATTGCTTGTGTTTTTTAGTTGCAACGTTTGCCATTTAAAATAAAAGCATTAATAACTGCATTAAAATATTATTTGGAAAAACACCTCATTAAGTATGCACACACTCATATTTCCAAAAGCCATTTCAAATCCATAGCTTTTACAAGCATAATCAATATTATGACTATACAATGTTTTCACAGAATCCCTACAGGGTGGAAGCAGCCATTCAGCCCATCGAGCCCACACTGATAGATGCTCAGGCATCCCAAACCCTATCTCTGTAACCCTGCATTCCCCATGGCTAATCCACCTCAATTACACATCCCTGGACACTACTGGCAATTTAGCAATTCACCATACCTGCACATCTTTGTACTGCAGGAGAAAACTGGAGATCGTGGAGGAAACCCACACAGATATGGAGAGAATGTGTAAACTCCATACAGTCAACCAAGGGTCGGATTGAAGCCAGATCCCTGGCATTTTGAGGCAGCAGTGCTAACCACTGAGCCACTATGTGCCTGTTTTCTATGAAATATATTGAGAATTGTGCAGTAATTACTGAGCAGAGGGGAAAGGGGGTATGTATTGTGCAACGAAACATGGGTTACACTTGTGATACACAACTGGAATGTGTGCAGGGTTTTCCGAGCTCCCACTGTGAACCTCCCAAATGAGGAGGGTAGTGGACAGTAAAGAGGTAGTAACTAAAGCCTGTAAGGAACTAGACAATGAAGTCAGTGTGACTTAGGGGAAGATTAGGCATGGAACAGTTGATAGATGCAAAAGGGATCTGAGGTGCATTTGTTTTAATGCGAGAAGTGCAGTGGGTAAGGCAGATGAACTTCAGGCTTGGATTTGTACCTACGAGTATGAGGTTATTGCTATCACTGAGACTTGGTTGAGGGAAGGGCAAGCTTGGCAACTAAATACCCCAGGAGACAGATGCTTCAGGTGGGTTAGAGAGAGAGGTAAAAGGGGTGGAGGAGTAGCAATACTGGCCAGAGAGGATATCACAGTTGTGCTGAATGAGGGCACTATGGAGGACTCGAGCAGTGAGGCAAAGGTACAAATATGGAGACAGATTATCGAAAGATGTAGGAGCAACAGGATGGTGGTGATGGGCAATTTTAATTTTCCCAACATTGACTGGGATTCACTTAGTGTTAGAGGTTTAGATGGAGCAGAATTTGTAAGGAGCATCCAGGAGGGTTTTCTATAGTATGTAAATAGTCCAATTTAGAAAGGGCCATACTGGACCTGGTGTTGGAGAATGAGCCCAGCCAGGTGGTTGAAGTTTCAGTAGGGGATAACTTTGGGAATAGTGATCACAATTCCATACGTTTTAGAATACTCATGGACAAAGACTAGCGTGGTCCGAAAGGAAAAGTGCTAATTTGGGGGAAGGCCAACTATAGCAAAATTCAACAGGAGCTGGGGAATGTGGATTGGGAGCAGCTGTTTGAGGGTAAATAGTAATATAAATGTGTATGTGGGAGGCTTTTAAAGAGAGGTTGATTACAGTGCAGGACAGACATATCACTGTGAAAATGAGGCATACAAATGGCAAGATTAGGGAACCATGGATGACAGGTAAAATGGAGACTAGCTAAGAGCAAATGGGAAGCATACATAAAGTCCAGGTGACTGAAAACAGACAAAGCTTTGGCATAATATTGGGAAAGAAGGACCAATCTGAAATGAGGAATTAAGAGGACTAAAAGGGATCACAAAATACCTTTGGCAAACAGGGTTAATGAAAATCCCAATTTGTACATAGGGAGCAAAAGGGTAATTAGAGAAAGGGCTGGCCCACTCAAGGACAAAGGAGGAACGTTATGCATGGAGTCGAGAAAATGCGTGAGTTTCTTAATATGTACTTTGCGTCGGTATTCACCGAGAAGAGGGACATGACGGGCGTTGAGGTTCGGGATAGATGTTTGATTACTCTAGGTCAGGTTGGCATAAAGAGGGAGGAAGTGGTGGACATTCTAAAAGGCATTAAGTTGGACAAATGCCCAGGTCTGGATGGGTTCTATCCCAGGTTAGTGAGAGAAGCAAGAGAGGAAAAACCTGGGGCCTTAACAGATATATTTGCAGCATCCTTGAACACAGGTGAGGTTCCAGAGGACTGGAGAATTACTAATGTTGTCCCTTTGTTTAAGAAGGGTAGCAAGGATAATCTTGGTAATTATAGACCAGTGAGCCTGACGTCAGGGAAGCTGGCGACAAAGTTGATTGATGAGACAAGGGCTGTAGATGTCATATGCATGGACTTCTGTATGGTGTTTGATAAGGTTGTCCATGGTAGGCTGATGGAGAGAAAGTGAAGTCGCATGGGGTCCAGGGTGTAATAGGATAGAGAACTGGCTGGGTAACAGGAGACAGACAGTAGTAGTGGAAGGGAATTTCTGAAAATGGAGAACTGACCAGTGGTGTTCCATAGGAACCCGTGCTAGGACCACTGTTGTTTGTGATATACATAAATGATCTGGAGGAAGGTATGGGTGGTCTGATTGCAAGTTTGTAAACGACACTAAGATTGGTAGTGAAGGTCACTGTCAGAGAGCGCAGCAGAATGTAGATAGATTGGAGAGCTGGGCAAATGCAAGATGATGCACAATTCTAGAGCGAACTCTAAAATTGGTAAATGGAACCGTACAATATGGTAAACGGAAAAGTCCTGGGGACAATTTCTATACAGAGGTCTGCGCATTTATTAGGTCCATTGTACCCTGAAAGTGGCAACGCAGGTCGATAGAGTGGTCATGAAGGCACAGGGCATGCTTTTCTTCATCGGATGGGGTACTGACTACAAGGCTTGGCATGTCATGTTATAGTTGTATAGGGCTTTGCTTTAGCCACATTGGAATACTGCGTATAGTTCTGGTCGCCACGTTACCAAAAGGATGCAGATGCTTTGGAGAGGGTGCAGAGGAGGTTCATCAGGATGTTGCCTGGTATGAAGGGCACTAGCTATGAAGAAAAGTTGAACAGATTAGGATTATTTTCATTAGAAACATGGAATTTGAGTGCTTCCATAGATAGTAAGGGTGGATAGTAAAAAGCTTTTTCCCCCAGAGTGGGGGACTCAATTACTAGAGGTCACTAGTTCAAGTTGAGGGGGAAAAGTTTAAGGGAAATATGTGTGGAATGTTCTTTACGGAGAGGGTGGTGGGTGCTTGGAACATGTTGCCAGAGATGGTGGTAGAGGCAGACATGATTATGTCATATAAGATACATCTGGACAGATATATGAATGGGCAAAGAGCGGAGGGATACAGATCCTTGGAAAATAGGCAACAGATTTAGATCGAGGACTTGGACTGGCACAGGTTTAGAGAGCTGTAGGGCCTGTTCCTGCGCTGCAATTTTCTTTGTTCTTAACTCCAGTGAGACAACATAACAGATGTTAGATTGTTTCTTCCTGATTTGAGGCAGAGTAGGGAAACCATGCCAGGAAATTCTCTCTTACAATATTTATTAAAACACCGTTATTTTACATCCTGCTTTGAAGAATGACTTCATTTTGCACAATCATTGATAAATAATTATTGAAAATATAGCATATAAATAAATTAATTTTTAACACATCCCTAAGCAGTAAGTAGTATGCAGAAACAAGAGCAAAGATTATGAAAAATTGATTAAAAACTTAAGAAATGTTAGCAGGATTAGGTCACCTTGCCCTTCAGACATACTGAAACCATTTCATATGATTATGACCTTTGACTCCAATTTCACTTTCCCACCTGTCTCCTTCATCTCTCCTTGATTGTCCAGCAAGATCTCGTGAAATAGTATCTATTATTTTTGAAAACATTCCCCTCCATCCAATGGAAATGAATTGTTACTTGTAGATTTACAATTGTCTAACATGTCACAAGCTTATTTGCCATTTGACTTTTCCCACATGGGTTCATGTTTCTATTCATTTCAACTATTCATTTTATCACGCATGTTCTCAATTTATATTGTTATTACTGAATCAATTCACATACCCCATTGAGTTATGACGTTGATTTTTGTTTTAAAGTTCCACAATTACTGGTTCTATCTTAAAATGAGAACTTCTTTTAAAAACAACTGGTTAAACGAGGTCAAAAAATCCTGATTTTTTTTTGGAACTGGTTCATAGTTAAGGAACAAAGAAGCATTAGGAAATTATTTTCATAAATATGAAATTATACACTGGCACAAGAGAGGAACATTTTGTAACATGTAATAGTGTGAATGATACTTTTGAAACAGCTCTGACCCCGATGGTTCTTACCAGCTCGATTCACTACTGGCCTTGCTCCTTTCAATGCACATAGTCGCTTTCCCCCAAAAGGAATGTATTGCTGAGACTGTGGCAAACTTTCAGTTTTTAGAAGCTGCCTTCGATGTTTATCACGTAATATGGACTGAACTGCCTTGATAATATCCCGTTTATTCTCAGGAGTACTGAAAATTTTCAGAAAGGTCGACATCAGAGGAAGATAATTCTGAAAATATTTTTTTAAATGATGCTGAAAATGTTTAATAAATCAGACAAGAGTAACAACCAGCTACCTGCTACAGAAGTGAAAGTTTGTCTCTGGTCTTCCTTCTGACTCAGATTTTGTGTGAATTATTTCAAAGACACAATCGGTCTCAACATCTAGAGACAAAAGCACATAGAAGTATTACGAAATATAACTGCAGGAGGCAAAATTTAATATTGATAGGGTTAGCATTATTTAACATACATAATTGCAGGGCCTCCTAGTACTACAAGAAGAAAAGTCAGGGCAATTTTAAACATCAAAGACAATGGCATTCAATCACCTCAAATCTGATTTAATTAGTAATAGTAAAAATTAGCAATAACTTGTTGCTGTCTGTGTAATTTTAGTATCTGTCAGTCAACTGAACTCCTAAAAGTGTGCAAGTTTTTATGTCCTAAATATGGACAACAATTCATTCACAAAAGTAAATTATATGCTACCAAACTACTGAAAATGGATGAGTTATTTACTTTAAGTAAGAGTTCAGCCTCATTCTATAGGAAAATCCTCACTTTCCAACACTGGAAGTGAGTGGTACAGAAAAGTTATTTCAGTCTACACAGGGCGAGTTGAAATTCCACATGCTGTAAAAATGAATACAGCCTTCATTGTAGTATATCTCACAAATAATTTCACAAAACAGAAATAGTGTGTATTAACAGTGCTAAGTAACATAGCAAAGAGTACAGGCCAAAGATACTGGACTGGATTTTCCAATGGTCAGACATTTATTATTCCAGAGTGACCCCCTTTTGCCAGTCCTGAACCCCCTGTTATCCTGATCTGCCTTTTCTCATGACCACTGATTAGGGCAGAACCTCCCCTAACTTACTCCCACTTTTATTCTTCCTTCAGGAGCCAATTTAGCTCTGCCACGTCCCCACCCAGAAGCTGGAATCCTCTCCCCCACCATTGGACTCAGCTCTTCCTCAAACTTCCAAACTCCCCTGTGAACCAATGACCCAATATTTCTCACCCACTCCAACATACCTTAATCACTGCATCAATTATTTGGCACACTTGCCAAAATTCCATAAGAAATAGGAACAGGAGTAGGCTGTTCGCCCCCTCCATCCTACTCGGTCACTCAATAAGATCATGGCAGATCTGACATTCCTCACATCCACTTTCCTGCCCTTTTCCCATAACTCTTCATTCTCTAGTGATCAAAGATTCATCTATGTCAACTCAAAATAAACACAAGGACTCTGATCCCACAGCTGTCTGTGGCAAAGAGTTACAAAGACTCTCAACCCTCAGAGAAGAAATTGTCCTCATCTCAGTCTTAAATTAATGCCCATTTGTGCTGAGGCTCGATCTCAGAGTCCCAGACTCTCCCATGATGGGAAACATTCCCTCAGCATCCTGTATGTTTCAATGAGATTACCTTTCATTCTTCTATAACTCCAGTGAGTAGAGTCCCAACTTGATTATTCTTTATTAATAAAACAATCCCTCCATACCAGGGATCATCTCATGAACCTTCTCTGAACTTCCTCCAATGAAGTAGTTTGTTTCCTTAAGGAAGGGGACAAAGACTGTTCACAATACTCCAAATATGGTCTCAGCAGTATCTTGTACAGTTGCAATAGACGTGTTTACTCTTGTACTTCAACACCCTTGAAATATGGGTCATCGTATCGTATCTTTGGGGTCCTGAAGGGAGAGGGTGACCAGCCTCAAGTCATTGTCCATGTAGGTACCAATGACATAAGCAGAAAGAGGGATAGGGATGTAAGGCAGGATTTCAGGGAGCTAGGGTGGAAGCTGAGAGCTAGAACAAACAGAGTTATCATCTCTGGATTGTTATCCGTGTCACGTGATAGCAAGGCAAGGAATAGGGAGAGTTTAGTTTAGTTTACGTTTAGTTTAGCGATGGAAAGGGATAGGTACATGCCACAGGTCAAGAGTTATTGATGGGGCAAGGGCAATTATAATGCAATTAGGCAAGAATTAGGATGCATAGAATGGGGTAGCAAAATGTAGGGGATGCAGACAATCAAAATGTGGAGCTGGTTTCGGGAACAGATATTGCGTGCCCTTGATAGGGATGTCCCTGTCAGGCAGGGAGGAAGTGATAAGGTAAGGGAACCGTGGTTGACAACAGAAACTGCATCTCTTGTTAAGAAGAAGAAGGAGGCTTATGTGTTGATGAGGCAAGATGGTTCAGATGAGGCGATGGAGAGTTAAAGATCAGCAAGGAAGGATTTAAAGAGAGAATTAAGAAGAGCAAAGAGAGGACACGAGCAGCCTTTAGCAAATAGAATAAAGGAGAACCCTAAAGCTTTCTATCGGTACGTGAGGAATAAAAGGATGATTCGGGTACGAATTGGGCCAGTCAAAGACAGAAGTGGGAAGCTGAGTGTGGACCCTGTAGAGATCGGAGTGGTGCTAAATGAACATTTCTCATTGGTATTCACTCAGGAAAAGAGAAAATTGTATAGGAGAAACATGAGGTAAGAGATATTAGACTAGAAAGGATCGAGGTTAGTTACACACAGGTGCTATCAATTCTGGAAGGTGTGAAAGTAGACAAGTCCCCTGGGCTGGATGGGATTTATCAGAGGATTCTCTGGGAAGCTAGGGAGGAGATAGCAGAGTGTTTGGCTTTGATATTTGAGTTGTCATTGTCTACAGGTTTAGTACCTGAGGACTGGAGGATTGCTAATGTTGTGCCCTTGTTCAAGAAGGGCAGCAGAGATGACCCAGGTAATTATAGACCAGCGAGCCTTACGTCTGTTGTAGGAAAGGTTTTGGAAAGGATTATGAGAAATAAGATTTATAATCATCTAGCAAGCAACAACTTGATTTCAGATAGTCAACATGGTTTCGTCAAGGGCAGGTCATGTCTCACAAACCTCTGAGTTTTTTGAGAAGGTGACTAAGCATGTAGATCAGAATAGGGCAGTTGACGTGGTATACTTAGACTTCCGTAAAGCCTTTGATAAGGTTCCACATGGTAGACTGATGGAGAAAATGCAGAAGCATGGAATTGAGGGTGATTTAGCAGTTTGGATTAGAAACTGGCTTTCTGGAAGGCGGCAGCGAGTGGTGGTTAATGGAAAATATTCAGCCTGGAGTCCAGTTACTAGTGGTGTGCCACAAGGATCTGTTTTAGGACCACTACTGTTTGTCATTTTTATAAATGACTTAGATGCAGGCATAGGTGGATGGATTAGTAAGTTTGCAGACGACACTAAAGTCGGTGGAGTAGTGGACAGTTTGCAAGAACGTTACAGGTTGCAGGGGGACTTGGATAAACTGCAGAACTGGGCTGAGAGGTGGCAAGTGGAGTTCAATGCAGCTAAATGTGAGCTGATGCACTTTGGGAAGAATAACAGGATGGCAGAGTACTTGGTCAATAGAAAATTCTTGGTAGCGTGGATGTGCAGAGGGGTCTTGGAGTCACCCAGGTGGATAGTGCTGTTAAGAAGGCATACAATGTGTTAGGTTTCACTGGTAGAGGGATTGAGTTCCGGAATCGCAATATCATGCTGCAACTATACAAAACACTGGTGCGACCACACTTGGAATATTGTATACTGTTCTGGTCGCCCCATTACAAAAAGGATTTAGAAGCATTGGAAAAGGTGCAGAGGAGATTTACCAGGATGTTGCCTGGTCTGAAGGGAAGGGCTTATGAGGAAAGGCTGAGAGACTTGGGTCTGTTCTCATTGGAAAGAAGAAAGCTAAGGGGGGATTTGATAACAACATACAAGATGATCAGAGGATTAGATAGGGTAGACAGAGAAAGACTTTTTCCTAGGATGATGACGTCAGCTTGTACGAGAGGGCATAACTACAAATTGAGGGGTGATAGATTTAAGACAGATGTCAGAAGCACCTCAGAGTGGTAAGGGTGGACCCTGTAGAGATCGGGGAGGTGCTAAATGAACATTTCTCATCGGTGTTCATGTCCTATCTACTCAGGTAGTCAACTCAGCTATATTAGGGAGATTTAAACAATCCTTAGATAAGCACATGGATGATTTTGGGATAGTGTAGGGGGATGAGCTGAGAATAGTTCACAGGTCGGCGCAACATCGAGGGCTGAAGGGCCTGTTCTGCCCTGTATTGTTCTATGTTCTATTCCACTGGCCTTCCTGGTTACCTGCTGCACCTATGGCTAGCTTTCTTTGTTTCATACACAAGTAGACTTATGTCCCTTTGTGTTGCAACTTTCTGTAATTTCTCTCCATTTAAATAATGTTCTGTTCTCTTGTTCACTTTTCAAAATTAACAATTTTGCATTTTTCCACATTATACGCCATTTGGCAATTTTTAGCTCACTTACTTAATCTATCAATGTCTCTCTGTAAACTCTCACAATCTGCCATACTTACTATTTTACTGTTGTCTGCTAATCTGTTAACAGTACATTCGCTTATTTCCTCCAAGTCATGTTAACATATTGTAAACAGCTGCAGTCCCAGCATTATTCTATGTGGAACCCAATGGAATCTGGTTACCAACCTGAGGAAGAACCCCTTATCCCCATTCTCTGTTTTCTCCCTGGGAACCAATTCTCTCTCATGCCAATATACTACCTCCAACACAGTGTACCCTTAGCTTATGATTTAACCTTTTGTGGGGTACCTTGTCAAACATCTTCTGGAAGTCCAAGTACAACTTTGTCTGCTCTGGTTGAGACCTCCTTGAAAACTTCTCATAAATCAGACACAATTTCCCTTTCATGAAGCCATGCTGCCTCTGCTTAATCAGCTTATGATTTTCCAAATGTTCTGCTATTACTTCCTTAATAATTGATTTCAATACTTTTCCAACAATAGATGCTAGGTTAACCAGCTCATAGTTACCCACTTTTTGCCTCCCTTCCTTTTTGAATAGAGGTGTCACATTAGCAGTTTTGCAGTCTTTGGGGTGTTTCTCCAGAATCCAATGATTTTTTGTTAAATTTCAACCAATGCATCCACTGTTCTCTGTAGCTTCCTTTTTTAGAATCCTAGGGTGCAGCCAGGGGGATTCAAGTACCTTTAACCCCATAAGCTTGTCTAATACTCCTTCTTTAGTGGTGGTAATGGTACTTGATTTCCTCCCCTGCATTCTTGCTTAAAATGTTTGACAAGACCATTTCAAATATTGAAGAGAATAGCATTAAGGCTATTCTGCGTTATCTGCAAAAAAGGTGAAACAAATGAAAGGGCCAAAGGAAAACTGAACATTGCTCATGCGAACGAGTTCACAAGAAATTTGTGTTTGACTGTCAGAGTAGGTTTCTATGGATTGCCACAGCACAAAAATACCATTATGTTGGGTGCATACCAGTTTTTTTTCCCCCAAAAGTATATAAACAAAAGTTTCCAAATTCACAGAAACAGCCTGGCCAAACCCCCATGAGGAATGTGAAAGAGTTAAGCAAAATAATTTTGACACTGGGCATTGAAAGCTGACTTCAAGTGCTCAGAATGATCATTCTCTTGAAACAATTTAAAAGTTTCTGTCATTAAAACCAATGTTGAAAAGTAAAGAACCGATCCATTAAACTAAACACTTTTTCTATCACCTTTGTAAACTCTTTAAGGATAAATGATAGGAGAGTTAAAGGAAAGGTTAAAAAAAATGGTTAATCGGGATAGTCTTAAGAGCTCATCCTCAGATTAGATAGTACTGGGTGGAGGTGAAAACCGAAAACTACAATAAAATCGGATACCTTCTTTCAGAATGCAAGAGAAGTTGCAAGAAGTGTGAGACCTATAGCAACTTGCAAGAATTAGTCCGAAAAGGGAACTTGAAACAAAAATATCACACATCAAATTGTAGACCCCCAGTTGTAGTTGAACTAGAGGTGGAAACTCCAGACTTCGGCTAAGGTAAATAGGTTAGATGAGAGATATGAAAGGATCACAGAATCACATAATACAGAAGGGGCCCTTCAGTCCATTGATTTTTAATTGACAAAAATATTACTCTAAATCTACACGAGTCCCACTTTCCAGCACTTAACCCATAGTTGTGAATGCTATAACATTCAGAGTGCTCGTCCAAACTATTAGAAGGTTGAGAGGTTTCCCACGGCATCTACCTTCTCAGGCAGCACATTCCAGACCCCAACCACGCGGAGTGAAAAATGCTTTCCTGAAATTCCTTTTCAACCTCCTGTCTTTCACCTTTGAAGTATATGCCCTTTTGCACTGACCCTTCAACTAAGGGGAACAGCTGCTTTCTATTCACCCTTTCCATGCCCCTCAATCTTTACATCACTCAGGTACCTATTCAGGTTTCTCTGTTCTTAAGAAAACAATCCAAGCGTGCCCAGCTTCTCTTCAGTGCTAAACTGGTACATCCTAGGTATAATCCTGGTAAGTCTCTGCACCCCCTCTAGTGCAATTGTATACTTCATCTTGTGTGGTGACCAGAAGAGCACACAGAACTCCAGTTGTAGCCTAACCAAAGTCCTGTACATAAGGGCAAGTATCCAATATGCCTTCATAATTACCCTACGAACTTGTCCTACCACATTTAAGGAATTGAGTTCAAGCCTCTAAGATCCCTCTGTCACTTCGAGCTTCCTAGTGCCCAGCCATTTGTTGAACATAGAGCATTACAGCGCAGTACAGGCCCTTCGGCCCTCGATGTTGCGCCAACCTGTCATACCAATCTGAAGCCCATCTAACCAACACTATTCAATGTACGCCCATATGCTTGTCCAATGACGACTTAAATACATTTAAAATTGGCAAATCTACTACTGTCGCAGGCAAAGCATTCCATACCATTACTACTCTGAGTAAAGACTACTGCCTTATCATGTTACTTCTTCCAAAATGCATCACCTCACTAATCAGGGTCAAGTTCCATCTACTACTGATCTGCTCATCTGACCAATCATCTTTATCCTGAAAACTAGGACCTTCTTCCTCAATGTCAACCACTCAGCAAAACGTTACAACGTCAGCAAAATTACTTACAACATCACCACCACCACCTCCCCCCCACCCCACTGTCCCCAACATTCTCAACTACTTTGTCGATATATATCAGGGACCCAATAAGAGCATTGATGCCTGTTCTATGCCACTAGACTCCAGCCTCTAGTCACAAACACTCTGTGTCCAAACAACTCATCAATTTTGGATCTAATTTACCAAATTATCTTGGATCTCAAATATTTTTATACTTTCTTAAAATCAGTCACTCATCTGGGACCTTGTCAAAGGCTCTGTTGAAATCCATATTAACTATGTCACCTGCCCTACCCTCATCTACACACTTGGTCACCTCCTCAAAAAAAATTAATCAAGGTTTTTATCAAAAAGGATAATTTAACTTGCGTTCAAGATGGACTTAGTTTTGCCTCCAGGGAATACAATGAAAGTCCAAATGGTACAAAATACGATAAGTGCAGTGTATATCTTGGTTTAACTGCACAAAGTGCCCTTGGCCCATGCTTCTTCAACTTCTTCATCAACAACTTTCCCGCTATCTTAAGGTCAGAAATAGGAATTTTTGCTGATGATTGCACAAATGTTCAACACCATTCACAACTCAAGATATTGAAGCAGTCTATGTCTAAATGCAAGGAGGCCTGGACAATATCCAGGTTTCAGCTGACAAGTGGCAAGTGACATTGCAATGATCAGCTCCAACAAGACAGAATCTAACCATCGCTTCTCAACATTCAATAGCATTTCCATCACTGAATATACCACTATCAACATCCTGGGGAATACCATTGAACAGAAAATGAACGAGACTAATCATATAAATATTGAGACTACATCAGTGTCTAGGAATCCTGCAATGAATAACTCACCTCTTAACTACCCAAACTTGCCTTGATGAGTGCTATTCGTAAAACACTTGAAGCTTGACACCATCCAGAACAAAGCAGCCCAATTGATTGGCATGACATCCACAAACGTTCACTCCCTCCACCATCAATGCTCAGCAGCAGCAATGTGTATCATCTACAAGATGCACTGTAAAAATTTCCCTTTGGCAGCACGTTGAAAACATGTGATCATGGCAAGCTAGAAGGAAAGGGCAGCAGATACATGGGAACACCACCAGCTGCAAGGTTCTTTCCAAGCCACTCACCAACCCAATTTAGAAATATATTGCCATTCCTTCAATGTCGCAGGGTCAAAATCATGAAATATCCTCCCAACAGTATTTCGGTCTTCCTAAATCAAATAAACTGCAACAGTCCAAGGTGACAGCTCATCACTGCTTTCTCGAGGCCATGTCTACTTATTTATTGTCAAGTATATTGTTACAAAATACAGTATAAACTGTCGCAGAGTGTCACCACTCTCCAGCGTCATCGTTAAAGACCCAAGAAAAATAAATCAAAACTTAGATCACAAGAGGTAGAAAAATAAATAGAGTGTGTAACTATGCAATCCTTCTTGTTAAGTGCTCAGTCATGGGCCATGAGCCTGGTGACCAGTCACAAGTTACCTTTGCTGTGTCACCGCCTCTGGAACAACAGTCACCACTCTTCAGCGCCTTCCCACTTCCAGTGATGCCCCTGCCACTACAAGCCCTCACTGGACCTCTCCACTGATGCCACCATGTACCACATGTCTTAAACTCAACTCCCCCAGAGGCATGAAGTCCACTTCAGGCACCCCTAGCCTATGCAGCTGCTGCTGATGCCACAAGATCTCGTACTGGGCCCAAATGTGCCTCCACCGCCTTTGTAAATCTGTGCTGGACGCAAATGCCACATTCACTATCAGTCTCTTGTGTCAAAAGCCTCACTGAAGTCCAAGTAACCCTCGTCTATACGCCTAGTCAGCTCTTTGAAAAATTCAATCAATCATATCTTCTACACTCTGACTTAAAGGAAAGCTCTTCTAGATGTATTAAGGGTTCTGCTCCCTCTGAACCTTGTACATGTTTCCAGTTAATGTTGGGGAAGCTGACCACCATTACCTTAAGGGTTATAGAGTCATAGAGATGTACAGCATGGAAACTGATCATTCAGTCCAACCCCTCCATGCCGACCAGATATCCCAACCCAATCTAGTCCCACCTGCTAGCACCCGGTCCATAACCCCCCAAACCCTTCCTATTCATATACCCATCCAAATGCTGCTTAAATGTTGCAATTGTACCAGCCTCCACCACATCCTCTGGCAGCTCATTCCATACACGTACCACCCTCTGCGTGAAAAAGTTGCCCCTTGGGTCTCTTTTACATCTTTCCCCTCTCACCCTAAACCTATGCCCTCTAGTTATGGACTCCCCGACCCCAGGGGAAAGACTTTGTCTATTTATCCTATCCATGCCCCTCAGGAAAGTGAATGTGAGGAATGCTGGATCAGCCAGGATCAGGCTTGAAGGGCCGATCAGCCGGCTACTGTTCATATTTCTGATAGGCTCATTACATTTCCATTTCTGTGAAATGTGCCTCCATTTATGTCATTCTCTTCATGCTGGTATACAACCCTGTGGTAATTCTGTGCCCTTGCCCTGGTACTTTCTTCTTCTTTTAGGTTGGGCAATAAATACTGGCCCAGCCAGATGCCACATTAACATTACACTAATGACCAGACACCAATAATTTATTTTAAACAAGTGAGACGTAAGAAGTAACTTCTCATATGGATCAACGGTAGTAGGGGTTGTTCAGAAATAACTTGGTGAATGGATTTGACTGGATTCAGGATTACAACTTTGTTCACAATCATTGGAAGCCCATGGAAAGTAAAAGAGATGGAACAGTTACAAGAACAAGTTCCAGATATTTTTCCATTTGTGGTGACAAGAGAAGTGGCTAAACAAAGTCTATCACCAGAAGTCAAAGTAATAGGCAGATGTTAGATAGCTGAAATGTTCCTTAAGGACGAGGCTTATTTCAAACTAAGTATTTGGCAGATCTACATTAATTGAGGTTCAGAAAGCAGATCCCAAATTAAGTAAAGTTCACACTGACAGCTAACACTGAAATTGAGGCTCAAAGAATACTGGTGTGTTATTTGTTTAAAAAGATCTGTGAATGGAAATTTATGGCTGTTGATCAGACAGTGGTACCACCCAGATACTGTCAGGACATATTGTTTTCATGTAATGCTCACAATCTATGGCAGGACCTGTAGAAATATGGAAATTTCCAACAATCTTTGCGCATTTGTGACAACTCTGGGAAGAGTAGGGCTTAACATCCAGCACTACTCCAGTAAACTGTGCCATAGCTTAAACCATCTGGAGCAAAACACTCCAAAATGTAAAATGTCATCTCAAGGAATTTAAATTTTCTGCTGTCACCACTTTCTACAGTGAGTTTCTTGCTTTGACGTGCGCACCCAAGTTCACATTGCATTTATTCATCTGAGAAGCTGAGGTTGTTCAACACGCTTCAAATTTTCTTCAGTGCAGACAAGAGGTGAATTATGTGAGGTTGCATAGACTCTGTTTTTCCTTCTAGGTGTAGACAGTCTTGTTGAAAACTGGTAAAATAAAATATTTACCTAATTGGAACACTCAATCTTAAAAGCAAAGTGGAAGTGATATTAAAACATTGGTTTGCCCCACATTGGTCCGCCCCACATTGGTCCAGTACATCATTGATACAGCTTAGCACTTCTTGGAAAGTTCACTTCATACATGTTAATACAAAATATTATTTACATACCTGTGGTTGCAACTGATCGAATCTGCAGTGCTCGAGTTGGAATCATATGACGAAATCTGAAAGGATCTCGATCATCTGAGACCGATACTCTCTGAGAAATGTTTCCCTATTTGTAAAATAAAAGATGATATTTTATGCTGGAATTTTACTAGAAACAAGACATTTTGGAAAAGTAAATGCGGGTAATTGATTTGTTTGTTTAGTAACTGCTCCAAATTATGATTTATATAATAGATGCTAAAGTAAAATTGAGCAATTTAAAAGAAACACAGGCTTACATCGTAACGCCAGTACTGCCTGTTTAAAATAATCTTTCCTACTTTGTTTTTAAGAAGAATAACTATAGAATTTCTCAGTTTACACATTAAAGACTATCAGCTTTCCAATCATTTGTAAGCTTCAGATCACAATTTTTAGTACTTTTAGTAGTTAAACATCAGGTAGCATGTCTTTTGCTGCAGTGATACTGCATATCCTTCATAAATATAAAACCTGGCTTTGGTCCTCTTCTGAACTTGAATCAATATGGTCTTTTTCTAACTGTGTAATAATCAAAATGAAAATATTGCAAAAACATTCTGTCCCAGATCATATTAGAATCAAAAACTGAATTTTAAAGCTTTCTCTTACCATTTGTGAAACAGACACATTGGTCAAAAGTGTGTTTCGGGTTTGCTTCACATAAAACAGCACTGTTTTGCAAACTAGTCCCAGATCTAATTGCGACTGATTACAATTCAGTATTTTCGCCATTTATATTTGAGCAAAACACCAAAACATTGTCTTACCACAAACTAAAGTGATTTCATGTTCATTGGTCACAACCAAATAAAAATTATTTTATTTGAACCATTTCATATCTTTGAATGTTTAACAATTTCATAAATTTAATACAAAATTAAATAGCTCATAAAACCAAATGTGTCTTGGTCATTTTAAGATAGAAAACCTACCAATTTCCTTTTCTGCTTGAAACCGTCCTTATACACAAGAACAACTGCAGTTTTGAACACTGGAAAGTAAAATGAAAAATAAATCATGCAGCGCTCCAAAACCTTGTGTATTGAAGTTCTTTTCCTGCACTTATTAAGCCACTCCTGCAAAAATGCAAAGTGGTTTTATGCGTATACTATCATAGAATTTGTGGATGAATGCAGATTACTTTGGATATTAGATGTAAAAAGTTTAAAACTCCTTTCTGAGTTTCCAACAATTCGGTATAAATTTAGCAATTTATACAGATTTGCACTTCTGAAACCTAAACACAATAAACCACGAAACTGGAACATACCAAATGCTGCCAATTCAGGATCTTTCTTACACTTCCCAAAGGATGTGGGAGGATTTAGCCAAGTAACTGTGGAATGGAGAAGAAGGTCTCCCATTGAAAGGTCCACAACCTATAAATGAAGGTGACATTGATATATATATATAATTATTGATACGAAATATACTTATATTTCATGTCTGCATGTCTTATATTTCAAATCTTATAGAGGACTATGGTTCTGGAAAATTTTGGATTCTGATTCATTTTCCATAATCCTAAATTAGCAATTGCATTTAATTGCAGATTATAAAATTAATTATTTAGGACAATTAAATATATGACTACTGTTACAGATGCCTTAAATTTTACTTTTGATTGCCCTATTATGTAATAATGTTTGACTAGCTGATCATTTTCATTAAAAGCAAGTTTGCATTTTCTTTGGAAATGTTTACAAAGACACAAATTTTGAAAATAAACAGTTGCCAGTATTTGTTACTGAAACACAGATGAGCCAACAGCATGTAGTGAAGAAATGGTACCTTGTGAATGGTAAATTACCATAAGATGCAAGTTATTATTGCCACTTGCATCTCCACTATTAGCATTATGAAAATAGCTTCTAAAACTTAACCTCTGCATGATTCCCATGAGGTTGGCTTATTTTAATTATACATTAACTATACATTAAACATGCCATTGAAAGTCCCTTTATAACAACATGATACCTGATAACAATTGTCATTCAACCTCTCCTGCACATAGAGTGAACAGGAGTGCCAGTCCTTAGTTAGTGATTTGATGTTTGAAGATTTTAAAATGTGAAAATTTAATTTTTTTGCAAATATCTTACTTTTTATTTCTGACTTTTAACCTCCCTTAAAGCAACTTTTTGTTACCACTATTTATTTTTTCTATCAAACTAACAGAGTTAGCCATTCCAGGAAATCCTGGAGGAGAAAGTGAGGACTGCAGATGCTGGAGATCAGAGCTGAAAATGTGTTGCTGGAAAAGTGCAGCAGGTCAGGCAGCATCAAAGGAACAGGAGAATCGATGTTTTGGGCATGAGCCCTTCTTCAGGAATGAGGAAAGTGTGTCCAGCAGGCTAAGATAAAAAGGTAGGGAGGAGGGACTTGGGGGAGGGGCATTGGAAATGCGATAGGTGGAAGGAGGTCAAGGTGAGTGTGATAGGCCGGAGTGGGGGTGGGGGCGGAGAGGTCAGGAAGCAGATTGCAGGTTAGGAAGGTGGTGCTGAGTTAGAGGGTTGGGACTGAGACAAGGTGGGGGAGGGGAAATGAGAAAACTGGAGAAATCTGAATTCATCCCTTGTGGTTGGGAGGGTTCCTAGGCGGAAGATGAGGCGCTGGACCATAGTAGGTAAAAACAATGACTGCAGATGCTGGAAACCAGATTCTGAATTAGTGGTACTGGAAGAGCACAGCAGTTCAGGCAGCATCCAAGTAGCTTCGAAATCGACGTTTCGGGCAAAAGCCCTTCATCAGGAATAAATGCTTTATTCCTGATGAAGGGCTTTTGCCCGAAACGTCGATTTCGAAGCTACTTGGATGCTGCCTGAACTGCTGTGCTCTTCCAGCACCACTAATCCAGAAGCTGGACCATAGTAGTCACTTTGCTTACTCCCCAACTTGACCAATTTCTCTGTGAAGTGCCTTGGGGTGTTTTATACATAAAATCTTTATGCAAGTGCAAATTGATGTTCCATTGGGATATTTTCAATCACTCTGTTTGGATGTGGTGTGACACATCACTGGAGCAGGTGCGTCTTGAACTTGGGCCTTCTAGCTCAAAGACAGTGGTGTTAACACTGGATTACAAGTACCTTTAAAATTAGGCTCCACCAAGATTTGAACTGGGATTGATGGATTCAGAGGGCAGAGTGCACACGATCACATCATGGAACGCAAAACTTTGATGCTTCCTTAGTAAAGAGGATGAATGAAAGCAGCTAACAGCAATGAACATAAAGTAGGGGTTATGGATAATATAGTTGTCGTAAAAGTTTAATCTTGGGGTCTTGGCATGACCAGATCAATTTTGTTTTAAATAAGTCGTTTGTTGTCTCCAAATTTCATTTCAAAACTTTTGAAAATAACAAACATTTCACTGTAATCAATTAATAGCATAGCTTTGCTTTTCCTTCAATCTTTGATCATTTAGACTCAGTACAATTCACCAGTAGTGGTGCAGGCGAAGGAAAGTAACAAATTTTCATTTTCTAATTACAAATTTGTTGGTATTAACATTTTCTCATACTCAGATAATGTTTTTTTATTTTGTCCAGTAACACCAACAAATGTCACTCTGCTTCAGCATGTTTGCTGCTGAAATCTTCATCACGCTTTTATCACTAGACTAAACTATCTCAAATTTAAAAGTCACAACACCAGGTTATAGTCCAACAGGTTTATTTGGAAGTTCTAGCTTTCTGAGCGCTGATCCTTTATCAGGCAGCTACCTGACAAAGAAGCAACACCTTCGAAAGTTAGTTCTTTGAAATAAATCTGTTGGACTATAACCTGGTTTTGTGAGATTTTTAACATTGTCCACCTACACCTCCACATGATAAATATTTCAAAAAATGCTTGATCATACAAACTTTTACAGCCAATGTTTTCAGTCACTCAGTTCCTGATCATCACCCATTCATACAGTCACTCAGTTCCTGATCATCACCCATTCATACAGTCACTCAGTTCCTGATCATCACCCATTCATACAGTCACTCAGTTCCTGATCATCACCCATTCATACAGTCACTCAGTTCCTGATCATCACCCATTCATACAGTCACTCAGTTCCTGATCATCACCCATTCATACAGTCACTCAGTTCCTGATCATCACCCATTCATACAGTCACTCAGTTCCTGATCATCACCCATTCATACAGTCACTCAGTTCCTGATCATCACCCATTCATACAGTCACTCAGTTCCTGATCATCACCCATTCATACAGTCACTCAGTTCCTGATCATCACCCATTCATACAGTCACTCAGTTCCTGATCATCACCCATTCATACAGTCACTCAGTTCCTGATCATCACCCATTCATACAGTCACTCAGTTCCTGATCATCACCCATTCATACAGTCACTCAGTTCCTGATCATCACCCATTCATACAGTCACTCAGTTCCTGATCATCACCCATTCATACAGTCACTCAGTTCCTGATCATCACCCATTCATACAGTCACTCAGTTCCTGATCATCACCCATTCATACAGTCACTCAGTTCCTGATCATCACCCATTCATACAGTCACTGACCTACACTGCCTCCTTATTAGTTACATTCCCGTTTTAAAACTTCAACTCATGTTTTCCTGTTTACCATGGCCTTGCCCTTCCCAATCCCTGCAATCCCTCGAGATAGCAACCTTGCAATGGCCTGGGTTCACCTAATTCTGGTCACTTGAGCAGCAACAAGCTTAAGTGCTCCAGTCTAGAGTGTGGTGCTGGAAAAGTTCAGCAGGTCAGGCAGCATCTGGGGAGCAGGAAAATCGACGTTTCGAGCAAAAGCCCTTCATTAGGAGGTAGAGACCATCCCTTCTGCTGTCTAGAACACAAGATTTGGAATTTGCTGTGAACCTTCTCAGTTCCCTTTCCTTTTTTCAAGGCACTATACTTAACCTACCACTTTGATAAAGCATTCAGTTTATAATGTCACTGTGACGTGCCTTGTGATGTTTTACTACATAAAAGGCAATATTAAAAAAGCTGGTGGTTTTTGTTGATGATATTATTTACTTTCCCATTATACATGTCTAGAAAAATGTTGATATGTGCAGGCTTAATACATTGCTTAACAGAAGGAACATTTCATTGTATCTCCCTCTAAATGTATGTCAAATTATCCATCTATACCCACTTAAATGACTTCAGTCTCAGTTAATGTAATACCTCATTACAAATAATAACAAAGTTAGAGGACTTTCAGAAGATCATTTTGCAGTGGCCCAAGGATCTTTTCTGCCACCAACTCTGCCAGGAAAGCTTTATGGTTCCTGGAATATAATGACATCAGTTCACTGGTCCACTTCAGTGTCAGTATCAAACTCATCAGATGAACATCTCAGGAATTTCTAACAACTGGAATCAAAATGTGTTTTATAAAGCAGTCAAATTAAACCATCCATTTGATTATAACAAATGTTATAGAATGCATAATGTGACTACTGCATCCATCCACAGCTGCGTAACAGGATCTATAGCTTTAAGGAGACACTTAAGTCTTGGTTCATTAATTTGTTGGTAAATTTCAAAAGGAAGAATTAGACATTCATTAAAATATTACTGAAAAATGCTCTTTCTTCAAAAACAGGCACCCTTTGCACAAGAAATAAGATGAATCAAGAATTTAAAACAGAGAAGAAAACACTTTGATGAAACACTACAATTAATGTGGCAGTATACAGATATCAGCTGTGCAGAAATTCACAGTTGGTAGCTTCTACCATTTCAACCAAAGGGGGAAGGAGGATAATCTAGTTTGGATCATTTGGGCCACAAGAAAATAATGAAATAGCGTATGAGCTGTATATGTATTCCAGGAAGTCAAATTGAATACTTTTCTTACCTCTTTCTTCTCTCCAGTTTGCTCAGATATAAGCTGGTCAAACACAGCACCATATTCTTCATGTAGTTTCTGCATTTCATTGATGTGGCTTGCTACTTTATTCATGGCTTTCATTGCCACTGAAAGTTTAAAGAAAAGGATTTCTAATATCTTTTGTGATTCAATTTATGCACTTATCATTTAGAAATTTACAGCACAAGAAACATCACCTTTATTTTCAAACATGTTATAAATCTTTTTGGCTGACAACAATTGAACGGGATTTACTGGACACTCTTCCTGTAGAATGCAAGAGACCTCCCTCTTTGGCCGAGTGGCAAGGTACATATTGTGTGGTGGTACACAGGCCATAGAGACCATAAATTCCATTCCCGACATCCATACAGGCAGTCCATTCCAGTTGGATTAGGATAGAATACAACATGACTCTCAGGACCTCAGGTTTGGATAAGAAACAAGAATTTAAAAATCTAATTTCTGACCATTACTGGTATCCCTTGTTGGAACTGAAATACCTCCAGGTGAAGATACTCGTATAGCTGACCCCTCTTTATTGATCGGAATTCAAGCCTTTTTTTTGCTTTTATCCTAACTTTTGGGTAGGCAAGGTGAAAAGTAAGCAAGTATCTGTCACTCGAGATTTTTCCTCATTATTCACTCACCCCATTCTCTTGCTGTATTTCTGATGGACAGTGAAAGTACCAGTCCTATAGCAGGTGTACTATGAAAAAACAAGCCACATTGCAGCTATGTATTCCGTTTCCCATGAATGCAGATCATAAGGGCAAATTCAAGATTATGATTTACCTATCATAAGGACAAAGCAGTGAAAATGGGAGCACAAGGAGCAGATGAAATTTAACATGGAAAAGTGTAAAGTGATTCATTTTTGTGGGAAGAATGCATAGTCAAAACAAAGTGTACAATTCTAAAGTGGGTCTATGAGCAAAGGGATCTTTATAAGTTACTGAATGTGACAGGCCGTGTTGAGAGAACAGTGAATAAAACATACAGGATTCCTGGGATGTATCAACAGGGGTATGAATTAAAAGCAATGGAGTTATATTGTACTTATATATAACAGTTCTAGACATATGTTAGAAAGGATAATAAAATCACTGGAGAGGTTGCAGAAAACATTTTTGAAATGATTCCAGAAATGAGGACTTTTGTTTCATAAATAAATTGGAGAGGTTGTTGAGACAAGGTTTGATGATGATATTCAAAGTATTGCACAAAATAGACAGGGTAGATAGGGAGAAACAGTTCTCATTGGTGAAAGCTTTAAAGAATTGGCAAAAGGAATAATAGTGAGCAAAAGAAAAAGATGTTAGACCACAGTAAATGGTTATGATTTGGAACGTGCTGCCTGAGATTGTAGTAGAGTCAGGTTCAATTAAGGCATTCAACAGGGAATTTATCCGAAAACGAAGAACGTACAGGGTTGTGGAGAAGATGGTGAGAGTCACAAGGAAAATTGCTCGTACAGAGAGCCAGGGCAGATGTGTCAGGCTATGTATGACCATTTCTATTGCACATATCAGGCAACTAGAACAGCTAGTCACTGTAGTGTAGGCTGAAGTGGACTTAACAATCCAAGTACTTCATACAGAGTCAGAGTGAGCTTATTTCATTTATTGCCATTTATTGTGGAGTTGTCATTTATTTCCGCTCCCTTGTCTCTCAATGTCTCACACCAGGGTATGCAGAGATTGGAGCAGTCTTAATTTCCTTTGTCCTGGGAGTACCTGAAGACGACATGTTTTACATGGACCATGAATGTGTTGTGCCTTGTGCTTGAACCCAATCAATGAACTATCACAGGAACTTCACTGCTACTGATAGACAACTATTTGCCATCCAGACTGCCACTGGAGATACCTCTCAAATCAACAAATCAACTCTGCACCAATTTAAAGCAAGTCAGAAATGTGGTGTTGCCTGAACAAGTCACTTTATTCAGTTCCTTAAGTATAACCAATGGCAAAGTGATAAGATCATGCAATTTTTCAGAGTGATAAGATCCCCAATGTCAAAGGGTTCATAGCTCACACCACATGGCTCTTCAACAATATTATCATCGAAATAAATAGGGATGGAATAAATTTTTTGAATAGCCAACTCATTTACGACATATTGGACTTCACTGTACAATGGAATGCTTGCTCCCTACTAAGTGTCTTGAGATATTCAGAGTAAGAAATTCCAATATGCTCGAATTCTAAAACTGACATATTTGCAAGAATTGTGGAAGGTCAGTATTTACTCACTACCCACTGCCAATGGCATCCATGTAGTTTTTTTTGAGAGTCAAGCTGAGCAACGGTACAGTGAAATCCATAATTTGCTTGTGGCAGCAATTTAACCCAAAATAGAAGTTGTAGCCTAACTATTGGTCATAACCAAGTTGGCTATTTAAAAGTCTTACTCCCTCTCTATTTATTTAGGTGGTAACATTATTAAAGGGTCATGTGCTATCCAAAAAAAATGGTTATAGTTGTTAGAGACTTGGAGAATTCCAAGGCACCATTGTGGATGTGCCTTTGAGATATGTTCAGCCCAAATATCTTCACCTGCTTCATCATTAATCATAAGGTTCAGTGTGGAGTGTTCAAACTTTCCAAAGAATTAACCTCCATACATAACTTCTATGATAATGAAGCACAAGTCACCCTACAACAGAATTTGGTTATTACTGTGGGCTGTCAAATGGTTCGTAACACTTGTTATAGTGCCAGATAATTAATCGCAGAGAGAAGAAAGCTCAGTTGTTTTCCTTTATGTAGGATATAGTACAGAAAATCTATCACCACTTGAACCTTCTCTCATTCATCCTCATCTAACAAATCAGGATAATATTCAATTCCTTTCTCCTTTGAAGGCTTATCTAGTCTTTTCCTTGAATACATCACTGACACTTTCAAAAACTTTGATCAGTACTAACATCTATGTCCTGGAGGCCACCACTGATCCAAAGCTGAACTGGAGCAGCTGTATCAACACAGTGATCACAAGAAAAGGGTAGAGATTGCATACTCTGCAACGAATGTTTCACCCTTAACTCCTCAAAGTCTAACCACAGTGTCCAAGACTCAAAGCAAGACCATAATGTAATACTCAGCATTCATCAGTATAAGTGCAGCAGTGACAATTCTCAAGAAGCTTGATAGCATCAGGTCAGAACAATGAACTTTATTGGCACTCCCTTCCACTGGAATCAATATCCACTCACTACTTCACTGAAAATATATACCACAGCTACAATCGATCTAGAGGATGCGATGAAGCATGTTCAACATTGTGTCACTACACAGCAACTCATAATACAGAGAAGAACAAGAACAGCAGCATCACGGCAACAATATCACTAACAGGCTCATCTCGATATCCCACATTATTTGACTTTCATTAATGTTCAGTGAATATCCTGGAGGTTCCCAATCTAACAATCTGCTCAGGAGGTACAAGGTGTCCACAGTCTATCAGCCTTAATGTTATTTCCTCCTGGAAGCACAGTGCTGCTGCCAGAGGATATCCCAGGCCATTGTCACAGAACTGTGTCAGCTAGTGGAGCTTGGCTTGTCATTGACAAAGCTTGGCGGTCTTTCTATCCCTGTGGCTGTCCTGTTTCTAGATTTTGTCTGAAGTGCAATGTCCCAGATTTACGAAAGGAGGATCATCATTTGGGCAAAATTCTGGAAGATAACTGCAGATCATAGAACTACACTTTACATCAGTTATTAACTTAAGGGGGAAAAGAAGCAAAAATGGTTATTTGTTGCAGCTTCCAATAAACTATATATTTAGTTTATCATTCTCAAGTCATAAATGAAAACTTAGTACACTTACAAAATGGTTTTTGGTTTCAGTTAACAGGACAAATTAGTGGGAAGTAGTATAATACTTATGTAGCAACATCAAGTGACAATGAAATAACCGAAAAATTCTTTTAAGTTAGAAAATATTAAAGACGTATTGAAAATGTTATAACTGCTAGTAATCAGGCCATTGCACAGATATATTAATGTTAAAAATTAATAAAATATTAAGCACAATTTCTAAATAAATGAAAACCTTTCTCAAGTGTATTTGGTGAACATTTTAAATCCGAAAGACATTATTAGACTGATGGATAAAATGTGACCATTCTTTGAGGATGTGAAAATATTATCTTTGGTGCAAATTATCGTTTGCTCACAAGATCAAAAATGACATCATACTCTTCCTTCTACAAAGCTTACATTCTTGCTTATAGCTTTCTTTCCTTTGACAGAAGAAAATCCAAAGTTCTTTCACAAAGCTATTAATACACAAGTTTTATCTAAGTACATTGAACAGGAAGCATCTAGCTTGATAAAAGCTTTTCTGAGTCTGTAATTACTGTATCATTTCTGAGATAAGAAACTCACACAGACTTATTTTTGTCTTGAGCTAGCAATACTCTTTGAATGACCTTGTCATATTGTTCCATCGATGTATGCTTTTATGATTTTAGATAACTGAAGATACTGCCTATGTTTGACAATCTCCAAGACTGGCTACTGACTCTTCTCCAAGATACAACATGCATTGTTCAGTATGGGACAGACTGTATGTTTTTTGGGGGAGGGGAATAAGGTTTCAGTCATTCCACTGCACCTGCAATCTCTGATTGTACTGGTGCAATATCTTTTGAGCTGCATACATCAGAATAAGGTCAAAAAGTTCCATGCAGAGGTATCCCATGACCTTCCTTATTGGAGGCCTCCATGTCCTACTACATGCTATTGTAAGCTCTTATTTGTGGGTGATGCAACTGATCCAACTGCAGGAGTTATTGTTGCTGGAGCTGCTATACAAAGACACAAAGAAACTGAGGAGGAACAAATGCATCAGCAAGTCCACGACCAGCAGCAACCTCCAGCGGTGGCTGCACTGCTGCCACATGTAGATGTCACAGTAGAAGGTTCGCTCAGGCTGCTCAGGAGGTACAAGGTGTCCACAGTCTATCAGCCTTAATGTTATTTCCTCCTGGAAGCACAGTGCTGCTGCCGGAGGATATCCCAGAACTGTGTCAGCTAGTGGAGCTTGGCTTGTCATCTGCAAAGCTTGGCGGTCTTTCTATCCCTGTGGCTGTCAAGGTGATAGTTGAATTTGTCTTTTTCTTGTGATTGGCTGCTTCTAAACATCTACTCAGAAATCTATGTAGGATCTCTCAATCTCAACCCACAAATGAATCAAGGTGGTTACCAAACCAATTTGCCCATGGTCACACTGCTTCATGATGAAGCAGATTGCATGAGTTGGCACTATGCTTTGTCAACTTAGCTGGCTTCACCTAGGGTGCTATAGATTGTACACAGATTGCATGAGATTGTATACAGATTGCAATAAGAGCACCACAGCATGGGTAGCTAACTCCATCAATGTACAAATCATTTGTGATCATTGTTACCACATTTGTTTCAGAATGCATGGGAGACATGGACTGCCCTCTCTAACTATGGTTGATGATTCAATCACGCAACCCTAAATGTGTCTGTACATAGACACAACGAAGCCCATTCTTCCTTGATGGCCATCACTGGGTAAGAGATAGACCTCTTGAAGAGGAGGTTCCAACATTTGCATCTGTTTGGGGGCCCTTGTAGTGAACCCAGACAGAGGGTGCTGCATATCCCGAGCATTCTATGTGTTGTACAACAAATAGGTAAGGCAGAGAGGAGCTGTGATGGATGCTGAAAAGCTGGGAGAGCAGCATAAGTCTTAAGGGAAAGGGTAATGGAGGAACATAACTTTCACCATGATAGGATGATGCAGTATTGTGCACAATAAGCTACACAGAGGGAGTATTCCCTCACACTTCAGAGTTATGCTTAGTAGATTGGGAATAGGATTTGGGGAGTCAAAAGCTGAGTTACTTGCCAGTATGGTTAGTCCTGTTGAGTTTCTAGTCAATGGTAACTCCAGAATGTTGACAGCGGGACAATGATGGTAATGACACAGAATACCATGAGATGATGGTTACACTCTTGTGTTGGAAATGGTCGCTGCATGGCATTTGAGTGGCACAAATGTTACTGGCTACTTCTCAGTCTTGCTGCATTTGAACATAAACTGCTTCATTATCTAAGGAGCTAGAAATGGTGTTGAGCATTATATTGGAAGGAAGGCTGGAAGTCTTTCCCATAGCAGATGCTCCCACATTCAAAATGACCGTTTCAGACAAGGTTCTTACATATTATGGAAAAGAGTAACATCAGTAGCTGTATTCCTGTAGCAGCAACTAAAATGATAGTCAATTATACAGCAGATAATTTAAAGTGCCAATATTGTGACCAATATAATATGCTAGGTACAATGAAGTGTCACCTGTGCCACATAAGTACCCTCAGGAGGTTTCCTTTTCCTTTTTGCCCTCCAGCTATGACAAAGTTACAGGCCCAAGATCCACAGCTGGGTTTCAGGGAGACTTCCCTATATTGGAAACTGTTGGCCTTGGAGTTTGGGGGACAATCCTGGGGGAATTGGTGGCTACAGGACTCAGACATTGTGCAAGGATCCTGGGCAGATGTAGGCTTCCCACTTCTTGGCTTGAACTTCACAGAATTGTCCCTTGCAGGCAATGTGGAGGTGGGGGACTAAACACCTCCGAGGTGTACGAAGAGACACTTCTGGGAGGGGCCTGAATGTCGTTTCTCTTCCAGCACTGCCAAGTCTCCCTTTGAGGAAAAGGCACCTGGAGTGAGGTCAAGGTCCCTTATTCCTCTATTACCTTGTCGTTGGTGTTGGCTGCCATTGGCTAAAATGATAAGTTGCAATTCTGCAATACTCTGGCAGCCAGTGAGGATTCTGCTTGACCTGGCTCTCCATTGCAGCTACTGACCATTGAGACAACCAAACACTTACATGCTGGAACCAGCACAATTGGCGTTGGTGGATCCATCTAATTTTCAATCCACTGTCCTGAGTATATATGTTCACAAACCTGCCTATTGATCATTTGACTGTACACTTTAATGAAGTTGGACAACATGGGTCCTTTCCTGTCTGGGGTTAAGCAGGTTCCTGCTCTCTTGCAGTCCTCTGACTGCAGGCAACTTAGGGTGCTCTTTTTCAGCCAACTGTGGAGATGGGCCTGTGATGTGCTGTTGACCCTAATCTAGTCAATATACCCAGAGGGGGCAGTATTTGACCTGATGGAGTATGCAGGAGGAAACCTTGCTAAAGCTTCCACAAGAGCTCTGTAGCTCTGTGGGAAACAGGGAATGAGTTATGAAATAGGAGTGGAGACATGTTAAGACTGTATTCATAATGGTCCTAATGGGACAGCAGCACAGAACATTGCATTGAATCTTACGTGGCTGTGGAGAGTTTTAAGGTCGGCATTATTACACGAGTGGGCGTAACTCACTCCTGCTAAGGCAAGGACTCTCTCCTCAGAAGGTGACCAAGACATATGTCAGGCACCCTACCACCCGTTCTGGTGCTCTCTGACCTATAGTAGGCTCTGTACTCTGCAGTGAAACAATGTAAGAACTTAGTGAGATGAATATGGCTGGCACAGCTAGTGGCATTGGTACAGTTTGAGGAAATGTGGTGATGTATACCAAATGACTGAATCAGAAATGAAGAAAGGGTTAGCAGTTTGGATGGAATATGGTGTGGGTGCAACTAAAATGAGGGAATACAATGAGGGCTTCTAACTAAATTTTCTGAACAATGTGTTCAGCAGTTTGACCAATGTACATAGTCAATTGCATACAACAGAGAGTGTGGTGGACCATAACCCACGTTTTTGGGGGTGGAGGGGGAGTTTAGAGGGAGTGCGGAGGCAAAGTTCGAGCAAGCATGAGGTACAATAGAGAAGATGGTTGCATTTACCTAACCCTGCAGAGCACAGAAGGTCATTAACCTTCTTTCTGCACTGCTGGGTCTTTATCTAGATTATGGTCACTGCATTGGCTAAGCTGGCAACCTCTGACCAGGCTAGCAGGGTCTAGTGTCTTGGTCTCCTTTCACAGACCTGAGGAAAGAGGATGGACATGCTCTGCACCACCCTATCCATCAGCTTGCCTGGTTCCCGTCAGCAAAGTGGTGTGCTAATTTTTCTCTGTTCGCTATTTCTGGGGCAATTCTTCACACATTGCAACTGTTGAGGGCTGTTCCTCCCTGCAATGCTTGAACTCATGCATATGTTATGAAGATGTGGGTGTACTTTAAGAGAGTTAAAAGCAGAACTAACGGACATAGCACCAAGTGTTCTCAATAAGGTAACAATGTATGTAACACTTGGTTGAACAACTTGATTAACTCATTGCCTGGAGACAAAAACAAATTCGAATTTGGCCAATCACTTTAAATTATACCCCGAAAAATATCAAACTCCAATCCAGTTTGAATTGATTATATTGACAACCTTAAAAGCCAATGATAATCTGATGCTTTGGGGGTAGAAGACAGAGGAAAAGTTGAGAGGAGAACTGCCAAAACCTAGCATGTAACAGACTGTTTGAGAAAAATATCTCTCTTAAAGTACTTTTTTGATCAGTAGCCTGTGATGCAGAAATTTCTAACGAGGAAAGAAGACACAGGAAGGTCCAAAGACAAGAGCCTACAGCTGCCTGGTTTTGAGATGTGTTGTTTTGTAAATCTTAATTGGGAGTTTTATTGGACTATATTATAGAAGAAAAGGTAAAAGATAGGTAAGAGAAAGAAATTGTAAATAGTATTTAGTTAATTATTGTCTGTTTTACTTTAAGAAATAAAATAGTTAATTTTTACCTTACATAGTTCTTGGACACTTGAATTTACGGCATGGGATAAATCTCTTCTGTGTTAGAGATTTTAAATTAAGCAGGAAAGTTTACTTTGTGTCGCAACACTTAGCTGAGTTTATATGGCACTAACAGTGGGAAACCTGCAGCAGTGAGCACATCCACCATTGATAAGCACAATGGAGCGGTGCCTTGGGACATTTTACAAATATAACGAAGTGAAATAAGTCACTAAAGCTCAGAAAGAAACCTTAACTGAAAGTCCCTGAAACTGACACTCAGTCAGATTCTGGGAAAACTCAGTCCTTCATCTACAGTACATTTGGATTTAGAGAAAAAAGTATATTCTTCAATACTCCCCCAAAACACAGATACAGAATTCAAGGATTTTATGCAATATTATTTGTCTGCCAGCTATTAGTTGCATTATTTTGCAGTATTAGCAAAACTTGCACTCCAGAAAATGTCAGCACTCAACAACACATCCAATTCATGGAAAACTGACACAGTACTCGAGAAAGAATACAGCAATATTTGCTGAAATTTGCTTCCTTTTAAAGGAACCATACTTTAAGAAAGGCAAAATGTAGAAATTCACTGTAATCCTTTACACATGACTAGAACAGTGAGGAACCCTTTCAGTGTGTTTCTCCTTCCCAAGCTAGAAGGGATATTGAGACATTCTCTTGAAAATGAATACAACAATGAAATTAAGAAATATTTGATTAATCATAAACATAGGGGCACCTGACTAAATTTTCTGAATATTGTGTTCAGCAATTTGATTTGATTTGTTTAAGGACCTATATATTTAAAGTTAATGGGATAATAAATGAATTCAGCCAATTTCAGCCCACCATTTTGAAGTATTCTAGGCTATCTTAATAACATTTAATTAATTTACAACAAATTGAACATATAGTGCAATGGATTTTGTTTCAGTGTTAAAAATATTCAATCTAAATAAATTGGGTACCATTCTGCATAAAGGTAATGGGAATATTCATTGGAGGATCAACATGCAAGATCCTAAGTGTGGCAGAAATAAATCAATATTAATCAATCTAACAATACATTAGTCCTCACAATCTTGACCAGTATTTCAATACTAAGAACAAGCATTTTCTTCACCGTACCCTCTATCTCTTTGATTGTTCTCAGGCTCTAGTCGATATGTTGCGACCTGATGATGCACAAGTGCAAACAGGTATGTATCCCATGATTATTCTACCCCATGGATAAAGACCATGAAAAAATATAACATCTATGCAATTCTTACCAGTTAGATGATAATGTTCTTCACTATCTGAGTCTGTAAGAGAGATCAGCTCCTTCAGAAGCAGGGGATATTTCAGAACACGCTGAATAGGCTTGATCAGGTAGGACTCCAACGTTGATGAGTGCTGCTGTTTAGGATTCTGAGCATCAAGAAAGGCCTTAAAAGCTGGATTAACTTTGGCTAAACGAAAATAGTATAAAAAGTAACAAACAGAAATTGTAACAAGCAGAAAACAAAATATGAAACTTATGAATATTATGTTGTTAAAAGCATTCTATTTTTAGAAAGGAAGTGGTGAGTAAAATCTTCAACAACATTCAGGTCTTCTTATGTTAGAATTTTCTTCATTGACTGATTATCTGAATCTTATACTTATTCCTTAAGAACAATTAATATTTCTTATGCTAACCATTACAGCAAGAGGCACAATGCATTCATAACAATGAAAGATACGCAACCTAAACTATGTTCAAAAAGTGTAATACAATTACCTTTAACAAGGACCTTGGGAACCTTTGTATGACTGGCACAGAATGCACTGTATAGCTTGAAGCGATCAGCATAGTACAAAAATGAACCACCCAAGGAGAACAGTACTTTCTGCAAGAATAACACAAAATATAGCACTTTGATTAATACTATATGTGAACTATACAAATTACAAATTGTAAGCCATTCAGCCCCTTGAGCTTGCTCCATCATTTAATAAGATTAGATTAGATTCCCTAGTGTGGAAACAGGCCCTTTGGCCCAACAAGTCCACACTGACCCTCTGAACAGTAATCCACCCAGACCCATTTCCCTCTGACTAATGCACCTAACACAATGGGCAATTTAGCATCGCCAATTCACCTGACCTGCACATCTTTTGATTGTGGGAGGAAACCGGAGCACCCAAAGGAAGCTCACACAGACGCAGGGAGAACGTGCAAACTCCACACAGATAGTCGCCTGAGGCTGGAATTGAACCTGGGTCTCTGGCGCTGAGGCAGCAATGCTAACCACTGAACCACCGTGTGGGTGATTTGATTGCAACCTTAAATCTGCATTTCTGCCTAACCTGATAATCTTTCACCCTCTTACTTATTAATGAGAGTCGATCAAATTCTGGTCTTTAAAATATTCAAGTGCTCTGTTTCCAACACCTTTTCAAGAAAAGAACTCCAAAGACTCAACCCTCTGAGAAAATGTTTTCCTTTGTATTGGTTTTAAATAGGTCACCCCTGCTTTTTAAACAGTGACCTCAAGTTCCAGATTCTTCCAAAGGAACGTCCATCCTCTCCACAGCTGCAGCGGGAACATGTGCCTGTGAACTACTGACATTTTCTTTCAGAACACAGTAAAAAAAAAGTCATCTAAAGAAAGCATGGAGCCACAATGGAGCTTTTCTTCTGGGGGCAAGAGGCACCACTGATGCGCTCAAGACTACTTTACTGCTGCTAATGAGAAAAAGAGGGGGTAGTGGAGAAATGGATAGTTCAAGAGTTATTTCAAGATTGGCAAGCCCTCAAAGCAGAAAAATCACCAGATCTGAATGGAATGCATTCTAGTTTGTTGGGGTAAGTTGCAGCTGCTAACCTCAAGATGGCAGCGCAGATGGAGTAGCAGCGCAGCATTTGGACTTCTGAGCCCAGGGCTTGTCCACTTCCATCTTGCCTTTCTTTTTTTAATTTTACTTTTGCTCTTCTTCTTCATTTGTTTCTCTTCCTTTCAAGGCTTTTGCGGCTTTGGAGGAGCATTGACAGCATCGGAACGACAGCAACAAAGCAGGAATTGAGAAACAAGTTCAGAAAGGCCAGAGGCGGTAGTATTGTATGAAGCTCCTGCGACCAAGAACCAGGTTCAAAGGACCAGCAGCAGCAGATGGACTGAGTTCCAGGAGCCGGCAGTGACAACAAGTGAGCACAGATTTGTGACTTCAGGGATGGAGGCCCACTTACCTTGCAGAGATAAGACTTTAAGATATGGACATTTCCCTTTCTTCTTGGCTCTGTTTCTTGTTTTCTTTTTCATTTTCATTTATTGTATCCAAGATTTTTTTTGGTTTTATATCTAAGATGGTTACTTCTGTAAATTCTGTTTTTTTGCATTTAAGATGGTAGCGGAAAATGGAAACGTTGTACACTTTTCACTGTACTCCTGTATCCCTGCACAGGAGTACATGTGACAATAAAACCTAATTCTAAATTCTAACGTTAGATGGTGAGGAGTACCAGAACAAACTCCAGATATTGAGGGCCATTGCAAAATAAGCAGACTTCTCCTGACAGATAAACAATCATAGACCATAGCAGCAGGATGTTTATGGTTCAGTGAGGTAAAAGGTGGTGTCACCGCATTTTCAAAACTCCTGTAAACTATTTTCCAGTATCCTATGACATGATAAGCGAGAATCATACTTTAATAAGCCATACCACAAAAAAATTTTCAATCTTGGATTAGCTAAAGCTGGACAAAAGGTTGTTCATAGGGCTATTATTTTCATTTATGCAGGCTTACCTGATCATTCCTGAAGGGCTTATGCCTGAAACGTTAATTCTCCTGCTCCTCGGATGCTGCCTGACCTGCTGTGCTTTTCCACCACCACACACTCAACTCTGATCTCCAGCATCGCAGTCCTTACTTTCTCCTGATCATTGCAACCAAGCAGTGCACCATCTCAAGGCAGAGTTGGGCGTTCTGTGCAATAGTTGCTAACTCTAAGGTACAATACAGAGGTCCTTCTACAAATTCTTTTGTTATGAGAGAACTAAACATGGAAATTGCGTACTTTGATGAAAGTTGATAAATATTTTATTAATTGGGGATTTGGATTCTGGAAGTAGGGGTATATGGACTTCTGCCTTTAGGTCCGTGAAAATGACTTTAAGGAAGGTCAGAAATTCATTTTGAACTTTGAGTTCAAAACAGCATTTCCAAGAAAGCACGAGACTTAAGTTAAATGACAAAAAAAAGCTACCTGGACGAGAGAAATGCTCATGTTTACCAAGTTGAGTTTTTGCCTACCAAGGAGACCAAGCGCAGGAGAAAAGATCCATACTAGCAAAAGAGCATTGATAGTTTTGGCAGTCTCCAGCCATTGGCAGAAGAAAAGTTGGAAGCATTTTAGTAGTCTAAGTAGATAGGGCTGGAAAAGCCCTGAGGTTGTCTTAGAGATCAGTCAGAAAGTAGCGTGCTCAAGTCTTGCTGAGAGACAGAGAGAAACACACGTGGTGAACATGCAGAAAATCACTGAAAATAAACTTTTGCAAGCTTGTCAGGTGGGGAAGGAATCTTGAAAGTGAAGACAGGAGCAATACTTCACTGGGATTTAGTGTTTGTAAAGGATATTGCTGGAAAAAAATGTTTGAATGTTTCTATCTTCTACTTATGAGATATTTCCACATCGTCTCATAGAGCTTTGTTTTTCTGTGATGGAATTTTTTTTTAACTCAAAGTACACTGACAGCCTCATACGAATATATTTATTGATAGATCACCAAGGTAGCCAAACTGTAAAAGTATAATTTATAGTCTAAAGCCAAATTTCACTCTGCTACTACCAATAGCTGGGATCACAACAGAGGCTGGGTTAATTTGCTTGTCACAATTCTCATCACTGTATAAAAAATACATAGGAGAACTTTGCAGCTCTACATTTTGACAGGATGCAAAGACTTCAAATAATTCTACTAGGATTGAAATCCCATATCTAACAACCTAGATTTAATTAGATATATGTTGAAGAAGTATTTCTAATTGTAAGGGCAGAACTGGGACTTTACATATGCAATAGTCACTATCCAACAGGGAATTCGGGAGAAAATATTTCATTTAGAGAATCTAAGAAGAGCTACCACTAGGAATAGTTCAGGCAACTGACACTTATGCATGTAAGGGGAAGCATAATAAATACTAGGGCATAATGAATTGATGAGATAGTATAGAAAGGTCGGAGGAGGTAAAGTATGAATGCCATTGTGCAAAAAAGCGTGTTTGGTCTGTTTTTGAACAATGTATTGGATTGTTAGTCCACTGAATTTGCCAATATATTCTAAGGATGATGACATTCTCACAATACTCTGCAACATCAAAGCACTCATGCTAAATGGGAAGTCTTCACTACCTCTGAATCAATTGCAACAATCATGTAAAGCCGACAAGTTCAATCCAGATTTAATACTACCCCTCATGGCTCCTGGGGATGCACCCTTGCCTACGTCGGCAAATCCTGGAGAAGTATGACTTTCAGCAACTGTCCCTGCCATTGCTGCCTGTTCATTCTCGCTTGTGATCTAGGATTCACTACACACACTGGAAATATGAAACCCAGTAATAAATTCACAATCATGTATCCACTTTAAACTGTACATTTTATCGCACTATAATAGCACTTCCTCCTTACTCTCAACCCTTCCGTCAGTAGTCGCTGAGCCCCATAGTGTAGCAAAGCAGAAATGTCATATCGGAAGTTAATTAAACACTAGTTAGCCCCTTTACAGAACACTTTCAAGGAAAAATATTTACAGAAATGGCACCAGAGATGAAAGATTTCAGCAACATCAAGAGAAATTTGGGCTCCTTTCCTTCAAGTAGGGATAGTTAGCAAGATATTTTATAGTAATCTTCAACATTATGAATGATTGTGAAATAAAGAGAAACACTTTCTCGTGACAAAATTGTTGACAATGCAGCACACGCTACCAATTTGGAATGCACTGCCTGAATAGGCAGTCAAAGCAGATTTAATCAGAACTTGCAAAATAGAATTGGATAAGCAATTGAAAGGGAAAAAAAATACTAGGCTATAAGAAAAGTGGGGGGGAGATTTGGACTAATTTTTAGATTCTCAACAGTATGGAAACAGGCCCCTCAGCCCAACAAGCCCACACCGACCCTCTGAGGAGTAACCCACCCAGACCCACCTCCCTCTGTCTAATGCATCTAGCACTATGGGCAATTTAACATGGCCGATTCACCGGACGTGCACACCTTTGGACTGTGGGAGGAAACCCACTCAGACATGGAGAACATGCAAACACCACACAGTCGCCAGAGGCTGGAATCAAACCCGGATCCCTGGTGCTGTGAGGCAGCAGTGCTAACCACTGAGCCACCATGCCACCCAATAATATTCTAAAGAGCCATCACAAGCCAGTGGACAGAATGGCCCTCTGTTGTATTATTTTGTGATTCTATGAAAATATGGTTTCCTGAAAACTTTCAATCTTCATTCGCGTAAAACTAAAAATAATAGCCAGATAGAGACATCAAAAGCAACAAAGTGCACAGTGACGCATCATCCCATAGATTTTCTTGAACTATACAATCAACATGAATGTGATCTCAGTCTTACAAAAATGTATCAGAACACCTACTGTGTTCTCAAAATACTTCAGATGCTGAAGATCTCAACAAGAGACCTTTTGAAGAATTATGGGACTTGGCTCATATCTTAGTTTCTCTCTCCAAAACTGCTGTCAGAGCTGCTGAATTTCTCCAGAATGTTCTGTTTTCATTATATACTGGATTTTGTCTCATTGCTTGTGCTATCGGTATTTCATATGACCTTGCCTTGGTGAAAAATACATGAAAAAAAATCCACAATGATATAATTATTTCTCTTCTTTCTTGTGGGATTTTACTTACTGAACAAAAACTGCAAGGCGATATAATAAAGAAAAACACAGGAGAAAATTGCATACTGTGCAGGGGAAACTGATTATAATCTGTGAACTTTGAAACAATTTTACCTTGAACTGATTGACTGTTTCAAGCTTTTCAAGGTCAGATACCAATCTTACACCATCTTCTAGTGTTTTCAAGAATTCCACTTGGAACTGTACCATTTCTCTCAAGTTTCCGAAAAGCACATCAAGCTGAAAAATAAACAGCAAACCAAAAGATTGATTCACAAAATAATATAATGATTATTTTTTAACCATGCCTGTTTGAAAATATATTTCCTCACCTCATTTTGAGTAAGAAAGACTTCTTTCTGCAGAGGTTTCAAATATTTCTCCAAGAGATAATTCAGATCCTGTGAACCAAACATTAAACTTTAGCAGATTTACAAAAAAAAATTCAGTAAAAATTCTCATATTTAAAAGTAAGCCCAATTTTACACATTGCTGCACTACATTTAACCTCTTCATAAATCCATACCCAGGTTCCAACAAAGCTAAGCCAGAACTACTGCACTTCATTTTTCAAGGTTGTAAATTCAGCAATTAACAGATCAAAGGAAATTCACAACAATTTTCACAATGAGAGTTTCTGCATTATTTCAAACTGATCTTCTTGAAAATATTTTTCAGTGTTCTCTAAAAGTAAAATATACTGGAAATATATAACCAGGCTATGTCTGTGAAGAGAAAAAAGACAGATTCCCATCTGTACCCTTTATTAGAACCTTTTAAAAAAAATGCCTAATAAATCTGTTACATTGGTTTCATTAACATACTTGCATCACAAATACCTGAAATATTACAATGGCAATGCTGCAACACAGAACCATTTTACTTCTAAGAAATTAACTTGTAAAACACTGACATGCTCTCATTATTCTTATAATATTATATGAGCATCATATATAGACACAATCAATATTAAGTTACTGTAAAATGGCTTATGATTGAAAAAGAGATGCTTCATCCTGAAACCAGTAGCTAGGTTCAATCTCTCGACTAAATAAAAAGTCATTTTAGCTGATTTGAAGTACAGCAGTTGCAAAAATATTCAAGCTATTCTCCCACACTGTCAATCCTCCTCTCTTGGAGAGGGTGACACAGATGAGGACATGGTTCAAGAAATAACTGGGTTTCCAGTGATTTGCCAAGTGATTATTCTTCATGTGTCAACCCAGTTGTTATGAACAGTCTAACCCACCATGGAAGTCTTCAGATGAATATTTTGTTCACATATTATCACATATCAACCCACTCAGCATGCTGTGATTACTGGATAACATTCGGGAACAGGACCCCTCAGTACTGCTGCTCTCCCAATCCACAGATAGTAAGGCTAATGAGGGAGTCTTTCTGCTGCTCAACATCTGTCATTTGCTACATTTAAGGTCTAACGGTCAACATTCTGTATGGGGACACAGAATAAGATAGGCTTACGTTTCAATCAATTGTCTAACGCTCATGTAAATACAATAATTCAAAACAGTACAATAAACCAAGTGTCATGAAATGACATTTTTTAAAAAAATAAATAGATTCCTGTCACTCCTGTATCTACCACAAATACTCATGTATAGGTCAAGTTTTGAAGGCTGAAATTAGGGTGTTGACTTATACTCGAGGTATTGTTTTTGAGAGGCTGAAATTCTTGCTCTAGTTCGAAATACCATATTATTATTATTAGAAGCCGATTTGATTGCAGAACTAATCCCACCTGAAGAAGAATGCTAAATAGTTACTGAATCCTAACCTTCTACAGTCCACCTTCCTGCCAGGTCTGAGTCAGGAAAACAAACTTATCTCAATTTGCTACATTCTCTGATATGGTACATGGAGTTCCAACCTCTCTGTGACGGTCGGGTGGGCAGATTCCTTGCCCATAGCCCGCAGCTCTGATTGGCTAGTGGCCTGCCCATCATGCAGGTGGGTGCTCTGATTAGTGGGCAGTGATTTCATTGGAGATGGGTGACTGCACTGCCTCCCTGCTGTGCAGCTGTATGGAGCTGTGCTGGTGAAAGGACTAGAGGTTTGTAATCTTGTGCTGAATTGGGGGGAGGAGAAGAAGAGGGCGGGAGATTAGCTACAGGGGGAGTGGGAGGGGGAGGCCCCATTACACAGCAGTTCACTCAACAAACTGCTCGAATTAAAGAAATGAAACCTACACTGCACACTCACACTATTATTCTAAAGACAGCACTAATTGTTAATTAACAGAATAATTACACCAACACCGATTAATACAAAATTGGATTTTAAAAAAAGGAACAATTTATCCCGTAAAATCTTCTACATGAGTGGATTTAATGTTATTCCTCATATTGTTTTGGAACTGAACAAAGTAGTATAATGAAATGTAAAAGATATACCGGTATGTAGTTAATAAATCTCACTTTTATTCAGACATAATGGCACAATTAAAATGATTATTTTAACGATATTAACTTTTGGATGTACAATGAACAAAGTGCAATAACTATCGATAGACTGAGTACTGGTATGAATGAATCAATCAAAACGCGCTGAAGTAAACCAAAGTGTGATAAGGTAGAATTATGAATGAATGGAGATGCGATATACTGGTAGAAAACAAAGAGCGATGAGTAGAGTTATTGGTATGAATGAATGAATGCGATTTCGTTTAAGTGGGTTAACGGGAACATTGACTTATTTTCTTCATTAAGCAGATATTTTCTGAAAAATCTATGAAATTTCAGCAAAATAAGTTAATGGGAACATGCAGTTTCATCTGCAAGAGGTTTATAATGTGATATAGTAGAGTCGACTTATACACAAGATGTGTGGAAAATACAAGATTTTTTGGCCAGAAATAAGGGATCGGCTTATACATGAGATCAACCTATACACAACTATATATGGTAGTATTTTTACCTTCACATATGTCTGTTCTGTTTCCACGAGTTCACAAATGACCTTACGTAATTTATCAGCATCAGTGAGTTGCCGAGATGGCACTTGGTAGGGTAAAGAATCTGAAGGCTGTGATGACATGTTCGGTGGACTTAATTCATGCAGACCACGACAAAATGCTGTTACTTGCTCTGTGCTCTATTAAGGAAAACAAGGAATGAAAGTTTACTTTTAAGATATGTTTTGTTTCAAAAAAGCAAGTTTAAACTTCCAGTGAATCAGATATTATGACATACAGTGCACTATATTTGCATATACCATTTTAAACCGTTCCCAGAATTCAGCAATGCTCAGGGACTATACCTTCCATTACATTCTTTGGCCTGAAACAGCATGTTAACAACTCAGCATAATTTAAGTCTCAAATTATTTTGGAATAATCCAATAAATCTTTAGAAAATCTGCAAAGTAAGGGAAAGAACAAAATTTGAGTTATTAAACCAAGATTACCCATATATCGAACGCCCATTATGGATATAATCAGTCTAAATCCTTTAGTTAACTTAAGCCAAAACAATTTGATATAAACAGCATAAGAGGACCAAATTGTGATTTATGGAATGGTTGTCGACTCCTTGAAAATGTTGCACAGAATGCCATAATAGTGAGTGCCTTGAGCAATCTCCAAAGGGTAAGATAATCATGTCGTCAACTAATATGTCCTTCCTGTTTGATGCCAATATCAGCATTTTGGCGCTCAGAGGAGGGGGATGTGGAGTGGTAAGGTTCTCAAATAGAAGCAGTATCTCTTCGAGCAATTCTCCGATGTAAACTGAAGCCAGGAACAATGGGCTCGACATCCATGTTAGGACTGCATTGGCAGCGGCTGTGAAATTGACTGTGGTAGGAACTTGCGCAAGCTTGGTTCAATGACGCACTGCGTTCAGACAGAGCAGACCACATTTCATAATCAGGTGCCAGAGCAGACAAGCACGTTTCACTCTATGCATCATGTTTAAATTCTGAAAGGATGTATCTCAGCCAGGTGAACATCTTCAACATTCAGCTGCAACCATTAACGCCGAATCATGCAGGTCAATACCTGGTATCTTAGCAACAGTTTTGATGTCTTCATTCTGTGGCAATCTCCTGTGCCATCTGCATTTGTATCATTAGGCTACTGGGCAATGAGTTATCTAATGACTATTTTACGCATACATGCTGCTGCATAAAATGTAATAGGAGGTGGTTACTAGGATGCTAAAACAATGCCTCCTGGACTGCTTTGGATGAGCCCTGCAACACTTTACATACCAACAACCATGTAAACAACAATTTACAACCAGAGATGTGTAAATGTTGAACATTTACACATCTCTGGAGTAGGTTAGACATGAACTTGGGTCTCCTAGCTCAAAGGTATGGCCACAACCACTGCACCACAAGAGTCCTCCAGGCTGCTAGTCACAGCACAACACTGTCAGCAGGAAAAAAAGATGAGTGGAATCTCTTTTGGGGTAGAAGGGACCTATATCAGGAGGACAGATTACACCTGAATTGGAAAGGGACTATTACACTGGCGGAGAGATTTGCTCGAGCTGCTTGGGAAGATTTAAATCAGTTTGGGGGTGGGGTGATGGAGTTGGGGTGGACAGCAGGGAGACAGTGAGAAAATGGATCAGTTTGAGACTGGTACAGTTGGGAAAAAGAGCGAGTCAAACACTCAGGGCAGGCAGGAACAAAGCAGGGAATGAGATAGGACTGATAAATTAAACTGCATTTATTTTAATGCAAGAGGCCTAATAGGTAAGGCATATGAATTCAGGGCATGTTTGGGAATATGGAACTGGGATATCACAGCAATTACAGAGACGTGGCTCAGGGATGGACAGGACTGGCAGCTTTATGGTCTTATGGTCTTAATGTTCCAGGGTATAAGTGCTATAGGAAGGATAGAATGGAGGACAAGAACAGGATGGGGAGTGGTGTTTTTGATGAGGGATAACATTATGACTGTACTTAGGGAGGACAATCCTGGAGATATGTCTAGGGAAGTTATTTGGGTAGAACTGAGAAATAAGAAAGGGATGATCACCTAATTTAGATTGTACTATAGACTTCCAAATAGACAGCAGAAAATTGAGAAGTAAATTTGTAAGGAGATTTTGGTTTTCTGGAAGAATAATAAGTGGTAATGGTAGGGGATTTTAAACTTCCAAACATTCCACTATTTAAGAAAGGTAGTAAGGAAAAGCCAGGGAACTGTAGACCGTGAACCTGACATTAGTGGTGGGCAAGTTGTTGGAGGGAATCCTGAGGGACAGGACTTGCATGTATTTGGAAAGACAAGGACACTTTACATGGCTTTGTGGGTAGAAAATCATGTCTCACCAACTTAATTGAGTTTGTTGAAGAAGTAATGAAGAGGGTTGATGAGGTCAGACCGGTGGACACGATCTATATGGACTTTAGTAAGTTCAACAAGTTTCCGCATTGTAGACTAGTTAGCAAGGTTAGATCACATGACATACAGAGGGAACTAGCCATTTGGATGCAGAACTGGTTCACAAGCAGGAGACAGAGGGTGTTGGTGGAGGGTTGCTTTTCAGACTGGAGGCCTGCGACCAGTGGTGTGCCACAAGGACCGGTACTGGTTCCACTGCTTTATGTAATTTATATAAATGCTTTAAATGTGAACATAGTAAGTTTGCAGGTGAAGTGGACAGTGAAGAAGGTTATCTCAGAGTATAACGAGATCTTGGTCAGATGGGCCAACGGGCTGAGGAGTGGCAGATAGAGTCATAGAGATATACAGCATGGAAACAGACCCTTCGGTTCAACCCGTCCATGCCGACCAGATATCCCAACCCAATCTAGTTCCACCTGCCAGTGCCCAGCCCTTATCCCTCCAAACCCTTCCTATTCATATACCCATCCAAATGCCTCTTAAATGTTGCAATAATTAAACCATCATCTCTGGGTGCGGGGCCTGAACCACCAACCTTTCGGTTAACAGCTGACGGAGTTTAATTTAGATAATTGTGTGGTGCTGCTTTTTGTAAAGACAAATCAAGGCAGGAATTTAACACTTAATGGTAAGGTCCTAGGAGTGTTTCTGAACAAAAAGGCCTTGGAGTGCAGGATCATAGTTCCTTGAAAGTGGAGTCACAGGTAGACAGGACAGTGAAGGCAGTGGTTGGTAAGCTTGCCATTAATGGTCAATACGTTGAGTATTGGAGTTGGGAGGTGATGTTGCAGACATAACCTGTACAGGACATTGGTTAGGCCACTTTTGGAGTACTCCACACAATGCTGGTCTCCCCACCACAGGAAGGATGTTGTGAAATTTGAAATGGTTCAGACAAGATTTACAAGGATGTTACCAAGGTTAGAGAGTTTGAGCTATACAGTAAGGCTGAACAGGCTGGGGCTATTTCCCCTAGAGTGTCAGAGGCTGAGGGGTGACCTTACAGAAGTATATAAAACCATGAGGGGTAGATAGAGTGAATAGGCAAGGTCTTTTCCCCAGGATAAAAGAATCCAAAATTAGGAGGCAACATTGTCACACAGAGGGTTGTGCTTGTATGGAATGAGCTGCAAGGGGATGCGGTGTAGGTTGGTACAATTACACCATTTAAAAGGCATCCGGATGGGAATATGAATAGGAAGAGTTTAGAGGGATATGGACCAAATGCTGGCAAATGGGACTAGATTAATTTAGGATAGCTGGTCAGCATGGACAAGTTGGACTGAAAGGTCTGCTTACATGCCGTCCAGCTCTATGACTCTATGATGAGGTAGAAGAGACAGACCAGAGCCTCTTCTCCATCTGAAAATCCTGAACTCTGCCCCTGTGTAACACTATTCTTTCCTCTTTGGTAGATCAGAGTCAGTTGTAAAATGATATGAACCACTTGGTCCAACTGCAATGCAACTCCACCTTAAGAGGTCCAGGATAATTTTAAATAATGCAGGTTCACTTTAACCAGAAATCAACTCTCGTGATTTTGGATCCCTTGCTGAGGCAGGGAACCAACTGCTCAAAAACATAATTGGAGATGGATTCACACTGCAATCATATGAACTATCTGGCAACAAAAGTTTTGGAAGACATGGTTGCAAGTTAATCTCTCTGCTCCTTTTCAAGAATTGCAACACAAGTATTTAAAACACGAACATTGTAAAGGAGAGCACTTTCACAGTAATTTCTGAAATATATATCATAGCATCAAAAGAACATCAGTGACTGCTGTTTTCTGCATTCCCCCCACCACTTTGAACTTACCCACTTGGTTAAGTCGTGTTTTGTGCTTGAACGTTGCTCTAAAGATCTGTGCGACAGTTGCACTCCACAGGAACTCAATCAATTAAGCTAAATACAAGGTCTTCAGGGAATTTAAAATTGAAAATGCCTAGTTTCCACTTGACGCTGTGAATTCTAAAAGAAACACTTCCTGCATTGTTACAGTAAAAATGATTTTCTGAAAAAGGCGTTTCTTGGAGGAGGAAGAGGAAACAATTTACGTTCAAGAGACTCCAGGCCATGTTGTCATTCTTTTATCAAACATTTATCAAATTCAAATATTTTTTGTATACTTTCTGTGATAATGTTCTTGAACATTCATTCGGAGCACTTGTCCTTGGCCAATTATAAGAATGTTTTATTTGCGCATTTGAACTTGCCATAGGTCTATGACTGAAAGGTTAACCTACTTTTCTGTAATACAACAACCAGCACTGAATAAAACAAAATATAATTGATCTTAGTAAGACAGGGACCTTGAAATTAGATTATGGAATAAAACGATATAATTATTTCTCATAATTTCTCTAGCACAATTTTACTGAAGAAACTATCCCTTTTTAAAATGGATTAGTGTAACCTTGGAAACAGTAAATCTTTCATCCATTTCACATCCTTTCTTTCACTGTGTTACAGTTAAAATGTGAAATTCAGCAAAAGAAGATTTTCAGAAACAAAGCTCGGCTTAAGATAGCATTGACCTGCCAAGGAGCACTGAGCTCTTTTGAGGGGTCTTGAAGTGCAATAATAATTAGTATTGTGTCAGCTACTTTTCATTTTGTATTTCCTTTCAGGAGGTTGTGAACTCTGTGAAAGAGGTTTATTAGATTGATTTTGTGACATTAGCAAATATAATTTAACTGCTTGCCTCATAACAGAAAATTCAACATTAAATAATGATGAAAATTGCTTGCATGTTGCTTTTATTTATATCCGCAACCTACTTCTACTATGTGGCCTGAATGAAAAAGCAATATCAGATACTTCTAACCTAATTTCAGGAGACTGGAATGCGAGTGGTGGAGGATTGTTGGGTTGAAGGAGCATATAGGGGTCAGCAGCACGTGAAGGTGAGGGCAAGAGAGCAGCTTATCAGTGCGAGAGAAAAATGCTGGAAAACAATCCAAATGTAAAATCTAAACTTGCATGTTTCCAGCTGAATGTGCCAACAAGACAGAGCTGTCCAAACCCCTACTCTCCTTTTCATAAGTATTAATTAATCGACACTATTACATGGAAAGTATTATCAAAGCAAAATTCAAGGTTTCATAAAGAAAAAGTCATATTTCAGATCAGTAGTAAAGAAAATATCAACTCTTCAAGCTTGCATGTGTCTCATGCCAACTTCATTTGATTTCATCAGTTGAATATAAATTATGAGGCATATCCCAATCTTGAGCACATATTTTCTATGTGGCATTAAAAGTGGCAAGGAAATAAGATTTGCCAATGGAAAAAGTAAACTTACATCTTATCAACTTGGAAAAACAACGGGAAAATTACTGGTATCTCATTAAAAGGGTGGACGCAAAGGAAATAATTCCAGTAATTATATTATCAAATTATAATGACAACTACTCCAGCTGAGATAAATCACTGGTTCAAAGGCCTTCTTTCATCCTTTTCTACATCCTGTTCAAATGGAGAGCTTTCTAAAAAAAAATTACTTGAATATGCTTGAAGGATAACTAATTAAAACATTAAAAATTGAAATAAACTTTGCTCCCATGAAGATCCAAGTTAGATAATTTATTAAACAGAACTGAGTTAACGTTCATCCAACATCTTAATTCTCTTGCAGGACACAAACAATTTCAATACCCCAAATTCCAAATCATGATTCAATTGGTCAAAATAATATTGCTTCTAAAAGACAAAGGAGACTCATGTACAGTAGCTCATTCTCTGGTCAATTATGTCCTTACATCCTTATTTCAGCACATTAAAGTATAAATGGCTAAAAATGTCAAGGCTGTTTGGAGGTACTACTGGTGTGCAAATTTGTATATAATTTATATTAATCAATATTTAAATTTGCTCTATCATAAAACATGCCCAAGATATATTTCTTTAAGTTACAGTATCTACAGATCCTAAGAATTCCAAACTTTTCAAATGATCCAGCGTTTTTCTGAAGTTTTCAACTCAATAACCCTAATGCAAATAGTAGACCAAAGTCTATTTCAGATGTTAGAACCAGCTCTAGTACTGGAGTATTAGCATCAAGAAATCTACAGATAAAATATCAACTCTTCAAGCTTGCATGTGCCTCATGCCAACTTCATTTGATTTCATCAGTTGAATATAAATTAGAGGCACATCCCAATCTTGAGCACATATTTTCGACTGATGATTCAGTCCATTGCTGAGGGAATGCAGAACTACAGGTGGTCTCATTCCACATGAATAAAGACACTAAACTTAGATTTCTTCTTCCTATTCCAGTACTCCAAAAAAACATTCAAGATCTGTTGCCACGACTTTAAACAAAACATGACATTCCTTAGTGTCTATGCCCACATTCTTCCTTCAATTAATACCATCAAAGAAAATAAAATTGGCCGTTCATTCATCTCAGTGTTGTTTGTGGAATCTTGTTATGCACCAAACATTTCCCATACAATACTATTCACTTTATGCCAAGTAATTTGTTACACATTAATTGCTTTCAAATATTTCTGAGAGACATGTGCAAAACCCAGAAACTAGATTACGCAATGATAGAATGATGGATTTGTGGATTCTTCAACACTCTATGGAAAGGGAGAGGATGTCCAAATACATGATGTGGAGAAAAATAAGACAGGGAGAGAAAGGAATCAATAAAAGGCTGACAGGCATCCTCATAAGAATGGGATATGATGCTCAACACATCGATTGCCAGTTATAGAGTCATAGAGATGTACAGCATGGAAACAGACCTTTCGCTCCAACTTACCCATGCCGACCAGATATCCCAACCCAATCTAGTCCCATCTGCCAGCACGCGACCCATATCCCTCCAGACCCTTCCTATTTATATACCCATCCAAATGCTGCTTAAATGTTGCAATTGTACCAGCCTCCACCACATCCTCTGGCAGCTCATTCCATACTCGTACCACCCTCTGCATGACAAAGTTGCCCCTTAGGTCTCTTTTATATCTTTCCCCTCTCACCCTAAACCTATGCCCTCTAGTTCTGGACTCCCTGACCCCAGGGAAAAGACTTTGTCTATTTATTCTAACCATGCCCCTCATAATTTTGTAAACCTCTATAAGGTCACCCCTCAGCCTCCAACGCTCCAGGGAAAACAGCCCCAGCCTGTTCAGCCTCTCCCTACAGCTCAAATCCTCCAACCATGGCAACATCCATGTAAACCTTTTCTGAACCCTTTCAAGTTTCACAACATCTTTCCGATAGGAAGGAGACCAGAATTGCACGCAATATTCCAACAGTGGCCTAACCAATGTCCTGTACAGCCGCAACATGACCTCCCAACACATGTACTCAATACTCTGACCAATAAAGGAAAGCATACCAAACGCCTTCTTCACTATACTATCTACCTGCGACTCCACCCTCAAGGAGCTGTGAACCTGCACTCCAAGGTCTCTTTGTTCAGCAACACTCCCTAGGACCTCACCATTAAGTGTACAAGTCCTGCTAACATTTGCTTTTCCAAAATGCAGCACCTCGCATTTATCTGAATTAAACTCCATCTGCCACTTCTCAGCCCATTGGCCCATCTGGTCCAGATCCTGTTGTAATCTGAGGTAACCCTCTTCGCTATCTACTACACCTCCAATTTTGGTGTCATCTGCAAACTTACTAACTGTATCGCTTATGCTCGCACCCAAATCATTTATGTAAATGACAAAAAGTAGAGGGCCCAGCACCGATCCTTGCGGTACTCCACTGGTCACAGGCCTCCCGTCTGAAAAACAACCCTCCACCACCACCCTCTGTCTTCTACCTTTGAGCCAGTTCTGTATCCAAATGGCTCGTTCTCCCTGTATTCCATGAAATCTAACATTGCTAATCAGTCTCCCATGGGGAACCTTGTCGAACGCCTTACTGAAGTCCATATAGCTCACATCTACTGCTCTGTCCTCCTCAGTATTCTTGGTTACTTCTTCAAAAAATTCAATCAAGTTTGTGAGACATGATTTCCCACGCACAAAGCCATGTTGACCATCTCGAATCAGTCCTTGCCTTTCCAAATACATATTAATCCTGTCTGTCAGGATTCCCTCCAACAACTTGCCCACCACCGAGGTTAGGCTCACCGGTCTATAGTTCCCTGGCTTGTCTTTACCACCCTTCTTAAACAGTGGCGCCACGTTTGCCAACCTTCAGTCTTCCGGCACCTCACCTGCAACTATCGATGATACAAATATTTCAGCAAGAGGTGCAGCAATCACTCCTCTAGCTTCCCACAGCATTCTCGGGTACACCTGATCAGGTCCTGGGGGATTTATCCACCTTTAACCGTTTCAAGGCATCCAGCACCTCCTCCTCTGTAATCTGGACATTTGCAAGATGTCACCATCTATTTTCTTACAGTCTATATCTCCCATATCCTTTTCCACAGCAAATACTGATGCAAAATATTCATTTAGTATCTCCCCCATTTTCTGCGGCTCCACACAAAGGCCACCTTGCTGATCTCTGATGGGCCTTATTCTCTCCCTCGTTACCTTTTGTCCTTAATATATTTGTAGAAACCCTTTGGATTCTCCTTAATTCTATTTGCCAAAGCTATCTCATGTCCCCCGTTTTGCCCTCCTGATTTCCATCTTAAGTATACTCCTACATCCTTTATACTCTAAGGGTTCACTTGATCTATCCTGTCCATACCTGACTATGCTTCCTGCATTTTCTTAACCAAACCCTCAACTTCTTTAGTCATCCAGCATTCCCTTTCCCTATCAGCCTTCCCTGACAGGAATATACTTTCTCTTGTTATCTCATTTCTGAAGGTTTCCCATTTTCCAGCTGTCCCTTTACCTGCGAAAATCTGCCTCCAATCAGCTTTCGAAAGTTCTTGCCTAATACTGTCAAAACTGGCCTTTCTCTAATTTAGAACTTCAAATTTTAGACCTGGTCTATCCTTTTCCATCACTCTTTGAAAACGAATAGAATTATGGTCACTGGCCCCAAAGTGCTCCCCCACTGACACCTCAGTCACCTTCCTTGCCTTATTTCCCAAGAGTAGGTCAAGTTTTGCACCTTCTCTAGTAGGTACATCTACATACTGAATCAGAAAAATGTCTTTTACAGACTTAAGAAATTCCTCTCCATCTAAACTTTTAACACTATGGCAGTCCCAGTCAATGTTCGGAAAGTTAAAATCCCCTACCATAACTACCCTATTATTCTTACAGATAGCTGAGATGTCCTATCAAGTTTGTTTCTCAATTTCCTTCTGACTATTGGAGGTCTATAATACAATCCCAATAAGGTGATCATCCCTTTCTTATTTCTCAGTTCCACCCAAATAACTTCCCTGGATGTATTTCTGGGAATATCTTCCCTCAGCACAGCTGTAATGCTATCAAAAATGCCACTCCCCCTCCTCTCTTGCCTCCCTTTCTATCCTTCCAGTAGTATTTGTATCCTGGAACATTAAGCTGCCAGTCCTGCCCATCCCTGAGCCATGTTTCCGTAATCGCTATGATATTCCAGTTCCATGTTCCTAACCATGCCCTGTTAGGCCCCTTGCATTGAAATAAATGCAGTTTAATTTATTAGGCCTACCTTGTCCCTGCCTGTTTGACTCACTTCTGCTCTCAGCTGTACCCGTCTCAGATCGATCTCTTTCCTCTATCTCCCTGGGTCCCACCAACCCCCGCCTTACTAGTTTAAATCCTCCCAAGCAGTTCTAGCAAATCTCCCTGCCAGTATATTCGTCCCCTTCCAATTTAGGTGCAATCCGTCCTTCTTGTACAGGTCACTTCTACCCCAAAAGAGATTCCAATGATCCAAAAATGTGAATCCTTCTCCCATACACCAGCTCCTCAGCCATGCATTCATCTGCTCTATCCTCCTATTCCTGCCCTCATTAGCTTGTAGCACTAGGAGTAACCCAGATATTATTACCCTTGAGGACCTCTTTTTTAAATTTCTGCCTAACTCTGTACTTTCCCTTCAGAATCTCAACCTTTTCCCTTCAAATGTCAATGGTTCCAATGTGGACAATGCCCTCCTGCTGGCCCCTCTCCCCTGTGAGAACATTCTGCACCCTCTCGGAGACATCCTTGATCCTGGCACCAGGGAAACAACACACCATTCTGCTTTTTCTCTGCTGGCCACAGAAACATCTGTCTGTACCTCTGACTACAGAATCCCCTAACACAACAGATCACTTGGAAGCCGATGTACCCCTCATTGCATTAGAGCCAGTCTCAATACCAGAAACTTGGCTGTTCGTGCCCCGAGAATCCATCACCCCCTACATTTTCCAAAACAGCATACCTGTTTGAAATGGGTATATCCACAAAAGACTCCTGCACTAGCTGCCTACCTCTCTTACCCTTCGTGGAGTTAACCCATCTACCTGACTGTATCGGAGACTTTCCCCCCTTCCTATAACTGCCATCCATCACATACTGTTGCTGTTGCAAATTCCTCATCGCTTCTATCTGTCTCTCCAACCAATCCCCTTGATCTGATCAGATTCGCATCCAACAGCATTTATGGCAGATATAATCCGCAGTAACCCTTAAACTCTCTTTAAACTCCCACATCTGACAAGTAGTACATATCACTGCAAAGGTCATTTTTGCTCCTTCACAATTTACAGACCCAGAAAATAACACCGTCTTATTCCTCTACAAACACTGCCCCAGGTTAAATTAATCGCTATGGCTTATATTTTAAGTTTAATCGAGAGACTTATCTCCAAAAACATATAATCAAGAAAGAATCCACTGTATTCACTACTGCAGCCTTTCTCTTGGACAGACTTAAAACAACATTTAACTTATCGGACTCTGTGCTGTGAACTTTGCCCAACAGTTCCTCCAAGATTAGTTGTAAATTTTACTATTTGTTAATTTTCCCAGATGCACTCCGATGTCCAGCGATACACGAATTCAAACAGCAAAGGCTGTAACTATGCAGGTTCTCTCTCTCTCTCTCTCGCACTGTCCTTACCATGTGATTTCTTTGTCCACTCTTCTCCCTTTTAAAACTGCTGTTGTTTTGACTTTTTATTCCCCCCAAGGTTCCAAAACAATGCAACAGCAAATAAAACAGTAATTGCTGCTCCTGGAGTTTGAGGAAATCACCTCCAACACCTAAAATACCTCAAAAATAAAAGGAGCAGCTCTTACAGCCAGAAATTTTTCCCATCCTCCATCTTGGATTACCCAGAATCCTGACATACCATAGTGCCACAATGGTCTCCTCAGAAGACAGACACAGGACACAATTGATAATTGTATACTTCGTTGTCCAGTACTTCCCAAGAGCTACTACATGCCATGTTCTTCACAGCCTTCAGTATGTTATCTACGATGATGAACATCTCCCCCAAGATGTTGAGGTACATAGTTCTTTGAAAATTGAGTCACAGGTCAACAGGTAGATTAAGAAGGTTATTAGCAAGCTGGTCTTCATTGCTCAGACCATTGAGTACAGGAGGTAGGATGTTATTTTAAGGTTGTACAGGACATTGGTGAGCCACTTTTAGAGTCCTGTGATCAGTCTGGTCGCCCTACTATGGGAAGATTATTATTAAATTGGAAAGGGCCCAGAAAAGATCTACCAGGATGTTGCTGGGAAGGAGGGTTTGTGTTAAAAGCAGAGACTGGATAACCTGGGACTTTTTTCAGTGGAGTGGAGGAAGTTTAGGGATACCCTACAGAGGTTTATAAAACCACTGACGAAGCATAGAAATGGCAAATAATAAAGGTATTTTATCTCAGTTGGGGAGTGTAAAAACAGGGGGCATATTTTTAAGGTGCGAGAAGAAAGATTTAAAGAGATCTGAGGTGCAACGTTTTCACACTGAGGGTGGTTCGTATGTGGAAGGAACTGCCAAGGAATGTGGTAGATGCAGATACAGTTACAACATTTAAAAGACATTGGATAGATACATGAATAGGAAAGGTTTAGAGGGACATGGGCCACATGTAGGCAAGTGGGACTGGTTAGGTTTGGGAAACGTGGTCGGCATGAACTAGTTGGACGGAAGGGTTTGTTTCTGTGCTGTATGACTGTATAATTCAGATACTACTTCTTTCCTATTCCAGTCATGGGAACAAAATTGGGCCATTCAGCATTTTGAGTCTGTTGCCTTTCAATTAGATCACACTTCATTTGTACTTTAATTCTGTTTGCTTTGATTTTTTTTTTGACTTGCTTTGTATACTCAGGCAATTAGATTTTCTGTTCTAAAAGGGACAGGCTTGATTAATACAATTTCTCATTCCTGGAAAATATTACATTATACTACTCATGTTGTTCAAGTAATTGACATACCAACATATAGTATAATCCAATGTCAGATCTATTGGTAATTTATTAAAAATATCAGCACTGACAGATGCCACCATTCAGATGCCATGTTCCCTCACAGTACAAAACAATTTTGAAGTGTTATCTGTTTCCAACCTGCAATTAAACACTCCAGAACAAACCTAATAAGCGTGTTCTGAACTCCAATCTCCACTCCATACAGGACAATTCAAGTTCAATTAATTTTCACTTGTTTACCTTAACAGTAATATTTGTAACTTTACTGGGGCACAATTCCACTTCAGCACTTTAACACATGGTAAAATGCTTCTGCTCTTATTCTGAAGCAATACTTGCAAAAAAAACCATGAGTGATCTGCTATGTTCAAACTTTAAATCTTGTGTATCTTTGAATAAGGAATCTCTAATTAAAACTGGATAGTACTTTATGGGTTACCTTTCCGAGGGACTATTTCTGCAATGGCTTTAAAGAGATAGGCTATTTTAAAATATGTCTGTGCTTTAAAAATTAGCTTGCAATCTGATTATCCATGATCGATACCACTGGAGATTAACCAGTCCAGGCGTAAAAATGTGCTCTGCTTTGATGCGAATCTCACGTACACAAAATAAACACATATACAAACAGGCCTGCAATGCTTCTGGCATTTTTAAAAAAAAAACATTAATTTAACTCTAAAAGTTTCATTGATGATGACTGTTCCTTGTGCTCAATATGTGAGAAAAAATGAAAACTTCAGTTTTTCCAGATCTTAGGGAAAACTATTTTCTTATAGCCTGAAAAATTGATTGTTCTGTCCTCAACTTGCTGTCAGCACTTAGAATGAGATATTGAAACAGCTGGGCTATTCCAGAAAGTTTTCAAGGTAACATCACAATGATCTAAAATGTTTACTTACATGATAATTAGTTGACATTTTAGTTCCTGTTGCTGGAAAACAGTAAGGGTGAATATTTCAAGTACCTGTAATTTTTTAGATTAAGAGATTGTAAAGGACCTTAGTTGTGCTAACATTGATTCTTCCTGTTCACTTAAAGCATAATGAACTAATGGTTGAAATACTTCAATAATAATAGTAATTTTCTTTTTAATGTGTTAAGTATACAGAAAGAATTTCAAAGTCGAACTGTAATGCGTTGCCAAAAGAGAGACGCTACCATTTGTGTGATGATGGATTGCAAAATCAATAAAATCCTTAAAACATAAACTGTTTAAGGAATCTTTCTATTCCATTATCTCATGTCCAAGGCACAACTTCAGAAAAGGTGACCTGGCATATCTAAATTCGTATTTGAACCATCAAAGCTGACAGCATCATCAAATTCTTCCACATTGATATCAAAAAGAATACTACTGCTCATCATCCCAATTTGCTGTATTTACAACTTAATCCCACTTGGACTGGAGCAGCTTCTCTTCCATAAACATTATGGGTAGACAACCAACGAGATTGTTCGGCACATGTAGTCAGATGTAATATTTATCATCTTGAAATGCAAGAATAGTTGAGAAAGCCAGACAGGACAGGCTACATGTGGAAATTATATGTCACTCAATAAAAAGCTGGTGGAGCAAATTAGTAAATTATACAAAACTAATTTAGCTTCAATCCTGAGAATAAGGCCACCTGGAAAGTACATAAAGAATAGGAGCAGGATGAGGCTATTTGGCTCCTGAAGTTTTTTCACCAGCCAATAAGACTGTAGTCAATCTGACCTTAACTCAACTTTTATTCTTGTCACTTCACAATGCTCAACTTCATTGTGAAAATCTGTCTAACTCAGTTTTGAATATCATCAAAGCCTTCAGACTCTGCTCTGTCGAGCAAACAATATCAAACACTAATGAAGAAATCCCTTATCATCATCATAATTGGGAAACCCCTCATTATGAAGAGACTTTGTATCTTTCTCACAACTTACATTTCCAGTCATCCTCCATGGCAACGTAAATTTTCAAAGGCTGTTAAGGCTTGCATTTCTGCTTTAATTTCACTTTAAGGATCAATGAGTGTTTAACTGCCCTGCAGCAGTTTAGGTTTATTTTTATATATAGATATTGGCCTCCAATTAGAATTTTGTCTCTCTCTAACTGAAGAGAATCCTGCAACAACTATTGATCATTACAGATATAAAAGGAGGTCAAGCCTGTTTCTGTCCAAAAGTAATCTGGTTCTCTTCATACACGTATTTTTAACTTTGATCCCTTAATTTGTGTAACAAAATGGAAGATAAAGGCATACCTGGATATTTTCTACATTCTGAAGTTGATAAACTACCTAACAGACACTGCCACAGTAAGGGTGAATATTTCAAGTACCTGTAATTTTTTAGGTTATAGGTTTATAAGTTTAAAGTTTATAGGTTCATGTGTATACAGGGCACTCGGCTGTTATTTCATACACTCGGATGAAACAACTTTAGCATCTGTGATAAAGGGTTCAAAAGAAGAAACTTCAAGGTATAGCTTGAGGTTTGGATGAAGGTGCTTGCAAATATACTTGTTCTAACCTATGCCACATTGTACATGCTAATGGAGTCTATTACTCTTGTTTATCCATTGACTAGATGTTTATTGCTACTTTGGATACAAGATTTTGTGCCAATCATTTGGTTATGGGGATGCTGGTTTCATATTCAGCATGCAGGTAGCAATGCAGTATAACCTTCAATAGTGTTAAGCATCATCTATTGGCATACCTGTGCAACTGAATCAAAAAGTGTAGTGCTGGAAAAGCACAGCAGGGCAGGCAGTATCTAAGGAACAGGAGAGTTGAGCAGAAGCTTTTCATCAGAAACATCGACTCCTCCTCCTCGGATGCTGATTGACCAACTGTGCTTTTCCAGAAGCATTTTGATTCTGATCTGCAGCATTTGCAGTCCTCACTTTTTCCATATCTGTGTAAGTGATGAGGTCTAAATGATGAAACTGCATTGTTCATATGCTTAGTGATGATAAATCTTAATTATATGTACTACTGGAATGATCCATGATTTTTAAATATATTGATAAGACAGTTTTACATTTGGAATCCTTTAAGTACCAAATATAATGATAGAGAATATGTGGCGTAAATGGGCATAACAAGGACACATCTGTACTTTTGGGTTCCGAAGAATCTAAGTTACCAGTAAACAGAAGCTAAAGCTGCAATGCTGATTGGTCTGGAAGGTAGTCTGAAGGCCAAGGTGGAAAAATCATACAAGTTATAGTTTAACTGTTAGAAAGGAAGACAAGATTGAAAAGGTTGAGTGGATAGAACAATGGTCTGAGGTGTAGAATGTACGAAGGAACTCTACTTAGAGATAAGAATAGAGATTTTTTTTGTGGGAAGCTCAAAGCGCTCTTTCTTTTGGTCGAGAGATACAAAAACTGGATTAGAAGTTGTTAGTTTAGTTGAAACAGGACCGCACACTTGGACTAAATGTTATGCAGCTACCTGGATAAAGGTCATGAAATACGGATGCATTACTGAGGTCTTTGCACTTACCAAGGTTAGCATTTATGAAGGACCCTTCCTGGTGGGGCATTTGTCTGAAGGGTTAGGAGCAGAGAAATTGCTGGGATACTGCTTGCCTGGAGTCGGGAACTTGAAATAAAGTTCATATTTTAATAAGACATGGCCAGACACTGGGTATTTGTCAGAAGCTGACAGTGTGTTCTAAGAACCCAGTATTACGTCTTGGAAATCCTGTCTCATTCTGGATCCAAAGTTAGTGACAGTGAGACAGAGGGGCAGCAAGACAGAGGGAACATAGAATCACAGAGAAGTATAACATGGAAACAGACCGTTTGTCCAGTTCATCCATGCCAACCAGATATCCTAAATTAAACTAGTCTCATTTGCCGGCATTTGACCCATATCCCTCAAAATCGTTCCCATTCATAAACCCATCTAGATGCCTATTAAATGTTGTAATTGTACCAGCCTCAACCACTTCCTCTGGCAGTTCATTCCATAGATGCACCACTCTCTGTGTGAAGTTGCCCCTTAGGTTCCCTTTAAAGTCTTTACCCCCTCATCTTAAACTTATGCCCTCTAATTGCAGCAGATGACTGTGAAGTTAGAGCTTAAGAAATTCAGGTGCACTGGAAACTATAAATTGCAATATTGTGGATTGAAAAAGGATTCACTAAAGGTTAAGTCTTATAGCTGAGAAGAGATTTACATGTAAAAGTTTGGTTCATTAAAATTAAAATTTTGAAAGATATTACAATCAAGGGGTCAGGTTCAAAGAAGCAAATAGACAAAATATCAGACATCCTGGGATGCACAGAATAGACAAACCAACATGCATAGAACATGTGTATGGTGCCATGTCACGACTGGTGAAGCATCAAGCATCAATCTTTCATGTTCCATAAGCCTTATTTTCATTCTAAATTAGCCCTTCTTTCCAATACAGTTATTATTCAAAAAGAATGTTCTTATCCTGGGTTTTATATAGAATTAAAAACTCTACATGAGCTTGACATTTTAAGATTTACTCACTGTTTCTCTGAGCATTATACATTCTGTTTTGATTCAGAGGTAGGGATTGAGTGTGTGCTGCTGGGAAAGCACAGCAGGTCAAGAAGCATCCAAGGAGCAGGAGAATTGACGTTTCGGGCATAAGGCCTTCATCAGGAATGAGGCTTGCGGGCGTGGAGCTGAGAGATAAATGGAGAGGAGGATAGGGTTGGGGGTGGGGGGTAGGTAGCTGTGAAAGCGTTAGGTGAATAAAGGTGAGGGAGGTGGTGAAAGGTCAGAGGGAGAAGTGCTAGACAGGTCAGGAGGGAGGTGCCGAGTTGTCGGCTTGGGACTGAGATAATGTGGGAGGAGGGGAAATTAGGAAGTTGAAATCCACATTTATCCTGTGTGGTTGCAGGATCCCAAAGGCATAGGAGGCATTCTTCCTCCACGCATCCGGTGGGAATGGTTTGGCGGTGGAGGTGGCCCAGGACCTGCAAGTCCTTGACGGAGCAGGAGGGAGAATTGAAGTGTTTAGCCACGGGGTGGTGGGGTTTGTGGATGCGGGTGCCCCAGAGATATTCTCTGAAACAATCCACAAGAAGGTGTCCTGTCTTCCCGATGTAGAGGAGACCATATTGGGTGTAATGGTATCAGGGGCAAAGTTATGGACCACAAGGCCATAAGATATAAAAGTAGAATTAGGCCATTTAGCCCTTCAAATCTGCTCTGCTATTTGATCATGGCTGATATACTTCTCAAACCTGTTGTTGAGAAGATTCTCAAACCTATTCTCCTGGCTCCTCCCTGCAACCCTTTATGGCCTTACCAATCAAGAACCCATCTTTCAATGGCTTTAAGAGGTTCAATGACGTGAACTCCATAGCCTTCAGGGTCAATGTGTTCCACAGATGCCACTTTCTGGCTGAAGAAATTCAGCTTCATTTCAGTTCTAAAGGGCCGTTCTTTCACAGAGGCTGTTCCCTCAGGTCCTAGTCTCTCCTGTTGGTGGAAACATCTTCCTCACATCTAGTCTACCCAGACATCTCTGTATTCTCTAAGTTTCAATTAAATCCCCCTCATCCTTCCAAACTCCATCAAATACAGACAGTTTTTGACTGCTCCTCATATGACAAGCCCTTCATCCCCAGGATTACTTTTGTATGCCACCTTTCTACCCCCTCCACATTCTTCCTTCAAAACAAGGCATCTTGGCATCCCATGATGCTCAGCTTTGGGTAGCAAGATCTGTCCTCAGTCTGTTGCACTTAAAATGCCACTACTACCATGCTACATAGAAATCACTGGAACAGGAGTAGGTCCTACAGCTAATTAATCCTGCCTCATATTCTAGATCATGGCCAATCACCTCCTCAATGCTAGTTTCCCAAACTATTTTGACATCTCAATGATAATGGTCTTGAGAAACGTATCAATTTCTGTCTTGAGTCCAAAGATGGTTCTTCCACAGCCTTATGGGGCAAAGAATTTCAATGATTCATGACTCTGAGTGAAGAAATTTCTCCTCACTGAAGTCTTAAAATGCCTGCTCCATATTCTATGCTTATGCCCCCTGGTTCTAAAGTCACCAGCCAGGGGTATATCTTATCCATATCCACCCTATCATTTAAGTTTCAAAAAAGCCATTTATCATTTTTTGTTGCTCTAGAGAATATAGACCGAGTTTCCTCATTCTCTCCTCAAAAGAAATCCCGGCAGCCCTTGGCTCAATCTGGTGAAATTCCATTGCACTAACTCGAAAGCAAGTATATCCTTTCTTAGAAAAGGAGACTAAAATTGAACACAATACTCCTGATAAGGTCTGACTAAGGCTTTATAAACTGTAGCAATACATCTGTACTTCTGTGGTCAAATCCCTTTAAAACGAAAGCTAGCACCTAGCTTGCCTAATTGTTTGATGCACCTGCATGACGGCTTTTACCAATTCATGGACAAGATGCCTCAGATCCGTTGGTCACCAGCACTTTCCAAGCTCTCACAATTTGAGATATAATCAACATTTCTGCTTTTCACACCAAACTGAATAACCTCAGACTTAACTCTATAATATCCCATTTGCCACGTTCGAACACATTCACTTGGTATGTCCAAGTCCTCTTGAAACTTCCTTGTACCCTCCTCACAATATATGTCTCCCCAGGAGAAAGTGAGGACTGCAGATGCTGGAGATCAGAGTCAACAAGTGTGGTGCTGGAAAAGCACAGTCAGTCAGGCAGCATCCGAGCAGCAGGAAAATCAATGTTTTGAGCATCAGCTTTTCTTCAGGAATGTGGTCCTTTGCAGGTCTTGGGGAGCATGGCCCTGAGCTGGGGTAGGGCGGACTACAGGGAGGGTAGGTGGCGGCACATGGCTGCAAGTGTGGAGCGGAAGATCCAGAAAGAACTGTTTCTGGAGGCTTTGTATTTGCTGTTGGTAGTGGTTGTTTTCGTCAGGTCCAAATTGTGATGGTCTGAATGTAGTCTGGAGTCCATGCAAGATCAATCGGTTGCATGGGCAGGTGCCGAAGGAGATGTGGCTGTAGTAGGCCATCTGTTTCAGGATGTGGCTGGAGCTTCAAAGTAGAGGAGATGACCTGGGCATGCAGTAAGAGAGAGACTCACTGAGATCCTTGTAGAGGGAAGAGAAGAGCTTCATCAAGGTGGACATCCTTGGAAGAGGCTTCACAGTAAGGATATAATCAACTAGGAGAAAGTCAGGACTGCAGTTGCTGGAGATCAGTGTCAAAAAGTGTGGTGCTGGAAAAGCACAGCCAGTCAGGCAGCATCCAATAAGCTCAATTTTTCAAGCATAAGCTCTCCATCGTGTGCAACGAACCAGAATTGGTCAGGGACCTCGAAGTGAAGGAGCCATTGGGAAGTAGTGACCATAATACATTAAGCTTCAATCTGCAATTTGAGAGGGAGAGGGTACAATTGGAAGTGACAATATTTCTGTTGAATAAAGGGAACTATGGAGCTATGAGGGAGGAGCTGGCCAAAGTTCAATGGTACAATGCCTTAGCAGGGATGACAGTGGAGGAACAATGGCTGATATTTCTGTGTATAATGCAGAAGTTGCAGGATCAATTCATTCCAAAAAGGAAGAAAGATCCTAGGAGGAGGCATAGGTGGCCGTGGCTGATGAGGGAAGTTAAGAAACATATAAAGTTAAAAGAGAAAAAGTGTAACTAAACAAAGGTAAGTGGGAAAAGAGAGGACTAGGAAGCTTTTAAAGAACAACAGAGGATTACTAAGAAGGAAATATGCAGAAAGAAAATGAGGTACGAAGGTAAACTGGCCAAAAATATAAAGGAGGATAGGAAACATTTTTTTAGGTATGTGAAAGGCAAAAAAAATGGTTAAGACTAAAATTGGGCCCTTGAAGACAGAAACAGGGGAATATATTACAGGGAACAAAGAAATGGCAGAAGAATTGAATTGGTACTTCAGATCTGTGTTCACTGGGGAAGACACAAGCAATCTCCCAGAGGTAACAGTGGCTGAAGGTCCTGAACTGAAGGGAATTTATATTTGCCAGGAATTGGTGTTGGAGGGACTGTTAGGTCTGAAGGCTGATAAGTCCCCAGGGCCTGATGGTCTACATCCCAGGTGTACTGAAGAAGGTGGCTTGAGAAATCGTGGATGCGTTGGTGATTATTTTCCAGAGTTCGATAGACTCGAGATCAGTTCCTGCGGATTGCAGGGTGGCTCATGTTGTATCACTTTTTAAGAAAGGTGGGAGAGAGAAAGCAGGAAATTATAGACCACTTAGTCTGACCTCAGTGGTGGGAAAGATGCTGGAGTCTATTATAAAGGATGAAATTACAACACATCTGGATAGTAGTAACAGGATAGGTCAGAGTCAGCATGGATTTATGAAGAGGAAATCATGCTTGACTAATCTTCTGGAATCTTTTGAGGATGTAACTCTGAAGATGGACAAGGGAGATCCAGTAGATGTAGTGTACCTGGACTTTCAGAAAGCTTTTGATGAAGTCCCACAAAGGAGGTTAGTGAGCAAAATTAGGGCGCATGGTATTGGGGGCAAAGTACTAACTTGGATTGAAAGTTGGTTGGCTGATAGGAAACAAAGAGTAGTGATAAACGGCTTCATTTTGGAATGGTAGGCAGTGACCAGTGGGGTTCCGCAGGGATCAGTACTTGGACCGCAGCTTTTTACAATATACATTAATGATATAGAAGATGGTATTAGTAATAACATTAGCAAATTTGCTGAAGATACTAAGCTGGGTGACAGGGTGAAGTGTGATGAGGATGTTAGGAGATTACAGGGTGACCTGGACAAGTTAGGTGAGTGGTCAGATGCATGGCAGATGCAGTTTAATGTGGATAAATGTATGGTTATCCACTTTGGTGGCAAGAACAGGAAGGCAGATTACTACCTCAATGGAATCAATTTAGGTAAAGGAGCAGGACAGAGAGATCTGGGTGTTCTTGTGCACCAGTCAATGAAGGTAAGCATGCAGGTACAGTAGGTAGTGAAGAAGGCTAATAGCATGCTGGCCTTTATAACAAGAGGGATTGAGTATAGAAGCAAAGAGGTTCTTCTGCAGCTGTACAGGGCCCTGGTGAGACCACACCTGGAGTAGTGTGTGCAGTTCTGGTCTCCAAATTTGAGGAAAGACATTCTGGCTATTGAGGGAGTGCAGCGAAGGTTCACGAGGTCAATTCCTGGAATGGCGGGATTACCGTACACTGAAAGACTGAAGTGACTGGGCTTGTATAACCTTGAGTTTAGAAGACTGAGAGGGGATCTGATTGAGACATATAAGATTATTAAAGGATTGGACACTCTGGAGGCAGGAAACATGTTTCCGCTGATGGGCGAGTGCCGAACCAGAGTACACATCTTAAAAATACAGGGTAGACTATTTAGGACAGAGATGAGGAGAAACTTCTTCACCCAGAGAGTGGTGGCTGTGTGGAATGCTCTTCCCCAGAGGGCAGTGGAGGCCCAGTCTCTGGATTCATTTAAGAAAGAGTTGGATAGACGTCTCAAGGATTGTGGAATTAAGGGTTATGGAGATAAGGCAGGAACAGGATACTGATTAAGGATGGTCAGCCATGATCATATTAAATGGTGGTGCAGGCTCCAAGGGTAGAATGGCCTACTCCTGCACCTATTGTCTATTGTCATCAGGAAAATAAGCCAGATAAAGCTCTGACTAAGGCTTTGTAACTGTAGCGATACATCTTTACTTCTGTAGTCAAATCCCCTTAAAATGAAAGCTAGCATATAGTTTTCCTTACTGTTTGGTGGACCTGCACCATCATTCCTGATGAAGACCTAATACTTGAAATGTCAACTCCCCTGCTCCTTGTATGTTGCCTGACCAGCTGCGCTTTTCCAGCACCACACTCTATGTCTTCCCACTTGATTTTGTGTCATTAGCAAATTTGGAAATATTACAACTCCTTCCCATGTCCAAATCATTTATATAGATTGTAAACAGCTGTGGACCCAGCACTAACCCTTGAAGTATCCCATTACTAACAGCCTGTCATCCAGAGACTGATCCATTCCTACTTTTCACTATTTATCTACTAACCAATTCTCAATTTATATTATAATAATTTTCCCCATCCCAAAATCCCATGCAATCTAATTTTATTTTCCTGTGTGGACATTTACTAACAGTCCTCTAAAAAGCCAAATAGACTATATTCATGGGCTCTCATTTGTAAATATGATTTCCTGTTCATAAATTGATGTTTACTGTCTAACTTTCCTTTTTTCCCCTAAATGTTCAGTTGTCATATCCTTTTATAATAGAATATTACAGTTTCCTTATTAGTGATGAAGAACAGCCTAATGAAGGACCAGCTGAAAAAGAGGATCCTCATTCATTGGTTGAGCTAAGCCCTTGGTGTTGGTGGCATATAAATTCAGCTAGCAAATTTGGTTTAGCCTTGGACTGACTGCATGCAGTTGCTAGGTAAGAAAATATTTAAATCTTGAATTTGTACAAAGCTAATTTAGACTGTAATTGGCATTGAAGTGAAATTTGTGGTTTAAAATTCTGTAGTTGTGAACTTTGAGCAGGTTTATTTGTAAAAAAAATACAGTGAAAGAGCAGCCTAGTTAAGAACTGGCTAAAACTGAATTTTCATTAACTGAGTGAACTAGATCAGTTTTGTTGAGAGTATGTATAGTGCTGAAAGTGTGTTGCTGGAAAAGGAGCAGGAGAATCGACGTTTCAGGCATGAGCCCTTCTTAAAGGGCTCCTTGGATGCTGCCTGACCTGCTGCGCTTTTCCAGTAACACATTTTCAGCTCTAATCTCCAGCAGCTGCAGTCCTCACTTTCTCCTAGTATGTATAGTGCACCAATTTAATGCAACCTAGCATTTGAATGTGACTTGTAATAGAGTGCAACTCAGTAAGTGTCTCAACAAGTCCAAAGGAGGAAGGAGAGTATGTTTGGTTCCTTTAACCGAAAAATAAGCAGCTGATTAGGAAATAGGGTTGGTGTGTTTCAAGCCATTAAATGAAAAGCTCAGTTTGTGTTTCGATCTCTAGTCTTCTTTCCATTTTTTCTTAAACAAAGTTATTAAGATAAGATTGCTACTCATGTACAAAACAAGGAAAATTAAAAATAAGTGTTTACATTGGTCTTTCTTCAAGTGTAAAGAAGATATACTAGAATGTTTAATTAAATGACTGAAATAAAATCTGTAAGAGATGACAGTTTGGGCGATGTATTATAATTACAGCACGTGTGGACACCAAGGTGACCCATAGTGAACACGTTTGTAGCAAGTGTTTGCAATTTGTGCAATTTTAGATGGGAGGAGAGGACCTGGAGTCTGAACTCTGGACATTGGGCTGCTTCATGGCAACTAAATATTCAGACATATGTGACTTTTCAAAAGGACACAAAGAATGGGAAGAATGGTGGGGTAGCTTTGTTTATTATGAGTTGGAGTAGGTGTGATAGCCAGAAATGAACTAGGATCAAATGATACAGAATCTCAGAGTAAATAACAAGGTAGAACTTAGCATTTGGTTTATGAATGAGAAATTTGGGAGTGAATAATTACATAGGGACAAGGCAAAATTGTCTGGTGTGCTTTGGAAAAGGAGTTTAGCAGAAAAGATAGTTGAGGAATCTTGAGGAAATATTTAAAGAAAATAAACATGATAACTATCACTAGAGAAAAGTTACTTGGGAAACTAATGGGGCCAAAGGGTTGTCGCCTAGAATTTCAAAGGAAGCACCTACTGTGATGGTGAATGCACTGGAAGCAATCTTCCAAGACTCCTAACATTCTGGAAATATCAGAGGTTTGAAAAACTGCCAATGTAACAACCGTATTTAAAAATAGAGACAAACATAAAATAGTAAATACAAACCTGATAGCTGAACATCATTTACTTAGTGTAGCATTAAAGATGTAATGAAACAGCATTGAAAAATATATGATCAAGCAGAGTCATCATGGCTTCATGAAGGGAAGTCATTCCTGACAAATTTATTACAGTTCTTTCAGGAGGTAACAAGCAGGATAGATAAAGGAGAACCAGTAGATGTAACATATTTAGATTTCCAAAAGAATTCAATAATGCAAAACACATAAGGCTACTTCAGATAAGAATCCATGTAGTTGGGGGTATTATGGGTTCACATGGATGGAGGATTGGCCATCTAACGGAAAATAGAGTGAGGACAAAGGGGGCATCTTCAAGATGGCAGACAGTGCAGAGCTACAATTATTCACAATATATTAGTGACATGGCTACGAAAATGCATGTACTATCACGTTTTTAAAGACAAAAATATGTGGGAAGGCGAAGTCGTGAAAAGGAAACAGTCTACAGAAGGATATAGGCAGGTTCAGAGAACAGGTCAAAAGTTGGCAAATACAATATAACGAGGAAAATTGTTAGGTTGTAAACTTTGGCAGGAAGAATGGAACAGTAAAATATTATTTAAGTGGGGAACAACTCCAGAAGGGTACAACAGTAGGGGGGGGAAAGAGAGATTTGGTCATCTTCATGCATGAATCACAAAAAGCTAACATCCAAGTTTAGCAGTTATAAGGGAAGGCAAATAGAGTGTTGGCCTTTATTTCAAAGGGAATAGGATATAAAAATATGGCAGTCTTGTTAAAACTATACAAGACACTACACAGACAACATAGTACAGAATTGTGAACAATCTTAGACTCCTAATCAAATGAAAGACATATTTGCTTTGGAAGCAGTCCAAAGAAAATTCACTAGGTTTGTTTTGGGTATAAAAGAGACAGTCTCGTAAAGAGAGGTTGAATAGCTAGGTTTATACTTGTTGGAGTTTAGATGAATGAGGAGACCTTCTTGAAACCTACAAGATTCAGAGGGGGCATGACAGATTAGATGCAGAGAGGTTAGTTCCTCTTGTGGGATAGTCTAGGATCAGAGGGTGCAATCTCAGAGAAAGGGAGCACCCTTTTAAGACAGAGAGAAGAAGGAATTTCTTCTCAGAGGTTAGTGAACCTGTGGACTTCTTAACCATAAAGGACTATCGCGATAGGGTCATTAATTGTATTCAAGGCTGAGATAGATTTTTTTTAAATCAGTAAGGGGATTAAGGGTTATTGGGATAAGGCAAGGAAATGAAGTTGAGGATTATCAGATCTGCCATGAGCTCATTGAATGGGGAAGCAGATTGATAGACAGAATGGAATACTTTTGTTCCTACACCTTATGGTCTAACTAACATGCCTATAGTTCTTGTTTCTCCCTTTTCTTCCTTCTTAAACAGTTGGGTGATATTTATTATTTTGCAATTTCCTAGATCCTAGTTTCAGAATGCAAGATGACAGATTCAAAAGTTATAGAAAATTCCATCACATTATAATCACTATTTCCCCAAGGTTACATTATAAGAAGGTTACTAATTAGCCCTTTCTCATTAAACGCCACAATACCAAATCCGAAATAAAGCTAGCCCAAGCTGGCTCCTCAATATAATGTTGCAGATACCCATATTGTACATACTCCAAGAATCAATCCAACAGAGCATTAGTGTTAGCCTGGTTAATCCAGTCTATGAACAAATTAAAGTCAAACATTATTACTGAATTATCTTCATTACATATTTTCTAATTTCTTCATTCAGAGGATGTCCAACAACAGTACAATGGTATAGTGAGCTATAAACAACTCCCACCAATGTTTGCTTCCCTCACTGTTTCTCAGCTCCACCCAAATGGATTCTACATTTTGATCATTCCATTAAAGATTCTCTTGTATTCACACATTAATGTCATTCCTCACCTCCATTTACTTTTTGCCTGGCCCTCAAGTTTACAATCTCTGTTACCCTGGAGCTGTGTCACTGAAATGTCAAATAAATCATATTCACTTACTTTAACTTGTGCATCTAAATCAACCAACTTCTGGCAAATGTTATCTGCATTCATAAAGAGTGTTTTTAATTCAGTTATTTTATCATTATATTCCATTTTGATCCTATTTGACCTCCTACATTATTTTGTCTTTATTTTTGTTTACTTATTTTTACTAGATCTGCTCTCCATAAATCTGAGCTCATTCTTAGGACCTCACTCCCTTCAAACAGAGATTCACCCCTCTTAAACACCTAAACATAATGAAGTACGCCCTTAAAATGGAAACAATACTTTTTTCCCCTACAAGTACTGTGCAGTAACTACTGCTCCCAGTAGAATTCTGGAGCTGTGTAGAACTTTCAGCTGAAGGGAAAGCAGATGGGGGGAAATGGTGAAATAGATGGAGATTAGCTTCTTAAAAAATTAATTCCTTTTCATTTTAATGTTTAACAAAGGTAAATTAGTACACAAAGATATCCTGGCCTAGTTTGATGAAAGGCAGCAGAACAGGCCCAACCAGTAAAGACTGTCAGAGGTCCAAATATCTTTTCTGGATATGCCTCATTACCATTGGTGGAATGTTGCTCACACAGCTGAAGCATGCTATCAATTAAGGAGAATAACATGGGCAATACAATCTGGGGGCTTTTCTGCAGAATAAATCTGGTTGAGTTAAATTTGAGTGAATCTGAAGAAACGCAAATTTAGTGAATGGATTATGGATCTGGACGGTGGGTCTTTATGGAACTAGAAGAAATATTAATGGGTATATAAATGCATGCACAGCATTTTCTCACTGGACTGGTACCTGGAAATCACACTGGGGGACTTTTAGCAACATAGAACCTCAATTTGCATTTTATAATGAGTTTCTAACCTGTTTTTGATGTTAAATATTCCTATTATCTAAAACTTCAATTAAAATGGAAGATAACAGAATAACATCAGGAACAGTCAGAAAACCTGCCTTATTGTGTGCGTCTTTCTCGTTGCCTGTTAGTCATTAGAAAGTTCGTATTTCTTAAAAAAACAAAATATATTGTACACTAGGAGGTTATTCGTCTCAAAAACCTTACTACACGATCAGTTCGGACATTTTGTACATCATGGTTTTCTTAGTGTTCCATATACGTTTGTCAATGTTGATCCTTTGCTCATTTTGCCCACTCTTGACTGCTATAATGCCATCTTTGGTTAACTAATTAAAGTCAGAGCTTGGAATTTGAGAAAAATATTAAATTGCTGACTGATGAGTCTAAATGAGCAAAAACACTACTAATGCAGAGTCAATGCAGAAACACTTAGGACATGCATCAAAGATTACATTCAATTCATTAATGCTTACACAAAATCAGGACATTCTCATACGTGGTCAAACTAATTAACTTCAATGAAACCAAATTACCATTTCAACATGTATGATGTAACACAGTGGAATTACATTACAGGTAGATGTAAATTATATGCTAATTATACATTTTAGTTTAACATGCCAGTTTAAAAGTTGGGTCACTATGTGACATCCAAAGTTCTTCTTTACTTAAAGCAGACATCAAAATTCATAAATGTACAACAGAGATAAGAATAACATGGGCTGAAGTATAAATAATAGAAAGAATAAAACCAAACCAGGGAAAAGACAAGCATAAATATAATATGCAACTACTTGCACAATACAATTAGGGAAAAACAACTAAACAAAATGGTTGTTAACAGTTGAGTAGTGGGAAGGCTCTGCATTCTGTTCGCATGACCTCTTTTTAATATGAAGTTGAATTGCATTATTCTCACCTCCACTTATTGTAACCTAGCAACACCTCAATCATATGCAAGTTCCTGCTGCAAAAAAAAATGGCATTTTGTAACCTTTTCTACTTAAATTTCCCACACCACCAACAATTTTCTGTTAGAGTAGAGAAAGCAGACTATTGTTGTTAGTCTTTTTTCACCATTATTTATTCTTGGGATGTTGACATTGCTTGCAACCTAGTTACTTGAGATTTGATACAACAGGCTTATTCAAAGTGAAGCAAAGAGTCAATCACATTGCTGTGGGACCGGAGTACCATATAGTTCAAACTGTTTGGGACTTTAGGTCTGCTTCATAAAAAGTTATAGATTTACAATTCTGAAAGAGACCAGTTGGTCTATCATGTCATGTGAGCCACAAAAGATCTATCTAGTCTAATCCCACCATTCACTTATAGGTCCTTAACAGTGTAGATTATGAAACATCAAATGCATATGACGTGTTTTTTTTAAAAGCAATGAGAATTTCTACCTCCACGACCTCTTCAGGCAGTGAGTGGTAGACTCACATAATACCAAGTGAAAAAAACCCTCAATTCTCCTTTTTCACTTGTACCTGTTACTCCCAATTTATGCCTCAGTTTTTGACCTCTTTGCCAAACGAAATGAGTCTTTCCTTTCCAGTCTATCTAGGCCCCTCAATTTTCCATCACATCTTAATTTCTTTCTTATAGCACATTATTAATCAGTTGAGTTTCTATTACAATTCAACAGCTCTACGGACACTATTTATTCCAAAGTTTCGTTTCCAGATCAAACCCCTTGGTGGAATTTAAATTTTGTTTCTGGATTACTAATCCAGTAAATTTACCATAACAAGAAGAAATCCCAAAGATAATAGTAGTACCGTTTTTTTTCACTCTTGATATCCTTCCAACAATGAGCCTGTATGAGATTAAAGGTTTCACCACAAGAAGAACCACAAATACAAAAGTACATTCTATCAATTTCTGCAATTTGCTGCAACGCAATGCCCTATCTGATCCAATGTGTAGTTTTCAAGCATCGGCTATTTTAAAAATATACACATTATATTAATACTACATAAATTGCTACAAAACATCAAAACTGTTTGATTACTAGATAGCCAAATTGTTCAAAGTCACTATATTATCAAATTGCAACTATGCACCACTGTCCAATAAATCAACAATTTTATAGCAAGATTATGAACATGCCAAAGTTCAGTTTTGTTTATACAAAAATAATAAAGATAATAGAAGCTTTGCCTGTAATATAGACTACAAGCTACTTTATTTCTCCAATAGCTATCATAACTACTACAATCAAGTATTAAAACAGCACAAAGGATTTTAGGACATGCTTGATAATTTGTTATTTATACTGTATAATAATTAGAATTCAAAATATTAAAGTATATTGAAGCTGCTATAGTCAAAATGGTATTGCAGCAAATACAATTCTTAAAAGCAGTCAATAATTGATAGTTATTTAAATCATACACATTTTTAAAATTACATATGGCTCAATTATTCAATCATACCGATACAAAAATAAGAATCTCACCAAATAAAGCATCTCATAAATTGAGTCACAGGACCCTTTGATGTCCTGGTCTTTGGCCTTGTGTTTTACTCTCCAGAAGACTGACATTGTAAGAGAAACCCTCTACCTAGTGAATAAATCTGCTTTTGGATACATTTATCATCAATTTTCATCAGCTGGAGTGTTACATTGTGACAGACGGCTCAATCGTAACAGATTTTGTTTTTCTTTCATATTTAAAATAGTACAAATGTACAAGACGCTATGCTTACTGTTTTTTCTAGGCTATGCAGTGCTGCAATACAAAGAATCCGTTCAGATTGGAGAGAATGCTGTAATCCTATTCTAACTACCTCAACCTTAAATCCTCAATGTTTATCTCAACAAGGATTCCAGTATCTGTTCCGGCATGTCCAGCAACGAAGAGTAGTTCCTGTCAACAACAGTGTTCTCATCAAACAGCAGCAAAAAAGAACTAGCAGAAACACGAAAGACTGCCTGCTGAAGCTGACATAGGAATGTCACTGTCTACTTCCTAGGGCGCTGGTTCATTCAATTGGTTTAGTCGTCTCCGGAATACTAATACTTGATTTCTGTAAAGCTGTTCTGAACTGAAAATTAGCAAACACTGCAAAGAAAATGACCGGAAATGTCATCTATGGCTCTTTGCGGTTGAACGGGTTGCATGCAAAAGGATACTAATGTTTACAGCCCTGTAAAAGAAAAGGCTCCACTTTGAAGCTGAGTTTCAGCTTTCTGGACTGTATCACAGAGGAATTCAATTTTTCTTCGCCTTTTCACATCCAGATCTGCAAATTATTCTCAGTATAAATTCAACAGTATGATACCATTTAATTCACAACTGCCACAAAAAGTTCTGTAGGAATAATTATTCACAATCAAATTTCCTTTTTGATTTATTTGAATTCAACTACAGCATTTGCCATTACAGAAGGAACCAGCAAAGAATTCTGAACAGATGGCATTTTCCCAAAATACAAAACAGAAGCACAGCTGTCTGTTTTGAACATCATCCACATTTTTCCCCATTAAGACACACTTGAATAATACTGTCAACTCAAACAAAGTAATCAAGTTGTACAGCACACAAAACTGCTAAGATCTGTAAACATTACAGCAATTGACAAAAACTAAATGTGACACTTCTAGCAAAGCCTGCTGTTCTAATTTAAAGGCATTGTTTTTCACATACTTGATCTTGCTTAACTAAAGCGCATTACAATACAAATATAAACAAATACTAAGTAATCATTTGGCAAAGTTTTAAAAAATTAAGCTCACAGTCCTCTTAGGTTGCTTTTATAGAAACATCTAGATAGTATTCAAATCAATTCTCAGGAAAGATTTAAATGAACATTGCCAACTTTCTTAGTAAACGTTGGTGAAAGGACTTGAGGGATGTCAAATGTCTTTTCTACACTTACCAGCATATCAACTTTCCTATCTGTGTATAACATTAGTTTCAAATCTGTTTTATCTTAGAAAGGGCCAAGACACCCTCAAATTTCAATTATTTTTCATTTATCATAAATACTAATTATTGCTTTATGAAAGCTACAACTCTGAAAGCTTCAATATAGAGAGTCATTCAAGGGTGGGGTACACAAGTTAAAACTTGTATTTCAACACATGAAGTATAATATCATAAAGAACTTAAAAGTCAAGGAAGCAAAGAGTGAGCTTTCAGGATACACACATGTTTAAAAAGAACATAATTTTACCTTGAAGAAAGTTAATAAGTGAACAGGTGGTAACATGATGCTCTTAATATTAAAAACTTAATGTTAACATTTTGTACCCTGGTTTCATTCCTGACAGTTCTCTTAATCAATGTGTAAAATAATTTTACGATGATCACATTTCTGAGGAGAATAGCTCAGATGTTCTAACTACTCCCACTAATTACAGTGTTCGCTCCATTGCTTGAAAATGTCTCAAACTTGGTAAGATTGAGCTGTAATCATTACAAATATTCTCATTTCAGTTATTTCCTTCTATTCTGTTTTAAGATACTTGCAAGTAGCTCAATTGCTGTAATGCAACAAGTCTGAGAAGTTTTATCCAATCTACAGAGAGCCTTGGTCAGATATAATCTGCAGTATTATGTTCAGTTTTGGGCACCACACCCAAAAAAAACTGAGTGGATACAATGCAAACTCAAACTTGTTCTGAAGTTAAAAACCATTTTGAGTAGGCTGGGAATGCTCATATGTCAACTTGGTGCAGCTAGAACCAAGCAGATATAATTCAATCATTGGCTGAGTGCAGGGAAAAGCAGATGGTGACAAGGCTGAACCAAGAAGGTATGTAGTAACATCAAACTTTCAAGTGCTTTTTCTCCTTCTGCCTGTTGTATACTAGGCAAGTGATTGTTTCAGAGGACAAGAACAGCAGATACTTGGGAAAATCACTTGCAAGTTCCTTTCCAAACTATTCATCATCCTGACTTGGAAATATATTGCCATTCCATCAGTGTCACTGGAACAAACATCCTAGATCTCCTCCTATAAATGTATTGTGGGTCTAACTACACAACATGGACTGCAGTTGTTCAAGATGGCAGCTCACCATCACCGCCTCAAGGGTAATTAGGGACAGGCAATAAATGCTGCCAAGTCAGTAACACCCATGTCCTATAAATGAACAATGAAAAGATATCATTAATTAGACCTAAATAGAGGAACAGGAAAGGGCTAGTGAATAAACAGGTGGATAGGGTTTTAAACTAATTAATCACGGGAGGAAGAGAAGGGAAATATAAGAAATAAAAGATAAATTGAGAGAGCAGAGATCCGGGGCAATGAAAAGATAAACATAATCGATGTGCGTCAGGAATGGTAAGAAGTCAGCATTAAGACTCTATCTGAATGCATGCAGCATTTGTAACAAGTAGAAGAGTCAGTGACATAAATACAAATAGATGAATATGATTTGATAACTATTACAGAGTGACTAAGACTGGGAACTCTATATCAAAGGATTTTCGATGTTCTGGAAGAACAGGCAAAGAAAAGGAGGAGTGTTAGCTTTGTCAATAAAGCAAAGTATCAGAGCAGTGCTGAGAAGTGATATAATGCAACAGAATCAGTTTGAATGGGAATAAGGAATAGCAAAGCAAAGTTATAAATCAGAGTCATCCATAGATCCTCAGAGTTGCCTCAATATGGGCCAAAGTATAAATTGAGAAATAACAGGGGCTTACAAGGAGGACACGACAATTGTCATGGGTAATTCTCATCTGCATATTGATTGTATGAATCACATGGGCAAAGGTAATTTGAAAAACAAATTTATGCAGTGCGTTTAAGATTATTTCTTAGGATAGCATGTTGCTCAAACTGTCCAGGAAAAGATTATTTTAGATCTAGCAATGTGTAATGAGATTGGATTAATAAGCGATCTCACAGTTAAGGTCCATCTTGGGATAGATATGGCAGAACTTCAAATTCAGTGTCAAAGACAACAACTCCGATCTCAAACCAGTGTCCTCAAATTAAATAAAGGCAATCAGAGATATGAAGAAAGAGTTGTCTAATGTGGTGCAGCAAATTGACCCAGAAGAAAGTGAATGGATGGCTGCTGCAGATATTTAAATAGATATTTCATAGCGCTCAGCAAAACTTCATTCCAGTCAAAAAGGAGTTGATGAAAAGGACGAACCACTCATGGTTAAAAAAGGTGGTCAAAGACAGTATCCAATCAAAACTAAGGCATGCAAAGTTATGAAAATTAGTGGCAGGCCAGCAGTTCTGAATTTTGTCTTTTCAAATTAGCAGATTACAAGAAAGCTAATAAACAAGGTGAAAATTGAGCAAGAGCAATTTTTTGTGGAAGGGAAACAGTGTTTGACAAGTTTGCTAGAGTGCTTTGAGAATATAAGAAGAGGAGTGCTAAACTGGTGAATGTAGCCTATTTGGATTTCTAGAAGAAATTTGATAAGGTGTCACACAAAAGGTAATTACACAAGATAAGAGCTCTTAGTAATGGGCTCAATATATTGGTAAGAGTTTTTGAAATGTGGAAAGAGGTGCTTTAGCTCTTCGCTTCTGAACCTATCACCAAACATCAATCTATTCTAATCCCATTTTCCAGCATGTGGCCTGTAATCGTGTATGCTTTGGTGTTTCAAGAGTTCATCAAAATAGTTCTTAAATGTCTTCAGGATTCCTACCTCTACCACCCTTTAAAGCAATGAGTTATAGATATCCATAACCCGTTGGTGTAAAACGAATATCCTCAAATCATTCAATCTCCAGCTCCTTACCTCAAAATTGTGCCTGCTGGTTACTGACCCCTTGAAGGGGAACAGTTTCTCCCTGTCTACAACCCTCAGAACTTTGAACACCTCAGATTCCCCAGAGCCTTCTCCATTCTATCTACTCTTTCGACATAGCTGAATCATGGCAACAGCCTGCTGAATTTCTCCAATATCCTTTCTTGTGCAAACACATCCTTCCTACAGAATGGCAACTAGAGTTGCAGCTGTGACCCAATTGAGGGTTTATAAAGATCCATCATAATCTCCTTGCTCTTGTTTTAAGTGCCTTGACTAATAAAGACAAGCATCTCATATGCCATCTTAACGATCTCATCCACCTGTTCTTTTGCCTTCAAGGATTTAAGAAGGTATGTTACGACATGGGGTAAACCCCTCTGCTAATTTAAACCAGATACACAGAAAAACTCACCTTGCGCGTGATCTGTTAAAATTTCGAGTGCAAAGAACTATCCCAAATATCACTGTTTAAAGGAAAAATTGACAATTTTATTCTTTAAGTCCAAAAGAGAACATTAGACAAGTATTTACAACTCCTTTCTCTTAAACCTATCTTGTATCTCTCACTCTCCAATACTTGTCTGATTAAAACCCCCGATTAAGAGTTACAAAATAAAAATCGCATTTCAAAACCAGTTGTCACTGTTCCCTTGGGACCTTCGTCTGTGCTTTTCTGGGTCTTTTCTTCGGTCTTCTGCTTCACAATATTCATATGAAAAGATACCTTTCAGACAGCGGCCCTGCAGGCCATACCTTCGTTGGTTGGTGCTCTTTGCCCACCCTGATGAACTGTTCAAAATTTCCGATCTTATATACCACAAAACATCAGACCATCTCATTGGTTTGATATCATCAAAAAATTCAAATTCAAATGGAATTTAGTGTCTTGGGGCATAATTTAAATTGATTGGCCAAATTCAAATTTGTTGCGTACATGGCAACACAGCTCCAGCTATTTGTTGTCACAACCAAATGTTACATTTTAAATTTTTCAGCACACTCTGTTTCTCTGGGTCCGTACCGGCATCCACTTTCTCAGAGTCATCGAGATGTACAGCACGGAAACATACCCTTTGGTCCAACTTGTCCATACTGACCGGATATCCCAAACCAATCTAGTCTCACCTGCCAGCACTCGGCTCATATCCCTCCAAACCCTTCCTATTCATATACCCATCCAGATGCCTTTTAAATATTGCAATTGTACGAGCCTCCACTACTTCCTCTGGCAGCTCATTCCATACACGTACCACCCTGTGTGAAAACATTGCCCCTTAGGTCTCTTTTTTATCCTTCCCCTCTCACCCTAAACCTATGCCCTCTAGTTCTGGACTCCCCCACCCCAAGGAAAAGACTTGGTCTATTTATCCTATCCATGCCCCTCATGATTTTATAAACCTCTGAGGTCACCCTGGAGCCTCTGATGCTCTTAAAGGTACAGTACAGCTTCGTAACACATGGACACCATTGATCTTCTGTACTTTCTGGAACCCTATCTTGTTTAGTCCTCCCAAATTGCATCGTCATACACCTTTCAGGGCTAAATTCCATTGGCCACTGGTCAGCTCATCTGACCCATCCATCTCTATCGTCCTGCATTCTAAGACTTTACTCTTCACTGTTTTACCCCACCACCAACTTTCATATCTGCAAACTTTCTGATCATACTTCCTACACTGACATCTAGACCATTAATCAGTAATCATAATCAATGATTTTAAACAAACAGCAAGAGACCCAACACCAAACACTGTGGTCTCTCACAGGGCACAGCCTTCCAATCACAAAAATGCCCTTTGACTATCACCCTCTGCTTCCGGACATTAACTCAAATTTGGATACAATTTGCTAAATATCCATGTGTTCTTGGCTTCTTAATCAGTCTGCCATGCCAGACTTTGTCAAATGTCTTACTGAAGTGTATGTTGATTACATTAACTACACTATCCTCATCTACACACAGTCAGCTCCTTGGAAAATTATTGCTATTTTGTTTTGGTTAGATTCCCTAGAGTATGGAAACATGCCCTTCAGCCCAACAAGTCCACACTGACCCTCCGAAGAGAAACCCACCTAGACCAATTCCGTTACACTATATTTCCCCCTGAACTAATGCACCTTACACTATGGACAATTTAGCATGGCCAATTCACCTGACCTGCACATCTTTGGATTGTGGGAGGAAACTGGAGCACTCTGAGGAAACCCACGCAGACCCGGGGAGAATGTGCAAACTCCACACAGGCAGTTGCTTGAGGTGGAAATCGACTCGGGTCCCTGGTCCTGTGAGGCAGCAGTGCTAACCGCTGAGCCACCATTTTGCTCGTGGCTGGGGCTTGGGTGTTAAATTTTCTGATGTTAAAATGAAGTCACGTTGGAAAATAACTTGAGAAGAACTGAGCCAGTGATTTCTGGTGTGTCACAAAGTACTGTTTGCATACAAAGGGTAATGGAAATGTGGAATGTCAGGTGAATTCAAGTTTTCAAGGACAAGTTTGAAAGTTTCCTGTCACTTGAAGATATTTAGGGCTAAAGATCAAAGACTGGTAAAAATCCAACATCTAAACCAATCATGATTCAATTGCTCATCAGAATACACTGAAAGAGATGAATGTTCTATTCTTATTGCCATGACATTCACAATTTCAATGATTATAGAATTGCAAGAATTATCAGGAGGCCTAACGCTGGCAATATTAGAAAGGATCTTCCTTTGCCTCCCCAGCAATATGATTAGATCAAGATGACTTAAAAACAACGAGCTGATCGAGAGTCAGGCTTGGCACTATAAATATAGAATTATTTACATCAATATTGCCATCATAATAAAATATAAAAGAAAAAGACACTTCACAGTTTTCCAGACTGAACATTCATAACCACTGCTCCCGTTTTTTGGGCAGATGTTGGTAATGCTTTTGCTCCCATTCACACCACCTCTGGATCCATATTTTGCTTCTTTTTCCACCTCTGATAAAATGTCATTTAGCTAAAATAATAACTCTATCTGCCACCAATGCTACCTGATTTCCTGAGTATTTGCAGAATTTTCTTTTATTTGTTATGAGATGAATATGAAAAGTTCTGTAAGGGACATCAAAGGTTACAATGGAATTCTGCATGTCACTGATCTCTGAAGGGAGTAGCATTAAGGTTTCACATACTGGCACATTTACATTCTCCTTGCTGCAGATTACATGACCAGGAAACTTTTATGCAGGTTTTAAAAACACAAATGAAGGTGCTCTATTGGCAACAAATTGAGAACAAATGGGCAACAGTATTTGGCTCTTTCATTCACTCATAGCACTTCATTACGCGATCCCATTATTTGTCTGTAGAAATTAGAAATTGTAGACATGAACTGGATTCAGAGAGCAGGATCATTTAGTAACAAGTTAGAAAAATTTACTGACACAAACTCGAACTACTCTTTGAGGAAACAGCATGGAAAAAGTTCCAGGTTTGGGTGCCACTCAGCCACACAGAAATATAACTTGTGTATCATTTCAACGGATGGTAACTTCCTCAAATTCATGCACAATACTACTGCAAAAAGTTCAATGCCTTCACCTGGGCTGGTAAGGTATTCCCCAATAGCACACATCCCCTTTGATGGTGATGTATCTCCATCTGGTGCTACTGCTCATCAATGATAACACATCCCCATCACATGGCAACTGTTGCACTTCAAGTATAAGTGAACCAGAGATCAAAAGCAACCAAAATGAAGGGAACAGTTGCCATGCTGCTGGCTTTCACTAATACATACAAATAAGACACCTGTTTGTTCTAAATTCTCAGTTAACTGGCTGAGTTAAAATCCCAAATTTATGGAGCTTGCCAATTAATGATTAAACTCTTTTACAATCAATCAGTCATTATCTACACCATTAACCTGCTGCAAATCTGACTGGTGAATAGGTGGGGGAAAGGACATTTTGCATTTCTGCCTCTATCTTAAGGATAATAAATTTCTCTTAAAGAAGAAGCATGTTTTGGTTGAACTGAGGAAAACGCTTTGCTAAGTGATATGTGGAATTCAGGGCTAAATTACAAAGCGGAACCACAAAAGTTATAATCTCTGGAATATTACCTGAGTCATGAACATGCTGGCGTAGGGTAAATGAGATCAGGGAGTTGAATGCACAGCTCAAGTATTGATGCAGGATTCAATTCAGGGGGTGGTGACATCAGCACTGGGGAAGCTGTACTGTTTGAAAACAACAAATGCTGAAGATCACAGCAGGTCAGACAACAGTCATGGGAGAGAGCAAGCTAATGTTTGAGTCTAGGTGACTCTTCATCAGAGCTCTGAAATGTTAGTTTGCTCTCTCTCCATGGATGCTGTGTGACCTGCTGTGATCTCCAGTATTTGTTGTTTCAGTACAGATTCCAGCATCTGCAGTAATTTGTTCCTATAAGCTGTACTGTTTGATGGTTTTCATTTGAACCATGCTGGGACCAAGATCCTGGCAAATTGTATAAATGAGGCTGCAGAGAGGAGTTTAAGCTAAATGATGGAGTTACAGGGATCATGAGGAGAGATTGAAAAACTTTAATACAAAAGCATAAGGCAATAGTGCAACTTAATGATATGGGCAATTGTAACTGGAAACAGGCAGGAAGGGACAAGGGTTATATGAGGCAAAAATGGTAAAACACAGAACTGAAGGCTTTTTATCAGAAAGTATGCAGTATTTGTAAAATGGATGAATTGATAGCGGTAATAGAAGTAAATTGCAATGATATGTCAGTCATTCCAGAGATGCTGTTGTAAACAAACCAGGGCTGAAATATTCAAGGGAATTTAATTTTGGAAAGATGTGAAGAAAGGAAAATGTGATGACATAACTCTGTTAATAAACATGATTTGGAGATGCCGGTGTTGGACTGGGGTGTACAAAGTTAAAAATCACACAACACCAGGTTATGGTCCCAACAGGTTTAATTGGAAGCACACTAGCTTTCGGAGCGATGCTCCTTCATCAGGTGATTGTGGAGGGCTCAATCTATAACCTGATGTTATGTGATTTTTAACTCTGTTAATAAAGGCTGAGATCAATATAGTAATAAAAAAATGATTGTGGTTTGGAAGATCAATGTGTCAAAGTTTGGGTGGAGATAAAAAGTAGGACAAAGAAATCACAGATTTCACAGTTTATATGCACCCTAACATAATTACATTACAGGACAGTTCAAAATAAGGGATCTCCCAATTACAAGAGGTGAGAAATGATTTTTTTTCCTTTGAGGGATGTTAATTCTCAAAATAGTGGTGACTCAATAATTGAATATTTTCAAGGAGAAGATAAATGAATTATTGCTCTCCAAGGAATCAAGTGTTACTGGTTTAGAGAGAGAAGTTGAGTTAAGACCACAGGCGGATCAACCTGATGGTAATGATTGGTGAGGCAAGCTCGAGGGGACAAATGGCTTGCTCTGTACTTGTGTAGAATGAAGGAAATATTTCTGAACAGAAAAGTGGCTGCTAGACCTTTAAATTGTGTCCCCGGGTTCTTGATTGCTGCCTGAGAGCCCAGTCCAAGTTGTAGGTAGGAAGACCCAGATCCTACCTCCTCCACTCTGGGCCCATGAAAGTGCATGAATAAATATCACAGATAAACTCAATTTTGTAGTGTATGGAGATTATCAGCTTGATCCAAGTCAACTCCTTTACATAAAAGCCATTTGCTCAACATAGATCAAAGACTGTGCTCCATCAATATGACAATATGCCTACTGTGAACATCTCCAAATTGTGTTGACAACAATTAATGGAACTTCATTTATACCACATTTTGTACAGCTGAATTTTATAAAGAAATAAGAATGGATAAAGCTACGCTGCTTCAAGACATACAATGTTGGTAAATCAAGAAATAACATCTCATGATGCTGCTAATTATTGACAAATGCCTTCCAATGACTACAGTGCCAACCAATTCAAATAAAGTATATTGACCAACATCAAAGAATTTGATTTCTCGTTGTCATGTACAGAGACAGAGTGAAAAGTGTTGTTGTGTGTGCCATATAAACAGATTGTACCGTACAAAGTGCATCAGAGTAGTAGAACAGAACGCAGCATGCAATGTTACAACTGCAGGGAAGGTGGGGAGAGAGAGAGAGCGAACGAGAGCGAGAGATTGAGAGCGAGATCGAGAGCGAGAGAGATCAACATTAACATTTGAGAGGTCCATTCAAAAGTCTGATAACAGTAGGGAAGAAGTTGTTCTTGAATCTGTTCGTATGTGTATTCAAACTTTTATATCTTCTGCTTGATGGAAGAGGGTGGAAGACAGCATAACCAGGGTGGGAGGTTATCTTTATACTTGCCCAAGGCAGAAGGAAGTACAGAGTGTAAGTGTACACAAGTGTAGCATAATCTCTAACAATAACACAAACTGACTGGAGGGAAGTATATCTAAAAAACCAAAAGAACAATGGATGCTGGAAAACAGAAGCAAAACCAGAAAAACTCTGGGAAAAACTCAGCAGATCTGACAACATTGGTGGAGAGAAATCTGAGTTAACCTTTCAGGCCCAATCACCGTTCTTCAGAATTGATAGTATCTATGAAAAGGATGGTTTATATATAGAAAATGGGGAGGGAGGAGGAACAAACAATAGGGGGAGTTAGAGCCCAAAGAAACAGAAAAACAGTTGGATAGACAATGGGCTGGATAAACGTCAGCTTGGGAGAATGTACAGCTGCTAATGAGGACTATTAGTGACTGACAATGGGTGGTTTATGGTAGGCCTTAGACAAGACCTAATTTGAGGGAGTGGGAAAAAGCCCTAAAATTGTTGAACTCAGTTAAAAGTCCTGAAGGCTGCAGAGTTCTCAAGCAGAAAATGAGGAGCTGTTCTTCCAGCTTGTGCTCAGCTTCACTAGATCACTGCAGTAAGCCTGAGACAGAGAAGTGTGGATTCTGGATTAGTGGTGCTGGAAGAGCACAGCAGTTCAGGCAGCATCCGAGGAGCAGTAAAATCGACATTTCGGGCAAAAATCCTTCATCGGGAATAAAGGCAGAGAGCCTGAAGCGTGGAGAGATACGCTAGAGGAGGGTGGGGGTGGGGAGAAAGTAGAATAGAGTACAATAGGTGAGTGGAGGAGGGGATGAAGATGGTAGGTCGGGGGCGGGGGGGAGGGTGGAGTGGATAGGTGGAAAAGATCGGCAGGTAGGACAAGTCATGGGGACAGTGCTGAGCTGGAAGTTCAGAACGAGGGTGAGGTGGGGGAAGGGGAAATGAGGAAACTGTTGAAGTCCACATTGATGCCCTGCGGTTGAAGTGTTCCGAGGTGGAAGATGAGGCGTTCTTCCTCCAGGCGTCTGGTGGTGAGGGAGCGGCAGTGAAGGGGGCCCCGGACCTCCATGTCCTCGGCAGAGTGAGAGGGGGAGTTGAAATATTGGGCCACAGGGCGGTGTGGTTGATTGGTGCGCGTGTCTCGGAGATGTTCCCTAAAGCACTCCGCTAGGAGGCGCCCAGTCTCCCCAATGTAGAGGAGACTGCATCGGGAGCAACGGATACAATAAATGATATAAGTGGATGTGCAGGTAAACTTTGATGGATGTGGAAGGCTCCTTTAGGGCCTTGGATGGAAGTGAGGGAGGAGGTGTGGGTGCAGGTTTTGCAGTTCCTATGGTGGCAGGGGAAGGTGCCAGGATGGGAGGGTGAGTTGGAGGGGGGCATGGACCTGACCAGATAGTCACGGAGGGAACGGTCTTTGCGGAAGGCGGAAAGGGGTGGGGAGGGAAATATATCCCTGGGGTCTTTTTGGAGGTGGTGGAAATGTCGGCAGATGATTTGGTTTATGCGAAGGTTGGTAGGGTGGAAGGTGAGCACCAGGGGCGTTCTGTCCTTGTTACGGTTGGAGGGGTGAGGTCTGAGGGCGGAGATGCGGGATGTGGACAAGATGCGTTGGAGGGCATCTTAAACCATGTGGGAAGGGAAACTGCGATCTCTAAAGAAGGAGGCCATCTGGTGTGTTCTGTGGTGGAACTGGTCCTCCTGGGAGCAGATACGGCAGCGGCAGAGGAATTGGGAATACGGAATGGCATTTTTGCAAGAGGTAGGGTGGGAAGAGGTGTAATCCAGGTAGCTGTGGGAGTCGGTGGGTTTGTAAAAAATGTCAGTGTCAAGTCGGTCGTCATTAATGGAGATGGAGAGGTCCAGGAAAGGGAGGGAGGTGTCAGAGATGGTCCAGGTAAATTTAAGGTCAGGGTGGAATGTGTTGGTGAAGTTGATGAATTGCTCAACCTCCTCGCGGGAGCACGAGGTAGCGCCAATGCAGTCATCAATGTATCGGAGGAAGAGGTGGGGAGTGGTGCCGGTGTAATTACGAAAATTCGGCTGTTCTACATAGCCAACAATGACTTGTCCTATCTACCTATCTTCTTTTCCACCTATCCACTCCACCCCCGACCTATCACCTTCATCCCCTCCCCACTCACCTATTGTACTCTATTCTACTTTCTCCCCACCCCCACCCTCCTCGAGCTTATCTCTCCACGCTTCAGGGTCTCTGCCTTTATTCCTGAAGAAGGGCTTTTGCCCAAAACGTCGATTTTACTGCTCCTCGGATGCTGCCTGAACTGCTATGGTCTTCCAGCACCACTAAGCCAGAATCTGGTTTCCAGTATCTACAATCATTGTTTTTACCTGAGACAGAGATGTAGGCCAGGGAACACGGTGGTATAGAAATGATAAGAAACTGAAAGTTCACTGTATTTTTTGCAGACAGAACATTGGCATTGTGCAACCCGTTGTACTTGGCTGACCCTTATCCACTCCTCTATCTTTTCAACTTTTTCTCTCTCCCTTTGGGCTGGATCTCCACCGATCATTTATTCCTTCTTCCTATCTTATGCATAAACCCCAATATTTTCCTCACTACCATCAGTTCTGAAGAAAGGTCACTGAACCTGAAACGTTAACCCCAGTAAATGTATCCACGTTGTTAACAAGATTGCTCCAATCAAGCAGCAGTTATGGAAATGTGATAAAACAATGGTGCTGTGATTCTGTCTTAATCAAGGATAATAGGGAACATATTAAAAGTATAAAATTTAGATTTTAAACAAATACAATAAACATAGTCATTATAAGGCTCAATTGGTTAGACCAGCTCTTCCCAAGCTTGAAAACTGTTGCAACCCCTCAGCATGAGATGGTGGTCAGCCATTGCTTCCTCAGAGCTTGTGACATCAAAATCTCAGCTGATGGCTACACTTTTAGTTCCAACTCTCACTTTGGGAAGCCCAGGGTTTCACATTATAGCGAAAAGAGGCTCTGGTCACTGCAGTTTAATAAAGTTGGAACTACATTAATAGATAAGATAGCAATTGTAAGACTTTACACACTTTTGCTGATTGAACTTCACAAGAAATGGAGAGGGTACTTTGTGATAAAAAGTATTTAAAATAAGACAACCATAAAGTTAGGAGCTGGAACTGAAAATGAAATTGAATATTGTAAGGTGTTAAAATATCAGAAAAAAATTTAAAAATTCAGTACTCCAGTGAGAAAACAACAATCACTTTGAAGTGTTCTAAGTACCAAAGCATTTAACAAAAACTATATCTTAAATAGAATTACCCCCCCCTGCCCCCGCAACAGACTGCATGTGTTATGGGACTTGATCCACTCTTTGCAAAGCCAGTTTGTTGTGAATGCTTATTAGCTTCATTCATAATTTACATTTGAAAAGGGATTAGACAATAGACTGGAAAACGCAAAATGATCTTTGTTACTTCTCCAGAACAAAAAGCCAAGGCTATCTCATGTCCCCTTTTTGGCCTCCTGATTTCACTCAAGTATACTCCTACTGCCCTTATACTCTTCTAGGGATTTACTCAATCCCAGTTGTCAAAATCGACATATGTTTCCTTGACCAAAACCTCAATTTCTCTAGTCATTCAGCATTCCTTACACCTACCAGCCTTGCCCTTCATACGAATTGGTACACACTGCCTCTGGACTTTTCTTACTTCATTTTTGAAGGCCTCCAACTTTCCAGCCATCCCTTTACCTGTGAATCGTCTCGTCACATCAACTTTTCAAAGATCTTACCTAATACTGTCAAAATTGGCCTTCCTCCAGTTTAGAGCTTTCACTTTTAGATCTGGTCTATCCTTTTCCATCACTATTTTAAAACTAATAGTTATGATCACTGACCCCAAAGTGCTGCCCCACTGATACCTCAGTCACTTGTTCTGCCTTATTTCCCAAGAGAAGATCAGGTTTCTCTAATCGGTTCATCCACATAGCAAATCAGAAAATTTTCTTGTATACACAACAAATTCCTCTCCATCCAAGCCCTTAACACTATGGCAGCCCCATCTATCTTTGAAAGTTAAAATCCCCTGCCATTACAACACTATGATTCTTACAGAATCAGAGATCTGCTGACTACTGGGGGGCCTTTGTACAATCCCATTGAGGTGATCATCCCTTTCTTATTTCTAGTTCCACCCAAATAACTGCACTGGATATACTTCCAGGAATATCCCCCTCGAAGTATAGCCATAATGTTATCCCTAATCAAAACTGCCACTCACCCTCATTTCTTGCCACCCTTTCTATCCGACTTATCGTATCTATATGCTAGAACATCAAGCAGTCAGTCCTGCTCTTCCCTGAGCCATAGCTATGATATCCCAGTTCCATATTCCCAATCATACCCTGAGTACATCTGCCTTACCTGTAGCAGATCCCTAGCATTGAAATATAACCAGTTTAATTTAGTCTTCCCTCGTTCTCTGCCTTGCTCTTGCCTACCACAACTACTTGACTTGTTCCTCTTCTCAACCTTATGAGCATCAGACTTATCTCTTTTCCCACTATCTCTTGGTTATTTTCTCAAAAATCTCAATCAAGTTTATGAGGCATGATTTGCCTTGCAAAAAACTATGCCGACTATTCCTTATTAGCACTTATCTCGCCAAATGCATGTAAATCCTATCTTCCAGAATCGCCTCCAAAAACTTACCCACCACTGATGGGTCACAGTTCTGTACTTCCCAGGCTTCTCTTTAGCCTTTCTTAAACAAAGGGACGACATCAGCCACCCTCTAGTCATCCAGCACCTCACCTGTGGTTATAAATGATAAAAATATTTCTGCTAGGTGCCCTGCAATTTCTTCCCTAACTTTGCACAATGTCCTGGGATACACTTAGAACATAGAACAAAACAGTACACAATATAGGCCTTTTGGCCCTCGATGTTGTGTCGACCTTTTATCCTACTCGAAGATCAAACTAACCTACATACCCTTCATTTTACTATTATCCGTGTACCTATCCAAGAGTTGCTTAAATATCCCTAATGTATCTGATTCTATTACCACTTCTGGCAGTGCATTCCATGCACCCACCACTTGTAAAGAACCCATCTCTGACATCTCCCCTAAACCTTCCTCCAATCACCTTAAAATTGTGCCCCTTGTGATAGCCATTTCTACCTTGATTGGGTCCCAGAGATTTATCCACCTTTATGTTTTCTGAGATTTCCAAGCTTTCCTTTAATGTAAAGTGAAGAGTTTCAATGCATCATTATTTATTTCCCAGGGTTCTCTCGTCTCCCTTTCTGTCTCGACAGTAAAAACTGAGGTATCCATTTAATATCTCTCCCATCTCCTGAGGTTCACAACATTGACAACTTTGTTGATCTTTAAGGGAGCCCTATTCTCTCCTTAGTTGCTCTTTTGCTCTTCATGTACTTGTAGAATCTCTTTGGATTGTCCTTCACCTTTATCTGCCAAGGCTAAGTCATATCTCCTGATTTCCCTTTTTAAAATATCCCTACATTCTTTATACTCAAGAAATTAATTTGATCCCAGTTGCCTACATGTAATATATGATTCTCTCTTATTTTTGACAAGAACCTCAATATCTTCACTCATCCACTGTTTCCCAATTCTTACCAACCTTCAGTCCAACAGAGACATAATGCCTCTGAACTCTCATTACCACACTTCTGAAAGCCTCCCACTTGTTAGTCATACCTTTACCTGCAAACTGTCTATTCCAATCAACTTTTGAAAGTTCTTGTCTCATAGCATTAAGATTTGCCTTATTCCAATTAAGAGCTTTAACTTTTTCCATAACTATTTTAAAACTGACAGAATTATGATCACTAGTCCCAAAGTGTTCCCCTCCTAACACTTCAGTCACTTGACCTACCTTATTTCCCAAGAGAAAGTCAACTTTTGCTCCTCTTCTAGAACATACATTTAGATGTTGACAAAGGAAATGTCTCAGAATATTCAGCACTGGCTAAGACAGAAAAGAGAGGTTTGTAACAGGTAAAAGAGACAGGTACAACAAAGGCACTAGTAGAATATCCAAAGTACAAGCAGGAACTTAAAAAAGCAGTAAGACAAGAAAGAGAGGGAAAGAAAAAAAAAAGGGCAGGTAGGATTGAGTAGAATCCTGAGATATTCGAAAAGAATATCAAGTGGAAGAGGATAACCAAAGAAAGAATTGGGCCCATTAAAGACGAAGGGGGCTTTTTAAAGTTCCTGCTTTTACTTTCGATTCTGTTGTACCTGTCTCTTTTACCTCTTAGAAGCCTCTCTTTCTCATCTTAGCCAGTCCTGAATACTCTAAGACATTTTCTCTATCAATGTGTAAATGTACATACTGGAGAAGGAACAAAAGTTGGCTTTCTCTTGGGAAATAAGACAGGACAAGTGACTGAACTGTTAGTAGTGGAACACTTCTGCATTGAGCCAGATAACATTAGCAAGGTGTTAAATGATTAATTCACATCTGTCTATACTTTGTAGAAGGATGGCATAAGTACAGAGTTTGGGAAAAGGGATTGTGGGGTTCTTGAGCACTTTGACAAAGGGAGTGAGAAGATATTAGACGGCTTAAAAGTTGACAAATCTCCAAGTCAGGAAGAGTTGCATCCCAGGCTGCTATGGGAGACAGGGGAGAAAACTATAGGGGTTGTGACCCAAATTTTGAATTCGTCTTTGGCCACAGGGATGGTATCAAAGTAGTGGAAGGCAGCTAATGTGGTTCTATTTTTCAAGGAGCGTGAAAATTATGGACCAGTGAGACTCACAGTGACAAGGAAATTCTTGGAGAAAATTAATCGCTAATTGGAGGTGCAAGGTGTCATCAGGGAGATCATGAATTTGATTTAAATTTGAGGATATGACATGATACTAGGGCAACTGATGTAGTTTTAATGGATTTCAGCAAAGCCTGTGACAAGGTTCCACAAGGGAGACTGATATAAAAAATATTGTATGGGATTCTAGGGTAACTTGGTAATTTGCAAACAAAATGGTGGAAGGAGACAGAGGGTGGTGGTAGAATGCTGTTTTTGTGGTGGAGGCCAGTGTTCAACAGCATACCATATGATATACCATATTGTTTATGATATACATAAACAATAAAGAAGAATATGTGGAAGGGTGAAGCATAGTTATGATAAGCAAGTTTTCAGATGACACAAGGATTGGCCAGTTGGTTGACAGTGAGGAAGGAGATCTTAGATTACAGGTGAATATAGATGAATTGGTCAGATGTGCAGATCTGTGGTAGATCAAACCCTGATAAGTGTCAGGTGATGCACTTTGGAAGAAGGAACAATACAAGGGAGTATTCTTTATATGGCGAGACATTGGAAAGCTCAGAGGGACTTTGAGGTGGCTGTCCATAGATCACTGAAGGCAGTAGATCAAGTTAAGAAGGCATAAGGAACACTTGCTTTTATCAGTCATAGCTTAGACTGTAAGAGCAGAGAGGTTATGTTGAACTCTAGTTGGACCACAGCTGAAGTGCTGTGCGCATTTCTGGTTACTGCACTATGGGAAGGATGTAATTCACTGATGTCGCCCGAGATGAGCAGTTCAGCTATGAAGGGAGGCTAGGTAAGTTAGGGTTACTTTCTTTACAGTAGACAAGGCTGAGAGGGGACCTGACTGAGGTGCATAAGATTATGAGGGGCATGGATAGAGTGGATAGAAAGCAGCAGTACCCTTTTGTTGAAGGGTCACTAACAAGGGGCATAATTTTAAAGGTGAAAGCCAGGAGGTATAGAGAGGATTTGAGGAAAATATTTTTCACCCAGAGGATGGTGAGAATCTGAAATGCACTGCCTGACAGGGTAATTAAGATAGGAAATCTTACAGTCTTTGAAATGTACTTGGATGAGCACTTGAAATGTCATAATATTTAAGATTGTGGGCCAAAGTTTGCAAAGTGGGGCTAATGTAGATTTTAAGTAAATTTTGTTGGTGCAGACTCAATGGTTTGAAGGACCTCTTCTGTACTGTCTGATTCCATCCCTCGAAATTATGAACAGAGCATTAAGAAAAATGAACATCGCATGTTTTAGATCCTAGAGAGAAATCTATTTTCCAATTGGCTACAAGTTGTAGTGCATGCACAGAGGCCAACATGACAGAACACACATACTTCGTGCTGTTATTGTTTTACAGATGAAGGATCCAGCCATTTTATAATAAAACTTGCTCCTGTGTGCTGGAAACTGGCCCATAATAATAAAGAGCACAGGACTGGGAAGCAACGCAAAAGGGAAGCTCACAAGACTCAAGTATTGGCCAGAGGCAATAAAAGAAGAATTCTGCAACCTTTACACCACTGATAAGTCAAATACTTAAAAGCAGAGGGAACAGACTCTGACAGAGGTGCTTTGGTGAGCAGTCTCAGGGGAGTCAAGGCTTGCGGCTGAAATAGTGATGGAAAGTTACTGGGTCTATGCTAGAGAGAATGGTGTCTGTATAATAGCCAAAGTGCTGTCGTGGGTCCAGAGGAACTAGGGGTGGGGAGTGGCTTTCTGAAGCCTGTGAGGCCATTTGAAAGTAGAGAAGACAGAACATCACAAGCAGCATTTGGTTCAGAGAAAGGCAGAGACAATCCCCAGCTTCCTGAAGGCATCCGTCTGCGAAAGAGAAGAAATTGTGATTTGACTTGGCACTGGAATGCATGCTCAAGAATCCAGGGGAGTGTGGTCTCAGAGAGAGAGATTCAACCATTGGGAGATGACTGGTCATTAAGGTAACCCATGACAGATGGCTTTGATAGAGTGTGAAAGTTTGCTATTCAAATTCACTGGGAAGGCGGCAATATTTTCATAAGATTTGATCAAACACAGTGTACTTAAAGTTTGGGTAGGTTGCTGAGAAATGAGAGGAATATCTGACCACTATTTGTCTGTTTCCGATATTTATCTCATGCTTAATGTTACCAAATATAAACTGTATTCAGTATTTGTTTTTTGAACAGAAAAATTTATTTTGGATGCCCAGCACTGTAGAACTGCATGACTTAATTTTCTTAGAAATACTTGTTACCTCAAACATGGTTTACTTTAAATGAAAAACATTATTCGTTCCTAATTAGGTCATCCTATAATTTGCTGTCCCACCCAGGACCGCAACAGGAGTAACATATCAGGTGCTATTAGAACTCATACGTGACAACTTAGTTATTCCTGACAATGAGCCAATCTTGCCTTTATTGTAAACGAGGTGTTTGAATGATAGCCACAGACCCTGCTAACCTGACCTGTAAAATTCTGGTAAATCAACTGTATTTGTATTTATATTTCCCTCTTGTGCTTCATCTTCATTGATTATTGTAGAATTGGAGGTTCATAAAAATCAGGTTTTAAAACTGTGGTTTCCTACATTCATAGGAATTACATTCTGAACAAAAACACTACGATCCAGTGTGCAATGAAATTGAAATATTTATTTAAACTTTAAATGCGATCTTTCACCTATACCTTCCAGTGAGAAGGCAAGTTTGGATGCACTTGTTATGGCATACGATTCTTGGAACAAAGAACAAAGAAAATTACAGCACAGGAACAGACTCTCCAGCTCTCCAAAACTGCACCGATAAAGATCCTCTATCTAAACCTGTTGCCAAATTTCTAAGGATCTGTATCCCTCTGCTCCCTGCTCATATATCTGTCGAGATGTGTATTAAATGACGTTATCATGCCCGCCTCTATCACCTCCATTGGCAACGCATTCCAGGTACCCACCACCCACTGTGTAAAGAACTTTCCATGCATATTTCCCTTAAACATTTCCCCTCTCAACTTGAACTCATGACCCACACTAACTGAGTGCTCCACCCTGGGAAAAAGCTTCCTGTTATCCACACTGTCTATACTTCTCATGTTTTTGAAATCTCAATCAGGTCCCCCCCCCCCCCCCTCAACTTCCATCTTTCCAATTAAAATAATCCTAATCTATTCAACCTCTCTTCATAGCTGGCACCCTCATACCAGGCAACATCCTGATAAACCTCCTTTGCATCCTTTCCAAAGCATCCACATCCTTCTGGTAACATGGCAACCAGAACTGTATGCAGTATTCCAAATGTGCCCGAACCAAAGTCTGATACAACTGCAACATGACCTGTTAACTCTTGTACTCCATACCCCGTCCGATGAAGGAAAGCATTCATATGCCTTCTTGACCACTCTATCGACCTGCGTTGCCACCTTCTGGGTACAATGGACCTGAACACCCAGATTGCTCTGTATATCAATTTTTCCCAGGGCTTTTCCATTTACCATATAGTTCGCTCTAGAATCGGATCTTCCAAAATGCATCACCTTGCATTTACCTGGATTGAATTCTATCTGCCATTTCTCTGCCCATGTCTCCGATTTATCTACATTCTGCTGCATTCTCTGACAGTCCCCTTCACTATCTGCGACTCCACAAATCTTAGTGTCATCTGCAAATTTGCTAATCAGACCATCTATATGTTCCTCAAAATCATTTACTTATATCACAAACAACAGTGGTCCCAGCATGCATCCCTGTGGAACACCACTGATCACAGTTCTCCATTTTGAGAAACTCCCTTCCACTACTACTCTGTCTCCTGCTGCCCAGCTAGTTCTCTATTCAATTATGTTTACGTGCATTGCACACAGTCTGTGTGCACAACTGAATAAATCTTAATCTATCTTTCATTGTGGATGGACTCCAATGCTAACAGCCAGCCACAGACTCTAAATTTAACTTGAATCGGCTCTGAACAAGCCTAAACCCTATCTTCCTGTATTTACAGACAAAGTTTTGTCTTACATCCCTCAGGTTCTTTTACTTTTGAAATGGTATCCTATTAAGATATAAAATGTACACAGAAACATAGCATTTAACATCAGTCTGGAACAGTGATATCAATCTGTAATCAGGAATGCTCTAGAGGACGGTTAACATGATATGATATGCTGTTTAACTAACACCAAAAGATCAACCAAAACAAAGCAGCTGGCAGACCAGTAAAAAACAGTTCAACAGTAGATTTGTTGGGGGAGCCCAAGAACTAGAGGGCGATGAGGGGGAAGATTTAAAAGGGACTTAAGGGGCAACATTTCACACAAAGGGTGGTATGTGAATGGAATGAACTGCCAGAGGAATTGGAGGAGACTGGTACAATTACAGCATTTAAAAGGTATCTGGATGTGTACATGAATAGGAAGGGTTTAGAGGGGTGTGGGCCAAGTGCTAGCAAATGGGACTACATTAATTTAGGATATCTTGTCGGCATGGACAAGTTGAACTGAAGGGTCTGTTTTCATGCTGTACATCTCTATGACTCTAACCTGAGCCATGTACATTAATACTTGAAAAGGGTATGAAAAAGCCAGAGATTTTGGCTGGAATCATTTTAACCTTACCAGCCTGTAGATAAGATGAAACTGGTGGTCTATTTTAGTACTTGCCCAGTATTATTTTCCATTGCAAAAGGTGATTGATTAGATTCTGTCAATGTGGTTAAGTGAGAATTTCCTCCAATATGTTTCCAGGATTATTGCTAGAAATGTAGAAGCATGAGGGGAACACATCATACCAAAATTCAAAATCATTGTCGTTATATATCCAATAGATTATAAGACAGAAATGCATGAAACGGAAATTCAGAAATTAAACAGATATTCATTTATACAGTGGATAGAGGAAGTCATAAAATTTCTTCATAATAAGGCACTGCATAGATAATAGATGGCTCTCAAAGCATTTCACAGGCAATATACTAATCAACTTTGCATGTAACCAGATAAGACCAAAATGAAACTGTTATTCCATACGTCTATCTCTCCTTGACATGAGCTAAACCACTCTTCGTAACAATGGCTGCAGATTTTATCCATACAAGGGCTAGTGTGAAGCAGACAAGAGATCTCCTGAAGGTAATGTTCTGATGCTTGGATTAGTTTGGGAAGACCTTGAAAGGTGCTGCTTTTGCATGCAGCAAAATGTGATAGATGTGATAGACGTTGAAGACCTGGGAGAGGAGTAGTCTTCCAAGGGCGAGGATAAGGACATTGAGCAGGAAGAAGATCACCTTCACCATGACAGCGATGCAGCATCAGGCACTGTAAGCCAGACAGAACCTAACTGACACACTTACTTCCAATAAATGTGTTGTTGTTTTGAAAGGTAAACAGGCCCTGTTTATTCTCAAAAACAATTGCTACGTTTTGTTTTTTTCTTGTTGCTTTCCTGTTCAAAGCAATTTAATATGAACAACTGCTTGAAGGCTTTACACTATGTGATGCTCCAAATTGAACAATGCCAAGATATAATGTTACCCTGGGTGTTAGGGTAAAATTAATACTTCTTCACAGAGCATTTTAACATGTCATGGTACGAAGGATAGTTAGCCTCTTTAGCTTCGTTCTTGTAGCTGCAGTCACTATGACAGTCAATCACACAGGTGATGATGTAAAGAGACAACATTAAAAAATACGATTCTCTATTCCTAATGAAGTGTCACCCATGTCATCTATGAGCCCTCAAAAGTTCTCATTTTTGTTGTCCTCCCAATGCTTTACTGTGAAAGGATATTTGGCCTTGTCGCATTTGACTCAGTGCACAGTTGGGTTCCAAAGTGGTGCTGGTGGATTGAATCCTCAAAGGCGCTGACAGTGACAGGTACTTCTGCCACTGGTGGGTGAACAAATGTGTGACCATGGTGCATACTTAATGAGGAAAGCAAGGAGAATTGAGACAGCTAACTCTGTAGAGCTCACAGAGAGAAACTCTATTAAATTCCCTGAAATTGACACAGGGACAATGCTTGGTCAAACTCAGCCCAATATCTGGTAGTGTAGCCCGGAATAAGTAGTCAAACATCGGGGTTAGAAACCGAACCTCGAACCACCTGACCTAAGAGATGGAAATGTTATCGCGAAGCCAGATGCAGGAATCTCGTCACAAAATTTGAGACCAATATTAGAGATGAGAAATACACTTGTATTTCTACACTTGTAACTATAATTCTTTAAAAGTATTGTGATCTTCCAGGTCACAACCAAAACATAACTCCAAGCTTCCCCAAGAACCACATCATGCAAATGGCCAAGCATTTTATTCCAACATACTCTAAGTTAGTTTGTGACAATTTACATGCACATCACTCAAATCTCATGAATACTGTTCAATCCAAATCTGGTAAAATTCTGAGTGCTGTAAAAATGGACTTTCTGCAAAATAAAAATTTCCTGTCCCCAATCTTCCAGTCTTGGTAAATGGTACTCATCCACTAACCCTTCAAGCACCATTTTCACCAATACGTGGCATTCTTTAGATTGCACACTGGGCCTATCAGCAATTATCTTGCAATTTATTTTCTGCTGCAACGCAGATGTCAGAAGTCTGTAGTGGCAGTGGCTTACAGACGCAGAAGTCATTCACCAGCATGCAATCAACAGCGTGCAGGTTCCTCATGACTGCACAGCTTCAAGGGAATGTTGCTTACCAGCCACCTCACAACCCACCAGATTGGAGTGGGAGCAAATCTTTCCTCGATCCTGAGGGGCTGCATAGGACGATGAGAGATTTATACATGGAATTTTCAACTAAACAAACTACAGAATTATGGAATAATTAATAATGACCCCAATAAGTAGAGAAACAGATAATTGTTTCCTCGAGACAGTGTGTGTAAATTAATGCAGCTAGTCATAATTTAACATATCATTTTCAGATAATTAAAAACTATAACATAACCATAACTTGGTGAAAGTTATGGTTTTGAATTTTGTTTCTGTGGTTATCTACATGGAGAAAAGTAATACACCTTAACCACCCAAGTAATGGTTCTGAAAACATTTGCTTTAATACCAAAATGTATTCCAAAATTAACAGAATACACCACTTGTACAAGAATCGAGGAACCTCGACAGTACAGAAAAAGGCCATTCGGCCCACTGAGTCTGCACTGATCTTTCAAAGAGCATCCCACCCAGACCCAAATCCATTTCCATAACCCACTTTTACCATGGCTAACCCACCTTGTCTGCACATTCCTAAACATTATGGGGCAACTTAGCATGGCCTGTCCACCTTATCTGCACATCTTTGGACTGAATATTTATTGAAATGAAATTGCACATACGAAATGAAATCATGCAAATTTAGTTTTTATCACATTGCCAGAACAAAGCACAACATTTATTTCCAAAAGAACATCTTGCATTTAAATACACCATCTATATATTTCCAGAATGCATTTGAAATATCTGCAAATGAAAGCATTTTATTTATGCCATAAACTTCACTCAAAATACTAATGCTGCATATCAAAATATTCAGAACAATTCTTGTATTGCTTAACTGAGGTACGACATTAGGCAGCACTACTTTGTTTACACTGCTGGAACATAACCAGAAAAATAAGCTTCCATGAAAGTGCACATCTCCACTTCTTGTTTCTATTATATAGCTTCTCCAAAATTTTAGGACTGCAGGTAATGAGCAGAAAATTTAGTAACAACTGCTCAACATGGGAGGGAAGATTTACTCTAGAAGCTGGGACAATCCTAATAAGATCAAAAAGATTTATATTCCAATAAAGCTACGGCTTTTTATTCAAAGTCTTCAGAATTTACTGAATGGGCAGAAGGAAGAATTTATGGAATAAGCATAACTGCAATTGTACACCTGTATATAATACAACTGATTTACCTTACATGCTTCACCAGGCTCAAGTGATTCACTGGGTCTCTCTTTATCATGGCTTGGTTCGGTATGGTTGTTTAACGTATCTGTCCAGAAACAAATAGAAGTAATTACATAATTCAAGCAACAAATTTCAGCAATTTATCAATGATTAAAGTTTTACCAATTTAAAAGTAAATTAAAGTCTGCATCATTTTAAAATTGCATCTAAATACTGTACCTGACTTTTTGTTAACCTTTGGATGTCAATAGAGAGCATTAGCATTTTTGAATGGACAGAAAACATTTTCAGCTAAGAATGAATACAGCATGTTGTAATTAATCCCACATTACTGATACATTGTGCAGTGTTCACAGATCAACTCAAAGCTATGACATGAAGCTTTTGTGAACAAATAATAGGACAGGTTTTGGGTAACAGGATTACTGCTACAAAATCCATTAATGCTGTAAACTTTATATCTGTTAGTCTGTTCACTTTTAACAATTGTGGGAGTGTGAAAGGACATGTACAGCTGCTGGTACAGATCACTCTTTCAAGTCTGTGTAATTATTTTAAAAGCGTGATAACAGCTTGTAGAGATTACAGTATCCAAGTTCCCTTTAATTATTTTTTTTTAAAAAAGTGATAGAGTCAGCACAAGAAAAATGGGATGGACTGCAGTCGACATTAACAGTGCAATTTGTGAGCACTGATTCACTGACAATATTTTCCATTTATTCAACTTTAATCAACTTTTCTTTCCCTGCAATGCTCTGCCTCACTGAAAGGTACATATGTTTTGCACCACAGCAAAATTAGTTTTCAATTGGCACTGAAAATGTGAAGAGAAAACAAATAGCAATTCAACGTTGTAATGACTGTGGCAGTATAGTAAGGAAAAGTATAGGATGATTTTTTTTTTCATCCAAAGCAGGAGTGATACATCCAAACTGACACAGCTGCAAACATTTTTGGCTTGGGAAACCTAACCCAGTCTGCTCTCCTGTTGAGCTTAACAGCTAAAAGCAGGCAGTAAATTTCACTGCAACTACTTACAAATGTCAAGCCACCGAAGTTGGAACCTTCCAGTCACTAATGGAGATCAATAACCAGAACATTTCCAGGTGACTTGACTCTTTTCAAAAGTGCTTCAAATCAATGTTTTAATTTTTATATGATCTGTCCTTAGGATTGGCAGCATAATGTTCTAAGCAATAGATGTGATAGGAAGATTAGAAAAGGGAGGTGGAGGGCAAGAAAGGAGGAGAAGTGGCATTTTTGATTTGGGATAACATTACAACTGTACTTAGGGATGGTACTTCTGGGAATACTTCCAGGGAAGCTATTTGGATGGAACTGAGAAATAAGAAAGGGATGATCACCTGATTGGGATTGTACTGTAGATACCCCAGTAGTCAGAGGGAAATTGAAAAAGAAATTTCCAAGGAGATTTCTGTTATCTATAAGAATAGTAAGGTGGTTATGGTAGAGGATTTTAACTTTCTGAACATAGACTGGGACTGCTATAGTGTTAAGGACTTGGATAGAGAGGAATTTGTTAAGTGTATACAAGAACATTTTCTGATTCAGCATGTGGACGTACCTATGAGAGAAGCTGCAAAACTTGACCAACCCTTGGGAAATAAGGCAGGGCAGGTGACGGAGGTGTCAATGGGGGAGCACTTTGGGGGCAGTGATCATAATTCTACAAGTTTTTAAATAGTGATGGAATAGACTGGACCTAAAACTTAGAAGCTTTAAGTTGGAGGAAAGCCAATTTTGATGGTAGCCATGATGTGGAGTTGCTAGTGTTGGATTGTGGTGGACAAAGTTAAAAATCACACAAAAGTGGGTTATAGCCCAACAGGTTTATTTGGAAGTACCAGCTCTCAGAGCACTGCTCCTTCATCAGGTAACTAGTGGGGCAGGATCATAAGTCACAGAATTGAAAGCAAAAAGATCACAGTATCATGCAATTAAAACGATATATTGAACAAACCTGGATTGCTGTTAAGTCTTTCATCTTTTAAAATGGGTTGCAGGTTTTGGTTCATTAATATGTAAAATTCATCCTATACTTTTTCTTCCTATACAACCACAGTCATAACAATGTTGAATTGCCATTTTCTTCTCTACATATTTTCAGTACAATTGAAAACTAATTTTGGTGTGGTGCAGAACATATGTACCTTTCAGTGAGACAGGGATTTACATATTAATGAACCAAAACCTGCAACCCCTTCTAACAGATTAAAAGATTTAAGGGCAATCTAGTTTGTTAAATATATTGCTTTAATTGCACGACACTGTAATCTTTTGTTATAGATTCTGTCTTATGACCCTGCCCCACTAGTTGTTATTGTTATAGGATCGGCAAAGAGAAGAAATGTTGTTGTTAATGCATTTACTAATAAGCAGCAGGCAAGAAAGTGATGTTGAGGCAAAGATGAAATCAGGCCATGATCATATTGAATGGTGAAGCAGGCTCAGGGGTGTTTAATTGCCTAATCTTGCTCAGAGTTATTACGTTCTCTGTTTTTAAAACTTAAACAAAAGAATTCTATCAAGACGAGACCAAGGTCCACATGATCAATTATCAAATCAATTATAGGGCCACAAAGCGCCAGGGACTCAGGTTCAATGCCAGCCTTGGGCAACTGTCTATGTGGAATTTGCACATTGTCCCCATGTCTGCATGGGTTTCCTCCGGGTGTTCCAATTTCCTCCTACAGTCCAAACATGTGCAGGTTAGCTAATAAAAAAATCCCCACTGGTGTCCAGGGATGTGCAGGTTAGGTGGGTTAGCCATGGTAAAAAAAAACTATGTGGGGGTAACATGGATAGGGTGGAGGGTGGGTCTGGGTGAGATGGTCTTTGGAGGGGTCACTGCAGATTTGACAGGCCAAATGGCCTCTTTCTGAACTATAGGAATTCGATGAATCAAGGAATGACCACCACTGTACAGACAACAGCATGTCATCAGCATTAAAGGTGAAAAAAGGACAGAGAGATAGTCAAACAATGGAGCATGACTCCTTCCAGTTAAGGTGCCATAAACACCACGGTATCTATCAAACCGACTGCCAAAGCCCACTGTGTGCCAACTTAAATTTCCTTCATAAATTCTCAGCAAGTCATACAATTTTCTTTAAGATCATTCAGAACTAAATCTAGTTCTATTAGTTTTAACCTACTTCAAATTGTTAGTAGTAGGTTTATGTAATTTTTCGACCAGCAGTGCTCACTGGGAAGGAAAGAGTGAAGTACATGTTGGGACCAGCTTATGCTTTATGACACCGAGCTTCCAGGTACACAATTAGATGACCATTTTACGACACACAATAAGCACCTGTATGAATTACGTTGATAATATTAATTTACTGGTTTATAAAATATTGGTTCGAAATGTCCTCCATTGCTTTCAACGGCAGGAGATTGACACCAAGTCCAATAAACTCCTGGCAAGGCTGCAAATTCTACTTTACAGAAATGCCACATTTGGTTTAAACCTGTGATCTAAGTTTCATTATTCAGCTTAAGGCAATTTAAGTATTATCTTTTTGCACCAGATATAAAATTTCACAATAAATTAATATTTATTAGGTGTCAAGGAGTTTAGTTTCATTTTATTTAAAAGCAGCTTAAAATAAAGTTTATGATACTTTAGTTTCTATCTTAATTTTATCACTGCGTTCCAATATAAATTTCCCTTTCTCTACAATAAAGTTTAAAAGTGAAGTCTTTGAGTGGTTACCTCCTGGATTATTTTCAATGAGACCATTTCAATGTGATTAGCTGCTTATTCTGCTTGATTACTGAAGTGCTGCTAGATGCGTAACGATGCCTTTGATTTACAATCAGATTCAAAACGACATCAAAAAAAAGGAAATAAGTGTCTCAGAGATTGCTAGATACTTTGAGGTCAGCAGCAAGCACCATTATGTTGCTGCTGGCCACAAGATATGGTCCATTAAGTATCCTTTCAATATCCCAGTTGATTTAGTATCAGAAGCATAGAACAATGGTGTAAATTGTTTTCATGACAAAATGACGACTCTTATTTAAATCTCTACATCAACATAACTGATATCATCATCCTCTCCCATACAGAACTGATTAGCAGTGAAAAGAAACCAAATTTATCCTACTACATTGCACTCATTTGGTTTGCATATTGTACTAAAGTTTAAATAACTTCATGCTGGTATGACATTGATTCGAACGTCATGCTGGTTAGTTGTGTGAATGACTGAACTAAAAATGTATAGGCAAAAGCTGCATACGGGGCTTTATATATTATTATTCCAACAGTTGCTAACATAAGCCCAGAATGTTACTATTATCCTTATTCTAGCTATTCAATTAATTCTCTGGCAACACACATTCTGCCTGAAACAGACTTCTATCCTCTTTCTGTTTCTTGATGCTTTCTCATGCAAATCAGGGTTTTATTCTGAGTTTTGGTTTAAAGAAACCAAGAAAAGCAGGCACCCTTGGTGAAGAAAGCAACAGAACGTTGCAAAAGCAAAGTCCAGGTCACATATAACCTTTGTTTTATATTTAAAACCAAGAAATTCATTTTCTAGCCATTCCTGCAGTTAGAAAGCACTGTTTTACATATTACCTGAGAATGGAACAACTATTCATTTCAACACAAAATACCTCTATTCAAGGGTCAGTGAGAACCTTTGCAAATTGTGGCAGAGCATAAGTCAATCTGCTGGTATTCATTTTCTTCACAACTTCAAATTGGTGGTGGTTCAAATCCATAGACCTAATTCCACTGGATCCAAAAGAGCCAGCTAAACATGCTTGTTGCTATCCACCGATCTCCAACCACAGAATAAAGAACAAAAATGAGTGCCCACTTATCTCGATCATCTTACCAGCAACTCCACAGTATTGATCTGATTGGTTCTGCTAACTTTCAAATCAATAACTGTCTATCTATTAGTAAAATAAGGTTTTGGTGCATCTTTGCAGATGATGCAGAGAGAGAAAGGAGCATGTTTAGTTGTTGCCAGGATACCAATTTAGCTGGCTTTCATGGGCCTGTAACAGATTTCACAGCTAGATTTGTGGTCTGGAACACATGGAAGTTTTGATCTCGCAGATCATCTGTTCTAATGTTACCTTACATTAGGAACAAAGCAACAAATGAAAAGTCGTGGAGATAGTCAAAGTGGATGAGCAAGACAGCACATTGAAAAGGCTAAGGTATTATCAGAAACTAAGTCTGAGACTTATTTATCTGCCAATTCCCATTAAAGAAGTTTTCTTCATTATTCTTTGGGATATGGACACATCAGTGGATGTATAAAGTTTGTGCATGTGGAGCCAATCAAGGGGTCTGCATTTTCCTGGACAGAGGTGAGTGTCTTCAGTATTTTTGTTGTTGTTCACATATAGGAAATGGAGAATATTCTATCATAATTTTGAAATGTGCCTTGTAAGTAGTAGGATGTGTTTGGGGTGTCAAGACCGGAGACATAGACAAAACACGCAGCCTCTAACCTGCACATGTACAAGGTGGCATTAGACACAATTTGTTTCCCAGCGCTTGTACATCCTGATTATTATTACAGAAGCCATCTATTTAACCAAGCCTGACTACTGGGTCTTCTTCCATATTAGCATAAGCTATTTCATTGTTTGAGGATTTGCAAATGGAACTGAAACTTGTGCAATCAGAAGCAACATTCTTACTTTATGTTGAAGGTGATTGATGAAGCAGTCTTTGGCCGAGAACACTGCCCTGAGAAACTCCTGAAGCTGACCGCAATAAATATGACTATTTTCCGTGCTGTCAGGTAAGGCCTTGGCAATTCATGAGTTTTTTTTTCCACCATCTGCTCCCCACGGACTTCAGTTTTTCTTAGGACCCTTTGAGCCTTCTTTTTAGTGTTGCTTTGAAACCAGGGACAGTCACTTTCACTTTCTATCATAGACTGCTGCAGCTCAGAAATAGCTCACTTGATCTGTCAAAAAGTGCTGATGTTTTTCCGCCTGTTCATCATCTAATCTTAGCTCACTTTTTTTTTCCCTGTAAACACTCTTTCGAGTATACATTGAATTTTATGTTTAAAAAAAATGCAAATGCTGGTACAATGGTGTGTCAAAGAATTCCAAACATCTAACCCCCATCTAGGCAAAATTTTTTTTAATGTCACCCACTATGTAGAAAGCAAAGTTACATTGCATGCAGCATGGTGGCTCAGCAGCTAGCACTGCTGCCTCACAGTGCCAGGAACCTGGGTTTGATTCCACCTCGGTGACTATCTGTGTGGAGTTTGCATATCCTCCCCATGTCTGGGTGGGTTTCCTCCAGGTGGTCTGGTTTCCTCCCACAGTCCAAAGATGTGCAGGTTAGGTGGATTGGCCATGCTAAATTGCTTATCGTGTCCAGGGACGTGTAGGCTAGGTGGGTTAGCCATAGAAAATGCAGAGCCACAGGGCTAGGGCAGGGGTGTATGTCTGGGTGGGATGCTCTTCAGAGGGTCAGTGCGGACTCGAAGGGCTGTCTGGCCTGTTTCCACACTGTAGAGATTCTATAAACATTTTTATTCATATTTAAATTTTTAAAATGTTAAATGATAAGTTATTTGCAATAATGAGACTCCAAAAACATTACATTCTAGACAGCTGTAGAAGCCAATATATATGGCCTTTACTTCATGTTACAAAACCACAATCTAGACCAGCATTGCCAGAATATCATAAAGAAAATTTTTTAATTGAATCAAGTAGAAAGTGAATAGCAATGCTAGGTATACTTTTAATTCAATTTTCCTTTATAAATATAGACAGGAATAAACTTGCTGCTTGTACTACCATTTTCTCCAATTTCCATTAAAAACATATGGGTGGGGTGTATTACAACTGTTTCAAAAACCCAGCAGTTTCCCATGTGACAGTTTAAAGATAAAATCACTCCCATGGCATATCACTGTACTATTGCCATTAAAGACACTCCTATGGATCATAAAGTATTTAAAAGGGAATGGTAGTCACTACCTTGATGGCTGCAAACAAATCCACTGTCACTCAATGCATCAGTTGCCACGACTCGACGAAGAGGTGAAGTGCACATACATCCATCCGCTGGTTGACCAATTGTTCGCAGAGTGAGAGAAAGTGATGGTGCAGAGAGGATAGTCTTCAAGTCAGACACAACCAGATCTTTGGCTTTCATTTTATTAATTTCCAAAACTTCATCACCAACTCTTAGACCTAATTGCAAAAGCGAAATATATTACATTAAAAATTTACAATTCCGAAAGTAATATTCACCTTCCTTCAGCATTTTTAATGTTTTAAACTTTATTTTAAACTCTTCTCTCAAGATGCATTTCTGACAGCCTTAAAAGCAAACAACTAGTTCAAAGAAACCCTGAGGGGGCTGGGCGTGTCAGCAGCCTTGGGTCGATCATTCGCCAATTTCTTCTTAAAGTATGTGGAAAAAAGCCTCGCCTTATAACAATGCTTTTGCAGGCAGTATTGTCACCAAGCTATTTCCTGGCATCAGGAACTCATTCTACACAAAAAAAGAAATCGCTCATTTCCTTCATGATTTAACTACACATGTTGAGAGGAAAAGCATCAAGGGCAAATGGAGAAGTGGTGCGCACAGATTTTTGCATTGAATTGAGCAATAATAAAATACAAGTCCACAATAATGGCTCTATATTATATGCTACTGAATTTCAGAAGGCAGTATATAGATAACAATTTGGAGAGTTGTGGATTAGCAGTAGAGTTGCAACTTGAACAGTAATCATTTAAAACGAGTCAACAAGTGCACAGACATTTTGCAAGACTGATTTCTCAGACTAGCTATTGCTACTCCAATTAGTAACAGAAGGCTTGGTTTTACATAAGTGGAGTCGAGTGAATAGGCAGCCAAAGAGCAGGGAGGGATTTGAGATACTGCAACTGCACAAAATAAAATGAAATTAAATGAATATAACAATTTGAAATTAAAAAGGGCAAAATAAGTCAAATTGGGTATTTTACGGGGGAAAAAAAAGAGGAAAATCATATTAAAATTATGTCAGAGAACACAAGAAATAAAATACAAGATTTGACTCCTACCATAAAAATAAAGTTCGGAATAGGATGGGAATCATAGGGCAAATACCCTTACTTCAGCTCTTAATGAGCTATTAGATTTGATCACTTACCATGACATTACTATGTACATGGAGAAAAAAAAAGAGATGATCAGAGCCAGACAAAGAAGGTTCTAAAAATTAGGTCATATTGATCAAATTTACAGAATTATTTTGAAGCAGAGTGGATAACTCAAACTGTAAACATATTTTATAGAAGACTTGCAACAAAGATACTGGTGTATGGTATTAAGATGAATGCGACAATATGCATTTGGTGGCAAATGGAGGAAAATAAAGAAAAGAACACAGCAAGCCAGAGCCAACATTTTCAAAATATAGCCTTTGATTATTCTCAGCGTTTTGGGGGAAAAACAAAATTTAATATTCTCTGAAACAGAATGCAGGAATCATGACATGATTTACTCATGTCAATTAACAGCAACAAAGGCAATACTAGAATCAACGCTGCCTGCTATCTTGAATGACGTGTGTGTCTCTAGCTGGTGTTAACTATGTTGCTGACTGACAAGATACCGATGATGGAGGCCATTATTGTAAGCAGGCAGTACCAATAGTGTTACTTGAGCCTTGCTTATTGTTCTAGCAGCAGTTAATTTTCACTGATTTTACTGGGACGTAGAACACACACTTTGCTTCAGCACCGGTCCACAATGAGCAAGTCTGAAGACTTCTTGAAGGGGAGGTATTACGAGCAATGACATGTGTATTAGTGCCTATCTGTGCAGTAAAGCCTTATCTCAAATCATCTTGCATATCCCTGCTTTGGTCAAAGAAGTTGCTCTGTTAATACTGTGCGATAGCTTGCACACAATGGCAACCCCATGTTAAAAGAATCTACGCACAGGTATCTTCCACTTCCTCAAAATAAAATTTGGGATGTATTCCATGAGGGTTCTGATGTGCAACCCCAGCAACAATAGGAGATGCCATACAGACAAAACCCAATTAGCGTGGCCTGCTGAGATTCCCCCAGCCATTCAACTCTTTCAGCCAGTCTCAAAGTTGAGGCTAAGTGTGGGGCTAATGGACAATTAAGTTGTCAATAATTTGTCTTTTACAGGCCTCAACTGGGCAAGAGTGGGTGGAATACCCTGCACCTCACCACTCACTGTAAAACTGTCAGAGGTCATTGGGAAATTTTATTGACCCTTCCCTCATGCCAGTCACCTGCAAATCCCCCAATAGGGTAGATAAAATTCTATCTCTTGTGCCTTTTGCCTTTCACATACAGTACCAGTTGAACTGGGAGCCAGAGCTGCATATCATGCCCAGAATTGTGCTACCACCCAGTGAGATCTCTAGGAACTGCAGCTACAGAGATTTCTCAATGATTATAATTTTAGTTTCTGGTAATATCCAAGACAACTGCTTGTCACGTACTACATTAGTACAGAAAAAAAATCCACAATTCCTTTTCTGTTGCTGACTGCATGATTGGATCGGATGAATAGAGACAGGTTCTATACACAGTAACAAATTGTAGATGAGTTGTCTACATCTGAGACAAGAGGCAAGGAAAGCAGAGACAACCAGCTCTCCAGAGGGCGAGGTCATAAATGAGTTCTGCTGCAGAGACCTCAGTGGAGCACGTCAATGGAGCAGCCCCCAGGGAAAAGCTAATGGGTACACACAATAAAATGTGCTGTGCATAGAGCAGCCCAAATTTGAGTCATTTGTACCAAGATGTCACACTCTGCAGCCAGTTCCTCTTGGCCACAGGTGTTCAAAGTCATCCTCCAAATTATTAGCAGTCTCCTTCACTGAAATTCAGTTCTGTTCCATCATCCACACTGCAGTGTCTGAGGTAAAACTGTGTTGCAGTATCAGGACAGACAAACATACAACAGTAAACAGGCAGTGAGGGAAAATCTGAGAGTGACTCGTTTGTGCTTGTATTCTTTGATTTAGATAATAGTTTTGAATGTTTCTGCTGCACTGGCTTTTTTATTTTTTGCAATCTGGTGAAGTTGATGCTGTTTACTTGCTCTTCTCTCTATTGCTCTTCCAGTACTACCCAAAAACAGAAACTTGGCTGGGTATGTTGAAGGAGAAAAGTAAAGTCGTGGTGAGAGTTGGCAAGCAACTTGTGAATGAGAATATATAGAATTTTCAGAAAGTGCCATGGAAAGAGATGCCAGCATCTTCAATCATTTCCCTCACAAAACTGGCTCTGGCTGCAGCAAATCATCAGGATGAGGATATTCAGCTGCACTCTAGCTTGCACTATAAAAAAGTACGTGTGCCAGTCAGTATGGGTGATATGCCCATCATTGTTGAAAAATGGTAGTGTGGGTTTGAGCTGTGAGATGTGAATGTGGATTTTAAGCATTGCTAAGTGTGTACAAGGTGAAGCTATGATTGTTGAGTATGAATTCTGCTTGATAAGGAATTGACGCAGGTGTGATTGGGCTGTCGTGTATCAAGTAGTTACTGAGTCTTGGAGGGACGTGGCATTTGAAGGAGTATGCTCTGAACTTGATCACTAGTGTGAGGACGCAACATTTTTTAAACAATGTATTCAGGTTCTCAGGGCTCTGTTCCGGATATTAAACATCTGGTCCTACCATTTCCTGGCTCCCAGCAAATAGAGCAAATGTCTTCCTCTACACCTCATCAACAGAGATTATTATTGCACTGGAAAAATCCTGGAGCCTCTTGCTTATGTGTTAGACCATTAGAATGCTTTCTTCCATGACAGAATGCATTGTAGAACTACTTTGACACTTGCTTCACCAGAAAGGACCTCCCCTTTGAACTGTGCTAAAGTCTAAATGTTATCGGTAGTTACCTTTTTCATTTTTGGATCACGTGCTGTGGAATGCTGAGGATAACACAAATTAGTAAACAATATTTTCTGTATTTGTCAGTTACACAGCCGAGAGCCAAGTTTCAATGTTGCTCTTGAGAGCCAAATCATGCTAATGCTGCTTTAATCAGGGTTCTGCAAATATTCCAGAATCATGTCAGATAAATAGGAGTATAACCCCAAATTCTTTATCCTACATTCTTTCATGGCATATGGGTGTCACTGGCAAGGCTGGAATCTGTTGCTCATTCCCAAAGGCCTTGCAGTGACTAGCCTGCAAGGTCATTTCATGGACCCGAAAGTTCCACTGTAAAAAGCTGAACTAAAATTTTAATGACTATTAAATAGGATATTACAATGCAGTGCTATGAATTGTCCATAAGAAACAGTAACAGGAGTAGACCATTTAGCTCCTCAATCCTGCTTCACCATTCAATAGGATCATGGTTGATCTGAATTCCTCATGTTCATTTTCCTGCCTTTTCCCTATTATCCTCGGTTCCCCTACTGATCAAGAATCTACATCAGACTTAAATATACACAAGGACTGTGTGCCCATTGCTCACAATGGCAAGGAGTTCTAAAGACTCTCATCCATCTGGGAGGAGAAATTCCTGCTCATCTCAATCTTAAATTAACACCCCTTTATTCCTAGACTGTGCCCACTGGTCCTGGACTCTCTCAAGAGGGGAAACATCCTCTTAGGATTTACCCTGTCAAGCCCTTTAGGAATCCTATATGTTTCAATGAGATCACTTCTCAGTCTTCTAAATTCCACTGAGCGAGTTCCATCCTGTTTAGCCTTTGGTCATCAGACAATTCCTCCATACCAGGGATCATCTTAGCAAACATTCTTTGAACTGCTTTAATGAAAGGATACCTTTCTTTAAATAAGGGGACTAAAACCATGCTCAGTAATCCAAATATGGTCCCACCAGCACCTTGCAGTAAGACATCTCTCTCTTCTTACACTCCAATCCTCTTATAATAAAAGGGTCAACATTCAATAGTCTTCCTATGACCTGCTGCATCAGTGCTAGTATTCTGTTTTTCATGAGCAAGTACCCCTGAATCCCTTTAGATCCTAGCTTTCTGCAGGTTTTCTCCAGATAAATAATACTGAGTCTTTGCATGGAGTGGTTTGCTCAGCTATTTCAGACGGTGGTTAAAAGGCAACCACATTGCTGACCATCTGTTGTCAGTAGGCCACACCAAGTAAGGACAGCAGATTACCTTCCCTAAATGATATTAGTGAACCAAATAGGTTTTTACAGTCATTGCTAGTTGCGGTCATCATTAAATGAGACTAGCTTTATATTTCAGACTAATTCATTATATTTAAGAACTACCAGCTGCCACATGGTGGGATTATAACTGCATCCCCAGGGTACTGGCCAGGGGCCTCAATTACTAATCCAATGATGTGACTCCCCCAGTACTTTCAGATAGCATGCTGAAACTGTCCATTCAGAAAATGGATAGGAAAGGCTGCAAGAATCACTCTGATCATAGTACAGTTGCTCCACAACTTGTGTGTGAATGAATGGCCTAAATTCTTGGTGCTTATGTTTTTTAATTTGACTCCACTGAACATTAAGATGAATACAAACTTCACTGAAATATTTTACTTTATAGTCAATGCTGTATTACTGTTAGTATACTAAAGATAGCAACCAATAGCATTAGAGAACAAAAAGTCTCCATTCAGTATTTGGCTTCCAAACAGTTTCACAGAAGCAGTGGTGGTCTTGCATTCTTCACCGGCTGTACTGTGCTCAGCTGACATTCACTTTGATCTGTATGATTTTACTTATAGAGCAAAAATGGCTTCCAAAAGCTTAGAACTGGATACTGGCCAAGGTTTATGAAGGATATCAGTATTAGCTGTAATTTGGAGATGCAGAAACTGCAGTTTCTTTCAACTATTTTCCACCTGTCTCTTAACTCCCAACAAATCCCTTGTCCTCTGGTCCCAACTCCCAACAAAGTTGCATTTGTTTTGGAAACTAAGTGGGCAAGACTAAGCAATAAATAGGATTAAGAAAATATATGGTACGATTTGTATACTTAAGAAATCATCACAATCTAAAAGATACGATGGGCTGAACAGTCTTCAAGGTTTTCATAAAGATTTATAGCTCGGGTGCTGGTTGCCGTGGTTGTGGGTGTGTTCACTGAGCTGGGAACTTGTTTGCAGACGTTTTGTCCCCTGATGAAGTGACATCTTCAGTGCTTTGAAGCCTCCCGTGAAGCGCTGCTGTACTGTCTCTTCTGGGATTTATTTTGTTCTGTTTCTGCTGCTTCTGGTTACTGGTGCCAGTTGTTCATTGTAGTGGCCAGTATACTGGGTCTAGGTCTATGTGCTTGGTGATGGAGTCTGTGGATGACTGTCATGTCTCCCGAAATATTCTGGCTGTCCTCTGTTTAGTTTGTCCTATGATCATTGCGTTGTCCCAGTCGAATTTGTGGTCTGTGTCATTTGTGTGTATAGCTAGGAGGGAAGCTGGTCATGGCATTTAATGGCTAGTTGGTGTTCATGGATGTGGATTGCCAGTTGTCTGCCTGTTTTTTCTATATAGTGTTTTGTGCAGTCTTTGCATGAAATTTTGTAAATTACGTTTGTCATGCATGATGGGTATAGGGTCTTTTGTCCTGATGAGTTGTTGTCTGAGCGTGGCTGTCAGTTTATGGGCTGTAATGAATCAGAGTGATCGGATACATCTGGCTGTCAGTTCAGAGATGCTTTTTACACAAGGTAGAGCAGCTAGTGTTGAGTCATGGCAGTCCTCATCATGTTGTTGTCTGTTAGACATGTGCAAATGAAATTGCAGATATAGCTGTTCTTGGTGAAGACTCTGTAGACATATTCCTCCTTCTTCTCTTTGCAAGTCGGGTGTGCTGCAGTATGTTGTAGGCCTTTTGAACAGGGTCCGAATGCAACTTCTCGTTTGTGCTGTTGTAGTTCAGGATCTGGTCCATGTGCGTGGCTTTTCTGGACACTTCTGTGGTGCATTCACCGTTCTGAGTTCTTTCTACCATCACACCCAGGAGTGGGAATTAGTTCTTGGTTTCCTCCTCTCTCATAAACGGCACTCATCCACGGACTCCATCAACCAACACATGGACCTAGACTGACTACAACGTAAAACCAGAACCGGCAGGAACGGAATCAAATAAATTCCAGAAGACACAGGATCACAGTGCTTCACATGAGGCTACAAAGCAGCAAAGATGTCACCGGGACAGGGACAAAACGTCTGCAAATCAACTTCCCAGTTCAGCAAACATATCCACAACCATGAACAGTTTTCTGCTGACCGTAACAATTTTGCGATTATGTGAAGATTTTACTCTCAAAGCCACCGTCACTCAGCCATTGACATGAACCTGAATAATAATCATTTCAACCTTGTTTCATAACCTTCAAGATAGCCTGGTCTCAACCAATGCACTGTACCAGTTATTCCAGTTTACAAGTCTTGGTTCAAGACTCAGCTATGTTCTCTGCTGCCTGTCTATACTACTTAAGCTTCCTTCTGCATACACGACACACCCTCTTGGTGTGCGTCTTTGGTGCTATCATGATTCTGTGTCCTTATCCCCTCTATTGAGCAATTTGGCATACAGGCTATATTGTCATGGATTCTAGATTTACAAATGTTCTTTCACTTCATCCTTTGCTTTTGGCTAATAGTTTCTTAAAAACCTCACCTCTGCCATCATCCCTGGCTTAAGATGAAGGCTTTTCGTATGCCTCAGTACCTTCCACCTGTCCCAACCTCTTTACAGAAGTGTACAAACTGTCTCATCTCCTCTGCTTCAATTGTCCCACACTATACAACTCATAGTAGTTAAAATGTCACACTTCTTTTCTGTACTCCTTTTGCCTAATATTGTCCCCTTTATCTCCTGATTCATTAGATAAATCAAATCTTCCCTTAAAAACAATTACCTTCTCACAAACAACTCACTTTCAACTCATGTTCCTGTTCAAGTAAAAGGCAAGGCTGGCAGGAAATACAGACCAATGGATGAGAAAAAGATATTGATGTTCTCGTCAAGAATAAAAAGAATCGTATTAGATGTACACAACTGGGTTCAAATGAATCTCTTGAACAGTATAAAGAGTGTTTGGGGTATTCTTAAGGAGGAGATCAGGAAGGCAAAGAGAGGATATGAGGATATGAGAGGATTTGGCAAATAAGATTAAGGTTAATCCAAACAGATTCTACAGAGCAACTATAGAAAGAGTAGGGGCCCTTAAAGTTCTTTTGTTGAATCTCAGGAGATGGGAGAGATACTAAATGAAGACATTATGAGCCACTAATAGTCCTTCTTGGTAACCATCCATTCGCTTAGACTGACCGTTATCCATGCCTTTGTCTTTCCAACTGTTCTCTCTCTTCGGCCTTTATCTCTACCTATCATTTACTCTTTACCCCCTCCCCAATCCAACCTTTTGTATAAAAAACAACATTTTCCTACCTACCATCAGTTCTGAAGGTGGTTACTGGACCCCAAATGTTTTCTCCACAGATGCTGCCAAACCTGATGAAATTGTCCAGCAATTTTTGTTTTTGTTATCATTCATCTTCATAAATTGTAGATCTTGCTGGCAAGGACTGCATTTACTATCCTTTTAAAATTACCTTTGAAGGTAATGCTCAGCCATCCTGAACCACTGTGATCCATTTCACAGGATTGTTATGCTTCAAAAATGTTGACCCAGCCTTGATGAAGGAACAGCAATTATACTTACAAATTAAGATGGTGTATTACTTGGAAGGAAACTTGGACATTTTGGAAACAGATCCTTCAGTCTAACTTGTTCATGCCAACCATTATCGCAAACTAATCGAGTCCCACCTGCCTGCGCTTGGGCCATATCCCTCCAAACATTTCTTATTCATGAACTTATCCAAATGTGTAAAGTAAAGCTGCCCCTCATGCTTTCTAAAACTCTTTTGCCCCTCCCCTTAAACTATGTCAATTGGTCTTGAAATCTCCCACACTGGGGGGTTGAGGAGGAGGATACATGCCATTCACCTTACCTATATCCTTCATGATTTTATAAGCCTTCAGAAGGTCACCTCTCAACCTCCTGCGCTCCAGTGAAAGTTCCACCTATTTTTCTCACTCAAACCCTCCATTTTAAGCAACATCCTGATAAATCTCTTCTGAGCCTTCTCCAGCTTAATAACGTCCTTCCTATAGCAGGGAAACCAGAACTGGACACAGTACTCCAGAAGAGGTCTCACTAAAAAGAGGCCTTGCTTTTAATTGTGTAGATCTGGTCTTTTTTTTTTAAGGAGACTTCAATACCTCGCAGGCCTGCGCAGTCCAAAAAATAAAATCCCTTTAACATTCATCCTCGATCAGGGTGGTCTCAGGGCTCTCCACTTCATCTTGGAAAAAAGATCATCACTGTCTTCTTCCATAAAACCAATTTTGTATCCAGTTGACAAGCTCACCCTGAATGCCATGCCATCTAAAATGATTGTCGACCATGAGAAACATTGCTAAAGTCCAAGTATACAATGTTTACCGCTGTGCCCGCATCAATCTTCTTGGTTACTTCCTCAAAAAACACAATTACATTTCCAAGACCAGATTTCCCTCACACAAAACCATGCTGACTATCCCTAATCATTCCTTGCCTCTCCAAATGCACATAAAGCTTATCTTTCAGAATCATTTCCAACTAACCCACCACTGAAGTCAGACTTACAGGTCTATAGTTCCCTGGCTTCTCCTTACAAAGGAAAAGTACAAATGAGTCACTCTTCTGTCATTCAGCACTTCACCTATATTTATAGATGATACAAATAGGACTGGAACAAGAAATATTCCATTTAGCCCACAAAGAGACTGGCATAACCGGGGCCCATGCAGGTTCCTATGGCCACTCCGCTGACTTGAAAGAAGTGAGAGAAGTTGTTCAGGGTGAGGATGAACTCGGTTAGGCAGAGGAGGGTGGTGGTGGATGGGGACAGTTCAGGCCTTTTTTCCAGGAAGAAGTGGAGAGCCCTGAGACCATTCTGATGGAGGATGGATGTGAAAGGGATTGCACATCCATGGCGAAAAGGAGGCAACGGGAGCCCACAAACTGGAAATTCTGAAACTGATGTGAAGCATCAGAGGAATCGCAGATGTAAATGAGAATGGATTGGACAAGGGGAGCAAAAAATCAAGCTGAGGTAGGGAAAGATTAGTTTTGTAGGGAAGGAACAGGCAGACAAATCGATTTGCCCAAACAGTCCTGTTTATGGATTTTGCGAAGGAGGTAGAAGTGAGCTTCTATGGGGTTGGAAGATGATGAGCTTTGAGGCAGTTTTGGGCTGAGGTGGCGAGGTGGAGAAGCAAAATCAAGATTAAAAGATGAATCAATGTCTTCATCTGCATTTTTACAATTGAATGCATGGTTTTTAACTTGTTACAATTCTCCCTCCTTTGAAATTCAGCAAGTGCTTCTTCTCCAGAATTCTTCAAAAATCAATGTCCATTGAGCTATGTGCTACCTTTTGGTAACATCATTGTCAGGTGGGAGTACAGGACGCAAAGCAGATAAGGTCAGCAAGAATAAGAGTGTACATATCAAGGTGGTGAATTCATTGTCACAAGTCTACTGGTGCCAATTTGACACCAGACATGATTCCTGCGCCAGAATGGGTGAAGTAAAGTTCCAACATCTCTGTATTGTAAAATGTCAAATGTCTTTGCCTACACACCTTTGAAATCCCTTGCGATGTTTTACAACTTTAAAACGTGCAGTTTAATACAAGTTGTTGCTATGCTAAATCTGCAGTTCATGAATACCAGGCACCCTCTGGCATATTGCCCATGAGGTGATACAAGAGGTGGCACTACAGGAGATCAAGATTATATTTGTTTTCATAAGACTTCCTCCCCTTTGTTTTGGATGGCTTCAACAAAACTTTATGCACTCTCTTCTTTTTCCTGATGTTCACAACTCCACTATGCATTTCTAACATTTCTGCTTTAAGATTTCAAACATTTTATTTGTTTGGTAATTCTTCAAGATATGTAGATCAAAACACAGATTACTCTGAACATTTGAGACTTCAACATCATATCCATCAGTGTACTGCATTTTGCAAAGTAAACAGGCAGGACTTTAGCAAGTTGAGAAACATCAAACTCAAAACTCTATGACTACGAATCCCAAATTCAATGGAAATATCAACGGGACAAATTCTCAATTATTACTTCTAACAACTTATTAAAGGCTTTCTCTTCATTTTCTCCTCCACATGGTGCATCAACTATGTTGTCTTCTCCAGGATTGTACTCAGGCTCGAAGTGATTAAAATTATAATGAGAAACAGAATGACAATACTGGTATGCAGCTAAGATAGGATGCAAATGAGGAATGCAATAATTTGACATTTTTGAAGGTGGTGCAAAATTTTCTTTATAAGTGCTAGATTGAAAAGATGGCTTTATGTTAGGATGTGAGTAGAGTCAAAGAAACAAAAACTGTCATACAGATACTTCTTAGTCACATCGTTCAGATGTGTTATTACACATCTCTGGAATATGCGGGAATTGAACCCCAAGCCTCCTGGTCTAGATATAGGGACACCTCCACTGCACCACAAGACCCGATAACCATTTTATGCATTTACATTGGACTAATTAATTAGCTGCATTTTTCTAAACATACCTCTCAAATTTAGAAAGACAGAATCTTATGTAAGCAATATTTAATGACAGAGGATTGCTAGATAAAGAGAAACTGAAAAATGTTTTTTCAACACTTAGTTGTTACAAAAAACTCAAAGCTGGAAGATAAAAATGTGTGAAGAGAACTAATTACCTTTAGATGAAGCCAAACCACCTTCTTTTACTTCAGTAATAATCATTTGCTGGTGTGATCCCTCTTCTTCAACTAAAGATACACAAAAGCCTAAATGAAGAAAGAGACAAATCATATAAATAAGAATTAAATTGTGCTGAAAAATAAACAAATGCTTTAAAAAAAGTAGGTTAAAAGCATTATAACAGTTACGTTACTGATCTAATCATAGAGAGATCTGGATAAATTACAGATTTGCAGCAGCGGCTTATATATCATGGTAGGCCTGGATGTCCAGATGGTTTCACTCCTATGGATAAAGAGTTTGACCCAAGTCTACAGCAGTGTTGGTTTGCAGTGCTTTCTTGTACTTGATAGAAAACTAACTGACTCTGTAAATAGCAGCTCTCATCTAAGTGAATGTATAAATTCTTTTTTTCTTTTGCGTAAGGAGTTGTGGGCCTGTTTTGGCGCAAGATATGAGCAAGATGTAGTAGGAACAAAGATCCTGCTCACATCAATGATCACCAATGTTTCTACCCATTATGAGTTCCTGAACAAAATTTCTATCACAAGAACCATGTGTTACGATTGAAACATACTAGTTATGGAGGTTTGACTCTAGATGACAAAGACAAATATCATTTGTTCAAAATGATATCACTTCTTCCTGTTGTTTTCTGTTGTCATTAAAGAATATGAGTTATGTCAATCTGATTATGTGGGAAACATCACATGTCTACAGATGAGAAAGTAAGTCATTTTGTTGAAGGACAATTGATTAGTAATGTATGTGTTTGCTAATAGTATTAATAATTTTCTGTAAGGAACTCCACACAGTAGAAGGTATTCCAACTGCAATGGTTACAACTGAAGTTGTGATTGAAGTATTCATTAAGGAGGGGATAATTAATGTTTAATCAAAGGGGTCGCGCCTGACACTTGGAAAATTACACTGATTATCTCTGTGGGTGCACAACTGTGTTCAGGCTTTCCACTGAATCGGAAAACCCGCAAGCTTGCTCAAAGGATTCTGACCCTGAGATTAATTTTAACAATTTGGGGCAAGCCTTAGTGCTTGGCATGCCTGTAAGAAGCAACTTAATAAATTGCTTCTGTGGACTAGGGTATTTCCGATGTAGGGGAAAGCAGATAAAAGATTAGCGCTGGATAGAATTTAGGTTACCTGCTCTCTGGTAACTACCCTCAGATAAACTAACAGGGTTGGAAAGGAATTAGGTTGGGACGGTGTGTGTCAGAGGGGTTAATGCAAACTGGAGTACAGTTTCCTCCTGACAAAACATTAAGTTACATTTTTTAAAATATACATGTTTGTTGGTGATCACTGGTTAGGTATATCATCTTCAAAAAAAGCTCCTAAAACTCTTAAAAATCTGACTCGAGCAGCCCTAGTATCTCAGTCTCTCAGATTGACCAATTTTTCCAACAGAGTCCGAAATACAATGAATGATATATTCTCCTAATATAGTCACATTAAGAAATCAACCAACAGGTACACGTTGTGTGCTATTATGGTGTCTTTTATGCAAATAAAATGACACAATACTTAGTATTTTTCCATTTGCTTTCACCACAGTGACAAATTCCAGTGCTGGATAGACCTTAAATGGCTCATAGCAAACGTTTCTTGTCAACATCCTTTGTATTGAGCAGGTTACAAATTCATCTGGGCACCACATTTTGGCCATGAGCTGTTTACTTTTCAAATGTCATGACTGAGACAATTCTGGAAATTTCTCTGAATGAACTGACAAAGTCATTTGTTTTAATATGTCGCATGTCCCAGATTACTGCACAGCTGAGTATACACATCTTAGAGGAAACACTGCTCGTAACTGTTTTCTTAGAATTTTTCAATAATTTGAAGCAGGTTAAGAGTTCAGGAAGACTTAGATGCTTTTTAAACAATTCTCAATAAATACAGGATACGCCATTCAGAGAAGTATGGCACATTTAGGACTAAATCAGGAAAACTCTTCATATATACAGTAATCATTCCAAGTAGAATATAAGGAATGCACCCCCCTATTCCGATAAGCAAGGATGTCACAATGGGTGGGATTTACACCATCTTTCTGAATAGAAAAATGAAGATAAATCCAATTGAATTTTCACCTATTTATGTTGATTACTCGCTTAGAATTTCAGGCTGTGTCAATCTCTGGGGAAAAGTGGTGAGTCATTAAGCAATTCCCCATTTGATCTTTAGCATTTCTTTGCTGACCCATTTTTGAAGGTTGCCATGAGGAATTGGGAGGTCTTTGCATTAGCATTAGCATTTTAAACATCATAAATAAGGTCAAAATATGGTCAATCACAGGAAACTGTTTAGTCACGAAGCAGATTGCAGACATGTTAGCAGAAAGACCTGCAGCAAGGCACCACATCCTAAGATAAGTTAGTTCAAATGACAGAACTTAACAGCTATTTTTGACCAGGGCGTTGCCACCAGTAGATTCAGATTTCAGTGATAAGATTCCAGCTTCAATATTAACAAAGATGATGGCATTACAAGAAAATGTGCATCTGGTAGGAGGAAAGAAAATTTACATCTGGTAGGAGGAAAGAAAATTTACTAAGGTGTACCACAGTTTAGGAAAATTGAATACGAACTTAAGCTATACTTTCTACCTTAATATAACTTTAATTCAAAGAGGAAACAAGGAGAAGGAGGAAAACAGACGAAAATGTTAAATTGAGCAGCTTGGAGAGTAATTGCTGCAAAGGTCACGTGCAGCAGAATTCATAAAATAAAAGAATGCTCGAAAGTTATGATGTCGCAAGACTGGATGCGAGAGACGAGATAATAATCACCTTTCGGATGCCATGATGGTAACTACGGTCAGCTGCTAAAATACACTTCTCAAATATAGAATGGTAGTCGTCGTTCTGGTATAATGCGCGTTTCATCAAAGCGAATTGGCTATGTGATTGATGAATTGTGGATAAGTTAGCTCGCTGAGCTTGAAGGCTTGGTTTCAGATGTTTCGTCACCATACGAGGTAAACTCATCAGCAAAGTGTTTGGTGAAGCACTGGTGGTATGTCCCACCTCTCCATTTATAGGTCTTGGTTCCCTAAGGTGAGTAGTGTGATTTCTAGTTCTTTTCTTCAAGGGAAGGTAGATAGGATCTAAATCGATGTGTTTATTGATGGAGTCCTGGTTAGAATGCCACGCCTCTCAGAATTCTCAAGCATGTCACCTGTCCTCGGATACGTATGTTGTCCCAGTCAAAGTGGTATTCTTCTTTGTCTGTATGGAAGCTAGTGAGAGTGGGTCATGTGTTTTGGTGGCCAGTTGGTGTTCATGTATCCTGGTGGCAAGTTTCCTGCCAGTTTGTCCGATGTAGTGTTTTTTTTTAAAACAGTTCTTGCATGATATCTTGTAAATAACGTTAGTTTTGCTGGTGGTATCTAATGGATCCTTTAGGTGCTGCTTTAGTGTGTTGGTAGGTATGTGGGCTACCATGATGTCAAAGGGTCCCGAGTAGTCTGGAAGTCATTTCTGATATGTCTTTGATGCAAGGTGTTGTCGCTATAGTTTTTGGTTGCGTTATATCAGCTTGTTTGGGTTTGTTTCTACTTTCTACTTATCGAGTATAGCAATCTTCTACAGCGCAATTTTCTCTAGCAGTTCTATATTGCACAATTTTCCACAGTGCGAGGTTGTAGAGGAATGCAACTGTCACGTTACGGCAGAACGAACTGTATTCATGTTTTGGTTGAATTAAAACTGCACAAGATTTAAGAGTCACTGAAAATTAATATTTGGAACACAAGTAAAACTCAGATTTCAAGATAGCATTAGCAATGGATATAACGTAATTACTTAACAAACAGGAATAAAACTAGATAGACCATACACCCAATGAGTCTACCGTGTCTTTGCAACTAAATGTGCATGTCACGCAAACACTCATTTCCAGCAGAGATAGTTGCAAAGCAAACCTGAAAGAAATACTGATCAATTATGGCTGACATTTTGCCTCAACTTCATTATTCAACCCACACTCCGCAACTTTTGATTTTGAGACACTAAAAATCTGCATGTAGTTTTGGTCTCCTTATTTAAAGAAGAATGTAAATGCATTTAGGACAGTTCAGAAGAACTTTACTAGATTGATATCGGAAATACACAGATTTAGAATCAAAAAAGGCTACTGGAATCTTTATACCTGAAGAACTAGAATACGAGTAAGTAGAATTTATACTGTAGAGAGACAGTGAGAGATATTTTCCACCCTCCAGTTTCTTTGGCATAATTCCAGGTTCTAGAAACTTTCATAATGCTTACAGTTATGGGTTGCATTAAATCTTCCCCAGTATTCTGGCTGTATATAATCTGGGTCTGTTGAATTTTCTACTGGTAATGTACCGTTTTTTTGAATATTTGTTTTCAGAGCAGCTCTTCTACAGTTTCTGCAATGGTCTCCCAGATTAGGGAGGTGAATGATTGAGTGCTCTACCCCTGATTGTTATGCATACCATATAAATGGACATTGGGGTGGTAGGGGTTTAAAGTTGGTAAAAACAATGACTGCAGATGCTGAAAATCAAATACTGGATTAGTGGTGCTGGAAGAGCACAGCAGTTCAGGCAGCATCCAACGAGCAGTGAAATCAACGTTTCGGGCAAAAGCCCTTCATCAGGAAGGTTTAAAGTTGGCTATTACACCTTCATAAAACATCATCATAAAAAAATCATAAATCCATGTCATTAACAACTGAGGACGGGTGCCAAACTTGGGAGAACTGTTCCACAAATTGGACAAGGAAATGACTTACAGTCATACTACATCTTTTAGCCAATATCCCAGAATCCTCAAACATCGCCTAATCTCCCCCTGGCAGCAGGAAGACAAAACCATCAGAGGACAACACTGTGGAGTCTCGATAGAAAGGATTAGTCCAGGAAGTTCTCAATTTTGACTCCAGATCTTATTAAGTCTCATGGCACAAAGTCAAACATGAGCAAGGAAACTTCTTGCTGATTGTCATCTACTGCCCTCCTTCAGCTGACTGACCACATTGAACACTGCTTTCGAAAATACATTGAAGGTACTAAGAGTACAGAATAAACTCTGCTGAAGGACTTCATCACCCATTACCAACAGAAGCACCACCGTTGACCAAGTTAGCCAAGTCCTGAAAGATGTATTGCCAGATCCACAGTGGATAACAAGAGAATAAACAAGAAGGAAAGCATATTTGCGCTCATCCTCTCTTCTCTAGTTTAGAAGCTTTTTTCCATGATTGCATTGACAGGAGTGACCACTGCATAATTGCTATGGTGAGAAGGTCTTGTTTTCATAAGAACACTTCCCATTAATTTGCATGACATAATCACCTTGCTAAATGGGGCACATTCTGGAATTATTCCAGCACCCCTAAACTGGATAACAATCAAGGTATTGTGGTGATCAGAAGATGAATAGTACCCCAGCATAAATTTGTAACCTGAAGGCCCAACGTATCCTTCATTTTGTCATTACCATCAAGCCAGGGATTCAATTCTGATTTAATGTAGAATATAGGGGAGCATATTGGAAGAAACATCAAGCATACGTAAGAGGTACCAATCTGGTAAAATGATGACACAAGACTATGTTACATTCACAAGGAACAGCCACTTGCTTAGTGATTCCGCAACCAAAGGACCAGGTCAAAATTCTGAAGTGCTGCCACACCCAGTCTTGAACATCAATGTATGAATAACAAGTAATCAGAGCAAGAGATTCCACAAAATCCCTATCCTCAATAATGGAGAAATCTAGCATATGCTACAAAGGATGACTTCAGTCAGAAATGTCAAGATGAACTATCTATTTCAGCCTGAGGTTGGTTCCACGATCACAGATGTTAATCTTCACCAAATTCAATTCATCCGATATGGTATCGAAGAATGGCTGAGCACACTAAATATAACAAAAGGTCATACAGCGATATAACTGAATTCTCCTGAAGTAATCACAATTTCAAAACATTCCAATATAGCTAGTTCATTTGAAGTTTATTTTTAGCCTACTAAAAAAAAATCAAGCATTTTAAGAAAAAGGTGCCATGCATTCTTACACAAACACAACATACAGTTTACTTAAATTAAGCAACTTCAAATGTTATTTGTTTATAGTCAAGCCTCTGCTTATATCATGACCTTATCCCCAAATCAAATAACTCAATTTCAGACTGGCTTCAAAACTGGCCTTAATTTTTACAATATGAACAATTTGCACAAAAGTTATGAAAATTACAAACATTATTTTTAAGAGGTTGTCAGGACTGTCCGAATGACCAAACAAAAACAAAGCTGTAATAATCACACAAACAAAAACGTGTGAAGAAATCTGTATATTATATAAAACAAACTTGATTAGAATTTAGCACGCATCCTTACCATAACTAACAGATGTATCAGACTTGTCAAACTGAACACGATGAATACTTTTCGGGCAAATTTCAATTTCTTGGTATAACTGAAAAACAAAATAGCTGTTAATTTCAGAATGGGCTCAGTGACAGTAAAAGATATTGCAAGCTGTTTGGAAATAACTAACAATTAAATAATATATTTGTTTGTATGCATTTGTAACAAATACACATTTCCAGTGTTTAGTTCATACAGTAAACCTTGTGGTTCATATTTTCCACTGGATAATATGTACTGTCATATTATCATTTCTCAAAGTAACACTGTTAAGATAATAGTATTTAGAGTTATTGTTTTGACTATTCTCATCTTGACTGTTGCTTGAAGATTTTTAATATAATGTGTATAATCAATAATACTTATTGATAGCTTTCTCAGAGTGTAAAAGCTAAGTATAAAGGTAACACCAAGAACAAACACATTAATAGTTTTATAACATCATAGTCCTTATATTCTAGAAAAATTCCAATTGAATCCATACAGAAAAATAAATCTTCAGGTACAGCTTATATTGTATATTCTTGATATTGTGTGGCATGGTACTGCATGTCTTTGTGTGTTCATGATTAAAATTTGTTTACTTTGTTATTGCGGATAAAAGGAATTGACTCTGTTTTCTACTTTTTGCAGCATTCTGTATTTGACACAATGTTTCACCTGTACACAAGTTTTCCCTCCAGCACAAAATGCTGACATTTTCAACAGCATGTCAGCTTTACACTTCACAAAGTTCAAAGGAGTCAGAGAACTTACTCCAGTTAGAGTGCAGCAGAAGGGCCCGAAATTAAGCTAACAGCTATAAATGCTGCTTCCACTGCAAGATTGCCCGGTCTCTAGCCCTGGTCAGGAAAATAGCTTGTATGTGCCCCCTTCTAAGCTGATGGAGTGAGTCAGTGGGTGGTGGTTAGGCCACAAACCGGGTTTAAAATTTTAGCAAAACTTGGCAGTAAATGGTCAGTCATCATCTAATTAGTGCATTCACCATAGCAACACCTCTACCAATCACAGTTTACTTGTCAACCATTTGTTGCTCTCTTCTCAGAGTAAAAACATTGTTTTCTCTTCAAATTAGTATTTCTTGTGAATTGTCCAAGTGACTGCAAGACAAAGAGCTCCAAAAAAAGAATTTTTTTAGCAAAATCCACGTTCTGTACTGTCAAAACTATTCATAGAAAACTGAAATATGCAAGTGGAAAAATATAAGATAAAACCAAAAGACTTAAAAATACAACTGCCTTGCAGCAATGCAACAGACCAGTATAACAGCATAGTCAGTCTATATATTTGCATGTTCTCCTTGAGATTATTCTTTAATCACATTTCCTTTTTGTTTGTTTTCTCATCATGCATCAATTGATTCTGATCACTGTCTTTAGAACTTTAAAACAAGATAAAGGTGAGAAGACAGTGTGTGCAATAATGGTCAAGTACAATATTGTATTGAAAAGGCTACTGCTTGTCGCAATCTGACTTTCTCGAAGGGTATGGACAAAAAAAAATTGAACTTTTCTTACTCTCGCATTGGTCTGCCATATTGCCAAGAGATATCCCACTGTCCTCTGCAGAGTCATAATTAAGCATTGTGTAAACCCAGATTTGTGCTACTTACCAGTTCATGAATATCTTCTTGCTTTGGTACATAATATTGAATCTGGTTGTTCACTGTAAACTTCAAACGCACATAGTGACTGCTTGGCTCCAAGTATTGTACCTACAAAATATAAAAACTAGAAATGGTTGGATGTGTATTAAAAAACCCTACCCTGTTCTTGTTAACAGAAATCTAATTTTAAACCAACTTAATGCAATACAGCACAGGAAAAGACTTGAAATTACTTAGCTCCACAATGAGTTCTATGCAATCAGTGGTTGAATGCGATGTAGATTTGATGATGTAGGAAGGGGAAACTGCTTTAAATCTCGACTAACTTAATACGATTAACACATAGAAACGCTGAAACTGAAGCACAAGTAGATCTGATCTCGCATGCAGTTTCAATACAGGAGGCAGCCAATCGTTCCATCATGCCAGTGTTGTCCAAAACAAAAAGAGCTATCCAATTTAAGTGCACTGTTCAGCTATTGACCCGTAGCCTCAACTGCTATCTTCATCCAAACACTTGGTGAAAGCAATGGTTTCTGCTTCTATCACTGTTTCAGGCACTTGACACCCTTCAGGTAAAAAAAAAGTCTCATTTCCTCCTTATTCCTTTGATTAATTAATTTCAATTTGTGCACCATGGTTACAGACCTCTCTGCCACACAAAATATATTTTTCCCATTAATTTTATCCAGACCCTTAATTTTATACACTTCAATTAAAACTCCTTGTGTCTCCTCTATTCCAAAGAGAACAAGTTCAACATATTCAAACTTTCTTCACATCTAAAAGCTTCCGGTTCTGGCAATATTCCTATTAATCTTAGTATCCTCTCTACTCCTTTATTAGTCATTACTGTACATCAATTTAGTATTTTTAAATTTGATCTGATAATGCTTAGATATTGGAATATCAAAACATAAATATATAGATGATTAAGATTTCATTGTCATTCTTCATACTCATGAAAATTAGGGAGAATAGATGTGCTCTTGACGGCTTTTCTTTTGGAAGTTAAAATGAAGGTATATGAGAGAAAAAAAAACACGTTCTCTAAAGTTTTCCATGATTGTGCAGCAAAAGAGAAATAAGTTTAATATTTGAATAACAATTTAGTTCAAAACATGCTAGCTCCTATAATGTTATATCACGAAGAGCTCAAGTTAAACTATATTATTAGAGTTCTGAGCCCTAATAACTGCGACAAAAGGGAATTATAAATGCATTATGCAAACACATTAAATTCATGCAAGTCTGAAAACCAGTAACTGCGACAAACAAAAGTACACAAATGATTTCTACGAATAAGAGTCAAAGTGTTTTGCTAATCTTCTCCCTGAAAGGTGCAGATAAATTGTAACTGAAATTTGAGGCACATTTAGCTGGTCATTTGGAAAATTAATAAAGAGCCCAGTTCCTTTATTTGATCAAAATATTCAAAAGTAAAGACAAATATGAGGAAATAAAATAATGTTCCACACATCCAAAGAGACACTGCTGTGACTTTGTTCAAACTCAGGCATTCTGTTGTTTGTTCCTAGCATAGAAAGCAAATTTGGTTTACTGAACCTACTACTAAATCTGTTTCAAACTAGAAAGCAAAACACAAGTCCATAAAAAAGTGCTGTAATACTGAAAAAAATTCAATGCAGTAAACTATTTTTGAGCATAAATTTGTTTTTTTTAAAGAAAAATTCTTTCAACAACAAACCATGTAACTGGATATCTATAACCATTGCTTTATTCTATATTCATTTTACAGTGCTCAGTAGGCATTGCCAAATGATACCAAAAGCTGCCAATATCAAATGATAAGGGTAGCAATCTTATCTGCACTAATTTGTGTTATTTTTTATGATATGCTATATATTATTCAAGTAGGCCATTATTTAGACTTTTGTTTGATAGAGCTTTTGCTGAACTATACCTTAAGGTTTTGAACCTCAATGGTCAAAGTTTTTAAGGATTTTTTTTCATCAACATAACATAAACAGATCATTACAAAGGCTTCTTAGTATTCTAAAAATAGTCTTAGACTGAAACTTCCCAACCCCTACCTCACTTCTTAGTGAGGATGGAACACTTTTAGTGTAAATAATGGGACTGTTGACTCAAAAGGAAAAGCAATGTTACAAAAATAACTGAAGCATATTATTACACACATTATAATTAATAGAGATATTAATTGACAATTTATGCATATATAGAGAAGAGTTACATTTCCAAAGTGACCTACTGAGCAAATGCCATAAATAGTTAAAAGGTTAAATAATAAAACAATTTTAATAATATGCAGAACATTTACAAAAAATGTTTTAGTGCATCTACTGGAACTAACTATTCAGCATCCCAAATTTCATTGCAGGCTTTTAAAATTACTTGTCAAGTTAAATATACAGTCTTCTTTATTTAATTATGTACATAGTCCTGTATGACACCAATTATCCATTTAAATCATAAAATTTGGATGGGTGTCATGGGTGAGTGTTCCTGCCCCACACCCACTATACACCTTAACACTAAACTTTTAAATAGGATTGCCTGACTCTTAAAAGTCTGTAATGAAATGCTTGATTGCTTAACATCTGAATCATACTACTGTACCAGAACTCTTCAGGTTCTTAACTCACATTGTGATTTGAAGTGAGAAGATGCAGATCAAACAAAAAGGTATATGTGCATGAGCTGATGCAGGAGACAGGAAAGAAAACACAGGTAACAAGAAGTTATAATATGGAAGGCGGCATCAGAACAATTTGTAACAAACTATATTCATATTTACATATTTCATGAATAAAGTCATAAATGACGAAACATGTATACACAAATTGATGTACAGCTGATGGTGATTCAGACCCATGTCAGGCATACTTCAAGCTAACTATGACTGTTTTTACACCAAATATAGCATCGTTTTCTGACATTTACAGAAACTGCATACAGAACACTCAAAAACAGCTCAACTATCCTCAACAAAGAAAAAGAATACAAATGGATTAGGATTTATTGTATTACCCTTATGTTGAGGCTGGAAAAATGTTGCAAAATCAGTATAAGAAATGCAATTTGTTTAAATTAAATGATTACTGATGATTACAAATGTTGTGCCTATGGCATTCTTTCCCACAAACTACTCTTTTTCAACATCACCTTAACTAAAGGTGTTGAAATACAGCTTTTGAATGAAGTGTATTCTAGAAAGAGGGCTTGTGACACGAGTATAATTTCATTCACTTTGAAACGGCATTGCATATTAAGACAACAGTGTATTTGACCTCTAATTTCATCACAAGAACTTGCAGATTTAAAAAAATTCAAAGTTTGATAATCTTATGTATAAATTGTCACAAGTGCAATACTTCGGCACAGCACAATTCCTGTCACTGAACTCAATATTCACATCATTCAATACTAACTCTATGGCTGCAAGTAACGCTTATCGCACAGCCAAGACTTGTGGCCTCAACCACAAAGGGCAAGGACAGTTACATCAAAAGAACACAATCAACTCCAAGTTTCTGTCCAATTCGCACACATGAATTAGATACGTATCATTGTTCTTTCAGTGCTGCTGAGCAAACATTGAGAATTCCCTATGGCTGACAATCACAGAAGCAGGAAATACAAGGACCTTAAGCATGCAGAGGAGATGTGCCATTAAGAGGGGGGATTGGACAGACTGAGGCTGTTTTCCTTAGAGTAGAAGAAATTGACAGGGGACTTGATTGAGATGTATAAAATTATGAGGGGCATTTACAGGAAGAAATTTTCCTACATGGAGGGATCAATTACCTGGGGAATAGATTTAATCTAAGAGGCAGAAGATGTGAGAAAAACTCCTTTACAGCTAGAGGGTGGTGGGAATCTGAAACACTGCCTACAAGGGTGATGGAGACAGAAATGCTCATAACAGGAAGTAATCAGGTTTACACTTGCAGTGCCAAGGGATACAAGGTTATGGGTCAAATGCTTCAAAATGGATTAGAATAGTTAGGTGGTTGTTTTTGAAAGACATGGATGTGATGGGCCAAAGAATGTTTTGCAATGATGTAGATCACTATGACTCTGTAATGACAGAGGTTCAAACAGGCCTTCTCAAAACAACTAAGGACAGTCAATAAATACAGCTTTATCCACATTGTCAACATCTCAAGGACAGATTATTTAAAAGAAAATGCCAAAAGATTAAATAACATGGTGACACTCTCTGTATGGATTCAAGCATGAGCAATGGTGACTTGGCAAGAAGGCCTATTATACCTGTGCAACATCCCTTCTGCATCAGCTAAGGAGCTAAATCTGCAACCCTTCTGCAAAGGAGTGTAGAAAAAAAATGACTCAACTATCCTCAACAGTGAAAAAGCATGAATTGGGATTTATTATACAAAGGATTACCTTTATGTTGATGTTATAAAAATGTTGCAAAACCAATACAAATAGAAACGTAATTTGTTTAAATTAAATGATTAAATGTGCTTTAAAATTTCCATTATCTATACAACAGCAAAAGCTACAGTTAGCTTTAAAAGATGGGGGAATTAATTAAAGGAAATGGAAACTGTTTTCTTCGACACTTCATTCTATCGATGAAAAGTCCTCCCCGATGTTAGATTTTTAATGAAGTCAGAATTTTAAAATTTCAGACAAAAATTAAATAGATAGCAGAAACATGAAATATTGTGGGAAAGAAAACCTTTAAGAAATGTGATATGTTTTTTCTAAACGCACCCTATCTTTTATTCCTGCACACGCAAAGATAAACTTAACGACAGTATTAGTTACGTCCAAACATGACAGCAAGGGTTCTTTTCTTATTCAGACAATTGTTAGGGGTTTTTGTACACTACTTATTTTAGCACATAATGCAATAATAGTTAACACATAAATGTTATTTTGCTCATACTGATAATGTTCATATTTCAAACTCACACATAACAGGGTAATTTAGATTATGTTTTAAACCACAGAGTATACATCTACACACGCTTGACTGTATTTTCATGAATACATATAACAGAAAATTACTATCCTATTAATTATTATATACAGAGTAAGAGTATAAATGATTGGCAATTTAGATATTGTTAAGCTAATCATTGGGTGCTGTGAAGGAAAACATAATAAAAAACAGGTAATTTAAAGGTAATAACATAAAAGGAGACTTCACGACATGGAAAAAAATAGCAATTTCAATCACAGGAAGAAAATCAAAATTAAACAACTGACTTAAGCAAAAGGTTTGTTGAGCAAAAATTATGAACTATCAAGCTTTTGAAATTGTAATAACCTTTTCATCTTGGAATCAATTTTTCAAAAAGTTCTGAGAGATCCTTGAGCCAACAACGAGATTTCAAACTAACATCATCTGCAATTGACTCCACTAATAGCTACTTGGTGAAAGTGTACAGAGAATTAATCTTGGACATACCTTACAAGCCTCTTCAAGAATGTCCTGTGCTGAGTTTCCTGGATGCACAACAACCAAAATGGGTCGATCATCTGGTAAACAGACCCATGAAGGCATGAGGAAATCAGTAACCCAGTTGTCACTTTCACGTGTGTGTGGATGAATAGTCATGGTAAGGCTCTTTTCTCTCTGTAGGAAAGGCCAGTAATAACCTATACTCAAATTCTTTCTTTGTAATAGATAAGTGAATACAAAAAGATTTCATGTACATGAATACAGAGACATGCTTTTGCAATTTTTATGCAATACGATACAAACATATGCATTGTGACTTCAAATTAATGCCATAATGCTGAAATAGAAGCTCAACACTACCACTTAATAATAAAAAAAACACGTTTTTTAAAAAAAAGGAATTAATATTTGAAAAAAGAAATAATTCTGTTGATGTTTTCAGTTTGTTTTTGCTCCAGGAGGATGCTGACAACTGTGAACAGAACATTTTTCTCGGTAGAGTTGCTAAAACCAAAAATTACATGCTTGCAAATTGAAAATTTACAGGTACTATTAAAAGTTCAGACTGCTGAATTACCTTTTTTTAGTTCATTGGGAGATATTTTTTAATGGAAGTCATTGCGACCTGAAATTCCTTGATTTCCAGAACAATATGGAGTGATCATTTGGAGATGCTGGTGTTGGACTGTGGTATACAAAGTTAAAAATCACACAACACCAGGCTATAGTCCAACAGATTTAACTGGAAGCACACTAGCTTTCGGAGTGCCGCTCCAAAAGCTAGTGTGCTTCCAATTAAACCTGTTGGACTATAACCTGGTGTCGTGCGATTTTTAAATATGGAGTGACATTATGCTTGGACAGACCCCTTGGCACTACGGAATAATCATATCTTAGAAAGGGGATGCGTACACCTTGGATGACCTTGCCTAACCTCAGGACATGGTCACCCCTGTCCTGTGACCTCGTTGACTAGTTAGAGAATATTGACTTAATGCAAAACCATCTGCAAGAAGCATGCAGGGCTGTTTTCCCTGGAGCATCAGAGGCTAAGGGGTGACCTTATAGAGGTTTATAAATTCATGAGGAGCATGGATAGGGTAAATATACAAGGTCTTTTCCCTGGGGTGGGAGTGTCCAGAACTAGAGGGCATAGGTTTATGGTGAGAGGGGAAAGACATAAGAGAGACCTAAGGAGGAACTTTTTCACACAGAGGGTGGTGTGTGAATGGAATGAGCTGCCAGAGGAAGTGGAGGAGGCTGGTACAATAATAGGCATCTGGATGGGTATATGAATAGGGAGGGCTTACAGGGATATGGGCCAAGCACTGGCAAATGGGACTAGATTAAATTAGGATATCTGGTTGGCATGGATGAATTGGACCGAAGGGTCCGTTTCCATCTCTATAATTCTAAATCTTGGCTGTCTTCAGCTCAAAAACGTAAGCAATAAGACTGAAATTGTTCAGTGAAGAGCAATTAAGATATTGTTGTGAGCTGACTGCTTTGCTAAAACCAAGTATTTTTTAAATTCATTCATGGGATATGGGCGTCACTGGCTGGGCCAGTATTTATAGACAATCCCTAATTGCCCAGAGAAAGTTAAGTGCCAACCACATTGCTATGGGACTGGAGTCACATATTGGCCAGACCAGGTGGAAGCAGTTTCCTTTCCTAAGGGACATTAATGAATCCAGATGGTTTTTTCTGACAATTAACATCATAAACCCTTAATGCCAGATTCTTTATTGAATTCAAATTCCACTGTTTCAATCCAGGTCCCGAACATTAACTGAGTTTCTGGATTAACAATCTAGTGATAATACTGCTTACATGGATAAAGATCCCAAAAGAGTGTGCCCACTGACCATGGAGGTAGGTTATGCTGAAGAAGCATATTGATGTAAAGTGAAGCTAGATGGTCAGCACAGCTAGTGATCTGCAATGGGTGCTGACAAAACATCAGGTATGGGTTTTGTGTTGTCGAGTTTTTCGGTTGTGGACAAGAAAGTGTGAGGCTAAAACAGCAAGCTGGACTAATAAGAGGACTCAAAAGCATAAAAATCAACTTTGCAATATAGACAAGATTCTAAGCTCACCATCTAAAATGTGAATATTTAATCAGTGAATTTAGTCACTGCTCCTTTCACTGTTGCGGAGTCAAAATCCTGGAATTCCCTACATAATGGCATTTGTGGGTAAACCTACAGTATGTAGACTGCAGCATTTCACCACCACTTTTTCAAGGACAACTCGGGATTGGTAATAAATGCTGGCCATCCAACGACACCCACATGCCATGAGCAAACCGAAAAAACAAATTTTTGGCAATGACAAAAACAAGTTTTCAACTCTTGCCCAATTAAGAAACCTTGTACACCATCTTTCTAATCTAATCTAATCTAATCTTTCTTGCCATCTCAGAGGGGGTACATTTTTACCAAAATTCTGTGAATGTTCTTGCTCAGTTTTAGACAGTTGCCACAGAGTTTGTGGTGGGGATCAAAGACAATCATGTCAGTTTTTTTCAGTGCAACGTTATGCACAAAGTTTCCCACTCCACTCGCCTCCAAATAGAATCATACAGCATGGAAACAGACCTTTAGTTCCAACCGGTCCACGTTGACCATATACCCTAACTAAACTAATTCCACCTGCCTGCACTACTCCTATTCCAAATTCTTTTAAACAGTGTAATTGTACCTGCAACCACCACTTTCTCTGGCAGTTCATTGCACACATGAACCATTCTGTGCAAAAGAAGTTGCTTCTTGTGTCCTTTTTAAATTTTTCTCCTTGCCTTTAAAATATGCCCCTTAGTTTTAAACTCACCCATCCTAGGGAGAAGACCCTTGTCATTCACCTTATCTGTGCCTCTCATGGTTTATAAACCTCAATAAAGTCAGCCCTCAATCCAGTCCCAGATGCTGGTTAATCTTTTCTGAACCCTCTCCATGTTAATACTATCTTTCCTATAAGGAGGGGACCAGAAATGCACAAAGTACTCTGAAGAGGCCTCATCCACAGTCCAAAAATGTGCAGGTTAGGTGGATTCGCCATGCTAAATTGCATGTAGTGTTAGGTGAAGGAGTAAATGTAGGGGAATTGCGCGTCGGCGGGTCGGTGTGGACTTGTTGGGCCGAAGGACCTGTTTCCAACACTGTGAGTAATCCAATTATTCTTCAATGTGAACTGGTTTGGGAACTTTTACTCTGACCTGTACATGCAGGTGTGGCTTCAGTTAAATATCTCTGCAGAAAAGATAATGTTTTGAAAATACATGACTTGTTCTGTATTATGTTGAAGTGTCAGCTTAGAATCATTCTTTAAGCCCTGGAGTAAGGTTTGAACTTGAAAATCTCTCGCTCTGAAACAGAGCAATGACCTCACAAGGCAAGTTGACACTTGCTACCTACCTCCGGCATGCAGAAACATGGCATTATGAGGTAAAAGCATTTGAGGGGAATAAAGATCACCTTTACAGTCTGTACCTCTGGGGTGGAGTCTATTACAGTAAGGGAACTCTTGGTATCTGTAAATGACTGAGTGAACTTAGAATGGAGGCTTTGTATGGCCACATGCAAAACCGAAAAGACCCCCTATATTACAGGAATCATGAAGTTTTAGGTATTTATTGTGTTGACAAAAGGGGAATGCTTAATATGGCATTTGAACCTATTAACACATATCGTTATATAAGATGTAAAAGTATAAATAAAAATTAATCTTAAAAAGAGTTGTGACAATATTAAACTACCAAATGCAATAATTTTTAAAATAAAATTTATTTTTTCTGTTGTGCATCTAATATTTTCTAAGATTTACATCATAAAGCTAAAACTTCAAGGTGCACCTGGTCTTGAATCTTATCTGATAAAAGAGGTCACATGGGGTACTCAGCTGATATTCCAGTGGAGCAACAAATCTCACAAATGCTTATCTTGTATTCTGTTTTTGCTCCTAGGGAAGTGAGTTGGTGCTAGTCACTTCAGTGGACGTTGTACATTTGATTGTTTTAAATAGACTGCATTCATTTTGCACGGTTACATACACAGTTTTAAAGGCTGAATTATTTTGATCAGAACCTTCAAACTGTTGCACAAAATTATAACATAGTTTTTAAAATTTCAAAGCAAGGTTTTCTGCAAACTAGAGTACATGCCTTGCTGTTAGAAAGGTGTACACCAACTATAACCAAGTTAATGTATTATTCCATGATAAACCATTTGTGTAGAACTAAGCTCATGGTCAAGAAATGTACTTGAAGATCCAAATTCAAGCTTTGCTGTAATTTGAATTTTTTTTCCCCACCATCTTAAGTAGCAACTGGTCATGGACTCAGTGCTTCCTTACAGTGTCACGTTTGAGGAGGACTAGAGAGTGGCTGGTGTTGTGCCATAGTTTAAGAAAGGCTGTAAGGAGAAGCCTGGAAACTACAGATCAGAGAGTCTGGCCTTGGTGGTGGTAAGTTGTTGGACATGATTCTGAAAGGTTAGATTTGTATACATTTGGAGAAACAAGGATTGATAAGGGATAATCAGCATATTTTTGTGAGAGAAAAATTGTGTCTCTCAAACTTATTTGTGTCTTTTGAGGATGTAATCAAAAAAAGATTGATGAGAGCAGAGTGGTCGATGTTATTTACTTCAATTTCAGTAAAACCTTTGACATTCCACATGATACACCAAGAAGTAAAGTTATATCACGAGATTCAGGCAGACCTTATCAATTGGATACAAAATTGGGTTTATGGTAGAATACAGTGCATGGTGGTGGAGGGTTGCTTTTCTGACTGGAAGCCTGTGACCAACAAAGGTGTTCCACAGGGTTTGGTACTGGGTCCATTTTTGTTTGTCATTTATATAAATGATTTGGATGCAAATATGGTTAATAAGTTTGCAGATGATAGCAAAATATAGTGGACACTGAAGAACGTTTCTCGGATTATAAAGCTTGATCAATTGGGTCAATGGGCTGAGGAGTGGCAGATGGAGCTTGATTTAGATAAACGAGAGGCATTGCATTTTGGCTATGCAAACAAGGGCAGTATTTGTATAATTAAAAGGTGGAGCCCTGGGTAGTGTTGTAGAACAGAGGGGTTTCGGGATTCAGGTACATAATTGCTTGAAATTTGATTCACAGGTAGACAGGGTGGTTAAGAAGGCGTTTAGCATGCTTGCCTTCTGCTCAGACATTAATCCAACCATAAAATGTAACAGCTTCACAATTAAATTCAAGACTTTCCTCATCTAGTATCAACTTGATGCACCTTTGAAAATAATGAACTCTCACACTTGCCAGGTAGAAAAAAAACATATCCAGTTCATACCTCAAGGAGACATACAGTTGCCTCACCAGGTTATTCACCTGTAACTTAATTGTCAGATAGGACATCCAATTATATCACATAAGGGACATGAAATCCAATACCAACAAATTTGAGACAGTACCTAAACACACAAACTCCTCACCTCTGTACTTTTACCACTGGAGACTTTCCAATGATGATGCGCAATAGCAACCTAAGTTTGCTATTCGAACACATATCAATATTCTGTACTTATGGCAGAACTGATTTTGTGAAACACTTTTATCAAATTAAGTAGTCAGATTAGACAGTCATGATCTAGTACCATTTTGAGGATTGTAAAAAAGGGCACCCGAAACTGCTGCCTAGTTAAAGTAATCGGACAAAAAAAAAATGCCAGACAAAACGTAATGCAGGCATGCATGGAAGCAGTCCACCAGCTGGCCAAGAACTAATCCTGGAAAATTCCTTTGTCTGAAAACAGATAACGGTCACTTGGGGTTCTCTTCAGATCTAACAGTATTGTAATATCACAGATCTTGAAAGCAAGATACCTTTATACAAGGCTACTTTCCAAGGATTGCAATGTGATGTCAACTCTACATTGGAAGTATCAGTAGGATGCTGTTTCTGAAAACAATCTTTGTCAGAGGTGGTTAGCCATTTTGCTGGTCAGCGAAAAGCACCAGTTACTGAAAGCTATTGATCTTTTCAAACACTAGGTGGCAACTACAGCTTGCTAAAAATTCAGTTCCTTTTCTTCACAATCAATTTTAAATAAATTAAAACTGCTGTGCCTCAGTGATTATTTACTTAACAAAATTATAACTGTCTCAATATCTTTGCAGTAGTAAAACCGTTCAATAAATTATAGAGTTCAGAACTGAAATTGTACCATTTCTCCCTCGACATAAATTAGGTCTGTTATCGGCAGCCTAGAACTTCCACTAGCAAGTTGGGAAGGTACTAAGCCGTAGACTGGAGCTACTCTTTAAAACCACGACGTAGTCTTGGCCCAGCATGCACTACAATTCAGGCAGCAGGAAAATCGACGTTTCAGGCAAAAGGGAATATTCCTGATGAAGGGCTTTTGCCTGAAATGTTGATTTTCCTGCTCCTCGGATGCTGCCTGAACTGCTGTGCTTTTCCAGCACCACTCTAATCGAGACTCTGGTTTCCAGCATCTTCAGTCATTGTTTTTACCCAGCATGCACCACAGGAATCATTGGGAGGTTGAAAATTCTAATGTGAAATGACCCCAGCACATGGAATATTCTTCATCCCCCAACACCCCACAAACTCACCCTCCCACCCAATCATCTTCCAAATGACTTTTGTCCCTGATCCAACAACTTCAGAATATCAGAAGAATTCACCCATTTACCTGTCAACCTATCATACCTGAACCCAGCTGATATCCTAACTCCCCACCAATCTGCCACCTGTCTTCTTTAGGCAATCCCTCAAGACTAAGGGTGACTTGCTTCCACTCTGGAGTTGACAAGTCCTGGGACGATTAAACAGTCCAGTGCCAGCACACCCTGCCAAAAGTTGGCCAAATGGTTTTTTCAAGAGTGAGTGTGTGGAATGTTTGGATTTTCATGCTCCTTCTACTGTTTACATGTGGTTTCCACCTGGGCCTGTTGGCGATGCTCCAGATGGTTTTTACCTTAGATTGTGCTTCTTCTCCAGTTTTGGAGGTTTGGGACAAAAGATTGCAATGAGTCAGTGGAGATGTTGCAATTTTTCCAGAGAGGCTTCAACGTTTTCTCTTCCCTCCTGGTAACCACTTGCCAAAACAAACTGTCAGGCATGCAGATGATGGGCCTGCCTAAACTTGTTGATTGAAAATAACTAATGCCTTGATTCTGGCAATGTTGGTCTCAAGTAATGGACATTGTGCTGTTTACCTTGCCATTGGATTTGCAGGATTTTGTGGATGCATTGCTGGTGACATTTCTCAACAGAGTTAAGGTATCTCCTGTGCATTGTCTGCATTTTTGAAGCATACAAAAGGGCAGGTAGCATCAGTGCTCCGTCAACCATGAAATTGATGTCAGATTTGAGACCTTGGTCATTAAACACAATGTTCCACAAATGACTGAGGCGACAATGTCATCGAGAGGCAATGTTGAGTTTCATCACTGATTTTTGTCTTTGCTAAAAAGAGGGCCCCAGGATGAGAATTGATCCATCTCATCCACTAGCTTGCTATGGTTCCTGATAATTGCATGGAGGAAACAGGCTGGTCAAGAACCTTAGCCTTCAGTATGTTTAGCCGAAAACACATTGTCCTTTACACACCTGTGAATGCATTAATGACGGTTTGGAGTGCTGGCAAACATAGTGCTGTCTGTATGCCACAGCTCAATAAGGGTTGTGGTGGCCTTGGGTCTGAACTGTAGGAAACACAGGTTTAATAGTTTCCTGCTCATCTGGTGGAAAAGTCCCACTTGAGCAGCAATATTTGTGGATTTTGTAGGATTGAGTTAAATAATGGATAATTCTGATGTGACCAAGCAAGGAATTAAATTTTATGTTGTAAAACAAAGCTTGGTTAAAAGTAAGATGAAAAATATTGATGCTGTTCTCTTGCTGAGGGTAATGTAAACTTAGACGAATACATGTGAGTATATTTAGCGGCAAAAAGGCTCTTCTTCCAACACAGATTTGCTTTAAAATGGTTTGGTTTTACAACATAGAACATAGTTCAGTGCAGCACAGGATAGGCCCTTCAGCCTTCGAGTTCATGCCAGCCTCTTATCCTAATCTAAGATCAGACAAACTTACGTAGCCTTCATTGTACTATCTTTCATGCACCTATCCAGGAATCGCTTAAATGTCCCTAATGTATCTGACTCGACTCAGAGGGTGGGGTCAATGGAATGTTCTGCCAGCGTTGCTAGTAAAGAACCTACTGCTGACATCTCCCCTAAACCATTCTCCAATTATTTTGAAACTAACCCCACTCATTATAGACACATCCGCCATGGGAAAAAGTCTCTGGCTATCCACTCCATCTATGCCTCTCAACATTTCGTACACATCTATCAAGTCACCTCTCACCCTTCTTCGCTCCAATGAGTAAAGCCCTAGCTCCTTCAACCTTTCTTCACAAGACATGCCCTCCAGGCAGCATCCTGGTAAATCTCCTCTGCACCCCCTCCAAAGCTTCCACATCTTTTCTAAAATGAGGCAACCAGAACTGAACACAATATTCTAAGTATGATCTAACCAGGACTCGATAGAGCTGCAGCATAACTTCATAGCTCTTCAACTCAATACCACTGCTAATGAAAGCCAACACACCTTCTTAACAACCCTATCAATCTGGGTGGCAACTTTGAGGGATCTATGGACATGGACCCCAAGATCCCCCTATTCTTCCACACTGCCAAGAATCCTGCCTTTAACTTTGTATTTTGCATTCAAATTCGACATTCCAAATTTAATCACTTCACACTTTTCCAAGTTGATCTCCATCTGCCAGTTATAAGCCCAGTTCCGCATCCTGTCACTGTCTCGTTGCAACCTACAACAACCATCCACATTATACACAACTCCACCAACCTTCATGTCATAAGCAAACATACTAATCCACCCTTCGATTTCCTCATCCAAGTCATTTATAAAAGTCACAAAGAGCAGAGGACCAAGAACAGATCCCTGCGGAACACCACTGGTCACTGAGCTCCAAGCTGAATACTTACCATCCACCACCACCTTCTGTTTTCTATGGGCCAGCCAATTCTGTATCCAGACAGACAGGTTTCCTGCATCTCATGCTTCCTTACTTTCTGAATGAGCCTACCATGGGAGACCTTATCAATTGCCTTGCTAAAATCCATATACGCCACATCCACGGTCCTACCTTAATCAAGTTTTGTCATATCCTCAAAGAATTCATTAAGGTATGACCTGTCTCTCACAAAGCCATGCTATTGCTCATCAAACTATAGTTTTCCAAGTAATTATAAATCCTGTCTTTCAGAATCCTCTCCAATACTTTGGTCTGTAAATCCCTATTCCCTTTCTTGAAAAAGGGAGTAACATTAGCCACTCTCCAATCATCTGGCACTACTCCAGTGGACAGCTAGGATGCAAAGTTGATCGCCTGAGGCACAACAATGTCTTCCCTTGCCCCCTGTAGTAACCTAGAGTCTCTCCCGTCTGGCCCGGGGGACTTATCTATCCTTATGTTTTTCAAAATTTTCAGCACATTGTCCTTCCTAACATCAACCTGTTCTAGGATATCAGTCGGTTTCATGCTGTCCTCAGAAACATCAAGGTTCCTCTCAGTAGTGAATGCTGAAGAAAAATATTCATTAAGGACCTCCCCTACTTCCTCCGACTCCAGGGGCAAATTCTCTCCACTATCCCTGATCAGCCCTGCACTCTCTCTGGTCATGCTCTTGATCCTCACATAAGTGTTGAACGCTTTAGGGTTTTCCTTAATCCTACCTGCTAAAGCTTTTTCATGCCCCCTTCCTGCTCTCCTAAGTCCATTCTTCAGATCCTTCCTGACCACCTTGTAACCCTCTAAAGCCCTGTCTGATCCTTGTCTCCTCAACCTTAAGCAAGCTTCCTTCTTTCTCTTCACTAGATATTCCACATCCCTTGTCAACCAAGGATCTTTCAACCTACCATCCCTTCCCTGCGTCAGTGGGACAAACCTATTCATCACTATCAGCAGGTGCTTCCTAAACAACCTCCACATTTCTGTTGTACATAAAACGTATACAGGCCTATGGATATTTGTGCGTGTGCTGGAGTTAGGTTCTGTACTGAATACTGTAGCCTTGTAGCTACTTTGATAAGCTTAGATGTATCATAGAATGATAGTCAAAAGGTGTGTCGCTGGAAAAGCGCAGCAGGTCAAGCAGCATCTGAGAAACAGGCAAATCAATGTTTCAGGCACAAGCCCTTCAACAGAAATGTGGAGGAGGAAGGGGGAATGAGAGATAAATAGGGAGGAGCGGGTGGGGCTGGGAGGAAGGTAGTCGGGAAGGCGATAGGTGGATGCAGGTGGGGGGGGGGGGTAATTGTGATCAGCTGGTGAGAGGGTGGGGCAGATAGGTGGGAAGGAAGACATTTCAAGAGGGTAGTGCCAAGTTGGAGGGTTGGACCTGGGATGAGGTGGGGTGAGAGGAAATTTGGAAACTTAAAGGGTCCCAAGGCAGAAGATGAGGCATTCTTCCTCCAGTTGGTGGGTGGCTTTGATTTGGTGGTGGAGACTGCCCAGGACTTGTAAGTCCTTTGGAGGAGGGGGCGTGGGGAGTGGAAGTGGTCGGCCACTGGACAGTGACACTGTCTGGTGCGTGTTGCAGGATGTTCCCTGAAAAGTTCAATGAGTTAGCGCCCTGTCTCCCTGATGTAAAGGAGACCACATCAAGAGCAATGGACACAGTAGATGAGGTGGGTGGACATGCAGGAAAATCTCCACTCAATGTGAAAACAGCCTTTGGGGCCTTGGACAGAAGCAATGGGGGAGGTGTGGGTGGAGGTTTTACACCTTGTGCGACAGCAAGGGAAGGTGTCAGATGTGGAGGGTGGGTTGGTGGAGGGGCATGGACCTAATGAGGGAGTTGCGGAGAGAATGGTCTCTGCAGAACGCAGATGAGGTGGGAAAGGAAAATATCTCTCTGGTAGTACAGTCTGTAATGTGCTGTATCCAGAGATTAGTGGAGTGGAAGGCAAGGACTGGGATGTCCTGAAGTGAAATTGCTCCTCCTGGGAGTAAATAACGGCAAAGATGGAGAAATTGGGAGTAAGTTTTACGGGGTTGGGGGTGGGAGGAAGTAGCTGTGGGAGTCAATGGGTTTGAAATAGATGCCCTCCTATTTCAAGGACCCAATTTCCCCTTGCAAGTGATCAATAATGCCCTCGAGCACATTTCCTCCACTTGCCACATCTCCGCCCTCAAATCCCATCCCTCCAACTGCAAGGGTAGAATTCCCCTGGTCCTCACCCTTCACCCTACAAATCTCCAGGTACAGCGCATTACCTTCCGACATTTCCGCCACCTACAACCAAGACTCCACCACCAAAGATATATTCCTCCCCACCAAAATCCAACTAGCGTTCGGCAGAGACCTCCGCGACTCCCTCATTAGGTCCATGTGCTCCCCCCACCAACCCACCCTTCTGTCCATTGCGACCACACGAGGTGTAAAACATGCACCCACACCTTCCCCCCTCATCTCGTCCAAGACCCCAAAGTATCTTTGCACATCCAGCAGAGATTTTCCTGCACATCTGTCCACCTCACCTACCGTGTCCATTGCCCTCAATGTGGTCTCCTCTACATCGGGGAGACAGGACGCCAACTCACGGAATATTTCAGGGAACATCCCGGGGACACGCACCAAACAACCCACCGCCCTATGGCAGACCACTTCAGCTCCCCCTCCCACTTCCCAAAGGGCCTCCTCCACTGCCAATTCAAAGCCATCGACCAACTGAAGGAAAAACACTTCATCTTCTGCCTTGGGACCCTTCAACGTCAAGACATCAACATCAACTTCACTAGTTTCCAAATCTCCCCTTCCCCACCTCATCCCAGATCCAACCCTTCACCCGGCACTGTCCTCTTGACCTGTCCTCCATTTTCCATCCCACCAATCTGCTCCACCCTCCCCACCAACCTATCACAATTACCGTCCAACTACAACTACCTATCAGCTTACCACCTACCTTTCCCCCAGCTTCCTCCTATTTTGCTCTCCTTCCCAGTCTCCCTCCATATTCCTGAAGAAGGGCTTATGCCCGAAATGTTGATTTCTCCTGCTCCTTGGATGCTGCCTGACTTGCTGTGCTTTTCCAGTGCCAACCTTTTCAACCATGACTTTGCCAGCATGTGCAGTCCTCAATTTCTCCTCTCAGAATTCTAGACTCTACAGTAGAGAAAATCATTCGGCTCAATGAGTCCATACTGACCCTTCGAAGAGCAACTCACCAGACTCAGTCCCCCACCCTATTCCTGTAACCCTGGTTAGCCATGGGAAATGTAACCTAGCCTTCACATCCTTGGACACCATGGCAAATTTAGCATGCCAATCCACCTAACTTGCTCTTCTTTCGACTGTGGGAGGAAACCAAAGCATTCCTGAAGGAGGGCTTATGCCCGAAACGTCGATTCTCCTGTTCCTCGGATGCTGCCTGGCCTGCTGTGTTTTTCCAGCACCACATTTTTCAACTCGAGGAAACCAAAGCAACCAGATAAAACGTAGGCAAACACAGTGAGAATGTGCAAACTTCACACAGACAGCCACCTAAGGGTGGAACCAAACCTGGTTTCCCTGGCACTGAGGCAGCAGTGTTAACCACTGAACCACCATGCTGCCTTCATTCAGGATGACAGATGATCTTGAGGAGGTAATATTGTCAACTGATCATTGGTGCCAGCTTATTTTCGTAAAAATTTATAAAATTAGTAAACTAGGAGGTTCAAACGGTTATACGCTTGATCTTATAAAATAATTTGCGTGTTAAAGAACAAATGGGAAGACAAGGAGAAAGAGGTGCCACGAAGGTGACCATCACCTTTGAAGAAACATATCAACAATCGGGCAGATATTGTTTCGCCAATTCAAAAGCGATGTTTATAAGCTGTTCAGCCATTGGGTGCAGGTAATCGAGGAGGATTTTTGCAATGATATTCCCTGTCACAGATGTAGTGAGAACCGACTTTAGTTACTGCAGTTGGTCATAGAGATGTACAGCATGGAAACAGACCCTTTGGTCCAACCTATCCATGTCAACCAGATATCCCAACCTAATCTAGTCACCCAGCCCATAACCCACCAAACCCTTCCTATTCATATACATATCCAAATGCCTCTTAAATGTTGCAATTGTACCAGCCTCCACCACATCCTCTGGCAACTCATTCCATACACGTAACACCCTCTGCGTGAAAAAGTTGCCCCTTAGGTCTCTTTTATATCTTTCCCCTCTCACCCGAAACCTGTGCCCTCTAGTCTGGACTCCGCGACCCCAAGGAAAAGATTTAGTCTATTGATCCTATCCATGCCCCTCATGATTTTGTAAACCTCTATAAACCCCAGCCTCCGATGCTCCAGGGAAAACAGCCCCAGCCTGTTCAGCCTCTCCCTATAGCTCAAATCCTCCAACCATAGCAACATCCATGTAAATCTTTTTAATACCCTTTCAAGTTTCACAACATCCTTCCAATAGGAAGGACACCAGGATTGCACGCAATACTCCAACAGTGGCCTAACCAATGTCCTGTACAGTTGCAACATGACCTCCCAACTCCTGTACTCAATACTCTGACTAATAAAGGAAAGCATACCAAACGCCTTCTTCACTATCCTATCTACCTGCGACTCACCCTCAAGGAGCCATGAACCTGTACTCCATGGTCTCCTCGTTCAGCAATACTCCCCAAGACCTTGCCATTAAGTCCTGCTAAGATTTGCTTTCCCAAAATGCAGCACCTCGCATTTATCGGAATTAAACTCCATCTGCTACTTCTCAGCCCATTGGCCCATCTGGTCCAGATCCTGTTGTAATCTGAGGTAACCCTCTTCGCTGTCCATTACATCTCCAATTTTGGTGTCATCTGCAAACTTACTAACTGTACCTCTTATGCTCGCATCCAAATCATTTATGTAAATGACAAAAAGTAAGAGGACCCAGCACTGATCCTTGTGGCACTCCACTGGTCACACGCCTCCAGTCTGAAAAACTACCCTCCACCACCACCCTCTGTCTTCTACCTTTGAGCCAGTTCTGTATCCAAATGGCTAGTTCTCCCTGTATTCCATGAGATCTCACCTTGCTAATCAGTCTCCCATGGGGAACCTTGTCGAACGCCTTATTGAAGTCCATATAGATCACATCTACTGCTCTGCCCTCATCAATCTTCTTTGTTACTTCTTCAAAAAACTCAGTCAAGTTTGTGAGACATGATTTCCCATGCTCAACGCCATGTTGACTATCCCTAATCAGTCCTTGCCTTTCCAAATACATATACATCCTGTCCCTGAGGATTCCCTCCAACAACTTGCCCACTACTCAGGTCAGGCTGGTCTATAGTTCCCTGGCTTGTCTTTACCGCCATTCTTAAAACAGTGGCACCATGTTTGCCAACCTCCAGTCTTACTGCACCTCACCTGTGACTATCAATGATACAAATATCTCAGCAAGAGGTCCAGCAATCACTTCTCTAGCTTCACACAGAGTTCTTGGGTACATCTGATCAGGTCCTGGGGATTTATCCACCTTTAACCGTTTCAAGACATCCAGCACTTCCTCCTGTGTAATATGGACATTTTGCAAGATGTCACCATCTATTTCCCTACTTTCCATATCTTTTCCACAGTAAATACTGATGCAAAATACTCATTTGGTATCTCCCCCATTTTCTGCAGCTCCACACAAAGGCCACCTTGCTGATCTTTGAGGGGCCCCATTCCCTCCCGAGTTATACTTCTGTCCTTAATGCATTTAGATTAGATTACCTACAGTGTGGAAACAGGCCCTTCGGCCCAACAAGTCCACACCGCCCCGCCGAAGCGTAACCCACCCATACCCCTACATCTACATCTACCCCTTACCTAACACTACGGGCAACTTAGCATGGCCAATTCACCTGACCTGCACATCTTTGGACTGTGGGAGGAAACCGGAGCACCCGGAGGAAACCCACACAGACACGGGGAGAACGTGCAAACTCCACACAGTCAGTCGCCTGAGGCGGGAATTGAACCCGGGTCTCCGGCGCTGTGAGGCAGCAGTGCTAACCACTATGCCACCGTTTGGATTTTCCTTAATTCTATTTGTCAAAGCTATTTCATGTCCCCTTTTTGCCCTCCTGATTTCCCTCTTAAGTATACTCCTACTTCCTTTATACTCTAAGGATTCACTTGATCTATCCTGTCTATACCTGACATGCTTCCTTCTTTTTCTTAACCAAACCCTCAATTTCTTTAGTCATCCAGCATTCCCTATACCAAGCAACCTTCCCTTTCACCCTGACAGGAATATACTTTCTCTGGATTCTTGTTATCTCATTCCTGAAGGCTTCCCATTTTCCAGCCATCCCTTTCCCTGCGAATATCTGCCTCCAATCAGCTCTCAGAAGTTCTTGCCTAATACCGTCAAAATTGGCCTTTCTCCAATTTAGAACTTCAACTTTTAGATCTGGCCTATCCTTTCCCATCACTATTTTAAAAAAATAGAATTATGGTCTCATCTCCTTTCCAAAAGATGGTCAAAATTAGTGTCTTGGAGTCCTCCAGCAAGTTCTTCTTCGCCCAGATAAGGAAAATGAGGACATGTATTTGGGCCAAGTGTAGTTCTGTGCCATATTTCAGGACACAGGTGGAGAATTTCATTTGCACCAACATCCTTGTTGGTTCTCAGCTATCAGGTGGCATTTCAATCTCATACTGGGCTGGTGTTGTATTCAGGTATTGGTGGTCAAGAGCACCCACATCAAGGTCGGAGTCTCCGTTAAGGAAATTCCCCAAGTACTCCTTCCAATGAGGGTTATTTGCAGTTCCAGCTCCATCATCCATCTGCCACCTGTGCCCCTTCCTCACCCACTTGGCAGCCCCCCCCCCCCACCCAACAGCCAACCAACCTCCTTAACTCTTTCCAGCAGGTGGCAAAGTGATTTTGGTCATTTATACATGGAATACAGTAGCTGCTGCTGCACAAAGATATGAGAATTCAGTACCAGTTCACTCTTGTATATGGATTCAAGGACTGGACTACGCTGCTTCAGTTCAAAAAGCTCCAGGCACAGAAGTTCACTTTAAAACTCTTCCAAAGTGGCAACCATTTGCCAGATCTGAGTTGGAAATAGGAACCTACATCTGAAGAGTCAGATCAGTAGGTGAGAGTCACTGATGGTTAATTGATTGATTGATTTATTGTCACGGGTACTGAAGTAGAGCGAAAAGCTTTGTTTGTGAGCAGTACAAGCAGATCACAGTAAGCAAGGGATGTACAGATCAGAGTGTAAGCAAAACTTGGACAGTAGTGTACAGGTTACATTGCATGGGACGTGTGCTAGGCAACATCAACGTGAGCAAGGTCACCATTATTTGAGGCTGGAAAGTCCATTCATCAGTCTAATGACGGCCGCAAGAAGCTGTTCCTGAACTTGCTGGTGCGTGTGTTCAAGCCTCTATATCTCAGATGACACCTCATGACATTAGTCTGCATTTTCTGGTCACTGGCGAAACAATAGTTCTCTTACCTGGTCTTGAAGAAAGGTGCCAAACATTTAATTGTCTCTTTAATTACTTTATCACCTTTACTATCAGCAGTTTAAATCTGTCACTAAGTCATGGGAATGTCTTGGTGGCAGATAAAGTATGGTCAGAAAGCATACAACCAGATGGAAATAAACTTGTCAAAATAAATTATTTTGCTGCGCCTTTAATATCAATCATAGAATCACAGAATCATAGCAGGCTATTCGGTCCATCGATTCCACACCAATCCTCAGAAGAGCAACCCACCCTACAACCTTATCCCTGTAACCCCGCATTTTCCCATAGCTAATCTATCTAATCTGCACATCCCTGGACACTACGGACAAATTGGCATGGCCAATCCACCGTAACCTGCATATCTTCAGACTGTTCAATGCTTGGCAACAAAATAAATGTACCCTGCATTATATTACAACCGAATATAAAATTAACACAAAGTTTTAAAACATTTGTTAAAAATTGTGTCATTCTTACTTATCACAGAAAGGACATTTCACAAATTAAAAAACATTTTAAGCCAAAATTATGCAATTAGTACACCATTAAAATATACATACACTCCGTTCACAAAGGTGCAATGTTTTCCAGGGACTTCATAACAAAACAAACAGCATTAAGTGCGATTACAGGGGAGAGAACAATCTGTGGGAGCCTCAATGGTGCACACTTGGGAGCATTGTAAACCCACTGACTGCAGCTTCTGGACTTTGAAGCTATTCTGATCATGACTAAAGTCCCAGTTTCTCATTAGTTTCAGAGCACAATGACAGCTGATAATTTAATGGTCACAACAACAAAACTATGAAACCCCTATAAGATTATTGTATCTTAAAAGTTTAGTTAAAAATTAGACAATACCAGGTTATAGTCCATCAGGCTCATTTGGAAGTACAAGCTTTCGGAGCGCTGCTCCTTCATCAGATAGCTAGCCAAATAAATCTGTTGGACTAGAAGTTGGTGTTGCATTATTTTTAACTTTGTCCACCCCAGTCCAACACCGGCACCTTCACATCAAGCCTTAAAATATAAACCAAATTAACAAAAGTGACAGCTGCTAACTGAACCAAAGAAAATTCAGTATTGCAGCACATGGTTGTGACTTAATACGCTTGCTCGGCATTCAGGTTCACTGCTGAAAACCCTGAGCAATTGTCTGTCCTAAAATGCCTTGCCCGAACTATTTAATACATACAAAAATCAACCTCTTTCACATTTTCTATGCTGAATTCAATTCTTTCTACAATGAGGAACCAAAAGACTGTACAGTCTAGTTGGTCATTAATATGTAACGTGAACTGCCTTCCTGTCTCCAGAGATGCTACCAAATGAGCTGAGTATTTACAGCATTTTGTTTTTATTTCAGATTTCTAGCATTCACAATATTTTCTTTTTATGTAATTTTAGTTTTACAATTTCACTAATTCAAATTAGATTAGTAGAATTTGGACACTTCAATTTTTTTTAATTTTAGCGCACACTTAACAGAAGACGAAGTCAATTATTCCACTTGTGCAATTGATTTCCACTTAACTGTCAGAAACATTCGAGAACTCCAATGCAAATAGAGACCAATGATTTTGGAGGAACTCAAGTAACCCTAAAAATGTAGAACCTCTGAAAACCATGCTACTGTTTGGAATACATAATCAGCCCACAAGATTGTATTCCTAATTGGTTGTTCTATGTCAAGGAGGTTGTGTACTAACAGGGAAAATATGTCTCTGCCTCCCAGCAACTCCAAAAATTAACATCAATACTCTTTTCAAATTTATCTAAATTTAATCTTGAAGAACATTTTTCATTAAATATAATCTTACCGTCTCTACTGATTCTGCAGTAATGTAAAATAAGTGGGAAGAAAATGTGCTTAACGATGATTATATAATGAGTGGAGCCAGGGTAATTTCAACTTAAGAAAGTCATTTGAAATTATCAACAATAATCAGTTGTTCTGATCTCAGCTAATGTTACAACTGAACAAGGTAGCCTGATGCACATTTTTGGGGGATTTATTTAAAATAATGGTCTTTTACCAAGACAAAAACAATTTTATTTTTACAATATTACGGAAGTCAAAGAAAAAGGAAACAAACCAAGCTGTCTGCATGCAGTTTGAAAGTTTTGAAACACAGGTCAGAGACCCGGGTTCAATTCCCGCCTCAGGCGACTGTGTGGAGTTTGCACGTTCTCCCCGCGTCTGTGTGGGTTTCCTCCGGGTGCTCCGGGTTCCTCCCACAGTCCAAAGATGTGCAGGTCAGGTGGATTGGCCATGCTAAATTGCCCGTAGTGTTAGGTAAGGGGTAGATGTAGGGGTATGGGTGGGTTGCGCTTCGGCGAGGCAGTGTGGACTTGTTGGGCCGAAGGGCCTGTTTCCACACTGTAAGTAATCTAATCTAAAAGTTTAATTTACTCCCAACACCATTGCTTTATAGTTGTTGAAAAATACAGGGAAATTACTTCCCTATCAAATCTATAGACTATAGTGAACAGCTCCTTTCCAGTTCTGGTTCCATGAGCTATGAAGCCTTTTCCTTTCACTCTCACAACGGGGACCATAAACTTTCTCAGTTTTGAATAACATTACAGATTTCTGAACAAACACTCCTGGTCTGTATTAAACTGAAATACTCATTTCCATAACAGCTGTAAACAATCTCCTTTTTCTGGGTAAAATTACACTTGCATTCAACTTCAGTCAGGTACTTACAACTACTCAAGATCTTTTGAAATTTGTTTTGTCAACATCCCAGATTCTGCTAAGCTAAATTGCTTAACATTTGCTCTCTCTGGACATAAACCAGCATAACAAACTTCTATGAATGCTCCTGGAAGCACAAAAAAGCTTCCGGAAAGGCTGACCAAATTAATATTTAAAGCCCTTCACACGAAAAACACCAATACCCATTTGCCACTAATTTAAAATCCAAACCCTACATAAAAAAAATGCTGGGGGGCACCTACAAGAGGTTTATCCGATCATAAGCATATAATGTGGTGAAGGGAAGCGGGAAACCAGACAATTGGGAAGCTTACAAAGACTAACAGAGAACAAAAAAAAAGGGAGGAAGATTAAATATGAGAGTAAGCTAGCCAGTAATATAAAGGAAGAATGTAAGAGTTTCTTTAGATATATGAAAAGCAAAAGAGGCACAAAAGTGGACATTGGGATGCTGGTAAATGACACTGCAGAGATCATCGTGGGGAGCAAGGAAGTGGCTGAGGAACTGAATGATTAGTTCATGTCAGTCTTCACTGTGGAAGAGATAAAAATTTAAGAGAATAAGGGGACAGAGCTGAGTATGGTGGCCATCACCAAGGAGAAGGTACTAGAAAAACTGAATGGCCTGAAGGTAGGTAAATCATCTGGATCAGATGGACGACACCCCATAGTTGTAAGGGAGATAGCTGGAGAGAGAGTGGAGGTGTTAGTGATGACCTTTCAGGAAATGCTAGAATCAAGAAGTGCCCCAAAAGGACTGGAAAATTGCTAATATGACACCTCTGTTTAAAAAGAGAGCAAAACAAAAGATGAAAAATTATAGACCAATTAGCCTAAACTCAGTTGTGATACGGTCTTGGAATCCATTGTGGAGGATAAGATTTCTGAATATTTGGAAATGTAAAGTAAAATAGTGTAAAGTCAGCATGGTTTCATCAAAGGGATGTCATGCCTGACAAACCGTCCAGAATCCTTTGAGGAAGTAATGAGTAGATGAGACCAAAGAGAGCCGATGTATGTTATCTACCTGGACTTCAAGAAGGCCTTTGACAAGAAACCACACAGGAGGCTATTGAGTAAGATAAGGGCCCATGGTGTTATAGGCAAGATGCGAGCATGGATAGAAACTTGACTACCTGGCAGAAAGCAGAGTGTGAGGATAAAAGGGTCCTTCTCAAGGTGGAAGCTGGTGATAAATGGTGTTCCATAAGACTCAGTGTTGGGACAATATCTTTTCACTTCAGACAAAAATGATGCAGATGAAGGAACGGAGGACATTCTGGCTAAGTTTGCAGATGATACAAAGATAGGTAGAGGGACAGGTAGCACCAAGACAGAGAGGCAGCAGAATGATGTGGACAGGTTAGGAGAGTGGGCAAAGACGTGGCAGACAGAGTACAACATGGGAAAATTTGAGGTCATGCACTTTGGTGGAAAGAATAGAGGCATGGACTATTTTCTAAGAAGAAAGAAAATGCAAAATTCTGAAGTGCAAAGAGACTTGGGAATTCTGGTCCAGGATTGTCTCCAGGTAAACTTGCAGTTTGAATCAGTAGTTAGGAAGGCAAATGCAATGATGGCATTTATTTTGAGATGACTGGAATATAAAAGAGGGAATTACTTCTGAGGCTCAATAAGGCCCTGGTCAAACAACATGTGGAGCACTGTGTGCAGTTATGGGTCCCATGTCTCAGGGAGGACGTAGTGACCTTCAGAGGAAGTTCATAGAATGGCCCCAGGAATGAAAAGCTTAACATATGAAGAATGTTGAGGATTCTGGGTCTACACTCGATGGAGTTTCAAAGGATGGAGGGGGGTCTAAATGAAACATGCAGAATACTGAATGGCCTGGACTGAGTGTCTGCTGGGAAAAAGTTACCGTTGGTGGGAGAGACTAGGACCTGAGGGCACAGCCTAAGAGTGAAGGGAAGACCTTTGAGAACAGAGATAAGGAGAAACGTCTTTAAATCAGAGAATGGTGAATCTATGCAATTCATTGCCACAGAAGGCTGTGGAGTCCAGGTCATTGAGTATACTTACGATTGAGATAGATAGATTCTGAAGGACCAAGGGGAGAAAACTGGGAGAATGGGGTTAAGAAACTGATCAGCTTTGACTAAGTGGCAGCCCAGACCTGATGGGCTGAATGGCCTAATTTTTGCTATGTCTTACGGCTTTATGGAGGGGCATGGATATGGTAAGTAGGCAAGGTCTTTTCCCCGGGAGAGGAAAGTCCAAAACGAGGGGGAATAGGTTTGGTGTGAGAGCGGAAAGATATGAAAGGGATATAAGAGTCAACTTTTTCACACAGAGGGTGGTGTGTGTATGCAATGAGTTGCCAGAAGTGGTGGAGGCTGGTACTATGACAATATTTAAAAGGTATCTGGATGGGTATATGAAAGGAAGGGTTCAGAGGGATATAGGCCAAATGCTGGCACATGAGACTAGGTTTATATAGGACATCTAGTCAGAATGGATGATTGGACTGAAGGGTCTGTTTCCGTGCTGCATATCTCTATGACCCTATGACTCAAAAAAGATAGTGACATATATAAATCTCTCAGCCAAATTTTGTTCACTCATAAACGGACCAACTATTTACTGATACAGAATTCTGCAGATAAACCACTGGTGCTTTGACAAATTGGACTTAATTGATTTGTGAAGCTTGACAGGGGATTTGATCAAGAGTTTCATAGTCAAAACAAATGTTGCCCTCATTTGATATCGAAACAAACCTACCCAACAAGAATTCTTCAGAAAAGTCACAATCAGGCAATCTGGCCAACCTCCCCACCTTTCACTTCCCTAATTCTGGGGAAGACAAAGGTAGTAGCCCTACTACTAACCCTGATGGTAAAAACTGAGGATGGGATCAAAATTCAATTTTCCTCATCTATGTGGTTCAATTATTCACTGGATAAATTACTGAGCAGCCCAAGACATCGGAGATGCTGGAGAGCTTTTGCAAACACTTCAGGAAATAAGTAGAATATTTCCCAGAGATTTCATGAAAAGATGTGACAATTACATCAATCCTTTTAAAATGACAATGCTGTTTCATAATTTCAAGTAATCAGTCTGTTTACATATATTAAACAGAGCAGATTGCTGATGCGAGAATGAAATTGAATTAGGCATAACAATTTTAAAAAAACACTGCTGGAATCATTCAGCTATTACAGTTCTGGAATATTGAGCTGCTTTTATTTGACATTCATTTAGAATGAATTCGATCTACTCATCTTCAATCAACCAGCTTCCAAGACTACACTGCTGAAGTTGACCTTATGAATCTACATCAACAACAATAAAGTTTCTCAAGTCTGTTATTTTGTGACCAGAACAATAGTCATCTCACACATTCTAAGTGCCAGAGGCTAGCTCAAGCAATCCTGGTTTCTTTACTGACATACTGCAACAAATTCCAAGAGCATAAGTACACCCACATCTTGGCTTCTTTCTGCAATTATTAGTCTTCGTTGCCTCAGAGATAACAAGAAAAAAAATTACAGTGGGTGGATTACGTACCATGTTATTTAAGCTCATGTATGCACCTTCTGAGAAAATTGTTTGCATGTATGCAACGCTTCAGAGTAGGCTTCATGAGGGAATGTGTGGGTAATGGGACACAATGGTGAAGAAAAAGGAAGATGAGAAAGCACAGAAGAGGCGGTAATATGGAGGAATACACAACAGCAGTCACAATAAATTAGCTCTAAAGGTAGCTACATTGGAGTCACAGAAAAGAAGGTCCTTTCAAAATGAACCAAATATTGCAGTGCTTTTATTTTTGCTTAAATCTGATACTGATACAAAATCTATTTCAAGTCTCAGTTCGGCATCAAATGGTCCTTCTGATGGATACTGTATGGTTATTTTGTTGATTAATCTGATTTCCATGTTGGTACTGCTTTATTCAAGCATAGGATGCATGGAGACAATATGTACTTACACTGCTATCTGTTGAACAATCATCAAAAATGCCTTCCAAGGATTTCTTCAGTGTGGCCTCATTATCACCAAACAACTACAAAAGAATAAAATATTTTTATTAACATTTAAGACTTTCTTCACATTTTCTCTCTTTCATCTTATTTTTCTTTATTACATATGTTTTTTTGTGTTATTTACTTTTTTTTGTTTGCCTTCCATGTTTCTGCCCTATGCCAACCATTGTCAAGTGAAAGAAATGACCAAAGATATCAAAATTTGATAAATTCCAGGTATGAAAACTTTTGGCATGAGCCAAATGCACAAGACCACACTTTGCACTAAAAATGTAAAGATAGCCACGATTTAAAACACTAAAATTTGCAAATGGCACAAAACTAGGGAGTGTGAAGATAAAGGAGGCAGCTCTAAGGTTACAAAATCATGAACAAACGGATTGGTAAAATATAAAACATTGCATGAGGAAATGTTAACTACGTAGCATGTGTACTCAATGAATGCTGAAACAGATAAGGAAATAGAAACATACTGTACCTCAGAGACATAGTTATACAGCATGGAAACAGACCCTTCAGTCTAATCAGTCCATGCCAAATATAAATCAAAATTAAACGAGTCCCACCTGCATGCTTCTGGCCCACATTCTCCAAGGCTTTCCTATTGATGTACTTAGCAAAATGTCTTTTAAACATTGTAACTGTGCCCACATCTACCACTTTCTTAGTAAGTCTATTCCACCAATGAACCACTTGGTGTAAGAAAATTTGTCTCTTGTGTCTTTTTCAAATCTCTCTCCTCTCACTTTAAAAATGTGTCCCCCAGTCTTGAGATTCCTCACCCGAGGAAAGAGAAAACTACCATTAATTCTATCTGTATCCTTTATTATTTTATGAGACCACCCCTCAACCTCCTATCCTCCAGTGAAAAATGTTTCAGCATATCCAGCCTTTCTTTATAACTCAAACCTTTCCACTTCATCCTGGTAAATCTCTTCTGAAACCACTTCACCTTAATAATATCCTTCTAATGACCAGCTGAACAGAACCTGACGCGGTACTCCAGAAAGGCCTTGACCATGTCCTGCACAACCTCGACATGACTTCCCAACTTCTGTACTCAAAGGACTGAACAATTCAGGCAAGCATGCCAAATGTCATTTTAACCATATTGTCTGTATGTGACGCACACTTCAAAGACTTATGTAATTGAACCCAAAGGTCCCTCTCTTGTACAACACTGTCCAATGCCTTACCATTTAGTCTAAAAACTCTACTCTTATTTGTTGTCCCAAAATGTAATTCCCATTTATCCAGACTGAACTCTATCTGCCATTTTTCAGTCCATTGATCCATTTATAGAGACAGAGACGTACAGCATGAAAACAGACCCTTCAGTCCAACCCGTCCATGCCGACCAGATACCCGAACCCAATCTAGTCCCACCTGCCAGCACCTGGCCCATATCTGCCCAAACTCTTCCTATTCATATACCCATCTCATTGCCTTTCAAATGTTGCAATTGTCTCAGCCTCCACCACTTCCTCTGGCAGCTCATTCCATACATGTACCACCCTCTGACTGAAAAAGTTGCCCCTTAGGTGTCTCATATCTTTCCCATCTCACCCTAAACCTACGCCCTCTAGTTCTGGACTCCCCACCCTAGGGAAAAAACTTGGTCTATCGACTCTATCCATGCCCCTCAAGATTTTATTAGCCTCGAGTAAGGTCACCGCTCAGCCTCCGACGCTCGAGGGAAAACAGCCCTAACCTATTCAGTCTCTCCCTACGGCTCAAATCCTCCAACCCTGGCAACATCCTTGTAAATCGTTTTTAAACCCTTTCAAGTTTCACAACATCCTTCCAATAGGAAGGAAACCAGAATTGCACACAATACTCCAAAAGTGGCCTAACCAATGTCATGTATAGCTGCAACATGACCTCCCAACACCTTTCCACAGTACTCTGACCAATAAAGGAAAGCAAACCAAACACCTTTACCATCCTATCTACCTGTGACTCCACTTTCAAGGAGCTATGATCCTGCACTCCAAGGTCTCTTTGTTCAGCAACACTCCCTAGGACCTTATCATTAAGTGGATAAGCCCTGCTATGATTTGCTTTCCCAAAATGCAGCGCCTCGCATTTATCTGAATTAAACTCCATCTGCCACTTCTCAGCCCATTGGCCCATCTGGTCCAAATCCTGTTGTAATCTGAGATAACATCCTTTGCTGTCCACTACACGTCCAATTTTGGTGTCATCTGCAAACTTACGAACCAGACCTCTTATGCTCACATCCACATCATTTACACAAATGAAGAAAAGTAGTAGACCCAGCACTGATCCTTGTGGCACTCCACTGGTCACAGGCCTCCAGTCTGAAAAACACCCTCCACCACCACCGTCTGTCTTCTACCTTTGAGCCAGTTCTATATCCAAGTGGCTAGTTCTCCCTGTATTCCATGAGATCTAACCTTGCAAACCAGTCTCCCGTGGGGAACGTTGTCAAACACTCTACTGAGGTCCATATAGATCATGTCCACTGCTCTGCCCTCATCAATCTTCTTTGTTACTTCTTCAAAAAACTCAATCAAGTTTGTGAGACATGATTTCCCACGCACAAAGCCATGTTGACTATCCTGAATCAATCCTTGCCTTTCCAAATACATGTACATCCTGTCCCTCAGGAATCCCCCCAACAACTTGCCCACCACCTACGTCAGGCTCACTGGTCTATAGTTCCTTGGCTTATCCTTACCACCTTTCTTAAACAGTGGCATCACATTAGCCAACTTCCAGTCTTCTGGCACCTCACCAGTGACTATTAACGACACAAATATCTCAGCAAGAAACCCAATCACTTCTCTAGGTTCCCAGAGAGCTCGCAGGTACACCTAATCAGGTCCCGGCGATTTATCCACTTTTGTGCATTTCCAGACATCCAGCACTTCCTCCTCTGTAATGTGGACATTTTGCAAGATGTCACCATCTATTTCCCTACTTTCCATATCTTCCATGTCCTTTTCCACTGTAAACATTGATGCAAAATACTCATTTGGTATCTCTCCCATTTTCTGCAGCTCCACACAAAGGCCACCTTGCTGATCTTTGAGGGGCCCCATTCCCTCCCGAGTTATACTTCTGTCCTTAATGCATTTGTAAAAACCATTTGGATTCTCCTTCATTCTATTTGTCAAAGCTATTTCATGTCCCCTTTTTGTCCTCCTGATTTCCCTCTTAAGTATACTCCTACTGCCTTTATACTCTAAGGATTCACTTGATCTATCCTGTCTATACCTTACATATGCTTCTTTTTCTTAAAAGAACCCTCAATTTCTTTATTCATCCAGCATTCCCTGTACCTACCAGCCTTTCCTTTCACCCTAACAGGAATATACTTTCTCTGGATTCTCGTTATCTCATTTCTGAAGGCTTCCCATTTCCCAGCTGACCGTTTACCTGCGAACATCTGCCCCGAATCAGCTTTTGCCAGTTCTTGCCTAATACCATCAAAATTGGCCTTTCTCCAATTTAAAACTTCAACTTTTAGATCTGGTCTATCATTTTCCATCACTATTTTAAATCTAATAGAATTATGGTCGCTGGCCCCAAAGTGCTCTCCAACTAACACCTCAGTCACCTGCCCGGTCTAATTTCCCAAGAGGTGGTCAATCTTTGCACCTTCTCTAGTAGGTACATCCACATTCTGAATCAGAAATTTTTCTTGTACGCACTTAACAAATTCCTGTCCATCTAAACCCTTAACACTATGGCAGTCCCAGTCTATGTTTGGAAAGTTAAAATCCTCTACCATAACCACCCTATTATTCTTAGGGATAACTGAAATCTTCTGACAAATTTGTTTCTCAATTTCTCTCTGACTATTAGAGGGTCTATCATACAATCCCAATAAGGCGATCAACCCTTTCTTATTTCTCAATTCCATCCAAATAACTTCCCTGGATGTATTTCCAGGAATATCGTCCCTCAATATAGCTATAAATCCCACTCCCCCTCCCCTGTTGCCTCTCTTTCTGTCCTTCCTGTAGCATTTGTATCCTGGAACATTAAGCTGCCAGTCCTGTCCATCCCTGAGCCATGTTTCTGTCATTGCTATGATAGCCCAGTCCCATGTTCCTAACCATGCCCTGAGTTCATCTGCCTTCCCTGTTAGGCCCCTTGCACTGAAATAAATTGATCAAGATCCCCTTGTAATCTTAGAAAACCTTCTTCACTATCTACAATGCCACCAATTTTGGTGTTGTCAGCAAAGACTTAGTAGAGTCAAGATAAAAACAGATCAGGAAGACCAGCAGTGCAACCATAGTTCATCGATTCAGAGTTACACACTCTCCCCTCAGCATCTAATTATTTCTTCTTTTATTTTTATATTGACTTTGGCAGAGAGAATAGATGAGATAAATATCATTTATATGGAAAAAAGTCTGCAGAAAGCCACAACATTGAGGGATTTGGGAACCCTTGTGCATAAATCATGAAAAACTTGCAGACAAATTCAGCAGATAATTGGGAAAACAAAAGGAACGCCGAGCTTCATTTGAAAGGGAACAGGCTTAAAAATAAGGAAGCCCTGAAGAAGGGCTCATGCCCGAAACATCGATTCTCCTGCTTCTTGGATGCTGCCTGACCTGCTGCGTTTTTCCAGCAACACATTTTCAGCTCTGATCTCCAGCATCTGCAGTCCTCACTGTCTCCTAAAAAATAAGGAGGCCTTGTTAAAACTATACAAGACCTGGAGATCGGTTATTTCAAAGGGATGGTAAAAACAGGTCCGTCACAGTCTGAGGGGTAGAATAGCCCATATTTCGGGCAGGACCCTTCATCAGGATGAGGGAGGGGGAAGGGAGCTGAGAATAATTGGGTGGAGGTAAGATAGATGGGTAGGCAAGAGGTGGATCCTGGTAGTTGGTGATTGTGATAGATCAGTGGGAAGGGTGGAGCGGATAAATGGGAAGAAAGATTACAAGGTCGGTCAGGACAAGAAGATGGTACTGAGTCAGAGGATTCGATTTGGGATGGGATGGGGTGGGGGCGCGAGGAGATTTGGAAACTGGTGAATTTAACGTTGAGACCACGTGGTTGTAGGGTTCCAAGGTGGAAGGTGAGGTGTTCTTACTCCAGTTTGCAGGTGACCTTGTTTAGCAGTGGATGAGGCCCAGAATGAATAGGTCATCGGCAGAGTGGGAGGGTGAGTTGAAATGGATGGCGACTGGAAGTGAGGTTGATTGGTGTGGACAGAATAGAGATGTTCCCTGAACCAACTTGCAATTTTGCGCTTGGTCTCTCTGATGTACAGGAGACCAGATTGAGAGCAATGGAGACAGTAAATGAGGTTTGAGGACGTGCAGGTAAATCTCTCCGGATTTTGAATGATATGCAAATCTCTACATCGGACAGACCGAAAACAAACTCAAGGGACCGTTCAGGGAACAGCTCTAGTCCATACACACCAACCAATCTCACTTCCGGTGGCCATCCATTTCAACTCCCCCTCCCACTCCCCCCGTGACATGTCCATTCTGGGCCTCTTCCACTGCCTAAACAAGGCCAACTGCAAACTGGAGGAAGGGCACCTCAACTTCTGCCTCGGGAGCTTACAATCTCACAGCCTCAACACTGAATTCAGCAGTTTCCAAATCTCCCCACCGCACACCCCATCCCTGATCCAATTCTCCCACTCAGCATCGCCCTGTTGACCTGACCGACCTTTCATCTTCCTTCCCACTCCACACTTCCCACCAACCTAATCACCTCCTACTTGCATCTACCTCTCGCCATCTCACCTATGTTTGCCCCAGCCTCCTCCCCCACCTTATTTATTTCTTAGCCCCCTTCCAGTCCTTAAGGGTTGTGCCCAAAACATGAACTCTCCTGCTCCTCTGATGCTGCCTGCCCTGCTGTGCTTTTTCCAGTACCACACTTGATTGATTTTAACATCTCCAGCATCTGCAGTCCTCACTATCTCCTGCTTCAGAGACATGACTTGTTTGCAACACAGTGATGCGAATAGCACAGGAATGATTCCTGCACTGACGGAGGTAACCAAGAACATCTCTCTTTCTCAAGCTCTTCCCACACCTGAGGCGTGGTGATCTTCAGGTTAACCCATGCCAGTTGTCTCTCTTCAATGAAAGACTAAGCCCATGGTCCTCTGAGACTACAGTGACTTTATTTTACAAGGCACAAGTCAGATAACACGAAAGAATACTATATTAAGTCAAGGACAGTCGACAAAGGCAGCAGTGTTAACCACTGAGCACTGCTGCTCCGATGGAGGGTTGGAGGTTTGTCTTTTTTGGATATGTTAAGTAGCTTGGGCCTGTATTCATTGGTGTTGAGAAGAATGAGAGACAACATTACTGAATCATACAAGATTCGTGGGGGACTTAGGATGTTGCAGAGAGGTTATTTCACCTTGAGGGAGCGTTTCGGACCGGACAGCATAATCTCAGAGCAAGTCACCTAGTTAGGATAGAGTAGGAATTTTTTTCTCAGAAGGTAATAAATTTGTGGTATTCTTTACTGTGGAAGGCTGTAAAGCCTTAATTCTATTCAAAGCTGGAACAGACAGACTTTTAATCAGTGTGGGAATCAATTTTTACGGGGTCAAGATAGAAAAGTAGAACTGAGAATTATCAGATCAGCCATGATTTCAAGTGGCACAGCAGGCTTGAACTGAAAAGCCTACTCCTGCTCATACAATTGCAATGCTTTCGATTGTAACAAACAGCTGACTATTAGTACAACCATCGCTCTTCATTAAACCTTTTTCTGTTATTTTGGCCCATGTATAAAGGAAGTTAAAACGATTAACAACATTCCTTTCACAAATGATGTAACACAACATTACATTCAGCATGATATTGCATTTCATGATTTTGACAATTTCATTTTTTAAAACTTAAAATATATTACTATTAAGATATTGATATCATTAAACACATCTCAATACAAGTTAAATCCATGTCACACAATGCTACCACATGCATTTCTCTTTTCACCTCAGGAGGGTTAGCCACTCACCACAGATCAGACTATAGCACATATTCATTTCTGCTCTCATCTGCTAAAACTGTTAAATATTCCAGGATCATCCTGACTGCATAGGTAATTCACAGCTGTTCTTCATTACAACTAGTCTGAAGGCCTTCGCTCCTATTTCTCGACTTTCACCGTCATCTAATGAAGAGCAATGAACATCTTTCTCTCTAATATTACAACCATCTGATCAACTCCGTCTACCATGTGTTTCCATTTAATTTGTCCACAAAGCCAAACTCTCTCTAAAGCATTCTTGCGTTGACCATGAACCCACATCATTATCTAATTTCCCTCCTAGTTCGATCCTTGTCCACTCAGAGATCATCTTGACCAGGAAACCGCCATCCTTCTCCCTCAATCCGGTTTACCACCTAATTCCCTTGTTCGTCCATCGATTCAATAATTCTCTCTCTTCAGGCACTGTCCCTTTCTCCTTTAAATGTGCAGCCATTATCCTAGACAATCAAACTGTGTCCTCATTGCCCTTTCAAATTACTATCACACTCTGACTTCCCTTTCTTCAATGTGCTATCACCTCCTAAAATCAGTAGCCAATTCTCACAAAACCCAAAAGTTGAATTCCTGACATCAAATTCCACATTCCTTAATTCCATACAAACATTTACTGATTATAATGGGGTTATTTTTATACATTTTGCGCAATGTGGTGTCTTGGGTATTTGATTTGTGCCAAAATCGTTCACAGCTACAATTCATCCATCTGTTAAATCAAAGTCACAATTGACAATCAATGTGACTGCGCCCTCTTCACCTTCTTCACCCTGAAGACTTTGGCAATGTTGACCACAGCATCCTCCTCCAAAACCTTTCCATCTTCCATTCAAAACTAATTGCAGCCAGAAAATCATACATAATAGCCGCTCTTCCTCGTCCCACTTCTGGTTCAGCCCAAGCTTTTATGTTGGGCATCCTCTTATTTCTCATCTACATTCTGTGCCTTGGTGATATCACCCATTTTTCACACCATCAATCTTCACACATTAGCTGCCAAATCCACCTCACCACCATCTCTCTTGGCTCTTCCAAAAGCAAAATCAATTAAATATATCATACAGAAATTCCTTTGCTTTAGCTGCTGACACCAACTCTGCTCCCAAGCCATTGAATCAATTGCTTTCTACAATATTTACCGGAGGATGGACTGCTTGCAAACAGGACATCATTTATGTTTTCAAGAGGCGTTTATGGCGACAAGCAACAGTTGAAAATTATTGTTTTCATATCACTCCATGTTCTTTCCATCCCTTCTATCTGTTCTTTCCACCAATACAAGACCCTCTGACAGCAGTGTTTACCTAATTCTCACCCCCTTTGCAGTTTTAATTATTTCACCATTGGTGGCTAGGTCTTGGATTAGTGAGGTGCTAAACTCTTAAATTCCCACTGTGAAAGTTATCACCTATTAGAGTATGTAAAACTTATCTGTTTGATAAAGGCTTTGGTCATCTGCTCTAATACGATATGCTGTTCAATGTCGCATTTTGAATTGTAACATTTTGTAAAGCACCTCAACATATTTAATACATTAAAAGGTGCTACATGAAACCAAGTTTTTTTGACTGTTTTTGTTGATCTACACGATTTGGAGATGCCGGTGTACAAAGTTAAAAATCACACACCACTAGATTATAGTCCAACAGGTTTATCTGGAAGCACTAGCTTTCAGAACGCTGCTCCTTTATCAGGTAGTTGTGGAGTATAAGATCGTAAGACACAGAATTTATCGCAAAAGTTTGCTATGTGATACAACTGAAATTATGTATTGAAAAAGACTTGGATTGTTTGTAAGTTCCTCATCTTTTAGAATGACCTTGTTGGTTTCAGTTATTTCATATGTAAATCGCAGAACTTTTTTTTAAAAGTTACATTCTCAAATGAACTTTAACAATAGGTGTCATGTTGGGCCAGGTAATGCATTTAAGGTGTGAGCTGCGCTGTGTGAGACGGTCTGTGCCATAATGGTCAGACTGATTCAAATCTAAAAAAGAGATTTACAGACAGGGTCTACTTGAGTATATGGGTCTATAGGAGTGTGCGCACGCATATAGTGTAATGGGGTCACCTGTAGTTGACATGAACTCAAGGTCCCAGTGGAGGCCACCCCCCATGGGTACCAAACTTGGCTATCAGCCTCTGCTCAGCCACTTTTCATAGTTGCCTGCCCCGAAGTCCGCCTTGGAATACAGTCACCTGTAAGTCCAAGGTCGAATGTCCCAGACCTACAGACATATACACACTCTCGTACAGACCCATACACTTACACAGACCCTCTCTCATATACTCCCACACTCTCACATGCACCCACTCTCAGACTTACACCCATTTACACTCTCAAACACACTATTTCACAGACACTCATAACCCCTGCACACCCACCCCCACACAACACACCCACATAAACAGACAAATTTGTGGGGTGAATTTGTACTTGCAGAACTACATTTTACTTGGCTCAAAAACTGCATGAATCCATGTAAGATTCTGTAAATCTGTTTTTTTTTAAGATTACAATCAGTCTGAACATTGTGGCACAGTCTCACACGGGGCAGCTCACACCTTAAATGCATTATCTGGGCCGACATGACACCAACTGTTAAAGTTCACTTGAGAATGTAATTTTTAAAAATGTTTTGTGATTTACATATGAAAGAACTAAAACCAACATGTTCATTCTAAAAGATGAGAGACTTAACAAACAATCCAGGTCTTTTTCAATATATAATTTCAGTTACATCCCACTGTAAACTTTTGCTATAAATTCCGTGTCTTATGATCTCATACTCCACAACCACCTGTTGAAGGACCTGCTCTCCGAAAGCTCTTACAAATAAACCTGTTGGACTATAACCTGGTGTTGTGTGATTTTTAATTTTGTTGATGTAGTTAACAAAAAAATTAGTGATCACATAATCAAAATTTTTTTATGTAAAGAAACATAGTAGAGATTACAGTCAATTTCAGTTCATTTAATAACTCACTGTAAGACAAGTTTAAAAAAAACTCTGAAATGCATAGAAAAGAACTTTCATGATTAGTGTTTCTAGCCTCATGAAGACAGAAGTACTGCCAGATCATGTTCTTATGAACAAGGTCTTCTGTATATATTCCTTAACATAGAGGTAGGAGAAAGTGAGGACTGCAGATGCTGGAGACCAGAGTTGAAAAGTGTGGTGCTGGAAAAGCACAGCAGGCCAGGCAGCATCCGAGGAACAGGAAAATCGACGTTTCGGGCACAAGCCCTTCTTCAGGAATGAGACTGGTGTGCCAAGCGGGCTGAGATAAAAGGTAGCGGGGGGCTGGGTATACGATAGGTGGAAGGTTGTGAGGGTGAGGGTGATAGGCCGGAGAGGGGGTGGGGGCGGAGAGGTTGGGAAGAGGATTGTAGGTCAAGAGAGCGGTGCTGAATCCGGGGATTGGGACTGAGATAAGGTGGGGAGAGGGGAAATGAGGAAGCTGGAGAAATCTACATTCATCTCATGTGGATGGAGGGTTCCTAGGCAGAAGATGAAGCGCTCAGAGATGTGGCTGTGGTAGCGAGTCTGTTTCAGGACATGGCTGAAGAGCTTCAGGGCAGAGGTGGTGATCTGGGGGGTGCAGTGAGAGAGGGACTCACGGAGATCTTCTGCCTAGGAACCCACCACCCTCCAACCACACGGGATGAATGTAGATTTCTCCAGCTTCCTCATTTCCCCTCCCCCCACCTTATCTCAGTCCCAACCCCCAGATTCAGCACCGCCCTCTTGACCTGCAATCTTCTTCCTGACCTCTCTGCCCCCACCCCCTCTCCAGCCTATCACCCTCACCCTCACCTCGTTCCACCTATCATATTCCCAGCGCCACCCACCCCCCCTCCCCACCTTTTATCTCAGCCCATTTGGCACACCAGCCTCATTTTGAAGAAGGGCTTATGCCCGAAACGTCGATTGTCCTGCTCCTCAGATGCTGCCTTAACATAGAGGTGTCAGTCACTCACTCACCTAACTTGCTGTTAGGATTTTGCATTAACTAATATCATTTTTCAGCTCAGAATCTAGTTATGCAATTGATTAATGTGCAATAATAGCACCATGTGTGATGTGAACTGGATATTTTGTTCTCTTCTGCATCAGTCATCCTTCAGTAGGCGGACCAAGGTCTCACAGATTGTCTCTAAGAAAGAACTGAGACTATGAGCATGCCAACTAACAACTAAAACAACTTCCACTTTCTCTCCAACTTGGAAAAATCAGAAATAAAGTGTACTATCCCAATGAAGGGGACAGACTGATTTGTTTTTTGTGATAATACGTCTGCCTTCCCAGACTTCGTGAAACTGCAAATCGTACCTCCTGTAAAAACAAAATGTGGAAACAACCCGGAATTAAAGAAAAGGAAAATTGTCCACAAAGATATTGTGAAAACAAGTGATTAGGGAAGGAAGTCTTGCTGCCTTAAGCCAGTCTTGCCTACAAGTGCAGTTAACTCTTTATTAACCTCTGAAATAACCAATCAAGATACTAAGTTGCATCATACCTTAGGAACCCAATGACTGGCAATAAATGCTTGATTTGCCAACAATTCCCCCATCAAGACTGAATAAAAAATTGTGAATAACTTAAGCACTTACTCTATCCAAAAATTCTCATGGTTTGAGACTTAAAATTTAAAAAGCTGCTATGATCCTTTATTTCTAGCAGCAGTAGCTTGCATCTGACTAAAGGTTGCTAAGGAAAATGTTGCTAGGTAACAGTACAGATGATAATGATGCAAAGCAAATTTGTTCAGACCCATTTATACCAAAGCAGGTTCTTCAATTAAATGCAAAGCCTTTCTACTTATTTTGAGAATGTTTTTCCCATTGACAACATATACTCCTTTTTTTCTCTCATTCCCTTTCTTTTTCAATTTTTTAATTCCTCTCAATTTTGTTTTGCTTATATTTCTACTCAATTCTTCGTCGGTGCTCTCTCTCCATTGTAAAGCAATGAATAAGACTGCTTATACAGCAAAGAACAACCTACATACAATGTACTGATATAATTTTCATTTAACTGTACAATAATTGGTTAGTTAGCCACTGAAGTGGCTTGGCAAGCTGTTCACTGGAAACAAGCTGTTACAATTGGTCCACCTCCACTTACTCTGTGTAATTAAGAGTGGGATTATATATTGGTTCTGCCAGTGATACCCATAACCCAAGTTTTTTTTAAACTGTGATCTCACACATCAGAAGTACATTGAATGGATGCCAGCATCTAGCGGAACTGTACAGCAGGGTTCTGAAAGCACTTGGATATATCCCATGACCGGGAACTACATGGAAAAGGGCAAGACTGAGACTGGAGTTCAAATCTAATGTATTTTTTGAATACTGAACCAGGACAAGGACGAGAGGTGTTGCGAAATCATCACAGATTTTCACGGTGGTGGTGAGAGGTAAGTTCAAGCATGTGTGATGAGAAGTCTATAAATATATCTTGGGATTTAGATTTCAAAACTGGAGGCAGGTGGATGTGTATCAATTTAGTGAAGGTAATTTCTTTTTAAACCAGTTTGAAAGTCTTTTGGACCCAAATGTATGAGTTCCAATAAAACAAGTGATTACAATTAAGTGCCTGAGACAACCACTTTCACAAGAATGGATGGAATGTATATTCTTGAGAGTATGACAAACAAACACATTAAAACAATTAATTGAACCAGAAATTCAATGTCTCAGTTCAGAAGATCCTAGAGTTTAGATCAAAAGGAATAAGTTTCTCCTAATGGGAAACCAAGTTTGTCGAGGAGAACCAGTCATCTCAGCTGCAGTGGCTTCTCGATTATAAGAGCTTCCAAGCAGGAGAATTTGGATAAAAATTATCACGTTGTCAGATTTGAAAAGCTTAACCTTGCCATAAAATTGTTCCTATGGTGCAAGTAGTATAAAATAGGGAAAGTCAATTACATAACAATTTTGAACAAACAAACAGAGGGAGAACATTCCTGTTGTCAACCATTTCAATACATAATTTGCTTTTGTGTTCACAGTTCCATTTAGACCTGCTGCAGTGGTCCAGTGAAGCCCAAGAGTGTGAGGTTGGAGGAAGAGCACTTCATTTTCCACTGAGACATTTAACAGCCATCAGGAGTCAAGACTGCAATCAATAACTTCAGGCTAATTTGACACCTCCATAATTTCCCCATTAGCCTGTATTCTTTCCCTGTGATAATTATCCCTTTTGAATGGCATTGCCCTTCACCACAATCTTAGGCAGTGCATTCTAGATCCTAATCAATCACTGCAAAGAATTCTAAGTCAGCTTTGGTTCTTTTGTCGTTTAACATAAATCAGTATCCTCAGAATTCCATGTTCCAGAACTCGCTTTGAAATTGTACATTTGTACGGTCTATTCTTGTTCTTTTCGCCAAAATACAGCATTTGAATTTCATCTGCCATCTATTCAATCATTCCATTAGCCCATCTCCTCTTGAATTATTTCAATGTTCTCCTCATCCTTCAAAATATTTCCAAGTTTTGTGTCATTTCACAATACTTTCAAATTCTGTGACCATTTGAAAACAAAAGCTTATAAAAAGGACGTAACCAATATGATCATCTTTATAAATTCTTTCTGCATTAAATGGAAACAAAAGCACAAGTAACTAACCTGATTAATGCTTGGTCTTTCTTTTGCTTTTTTTCTTGAATTTGTATCTAATCCCCACAGGGAGGAAAATCTGTTCTTCCGTTTGCTTACGGATCTGGAAATCACCTGTGTTTGGTTCTTCAAAGCAGGTTCAGTACGGGCTGCCACCTAAATTAACAATATCACACTTATTCTGAGACAGTAATAAAAGCAAAATTATCATGAAACAATCAATAGGTTTTGTTCTCAAAACACAGAGTGAACATTGCATAAACGCAAGTACATATTTGAGAATATATAAAGAATGTAAGTTGTCTTTGCCACCTATTTCAGGCAGATTTTACAACTGCCCCTTATGAAACCTATTCAAAAAATTCTGTCTATTATTCAATGAAGAAAAGCATTCAATTAAATGTTTTGACAGGACCAGTATATCACACTCCATTACAATCAATGGATAAGTTGGCATGATGACTCAGGGGCTACCTCTGTTGCCTCACAGCACCAGAGAACCCGGGTTCACCTCCAGCCTTGAATGACTGCAGTGATTGTGGAATTTGCACATTGCCTCTGTGTCTATGTGGGTTTCTGCTGCGTGCTCTGGTTCCTTCCCACAGTCCAAAGAAACACAAGTTAGGTGGACTGACCACAGCAAATGTGCAGGCTATGTGGGTTAGCCATGAGAAATGCAGGGTTATGACAGGAGCTGGGTCTGGGTGGGATGCCGTTCAGAGCGTTGGTGCAGATTCAATGGGCCAAATGACCTCTTTCTGCACTGTAAATATGCTATGATCTAATGGAGAAAGATCATCTCATCAAATTTGAATAGCATCAGTCTTATGAATAGTAACCTGATAACAAAGAAATTATACTTATCAAAACAAAATACACTAAAATATAAAGACTAAAATAAAAATACTCAAGCCAAAGAATAAAAATATAGATGAAAAGAATTTTCAGGATATAAAAATATTTTATTTTTATGATTTTTCTTCTCTCCTAAATTACTAATACTTAATGTACAGACAGTCAGTATTTATTCCATATACATGACCACAAGCAGCAATCATTTATGCTGTAAATATTGATGCTCCTTTTCACCCACTGCTTTTCAAATACAACAAAAGCAGGCACCCCTCTAGCCTTTACACCCCTCTAGAGGAAAGTGAGGACTGCAGATGCTGGAGATCAGAGCTGAAAATGTGTTGCTGAAAAAGCGCAGCAGGTCAGGCAGCATTCAAGGAGCAGGAGAATGGATGTTTCGGGCAAGGGCTTATACACGAAACGTCGATTCTCCTGCTCCTTGAATGCTGCCTGACCTGCTGCGCTTTTCCAGCAACACATTTTCAGCCCTTTACACCCCTCTGCCAACATATATAAACATTATCCATGAGTGGTTGGAGCGCACCTTTGCATTTCAATATAATGGATCAGTTGTGTTGTTACTTAAATGGAGTGAATTTCAAAGGTTTGCATAGGGATAGGAATGGTACAGGTGGCAGCTGAAAGGATTTGGAAACACGCGTACTGAGTACGGTGAAGCTATATTTTTTGATTCCTGAAATTTGAGCCAATTCAGACTTCATTTGCACACAGCACATGTATAATAAATACAATCCAGTTGGAACACATTTTAATCTCAACTTCAGGTTTGTTTGCATCCGATTCAGAGCAATAGGAATGACTGTTTGCAAGGACATTGACATTGTACGATGAAACTTATAAGGTCGATGTCTCTTGTTAAAGTACCACTTTGAGGCAGACTTTCCAAAGAGTGGCAACCTCATACAGATCGCCACCATTTCCCTTTTTTTATGGAAGAGGGAGCTCTGAATTTGAGAGGAGGTTCTGATCAGGTTTCCTTCAGAAATGTAGAGCCATACTTCCATTTGAACAATTGTTTTGTTGTGCAGAAGTGAAGACGAAGACAAACCATACTCCCTTTTCACTGCAGTCAGCTTTATTCTGACATGTCAAAGGCCAGAAGCCACTTTGACAACTACTGTCAAACCATAAGGTTACAGCACTGAAAAGGTAGCTTGCTAAATAGATTGGAGTAAGGTGCTCGGCGTGTAGGATGAATGGGTGACATGTCAGTAGAGTGCCAACTGGGTAGGGGGCAAACAGAAGAGATGTCAAAGGGGGTCAAGCAACTGACATAACGTTTAGAATAAGTCACTGTGCCTGGGAGAAGTTGCGTCCAGTGGAGTGGGGTGGGTGATGGGTCAGGGAGAACTGGGGACTGACGGTGGAGAAGGGTTTTCAGGTGTGGAGCAGGGGAGGTTTGGAGAGTGGGGGATGGGAGTGGAGAGGGGGAACAATATGTGCCTTTTGGGGGGGGGGGGCACTGAGAGTCCCACAAAGTCAGCAGTCGTGGAAGGGGGCTTGGATCACTTGTGGAACTGGGAGTAGGGAAATTGGGTCTTGGAGGAGAAAGAGGGTCTCAGGTTATGAGAGGTCTTCAGGAGATGTAGTAGAAGCGTGAATGAGGCAAGCATGCATCAGCTGAATACTTACTGGAATTAGACTAAGTATTTAATGGCCTGTAGGTGGCATGGTGGCTCAGTGGTTAGCACTGCTGTCTCAAAGCACAAGGGTCCCAGGTTCAATTTCAGCCTCAGGCAACTGTCTGTGTGGAGTTTGCACCTTCTCCCCATGTCTGCGTGGGTTTCCTCCGGGTGCGCCAGTTTCCTCCCACAGTCCAAAGATATGCAGGTTAGATGAATTGGCCATGCTAAAATTGCCCACAGTGTTAGGTGCATTAGTCAGAGGGAAGTGGGTCTGGGTGGGTTACTCTTCAGAGGGTCAGTGTGGACTGGTTGGGCCAAAGGCCCTGTTTCCACACTGTCGGTAACCTAATCGAATCTAATCTAATCTAACCTAACCTTTTCCTGAATAATTTTTTTCTTAATTTCATTGGATCCATCAAATTCTGATTTAAATAGAGATTTTTTTCAGACAATTTCAGGGATAGGGAAATTGCTAAGAGAAAAATTCAATTCCTTTGGAGTGTGCTATGGTTGCACCCCTATATGCACGTCCTAGCTATATGGAATAATGACCATCATGCCATTGGAAAATGTGGATGGTGCGACATAGTTGTTCTGCTTTCTTTTAATCTCATTTGAGGCTGGCTATTCGAAGCACCTTCTCAGAACAGAAGCTTGCTTTGCAATGTATTTTAAAAAAGAACATCAACGTTAGAAGTCAGTTTAGAGCTATTTTCTGTCTGTGTGAACAATTGTCCTTTTTTTGTTATTTAGCAAGGATTACAATTCTGAATTGTGAAGATTGCATCTACAACTACAAGTTTTGAGCTTAACGTACACACTTCTCATGCTTAAATCCTCAAAATCTATGTACACTGCTACTTGTCTAATTTTCATACAACTCCAATAAATCACAACTGAACAGTTTTCTTCTAGTGACATTGACAGAATGCCTGGTGGCCAAATTCAGTAACTTCCTATTCTGAACCAGAGTGCACAACTTCCGGTTCTGTTGTAAAAGCTTAATTGTCCACAGAAATTTCAATGAGTTAAATGCTTAAACGTAATTGACTTTTCAGGCAATCTTAACTACTAAATAGTTGTCATAACCTAGACACCTGCAGGTGGCCTTGAAATTTAATTATCTGAATCATTTGAAAAGTGCAGTGTACTTGCATTAATGTACATTATTGTGTTGTTGATTTCCATTGATGAGCATTAAATAAAATCAAAATATGGAATAATTCTATTGGTTTTAATATACATAGTCACTGATAAGCCTTCAATTTATCTCTCAATGAATTATTATTGCTTCAGTGACTAATAAAACATTCCTTCCCATGTTTTGACAGTAAAATCTAAGTACAACAAACTCACCAAGGCATGGAATGAAGACACTGAAAAAATACTTAGACGACCCATGGCTTGTTTGGTTGGTCGACTTGCAAATGCAAGGAGTCTTTTCGGATTTGGTAATTCTCCACCTTGAAGACTTGCCACATAACAACGATGTCGAAAAAGATCAATCTGAAACTGCTCTAGATTTTGCTCCCATAAATAGATCTGTTTGAACATGGGAATGAAAATAGACTCTTCATCATTACTAAAACATTGGAATTGTACGTGTCATTTGTATATGAAATCTACAGGGAGTAGCTGGTAATCTCCTCAGAAACACAATGTACTATAAACAAAAGTAAAACAAAATAAACCCAATCTACTCGTGGATGAAGCATTCTTATTCATCATGACTGAGGAAGATGCTTTTCTTCTTCAGATTAGATCACATTCAAATTCAGAAGTAACTACATTAAAATGTCCTGCCATCAACAAAAAGCCTAAGTTAAAAAGAAATACAGCCTTTACTTCAGCAAGGCATTTAATAAGGTTCCCCATGGTAGGCTCGTTCAGAAGATCAGGAGGAATGGGATACAGGGAAATTTAGCTGTCTGGATACAGAATTGGCTGGTCGACAGAAGACAGCGAGTGGTAGTGGAAGGAAAATATTCTGCCTGGAAGACAGTGGTGAGTGGTGTTCCACAGGGCTCTGTTCTTGGGCCTGTACTCTTTGTAATTTTTATTAATGACTTGGATGAGGAGATTGAAGGATAGGTTAGCAAGTTTGCAGACGACACAAAGGTTGGAGGTGTCGTTGACAGTATAGAGGGCTGTTGTAGGCTGCAGCGGGACATTGACAGGATGCAGAGATGGGCTGAGAGGTGGCAGATGGAGTTCAACCTGGATAAATGCGAAGTGATGCATTTTGGAAGGTCGAACTTGAAAGTTGAGTACAGGATTAAAGACAGGATTCTTGGCAGTGTGGAGGAACAGAGGGATCTTGGTGTGCAGGTACATAGATCCCTTAAAATGGCCACCCAAGTGGACAAGGTTGTTAAGAAAGCATATGGTGTTTTGGCTTTCATTAACAGGGGGATTGAGTTTAAGAATCGTGAGATCTTGTTGCAGCTCTATAAAACTTTGGTTAGACCGCACTTGGACTACTGCGTCCAGTTCTGGTCGCCCTATTATAGGAAAGATGTGGATGCTTTGGAGAGGTTTACCAGGATGCTGCCTGGAATGGAGGGCTTATCTTACGAAGAGAGTTTGACTGAGCTCGGGACTTTTTTCATTGGAAAAAAGAAGGAAGAGGAGGGACCTAATTGAGGTGTACAAGATAATGAGAGGCATAGATAGAGTTGATAGCCAGAGACTTTTTCCTCAGGGCAGAAATTGTTAACACAATGGGTCATAGTTTTAAGCTGTTTGGCGGAAAGTATAGAGGGGATGTCAGAGGCGGGTTCTTTAGGCAGTGAGTTGAGAGAGCATGGAATGCGTTGCCAGCAGCAGTTGTGGAAGCGAGGTCATTGGGGATATTTAAGAGACTGCTGGACATGCATATGGTCACAGAAATTTGAGGGTTCGTACATTAGGTTTATCTTACATGAGGATCAATGGTCGGCACAACATCGTGGGCTGAAGGGCCTGTTCTATGCTATACTGTTCTATGTTTATCTATATTCAGCATATATAAAGTCTATAAACACACAGCTATTAATTGGCCTTATGAATCAGTTTTCCTTTCAGAGATTTATCATTTATTTATCAGTCTTTAGCTGATTTTAACATTAGTCATGCATGTTACCAATGTTTAAAAATAAACATGCAATTTCTAAAATAGTCCTAATCTTACAACAGCTTCACTCAAATCAAAAGAAACATTAATTTCTGGGGAAGGCAATTTTTAAAATGAATCAGTCTTGCTTTTATTTATACAACTGAAGTGATATTTCAAAGTACAATTAATCTAATTAATGGCAAAGGAATGTGCAATTCAAACTATTAAGATAATCCAAGCATTTCTGTGTTAATCAAAACTTTTGGATGAACATTGTTCTTTTGAAGTTGAGCCTAGAAACATAGATTATTCAGTTACTGACAGCCATCAACACGTAACAAATGAATTCCCATTTCACTGGATAAACCACTAATATAAGTAATGAAGAGAACTGTTGCTGAAAATTTTACTGGCAAGATTCATATGATCCTCTTTCGGGAGGACTGTAAAATTACCTCTGCATTTCATTTAACTCAACACTTTCAATGAAGTGCAGCACGTCTGAAAAAGGATACATTCAAGACCCATCAAGTCAGGTCCTTCAAGATACACACACAGGCAACTGACAGTTTTTTTAAAAATAGGATTGCTCTGAAGAGAGACAGATCAACCAAAAAGTAGCACAAAGAGCGAGCAGCAGGCAAAGACAAAAAGCCTCCATCAGAACAGAAGGCAAGTGACAAGACATGATTATAGCTGAGCCACTATGGATTCAAAAACATTATCCAGGATTGAAAAAAAAAGGTTGTAATTTCAGCCAAGGAAGTCAATTAAGGTTTATTTGTCTTGATTGTATTTGCTGAGGTGCAGAAATCATCTTTTACTGAAAATATTAAAGTGGGTTTCCCTTGTATTTGATTGAAAATGGAAACTGAACTATCTTAAAAAAAAACCTGATTTCATCCCTCTGTACATACATACATACATACATACATGAACCAGTTTGTCAAAACAGAAATGAACAAAACATTCTGTAGACAAGTCCTGCAATGATGCATGCATCCACCGGCTAGTACAGCAGTAAATAGTTGAACGGTCAATCCACAATTCTATTTATAGCCTTGAAGGCAGCATTATCTGCAGTTTCCCCTCCAAGTCACACATCATCCTGACTTGGAAAAACATCCCCATCCCTTCAATGTCACAAGATCAAAATTCAGGAACTCCCTCTCGAACAACACACCAATTGTACTGTACTGGTTGAAGAAGGTGGCAGTTACAGGTTAGCGAGCAATCAATGGCACTCACATCCCATGAATGAATACAGTAAAAAAACTCTCAAGATATGAAAACACAAACCACACCCACATTGTGGTGTCAGAATTACTCTGGCACTTAAAGCTCACCAAGGCAGCATCATATCATTAAACCAGTTTTTATTAAAGCTAAAATTCAGAGGGGATCTAATCCAATGTTATAAAATGCTGGAAGCAAATTGCTTAACTTGAATAGAATTTAACACAAGGTATAACATAAACCTTGGCTGAAAATGTGTTGCTGGAAAAGCGCAGCAGGTCAGGCAGCATCCAAGGAACAGGAGAATCTATGTTTCGGGCAAAAGCCCTTCTTCGTCGATTCTCCTGTTCCTTGGATGCTGCCTGACTTGCTGCGCTTTTCCAGCAACACATTTTCAGCTCTGATCTGCAGTCCTCACTTTCTCCCATAACATAAACCTTGGAAAAGTTAGCAAATTGACCAAGGACTGCCTGAATAAGGATAGAGAAAAGTCTGTTATAGGGTTTAAGACAAGAGAGATTGAAGATGAGAACTTTAATTGAGCTTACCAACTAATTTTCTCTGCTTCATTCTAACACTTTAACCTGTCTCCTTCTGATTTGGCTGTACAATGTTCTCACAGCTCAATCCTGATATTGTTATCAGCAGGTTTGATGACATAGTGTTGTTTGCCAGTAAACTGACCTCTCCCTTTCAGTCAACTCTAAATATTTCCTCCTATCTTCCCTCGACCATGAACACATCAGGCCATTGCTTTCAGAACAGTCACAGATCTCACCTCATCTGGTTGCCCAACTCAGTTTGCAAATCCTAAACAGACCAAATCCACTTCCCTCACAATCCTAACACAGAATTGACCTGGTAGTCCTTTTGTTTTAATTGGTTCATATCACACTAAACTGATTTCTTCCTCCCTTGACTTCACCATACTCCCTTTCTCCAGTCTCTCATCACCTACAGTCATGACTTGTCTAACACCCTCCTTCACCTCAGTTACCATATCCTCTTCACCAAGAACGGCCAATCTCCCGATACTTCCATCATCCACCAGAACAGTTTCCAGGCTATTTCTTCCTTGAATGGGAGATCAATTGGTTTTCATTGACCACCACCCATCCCTACCGGCTGAAATTGTTCTCTCAGTATCAATTTCTCTTCTAATTGATCTCATTTCCTTTAAAAAAAGCTGTCTTTCCAAGAAATGCAAATTTCTGCAGGTACTAGAATTTTGAAATAAAAACAGAGTGCCACAGAAACTCAGCAGGTCTTTTTGTGCATGGGTGTACCTGTCTTAGCTCTGCCTGTCTTTTTATGGGATACATAGAACATTTCTTATTAGTCATACTTGGGTCCTCTTCCTCAATGCTTTCCTCAGTACACTGACAGCTGAATTAGTGGAAGGTCCTGCTCTTGCTGAAAATTGGAAAACTTAGTTGCGTTTGTTTCCAATTTCCATTCTTCTCTCAGTTCTGTATTCTTCATCTCTGACTCTTTCCTTTTCCTTCACTGACTTCTCTATCTCCATTTCTGGCAACAGACTATGTTCATTATAAACTCACTGACTCACACATTGACCCAACTACACTTTGCAACAGGAGGACTCCATTCCATTTCCTAGTTCTACTGTCTCTGTCAATCTGCTCCAATGACACAACCATCTACAACAGCACTTGAAAAATTTTCTTGTTTCTCAACAGGGCCTTCAGAAGTTTCCACCACACTTCTCACACTTCCGGTCTCATCCATTCACCACATACTGGAAAAGTGCATTTCCTTTAGCCTCACTTTTCACCATGGCAGACTTCTTAGAAAATACATTTTGCCAATTGTTACCTCCAATACATCTCCCGCAACCACTTTCTCTCCATGATGGTCCACTCATAAACACACTGTTCCATTCCCAGAGCACTTTGCACACAAGTACATGAAGAGTAACACCTGCCCTATGTTCAATGCGAAGCGGCAATTTACATGCACTTCTTCTTCAACATGATCTGCCCAATATTGGAGGGACTAAATGTAGACTGGGCAACCACTTCACAGTACACTTCTGCTCAATTCCCAAGCACAACAATGAGCTTCCAATAGCCCGTCATTGAAATTATCTACCTTGCTCCCACACTGACATCTATGCCCTTCTTCCAATACACTGTTTCAGTGAAACTCAACATAACCTTGAGAACCAGCACATCTACCTTTCCTTCAGCACAAAGGGATTAGCACTGAGTAAACAATTTTATCCTTCTGTTTATGTTTCCTTTATTTTGCACATTTTAATTTTTCTCTTTTTTTGTTTTCAGACAGCAGCACACTTGCTTTGAGCACATATTTTATTCCTTTGTTTCTCTTGTGGTGCTACTACCAATCCTCTTCATCCTTTAAGATTAATTCTTCTGTCTTTCAATGGCACCGGTCTTCCACCCAATCACAGATCTTACTTTATCCGTCACCCATCCACCTCTTTACTCACATCCTAGTTAATCTCCAACTTGTCCCAGTTCTGATTCTGAAACATGGAATATTGTTTTGCTCTCACCACAGATGATGCTCAACCGACTGAGCATTTTGACATTTTCTGTTCGAATTTCAGATGTCCAGCATCTGCAGCATTCTGCTTTGAAAGCCCTGAAGTGATGTCCTTCTGGACAGTACAGTGTGTAAAATTGAATCTTTGGAGGGGAACTTCTAAAATACTGTTTCACAAATTGGACTTATTTTCATCTCTCCCAAGAGACTGGGAGGTTGGGGGTTGGGGGGAGAAAATGGAGAGAACCGGGTAGATGGAACTGATGATGTATGATGTACATCAGTCAAACAATAACAGCTTTAATTGATTGTCATTTGAAACCTTGTGGTTGGAGACGTATGCACAAATATCATGGTTACTCATACCTCATAAAGCACAATAACTTTAGCATGAAGATATGGAGCTTACTTTCTGACTCAAATCTAGGAACAACATTTTCTAGTCTATTAAGCTTAGTTAGTATTTCATTGAGTTTGTTAAATTGAGGGAGAGTACCGACGATTCTAGTCAAAATATCAAATGGGTGACTGAATTGAGTAGTTGTGATTGATAGATAAAACTGAAATTTTAATGAGTTGCCCAAACTTCTCGATACAACTCCTTTCATGAACCTTGCAAACCACTCACTTACATTTTTACGTAAAAATCAACAGCACAAACAGTGCCCTCTCATTACAAAAAAATTGCCATTTCCCTACCTCTCCTTCTAAGGAGCCAGGAATTCATAAAGTAAGCACTGAAAGTTGTATAATTATTTCATAACCTTAAGTGGTGTCGAATCTCTACCATGTTGTACTCAAAAGCCTATAGACAGGAAAATTTGGATTTGGACAAAAGTCATGACAGCTGCTTTGCCGTGGGGACTCCAGATCTTCACCTTGATTCTGCCACAGTGAAACCGATACCCTAAGGGGGCATAAGACCCATTATTATTGGCAACATTTTACTCAGAGTGAAATGTAATGGTTCAAATGGTGTGATGAATAGAATCATGCTCAAACTCTGAGGGAGCAAACAAATCTATTATTTGGAAATTTCTCACACAATCCTATCAGGATAGATGCAGTTTTGAAGAGGTGAGGATAAATACAGGATGAATATGGATCTTGAGTTTCTCAGCTTTGTGGAAAATACTTAACTTTACAACCTCTGATGCTTGTGATGGTATTTTAAGGTTGTTCAACCTTTTTGCATGGAGTTGCTACATTTTCCTTTCTCTCAGTATAGCAAACATTATAAAGGTTTGGCAAAATAGATAACACGAATAAAAAAAAATCCAAAGCAATAAATTGATCATTTAAATAAACAAGGAGTGAATTTTAAAAAATTAGAAAATTACTAAGCAGCACAGCAAACTAATATTACTGCTTCTTAGTTATTTTGTTCGAAACAGAACAATAGACAGATCAGGTACCAAGTCCTCACTGTGAGGAGAGGACAGGGGTGGAGAGCATCTGCCTAGTTCACCCAGTTTCCAGCCTCTCTCTCAGACCATCATAGAATCCCTACAGTGTGGATACAGGCCATTTGGCCCAACAAGTCCACACCGACCCTACAAAGAGTGTCTCACCCAGATCCATTCCCCTCTATTTTCCCTGACGAATGACCCTAACCTACACATCCCTGAACAGGGCAATTTCGCACGGCCAATTCACCTAACCTGAACATTTTTCAAATGTGGGAGGAAACCGGAGTACCAGGAGGAAAACCACGCAAACACGGGGACAATGTGCAAACTCCACACAGATCATGGCCAGTGGCTGGAATCAAACCCACATCCTTGATGCTGTGACACTGTAGTACGAACCAATGAGCCACCATGCCCTCCACACACCCTCAATTTTATCTCTCTCCCTCCTGCCTATATATATTGTCTATTTATCACTCACCTTCTTACTCTCCTCCAACTTTGTCCCTTTCTCATTGGCATTCTTTCCCTCCTCTCTTCCTCGAATAGCACATGTTGCCCCTCTTTTTTACATCTTCCTTCCACTAGAAAGATTCTCTCAATCCATCCCTCCTGCCCACATTCTATTCCCATCTCTCACCCTCCCACTTGTGCAGATACACACTCGCATCCCAACCCCCTTCCCATCCGTACATTTTTTCTCTCTCTCTCTCTCTCCCCTTTCTCCCAACCACATGATCTCTCTCTTGCCTCCTCTTTCACCATCTCACACACATTGTGCAATTTTGGGAGGTCTGATCTCCCATCTTGACCGCATTTCTTTAACTAGCTGGTGCCTCCTGCAAAGACAGTGCCATTTTAGTTTTGAATTGGATAAATCAGAGACCTTTCAGAAGTGAAACACCACCAGTGCTTCATGCAAGCCAGTGGAAAGCATTCAGAAAATGGAACATTGAGATGAAACCTTGAGGTTATCATGAACAAACCCAACAGATTTTGTGAACAAAGACAATGAAACTGTTTCGTATTTTCCCTCCACCTGTGTTTTTCCTGCTTACCATTTTTGTGTGTGTAAAAGAGTTTTTTCAGGGGTTTGTAATTTTAATTTGTAAAGTTTACTTAATTTAGTATAATTATTTACCTATAGCTGGGATCGAATAACCTGTAATAAATAATAATTCCCTGCTCAGCAATTGGTATCCACCATGGTCAAAAACGGTCAAGGAAAACAGTTCAGGGTGAACTTTTAAGAGACACTGAAACAAGGATCCAACTTGACGCAGAGCGCACTTGAATGAATGACACACTCTTAAAAAGTACTCGCATTTTAATTTTCTGAGTTATCAATCTTAACTGTGGTACTTCATATACAATTGATATTTTCTAGAGGGAGAGAAAACTGCAATTGCAGAAAGAAAGCTGTTACCTGATCAAGTATGGTCTTTCGCTTTTTCGGGTCACTAACTGAAGACAACTGCATATCTCCCATTTTCTTCATTTTTTCATCCATATCAATTTTCTGTTCAAGCTTCTTCATCTCCGACTGCAGCAGTTTAACAGTATCTTCTCTGCGATATTGTCTTGCCACTGAAGCTGCACAGGCAGAATGAATTGCAGTAATCCAGTTTTCCAGCTCTGTCTGGCTGCAGGTCTGTTCATACACAAGTTGTGAAAATTTAAACATGAGCAAAAAAAGCTTGTCAACTAAATTATATTAACTGGATTAGTGAAAACAAACCACACGTTTAAAAACAAGACTGCAATTGACAGACACCAGTCACTTGCAGAATTACTGACCTCTATAAACATGAATGACCAGCAAGTACTAACAGTGCTCCAGCAATATCACTAGTACATCACAAAAGAATGATGACCAGTTGTTCTGGCAACTCAGTCCTAGGTTTTTTTTTGCCAATTCGGAATCATTGTTGTATACAGCAGAGAAGGAAAAATAACTTCCACCAAAATTAACCTTCCCCATGGAAAAACTGAAATATTGAGACATCAGATTAATGACAAAAAAAGGTCGAGAATCTTAACATCTACAGAAGTAAGCTCTGATAAAAGAACCTACTATTCAAAATCACATGAAAATTCCTTCCTTTTGGAAGCCTGCTAAAGCTAGACACCGTAGGCACAAACCTCCTTTCTTTCCACTACAGTAAAAATTTCACAAAGCATATGTGACGTTGAGTACAATGGTTAATGCAACCATTGCTGAATGGACATTTGTTTCATGTAAACTGAATCAAAAATATTGACAAGAAATTATACGCACAATCGTATGTGAAGACATAAAGTAAGTCACAAATAAACTGAAAGCCAAAGACAGCATGCAAAAGAATCAGAATTATAAAACCGCTACTTCAATTATTTGCTCATTAATATCTCCTTAAAAAACTGGATCTAGAAAGAAAGCAATAAGACAAAAGTTCTATGATGACTTAGCAACTGACAGAATTTGTAGAGGAGAGAAATAGTTATAAAAGACAGTCCAAAAATACACAAGTGTGAAAAAAAGGGCAGAATTAAAAGATGTATATGCAAGTGTGTGACTCATGTTGTATCTGACTGGTTTGTAAGATTGCTAAGTTTGCAAGCCACTCTCATCATTAATGTATTTGCCATCAATTACCATCCTCAGACAAGTGCCTTTGTATGTCAGATCACTGTATTAGAAAGAAAATAATAAAAAGTGAAAAACATGAAATAAAATATGCAACTTATGCATTGGAAACAAAAAGGATAACTTCTCAGGTAACAAGCAATTCTGCAATGCTACTTTTAGAATTTTAGACAGCTAAGGTTTTAACTAATTCTCTGCCCAAAACTGGGAAATTATTATTCAGGGATATTTGACCTTGCAGAAAGGCAGGAGGGAAGGAAAATGTGGCAGGGTAACGCTGCTCATAAGAAATTAAGTTAGGGCAGTTGTGAGAGACAACCTAGGCTCAGATGAAGTAGAGTCCATTTCAGTGGAGGAAAAAAATAACAAGAAAAGGAAGACATCGGTAGAAACAGTGCAAAGACCCCAAAACAGTAGCTACTCTTTGGAAAGACAACAACTCAAATAATTGAAGCAAGCATAAAGAATACAGCAATAATTATGGGTGACCTTAATCTTGACACTGATTAGGTTAATCAAATTGAAAAGGAAGCTCTGACAACAAATTCAACAAGAGCTAGTTTCTGAGTGGAAAGGCAGGCTGAGAGAAGGATACAAAAATTTACAGCAAGGTGTGATAGGATAAGTGGGATTAAGTTTACAAATGGAATATAATGTGGGGAAATGTGAAGTTGTTCAGTTTGGAAGGGAGAACAAAAGAACATTTGTTTAAATGAAGAAAAGCTGCAGATATCTGCAACACAAAGGGACTTGAGGATACTTGTGCACAAAACACAAAGCTTGTGTACTGATGCAGTAGGTAATCAAAAGGCTAATGGAATGTTGGCCCTTATTTCAAGGAGTATAAGAATAGGGAAGCCTTATTGCAATTGTACAAGGTGCAGATGATTTCACATCTGGATGCTGAGCAGTTTGGTCCCCCTTATTAAGGAACGTGGGGAACATGTCCACCACTCTGCCCTCATCAATCCTCTTCGTTACTTCTTCAATAAACTCAATCAAGTTAGTGAGGCATGATTTCCCACACATAAAGCAGTGTTGACAATCCCTAATCAGTCCGTGCCTTCCCAAATACATGTAAATCCTGTCCCTCAGAATTCCCTCCAACCAGCTGCCCACCACTGATGTCAGGCTCACCGGTGCAGAGTTCCCTGGCTCTTCCTTACCACCTTTCTTAAATACTGACATGATGTTAGCCAACTTCCAGTCTTCTGGCACCTCACCTGTGACTATCGATGATACAAATATCTCACTTCCCTAGTTTCCTTCAGAATTCTAGGGTAGACTTGATCAGGATCTGGGGATTTATGCACCATGATGTATTTCAAGACATTCAGAACCACCACCTTGTAATATGGACTTCAATAAGGCGTTCGACAAGGTTCCTCATGGTAGACTGGTTAGCAAGGTTAGATCATATGGAACACGGGGAGAACGAGCCAACTGGATACAGAACTGGCTTGAAGGTAGAAGGCAGAGGGTGGTAGGGAGGGTACCACATGAGACATTACATCAGATGACTAAAATCTTGGCTTAAAGAGAAACCTGGTGGCAGTCTTAAATGTAGGAAGTGATACAGAAAGGTTGGGAGATGTCGGCAGGAAACCCCAAAACTTAGGGCCAAAGTACGTGAAGGCATAGCCCACAATGGTGGAGTGACAAAAACAACAAAAATGGGGTGAGTACGAACTTATTGCCAAGTGGACCTGCAGTATTTGGATTTTCCACTTGCTTGAATCATGCCCTTTCCCCAACTGGCAAAAACAGAATCGGTTGGAAATGAGATTCGGACTTCCACATCATGTTTAAAAATTTGCAATGTCTTTATGATTCAAAATCCTGGCCATGGTCTCCAAATCCCAGGGAGGTGTTCGAAATGTCAGGCTTTGAAATGGTTAAACTTCAAATTGGGCATTTAATTTCTAAATAGAATGGAGTTGCAGATCCAGATGACAGTTAATTGGAATTTCACCCTGGATTCAAGCTAGAAGTGATTAACACAGTGATAGAAATAGGCTTTGGGAAGAGTCTCAAGTCCCAGTAGCAAGCCATTATAGTCCTGGTTTACCTATTTCTCAAGACAATCCTGAGCCTCACACGCAGGTTAATCTGCAATAAACTGAGAAGCAAGAGAGAGCAGACAGTGAGATTGCGCAGCCAGACTGCATTGTTTAACATAAAGAATGCAGGCACATGTCCACTCCTGGATTGCAGCAACGATATTTGTGTGGATTTAAGTGTGAACAGAAGTTTCAGTGAAACAGTAATCTTTAGGAAAACCCTCACCATGAGATTCAGTTCAGAGATTAGAGGTTATGCAGCTGAAAATGGGAATTGATTCCTGGTCCCTGGTCAACAAAGTGACCATTTAAGGGATAGAGTGAGTTACACCACTTGGACTAATTTAAAAGTTAGAATTTTCAAAAACTTAAATTACCATATTCAGAAGTCAGACTCCAGTTTCAATTCTTCCCCAAGAGTGACACCACAAGAACACACATTTTGTCATTAATAGGTATTCAAATTTTTGAGAAACGCTCACATTGTTTTAAAATTACGTATAAGCTGATAGCAAGCTATGATTTATTGTGATGTTAATGATAGAGGGAAGCATATCATTTCACTTTCTGGCAATTCACAAGTGACAGCCAAACTTCTCACCACAAATTTGCTTTTTGTTTTGAAAAAAAAAAGTACACTTATAACAGCATTAACTAGCTGTTATTTTCACAGCAAATTGCGGGCCTTTAAAATTTGTAAAAATGCTGAGCAGGACCAAACAAGAGTCATTGCTTTCTTTGAACAAGTTTCAAGTGAACTAGATTCTGGACAATGGGCACAGGTCAAGGCTACACATTTCTTCCCTGACTCAAACTAATAGTGAGGATGGATATGCTGATGACTCGAACAATTGAAAAAAAACTTCCATGAGAGGTAATGATCAAATTTGCTTGATTTTCAAAGCAACATCACACTCAGCATACATAGTATTAAGCTTTTGCTGGCCAGGCTCCCTACTGGCTAAAAGTTTTTCCTCTCAGTTCTATGCAGTATATCTGATAGTCTTGTTTTGTTATTTATTAATGCTAATTAGGAAAAAAAGCTGACTTTGTTGTTTTAAATCCAAGCTGTTTTTTTTTCTCTAAATGACAGTCATAGAGTCAGAGTCATACAGCATGGAAAGAGACCACTCGGTCCAACTCGTCCATGCCAACCAAGTTTTCCAAACTAAAGTAGTCCTATTAACCTCCATTTGGCCCATATCCCTCTAAACCTCTCCTACTTATTAACCTTTCTTTTAAATGTGGTAACTGAACCATTTTCTAGAACATAGCAAAGTACCGCACAGAACAGGCCCTTTGGTCCACTATGTTGTGCCGAGGATTAATCCTAATCTAAAATAAAATAACCTAACCTATGCATCCCTCAATTCACTGCTGTCCATGTGCATGTCTAGCAGTCGTTTAAATGTCCCGAATGACACTGCTTCCACCACCACCGCTGGCAACACATTCCAAGTGTTCACAACTCTCAGCGTAAAAAACCTATGTCTCCTCTATACCTTCTCCCTAACACCTTAAATCTATAACCCCTCTTGGCGGTCAATGGTGCTTTGGCAGCCCTTCCTCTGGCAGTCCATTCCACATATGAATTACCCCCTGTAAAAAAATGTTGTCACTCAGGTCTTTTGAAATTTTTTTTCCTCTCACCTTAAAAGTATGCTCCATACTTTTGAACTCCCCTTCCATTGAGAAAATACCTTTGTTATTCACTTTTTCTATGCCCCTCATGATTTTCCAGATTTAAGGTCACCCCTCAATCTCCTACACTCCAATCAAAAGTTCCAGCCTATCCAGCCCCTCCTTATAACTCAAACCCTCCAGTCACACCAACATCCTGGTAATTTCTTTTCTGAACCCTCTCTAATTTAGTAATATGCTTCCTATAATAGGGTGGCCAGAGCTGTATAGAGTACTCCAAAACTGTCCTCAGCAATATCCTGTACAACTTCAATATAATGTCACAACTCTTATAGTCAATGGTCTGAGCAATGAAGACAAGCACATAAAGTGCCTTCTTAACCACCCTGTCTACCGAGGATGCAACTTTCAAAGAACCATGTACCTGAAACCCAGGGCCCTACTATTAATTATGTAAATCCTGACCTGGTTTGTCTTACCAAAATGTAATACCTTGTATTTATCAAAATTAAACTTCAGCCGCTAATCCTCAGCCCATTGTCTCAAGATGCCTTGTAATTTCAGTTAAACTGCTTCATTGTCCACTATACCACAAACATGAGTGTCATCTGCAAACTTACTAACTACGTTTCCTAAATTCTCATCCAAATTGTTTATTTAGATCAGAAACTACAGTGGATCCAGCATCGATCATTGCGGAGCATCACTGGTCACAGGCCTTCAGTCTGAAAAACAATCCTCCATTACCACCCTCTCCTACTGTCAAACCAATTCTGTATCCATTTCCTTCACACCAATGAACTGAGAGCATCTGTAATGCTGTGATTCAGTCTTTTTAATTATGTTTACGTTTACAACAGGTAACTTCAACATTTGTCTGTAGCTATTCAATATTAAAATCATGTTTTTGAAGCAGTAAATTGTGTTATTCAAATAACTGAAGGAGGAAGCTATATGGACTGGTAAAGAAAAAGATACACATCCTTTTAAATGGATTTCTCAGAAATGAACTCTGTAACAACAAATTTTGAAAGAATAAATTGTTTTGAAATCAAATGGTGTTAACTTGACGGAGTGCTAGATAATGCAGTTGTGAAAACAAGCTTATATGTTAGAAACCTGAAGTATGTACACTGCAGGTCTGTCAACATCTGGTTAAATGTTTAAGGTTCAAGATGAAAACAATTCTGATGAAGAACTCAGTCCCAATACACCCATACAATCAACCAACTTTTCACTTTACATGCTGAAAAATCTGCTCTACAGTTAAGCATTATCCATCTATAATACAGAAGCTATTTTTAAACAATGATGTGTAGGTGCCGGAGTTGGACTGTGGTGGACAAAGGCAGAAGTCACACAAATACCAGGTTATAGTCCAACCTGTTGGAGCTCTCCGAAAGCTTGATTTTAACAAGTTGGTCACTCAACACAAATTATTTAAAAGGTGTAGGATGCATAAAAATGGTTTGATGACGCATTCTGCACGTAATAGCAATTATTGTGGAACCTACTCAGCAAACTCCACCAGACTATATAAACTGTGAAAGTCCAGATTCAAAGATCATTAATTATTTGTGAATTTTTGCTTCAACAATCCAGAACTACAAATTGGACAAGCGCAAGTTTGACTCCCGCAGAAGTCATTCATTAACGTATATTGTGGTCCCTCTCATAGCATGCATAAAACTGTAGCTGCACTTTTATTGAAATAAAAAGTGATTTACACTCCACTTAAAAGTTATTTTGGATGCAAATGCAAATATAGTTGAAGTTGCCATCAAGTAAGTGGAGCTGCAGATAAGAAACTGAAAACTCAGTTCAAGAATCATGAACATGACGACAACAGTGTGATGATTTTGCAAAATCACTGGTTCCTCATGCAATCTGCATTGACTATCCAAGTTGGGAAGTTAAATCATTCAGAGTTGAAAAGGGTGGCACTGGAAAATCACAGCAGGTCAGGCAACATCCAAGGAGCAGGAGAGTCGATGTTCCAGGCATGAGCCCTTCATCAGGAAGGAGGAAGGGGGGGGGGGGGGGGGGGGGGGGAGAGAAGAGGGATGAGAAATAAATGGTTGGGGGGTGGGGGTAGTGGTGGCGGGAGGGTGGAAAGTAGCTGGGAAGGCAATAATTGGATGCAGGTGAGGGTGATAGGTCAGTGGGAATTGTGGATTGGATAGGTGGGAAGGAACATGGACAGGTAGGACAGGTCAAGAAGGTGGCGCTGATGTTGGAAGGTAGGATCCGGGATGAGGTGGGGAATGGGAAATTTGGAAACTGATAAAATTGATTTTGATGCAGTGTGGTTGAAGGGTCCTAAGGAAGAGGAGGCGTTCTTCCTCCAATTGGTAGGCTGCTTCAATTTAGTGGTTGCGGAGACCCAGGACTTGCATGTCCTTGGGGGAGTGGAAGGAGGAGTTGAAATGGTTGGCTAGAGGGCAGTGGGGCTGTTTGGTGCACTAGGACCAGATACGTTCCCTGAAACACTCCGCAAGTTCGCATTCTGTCTCCGCGATGTAGAGGAGACCATATCGAGATCAACAGACACAGGAGGTGTGTGGATGGGCATGAAAATCTTTACCAGATGTGAAAACATCCTTTGGGGCCTTGGACGGAGGTGAGGGTGCAGGTTTTATACCTCGTGCGCAGCAAGGGAAGGTGGAGAGTGTGGAGTCTGGGTTGCTGGAGAGCATGGATCTAAGAGGGAGTCATGGAGGGAATGGTCTCCATGGAACACTGTAGTGCATCTTGCAGATAGTGGTGGGGAGGGAAATATATCTTTAGTGGGTGTGGTTTGGCTGGAGATGGCTGAAATGGCAGAGAATAACATGCTGCATCCAGAGATGGAGGTGGGGGGGGTGGTGGAAGCTGAGGGCCGGGGGGGTTCTATCTTTGTTGCTGTTGGAGGGGTGGGGTTCAAGGGCAGAGGTACGGAAAATGGAAGAAATGCGCTGGAGAGCATTGATAATCCCTTGGGAGGGGAAACTGTGGTCCTTGAAATAGCAGGTGATCTGGGATGTCCTGGAAAGGAATTGGTCCTCCTGGGACCAGATACAGCAGAGGTGGAGGAATTGAGAATAAAGGATCATGTTTTTACAGAGGTGAGGGGGTGGGAGGAGATGTAGTCCAGGTAGCTGTGGGAGTCGGAGGGTTCAAAATAAATGTGTGTGTTGAGTTAGTTGCCAGAGTGGTTCAGGAAAGGGAGGAAGATGTCAGAGATGGTCCATGTGAACTCAAGGCCAGGGTGGAAGGTGTTAGTCAAGTTGATGAACTGTTCAACCTTCTTGTGGGAACACAAGGGGGTGCCGACACAGTCATCAATGCAGCAGAAGAGAAGGTAGGGGATTGTGCCAGTGTGAATGTGAAAGATGGACTATTCCACATATCCTAGGGAGAGGCAGGCATAGTGGGGGCTTATGCTAGTGCTGATGGCTACCCTTTTAGTCTGAAAGTAGTGCAAGGATTCAAAGGAGAAGTTGTTGAGGGTTCCACCAATCAAATGGAGCATGTCAGTGGAGGGGTCCTGATTAGGTTGACAGCAGGGCAAGAAACAGAGGGCTTGGAGGCCTTCATCATGGCAGATGGATGTGTACAGTGGCTGGATGTCCATGGTGAAGAGGCGGCGTTGGGGGGCAGGAGAAACAAAAATCATGGGAGGTGGTAGAGGGCATGGGTTGTGTCCCAAATATATGTGGGGAGTTCCTGGACCAAGGGGGACAGGACAATGTTGAGAAATGGGGAGATAAGTATGGTGGGGCAGGAGCAGGTGGATACAATAGGTTGACTGCGGCAGTCAGTCAATCTCCTCATTGACCTATCATAATTACCACCCCACCTGCATCCACCTATCACCTTTCCAGCTACCTTGCCCCAGCCCCAGCCCCAGCCCAACCCCCACCCATCTCTCAGCCCCCTTCCCTCTCCACATTCCTGATGAAGGGCCTGTGCTCAAAATGTCGACTCTCCGGCTCCTCAGATGCTGCCTGACCTTCTGTGCTTTTCCAGCGCCACACTTTTCAACTCTGACTTTCCACCAACTGCAGTCCTCACTTTGTTCAAGTTAGATCATTCAATCAAGTGAAACACGGCCAAGAGGAGCAATGTTTACTTAAACCTAGATGCAACTTTATAGCTGATATTAAAGGCTTCTTTAGAGACCAATGGATCCAATTAAAGACAATTAAAATGAAAACACCTTGACAGCTTAAAATTTTCCTCAATCTAAAACATAGTCATAGAGTCATAAACCAACTTGCTTCATTTTAAATTATTTTAAAATTCATTTGTGGGACTTGGGAATCGCTGGCTGGCCAGCATTGATCGCCCATTTGGCCTTGAGACGGTGATGGTGAGCTGCCTTCTTGAATCGTAGAAGTCAACACTGTTGACCCCACAATACCGGGAGGGAGGGAATTCCAGGATTTTGACCCAGTAATTGTGACGGAGTGGCAGTATATATCCAAGTCAAAGTGGTGAGTGGCTTGGAGGGGAACTTGCAGATGGTGTTCCCAAGTACCTGCTGCCCTTGTCCTTCGAGGTGGAAGTGACTGTGGGTTTGGAAGGTGCTGTCCAAGGTTCTTCGTTGAATATTTGTGGTGCACCTTGTTGATAGCTCACACTGCTGCTACTGAGCGCTGGTGGTGGAGGGATTGAATGTTTGTATATGTGATTCCAGTCAAGCTGCTTTGTTCTGGATGGTGTGAAGCATCACCCATCCAGGCAAGTGGGGAATATTCCACCACACTCCTGACTTGTGCCTTGTAGATGTATATTGGAGTGTCAAAAGGTGAGTTACTCGCTGCAGTATTCCTAATCTCTAACTTGCTCTTGTAGCCACTGTATTTTATGTGGTGAGTCCATTTGAGTTTCTGGACAATTGTAACCCCAAGGCTGTTGACAGTGGGGGGATTCAATTTTGGTCAGACAATTGAATGTCAAGGGGCAGGAGTTGATGGCCTTTGTCAGGCATTTGTGGGGTGTGATTATTACTTACCACTTAGTGGTCCAAGCCTGGATATTGTCCAGATCTTGTTGCATTTTAGCACAGACTGCTTCAGTGTCTGAGGAGTTGCAAATGGTGAACACTGTGCAATCATTGGCGAACATCCCCACTTCTGACCTTATGACAGAGGGAAGTTCATTAATGAAGCAGTTGAAGATTGTTGGACCTAGGACACTACCCTGAGGGACTCCTGCAGAGAGTCCTGGAGCTGAGATGACTGACCCTCCGCAACCAACTTCCTTTGTGTCTGGTATGACTTTAACCAGCACAGTGTTTGCCCCCTGACACCCATTGATTCCAGTTTTCCCAGGGCTCCTTGATACCATGCACAGTTAAATGCAGCCTTGATTGTCAAGGGTTGTCGCTCTCACCTCACCTCTGGAATTCAGCTCTTTTGCCCATGTTTGAACCAAGGCTGTAATGAGATCAGGAACGAAGTGACACAAACTGGACATCACTGAGCAGGTGTTGCTCGATAGCACTGTCAATGACCCCTTCCATCACTTTACTGATGATGGAGAGTAACCTGATTGGGCATTAAATGGTCAGATTTGATTTGTCCGGCTTTTGCATACAGGACATACCTGGGCAATTTCTACATTGTCGGGTAGATGCCAGTGTTCTAACTACTGGAAATGCTTGGCTAGGGGAGAAGCAAGTTCTAGAGCAGACAGCTTCAGTACTATTGCCAGAATTATATCAGGGCCCATTGCCTTTGCAATATTCAATGCTGTAGCTGTTCCTTGATATCAAGTAGAGTAAATCGAATTGGCTAGAGACTGGTATCGGAGATGCCAGGGACCACTGGAGGAGTCCAAGATGGATCATCCACTCGGTAGTTCTGACTGAAGATTGTTGCGAATGCATCAGCCTTGTCTTTTGCACTGACGTGCTGGACTCCTCCATCATCGAGGATGGGGATACAGTGGAGCCTCCTCCTCCAGCAAGTTTTTTTAATCATCCACCACCATTCATGGCGAGATGTGGAAGGACTGCAGAGCTTAGATCTGATCCATTGGTTGTGGGATCACTTAGTTCGGTCTATCACTTGCTGTTTACGTCATTTGGCATGCCTCCTGTTTGGTAGCTTCGCCAAATTGACACCTCATTTTTTGATATGCTTGATGCTGCTCCTGGCATGGCCTCCTTCACTGTCTATTGAACCAGGGTTGATCACTGGGCTTGATGGTAATAGTTGAGTGGGGTAAGGTATATGCTTGGCCATGAGGTTGCAGATTGTACTGGAGTACAGTTCTGTCGCTGTTGATGGCCCACAGTGCCTCATGAATCCCGTCTTAAGCTGCTAGATTGGTTCAAAGTCTGTCCCGTTTAGCACAATGATAGTGCCACACAACACGATGGAGGTTATTCTCAATGTGAAGATGGGATTTCATCTCCACAAAGGTAGTGCAGTGGTTGCTTTTACCTACACTTAGCTTAAAAATGTGTTGCTGGAAAAGTGCAGCAGGTCAGGCAGCATCCAAGGAGAAGGAGAATTGACATTTTGGGCATAAGCCCTTCTTCAGGAATGAGGAGGATGTGCCAAGCAGGCTAAGATAAAAGGTAGGGAGGAGGGACTTGGGGGAGGGTCAAGAAGGCAGTGCTGAGTCTGAGGGTTGGGACTGAGAAAAGGTGGGGGGAGAGGAAATGAAGCTGGAGAAATCTGCATTCATCCCTCTACAAGGATCTCAGTGAGTCCCTCCCTCACTGCACCCCCTCGGTCATCTCATCTGCCCTGAAGCTCTTCAGCCACGTCCTCAAACAGACTCGCTACGACAGCCACATTTAATTGTTATTAACCACAAGGGATGAATGCAGATTTCTCCGGCTTCCTCATTTCCCCTCCCCCCACCTTTTCTCAGTCCCAACGCTCAGACTCAGCACTGCCTTCTTGACCTGCAATCTTCTTCCCGACCTCTCCGCTCCCACCCCTCTCCGGCCTATCACCCTCACCTTAACCTCCTTCCACCTATCGCATTCCCAACGTCCCTCCCTGAAGTCCCTCCTCCCTACCTTTTATCTTAGCCTGCTTGGCACACCCTCCTCATTCCTGAAGAAGGGCTTATGCCCGAAACGTCGATTCTCCTTCTCCTTTGATGCTGCCTGACCTGCTGTGCTTTTTCAGCAACACATTTTTAAGCTCTGATCCCCAGCATCTGCAGTCCTCACTTTCTCCTAGTCGCTTTTACCTACACTGTCAGGGACAGATGATTCAGCAGCCAGCAGATTAATAAAGGTGGAGGTCAAGTTCATTTTTTCCTCTTGTTGGTTCCTTCACCACCCGCCACAGACCCAGTCTAGCAGTTATATCTTTTTGGACCCGACCAGCTCAAATCAGTAATACTGGTGCCAAACCACTCTTGGTGGTGAACATTGAAATCCCCCAAAGTTCAAAGTTCATTTTGCACCCTTGCCACCTTCAGTGCTTCCTCCAAGTGCTGTTCAACATGGAGGAGTACTGATTCATCAGGTGAAGGAGGACCGTACGTGGTAACCAGTAAAAGATGTCCTTGCCCATGTTTAACCTGAAGCCATGACACATCATGGGGTCCAGAGTCAATGTCAAGGACTCCCAAGGCTACTCCCTCCCAACTGTACACCCCGTGCTGCCACCTCTGCTCATTCTGTCCTGCTGTGGGACAGGGATGGTAATGGTTGTGTCTGGGGTGTCTGGGGTGTTATCTATAAGGTATGATTCTGTAAGAATGACTATGACAGGCTGTTGCTTGACTAATCTGTGAGACAGCTCCGATTAGAGCAGTGTTGGAAACGCACACAGGTAAGGCAGCATCAGAGGAGCAGGAAAATTGACGTTTCGGGCAAAAGCCTTTTCTTTCCCAATGACGGGCTTTTCCGGTTCCAAGGTCGATGCCAGTGGTCCATCCAGTTTCATTTTTGTTGTGACTTTCTCACGATTGGTACAACTGAGTGGCTTGCTCGACCATTTCAGAGAGCAGCTGAGAATTAACCACATTGCTGTGGCTCTAGAATCAAATGTAGGCCACACCAGGTAAGGATAGCAGATTTCCATCCCTAAAGGACATTAGTGAACCAGATGGGTTCTGCCAATAATTAACAATGGTTTCATGGTCATCAGTCAACTCGTAATTCCAGATTTTTTTTATGCTCACAAGCTTTATCTTAGTTGATCAATTGCTGTTGTGAAATCTTGCTATGCACAAATTAGTTAACACATGTACCTCCACAACATTGATGACACTTCATAATTAACACGCTGCAAAACACTTTGAGATGGCCCAACATTTGTTTATCTTTCTATATTTGTAGCCTTTCTTTTGTGTCAATGAAATGAGCCTTTGCAGTGCACTGGTGTGAGGTTTTGAAGTGGAGGAGCTACGATCAGACAGTCTGGAAAGGTGGATTCTTTAAATGGTTGAAAGTTTTATCCATGGCATATATTTTTGTTTTTGAAACAAGATCTCACACTTAGCAATCAGTTGGTTTATGAATAATCTGATTTTGTGTTGATTGAGTGATAGATATAAAATGCAATTTGAGTTTATAATTACTTTTATAAAAGCTGTTTTCTAGTATTCTGCTTTAAAAAAAACTTCCCAGCAAAGAAAACCAACATGGCCAGACACGAAGATTGCATGACTGCTAACAGCTGAGCCACAACTGACATAAGTGACATGGTAAATGAACTGAAAATGTCAAAATCAATCAATTAAGGCAGCTTAAAATTCCATGAATTGCTAGTGGTCTAAAAGTTTATGTAATGAAATGAATACAAGTATTTAAGAAACACTACATTTCAGTCCAGAATCTGTTCACAATTAAGAAATTAGTTGGATAATTGTAGGTAATATAGCTGGGGGAATCTCAGACAAAAATCACAATGAAGGATAACTCAAACTGAACTTATAAATTTTCATTGAAATATACAGCATTTGTTTATCGATAATGAATGTAAAATGTAACTTCATTACTTCCACCAGTTTAGTCAATTAAGTAAAATAAAAAATATAAAGTGCATTTTTGTGACAGTAATATTATAAGATCAAAGGTTGGTTCATGAACTTGAAAATTGAGCAATGTCAGAAAGATGAGTGGTATACTACTAACCTGAAATAAAAAAGCATCTCCAAGTGAATTGCTGAGACAGAACACATTATCTTTCTTTGGATGTTCGGGCACTGCCTGAACAATGCTATTTTCAATCCAAACCATGTGCTTTGGTGCACTGTTCTGATCCACTCCTGATCTTCCATCACCATCGTAGAAAAATAAAGTGCAGCCTAAAGTTAGAAAACGAACATAATATTTTAAATTAAATATAAGTTACAGTAACTAAACAATGTCAATGCTACCTATGTAACAAATTTCAGTTTTTTTAAGGTCTTTATACTGAGAACTGTCAAACACTTGATATAATTTTAAATTCTTTCTGGTCAATTTACTTGGTGCATTCATAAATATATGAATTCCTTACTGGAACAACCTCGAGTACTTTATCCAAACGGCCAATCTTCAGGCATCAACCTTGAGAGTGAATAGCATTGGGATTTCTGCTCAATGAATATGTCTAATAGTTGCCGCATTTCCACAAGAGGCAAATGGATGATCACCAACAACATGAAGTCTAGCTGGTTTTGTCCACATTCCAAAGGAACCAAGTCTATTTGTAGCTCTTCTACAGTATCTCAATTAAGATTGATTTAACTGCACAATGCAAATTCCTGAAGTAATCAGTCAGGGGATAGAAAAGTTAACTCTCGTGCATAGGAAGCTTTATGAAGTCGAAACACAATCTCAGAAACACCAACGAGCTCAAAGTAAAAGAAACAATAAAACTTTTTTGGACTTTTGTCACACACCTGGGAAGTTGCGTGTGGAGGCTGAAGAGATTGGGGAGACACTGAATGAATACTTTTCGTCAGTATTCACTCAGGAACAGGGCATGGTTGCCGATGTGAATACTGAGTCACAATTAATTAGAATGGACGGCTTTGAGGTATGTAGGGAAGAGGTGTTGGAAATTCTGGAAAGGGTGAAAATAGATAAGTCCCCTGGGCCTGATGGCATTTATCCTAGGATTCTCTGGGAAGCAAGGGAGCAGATTGCAGAGCCATTGGCCTTGATTTTTATGTCCTCGTTGTCTACAGGAATAGTGCCAGAAGACTGGAAGATAGCAAATGTGGTTCCCTTGTTCAAGAAGGGGAGTAGGGATAACCCTAGTAACTATAGGCCGGTGGGCCTCACTTCTGTTGTGGGCAAAGTCTTAGAGAGAATTGTAAGGGATAGGATTTATGAACATCTGGATGGGAATAATGTGATCAAGGATAGTCAGCATGGTTTTGTGAAGGGCAGATCGTGCCTCACAAACCTTATTGAATTCTTTGAGAAGGTGACTAAGGAGGTGGACGAGGGTAAAGCGGTAGATGTGATGTATATGGATTTTAGTAAGGCGTTTGATAAGGTTCCCCATGGTAGGCTACTGCAAAAAATACGGAGGTATGGCATTGAGGGTGAGTTGGAGGTTTGGATTAGGAATTGGCTGGCTGGAAGAAGACAGAGGGTAGTAGTTGATGGTAAAGGTTCATCTTGGAGTGCAGTTACTCGCGGTGTTCTGCAAGGATCTGTTTTGGGGCCACTGCTGTTTGTCATTTTTATAAATGACCTGGAGGAGGGGCTAGAAGGTTGGGTGAGCAAGTTTGCAGATGATACGAAGGTCGGTGGAGTTGTTGACAGTGAGGAAGGATGTGTCAGGTTACAGCGGGATATAGATAAGCTGCAGAGCTGGGCAGAAAGGTGGCAAATGGAGTTCAATGTGGGTAAGTGTGAGGTGATTCACTTTGGTATGAGTAACAAAAAGATGGGGTACTGGGCTAATGGTCAGATACTTGGTAGTGTGGATGAACAGAGGGATCTTGGTGTCCATGTACACAGATCTCTGAAAGTTGCCACCCAGGTAAATAGTGCGGTGAAGAAGGCATATGGCATACTGGCTTTTATTGGTAGAGGAATTGAGTTCCGCAGTCCTGAGGTCATGTTGCAGTTGTATAAGACTCTGGTGCGGCCGCATCTGGAGTATTGTGTGCAGTTTTGGTCGCCATACGATAGGAAGGATGTGGAGGCACTGGAATGGGTCAGAAGAGGTTTACCAGGATGTTGCCCGGTATGGTAGGAAGATCGTATGAGGAAAGGCTGAGGCACTTGGGGCTGTTTTCATTGGAGAAAAGAAGGTTTATGGGTGATTTGATAGAGATGTACAAGATGATTAGGGGTTTAGATAGGGTTGACCATGACAACCTTTTTCCACTCATGGAGTCATCTATTACAAAGGGGCATAGCTTTAAATTAAGGGGTGGTAGGTATAGGACAGATGTTAGGGGTAGATTCTTTACTCAGTGAGTCGTAAGTTCATGGAATGCCCTGCCAGTAGCAGTGGTGGACTCTCCCTCTTTATGGGCATTTAAATGGGCATTGGATAGGCATATGGAGGATAGTGGGCTAGTGTAGGTTAGGTGGGCTTGGATCAGTGCAACATTGAGGGCCAAAGGGCCTGTACTGCGCTGTATTGTTCTATGTTCTACCTACAAATCAGCAGATTTTACCTGTGCACGTGGCATCAATACACTGCAATATCCAAATAAAATAGCGATGCCTGACTTTAAACTGTAATTAACCCTGCGCTACCAGAAACTATACCATTAACATAGAAGCACGCAAGAATAAATTGGAAGTGGAGATTTTAGCTACTTTACCCAAGCCACCAGAGGAGGTGTAAAATTGGTCAAGCCCTAAAAAAGAGCAATCTATTTGCTGTTTGTTTCTGAGAGGAACACAAGAGAAATCTTGGTATTCAGGTCCATTGTTCCCTGAAGGTGGCAATGCAGGTCAGTAAAGTGGTCAAGGCAGCATATGGCAAGCTTTCCTTAATTGGACAGGGGGATTGAATACAAAGTTGGCAGGTCACGTTACAGTTGCCCCAGACTTTGGTTCAGCCACATTTGGAATACTGCATATAGTCCTGGTTGCCACATTACCAAAAGGATGTGGATGCTTTGGAAAGGGTGCAGGGGAGGTTCACGGATGTTGCCTGGTGTGGAGGACGCTAGCTATGAAGAGAGATTGAATAGATTAGGATTATTTTCATTAGAAAGACAGAGGTTGAGGGGGGACCTGATTGAGGTCTACAAAATCATGAGAAGTATAGACAGGATGGATAGCAAGGAGCTTTTTCCCCAGAGTGCGGATCTCAATTACTAAGGGTCACAAGTTCAAAGTGAGAGGGGAAATATTTAGGAGAGATATGCGTGAAAGGTTCTTTACGCAAGAGAGTGTGGTGGGGACCTGGAACACGTTGCCAGTGGAGATGGTAGAGGCAGGAAAGATAGCGTCATTTGAGATGTATCTCAACAGATACATGAAAAGTCAGGGAGCAGATCTTTAGAAAATAGGCGGCAGGTTTAGATAGAGGATCTGGATCGCGCGCAGGCTTGGAGGGCCAAAGGGCCTATGCCTGTGATGATATCTTCTTTGTTCTTCCTTTGTTCTTTAATCGTTCAATAGAGGATTGTTTAAGAAAAATAGAGGGGAGGCAGCAATAGTAAGTACCAACAGCCAATTATAAAAGAGCAGGTTGGGACGCCACTCCCATTACAGACTGTGCACACTTCAAAAGTCTTTTTCGAGGTTTATCAGAAGAGCCTCAGAAGGCTGTGCTGCTCCAAACCATTTGTCTCAGATCTTTGCAAGTCACCTTGGTAATACTCTTGGTAAGCAAAGTGTGAAGCATGATCAGGACGAGCAAAAATATGGATTGGAGGTTACAATCAGATCAGCCATGATCTCAAAGTAGCAAAGAAGACTTGAGAGTTCCGGTGGTCAATCCTTGCTCCTTGTTCATATGTTTGTACGTTCGACAACAGGGTCCGTGGCCTAAAAAAAACTGGGAGGCCATGCTTAGCAAGTGACTGTTTTTTGGTAATACTGGCTCTTGCTTTGCTCCAGAAGTCAACAGCTCCTTCTCAGAATGCAGGATAAAGCTGTGTTGTGCTTACGAATGCCCTGCTGCTTCTGGCTCAGGGCTCTTGTGGTTCAATGGTAGTGGACAGTGAAGAGGGTTACCTCAGATTACAACAGGATGTGGACCAGATGGGCCAATGGGCTGAGAAGTGGAAGATGGAGTTTAATTCAGATAAATGCAAGGTGCTGCATTTTGGGAAAGCAAATCTAAGCAGGACTTATACACTTAATGGTAAGGTCCTAGAGAGAGTGTTGCTAAACAAAGAGACCTTGGAGTGCAGGTTCTTAGCTCCTTGAAAGTGGAGTCGCAGGTAGATAGGATAGTGAAGGCAGCATTTGGTATGCTTTCCTTTATTGGTCAGACTATTGAGTACAGGAGTTGGGAGTCATGTTGCAGCTGTACAGGACATTGGTTCGGCCACTGTTGGAATATTGCGTGCAATTCTGGTCTCCTTCCTATCGGAAAGATGTTGTGAAACTTGAAAGGGTTCAGAAAAGATTTACAAGGATGTTGCCAAGGTTGGAGAATCTGAGCTATAGGGAGAGGCTGAATAGGCTGGGGCTGTTTTCCCTGGAGTGTCGGAGGCTGAGGGGTGACCTTATAGACGTTTACAAAATTATGAGGGGCATGAATAGGGTAAATAGGCAAAGTCTTTTCCCTGGGATCGCAGAGTCCAGAACTAGAGGGCATAGGTTTAGGGTGAGAGGGGAAAGATATAAAAGAGACTTAAGGGGCAACTGTTTCACACAGAGGGTGGTACATGTATGGAATGAGCTGCCAGAGGATGTGGTGAAGGTTGGTACAATTGCAACATTTAAGCGGCATTTGGATGGGTATATGAATAGGAAGGGTTTGGAGGGATATGGGCCGGGTGCTGGCAGCTGGTACTAGATTGGGTTGGGATATCAGGTCGGCATGGACAGGTTGGACCGAAGGGTCTGTTTCCATGCTGTACAACTCTATGACTCGAAGTGTGTTGCAACATTTCTGAGGAAGTGATTTGGAAAATATATTTACAGTGGCTCAACCATACCTTCCCTAATTATCAGCAGTCAACAGGAAAAGGTTGAGGGATGCATTATAATGGATGAACAATTTCTGGTGATCTCAGGATGCTTCAGGACCCAATTAATCACTGCTTCTGAAAAGTCTTGACATGTTAACGTGATGGAACTACAGTGGATATTGGTTGAAAGGACTGAAAAATGAACAAACATGCTGACATCCTACATTTACATTTCCGCTCACCACTGCCACCATCACTGGACTGAAGATCATGATTTTTCCCTTTAGAACAGAATGCCAAAGACAAATGACTACTTGAAAATTCTTAACCATTTAGTTCATTACTTAGCTCTTCCTTTACGGTACAAGAACAAATTGAATTTCGCCAAGCTGGAATTTAAGAGTCTGGATTGCAGCTACTGGAGCTTGTTCCTATTCTATAGGGTCTAGTGACATCGATTATATTACTTCGGGTCCTCTGCAACACCTTTGAGATAAAAATGCTCTCCATCTTGCCAATGACCTGTCAGATAACATCCTGCAGGCTGGTAACAGAATCCTTGAGTCTCTAGGCCAAAAGAATGAAACTCCTTAACATGCCTTCAACCTGCTTGTGAAAATCAGTGATTTTCTCATGTTTGAATCCTTGATGTCAAACACAAAGTCTGCATCTCTTTCAGATGGCGAGATGGAGGAGGACCCTGTCCTCCAGCAAGTCTTTTGAATTCTCCCACAATCAATACCTGGTGTTGCTCACTGGTGCTGACCATTTCCCAGTGTGCTGACCTTGTGTTGTACTACATGAGGAAAGGTAGCTATTATTTAAATCAACCTGTTCAGACAAATTCTTAAACATTAGATTAGAAATTGCTCTGAGTAGGAGTGAAATCCAATGCTATTGCGGTCTTAAAACGTTTGCAAAAGCAAGCAGCTCCAATTGATCAAATTAGAAAAAGGACAGCCTGAATCCAAGGACTGAGGAAAGGAAATTCAGTATTCACAAGGAGGAACATCGGCAATCGTAGTTGAACTTGAAAAAGATCAGTCAACCTACCAACTTATCTTAGCCATTTCTTTGATGAGCTATGCCCATTGTCAAAGAGATAAATTAGCTTGCTTTGCAAAATTGGGCCTTCTTAATATAAACCAAGTGACACAGGATCTTATCAAATGGTGCAATAGCGTGGACCTGCTGGCCAGATGGATCGTTTCTGTAAATACTATGCAATTCGAACCAGAGTGCATGGCTCTGGCCAGCTATGATAGATGGTCACTCATGGTGCTGGTTCAGTCTGGTTGAGGTCCTAGATCTGTTGTTATAACAGCATTAAGATCTACAATTGGAAATTTAATTTTCTGATGCACAAGTTCAGATAAGTTCTGGGTTGGCACATGTGGGGAAGTTGATATCAGTGGTTAATGCAAAATGGCACCAAAACTACCACACTGATATCATATTCATTACTGCTTTTCCTGCTAAACCGTATTGTCTGAAGCTTGAAATATGAGATAAAGGATATAGTTGAGATAAAGAAACTACTGTGAAGATCCAAAATGTTAAATGAAAAGTTTCCACTCTTTCCTGCAAGCCTCTAACTGTTGTCTTAATTAAATTTTAAATATTGTCACATCCATAGGCTTTCATGGTCAATGATTCCATTTCGCAAAGAAAAACTTGAAATGACCATCATGCCCTATAACTGACTTGCTAACATCTCCCCCAATCTTAAATAGGACCAGCAACCTTGAACAGGAGTTACTGAAGAGATATTGTTTCATGGGAGTGGTGACTGACATTGGGTGAGGAAGGTTGTGTTGCATTTTGTCCACATTTTTCACCATGTTCTGGCTCAGGGCAAGAGACGAAGAGGATGAAGAAAAATTGTACACCTGTTCAAAGTACATTTGGTGCTAAGCTTCTCCATCCTGTTTTTCACTGTAATATGCCTAAATTAGATCCAAAAATTGGTCGGAGACAGAAGATAATACAATCCAAAATCTAGCATGTGTCAAGTTGATAACCTTTCCTTTTTTGAGGAATAGTGTGTGCTGGAATAAAACAAAAGTTGGTGAACAGCAAGCATTCATTTCACAAAATCTATACGAAAGTATTTACCATTGAATGCACGATTGATTGTAAAACACAATTTAATGTCAATAGCATTCAACTCTATTTCATAATTAAGAATTCAAGCAAAAGGTTTCTGAATGAAAATAAATCAACAGAACCTAAAACATACCTTTTAATGATACCCAATAATATTTCCATTTCCTCCGTGTAGCCAGTTCCACTTTTTTATTTTTCTTGTGGACTAAAAAGTTCTTCACAGCAAGTGAACCTGCTTTTCGAACAGTTCCTTGATCTGCAGTTTGACTGTCAGACTGCCCTGGGGAGCTGAGGGTACCACTGCTTTGTTCATCACTCATAGCTGACTCAGCTTCTTCTGGATTTTCTGTATTGACAGCATTTGATTCCAAAGTACATCTAAAGTTCTCATACACCCCTTGACGAAGTGCATCTCCTGTTGTGCCAATATCACTACAAAGTAAATCACGGTTGAAATTGGCTGGATAGCATGTCGTACTGGTCATATTGGAAAAGCGGGAAAGATGATCATTGTCCATTGTTGCACCATCAATACCACTATCTGCACATTCACTTCCATCTCCTGTAGTAATATCCTACACAGAAATACACATGTAGATACTAAAGTCGGTTCATTGCTACAGTGAAAGATGCAAATCAAAATAATAATCCATATACATATTGAGTTTACAACTTCAATTACTTTATTTTATCCTGCACCCCTTTACGAGAGTGCACATTATTTCAGTCAAGTCCATCCTTAAGCTTATCACAATTTCTGTTCTTTGAGCACATCAATTTGAATATTATTTGTGCAAACCAATCCTCCCCAATTATTTTAGGTAGTTAATTGTTCCCCACTTATTTTACAAGGTTTAGCATCACAAAAACAATTTACTATCTAGCATTCATGAGTGTGACTACTATCTTACAGAAAAACTAACATCTGGAGACATCTCCCTTTCCACCATACCCTCCTTGCAACAGACCCTGCTTAATTTTCATGGTCTCGTCATAGTTACGTAATACTCCAGGTAATTGGAAAATGAACAAAATGGGGAATAAAACAAACCTGTCTTCTTCTTCCTCCTCCACCTTTTTAAAAATTCCACTGTCCCAGGAACAACATTCAGTTTGGACATTTCAAACATTGTGGAGCTGGCCAGTGACAACAGAAGTTGAGAATCTGCTTGGGTAGTAACATCGTGAACTTCAGGTGACTGATAGTAGTTAGTGTTTTCATGCCGGCCTCTGTTCAATTTGAAATTTTCTACAGATTGCAGTTTATACTTCAGCATGGATGGTGATATCTGCAACATGTGATATAACTGGAAGCTTTTGAAACAAAGTTTAAAAGAAACTTCCAACTGAAACTTGCCTTTTTGGGCATTACTTTTGTGCATCAGGAAGTGAACTATTATTAGTGTTAAGTAATATTCCCTCCAACATTTATAACCATTGTGACTGTAGAGCAGCCAAATTTAGTTCTTTCACAGATCTTAATTACTGAACACCACCAAATATAGGAGGAGGATTAGGCCATTTGACCCATCAACTCTGCTCTGCCATTCGATTATGTTTCTCAACTCACTCCCCTGCCTTCTCCTGTAGCCCTTCAGCCTCTTCTGAATCAAGAGCCAATCTCCATCTTAAATACACTCAATGACTTGGCCTCCACAGCTTTCTGCAGCAATGAGTTTGACAGATTAATCACCCTCTGGTTGAAAAAAATTCCTTATTTTACATCTAAAGGGACATCCCTTCACCCAGAGACTGAGCCCACAGGTCCTTGTCTCTCCTACATCTGGAAGCATCTTCTCCAAGTCCACTCTATCCAGGCTTCGCAGTGTTCTGTAAGTTTCAATGAGATTCCTGCTCATCTTTCTAAATTATATTCAGTACAAACCCAGAGTTCTCAACCACTCCTCATATGTCAAGCCCATAATTCCTCGGATCATTCTTGTTCACCTCCTCTGGACCCACTCCAATGCCACACATCCTTTCTTTGATACAGGGCCCAAAACTGCTCAGAATATTACAAATGCACCATGACGAGAACCTTTATACAGTCTCAGTACAATCTCTGCTCTTGTATGCTAGTCCTCTCAAAATGAATACCAAAATTGCATTTGCCTTAACTGTCAACTGAACCTGTATGTTAACCTTAAGAGAATCCTGAACTTGAACTCCTAAGTCCCTTTGTGTGCTTCAGATTTCCAAAACCTTTTTCTCATTGAGAAATTAGTCTATGCTTCTATTCCTCGTGCCAAGTGCACAACATCACACATTCCCACATTGTATTCCATCTGCCACTTCTTTGCCCACTCTTCTAGCCTGTCCACATCCTTCTGCAGGCACCCCACTTCGGCATCACTATTTGTCCCTTCAGCTATTTTTCTGTACAAAGTATATTCTGGAACAACTATTACCAACTGTGCACATTTTTGCATTTTGTCGCTACAAAGCAAATCTCTTTTCAGTGTGCTAGCTATTTTAACAAAGCTATTTAGCCTCAGAACACAGAGATCAAGACTGGATCTCAAAGTTTATGCAAAGAAGTAAATGAATTTCGTGAAGAAACATGATCAAATTATGACAAAGACAATGGACCACGGTATTAAACTAGCACAATTTGAGGGCGGACCACTTGAAATTCTTCGCACAAAAGGGTGATTATTATATAGCTGAATCCAGGAAGTTGAAATCTGCAAGACTTCCTCAGCCTGGGAGATGATTGCTTAAGGTGCATGTGGGTGGCAAAAGTATTTCTTGCAACACTGAACAACAATAAATTGTGGGGCTTTAAATATATGGTTATTAGCAGCTTTAACACTACAGAATGACAACATTTCCAGCTCACTAGCAGAGCACACTTTGCTTTTCATTTTTGTTCCTTTTTTTAAACTGCTGATATACTGAAACATGCTTGAAATTAGATTGCCAGGACATCAAGCTAGCTTCGTGTATGTAACACCAGTCAAATATCAATTATTATTCTTGGTCACGGGAATTTGAAGAACCCATTTCAGACTGTCTATTAACTTAGTACTCTAATTAACTCAGTAATACTTTGGAGTTTGCAAATTTATACATACGGGTTTTCCTCCAGCCCACAACATCTGAAATCTTATTTTTAAATACTAATTGATACTGTTGCTTTAAAAAAAAAGTCTAATTGAGGATCTTTCTCGCCACAGCAAATAAAACAGAAATAGAATTAAACTCCAAACACTGCTAACCATTTGACATCAAATGCATCATCCTCTAAGTTTCTATAGTTAACCAGTAAAACTTACAGTAATAGTCAATGGCTTTAATAAAAGCCAACATGATTTTTTTATCCTATGCATTACCTGTGTTGTTTTGGACCTTCTGACATATGTAGTTCTGTTATCAGTAACATGGCTTATTCGTCCTTTAGACGCTCCTTCGGAAAGGCAATGGGACTTCCTGCATGGAAGTGTTGAGGCAGCATATGAATGAACACTTGCATTTTCTCCAGCTGACCAGGCCACAGCATTTATATTTTCTGGCTGTATTGTATTACGTGAATGAGTCCTCAAATTCCGAGGGAGTGTCTTAAATCGGTTTCTCCGCGTTTTGTTCAGATTTACACCTGTTGGTTTTTGGCTATATAGTTCATTTAGAGAGTTAGCACGTTGGTTTCCACTCAATTGTTCTAGATCAATAGAATTACTGTTTATTAGCCTACTTTTCTCATATCCCTTGTCATCAGTATTATCCAAAAGATCTTCTGTGCTGGTTAACCGATCCTGACTTAGGTCAGATAAGGAGAATTCCATACTATCTTGTCGCCACATGTCAGCAGATTTGGATCGTTTTTTCTTGATATTTGTGCTTTCTAAAATGGTCGTTTCATCTCCAGTAACTAGATGCAGATCTTCAATATTTGCTTGGGAAACAGAGTCTAATCTTATTTCATCAAAATTCTCTATAACATGGATAATATGATTGTCCAAACAAATGTCAAGCTCATCCCTTGAATGGAGTGGCTGCACAGCACTTCTTCGCCTGGTACTGGAAACTGAAGAACCTGTATGGTAAGACACAGGCCTTACACTTTTACCCATTCTACCCACCCAAGATGGACGACCAAATTCTTCTTCTAAAGCATTATTAAGATTTCCTGGATGACTGACGTCCAGGCCATCCCTTGCCAGTGATTGTGGGATGCTGGGAGTGCTGCTCGACTTCGTGCTTGTTTCGGAATTTCTGTGTGTAATCCTGACTGCTGAGGCAGGCCTGGCTCTTCGTGAAGTTTTAGTTGGAATGCGAAGTGACCGAGACATATGCTTGCGTGACAGACCTGCACGCTCATCTCCAGAAAACGCTCGTTCACTATCATTCTGGCTCTCTGAATTTCCCATCTTTTGAGACGTCTAAGGAAAAAAAAAGTCTTCGAAATTTAAGTTTTGTTTTTTGAGTTATAAAGAATTTTTTAAAAACACATTAACGTCAGACTCAAACTTCCCTAGATCAACGATTTTCAGAAGAATCAGTTGATTTTCAAATGCAAATTCATATTTTCAAGAATGATTTATATATGCTAACAGGAAGACAAAATAATCCAAAGTGGAAAATGTCCATTACTCCTGGAGTCATATTATAGAAACAAAATTAGAAAGTGACCACCATAATGAGAAAATTCATGCAGCAAAACATTTTGAATTGTGGCACCATCTGAACAACTAGGCTCACCATGGTTCTACCAAATCTGATTACAAGTTTATTTTTTTGTCTCAAAAAAGCACTCATTACCCACATCACAGGTGCCAGCTCAATGAGCAAACTTACATCCAATATGTCAATGATCTTTCTGTTCATGACTGATGATTTGGTATTTTGTATGAAGAATACAGAATAGTTCTTACTTGAAAATATTACATTTAAAAATTTTCATATGTACAAAACATATGTTACAATACTATCATTAAGAATTTGTAACATTTGAAGTTGTCTTAATAGAAAATCACATTTTCCATAACAAGATTGTTGGCAAATTACAGATTGAAATTCAAAAAATTCAAATCATTTTGTACACCGACTTTTATCATCAACTTTCAACTGCTAAATTTGCAATTTGTTGTAGGTCTTCATTTTTGGAAACTTGGAATAATGCACACGAGATGCAAAAAAATTTTCATCAATCCTCTACCCCCTGAAATTGCAAATAAAAAGATATAAAATACCAAGACTAAATAAAGAACCTTACCTTGGAGATTGGTGTTGAAATCAAACAACAGTTCACCTCGTCTTCAGGTGGAGTACATGCCAGAAATTAAGGCATAGCAATCAAGTTACCAACCTTACTGTGTCTTTCAACACTTATTAATCCAGGTCTTCTTTAGAATTTAGCTTCAGCAAGTGAATTTTAACAGGAGCCTGAAAAAAAGTTTATGGTTACAATGTATTAATTTGAAGATAAAAACAACATGACCATCACTCAAAGCAAAATAAAAGCTTGAAAGGGGGCTCTGTCATCACCAGGTTCATCTTTCAACTACTACAGGATTTAAATATTTTAGCTGAATGCATAGAAAACTTGTAATTTAGCAAAAATACCTTTTAAAATTGTCAGGATATCAGATGGACAGTTTTGCATTTGATCTTCTACCTCCATGACCTCTCATGTCCCAGGACTGTGCAACCTCACTAGTTTGTTTTGATATGAAATTAAAACAAACCTAGAAGGAGTTGCAATGTCCGAAGGAAAACCAATCCAGCCAGGACTGAGGGGATGGCTGAAAACAACAACATGTAATGCACAGTTTGTGTCAATTAAAGATTGAAGGTGGCTCAACAAGAAAATTTCCTTCATTCAGTTTTTTTCTAGACCCTGTAGGAGTCTTCAGAAATAATTTTATCTGAAGGTAGGAAGATATGGAATAATCAAAATCAGATTGCATGCCAGCAGGGCCTCTGGTGCTGGCATACAAAAGAACAGATCCATTGATTGCAAACCTCTGCCAAAGGTGATAAATATTTATGTTAAGCGGTTTTGAATTTCCAATATTGAGAGCGAACATTTTTTAAACCAGCCTGTACTAGACATTTACGTGGGGCTCTGGCCTTCTTGCTTCATACTTCTCATCTATATTTCCAGTGAATTGATATGGGAATTCTTTATAGAAAGGGAGAATTTAGCTTTCATTACATTCACTCCCAATATGAGCCAGCAAAATTTAATTAAATCCAGGCTGAAAACAGTTTGATACATTTAGAACTAAAAGTAAAAATATGGCTTTTGGAGTTTTCATTTCAATTTACAAATAGTGTTTCATATTAGGTCCTACAAAAGAAATTACTGCAGACCTTCCAGACCAGTATGTAAAAAAAATAATTTTGTAGGAATAAAATAATTGCAAACTAATACCAAGTAACTTGTGTCTGTTTTTTTAAAAACCATTCCAGTTAACAGATTTCAAGCTTCGAGAGCATTTTAGTTGGGTCAGTCAGTACTGCCAAATGCTGAGCACGCAATTTAGTACTCCCCAAACTTGTTGCCAATGTGACCCCATGAATCTCATGTTTTCATGTCTCCTCTGTGAAACTAGTGACAGCAGGAGCACAATTATTATACCTCAGAGCTCCAGGGCTGTCACAGAGCTCATGATTTTTAACTTTCTGCTCATGACCCCACCTTGAGTCCCATTCCCTACTTTAGGGAGGACTACCGTAAACATCCTTTACCATGTTTGAAAGCAATCTGATTTGTAAGGCATTGAATCCAAAATACGTACGACAATTGTAGGTTCAAACAGATATGAGGGGATAAGGTGTTGCATGCTATTGTAACAAACACTGAATTATACACAAGTGGAATATGCAGTATAACAGGCGTAACTGTGTGGCTAAAATCTTGAAAATCTTAGGATTTGATTCGAACCAGCAATTTGATTTTATTTTGGAAATGTAAAATTGCACAATAAAAGTGCAGTCACTTCATCCAGTCTACTGTGGGGAGCTAATAAAGTCTGAGGTGACTAGGGTGGGAGTGATTTCTTGCTGAAGAGGACAGCAGAGGCTGCAAGAAGTGGGAGAAAAGGGCAAGGCTGCCTGTGGAACGTAGCAAATGATGAAAGGTGGTAAGGAAGTGGAAGCAGAGGGTGAGACTGCAAGGCGTTGAAACAGAGATCAAGGATGCACCGTGACGAGGAGTAGAGGGAGTGTCTGAACATGATGGGGGTGTGGCAGGGGAATCTGCAAGGGAGATGGGAAAGAGCAAGAAATGCTGCAAGAAAGTGAGAGAAGTGTAGGCTGAAGGATGAGATACAAAGAGGCAGGCTGCAAAGGAGAGGGAACAGATGTAAAACACGCAGAAGCTAACTCAGCTAACTAGGGGTCAGAAAAACCTCAAATCACTGAGGGAACTAATTCCTTGCAAATGAATGTGAAATCTCTACCTTAAGGCTGCATGTGTTTGCAAAATTTATGGGCGGGGTAGGGTGGAAAATCATGATATAGGGTGCTATTATGAAGTCTACTGCATGAATTGTCAAATTTGGGTCTCAGATTCAGATCTTAGGTGCAATACAAAAAGGGTGATAATGCCTCGCTAAAATCTTCCAGTTTAGCGCATATAGAACGGAAAATACATTAGATGTGACTGAACTAATCTTTTGAAGGTGTCTTTAGGGTGATAGGTTTTTCTGTAAAAGGTTTGCTAATAATTTATCCTCATTGTTTTGTGCCAATTTAATTCCTGTAGTGTCTTAGAAATTAATGCTTTGCTGTTGTGCTGTGCTTTATATTTAATGGAGAATTGCTAATTATTGAAAACATTGTTGAATTCTTCAAATTCTGCATCTATACGAGTTTAAACACACCATGTGCCAATTTTTTTTTAATGAAGTATAAGCTCTGAAAATGAAAAAAATGCCTTGACAAACTATTCAAGTTCTTGAGGAAAAAACATTTTCTGCCCTGATGAGAAGGGCAATTAAAGTGAATGCTGCTTAAATCAGGTAAATTGGCATGCAGATTAAAAGGTGGATAAAGTTAAGATTAGGAGCAGAGCAATTACAGTTACCCGAGGAGCAAAAACACACCATAACTAATGCGATGCCATTATTAAATTATTACATATACCAAAATTGTGACAGAATGCTTAATCTGATATAAAAACTACAACATAATCACAGTCATCACATTTCCTAAGAAAATAAACGTAACTCAGAAGAGATTACATTTTCTGGAGGAAAACAAATTAATGCTATTATATTTATTCAACAACTTTACAAATGGAAAAAAAGATACAATGTGTGAAGGAGATGGCATGGGGCAGGGTGACACTAGGCACATGGACACACAAGGTGGCGGCTGAGCCATCAGTTGGCTGCCAGAATGAGGGAAACAGCAGGGCAGATACGGACACTGCCTGGGGCCACCAGACTGCCAACACAGTTCATTAGTTTAAGGCAGGTGGCGGAGAAATTACACACTAGTAACTAACACTGTCTGCTGGGTGTCTGGGTCCAGCCAAAATATCTTGTAGAAATGAAACGCTTCACAGGAAGAACAAATAGCGCCCATTACTACAGCAATGGATTTCCGTGCATACGTTGAAACTGACAACATCTACACTGAAACGGACAATGACCACGTGGAAATTAACAAAGGCTGCGCTGGAACTGAAAGCCTGCATCAAAACTATGATTCTACAATGATTGCCAAAAACAAACCATATTACATCTCATCACTGACCTATTGTATCACAAGATATACAGTATAAAAGTTTCTTGACATGTGTTCCGGGTCGAGAGAAGACTCGCAGCTAACCACTGTGCTGTTGGTGTCTTTCTCTCCCTTGAGCTCCGGTATTTCCTTATGCAATAAACTCCGTCATTGAACCCCGGGTCTGACTCAAAGACTGGTGTGTTTCCCCCACAACAACGTGCAACACGGTTCATCTTGTACACAATGGAGCTTTTTAAATGGATGGCCACTCACAAATGACATGGTCACGTAGAATCTAATCACATTTGGTTCAATTCTAACATTTATACAAAAGATGCTTAAATTTTTTTCTGATTTACACCCCTACCCACTCTGGTCAGCACAATTAAAATGTTAAAGACTAAATTGATAATGTTAAAAAGACAGAACTGACCTCGAGTCCCATTGCTGTACAACCTGAAATACATGCAGGTGTCACAAAACAATTGTAATTCCCTTCATTGGCAGTGCAACATTACACATTTAATCAAAGCTTAATCATCTTGATGTTCACTTTATTACTTCATTTAACAATTAAACCTAGCAGGCATTGTGGAACACTTCTTCATTCATGTGGTAATCAAAGCAGTCATATAGTTCCTGGTATTATGCAGTCTCAGCTCTCTCAGTCACAATTTCAATTATTTCAGTTGTGGTTCTCTGAGTGGGAGCAAATGAAACTGGATTGAGATTAGCAAATGAAATTCATACAGGGCCCTCAAGAGTCTGCAACAAGATGTATCTTTTATCTAATAAATCAGGACGGTTTCAAAAGTAGATCCCAGAAGAGAAAAAGCAGTCTCAAATCTTCTCTTGGACCCCACAAAACATGTTTTTAAACTAGAATCAGGAATAATCCCTGCAAATACACACTTTGCATTTGCAAATACGCATGAAGGATAACAGGAGTTGGTAGCTTGAAGTTAACTCTTGGATTTCACAAACTAATTCTTATACCTTTGACCAGCATAGATTTCACATTAATCAATTGGTGTGACCGGACGTCAAAGAGTCAATGATTTATAGGATTACTCCTTCTCATGTATGCACAAGCCTAACATATTGAGCATTTCTTTCAAATAAGTTTTTCATTTATTTGCATTATTTTGAATACTTAAAGTCAAAACCAACATTTGCTTTAATTGGGGGAAAAAAAAAGTCTCCTCATCCGGGTCTAAAAGTATTGGACACAGGCATCAGGGTTTGTGGCCTGTCAGAGAAGCAGTTGAGTACACTGAAGGGTGATTAGCAAGGTGAAATATTTTATGATTGGACCAGTCAAGGAGGTCATGTAAAGGATGCAGCTGAAGTGTAAAGTATGTACATAGGTAGATTGTTATTGTATCGCGTTTTCAGACAATTAATAGGAAGACAGAGATCCCAAGACTGTTTGATGCTGCAAGCAGTGAAAATCAAAATGGAACGTGAAGACATCCAGTAGATCGAACCAAAGTGAGAAGGGGAGACAGTTGAATTCAGCAAATTGAGATACAAACCTAGATCTAAAAGTAGTACTGACGAGGAGCATGACAGTGTTGTCAGTTTTAATGACTAAAACTGTAGCTAAGTGTTCAAGGCACAACTCACTTAGATGGGAAGATAGTTTTTTTTAAGATACAGAACATGTCAGAGGTAAACAAGCACAAGTGAATTGAAGGCAAGTTAGCTCTGAGAAAGGCTGAGTCTATGTGTAATTGCTTTTATTGAAGCAAAATCTTGAAAGCTCTGAACAAATATTGTTATTTTAAGCCTGCCTTGGGTCACCACAACAATTGCCAAATAATATCAAAAGAGTTCAGAAACAGCAATAGCCACATATTTTAGGACTTCTGAAATCAAACAAACCTAATCTGTTTCACTCAAACTCGTGGTAAAATTCTGGTATGTCTAAATTTTGAGGCTTGGTAGGGGAAGTCATTTTTTTTTAATGAAATGATCATTCTTCCTTTCCTTGATTTCCATCTTTCTTGCTTTTTCCTATGCCACATCTATTTCCTTCTTCCCAACTTCCTCTTGTTTCTTTTTGGTTTCATATTTCTCTTCACATATCACTTTCTTTTATCCTTTGTACAGGGCCACTCCCCACTTTAACATTTTGGTAGCTTGCCAAGAAATCAAGCTGAGCAGATTGCAGAAAAGGCAAGTCATGAGTCACTGGATGGTAAACAACTGCAATGCACAACAGACAATCAAGTTACACTCAAACTCCTGTCAAGACATGCTGTTCAACAGATAAGGAGAAAGTGAGGGCTGCAGATTCTGGAAATCAGTCAAAAAAAGTGAAGGGATGGAAAAGCACAGCAGGTCAGGCAGCATCAGAGGAGCAGGAGAATCGTTGTTTCAGGAATAAGCCCTTCATTCCTGATGAAGGGCTTATGTCCAAAATGTTGACTCTACTGCTCTCAGATGCTGCCTGACCTGCTGTGCTTTTCCAGCCCCACATAGCTAAACAGTTGAGTCAAAGAAAGGTTATGCAAATAAACGCCAAGAATTATCTGATCTGGGTCGGTGTAGTGGCTGATTGCCAAGAAAGCAGACAGACATCAAAATAGATAGAAGGAGATGAAGGCCCCAGGCCACACAAGCATGGAATAATTAGCTCAAACACCATGCAAATACTGAAACTGTCTTCAGATCAACTTATTCAGCAGGCAGGAAATCAAGCTGAAAAGTTGAGATTGTTATAACTGGTCCCCAGATGAGACCCCTAATTTGTTGTGATCTGAGGTGAGAGGGAGGTACAGATACCTCTTCTTTATTCAACACTATCCAGCTGTTGGACACAGGGTGAACATACAAGGGATCTCTTCCCTCATGGAAGTCTTTGGTAATTCCAATGAATTTATGTTTTAAAAAGGCAATAATTTAACCAGGTTTTCTGAACTTAAACAAAGACTGAGGTTATTAGTTCTTAATACATGAGGAAAAATAACATCCAACGCATAAACAGATGGAGTAGAAATGAAAAGGGAACAAAAAGCAAAAATGTTCAAACAGATATACAAAATCAGTCTTTGGTTTGTCTGTGCATTGAATTGGATGTTGAAGGTGGTGTTAACTCGACCAGTTGAGCAATTCTAAGATTCTGGGTTTTGCAGATTCTCTGAAAGGAGTTATCCAGTTTCCTGTTTGACTGTGGCTTTTGACTGACAACTTGCTTCCAGCAATCAAAGAGGGGGACTGGCCATTCTTCTCCTTTATAACAGCAACTGCAGGGGTGTTGAATGGATGTTTTCAGCTGTAGTGTTCACAGTACACTCTCGCCCAATAGGACCACCGCACCAGACACACACACACACACACACACACACACACACACACACACACACACACACACACACACACACACACGTGTTCTTCCCCTACCATATCTTTCACCCAGACAGCTTTATTTTTACCTCACATTATGTCCACAGGTGAGGGATGCAATTCACCTCAGATAGTTTAGCTTTTTCATTTTTTATTGCTTTAAAATATTCCTCCAAAATTCTTCAACACCTTTTTATATGAGATTCCAGGATCTTTTGAGGCAGAGTGAAATCCATGAAGGAATTTTCTAGTTATTGAATTACATTTTTCCATTTCTGGTTTGCATGTTCTTTTTCCAAAAGTACAACAATCAGATTTACATTAAATTCAATATTTCTGAAAGCAATATGATCTATCACGACACATGGACTGACAAATAAATAGGCCCAGAAGCCATCATGACAAACTGCATTGATACAGTAACTGCGACTTAAAATAATGTCACAAAGCATTTCACAGCAGCATTATGAAACAAAATTGGACAGTCAGCCACATAAAACAGATATTAGGATCCCCTTGGAAGGATTGGTGTGGACCCGATGAGCCAAATACCCATTTCCACTCTGTTGAGATCCCTTGATTCTGCCAGGATAAACCTCCTCCTTGTTTACTTCTCTTTCAAGTTTCATATCATCTGCAAACTTCAAAATGATACCCTAAATACCCAGTCTAGGTCATGAAGTGACAATAAAAGAACAATAACCCGAACCTAACATCTATCCTGAAGAATAGCTCTGTACATCTTCACTCGATATTATTTTTTTCAGTCTTTATGTTGCCACTATAATTTTTACGTTTCTCTGTATTGCCCAAACTAAACAAAGCCCAATGATAGGAATCTATGTTTTCTTTTGTGAAAAAGTACAGCATCATGTCAGCTGGATTATGAATTCTTACAGAACAAATAACATCCTCCAAGGCCAGACCAAGGCCACTGCCATTAAATTGAAACGCTGTACTCATTTAGAAAGTCTAATCTGCACCACCCAGTTTGTTACAAGTCCAAGGCAAAGTTCCAAGTAGAGGTGTACTGTGTGTGGTACTTGAGAGCTTTGTATTCTCAACCATGCAATCAAAACAAAACACCGAACACGAGAAGGCACTGAGCACAAACCATGGTGAAAAGGGTAGCTTTGAAGAATCAATAACTTACAGGGTGGACAACTGCATTGGTATATATTTGCAAGACGACAATAGTAAAATTTTCTTATACCCATACTCAAACACTAAACAACACTTATGTCATAAAGGTCCAAAGATTTTAAAAGAAACTAACCACATCAACATTTTTAAACTTCAACCATTTTCACTCGAATATATCAGTGGGAAGTGTTGTGTAACCAGAAGTGCCACCTTTCATGATTGTTGTATCAAGGACTTTGCAGTATGTAAATTTGCCTGTCCATAAATTAGCAGGAACTACTCTTCAAAAATACTTTATTGCCATTCTATTAAGCTTCTGTCAGTTTAGTTTTGCAAGTCAATCAATTGTTTAAAAAAATACGAAGCCTAATAACTCTCAATCAACAAACCAAAGTGACAATTGTACTGAACAATGAAAATATTATAAACTATACTATTGTTAGGAGATTAAACACCCCACCATATACACTGATTGAACTGAAATGCTGAGGACATGTAAAAAGAATGTCAAAAAATGTTTGGTAACGATTGAAAAAAATGAGTGGCGAGCTTATTGAAACATACAAAATCCTTTAGTGACTTGATAAGGTAGATGCAGAAAGTTTATTATCCCTTTTGAGGGAGTCTAGGACAGTGCATAACTTCAGAATAAGGGTCTTACATTAAAAACAGAGATGAGGAGGAAGTTCTTCTCTAAAAGAACGGTGAATCATGAAATTCTTTACCTCAAAGATCTGTTGAGGCTGGAGCCCTAGATATGTTCAAGGTTGAGATAGAGAAGTGAGTGAGGAAATCAAGGTGATAGGAAAAAGGCAGGTTTGAAGATTCAGATCAACGAGGATCTCACTGAATGATGGAGCAGACTCAACGGGCTAAATGGCCTACTACTGCTCCTAGGTCTTATGGGCTTACAGCAAAGAAATGTGAATAAGCTGAGTGCTCTTGCAGAGAGTCAGCCATTGCACAGTCATGATTAGCTAAATAATCTATATCTGTGCTGTAAAAATTTATGCTGAAAAAGGTGTTGCTGGAAAAGCGCAGCAGGTCAGGCAGCATCCAAGGAGCAGGAGAATCGACGTTTCGGGCATAAGCCTGTTGCACGGAAGACCTCAAATGTAAAGTCTGTTTCAATAATGGTTTTAATAATGCACTGCATTGTTTTGTTGCTTGGCCTCAAGGCAAAAGGAGGTAGTGCGAATTTTAATTATACCGTGTGGTATGGATCTGGAATGTTTTGTGCTTTGATGATGATCCTCAAATAAACTTTCAGGAGGACAATAACTCTAGTAATGAGATGGTGTCATCTCTATGAAATATGAAGACATGTTCATGTGTAATAGTATAAAATAATATAGAATAATGTATGATGCATTTTTCATAATCACACTTAACCATGCTCAATTGTACAGTCTAAAGATCCTTTATCTTGGAATACACATTTCCAAGATAACTTTTGTTTCTGAAAATCCCTATGCCAAGGCACAGTTGATAATCTGTGGCTAGCATGGATTTGTTTTCCAGCTTTGCAGAAAAGGAAAGAAAGAAAGGGTTTTTTTCAGTCATAGTATTTTAAAAATGTACTCTATTTGGTATGGTCAGAACACCTGAGAAAAATGTTAAACCATTGCAAATTAATCAAGTCTGAATTACAAAAAATCTCAATCCTTGGTGGCACAGAACTTGAATACGGAAAAGATAGCTGAAATTTTTCAACTTGCACTCATCAGTACACATGCAAGAATGCCAAATTTCAAACAGTCACAATAATTTGCACAACAAGCGACAAGTGTGCTGATTAGCTGAGGTATTGCCATGGATAAAACAACAGTACTTTAGGCACCCAAGCTCCTGGGTAATTCAAGAGGTGCAAGACTTGAACAAATGTTTTCAGTTAGAGAACGAGCCCTTATGTATAGATATAATTTAGCAAAACAAAACACTGATCATCAGATGTGATTCCTTGATTGTTCAACAACACAACTGCATTAACAGCTACATGAAGAAAAAATTTGAGATAATTAATCTAACTCATAACATTGCCCATTTGTGTCTGCTAGGAATAATGTACACTCAAACAAAAATCTATTCTTTACAAAAGGAAACATATTCAAACCTTTTGCCTTTTTAAAATTAGCCAACAATTTGGGAAGCCTTTACTGCATGTGGCTTTCTCCATAGCAATACCTTAGCCAAAGTTGACTTGTTAACAAACAACTCCCTTTTTACCGGTTATATAAACTGTTTTAACAGCTTGAAATTTGGCATTCTACATTTTGTCCTGCTAAATGCAATTGGATAATAGCTTCAGCACCAGATAATGTTTCAGCAACATTTAAAACCTCAATTTTGATTTGTGTGAACACTCAAGATAGGTACCAGTGATCAGCTTCCACAAAGTCAACTAAACCACTCAAATTAAAATTGCCAATTAAGAGGGCAGGCATTTGTCTCAGTACACGCGCCTAAAAATATTTCGGACAATAAATAAATGATTCAACAGAAAACCAAAAGAACAGTGGATATTGCAAATAAGAAAAAAAAATCAAATTGCTGGAAAACACTCAGCAGGTCTTGCAGCATCTGTGGAGAGAAAGCACAGTTAATAGTTCAGGTCCAGTGACCCTTCTTCAAAAGAGTTTTAAAGCTGTTCTGAAGAAGGGCCACTGGATGCAAAATATTAACTCTCTGCATTCTCTTCAAAGATGTTGCCAGACCTGCTTAGTTTTTCCAGCAGTTTCTCATTTTGTTAATAATTCATAGCCCTCAAAAAAGCAATTACTCACAAAAAAACATGTCTGTTCTAAACATAACCTGCAGTCTGTTTGAATGCATAAATACCTGGGTTTTTTGTTTCAACATAACACCATTCAAGATACTGCCTATAATTATTTCAAAAGAATCAACATCTGACATTGGGAATTAAACTGCAAGCCTACAACTTCAAAATGGAATAGATCTGACATTTTAAAACTCTGTCCATATTCCCAAATGACCCTATGTTCCAAAAGTTCCCTTTACTATTTCATTCTTTTAAAAATGCTTGATTATTTTGAATACCAATCACCCAGAGGATCTTCATAGAGCTAGTTAATTGTTTTTACTCAAACTAGCTTTTTTGTACATATAGGAATTATTCCAGAGGTTGTAAATTTGCAGTCCATGTTATGACACAGAGATATTGACATGTATTCTAATGTTCATAGCTTATGATTATTATAACACTTTGTGGAACATTAGTTAATTTGAAATATTTAAAAACCTATTTACTACTATCCAGAAACATCAAAATAGATGAGCAGACTTGAAAACAGGTTAATCATGTTGATGACACATCAAAAACTAGGGTTTAATGAAGAGCAGGAAACACGATCAATGTACTGCAAGGAGATGGAAAAGCTTTGTGGGGAGTAAAATGTTTTTTTGAATGAATTAACACTGACCAATACCATTACTATAGTGACATGAATTTCTACACTGTCCAGGTCATATCAGCGCATTATATGACAATTTATGCCATTAATGTAATAAAACACCCAGCATTCTGCATAGAAGCATTACCAAACACAATTTGACATGAACTCTCAATGAGAAAGTTAAAAATCGCACATACTTATAATCCAACAGGTTTATTTGGAAGTACTAACTTTCAGAGTGTTGCTCCTTCATCAGGTAGCTGCAGAGCAGGATCATAAGAATTTCTCACAATAGAACTGTATTCCTGAGGAAGGGCTTTTGCCCGAAACATTGATTTTCCTGCTCCTCGGATGCTGACTGAACTGCTGTGCTTTTCCAGCACCACTCTAATCTAGAATCTGGTTTCCAGCATCTGCAGTCCTTATTTTTACCTTGCAATAGAACTGCGTCATGCAACTGAAACAATATATTGAACAAATTTAGATTGCTGTGAAGTCTTTCATCTTTTAGAATGGCTTGCAGGTTCTGGTTTATTGATATGTAAATCCCAGAACTTCTTTCAAGTCACATTCCTGAGATAACAAGGTTTTATGATAAAAAGGTGACAGCTCAGCTCAGACAATACATTAAAGGTGTGAGATCATAGAGTCCGCCTGTATCTCAATCTTGGAGACAGTGAGGTCTGCAGATGCTAAAGATCAGAGTTGAGAGTGTGTTGCTGGAAAAGCATAGCAGGTCAGGCAGCATCCAAGCAGCAGGAAAATCTATGTTTCGGGCCGGAGCCCTTCATCAGGAATGAGGTCAATCTTGAGCCAGTCTACAGAGGAACCTAAATAATTGAGCGAGAGGAGTGGGCAGTATTTCATTTGGATAATTGATTATTTGGTTAATTGATCTAATGCTTGTCCTCTGGGGCTCAGCATTTTCTGAAGTTTCCTTTTTCCTCTCTCTGCCTGCCTTGCTCCCTCCCCCTGTCTCAGGGGTTGTTTCTGAGTAAATACACACTTGTGTATAAGTGACCTGCAGCATTGATGAAGCTCCCGACCCTCATCAGTTCAATGGGATTGACACCGTGAGCATTTGCTAAATCCGCTCCCCTTTCAGGAGACTGGGCAGCAGCACACTGCGTGCAAGCCCCCACCACATGAGGGGAGGGGAGAGATAGAGCGCACAAGTGTGAGAGCAAGCATGTGTCTGGTGTAGTGCAAGGTAGTGTAGTGGGGCTACCTGTAGAGAGACATGAACCAAGGTCCCAGTTAAGGCCATCCTCATAGGAACCAAACCTGGCTTTCAGGCTCTGCTTGGCCCCTCTGCACAGTTGTGTCGCCCAAAGTTCACCTTGGAGGATGGTCACTCAAAGATCCAAAGTCCAATGCCCCTGACGGGGAGGGAATATCTGGCAATTGTTGTGCGGTGTCCATTCATCGGTTGTCATAGTGTCTACTTGGTCTCATCAATGCCTCGGGGTACTTTTGCCTGCAGCATATGAGATCGACAACATTGGTGAAGTCACATGAGTACCTGTTGCATACATGATGAGTGATGCCCCCACGGGAAATGGCAGTATCCATGTTGACACTCTGTCAAGTCTTGCAATGGTTGCCATGATCGAGTTGCGTGGTGTTGTGGTCGATGTTGCCCTGAAAGCTGGGCAGTTTACTGCAAGCAATGGTCTGGATAAGATTCAGTGCTTGTTTAAAAGGCGAGAAGTAGAGACTTATGGAAGATCTTGGTGAGGCGCTCATCTTCAATCGATAGTGTGTTGCAGGCTGCGAAGAACATGCATAGTTCTTTGGCCGTCAGGAAGTACTGGACAACGAAGGGTACCCTATCGGTTGTATCCTGTTTCCTAAGAAGGTCATTACGGTTTCTCGCTGTGACATGATGGCACTGGTAATCGATGAGTTGAGCATCGTGCCCAGTTCTTAGGAGGGCATCCTTCAGCACCTTCAGGTGTCCATTGCGTTCCTCCTGATCTGAACAGATCCTGCATATGCACTGGACTTGTCTGTAGGAGATGGTTATTATAATATGTTTAGGGTGGAAGCTAGAGAAGTGCAGAATCGTGAGGATATCCATGTGTTTGCTGTTGAGTGAGGTACTGAGGTGCCTGTCCTTGATAGAGATATACTGGATTAGTGGTGCTGGAAGAGCACAGCAGTTCAGGCAGCATCCAACGAGCAGCAAAATCGACGTTTCGGGCAAAAGCCCTTCATCATGATGGGGTGAAACTTGCTCATATCACTGCGTACTTGTTTCGGTGACTCCTCGCCATGGGTCTAGAGGAAGAAAATGTTGTTCGCAATATATCTGGTGCACGGCGCTGGTTGGAGGTCCTGTGAGCAAACAGGTCTTTTTCGAAAATGTTAGCATATTGAGTGCAATTTTAGACCCTGTGGCTGTTCCACGTGTCTGGATGAAAAAGTGATTGTCAAATGTAAAAACATTGTAGTCAAGTATGAAGCAACTAAGTTATAGCATGGTCCTCAGAGATTGGCAGTTTTTGGTATTGAGTATTTCGGCTGTTGCAACGATGCCATAATTGTGGAGGATGCTGATGTAGAGTGCCAAGTCATCCACTGTGACGAGGAACATCCCCGGTTCGACTCGACCATGGGGGCTGAGTTTCTCTAAGAAATCTATAGTATCATGACAAAAGCTCGGGGTCCCATGTACAATGGGTTTCAAGATACCCTCAAACATAGCCACAGAGGTTCTCTCACAGGGTTCCATAACCTGTCACAATGGGATGACAGGTTTGTTGGCTTTGTGCATTTTCGGAAGGCAGTAGAAGTCCCCTCTATGAGAAGTATGTGGAATGAGCATGCGTAGGAAACTCTGTAGGACTGCACCAGAAGTTGCGATCGACCGGTTTGGTTCACAGGTGTTCTTTGGCCAGATTGATCGGTAGTCTCCCTTGTTGTTCAGTTGTCAGTACACTCCTTGCAGTAGTTCATTCTATTCAGAACGATGATGGCTCCTCCCTTATCTGCTGGTAGGACGACAATGTTGCGATTGGTTTTGAGAACGTGGATGGTGTTGTGTTGTGATCAAGTGACATTTTGGTCGACCTTGTGGATGCGGCTAATAAATTTGGCATTTACACATTTTCTGACAGTTTGAACATATATGTCAAGCCCAGGGCAGTGGCCCTCCAGATGGGTCCAAACCAACCCCTTGTTTGGTTGCTCCACTATGGAGATCTCCAATGTCTGTTACGGTTCATCCATAGTCTCATTAGGATTGCTGCTGATATCTTGGAAGAATTCCACAGAGTCTCATTTGTCTGTTCCATGTCTGCCTTAAGACTAATGGGATCCATTTTGGTAGTGGTGCAGAAATCATGCCCTCGGCTGATATTTTCAATCTCTTCCAGTTATAGGATATGGTCTGATAAGTTGACGATCGATTTCCCCGTGGTAATAACATTTTCAACTGTGGTTCCAGGGGAGGCTTGGCTCCCACTCGTGGTGATGCCAAGTTTCTCTGTTTTTTGTTCTTCGTGTGCATATATATGGTGCAGTTCCATTGCCTTGCCTGCTTGGCAATGTCCCTAAACTGTGCTGCTGCATCTTGAGTGCAAGCTGAGTGTGGACTCTACCTTAATTTCAAGGTTATGGTGCCTGTGTAGAATTGGTGCATGAGATGATTGAGGAGTTTGCGAGAGGTAAGGTCTCTCAGCATAGCTTGTGTTGTAGGTCGACTTGAGTGGGTTTGTGATCTATCATCCTTTTGGGATCTTTCCTGCTTTCATGCATTTCTGCTGAAACATAATATCTGTGTCTGCACAATCTTCTTGGAAACCATCTCCACTTGCTTTCATAAGGAGTCATTATGTCACGTGACTGAAGGTCTGGTCAAAAAGGTAGATTTAAGATGATAAGCAGGGACCAAAGACTTGGCCTTTCCAGCAATTAACTATAGGGGAATAAGGTTGGTTAGCTCAGTTGTCTGATTTGCAATGCGGAGTGATGCCAACAGTCTAGGTTCAATTTCTGCACCCGTTGAGGTTACAACAAAAGGACTGTCCTTCTCAACCACTCCCTCACCCGAAACAGGGTGATCCTCTGCTGAAACGAGTCATCTCTCTAATCAGACAGCATCCCTATGGCCCACTGAATTCCAATGAATAGAGTTCCAACATGTTTCGCCTTTCCTTGAAGGACAATGGTCATCATATTGAACTTTGCTGAAGTGCTTCCAATGAAATGATACCTTTTCTTAGATAAGGGGACAAAAACTGTTCACAGTATTCCAAATGTGGTCTCACCAGCATCTTTTACTGTTGGTATAAGATTTTCCTATTCTTGTGTTCGTTCCATCCATCCATCCTCCCTTCTACTACCCCATTCTCTCCCCCACCGCACCCCCCCCCCCACCACCACCACCACGCCAAATAAAGAAGGCCACATTCCATTAGCCTTCTTAATTACCGGTGTGCTAAGCTTTGCATTTCGTGCACAAACACCCCCAAGTCCCTTAGTTTTACAGCTTTCTGGCATTTTGCACCATTTAAATAATATTCTATTCTTATTGTTCTTCCTTCCAAAATGAACTTTATAATTTCTCACATTATACATCATACTTCTGTGAGACAGTGTTCTCTCAAATGAAGATAATTATGTCCAAATGTTCACCTAACCTCAGACAGTCATTTGATAGATTATTTACAACTAGCAGTCTCTGACGACCATGCAGACATCAAGGCACTGGGATGGAACATGTAGTCACAGGTGCCACACTGAGACTTGGTGAGTCAAGGGTAAAAATGAATAATTGCGTATCTTAAATAGCATGAAAATAAACTAATTATTCTATATTTTCTTAGACAGATCCTGGGTTGTATTTACATTTAAAAAGTGACTTTGTTCTTTAAAAAGGTGGGGATCACCGCTCTATACCAATGATAACCTTAATTGCAATTTCCAAGGAGGGTTCTGCAGTACTTAAGCATGCAATTTTATTTTTCTAACTCTGACAGCATAGTTGCCAATAAAAAAAACCGTGAAATGGGGATTGCTAAGATGTATGGACTTGTGGAAGAAGAGCAGAAAATGACATACCAAGCACTATAAGGTTTCTATCAAAATGATAGATGGCTTCTAGTCACAATAATTATTTAAAATCATCATAGCTCTAAAAATATCTGGCTATGGGAAACCATTTTGACCCATCTGCATTTTCAAAATAACCTTTGACTCCTATTATGACAACCAGCGCCTCTCAAATGATTAAAGAGATTTAGCAGATGCCACTCAATACCAAGTCCATTCAGCACTGATCATCCTGTGAATTGAACATTCTAACTTTCATTATGAATTTTGCTATTCTAAGTTTGATGCAGTGTTTCAATATCCTGTACTCAATGTCTTCCAAAAGCTGCTCCAGATTCGATTGATAGAAACTGAAATGACTTCACGATACAACAAAAACACATTATGCCATATCAATGATCTGTCACGGTTCGAGGGGTTATGGTCCACACATTTGCAATTAACACAAAGATCTATAGAGATATCACAACTCTTGAGGAACGGACACATACAATCTGTTTGAAATATAAGGGTGAAATAGGCTCCTCAATGGAAGAGGACAAATTACCTCTGATGCTTTTTGGTCATATAAATGTTCCTAACCATGCCCTGAGTTCATCTGCCTTCCCTGTTATACAGATCAATTCCACCCCAAAAGAGATTCCAATTATCCAAAAATGCAAATCCTCCTCCCATGCACCAGTTCCTCAGCCGTGTATTCATCTGCTTTATCCTCCTATTCCTACCCTCACTCGCTTGCAGCACCAGGAGTAATCCAGATATTACTACTCTCGAGGACCTTGTTTTTTAAATTCTTGCTTAACTTGCTACATTTTCCCTTCAGAATCTCGTCCTTTTCCCTTCTTGTGTCGTTGGTTCAATGTGTGCAATGACCTCCTGCTGGGTCTTCTCCTCCTTGAGAACAGTCCACACCTTCTGAGATATCCTTGATCCTGGCACCAGGGAGACAACACACGATTCGGATTTTTCGCTGCTGGCCACAGAAACGTCTGTCTGTGCCTCAGACAGACGAGAGACTCCCCTAACACAATTATCTCTTGGAACCTGACGTACTCCTCATTGCATTACAGCCAGTCTCAATACCAGACATTTGGCTGTTCGTGCTACTTTTCCCCTGAGTGTACTTCACCCCTATATTTTCCAAAACAGTGTACTTGTTTGAAATAGGGATAGCCACAGAAACCTCCTGCACACCTGCCTACCTCTCTTACCTTTCCTGGAGTTAACCCATCCATGTGACTGTATCTGCAACTTTTCCCCTTTCTTATAGCTCCCATCCATCACATCCCCTTGCTCTTGTAAATTCCTCATTGAATGGATCATTTGAAGAGACAGAGAGGCAATCAGATAGGATTCACAACCAATTGCATTTATTGCAGGCATAATCCTCAGTAACACGTAAACTCTACTAAAGGCCATTTTTGCTTCTTTCAATCTTCAGACCTAGAAAATAGCACTGTCTTATTCCTCCACAAAACACTACTCTCGGTTAAGTTAATACTAATGGCTTGTATTTTTAAGTTTAATCAGGAGATACATCTCAATAAAATATATAATCAACAAAGAACCCACTCTACTCACTAATGTAGACTTACCGTACGGCCACACTTAAAACTATTCACCTATTTCTGTGCTGTGACCTCTCCCAAACAGGTTCCTCCACTGTTTGTTAATTTTCCCAAACACACTCCAATGTCCAGTGATAGATGAATTCAAACAGCAAAGGCAGTAACTGCGCATGTTCACTGCTGTATCAGGAGGCAGTGTGGGTTTCCTTCTCTCTCTCCTGCACTGACTAACCACGTGCTGTCTTTGTCTGTTCCTCCCCCTTTTTAAAGTGCTGTTGTTTTGACTTTTATTTCCTCCAAAGTTCCCAACTTTCCCAATTTTTCCCAACCTCCATCTTGTGAAACAATTTTCCAAGAAGACTTTTACGTGCAAATCGGTCTTAGAGATTTATTTAATGTTTCTTTGCAGATAGTCACTTTTCTGTTGATCTATTCGTATGTTCATAATGGGACAACATTGAGAAACATGCTAAAAGGACAAAGAGGAATGTAAAAATTTGTACAACTGTAAACAGTGAACATGAACAATGAAACATCTGATCAGCATAATGGAAGACTGAGAAAATGAATGCTAACAGAGCCAAAAGAAAGGCTTGCTTGCTTGCTCCAAATATTTAAGAGCCAAGATATAAATACACTGCTGGTATTTCTTCATAATTAAGACAGACGGATGACTTCAACTCAAACTAAATTGCAGTTCATTAATGGGAGGTTAGTGAAGCTTTTTAGGGATTTCAATCTCATCTATTTCTAATTCACATCAAAGGTTGAAAGCAAATAAGTCAAATTCACAGAAATAAACTAAGAGACACCTAAGCCAGAAGAGGCTGCATTAAACATTTTATTTAATCTATTCAATAATTCATGGAGGTTTAACAAGGATAAACACCAAGTGTAAACTGTTGCACATAGGATGAAAAGTTGAGCAGCACAAGTACTCAGTAAATGGTTTTGAAGTAGCCAGGAGGGAAATTGAATCAGATTCAAGACTAGTACAAAAAATTAAAGTCGAATGGTGATTCAATATCTAAAATAAGATAGTAATACCAAGTTGATAAAGAAAATTCTGATTGATCTGTCATTCAAAAGGTGACACCTGCCATACTATGCATGTTATTTAAGTTACTTACAATTACCAATTCAGATGTGTGTGCTGCCTCTTGTGGCTTCCCTGTCAGATTTTGTCATTATGCTTGTTAATCTGAACGCCAAACTAGAGAGACATCTCAGTTTTTATTCAGTTCTTCAAATCTTCTCTAAAAATAACGTCAGTTTTGAAGTTGATTATCTATTCTTGGAGTTCTTGTTTTTCTACAACATATTTTTATAGTTATGCTGTTTGGATGTTAAAAAATAACCATCGACAGGTCATTACCATAGAGTCATGAAATCATACAGCTCTGTTGCATTGCTTTTAAATCTCATGGGACAAACCTCTAATCTTTCAGTCAGTCTCAGTGCATCTCAACTGCCTCAGCAACATTAAATCTTAGGAAGTCTTAAATTCCATTGTGGATTATTTTTAATGCATTGGTGGATTAAAACAAGCATATTGCCACAAATTCACCTTGCTATTGGGTGTAAGAAACTATAGTTATGAGAAATGCTGGGAATCTATCAATTAAAGAAAGGAGGGGTCAGGAACTCAAAATTTTCAAATTGCAAAGCCTTTTGATCTGAGTCGACATATCAATTATTTCTATTCTGAATCAGGATTCCATGACAAGGGGTCAGCAATTTAAATTCACCACTGGAAGAGTAAGGAGAAATGCCCTATAGCATGATTTGGTGAGGCAGAAACTATTCCTACCTTCAAGACGAAAACAGATATAAATCTGAGTAATATGTATCAGAAACATCAATGCAAATGGAGAAACCAGAAGTGGGCTGGGATATGGGTTGCTCTCACATTCACTAGCTAACGAACTAGCACAAGGAGGAATTTCAAAATAATTTTATCAGCATGAAATACCCAACCAGATGCTAAGATAACAGACCAATAAAAAGGTATTTTAATCCCCCAAAATGATCAAATTCAAAGAAATCTACTATTACACAATAATAGCATGACCAATAACCAACGTGAAAGTAAAAAATGATTTGATGACAGTAATATGGCAAAAAATAGCTTTTTGGCATCCAGATTGCCTTCACAGAATATAGTAACTTCAAATAGTTCTTATACCTTGTTTAATACAGGTAGTCTTCATTTAATGCTGGACCATCTAACGCTGTTTCACTTTAATTTTGTTTTACTTTAAAGCTTGTTTCTTCAAGTTTATTACCATTTCCCACTTAACACCATATTGCAAATCCTCATGTCAGAGTCATCTCACATCTGGACAAGATTAGCACCATTAGAACTTGCAGTATATTTTTGCAAAGGACACAGAGATAAAAAGGAGATACACACACTGAAGCCTGTAAATTTACACATGTAAATCTATAGTGCGTGTCTTAAATTTGGTGATTTATTTTGCAGTTATTTCAAATGGAAATGGAAAGCATTGCATATGTTATTAACATAGCAAATAAATGTTTGGGGTTAAGTGCAATTGTTTGGTGTTAAGTGTAATTAATCAACTGTGTCAGTGAAAACAACATCTTATCTCTGAATCAGGAGACCGAGGTTTAAGGTGTGTAATAATATCACTGAAGTAGTTAATTAGAAAGCATAAAAGAGGCAACAGGTAGGACTGGTAGGACAAAGGCGTTTGTCTGACGGAAGTAGTGAGGCTCAAGTGAAATCCCATTTGTTCCAGAGATGTGTGGTAACACATCTGAAAAAGCTAATTAGAAAATATGTATGACTGAGCAGTTAATAAATTCTAGCAACAAGAAAGGTCTCTCGATTTCTGCCTTAACCAAATTCACAATATAGAAGACGACTACTGACTAAATGCAAAATTTGGAAACTAAGAATTCTTTTCAGACAGAAGATTGTAACTGGAACTACTTTGGAAAAGAACTGCAAACTCAAATGCAACACGCTGAAGTATGGCGACCTAAAGTTCTGTCAAGTTTAAGCTTACCATCACTGGAAAAATTAAGTGGCTATGTGGACACGGGTGGTGTCTTGACCGTAAACACAGTCATTTCCCACCAGAAGCAAGACCAGATATCAAGTACTCCCAGAGTTACAGGTTCAGCAAATGGACACTGGAAGTTTGGAAAAGTTATTGAGATATTAGATGAAAATGATTAAAAAAAACTTCCTATTCAAAGCATTTGATGCTTGGTCAGACATTAAATTCAGAAAGCAGGATGGCTATTCCAAAGAGGAATTTATCCTGAAATTTAACTGACTATATGCACAGATGGAAACATTACATTTGGAGATTTCTAATTTACTGCTTGCCTTTAAATTGTTGGACTATGCTGGGATGCTAGGTGTGGATCGATTCTGAGCATTAACTGGGATTAGATTTTCAGAAAGAAACACTTTTTTGGTCACATTAGGAGCAGAAACAATACAAGACCTCCCAGACACTTATTTGTGTGTGAGAAAGTCTTCACAGTTTGAGCAGTATGTGACAAATGGACCAAAGGAAATTAAATGAAGAAGTCTGTTCAGAACCTTGAAATTTGCTGGATTAGATACTGAATAGAATAATATTAGAAGTAACTTTGGATTGATAATATTGCTTGGAAAATGTTAATTGCATTCTGAGAAATACATTCAGTCTTGCACAGAAAGATGATTCTACGTCCAATGAAACATCGCAGTTACAAATTTTTTTACTGGATAGTTAAAACAGGTTGTACAATCAGATCAGACATGATGCTAAGTATGATTTACTGAGTCTCCAAACTTCATGACAGGGTTATGTTCATGAAAATCACAACTTGAAGTAAAACGTTTTTCCGCGAAGCGTGATTTCCCATTAAATTCAATGTTAAAGTCAGAGTGAAGTTCCAAAGGACAATGCTTAGCTGGATGAACTAATGCAAGTGCTGAAATACTACGCCATATATGTTCAACACCCAGCTGAAAAACTTAAAATAAAAGATACCACTGAATATTTCAGAAACACTGCATAAACTCAAACTAGACAACTCAATCTCTTTCAAACAAACAGTCTCTTCAGCTGAAGGAAGACTTGGTTTCATTCTGGCTGATGGATTTCAAAATGGGTTGAGATACCTGCTAAGTCCAATGTGCAACCTGCAGACTGCCTTGGAAAGACTGATGCTATTTGTTTCTTAACCCCACTTAACCCCAAACTGGTCTGTCCGTGTTGTTGCCTTCACAAATGAATTTTCTCCCATTTTACCTGGTCACCATGAGTGATTAGAGATGTTTGACATCTTTAGAAATGCTTCAGGTGTAGGCAATTATCTGATAGCAGCAATATTTTAAAGACAATATTTTCTCTGGCATAAGACGCCCACCAGACAGAAATGGCATACTGGGAGAACCATTCCTGAAAGAGCACCAGTCATCCAAGCTTTCTTATTTGAGCACCAAATGAATTACAGGAGCATCTTTGAGTAATTCTTCAATGCCTGTGGTATTCCGAACTGTTGCACTCCTGAACGTCAATCTTAAAATCTCCCACAGCATTTCTACCAAGCAAAGTCGTGGGGCAATCTGCTGCTCCTTCATGGGCACCAGTTTCTGGGTTTTTCTGGCTCATGTTGAAACGGGTCTGTGGCCTAACTATGGAAGAAGAAACCTTAAAACTGCTCTCTTCCTCACCTCTTGTTCAAGTGATTAAAATGACTCCTCACCTATTTTGCAAGTAGAAGCAACCACCCACCAGCAAAACCAGTTCATCTGACTGTTTTGCACCTGTGCAGTTTTTTTCTGCAGAGAATTCTAGACAGTACCAGTACTGCAGAAGAACCAGCACAAAAAGTCTTCAACTTAAATCTTATTTCACCTAAGTTGTGGTCCAGGATGTTCTGTCAAACTACCACCTGATAAAGAAGCAGCGCTCCAAAAGCTAATGCTTCCAATTAAACCTGTTGGACTATAACCTGCTGCTGTGTTATTTTGATCTTAGAAAAACAACGTCAGTCATGGGCAGAAGTATCAAGGCCTCACACTGTGCAAACTTGGAATTGCTTTAAAGGCCCCTGACATTTCAAAACTTGGTTACATCTTTTAAAGGGGAAAGTGATCCTAAAAATATAATGAAAAATGAAAACACTAACCTGAGTGACTTTAAACACACAGTAACATACATTGGAACTGAGCATTATGACAAAAGAAATGCTTGCGTTGAGGAGGTCACAAGAGCAAATAAAAATGTGAAAGATATTAAGTTGAGAAAAATTCACACTCAAGTTTCCAGTCTTGGGTAACCCAAAAATTTTATGAAGTTCATCCTTTATGAGTGATGCTTTATATGCCAACCTTCTCAGTGGCTATTCAGGGACAGCAAGGTTTACATTTTTGGTTAGAAATAACAAATGTTACAGACCGTTGTACAAATGTAGTTAAAAGTACCTCAGCTGATGAAATATTGACACTAGTAGAAGGTATAGATCGAGGTGTGTATTTATCAATATTTCAGCTGAAACTGTTTTCTTTGGGACATTGTACATTTGTCCATGGATGACACTGAGAATAGGCTGAAGACTGGCATTGTTAATGTAATGGAGATATTTGAAAGAAAAGTAGTTTAAAATAAAGTAGGTCAAGTCACCAATAATCATGTCCTCTACACCAGGGAGACAGAAACACAGACTGGGTGACCAGTTTGTGGCACATCTCTGCTTGATCCTTAAAACTGACCTTCAGCTTCCAGTTGCCTGCCGCTTCAACACACCACAGTGTTCCATGCTAATGTTTCAACCTCAGACCTGCTGGAACGCCCCAGCATATCTCAATGCAAACTGGAGGAACAACTCCCCATCTTCCACCTCAATACATTCATACCGTCAAGACGCAACACTGAGCAGTTTAACAACTTCAAAGCATGAAGATCTTCCTCCATGTTTGACATCCACCCTCGATACTGCCAGGTCCTGATCTGCATGGATTGCTTCCAACACAAACTATTCCCTATTAACAGTTCCTGTTATGACTCATTCAGCATTAACTTCTTCCCTGGCTTAGAGTTTGCAATCCCTTTGTCTGCTTCCTTTTCTTTCTTTGGGCACTGTCTCCACTTGACTCATTCCTTCCTTCCCTCTATTCTGTCATCAGCATAAAGTCCACTTTTTCCACATCTGCTTTCAGTTCTGATGAAGAATTACTGGACTCGAAACATTAAACGTTTTTCAGTCTCCAGATGCTGCCAAACCTCCTGAGTTTCTCCAGCACTTTGTTTTTAATTCATATATGCAGCAACTGCAGGTTTTTTTTTGTTTTATTTCAGCGTTCTAATTTTCTTATGCTTAACAAATTGGAAAATTGATTGTTTTATAATGAATTTTTTTTAAATGACTGAGCTGTTAGTATGATAGAACAAAAAAATGGTTTATTTCTCATTTGCTTTGTTCAAAGCTTGTTTAGATTTTCAAAAATTTCTATTTAAAGGGGAAAATATGTTAATACAACATGTAATTAAACGTGATTAGTTCTAATTGATAGATTAATTAGAAGGGTAGGTGTAAAAGAACAACAGATTCCTGATGAAGGGCTTTTGCCCGAAACGTCGAGTTTCCTGCTCCTCAGATGCTGCCTGCCCTTCTGTGCTTTTTCAGCATCACTCTAAACTTTCTGATCTCCAGCACCTGCAGTACCCACTTTCGCCATAAAAGAACAACAGGTTGAACTGGTGTGTAGAAAGAGGTGCAACACAGATTTCCACCACCTTTAGTAATATTTCATTGTCGCTATTGAGCTCTGTATGGTAACTCAACAACTGGAAACATGGATGATTTAATGGTGGTGGTTATTTGGTTAAAATCACTAGAGATGCTTAAGTGATGGAAAAAGCCTTCTGGTTCTGCGAGGTAGCATTTCTGAATTCATAAGAGAAATAAAGCTGCTTTCTGTCATTAAAAAAGAAATTCACTCCACAAATAAAGTTTGCTTGGTTTTTGTCTTACCAGCAGGCTTGTCTCATAATTGAGCCATGAATGAAACAGTATTTCAGCTCTACGTTGTTTTGCCCAAAGAAGAAAATGTCCAAAAGAGCCTAACTTACACTTCATTATTGGATTCCTCACAGTTGTTTCTCTTGAAGTAGTCATTCTCAGGAAGGGAATGACAGCTTTAAGCAAGGACTATCTCCGATTCTGCACTGCGATAAGTGATTAAAAACAATGGCAACACAACAACGTGGTCCTTATACTCCAATTCAAGACGCATGAGCAGACCTCCTGCTGGGAAAATTGGATCATTACATTTACCCTTTTATTTTTTGTACTGATTTCCAGCTTGAAGCAGCTTTCTCTCATTAACCATTAGGTCAAGTAAAGCTGTGATGATCACCTGAGGAAAATGGAATCCTTAGAGATTTCTGCCAGCACAATAAAATCAGAGAAGACATCAAGGAAACGCATCGCACAATTCCTTTGGAGTTGTTTGCAGATAGTTGCCTATATGCATTATGTACATGTACCTAAAATTTAGCAGTTTAAAGCAGGGAGGCACTTGAAAGCAAAGTTTTTCAACACAAATAGTATTTCACCTTTTTCCTCCACCAATCTTTCCCTTCTACTTCGAAAAGAGCAAGATCCTTGGGTTCCAAAATCATAGAATCCCTACAGTGTAGAAATAGACCATTTGGCCCAACAAGTCCACACCAACCTCTGAACAGTATCCCATCCAGACCTGTTCCCCTATTGTTCTACATTTCCCTTGACTAATGCACCAGCCTATACATCCCTGAACACCATGGACAACTTAGTATGGCCAATTCACCTTACCTGAACATCTTTGGACTGTGGGAAGAAACCGGAGCACCCAAAGGAAACCAATGTAGACACAGGGAGAATGTGCAAATTCCACACAGATAGTGACTGGAATTGAACCCAGGTCCCTGACACTGAGGAAGCACCGTGCCAAAATGTCAGTTCGCTTTGTTAAAGTGGTCAAGATTTAGATTTCGGCTTTAATACATTTAAGTGCAAGTTAGCTGACGAATTTAGAAAATATCTACATCTAAATTTCTCCAATCAACCTGTCAAAGATTTCATCACATACTTCTAGAGCAGGTGGGACTTGATTCCAGGTCTCTTGGGTCAGAGATAGGTACATTACCATTAAGTCACAATAGCCCTCACTGGAAGCATTTTCCTTAATATATTTATTTTCATTAAATGCAGCTTTGGAGGAAGGTGCAGAATTTTGTACCCATACTTATTACTAAAGTCATTTCAGAGGCCCCTGGGGCTGATCTCTCATTAAAGGGATATAACTGGTGGTGGTTTAGCCTGCAGGTCACCACATCTCCAGAAAGGAGACAGGTTAAGTAGTGGCATCTCATGGGAACCTCAAGCGGTACAAGAGTTGAACCCAAGCTGGTGTCACACTGCATCACAATACAGCAGTCCAGCCAACTGAGCTAACTGACCCCAACGGAGAGATTGCAGCTGAATCCAATAACTGTTTTCACCTGATGTCTTTAAAAGCAAATATCTGATGGAAGATCACAATCAACAAGCCATCCAGTGCCAATATTAACTAATTCAGCAAAGCAAAATCTAAGTCTGGGTCTTTCCCAGTCACCATTGCTTAGCTACACACTCAATAAACTCATTCAAGCAGTTAACAGCTTCATGTATTAGAGTCATAGTCATACAGTACAGAAACACACCTTTTGGTCCAACCAATCCATGCCGACCATAATCCCAAACTAAACTAGTCCCAACTGCCTGCTCCTGGCCCATATCCCTCCAAACCTTTCCTATTCATGTGCTGATCCAAATGTCACTTCAACATTGTAATTGTGCCCACATTGACCACTTCATCAGGAAGTTCATTCCATATACAAACCATTCTGTGTAAAAAAAATTGCCCTTCATGTCTTTTTTTGAAATCTCTCTCCTCTATCCTTAAAATTGTGCCCCTTAATCCTGAAATTCCCATCCTAGGAAAAAGCCACCTACCATTAATCCTATGTACACCCCTCAGCATTTTATAAACTTCTAAAAAAGATCCTCTCTCATGCTCTTACGCTCCAGTCTTACTTGAAAACTCAAACCTCCAAAGCCGACGAATTCCGGGTAAGTCTCTTCTGAATCCTCTCCAGCTTAATAATGTAACTGGACAACTAAACTGGACACAGTATTCCAGAAGAGGCTTCACCAATGTCCTGTACAACCTCAACATGACTTCCCAACTCCTTTACTAAAAGAACTGAGCAATGAAGGCAAGCATGCCAAATGCCTTTTTAAATACCCTGTCTGTGATGCAAAATTCAAAGAATTATGCACCTGAACCCCTAGTACCATTAATTGGGGAAGCCCTACAGTTGTCTGTTGTACTAAAATGCAATATCTTGCCTCTGTCCAGATTGAACTCCATCTGTCATTTTTCAGCCAATTGTCCCATTTGATTAAAATCCCTTTGTAATCTTAAAAAGCCTTCACTGTCTACTTTTCCACCAATTTTGGTGTTGTCTACAAACTTACTAACAATGCCTTCTATATTCTCATCCAAATCACACATGAATGACAAATGAAACAGGTCCCAGAACCTTCTTACCACATAAAATGCAAAAGATTCAAAGACAGTATTAGAATTTTCACAACTATTTCCTAACATTAATCACAGCTTTTCCGGCCTTCCATTACACTGGATGCTTTATCTACCAAGTAAATGCAGTAAAATTGGCAAATACCAACTTTCTTACATCAGGAAATTTTAGCTCTCATCTGCCCCCAAACATGCCTTTGTTTGTTGGTGTTGAGAAATAATACTTTCACTGCATTTTTCACAAGCTGTCTGTTGCAAGTGCAGATGAACTCAAAACGTTCCAGTCATAAATTATGCAATTGTAAACTGGTTCAGCAGAAACAGGGTTGAAACTAAGTCAACTAGCATTTGGTAAATAATGATTCTATGTTAATTCCATCGACTAAACTTGTATATTGGCTCCAAATTCCGTTTTGGCCATTTATATTTCTTAATATCGAGAAAAAAGAAATGTTCTCCCTTTACAAGCCTCTTGTGCTCAATTTGCAAACTTACTTCCCAGTGCTTCAGCAAATTAGCCTCAGCTTCTTTGCTTCTACCTCAGCTTCTATCCAATAGAAAATTTCAAGGATTGATGACACCCCATCATAAATTTACAGATTACAGCTGGGACAGCCTGCTTAAAAAGGTGTTAAAACTAACATTTTGAATTCCCAAAAGTTTGATTTATTAATTCCATGCTTAATGATTTAATGGAAATCAAATTCACTACTTTGTGGAATACCTCCATTCAGGTTACGTGACCGTTAACTTCTTGTCAATTGCCGTTTTAATTCTTGACCTCACTGTTACTTTACACTTTTTGACCAACTCTCCAGCATCTGCAGTCCTCACTTGCACTTTACATTACCAACTTTTCACAAACATATCCACCGCTCCCATTTCTTCTAATAGAAGCTACTGGTAATGATTCATTCTTGTCTACTGTAGCTCCTGCAAACCCATCTTTGGCTTCTTTTTCTTGTCCTATACTCCGTATTTGCCTTGCACAATTTTCCCTTTGACCAATTAATTTGTCTTCCAATCTAAAGCAAACTTCTATATTGTACTTTGCTCCCTTTGTCGCTGTCTAAAATTTGTACTGGCTTAACATATTCAGACTTGAAATGTTATCTCTTTCTCTCTCCAGATGCTTTCTGTTCTGTATCATTTTCTATCATTCTAATCATTTTCTGTTCTGATTTGTATTTCCAAATTCCATAGTATTTGCTTAATCGTTGACTTTAACCTTCTATTTCATGGCCAGCATTTGTCAACTACCCTAAGTGCCCTAAGAAAGTGATTGCAAACGATGTTCCTGAACTACTGCAATCCACTTGGTACAGGAACACCCATGTGCTATTGGGAAGGGAGGTCCAGCATTTCGGTGAGTGAACTTGCAAGAACAGCAAAACCTGTCAAGTCAGGCTGATCTGTGGCTTGGAAGAAAGCTTGCAGATGATGATGTTCACATGACTCTATTGCCTTTGTCCTTCTATGTGGAAAAGATCATGTTTGAAAGGAGCTACAAAAGGAGGAATTGGTGAGATGTTGCCATGGCGTTTACTTATCGTATACACTGCTTCCACTGTGTGTGGTGGTGAAGGGAGTAAATGTTTAAGTTGATGGACAGTGGGCTAATCAAACAGGCTACGTTGTGCCAAGTTTTTTGTATATTGTTGGAGTTGCACTCATTTTGGCTAGTGGTTAGCACATCATCACATTGCTTATTATCCCCTTTTTGATGGTGGATAGACTTCAGGGAATAAGAGGCAAGTTACTCGCTACAGAATTCCCAGACTCTGACATTCTCTTGTAGCTACAATATTTACAGATTTTCTAGATTCTAATTAAGATTCTGATCAATGATAACTTCCAGGTTGTTATTCTTCAAATTATTGCTATTTGAGGAGACCACTTTCTCATATCTGCGTCACAACAGAAATAACCATTTAGTATATTAATGATTGCTTGTTCACTCCACTGAAAATCTTTTTTTAGTCCGTTTCAGCCGCAATGCACTGCATATGTCTTTTGCCTCTTCCTACTGTTCGAGAGCTTGCATATTATTGCTTTATCCCTTCACTTTGCCCAGTGTGATTTATACAAAATTTTCCTCCATTATTTCATTCACAAAAAAAGAATTAACCTACAATGGGTCATGAATCACATGTCACATCTATACTTGTGAATTTAGCTAACAAAGTGCCTGTAGCCAAAAGACTGACAAAGCAGCAGCAGTTTTTTTAAAGACACACTACATTATTTTACATGGAAATGAAGTAAGACTAGTAAGTTATAGTCTTAAAGATGTACAGCATGGAAACAGACCCTTCGGCCCATCTGGTCCACGCTGGCCAGATATCCTAAATTAATTTAGTTCCTTTGAGCATGTGACCCATATCCCTCTAAACCCTTACTATTCATGTACCCATTCAGATGCCTTTTAAATATTGGGTAATTATAGCAACCTCCACCACTTCCTGTGGCAGCTTATTCTATACACACACCACGCTCTGTGAGAAAAGGTTGCCCCTTATGTCCCTCTTAAATCTTTCCCTTCCACCTTAGACCTATGCCCTCTAGTTCTGGACTCCCCCACCCCAGAGAAAAGACTTCAGCTGTTCAACCTATCCATGCTCCTCACGATTTAGCAAACCTCTATAAGGTCACCCCTCAACCTCTGACATTTGACAGAAAATACCCAAGCCTGTTCAGCATCTCCCTATAGCTCAAACCCTCCAACTCTGGCAACATCCTTGTACGTTTTTTCTGAATCCTTTCAGGTTTCACAACATCCTGCCTCTAGTAGGGAGACTCAAAATGACGCAGTATTCCAACAGTGGCCTAACCACTATTGTATAAGGCCACAAAATGACCTCCCAACTCCCCTACTCAATGCACTGACCAATTAAGGAAGGCATACTAAATGCCTTCTTCACAACAAAAACAGAAGTGGCTGGAAAAGTTCAGCAGGCCTGGCAGCATCTATGAAGAGAAACCAAAGTTAATGTTTCGGATCCAATGACTCTTCCTCCGACCCTTTGGAATGGAGTAGAATCCCTGCAGCGTGGAAACAGGCTCTTCAATCCTACAAGTCCTCACTGACCCTCCAAAGAATATCCCACCCAAACGTATTCCTCTACATTTACCCCTAACCTACACATCCCTGGACACAATGGACAATTTAGCATCGCCAATTCATCAAACCTGCACATCTCTGGATTGTGCGAAGAAACCGGAGCACCCAGATGAAAACCACAGAGACCTGGGAAGAACGTGCAAACTCTACACAGACAGTCACCAGAGGCTGTAAATGAACCCAGGTCCCTGGTGTTGTGAAGCCGCTGTGCTAACCACTGAGCCACTCTGCCATTTCTTCTTCTCCTTCTTCTTTACTACCCTGTGTCTCTACTTTGAAGGAACTATGAACCTGCACTCCTAGATCTCCTTGTGTAGCAATACTCCCCAGGGCCTGACCTTTAAGTATGTAAGTCCTGCCCTGATTTGCATTCCCAAAAGGCAGCACCTCGTACTCGTCTGAATTAAACTCCATCTGCCACTCCTCAGGCCACTGGCCCATCTGATCAAGGTCCCATTGAAAGTTATTACATTAAAAGTAGAAAGTCAACTTGAGTGATTCCTTATATAACGATAATCAAATAAAATTGCAAAAAAACTTTAAGAAAGTACTTCTGAAAAATGCTGCACCCAAACTTGCAAATACACAAAATAAAATTCTTCCCCAAAGGCTCCTACTCACACTCATTGCAATGATTTTGCTTTGTTCTTACGAACAAAACTTTGAATAAGAAACTCAATTTCAAAACAATATTTTTGGATTTTACCAAACAAGGAAGAACAGTTAATTCTAAAACAATAGCTTAAAGTTAACCAAAAACACATAAGCAAACAGAACATTAGGAAAAAAGGATGAAGGTAATTTTATGCAAAACCTATCATAGTGAATGCATTCCTGCTTAAGCACAGTCATAAACTTATTAATTTAGCACTTATAATGAAACCTCTCAAGGGACTTCACAGTAGTAGTACAGTACATGTGACACAATAATATAGGAGGTTTTTTTAAGATCAGATTGCTTAGCCACTCTGAACTCACTCGTGAGGTGGAGGAGAAAAAGTAAAAACCTAAAGTTTCACAGTGAGTAAATCTACTTCAAACCTGATGTTTCAGATAAATCTATTCCAATAAAATAATGCATTTGTTTTTATCCATTCCCAACTTTATCAGGAGTAAAACATAAATGATTAAAAGATTGACCAAACAGTTAGTGCTAAAAAAGAGAGCGAGGTGGAGAGGTGCAGAGAGGAAATTCCAGAGTTTTGTGGAGCAATTAAGAAAAAGAATGCATGAGGGGCTTGGAACTGAGGAATACAGGTATTTCACAAGGTAGTTATTTTGGAGCTTGCGGAGATAGAGAAGGGCATGGTGATAGAAAACAAGCATGAGAACTTTAAAAATCAAGATGCAGATTGCCTGGGAGTCATATTCTCCAGCAGGTACAGAGGTGATAGGGGAGTAGGTCTTGCTGCAAATTAAAATATAGGTTTATGACCTCAAGTTTACAATGTAGGCGTGCAATCAAATAGTCAAATCTAGAAGCAATGAAAGCATGGATAAGAGTTTCAGCAGCAGGTGAGTTAAGACATGGGCAAAGTCAAGTGATATTATGAAGATGAAAACAGGCAGTACTGTAAAAAAACACAAATGAAATCAGAAATTAATCTCAGGATTAAATAAATTCATGAACAGACTAGATTAGATTAGACTACTTACAGTGTGGAAACAGGCCTTTCGGCCCAGCAAGACCACACCGACCTGCCGAAGCGCAACCCACCCAGACCCATTCTCCTACATTTACCCCTGCCCCCTAACACTACGGGCAATTTAGCATGGCCAATTCACCTAATCTGCACATTTTTGGACTGTGGGAGGAAACAGGAGCACCCAGAGGAAAGCCACGCAGACACGGGGAGAATGTGCAAACTCCACAGGAACTGAACCAGAGTTTCTGGCACTGTGAGGAAGCAGTGCTAACCACTGTGCCACCATGCCACCCACAGACTAGCTTAACTCTAAACTGCTACTAGGGAAGGTATGGAAGTAGTAGTGTGGGTATGGGTGTGTGGAATGGGTACAGAAAATAAAGGCTTCAGTGTCACACAGCTCGTCTCTTTTTTTTCCCTAAAAGGTGGTCCTTAGCTCAAGGATACTCTTGTCCTTGATATTTTTCAGAGGTGCAATAAAGCAGGCCAGGCTTCGATTAGTCTGGTTTGGTAGACATGAAAAGACATTTGAGGGGTCTTTTGTTTATATGTAAGCAGATGAGACTTCAGGCCAAAGTGGTTATGTTTTAGAAGTGACCTGTATAATGAAAGAGGAGTGGTCAGCTCTCTCGCTGAGCAGTTTAGTTCAGTTCTGAACTGGTTGGGATTTCAACAGTGAGCTATGTGGAAACTCTCTCTCTCTTCAACTTCAACCTGGAAGCATGTGTTCCATTTCTACTGGTTTTTAAAAGGACTTTGTTTATTGAGACTGAAGTGAATATTCAGAACAACATAATTAAGTCTAGTTTGGATAGACTGAGTTCTGTGGGGGTTCTTTATTCTGTTCTTTGTGTTTCATTGTGTAATTTTGTGAATAGATTTTTGTCTGTTTGAAACCTAGTAGTCACCTTGCTAACTCAATCCAATAATTTTCACTGTACACTTACCCAAAACAAACTGCGAAGTTATGGTCCGGGCTGCCTGCTTAAGAATGTTGAGTGGTCTGGCCTAGTCCATAACATCAGTGTTACCAATATTTAACTGGGAAAATTTATGCCTATCCAACACTGGATGTTGGAGAAGCAAATTGATAATTTAGCAACGACAAAGGAGTTAAGAAAAGTGTTAGGTGTTAAGTGGTATCAGCATTCATGCTCAAACTATAATTTTGGATGATATCACCAAGAGGTAGCGTGGAAATTAGAAATAGATAGGGAATATTGAGAAATACAGCAGCAATGTATATACAGATAGTTTTGAGACTTAGACTAAATAATCCTTTTTTGCTGATAGATTGAGGAATAAACATTGGCTGGAACATCAGGTAAACTCCACTTCTCTTCTTTAAATATTCACATTTTTATATTTGATCTGATGGGAAGGCAAAAAGCTCCAACTGGAACAATCGCCTTAGTTCAGTGGGAACCCAATATTATATGCTCAAGCTCCTGAAGCTGGACTTGAACTCAGAACAATGACTTCGTGGGAGCATGTTATCACTGGGCTAATCTTGACAACCCTGATTAAAATTAATAGAAAATCTAAGGGAGACACATATGAAGAGAAAATGAGACAGTAGTGCCAAGAATGGTATTGAAATAGCTAATAATGAAATTGCAAGAGACTAATGGTCTTTTTAAAATCAAAAATCAACATGTCTAACAACTTTAAAGCCAGGGAAACAAACAAACATAAGGTCCCTGGAGACAATTGATAGAAGTAACAAAACTAATCTATTGCATCACAGCAGAGTTGTAAAGGGAGACTAAAGAATCATAGGCATAAAAGTTAGGCATTGCTTTGCAACTTTTTCAAGTGGAAACAGGGACAACGACCATTCCTCATGACTATATCCCATTCTTTAAAGATGCCTGAAACATATCCAACCCCACACTGAGTTCGGCAATTTTTCAGGTGTTTCTGGCAGGCAGTGAAAACAGATGTGAGACTCCTTCTGTCTCCTGATAAGTCTATTGCCATTTTGGAACAACTTCCTGAAGTTTATACAGCTGTGTGCGCAACAAATGCAACCATTCAGATGAGCAAGTGAGGGACCCGGTGGTCAAATTGCAATGCATCCTCGGGCGGAACTGTTCAAGTGCAATGACTGCTCCTGTGCCAAATTCTATTGGAATAACAGCGAAATGGATTTCAATCCCAAAGGCTTTTTAGCTTTGAGGTGAAGATGAAGCAACAACTGAATTGGCAAAGTATGGAAAACAAATATATAAAAACATTTCATATGAAATTGAGAATACGAAGGACAGAATCCTGGTTGAAATGACTAAAAATAAGAATTAAATTTAGGACCAATGTCTGCTTCTTATACACAGGTTGATCAATAACTTCGAACTATCAGAGTAAAGATGAAAGCTTCGGTGAATTGAAATACAGTGGGATGTTGCAAATGGCAGCTGCATAAACTAATATCATAAATCAAAGAATCCCTACAGTGCAGACCTTAATTTTAATTATCTTGCGACCAAACTCAATCCCTCGATTTGCCCTGTCCAGCTCATCAAACTGACTCCCAATGAATCACCAAACCTCCATTCATTTTGCTACTACATCTTTCCTTAATATTTCCCTTGTTAATTTACTTTGAAATCACGTTCAGGTGCTTTTGGTGGAATTATAGTCACTAAGGTCTATTGTGTGTATATAGTAGTCTATTCTTGGCAGTACAGACTCAATGGGCTGAAGGGCTTCTACGTACTGTATGATTCTACTGTAACTTTTTCTTGAAATTAGAAGCCCATGCAGTACCAGACTTCTTCAAATTAATTACAAAGCAATGCATTTGAAAATAAATTTGATCATTTTAATTAACTTTCATCCAAGCAAATACCTGTTTTAACTCAATGCACACAGAAGCTTCAAAAATTAAACATGATGATTAAGAAATAATGGCTGATGAAATTAAGCTATATAAAAAAAAGCAAATTGGGGTTAGTGATTTTTGCGAGTAATTGGGACTTGAAACTTGAACTTGGTTTCTTTTTCCACAGATCCTGCCAGACCCATCTGAAACCTTCCAGTACTTTTTTTTTTCTTTTTAGGCGAGACCGCATAGCATGTTTAAACAAGTTGAAACAGTTCAAAGCTGAAAGATGATGTAAACACAAACACTCTTTTGAAGTTGAATGTGTTAACTGAACATACAGCTACTTCTTTCATGAGACAGAGAAATCAGGAGGCTAACACAGCCATTAAAGAACTTGCGACTCACCAGAAATTTGACTGGGTAGCAAGATTATGAGTTCTAATTTCTTCTTTACCCCAAATAAAGGTATCTACCTTCGTGCAGTGTCTCAAAGCGAAATGTATTCATGCAGAATTTAGAATAGAATTTCAAAGTCAAAATCTATCCTTGATTTCAGATTTATTAAATTATTCTACAGCTAATTTTCATTCTGTTGAATCATTTTAGTCCTGGTTTCTGGCTCATTTTTTTCATTTAGAAAAACCAATAACAAGTATGACAAAACCTTGTTTATCCAGCCACTGATATACTTTCAAAAATGGAGTTCAGGCAGAAGAGTTAACCTTCAGTACAGTCGAGACAAGTTATTTGAATAACTAAGGAACTTATTTGATTGAGATCTGTTTCTATTTAAAAAGGGAAGACAACCTTTTCGAAAAAAAATGCCACACTGTCCGAAATGTGTCCCAGTGGTTATGTTTTCAGCGAACTGAGTGCTCCAAGTCTAAAGGCTGATGAACCCATTTGAAAACAAGGAGGGCAATTAGTTGATCAGTTAACAGTAGCTTTGGGAACTCAATCCTATCTAAATAACTAAATTAATTATGATATAACTTAAGAGCACTTAGTCAAAATGATTTGTTAATTTCAGGAGTGCTAAGATTGGCTTGTCTCTCCACAGAAGTGTGGTTAAGATCCACTTACATTTACTGGAAAGTGAGTGTACAGGGACAGGACACAGATTTAATTAATTATGGCAAACATGGTTAATAATCGACAGTTTAGCACTTTCGAGTTTTCGTCTCAAAGCATGGAAACAGACCCTTCAGTCCAACTCATCCATACTGACCAGTTTCCCAATCTAAACCAGTTTCACTTGCCTGCATTTAGTCCATAACACTCTAAACCTTTCCTATTCATACACCTGTCCTAATGTCTTTAAAATGTGGTAACTGTACCTACATCTACCATTTCCTCTGGCAGTTCATTCAACTAACCTCTGTGAAAAAGGTGTCACTCAGATCCCTTTTAAATCTTTCTCCAACCACCTTAAAAATATGCCAAGTGAAAGTACTGCAGATGCTGGTGAGTAGAGTCAAGAGTGTGGTGCTGGAAAAGTATAGCAGGTCAGACAGCATCTGAGGAGCAGGAAAATCAACGCTGCGGGCACAGGCTCTTCATCAAGTATGAGGCTAACAGCCTCTAGGGTGGAGAGATAAATGGGAGGGGAGTGGAGCTGGGCGGAAGGTAGTTGAGAGTGCAATAGGTGGATGGAAATGGGGGTAAAGTTGATAGGTAGGAAGGAAAATGGACAAATGGGACAGGTCACAAGGATGGTGCTGAGCTGGAAGGTTGGAACTGGGGAAAGGTGGGGGTTGGGGGAAAGAGGGGAAATGAGGAAACTGGTGAAATCCACATTGATGTCATGGGGTTGGAGGGTCCCGAAGCGGAGGATGAGGTGTTTTTCCTCCAGGCATCGGGTGGTGAGGTAGCGGTGATGGAGGCGGCCCAGGACCTCATGGCCTCGGCAGAATTGAAATGTTTGGCCACGGAGGGAGGGGGGGTTGGTTGGTGCAGGTGTTCTCCAAAGTGCTCCGAGAGTAGGCGTCCTGTCTCCCCAATGTCGAGGACACTGCATCGAGAGCGACAGATACAATAAATGACGCGTGCGGAAGTACAGGTGAAACTCTGATGGATGTGAAAGGCAACTTTGGGGACTTCGATGGAGGTGAGGGGGGAGGTATGGGTGTAGGTTTTGCAATTCGTGCGGTGGCAGGGGAAGGGTCTGGAAGGGGAAGGTGGGTTGTTGGCAGGGCGTGGACCTGACAAGGTAGTCATAGAGGGACTGGACTTTATGGAAAGCAGATAGGGATGGGTAAGGAAATGTATCTCTGGCGGTGTGGTTCATTTGTAGATGGCAGAAACGGCGGAGGATGATGCCATGTATACGGAAGTTGGTGGGGTGGAAGGTGACGACCGGGGAGTCCTGTCCTTGTTTGCAGTTGTAGGGGTGAGGTTCGAGGGCGGAGGTGAGAGGTTCGAGGGCGGAGGTGCGGGAAGTGCATGAGATGCGCTGGAGGGCATCAACCACCTGGGTGGGGAAATTGCAGTCTTTAAAGGAGGCTGCCATCTGGTGTGTTCTGTGAGAATTGATCCTCCTGGGAGCAGATGCAGCAGAGGCATTGGGAATAAGGGATAGCATTTTTCCAGGAGGCAGGGTAGGAGGAGGTGTAAGCCAGGGAGCTGTGGGAGTCGCTGGGTTTGTAGAAAATGTCAGTGTTGAGTTGGTCACCGTTGACAGAGATGGAGGGGTCCAGGAAGGGGAGAGAGGTGCCAGAGATGGTTCAGGTGAATTTGAGGTTGGGGTGGAATGTGTTGGTGAAGTTAATGAACTGTTTAACCTACTCGCGGGAGCACGAGGTGATGCCGATGCAGTCATCGATGTAGCAAAGGAAAAGGTGGGGGAGTGGTGTTGGTGTAACTACAGAAGAAAGATTGTTCCATGCAGCCGACAAAGAGACAGGCATAGCAGGGGCCCATGGAGCAAGTGGGAGGATTCGAAGGAGAAATTGTGGAGGTCAGGACCAGTTCAGCCAAACGAATAAGTGTCAGTGGAAAGGTACTGGTTCAAACGTCAGGAGAGGAAGAAACGGGGGTTTAGAAGCCCTGGTCATGGCGGATGGAGGTGTTTAGGGGCTGCATGTCCATGGTGAAGATGAGGCATTGGAGACCAGGGAAATGCAAGTCTTGGAGGAGCTGGACAGCGTGGGTGGTGTCCAAACATATGCGGCAAGTTCCTGGACTGGGGGATTGGACAGTATCAAGGTTCATGGAGAGGAATTTACTGGGGCAGGAGTGGGCTGAGACGATAGGTCACCAAGGTAGTCAGCTTTTGTGTGGATCTGGCAGTAGGAGATGGTGTCTTCAAGTTGGCGCCTGGCTTCAGCGATGTAGAGGTCAGTGTGCCAAACAACCTCTGCAACCCCCCCTCCCCACCCCACCCCCATCCCATATGCGCAGGTTTGATGGTGAGGTTGGAGTTGGAGCAGAGGGTGTGGAGGACTGAGTGTTGCGAGGGAGAAAGGTTTGAGGGGGTGGACAGGTTGAGGCAGTCAATGCCTCTAGTTTTTGAACTTGTCCACTCTAAGGAAAAACCATTGCTATTCACCTTATACAGATCCCTTAGAGATTCCATAAACCTCTATAAGGCCACCATTCAACCTCCGAAGCTCCAGTGAAAAATGTCCCAGTCGACCTAGCATCTCCTTATACCTCAAACCCTCCAGTCCCGGCAACATCTTCATAAATGCTTTATGAACCCTCTCCAATTTACTAGTTTAACTTACTGACCAGATTCACCAATGAACAACAGTAACTTGAGAATAGGTGTTCATTATGCTAGTGACCCCCTCTTCTGCATGAATAAATATTGCAGGAGAGAAGGAGGATGAAAGACCAAAAAATTTTTTCTGCACATTTTTATTATATGGTGTTATTAATTATTTCTGACATTTAAGTCTATATGATACCTGCAAGGGTGTGTATGCACAGTCAACAGGGAGGGGAAGAGTGAGTGTGGTAAAACAGGTCTTAGGTGGGAAACTAAATGATGACACGAAACAATTGTCCAATTCAAACACTCAATGCATTTACTCTGGTATAATTCCTGCAGATTGTAAGGTGGAAAATGTAATTACTTAAAAGGAGGGGAAGTGAAAACAGGAAGCTACAGATCTGTCGTGTAACTGTCAATTGTAGAGAAAATAAAGAATATGATAACAGGAAACTTAGAAAATAATGGAAGCATTGGGCAGAGGTACATGGATTTTTGAAAGGGAAATAAAGTGTTTGGTCAAGATTGCAAGATTGAAAAACTTGAGTTTCTTGAGAATGTAATGAGCCAAATAGGTAAGGGAGAACTAGTGGATGTGGAAAAATTAGACTTTCAGAATGTTTGTGATACGGAGCTAATAATAACATCAGTATGGAGCAAGTTTTGAAGACAACATTGCAAGTTGCTGCTGTATATCCTGTACATTATACACAGTGAAGTCAGAATGTGCAGTGTTGGAGTAGAAGACATATCCAGTAATGTGGTGGATGGGCCACTCAAGTTAACTTGCTTCACCCATCCATGCAAGAGAAAATTATGCTATCTTACAGCTTACTTGTACCTTGTACATGAAAGAAATATTTTGTCAAGTATGGAACTAAGCCACTTTCCACAAATAACCTATTCCTCTGATAACCCTACTAGCCAAGGCAGTTATGTGGTTGACTTTCTGGTCAGTGGCAGATGCCCCCAAGATGTTGACTGTGAAAGATTTAAAATTATATATTGCTTGGTCAAGATTTTTTAACACTTATGTGGCGTTAATGCTAATGTAAATTATCAGCACAGTTATGGGGACTTGTAGTATGCAAACATGTCTGAGGAATTGAGTGTAAAGCTCACCAGCGCTCACTCAGCATTGAATGGCCTCAATTTTCATCTGACAAAATAGTAAAGATCAACAAAGCCGCTGAAGTGCGTTGGGCCAAGTAATCATGTGTGTCAATTCACATGACAATGTGTCTGGTGTGAAACGGCCGCCACATACCACAAAGAACCAACTTTTACTTTGTGCTTGGTGTGATTCAGGAACTGGTCAACAAAAGAGGGTTATTGGAGTGAATGATTGTGGAAGCAGTTTTGGACGCAAACAGGAGATGGTTCTTCAGGCTAAGTCATAGATAGGAGATTCCGATGGGAAAAAACTGTGGTGGAGACTCTAAGTTCCTGTCAAGAACAGCACACCTTGACTTCCTTGGGAAAGTTCTTCAGTGAAATTGTTAGAAATTGATGTCTCTTGCAGGATCTCAAATAGACAAGCTGAGACAAGTCCACTGTGATTTTCCAGAGTCTATACAAAAGATTTTCAGTGACTTTTGCTGCAGTGAAGAGTCAATGTGGCTATGTCTATCACAGAAGTATTCTTCAAAAGTAGGGCACTTTTTTGATGCTTTGCCACTGTTAAAGATGATTAACTTGGAGGTGATGTCATTGATTAGATTGGAATAGATTTAAAAATTGGCACTAAAAAGGCACTTAAAATGGTCATTGGATAAACATATGAAGAAAATGAAATAGTATCGGATAGAATTCTGTGAGCATGATCTTAACCTCCAAAACCACCTGAAGGAATGGCGCTTCAAAAGCTAGTGCTTCCACATAAACCTGTTGGACTATAACCTAGTGTTGAGTGATTTTTAACTTAGGCTTCAGATTGGTTCTACAGGTCAGCGCAACATAGAGGGCTGAAGGGCCTGTACTGCACTGTAATGTTCTATGTTCAAAATTGTTCAAGTATTGGTTCAAATTCTGAGCCAGAAGGAAGACGACTATAATCCAGATAACATGTTACTTATGAAAGCCAGAATTCACATGAAAAAGTGTGTAAAAAATTTGAACGCAAAACAGAGATGAAGTAAAACACAAAAAGGCAAAAACTTCAAATAAAATTTCAAACAGACCAGGAAACCAGAAAATTTGAACCAGACAGAAAAAAAAAACTTTGAGATGTAAATAAGGAATGGGAAGGAAATTTCACAATAATGTATCAGGAGCTGGGACGTCATGTTGCAGCTGTACACTGTACTGGTTGGGCCACCACTTTTAGAACACTATGCAACTCTCACCACCCTGTTATAGGAAGGATGTTGTGAAGCTTGACAGGGTTCAGACAAGATTTACAAGGATGCTGCCAGAGTTGGAGAATTTGAGCTATAAGGAAGAGGCTGAATAGGCTGGGGCCATTTTCCCTGGACTGTCAGAAGCTGATGGGTGACCTTAGAGGTTTACAAAATCATGAGGGGCATGGATAGAGTAAATAGACAAAGTCTTTTTTCCTGGTGGGAGGAGTTCAAAACTACAGAATGTAGGTTTAAGGGGAGAAAGAAAGACTTAAAAGGGAAATAAGGGGTAACTTTTTCACGTAGAGGGTGGCGCATGTGTGGAATGAGCTGCCAGATGAAGTTGTAGAGGCTGGTACAATTACAACATTTAAAAACCATCTGGATGGCTACATGAATGGGAAGGGTTTAGAGGGATATGGGAGACAAACAGGAGAACAATTATCTAGGATACCTGGTCAGGATGGGCAAATTGGACCGAGGGGTCTGTTTTTGTGCTGTACATCTGACTCTGTGGTGACATGCATGTCTGGGACAGGTGGGTCTTGAGCCTGAACCTTGCTAGCCCATAGGTAGGGATATGACCACTGCACTCGTGTCTGCGTGGGTTTCCTCCGGGTGCTCTGGTTTCCTCCCAGAGTCCAAAGATGTGCAGGTTAGGTGAACTGGCCATGCTAAATTGCCTGTAGTGTTAGGTGTAGGGGTAAATGTAAGGGAATGGGTCTGGGTGAGTTGCTCTTCGGAGGGTCAGTGTGGACTTGTTGGGTCGAAGGGCCTGTTTCTACAATGTAGGTAATCTCACCTAATCTAATTTAAACAGCCCTCAAAGATGACCACAAGGGATGAACTCAGATTTCTTCAGTTTCCTCATTTCCCCTCTCCCCACCTTGTCTCAGTCAAATCCCTCGAACTCAGCACCGTCTTCCTAACCTGCAATCTTCTTCCTGACCTCTCCACCCCCACCCTACTCCAGTCTATCACCCTCACCTTGACCTCCTTCCACCTATGGCATTTCCAACGCCCTTCCCCCAAGTCCCTCCTCCCTACCTTTTACCTTAGCCTGCTGGACACACTTTCCTCATTCCTGAAGAAGGGCTTATGCCCGAAATGTCGATTCTCCTGTTCCTTGGATGCTGCCTGACCTGCTGCGCTTTTCCAGCAACACATTTTCAGCTCTGATCTCCAGCATCTGCAGTCCTCACTTTCTCCTCGAAGATTTTAACCTACTGCGAATCCTCTTGCAAGGATGCCTTCCTTGAAGAAGCTCTCTTCCTCCCTCGACAAGGATTTCAGTGAGTCCCTCTCTCACTGCACACCCCAGGTCATCTCCTCTGCACAGAAGCTCTTCAGCCACGTTCTCAAACAGACTCGCTACCACAGCCACATCTCCTTCCTCAGCACCTACCTACAGAACCGACTGATCCCGCACGGACTCCGGACTACGTTCCGACCAACAAAATTTGGACCCAACCAGGACAACCAGTACAGACAACAAATCCGAAGCCTCCAGCAACAGACCTCCCACCAGATCCACCGCTCCACGCTTGCAGCCATGCGCCGCAACCTACATTCCCTGCAATTAGACCTACCCCAGCTCAGGACAAACACTCTCACAGACAAGCAAAGGACCTCGACTGTTCTTCATCCATAGAAGAATCCATACACTAAACAAACATTTCTTCCTAGCCATATCGAAAATTAAAGACAGTAAGTACCAAAAACTTTCATGTACTTACCCCCACACTCTGGGTTCCTCAACTGATCCAGAATCTTCCATCGGCCTCCGAAATCAGTCTGGCACCATTAACCACGCGGCCGCTACAGCGCCCACGGCAACAACCGCCGCCACGGACCATGACGTCACTTCCGCCCCCACCGACCTCGCAGCCTCCGCAATCGCCGCCCAGACAACCACCTCCACGATCACCGCCCAGACAACCGCCTCCACGATTGCCAGGAAGACCATCGCCGACAGATTCGCAACCTCCGCGGCTATCGGGAATAACACTGTTTCTGTCGTCGCCACAGCCACTTCCGCCCCCAGTGACATCACTAAACTGCACGACCACAATGCTGCATGTGTCTCCGCCCCCACGCCAATCTCCGTCACCATACCTAACTCCACCCCACGCCGATCTCCGTCACCACACCCAACCTCGCCCCCATGCCGATCTCCGTACCTGCCCCCATGCCCAACCCCACCCCCACACCCAGCTCCAGCCCTGCCATGTTTTCACCATACCTCCAGAACTACCCCTCTGAGGATAAAAGATCAGCCCTCAGCAGAGGCCTCACCTTCATTCCCCTACGCTCACAGATTAACGAGTTCAACATGCGGCGTGACATCGAAGAATTCTTCCACCACCTTCGCCTCCGTGCCTACTTCTTCAACCAAGATTCTCGCCCACCCTCGGACGACCCCTTCTCCCGCCTCCAACACACCCCATCCACCTGGACACCCAGTGCTGGCCTCTTACCCACCCTCAATCTCTTCATAGCCAACTACTGCCACGACATTAACCGCTTCAACTTCTCCATGCCTCTTACCCACTCCAACCTCTCACCCTCTGAACGTGCAGCCCTCCACTCCCTCTGTTTCAACCCCAACCTCACCATCAAACCGGCAGACAAGGGAGGCGCAGCAGTAGTTTGGCGCACCGACCTTTAAAACGCTGAGGCTAAACGCCAGGTTGGTTGGTCCGGGTGTCCCAGAGGTGTTCTCTGAAACGTTCCGGATGGTCTGGGAGAGGATGATTTCTGGATGGTCTGGGAGATGATGCCAGCTCACAGACACCTCCTCCTACTGCCCCCTTGACCTTGACCCCACCTCCCACCACCAAACCATCATCTCCCTGACCATCCAGAACCTCATCACCTCAGGGGATCTCCCATCCACCGCCTTCAACCTCATAGCCCCACAACCCCGCACTGCCCGTTTCTACCTCCTGCCCATAATCCACAAACCTGACTGCCCCGGCCGACCCATTGTCTCAGCCTGCTCCTGCCCCACCGAACTCATCTCTGCATACCTTGACACAGTCCTGTCCCCCTTAGTCCAAGAACTCCCCATCTACATGTGGGTCACCACCCTCCATGATTTTCACTTCCCCGGTCCCCAACGCCTTATCTTCACCATGGATATCCAGTCCCAGTACACCTCCAGTCCCCCATCACGAAGGACTCAAAGCCCTCCACTTCTTCCTTTCCCGCCGTACCAACCAGTACCCTTCCACTGACACCCTCCTTCGACTGACTGAACTGGTCCTCCCCCTGAACAACTTTTCTTTCCAATCCTCCCATTTCCTCCAAACCAAAGGAGTAGCCATGGGCACCCGCTTGGGCCCCAGCTATGCCTGCCTCTTCAGAGGATATGTGGAACAGTCCATCTTCTGCAGCTGCACTGGCCCCACCCCCCACCTTTTCCTCTGCTACATCGATGACTGTATCGGCGCTGCCTCGTGCTCCCACAAGGAGGTTGAACAGTTCATCCACTTTACCAACACTTCCACCCTGACCTCAAATTCACCTGGACCATCTCAGACTCCTCCATCCCCTTCCTCGAACTTTCCATTTCTATCTCAGGCGACCGAATCAACACAGACATTTACTATAAACCGACAGACAGCTACCTAGACTACACCTCCTCCCACCATGCCCCCTGTAAAAACGCCATCCCATATTCCGAATTCCTTCGTCTCCGCCGCATCTGCTCCCAGGAGGACCAGTTCCAAAACCATACAACCCAGATGGCCTCCTTCTTCAAGGATCGCAATTTCCCTCCAGACATAATCGATGATGCCCTCCACCGCATCTCTTCCACTTCCCGTCCTCCGCCCTTGAGCCCCGCCCCTCCAACTGCCACCAGGACAGAACTCCACTGGTCCTCACCTACCACCCCACCAACCTCCATAGACAGCGTATCATCCGTTGTCATTTCCGCCACCTCCAAATGGACCCCACCACCAGGGATATATTTCCCTCCCCTCCCCTATCAGAGTTCCGAAAAGACCACTCCCTCCGTGACTCCCTCGTCAGGTCCACACCCCCCACCAACCCAACCTTCACTCCCGGCACCTTCCCCTGCACCCGCAAGAAATGAGAAACTTGCGCCCACACCTCCCCCCTTACTTCCCTCCAAGGCCCCAAGGGATACTTCCATATCCGCCACAAATTCACCTGCACCTCCACACACATCATCTATTGCATCCACTGCACCCGATGTGGCCTCCTCTATATCGGGGAGACAGGCCACCTACTTGCGGAACGTTTCAGAGAACACCTCTGGGACACCCGGACCAACCAACCCAACCACCCCGTAAGCCCAACACTTCAACTCCCCCTACACTCCACCAAGGACATGCAGGTCCTTGGACTCCTCCATCGCCAGACCATGGCGACATGATGGTTGGAGGAAGAGCGCCTCATCTTCCTCCTAGGAACCCTCCAACCACAAGGGATGAACTCAGATTTCTCCAGTTTCCTCATTTCCCCTCCCCCCACCTTGTCTCAGTCCCAACCCTCGAACTCAGCACCGCCTTCCTAACCTGCAATCTTTTTCCTGACCTCTCCGCCCCCACCCCACTCCAGCCTATCACTCTCACCTTGACGTCCTTCCACCTATGGCATTCCCAACGCCCCTCCCCCAAGTCCCTCCTCCCTACCTTTTATCTTAGCCTGCTGGCCACACTTTCCTCATTCCTGAAGAAGGGCTGATGCCCGAAACGTCGATTCTCCTGTTCCTTGGATGCTGCCTAACCTGCTGCGCGTTTCCAGCAACACATTTTCAGCTCAAAGATGACTGCCAACTTTCTAAAATAAGAGAAGCTGCTGTCATAGTTGATGGTTACAAGCAATCCCACAAATTCATTTGTGGCAACTAACCTTTGCTTGCTGGTCTGCTGAGAGGTAAAAGATGCAATAATCAAGAGAACACCAAATACAAGGGATATTGCAAAAGTGAGAAGATATAATGGTTGCACTTTAGCAAAGAGAGAATACAGGAGATAGCTATGGTTTGAGGAGACAGGCGTATTACATTTGCCAACAGAATTAAAAGCTAAGCCTGTGGCATTTGTTGGCGAGTCTAGTCTTTCCAGAAAATGCTGCAAATGTGAATGAAGCTTGTGACAAACCTGATACAATGCAACACACTTAGTGTGGGTATAAATTGGAACATAAAAGAATATGGGACTTTATATTGGAGGGTGAAGTTACTCTGTTTTAATCTGGTAAAAGGGCAACAAAGATTGTTATCCTTACAAATAAAATACATGGTCCTGACAATTCCTGATGGAAGCAAAACATATAAATTTCTCATCAGAGCTTACTAAACAAAAGTCTACTGCTATAATACATTGAGAAACTGTCTACTTGTTCTATTATACGGACTGAATTTAAATGGTGTTTTTAGTTCAGCCGTTTTGCTTTTGCTGAAACATAGTTTCAAAATTTCCTTTAAAAAGCTGACCTCACCATGGAATGATGTAGCTGCAGAGCATGTACTGCCAACAAAGGTATCAACAAAATTCATTGATGTGATCAAAGATGAGCAAGTATCAGCAAAATCAGTGGGTTTTGAAAAAATAAAACCATATGGCTGTTTCTAAATCTATTATAGAGAACAATGGCTGAAGTAAGCAGTATCCAAAGAGTCAAAATCTCAGATTCGTAAGGTTGAAAAGACACCGAAACCTCAGTGATAAAAAAAGAATTAAAAAGGGATTAAAATAATATCAAAGCCATTCAAAGCCATCCTGCAGGCAGACCCTAATCCATATGTGGCAAAGCAGAATGCGGCAGTTGAACTCCAGACTGATGGAGGTGAAAAAGACAGTGCAGTGCTTCAAAAGATGATGACTTGCCTGTAACTCACGCCAACAGACTAGAACTTTGTGGAAGTTCTGGAACAGAAATTCAACATCCAAATGACAAAGCAGTTACTATTGCAGGAAAAAAAAAGACTTAAGCAAAATTAATGTTGACAAGCAAAATGAATTCAAAATATTTGTGAACTAGCTAGAAAAAGGAGCATCAGGAAAGTAATGATTGATCATTAAAGTGACCTTATTGAGATTCTACCTAACATTAGATTTGATTCTGTGATTAGACAACATTTGCTGAATAATCCCGAGTGTACAAAGAGTTTGGTTTCAAACAATTTTCATTCTTGGTCAGTGTGATTTTTATTCATTTTTAAAAATTATTTTATTCATTTGTGGACTTGGGTGTCGCTGGTTGGCCAGCGTTGATAGTCCAACCGTATTTGCCCTTGAGACGGTGGTGGCAAGCTGCCTTCTTGAATTGCTGCAATCAATTTGCTGTGGGTTGACCCTCAATGCCGGTAGGGAGAGAATTCCAGGATGTTGGTCCGACTGTGAAGGAACGGCGATATATGTCAAAGTCAGGGTGGTGACTGGCTTGGAGGGAAACTTGCAGGTGGTGTGTCCAAGTCCCTACTGCCCTTATCCTTCTAGATCAAAGTGGTCGTGGGTTTAGAAGCTGCTGTGTAATCATATTCAGTGAATTTCTGCAGTGCATCTTGTAGATAGTACACACTGCTATTACTGAGGACCGGTAGTGTTGGGATTGAATGCTTGTAGATGTGGTGCCAATCAATCGAGTTGCTTTGTCCTGGATGGTGTCAAGCTTCTTCAGTGTTGTTGGAGCTGCACCCATCCAGGCAGTTGGAGAGTATTTCATCACAATCCTGACTTGTACCTTATCGATGGTGAATTAACTTTTGGGTGTTGAGAGAGGAGTTGAGTTACTTGCCATGGTATCCTTCGTCTCTGACCTGCTCTTGTAGCCACTGTGTTTATGTGGTGAGTACAGTTGAGTTTCTGGTCAATGGTAACCCAAGGATGCGTGACAGTGGGGGATTCAGTGACTGTAATACCATTCAATGTCAAGGGGTGGTAGTTAGAGTGTCTCTTATTGGTGATGCTCATTGTTGCATTTGTGTGGCGCAAATGTTACTTGCCACTTGTCAGCCCAAACCTGCATATTGTCCAGATCTTGTTGCATTTGAGCATGGACTGCTTCAGTATCTTAGTCATTGTGAATGGTGCTGAACTGTGCAATCATCAGCGAACTTTCCCACTTCTGACCTTATGACAGAGGGAAGGTCATTGATGAAGCAGCTGAAAATTGTTGCATCATAGACGTGACCCTGAGGGATTCCTGCAGTGAGATCCTAGAGCTGAGATGACTGACCCTCCATAACCACAACCATCTTCTTTTGTGTCAGGTATGACTCCAACCAGTGGAATGTTTGCCCCCGATACTCATTGATTCCAGTTTTTCCAGGGCTCCTTGATTCCACACTTAGTCAAATGTGGCCATGATGTCAAGGGCTGTCACTCTCACTTCACCTCTGGAATTCAGCTCTTTTGTCCAAGTTGGAGCCAAGGTTGTAATGAGATCAGAAGTTGACTGACCCTGGTGAAACCCAAACTGGGGGGTCACTAAGCTGCTGAGCATGTGCTGCTTGATAGCACTGTTGATGCTGAATGGTGCTGAACTGTGCAGTCATCAGCGAACTTTCCCACTTCTGACCTTATGACAGAGGGAAGGTCCCCTTCCATCAGTTTTCTGATGATGGACTGTAGACCCATTGGGCGGTAATTGGTTGGGTTGGATTTGTCCCTGCAAACCTGGGCAACTTTCCACATGGTTGGGTAGATGCCAGTTTTGTAACCTTACTGGATAAGCTTGGCCAGGGGAGCGGCAAGGTCTGGAGCACACGTCTTCAGTACTATTGCTGGAATGTTACCAGAGCTCGTTGCCTTGCAGTATCCAGTGCCTCCAGCCGTTTCTTGATATCACGTGAAGTGAATCGAATCGGCTGGAGGTTGGTTTCTGTGATGCTGGGGACAACTGGAGGAGCCCAAGATGGATCATCCACTCAGCACTTCTGAATGAATATTGATGCAAATACATCAGTCTTATCTTCTGCACTGATGTGCTGGGCTTCTTCATCATTAATGATGGGGATATTTGTTGGAGTTGCCTCTTCCATTGAGTTGTTTAATTGTCCACACCCATTTATGACTGGATGCAGAAGGACTGCACAGCATAGATCTGATCCGATGGTTGTGGGATTGCTTAGCTCTATCACTTGCTGTTTGGCATGCAAAAGTCCTGTTGAGTAGCTTCACCACGTTGACACCTCTTTTCAGGTATACCTGATGTTACTCCTGGCATGCCCTCCTGCACTCTCCATTGAACCAGGATTGATGCCCAGGTTAGATGATCATCATTGAGTGTGGGACATGGGAGACCATGAGTTTGCAGATTGTACTGGAATACATTTCTGCTGCTGTTGATGGCCCACAGCCCCTCATGGATTCGATGTCAAGAACTCCCAGGGCAACTCTCTCCAGACTATTTACCACTGTGCCGGCACCTCTGCTGGGCGTGACCTGCCAGATATGGTAATGGTTGCGTCTGGGGTGTTATCTGTAGGGTGTAATTTGTTAAGAATGACGATGTCAGACTGTTGCTTGACCAGTCTTTGAGACAGCTCTCCCAGTTTCAGTATTCGCCCCCAGATGTTGGTAAGGAGGACTTTGCATGGTCGACACTGCTATTTGTGTTTTTGCCGTTGTCTTTTCCGGTTCCAAGGTCGATGCCAGGTGGTCCGTTCGGTTTCATTTCTTTTTTATATCAATCACGAGAAAGCCATAACTGAGTGGCTTGCTAGGCCATTTCAGAGGGCAGTTGAGTCAACCAGAGTGTTTTGGCTCTGAAGTCACATGTAGGCCAGACCAAGTGATGATGGCAGATTTCCCTCCCTAAAAGGACATGAGTGAACCAGATGGAATTTTCCAAGAATTGACAATGGTTTCATGGTCATCAGTCAACTCTTCGAGTCCTAGAGATGCACAGCACGGAAACAGACCCTTCGGTCCAACCCGTCCATGCTGACCAGATATTCCAACCCAATCTAGTCCCAGCTGCCAGCACCCAGCCCATATCCCTCCAAATCCTTCCTCTTCATATACCCATTCAGATGCCTTTTAAATGTTACAATTATAGTAGCCTCTACCACTTCCTCTGGCAGCTCATTCCATACACATACCACCCTCTGCGTGAAAAAGTTGCCCCTTAGGTCTCTTTTATATCGTTCCCCTCTTACACTAAACCTATGCCCTCTAGTTCTGGACTTCCCGACCCCAGGGAAAAGACTTTGTCTATTTATCCTATCCATGCCCTTCTATAAGGTCACCCCTCAGCTTATAACGCTCCAGGGACAACAGCCCCAGCCTGTTCAACCTCTCCCTGTAGCTCAAATCCTCCAACCCTGACAACATCCTTGTAAATCTTTTCTGAACCCTTTCAGATTTCACAACATCTTTCTGATCGGAAGACCAGAATTGCCTGCAATGTTCCAACAGTGATTGAAGCAATGTCCTGTACAGCTGCAACACGATCTCCCAACTCTTGTATTCATTACTCTGACCAATAAAAAGGAAAGCATACCAAATGCTATCTTCTCTATCTACCTGAGACTCTACTTTCAAATAGTTATGAACATGCACTCCAAGGTCTCTTTGTTCAGCAACATTCCCTCGGACCTTACCATTAAGTGGGCAAGTCCTGGTAAGATTTGCTTTCCTAAAAGGCAATACCTCGTATTTATCTAAATTAAACTCCGCCTGCCATTCCTCAGCCCATTGGGATTTTGATCAGTTGGGCCAATGTATTCTGACGTAACCTTCTTCACAGTCCATTACACCTCCAATTTTGGTGTCACCTGCAAACTTACTAACTGTACCTCTATGCTCACATCCAAATCATTTATATAAATGACGAAAAGTAGCGGACCCAGCACCAATCCTTGTGGCACTCCACTGGTCACAGGTCTCCAGTCTGAAAAACAACCCTCCATCACCACCTTCTGTCTTCGATCTTTGAGCCAGTTCTGTATCTAAATGGCTCGTTCTCCCTGTATTTCACAAGACCTAACCTTGCTAACCAGTCTCCCATGGGGAACCTTGTCAAGTCCCTTACTGAAGTTCATATAGATCACGTCCACCGCTCTACCCTCAATCTTTGTTACTTCTTCAAAAAACTCAATCAAGTTTGGGAGACATGATTTCTTATGCACAAAGCAGTGTTGACTATCCCTAATCAGTCTTTGCCTTTCCAAATATATGTACATCTCATCCCTCAGGATTCCCTCCAACTTGCCACCACCAACATCAGGCTTACTGAGCTATAGTTCCCTGGCTTGTCCTTACCACCTTTCTTAAACAGTGGCACCACATTAGCAAACCTCCAGTCTTCTGGCACCTCACCTGTGACTACCGATGACACAAATATCTCAGGAAGAGGGGCAGAAATCACTTCCCACAGAATTCTAGGGTACACAGAATCCTAGGAATTTATCCACTTTTATCCATTTCAAGACATCCAGCACATCCTCCTCTGTATTACAGACATTTTCCCAAATGTCACCATCTATTTCTCCACATTCTATATCTTCCATTCCCTCTTCCACAACAAATACTGATGCAAAGTACTTATTTAGTATCTCATCCTTTCCTTACAAAGGCAGCCTTGCTGATCCTTGAAGGGCCCTCTTCTCTCCTTATTTACGCTTTTGTCCTTAATATATTTCTAATAACTCTTTGGATTCTCCTTCATTCTATTTGCCAAGGCTATTTCATGTCCCCTTTTTGCCCTCCTGATCTCCCTCTTAAGTATACTCCTACTGTCTTTATATTCTTCTAAGGATTCACTCAATCTATCCTGTCTATACCTGACATATGCTTCCTTCTTTTTTGTAACCAAACCCTCAATTTCTTTAGTCATCTAACATTCCCTATACCTACCAACCTTTCCTTTCACCCTAACAGGAGTATACTTTCTCTGGACTCTCGTTATCTCATTTCTGAAGGCTTCCCATTTTCCAACCGCTCCTTTACCTGCGAACATCTGCCCCCAATCAGCTTTAGAAAGTTCTTGGCTAATACCGTCAAAATTGGCCTCTCTCCAATTTAGAACTTCAACTTTTAGATCTGGTCTATCCTTTTCCATCACTATTTTAAATCTAATAGAATTATGGTCGCTGGCCCCAAAGTGCTCCCTCACTGACACCTCAGTCAGCTGCCATGCCTTATTTCCCAAGAGTAGGTCAGGTTTTGCACCTTCTCTAGTAGGTACATCCACACACTGAATCAGAAAATTTTCTTGTGCACACTTAAATTCCTCCCCATCCAAACCCTTAACAATATGGCAGTTCCAGTTTATGTTTGGAAAGTTAAAATCCCCTGCATAACACCCTATTATTCTCAGAGGTATCCGAGATCTCCTTACAAATTTGTTTATCAATTTCCTTCTGACTATTAGGGGGTCTGTAATACAATCCCAATAAAGGTGATCATCCCTTTCTTATTTCTTTCTTTTACTGAATTCAAATTCCACCATCAGCTGTGGCAGGATTCGAACCCAGGTCCCCAGAACATTATTCTGGTTTTCTGGATTAATAGTCAAGAGATAGTACCACTAATGCACTGCTTCCCTCAGCGATACACAGTAGATTCTAGCTTTGTCAACAGGAAGATCAAGCAAACTCTTATTTCAACTCACCAGAATAGACAACAGTATTCCTTGGTTCATTTCTCAGAGTAGAGCCTTCAGAGTCCACTTGTCTGTTTAAAAGTTAAACAAAACTTGGATGTAAAATTTCAGTTATGATTAACCTAAGATTCTCCATAGCAAGACTTCAATTAATCAGAGTCCACTTGCCAGCCAATTAGCACACTCCTGTATCGTTTCAGTCTGGTCTTGCCTTTTACATTGGGAATTTTTACAAATTGATGTAAATATTACAAATTGCCTGATGAGTGCAAGATGAAAAGTTTCTGAAGTCATACTTTTTTCCAGCCATTTTGAGCAAGAGGAGACGACTGTGTAGTGGAATTGTTATTGGACAAGTAATATCAAGATGCAGGTAATACTCTGGGGATCCAGGTTCAAATCCCACCACAGCAGATGGTGGAAATTGAATTTCAAAAAATCTGGAATGAAAAGACAAATGATTACCCTGGACATGACCAATTTCATCTGTCCCATACCTGTCCTTTAGGGAAGGAATCTAATGCCCTTATCTGGTCTGGCACATCCATGACCTCAGACCTACAACCATATGGCTGACCTTGAAATGCCCTTTGTAATGGCAAACTCGCCACTCAATTGATATCAAACTGCTAAAAAGTCATTTGAAAAATGAAAGAAACCAGGCAGACCATCTCAAACCAAACAAGGCACTGAAATGGCCATCACAAAGTCAGCACATTCGATCCTGCAAAGTCCTTCTTCCTAACATCTGACAGTTTGTGCCAAAACTGGCAGACCTATCCCAAATTCAGAGAAAATAAGGACTGCAGATGCTGGAGAGTCAGAGTTGAAAAGTGAGATGCTGTCCCTTTCCAATGTTACGTTTTTTGACGGTGTCCCCAGATTAGTCAAGTAACACCCTGGCATAGTCACAATTTACAAGTCATGTTCCAGAAAACACAATCTCCATCTGAGCATAAGTAGCAGCACAATGGTATAGAATCCTTGTCCTTACCATCGACTCCAGATTGCATATGGTCTCATGGCATCAAGTCAAACTTGGACAAGGAAACCTCTTGAGTACAACAAACAACCCTGCAGTTGATGAATCAGCACCATTTGGAAAAAGCTGTGGGCACAGAATTGACTGTTACTGGAGGTCTTCAATGTCTATTACCAGGAATGACTCAGCAGCACCCTGCTGACCAAGATGGTCAAGTCCTAAAGGACTAGCACCTGCTGGACTGGGCATGCAACAAGTGGTTAAAGGAACCAACAAGAGGTAAAAACCATACCCAATGTGCCCTCACCAATGTGCCTACTGCAGATGCATCTGTCCATGACAGTGTAAGTATGACTACTGCACAGTCCTTCTGAAGTACCATCTTCACATTAGGTTTTCCCTCCATTGTTTTGTCTGACTCAACCATCATGCTAAATAAATTTCAAATATTAACAACAATTCAAAACTGAGCATTCTTGAGGTGTTGAGTGCCATCTGCAGATGATATGCACTTGAACTTTGTGGCTTGGAAACCTCCCCTCTCAACTGTTCTGCCATTACCATCAAACCAGGGAATCATCCCGGATCCAATGGCAATTGCATCTGTACTTGTCAGCAGCAGCATGAGACACCCCTAAAAATAAGGTGTCAACCTTGAGGGGCTCCAAGACAGGACTACAGGCAGTCCTTGATTTGGCAAATAAACGCTTGTACTTCTGAACATCATCCCATACAGGGGTTTATCAATCTTAAAAGATCCGAAATGTGAACTTGTCTTTATACATATGAATCGCTGTTTTATACTGTCCTGCATTGTGTTTTGTGTACAAATTGCGAACAGACGCAAGAATGAAACTCTTTCATAACCTAGGGACTGTCTGTACTTGTAAACCAACAGATTAAATCAGCACGCAGTCATAAATGGTTCTGGGACAAGCAAGTAACTCGTCGGAGGAGGCGACTCCACAAATACTTCCATCTTTAATGGTAAAGAAGCACCACACATCAGTATGAAGGAAAAAACTAAAGTATTTCGAACAAATTTCAGTGAGACATGCAGAGTGGAGATCCATCTTGGCTTCTCTCGAGGTCTCCCATCATACATGCCAGTTCTCAACCAATGCAATACCCTTCACACGATCACAAGAAACTGCTGACAGCAACTGGATACTGCAAAGGCTATGAGCCCTGAGAACAGTGCTCCAGAATTTGTTGGACTTCTAGTCAAGCTGTTTCAGTACAGCTACAACACTGGCATCATCTTGACAGCGTGACAAGTATGTTCTGTACACGAGATGCTGGAAGAATTCAATGTGATCAATTAATGTTCCATCAGTCTACACCTGAGCATCAGTAAAGTGATGGAAGGGGTCATAAAGAGTCTTATCAAACACTTGTTCATAATAACCTGATCACTAATGCTCAGTTTGGGTACCACCAAGGCCACTGAACACAGCCTTAGTTCAAACATGGACAGAAGAATCAAACTCCAGGCAGGAGGTAACAGTCATCGCCATGAGCAAGGTTAAAAATCACACAACATAGTCCAACAGGGTTATTTGGAAGCACTAGCTTTCGGAGTGCTGCTCCTTCATCAGGTGTTTGTCAAATAAACCTGTTGCATTATAACCTGGTGTTGTGTGATTTTTATCTTTGTACAACCCAGTCTAACACCAGCATCTCCAAATCAAGAACAACAAGACCATAGTTGGCCAAATGTAGCCTCAAAGAGCCAAAGCAAAACTGGAGTAAATGGGAGTCAAGGAGAAAACTCTCCTCTAGTTGGAATCACAAAGAGCACAAAGGAAGATTGTTACAGTTGTTGGAGTTGAGTCATCCCAGCAGTGATTCCTCAGCAGTAGCATCCTAGGCCCAAACATCTTCAGCTGTTTTATCAATAACCTCCCCTCCATTATATGGACACAGTAATCAGTCCTAATGACTGCACAACATGGAGTACCATTTGCATCTCCTCAGATACTGAAGCTGTCCATGTCCAACTACAGCAAGACCATTACAATATCCAGGCTTGACCTCACAACTGCCGAGTAATGTTGCACCACTGAAGTGCCAGACAATGACCATCTCCTCCAAGAGATTATATAACCATTGCCGCTTGACATTCAAAGGCATTGCTGTTGCTGAATGCCCCATTTGAACATCTTGAGGGTTGCCATTAACCAGAAACTCAACTTAACTAACCAAGTAAATACAATGGCTCCAAGAACAGATCAGAGGCTAGGAATCCTGCAGTAAGTAACTCACTTTGACTCCGCAAAGCCTATCCACTACATACAAGTCACATGGAATACTCACCATATGCCTAGATAGGTGCAGCTCAAACAACACAATAAACTTGATACTATCCAGGAAAGAGCAACCCACATGATTGACACTATAATTCATCAGCATTCAGCTTTCCACAAACAATGCACAGTAGCATTAGCACATACCACCTACAATACGCACTGCAGTAATTCACTCCGACTCCTTCAAAAGCAATAATGTTAGCTGTTCAAAGACAGCAAAACCAAAGCTATTTATAACAAGCTCAATTACAAGAACAGTCCATAACACAATATGGATTCAAAAGCCTGAAGTAAACGGTTTCATTTTTGGTTAACTGTTCTTGACAGTGGTTGTCATTTGCAACATCATTTCAAATGGTTTCACTTCTCTTGGGGGAAAAAAAAATTCTGCAAAAATAATTCTTAAATTTGTTCGTGTATAACATTCAGTTTTCAATAACGTGCAATTGTCAAGTTTTGTTATTTGACTAGATTTGATTCCCTAGAGTATGGAAACAGGCTGTTCGTCCCAACAAGTCCACACCGATGCTCCGAAGAGTAATCCACCCAAATTCATCTCCCTCTGCCTAACGCACTTAACGCTATGGACAATTTAGTATGGCCAATTCACCTGACCTGCAATCTTTGGATTATGGGAGGAAACCCACACAGACACAGGGAGAATGTGCAAACTCCACACAGACAGTCGCCAGAGGCTGGAATCGAATGGTTCTTTCAGCATTGACGTAAACAATAGCACAGATCAATTAATATTAGAAATTATTATATTTGGGTCACTTCCTTAAAACCAATAAGAAGAAACTGTCAAAAATAGTCAGTTATTTTTATTGCAGATGCATTAGATTAGATTTTTTACAAAATTTGTTTTTAAAACACAGTCACAAGAAATCTTACACAATAGTTCCCAGAGGTTACATGACTACCCTGTAGTTTCAGCTGACATTAGGACCAGACTATAATCATCTCAAGAAATCACACATGATCTTTTGAAATCCAATGACCAATTCCAAAGGTAAACATAAATTCCTGAACAATGATTTCCATGGAAGGGCGAAAGCTCTTCCTGTCTCTCCCAAGATAATGGCTGAGACAATCAAATGTTAATTAATTTGACAAAATGACATGGGTGGATCAATGACCCAGGCGTAGCCTAACCAAGTAACTAAATATGGAAGCCTAATTCATCAGTCTAGGAACAACTGCCATTTTAAGTTTACAATACAGAATGATACTAACAATGCAGATTCTATTTCCACACAGGCTGAGGTCACAATGAAGGTCCCACTTTCTTAACCTTGCCCCTCCACTGACGCTTGGGTGACCCTTAGGTTAAATTACCATCTGTTATCTCTATTTCACGAGGCTAGTCGCATGGTCCTCTGGGACTAAGGAGATTTTACTTTTACATACTTACAAATTTGTCCCAAGCATAATGCTGCACAACTGGTAGTTTTTAAATTGGTACATTTGAAAACAAAAGAGGGCTACAAATTAGCTTACATTAAGCCCCCTCCTTCCTTACCACAGACATGCAAATCCCTTTAACATGCCCATTCCTTCACCAGGATGGTCTCAGGGCTGTCCGCTTCTTCCTGGAGCAATGGCGTGAATCGCCCCCACTCATCACCGCCCTCCTCCGCTTGACCAAGCATATCCTCACTCTCAACAACTTCTCTTAATTCTTCTCAATTTCTTCAGATCAGAGGGATGGTCATGGGTGCCCGCATGGGCCCCAGTTATGTCTGTCTCTTCGTGGAGTATGTGGAACATACCTTGTCCCAGTCATATTCCGGCCCCCACCCACAACATTTTTTCCAGTATATCGACGATATGTTCGGTGCTGCTTCATTCTCTCATCCAGAATTGAGAAAGTTCATTGATTTTGCTTCCAATTTCCCCGCCCTCACTTTCACCTGGTCTATCTGACTTCTCCCTTCCCTTCCTTGATATCTGTTTGTATTTCTGCAGATAGACTGGCCACTAATATCCACTACAAACCCACCAAATCCCACTGCCACCAGGACGAGATATCCTCACACCCTGCTTCCTGTCAAGGCTCTATTCCATTCTCCCAGTTCTTTTGTCTTCGTCGTATATGTTTCGATGAAGCCATCTTCAAGACCGGATCCTCCAAATGTCCATATTCTTCCTCAATCAAGGATTCTGCTGCACCGTTGTCAATAGGGCCCTCAAAACATGTTTGACCCATCTACTGTGCTTCCATCCTCACCACTTCTCTTCCCTCCCAAAACAGCAATAGGGTTCCCCTGGTCCTTACCTACCATCCCACCAGCATCCATATCCAGAAGATCATCAGCTGCCATTTCCACCACCTCCAGTGAGATGTGACCACCCTTCCCTCTCTGGTCCACCTTCCGTAGGGACTGTTCCCTCCAGGACACCTTGGTCCTTGGACTGTTCCTTGGTTCCAACACCCCTCCCACAATCCCATGGAATCTTCCCCTGCAACTGCTGAAGATGTAACACCTGCCCATTTACCTTCTCCCTCCTCACTATCCAAGGGGCCAAACATACTTTCCAGGTGAAGCACCACTTGACCTGCACTTCTCACAATCTAGTCTACTGCATTCACTACACACAATGGGGTCTACTCTCCAATGGGGAAACAAAACATAGACTAGGGTGACCACTTCACAGATCATCTACAATCTGCTTGCAAAAGAGACTGAGCTTCCAGTTGCCTGCCACTTTAACACACCACCTGTTCCCTGGCCAACATCTATGTTTCAGGATTGCTGCAGTGCTCCAGCAAAGCACAGTGCAAAACTGGAAGAACAACATTTCATTTTCCCTTGAGAACTCTGCAGTACTCTGGACTCAATATCAAGTTCAATCATTTTAGGGCCTGAACTCCCCCATGTCCTATCCTCCCCCCACCCCACACACCAGGCCTTGATATTTCATCGTCTGCCATTACACACTATTCATTGTTAACCACTAACACTCTCCATTAACAGCTATTCACTCTCCAAGCCAGATCATTATCTCCTCCTTTGTCTGGCCAACTGTTCTTGTCTTTTTGGGCTCTAATCCTACCTATTGTTTACTCCTTATTCCCCTCCTGCCACCCTACCTTTCACATAAAAACTGGCATTTTCCTTGTGACCATCAGCACTGAGGCCGGGTCACTTGATGTGTTAAATGATTTGTCTTCACAGATGCTGCCAGACCTGTTGAACTTTTCCTGAAAGTTCTGTTTTTGTTTCTGAGGTCATGCCTGTTGTAGTTGTGACACTTGATTAAAATTCAGTTTAGTTTTTCTTTTGTATCACTCTATCACTTTCCTCTTTCCTCCATTATTCAATTTCTGTCTTGTGCTTTAAAACCTACTTTAAAAATGCTAAAATTAATACATTCGTGCTAGCACCATTTTGACTGTGCAAAATAAACAGAAATTTAAAAATGGTAATGTGAGTGAAGACAAAATTTATACAAATTTTACTTCGCTCAAAAATTTGAAATTCAAAGGAAAAAACAGTATCATAAAGAAATTAATATTTTACCTTCAATTTATGTTACTTTGTAATCTTTTTACCACCATGTTTCTCTTGACATCCTACTTATACACTGATTCCCAACTGGGATGCCAGATATCTCCGGTACCTTGTTCAAGTAGTCACACTGTAGGTGGGCCCAGACACAAAGGAAGGTTAAACTGATCAAAGAGTAAGAGAACAGCTTTACCTCAGAATTCAAACGTGTACTCTCTTGCAACTTCTCAGGAGGCATTTTGACGTAGGATCAAGACAGGAAAGCTGTCTAATTGTGCCATCTCTAACCTGCAGCACTGTAACACACCCACTGCTATCTTTCAGGCACAATAATCTGACAAATAGAAAATTGAATTTAAGATCCTCTGGTCCAAGAATCATATTTACTGATGGAGTGCTATAGAAAAGGTACAGGTTGTTCTATTATAAATGCATATTTCATCAACAAGAATTGGCTATAACACGATCAAAGTGTGGACAGTATTTGGATAACACAAACTTTCTACTAAATGGGTATAGTGAATTTCTATTAGCAATCTTCCACAGCGCAATTTTCCATAGCGGTTTTCTATTTTTTCTATAACAGGAGGTTGCAGAGAAACACAATTATCACGTTATAGCAGAATGACCTGAATTAAATTTCTCTTGCTAAAACGAGGAGCTTAAATAAAAATGCTAAGTATTCAAATCCATATAAAACATCAACTCTACATACCATATCCACATTATTGATTTTAATTTTCACCGAATGGACTTGTAAGACACATCTTTTTATTTTTTGGACTACTGATAGACAGCAGAGATACTTCAGTAATACTGAAAAATGGACTGGGTTTCAAAACAAAGTTTTGAGGGGGTAGTGGTTGGGAAGAAGTTACATTCAACTTGCAAAGCAAATGGAACTAACTAATGCATGTGAGACATTGTTACTTTGTTTTTAATTGTGTGTGGCAGAGTTCTAAAATGAATCAAGTTTAACGGACGTAAATTAGAAATCTGTTCTTGTTCTTGCTTCAGTTATAGATTTTCAATTCATCTGATCTACCCTATTATTAAAATCTATTGATTACAATAAATTCATTTCCTTGTATATGAAAAAATTTGATGTGCATATTCTTTTCACATGAATTTGACAGTTAAGTAAAATTGGGCAATTTGATGTTCGAAAGGAATTTACAAGTTATTGAAATCAAAAATCATTAAACTGAAACATTAAATTGCTCTGTTTTAGGTATATGATATAAGCAGAAAGTTAAATTTCATCCATCTGTTAGCTCGAACATTGAACTCGTTAATCCTCATTCATGCTGTGTACAGAAATCATTAGAGATTCTTATAAATCACCCTGACTTATATCAGATTCCATCAGAATCAGTTTCTTGCTTCAATATCATGAATAAGTAGGGTGACAAAGAATATCTTTTCATCATGTTTACCCCAATACCCCTATTAACAATTATTTCCTCTCTGGCTATTCTTCACCAAACCAGGAAATCTTGATCCCAGAATAGATCTTTCCATCTCAGTAATATTTCTTCCCCCACACTGAATCACTTCCTGCTGTAGTTTCAGCAGCAATCCAGATCTTTGCAACAATAAAAATGTTACCCTATGTGCTTCTGCAGACTAAGTTCCACTCTTGAACCTACATACCAGCGACCAAAACAAGTCCACTCGTTTAAAGAATAAAAAGTTTCAAAAACTACATAATTTGTAAACTGTTGGGGAAATTCTAAGTCAAGTAGTAATTTTAAGCTTAAAGATATTATTTATTTATTTATACTGGTTTAGTAAAACTGATTCACCTCAGCTATTCATGTAGCACTTAAAAGGATTTCACGTAGTACCATGTTTGTCCTTGTTCACACTCATTTTGGGTTCATATTTCAGGTCTTCTTCAGCTTGATCGGAGTTGCCAAGTTTTACTTTATTATTATTTGACTTTGCATTGCAGACAGCACGAATTTGGTCTTGAAATAAAGCAATTTGCATATTTCGAACCCAGTATCATTTGCTTAATAGCTACTTTCTACTATCTCAGCCAGTCATGGATTTTCAACAATTGACACAAGCACAATGCTCTTTCTCACATCAATCCCAATAGCAAGAGAGCGCATATGGGAACATAACTTCATAGTTATTCTTCTGTGATCATGCCACTTCCCCAACATATTTCTCTTTATTAAATTGGCAACAGATCAATGTTTAGTATTTCCATTGGCAGAACAGGAGACACTGCCTCAAACACTTAACTTTTTTGTATATGACACAACTAACACAGCTGTTTCATTTTGGTACAATTTTTATCAGTTACACAGTTCAAGCTCTCTCAAAATGTTGGTTTCTCTTCAATGAAAAAGCTGAATAGAAATAAGCTCAATTACTTTGCAATACCTTTTAAAAGTAATTGTCATCAGCAAAAAAATTTTTTTTTTGAAAAAACAAACTCAAACAAGTATAAATTCTCCACTTATGACTGCAAGACTCTTTCCAGGCATATCCAGTTCCTCAGCTACTAAATCCATTTTATAATTCAATGTTCTGCACATGTATTTGCAAAAAATTTGTATAGGTGCAACTGCATTTGTTGATGTGCAGTTACATTTCGAAACTTTACAATAGAGTAGACAAAAACAAAGTTAGCGATGTACGAGCTGCATTCCCATTCTGAAGGTGAAGTGCAAATGACAAGTTCAGCCCAATGGTTGGAACCAAGTGGTGAACCAAGCCACACTGCAATTCACAATATATTTGTGAACATCAAACTAATGGAAACACACTCTCCTGCAGCCTCTGCATTTCAGCCATGTATCAATGAGTTTACAATTCGTATGAAGTGTCGACGTCCAAGAATGTTATTACAGTGCAAAGCAACAAATAAAATTCAAAAAACATACATACTTTGTTTCTCATTTTAATGCAAAATTTTATACTGGGAATCTTGGGCATTCTGGAAGTCTTACAATCAAAAGATTTAAACTAACCACAGCATGGGCATACAGATATCACTCCCATACTTTATCTGAGTGAAAACAGCCAATATCTTCATTCTTTAACCTTTATTCCACTGCCCAGTGCAACTTTAAAGAATTTGCTACTGTAAACTCTGAAGGCCTGGCAACATCTGTGGAGGCAACAACATAGTGAATGTTTCAAGACACAATGGCACTTTGGTTCTGAGCCTCACCACCTCTTGAACTCACCATCACCCTCAAACTGCAAGAAGTCCTTTCAAAACTATACAGAAACACAAGGAATAGGTACAGGAGAAGGTCACTCAACCAAATTACAGCTGACCATCGACTTATTTACCTGCAGTATTCACAAATCCCTTGATACTTTTTATACCTACAAATCTTTCCAACTGTATTCAATGTACTCAACGATTAAGCCCTCTGGGACATGGAACCAAATTTCACATTCGATTTGAGGGCTAGCTATCTTAAACAAAGGTGGGTCTTCCAGGTCAGAACTGATTTTCACCTGGGTCTACTTGGGTTGCTGCCTGGTCTTCTGCTGCAAGTCCTGTTCAGAGTCTTCGCTGCTGGGGTGGCTTCCTGGTGTGTGCTATTATCCTCCTTGTCCTGGATCATCCAGCATATTCTGTAGTTTTGGCCAACGGGGTCATGAGCTGAGTTCAAAATATTCAAAGGGATGGCGTCAACACCCTTCACTGTTGCCATTATGGAGCAAGTGTGAAGAGCAGGTACTCAGGCACTGGCTTCATGTCAAGGTATTGGGAAGTCTGATTGATGCTTCTCTAATACACAACACTCGGGTTGGTTCCCCTTGAACCTTTGTGACCTCTTTGACCTTCGTTTCCTCTGTTCTCTTCGCTGATAACTGCTTGCTAATGTTTAGAGTCACAGAGTCATCGAGATATACAGCATGGAAACAGACCCTTCGGACCAACCCGTCCATGCTGACCATTTATCCCAACCCAAACTGGTCCCATCTGCCAGCACCCGGCCCATATCCCTCCAAACCCTTCCTATTCATATACCCATCCAAATGCCTCTGATACTCCAGGGAAAACAGCCCCAGCCTGTTCAGCCTCTCCTTATAGCTCAAATCGTCCAACCCTGGCAACAATCTTGTAAATCAAAGACTGCAATCTCCCCTCCAAAGTAGTCGACGACGCTCTCCACCGCATCTCCTCCACTTCCCGCACCTCCGCCCTTGAACCCCACCCCTCCAATCGTCACCAGGACAGAACCCCACTGGTCCTCACCATCCACCCCACCAGCCTCCGGATACATCGTATCATCCTCCGTCATTTCCACCACCTCCAAACAGACCCCACCACCAGGGATATATTGCCCTCCATACCCCTATCAGCGTTCCAGAGAGACCACTCCCTCCTCGACTCCCTCGTCAGGTCCACACCTCCCACCAACCCAACCTCCACTCCTAGCACCTTCCCATGGAACTGCAAGAAGTGCAAAACTTGCACCCACACCTCCCCCCTCACCTCGCTCCAAGGCCCCAACGGATCCTTCCATATCTGTCGCAAATTCACCTGCACCCCACACACATCATTTACTCTCTCCGTTGCACCCGATGTGGTCTCCTCTACTTGCGGGATGTTTCAGGGAACACCTCTGGGATACCCACACCAACCAACCCAACCACCCCTTGGCTGAACACTTTAACTCCCCCTCCCACTCCGCCAATGACATGCAGGTCCTTGGCCTCCTCCATCGCCAGACCCTGACCACATGACGCCTGGAGGAAGAGCGCCTCATCTTCCACCTAGGAACCCTCCAACCACACTGGATGAATGCAGATTTCTCCAGCTTCATTCCTCCCCCTCCCCCCACCTTATCTCAGTCCCAACACCCAGATTCAGCACTGCCCTCTTGACCTGCAATATTCTTCCTGACCTCTCCACCCCCACCCCCTCTCTGGCCTATCACCCTCACCTCCTTCCACCTATCATATTCCCAGTGCCCCTCCCCCAAATTCTCTCCCACCCTACCCTTTATCTCAGCCCGCTTGGCACACCAGCCTCATTCCTGAAGAAAGGCTTGTGCCTGAAACGTCGATTCTCCTGCTCCTCGGATGCTGCCTGGCCTGCTGTGTTTTTCCAGCACCATATTTTTCAACTCTAGTCTCCAGCACCTGCAGTCCTCACTTTCTCCTAGTCAAATAACAGTGGTCAAATAATAGCTGGAAGGAAGTTGCAGTTGACTCTGTAGGTACATCAGTTTAAGTTTTTCTATCTTGTGCCCAACAGAACAGATCAGAAGAGATTATAACCGAGGTAGGCGGAGTATTTGATTATGTTGGCTGCCTTTCTGAGGCAGAGAGAAGTATCAATGGAGTCAATGGATGAAAAGTTGCTTATGTGATGGACTGGGTTGCGTTCACAACTCTCACCATTTCTTACAGTCCTGGGCACAACAGTTGCCATATCAAGCTGTGATGCATTGGGATAGAATACTTTCTACTGTCCTTCAATAAAAATTGGTGAGTGTCTTTAAGGAGACGCCGAATTCTTAAGCCTCCTGAAGTAGTGGAGGCATTGTTGTGCTTTCTTGACCACTGAATCAATGTGCGTGGACCAGGATCGATTATTGGTGTTCATCATTGAGAAACTTTATGTTCTCGACCATCTCCACCTCAGCTCTGTTGATGTAGATAGGGACATGCCCTCCATCTTGCCTCCTGAAGTCAATGAGTAGCTCTTTTGTTTTGCTGACATTGACAGAGAGATTGTTATCTCTACACCATACCACCAAGCACACACTTGGCTGTATTCTATCTCGTCATTGTTTGAGATCTAGCCTGTAACTGTAGCGTTGTCAATGAACTTGTAAATTGAATTTGGACAAAATTTGGCCACAGTCATCAGTGTACAGGAGTATGCTAAGAGGTTGAGTACACAGCCTTGCAGGATACTGGTGTTGAGAATTGTCATGGAGATGCTCCTGCCTATTTTCAGATTGCAATATCCAGGTCAGGAAATCAAGGATCCAGCTGCAGAGAGTACAGCAGAGATTAAGTCTCAGTGTTTGGAGATTAGTTTGGTCAGAATTACCATGTTGAAGGCAGAGCTACTGTCAATGAGCAGGAGCCTGATGCAGGTATCCTTGCTATCCACATGTTCCAGGAGTAAGTGTATGGCCATGGAGGTGGTGTCTGTTATGGTACTATTGTGACAGTAGGCAAATTGCAATGGATGAAGGCAGGCTGGGAGACAGGAATTAATATGAGCCATGACCAACCACTTTAAGCACTTCAGAATTATAGAAGTCAGAGCCACCAGGCAGTAGTCATTCAGACACACTGCACGCACATGTTTTCCTAATACTGGGATGATGGCAGTCTTCTTGAAGCAGGTGGGGACACCAGATTGTCGTAAGGAGAGGTTAAAGATGTCAGCGAACATTCCTACTAACTGGTACATGCAGAATCTGTGTGCAAGGCGGAGACCCCACCTGGGCCAGGCCATTACTGTGACTTTGCTCGCAAAAGGCCAATCTGATGTCTGCAGTGGTGCCTGAGGGAATACGTGCAAATGAGGGTGGTCAGAGCAGGTGACACCATTTCACTGATCTTCTGTTCAAAGCAACTGTGAAATGTATTTTTGTTCACTATTTTGCTTTGCTTTGCTCTTTAGCCTATTATGTCATGCAAGACTTGCCACAAACAGCGTGCATCCATGGGTGGCAAAGTTGGGAAATTGGCATACAACACAAATATTGACTGAGTAGTTCATAGTGAAGAGGATGGCAATCAACTGCAGTATATCAATGGCTTGGTAGAATGGATAGGATACTGACAAACTAAACTCAATCCTGACAAGTTTGAGATTAAGCATTTCAGAGTAAGGGACTGCATAATAAACAAGAGAGTACTAAAGGAGTTGGGGAAGTGAAAGACCTCATGGCACATGTCCTTTATGATGGCGGCACAGGTAGATTAGATAGGTATATGGCATTTTCTCCAACAATGGGAAAGGTATTGAATACAAGAGCAGGGACAAAATGCTGAAAATATAAAAGACACTGGTTAGGCCACATCTGGAGTTGTGCACAGTTCTGATCACTAAATTACAGGAAGGATATGTTGGTATAGAATGAGGAGACTTGAGATTTACAGAATGCTGCGAGTGACTGAAACTTAAAGCTGTGAAGAAAGATTGGACAGACCAAGGCTGTTTGCCCCAGAACTGGGGAGGGTGAAGGGTGACTTAATCAAGAGGTACAAAATAATCAAATGTTTGGTTAGATTGAACAGGGAAGTTCTGTTTCCCCTCGTGGAAAGATTTCAAGTAATTGGTAAAAGTATTAGAGGGAGCATGAAAAAAATCTTTATATTACAGAGGATGGTGCATGTGTGAAGTGTGCTGCCCAATTTAGTGTTGAGCCAGAAACCCTCAACTCATTTAAAACTAACCTAAATCTTCATTACAACCTGCAAGACAATAGACTAGATATTGAAAAATGGAATTAGAAATGACAACTAGTTAATTCAAACAGTGCAGAAAAGATAGGCCAAATGGCCTAGTCTTGTGCTTTAATTTTTCTATGGTTTTATTCAAACAAGTAAGCATAACTTTATGCAAAGAAAATCCTGTTTGACATTCACTTAGTGAGTAGCGTAGATAAAGAGGGACCAATTGATGCAGTCTACTTAAGATTTGTAAAAGGCAATAAAGAAAGTGCCATACAAAAAATTAATGAGAAACTTTAAGGCCAAATTATTTGGAATTACATAATTACATGGATAAAAGACTGGTTGATGGATAGCAAGCAGAGTGTAGAGAATTAAAGGGGAAGCAACAATCTAGTGTTATTATTGCTAGACTGTTAATCTAGAGACCCGGTAATGTTCTGGGGTTCCAGCTTCGAATCCCTCCATGGCAGATGGTGGAATTTAAATTCAAATTTTAAAAATCTGTAATTATGAGTCTAATGATAGTGTTCAATTTGTTGTCAATTGACATAAAAACCCTTCTGGCTTCTTTACAGAAGAAACTGCCATTCTTAATTGATCTGGGCTACATGTGACTTCAGACACACAGCAAACCTGGTTGATCTTTAACTGCTGTTAGTGATGGGCACTAACCAGTGATGCCCTCATCTTGTAAATGAATAACGAAAAAAATATGGGCGATTTTCAAATTCATCAGCTGTGTTGCAAAGATCAGTGCTGCAGCTTTATTATAATGTCTTAGACAAAGGAAATGTATCTAAATTAGGCAATAGGATAGCAGATGGCATGTAATGTGGGAAGTGGGAGATTCTTCACTTTGGTTGCTTGAACAAAAATGAATTGATTTTCTTTTAAAAAGATGTGAAACTGAAATGTTGATCTTCAGAGATCTGGGTGCACTTATAAAAGGAAAGCAAATTATTAGCATATGGGTACAGCAAACAATTTGGAGCACCTTTGTCTTGATTGCAAGGGAATTTTAAACACAGGAATTAATGAGATAACTAGATGGCAAAAATACATAGCAAATATTTTGTGCAAGTCTGGTCCCCATATTGAAGGAGAAATATATTAACTTGAAGATAAAACACCAAAGGTCCCCCAGGCTGGTTGAGAGAATTGCCCTATCGGCCAAGTAAATTGGGTCAATATTCTCTGAAATATAAAATGAGAGATCTGACAGGAACTTACGACATTCTGAAGGGCTTGATAAGGTAAATGCAAAAAGATTATTTTTGTTGGTCACCGGTCTTGGATCTGGGGGCAGCTAAAGACAAGGAGTCAAACACCTACATTCAAGAGTATTTACTTGAAAGCACTACGAATTTTGAGTTCTCAGGAGTATTATAGACACAACGTCATTAAAAACACAAGACTGGAAAACACAGATGTCCATCTCCCAGGGCACCAAAAGATACGGCATGAGACAGGAAAGTGAAATTTAAACCATGATCGCACTGAACTGGGGGACATGCTAGGAATGGAGGGATACAGAACAAGGACAGACAGAGGGGATTAGTTTAATTTGGCATCATATTTGTGACATCATTGGCAAAAGGGCCTGTTTGTGTGCTGTACTGTTCTATGTTCTGTGTTACCGGTGCCAAATTGAATAATCTAAACTATTTGAAAATAGTGGACCAAGTGGTCTACTCTACATTGGGGAGATGAAATGCAGGCTGGGTAACTGTTTGCAGAACACCTCATGATCCTGGGCTTCCAGTTCCGTGCCACTCAGAGACAGAGTCAGAGATGTACAGCATGGAAACAGACCCTTCTGTCTAACCGGTCCACGCCTACCAGATATCCCAACCCAATCTAGTCCCACCTGCCAGCACCCGGCCCATATTCCTTCAAACCCTTCCTATTCATATACCCATCCAAATGCCTCAAATGTTGCAATTGTACCAGCCTCCAACACTTCCTCTGGCAGCTCATTCCATACACGTATCACCCTCTGCGTGAATAAGTTGCTGCTTAGGTCTCTTTTAGATCTTTCCCCTCTCACCCGAAACCTATACCCTCTAGTTCTGGACTCCCCCACCCCAGGGAAAAGACTTGGTCAATTTATCCTATCCATGCCCCTCGTAATTTTGTAAATCTCTATAAGGTCACCCCTCAGCCTCCGACACTCCAGGGAAAATAGCCCCAGCTTGTTCATCCTCTCCCGAAGCTCAAATCCTCCAACCCCGGCAACATCCTTGTAAATCTTTTCTGAACCCTTTCAAGTTTCACAACATCTTTCCGATAGGAAGGAGACCAGAATTGCACGCATTATTCCAAAAGTGGCCTAACTAATGTCCTGCACAGCCGCAACATGACCTCCCAACTCCTGTACTCAATACTCTGACCAATAAAGGAAAACATACCAAACACCTTCTTCACTATCCTATCTACCTGCAACTCCACCCTCATGGAGCCATGAACCTGCATTCCAAGGTCTCTTTGTTCAGCAACACTCCCCAGGTCCTTACCATCAAGAGTATAAGTCCTGCTAAGATTTGCTTTCCCAAAATGCAGCACTTCACATTTATCTGAATAAAACTCCATCTGCCACTTCTCAGCCCATTAACCCATCTGGTCCAGATCCTGTTGTAATCAGGAGATAACCGTCTTCGCTGTCCACTACACCTCCAATTTTGGTGTCATCTGCAAACTTCTGAACTGTACCTCTTCTGCTTGCACCCAAATCATTTATGTAAATAACAAAAAGTAGAGGACTCAGCACCGATCCTTGTGGCACTCCACTGGTCACAGGCCTCCAGTCTGAAAAACAACCCTCCACCACTACTCTCTGTCTTCTACCTTTGAGCCAGTTCTGGATCCAAATGGCTAGTTCTCCCTTTATTCCATGAAATCTAACCTTGCTAATCAGTCTCCCATGGGGAACCTTGTCTAATGCCTTACTGAAGTCCATATAGATCACATCTACTGCACTGCCCTCATCAATCTTCTTTGTTACTTCTTCAAATAACTCAATCAAATTTGTGAGACATGATTTCCCACGCACAAAGGCATGTTGACTATCCCTAATCAGTCCTTGCCTTTACAAATACATGTCCCATCCGGTCCCTCAGGATTTCGACAACTTGCCCACCACTGAGGTCAGGCTCACCGGTCTATAGTTCCCTGGCTTGTCTTTACCACCCTTCTTAAACAGTAGCACCACGTTTGCCAACCTCCAGTCTTCAGGCACCTCACCTGTGACTATCGATGATACAAATATCTCAGCAAGAGGCCCAGCAATCACTTCTCTAGCTTCACACAGAGTTCTCAGGTACACCTGATCAGATCCTGGGGATTTATCACCTTTAACCGTTTCAAGACATCCAGCACTTCCTCCTCAGTAATATGGACATTTTGCAAGATGTCACCATCTATTTCCCTACAGTCTATGTCTTCCATATCCTTTTCCACACTAAATAGTGATGCAAAATATTCATTGAGTATCTCCCTCATTTTCTGCAGCTCCACACAAAGGCTGCCTTGCTGATCTTTGAGGGGCCCTATTCTCTCCCTGGTTACCCTTTTGTCCTTAATATATTCGTTCAAAACCCTTTGGATTCTCCTTAATTCTATCTGCCAACGCTATCTCATGTCCCCATTTTGCCCTCCTGATTTCCCTCTTAAGTACACTCCTACTTCCTTTCTACTCTAAGGATTCACTCGATCTATCCTGTCTATCCCTGACATATGCTTCCTTCTTTTTCTTAACCAAACCCTCAATTTCTTTAGTCATCTAGCATTCTCTATGCCTACCAACCTTCCCTTCCACCCTGACAATTCAACACATCTCCATGTTCCCACACCAACATTTTTGTTGCAGCGTCTAGCGAGTCTCGGCGCAAGCTTGGACAGAACATGTCATTTTTCGCTTGGGAACCCTGCAGCCTCTGGGGCTCAACATTCAGTTCACTAACTTTAGAGCCTGACTCCATCCTACCATGACATTTACCCAGCACACAGCTGGTCCTGTCATGAATGGATCATTTTTAGTGCAGTCACGTGTTCTTACATACTCAGAGATCCATTAACATTGTGTACGGGTTGCATTCAGCACAACTCATCCATTTTCTCACTCTTCATTCTTATTATGGCTGATTCAGTTTTTCTTTAGATTTGATGTGGTATACATGATCTCCTTGCTTATCTACCCCTTTTATCTCTCTCTCTCTCTCTCTCTCTCTCTCAGCTCCATTCCCACCTAACCACTTGGCTCTCCCCTTTTACTTTGTCTCTAGTCCCCACCCACTTCGATTTCAGCCTAAATGCTACTTTCTCCCAGCTACAAACAATTCTGAAGAGTCATCTGGCCTCGAAATAATAACTGCATGACCCAAGCTAATTGTATATCTTGAACTTCTGAGTGAAACTTATTACTCACTATTACACTAATCTCATGCTTTATTCACAGATCTAAGCCACCTTCTCTTCCTTTCTTCCGCCTGCTTTGGAAAGCATAGATAGTTTTTGTCTCCTTGCACTGGAAGCAATGCAAGAAGAGCACTCCCACATAATTCATGTATATCATTTGGCAGGGTGACAAAGGAGTGGCATTGACTGTGGTTACAGAGATATGCACAGAAATAATTGTTACACCCATCCAGTAGATTAAAGTTTTTTTTTCCCATTGAAAGGCAAATAAATACACAGCAAAATTACACGTAGTATCATAAACATTAAAAACAGAACTCAACTACAGACATATGCAGGAGAAAGTAAGGACTGCAGATGCTGGAGATTAAAGTAGTGAGTATGGTGCAGGAAAAGCACAGCAGGACAGGTAAAATCAGAGGAGCAGAAGAGTCCATATTTCGGGCATAAGCCCTTCATCAGGAAAGAGGCTTGCTGGGGGGGGCTGACAGATAAATGGGAGGGGGGGGTGGGGTTGGAGGGGGCAGGAGCTGAAGAGCTGCAAGGCCTCATTTCTGAGCTCTTCAGCTTCCCCCAACCCCACCTTCCTCCCATTTCTCTCTCAGCCCCCGGCCCACAGGCCTGATTCCTGATGAAGGGCTTATGGCCGACACATCAATTCTCCTACTCCTCGGATGCTGCCTGAGCTGCTGTGCTTATCCGGCATCACACTATCGACTATAGGCATATGTAGTATAAAGATCAAGAAACAAAAGTAAAACCTACATAAAACTAAAATGTACTGAACACAAGTAGTCAGCATTGCTAAATTTAGGACATGACCCAAAGACTGGATAAAGTTTAACTTTATTTTACTGGTGTGCAAGTGTTTTATAGCAGATTACTTAATTGACTTTATGGTCTGATTAAATAGGACTGGATGTTTTTTTCTTTTAATAGGAAATCAAAATGTTAAGTGCAAAACGGGAAGCAAGCTTTTGGACAGGAAAGTAATCATTCATGAGCAATATTAGAACCACAGAATTCCTGCAGTGTGGAAGCAGGCCATTCAGCTGATTGAGTCCACACCAACCATCTGAAGAGCATCCCACCCAGAACTATCCCTGTAACCCTGAAGTTAGCATGGTCAATCCAGCTAATTTGCACATCATTGGACTTGGGAGGAAACCACAGCACCCAGACGAAACCCACGCAAACACAGGGAAAACATGCAAATTCCACACAGTCACCCAAGGGTGGAATGAAACCTTGGTCCCTGGTGCAAATTACTGAGCCACCAGGTCACCCCAGTGTTACAACAGTCATTAATATTTCAAAATTGGGCCTGAAATCAAGTCGTTTTTTTCTTACAAGAAATGTCTCCAACAAAAAGCTCCGTTACTCTGAAAACATATTTTTAGAAGAGCATCATTATGCATAACTTCTGCTTTCTCAAGATTCTATAACAATGGGATGCAACATTGTGTGTGAGATACATGACCATTTACCTCCTCCCACCTCACCATCCAAGGCCCCAGATATATCTTCCAGGTGAACCAGCGATTTACTTGTACTTCATTCAATATAGTTTACTGGTTCACTATTCACAATGTGGTCAACTGTAAATTGAGGAGACAAACTACAAGCTGGGTGACCGCTTTGCAGGACACCTACATTCTGTCTGCAAAAACAAGTCTGAAATTCCAGTTGCCTGCCACTCCAACACACCTCAGTGTTTCCACACCAACGTTTCTATCACAGGACTGCTGCAGTGATCAGGCAAGCCTCAGAACAAGCTTGAAGAAAACACTGCAACATTCTACCTTCAGATTTAAGTTTGCTCATTGTTCTCAGATGTTTCATCACCATGGCAGGTAATGTCATCAGTGAGCCTCCGATGAAGAGCTGGTGTTTTGTCCCGCTTTCAATGTGTGTCTTGGCCAGTTCTGGTGGGTAATATCACTTGCGATTCTTTTCCTGAGAAGTTGGTCAATGGGTCCAAGTCAATGCATTTGTTAATAGTGTTCTGGTTTGATGGATGGATGGATGTATTGCCCCAGTCAAACTGGTGCCCCTCATTGTCTGTGTTTAAGAATACTTTCCTTGCCAGTCTATCCAACGAAATGTTTGTTGCAGTCCTTGCAGGATGTTTATTATATGACCTCCGCTCTGCTAGTTGTTGGTACAGGGGCTTTTAAATTCGTCAAGAGCTGTTTCAGTGTGTTGGTCTTCTTGTGGGCTACCATGAGACCAAGGGGGCAGAGTAGACTGGTCATCATCTCAGAGATATCTTTAATGTACAGTTGTGTGGTGAGGTCTCTGGGCGTGTTGTGTGTTCTTGTTTAAGTTTATTGGGTAAGAATCAGCGACTGTGCTTATCAGGTGCTTGTTCTCGAATACGTTGTATGATGTTTTTCTTCAGCATCACGAAGTTCATGGGCATGCAGTGTGTTGTGGCTCGTTTAAATAACGCTCTGATGTAGCTCTGTTTGTGGGTGCTGGGACAATTGCTCCTGTAGTTGAGTATCTGGTCAGTCTGTGTGGCTTTCCTGTGCATGCTGGTCTGCAACTCTCCATTGGCTTTTCGTTCTAATGTGACATCTAGGAAGGACAGTCTGTTGATGCTATCTTCAAACATAACCAACAGTATTAAGGCAAAATATTTTTTTTCTATCATCTTGTTGTTTTTAACCTCTTATCGTTTTTAAAGACAAAGAGAACAGGCTGTCAGGAAATATAGAAGACCTGTCAAAAGACTATTTCAATCTGCCTCTCTGAGGAGGGGCAATAATGAACATGCATTTTGTTCCTTTAGAGCAAAGGATTCTGGGTAATCCAAGATGGAGGATGGGAAAAATTTGTAGCTGTAACAGCTGCTCCTTTTTTCAGGTATTAGATGCAATTTCCTCAAATTCTCAGAGAAGCAATTACTGTTCTGTATGCTGTTACATTGTTTTGGAACTTTGGAGCAAAGTCAAATTAACGGCACTTTTAAAAGGGAGAAAGAGAGACAAAGGCAGCGAGCTCATGTGTGAGAGAGAGAGAGAGAGAGAGAGAGAGAGAGAGAGAGAGAGAGAAGTATCGCTGGACATGGGAGTTTGTCTGGGAAAATGGAAAGAGCGAAATGCATAACTGATCTTGGAGGAACCTGTTTGAGAGAGGTCACAGCCCAGAAACAGATAAGTGAATAGTTTTAAGTATGTTAGGAGACTCTCTAGTCAGAGGCACAGACAGATGTTTCTGTGGCCAGCAGCAAAAAAATCAGAATGGTGTGTTGCCTTCCTGGCACCAGGATCAAGGATATCTCAGACAGGGTGCACAATGTTCTCAAGGGGGAAGAGGGACCAGCAGAAGGCCATTATACATATTAGAAACAACAACATAGGAAGGGAAAGGATGAGATTCTGAAGGGAGAATATAGCAAGTTACGCAGGAATTTTAAAAGAAGGTCCTCGAGAGTAGTAATATCTGGATTACTCTGAGTGCTACGAGCTAGTGAGGGCAGGAATAGGAGAGAGGAGATGAATGTGTGGCTGAGGAGCTGGTGTATGGGAGAAGAATTTACATTTTGGGATCATTGGAATCTCTTCTGGGGTGGAAGTGACCTGTCCAAGAAGAATGGATTGTACCTGAATAGGAAGAACATTAATGCCCTGGCAGGGAGATTTGCTACAGCAGCTCGGGAGGATTTGAGCTATTGATTGGACGGTGGGAGTTAAACCAGTAGAGAGATAGGAAGATACTGAGGAAAGATATAAATCTGAGACTGGTACACTTGAGAAAACAAAATGAGCAAACAGTCAGGGCAAGCAAGAACAAAGCATAGATCAAGGTAGGGCATATAAATTAAACTGCATTTGTTTCAATGCAAGAGGCCTAACAGGGAAGGCAGATGAACTCTGGTCATAGTTAGGAACCTGGGATTGGAATATCATAGCAATTACAGAAACATGGCTCAGGGATGGACAGGACTGGCCACTTAATGTTCCAGGATACAAATACCATAGGAAAGATAGAAAGGGAGACAAAAGAGGAGAGGGAGTGACGTTTTTGAAAATGGAAAGTATTACAGCTGTACTTCGAAGAATATTCCCAGAAATACGTGCAGGGTGGTTATTTAGATGAAACTGAGAAATAAGAAAGGGATAATCACTTCATTGGGATTGTGATATTGACCCCCTAATAGTCAGCAGGAAATTGAGAAACACATTTGTAAAGAGATCTCCGTTATCTGTTAAGAATAATAGGGTAGCTATGGTAGGGGATTTTAACTTTCCAAGTATAGACTGGGACTGCCAGAGTGGTAAGGGCTTACATAGAGAGGAATTTAAGTGTGTACAAGAAAAGTTTCTGATTCAGTACGTGGATGTACCTACGAGAGGTGACCTGCTCTTGGGAAATGAGGCAGGGCAGGTGACTGAGGGGGAGTGGGGGAGCACTCTGGGGCCAGCGACCATAATTCTATCAGTTCAAAATAGTGATGGAAAAGGAAAGACCAAATCTAACAGTTGAAGTTCCAAATTGGAGGAAGGCTAATTTTGACGGTAAGAAGTTTCAAAAGCTGATTGGGGGCAGATGTTCGCAGGTAAAGGGATGGCTAGAAAATGGGAAGCCTTCAGAAATGACAGAACAAGAGTTGAGAGAAAGTATATTCCTGTTAGGGTGAAAGGAAAGGCTGGTAGATGTCGAGAATGCTAGATGACTAAAGAAATTGAGGGTTTGGTTAAGAAAAAGAAGGAAGCATATGTAAGGTATAGACAGGATAGATTGAATGAATCCTGAGAAGAGTATAAAGGCAGTCAGAGCACACTTAAGAGGGAAATCAGGAGGGCAAAAAGGAGACATGAAATAGCTTTGGTAAATAGAATTAAGGAGAATCCAAAGGGTTTTTACAAATACATTAAGGACAAAAGGGTAACTAGAGAGAGAATAGGGCCCCTCAAAGATCAGCAAGGCGGCCTTTATGTGGAGCTGCAGAAAATGGGGGAGATACTAAACGAGTATTTTACATCAGTATTTACTGTGGAAAAGGATATGGAAGATATAGAATGTAGGGAAATAGATGGTGATATTTTGCAAAATGTCCATATTACAGAGGAGGAAGTGCTGGATGTCTCGAAACACATAAAGGTGAATAAATCCCCAGGACCTGATCAAGTGTACCCCCGAACTCTGTGGGAAGCTAGAGAAGTGACTGTTGGGCCTCTTGCTGGGATATTTGTGTCATCGATAGTCACAGGTGAGGTGCCGGAAGACTGGAGGTTGGCAAACATGGTGCTACTGTTTAAAAGTGTAGTAAGGACAAGCCAGGGAACTACAGATCAATGAGCCTGATGTTGGTGGTGGGCAAGTTGTTGGAGGGAATCCTGAGGGACAGGATGTACATGTATTTGGAAAGGCAAGGACTTATTAGGGATAGTCAACATGGCTTTATCTGTAGGAAATCATGTCTCACAAACTTGATTGAGTTTTTTGAAGTAACAAAGAAGATTGATGAGGGCAGAGTGCTGGACGTGATGTACATGGATTTCAGTAAGGCATTCGACAAGGTTCCCCATGGGAGACTGTTTAGCAAGGTTAGATCTCATGGAACACAGAACTAGCCATTTGGATACAGAACTGGTTGGAAGTTAGAAGACAGTGGCGGTGGAGGGCTGTTTTTCAGACTGGAGGCCTGTGACCAGTGAAGTGCCACAAGGATCGGTATTGGGTCTGCTACTTCTCATTATTTTTGTCATTTATATAAATGATTTGCATGTGGGCATAAGAGGTACAGTTCCTAAGTTTGCAGATGACACCAAAATTGGAGGTGTAGTGGACAGCGAAGAAGGTTACCTCCGATTACAACAGGATCTTTGTCACGTGGGCCAATGGGCTGAGCAGTGGCAGGTGGAGTTTAATTCAGATATAAATTATAAAGCAAGTGTATACTTAAGAGAGAAATCAGGGGGGCAAAAAGGGGACATGTGATAGCTTTGGCAAATAGGATTAAGGACAAAAGGATAACTAGAGAGAGAATAGGGCCTCTCAAAGATCAGCAAGGCAGCCTTTCTGTGGAGCCACAGGAGATGGGGGTGTAACTAATGAGTATTTTGCATCAGTGTTTACTGTGGAGAAGAACATGGGGAAATAAATGGTGACACCATGAAAAATGTCCATATTACAGAAGAGGAAGTGCTGGATGTCTTGAAACGCTTAAAGGTGGATAAATCCCCAGGACCTGATCAGGTGTATCCGAGAGCACTGTGGGAAGCTAGGGAAGTGATTGCTGGGCCTCTTGCTGAGATATTTGTATCATCGATAGTCACAGGTGAGATGCCACAAGACTGGAGGTTGGCTCACGTGGTGCCATTATTTAAGCAAGTTGGTAAGGACAAGGCAGCGAACTTTAGACCAGTGAGCCTGATGCCGGTGGTGGCCAAGTTGTCGGAGAGAATCTTGAGGGACAGGATTTATATGTATTTGTAAAGGCAAGGACTTATTAGGGATAATCAACATGGCTTTGTGCATAGGAAATCATGTCTCACGAACTTGATTGAGTTTATTGAACTAGTAACAAAGAGGATTGATGAGGACAGAGCTGTGGATGTGATCTTTCTGGCCTTCAGTAAGGCATTCAACAAGGGACTGGTTTGGAAGGTTAGATCGTGTGGAGTACAGGGAGAACTAGCCATCTGGATACAGAACTGACTCGAAGGTAGAAGACAGAGGGTGGTGGTGGAGGGTTGTTTTTCAGACTGGAGGCCTGTGACCAGTGGAGTGCCACAAGGGTCAGTGCTGGGTCCACTACTTTTCATCATTTATATAAATTATTTGAATGTGAGCATAAGAGGTATAGTTAGTAAGTTTGCAGATGACACCAAAATTGAAAGTGTAGCGGACAACGAAGGAGGTTACTTCAGATTACAATGGAATCCTGCTCAAATGGGCCAATGGGCTAAGAAGTAACAGATGCGAGTTTAATTCAGATCAATGCGAGGGGCTGCAGTTTGGGAAAGCAAAGCTTCGCAGGACTTATACACTTAATGGTCAGGTCCTAGAGAGTGTTGCTGAACAAAGACCTTGGAATGCAGGTTCATAGCTCCTTGAAAGTGGAGTGACAGGTAGATAGGATAGTGAAAGCGGCATTTGGTATGCTTTCTTTTACTGGCTATCGAAGTTGGGAGGTCATGTTGTACTCGTACAGGACATTGGTTAGGCCACTGTTGGAATATTGCATGCAATTCTGGTCTCCATCCTATTGGAAAGATGTTGTGAAACTTGAAAGGGTTCAGAAAAGATTTACAAGGATGTTGCCAGGATTGGAGGATTTGAGCTATAGGGAGAGGTTGAACAGGCTGGGGCTGTTTTCCCTGGAGCGTCGGAGGCTCCATAAACTTTATGGAGGTTTACAAAATCATGCGGGGCATGGATAGGATAAACAGACAAAGTATTTTCCCTGGCGTGGGGAGTCCAGAACTAGAGGAGAGAGATTTAGGGTGAGAAGGGAAAGATATAAAAAGGGACCTAAGGGGCAACATTTTCATGCAGAAGGTGGTGAGTGTATGAAATGAGCTGCCAGAGGAAGTGGTGGAGGCTGGTACAATTACAACATCTACAGGGCATCTGGATGGGTATATGAATAGGAAGAGTTTGGAGGAATATGGGTCAAGTCCTGGCAAACGGGACGAGTTTTGGTTGGGATACCTGGTCGGCATGGACGAGTTGGACCGAACGGTCTGTTTCAGTGCTGTACATATCTATGACGCAATGACGCATGTCTATGAGCTTAGAATGTGAGCAGAGGAAAACAAAGTCTTTTCTTAGCTTACCAATGATGTGAAATGTTGCACCTCAAAAAAACTCCTTGTTATCAATTTCCCTATTTATTTCTTTATTTTGAAATGATGCAATTAGATTAGTTTGGACGTTTTAAAAGCATGACACAAGCAACTGATGTCTCATCATAAGGTAGCCTGTCCATTTTCTATATTCATTTTAATCCACGTTTGACTCAATGTTGAGGGCCAAACAATTCACTTGATGAGAAAATAATCTTAGGTAGGAGAAAGAGAGGACTGCAGATGCTGGAGATCAGAGCTGAAAATGCGCAGCAGGTCAAGCAGCATCTAAGGAGCAGGAGAATCGACATTTCGGGCATGTGCCGAAAGAAGGGCTCATGCCCAAAACGTCAATTCTCCTGCTCCTTGGATGCTGCCTGACCTGCTGTGCTTTTCCAGCAACACATTTTCAGTGATAATCTTAGGTACGCTTTTACTATCTTGTACTGTGCACATATTGACCCAAAATTTCCTGGATTGCATTTATGCAAGAATTCTCATGGAATTTACATCAGTCTCTGTGCCCAAACCTGGCTCTGCTTTAAATATCCTGATCGACAAAAACGGACCACACCCTCTACTTTTTCCCAAGATGACAGAAACCAGGCACACCTCAGTGGTTTCAGTGAAACTAGTTTTTCGAGCAGAGAAATGTCGTTAGACCTGCTAATCTCATGGGAAAGAAAACATCAATTAAGTTAAAACATGGTTAAACTTTTAAATCTTTATTCTGAGAACATTTAATTAGAGAATAAAGTGCTTTGAAGAGTCTAAATTTTTGTTTGATCTGTGCAAGTGATACCTGATTCCTGAGCTCTAGATTCACAACAAGTATTTCAAAAATGGATATTTTTGTTTATACTGGTGCCAGCCTCTGCTTAATTGTAGCATTCACACCTCTGAGCCAGAAGGACAGGAAGCTTCACCATAGAAATCACAGGACATTCAACCCATCAAGTCTGCTCCAACAGGTGGCGGCAAGTGAGGACCATTATCAGTAAAGAGGTAATGTTGGGTAAGCTAATCAGGCTAAAGGTTGACAAATTGCCTGGGCCTGATGGAATGCCCAGGGTACTAAAAGAGATTGTGGGGAAAAATAGCATAGATGCTCGCTCTAATTTACCAAAGTTCGCTGGACTCTGGGGCGGTTCCAGTAGATTGGAAAACAGCAAATGTGATGCCACTGTTTACAAAAAGGAGGTTGACAATCGACAAGTAACAATCCACATGTTAGCTTAACTTCTGTAGAGGGGAAAATGCTTGAATCTATCACCAAGGAAGAAACAGCAAGACACCTGGATAGAAATTGTCCCATCAGACAGACACAGCATGGGTTCCTGAAAGGCAGGTCATACTTAACGAATTTACTGCAATTCTTTGAAGACATTGAGTGTAGCAGACAATAGGGATCTTGCAGATGTGGTGGCATTCAACAATGTGCTCCATAAAAGGCAGCTACCAAAAATAAAGGTGCACAGCTTTATGGGCAATGTATTAGAATGGATTGAAGATTGATTCACAGAAAGCAAGGAGTGGGGATAGATGGATGTTTTTCTGGTTGGCAATCAGTAGCCACAATTGGGACCACAACTGCTTACATTTCACATAGATGATTTAGAGTTAGGGACCAGTGTAGTGCGCCTAAGTTCATAGATGGCACTAAGATGAGTGGTACAGCAACATGTGCAGAGGACACTAAAAGTCTGCAGAGGGAAAGAGATAAATTAATTGAGAGGGCAAGGATCTGGCAGATGGGAGTACAATGTGAATGTGAGGTCATCCATTTTGGAAAAAATAACAGCAAAATGGACGACTATTTCAGTAGTGAAAATTTGCAGCATGTTGCTGTGCAAAGAGAGACCGGAGTGTCCTCGTGCATGAATCACAAAAGGTTGGTTTGCAGGTGCAACAAGTAATTAAAGCAGCAAATGCAAAATTGTCTTTCATTGCCACAGGGGTGGATTTTAAAAATAGGGAAGTTATACTGCAGCTGTATAGGGTGCTGGTGAGGCCACATCTGGAGTACTGTGCATAGTTTTGGTCTCCTTACTTCAGAAAGGATGTTCAGGAGCTAAAGAGGAATTTCTTCAACCAAAGCATTGTGCATCTGTGGAATTTCCTGCCCATGAAGCAGATCAGGCTAATGTTGAATGTTTTAAGGCAAAGATAGATTTTTGAACAGTAAAGGAGTTAAGGGTAATAGTAAGAGAGCGTCTAAGTGGAGCTGATTCCACATAAAGATCAGCCGTGATCTAATTGAATGGTGGAGCAGGTTTGACGGGCAGGTGGCTTACTTCTGCTCCTACTTCTTATGTAGTAAGTTCTTTCTCAATGAGATCGATCTGATATTCTTCAACTCCACTTTCCTGACTTTGTCCTTACCTATTCAGTTTTGAACATGTGATGACCCAGCCAGCGCAGTCCTCTGCATGAAAAGAATTCCACAGATTCTCTATTCTCAGGTTGTCATCTCTGTCTCAAATGGGCAATCCCTTAATCTAAATTCAGATTTCTGGTTCCCGACAATCCAGAGGGGAAACAATCTGTTTTCATCTCCCCTGTCAAGTTCCTTAATAATATTCTATGTTTCAAAATGTTTCAATTGGGCTGCTCCAAATTGATGCTGGAAGGCTAGTGATGGGAGCTAAAGAAATTGCTGAAGAACTTAATAAATACTTTGTGTCAGTCTTCACAGTGGAAGACATGAGTAATATCCCAACAATTAAGGAGAGTCAAGGGGAAAAGTTGAGTATGGTAGCCATCACAAAAGAGCAAGTGCGAGAAAAGCTTAAAAAGGTCTAAAAATTGATAAATCTCCTGGCCCCGATAAGCTACATCCCAGAGTTCTGAGGGAGGTGGCTCAAGAAACAGCGGAGGCAATGGTTGTCATCTTTCAAAAATCACTGGAGTCAGGGAAAGTCCCAGCTGATTGGAAAATCACTGTTGTAACCCCCTTGTTCAGGAAATGATCAAGACAAAAGATTGAAAATTATAGGCTCATTAGCCTCACCTCGGTCCTAAGTAAAATTCTAGAATCCATAGGTAACAATGAGATTTTTAAATTCTTGGAAGTGCGCGGTTAGATTAGAACAAGTCAGCATGAATTTAGTAAAGGGGGTGGGTCATGCCTGACAAACCTGTGAGAATTCTTTGAAGTAGTAACTAATAGGTTAGACCAGGGAAACCCAGGGGACGTTATTTATCTAAACTTCCAAAAGACCTTTGGTAAGGTGCCTCACAGGAAGCTGCTGAGTAAGAACAGAGCCCATGGTATTCGAGGTGAGTTACTGGCATGGATTGAGGATTGGCTGTCTGACAGAAAGCAGAGAGTTGGGATAAAAGGTTCTTTTTCGGAATGGTAGCCGGTGACATGTCCCATTGGGTTCAGTGTTGGGGCCGCAGCTGTTCACGTTATATATTAATGATCTGGATGAAGGGATAGGGGGCATTCTAGCGAAGTTCAACGATGATACGAAGTTAGGCAGACAGGCAGGTCGTACTGAGGAGGTGGGGAAGCTGCAGAAAAATTCAGCTTAGGAGAGTGGTCCAGGAAATGGCTGATGAAATTCAATGTGAGCAAATAAGAGGTCTTGCACTTTATGGGGAAAAAAAAATACTGGCATGGACTACTTTCTAAATGGTGCACAAATTCACAAAGCCAAAGTACAAAGGGATCTGGGCATGCTCGTCTGGGATTCTTTAAAGGTTGACTTGCAGGTTGAATCCATGGTTAAGAAAGCAAATGTAATGTCATTTATCTCAAGAGGTTGGAATGTAAAAGCAGCGATGTGCCACTGAGACTTTATAAAGCTCTGGTTAGGCCCCATTTAGAATACGGTGTCCAGTTTTGGGCCCCACACCTCAGGAAGGACATACTGACATTGCAGCATGTCGAGCGGAGATTCACACGGATGATCCCTGGTATGGTAGGCCTAACATACGATCAATGGCTGAGGATACTGGGATTGTATTCATTGGAATTTAGAAGGTTGAGGGGAGATCTAATAGAAACTTACAAGATAATGCATGGCTTAGAAAGGGTGGAGTTTGGGAATTTGCTTTCCTCAGGCAGGGATACTAGAATCTGTGGGCACAGCCTTAAAATTAGAGGAGGTCAATTTAAGGAGACATTTCTTCAGCCAGAGAGTGGTGGGCCTATGGAATTCATTGCATTAAATGTCTTCAAGGCAGAGATTGATAAATTCTTAATCTTGCAAGGAATTAAGGGATACCATGAAAGTGCAGGTAAGTGGCATTAAAACGCCCATCAGCCATGACTGAATGGCTGAGTGGACTCAAAGGGCTGAATGGCCTTACTTTCACTCCCATGTCTTATGGTCGAATAAGGTTGCCTCTCATTCTTCTGAACGTCAATGAGTAGAACCAAATCAACCTTAAGTCTGCCACTCACTAACTTTTATGCTACTTCGAGTCATACAGCATGGAAACAGACTCTTCGGTCCCCTGGCCCATGCCGAACAGATAGCCCAAAATAATCTGATCCCATTTGCCAGCATTTGGCCTTCATCCCTCGAAACCCTTCCTGCTCATATCCCCATCCCCCATGCCTTTTAAAATGTTGTAATTGTATCAGTCTCCACCACTTCCTCGAGCAGCTCATTCCATACACACACCACCTTCTGCACAAACGGTTGCCCCTCAGATGCTTTTTACATCTCTTGCTCTCACTTTAAACCTATCTAGATTTGGACTGCCCTACCCCGGAGATAAGATCTTGGTTATCCATGCCCATCATGGTTTTATAATACTTTGGAAGGTCACCCCTCAGCCTCCGACACTCCAGGGAAAAACAGCCCCAACCTCTTCAGCCTCTCCCTGCAGCTCAAACCCCTCCACCCGAGCAACATCCTCATCCATCTTTTCTGAACCCTTTCAAGTTTCACATCTTACTTACCGCATGGAAACACACTCTTTAGTCCAACCAGTCCATGCTGACCATAATCCTAAACTACACCAGTCTCACCTGCAACCTCTTTGTATAAAACAGTCCCTCCATACTCTCAATCAGCCTCGCCTCAGATGCCAGTATATCTTTCCTTCGATAAGAGGGCCCAAAATTGTTCACAGTTTTCCAACTGTGGTCTAACTAGTGCCTTGAATAGTTTTTGGAAGATTTCACTCTTTTATAATTTCTTTTATAATTCTCTTTCAAATAAAGGCCATCTGCCTTTCTTATGACCTGCTAAACTTATGTATTAGCTTTTCATGATGAAGCCCCAATTCACTTTATGCTATATTTCTCTGCAGTCTTTCTCCTCGTCCAGCCTGTTCAGCCTCTCCCTATAGTTCAAATCCTCCAACCCTGGCAACATCCTTGTAAATCTTTTCTGAACCCTGTCAAGTTTCACAACATCTTTCCGATAGGAAGGAGTCCAGAATTACACGCAATATTCCAACAGTGGCCTAACCAATGTCCTGTACAGCCGCAACATGACCTCCCAATTCCTGTACTCAATACTCTGACCGATAAAAGAAAGCATAACAAACCCCTTCTTCACTATCCTATCTACCTGCGACACCACTTTCAATGAGCTACAAACCTGCAATCCAAGGTCTTTTTGTTCTGCAACACTCTCAAGGACCTTACCATTACGTGTATAAGTCCTACTAAGATTTGCTTTCCCAAAATGCAGCACCTCACATTTATCTGAATTAAACTCCACCTGCCACTTCCAGCCCATTCGCCCACCTGAACAAGATCCTGTTGTAGTCGGAGGTAACCTTCTTCGCTGTCCACTACACCTCCAATTTTGGTGTCATCTGCAAACTTACGAACTTTACCTCTTATGTCCACAAACAAATCATTTATATAAATGACCAAAATAATGAGAAGTAGCAGACCCAGTACCAATCCTTGTGGAACTTCATTGGTCACAGGCCTCCAGCTTAAAAAACAACCCTCCACCACCACCGTCTTCTACCCTTGAGCCAGTTCTGTATCCAAATGGCCAGTTCTCTCTATGTTCCATGAGATCTAACCTTGCTAAACAGTCTCCCATGGGGAACCTTGTCAAACGCCTTACTGAAGTCCATGAACATCACGTCCAACACTCTGCCCTCATCAATCTTCTTTGTTACTTCTTCAAAAAACTCAATCAAGTTTGTGAGACATTATTCCCACGCACAAAGCCATGATGACTATCCCGAATCAGTCCTTGCCTTTCCAAATACATGGACATCCTGTCCCTTAGGATTCCCTCCAACAACTTGCCCACATCAGGCTCATTGATCTATAGTTCCCTGGCTTGTCCTTACTACACTTTTAAACAGTAGCACCATGTTTGCCAACCTCCAGTCTTCCGGCACCTCACCTGTGACTATCGATAACACAAATATCCCAGCAAGAGGCCCAGCAATCACTTCTCTAGCTTCCCACAGAGTTCAGGGGTACACTTGATCAGGTCTTGGGGATTTATTCACCTTTATGTGTTTCAAGACATCCAGCACTTCCTCCTCTGTAATATGGACATTTTGCAAGATGTCACCATCTATTTCCCTACATTCTATATCCTCCATATCCTTTTCCACAGTAAATACTGATGTAAAATACTCGTTTAGTGTCTCCCCCATTTTCTGCAGCTCCACACAAAGGCCGCCTTGCTGATCATTGAGGGGCCCTATTCTCTCCCTAGTTATCCTTTTGTCCTTAATGTATTTGTAAAAACCCTTTGGATTCTCATTAAGCCTATTTTCCAAAGCTATTTCATGTCCCCTTTTTGCCCACCTGATTTATCTCAAGTATACTCCTACTGCCTTTATACTCTAAGGATTCACTCGATCTATCCTGTCTATACCTGACATATGCTTCCTTAATTTTCTTAACCAAACCCTCAATTTCTTTAGTCATCCAGCATTCCCTACATTTACCAGCCTTCCCTTTCACCCTAACAGGAATATACTTTCTCTGGAGTCTTGTTATCTCATTTCTGAAGGTTTGCCATTTTCCAGCCATCCCATTACCTGCGAACATCTGCCCCAGTCAGCTTTCGAAAGTTCTTGCCTAATAATTGCAATAATATTGCAATAATATTATTGCAGAGCATTAATAATTGGGGACTCGATAGTTCGGGGCACAGATAGGCGGTTTTGTGGGAACGAGAGAGACTCACGTTTGGTATGTTGCCTCCCAGGTGCAAGGGTACGTGATGTCTCTGATCGTGTTTTCCGGGTCCTTAAGGGGGAGGGGGAGCAGCCTGAAGTCGTGGTCCATATTGGCACCAATGACATAGGTAGGAGGAGTGCTGAGGATGTTAGACAGGCTTTTAGGGAGCTAGGTTGGAAGCTCAGAGTTAGAACGAACAGAGTTGTTGTCTCTGGTTTGTTACCCGTGCCACGTGATAGAGAGTCGAGGAATAGGGAGAGAGAACAGTTAAATGCGTGGCTACAGGGATGGTGCAGGAGGGAGGGATTTCGGTACTTGGATAACTGGGGTTCTTTCTGGGGAAGGTGGGACCTCTATAAACAGGATGGTCTGCACCTGAACCTGAGGGGCACCAGTATCCTTGGGGGGGGTTTAAACTAACTCTGCAGGGGCATGGGAACCCAGACTGTAGCTTTAGGGTGCAGGACCTGGAGTGTAGGGAGGTTAGGAATATGGCATCAATCTTAAAGGAGGGTGCCTGTAAACAGAAGAGTGGCTTGAAGTGTGTATCCTTTAATGCCAGAAGTATACGAAATAAGGTAGGTGAACTCGCAGCGTGGGTTGGTACCTGGGACTTCGATGTTGTGGCTATTACGGAGACGTGGCTAGATCAGGGACAGGATTGGCTGTTGCAGGTTCCAGGGTTTAAATGTTTTAGTAGGGTCAGAGGTGGGGGTAAAAGAGGGGGGGGGTGTGGCTTTGCTTGTCAAAGATAGTATTACAGCAGTGGAAAGGAAGATGGACGAAGATTTGTCATCTGAGGTAGTTTGGGTTGAGGTTAGGAATAGGAGAGGTGAGGTCACCCTGTTAGGAGTCTTTTACAGGCCTCCTAATAGTCCTAGAATCGTTGAAGAAAGGATTGCGAAGATGATTCAGGAGAAGAGTGACAGTAATAGGGTGATTGTTATGGGAGACTTTAACTTTCCTGATATTGATTGGGAAAGCTATAGCTCAAGTTCGTTAGATGGGTCAGTGTTTGTGCAATGTGTGCAGGAGAGTTTCCTGACACAATATGTAGATAAGCCAACAAGAGGTGAGGCCATACTGGATTTGGTTCTGGGTAACGAACCAGGCCAGGTATTAGAACTAGAGGTAGGTGAGCACTTTGGGGACAGTGACCACAATTCGGTGATTTTTACTCTAGTGATGGAGAGGGATAAGTGTGTACTACAGGGCAAGAGTTATAGCTGGGGGCAGGGAAATTATGATGCGTTGAGGCATGATTTAGGATGTGTGGATTGGAAAAGTAGATTCCAAGGCAAGAGCGTAATTGATATGTGGAACTTGTTCAAGGAGCAACTATTGAGTGTCCTTGATAAGTACGTACCTATCAGGCAGGGAGGAAAGGGTCGTGTGAGGGAGCCGTGGTTTAATAAGGTGTTGGAATCCCTTGTTAAATGGAAGAGGGCGGCCTTTGTAAAGATGAGGCGTGAAGGTTCAATAGGGGCGATTGAGAGTTATAAGGTAGCCCGGAAGGACCTGAAGAGAGAGCTAAGAGCAGCAAGGAGGGGACATGAAAGGTCCTTAGTGGGTAGGATTAGGGAAAACCCTAAGGCTTTCTATAGGTATGTTAGGAATAAAAGAATGACTAGGGAAGGAATAGGTCCGATCAAGGATAGTAATGGGAAGTTGCGTGTGGAGGCTGCAGAGATTGGGGAGGTGCTGAATGAATACTTTTCGTCAGTATTCACTCAGGAACAGGACATTGTTGTCGATATGAATACTGGGGCACGAATAAGTAGAATGGATGGCTTTGAGATATGTAGAGAAGAGGTGTTGGAAATTCTGGCAAGGGTGAAAATAGATAAGTCCCCTGGGCCTGATGGCATTTATCCTAGGATTCTCTGGGAAGCAAGGGAGGAGATTGCAGAGCCATTGGCCTTGATTTTTGTGTCCTCTTTGTCGACAGGAGTAGTGCCAGAGGACTGGAGGCTAGCAAACGTGGTTCCCTTGTTCAAGAAGGGGAGTAGGGATAATCCTAGTAACTATAGGCCAGTGAGTCTCACTTCTGTTGTGGGCAAAGTCTTAGAGAGAATTGTAAGGGATAGGATTTATGAACATTTGGATAGGAATAATGTGATCAAGGATAGTCAGCATGGTTTTGTGAAGGGCAGGTTGTGCCTCACAAACCTTATTGAATTCTTTGAGAAGGTGACTAAGGAGGTAGATGAGGGGAAAGCGGTAGATGTGGTATATATGGATTTTAGTAAGGCGTTTGATAAGGTCCCCCATGGTAGGCTACTGCAGAAAATAGAGATATGGCATTGAGGGTGAGTTGGAGGTTTGGATTAGGAATTGGCTCTCTGGAAGAAGACAGAGGGTAGTAGTTGATGGCAAAGGTTCATCTTGGAGTGCCGTCACTAGCGGTGTTCCGCAAGGATCTGTTTTGGGACCATTGCTGTTCGTCATTTTTATAAATGACCTGGAGGAAGGGTTAGAAGGTTGGGTGAGCAAGTTTGCGGATGATACGAAAGTCGGAGGAGTTGTAGACAGTGAAGAAGGATATGGCAGGTTACAGCGGGATATAGAGAAGCTGCAGAGCTGGGCAGAAAGGTGGCAAATGGAGTTCAATGTAGCTAAGTGTGAAGTGATTCACTTTGGTAAGAGTAATAAAAAGATGGATTACTGGGCTAATGGTAGACTACTTGGTAGTGTGGAAGAGCAGAGGGATCTTGGTGTCCATGTACACAGATCTCTGAAAGTTGCCACCCAGGTAAATAGTGCAGTGAAGAAGGCATATGGCGTACTGGCTTTTATTGGAAGAGGAATTGAGTTCCGGAGTCCTGAGGTCATGCTGCAGTTGTATAAGACTCTGGTGCGGCCGCATCTGGAATATTGTGTGCAGTTTTGGTCGCCATACTATAGGAAGGATGTGGAGGCACTGGAACGGGTGCAGAGGAAGTTTACCAGGATGTTGCCTGGTATGGTAGGAAGATCCTATGAGGAAAGGCTGAGGCACTTGGGGTTGTTTTCATTGGAGAAAAGAAGGTTTAGGGGTGATTTGATAGAGGTGTACAAGATGATTAGGAGGTTAGATAGGGTTGACAGTGAGAACCTTTTTCCACGTATGGAGTCAGCTATGACAAGGGGGCATAGCTTTAAATTAAGGGGGGGTAGATATAGGACTGATGTTAGGGGTAGGTTCTTCACTCAGCGAGTCGTAAGTTCATGGAATGCCCTGCCAGTAGCAGTAGTGGACTCTCCCTCTTTATGGGTATTTAAGCGGGCATTGGATAGGTATATGGAGGATAGTGGGTTAGTGTAGGTTAGGTGGGCTTTGATCGGTGCAACATCGAGGGCCGAAGGGCCTGTACTGCGCTGTATTCTTCTATGTTCTATGTTCTAATACTGTCAAAATTGGCCTTTCTCCAATTTAGAACTTCAACTTTTAGATCTGGTCTATCCTTTTCCATCACTATTTTAAAACGAATAGAATTATGGTCGCTGGCCCCAAAGTGCTCCCCCACTAACACCTCAGTCACCTGCCCTTGCCTTATTTCCCAAGAGTAGGTCAAGCTTTCCACCTTCTCTCGTAGGTACATCCACACACTGAATCAGAAAATTTTCTTGTGCACACTTAAATTCCTCTCCATCTCAACCCTTAACACTATGGCAGTCCCAGTCTATGTTTGGAATGTTAAAATCTCCTACCATTACCACCCTATTATTCTTACAGACAGCTGAGATCTCCTTAAAAGTTTGTTTCCCAATTTCCCTCTGACTATTAGGGGGTCTACAATACAATCCCAATAAGGTATTCATCCCTTTCTTATTTCTCAGTTCCACCCAAATAACTTCCCTGGATGTTTTTCCAAGAATACCCTCCCTCATCACAGCTGTAATGCTATCCCTTATTAAAAATGCTACTCCCTCTCCTTTCTTGCCTCCCTTTCTATCCTTTCTGTAGCATTTGTATCCTGGAACATTAAGCTACCAGTCCTGCCCATCCCTGAGCCATGTTTCTGTAATTGCTATGATATCCCAGTCCCATCTTTATAACCATGCCCTGATTTCATCTGCCTTCCTTGTTAGGCCCCTTGTATTGAAATAAATGCAGTTTAATTTATTAGTCCTACCTTGTCCCTGCCTGCCCGACTCGCTTCTGCTCTCAACTGTACCAGTCTCAGATTGATGTCTTTCCTCACTATCTCCCTGGGTCCCACCCCGCCACACCTCACGAGTTTAAAATCCTCCCCAGCAGCTTGAGCAAATCTCCCTGTCAGTATATTAGTCCCCCTCCAATTTAGGTGCAATCCGTCCTTCTTGTACAGGTCACTTCTACCCCAAAAGAGATTCCAAATGTCCACAAATGTGAATCCTGTTCCCATACACCAGCTCCTCAGCCAAGCATTCATCTACTCTATTCTCCTATTCCTGCCCTCACGAGCTCGTAGCACCGGGAGTAATCCAGATATTACTACTCTTGAAGACCTCCTTTTTAAATTCCTGCCTAACTCTGTATTCTCCCTTCAGAATCTCAACCTTTTCCCTTCCTATGTCATTGGTTCCAACGCGGACAATGACCTCTTGCTGGTCCCTCTCCCCCTTGAGAACATTCTGCGCCCTCTCAGACATCCTTGATCTGTTTAAATTAGTTTGGACAATTTTCTATCAGGCCTGATTTCTCCAACTGTGGGTCAACTGACAAAATCCAATTTTGGTACTGTAGTTGTTTGACCTCCAGAGATATTTAGTAATGATTAGACATAAATATTTTTTATTTGATTTATTATTAACAAATGTACCGATGTACAGTGCAAGTTTTATTTTGTGTGCAGTACAGGCAGATCACACCAAACAAAGTCATAGATTAGTGTGAAGAATTCGATGTTGTGGCTGAAGCGAAGGTGCACAAAGAACAAGGTCAACATTAAATTTGAAAGGTCATTCAGAGGGCAAATAACAGTGCGGTGCTGGAAAAACACAGCAGGAAAGGCAGCATCCAAGGAGCAGGAAAATCGACGTTTCTGGCACAAGCCCTTCTTCAGGAATGAGGCTGGTGTGCCAAGTTGGCTGAGATAAAGGGTAGCGGGGAGGGGCGCTGGGAATACGATAGGTGGAAGGAGGTGAGGGTGAGGGACTGAGATAAGGTGGTGGGGGGGGGGGGGGGGGAAATGAGGAAGCTGGAAAAATCTACATTCATCCCGTGTGGATGGAGGGTTCAGAGGCAAATGATGAGACGCTCTTCCTCCAGGTGTCGTGTGGTCAGGGTCTGGCGATGGAGGCGGCCAAGGACCTGCATGTCATTGGCGGAGGGGGAGGGGGAGTTAAAAAGTGTTCAGACACGGGGCAGTTGGGTTGGTTAGTCCGGGTGTCCCAGAGATGTTCCCTGAAACGTCCCGCAAGTAGGCGGCCTGTCTCCCCAATGTCGAGGAGACCACATTAGGTCCAACGGATAGAGTAAATGATGTGTGTGGAGGTGCAGATAAATTTGCGACGTATATGGAAGGATCCATTGGGGCCTTGGAGGGAGGTGAGGGTGCAAGTTTTGCACTTCTTGCAGTTGCAGGGGTAGGTGCCGGGAATGAAGGTTGGGTTGGGTCGGTGGGGGGTGTGGACCTGACGAGGGAGTCGCGGAGGGAGTGGTCTCTCCGGAACGCTGATAGGGGTGTGGAGGGAAATATATCCCTGGTGGTGGGGTCTGTTTGGAGGTAGCAGAAATGATGGAGGATGATACGATGTATCCAGAGGTTGGTGGGGTGGAAGGGGAGGACCAGTGGGGTTCTGGCCTGGTGGCGATTGGATGGGCGGGGTTCAAGGGTGGAGGTGCGGGAAGTGGAAGAGATGCGGTCTCAGCCTGCTCCTGCCCCACCAAACTCATCTCCGCTTACCTCGACACTGTCCTGTCCCCCTTAGTCCAAGAACTCCCCACCCAAATGCCTTTTAAATGTTGCCCTCTTGACCTGCAATCTTCTTCCCGACCTCTCCGCCCCCACCCCCTCTCCGCCTGCCACTTCCCAGCCCATTGGCCCAGCTGATAAAAATCCTGTTGTAATCGGAGGTAACCTTCTTCGTTGTCCACTACACCTCCAATTTTGGTGTCATCTGCAAACTTACTAATTGTGCCTCTTTATGCTCACATCCAAATCATTTATGTAGAGGACCCAGCACCAATCCTTGTGGCACTCAACTGGTCACAGGCCTCCAGTCTGAAAAACAACCCTCTACCTTTGAGCCAGTCCTCGATCTAAATGGCTCATCGTCTCTGTATTCCGCGAGATTGAACACAAGCTCTTGCTGTCCCTCTTTATGTTACTTGCAAGCTTACCCTCTGCGCTGGCTCATGAGTTTCAGAAGGATGGCTCCAATCAAAGGTGCTGCTCTTCAGGTGTTTACATATAACAGAGTTCATCTGTCCATAATGTATAATATATCGCTTGATTCAAGGATGAGCAGGATAGTACTGATAGCCTGATCATTTTTTTCCCTCTCAATCAGTACCACAAAAACAGATTTAGAGTCACTTATGTCCCAAATGTGCTCAAATCAGCTGCCAACTTTGCAAGCCTTATAACAATGACCAGTTGTTGTGAGTTTGAGTCACTGTGATACAATAGATGCACAATATAAATGTCAATTCTCTGCTTTTATCATGATCATTTCAGGTCTAATTTCTTATTTATAAACGAATACAGTTCAAAAAAAATCAGCACTGAAGTTCGACCATTTTTAATTTTTCTCAACAAGAGCCATGAGAGACAAAGGATACTTCATGATGAAATGGTAAAAGTACAATTTATAGGTGAGAACTAACTCATTCAAGTATGTAAGTTAGCTTGCAAAGCTTGAAGGCTTGTTTTCAGACATTTTGTCACCATACCAGGTAACATCAGAGAGTGTCTCTGGTGAAGCTCTGGTACTATGTCCCACATCTCTATTTATAGGTCTTCAGGTTTCTTAAGGTGGGTGATGTCATTTCCTGTTCTTTTTTTCCCCAAGGGAAGGTAGATCAGGTCCAAATCGATGTGTTTATCGATGGATTTCTGGTTGGAATACCATGCCTCTAAGAATTCTTGTGCATGTCTTTGTTTCACCTGTCGTAGGATATGTGTGTCGTCGCGGTGAAAGTGGTGTCCTTCTTTGTCTGTATGTATAGAAACTAGTGATGGTGTGTTTTGTCTTTTGGTGGCCAGTTGGTGTTCATGTATCCTGGTGACAAGTTTTCTGCTGGTTTGTCCGATGTTTTTAAGTGTTCTTGCATGATATCTTGTAAATGACATTAGTTTTGCTGATGGTATCTAATGGATCCTTTAGGTGAATTAGTCACTGTTTAAGTGTGTTGGTCGGTTTATGGGCTACCATGATGCCAAGGGGTGTCAGCAGTCTGGAAGTCATTTATGATATGTCTTTGATGTAAGGTAATGTGGTTATAGTTTTTGGTTGCATTGTGTATGCTTGTTTGGGTTTGTTTCTGAGGAATCGGCGGATTGTGTTTATTGGGTACCTGGTTTTTCTTGAAAATGTTGTCTGGATATTTTTTGTCTGCATTTTGTAGTTCTTGAGTGCTTCAGTGTGATGTAGCTCATCGAAATAATGACTTGATGCAGCTCCATTTGTGGGTGTTGGGATGATTGCTTCTAAAGTTAAGTATTTGGCCCATGTGTGGTTGTTTTTCTGGTTTGAAGTTCTTAGTTAACTGTTTCAACTGTCATGTCTTGGAATGGGAGTCTGTTGTCATCCACCAGTGCTTCACCAGAAACTCAATGACGTTACCTAGTATGGTGACTTAACATCTGAAAGCAAACCTTCAAGCTCAGTGAGCTAACATACATATTTAGCAACTTGAGCTACAAATCTTCTCAAAAATCACAAACTCATTTAAGTGCCAAAATATTTACAAAATGAGCAGTACTGGACACCAACAAAATCTAAATAATACATTCAACAAGCATTTGGTTTGCAAAATAACCAATTGAATGTTAATATTGGCAGAAGTGTTTAAGAAATTATGAAACCAAGCAAGCACAGTTGTGTACAATTTCCATTCCATTCGGCTGGTGATATTGCCACAGAACAGGTTAAAGTGACTGGGAAATCACAGAGATCAGTTGTACCAAGTATATATCCAAACTACACTGTGCAACATATGCCCACTCTGGAGTACATACTTCAATGTTTTCAACACAGACCAGCTGGAATTAACACAGCCACAATTCCAGAGTGTCCACATAGGAATTTAAATCTCCACTTTTCAAGACTATAAAGGTGACCACTGATTAAGTTTCAAATGACAGCATTAAAACATTTCCTGTGTTTTGACAATTAGTGTGCTGTCCAAAAACAGCTCATTTATAACAGGTCAGCAGAGTTAATAAAGCAAGGAGGAAGCCAGTGTTCACTGTCAAGTAGAAGGCCTTACTTTGGCAGAATTCTCAGGCCAAACATTTCTACTTGTATATCTATATTCTTTGCCTGTTGCCTGCCTTTCAAATGCTCGGTACATTGGTTCTGAGACATTCCAATTTTCTGTTGATGCACTTCCTACAAAAACATCTACAAAGCAAAAAAATAAGGTGGAACTGCTCCATGTCTTTGAGGTCAGTTTCTTCAGGTTTCTGGGCAGCACAATTTAAGAAATCCCTTTGAAAATGCCAACACACCCATGCTAGCAGGCAGCTCTCATTTGCAGGTCTAACTTAGCTCATAAGTTTGCTCTGGTCAGTGAAGCCAACCTTGCAGAATTGAAACATGCCAGCCCTCTGTAATAGGGGCAAGCACAAAGCTTGCCCATATTGCTACCTTTCTGTATGGCTCCTAAAGCCTGTTCACCATCCATCGGGCACAAATCATGTATGCAAAGATATTTTCTCTGTTCACACCAGACTGCAGCTCCAATAGCTCTCAAAAAGTCCAACACATTCCAAGATGAAGCAGTCCAAAGAATCAACTACCCTTCAATGGTCCCGCATTCCATCAGCAACCGCTCAGTAGAAGCGGAGTGTACCATTTAGAAGATACTCTGCAGCAACTTGCCAAGCTTCCTCCTAAGCTCTACCACCAGGAGGTCAAAGGCACCAGGTGCATGTCACCTTCAAGCCACAAATTACTTCAACTGAAGACTTCATATCATCCTTTCATATCAGTAAATTTTAACTCCATTTCTATCATCATTGTCGGTGTACTAAAACAAAGACTCACCACCACTTTCTCAATGGCAATTCAGAGGGGGTTAACATAGGTTGTCCTTGCCAGCAACACACAGCCAATGAATTCATTTTTAAAAACAGACCCAATAGCTTATAATTCCAATATTTTTGCTGTGAGGTATAGTTGATGAGGCAGAGAAACTAAAGAGCCATCATTTCTGTTCCAGATGCCTATTTACCTTAGCCAAGTTATCTTTGACTCTGATTGCATTGCACAAACTCCTTTCCAAAGATCCTGTCCCAGGCCACCATGCAGCGCACACTGTAAATTTTTCTTCTAACCTAATATTATAACCACGCCTTTGACCAAAACATCAATACATACATGGTCATCCCATGAACATCATTTCTTTGCTATTCAAGGATATCAAATGCTTGGCTACCTCAGTTCTGTTTCTCTCCTCTTGCAGTTCCCACATGACTCTCTGTAATCTGTATTCTGCTCCAGCACAGCATAACTAGTAAACCCACCATAAAATCATGAATAATAGTTTCAGTGAATGCGAATTAAACCTCCCTGCCCTATCTATATCTTTTGATTTTAAGCACACCATCCTTGACTAATACCTTTCTTGTATGAATGTCCAGTATTTTTCCATGTGAATGCTGACACCTAGCAACAGTACTCTATCACAATAACTATTTCATTCAACTGCCTATGGGATATCCAGATTGAGATACATGTCAATTTCCTGCTGTAAAATGTCACAATGACAGAATCTATACCTCAGTCTGCCGCAGACAGCACTCCCCTATCAATAACTAGCATCTTCTTGGCCACAGCCAGGCTATTCGTTACTCTCAACTTTCTGTTTGACCCCAAACGGTTTCTGCCTACACATCTTCTCCACGACATAAACAGAGAAACTTGCACCTCAATAACATCTTTAAACTTCACTCTGCCTAAGCCCATCATCACCCTTTGACGTTGCAGCTCCAGGCTCAATTGCTAATGTTTGTCCTCATCCTTAAATCTGCTGGTTTTATCTACAGTTGATTTTTGGCCTCCTCCAGTTCTGGAAACTCTGATTTCCTCACTAAATTTAAATCAGTGTTGCCCAAACTTGGTTCGTCTGCATTCACCCAGCCCTACTTCTGCCCCATTTCAGGATCATCAGCTGTGCCTTCAAACATGACCAATATTCTGCAATTCTTGTCTAATTACCTTAGCATTTTAAGCATTCTTCCCTGTTTTTTTATAGCGCTCCCTGAAAACTCTAGCTTTTGACCAAGCAGCAGAAGGAAGAAAAAAGGCTGTCAGAACACAATACATGTGGTGCCTCACAAGATTACCACCTCAACCAGGACTTCAGAATATTTTAAGGAGTTATCTAGGCATCACAGTAAGTACACAACCTGGTTGAAAGTTGATATGTAACCAATACAATGCAAGAAGAGGAAACTATTTGACATACTGTCCAAGGATTATCAAGACTATTTACTGTACTTAAGGAGTTTATATCCTGGGACCAGTTAACTTACATAGCACTGCAATAAACTGAATAATTTGCTTTTTGAAAGAATTTGCAACATTTGGAAAAAAAACTTTGAAAACTCAACTTTACTTTGTCAGTCTAAATTATAAACAAGATCCTTTACAAGAATCAGACTGCATTGAGAAATTCAATGCTCTTCCTGTGGGTCTTCATTAACATGCTGTTAGTCTAAATCTTTGCTAATCATACCCTGTCCCACAACAAATCCCGCTTGCCCATTCACTATCATTCTTGTTGATTTGTCGTGGTTCCAAAAATCAGCAATACTCAAACTTGCAATAGATACTAAGAACAAAATATTATTGATTAGGTGCACATACATGTATCACTGAACTATTACATATGGTATATTTTTTCTGAAAATATATTTTGAACAAAGATAAACATCATTGCATGAACTCAAATTCCTGTTATGGTGAACTTGCTGCACCCTAGTTGTACAACTACAACACTGGCATCTATTAATCAAAGTAGAAAATTTCCCAGGTAATTCCTGTGAACAAAAGGTAGGACAAACCCTTTCCAGCAGTCTAATCTCAAGCATCTGGAAAGTGATGGAAGCGATCATCAGCAATACTTGCATAACAGTAACCTGCTCACTAATGCTCAGTTTAGACTCAGTTTCTCATTTTGTTACATGCTTGGTTCACACACGTGCAAGAGAGGGGACTTAAGAATGACTGTCCTTGACATTAAGTCTGCATTTGGCTGAGTGCGACATCAAGGAATCCTAGAAAAAAAAACAAACAATGGATGTCAGGGTAGAAGCTCTCTGCTCATTGTAATCCTAACTATCACAAAGGAAGATGATGGTAGCTGTTGGAAATCAGTCATATCATCTGCAAAACAAATCTTCAGGAATTTTTCAAGGTAGTGGCTGAGGCCAACCATCTTCAGCCACTTCAAAGACTATAAAAGAGGTCACAAGTCGTGATGTTCACTGATAATCAATGTTTTCAGTACCTATTCCTCAGACACTGATTCAGTCCACATTCAAATACAGCAAAATCTGGACATAATCCAGGTTTGGGTTGACAAATAGCAAATAAAATTCATGTTACATAAAAGTGCCAGCTACATCTACCCACAAACTCTTCTGTTCCAGCTTATTTGTAACCACCCTTCAAGTACTGGTTCATAATCACTGTCCGGTTACTTGCATTAAAATGTACAGTAATCCTTGCTTTTAAAACCATTCTTTTCTCACTCAGTTTATTTTTCCTCCAGTAGTTGCAGTAAACTGTGACTTTCCATTCGAATGTTAGATATCTCTAAAAAGTGAACCAGCTACCATGCACCTCATGTAAACCAGGGGAAGCAGCATTCTAATCACCTCAAGAACTCTCTCAGCAGATCGTGTGAACATAGCAACAAGAATAGACCATAAAGTCCCTTGAGCCAGTTCCACCATTCAATGAAATCATGGCTGATCCCTGGCCTAACTCCATATACCTGCCTTTGGACCATATCCCTCTATATCTTTGCTTAACAAGAATTTATCTGTGTCAGATTTAAAAGAAACAAATGATATTGCATTCACTACTGTTTGTGGAAGAGAGTTCCAAACATCTACAACCTTTTGGGTGTATAAGTGCTTCTTAACATCTCCGAAAGGATCTGGCACCAATTCTCAGACAAGGCCCCTAGTTCAAGAATACCCAATCAGTGAAAATAGCTTATATTAGCGACCCTGTCTTTTCCTGTTAATTTCCCAAAGTTAGTCAGATCACCCTTTAACCTTCTAAATTCCAGAGAAAACAGGCCTAACCTGTATAATCTCCCATCATAGCTTAATTTCTGAAGTCCAGGTATCATTCTTGCAAATCTACGTTGTACTCCCTCCAAGGTTAATATATCCTCCAAAAAGGTGCCTGGATCTGCTCACAGAACTTTAAGAGGGGTCTAACAGGGTTTTATGTAACTGCAGCATATCTTCTACATCCTTGTACTCCAGCCACGTAAACATACAAGTCAGAATGCCATTATCTTTCTTGAATATTTTGTGCACCTCTGTGACATTTAAAAAAATCAATGCACCCGAATCCCTAAGTTTCTTTGGGATCACCGTATTTAACTTATTTCTATCTGGAGATCTAACTTTTCTTGACCTAAACTGGATAATCTCGTAGCTGGTTCCACCAAATTCCACTTACCAGTTTTGAACACTTGGTTTGTCAATATTCCTCTGTAATCTTATTCTATATTCTACACTGCCTACAATGCCATCTAACTTTGTGCTCTCAGTAAATTTGGCTATATGAATTCGAATTCCATGAATCAACTCATTCATTCGAACTAATGGAGGGCCTAACACATTCTTATAAGACACTACTGGTCACATCTTGACCATTATCCCTACTTTCTGTCACCTGTCACTCAACTAATTTCCAAGTCATATCAGTAATTTGCCCTCCATTCCATTGGCTTTTACCTTCGTGAACAGTGTCATATGCAGGACTTTATGTGCTGTTTTCTGGAAGTCCATATAAACAACATCCATAAACATACCCCTGTCCTTGACAGTAGATAGCTCTTCAAAAGATTCAATGAGGCTTGTCAGGCACACCTACCCGTCATGAATCCATGCTCAATCTCCCTAATTAATGAAAATTTTCAAGGTGTTCAGTTACCCCATCCTTGAATATTAAGTCCAACAAATTTCCCCATCATAGATGTTAGATTAATTAGTCTAATTCCTTCCTACCTATTCATTCCACCCCCCCACCTCCATCGACCTATCGCTCTCCCAGCTACCTCCCCCCAGCTCAACCCCTCCCATTTATCTCTCAGGCCCCCTTGGGCCACATCCTCATGCCTGATGAAGAGCGAATGCTCAAAATGTTGACTGCTCCTCGGATGCTGCCTGACTGGCTGCGCTTTTCCAGCACCACATTGTTTGACTAATCGGTCTAATTTCCTGGTTTTCATTTTTCACTCTTTGTAAAAAAGCAGAACAACATGCAATTTTCCTATCCAGAAGGACAACTCATGTATCTAGGGAACTCTAAAAGATTTACAGTTACAGCATCTGAAATGTGCTGCTGTACTTCCTTTAACACCATCCAACGGGAGCTTTAAGGTCCTAGGATTTATCAGTGTTCATTTCTGTTAATTTCCCAATTACCAACATTTTACTCATGCTAATTTTAGTCAGACCCTGTCCACAATACACTATTGATTTTCTTGGGATTTTTAACAAGCTATTCTCCTTTTCTACTGTAAATACTGAGGCAGAGTAATTGTTCAACTTGTCTGCCAGCTCCCCAAGTGAATTCCCCCAATTTTAGTCATTAGTGTGCCAAAGATCTGTTTTGCCTTTGTGCACCTGTAAAATGTCTTATTGATTTGGATGCCGTTTGCAAGTTTTCTTTCATAATCCGTTTCAGTATGTCTTATTAGCTGCTTTGTGCCCCTTTACTGGTCTTTGTATCGTTCCCATTCAGTAGGAACTATGCTTGTTTTTGTAGTTTTGTAAGCCCTCTTATATTAGTTTTGTGCTGTTCCTCTCTCTTTAGTTGTCCACGGCAGTATTTTTTTCCCTCTGCGAAGTGAAATGTTTCCCTTTCATGGTATAAACTGGTTTTGTATTGTGTTAAATGTTTCATTAAACATCATCTACTATTCTTCAGTTACTTTACCCATTAGCAGATTTTCCCAGTTTACTGTAGGCAGTCTCTGCCTCACTTTGTTCCTCTATCAAAATCTAAAACTCTAGTAGTTGATTCATTCTTTTCACTTTCAAAGTTCGCTTACATTAAACTCAAGATGTTATGGTTACCATTTCATTAAAAAGGTCCACACACAACTGGGTGACTAATTACACTGGCTTATTACTAATATTGCTTGTCTCCTTGTTGCATGCAGAACATATTTCTGTCAGACTATTCTCTGGGAGAGGCAATGGCCTATTAATGCAAAGACTGGAGTTCAAATCCCATCATGGCAGATGGTGGAATTTGAATTAAATTTTAAAAATCTGGAATTAAGGTTCTAACAATGATCACGAAACCATTGTCAATTGTTAGGAAGACCTCTCTGTTCACCAATGTCCATTAAGGACGGAAACCTGTCATCTTACCTGGTCAAGCCTACATGCGACTCCAGACCCACAGCATTATGGTTGACTCTTAACTGCAATTCATGCCAGCAATAAATGCTGGCCTAGCCAGCAAACCCTATATCCCATGAATGAATGAAAATAGATACACTCAAGAAATACAGGTGCTTCTCGGCCTCCCCAATCTCTCATTAACACTGCTCTGACTATGCGACACACTTGCTTAACTTCTGCAGTTTGACAATCTAGCACTTCATAGCTGCTGCCAGGGGATCTGTACACAGCACAGTATGGTTTTAGACCCTTTACTGTTCCTCAGTTTCACCCATATGGTCTCCACTCAATATTTTCCTCTCATTATATTGTATCCAGTTCTGAGCTTTAGGAAGGGTGGCCTGGTATGGCAGAGAGATTATAGAATGGCTCCAAGGATAATGGATTCCAGTTATATGGAAAGTCTCGGGGAGTTGAGACTATCAATTTAAAACAGAAGTGGTGGAGATATTTCTTCAGCTAGCATGTGGAATTCATTGCCACAGAGTGGTGGAGGCCGGGACGTTAAATGTCTTCAAGGCAGAGATTAATAAATTCTTAATTAAGGGATATGGGGAGAGTGCATGTAAGTGGCATTGAAATGGACATCAGCCATGATTGAATGGCAGAGTTGACTCAATGGGCCAAATGGCCTTACTTCCACTCCTATGTCTTATGGTCTTATTCTCTCTCACCAATGAAATAGTTTTATTTCAAAACCACTAAGGCTACTCCACTTCCTCTGCCATTTTCCCTGTCCAACCTGTAAATCTTATAAACTGGCATACTTAGTTCCCATTGTCAACCATCCTGCAGCCCTGTCTCAGTAATGGCTGCGATATCATAATCTCTAATTTGATATTTGTGCCTAATCTTGATCAAAGTAATTGTGAATAACACCAATTAACTTCAGAATCCCTCTGTAAAAGAATGAATAAGAAACCAGCATTCCCACAATTTTATAATTATCCCTATGTGTGCGAGATGGGGCTTAAATGTGACATTCACTTAGCAGGAGTACATGAGAACAACAAATAAGAGTAGATCACTTGGCCCTTGCAGCCTGCTCCACCATTCGATATCATCATGGTTGATCGGATTTTAATCTCAATTCTACATTGCATATCTCCAATAAAAGGTTTCATCCCCTTGTTATTCAACAATCGATCTACCTCTGTCCTAAAAATATTTAAAGATTCTGCATCCACTGTCTTTTTGATGAAGGGCATTCCAGACATGCTCAACCACCTGAAGGTTCATTTTCTGCTTTAAATCCCTTATTTTTAAAATTATGACCCCCTAGTTTTAGACTCTCCAACATCCACAGAGTCAAGTCTTATCAGGATTTTGTAGTTTAATGAAGTCACCTCTGGCTTTTCTAAACTCCAGAGAACTCATTTGGTTTATTCCGTACACACGATGCATTTGTACATACAAGCCTTATTTGGGCCATACACTATAACATGGCCCTCAGCATAGATGTTTATTCATTTACTTATTTGGCTCTTTCATTTGATAGATTTTTCATATCTACATTTCTTTTCATTTCATAAACTTACGTTCTTGCTGTTCCCTGCCTTACCTTAAATAGGATTCCTGACTTTTTCTTCACTCTGTTCTTTTACTTGAGACCAGTGAACTGCTTCTCAGTATTCCCTCTGTCCATGATACCCATGTTTTTATCTGTATGTTACACATGTCTGTGTGCACCCATGCATGTAAAGGGTTGGTTACAAAGGGGAACGAGTTTTATTGAGTTGAATTACATACTGATGGTTCATAATTGTTTACCTGTAGCTGGACTTCAATTAGCAAAAAATAGCAAGTTTCATTGAGTACAGTAATCAAGTCCACACTGGCAAACTGAGTCTAAAAGACTGGTAAAGTGGTGAATTTTGCATAATTATCAAATATTTAACTTTTGCGACAACTCCCAGAATAGTGGAGCTTGACATTCAGCATGCTACCCCAGTAAGTGATCGCAACCCCAAAACCATCATCCTGGGAGTTATCATTGAGCAAAAACTGTACTGGTTAAATATTATGGCTACAAGAGCAGGTCAGAAGCTAGGAATCCACGTAGGCTACCTCCTGACCTCAAAGCCTGTCCATGGTCTAATAAGGCACAAGTCAGGAATATGATGGAATACTCCCCACTTGCCTGAATGAGTGAAGCTTCACCAACACAAGAAGCTTGACACCACCCAGGACAAAGCAGCCCATTTGACTGCTTGTGGAACTGGTGCCATTGTGGAACATTCTCTACCACAGATGTACTGTAGTAGAGTGTACCATCTACAAGATTCACTGCAGAAATTCACCAAGGCTCTTTCCATTTCACCTTCAAATAACCACTACCATCTAGATATGACAAGGGCAGCAGATACATGGGAATACTCCCACCTGCAAGTTCCCCTCCAAGTCACTCACAATCCTGATGTGGAACTATAATCACCATTTTTTCAGTTTCGCTGTCAACATCCTGGATCTTCTGCCCTTAAGCACTGTTGGTGTAACTGCACCAAATGGACTTCAGTGGTTCAAGAAGCATATCACCATCAACTTCTCAGGAGCTACTAGGAATGGGCCATAAATTCTTGCTCGGGCAGCATAATTCAATTTCCACAAAATAATTTGTTTTTAAAATATCACTGACTAAAAATGTAACTAATGCATAACATGGATCCATTCCCTCACCTTGGACAGTTCACTTGAGGTACAAGTAATCCAAGGCAAGTCTCTTGTGAGGGCATGGTCTCAATTTCAAGCAGGATTACAGACTAACGTAGAGATTAAACGCTCCAAGCAAGGAGTTCACCGTGCTGTAATATCAAATGATTAGCCTTAGGTTCCAAGGAATGAAGTGAGAAGATTACATTTATTGTTAGTTACAAACTAGAAGAGAAATAAAATAAAATGTCAGGATGTAGACAACACTGGTCATGGTCAAATTCATTTTCCTCGACCGTTTACACCAGAAAAAGCAGTTGTATTAGAGGGTTTAGATGCAATCACTTGTACAATTGATAGCTCAATGATTTGCTTTGAATAAATATTAATAGTCAACCACAGTGTGGAACAAAAACCACATGTATAGAACACTAGGTAGTGATGGCAGATTCACTTTATTGATTCACTTTCAATCTGGGAAGGTATGGCATATTAATGTTTTCAAATTTTACTCATAACTTGCCATGATGGGATACAAACTAATGACCTCTACGTTGCTAGTGCACACAAGGTAGCTAATATATACCAGCTCCACTTTAATTTGTGACTCGCCACTTGTGTAAGAAATAAAAACAAAGTTCAAACAGGTTAAAACTTCTTTTTAATTCTGGCATTTGTCTCTGTCACCTTGGAGTTGAACATCTCGACCGGCCGTTTCATAGGGCAGTTAGAACAATTCTGCAAATATCTGCAGTTATATGGAGATTAGACTGAACAAGGTTGGCTGATTGCCCTCCCTAAAAGACATTAGTGAAGCAAGCAGTTGTCAAACTACTCAATGATAGCTGTTCAGGTCACCATCATCAAGGTTCATTTCCAGATTTAACAAATGAATTGAAAACTCCCTCAACTACAGTGGTGGGATTTGAAACCATGTCCTCAGAGCATTAATCCCAGGCTTTTGGATGAAAAGGCGACATTACTACAATACAATCATTTATCTTGTACCTATTGCTATTCTGTATCTAAACCACTGATATTTTTTAGAAAATTATTAACAGACAGTTTTTGGTAACAACTATGAAATTAAATAGCATCTTTAAGTTGATAAAATATCAGACGCATGATTTTACAGTTGAACTGCCCACTTAAAGATTGTGTCGAATTAATCTTTTAACTCCTAAGGTGCTTTCTCAGACCTAAGCATCTCTTCTAATTTAAGATGCTCTGAATTAAACTAGCTTAAATTTCTAAATCTGATTAAGAAGCTCAGTGTAAATTAAAGAAGTGGGAATCCCAATACAGTTTTTCTGGGATTTCTCATATTGTAGTTTCTTCTCACCAACACAATCTCAAATACATGGTGTTATTTACTTTTGAGCCAAATTCTCAGCCATTCTCAAGTTTTGCCCTGTTTCAATCATAGATTTTTAAACGTTTTCAAATGTCTCGAGATTATTCTGTTTCAACAACTTGTGTTAGCATCTTGCTTCAAATGAGCTGTTACTTCCTCAAAACAAAAAAAATACAAGTTTTTCCACCAGGCTCTTTAACCCTCTCAATCTGTGTTGGCTGCTGTTTGAGATTTTTGGTTTATTTGCAACCTATAGCTTTATGTCTATTACTTTATGTAAGAGACTGTCAGCCTTTTAAAGTGAGCACATTCCCCCAGTCTAATTTACTGGGATTGTTCAGTAATTCCCTCATAGTTACCAAAGTACCACAAATCTTATTCATTTTCTTGACAGTACATGGTGAAAGAAATCACCTATTTCTAGAGAATTGTTTGTTTCCTTTTCTTTAAATCTGGTTAATCTATCTTTACTACCAGATCATTAATTTTCTGTCTGGTCTTGGAAAAATAAATGTTTAAAATATGTTATTTCTTATCCTTAATAGCGTACTTTAGGCTTCTCTAACTACTTTCTTACAATTATGGGACAGGGCCATATCTCAAGTCAGTTTATATCGTAAATTTAAAATGAGTGAATGGCTTGGTTAAAATAGAGTGAATGTTTGAAATTATCTACCACAGAGATAGTCAAAAATATCAGTGAACAAAAACCAAAGCTGTACACAAATATTGGGAAATTTAAGCATTAGAAGACCAAAAGACCTTTTCCTGCACTGCCATTCCTCATGCTCTTAATTTAATAAATAATGACACTTCAGGGTTCAGATAATGTTTATAACTGGTAAACTGTTCCTCCAATTGGTTAACATAAGGTGACCTCCTCCAAAACTGTTGCCTTGGAATCACTCCCAGTTTCTCAGTTATTTCCCGACTTTGCAGACTCAAAGGGCATTAAAGCAAGTCAAATGATGTGCTGTTTTATAACAGGAACGGCATATTTTTATGGTTCAACTAATTGTGGAGTCTTTAATTGTGACAGCCAAAATGGCCTGACATCATAAGAACTTAATTGCTACTTGATTAAGAAAGTTTGCAGACTATCAGATACTTGTAAAATTCAGGTACCAGAATATGGTGTTTTTCTTTCAAGTAGTTTCTGGCAGCCAGAAACTGATATTTTGAGCTGAATTCTCCCTGTGGAGTTCAGCATATGGGAAGCCAAATTCAACAATTATTCAGTTAACTCTAATGAAGTAAGCTGAATGGTAACAGACAACAAGACAGAACAAATTCAGAAAGTGCAAAGTAACTCAATATCCAGCTTGAACTTAGTTTCTGACTTGACATAAGTAATTGATTATTTTTCATTTGATCTGTTAAGTATAATAATGCCCTATATTATTATACTAAGCAAATAATTTCACCGCATTGTCTTTAAAAGATATGTGTTAAATCAGTTGGCTGGATGGCTGGTGTGCGATGCAGGATGGCACCAATAGCCTGAGTTTAATACCTGACTGGCTGAGGCCTCCTCAACTTTGCCCGAGATGTGGTAACTCTCATCAAACTCACAACCAGTCATGTTTCTTGAATGACAGAACAGCCCAACAGTTTGTTGGGACTACAAATACTTTCACTGCACAATTGATGGAAGCCAGTAGCAAGTAGAATGCTGCTGTTCAACATTGCTCAACAATGAGTCGTTGCTGTTTTTCATAATGCATGCAAATTCAATTTCCATCACCAGGTGAATTTGCAACACACCCAGCTACTGTTAAAGTGGAAATGTCACAGTAGCACAATAGTACACTAATGTGAAACAATAATCTATCATTTGCCTTATTTCTACTGTCTGCATAGATTTACAAAGGTTTAACCCTTCAACTAATGGGAAATGATACCAGCTGACATGATTCCTTTATTAAAAAAAATCCCATTCAAACACTTTCCAAACATCGACTGGGACTGCCATAGTGTTAAAGGTTTAGATGGAGAGGAATTTCTGAAGTGTGTACAAGACAATTTTCTGATTCAGTATGTGGGTGCACCTATGAGAGAAGGTGCAAAACCTGACCTACTCTTGGGAAATAAGGCAGGGCAGGTGACTGAGGTGTAAGTGGGGGAGCACTTTGGGGCCAGCGACCATAATTCTATTCATTTTAAAGTAGTGATGGAAAAGGACAGACCAGATCTAAAAGTTGAAGTTCTAAACTGGAGAAAGGCCAATTTTGACAGTATTACGCAAGAACTTTCCAAAGCTGATTGGAGGCAAATGTTCACAGGTAATGGGATGGCTGGAAAATGGGAAGCCTTCAGAAATGAGATAACAAGAATCCAGAGAAAGTATATTCTTGTCAGGGTGAAAGGTAAGGCTGGTAGGTATAGGGAATGCTGGATGACTAAAGAAATTTGAGGGTTTGCTTAAGAAAAAGAAGGAAGCATATGTCAGGTATAGACAGGATAGATCGAGTGAATCCTTAGAAGAGTATAAAGAAAGTAGGAGTATACTGAAGAGGGAAATCAGGAGGGCAAAACAGGGACATGAGATAGCTTTGGCAAATAGAATTAAGGAGAATCCAAAAGGATTTTACAAATATATTTGTGGGCGGCACGGTGGCACAGTGGTTAGCACTGCTGCCTCACAGCGCCAGAGACCCGGGTTCAATTCCCGCCTCAGGCGACTGACTGTGTGGAGTTTGCACGTTCTCCCCGTGTCTGCGTGGGTTTCCTCCGGGTGCTCCGGTTTCCTCCCACAGTCCAAAAGATGTGCAGGTCAGGTGAATTGGCCATTGCTAAAATTGCCCATAGTGTTAGGTAAGGGGTAGATGTAGGGGTAGGGGTATGGGTGGGTTACGCTTCAGCGGGGCGGTGTGGACTTGTTGGGCCGAAGGGCCTGTTTCCACACTGTAAGTAATCTAATCTAATCTAATCTAAATATTAAGGACTAAAGAGTAACTAAGGAGAGAATAGGGCCCCTCAAAGATCAGCAAGGCGGCCTTTGTGTGGAGCCACAGAAAATAGGGGAGATACTAAATGAATATTTTGCATCATTGAGTTAGTGAGTTTGGGTTTAGTTTTTTAATGCAATTTATCAATATCTAGGAAGCTTACTTCTGTTAAGTAATCTGGATTTCAGTGTTTCTTTTGTTGGGGGGTGGATTGCAAGGGGCAGAGCGGAAGATAATTCCACTTGTAAACTAAAGAACACACTGTAATTTGTATTGTTTGTCTAAAGATACTTATTTGGAAATTCATCCAGAGAACCCTGGGACTATTTGTATGGTGTAACTTTTTGCACCAATAATTGCATTGAAAAGATTGCGGTATGAGTGAATAATAAAAATGCTGATCTTTAAGTTAGATCATTTGCTAATAAAATGAATCCTATATTCCGAAAGAAAAGCCTCCACTCTCCACTTATCACTTTCTCCCCCCACCCCATGAAAAAAATAGAATGCTGCACAGTAACACTGTTCCAGAGGCACTAGATGAGTAATCCAGAGCCCCTGGCTAATGCTCTTGGGTTTGAAGTCTTTATGGTAGATGGCAAAATTTAATTAAGAAATGTAGAATTAAAAGCTAATCTAATGGTAACCCCGAAACCATTGCCAATTGTCATAAAAAGCCACTGATTCACTAACGTCCTTTTTGGAGAAAGGAAATCTGACATCTTCACCTGATCCTTTCTATATGTTGCTGCAAACCCCTCCAGAATGTAGTTGATTCTCAAAAGTCTTTTGACTCAAACAATTGGAGATAGGCAATAAATGCTGACTTTGCCAGTGGAGCCCACTTTTCCATGAAAGAATAAGGGGAAAAAAATTCATATTTTCTCAGTCTATAATTTGATGCAATGCAGAATTTATCTAATTGCTGCACTGTGCATCAAAATACTGATCAGGCATTTGTTCCTAGAAAAGGTTCTCCATTTCCATTCACCAGACTATTTGTTTAAGTATGACTGTTGAAAAAACAAACAAAATAAGCAAGTAATGACCTGAATGGTCATTTGTATAGTTCAACTTAAACCTTTTGCAATAGCTGAAATTCAGGTCAACATTTTAATGAATATATATACCAAGCTAATAGGCTCAATCAGTGGAATAATAGCTGAGTGACCTCTACCCAGGTGTTGGGTTTATTGTTTCATCATCTACTCTTGAACTAAAAATTGTGGGAGTGGGATGCAAGAGTCAAAATGTAACTTTTTAATCAACAAATGAAATATTGGTGTGCTTAATGGGAGAATGGAATGGTGGGGAACAATTGTAGCTACCATAAAATGTGGCATCTCGGTTTCAGCCCCATGTCTACCAAGCAGCCAAACCTGTTGGATAAGACTTTGAACTGGGGAAGCGAGGCAGTAAAACATTGGCAAGTCGTATTACAGCTGTATAACACTTTAGTCAGGCTACATTTGTAGTACTGCGCGATTCTGGTTGTCAACTGTGGAATGGATGTGGATGCTTTCCAGAAGGTCCAGAAGAGGTTTACGAGGATGTTGCTAGGATTAGTGTATTAGCTGTAAGGAGGGATTGAATAAACTTGGATTGTTTTTGCTATAGTGTCAGAGCCTGGGGAGTGACCTAATCAAAGTATACAAAATTAAGGGTCACAGATGGAGTGGATAATCAGAGTCTCTTCCCCAGGGTGGAAATGTTAAATACTAAGTAGCATGGGTTGAATGAAAGGGGGAGATGGAGCAAATTTTATAGAATATGTATGAGGAATGCGGTTTTTACAGAGTGGTAGGTGCCTGGAATGTGTTTTCAGGCAGGTGGTAGAAGCAGATACAATAGCAACGTTTGAGAAGCATTTAGACAACACACAAGCAGGCAGAGAATAGAGGGGTATGGACCATGTGCAGGCAGGTGGGATTAGTTTAGAATAATACCATGGTCAGCACAGACATGGTGGGCTGAAGGGCCTGTTCTAATGCTGTACCGTTCTCTGTTTAAAACTTCTGCCCTCTGTCCGTAACTTCTGCCCACAACTGTGCAAAACTGGCCTGGGCTCTTCAATGCACAGTGAGTGAATATAACTTGCTATCCATGATTCCCACAATACTCTACATATAAAGGGTTAGTTGGCTGAACCACTGGTTTGCAAGACCCCAACAGTATGGGTTCAATTCCTATATTAGCTGATGATTTGGAGATGCCGGTGTTGGACTGGGGTGTACAAAGTTAAAAGTCATACACCAGGTTATAGTCCAACAGCTTTTGCAGTGCTGCTTCTTCATCGGGTGGTTGTGTGATGAAGGAGCAGTGCTCTGAAAGCTAGTGCTTCCAGTTAAGCCTGTTGGACTATAACCTGGAGTTGTGTGATTTTTAACTTCGCATTACATTTTAAAAGCATTGCAGCTAAAGTAAGAAAAGCTGAATGATAATACTTCCAATCATTCTAGTAATCTCTACTTGTTGGGAGTCATCAGGAAGCTCCTTTGTATATCAAAGTTGTTAGAAATCTCCCTCAAAATACTGTTGAGACGAGGTCAACTGAAAATTGCAAGGCTGAGATTGAGAAATTTTTGATAAGTAAGGACATTAAGGGATGTGGAATGAAAGTGGGTAAATAAAGTTAAGGTGCAGTTCACCATGATGTCCAAAAATAAATAGCCTCCATTACCCACTTGGCAAAAACAATGACTGCAGATGCTGAAAATCAAATACTGGATTAGTGGTGCTGGAAGAGCACAGCAGTTCAGGCAGCATCCAACGAGCAGCGAAATCAACGTTTCGGGCAAAAGCCCTTGATGAAGGGCTTTTGCCCGAAACGTTGATTTCGCTGCTCGTTAGATGCTGCCTGAACTGCTGTGCTCTTCCAGCACCACTAATCCATTCCCCACTTTACCACTTCCCTTCCCCCATCAATTAAAAAAGCTTTTCGCATCAGAGAACGGCGGGAACTGGGCAGAAGTGAAGGCAGAGCTCAAAGCCGGTCGGGAAGGTAAGTGATTGTTATTTGAGTGGGTGTGTTCTAGACCCCAGGTTCTACAAAGTAGGGCCTCCCTCCCTCCTCCTCTAACCTAAATTAATAGTCCATAGACTTGCCCCAAAAAGAGGGTCCAAGGAAGTTCCTGTGGATTGAAGAGTGAGGCTTTAACTCAGGAGTCTTTGACAAGGAGGTTGAGTGAAGTAATTACGCCACAGTTGAAGAGGGTGAAGACATGATTGCCAAGCTGGTTCAGTGTGATATGTGCTTGATGTGGGAGGTCAACGACTCTGCTGTGTCTGGCTCGTATAAGTGTGGAAAGTGTGTGCACGTTCAGCTACTGACAGAGCATACTGCAGCACTGATGAAAGAACTCGAGGACCTTAGGCTCATCTGAGAGAACGAGATCTTTCTGGACAAGACCTTCAGCGAGGTTATCACACCAATCGTACCACAACAGAGCAGACGATGAGGAAGGCAGAGAGGAGACAGGTGCAAGAGACCCCAGGGGAAGCACCTGTCAGGAACAAGTTGAATCTTTTGGAAACAACAGAGGCAGATGACACTCCCAGTCCACGAGGCGGCCAGGTCTGTCAATCAAAAGTTGGCATGGAGACAGAGTGGAAGAGTCGGACATCGCACAGTGCCGTGGTAATAAGGGACTCCATAGTGAGAGGAACTGACCGGGGGTTTTTGTGACAGCAGACTGGACTTAGGAATGGTGTGTTGCCTTCCTGGTGCCAGGGTTAAAGACATCACAGACAGAGTGCAGGAAATCCTCAAGGACGAAGGTGAAGAGTCAAAGGTGGTGGTACATGTCGGCACAAATGATGTCGTGAAGAAGAGGAGGAACATACTACAGCGGGACTTTGGAGAACTAGGAAGAAGGCTGAAAAGCAGGACGTCCAAGGTGGTTACCTCCGGTTTGCTTCCAGTTCCTCGGGCTGGCGAGGCCAAAAACAGGGAGATAATGGACTTGAATGTGTGGCTGGGGAACCGGTGTCGGAAGCAAGGATTTAAATTCTTGGATCACTGGGGTATGTTTTGTGGAAAGCATAAATTCTACACGAGAGACGGTTTGCACCTTAATAGGTTAAGGACCAGCATTCTGGCAGGCAGGTTTGCCACTGCAACACAGCTACATTTAAACTAAGTAGCAGGGGGGAGGGTACAAACTGGATGTTTAAGAAGGAAATTGGAGGGAAAGTTAGAACAAGGGAAGTCAAGAAAGATAAATGTATCAATGAGGCAGAAAACTCAGAAAGGGATCATGCTGTAATGTTGAGTGAAATAGGAGTTGATGGGAAGGATGAATGCACGAAGCGTTAGAAATAAGATGGATGAGCTTGAGGCTCTTTTGGAAATTGGCAGATACGATCTTGTGGGGATAACTGAGACGTGGCTTCAAGTGGACAGGGCCTGAGAAATGAATATTCAAGGCTACACGTGCTATCCTAAGGACAAACTGACGGGCAGAGGGGGTGGGAAGGCCATGTTGTTAAGGGATGATATTCAGTCCCTTGCGCGGGGGAACCTAGAGTCAGGGGATGTAGAGTCAGTGTGGATAGAGCTGAGAAATACTAAGGGTATAAAGACCCTCTTGGGAGTCATCTACAGGTCCCCAAACAGTAGTCTGGATGTCGGATGCAAGTTAAATCAGGAGCTGAAATTGGCTTGTCGCAAAGATGTTACTACAGTTGTTATGGGGGATTTCAACATGCAGGTAGACTGGGAGAATCAGGATGATGTTGGACCTCAAGAAAGAGACTTTGTGGAGTGCCTCAGAGATGGATTCTTAGAACAGCTGGTGCTGGAGCCGACCAGGGAGAAGGCAACTCTGGATCTGGTATTGTGCAACGAACCAGAATTGGTCAGGGACCTCGAAGTGAAGGAGCCGTTGGGAAGTAGTGACCATAATACATTAAGCTTCAATCTGCAATTTGAGAGGGAGAGGGTACAGTCGGAAGTGACAATATTTCTGTTGAATAAAGGGAACTATGGAGCTATGAGGGAGGAACTGGCCAAAGTTCAATGGTGCAATACCTTAGCAGGGATGACAGTGGAGGAACAATGGCAGATATTTCTGTGTGTAATGCAGAAGTTGCAGGATCAGTTCATTCTGAAAAGGAAAAAAAGATCCTAGGAGGAGGCATGGGTAGCCATGGCTGATGAGGGAAGTTAAGAAACATATAAAGTCAAAAGAGAAAAAGTATAACATAGCAAAGATAAGTGGGAAAACTGAGGACTGGGAAGCTTTTAAAGAACAACAGAGGATTACTAAGAAGGGAATATGCAGAGAAAAAATGAGGTACGAAGGTAAACTGGCCAATGATATAAAGGAGGATAGTAAAAGTTTTTTTAGGTATGTGAAAGGCAAAAAAATGGTTAAGACTAAAATTGGGCCCTTGAAGACAGAAACAGGGGAATATATTACAGGGAACAAAGAAATGGCAGAAGAATTGAATTGGTACATCAGATCTGTGTTCACTGGGGAAGACACGAGCAATCTCTCAGAGGTAACAGTGGCTGAAGGACCTGAACTGAAGGGAATTTATATTTTCCAGGAATTGGTGTTGGAGAGACTGTTAGGTCTGAAGGTTGATAAGTCCCCGGGGCATGATGGTCTACATCCCAGGGTACTGAAGGAGGTGGCTCGAGAAATCGTGGATGCGTTGGTGATTTTCCAGAGTTCAATAGATTCGGGATCAATTCCTGCGGATTGGAGGGTGGCTCATGTTGTAACACTTTTTAACAAAGGTGGGAGAGAGAAAGCGGGAAATTATAGACCACTTAGTTTGACCTCAGTGGTGGAAAAGATGCTGGAGTCTATTATAAAGGATGAAATTACGACATATCTGGATAGAAGTAACAAGATAGGTCAGAGTCAGCATGGATTTATGAAGAGGAAATCATGCTTGACTAATCTTCTGGAATTTTTTGAGGATGCAACTCTGAAGATGGACGAGGGAGATCCAGTAGATGTAGTGTCCCTGGACTTTCAGAAAGCTATTGATAAAGTCCCACAAAAGGAGATTAGTGAGCAAAATTAGGGCGCATGGTATTGGGGGCAAAGTACTAACTTGGATTGAAAGTTGGTTGGCTGATAGGAAACAAAGAGCAGTGATAAACGGCTCCATTTCAGAATGGCAGGCAGTGACCAGTGGGGTACCGCAGGGATCAGTGTTGGGACCGCAGCTTTTTACAATATATGTTAATGATATAGAAGACGGTATTAGTAATAACACATTAGCAAATTTGCTGATGATACTAAGCTGGGTGGCAGGGTGAAATGTGATGAGGATGTTAGGAGATTACAGGGTGACCTGGACAAGTTCGGTGAGTGGTCAGATGCATGGCAGGTGCAGTTTAATGTGGATAAATGTATGGTTATCCACCTTGGTGGTAAGAACAGGAAGGCAGATTACTACCTAAATGGAATCAATTTAGGTAAAGGGGCAGTACAAAGAGATCTGGGGGTTCTTGTACACCAGTCAATGAAGGTAAGCATGCAGGTACAGCAGGTCGTGAAGAAGGCTAATAGCATGCTGGCTTCATAACAAGAGGGATTGAATATAGAAGCAAAGAGGTTCTTCTGCAGCTGTACAGGGCCCTGGTGAGACCACACCTGGAGTACTGTGTGCAGTTCTGGTCTCCAAATTTGAGGAAAGACATTCTGGCTATTGAAGGAGTGCAGCGTAGGTTCACGAGGTCAATTCCTGGAATGGCGGGACTATCTTACACTGAAAGAGTGGAGCGACTGGGCTTGTATACCCTTGAGTTGAGAAGACTGAGAAGGGATCTGATTGAGACATAAGATTATTAAAGGATTGGACATTCTGGAGGCAGGAAACATGATTCCGCTGATGGGTGAGTGCCAAACCAGAGGACACAGCTTAAAAATAAGGGGTAGACCATTTAGGACAGAGATGAGGAGAAACTTCTTCATCCAGAGAGTGGTGGCTGTGTGGAATGCTCTGCCCCATAGGGCAGTGGAGGTCCAGTCTCTGGATTCATTTAAGAAAGAGTTGGATAGAGCTCTCAAGGATTGTGGAATCAAGGGTTATGGAGATAAGGCAGGAACAGGATACTGATGAAGGATGATCAGCCATGATCATATTGAATGGTGGTGCAGACTCGAAGGGCAGAATGGCCTGCTCCTGCACCTATTGTCTATTGTCTATCACTATTTACTGTGGAAAAGGATATGGAGGATATAGACTGTAGGGAAATAGATGGTGACATCGTGCAAAATGTCCAGATTACAGAGGAGGAATTGCTGGATGTCTTGAAACAGTACTGATCAGGTGTACCCAAGAACTCAGATATTTGTATCATCGATAGTAACAAGTGAGGTGCCGGAAGACTGGAGGTTGGCAAATGTGATGCCACTGTTCAAGAAGGGCGGTAATGACAAGCCAGGAAACTATCAACCGGTGAGCCTGACCTCAGTGGTGGGCAAATTGTTGGAGGGAATCCTGAGGGACAGGATGTACATGTATTTGGAAAGGCAAACACTGATTAGGGATAGTCAACATGGCTTTGTGCGTGGGAAATCATGTCTCACAAACTTGATTGAATTTTTGAAGAAGTAACAAAGATGATTGATGAGGGCAGAGCAGTAGATGTGATCTATATGGACTTCAGTAAGGCATTTGACAAGGTTCCCCATGGGAGACTGATTAGCAAGGTTAAATCTCATGGAATAGAGAGAACTAGCCATTTGGATACAGAACTGGCTCAAAGGTAGAAGACAGAGGGTGGTGGTGGAGGGTAGTTTTTCAGACTGGAGACCTGTGACCAGTGGAGTGCCACAAGGATCGGTGCTGGGCCCTCTACGTTTTGTCATTTACATAAATGATTCGGATGCGAGCATAAGAGGTACAGTTAGTAAGTTTGCAGATGACACCAAAATTGGAGGTGTAGTGGACAGCGAAGAGGGTTACCTCAGATTACACAGGATCTTGACCACATCGATCAATGGGCTGAGAAGTGGCAGATGGAGTTTAATTCAGATAAATGCGAGGTGCTGTATTTTGGGAAAGCAAATCTTAGCAGGACTTATACACTTCATGGAAAGGTCCTAGAGAGTGTTGCTGAACAAAGAGACCTTGGAGTGCAGGTTCACAGCTCCTGGAGGGTGGAGTCACAAGTAGATAGGATAGTGAAGGCAGCGTTTGGTATGCTTTCCTTTATTGGTCAGAGTATTGAGTACAGGAGTTGAGAGGTCACGTTGCGGCTGTACAGGACATTGGAATATTGCGTGCAATTCTGGTTTCCTTCCTATCGGAAGGATGTTGTGAAACTTGAAAGGGTTCAGAAAAGATTTACAAGGATGTTGCCAGGGTTGGAGGATCTGAGCTACAGGGAGAAGCTGAACTGGCTGGGGCTGTTTTCCCTGGAGTGTTGGAGGCTGAGGGGGACCTTATGGAGGTCTACAAAATTATGAGGGACATGGATAGGATAAATAGGCAATGTCTTTTCCCTGGGGTCGGGGAGTCCAGAACTAGAGGGCTAAACTATAGGTTTAGGGTGAGAGGGGAAAGATATACAAGAGACCCAAGGGGCAACCTTTTCACGCAGAGGGTGGTATGTGTATGGAATGAGCTGCCAGAGGATGTTGTGGAGGCTGGTACAATTGCAACATTTAAGCGGCATTTGGATGGGTATATGAATATGAAGGGTTTGGAGGGATATGGACCAGGTGCTGGCAGGTGGGACTAGATTGGGTTGGGATATCTGGTCGGCACGGACGGGTTGGACCGAAGGGTCTGTTTCATGCTGTACATCTCTATGACTCTATAATTTCAATCTACGCACGACTATAACTAAGTGATCACAGGTTTTGTTTTCCAAGTTCACGAGAACTACTCATGAAATGTTTGATAAGCAATTGTTCTTTAAACCAAAAAAAACAGTAGAATCATGTATCAATCAACACAAAACAACAAATTAAAACTCTACCAAAATATATTTCACTTTATATAGCTATGTTGTGCTTATAAGTAAGAGATCATTAAAAGCTTGCTGGAGGAAGACAGCAATTTACCAATCTTCAATTTCCCCAAAAGAATCAAAATAAAAAATTTCTGAAGTTATCTGATCAAGACCAGGTGTTGCTGCATGCGAAAAGATAGGCAGAGGTGGGAAACAAGAGAAATTATTTAGACCTTCAGATTTAATCCTCACCATAAAAACCAGGCTTTTGGAATGCTGGTCACGGATTGGTTGGGAACACATATGCCCGAGTCAGAGAGAGATTGTTTTATGATGAGAAACAATTAACAACGGATGCTGAATACTTGAAACAAAAACAGAAATTGCTGTAAATAGTCAGCAGACTTAGCAGCATCCGTGGGCAGAAGGTGATTCTGAAGAAGAGTTAACATATTTGAAATGTTAATTCTGCTTTCTCTACACAGATGCCACCAAACCTGCTGAAATTTCACCACCAATTTCTGTTTTGATTTCAGATACTTTTTCTGAACAGGTTAACTAAAAATTTATTTCACAGTTCTGGAAAAGGTGAATGTAAATCCTGGCCTCATGGCCCACAGATAGGGACACGACCACTGTATCACACGAACTCCTATACCTAGCCCTTAGGCCAGCACAGTAGATGTGGTTACCACTGTACCTCACAGCACCAGGGTCTCAGGTTCAATTCCATGCTCACATGGGTTCCTCCGAATGCTCCAGTTTCCTCCCACAGTCCAAAGGTGTGCAAGTTAGATGGATTGGATACTCAAATTGTCCATCCTGTCTAGGGATGTGCAGGCTAGGTGGATTCACCACAGTTAATGTGGTGTTACAGGGATAGGGTGGGAGAGCTGAGTTTGGGTGGGATGCTCTTCAGAAAGTCAGTGCAGACTCAATAGGTCTAATGACTTCTTTCCACACTGTAGGGATTCTATGATTGTACGCCCCCGAAGGTTGTGGATTCAAGCTGTAGTTCACTACATTAACACAAAGTCAAAGTGCAGAAATCAAACTCCAGTGTAGGACAAAGGAAGTGGTGTCAGAGATGCCATCTTTCTGATGAAGCGTTAAAACGAAGGTCCTGGTTACCTCTCAGGTGTACATAGAAGACTATATGCTACAATGGGCTGCCATATTTCCTGCATAAGGGTTGTACTCCAATAGTACTTCAGTTGTAACAGGCTTTGAGATGTCTGGCAGTTGTGAAAGTCTCATGTAATTGCAATTTTTTTTTCCTCTCTCTAACATACAGCCCTAGGTTTCCGAAATCCAAGTCATGCCTAATTGGAAGGATACAAACTAACTACTAAAATCTCCTTTGAGAGCTTAGTTACATTAACCATCTTATGCTAAATGTGTTCTCAGATCTTTCAGAACACATGAATTTCATTTCTGAATCAATATATCAGGACATTCGCAAGTAGTTTAGAAGCGATTGGTGTTGGTAACAAGACAAAGCAATTAGAAAGAGTTTTCTATGTCTAAGTTGCAATTGTATGCTGATGTCAAATCTGCATGGTCATACTAAATTACATGCACTACATGTTACAGTACTGCAATTACAGGAAAATTGACCATGCAATTATCAGTCCAAATTGTAGATCATTAATTTTAACACTGCAAGTCAAACATGACCAGCCATAGAACAGGAGTATTGATGGAACAAAACACACCATTGAATCTGAAGATTTTAAATTATGCAGTTCTGTAATTTGCATCAGCAGGTCATGCTTTAGAGAGGGCACAGTGATCTTGCCAAGAGAGAGAACGTAAGATTACCAGTCACATCTCTCATTCTTTCTGCATAGCTCTATAGCATTCAAACCTCACTTCCATACAATTATTCCTACCACTTGGATTTGTCTATCAGCCAAGAGGTTTTCATTGAATGTCATTCTAAAGGTGCTGTTGTCCTCATAACTGTATCTCCTTTTAATTACACATGTTTCTCTGTCATAATGGGAATCGTGGTAAACTAACTGGTGGAAAGGATTGAAAGCCTTTGCCTAGGAACAGCAACAGATCATTCAGCCCACTGAGTCTGTCCTACCATTCAATTTGATCATGGCAGATCAACACTTCAATACTTTTAATCTGCCGCATCCCATTAAAACTGTATGCCGCTGGTAATCAGAAATTTATAAACCTATTCATACACTGAGCTTCCAGAGACTTCCAAACGTTCATAACCCTCTGAATAAAATAATTTTGTCTCATTATGGACTCAAATGGCATGCCCCTTAATCTTTTTCGGTTGTGTCCCAGTTTCCTGATTCAGAGGATGCATCTTACGGCTTCGACCTGTTTTTCCTTTTAAGTATTTTCTAAGCTTCAGTGAGATCACTTGTCATTCTTTCAAATTATTTAGAATACAGTTCATCCCATCTCTGTTCACAGGACAGTCCACCATCCTCGGAAGAAGTCTGGTGAACCTTATTGCATTCCCTCTGAAGAAACAACATTTTTCCTGAGATAAAGAGACTAAAACTAAACATAGTACTCCAGGTGTGGTCTAACCAACACTTATGCAACTGAAGCAAGAATCACCACTCAGGTAGGTGTTCATTCACTTTCACATTCCTTGTTTATAACGGAAGATGAGCAGCAGGCAAGGAGGTCTAGCCATTATATAAAGACTCAGCCCATAAAAGAGACAGTTACTAACATAATCACAAGTCAAAGAATAGTCAACATCACAAGTGCCAGAGCTGGAACCCTGTCACAAATGAGTTTGTTTGCATCTTCCTTAATAGTTCTTTTATTACTTAACTCTTAAGTCTCTCACTAATTCCTTGAACATAACAACCTGATATAATATCATGATCTGGTAAATGCTTGCCATTAAAACTATAGCTTAATTGTTGACCCTTTCCCCTTTTCAAGGTACAATATCAAATTTGGATGCTAGTGCAGGGAGATTAATTATTAAGGCTTTCATCATCATTGCAAAAATCACTTGCTGACATTATGCCAATCACGAAAGAAAATGATGCACCAACATTTATTTAGATGTTGAGTTTATGTAGAGTGGAATGCACAATTTTCAAAGTGTAAGAGAGCTGGAGCAGGTAGAGGTGATAAAGGAAGAACAAGAGTAGAGGTAATTGTAGGGCTTATACCCTAGATCTGTGAAAGTGGGCAGCATGACAAAGTCCACTGATTTCACAAATAGGATGAATACACTGCTGTTCATCATGGAGTGGCTGCAGATATTTTCTAATCAATCTGTTGAGTGATGTGATTATATACCTCTGGAGCAGGTGAGACTCGAAACCAGGCCTTGTGATTCAGAAGTATGCATACTACCATTGTGCCAAATGAGCTGTAGGGAATGGGTGTACATTTGCCAAAATGAACAACTCAGCTTTCACTGCAGGATTCCAGCACCACGGGACATGAGCATCCCTTGGCAAAGCTGAAATGAGAACTTATGCCAGCTCCAACCTTCTCCAGTGGACACCTAAGAAATCAGTCCAGTGATCTCCTATAGTCTATTATCTAAAACAGAGGTAAAAGTTCTGAACTGCAACCAAAACAACAGAGTCATGCAATAAGAATTGAAAATGCTGTTGTGTAAAGAGCGATTGCCATGTGGACCTGTCCAGCCCAATGCACCTCAGAAAGCAAGCTGGCATGGCCATTTCAGCAGATACAGATTTTTAGAGTTTGCAGTCTTCAGAGAGCAAGCATGAGATCTGAGAGGTTGACAACCACAATTACCTCAGGAGCCCCTAAGTGAGCCTCAGTTAACCTCTGCCTACCATATTACACCTATTGATCAACATCTCAGAACCAGGAATAGGTTTAAGAACTCTTTAAACAGGTACTTAGATGCATATTGAGGTGATAAGTTCTTTGAAAATCTATCCCAAAGCCATTAAAACCAGATCATTTGCAGTCTTTGCATGTAAATTGTATAGCTGTCTCTTACTGCTGCACAGGGAGATTCCTCATTTCTGAGCAGATTTTTGGAAATGAGATTGAAGAATTGAAAGAGAGATTGGACACAAATCAATGTAGCTGAACACACAACACTCCTCAAAGACTCACTATTGAACAGCTCTGACTACAGATAATTGCCTTCCCACCATACTCTACGCCAGTGTCTTCTCCATGCTGACAGCCCTGCTGTCATGTTAGCAGCATGTGTGGTCTTTTTCTGCAAAGCTAAATTATGCAGCAGTGAAAACATGATAATCAAATAGGACACTCCAAGTCCACTTCACAGGATGCCATTAGGCCTATCAATTCACCTCACTTGGTCTTTCAGGAAGTCAATGAGTTGCTCAAAGAAAACTATAGGTCAGCCACTGTTAGCAATGTTGTTTGGATGCAGAAAAAGAGTCATAAGCCAGATTGTAAAGTGCTTCAAAGAGCCACATTTTTATGCAGAGAAAAGCACAGAGGTAAATGTGTAACCATAAATGCACTAACGCAGCTGCCAGGAAAAGAAGGCACCCATCTGCATGCTTCAGTGCTGGTCATCACATAACAGCTGAAACTAATAATATGTTTCCTAATTCATGAAGCCAACAACAGGGAAAAATGGCAACTGAAGATCCAACAACTGAGGGAATTCTGCAATCCGTGCAAATACACAATCCATTACTTTAGTTCTGGACTTCCCATGGAAGTGAGAAAACTGCTTGCACTGACAAACAAGACACCAATTGTTGATTTAATTCAAACATTGTCTTGACAATATAGAAGCCAAGGGAAATGCACTACCAGTTGACTGTTACATGCAGTGCTGCATAAGCTAGAATAGTTAGTTGCAGGTCTTCTTGCGAGATGCTACAATTTGTCGTGAGTTAACTTTTTACCATTTTCGCATCTCATACCTTCATGTTAATTATTTCTGAGAACAGATTAAGGCATTACCTCAGGTGAAAGTTTCTTAATTTGTAGAGCTCATTACTAAGTATTTTAGTGATCAAGATTTTCATGAGTTAGAGATCAGTGGATTGATCATCATGGCAAGGCAACAAGAACCCCATTCCATGTCAAATCTCTAGGATCCTTCACTTATCCTAGATAACCACATGCATATGCTCATGAAACACTACTATTTGTTCCCATTCAAGCTCAAGAGTCTGGAAAACTCAGTGGTTAGCACTGCTGTCTCAGTGCCAGGGACCCAGGTTCAATTGCAGCCTCAGGAGACTGTCTGCGTGGAGTTTACACATTCAAAATGTCAAAATAATGATTACGTCAGACTGGAAGCCAACTTAAGTCAGTGAGCCCTAGATTGATGGATTAACCTGCCAATAGTGTCTTCCATAGCTTTACTTGTAATGATGGACATAGCAGTAGCCAAACTGAGTGTCATTAAAGTGTCAGTGTCCTACATCTAACCCAGGACACATATTTGGAATTAATAATGGCTCATCCTTGACAAAATCAGAGTGAAAAACACATTTCCCTTGGCTGCTATATTGTCAAGACAATGTTTGAATTAAATCAACAATTGGTGTCTTGTTTGTCAATGCAAGCAGTTTTCTCATTTCCATAGGACATCCAGAACTCAAGTAATGGATTGTGTATTTGTACAGATTGCAGAATTCCCAAAACCAAGTGAGAAATAGAGCTGCTACCTTTCAGCTGTGCCACTGAACACATTTGAGCGCTATTGGGTGGGAGAAGGGAAATAAATTCTCTCATTTTGCTCATGGAAATTTTACCCTGCAGCTGAACATCCTTAATAGTTGTGCAAACTCCGAAAGTCACAAATACTAGAACAAATCACAGCTGTGATATCTTGGGAGAGGAAATTAGAACAGCAGGAGCAACAAGCATAAAACAATTTGGGAAGTGCTCTTGTGGCACAGTGGTAGTGTCCCTCCCTCTGAAACAGGAAGCCTGGATTCAAGTCCCACTTTTTCCAGACATGTGCAATAATATCCCTGAAGAGACAGGTGAGAGAACATGTGAAGTCAAGTTTATCTGGAGTACAATCAAAATTTGTTATTTGAAACAGTTGAAAAATAACTGCATATCACAGATGAATAGTAAATGCACATACATGCCATCATCTCCAGCTTTCCATTACAGATGAGCAATAAATCCTGGCCTTGTCAGTGACATTCACATCCCATGAATGAATAAATAAAAAGTGCATTCATGCAAAATTCATTTACATTTCAGGAGATTACAAGTGGCCATTTCCACCACCTCAAGCAGGATGCCACCAATAAGCACATTTTCCCCTGAACGTCTTTGGCAGCATTCCACAACGACCATTCGCTCCAGGACATCCTGGTTCACTCTTCCTCTGACCTCAAGTTTCAGTTGCCTGCTATTTCAACATATCACTGTGTTCCCATGCCTGTATTTCTGTCTCAGGCCTGCTTTAGGGTTCCAATGAGGCTGAAAACAGGCTGGATGAACAAACCTCATCTTCTGCTTGGAGACCTTATAACCTCCAGAACTCACCTTTGAGTTTAACAATTTTAAAGCATTAACACCTCCTTCAATGTCTATTCCCACCCTTACACCCCAGGTTGAGTTATGTTGCCTTCAGCACAGCCAACTCATCCTGGAGTTATCACCCCCATTATCACCCACCCAGTTTCTCTTAGCGTTACAGAATCAGAGAGATATACAGCACGGAAACAGACCCTTCAGTCCAACCCATCCATGCCAACCAGATATCCTAAATTAATCTAGTCCCTTTTGCCAGCACTTGGCCCATATCCCTCTGAGCCCTTTCTATTCACATACCCATGCAGATGCCTTTTAAATGTTGTAATTGTACCAGCCTCCATCACTTCTTCTGGCAGCTCATTCCATACATGCACCACCCTTTGCGTGAAATGGTCGTCCCTTAAGTCTCTTTTAAATCTTTCTCCTCTCACCCTCTAGTTCTGGATTGCACCAATCCAGGGAAAACCTTGTCTATTTACCCTATCAATGCCCCTCAGGATTTTCAATAGTCCCTTTTCCTTTCCTGTCAACAATTCCTGCTATCAATTCTGAAGAAGGGTCAGTTGACTCAAAATGTTAAGTTTATTTTCTTTCCACAGTTGCTGCTAGAACCTGCGGAGTTTCTCCAGCAATTTCTGCTTTTGTTTATTTCAAGTTAACTCCTCCCACCTGTTACATTCGAAGACCAAACGGGGCTGTTTACCCCCAAGATGAGCATCTGCCCACGTATTCACGTTATCACATCCGTAACAGCCCTGTCTCAGTTCATCTGCTGCCGAAATCCTAAATAATTTGTTACATTATTTCACTATTGCAATGTACTCCTGACTGGATTCTCATAGTCTCCCCTCTAAGTTTAAGGTCATTCAAAGCTCCGTTGCCCCAACTCACCTTGAAACAAGTCCCATTCACCCATCATTGCCTGCACTTATCAATGCTGGCTCACAGTTGAACAGTTAAAATTGATTTTAAAATTCTCATCTTCGTTTCAAACCCTTTCATCTTCGATAACATCCATATCAATCTTCACTTGCCAACCACACTTATTCCTGATTCATGTTGGCTCCCAGCCCACACAGCTTGCAGTTAAATCCATCCATAATTTTAACCCTTTGCAACTGTAACCTGTTCCCAGAACTAAAATCCTAGCCTCTTAAATTTCAATTCACTGCTCATGCTTTCTTCTAAATCCTCTCCAAAGAATTGCATTCTACACAAGGAGTTAGTACAGCTCTTAAATCATCAACACAATCTGGTTGATTAGCTTGGTTGATTAAATATTAACCAAATTACTTGTGAAACAGCTACATAAAGATTGAAAATTTCAATGAATGATTGATTAGTGGTCACACAAAATTATATTCCTTTTTAATGGTTAAGGAGGGAAATTCTTAAACTATCTTAATCGTTAGCTGCTTTGTTTCAATACTCATTTATTTACACAATCTTCATTGGAAGGCTTTTCTTTAACACACAGAATGGCTCAGATTGGTCAATGAACTGGATGAAAAATGCAGTGATCACATGAAATAGGGGCACAAGACCATTTGACCAATTGAGCCTGCTTTCTACTTAATTTGAACCTAATTGATCATGGGTTTTAACTTTACTTTCCTGCCCACTCCATGTGACCTTCCATTTGGAGAGTCAAAAAATCTCCCTAACTCATACTTTAATGTTTCATTACATCACAGTGGACACAAATGTCGTGTGGATGTACTTAGCAATTTCTTTGCTAAAGATCAATTGAAACAGATTTGTTGGGTTTTGCCAAGTCTAAGAACTTTTGCATATTTGGTCTTTAAGTGTAAACAGTGCAAGAATTCGAACTGGATTGGATTGAATTGGAAAAAAGCAAATTGTGAATTTGAAGAACTTGTCATTCATGTAATAATCATCTCATCTCCTCTTTTTGCTTTCATTATTGATATTCAGAGTAACCTTAAAAATGTATTTCTGGTTGAAAAGGGCAATATCATTTTACTACGGGAACTTGAATCTATTCCTGAGGAAGGCAGATAGTCACTTGTGCATTTCATGTTCACGTAGCAACCCAATGCCTCCAAACATTGGGCAGAGATCTCTTCATAAACAGATAGTCTTAAACAATGGTATTCAAAAGTAGCTTTTCTTTCTGTTCTTTACTACATACAAACAGTCCTGTAACAAACTGCAAGGAACTTTCTTCTCAAATCTGTCTGTTATGACAGTTTGCTGAAGTTTAGACACATGATATCCTCTAACAGAAACCTTCTTCTCATTAACAGAACATCAGCTCCACATAACCCACACCTGTACATGCCTATGTGAATAATAAGAAAAAGAGACTCAGTGTCATGTATCTCTGTGCAAAAACGACTAGACCAAGGGATATAAAAAGATTAGATTATACATCTTGTGAAAAAAAAAGGTGATTTAGTATTATGTAAGGCTCATTTAAAGTTTTCTGCAATCTCTCCTGAACCCATTTGAAAATGACAAATCCTGATTATTATTGCACTATCCATCACAAGATCAACTTCGAGATTTGCATCAAACTGAAAGAAAATGTGATGACAGATTTTGAAACGCCTTACTATTCTGACAAAGACTTGTTGTCTCTATCAGATATGCTCAAATGCCTCACCTTTGCTTCCCTGCAGGATAATTTCCAACAGTACGTTCTGTTATTTTTCAAGAAAATATATTTACTGAGACTCACCACTAAAATTTTCTTCTTGATTTCCAGAGTTGAAGAATACTAACTGATGAGGTAGCATCTAATGGATACCTGTGCAACTTCATGAAACTCTAATCACCTCTGTTTTGTGATAATTTGCATATCTATAAATACTGTGCAGGATTGCAACAAGAATTACACTATTGGCCCACTTCTGGGAATGCAATGTAAATGTGAAGTAACATTTTGGGGCGTTTTCCATTTCATTGAAAGCATTTACAAGCAGCTCCAGACCACACAACATACATTCCACAACTGTACATGATTTACAAGTCAATTTATAATTAATCTACTTGATTAATCAACCCTCACTGAAATGCTACTGTATCCAACAAAAGGCAAGTGCTTCTTGTAAAAATATTTGCTGTGTCCTCTGTTGTGGAAGGATACTGTAAACTAAAAAAGTAATTCCACTGAATCTCTAGAATTATCCACCCCAGAGGGCTACGTGAGCATGGTAATTCAGTATGCTCAGATAATAGATTTTGGACACTAATCACATGATGGGATATGAAGATAGTGTGGAAAGATTGTAACGTTCATGTTGATATTCAACCACAATCTAGAATGCTGGAGCAGGCCTGAGAGGCTGAATAGTCTATTCCTGCTCCTATCGTCTTATGACCTTATAGAGGTTTATAAAATTATGAGGGGGATGGTTAGGATAAATAGACAAAGTCTTGTCCCTGGGGTCAGGGAGTCCAGAACTAGAAGGCATAGGTTTAGGGTGAGAGGGGAAAGATATCCAACTGTCCAATCAAGTAGGGGAGAAATAGAGCCATAACTTAAAAAAAAAAGGATGGTGACACACCAGACATCTGATGATACTGTTCTCTCTGGGGCCAACATTTAAATTTAACCTAGATTGGTATCTATGGGGTAAAGTCTTGAATATTTTACATTGTCTCAATCTGTCTCACAGCTTTGATAACTCAGTACTAAATTATCACTTTCAGAGATTGAGTTCATGAGGGAATTGGCAAAAAATGGTTTTATGGTTAAGTTTGAACTATATTGTAAAAACATTTTTTCTCTTTGCATCACTTTCATAATCTCCAAGATTTTGGAGAATTACATGCATAATTCATATTTGTAATGGCGAAGGGTTCTGATTCTATCAGCTACATTTCACAGTGCAGAGCGGTAGATGTGATTTATATGGACTTCAGTAAGACATTCGTCAAGGTTCCCCATGGGAGACTGGTTAGCAAGGTTAGAACTCATGGAATACAGGGAGAACTAGCCATTTGGACACAGAATTGGCTCAAAAGGTGGAAGACAGGAAGTGGTGGCAGAGGGTGGTTCTTCGGACTTGAGGCCTGTGACCAGTGGAGTGCCACAAGGGTCGGTGCTGGGTCCTCTGCTTTTTGTCATTTATATAAATGATTTGGATGCGAACATAAGAGGTACAGCTAGTAAGTTTGCAGATGACACCAAAATTAGAGGTGTAGTGGAAGCGAAGATGGTTACCTCAGATTTACAACAGGATCTTGACCAGATGGGCCAATGGGCTGAGAATTGGCAGATGGAGTTTAATTCAGATAAATGCGAGGTGCTGCATTTTGGGAAAGCAAATCTTAGCAGGACTTATACACTTAATGGTAAGGTCCTTGGGAGTGTTGCTGAACAAAGAGACCTTGGAGTGCAGGTTCATTGCTCCTTGAAAGTGGAGTCGCAGGTAGATAGGATAGTGGAGAAGGCTTTTGGTGTGCTTTCTTTATTGGTCAGAGTATTGAGTACAGGAGTTGGGAGGTCATGTTGCGGTTATACAGGACATTGGTTAGGCCACTGTTGGGATATTGCGTGCAATTCTGGTCTCCTTCCTATTGTAAAGATGTTGTGAAGCTTGAAAGGGTTCAGAAAAGACTTACAAGGATGTCGCCAAGGTTGGAGGATTTGAGCTATAGGGAGAGACTGAACAGACTGGGGCTGTCTCCTGGGAGGCTGAGGGGTGACCTTATAGAAGATTACAAAATTATGAGGGGCATGGATAGGGTGAATAGGCAAAGTCTTTTCCCTGGGGTCGGGGAGTCCAGAACTAGAGGGCATAGGTTTAGGGTGAGAGGGGAAAGATATATAAGAGACCTAAGGGGCAACGTTTTTACACATAGGGTGGTACGGGTATGGAATGAGCTGCCAGAGGAAGTGGTGGAGGCTGGTACAATTGCAACATTTAAGAGGCATTTGGATGGATATATGAATAGGAAGGGTTTGAAGAGCTATGGGCCAGGTGGGACAAGATTGGATTGGGATATCTGGTCGGCATGGACGGGTTGGACTAAAGGGTCTGTTTCCATGCTGTACATCTCTATGACTAAGATGAATCTCAGATGTTATATCTTTCTCTCTCCACAGATGCCGCCTGACCTGCAAAGTACTTCCAGCATTTCTGTTTATATTTCAGATTTCCAAGTATCTGTTGTATTCAGCTTTTCCACTGACTTTTCGAAGCTCAATGAAAACAGAAATTTACCTTTAATTCGGGGACTATTCTGAACTTGAATTGTAGAGATGGAAATATTCTTATTTTTACCATATATACTGCAGTGTTATTTGCTTTTTTTTAAATAAAAGCATGATACCCTGTATTCCATAACATGTTCTGTACTTGTTTTTAAACAATGCTTTAACTTGATACATACAGAAGTTTTAACTGGCAACATTTACCTCTTGCATATTAACTTCAATTATTCCTGAAATTAAAGCTTAAAGTACACTTCCTTTTCAATAATCTACAAGTCCCTACTTAGCTAATTAGATTCCCCACATTGTCACACAACGATGGCTGTGAGATTAGTGCCTCCTTACAGCTTCTCCCGACTAAATCATGACCCCATATTTCACTGCTTCAAAAATTTGAGAAGAGACAATTTGAAGTTAGGCGGCAAACAAACAAGGTTTTTTCTTTTTTTTAATATCAACTATCCATTTTACCATTTCATGAGTCTGGCGCAATAACCTGAAAGAATTGCAAATCATCAAGCCAAATCTATTCTATTCCACTTTAGACTTCATGCCCTTGATCTGAAATCATTGATGCTTCAATCGTAGTTAAAGCTGCAAGAAAGAAGTCACCTTTCCCGAATGTGATAATATTTCGCAACAACTCTTGAGGACTTGAGAGGCAGAAAAGATCTTCAATGTAAATGGTTAACATAAAGAACGCTCGTCAGGTGGAGCCAAGCGCTACTTCAGGGGGAAAAAAAAACGATTTTTTTAAAACAAGATACCAGACAACGAATTTCCCAATCAAGAATCAACAGAAATACTCACAACGAACGATCGCAATGGAAGTCAAACGATATAAAAAGTTTAATATGTGCAGAAACATTTTCGAACATTTAAATATCTTAAGTGCTCAATAAATTTACAAAAAAAACCTACGGTTTTTAAAATATTAACGCAGAATTTGAAAAAGAAATGAAAATCAATGGATTAAACCGACAACGAACATGCAATAACTTAATGAATAAATATGTCGTACAATGCTTCAATATACAAAACAAAACCTTTGAAGCTGAATGCGTCTACATTCTACACAGCCCAATAATCAATACATATACTGTGAGGAAATCATCTGCTTCTAAATGTATGTCAAGGGAAATAGCACGTCGCCATTCTCACAAAATGCTCAACGAAAATCCATTATTTTTGCCACTTGCTCTCACTTTTCGTATAAAGTGTGGATCACCCATTAGACTAATTCCTCATCGCTACCTTATCGTATGGAACAAGACATGAGCTGAAGGAGGAATCGAGGGTGCAAGCATATACAAAAGCAAGACAAATAACCACAAGAAACGGTAGCGATGCTGTTGGACTGGTTTCCAAAACGCAAGATTCTACATACCAAAGGGCAACCCCAGTTTGTTCACCGAGCGAATAATTTACCTGATCAGCACAAAGACGACGACATGATAATAAATCAATTTATTCAATAAACAGAGAGTGACCCGATTGTCTTAAGAAACTGCAAGAACACAAAGAAACGTTCATTCCTGATTGTAAGTAAAATTTGCCAAGAAAACCACCGAGCCTTGACAGATCCGTGAGAAATCGTAATGCAAGGACGACAGTGGACTTCTGATTCACCATTTCGAGGAATATTAGTAATTTTCAATTTCCAAAACTAAAATAGAAGCCAGTACTTCCCATTAAAAATGGCAGTAAATAAAGCAATTCAATACACAGAGGGGGAAAATTACGGATAAAGATAGTTTGGCGAAAATAAACACACCTCGGATGGTACGAAGCTGCTCCAGGTCTCTGGAGATGCCGTGAATGAGTGAGTGGAAACAGCGTGAGTGAAATGAACCTCAATATGTGGAGCCTGCAGGAGGGTGGCGACGGGCGTTCGAGCCTGGAGGAATCCCCTGAGTCTGATTCAGGACACAACACGGGACCGGGGGACTTTCATCTTCAACATTGGCGGCTCATCGCTTGCCGGAAAAGTCGCCATTCACGGAATGTGAATTCGTGCATCTGGACAAAAATCGGAACGCCACATTTGCACGGAGCTCCGAATGGGTCACCATCACAACATGAGAGTCCGGGAAATCACCGCCACCGCCGCCGCCATATTGTTTCCGAGGGCGCCGCGAGGGGGGCGGGACCGACAGGCAGCCTGGGCATCCGTCACCTCATTGGTCGCCCTGCCCATCAGTCAGAGCGGATTGCGGCCAATCGCCGATCGGCTGCGTGTGATGCCGCTGGTCTTCGTTGGAGCCCATTGCAAAGAGTGAGCGCGGCTCCTGCTGGAAGCGCTGGTGAACTCGAAATCAGGGCAATCACTTCGCTGGCTGGCTTTCAGAGAGGCGGAAAAAAACCCCCCTGCAGATGCTGGAATCCAAGGTAGGTACAAACAGGAGGCTGGAACAAACAGGAGGCTGGAACAAGCCAGGCAGCATCAGGAGGTGGAACGGTCAACATCTTGGGAGTAATACTGGATTAGTGGTGCTGGAAGAGCACAGCAGTTCAGGCAGCATCCAACGAGCAGCGAAATCAACGTTTCGGGCAAAAGCCCTTCATCAGGAATAGGGCTTTTGCCCGAAACGTTGATTTCGCTGCTCGTTGGATGCTGCCTGAACTGCTGTGCTCTTCCAGCACCACTAATCCAGTATTTGATTTTCAGCATCTGCAGTCATTGTTTTTATCTTGGGAGTAAGATTAGTGTGTTGCTGGAAAAGCACAGCAGGTCAGGCAGCATCCTAGGTAAAAACAATGACTGCAGATGCTGAAAACCAAATACTGTATTAGTAGTGCTGGAAGAGCACAGCAGTTTAGGCAGCATCAGGCAGCATCCGAGGAGCAGGAAAATCGACGTTACGGGCAAAAGCCCTTCATCAGGAACTTGACTGTAATCTCCAGCATCTGCAGTATCCACTTCTGCCTGGTTGATTTCGGGTGGAACTCTCCTTTGGGACGAAGGTACCTCGGAACGAGCAAGGGGCTCGCTCTTACTAAATGGACCCAATCCCACCGTGAGATCCCTGCTCCCAAAGCTGGCTCGGACGATCTATGGGACTTAGCAACAAGGGCAAAATTCTGCCCCGGCAGAGAATCCGAAATAAAACAGAAAGCAACAGCAATATTCAGCTTGTCGGGCGGCACCCGTGAAGAGAGAAGTGCAATTAATGTTTCAACTGGATGATTTTTGACAGACATTATCACACCCGCTTTGGAAATGTAACTCACAAGCAGGTAAATGGGATCCAGAATTTTCATGGCATTGTGAAGCTGCCCCTACTCGATAATCAATTCTGAAAACAAAGATCGTTTAATTATTACGATTTCAGCGTACACTTTTATGACTTTTAAAAATGTAATACGTTATTCTATAAGGTGCAACGTGAAGAAATAGTTATGAACCATCACAGTTCGTTACTTGTTTGAGCGTCAAATCACGGCTTGTGACAGTTATGTACACACAATGATAGTAGGTCATAAAGAAATTCTCGTTTTGCTACTGGTTACATTGTTAGCTCAACCTTGATTTTTTTTCTGTCTGGAGAGGGTTCATCATGGCATTACCAGATTATAAATGTTTTCACACTACTTAAATAATTTGATGAGCATGGAACTGAGGTGAGGTTTGCTCTTACTAAATGGACCCAAGTGGATTTTTTGATATAAAATTCTTTGTCATAAGCTTATACCAAAGTGTTCTAATGTTGTACACTATATACACTGAATGTGCAAACAAATATACAGTACATCACATTGAAGGTCATGCTTTAGTGACATTCTGAGGTTAAACTGAGTCACAGAAGTTACAAGGGGCTTAATTTTAAATGGTTGAGTTAACTGCCCAATGTGAAGCTTTTATAATCCAGTCAATCAAAAGAAACTTCTCCATAGTTTGTTTCAGGGTAAACTATTCTTCCCTTCCAGGGAGTCAGTTTAAGAGCATGGGTATAAATGTTTTCAGAAAATGCAATAGGTTACATGATTTATGGCAACCTATATCCCAAAAATGTTTTACCCCATCTTTGGAGAGTCAAATGTCACAGTTAGTTTCATGATCTAATGACCCAGCTACTGCTTGAGATACCTGGATTCAAATCTGCAGCGAATCAGCAAATATGGAATTAAAAGTTGAACGATGACCATGAAACCATTTTGAATTGTCAAAAAAAATGTAGTTCACAAACATCCTTTAGGAAAGCTGTTGTGGTGGGGTTTGAATATGTCCCCAAAGCAACAGCCTTGGTTTCTGACTTACTCGTACAGTTACATTAACACTACACCACAACCTTCTCTTTTTCAGATACTGGAAATCTGCTGTCATTATCAATGACAACAAGTAAGTATTTACCAGCGTGTAAATATATGTACAAATCCACGGTTCTGGAAGTAATTCAGATATTTAGACTGAATTATGAAAATCTGATTGTTTGACTGAAGTGGAGATCCCAAGTCTCTTTGCATTTCAGACTTATGAACTTTCTCTCTATTTAGAAAATAGTCCATGCCTCTATTCTTCCGACCAAAGTTCGTGATCTCACACTTTGCCACATTTGTACTCCATCTGCCACTCCTGTGACCACTCTCCTAACCTATCTAAATCCTTCTGAAGCCTCCCCACATGCTCAAAGCTGTCTGTCCCTCTACCTATCTTTGTATCATCTGCAAACCTAGCCAGTGTGTAAGGGTGTGTGTGTGTGAACTCTCTCAAGGGGAGGTCATGCCTGACAAATCTGCTACAATTCTTTGAGGAAGTAACGAGTAGGTTAGACCAAGGAGAGCCAATGGATGCTATCTACCTGGACTTCAAGAATGCCTTTGACAAGGTGCCGCATAGGAGGCTACTGTGTGAAATAAGGGCCCATGGTGTTAGAGGCTAGGTCATTGAGTACATTTAAGACTGAAGTAGATAGGTTCTTGAGTATCAAGGGTTTTGGGGAGAAAGTGGGAGAATGGGGTTGAGAAACTTATCAGCCATGATTGAATGGCGGAGCAGACTCGATGGGCTGAATGGCCTAATTTCTGCCCCAAGCCCTGTGGTCTTATGGTCAAGCTGGGAATAACCTGAATATGTTTCCTAACTCTCCATCTTGTGCAACTTCCAAAAGTTTCATGCCTGAAACGGTGTTTCACATTTTCACCCCATTTGTCACTTTTGTGAAGTTCTTGGAACAAAACAATAAGTTTCAGTGAGAAGCCTTCTGAATCAAAACTACAAAATGTTGTTAAAACATTGCTTCTTGTGTTCCCTTTTGAGACTCCTTCTGCTGGTACTTTTCTATCAATCATAGAGGCACCATTGATTTCTAGTTTGCCATTAAAAATCTCATGATACACCTTGAACATGTCAGAATTGCTGGACTGGAATACTGACTTGTAGTATCAGCAAGAGATCAAATGAAATAACAACCTGAATCTGTTTAGTCACTTTAATTCAAACGTCATGAAATAAACCAAGATACTTCACTTGTAGACGCAAAGCTAGAAAGGGAGTGATGAGGAGCAGTCGTTGAAATCTTTCTTTGTGGAGGTTTTATAATGTTCAAGAGGTTCAGGAAAGAAGTTTCTGAAAGTAAGTCACAAAGAGGAAAGGATGGAACAGACAATATTTTCAAATTAGAATAGAAGAATTTTCAGAGGCATTCACAAGTTAAGTGGAGTGTGCAGAGATACAGTGCAATATGGACACATTGATTCATCGATTCAATTACTGATATGCACACATGAAAGTGAGATTGGAAGATCAGTAAGGTGAGGTATTGTTACCTTATACATGGTCTGGGTAAAACAGTCTGAAACTTCTGTGGTCCCACTTGACTCTGAGATTAATTTACCCTCCACATTCTTAAATGAGACACAGTTCTGTTTTTGACCCGTTGTGCAGAATGTGTACTGAGAAATCCCATGTTGTGTCCTCGATGTTCATATTATTTTCCTGAACATATTGGGAATAGATAAGCTTTTCTTATAAGATCAGAAATGATTAGTTTCCCTTCGATAACATCAGGATTCATTCAGTGTGCTCCAATTACTACTTTTTGATTTCTACCCACTGTGATATGCTCCAGATATTTCTGGATTTATGATACTCCATGCTTCTTCATGAAGAGAAAGCAATAATAATTCTGTTAGGGATTACTTTTGCAACTTCCCAGAGTAATGCTAAAAAAATTTTAAAAACCACCAAATCAATTCTGCAAAAATGGAAAATCCTACCCTCTGTTTCAGACTTTGCTTGAAGTCCTTCAAAGTACCTCTATTCCAAAAGTTATGTGTTCACACATAAAAGTCAACTTTCCAAATCCAATTGCCTCTCATCTAATTTTAGCTGTAATATACTGTCTGTTGGATGGATTTTCTCACAAGCATTATTGGCAATAAATGTCTTGGGCTCCAGCTACCTAACATGTTTTTTCCTTCAGATTATGCAAAAGTGGAATTTTGCATAATAATATCATGCTTGCATTCTGGATGATAGCCTTTTACATGTCCTGTACTTTGATATCACTTGAATATTAACTGAGTAAAACCTTTTTTTCGACATTAATTCCATTACATCTTTAGGTTTGAATACTTCAACATGTTTAGCCCAAGGACTGGAACAAGCAAACATGACTTTTTTTAGCCTTTTGCAGCCCAATGCCTCGTTTTAAAGAAGCATAAGACAGAAATTGAACAGAAAAGTCATGCTTCTATAACTCAATTTACTTGAATATATCAAATTTCATTAGGTAATAACATTTATGTTTGAAGACTGAAGGATATATGAAAATCACAGGCATTTTCTTCTCAAAGATTTTGACGCCAGCACAGATTTGTATCATCTACAGGGCTTCCTGTCATCTTGTGAAAAGTAACATCCTTAACACCATTCCCTGTGGGACTTCATTTGTAAACTGTTTCCATGCAAAGCTACTACAACTAATGATAAGCCTGCAACTATGAAAATACAATCAATTCCCTAGTCAATGCAGAATTTGCCCTATGGTCCCATTAGACTCAATTTTTTTCATAGCAGAGTTAAATAGTACTCTGTTGGGAGGCATCTTATCATGAGATTTTTGAAATACCAAATGGTTCAGAATTTGCATCATGAGTATCATTGAAGCTAACAGCAAACTAGAAAATAAATTTCAAAGCCTGTGCATGTGCAGTTCACTGCAGAATTTCAGAAGTTGCAGTCCAATTTACTTTACTCCTCTCTGAACTGAGCTATAGCTGTACTCCATCTATGGATTCAGCAAGAAAATAAATATCATTGCTTGAAGGTGTGATACCTATCCAGTTGTGTTTTGTTTTAATTCATTCATGGGATGCGGACATCACTGTTAAAGACAACATTTTCTGTCCATTCCAAAGTGCTGTTACGATGGATAATAGTTTGATGCCTTCTAAAACCTTTAAAAAGTAATTCCATAAAGTACTTTCAAGCAGACAGCTCTCAGATTTTCACCCATCACAATGAAGAAAAGAAAATTACCTCCAAGCCAGATGTTGTGCAACTTTAAGGAGGAATTTGGAAGTGGAATTTCTGATGCCTTTTCCTTTCTTGGTGGTCGAGATTTGGGAGTTCCTATCAAAGAGTCCTTGCTGAATTCTGCAGTCCTTGTTTTAGATGCAGTATACTGTAGTCAGTATACCAGTGGTGCAGAGAATGAAGTATCGTGTGTTGATCGGGCAGCTAGAGCAGTTGTTTGGCAGCAATTCTGACTTGTGACTTCGGAAACTTTTAAGGCTCACTCCTGAATGCATTAATCCTAACGTTTTATGCTATGTTTAATAGCTAACTTTCACACTACCATGACACATCCATCAATGGGGTTGGTGAGATATAATTTAATTTTAAGAACTCATGCTCTTTGTATTTAATAAGCCTGTCTGGTACAGTGTGATCACTAAAAGTTAAACCAAGCAAATTTCCTCCAATTGACATCCAGATCATGCATCTATGTTTTCTATGTATTTTTTATTTATAGGTACAAAATTAATTAACCTCTCTACAACCATCAGGAGTAATCCTAATGCAGCAAACAATTGACTGTTTGAACAGTCAAGTAATTTAGCATGGCTCCCATTGTGCTAGGAGAAAGTGAGGACTGCAGATGCTGGAGATCAGAGCTGAAAAATGTGTTGCTGGAAAAGCGCAGCAGGTCAGGCAGCATCCAAGGAGCAGGAGAATCGACGTTTCAGGAAGAAGGGCTTCTGCCCGAAACGTCGATTCTCTTGCTCCTTGGATGCTGCCTGACCTGCTGCGCTTTTCCAGCACACATTTTTCAGCTCCCATTGTGCTAAGCAACTTTGCATGAATGCCATCAACAAGTCAATTTGATTTAAGACCCCTTAGTTTTCTCAAGATCAATTTTAACATTTTTTTTTTATCAATTATACTGCACTACTGACAACCAAGCAGTCTTCAAGAGTAAATCTTGACCATTTAAAATGACATCTATGTTCTGGGAATTCATCTGAATCTCCTTGCCCTCTATATTTCTTTTAGCCCTCTGACTCAAAAAAACCTAAAAAGATTTCATTCTTGATACTTCAATTATCTACAATTGTGTTTTTCTTTTAGTTAGTAAATTTAATTATTTAAAGCATGATTAACATTCACACTTCACTATATTAATTTAAGAACATGTGAAATAAGGCTAATTCAATTCAATTTAATTATTTTAAACAAAAAGTATTTCTGCTTAAATCTGACAAGTTCTTCTATTTGATTAGTTAAAAATCACACAGTGCTCCAAAAGCTAGTGCTTCCAAATAAACCTGATGGACTATAATCTGTTAGAACATAGAACATAGAACATAGAACAATACAGCACAGAACAGGCCCTTCGGCCCACGATGTTGTGCCGAACTTCTATCCTAGATTAAGCACCCATCCATGTACCTATCCAAATGCCGCTTAAAGGTCGCCAATGAATCTGACTCTACCAATCCCTCGGGCAGCGCATTCCATGCCCCCACCACTCTCTGGGTAAAGAACCCACCCCTGACATCTCCCCTATACCTTCCACCCTTCACCTTAAATTTATGTCCCCTTGTAACACTCTGTTGTACCCGGGGAAAAAGTTTCTGACTGTCTACTCTATCTATTCCTCTGATCATCTTATAAACCTCTATCAAGTCACCCCTCATCCTTCGCTGTTCCAACGAGAAAAACTTTGTCCACCCCAATACAACACTGGCGCTTCCACATTATATTTAATTAGTCACACACTTTGGTTTGGTTTTACCAAATGATTTTTTTACTTGACCATCAGTGGTTTCCTCGTGAATTAGAATGGTGTTAAAAATTCAGGTTTCCCTCTATTATTAACCTCACTCTGTAGTCTTCTGCTTTTTTTCAACTATTAAGTCTTTCAAAATCCAAAAGTGTGTGATGTGTTGATATGAAAATGTTCACATATGTGACCCTTTGGGTGGCAAGGTTCTTTGGAACACAGTGAAAGCTTTGCATCTTGTCCAACTGATATATTTTCTCCAAAGGAAAAAGTAATAATCGCTATTGTCATTTTGTGAACATTTTCCAGACTGCATAATGTAGAATGACCCTCTGGTAGCTTGCAGCATGAATTTGGAAACTTTTTTTTAAAGGATAAACTTCACCCATTTAATCCACAAGCCCATAAAATCCACAAAGCTAGGTGGGATGGTGAGCTGCGAGAAGGATGCAGAGCTGTTGAAATGTGACTTAGATCGGCTGAGTGAGTGGTCAATTGCATGGCAGATACAGTAAAATGTGGATAACTGTGAGATTATCCACTTTGGTCGCAAAAATAAGAAGGCAGATTGTTATTAATGGCTATAAATTGACAGAGGGGATATTCAATGAGACCTTAATATCCTTGTGTACCTGTCACTAAAAGTAGGCATGCAGATGCAGCAGGCAGTGAAGATGGCAAACTGTATAATAGCCTTCATAGTAAGAGGATTGGAGTTTAGGAACAAAGATGTCTTGCTGCAATTATTGTTGGAATATTGTGTGCAGTTTTGGTCTTCTTATCTGAGGAAACCATGATGTGGAAATGCTGGCGTTGGATTGGGGTGCTTATGCCCGAAACGTCAATTCTCCTGTTCCTTGGATGCTGCCTGACCTGCTGCGCTTTTCCAACAACACATTTTCAGCAGTTGGATTGGGGTGGACAAGGTCAGAAGTCACATGTCACAAGGTTACAGTTCAACAGGTTTATTTAAATCACAAGCTTTTGGAGCGCTACTCCTTCGTCAGGTGAAGTGATGAAGAAGCAGCACTCTGAAAGCTTGATTTTAAATAAACCTGTTGGACTATAACCTGGTGTCATGTGAGTTCTGACTTCCTCTGAGGAAGGATGTTTTTGCGATAGAGGCAGCACAGTGAAAGTTTACCAAATTGATTCCTTAGATGGCAGAATTCACCATGCAGATAGACTAAGTTCCTGATGAAGGGCTTTTGCCCAAAACATCGATTTTCTTGCTCCTTGGATGCTTCCCTACTTGCTGTGCTTTTCCAGCACCACACTCTCAACTCTAAGTCCATTAGGATTCTATTCATTGGAGCTTAGAAGAATGAGGGGAAATCTCATAGAAATCTATAAAATTCTAACAGGACTAGACAGGTTAGGTGCAGGAAGGATATTCCCGATAGTGGGGAAATCCAGAACCAGGGGTCTAGGTTTAAGGATTAGAGGTAAACCTTTTAGGACTGACTGGAAGAGAAATTTCCTTGCCAGAGAATGGTGAGCCTGTGGAATTTGGTGGTGAGACCAAAACATTGTATTTTCAAGAAAGATGCAGCTATAACTCTTGTGGCAAAAGGGATCAAGGGATATTGGGGAGGGCAAGATTAGGATATTCAATTCAATGATCAGCCATGATCATAATGAATGGCACAGCAAGCTCAAGGGTTCAAATAGCTAGATTCTGCACCTATCTCCAATGGTTCTAATATTCACTCACTTGCGCACAGCCCTGCCAAACCCGTGGCTTTCCGTTCTTTTAGGTCTGGTCTCTTCATTCCTGATGATGCCTGAAACGCCGACTCTCCCACTCCTTGGATACTGCCTGACCTGCTATGCTTTTCCAGTGCCACAATTTTTGACTCCCTGATACATGTTTCCATATGTCTGCCCCACTATTGGAAGTTGTGACTTCTGCCAGTTTGGGTGACTGTCTGCAACTTCCTCCCAAAACAGCAACAAATCTCTTTTTCTTAAGGCATTTCCTATAAAATACCTATTTGCTCAAGGCTTTTGTTATTCCTCCCCTTTTCATTATGTAAACTTCACTTATTTCACTCCATGTTTGTCTAATTATATCTCTCAGAAAAATGGCATATTCTTTATATAAAATGTACAATAAAAAAACACATAGCGATTGTCATCCTTGTCATCATTGCAGTATATATTGCTTTATATTTCAGTTGTTGATTATAACTATGGCCATGGAAATCATTAACATCAAACAACCCATTTGAAGTTTATTTAGTAAATTTTAAATCACTATTTAGTCATTGATTTGATACAGCACCTTCAATGAATTAGTTTTAGAATTTTGAAAATACATGTTTGATATATATGGATAAGAACAGGTGGTGTTTAACAGGAGAGTTGTCATTTGTCACCATAGTAACATGTAACATCCTTAAGGGAACTGAGATCAAGAATTAATTTGGACTGTTTCCAACTGGAAGCTGAACCAGATGATGCAGTCTTGACCCAAGCACAAAGCAATGTTGTGCACTTCCCCTGCAGTTTCTTAATGTCTCTTTGTAAAGAAAGGATCAGTTTATGTTTGTAGAGCTGTCATCTGCTTCTTTTTGCTGAAAAGGACATGCTGGGTTGATGAGTGTGGAGAGACCTTACTGCCACGTTGTTGCAGAGCATTGAAAAAGCAATCTGGTTTACAGAGCATTTCAATGTTCTCAAGATTCCTATTTATTATTCATTGTATTTTCATCTTGTTATTATCTGTGCAGAGTAAAACCATAAAGTGCAAAATTGAGATTTTGTTCTGTTTTTATGTCCATTATAGAACGTCTTCACCTACGTTTAATAGAGGAATGTTGATATAATTGGGTTAGGTTTTCTGTTGTAAATGCTTTCTTTTTGCTTATTTCACACTGCTCTCATTCATTGTTGGCGATTTACCAATTTCTGGCTCAACTAGTTTTACTTGTTTGAATATACAAAGCTTCAGATTCTTGGTTGTTTTTCCTATCCTGATATTTATAAACTTACAGTTCACGGAGAACACCGCCACAACAATACAAAAGAAGTTTCTGGTGGCATAATACAGTCATAACTGGAAAATATGAAAGTCTTTTGCCACAGTGGAGGGTAGTATCCTAGTTGCTGAGCCAGAAGGTTCTGATTGGAACCCCACCTTCATTCCTAAGAGCAGAGGATGGTACTTTCAGAGCATGGCTAAATCAGTTGATTTTCAATTAATGCAAAGTACCACAGATGCTGGACATTGGAAACAAAAACAAAGTGCTGGAGAAATATAAAAGGACTAGCAGGCTCTGTGGAGAGAGAAACAGAGTTAACATTTTGAGTCTGGTATGACTCTTTAATGGAACTCAAATTGGACTCAAACTTAACCCTAACTATCAACTTTCATTTCATTCCAGATTATGACATTGGGAAGCAATAAGAGCAAATGCAATTCCTGGTCAGCCAACTCATGGAAAAAACTTTGGCATCTTTACCAGCACCATCCATATTTTTAGAATACAAAATGCATGTAAAAGTGCATGTTCCCACAGCACCTCAGATTTGTTATGACTGATGTGAAAAATAGATGTTCAATGTTGAATTCCTGTAATCTAATTTTTAATACCTAGGACCTGTCATGAACTTATATTGGTTTTAAAGGAAATATACTGACGTCTGATGGCTGCAGTTAAATCCTGATCAAGTTCAGCCAAATTCATGAATCTACTAATAATTAGGAACCATTTTGAAATACAATTAACTTGTTTGAAACGAGTCACTCAGATCTGGATTTATTTGATTCTAGAAGTTCCAATCCAGCTTGAGAAAAGCAATTAAGCCAGATATGGAAATGAACTGTATTTCAGGAAACAGCTTTTGGGCAGAGCAGAGAGAAAAATGATGGAATTCATAACAGCAGAATTGGAAAGCTTGCTGTAGCTTGCTGTCCCTCTCTCCCACTCTTTCCCCTTTTTATCTCTCAGCCTTTCCAACGACAGCACAGGTGATAATGCAAATTGGAGAAATATTCATACACCATGAACTTAAACATATCTCTAGACTTTGCTACTGCTGAGGATACAAGACTATGGTCGCAAGTTAAAGCCTAACACCTCAGGACTAATAAACTTCATGTTCTTTTGGCTCCCTGTTTGTACAATCACTCTCCCATTTTAAAGCCTTTTCACAGAGTCACAGAGATGTACAGCACAGAAACAGACCCTTCGGTCCAACACATCCATGCCGACCAGATATCCCAATCCAATCGAGACCCACCTGCTAGCGCCCTGCCATATCCCTCCAAACCCTTCCTATTCATATACCCATCCAAATGCCTTTTAAATGTTGCAATTGTAGTAGCCTCTGCCACTTCCTCTGGCAGCTCATTCCATACAATTACCCCCCTATGCATGAAAATTTGCCCCTTGTGTTTCTTTTATATCTTTCCCCTCTCACCCTATAACTATGCCCTCTAGTTCTGGACTCCTCCACCCCAAGGAAAAGACTTTGTTGATTTATCCTATACATGTCCCGCATGATTTTATAAACCTCGATAAGGGCACCCCTCAGCCTCTGACGCTCCAGGGAAAACAGCCCCAGCCTGTTCAGCCTCTCCCTGTAGCTCAGATCCTCCAACCCGGGCAACATCCTTGTAAATCTTTTCTAAACCCTTTCAAGTTTCACAACATCTTTCCATTAGGAAGCAGACCAGAATTGCACACAATATTTCAACAGTGGCCTAACCAATGTTCTGTACAGCTGCAACCATGACCTCCCAACTCTATTTGCATGCTTTAAGGCATTTTTGATATTTTGTGTATTTGTCATGTTATAAGGTTCTTTGCATGTGTCTTGTATTTATAGTTGTGTTAAGATGTAACCAGTTGTGAAATGGACCAATGACCTGAGCTCAAAAGTAGGTAACAAGAAGATTGATCTACAAAAGGAGAGTAATTCTGGCAAAAAACATCATCGCTGGGCCAACAGAGACAAAATTAATGAGACAAAGATGCGCGCACACACACAGAAACAAGGTCATGAGATGTGATTGAGATAGTGATTCACCACCAGATGCTTTGTCCACAATAACTGACTGACAATGTACTCCCAGGTATGTGTGAATAACCTATTTCCTACCCTACCTAAATGTAGAAATCACACTCATTGCGAGCATGCACCTAAAGACCCTGCGTACTGAGAGTAGAATAAAGCATTACCTTATTTGCCAAGGGACCAGGTTCAGTAAGGGTTATATAGCCACAGCCTTCAAGAACATCACTTCTGCATTCAGGGAATGTAACATGGTCAGTCACATGATGCTGTGCAGAGGACTTGTTAGCAGAGTGATCACTTGATAAAGAACTCTTGTCCATCGGAACTCAGTAAACGACTGTTAGTCTAAGTATATGCTGTTGCTTGGTGAGTTATTAGAGGGTTACCACATGAACTAGAAATTGTTTCCAAAATTTATATCTTGGTATTGATACCCAGAGTATGAGGTGAAGACTCTAGAGGCAGTAAGGCCTTCTGTTTAAGAGTCTTTTACTTTGATGTTGTGTTTTATTATCTTGTTCAGTAAGAAAACACCTTTTCCTTTCACTCAAGAAAAGCTTGAAATTAGCTTTTTTCTGAACAAGTGAACTATGTTTTAATTGGAATTTGATATACCTGTGTGCTAAAGGGAATAAAAAATCTTTGTTTTGGCCAGCCAATGGATTAAAAAGGGGGTAGTGGATTAATATCCTTCTACCTCGTAACAGTAGACTGCATAGCCAATTGTAGTACATCAGCCCGATCAACTTTGTTGCACGGGAAGCAATATTGGCTGCTCCTTGTGAACTGACACATGCAGGTCAACAATTTGTAAGCAGCCATAATTTTCTTAATCATTCCTGAAAGAGTAAGCATGACAGACCCACAATACTTTTATCCTGAAACGTCAATAATTTCTGCTGCTTCCAAGCACAAACAGTAGGTTGAATGCACAACTGCAAGGGCAATTGTGGAAGGGCAACAAATGCTGCTGTGCCAGACAAAAACAAAAGGTGATGGAGTTACATGGCTGCTTAAAGAGGAAACTAACACAATAATGAAGAAAGTTGCCTGTACCTGAGCCATTCCCCCTTCTTTTTTCTGGTCAAAGTCTCAATATATCTTGTCATCCAGAGTTTCCTATTCCTGACAACTTTGCCTTTCACCCTCACAGAAATATACAGACCTTGAACTCACTTCTAAAGGCCTCCCACTTGCTGGAGGTCCCTTTTCCTGCAAACAAACTACTACAGTCAACCTCTGCAAGCTTCTGTCTAATTCCATCAAAATTCACCTTGCCCCAGTTTAGAATCTGAACACATGGACCAGTTTTATCCCTCTGCATAACTATTTTAAAATTATTGGAACTATGGTCACTGGTCCCAAATTGCTCCCCACTGTCACCTGTCCTGCCCCTTTTACCAAAAGTAGGTCAAGTTTTGCTCTTCCCAAGTAGTATCCTCAAGATACTGCTTGAGGTAAGTTTCCTGAATGCAATTAACAAATTTCACCTCAGCTAAGCCCTTAATGCTCGACAGTCCCAGTCTATGTTAGGAAAATTAAAATCCCCAACTATAATAACCCTATTGCTCCTGCAAGACTCCCAGTCTCCCTGCATATTTGTTACTCTAATTCCTGTTGACTATTTGTGGGCCTACAGTACAACTGCAGTAATGTCACCATCCCCTTCTTATTTCTTAGCTCCACCCACAAAGCCTCACTGGACGATTCTACAGTTATTTTATTCTGATTACTGCTGTGATACTCACCTTAATAAAAAAAGCAACCCCCTTTTTATTTTTTAGATTAGATTCCCTACAGTATGGAAGCAGGCCCTTTGGCCCAACAAGTGCACACCAACCCTCCAAAGAGCAACCCACCCAGACCCATTCCCCTACATTTACACCTGACTAATATGCCGAACACTAAGGGCAATTTAGCATAGCTAATTCATCTAACTTGCACATCTTTGGACTGTGGGAGGAAACCAGAGCACCCAGAGGAAACCCATGCAGACACAGGGAGAATGTGCAAACTCCACACAGACAGTTGCCTGACATGGGAATTGAACCCAGGCCTCTTGCGCTGTGAGGCAACAGTGCGAACCACTGAGTCACCGTTTCTCTGTCTATCCTTTTAACTGTGCCTTATTTATAATTTATACTATGAATCACTGTAAGGTCATGCAACTTTTCTTTTTTATTGCTCTTTTTGTATCAAAGGTTTGTACCTCAGTACTTTGCACCTGAGAGGTGCCACGCAAGGTGAAATTGTGAATTTTTCAGTGTACTCGGTACTTGTGTACTTGAGTACATGTGACAATAAAGGATATTCTATGCTGTTCTATTCCAGCACATGAAACCAGTTACCAAAGGCAGTAACCATACATTTGTTAGGACACACTTGGTTGGAGAATGTAGATGCTGGAATCCAGGTGGACAACCAGGAGAACACAGCAAGCCAGTCAACATCAGGAGGTGGAAAAGTCGACGTTTTGGGTGTAACCCAATGAGAGATGAAATGAGGAAAATGGGGAGGAAGGTTTTTGAATGGAGTGTAACATAGGCATGCTCGGTAGCCCGTTTTCTGTACCATAGTAGACAAGCAGGAGGCTGGAAGAACACAGTAACCCAGGCAGCATCAGGAGGTGGAGAAGCACTGCCGGGCTTGCTGTGTTCTTCCAGCCTCCTGCTGGTCTACTTTGGATTCCAGCTTCCGTAAGTTTTCGTTTTGTCCCTAACCAAGTTTTCTGTACCGTGGCTGTGCAGTATCTGCAATACGAAACACAAAGTCAACGTTTCAGGTCCGTATCTCCCACCCCTTTCAGCCTGAAGGGGGGGGTAGTCCCTGACTGCGCAAGCGCGCCAGCTGGGTGGTCATGGGGCGGGGCCTGCGCAGGCGCTGTGCCTTCAGGGACTCGGCGGCGGTCTATATCCAGTGTGCGGGCAGTGAGTGTCGTCTCTGTGGTGAAAGTCCGTCATGTCCATTATGAAAGCGATTTGCGTGTTGAAGGGAACCGGCGAGGTGACTGGCACCGTCAATTTCGAGCAGAATGTGAGTTACCCGGAGCCTGTTCGGCCGTGGGTTCGTTTTCCCCGGCGCTGGGGGCTCGGTGGCGGCGCGGGTTATGTCGTGGAGAGCGCCCGTCCTTCCAGGGCCTTCCCCCACCCCCACTCCACCGTGTCCCCTCACCCCCCGTGCCCTCCCCATCAGCTGCAGAGCTGGAGCAGGGCCCCCCGCTGTGTTCGTACTGGGCAGAGCTGCTGCTGCTGAGAACAGATGCAGATCGTCCATGTCTTATAGCGGCCTGTGTTTCGTTTCAAAAGTGCACGTCTTAGTCATCCTGTGCGATTGAGGACTGCTCTTTCCACCCGACACCCTACCCCTGCCATTGCTGTGTTTTTTTTTGCTGTGTCATGGTTGCACCGCTACTTTGCCGCAGCTAGCAGCGAATTAATGTCGGCAATCCGATAAGAATGTTTTTGTTATGGGAAGACAGCGCAAGCGCTGCGGAACAAGTGAAGCGTTAGCAACTTTCTATCGTCAGTGGTTGTGTTGTAGAACCTGTGAGCTTTCGCGGGGTCACTGATTTGGAGAGTTCATCCGGAATACCTTTGGACTCTGTTTGTATGCATGCATGCCAATTTGTGAACCTAACAACAGCTGGCGGTGATGGTTTTCTTTTGAAGGACTGCTTGCTTGTCAGAGCTTGGCACAAGTGTTTTAATTCATTCTGTTGGGAATGCGCAAGTACATGAGTTTGGCGCGTTTTTTAGATGTGCATGTATGTATCCTTGCATGGGATACCATCGCCTCCAACTTGCTTTCCAAGGCATACCCATCCTGACTAAAGTCTCGTTACTTGCTGCGTTAACGAGTGATGGTTGTAGCAATGTAGAACACTGCTTTTTAATTTAAAAATTAGGGGAATAACATTAAATTAGAAACTCCAGTTGCACTCGAACTTAAAGCAGGAAGTGTTATTCTAGAGATTTGAGCGCATAACAGAAGGAGTGCTGTCCTGCAGATTGCTGAGGCCTTATCTGTCGGTGGGGTGGGGGGAAGCAAGTTCTCCCTGGCCAATATTTGTCGTTCAGCCAACGCCTGAAACGGTATCTTTGTGTTTGTGTGAGCTTGAGCTTGTTTTCTGTAAATTTACTGTGCTGCATTTCATAAGATTGAAAGTGCACATTTCTTTTTCAAGTGGTTAAAGCACAGTATGAGGACTTGTGTATATAGAGTGGAAGAATCGTAACCTCCCTCTGGAAAACTAAAAGCTGGTTTACCTCTTATTTTCTGATTTTTTTTTGAAATTCTTCTCTGTAACTCTTGGTGAATGTAAACTTGGACTGAAGCCTGCACCCTAACCAGTTTTTCTTAATTTGAAAAATTGTAGCTGTAAATACAGCTATTTCTTGCCTATGCAATTGAAACTATTTTTGAGAAATTAAATACAAACAACAAAGTTATTATCAATTTTTAAAGTAGTTGAGGTGTAAGTAGACTTCATGCATACTTTGAGTAGTCAATAGTCTTGGAAATTATACCATGGCAAATTATTCCTGTAAACTTGCAAGAAATGAGCAGCTGTTAAGATGTGCTATTGCACTGCAGCTGTAGACTTCTGGAACCCCAAGGTGAGATTATTTGCCACATGCTTGCCTCTCCATATTTAAAATCCTGACTTTACTCCAGTGTTAGCATAGCATAAGGAAGAGGAGCTGAAGTAGACCATGTGGCCGTTTCAATCTGCTGTGTTATTCATCAAGACTTTATTGCTCAACTCTATCTCCTTGCATTTTCAGCATTCAAATGCTGCATGTGCAGAAACGTCTGTTTTCATCTGCATTGAATACACTCAAGTGAGCATCTGTGGCCCTCTACTAGAAAATTCTAAAGAATTGTGATGTTTGGGTTATGAATTTTCTCCTTCATTAACAAGCCTAAATGGCCATTCATTTATTAGTGAATGTGACCTTGTGTTCTAGAATCCTCAGCCAGGGAAAGCATCTTCCCAGCATTTTCTATACTGAGCCCCTTGAGAATGATTTGTTATGGGCCTAATTTACCACACTTCTCATTGAACAGATCAATGTACTGAATTTCTGTACAGTCTCTTGACCAAGTATATTGTTCCTTTGTAAGGTGAACAAAACAGCACAGACCACTAGAGTTGTGGACGTGCCAATGCTCTATGTTCTAAAATCTCTCTCTTCACTTGTATTCTGTATCACCTTTCCTCTGCAGTACAAGGTCCTAACTGGAGGTGATGGGAATCATTCATGATGACTCCATATTGAAGAAGTCTGTCCAGATACATTGACTGTTGGATAACATTCAAGCTGGCAAAAAAATGTAAGCACTGACTGGCACCAATAGGAGGATCTAGCTATTGACCCATGACTGGCATTGCCATTGCTAAATTTCCGACTATCACGTGCTATGGTCTACCATTGACTAAAATTGAACTGGATCAGCTAGGAGCACTTGTAGCACAGTGGTAGTGTCCCTGAGTTCAAGCCCCACATGTCATGTATTATCAATCTTCAAGCTCCTTCACCCTAACTCCACTTTTTGTCCATTTCATTCTTGAATTTTCCAATCTTTAGAGTCTTGAAATAATCTTGCATTGTCAAATGCTTCTGAGAATCCAATACTCTATCCACTGCTCCATCTTAGTAGTAGCACTCCCCAAAATATCTTTACTAATTTGTCGACACTTCCCTTTATGAAGTCTGCTTATGCTGCTTCTTTATGCAATCTCTAAGGATCCTGTTGCTATTTGCTGAACTGGCTGAGGCATGATGACTCTATGGTTGAACTATCACCAGGCATCTCTAATGAGAGAGCAGCCATTTGTTCTTGGACTGCAGTGACTTACCTTTGGATGTTAGCTTTTTACTCATAATTTGTGTTTCCTAGTAGGCAATGTCCAGTTTGTTTTCTAATAAAAGCAAAACACTATGCATGTTGGAAACCAGAAGCAAACAGAAAAGGCCAGAGGAACTCAACATGAGAGGGAAATGAAATTGACATTTCAAGTCTGATGTCACTACTTTAGCAACTATTGTGTGAGGAAGAGTCGCATTGAACTTGCAACGTTACCTCTGCTTCTCTCTGCAGATGATGTCAGACCTGCTGAGTTTGTCCAGCACTTTATTATTGCAGTTGGTTCTCTTCCTTTCTGAAATTGTTGACAACTTGAAGCCGTACATTCTCATTTCAGTGGATTAATTCACTACTACCGTTTTGACATGATGAAATGCTTAAAATTGATCTTTAGATGCAATAGACATGCCTGAGATTAGCTTGCTTTTTTGAAAAAAGCTGCAATTTGAAGAGCTGTTTCACAAAATTGTGGTTTTAATTTTTGTACTAGATAACCAAGGAGGGGTGTAAATGTTTTGGTTTGTTCCAATGGTATTCAGTCCAGCTCTGCATCTATTTGGTTTTAAATAGTTATTGCATTTGTTTTCCTAAAGGTAGTGACCAGTTCTAATTCAATGGAAAATGAGAATCTGTAAGTTGGCATGTATGGATATGAACAGAATTTGAAATAAAAATAAAGTTATTGTTCAGGTTATTTTAACAACTAATTCAAATACTAAAAGCTTCCACTTTATTGTGTCTCTTCTAGCACATTAACACTATAACCACAGATTTGTTACTAGTCGGCAAATGTACCTCATTCTTGAGTGCAGTGTACTGGTTTTTATTTTCCCTTTTTTCTTTTCTTTAAAGAGTAAAGTATAGTTTGATACTTCATCACTTAATGATTTAACTATAAATATAACCTTTAAAATTGACAGGTCAGGAAGGAGAGAAACTGGAGTGTCTGTCCTTGTAAACGACAGTTAGTGGTAAGGCCACATGTTGGCAGTGAAGCTATTTACATAGAAAAGCTTTAGGTTATAAATATAGATTATTTCATAAGACTAAAAGTACAGCTTAAGCAACAAAAGAGAATGTTTGGATTGTGGATAGTGTAAGTTCCATGGTACTACACAAAGTGAAGAACTTCATCTTTTAACATTGGATGTTTGGAGCTGGACGTAGAGGTACTGTGTCTCAATTTTAATTATCCAAAGAATCTTTGGTTTTTTAAATTACAGCTGCTACAATTAACAAGTTGGAAAGCAGATATAAACTTTAAGCACAAGGTTTATTGTGTAATTTGCAGACTAGATTATGCTAACACTGAAGAAGTAATTACAATTAGAATACCAACTAATGTTTAGCCTAAGTGTTTGTGCTAAGAAATTTGCAAATGGTTATTTCACGTGGGTTCAGTTTTGGGCTGAGATTACTGAGGATCCCACCTTCTCAACACTGAGGCATGTTAACCCTTTGTTAAAGTACCACCAATGGTGTGAATCTGTCATGAGCAGCCTGTGGTCTGCTCAGACTATGGCGAATTTAACTTTTTTTTTATTGGTAATGTTAAGTTTGCAAGCTGTTACCTTAATTTAAGTAACATTTTGTAAATTATATATTGCCAATAGTCACTTTTTCTGTTACAATAAATCTTTTTAGATGGGTTATTTTAATTTGCTTGTAGATTTGCTCATCAGTGGCACACTTTCGTCGTCATCTTTGCAGGGAGAAGTAACATGCCTGTTTTAACGTGATGAAACAGGGAACAGATTCTCTGGCTCATTCTTGGGGACATGCCTTGGCAAATCATTCTATCTACTCTGATTTTAAATTTGTTTGACCGAATATGACAATTGTTATCCAGTCAGTGCATTGTCATATACAGGTTGTAGGCAGTGGTGCTAAACTATTTATACTCCGAACCATGGGCAGAAATGTTTGACGATACACCAAGATTTTGAGATTTAAAATTTAAAGAATTGAACCCCAAAAATGTCCAGGATGTAGTCAGTCCATGCAGCAGGTGTAATTTAACGGCCATTACCTAATCTGTCCAAAATAGATGATTTGAAATTGCACATGAAATGGAAGATTCTGAGAAAGGAAATGGAGATCGGGATCAAAGAGGGCAATGTCATGGTTCCCAATAAGTTTCAGCGCAGTTGCAAAATATTTCAATTGTGTAATATTGTGAAATTGGCTAAAATGAACCTAAGAGCAATTCAGGACTGCAGATGCAAGAGGCAGTCAAAAAATGTGCCACTGGAAAAGGCCCAGTAGGTCAGGCACCATCCAAAGAGCAGGAGAGCAGCCTTTTCTGTCATAAGCCCATCAGCAATGTGGAGGGGGAAGAAGCTTCAGATAAATAGTAGTGGGGCTGTGGGGAAGGTAGGTGGGATGGCAGTAAGTGATTTTTGATAGGTTGATGGGGAGGGTGTAGCAGATCGATGTAGTGTGAGTGAGTGGAAGTGGTTGGCCACAGTGGTGGATCTGAGTCTTAAAGATTCGTGTCAAGTTAAGAAAATTGACTTCATCCAGTTCTAGCTTTAGAAATGATAAAACTTTATTTTACCAGAAATGTAAGTATTTTAGCTAGGATTGATCCCTTTATTAGTATGTGAGTAATAACTTATTTAACAGTTTTAGTGGATGTCAGTGATAAATGCAGATGAAACTTAATAAGGAGACTGAAATCTCTTATTTGGAAAAGCAGATTGAGTCAATTAGTTCAATGTGATATTAAAGTAATACAGTATAACACTTTAATTTCTTTAGTGGAGAGGTTATTGACACAGCTTTAGAAATTTTGACGGCAAAGGTATTTTAAAAACGACATGGGCTATCTGTCCAATCAAGCTAAAAAATGAAAGGATTCAAGAGTAAAATGAGGGATGCAATCTTTGTTTCAAAAATGTGATAGATGTCAGCTTTATAAGAAATATCAGAAGGCACTTGTCTCGTCCCTGCAAGCACCACTAGGTAGTGATTGAATGAAAAGTTTAAAACTTTGCAGATTTGGCAACAACTTTTTCTGTTGAGAATAATACATCAGTCAATGAAAAGGTGGGTTTCTAGCAAAACCTCACTATTAATGGGGTTGAAATTGCAAAAAGTTAAATTTTGAGGTGTGCAAATCATGCAATCGCATCAGAAAACGCAGCATGATCTATAGGTGGGAGAAGGATATAGTCCATATTGGTTTTTAGTAGCAATCCAAAAATTCCATCAGTATTAAGTGATCACTTCTCAGCTTGGGACAAGACTATAGTTACCTTTACCCTTTGAGCATTTTTGAAAATGCATTATGTTGGAAGAAATACTTAAATTTCAAAGCACAAGTTTTGGAACTGATGCTCAAACTTATCATGTGACAGCCTTGAGAACCAGTTTTCATTCGGTAAATGTGGTTTTTTTACACAAAAAGGAAGGGCTTAAAGTAGAGACCACTGAAAAGCTTTCTGTTAAAGAGTGCAAAATTAAACAATGTAGAGAACCAAACTCTTCAAAAAGCATCTTCAACACAGCTTGGTGTATGGATTACACATTGGCAGATTGTAAAGGAGTTATAGAAAGTTACAAAGAACCAGTACTTCAGAGTTGTGCAGCACACACTTGTAAGTTGAAATTGACTGTTGGTCTGATTAATCGCTTTTATTTCTGATCAAAATGAAATAATCTGTACCCACTTTTGTTAGCTTTTATTTTTGAACTATTTACCAGCAGATGCTATTCAATAGAGAAGTGCAGCTATTATGAAAGTGTGGGAAACCATTGCAAAATAGAACTTATTGACGATACAGGATGAGAGGCAAGCAGTTGCTCCAATGGGTTGGCAACATTAAGTACGAAAAAGGGAAGACTGTGTTCAGACAATTGCTTTGGGAGCAAACATGTTCTTCAAAAGCGATCATTTAATGGAAATCTGTTAGTGGAAGATCAAATTTGCAGCAGACTAGAAAAAAAAACTTGAAGGCAAGGATTTGCAGCTTACGGCCAAGAACTACAGTACAGACAAGAGGTGCTATCAGAATCTGAAACCCATACAACCAGAACTCTTGGCTACTAGCAAAATAAACATGTTAGTGAAAGCTTTCAAAGAACAAGAATCACTAAGTTGGGGAAACTTGGGAATTTAAACACAGGTGTTAGCTGGGAGGTAGCCAGCCTTATCATCGAGTTATGCAGGGAAGATGCATCTCCTGATGGGACTTGCATGGTTAAAGGCAGGCTGAAGACATATGGTTTTGAGGACCAACTGAGTGATAAAGATAGGAATAGGTTCACCAGTGGCAAGAAAAGCAATGTTAAATAGTTTTTAAAATTGGTAGCAATCAAACTGAACGCAGACCCGTTAACTTTTTTAAAACTGTTTCTGAAGCGAGATTAGTGCAAAAGGGGCATCGAATACAGTGGGAACACCCTCACAGTAAATTAATGATCTAAATGATGCAACTTTGGTATTTCTCAATAGTTTTTCTAAATAAAATTAGGCTTTTGAGTTGGGCAGTTGAAAGCAGATCTTTCAATCTTTTATTGGTAGCATAGGGCAGTTTTCAGGTATCCTTACGCATAAAGTTTTTTTCCTTTAGGGTGGAGCAATGAATTTGAGAGCAGTCACAAATACACTTAAAGCAGTATTTGGTATTGGAAATTGGACTCTTGGAGCTTTGCTAAGTATGTTCTGTCTGATTTCCAATTTAGTGTTGCTTTGCTTCAGCATTCTTGCTTGAAACATATTTGCTGTTTGTCAGTCAGGCCTCTCAATTATGCAGCAACTTGAAAATGGAAGTGGAGGAATTTGAGGTCTAATTGGACAGTTGAATTATCCGATCTTGCAAACAAGGCTCGGTGTCAGTTTATGGGGTTAGAATCTTATGACCGTGAAGTCTTATGATGTGAATGATATTTGAACAAAATTTTACTTTCAAAAAATGATTTTTAAAAAAATATATTGCTAAGGTTGGAAGATACCAGGAATGTAAACATATTTTAGTGATGCTTAGGCAAATCTGGTGGATTTTCAATTTCAGGAGAGTTCATAATTGTTTTCTCTTTTCTGTAGAGGTAGGTAAATGTTGTACTTTCTGTTCAGAATAGTTTAAAAGTATCTTGCCAGTGGAGCTACTCAGCCTTGTTCAGATTGTGGCATTTTCTTGTCACAAATGGAAGAAATTCTAAAAAGGATTGAGGACAGAGGATGTGACATGTATGGACATCAGTAAGGTTTCTGTCAGGTTCCTCATGGTCTACTGGTTAGCAAGGTTAGAACTTGTGGAATACAGGGAGAACTAGCCACTTAGATACAGAACTGGCTTGAAGATAGACGTAGGGTAGTTGCTTTTCAGACTGGAGGCCTGTGACCACTGGAGTGCCACAAGGATCAATGCTAGGTCCACTGCTAGATTTGGATGTGAGCATAAATATAGTTATAAGTTTGCAATGACACAAATTTAGGTTTTAGGTACAGCGAAGCAGGTTACCTCGGCACACTGGGATCTTGATCAGATGGGCTAATGGGCTGAGTGGCAGATAGGGTTTAATTTAGATAAATGTGAGTGCTGTATTTTGTAAGGCAAATCAGAAGGAATTATGCACTTAATGGTAAGGTCCTGGGGAGTGTTGCTAAACAAAGAAGCTTTGGAGTACAGGTTCCTAGTTCGTTGAAAGTGGAGTCTCTGGTAGATAGGATAGTGAAGAAGGCATTTGGTATGCTTTCCTTCACTGGTCAGAGTATGGAGTGTAGGAGTTGGGAGGTCATATTGCACAAGACATTGGTCAGGCCACTTTTGGAATAGTGTGCGCAATTCTGGTCTCCTTTCTATCAGAAGGATGTTGTGAAACTTGAAAGGGTTCAGAAAAGATTTGCAAGGATGTTGCCAGGGTTGGAGGATTTGAACAATAGGGGTAGGCTGAATAAGCTGGGGCTGTTTTCCCTGGCATGTCAGAGGCTGAGGGGTGACCTTACAGAGGCTTATAAAATCATGAGGTCTGTGGATAGGGTAAAAAGGAAAGTCTTTTCCCTGGGGTGGCAGAGTCCATAACGAGAGGGCATAGGGGCAACTTTTTCACAGGGTGGTAAGTGTACGCAATGAGCTGCCAGAGGAAGTGGTGGAGCTGGTACAATTCAAGTATTTAAAAGGCATCTGGAGGAATATATGAATTAGTAAGGATTTGGAGGGATATAGGCCAAGTGCCTGCAAATGGGACGAGATTGTTAGGATATCTGGTCAGCATGGACACTTTGGACCGAAGGGTCCGTATCTGTGATGTACGTCTTTGATTCTGTGACCTGTTGCGTGCGTGCTAATAAGTCAGTGTGGGATAATATGCATTCAACCTTGCATTGATGACGTAAGATTATGGTTCAATTTTCATGACATTCAAAGTGGATAGCTGCACCCTGGTAGCTGATGGCTTCCAAAAGAAAGCAGCAGGCTGTAAGAAACATACTAGAAAAGATGTTGTTAGGGACATGTGACAGGACAGTTTATTTGAGGTGGGTTCTGTCTTGTGCATCCTGAAGTGAGATGGTTCAGTGGTACTGAGTCTCTGCTTCAGACAGGCAGTCAGTAAATTGATTGATGGGAGTTTTCCTTGAAGCAAAAGATGTGTGTGGGGTCAGGCTTTCCGAACCAACGACCTTTGGGTTTGGCTTGGTTTGATTGAGTTAGACTGCTCTCCAGAGAACAAGCTTTTTGCTCAGCATCCAGCAGACCTCTGAGACAGTGGGGCTTTCCCTTAAAAACAGTTTGTTCTGGACGGTAGAGACAAGCATGTGAGAATCATTTGGTGTTTTGCTGAATTGAATTTTTGCCAAAGGGTGTGTTCATGGGACACTGCCTAAATATGGGATGGGTGATTAGTGATTGAATAATACACATCTTCAGTCTTTCAGCAGTTAGTTCTGCCAATTTTTTTTTCTACTTGAATTTTTGTAAGAAAGTGTAATTTTGTTTAAAGCCTTGTGGTGGATCAAGCAAATGACATCCTGAACACAGCCCCTTACATTTTGAGTATAAAACTTGAGCTGTACGTTACCACCTCAGTACATTTTGGAAAGTTGAAGGAATGTGGTTCTGATTTGGTCCATAATAAAGGCTATATATGTTTCTTCAAAATAAAGAAGCATGAGTCTTTTTTGCATTTTCGTTGTTGTTTTTCTTTTAATTGTGTAAAATTCTGGTTAAACTTACTGTGATCTCAACCAAAAATATCAAGCAAGCGAAATACTTATTTTTGCACTGCAATAGTTACTAATTTAGCTAGTTGCACAAATTAGTCTTCATTTTGAAGATGTGATCACTGTTTGTGAGAAAATTTGTAGCTCGGGTGCTTGTTGTGGTTCTGTTCACCAAGCTGGGAATTTGTGTTGCAGACGTTTCGTCGCCTGTCTAGGTGACATCCTCAGTGCTTGGAAGCCTCCTGTGAAGCGCTTCTGGGATGTTTCCTCCAGCATTTATAGTGATCACTATAATCACTATAAATGCCGGAGGAAACATCTCAGAAGCACTTCACAGGAGGCTCCCAAGCATTGAGGATGTCACCTAGACAGGCGACGAAACGTCTGCAACACACATTCCCAGCTTGGTGAACAGAACCACAACTATGTGATCACTCTTGCCAACATGGGTCACCAGTCAAGTAGCCTCTTTTCTATTTGGCTGTTTAATAAAATGAAGCCCTTGAAACAGGGAAAACCTGAAGCACCAATTGACTGAAAATATTTGTGAAAAGTGAAAATTTAATTTTGTGTGTGATAGAAGTCAAGCAATCCAAAAAGAACAAACTGTTATTGCTGATTAACACATCTTGTAATACTGGAAAAAAATCCACCTAATATCTTTATGGAACTTTTTCTCCAGGGAGATGGACCTGTGACTGTGAGAGGAAGCATCACTGGATTGACTCCTGGAAAGCATGGGTTCCACGTTCATGCTTATGGAGATAATACAAATGGTATGGAGTAAATATTTGCTGTTATGACAATTGTGTGAATTGAAAACTTAATGTACTTTAAAATAAACTGGAATGAAACTGAGTTTGCTGTGTAGATGTATAACATTTTAAACTTTAAAATTTGCATTTTGCACTAGAATTTTTTTAAAAGTTAGCTTTAAACGTCGAGCAAATGCTGGCAACATTTGGCAGATTGTGTATCTATGGAGAGCACTATGGAGAGCACAAAATTGATTCTTCAGATATGAAGCTTTCATTCGAGAGAAGTTGTTGCAAAAGATAAAAAGCCAATACATCAAATTAAGGGAGGAGCAAAATTTGTGTTTAACAATAAAGCCCACAATCCAGTGGCTCCACTTTATTGAGCACTTGCATTAAAAAGAGGTGAACAATTTTCAAAATCATCGAAGCAAGGGATCAGTTATCAATTAGGCCATAATCTGTAGCTTCAGTGGTATGAGACTGAAAAGTCCATCCAGTTCTTAATGGCATCTACTTCTGAACCTTGTTTCCTTCCCCTCTATCTTGACCTTGAAGAGACCAGACAACCTGGAATAAGAAACCAATCGGTCGAGGCATGTGGCCATTTAGAATCAAATGAGTTGGGCCTGGGGGTCAGTAGAGAGGAAAGCAGCATCAACCAAGCAGGGAGTGATGCTAAGAAGCATTCAATGAAGTGTGAAACCTGGGAACTTGCTTTGTATGTGATAATGAATATTATTAACATTGGGCAAATGACAACCAAATGGGAGGCAGTGTTTTCTGTTCATGCAGTTTACCCATGTGTCCTGATTTTAAACAAACTTCTCTTCATGAGTAGGAAGCTAGGGAACCCATCTAGATAATCCAACTGTTTGTCCATGGGAAGTTTTCTTTGTTTGAAAATGTCTTTCATTTTCAATAATTCTTTTAAAACCTTTTTATGCTGCTCTCTATCCTAGGAAAGCGTTAACATAGATGTGCCAGTTATGATTAAAGTTTTTAAAAATATTTATCTAGTGAGGGCTAATGTGTACTTTCCTTGCACATTCAAACCTAGTTCAGTAATTCACTCTGAAAACAAGTGGTGTAATCAAATCTTTTCTTCCAATGAACTTTGAAAGAATGGTATTCGACTGCTTTATTGACCATCAAAGCCATAACCATTCAAAATAAAATTATTGTTGGTTCAGAAAGGCAAGTGCAACAGATCTTTGCACAGCTGGTCTGCTCTTAGAAAATGTAGACACCAAAACAACTTTTTGACTGAGACAACATTTTAGTGCCAGCAGAGAAAGAGAAAAGGGCAAAAGTTTGTGTGTCTGGATAAACACATTGACTTGACATGGTGACTAAATTGGAAGAGGAGACTATTACATCTCTTTTCCTGTTAGAAATTGTGTAAAACAAGACTTTGTCTGCAGCCTGACAAATGTATTTTGCTTGTTGCTAACATTTTTATAGCATTTACTATCTTATATCGGAGTAGAGAAAGGGTTCAGGAGAGACTGGCATCTTTTGAACGTAAAGATAAAACAAAAGAGAAACAAAGTTGGTGGAAGAAATAACTTTGCTTGTGACCCACTCCAGGCCTAATCAGATTTCTGGCAATGGTGTCATCGTCTGTCACCTTAACAAAGGAGTGTGTCACTGCTAATGCAGATGTCCAAAATGTGTTAATTCTGAGTCCTCCGGTTGTACAGCACGAAAATAGACCCTCTAGGCTAACTTGTCCTTGTCGTCCAGGTATTCTAAATTCATCTAGTCCCATTTAGTCCATTATCACTCTAAAACCCTTCCTATTTATGTACCTGTCCAGATGCCTTTTAAGTGTTGTGATTTAACCCACCATATTACCTGGAATGGAAAAGGTTGCCACTTATGTCCCTTAACTTTTGCCCTCTAACCTCAAACCTCAACCTATGTCCTCTAGTTTCGGACCTCCTACCTTGGGGAATAGACTTTGACTCTTCACGTTATCCATGATCCTCCTATTTAGCTCCTAAAGTTCCATAATGAAGCTGTATTTTAGTTAACTATTTATCAAACCCAGAATGCCAGAAATAGTCGTAGTATAAAATGTGGGGAAAGGATGTTGGGCAATAGCTGTGAATCACAAATTTTTTGGGGGGATTAATCTGCAATTCAAAGTTTAACGTATATGCATATTTGGCAGAAAATTTGCCTTCCAACATACCCACTCTTTAATCGGTTCCCTTGCAATAGGCAGTTGCTAATACATTTAAATCTGGACAATGTATCTCAAATGCAACATATGCTTCTGCTGTCTGTTCTGAACTATATCAGTTCCTACAGTGAGGAAGCAGAATATCTCTCATGCACATAGTTTGCATCTTCAGTGTCATTTGAAACCACTGCCAACTCCCATCACTTTAACTGTGCCCTTCTCTTTTCAGTTCTTGTTGATGACCGCAGCACTTTAAAGGACTGTTTCTAACTGTCTTAAGCCACAGCCTCTAACAGCTTGTTGCATGCTGTTCATTTGGCTGGCTGCTAAATGAAAATGCAATGGAAAGTATTGATGTGGGCACTTGCCTCCCTCTCAACATGAGCTACTGTCTGACTTTGATTCTATTATGTGTAAACATGATACTATTTTTAAAGAAATTCCTCACCACCTGAAGTTGCTGGAAAGCTTATGATCAATTGCCCATCAAAGTTTAGATAACCTGCTTTCTGTTGTATTTGTGTACACGACAGGCTGTATTAGTGCAGGACCTCACTACAATCCTTTTGGAAAAGTTCATGGTGGACCTAATGACCAAGAAAGGTGAGCAATTTTTTATGAAATGATTTTTCCATGATATTTTATGCTATTCAAAGGAATAGATGTAAGTAATTTTGTAATGCAGTTTTACACTGCTTTTAAAATTTACTATTTTAGAGTCATTGTCACAGATCTGCAGCACAGAAATTGAACCTTCAGTCCAATTTATCCATGCTGACCAGATATCCTAACCTGATCTCGTCCCATTCGCCAGCCTCTTAACCCTTCCTATTCATATATCCAATCGGATGCCTTTTAAATGTTGTAATTGTACCAGCCTTGTCCACTTTCTCTGGCAGCTCATGCTATACATTCAGCACCCTCCGCTGAAAAACATTGCCCCTTAGGTTCCTATTACTTTTCTTTTTCCTCTCACCCTAACCTATCTGCTCTAGTTCTGGACTCTTCTCCCCACCCCCACCCCAGGGAGAAGACATGCCCCCTGATGATTTTTTAAATCTCTAGAAGGTCACCCCTCAGCCTCAAATGCTCCAGGAAAAATAGCCCCAGTCTATTCAACCTCTTCCTATAGTTCAAATTCTCTCAGCCTGGCAACGTCCTTGTAAATCTTTCCTGAACCCTTTCAAGTTTCACAACATCTATCCGATAGGAGGGAGACCAGAAGTGTGTGTGCACTATTCCAAAAGTGGCCTAACCAATGTCGTGTACATTTGCAACATGACCTCCCAACTCCTATGCTGAGTGCTCTGACCAATAGAGGAAAGCATACTGAATGCATTTTCACTATCCTATCTACCTGTGACTCCACTTTCAAGGAGCTATGAATCTGCACTCCAAGGTCTCTTAGTTCAGCAACACGCCCTAGGACTTTACCATTAAATATATTAAGTCCTACCTTGATTTGCCTTTACAAAATGCTGCACATCACATTTATCCGAGTTAAAAGCCATCTACCACTCTGCCTATTAGCTCATCTGATTACAATCCCTTTGTACTCTGAGGTAACCTTCTCCACTGTCCACTACACCTCCAATTTTGGTGTCATCTGCAAACTTAACTAACTATACCTCCTATGTTCACATCCATATCATTTATATAAATGATAAAACGCAGTGGACCTAGCACTAATCCTTGTGGCACATCACTGGTCACGGGCCTCCAGTCCAAATAGTAATCCTCTATCACTACCCCCTGATTACTAGCTTCTCACCAGTTGTGTATCTAAATGGCTAGTTCTCTGTATCCTGTGAGATCTAACCTTGCTAACCAGAGGGACCTTGTTGAATGCTTTACCGAAGTTCATATAGATCACGTCCACTGCTCTGCCCTCATCAATTCTGTTACTAATTCAAAAAAACTCAATCAAGTTTGTGAGACTTGATTTTCCCACATGCAAAGCCACATTGGCAATCCCTAATCAGTCCTTGCCTTTCCAAATACACATAAATTCTGTTCCTTTGGATTCCCTCCAACAACTTGCCCACCGCCGATGTCAGACTCGCCAGTCTACAGTTCTCTGGCTTTTCCTTACTACTTTACTTAAATAGTGGCACCACATTCGCCACCCTCAAGTCTTCCAGCATCTGTGACTATTGATCCAGATATCTCCGCAAGGGGCCCAGCAATCACTTACCTAGCTTCCCACTGAGTTCTGAGGTACACCTGATCAGGTCCTGGGGATTTATCCACTTTATACATTTCATGACCTCCAGCATCACCACCTCTGTAATATGGGCATTTTTCAAGATGTCACCATCCATTTCCCCACATTTCATATCTTCCATGCCCTTCTCAGCAATAAATACTTGTTTTAGGATATCCCCACCTCCTGCAGTGGTGCACATGGGCTGCCTTGCTGCTGATCTTTGAGGGGCCCTATTCTCTTTAAATTACCTTATTCATTTTTTAGGAAGCTATTTAGAAATGGCAGAGAAATATCTTCCACCACATCAGTGAATATTTAAAAATTACCCAGTGATGTACGCTGGTCCCTCAAGGTAGATTCTTTCTTTCATTCTTGCATGACTTGTCCATTGAGCCAAACTCTTCTCTCTCCCAGCAGTGAAGTCAACAAATGAGGTTTACATTCAAAGAGTCATACCTCATTATTACACAGAGTCATTTTGCTTAATAGCTTGCAGCATGGGGTCTTCTGTGCAGGAGTGCCCAATCTGTATTTTTGCAATACTTTGTATTGCCTGATCAGTCATAGAGATGTACAGCATGGAAACAGACCCTTCAGTCCAACTCATCCGTGCTGACCAGATATCCCAAGCCAATCTCGTCCCACCTGCCAGCTCCTGGCCCATATCCATCCAAACCCTTCCTATTCATATACCCATCCAGATGCCTTTTAAATGTTGCAATTGTACTAGCCTCCGCCACTTCTTCTGCCAGCTCATTCCATATATATATATACACCACTCTGTGTATGAAACAGTTGCCCCTTGGGTCTCTTTTTTTTTTTATCTTTCCCCTCTTGCCCTAAACCTATGTACCAATGTGAGCAGTTATCACAGATGATTCTTCATGTCAGCAAAATCATATTGGAGATATGGATGCAATACCCATAAATTTCATTACATGCAGCAAACAAACTAGAATGGAAAAAACTTGAAAGTGGCAAGACAGTACAGGCTGCAATTCAGTGGTGCAGGCCTGCATGACTGACAAAATGGGCTGGAGTTTCCATTCTAATTTTCAAGTGGAAAATGATGCCAAAAGTCAAATTTCCTGCTGGAGATTCCTCATAATGGGGATGGAATGAAGTTTGGGGTAGCTATTGTGTGGAATAGGTGTCCCAGTGGCCTGTGTAAGTGTGCAACTTATCTGAGTAAGATATCATCAGATCCCGTGTAACTGAGTTTGAGAAGTGCAAAGAAATAATGCTCATGTTACGTTTGTACTGGGGTTTGGATTCGGCTTTTTTTTTGTATGAGAGCCTCTAGCCATTTATACAAACTGCTTGTGCAGAATGAAATATCTGGATGCATAATTTGACAATGAGGTGCCTTTGCCATGTAACATAATGCCATGCTTGATTTGTGAGATTTTGCCATGAATACTTTCTCCTTGTTTGCTGACCTTTGCATACTATATGCTTTCAGTGTTGTTAAATGGCTCTACAAAATGACTGTCTGTTCATTTTGTTATACCATTACCCTTGCCTCCAGCACCCCATTGTTAACTGTAAATTCTTATCTGATCTGAGTCTCAGCTGAACCTCTTTTCACCTCAAACTAACTCTTTCCCTGCCTGCTTATACCCTATACACATTCTCAAGTAAAACAAGTTTCTTATGCAAAAGAGATGAAGATGCACTAAACTACTTGTATTGAAAGATTTTAAAAAGTAAAAGACAACTATTAATTCCAAAGTGCCTCAACAGTATTTGAGTACGAGAGAGAATTCCTTATTGTGAGAATCTATCACTTCAAGTCTTGCATAAAACAGTGTAAGCTGAGTTTCAAAAACCCTTCAGGATTTTAATAGACATGCTAATGTGGACCTTAAAAAGATTACCTGTGTGCTCATTCTGTTTACTGTTCTAAAACATCTTGCAATAGCAATCATTTGTTTTCACATCCAGCTTCAGCCAAGACTTCTATGAACTGCCAAACTGAAACTAAGAGCTTTCCAAGCTGTCTTTCCCCTAAACTTAAAGAAGGAAACACATTCTAGAAACTTCTAATGCACTACACTGTTTATTTTGTGCATGTAATATTCTCCCAAAGTAAACAAATTAATCTTCTCCAAGAACTGAAAGAAATTATACCTACCTAATGCTTAGTTAACCTTTGTCACATGCATCTAGTTCAAAATTCTAAATTAAAAAAAACAGATGAACTCCTCTTGCATCACATTTTGAACTGGCAACCAACAACATGGATGCTGGTGTACAAATTCACCCTGGCCTTTCATGGGTTCATAAAGTTGAGTCTTAAACTGATAATTTTTCTTTGAGCATTACTTTTAAGATGCTAATGGTAGCTGTTTATATGGACTGTTTTCTTTTTTGGAAGAATAACTTGGAGTAATTTTCTGTAAGTTTTTTAAGATGGTCAATGATTGCCGTGTGCAAGACAACATTTGGTGGTTGTTGAAGTCTTGTCTAGAGATTTCTCTGCAGGCTGTGAACTAAAATGCCCCAAGTACTTTTGAGTTGGTATCTACACCTTTACTGCTGTCTATATATTTTTGAGGGTTTGGAGTCAACTGAAATAGTTAAACTTCAATATTCCATTTGAATGTAGTAAGATCCAAGTCAGCTCTTAAACTACATTTGTTTGTTTTAGAGTGAATTCTTCCCCCACTCCATGTTCAGTACTTCCATCACACATATGGTTCAATACCTTTTATCATAAATTCATTCCAACTCTTTAGTCCAAGCTGAAATTGAATTTGCCTGTTTTGTAGCAAAGGGCATTTTAGTGGCCTGTTTAGTTTTTCTACAGTAACACTCAAAGCAATTTAGGATGCTGTTACTACATTGAAGACTGAAATTCAAGTTATTGCAAATATTGAATGCTATTCACTTGCAATAAACTAACCTTTTTGGGTTATAAATGATGCATTCCATATTCCCTCAATTATCTGGTTTAATTGTAACTTATGATTTGTTTTAGACATGTTGGTGATCTAGGCAATGTGGAGGCAAATGGGAATGGTGTGGCAGTATTTGAAATGAAGGATGGTCAACTCTCTCTTTTAGGGGAGAGGTCCATTATTGGGCGTACACTTGTGGTAAGTATTGAAAAACTTGTGACCACAATGTCTGATTCAAGGAAGATGAATTGATTGACTTTCAAATCAACTCCTACAGTTTTCAACTAAATGAGTTTTTGTGAAAAACTTGAATGGTGGTACTGAGCTGTACTTCTAACTTGAAGATTTGTTGTTCAGGTTGTGGATGAAGTTGTTGACTTGATAACTGAGCTTGTAAGTTTCTTTGCAGATGTTTCATCACCATACTAGTAACATCAGTCTACCTCTGAAGTGTTGGTGTTCTATCCCACTTGCTATTTGCCTCCCAGTTTTAGGTGGATGGCATCATTTCCTGTTTTGTCTCTTGGAGGCTAGTTGGCATTCGTGCCACCAAGAGTCAGAATCCACTATCGTTGGTGTCCATACGTGGACAAAGAAGGACACCAGTTCAACTGGAACAGTGTATCCATCCTAGGAGAAACCAAACAAAGACATAGTCATAGAGATGTATAGCATGGAAACAGACCCTTCGGTCCAACCCATCTATGCCGACCAGATATCCCAACCCAATCTAGTCCCACCTGCCAGCACCTGGCCCATATCCCTCCAAACCATTCCTATTCATATACCCATCCAAATGCCTTTTAAATGTTGCAATTGTGCCAGCCTCCTCCACGTTCTCTGGCTCTCATTCCATGCACGTACTACCCTCTGCATGAAAAAGTTGCCCCTCAGATCTCTTTTATATCTTTCCCCTCTCACCCTAAAACTATGCCCTCTAGTTCTGGTCTCCCCCCACCTCAGGAAAAAGACTTTGTCTATTTATCCTGTCCATGCCCCTCAATTTTATTAATCTCTATAAGGTCACCCCTCAGCCTCCAACACTCCAGGGATAACAGCCCCAGCCTATTCAGCCTCTCCCTATAGCTCAAATCCTCCAATCCTGGCAACATCCTTGTAAATCTTTTCTGAACCCTTTCAAGTTTCACAACATCTTTCCGATAGGAAGGAGACCAGAATTGCACCCAATATTCCAACCATGACCTAAAAATGTCCTGTACAGCCGCATGCACAGGATTTCCTGGAGGCCAAGCACTCTACCTGGAACCCCATGAACAAACATGTAGAGTCAGACCCCCATACACCAATCACTCAGCAACAAAACTGAGAATAATGCCACCTACCTCAGCCAACTTGGGCACATGCCTAGCCAGTGGGACAGAACAACAACGGCTCACTAGACGTACACTGATATTTTAGTATGGTGACGAAATTTGTGCAAACTAGCTTTCCTGCTCCATGAGCAAGTCAACAACCTGTATGTACAACATTATTTAATTCTAGGCCACTTAATGATTAAACGTATTTGTCTATCGACTTGAATTTGCACAAAATTCCTTTTTTGATAAAATAAACTGATTTAATCAAGGGGCAAAAGTCCTCCACACAAATTCAAGTCCAACCTTCACCTGATATCACTTAGTGGGTGAACATAGTATCTCAAAATTAAGAAATCCTGATTTTGAATCTTGGCACCCTTGCTGTTCTTTGCATGTATACAGAGTAGCTTTGTGATGAGCAGTTTGTGATTTCCATTTTGAACTGACTTTGAGGTAACATCCAGTGCATTGACCCTTTGTATACATTTTCTACTTAATTCTGGGAAGAGCAAAATAAAAAATAGTTAAGTCTTGCATACCGATGGAAATGTTCAATAATAAGGTAATGATTTATGAACCAGAATTGAGTTGCTCAACCAGTATGTTTAATGCTGCAGTACAGTAATTTTTTTTTATCCATGTAGTACTTCAGGGCCAGGTGTGTTCTCGTTATAGAATCAGATGTACAGCACAGAAACAGACCCTTCAATCCAACTTGCCCATGTCAACCAGATATCTTAAAACCTAGTTCCATTTGCCAGTGTTTGACCTATATCCCTGTAAATTCTCTCCCCATTCATATAGCCATCCAGGTGCCTGTTTGAATGTTGTAACTGTACTAGCTGCTGCCTCTTCCTCTGGCAGCTCATTTCCATACATGCACCACACTCTGAAAAAAGTTGCCCCTTAGATTTCTTTTGAAATCTTGTGCTCTCTCCCTAAATCTATGACCTCTAGTTTGGACTTTTGTCTATTTACCCTATTCATGCCCCTCGGATTTTTATAAACCTTTTCATATGGTCATCACTCAGCCTCTGACACTCCAGAGAAAACAGACCCAGCTTATTCAGCATCTCTCGATAATTTAAACACTCAAGCCCTGGCAGCATCCTTGTAAATCTTTTCTGAACCCTTTCAAGTTTCACAACATCCTTCTGATAGGAGGGAGACCAGAATTGCACACACACATTCCAAAAGTAGCCTAACCAGTGTCCTGTATAGCCGCACGTGGCCTCCCAGCTCCTGTACTCAATGCTTTGACCAACAAAGATAGGATAGTGAAGGCATTTGATATGCTTATCTACCTGCAATTTCACTTTCAATCAATGTGTAGAAGTCCTGCCTTGATTTGCCTTTCTGAAATGCAGCATCTCATTTATCTAAATTAAACTCCTTCGGCCATCATTGGCCCATTTGATCAAGGTCCTTTTGTACTCTGAGGTAAGCATCTTCACTGTCCACTAAATTTTGGTGTCATCTGCAGACTTGCTAACTGTACCCCTTGTGTTCATATTCAAATCACTTATATGAAAGCAGTGGACCTAGCACCAATCCTTGTTGCACACCACTGGTTGCAGGCCTCCAATCTGAAAAGCAACACCCCACCACCTTTGAGTCACTTCCATATCCAAATGGCTAGTTCCCTCTGCATTTCATGTGATCCAACCTTGCTCACCAGTCTATCATGAGGAACCTTATTGAATGCCTTACAGAAGTCCATTTTGATCACGTCCACTGCTCTGTCCTCCTTTTTAATACTGTTTGTTACTTGTTCAAAAAACTGAATCGCGTTAATGGGTCATGATTTGCCACATGCACAGCCATGTTCACTATCCCTAATCGGTCCTTCCCTTAACAAATGCATGTAAATCCTGTCCCTCAGGATGTCCTCCAACAACCTGCCCACCACCGATGTCAGGCTCACTGGTTTATAGTTCTCTGGCTCTTCCTTGCTATCATTTTTAAAATAATGCCTCCATAATAGCCAAACTCTACTCTTCTGGCACCCCACCTGTGGTTATTGATGAGACAAATGCTTCTGTCAGGTGCTCAGCAATCACTATCCGAGCTTTCCACCAAGTTCTAGACTGCATTCAGATCAGATTTATCCACCTTTTTAGTGCTTTAAGATGTCCAGTATTGCCACCTCCTATAAAATGAACATTTTTTCAAGATGTTATTTATTTCCCACATTCTGTTTCTTGTATATCCTTCTCCACAGTAAACACTGAGGCAAAATACTCATTTAGTATCTCCCACATTTCCTGTAGTTCCACACCTAGGCAGCCTTGTTGATCTTTGAGGTGCCCTATTTACCTCCTAGTTACCCTTTGTCCTTAATGCATTTAGAAAATCCCTTTGGATTCTCCTTAACTCTATTTGCCAAAGCTATCTCATGTCCCCTTATTGCTCTCTTAGTTTCCCTCCAGTATACTCCTATTGCCTTTATATTCTTCTAAGGATTGATTCTATCTCTACTGTCTATACCTGACATATGCTTCCTCCTCAAAGATGTGAGGACAGCAGATGCTGGAGTCAGACTGGAGCTGGAAAAAGCACAGCCAGTCAAGCAACATCAGAGGAGAGGAGGACCCTAATGATAGCTTCTGAACTGATGTCAACTCCCCCTTTCCTCTGCTGCTCGACCTACTGTACCTTTTTTCCATGCTTCCTTTTTCTTGATCAAAACCCTTAATTTCTCTAGTTACCGTGCATTCCCTACACCTTCCAGTCTTGCCCTTCATTTGAACAGGATCCTAGTCTCTACTCTTGTTTTCTTACTTTTTTCTGAAAGCTTCACTTTTTCCAGCTGTCCCTTTTACATATGAACATCAACCCCCGGTCACTTTGTGAAAGTCCTGCCTAATATCGTCAAAATTGGTTGTCTTCCAATTTACAACGTCAACTTTTTAGATCTGATCTTTTCCATGACTATTTCAAAATTAATAGAATTCTGGTCACTGGACCCAAAATGCTCCCCCATGGACAGCACAAGTCACCTGCCCTGCATTATTTCCTAAGAGCAGGTAAAGTTCTGTACCTCCCTTTTTTTTCTATGGGAACACCCACATAGTGAATCAGAACTTTATTGTGCATACTGAACAAATTAAGAGGTCCACATAATCATGTAAAAATCGCTACTAGTGTGTGCAGAGATTGTACATGTCATTGTTATACTATATTTACAGCTTTAGTCCCTTCAAAAATGCAACTTTGCCTGAACTAAAACTTACTGGCAGAGAGTCATCTTGCCTTCACTGTCAACTGACTTTGATATAATGATATTAGTGAACTTTCAATATTTTGAGGTGCATAATTGCTAGTTTCAGCAGTACCACTTCATAAGATGCCAGTTAAAATAAGTTTGTATTTCAATTTTAGTTCAACCTTTTTTCAAGATCACCTTGGAGGCCACATGTTGAACAGGATATCTTCAAATGAGCAAAATGTGTTTAGCATAACTGAGGCAAAATTTGATTTTTGTTTTTGTTCTTGCATTGCCATAAGTAAATCTTGCATCGGTAGAATGGAATAAACTATTGACACTTGATATTCTGTTAAAGATTATCTTTCATGTTTCTTCAAAATTAATTCTGAATTTAAGGCTAAAAGATACTTGATACTAGATTAAAAATGCCAAAAGGTGTGGCTTAAGCACCGACCTTTGAATGCTAATTTGTGCGTTTGCTTGTACTTGGAGTGAAGAAGTAACTGACTCTTAATTCACCATAATCACCCTGATAGGGTCACAAGGAGGGGAGAAGTAAGGACTGCAGACGCTGGAGATTCGTCGAGATTGTAGTGCTGGAAAAGCACAGCAGGTCAGGCAGCACCCAAGGAGCAGGAGAATTGACGTTTCGAGCATAAGCCCTCCTTCATCCTGATGATTCTGCTTGAAACATCTATTATCCTGCTCCTCAGATGCTGATAGGGTCACAAGTTGTCATTTGAGATATGCTAATTTTTTTGACTTTTTTTTTGTTTTTAAGGTTCATGAGAAGGAAGATGATTTGGGAAAAGGTGGCGATGAGGAGAGTACCCGAACAGGAAATGCCGGAAGTCGTTTAGCCTGTGGTGTGATTGGAATTGCTAAGAATGAAACAAACTAGTCTACGGAGGTGGTGGGGGGCAAGAATTGAAAGTGATTTTTTTTTTATCTGTAGGTCAGCATACCAAGCTGTTGATGACTATTGGTTCAAAATAGTCTAATGTACAACAACTTTGTTCAGTGTACTTGATATCTACAGAAAAGAAACTGGTAACTTTGATCCAGCTGACCATTTGGCCTGCAGAGTTGTGCTTTAATTTCCTTGAGACTTGTTTAATCCTAAATGCTGATGTCTAGTTGATTCTTGGTTTGTTGGCCCTGTATACTTCTAACTATTGGAATTTGTTTCTCTAGAAGAACATGAGCTAACTCAATAGTTGAAAGTACTGAATAATGTAATGTCAAACAAATATAATAAAGACAACATTCTTTTCTTTCATTATCCAAGTGTCTTAATGGTAAGCACTGAACAGTTTCAAAATTTGAAATGTTAACATCTTTATTGTCAAAATTGAACAATAAGTTGGTTCTTGCAGTACTGTACAAATTACAAACTACAAAGGACAGTGGAGTGAAACTAGGGTGTTAGTTTAAAAAAGGTCAGCATTAGACAATGTTCCATATGTTCTTTAAAACTTGCCAAGTTTTGATATTGTCCTAGGCGGTACTGTGGTCCAAAATTTGGGTTTTCCCAAATAATGTGCTGCCAAACCTTGGGATCTTGAGCTCAAGGTGGCTGTGTGGCCCTTGTAAAATTTGTTTTTATTTTTGTGTGTATGGCGTAACTGGCTGAACCTTAACGTGAAAATCCCATTGAAAAGTTAGATTTTATTTTTATTTCATCTCTAGAGTAAACAATTCCTTCCTTCCTTCAATTCCCTCAGTCCCTCTTGATATTCCTTTTTATGTACCTTTTCCTGATTTTTGCCCTTGGTCCTAATATCTTACACCATCATAGAATCTCTACAGTACAGAAAGAGGCCATTAAGTCTGCACCAACTCTCCAAAGAGCATCCCACCTAGACTCAGCCTACGAACCCTAACCCTGTAACCCCACACTTACCATGGCTGACCCACCTAACCTGCACATCCTTGGATGCTATGGTTAATTTGATTTGGCACATGTTGTCATAAATCTAAACTTCAGTGCAGGGGTACTCTAACATTAAGCTTTTAATTAAGCAATCAGTCATTTGTTCGCTGTATGCAAAGCCACAACTTTGAGTTGAACTTGTCTTCAGAACTGAAAGATGGCCAGGTGCATTTGCTTTGTTCATAAATTAAAAGTTCACAGCTTTCCTGAAGAATAGTGAGATTCCAGCTTGATCCAACATGACTGCCTTGTCTAACAGTAATAGCTTTGAAAGCTGCTGCCTTTTTAAGAGCTGGAATGTTCAGGTCATTCTGGGTCAACAGCAGGCAGTAAGACCATGAGAAGTAGGAACCAGAGGAATCTGTTTACCCCCTTAAGCCTGCTCTGCTGATAAATAGGATTATGGCTGATCAGACTGTCCTCTCGTCCATTTTCCTGTGCTTTCCTCAACCTTTAGTTTTACGACTGATTTTGATTTTAAGAACCTATCCATTTCAGCTTTAAATGTACTTCAAGGACTCTGCCCCCACAGCTCTCTATGGCAGAAGTTCCAAACACATGAAACACTCAGGAAACTCTTCCTCATTCCAGTCTTAAATTGTTGTCCCTTTATGCTGAGACTGCCCTCTGGTCCTCTACTGCCATGAGGGAAATTAACCTGTCTGCATTTTCTAAAGTACTAAAAACCACAAAATAGCATTTGTTTGTAATATTGCCTCTACTAGTGAATTGTGAAGAGTTTCCAAGGGATATGTGCCCTGACTAGTCATGGATTGGTTCTTGTTTGTCTATAGAGATTAGAGATCTTCAATAAATTGTACCTTTTCTACAGTATTACATGAAATTAGGACTTTGTATTGGGGATAATATGTTCGCATGGATTTCTACTTTAGGTGAACAGTAAATCCAAGTTTGTCAATCTTGATGTCAAGTGATGTACAGGATTGGATAAGTAAAAAAGAAGCTTTGTGGCAGGTAAAGGACTCCAATCAGAAACCAGAGTGTAGGTAGTGCTGGGAATTTCATGGAAATTAGGAATCACAAAGACACATTTGAGAGCGTTGGGTGAAATAAGGGAATATTTAAGGGTTCAAGTACATTAGGAGCAAGAGCAAAAGCAGGGAAGCAGTTGAGTTGATTTTAGGAGCCAATTTGAAAGGAGCTGGAAGATAGGTGAGGTTTTCAATGAGTACTTTGACATTTGTACTGCATATGCAAAAGGGTGATGTAGGTGTAGAAATTAGTAATGTGATTATGATATAACTTCTCAATTTGGCATTGAGATGGAGGAGCTATTAACAGTTTTAGCAGACAGCATTGGATAAATCTCCAGGTGTATCCCAGACTTTTGGAGCTGAGGGAGGAGATTGCCAAGATATGACTTTCATTTTCAAGTCTCTCAGGTCATCTGAGAGGTGCTAGAGAACTGAAGGGCAGCTCATGATATTCAAGTAGTGTGGTAGGGACAAACCAGGAAACTGCAGTCAGATGTAACTGGGTTGGCAAATGTTTTTGGAAGAAATTGATTAACAATTAATCTCAATTAACAATTAAATGGAGAATTGGCTTGACTTTGGGGAGACTGACCGTGTCAATTTTTGAGGAATTGACTAGACTTGTTGATTTGAGTTGTGCTGTCTGTATGGACATCAGCAGTTAAGCTTTTGACGTGGTATCACTACTAGTCAAGAATGTAAAAGCCTATGGTAATTTGACAAATTGGATCTGAATTTTCCTTTGTGGCAGAAAGGAGGGGGTTGTTCTGGTGACTGGAAGCATGTCCAGTGTGTACTGCAGAGCCTGATGCTTTGTTACTTTGTCTAAATCATTAAAGTACACTACAATTCATAAATGATTTGTACAGTAACTGCAGATGGCTTGAAAATTGATATGGTAAATAATGGAGGAAAGTCTCTGGGCCATATAGACAAGCTGGTGAGATGGGTAGAACAACTAAATTTAATTTAATGCTAAATGTGAGGAGATGGATTTTGGAATGACAAAACAACAAAATGGTGAATGGTAAGACCTTAAAGTACAGGGATGGTGGTGCCCATTGATCCTTGAAGGCATTAGATATTTGGGATGCTTGTTCTTTATTTTTCAGGTTTTATTTAGTTAATGCTTCACAATATGTGAAGCCTGACACACACTCTTTTTAGTTTAATCATCCTCTGTTTGAATGCTGCCTTCTGAGTAGATGTAGCTGTAGCCAACTGTGTTGCAGTTTTGGCAGCTGTTTGCTTGTTCATGTTGAATCTTGTGCACCTCCAGTTTCAGGTTCCTCTTTGCCAGAATCTCAGCAAGAGGGCCACCAGTAATAGTTTGCTGAAACTTCACTGCATGACAAGACTGCCTTTTTCAGAATATCTTCAAACTGCCCCTTTTTGTGCATTCACCCATACAAGAAGAGAATAACAGTTCATCTGCTGAGGGTTCCAGTTGGAGTGGAATGCTGATTTGCACTGAGTTCAGAAAGGCATTGAATATAAGAGCTGGGAGTTTGATCAAACTAGACAAACATTTGTCAGTCAGAGGTGCTGTGGGCAGTTCTAGTTGCTGCACAATCGGAAGGATGCTTGCACTACATGGTATGAGGGAGTTTTGTTTTAATTTGTTTATGGGATTCACAAGGATATTGTCTGGATTGGAGTCTTTCAGTAACAAAAATAAACTAGATAGGCTGGGTTGTTCTCCACAACGAAGAGAGGGGAGGATATCCCTTAGCTACATCCCTCAATTTGTACATCTAAGAGTACAAAAACAGCAATTACTGGCAACGTTCAGCAGGGAGAAAGTAACATTGATATTTCAAGTCTGGTAACTTCATCAGAGCAGCTCTAATGAAAGGTCACTGGACTCTCGATTAACTCTGCTCTGTCCCCACAGATGTTGCCAGATCTGATTTTTGCCAGCAATTTGTTTTTGTTTTCAGCTCTCCAGAATCTTTTTTTTTTAATCAATAATAAAACAAAGGAAGGGACTCTGCTTAAGGATGTGAGAAGTGGAAACCTTGCCTTTTGAGTATTGAGACAAACACTTGGAATGCCATACTTACAAGGCTGTGTGCCAAGTGCTGACAAAGGAATTAGATGCTTGATAAACAAAATGAACATGATTGGCCAAAATATCTCCGTGTTATAAAACTGACTTAAGAGTTAACAGGGCAGTTTTTTTAAACACTGTTTAGCTTGAGGGTTGGGTTTGGTTTGCTCACCAGCTATTTTAGTGAAAGATAAATGTGTACCATTTTTGAATTTGATACTTTCACACCAAACACTTTAACATGACTAGAGGGCTTCAAAAGGGTGGACATGAGCAGGAAACCTGGCAGTTTGGGCATGATGTGAAATGAGTCTGCTGTGGTAGCAAACTTGAAATGAATTGTTTTTTTGGTGAAGAAATTGAGGGATGGGGGGGTTGGGAAATAGCACTCAGGTGGATTCAAAGTTAACATGCAGATACGATAAATATGGAAGACAAAAAGGTTTTTGACTTTATTACAAGGAGACTGGAGTAAATGATCTATTTTATATAGAGGATCAGTACAGTAATACCTGGGTAAAGCATGCAGTTTATTGTGTTTAAAGGATTTTCAATAATTTGTGTTCCTCTGGGTATGATGGGGTGAGGGAATCATTCAAGAAGAATAGGCCTATACTCTTTTGCTTTAGAAGAAATTATAAGGGATCTAGTTGAAACCTAATTTGTGAGGATCTTGGAAGGATAGATTTAAGGGGAAAGTTTCTTACTCGGTAATCTAGAATGTTGGATGACCAACTCACTAAAAATTTAGGAGTGATGAGAAATTTGCTCAGGTCGTCAGTCTTCAGAGTTTTCTGTTCTATAAATTCTGGCTGTTCCAACAGTGGGTATATCCAAGGCAGAAGTTGCTAAATTTTTGTTTGGATACCATGTGGCTTGCAGTTTTCATTTTGGTGTTTTAGGTGCAGTTTTGATGACTGTTGTGGTTTTAATCTTTTGAAAACTGGTCTTAAAATGATTTATCTATTTCATAATCTCATTCAATACTATTATTTAGTTATTCATTACCAATTTACACTGAGTTATCTTAATATGGACGCTGATACCGAAAAATTGCACTTACAAGAACAAGGCTGGGATCCAACTAGGAGTAAATTACTGCAGATGCTGTGATCTGTACTGAAAATACAAACAAATGTCAGAGATCACAGTGAAAGCAAGCTTAACCTTTTGAGTCTAGATGGCATTAATTATTCAATGAGTCCACAAAGTCCTGTTGAGGGTAAATAGACCAGGCGTGAGGAGAAATTTGCTCTAGTACTTAATATCTAGTTTTCTGTGATTATGGTTGAAAAATCCGGAAGAAACGAGAAGAGATTATATCCAACGATGAATGAGCTCAGCGAGTGAGATGGGGAGTGTGTGCATTAAAGTAGGGTAAATGTCCAGTCTATCTTCCCACCCTGGTTCTCTGCTGCTGGAGTGGGGGACAGAGAGCGCTCTGCGCATGTGTGAAGTGAGCTGTCTTCAGTGGTTTCGCTCAGGTGGAGGAGTGGGTTGGGGGGTGGGGGGGGGAGATATGGCCAACGCCATTTGTATCCTCACAGGTCACTTCAATACCTTCGGAGTGGTCTTCTTCAAGACGGACGTGAGTAGTGGGCACGGTTATAAACTGGGCTGGCGCTGTGTTGTGTCACTGAGAGCGGTTGTGGCCCAATTGGTGCGGGTTTATACCGTAGAGCGACCCAGGCCACAATATGGGCGACCCATCTTCCCCCATTCTGGCCTTTAAACAGGCATCCTCCTGTCTCTTGCTGTGCGGTCCATGTAATTTCGGGCATCGTCGGTTATGATGTAATACTTTCCCTAATGTGACAGAAGAGAAGTTTTTTTTTTAAATCCTAGTTTTATGAAAATTATAATTGGGCATTTTAGTTATCCCCCACCTCCAACATTTTCTGGACTTTTGAAGCTCTCTGAGAGTTCCTGATAAAAGTTTTCACGTACAGGTATGGCAGTGCTGAAGCCAGTTCTCCGAATATTAACCATGCTAAAAGTAAAAGAGCATTTAACCATGAAAGAGCAGAAGGAAAGTACAGCTGTACTGTCCATGATTGAAGTATGAAATTTAAAAATGTAACATAAAAACATCGGTTTCTCCAGAGATGCTGCTTGGCTTGCTGAGTAATTATATTCTTTACTGTTTTACTCTAACCAAAGAGTACTCTATGTAATTTTCAGTGTGGTCATTTTCATTCGCAAGGTCCCATTCCCCTTTTTTAAAAGGCAATAGCTACCGGTATTGCAATAAGTAAAATGCTTGAAGGTTCCAAAACCATTTTGACAGGTATGTGACTGAAGGTAAGTGGGTGAGGGCAGTTTCATCTGGCATCTGTGAGATGATTGTATGCCCAGAAAGACTGGGTCAGTCCGCTGGGAGGAAAGGGGCTGTTTTCCCAGAATTTCAAAGGATCATGGTTCATCTAAATAGCAGTTTCTTCCAGTTATCAACATAGAAATATATCATAACTCTATATCATTGAAATAAAGTTAACACAAGGCTCAATGTCTTATTCTCCACTATTTCTGATGATATGGTCACTTAGAAAAATTTGATCCCATCTCATCATTTTATAGTAAAATGGCCCATGTACTAACACTGTCAGCATCAACAGTTGAGAGTGTGGTGCTAGAAAAACACAGCAGGTCAGGCAGCATCGGAGGAGCAGGAGAATCGATGTTTCGGGCATAAGCCCTTTATCATTCCTGTCAGCATCAACAGCCAGTTTGAATGATTCTTAACAGTCGGAGCTGGTAAAACTGGTATGATTATCAGCACAACATTCACATTGTCAAAGGCACTGTGACATTGTTCTCCCTCTCACTTAAATGTTCTGCCTTTCTTTCATAAATCTGATAAAGAAACCTGATACTGCTGAAGTTTGGAACAAACTTGGATTAAAATCCACTCATGTCAACATAATTGCAAAATGTTGTTTTGTCCCAGGAATGGCACAATTCAAAATGGCCCTTCCAATTCACATGTCTAGGTGTAACTTGGCCTGGTTCTATATTGTAGCCCAAATAAGTGACTTTTGCTTTGACAAATTAACTCTTAGTCACTTCTTTAACCAAATTGGTTCTTTGTAGTCATCAAACAGTTAAATCAAATGGTGTAAATGTTCCCTCTAGGATTTGCTGAAAACAACAAAGTCATGGATGTAAACATGATTTTATATAATTCCTTAATGCCTTCACTGAAACATTATACATGCATTTTTCATTCTAAACATCAAGACTTTGCATTGATAAAATTCATCTGCTGTTATAAAAGCTAATATTTCTTTGGCTGTATCAATGGATCTTGAACAGTCTTCAGCTAGAAGGGGCAAGTGGATGATTCAGTGGTCTTTGACATCACAAACATCTTCAGACATTTCTGTTTACTTCATATGATATCAAAGAGCAGGTTAAAGCATTGGATACAGAAGGGCTGTAGAACACAAAACTTTAGTAATATTGCCAGAATGTTGTAAGGGTCCATCGCCTTTTTAGTAACAGTGATGCCCAGTTTGGGTTCTGCCAGGACCATTCAGCTCCTGACCTCATTGCAACTTTGGTTCAAAAGTGGACAAAAGAGCTGAATTCCTGAGGGGAGAATGACAGCCCTTGATGTTCAGGCTGCATTTGACCAAGTGTGGTATCAGGGAGCCTTCACAAAACACTAATCAGTGTGTAAATTGGGGTTTGGGGTAAAACCTCCTGTAATTGAAATCATTCCTAGCACATGGGAACATGGTTGCCGTTATTCGAGGGCAGTAATCCCTGCTCTAGGACACCTCTGTAGAAGTTCCTCAGGGTAGTGTCGTAGACCCAACTGTTTTCAGCTTGCCATCAGTTATACCCACTCTTCTTCCTGCCCCCAATCATAAGGTGAGAAGTGGGAATGTTCACCAATTATTCCATGATGCGCAGCACCACCTGCCTCAGATACTGAAGTGGTCCACGTTCACATATAACTAGACCTGGACAATATCTCAGCTTGGCTGAGGAGTAGTAAGTAACGTTCATGCTACACAAATGCCAGGCAATGACAATCTCCAATAAGAGACCAACCATCCCCTTGACATTCAGTCGCATTACCTTCACTAAATCCACTACTGTCAATATCATAAGGGTTACTATTGATCAGAAACCCAACTGGCTTGCCCTATAAATACAGTGGGTACAGAACAAGTCAGAGGCTAGGAATACTGCAGTAAATAACTCACCACCTGACTCTCCAAAGCCTACCTACTACCTACATGGCACAAATGTGATAGAATACTTCCCATTTGCCTGGATGAGTGCAAATCCAACAAAAGTTAAATGTCTGGCCAACATTTATTGCCCATCCCTAGTTGTCCTTGAGTAGGTGGTGGTGACCTATCTTCTTGAAGCACTGCAACCCTCATGAAGGTAGACCACAATGTCGTCAGGGAATGAATTCTAGAATTTTGACCGAGTTACCTGGCAATATATTTCTAAATCAGGATGGTGAATGGCTCGGTGGGGAACTTGCAGGTGATGGTTTTCCCATGTATCCGATTACCCTTGTCCTTCTAGCTGGAAGTGCTCTTGTGTTTGAAGTGGTTTCTGAAATCGTTGGCAAATTTCTGAAGTGCATCTTGTGGATAACACACACTGCTGTTACTGAATATCAGTGGAGGAGGGAGTGGATGCTGTGGTGCCAGTCAAGCAGGTTTCTTTGTCCTTGAATGTGACAAGCATCTTGTAGCTGCACTCATCCGATCAAGTAGGGAGTATTCCATCACATGCCTGACTTATGCCTTGTAGCTGATGCACAGGCTTTGGGAAGTCCAGAGATTAAGTTACTGGCTGTCAAAAGTTGAAATTTGGGCTAGAAGTGTACTGGTCTTCAAAATTTGATGCTATCTTTCCAATTCACCTGGAGATGGTGGGTACTAAACAATATATTTACATTTTTTTTATTCCCAACGTAGTCATTATTCTTTGAATACTTGTGATGTACAATCAGATCACGATTCAGATGTTACTTCTCTCAGCAAGCCATGTCCCATTTTTAAAAAAATTAAGTTCGCTTTTCCACTACAGTTTTCACTGTAAATTTTCATAAGCCCATGTCCTCAAAGTTAAAAATCACACAACACCAGGTTATAGTCCAACAGGTTGAATTGGAAGCACCCTAGCTTTCGGGCGACGAAAGCTAGTGTGTTTCCAATTAAACCTGTTGGACTATAATCTGGTGTTGTGTGATTTTTAACTTTGTACACCCCAGTCAAACACTGGCATCTCCAAACCATGTCTTCAGGAAGTCTTGTTGAAAATCCACAATCATTAAAAGTTACTGATTCCCATTCCTGGATTTAAGTAGGGATTCGATATAATCTATTAACAGTCTGATAAACAGTTCTTCAGAAGCTGATATCAGAATGAAGAAATTGTTTCCAATAATGGTTGGGGTTTCGGCACTACCTGACATGTATGAATAACTGGCAAATGTGACCACATCTTTTATGTAACCCTAGCCAATAAAAATAATATTTTAGCCTGAATTTCCTGACTGTTTAAGTCACCCCACCATTGGACTTTTGAAAGTCACATGTAATATTTCATCACTGCCTGTTCCTCATGGGCTAGAAGTTGAGTCAGTCTCCATTTCCTTGTTCCTACTTAGTCTTTCAAGTAGCAACACTTTGGCATTGATTCTGACTCCGTTTCTGAGTTGGCTGTTTGATATAATCCCTTTAATTCCGTATCTATTTGTTATGGTTCTAGTGAAGAAGTTGGTTAACCATGTCAATGTTATTCTGAAAACAAAAAATACTGCAAATCACAGCATGTTATGCAGCATCCATGGAGAGAGCATCAATCTTATTTTGTTTGCCTTCATCTTTGCCAGTAAAATTTTCCAAAATTATTTTGGATAACTGAATATTTGAGTTATCTCTCTGTTTCAAAGGCTCCTCTTCTACTTTCCTAATTCTCTGGGCATACGATGTAGTCAAACAGTCAAGACACAGTCAGGATCTTTCTCCTGTGAGACAGGTTCTTTTACTTGCATTGGTTTTTCCATAGGAATTTCCTTTACTATACCAATACAACTTCTTAATTTACTAAATCACTCTTTAATTTAACTGTGTATAATATCTTCTACTTCACTTACCCCTCTGAATGGCAAATGGTATAATCAAATAACAGCAAAATGTTTTGTTTGCTGCAAACCTGAAACAAACACAAAAAGTTGGAGAAGGTCAGCAGATCTGGTAGCAGCTGTGGAGAAAGTGACAATTATTTTGAGTCTGATATGACTTCTTCAGAACTGAAAGTGGTTGGAAAATGGTGTTATTTATATTTTTGACATAGATAGAGGAAGTACAAGGGGAGCAGATGGTGTGGAGGTTCAGTGCAAAAGGCAAAGAAAGGGATTGCTAATTGAAAAATAAAGATGCCAAGTGAATATAAATTTAAGTATGGAAGGGTGAAAATAGATAATTTCATAACGACACAAACAAGTCTGTGTGGGGGGACGGGGGAGAGAAAAATTAACAAAAAAGGACAGGCGTCATGAAGTCAGGCTCTGAAATTGTAGAATTCAATATTTCAGTCCTATAGGCTATAAAGTGCTAAAGTGGAAAGTGAGGTGTTGTTCCTCAAGTTCTCATCTGCTCCATTGAAACACTGTAGCTGGCCCAGGACTAGAAGAGTATAAATAGAAACAGAAATTGACCTTTTGGCTCTGTGCCTGATTCCCCATTCAATAAGGTCTTGGCTGACCTGACACTCCTCATGTCCACTTTCCTGCCCTTTTCCCCATAACCCTTGATTCTCCTCTATCTCAGCATTAAATATACATAAGGACTCAAGTCCCTTAAGAATCCTATATATTTCTATGAGATCCTCTCTCTTTCATAGAGTCATAGAGATGTACAGCATGGAAACAGACCCTTTGGTCCAACCTGTCATCTAATTTCCACTTGAAAAAGTGGCCCATTATTAAAAGAAGTTTGAGAACCATTGATGTCTTCTCCCTCTCCCCATAAAATGATCAAGCAACCTCATTCATAAAGTGAATGCCTCTGTCAAAACTCAAAATAATCCTCATGTGTCATGAACAGTGCTAACCGCAAAATTTCATATCGCTGACTGACTTGTTGGCTTCTTTTCTGTTTCAGAAAAGCAAAATTCCAAGATAAGTAAAATGCATGATCTGGAATTAGACAAAATAGTGTCTCAACTATCCAATGGGGTCAGGTGCCCTAGCAAACAAAGCATTCAGTCTGAATGTTATTTGGAGCCTGAACTTTAATTTTTGTTCTTGAAGATGTGGCATGACAGGGTGGCAAAAGTCAAGATTAGACTGGTGCTGCAAAAGCACAACAGGTCAGGCAGCATCCGAGGAGCATGAAAATCGATGTTTCAGGCAAAAGCCCTTCATCAGGAATGAGGCTGGGACCCTGGAGGATGGAGAGATAAATGGGAGGGGATGGGCCTGGGGAGAAGGTAGCTGAGAGTGCAGTAGGTGGATGGAGGTGAGGGTGAAGGTGATAGGTTGGAGAGGAGGGTGGAGTGGACAGGAGGGAAGTAAGATTAACAGGTGGGACAGGTCATGAGGACGTTGCTGAGCTGGAAGGTTGGAACTGGGGTAAAATGGGGGGAGGGGAAATGAGAAAACTGGTGAAGTCCACATTGATGCCATGGGGTTGAAGGGTCCCGAGGCGGAAGATAAGGTATTCTTCCTCCAGGCGTTAGGTGGTGAGATAGTGGCAGTGGAGGAGGCCCACAGCTGCAAAGGGTGGCAAATGGCCTTTTATTTATTATGTTGTGTCAGGAAATGCCTTACCCACTCCTGTCCGTTGGCAGCGCACCTCAGTGTGACTCACCTCAAACAGCTGGAGGATCTGCTTCTTGGAGAGATTGTCCTTCACCTCATCTGTTGTCAATGTAGCATCAAGGACAGAAATATTAGCATGAGAGCAAGGGGGTTTATTGAAATGGAATGCAACTGAAGATCAAAGTAATCCTTCAGTCAGAACAAAGTTGTTCCCATAATGTGGTCACCCAGTCTACATTTAGTTTCACCAGTGTGAAGGAGATTGCATAGTGAATAACAAATGTAGTAGTCTAGATTGAACAAAGTGCAAATGAGCCTGAAAGATGTTTGAGGCTTTGTACAGTGAGGAGGGAGCAGGTGAATGGGCAAGTGTTACATCTTCTTCAGTTGCATAGGAAGGACCCATAGAGGAGTGACAAAATCTTAGCAGTGGATGAGGGTGCCATGGAGAGACCAGTTTCTTTGGAGTCCTCACAGTAGAGGGGAGGGGACGGGGAGATATCTTTGGCAGTGGCATCATGCTGCAGGTGGTGGTAATAGTGGAGGATGATCTTTTGAATTTTTAAATTCATTTGGAAACTATTCATTTGGTGGCAAGTGAGGACAAGAAGTCCCCTACTAATGTTCTGGGAGGGAGAGAAAAGGGTGATGTCAGAAGTGTAGGAGATAGGTCAGACATAACTGTGGACCCTGTTCACCATGGGGATAGAATCATTGATTGACATAAAAGGTCATATCAGATTCACCCTGGCATTATTGATACAGACAAGACAGCAAATGGAGAAACTGGAAGAATAGAATGGAATCCTTATAGTAAGTAGGGTATGAAGGAGTATAGTTGAGGTAACTCTGGGAGTTGTGGGTTCTGAATGGGTAGCCTATCTCTAGCCAATGAAGTTGCTTGATCTCCAGAAATAGACACACAGAAATCAAGGAGAGGGAAGCGCCAGGTGAAGGTGAGAGAAGAGAAGCAAAATTGATTGACATTTCTAATTCTGGATGAGCCCTGGAAGCAGCATCAATTATATAATTGATGCAGAGAAAACGTTGTGGGTGAAGGTCGAAGTAGGATCAGAACAAGGGATTTTCCGCGTTTATCACAAAGAGAAAGGAATAACTGGGACTGATATCCACACTTTTGACTTGGAGAAGGTGAAATAACTTAAAGGAGAAGTTGTTCAAAGTGAAAACAAGCTCAGTCAAGTGATTGGAGATTGGTGGTTGTAGACTGTTCAAGCTTCTTTTCATGAAAGAAGTGGACAGTCTTCAGACAACCTGATAGAGGATGTATGAGTAGAGAGATTGTACCCTATATTGAAGAGGATCTGGAAATTGTGGAACCAAAGTAAAGTATCAGAAATTTCACAAATGTGCATGAGGAGCAACTGAACAAGAGAGGAAAAGTTAGAGTCAAGAGGAGAAGAAATAAGGTCAGGGCAGTCGGAACAGACTGAAACAATGGATTTGTCGGGCAGTCCTGTTTGTGGATTTTTCAGAGGAACTAGAGACGGGCTACGCGTATTTGGACAGGTTTGAGTGGGACACTGTAGAGGAGAGATCTCCGGTGGAGACGAGACTGTCCTGGAAATAATAGCTTGATCTTCGATATGTGGTCATGATCCAAGGTGAGATCAGAGGAAATGTCTGAGAGTTGGTGCTCAGCCTTTGCAGGGTACAGGTCCCCACTCCAGACCACAGCAATACTCTCCATATCGATAGGTTTCATAACCAAGTCAGGGTTGGACCTAAAAGAACAGTGTGCAGCAAGTTCAGGGGGAGACAGCTTATAAATGCATGAGGGGAGCAGAGAAGTTAAGGCAACTGATGGAACATCAACACTTCTCATTTTACCATTTCTCTTCAGTCAGCCAGCATCAGTGACTGACTTGCTCCACTCGATCTCAATATCATTATTGGTTTAGCTCCTTGATTTGAAGCATAAGGAAATACCTCCAAGATAAAATATTCAGAACTTTCAGTAATCTGATTCTCATCAAAAGTCAAAGAATTTATGATCTTCTAAGACACTGCCCCTTCTTAGTATGTTCTAAGGAAACTAGGTCTCGTTCTACTACCTGTATAGCTTTCTGAGGATTTCTTAGGCTCTCTTTTTGGTTTCCATTTTAATTTCCACCAATATATAAATGAATTGAATGAAAATGTAACTGGTCTGATTAGCAAGTTTGTAGATGGCGGGAAAATTGATGAGTTGTGGGGAGTGAGGAAGGTTGTCAAAAAATGCAGCAGGATATAAATCAACTGGAAAGTTTGGCAGAGAAATGGTCGATTGAATTTAATCCGAGGAGAGTGAGGTGATGCATTTTGGGAGGTCAAATTTAAGAGGAAAGTACAGAGGAACCTTGATTATCTGGCATTCAATTATCCGACAAGATTGCAATGTCTCAATGCTCGGCTAAACTGTTATCCGGCATTTGATTATCCGGAATTCGATTAACCAAATAAAATACAGCCCGCCCATGTCCTTTGAATAATCGAGGTTCCTCTGTATACTGTAAATGGCCAGACCCTTGGGAGCTTTGATCTGCAGAGGAATCTTGGGGTCCAAGTCCCTAGCTCATTTTGAGTGTGAGCAGCAGCAGAGAAGGAGCGGGAGCAGCGGAGGAAGTGACGAGGACCAGAGGGGCAGCCGGAAAGGAAAGCAGTGACCATATATATCAGCAAGGCGGCTAAACCCGAGACTCTACAACTGTAATGTCTCCCACCCGCCCTCCTCATCTAACCTAGTTAATAAGGTAAGGTTCATTCTAAACTTCCTCTATTGAATATAAGTTTGTTATTAATTTTATAGCAACTTGAACTAAGCTTTCTACTTTAGTACTGAGTGGGTGTTCAGATAAGTTGGGTATGGATGCTAGGGCAGTTGCTTGCTCTTCCTGCAGAATGTGGCAGGTGGGAGACATGGCACACGTCTCCGCTGGCTACATCTGCGGGAAGTGCACCCAACTCCAGCTCCTTGAAAACCGTTTTAGGGAATTGGAGCTGGAGCTGGATGAACTACAATCATTCAGGAGGCTGAGGGGTTAATTGAGAGGAGTTACCGGGAGTTGGTCACTCCTAAGACTCAGGACAAGGATAGATGAGTTACAGTTAGGGGGAGGAAAGGGGATAGACAAACAGTGCAGGGATCCCTGTGGACATTTCCCTCAGCAATAAGCATACTGTTTTGGATACTGCTGGGGGGATGACCTACCAGAGGAAAGCCATAGCAGTCAGTTCTCTGGCACTGAGCCTGACACTGTGGCAAAGAAGGGAAGGGGGCAGAATAGAAGAGTACTCGTAGTAGGGGACTCGATAGTTAGGGGAATCGACAGGACACTTTGTGGTCAGGATCGGGATTCCCGGAAGGTATGTTGTCTCCCTGGTGTCAGGATCCGGGACGTCTCCGATCGGGTGTATAAGATTCTAAAAGGGGAGGGCGAACAGCCAGAAATCGTGTTACATATTGGCACTAATGATATAGCCAGGAAAAGGATCGAGGGTATAAAAAGTGATTTCAGGGAGTTAGGATGGAAGCTGCAAAGCAGGACAAACAGAATAATGTTCTCTAGTTTACTACCGGTGCCACAAGATAGTGAGGCGAGGAACAGGAAGTGGGCGCAGCTTAACACATGGCTGCGCAGCTGGTGTAGGAGGGAGGGTTTCAGATATGTAGATAATTGGGATGCCTTCTGGGGAAGGTGGGACCTGTACAAGAAGGACGGGTTGCATCTGAACTGGAAGGGGTCCAATGTCCTGGGTGGAAGGTTTGCTCGAGTAGTTCGAGAGGGTTTAAACTAGTATGGCAGGGGAGTGGGAACCTGTGCTGTATACCGGAGGTGAGAGTTGATGCAGATGAGGCAATAGCAAGAGGTAGACCAGCTAGTGGGAAGGCTTTTCCTGGGAAGGAACCAAGGGATCAGTTAAAGTGTGTTTGCTTTAATGCAAGGAGTATCAGGAATAAAAGTGATGAACTTAGAGCATGGATCAGTACCTGGTGCTATGATGTTGTGGCCATAACAGAGACATGGGTTTCTCAGGGGCAGGAATGGTTGCTGGATTTTCCAGGGTTTAGAGCATTTAAAAAGAATAGGGAGGGGGGAGAAAGAGGAGGGGGTGTAACACTACTAATCAGAGAGGGTATCACAGCTACAGAAGCTTCCATTGTCGAGGAAGATTTGCCTACCGAGTCAGTGTGGGTGGAAATTAGGAACAGCAAGGGAGCAGTCATCTCGTTAGGGGTTTACTACAGGCCCCCCAATAGCAGCAGGGAGATGGAAGAAAGCATAGGTCGGCAGATTTTGGAAAAGTGTGGACGTAGTAGGGTTGTTGTAATGGGTGACTTTAACTTTCCCAATATTGATTGGAACCTCCTTCAAGCAGAAGATTTGAATGGAGCTGTTTTTGTAAGGTGTGTCCAGGAGGGTTTCCTAACTCAGTACGTTGACAGGCCGACGAGGGGAGAGGCCATTCTAGATTTGGTGCTCGGAAATGATCCGGGGCAGGTATCAGATCTTGTGATGGGAGCTTAGTGACCACAATTGCCTCACATTCTACATAGCTATGGAGAAGGAGAGGACTAGGCAAAATGGGAGGATATTTAATTGGGGAAGAGGAAACTATGATGCGATTAGACATGAGTTAGGAAGCATGGATTGGGAGCAATTGTTCCATGGTAAAGGCACTATAGACATATGGAGACTGTTTAAGGAACAGTTGTTGCAAGTGATGAATAAATATGTCCCTCTGAGACAGGCATGAAGTGGTAAGATAAAGGAACCTTGGATGACGAGAGCGGTGGAGCTTCTCGTCAAAGGAAAAAGGTAGCTTACATAAGGTGGAGGAAGCTAGGGTCAAGCTCAGCTATAGAGGATTACAGGCAGGCGAGGAAGGAGCTCAAAAATGGTCTGAGGAGAGCCAGGAGGGGGCACGAGAAAGGCTTGGCAGAACGGATTAGGGAGAACACAAAGGCATTTTATACTTAGGTGAGGAATAAGAGAATGGTCAAAGAAAGAGTAGGGCCGATCAGGGATAGCATAGGGAATTTGTGTGTGGAGTCTGAGGAGGTAGGGGAAGCCCTCAATGAGTTTTTTGCTTCTGTCTTTACGGAAGAAATGAACTTTGTAGTGAATGAAACCTTTGAAGAGCAGGTGTGCATGCTGGAATGGATAGAGATAGAGGAAGCTAGGACCAGATTTGTCCTCGGCTGCTTTGGGAAACGAGAAATGCAATTGCTTCGCCACTTGCGAAGAACTTTGCATCCTCGCTCTCCACTGGAATCGTACCTGAGGACTGGAGAGAGGCAAATGTAATTCCTCTCTTCAAGAAAGGAAATAGGGAAATCGCCGGCAATTACAGACCAGTACGTCTCACGTCTGCCATCTGCAAGGTGTTAGAAAGGATTCTGAGGGATAGGATTTATGACCATCTGGAAGAGCATGGCTTGATTAAATGAAGTCAACACGGTTTTGTGAGGGGTAGGTCATGCCTCACAAACCTTATCGAGTTCTTTGAGGGTGTGACTAGAAAAGTTGTTGAGGGTCGAGCTGTGGATGTGGTTTATATGGACTTCAGCAAGGCATTTGATAAGGTTCCCCATGGTAGGCTCATTCAGAAGGTCAGGAGGAATGGGATACAGGGGAACTTAGCTGTCTGGATACAGAATTGGCTGGCCAACAGAAGACAGCGAGTGGTAGTAGAAGGAAAATATTCTGCCTGGAAGTCTGTGGTGAGTGGTGTTCCACAGGGCTCTGTCTTTGGGCCTCTACTGTCTGTAATTTTTATTAATGACTTGGATGAGGGGATTGAAGGATGGGTTAGCAAGTTTGCAGACGACACAAAGGTTGGAGGTGTCGTTGACAGTATAGAGGGCTGTTGTAGGCTGCAGCGGGACATTTACAGGATGCAGAGGTGGGCTGAGAGGTGGCAGATGGAGTTCAACCTGGGTAAATGCGAGGTGATGCATTTTGGAAGGTCGAATTTGAAAGCTGAGTACAGGATTAAGGATAGGATTCTTGGCAGTGTGGAGGAACAGAGGGATCTTGGTGTGCAGGTACATAGATCCCTTAAAATAGCCATCCAAGTGGACAGGGTTGTTAAGAAAGCATATGGTGTTTTGGCTTTCATTAACAGGGGGATTGAGTTTAAGAATCGTGAGATCTTGTTGCAGCTCTATAAAACTTTGGTTAGACCGCACTTTGAATACTGCGTCCAGTTCTGGTCGCCCTATTATAGGAAAGATGTGGATGCTTTGGAGAGGGTTCAGCGGAGGTTTACCAGGATGCTGCCTGGACTGGAGGGCTTATCTTATGAAGAGAGGTTGACTGAGATTGGACTTTTTTCATTGGAGAAAAGGAGGAGGAGAGGGGACCTAATTGAGGTATACAAGATAATAAGAGGCATAGATAGAGTCGATAGCCAGAGACTCTTTCCCAGGGCAGAAATGACTAACATGAGGGGTCATAGTTTTAAGCTGGTTGGAGGGAAGTATAGAGGAGATGTCAGAGGCTGGTTCTTTACACAGAGAGTTGTGAGAGCATGGAATGCGTTGCCAGCAGCAATTGTGGAAGCAAGGTCATTGGGGACATTTAAGAGACTACTGGACATGCATATGGTCACAGAAATTTGTGGGTGCATACATGAGGATCAGTGGTCGGCACAATATCGTGGGCTGAAGGGCCTGTTCTGTGCTGTACTGTTCTATGTTCGATGTTCTACAAGTGGATAAGATGGTAAAGAAGACATATGGCGCACTTATCTTCGTCAGTTGGGGAATTGAAGATAAAAGTTGGCAAGTCATGTTGCAATGTATAAGACTTTGGTTGAAGATCTGCACCCCCAGCAGGGTCTCTCAGTTCCGCGATTGGTCAATAAACACACGCAATTGGTCTGGTCCTTTAAGATTTCACTCTTTATTTCTTCGTACGGCTGAGCACAGATCGACCAGAAACACAGAGGGTTTACACCTCCGTGTTCCCCCGAGGAACTACACACATGGCTTAAAACAAAGACATTTTTATACTTTCCTTAAAGAAAGGTACAGGTTATGATGGCATAGTACATTCAGACAATTAACAATCAATACACGATATTGTTTTATTTGCTAGTTACTTGGTCCAGTGATATTTCCTGGGAACCAACTTTGTTTTGCAACAGTCAGGCCACCCTTATCTCACTAACTGAGCCATTGCACCTGCATTTGAAGGTCAGTTAGGATGGCCCGTAATGTCTTATTGAGTCTAGTTATTTCTAAACTGTAAAAGGAGCATTGTCTGCTAATCTCTGTTGAAGCAGACTGTGGTTAGTCAATTATGAGTTATAGCAAAATTAAAAGCCATTTGATGCAGCTTTTAGCAGAATTGTCAATTTGCAGTCTAGAAGGCATTTTGTTATGTTAATTGCAATGAGAAACCATTTTATTGCCACCTAAGTTATTAAGAGCATCTGCTAAGCAGTTGTTCTTGACAACAACTAATTACCTCAGCCTGTGTTCAGGTTTCAAATCCTCATCTCTCCCATTTGGTCATTGCATGATCACACCATAGGATGGGAGGGCATAGATTAGATCAGTCCAATCGAATGGACACTAGAGACTGCTATACTTCCTCCTTCGAGGAGGAGGAAGTAGGGGTAGGCAACCGCTCCTCCTCACCTTCATTTGGATGGAGAAGAAGCATTTTCTGGGGGGAACCGATGTTGTCAACGGAAGTCATTAGCTTGGCAATAATATGTTTAATAGCAATGCCAGCAAAGAGACAAATTAAAATAATACCAATTTGATTGACGAAGGTGCAGATGTTATCTACATGCTTGGTAATGTTCTCGATGAGGTCAGTAACCCCTATTGTACACTTGCCCTTTACTTTGGCACAAACTCTACCCTCTTTGGCAAGTAGGTAGTCGAGGGTGTACCAGTTTTGCTGGGAAAATAGACGTAATTCTGAGACCACGTCCTTAGCTCTTGCTTAGGTCGAGGCTGTCTCATTGCCCAAAAGGATGAGACACAAATAAAATAGTTTTGGTTTTGATGGCTAATAATTCCTGCAGATCTTCCTAGGCAAACGTAGGCCACAGACTGAGCTTTACTGCTGCCCAAAGCCTTAGCACCCGTCAAATGCACGCAGAATTTAGATGAAACTGAATGTTTGGTAGGGAAACCCCAACTCCATTCCCAGGTAGTTGAACAGGGAAGAATCGTTGGGAAAAGTGTCCTGACAGCTACAGTATGGGGAGTATCTATTTCATCAAGAACAAGAAGTTGGTCTCTCTGCCTTGGCTAAAACAATAACCGGGTTTAGTATAAATAATGGAGGGAGCTTCCCAATAGGAAGAAGGCCTATCTTTGTGATTACCTGAAATGTACGGGTAATCCATGTATACAAAGTATGGTCGCCCTGGGTGCTTAGCGTGGAAGCTGTTCAATAAAAAGAGGTGGGTCTTTCGGTAAGAGATGCGGTTATTGTCCCAGACTGGTTCCTTCCATCCCACAATTGGGAAGATGGAGGTGCCCTTAGGGGTCTCAGTGAAAGTGGGTGCCATTACCCATACCACAAAGGGCCTGAATACCAGCAATTACAGAGACACACTCCTCCAGCAGCATGCACATGAGCTGCGAGACCCCACAGGGGAGCAGTAGTGGTTGGTACATTTGACTAAGGCGCATGGAATAGTTTTAGTCACATTCACATAAGTACATCCCCATCCGTAACAATTGGGATAGGCTACCCCGGACATGTTAGAGGAAGTCCCAAGCAACTAGCAGGTGGGGATAAGTAATAGTCCAAAGAAACATTATGTCCGGTAAACGCCTTAGAAGTATTCCATACTCCGTTGTTGGGATTTGGGAGGAGGAAAGGGGTCAAAGAGTCCTTTCCTGATGTGAGGGCATAACAGAGCACTTCATCATGGCTGAATATTTTATTGTGACTTTGAAGAAACAAATTGTTAGTGAAGGATGATATTTCCCCCTTTTCTCTTTAGCAATGTGCCAATTTAGACCTCTTTGAATGGGGGCAATGCTTACCAGGGCCGTCCATAACAACTGAAATTAAACTAGCATAAAATACCTTGACAGGGTAAAGACCATTGAGACTTGTCCTGTACATGAAGTGTCCAATCTTGATGCAGTTGACCGTTGTGGCGATCTATTTTGGTAACATTCTATGCATCGAAGGAATATGTCTCTCGGCACACAAGGACATCTTTTCGGCATAAATGGTACACAGTTTCTGGTTGCTCAGGATCACACGGATAAACAGTCCCTTCTTGAGTACCAATGCCGGCGATGACGAGTTCATATAGCAGGTTAAGTTCGATCTTCATCATAGTGGTCATTTCTGGATCAAGGATTAGGATATCTAAAACAGAAGAAGAATTACTATTCGAAATATGCAGCTATATCTTAGTTGTCTGGCTTGATTCCATTTCCTCTCTCAGTTCCCCATCGTCTTCATCTCCATCATCTCCCCCCTTGCAAGGGGTTTGTGCGATGACCTTGCAATGATGGAGGTGAACCCAGGCGGAGCGGACGGCGACCTTAACAGCAGTTGGGGTGGTGAGGAGGACCTGAAAGGGCTTCTCCCATCGAGGTTGGAGGCTGCAGTGTGTCCAATTCTTGATCAGAATGAAGGAGCCTCATTCAACAGTCGGAACACTGTTGAGGGAGGGGAGCTTTTCATGAGCGGCATGGACTTGGGAGTGAAGACCTCGCAAACTATTAGTCAAGGAAAGAACATAGGATGACATGTCCTCAGTCATGTGGTGCAAGTGAATACGGGAGGAGGCATCATTCCAAGGCGTGCGGAAAGCTCGACTGTAGATGATTTCAGCTGGGTACAAGTGGATCTTACCCATAAGGATGTATCGTAGGTGGAACAATACCATCCGAACCCAGACCCATGCCCCTATCCTATCCCCATTTCCCATTGGCAAATACAGCCAGTCTACACTTGCCTGAACACAATGAGTAATTTAGCATGGCCACTCACCTAACCTGCACATCTTTGAACTGTGGGAGGAAATAGGAGCACCCAGAGGAAACCCATACACACATTGGGAGAACGTGTAAATTCCACAGATACAGTCACCCAAGGGTGGAATCAAACCCAGGCCCCTGATGCTGTGAGTCAACAGTGCTGCCCACTGAACCACCGTACTGCTCTATGGCAAATATGTCACTAATTTGTACAAGACACAATTCAATGTTTACATGTATATGTATATGGTTTTAATTTATGGAGGAGTGTGGACTACTATAATTTAATTAACATTATTGAACTTAGAAGAACATGGGAAATGGAAAATCTGTTGGGAAAATATGGCAAGAGTGCAAATTAGATTCCTGACATTGAAAAGTCCAGTTTTCCATGCAAGGTTTTAACAGCTAGATGAGAATTTTTTAAAATTATTTTTATTCATTTGTGGGACTTGGGTGTTGCTGGCTGGTCAGCATTGATAGCCCATCCCTATTAGCCCTTGAGAAGGTGGTGGTGAGCTGCCTTCTTGAATCGCTGCAGTCCATTTGCTGTGGGTTGACCGACAATGTCGGTAGGGAGGGATTTCCAAGATTTTGACCCAACGACTTTGAAGGAATGCCAGTATATTTCCAAGTGGCTTGGAGGGGAACTTGCAAGTGGCTGTGTTCCCAAGAACCTGCTACCCTTGTCCTTCTAGATGAAAGTGGTCATGTGTTTGGAAAGTGCTGTCTAATCATCTTTGATGAATTTCTGCAGTGCATCTTATAGATAGTTCACACTGAGCGCCGGTGGTGGAAGGATAGATTGGCACCACATCTACAAACAATCCAGTGAGTTGCTTTGTCCTGGATGGTGTCAAGCTTCTTCAGTGTTGTTAGAGCTGCACCCATTCAGGCAAGTGGGGAGTATTCTATCACACTCCCGACTTGTGCCTTATAGATGGTGGATATACTTTGGGGTGTCAGGAGGTGAGTTAATCGCTGCAGTCTCCCTAGTCTCTGACCTGCTCTTGTAGCCACTGTGTTTATGTGGTGAGTCCAGTTGAGTTTTTGGTCAATGGTAATCCCAAGGCTGTTGACAGTGGAGGATTCAGTGACGGTAATATCATTCAATGTCAAGAGGCGGTGGTTAGAGTGTCTCTTATTGATGATGGGTCATTGTCTGGCATTTGTGTGGCGCAAATGCTACTTGCCGCTTGTCAGTCTAAAGCCTGGATATTGTCCAGATCTTGTTGCATTTGAGCACAGACTGCTTCAGTATCTGAGGAGTTGTGAATGGTGCTGAACACTGTGCAATCATCAGTGAACATCCAACTTCTGACCTTATGACAGAGGAAAGGTCATTGATGAAGCAGCTGAAGATTTGTGGGGCTTAGGATACTACCCTGAGGGACTCCTGTAGAAATGTCCTGGAGCTGAGATGAATTAACCTCCACAACCATCTTCCTTTGTCTCAGGTCTGACTCTAACCAACAGAGTGTTTGCCCCGATACCTGTTGATTCCAGTTTTGTCAGGGCCCCTTGATGCCATACTAGGTCAAATGCGGTCTTGATGCCAAGGGCTGTCACTCTCACCTCACCTCTGGAATTCAGCTCTTTTGTCCATGTTGGAACCAAAGCTGTAATGAGATCAGGAGCTGGGTGACCCTGGTGAAATCCAAACTGGGTGTCACCGAGCAAGGTTGTTGCTGAGCAGGTGCTGCTTGATAGCACTGTTGATGATCCCTTCCATCACTTTATTGATGATGGAGAGAAGACTGGGTGGTAATTGGCCAGCTTGGATTTGTCCTGCTTTTGTCTACAGGACATATCTGGGCAATCTTCCACATTGTTGGGTAGATGCCAGTGTTATAACTGTACTGGAAGAGCTTGACAAGGGGAGCAGCAAGTTCTGGAGCACACGTCTTCAGTACTTATGCTGGAATGTTATCAGGGCTCATTGCCTTTGCAGTATCCAGTACCTCCAACCGTTCCTTGATATCACGTGGAGTGAATCAAATTGGCTAGAGACTGGTATCTGTGATGCTGGGACCCACTGGAAGAGGCCAAGATTCCTGCAAGTGCGCAGTGACAGGCCTATTTAAATGCATTAGTATCTCATTAACTAGTCTTTGTCTCATGTCTATGCAATTTGCTATTTTCGCAGATAGTGTAGAAAAATTTGACAGTGACAATCCATAACATGAAAGTCAAGACCATAATAAATCTGATATAGGATCAGAAGTAGGCAAACTGGCAACAGTACATTAAATCATTCATTCCTTCAGTACATCATCCAAGTCATTAAATGTATATTATAAATACCTGTGGCTCCAGCACTGATCCCTGTGACACTCCACTGGTTACACATTGTCATCCTGAAAATGCCCCCTTTTATCCCAACTCTGTTCTCAATTAGTTAGCCAGTCCATGCTAATATACTACTCCCAACACCTTGGGCTCTTATATAAGTAGCCTAAAATGCAGTACTTTATCAAATGCCTTTTGGAAACCCAAATATATTACACTTAGTAGTTCTTTTTTATCTATCCTGTTTGTTACCATCTCAAAGAATTGCAATAAATTTGTCAGGTGTGATTTGCCTTTCATGAAGTCATATTGACATGACTTGATTTTATTATGTATTTCTAAATTCTCTGCTACTACATTGTCTTGCAAGATTCTAGAAATTTCCCAATAATAAATGTTAAGGTATTTGGCCTATAGCTTCCTGTTTTTATCTCATATTTTGAATAACAATGTTACATTGGTAGTTTTCTTTGGGATGTTTCTCAAATCAAAGGATTCTTGAGAGATGCATCAACTGTGTCTGTAGCTACTTCATTTAAAATCCTAGAATGCAACCCACCAGCTCCAGAGGACTTAGCAGGTTTTAGCCTAATTAGTTTCCTCAGTACTTTTTCTCAAGTGATAGAGATTGTGTGTACTTTCTCCCCTTTCAGTGCCTTGATTGTTTAATAGTTTTGGAATGCCATTAATATCTTCTAACATGTATTTGTTCAATATCTCTGCTATTTCCCAGCTCCCCATTGTTATTCCTTCAGCCGTATTTTCTCTGGCTTTCTTTTGCCTTTTTTCATATTTAAAAATGTTCTTGTTGTCTGTTTTTTACTTCACTTGCAAAATTGCCCTTAGAAACAGAAACATTGAAAATAAGTGCAAAAGTAGGCCATTTAGCCCTTCAAGCTTACACCATCATTCATAATGGTCATGGCTGATCATGCAATCACAAGTTCACAACTCTCTTGAGTGAAGAACTTCTTTCCTTATCTCATACCTGAATGGCTTACCCCTTATTCTTAGACTGTTACTCTTAATTCTGGACTTCCCCAACAGTGGGAACATTCTTCCTGCGTCTAGCCTGTCCAGTCGCATCAGGATTTTGTAAGTTTCTACAAGATCCCTCCTCATTCTTTGAAACTTCAGAGTACAAGCACAGTCAATCCAGTCTTTCCTCATATGTCAGTCTTGCCATCCTGGGAGTTAGTCTGGTGAACTTTCACTGGACTCTGTCAATTGCAAGAATGCCCTTCCTCAGACTAGGAGACTAAAACTGCACCACAGTACTCAAGGTGTGGCCTCACCAAGGCCCTATATAACAGCAGCAAGAATTCATTAGTCTGATACTGACGTCCTCTCATTATGAAGGCCAGCATGGCATTAGCTTACCTCACCACCTGCTACACCTGCATGCCAACCTTCAGCAGCTATTCTTTCATGATACCCAGGTCTCATTGAACCTCACCTTTTCCTAAACTGCCACCATTCGGATAATAATCTGCCTTCCTGTTTCTGTGACCAAAGTGGACAACCTCATACTTATCCACCTTATATTGCATTTTCCAAGTATTTGCCCACTCTGTCCAAGCCACCATGCAGCCTCTTAGCATCCTCCCTATAGCACACACTGCCACTCAGTTTAATGACATCTGCACATTTGGAGATATTGCATTCAATTCCCTTGTCTAAATCATTAATGTGTATTTTGAACAGCTGGGATCCCAGCACTGAACCCTGTGACACCCCACTTGTCACTGCCTGCCACTCTGAAAAGGACCCATTTATTCTAACTCTCTGCTTCCTGTCTGCGAATATATTACCTCCAAAACCATGAGCTTCAATTTTCTTCACTAATCTCTTATATGGAACCTTGTCAGAAGCTTTTCAAAAGTCCAGATACACAACATCTGCTGATTCACTCTTGCCCACTCTACTGGTCACATCCTCAAAATCTTCCAGCAGATTTGTCAAGCATTATTTTCCTTTAAGTGAATCCATGCTGACTAGGACCAATTCTGTCACCACTTTCCGAATGCTGAGTTATTACATTCTTAATAATCGACTCCAGCATTTTCCCCACCACCGATGTCAGGCTAACCGGCCCATAATTCCCTATTGTCTCTCTCCTTCCTTTTTTAAAGAGTGGAGTTACATTAGCTACCCTCCAGTCCATTGGAACTCTTCCAGAGTGTACAGAATGGTCCATTATTTCTAGGCCCATTGCCTTAATTACTCTGGGATTCAGAGTATCAGGCCCTTGGGATTTATCAGGTTTTAATCCCATTAATTTCCTCAATACCATTCCCTGACGAATAAGGATTTCCTCCTTCATGCTTGACCTTCTGTCCCCAAGCATTTTTTGTTATTTGTGACCTCCTTAGTGAAGTCAGATCTAAAGTATTTATTCAACTGGTGTGCCATCTCTTGGTTGTACATTATGAATTCACCTGATTCTAACTGCAAGGGACTTACATTTGTCTTCACCAGTATTTTTCTCTTCATATAGCTATAGAAATTTTTGCAGTCAGTTTTTATGTTTGCCAAAGCTTACTTTCATATTCTATTTTCCCCTTCCGAATTAATCCCTTTGTCCTCCTCTGCTGAATTTTAAATTTCTCCCTATCCTTAGGTTTGCTGCTTTCTCTGGCAAATTTATATGCTTCCTGTTTGGCTTTAACACTATCCCTGATTTCCCTTGTTAGGCATGGTTGAGCCACCTTTCCTGTTTTATCTTACACCAATAGGGATGTACAATTGTTGAAGTTCATCCATGTGTTCTTTAAGTGTCTGCCATTGCCTATCCACCATCAACGATACCTCTTAAGTATCCTTGGCCAGATTATCCTAGCCAATGCATGCCTCATTCCACCAAAGATAGCATTCTTTAAGTTCTGGACCCTAATTTCAGATTTAATTGTATCGCTCTCTAGCTTACGGAAGTATTCTACCATATTTTGGTGACTCTTCCCCAAAGAATCTCACATCATAATGTTGCTGATTAATTCTCTCTTGTTACACAGTATCTAATCTAGGATGGCTTGCTCTCTAGTAGGTTCCTCAACATATTGGTCAAGGAAACCATCCCTCACACATTCTAGGAAATCCTCCTCTATTGCATTGCTATCAGTTTGCTTCAACCAATCAATATGTAGGTTGAAGTCACCCATAATAACTATTGCACCCTTACTGCATGCATCTCTAATTTCCTATCAATCCCCAACCTCACAACTGCTGTTTAGTAGTCTGTACATAACTCCCAATAACATATTTTTCTCTTTGGTGTTCTGCAGCTCCACCCACACAGATTCCACATCATCCAGGCTAATGTCCTCCCTTACTACTGCATTAATCTCCTCCTCAACCAGCAACGCTACCCCACCTCTCTTTCCTTTCCATCTATGTTTCCTGAAAATTGAATGACCTTGGACATTGACTTCCCTTCCTTGTTCATCCTGGAGCGAGGTCTATCAATCCAATTACATCATATCCGTTAATAATTGTCTGTGCAGTTAATTCATGCACCTTATTACAAATGCTACTCATTTTGAGACAATGACCCTTCAGGCATTTTTTTGACATTTATTGCCCTTTTGGAATCATGGTGTAATATGGCCCTTTTTGATTTTTTTTCTTTGGTTTCTCTGCCTTGCACTTTCACTTTTCCCCTTGCTGTCTTTTATTTCTGTTCCACTTTACTTCCCTCTGATTTCCTCTATTGATTCCCATCCCCTGCCTTATAGTTTATTTTCTGTTTTTATTATCGTTTTGGTCATCTTTAGTTGGCTTTTAAAACTTTTCCAGCCATTTGTTTTACCACTAATCTTTGCACATTGAATATTTTTCTTTTAATTTGATACTGTTGTTAGCTTACTTGATTAGGGATGGTTGGTTTATCCCCTTAGTAGAATCCTTCTTACTAAGAATTTCTTTGCTGAGTCGTTACCTATTTTCTGTCTGTCATTGTTCTGTCATTGTTCCTCAACAATCTTTTCTATTAAACTCCTTTTCCAGACCACTCCAGCCTTCTCACCCTTGATTCTTATACAATTACTCTTAAAATTTAGCACAGTTGTTTCAGACCCACATTTCTCACTCTCAAATTGAATGTTAAATTCTGCTTTCTGGTCACTGTTCCCTAGTGGATCTCTTACCAAAATAGTCTGATCCTTGGTTGCAACTTTAACATATTATTCCAAGAACCGACATCAATATACACCCTCTGAATTCTTTTACATGGCAATCTTTGCCAATTCATTTTTGCAATCTAGAAGATTGAAGATTAAAGTCACCCATGATTAGCTAACTGCCTTTTTCACATGTTCTCATTATCCCGTGATTTATTCACTTTCCTATACAACAATTATTGCTGGGGGCTTAGATTACTGGCATCAATGTCTTCTTCTGTTGTTATTTCTTATCTCCACCCGAATGGATTCTATAGATCATTTCCTGCTATACCTATTTCATCTCATTTTGAAAAAGTTAACCACCACCACTCGCTTTTGTTCTTTTGATATGTCAAATACCCCTGAATACTTAGGTCCTAACTTTGTTCTCTTTGTGACAAAGTGGATACCTGGCAATGCAGCTGACCAGAATTTGTTCCAGACCTCCTTTCAGTTCAGCATCTTCAAGGACATGTGCACCATTCATCCAAAAAGTTTGACATTGGCAAGATAACAGCTTCACCACATCATGGACAGTGTGAGACTCACTCAATTCAGCATTGAAATACTGCAGTTGGAGCTCACAGACATTACAATACTGCACCCAGGCCGCTTTGTCCAGAAGGGCAGACACTCATCTCATGCATCGGAACAGGGTGCATCTCAGGGGTCTTTAGTTGCTTCCTTCGCATTCACTCACTTTGTTTACTTTGACATAGTATCCCTGCCTTGCTTCACCTTTTAGCATACAGACAGCATGTCATGTTTAGCACCAATATACCATTACATCACCATCATCTGTCCAGTGTGTGTTCTGTCATCAGTCAAGAAAGTTGGTGAGGTGCCCTGAGTTTGTAAGAAGTGCAGAGGTTAGAAAGGGTTAATTGTTTCGTGGGGAAATGGGTTGAATGAGAACCATTGAGGAAGGATGCTGCATGCAATATTTATAGTGATAAACCGTGAACATTGTTAGGAGGTGAGTATTATTGCAGAATTAGAGAGAGTGTGTGGGAGCTGAATGAAGATCAAGGCATTTAACCTTGCGGTGGACAGAAGTTCAACCTTATTACCATATTGCTGTGCATTACCCCAGGCATTAGTCACCCCACTGACCCAGTTGGTCACTTCAGATCAAACTGACAATGCTTGATATAGTGCAAAGTTGGGATTTAAATATGACATGATGCTCATGACAAAAGTCTCTTTGGCTCATGGAGGGGAGCATCCCAGCCCATGAAGGTCCTCAAACGTTGACACAGCCAAAAGAAAATTCAGCCAAATGTGTATGCCACTTATCCATATTAAGGCATTTGTACATCCATTTGCTAATTTTCATTGCATTTACATTAAATTGACTTTCCAAAGAGTAACATTTGTTGAATGAGGAATTTGCTTTTTAGGTAACTGACTGTGTGATTGTGAAAGGGGAATTTACTGGACTGCCTCCTGGAAAGCATGGCCTTCACATTCATTGCTTTGGTGACTTAACCAATGGTATGAAACAAATATTTACTACAATAAATACATGGAGAAAAATGCTTGTAACATTCGTACAACTATAGTTGAATAATCTTCACCAACAGGACAGCAGAATAAATGTCAATAACACTCTCACATCTTAACCTGCAGGCAGTGAAGGCAAACTCAGAATTTCTTTAAGACTTAAATTATCTGTTCATATATTTCAAGCACTTTGATATGTTTTTCCCTCTTAAGTATGAGGAATCTCTTTCCATTCTTGCTTGCTATGTATTTATTCAGTTTTTTTCACATATTTGCAAGTTCTGCTTTCCCATGTGTAATAAAACATCATGGATGTCATCATCATAAATAAAGTATTCGAATAGAATTTTGCATTATATCCATCTCAACCAGCTACTTGGCTAACCAGTAACATATGATAGTGAGTGACCCCAAGTGCAATGTTATATTAGTAACTGGGAATTTTGAAGTATATTAATTTTAGCTCAGACATGATCTTCCAAGGCAACGATGAGAAGCATGAAGGGCATTATACACTGTTGTCTCGCCTTTAGAACAACAAAATCCTAATGTAAAATGAAGTTGTGGCATAGGGAGTATGTATTTAAAGGCTATGTCTACTTCATGTTGACATCCAGGTGGATTTACGGCAAAAGTTTGGAACAACTGCAGGGAGAGACACATATTTTTCTTACTCGGTATTAGAGAATGGAGGATCTGAAATGTACAAATACCTATTTAGCAAATTTCCAAAATAATGCTGAGGGTTTATCTACAGTGAAGTAATGCTGAGGGTTTATTTACAATGTATCAAAAAAGTGCAGAAAAGTCCAGAACCAAAGAAATCTGAAGCACGTTATTGATATATAGACTCAAAAAAAAAGAATCAGATAGCTCAAAAAGACAGTGTAATTTAGAGGAAGTGAATAATTAGGTACACATGAATGTGGATGGTCTATTCTTCATTAGAATGTAGGAATATAGACAAAGTAACAAATCCTGAAAACTGCTTGTCAGTACACTGCAGGCAGGAGGTACAGTGTAAAACTTTACAGTCTTGACAAATCAACAGGGAATCTGCAGAGTATGACAATTTTGTTTTTTACTTTAAGATCTTAATAGGACAAATTGTTGGTGAATCTATCCCTCCCAACTATATCACCACATGATTGCAAATGGCAGAGGATCCAAGTCGGTCACTTCATGTCACTCTATTCATGTGGTGACAATGTTGTGAAAATGTCAAACAAAGAGTTAGTGTCTCAGGATTCACTATGGAAACAACAATGATGCTTTTGGACAAGAGTGAAAAAAATCCTTCATGCTTTTTTTCTTTGCCCTACACCCCAATGTAGATAAGTATTAGAAAATAAAATGATTATTCACTGATGTAGCCCTTCAGAATTATAATACTTGGTTCTAGTGTTACTTGCGCTGTCCACCTGTAGAACTAGGAAGTGACAGATGTCTGGTGCTGATGCAATGTTTAAGTCAATCATTACTGAATAACACAAACATTGATTGTAGGAGGTTGTCTGGTGATACCGCAGCAGAGACTAAGCCATCAGTTTGTGTCATATCTGCTGTGCTTTGTTGTCCACCGTATAGGAGTAGAGGCTTTAATTGTTTGATTTTGAGAAAGATAGTTCAGATTGATACATTGATGAAATCGGGCACAAAATAGTGCAAGCCTATAAAAATTCAGTATTTTTGTCTGCACCACCTTGAGGATCGAGAGCACATTTACTCATGCAACCATAGCTCCATAGCTTCACATAAAGTAGTCATAACTGGAATCAATTAAATATTATCAGCACATTTCACATATTCACTCCTCCTGTCCTGCTCTTTGGAATATAGTGCATACTTGAAGAGGTAATGACATTTGTTTGAATTTCAAAATTATCCTTTAGACACAAAAAAAAATCACAAACACAGTTTGGTTTTGTACAATAGCATATGAAGAAAACAGTCTAAGTTCGGCTGGAGCACTTTTTTTTAGAGCAATAAGATGGTGCTATTTTCTGGGTCTGCAGATTGTGCAGGAGCAAAGATGGCCTTTAGTAGAATGATGTGCTCTTCCTGGGAGAAAGTGAGGACTGCAGATCCTGGAGATCAGAGTCAAAAGGTGTGGCACTGGAAGAGCACAGCCAGTGAGGCAGCGTCTGAGGAGCAGGAGAGTTGATGTTTTGAGCATAAGCTTATGTGCAAAACGTCAACTCGCCTGCTCCTCAGATGCTGCCTGACTGGCTGTGCTTTTCTAGCGCCACATTTTCTGACTCTGATGTGCTTTTCCTGACGGATGTGGGAGATTAGGGAGACTTTCCATGTTACTGATGATTATGTCTGCAGAACGTGTCTTTGGTTGCGAATCCTATCAGATCGCAAGGATCAGTTAGAGCAGCAGTTGGGGCTGTGAGGAATTTACAAGAGCTTGGGAACGTGATGGATGGCAGTTTTAGAAAGGGCAAAAAGCTGCAGATGCAATCAGGTACATGGCGTAACTCCAGGAAAGGTAGGAGGCGTAGGCAGGTAAGTACATGATTCTCCTGTGGCTGTCCCCATCTCAAACAAATGCGCTGTTTTGGAAAATGTGGAGGGTGATGGACTCTTTGGGGAATGTAGCACGAGCAGCCAAGTTTCTGGAATGGAGGCTGGCTCTAATGTAATGAAAAGTATGTTGGGTTCCAAGCGATAGATTGTGATAGGGGACTGTCTAGTCAAAAGCACAGACAGACGTTTCTGCAGCCAGCAACAAAAAATCAGAATGGTGTGTTGCCTCCCTGGTACCAGGATCAAGCTTATCTTGGAGAAGGTGCAGAAGATTCTCAAAGGGGAGAGAGACCAGCAGGAGGTCATTGTACACATTGGAACCAACGACATAAGAAGGGAAAAGGATGAGATTCTTAAGGGAGAATATAGAGAGTTAGGCAGGAATATAAAAAGGAGGTCTTTGAGGGTAGTAACATCTGGATTACTCCTGGTGCTACAAGCTAGTGTGTGTAGGAATAGGAAGTTAGAGCAGATGGATGCGTGGCTGAGGAGCTTGTTCAGGGGAGAAAGGGTCACATTTCTAGATCATTGGAATTTCTTCTGGGATAGAAGTGACAAGAAGGATGGATTGTACCTGAATTGGAAGGGTACTAATATACTGGCAGGGAGATTTGCTAGAGCTGTTCACGAAGATTTAAACTAGTAAGGTTTGGAGAGGGTTGGGGGGTGGGAAGACATCAATCTGAGACTGGTACAGTTAGGCAAAAGGAGCGAGTCAAACAGTCAGGGCAGGCATGAACAAAGCAGATAACAAGGTAGGACTGATAAATTAAACTGCATTTGTTTCAATGCAAGAGGCCAATCAGGGAAGGCAGATGAACTCAGGTCATGGTTAGGAATATGGGACTGGGATATCATAGCAATTTCAGAGATGTGGCTCAGGGATGGACAGGACTGGCAGCTAAATATTCCAGGATACAAATGCTATAGGAAGGATAGAAAGGGGGGCAAGAGGGGAGGGGAGTTGTGTTTTTGATAAGGGATAGCATTACTGCTATACTAAGGAGGATGTTCCAGAGAATACATCCAGGGAGGTTATTTGGGTAGAACAGAGAAATAAGAAAGAGATGATCACCTGACTGGGGTTGTATTATAGACCCTGTAATAGTCAGCAGAAAATTGAGAAACAAACTTGTAAGGAGATCTCAATTATTTGTAAGAATTAAAGGGTGGTTATTGGTAGGGGATTTTAACTTTCCAAATATAGACTGGGACTGCCATGGTGCTAAAGGTTTAGATGGAGAGGAATTTGTTAAATGTGTACAAGAAAATTTTCTGATTCAGTATGTGGATGTACCTATTAGAGAAGGTGCAAAACTTGACCAACTCTTGGGAAGTAAGGCCAAGCGTGACTGAGCTGCCAGTGGGGGAGCACTTTGTGGCCAGCGACCGTGGTTCTATCAGTTTTAAAATAGTGATGGAAAAGAATAGGCGAGATCTAAAAGTTGAAGTTCTAAATTGAAGGAAGGCCAATTTTGACAGTATAGTAGCGACTCGACATACGAACGACCCTGTTCACGAACAAATCGGTTTACAAACAGGATAGTACATAAAATTTTGCTTCAAAGTACATACGAAATTCAAGGTATGAACGAAGGTATGAATGCAAAAAGCTTGTGTGCGACCACGTGGTTTCATTGTTCTGCCTTGCTACGTGCTTGTTGAACGCAAAGGCTCTCGGGCCCCGCGTGATCTCATTCAGTTAGTCTTTGGCACGTCCGCTGTGAACAGCTGTCCAAGCATTCTTACGCCATCCGAATGATGGGAAAAATTGATTCAGTGTGCGAACTTTTCGGTTCGCGAACCGGGTCCCGGAACGGATTAAGTTTGTAAGTCAAGGCACTACTGTATTAGATAAGAACTTTCAAAAGCTGATTGGGGGCAGGTGTTTGCAAGTAAAGGGACAGCTGGAAATTGGGAAGCCTTCAGAAATGAGATAACAAGAGTCCAGAGACAGTATATTCTTGTTCATGTGAAAGGAAAGGCTGGTAGGTGTGTGGAATGCTGGATAACTAAAGAAATTGAGGTTTTGGTCAAGGAATAGAAGGAAGCATATGTCAGGTATAGACAGCAGAGATCGAGTGAATTCTTAGAAGAGTATAAAGGTAGTAGGAGTATACTTAAGAGGGAAATCAGGAGGGCAAAAAGGGGACATGAGATAGCTTTGGCAAACAGAATTAAGGAGAATCCAAAGGGTTTTTACAAATATATTAAGGACAAAAGGATAACTAGGGCCCCTCAAAAATCAGCAAGGCAGCGTGGAGCTGCAGGAGATGAGTGAGATACTACATGAGTATTTTGCATCAGTGTTTACTGTGGAGAAGGACATGGAATGTGGGGAAATAGATGGTGACATCTTGAAAAATGTCCATATTACAGATGAGGACGTGCTGGATGTCTTGAAATGCATAAAAGTGGATAAATCCCCACAATCTGATCAGGTGTACCCTAGAACTCAGTGGAAGCTGGGGTTGAGATTGCTGGGCCCCTTGCTGAGATATTTGTATCATCAATAGACACAGGTGAGGTGCCAGAAGACTGGAGGTTAGCTAATGCGCTGCCACTATTTAAGAAAGGTGGTAAGGAAAGGCCAGGAAACTATAGACAGGTGAGCCTGACATCAGCGATGGGCAAGTTGTTGGAGGGAATCCTGAGGGACAGGACATTGGTTGCGGCTGTACAGGACATTGGTTAGGCCACTTTTGAAATATTGCATGCAATTCTGGTCTCCTTCCAATCGGAACGATGTTGTGAAACTTGAATGAGTTCAGAAAAGACTTACAAGGATATTGCCATGGTTGGAGGATTTGAGCTACAGGGAGAGGCTGTTTTCCCTGGAGTGTTGGAGGCTGAGAGGTGACCTTATAGAGATTTATAAAATCATGAGGGGCATGCATATGGTAAATAGACAAGTTGTTTCCCCTGGATCGAGGAGTCCAGAACTACAGGACATAGTTTAGGTGAGAGGGGAAAAATTTAAGAGATACCTAAGAGGCAACTTTTTCACGCAGAGGATGGTGCATGTATGGAATGAGCTGCCAGAGGAAGTTTTGGAGGCTGGTACAATTACAACATTCAAGAGTCATCTGGATAGCTATATGAATAGGAAGGGTTTAGAGGGGTATGGGCCAAGTGCTGGCAAATGAGAGTGGATTAGATTAGGACATCTGGTCGGCATGGACGAGTTGGACCTAAAGGGTCTGTTTCTGTGTTGCGTATCTCTATGACTCTCTGACATTGGAGTTGGACTCTACCCAACAAAGGCATCTCTTTCTTGTACAAGACTATATTTACATTCATTTGAGCCATCAGGATGGTCCAATAACTGAACGGATCCCTATTTAACTTTAGCAGGAAAACCATGCCTCAGAACCATACTATTCCCTCTTCCTTTATTAAGGCAAAGTCCATACAATTTCTGGTTAGAGTTTTATTTCAACCAACCACACACTACAAAACTCGGCTGTTTCCCAGATGACTGTCCTTTATGTATATTTGCACAATTATCTTTAATCAACCTATTCAGACACCTCTGTGACATGTCGTACTTGAACCACAAGAGTCCTTTGTACATTTGCATACGATTAACTAATTAGTTTACAACACCTCGTTGCCTTTTTATGTTTAACTCTTAGGTATTTAGGATCCGATTCAGAATTAGGAACCAACACTTTATATTCTAACATGAAGGACTGTAATATGCTTAATAATGTCAATTTGAAAATGTCTTATGAAGGAATTTTTACTCACAAAGGGGTGTAGTCTTTGGTCTTTATGCTCTGGTACTGAAAGGAAAAAGTGATCCTTCAATTAGGAAAGAGCTTTTCTTCAGGTCGTGAGCTCAAAATCTTTTGTGCCTTCTAAAGTGTAAACTCTGAAATCCTTGCACCTTCATAGGGCAAACAATTGGAAGAAGTAAGATGGTATATATGCTCAGTTTATATTTGAGATTCTTCATAGCAAGGTTGGTTGAATGTAATATTTTAATGCAAAATTTATATGATTAAAGTTACACTTTGTTTGGAAAACACTTACTTTTGTAATACCTTTTGCTGACCTCCCTTTCACCCTATCCTTCCCCATTTCAAAAAGCTGGTTTTGCAAAGGCACTGAGTATAATTATTTGTTTTAGATTGGATTAGTGCAGGACCTCATTACAATCCAGACAATGAAATACATGGTGCACCAGAAGAGAACAACAGGTAAGTTCTCTTTCAGTTTTATATGAAACTAAAAAGAAAATGTAGTTTTTTTAAAAAAGATATGCTGAATTTGGTTGCTTTCAATTCTGAGATGTGTAAATTCATAGTATTTTGTAAAATGTTGGAGCTATTTCTTTCTCTTCCAATGAAATATTAAATTCTGGATATAGAAAAGGGAATGTTGATCTGGAATGTCAGGTTTCTGCTCATTTTACATTGCTTTGTGATTTTTTGGGATGCTTCTCTGTGTCTGCATAAGGAGCAAGCCAGCATCTTTTCATAATGAGGCAGATCTGAATGCTTCAGGCCTATCTCTGTCATTCATCTTCATGAAATCACCTAACAAGCTTCTACTTGTCATTATGCAAAATTGCTGTTCTGTTGGAGGGCCTGAAAATGACAGGTAATAAAGATTGAAGAGCCCAAGGTAGGTTTATTTTCAGTGACTTGGGTCTGTTCACCTTTCCATGTGTGCAGCAATGTTTGTATGTAATCCATATCGAAGATATAAATTTAAGAATATTACTAAATGAAACAAGAGGAAAGGTAAGGAGTTTGTTTTACCTCGACTATTGTTTGGACATTGCAATATCCCAGAAAAAAACTGTGATGGAAGTGTCACTTATTAAGGAAATAGGTTACATATGCACAAAAGTGTGTTTGATATAGAACCACAGATCCTTTACCCATTCATTCTTTCTGATAGTGTCTATGTTGCCAATGGGCTGAATGGACTTCCTCTGTTATTTAAAATTCTATGATTCTTTAAAACAAAATACTTTTCATCCAAATAGACATGCAGGTGACCTGGGCAATGTGGAAGTGAATGAAGATGGTTTGGCCAAGCTGGAAATGGAGGTGCAACATTTCCATCTGACAGGAATTAATTCTATTCTTGGACGCTCTCTGGTGGTGGGTACCAAAATAGCCCTCCAGCTATAGCAACAATGCCAAAATGTTAGATCAGACTTGTGTATTATCAGGTTTAACTTTTCCTCTCCTGGTGAATGGACTTAACAGTAATCTCTTTTCAACTCATAGAGATGTACAGCAAGGAAACAGATTCTTTGGTCTAACTCATTCATGTCAACCAGATATTCTAAATAAATCTAGTCCCATCTGCTAGCATTTGGCCCATATTCCCTCTAAAACATTCCTATTCAGATGTCGATCCAGATGTCTTTTAATTGTTGCAATTGTACCTGCCTCCACTACTTCCTCTGGAAATTCATTCCATACACACACCACCCTCTGTGAGAAAAAGTTGCTTCTTCGGTCCCTTTTAAATTTTCCCCTCTCACCTTAAACCTATGCCCTCTAGTTTTGGAATCCCCACCCTGAGGAAAAGACCTTGTCTTTATCCTATCCATGTCCCTCATGATTTTATTAACCTCTACAAGGTCACCCCTCAGCCTCTGACGCTTCAGGGAAAATAGCTCAAGTCTATTCAGATACTCCCTACAGCTCAAACCCTCCAAACCTGACAACATCATTGTAAATCTTATCCAAAATCTTTCACATTTCACAACATCCTTCCTAGAGCAGGGAGACCAGAATTCCAGTGTTCTAACGATTTAGATGTGAACATAGGAGGTATGGTTAGTAAGTTTGCAGATGACACCAAAATTGGAGGTGTAGTGGACAGCGAAGAAGGTTATCTCAGAGTACAATGATGGGCCAGTGGACCAAGGAATGGCAGATGGAGTTTGATTTAGATAAATGTGACTTGCAAATAAGAGCAGGAATTATAGACTTAATGGTAACGTCCTGGGTACTGTTGCTGAACAAAGAGACTTTGGAGTGCAAGTTCATAGTTCCTTGAAAGTGGAGTTGCAGGTAGATGGGATAGTGAGGGCTTTGGATAAGGTAAATAAGGGGGGTCCAAAACTAGAGGGCATAGGTTTAAGTTCAGAAGGGAAAGATTTAAAAGAGACCTAAGGGGCAACATTTTCACGCAGAGGGTGGTCCATGTATGGAATGATCTGCCAGAGGAAGTGGTGGAGGAGGGTACAATTACAACATTTAAAAGGCATCTGGATAGGTACATAAATAGGAAGAGTTTAGAGGGACACGGGCCAAATGCTGGCAAATAAGACTAGATTTATTTAGGATATCTGGTCGCAGGACAAGTTAGTCCAAAGGGTCCATTTCTGTGCTGCACATCTCTATGACTTTAAGCTCCTTGAAAATGCCACAACCTTCTTTTCTGTAAGATTCAGGCCTGATTGTCTGTACAACCCTTACAGAATCTTATATATATATTTGAAAGCAATTACATCTCTGATTCTTATCTCCAGAGTGTAAAAGTGCAATTAATGCAACGATAGGACCAACCTCTCATTCCAACCTTTGTTATACCATGAACCAAGGTAAGTTTCTTATCAACAAAAAGGAACCCCAAAATTTTCCCTTCACACTTAAATATTAACTAGCTGCTGAGAGATTGTGGTGGACCAATAAGGACAAGTTAGCATTCTTAAAAGTACAGGGAAAAGCTATACATTTTTGCCTAGGTGTTCAGTGAGGATGGGGATACAGTCATAGAATTATACAGCATTGAAACAGAACCTTCAACCCAACTTGTCCGTGCCGACCAGATATCCTAAACTAATCTAGTCCTACTTGCCAGCATTTGGCTTAGAACACTCTAAATCCATCTAGACATCTTTTTAAATGTTGTAATGTAACCTTTCTCCACCACTTCCTCTGGTAGCTTGTTACATACATGCACAACCCTCTGTGTGAAAATGTTGCTCCTTAGGTCCTTTTTAAATTTTTCCCCTCTCACCATAACCTTATACCCTTTAGTTTTGGACTCCCATTCCATAGGGAAAAAAAAACTTGGCTATTCACCCTATCCATGACCCTCATGATTTTATAAACCTGAATAAGGTCATCCCACAGCCTCCAACGCTCCAGGGAAAAAGTGCTGCAGCCTATTTAGCCTCTCCCCATAGCTCAAACGCTCCAGTCCCAGCAACATCCTTGTTAATCTTTTCTGGGCCCTCTCAAATTTAACAACATCCTTCGTATTACAAGGGTGACCAGAATTGTACACTACAGTATTCTAAAAGTGGCCTCATCAATGTCCTGTGCAACCACAACATTACATCCTAACTGCTGAACTTAGTGTTCTGACGAATGACAGCAAGTATACCAAATGCTGCCTTTACTACATTTTATGAGTAAATATCATAAAATGACACTGAATGTAATGGTTACATGCTTGCATGTTTTATTTTCCATAGATTCACCAGAATGAAGATGACCTCGGAAAAGGTGATAATGAAGAAAGCCTGACAACAGGAAATAGTGGAGAGGGTTTAGCATGGGGAGTGATAGGAATTTGTCAGAGTGATATTTTAGAGGAAGTCTTAGAAGAAAAGTCTAACCAATAAAGTTGTTAGTTCACATTACAAAATTATATTTATCTATGATTGTTTGCCATACGTTCCTTGTTTGTGGACATGCAAATATGTTTTCCACCTGAAAGAAACATGGTTTTGCATGTTTGTTTTTGCATGAGCAAAGGTATTTTCTTTCAGCTTTAATTCCAAAATGAATTATTTTAGGGACCAACCATTCTTAATAAATGTTCCTTCCCAATTTTTGTGAAACAATGCTCTGTACCAGAAAACTTGATTTGAATCAAATGTCAATTGTACTCCAATGTCTGCAGTTCTATTTTGCATCACACTTAGGTTTTGAGTATAAAGAAGTAGCTGCAGCACAGAATGATAACACTTTGCAACATTTTATTTCAATGAGCTACATTTCAAGAAGTCTGAGAATGAAACTAAAACTAGAATGCTTTTATAGAAGATTAAATGTATTAATATCTTTAGCAGTCTTTACCAATGGTAAAAGTGTTTTTCAATATGTATTTTATGATTTCTATAAAGTTATGTACAGCCATTTTCTCGCAAAATGTCACTTCTTCTCTGAAATTTAGTTAGTGACAAAAATAAAACTTCTTCTCCTTTTTATTGAAGTTGTTTTACAGATGCAAATTGTTAAGATAATATGACTGGGAGATGTGTGGGTCTCATTGTAACAAGGTTTTGATGAGTTTGGCATCAGTTGGAAATGAGGAGGAAAGACCATGTAAATATTTGAAACAAGCACTGCATCTTGTCCTTGAGAAGTTGACTCAACATTTCATTGTTTTCCTAAAATAGAGCTGAAATTCTGGAGTGGCTCATACGGAAACCCATTGAACATTTTGGATTGATGTGCAAGGTTAATTGGAGCTGATCATAGAACATTGATCAAGTGGAATTTCTTTCTTTTCAGGAAATCCAACAGCTCCACAGTAGAAGCTGCACCATCTGAATTTCTCAATTGCCTCTTAACTATGTGAAATCCAGTGTGTCTCATTGATACTACTACTTTGGAATCAGCCCAAAATGGATGAATATTCTGAAGATGATATTGATGACCTGGCAGCTCTGAGCTCAGATGGCTCCTTGTTTATTGTAGCATAAGACTCCCAAGGACAGTTGAATGATACATAGTCAAAGGATTATGAAATTTGTCAGCCAGACTTGTTTATGTAATTTCCTGGACCTGAGGAACCCCTTAGATAAGACGACATACCTAATATAGGGAATCTTTAGTGAAACAAAGTTGAGAAGAGAAAAATCCTTACTCAATGTCTTATAAGATCTGAAAGCTTACATAGTCAAAATGAGAACTCATGGATTGACATAATCCCCCTTTGATGTCAACTCAGTCTCTTTTCTTACCTATGGGCATATCCTCTTCAAACTTGGTAATCATCGTATCCTCAATGGGGAAATTGCTACAATAGTATTCCTACTGTGGGTAAGCATGAAAAATGTCAGGTTTATCCAGAATCACTCAGTTTGTCAAAGTGAATTACAAATCTGGAACTCCTTAAGGCAAAATAAAAGCTAATTGTTTGTTTTTTCTCATTTATTTTTATCTATCTTAACTTGGGAGTATAATGGCTAATAGCATGTGCATGATAGAAGTCTTTATGCAATTCCTGACATTTGTATGTGTATACAGGTGAAAAGGTGGATGTAAGAAATGGCCTCTCTCATCTGGAGCAGAAATTTTATTGGAATTTATAGAAGAAATAGATTCCATTCAAAAATCCTTAAATTTGTATTATATTTCTAAATTTTACAGTGTAGATTTTCAGTCCTGCAATTTTCTCTGTTACGTCAAATCACAATCTGGTTAGAAAGATAAGAACATCACTACCAGCTTCAACTACAAAGTCTCACTTGTTCAGTTTTGAACTCTTGCTTCTAAAGCTACTGTCATGTCCTTTTACGTGTTCTAACCCTATACATTAAAAAAAAATCTTTTAATATTCTTTCACCTCAGTTAAATACAGAAAAAATAATTCATTCAGTTAAATGTACAAAGTAAAATCTTTTCCTGTGCCTATTGGCGAGGTAACTAACCAAGATGATGCATTTGTCACAAGGATACACATTTTAAATCCCTAATTTTTGACAGAAACCAATGTTTCTTCCATGTATTTTCAACTTGACCATATGATGTTTCACTGGTTTTATCTTTTATGCTACATTAAACAAAAAATATAACTTAATACATTTGTTTACGAGAAAGCAATCACAGAACATTTAATCTCTTTAGACAATTTAGCTTATTCAACAAGGGCCCTTGGCCATCGGAACCTCTTTGGTGTAGCTCCAGCAGTTACTGATAAGTTTATAATTACAGAGCCTTTGTTGTGGACTTTGCAATATTTTGTGAACCCATAAAGTACATATTTTCAAGCCCACTTGCTTACAATAATGAATAATATTTTATGAGAATGGAAAGCAAAAATTTAAAATGATTGATTACATCAGTTCTTTGATAGTGTAGATAATTAGATTGTGGATCTAACAAGGATCCTTGAGTTTAGTTTCTCATTTGGGTATAAAGAAGACAAACTTTCAGCTATTTAGTACCTTACACAACCTCAGGAGTTTTTATAGCACCTTACAAGCAACACAGTTCCTTTCTGGACAGTCGTCACAATTGCAATGAAAGAATATTATCTTATGAATCTCCAAACCATGTATTTTTCTTCAGTTTTATTTGAAAGAAAATAACCAACTTTATAATTTTGCAGTATTTTACAATTCTTATAATTCTGCTCTGCTGCTCTTACATGTTCTGTTGAGTCTGACTTTACAGCTAGAGAACAAGGAGCATTAATACAAGGAGCATTAATAGCATTCATAAACTTGCAACTGCTGTGAAAGAGACAGGAGGGGAAGATACATTCTGTATAAATCTTAGCTGTTCAAGATCAGAATTTCATACCACATCCTCACTTGCAAAGTGGGCATCAAAAACTTCTGTTTCAGAAAATAGTATCAAAAATATGACACCTGTTGCAACAGAGCTGGACTCCGGTCTTTGGATTATCAGTAGCTGTCAAGGTCAGCCTTGTGAATTTCCATCACAAGGTCATTCCAACTGTAACAGGTAACATCAACAAGACAACTCAGTTTATTGAAGCTATGTACTCTCAGGAGAATTACTTCACTTTCTTCACCATGAAGCAAGGACAGCAGGTTTGAAGAACCAGGATTTTGCAAGGATTCCAAACCTTCCAAGAATGCCCACTGTATCCTAGGAGTAACTGTGGTGCTCCGTCCAGTGCCACTGCTGTTCTTGTAGGGTTAGGTCTCAGCACTCATTGCTCTTGCTGAAAACAGACTGTAAGTATCAAACTGATTTCTATCGTTGTCTTCATGGTTTAAGTCCACTATGAATTCCTAGGGAGGTTGTCAGAACTGGCCTCAGACATTTCACCACAATGGGCTTTCCTGTCATGTTCACAAAGCTAACCATGATGTATCCTATACTGTATCTGACAGTATTATAAAATATTACATTCTAATCTGTCATCATAAATTATCAATTTGATTATTTAGGAACTATCATAGAGGATTTATTGCAGACAATTTAGCTTATTTAATCTGATCATGACATGTGAATTTCCTTGGTACAGAGGATCCTTGATTATCCGAACGAGATGGGCGGGCACTATTTTGTTCAGATAATTGATGATTCGGTTAATTGATTCAATGCCTCTCCTCTGGAGCTCGGAGTTTTTTGAAGTTTCCTTTTTCCTTGCTCTGCCTGCCTTGCTCCCTCTCTCTGTCTCAGGGTTTGTTTGTGAGTAGACACACACTTGTGTGTAAGAGGCCTGCAGCTTTGCTGAAGCCTCCCACAGCACCCCCCCCCCCCCCCCCCCCCCCGTCAGTTCAATGGGAATGCCACAGCGAGCACTTGCTAAGTCTATTCCCCCCATTCAGGAGACTAGGCACCAGCACATCGTGTGCAAGCCCCCGCCCCACTCTGCAGCCCACAACCCCATTCGCACCCTCCCGCTCACTGTCTGCCCTGCCCCGACACGCAACTGGCCCCACCCCAACCTCATCCAACCCACCCCCCCGTCCGCCCTCCCGACTCTGTCCAAACCCATCCCTGCCCCCAACCCTGTCCAAACCTGGCCCCCACCATCTGCTCCCCAACTCCATTCAGATCTGCCCCCCCAGTCTGCCGCTCCCACCTTCTGCCTCCCACCAGGGCAGCCAGACTGGAAACCAACAGTAAGATTGCTGCTGTCTTTTGGGGGTGGGTGGGGCCTGAGTCTCAAAATAGTCCGCACACACATACCTTTTTATGCAACATTTTGACAAGTTCTACCTTTGCCCTGTACAATGTTGATGAGATTATCTGGGGAAGAGGGGATGCGGTTTAGGGTACACCCCTGTGTAGAACTCCAGGGAAAGTGTGAGGAGAGGGTGGGTGGTCAGTCATTTGGAGACAGTGCCTGGGCTCCCATCAATGACCAGGACTGTTCTCGGCAACATTTCAGTAAGCCGGGTTCATTTTTAATTATTGTAAACAAAAGACGCTATCAGTGTTGGAAACATCTATTTGATGTAATGTTTCTATCGGGACCTCAAGATCTTCTTCAGATAATCCGAAATTTGGATAATTGATCTTCAGACAATTGCGGTTCCTTTGTATACCATTCACTATTCATGACTGTTCATTACATTGCCCTGCACAAAGATCCTATAATAATTAGAATTGAACTCCTCTGCACACTTCCATTGTGAAGAGGCTTGTTGGCAGGAAGCCCAGTGCACCTAGTAGTTTAAAGTACACATGCACTAATTTTATTCTATGTCTTGTTTCCTTTTCAGCAACACAAGGTTGTGAACTCTTCCCCGCAAACTCCTTCCTATCCTGTTTTATCCACTGCATTTAATCGAGTTTTTGATTATTTAGTATCTCTTGTATAAATCAGTCGAGCATTCATATAAATTATGTAGAATGCCAGTTTCTGAGTAGTTGCCTCCAAAATAAAAAAATGATGTTTCACCTTCACTTCCCTTCACCAGCGAATGTCACTTCTGCTGTTCCCACAAGGGGACATTTAGAGATTCTAGACCTGAAATTGAAAGTGATGGATAGTTAGCAGTATTGGTAAACAGAGTCAAAATAATGGCTGATGAAAACAGATGTACTTTGTCATCTATAGTATGTAGAAAAATATTGCATTAGGAAAGGAACAAGAGTATAAGAAATGTAAAAAAGCGCTGCTCTAAACCCACCAGTCACCATGACCTGACTCACAACTTGCCTCCATAATGTCCAGAGAAAACTTCTCACCTTCCTCCTATTTTGTGCTTTTTCCCAGGTACTATTGTATCAGCTTGACCTACAAAAAATTGTTTGTAATTGATTGCATAGTGAGATGTCTTGAGAATGTACACGTCATGGTCTAATAAATAGAGTTGTGAAACAGTAATGAGGAGAAATATTTTGTGTTTAATTAAAATTCAGTATCTTAAAAGCTACAATGTTGATAAAGATTTTGATAAAAGTGTTGCTAATTGAATGACGCTATCTCAAAACTGCAATTTAAAACTAACAGACTAATTAATATTAGCTCATTTAGTAGTTTGGGGAACTGGCTTTAATGCAATTTCTGCTGCTGGATTCCTCTGGTGAGTCATTCAATATCATGACAGTATATTGGTTTTCTATTTACATATGAACTTACAAAATGGGAGCAGAAGCCTTTTGACTCCTTAAGCCAGCTCTGTGATTCAATAAGGCCATGACTGATCTGTTTGTGTTTTTGTATTCCACATTCTGTCGACTGCCACACCTTTGATTCCTTTGCCTACAATAATCAAGGGAATTTTACGAACTCATAAACAACCTCTTTTTACGACAAAGTCCATCAGTTTATTTGGTACTGCCTCCCTCATGATTGTAATTTCACTGAATTCCTCTCTCCCTTCCAACTCCTTATTTACAGTTACTGCTGGAACCCTTTTTGTTTACTCTATAGTGAAGACAAAAGCAAAATATTTGTTCATTTCATCCATGATTTTCTTACACTATTAACTTACATTCTCACTATCTGTAGAGGACCAACACCCACTTTAGTTACTCTTTTTCTTTTTAAATATGTTAATGATGCTTGCCAGCTATTTTTTGCCAGCTTCCTCTTAAACTCTTAATTTCTTCCTCCTGATTGAGCTTCATTCTCTCCTGGCCTTTATATTCTGACCAATCATCTGTCCTGCCACCCACCTTTTGTGCAACTACATGCTTTCTCCTTAACTTTGACGCTTTCTCTAACCTTTTTAGTTAACCACAGACGATGGGTCCTCTCTTTAGAAGTTTCTAATTGTTTATAATATTTTGGGGGTCCCTCAGTGACATTGATTCGGATCTCTCTGAGGTCTAATTACATAATATACAGCCATCATTCTTGTGCAGTGGTAGTGTCCCAATCTCTGAGCCAAGAGGCCTGGGTTCATGTCCCGCCTGCTCTAAAGGCGTGTGATAATATTTCTGGGCAGGTTGATTAGAAAATATCTATAGCAATCAAAATATACTTCCACTTTAAGCAGTGGTGAGTTTCACTAATTGGCAGGAGAACTTGCATGAGGTGAGCTGCCAATTAACAGGACATTTGACCTAATAATTTAGCACAAGGCCAAATATGTTAATAGCATCCATGTGAACAGAAGCAGGGTTTATGCATAATGACAATTTAAAGATAATAAGCTAACATAAAATAATTTCTCTTCGCATACTTCATGGTTTATGTACACCTTTTAGTGTAGCAGTTTATTTCAACTCAACTTACAGTTAGTGTAACATCACTCTTAAAAAAAAACTTGAAACTAAGATGAGATCAAATACCCAAAGCCAAAAGTTTCAACAATACAGAGAAATGTGGCCAAACTAAAGTGTTATACAGCTGCAACATGACTTGCCAACTTTTATACTTAATGCCCCGACTTGAAGCTTGATGTTTCTTACACAATTATTCCACTGAGCAATTATCTCTAGAAATGGTATCAAATGACAGTACACATCTATGCATTTAGAATATATTTAGAAACTAGGAGTATTGTGTGCAATTCTGATCCCACATTATAGGAAGGATACGCAGGTTTTAGAAAGGGTACGAAAGAGCTTTATCAGGATGTGTATAGGTGGCATGGTGGCTCAGTTGTTAGCATTGACTGTTACAATTTATTTACATTTAAATAATAATGCAACTTTACCTTAAGTAAAATTTACAATCAGAGAGCCTTCTCACTTGCACCCTCAACTGACAACTTGGACATTGTGGAACTCGCGATGACACAGTAAACTTCCAGTATATAATTTCTGCTATTCTCTATTAGTGGTGCTGAAAGAGCACAGCAGTTCAGGCAGCATCCAAGGAGCTTCGCAATCGACGTTTCGGGCAAAAGCCCTTCATCAGGAATAAAGGCAGTGAACCTGAAGCGTAGAGAGATAAGTTAGAGGAGGGTGGGGGTGGGGAGAAAGTAGCATAGAGTACAATGGGTGAGTGGGGGAGGGGATGAAGGTGATAGGTCAGGGAGGAGAGGGTGGAGTGGATAGATGGAAAAGGAGGTAGGCAGGTAGGACAAGTCCGGAGAAGTCATGGGGACAGTGCTGAGCTGAAAGTTTAGAACTAGGGTGAGATGGGGGAAGGGGAAATGAGGAAACTGTTGAAGTCCACATTGATGCCCTGGGGTTGAAGTATTCCGAGGTGTTCTTCCTCCAGGCGTCTGGTGGTGAGGGAGCGGCGGTGAAGGAGGCCCAGGACCTCCATGTCCTCGGCAGAGTGGGAGGGGGAGTTGAAATGTTGGGCCACGGGGCGGTGTGGTTGATTGGTGCGGGTGTCCCGGAGATGTTCCCTAAAGTGCTCTGTTAGGAGGCGCCCTGTCTCCCCAATGTAGAGGAGACCGCGTCGGGAGGAACGGATGAAATAAATGATATTAGTGGATGTGCAAGTAAAACTTTGATGGATGTGGAAGGCTCCTTTAGGGCCTTGGATAGAGGTGAGGGAGGAGGTGTGGCCGCAGGTTTTACAGTTCCTGCGGTGGCAGGGGAAAGTGCCAGGATGGGATGGTGGGTTGTAGGGGGGCGTGGACCTGACCAGGTAGTCACGGAGGGAACGGTCTTTGCGGAAGGTGGAAAGGGGTGGGGAGGGAATTATATCCCTGTTGGTGGGGTCTGTTTGGAGGTGGCGGAAATGTCGGATGATTTGGTTTATGCGAAGGTTGGTAGGGTGGAAGGTGAGCACCAGGGGCGTTCTGTCCTTGTTACGGTTGGAGGGGTGGGGTCTGAGGGCTGAGGTGCGGGACATAGACGAGATGCGTTGGAGGGCATCTTTAACCACGTGGGAAGGGAAATGTGCGGTCTCTAAAGAAGGAGGCCATCTGGTGTGTTCTGTGGTGGCTTCTGCTAGTTTATTGAGAGTGTTGCTTCATAAAGTGCTGGTTAAAACACAGTTTGTTGTATGCGAGAAACATGGATAAGGTGGATAGTCTTTTTTCCCCAGGCTGGAATTGTCAAATACTGGGGCACATAGATTCAAGGCAAGAGGGGAAAAGTTCAAGGGAGATGTATGAGGCACCGTTTTCACACAGAGGGTGGCAGGTACCTGGAACATGCTGCCGGTTGACTTTATAAAAGCAGATATTTTAGCAAAATTGAACAGGCATTTAGACAGACACATGAGCAGGCAGGAAATAGAGGGATGCCAACTCTGTGCAGCCAAGCAGAATTGGTTTAGCATGGTTGGCTGTGCTGTTTTGATCTATGTTCTATATGTTATATGTTTTAAGTCATGGTCAATCATTTTAATTGACCACTGTGACTTGTTTGCCATTATTGCTGAAAAAAAATAGGCCATGCAGTTTGAACAAAAACAGAAGTTGCTGCAAAAGCTCAGTAGGTCAGGCAGCATCTGTGCAGAAAGATTAGAGTTAACGTTTTGGTCCTAGTGACCTTTCCTTCGAACTTATAGAGTTGTTGACTATAATAAACACCGTTTTAAGCAAGAAGAAAAATCCCACGACATGAATCAACATAGAGTAAGCAGCAGGAAGGCTGCCCACCCAGAAGCCGAAGGGCATCACGTCCATTCGACCAAGTGTGGGGGCAGAGTGCGCAGGCGCGGCGTTGCTGGTCATTGACAAGGACAGAGATGGAAATAAAAGCTGTTTGTGTCCTGAAAGATCAGCACGATGTTTATCCTTATGTCCATGATTTATCCGACCCTATCAGCGGCGTCAATGGAGTCGTCGTTTTTGAATCACAGGTGAGTTTCTCACTGGGGTTCTTGGCCCAACCGGCGGAACCTTCCAGAACAGCGCCTCCACTTTAATAACATGGCGGCAGGGGTTGGCTGGCGCCGTGTGTACGGTTAAACCCAGACACGAGATGAGTTTAAATAATGTGAATTTAGTGCCCTCGTTTCCGGATTGAGATGAATGAGTTTTAACAAAGGGGAAAAAAAGAGGCAGGAACGCTTGGAAATGGACGCACCGGGGTTTCACTTTGACATGGACAAGACAATTCGGGCAAATGAGAGTCATCCTCCAGTTTCTGCTCTTGGTTAACTGTACTGCGATTTGGGAAGCAAAATGCAGCAACCTTTTATTAGCTTTTATTCTTATTTGGTGTATAGCTCATGTCATGTTAGTGGTGAGGAATGGATAATCTAGGGCCGCCGGTATATCCTCTCTGATCCAGATTTTTAACTTCCTTTATGTTTCGGAAGCTCACCCGTTCCCGTTAAACGGGAGATCCAAACCAGTTTGTTTCAATTGGCCGATGTTGGCGTCAGACTTTCACACCACAGAGGTATTTATTACTGCGTAGTAGAGTTGAACAAATCCCCTGAGAAAATTAAGATCAGGTAAAGAGCTAAGGACAACCTACTGCACTTTTTACAATATGTGCAATTTTTGAGAGCTCTTGTGGTGCAGTGGTAGTGTTCTACTCCTGAGTCTTGGGCTCAAGTCCCACCTGCTCCAGAGGAGTGTAATAATGTCTCTGAACAGGTGGATTGGAAAATATCTACAACCTAATTTTATCTCCTTATTGGTGCCGGTACTTGGTTCAAGGACTTGTGACTCATTTATAAAGTCATGAGGGGCATAGATAGGGTTAATGGTAGGTATCTCTTCTCTAGGGTGGGAAATTTCAAGACTACTGGGCATATTTTTAAGGTGGGAGGAGAGAGATTTCTAGAAGACATAGGAGCAAATTTTTTACACAGAGGGTGGTTTGCTTGTGGAATGAACTCTGAGGAATTGATGGATGCTGACAGTTACAACATTTTAAAGACGAATAAGCACAACTGGGAAAGGATTGAAGGGATATCATAGAATCCCTACAGTGTGGGAGCAGGCCATTGAGTCTACAGCAACCCTCCGAAGACCATCCCAACCAGATCCACCCCCATACAACCCTACACTGACACAGGGAGAATGTACAACTCCACATAAACAGTCACCCAAGATTGGAATTGAATCTGGCACTGGAAGGCAGCAGTGCGAACCACTGAGTCACCATGCTGTTCTATTAGCTGGTTTCTAGCAGGTCGGACTAGTGTAGTTTGGGATTATGTTGGGCATGGACTGGTTGAACTGAAGGGATGTTTCCATGCTGTATGACATCTAACCACAAAACCTCTAAATTATGGAGAGATTTGCTTCAAATGTCATTTTTAGGAAATTACAAATGTAAGTTGATCAAGCAGCATGGTTGATTCTCTTAAATATCTTTTAAAATGGCCTAGCAAGGTAATCAATTCTTCTATCAAGGTTGGAAAGGAATGAAACTGGAAAGAGTGCTGAGCATCAACCTAGCCGTGAAAATGAAAAATGATAAGCCAGCCTAGGCAAAGCTGCAAAGTTCTGTCAACCAATGTCTGGAGACATGCCAAAATTGGAAGGGCTGATCTGGACACTTGTTGAACAGTAGCCAGACATCGTAAAATTTGATTTGGTGAGTATGACTGTGCCACAGACATTACCATCACTATCCTTGGATATGTCCTATCCCATCAGAAACATAGACCCCACTGAGGTGGTGGGGTATACTTTTGGAATGGGTTGCCTTGAGAGTCCTTACTTTTGTCTCTAAGCTCCAGGAGGCCAGATGGTATTAGGTCAAATGTGCAAGCAAGTTTTCTTCTGATTACTACAAATGGTTTGAACAGCTAATGAATCAGTGCGATTTTATATTGATCACCATTTGGAAGAAGCATTAGAATAGCAAGGGCAGACAATGCACAACTGGTGAGACCCTATAGAAGCATATCTGCTCTACTGGGTCTGCAGCAGCTGATCAGAGTCAGAGGAAAAGACCTGCTTGTCTTTGTTGCTGGTCTATCTATCATAGATGTATGACATTATTGGTCATCGTGATGACTGGACAGTCCTTCTGGAGATGAAGTCTAATACTCACATTGGTCCTGCTACAGACATGCTGGACAATATTTTTCAATGTGGAGTAAGTAAGGACTACAGATGTTGGAGATCAGAGTCGAAAAGTGAGGTGCTGGAATAGCACAGCAGGTAAGGCAGCATCCAAGGAACAGGAGAATCGACATTTTGGGCATAAGCCCTTCATCAGGTAGGGCTAACGAAGGGCTTATGCCCAAATGCACCTATTCCTTGGATGCTGCCTGACCTGCTGTGCTTTTTCAGCACCACACTTTTTCTACAATATCTTCAAACAAATTTAGCAATTCCAAGACAGGCATCTATGAAGCATCGTGAGCCATCAGCTGCAAGAGCATTGTATTTTGCTACAATCTGTAACACTATGACCTAGCATTTCTCCAATCTACCATTATTATCAAGCCAGTGGACCAATCCTGGTTCTGTGAATGGTGTAGGGAAGCACACCAGGCACACCTACAATTGAGTTGCCATAGAAGACTACGTTATGCTAAATTCCAGCAGTAGCAAAGTGTAGACAGAACTCGGTCACCCCACAACTAACAAATCAGATTTTGGCTATGCACTCCTGACATATGCAGTCATGAATGTTGGTTAATAATTAAACAAATAGCTGAAGCAGGAAGCTCAACAAATACTTCTATCCTCAGTAAAGTGGAGCCCGGTACACAGTGTAAAAGACAAGGCGACAGCATTTGGAGCCATCTTCAGTCAGCATCACAAGTGTCACCGTTTAGCTAATTTGTTTCACTTCATGTGATATAAAGAATTGTGGATGATCCTTGACATGAATGCCATATTGGACTGAGTGCAGCTTCAATGAGTTAGATCAAAACTGGTGTCACTGGCAGTGAGGGGGACAATCCTCTCAGTCCCTAAAGTTCCTCGCTGGTGACCTAGGCCTTATCATTTTCAGTTAATTCATTATTGACCTTTCTTCCACCATAGGGTTAGAAGTGGGAATGTTTACTCCTGATTGCACTATTTGTGACTTTTCACACTGAAACAGCCTATGTCCATGTGTACCAAGACCTGGACTACGCCCCGACTTGGGTTGATAAGTGATTAGTAGCATATACACAACACGAGTGCTAGGCACTGACAATCTTTAGCAAGAGAGAGTTTAACCATCTCACCATTTATATTCAATGGGATGCCCATCACTAAATCCTCCACTACCAACATCTTGGGGTTATCAAGGGAACTGGAACCTGAACTGGACCAGCCATATGCATACTGAATAAATAATATCACAATTAAGTACTGAGTACCTAATCCACAATAACCTGTTCACTGTCTCTCAGTCTGTCTTCTGCAAGAACCATTTCACTCCTGACCTCATTACAGCCTTGGTTAAAATATGGACAGAAGAGCTGAATTCTAGAAGTAAAGTGAGACTGTCTGTCCTTGACATCAATGCCATCTTTGACTGAGTGTGACTTCATCAACGAGCCCTGTCAAAGCTGGAGTCAGTGGGAAGGGCAGTTGTGGGGTGTGATTTTGTGTGGTTGAAGTCATACCTGAAGTCATACCTCAAGGTGGAGGATGATTGTGGTTGCTCGAGGTCAGTCGTCACAGCAAGAGTTTCTCAGGGTATTTTCCTCTTAACATCGCTGAGGAGCTTGATTTCATGATACACCTATGGATTAATTGGAATATGGTCTTTTGGAATACTACCAATGTGTCATGAGCCAAGTTCTTCAGTGCTAGGCCCAACCGTCTTCAGCTGTTTCATCAAAGAGCTCTTGTCTATGAAGGTCAGAGCTGGAGATGTTTACTGAAGTTTGCAAAATTCACTATTTGCAACTCCTCTAAGCAGTCTGTGCCTAAATGTAGCAAGACCTGTACAATATCCAGGCTTTGGCTGAACGGTGGCAAGTGATATTCAAGCCACACAAATGCTCTGCCATAACTGTCTTTAACAAAGAATCTAACCATAGTCCCTTGACATTCAATATCATTACCATCACTGAGTACCTCGTTATCGATTGCAATCCCCAAGATGTTGATCAGAAAGTGAACTGCACTATCCATTGTGGCCACAAAAACAGGTCAGAGTTGAGGAATCCTGCTTTGTCTCCCCAAAACAACGGCAAGGTTGAACTCAGGAGAATGATGTAATATTCAGTTACCTGGAAGAGTGCAACTCCAATTTGCAAGAAGCTTGACATAATCCAGGACAAAGCTGCCCACTTGATTGGTACCACATTCATTCCTTCCACCACTGACACTCCGTAGCAGCAGCGTGTACAATCTACAGGAAATTCTGCAAAAATTCACCAAGGCTTCTTGACACCTTCCTTCCCATCACCAGTTCCATCTAGAAGGACAAGACTGGCAGATACTTGGGAGTGCAAGTTCCCCTCCCAGCTACATACTATCCTGATTTGGAAATCATTGCTGTACCTTCAATTTTTTGGGGGTCAAAATCCTTGAATTCCCTCCCTAATGGCATTGTGTGTCTACCTTTAGCATGTGGACAACAGTGGTTCAAAATACGTCACTTTCTCATAGGGATGGGCAGTAGATGCTGGCCCTGCCAGTGATGTCCTCATCCCATGAGTAAATTTAAGAAAAAGGACACCACTTGCCAATTCCCCTCCAAGCCACACCTGATCCTGACTTGTACTGTTTTGTGTTCTTTCCCTGCTGCTGGGTCAAAATTCTGAAATGTTATTCACAAGAGAATCACAGAAGTCTGACGATGTAGTGGGAGGCCAATTGGCAGCGTAAGTGTACTTTTATCCTGTGGATTGCAGTCGTTCCTTATGGGCAGTTAGGGATGGGCAATAAATGTTGGCCTTGCCTTTAATGTCTGATCCAGTGAACAAATTTTTAAAAAAGAGCTGTTAAGTATATTGAGATTGACTGACTGTGATCGCTAGGGTCTTTTTGCATAAAGGAGAGATGACCTAACTTGTGGCCATGTTAAGGTGGCAATCTGCACAAGATGAAATGGCCATTGTAGGGTGGAGTGATTATGGATTCCCAAACAAATTGTGGATTTATACTCTGCAGCTCTCTTTCTGCCTCCGCTCCCCCCACCCCCAATCTATCCTCACGTGCTGCAACCAATATCATTTTAAGTACAGTACTGATGATGCATATGGGGCAATTAGCAGCTCACTATTTCCTAACCTAATGGGAAAGTAAAGTTGATAATTCAGTTTGGGAATTCCTGGACCTGTAATGATGTGTTATCCCAGATCACATAATATCTGTAAATATTAATAGGTACTTGTTATGTAAGTTTAGCACTCCCACCAGTGGATCCATTGGAAATTTTTTTGCGATTTTTGTGACAAAGCTGTTGTGGTATATAACCAGTAAGAAAAGGAAAAATTGTTAATCTTTAACAGTGAAGCTGCATAATTCCACTTCACACAAGCATTGTTTGCAAAACTAAACTTATGAAGAACTTTAATACCCATTTAGGGGCCCGTTTTTAAAACTTATTAGTCATCAATTGCCAAGCACCACAATTCATAGGTAGTTCCTGTAGCCACCAATGAATTGTATACTATTAAATTCGAGATTTTAAAAATCATTCTGCGCTACCTGTTGTGTGGCTCTGATTCTGCATGCTGTTGGCCTCCTGCCTGTGGCATGTTCCAGTTGCCTGCCTGGGAATTACCTAAGGACCACAGTCAATACTAATTTCGAAACTAGGTAGAAGTTTACAAAATTGAGAGGCATGGATAGAATGGATTGTGGAGTTTTTTCTGCAGGGTAGAAAAGTTATTTACTAAGGGGTGTAGGTTTAAGGTAAAAAGGGCAAATTTAAAAGGAGATGAGAGGCATGCTTTTTACACAAGGTGGTAAATGTCTCTAAAGGTCAACATGCAGGTTGAGTCCATGATTAAGAAAGCGAATGCAATGTTTTCACTTATCTCAAGAGGGTTGGAATATAAAAGCACCATTGTGCTACTGAGACTTTATAAAGCTCTGGTTAGGCCCCATTTGGGGTACTGTGTCCAGTTTTGGTCCCCACACCTCAGGAAGGACATACTGGCACTGGAACGTGTCCAGCGGAGATTCACATGGATGATCCCTGGAATCTAACATATGATGGGCAAAGATATGAGGAACGGCTGAGGATCCTGGGATTGTATTCATTGGAGTTTAGAAGATTAGGGGAGACTTAATCGAGACGTACAAGATAATACATGGCTTGGAAAGGGTGGACGCTAGGAAATTGCTTCCGTTAGGTGAGGAGACTAGGACCCATGGACACAGCCTTAGAATTAGAGGGGGTAAATTCAGTACAGAAATGCGGAGACATTTCTTCAGCTAGAAAATGGTGGCCTGTAGGATTCATTGCCGCAGAGTGCAGTGGAGGCCGGGAAGCTAAATGTCTTCAAGGCATAGATTGATAGATTCTTGTTGTCTTGAGGAATTAAGGGCTACGGGGAGAATGCGGGTAAGTGGAGCTGAAATGCCCATTAGCCATGATTGAATGGCGGAGTGGACTCGATGGGCCGAATGGCCTTACTTCTACTCCTATGTCTTATGGTCTTATGTCTAGAATGCACTGCCAAAGACGGTGGCAGAAGCAGACACAACAGCAATGTTTTAAGAGGCATCTTGACAGATACATGAAAAGGAAGGGCATAGAGGCATATGGAGTGTGTAGAGGCAAAAGATGGTGTATAGAGGCAAAAAGGTGTTGGCATAGGTTTGGAGGGTCAAAGGACCTGTTCCCATCGTGTACTTTGTACTTTTCTTTGTTTTGGTATTATTCGTGTTGGTTTAGGAATAAGCATTATGTAAGGTAAAAGGAAAACTCACTTGCTGTTTGAGTTGTGCCAATCTTTGGATGGAATCTCTCACAATGTAACACTCCCTATTTGAACAATTGGTTTACTGCAAATTTTTTTGAAAGACCTTAAATTATATGTTAATAAAAATGGCAAGGATAACTGTTGCATGTGTTGAGAAGTCGTTTTTGGAAGTAATTAGTTGAGAACCAGTGTGCCTGCCTAGCTGTTAGTTTGGGGGCATTTCAAAATTTCCTAACCAGGTACTTTGGCCTTTATGATTGTCATCATTGTTAATGAAAAATCGTTGGCTGTGTTTGAATGCTTACTTGGTTAAAATAACATATTGTGAACTTTATTTATTATTTTATTTTTGTAGGCAAATGGTCAAGTATTAATAAAAGGAACTTTTACTGGATTGACTCGTGGAAAACATGGGCTTCATGTGTGTACTTTTGGAAATCTTTTTAATGGTATGACCTGTGTTCCAAATGCATTTATAAATAAGCTTATTTTCTAACTTGTACAACCTATGTTTTTGCATATAATTATATTTTATTGATAGCTTTCTATCTTATTCATATAACATGGGTTAATTTGTTTACAGAATGTTATGATTAATCTTTATATTTGACTTTAGCTCTGTCTCTGGCAATAGCAAGATTTTAAACTTCCTGGGGGTAGTAAGAACAACAATGGCACCTCCACATCTTGTTGGGAAGATAAGAACTATATCTTACGGTTTAAAAATAAAAGGTCTTCCTCTTTAAAGTGAATTTGAGGATATATTTTCTTTGTCTGATTTGGTTGTTCTGTGGATTTTAATTTCCAGTTATGGGTAGTGTGACTCTGACTCTGATAGCCACTGTGAAGGATTGTGAATTGCAAGTGACGTTGCTGGACATTTTTTTAGTCCTCCTTTTTGAGGTCTAGTCTGTCCTGATGTGATAATGCTGACTTCCAAAATGTAGAAAATGATCTTTAAGTTGCACAAGGTAAAATTTCAGCAAAAGTAATTTTTTAAAAACTAAACCCTTCCCACTTGCAGTTAGAAAACAACTGAGAGCTAAGTAATTACTGAGATCTTTGCCTGGAATTGACTTCAACCTTGGCCCACACATGCTCTTGTTTCACAGATAAGTTTCAAGAAGCCAGTGAAACTCTTGGACCATACTTTTAACTGAATAATAGCATGTCAATATTATTCTATTTTAGCCTTTTGAAAATTAACATTTTATCTTTCTTGAGGGAGCTCTGTGTGCACAGTCGAATACACTCCAATGAAATATAGAAATCAGTGGGCCAGCTTTCTGAGCATTTGTCACTTTCTCTGCTTTTAATTCTTTACACCAAAACTCACTCACGCTTCCATGTTAAACCCTAGCCCAGTGCATTCTTTATACACTTCTCTTTCAGCTTTTGTCTTTCTGTGTTCATCTTTATTCTTCCTTGTAGCCCTTGCTGGGATTGGTAGCATCATTCTTTCTGGTAACTTTGAAAATTCATCAGTTTGAGCCATTTTATATTGAGATATTTGAGATGAGGAGAAATTTCTTCACCCAGAGAGTGGTGAGCCTCTGAAATTTGCTACCACACAAAGCAGGCAAGGCCAAAACATTGCGTGATTTTTAGAAGGAATTGGATATAGCACTTGGGACTAAAGGGATTAAAGAATACGGCGGAGAGAAGCAGGAACAGGCTATTGAATTACATGATCAGCCACGATCGTAATGAATGGTGAAAATAGCAATGTTGAAGGGCTGAATGGCCTACCTGGCTCTTATTTTCAATGTTTTTATGTAATTTCAGATACCCTTGTAAAGCACTTTTTTTTTCCAATTTGATATAAAGCTTGAATTAAATCTGTTCCATGCAATAGTTAACGTGAAATTAACTGACTTAAAGGAAAGCTGCTCACAGGGAAAAATAAGTGTCCTTACATGTAGAATTGATGCTAAGCACACAACTGAGGTTACAGTCTGATTTGAAGAATTAAATATGACGACTCTTTGTAAGTAAAATCTGTTGTAAATCGTTCCTGCATTCACTTAAATGTACAACTCGTGTTGCTATCTTTTGATCTTATACAGCTCCCAATGGGTTATGGTATTCTTTAAGGCATCCTCTATTAGCCAATTATTTAATTGGCTTATTTCTGTCTTCTGATTTCTGCCTTTAATAGTACTTGTGCATTTTTGGTTCTCAAATAATTTTTCTAAATATAGATGGAAATGACTGTTAATTTTAATACATGGAGGCAGCCAAATTAAATCAACCTCTTTTTAACCCTGCATTTGAAGCATAGTAACATTTAAAATACTTAATGGCCCTCAAAATTGACCCTAGTGGTTTCTAATCAGAATTTTTGAATAACAAGTACAGACTTTCTGAATAGCTGACTTTAGCCTCCAGATTTATAGTTTAAGCCAGAGATTTAACAATTCATTAATAGCACAAGGCTTTAGCACAGTAAATTTAGACCACAAGATAATTAATTAATGTCTATGATTTAAACATAGAACAGACCAGCACAGTACAGGCCCTTTGGCCCACATTGTTGTGCCGGCCTTTTATCCTACTCTAAGATCAGACTAACCTATCTTCTATGTACCTAACTAAGAGTCATTTAAATGTTCCTAATGTATCTGACTCTACTACACTGCTGGCAGTGCATTCCATGCACCCACCACTCTTTGTGTATAGAACCTACCTCTGACATCTCCCGAAACCTTCCTCCAGTTACTTTAAAGTTTTATGTCCCCTCGTGATAGACTTTTCCGCCATGGAAAAAAGTCTCTGGCTATCCACTCTATCTATACCTCTCAACATTTTGTACACCTCTATCAATTCACTTCTCATCCTTCTTCACTCCAATGAGAAAAGCCCTTGCTCATTCCACCTTTATTCAAAAGGAAAAACATAAATTGAGATTTGACGGGTCAGTTCAGTCAAGCTATTTCCATGACATGTTGTCCCAAGGCACATGGGATTGTATCTGACTTGGTTTCTGACAACAGTGATGTATTCAGGTAGCTTCCACTAGACTGCAAGGAATAGTAATTTAATGTTTATAACTGAGACTCTATTCTCTAAATCTGAATAAGTTGATAATGAGAGGACAGCCAGGGAACAATTAAATCTCCATCCTGTACCCAAAATCCTTTTGACCTAAACACAGTTCAAAAACTAGTTGAAACTCTGGTTTCTTTTTGTTGGACTGGTTGTTTCTATTCAAATACTGGGTAATTCAAGATTGAGACGGGAAACATTTCTGGCTGTAACAGCTGCTCCTTTTTTTTTTGAGGTATTTTAGGTGCTGAGGTGATTTCCTCGAATTCCAGGGCCAGCAATTTACTGTTTTATATGCCATTGCATTGTTTTGGAACTTTAGAAAAAAAGTCAAAACAACAGCAGTTTTGAAAGGGAGAAGAACAGACAAAGGAAGCACATGGTGAAGTCAGTGCAGACGAGAGAGAGAGAGAGAAAGAAACTGACACTGCTTCTGCTGTTTGAAATCATGTATCATTGGACATCGGAGTACATCTGGGAAAATTAACAAACAGTGAAATTCGCAACTGATCTTGGAGGAACTGTTTGGGTGACGATCACAGCACAGAATCCGATAAGTGTGTTCTTTTTAGTGGCCTACAGAAAGTCTGCAGTAGTGAGTAGAGTGGTTCTTACTTGATTATGTTTTTGGAGATATGTCTCTTGATTACACTTAAAATATAAGCCATAACTATTAATTTAACCGGGCAGTGTTTGTAGAGGAGTAAGACGATGTTATTTTCTGGGTCTGTAGAGTGTGATGGAGCAAAAATGGCCTTTAGTACAGTGATATGTGCTTCTTGTCAGATGTGGGAGTTTAAAGAGAGTTTAAGGGCTTTCCGTCACAAATGCTGTTGGTTGCGAATCAGATCAAATGAATCGATTGGAAAGACAATTAGAAGCAATGAGGAATTTGCAACGGCATCAGTATGTGATGGATGGCAGTTATAGGAAGGGGGAGGGTAATCTCCTATACAGTCACATAGATGGGTTAACTCCAGGAAAGGTAAGAGAGGTAGGCAGCTAGTGCAGGAGTCTTTTGTGGCTATACCCATTTCAAACAGGTATGCTGTTTTGGAAAATGTAGGGGGTGATGGATTCTCAGGGGAACGTAGCACGAACAGCCAAGTTTCTGGTATTGAGACTGGCTCTAATGCAACGAGGGGTACGTCTAGTTCCAAGAGATCAATTGTGTTAGGGGATTCTCTAGTCCAAGGTACAGACAGACCGACAGTTCTGTGGCCAGCAGTGAAAAATCAGAATGGTAGGTTGATTCCTGGTGCCAGGATCAAGGATGTCTCAGAGGGTGCAGAATGTGCTTACAGGGGAGAGGGGCCAGCAGGAGGTCATTGTCCACATTGGAACCAATGACATAGGAAGGGAAAAGGTTGAGATTCTGAAAGGAGATTACAGAGAGCTAGGCAGGAATTTAAAAAGGAGGTCCTCGAGAATAGTAATATCTGGATTACTCCCGGTGCTATGAGCTAGTGAGGGCAGAAATAGGAGGAGAGAGCAGATGAATGCATGGTTGAGGAGCTAGTGTATGGGAGAAGGATTCCCATTTTTGGATCATTGGAATCTCTTTTGGGGTAGAAGTGACCTGTACAAGAAGGACGGATTGCACCTACATTGTAAGGGGGCTAATATACTGGCAGGGAAATTTGCTAGAGCTGCTCGGGAAGATTTAAACGAGGAAGGTGGGGGTGTGAGACTCAGGGAGATAGTGAGGAAAGAGGTTAATCTGAGACTGGTACAGTTGAGAAAAGAAGCGAGTCAAACAGTCGGGGCAGACAGAGACAAGGTAGGACTAATAAATTAAACTGCATTTATTTCAATGCAAGGGGCATAACAAGGAAGGCTGATGAAATCAGGGCATGGTTAGGAAGATGGGACTGGGATATCATAGCAATTACAGAAACATAACTCAGGGATGGACAGGTTCCTCAGTCTTTGACCCACTATATCCAACCAGAGGATGACTGTTGGGTGTTAAGAGCCACCCACCTAGCACAAGGGTTCACTGCAGACTCAAACCAAACATGCCGAGGAAGCATACAGTGAGAGCCACATTGCCACAAAAAATACATTATGCAGCAGGCCCTTGAGGTTTAGAAGCAGTAGTTCTGCAGTTTGCCCACTGTTTCCTGTATGAATCATGATGGTCCCCTCATCATGACCCTTGAAGGAATTGTCTTCACCACAAAGAATACACTGAGCAGCTTGAGAACTGGAAGGGATAGAAGCAGGGAGGAAACAATCAGCAAAACCAATAAGATTGTGTGATGGAATAGAGCTTCAGCCTATGTTGCTGGTCACTCTAATGAAGGCAAGCAATATCCTCTTCAGGTGTGTGAGGACACACAGCCACGCTTGGATTCCATTGGTTTGGTGCTTCTCTAACTATATAGAGCATCTTGGTTTGCAAGAGGGAAGAAGATGATGCAATGTGTTTGACTGATGCGCCTACTGCTGTCAAATAGACGTCAGTGTGAAAGCTGAGATGTGGGTTGAGGCTTTTAGCTGTCTGAAGCTTGAGAGAGTGGGATGCAGCAATAAACATTCACTTTTAGTTGTGATTGCCAGCTAACTGCAGTTTCTAATAAAACTGTTTTTCCTAGAATTATGTCTCACAAACTTGATTGAGTTTTTTGAAGAAGTAACCAAGAAGATTGAGGGCAGAGCAATAGATGTGATCTACATGGACTTCAGTAAGGCATTCGACAAGGTTCCCCATGGGAGACTGATTAGCAAGGTTAGATCTCATGGAAAACAGGGGGAACTAGCCATTTGGATACAGAGCTGGCTCGAAGGTAGAAGACAGAGGGTGGTGGTGGAGGGTTGTTTTTCAGACTGGAGGCCTGTGACCAGTGGTGTGCCACAAGGATTGGTGCTGGGTCCTCTACCTTTTGTCATTTACATAAATGATTTGGATGTGAGCATAAGAGGTACAGTTAGTAAGTTTGCAGAGGACACCAAAATTGGAGGTGTAGTGGTCAGCGAAGAGGGTTACAAGATCTGGACCAGATGGGCCAATGGGCTGAGAAGTGGTAAATGGAGTTTAATTCAGATAAATACGAGGTGCTGCATTTTAGGAAAGCAAATCTTAGCAGGACTTATACACTTAATGGTAAGGTCCGAGGGAGTGTTACTGAACAAAGAGACCTTGGAGTGCTGGTTCATAGCTCTTTGAGGGTGGAGTCGCAGGTAGATAGAATAATGAAGGGGGCTTTTGGTATGCTTTCCTTTGTTGATTAGGGTATTGAGTACAGGAGTTGGGAGGTCATGTTGCGGCTGTACAGGACATTGGTTGGGCAACTGTTGGAATTTTGCATGCAATTCTGGTCTCCTTCCTATCGGAAAGATGTTGTGAAACTTGACAGGGTTCAGAAAAGATTTACAAGGACGTTGCCAGGGTTGGAGGATTTGAGCTATAGGGAGATGCTGAACAGGCTGGGGCTATTTTCCCTGGAGCGTCAGAGGCTGAGGGGTGACCTTATAGAGGTTTACAAAATTGAGGGGCATGCATAGGGTAAATACACAGTCTTTTCCCTGGGGTGGGGGAGTCCAGAACTAGAGGGCATAGGTTTAGGGTGAGAGGGGAAAGATATAAAAGAGACCTAAGGGGCAACTTTTTCACACAGAGGGTTGCGGATATATGGAATGAGCTGCAAGAGGAAGTGGTGGAAGCTGGAACAATTGCAACATTTAAGAGGCATTTGCATGGGTATATGAGGGATATAGGTCGGGTGCTGGCAGGTGGGACTAGATTGGGCTGGGGTATCTGGTCAGCATGGACAGGTTGGACCGAAGGGTCTGTTTTCATGATGTACATCTCTGACTAGCTGCTCAATGTTCCAGGAAACAAATGCTACAAGAAGGATAGAAAGGGAGGCAAGAGATGAGGGGGAGTGGCCTTTTTGATAAGGGATGGCATTATAGCTGTGATGAGGGAGGATATTCCTGGGAATACATCCAGGGAAGTTATTTGGGTGGAACTGAGAAATAAGAAAGGGATGATCACCTGATTGGGATTGTATTATAGACCCCCCAATAGTCAGAGGGGAATTGAGAAACAAACTTGTAAGGAGATCTCTGCTATCTGTAAGAATAATAGGGTGGTTATGGTAGGAGATTTTTACTTTCCAAACATAAACTGGAGCTGCCATATTGTAAAGGGTTGAGATGGAGAGGAATTTAAGTGTGCACAAGAAAAGTTTGATTCCGTATGTGGATGTACTCACTGGAGAAGGTGCAAAACTTGACCTACTCTTGGGAAATAAGGCAGGGCAGGTGACTGAGGTGTCAGTGGGAGAACACTTTGGGGCTGACGACCATAATTCTATTAGGTTTAAAATAATGATAGAAAAGGATAGACCAAATCTAAAAGTTGAAGTTCTAAATTGGAGAAAGGCCAATTTTGATGGTATTAGATAAGAACTTTCGAAAACTGATTGGGGGCAAATGTTCACAGGTAAAGGGACGGCTGGAAAATGAGAAGCCTTCAGAAATGAGATAATGAGAATCCAAAGAAAGTATACTCCTGTTAGGATGAAAGGAAAGGCTGGTAGGTATAGGGAATGCTGGATGACTGAAGAAATTGAGGGTTTGGTTAAGAAAAAGAAGGAAGCAAATGTAAGGTATAGACAGGAAAGATTGATTGAATCCTTAGAGTCTAAAGGCAATAGGAGTATACTTAAGAGGGAAATTAGGAGGGCAAAAAGGGGACATGGAATAGCTTTGGCATATAGAATTAAGGAGAATCCAAAACGTTTTTGCAAATACAATGACAAAAGGGTAACTAGGGAGGGAATAGGGCCTCTTAAAGATTAGCAAGGCGGCCTTTGTGTGGAGTCGCAGAAAATGGGGGAGATACTAAACAAGTATTTTGCATCAGTATTTACTGTGGAAAAGGATATGGAAGATATAGAAAGTAGGAAAATAGATGGTGCCACCTTGCAAAACGTCCATATTTCAGAGGCGGAAGTGCTGGATGTCTTGAAATTTATAAAGGTGGATAAATCCTCAGGACCGGATCAGGTGTACCCTAGAAATCTGTGGGAACCTAGAGAAGTGATTGCTGGGCCTCTTGCTGAGATATTTGTATCATCGATAGTCACAGGTAAGGTGCTGGAAGACCGTAGGTTGACTAACGTGGTGCCACTGTTTACGAAGGGTGGTAAGGACAAGCCAGGGAAGTATAGACCAGTGAGCCTGACGTCGGTGGTGGGCAAGTTGTTGGAGAGAATCCTGAGGGACAGGATGTACATGTATTTGGAAAGGCAAGGACTGGTTAGGGATAGGCAACATGGCTTTGTGCGTGGGAAATCATGTCTCACGAACTTGATTGAGTTTTTTGAAGAAGTAACAAAGATGAGGGTGGAGGTGTAGATGTTAGCAAGGTTAGATCTTGTGGAATACAGGGAGGACTAGCCATTTGGATACAGAACTGGCTCAAAGGTAGAAGACAGGAGGTGGTGGTGGAGGGTTGTTTTTCAGACTGGAGGCCTGTGACCAGTGGAGTGCCACAAGGATCGGTGCTGGGTCCTCTACTTTTTGTCATTTACATAAATGATTTGGATGTGAGCATAAGAGGTGCAGTTAGTGAGTTTGCAGATGACCCCAAAATTGGAGATGTAGTGGACAGTGAAGAGGGTTACCTCAGATTATAACAGGATCTTGACCAGATGGGCCAGTGGGCTGAGAAGTGGCAGATGGAGTTTAATTCAGATAAATGTGAGGTGCTGCATTTTGGGAATGCAAATCTTAGCAGGACTTAAGGTCCTAGAGAGTGTTGCTGAACAAAGAGACCTTGGAGTGCAGGTTCATGGCTCCTTGAAAGTGGAGTCGCAGATAGATTAGTGAAGAAGGCGTTTGGTGTGCTTTCCTTTATTGTTCAGAGTATTGAGTGCAGGAATTGGGAGGTCATGTTCAGGCCAAAAAGGACATTGGTTAGGCCACTGTTGGAATATTGCGTGCAATTCTGGTCGCCTTCTTATTGGAAAGATGTCGTGAAACTTGAAAGGCTTCAGAAAAGATTTATAAGGATGTTGCCATGGTTGGAGGATTTGAGCTATGGGGAGAGGCTGAACAGGCTGGGGCTGTTTTCCCTGGAGCATCGGAGGCTGAGAGGCTACCTTATAGAGGTTTACAAAATTGAGGGGCATGGATAGGGTAAATAGGCAAAGTCTTTTCCCTGGGGTGGGGGAGTCCAGAACTAGAGGGCATAGGTTTAGAGTGAGAGGGGAAAGATATAAAAGAGACCAAAGGGGCAACTTTTTTTCATGTAGAGGGTGGTACGTGTATGGAATGAGCTGCCAGAGGAAGTGGTAGAGGCTGGTACAATTTCAACATTTAAGAGGCATTTGGATGGGTATATGAATAGGAAGGGTTTGGAGGGATATGCGCTGGGTGCTGGCAGGTGGGACAAGATTGGGTTGGGATATCTGGTCGGCATGGACAGGTTGGACCGAAGGGTCTGTTTCTGTGCTGTACATCTCTATGACTCTAAATATTTGCCATCTGTTTGAGCATAATGCCTCTCTGGAGTTGAAGCACCTACAGAGTGTACTTTAACTAAGAATCAACCAGAATCAACATATCAATTTGTTTTTTTGAAACTAGGTGATGCTCACAGTCCAAAGGTCATCTTCAGCTCTCAGCTCACAGTTCACAGCTCCAAAACAAAAATGAGAAAGAAAAATTAAAAAAAATCAGCTTCTAACATGTTTTAAAAATCAAAGCAGGAGTTGGTGTTTTGCTAGTTCAAGGTGCTGTATGAACCTTTATTAATACCATAAATAATTAGCAAGATTGAAGACAGATGACTAGTAAACTCAGACACACAGGAATGATTGTAATTGTCTTGAAGATAATCGTACAATTTTACATTGAAGTGGCTGGCATTTGTTTTTCTTTTCTCCTTTGCCAGTGATGTTTGCATTCGTTATCTACGTATACTAAGTGCAGTAGGTCTTCCTTCAAAGAAAATAACTTTGTTTTGTTGTAATTTAGTCATCTGGAGTTCTAAAATACATAACTTACTTTTAGGTTATCATAGTGTTGGACCTCATTTCAATCCCCGTAAAAGAATTCACGGTGGGCAACAAGATAATGAAAGGTGTGTATTACATCCAGACATTTCCTAAATAAATAGACAATGCATGTTAGATCACAAGGTAGAATAGCTGAGTTGTGATTTAAATGTAAAATATTCAAAATAGATACCAGCATGAAAGACAATATAAATATTTTAATGAGTTTTCAAGGAACTTGAATTGTTGCCGTTGCAGTATGAGAACCTTAGTCTACAAATTTCATCCTGAGAAAAAGATTTAATTCCTTTATTCACTGCCTGAAAATATTCATCTGACAACAATTTCACTTCCATTTTGAATGGCAATTTCTTGAATTAGCCTGAGTACTTTCTTGGGTAAACCCTGATCCTTGGTAATTTTACTTGGGGGTTATCAGTCTGCAGGAAAAGAAAGCTTACGAAGAAAAAGTATACTATTGCTTTTGTCATTTTCATAACTAATGTTTTGAAGTAAAGTCTTACAAAATAATTTTGATAAATAGTGATATTCCAGGTTGTAGGTTTATGTTGTTAGCGTTATATGATAGCTGGGTTTGTGCAGAACATCACGTTGAGAGAGTTCCACCAGCAACATCCATGCTTATTGGACAATATGATTATCTCTCATGGCTTTCCCGATTCGTACCTCTTAAAATTAAGAACGTATGAGTAGGCCATTTCAATCCCCTTTAGCAAAATTACTTCCATAGAAGGATGTTCTGACAATGAGATCTTGTGGTTGGAGACACCAGAACGCTTTATTTCCCTTCTGTGCTAGAAAATGTAAGACAGCATGTATTGTATGTCCAGAGGCATTGTGCATCTTAAGACTGTTTCACCAAGGAGGTTATTGGCCATCCCTGACACACTCTCTGGATGACTTCAAGCTATGGTTTACTGACTGCAGGGTGTTAGTCATTGGAGGAAATGAAAGATGACTGTACCCGAACCTTAATGCGGTCGTCATTCCAGTCATTGAGGGATGTATTCAGTAGCAGCCAAAAATCTGCAAGGGCCTGCTTTCGCTAGGTGCAGACATCCTTTTGTGGAAGAAGCTACAGCATGACCCTAGAACAAGAAAAAGACATGTCCACAGGTCTGCAAGCTCACTAGCTTTTTCATGCTTCAAAACAATTGATGGGACCCACAAGGACCAAAATCAAAACCATGTAAGTTAGATCAATATGAAAGAACTGTATTTTATCAATATTTAGTTTGTCTGTCACGTACAGAAATGCATATGAAATTGAAAGCATGTATGGTCACTTTAGGATAGAAAGTACTTTACTGAATTTAAAGTACAGCCACAGTTCTCAGCCAAAGATCAGATTGTTTGAAATGTAACAATTGGCTGTTTAGTAGATACCTAAGTTTTGGTTGTGGTTTTGATAACAATTCGAATTTAACCAATTAGTTTAAATTATACCCAGGATGCCAGTAGCCAATAGAATTTGAGTTTTATTGGTTTCCAGGTGTCAAAACCATCAAATTCTAAGAATTTTAATGTGTCATGGAGGGTACAAAGACCTGGAATTTTGAAAATTAGAGGGAGAGCAACTGCTGTTTAGAGCCGGAGAGGTAACTGCTCATCCACCGTCTTGCTCTCAAAGAAATTAAAAAACACTCTCTATCAAAAGTACCTTTTCATGTAAAACATACTTGGAGTAAAAAGAAAGAAGACTACCCAGGGAGATCAGATGGAAGATTGAAGATAGCAAAGAACACAGACTGTGTGGTCTTGAGATTAACTTGATGCCATGTTTAATAATTGTGGTATTGCAACAGCATTTTTTTTATTTGTACAGTTGGAGTCAGATAGTAAGTAGTTAAGAAAAAAGTTGGGGTTTGGATTTGTGAATAGTTTTTGTTTAATGTTCAATGTTAGGAAAATAAATTGTTATTTTCTTTAAATAGTGGAAATTACGAGTTCTTTGTCACTCACTCACTTGCATTTTAACAGATTTCAAGGTGAGGCTAGCTTTTCTGGGTGTTTTGGTTTTAATTAACAGAGGGGTTTGACCTCCCAATGGTAACACATGTCATATTCAGTTGAGGTATGGACTTGCTTCTTGTGTTATTCACTTTGTGAATCCGTATAGTGTAAAGCTCTACAAGCATTGTTCTGATTTATTTTTCTAATAATAATACTGCAATATATTCCAGGCACGTAGGAGATCTAGGCAACGTTGAAGCTAATGAAGATGGTGTTGCTGAGTTTCAAATAGAAGATCAACTCATTAGTCTTTCAGGAATTGAGTCTATCATTGGTCGAGCCATGGTGGTAGGCATTAAAAATAACCCTGTTTGCCTCATAAACAGATATTCTTTATAAAACGTATTTCAATCTACAAATATATAAAGACTTAGTGATGCAACAGATAAATATACACATTTTATATGATAACAAAACTGTCCATTTGATTGAACATCTGACTCTCTCTCTTAATCTGATTATATTAATTATATGATATTTAAACAACAGAGTAAGCTGTAAGAAATTCATGCCTATTTGAAAATGCCTTACTGTAAAATGGACATCTTCGTGTTTTTTGGATTCAGAAAGTAGCATTTTGACTGCTGGGACACACTACCTTGTCAGATTAGACCGTTAACTTGGATACAAATGGTGAATTTCTTTTAAGCATGTACACTACCAACTTAAAATCAAGTTTCCATGCATTTTCAGTCAGGATATTTGAAGCAGTAGCAAAATCCACTGCATTTTTCCAAAGCTTTACACTGTTCGCAGTGAAACAAAAATGTCTGCTAATTATGGAAGTTATAAAATGAGCGTTGAAATTAGCCATATGGAATTTATTTCCACAGCTATCAATCAAGTGTTCCCTATTTAAATGTAACCCTACATAGAATTTTGATGAGCTGATGATGCATGAGCTCAGTGTTGTCACTATCTGATGCCTGCAAATGCTTGCTTTGTGAATCATGAAGTAAAAGCTATGATTGATAATGTTACCTGATATTTTCCCTCTTGAAAGCCAGAGACTGGTAACAGAATGATAATAAAGTAAGAATACTGGATTTTTTTATAATATATTTTTATTAATTAAAAAATAGATTTTTAAATATTACAAATATAAAACAATGCAATTCAAAACAGTACAAAACTAAACCCAAATAATAAAAAAAATTCCCCAACCCACCCTCCTGTACGAATGTATAAACATATATAGAGAAATATAAAATTTTAAAAAACCTAAACTAGCTATTTAACTAAATACCCAACAACAACAACAACAACAAACAAATAAATAGTCATAACTCAGCCAGCCAAACAAAACACTCATACATTCACAGTTCCTCCTCCCTGAATATTGGACTCATGAAACACAATCGTTACGGCTGTATAAAAGCCCTTGTTAGTGTGGCAGATAAATCTGTGTCTAGGTATTTCAAAAAGGGTTGCCATGTCTTGTAAAAATTCTCAGTTTTGTGGTGTACCGTATTTGTGAGAAAATCCAGGGGAATATGCTCCATAATAATCTTCCGCCAACCCGACAGGCCTAGGGGGGTTTTCTGATATCCAACCTAGCAAGATATTCTTCCTTGCACAGAATGTAAGAATATTGAGAAGTTTTTTTATTCTTATGCGCGTCTGCAGGAAATTGGGTAGGCCCAAAAAGAGAGAAATAGGATCCTTCTCCATCCCTACACCTAAAATCCTCTCCATTGCACCCGCCACAGCGCTCCAATATGTTTGAAGCCTGTCACAAGACCAAAGACAATGGGTAAGAGTGCCCGTGCAGACCTTGCACTTGGGACATGCTGAAGATACCCCTGGTTTAAATTTTGACAAACGGTCTGGGGCTAAGTGGACCCTGTGGAGAATCTTCAACAGTAAAGCATGGGTCCCTTGTAAATTGATATCTTCCTTGTATTCTCCCATGCCTCTGAAGAAACTTCAACATCCAGCTCTCTTTCCCACATCTTACAGAGTCGATCAGACTCATCTGAGGTGGCACCCTCCAATTGGTGATATAAAGTACTGACAGAGAGTGTACTCTTAGCCCTTAGTACCCCTCTTTCTATGTCAGATTTAAAGGGATCAGTCAAAAGTGTTTTTTTTTAATAAAATCCCTAACTTGGAAAAAACAAGAGAGGTCTCTATTACGTCTCCCTCAAATAAATCACCCGTGCAACATACACCCCTAGCTGCCCAACGTTTAAATCCTGAATCTATCATACCCGGTTGAAAGCCCAGCATACCCACTAAAGGTGTAAACAAAGATGTTTTGCCAATATTACCTTCCCTCTGCCGAATTGCCCTCCATGCTTTAACAGTATTGATGACTATTGGGTTATGGCAATATTCCCTAACTGTCCTCACCTTGTCCAAAAACAGCAAACTGGTAGGGGGCACCTTGCCTGGGAGACTTTGATATCTAGCCATAGTGAAAGAGGGTCCCCACAAACCCAATCATTCACATAGCTCAAAAGCGAGCTTAATTGGTAATTTTTAATGTCTGGAAGGTCTACTCCCCCAATCTGTGAGGCAACTGCAGTTTGGCTAATTTAATGAGGGGCCGTTTATGGTGCCAGTTAAAGGAGCTGAACCAGCTGTTCAGTCTCCTAAGTGTTTGTTTATTGAAAATCAGGGGGAGCATTCGTATAGGGTATAGCAAACGAGGGAGAATATCATCTTAATAAATGCTATCCGACCCAACCACGAGACTGGAAGTGTCTCCCATCTTTGGAGATCTTGTTTAATTTTTTTCAAATAATTGAGTAAAATTGGCTTTGGCTTTGAACGCTGCTCGTTGGATGCTGCCTGAACTGCTGTGCTCTTCCAGCACCACTAATCCAGTATTTGATTTTCAGCATCTGCAGTCATTGTTTTTACCTCTTTGGCTTTGAACAGCCAATCCAGAACTGGAGTAATGAATATGCCCAAATACACAAACCCCCCGTGACTACCTAAATGGGAATCTATAGTCACTCAAGAGCCAGCTCTTTCCTAAGACCATCCATAGGCATAGCCTCTGATTTAGCAAAATTAATCTTCTACCCTGAAAAAGCGCCAAACTTGTGAATGCATTGTATCAGGTAAGGCACTGAAACTGCTGATTTGTCAACAAAATTAGAACATTGTCTGCATACAGCGAGATCTTATGTAATTTTGACCCCACTTCTGGAGCTGATATACTGAGATCCCCACGAATAGCTTCTGCCAACGGTTCAATCACCAACGTAAAAGTAATGGTGAAAGGGGACAGCCCTGCTGGCTGCCCAAGAAATATTAAAATTGCTTGATCGTACCCCGTTGGTAATGACCGCCGCGAGAGGTACACTGTAGAGAACCTTTACCCATCTCATGAAAACTTCACCCAGACCAAACCGGTCTAGAGTATAGAAAAGGTACGGCCACTCAACTCAGTCACATGCCTTCTCTGCATCTAAAGAAATCACCAATCCCTGTATTGACTGCTGTTGGCATGCTTGAATTATGTTAAGCAGCCTCCTAACATTATTGGAGGATCTGCGACCCTTAATGAAGCCCGTCTGATCCTCTTTAATAATAGAGGGTAACACAGTCTCCAGCCTTAACGTGAGACCCTTAGAGAGGATCTTAAAGTCCACATTTAAGAACGAGATGGGCCTGTATAAAGCACAGTCTTCCAAATCCTTTCCTTTTTTTAAGGGTAAGTGAAATATTGGCCTCTCTCAGAGATGGTGGGAAACAATCATGACTGTATGAATCATTAAGCATATTCAGCATTGAGCCTGACAGTATACTTATAAATTTCTTATAGAATTCACTGGGAATTCCATCAGGACCGGGTGCCTTTCCACTCTGAAGCTGCCTCACAGCTTCCTGCACTACTTGCTCTGATAGTGGGGCATTGAGAAAGGACGGTTGTTTGGGAGTCACACCTGCGAGCGTCAGATCTCTTTTAAAAAAAGGATTCCATTTTGGCCTGCCCCTCCTCACAATTCTCAGACTGATATAACTTAGAGTAGAATCTCTGGAATGCCACATTAATCTTTTTAGAATCACATTAGGTTCCCAGACCCTTCTCTAATCGCTGTACTGGTTTGTGGGGCACTTCTCTTTCTGGCAAGGTATGCTAAGTATTTGCCTGCCTTGTTCCCATACTCTTATAACCTTTGCTTTGCAAAAGCCAACTCCTTCTTTGCTGTCTGCGTGAGCACAGAATTTAGTGCAGACCGCAGTGCCGTAATCCTCTGGAGTTGGACCAACGAGGGTCTGTCAAAGTAGGCCTTCTCGGCTGCCTTCAACTGTGTTTCAAGGAGATGTTGCTGCTCACCCTTCTGCCTCTTCCTACTGGTGGAATATGAAATAACTAACCCCCTGGCATAAGCTTTGGCAGTTTCCCAGAGAAAAGATGAGCTATCAACCGAGCCTATGTTGATGTCTAAGAATGCCTGAAATTCCTTAGAGAAATACTCCACAAACTTACTGTCCATGAGAATAAAGGGGTCCATTCGCCAGTACCTTGATTCCACTGTAACATCCTTAATCTTAACCTTGAGGTACACTGGAGCATGATCAGAGATCCAGGGTTACTGCCAGATCCAGGGTTACCGCAGGGGTCAGAAAAAAATCAATCCTTGTGTGACATTATGCGGTTGGAGAAAAATGTGAAATCCCGACCTGTAGGGTTGAGACACCTCCAGACGTCCACCAACCCTAATTCCCCCACACAGACCCAATAACAGTTTAGTTTGTGCAGAGGGTATCGAGGGACCTTTAGGCAACCTGTCTACTGTGGGGTCCATGAGGTAGTTAAAATCTCCCCCTATAATGATGTGCTGAGACTTATCAGTTTAGAAAAAGCATCTTCCAAGAATTTAAGAGGATGAGCTGGGGGACAATAAACATTTAAAACACCATATTCTTCCCCATTTATCAAGGCTTTAAGAATTACAAACCTCCTGTATATGTCTTTAACACATTCCAACAATTTAAATGAGAGATTTTTCCTTACCAGTATAGCCACTCCCCCACTTCTGGTATTAAATGATGAAAAATAAACTCGGTCAAAGCCATTCTGCTGTAATTTGTGTCTCCTGTAACAAAGCATTATTCACCTTCTCCTTTCTAAGACTCAAGAGTACCGTCTTCCTCTTAATTGGTGAGTGACGTCCCTTGATATTCCAGCTACACCATTTAATCAAATCATTAGCCATAATCTTCTGCAATTACATTTAAATTCCAAGAGGAAGAACCCAAACCACAAATTGCTGAGCCTTAGTGTCACATGGTCCACCAAATATAAAAACTACATAAACTAAAATCACTACATTTAACAAGCATATAAAATTATTAAAAATAAAATCAACAAAAACCAGAAAACAAACCAATACATAAAGCAGCAATAGTGCTGAGTAGGGGAACTCACCCCCTGCCTGGAGGGGGCAACTACCCATCCCGAACTGCCCATAAATAGGCATCTAACCATCTCAACTCCCTTCACTTTTCCCAGCTAGAGCTGCATCGCAAGCACAAGCTAAAAAGAATAAACACCCCATTGAATATCAATATGAATAAAAAGAACATTCTTTTATTTTAAAAAAAGGGGAATAAATACCACACCCATCCTTTGGTATGTCCTAAATTTGAAATTTAAAATGTACATCTTAAACACAGCCAGACATAGTTTGAACCAAAATTATTATCAATAGAGGGAAAAGAAAGGGGAAAAACAAAGCTCCAACCGGATTTCCTCCATTTCTTTTACTGAATGATAAACACATACCCAGGCAACAATATATATACATACTACAATTGTTTAAATTAGGTTATTTTGTCCACAAAGTCTCTTGCCTTCTCTGATGTGTCAAAGAGTTTCATGGATCCATCTAACATGATCCGAAGCATTGCCGGATATCTTGGGGAGTACTGAATCTCAAGCTCCTTCAGTCTTCTCTTAACACCATCGTACAATTATCGTTTCTGGATCACCGCCGCTGAAAAGTCCTGAAAAAACATGATCTTTGACCCCTTGTAAGTTGGGGCCTTTGGATCCTTCCCTTGGAGTCTGGAAGCCTCCATGACTCTCTCCTTATCCTGGTAATGATGGAACCGCACCACGAAAGGACGAGGGTGTTGACCCAGACCCTACCTCCGTGCTGTGACCCGGTGAGCCCTCTCTATGGCAGCCTCCAAATCAAGGAATTTTGGAAGCCAATCTTCAACAAATTCTGCAGGCTGCTCACCTTCCTTACCCTCAGGCAGACTGATGATCCAAATGCTTTTTCTCCTGCCCCTGTTTTCAAGATCATCCACTTGGTCATGCAAGTTACGAACCTGCGTCTTCAGGGCTTGGATCTCATCCTTGAATGAACTGGCATCAGCTTCCACCACTGTGATCCTGTGCTCCACCTCATCCGTCCTCTTCTCCAGGTCTCCCAGCTGCTGCTCGTGCTTCTGCAGCATGAGAGAGACTGGAGCCAGTTTCTCTTCAATCTGTTTCCCCAACATCTTGCAAGATTTCGAGAGCTGGCTCACCAGGTCCTGGAGAGTAATCGGCTCCAAGGCTGCTATAGGCTGAGCTGCAGACCCGGACTCGGATGCTCCTCCTGCCTCTTTAGGCATTTCTGGACAGCTGAAAATACAGGTAAGTCAAATTTTTAAATGTTTCTTGGGGCTCCAGAATCTTTCCAATGCCCCAAGAAATCCTGATGACCTGGGTTGGGCGGGTTAAAGGACCGTCCTGCTCCTGCTGCAATGCGAAGCTGTGCAGTGCAACCTTCTCAGATCGCCGCCATCTTAGATCCCCCCCCCAAGACGACTAGATTATTAATCCAGAGACCCAGATTAATTCTGCAGAAGAATGAGTTTAAATCCCCACCTCTGAAGCTAGAAATATTTAAAGTCAATTAATTAGTAAATCTGGAATACAAACTTTGTCTCAGTAATGATGACCATGAAACTATTGGATTGTTGTCAGGAAAACCATTTGGATTACTAATTTCCATCCGAGAAGGAAATCTGGTGTCTTTACATGGTATTCCACGGTGACTCCAGACACGTGGCAACATAGGTGACTCTTAACTGACCTTTTTGAAATGGCCTAAAAAACTAGGCAGTTGCATCAAATCACTCCAGAAAAATTGGATAAGAAGAAACCAGTATCTACAGAATCTTCATGTTGGCGCACGTACATAGTTGCAGATAATTTGGAAACGTATGCATATAATTCCAGATTCACTAATCATTGCATATAATTCTGATGTCATCAAATGCAAAGGAAGTGCACGTGCACAGAACAGAAGTGCAGTATTTAAATGAAGTTCAGCAGGGAGGTATGAGGACATGGGATGGAGTGAGCTGGTGGGGAGTTAGGTCAGTGTGGAAGGAGAAGTGAGGATTGGAGAGAATAAGAATGTAAGGAAAGGAAGTGGGGAATGAAGGGGAGCGATGACTGGTGTCATGGTAATGAGGATGAGGGAAGCGGGGGGGAAATGAGGCCTCTTTGCTACTACAACCTCTTTCCCCTCTTCACTGCTGTACCCTCCTCCCTCCCCTTTCACAGTTGCACTCTCTTTCCCTGACACCCCCATCACCTTCATAGCTGTACCCTATTTCCCTCCCTTCATTGGCACAATCTCTCTCTCTCTCTCTCTCTCTCTCTCTCTCTCTCTCTCTCTCTCTCTCTCTCTCTCTCTCTCTCTCTCTCTCTCTCTCTCTCTCTCTCTCTCTCTCTCTCCTCTTCTTCACAGCCACACCAAGTTTAAAGCCAAATCTATTTAAATGCACGTGTGAATGTCTGCTATCCATAAACACAGCCTCAGAATAAAACTGATACTGACCTATGAATGGGAAACTGACAACTCTGTCCAAGCTGATCTTTGCATTGCCTTCTTTGTTTACATATGGGAACATGCTAAAATTGGTAAAGTTGTTCTATGGACTATTGAAGCAACCATGCATACTAATACATACCGATCATATACTACAACCAATGTTCCAGTTCCCTCCATCAACATCCCTGTGTATGACCTAAGCATTAAGAGTTTGAGGCACAATTGTATTTAATTGCGAGGGACTAGCCTTTGGAATCCTCAGTGTTGAACATTGTACAACATGATGTTTTATGGCAACAAATTAAGGAAACTTCCTGCCTGCTGCCATCTTTTACCCTCCCACAGCTGATGAGCTGATAAACTTCCATTTCCCACTGTACTTTGGAAAACCACTGAGGGTCGCAAGGACACAGAATGCTATCTTATTGTGGACACCAAAGCCCATGATGAAGAGTGGTATGGGTAGTATCACTACTGGGCAAGTCCTGCAGGAGATGGCTTTCCATCTGTTCTGTGGTTATAAATAGCACTTTTGAAACCTATGGCCACTACCAGCTAGAACAACAACAGCAGCAGATACATGGGAACACTGCCACCTGTTCATACCCCTCCAAGCCACTCACCATGTTGACTTGGAAATGTGTTGTCGTTTATTAAGTGTCACTGGGTCAAAATCCTTGCATTCTCTCCCTAACAGCATGTGGGTCTACCTACACCAAGCAAACTACAGGAGTTCAAGTATGTAGATCACCACCACCTCAAAGGCAACTAGAAAAGGGCAATCGATGCTTTACAAACCAGTGATGCCCGCGTCCCAAGGATTAATGTTTTTTTTAAAAAAAGAGAAACACATTTGTTATGTGGCTTGATTTTTTTCAACAGACCTTTTGGACTTGTGTTTGAAGGATAGTGGATAATGATGTTCTTTTTAAACAGTTGAAGAAACAGTGGAGCTTTTTTTTTAACAAGATGTTTCTTGAAAGTCACAACTTTTGTGATAACTGTGTCTTTACAGCAGAGCTCTACCAGGCTTTATGAATAGCAGGTTGCAGCTTCTGCTTTAGAGTTTGTTTGTTTGTTTGAATTTTCTGGCTGGTGACGAACCTGTGGGAAAGAAGGAAAATTTCTTTGTGGGTCCAGTGTGGTATCTGGCGATCTGGTGCAGTCAGAATACCTATTGACAGCCTGAAATAGATCCGGAAGAATCTTTGATACAGTCTTTCCTGATCAAGCTGCATTGACAAAGATCCAGTCTTACTTGTATTTGCTTATGCTTGACAATATCCTTCTTTATCTGCCAGAACATCAGATCAGACAATGATCTGAACATTCCACACTTTATACTTTTTTTAAGCTTTCATGTAGCGAGACTTACTGACCAACTTCTTTCATGTTTTACCGTGTGTTTGTACATTTAGTTATTTGCAGGGTTAAATATTTGTTTTCATGTTGCAAACAGTATGTGTTAAGCAGTTTTGTATTGTTGAATAAGTCTGTTTCCAATAAATCACTAATTTTATGTGCATTAAACAAACTTGGCTGATGTTTCGGTCTAAGAGAAAGCATATGATTAGACAAATCGGGGACCTTGTTTACTGCAGACCCTTACCTGGTTCTGAGGAACCAGTGGAAAACACCTCTCTGTATCTACTCTGTTCAGTCCTCTAAGAAACCTGTACGTTTCAGTAAGGTCTCCTCTCATCATCCTAAACTGCAATGAGTACAAACCTAACTTACTCATCCTCTGAAGAAAATCTCTCCATTCCTGGGATCAACTAAGTGAACTTTTTCTGGACAGCCTACTATAGAAGTATATATCCACTTAAATAAAGTGACCAAAAGTGTTCCTTATAGAGGTTTATAAAATCATGAGGGCCATGGATAGAGTGAACACCCAAGGTCTTTTTCCTGGGATACGGAAGTCCAAAACTAGAGGATCCAGGTTTAAGGTGAGAGGGGCAACATTTAAAAAGGTCAGAGAGCCACCTCTGCGTGAATTGAATGAGGTGCTGGAGGAAGTGGTGGAGGCAGATACAATTGCAACGTTTAAAAGGCACCTGGATACATATATGAATAGAAAGGGTTTAGAGGTTATATGGGCCAAATGCAGGCAAATAGGACTAGGTCAGATTTGGATGTCTGGTTGGTACAGACAAGTTGGACTGAAAGGTGTGTTTCCATGGTGTCTGACTCTGCTGTGGTCTGACCAATGTGTATAGTTTCAGTTTCTTTCGAAATAAAGGCTGGCAGTTTATTTGCTTTTCCTGTTACTCACTGACCTTTTGTAATTCATGCACCAGGACCCCAAATCCTTCTATGCTTTCTCCATTTAAATAATAGCTTTTCTACTTGTTTCTGTAAATGTGCAGAGCCTCACATTTTCCCAAATTATATTCCATCTGCCAACTTTCTGCTCACACACTTAAATTGTCGGTCGACTTCTTGCACCATCCTCAACACCTGTCTTCCCACCTATTTGGTGTCATCTGCAAACATAAAGGTAGCACTTTCATTTCACTCATCCAAATCATTTATTTCTGTGGCATTTCACTAGATAGAGGTTGCCATTCGAGAATACTCCTTTCATCCCAACTCTGTCTGCTATTCATGCTAATATACTCTGGGACACCGTAGTCTATTTGTCGACCACCAATACCAATCTACCCCTGCTTCCCAATGCGTGTTCCCATGTAACCACAGAAGGTGCACCACCTGCCTCTTCCTCTCCTCTGCTCACCAATCAAGCACCCAAACAGTCTTTCCTGGTGAAGCAGCATTTCACCTGTACCTCTTCCAATCTTGTGTATTTTTATTCGCTGTGCCCAATGTGGTGTACTCTCCATCAGAGAAACCAAATGCAGATTGGGTCACCGCTTTGCCTTTTCTGTGTGCAAGCGTGACCCCAACTTTCCTGTAGCTGGTCATTTTAACACAGCATCCTGCTCATATGCCTACTTCTCTGTCCTTGGCATGCTGCAATGCCTCAGTGAATCATGGCGTAAACTGGAGGAACAACATGTCATTTTCAGAGTAGGTACTTTATAATCTTTTGGGCTTAATACAGGGGAACCTCAATTATCCGAATGACATAAGTGTCCAACACCCCCTGCCCCCAAACCTCATTCAACACTGCCCTGCCCACCCAGCTTCCACCACCCCCCAATCCCATCCAAACCGCACCCCCCCAACCCTGTCCAACACTGCCCCCTGCCCCCTCTCCAGGGCAGCCAGACGGTACACCAACAAGACTGCTGCTGCAGCTGCCTTTATGGGGTAAGTCTCCAAATAGTACACACACACAACTTTTTACTGCAACGTTTTGACAGGTTCCACCTTTCCCCTGTACAGAACAATGTTAGAGAGATTATCTGGGGAAGCAGTGGGGTGGGGGGAGGTTATAGTACGCCTCTGTGTAGAACTCTCAGGACAGTGTGGGGAGAAAGAGAGAAGAGGGTGGGAGGTCAGTCATTTGGAGACAGTGCCTGTTTAATCACTGTAAACAAAAGACGCGATGACTGTTGGAAACGCGTCTTTGATGTAATGTTTCTATTGGGACCTCGAGATCTCCTTCTGATAATTGTATTTGGATAATCGAGGTTCCTCTGTATTGAGTTCAACACTTCAAATTGTAAACCCACTCCCATTCTTTCCTTTTCTTGTTACATTTTCTGTCAGCTCGGCCTCTCTTCCCTTCCCCTATCCCACTGTCTGTTATTTCCAGTTTGTCAGTTAGATACACCATTGTTCTACCATTCTCACATCCTGATCACTTAACCTGAGCTATCAACCTTCTTTCTCCCCCAGTACTCCACCCTCCACTCCCCCCAAACCCACAATATTGCATAAATGCTGCCTCTCCACATTTCACATCAGTTCTGATGAAACTCTTCACGGAAACCGAAAGAACTGTGGAAGCTGTAAATCAGAGCCAAAAAAGAAATTGCTGAAAAAAACTCAGTATATCTGGCAGCATCTGTGAAGGGAAATTAGAGTTAACCTTTTAGATTGAGTGACCCTTTCTCAGCATGTTCTATTGTATGTTTCTTAATGTTTTTGCTATTGCATTCTACATATTAATAATTACCTGATGCCTGTGGAATAAAGAATCCTTGCTTCATTATCTTTGGACCTCTTGTGTGATCAAATTTCATGTTATACTATCAATTCTGTAGAGGTTCATAGTCTCCAACGTCTTCAGCAATATCTAATGGTTACAAAACATACTCGAGCCAAGATCCTGATCCCTATTTTCACAGCTATTTACAAATGAGAGAACAATTAGAGAGCAAATTCCTGCTCCACATCTGGCAGCAGTTCTACTTGCATATGTGTCATAGCTTTGAGGTCACATCCCTTAAGTTTGTCTGTAGCTTGCATGATGTTCTGTACTGTATCTTCAACAAATTGGCACCTCATTTTTATGGTCCTAATACTGGCATTCTCTCTACCCTCTTCATTGAACAAGAGTTGTCACACTTACCTGACTGTACCACAAGGGATATGCCAGGCCAGATGGGCAGTAGAGATGAACCCCTCCACAGATTGCTGCCTGGGCCTCTTTATAACCAGCCTGGCCAGGCCTGGAAGCAGACCCATGAGGAGGTCCTAATATTTCCTCACATCCCTCTGCACCAGATGCCCAAGGATCTGGAACATAGGGCTGTAGCGCATCCAAACCATAACAAACCAAAACATGATTGCATATGGCCACAACCAACATAAACATGATCAATGGATTCCATAGCACCATCCGTGAACCACCACAATCTATAGTTCTATGGGACTGCTGCATGCAACAGCTTCCACCCCAGATTCCGGATGGAAAGTGGGAGGACTCTTGCACAGAGAGCCCTTCACTGGGGATCCCCAACACCCAGCATCAAAAAAGCATGCCAAGACATGCCTGGGTAGCAGAAGTAAGAGTCAGGGTGGATAGTGTGCAGCATTGGCCTGTACAAAAATGCCTCTTTGCAATGTGGAAAGACACACTACACATACCTAAGAGACAGGCGCTCCATCTCTTTGCTCAACAGTATAAATGTGGCCACCTTTGTCCAGCCACGTGATGATTCTGGAGTTCAAAGTCCAACACATTCCAGTATCTTATTCCAGTGCCTAATAGTCTGATTTCAGAGAAGTACCCTTGCACTGATCGAAAAGTCAGTTCTGACTTGTGATCATTTAATGTTCTTCTCAATGCTTCTCTTTCAATCCCCTTGGATGCCATCTTGCATGCCTTGTGTGAGGTCTGGTTATCTTCTAATTGATCTAGCCATCATCATCATCAGATGTGGTGCACCCAAGGAAGTGATCCAGGGCAGAAATGGTTCTCAAAGAAGAGATAGTCTGGGGAATAGCCTGTGGATACGTGTGGGATGCTGTTAAATGCATAAACCAGCTCCAGACAATACACAAGCCATTTTCATTTATTTGTAGAAGGCAAGGTGTGCAGATGATCATGCAGAACATGACTGAATTATTCACACCATTCTTTACTCTTTGGAGGCTTTGGGGTGGTGCAGCTCTTGGCGCTGCTACAGACTTTGCAAAGCTCCTGTAGTATCATGCTTTTGAAGTTGGGCCACTGTTTATTCTGAATCCAATATGACAAACTAATCACACACAAATAGTTGGATTATTATTGAGGCATTTTGATCATAGGTGCAAGTACTGTGCATGACCTTGGTGAAGACATCGTTGAGTACAAGAAATTGCTCAGTCCTGTTATTGTTAAGAACTGTAAAATTAATTGCAAGGATCTCTAGATGTGACTAGGGATCCTATATGAGAGCAAAGCTGATTCCTTGCTTTAACCAAAGTTAATTTCTTATCATTTCAACAGCAGCCCTCAATGATAACCATCATCCTTGGACAGTAATAGTGCTTTCTGGTAGGGCAGGCAACCTTCCTGTCACGTGGTCTCTTGCTTGATCGTGAATTGCTACCAACATGTGATACTTGAGGCTGTCGGGAAGGCTGAGTGGCTTCACCTCTCTCTCCTTGTCATAAATCATTTGAGAAAGGTCTCAATCTTCCTGTTCCAGTACCTCAGCAGTTTCTGTGTCAGTTAGAATTCCCTCGTCAGTTGGAGCTGGGTTATTGGATGTTCAACCTTCCAGTAATGTTGTGGTCTCTCCTGATGTCTTTGGTGTCTGAAGTCCTTTCCTGAGATAGATAGCAGAGGTGAGGCAAACTATTTTGCATCTGAATCACCACTTCATTCTGTGACACTCAATAATCTTGGTCTGATTGTCATAGGAAATCTGGGTCAGAATCATGCCATTGACCTGAAACCTGGCCATGGGAAAGAGGTCAGCCAGAGCCCCCTCCAAGTTGGCAGGGGTGGGTTCCCAGTGGGGTCAGTCTTCTGTCTGAGAGCATCGGTATTTAGATAACTTTAGTATGACCTGTACCAGGTCTCTGGAATGGAAATTATACGCGTTCAGCAGCTTCTGCCAAGCTTGGCAGAAGTTTGAAAGTAGGTGAGTGGGTTGTTTTCTGTAAACACTAAAAACTATGTACCAATCAAAATGTCTCTGAATTTCTAGGAAAATAGCCCACCTCAAATTTAGCAGTTTGAGTTTCATACCAGAGTAGTTCTCCATATTCCTCTCATTGAACTTGAGATCTTGACTGGTACAGGTGTTCTAACTATTCTATTCTGAATCATGATAGCACTGCATCTAGGTCAAGAAGACTGACATCAGTTTTCAATATGAAAAAGTGTTGGAAATCTGGATAACAAAGACAGATGAAGAGACAGGCTTCTGGTTGAGAGTGCAAAAGGAGTGTTCGTTTCCGGGGTCTGGCTCTATGAGATACTCTGTGACATGTGACTCCTTGTACATCCTTTCCAGCCACTCCATCATCTTTCTCCGATTTCATCAGCAAATCATAAGTAGGGTGGCAAACCTTGCACAAACTTCTTTAGTGCTGTTCACTCACATTGAGGTCCATTGATACCTTTGATCTAATTGCCACATTTCTGTGCAATTCATTTTGCAAAATGGAAGAATGGTTTTCAGTTTTGCCTACAATTTGTGCTATTGTTGCATCTGAGGGCACATAAACTGAATGTGGTAAAGACTTGTTTTGGTACTACAGTATGCTAATGCATTCTTTCATATGCATCAGGTAGAGTATGCTCAGTTTTTGCGTATTAGTTTGCACTGGATCTAGCTTCTCAATGCCAAACAATTTGTTCTGGCCTTTGCTTTCTGTATTGACACTTTCTGTATTCTCTGGTACCACATGCATTATGTATTTTGTTTAAAGGTGTGCAATTTCTGTGTGGTTTAATGGTGCTGCACCATCCACTCGACTTGCCTATATTGTATAATGTGAAGTGTTAGATCCCAGAACAAAAGTACTGTATGTCGTATTCATAGAGTGCTGCAGTAAAACAAGTATTATTCCTGCTGCTGCATATGAAGGGTTGAGCTTGTATATTTCCTGTCAAATCTTCAAAATTAATACTGCCACCAGGTTACATTAGAGACAAAATAAACTGCAGATGCTGGAATTCAAAGTAGACAGACAGAAGGTTGAAGTATACAGCAAGCCAGGCAGCATGAGGAGATGAAGAAGTCAATGTTTTGGTTATAACCCTTCTTCAGCACCAGGTTACATTATGCATTCTAATTGTATCAATCATACAACGAGAATTTCTAAAACAATAATGTGATTTCTTAATTTGAAGTCAAGGCTGTATACATAGTGTTAACTGGAAAGGTGAGTAGATACATCCATCAGGACAGCTGCTGTATTCTGAATTTAGAGCCATGAGACTGCTACATTACATCCTCCTATTTTCTGGGGTTTGTGATGTGTTGCTGCTGCCTAATGCTGATGGGCAGAGGGGGTGGGGTGGCCCTGTTGGTAAGGGATGATATTCAGTCCCTTGCGCAGGGGGACCTAGAATCAGGGGATGTAGAGTCAGTATGGATAGAGCTGAGAAATTCTAAGGGTAGAAAGACCCGCTTCGGAGTTATCTACAGGCACCCAAACAGTAGGATGGATGTAGGTTGTAAGTTGAATAAGGAGCTGAAATTGGCCTGTCGCAAAGATGTTACTACAGTTGTTATGGGGGATTTCAACATACAGGTAGACTGGGAGAATCAGGATGGTATTGGACCTCAAGAAAGAGACTTTGTGGAGTGCCTCAGAGATGGATTCTTAGAACAGCTGGTGCTGGAACCTACCTGGGAGAAGGCAATTCTGGATCTGGTGTTGTGCAATGAACCAGAATTGATCAGGGACCTTGAAGTGAATGAGCCATTAGGAGGTAGTGACCATAATACAATAAGCTTCAATCTGCAATTTGAAAGGGAGAGGGTACAATCGGTAGTGACAATATTTCAGTTGAATAAAGGGAACTATGGAGCAATGAGGGAAGAGCTGGCCAAAGTTCAATGGTACAATGCCTTGGCAGGGATGACAGTGGAGGAACAATGGCAGATATTTCTGGGTATAATGCAGAAGATGCCGGATCAGTTCATTCCAAAAAGGAAGAAAGATCCTATGAGGAGGCATGGGTGGCCGTGGCTGACGAGGGAAGTTAAGAAACATATAAAGTCAAAAGAGAAAAAGTATAACATAGCAAAGATGAGTGGGAAAACGGAGGACTGAGAAGCTTTTAAAAAACAACAGAGGATTACTAAGAAGGAAATACGCAGAGAAAAAATGAGGTACGAAGGTAAACTGGCCGAAAACATAAAGGAGGATAGTAAAAGTTTTTTTAGGTATGTGAAAGGGAAAAAAATGGTTAACACTAAAATTGGGCCCTTGAAGACAGAAACAGGGGAATATATTACGGGAACAAAGAAATGGCAGAAGAGTTGAATTGGTACTTCAGATCCGTGTTCACTGGGGAAGACACAAGCAATCTCCCAGAGGTAACAGTGGCTGAAGGACCTGAACTTTAGGGAATTTATATTTGCCAGGAATTGGTGTTGGAGAGACTGTTAGGTCTGAAGGCTGATAAGTCCCTGGGGCCTGATGGTCTACATCCCAGGGTACTGAAGGAGATGGCTGTAGAAATCTTGGATGCGTTAGTGATTATTTTCCAGAGTTCGATAGATTCAGGATCAATTCCTGCGGATTGGAGGGTGGCTAATGTTGTACCACTTTTTAAGAAAGGAGCGAGAGAGAAAGCAGGAAATTATAGACCAGTTAGTCTGACCTCAGTGGTGGGAAAGATGCTGGAGTCAGTTATAAAGGATGAAATTACGACACATCTTGATAGCAGTAACAGGATAGGTTGGTCAGCATGGATTTAAGAAGGGGAAATCATGCTTGACTAATATTCTGGAACTTTTTGAGGATGTAACTCTGAAGATGAACAAGGGAGATCCAGTGGATGTAGTGTACCTGGACTTTCAGAAAGCCTTTGATAAAGTCCCACATAAGAGGTTAGTGAGCAAAATTAGGGCGCATTTTATTTTGGGCAAAGTACTAACTTGGATTGAAAATTGGTTGGCTGACAGGAAACAAAGAGTAGTGATAAACTGCTCCTTTCGGAATGGCAGGCAGTGACCAGTGGGGTACCGCAGGGATCAGTGTTGGGATCACAGCTTTTTACAATATATATTAATGATATAGAAGATGGTATTAATAGTAACATTAGCAAATTTGCTGATGATACAAAGCTGGATGGCAGGGTGAAATGTGAAGAGAATGTTCGGAGATTACAGGGTGACTTGGACAGGTTAGGTGAGTGGACAGATGCATGGCAGATGCAGTTTAATGTGGATAAATGTATGGTTATCCACTTTAGTGACAAGAACAGGAAGGTAGATTACTATTTAAATGGAGTCAAGTTAGATAAAGGGGCAGTACAAAGAGATCTGGGTATTCTTGTACACCAGTCAATGAAGGTAAGCATGCAGGTACAGCAGGTAGTGAAGAAAGCTAATAGCATGCTGGCCTTCATAACAAGAGGGATTGAGTATAGAAGCAAAGAGGTTCTTCTGCAGCTGTACAGTGCCCTGGTGAGACCGCACCTGGAACACTGTGTGCAGTTCTGGTCTCCAAATTTGAGGAAAGACATTCTGGCTATTGAAGGAGTGCAGCGTAGGTTCACAAGGTCAATTCCTGGAATGGCGGGACTATCTTATGTTGAAAGATTGGAGTGACTGAGCTTGTATACCCTTGAGTTTAGAAGATTGAGAGGGGATCTGATTGAGACATATTAGATTATTAAAGGATTGGACATTCTGCAGGCGGGAAACGTGTTTCCGCTGATGGGTGAGTGCTGAACCAGAGGACATAGCTTAAAAATAAGGGGTAGGCCATTTAGGACAGAGATGAGGAGAAACTTCTTCACCCAGAGTGGTGGGTGTGTGGAATGCTCTGCTCCAGAAGGCAGTGGAGGCCCAGTCTCTGGATTCATTTAAGAAAGAGTTGGATAGAGCTCTCAAGGATAGTGGAATCAAGGGTTATGGAGATAAGGCAGGAACAGGATACTGATTGAGGATGATCAGCCATGATCATAATGAATGGTGGTGCAGGCTCGAAGGGCAGAATGGCCTACTCCTGCACCTCTTGTCTATTGTCTATTGCTCCTTTAACAAGGTTATTCTGTCCTTGTTTTTCTGTTGAGAGGGGTCATAAAGGCAGAGATTCCAATATATCTGGAAATGCCCACTTGAAAAGGCTTTTAAGTATTTAAAAATAAACTTGTACAATGAAAGGGGAGTGACCAGTTCTCCCAGTTCAGGGTTTTTTCTCGTTTTGGGTTAGTTTTAGCTGGGGATGCAAAGAAACAGCTCCATACTGATTGTCTCACTCTTTCTCTCTGTAATCTCTCTCCTGTAATAATCTGTGTTTGAATTTACCCTTTTTGCCAAGGGAATATTATGGGATGTTGCAGGAAATCGGAAAAGCTCTTTGTTGTGTTTTCGTGTTGGTTGGGTTTTCAAATAGTTATGTTATTCTAAATTTGGTTTTCTTTTGTTTGTGTGTAAATAAATTCTGTTTGTTTAAAACCCAATGGTTTGACCTGCTGCCTTGGTCCTGGAATATTAACCTTACATCTGCTTAAAATAACTAGAAAAGTTAGATTCTGGATTATCTTTCTAAAATGTTTTGAGGGGTCTGGCCTGGTCATAACAGTGGTCAGAGTTACTTAATACAGGCAGTTGACAATTTATTGCAATTTTCTGATAGTTTATTGAATTTATTCTGAAGCAGCATTTAGATGCAATACATTATTTGGATAAAGAAAGAATACAACCTTGACAACTGGGAATGGTTCACTGATACTAGGGGGGAATAAAAACAGCCTGTCAGTGTGGAACCTTTGATGTGCCATCTCTTCATTATCTGAAGTTAGCATCCTGCTATTTAATCAATGTTGAAGGGCCTCCAATTGTTCTTCCAGCTTTGGCAGCCGATATTCATCCTTAATGATGAATATTAAGCCCTCTGCCGATGAATTAGGCAGTTCAGGTCAAATCACCTGTTCCCCCATTAGTTTTCTGTGATTATTCTATGAACAATTCTGTAATTTTGTGATTCCAACCTTTGTCGTGTATTTGTGTGATGTATTGATAACATTATCAGCCATTCTGAGCAGCAAACAGCTTAGCCTAATCTTGTTGCCTGCAGAGTGAGCACCTCCTTAATAAAGCTCCTGACGTTCAATACTTTGGCATCCTGGTCCTTCTTGGCACGAAACAGAAAATGAAAACTGGTGACAAGGATAAAACCTGCTTTGAGATCCTCTGGGTCTACCCACTGATTCATCCAAAACAATCATGGTTCTCACTGCAGATCTTACATATGCTTTGATAAAAGTAAATAAATCACAAAGTAGAGAATATCGCAGTTATCTTGGTTCGAGATCGGTCAAAAGAATCAATGGAATGCAGTCTGTACAAAGCAAGGTCATTAAAGTAAGGCACCTTGACACAATTCTGTCCAGCAACACAGAGGTTAAAAATTCTGTGTTCTGTGCAAATATATTTGAAAATTACACATTATTTATATGTTAATTTTAGAGACAGTACAGCCTTAATTATAGGAAAAGACCAATCATATATTATAAGGTGACATGACTTACAGCAAGTTAATCCAATTATATTCCCCGGGAAAGGGGTCTTAATTACAAGAAAAGTCCAATCAACTGTGATATGGTGACATGATCGACAACAGGCTAATCCAATGATATTCTCTGGGAAAGGGGTCTGAATTATGTAAATCGTCATGTCATTGTAGCAGTTTAAGGTTAGTTTGAATGGTCAATTAATGTGTCAGCATTCATTTAATGAAAACTCCATTGTTCTTTCTTATCTTTGGATTTTAGCTTAATTCGGCAAAGCGGTAGTATAAGTTTGCAGAGTTCAATCGTTATTTTCAGCCATTTTGTTGTGTTATTTTAAATTGAAAAGCCATTTTGTGGTTAGTAAAAATCTACGTATACTTGTTGCTTCTGACAACAACCTAAATTAAAATTTTAGATCCTCATATTTAAGTACTCAGTTTTCTGGTATTCCTTTCCAGTCAGTGTTGCTGCTGGCTTTTCCTATTGAAAGGTGGAGAACAAATGACTTTCCAGCCCTGGTCTATTTCAATTCAACAGTCAAAAATCCACTCTGCAAGTGTCACAAAGAGAAAGATCCATTTGAAATTGCAGCCTGTTTACATGTTGTATATGCAGGAAATGTTTCTCCCCTTAACATGCTAGGACCTCATGATTGTGCAAATACATATGAGAGGAGGCTTTTTCACACCTCCCTTGGGGCCTAAGGATTTGTTTACTGACTGGTTTTATTACATCAGGAAAATGAATTTCATCTCAAGGTTTTTTTAGTGCAGCCTTGTTGCTTTCATGAAACCTTTGTGGTCACGTGATGGCTGTGGCCATTATAAGTTGGCATTTTTGGTCCTCTTTTAAAACCATTTCTGTCCATGAAAGCCCCAGGTATTGAAACGGACTGTGGTATTCAAAGATATTCATATCAGTGTGACATGTTGAACATGGATTTTTGACCTTGTATGTTCTGAAACAATGAACAAGAAATTGCCAAAGCAAGTAAATAAGCACAGATTTTAAGAGACAATAATCAAAATTATTGACAATCAACTATTATTTATACATGACATAAGCATAATCTCCATGCACTTAAATCAGATTAATCAGATTGCTAACTTCTAAATACTTTTTCAATATTATAATTAATAAACTCTTTATTGTAGTGTGACTGGCAACACAATGCAGATATAATGGTGAGAATGAAAATTTTCATTTTCAGTTTTATTCAGCGGTGCAGTTTCATTGTGTATTTATTTGATGGTTTGTCTTGATGCAGGCCTATTTTTGTAATAATTATATTAATATTCTCTTTCTATGTACCCTATTTAACTTGGAAAAAAGAGACCAATATCTTCTAAAGAATTAAGTTCTTATGACAGTACGTAATAAAAGTGAGATCTTCCTTTTTAAAAAAACCTAATTTGTGCTGGCTTTGCTTCTTTGCCTGCTGAAAACCAGCCCTTTCATTTAATCATGTCGTGCTACTGCTGATAATAGAATTGTGATACATATGCGTCTCTGTACCTTATTTCGTCAAAAAGTGAAGGATAATTTGAGATTTTCCCTCAAACGTGGGAGTAAATTTTTTAATCAATCCACCCTTGAAGGAGAAAATGCTCTGGGAAATTGTCAGAAATTGCCATTACGTTGATTGCAAAGAATGATGAATCTTATTTCTTGGGTGAATCTGTGTGCATGTCAATTATTGTTTTAAATGTATTATTGTTTTAAATGTAGACATTTTTTACTTTCTAAAGATTCAAGCAGAGGAAGATGATCTGGGAAAGGGTGAAAATGAAGAGAGCCTCAGCACAGGGAACGCTATTACAGGTTTAGCCTGGGGAGTCATTGGAATAGCTGATGTCACTGCCAATTAAAAAAGCACACATGTCTCAGTTCCATGTCAGCAGTCAAATGTTCGTAAAAAAAATGTTTTCACATTGAATTTAATATATACCAATGTACTACAATGCAGAAAATATGCATTTGTTTTGTTATAATTTTTTGAAGAGATGTGTTTATCCTGTATTAAATGTCTCAATATAAAATTTGTTCTTTTTTTTAATCAAATGTCATTAAAGTTTGTTGCCAAAATGTGAGTTTGTTTGTACATTTTATGTTGGTGCACCAGTTAAATATTACTGCCAAACTTTATTAGTCAATCTCTTGTATATAGAGTAGATTTAGAATCTTTCTATGCAATTGCTCAATGAGATCACATTCCTGTAAAGATGTTTACATCTTCCAATTTTATGAGACACAGCAGAGAGATAAGAACAGTTCCTAAAGAACGTTGGTGTTAGACTGGGTATGCATCAAGTCATTAGGGAACCAACAAGAGGGAAAACTCTACTTCACTCTATCCTCACCAATCTACATTTTGAAGTGAAATCTGTTGATAATGATATCAGTAGCAGTTACTGTTGCACCATTCTTGTGGAGACAATATTCTGACTTCACATTGTGGATAACTTCCATTGTGTGGCATTAAAATTGTGCAAACTGGACAAACTTTAAGCAGATCTAGCAGCTTAAAACTGGACATCCATAAGGTGCTTTGGGCCCATCAGCAACAGAATTATATTCAACCAAAGTCTGTAAACTCATGCCCCAGCATATCCCCTACTCTACCATTACCATCTAGCTTGGAATTCTACCCCAGTTCAATGAAGAATGCAGGAGGGCATGCCAGAAGCTTAAAAATAAGGTGGCAGCCTGGTGAAGCTACAGCACAGGACTATGTGCACACTAAACAGCCAAAAGAAAAAGACAGGGCTAAGTGATCCAACAACAAACATCAGATCTGAGCTGTTCGGACCATATTTGGACCAAGGCTGTAATGAGGGCAGGAGCCAAGCAAAACCCAACTGAGCATTGCTGATCAGGTTATTTCCTTTACAAGTGCTGCTAGGTAACACTTTCAACAACCCTTGTCATCACTGTCTTGCTTTTTTGTACACAGGACATAGCTGGGCTTGACTAGTCTGTGAAACAGCTATCCCAATTTTGGCACAAATCTCTACATGCTTTCATGGAAGATTTAGCAGTGTCGGTAGGGCTGTGTTTGCCAATTGTCAAGTGATCTGTTTGGTATCATCTCTTTGTTTAGATATTAAAGCATATTAATACAACTGAATTGCTTGCTTAGACTGTTCAGAGGGCATTAAGAATCTGGACTCATGTAGGTCAGACCATATAAGGATGGCAGATTTCCTTCCCTAAAGGAAGTTTGAACAAAAATCAACAGCAGGTGGTCACCATTAGGTTAGCTTTTGATTCTAAATTTTATTGAATTCAAATTTCACCATCCAGTGTGACTGCTACTGTCACTGCTTCTTCCCATTTAAATTACAGTGGTTTACACTGAGTCAAGTCTGTGTGCTTCATTGCACATCAGAAGTCCTGCAATTCAGATCTAGGGCAGTTTAATGTCAGTGGAATGAACAACCTGTATTTGTTTTTTCAAATTTGGCTCGAACTTTGATTCAGTCCCCTCATTTGAAGGCTGCATATGTGAACATTTGGATATTTTCTGTAATGCTTACGGAGAACAACATCCAGCTTCGTTCGGCAAGAAGGAACCATTTCCTTCTTTGAAATGGGAATTCTATCACGTCTCCCTTTACGCTTGATCTTTGCAAAATAAGAGAAGACACTTTTAAATGACTGAGAGATTATGAATCAAAGAATGGATAGCATAAATGTAGTAGGCCTGAAGGACCTCTTGATAGATGCTAAAGATCTTAAATCATGTACCAGAATGATGATAAATGAAGTATTATGTCTTCTGATTCCCGAATTAGAAATAATCATATTTTATACTCAAAAGTTGGAGTGCTGAGTACATTTCTAGCTATTGTATCCGATAGTTTTTTATATATGTGAATTTATATCTAGCAACTATAGAATTCCATATACAGAGGGTTTCAATGTCATTCGTTGGTGCACACGATGCGGTGCTGTAACCTTTCTAACGCACATGCGCGCCACCAAAATTCCGAGACCGTTCTGTTGACGCCTTGTCACGAAAGATCAACCGTTTAATATCCGCGACAAGTAATTGCTTGCAGGGGAAATATCGTTATTCCCATTCGATATAAATGTTTGAGAAACAAAATAACAGTTTATGTAACATTCGCTAGATTTGAAAATAAGGGCTTACCCATTTCAGACAAAGATGAGAATTTTGTTTCAAGAGGGCAATGGAATTCTGCTCCCATCACATTTTTAATATTTAAATATTTTGAGTGCAAATGTAGATAGATTCTTGATGAGAAGGGGTTGAAAAGTTATCAGGGATAGGTGGGAATGTTATGTAATCAGATCAACCACTAGCAAGTTGAAAGGCAGAACAGATTGAAAGGATGAGTGGTCTTCCTCTGCTCCTAATTCATATATTTGTACATATGTATATTCTTCATGTAACCCAGGACTGATAGTGTTGGTCAGCACAGTAAATGTGGCACCCTGCTTGTATATTCACATAACAACTGGTTCCTTTATATGTAATACACAATTCTATTAGATTTAAAATAGTGATGGAAAAGGTTCTAAAAGTTGAAGTTCTAAATTGGAGGATGGCCAATTTTGACAGTATTCGGCAAGAACTTTCAAAAGCTGATTGGGGGCAGATGTTCGCAGGTAAAGCGACGGCTGGAAAATGGGAAGCCTTCAGAAAAGATTTACAAGGATGTTGCCAGGGCTGGAGGATTTTAGCTTTGGGGAGAGGCTGAACAGGCTGGGGCTGTTTTCCCTGGAGTATCGGAGGCTGAGGGGTGACTTTATAGAAGTTTACAAAATTATAGAGGCATGGATAGGATAAATAGACAAAGTCTTTTCCCTGGAGTGGGGGAGTCCAGAATTAGAGGGCATAGGTTTAGGGTGAGAGGGGAAAGATATAGAAAGAACCTAAGGGGTAACTTTTTCATGCAGAGATGCTAAAGGAAGTGGTGGAGCTGAAAATGTGTTGTGGAAAAGCACAGCAGGTCAGGCAGCATCCAAGGAGCAGGAGAATCGACGTTTCGGGCATCAGCCCTTCTTCAGGAATGAGGAAAGTGTGTCCAGCAGGCTAAGATAAAAGATAGGGAGGAGGGACTTGGAGGAGGGGCATTGGGAATGCGATAGGTGGAGGGAGGTCAAGGTGAGGGTGATAGGCTGGAGTGGGGTGGGGGCGGAGAGGTCAGGAAGAAGATTGCAGGTTAGGAAGGTGGTGTTGCGTTCGAGAGATTTGACTGAGACAAGGTGGGGGGAGGGGAAATGAGGAAACTGGAGAAATCTGAGTTCATCCCTTATGGTTGGAGGATTCCCAGGTGGAAGATGAGGCGCTCTTCCTCCAACCGTTGTGTTGCCATGGTCTGGCGATGGAGGAGTCCAAGGATCTGCATGTCCTTGGAGTGGGAGGGGGAGTTGAAGTGTTGGGCTATGGGGTGGTTGGGTTGGTTGGTCCGGGTGTCCCAGAGGTGTTCTCTGAAACATTCCGCAAGTAGGTGGCCTGTCTCCCCAATATAGAGGAGGCCACATCGGGTGCAGCGGATGCAATAGATGATGTGTGTGGAGGTGCAGGTGAATTTGTGGCGGATATGGAAGTGTCCCTTGGGGCCTTGGAGGGAGGTAAGGGGGGAGGTGTGGGCGCAAGTTTTGCATTTCTTGCGGGTGCAGGGGAAGGTGCCGGGAGTGGAGGTTGGGTTGGTGGGGGGTGTGTACCTGACGAGGGAGTCACGGAGGGAGTGGTCTTTTCGGAACGCTGATAGGGGAGGGGAGGGAAATATGTCCCTGGTGGTGGGGTCCGTTTGGAGGTGGTGGAAATGATGGCGGATGATACTTTGGACTTGGAGGTTGGTGGGGTGGTAGGTGAGGACCAGTGGGGTTCTGTCCTGGTGGCGGTTGGAGGGGCGGGGCTCAAGGGCGGAGGACGGGAAGTGGAAGAGATGCGGTGGAGGGCATCATCGATTATGTCTGGAGGGAAATTGCGGTCCTTGAAGAAGGAGGCCATCTGGGTGGTACGGTTTTGGAACTGGTCCTCCTGGGAGCAGATGCGGCGGAGACGAAGGAATTCGGAATATGGGATGGCGTTTTTACAGGGGGCACGGTGGGAGGAGGTGTAGTCTAGGTAGCTGTGGGAGTTGGTTGGTCTATAATAAATGTCCGTGTCGATTCGGTCACCCGAGATGGAAATGGAAAGGTCTAGGAAGGGGAGGGAGGAGTCTGAGACGGTCCAGGTGAATTTGAGGTCGGGGTGGAAAGTGTTGGTAAAGTGGATGAACTGTTCAACCTCCTGGTGGGAGCACGAGGCAGCACCGATACAGTCATCGATGTAGCGGAGGAAAAGGTGGGGGTGGGGCCAGTGTAGCTGCGGAAGATGGACTGTTCCATATATCCTACGAAGAGGCAGGCATAGCTGGGGCCCATGCGGGTGCCCATGGCTACTCCTTTGGTTTGGAGGAAGTGGGAGGATTGGAAAGAGAAGTTGTTCAGGGTGAGGACCAGTTCAGTCAGTCGAAGGAGGGTGTCGGTGGAAGGTTACTGGTTGCTACGCCGTGAAAGGAAGAAGTGGAGGGCTTTAAGTCCTTTGTGATGGGGGATGGAGGTGTACAGGGACTGGATGTCCATGGTGAAGATAAGGCATTAGGGACCGGGGAAGCAAAAATCATGGAGGAGGTGGAGGGCGTGGGTGGTGTCTCGAACGTAGGTGGGGAGTTCTTTGACTAAGGGGGACAGGACCGTGTCGAGGTATGCAGAGATGGGTTCGGTGGGGTAGGAGCAGGCTGAGACAATGGGACGGCCGGGGCAGTCAGGTTTGTGGATTTTGGGCAGGAGGTAGAAACGGGCGGTGCGGGGTTGTGGGACTATGAGGTTGGAGGCAGTGGTTGGGAGATCCCCTGAGGTGATGAGGTTCTGGATGGTCTGGGAGATGATGGTTTGGTGGTGGGAGGTGGGGTCATGGTCAAGGGGGCAGTAGGAGGAGGTGTCTGCGAACTGGCATCATCTCCCAGACCATCCAGAAATCATCCTCTCCCAGACCATCCAGAACGTTTCAGAGAACACCTCTGGGATACCCGGACCAACCAACCCAACCACCCCGTAGCCCAACACTTCAACTCCCCCTCCCACTCCACCAAGGACTTGCAGGTCCTTGGACTCCTCCATCGCCAGACCATGGCAACACGACGGTTGGAGGAAGAGCGCCTTATCTTCTGCCTGGGAACCCTCCAACCATAAGGGATGAACTCAGATTTCTCCAGTTTCCTCATTTCCCCTCCCCCCACCTTGTCTCAGTCAAATCTCTCGAACTCAGCACCGCCTTCCTAACCTGCAATCTTCTTCCTGACCTCTCCGCCCCCACCCCACTCCAGCCTATCACCCTCACCTTGACCTCCCTCCACCTAACGCATTCCCAACGCCCCTCCCCCAAGTCCCTCCTCCCTACCTTTTACCTTAGCCTGCTGGACACACTTTCCTCATTCCTGAAGAAGGGCTGATGCCCAAAACGTTGATTCTCCTGCTCCTTGGATGCTGCCTGACCTGCTGCGCTTTTCCAGCAACACATTTTCAGCTCTGATCTCCAGCATCTGCAGTCCTCACTTTCTCCTCAAAGGAAGTGGTGGAGGCTTGTACAATTGCAACATTTAAAAGGCATTTGAATGGATATATGAATAGGAAGGGTTTGGAGGGATATGGGCTGGGTGCTGGCAGGTGAGACTAGATTGGGTTGAGATATTGGTCAGCATGGACGGGTTGGACCGAAGAGTCTGTTTCCATGCTGTACATATTTCTATGACTTGATGATTGTATGACACAAAGGGAGGGGGTTTGTGATTAGATCTTTATTTGCCCAAGGCAAGCAGTTTCCTCATATTGTGGTGGCAAAGACCTGAGGTGGTCAAATTTGAAGAATATATCGATTTACGAATGATGGTACTGCAACGGTATTCTAACCCATTTAACCCACTCTAGTCGCCCTCTTTACGCTGCAAAGTCTGACTCTTAACTCCAAGTAAGTAATGTTTGGGCATCTTAATGACCCTCATTACATTATCATTCCTCTGTATATTTGACGCCAATGGGTCATGAGGCATCCACATCCGTGATATATCTTTCTTGTACTTTCTCTTTTGCGAAGCAACATGTTAACTCAGCACGTGGCGAAGTCCCTCTCTCGAGTGCGCGTGTGCATTGGATGGTTTGGGGGGGAGGTGGTGTTAAAGGCGCATGCTCAGTTCTCATTGGTGACGTGAAGGCGAGAACATGATTGCGACTGGCATTTGTCTTTTGAAGGGTGAGGAAAGTGAGAGCCCGATCCATGGAACGGTCACCTTCGAATGGGATGTAAGCGTTGTGTAAATAGTAATAAAGTGTAGTAAACGTTGCTGGCCTCAAATGCATTCTAGAGAAAAAAATTGTCAGGGTGGGGCGCCATGAGGTACAGTTAATGTTACATAAACTCTCATTTTGTTTCTCAAACATTTATATAGAATGGGAATAACGATATTTCGTTGCGAGCTATTACTTGTCGCGGATATTAAAAGGTTGATCTTTAGTGACCGGGCGTCGATATTAACGGTCTTGGAATTTTAGTGGTGCGCATGTGCGGTAGAAGGGTGACAGCTCGTGTGCACCAACGAATGACGTTGCATTGTTCTGCTCATGGAATTCTGCTGTTGTTCTCCATTTAATTGTGAAGTCAACTACACATTTTCTGACATTATATTCTACCTGCCGGATGTTTGTCCGTTCACTCAACTATCTGTCTGGAACCTGTACACTCTTCAAAATAAACATTCTCACCTATCTCCGGTGGGAACCTGAGCTATGGATCAGATGATGGAGTAGGTCATGAGCAGCCAGATACAGCATGCAGAGAGTCTGTGAGCAGGTATAGGCTCTTGATAGGGCAAGGGGCAGTCAGTGTCATGGCTTGAAGTGTGTCTATCTTAATGCAAGAAGTATCAGGAAGAAGGGTGACAAACTTAGAGCATTGGAACTATGATGTTGGGGCCATTACAGAGACTTGGATATCACAGGGGCAGGAACGGTTGTTAGATGTTCCAGGGTTTAGATGTTTCGGAAGGAATAGGGGTGCATGTAAAAGCTGGAGGACTGACACTGCTAATCAGGGATAGTATCACAGCTGCAGAAAAGGAGGGTTTGTCTACAGAGTCAGTATGGGTGGAAGTCAGAAACAGGAGAGGAGCAGTCACTTTATTGGGAGTTTTCTACAGCTCCCCAAATAGCAACAGAGACAAGAAGGACCGATTGGGAAGCAGATTTTGGCAAGGTACCGACGTAACAAGGTTGTTGTCATGGGTGACTTTAACTTCCTGAATACTGATTGGAACTTCCTTTAGTTCAAATAGTTCGGATGGAGCTGCTTTTGTCAGATGTGTCAGGAAGGGTTCCTGACTCAATATGCAGATAGGTTGACTAGTGGGGAGGCCAGATTAGATTTGGTGCTTGGTATCAGATTTCTAGATGGGAGAGCATTTCGGTGATAGTGATCACAACTCCTTTGCCTCTGCTATAATCATGGACAGAGATGGGAGGAGACAGTATGGGAAAGTATTTAGGGGTGGCACAGTGGTTAGCACTGCTGCCTCACAGCACCAGGGTCCCAAGTTCAATTCCAGTCTTGGGCGACTGACTGTGTGGAGTTTGCACATTCTCCCCATTTCTGCGTGGGTTTCCTCCAAGTGCTCTGTTTCCTCCCACAGTCTAAAGATGTGCAGGTCAGGTGAGTTGGCCATGTTAAATTGCCCGTAGTGTTAGGTGCATTAGTCAGAGGGAAATGGGTCTTGGTGGGTTACTCTTCGGAGGGTCGGTGTGGACTGGTAGGGCCGAAAGGCCTGTTTCCACACTGTAGGGAATCTAATCTAATTGGAGGAGGGGGAATTACAATGGTATTAGGCAGGAACTGGGGACCCTAAATTGGGAACAGATATTTTCATGGAGGCTCTTGAGAGAGCCATTGCTGAAAAAGCTTTAGCATGTAGGATTAAGGAAGACCCTAAGGCATTCTATGCGAGGATGGCCAGAGTGAGGGTAGGGCTAATCAGGGATAGTGGAGGAAACTTGCCCCGGGAGTTGGAAGAAGTAAGGGAAGTCCTTAATAAATTCTTTGCTTCAGTATTCACTACAGAGAGGGACCTTGACATTTCTGAGGACAGCCTGTAACAGACTGATGTGCCCAAAAGGGTTGTTGTTAAGAAGGAGGATTGGCTGAAATCTTTGAAATTCATGAAGATAGGTAAGCCCCCTGGGCTAGACCGTATATACCCAAGGTTACTACAGGAAGCGAGGGAAGAGATTGCCGGGTATTTGGTGATGATCTTTGCATCCTCACTGTCCACTGGAGTATTCAAGTATTCCCGTACTCAAAAAAGAGAATAGGGATCATCCTGGAAGTTACAGACCAGTCAGTCTCACATCTCTTGTGGACAAAGTATCAGAGAGTATCAGAGAGGATTCTGAGAGACAAGATTTGTGATTACTTGGAAAACCATAGTTTGATTAGAGATAGTCAGCATAGGTTTGTGAGGGGCAGGTCATGCCTCACAAACCTTATTGAATTCTTTGAGGATGTGACCAAACAGTGATGGAGGTAGAGCAGTGGATGTAGTGTACATGGATTTTAGCAAGGCGTTTAACAAGGTTCTCCATGGGAGGCTCATTCAGAAAGTAAGGAGGCATGGAATACAGGGAAATCTGGCTGTCTGGATACAGAATTGGTGGTACTAAAGTCAAGGACTGTTCATGTGTACACAAAGGGTCAGTTGATGATGGATATCAGCCTCTGTGGAGTTACTTCATTGGTCATAGAGGTAAAGCATGATCCTAAAGAAACCTGCTTGCAACAATTGTGTTTGAGTTATGGTAAGCATTTCTTACATCATGCCTTTGTTTAGGAAGCTTGACTCATTCGACCCTACCATTGAGGACTGGGCCCAATATGTGGAAAAAATGTATTATTGTTTCCAGATGAACAACACTGTGGCAGACGAAATGCAGTGAGTAATTCTCCTGACAGTGTGGAGCTGCAGCTTCTTCTTTATTAGAAGCCTTACTTTCCCTGAGACACCAGAAGATTTGACAACATAGTTAAGGAATATTTCAATCCTAAGCCGCCTCTAATTCTGAAACGCTGTCGTTTTTACTTGGCAACCCGAGGATCACGGGAATCAGTATCATGATTTTTGACTAGGTTAAGACAAGTGGCAGAAAAGCCTGTGACTTTGTTTTAACTCTTAATTAGATGCTTAAAGACTTTTGATATGCAAAAATGCCTACTTGCTGGAACTCTACTGGTCTTCAAACAGGCGAAAGTGAGGACTGCAGATACTGGAGATCAGAGTAAAGATTAGAGTGGTGCTGGAAAAGCACAGCACGTCAGGGAGCATTCAAAGAGCAGGAGAATCGACGTTTCGAGCAGGAGCCCTTCATCAGGAATGAGGCCTGCTCTTTCCCCATAACTTTTGATTCCCTTAATGATCAGGAATCTGTCTATCCCTGCTTTAAATATGTAAAAGGGTTCTGCATCCACAGCTTTCTGTGGCCTGCTCTGACCTAACTTCTGAACAATAAAATGTCTCCTAATCTCTGTCTTGAATTGAGACTTAATTTTAAGACTAACTATGCTGTCCTCAGCAGTTACCAGGTAAAATCCTCGATATTTTTGCCACTTCTATTTTGGAACCAGGTGTTCAACTTCTATGTATATAGTATATATTTTTTTAAAAATCCAAGACTTCATAGCCTCTTGTGCTTATCCTGTGGATATTCTTTTTCAACAATAAGTTACTGACTCTTCTGTATCTTGTCTGGAACTTTTTGCTGTCATGTAGCCTGAATTTTTCCATAGTTCAAAATAATGATCAATCATCATATATTTGTTGACTATGAATGTAAATTACAGTGACACTTGATCACTTTGATTACATAATAATGTTATGTAAATTGCTTCTTGGGCATTGGTCTTTCTCAAAAATCCAATGATGTTTCCATTACCATGAAGAATGCTCACTAAGGAGAAAATTCCCAGAAAACGTGAGGATAGGTTGCAGGGTTGGACGTTGTGTAATAAGGATTTGGTTGTAGAAATGAAGGATACAGATGGTAGGTGTCACAATTTGAGGTGAAGTGAGATGTGAAGCCAAGGTGCTATGCTTAAGGTTAGCCCTGTACCTTTAGGGAAATAAATGGGAAGTGAGTTTTGAATTGTCCATGGGACAAAATTGTGTGGTTCAGGTCATGGGAGATCTGGAAACAGTAAGAAAAATTGGATATTAAGGATAGAGATTAATGGAAAAGAAATTATGGGATAGTTGCAAATATCTGTGGAATTAGGAAGCAGAATTGAAAGACTCGTGCCATACCACCACTTGATAGGCATATCTGAAGACTGTATTTAGACAGTTTAAAAATTTGCCAATCAACATAATGTTGACATGGATTTTAATTCTAAGTGTTCCTTGAGACAGAATTAATTCTACATCTTGATATCAGAAGCATAACTGAAAACGTGATGTGATTATAGTTATAGACAGGAAAAGTGAGTTTAGGATCTGTTGATTGTACCCACAATCACTGATGTGAAGCCTAAATGATGTTATGTCCAGATCTTGTTAACATTTGATTGACAGTCTACACAGCTGATCTCATTGGGCATGCCTCCCACTTTTTTTACATTAGATTATTTGTAGGACTTCCCAATGGCAATTTAAAATGCACCTTTTAAACAAAACCTAGGTTGATTTGCTGAAGACATTAATTAATGTTGAAAATAAGACTGAAGGATGTAAGTTGGTTCTTTTGACAGTTCCAAAGAGGTTTTATTTCAGAGTGTGAAGACATATTTTTGTCTGTCGTTGCTAAAAGGATTGAGTTTAAAAGCAGGGTAGTTATGTTGCAGCTGTGTAGGGTGCTGGTGGGGCCATACTTAGAGTACTGCGTGCAATTTTGGTTTCATTACTTGAGAAAGGATATACTCGCACTAGAGGGGATGCAGAGGAAGTTCACCAGGTTGATTTTGGAGTTGAGGGAGTTAGCTTATTTCAAGAGACTGAGTAGACTGAGATTATATTCATTAGAATTTAGAAGAATGAGGGGATATCTTATAGAAACATATAAAATTACGAAGGAAATAGATAAGATAGAAGTAGATAGGATGTTTCCACTGGCGGGTGAAATTAGGACAAGAGGGCATAGCCTCAATATTAGGGGGAGATGATTTAGGACCGAATTGAGAAAGAACTTCTTCACGCAGAGGGCTATGAATCTGTGGAATTCCATGCCCAGTGAAATGGTTGAGGCTTCCTCATTAAATGTTTTTAAAGCTATGATATTTCCTTTTCTGTTCAAAAAATTAAGGGTTATGGTGGGAGGGTTGGTCAGTGGAGCTGAGGCCACAAAAAGGTCAGCCATAATCTTATAGAATGGTGGAGTGGGCTCGAAGGACAAGATGGCATACTCCTGTTCTTGTTTCTTATGTTCTTATATTGGTATATTTAATGGAAACCAAGTACACCAAAAATAAATTGCAGCGTTGATGAGAAATGGTACTGTAAATTAGCCCTTGGATTGTCAGTACCAAGAATTGGATTCTGTACAGGAAAAGCTTAATTGATGTACTTTGAAGAGTGAGAGTGAAAGCTGACCTTTGTCTCTCCATTTTTCTGTATTACAAGAAGCAACCATATTTCTAACTAAACCATTTCTAATAACCATATTTCTAACTACTCACTTTAACAGTATATATCCCTCACTTGAATGATTAGACTTTCATGAAGATTCATGTTTAATTATATGAACCTGGATTTTTTTTTTAATCTTGTAGGAAACTGAAGAAGTGTTTGTACAAGGGACTATTGAGGGATTGAAACCTGGAAAACATGGACTTTATGTTTGTTCTTTGGGCAACGTTACTAATGGTGCGTACTATACAGGCTCTGCTGTTTCCAAATAATCAATAGTTTTAATATCTATCAGCTAATATGCTAATTCATGCAAGTTAAGTAAATGTGAACAGTTCTCAGTTTTCATTGTTATAGAAATGGTGAAAGGTCGTCTTCAGGGGTTCTGAGAAAATGAAATGCTTCTAGGGAGAGATGCTACAATTGGAAATAATAAATCTATTTGCAGTTTTCAATGCTAAGGTGCTCTTGCAGTCCTTTGCATTTCTTAATTATAGAATTTTTTGGAGGAGATGTGTGCAGAGGTGGAATTAGCCTGGATTACTTAATCATTAATTACCATTAGACATTGTGGTTTATATAGGTAAAAACATATCTCTTGTCCTGTTTTATCTTCTTGAGCAAATATTGTGTTTGCATTTCTTTTCTCGACATACATCTGAGGTGAAGATTTTTGAACATCTTATTGGGTTTTTAGTTCTTCACAGTAAATGGCATAAAATACATTCCAGAAACAATGGGAAACCACGGGTCGAGAGATAATGAAATCAGTTTGTTCATTTTATTTCTTCTCACACAGCTTTTTCCCTTTTGGAGTATGGTGGGGAAGTGTTGTAAGAATTAGCAGATTATCTGTCTGTTTAGAATTAGAATTAAATTTATTATCATGGGTTCTCATGTTACATAAGAGCAGGAGTACAGTAAAAAGTGTACAATGTCAGCAATACACTGTGCTATCTTAGGTACAAGAAAAAATAAAGAGAAAGATTACATTAGATTATAGATATACATAGTATGAGTTAGAAAAATAAGAAATAAAGCTAAAAAGACAAACATTACAGACTTTTTCTAACGGCTTCCACATGGTCTGCTCGAGCTCTTGAGTGCTCTGTTGTCAATAAATCCTAGAATGGAGCTTGAACTCAGTGCTTCTCGTTTGGAGGCAGGTGCACTACAAAGTGAGATATACAGTCATCGAAGAAACAATACTGGAGAAATTAATTTGAATTTGTAGCAATAAGTCTCCTGGATCTGATGACCTTCATGCTAAGGTTTTAAAAAGGGGTAGCTTCAGAAATAAGAGGCATTGGTTATAATCTTCCAATATTCTAAATCTTGTAGAGCATTTCTCAAGGACTAGACGATAGCAAACACAATCCTGCTAATTAAGAAAGAATAAAGAGATAAAATTGGAAAGTAGGCTAATTAGTCCAATATCAGATGTAGGAAGAGCGCTAGAATTTTTAAAAATTTCTTTCACTTGGTATTATCTTTGCTGTATAGGTTACGGTTTGTTGCTCATCTCTGAATGCCCTTAAGAAGGTGTTAAGTACTTTGCTGAAACATTGCAGTGCATCTGGTTTAGGTGCATACACTGTGCCTTCAGGAAGGGAGTTCCAAGATTTTGATCCACAGATAGTGATGGAATGATGACGTAGTTCTGGTCATGATAAGTAGATTTACTGAGAACCAACAAAGCAGCCAATGCAGATGGAATAACTGCTGAACTACAGCAGAGAAGCACTCTTGGTCTGAATACTTGCCCTCATCTCCCTTGTCTGGACGGAGGAGTGCTTGCTCATGGATCTCTGAGACACTTTGATTATGACCATCCTTAAGTAAAGAAGTATGACCAAACAACAGAGGGGTCTACCTGCTGTCTGCCACAGGGTAGGTCACCTAATGGGCCTCTCATTTTATGTTTAATCTAACATACTCCAATAGCTTGCTTCTGTTGTGTGGCACTATCCCCTGATTCCATTGGGATTTACAGTGAACCACCGGTTTGGATGTCTCCTTTCAGTGAGACCAGACATTGATTTTGAAACTTAACATCATTGCCAGTGTGCCAGTCTTTCACCATCTGAGGAACAGACAATTTGATGGTAAAGACGTTGAACCCAGCACCAGGCTCATAGGTTACAAGGCAGTTGTGCTACCTGACCTGTAAGTGTTGGAAATGTATAACAGGCATCTCAAATCCCAGACAAAATGTCACCAGTGATGTTTCTACAAAATCTTGCAAATCCAATGTCTCTGGCATCAAGGTACCAGTTAGTCAGTCAGCTGCATTGGAAAGGCATGGGCCGAAGTCAGGGCGACAGCAGCAGGACGAAAATGGGCTGGACCCAGAGCGACAGCAGCAGGGTGAGCACGGGTCGTAGTCCTGGTGGCAGCAGAGTTAGTCTGGGTGGAGGCCAGCGAGTAGAGGTAGTATTGCCTCATGTTCTGCAGCCAGCAGGCATGGACTTATGTTGGAAAGTACTAGAATTTCCAAAACTTAGTACTTTATATTCTATCTTTATCATTTTGAACTTTTAAACTGTGTTCCCATGCTTAACATTTTTTCTTACTCTGTAACACTTAAAGTATCGGTACCTAAGTTGGTACTGAAAGGCGACATTACACTTTTTTTCACTGCACTCGTTGAGTGCATATGACAATAAAGGCTATTTTATTCGTTCAAATCATCTGCACACATGACGTAAGACTTTCAAAACAGATTCTCTTCTCTGAACTTCATGACAGCAAATGATTTTCAGGAAGGCAGAGAAAATCATGTAAAGGGTGTCCTCAAAGTTTCTGTGAATAAGTGCAATATCTCTACCACCTTATGAGAATTTCTTACCCTTGGCTGACCAAATTGGAAAAACAGTATCAGTGAAGGTGCCAACAATCTTAGACATCTCTGATGGTTGGAAACCAACAATTAAGAGTGGAAGGAGTGTGAGAAAACTCACTTGGGGCAGAATGTGTGGATCTAGCATTATATTATTTTGTAATCTCAGGACCCAAAACTCCAGAGTGGAAGATAGCCATCTTCGGACTCAGGGACTGCCTATGAAGAAGCTGTAGATGTTAAGAGGTGTGGAGTTGAGTTGCTTGCCAAAGACTTTCCAGCCTCTGACCTGTACTTCTCATCATAATACTTATGTGGCTGGCCCAATTCAGTTTCTGGTCAGTGATGTCATGACCAAGTCTGGAGGGGTGAATTGGTTCCCGCTTTGTGTAATCTTGATCTTTTTAGTGTGCAGCTATATCACACTTCAATTAAAACATAGTACAAGTCAAATTAAGGAACCAATTAAAATGTTTCCAGATTGAAAGAGGAATTTTATTACTTAATAAACCCATGAATAAAAGATGTAATATCAAACACAATTACCGTGATAAAGTTTAAAAAAGAGAGGGAGTCTGATTCAGTAGAAAGATTAAGCTTGAAAAGGTTGCTAGTGTCTTGAGTTGTTATGTTAAAACTGAGACCACAACAGTATAACTTGTGTCATCAGCAATAAGAGTATTTACAGAATCCTTGAGGTCTTCAAGTCGTAGAGATGTACAGCGTGGAAACAGACCCTTCGGTCCAACCTGTCCATGCCGACCAGATATCCCAACCCAATCTAGTCCCACTGCCAGCACCCGGCCCATATCCCTCCAAACCCTTCCTATTCATATACCCATCTAAATGCCTCTTAAATGTTGCAATTACACCAGCCTCCACACATCCTCTGGCAGCTCATTCCATACATGTACCACCTTCTGAGTGAAAAAGTTGCCCCTTAGGTCTCTTTTATATCTTTTCCCTCTCACTCTAAGCCTATGCCCTCTAGTTCTGGACTCCCCGACCCCAGTGAAAAGACTTTGTCTATTTACTCTATCCATGCCCCTCATAATTTTGTAAACCTCTATAAGGTCATCTCTCAGCCTCTGACGCTCCAGGGTAAACAGCCCCAGCCTGTTCAGCCTCTCCCTAATAGCTCAAATCCTCCAACCCTGGCAACGTCCTTGTAAATCTTTTCTGAACTCTTTCAAGTTTCACAACATCCTTCCGATAGGAAGAAGACCAGAATTGCATGCAAATATTCCAACAGTGGCCTATGACTCACGTCTTTGTTCGTCTTATGCATTGCCTTAATGAGCTTGGCGTAACCTTTTCAGGTGGCAACCTTAAATCAGTGTTTTCTCTTTTTTTTAAACTATTTTAGTCCATGAAATGTTCCAGGTATTAAAATCAGATGACGGAAATTTAAAATTGATCCATATTTTAACACTACCATGACAATTGTAACTCCCAAGATTTTGCTAGTGAGGTATTCAGTAATGTGAATGCCATTGAGTGTATAGGTGAGACGATAGTTATTGTCTGTCACTTGTCTGGTGCAAATGTTACTTGCCACTTATTAGCTAAGCTCAATGCTTTTGAGATCTTGTTGCATTTAGAGGTGGGATGCTTCAGTGTCTGTGTCTAGGGTGCCGTGATTTAGTGCTGAACATTATGCATCATCGGTGAGCATTTGCAGTTCTGAGTTATCATGAAGGTAAGGTTATTGAAGAAACAGCTGAGTCCAGGACACTCCACTGAGAAAGTCCTGCTGCAATATTCTGTTTTGATGTCAAGAACAGTTAATCTCGTCTTCCTTCTTGAATTCAGCTCTTTTATCCATGATTAGACCACGACTGTAATTGGATCTGGAACTGAGTAATCTCGAAGAAACCCAAACTGAGTTTGAGTTCTGAGAAAAATGTGCCAGGGTATTTTAATGTAAACATGAATTTATGGAAGGAAAATGGTCTTTAACTAATCTGTCAGAATCTTGAGGATCTAACTTAAAATATCAAAAATAGAAAGCCATGAGTATGAATATTTTTGGATTTTCAAGATGATTGTAATAAGGTACCACACAAGAGTTTATAATGATGAGAAATTTATTCATCCTGAGACTGGTGAGCCTTTGGAAGTTTTTGCCGCAGAAAAGGGTTGAGGCCAAAACATTGAATGTTTTCAAGAAGGAATACAATACAGTTCATGGAGCAAAAGGCGTCAAAGGACATGGGGAGAAGCGGGAATAAGGTACTGAGTTGGATGATCAATCATGATTATACTGGATGACAGAACAGGCTTGAAAGGCTGAATGGTCTAGAATTGGGGATAGTATATCAGCATTAATCGAATATTGATAGATGGAAAGCAGAGGATAGAATTACAGGATGCATTTTGAGTTAGTAAATTGGTTTGTAAGAATTGGGGTTGAGGCCTTACCTAGATTAAATTAGATTCCCTACAGTGTGGAACAGGCCCTTCGGCCCCAACACATCCACACTGATCCTCCAAAGAGTAACCCACCCAGACCCATTTCCCTCTCACTAATGCACCTAACACTGTGGGAAATTTAGCATTTCCAATTCACCTAACATGCTCATCTTTGGACTATGGGAGGAAACCCATGCAGACACGGGGAGAAAGTGCAACCTCCACACAGACAGTTGTCCGAGGCTGGAATTGAACCTGGGTCCCAGGCACTACGAGGTAGCAGTGCTAACCACTAAGCCACCATACCGTACCTACTTGTGATATGCACTAATGAGTTAGATCAGTGAGTATCCCAAGTTTGCTGAAAGAGTACATCTCAGTGAGCATGTAAGGGGCGAGAGGAGAATGCAAATGTTGCTGAATGGTGCAGACAAGTTGGATAAATCAGCAAGAAAACTAAGAAAACTGCAAAGGATCTACTTTGCTAGGTAACATCATCAGTGAGACTCCAGTGAAGTGCTTGTGTTCTGTCCCGATTTCTATTTGTGTTTTGCTCTGTTAAGGTGGGTGATATCATTTCAGGTTCAGAACTGATGATGTTACCAAGCATGGTGACGAAGCATCTGAAAATAAATCTTCCAGCTCAGCGAATAAAGTTACAACCTGACCCTCCACGTTATTGAAATGCCCAAGTTCAATTTGCATGCATCAATGGTTACTGGAAATTGACTTTGACCAGCATCTGACCCCTAATCACATTCACTCTGTACGCAAAACAAATGAATGAACTAATGATTTCAAATTAAGTGTAGCTGTATTTTGCAAACGGCTCATATCTTTGTTGCGAAAATATCCGAGCATTCAGCAAATCCAAATCTCATGCTTTTACCCATCAAACTGACAATGATTCTGCCCATCCTGGGTTTTATCTCTGCCTTTTTCTAGCAGCAGTTCACATCTAGTGAACCAGTGTAGAGAACATAACTGAGCATTCCAAACGAATTAATTACTGTGGTAATATCCCTGTACTGTGTGCAGATTGTGTATGTGACTTATGGTTCTGCAACAGCAATGCCCTCCCAGCCCTTGAACTGTACTAAGGACTAGCCCCTACCAGTTCCCAACATGGCCATTTGGTTATATGAGATTAGATTAGATTCCTTACAGTGTGGAAACAGGCCTTTCGGCCCAACCAGACCATACCGACCCTCCAAAGAGTAACCCACCCAAAACTATTTCCCTCCTAACACTAACATTAGTGGACAATTTAGCATGACCAATTCATCTAACGTGCACACCTTTGGATTGTGGGAGGGAACCCATGCAGACAGTTGCCCAAGGCTGGAATCGAACCTGGGACCCTGGTGCTGTGAGGCAGCAGTGCTAACCACTGAGCCACCGTGCCACTGTTCCCAGTTGAAGTGGGAATTGACACAAGGCACACAGATACAAGGTGGCCGCTGAGCCATAAGTTGGTCACTTAGCACACAAGTTGGCCGCTGAGCCATTACATGGAAAAGTACAGAAGGCATATGCAAGATACTGCCGGAGGCCAACAGGATACCAGCACAATAGACGCAGAACATAGATGATTAGTTTAAGGCAGGTGGGGGAGAGAATACACATCAATAATGTCTACTGCCCGCCAAAGTGTCTGAGTCCAGCCACCACCTTCAATAGAAATGTTAACTACCTGTATACAAGTGTTAATACTTCAGATCTGCAGTAATGGAAAACGATCTTCCTTCTCAGGAAGAACGATCACAACCAATTACAGCAGGAATGGACTTGCGCGTAGCTGCTGAAACTGATAATGACTCTGAAATGTTTTCTGTAAACAAACCATGCTGTACAAACAAAGACTCCATACTTGAACTTGTATACCATGAAATGTATAAAATATCATGACGTGCTCACAGAGAGAAGGCTCACAGCTGACAGCCATGCTGACGGATGCCCCTTTCTCCCCAGAGCTCTGGTTTTTTTGTACAATAAACTCTGTCGTTGAATTCCGATTCTCACTCCGAGACTGGTGATTTTCCCCATAAAACATTAATGTCAGTGAATTTGTTGCCCAAGCAGCTGGTTCATGCTGCAAGTATTAGATTGACTTTTCAGTGTGCTTTTCATCCAGAATGTCTGTTTTCCCCCTTCCCAGATAGATCCTTACAGTCAAGCAGCCTGTCTGAATTTCTGCACAAAAGAACACCTCGGTGCAACCTTAGAACTGGTGTGTTGCAAGGCATGGATGCTTAAAGCATGTTGGTAGGTGCTAAGTAAGTGAGAGTTAAGAGAGCAAGCAGGCACCCTGAGATGACGTCTACTCCAGTCTGTGAACTGGGTGCCTGACCCTCTGTGTGAAGTGTCACTGCTGCAACCTTTCAGTGTGCCCAAAAATGCAAGTCTGTGCTTCCAAAGCAGGTTTCAAGTGTATCCAAGAGGTGCCGATACTGAAAGTGATGAGTTGGCAGATGCGAGTGTCCCTGGACTTAGGGTCTGTGCAGCTGGTGTTTGTGGATCGTGAAGTTCAGTTTGACCAAATGCAGCATGGAACTCTTTCAGAGTTGAATCTGCCAGGTACCTGCTTTGATTTCCATGTCGAGGTTTCTCAATGTCTAACTTGTTAGGTGAGTTTGGAAAGATCGGTGGAGATGAATGAGATGAGTTGAGCTGTCAATGAAGCATTTTACAGCTTGTCTCCTTTACAAATATTCGAAGCAAGGAACAAGGGTAGGCCACTCTGCTCTTCGAGCCTGCTCTGCCATTCAGTGAAATCATGGGTGGTATGAGGTGGCACAGTGGTTAGCACTGCTGCCTCACAGTGCCAGAGACCCAGGTTTTATTCTAGCCTTGGGTGACTCTCTGTGTGGAGTTTGCACATGCTCCCTATGTCTTGGTTTTCCTCCCTCCGTTCAAATGTGCAAGTTAGGTGGCCGTGCTAAATTGCTCCTAGTATCGAGGGATGTGGGGGCTAGATGGGGTAATCATGGGAAATGTGGGGTTATAGGAATGGGGATGGAGTGCGCGGGGAGGATGGGTCTGGCTGGGATGCTGTTAGGAGGGTTGGTGTGGACTAGATGAGCCAAATGGTCTGTTCCCACTCTAGGAATTCTGTGATCATGGCTGATCTGGTTTAAATCTCAATTCTACATTCTTGCACACCCTTGATAATCTCTCCTTGGTAATCAGGAATCTATCAACCTCTGCCTTGAAAATATTTAAATATATTGCATTCACTGCCTTTGGAGAAAGGGAATTCCAAAGACCTGCAATACCGAGAGATTTTGATTTCCTCACCTCTGTTTTAAATGGGTAACCTCTTATTTTCAAACTGTGATCTCTAGTTCTGGATTCTCCCTTTAGAGGAAACATCTTTTCCATACTCACCTGGTTGCGTCTTCTCAGGATCTTATATGTTTCACTTACGTAATTTCTGACTCTTCAGAATTCCAGAGAATACAATTTTAGCCTGTCTCGCCTTTCGTCATGGGGCAGTCTGCTCATTCCAGCTTTTGGTCTAGTCAACTTTTTCTGAACTGCTCCTAGTGCCTTCCAGTGGCCAGTGCTGTACACAGTACTCCAGATGTACCTTAATTGGCAACTTGCTGCTGCTGAGTGAGAAACCCAATACAGCACTTCTGAAAAGCATAAAAGATGGCACAAGTGGCTCAAGTGTCAAGCCTCACTAGAATTCTTATCTGCTTCTCCCACAGATTTCACCACACTCAATGTTGCTCAGACCCCAATAAGATTCAGTCCTTTATTTCAGATTTCCGGAATGGGCCAGTTGTTCTTTAACTCTCTTTACTTCCAAAGCAAAAAAGTTTAAATCTTGGCTCAATATTTCATCTGCATATTTTTAAAGGGAAAAGAAAAAACAAGTTGGAAAGCTAAGTAGAATGTTGCTTAATTATGATCTGTGTAAGTTTTGATGCATAACTAAAACCCATGGTTTACCTTTCTCATTAGTATTGAAAACGCTGTGATAGGTTTTATAAATGGACACAATTCTTTTTATTTGTGGGACGAGGGCATCACTGATTAGACTAGCATTTATTGCTTGTCTCTAATTTGCCCAGAGGGCAGTTAAGAATCAATGACACTGCTGCGAGTCAGAATCACATGTAGGCGATATTAGTGAAGGATGGCAGCTTCCTTCTTTAAAGGACATTAGTGAACCAAATGTTTTTTCTAACAATTAACAATGGATTCATGGTCCTCATTAGACTCTTGATTCCAGATTTGTATCAAATTTAAATTTCACCATCTCCCATGTGGATTTGAACTCCCAGAACATGACTTGGGTCACTGGATTATTAGTGCAGCAATAAAACTACTATAGCCTCCCCTAAAGTATCACTTTGGGTACTCTAGCCTCTTCTGAAATCATGTATGATGGGAGAGCTAATTCATAACATTTAGTCTTTTGTGCTCCAACTTCTCCAACCTCTCTGTGCCATTCCCTCTGCCACTTCAGCTTCTTCTGTAAAATTGTTCAAATTTGCTTTTGGTCATATTTCCCAATCTTTCTTCCACTATTCCTCAATCTCCCTATGTGAAATATTTGGGTATTTTAAGGGTGAAAATTATTTATTAATCCTGAAGATTCCATTTTTGTTTCTCTTTCATTTCCTTCTCTCATACATTTTGAATATACTTCTTGGAGATGCCTCCATTCTGATCGCCTACATGTATGGGAGTATCTGTGTAGCTTCTTTAATTTGGTTATTTAAAACTTATAGTGGTGTTGGTATTGCATATTTTCCATTTGTTCTCTGCATCTTTCCTCTATGGGATCAAAAAAACATAAATTGCCAGAAAACAGGTGATGAACCAAGGTCAAAAGACATGTTTAGTAATTTTCTGTTATTTACAGAACTAAATACAAAGTAACTCCAATGCAAATTATTTGTTTTAGGGTACATGAGTTCGGGCATTCATTATAACCCCTGCAACAAAAAACATGGTGGACCAGAAGATGCAGACAGGTGAGGTATTTCTTGCATTAAGATGCTTTATTTAGTTTCTAAGTAGAGTCCTGAGTAGATCAATTTGTGCTTCAGATATTTAAAGTTTAAACATATAGGCCACCTATGTTTGTGTTTTTGATAAATCTTTTTGTAACTTTGAGTAAAGTTCTTAAACTTCAAATATACCACAGAGTCACAGAGTTATACAGCATGGAAACAAACACTTCGGTCCAAGCAGATATCTTAAGCTGATCTTGTCCCATCGGCCAACATTTGGCCCATATCCTTCTAAACCTTTCCTATTCATGTACCCATCCAAACGCTCTTTAAATATTTAATTTCAACTACCTCCACCACCTCCTCTGTCAGCTTGTTCCATACACATTGGAGTTACTTTGTATTTAGTTCTGTCAATAACAGAAAATTACTAAACATGTCTTTTGACCTTGGATCATCACTTGTTTTCTGGCAATTTATGTTTTTTTGATCCCATAGAGGAAAGATGCAGAGAACAAATGGAAAATATGCAATACCAACACCACTATAAGTTTTAAATAACCAAATTAAAGAAGCTACATAGACACTCTCATACATGTAGACGATCAGAATGGAGGCATCTCCAAGAAGTACATTCAAAATGTATGAGAAAAGCTGTCCCTTGGATCCCTTTTAAACGTTTCCCCTCTCTCCTTAAACCTATGCCCTCTATTTTGGGCTACCCTGGGAAAAAGGCTCTTCACCCTATCCATGCCCCTCATGATTTTAAAAATCTCCATAAGGCCATCCCTCAGCCTCTGACACTGGCAACATCTTTGTCAATCTTTTCAGAGCCCTTTCAAGTTTAATAACATATTTCCTCTTGAAGGCAGAGCAGAATTGAACGTAGTTTTCTGAAAATGGTATTACCGATGTCCTGTACAGCCACAACATAACATCCCAACTCCTATAGTCAGTGTACAGGCCAATGAAGGCAAGTTTACCAAACACCACAATTCCACTTTCAAGGAACTAAGAACCTATACTCCTAGGTCTCTTTGTTCAGTATCCCTCCCATTCATCTTCAAATAATAATAATTATGCAGACTAACAGTTGATCAATTGTTCAGAACTTTTTTTGAATTAAATATCCTGAGAAAGGTGATTTTTCGATTTGTGTTCAGAGTCCAAACTTTATGACATGCAAAAATAGTTCTAAGTTTTTAAAGGTGACAATTTGAATGGAACTCTGCATGATAAGAAGCTGAACGTCCAGTAAAAGTTCTGTTAGCTGTTCTCCTCAAAAGTATCATTCATCTTTCAGCTTCAAAGCTAGTTTTGTATATTGATACATAGTGTAAAGCCTTTTTCTCCTGTACTCAGAAAATTGTGTATCTCAACAAAAGTGACTGGCATTTATAAAGCAATGTTGACAAAAGAACTTGCATTACATAGCGCTTTTTTAATATATTTATGATATTTCAAAGCTTTCCTCACATAATCTAGCACTGTTGGAGTGTAATCTCTGTTGCTAAATAAATCTGACGGATGTTTTGCGAAAACCTTAATTGAGGTAAAAGAACATGTATTCTTTTTTGGCAATGTTGGATAAGTGACAAATGTTGAGGGAGACTACCCTCTGTCAATTCTATTCTGGGATCATAACAAGTTGCATAAACAAGTTGGCCTTCCATTGACTTGATTTAGGTGCTGAACAGAAGTGATTTTTAACCTCTTCATCCTAAATGGAATATAAACTGTGAAAATGGTGAGTGCCTATTATGCATACCTGCTGTCTTCCTTTAAATGCCAAGTTAAATACATTGTTTGGGGAATCCAAGATGGCAGTGACCCAGCAAGTCTGAGTCTATAGTGCTCCTCCCAAGACTTGGGCAAAGTGGGTCACCCACCTCCACCACACTCACCAAATCATTCAAAATAGTTTTTACTTGATGTAATTAGTCGCTTAGTACTGAATTTAAACAATTTAATCTCCAGTAAAAATGACTAAATGGAAGGGAGCCCGCAGTTCTCAGCAGGCAGGAACCCCTCCCCCACCCTCTCCAACTGCAGCAGAGGCGTCTGCAGCCACCCCGGGGGACTTACCTATGGTGGCGAGCCTCGCGGAAGATCGATGCCTTCATCGAAGAGTCCCAGAGCCAATGGGACTCGCTCTCGGCCGTGCTACAAAAGCACGACCGAAACATCAAGGAAATTGAGCGCCAAGTCGGACGGGCGGTGCTAAAGGCCACGACCTCCAAGACTACAGCAGAATCAGCCATGGATCGGGTCTGGACTCTCGAACAGCGAGTCTGGACCTGAGAGAATCACATTGACGACCTCGAGAATCGAGGTCATCGGATAAATATTCGTTTGCTGGGCCTTCCCGAACGGGAAGAGAAGGCCAGCTTACAGCGTTTCTTGAACAGTGGCTTCCACAGCTTTTAAATCTGGAGGCTGGATCAGGCCAGGTAAGGGTGGAATGGGCCTACCGGGTTGCAATACACGGGCCCAGCTCGAACCAGTGCCCCCGCCCGGTCCTGTTCTGGCTGCAGAGCTATAAGGAGAGGCAGATGCTCTAAGAAGTTTCCAGAAATCTTGCGAAAGATACCCAAACCATGATTTATAAAGGATCCAAGATTGTTATTCCAGGACTTTTCCCCATCTCTGGTCCGAAAGAAGAAGGTGTTTGATGAAGCGAAGAAGTGTTTAAGGGACTTAAATATTCAGTATTCCTTACGCTACGCTTTAACCATGAAGGGTCCGTGTATAACTTCGGGTCACCGGAAAAGGCCAAGGAATTTTTGGACTCTCTTAAAATTTACCTAAGAGTTAATTGATGTTGTTTAGCTCTTCCCCCCCCCCACACCGGTTTACATCCCCCCCTTTTTATTATATTAATCTCTTTTTTTTTACCTGACTGTTTAATATTATCATCGGGGGGTGGGGAAAGGGATTTATTTATTTGTTCTCTACTTAGCGATTTTCTCACCTTTTTTTTAATATATAGGCTTGGTGGTCTAGATAATGTTGGTGGGGGAGTTGGTTACCTTATCCTGTTTTATTTCTGTCTTTAGGTTTTCCCCTGTTATTTTGTATCATTATATTTAATTATTACTTGTTCAGGCTGTAATTTTATAGTTATATATGTTTATACATTATCAAATATATCCAGGTGTTGGTGTGGGTTGGGGGGGGGGGGGGTGTAGGGTGCTCACTGTTAACTCTAGCTCTGTAGTATATTTGAATTTTCTTCATCCTATCGAGAAGCGCCTGGGTCAAGGGTGGGGCACTGGTTGGGAGAGGATACGATGGACTGTTGGAAAGGAAGTGATACCACCTGGGAACAAGGGGGAAAATCTCCATTTAAATATGTTCTATATTTTTTAAATTTAGAAATAATTATTTTATTATATTGATGTGAGTGTATTAAAGAGCCTTTTAGTTTTGTAAATTTTATATGCTCTATGCTCGGGATGTTCTGGATAGGGTCTTAGACTTGCCCGGACGATTATGGTTGATCAGTCGGTTAAGTGGTGCATCTGGAATGTCAAGGGGAGTAATTCACCAGTCAAAAGGAAGAAAATACTATCAAACCTCAAGAAAGAAAGGGTTGACATAGCTCTCCTACAGGAGAGCTCTCCTATTGGATAAAGAACACTTGAAATTACGACAGGGTGGATTTGATCAGGCCTTTTTTTCTTCTTTCAGCTCAAAAAGCAGGGGAGTTGATATTCTTATTCGTAAGAATTTCCCTTTCAAAATCCTAAATCAGATATAAGACGAATCTGGGCGATATATTCTGATTAAAGCCCTTATAAATGGAGAGGAATATGGGATCCTAAATTTGTATCGCCCCCCCAGCGCATCCTTTTAAATTTATAACGGAAGCCTTCTCAAAATTGATGGCTGTCAGTGCTCGTCATACAATTAAAAATCTCCCCCTATAATTGTATTATGGATCGGGAAATAGATAGGATTCCCAAGAGTACTGCAGGAGTATCTCCCAGATCTAGACAATTGGTGGATTTGAACAAAGAATTAGGACTAGTAGATGTATGGAGATGCCTTCATCCACAGGGCAGAGATTTTTCTTTTTACTCCAATCCACATAAATGTCACACCAGAATCGATATATTTTTTGCCCCCTTGATTTTTTAAAATTCCATATCATCCTGTAAAATAGGCAGTATAGCAATTTCCGATCACGCTGCTGTATATATGGAAATCAAGGCGAGGAACAATGAGACATCCCCCCAGCATTGCCTATGGACCCCTTTCTGATGAAAGGTAGTAAATTTGTAAAAGTGCTTCTCTCAAGAATTTAAAACTTTTTTAGAAATTAATTCAGGTACGGCTAGCAACCCATCAGTATTGTGGGAGACCATCAAAGCTTACGTGCGAGGTTTGATCATCTCATACTCAGCGACCCAGAAAAAATTAAAGGGAGAACAACAGGGTCTGCTCGAAGCTCGCTTAAAAGCGGCTGAAACAGCATACGCTGACAGATCTTCTATTATCAAATTACAAAAGATTACGGCCCTTAGGACAGCTCTAAACACCATGCTTACCCAAACGGCTAAGAGGGAAATATTATTTGCAAAACAAAGGTTATATGAATTTGGCGATAAACCTGGTAGATACTTAGCATTTCTCGCAAAGAAAAAGAAAGCCCCTCAAACTATCACATCTATCAAGGAAAGTACGGGTATTCTGATTAATGATCATAAAAGGATTAACGCAATCTTTAGAAAATTTAATTCTGATTTATATAAATTGCAGGATTGCGAAGACAGGACTAGGAGGATGCAGTCATTTTTTAAAAACCTGACATTTCCGGACCTAACTCCGGAACAGGTATCGGTCTTGAATGTTCCCCTAACAATCCAAGAAATACTTGACGCAATCAGGCAACTTCAGAGCGGTAAGGCGCCCGGCCCAGATGGCTTTCAAGCTGAATTCTATAAAGAATTTGCAGGAATATTGGCTGGTCCACTTATGGACATGTATAATTATTCATACAGTCAGGGTTGTCTCCTGCCTTCGCTGAAAGAGGCGAATATCTCTCTTATCTTCAAAAAGGAAAGGACCCAGAAGATTGCGTGTCATACAGAACAATATCCTTGCTAAATGTAGATTTTAAAATCCTCTCTAAAACGTTAGCATTGAGGCTAGAAAGGATATTGCCACCAATCATAAAGGAGGATCAGATGGGGTTTATTAAGGACCGTAGATCATTCAATAATGTCAGAAGGGTTTTGAATGTGATTCAAGCTTGCCATCAGGGAAAGATACCAGACGTAGTAGTCTTATTAGACGTGGAAAAGGCATTCGACAGGGTTGAATGGTCATATTTGTTTTACACATTGGAAAGGTTTGGTGTTGGAAAGGCGTTTACCAAACGGGTCTCAACACTGTATAGTGATCCCAAAGCAGTTGTGATTACCAATGGATTAGGCTCGGATAGCTTCAGTGTGGATAAGGGCTGCCATCAAGATGTCCTCTTTCGCCGTTGATATTTACGCTAATAATTGAGCCACTAGCAGAAGGTATACGGGCTGATCCTAATATAATTGAACCACTAGCAGAAACTATACGGATTGACCCTAATATAACGGCCCCGAGGATTGATACAGGTAAACATAAAATTACCCTTTATGCAAATGATCTTCTGTTTCTCAGTAATCCTTTGATGTCCGTGCCTCGCTTAATCCAAGTTATTAATACATTTAGTGTATTTTCAGGCTCTAAAATTAATTTCTCAAAATCTGAGGCTATGCCAATGGGTGGCCTTGCTAGTATATCCCACTTATTGGACGGATCCCACTTTCCCTTTTGGTGGTCCCTGGAGGGTTTCTTATATTTAGGCATTTTTATTACCCCAGTATTTGGTCAGTTATACAAGGCTGACTTTGTGCATTTACTGAAAAGGATAAGGCAGGACCTCCAGCGATGGGAAGACCTTCCAATTTCCTGGCTAGGTAGAATAACACTAATTAAAATGAATGTCCTGCTTAGTCTCCTATACCCTATGAGAATGCTTCCGGTGATGCTGCCGAGGCTGGCAGTACGTAAATTATATAGCTGGTTGGGTTCCTTTTATCTGGAATCATAGACGGCCTCTCATTAAGCTGAAGCAGTTACAGCTTCCACAGGCAAGGGGAGGATTGGATTTCCCAGATTTTAGGAAATATCAGTTAAGTTCCCTCTTAGGTTACATGGCCGATTGGGTCTTGTCTGACCTGCAATCAATCTGGCTGGACATTGAGGCTTCTCAAGTAAAATACCCACTTATTAACCTTTTATTTTCAGACAAGAGGAAAATCATTACGGATCACTGTAAAAACCCTATAATACTAAACACAATTAAAGCTTGGAATATAATGTGGCAAAATAAGGGCAACTCACATAAAACATCCCCCTATACTCCGATAGTGGGACCATGGGGATTTCAACCTGGGCTTACAGCTGTCACTTTCAAACTCTGGAGATCCAGGGGTATCTCATGTTTAGGGGATCTGTTTAAAAAAGGGGTCCTGATGTCTTTTGAAATTTGGATTACCTAAGGGTTACCTCTTTCGATACTTCCAAATTCGAGACTACATACACAAGAAGAAAGATAGTCTTTATAAATCAGGTAGAGAACGTAGAGTGGTATGGCCAATGGGGTTATCTTCCATCAGCCTATTTATCATTTAGTACATTATGAAGTAGCAGGAGATATGGACAATCTGCTTAAAACATGGGATCAGGATTTGGGACTGGAAATCTCTATAGAAATGTGGAATGACATTTGGGAAAACGCGAGAAGAATCACCATCTGCAACAGAACTCAGGCCATTCAGTTGAAGATACTTCATAGGACCCATATAGCACCAGACCGATTGGCAAATTTTAAGGCAGGAGCATCTCCAATGTGTCCCAAATGTAAAATAGAGGTGGGCACTCTTGTACATTGTTTATGGACCTGTCATAAGATCCGTAGATATTGGACTAAAGTAGCAAGTGCTCTGACAAATCTTAGGAATGGAAATTAGAGTGAACCCTGTATCTCTCCTTTTGGGCTTTTCGAACTTACCCTCCCTGCATATGCATGGGAAGAGATTATTTTCTATTCTTTCTTTCTGTGCAAGGAAACATATTTTGGTAAACTGGATGGCTGAGGGCCCCCCTGGACTTTCGAATTGGCACAGATTAATCATGGAATGTATTCCCCTTGACTTCCTTACAAATATGGTGCACCAAAAGTCCGCATTATTCCATAAAATATGGCAGCCCTTCTTGAATTACATTAGTACACATATCTCGGCCATCCTAACAAGGGCTTTTATTTAATTGAGTTGGCTGGTCCAGGGCCCCTTGGGAGAGGAATCCTGCACGAATATGGGTTTTGTTACGATTTGATGTTAGCACATTACGAGCATGTATCTAACTACCCAATTACTGTGTTATCTGTCATTTTTTTATCTTCTTTGAATAATGTAAGAGACTTAATTATACACTCTGATTAGTTGTAGGTTAGATTAGTAGTTAGTTGAGTTTTGTTTTTTTTCTCTCGGTATTTTTTTTGTTTGATAAATTTTGTTTTATTATTTATTTAAGATTTAATTGTATATCACTGTTTATACTTGGGGTTTTTTTATTTGGAAACTTGTAAAAATATGTTAAATTTTCAATAAAAATATCTATTAAAAAAAACTTTAACTGATAAAACAAAGTGCTTGGCAGAAACTAGCAAGGCTTTCTTGAATGGATCGAAGTCAGTCCAAAAATGTTATGAGAACTCATGTAAAATTGTTGCTGAGAAAGACCTAGAATAAGGGACAAGAGTTACCATTACAAAGACAAACTCAATATCAGATTCTGGCCCGAAGACTACAGCTTGAATTCTTTAAATTCATTGACTGATTTTTGAGGTGAATAAAGGGAAATTATCATTAACAACTTAATATTTTCTCTGGAGTTTTATATTACAGATTTTCATCTGCCCAGTTCCTCTAGCAATAGTAGAATACACATTACTTCTGTTCCAGGTTTGGAATCAAGATGGCCAGAACTCATTTATTAAAGGTCACATCAACTTTGAATACTGGAAGCCAAGTTAAGGGCTGAAACTTTAATAGGATCATTTGAACTTCATATTATAGACTGAAGACGTCTCGCACCCCCAGCATCTTCAAACATATGTTTCTTTGCCTTACTTATTTGTTACATTGTTTCCCTCATCATCAGGTGTCATTCCATTCATAGGGGCAATGGGAGAAGTGGGGTTATCACTTATACTGATGAGGGTTAGCCTGAATATTACTTACAAGATGCTAGATAGTAATAAACCCCTGCAAAAGAAATGCCATTAGAATTAGTAAACTCACTCAATGTCAACATCTCTGGGCTATCATTGATGAGAAAATGAACCAGACCAGCTATATAAATACAATGACTGTGAGCAGGTCTGTGAACCTGAGTTTTTTCCGCAAGTAGTTCACTCTTTGACTTCCTAGAGTTTGTCTACCATCTGTAATGCAGAATTAAGGAGTAGGATGGAATAGTTTCCACTTGCCTGGTTAAGTACAGCTCCATTAACACTTGAGAAATCCCTTTGCTTGATTGACATCCAGCCATCAACTCAAACTGTCGCATCTTTTGCCACTAATGCACAATGGCAGCAGGATGTACTGCTCATCAAGTGTCCTTAGACAGCACATTCTAAAACCTGCACCTGAAACCTCAACCAAGCTAGAAAATTAAGGGTTGCCAAAGCAAGGAAATATAACCCACTTACAGGTTCACCTCTAGCTTCACAATTCTAACTTGAAACTATATTGCTGTTCCTTCAATGGTGGAGGATTAAAATCTTAGAATTTCTTTCCTAACAGTAATGTCTGTGTCATGCCCACTTAATCATAGGAAATTCAGGATGGGTCACAAAGTGACATCTACTTCTCAAGAAAGAATAAAAAGACTTGCAGTTTAAATTAATTTATTGTACATTGCAAAGAAAATTAGATTATGAATTAGTGCCAGTTGATAGGCAGACACCTTGTTCTGATGAGTTTCAACCCTTGCCTGAATATGTTTCTTTTTGTTGTGCCATTAATATTTACAGCATCCTTCTCTACTTGGATGAGGGTTGTGACATCAACTGTTCATACCCAGTCTTGCTACTCCCCTGAGCATGGTATTAGAGTGGAAATGTATCAGATGTGAAACGATAATGCTACTGGCAGTTGATGTGAGGACTGCAATGGATGAGGTCATTGATTTGGAACTAAAGGTGAAGAATGTATTGAAATTTGTTGAGGTAGAAAGTGGAAAGCACGCTCATAACCTGAGAGGGATAGTGTTGCGTATTGTACCTGCTTATATGAAATAAGTTGAAGATTTTTGTATCTTGGACCCAGGTTCTGGGAACAATAATGTTGATATTAACTGTCTCGTCATTTCTGTTACAAAGGTTCTTCATGTTTAACGCTTCTCACACAACTTAAGTTTTTGAAGGATTGTGGAAAAACTGATGTTGTTGAACTTTAGTAGAGAAGCCTAGACTTATTTCATGAAAATAAGTAATTGAAAGCCCATTGTGGACGTTGGATTTGCTGCAGAGCCTTATTTGAGCATTGGCTTAACAGACAGAGTGCTTTGATATCTGTAAATAGTTGGGGTACCAGAAGCATTTTTGGAAGGGCTGCACAGCTGATCCTACTTTTTGAAGTGATTGTTGATTTTGGGTGAAACCTTCTTTCTTTGTGAAGAATACTTGCAGGAACTTTCCAATATTGTATTTAACAAAGAACAAAGAGAACAAAGATAATTTAAAGCCCAGTATCAGGCCCTTCGGCCCTCCAAGCCTGAGCCAATCCAAATCTACTGTCTAAACCTGTCACTTAATTCCTAAGCATCTGTATCCCTCTGCTCCCCACCTATTCATTCATCTGTCCAAAAGCATCTTAAATGAATCTACCATGCCTGTTTCTACTACCTCTGCTGGCAACGCATTCCAGGCACCTACCACCCTTCTGTGTAAAGTACTTGCCGTGTGTATCCCCCTTAAACTTTTTACCTCTAACCTTGAAAGCGTGACCTCTCGTTATTGAATCCTTTACCCTGGGAAAATGCTTATCTCTATTTATCCTGTCTATGCCCTTCATGATTTTGTAGACATCAATCAGGTCCCCCTTTAATCTCCTGTTTTCAAATGGAAACAAACCTAACCTACTCAAGCTTTCTTCATAGCTAGCACCTTCCATACCTGGCAACATCCTTGTAAACCTTGTCTGCACCCTCTCCAAAGCATCCACGTCCTTTTGGTAATGTGGTGACCAGAACTGTACACAGTATTCTAAATGTGGCTGAACCAACGTTGTGTACAATTTTAATATGATCTGCCAGCTCTTATACTCAATACCCCGTCTGATGAAGGCAAGCATACCATATGCCTTCTGGACCACTCTATCCACCTGTGCAGCAACCTTCAGGGTATAATGGACCTGTACTCCCAGATCTCTCTGCTCATCAATTTTCCTGTGGGCTCTTCAGTTTACGGTATAATTCGCTCTATAATTAGACTTCCCAGAATGCATCACCTCACATTTGCCTGGATTGAACTCCATTTGCCACTTCTTTGCTGAACTCTCCAGTCTATCTATATTCTGCTGTATTCTTTGACAGATCCCTATGCTTTCTACTATTCCAACAATCTTCTTGTCATCTGCAAACTTGCTGATCATACCAATAGTGCCCTCTTCCAGATCATTTATGTATATCACAAACAACAGTGGCCCTAGCACTAGTCTCTATGGAACACCACTGGTCACCTTTCTCCATGCTGAGAAACTCCCTTCAACTACTACTCTCTGTCTCCTGTTGCTCAACCAGTTCTTTATCCACCTAGCTAGAACACCCTGCCCAACATGTGACTTCACATTCTCTATTAGTTTACCATAGGGAACCTTATCAAACGTCTTACTAAAGTCCATGTATATGACATCTACAGCCCTTCCTTCATCTATAAACTTGGTCACTTCCTGAAAGAGCCCTATTAAGTTGGTAAGGCATGATCTACCCTGCATGAAACCATGTTGTCTATCACTGATAAGCCCATTCTTTTTTAAGTATAAATAGATCCTATCCCTCAGTACCTTCTGCAGCAACTTTCCCATCCCTGACGTCAAGCTCACTGGTCTGTAGTTACCCGGAATGTCCCTAGTACCCTCCTTGTACAGGGGGACAACATGAGCAATCCTCCAGTCCTCTGGCACCTCACCTGTATTTAAGGATGCTACAAAAATATCTGTAGGGCCCCAGCTATTCCCTCTCTCTCCTCCCTCAGCAATCTGGGATAGATCCCATCCAGTCCTGGAGACTTAACCGCCTTAATAATCTCTAGTCTACCCAACATATCATCCCTACTTACATCAATGTGATCTAGAGTTATCAAGCTTCCATCTCTAATCAGTAAACACTGATGCAAAATAATCATTCAGAATCTCACCCATTCTCTCAGGTTCGACACAGAGCCTTCCTTCATTACCCTTTAGTGGACCAATCCTTTCTCTAGTTACCTGCTTGCTTCTTATATTAGAATAAAAAGCTTTGGGATTCTCCTTAATTCCGTTCGCTACAGCTATTTCATGACCCCTTTTAGCCCGCTTGATTCCTCATTTAAGACTGATCCTACTCTTCCGATATTCCTCCAGGGCCTGTTATGTTCTTAGCTGCCTGGACCTTAAGTACGCTTCCCTTTTCCTCTTGGCTAGTCGTACGATTTCTCCTGTGATTAACAGTTCACGAATCTTGCCTTTCCTACCCTTTGCTTTCAATAGGACATGCCTATCCTGCACTATCTTTAACCTATCTTTGAAAGCCTCCCACATAGCTATTTGAAAGGAAGTCCACAATTGATATGTCCAATCCACATTTCCCGGCTCCTGCCTAATTTTGATATAATTTGCCTTGATCCAGTTTAGTACTCTTCCCTTAGGACCATTCTCGTCTTTGTCTACGAGTATTCTAAAACTTACAGAATTGTCGCAGTTCCCAAAGAAATCCCCCACTGCAACTTCTACCACCTGGCCTGGCTCATTCCCCAACACCAGGTCCAGTATGGCCCCCTCCCTCATCGGACTATTGACATACTGCTCTAGAAAACTCTCCTGGATGCTTCTTACAAGTTCTGCTCCATCCAGACCTCTGACAGTAAGTGAATCCCAGTCAATGTTGGGAAAATTAAAATCTCCCATCACTACTACCCTGTTGCCTCTGCATCTTTCCATAATCTGTTTATCTATTTGTTCTTCAGTTGTTCTCCTGAGGAAGCTGTGTCTATCTATACTCCAGAGACATTCATGCATGATAATTAATTTGACCATATGTACCACAATGTCAGGGAGTGACAGACTTTAAAATATTATATGCATTATCTTGTTTACTTATCTGAATAACACTATTGGTCAGCAAGTGGCTGTTTTAAGTGAATTGCAGAGAAAATTCCTTTTTTCTCTTTTTCTCCTGAAGTGTGTATTTGGCATTATTTAGAGAGATCATTGTTAGACTTTATATTTCTGACTGAATATGTTAACCAATCCTTGAAAAGGTATTGTTTTGATAAAAACAATTGTTTATTAAAGGAACTTAGTTGATGGCTCTTTTTAATTAAAACTTGACCTAAATATAATACTTGATTGGCTATCTCAGCAACTGAGAAATATATTTTTATATTAATCTGTGACCCACGAGATAATGGTACAAGAGCGAAGTGCATTTCTCCAGCTTTGGTTGTGACACTTGTGTGTCTAGATCTGCAATGTAGTAATCCTTGTTTTCTTTTTGGTATTGCCCTCCTCTTGTTCTGAAATTCACCTGTTTAAACAATATCACATGAAATTTAAAAACAAATTTTAAGAAAATGAAGTGAATTCCCTGGCTGGAAATTACAGTGCAGCAATGAGCAAGTGTCTGATCCTCAGTATAATTGGATGGGCAAAGAATCCAGACACAATCTTCCTAAAATGATGATTGGTCACAAACCAAAAAATATATTGCACAGTTGCTGCCTAACCTGCTTAGTACAACTTCTTTTGATTTCAGATTCCAATAGCTGCATAATTTGCTTTTAAATTAAAGAACACTTTGTTTGTTTCAACTAAATAGTTTAGGGGCATGTATTGCATGTCTGTGGTACAGGCTGGGTGAACTATTATTTAAGCACTGACGTTTATTGCTTACATTGGCTCCCTGCCTTGCAGTGGAATGAATTGAATTGAAAACCATCTTCCTCATGTAACAGTTCTTGAACACATTTCTATATGTTGAAAGAGTTATGTAAAAGCATTGTCATTGTAATTTCTTATCTATTCTTGCAGAACGTACTTCTAATTTTAAAACTTCTACAATTCTTTATAGACATGTTGGTGACCTGGGTAATGTTGAAGCCAATGATGATGGTGTTGCTAAGTTTGAAATGCACGACCGACTTCTTCGCTTGGCTGGAAATTATTCAATAATTGGACGCACTTTGGTGGTAAATATTTCTTCCCACAGACTCAGTTGTTATACAGCTGTTCTGAACAAATGGCTTGTTGGAATGAAAATTAAAGCATAATACGACACACACATTTGATCTTATGAATTTACTTTCATGCCATTATCCCACCCTTTCATTGGATAGTCTAGGACAGTTAACCATCTCAACAGTTGTTACCCATATTGTCACTTTTTTAACTTAACTTTAACTTCAACCAGTCACACACCCTTCTACCTCGTTCCATCAATGTGAAAACTTTCCCTTACAAAACGAATGCTGTGCTATGCAATCATCAAAATCAATTTAAAAGCTAAATGTATTAATTGCTCACTTTTGAATAAAGAGCAAAACAGCACAGGAACAGGCCCTTCAGTCCTCCAATCTGCACCAACACATTTTGCCCTTCCATACTAAAGCTGTCTTCATTACAGGATCTGTATCCATCTATCTCCTTCCTATTCATGTATTTTTTCAGGTTTTTCTTGAATGCTGCTATTGTGTCTGCTTCCACCATCTCCTTTAGCAGCACTCACCACCCTTTGAAAAACTTGCCTCACACATATCTCTTTTAAAGCCTAGCACCTTGAACCCATGTCCCCTAATAATTGACACCTCCAACCTGAGAAAAAAGCCTCGTACTTTCCACTCTACCCTAGCCATTCACAATCCTATAAGCTTGTATCCGGTTCCTCAACCTCGTGCGTTCCAGTGAAAACAAATCCAGTCTATCCAACCTTTCTTCATTTCTAAAATCTCCCAGGCCAGCAACATCCTAGTAAACCTTTTCTGTACCTCCTCCAAAGCATTCACATCGTTTTGGTAGTGTGGTGACCAGAACTGTACACACTATTCTAAGTGTGGTCTAACTAAAGTTCTATAAAGCTCCTTCTATTCAATGCCCGTTCCAATGAAGGTAAGCATGCTTCCTTTTGGTAATCTGTGGACCTGCACACCCAGATTCTTCTGCATATCAATCCCAAGGGTTCTGCCATTGACTGTATAGTTTCCACCTGTACTTTACCTTCCAAAATGCATCACCTCACATTTGTCCAGATTAGATTCCGTCAGCCATTTTTCTGCCCACATCTCCAGCTGATCTTTAACCTTCTGCATCCTCTGACAACCATCCTCTCTATCTGCAACTCTACCAATCTTTGTATCATCCATAAGCTGACTAATTAGATCAGGTATGCTTTCCTCCAAATCATGTATGTTGACCACGAACAGCAGAGTCCCAGCACTGATCCCTGTTGAACACCATAGTCACAACCCTCCATTCCAAAAAGCATCCTTCCACCAGTACCCTCTGTCTCCTAAGACTAAGCCAGTTCTGGATCCACCTTGCCAGTTCATCCCTGATACCATGTTACTTCACTTTCTGCACCAGTCTGCCATGAGAGACCTTGTCAAAGGCTTTACCGGGTCCATGTAGACAACATCAACTGCTTTCCCCAATCGATCATCATCTTCACCACCTCAAAAAAACCCAATCAAGTTATTGAGACATGACCTACCCCACACTAAACAATGCTGTCTATCGCTATTAACTCCATTCGCTTCTAAATGCATATAGATCTTGTCCCTGAGAATCTTTTCTAATAATTTCCCTACCACTGAAATGAGGATCACAGGCCTGTAATTTGCTGGATTATCCCTGCTACCCTTCTTAAACAATGGGACAACATTGCTTGTTCTCCAGTACTGTGGGATCTTACCTGCGGCCAAAGAGGATACAAAGATGTCTGTCAATGTTCCAGCAATTTGTTTTTTTTGCCTCCCTCCATATTCTGGGATAGATCCCATCTGGACCTGAGGACTTAACTATCTTAATATCTTTCAAGAAACACAACACCTCTTCCTGTTTAATAGCAACATGGCTTAGAAATTTGACACTCCCTTCCCTGAGATATCCTCCACCAATTCCTTCTCTTTGGTGAATACTGATACAAAGTATTTGTTTAGGACCTCACCTGCCTCTTCTGGCTTGTACATTGATTTCTTCCTTTTGCTGAGAATGTATTTGTTCAGCCTTTTTACTCAGAATGAATAGTTTGGAGTGCCAAACAAAGCTTGATAGTTGTGTTACATAACTAAATAGCTATTTAAAGAATAGATACAGAGTGTTCGGCTCACTGTTATATCCTGATCTTTCCTCCTTTTACATTTATCCAATTTTCCCTGAGGTGGATCTGTAATGTTTCCTTTAGCTACTCTTTGTAGTTCCATGAGTTCCATGTTTCAGCCATTCTAGATGAAAAGTAGAATTCTGTTAATCTTCTATTGATTTTTTTTTCAGTGAGTGCCTTACATTTATGGTCTCTTCTTTTGGTCCCACCCACAAGTAATAACATCTTCTCTATATGTTTATTCTTAAAGATTACATTTTTTTTGCTCAAGATGTCCAGCCAATTTTTACTGATAGGTGTAACCTATCCATTCTGGTATTACTTTAATAAACCATTTTACCACTTCAGTACTTAGAACTATTTTCAATATTCCAAATGTGATTTAACTAATGTTTTATTCTCTAGTGTCAATTTTATTTCTCTACAAATTAACCTTTGTGCTTCATTTACTTTTCAATGGCTTTATTAACCGATATTACATATTTCATCTTCTTTTAATTCCACCTCTTGTCTTGTATTTACTCTCCCGTTTCACCTTCGATCTCTGACACTGAACAGTCTATGCTCAACAAAGGACTATTTTATTCCAATATTTCCCCATCACAGATTGGAATGCAGAATGATTCTGAACTCTTCTGTGGCTTTGCCTCCATTCTCACTTGGCCAGCGTTCTCTTTGTCCTCCATAAACCCTTTCCCTGTCACTAATACTGTGTTGTGGATCAAACTAGGGATAAGGTTACTTTGAAACTCGTGATGTGTAATGAGGCAGGTTTAATAAATGATCTCAGAGTAAAAGATTGCCAGGGAACAGTGAAATAACACAGATGACTTTAGTATTCAGTTTGAGAGGGAGGAACTTGGAATTAGAAACAACTGTATAAGATTAAATAATAGTAATTACAAAGAGATCAGGGTAGAGCTTGCTGGAGTGGTTTGAGAACGGAGCAGCGAAAGGCAGTTGAGAAACAATGACGATGGCTGACAACAAAGACATATTCCATTGAGAAAAAAGGAGTCTAGGAAGGAAAATGAGCTAATCTTGGTTAGCCAGGAAAGATGAGGATAACATTAAATGGAAAGAAAAAAGCATAATATGTGGCAAAAGTTAGTGGTAAGCCAGAGGACTGGAAAGGTACTACAAAATCAACAAAAGATCAACAAAGGGAAATAATAAACTTTGACAGTAAAGTTGCAAGTATTATCAAGACGGACAGCAAGAGTTTCTATAAATATATAAAAAAGGAAGAGAGAAGCCATGGTGAATATAGGCCCCTTAGAGAATGAGGCAGGAGAAATAATAATGGGGAACCAGGAAATGGCCAAGGAGTTGAATAAATACTTTGCATCAGTCTTCACAGTGGAAAACATAAATAGCATTCCAAAATTACTAAATATTCAAGGGACAAAAGGAGAAAAGGAAATAAATGCAATAACTATCATGAGAGAAACCAGTGGGGCTAAAGACCGTTAAGTCCCTGGGCCTTATGGGATGTATCCAAAGGTATTTAAGGAAGATCATGAATGCAATGGTAGTAATTTTCCATGAATTCTTAGATTCTGGATTGGAAAACTTCAAATCTATGCAAAGCTAACCTATTATTTGGAAATAGAAGGAGACAATAAAAAAGGTAGGCCAGTTAGCTTAATATCTGTACGCGGAAAATGAGAGACTGCAATATAAACGGATTTGATAATAGAGCATTTAGGAATACTTAACATGATTAAGCAGAATCACCATGCCTTCATGAATGGGGAAATCATGCTTGACAAATTTATGAGAACTCTTTTAGAATGTAACCAGCAGAATAGATAAAGGGGAAACAATGGATGTAATAAATGTGAATTTTCAGAATGTATTTAATGAGGTACTAAACTTGAGGTTACTTGTTAGGATAATATCCTAAGATGTTGGGGGTAGTACATAAGTATTGATTAAGGATTGTCTAATGGAAAACAGAGTTAGGAAAAGGAGGGGCAAATTCAAGCTATCAACCTGTAAATTTGTGGTTTGCCACAGGAATCAATGCTGGGCATTATTTCCAATATGTATGAATAACTTGATGAGGAAAGTGATTGATTGTACTATATCCAAATTCACAAATGACATAAAAATGGTTGGGGAGGCAAGGGGTCAGAGTGACACAGATTCTGCAGAGTGAGATAAATAGGTTACATGAGTGGCATATTGTTTTTAGTTTGGAACTTGTAAAGGTATGTGTGGGATTAATGGGATTGTACTTTTCTGTGTGTTTAACATTATTTGAATTTGTATTGTAAATAAATAGTTTTGGTTATTTTATTTTATCATTTCATTTGATTGAATTTATTTTGGTAAATAAACTTCTATTTTATGGTTAAAACAAAAGCTGCAACCTTGCATGCTTATGTTTCAATGAGACAACACTTTGTTAAAACCAAAATAAACATTATCTAGCAAGCTAGGTTTTGATGTCAGATATGATCTGTCGAGTAATAATATTGGATGGGATCATAATAACACTTGTACCCCTGATCTTTCTGTTCTTCTATCCCATTTAGTTTCCTTATTCTTCCAGAAAATATCACCTGACACATGTTTATGTGAAGTTCATTTGCTATTTACACACCCAATCTGCAAGTTTTTTACTTTTGTGGATTTAAGACAGCAGGTAACCAAAGTACTTTACAGCCAATGAAAACCTTATGAAGTAAAGGTAAAGTCACTGTAGTCCAACCAGACAATAGGGATGCTCTCTCATTACAGAGAGATGACTAGTAGTGGTTTAGGGTCATCAACCCTCGGATGAGGGGAGATGTTGAGAAAGCGAGTTCTTCATATTAACGTCAGCCGGTGCAGGAATTAAATCCATGCTTTGCATCATAGAATATTCACTATTGTAATGTAGGAATGTGATAGGCAATCTGTAAACAGCAAACTGTTGTACACAGCACTATAATAGTATCAAAGTAGTCTGTTTTTGTGATGTTATTTGCAGATAAATATTGGCTAAGGTGCCAGGGATAACTACTCTGCTGTGCTTTGAAGTGAAGCAATATGGTCCTTAGTGTCCACTTGAGAAAATTGAAAGGCCCTCAATTTAATACCTTGTCTCAAATATGATACCTCTGACAGTGTAGAACTCCTCTTTCAGTCTTGCACTGATATATCAATCTGATTTTATTTGCGCTCGAGTCCTGAACTTGACCCACAAATAACTGTCTCAGAAATTACTATCCCCACACCCTGTCCCCAAATTTGATCTCATTACAAATTTTGATTTAGTGCGACTGTTTCCCAAGTCAAAATCTGTTATGTTGTTAATGAGGAGCTTGTCCTTCAGTTACTTGAAACAATAGTCAGATCTTATTTGTAGTACTGAATTCCATCTTGAGAATGAAATCTCAGCCTTGGAAAGAGTGATATGGGGTGGTTCAGTTGTGAGCACAGGTTGCACAAACTTTTGCATATTCTTGGAATTTTAAATAAAGTCAGATTGAGCTGTTTAATATTTTAGGTTAGATGCAGTGAGGCAATAGGTCTTTTGTTGGGAAATCAGAAAAAAATCTTCAAGGAGAAAGTGAGGACTGCAGATGCTGGAGATCAGAGCTGAAAATGTGTTGCTGGAAAAGCGCAGCAGGTCAGGCAGCATCCAAGGAACAGGAGAATCGACATTTCGGGCATCAGCCCTTCTTCAGGAATGAGGAAAGTGTGTCTAGCAGGCTAAGATAAAAGGTAGGGAGGAGGGACTTGGGGGAGGGGCATTGGGAATGCGATAGGTGGAGGGAGGTCAAGGTGAGGGTGATAGGCTGGAGTGGGGTGGGGGCGGAGAGGTCAGGAAGAAGATTGCAGGTTAGGAAGGCGGTGCTGAGTTCGAGAGATTTGACTGAGACAAGGTGGGGGGAGGGGAAATGAGGAAACTGGAGACATCTGAGTTCATCCCTTGTGGTTGGAGGGTTCCCAGGCGGAAGATGAGGCGCTCTTCCTCCAACCGTCGTGTTGCCATGGTCTGGCGATGGAGGAGTCCAAGGACCTGCATGTCCTTGGTGGAGTGGGAGGGGGAGTTGAAGTGTTGGGCTACGGGATGGTTGGGTTGGTTGGTCCGGGTGTCTAACACCTCTGGGACACCCAGACCAAGCAACCCAACCACCCCGTAGCTCAACACTTCAACTCCCCCTCCCACTGCACCAAGGACATGCAGGTCCTTGGACTCCTCCATCGCCAGACCATGGCAACACGACAGTTGGAGGAAGAGCGCCTCATCTTCCGCCTGGGAACCCTTCAACCACAAGGGATGAACTCAGATGTCTCCAGTTTCCTCATTTCCCCTCCCTCCACCTTGTCTCAGTCAAATCCCTCAAACTCAGCACCGCCTTCTTAACCTGCAATCTTCTTCCTGACCTCTCCGCCCCCACCCCACTCCAGCCTATCGCCCTCACCTTGACCTCCCTCCACCTATCGCATTCCCAACGCTCCTCCCCCAAGTCCCTCCTCCCTACCTTTTATCTTAGCCTGCTGGACTTTCCTCATTCCTGAAGAAGGGCTGATGCCCGAAACGTCGATTCTCTTGTTCCTTGGATGCTGCCTGACCTGCTGCGCTTTTCCATCAACACACTTTCAAATCAGAAAAAAAGCTGTTTTACACACAAGGATAGGGAAATAATGGAAATCTCCGCATCATAAGAAATTTGCAACTTTCAACATTGCCTCACAAAAATTGATCTGAAAAGTATCAAGATATTGAATGAAGGTGTGGAATTAAGTTGTGCATCAACTATGTTAAGTGGTTCAAGGAGCTTACTAGAAGATGAGTGGAGGGATTCAGCCGCTACCATTTTTATGACAAATAAATGAAAATATAGTGATGTAACTATATTTACATTACTTACATGCTCTAAGCCCATGGTGTCACTTATTGGTATTTCTTTTTCTTGTTGAATCTTTTCCTACCTCAACCTCCTACGATGTCTAACTACTCCCAAAGTAGATGGAATCACAGTGATAGCATGACAGATGATGCAGTTCTGTGGCAGTGGTCAGGGTCTGGCTCATTGATGCCATATGATACCTCAACAAAAGATGGGGGTGGCTTGTCAAATTTGAAAATGCTGTTGAATATGGACAGTAAGTGTGGATTATCTGCTGTTTGAGATGTCAGTTGACCATCATTTGTGTGACACAAGTGTTGTCATCTTTGTTAGAATCCCTACAATGTGGAAGCAGGCCATTTGGTCCATAGAGTACACACTGAGCTTCTGAAGAGCATCCCACCCAGAACCACCTCCCGACTCAATCACCCTGCATTTCCTATGGCCAACCCACCTACCCTGCACCTCCTGGACCCTACAGGCAATTTAGCATGGCCAATTCACCTAACTTGCACATCTTTGGACTTTGGGAGCAAACCAGAGCACCCGGAGGAAACCCATGTGCAAACTCCACACAGACAGTTGCCCAAGGATGGAATTGGATCCAGGTCCCTGACACTGAGAGGCAAGAAGGAGGATGGTAAAAGGTTGTGGCTGTAAGAGCTGCTCCTTTTTTTGAGGTACTTTCAGTGTTGGAACTGATTTCCTCAAATTCTAGCGGCAGCAATTGCTGTTCTCTAAGCTGTTGCATTGTTTTGGAACTTTGGGGAAAAGAAAGGTTAAAACAATGGCATTTTTAAAAAGGAAGAAGACAGACAAAGGTAGCAACCACATAGCAAATAAATCAAATGGAGAAATAAACCTGGACTGCTGTCTGACCCAGCAGTGAATCTGCACAACTGACTATTCTGCAGTTTGATTTCGAGTATATCTGGACATTGAAACTTGTCTTAAGAAGAATTAACAAACGGCGAAATTCGCAGCTGACCTTGGAGAAACCTGTGTGGGGAAGCTCACAGCATAGGAGCAGCTAAGTGGTTTTTAAAAGTGTAAACTTGCTGTTTTTTACTTGTAAATCTATGATAGTGACTTGAGTGGGTTCTTTTTAGGTTTTATGTTATATTAAGATCCATCTCTTGATTAAACTTTAAAAACACAATAGCTACTAAGTTAGCCTGGAACAGTGTAAGAGTAGTAAGACTATGCTATTTTCTGAGTTTGTAGATTGTTAAGGAGCAAAGTTGGCCTTTAGTAGAGTGATGTGCGCTTCCTGTTGGATGTAGGAGATGAGGAGGAGTTTCCATATTATTGATGAATATGTCTGCAGAAAGTGTGTTTGGTTACGATTCCTGTCAGATCACATGAATCAGTTGGAGCGGCAGTTGGAGGCAAGGAGGTCCTCGACGATAGTAATATCTGGATTACTTCCAGTGCCACAAGCCAGTGAGGGTAGGAATAGGAGGATTGAGCAGATGAATGCGTGGCTGGAGAGCTTGTGCAGGGGAGAAGGATTCACGTTTTTGGATCATTGGAAAGACTTCTGGGGTAGAAGTGACCTGTACAACAAGGACGGATTGCACCTGACTTGGAAGCGGCTTAACATATTAGTGGGGAGATTTGCTAGAGCTGCTTGGGAGGATTCAAATTAGTGGGGAAACAATGGGACCCAAGGAGATAGTGAGGAAAAAGAGATCAGTCTGAGACTGGTACAGTTGGAAAAAGAAGCAAGTCAAACAGGGCAGGCAAGAGCAAAGCAGAGAATGAGGTCAGACTGATGAATTAAACTGATTGAAGTATTTCAATGCAAGAGGCCTAACAGGTAAGGCAGATGAACTCAGGGTATGGTTGGCAACATGGGAATGGGATATCCTAGCAATTACAGAGATGTGGCTCAGGGATGGACTGGAATGACAGTTTAATGTGCCAGGATACAAATGCTGCGGGAAGAATTGAGAGGGAGGAAAGAAAGGAGAGGGCATGGTGTTTCTCTTTGGTTAACATTACAGCTATACTTCGGGAGGATGTTCCTGGGACTACATGCACGGAAGTTATTTGGGAAATAAGAAAGATATGATCACCTTTATTGGATTGTGCTATAGTAGTAGTCAGTGGGAAATTGAGAAATACATTTGTAGGATCTCAGTTGTCTGTAAGATAAGATAGGGTAGTTACGGTAGGGCATTTTGACTTTCCAGACATAAACTGGGACTGCCATAATGTTAAAGACTTGGATGGAGAGGAATTTGTTAAGTGTGTACAAGATGATTTTCTGATTCAGCATGTGGATATACCTACTAGAGAAGCTGCAAAATTTTACCTACTCTTGGGAAATAAGACAGGGCTAGGTGTCAGTGGGGAACACTTTGGGGCCAGTGTAATTCTATTAGTTTTGAAATAGTGTTGGAAAAGGATGAACCAGATCTAAAAGTTAAAGTTCTGAATTGGAGGACAATATTAGGCAAGAACTTTCAAAAATTGTTTGGGAAGGGATGTTCCCAGGTAAAGGGACGGCTGAAAAATGGGGAAGCCTTTGAAAATGAGATGAGACCCCAGAGACAGTATGTTCCTGTTAGGGTAAAGGGCAAATCTGGTAGGTGTAGCGAAAGTTGGATGACTAGAGAAATTGAGATTTTGGTGAAGAAAAGGAATGAAGCATCTCTCAGGTACAGATCAAGTGAATCACTAGAAGAGTATAAAGGTGGTAGGAGTATACTTAAGAGGGAAAAAGGGGACATGAGTTAGCTTTGGCAAATAGGGTTAAGGAGAATCCAAAGGGATCTGAAAATTCTTTAAGAACTAAAAGGTAACTAAGGAGAGAAGAGGGCCCCTTAAAGATCAGCAAGGCCGCCCATATGTGCAATCATAGGAGTTGGGGGAGATACTAAATGAGTATTTTGCAACAGTGTTTAATGTGGAGAAGGATATGGAAGATATAGAATATGGGAATGTAAATAGCGGCATCCTGAAAAATGTCCATATAATAGAGGAGGAGGTGCTGAATGGCTTAAAATGTATAAATGTGGATAAATCCCTGGGACCTGATAAGGTGTACTGTTGAACGCTGGGAGAAGCTAGGGAAATGATTGCTGGCTGCCTTGCTTAGATATATGCATCGGTAGTCACAGGTGAGGTGCTGGAAGACTGGAGGTAAGTTAACATTGTGCCACTATTTAGGAAAGGTGGTAAGGAAAAACATCCAATCAACAGGTGGTATTGTTCTAGATGGTTTAATGCTTCTTGAGTTAAGAATTAATTAAAAGAAAATTCACTGTATATCTAACGTACAAAATTTTGTTCCTGATCAATTTTATTATATGTTTTCATATTGTAAATACAATATCTTTATCTGTTTTTTTGATTTATCGCTGAAACAGAAAAGGAACATTTTTTTTAAAAACCAAGGATTGCTGCACTATTTTTAAAGCAAGTAACCTGACACTCATATGCTGTTTACACAGCCTTTGATTGAAGCAGTGGGCCAAGTCTAGTTGCGTATGAGCTGGAGCCAGTACGTTACCTAACAATGGAGCTATGTTTAACAACAAGTATCAGATTGGTCTGTGGGACCAGTGTCCAGTTATTGATGACAAAGGCCCTCCTGCTTGCCAAAACTCTGGCTACCTGATAACTGAACAGTTTGGGGATGCAAATGTTCAGGTCAGAAACCTTGGGACCTCTGAAAAAGAAGGTATTTTTGCTCTGCAGTGAAAAGCATCTCAAGCCTGTCATTAATTAGTTTATTTTCCCTAATCATTTTCTGTAACTGTGACTTCGAATTAAGAAATCCGAGGTCCTTGTAAGTGTAAATCATTCACCCTGTGTCTCCTGCAAACCAGTGAAAATACCTGGCGAAAGAAGATTAAGCAGCAGTTTTTGGATCAACAAAAGGATCATCTCAGCAAGTTCTATGAATAAGGACCGCTGAACTCCCTCGTCAGTCTTTCCTGCTACCAATAACACCCATTTTTTGTGACCATTGTCATAATGATTTTTTTTATATAAGGTTACTATGCCCTTAAGTTTTTTTCCCAAGAGAGGGGGTAATTGGCCAGGCTCCAGCTCGGCTGGGTTTGAAAGGTGTATTGGGGCCCTGTTTGTTTACTCCGAACAGAAAATGCCTCTGCCAAAGGCTTTCATGTCTTAAAAAAATATAATCAAAGGGGAGTGCCCAGCTATCTGTGTAGCTAGCCTTTGTTTAGATTAGAGTTTTTGGTTCAGTTCAGTAGCAGTACATGTGAAGAAAGACTGGTGGGGCATTTCTCTCTCTCTCTCTCTATCTCTCTTTCTCTCTCTACCTCTCTGTTATAAATATTAATTCTTGTTAAGTACAGAAAGTAGTCTGTGCTTTCTGACAGCCTATCAAAAAGACAGTATATTGGGAAATTCTGTATACTTTAAGGACTGTTTAATTTTTATGATGACTTTATGATCAGCAGGACTGGTCTTCCAGAGTGCTTCCTCAGAATTAGAATTAGGTTTATTGTCTTCTGTACTCAAGTTACAAAAGAACAGGAGCATAAAGTCATAGAGATTGTACCAGCCTCCAACACTTCCTCTGGCAGCTCATTCCATACCACCCTCGGCGTGAACAAGTTGCCTCTTCGGTCTCTTTTATATCTTTCCCCTTTCACCCCAAACCTATGCCTTCTCGTTCAGGACTGTCCCACCCCAGGGAAATGACTTTTTCTATTTATTCTATCCATGCCCCTCATAATTTTGTGAACCTTTATAAGGTCACCCCTTACTCTCCGACGCTCCAAGTAAAACAGCCCAGCCTGTTCAGCCTCTCCCTATAGCTCAAATCCTCCAACCCTGGCAACATCCTTGACTGAACTCTTTCAAGTTTCACAACATCTTTCTGATAGGAAGGAGACTAGAATTGTACGCAGTATTCCAACAGTGGCCTAACCAATGTCCTGTACATCCGCAACATGACCTCCCAACTCCTGTACTCAATACTCTGACCAATAAAGGAAAGCATACCAAACACCTTCTTCGCTCTCCTATCTACTTGCGACTCCACTTTTAAGGAACTATGAACCTGCACTCCAACGTCTCTTTGTTCAGCAACACTCCCTAGGACCTTACCATTAAGTGTATAAGTCCTGCTAAGATTTGCTTTCCCAAAATGCAGCACCTCGCATTTATCTGAATTAAACTCCATCTGCCACATCTCAGCCCATTGGCCCATCTGATCAAGATCCAGTTGTAATCTGAGTTAACCTTCTTCGCTGACCACTACACCTCCAATTATGGTGTCATCTGCAAACTTATTAACTATACCTCTTATGCTCGCGTACAAATCATTTATTGAAATGACGAAAAGTAGAGGACCCAGCACTGATTCTTGTGGCACTCCATTGGTCACAGGCCTCCAGTCTGAAAAACAACCCTCCACCACCACCTTCTGTTTTCTACCTTTGAGCCAGTTCTGTATCCAAAATGGCCAGTTCTCCCTGTACTCCATGAGACGTAACCTTGCTAACCAGTCTCCCATTGGGAACCTTGTCAAACGCCTTACTGAAGTCCATGAACATCATGTCTACCGCTCTGCCCTCATCAATCCTCTTTTTTTACTTCTTCAAAAAACTCAGTCAAGTTTGTGAGACATGATTTCCCACACACAAAGCCATGTTGACTATCACTAATCAGTCCTTTGCCTTTCCAAATACAAGTACATCCTGTCCCTCAGGATTCCCTCCAACAACTTGCCGGCCACCGACATCAGGCTCACTGGTCTATAGTTCTCTGGCTTGTCCTTACCACCCTTCTTAAAGAGTGGCACTACGTTAGCCAGCCTCCAGTCTTCCAGCACCTCACCTGTGACTATAAATGATACAAATATCTCAGCAAGAGGCTCAGCAATCACTTTCCTAGCTTCCCACAGAGTTCTCGGGTACACCTAATCAGGTCCTGGGGATTTATCCATCTTTATGAATTTCATGACATCCAGCACTTCCTCCCCTGTAATATGGACATTTTCCATGATGTCACCATCTATTTCCCTACATTCTGTATCTTCCATGTCCTTTTCCACAGTAAATACTGATGCAAAATACTCGTTTAGTATCTCCCCCATTTTCTGCACATTGAAAAGTGTGCAATATTGCCAACACACAGTTGCATCTTAGGTACAAAGTACCTATATACCAGTCTTACGCACAAAGAAAAGAAAAAAAATACACTACATTACAGATATACATAGAATAAGTTTAGCTTTATCTTTTTCCTAAAAGATGGACATTATAGTCATTCTGTCAGGGCTTCCACGTCTTCTGAATAGGCTCCACCGGTTTCCAACCAGTAACCATCATTCTGGGGCCGCTGGCCACCCTCACCTTGCTCCAGGTGGTTGGCCACCCATGTTCAGGGTTGTTGGTTGCCCCTGCTCTGCTCGGGCCGTTGGCGGCTCCCACTTTACTCCAGCCTATGGCTGTGATCCTCTCTCCACTTGGGGCTGCTGGCTGCTATCCTGACTCAGGGCCACTAGCCAGTTCCCCCTCTGCTCCAGGCCATTGGTAGAAGAGAAAAAAGACAAGAGTAAAACAACATTCTTTATAGCATAATCAACCTGGCATAGTTTATCAACAAAATAATTATGACACATTTAGTCATCAAGCGATCCAAACCAAGCTTGATTTTTTTTCACCTGAATGCCTCTTAATCTCAGATTGCCATTAACTTCTTCGAGGAAGCACCTTTTCTGTAAAACAGTAACAACTGTGACTTGCTTGATCTACTTTGGAAATCTTTCGTTCCTCTGACATTTCCTTCATGCTAACAAAATTATTCCTCAGTGATACTCTCTGTTGAATGTATAGTATCCCAGAAGAGACGTTTTCCAGGCAAACTTTTCTTCCATATAAGATTTCCTTTAGAATATTGTATAATCTCCCTGTATTTAGTTTCTTTTATGATCTGAGGAGTTGTGAATACTCCTGAATAGTTTGCAAACATCACCCTACCTCTAGCTTGTAATGGAGGGAAGGTCATTAAAGCAGCTGAAGATGGGTGGGCTTCACACACTGCCTTGAAGACCTCCTGCAGTCATGCCCTATAACAGATGATTCACTTCCCACAAATAAACTATATTCCTTTGTGTTAGGCGTGATTCCAACGAGCAGTGAGTTTTTCTGATCCCCATTGCTTCTTTGAAATCTTTGCTACAGCTCATTTAGCCACACTGTGGAATTCTGCATTGTTATCAAAGTCACTCCCTCTCTGTTCTATTGTTGAGTTCACCTCTTTTGTTCATGTTTGGACCAATACTGTGTTGAGGTCAGGAGCTGAGTGGACCTGGTAGAAGAGCCCAGACTGTGTGAATTAGCAGAATATTGTTGAGTAATTGCTATCAGTGACAACTTGCAATATTTTTTTATGATTGAGAGCGTGAACTGCTGGGGCAGTTATTGGCTGTGTTGGATTTGTCTGACTTGTTGTGGGTAGGACATATGTGTTCAATTTATGATGTGATTGGGTAGACACTGGTGTTTTAACTATGTACAACAACAACTTGATCAAGGAAGTGACTAGCTCTAGAGCTAACTCTTTTGTATTTCTGCTTGAAAGTTGTTTGGGTTCATTGTATATGCAGTATTCACTGTCTTCAGTCCTTTCTTGATATCAAATAGACTAAATCGGATTGATCGAAGTTTGGCATCTGTGATGCTTGGAGCCACAGCAGCATGAATGATCATTGACTCAGTATATGCAGTTGAAGATGCCCATTAAGGGCCTGCGGCAGCGAGGTCGTCCTCCTGGCATTTGGGCTGGTGGCAGTAGTAGCTATGCTCCTTCAGTGATTGGGGATGGCAACGGACTCTGCAAGATGGCAGCACCAGAAAGGCAACATCTACAAATGAAGCGGGATTGTGACCTGGAGACAGCCTGACCTGGCATCTGAACCAGGGACTCTTGGTTGTGGGGCGAGTGTGGGTTCAGCTGCGTCAGTGAAGTGGGCCCAGCAGTGAAGGAATGGCAGTTAAAGTTACCACCAGTTTTGTATCTGCCAGCAGGAGGTGGCTCAACACATCCACATTTGCTACTTGGCCTCTTGGAAGGTGTTCCAACTTGTAATTATATGCACTTAGTATTAGAGCCCACTGCTGAATTCGGCCTGAAACTATGAGTGGCACTGCCTGATCTCTCTTAAGTAGATCTGGCAGGGGTTTGTGGTCTGGGATGTGGAGCCCAAAACTGCGCACAGTACTCCAATACTTGTGAATCTGAAATGAACACGATGGATGTCACCACCTTGACGCCTTTGCCGCCTGAAGAAGAGAATGAATTCTGTAATGCTCTGGGTGCAAGAGATGAGTTGGTGTGCGTTACATACTGCTGGTTTTAGAGGCAGAGTTGGAGGAACCTGACCCAATTTTTGAAATGGTGGAGCTGCAAAAAAATGAACCAGCCTATGTCCCATTATCAAGTTAAAGAACTCTATGTTGGTGAGTCCTGTGCAGGTGGCAGCAAGACAGTAGAGGTCTCCATTGAGGCTAGGTGCTGGGTCAGAAGGACTGATATTCCGAACTTTATACTATCGTATTTTTATAATTTATTCCTGAGTCCTGTAACGCTGGGCTATTTATTTCTTACCTTTTTCTTTGTTTTCCTGAGAATTTGATCTTAAGTATCTGTACCTAAGAAGGTGCTGTAATGCGGTGACTGTGAACTTCTCGCTATACTTATTTGAGTTAATGTGACAATAAAGCTAATCAATTTGATTCATTCAGTTGGTGCAAATACTTCAGCTTTACTGCTGTAAAACTATCTCAGCAACCACAAGGAAATCTGGAGTGTCAGTTGAGTAAGAAATTCAAGATTTGAGATAGGAATGATGTTCTTTTGGGATTGGAGTATCTGAGAAATAGGTTGAAACTTTGTCTTACTGTTTATATTAAGATCTTTCGAAACGTGTGTGTTTGTGTATGGTATATATATTCTGTATACTTGTTTTCTCTTTTGTGTAATAAATTTGTGTTGTTTTATTGAAGAACATTAGCAGCCTACTGTGCATATATTTCAGTGACTTAGAACAAAAGTAATCAAATGCAAAAATTAAATTTCTGATCTATCAAGCCAGTTTCCTCTCAGGGGTTTGACTTGACTGGTATTACCAACAGCTGGGATCATAACAGGGTAGGTTTCAGTTCCAGTTGGGAAAGCCTTTTGGTTCTCCCCATCATCACCAGCTATTTCAATTTTGCCAGGACCAGATCTTTCTGCATTCAAAGTCTGATGTTCTGAAAGAAGTGTGTCCAGAAAATTTAAAACTACTCCAGACTCTTCCAGTGGCGTTACCACCAGTTTTGTATTTGCCAGCAGGAGGTGGCTCAACACATCCATATTTGCTACTTGGCCTCTTGGAAGGTGTTCCAATTTGTAATTATATGCACTTAGTATTGGAGCCCACTGCTGAATTCGGCCTGAAACTGAGTGGCACTGCCTGACCTCTCTTAAGTAGATCTGGCAGGGGTTTGTGGTCTGGGATGTGGAGCCCAAAACTGCGCACAGTACTCCAATACTTGTGAATCTGAAATGAACACGATGGATGTCACCACCTTGACGCCTTTGCCGCCTGAAGAAGAGAATGAATTCTGTAATGCTCTGGGCGCAACAGATGAGTTGGTGTGCGTTACATACTGCTGGTATGAGAGGCAGAGTTGGAGGAACCTGACCCGATTTCTGAAATGGTGGAGCTGCAAAAAAATGAACCAGCCTATGTCCTCAGACCCAGAAGGAAGGAATGTAGTGATTGTAATGAGGTCAGCCAGGTGGATCACATGTGTTCCCTGATTGGACCAGATTAACAGCCTCAATCAGGAAGCTTTGGCTGATGGATAAAAATTGGAGTGTCAGACATCTTGTTCAGCGTGAGAGCTAACTGTGAGAGTGCTGGATCACTGTCTTGGACTTTCTACATGTAAATAAAGGGTGACTTGATAATGGGACACCGGCTTTTTGGAGTTCTTTCACAATGCACGTCAGTAAAATTCTGAACTAATTCCTTGTTCTGCGCCTGTCTGTCCAAGCCCTCACTTCCGTTCTTTCAGTACTTTCTGATGTTATCATTTATAAGCCTTTCAAAAACCCAAGGTACCATTTCGTGAGAAAGCATTAAGAAATAATTGAACAATTGTGTCATATCTGAAGGAAACAACTAGGTAATTCTTGAAGGATATTACTATCATAAGTTGCTCCAGTCTTTTAAAGCTGACAGCGAAGATTTGTCAGATTAACCATGATTTATTTGAATTACAGAATGGGCTCAAGGGGTTAAATGGCTGACCCTTATTTTCATGTTTCTACTTCTTGCTCTGGCTATCCAAAGTTATTTATATGGGAGTAATTCTCCTCCCCATATTTCAATATTGTGCACCATCAGCATCAAAATAAACTACAGATTGTTTGTTTTAAACCCATTTGTGTAATCTTTTAAAGGAATCATTATTTTACTTTCCTCCTCTTTGAATTTAATACTGTAGTTTATGAAAAAGACATAGATAGGTAGCTACCTCTTTGCCCACCAAATGTTTTTTATATGTTTTGATCTTGCAGTTGGGAGAATGAAATCATAGAATTTCTACTGTGTGGAAGCAGGCCATTTGGCCTACTGAGTACACACCAATCCTCCAAGGAAAATACCATGCAAACTCGCTCCCTACCCGATCCCTGTAACCCTGCATTTCCCATGGCGAGTCCACTGTGCATGCACATCCCTGGACACTATGAACAATTTAGCATGGCCAATCTATCTAACCTGCACATCTTTGGAGTGTGGGAGGAAACAGTGGCTCAGTGGTTAGCACTGCTGCCTCACAACATCAGGGATTCACGTTCAATTCCAGTCTGTGTGGAGTTTGCACATTTTCCCTGTGTCTGCGTGGGTTTCCTCCGGGTGCTCCGGTTTCCTCCTACAGTCCAAAGATGTGTAAGTTAGGTGAATTGGCCATGCTAAATTGCCCCTAGTGTTCAGGGATGTGTTGGTTAGGGGCATTAGTCAAGGGAAATGTGGAGCAACAGGGTAGGGGAATAGGTCTGGTGGGATACTCTTCGGAAGATTGGTGTGGACCTGGGCCAAATGGCCTGCTGCCATACTGTAGGGATTCTATGAAACTGGAGCACCCAGAGGAAGCTCCTGTCAGACTTTGGAGAATGTGCAGACTCCACACAGTCAGTCACCTGAAGCAAGAGTCAAACCTGTGTCCCTGGCGCTGTGAGGCAGCAGTGCTATGTACTGAGCCACCATGCAAAATGGCCATCAAACGCATGTGGATGAATTGAAAATATTTTTGAATATACTGTTCATTTTTATTCAAGTAACTATGTGAAAAATTACTATGTTGTTATTTGCAGGTTAAATTATTAACGTTTTCTTTCTCAAAGGTTACAGAGAATGAAGATGACCTGGGTAAAGGTGAAAGTGATGAGAGTGCTGCAACAGGAAATGCTGGAAAAGGTTTAGCCTGGGGCATAATTGGAATAGCTAACAAATAAAAGTAGTCAAAAAATGAAATGAGTAATACCCTGTGTGCTGAATAATAAAATGAAGTAGGTTTCACCATAAGTGGGAGATTTACATAGTGTTTGAAAACGTTCTTTCTGAAGTTACTTTCTTTATCTTTGTTCTTTGCAGTAAAATTCTATGTTACTCTGATAACTTTTATCATTTTATTATTTCAATCAAAAAGTCAAATATGATATTAATATTTTGTCAATTTTGTAGGTATTTATAATTTCTGCTTATGCGAGCTTCAGGTAGTTGTCAATTCTGGTCAGAAATGAAAAAAACAAAGCTTACAATTTCCTTGAGCTTTAACTTGCAGGATTCAATAAAACCTAAACAATTATTTATGTTCTCCTTGTAAAAATGTTCAAGAATTAAATTGCTCAATTCAGTGCAATATTGTAATAAGTTATGATGGCATTTTTGACTGTTCACGAATTATTTGAAATAAAAAGGAAAAACTGAAAGTCAAAGACAAATAGTAAAACTTGCGTTTTAATTATGATTTCACAAAACAATAGCAAGAGGCAGATTTTCATTCCAAGCAGGCTTAATGTGTCTGTCCCACAGAATGTGTCATCTGGTCATCCTAATATAAGGCCATACATTTGGAATGATGAGTTGCAGCCACTGTTTAATCACTAAATCTTTCAACTCGGAATGGGAATTAGGGGAAACCACTCTGTTGTTTGGAGGCGTATCTGCCACAAAGTAAGTTGTTTGTGGTTGTTGGAGCTCATTTCGGCTCCAGGACATGTCTCCTGGAGTCCTTCAGAGCAGATAACTTTGTATAATCAATCTGTTCAGAGTTGTTATACCTCTCGAGGTTGGAATTTGAACCTCAGCCTCCTGGTTCAGAGAGAAGGCAATATCAATGCACCACAAGAGCCTTAGTTCATTCAGAGTAGTGTCCTAAGCTCAACCATCTTCAGTTGCTTCCTCAATGACCTTCCACTTACTTTAAGGTCAGAAGTGGGGATGTTCATTGATAATTGCAGAATGTTCAGCACCATTCAAGACTCCTCTGTTACTGAAGCACTTCATGTTCTGGTTTATGCTGGGAAGTATCTGGTTTATGCTGAGAAGTAGCAAAAAACATTCACACCACACAATGCCAGACAATAGCTATCAGCAATAAGAGACAATCTTACCATCACCCCTTGACATTCGGTGTTACCATCACTGAGACTGTTCAAATATTGTGGTTGTAAGAGCAGTTCAGAGGCTAGGAACCCTGTAGCAAATACGTCATGTCCCGACTCTCCAAAATCTGTCCACCAACTACAAGGCAAAAGTTAGGCCTGTGATAGAATAGACTCCACTTGCCTCCAACAACTCTCAAGAAGTTTGACATCATCCAGGACATAGCAGCATGCTTGATTGGCACTATACCCAGAAACATTCATTCCATCCATCACTGATGCTCAGTCACAGAAGAATATATGATCCACAAGATACACTGCAGAAATTTGCCAATGATCCTTGCCAGCACCTTCCAAACCCAAAACCACTTCCACATTGAAGGTCAAGGATAATACATTGATGAGAACACTACCACTCTTAAGTTCCTATTGGGAGCATTTGATGAAAGGTCTGGAAATTGGACTTGACAGGACACTAATTCATTCTTCAAGAAGAACAAAGTGGCTGAGGATATCATGGTAACAGTTTTCTTAAGTACTATTGGCAGCAAGACCTTTGTGATTCTAAGGAGTCTGGTACAACCAGAGAAACCCACAGAGACAACATTTCAAGAGTTATGAGAAGTGTTAGAAAATTACTTTGCACCAATGGCTGAATAGTTCTGTTTTTATGAACAAGTACAGCACAAAGGAAAGTCCATCATCCAAAGAGGTTTACATAACATTGCAAATTTGGAGGATTTCTCTTGGATGCCTTGCAGGACTGTTTGTGGCATTCAATATGAGGTCATCCAGTGGAAGTGATTAACAAGGAAAGAGCTGGATATTATGCAGCTTTCTAAATTGCTACCTCTGTGGACACTAGTGAAGTAACCAAGTTGGCTGACAATGCCTGGGTGCATCAAGTAGTGGAATCTTGGCAGGTTGCAGGATCAACTGTAAAATGCCACCTTTGCAGCAAGAGTGGCCACAAGAAATCAACATGTTGGACCTGAGAAACCCAGGTATAAGGAAGTGGGCCATGTTGCTTGAAATTGCCAGTCCAACACAACTCAGAGAAGAGGTGCCTGAAGGAGATGAGTCAGAGGGCAAAGCATAGGTACATGCCCCCAGCCAGGGAGTTGATGGAATCAGCTGCTTCTGCGAGTGAAAAACCCAGACTCACCAGAGTTCTAGTTAAATAGACTCTTAGTATAGGGTGAAACTGGTAGTTTCTGGGTTCTTCCCAAAAAAGAGGGGAAAACTAAAAATGGAAATGGATGCAGGCACAGAGGTGTCCCTGGTTCCTGAATCAGTATCTAGGGAAATGTTAAGGGCACTACTATTAAAGCCAGCAAAGATTACACAGAACATGTGGTGCCACTGCAGGGGCGTGCACTGGTTAAAGGGACCAATGTGAGGAATTGCTACTTTACATTGTAAAAATGAATATCTTTATAGCATTATTTGGACTTTCCTAGTTACATAATTAAAATTGAACTGAGGCATGGTTGATATGTTGGCAGAGTCAAACATGAGTGCAAAAGATCCTGGAGAGTACAAAAGTGGCTTCAAAGGAACCCTGAAGGAAATGAAAGGTATTGAAATTAAATTACTGCTGGAGTCATTGTGGGTAAAAAGCTTAAATACAAGGAAAATAAAGATTCTGAAGATGAAAAGTCCTGATCACGAGGGTTAAATTCCTTCTTTGCAATTCCTTTTGATTTTTAATAATGATGACATGCCCTTTTTGTCTTAGGAGGATAAGGGAGAGATATTTTCAGTTTGCTGGCTCTGGAGAGCTCTGGATCTGCTGTATTAACTGATTTGTAGCAAACTTTTGCTGAATTAATCTGAGCACCTTCATCAGGCAATTTTAAAAATTCTTTGAGCCACTCAGTTTTAATAATGGATCGATCTCACTGCTCAAATAGCAGAAATGGGCACTACTGATTTTTTTTCCACCAGTTGTAAAGCTCTCGAGTCATTTTGGCTACATAGCAGTCTGACTGACATAGCAAGGTGTGAATGCTTAGCAGATGCCATTGACCTCCTGCAGGACAAAAACCCATTAATTTTGTTGCAGTAAAAACACCTCAACCTGAAGAAAGCCAATACATTTACTTTATCAGTTATAAGATATGGCTTACTGTTAACCAGACATTACGTGCCTCCTGCAAGCAAGCAAATCTACCTGGAGAAAGAACAGAGATGTTAATAATCCACAAGGATCATCTCAGTAAGCCCTGTCCCCAGGGACCATTGAGTTACTTTCCAGTTATTCCCTTTGCCTGTGACATTCATTTCTTTGTGTGCCTGTATGGGTGTAGAATAAGTTTTAACTACTGATGTTATATGTAATAAATAGTAATACTTGCTAAGTACAGACACCCAGTGCATAATCAACCAGGGTTGAAAAGACTGGTCAATTGAGGAATTTTGCCACTTTCATAAAACATTATTTATTTTCTCCACTCACGAATAGTGCGGTTTGATTTCCAACATACCAGTCTAGGGAGGCAGAACTTAGTCTACTGAGTAAGAATATGTGGTTTCTTTCAGTGTGCAAATGCAGTTGTCTCTGATCCTGCACCTCTTTAAAAATACATCATTTAGTTTCTAATGCATGTCCTTATTTTCCACTAAAAATGATCATCTCACACTTGTCTTAAATTTAAGCTGTGAGTTTTCCCATTTTTCCAGTATATATAGTTACTGTTAGTTCACTACTTGTATTCTAACAAGAATTCTGTGTCAGCACCAAACTTTGGAATTATATTATTCTACTTTTTTATGTCCAAGTCATTAATGAGAACAGTGGTCCCAAAATTGAGCCTTGTGTGACACCACTTCCTTCCAGTCTTGAAAACCCATCATAACTACTCTGCCTCTTAGCCAATTTTGAGGGCATACAACTCATTAATCTTAAAGATTTTAACTGTTCACCAATTAATGATGCTATACTTTATTAAACACTTACAGTCTGGTCCAAATGATGTCTCTTGGCACATTCTCCCCAAGAAATCAACTTTCTGCTGTTAATGTCAATACTATCATTAATCTAGGTGAAGAGATGATGGGAGTGTCAGCTAAGTCACAGAGCTATCATGGGGACTAGTTAGGTGATCACCTCAGTGGAAATGGTGTCAATCAAACTAAGGTAAGTACTGCATCACAGAGAAGGTGATTTGAAAGCTGCAAGAATAAGAGAGACAATATAAAATAATAGATCCGAATTTAAAGAGGGTGCATGAGCAGAGGGATGTGGGAATCTATATCACATTATTGATAGTGATGGGGTATGTGGAAAAAGCAGCAAATAAAGCTTATGGGATCCCAGTTTTCATAAACAGAGGCCACAGGTTACAAAAGCAAATAGATTATGGTAAATCTTTATAAAATGACTCACCTGAAGTTTTACAAAGATTGTGAAATCAAGAAAATGCAAGAAAGATTTGTAGTAATTTTAGTGATGAAAACTTCAGTTCCAAAGATAGGTTGGGGGGAAACAAAACAAGAGATAGGAGAGATTTGGAACAAATATTTTGCAACAGTTTTTACTGTGGAGAAAGAAATGGAGGCTAAGGAACTTAGGGAAAAATATTGATGTCTTGGACACAGTCCACATTACAGAAGAGGAAGTGCTGGAAGCCTGGGAACTATAGACTGGTGTGTTTGACCTCAGTGATGGTTAAGTTATTGAAGGGGATTCTGAGAAATAGGATTTACATGCATTTGGAGAGGTAAGGTTCTGAATATCACTCAAGGTTATGAATGGCTTTGTGTGTGAGAAATCATGATGCTCAAATTTGATTAATTGTTTTGTGGATGTAACAAAAAACGATTAATGAGGACAGAGTGGTATATGCACTTTAGTAAAGCCTTTGACAAGATTCCGCTTGGTGGACTAGCTAAAGCTAGATCACATGGGATTAGAGAGAGCTCGGCAATTGGATAAAAAATTAACTTGACAGTAAGAAACAAGGTGTTGTGGTAAAGGGTTGTGTTTCAGATTGGAGGCCTGTGACTAGCGTTGTTCCACAACGATCGCTGCTGGGTCCACTTTTGTTTGTCATTTATATAAATAATTTTGATGAGAATTTAGGAGGCATGGTTAGTAAGTTTGCAGACAGCACCAAAGTTGGTGGTGTAGTCTACAGTGAAGAAGGTTTTCAAAGATTACAAAGGGATCTTGAAATATCTGACCAATGGGCTGAAGAGTGGCAGATGGAGTTTAATTTGAATAAGTGCATTTTGGTAAAACAAACAAGGGCAGGACTTATACAGTTAATGTTAGGGACCTGGGTAGTGTTGTTGAAGAGAGAAACATAGGGATTCAGATACATAGTTCTTTGAACGTTGCATCATGGGTAGACAGGAGAAAGTGAGGACTGCAGATGCTGGAGATCAGAGCTGAAAATGTGTTGCTGGAAAAGCGCAGCAGGTCAGGCAGCATGACATTTCAGGCATAAGCCCTTCTTCAGGAATGAGGAAAGTGTGTCCAGTAGGCTAAGATAAGCATCATGGGTAGACAGGCTTGTTAAGAAGGTGTTTTACATGCTTCCTTTCATTGCTCAGACTTAAAAATCACATAACACCAGGTTACAGTTGTGAGAAACAAAGCTCACTCACTTCAATAATTTCAGTCCGAGACAAGATCTGAATCACTAGTGTCATTTATTTCGCTTTTGCAAGAGGGGTGTGGTGTCACTGTCCACAAGGCAGGGACACACACACACTAAATTCAACTAGTACACAATATTTATGTAATTTGGTTCCTATTCTTTCATCCCATTGCTCCTCCCCTGTTTACATCTCCCACCTCTCTTAAGACCTGCGCCATTACTCTTGTTCATCTCTTGCCTTATCCGGCCTTGTCTGTGACAAAATGCTTATTTCTGGCCTCACAAGGCCATTTGGCCACATCCCGCCGTGGTCCATTGTTAGGTATATCCTCCTTCACTAACATCTGTTTCCCTCACTTGTTATGATCTTATGACCTTATGACTTCTTGATTGTGGTTTGTTCTTGTTTTTGCAGAAGCGGGAAATAGATACTTATAACTACTGTTTGTACAGGCGTATCTAGCTTAACCCCTTCCCCTCACAGCACCTTATCTATTTGTCTGTTACATCTACCATTGTTTGAAGGCACATTTCATTCTTGCATGCACATTTTAGCTAATACAAAAACAATTATGTATTTCCTTCACATAGTTTTCATTCTTGTTGACTCAGCTCTTGGCTGAAACAATTATATACTAGTGTGAGTTCATTTACCTTGCATAAGTAATTATGATTGCAGAAGTAACACTACTTTACCTATATCCCACATAGTCCAACAAGTTTATTTGGAAGTACAAGCCGACGCAACGCTGCTCTTTCGTCAGGTAGCTCGTGGGGCAGGATCATAGGACTTAGAATTTATAATATATAACTTATTATAAAATTTACTATAAATTCTGTGTCTTACGATCCTGCCCCACTGGCTACCTGACAAAGGAGCAGTGGTCTGAAAACTTGTACTTCCAAATAAACCTGTTAGATCACAACCTGGTGTTGTGTGATTTTTAACTTTGTCCACCCCAGTCCAAGACCGTTCCCTCCATGACTACCTGGTCAGGTCCACGCCACCCCAACAACCCACCCTCCTTCCTGGCACCCTCCCCTGCCATCGCAGGAATTGCAAAACCTGTGCCCACACCTCCCTCACCTCCATCCAAGGCCCCAAAGGAGCCTTCCACATCCAAAGTTTTACCAGCACATAATATCATTTATTGTATTCATTGCACCCAATGCGGTTTCCTCTACATTGGGGAGACTGGACACCTCCTAACAGAGCGATTTAGGGAATATTTCCAGGACACGAGCACTAATCAACCCCACTGCCCTGTGGCCTGACATTTCAACTCTCCCTCCCACTCTGCTGAGGACATGCAGGTCCTGGGCCTCCTCCACCGCCGCTGCCTCACCACCCGACGCCTCATCTTCCTCCTCGGAACACTTCAACCCCAGGGCATCAATGTGGATTTCACCAGTTTCCTCATTTCCCCGTTTCCGCCCCCCCCCCCCTCACTCCAGCTCCAACCTTCCAGCTCAGCACCACCCTCATGACCTGTCCTACCTGCCTATCTCCCTTTCCACCTGTCCACTCCACCCTCCTCTCTGACCTATGACCTTCATCCCCACCCCCATTCACCCATTGTACTCTTTGCTCCCTTCCCCTCACCCTCCTCTCTGACCTATCACCTCCATCCCCACCCCCATTCACCCATTGTACTCTATGCTACTTTCTCCCCTCTCCTCTCATTTATCTCTCCACTCTGCAGGCACCCTGCCACTATTCCTGATGAAGGGCTTTTGCCCGAAACGTCGATTTTCCTGCTCCTCGGATGCTGCCTGAACTGCTGTGCTTTTCCAGCACCACTTTAATCTAAACATGTGGGAACTTGTCGAGTTGATCCATCAAAGTGCGCCTGCGTGGAGGGAGAGGGACGCTGCAATGCGGCTGCGCAGTTCGTTCGCTGCCTGTCCGACCGTTATACCGGGAGCTGAAATCGGGGCATTATGGAGGTTAGGAAGGCCGTTTGTGTCCTGAAGGGTCCCGGTTCCGCCACTGGCACAATTTGTTTGAGAACAGCCGTGAGTACTATCTATTTTCTACTCGAACCAGGAATAAATCCGGCCTTCGAGGATCAGGTGACGGTTGGATGCGGAGGCACGTGCTAAGCTTTTGAACGAAGCGCCTGTTAATGGCGGAACAAATGGCAAATTCTGATAGTTAAATCCGTGTGTTGGTATTTCAGTTAAAGTATCATTCGTTTCCAACACCCCCCCCTCCCCCCGTGTTAATGTGCTTAAAAAAAACCTAAATGTGAGCAAACAGCTGAGATTTGTAAAAGTTGCTGCTGTTGGTTGGGCGTTGGAGAACTTGAGTTACTGAATGTGATGCTCCCAGATCCATATCGTCTTCCTGGTCCGCAATAAGTCTCGCTCCCTTTTTACCGTGCTGTATTATCCCTATGGCTGAATGACACTATCCGGCGTTCGGCGGCTGATAGGAGCTATTTAAATGGCGGCACAGTGGTTAGCACTGCTGCCTCACAGCGCCAGAGACCCGGGTTCAATTCCTGCCTCAGGTGACTGACTGTGTGGAGTTTGCACGTTCTCCCTGTGTTTGCGTGGGTTTCCTCCGGGTGCTCTGGTTTCCTCCCACACTCCAAAGATGTGCAGGTCAGGTGAATTGGCCATGCTAAATTGCCCGTAGTGTTAGGTAAGGGGTAAATGTAGGGGTATGGGTGGGTTACGCTTCGGTGGGTTGGTGTGGACTTGTTGGGCCGAAGGGCCTGTTTCCAAACTGTAATGTAATCTAATCTAATCTAAATGTCGTGCAGCACTTTGACTTGGGGGCGATGAGGTGTCAAGGTATTTTTCAATGTATAATTTCAGTTACATCCCACTGTAAACTTTTGCTATGAATTCTGTGTCTTACAATGCTGTACTCCACAACCACCTGATGAAGGAGCAGTGCTCAGAAGGCTAGTGCTTCCATTTAAACCTGTTGGACTATGACCTGGTGTTGTGATTTTTAACTTTGTTTGGAAATAGGGTGTGTGTGAAGAACACATGACAGTGGGAGGGAGTATGTTGGTTTGCAGTATGTGTGACTGGGTAGTACGTTTGCTGTACTTTGGCAAGAGTGAGTGTCAGAGCGTCTGGTGTGTGATTGGAATGAGTATGTTTGAGAGAGTCTGGCATGACAGTGAAAATGGGTTTTGCATGTTTGTGCTCAGTTGCTTGCATGGTGTTATGTGTGGTTCTGCATAGAGATTGTGTTTAGCGTGAGTTTCCCAATGAATCTCTAAATCTGGTGTACAGTTTTGTAGTGTTTGTTTGAGGTGAATCTGTTTGAGGTTCTATTCGGTGAATGTGTCAGATTTGATGTGTTTGTTCTGAATCGTGCACGAGTAGCAATCACTTGTTTCGTTGTTCCTATTCATTTTTTTTCCTGTGCTAGATTGAAATCAGCCTGCAGAAATATGGGGCCTATCTGATATTAGAGTCCTTGATAAAACAATGATTTGGAGGTGCTGGTGTTGGACAAAGTTTAAAAAAATCACACAACCCCAAGTTAGAGTCCAACAGCTTTATTTGGAAGCACTAGCTTTCTGAGCACTGCTCATTCATCAGGTGGTTGCGGAGATTGTAAGACACAGAATTTATAGCAAAAGTTTACAATATGATGCAACTGAAATTATTTATTAAAAAAAGACCTGGATTGTTTTAAGTCCCTCAATATTTAGGGGGGGTGGGGGTGGGTTCTGTGAGAGTGTGTGTGTGTGTAAAGGGGTACAAGTCTGTGAGAGAGTGCGTGTGTGAGTGTCTGAGAAAGAGCTTGTGTATGAGAGAGGGTCTATAGGAGTGTATGGGTTTATAGGAGTGTGTGTGTGTGTGTGTGTGTGGTGCAGTGGGGTCACCTGTAGTGACAATGAACCCAAGGTCCTAGTTGAGGCCATTCCCATGAGTACCGAACTTGGCTATCAGCCTATACTTGACCACTTTGTGTTGATGCCTGTCCTGAAGGCTGCCTTGGAGAATGGTCACCCAAAGGTCTGAGGTCAAATGTCCTGGACCACTTAAGTGTTCTCCGACTGGGAGGGAACACTCCTGTCTGTTGATTGTTGCGTGGTGTCCATTCACCTGTTGTTGTAGCCTCTGCTTTGTCTTGCCAAAGTATCATGCCTCAGGACATCCTTGCCTGAAGCATATGAGATAGACAACGTTGGCTGAGTCACGAGCATCTGCTGCATATGTGGTGGGTGGTAGCGTGTATTGAGAAGATTTGTAGCTCAGGTTGAGGTTCTGGATGTAGGTTTGCTTGCTGAGCTAGAAGATTCGTTTTCAGATGTTTCGTCACCATACTAGGTAACATCTTCAGTCAGCCTCAGGACGAAGCACTGCTGATAACTCGTATTTTATATTTATATGTTTGGGTTTCTTTGGGTTGGTGATATCATTTCCTGTGGTGGTGTCACTTCCTGTTCTTTTTCTCAAGGGGTGGTAAATGGGATCCAAGTCAATGTATTTGTTCATAGAGTTCTGGTTGGAATGCTTACATACAGATAAGGAAGGATACCACTTTGGTACAATACATCCATCTTAGGATAAGCCAAACAGAGACATGCACAAGAATTCCTAGAGGCATGGCATTCCAACTGGAACTCTATCAGCAAACATGTTGACTTGGACCCCATTTACCATGCCCTGAGAAAACTAACAGGAAGTGACATCACCAACCCAAACAAATAAATAGAATGCAGGAATCATCAGCAGTGCTTCGTCCAGAGGCTCACTGAAGATGTTACCAAGAATGGTAATGAAACGTCTGAAAATGAACCTTCCAGCTCAGTGAGCAAACCTACATCCATGGTGGGTGGTATCCCCACCAGTAATGGTGGTATGTTGACAGTTGCAATGGTGGTGTCTTGCAGCATCTACCGTGACAGAGTTGTATGGTGTTGTCCTGAAAGCCAGGCAGTTTGCTGCGAATAATGATCTGTTTGAGGTTTGGTGTTGAAAGGCGAGATATATGGAGGGGAGGGGAAGGTCTTGGCGAGGTGCTCATCTTCATTGATAATGTGTTACAAGCTGCGAAGAATATGACGTTTTTCAGCTCCTGGGAAGTACTGGACAATGAAGGGTCAACTGTGGGTTGCAGCTCATGTCTGTCTCCTGAGGGGGTCATTACAGTTTCTCGCTGTGGCACGTTGGAACTGGCATTCATGAGTTGAGCATTGTGCCCTGTTTTTATGAGGATATCCTTGAGTACGTACAAGTGTCTGTCACATTCTTCCTTACCTGAACAGATCCTGTGTATGCGAAGGGCTTGTCCATAGAGGATGGCTGTTTTAATATGCTTTGGGTGGAAGCTGGAGAAGTAGCATCGTGAGGTTATCTGTGGGTTTGCGGTAGATGAGGTGCCAATCCTTGATGGAGATGCATGTATCCAAGAATGAGACAGATACTAAAGAGTAGTCCATGGTGAGTTTGATGGTGGGATCAAACTCATTGATATCACTGTGTAGTTGTTTCAGTAACTCCTCGCAATGGGTCCAGAGTGGGAAAATATCATCTGGTGTATAGTGTTAGTTGGAGGTCCTGCGTAGCAAAGTCATCTTGTTCAACCTGTGCATGAAAATGTTGGCATGTTGGGATGCAAATTTGATCCTCATGGCTGTTACGTATGTCTGATTGAAGAACTGGTTGTCAAAGGTGAAAATGTTGTGGTCGAGGATAAAGCAGATGAGTTGTAGATGGTGCTCAGAGATTGGCAGTTGGTGTTGAGTAATGAGGCTGTTGCTGCGTTTCCGTCATTGTGGGGGATACTGGTGTAGAGTACTGAAACGTCCATTGCTACGAGGAATGTTCCCAGCTCGACTGGTCTGTGGGTGCTGAGTTTCTGTAAATGAGTTTCATTTTCTTGGTGGGCCAGAAATTGAGCCCTCTGCTAAGTACTTCAATCTCTTCCTGTTGAAGGGTGTGGTCCGATAAGTTGACAATTGACTTCCCTGTGGTGATAACATTTTCCACTGTGGTGCCAGGACAGGCTTGGCTACTGCTGGTGGTGTTGCCAAGTTTCTCCAATTTGTTGTTCTTGGTGTGCATGGATGTGGTGTAGTTTTGTTGCCTTCCCTGTTTAGCAATGTCCTGTAGTTGTACTACTGTACCCTGAGTGCAGGCTGCGTGTGTGGACTCCATCTTAATTTCAAGGTTGTGGTGCCTGTTGTACTATTGGTGCACGAGATGATTGAAGAGCTCTGTGTCTTACGATCTTATATTCCACGACCACCTGATGAAGGAGCAGGGCTCCGAAAGCTAGTGCTTCCAAATAAACCTGTTGGACATAACGACTGAGGAATCCTGGTGAAGGGCCTATGCCTGAATCATCGATTCTTTTGCTCTGGCTGTGCTTTTCCAGCACCCCACTCTCGACTCTGATCTTCAGCATCTGCAGTCCTCACTTTCTTCTACATTCTGGTAAATGTTTATTCACTGAAAAGGTTTAGAATATTTAAATAGCTATTTAGTATGTTAGTAAATGTGTAAGGTGAGTGGCAAGAATGCCAAGAGGTTAGGGTGGTTAATAGGTAGAGAGGCAACTGCTTACAGTGGTAGATGAGTAGGGTGGGAGGTGATGGTTAAGTTCGAGGGTCAGGTAAGTGGGTTGGTGGAGAGTTGAAAGTTTAAGTGGAGTTACCATTAAGGGAGAATGGGGAATTAATGGATCAGAATAAAGTTAAGGTTATTAGGACAGTCAAAGGGTTGGGAGTGAAATTGACTGGTTGTACCATCTAGGCAAAAGTGAGGACTGTAGATGCTGGAAATCAGAGTCTAGGTTAGAGTGGAGAGCAGGAAAATCAACGTTTTGGGCAAAAGCCTTACTGACTTCTAAATCTCAACAGCTAATAGTCAAAAGGGGACATTGTTTCTATAAACAAAACCAGAAATTGCTGGAAAAGCTCAGCAGGTCTGGCAGCATCCGTGGAAAGGAATCAGAGTTAACATTTTGGGTCCAGTGACTCTTCCTCAGAACAGATGGTAGCTAGGAAAATGTTGGATTATATGCAGAAGATAGGATGAGAGAAGTGGGTAAGGAATAAGTGATAGGTAGGCTCTTTTGGAGGCCAAAAGAGTGAGAAGAACAGTTGGACAGACAATGGAGTGGATAATGATCTGGTGAGAAAGGTGAATAGCTATCAGTGGGGACTGTTAGTGGTTAACAATGGATTGTGTGTATTGCAGACGATGATAACAATGCCTGGTGTGTGGCATTAGGGTAATGACATGGGAGAGCTCAAGCCCTAATGTTGTTGAAATCAGTATTGAGCAGGTAGGCTGCAGGGTTCCCATTTGGGAAATAAGTTGCTCTTCTTCCAGCTTGCATTGAGCTTCGCTGGAGCACTGCAGCAAGCCTGAGACAGTAATGTTGGCCAGGGAGCAAGGTGGTGTGTCAGAGTGACAGGCAAGTGGAAGGTCAGATCTTGTTTTGTGGACAGAGAAAAGACTTGTAAAAATGACTGCAAAAAAGACGCATCCACTTGCCTGTCACTTTAACAAACCACCTTATTCCCTGGCCAGCATCTGTCTCGGGCTTGCTATAGTGTTCCAGCGAAGCCTGGCAGAAGCTGAAAGAACAGCACCTCCTTTTTCATTTGGGGATCCTGCAGCTTTCTGGACTCAAGTACTGATTTCAACAGCTTTGGGATTTGAGCTCTCCTATATCCTTACCCCAACCCACAAACACCAGGTCTTGTTATCGTATAGTCTGCTATTACACACAACCCATTGTTAGCCACTAATAGTGCCCATTAATAGCCTTTCACCTTCCTCATCAGATTGTGATCTACTCCTTTTTCTGTCCAACTGTTCTTCTCTCTCTTTGGCCTCTATACCCAGCTATTGTTTGCTCCTTATCCCCTCTTTCCCCCATCCTAAGTACCATTAGTTCTGAGGAAAGGTCACTGGACCCGAAATGTTAATTCTGATTTCTATCCACAGATGCTACTAGACCTGCTGAGATTTTCCAGCATTTTCTGGTTTTGTTCCTGATTTATAGCATTCACAGTTCTTTTGGTTTTCATGGTTTCTGTAAAGATCATTTCACCATTGGATTTCTGGATAGGTTTGTGATACAATACCCCTATCCAGGAATCTCCAGCGCAGAAAACATCTAAAGATATGTGACTTGGATTCAGGATTGAAAATAGAATGTCCTACATGTTTCAGGTGTGTGTCCTTCCTCAAAACTTGTACTTTGCTGAGCCAGGCACATTTGAAATGCTGTCTGATTTATTTCCCTTTCAATACGACTGTGCTACTGAAAGAACTGCCGATGCTGTAAATCAGGGACGAAAATATAAATTGCTGGAAAAGCTGAGCAAGTCTGAAGCATCTGTGGGGAGAAATCAGTTTACATTTCGGTGAGAGGGACCCTTCAGAATGCTCTCAAGGGTCCCTCAACCTGAAATGTTAACTCTGATTTCTCTCCGAAGATGTTACCAGACATGCTCAGCTTTTCCAGCGATTTCTCACTTTTATTTCCTACTATTATCCCAACATTTGCCTTTTTAAAAATATGTTAATCCTAGATTGGAATGAATGAATGAATGAGTCAGGTTTCTTGTCACATGCAATCGAATGAGCTCAGTGAAAAGTTTGTAATGTTGCCGCTTACGGTGCCAATTTAGATACAAGATACCTATGTACAAAAACTTATTCTTTGAATTTTGTATCAAATACTTAATAAATAGAAGTCCATAAGAATAAAGAGGAAAAGAAAAAGTACTCAATTTTTCCCCTGTCTGTGCCAGCACCTAGCATCCAGACTGCTTTTGCTTCAGTCCAAGTCTCCAGATTATGCTGGGCTTCAAAACTCATGGCTTCGCCTCCCACTACAGCCTCCAATCTGGGACTCGCCTCTCCATGACTGCCTTCAGTCTGAGACTGTCCTCCAGGCTCATGCCTTACATATATACTTATCTTGTAGGAAGGTGGACATTCGACTTGCATAAATGGAGAAATTACTGGATTGACTCCTGGAAAACATGGATTTCATGTGCACACGTTTGGAGACATATCGAAAGGTATTTATGTTATTTGTCATTGATATTCAAAGGAACATGGGAAAAACTATTAGAACAGAAATCACTCAAATAATTTGTAAAATGTATAACTTGAAAGAGAAAAGAATATCATAAATTGTAATCCTCTACAGATTGTTGGCTGAATTGGGCAACTCCTCATTGCTTCACCACAGTCGTTAAAGTCATTGGTTCACCACAGTTAGGCACCTCACTGAACTTAATGGCTATCCATGAAATTTCTAAATTTTCCTGTAGCAGTTATTTAATATTGATAAGTAATCGTTGTCCTGCCATGAACTTGAAACTTTGGAGGCCAGGGATGGGATGGATGAAGCTTTGTAAGTTCTAGAGTGTTCAATTTAACTTTAAATGTAATTGACTTAGGTCTCTCAATTGTAGACTCGGTTGGGAAAATTACAGGACAGATCAGGTATCAGTATGTCTTCAAAAATATCTTGGATTTTAAATTTATTACAATAAGTACAGAACAGTGATGTTGACTACAGGCAGTGGTATCAATTGATCCATTTTGAAACATTGGCTCATGATTTCTGGTTGATTGGGCACTTGTCTTTTTGCTGTGTTATATTGAAGTCTATTTTCTTTGTTCTTGTGTGTTTGGTTGCTAAAAGTTACTGTGTATTCACCCTTGTTAGACAATAAATCTGTCCAAGGTCAGTGGAATCCCTGAGCTCTAACTTGTTAGCGCACAAACAGTATATGATCAGTCTTAAATTGCCAAGGTGGTGTGTGGTCAATTTGATTTTTGTTTTAAAGATCATGGTCATCTTATTGATACTCCTTATTATCTCCTGATTGGTTCCTGGGATGTCAGTCATTTTGAAAGGCCAATCCTGTCTTTCACAGGGGCTTTCTTTAACCTCCCATAGAGATTGGAGTCATGTGCTTGACAAGAATTATCGTTAGACAATATCATATGATTACCAGAAATCAACCCTTATCAAATAGTGAAGGTGTTTGGAATGTTTTCTTTTATTGGTCAGAGTATTGAATACAGGAGTTGGGAGGTCATGTTGCGGCTATACAGGACGTTGGTTAGGCCACTGTTCGAATATCGCGTGCAATTCTGGTCTCCTTCTTAACTGAAAGGTATTGTGAAACTTGAAATGGTTCAGAAAAGATTTACAAGGATTTTGCCAGGGTTGGAGGATTTGAGTTATAGGGAGAGGCTGAATAGGCTGGGGCTGCTTTCTGTGGAGTGTCGGAGGCTGAGGAGTGACCTTATAGAGGTTTTATAAAATCATGAGGGACATGGTAGGATAAATAGACAAAGTCTTTTCCCTGGGGCGAGGGAGTCCAGAACTAGAGGGGAAAGATATAAAAGAGACCTAAGGGGCAACTTTTTCACGCAGAGGGTGGTACGTGTATGGAACGAGCTGTCAGAGGAAGTGGTGGAGGCTGGTACAATTGCAGCATTTAAAAAGCATCTGGATGGGTATATGAATATGAAGGGTTTGGAAGGATATGGGTCGGTTGCTGGCAGGTGGGACTTGATTGGGCTGGGATATCTGATCGGTATAGACAAATTGGACCGATGGGTCTGTTTCCATGCTGTACATCTCGATGACTCTAATTGCGCTGAAGAGGCCAAGCACACCTTAGTGAACTGTTTGCCAACTTTAATCCAAGGTAATGAATAGGCATTTAATATACTTTAAAAAGAGACAGTGACTTCATTTTAACACAGTTTAAGTTAAAAGTCTTAGCCAATTTAGGATATAAAACTGTGGCTTAGAACTGAAAGTTTATTTGAATCTATCTGAAAAGTCATTCCTATTATGAATTTTTAAAACTCTTTCTTGGCTTATAGGAATTGCTGGTCAGGCCAGCGTTTACTGCCCATTCCTAATTGTCCTGGAGAAGATACTGTTGAGGTGCCTCCTTAAACTTTGCTCTGTAGAGACATCCACAGTGACGTTAGGGAGATCAAGGATTTTGACCCAGAAATAAGTAAGGAATGTTGATACAATTCCAAGTCAGTGTGTTTTGGAGGGGGACTTGGATGTGATGGTGTTTCGATCTATCTGCTGCCCTTGTCCTTCTAGGTGGTAGAGTTCAAGACTGGAATTTTATACTGAAGGAGTCTTCATATGTTTTTGCAGTACAGTAAATCTTGTAAATGGTACACACTGCTGCCACTGTGAATTAGTGGTAAAAGGCGTGATTGATGGTGGATGAGATTCCAGTCAATTTGATGATCAAGAATACAGAAGTAGGATGGAAATCAGCCAGGTTAGATTTGTCCTACCTTTTGTTGACTGGCCATTTCTATATAAGTTTTCACATTGCTGAATAGATATCAGTGTTGCATCTACACTAGAAAAGTTTGACTAGGGCATGGCTAGTTCTGGGGCACAAGTCCTCAGTCCTGTTGCTGGACTGTTTTCTTGGCTGGTGGCTATTTCTTGTCACATGGAGTGAATCAAATTGGATGAAAACTGCTGGGGACTTGAGAAAAAGTTGGAATATCCAGTTTTATAGTTGAAGATGGATGTAAATACTTCTGCCTGGTGATGGGTTTACACATCATTTGAAGATGGAGCTCTTCATTATGTCAGTTGTCAGCTGTCATTCACGACTAGCTGTAGCAGGACTACAAGGTTTATAGTTGAAAAATGTGGTGCTGGAAAAACACAGCAGGCCAGATAGCATCCGAGGAGCAGGAGAATCGACATTTCGGGCATAAGCCCTTCTTCAGGAATGAGGCTGGTGTGCCATGCGGGCTGGGATAAAGGGTAGGGGGGAGGGAATTTGGGGGAGGGGCGCTGGGAATACGATAGGTGGAAGGAGGTGAGGGTGAGGGTGATAGGCCAGAGAGGGGGTGGGGCAGAGAGGTCGGGAAGAAGACTGCAGGTCAAGAGGGCGGTGCTGAATCCCGGGGTTGGGACTGATATAAGGTGGAGGGGAGGGGAAATGAGGAAGCTGGAGAAATCTACATTCATCCCATGTGGTTGGAGGGTTCCTAGGCAGAAGATGAGGCGCTCTTCCTCCAGGCATTGTGTGGCCAGGATCTGACAATGGAGGAGGCCAAGGACCAGCATGTCATTGGCGGAGTGGGAGGGGGAGTTAAAGTGTTCAGCCACGGGGCGGTTGGTGCGGGTGTCCCAGAGGTGTTCCCTGAAACGTTCCACAAGTAGGCGGTTGGGATCCCCAATGTACAGGAGACCACATCGCGTGCAGCAGATACACTAAATGATGTGTGTGGGAGGTGCAGGTGAATTTGCGATGGATATAGAAGGATCCATTGGGGCCTTGGAGGGAGGTGTGGGTGCAAGTTTTGCACTTCTTGTGGTTGCAGGGGAAGGTGCCGGGAGTGGAGGTTGGGTTGGTGGGGGTGTGGACTTGACAAGGGAGTCGCGGAGGGAGTGGTCTCTCCTGAATGCTGATAGGGGTGGAGAGGGAAATCTATCCCTGGTGGTGGGGTCTGTCTGGAGGTGGCGGAAATGATGGAGGATGATACGTTGTATCTGGAGATTGGTGAGGTGGAAGGTGAGGACCGGTGGGGTGGAAGGTGAGGACCAGTGGGGTTCTGTCCTGGTGGTGATTGGAGGTGCAGGAAGTGGAGGAGATGCAGTGGAGAGCGTCGTTGACCATGTCGGAGGGGAAATTACGGTCTTTGAAGAATGAGGCCATTTGAGTTGTTCGGTAGTGGAATTGGTCCTCCTGGGAGCAGATGCGGCAGAGGCGGAGGAATTGGGAATATGGGATAGCGTTTTTACAGGGGGCAGAGTGGGAGGAGGTGTAACCTAGGTAGCTGTGGGAGTCGGTCGGTTTGTAGTAAATGTCTGTGTTGAGTCGGTCCCCCGAGATAGAAATGGAGAGGTCTAGGAAGGGGAGGGAGGAGTCTGAGACAGTCCAGGTAAATTTGAGGTTTGGGTGGAAGGTGTTAGTAAAGTGGATGAACTGTTCAACCTCCTCGTGGGAGCACGAGGTAGCGCCAATACAATCATTGATGTAGCGGAGGAAAAGGTGGGGGGTGGTGCCAGTGTAGAGGCGGAAGATGGACTGTTCCACATATCCGACGAAGAGGTAGGCATAGCTGGGGCCCATGCGGGTGCCCATGGCTTCTCCTTTGGTTTGGAGGAAGTGGTAGGATTTTTTCCTAACCATATCGAACATCAAAGAAAGTAAATACAAAACCTTTCATGTACTCACCCCCACACTCCGAATTCCTCGACCGTTCCAGATCCTTCTTGTGACCTTTGGATCCGCTCTGGCGCCATTGCCCACGCGGCCGTTGCAGTCACCACTGCCGCGGCGAACGGTGACGTCACCTCTGCCCCCACCGCTGCTCGGATAACAGCCACCACCGGCCATATATCCTCCGCAATTGCCGCCCAGATAACGCCTCCATGATCGCCAGGAAGACCATCGCCAACAGATGCGCGGCCGCCGCGGTAACCACAGCCACCGGGGCCAGCGCCATTTCTGCCTGGCGCACCACTTCCGCCCCTGGCGTGGCCGTCGCCACAGCCAATTCCGCCCCCAGTGACGTCACTCATCTGCTCAAGACCACGCCGCCCCCACGACTAACTCTGCCCCCACTCCCAGCTCCAGCCCACACCAGGTCCTAGCTCCCAGCCCTGCCGTATTTTCACTATCCCTCCAGACCTCCCCCTCTCTGAGGATGAACGATCAGTCCTCAGCAGAGGCCTCGCCTTCATCCCCCTACGCTCCCGGATCAATGAGTTCGACACATGGCTAGATATCAAGCATTTCTTCCGCCGCCTTCACCTCCGGGCCTACTTGTTCAACAAGGACTCTCGCCCACTCTCTGACGACCCCTTCTCCTGCCTCCAACACACCCCATCCACTTGGACACCCCGTGCTGGCCTCTTACCCGCCCTCTATCTCTTCATATCCAACTGCCGCTGCGACATTGACCGCCTCAACCTGTCCACCCCCTCACCCACTCCAACCTCTCACCCTCAACACGCAGCCTTCCACTCCCTCCGCTCCAACCCTAACCTCACCATCAAACTGGCAGACAAGGGAGGCGCAGTGGTAGTTTGGCGCACCGATCTTTACACCGCTGAAGCTAGATGCCAACTCGCAGACACCTTCTCCTACGCCCGCCTGACCATGACCCCACCTCCCACCACCAAACCATCATCTCCCAGACCATCCATAACCTCATCACCTCAGGAGATCTCCCATCCATTGCCTTCAACCTCATAGTCCCACAACCCCGCACTGCCCGTTTCTACCTCCTACCCAAAATCCACAAACCCGGCTGCCCCGGCTGACCCTTTGTCTCAGCCTGCTCCTGCCTCACCGAACTTATCTCAGCATACCTCGACAATGTCCTGTCCACCTTAGTCCAAGAACTCCTCACCTATGTTCAGGACTCCACCCACGCCCTCCAACTCCTCCATGATTTTCGCTTCCCTGACCCCCAACGCCTTATCTTCATGATGGACATCTAGTCCCTATACACTTCCATCCCCCATCACGAAGGCCTCCAAGCCCTCTGCTTCTTCCTCTCCCACCGACCCAACCAGTACCACTGACACCCTCCTTCGACTGACTGAACTGGTCCTCATTCTTAACAACTTCTCCTTCCAATCCTCCCACTTCCTCCAAACCAAAGGAGTAGCCATGGGCACCCGCCTGGGCCCCAGCTATGTCTGCCTCTTCATCATATATGTGAAACAGTCCATCTGCCAGCTACACTGGCACCACCACCTTTTTCCTCCGCAACATCGATGATTGTATTGGCACTACCTCGTGCTCCCATGAGGAGATTGAACAGTTCATCCACTTTGCTAACACCTTCCACCCCGACCTCAAAGTTACCTGGACCATCTTAGACTCCTCCTTCCGCTTCCTAGACCTCTCCATTTCTATGTTGGGCAACCGACTCAACACTGACACTTACTACAAACCAACTGATTCCCACAGCTACCTAGTTTACACCTCCTTCCACACTGCGCCCTGTAAAAACGCCATCCCATGTTCCCCATTCCTCCGCCACATCTGTTCCCAGAAGCACCAATTCCACTACCGAACAACTTAAATGGCCTCCTTCTTCAAAGATCGCAATTTCTGCTCCGACGTAGTCGACAATGCTCTCCACCACATCTCCTCCACTTCCTGCACCTCCGCCCTTGAACCCCGCCCCTCCAATCGCCACCAGGACAGAACCCCACGGTCCTCACCTTCCACCCCACCAACCTCCGGATACATGGTATCGTCCTCCATCATTTCCGTCACCTCCAGACAGACCCCACCACCAGGGATATATTTCCCTCTCCACCCCTATCAGCATTCAGGAGAGACCACTCCCTCCGCGACTCCCTTGTCAAGTCCACACCCTTCACCAACCCAACCTCCACTCCCAGCACCTTCCCCTGCAACAGTGAGAAGTGCAAAACTTGCGCCCACACCTCCCCCCTCGCCTCCCTCCAAGGCCCCAATGGATTCTTCTATATCCATCGCAAATTCACCTGCTCCTCCACACACATCATTTAGTGTATCCGCTGCACGCGATGTGGTCTCCTGTACATTGGGGAGACCAGCCGCCTACTTGTGGAACGTTTCAGGGAACACCTCTGGGACACACGCACCAACCTCCCTGTGGCTGAACACTTTAACTCCCCCTCCCACTCTGCCAATGACATGCTGGTCCTTGGCCGCCTCCATTGCCAGACCCTGGCCACACGATGCCTGGAGGAAGAGCGCCTCATCTTCAGCCTAGGAACCCTCTCACCACATGGGATGAATGTAGATTTCTCCAGCTTCCTCATTTCCCCTCCCCCCACCTTATCTCAGTCCCAACCCTCTGATTCAGCACCGCCCTCTTGACCTGCAGTCTTCTTCCCGACCTCTCCGCCCCCACCCCCTCTCTGGCCTATCACAGTCACCCTCACCTCCTTACACCTATTGTATTCCCAGCGCCCCTCCCCCCTACCTTTTATCTCAGCCTGCTTGGCACACCAGCCTCATTCCTGAAGAAGGGCTTATGCCCGAAATGTCGATTCTCCTGCTCCTCGGATGCTACCTGGCCTGCTGTGTTTTTCCAGCACCACATTTTTCAACTCTGGTACTCCAGCATCTACAGTCCTCACTTTCTCCTACAAAGCTTATAGCCGATTCTTTGGTTGTGGATAGCCTCACCTGTTTCTTGCATGCTGCCTCTTTCTTTGGCATGCACATAGTTTTATGTTGTAGCTTCACCAGGTTAACACCTCATTTTTAGGTATTTCTGATGCTCCACCTGGCATGCCTTTCTGGTGAAATTTACACCTTTCGGCCTCCATAAACCTGAACTCGAGCATTAGTACTACTCATGTCTTAACATGAGCTACATCTCTTTCACCCCTCATCTCTGTTTCCGCCTACCTACATTTTTTTATCCATTCATGGGTTTTGAGCATTTATTGCACATCCTGAAATGTCTGAGTAGGTGTTAGTAATCTGGCATCTTGAACAACTACGATCCATGTGGTGTGTGTACATCCAGAATCCTGTTGGGAAGGGAATTCCAGGATTTTAACCCAAAGCATTGAGGGAACAGTGACATAGTTCCAAGTCAGAATGATGTGTGGCTTGGAATGAAACTTGAGGTGTTACCATGCATCTACTGCCCTTGATCTTCTACTTAATAGAGGTGGTAGATTTTGAAAGATGGAATTGGAGGATACTTGGTGCATTGTTGCAGTTTATTTTTTCTGTGGTATACTCTGCTGCCACGTGTGTTGTCTAGTGGAAGGAGTAAAAGTTTAATATTTTGGATGGAGTGCCAGTTCAGTGAGCTGTTTGGTCTTGGATGATGTTGGGTTTCTTGCAGTGTTTGGAACTGAATGCATCTAGGCAGGAAAGGAATATTCCATGATGCTCCTGAATAGTCCCTTGTGGATGATGGACACTTTTTAAGAACTAAAGAAACAAGTTATTTCCTCTAGAATTCCCAGCTTCTGACCTACTGTTGTGGCCATAATGCCATAAGGTGCATGTGTATATTATGCTGCAATTAAATTTCTAGTCACAGATGATCACTTTGTTTATAGTGGTGAAGTTAGCCACGGCAATGTTGTTGAACGTTAAGTGAGAGTTTGTAGATAACCGTTTCTTTAAGTGGTTTGAGCGTTAATTCCTAGTTTTGAGTCCAAGCCTGAACAAAAAACAGTTTTGCAGAAATGCAGCAGATCTGGCAGCATCTGTACAGAGAAAAGAGTTAATGTTGATCCTTTATCAGAAACTTGAATTTTGTCCAGGACTTGCTGCATCTTGGCATAGATATCTTCAGCATCTGAAATTGTGAATGGTACTCAATAAACAGTGTTGAATCTTCAGCAAACATCTCCACATCTGATTTATGTCAGAGGGAATGTCCTGAATAAAGCCGTTCTACACTCCCGGATCTAGGGGACTAAACTGAGAAATTCCTTCAAATGACTTCGGGATTAGATGATTGATCTCCAACTCAGCTATCATCATTTGATCTAGGTATAACTCCAATCACTGAATAACTGTAACCCCAATTCCCATTGATTTCAATTTTGCAAAGTTTTATTAGTGCTAAGCTCAGATAGATGCTGCCTTGATGTCAAAGACTATCCCATTTAACGTTTTGAGTTCATCTTTTAGAACAGTTTGTGCCCAACTCTCGTGCCCTTGAACTGAATAGCTTACTGAGGGTCTGGAATCACACACAGGCCAGAAATTTCCAATGTGTGATTTCCAGTAAGAGATTTCATTCCTTAAAAGACATTGAACCAGATGGTGAGCAGTTTATTGCTGAGTAACTGTTGGTAGATGTGGTTGTTCATGACATCTTCCATCCCTTTGCTGATGTTTAATGGAGACTGATGGGCAGTGGTTGACTGGATTGAATTTATCCTGACTTTAGTGAGCAGAATATATCTGTTCGAATTTCCTGATTGCCATTGCTGTAATTGTTCTGCAACTGTCTGCCAAAGCATGGAATGGTTAAGTCTGAAGCCAAAAGTCTCCATCAGTATAATGAGAGTTTTATTGGGGCCCATAACCTTTGCTGTATACGTTTCCTTCAACTGCTTGTTCATATCAAATTATGTGAATCCAGTAGGCTAAAGACTAAGATTTGTGATTCTGGGACCTTAGGAGGCTAAACTGGGGTGATCAGCTATCTAGGATTTTTTTGTCTTTGTCCTGGTTTGACTTCTACCAGGATACGGTTTGTCTGATAGTTTTGTTTCTTGCAATACATAATGTTTCCACTTACATGCACTCTCCCCAGCAGCCCTCTGGAACTTCTCCATCAAGCTAATTCGTCACCCTGAGGCCTAGTTTGATCATCCACACAACACTTCTGTCTAAAAATGGCTGCAAATGCTTCCACCTTTACTTTTACAGTCTTAAGTAAAAATTTTAAACAAACCTAACATCATTCGCCCCTCATATCTATCTAAGGTTAATCAAATATATTAAAAAGTGGGGTGATAAATAACAGGAAATATTTGAAGAAACAGTTTTAAAATGTTCAACAAAGATGTATTCTATTAAAAATAACAAAACTTGGGGAGAAAGGCCTATCCCTGCTTTATTTGAAAAGTTACGGGTAGAATTATTACAGCTGGGTCCTCTACATTTTTTCACTTAAATGATTTGGATGCGAGCATAAGAGGTACAGTTAGTAAGTTTGCAGATGACACCAAAATTGGAGATGTAGTGGACAGCGAAGAGGGTTACCTCGGATTACAACAGGATCTGGACCAGATGGGCCAATGGGCTTAGAAGTGGCAGATGGAGTTTAATTCAGATAAATACGAGGTGCTGAATTTTGAGAAAGCAAATCTTAGCAGGACTTATACACTTAATGGTAAGATCCTAGGGAGTGTTGCTGAGCAAAGAGACCTTGGAGTGCAGGTTCATAGCTCCTTGAAAGTGGAGTCGCAAGTAGATAGGATAGTGAAGGCAGCGTTTGGTATGCTTTCCTTTATTGGTCAGAGTATTGAGTACAGGAGTTGGGAGGTCATGTTGTGGCTGTACAGGACATTGGTTAGGCCACTGTTGGAATATTATGTGCAGTTCTGGTCTCCTTCCTATCAGAACGATGTTGTGAAACTTGAAAGTGTTCAGAAAAGATTTACAAGGATGTTGTCAGGGTTGGACGATTTGAGCTTTAGGCAGAGGCTGAACAGGCTGTGGGGCTGTTTTCCCTGGAGCGTCGGAGGCTGAGGGGTGACCTTATAGAGGTTTACAAAAGTGAGGGGCATGGATAGGATAAATAGACAAAGTCTTTTCCCTGGGGTCGTGGAGTCCAAAACTAGAAGGCATAGGTTTAGGGTGAGAGGGGAAAGATATAAAAGAGACCTGAGGGGCAACTTTTTCATACAGAGGGTGTTACGTGTATGGAATGAGCTGCCAGAGGATGTGGTGGAGGCTGGTACAATTGCAACATTTAAGAGGCATTTGGATGGGTATATGAATAGGAAGAGTTTGGAGGGATATGGGTCGGGTGCTGGCAGGTGGGACTAGATTGGGTTGGGATATCTGGTCAGCATGGACAGGTTGGACCGAAGGGTCTGTTTCCAAGCCGTACATTGCTATGACTCTATCTATGACTAAGCAATTGTTATGTTACAAATAAAAGTAATATGCCAGAGGATCTTGGGTGTTGTGAAATCAACAAACAGTCAGCAAAAACTCAACTGAAACGTTTCAGAAACAGCATGAGAGTAAAACAGAGGAGGAGAGTAAAGTAGAGGTTTCTTTCTTAGAGACACAGATGTGACAAAGGAACGACGAAATGGCAAAGACATCAAACACAGCTTTTATCTGTCTTAACAGTAGAAAAGACATATTTCCAAGTCAGGATGATGTGTGACTTGGAATGAAACTTGAGGTGTTGCCATGTTTCTACTGTGCAGAAGTGAGTACTACAGATGCTAAAAATCAGAGTCTAGATTAGAGTGGTGTTGGAAAAGCACAACAGGTCAGGCAGCATCCGATGAACAGGAAGATCGATGTTTCAGTCTACCACTGTCCTTGATCTTCTACTTGGTAGGGGTTAGAAACAGAACATAATCAAGCGGGTGATAAGATTAAGGAAATTTATATCAGAAAAAAAGGAAAACCTAAGGGACTAAAATCTGATAAGTATTGGACCTAATGGCCTTCTAAAAGAAGGTTCTGCAGAGGTGTTTGATTTTGAAAAATTCTCTAGATTCTAGCTGACTGCAAGTCATGTAACACCATTCCTGAAGAAAAAAGCAACGAAGAAAACTTGAAAGTATGAGCCAGTAAATCTAGCATCAGTTTTTGGAATAGTCAGAAAATGGTAGGAATAAATGTCCAAAGATGTGCAGGTCAGGTGAATTGGCCATGCTAAATTGCCCGTAGTGTTAGGTAAGGGGTAGATGTAGGGGTATGGGTGGGTTGCGTTTCGGCGGGGCGGTGTGGACTTGTTGGGCCAAAGGGCCTGTTTCCACACTGTAAGTAATCTGTCTATCTATTCTATTCAAATGGCTAATTTTCATGCTACAGAATATGACTAATGGGCTATGACAAGCATCAGTGCTTAAGACAGTAAGATGTAGGAGCAGTAAAAGTCCATTCAGTCCATTGAGTCTGTTCTGCCATTCAGATCATTGCTGATCTGATAATCCTCAACTGTACCTTCCTGCCTTTTTCCTGTAACGCTTGATTCTATTGCTGATTAAAAATCTGTCTATTTCAAACTTGAATAAGCTAGACGACCCAGCCTCTGGTAAACGATTCCACAAATTAACTGCCCTCTAGAGAAGAACTTCTTCCTCATTCCTGTTTTAAAAGGATGACCCCCTTGTTGCCCCAGAACTGATCCCTGTGGCACTCTGCTAGTTACAAGCTGCCATCCTCAAAATGTCCCCTGTAATCCCAACTTTCTTTGAGTTAGCCAATCTTTTAACTATACTAATAAACTAGCATCAACATTCTGGGCTCTTAAGTGGATTAATATGCAGTTCCCTATCAAATGCCTTCTAAAAATCAAAACATGACAGCTTCCCCTTTATCTGTCCTGCTTCTTCTTTCTCAAGGAATTCTGGTAAATTTGTCATGTCTGATTTCCCCTTAGTGAAACCATGCTGACTCTGTTTGGTTATATTCTGTATTTTTAAATGCTCTGCTATAACATTCTTCATAATAGACTCTAAATTGTTTCCAATAACGGGTTAAGATAATTGGCCAATAGTTGTCTGTTTCTGTCTCACCCCTTTTAAATATTTTAAATTGGCAGTTTTACAATCCTCTGAGACTTTCCCAGAATCTAACAATTCTTGGAAGATTACTACCAGTGCATTGGCTGTAATATCTTATGGTGCATCCCATCAGATCCAAGGGACTTAACAGTATCCAGCCCCTTGGGTCCAACTGTTCACAGCAGATGTGGGGGTGTGTTGTATGTGGCAAATTTAATATTTTCATTGTCTTTTATAAGAAAATGCTATATAGTTTTGTGTTGTAAGGAAGAATGTAAAATTATTTCACTTAAGATTTGGACAGGCTTAGTAATTGGGCAAGAAGATGCAGATGGAATAAAATGTGGAAAAACATGAAGTTATCCACTTTGTTAGGAAGAAAAGGTGTGCAGAGTATTTCTTAAATGGTAAGAGGTTGGAAAGTGTAGATGTGCGTAGGGACTTGGATGTCACTATCAATAAGTCACTGAAGAATATCTTACAACCACTGCCATCATTCATTAGCTTTTCTCATAGCTTGCTGCACTTGTAAGAGGATTTGAGGAAGGTAGTGTAGTGAAGTTTTGTTTCAAACTCATTGTAGCTTGGTTAGATAGCACCTGGAGCAGTCTGTGCAGGTTTAGTCTCATTATGTCAGGAGATGTATGTTGCTAAAGAGGAAGTGCAATAAAGGTTGACCAGACTTTTTCTGTGTTGAAGAGAGGTTGGGCAAATTGGGCCTGTATTCTCTCGAGTTTCTGAGAATGAGAAGTGAACTCATTATAATTTACAGAATATTTGGGAAGGTAAGTAGTGTCGATATAAGGTAAGCTGTTTCCCTGGTTGGGGAGTCTAGAACCAGGAATACAATTTAAGAATAAGGGGGATTCCAGTTAGGACTGAGATGAGAATTTTGTTTATTAGAAGGTTGTCTTTAGAATTCAGTTCTGCAGAATACAAAGAACAAAGAATATTTACAGCCCAGGAACGGGCCCTTCGGCCCTCCATGCCTGAACCGATCCAAATGTACAGTCTAAACCTGTCGGTCAATTCCTGACCATCTGTATCCCACTATTCCCCACCTACTCATGCATTTATCCAGATGCATCTTAAATGAATCTATCGTGCCTGCCTCTACCACCTCTGCTGGCAACGTGTTCCAAACACCCACCGTGTGAAGTCCTTGCCGAGTGTATCCCCCTTAAACCTTCTACCTCTCACCTTGAAAGCGTGACCTCTATGGAAGACTATGGAAGTGTTTCGATATATTTACTGTCGAAGTTGATACAATGACATAATAATTATGGGGATAGTGTGAGTAAAATGCATTGAAGTCTTCAATCAGCCAGGATTATATTAAATGACTGTGTAAGCTCACTGGGATACATGATGTACTCCTGTTCCTATTTGCCATGGTTCTGTTCTAAAAATGTTCCAACATCCTAAGCTGTTATTCTTTTCTCAATTCCTTTTCTTTCTCCTGAATCTCTAGTTATGGAGTCATAGAGTCTAGCAACATGGAGACAGGCCCTTTAGCCTAAACTGGTCCATGCCGTCCATAATGTCCATCCTCGCTAACCCCATTTCCCTGCACTTGGCCCATATCCTTCTAAACCTTTCCTATCCATGTATTTGTCCAAATGCCTTTAAAATGTTGTTAATGTACCTGCTTCCACCACTTCTGCTTACAGCTCATTCCATATGCATATCACTCCTGTGTAAAAAGAAAAGTTGCTCTTCAGGTTCTCTTTTATTCTTACCCCTCTATCCTTAAACTGATGTCCTCTAGTCCTCAAATTCCCCAACCCTAGGAAACGGACTGAGTGCATTCACTCTATTCATGCTTCTCATGATCTTATACACTTCTATAAGATCCCCCCTCAGCCTCCTATACTCTAAAGAAAAAAGTCCTAGCTTGTCCAACCTCCTTATAATTCAGATTGTTGAGTTTTGGCAATATCCTTGTAAATTTGTTCTGCACTCTTTCCAGTTTAATAACATCCTTACTATAGCAAGGTAACCAACCCTGAATACACTACTCAGTGCGGCCTCACCAATGTCTTGTATACAACTGCAAGATAACTTCCCAACTTCTATACTAATTGCCCTAACCGACGAAGGCCGGTGTGCCAAAAGCCTTCATCACTGCTCTGTTTATCTGTGACTCCACTTGCATAGAACTGTGCACGTGAACTCCATGGTCCCTCTGTTCCTTCAGGCCCTACCATTCACCATGAAACTCCTGCCTTGATTTGACTTTCCAAAATGCAAGATCTCAGACTTATCTATATTAAACTCTATTTGCCATTTCTCAGCGCACTTCCCTAGCTGCTCAAGGTCCTGCTGCAATTTCTGATAAATTTCCTCACTGTCCATGATACTGCCTACTTTCATGACATTTGCAAATATATTAATCATGCCTTATACGTTCTCATCCAAGTTAAAATCACATAACACCAGGCTATAGTCCGACAGGTTTATTTGGAAGTATTAGCTTTCAGAGAGCTGCTCCTTCATCAGATGGTTGTGGAGCTGAATGAGCAGTGCTCCGAAAGCTAGTACTTCTAGATAAACCTGTTGGGTTATAACTTGGCATTGTATGATTTTTATCTTTGTCCACCCCAGTCAAACACTGGCACCTCCACTTCATTCTCATCCAACTCGTTGATATAGATAACAAACAGTAGTGGACCCAGGAGCAGCCCCGAGGCATTCCATTAGCCACAGACTTCCAGTCTGACAAGCATCCTTCCATTATAATCCTTTGTTTCCTACCATCAAGCCAATTGGGTATCCAATTTGCCAGCTCCCCCTGGATTCCATGCAGTCTAACCTTCCAGAGAAGCCTTACATACTGAACCTTAACAAAGGCCTGACTAAAATACATATAGACTACATCTACCACCCTGCCCTTGTCAACTTTCCCAGTCACTTCATGAAAGAACTCTAACAAGTCTGTAAGACATGATCTGCCATACACAAAGCCATGCTGACTGTTCCTAATCAAACCTTGTCTTTCCAAATGCATGTATATCTCATCTTTCATAATCTTCTGAAATAACTTACCTACCACAGATGTTAGGCTTACTGATCTATAGTTCCTAGGATTTTCTTTGCAGCATTTCTTTGAACAAAGGCACAGTATTTGCTACCTTCCAGTCTTCCGGGATCTCACCCGTGGGTAACGATGATGCAAAAATATCAGCCAGGGTCTCTGCAATTTCATCTCTAGCTTTTTGCAGTGTTCTTGGATATGTCTGGTCAGGACCAGGAGATTTTATCCAACTTCATACATTCAAATACGTCCAACACATCCTCTACTGTGGTATGGACTGTCCCCAAGGTATGACCACTAATGTCCCCAAGTCATCTGGTCTTTGTCCACGGTAAACATAAAGGAGAAATAACCATTGAGGACCTCGCCCATCTCCTGCAGTTCTACACATACGTCCAGATTTAGTCCTTGGGGGTCCTATTCTCTAGCTATTCTTCTTCCTTTAATATACTTAAAGAACCTCTTTGGATTCACCCTAATCTTCTCAGTGATGGCGATCTCATTTCCCTGTTTTTGCCCTCATAATTTCTTCAGTAAACTCCTGTATCCCATATACAGAAGAACCTTGATTATCCGAATACCAATTATCTGAAAATTGGATTATCCGAAGGAGATCTTGAGGTCCCGATAGAAACATTACATCAAACACATGTTTCCAACAGTGATCGTGTCTTTTATTTACAGTAATTAAACAAGCACCGTCACCAAATGACTAACTCCCCCCACACATGCACACGCACATGCATACACACACCACACACTTTCCCTGAAGTTCTACATCGGGGTGAACCCTAAATCTCCCTTCCCCAGTTAATCTCTCCAACATTGTCCTATACTGGGCAGAGTGGAAACTGTCGAAAAGTTTCAGTAAAAAGGTGTGTGTGTGTGTGTGTGTGTTTGTTTGTTTGTATGGGCTATATGGAGACTTACCCCACAAAGGCAGCAGTCTTGTTGGTGTATAGTCTGACTACCCCGGAGAGGGGGCGAGAGTGAATAGGTGTTCTGCACGGGTGGGATGGGTGTTGGATGGGGTTTGGGGTTGAGCAGTTGGAGGGGCGGGAGTAGCGGTGTTGGCCGGGTTGAGGGGCAGGCGGGGGCGGTCTTGTACGGGGTTGGGGCAGGTGTGCGGGGGGGTGGTGTTGGATGGGATCGGGGCAGGGGGGCAGTGTTGGACGGGGTTGGGGTAGGGCCTTGCACTCGGTGTGCTGCTGCCTCGTCTCCTGAACAGGGAGCAGACTTTTAAAAACTCCAAGCCCCAGAGGAAAGGCATTTAATCGATTAACTGAATAATCGATTATCCGAACGCAATAGTGTCTGCCCATCTCATTTGGATAATCGAGGTTTCCCTGTATACCACCAGGGACTCACTTGATCCCAGCTACCTGTACCTGAGCCATACCTCCTCTTTTCTGGTCAAAGTCTCAATCTCTGGTCATCCAGGGCTCCCTATTCCTGTCAACTTTGCCTTTCACCCTCACAGGAACATATAGACCTTGAACTCTAGCTATCTCACCTTTAAAGACCTCCCACTTGCCAGAGGTTACTTTGCCTGCAAACACTACTCCGATCAACCTCTGCAAGCTTCTGTCTAATTCCATCAAAATTCCCCTTGCCCCAATTTAGTATGTGTACATGTGGACCAGTTTTATCTCTCTCCATAACTATTTTAAAATTAATAGAGTTATGGCCACTGGTCCCAAAGTGCTCCCACTGTCACCTCTGTCACCTGTCCTACCCTATTTCCCAAGAGTAAGTTGAGTTTTGTCCTTCCCGAGTAGGACCCTCTAAATACTGCCTGAGGAAACATCCATGCTGTACACCTCTATGATTCTATGACTCTATTTCTGAATGCACTTAAAACTTATATCCCAACTAAGTCCTTAATACTATGTAGTCCCAATCTATGTTAGGAAAATTAAAATCCCCGACTATGACCGTCCTATTGCTCCTGCAAGTCTCCCTGCATATTCGTTCCTCTAATTCCTGTGACTATTTGGGGGCCTATAGTACAACCTCAATAATGTCACCATCTCCTTCTTATTTCTTACCTCCATCCACAAAGCCTCTTCAGTTCTTTCATCATGATTCTTCAGTTATTTCATCTGATTACTGCTGTGGTATTTGCCTTGATCAAAAATGCAACTCCCCCCTCCCCTCTTTTCACCATCTCTGTCCCTCCTAAAACACCTGTACACTTAAGCTGCCAGTCCTGTATCTCCTTTAGTCCTGTTTCTGTAATGGCTCTGCCTTACTTGTCAGTCCACTTTCATTGAAATAGATGCAGTTTAATCGAACAGGCAGTCCTTGCTCCCTGTCATGTTCCAGCCTGAGCCCTGTCTTCATTTTACGATTTGTGATTATTGTATTTCCTTCTAACCTTGCACTTGCACTTGCCTCCTTGCTGTTGAGGATCTCACCCCTTTCAATCTAGTTTAAGCCCTCCCTTTTAGCACGAGCAAATCTGGCCACCAAGGTATTGATTCCCCCTCCACTTCAGATGCAACCTGTCCCTCTTGAACAGATAATCTCTGCCCCAGAAAAGATCCCAATGATCTAAAAATCTGAATCCCTGCCCCCTGCACCAGTTCTTTAGCTGTGTATTCATCTGCCATATCCTCCTGTTCTTACACTCACTCGCACATGGCACTGGAAGTTATCTGGAAATTATCACCGACGAAGTCCTGGTTTTAAACTTTTTTTCCCCAGCTCTCTCTAATCACTCCGCAGGACCTCATCCCTATTTCTACCTTTGTCATTTTTGTCAATGTACACTTTGACTTCTGGCTACTCACCCTCCCCCTTGAGAATATTCTGCACCCTCTCTGAGACATCCTGGAGCCACCATCTTTAAATTCTTCTCCTTTGTCATCTTCCTCAAACTCGAGTCTTTTAAATTCAATTTCCTTTTCAGATTGCTTTAGTTCTTTCTCATGTTCAAGCTGCTTTAGCCGCAGTTGAATTCTCGTGAACTCCGCTGACTCGTTAGATGGTGTATTTCATCACTGCTATATTTCCATCTGTCCAAAATGCTGTGCTGGTATTTTATTTATCTTTGCTTACCTAGCTTTTCAGGAAATTCTGTTTTTAATTCCTTTGTCAATTCTGTTGCCTTAGCCTTAGTTCAGTCCACTGAAACAGTCAAGGATACCTTCTCAGTTTGCAGGATGATTTTGGCCACTTTATATAGAACATAGAAAAGTACAGCACAGAATGGGCCCCAATCTAAAATAAAATAACGTAACCTACGCACACCTGAATTCACTGTGTCCATTGCTTAAATGTCCCTACTGACTCTACTTCTACCACCACCGCTGGCAAAGCATTCCATGCATTCACAACTCTCTGCGTAAAGAACCTACCTCTGACATCTCCTCTATACCTTCCTCCTAATATCTTAAAACGATGACCCCCCGTGCCAGTCAATCCTGTCCTGTGGAAAAGTCTCTGGCTATTGACTGTATCCATGCCTCTCATTACCCTGTATACCTCAATGAAGTCACCTCTTTTCCATCTCCTCTCCAGAGAGAAAAGTCTGAGCTTAGTCAACCTCTCTTCGTAAGACAAGCCCTCCAGTCCAGGCAGCATCCTGGTAAACCTTCTTTGCACCCTCTCCAAAGCCTCCTTATCTTTCCTATAATAGGGTGACCAGAACTAGATACCATATTCCAAGTGCGGTCTCACCAGGGTCTTGTAGAGCCCCACAGCAAAACCTCGCGGCTCTTAACCATGATCCCCCTGTTATTGAAAGCCAAAAAACCATGTGCTTTCTTAACAACCCTATCCACTTGGCTGGCAACTTTGAGGGATCTATGCACTTGAACACCAAGATCCCTCTTCCTCCACACTGCCAAGTCACTGTCTTTAATCCTATATTCAGCATTCAAGTTCGACCTTGCAAGATTAATCACTTCGCATTTATCCAGGTTGAACTTCATCTGTCATTTCTCAGCCTAGCTCTGCATCCTGTCTGTGTCGCGCTGCAGCATGCAGTAGCCCTCGATATTATCAATGGCACCTCCAACCTTTGTGTCATCGGCAAATTTACTAACCCACCCCTCAACCTCCTCATCCAAGTCATTTATAAAAACTACAAAGAGCAGAGGCCCAAGAACAGAGCCCTGCAGGATACCACTCACCACTGACCTCCAGGCAGAATACTTTTCATTTACAACTACTCTCTGCCTTCTGTCAGCCAACCAATTCTGAATCCAGACAGCCAACTGTCCCTGTATCCCATATCTCCTAACTTTATGAATGAGCCTACCACAGAGGACCTTATCAAATGCTTTGCGAAGTCGATATACACCACATCCACGACTCCATCTTCATCGACCTGTCTCGTCACCTCCTCAAAGAACTCAATAAGATTTATGAGGCATGACCTGCCCCTTACAAAGCCATGCTGACTGCCTTTAATCACGCTATGCTTTTCCAAATAGTCATAAATCCTATCCCTCAAAATTCTTTCCAAACTTTTGCTGACCAGAAACATAAGACTGACTGGTCTGTAATTGCCAGAGATTCCCTATTCCCCTTCTTGAAAAGAACAACAACATTCGCATCATCCAGTTTTATAATATGAGAAGCCTGGTATTAGCCCTCTTATCCATTATCAGTTTATTTTATGCCATGTCCACGCTCAATTGTCTACTTTCAGAAATCCCACATTTGACCCATAAACTGTTGACAACTGTTCACAAATATATAAATAACCAGTTGAATTACTAAGATGGTTAATTTGTCTGACTTTGTTAAAGAACAGAAAATACCACAAAAGGATGGAATAACCTTTTCACGTTGGCAGCTGATGACGAGTGATGTGTTAAAAAGATCAATGCAAGAGTCTCGGGTATTTAAAAAGACCAACGAAAAGCATCTAAGTTTGTTGATGACACTCAGTTTGTTGAGATTATAAACTGTGAGGACGAAAAGACTGCAAAGATATGCAGACAAGTTGTTGGTAATTTTGTTTCATTTCTGGGATGTCAGCATCACTGTCTAGACAACCATTTATTGTCCATTCTTTGTTGCCTTTGAGATTAATGCAGTAATGTTCTAACATTTGATTTCCTGTTGCAAGATTGCGGCTACCTCATTTTTCTTTGCCAGGATAACAGAAGCTCCATCTGACGTAATCAGTGGTAGTGAGCTGCTGCCTTGAACTGTACTGTCCATTTGCTGTCAATAGATCTACAATATCATTAGAGAAGGAGATCTAGGATTTCGACCCAGCAATACTGAACAAATAGTGATACACTTCAAGTCAGGATGGTGAGTGACTTTGAAGTGTTCGTGCAGGTGGTAGTGACCCTGTGTATCTGATGCCCTGATCCTACTGAATTGTAATGGTCATGGATTTGTAAGGAACTTTCTGAGAAACATGGATGAATTTCTAAAGTGCATCTCTTACTGATACTGAGTGTTCATTTAGGTGCAAATGAATTGGTCATTTTATCCTGAAGTGTCGAGCTTCATGCGTTTTTTTTAGAACTGTACTCATCCAGGTAAGTGAGGGTAGCTTTGCATGAGAACATTCACAGTGTCGTGGCAGCCACTTCACTTTATTTAGTGGTTGGAAGACAACTGTATCACACTGCGTGACTTTGCCTGGATCTTCAAATTGTCCTTTCTGGACAGTTGACCTGTTGAACACTATACGCTATCCTTAGAGTAGTTTCAATGTCTTGCATAATTGGCACGTGCTTCCAAGCATCATCTATTCCTAGATCATCGCAATCCTGTACAGACAAACGTTTGATTTCATGTCACAAGATTGCAGCTCGCCCCTTTTTCTTGCCCAGCATAACATAAGCTCTACCTGGTGTAATTATCACCATCTTCCATAATTCAAGATTATCGTGAACATAAAATTGCGTGATTCCTGTCACAATGAAAGCACTGTAGGAAACAGGAATTTTGAAAGTTCAGGTTTATTCACTTCGTCCAGAAAGTATCTGTATGATTAAGCCAATACAGTACAAATTTGAAGGTGTATTTCTTGCTATGCCAATTTTCAGTAATTACTGTATACTTCATATGATCATGAATGTAGCACAAAGCAGAGATGCTTTCAGCTTTACTGCAAGTGTGACATTCAACATTTCAAGATTGTCTATTTCATCATTAGTGAAAATGTCAACCATTCATATACCCTTTGTATTGAAAATAGCATTTTGGCTATGATGACCTTAGAAAGCCATTCCCTTTTGAAATGTGCACTGGGTTTCTTTTTTCAAGAACTTGAAGATCCCTTTGCTTTTCTTTTTCACATATTTTAAATTGTTCAAGAAAATCAGGTTTTAATGTATAGAAGAGAAATGTAACCTGCTGCTTGCTTCAAGTACACTTCATTCTGAATGCACGCCTGCCTTCCCAAACAGATTCACAGGAAGTGTCACAAGCTGCACAAGCCTGAACTTTGAGTTGCATCTGTTTGTCTGGACACATGGTGGGTTCATGACTTCAAACATCGGATGCACAGTCCATTTGGTCCTTCTACTATAAAGCTTACTCTGAAAATACACAAGCTATTTCCCAGAAAGAGAGGAAAAAAAACACATTCAGAGACTTAAACAGAAATTAAACACCCAACTTTCACTAAAGATTGGATGTACTCACCAAACCTGCATCCCAACTTTCCTTGTACTCATGATGTCACACCACCATGGTCTCCGTATAAATAGACAATAGACAATAGGTGCAGGAGTAGGCCATTCTGCCCTTCGAGCCTGCACCGCCATTCAATATGATCATGGCTGATCATTCCTAATCAGTATCCTGTTCCAGCCTTATCTCCATACCCCTTGACTCCACTATCTTTAAGAGCTCTATCCAATTCTTTCTTAAATGAATCCAGAGACTGGGCCTCCACTGCCCTCTGGGGCAGAGCATTCCACACAGCCACCACTCTCTGGGTGAAGTAGTTTCTCCTCATCTCTGTCCTAAATGGTCTACCCCGTATTTTTAAGTTGTGTCCTCTGGTTCGGCACTCACCCATCAGCAGAAATATGTTCCCTCCTGCCAGAGTGTCCAGTCCTTTCATAATCCTATACGTTTCAATCAGATCCCCTCTCAGTCTTCTAAACTCAAGGGTAGACAAGCCCAGTCGCTTCAGTCTTTCCGTGTAAGGCAATCCTGCCATTCCAGGAATTGACCTCGTGAACCTACGCTGCACTCCCTCAATAGCCAGAATGTCTTTCCTCAAATTTTGAGACCAGAACTGTACACAGTACTCCAGGTGTGGTCTCACCAGGGCCCTGTACAGCTGCAGAAGCACCTCTTTGCTTCTATACTCAATCCCTCTTGTTATGAAGGCCAGTATGCTATTAGCCTTCTTCACGACCTGCTGCACCTGCATGCTTGCCTTCATTGACTGGTGGACAAGAACACCCAGATCTCTCTGAACAGCCCCTTTACCTAATTTGATACCATTGAGGTAGTAATCTGCCTTCCTGTTCTTGCCACCAAAGTGGATAACCAGACATTTATCCACATTAAACTGCATCTGCCATGCATCTGCCCACTCACCTAACTTGTCCAGGTCACCCTGTAATCCCCTAACATCCTCATCACATTTCACCCTACCACCTAGCTTTGTGTCATCAGCAAATTTGCTAATGTTATTGCTGATACCATCTTCTATATCATTTACATATATTGTAAAAAGCTGCGGTCCCAGCACGGATCCCTGCGGTACCCCACTGGTCACTGCCTGCCATTTCGAAATGGAGCCGTTAATCACTACCCTTTGTTTCCTATTAGCCAACCAATTCTCTATCCAATCTAGTACTTTGCCCCCAATACGGTGCGCCCTAATTTTACTCACTAACCTCTTGTGTGGGACTTTATCAAAAGCTTTCTGAAAGTCCAGGTACACTACATCCACTGGATCTCCCTCGTCCATCTTCCGAGTTACATCCTCAAAAAATTCAAGAAGATTAGTCAAGCATGATTTCTCCTTCATAAATCCATGCTGACTCTGTCCTATCCTGTTACTATTATCCAGATGTGCCGTAATTTCATCCTTTACAATAGACTCCAGCATCTTTCCCACCACTGAGGTCAGACTAACTGGTCTATAATTTCCTGCTTTCTCCCGCCCACCCTTCTTAAAAAGTGGCACAACATTAGCCGCCCTCCAATCCTCAGGAACCAACCCCGATTCTATTGAACTCTGGAAAATAATCACCAGCGCATCCACGATTTCCCGAGCCACCTCCTTCAGTACCCTGGGATGCAGGCCATCAGGTCCCGGAGACTTATCAACCTTCAGACCTAACAGTCTCTCCAACACCAAATCCTGGCAAATAGAAATTCCCTTAAGTTCAGGTCCTTCAGCCACTGTTACCTCAGGGAGATTGCTTGTGTCTTCCCCAGTGAACACAGATCTGAAGTACCCATTTAATTCCTCTGCCATTTCTTTGTTCCCTGTAATATATTCCCCTGTTTCTGTCTTCAAGGGCCCAATTTTTGTCCGAACCATTTTTTTGCCTTGGACATACCTAAAAAAGCTTTTACTATCCTCCTTTATATTCTTGGCCAGTTTACCTTCGTACCTCATTTTTTCTCTGCGTATTTCCTTCTTACTAATCCTCTGTTGTTCTTTAAAAGCTTCCCAGTCCTCCGTTTTCCCGCTTATCTTCGCTAAGTTATACTTTTTCTCTTTTAACCTTATATGTTTCTTTACTTCTCTCGTCAGCCACGGCCGCCCATGTCTCCTCCTGGGATCGATCTTCCTTTTAGGAATGAACTGATCCTGCATCTTCTGCATTATACACAGAAATATCCGCCATTGTTCCTCCACGGTCTTCCCTGTTAAGGTATTGAACCATTGAACTTTGGCCAGTTGCTCCCTCATAGCTCCATATTTCCCTTTATTCAACTGAAATATTGTCACTTCAGATTGTACCCACTCCCTCTCAAATTGCAGATTGAAGCTTATTGTATTATGGTCACTACTTCCCAATGGCTCCTTCACTTCGAGGTCACTGACCAATTCTGGTTCGTTACACAATACCAGATCCAGAATCGCCTTATCCCTGGTCGGCTCCAGCACCAGCTGCTCTAAAAATCCATCTCTGAGGCACTCCACAAAAAGTCTCTTTCTTGAGGCCCGATACCATCCTGATTCTCCTAGTCTACCTGCATGTTAAAATCCCCCATAACAACTGTAGTAACATCTTTGCGACAAGCCAATTTCAGCTCCTGATTCAACTTACCTCCAACATCCAGACTACTGTTTGGGGGCCTGTAGATGACTCCCATGAGGGTCTTTTTACCCTTAGTGTTTCGAAGCTCTATCCACACTGACTCTACATCCCCTGACTCTAGGTCCGCCCGCGCAAGGGACTGAATATCCTCCCTTACCAACAAGGCCACCCCACCCCCTCTGCCCGTCAGTCTATCCTTACGATAGCACATGTAGCCTTGAATATTCATTTCCCAGGCCCTGTCCCCATGAAGCCACGTCTCAGTTATCCCCACAATATCATATCTGCCAATTTCCAAAAGAGCCTCAAGCTCATCCACCTTGTGTCTAATGCTTCGTGCATTCATATATAGAATTTTTAATTTGTTACTGCTCTCACCCTTCCCCTCAACCCTTATTTCACTCAACTTTACAGCATGATGCCTTTTCCAGTTTTCTGCCTCCTTGATACAGTTGTCTTTCTTGACTTCTCTTGTTCTAACTACCCCTTCAATTTCCTTTTTAAACATCCAGCTTGTCCCCTTCCCCCCCCCCCCCCCCCCCCCCCCGCTACTTAGTTTAAATGTAGCGGTGTTGCAGCAGAAAACCTGCCTGCCAGAATGCCGATCCCTGTTCTATTAAGGTGCAAGCCGTCTCTCTTGTAGAATTTATGGTTACCATAAAATATACCCCAGTGATCCAAGAACTTGAAACCTTGCTTCCTGCACCAGTTCCCCAACCACACGTTCAAGTCCATTATCTCCCGGTTTCTGGCCACACTAGCCCGAGGGGAACTGGAAGCAAACTGGAGATAACCACCTTGGACGTCCTGCTTTTTAGCCTTCTTCCTAGTTCTGCGAAGTCTCGCTGTAGTATGTTCCTCCTCTTCTTCCCGACATCATTTGTGCCGACGTGTACCACCACCTCGGGCTCTTCACCCTCGTCCTTGAGGATGTCCTGCACTCTGTCCGCGATGTCTTTCACTCTAGCACCAGGAAAGCAACACACCATCCTTAAATCCCATCTGCTGCCACAAAAACCCCGGTCAGTTCCTCTCACGATGGAGTCCCCTATTACCACGGCTCTATGCGATGTCCGACTCTTCCGCTCTGCTTCTGCGGCAACTTTTGATTGACAAACATGGCCGCCTTGCGAACTGGTAGTGTCATCAGACTCTACTGTTTCCAAAAGCTTCAACTTATTCCTGACAGGTACTTCTCCCGGCGTCTCTTGCACCTGTCTCCTCTCTGCCTTCCTCATCATCTGCACTCTTCTGCTCTCTTCTGGCATGATTGGTGTAATAACATCACTGAAGGTCTTGTCCAGAAAGATCTCGTTCTCTCGGATGGACCTAAGGTCTTCGAGTTCTTTCGTCAGTGCTGCAATATGCTCGGTCAATTGCTGAATGAGCGCACACTTTCCACACATATACGAGCCAGACACACCAGAGTCGTTGACTTGCCACATCAAACACGTAGCGCACTGAACCAGCTGAGCAGTCATGTCTTCACCCTCTTCAACTGTGGCGTTTCAATCCAGAGCAATGGCTGGAGTCACAATTGTGCAAACTGGTGGTCCTACCGCAGATGAGAAGCACTCGGACAGAGAGGAAATGGGTGCCTACCAGGCAGTTTGAAAAAATCTGTTAGGTAGTTTAGGAGCCCCTCGATCAATTGTGTTTTCTAATTGGTACTCTATCTTGCATACTGTTGATGCAGTGATTCCTCAGGGTAATGCAGTCAAAGCCAAGCCCTTAGTGACACAGGGAGAGAAAGTAAAATGGAAGAACTGTAGATATAGGTGATTTCATAGTCATGAATCTGATAGGCATTTCAGTAGCAGTAAATGTAACTGTAGCGTGTTGCATCCCTGGTGTCAGGCAAGGATGTCGCAGAGCTGCTACAAGACATGAATTCTGGCTGATACTCCTGTCCCCAAAGAATGGTCTACATTGATACTAATGACATAAGGGTGAGGTCCTGAAGGTAGATTTCAGGGAAAGGGAAGGATTATTCACGGTGCTACGTGCTGTAAGGGTAAAAATGGGGCATTGATTGAACACTTGGCTAGAGAACTGGTGTCGGAGAAAAGGCATAATTTTTCTTAGAACCTAAGACCAATTCTGGGGTTGGTGGGAACTCTAAAAGCTGGACAGTTTACGTCTTAATGGGACTGGGACTGAGAGCCTCACAGATATTTGCCAGTTCTATTGGGGTCTGTTTAGACGAACTTGCTGGGGGATGAGAACCTGAGGGGGAAACCCAAATTGGAAGAAAGTACAAGTTTATAAAATGAAGTCAAAAAGATGCGAGGGAGATGAGAAAACAGGAGAAACAAATCTGAGCATTGGGTATGGTTCAAAAGCAGAATGATGTCAAAAAAGAACCAAGGGCACTGTACTGTAAGGACAATGTCTTGATATTTTTGTCTCCTTAAAATTGTGGACTGCAGTGAGAAAGCAATGTTTCTAAAAACAACTTTACCAGGGTGGTTGCAGGGAATTTGATACCTGTTGTGAATTTTGTTTTTGTGACTGTGGGTTCTTGCAACGCACAGATGATTAGGAGCAGAGGAATTGTTTAAAGGGAAGCTGGTTCTTAGCTAAACATTAGAAATGCAAGCAGAGAGGGAGAGAGAGACACAATGACACAGAAATGTGTGCAGTTCTTCTCCCCAGAAGAAGGTGTCTGTTCTCTGTAGTTTTAAAAAAAAACTTGGTTTAAACTTGAACAAAACCAATTAACTTTGCTGCAGGAGTTGCCGTAAGCTATGACTTTTGGAAAAATAAATAAGAGATTTTCCAAATGACTCAGTCACTGTGTACTTCTTACAAACCAGTGAAGTTTCCAGAGCAAGACAAGTGCACACAAGAGCCTGGTTAGTAAAGAAGTATCGTTTCAGGTAAGCAAAGCCAACTGAACTAACTTTTCAGTTCTCCACCTCCACCAATAATCTATTTTCCCTATTTTCCCTATTTCTCAAGGAGCGTTTACAAGGGCTTTAATTAGTTTACCTGTAGCTATCGTCTAATTACTTATTTTTAAAAAAGTCTGGTCTGTGCTTCCTGTCAACCTTGGTCTGAAAGTCAAATAAATTGGGGTTCTGTGCATATTTTTAAAACAAAAGTCTAATATTTGGTATGACTCCAGAAATAGCACGGCTCGATTTATGGCATGCTACCCCAGTGAGTTGTAATTCTAGCTGAATGCACACGGCATTTGAAACAAGGTGGACGATCTAAAGGTACAAATAGACATACATGGGTTTGATCTAGTTGCATTACTGAAGTATTGCTGTATGATGACCAGAACTGGGAACTAAATATTCAAGGATGCTTGACATATGAAAAGACACAAGTAAAAAAGGAGGTGGAGCTGTGCTAATTGAGAATCAATACATTTAATGAGGGAGAATCTCAGATCAGACAAATAAATTGTGGAATCTGGTTGGAACAAAGAAATAGTAAGGGGCAGCAGACGTTGGTTGAATTATTTATAGGCCACCAAATAGTAGTGATAGTGAGGGGCATAGTATTAATTACCTATGTGTAAGCAACATAATTATCACTGAATTCCATCTGCATATAGACTACGTAAACTGAGCACGAAAGCTATAGAGGTTGATTTTCTGAAATGTGTTAAAAATGTTTTCCAGATCAGTATATTGAGGAGCCAACTAGAGGACATGCTTTTACATCTAGTTTTATGTAATGAAAAGGACTAATTGCTAATACAATTATCAAAGAATCTTTAGGGATAAGTAATTACAATATGATATAATTTTACATTTGGTTTGACAGGAGTTAATTTATTCAGAAGCAAGTGTGTTAAATTTGAATAAGGGAAATTATGAAGGCATGAGGCTCAAAATGCATTAGCTGGCTATAACTGTACATAGGCAATGGATAGGAAGCAGACAGAGATGAGTCAAGATTAGAGTGGTGCTGGAAAAGCACAGCAGGTCAGGCAGCATCTGAGAAGCAGGAAAATTGACGTTTCGGGCAAAAGCCCTTCATTCCCGATGAAGGGCTTTTGCCAAAAACGTCGGTTTTCCTGTTCCTCAGATGCTGCCTGACCTGCTGTGCTTTTCCAGAACCACTCTAATCTTGAATCCGATCTCCAGCATCGGCAGTCCTCGCTTTCACCTGGCAAGCAGAGATGATAATTAATCATTGATTTTTTGAATGGCAGATGGTGGAATTTGAAAAGTGGGATTTGGACCTGGGACCCCAGAACATCATGTGGTTCTCTGGATTGACAGTCCAGCGATAATACCATAAGGTTGTTGCTCCCCTAATTCATTACCATCACAGTCAGAAGAATTTATTAAAGGGAATAGAGAAATGACAAAAAAGCTGAAAGATTGTTTTCACTGAGGAAGATCCCAGAAATATCATAGAATCAGAGAATAAGGAGTTGAAGTAAGCATTAGTAAGAAGATTACACAAGAGAAATTAAAGAGCTTGAATGGTAAGAGGTTGGCAAGTGTACATGTACAGTGTGACCTCTGTGTCTTTTATGAAAGTGTCTCTGGTGCAGGAATGAAAACTTACATTGCAGGAGAATTTGAGTACAGGAATAGTGAAGGCTTGCTTTAGTTATATAGGAGCTTGGTTAGACTGCACCAAAAGTTGTGTATAGTTTTGGTCTCCTTATCTCAAAGATGTTATTGCCATTGAGGGGTGCAATCAGACTTGTTCCTGGGATGTATGACTCTCTCATGAGGAGAGATTGGGCAAAGTAGGGACTATCTTCTGCACAATTTTTATGAATGAGAGGTTATCTCATTGAAACTTGCAGAAATTTAAAGGGATAGACGAGGTAGATGCTGGTAAAATGTTTCTCATTTTAGTGAGGGTGTTATGGATTAGGCCAAAGCCCCTCAAAATATTTTAAGATGGTAGCCTAGACCCTAATCTTTTCTTATTTTCAAGGCAAGTGCCAGGTGTTGTATTCTGGATGCAATTTGATTGGTCAAACTACTCGTCTTGAAGCAAAACACATTTTATTCATATACTATAGCTAAAATACAACATAAGAAAGAATAAACTGGTATAACTTAACTATTGGAAAAAACAGAATGATAGCTTATTTGACTACTCAACAGTAACTGTTCAAATATGGTAACATCTAATAAACACACCCTTGGCAAAGGCAAATTCTGTAACATAGATTGCCTCTCATGCAATTCCCCAGTCCAAGGGGGACAAACATCAAGAGAAAACTCCGGAGCTGGGATAGATGCACTGCAACTTCAAGACTTCAGCAACTTAAACTAAAAGTCATGGTCCTGTGGGAGGTTGACCTCACCCATTCAGATTGCTTCTGTTGTTCCAATGTTTTTTTTTAAAAAGTCTCACGAGCTGTTTACTTTATTGGCTTTGGAGCAGACTGTCTGACATTTCTGTCACAATTTTTTTTTAATTAATAAGAGAAATGACAAAATACCACATCTGAAAGCCATAGTATCATCGCGAGAGGAATCTAGGAAGAGGCATCATTTAAAAATAATGGGGATGCTACTTGGTTTTGAAATGAAATGTTTTTAACTCAGAGTTATGAAACTTTGGAATTCTCTCTAACAGAGTACTGTGGAGGCTTAGTCTTTGAGTATGTTTAACATAATGGTTAATATATTTCTGATATACCAACGGGTACAATATACTGAAGTGCTCAGACAGCCATGCTCATGCTGGAGGAGTTGCATTACTGGTCAAAGAAGATATCACAGCTGCGCTGAAGGAGGGCACTAGGGAAGACTCGAGCAGTGAGGCAATATGGGCAGAGCTCAGAAATAGGAAGGATGCGGTAACAATGTTGAGATTGTACTACAGGCCTCCCATCAGTGATGTGAGAGAGGTGCATATATGTAGAGAGATCATTGAAAGATTTAGGAGCAACAGGGAGGTGGTGATAGGAGATTTTAATTTTCCCAACATTGACTGGGATTCATTTAGTGTTAGAGGTCTGGATGGAGCAGAACCTGTAAGGAGCATCCAAGAGGGTTTTCTAGAGTGGTATGTTAGAAGTCCAACTCGGGAAGGGGCCAAACTGGGCCTGGTGTTAGGAAATGAGCCAGACCAAGTGATTGAAGTTTCAGTGGGGGATTATTTTACAAATAGTGATCACAATTCCATAAGTTTTAGGATACTCATGGACAAAGACGAGAGTGGTCCTAAAGCAAGACTGCTAAATTGGGGGAAGGCCAACTATATCAAAATTCTGCAGGAAGTGGGGAATGTAGATTGGGAGCAGCTGTTTGAAGGTAAATCCACATTCGATATATAGGAGGCTTTTAAAGAGAGGTTGATTACAGTACAGGACAGGCATGTCCCTTTGAAAATGGTGGATACAACTGGCAAGATTAGGGAACCATGGATGACAGGTGAAATTGTGAGACTAGCTAAGAAGAGAAAGGATGCATCCCATAAGATTTAGGCGACTGAAGATAGACCAAGCTTTGGAAGAATATTGGGAATGTAGGACCAGTCTGAAATGAGGAATTAGGAGGGTTGAAAGAGGTATTGAGCAGGGTTAAGGAAAGCCTTTTATTCATTTATAAGGAACAAGAGAGTAACTAGGGAAAGGGTGGCCCACTCAAGGACAAAGGAGGAAAGATATGCATGCAATCAGTTCTCCTGTACTGAAACCATGTCTTTCAGCAACTCCTGCCTTGTACAAGGACCTGTGACCAGACCTCAATAATTTTAAATGTCAGTCCTGACAAAGCCCTTCATTCATTCTGTTTGAACCTACAGAATTTGCAATTTGTGACATGTAGGTAGCTGGAAACAATTATTTACCCAAAAGTTTCGTGAGGGCAGAAGTCATTTGATCTAGAAAAGAATCTCTACATAAAATTTAATCCACTATCAAAATCAAAAGTCTTTCCATGTGAGATTTGTGCTTAAAATCATAATTTGAATGGAAGCACAGAGTCAGGAATTTCTCTCGTTTTTTAGTATTTTGTGTAACCTGTCAAAATCCATGATATGTTCCTTGAAGGATCAGCTGTCCATCATCTTAGGGTTATTAAAAGTCAACCATGCCTCGAGGGATTGCAACAGATTTCTCTTGGAAACTTTGCCCGTAAATTGTAACAGAATCTGCAATCCTTTTTCGGTATCTAAGTCAATTACTTACTTATGGTTCTGAACATAATTTAAACCTTATTTTCCCTGGTAAGGAAAAAGCCAAGACTATACCTTGTTTCCGGTTGCAACTAAAGTCCATTCTTTCTTTGTATGGTTCAAATTCCAAAAAGTCTGGGTATTCAATTGCAATATGACTATCAGTGATTTTGCATGAGGAGCTTCGAGAAGCAGTGCTTTTGTTGGAAAGAAGTTTCTTTATTAATCTTCCTGTCTGAAGGGACCAAGGTTTATCCTCTGGTATTTTTTATCCATTTTAAACAGTGGACTGCAGTCATCGGTTTGTTGAAGCAAATATCGTTTTGCGTTCCACAATGGTTTATCTGCATATTATAGTTCATAACAAACGCAAATCTGCCTTTCCCCTTCCTAACCAACAGCATTTACTAATGGAAAACTAGCTCATCTTTTCCATTAACCTGTTCAGACATGTTCTGTCATGCTTCTGGAGCAGGTGTGACTTAAACTAAGACCTTCTGAGCTAGACATAGGAACACTGCCACTGTACCTCAAGAGCCCGAAAAGATCAATCCATGGATTTTTTTTTAAAATCAACCTGTTCAGAGACGTTACACTTGAACCCAGGCTTCCTGCCTCAGAGGTAGGGACAATACAACTTCATCACAGGAGATCATTCAAAAACCAGTCTTTTTGTTTATAATCAGTCTGTTCAATATAGTTTGACGCATTTCCAGTGCAGTTGGGACTTTGGCTTTCTGGGTCAGCGGTACCGGAGCCCTTAATCTGTTATGACACACTTGGATTCGGGTCTTTTGTCCCTGAGGTAGGAAGACTTGCACTGCTGTATAGGATATCGGTTTTTTTTCAGTTTACAGATGTTATTACATACCTCTAAATGTTTTTTTACTCTAATAACCCGCCTGTGTTTCTCATTAAAGGAGCAATAATCTACCAGGGCAGTACATTAAAATGAACATAGGAGAGGACAAGAAAGAGAGAACTAAATTAAAATGAAATTGGAGGAGGAAGTAATACATTCCAGCCCCTGCAGTTTCACATCTCTCTAAAGACTTTGAAGGCATCAGAGGAGAAAAACAACCCTTAACTATATTCAGTGGGCATCAGCTACTCGCTAAAACTTCTGCGACATATTCTGGTTCATTATTAATTCAATCATGATTTACATTGTCAGGCTTTTGTATATTAACATTATTATGGCACTATCCTAAAATCAATTATACTTATGAGAAGAAAAACATTAGATCTTTTATACAAGTTACATTAAATTATTGAAGTAGAACAAAAATGAATGGCAGGAATTCCAGATCAGAAATTGTAATGTGTTATTTTCTAGATTTTAAGTAAACTTTTCTCTTGGAGTATGAGTCCAGCAGTATTTGTTTTATAGTGATACATTGTATATTGCCATAATTAACCACAGCATTCTATTTTATTCACTTGCAGCAGCAACATAGATGATCTAAGATTTTCCTACATGTTTAAGTAGAACATTAAGTGGTAATCTCTCTGTGCAGACACTGTTCAGTATATAAGGCAATTTTAATACTTTATAATCTGAAATCAGTTTAAGGTTCTGACCATTCTGACGGTCATGATTTGGAGATGCCGGTGCTGGACTGGGGTGATTGTCAGACAATCACCTGATGAAGGAGCGTCGCTCCGAAAGCTAGTGTGCTTCCAGTTAAACCTGTTGGACTATAACCTGGTGTTGTGTGATTTTTAACTTTTGAAAATTACAGAGCAGACTTTGAGTCAGATCACCTTCTGTTACTACATACTTCTGAACTGAAGCTTGAAACTGGCACAAACATTCTAATTTGCAAAGTTACTTATGCAAATAAATAAAACTGAATAACCCAAGGATCCGTTTATTTTATGTATAGTCTGCACAAATGTATCCTGTTTCCATTACCAGTAGTCCCTTATATTGCATTGTCTATCACAGCTATTACTACCAATTGAGCGTGATTAAACTTACTATATGAAATGTAATGGAAAATGCTGATGTATCAAGGTCTATCCTCAAGAACTTAAACATAGTCCAGTTTAAATTGGTGTCCCTCGAGCATGGTGAGGTGAAGACAGGTACAGATATCTAATGAAAGACTCCAAAGTGCACCCTTCAGTATCTGAACCAGATACTGCTATTTCTGAGAACACGCACCACAAGAAAACAGAAGGATGATGTTCACTTGAATTTTCATTTACTGCAAATATATATGTGGTATTACATAAAAGTGGACTAGTCCTTCAAAAATTTTAAAACAATCATTTTTTTTTTAAGGCTGTGGCAGTGCTGGACCTCATTACAACCCCTGTAATGAAACTCATGGAGCACCACAAGACAAAAAAAGGTGCGTTTTATCTGAACAGCAAAGTTTGAAATGCTGAATAGTTTATGAAAAATTTTGTTACCATGTTAATTATTTTAACTAAGTACACTTTGGCATTTCATCTGTATGGCAGATGAAGTATAATGTGGATACAAGTAGGGTTATCCCCTTCAGTAGCAAAATTGGAAAGGAAGATTATTAGTTGAATGTCTATAGATTTGGAAAAGGGGAGGTGCAGTGTGACCTGGGTGTCTTGTGCACCAGTTGCTGAAGGTGAGCATGCAAGTGTAGCAGTTGGTGAAGAAGGCAAATGGTATGTTGGCTTTTATTGGGAGAGGATTCGAACAGTGAAGCAAGGATGTCTTACTACAATTGCATTGAGCTCTGATGAGGCCACATTTGGAGTATCATATACAATTTTAGTATCTATGGAGAATGTGCAACAATGGTTTACCTGGCTGATTCCTGGGATGGTAGGACTGACATTTGGTGCAAGTCTGGATCGGTTAGGACCACATTCACTGGAATTTAGGAAGTATTAGGGTGATGTCTAAGTTGGATTCATTTCTGATCACATCAGGTTTTCAGAGTATTTTTAAGTCATATTATATTCCACTGTAATGTTTTTTAAAAAGCAAATCATTTCAGTTGATAAACAAAAATGCCTGTTGAGTGACGTTTTGGAGTCTAGGGATGGACTCAATCAAACTATAACCCTAATACTGAACTTCAAAGTTGGACTATATTTTAATAAAGTCAGAAGTCACACGACACCAGGGTTTTATTTGAAATCATAAGCTTTCAGAGCACTGCTCCCTCATCACATCCCCTGACAAAGGAGCAGTGCTCCGAACACTTGTGATTTCAAATAAACCTGTTCTACTATAAACTGGTGTTGTGTGACTTCTAACTTTGTGTATCACGCCTCCACATCATGGCTATATTTGAATACCAGCTGACCAAAGGCACTGATGCAGAATATGTGGTTTAATATCTATTGTCTGAGGAAGGTAATTAAAATGGGATACTGGAATGCAGAAATAGAATACGAATGGTATAAAGATTCTTCTCAGATGAAAGACATAAATGAATCATTTCACTGGTAACAATGAATGAGAAAAATACTAAGTTCGCTTTCAATCAAGAAGATGTTGTGCCTCAGACTCATTTTGAGAGTTGCTAAGTAATTCCATGTGTGTTGCATCTGTACTTTAAACAAACAACATTTTGTTATAAGGAATCAGGAGGAAATTAGTGATCAGGATTGCACTTTGGAAATTGGATAAACTCTGCTTTTTCTTAGAAATTAGAAAATTTTATGAGCTAAAGAATAGAAATCTCATGTCCATAACATCCATTTGGTCTAACTGGTTCATTGTGGGATTTAAGAATATAGCTCATTGTGACCAAACTCTTGATGTTGTTTTTGACATCCATCTGGGATAACAGTCAACATTTTATATCTTGCTTTTATAAAGACGATATGTAAAATTAATCATCATGGTTAAACTTTCCAATTGCAGTTAATATGGCAGTGAATGAGTTTCATAGTGTCCCGTCCATCTTGGCTTGTAGCAAATTTTCTCACACGAGCTTACACCTTCACTTTCTTGATTATGCAACCGATGTTGAGCACATTTCTTGGGGAATCTCATGGCAAGTGAGGTGGTAACGCTTGCCATTGTCAGGACCTTCTAACAATTTAAAGCACAGCTGCACACCATTTCAACGCTACAGCAAGGATCAACCTTTCACACTGTGGTGTTCATTTCTGAAATCTCAGCATACGGTGCCAAAGAAGGCCAAGCCTACTTCCTACTTCCAAGACAGAGTTCCTAAGTTGCTGGGAGACAGGGTCATGGGGAGGAAGCAGCCATCATCTTTGCTGACCATCACAGATGGCCAAATCAATACACCCAGCCAGCCTGACGAACGTTTCAGTATGCCAAAAGTAGTGTCACAAGAGGGTAAGTGCCACCATTTTCTCCTCCTCAAATGTATTGCTCACATTATTACTTTACCACTCGATTGGCATCTCATCAAGTTAGATGGACTACACTTTCCAGTATGTATATGCATCTTGTCTACTCGAACTCTCATCCTTCCAAACTCAATGCATATTGCATTCTATACATTCTACTTGCTCAGTGGGAACACCCCACTATCTTTCCTGCTCATACACGATCACTAATTTTACTAAGCAGGGGCCGCTTGCTAGTATAACAAAAAAATTGCAATTAGTTAAACAAAGTTAAAGCCCAACTTATTCATCCTGGAGGTAAGGTTGTCTCTGATCTTCTGGCTTGATGGCCTCTTGGCCTTTTATGTACTCAGTGAATGGCTGACCTGGTGAATATCATGATCCTGATCCTTATCTTCATGCTCAGAATATTGCTGTTCATTCCACAATTTTTTTCTGCATCCAAGACATTTCCCAACTTTCTCAGCTCCAGTTATGAAGGACAAACTATACCAGAATGAGGCCCTCCCCAGAGTTGCTTTCTCTAGGACCAATTGAACTGTCTTCTGATGAACCCTGACCATTATTGACCAAACCCCAGGACTGACTTAACAGGACAGCCATGATTAATCATGTCAATCCCCTAGACTTATGTCACAATGATAACCTGACTGACAGTGTCTAGGATCTGGATCCAGAGACTTGCATGGGACCAAGTGACTAATTGACCAAGGCCAATCCAAAGAACTGGAATAGGACACGTCCTTTGACCAACTTCCCACTGTTATCAGTTGCCTGTTGCTTCTATGCTAAAAATCAAGATAAACTACAGAAGCTGACAGCCTGTAAATCTGTGCTCAAGACCTTGTGAGCTAAGAAGGCAATAAGGCTGGGAGCCTCCAAATAAGTACTGAACTCCGAGAGCTCCAGCAAAGCAGTGTAGAAACTGGCAGCCTGTAACTCCACAATAGGGTCAGTGATTGCTAAGAAAGCAAGCTAAGTGGGATACTTGTGACTATGTCAGTGTAAAAGCTTCTTGTGTAGACACATGAAATGCATGACTATCCCTGCACACATTGCAACCTGGAGGAAGCACACAAGTCAGCTCCAGGTTCAAAGTAAAGTGTTGTAGGCATGAAATGTTGGCTGAGTTGTTCCAAGAGCAAAGCTCAGTGTGGTGAGACTGATGACTTGCTGATGATGAGCTGCATGGATGAAGGGTTGAGGAGGATGGTGGCCGTGGAGCACGTAGGTGCATTATGCAGATGAACCAGGTGTATGAAGCCTGGGTGAGGCATTTAACAAGCTGCAGCTGTGTCTGATCTGTCAAACAGTTTTTGCACTATTTAATTTCATACAGGAGGAGAGAAAAATTGCAAGTGGATGTAAATAGGGTGAGTTGGGGCGTTAATGAAATACAAGTACACGAATATAGTTAGTCACCAATCATGGGTGAATGCAACAAGAATTTCAGAATATAAATGCCTGTTCAACTACAAGATGTGTGCTGTGAAGCATATCAAATTCAGTACCCAAGAGGATTACATTGAATATAGCAGATATTTACCTCGTATGTTCCTGTCACCTAGGTACAGCTGGGAGGACTATACCAGTCATTGAATATATTGTAAGTATTAAGGCTATTACAATTATAGTAAGGCACCTAAGAGTGCAACGAGATATCTGGAGACAAGTTAAGCTTCTTTTGTAAAGTCTGTAAATTTTCAAATGGAATTAGTTTGTAATCTACTTTTACCAGTTTTATGAAGAAACATTTTTCTGAAAAAAACACGCGGTAAGAGTACACAGCTTATAGACTTCTGCCTCCCTCCTTTCTCGTACCGTAACGAATCTTACACAGCTATAGTGTATACCACACAACAATCACATGCAATTCAACCGCTTCAACTTTTCTATTTATAGTGCTGTAGGGCACTCTGAGAGCAACATGGGTGCAGTAAATAGCACCCTGCACATTGGGGAATACGAATGCCATAGCTGCTTCACTACCATTGGCGAGGAGAAAGGGTCTGAAGAGGTGGTGTATGGCAAAAATGAATCTTGTTGTCAGTAACTTCCCAGAGTTATTTTGTGGATTGGAAAATGCCACACAAATCCCCCAGTGCTCCCTGTAATGAGCCCTGTCCATAAAAGTTCAGGACTGCTGTAATAATTAGCAGTCATAAGATGGGATTGCCACCTAGTTATTCTGAGCAGAAGTCCCCCTGCGAAAGCTGGTATAGTTCAGAGATAATGGGGTGAGGCACTCTCAATTTGCACTTGCAATGTCAAACAGTTGAAGAAAGTGACATTGAGGTCTTTTATGAGGGATCTAATTACCTGTGCTTCCTGGGCTGAGGTCACACAACATCAGGTTATAGTCCAACAGGTTCATTTGGCAGCACTAGCTGATGAAGCTACCTGATGAAGGAGCAGCACTCTGAAAGCTAGTGCTTCCAAATAAACCTGTTGGACTATAACTTGATGTTACGTGATCTTAGCCTGGTGGTGTGATTTTCAATTTTGTTCATCCCAGTCCAACATCAGCTTCTCCACATCATTCCTGATGCTGTGTTGCAGCTGCTGTTATCGCTGGTGTATTAAATATATTCTAATTGTTGTATTCTTCTCATAGAATCAGCAAAGCTGCAATGACTCCAATCATAGAGTTATTCACGTGAGCTCTGTGAGCATAGAATTTGTGGGAAATGTCAGGAATACTTGAAATTTCAAATAAAGAACTTTTGAGTTCTCACATCTATAAAACTGAAATGACTTCTCACAGAACAGCACTGAGGCATTCCAAAGAGATCATACTTAAGCATCAGTAAAAACTAAGCTTCAATAGTAGTTATGTCTGACAACAAAAGTTTTCAATATCAAATTGGGAATAGAGTTCTTTATTCAATTATTCACCACAAAAGACACACCTCCCCAAGAAAGAAAAGGTTCCCTTCTGCATCATAACCCTTGCTGTACCCTATTTATAAATCGGTGTGACGGTCTGGCAGATGAAATGTATTGAATTCCAGAACTTTCTGTGGTGTCATAAATCATATAGTAGAGGAGAGGCACTTGTTCAGCCCATCAAGTCCACACCAATTAAATCTATTTTAATTGTATATTTACTCCACTTTTCAGCACTTGGCCCATAGCTTTGGATGGCATGACATTTCAAGTATTCATCCAAATACTTTTTAAAAGTTTCGAGGTTCTGCACTTCAACTACCCTCCTCGGCAGTGTATTCACATTCCCGGTACCCTCTGGGTGAGATTTATTTTCCTGAAATCCCCTCTAAGTCTTCCACTTATGTTTATGACCTCTTGTTATTGACACTTCAACTAAGGATAACAGCTGCTTTCTGTCCACCCTCTCCATGCCATTCATCATCTTACATACCTCCAATCAGACCTCCTGTAAGCCATCTTTGCTCTCAACAAAACAACCTGAACTAAATTGTGCAACATCCAGGTGAATCTCTTTTGCACCCCCTCCAGTGCAGTCATATGTTACTTATAGTGCAGAGACCAGACCTGCACAGAGTACTCCAACTGTAGCTTTTGTACAGCTTCAGCATAACTTCCCTCTTCTTAAAATCTATGCCATGACTAATAATGACAGCATCCCAAACACTTTCTTAACTACCCTGTTAACCTGTCCTACTGCCTTCAGGAATCTGTGGATGAGCACCCCAAGATCCTTATGTTTCTCTGAGCTTCCTAGTGTCCTGCCATTCATTGAATTCTTTCTTATTACATCTTGCAAAGTGCATCACCTTTTTTACATACATGGTGTGCATGTGTAGAATGAGCTGCCAAAGAAAATGGTAGACGTGGGTAAAATTACAATATTTAAAAGATATTTGGATAGATACGTGGTAGGAAATGTTAAGAGGGATATTGACCAAATGCAGTCAAATGGGACTAGTTCAATTTAGGATACCTGGTTGACATGGATGATTTGGACCAAAGGGTCTATTTCTGTGCTGTTATGACTGTGATTCTTGCTTAGGTTTAAGTTTCATCTGCTATTGATCTGCCCATCTGGCCAATCTATCTATATAATCCTGTAACAAAGACAACCTCCTTTCTCACCGTCAACCACCTGGCCATTCTTTGTAAAGTTATTGTGTAGTTAGCTTTTGAATCCAGCATAATAATATTATGATGTTGTATTAGTGAGAGTGATTTGCAGGGTCCACCTGTGATGCACTGTTTTCCTAAAATCCTTAATGTTGCCTTTTCCTATTGCTTTACCTATGGCCATATGACTTTTCAACAAACCCCAGTTTCGGTCAAGCCCTTTTGCATCACTATAAATGTGCCTTGAAATTTTTATGCACTTATTGGCCCTACACACCTATATCATCATGTAGGCACAAGAATTACTGTGACCTGCTTAAACGGTACCACGATCATCACCTTCGCTCCCAGTCCACTCCTGTTTCCCTCACCCATTACAATGAAATTTATCCCAGACATGAATTGACACTTTCTCCAGGACTTCCAAGTTCTGCCTCAATAAACCCCCTGTCCATTGTTGACCTAAATCCAATGATAGACCGTGCTCCACCCCAGGATTGACTTAGCAGAATGCCCTGAGATCATGGCTCACCTCCCATACTGATGTCTCATCCCAATTGAGACATGTACCTGTAATCTCTTGCACTTTACCTGCAGAACTGATCGTGCCTAATTCCCAGGCTGCAAAGATATTGAACACCAGACCACAGTAGAACCAATACTTGACTGACTGTGGTGAATTCCCTGGATTGAAATGATTGGTGTTTTGACTAATGACAGTTCTGATTCATTCAAATTTCTGCTGTCCACTGTATACAATTCTGTGAGCCCCATCACCTCCAAGCTCCCTCGGCTGTTGTGTCCTAATGAGTAGAAGCTTAAAACTTTATACTTGTTTTCCAGTGGCTTATGATCTTAATGTTTTCCTGCTTTACCTCCCTAACTATACTTTTCACTCTCACAGTGGATTTCTCTTCAGCATGCATTTCTTAGTTTGTTACTATTATTAAATATTCATTCAGTCACTATATTCCTGACCTTTGAAATTCCCTAGATGGAATGTTCCATGTTGACTGTTCCTTCCACTTCTAAGATTCTACCTTGATGACTTATGATTTTCATATTAACCCCTATATATTAGTTCTCTTTTTCCAAAGGTTTAATGATGACCATCTTTTTTGGACATGACAGTTCAACATAAGTGCGGGTCTTTTAAAATATAAAATTAGACTGTATCCCCTTGACAGCAGAAGAGTTGAATTTTTGAGGATTTCCTTATGGACCTTTTACTTTGCTGAAAATTTGTTGGAGTAGAAATGTATTGATCGGCATAATGGCTCATTTGGAAGCAGGTTTGTTTTGCAGTTAGTTCCGCAGTTAGTTCCTCTAATTATGGTTGGCTTATTTTTTTTTTCCCCTTTCTGTAATAACCTGAGACTTATTCTGCATTACATCAAATTAACTTATGACTAGATAAATCAGGTGATATGCTTTAATAGTTTCAGCTGAAGTTGGCAGAGGTTTCACATCTAAAGATGCTACTTGGACAATGTTTGCTCGTCTTTCTGGTTTGATTATATTTATTTTTAATTGGAGGTCCAGTGAATTATATTGCCAAAGTCAACCAAACTGCTCCTCGACTAATTTACAAGTAGTAACCACAGAGGGTTTTTTTTAGGCACAGAAGTTTTAGTGGATATTCCACTTTTGAGATACTGATGAAAGAGGAGGAGAGAAAAAGGGAGCTAAATGTGGCAGTGTTGCCAATGGATTCAATCAAACTGTGTCTCAGGCCCATGAGATTCTAAGTGAGGAACTGTTTTGCATATTTAGGTTCACAAAGGAATCCTCAGCTGACCTAGTTTCTACATGTTAAACTTCCATGGCTGATTTAATAGTCAAACATGTTGACAACTAATAGTAAAGCTGGGTACAGATCTAATTTTTCATGCCACTGATTCGTTTGATATTGTATGCAGACCTTCTATAACAGCAGTTAGAGTGCTATCCTGTCCAACATTCCCAAGGCAGTTAGTGCTGTGTTTAGGAGAGCTAGGACAAGTGACCATTCTGATATAATAGAAGCATGAAAGAACTGTTCATTTCCATCATGTTGTTACTTTCCTCAGAATTCAGAGGGCAATATGAGATCCACATTTCACCAACCACCCTGTCTGTAAGTCCCTCAAATTATCACAATCGAATGGGACTGCATGGTCGGGTTTGTGAATCGCAGCAATTAATTCTCCATATTATTACCAATACAAATTAATACAAAGTGATGCCTCTGAATCTGACTTGAATTTGTTTCAGGAGGCTGTTCTGATTGCGAAAAGTTCGGATTCCGAAACTATTTTCCCCATAAGAAATAATGGAAAGTGAATTAATCCATTCCATAAGAAATAATGGAAAGTGAATTAATCCATTTTTGGACCCAAAAAAAACATTTTCAAGACACTGTTAACTGCAAATACACATGGTTAAGGTAAAATAAGATGAGTAAATGACCTAAATATCCAGTAATAATAATAAAAACAAGAAATAAATGTATTAACATGAAAATAACTTAATTTACCTTAGTGAGGAGTGCTAATGGTGCATGTGGAAGCTGGAGAGGAGGAAGGACTTCCTCTTACTCTTATTTGCTTCACTGCTCTTCTTGGATGCCATGGTGAATGCACAAGGGTGATAATTAAAAAAAAACACAGCACAAATCAAGGTGAAAACACGAGGTAATTTAGTGATGGACACACAAGAGATGCTTTCACGACTACTTCCTGGGACGAACTGAACAAACAATGTGCGACCTGAACTGTATGTGGTGTTCGGATTCTGAAAATGTGTTTGGATTTTAGGGCAAAATTTTCCTGAAATAATTGTTCGGATTCCAATCTGTTCGAAAAATAGGGTGTTCGGATTCCAGGGTCAGCACTGTACTTTGTGATTCTAACAATTATTTCTTAGAGGGATTACGGCTGTCAAGATAAATCATCATTTATTACTGTTTTGCCTTCGGATGTATGAGAACTATCTAGTTTGGAGGACATTTGGTTACTCAGTCTGTGGCTGCTCATGTGGAGGACTGCACAGATAATCAAGGAGGAGGAAGCGTGTGACTGTACGTCACCTTTAAACCCAAACACAATTCTTCAATGGCAGGCCCACTGAGTAAGTTGTAAGCCAATTTGGGACCATTGGAAGTCAATCACATCGTGTGCAACTGACATTAAATGTGAACCAGGTGTATCAAATTTATTTTTAAAACTTGTCATGAATAGATTTAGACTCTCACCATAACCATTGAACAACTAGATTCAGCTTGAAAGGAGCTGCTACTGCATTAGACTAGATAAAATTGTGTCCATAATGGCAAGATAAAGATGTGAAAGGTGAACTAATTATAAATTATTTACTGAATTTTATCACTTTTTTCATACTTTGAAGCAATTAAATTGGAAAAATCTGACATATTTTGTCATTGACATTAGTTGTGATGCTTTGCTAAATTGAAGTAAAGGCCTTGGCAGCTACATGGCTTAAATAATAAGAATATGTTTAATTCTGATTAAATCCCAATTCTTAAATCCATATAGACATGTAGGCGACCTGGGCAACATAGAAGCTGATGAAAATGGAGTAGCCTGTGTTGAAATGGAAGACCGACTTATTCGCCTAGCTGGAAAGTATTCTGTTATTGGACGTACTTTGGTGGTAAGTGTTAATCCTGTAGTGTACCTGTACACAGGTTATAGTGTAGTTTGAAGAAGCTGCCGCCTTTTCTTCCCACAGTTTCTTATCTCCGCAAAATAGAGATAACCAAAGTTAATATTACAGGTGTGGAGAGATGATAGAATAGTCCCTGGTTTTACAACCTCTGACTGAAGGCAGGTGTGTTTTTGAAAAAGTGATCTAACACTCTGAGTGCTGTAACTAAGAATAGACAAATTACAATGTTTCTGGTTTGTTCTCGAAAGGATTTTTAAAAAATAGCTCAACAAATGCGATAGCATGCACGTGCATATACAGGAAGAGGTATGAGAAAAGAAGTAGTATGCACTTAAAAGTATAACCATTCACTAGCATATTTGCTTGCTTTGAGATGAGGTCTTGAAATCTTTTTGATTCCCTTCTTTAAGGAAATAAAAGACAGTTATGAAGATTTGTAGTAACTTACTGTTTGTAAAGACTGGTTTCTTTAATCCAGATGAAGTATAGTCGATCAGTAGATGAAAGCCAGCATGAATTTTGTGTCATTGGATTTTTAGCTGCATTCAGTTCCTTTTGCTTTTCTGGCATTCTGTTTCTTTGTCTCTGACCACCTTTTCTTAAAACAACTGAAATCTGGTTCCTCTCTCATGATCGTTGTGTCTGCTTTCATTGCCTGCACTAATGGTCTCTGATGCTTTGGTCATGACATACAGTGGTGTTTGAGTTTCCTCCATTTAAATGTACTTATGATATATTCAAATTCATCTCACAACCATTCTTTAGAATCCAGTTCCAAAGCCATGAAATCTGAATGTCAATTCTGAACTAGTATTAATAACTGTTTGGATAATAGCAGCTATTAATGTTCAGGATGATTTGTTAAATTGTTGGTACCTCTCTATAAAATGTCTCAGAAAATCAGTTGTGTTTAATGCCTTGTCCAAACATGCAGACTAAATTCTAGAGCCTGACTATTTCCATATATTAACAGAGAAAAGAATCACTTTACCCGAGGACAAGGTGGGAGGCAGATTTGGATCTGGACGGGATGATGGTCTGGGGGAAGCAGTTTCAGAGTGTGTAAGGGAGAACCAAGTCTAAAGCGGGAGCAGGATAGCATGGGAATCTGGTCCAGAGTGGATGAAGGGAAGTCAACTCCTTGGGGAATTAAGGGACAACAGTTCAAGTGGATGAAATTGGGACAGTTTTCAAGGAGAGGAGGTTGGGTTGAAAACAGATGAAGGGGAGTTGGTTCTGGAAGAGGTGAAGTGGAGACCCAACCTTGGGGGTAAGAAATGTTGAAGACTGATCAGAGTCTGGAACGGGAAAGGTGGCTCATCATCTGGGGAACTGGAGGGGTTTGGGTCTGAAGAGGCAGAAAGAGGAATCTGACTTGAAGCAATGAAAAGGGTGTCGGTTCACAAGCAGCTGAAGAGGCACACCAGCTGAATTGTAGGATTTTTGAATGCATTGTTCTTGAGAGGGATCTGTGCCTTCCTTTTTAAAGTATTGGGTATATGATCGTTCTGAACATAAAATGGCTCAATTGGAGGGAGGTTTTTTTGGATGAAATTTGAAAATAGCTTTGAAAGTTGCTAAGAGTGTTCTAGAAGTATTTAGATATAAAGTGAATTATTTGAAGACTAAAGCCAAACTGAATGAATTAGCAGATAAATTGAGGAAGAAATAAAAGCAGGATCTCAAGGATAAGGTGGTTCAAGTGATTAACCAATATTTAGAATTGGAAGAAATGAAACCTGAAATTGCAATGTCATAAACTGGAATTAGCTAAGATACAGTTAGAAATGAAAAAAATTGGATTAGAAGAGAGCTAAACAGACTGTTAGGAGCGATAACCAGAGGAGGAAAATGAAGACACAGAAAAACGAAGATAAATGGAAAGGGAGATGGAATTTCAAAAACAAACCTTGTGCCTTAAAAGGGATGGTGAATTAAGGAACGTGGTTTGGCTATGAAAAAGCTTAGAGCAATGAAGAATAGAAGAGGTACACGTTTTAGAGAACAGAAAAAAGTGCCACAGTTGTAAAGGAAAAAGGCTAGAAATGTAATATGAGTTGATATGTTTCCATTTTGATAAGACTGGACATATCAAAGCCAATTGCTGGAATTTAAATGGGAGGTCAATTGGAGTAGTAGAAATAATTAAGGAAACTTCAGAAGGGACATAGGAAAGGAAATAGATCTAGAACATTAGCAGTAGAACAAAGAAGACAGTACTGTGTCTCAGTGGTTAGCATTACTGCCTCACAGCACCAAGGACCCTGGTTCAATTCCAGCCTTGAGTGACTGTCTGTGTGGAGTTTGCACGTTCTCCCCATGTCTGCACAGGTTTCCATTGGGTGCTCTGGTTTCCTCCCACAGTCCAAAGATCTGCAGGTTAGATGAATTGGCCATGCTAAATTGCCCTATACTGCCCAGGGATGTGTCAGCTAGGTGGGTTAGTCATGGTAAGTATGGGGTCGGGTGGGATGTAGACTTGATGGGCTGAATAGCCCGAACTGTACTGTAGGGATTGTATGAACGTGCTTACTTATGGTATACTATGGAGGTAGAAATGGTTCAGGACAGGCATGAAAATTCTTCTGTAAAGTATTGACAGGGATAATCAGGCAATTGGAGATTGAGGGTTTTTTTAAAGAGATCTCAAAAAGGGAACCCATTCCTAATAATTTGAATCAAGGAGGTAAACCTATATTGAGAGAGAATTAAGCAATCAGTCACTGAACTGGCTTAATGATACTTGTCTTCTAGACAGATGAATGAAGGTAATATTAACAGGAGGTTCACAAGAGGTTTACAAACCAGTCTTGTTGTACAGTTGAATTAAAGTTAATTAAATTAAATGAGTATTAAAATAAATTCATATAGTACAAATTGACTTTATTTTGGGTAACAACCTGGTAGGTTCAAGAATATTGGCTTCACCAAGAATGATGAAACAACCAGTAGATACTGAACTGTTATAAGAGGAACGTATTGGATTGTTTTCAGACTCTGTTGTGACCGGATGTCAGGCCCATAGAATTAAACAGGAGGAAAAGTCTATTAAACAGTGGATTTGAAAATTTAACCGAAATGACTGAAAGCAAAAAAATGAGACCGATGTATTTAGCCCATATGTTTTGATAGTAATCCAACAAATGGATGTCAAACTAAAAAAAAGGAACCTTGATTATCTGGCAAGATTGCAAAGTCCTGATGCTTGGCTAAATTATGTTATCCAGCATTCAATTATCTGGAATTTGATTAACCGAATGAAATACGCATTGCTCATGTCCTTCTGATAATTGAGGATCCTTGGAAGTTGGATCAGAGACAATACTGGTGGTGTGTTAATATTTGAAAAATGAAGTGTTAATGATTAAGTGGAGATCACCTCAACGACCCTGATAGTGAATGGACAGTGTTGTTCAGAGTAGTGTAAATTCTGATGGTTGATCACTTAGGTATTAGCAAAACACAGGCTAAAATGTTAAAACCTACTTACTAGTCTGGACGATGTAACAATGTAGTTACATTTTCAGACACACATGTCAGATAATGGGGAAAACCCAGCTCTCAATTAAAACTGTGACCTTAACTTTGGTTCTTCAAAATCTGGAATTATTTAATGGTTTGTCTAGAACCCCTGCCTAGAACTAGGAAGGGAACCAGCATTTTTGAACAATTATGAATGTTTCCACAGATTTCCTGAAGCAGAGCCTTCAGGGAAAATTACTGCAAAAGTCGTGGTGAAAAAGTTAGTTCAAAGTTTCTTTTTAAACAAGATATGGATTATTTAAAGACATGCAATCAGATGAAGATTTAAATATTTAAAGAAATTATGAATAGTTTGGAATAAAACAATTTATATCTGCTCATCACCCATTATTACAAGGTGCATTTGAAAGAAGATATCATTTGAGCTTATTGCCAAGAACATTCTAATTGATTTGGAATTTTTCTGTCACTATTTGCCCAAATTAATCCATGGGATGTGATTTTGAACTAATATCTGGACTTGAGGTAAGAGCTCAGCTCTCCATCTCATGCAGAGTTGGACAAAGAGTTTCATTCCAGAAGTGAGATGAGTGTGACAGCCCTTGATATTAAAGCTGCATTTCACTGAATGTGGCACCAAGGAGCCCTAACAAAAATGGAATCAAGGGGCAAGTTCTCCACTAGTTGGAGTCATGCTGGGCATATTCGAAAATGGTTGTGGTTATTGGAGGTAGTCGCCTCAGGTCCAGGACGACTCTGCAGGAGTTTCTCAGAGTAGTGTCTTATACCCAGCCATCTTCAGCTGCTTCATCAATGACCTTCCCTCCATCAGAAGGTCAGAAATGTGAATGTTTATTGATGTTTTCACAAGGTTCAGCAACATTCATGGCTCCTCAGATACTGAAGCAATCCATGTTCAAATGCAACAAGATCTAGATAATTTTCAGAACTGGGTAAAAAGTAGCAAGTAACATTTGCATGACACAAATGCCAGGAAATGACTGTCATGAATAAGTGCTAGTCTAATCACTATCCCTTGACATTCAATGTGTTACCATCACTAAATCTCTCACTACCAATATCCTGACGATTACTTTTGACCAGAAACTCAACTAGACTTGCCATGTAAACACAGTGGCTACGAGAGCAGATCAGAAGCTATAAATACTGCAGTGATGGACTTGCTTGAAGGAATACAGCTCCAACAACACTCAAGGAGCCTGACACCATGAAGGACAAAGCAGCTCACATAATTGGCACCACATACACAAACATCCCTATGATACTCAGCAGCAATGTGTAATGTCTACAAGATGCACTGCAGAAATTCATTAAATATCCTTCTCCACACTTTCCAAACCCACAACCACTTCTATGTAGGACACCACAGCAGATATTTGAGAATACCACTACCTACAACTTCCTCTCCAAGCCACTCGTCATTCTGGCTTGGAAATATATTCACTGTCACAGGGTCAAAATCCTGGAATTCCCTCCCTAAGGATCATACCTACAGTTCATAGACTGTAGCAGGTCAAGAAGGCAGCTGACCACCACCTTCTCAAGAGCACCTAGGGATGGCCAGTCAGTGACATCCCAAGAGTGAATAAAAAAGGACCACTTAATTAGTTAGGGAGAAATTAGTAAACTGAAGCACAAACAATGCTTCTAGCTGATGTTTCAAAGTTTGGAGACAATTTGATCATATAATGTAAATTGGCTAAAAAAGTTTTTAAAAGGTACATAACCAAATAAAATAAAGCAGATGGAAAGGCCAAAGCTTGAAATATTGTGACAAGAGATAAGGTGTTAGTGCTGTTACCTGTCCTGGGGAATCATTGAAAACAAGTTCACTGGACCTTACTCAATATCAGAAAGGAACTGAATGTGTAATAAGTACACCAGCCGGGACGATGACTTATGTTTGTCTTGATGGAACCTGCTTGCATTCAAAACAAGCTGAAAAACAGATGATGAAAACTCATCACAGGCAATAATGGATATTATGTCATTTAAGACACCCACCATTCTTGAACTCCAAAATTAAAATCCCAACTTGTGAGTTTATAGTTTGTGTATATAACAAAGATCAGATAAAAACATTGAGTGAAATACAGAATAATAATAATGTAATTCACTACCATACCAAATGCTTGAAATAGGTAACATGAATGTGCTTATAGATAGGTTTTATGCAAAGAGAAGGGTGAAAGTAATAGATAAGGGGCAGAAACCCAGAATTTTCCCTAGAATGTAGGTCATCAAGTCTTGTCTGCCTTCATACCACAGTGAATTTTCCCTAGTGATGGTTGCTCTAAGTTTGTCCATTTCTATAATTTTTGTTTTACCTGTTATTGTTGGGATAATATTAGTGTCCTTCATGAAAACTGAGGCTAAATATTGAATTAGTGATTCCAACGTTTATGTATTCCCTATGATTAATCCCCAGTCTCATCCACCAAGGGCCCAGTGTTCACTTTCGTTACTCTCTTCCCTTTTATATACTTGTATGAGTTTTTATTATCAGTTATTGCTTTGTGCTAGTTTATTTCATAATTTGCCTTTACTCTTTTTGAATTTTTAGTAACCATTTGGGAAACTGTTAAAGATCAACTACCTTCCAGCCTGCCACTTGCCTTTGCAATATGACATGCCTTAGTTTTTGTCTTTACGTTATCTTTAACTTGCTTGCTAAGCCTTGGATGTTTGTTTCCCCTCTTACAATGTTCCTTCCTTTTTGGAATATATTTTACTTTGGAAAAATTGAGTGTTTCCTCAAATACATGCCACTGTTCATTAACTCTCCTACCTTTCTTGTCTTCCAGCTCAATCTATCAGTGCCACATCTGTCCTCATACTATATCTGATACCTTTATTTGATTCCAGAATGTTAGTGTCAGTCTCCAGTTTCTTGTCTTTCAACTAAGTTTGAAATTTGAGCATGCCATGGTTACTTTTTCCTCGAAGGTTCTTTTACAATGAGATTATTCATTCGTCTCACATTGTTACACAATAGCCAATCCAGAATAACCTGTTTGATTGATTCTACAACATATTGCTCCAAGAAACAATAGCTAATACTTTCAATGAACTCTCCCTCAAGACAACCCTTGTCAATTTGATTAATCCAGTCTAAATACATATTAAAATCATCAATCATCACTGCTGTACCTTTGTTACAAACCCCCAGTATTTCTGCTTTATACTTTACTCCACTGCAGGACTACTGTTTAGGAACCTAAAAGTTACCCTGTTCAGGGACTTCTTTCCCTTGCTGTTTCTTTCTTCTACACAGACTGATTCTATGTCTTGAAGGAAAAGCAAGGAATTTATGTTAACTTTCTCCTAAGCACTGGTTTGGCCTCAACTGAAGTTCTTCAGGCAGTTCTGGCATTGCAACTTAAGAAAGATGTGAAGACATTAGAGATGGTGCAGAAAAAACAATTGCAAGAATGGTCCTCTAAAGGGGGGACTTCAGATACATGTATAGATTGTCATTCTTTTCCTTGGAGAACAGAAGATTGAGAGATTGATACAGATATTCAAACATATTGTCAAAAGATTTAAAGTAAAAGATAGAGGTGACACAATGAAAATCTTTTTTCATAAGCAAGTGTTTAAGATTCAGAATGCAGTGAGTATGGTTTAATCAAGGCACTCAAGAGGAATTTGGATTTTTGTTTTGTAAATCTGCAGGCTAAATGGAAAAATTGAAGAAATGACACTCGAGTTGTTGCATCAGAGAGCCAACACACACAGTGGGTTATGTGACAATAAAGGGTAATGGTTCCTCTGTGCTGTAACCATTTTCATGGTTTGATTTTTTAAAAATTGTGCATGGATTTATACAAGGCAATTCAATCATCATTTCCATAGACATTCCCATTTCTGTGCTTCTTGTTAGTTTGGTTAAATGTGAGGGATTGCATTTTGGTTAAAAAAAAACAAGAACAGGACTTGTACAGTCAATGGTAAGACCCTGAGTAGTAGTGTCAAACAGATACCTAGAGGTTCAGGTACATAGTTCTTTGAAAGTTGTATCACAAGTTGTCAGGGTGGTTAAGAAGGCATTTAGTACACTTGCCTTCATTGCTCAGATCATTGAGTCTTGGAGTTGGGATGTCATGTTGAGGTTGGATTGGACTTTGATGAGGCCATTTTTGGAGTGCTGTGTGCAATACTGGTCGCCTTACTAAAGGAAGGATATTAAATTGGAAAGGGTTCAGAAAAGACTTACCAGGATGTTGCCAAATTGGAGAGTTTTGAGTTGTAAAGATGGGCTGGGACTTTTGGATTGGAGTGTAGGAAGTTGGAGGTGACCTTATACAGGTTTATAAAATCATGAGGGGCATTGATAAGGTGAATAGCAAAGGTCTTTTCCCTAGGGTAGGTGAGTGATTTCTAAGCTAGGGGGGCTATTTTTAAGTTGAGAGGAGAAAGATTTAAAAGAAACGCTGGGGCAACTTATTCAGAGGGTGGTTTGTATGTGGAATGAACTGCCAGATGAAATGGTAGATGCAGGTACAGTAACAACATTTAAAAGACATTTGGAACAGGTACATGAATAGGAAAGGTTTAGAGGGGTATGGGCCAAATGCAGGCAAGTGGGTCTAGTTCAGTTTGGGAAACATGGTCAGCATGATGAGTTGGATTGAAGGGTCAGTTTCTATGCTTTATGACTGACTTGCTCAAAAAAATAGTCTTGTTAGATGTGACAAATTCATATTGCCTTTCTGATCATGTCAATTTTAAGTGCACCTTGTGTTCCTAATTAGATTGCAATAATTTCCATATAATAGAGAAACAGGATTCTACGGCTTGGTTCCTTTTTGTTACCGTTCTTAATGACAGTTGTTGTTTTCCAATCCAAAGGGATAGTTTGAGCTTGGAAGTTAATAGCAAAATCATTTGCAATTTCCTCATCTAATAGCTTTAAGCCCTTGGTAGAAATCATCATATGCTTAGCATTTATTCATCTTCAGAGCTATTATTTTTTCTTGCCCAGAGTAATTAAACTAGTCTGAATGTACAAGTTCTTAAGACAAATGCCACCAATGTTTTATGTAGCTGGGATGTATTCACATTATTTGTGAAATTTAAGTTCATGGTAGCTTTGTTGCATGAGGTAACCTTCTTCATGTCATCCAGTGCTGTTAAATTTCCATAAAATAATCATCTCTTTCCACAGGACTAGCAACCTTTTATAATCTGGCAAGTCTTTGGAGCTGTAGCTTACTGGGATTCTTTGAATGTAAAGATTAAAAAATCTTTACAGAAATATTAATATTGAACAACTTGCATTTTATGCACCTCTTTTACTATATGCATAACTGTTGCTTTATTTCTATTGTTACTAGTCAATGAATTTAGTGGAAATTTGACAGGCTGTTTTGCAGTGCTGCTACTAGGTTTAATTATCATTGGTTCATTCTGTGGGCAAAACCTTAAAATAAGATGGTCAGTAAAGCTAAGGAAAGATCATGGGCTGAATTATACATTTGTTTGAATAAGTGCTAGTTGCGTTGAATTTTTGGAATGTTTTTCCACCACTAGCCTCAACCAATTTTGTCACTATATCTTATCAATCTTTACCATATGTTGTTAATTATCTACTCTGCTGCTATGATACCTCTATCTTACAGGATTCTAGACCCATCTTACCATATGCTGTCCCATGAACAACTTATCACTTCCAGGATATCCCAGAATTGACTAGCATCCATCTTTAAAATGCTAAAGTATATCTTGCATTGCACAGTGCAGAGAAGTGAAATATGGTGGCCCATGTTTTGAGCAGTAACCAGGAGGTCCTGCTGAACAGTGAAGGTGTCATCTTTTTCCCCCAGGATCAGCAGCAGTGTCCATGACCCTAGACTTTGCGAGCCTGAGCCAATGTGTGACCCAGTGCAGTCTCAGCTATGTCGAAAGATGGTACTGGCTTTCTTAAGTGCCACCATCTTCTCTCTGATATCTTGTACTACTAAATCCACCACCCACTAAGTCTTATGTTCTACTATGCTCATGGTTGCCTGCAAAGTCTTCCCTTGCAATCTTACCCACCCAAATTGCCTGACATCACTAACTCTGTATGCCGTCTGTGCTGTCTACTCGCTTAGTCACCTCTCAACCAGGCTTAATAGGCTGTGCCAGCCTTAGTTTGTTATAAAGTCATAGAGCCATACAACACGGAAACAGACCCTTCGGCCCAAGCAGTCCATGCTGAACATAATCCCAAACTAAACTAGTCCCACCTACCTGCTCTTGGCCCATATCCCTCCAAACCTGTCCTACTGATGTACTTATCCAAATGTCTTTTGAACAATGTAATTGTACCCACATCCACCACTTCCTCAGGAAATTCATTCCACACAGGAAGCTTTTTTTTCTAGAAGATGGTTCATGTCTTTTTAAGATCTTCTCTCTCTCAAGAAAGATGACAGTCCACAATAGGGCAGCAAGGGTGATCACAGGTGGTGGCTGTTTGAAATTTGGCTCCTAATCCCTTTGGTGGAGAGCACCCCAACTAACCATCCCAAGCAGTTGACTGGCTGAGTTCAAATCCTTGGACTGGTACAGTGGGTGCCCTTGACTTACTGTGCTGGGACCTGATTGAAAGTTATCCCCCTTAGCTTCACTGAAGACAACTGATACCCATGACAAGCTTCCTGGTCAGCAGTACTGAATTGTGTGCAGCTGAGAGGTCAAAATAAGGATGCTGAGAGCATCCAGATAGGTCAGAGTGAGTGAGCACTAACAGAAAGCAAACAGGCTTGGATATGCAGTTTGATCCAAACCACAAAGTGGCACTTATCCCTAAGTGTAGTGTCCTTCCAGCAACAATGCAGTGATAGTTGTTGGTTCAGCTTGAGATGCCACTGTGAAGTGCAGAGGTTGACTGTAAGCATATGGGAGATATGCATATGGAATATTGCCTGAGGTGTGGGTGCTGAGTGTGCAACACTGAGTCTTTTTGAACTGAAGTTTCTGGATACCCGCTGTAACTTCATGTTGACAGTGTTTGACTTTGAATTTGTTTGGTACGTTTTAGGAAGCAGAATAATGGAGGTGAGTGAGTTGTAGCATTTTTGTGGCATCTTTAATGAACAGTAATTCCCCTTAATTGACAACAGACCACTGCTTAGCAAGAAACTACCATGCTGCAGATGCAACAACCTTTTCTCAACATCAAGGTAGGTCTCATCAGACAACTTGGCATGATTTTACTATAACCCACTGTCATTCAGGGCTCTGTGAAAGTTAGATGGAGTGGAACTGTAAAGTTTCAAATAGTACCACTTAGAATTTTTTAAAAATTCAGTTGATATAGACCATTTTGAACTTTGAAAGAAATCTAATTTTCACATCAAAGATAGTCTTGAAATGTAATGTAGTTTGCATGTAAAATCTATAACTTAACATGCCCTCAAACTGTACTACTTTTCTATCCAACAGAAGTGTACTTTTTGCACATTCATAAACATACTTCAGAATAACTTTTAACCAAAATTGTACTTTTGTTTTAATTGAATTTTCAAAAACTCTTTAGGTATTTGGGACCATGAGTAATTAATATCTTGTAAAGCAACTTATTTGCATTTAGTCTTGTGCGTTTACTAGTGTGGACTGATTGTGATGTATCTTTTCCTTTTTAAGGTTAATGAAAAGGAAGATGATCTGGGCAAAGGTGGTGACAACGAAAGTCTTGAAACAGGAAACCATGGAGCAGGTGTAGCCTGGGGTATAATTGGAATAGATGAAGACCCTAAGTAAATATTTAGCAAAGAATTCTGGTTAGAGACACGATACTGATGTCATAGACCTAAAACTCTAGTCATTGTTATAGATCGCAATTGCATAATTTTGTATTGTTTCCAACAATGTTCATGCACTTATAAACTGTATGTCAGGAACTTAATCTTTAGGGCCTGTTTTTAAAAGTCCAAATGTTACCTCTAAAGGTGGGGCTAACTTGAACATGCTTTTTGTTGCTTTGAGCATTTTTAATTTTTTTTCTTTAGACATTGAATACTGATATCAAAGAATGACTTGGATGAGTTATTGAGTCCAGCACTTCAAGAGATCTGAATTGATATATTTCTAAAACTGGAGTGACCTAGGTTAATAATGGTATCAATGAGTAATTTAAATATACTGGTCAGAAATAAGTGATTTCCAAACCAGTCGCTCAGCATTCTGAGGATTCACTGGAAAATAAAAAGTCAACACAGTTTAATCATAATTATTTTTAAGAGATGGTGATATATCCTATTAAATCAATTTGGAAAAGCCATGTATAATTCATTGTATTTCTTAAACTAATATTACAGTGTTTACAGCATTTAACAGTATTGTATTTAAAAATGTAAACTTTTTTTAAATGTGAAAGTTCAACAGTGCCTACTATTTCCCCATATCAGCCAAAATTAAAGTTCATCAATAGAGTTCAAGCCACATGACAGTAATTTAGATGTGTGATTGTAACAATTCTTTTCTCAAATTATTAGCTTTCCCTGCAACCTTTGTTTCCAAACCTTTTACTGGGCTGTGAAGTGAACATAAATTACTTTTTAGTTTTGATGACTGTTGTCAATTTGAATAATTTATGACAAAGGCAGGAAGAAAGTATGTCAATCAACAAAGCTTAATGCAATTATTTTACATTCTGGTACATTACATAACTGTTGGATCTGGGGAGCATCTGGCTAGGTGATAACTTGGTAAAATATGAATTAGAACTTAAGGTAGAATTTCCGGTGAAGGTGGTCTGATGGTTAATGATGAACTCCAGCTGCAAAAGGTAGGACTTGTGGAATATTGTCACCTGTTACAATTCTGCTATAATCTCTTACTTCATTACTATTTGTAAAATTTTGAAAAGATTAGCCGCTGCATATCTCTGTAAAACGAGACAACAAATACTTATGAAATTGAGAAATTGAAGGTAGGAAAGGAACAGCTTTATTCATCCTTTTCCAATCCAATTTTGTTTCTGATATAAAGGTAGATAGGAAAGGAAATTGTCAGAAGAAACAAAGCAGCTACAAAGCGATAGATAGATGTCAAGTATAATGCAAGAAATGAGTTGACTACTTCAGGGTGAGGAAGAAAAAACATTGAAAGAGTGCATTTCAGAATACCAATCCATGTACACAAGTCACAGAAAGTTAACGTAAATTCAGAAAGTAATTTGGTCTATGGTTTGCTTTGCTATATTTACAGACCTAACCTCTTGTAACACTCCATCACCACCACCGTCCCTGCCCCCACCCCCAGAAAAAAACTAGAAAGTCTAGGGCACTTTCTTTGCAGTTGTGAAGTCAAGAATTCAGCTTTACTTTTCCCTTTCAGTTAAGATAGGGATTAAAAAAAAAATCAAAGCTTTAAACTGCAGATTGCATTTCATCTGGTCAGCACACTGCATGTACTACGCATATAGTTTGTTGTTTACTCAAAAGGGCTGCTGATTTTCTTTTGAAACAATTAACTTTGGTATTCTCTCAACTTCTAACATTTCTAGGTATTTTCTAATCAGCCTCTTCAGGAATGTTGTTATATACCTCTGGGGCAGACAGGACTTAAGAAAGGAAGTTCAAGTTTTTATATCATTGCAAAAGAATGTGTATTCAGTCTGGTCATTAACTCATTTTATTAAGTCTACTTTAGAATAGACGGATATAGAACATTTTCTCAGTGAATAATTTGCAGAAATGTAAAGTGCTTTCATCTATTGAAGTCCCGCTGATAGGCAATCCCTGTTGAAATGTAACATACCCTTAAGATAACTTGAGAATCTGTTTTTAGCACTGATAAAACAAAAGAATCCACAGCACTATTTACCTGTTTAATGTAAACTTGACAGGACTTAACATTGCCTCCAAAAGAAAGCATTGTTGATCATGTAGCAATCCTTCAGTAGTGTATTAGAGACTGGCAATTTTGGGCTTCACCCATATTGTATAAGTAACCTACAACTTTTTTTCATATTCATCCAATAATACTAAATGTTTGAAGCAAAGTAGAAACAGCAAAAATGAAATTCAGTATTGAAAGTAGTAGCTAGTCAGCAATTTCAATAGATTACACTACAAAGATGTTACTAATTTCAGAATTTGTCACCCTTCAAACCACATTCCTGCCATCTACATGAAAGCTGCTTTGGAATATGCTGGCATTAATTGCTAATGGAGACCTTTAATATAGTCCTACAGATTGCATATTTGAAATTGCTTGGCTGGAGTTAAGCACACGTAAATTGCAAGGTACACGGAGGAAATTATCCAGGGCAGTTTATTTTCTTTTGGAACAACTAATTTCAATATCCTCACTTTAGCTGAAAATGGAGTGAAATCTATCATCTTCACCTCATTAAGTTTTTTAGTGCTTTGTTCTCTTGAATGCTAATTTCAAGATTTAAACACATCCAATAGTTATTAATTTCCCCCCCCCATTGCAAAGCACTGGTTAATATGGTGTATGAAATCATTTTGATATCAGACATCTAGATCTTTTCCTTTTTTAATAGGTTTTCTCTGGATGTGTCATAATCCTGTCAACTTTTGGCAAATCTACTTTTCAGGAATCTTCCAAATGGTGATGTTTCCACATACTTGCTGTCCTTTTCCTTCTATGCAGTCGAGATCTTGGATTTGGAAGGTGTTGTTGCAGAACATAGTGCGGATGGTACATATTGCAGCCTTGGTAGAAAGCAAACAGGATGGGAAATAGGCAGTTTTGTCCTGGAAGGTTGAATTTCTTGAGAGCTTTGAGACTAGGATTGAGTGACTTTTCCTTAGAAGGTGGAGAAATTCAGCAGAAATGGCAACTACTGTGGAGGGAAAAACAGTTAATGTTTCAAGGCTAGTAACCTTTCATTAGAATTGAAAAATATTGGGAAATAGTGGTGACATGAGTAGAATAGATGGAGACATGGCAGGAGAGAAAAAGAAGTGCAGTCATTATGTTGACTGACGACACAATGCAGACTAGCTGACCCTGTAAACCTGACCTATCTCTAAAAATGACCCATGTTTCCAGTTGCTTGCCATGCCAGAATTTGTCTCAGACCTGTTTCAGTGAAGCTCAGTGGAAGTTGGAGGAATACCACCTAATCTCCTGCTTGGGAACCTTACAGCCTTCAGAGCATGAACACCTTCCTCCTTTTTCATTACCTAGCTCCCCAGGTCCTGTTCTATTTGGAATGGTCTGAACACATGCAACCATTAGCCCTACATCAGAATTGAAAGCAGGTGGAACTGGTCAACTGTTTTTCCAAACTAATTAGATATATGTACTTCTGAAATTATAGTCACCATTTTAAAAAAAATATGTAATTACCTCAACATATTTTATCTATAGGATATTTTAAGTCATCTCTCATCATATTGTTGGAAATGTAATGTCCATTTTGAGGATGTAAGAAAGGGACTTGGAGTTTTGTGATAGTGGCCTGACATTTGAATCAGGATGCCTGGGTACAAGTCCCACCCCCTCTAGCAGCAGTGTATCTTTGAACAGGTTAATTAAAATCTTGTTTTTTTTAAGGACTCATGTCAGAATTTCTTTGCTTTTTGGCTTTGTACACCTGAAAATGCACAAAAGCCTTAACTGAACATCTCCTTTAAGATAGCCAATCCAACAGAGCAGCCCTCCAAGAACTGCACTGAAGTGTTAATTTAGGTTTATATATAAAGTACGGTGTGAATCAATGACTTTTTTACCTTTTGGGGCAAGAATATTTTCTAGGACTCTGCAATCCTTCCTGTTAGATCTTTTGGACTCCGGTTTTGTAGTACCACAAAAGGAAAGTAATTCTGGTTTGCTCTTAAAGGCATACATCTTCTAATGAATGGCTATGTCCTGAAAATGTTTGTCATAAAAATTGACAGAATATTTCTCAAAGAATTGTAAAGCAGGCTGGTGACTCAAAATGATTTGAGACCATTAATCTTTTAAATACTTGAGAACAAGCTGGGCCCTACTTAGTTCTCACATTTTTACAAAGTAATTTTAAATTATCAGGATCATTATTTGATACTACTAACCATCCATATGCTATGATATTTTTAGCAAATGAAGGTAAAACACTGAAGGTTTGACATAAAAGATTCATTTAGATAATACCTTCCATTTCAAAAGTCATTCCAAAGCCAATGAAGCACTTAAGAAATGTTGCAGCTAATTTTCGCACAATAGAAACATGACTTCAAAATATGTCTTGACCTCTACCTCAGATGGTAGGTTGTGCTTCCATTTAACATATCACCCATAACTTAGCACCTCTAACTGTGCAACACTCACTTAACTACTTCCTCAGTGGTAGTGCAAACAGTTTTCAAGTTGAGAAAGCTACAAATTGAGCCAAGATTAGAAATGCAGATAACTTGGGTTTGGTCAAGCTTAAATTAAGTGGAGTTAATATATATTTAATCATGAGGGAACAATTTTGCAAAGTCAAGCAATTTCACTACATTGTATCATTAAGAAAACTCCAAAGCAATAAATTGCCATTAAAAATTAGGATTCTAGTAGCAACAACTTTGGCAAATGGGAGCCAGTTTGACAATCACTCAATAAAGTCTCAGTTAACATAATTTCAACAAAGACGGATTTATAATTGATGACATTCTCACATTAGATTTCACCTTGCAAGCACAAAATAAATTGCCTAGAAATTACAAAATTTCCTTATCCAAAACAAAAATGGAAATTGCTGTAAAATGTCAGGTCTAGAATATCTGTGGAGAGACATCAGAATTAACATTTGGGTCCAGTGATGCTACTTCAGGTCTTTTAGTTTTTTCCGAATCCAAGAGTTTCATTCTCATACAGCAACAAATCACGTCAGCATATGCTAAGGTAGTGAAGGAAGAATGGAATCAGAAACACAAAAAATGCTTTGTACTTAAATCATACATTGTCCTAACCAGGCAACTGTAATCAGAAGAGTTCTTGGTCATTCAGCAATACTGTATATTGGAAACATTATATAACTAAAATCTCAAGATGATTCAGAGGATAATTATGAAAACAACTGACACCAGGCCATAAAAGGAGATCAATCAGATGACCAAAAGGTTGGACAATGAAAGTGAAAAAGCAGAGAAATAAAGGAGGGAAATTCCAGAACTTGGTGTTTAGGCAATTAAAGGTACAGCCATGAATGGTGAAATGAAAATAGAGGACTACAGGACTTATTGCAATTACAGATGTAAAGCAATAAAGCATAGAAGGATATGTAAACAGCTAAGAATTTTGAAGATATCAACTGGGAGCCAGTGCAAGTCAGCGAGTAATGCAGTAGATGAATGACACTTGATGCAATTTAACTCAAGCATTTGCGAATATCTCAACTTTACAAAGTCAGAAGTGACAACACCAGATTATGGTTTAACAGGTTTATTTGAAATCACAAGCTTTCAAAGTACTGCTCCTTCAGGTGAAGTGGAGGGTAGCACACAGGCACAGAATTTATAGTTGGAGACATCATTGCAAGAAAATTCCATGTCTTTGCACGTGATCAAGAGTCAAATATTGTCCAAAAACTTTTGATCACTCATAGACCTGCTTCCCTCCCCTTCATCTGACGAAGGATTGGTGCTCTGAAAGCTTGTGATTTCAAATAAAGCTGTTGGACTATAATCTGGTGTCATGTAACTTCTAAATTTGTCCATCGAGACCAACATTGGCACTCCCACATCAAGTTTATGGAAGACAGAATGTGGGAAATTAAGAGCTCGTCTACAAGAGTTGAGTCTAGCAGTATTAAATATGTTAAGAGTAGTTGAGCTAAGATGGGAAAAGTCACGCAATACTATGTAGGTGGAAACAGACAACCTTTGATTCTCCCACAAAATAAATAACCTGCAACTGAAATGTCACTTCTAGCTTGAGGACATGATACGGAAGAACACAAGTCTCATAACTGTATACTGGACAAAACTCGAGCAAAAAATGGCTGAGTTACAAAATATGATTAGAAATTAGAAAATGTGACAATGTTCAATTTCAAATTCTAAACAGGATTAGGTTTTTGATCATTCAATCCCAATCCCTTCCCCATCTCCCAATCCAATTTATTCTTCCTCCCCTACAAGAGTAATGTTTGTATATCAACAGGATAAGGCAAAAACAGCAACCTATTTAAATCCAGCAAGGGGACTCATGCAAAATACAAAACATACACTTTCCTAAAACAGAGACTAAGACCTTTGACCAAATTTTAAATTAGCTATTCTAGTTGCAATTCTTGTAAAGTTGTTGTGGTTCTGTTTGCCGAGCTGGGAATTTGTGTTGCAGACGTTTCGTCCCCTGTCTAGGTGACATCCTCAGTGCGTGGGAGCCTCCTGTGAAGCGCTTCTGTGATTTTTTTCCTCCGGCATTTGTAGTGATTTGTATCTGCCGCTTCCGGTTGTCAGTTCCAGCTGTCCGCTGCAGTGGCCGGTATATTGGGTCCAGGTCGATGTGCTTATTGATTGAATCTGTCGACGAATGCCATGCCTCTAGGAATTCCCTGGCTTGTCCGATAATAGTAGTGTTGTCCCAGTTGAATTCATGTTGCTTGTCATCTGCGTGTGTGGCTACTAAGGATTGCTGGTCGTGTTGTTTCGTGGCTAGTTGGTGTTCACGGATGCGGATCATTAGTTGTCTTCCTGTTTGTCCTCTGCAGTGTTTTGTGCATGGGATTTTGTACACTGCATTGGTTTTGCTCATGCTGGGTATTGGGTCCTTCGTCCTGGTGAGTTGTTGTCTGAGTTCGACTGGGACAACACTACTATTATAGGACAAGCCAAACAGAGAACAGCCAGGGAATTCCTAGAGGCATGGCATTCATCCACAGATTCAATCAATAAGCACATCGACCTGGACCCAATATACCGGCCACTGTAGCGGACAGCTGGAACCGGAAGCGGCAGATACAAATCACTACAAATGCCGGAGGAAAAAAAATCACAGAAGCGTTTCACAGGAGGCTCCCAAGCGCTGAGGATGTCACCTAGACAGGGGACGAAATGTCTGCAACACAAATTCCCAGCTCAGCGAACAGAACCACAACAACGAGCACCCGAACTACAAATCTTCTCACAAACTTTACAGGAATTCAAAGTGTTTGGGAGAAAAATCTCAAAATGCTTGCTCACAAGATTGAAGAACTTAAAACATACTTTCATACAATTATGGTCATGAGGACAAAGGAAAACTTCCACAAATGCTTTTAAAAAATATCATCTATAATAGCATAACTGCAACAGTTAAAATTTCAATATGAAATCAGACTAATTAAAAATGAATGAGAAAAGGGGTAGTTAGAGGAAGAGAAGTATACTGGCATTTAGTGGATGAATCTTCAATTGGGAGTCCATAGACATAGCTTTAGGAAAAGGAAAATATCTATAATTGTTCATGTCTATTCAGTGACTTTAACACATCAAAAACAAGAACAAACCTGTGTTCAAGCCCAAGTTCCACAGTTACATCATTTCATGTTGTATGAAGCTGTATTGGTGATCATGGATGGGTTTTCATGATGAGGATAATGATGTGATTTCTGTAACTTTTTAACAGTAATCTTAGTTTGAAGAGTCATCATTTGTCTTGAGATATAAACACAGCAAATAAGGAACAATGCATTCCTTTACAGAAATTGAACAGCACACCAAAAAATGCTATCATCCTGTAGATGCAAGATGAATATAGCACCATAAGTATAGAAAGCCTTATTTGATACCCAAAGAGAGGAGAACTTGGCAAAATCAACTTTTAACATTTATTTTGCCATATGATAGATTAGCTGTCCCATTACTGGACTAACAATCCAGGAAACAGATTAAACCTTGTCATGTCTGTTCATGAATGAGTTCAGTTTCTTTTTAAAATGTTAGCTAGGAATGGTAAAAGCAATCATAATGCAGTCTGATCAATGTCATACTGTGTAGAAACAGACCCTTCCTACACCAAAAATAGCAAACTGTATAAATCCCATTTACCTACTTGGTTCATATTCTGGTATTTTAAGTACACATCTAAATGTTTCTGAAATGTCACTAGAATACTTGTTTACACCACTTTCTCAGGTAGCATGTGGGTGAAAGAAACATTCCTAGATCTCTTCTAAACCATGTACTACTAACATTCGGCCTTAGACTCATCTGCCATGTCTATGCTTCTCATAATTCTGTATATCTCAAATCAGATCCCCTCAATCTCCTCTGCCCCAAGGAAAACAAACCTAGCCTAGAGAGTCTGTCCTCTTAATAGCTTTTTCTTCCCAGGCAACATTCTGGTGAACCTCGGCTGCAACCTCTCCAGTGCAATTGCATCCTTCCAATAGTGTGGCAAACTGAACTATACAGTTCTAAGTTCGAGAGAAGATTTGTAGCTCGGGTGCTCGTTGTTGTGGTTCTGTTCACTGAGCTGGAAATTTGTGTTGCAGATGTTTCGTCCCCTGTCTAGCTGATATCCTCAGTGCTTGGGAGCTTCCTGTGAAGCGCTTCTGTGATTTTTCCTACGGCATTTATAGTGATTTGTATCTGCCGCTTCCGGTTGTCAGTTCCAGCTGTCCGCTTCAGTGGCCGGTATATTGGGTCCAGATCGATGTGCTTATTGATTGAATCTGTTCAATCAATAAGCACATCGACCTGGACCCAATATATCGGCCACTGAAGCAGACAGCTGGAACTGACAACCGGAAGCGGCAGATACAAATCACTATAAATGCCGAAGGAAAAATCACAGAAGCGCTTCACAGGAAGCTCCCAAGCACTGAGGATGTCAGCTAGACAGGGGACGAAACATCTGCAACACAAATTTCCAGCTCAGTGAACAGAACCACAGCAAGAACTGCATAGTGTTCCATCTGTGGCCTAACCAATGTTTTATAAAGTTGTAAAAAGACTTCCTTGCTTCTATTTTCTATGCCCTGGCAAACGAATGCTTCCTTCACCACCCTGTCCACCTGTGCTCACACCTTTAGGGATCTTTGTTCCTCAGTACTCCCTAGGACCCACCATACATTGTGTACATCCTTGTTTGTTGGATCTCCCAAAATATATCCCATCACGTTTGTCAGGATTAAATTCCAACTGCCATTGTTGTGTCCAGTTTACCAGCCGATCAATATCAGATTGTAGCCTGATACTATCCTCCTCACTATCACCAGCAATTTTCGCGTCACTTGCTAATTTACTGATCATACCTTGTGCATTCAAAGCTTAATTTGTTAATGACAGCAAAGGTTCCACTCTGCATCCTGCGGAAACTGCTGGTCACAGGCTTCCAATTTTCAAAACCAACCGCCCACCATAATTTTGCCTCGTATTCGTAAACCAATTTTAGATCCGGTTTACCAACTTGCTCAAATTGCATGGGCTCGTACCTTTGGGATCAGTCTTCCATGTGGGACCTTCACAAGGGTTTAGTTAAGTGAGGCCTTAAGTCCATGTAAACCACATCAACTGCACTATCCTCATCAAGATTTTTCTTTTTGCAAAGTGACTATAAACTAGATAGGATTTCCCTCTTAACAAATCTGTTGACTATCCCTAGTCCCCTTGCCTTCCAAAAATTGGTTAATTACATCCTTCAGAATTTTTTCCAATAATTTCTCTACCACTAATGTCAGACTAACTGGTCCTTACTTGCCTGGTTTACCCCTGCTGCCCTTCTATCAAGGAAGCATATTACCTATTCTGCAGTCATTGGTCACTTCGCCTGTGGCCAACCAAGTGTTAAAAGTTATCTGGCAAGGCTGCAGCAATCTCCTCCCATGTTTCCCATTAGCCTGGGAGATTTCTCATCAGACTATGGGGATTTAAGTACCTGTTACAGCCCCTAAAATATTGAATACCTCATTAGTCTTAAAAGTGTTTTAGAAACTCATCATCCCAAATGAAATCTTTAGCTACATGGACTTTCTCCTCTACCAATACAGATGAGATATAATCATTTATGTCCTCACCTATATCCCCTGGCTCCACGCAGATCTGGTCTCTAATAAGTCTCATTCTTTCCTTGGTAATCCTCTTTCTCTTAATATACTTAGAAAAAGCCTTGGGATTTTCTTTGATCGCATTTGCCAAAAGATATTTTGTGACCCCACTTTGTTCTCCTAATTTCCTTCTTAAGCAATCTTCAGACTTTTGAAGGGCCTCCTTAATGTGCTCTACCTACCATTTGCTTCCTCTTTATTCTTTATAAAACTCATCATATCCCTTGCCATCCAGGGTTCCCTGGACTTGCTGCCCTCACCCGTAAGAGGAACACACTGGCCCTAAATTCTCACTATACTGGAACTTGCCAAAAGCAGACTTACCTGCAGGTAGCTGCTTCCAGTCCATGTTTGCCAGATCCTGTCACATGATTTTGAAAGTGGCCTTCCCCAATTTAGACATTTAACTCTGCATTAACTTTATCCCTTTCCATAATGACTTTTAAAACCTATTATGGTCACTATCTGCAAAATGTTCCTCCATTGAGACAAATCACCTGACCAGCTGTATTCCCTAGGATTAGGTCTAGCATGACTATCTAAATACTGGCACACAAAAAAAGCTCTCTTGGGTGTTCTTTAAAAATTCCACTCCATCTAATCCTTTTACACTTAGGCAATCCCAGTTAGTATTAACAAACTTGCAGTCCCCTACACCTATAACTTTATTTGTCTCACACAGTCTTCTGATTTGCTCACACATGTGCTCCTCTAATTCCCTCAAATATTGGAAGACCGAATTGGCCTTTTTATTTCCAAGTTATACCCATTTGAAGAGCCTTTGAGGATGTCCTCCCTCATTATGATAGTTTCCTTAATCAATAATACAGTACCTCAGCATACTAGCATTCCTTCCATCAGGTTGAACCATGCTCCTACCTTCACATCTACTCTGCCTCCTCCCCATGCCATATCAGCTTAAAACCTCCCTGACAGCACAAGCAAACCTCCCAGCAAGGATACTAGACCCATTCTGGTTCAGATGCATCCATCCAGCTTGTACAAGCTTCAATGATCCAAGAATCGAAAGCCTTCCATTCTACACCTTCCCTTTAGTCATCTGTTTTTAACTGGCCTATCTTCCTATTCTTATACTCAGTAGCACATGGCACTAGAAGTAATCTGGAGATTACAATTTTAGTGGTGTTTCTCTTTGATCTACCACTTCAGTTCCTGCTGCAGGACCTTTTTAGAAAGCCCATGTTGTTGGTACTGACTAAGTATATCTTTTTATCAAACTGCTTCAAGAGGGCCAAGCTATCACCTCAATTCAATAAATATTGACCTAGGCAGTGATATCCACAAAGTAAAACAGAGGACAAATATAAAGGTTATAATTCCAAGAATAATTATCAACTTGATCAAAATGGAGAAGGAATTAAAAGGGAAATGCATGGAAATCTTGAACTACTATTTTGGCAAAGGATCGAAATATATTGTCCGAATGATTAATAAGATTATATTTAGGATTATTCAGTGGACAGTGGACTCGGTCATAGAGATAAACTTTGTTCAGAATGCTTCAGACTAATCAAAACTACTTGTCAGGGAATAGCAGACTAAATTGAATAGAAGAGCATCTCTTTGCTGAACTGAACCTGGGAGTACCTCGTGGCTTATCTGTAACCATGTCTCCTGAACATGTTTGAAAAGCCATGGTCAGATTTAAAGTCTACAAACAGGATGATCTGTTGCAGAAGTTGGTACCAAATGTTCTCTGATTCAAATTAAAGTGTCCTATCCTACAGAATAGTGAATCATGCAAAGTCCTACAAATAAACCCAAAACACAATGAAAATCATACAAAGTCACAATGTTTTGAAAGTGATTATATAAGGCAATAAAATCACAAGTTGTAGTGTTGAGTAAAACATGCAAAATTTAAATAAATTCACGTATGTCTCTTTTCCCTGTAACAACTACTCTTAGGAGTACATACATAAGATCAATATCAGCCTTTTATCTCTGGCAGATTAAAATGCAAAGATATTAGCTTGCAATTACCTTGAATACCACCTAAACATGGAACCAAACATATAGCTCAACATTCTCAGTTAGATGCCACACTATGCCTAATAGAACTTCCATTCATATATTGTCTTTCATATTTGGGAGTTCCCAAAGTAATATAAAATAAATTATGACTGCTGTTTTGAAACGAAAACCAATTTGTACATGAATTAGAATCCATTTTTGGTGGAGGTTGCTGCAAAACTGAATGCCTATACAGTAGACCAGGTCTAATCCCTAGCCAGCACTCATGCTGCACTGAAAGTTACTATAGATTCCATAATCAGGATTTGAAGTGGTGCTTCAACCCACAACTTCAACTTAGGAGCATGAGTACCACCAGTCAAGTTCCAATATGCATTGAATAAATATGTTTGAGACTGGAACCAAAGGAGTTCCAATATTTCCTACTGTATTCATTATCTTTTGCAAATGTTCTTTCATGAAAATATCAAGCAGCAGAAATATTCCTCCATGAATGGAGCAAAGCAGACAGAGTATTGCTCTGTATCTTATTGCAGTGATGGTTTTGGTTCCCTTGAAAGGCGTTTCCAACTCAATTGTAATATCACAAAAAGAAAAATCTGCTAACAACATAAGAAAATACTATCATCCAAGATAATACTCTGCATGTAAATGAAACAGTGTAATACTAACCTCCAAGGTACTAAGTTGCATGGATTTTCATCATCAGGTAGGTAACTGATGCTTACTGAATTTGAATAGGTGAAACTCCCATTTTCTAACTTCGTATTCAAAACAAGCATGAAGACCTAAACCCATTATCATCCACATATTCCACTGCATGAACACGATTAAATTGACTAAAAGTAGAATTGTTTATGTCAAAAGCATTTCATTGAGAAAAAAACGCACTTATTTTCCCACAATGAATGGAGCATTAACAATTCAAACAGACTCTATGCAAAATCTTACTTTTGGGAATGTCCTGAGATTAAGTGGAAATAACATGAAACTTTAAGTGAGCCAAAATGCTGTCTTGCGTAAACAAGTGGGTGAATAATTTCCATGATTTTTTTTTATGGTTAAAGCAAGTTACACAGCCATATATTAAATCTAAACAACATTCATTAACCCAGCTATAATATTGATGTCTGCTAGAACAGTGAACATGTGATACTCTTTTTACAACTACATTAGCATCCAAAACAGAAGAAAACAGGAAAACTGTTACTTTTAAGAAACAGTCTGTATTTAAGGGAAAAGAACAAATAAACTTTCAAGAAACATTCTAAAACAAAGTACTGTTCAGACCATTTGTTTCCTGATCTTGAGTGGGCAACTTTATAAGTTTTCTATACATCACCAGTGAAATACACTAATATTTTTATAATACACTTTGCAAAGCAATCTGTTTTGGGTTCTAGTTGGCTGTTGAAAAACAATTTCCAATTTTTTTTAAAAGAATGCATACTGAGAGTCTAATTTAGACTTGCTTCCCATATAGAAAATATCAAACTTTAGGGTGTTTCACAGCCTTATTCTTCCATCCCATGACATTCTTTTCTCCACAAGTCCGAGGAAGAATATCACACGCTCTAAAGTTTGTTAAGAAAATAGAGTTTATTAAAAACAAATCCCTAAGCTCAACTTTTGGAGGAGCTTTCATCGCTTGTTATCTTTTTAAATTAAAAAAGAATAGAAAGCACTTCTACCTTATGTCAAAGTTTTAAAAACGTACAGCAAAAATTTGATTTTTTTTTCCCTGGTTGTTGGGTGTTCAGCCTTTGGAGTAAATCATATGGTCATTCTGAATACTGGGGAAAGCAAACAATTTGTTTAAAACTTTAAAACTAGACAGGACTGTAGGATAGCAGAAGCAATACTTTATACATCATTTTTTTATACAACTCTAAAGCTTCATAGCACAATAATGTGGTGTATACATCAATTACTACCACATCATGTGTTTTATTACAATTAGTTCCTATCACTGAGCCTCATCAGCTGCACCTGAATTTTTTGTATCAGGTTGATTACTGGAGGTAGGCTCCAACCCTACCATTCCTGCAGCTTTCAAATTCATGTTTGGTGAATCAGATTCTCCTTTAGCAGATTCAGGACCTGGGATCACGTCGGACTGTTTCATTATTTCTTCCTGTGTATCGCCATTAGATCTGTGATGCTCTTCAATGTTTTCATCAGTTTCTTCAGGCTTTTCTTTTCCACGCTGATCCATATCTCTATCCCTGCGAGATTCTTTGTCTCGTGAATCACGATCCCTATGTCCACTTGATCGTCTATTCCTTTCTTCTGAGTCTCTGTGTCTCTCACGTTCAGAGCTTCTTCTCCCCCATTCCCTTCTATCACGTCCACCACTATGGCGATCATGATCTCTATCTTCATGACGATTTCCATAACGATCATTTTCATTTCGGTTTCCACCAAAAGGACGATTTCTGAAATCTGATCTGCCAAAGCGTTGATCCTGGTCGCGATCCCTTCCTGGAGGAAATCCATGTCGGTCATTCCTAAATTGCCTTCCATCTCTATCCTCAGCCACACCAGGGCGACCAAAAACATTTTGAGGTGGAAACGGACCACGCATGGCATGAGGTGGAGGAACTCCATATCCTCCTGGCCCTGGAGGTGGTGGGCCCCTATGTAATAAATGTGGTAGCAGGGGACGTGGTGGAGCAACAGGAAACCTTTGCAGATGAGGTGGTGGAACCCCAGGCGGCCGCTGTAGCGGTATTAAACCAGGCCGCGCACCCAAGAGACCAGGGCTTGGTGGCTGTACACTCATTAAGGGAGTGTGCGCTGCAGTTCCACTTTGATTTCCTGAAGAATAAACACAAAGAAGTATGTTAAGCAAAATCATTAACTTACTTGTAGTGGAAAACAAAAGTAAAATTATTTGATGGGATATTAATACTCTAATACCAAACATTCAGTATTATATAGAGATATTTTGCCATCCAAATGGAGTACTACATTCAGTAGAACACAAAAAATCTGAACAGTAATAATGGCTCATACATTATTACCGTGCAATTTGCAAGGTGAAAATATCTAAGTTTTCCACCTTGAGATACAAATCCACACTACCTGTTAAAAAATAATTACATCAATACATTTTCATTTAATCCCTACAATGTAGATACATCCCAACAAGCCCATACTGACCCTCCAAAGAGTATCTCACCCAGACCCATTCCCCTACCATATTATTTTACATTTCTCCTGACTAATGCACCTAACCTATACATCCCTGAATACTATGGGCAATTTACCATGGCCAATTCACCTGACTTGCACATCTTTGGACTGTGGAGGAAACTGGAGTACCTGGAGGAAACCCTCGCAAACACAGGGAGAATGTGCAAACTCCATACAGACAGTCGGCCGAGGCTGGAATCGAATCTGAGACCCTGGTGCTGTTAGGCAGCAATGCTAATCACTGAGCCACTGTGCCACCCAAAACTTGGAAGAAATAAGGTGGCGATTGCCTTGTGATATTACTGCTAGATGTTATTCATCTATTATTAAATCCATTATTAATATACTATTATTGCTCTGGGGACCCCAGTTCAAGATCTGTCATGGCAGAAGGTGGAATTTGAATTCAATTCAATAAACATCTGGTATTAAGAATCTCCTGAAAACTATTGTCCATTGCCAGAAAAACCCATCTCTCTCACTAATGCTCTTCAGGGAAGGAAATCGGTCATCCTCACCTGGTCTGGGCTATATGTAACCAGAGACCCCCATGGCAAAGTGGTTGATCCTCAACTGACCTCTGAAATGGCCTAGCAAGCCACCCAGTTATATCAATCGCTATGCAGTCTCAGAGAAATTAAACCAAATGGACCAGCTGGCATCAATTTAGGCACCAGAGATGAGAATGGCAGAAGCAGCCATGTCAACCCTGCAGAGCATTCCTTACTAAAATCTGGGAGCTAGTGCCAAAATGAGAAGAAACTCACAGACTAGTCATGCAACAGCTTGATAGTAATAGTCATGAAATCATACTTTGGAGATAATGTCCCAGACACAACCATCACTTTCCCTGTATATGTTCTACCCCACTGGCAAGGCAGACCCACCAGAGTTGGTGACAGAGTGAAATACAGTCAACATGGAGTTACTCTTGGAGCCAAGTTGCCTTTAACATTGACTCTGGATCCCATGAAGTCTGATGACTGCAGATTAGAGATGGTTTTAGGTATGCCTGGTGCCGCTCCCGGCATGCCCTCTTGCTTGTTACCAGATACGACCCTCCCTCAGCTGATGAATCAGTACCCCTTCATTTTGAACAACAGTTGCAGGAACACGGAGGGTTGTGAGGGTGGAAATGTACTCCAGGTGCAGGATTTCAATGTCCACAACCAAGAATGGCTTGGTACCAGCCCTACTAATTGAGCTGGTGGGTCCGAAAGGACATAGCTGCTTAACTAGGTCTGCAGGTGTTTAAGGAATCGACAAGAGGAAAAATGTATTTGATCTCATCCTCTCAAATCTGCCAGCTGCAGATGCACCTGTTCATGAACGTACCAGTAAAAGTGACCAGCACAGAGTTGTTTTGGAGACAAAGTTCCACCTTTACAATAAATATAATCTGCATCATGTTGTGTGGCACTATCACTGCACTAAATGGGACAGACTTTGAACAGATCTAGCAACTCTAGACTGGGTATCCATCAGGCATTGTGGACCATCAACAGCAGCAGAATTTTAACCCAGCACAACCTGCAAAATCATGGCCAGTTATATACCCCATTCAATCATTACCATCAGGCCAGGTGACCGACTCTGATTCAATGGACAATGCAGGAGGGCATGCCTGGAGCAGCACCAGGTATACCTAAAAGTGACATGTCAATGTGGTGGACAACCTGCACACCAAACATTATAAGCAGCAAGTGACAGAGCTAAGATATTGCACAACCAACAGATGAGATCTCAGTTCTGCAGTCCAGCTACATTTAATTGTGAATAGTGGTCGTCAACTGAACGCCTCACGGGAGGTGGTGGCTCCACAAATATCACCATCCTCAATGATAAGGCTAAAAGATAAGGCTGAAGCATTTCAGGCAATCTTCAGCCAGAAGTGTAGAGTGGGATGATCCATCTCGGTCTCCTCCAGTGGTCCCTAGCAATACAGATATCAGTCATCAGCCAATTTGAATCACTCCTCGTGATATCAAGAAATGGTTAGAGGCACTGGATGAGACAAAGGCTATGGGCACTGACAACATTCTAGCAATAGCGCTGAAGACTTCTACGCCAAAACATGCAGCTCCCGTAGCCAAGCTCTTCCAGCACAGCTATAACAATATCTAGCCAACAATGTGGAAAATTTCCCAGCTATGTCCTGTACACAAAAAACAGGACAATCACCACCTCATCAGTAAATTATCATCAGTAAAGTGATGGAAGGTCTCCAACAGTGCTATCAAGCAGCACCTGCTCAGCAACGCCTCGGTCAGGGCCACTCAGCTCATTACAGCTTTGCTTCAAACATGGACAGAACAGGCTGAATTCCAGAGGGGAGGTGAGAGTAACAGCCCTTGATATCAAGGAGCCTGAACAGAACTGGAATCAATAGTGACCAGGAAACAAACTCTCCGCTGGTTTGAGTCATACCTGGCACATGGGGAAGACTGTTGTAGTTGTTGGAGGCCATTTTCAGGACATGCTTGCAGGATTTCATCAGGGTAGTGTCCTAGGCCCAAACATCTTAAGGTGTTTCAATAATGACCTTCCATCCATCATAAGATCAGAAGTGGGGACGATTGCACAATGTTCAGCATCATTCACAATTCCTCAGATACTGAAGCAATCCATGTTCAACAATATCTAGACAATACCCAACTTGTGCTGACAAGTGGCAATTAACATTTGCGCCACATAAAAGTGAGACAACAACATCTCAACACTGCACCTTGACATTCAATGGTGTTATCACTGAATTCCCCACTAACAACCACCTTGGGATTACCATTGACCAGAAAATCAAATGGACTTGCTGCATAAATAGTGACTGCAAGGGTAGGTCAGAGGCTAGGAATACTGCAGTGAGCAATTATCTCCTAACTCCTGAAAGCCTATTGACTATCTACAAGGCACAAGTCAGGAATGTAATGGAATACTCCCACTTGTCTGGTTCCACATCCACAAACATCTACTCCCTCTACCATCGATGCTCAGTAATAGTAGTGCGTACTATCCATAAGATGCACTGCAGATATTCAATGATCCTTGACAGTATCTTCCAAACCCATAATGACTTCCATCTAAAAGCGGATACTTGGGAACACCATTTCAACCAAAGTCCCCTCCAAGCCACTCAGCAACCTAACATGGAACTATATTGCTGTTCCTTCACTGTCGCCAAGTCAAAATCCTGGAATGCCCTAACAGCTCTATGGATCAACCCACAGCACATGAACCGTAGTAGTTTAAAAAGGCAGTGCACCATCACCTTCTCAAAGGCAACTAGAGACAGGCATATATGCTAGCCAGCCAGTAATCCAAAGAATGAACAAAGAAAGCTTACAAAATCTGTTTGCTAATGTTGTTAGTCTGATACATCAGAAATATCTAGGAGACACAGAACAAAATACATTTACCACTGTCATTTTTTTGAACATAACCATCCATGTTCTATTCAGGATAAGCTCTTCTGAAACACAAAACGGTAATGGAAAGACATGTTGATACAAGAAAGATACTAAACACAAGAAGGCCACAACTGTTTCCTGAGTTAAAAAAATAGCCTTGCATATGGAGACAGAATATAGGATGACTGAACTCAAAAGTGGGATAACAAACATTTTACTGCTTGACAATAAATTATTTGAGCTCAAATTTCTTTATAAATGATACTTTGGGATTATGATCGGCATGGACTGGTTGAACCAAAGGGTCTGTTTCCATGCTGTATGATTCTATGGCTCTACGATAATGCTGAAGGCAGTTTGGAGCACATTAGTACCAAAGCCCTCATCTTAAAGAATTTTTGCAGGACAACTTTATTCAGCTGCTGTTATTACAATAAAAGAAAAGCCAGAAAGGAAATAATTCAGTCAATGACATTCATGTCAGTTCTTTGTAAAGAAATGCATCTCGACCCACTCATCTTGCCTTTTCTCCACAGAATTGCAAATCTCACCCCAACAGCTAATTATGGAACACCTTATGCTATAACTGAATCTGGCCACACCACACTCAAAGGCTATCGTTTCCAGGACCTCGCACTCAACACAAGATGTTTTTCTTCAACCAGTCTCGGGTTCACTTTCCAATAGTTTTACATTTGTATTGTGGTTCTTCACCCTTCCCTATGTACTCTAATACTTATATTTGCTAAAACAAAAGGACAAGGCCTTTCCCACAGTTCATTTGCCAACAAATTAGCACTCTGTTCTAATGCAGTGTAAATGTGATATCCCCTTAAGTCTTTCTCACAAATTGACCTGACAAGTGCATGAGGAAAAGCTTCAGCAAAAGTCAAGTATTGCCTTTGTACATACATCACTTTGATCACACCATCACAGAACTTTACAAACGAGCCAGTAAATGTGTCAGGATGCATGCAGTAACAAACATAACTTTCATGCCACAGTTTCTTGAGATAATGGACTTGTTATTAGAAAAGACTAAACCTTGTATTTTGAAATTAATCTGCTTTTTAAAAAATCAGTCAGGGATAGTATACAGGAAGTTTACTTGTTTCTTGGCTGGAGAGCACCTTAGAAATTTGTAGGATTGGCTTTTCCTCCCAACCAAACTGGAATATTCCTGCAAAGACATGTCTTTAGCCATAGATCATCATCCATCATAGTTTCTAACAGAATGGGAGGTGTTTCACTTTCCAGTTTCAAAACTGTTGCCTTCTTTGAACAACACTACCGAAGATTTAGATTATATATCAGAGAGATGAGTCACTGACTGGAAGTAAGCAATCTGTACATTCACAATGATCCATGACTCTTGCATACAATACTCGTGATAATACACAACGGATAAGCAACTACAATTTTTCAAATGTCCGTTTGGGAACCAGTCTAGGCAACAAATTTTAGATGAAAACTAAAAGTTTCTTCTTCCATTTTATAGAAAGATGGTCATTCACCTGCAATATCTTTGACCAACAGATGGTACAATCTTTTACAATAATAATTTAAATATATATTTTCCACAAAAATATCCACATCAATTAGATCTTCAATAGCATGACAAAAGATAACAACCTGAAAGCTGATTTTTGACAATGTGCTAAACTGACATTCATGTTTTCTCTTCTGACCCAGTCATAACAAGCCCATAAACAAGCTATTAATTACCCTGAAAATACCTACACTGAAGTAAATACATATTTGAAAAATATAGCAATGATCAGACCCAGACTGGTTAGCCCTGCCATTCAAACCCCAATTACGATGTTCAGGTAGGTCAGGAATTACACACTCAGAAAAGCGATACAGCTGACATATTTCAATGTAAAAGAACAGTGTGTTTATCAAATGCAGACTTAGAGTCTCTCAGCAAGCAGACTCAAAAACAACAGTAGTTTGTTTTTTCCAATTTTCATCCATCATAATACTTTAAATATGAAACTTCAAACTGTGCAATATCTTGCTGCCAAACTCAATGACCACTTTGATTTTGTAAGCCTCAAATCCACTTTCTTGCCTTACAAGCATCATCTTCAATTCCCTTAATGATTAGGGATCAATCTCTCAGTCTTGAATACACCTAATGACCCAGCCTCTTCAGCCCTTTGTGGTAAAGAATTCCACAGATTCACTACTCTCAGAGAAGAAATTCCTTCTGTCTTAATCATGTGACCCCTAATTCTAAGATTGTACCCTCTGGTCCTAGACTCTTCCGCAAGAGATAACAACCTCTTAGCATTTACCCTGTCAAGTTCCCGAAGAATTGCGTATGTTTCCTGTTGTTCTAAAGTCCAATGGAGTGTGAAAATACTTAAACCTTCCTCATATAACAGGCCCTCCATACCTGGAATTCATTTAGTGCAGCTTCTCTGGATTGCCCCCAATACCAAATAAACCAAGGGGCAAAAACTGTTCATAGTATACCAGCTGTGGTCTGACTGGTACCTTGCACAGTTTGAGCAACACCTCCCTATTTTTATACTCAATTCCCTTGGAAATAAAGATCAATACTCCATTTGTCTTCCTTGTGACATGGGATAAGAGTAGGAATAAACCTGTCAATTTCTCAGTGACCAGTGGGATACTGCAGGGATCAGTGCTTGGATCCCAGGTATTCACAATATACATAAGTGATTTAGAGGAGGGAACTAAAAGCAATATATTGAAGTGAACAAGTGACAACGCTGGGTAGGAAGTCAAGCAGTTAAGATGATGAAGAGATGCTTCAGTTTGATTGAGGCCAGTTCAGGAGAGACAGATTTTCTCTCTCTCTCTCTCACACACACACACACACAGCGAGTGAGAGAGACACACTTAGAGCGAGACACATACAAAGAGACAGAGAGAGCGAGACACACCGCGCAAGAGAGAGAGATACACACAGAGACAGAGAGAGAGAGACATACAGAGACACAAAGACACAGAGAGAGAGAGAGAGAGAGAGACACGCACAGAGAGACACACCCAGAAGGAGAGACAGAGAGAGAAAGACACACACAGAGACACAGACAGATCAGGGGTCTGCCAGGATGGTAAATTTCCCATTGAAACAAATGGGTTTACACCTATCCACTGTTTCAGGCTTCTGCAATAGGTCTTGAAATGTACCTCCTGCAGGTACGGGGGAATTACTGTATCACTGAAGTTCAGAAGAACATGGGAGTGATTTTATAGAAACCTATAAAATTCTAATTTGTCTAGACAGGGTAAAAACAGGAAAGAATATTCCAATGACCAGAGAGTCCAGAACCAAGGACATTATCTATGGAAATGGGATGGGTCTTTTTGGATTGTGAAGTGTCTTCATCCAGTGAGTGTGAACTTATGGAATTCTCTTAAATAGTTAAGGCCAAAACAATGAATGCTTTCAAAGAGTTAGATATAGTTTTTTTTGGGCTAAATTGATCAAAGGACATTGGATGGAAGCTGCAATTATCAGTCATGATCATATTGAATGGCAAACAAGGCTTATGGCTTACTCCTGCTTTTATTCTGTTTTTATTTTACCCACTGTACTTTTTGTGACTCTTGCACAAGGACTCCAAATCCCTCAATCCTAGCAATCTCTGGATCTACCACACACTTGTGAAGATCCAGGAATCCGTTATAAGATAATTTCCTATGATCCCACAACAGCCCTCAGCTAAACAGTTTCTCCTCTCTCAGGCAATCTCTTTCTTACGAAAAGCAACAGAAGTATCTGACACCTAGTAAACTTGGTCTTTAAACCAACAGTCAAGGAAACCGTAGCATCGTCTTTACTGAAATTCACCTTTTTCATTGTGACTCCTCAGATACTAATGCAGTCCATGTTCAAATATAGTAGGACTTATCCATCATTCAAACTTGGGGTGATTGAGCAACAAATAAATCATGCCACACAAATGTCAGACAGTGCCCATCTCTAACAAAAGCAGCTAACTATCGCCCCATGACACTCAGTTGCAGTATCATTGCTAAACCCCCATTAGTGAAATCCTGGGAGTTACCACTGACAGAAACAGACAGCCATATAATACAATGGCTATCATGGCTCAGAAGCTAGGAATTATCTAGCAATTAACTCATCTTCTATCTCTCAAAATCTCTCTCTCAAGGCACAAGTGTGAAGAAATATTCTGCACAAATCTGGACAGGCACAGCTCCAACAGCACTCAAAAAGCTCAAAGCATCCAGAACAAAGCAGTCCATTTGACTGGCTCCCTGTTTATCACTTTGAATATCCACTCACTCCACCATCAGAGCGACAGCAATTCTTAGCATCTATAAGATACAATGCAGCGACCCTTCAATGACAGCACCTTCTAAATTTACAAATACAATCAGAAAGACAAGAGATGCCTGGGCACACCATCATTACAAGTTCTCCTCAAAGCTATCCACTTCAGAATAGCTCTGGCTTTCCTCCATTATTGCTGAGTTAACTCCTGGAGCTTCTTTCCTGAAAGCGGTGTGTGCCCTTAACCATCTTGAGATAGCAGTGGTTCTAGGAAGCAGATCACCACTTTTTCCAAGGCTGGCCTAGCCAGTGACGTCCATGTCTATAAATTAATTTTAACAAGTGAAACTTTCTAGATTTCGTTTATTTTCAAGCATTCAGATAAAATGGGATTCTGTAATTTGGTGAGTGATTTGCATAAAAGCAAAATACTGCAAATGGAGGAGATGTGAAACTCAGCAGTTCTGTCAGCATCTTTGGACACCAAAAAACAAATAAAAGCAAAGGACTATAAATGCTAGACATGTAGAACAAAAATGAAGCTCTCAGATTTTGTCTATTCACAGATGATGCCAGACTTGCTGAACATTCCCAATACTTTCAGTTTTAACAACTGAGTCATTTGGGCTTGCATCATAACCTACTTTTACCTCTGAATGATGAAGGCATATAAATGCTCACAAAATAAGGAAATAAATGGAAAGTCTACTACTGCAACAAAGATAGTTAACTGGCCAGGTATCTCTGCTTGAATATAACTGGAATAAAAAAATGACTGTCTATTTAAGTACTAAGTCGGTGAATGCGTATCCTTATAAATACAATGTCCTTATTTTTGCTCAATGGAATGAACTTGCGTTGTTATTTCCGCTAAAAGGATCATCTCATGAAAGGTAATCTATTGCAGAAGCTTGAAATGACTAAGAACAATAGTAAACTGAAGATTCAAGATCTCAATCCCACAAAAATAGCTTACGCAACAATATCAGCCATATAAACTGGAGCAAAGGTATTTCCTAAAAACCATCAGATCACAAAGAGAAACCTCCAAAATAATGAAACCCTACTCTGTTGAACCAACAGACAAAAATTCTCGTAAAACTTCAAGTTGATGAACTGATACTACCAACTTGAATTTATCAAGTCCAGTTTGCATGCAAAATCAAAGCACAAAGGATTGGTGGTAATACACTTTCACTGATTAAAAATTATCATGCAGGAAACACAGCAAGAACAAATAAGTCATTTTCAGACTAGAAGGCATTGACTAATGGGGTACTGCAGATATCACTGCTTCAGCCCCAACTATTCGCAAGTTAGATCAGGGAATGGAGTATTAAGTTGCCATGTTTGCTGAGGATCCAAAATTAGGTGGAATTAAGAGTCATAAAGAGAACCAAGTAGTTCCTGGGTAATTTAATGAAGTTGAATGAGTAGGCAAATATATGGCAGATGCACTATAACATTAGAGGAATGTGAAGTGGTTCAATAGCAAAAAACACGATTGGCAGAGTTTTATTTGAATAATGATAGATTACCAAAGACTGACATACAAAGGGGCACTGGGTGTCCCAGTAGAATATCCATTGAGTGTATCATATGCAGGTTTGGTCTCCTTACCCAAGAAAGGACATATTTGCATCACAGGATGTTCACAAGACTGATTCTTGGATTGGCCAGTTTGCCATCTGAGGAAAGACTGGGCCAATTGCACCTGTATTCATTGAGGTTTCAAAGAACAAGAAGGTACCTCATTAAAATGTATAAACTTCTCAGAGGGCTGAACAAACTGTACACAGGGATAATGTGCTCCCTGGCTCAGGAATCCAGAATAATTGATCATGATTTCAGGATACCAGGTAGGCCAATTTGAACTGAAGCAAGGAGACATTTCTTCACTCAGAGGGTGGTGAACCTGTGAAATTCTCGACGACAAAAGGTTGTGGAGGCAAAGTCACTAAATACATTCAAGACAGGAATGGATTTCTAGAAACTAAAGGTGTCAAGGCATATGGGGAGATCACAGGAGTATGGCATTGGATCAGACACAAGTATATCAAATAGCAGAATGGACTTGATAAGCCAAATAGCTTTCCTCTTATTTTGCTTGTTTCAATGATCTAAATCTAAACTATTCTAAAAAATTATTTACAAGCCTATTTCCTTTACAAAGTGAACAACATTGAAAGTGTGCTGTTGGAAAAGTACAGCAGGTCAGACAGCATCTGAGGAGCAGGACAATCAATGTTTCAGACATAAACCCTTCATCACGACTTATGCCCAAAACATCAATTCACCTGCTCCTTGGACACTGCCTGATCTGCTGTGGTTTTCCAGCACCACACTCTCGACTCTGATCTCCAGCATCTACAGTCCTCACTTTCCAATAAGTAAGCAACATATGCTCATCACTAGAAGCAGGGCAAAATGCACAGCCATTGATCCCAATGGGAAGTATGATACACACAATGATGATTTTGTGGGGTCCTGTTGGAATGTCTCAAAGGCTGGAGTTGTGCCTGTGACTAAATACTGTAGTGTACTTTTTGGAGTCCAGGGGAACATGAGCCCATGTCAAGAGGGTGATTAATTAGAATTAGAGCAATCCATCACTGAACTGCACTTGGGTGGGTTGCCAGATCAGCGTAAGAACTGTAATCACTTATGACATTCAATGACACTGTGTCATTAATCATAGAATCCCTATAGTGAAGAGGCCAACTGGCCCATCGAGCCTGTGATCCTCTGAAGAGTATCCCACCCAGACCCATCCTCTTCCCATAACCTCGCAGCCAACATAACTAACCCACCTAGCCTGCACATCCCTGGACACTATAATGCAACTTAGCACATTCAAATCTACTTCCCATGCAAATCCTTTGGCTTGCAGGTGGAAACTTTGAAAACCCATGCAGGCATAGGGAGAATGTGAAAACTCCACAGTCACCCACGGCTTGAATCAAATTCGGGTCCTTGGCACTGTGAGACAATAATGTTAACTAATCTATGGGGAAATCGCATGCAATGTATTTTGTTTGCAGGTGATGTGTCTAATGAGGTGCTCAATCACAGTATTTACCCATGCTTAATTCTAAATGCTAGAAATAAGTTGCCCGTGTACAGGAGATTGTATCACCCATTAAACTATGAAATCTTGTGTCTTTAATGTCTCAATCAGTCCCCTTGACCTTAGCTTTATTATTTTAAAATAAAGATCACTGATCTTTAGTTAAATTGTAACAAAGTTGCTGGTCTGGTATCATAACTTATCTGTCCTTCGTAAGCATCTTCAATGTGATAGACAAGTGTATAACCAGACTGGACAACCACATTTTTGAGAGTTCAGTACATCTAAGTTCATTACAATTCGTTAAAAATATGCAATTTTTTTTCCAATGTCAATCTCCAAAGAGTACTTCAAAAAAATAATCTTACGATTTAATTTGGATTTTTGCATAACTGTGATTGTCAAGTGCAGGAATCTATCAAACTGACATGTGTTTCTCAAAAAAATCATTACAAAACAATTATTGGATACACTAAGTGAATAGGAAAATCTATCAGATGATAAGTAGTGTGCATGTACTTCTAAATAATTAGATGAATGCAACATACATGAAACTTGTCACTTTGAATATTCAGAATAATAATTAATCTGTTGCTTAATTTTAAGTCTTTTAAAGCAAACACAAGATCAGATCCATATGCTTCAAATCTAATCATACAACCTTAAATATGACCTGCTTATAAATATTCCCCTTATTCTCCACCTACCCTTTCTAAAATTCCAAGATGGAAGGGCTTACCAATGACAGGCATAGCTTGTGTTGTAGAGAATGGTACGTTGGTACCTCCCAGCCCAGGGTTATGTCCCTGTACAGGTCCAAAATATTTAGTACCATCTGTAACGTCCTCACTGTTTCTCAGCGTAGACACTAAGGTAGGGGTCGGGTTCCTCAGTGAGGAATTCTTTGCACTATCTTCCTGGGAACCCAGTGGTGTTGCTGGATAAAATTACATCTTATTAGTATGCATTTATAAGATAAAAATCAAATTATTTAAGAAATTTTACAAATTATACTTCATATTAAATATTTTATGGCTAGACTGGCTAGAATAATCTTAGAAACATTGATCACCATTTTATGAAACAATGATTATGCAATAGCTCCAGCCTTAAGCATTTAGGTAACAGCAACACAATTCTACTTCATCACCAGATTAATTTCAACGAAATCATGTAAAATGTGAACTGACATCTTGCAACCACAGTCGCACTTTACCATTCAAATTCTGAAAGATGAGAAAACACTCTTAAACTTTCAATAAAACCCATAAAACATGCCCAGAATTTTCTATCAGATAACTTTCAAACTGAAGTCCCTAATTCAGTGCATTGTAATTTATCCCCCCCTCTCCCCCTCCGTTATGACCCAACAGAGACTTGAAAAACATTGTGTTCCCTCTATGAAAAATGTAAGAGTTGAGTAGGGAGGCTGGGAGGGCAGGGACTGGTTACAGCAAGAACACAGCTGTTATAACTTGGTCAAGAGCTCCATGGTACAATTACTGCCTCCAAACTCAACGTCTGTTTGTGACTCCACTTGGGATTCCCATCTCCCACTGTGATAAGCCCTGTCTGAATACTGCATGTTTACATAAACTGCTGTCTCATTCCCCAACAATAAATATATATATATATATAAACATAAGTGGCATATTTCTGGTGTGGTGGGACTTCCACCCAATCTGGAGTTGGCCCTTTAACCCCAACATATATTTTGGTCCCAAGATCATTTACAACTATGGTTTCCAACCTCCACAAAGTGACTGAGCTAATCTCAAGTTGAATCTAACAGCAACAGACTTGGATGCATGGCTTTCATGCCCAGTGAAAAAGTGTTTGAATTATTCCATGTAGATATGGTACAGATGCCTTTCAAGGCGAAAACAGATGGTCACCATAAAATGGTAAGTACTTTAGTGCATCACTTCTAATGTTCGTGAGGATTTCGTGCAACAGAATATATATTTACCTGAAACTGGAAAATGAACCTAAAATTACTTCCACTCAACTATTTTTGCTGGCAGAGCCAAAGTGCTATGGAAACAATGACTACAAGCGGCAGTGGTGCTGCCTTAATTTTCAAACACTTGTCATTAGCTACAGTTCTGACACAGCATCTCCCTGTAACTAATGGTACGCAGTGTCAACAGTGAACCTGCTCCTCAAAGATTGCTACAGAACATCATGACATCTGTGTGAAAGTTGACTATACCTTAGAAAAAAAGCCAAGTTTTCCAACAAACCATTTGTACATTCACAAATGTAATTTAGGCATAGACTGTGGCTGTAGAACCTGAACTGCTACCTTCTCGAGAAATCTGACCAACTTCACTGAGTTTGATGTGATAACAGCGCAGTTTAATCAAGCGAGTACAGTGAATGTATATATGGATTTTCAGAAGGCATTTGAGAAATTCCACATAGGAAGCTCACCAAAAAGAGAGAGGGGTAACGAATTAAGAAAAAAATTGGCAATATGGATTCAAAATTAGATGTGAAAGAGAGCCAAGAGTTATAATGGATGAATAATTTTCAGACTTAGGATGAGTTACAATGGTCTCCTCCAAATGTCAGAGATCTACAGCATGGAAAAAGGTCCTTTGGTCTATGGCCAAGCCAGTCAAAAACAACAATTTAACTATTCTAATCCCATTTTCTTGCACTTGATTCAAAAGCCGTGTATGCCTTGGTATCACAACAAGATGCATCTGAAATACTTAAATGTTTTGAGGGTTTCTGCCTCTACTACTCTCATAGGCACTGGGTTCCTGATTCCCACCACCCCCAGGTGAAAAAGGTTTTCCTGACATTTCCGCTTACCTTAAATCTATGCCACTGGTCCAGCCATCAAGGGAAAAAGCTTTCATGTCTACCTTATCCATGCCACTCAATTTTATACACCTCAATCACCTCTGCTTGACCAAAAACCACCTCAGTTCCAATCTCTCTTCATAAACTCACCAGCACAGCCAACACCCCAGTAAATCTCCTCTGTGCTTTTTTGAATGCTATCATTCCTATAATGTGGATTCCAGAACTGTATATACTTGCTGTGGCCTAAACAACTTTTTAATGCAGTTCCAGCATGACTTGCCTGCTCTTGAAGCTGTGTGTATTAACGGGATAAAGGCAGGTATACCACATGCCTCTTAACCACTTTATCCACCTGACCTGATACCATAACGGGGCAGTATATTTTCCAGGGTTCTGCTGTTCATCACATATTCTCTTGCCTTGTTTGTTCTGCCCAGTGCAAAGTTTCACATTTATCTAGGTTGAATTCCAATTGCCACTGATAGCCCGCCTAACCTGCCCATTCACATCCTTTTGTAAGCTACATCTATCCTCCTCACTATTTATCATCCCACCACTGTTTGTATCATCTGTGAACTTATGGATCAACTCTTCTACATTCGAGTCCAATCATTTATATAAACCAGAATCAGCAAGAGCCCAATATTGACCCCTGTGGGACTCCACTGGACACATACTTTCAGTTGGAAAAACATCCCATAACCATCACCCTCTGTTTTTTGCCACTCAGCCAACTGTGCATCTAATGTGCCAAATTTCCTTGGATTCCATGGGGTCTTACCAACCACCCCCACCCCCCTCCATGTACTGCAAAGTAGTACATCATGGTAAACAGAATTTTAGGCATCAGACAGAATAATGAAATTGACAGACATTGGAAAGAATGGCACATTTATGAGAAGTGTAGATTATCACAGCCACCTTGGCATTCACATATTTGAATTCTCAAAGGGGGCAATGCAAGTAAACAAGGTGGTTAAGTGATTATATGGGTTGCTTACATTTATAATAAAAAATTCATAAAAACAAAGATTCTGCTATAAATCACTGATGAAGTCTGAACTGCAGTCTTGTGTACAACTCTGGTTATCACACCAAGAAAATCCAAAGGCACCAAAGGGGAGGCTCACTAGATATCCAGGAATGAAAAGTTCAGTCATGAAGAGTAATTGAATAAGTGAAGCCTATTCTCCTTGGAACACAGGAGGTTTAAAGGTAACTTCGAGGTTTCCAAAATGTTGAGAAGTTTCAAGTAGAATGACAAGAAGATAATCCCTCCAACAAAATGTTAAACAATCGAAGGTCAGTCAAAATTCACCAGCAAGAGATCTCGAGGAAATAAGAAAAATATTTTTAAGAGTTGTTGGGATATGAGAATGCTCTAATTGAAAATGTTGTGCAAGTCGATTCCATAAATAATTCTAAAAGGCAATTGCACGTGGACTTAAAGGTGAGAAACATAAGGGTTATGACAGAGATGGGACAAATTACAACCAATTGCTGAAAAAGGGAGCATAGGTACATTTTGGATCAAACTGCCATCCTTATAGCTGCATAATCTATATTTTCTACATTCCGCCATTGTTGCGTCCAAGTTTTAAGATACAGACATTACTGCCATTAGGGGTCTACCTAATGCTCTTGTGGGGACTTTGGACACAAGCACTTTCCTTGAACAATGAATTCCTAAGACAGAAAAGGTGAAGATTCTTTTAACACTTTGGCCTTTACATATGGCATAGCAACACAATGGTGATTTTAAAAAGGCTTTAAAATAGCCTGTCGCTGTAGTTCCTTTCAATTTGTTTACATTCAGCTTTTTGAAAAATAATCAAGTGACTAACCAGTCATCAAAAGCCTAGTTTTTGTAATTCAACTACATACTGCCAATTCAGCAGAACGCAGACTGAAGGAAACTGCAGAATTAATGACAATTATTATTCAAAATCTGCAACTTTGCACTGTACTCATGCATTCCTAACCTTGTATTCCTATAATTGAGTATGTGATATTAAAATGTAATTCTAATTCAATTATTTAAATAATGTGATCACAAGGGTATAATTGCTCAGGCAAAGCAGGTGCAGAGTGTACATTGTTGCTTTTTACATTAGTTTTACACACCAAGCTCAAGCCTAGGAATAAAATAACACCATGAACCTAACTACAAAATCTGTTTCAAATGGCATATACATCACCCATAGCAGCAGCATGCACGCGTTAAGTGACTATACGGTCATAAGATCAAGAACATTACCTTCTGAATTTATTCAGAGACCTCTCATTCTATAGCACCAGTCTAGTCTATTAGTATATTGTTTTCTTACGCTGATTAAGCTCAATAGATCTTTTTTCATATATATTTTAAAACTTCTTTAAAGGGATTTTAAAATTCCCAAATTACAACTTCCATTAAAATTTTGAAATATGGTCTAAAATCTAAAGCATCCTCAACTTTGAGGATATAGTTAAAATGGCCACAGTCTTCACTGGTTTAACTAATTCCCTAACACTGCTTACTAGATCTCCACATAGTCAAACTGATTACAAAAGGAAGTCAACCAAGTCCCAGACCAACTTGCCATTGTGGATTGTCCTGGCTGGCTCCTCTGCAAATTTCCTCTAATCAGGAGCACAATACGCACTCCTTTTATCTTAATGAAAGCATGCAATACACATAGGCTCTGTTTTAAAATAGTGTATTCAATATTTGGGTGATCGAAGTTCACCTCTATATATGGAGAAAAGGAATTGTGTGGTTTACTTTACCAAATTCCTTTCATAACTGTATGCCTGATTGAACCTTTAATAGCAGCTGAAAATTTTTCATTTCATTCGCATTTTGAAGTCCAGGCAAATTTTAACTAGCAGAATAATACCAAAAATATTGACTGATGATTTTTACAGCACTTAGTATGTTACTTGAAAAGTGCCATAATGTTTAAAAAGACAAAGAATAAAACTATTGAAAAGAAACATTCCTTACATAACAGCCTGCCAGCACTTCTGAATCATAGAATCCCTACAGTGCACATACAGGCCATCTGGCCCACTGAGCCTCCACCGTTTCTCCAAACAGCATCCAACCCAAACCCAATCCATAAACCCATAATTCACCTAATCTGCACATCACTGGTCACTATGGGGCAATTTAGTAAAGCCAATCGACTTTATCTGCACATGTTTGGACTGTGGGAGGAAATCAGAGTACCAGGAGGAAACCCACGCAGACACCGGGAGAATGTACAAACTTCATACAGCCAGTCACCCCAGACTGGAATCAAACACGGTTCCCTGGATTTGTGAGGCAGCAGTGCTAACCACTGTGCTAAGTGCCACACAGTGCTGTTCTGACTTAAGAAAATTCCTCCTGATGCCGACGATGTGCTTATTTTTTTCTCATGTTGTGCAGTCTGCTGGTTGCTGACATGAGGTAGGCTTATCTAAGAACTACATTATGCCTCAAAAATCTCTTCAAAAAGCTAACCTTGCGATATTTTTCCCACAAAGGAAACCTTCCAAATGGAAAGCAAATTAACTTAAACATTTACATGGCATTAAACACTGCAGATGCTCAAGATCTGAAATAAAAATAGAAAATGCTGGAAGCACTCAGCAAGTTCAAGACAGAAACAGTTATTGTTTCAGGTTGACAATGGCAGTATATGTAAATCCAGAATTATTTATTATTTACATTCACATTTAGTTATTTACTGAACAACAGATATTTCAATCTGCTTGAAGCCACAAAGTTATGAAATTAAATTCAAGAAGGTGACTAACCAGGAAGATGGGAAGACTCGCATGTTGGAATGTTCGTTCCTGAACTCCCAATGGGCATTGCAGAACTCAGTGGAGGAATAGGCCCTGGTGGAAGATAACCTGAAATAATAGAACATTTACAGGATCAAAATAGGTTCTTTGCATAATAATCCAGAAATGGATTACTTAATGATGATTGTCAAGTCCAAAATGTGTTCACTTTTTCTAACCTAGTTTATATTTCTAAGGATGAATGTACATTACAATGTATTGGCAATACTGCCACAAATAATTGAAAGATACATTTTAATGTTTAATTAGTTTTATTAAGCATATTTTACATGTTCTTTTATAACTTCGAAGCAAAGTAGGTAATAAGCTAAATTAAAGGTATTTTCTCCACAAGCTAAACAATGAGCAATGAGTAAACTTGTTTAGATAAATAAAAAACCTTTAGCATTGTTAGAAAGTACTGATTTCCATTTATGAATGGAGGGAGATAAAAGGGGGACAAAGTTTTGGCGAACATACAAGACAATAGAATGGCAGATTAAATGGCTCTCTCTCATAGTGTAGCATTCTCTGATTTCTACAAGGGTCTTGACTTTATGAAATAGAAAGCTGTGAAGAATTCTGCACAAACATAAATCTGAAATACTGAAAGATGGTTAAATGCTATTTTGTTCAAGTAAAATATTGACATGTTAACTAGCATGATGTATTCTTTGTACTTGGATAATTTTGTAATGATCTGTTTGAATTAAGAAAGCCCACCAAATAACTGTACTTCAAAAAAAATTAAGTGTGAAGGTAATGGTATTGAGTAGTGATGTTGATCCATCAATCCAATGGTCAAGAACTCAAATCAGAAAATGGAACGTTGCATTACATTTTGGATTTTGGTTTTATTATTCATGCTGCTTTGGGGCCTCGAACAAGGTGTGGGTGCGTGTGTGTGGGTGCGCGCGCCTGTGTGCGTGCGTGCGTCTGCATGCGTGTGCGTGTGCGCATGCATGCATCTGGATTTGACACCTCTTGCGGTGGCAAGAGCAGTGGGAAATCAGAAGATTGAGAAGGCTACAAAAACAAACAGAGGATAACAAAGAGAGTAATAAGAAAGGAGAGGATCAAATATGAAGGTAGGCTAGCCAGAAATATTAGAAATGATAGTAAAAGTTTCTTTCAATACATAAGAAACAAATGACAGACAAAAGTAGACACTGGGCCACTTCAAACGGATGCTGGAAGCCTAGTGATGGGAAATAAGGAAATAGCAGGAGAACTTAACAAGTACTTTGCATCAGTTTTCACAGTGGAAGACATGAGTAATATCCCAACAATTAAAGGGAGTCAGGGGGCTGAGTTGAGTATGGTTGCCATTACAAAAGAGATAGTGCTAGAAAAGCTAAAAAGTCTTAAAATTGATAAATCTCCTGGCCCCGATGGGATACATCCTAGAGTTCTGAGAGAGGTGGCTGAGGAAATAGTGGAGGCATTGTTTGAGATCTTTCAAGAGTCACTGGAGTCAGGGAAAGTCCCGGATAATTGTAAGATCGCTGTTGTAACTCCCTTGTTCAAGAAAGGATCAAGACAAAAGATGGAAAATTATAGGCCAATTAGCCTAATTTCAGTTGTTGGTAAAATTCTAGAATCCATCATTAAGGATGAGGTTTCTAAATTCTTAGAAGAGCAAAGTCTGATTAGAACAAGTCAACATGGATTTAGTAAGGGGAGGTCATGCCTGACAAACCTGTTGGCATTCTTTGAAGATGTGACAAGTAGGTTAGACCAGGGAAACCCAGTGGATGTGGTCTATCTAGACTTCCAAAAGGCCTTTGATAAGGTGCCACACGGGAGGCTGCTGAGCAAGGTGAGGGCCCATAGTGTTCGAGGTGAGCTACTGGGATGGATTGAGGATTGGCTGTCCAACAGAAGGCAGAGAGTTGGGATAAAAGGTTCTTTTTCGGAATGGCAGCCGGTGACGAGTGGTGTCCCGCAGCTGTTCGCATCATATATTAATGATCTGGATGAAGGGACTGGGGGCATTCTAGTGAGGTTTGCAGATGATACCAAGTTAGGTGGACAGGCAGGTAGTACTGAGGAAGTGGGGAGACTACAGAAAGATCTAGACAGTTTGGGAGAGTGGTCCAGGAAATGGCTGATGGAATTCAACTTGAGCAAATGTGAGGTCTTGCACTCTGGCAAAAAGAATAAAAGCACAGACTACTTTCTAAACTGAGAGAAAATTCGTAAAGCCAAAGTACAAAGAGATCTGGGAGTGCTAGTCGAGGATTCTCTAAAGGTCAACATGCAGGTTGAGTCCGTGATTAAGAAAGCGAATGCAATGTTGTCACTTATCTCAAGAGGGTTGGAATATAAAAGCACCATTGTGCTACTGAGACTTTATAAAGCTCTGGTTAGGCCCCATTTGAAGTACTGTGTCCAGTTTTGGTCCCCACACCTCAGGAAGGACATACTGGCACTGGAACGTGTCCAGCAGAGATTCACACGGATGATCCCTCGAATGGTTGGTCTAACATATGAGGAACGGCTGAGGATCCTGGGATTGTATTCATTAGAGTTTAGAAGATTAAGGGGAGACTTAATAGAGACGTACAAGATAATACATGGGTTGGAAAGGGTGGACGCTAGGAAATTGTTTCCGTTAGGTGAGGAGACTAGGACCCGTGGTCACAGCCTTAAAATTAGAGGGGGTCAATTCAGTACAGAAATGCGGAGACATTTCTTCAGCCAGAGACTGGTGGGCCTGTGGAATTCATTGCCGTGGAATGCAGTGGAGGCCGGACACTAAATGTCTTCAAGGCAGGGATTGATAGATTCTTGTTATCTCGAGGAATTAAGGGCTACGGGGAGAATGCGGGTAAGTGGAGTTTAAATGCCCATCAGCCATGATTGAATGGCGGAGTAGACTCGATGGGCCGAATGGCCTTACTTCCACTCCTATGTCTTATGGTCTTATGCTGGGAGTGGAGAGTACGTTGGTGGGGAGCATGGACCTAACAAGGGAGTCACGGAGAGAATGGTCTCTGCGAACATAGATAGGGGTGGGGAGGGAAATATATCTCCAGACTCCCTTGGTCCTTCCCTTCCACCCCACTAATCTCCTGATTCAGTGCACTATCCTCTGCCATTTCTGCCACCTACAATCAGATCCCACCACCAGACATATACTTAGCTCCCCAATGCTTCCAGCATTCCGCAGAGACCATTCCTTTCGTGACTTTGTTGTTAGGTCCATGTTCCCCACCAACCCACCCTCCACTTCCGACACCTTCCCTTGCTGCCCACACCTCCTCCCTCCCCCCCACCCCCCCCCCCCCCACCTCTCCACTCCACTTCACTTTCCCTCTGAACTATTACCCCCCCATCTGCATCTATTGCCTTCCCAGCTACCTTTCCCCCCATTCTCCTATTTATCTCTCTACCCACTTTCACCACCCCCTCTACCACACCCTTCATGAAGGGCTTATTGCCCGAAACACTGACTCTCCTGTTCCTCGGATGCTGCCTGACCTGCGGTGGTTTCCAGCGCCACACCTTTCGACAACAATCAGAACTAGTTAGATTAGATTACTTACAGTGTGGAAACAGGCCCTTTGGCCCAACAAGTCCACACCGACCCGCCGAAGTGCACCCACCCAGACCCATTCCCCTACATTTACCCCTGCACTTAACACTACGGGCAGTTTAGCATGGCCAATTCACCTGACCTGCACATTTTTGGACTGTGGGAGGAAACTGGAGCACCCGGAGGAAACTCAAGCAGACAGGGGGAGAATGTGCAAACTCCACACAGTCAGTCGCCTGAGGCGGTTCCATGGTTAACAACTTCCATGGTTAACAACATGGAAGAAAACAAGTTAATAATTAAATAGTTGATTGTTTCTAATACTAACTTGGAGCAAAGGTGGAACCAAGATGTAATAAAAATTCATCGCATTTATATAACATTTGGTTTATTTTCTCAGACAGGTTATATTTTGAAAGATAGATCAGTGAGAACATTAATTCATATGGGTAGAAAAAGGACAACTTTTTTTAAGAAATGGTGAGAAACTATTAAATGTTGATGCACTGAGAGAGCTTTGAGTGTACTTATACACTAGTTCCTTTCCAGGAACAGCACACAGTGGAAAGGCAAATGGTAGGTTAACTTGTTCCGATGTGCAGAAGTTTGGCGAGACATCTGAAAACCACAAATAGCTTTGTCACCATACCCAAGAGTGGATGTACAACCATCAACAGGGTACATGATGAAGGCTCACTAGCCTAAATTCTGAGACGGAGAGAACTTGAGATGAATTAGCTCCTACTGTTGTTAGGAGAGGAGAGTGATCTCACAAATATACGAAATTCTGAGGGCTTGATCGAGTACAAGTTGAGAGACCATTTCCTTGAACTGCAGAGACTACAATTAGGCAGAATAGTTTCTGAATAAAGGGACAGGCATATCAGCCTAAACCAAGGATAAACTTCTGTATTAAAACTGAGAATATGACAACATTCGCTACCTCAAGAATTCTCAATCTTTGCATTTACTGAGTCAAGCCTAAGATCAATAATTTTTTTTGCATGCTAAAGAAGTCAAAGCAAATGAGAAGGAGGTGAGAACAAGATTTCAAGATCCAAAAGTAGACATAATCCTAAGTAAAAAGTCACACAACACCAGGTTTTAGTCCAACAGGTTTATTTGAAATCACAAACTTTTGGAGCGCTGCTCCTTTTTTCAATGAAGCAGTGCTCCGAAAGCTTGCAGTTTCAAATAAACCTATTGGACAATAACCTGGTGTCGTGAGAGTTCTAACTTTGCCCACCCCAGTCCAACACTGGCATCTCCACATCATAACCCCACTGGATGGTGAAGCTATTTTAAGTGACCAAATAACCACTTGGTGCACTTCCTCTGCTACTTTTTCTGTTTTATTCTACAGATAGCAAAATATTGCACAGTAAGCATTCCAAAAAAATTCTGTAATATATTAGTTGCAGATATATTTTCCTCAAGCTATAGCTTTGTCATGCCAAATGGAAATATTTTCTGGAATTGCAATTGCTAACACATTATGACACAAATGAAAAGTCCTGTGAAGTAACATACCAGGCGGTGGCTGTACTGGATTGAAACCAGGACGCATAAAGGGAGGTGGTGGTGGTGGAGGTGGAGGTGGTGGCACTCCAGGATTGAAAGTAGGCGGTGGAATTGTTGAAAAGTTTGGTGGATGGAGCCTACTAACAGCTGGAATTGGCTGAACCCCAGGAATCTGCAAGAACAAATTTTATAGTAATCATCTTTTCATTGAATATTTGGTTGCAAAATGCACTGAAGGCAGTGATCTAAAAGATGAATATCTATATCTTAAATGTTTCTGACTGTCTTCAAACAAAACTTTAAGTAAATGCTAACCTTCTTCAACTTGGTTGTTGTTCACATAAGAATGAGTATAACTCAATTGTATTTCAAATTTAAAAAAGGCCTTTTACTAACAGATAACTTACATTCAAGTGAATTGGTTTAATTGATTTTACATGCATTTACTGAGCCAGTATTACTGTGGTACAAATAATGAGAGATAATCCAACATTTTCTAAAACTGGGTACACGATAGCAAATACAATGCAATCTGGTTAAATATCAAATAATTCAAAACAAAGAATGAAAGAACTATGGGCAAAAGGATGAACTGTTGGTACTGAGCAAAGTTAAAATTCATAATAAATAACTGCGATTTTTTTAAAATATAGAAAACATCAAGGTACTTTCTACAGAGGGTTGGAAAGTTGGGACAGAATATGTGTTTTAAAGAATAAATTCAGATTATTAAAACATGGGATTCTGGAAAGGAATCAGTGTTCCAGAGTTCACAGAACTGCCAGGAATTAAAAGAGGGTGAGGTGCACAAAATGCGGGCCGTGTTGGTGCATATCATATTGAACTTCACCAAACAATTTTTCTGGGGGTATTTTTGATTTTTCCAGGGCACTAAAACAAACTAGTGTGAAGCACTGTTGTAAGATGATACTCTGAACACAACATACTGAATGTGAATTCTGAAGAGTCGTACTGGACCTGTAATATTAACTCTAGCAAGTTTTGAAAAGATTTGTAGCTCAGGTTGAGATCCTGGATGTAAGTTTGCTCTCTGAGCTAGAAGGTTCATTTTCAGACATATTAACTCTGTTTTTTCTTCTCAACAGACACTGCAAGACCTACTGAGTTTCTATAGTATTTGTTGTTTGTTCCAGATTTCCAGCATCTGCAGTATTTTGCTCTTATTACAATGAACTGAATCAGTATCTCACCCTGATGACCAATGCTTCATGAAAGGACATGGAGTGCTTCTCTTCAGCAAACATATTTTGAAGTGATATGCAGCAACCAGTCAAATGTGCCATAAACAATTCAACAACTGGTACTATTCTTGAGGAAAAGCCTGTACTAAATCAGGTGCTATACCAATTATATTATCTGACATAGATATATAAAGATGCAAGAGGAGACTTACTTCAGTCATAACTTGGTACATTGCAATTACGGTAACATAATATACTACACATTCTGCTCATACAAAGTCGATTTTTCACTCTGATAACATTGTGGATCATTTAATTTATTTGATAAATATAATTCACTTTTTCATTCTTACCTGTGCAGGCATTGGCAAAGACGTTTGAGGCATTTCTTCTGGTTGTGTCACAGCAGTGTTACCATTTTCAGCTGTATCAACAACTGCTGGTGATGCCTTTGTAATAGTCTTCCATTCTAATTCATAAAGAATACAACAAGTTAAACAGCAGAAACTGGCCATATGACTGTTCAGGTTTGCTCTGCTACTCCGGTTCATAGCTGATCTTCTAGCTCAACTTCACCGTACTATACCAAAAAAATGTATCAATGTCTTTAATATGCTCACTGAGCGATTACTATATTCCCAAGATTCACAAACATTTGAGTGAATTTCTTAACTTCAGTTTGAATGATCAGCACATTTCAGAGTCTGTGACCTCTTGCTCTAGATTCCCTTGTCAGCAGGAACATTCTCACCTTCCACAGTGCCAAGCCCATAAGGAATTTTAAATTTCAATGCAAATGCCTTCGTGGGAGCATGCCTAGAAAGCCCAGTTATTACCCTCAAGAAAGTATGGCGAGCTGCGAGCCACTGCAGACTCTAGTGTAGATATATTTACATGGTCTAAGGGAGGGAACTCCATTCCTGATGAAGGGCTTTTGCCTGAAACATCTATTGTCCTGCTCCTCAAATGCTGCCTCATCTGCTGTGCTTTTCCAGCACCACACTCTCGGTTCTAATCTCCAGCATCTGAAGAATTTACTTTCACCTATTTCCAAGATTTATACCTTAGAAGGGAATTTGCTGGCGGTGTCTCCATGCACCTGCTGCCCTTGTGCTTCTGGGTAGTAGGTCATGGTTTAGAAGGAGCCTTGACAAGTTACTTCTGTGAATAGTATCCACCACCATGCACCAGTGACAGAGTGAATGCCTAAGGTGGCAACTTGGATGTTTATCAACCAAGTTACTTTGGCTTAGATGACAATGGGCTGCATGCATTCAGTCGAATGGAGAGTATTCCTACAGACTTCTGCCTTGCAGATGGTGTACTGGCTTTGGGGAGCACTAATGGACTTCAACAGGATGAATACTATGGCCATACTTATTTACAGCATATATTACTGGCTAGGACGAGGGGAGTAAATGCCAAGTTTGTAGACAACACAAAAATTGGTGAGGATGACCCAGTGCAAGTGGATACAAATGGAGTTGGGAAGACAACTGAATTTTGGCCTTTATTTCAAAGGCAATGAAATATAAAATTACATAAGTCTTGTTAAAACTACACAAGAGTGAGACAGCATAAAGAATACTGCGAACAGTTTTGGTCCCCTTACCTAAGGAGAGATAGCATCATAGAGCTATACAGCATGGAAACAGATCCTCTGGTCCAACTCGCCCATGCTGACCAGATATCCTAAATTAATCTAGTCCCATTTGCCAACATTTGGCCCATTGCCCTCTCAACTCCTCCTATTCATAAAACCATTCAGATGCCTTTTAAATGTTGTAATTGTCCCAGCCTCCAGCACTTCCTCTGGTAGCTCATTTCAGACATTTACACGCAGAGGGTGGTACAAGTTCTGTAGGTCGAGCCTGTACAGTTTGGAATTCCGAAGACTAAGAGGTGGCCACATTGAAACACATAACATGCTTAGTGGGACTGACAGGGTCAATGGGGAAAGGTTGTGTCCCTTTGAGAGAGATTTAGGGTCTGAGACCAACATCTCAGCACAAGGGGTAACCCAGCTGGACAGAGCAAAAGGTATTTCTTCTAAAGATAGTAAATCTGTGAAATTCTTTATCTCAGAGGGTTGTTTATGCTGGATCATTAAGATAGACAGATTTTTTAAAATTAGTAATGAATCAAGAGTCAGAGGAAAAGGCAGCAAAGTAGTTGAGAGTTATCAGATCAGCCATGATCTCACTGAATGGTGGAGCTGATTCAATAGGCTGAATGGTTTAGTTCATACATCTTCTGGTCTACCACCACAGATTTAAAAAAACACCATATACGTCAAGAAATTTAAGGAACAGACCAAAATGTGTTAGTGGTGCCAATGCTTACCTGGACAAAGTGTTTCATTGTCTAGCATTCCTCCCTCACACAAACGGTCCAATTCTTCTGGTTTAACTTTGTCCCAAGGAATATAAGTTACTCCAAGCTCCACATCCCAAAACTGTTTGTATTCAGTTTTCATTCCCTTGTTTAAGGCCCAGGCAATCTGAAAAACAAATAACCTTATTTGATACACATAAAGCTAGGCCCAAAAGCAGTTTCTTGATTTGTCACATTAGATAAGTTATAGCATCCAATTTCTCTCTCACAAAGGTTACCTTTATTTCACAAAGTAACCCTGACTACTGTGCTAATATTTCTTCTGCACAAACATTTGAAAGACCATTTCAGGCACAAGCAATAATACAAACAAAACAGGATGGCACTGGGTTTCTCAGTAATTCTCCAAAATGGATAGACATTCCCAGAGCGCAGTATTAAATTCTATAATTCAATAAACAAGTGTAATTACAAGTAGCATATCTGTGTTTAAAAAAAAAGGAAATTTATTTCAATTTTTATTCTAAATGTTGCAACCCAACAGTAAATTTGTTTATAGGAGGAGCACAGCATAAAAATAGGTCATTACGTTTGGCGATTGGAAAGCCAGCTGTATAGTCTGGTGCATAGAGAAGGAAAATATCAATTTCCTAAGACTCAGCACCCCTTACAGGACATACCTTTATATACTTTTGATTAACCTTGAATGTCCCTCTGCTAAGCTTCTGTAAGGCTCTGTATGCATCTTGTCGATGCACCATCACAATGTAAGCACATCCTCTTGGAGGAATCATCTACAATGGAACACAAAATAGACCACAGAATCACAAATTAAGAACCAGACTAAGTAACACAAAATCAAATTAAATATACACGTTCTGATGACAGGTCAAACACCTAAAATATTCATTTCTCTTTTCTCCCCTATATGCGCTGCCTGACCTATTACATATTTCCAGCATTTTCTCCTTTTGTAACAATTTCCATGTATGTTGTGCTCCAAGGTGACGGGAAGTCATACTGGGATGGGCTCTTCATCTGGCAGAGTAGCCCTGACTTGAGAGCACCTGCTGCATTTGGAGTACCATAAAACGCAGACATGATGTTTGGAATGAAATTAGCTCAGAATAAACACATAAGCTAATTATCAACATTTTGAAACTTTAAAATGCCCTTAAAATGCTCATTGGTATCCAACCCTTTGTTGCACAGCTGTCAGCAACTTCTTCAATTCACACAAACGAACTACAGTGAATGCAGCACAAAGTGTTTAATCAAAACAGGCTAACCAAGAAAGATTTTGGTCACACTTAACATTCAAACATACCTATTTCCATTAAGACTATATACTGAAATTAAGGGGAAAAGTCATGGTTGAATTTCAGACTCTTCCCCTCACGTACAAATACTGAAGTAAACTGGGTGGTCAACATTCTGAATGTCTCAACTCTGGACAACAATGACACTTACACAACAAGCTACACTAACTTGACAAATATTTAATCAAATGTCACAAAGCAATTTTTAACTAGGGATAAAATATACTCACATTCAAAGATTCGATTTGGCCAAATTCTTCCAGAAGATTTGCAACATCCTGCTGTGTTGCTCTCTTGTCTAATTGTCCTATCCAGAGGGTTGTGCTGCAAACTGTGAACATGTTGTTGAAAATATTAAGCTCAGGATGCTTTATTTTAGTAGTAAATAAAACATAGTTAGTGATAGATTTTGGGGTAAAGGAATGGAGTAAGAATCTCAGATTTAAGGGTTAGAGGACTTGCTTATCTTCCAATCAGGGAATGAGAGTAAATTCTTTAGGCAAAGAATTTTGTTGAATGAGCAGTTTGTCATCTTTACAATTTTAAAAATATTTCCATCATAAAATTACATACACAACATTTATTTTGTTGTTAATGGGACAATACCAATTCTAAACAATTATGGTCATGTCAAAATGCTCCTTCAAAAATAGGACATATTCTAATATGATATGATGGATTTTATTCTAGATTCAAACTACCTACCGCTAACAATTTTAGATTTAATTGGTGGAAGTCCTTTTTGACGGCGTTCTCTCTCCTTCTCTCTTTCACGTCGCTCTTGAGATCGCGAACGAGGAGAGTGCCTGCGTCTTTCTCTGGATCGTGATCGAGAACGCTTGTGTCTTGACCTTCTTGACCTAGATCCAGACCGAGAACGTCTTCGCTTTGGTGATCTGTGGAAAATATACAATTTAAATATTCAGGAAATGAAATACTCTTTTTGGAATTAATGAAATGCACTATCTTCACAACATCTGACAACTTTATAACAGTCTGTACTTTTTAAGTCTGAACTAATTTAGCAGTTCCCTAGTTAATCTAATTTAATTTTCTACAGTCATATTTGCGATCTTTAGGTGCATAGACTGTGATCTCCAGCTCTATACCTCTCGGAGCCAACGAATGCATCTAGCAGCTATCCTAGGAACCCTCCAACAGTGAAGTTCAATGTGATAACAATTTCTTTCATTCAAGTATCTAATATGAAGTAAATTAATTTGTAACTTCACAGATTACATTTCTCCAAATAATCTGGAAGTTACCTTTTAAGACACGCTATTGTCACTTCCAAGTTACATTACTGTTCCGCTCAGCTGATATACTGTCAAGTATGAAAATGTTAGTGAATAACCAAAACTTTCTCAATGTGTAAAGTCCACAAGTTTGGAACAAATGACTTGAACATGTGACTGTTTGTTGAAAAGGTACAGTTCCTACCTATAGTAAGTTTTTATTTACCTGCACTTTTCAAACTGGTCAGTGGGTTGGGTTGGTGGGCAGAATCTTGGGCATCCAGAGGCTTGCAAGGCATGCAGAGGGCTGGAGCATGCGTTTTATTTGTGGATTCCAGTAGTTAGTAGCAGCAGGGTTAGCGGAGCAACTAAACATTGCAATGTAAGGGGAGCTCAACAAAATTACCCTAGATAGAGGGGCAGGGGATACAGATGGTATGGGATGGATAGATCGTAAGGATATGAATAACATACGAGGGATTGCTTAGGAGAGGTGGATGGGATGACAGTGAGATAAGTAGGTTAATTTGATCACAAATGTTCTGCAGATCACTGTTGGTTCAACAGTGATTATTAAGGATACAATGAACCAACTATTAGGTGAGGGGAAAATAAATAAGAAATTATAAATATAAAACCAATTGCCTACTTTTAGTAAACTCAAACTTATGATGCTTCATGTAAACATTCAGACTGAATTCATGCACAGTACTCTCTTGTGTTGCTAACCTTGATCCAGACCGAGTGCGTGATCTTCTAGTTTCAACACTACGACGTTTTGTTTCTCGTGTATCAGGTTTTTCAATCTCCATACCTACTTCCTTAAAATCAAAAGATTACGCTTATTAGATTACGATCTACAAAAGGGATCACACATTACAAAATATATTATGTGAAAGCTTACTTGCTGCTGCTGCTGTTGCGATGGTGGTGGTTCACTTGGAGTATGGTAGTCTTGCTGAAAAACAGGCTGTATAGGTGGTGCTGGAGGCATGGTAGGCTGGGGCATAGCTGCATATGGATGAACAGGAACCATCCCAAATGTTGGTAATTGTCCATTGGGAGGTGGGGGCACCTGAAATAAATTAGTATATCTAAATATTAACAAGAAAGAAAGCAAAAAAAATTTTTGAAAGAAACACTTTGCACTAAAAGAAAATTCTAACATTAGATTCAACAGTGTAATTTTGTGACGATCGATGCAGAGATGTGCATGGGAGAAGCAAGAAAAACAATGAGGAAAATTTTAAAAATGGAAAAGGCTCCATAATTGAAGCCTACAATCTCTTCTCACTCCAATGTACCCATAAGGACACATCTGGCCCCAGTGAATTGGGCAGGAAGACTAAAAGATAGGTCAGTGGCAGATGCTTAATGAGATACTCATCGCTCACAACTCAAATATATTCCAGAAAGGATGATGAGAGGAGGAATAAACATCCATGGCTAAGTAAGTTAAAGATAAAGAAAGACAACACTCAGGCAGACCACACTGCAAAGGTGGGAAAAGAAAAGGCATAAAAAGGCAAAAGGGTAAATGATGGAAGAAAACTAGCTCAAAATTTTAAAATTTACAGTAAAAACTTATGAGTACATAGAAGAGAAGACAGTGGCAAAAGTGAACATTGGTCTCTTGGAGGATGAGACTGAGGAATGAATAGCGGGGAGCACAGACATGGCAGAGTCACTAAATTGCTAATAGTATTTGGCTTGGTGCATTCTACAGTGTAGTAGTTATATTCCCCCATGGCAATTAAGTTTGCTTTCCAAATTAATTGCTGTCCAGTTAAATTATGTGAGAATTACTACCATGAAGCTTTATCAACCTCAGTAATCAGGTCGCAAATTCACCTGCACCTCCACACACATCATTTATTGTATCCGTTGCACCCGATCTGGTCTCCTCTACATTGGGGAGACAGGCCGCCTACTTGCGGAACGTTTCAGGAAACACCTCTGGGACACCCGCACCAACCAACCCAACCGCCCTGTGGCTGAACACTTTAACTCCCCCTCCCACTCCGCCAAGGACATGCAGGTCCTTGGCCTCCTCCATCACCAGACCCTGACCACACGACACCTGGAGGAAGAGCGACTCATCTTCCGCAAAGGAACCCTCCAACCAAACCGGATGAATGTAGATTTCTCCAGCTCCCTCATTTCCCCACCCCCACCTTATCTCAATCCCAACCCCCAGATTCAGCACCACCCTCTTGACCTGCAATCTTCTTCCCGACCTCTCCGCCCCCACCCCCTCTCCGGCCTATCACCCTCACCTCCTTCCACCTACTGTATTTCCAGCGCCCCTCCCCCAAATTCCCTCCCTACCCTTTATCTCAGCCCGCTTGGCACGCCAGCCTCATTCCTGCCAAGAAGGGCTTATGCCCGAAACGTCGATTCTCCTGCTCCTCGGATGCTGCCTGGCCTGCTGTGTTTTTCCAGCATCACATTTTTCAACTCTGGTCTCCAGCATCTGCATTCCTCACTTTCTCCTCAGTAATCAGGTTGCCTGTCTTGCAAATACTTGCACCAGACCCATACCACTCATATATGGTATAACAGAATAAAATCACCACATCACCATAGCATGCCCTTCGACATCAGATTGCTCAACCCAACACCCACATGCCTCAAATCTAAAAGACCTTTTCAGTTTATTTGAATTGATTTATTCCTGTCAAGTGTACGTGGAGATACAATGAGAAGTGTTGCTGTATGTGCTTCATAGGCAGATCATACTATACAAGTGCATCAGGGTAACAGAACAGAGTTACTGCTGCCAAGAAGGTGCAAAGAGACAGATTAACATTAACATTAAAGAGGTCCATTCTAAATTCTGAAAACAGCAGGGAAGAAGCTGTTCTTGAATCCGTTTGTACATGTATGCAAGCTTTTACATCTTCGGCCCAATGGAAGAGGGTGGAAGAGAGTATAACCAGGGTGGGAAAGTTGCCTGTGTTCCCTTTGCATCAGGAAGTATAGATGAAGTCAATGGATGGGAGGCTGAAGTGAGAGATAGACTGGGTTGCATTCACAACTCTGTGGTTTCTTGCAGTCCTGTGAACAGTAGTTGCTATACTACACTGCGATGTACCTAGAAAAGATGCTTTCTATGGTGCATCTATAAAAGTTCGTAAGAGTCTTATCAACAGATGATCACTGAAGTCCCTCAATGACCTCCATTCAAACTTGATGACTGATGACATTATGCTTGGAAAAATTTAGTCTGCTCTCAAACATCTGCAAAATGATGAAAGGTGTTGTCAATACTGCTGACAATAATCTGTTTACTACTGCTTAGTTTGGGTTCCACCAGGTCCAGTTAGCTGCTGACTTTATTACTGTCTTCGTTCAAATATTGAGAAAAGACCTGAACTCAAAAGGTGCAGTAAGAGTGACAGCCCCCGACATTACAGCAGCATTTGAATATAGAGCATCATAGAGCCCCAGCAAAACTGGTGTCAATGGGACTTATGAGGAAAACTCTTTATTGCTGGAGTTATACTGATACAAAAGTAGGTGACTGTTCGAGGTCAATCCCTTGAATAGTAGCCCAGCCAATGAAACTCAGATCATATGAAAAAAGTAACTACAACATAGCAAATGGATTTGTTATGTAAACTCCATAGTATTAAAGGATTTAATCTTCCTTGTGAACAGTGCAGAAACCTATAAGTGCCTGAGAATGATAGCGGTAGACGCTGTCAACTTACCCAATAGGCAGATTAAAGCAGCTTCATAATATGATCGTAAGTTTGTTAAATAAACACACCCCGCTAATGAAAACCTGAAAGAAGTTGAAGGTTGAGTTGGAAAGTTTGGCCTGGACAAGTGACTTGAATATTGGTTATATGACTTGCTTTGTTGTTATTATATAAAAGGAGAGACACTGAAAATGTGGGTTTTGGTCAGATGAGAGCTCATGAACATGGAGCTATATATAGGTTAAAACAGGGAAAACCTACAAGTTAGTATATCTATTCTGGTTAGTGCAATCCAAATTTCAATCAGTATCACATCTAATATTCACCATAAGTGTACATCCTATGCAATGTCCAAATATTTGACTGGCAAATATCATTCCACATTTCAGACAGGCTGCACAGAAATGAAGTCTTTTGCATTTTCTAACCTGCTGTTGCAATGTCTCCTGCTGGAGTCCCATCAAGGTCTGCTGAAATTGTTCCATATTTGGCAGTCGAATTCCAAGCTGCTGATACATAGGTGGCTGTATACCTTCTCCAGAGTAGCCACTAACATTAAAGAGATAAAATATTTCAAAAATTTGTTCAAATTAGCACATTCAAATGTGCATTTGATATACCCACAAAGAATGCAAAGGCAATATATCTAACATTCCACAAACTAAAGAATCTTACATATTTTTCCTCCCAAAAATTGCCATCAATAATACTACTTTCGTAAAACAACTGCAGTGACAAGTGAAACTTCAATTACAATTTTTAATTATCAAGTTTTGGAAATTTTTTGACACAAGGACAAAGTAACCTTTAAGCAGGATTATCACAAAGAACTTCATTGCTTCAGTCCAGTAGGTTTGCAGCACTTACAATGAAGTCTGAGCAGGTGGTGGACTGGATTCTTCTTCCTTCTTCACATCATCAACCTGGTCTGGTTCATCATCATAATCAAAGCGGTCAAGCAATTTCTGCAGTAAAATTGACATGAACAATTCATCAACTCACTGAGTTACCAGTATCACAAGTCTTATCAGCTACTAAACTGCAGAATATGAGGGACTGTGACTTAAGTTGGCAAGTATTAATGTGCACTAACACAAACTTCCGATTTGTAATATAATTGACTGCTTCTGCATACCTTATCAAAGGCAGCCTTTTGCTCTGGAGGCTGTGTACTCTGTGGCTTCAACTGAGCTGTTAAGGCTTCCACCTGGGACATGATGCTATTGTCTACAACTGGTGACTGTGGCTTTGGAGCCTGCTGGAAGTTCTGTAATATCTGTTGTATCTGATGTAAAAAATGAAATCTAGTATAATTATGAACCATTAAAAAGAAATTCAGAATTAGCACTTCAGATCTCAAAAAATGAAAAATTTAGAATAAAAAGAGAGTTAATGGCTCAATTTATATCTGGAGGAACAGTAATATATTTATGTAATATTAGCAACTTTAAAAAATTTTTCCATAGAACACAGTGTCATAGAGATGTACAGCATGGAAACAGACCCTTCAGTCTAACGTGTCCATGCTGACCAGATATCCCAACCCAACCTAGTCCCACCTGCCAGCACCCAGCCCATATCCCTCCAAACCCTTCCTATTCATATACCCATCCAAATACCTCTTAAATGTTGCAATTACACCAGCCTCGGATTTTCATTAGATGTTCCCATGTCCGGACAATTTTTAAAAAAGTATCAAATATCTCAGTTTTCACTTTCCCCCTTTTTTGGTCAATTAGAAACAAGGAGGGAGAAAATCTGAGAAAGATTTTGTCCTTTTCTTTTCCATTAACACCCACTGCACTGCAGACTATTTTGGGCAATCGAACCATATCGCTGCCCCACCACCTAAAGCTACCATTTTAATGCCAGTGGCTTCAATGCTGATGATGCCTTTGAAACCATGAAACAGGATTGCTAACTTTGATAGGACAACTGTCATCACATTACCTCCCATCATAATCTGTCCCTCCCCAGAGTTCAGCCAATGATTGCAGAACATTGCAATCATCATGAGGCCCAACCTAACCATAATTTTTCAAAATCTGATCACCATACTAAAGTGCTACAAAATGTTAGGCTTTATAAGATGGTTACATCTTACACTGTCTCCTTTAATTCAGGCTAAAATGGAGTAGCTTGGAAATGTGATCTCATACTAAGTCTGCCCTTAAACAAACTCATTCTGCTTGTTATCAAGAAAGAAACTCAACAAAATTCATTGAATTGTGCAAATTTTAACACCTTGAAACAAAGATGGCAACATGCCTTGCTGCATGCAGGCTTTCAAAGTCAGAAATTTGGGGAAGAACACCATTGCTAAAAGACTAATGATTAACGGGGAAAGAAAAATAGAGTACAAGAAAAAGCTAGCAAGAAATTTTAAAACATTAGTAAAAGTTTCTACAGACATTTAATAACAAGATGACAAAGTGAATGGTGGTGCTATAAAAATGAGTATGGGGAAACCAAGGGAAAATAAGGAGCTCATTATTAATTAACAGATAATTTGCACAACAGAAGATACAGTAGCACCCCACAAATACTGGAAATAAGGAAATGGAATGGAATTAACTCAAGAAAATTTGCAAAGTGGTACTGGGTGAAATTGTTTGGAGATACAGGCTGATAAGTTCTTAGAAGTGGCTAAATGAGATAATTTTCCAAGATTCAGGGAAGGTTCCATTAGATTTGAAAATAGTCAATGTATCTCCTTTATTCAAAAATGAAAGGAGACAAAAAGCTGGAAACTAAAAGCAAGCAAGCTTAATACTCATAACAGGGGAGATGTGATAAGTTATTATTTAAGACTAATAATAAGGCACTTGGATAAGTTCAAGGTATATGGGCAAATCAACATGGTTTTGTGAAAAGAAAAATCATGCTCAACTAATTTCCTGGAGCTCTTTGAAGAACTAACGTGCTGAGGATCAAGGCAAATCAGTGGATGTACAGTATTAAATCTCAAATAGTAATTTGATAAACTGCCATATCAAGAGGCTACAGTGGCAAATAAAACCTCATGGTGTGCAGTTAACATTGTATAGGCAGAAATGTGGCTAGTTAACAGGAAACAGTAAGCATTAAGTATACTGTTTTCTGGTTGGTAAGATGCAATGAGTGATGAACTATACTTCACATTTCATAGAAAATTATCAGATGAAGAGACTAAAGATCTGGTTGCTAAATTTGCTGACAACACAAACATAGGTAAATTAATTTGCGAAGAGCACATAAGGAGACCACAAAGAGATGTGCATAGGTTAAGTGAGTTGGCAAAGATCTGGCAAATTGATGACAAGATGGGAAAATCTGAAATTGCCCATTGCAAGAAAAATTTAAACAAAAAGAAAATGAGGCTTTGCTTCAGTTGTACAGGACATTCGCGACACCACGTCTGGAATATTGTCTACAGCATAGGTAACCTTATTTAAGGAAGGGTGTAAATACATAGGAGTTCAGTGAAGGTTTACTAGTCTAACGTATGGAGAAGAAAAAAACAGATACACTGGACTTGTGTGCGCTGAGGTGTGGATGTTGGATTTGACAAAAACGTAGGATCCTAAGGGATCTTAAGAGGGTGAATGTGGAATGGGTTTTTCCTCTTGTAGGAGAACCTAGATTGAGAGATCATTGTTTATTAATAACAAGTCATCTGTTGAGGATGAGTTGAGAAAGCCTCTGGCGACTCTCGGGTTTTATAGTCTTCACAAGCTTCTCTTTCTCAAGTAGGGAATCTGTCCTCACCAGCGCTAACCTTGAGGGGACAAGTGGCCTAATCCTGCCAGTAATTTTCATGTTGTTATACCAAGCAAGACAAAAGGACAATTGTGGGTAAATCACTAAGGATAAGAAGCCTCCATCTTCTAAATAAGGGGATTTAAACTGCACCTGTTTCTTCCTAATCCACAGCAATATGCATCAATATTCTATATGCAGTGGCAATACACAAAGTATCAATCTCTTCTTGAGTAAAGTGCTGATACAGCCATTAACATTATTATATTGCTTCGAACTCAAACAACACATACCAATTTAAATTTTACCTGTGCTCCTTGAGTCGATTGAAAAAGCTGTGCGACAGCTACAAATGCATCAGAGTTGGGTAGTTGCTGCTGTATCGCAGACAAAGAATCAGATGTAATCGGAGGAGCTTGTGCAGGTGTCGGAGGAGCAACAGGGGGACCTAGGAAAAATAAAAATACACTCAGATACCACAATCATATTTCTCTGCAGCATTTACTTAATGCCTCTACGCAGACTTCAGAAATGCAACGATTACCCCAAAATCTTGATCTAGTCATGAACATGAAACTTTACATTAAAACATTAATATCCCATTTTCTGACTAACTCAGCGCTCTGATTAAGGCGCTGAGTAGCTACACAGACCATGGAGTTCCCAGATTTAATCCTCAATCAATGCCTCAGTCAACAGATATCAAGGAGCATATTTTGACCATCACATAGGTAAAGGGAAGTAATGCCTGATCATTTTTTATTCGGTGACTGAAGAATTTGTGCTAATGTGAAAACCTGCTCATGGACCAAACAGGTATTACGCAAGAAACATTCCAAACTCCAAGAGCTTTCTGAAACTCGAGTGCAAGGATCAGAAATTGAATAAATATCACTTGAGCAAAGGGCCAAAGCTATCAGCCCTAAAACAGGCTCAATAAAGATTGTTTTCCGGAGTTGTAGCTTACTATGTACCTTGACAGTAGTTCTAATAAAAACCTATTGAGTAGAGAAAAAAAAAGTCTCCCTCTACTTGTATTCCCAGCACTTTTAGTTTTTGTTCCAGTATTCTAGCATTCAATGTTTTGCTTTCTTGTCCTGCTCCCAATTGGAACTTTTGATGTTGCATACCAAATGTAAAATGTTAGTCTTATATTGCAATACCAATAACAATGGAAGTTGTTGCTCAAGCAGCTCCACCATTCTCCATTAACAAAATGTATACTTGGTTTAGTGCATTAAGTAGCACTGGTACATGGAACAAACTATGTGGGTGGCTGTTATCCTCACGGCAAGTTGAAAAGTGTTGCCAACTGCTGAATCAAGCTTTCAGTCCTAATGGATTTCATATCTAATGACCAACTTAAGAATTGAAAAAAAATCTCTCTACATGAGGTTGGTTCATTCAAGTACCAAACAATCTGCAGAGCAGTCAAATAACCAACCTGTTACGAAATGAACAGTTCATGCTCCAATAAACGCTCATTACTTTTCTTTTTAAAAATTAACAATTCAGCACAAAAATTATACTTACTAGTATTGTTATCAGTATTTTCCAGTGCAGGTGGAACTGATGTTGCAGTTGCCATATCTAATAATGGCTGTATAACTTCAATCTTGAAAACACAGTTCTTTTGCCAAAGGTTCAGCACACGAACTATCTTGCTCTGTTTAAATACAAACAAATAACGATTCTTTAGATAGATGCATTCATTCATGTCATTCAGCTCTAAGTCACGATTTAACAATGTGGCTTTCTGCTCTTCATACATTTTCACTAGGTGGCATTCACTGCTCCATTGATGGTATCACACCAACTCAAAACTTCCTCATCTGCTAACCATGTAATTTTGATTCTGGGCAAAAACATGGATAATACAATGGAATAGTGAACGGCAGGTGCTGCTCACCTCAGTTCAGCCTTGGTTCAAACACAGACAAAAGAGCTATATTCCAAACAGAAGGCAAAAATGACAGCCCTTGACAACATGGCTGCATTTGACAGACTGTGGCATCAAGGAATCCTAGCAAAACTAAAATCAATGAGAATCAGGGATGGAGGATACTCTCCGCTGGTTATTGTTATATCTGTCGCAAAGGAGTTCCTCAGGGTAGTCTCCAAGGCATAACCATCTTCAGTTGCTTCATCAGTAACCTTGCCTCCAACAAAAAAATCAGAGGCAGGAATGCTGGCTCATATTTGCAGAACTTCAAGCACTATTTGCAAGTGCTAAAGATCTGAAACAGTCTATGTTCAATCACAGAAAGACCTGGACAACATTTAGGCTTGGACTTATAAGTGGCAAGTAACATTTGCACCACTTAAGTGCCAAGGGATAACCATCACTCTTTGAAGGCATGCTATCACCGAATTCCCCAGTAGCAATATCCTGTGGGGGGGGTTACCATTGACCAGAAATTGAACTGGTCCAGTCATCTAAACATCATGACTACAAGAGCAGATCAGGGGCCGCTAAGTGCTCAGTAGTTTATTTCATCTCCTCAAAGCCTGTCTATCCATCTACAAGGTACAAATCAATGTGTGATGAAATACATTCCACTTGCCTTGAAGTACACTGCTCCGACAATACTCAAAAAGCTTGCCATCATCCAGGTTGAAAAGGCCTGCTTGAATGGTATCCCACCTAATATCTAAAACATCCATTCCCTTCACTGTGACAACAGTGTACACTATTTACAAGATGTACTGCAGTACCTCCTTGGCATCCAAAACCATAACCTCATCACCTCAAAAGGACAGGGACAGCGGATGCATGGCAACACTGTCCTCTACAAGTTCCTCTCCAGGTCGCACACCATCCGGACTTGGAATCCTATCTCTTTTCTTTCACTGTTACTGGGTCAAAACCCTCGATACGCACTTCACTAAAGCACTGAGTGTGCATCTATTCACCATAAACTGTAACAGTTCAAGAGGCAGCTCACCACGTTCTCTAGAGTAATTAAGGATGGATAATAATTACTGACTGAGTCAGTGACAGACACATCCCCAGAACAAACAAAAATAAATGTCAATATAAAATAAAAACACATGCACAGTTTGAACTGTGCAACAATATTCATTTACTATTTCCCTGTAATGGCACATTGTCTGTCCTTTCCTAATTTAATTAGTTTATTTCGATACAATTCAAACTTCAGAAACAAGGTCTCTGACTGCATTAATACAATATGGCTCCAACAATCATGGCATTAAAATTTTACCGACCCACCATTAATGTTTTACTGAAACATTAGCAGTGGATCATAACTTGGAGAATTTCATTTTCAGAAAACTCAAAAACATTCCCAAAGGTAATACATTCCAGTACATCAATCTGCTGCCTATTCAATGTCCTTACCTTCTCATCAGATGGACATTTATACAAATACTGGAATGTCGCAGTAATATTTTTGCTGAACCGCGGCCCAAATACATCTTTTTCTGCTCCAAATTGATGACGGGATTGACGCACAATAGAGTCGACCACATACAATCCTGGAACTTTAAATTCTGGTTTGCACTATAAAATTATTGTTTAAAAAGGGAGAATTAGTAAATTATTAAGAGAGGCTTAAAGAAAATTCGTAAATGTTACTACAAATTAACTATTCAACTTCCAAGAAAAACACTTTAACAAGTTGCTCACCTTTTTGATAAACTTCTCTACAATCTGCACAACATGCTTGTAAAGCTGAAAAATGACATATTGCACAGTAATTTATTACAATTGAAATTTTTGACTCAAATCACAATTAACCTTTGGTAAGTATAAATATGTTGAAATGCACAGTATCATTTGGAACTAAGTGCAATACAATGGTCTTACAAAGCCTTTAAATTCATGTGGAAAAGTAGATTTGAATTTTCCATAGATGGGAAATATCTCTTGTGAAGCTTTTAATCTTATCTTTTGTATGTTTTACTCTACATTCTTTTTTAAAGACAGAAAACAATGTGTGCCTAAATTATCTAAGCAGAACAAAATTAGCACACCCTACACAGTTTGGAAAAGTCAAATTTCATTTTCAATTTTTTTGAAAAATGACATGATAGCATTGAACATTAAATTGAACAGCAATATAACAACAAAATATATCGCAAAGAGAGAGAATGCAATCTTATTTGCATCATTTATCACTTCCATCCTCCTGGAAAAAACGATCACCCAATTCACGAACAAATTCATTTTCAAAATCCTAATTATCTAGTCTTTGGCCCTCTGTACACAACATTTCTGCAGCTCCTGATTTGCTCAGCTTTGTGCCCACATCCACTTTTAGTATCACTGTCCCAATCCCCATTATGTGGCCCTCATTTTCAGTAATCAAGTCTTAATTGGAAAGAATATTGCACATAACTGGCTCAGCCATCCACCAGCAGACCTGTCTGATCCACTTAAAACCATACTAGATCCTCCTCTCCCTCATCAAACTACTCACTATTCAAAATCATCCAAAAATGAAGGGATGATCTCCAACTTTTCTCAATTGCAAATCATTCCCTTTTACCCTCAAGGACAAGGAGCTCATGAAAGACATGATTAATATTTAGACAATTCAATCAGCTGTATTGACCACAGCACCTACCTTCCACTGGCGATATGGTCAAATGTCCTTTAATGTTCCTCCTTGCCCTGGTCTTGACTTTGCATCTTTCGCTTCCATCTCCCTCGTGCTCTCTGATCGCATATTGTTCATGGGATGCATTTCCTGTTCTCTTCATTCTATTCCCATCACACTGCCGATCACCCAACCTCTTCTCTTGATCTTAGAGTCAGCCAATATTGCAAATGATTTTTGCTTTCCTAGTGTTATCATTCCAACCTTCAAATGTGCTATCATTATTCCATTCCTGAAGGTATCAACCCTTGACACCCCCTAACTTCGCAGTCTACATCCCATCTTCAATTTCATTTTCCCCTCCAAACGTTTTGTACGCATTGCTGCCTTTCAAATCCAGTTTCATCTTTCCCAGAATACCACGTTTAGTTGCCTCTAATCAGGTTTCTGCTCTTGCCACAGGTGCTGGAACTACACTTGAAGTGACATCATGTGCGAGAAACTTTGTCCTGGACCAGTTGGCAGCCTGTCACACAGTTGACCAACTTATCCACCTCAATAACCTCTTTACTCACACGAAAGTCAACCTAATTACATAACTACTACAGTGTTTTGTCAAATATGAGTAACTTCTAAGCAGACCCTCACCGGAGGCAGGCATACTTGCATCAGTTAATGTACGCATATTGAACATAGCTGAACATATTAACAGCTTATCATACAGTACAGAGGAAAACATTCAGCCCAGAATCTGTCCTGCCAAAAATACATTACCTAAACTAGTTCCATTTTTGATATTTCAAGTGCTGATTTAATGACTGAAGTTTGCTGTGTAAACTAACCTCCAGGCAGTGCATTCCAGATCCTCAATACCATCTGAGTGAAAATGTTTTTCTCAAATCCCCTCTAAATCTCCTGGCTTTCATTTGAATATTATGCCCCTTTGACTTTCTATTCATACTGTCCATGCCCCTTTGAATCTTCTGCAACTCTACTAGATCCCCTTCAAACTTCTCTGTTCTAAATAAAACTTGAGGGTAGACGAGCAAGAGGCTGAAAGAACACAGCAAGTCAGGCAGTATCAGGAGGTGGAGAAGTCAATGTTTCAGAGTGTAAGCCTTCTTCAGGACTGGGACAGGGGTGTGTGTGTGTGTGTGTGTGTGTGTGTGTGTGTGTGTGTGTGTGTGTGTGCGCGCGTGCGTGTAAGGGGGAGTGGAGGAGACAGGTTGGTGAAGTGGGGATAGGTGAACACAGGTAGAGGGTACCTGATGGTTGGTCAATGGGAGGAATGAATCCAGTTGGTGGCTAGAACTCAAATGTCTCCAATTTCAAATATCTTCCCAGCCGGCTCATCGACCCTTCCTTCCAGACACCAATCGAATTCATTCCCACCCAGGTCGTACTCTCTACTTGTGTTCACCCATCCCTACCTCACCGTCCTGCCCCCACAACCCTCCTTATCTGCAGCTCCCCTTACACCTACCCCCAGTCCTGAAGAAGGGTTACACCCAAAACACTGACTTCCCCACCTCCTGATGCTCCCTGGCTTGCTGTGTTCTTGCAGTCTCCTGCTTGTCTACATTGGACTCAAGCTTATCCAGCCTTTCTTCACAGATGCAATGCTCAATCATCCTGGTGAACCTCCTTTGTACCCTCTCTAGTGCAATAAATCCTTCCTTTAGTGAAGTGAACACAATGCTCCAGCTACAGCCTAACCAAACTACTGAACAGTTCCAACATGATCTCCCTGCCATTAAAATCTATGCCGTAACTGATAAAGGCAAACATCCTATATGCCTTGCCGAATCAAGTAACAGGTCTTGCTGCCTTCAGAGAGACCTGTGGACAAGCAACCAAGATCCCTCTGTTCCCCTAAGTTTCCTATTGTCTTGCTGTTCATTGACTACTCTCTGATCTGGTTTCTTTTGCCAAGGTATATCATCTCAAATTTTTTGGGTTAAATTCTATCGACCAATATTCTGCCTATCTGACTAATTCACTTATGTTCTCCTATAACCTACAACATTCATACTGTCAATCACCGAACCAATCTTTCTATCATTCACAAACTTACTCATCACACCCTGTGTTCTCACCTATAGCTTTTGAGTATCACAAACAATAAGGGACCATGCACTGATCTCTGTAGTATACTCCAGGATACAAGTCAGAGTTTTGTACCACAAACATCTTTCTCCTGCAAATAGGCTAACTTTGGATCCAACCTACTTGATTACCCTAGATCCCATGAGCTTTTACCTTCTTTATCAGTTTACCATGTGGAACCTTGTCAAAAGTCTTGCTGAATTCCATAGAAGCTTTATCAAATATCCTGTCCTCACCTCAACACTTGGCCAACTTCTCAAAAAGCTTCACTAGATTTGTTGGGCCTGACTTCTCTCTGACAAAGCTATGCTTCTCTAAATGGAGGTCAATCTTCTCCTTCACTATTTTCTCCATTAGTTTGCCAACCAGCAACATCTAACCTCATAACCCCCACTCAATTATTACCATCGAGCCAGGGGATCAACTCTACTTCAATGTGGAATGCAGATGAGCATATCAGGATCAGCAGCTGGTATATCTAAAACTAAAGACGTGTCAACCTGGCGAAATTAACAAACAGAACTACTTGTTGCCAAATAGCATAAGTAGAAAATGGTAGAGTTAAGTGAACCCACAACTAAACATATCAAATCTAAGTTCTAGTCCTGCCATATCCAGTCTGGAATGGTGGTGGACAATTAAACAACTCACTGGAGGAGACTCCCATCATTGAGAATGGGAATTTTTATGAAGAGCCCAAGACAATAGTGCAAAAGCTAAGACTGAAGTATTTGCAGCCATCTTCAGCCAGAAGTGATGATCCATCTTGGTCTCCTACAGTGGTCCCCAGATACCAGTCTTCAGCCAATTTGATTCATTTCATGCAAAGGCTATGGGCCCTGACAACATTCTGGCAATAGTAATGAAGATGTGCACTCCAGAACTTGCTGCTCCTTTGGCCGAATTCTTCCAGTACAGCCATAACACTGGCATCTACCTGACACTTTGGAAAATAGGGTGAAAGTGAGCACTGCAGATGCTGGAGATTAGAGTCAAGACTGGAGTGGTGCTGGAAAAGCACAGCAGACGGCATCCCAAGTGCAGGAAAATCGATGAAGGGCTTTTGCCAATTATGTCCCATCTGTCTAAGCTTGATCATCAGTAATGTGAAGGAAAGTATCGCCAAGAGCTTTCAAGCAGCACCAGCTGAGCAATAGCCTGCTCAGTGACACCCAATTTGGTTTCCACCAAGTGTCCTGATCTCATTACAGCCTTGGTTCAAACATGGACAGAACAGCTGAATTCCAGAGGTGAGGTGAAAGTTACAGTCCTTGACATCAAGGCTGCAATCAACAGTGAACCATCACTGAGCAAAGCTAGATTTACTAGCTAGGACATCGGGGCAAATTCTCTAGTGGTTGGAGTCATACCTGGCACATATGGAAGACATCGTGGTTGTTGGAGGTCAGTCACGTCAGCTCCAGGACATCTCAGCAGGAGTTCCTCAGGGTCGTGTCCGAGGCCCAACCATCTTCAGCTGCTTCATCAACAACCTTCCCTCCATCATAAGGTGGGGATGTTCGCTGATGATTGCACAATGTTCAGCAGCATTGAAGTGATTTGTTTTCAAATGCAACAAGATCTGGACAATACCCAGGCTTGGGCTGACAAGTGACAATTAACATTCACACCATACAAATGCCAGGCCATGACTATCACAAATAAGAAATAAACTAATCAATGCCCTTGACATTCAACGGTGTTATCACGACTGAATACCCCACTAGAAACATCCTGGGGGCTTCCAATGACCAGAAACTCAACTGAACCTGCCACATAAACACAGTGGCTACAAGATGAGGTCAGAAGCAAGGGATACAGTGGAGAGTAACTCACTCCCCAAAATCTATTCATCATCTACAAAGCACAAGTCAGGAGTGTGACAGAACACTCTTCAAATGCCTGGATGGGTGCAGCTTATAACACCATTCAAGAAGCTTGACACCACCAAGAAAAAGCAGCCGCTTGATTGAGACCTCATCCACAAGCATCCACTTCCTCCACTATTGGCGCTCAGTAGCAGCAGCAGTGTGCGCTATCTACAAAATCCACTGCAGAAATTCATTGAAGATCCTTCGACACCATCTTACAAACCCACAATCATTACCATCTAGGAGGACAAGGGCAGCAGATACATGGGACAACTATCACCGAAAGCTTCCGTCCAAGCCACTCACCATCTTGACTTAACAACATATCACTTATTTCACTGCTGCTGGATCAAAATCCTGGAAATTCCCTCCTATATTGTGGGTCAATCCAAAGCAAATGGACTACAGCAGTTCAAGGTAGCTCACATGACCTTCTCAAGGGCAACCAGGGACAGGCAATAAATGCTGGCCAGCCATATTCATCCCAGGAATGAATTTAAAAATATATAAAAACCACTGCTGCTATACTCACTGGTTGATAGTTTCCTACCAAACCTAACAACCTTTTTGTAAAATGGAACACATTAGCTGTCCTCCAATCATCTGGCTCCTCCCATGACCAAAGATAATTTTAAAATTTAGGTCAGGACCCTGTAATTTCCTTCCTCATCACCAACTCATCCAACCTGGGGTTTTGTCTACTTAAATCCACTAATATCTCCAATACCTCCTTGCTTCTTAGAACAATCAGCACAAGGTCACAGTCCAACTTTTCAAACTCTGATCTTGCAGAAGACAGATGTGAAGTATTCATTTAATACTCAACCAACGTTCTTCAGATTAATGCACATTGTCCCCTTGGTCCTGAAAAGGCCCTACTCTTTCCATAATTATTCTCTTCCCCTTGATATATTTGTAGAATATCACGGGATTCTGTCTGATCATGCTCATCAGCATTTTCTCATACCTTTCTTTGCTTCCTTAATTGCTTTCTTCAGATACCCTCCTGCACTTCCTATATTTCTCTAGGGCCTCCATCGTCTTGCTCCCTTTTTAAATGTTATAGTTTCTTTTCCTTCGTATTCAGTCCTGAACATTCCGAGACATCCATGGTTCTCTGGATTTGTTGCTTCAACAGTTTACCCTAAAGGAAACATGTTGGGGGCAGCACGGTGGCTCAGTGGTTAGCACTGCTACCTCACAGCACCAGGGACCGGGTTCGATTTCAGCCTTGGGCGACTGTCTGTGTGGAGTTTGCACATTCTCCCCACGTCTGCATGGGTTTCCTCCAGGTACCCCGGTTTCCTCCAGGTACCCCGGTTTCCTCCCACAATCCAAAGACGTGCAGGTCAGGTGAATTAGCCTTGCTAAATTGCCTATAGTATTAGGCACATTAGTTAGGGGTAAATATAGGGTAGCAGAATGGATCTGGATGGGTTACTCTTTGGAGGGTCGGTATGGACTTGTTGGGCCGGGGGACCTGTTTCCACACTGTGGGGAATCTAATCTATATGCCCCCATACCACGTTACCATACTGAACACCTCCCATTGTTCTACCATACATTTACCCTCAAGTAGCAGTTCCAAATCTAATTGGGCAGATCTTGCCTGATTTGAATAAAATATACATAATCTCAATCCAAAACCCTTTTTGCAAGTCATCTTTCTCCTTTTCCATAATGAGCTGAAAACATACAGTGATGTGGTCACTATCTCTAAAATGCCTCCCTGCTATCATCTCAAACGCCTGTCCGGTTTCATTCCCAGAATGAGATCCAACACTGCACCATCACTTGTAGGGTCATTGACACATCAACATAAAAAGCTCTCATGTACATGTGAAGAAATTTGCCCATCAAAACCCTTTATTGTAAGATTGGCCCAATCAACGTTTGGGTAACTTAAAATCTCTTGCTGTACTATTTTTACATACCTTAGTGAATTGACTACATATTGCTCCTTAATTGCCCACTGGCCATTTGGGGCCCTATATTATATTCCTAACAGTGTAACTTTGCCACAAATCATTTGATGACGTTTCCAAGATATCATCCCTCCATACTGCAGAAACTGACTCCTGAACTAATCACTGCTTTCAATGCTACCTCCACTTTTGCACTCCCCCCTGTCCTGCCTGAAAATTCTACACCCCAAATGTTAAATTGCAAATCTTGGCCCTTCCTCAAGCACACCTGTGACAGCAATAACATAACACTTTGACATTTCAATCCATATCTTTAATTTACCTGCCTAAATTTGAATAGTCCTAGAATTAAGATACAGGCCATTCAGCCTTTCCTACTCCCTTGATATAACTATAGCTGAACTCACTATAAAAATCAAATATGCAAAAGAATCACATTAGCTGAGAAAAAGAATCTTCGTACCGAAATCCAGGTAGCACAAGAAATCTGTATATTCCCTTGGCCCCTAATTTGCCTGTCTCACAGGCTATTTATGTGACATCCAGTTCTGAATAAAGCACACCTATTTATAATTTAGCATTTGGAAGACAGAAGCTTTCACCAACTTGCTTCTTCATAAACTTAATTTCCCGGTTACCGTCTGAGGCTAAACCCGACTATTTGTGACCTCAAGGCCTGATTTCACAAATGTGAACTTCTAATCCCATAACATTCCAATTTGATTATATTTCTTTGTCATGAGGAATTGGCACTGTGTGGTTCAGAGATGAATTCTGACCAAATGTCATATTCTCCCTCCCGAATTTTCAGTTTCCTCCTAACATTTGAAAGGTCCTCATATAATCAAACAGGCAGACAGCTCTGGAAGTGAGTCTGCAGACCAGACATCCTGTAATAATCAGGACACGTATTGGTAAACAACTGAGTAGATCATGAACGCAAGCCATGCTTCAACAATGGTCAATCACCTGCAAGCAAATTCTGATTTGGAGGCTTAATGAGTCATTGAATCATGTACATGAACACTACTGCAGGCACATTGGTGGTGGAATTAAATTTTGACAGTTATGGATTGAGTCCAATCAAACAATGTTTTATCCTGGATGGTGTTAAGCTTCTTGAGTTTTGCTGGGATTGTACTCATCCAGACAAGTGGACAGTATTCCAACAATCTTTTGACTTGTTCTTTGTCGAAGGTGGGCAGGTTTTGGGCAGTAAGGATGTGAATTATTTGCTGTCAAGTTCCAAACCTGTTCTTGAATGCAGAGCACTTTCATGGCTGCTCCAGTTAAATTTCTGGTCAATAGGTTTCCCCCGACCTTGAAAAATATATTGATCCATGTGCCCATCTCACAAGGATTGAAGCATTCAAGACGACAATTCACTCTCTCTACATTCTCAGAGGTAATTAGGGATGGGTTTAAACATTGGAATTTTCTCACAAAAATACAAAATACCACCTTTTCCTGATTCATTTACCCGTGTCAAACCTACTTTACAAATCCTTGGCTCTCCCTTCAGATCCAGCAGTCCCCTACTCATGTCTTAATTTTAATACTATTTGGTAATTAGGCCAGTTACAAGCAAATTGTTAATGCAAATTTTAAAAAAAGTAATGAAAGATTCAACCCTAACCTTATTGCAAGACGACCCAGTTAACTGGCGTTTGGGCTTTTCCTAATTGCAAATTTTAGTTTTTCTATTAATCTTTGGCAGATTCTCAACATAAAAGAAAACATTTCTACCACTCAGAAAAGTTGCTATTCATCTTGGTGAATGCTTAGTTGTTGAAGTTACGGGGGAGGAGAGCAGGAATTCATGCATATACACAATTAATTTCTCCTATTCCATACCATAATCAGAAAGGAATACACAGAAGGAAGGAAGGAGTAAGAAACAACAATAGCTCAAACAATGAAGTACAGCAAATATGTGACTTTCTTACCTTTATAGCTTTGATGGCAGCTTTAGTAATAAGAATCATCTTTGCCCTAGAAATTGGTGGCTTTAGTTCCATCAGTGAAAAGAGCTGAAATGCACAAAAAAAAAGCACAATTAGTATTTGTTGTTTTAAGCTCAAGTTTCTTTTAAGTTACCCTAGGATATGGGACTTTGACATTAGTGTCATACTGTATGACCACTGTTTCCACTGGCTAGAATTCATAAGCTAACAAAAACCAACAAATATAGTTCAAACTTCACAAAATTTCTACGTCAGCTTTCCCATATTGCTTAAATCATCTCAGGTATACAAGATACAGCATTTTCTATAAACTTAACTTTAGATTCACCAGGATGTTACCTGGGATGCAGTGCTTTAGCTATAAAGAGAGGTTGAGTAAGTTCTTGGCTTTTCTTCTTTGGAGCAGAGAAGATTGAGAGTGGACCTGATGGAGCTATGTAAGATTTTGAGGGGTATGGGCAGGATGGACAGAAAACAGTTGAAGAGTCAATAACAAGGAAGCACATTTTAAGATGAAAGACAGGAGATTGAAAGGGAGTGGAGTAAAAACATTTCAATCGAGAGCGTTGGAGATCTGGAATGCAGTTCCTGCTAGGTTAGTAGAGACGAGTAACCTCATCACTTTTAAAAAGTGCTTGGTTGAGCACTTGAAAGGTCATAATATTCAAAGCTGTGGGCCAATTGCTGGAAAATCAGATGAGTGTAGTGTTCACACAGTTTTGTCCAAAGAGCCTTGTCTAAAATCTATGATTCGATCCATTACTTTAGTTGCAGAACAGTAGCATTACCTCTGGTAAGTCTTTAAATCAAGCAGCAGTTAAGAAAGGTTGGTATTAACTTCCTACTTAACACCCACCGATTGACCATGAAAGTCTATTGCCATGTTTGCAAGAATATTACTTTTTTTCACTAGGTGTTAGTTTAGATTAGATTAGATTCATTAGAGTGTAGAACAGGCCCTTTGGCCCAACAACTCCACACCAAACCTCCGAAGACTAACCCACCCAGACCCATTTCCCTCTGACTAATGCACCTAATACTATGGGAAATTTAGCATGGCCAATTCACCAGACCTGCACATCTTTTTGACTGTGGGAGAAAACCCACACAGACACAGGGAGAATGCGCAAACTTCAACACAGACAGTCACCTGAGGCTGGAATCGAACCTGGATCTCTGGTGCTGTGAGACAGCAATGCTAACCACTGAGCCACCGTGCCGTCCCAAAATCTTAATGATTATGAATCTGCCGGCTAGTAACAACAGGCTAGGAGTTCACAAGCAGTTTGTGAAGTTGATAATCAGTCACAGCTCCGATACTTAATTGAATGGAATTTAAAACATTTGCAAAAGCAGGCCAATGAATAGGGTTCACATAGCTTGTTGACAGTACAACCATTTTTCTAATGAAGATATCTCCATGAGGTTGACACTTCGTCACTTTTAAAATTAATTTATGTAACTGAATTCTATGTTTAATAAATTATGTACCCCAACAAACATTTAGGAAATAATATTCAAATTCTCTGTTCACAACTATTGCAAGAAAAATCTAACTAATCAACTGTTTTATTAGCAAACTCTTTCAATTTTGGCTACAAAATCAGCACAACTTAACTGCAGGTAAGTTCATCTCGAAAAATGAAAAGAAAAATTAATTGGGTGAAACTTGGAACTTTTATTTAAATTCCATAAATAAAATGTTATGTTTGCTTCCAGAAAAAACTACTCTATTCTCAAATTATTAATCTAACGTAAGCCTAACACACAAATGATTCAATCATCAACAACTATCTAAATCTAGAGTACTGAATAGCAGCAAATCTGAAACAAAATACAACACAAACATCTACATGTATACACGTACACCACATCTAAAACAGTTTTATATTCCAATGCTGTTATGCAAGGCGTAGTTAATTGAAAAGCATGTGCAGATTTTTATTACTTTCCTCAGATCAGAGCAGGCAAAATAGCCAATCACAAACTTGTTCCAACATTTTCAACAACAAACCTGTTGTCATCAATCAAGTGAAGCAGTTATGATGAAATTTGCCAACGCTTGTCTCACAGTAAAGAGGAATTGTAGCACTCTAATTGATGCCCCAGATGAAATCAGTGAATGATAACGTTTATTAGCCCAAGCCATGACCTGTTAAATCTGATACTCCCCAACCCCCCTCCCCACAACTGTACTGGCTGGTACTATTACTTGAGAATCTGCAGAGTTCAACATTCTACTCTATCATATAAAAATACTTTGCATTCCTTTTTATGCTAAATATTGGTATTTTGACAAGGAATTGATTTGCTGCACTATTAAAATGAGAGATTTACAATGCTTGGAATACTTGATTTTTAATATAAATTGTTGGTAAAATGAAAGACAGTCGTCATATTCTTCTTACTCAAACTAACTCTAGGACCTAGAAAACAGTCGCAAGATTTACTGGAGTAAGACAAAGTGCATCACTTGAATCACCCCTTTAAGGTCACTGCTCAGATATGATCTGCAAGGAAGCAGATTAACAAGGCTAAGATTTTAAATCAATAAGGCCTGGTTCTCAAAATCAGGAGAATTATTTTCCCATTGTTTTCTTATATTTTGACACCCATTTTACAAGACATTGCACAAGGAGTCAATACCATATCATCTTCAAATGGAACAGGGTTACAGACTAGGGATTGTAGATGTAATTCAGACATATCTTTATGCCTTCATTACAAACTGCTAATTATCCACATTTATAATTATTGTATATTTATGATACTTCAACTTCATCCTGCTTTTTTTTGTAGGGAGGGGAGTGGCAAGGACGCAATCCCATGACAAATTCAAATGGGAAGCTGTTTCATTAGAAACACAAGTGAGTTGGAATAAAAACTTTTAGTAATCATAGTAGGCACAGCCATTAATAATGCCTGTCATATTGCCCACGAAACTTGAAGGCACTGTGTAAGTGGGTGGAGTGTTTCAGAAATTAGTCAAATATTAGCTCAAGAGAAAGAAGCAAACATTGGCTCTATTGGCACAAGACTTCATTAACAATGTCAATCATTGTTGCTACTTACAAAGTATATATTTGAATTGGAGCATTGGAACTAAAGTTTTCCAAATTTGGAGAAGATATCAAGAGCGACTGCGAGTTCCCGGAAACAAAGGTATCAAATCCAGATGAATTAGATTAGATCAGGAAGGTGGACTAGCTGGTTGCAAATACCATTAAACATGTAGAATGATGGAGAAAGTGTTCGTATGGCCACAAAGAAGGGTTAAGAAAAACTATGTGAAAAGGAGAATTTAGCTTAAATGGCAAACATTTATAATTCAGGTCACATTATGATGAAAAAGACTTCCACTGGTTCCTAAGATAATAGTCGGGGTTAGACAACTGAATTGTAAGAAGCTGCAGAAGCTAGGGTTATTACACGGAAAGTCTTCAGATCTTCTGAAAACTATAATGGATTCTCCAAGATGAACATAATATCTGACAAATAAATGACACAGGCTAAAAACCAAAACAGGAAAGGATTTTGCTTTCAGCATTACCAAGAATAATTTACCATAAAGATGTATGGCAATGAAACTGGTGTTTCCTATGACCCATTTTTCATCATTTAAAAAGTGCTAAGTGAACACACATTTAATCCTGTTTCATAAGACTTGAAAAAAATCCATGTCTGCAACAGGTGTCATTTGGCGTACTCTTATTTACATGTAAATAAACTGATACTGGATGAGATAAATGGGGATCAGAAATACCTTTCTAAACATTTTAAAAATAAAATTTTGCTTTGGACATATTACTAATATAACCAACATAATGGCAAGGATTGTCAGTTAGCATAATCCTATCCACCTGAAAACAAACAGATACTGGATACGTGAAATGGGAAACAAAAATAACTCAAAAATTTGCTTTGGGCATATTGCCAATGTAACTAATTACTGATCAGATAATCAATGGACTTAAGTGCATGCTTAAATAACATTGTTCTGTGATAAACGTGCATAATATGCAATGTTTCTGAATTTCCACAGCAGAGACAAAGGGAAAAGCTATTTTTTCTTTAATGTTATTCACTTGATATACAGTTAGATATGCTTAGAGATTAAATTCCAACCATGCAAGTGCTGTTAGAAAAACCTAGACTTTATTAAATGGGAATACATTGTCTAATTTAAACAAATTTAATTAAGTTTTACAAAAGAATCTGTTCTGAAGAGGTGGTGTAGCAGGTTTAAGTCTCAACAATATTTTCACTGTTCAGTACGTTCAGGCAGAGAAACTGAAATGCAATTTCAGAACTAATCTTCAAGACAATTGTTAAATGTGGATCAAGGCATAGGAAAAGGTACAGGAATTTTAAGAAAGCACTGTCTGTGCCATTGATCAATATATATTCATGAAAATAAATGTTTCACAGTGCTAATTTATGCAATAAAAATCTTTATTTTGCCCATTTTGCTAAAAATGTTCAGTTATGGAAATTAAATGAAGCAGAGATATTCAAAATGTGGAACATCAGAAGACTTTATTAAAACTTCACATTATATGACATTAATGTAATACTAAAACTACAGGACACCAGTCACGTGAAAATTAAACCTGACAAGTGTGCATATTTGACAACAAACATCCAAGAGTTGTGACAAGCTCTGCATCAAATCTAAAAATAAATATATGAGCAACCTTATTTTTCATTTTATAGTAGATTATGAAATACAAAGATGGCTTTGATTTACGCTGCATCTTATTTACTCATTTAATTAGTTTAAATCTTCAGGTATGCATTGGTTCCACTTTTCTCCATCACGATGTCTAGTCAAATACCATGCAGCTCTGGATGTTTAAGCAGTATCCTTGGGTACAGACTTGCAGGACAAATCCACTGGAGTGAAACAAGTACCATCTTAAAAATGATACCATGAAGTTTAGAACACCACACCTCCGGTGCAAATTTGAAAATCATAGTTTCTTACTCATGCATATCGACTTAAGTCAATTCAGATGCACAGTTATTTTCCATTTGTGTAGTATATCTTTCCATGTGAGCTTCAGAGATTTATGTAACTTTATTTATTTTTACAAATCCATTTCATTCCACCTTATCAGGACTTATGTCTGTTGCTCAAGAAATCCAAGTGAATTAGATCCATGATATTACAGATAGAACAAGTAGACCTTTCTACTTCACATCATTGAATGTATGGACATGCAAACAGAATATTAGGCTTTTATACATGGAAGCTTGGAGTACAGAAGAAAATGGCTCAGCCTCAATTAAAATTCTAGGGTATTGGACAGATGTAATGATGATTCATGAAAATGATTTCAGGGATGAGAAACTTTAGATAAGGTCAGATTAGTGAAGTTGGCCTGAAGGGTTTTGGGGTGGGTGTGGGTGCGAGATCTCAAGGGGACAAAACTGTTGTTGGAAAAATCTGCTGACACAACTGTTGAAAAAAATCAAGAACCAGAGTGTACAAATTTAAAGATTCAAGAGAGAAAAGATCAAAAACATTCATGCAGTGAGCAGTCAAGATCTATGATGCAAGATCTCAGAATACGGTAAAGTGAGGTAGAATTGTGGCATCCAAATGTGAATTAGATAATTATGACAAAAATATTTTCATGGAGATGGGGAGTCACATCAATCACAAGTGACAAACCAAAAGCTATTTACTGCAATGAGATGAGAAATGTCATGCTTGGATGAGCAGCATTCTTTGCTGGAAACCTTTTATGCTCCCCAAGAGTAATGAATGTATTCAAAAGGGTTTACATTCTAATTTTTGACTTTGGTGCTCAAAATCAAAAGAATAACAAAGGTAAAATTCTTTAAAATCCCTCCGTACCAGTGAATGTTTAATATTAAAAATATTGAAGTTTTTCAGAAAATTTCATAACGATTTTCAAATTGAAGAAATAATTATATTAACCATTTGAAAATGAGAAACAGCATGGTTGTTGATTCTATTAATCTAACAGAAAGATCCATCCCTTCAATTGTTCTAATTGTAGTAAATTGTATTTGTTACAAATTAAGCCATTTGGTAGGCAAAAACAAACTAAATTTCCAGACTTACTGTGTTACCAGGAAGCGCACTAACCAGAGTGGCTATTAGAATCATGTCCAATAATTGACGGTGATGTTCAAAGGCATTGTTCATTTCCTCAGGTACTTGACAATGGATACAGCATCAATGGTCAATGTAAAGTAGTTTATGACAAACAGCAAAGAGGTTTTCATGGTTTTACTTTTATAGTAAATAATTTTAAACTCTGCCACTCAATTTCCTGCCTTACCTATGAGAAAAATAAATGCTAGTATGCTCTCCATATGTCCTGCCAACACTCATGTCTCTGAATCAAAATGGCTTTTTTCATGTAAAGACAGTTGAGGCTGAATTCACAGCTGTAATTTGCATAGCCTACCGACATGCAGAATGGCAAACAGAAATCTCCACCAATTTTGCTTTTATTTGGCTGAGGGACACAAGCCAGTTGCACAGCTTCCAAAAGATCAAGGAGCACCTCATCTTGTATAGCTTAAAACCACTCAGTCACACATTAAAAGTGCAGAAATGGTGACAATTCAGTTCAATTAAATCAAATCCGTTCAGGAGCTTTCAAGGTAGTGACAGTCATCTTTTTCGAGATTGAGAAACTCAAAATACCCTACAGCTTACTTAAGTAAAACCGTATTATGGAGCTGTGGAAGTTACCAGTTGAATGTTTAACTTAATTTCCATATACTTTCAGATTAAATTAACAAGTGCTGACGGTATAATGAAGGACCTAACCACAAACTGGGCCAGAGTATGAAAAGTAGCCCATTCCAATTCTTCAAGGGTGCAAGATTAAAACAGACTGAAAAATGTGAAATATATGCACAAATAAGGTAAAGTTACTGGATGGCAGAATTGAGAACTTTAGTGCCTGGCATGGTGGCTATACATGACCCGTAATAAAACATACTACTCACTGCAAACTGCTATGAAGGTGAAGTTTTGAACTGGCATGGTCAAAAAGTATCAGTACATCTCTGAATAGTCACCAGACTAGTCATGCAGCAGTCTAATGTGCTTGGCACTGATGGAACAGTTCAAATAAATGTGAAACACAGATGTAGCATTAGTAATAGTGACAATGAAACCATTAATTGTGTAAAAAAAAGGGTTCACAAATGTCCTTTAGGGAGGGAAATCTATTGCCGTTATCTTGCCAGGCTTGTGTGACTTCAAACCTACAAGGTGGTTGGCTCTTAATGGCCCTTTGAAATGGCCTCTCAAGTCACTCAGGTCAAGGGCAATCAGGATGGGCAATAAATATTGTCCTTGCCAGCAACATCCATATTCCTTGAAAACTATACACAAAATAAAATGGGAAATTAAACAGGAAAAACTGGATTCAGCTCTTGGCGAGTGTGTTAATTACACATCTGTGGCCATTCTACAAGCTGTGTCAAACAGAGATAGACATATTTTGTCACTTTAGAGCATTGACTCTCTCATGGCGTGAAGAGCACAAGACTAGTCAATCTAAGTTCCAAATGAACTTTTCACTATTGGCATTCTTAACAGTTAAGTAAGAGGATGTGCCATTTCATCAGCAAAGCTACATTATCAACAATCTCTGTATGATCAGCTGCTAAGGTGAATGTATGCATGCTGACATGTTTCTTTAAAAGCACAAGACCAAAATGCTGTAAAAATACCTTCTGGTATCACAGGATATATTCTTTAAGAGGTGAAGGTATACAGTAATTTCTCAGCTCAAATGGCAACAAACGACCAATGAAACGTCATACTTCCTTTATTTGCACTTCGTTTTCAAATAATAGTGCTGCAATTAAATTGTATGTGCTATATGTAATGAACCCATTTCAAAATATACACACCTTTAACCTGTGTGTCAAAATCTCCCATTAATTATTATGGGGCATATAAATGAATGCTATCCATTGCACAATGTTGAAAATTTAGTAGTGTAATATCTTGCAAGTGTTGCCTTCTTTCTCCCATTCACAATTCAAAATGATGTCATGTTGGTACATTCAAGATCACTTACAAGGGACTAAAATCATTAAGTTTAGAATTTTGTCAGAACTGTTCATATCAGTATCTTTCTAATAAGCTGCATGGGCGGCACGGTGGCACAGTGGTTAGCACTGCTGCCTCACAGCGTCAGAGACCTGGGTTCAATTCCCACCTCAGGCGACTGACTGTGTGGAGTTTGCACGTTCTCCCAGTGTCTGCGTGGGTTTCCTCCGGGTGCTCCGGTTTCCTCCCACAGTCCAAAGATGTGCAGGTTAGATGAATTGGCCATGCTAAATTGCCCGTAGTGTTAGGTAAGGGGTAGATGTAGATGTAGGGGTATGGGTGGGTTACACTTCGGCGTGGCGGTGTGGATTTGTTGGGCCGAAGGGCCTGTTTCCACACTGTAAGTAATCTAATCTAAATCTTTCTTACTTGCAACATCAACCTCAGAATATCAGAATGCGTCTAAGGCTACTTCATTTGAGGATCCGTGGAGACAAAGAGAATTTATGTTTCAGGGCAATGGTCTTCTTTCTAATCATTGACTTGCAACTTGAACTGCTTCTCTATCCATAAATGCTGGCAACCCTGTTGAGAATTTTCTGCTTTTAATCTGTATTTATGGTATTTTACTTTTGTATCTACAAATCTTGCAGCTTTCATCATAACAGCTTCAGAAATCTGTGAGTATAGGTCTATTAACAGTTTGGGTGTAGATGGTTATGATCGGAATATATTTGGTTTTGCAGCCTATGTTTGTTTGCATTAGTAGCAACTTGTGCACACAAATTAAAAATGTAACTAGGACTCAGCCCATTTTCCCACTTCTGATGAAGAAATATTCTTTTATTCAAAGCACAATTTCCTTCATTCAGGTAGTGTGACTACACAAATAAGGAAGCAAATGGGGTGTGACATTGGATGTCAAGTGTCAGGTGAAAAACTACAGAATGGTTATCTAAATGTCTGGTCTACAAATATAGAAGATGTGCAGATATTCAGCTTGTCTACATTCAAAACAGAAAGCATGCATTCAAACAATGTTTCATTTAGCAAAGTATGGAGTGCTCTGACCTTGTAACTCTTCTTCAAACCAGTTAATATATTCACCAGCAGAATCAAAGATGTGATATGCACATGATTGCATTTAAGTTCAAAAGGATAACCAAAATTGAACAAAATGGAACGCAAAACAGTTTGTGACATCCTATTTTTATAAAAAGATATTGAATTCAACACCAACCAAATCAGTCAGTTGAGCACGAATTTTCAAAAGATCATCTGGTGCATGTAAAAAATTTTTTTTCCTCCTTTGGCCAGATCATAATTTCCTTATTTAGCTAGAAATCAATGGACAGTCAGTACAATTGTAAGTAATCCCGTTAATAGGTTGAGATAACAATACCACAACAAAATTGAAGACTAAATGGTTTCTAATCACCCTAAATCAAAAAACAAGTGTCAATCGCTCAGCTGTATTAATTTCTCACTGACGGCACTGTGGATAATTTGTATGCAGACAGCGGCCAGTGCATTCCAGGTTTACGTTAAGATATTTATACAAAGGATTGCTAATAATTGCCTGTTCCTTTTAATTTAATCTCAAATGCTACTGCCTGAATTTACTTTGGACCAAATTCAGAGTTATTTAGTATTTAATTCAAATAAGTGATTGATTCACACTTGAAGTAATTTTTATGCTAAAAATGACTGTATAGACATAGATAGAAATCACAAAATTAATCCCAAATATTCCTGTAAGACACTTATAATAAATGGTATATAGATGCTGCTAATGAAGATTAAGATATTGTATAAATCTTGTTTTAAAAAACAGCTCTGAATGATTCCTACCAATGTCACAACAGGGCTAATTTCTATTCCTCACCTGAAATAAGTGAACTGTAATCGCATAATTTAAAATGGCTGATGCAACACTTGTGTATTGCGAAGATGTATCATTAAGATTGCTAGTGTTGCTTATTTTGCTAAGATCTGCAGAGAACATAAGGCTATCACCATTTTTTTCAATTTAATAATCAGAATGCACAATATTAAAAGCACTTGATGGATGCACTTGCAAAATCATTATAGAATTTTAAACAAGAAACTCTAGAACTAATTGTAAAGATAAATTAAAAGTGTTTACAACCTGGTACTAATAACTGGTTGAATATACCATGACTGGCTCTGTTCTCAAACTTTTTTAAAAAAAAAACAATCAACTATGCTGCATTACTAAACCAACTAGAGTGCCACGTAAGTGAATAAAAATAGTAACTCAATAAATATGGTTTGATATTGAAACACCTTTCATATCAAAGTTAATGTGTGTGGGCTCCTCACACCTGAATTTATGATAGGAAACTTCAGTTAGAACCATCCCTTACACCTGAACTAAGACATGCTTAATTCCCAAAGGTATTCAACTAACTTTGCATGTAATAAGACATACCTTTTTAGCACAACTGCTTCAAAGTATACTGCATCTTCAGTAGATAGTTATAATAAAGACAGCAGAATCATTTAAATATTTTTATTTTAAACCAAATTATACATTATCATGCAAAGTACGACCATATAAACATTTACAGCTGTTTCAGGAAACCAACAAAGCCATGGACAACACACGAGTACATGACTTTGAAAATCAATAAGCTCATCTGTAATAATTTTACATTTGTTTATTCTAAAAGAGTCTATTCTCTGAAACATGCTTTTGATGCTCATCCAGCTGAGTTCATATTGGCAAAATTCACAGCGAAGAAGGTCCCTTCATCCAGACAGTCAATCCAAGGCACCCTAGAACCTAAATTAACCAGTGTCACCATGTTCTTCACACTTCAGTTGCCAATTAACAGCAATATAATGTCTAAACTGTACAAAATATCAGCAAAACAGCAAACATACAATTAAAAACAGTTCTCAAAACAAGTTCAAGACCCTTGTCCAGTACCTTTCATTTATTGTTTGTTAATTATATTTTTAAGATGTGCAAAATTTATAAAAACAATATTAATTTGGCCAGTAGCGCTTTCTTAAATTTCAAAATCCATGTTACATAACATTTGAGATTTTTACAAAATATTTTCAGTTAAATATTTTTTCAAATTTTGTCTCAACTGTGAAGGGAAACAACAGGCAGGCAGCAGTATTATTATTATTGCTTTTTCAGCAAAATTCTTCCTCAACCTTGCAAACAAATGTGGATTGGAAAACGTTGGCATAATCAAACATCAATGCATCACATAGCCCAGACAAATGGACACTGATAGATAAGCACAGTCATTTTCTAAAATCGATTGTTACAAACAGAAATCTGATGGCAAAAAGAAGCTTAAGGATTAACTACCAGCTAAGGAATGCAACTTTGCCTGGCAACAAACTATGCAAAATATCAAGCACATGATAAAGTACCATATAATTTAAGTATAGTATTAATTACTTCATGTCAACAACTTGATTAGTTGAAGGCTGCTGGTAACCAATTAATCACCTAAATACCAGTGCTGTCAATCAGACCATTTATATGTGTAATTTTCAATCAGGAAGCGGAATACTGTACCAAATAGAAGTGACATGACAAGGTGCTTGATGAAATTGCAGCAGCTGGCCAATCAGGAAGGTGTTCAACAAGAGACCAATTTTAAAGAGTTATTTTATGCACAACCTTTCTTGATGAAAGAGATCCTCTTTAGTGTTAAGAAAGCTATGAGCAAAATTTTGAATAAGTTATTGCAGAGAAAGTGTCTGCTAGGCACTTAAAAGCATATGACAATATCAATAGATGACTGTGCTTTCTCAGAGATTGCTTAGCATATCTCAGATACAAGCAAGTGGAATGCAATTAATTTAAAGTAATCTGGTCTGTATGGACAGATTTACAATCTCAGCTATTCTTTCAATTTAGCTAAAAAGGACATTTACTGAAAGTTACATCCCAGAAATAATCTTTTTGAATCATGCCCACATACCATCCCCACCCAAAAGATGACACAGATATACAGGATATAGGATAATTTTAAAAATTCAACCCAAACATATTAGCAGTGGCTGTACATACTCAAGTGCTCCAAATCCCCATGAAAAGAAGTTGGTCATCTGAAGTGCATAGGTGAAATATTATTAATTACCAACACAGCTAAGATGGCAATATCAAAATAACATGCCAATTCAAGTAATTTGGTGAATTTAGTAATCTTTATTCATTATACATGAGGATTAATTTCAGTGATCTAAAGAAGGTACTTAGGAAAGCAATTTGGAATGGTGCTGTAATTTGTGAAGCCCTTGAGCAGCATTCTTCCTACATGTGTAGGCCTGTAGACAGGCACAAGCAGCAATGTTGGTGAAGCTAGTTAGAATGCACCAAAGACTTGCACTGAGCCTTTTCTTTCCCTAAACGTCTCAAATGCTCGCAATGACCATGATACTTTGTCTCATTGCTCAATGATGCTTGCAGATGACACTAATCTATGTGGTGGCGTTGGAACATATCACCATATCTGAACAACTGGGGTAAAACAGAAAGACAGACATGCAAAGATCTATGAATGAACACCCCAATTTATGAACTGTCAGCTTATGCTCATGGAAGAATATCAGATTAAAGGTGTAAATATTAGGGGAGAAACTAAGCAACCTCAAGTAGCTGGATTGAGTGGCAGTAGAAGATGGAATGTCTGGAAATTGAAGACAAGCAATAGATCAGTTTTGACTGGAACAAATGAAAGAACTGTAGTGTTGTGAACAAAAATAAATAATGCTGAAGAGGAAACAACACACAAGGCAACTATTTAGTAATCTTGTTGTAAAGTGCATAAACTTGGGCAGCGAGGGAGCAATGACTCGATACGGAGATGCAGATGCCAAGCTTAGATGTGTTAATAAGAAAGGACAGAATCAGGAACAGCACACTGAAGGATCAGTGACGATCTTGTTTGTGATATATTAACTAAAACGAATAATAAAGTGACAGACTGAATTTTTTAAAATTAAAATTAATGGCCTCAAGCAGAAAAATAAAGTTTACATTAAAGATCCATGTAATAGAATAGACACAATGCATAGATAGGGAACACACCAGAAAGACTAATGCTAAGCGAAGAGGTATCTTCAAGAAGGCACAGATGAGCAGTGACTAGTAACAGCAATGCCAGTACAGTACGAGTAAAATGCCTTAACACGATTAGATTATTTGAAACATGGCACTGCCATGTTTTATTTACTTGCTTCCCATAACACTGAATGGACTTCTGGAATGACAGTTATGAGTCCTGTGAAAACTAATAGAGGAATACCCAAGGGGAGCACCAAAAATTTAAATTTGAATTGAAGAAAGCCATTTGGAATCAAAACAAGCGATTTACAAAACTATAGCTCTTTGTGGCAATGCAGACAAAAAAGGTTAAATCAATCATCAGATTCAAACTAGCTCAATATTAAGGCTGTAGTTACAGCTCACAGTTAAATAAACTGTTTGATTTGATTTATTATTGTCACATGTACTGAGGTACAGTGAAAAGCATTGTCTTACATGCTTTACAGACAGATTGCACTTCATGAATGTATTAGGATTACAGAAATGTGGAGGATACAATGTTACAGCTGCTGAAAAGGTGCAGAGATCAACATTTACATTAAAGAGGTCCATTCAAAAGTCCGATTAAAGTTCATTGTTTAGCTGGTATTTAACATGTAGGCTACTGTTTAGCCATCAGCAAGACCTGCAAACAAAATCTCATGAAAAAACCCACATTTAAAATGCGATAACCGAAGTGTTCATGATTTCCAATGTTTCAGACCTGTGGAACAATAAAAACCCATGTAATAAAACAGTACAACTTTAGAGGCCAAATTTCATGTTAATTTAGCCATTTAAAAATGTCATAATTCTATGCTCTGCTGGACAGGATGCGTGTGAAAATAGTCATAAGCTTGCATTCAATAATAAAGCAAGAACAAAAATAACAAATCTGATGTTCTTTTTGCATGAATTTTTCCCAAATTACTGAAAATGCAAATAAAACTGTTACATGTCATCATATTTGAGTATGAGTTATTCATATTCCATTCAAATTGGCCACCTTAAGCAGAACAATACCAGTGAATTACTCAAGGCATTATAAAATAAGAATTTATAATTCTTATTATAAATGGAAACAGACCCCTTGGTCCAACCAGATCACACTGACCATGTTCCCAAACTAAACAAGTCCCATCTGCCTGCACTTGGCCTATGCCTCGCCAAATCTTTCCTATTCATGAACTTATCCAAATGTCTTATAAACATTCTAACTGTACCTGCATCCATCACTTTCTTTGGCAGTTCATTCCAAACATGAACTGTGTAAACATTGTTGCTCCTGATGGCCTTTGTAAACCTTTTTTCTCATTCACCTTACCTATGCCCCTCATGATTTTATAAACCTCAATAAGGTCACCCCTCAGCCTCCTATGCTCTAATGAAAAACATCCCAGTCTTTCCAGTCTATGTTCAAGTATTCTATCTCAACCCTCCATTGCTGGCAACATCCTGGTAAATCTTTACTGAACCCTCTCCAATTTAATAATATCCTTCCCATAATGGAGCCACCAGAACTGGACACACTACTCCAGAAGAGGCCTCACCAACATCTTGTACAATCTCAACATGATTCCCAACGCCTGTACTCAAAGGTATGGGTAATGAAGGTAAGCATACTAAACACCATCTTATCCACCCTGCCTACCCTTGACAGGTGGAATTAGCAACCTGTGACAAAAGAATTATTTACCTAAAACCAGAGGTATTTCTGTTCTACAACACTACCCAGAGCTCTCTCATAATTACAAGTCCTGTCTTGTTTGTATTACCAAAATGCAATACCTCGCATTTATCCAAATTAAAATCTGCCACTCAACCCATTGACCCAACTGAGCAAAATTTCTTTGTAATCTTAGATAACCCTCTTCACTGTTCCCTATACCAATTTTGGTATCAGGTACAAACCTCTAACCATGCCTCCTGTATTTACATCAATGAAAATGGACCAGTACAGATCCCTGCAGAACACAGTTGGTCACAGGCCTCCAGTCTGAAAAACATCACCACCTTCTGTCCCCTACCATAAAGCCAATTTTGTATCCAATTGGCATGCTCATCCTGAATCCCATCTAACTTTTCTATAAAAGTTAGTCCATCATGTGGAACCTTGTCAATGCCACACTCTACTGTGCTGTCCTCATCAATCTTTATGGCTATTTCATTACAACATGTATGCCAGACCAGTTCAGGATGGCAGATTTCCTTCCCTAAAAGACATGTGTGAATCAGTTAGGTTTCTTTGACAATGACCATTAAGTGGTTCCAGATATTCACTAAATTAAAATTTCACCATTGGTCATGGTGGGATTTGAATCCATTTCCTCAATTTACGAGTTCAACAAAATTGGGTGACCACCTTCCCTTTTTCACACACTTGCTGTGGGTAGCAAATACTGGGGAAAAGCAACTTTCTGTTTGGCTGCAAAGGTAGCACAATCACAATCACTTAATATATTCCTTTCTCAGGCAGCAGAGCTTCCAAAGGAAATTTAACAATAAAAGACAGAGTGGCTGATGAAGATGCAATTTACAAAGTTTAAAGATAAAAGCCAATGTCTTGGGCATCCTTCCTGGCTCTACATATCCCACCAAATAGCATTCTAAGAACTACATTCTGCAGTGAATTCTCAAAGTAGCAAGAAATTTTCTTTCATTAAGACTATGGTAAGCATTTTATGACACCAACTGTCCTTGGGAAGGTAGTAATGAATACAACAGAGCATTGAGTTTGTATTTTATACTCTCAGGAAATCAAGAGACATGAAGAGTGGGTGGGAAAATGGAGTTAAAGTCCAAGCCCTGTAAGCAACATCTGCAGTTTCTTGTAACTTTGTTATCTATTAAAAAAGGGGTAGTTAAGAGTCAACTATGTTGCTGGGTCTAGAATCATATCAGTCAAATGAAGTCTGGACACTAGATTTTCTATGCTTGGATGTGAATGTTCTTTTAATCGTGATCTATTAGCTACATGATCATTACTGATGGCAGCTTCTAATTCAAGGTTTTATTCAATTAACTTAATTAAATTTTTCGAATTGCTGGATTGTGACTTGAACTGATATTTTTGAACAATTCGTAAATGGAATTAAGATTCCATGTGATTTGGTAATCCTTCGGCCGATTTAAATGCCATGCTGATTTAGTGTGTTGCATCTAACCATGTCTTGCTCATCCAGTTTAAATACATCAAGTAGTCTCATAGTTTTCTCTTGTTAACATTTAGAATCAAGACTGTTTATGTATTCCACATATATTAGGCACTGGGACAAATGAATGTCAACTGGGTATGGACACCCTCTTCAGGCAACTATGTTGAGGATTTTGATTTCCAGCTAACAGCAAATGCTGGAAATCTGCCAATGCTTTAAAAATTTACTTTCATGCTTAGGCCTTCAACAGTTCCTTTAAGGAATCTTTGTATCATCAATACAACTCCCAGTACATAATGCCCAGGCACCCACAGCTGAGAGAAACAGTACAGAACCACTGAACGTCCAGTTAATATTTTATTCTGTGTAGATGCATATCTCTTTATGGGTACAAAGTCATACTGATATTCAGTAAACCTTTTGCAACGTCATTCAAAGGTTAACCCATAGCGCAGGCTACAGATCACATGCTGCTTGCTATTTGCAGGCAGGTGAATTAAAGACAGCAGGTACATGGTGGCTCCCATAGTTTGACTGTCAAATGTCTCATAAGGTGCAAAGAGACAAAGTTACAACACACATCATCTAAAGTTTGACATACCTAAGACTGCACAAAATAAAGGTCTTTATGTCAAGACCCAGCGTTTACTGGAGCAAATTTACTAAAGCAGGACGCGACATACCCGACAGCATGGATTACTGAGATCCAAGTAGTTAATGGCAATGGAACCATAAATGGAACCATGGCATGAGCAACTGGGGAGGGAGATTCAACCTTGGTGTAAAATCCCATTACCAAAGTGTTGTTCCAAAGTGTCAGTATTATTCTTATGGTAAAATAACATAAAAAGTTGTTTTAAAGTCAGCGTAGGGAAAACAACACTGACATCAGTGAACTAAAATGGGATATACCGGAAGAACTCTACAACAGCTCATAAAACCACAAATAACGTGCCTGACAGTCTTGTCACTATACACAGAGATAGATGAACTAGCTTTATATATAAAGATAAATTTTGCTTAATAATAAGTGTATTCTAAATAAAAGGCAAGAACAATTAAAAATATATTTACATTGTCAAGTTTAAAACCGAAGCTCAAGGTTTTGGTTTATTCACTCTACAAAGGCAACGAGACAACTGGTTTTCAATTAATTAAATCTGCAGTGAATTACAACAATACTAATCGGCATGAAATTACAATAATTCATCCCAATCCAACAAAAATACTGGAGAACTTAAGAGGGATGATGCTAATCCAAATAATCACACACCAGGAAACAAGGTCAGATATCAAACAACACCGGGTTTGATTTTTGATCTTGTCCACCCCTGACCAACTCCAGCATCTCCACATCATGACCAAGAAACAAGAGTGTGATCCTAAACTGCATATTTTCCTGTACTGAAAAAGGATTTCAGCACATAAAGTCAGAATCATTATGGGTCATAAAGCTACGCTTTTTTTGGCTGCTATAAAAAAAAGTTGCAAGATTATGCCAAGAAATGCTCAAATAAGCAAACTATAAACAGTTTATTTCAGGTATGTTCTGATCTGATACAATGCAAGTATAACTACCTGTCAGGAACATCTTGGATTCAAATTATTGCATTTTCACATTTTTACCTTCCAGATTCTGGCAACACAAAGCTACTTCAGGGTAATGCAAGCTGGCAGAGTATTTTGGTGCCTCGTCTGTTCTGCACTACCAAAACAGCATCCACAACACATACTAATATTTTATCAGCAATTGTGATACTGCCACCTAGCTATCAAGTCTTACTTTGTAAACAGAATCATGAACATTTAGCAATATCTCAAGAGAACTAGCAACTGCTTCTTTAAGCCTCTGAGGCAGCTCTACTCTCATTCTTGAATGGTTCCCAGCATGCTCCTTGCAAGATTTAACCTTTAAACTAAAATAAACTGAAAATATTAACAGTCAAGATCAACATGACATTTCGCAGAAGACACTGAATCAGTATAGGTGTATAAAACAGTAATCTTCTGACTATATGTTGCAATATTCACTCAACAAATAAAGGACCAATGCTGAAATGCAAAATCAGGCTCTAACAACATACAAGAAAATTTTACGTCTTCTACATAAACTATTGATCCAATACGTAATAAGATCTAGCAAGCAGATCCCGCTTTTCCTTTGGCACACTACATTAGCACTGTTTGTATGAGCAAAGTGGAGGAAGAATTAAACCCATGCACAAAGCTATCAAATACACTGAATAAGACAAAGGACAACAAATGCTGGAGATCTGGAACAAAAACAGAAATTACTAGAGAAACTCAGCAGATAGAGCCACGGGACTCAAAACATTAATTCCGCTTTCTTCCCACAGATGCTGCCAGACCTGGTGAGTCTCTTTAACAATATTGTTTTTGTTTCAAATATATTAAATGTTTGCCTTTAATAAAAACCAAGCACACTAGCACTCATGTAGAGTGAACATTAGCAGGTAGTAGCAGCATTTACCTGCATAATTAGTCTTCAAACCCATTGCAAGATCTTGAAATTCAGCACTGGTTCAAAATGTATCTTATTATTTCATGTTAATGATGATGGCATTCTAAATGCCATTGTTGAAATTGGGAACAACTACCAAAGTATGGGGTGATTTCAACCCTCATGCACTTAAAAATAGAATTTTAGGAAGGGTATACTGAAGAAAAATCAATTAAAATCTGGACTCTACAGTTACATTAAAGATTGACATTAAAGCAACAGTCTTGCCAAACAAACACACTAAGTGGACAAAGCGAATCAAGGTCATAAAGGATCATCTCAATCTTGTGAAAAAGATCTTTATCACACAAAGAAAATATGGAGCAGGATGTTCAGTACATGTGTTCTAAGAACTGAAGTTCTTATTAACCAATTAGGAATAGCATGCTTCTGATATGGTCACTGTATATTCTATTTGGAATAGTTGAAACTTTTCAGCCATAAATATTCAATGTGTTCTGTATTGTTAGTTGCTAGCTGTCGGAACACCTACTTGTTCTTTCTTAAGGGTATAGCAATGCTCTTCTTGTGCAAGTACTTACAAGGGATCATAACTAGCAAGCTACATTTCACAGCACTGCAAGATGATCAGTGAAAATCTTTATGTGATAAAAAGTTCACGCAATACACTATGGAAGACAGAATGCAAAAGCAATGTAATCATTCAAACATCATAATTTGAGGAGTTATATAATTACGATACTCTGCTTAAATATCTGTACAAAAACATTTTATAGTGATGAAGAAGCCAGTCAACACCAGCACACTTCAGTGTGCAGTAAATGTTCTTAATTGCAAACAAGGGTGTTAATATTCATACATAACCATAATATTGAGATTGAAGTTCCAGTAATAAACAATTTATTCCATAGCCTCTTAACCTTATTTCATTTTATCAACAAAGCTTCTCAGCTTTTCAAACTTGCCCATTGAGTATTTTGTTGCGTATTTGCAACATTAAGTTGACATAATCAGGTCCCTTACAAATAAGACTGCAATGTATACAATTATATGAAATATTTTCTAAGCACTTATATTTGTCATAGATCAAAGAACTGAAATGCCAGAGATGGACTTTTCTATGATACCTGTTAGGAAATAGGCAGGGCCTTCCAAGGTGGGGATCAAGACCAACAGTGAGGCCATGGATTCAAGGCAATCACAACTGTTGTGGAGCTCTGATCAAATTATAACAGCTGTCCTCCCACTCAAAGAGTTGATCTTTACATCAGTGTCTACAGGAATAGTGCCAGAAGACTGAAGGATAGCAAATGTTGATCCTTTATTCAAGGAGGGGAGTGAAGACAACCCTGGTAATTATAGGCCAGTGAGCCTTACTTCAGTTGTAGAAAGAGTGTTGGAAAAGGTTATAAGAGATAGGATTGTTTTGGGGCCACTGCTGTTTGTCATTTTTATGAACGACCTGGATGAGGGTGCAGAAGGATGGGTTAGTAGATTTGAGGATGGCACGAAGGTCGGTAGAACTGTGGATAGTGCCAAAGGATGTTGTAGGTTACAGACAGACATAGATAAGCTGCAGAGCTGGGCTGAGAGGTGGCAAATAAAGTTTAATGCAGATAAGTGCGAGGTAACTCACTTTGGAAGGTGCAATAGGAATGCAGAGTACGAGGCTAATGGTAAGATTCTTGGTAGCTTGGATGAGCAGACAGATCCCTGAAAGTTGCCATCCAGGGTGATAGAGTTGTTAAGAAAGCATATGGTGTGTTAGCCTTTATTAGTGGAGGGATTGAGTTTCAGAGCCATGAGGTCATGCTGCAGCTTTACAAAACTCTGCGGTGGCTGCACTTGAATGAGTATTGCGTACAGTTCTGGTCAGCGCATTATAGGAAGGATGTATAAGCTTTGGAAAGGGTTCAGAAGAGATTTACTGGGATGTTGCCCAATATGGAGGGAAGGTCTTAAGAGGAAAGGGTGAGGGAATCGAGGCTGTTTTTGTTGGAGAGAAGAAGGGTGAGAGGTGGGTTAATTGAGACACAAGATAATCAGGGGGTTAGATAGGGTGGACAGTGAGCGCCTTTTTCCTCGATGGTGATGGCTAGCATGAAGGGGTATAGCTTTAAAATGAGGGGTGACAGATATAGGACAGATGTCAAATGTAGTTTCTTTATTCAGTTGTAGGGGTGTGGAACGCACTGCCTGCAGCAGTCGTAGACTTGACAACTTTAAGGACATTTAAATAGATAGTCTTATGGACGAAAATGGAATTGAATTGATTAGATGGGATTCAGATTGGTTTCACAGGCTGGCGCAACATCAAGGGCCTGTACTGCGCTGTAATGTTCTATGTGTTCTCAATGAGGGAATGCACAATTTTGAAAACTTGAAATTGGGTCAAAGAGGAAAAGCATTTGAGAAAACACTGGGTGGGTTATGCTCATCAGCTGACTACAAAACCATGCTTGGCCAGAATAGAGATAACATGCTTACCTTCATTAGTCAGAATATTAAGTACAGGAGTTGGGACATCATGTTGTGGCAGTACAGGTCACAAGTGAGACCAACAGGTCAGGCAGCATCCAAGGAGCAGGAGAATATCGACGTTTCGGGCTGAGCCCATCTTCAGAAATGAGGAAAGTGCGCCCAGCAGGCTAAGATAAAAGGTAGGGAAGAGGGCACACTTTCCTCATTCCTGAAGAAGGGCTCATGCCCGAAACGTTGATTCTCCTGGTCCTTGGATGCTGCCTGACCTGCTGCGCTTTTCCAGCAACACATTTTCAGCTCTGATCTCCAGCATCTGCAGTCCTCACTTTCTACGAGTGAGACCAAGTCTGGAATACTGTGCACAATTCTTGGTGCTGTTCTATAGGAAGGATGTTGTTAAACTTGAGGGATGCAGAAAAGATTTACAAGGATGTTGCCAGTAATGGAGTGTTTGAGTTTGAGGGAGAGGTTGAAGAGGCTGAGGCTTTTTTCCCCCTTAGAGCACTGGAAGCTAAGGGATGATCTTATTGAGGTTTATAGAAGTATGAGGGGCATGTATAGGGTGAATAGCCATGGTCTTTTTCCTCAGTTGGGGGGGGGGGGGGGGGGGGAAGAGTCTAAAACTATGTAGAGGTTTATGGTGAGAGGGGAGAGATTTAAAGAGGGATCCAAGGGGTAACTTCTTCATGCAGAGGATGGTGCATATATAGAACGAGCTGCCAGAGGAAGTGGTGGAGGCAGGTACAATTACACCATTTAAAAGGCATCTAGATGTGCATATGAACAGAAAGGACATAAAGGGATATGGGCCAAATGCTGGTAAATGGGACTAGGGCACATTAGGATTGCTGGTCAGCATGTAAGAGTTGGAGGGAAGGGCCTTTTTCCATTCTGTACAACACAATGACTTCATAAATAACTACTATATTCAAATGAACAATGTAATGGGCCAAAATCTACACTATCTATGAGATGCATCTAGTGCTTGTTAGGAGATGAAGACCCCCCCACAGCTTGTCGAGTGTACATTACAGCACACAATGTGAAATCAACATTACCTTTAAAAAGGTAAATATGGGACCAGCATAAATTTGGGTTATATTATCACTAATTACACTAGTTTTCAGTTGGGGTCTTTCTGCCAATTTGGGAATAATTTCAGAAAACCTTTATTTTGAATTTTACAAAAATACTTCTAGAAACAGTTTAAATTTTCTACAATGATGCATGTTTCCTAAATCAGACTTCCTAATTCCCTTCAGCAGCCTGCCATATACAGAATGTGGCGCAGTAACTGGAAGCCCCACCCATGACTGCTCTGCCTTGCTGCACTTCACACCAGGTGGGTATCTTTGAGCAATCAAATTTTCTGATCCACAGTCTTAAATCTCATGCCACAAGGATTATGTGTAAATCTATTTGAGGTCAGTGAAAAGCAACCCCACTATACCACTGGAACCAAAATCTGACTCACCCCAACAGAATAATTAAATGACTCAGAAATTTCATCTTTAAATTCCTTCTTCATAGGTTCAAAGAATGGGTCTTAAAAATTCCTGAAGAAATACAGACCTAAATTACAGTACATTTACATGAAATCATTTTTAAAAGGAACACCAGACTATGTTTGAAAAAAAAGGCAGTTAAAAGAAGAATCTATTCACAAGTACCACTGACCAATCAAAAAGTGCCAATCCTCAACTTCTGACAAAATGACTACAGTAGTCAGCCTCCTCCAAAATCACAATTCAAAGCACACAATACACAGGCATGAATATCCATGTACAAACATGAAAAACACACAGCATAACAGTTTACCTTGCAAAATACAATGCTGCTTTCACTAAGAGAACCTTTAGCTACGTTTTGCTGTGTTGTCTCCTCAGGATTTCAATTAAAGCTGCAGAATCAAATTGAGGTATTCCACTGATTTCAATCTGCCAATTGTTGAGGCTCCATCAGTCAAGTACCTCAATTTCAAATTGGAGGTATATAAACCAAGGCAGACTCATGGAGGAAATACTTCTGGCGATTTCAAACAAAATGTATGCAGCAAAGTTTCATGCTTGTCCTGATTATCTCATTTCATTTCTTTATGCACTTGTAGGTCAGTGATGCAAGATGACAGAAGCTTCAAAATATTATGCCATCTGCTGACAATTTTTGCTGGATTGTTTTTATCTTTTGCTGATAGTTCTTGAGTGGTGATTTTTATCCTTGTATTCAAGTTAAACAGATAATTCTGCGACCTACTCAGATGAGGTACATCAATATTTTATCAATGCAATATTGGAATTGCAACGCAAAGTTTACTTTTGAAATTCAACATGCACCCACAAGATAGATTTCTTGTGACGTAATCCTTTGAATAACACGAGGGCAAGCAAATGCTTGTAATACTGAGTACAGGCCAATTCAGAAATGGGAAATGGTATACATTAAATGGGGAGATGCCAGAGAATGGCAAAGTGATAAGCAATACAGTCCATTGGGTATAACACGTGTTTGGTCAACGCGAATTGACTATGACTTGATTGACAAATTATGGAAGCTGTTTGGATAATATGAACTTTCTACTGAACAGGTATAACAATTTTCTATAGCTATCTTCTACAGTGAAATTCTCTGGAGCATTTTCTATAGTGCGAATTGCAGAGAAATGAAACTGTTGCATTATACCAGAATGCACTGTATAGAACTTTACAAGTCAAAATTTTAAATACTGGCCCATCACAAACCTTTCAAACTGATCACGAGAAACCACCTGCAATTGGATAAATGGCACTGCCAATACCTGACAATATTTAATGAGACACTGCTAAATAAAACTGTATGCCAGTTATTTCATGCAGTTTCAGGGAGCGTTTTACACTACATAAAAACATGACAAGTTATAAGGGAAAATTTTAAGAAAGCTCAAATTATGATTTGTATTATTAATTATGAAAGTCATTCAGAAAGTGAAGATTTCAAATAGATTCACTGATTTGGTTTTATGACCCTATAATCATGGGAAAAGCATGTTGGCACAAACATGCCTGATGTGTGTGGTAGAACTGCACCAAGGAAACAAAACAATGAACAGGGACGGTAAAAAGGAATGTGAAACAGGTAAAAACTGAAGAGGTTTAAATCTAAAACAGGTAGTCAACAAATTATAGTAAAACGTAAATGGAAAGTAAGCTATTCCAGGTATTGCAAAAGTATGTTTAATGTCCGTTGGATTCGAATTGTTATCCATGGACTTACTGCTGGAAATTGTCATAGTTCAGATTTTGCGGTGGCAGCTTTGCTAAGATTGCCAATATTTCTCAAACTGACAACACCTTCTAGAGTTGCACATTCAGAGTTAAATGCAGACGTCCAAAATTTACTGTCAGTGATCATATCTGTTCAGTTCTTCCATAGATTTGCCCTCTTGGTACTTCCAGGCAGTCACAATGTGAAATCCATGAACTGTCAAGAATTTTCAATTTTAATCCTTTTATCCAAAACACACAGAAAAAACTAGTTTGTTCAATGAAGTATTGATGAGCTTTTAAAATGGCTTACTAAGTTCACATTTACTGAACAATCACCTTGCTTCTGAAAAACCGATTTTCATTCTTAAATTCCTCAACTTCACGAGAAATTCCAAAATGTTATCTGAAAACTTAAATTTCAATCCACTCCTTAATTCTATATCACAATGTCAATCCTTCTTTGGTGACGTGTAATATGAGAGCAGTATATTTTTCTACCTGGTACGCTCCCAGGGGAATACTTCAGCTTAAATTGTTGGTTCACCAGCTTGTTGACATCCAGGACTACGGAGACTACATTCAGAATTTGAGGAATTTCAAGACTGAAATGTTTGGACAATATGGGTATCATGGGGTAGGAAAGTTGAGGTAAGGTAGACAAATAGACATTATGACAACACAGGCTTTCAGTGCGCAATGGTGGACTTCTCTTACAAGTCTTGCTATGTTGTGACACTTAAATACAGTTGTTAACTTAGTGGAGGTGCAAAATAGCTTAATTTTCAAGAATTTTAATTCTTAGTTCTTATGAGATGTACGTTTTTAAGAATGTACACCTAATATCTTTGGTTCAAAATGACAGATTTATTTTTGGAATTGATTTCACCAGTGTCTGTATTAGTATTACTCTTGTTTAAGTCACAAGGTTCTGGTTTCAAGTACTATTCAAAGATCAAGGCTGACATCCAGTGGGGTTAAGCTCTGTTGCTGGAGGTGTTATAGATAATAAGCCATAGCCCAATCTCATCTCTCATTGACATAAAAGATATTGTGGCACTATTTTGAAGGACAGCAAGGGAGTTAATACCTGCATTGTCCAATATTTATCTTAGAGTAAAACCATTTGTCTAGTCATTACCACTTTGCTGTTTTTGGTAGCTAGCTGTCTGCAAATTTTCTACAAGTGATTACAATTCAAAACTACCTCATTGGCTGTCAGCTAATTGGAAATCTCCAATGGGTTTGAAAAGCTCCATCTAAATGCTCGTATTCTTTTAATTTCTCTGCCACAGCTATATATCTACCTGCAGTGGATAAAGTGATCAAAGAGCCCTGTTGAAAGGGAGTGCAAAATAGGTAGAAAACAATAGTCAAATAAAGCAGAAAATATTTTCCAGCGAATCAAAGCGAATCACTTCCTTCACTGCCTGTAAGCACATAGTTTCCAAATACAAAGACATTGTCTCAGGACACATCTTTCTACTTCCATATACAGCAAACAATGTGACATCTGATTCACAGGAGACCAATTATTATTTAAAGCAACATGTAGCTAGCTGTACTGCAATGTTATTAATCATAACTGAAATCAAAAATAAGAACAAAACTCCAGCACATTATGACACTTGACCCATACATTCAGCTAAAACAATAAGAAAACTAGTCTGGAATATCTATCATTCTCCAAGTAATAAAAGCATTACTACATCATACCTCTATTTCTTGGTCTTCCCACCTCCCTTAAAATTTAACCAAAATTAACGTACAAACATATTGCAGCCTTCATTATTTGACATTAATCGATTACTCATTGCTGCCGTAATTATATCAAGCACTAAATAACTCTCATATCAAGTCACTGTAAACAATTAAGAAACCACACAAAATCACTATTTCCCCCATCATCAGTTTTAGATATTTGAAAGGCACTTTCCATGTTGAAACATCAAGTTTGAAGATATTCCTCATTAAGTTATGGTTAACTAAAATATCTTTCTGGTAATTTTACTATTGCTTTCAATTGTACTATAGGGCATGGATTTTAAACAAAATATCACACATGCTTAAAACTTGTTAACTTCAATTAATATTGCAACAAGTTCACTAAGCAATAGATTTGTAGTCACAATTACCTCACCTGCTGTGTTCAGAATACTTAAGACAGACACCGCATGTGAAAACCAAATCCAATTTAACTCATGACCAAATTGCTGCTTGTTGATCACGTTGTCCTCCACAAATCCTGCCAAATCAGCCCACAAAAGTAGACAACTTCGCTTATATTGCCAGATTGTCCTAACTGAACATTAGGATCTTCAAAGATTTGAAAAGAGGTCTTAATTAGTGCATAAATCTTAAATCAGAGCACCAAATTTTGTCATCTACCGTTTCAAATAATGAAAAATAACACAGATATTCATTTAACCATTACTTGCAGCTCTATGGCACTCAAAAACATAATTACTCCTGATCTAACAATACTGATTTCCCATTGAATGTCAATTCACAGAATTAAACTTGAACATTCATGCCTTTGACAAAATCCTAGTGGGGGAAGAAACTAAACTAAAAAATTGCTTTCATCTCATTATTTAAGAGATGGGATTAAAGATGAGACTGAAAGAAGGAAAAAATAACTACCAAACTCCACAAAGGAGCAAGCAGACCTAAAGTTTAATCTGTGCAATAGCTGGATGTACCCACAAGTCAAAACAAACTCTTTCTAGAGTTGCTCTCCAAGTCAAGAACAAGAATAATCTATATAGACCAAGTCGTATGCCTCCCCCTTCATGTTTTAATTCTCCTCTGTGCTATCTCCCTACTTATACCCACCCAACAAACCAGAAACAGCGAGGTTTGAAGTTCAGCAAGCCAGCTGGAGCCAGGAACTGGAAACAATATGCCAGCTCCCAGGTTATGCTGACCAAAACAAATCACTGATACAAATTTGAACATTAGAAAATTTCATACCATAGATTGAACCATGTCTGGCCATGAGCTGTTACATCATTCTATTTCAACACACAATGCGCCACTAGTCGTTTATAAGTGATCTATACAACTCAACTATAACGCAGGTTTAAAACATAAGCTTGCATCATGTGTAGATTCTGTTGCTCTACTTGAGAAATTTTGAATTATGTGTATAGAAGTAATGGAAACACAAAATAAGACTTAAATGGAACATTGTGCCCAATTATTTTCGACAGCCTGTTGTAAAATAAAATTTTAATTAGATTAGACTCCAGTGTAAATCTTTACATTGGATAATTAAGTCAACTTGGTGTTTCCGCCCCCCCGCAAAATCCCATGGATAAATGCATGGTACAATCCAACTCTCAGTCATTCGCGCACAGCCTCTCAGTTCCTCAGTGTTCAGATTACTTCCTTGAAGGACACATCATTGTGTGTTATAGGAAAGAGAGTCATGCTCAGCCTCCAAAAACTCAATGAATCAACCCACCAAACTCACTCCTGACTTAAACACAAGTAATATGACAAATTAATAAGGCACCTGGGTAAACACTACCCTGATGAAATTTCACCCATCGTGAATCCCTACCTCCAGGAAAAGGGCAAGACAAGAAAACCTGCGGAAACATACAAAGATTAAAAATGAAGTTAGAAAATACAACTACAGTTGTTTTGATAAAATTAACACCTCAAATGCAACTCCATTTTATTTCTCATACTGACATTATGGCACCCATGGACCACATTAGGATGCACAATGCTTTGAGACCTTAAAAAGCTGTTAACATTTCCATAGTATGCTGTAATGGTTAAGAAAAGCCATTTCAATCTGCTGCTTACTTTCAAAAAACCATCTTGCTCATTGCTCAAACGAATTTCCCAAGATGAGTAGGTGTCACTCTTAAAATGTTGTCTATTTGCGTTAGTTAATTAGAAATACAGTATACGCAAGAGTATCATAAACAATTATGCAAATGCACCCTAGAACTTGGGTTTCCACTGCAAAATTTTAGAGGATTCAATTTGAGGCAGGTGAATTAGTGAACAACTAATTTCATTTCAGGGTTTAAAAAAAAGGAAGAACTGAAAATGCATTAATCCTAATTTTCCCAACAGCAGGAACTATACAATTTCAAAGGATTGTTAAAAATGATTCCAAATTGAGGGAATGAGAACTCAAATGATTATCCAAATCGGTCATGTCTGATTAATCAAACTGCATTTTTTGAGAAAGAAGCACCCTGGATCAGGCAAATCTTGTGGATGTTGTATACGTGGACTTTAATTTTTAAAAATTGCTAAGATGCCATACAAGGAATCAATGATGAAAGGGCATGGAATTGGAAGAGGCTGTGTGACAGGGCATTGTAATTGGTTGCTTGGAGGAAAATAAGATAATCAATAAAACATTTTCAAATTCAAAGAAACATTGTGAACTAGAGCTTCAGAAAACAACTGGCAATAAAGTAACAATTGCCCATCCAAGTTTGTAAAGGATGGGATGGGAACAGGTACCAAAGCAATCAAAGCTAATGGAATGACTGCCCTTTATCCACAAGAGGCTAAAATAGTGAAGATATGTTGGGATGTCAGTGAGTTGTAATGGTGATCTCACCTTGTGGTGTTTTACCTCTTCTCCATACCACTACAATGCAAGAGTGGTGATCAGGAGTTTGTATATTAATGTTGATGTCTGGAATTCACACCCCATTTCTGAAATACCTGAAGATGGTTGAGATCTTTCCTTCACCATAGCTTCACGTCAGGTTGTTTTAAGGTGGCTCAACTGTTCAGCTCCACTCAGACAGGCAGACAAAATGACCCACAGTGGCTAAACAAACTTTCACAATCACAAACAGCAATATTATTGCCTAATGCCTCAACATCTCACAGGTAATTGTTCACGAGATGATTAACTGATCTGGCCATATCATCACAGCTACAGGAGTACCAGAGGCAGTGTATTTTGCACCAATGGTTTATGTCCCAATCCCGCAAGACTCAGCAACCATGATGATCCAAGTCAGGAATGTAATAAAATTCAAGCTACAACACACCAGAACAGATCCATTTTTTTTTAAACCACCATGTAGTCAAATTCAATATCAACTCTTTGTCAGTGGTGCATTGTGACATGTATGACCTTCGGGATACAACTGTTCAAAGCAAGTACCACCCTGTAACATATATTGCAACATAACAGATCTACATTCCTTCACTGATGTCAAAAGCAGCTCACGCAGACAGATCAGAATGTTTCATAGGGAAGGATCACAATGATAAATGGTGAAGCATCTTCTTCAACTCTCAATGAAACTCAAGATGGACAAGAAATGCAGTATTGCTAGAATCAGCCCCACCCCAGGAATTGTTTTTAAAAAACATATCACAATACTAGTGAAAGTTATAAACATTCCTTAGCAACATTTATCAATCATTGCAAACCTTTAGTACCAAGGATGGTGATCCACAAGTCTAGGATTTGTGTACACTTCAAGTAGTTTTTTTCCCCCAATAAACAGAACACACCAATTTGGTCCATCATGCACACACACATCTCATGCTTGTTTTAGTCTCATCCCCTGCCTTTTCTTCACAACTCATTCAATTCTTTCTTTGAATATTTATCAAATTTCCTTTTTGAATATAATAGTGACTGTTATGGCCTGTTGTGGTAATATATTCCATAGTTTAAAATACCTTCTATCATTCCTCTTTGTTCTTCCAGCAATCGCGATATTCATATATTTATGTAACTGTTTTGTGCTAGCTCAATGACTCTGAAATGACTCCATTCTGTCTATAAGCTACTAGTATGAATATCATTTCAATCATGGAGAAGTCAGAACTTTATGTAGTAATAACCAGTGTCCAAACCTGTATATGTCATTAAACAATCAAAATTTTGAAATGCTCCAGCTGTATTGCAAAGTATCAGAAAACTCAAATACTAAATAACCACCTAGGCCCTTAATATCTAATGGCAAAAACATTTGCGATGCAGCAGACTTCACATTTAAATCTTTGAAAACAAATTTTGAGTTTATGGAAAATCTTATTCATTTCACGTTCAATGGAGGTGACGCTTTCAGAGATCAATTAAACAACATATTAGAACATTTTATTTTAAAAATGGGAAATTGCCTGACTTCAGCTAATTGCTTGCACTCACTTCTTAGAAATCATCTTTCTGGATTTTATGTTGGCCTTTCTTCAAGTGTTTTACCTGCAGATAGGCTTTCCCCAGCTGAAAAGTGAGCTATTGAGGAAAGGCTCATCTCTATGTTTCTGAAACACCCCTATTGTGTCCAATGTGAAGCCGGATAGTCCTCATTAAAGGGTATGTAGAAGACTTGGTGATGGCTGTTCCTATACAAGCTGCACCTGCCAAGACCATAGTCAACTGCATGCACCTAGTGAGCTGTGTATGCCAAAACACCAGATTGACAACCACCTGAATATATCAGACTTTACCTCTTCCGCTCCTTAACAGAATGAACCACAAATGATCAATAAGGTTTTGTCCTCCGAAATGAATCACAACATAGAGAAATCATTTTTTATTGCTGTTTACCTTACTTGTGTCTGCTTCCGGTTCTTTAGAGGGATAAGCATTTATACTTTCATAATGCAAACTACGTGCTAACCAGTTCTACATCTTGATTTAATAAATGTTTTATTCTAAGTCAATAGTTTTGCATTAAAGAAAGCTGGGATTATCGTTAACTGGAGACTTGGCTGAGGTACTCTCATCAGATTTCGGAAAATTACAGTTCAGATTATTTGATGAGCTCAGAATTAGAAAAAACTTCACTGATAAATGACATTTCAAGGCTTGTGATGAGCCAGGTGGCCTACATTTACCTCAAGAAAAATTTAAATTTATGAAGCTCACAGCTAAAAAATTAAAAGCAATCTTGTAAATAAGGGTACAATCAGTAATAGTCAGAGAGAATTGTCCTGACATCATTAGAAATGTAAATTATTGAATGGCATCCCAGAGTCTGAAGGCTAGATTTTGAAAGCAACAGATGGTTTACATTTATTTGGAACATTCAATGCACGCCATATTGCAATGCAATGGGTTGCCAGGCTTAGCGAGTTTTCAATTTTGAATTTATGTGTTAGCACCTCAGAAAAAGACGGTCAGTAGTTCACTTTAGGAACAGAGATAGTTGCAACTTTTTGCGCCAAGGGACAAAAAGAATACGTGCTAGCCAATCCTGCACCTTGAGCAGAAAAAAATACTAACAGTGTTAATACTAGAATGCAGGTGGGAACTCAAGTTTCATGTTCATGAAGGAAAAGGAGACAAAGATTTACCTAGGTTGTTACTTGAAGAAAATTTCCACAGTAACCATCATGAGCTTTCAGAAGTTTGGGGGGGGGGGGGGGGGAAAGAAGAGAAGAAGGGGAGGAAGAGAAAGAGAGAGAGAGTGGGCGGGGAACAAACAGTATCTGTTAGGAGCTGTGCCTAGTTGGGACAAAGAAAACAGACAATAAATAATCAGAGATGTCCCTGATTTTCAAACCACAAATGTAGTCAAACCCAAGCCCATAGTCACAATGTGTTGAAAGAAAGTTGGAGGTTCTCTTAGCCAAGTGAAACCTGAAATGATAACTGATGATCACCATGACCTTGCTGCATTGGAGAATAGTTGGAAAGCGGATGAAAAACTCAAGTCAATTCCAGAAAATACTTCCAAAAAGAGATGTGAATATTTTGGAATTGCTCACAAGACCACTGGAGCAGAAATTGTGTTATTCGGCCCACTGAGTCTGCTCTACCATTCGATCATGGCTAATAGGATTTTCAACACCATTTTGCTGTTTTCTCCCCATAACCTTTGATCCCCTTGGTAATCAAGAACATATCTATCTCTGCCTTAAATATACTTAATGACCTGGCCTCACTGACTTCTGCGGCAATAAATTCCACAGATTCACAACTCTTTCACTAAAGAAGTTTCTTCTTATCTCTGTTCTGAAGGGTATTCTCTTTACTCTCAGGCTGTGCCCTTGGGTCCTCGACTCTCTTGCCGATAGAAAATCTTCTCAACATCCACTCTGTCCAGGCCAAATAGGAATTCCGTAAGTTTCATTTCAATCCCCCCTCATCCTTCTAAACTCCACTGAGTATGGTCGCAAGGTCCTCAAATGTTCTTCATATGTTAAACATTTCATTCCAGAGATCATTCTCGTGAATCTGCTCCAGGGCCAATACATCCTTCCTGAGACATGGGTGCAAAGTTGCTCACAATACTCTAAATCTGGCCTGACCAGAGCTTTATAAGCCTCAGAAGTACATCCCTACTTTTACATTCTAGCCCTCTCAAGATGAATGACAACATTGTATTTGGCTTCCTAATTACTGACTCTACCTGCAAGTTTACTTTAACAGATTCTTAGACTATATAAAGTCCCTTTATACTTCAGATTTCTGAATTTCCTCCCCATTTAGAAAATAGTCCACGCCTCTATTCTTCTGACCAAAGTGCATGATCAAACACTTTCCGACATTGTATTTCATGTCACTTCTTAGCCCATTCTCCTAACCTGTCTAAATCTTTCTGCAGCCTTCCTACCTCCTTAATACGACATGCCCCTCCACCTATCTTTGTGTCATCTGCAAACGTAAGCCGAACGCCATCATTTCCTTCATCCAGATCATTCATGTACAATGTGAAAAGCTGTGGTCCTTGTGGAGTACTACTTGTGACTAACTTCCATTCAGAAAAGACCCTTTTATCTCCACTCTCACCATTATTCTTTGAAGTAGGAGTAATGTGTGCTGTGGACAAGGGTACCAGTGTATGTACTATGTGTTATATTTTTTTAAAAATGTGAAGCTAAAGTTGATTGCAGAAAACAATACCTCGTGTAGTAGGGGTTAGCATATTGGCATGGATAGAAGATTCACGAGATAATAGGAAACAGCAGAATAAATGGATTATTTTCTGGTTGGCTAATATAATAAGTGGTGCGCCACAAGGAACAAAAAAAGTGCAACCTAAAGATTTAATAACTTACACAAATAGCTTGGAAGAACTAACTAACGGTATGGCTGCTAAATTTGGTGATCATACCAAGAAAGACAGGAAAGCAAGTGTGAAGGTCACGAGTATGAAATTGACTCCATGAGTTAAGTAGGTGGACAAAGATCACGGACTCCATTGACATGGTTCGCTGTTGCGGAAAGGCTACTATCATCAAAGACCCCATCGCACCCCAATTGTGATCTCCTACAACTTCTGTCAGGCAGAAGACAGAAGTCTGAACACGCACCAACAGGTTCAGGAACAGCTTCTTCCCAGCTGTTAAGTCAACTGATGAATGGACAATCTAGCATCACATAATGCTGACCTTGCTAAACTGATTTCGCCTAGCACACAATCTGCTCAATGTAATCTGTATGCCTCTGTCTAAGTCTTTTGATCTGTACATCCTTGCTTACACTGCTCACAAACAAAGCTTTTCACTGTACCTCGGTACGTGTGACAATAAATAAATCAAGTAGACAAATTATTGGTAAGCAAGACAATGAAAGGTTTTCACAGCAGGCAGTAATGTGGAGGAATCAAATGTTCTTATTGAATGACAGAGTTAGCTCAAGGGAGCAAGTGGCCTTTTCCTCTTTAACTAGAGTGTTAAGTTAGAACATTTACTTTATTAATGCATTGCATATAAAGTTTACTGAAAAATATGTAGCCTTGTGGATTTATTCTTTGAGTAATGAATTTGGATTTTTATTTTCTCTAATCATGAGAGATCTCTATTGGGATCTCAATAACCTTTATAAGATTATTTGCACAATGCTTCCTTTCAGAAGTTCTCCAGTATTCACACTTCGAAAACTTCAAGGCTTCTCTTCTCAATCCAGCATTTTTACCTTTGGCATCCTGCAAGGTTCCACTCTTGAATTCTATTGCACTTGATACCACCAGTAACATGTGAAAACACTGTCAGTTTTAAGTCAAACGAGTACATTCAGCTGTACCTCAACACCAACTCTCTCCATTCCTATCCTGAAGCTTTCAGCCTGCCTATCCACATTCACATTAGGTTCCCATCAAACTTTCTTCCACTCTTTCCTTCCACTCATTCCTGGAACATCTGGATAACAAGAATACCAAAGTCAGACTCCCTACTTACTGACAACAGTTCCACCTAAAATATAATTCCAACCAAACTTCTTTCCAAACTTCAAGATCTAGGTCTCTGCTCTGCCCTCTGCAACTGAATCATTGACTGCCTGGCCCACAGACCGTAAACAGTAAGAATAGGCAACAACATCTCCTCCATAATAATCCGCAAAGCTAACGCCCTGCAAGGCTGCATACTCAGCTCCTTACTATATTCCATATATATACAGCTGTCGCCAAATTTCATCCTAACTCTCTATAAGTTTGCTGACAACACCACAGTTGTAAGCGAGAGTTCTTGGTGATATGGTGCAAAGATAACCTCTCCCTCAACATCAACAAAACAAAAGAGCTGGTCATTGACTTCAGGAAGATGAATGTCTACATCAATGGTGCTGAGATGGAGATGGTCAGGAGTGCCAAGTTCCGAGGAGTGATGATCACCAATCACTCCTGGTCCACCCATGTCGATGTAACAGTCAATAAAACACAACAATGCCTCTACTTCCTCAGGAGGCTAAGGAAATTCAGCATATCTATTAAAGACTCTTACCAATTTTTGTAGATGCACAATAGAAAGAGTTCCATCCAGATGCACCACAGCTTGGTATGGTAACTGCTTTGCCCAGACCCATTAAAAAAAAGAGAATTGTGAACGCAGCCTCATCCATCCACAAACCAACCTTCCACCTGTTGATTCCATCTACACTTCTCATTGCTTCATGAAGTCAGCCAACTTAATCAAAGACCACTCCGAACCCAGTTATACTCATTTCCAACCTCTTCCTTCTGGCATAAGATATAATAGTTTACATACAGGTAAAAACAGATTCAAGAACAGCTGCTTCCCTGTTGTTAGACTTCTGAATGGACCTCAAATTTTAAATTTAATGTGCGCCTTCTCTGCAACCATAACATTGTATTCTTTGCTCTATCCTATTACCCTGAAAGCATTTGTATGGTGTGACCTGCCTGTACTGCACACAAATCAAAACATTTCGCTGTACCTAGGTATGTGACAATAATAACTCAAATCTTGTGACTTCTCAACTCTACTCATTCTTAGTATTTATTTGCCACTTCCACAGTCTACACATTTCTGCCTAATATTTAAATATCTCCATCTCCTGCTTATATTAATTTGCACCCAGGACATACCTGAAGCAAATACCAATGATGATCACAGCTCCTTTAATCCAAACATAGTAGGGGGTGCAGCTAAATAAGAAATCAGTATTTAGCAGTACTGGATATCCTACAAATGCTAGCTTTCTATCTGTGTATTGCTTTCATGCTCACAGTCAAATTATTGTTTTGGTATGGGGACAAATGTCAGATCTGAAATATGGCATATCGAAACAAACACAAGTAAACTTTGTTTTAATGATTTTAACTGTAGAATAAAAGTCTTCCAATACATTTGGAAAACAAGGACTGATTTAATGTATTAGTCCCTCCATTTTATAACACCAGCTTCTGACCAAATGATCAAGCCACTGAGAAATAATAGAAAACCCCCCATATCACCTAACAATTTGAGACACTGCAAACAAAAGAAATCTCGATAATTGTGTTTTCCAATCCAAAGAAAGAGGTGCTAAAGAAGCGGACTTATCGTCAACTTATACATGCTATTTAAAACTAAACAGCCTATCTTCCATGAACATCGAAAAATTACACAATAAGCTTAATTCAAAAATTGAGAAGTACTGGTTGAGGTGTTTTGTTCAATCCTGGTAAATACTATTGACTGATGACCATGAGAGATCAAAATGCGTTACTGCAGTAAATCAGACTTCAAACCATGTCGCGTTTGAAGTAGCAAACGACATGAATGGTTGAAAGTCCAAACCAATTATAAAAATAAGCTAACTTTTTGAGAAAAACTGAAGGGTGCCAAAAAGGGTCGACGGAATGGTTTGGCGCGGCGCTGTGTAGGCCGCGATCCAGCCTCCTCGAACCGCGAACTGAGCCCAGGTCGAGGGAGCGGAGGGAGACATTGTCCTCACTCAGTTCTCGGGCCTGACAGGACTCCACCTTTCGCTAAAACACACACACACACACACAAATAGGACAACACAATAGCAACCAACCGCCTGTCGCCCTGCTTGACCTGGCAACAGCGATCGGCTGCAATGCCGCACCGCAAAGCGGAGGAAGAGACACAGAGAGAGAGAGAGATGGGGACAGGATTGAATGTCTGGCCGACACTCCTGCCTCGCCCCACTCCCCAGCCCAAAATAAGAGGCCGGGCTGCCGCCCTTGAGGGTGACACGGCTGCTTCAATCGAAATAAACGTATCCGCCGCAGAGCGGGCCCGCCGCCATGGCGCACCGCGCTCAGCCCGCCGCCTCCATCTTCTGATTGTTCACCAACACCGGGCCTATTCCCACCCAGCTCCTCCACTAAGACAATAATGTGACGGCCTACTGAGAGAGGAAGGGAAGGGGGGGGGGGGGGGGAGTAGGGGAGAAGGAGAATAAAGCTCGGTTTCGGCTGACATTTTCCCTGCTCCCATCCAGCGGCGGGGAGGAGACGAGAGATAAAGGCCAGCCGAGCGGCTCCTGCTCGCACTCACCTCATCGTTAAAGGCGTTGACGGCTTCCATGCTGCCGGTGCCGGGGGAGGGAAGGGGGGGGAGGGTCACCGTGCTCACTCTGCTCTGTCAGAGGTCCAAGCTCCGGCTGCGGCCCTAACCGGGTTCCTGCGGCGCGATTCGGTTCGTCTCGTCTCGTCTCGTCCCGTCCCGGCTCTCACCTCCAAAGCTGCTTCACACGCGCCTCAGTCAACATGGCGGCGGCTGCACAACATCGCCGCACTGTCTGCTGGGAATAGGTCTGCCAGTGGCGCCCGGCAACCGTCTGCTCTCAGGCAAGGGGAAGGCACTCCATGCGCATGCGGAGGCCGGCAACCGTCTGCATCCTGCAATGGGGAAGGCGCACTGTGCGCATGCGGACACCGGCAACCGTCGTGCAGGGAAGCTTAATGCGCATGCGGACACCGGCCAGAGCCGCGCAAGGGAAACTTAGTGCGCACGCGGAGGCCGGCAACCGTGAGCTTCTATCCGAAAGAGGGGAAGGGTATGAAAGGGGCGCATGCGAGGACCACAGTGTGCTGGGTGGTGGGTTATCGATCCCATATTGTACCTCAGCTATATTTTGCAACAAAAGTGATTCAAGATCACTATTTTCACAAGCACTTGAATTGCCTTCCAACTCTCAAAACGGAATGTCTCTGACACTTTTAAGTTGCTGATTTCACATTTTTCTGATGCCTCTCGAATGTGATACAGTTATAGCCAATGTTATCACACTTGGCACAGCTTTACAGGTTTATGTTGAAATAGGAAGATTTGGAAAGCAATACAGACAGGGGATTCGACACGTAGGGGAACAGCAATCGCTTCTGCAGCCAAAGATATGATTCTGGGATCCAGGATGTCAATGAGTGACTGCAAAGCAATCTGAGACAACAAAGTAATCAAACATACAAAATTAAGAGCAAGAGTAGGCCATTTGGCCCCCAGAGTCTGCTCTACTATTTAACAAGAACATGGCTGTCTGATCATGACCTCTACTTTCCTGACTACTCCTGTGTATTTTGACCCCCTTATGGTTAAGAATCTATTTAATTCAGCTTTAAAAAGTATAAAATGATGTTACAACTATGCTGTCTGGAAAGATGATATTCACCCTACCATGGTTTTACCCATTTGCTTAACCTCCTAATATATCATTCTGCAGACTCTTTGTCTCACTAGTTGTCTGGTGACTCAATTGGAGGACATTCACTTTAATCATTACTGTCATTAGAATGTATTGTCAATAACTGTGGACCCAGCACGGATCCTTGTGGCACACCACTAGTTGCCATCCTCTAAATGGCCCTCCTCATCCCAATTCTCCATCTGCTGTTGTTTAGCCTACCCTCTATTTGGCACCATAAGCTTTAAACTGAATAAGTAGCTCTCAGTGCCGGCAAAACCAAGGAACTCATTATTGACTTTCAGCAGGATGTTACTTATGCCCCCCTACACATTAACAGCACAAAGGGGGAACGAGTGGAGAATGTCAAGCTCCTGGGAGTTGTCATCAACAATAAGCTTTCTTGGACTCTTCATGTGGATCCACTGGTTACAAAGGTCCAACAATGTCTCTGCTTCCTCAGGCAGCTGAGAAAATTTGGCATGACAGCAAATACCCTTGCCAACTTTTATCAGTGCACCATCGAGAGCATTCTGTCTGGATGTATCACTGCCTGGTGTGGCATCTATACCATTCAAGATCGGAGATGGTTACAGAGAGCGGTGAACTTGGTGCGGACAATCACAATGGCCAACCTCCCATCTGTAGAATCCATCTACCAGGCTCGCTGTCAAGGAAAGGCTGCCAGCATTCTCAAAAATCCATCTCACCCTGGCAATTTTTTCTGTAACTTCTACCATCAGGGAGATGGTACAGAAGCCTGAACACACACAGAGTTTCTACTCTACTGTTGTTAGAATACTGAATGGACTCACAAACTCTTAGCATTCGCCTGTACCTGTGTTTTAGTTTTTGCCGCTGTTTGCCTATTATTTTCTTAGCTATGCTATTTAACTATGCGATCTGCCTGTATTGCTCGCAAAACAAAGCTTTTCACTGTGCCTCGGTACACGTCATAGAGTCATAGAGATATACAGCATGGAAACAGACCCTTTCGTCCAACCCGTCCATGCCGACCAGATATCCCAACCCAATCTAGTCCCACCTGCCAGGACCCAGCCCATATCCCTCCAAACCCTTCCCATTCACATACCAATCCAAATGCCTTTCAAATGTTGCAATCGTACCAGCCTCCACCACTTCCTCTGGCAGCTCATTCCATATACGTACCACCCTCTGTGTGAAAACGTTGCCCCTTACGTATCCTTTATATCTTTCACCTCTCATCCTAAACCTATGCCCCAGTTTTGGACTCCCCAACCCCAGGGAAAAGAATTTGCCTATTTATCCTATCCATGCCCCTCATTGGAATTCTTGCAAGTAGAGTGATCGGGATGGATTACTCCCCACATGTTAAAGGTGGTCTGGAAGGGAATAGCAGTTGCTTTCAGGATTAATTTCCAATCAAATACAGTTCTGTTGGTTAAACAAAGTCCAAAGGAAATGCCAAACAGTAATAGACCAGTTAGTCTTACTTTGGTGGTGGGCAAATTGTTAGAATCAATCCTGAGAAAATGGATAAACTGTCACTTAGAAAGGCCTGAACTAGTTGGGGATTGTCAGCACAGCTTTGTTAAGAAAGATCATATCTTATGCATTTGACTGAATTTTTTGAGGAAGTGACAAGAAGATCGATGATGGTAGTGCAGTGGATATTGTCCACATGGATTTTAGTGAAGCTTTTGATAAGATCCCACCAGTCTGAATTAATAAATACAGTTGATTCAGAGAATGAATGAGGCATGTCAGATTATTAATGGAAAAAAAAATTAGGATTGCTTCCTTGAATGAACGAATGGGCCAAGTTTGATTCATTGAATGAACGAATGAAGTATTGTATGAATTGTATGAATGAATGCAGTTTTATACATTAAAAGTATAAGGTTTGGTTGATGATTGAAATTATGAAGATTGCATCACTGAATGAGTGAAATTTGATTCACTGAATTAATTAATGCAGTTTGATTCACTGAATTAAATAATGCAGTTTGAGAAGTTTGATTCATTGAATGAATGAATGAACTTTGAATCAAAGAATGAACAAAAGCATTTGCATTCAATGATTGAATGAAAAAAGTTTGATCCATTGACGAATGAGTTTTGCCTGATTCATTGACTTGAAAGAATGAAGGTTAATTTATCGAATGAATGAAGTTTGACTCACTGAATTAATGAATGCAGTTTGATTCACTGAATTAATGTATGAAGTTTGCATCATTAAAGAAAGAGTGAAATTTGATTCCCTGAATTAATGAATTAAGTCTAATTCAATGAATGAATGAATGCAGTTTGATTCATTAAATGAATGAGTGAAGTTTCCCTGTCAAAAAATTAAAAGCCCATGGGATACAGAGTAATATGCCAAATGGATCCAATGGCTGCCCTTGGAAAGCTGTGGAATCAAGTGGTGTTCCATAGGAAAGATGGGATTAGAAAAGGCATTGTGCTGTCTTTGGGACAGCATGAACAAAATGGGATGAATATTCTCCTCCTTTGCTGTATCATTTCTACGGTTCTATGGACCATAGTCAGGTTACCAACCTATAGGTTCCTGCCTCCCTCCCTTCTTAAACAGGGATGCTACTTTAGCTATTTTCCACTCTTCTGGGTCCCTTCCTGACTCCAGCGTTTGCTGAAAGATCACCACCAATGTCTTTACAATCTCCTCAGCTATCTCCTTCAAAACTCTAGGGTGCAGTCCACCTAGCTGGGGTGATTTATCCACCTTCAGACTTTCAGCTTCCCCAGTATCTTTTCCTTAGCGATTGGCACTACACTCTCAAAGTTTTGTACATTGCTGGTGTCTTCCACTGTGAAAACTGATGCAAAGTACCGATTCATTTCCTCAGTTCCCATTACTACTTCTCTAGCCACATTTTCCAACGTGGAATGTCTACTCTTGTCTCTCTCTTACCTTTTAGCTATCAAAAAATACTCTTGCAAGTTACTTTTAATATTCTTTTAATATTACTCAAATTTTATCTCTCCCCCACCCCTCTGCTTATTGCTTTTTTAAAAAACTATCCTCTGGTGTTTAAATGTTTCCCAATCCCCCAGACCTTATAGAAGGTTACAAAATTATGAGGGGCATGGATAGGGTAAATAGGCAAAGTCTTTTTCCTAGGGTCGGGGAGTCCAAAACTAGAGGGCATAGGTTTAGGGTGAGAGGGGAAAGATATAAAAGAGACCTAAGGGGCAACATTTTCACGCAGAGGGTGGTACACGTATGGAATGAGCTGCCAGAGGAAGTGGTGGAGGCTGGTACAATTGCAACATTTAAGAGGCATTTGGCTGGGTATATGAATAGGAAGGGTTTGGAGGGATATAGGCCATGTGCTGGCAGGTGGGACTAGATTGGGTTGGGATATCTGGTCGGCATGGACGGGTTGGACCGAAGGGTCTGTTGCTGTGCTGTACATCTCTATGACTCTATGACGTTATTTGCTTTCTCTTTTGTTTTTATGCTATCCCTGACTTCCTTGGTCAGCCATGGTTGCTTCATCCTCCCTTTAGAATGTTTCTTCTTCATTGGGATGTACTCCAAATCTGGTCTCAGCAGTGTCTCGTGCACCTGGTGCATGATCTCCCTACTTTTCTATTTAACTCTCTTGCGATAAATTACATTCAATGAAGTTTCCTAAAACCTTGCTGTGCCTGCATACTAACCTTTTGGTGATTCATGCGTCCAAAGACCCAGATCCCTCTGCATCTCAGAACTCTTTAGACCTTGTTACTTTTATTTTTATTTTTCCTAACAAGTTCACAGTTCCATGCTGTTTGATACTGTTTTGAGACTTTAGTTGACCACAGATGATGTGTCTTCTCATCGTATTGATTTTGTGTATTCTGCAACATCCTTTCTGATTTTTGCCACAACATCTTTGGTGACACCTTAACCTAATTTTCAAGTTCAATTCAGCTGTTTTCTTGCCTTCATAATTCCCTTATTTAAGTTTAAAAACAATCTTTTCTCCCTCAAACTGAATATAAAATCAATCACTTCCATGTCAGGAGCATGATGGAATATTCTCCATTTGCCTGGATGAGTACTGCTGAAAAAAACAAGAAATACCACCATCCAGGACAAAGCAGTCCAACTGATTGGTGCCCTATTCATCACTTTCAACATTCACTTCCTTCACCACCACAGTGGCAACACCCACAAGATGCACTGTAACAACTCAGAGTTCTTCCATAGCACCTTCCAATCCTACAATCTTTACTATCCAGAATGACAAGGGCAGCACACGCATGGGAACAGCACCACCTTCACCCAGACTTGAAGTTATCTTGTCATTTCATCACTGTCATTAGGTCAAAATCCTGAAACAGGACCCTGGCTGTACCTACACATTATGGACAGCAGCTATCCAAGATAACTTTTCAGTACTATCTTTGCCAGGCCATTTAGAGATGTGGTAACAGTCAACTTGCCTGCAATGCTGCATCCCTCAAATAAAAGTTATTTTCACAATATTCCAGGATGGAATTCATGGTTTCAAAACTTGTTTTGAGACAGACCCTAATTGAAAAGTTAAACAGAGAAAGGAAGTTCACTCAACAGTTTAACCTAGACAAGTGTGATTTCATAGAGTCAGATGTACAGTACAGAAACAGACCCTTCAGTCCAACTCATTCATGCCACCCAGATATATGCTGTAATTGTACGAGCCTCCCCCACTTCCTCTGGCAGCTCATTCATACAGACACCGTCCTCTGCGTGAAAAAGTGGTGTTTTCTGCAAGGTCAAATGCAAGAGGAAAGTATACAGTATATGGCAAGATCCTTAAGGACATTAATACACAAAAGGATTTGTAATGCAAGTCCATAACACTGACAGTGGCAACACAAGTGGATGAGATGGTAAAGGCAGCAAATAGCATGTTAGACTTCATTGGTCAGGCACTGAGTATACAATTTGGTAAATCATGTTGCAGCTGTATATGTCAATCAAGTCGCATTTGGAGTATTAGGTGCAGTTCTGGTTACCACACAATAGGGATGATATGGAGGCTTTGGATGGGGTGCAAAAGAGGTTTATCAGGAAGGTGCCTGGATTGGAGTGCATTAGCTACAAGGAGTGTTGGATAAACTTGATTGCTTTTGCTAGAGTATCGAAGGCTGATGGGCGACCCGATAGAAGAATATAAAATGAAAGGAACGGATAGTCAGAGTTTTATCCCCCAGGGTGAAAGTCAAATACTAGGGAGCATAGATTTAAAGAGAGAGGGCATGTCTAAAGGAGATATGTGAGGCAAGTTTATTTTTACAGAGGGCAATAGGTACCTGTAAAACGCTGCCAGAGAAGGTAGCAGAAGCAGATACAATTAACTAATTGTATCTGCTTCTGCTACCTTCACTAGCAGGCATTTAGTCAGACACATGAAAAGGTAGAGAATACAAGGGATAGACCACACGCAGGCAGATGGGATTAACTTAGAACAGCATCGTGGTCGGTGCAGACACATTGGGCTGAAGGGCCTGTTCCTCAGCTGCACTATTCTATGTTCTTCTCTTTATAAGGAAGCTAAAAGATTGGAAATCAAAATTTCTGGGGTCTCAAACTGGTTGAAAGAACACAGAACATGCCCTTACAGAAGAGTGCACCTAGGAAATGTGGTGTTGGCTGTTGCTGCTATCAGCTGGGAATTAGACTAAATCTTAGAAAGGGAAGAGTAAAATTCACAAGGATGATAACATTAGGGAGACTTTGTGATTGAGATTGATGATATAAATGCTGAGTGAACTGTCAAGCCAACTCAATGTGTAATTTATAGTTTACAATCAATCGTAATTCATCTGTTAATTCATGTTTAATATCTGAAGATTCTAAGTTTTGGACTCATTAACACTATTTTGGTTAAACTGTAGATCTTGTGGTTTAACTCTTTTAGTAAGAATTGGTATTTCAGATTTATTCTTTTAATAAACACCGCTACGGTGATTATATTAGTACTGAGGTAGTCAACATTAGGACATTCTATCTACCAGTCATTGGGATTTGAAGTGATTGCGCTCACAAGGTAATTGCACAGAGCATGAGTGAGAGAAGAGGGACTGTTGTTACATCCAGTCAAACCAGCTTTCATAAGCAGGAGGGGGTACCAAGATTGACCCTCCGAGTTCCGTCCAGGGCTGGAGTTGTGAGTTTGACAGATACACAGCTCAGTGTCACATAACTAAGTTTACCCAATGATGTTTGGAACATCTGCAACTGCACATTTAGTTTGCAAACCACAGATCCTGTCCTATAGATTCACAAGTGCCTTAATCAACTGGCTCCATGCTGGGAAAGGTCTTGGGAGATATCAGTGAAAGAAGTCAATACATAACAGTTGTGAAGAGTAATAAATTCAATTCAATAGGGAGTATTGCTGAACAAAGAGACCTTGGAGTGCAGGTTCATAGCTCCTTGAAAGTGGAGTCACAGGTAGATAGGATAGTGAAGAAGGCGTTTGGTATGCTTTCCTTTATTGGTCAGAGTATTGAGTACAGGAGTTGGGAGGTCATATTGCGGCTGTACAGGACATTGGTTAGGTCACTGTTGGAATATTGCGTGCAGTTCTGGTCTCCTTCCTATCGGAAAGATGTTGTGAAACTTGAAAGTGTTCAGAAAAGATTTACAAGGATGTTGCCAGGGTTGGAGGATTTGAGCTATAGGGAGAGGCTAAACAGGCTGGGGCTGTTTTCCCTGGAGCGTCGGAGGCTTATAGAAGTTTACAAAATTATGAGGGGCATGGATAGGATAAATAGGCAAGTCTTTTCCCTAGGGTCGGGGAGTCCAGAACTAGAGGGCATAGGTTTAGGGTGAGAGGGGAAAGATATAACAGAGACCTAAGAGGCAACTTTTTCACGCAGAGGGTGGTACGTGTATGAAATGAGTTGCCAGATAATGTGGTGGAGGCTGGTACAATTACAACATTTAATAGGCATTTGGCTGGGAATATGAATAGGAAGGGTTTGAAGGGATATGGGCCGGGTGCTGGCAGATGGGACTAGATTGGGTTGAGATATCTGGTCGGCATGGACGGATTGGACTGAAGGGTCTGTTTCCATGTTGTACATCTCTATGATTCTATGACTCTAATTCAGTATGTGTGGTGGCTTATCCAAAACTGCTGAAAATCCAAACATATCACATCTGCTGCTTCCTCTTTATCTTTCCTGCTTGTTAACTCCTCAAATAATTCTAATAAATTTGTCAGGCATGATTTCCCCTTCATGAAACCATGCTGAGTCTGCCCTATTATGCATTTATAAATGCTATCCTATTACATCCTTTAAAATAGACTTGAACATTTTCCCAACAACAGATATTCTAACTGGCCTATTGTTACCAATGTGTTCTCTCCCCTTTTGAAATAAAGGTGTAACATTGGCAGTTTTCCAATTCTCTGGGACTTTTCCGGAATGTTAGGATTCCAGAAAATTCACTAACAATATATCCATTATCTCTGTAGCTACTTCTGTTAGTATCCTGGGATGCATCCCATCAGGTCTGAGGGATTTATCAGACTTGAATTCCAGTAATTTCCCTAACACTATTTCTCCATTGATGGTTATGAAACTATTTTCCTCTCCTCCTTTTGCCCCTTGAATTTAGTAAATTTGAGATGCTATCAGAGTCTTCTACTGACGAAGATTTAACTCCTGATTCAACTGCTCTGCCATTTCCCAATTTTCCATCATTATTTAGAGACATAGAGTCATAGAGATATACCGCACGGAAACAGACTTTTAGGTCCAACTCGTCTATGCTGACCAAATATCCAAAATAAATCTAGTCCCATTTGCCACCATTTGGCCCATATTCCTCTAAACCCTTCCTATATGTACTCATCCAGGTGCCTTTTAAATGTTGTAATTGTACCAGCCTCCACCACTTCCTCTGGCAGCTCATTCCATACACACACCACTCTCTGTGTGAAAAAGTTATCCTTTAGGTTCCTTTTAAATCTTTCCCCTCTCACCTTAAACCTATGCCTTCTAGTTTTGGACTCCCCACCAAGGGAAAAGACATCTAGTTACCCTATCCATGCACCTCATGATTTTATAAACCTCTATAAGGTCACCCCTCAGCCTCCGACTCTCCAGGGAATATAGCCCCAGTCTATTCAGCCTCTCCCTCTAGCTCAAACCCTCAACCCTGGTAACAGCCTTGTAAATCTTTTCTGAACCCTTTCAAGTTCCACAACATTCTTCCTATAGCAGGGAGACCAGAATTGAATGCAGTATTCCAAAAGTGGCCTAACCAATGTCCTGTACAGTCGCACATGACCTCCCAACTCTTGTACTCAATACTCTGACCAATAAAGGAAAGCATACCAAACACCTTCTTCACTGTCCTATCTACCTGTGACTCCACTTTCAAGAAATTATGAACCTGCACTCCAAGGTCTCTTTGTTCAGCAACAGTCCCTATCAGCTTACCAGTAAGAGTATAAATCCTGCCCTGATTTGACTCTCAAAAATGCAACACCTCACATTTATCTAAATTAAACTCCACTTGCCTCTCCTTGGCCCATTGGCCCACCTGATCAAGATTCCGTTGTGCTCTGAGGTAACCTTTCTCGCTGTCTGCTACGCCTCTGATTTCCCCAGCCTCATCCTCTAAGGGACTTGTGTTCACTTTGTCTTCTCTCTCTTTACATATTTAAAGAAGAGCTTCCTGTCTGCCTTGATGCAGATTCTTGTATACTTACTCTCAAATTTTATTTTCTCCCTTTTTATATGATCATATATTATTGGTTTTTAAAACTTACCCAATCCTCCGGCTTATCACTAACCTTTTTCACATTGTAAGTTTTTCTTTCAATTTGATGCTGTCCTCGACTTCCCTGCTTAACCATGGTTGACTTATCTTCTTCCCAGAATCCTTCTTCCCCACTAGAACATGTCTTTCCTGTGAGCCACAAATTACTCTCTTTAACATCAGCCATTGATCCTCAACTGTCTTTGTTGCTAACCTTCTTCCCCATTTAAATCTGGCCAGCTCTGCCCTCATTCCTTTGCAGTTACCCTTATTAATGCTTAGGACAGTTGCTTCTGACTCACTTTCCTCTTTCTCAAACTGAATGCTAAATTTCAACATGTTTCTGTTTCCAACGGGACTATTTACTCTGGCATCATTTAACCACATCTGATTACACATCATCATATCTTTACAAAGGAAGCTTATCAAAATTAAATTAAAATGAAATATTATTTGCTGACATGTCAATGCACCCCTGTCCCTTCAAGGCCCATCTTTAAGGAAAGTCTGTACCAGGCCAGTGTTTCTGGCCCAATCATTACAGTATTTGGATCTAGCAAATAACGTGGGGGGATCAACTATCAGCAGAATATCACTTAGAGAACATTGACCAATGCATCATAAGGTTCAACATTGCTATACAAAAGATTAATGAGCATTCTATAGTAAAATGTAGATTTTTGAAGAGTGGTCAATTTTAGATGAATTGGAATAGATCTGTCCCAGAGTTATGGCACCCTGCATCCACTTGATGCTCCACTCCACCTGACTCTCCACAAAACTCTGTGGTTTCCCAAGAAAGGTCACAAAATGCCAACAAGCCAGAGAAATGACACCAAATATGGCATGGATAAACTCTTCCATTGTTTATGCAAGGGCAGAAACTGACAGATATTTGGTGGTACTGTGAAATATCTGCCTCTCTGCTGAAGACACACAAGTGTTGGCTCATCATCTGCATGAAGTTGAGCATCGGTCAGCCGATCCTAACTCCTTCAAGTGGAAATGGTCACAGTTATCATTTCCTCTGTTACCCCGTCCTGTGCATCTACCTATTGAACATAGAATGGGTGACACAACAAAATCCATTAATAACCATTCAGGGTTATTAATTAACAACCATTCATGAATGGCATGCTGGAATAAAGTCATGCAGAATCAAGATGATTTTCCAGCTTCTGAGCTTTCTAGAGTAGTTGGAGTCCTGGTCTATTTTCTGTAAGTTTCTCTGTTTGATTTCATCTGCTCCTGTTCCTGCTGGAGAGAAATCAGTTAAATAAAATAGTTGATCCTTCAATCAACCAGGTGTGTTCCCTTGCTCAAGGACTTCTAGTGGTGCTGAAAGCCTTTACAGGCTAAACATGATCAAAGGAACAATGAACATAACCATCGCTGTACTTACTCTCCATTGCTTCCACCCTGCTTAGTGTCAGGCTATCTTCCTGCGATTCATTTGCTGTCCATGGCCTCCTCATCGTCCTTCACTGACAGTACGGTGCTGAAAAGCATCCACATCTGCAGGAACAGACAAGTGCAGCTTCACACAAGCCTTATGGACGTACATGGAATAGTATAGGTGGGATGGGCTTCAGATTAGTATGACAGGGTGGCACAACATCGAGGGCAGAAGGGCCTGTACTGCGCTGTAATGTTCTATGTTTATGTTCTATCTACACAGTCATTCTGAGATGCTGAAAGGAAGTCCGCCTTCACTCTTCACTGAGCATGGAATTTTGGTGTACTGTGATCGAAGCATGTGTTCCAAGCCTAGATTGGCGATCAGGCCTCACATTTCACATGTGCCTTCTAATCCAAGCTGGGCTTCCAGTTCGCAACTCTTGATCTCTCCTCAAGCAGGAGGTCATTAAATCTCTTCCTGTACTGGATGCAGGTTCTTGTAGAAATTACTCATCTGCTTACAATGTCTTCTACCTCCAGCCATTCCTCCCTTCTATCTGTTGAAGCAAGTCACCTCTTACTTCTCTGATGATTTAAAAAAAACCAATAGCTTTGGTGAATTGTGAAGTAAGCCTAGATTAGATTAGACTACTTACAGTGTGGAAACAGGCCCTTCGGCCCAACAAGTCCACACCAACCCCTCCAAAGAGTAGCCCAACCAGACCCATTCCCCTCCCCTTTTATCCTACATTTACCCTTAATGAATGCATGTAACCTGCACATCCCTGAACACTACAGGCAATTTAGCATGGTCAATTCACCTAACCTGCACATCTTTGAATTATGGGAGGAAACCAGAGCACCCAGAGGATACCCATGTAGACATGGGGAGAATGTGCTGAGGCTGGAATTAAATCCGGGTCCTTGGTGCTGTGAGGCAGCAGTACTGACCATTAAGCCACTGTGCTCCCCCTTTATCATTTAAAAAACATTTCTCCACTTCTTGTGTTGTTTATAGCCACCACTTTTTTGTCTATATCTATGGTATGTATGAATTTGCACATCTGCCTTTAAAAGTGCAAGAAGTAGGCACTTGGACCAACACACTTTTAGTTGGCAAGCTCCCTACCCTGCTTGCTCCGTATCAGTCCTTACTCATACAATCAGGAAATGCCCTCCCTAATGACATTTTGGGTCTAAATACGCCAGCATTATCTTGCAGCAGATCAAGAAAGCGGCTCACTACAATCTTCTCAAGGATAACTGGGAAGGATAATGCTGGCCCAACAAGTGAAACCCACTTTCCCAAATGAATAAAAAAGGGTTCTACCACCTGTCTGTGCTTGCAACTGAGCCCCAAATCTCTCTGGTGTTTAGTCCTCCACAAAATCGGTAAATAGGGGTCATCAACTAAAAAAAAACATGAAAATTACAATCAGCCTCAAAGCATTGTGTCCAGAGTTGGGTATTGCATTTTATGAAAGTTTTTTTTAATGTACATGAATGTCTCGGCCAGCATCTATTTCTCATCCCTAATTATCTAGAAAGCAGTTAAGTGTCAATCACATTGCTATGGTTCTTGAGACGAGACCAGGTGAAGGCAGCAGATTTCTTTCTGTGCCAAATGTTTCATGCCAATGTTACAATTAGACTAACTTTTAATTCCAGATTGTCATTGATTCAAATTTTGCCATCTGCCATTGTGGGATTTAAACCCATGTCCCAGTGCATTGGCCTGGAGTTATGGATCACTAGTCCAGTGACAATATCATTAAGTAATTGCCTCCTAAATTGGAAAGGTGTAGAAATTATTTACCAACATGATTCCAAGGATAGAACATAGAACATAGAACATAGAAAAATACAGTGCAGTACAGGCCCTTCGGCCCTTGATGTTGCGCCGACCGAAGCCTACCTAACCTACACTAGCCCAATAACCTCCATATCCTTGTCCAATGCCCGCTTAAATGACCATAAAGAGGGAGAGTCCACCACTGCTACTGGCAGGGCATTCCATGAACTCACAACCCGCTGAGTAAAAAATCTACCCCTAACATCTGTCCAATACCTACCACCCCTTAATTTAAAGCTGTGTCCACTAGTAACAGCTGACTCCATACGCGGAAAAAGGTTCTCAATGTCAACCCTATCTAAACCCCTAATCATCTTGAACACCTCTATCAAATCTCCCCTAAACCTTCTTTTCTCCAATGAGAAAAGTCCCAAGTGCCTCAGCCTTTCCTCATACGATCTTCCTACCATGCCAGGCAGCATCCTGGTAAACCTCCTCTGCACTCGTTCCAATGCCTCCACATCCTTCCTGTAGTATGGCGACCCAAACTGCACACAATACTCCAGATGAGGCCGAACCAGAGTCTTATACAACTGCAACATGACCTCAGGACTCCGGAACTCAATTCCTCTACCAATAAAGCCCAGTACACCATATGCCTTCTTCACAGCATTATTTACCTGGGTGGCAACTTTCAAAGATCTGTGTACATGGACACCAAGATCCCTCTGCTCATCCACACTACCAAGTAGAGGATGCCTGCCTTGAAGAAATTTTCCTCCTCTCTCTACAAGAATCTCAGGGAGTCCCTCTCCCACTGCAACTCCCAGGTTATTTCCTCTGCTCTGAAGCTCTTCAACCATGTTGTGAAACAAACTCGGTACCACAGCCACATTTGCTTCCTCAGTGCATGCCTCCGTAACCAACTCATCCCACACGGACTCCGGACCACCTTTAAACCAGCAGAGTTCAGACCCGAACAGGACAAACAGTACAGACTATAGATTCAAAAACACCAGCAACAGTTCTCCTTCAGGATCCTCCGCTCCACGCTTGCAGCAATGTGCCGTCACCTAACCTCTCTCCAGTCAGCCCTGCCTCAGCTGAGGGCCACACTCTCTCAGAATTGCAAAGGACCCACTCTGTACTACATCCACAGGAGAATTCATACTCTCAACAAACAGTATTTCAATTCCATTTCAAACATCAAAAACTGTAAGTACAACAAACTTTTATCCACCCACCTCCATAACCAGCGCTCCTCAAACATTCCAGCAGATTCCCCTGGCCTCGGAAACGCCATTAGCCATGCGGCTGACGCAGCTACCACCCCCACGCTGAGTGATGATGTCACTTCAGCCCACATCATGGCCTCTCCCACAGCCACTTCCGGCCCTCACATCATCGCTGATGCCACATGCTCAGTGACTCCCGCCGCCCCTACTGCCATGATCACCACCACTTCCGCCTCCACCAGCGCCACTCACCTGCATTCTGCTGACACGCCCCCCACAGACCCCACTGTCACTATCCCCACACCCCAGAACCCCGAGGGCAACATTACCCCAGCTCATGCCTCCACCCCCATTCCCCCCACCATCACACCCACTCCAGGTACTGGCTCCGACCCCACTCCCAGCTCCACACCCGCACCAGATCCCAGCTCCCGGCCCTGCCGAGTTTTCACCATCCCCCCCAGACCTCCCCCTCACTGAGGACGAACGATCAGTCCTCAGCAAAGGACTCACCTTCATCCCCCTCCGTCCACGCATCAATGAATTTAATATACGACGTGACATCGAACAATTCTTCCGTCGCCTCCGCCTCCGAGCTTACTTTCACAATCAGGCCTCCCGCCCACCTTCCGAGGACCCCTTCGCCCACCTCCAACACACTGCATCCACCTGGACACCCCGCGCTGGCCTTTTACCTGCCCTCGACCTCTTCATTTCCAACTGCCGCCGGGACATTAACCGCCTCAACCTGTCGTCCTCCCTCCCCCACTCCAACCTCTCACCCTCACAACGCGCAGCCCTCCAATCCCTCTGCTCCAATCCCAACCTCACCATCAAGCCAGCGGATAAAGGGGGCGCAGTGGTAGTCTGGCGCACTGACCTCTACACCGCTGAAGCCAAACACGAACTCGAGGACACATCTTCCTACTGCTCCCTTGACCATGACCCCACCCCCCATCACCAAACCATCATCTCCCAGACCATACAGAACCTCATCACCTCAGGAGATCTCCCACCCACAGCTTCCAACCTCATAGTCCGGGAACCCCGCACTGCCCGGTTCTACCTCCTTCCCAAGATCCACAAGCCTGACCACCCTGGCCGACCCATTGTCTCAGCATGCTCCTGCCCCACTGAACTCATCTCTACCTACCTTGACACTGTCCTATCCCCCCTAGTCCAGGAACTCCCCACATACGTTCGAGACACCACCCACGCCCTCCACCTCCTCCAAGAATTCCGTTTCCCTGGCCCCCAACGCCTCATCTTCACCATGGATATCCAATCCCTCTACACCTCCATCCGCCATGACCAGGGCCTCCAAGCCCTCCGTTTTTTCCTCTCCAGACGTCCCCAACAGTACCCTTCCACTGACACTCTCATTCGTTTGGCCGAACTGGTCCTCACCCTTAACAATTTCTCCTTTGAATCCTCCCACTTCCTCCAGACCAAAGGTGTAGCCATGGGCACACGTATGGGCCCCAGCTATGCCTGTCTCTTTGTTGGCTATGTAGAACAGTTGATCTTCCGTAATTACACCGGCACCACTCCCCACCTCTTCCTCCGCTACATTGATGACTGCATTGGCGCCACCTCGTGCTCCCGCGAGGAGGTTGAGCAATTCATCAACTTCACCAACACATTCCACCCTGACCTTAAATTTACCTGGACTATCTCTGACACCTCGCTCCCCTTCCTGGACCTCTCCATCTCCATTAGTGACGACCGACTTGGCACTGACATTTTTTACAAACCCACTGACTCCCATAGCTACCTGGATTACACCTCTTCCCACCCGATCTCTTGCAAAAATGCCATCCCGTATTCCCAATTTCTCCGCCTCCGCCGTATCTGCTCCCAGGAGGACCAGTTCCACCATAGGACACACCAGATGGCCTCCTTCTTTAGAGACCGCAATTTCACTTCCCACGTGGTTAAAGATGCCCTCCAACGCATCTCGTCCACATCCCGCACCTTTGCCCTCAGACCCCACCCCTCCAACCGTAACAAGGACAGAACGCCCTTGGTGCTCACCTTCCACCCTACAAACCTTCGCATCAACCAAATCATCCACCGACATTTCCGCCACCTCCAAAAAGACCCCACCACCAGGGATATATTTCCCTCCCCACCCCTTTCCGCCTTCTGCAAAGACCGTTCCCTCCGTGACTACCTGGTCAGGTCCACACCCCCCTGCGACCCACCCTCCCATTCTGGCACTTTCCTCTGCCACCGCAGGAACTGTAAAACCTGTGCCCACACCTCCTCCCTCACCTCTATCCAAGGCCCTAAAGGAGCCTTCCACATCCATCAAAGTTTCACCTGCACATCCACCAATATCATTTATTGTATCCGTTGCTCCCGATGTGGTCTCCTCTACATTGGGGAGACTGGGCGCCTCCTAGCAGAGCACTTTAGGGTACATCTCCGAGACACCTGCACCAATCAACCAAACCGCCCCCTGGCCCAACATTTCAACTCCCCCTCCCACTCTGCCGAGGACATGGAGGTCCTGGGCCTCCTTCATCGCCGCTCCCTCACCACCAGACGCCTGGAAGAAGAACGCCTCATCTTCCGCCTCGGAACACTTCAACCCCAGGGCATCAATGTGGACTTCAACAGCTTCCTCATTTCCCCTTTCCCCCACCTCATCCTAGTTTCAAACTTCCAGCTCAGTTACTGTCTCCCTGACTTGTCCGACCTGCCTATCTTCTTTTCCACCTATCCACTCCACCCTCTCCTCCTTGACCTATCACTTTCATCTCCTCCCCCACTCACCCATTGTACTCTATGCTACTCTCTCCCCACCCCCACCTTCCTCTAGCTTATCTCTCCATGCTTCAGGCTCACTACCTTTATTCCTGATGAAGGGCTTTTGCCCGAAACGTCGATTTCACTGCTCGTTGGATGCTGCCTGAGCTGCTGTGCCCTTCCAGCACCACTAATCCAGTACACACTACCAAGTAGTCTACCATTAGCCCAGTAATCCATCTTCTTGTTACTCCTACCAAAGTGAATGACTTCACACTTAGCTACATTGAATTCCATTTGCCACCTTACTGCCCAGCTCTGCAACTTATCTATATCGCGCTGTAACCTGTCACATCCTTCTTCGCTGTCCACAACTCCACTGACTTTCGTGTCATCCGCAAACTTGCTCACCCAGCCTTCAAGCCCCTCCTCCAGGTCATTTATAAAAATGACAAACAGCAATGGTCCCAAAACAGATCCTTGTGGAACACCGCTAGTAACTGTGCTCCAAGATGAACCTATACCATCAACTACTATCCTCTGTCTCCTTCCAGCCAGCCAATTCCTAATCCAAACCTCTAATGTACCCTCAATGCCATACCTCCGTAATTTTTGCATTAGCCTGCCATGGGGTACCTTATCGAACGCCTTGCTAAAATCCATATACACCGCATCTACTGCTTTACCCTCATCCACTTCCTTGGTCACCTTCTCAAAGAATTCAATAAGGTTTGTGAGGCACGACCTGCCCTTCACAAAACCATGCTGACTATCCTTGATCACATTATTCCTATCCAGATGTTCATAAATCCTATCCCTTACAATTCTCTCTAAGACTTTGCCCACAACAGAAGTTAGACTGACTGGCCTATAGTTACTCGGACTATCCCTGCTCCCCTTCTTGAACAAGGGGACCACATTCGCTATCCTCCAGTCTTCTGGCACTGTCCCCAAAGACAACGACGACCTAAAACTCAAGGCCAATGGCTCCGCTATCTCCTCCCTAGCTTCCCAGAGGATCCTAGGATAAATGCCATCAGGCCCAGGGGGCTTATCTATTTTCATCCTTTCCAGTATTCCCCAGACCTCTTCCCTACGTACCTCAAGGCCATCCATTCTAATCACTTGTGACTCAATATTCACATCAGCAACAGTGTTCTGTTCCTGAGTGAATACTGACGAAAAGTATTGATTTAGTGTCTCACCAATCTCCTCCGCCTCCATACACAACTTCCCACTACTATCCTTGACTGGACCGATACCTATCCTAGTCATCCTTTTATTCCTGACATACCTATAGAAGGCCTTTGGGTTTTCCCTAATCCTACCAACTAAGGACTTTTCATGTCCCCTTCTCGCTGCTCTTAGCTCTCTCTTTAGATCCTTCCTGGCTACCTTATAACTCTCAATCGCCCCAACTGAACCTTCATGCCTCATCTTTACATAGGCCACCCTCTTCCCTTTCACAAGGGATTCCAATTCCTTATTAAACCACGGCTCCCTCACAAGACCCTTTACTCCCTGCCTGACTGGTACATACTTATCAAGGACACCCATTAGCTATTCCTTGAACAATCTCCACATATCATTTGTGTTTTTCCCTTGAAGCCTATTTTTCCAATCCACACATCCTAAGTCATGCCTCACCGCATCATAATTTCCCTGCCCCCAGCTATAACTGTTGCCCTGCAGTGCACACTTATCCCTCTCCATTACTAGAGTAAAAGTCACCGAGTTGTGGTCACTGCCCCGAAGTGCTCACCTACCTCCAAGTCTAACACCTGGCCTGGTTCATTACCTAGAACCAAATCCAGTATAGCCTCACCTCTTGTTGGCCTATCTACATATTGTGTAAGGAAACCCTCCTGCACACATTGGACAAACACCGACCCATCTAACGAACTCAAGCTATAGCTTTCCCAGTCAATATCTGGGAAGTTAAAGTCCCCCATAACAACCACCCTGCTACTTTCACTCTTCTCCTGAATCATCCTCGCAATACTTTCCTCTACTTCTCTCGGACTATTAGGAGGCCTGTAGAAAACTCCTAACAGGGTGACCTCACCTTTCCTATTTCTAATCTCTGCCCACACTACCTCAGATGGCAAATCTTCCTCCATCACTCTTTCTACTGAGATACTTATGTGGCAGTTTGGGAGGAGCTGGGTCATTCTTCAAGTTGAGAGGAGATTTGTTTGAAGTGTACAAATCAGGAGAGATCTGGACATAGTAAATTGAGAGAAACTGTTCCCATTGGCAAAAATGTCTAGAACCAGAGAAATTGATTTCTTGGCAAAAGAGCCAAAGGTAAAAGAAGAAAAACGTTTTTTCACATCACAGGTGGTACTACCTGAGAAAATGGTGCAAGCAGATACGATCATGGCTTTCAAAAGGGAATTAGATCGAAGAGAAACAAAATGCAGTTAAAAACTCAGAGAAGTGGAACTTGTTATATTATTCATGCAGAGAACTGCACTGACTTGGTTGTTCAAGTAGTCTCTTTCTTTGTTGTAACAATTCTATGATTTCTTCCATCCCATTTTCTCTCCCATACTCTTATGCATATCATATCTTTACAAAATGCATGACAAAATGTTTCCTAAGTAAGTATCAATAAATGTTACAGTTAATATTTAGAAATAATTCAAGACTTTTTATTGCTTTGTTGACTGATAAATTCCATAATTTTATTAGTGGCCATGGATCTGTGAAAATTGATTTCATGTTGAATTTGAGATAGAACAAGATGTAATTGCTTTCCTGCCATACATTAGCTGGGGCTTTATAAAAAGAGGCATGTTACAATGGAATGAGGTAGTGAGAGAATTCTTCACCTTTTTCTGTGCCTCTTGTTCGCAATAAGGTATATTTTTTAGGAAGTAGAGTTTCCAACCTTTTGAGTGCTGTGACAATTCAAGGATAGTATTTCTACTAGGTTTAAGTCAAAAGATAATATAGACATTTATTACCCAAAATCCAAAATGTAAATGCAACAAAACACTGACTCCCTTAAACATACACATGCATGAGAAAAAATGAGTTTGAGAGATGATACATGAACTTAGGCATTAATAGAGTAATTGGAGTAAAAAGAAACATATCACATGTCCTCAATCAGTTTTTTAAGATTAAAATGTTGCAGCCTGTAGGTTTTTTTCACCTCGTCCTTTAAAATATAATTGACAGTTGCACATTTTCAAGTTTCCAAAAACATTTTAGCAATGCCTCTGTAGAAAAGAAATATAATCTTACAAATGAAAACAAATTACCCCATTTGCTCACTACTTGAATTGAGTGTTTCTTTGGAGAGGGTTCATTCCTTCTTGCTGGTGAAGTGATGATCCCTATGTCTTAATTAGTCCTTGCCTGCCATCTGCATTCCCTAGTAAATTAATATGGTCTTGAATTCCCTTTGGCTAGTTCTGATCGTTTGTAGGTTAACTTTGGTACCTCGCATTGTCCACATAATGGATTGAAGCCAATGTGATTGATGTATTGGGGAGGATGATTAATATTCCATCAATTATACCAGACATGATTAACTTATGGAGAGACCGTGTTGGATGTTCCATGCTCAGGCCCCAACAGATCTCGCAGTTATTTCTATTCCATTGAGCTCGTGCAGACAGTGATTTCACACCTGGAAACCCATTTGTATTTTTAAGTAATTTCTCAATAATAATGTGTCTGTCCTGAATTTCTGGCTGCCATTTTCTGAGTCCACTGATCACTTATCTTGACAAGAATTGTCTGACTGGCACAGCCACAACTGGAAAAATGCATATTGGGTGGGGGGAAGTGAGAGTACTATCAGTCAAGCGTTCAATTGTGAACCCTATAAAATGCTGTGCATGGCTGATGTAAATAATTGAGGATTGTCAGTTATCTTCACTGTATCATTTTGAAGTCTTTTACTGGTTCATTTAGTTTTATTGGTATTCAGAATATCAAAAAGTGGTTTATGATTTTTGCCTAATTTCCCTTGGTTTTTAGGTTCACTTTTTCCCACTGATATTCTTCTCTGTCTAATACAAGAGTGTAACCAAAATTTGGATAATATGCAATAAAACTAATTTTAGCATTCCTTATTTATTATGCATGAACAGCTACATTCCTGAAAAAGAACTTCAAAAGTTGGAATCCAAGGACACTGAAACAAAAACTGTAAACTATAAACATACAACAACATCCATGACGAAAGCTGTTAACATTTCTAATATACTACATGCATTAATTGTCTTAATCATTTAAAAGAGATTGATTAACTCCCTGCAATGTAACTGTATTTAATACAGGAAAACACCTTATGGTTATGAAGCAGATATTATACAACCAACTGATTTCTATGCATGATCAGCTTGCAGATCACAGCCATTTAACTGCCAAGCAGAATCTCACTATTGTCTCCATGCAACATATGGAGTCTTTAAAGGTAAATTCTCTTAAAGGAAAGGTATACATATAAAATTATTTCCAAAAGATTGTTCAACTATTTACATTAACTTGTGAGTCTGTGAGTGTTTATAAGACACAATTGTTTGCTGATACATTCACATCTCATGATGGTGATTTTGCCTGAAGGTGCTGTTAATTTCCCACAGCAATTTATAATATTGCCGGTTTGTGTTTGGCATCTTGTACACAATGCAATAATATTGGGAGCAGATGGGAAATTGAAACAGATCTGATTTGCTGTAAGTTCTGTTTCAGCATTGTGCCATCATGTGCATGGGCCTCTTGGTCCTGAGTACATTCTTCTCATCTTGACTCTTTGTCGTATATCTTCTATGTGATCGTTGATGCAAACTTTTCATTTCATTTGTACCTTTGGCAATTCCATTTCTATATCCTCATTGTATATGTTCATCATCTTCTCATGTAAATTTACAAGCTAAGTCTCAAAAGGAATATTTTGTGTATGTGTCAATAAATTGATATATACTCGTAATCGTAATCAGTCAGAGAATCGGGTTATGATGAAAAGACAGTTTAGTGGTGTTCAGGCTTATCCAATCAGCCACGATCCCATTGAATGGCGGAGCAGACGCAATGGGCTGACTGGCCTACTTTTACTCATAAGTATTACTGTCTGCCAAACATGAGCCTGCTGCTTGAGGAACAGTTGTGCTCAGAGACGCTGTCCTCAAATGTAATATTGTAATTTATAAGTCTTAGTTGATCTATCTACATTTCAGGATTAGATTTCTGACTGATTTCTGCAACCAGCCAAACCATTGGATATCAGATAATGTCGAAAAGAAATTGTGTCATTAATGCTCCACACATGCCCTGGAATGACATGCCAATAAATTGTGGACTGTTATTCTTAATGGTCTCTCTAATATTAATTAAAAATGGAACTAATACTGTGGTGGCAGGTGCGTCTGATGTCTTGTGCAGCTGATTAATGATGGGGAATGGTGCTCACTTATGGGACAGTGATAGTGTCCCTATCCCTGGATTGGGAGGCCTGGGTTCAAGTCCCTCGTCCTCCAGAGGTTTGGATAAACATGCCTGAACAGGTTGATTAGAAAAACAAGTGTCAAGGAACTTGGCAAAAAGGACATATGCAATTTTGGATCAAGGATTGACAGGAACTTCATGCAGCATCAGTAATTCCTTATAATAACTTGAAACATGTTCTTGACATACCTTGCAGTTCTTAAAATGGATTTTAATATCAGTGTTAATATCCAACCAATATTTTACCTCTATTGTGAATCTTCTTGTCTGATCAATGCTCCTGTGTGAATGATTTAAGTTATTGGAGAACATCAATTCACAAAAAATTCTGGCATGATGATGTGTGTTTTGTGATGGTACTGTGCCTTTAAGAGAGATTTGTTCTGTGATGCTTCTCTTGCAGAGAGGTGTTGCTGCAGTGGTGCCAGAATGTCTACTTTAGAAGCAGTGGGTAAATAGCTTTGAACTCCTTGAGATTTATTTAGTTAGTTAGATACAAGAAGCATGCATAGGTGGATTCAGATTCACAAAGACCCAGACGTTTGGTTGTGCTTTCACTTAGGGTGTTTGGAATTGGCTATTGAAGCTGATAGATATAGCTCTCCCTCTGCTGCAGCAAAAAGCTTGAGTTCTCCCTCTGTTGCAAGATTATTTCTTTTGGTATTCCTTTTCTCTGGACCAGAAGGGAGATAACATGTGAAGAATATCTGTTTTGCTGAATTTGCCTTTGCCAAAGGTGTGTTTATGAGATGCTGTTATATTGGAATAATTGATGATTAGTAGTTAAATAATATATTATTTTATTAAGTATTTCAATAGAGTTAAAGTTATGTCAATTCATTTTTGTTTGTATTTTAACTGTGTTGTAAGAATGAAGTGTGATTGGATTAAAGCCTAGTGGTGGTCCAATTGAATCACAGCATCTTACACTTGCCGATAAATAAATGTAAAAGTTAGGATCTAGGATTTCTCATTACTTTATTTTGGGGAGGCCCAGTCTGGTACCTGACATCATCTTCAAAAGTGACTCCTCGAGCTCTAAGATGGCAGTGACCCAGTAGGTCTGAGTCTGCAGAGCTCTGCCCAAGACTTAGGCAAAGTGGGGTACCCACCCTCTCCTCACCTGCTAAATTGCCTAAAATAGTTTTTGCCCAGAACCGTTGGCCATTCTACATCAAACTTTAACAGTTTGATGCTTTTTAGAATGACCAAAGGCAAAGACTCTTGCAGTTCGCAGCTGACAGGCACCCCTCCCCCATCACCCCGCAGCAACAGAGACATCCGCGGCTGCCCCGGGGACTTACCTGCAGAAGCGAGCCTGATCGCGGAGTTCGTGAAACTCCGAAAGAAGATTGATGAGTCCATCGAAGAGACCCGGGAATTCGATCTCGGTCATGCTGCAGAAGGTTGTTTAATACTTGCTGGAATTATAATTTTGCAACCTTAGGTATTTTTATCTTGTATTGTTTTGCTAAGTGTATCTAGGTGATAGTGTGGGGGTGGGGGGAGGTGTCGCCCACTTTTAACTCCTGTTTTATAAGATATTGGAATTTATTTACTCTACTTTGTAATGCCTGGGCTGAGGGCATGGCTCTAGCTGTGAGGTGTTATGGCAGAATTATTGGAAGGTAGTAGTGCCTCCTGTGAGCAAGGGGGAAAGTCTCCTTTTAAATATGCCTTATGTTATTTGTATTTAGAAGTGGTTCTTAGCTGTTTGATTTAGCTGATTTAAGGAGTGTTTTTATATGTGAATCATTTTTGGTTTTTATTCAATGTCTTTTGGGCAAGGGAGGTCTCGGCCTTGCTTGGATGATCATGGCTAGTCATTCGGTTTAGATGGTGCACCTGGAATGTCAAGGGGAACCACTCATCAATCAAAAGGAGAAATATATTATCAAGTCTTAAAAAGGAAAGGGTTGATGTAGACCTTCTACAGGAGACACATCGACTTGATCAGGATCATTCGAAGCTGCAACAGGGTGGGTTTGGCCAGGTGTTCTTTTCATCTTTCAGCTCAAAAAGTAGGGGAGTAGCCATTCTTATTTGGAAGAATCTTCCCTTCCAAATGCTAAGCCAGATAAAAGATGAGTCTGGACAGTATATATTAATTAAATCCCTAATACATGGAGAGGAATACGGGATTTTGAATCTTTATTGCCCCCTGGTGCACCCTTTTAAATTTGTAACTGAAGCATTCTCCATGTTGATGGCTCTTGGGGTGCACCATACAACCACAGGTGGAAATTCTAATTGTATCATTGACCCAGAGATGGACAGGATACCTAGGAGCTCTGCAGGCATATCTTTGAGATCTAGGCAGTTGGTAGATCTAAATAGGGAGTTGGGGCTGCTAGATGTGTGGAGGTGTCTTCATCCTGAGGGGAGAGACTTTACTTTCTATTCTAATCCACACAAGCGCCATACCAGAATTGATATGTATTTTGGCCACTCGACCCGTTTGAACTTGATATTGTTTCGTAAAATAGATAATATAACTATTTCTGACCATGCTGCAGTATATATGGAGGTTAAGACTAGTGATGATGAGATAGGTTCCTGACATTAGTGTATGGACCCCTTTCTATTGAAAGAAAGTAAGTTCATAAAATATTTTTTGCAGGAATTTAAAACCTTTTGGGATATCAACTCAGGTAGGGCCAGTAACCCTTTGATAATGTGGGAGACTGCTAAGGCATACGCACGAGGCTTGGTTATCTCATATCCTGCGACCGGAAAAGACAAAAGTGAGAACAACAGCGTCTGCTTGAGGTTCGCCTGAAGGCAGCTGAAACAGCGTATGTTGATAGGCCCTCCATTACTAGGGCAACTTTGAATACCGCACTTACTCAAACAGCAAAGAGGGAGATATTATTCACGAAGCAGAGACTACTTGAATACGGTGACAAGCCTGGCAAGCCTTGCCAGAAAGAAAAAGGCTCCTCAAGCCATTATGTCTATTAGAGAGAGTGCTGGTATCCTTGACTTGTGATCGTAAAAAGATCAATGTCAATGCAGCCTTTAGAAAGTTCTATTTCGAATCGTGTAAGTCGCAGGATTGTGAGGATAGAACGAGAAAAATGGAGTCTTTCTAAAACAATCTGGCCCTCCTGGGCCTAACCTCGGAGCAGGTGTCACTTTTGAATGACCCTGGCAACCCAGGAAGTACAAGAGGCAGTGAGGCAGCATCAGGTTGGCAAAGTGCCTGAACCAGATGGATTCCAGGCTGAGTTCTGTAAAGAATTTATAGGGGAATTGGTCAGGCCACTTATAAATATGCACAATTACCCACATAGTCAGGCCTGCCTCCTGCCTTCTCTGAGAGAAGCAAATATTCCTCTCATTCTTAAGAAGGGAAAAGTCCCAGATGACTGCTCTTCGTACAGACCCATATCCTTGTTAAATGTGGATTTTAAAATTCTCGCAAAAATGTTGGCATTAAGACTGGAGAGGGTTTTACCATTCATTATAAAAGAGGACCAGACGGGGTTTATAAAGGGTTGCAGATCAACTAATAATGTTAGAAGAGTCCTAAATATGGTACAAGCCTCCCAGCAGGGAGCGATACCGGGATTAGTTGTCTCCCTAAATGCAGAGAAGGCATTCGATTGGGTAGAATGGCCATATGTCTTTTATACGCTGGAATGGTTTGGTGTTGGAGAGGTCTTTATTAAATGGGTTGCAGTATTATATAATGATCCCAAAGCAGCGGTGATTACCAACAGTTTAAGTTGGGATCGTTTTAGCATTGGCAGAGACTGTTGTCAGGGATGTCCTCTCTCACCATTATTATTTATGCTCGTGATTGAGCCACTGGCGGAAGCTATACGAACTGTCCCTAATACAACAGCTCCAGAGGTTGGATCGGGCAAGCACAAAATTACTCTTTATGCGGATGATGTCCTCCTTTTCTTAAATGATCCATTGACATCTGTGGCCCGCTTAATTCAAGTGGTTAACCTATTTGGTATGTTTTCAGGTTACAAAATCAATTTTATGAAGTCGGAGGCCATGCTGCTGGGTGGTCTTGCCAGTGTATCCAATTTACCGGATCGATCCTGTTTCCCCTTTTGGTGGTCACTAGGAGGTTTTCTTTACTTAGATATTTTTATTACTTCGACATTTGGTCAGCTATAAAAAGCCAATTATACACACTTACTAGAGAAAATAAGACAGGACCTTCAATGCTGGGAAAATCTCCCAATATCCTTGCTAGGTAGAATAGCTTTAGTTAAGATGAATATTCTACCTTGTTCTTTTATACCCGATGAGAATGCTCCCCTTGATGCTGCCGAGACAGGCACTGTGTAAGCTTTATGGTTGGCTTGGCTCCTTTATTTGGAGTCATAGACGGCCCCTTGTTAAATTAGAAAAGCTGCAGCTTCCACACGTAAGGGGTGGGCTGGACCTTCTGGATTTCAGGAGGTATCAATTGAGTTCTCTGTTATCATATGCAGCTGATTGGGTCTCTTGTGACCCACAATCAGTCTGGTTAGATATTGAGGACTCCCAAGCAAAATGTCCCCTCATCAAACTACTTTTTATGGACAAGATGAGAGTTATTACAGCTTATTGCAAAAACCTTATTGTATTAAATACAATCAAAGCCTGGAGGATAATGTGACTTGATGAGGGTAACCTACAAAAAACCTCCCCTTATACCTCTATAAGTGGGAACGTTGGGATTCCAGCCAGGGCTGACTGGTGCTGTATTCAAAATCTGGGAGTCCAGAGGTATCTCCTGTTTGGGAGATCTGTTCGATGGGGAGGTCATGATGTCCTTCGAACAGCTGCATCAGAAGTTTGGGCTGCCTAGCAAGGACCTTTTTTGGTATTTTCAAATATGAGACTTTATACAAAAGAAGACCACATTGATAACTAATCCTTATTAATCGGATAGGGAAAGGAGAGTGCTTCGGTCGATGGGTCTGCCCTCTGCCAGTACTCTCTATCACTTACTATGTAATAAGTTATCGAAGGACATAGAACAGTTATATAAAACCTGGAGTTAAGAACTGGGGATGGAAATCTCCTTAGAGATGTGGGAGGATGTCTGGGAAAATGCCAGGAAGATCTCTATCTATAACAGAACTCAGGCTACTCAATTGAAGATACTTCGCAGGGCTCACATGGCACCTGAGCGGCTTGCAAAGTTGAAGGCAGGAGCATCTCCAATGTGTCCTAAATGCAAAATAGAAGTTGGTACTCTCACGCATTGTCTGTGGACATGCCATAAGATCTGCAGGTACTGGGACAGAGTAGTGATTGCCTTGGCAAAGATTTTGAGGACAGAGATTGGGTTGGATCCAGTGTCTTTACTCTTGGGCTCCCCAAACCTCCCCTTTTTGGATGTATACGAGAGGAAATTATTCACTATCCTTTCCTTTTGTGCGAGGAAAAATATTTTAGTGAATTGGGTATCTGAAAGTCCCCCAGGACTTTCAAATTGGCATTGAATAGCTATGGAATATATCCCCTTGACTTTCTTATCAATGTGGTGTACCAAAAAAAAGGGCAGCCCTTTCTGAACTACATTGACACAGATATTTCGGCCATATTGTTCAGGGGCTTTGCTTAGCCATGGTAATGGTTCTGGCTGTATTGGGGGCTCCCAGGAGGAGGAATCCCGTATAAATATGGGTCTTGTTATGACTTGATATAAGTTTATTTTGAATATGTATTTAGTTATTTATTTACTTATTTGTTTTCTTTTCTCCTTTTGTTTATTGTTAGTAACGTATGATATCCTATTTTATGTTATGGTTGTCTGTAGAATAGACTAGTAGTTTTTAAAAAAATTCTATACTGGTGTTATTATTATATGGTAAAGTGGAATACACTAGTTTGTACTACTTTTGTAATTTTGTAAAATATCTCAAAAATCTTCTTTTTCAATAAAAATATCTATAAAAATAAGTGACTCCTCAGGAGATGCCTAGCTCATCCCAGAAAGAACAATATGATCTCACGTGGTCATGGATAGACCAAGTTGAATCAAACCATCCTTCAGCAATGTTTTTCCATAGTTTCTGTAGCATCTCAGAAAGAAAAAAAAGAGTTAAACTGGTAAAAGTGGCAAACTGGTCTGACTCAGCTTGCATGCTTCAAATGTAAGATCAAAATGTTAACTTGCAATTATTATTCTTTTCCTTCCACGATAGAAACTTCTACAGTTTCTTCTTGATTTGCTGGAATATGTGCTGTAGAAAATATATCAGGTCAATTTAGAGAACATCTGCAAGTCTGATGTCAATAATGTTAGTTTACATGTTCAGGGGTATATCTTCTGTTTTCACCAGATTGGGAAGCCTGCTAGGTGCAACTTATGTGACCATCCCATTACCTGGCTGTACCTAAGTTCATAGTCATAATCGTTGAACTTTATCAGGAGACATATCAGTTTGGCAGTCCATTGATTTTCAACCATTATGCCATGGTACAACAGTACACCTCAACAAGGTGAGAAATGTGTCATGAAAGTTTTGAGAAACAGCGTTGCTTTATCTGATTATATTAATCAATCGAAACCTGCACCCCCATTCTCAGTGATTAACAGCAATCTAGATTTATTCAGTTGAGACTATCAGTTATATGACACCTCGATCTTTTACTATAAATTCTGTGTCCTATGATCCCACCCAATAGCTATCTAGCAAAGGAGCAGCATTCCGAAAGCTTGTAATTCAAATAAACTTGTTGGACTATAACTTGGCTTTGTGTGATTTTTAACTTTGTCCATCTCAGTCCAACACTGGCACCTCCACATCATATTAAAATCATGTTTGTCACTATATTGTGTACAGAGATGGGGGCTAGGCATCAGAGTTCGTGCTCACAATCTGAAGTGCAATGGTTATCGCGCAGGAAGGTTCTCTGCTGTGATCATGAATTCTAAAGAAACTGGCAGAGTTTTCAGCAATGCAAGAGTTACTATTTGAGGATTGCTAAACTGTCAAATACTAAACTGGCATAACTTGCAGACATTTTCAGCCATCTGAATGAGCTGCACAATAAAATAGGGAAGAATAAGATGATCCTGACCATCAAAGGTAAACTTCAAGGTTTCAGATCAAAGCTGGGCGTTTGGCAAGAAACAGTGGCACGGGGTTCATTGGAGATGTTTCCATTCATATCATTGTCAGCAGCAGATGCAGCTGTCAACATGCACAGCCTCATATTTTAAACATCTCAAAGCACTGCAAGAGAAGTTTAAATTCTCCTTACCTTCAAGATGATGTGGAAGATGATGACTGGATACGTGATCTATTCAGTTCACTGTCTTCTAATTCATCACAAAAGCTGACATTAAAAGAAAAAGCATAATGTACAGAGCTATAGATGGATTACACAATGAAGCTGAAGTTTGAAGAAGTGTCTGTATGTGTTTTAGCTGACTGCAATTCATGAATATCCAACAATCACTGAACATGCTAATGCTGTATTCTTGCCATTTGCAACACCATGTCTGCAAGCTTACACTCCATCGCTTCGCAACCATTCCCCAATCTACTGCTCTAACTACTCCTCCCCTCGAAATGCAATAAAGACAGGGTCGTGCTTGCCCTCACCTACCACCCCACCAGTCTCCTTAAACACTTACGCCAACTCCAACTAGACTCCACCACCAAGAACATCTTCCCCTCCCCATCCCTCTCTGCCTTCCACAAGGACTGTTCCCTTCAATAGTCCTTGGTTCATGCCACTCTCTCCAGCAATTCTCCCCCCCGCCGAACCCTCAGATATCTTCCCCTGCAACTGGAAAAGATGCAGAACCTGCCGACAAATCACCCTCCTCACCTCCATCCAGGGCCCCAAACAGTCCTTTGAGGTGAGACAGAGGTTCACTTGCCTCTCTTCCAACCTAGTTTACTGTGTTTGGTGCTCCCAATGCTGTTTTCTCTACATTGAAGACACCAAGTGTAAACTAAGGGAACGTTTCGTTGAGCATCTCAGCCGGGCCTGCAAGGGCTGACCTGACCTCCCAGTCACCGCCCATTTTAATTTGCCTTCACACTCCCTTTTCAACATGACCATCCTTGGCCTCCTCCTTTGCCATAACTAATCAAACTACAAATTGGAGGAACAACATCTCATCTTCCACCTAGGCATCCTATAGCCCGGAGAACTCAACATTGAGTTCCCTATTTCAAATAGCCTCCATTCCCATCCCCCAATTCTTTTCCCAGCTCTTCCCCTCCCCCTTCCATTCCTTTTATCGACTCTTCCTTCCAGCCACCACAGTATTCATTCCTCCTGTTGGCCAATCTGGTCATCCCCTCAACCTGTGTTCACTGATACCCACCTCACCACCCTACACTCCCATTCCCTTTATCTGCAGCTCCCCTTACTCCCAACCCCAGTCCTGAAGAAGGGTTACACCTGAAATGTTGACTTGACCACCTTCTGATGCTAGATGGCTTGCTGTGTTCTTCTAGCTTCATGCTTGTCTACCTTGGATTCCAGCATCTGCAGTTTTTTGTCTCTAGCTAGGCATTTTCAACAGTAGCACACATGAAGAACAATAGAGCGAGCACTTGTCAATGGACCAAGATTTGTGGGTAGATTTCTTATCAATTACTCCCTGGACCAAGGGGACCTGCACACTGGCAGGCCCAGATTTCGCACTTACACAGTAAATTGCACTTTATTGTTTTGCTGTGATCCATTGTTCATGAATAGTTAAAAATAGCTGAGTTAAGTTAATTTTGAAAATGTGTGCTCGAAGTCAAAAATAGTGAATTTTTGTTTGTGGATTTGGAATATTAATGCTTTTGGTCCTTCTTTATCTTGTGTGCAGATGTTGCAAAGCTCTATAGTAAGACTGTAACCATAGTACATGCAAGTAAAACGACACTGATGAGTCATCAATTCAGCTGAAAAAGTAGGTGTGCCGTGGAATTGTTTGTCTCCTTTTTTTATTTCAAATTCATGAGTTGAGGGCATCACTGGCTAGGCCAGCATTTATTGCCCCATCCCTGACAGCTAAGGGTCAACCACATTGCTGTGGGTCTGGATAGGCAGGTCAGACCTGGTGGGGTGGCAGATTTCCTTCCCTGAGGGAAATTAGTGAGCCAGATGGGTTTTTCTGACAATCAACAAGTGGTTTCATGGTCATTATTAGACTTCCAGATTTGTTTTTTGAATTCAAATTCTACCATCTGCCATGGTGGGATTCAAACTCAGGTCCCCAGAACATTTCCTGGATTAACAGTCCAGTAATAATACCACTAAGTCGTTGATTCCCTGGCATTGAAGTACACATTGATACAGAAAAGGTTAGGAACTATAGCACAAGTTTTCAATGTTTTTCGCCAAAACATTTGCATTAGCTTGTGGTTGGTCTCTAAAATAATGTTTTTGCTGGTGTGAAAATGCAGGACTCCAAAATATAAAGCTGATATTTCCTGCTTAATGCTTGAGCAATTGGACCGCACAATGGACAAAGCTTTTGATGAACGAGTTTATCTTTTACAGTACATGTGCTCCCAGTCCTTTTAGTGAGGCAGCTTTTTCTCAGGTAGTTGGCTCCCTAGATTTGTAAAATTGTATATTGATGGTTCTGAAAGTGACCATTTAGAAGTGCTTTGAAGACAGATAGGAAGTCAGTGTACCATAACAAAGACACACCCTTTCTCAATAGTTCCCTGAGTGATGCAGACTTGTGGGTGAAATTGGGAATGCATGACAACAAATAATTAAATATAACTAGACACCTTAGAAGTCATTTTTGACTTGAGGAATTGGCATGACCTTTATGGCCTCTTTTTTATCTAGATCGGATGTATGCCTGCACTGGCATAGAGAGGTCCAAAGAAGCTGATCTAAACATATTGATGTGGCATTTCTGACTGTTGAACACCAACCCTGAATTCCAGGTGACTTGGATCAAAAGTGCAGATGGTGGTCATGTTTTTGCTTCATTCTTCCTATCTCAGCAACATCATACAGATGCATCCTGATGCAGTGAACCTAATGATCCTTGTGAGCTTGAAAGAAATTCAACTTCTAGCGAAGTTTGCCGATGATACAAAGTTGGGTAGACAGGCAGGTAGTACTGAGGAAGTGGGGAGGCTACAGAAGGATCTAGACAGGTTGGGAGAGTGGTCCAGGAAATGGCTGATGGAATTTAACGTGAGCAAGTGCGAGGTCTTGCACTTTGGCAAAAAGAATATAGGAATGGACTACTTTCTAAATGGTGAGAAACTTAATAAAGCCAAAGCACAAAGGGATCTGGGAGTGCTAGTCGAGGATTCTCTAAAGGTAAACATGCAGGTTGAGTCTGTGATTAAGAAAGCGAATGCAATGTTGTCTCTTATCTCAAGAGGGTTGGAATATAAAAGCAGAGATGTACTACTAAGACTTTATAAAGCTCTGGTTAGGCCCCATTTGGAGTACTGTGTCCAGTTTTGGTCCCCACACCTCAGGAAGGACATACTGGCACTGGAACGTGTCCAGCGGAGATTCACACGGATGATCCCTGGAATGACAGGTCTAGCATATGAGGAACGGCTGAGGATACTGGGATTGTATTCGTTGGAGTTTAGAAGATTAAGGGGAGATCTAATAGAGACGTACAAAATAATACATGGCTTTGAAAAGGTGGATGCTAGAAAATTGTTTCTGTTAGGCGAGGAGACTAGGACCCGTGGACACAGCCTTAGAATTAGAGGGGGTCATTTCAGAACGGAAATGCGGAGACATTTCTTCAGCCAGAGAGTGGTGGGCCTGTGGAATTCATTGCCACGGAGTGCAGTGGAAGCCGGGACGCTAAATGTCTTCAAGGCCGAGATTGATAGGTTCTTGTTGTCTAGAGGAATTAAGGGCTACGGGGAGAACGCTGGCAAGTGGAGCTGAAATGCGCATCAGCCATGATTGAATGGCGGAGTGGACTCGATGGGCCGAATGGCCTTACTTCCACTCCTATGTCTTATGGTCTTATGGTCTAAATCCTGTCTAACATATAGCCTGAAGAAGAGTAAGTCAAAACAGAATTATCCAAATGGAATATAAAATGAAGTTGAGCTCTTTTGAATCCTCTGCTAGATGTACTGACTAATAGTCCTGCTTGCCATCAAGCTTCAAGACGAATTTCACATTTGCACATTTCATGTTTAGCACATCTAAATTTTGTAAGGGCACCATTTTAAAGTTAAGTTTTGAAATTGTGTTCCGAAGCATAATTTCAAAGACCTAATCTTTTTTCTGACTTAATTCATTTAAATTTAGAGAATTCTGAGATGCCTAGGTAAAGTGGATAGGGAGAAGATGTAGGAGAGATTAGGACCTGAGGGCATAAGCCTCAAGATGAAGGGACACCCTTTATTACTGAGATGAGGAATTTCTTCAGCCAGAGGGTGATGAATCTGTGGAACTCATTGCCGCAGGAGGCTGCTGAGGCCAAGTCACAGAGTGTCTGAAAACAAAGATAGATAACTTCTTGTTTTGTAAGAGGATCAAAGATATGGGAAGAGAGCTGGAGAATGGGCTGAGAAACTTATCAGCCATGTTCAAATGGCAGAGCAGATTAGTCATGGACAAAAAAGTCTAATTCTGCACCTACATCTTATGTTATTGAGCAATAATGGCCTGGATGCTCATGCCCTGTTTTAAGGATTCCATCTTGTTCCATCTTGTCTAGTTCAATCCTCGATTTGTGTTTGAAGTGAACTCTGCAATTATGTGGTGTGGTAATGTATGGGTTTGCATTTTACTTCAAATACAATGTTGCAGTTCCCCTGAAACTCCTAATTTTTTTCAAAACATCAGCATGTTAAGTTGTGAATTGAAGTGATAGTTAAAGTTCCTGAGACTTTTTTTTTCTAATGTCTGATTGATTCCATGCATTTTGGCTAGTGTTAGGTCAGAACATGTTGATAAACCTCCAATTGGGGAGATGGTGGTGCAGTGATAATGTCACTGGACTAGAAATCCAGAAGTCTAGGCTGACGGTCGAGGGACATAGGAGAAAGTGAGGTCTGCAGATGCTGGAGATCAGAGTCGAGAGTGTGTTGCTGGAAAAGCACAGCAGGTCAGGCAGCATCTAAAAAGGAGGAGAATCAATATTTCGGGCCAGGGTCCTAATGAAGGGCTCTGCCCCCAAAACGTTGATTCTCCTGCTCATTTGATGCTACCTGGTCCAGCGACATAGTTTGAACACCGTTGTGTCTGACTTCAAATTTGAATTCAAAAAAATCTGGAATTAAAAATTAGGTCAATGTTAGCCTTGCAACAATTAGGAAAGCTGGCATCCTTACCTGGTCTGGCCTATGTGTGACTCAATTATGGTTGATTCTAACTGTTCCCTGAAATGACCCAACAACCCATTTAGCTCAAGGGTAATTAGGATGGACAACAAATGATGGCTTTGTAAATGATATCCAAGTCCCATGCAAGGATTATTTTAAAAATTGCTGATTCAACAGTCTCTGATGTGCAATATCTATGATGTGGAGGTGGATTGATCTGCAGGTGCCGCTGGAGTGCAAGCTGCAGCTTTATCCTGCACTAGGAATTGGTGAACTACTGTATACTGGAAGTCTTACATTTGTAGGTTTCATGTTGGCTTCCAGTATCTGTGGGTATCCGTTTTTGAGAATTTACAGGGGTGATATATTGGCACTTGACCTATGTATCAATCTTAGTCAATAATAAATGTCTTCTAATTGTCTGAGGACAAATCATTTAAATACAGGTAGTTCTCCTACAACACCAAAGTTGCATTCTTGCGAAACTTTGCTTAATAGAAAACTGTTTGATATAAGTAATGGGGCCCAATGGGAAAAGTCAGATTGGGGTAGACGAGCAAAAAGTATCACTTATGATCACTCAAAAATCATCCAAATGTCTAACACAAAACATAGCGCAGCCTGAATGCAGGTTTATTGACAAAACAAAAGTAAATTTAACACAGTACATTAAAAAAATATTGTTAATGCAGGTACAGACGGTCATTATAGTGCATACGGTAGACTCTCTCATTCCTGTTAAATAAGCTATAACACATATTCTCCCCTTATGTCTAAAATGCTTTACAATATCTAGCTTCTCTTCCAGTGTTATAGCCTTTCTTTTGTGTTCACCACCTGCAATATTATCACCAGGATGTTTTCTGCTAACATTCTTGCCCCTCCATTTTTGCAAAAAAATGGATAATCTAGGAGAAGTTTACATTTCACAGGAAGCTGCTCAATGTATCTCTCTCAGAAAGCAACTCTCTGTGCAGTACCTCTCATAGAAAGCTGCTCTATCAGCACTTGACATTGATGCGTGCACAGAATGGCATGACAACTGGCACTGACATCGGTGCATCACATAATGGCATGGAGACTTCAGCGCCAACATCAGTGCATGCACAGAACACAGCATGCAAAACAATGACTGCTGGAATCGCGCGACTGTGAACAGAAGTAAGTGTTCTCGAAAACATTGTTCCCTAATTTTTCAGTGACCATTATAATCAAATTGTGCTGCCAGAACATGTGTTCTCTGAGAACTACTGCTAGTTACAAATGATTTGGATGTTGTGATGACATTGATATTTGCCATGAGTTGATTGCGTGAAACATGTGTTTACCACTCTTTGTCTTGTTGTATACATAATCAAATTCTGCTTTCTCAAACACTTTATTTGTACACCTTTGGCAGGATACCAAATAGTAGTTAAGAGCTTGAAGATTCTCCCAATAGAGTCATAGAGATGTACAGCATGGAAACAAACCCTTCGGTCCAACCTGTCCATGCTGACCAGATATCCCAACCCAATCTAGTCCCACCTGCCAGCACCCAGCCCATATCCCTCCAAACTCTTCCTATTCATATACCCATCCAAATGCCTCTTAAATGTTGCAATTGTACCAGCCTCCACCATATTATCTGGCAGCTCATTCCATACCCGTACCACCCTCTGCGTGAAAAAGTTGCCCCTCAGGTCTCTTTTATATCTTTCCCCTTTCACCCTAAACCCATGCCCTCTAATTCTGGACTCCCTGATCCCAGGGAAAAGACTTTGTCTATTTATCCTATCCATGCCCCTCATAATTTTGTAAACCTCTATAAGGTCACCCCTCAGCCTCCGACGCTCCAGGGAAAACAGCCCCAGCCTGTTCAACCTCTCCCTATAGCTCAAATCCTCCAACCCTGGCAACATCCTTGTAAATCTTTTCTGAACCCTTTCAAGTTTCACAACACCTTTCCGATAGGAAGGAGACTAGAATTGCACTCAATGTTCCAACAGTTGCCCAACCGATGTCCTGTACAGCCGCAACATGACCTCCCAATTCCTGTACTCAATACCCTGACCAACAAAGGAAAGCATACCAAATGCCCTCTTCACTATCCTATCTACCTGTGACTCCACTTTCAAGGAGCTATGAACCTGCACTCCAAGGTCTCTTTGTTCAGCAACACTCCCTAGAATCTTACCATTAAGTCTATAAGTCCTGCTAAGATTTGCTTTCCCAAAATGCAGCATCTCACATTTATCTGAATTAAACTCCATCTGCCACTTCTCAGCCCATTGGCCCATCTGGTCCAGATCCTTGTGCAAGATCAGTTTGGATTTGGGCCACTGTATGTTTCAACTCTTTGTAGGTATATCAGCCTTTGCTCAAGTGCACTGCCTCTATCAATGCCATGCAAAATTATTGAAAGCTGGGCATTTACTTGTAGAAGGCCACAACTTCCAAATGTCTTGTGATGTTCAGATGTTCTAGTGTATCAACTGTGGAGGTTATACTCAAGACCTGTAAGCTTTGTCATCCTGTGAGGATTGTTTCTGTCTTACATTCATCTTTCAGGAGCTCTTTGATATTCTAAGTCTTTGTGTTGTCCAGTAAATATTTTAAATAAGATTCCTTGGGTGATTGCAGCCACTAACTCAACAATTCCATTTGCTAGCTTCCCATCCCATAAATCACACACTGAGCCAAATTCTCTGCATCTGCTCACTAAGCAGACTTCTTTCTAAATGACATAAATTCTAGTCAATGAATACAGAAGTTTAATCTAACTACAAATTGGTCTTCTAATGTAGTCTTTACCTTTTGGGGTCTTTTAGTTATTTGGTTGTTAATCCTGATGTGTTAAGTCTGTGTAGATGTCTGTTTCCAATTGTTAAGCAAATCTTAGCTTACTTTTCTGCACTGGACACACCTGAGTCTCAGACCTAAAGCTCTGAAGACAGTTTAAACATTTTAAGATCTGTTAGGAGGTCTCCTATGTCCCAATTTAAACTCAGGAATCTTATAAACATTCTGACAATATGCTTTTGACCTTCCCTTTGTGCAGTGAGTTTTTATATAGAATCCTGTCTGACCCAAAATACAGAATATCTACAGGTTTCCCTTCATCCACAATGCATCTTCAAAGAATTCCAATAAATAGGTTAACTACAATTTCTCTTTCACAAAATCGTGCTAATCTTCTTGATTACTTTGAATTTTTCCAAGTGCTCAATTATAACGTTCCTAAATATTGATTCTAACAGCTTCCCATATCAAAACATCAAGCTAATGGTTTCCTGTTCTCTGTCTCACCTTTCTTAAATACCACATACTCCTTAAAATCTATCACTTTGACGAAGCTTTTGATCATCTGTACTTATATTTCATGTGTCCTTATACCAAATATTGTTTGATGACTTTCATGAAAAGTGTATTTAGATGTGTTAAAACATTAAAGGTATATAAATGCAGGTTGTTGTATTGAAAAAAAAATGAGCAAGTATTTTGAGTAAGACTGGAGAAAAGAATGTGCAATATGTTCCACAGAAATCAGGCACTGTACTTTTCAATTCTACAAGTGATACCCTTTTTTTGATTGTAGATTTGCAAATTTGCAGATTGTTGCCTTTTATTACCTGATACTTAGAAAGTGTGAAATTTTGAATTGAAAGTAAATTGAAAGGGAGCCTTGAAGCCAATAAGATGACGTAAAATGTGATGATCTTAAATCTGTAAAGAGTTAGAGGAATACATATACACAGGCACTAGAGGGCACAGTTTTTCAGGTGAGACTGCGAAGTTGAAGGACCAACTCTGTACACCTTAAAAATGTCCAGGAAGACAAATTTCTTGTCATGCTTTAAATACAAGCAGATAAAAGAAATTTTGAAGAAGAAAACATAAGTGGTGGCTATTTATGGAACAAAAAAAGAGACAAGAAATACGCAGTTTCCAGACACCATCTGACAATGACATTGTTTTAGCTGTCAAACAAGAGGACAGCAGTATTTACCTGGGGTGTGAGAGGTGGTTGTGTGAGGTGGGGATGGGGGTGAATAATCCACTTAAACTAGGTGGCAGCATGAAAGAGAAGACCCAGAGGTGTTGAAGGGCAATATTTAAACAGAGAAAATTAAAGTTTTAACAGTAAACTCCATGATCAGATGCATGAATGGAATGTTTGGCAACATGATCATAACCCCAAATAATCTGCTGCCTTGCTGGAGTGAGGATCAGGAATGTCTATAAGTAGCTATACAAGCTTCTGGCATAAGACCTCTCTTACAGAAGTATTGTTTACACATTAATAGTGGCTATGGACCTGGATAATATTTTGACAGAAGAAGTGTAAATCAGCTCCACTGGCAACTGTGTCAAGCTGAATTGCTCAAAGATTAGTGCAGGAGAAATGGGCTCTAATTCGTGAGGCACTTGTGTCAGTACCGGGAAAGAGAGAACTGTTTCATCGGGACGGGCTTCATTTGAGTCATGCTGGGATCAATGTCTTGGCAAATCATACAACAAGGGTTGTAGATAAGGCTTTAATTTGACTAGTTGAGGGAAGGGCTCAATTGAAAGAATGTTTTAAATATCAAAAAGAAACAAGGGAGCAGAGGTGCAGGGTGGTAAAGAGGCAAACAATATCCATACTGTCAAACAGAGAGGTAGAAAATATACACAGAAGCATACAGCAGAAATCCGATGCAGAATAAGTTATAATGGTAAAAAAAAAATCAAAGCTTGAAGCTCCTATCTGAATGCACGCAGTATTCTAACAAAATAAATGAACATGACTTGATAGTTTCTACAGAGATGTGATTATAAAGTGACCAAGACTGGGGACTCAATAGTCATGTGTATTGAAAGTTCTGGAAGAATATGCAAAAAGGAAAAGGAGGGAGGGTAGCTTTGTTAATAAAGGAAGGTATCAGTCCAGTGATGAGAAGTGATGTATATGTAAAGATCATGATGTGGAATCAATTTTGGTGGAAATAAGGAATAACCAGAGAAAGAAGTCACAGATAAATGTCATCTGAAGGTCTGCAGAAAGTTGCTGTAGGAAAACATATAAATTCAGAAATAATATAAGAAGGACACTGCAATTTTCATGGGTGATTTTAATCTACATATTGACTATGAATCACATGGACAAGGATAGCATGGAAGACAAATTTTTAAAGTGCATTGGGATTGTTATTTAGAATAGTACATTGCTGAACCTAACTAGGAACCAGCTATTTCAGATCTAGTAATGTGCAATGAGGTAGGCTTAACAAGAGATTTCATGGTCATGGATCCTTTCAGATTGAGTGATCATAACATGGTAGAATTCCAAATTCAGTTTGTGAGAGAACAACTTGCACCTCAAATGGTGTCCTCAACTTAAATAAGGGCACTTCGAGAGGCATGATGAAAGAGTTGTCTAATGTGGGCTGGGAAATAGACTAAAAGGAAAGTCAGTAGATGAAGAGTGTCAGTTAAACAGATATTTCACATCACTCAGTAAAAAATCACTATGGTTAAAAAGAATGACACAATTAGGTGATTAACAAAGACAATCAGAGACAGTGTCCAGTTAAAAACTAAGGCATGCTAAGCAGCAAAAATGGTGGTTGGCCAGAGCATTGAGAATTTATTTTTAGGCATCAACAGTAAATGAATGAAAAGCTAGTATATGGAGAAAATTAATGATGCAAGTTGATTTGCAAGAAAGAAAAGTAACAGCAAGAGCTCTTTTATGGCTAAATAAAAAGAGACAAGCCAATGTTACACCTTGCTGGTATACTTTTTTTTAGAAGTATGCAGATTTCCCCAAATTACCTGTGCTTTAGATTCAGGTTAACACAACACAAGGATTATGTCTTTGTACTTAACAAGAATTACTACTTATTACAAGAAAATAATCTCTAGCTATAGGTAAACAATTATGAACTGTCAGCATTGAACTCTACTAGTTAAAACTCTAATTCACTTTTAAACTCCCCCTTATTACACCAAAAGGCACACATTCAAGCATGTTAGCCTCGGAGCCACCCACAAATACAGATAATATCTCATTACATGATAATCAGTGTGGAATCTGAAGATTTCTATTAGCAACACTACTCCCAAAAAGGGAAGCATCTGATAACCCAGAGGACGTCAAGGAAAACAAATATTGCCAAGTGCTGAGATCAATGAAACTCAGAAAACTCTGTGGCAACATTCTACATTGAAGAATATGATAAAGGATGACATGGAAACCATAAGATATCCACTGGGACAGAAAACATATATAACCCTAAGGAAAAGGTAGAAACTGCATTCTGAGATTGATCCTGAGTCGAGTTCAACCAAAATGTAGTCAGGGCATTGTAATACGTTGGAAGCAAAACTAAAAATCTCTGGATTAAAGGGGAAACTTTGTATAGTATAGTTATTCAAACTGAAAGGGCAAAAAGTTTGAAAATAAATTGCAGTTCAGAATGAGTAGTAATGCCTTCGTGAATGGATAGCATAATCCACAGCTGACAGGGCCAAGAAAAAAATTTGCATATCCTAGGAGCAGAGAGCCATGGAAATCATGTTCCCAATCATTTGATCTGGATAAGTACTGGGAAATTAAAAGATGTGAGCGATTTTGGTTTCACATGAAAATTATGTTAAGAGATGCCATTAATGCCATGGAATGGTGGGAAATCTTCCATTACATACAGTCATGGAGACATAGAGTCATAGAGTCTTACAGCATGGAGACAGGCCCTTTGGTCCAAACCAGTCCATGCTGACCAAAATATCCATCCTTACTAACCCCATTTCCCTGCACTTGGCCCATATTCTTCTAAACCTTTCCGATCCATGTATTTATCCCAATGCCTTTCAAATGTTGTTAATGTACCCACCTTAACTACTTCCGCTGGTAGCTTATTCTATATGCGTACCACCCTCTATGTAAAAAGGTTACCCCTCAGGTTCCCTTTTAGTCTTTCCCCTCTAACCTTAAACTGAGTCCTTTAGTCCTTGATTCCACAACCCTAGGATAAAGACTGAGCATATTCACCCTATCCATACTTCTCATGATCTTATACGATATAAGATATCCCTTCAGTCACCTACACTCCAAAGAGAAAGGGCAGAGCTTGTCCAACCTCCTCCTATAACACAGACCATTGAGTCCTGGTAACATCCTTGTAAATTTTTTCTGCACTCTTTCCAGTTCAATAACATCCTTCCTATAGCAAAGTGACCAAAACTGAACACAATACTCCAAGTGCAGCCTCACCAACATCCTGTACAACTGCAACATAACTTCCCAACTTCTATACTCTTTACTCTGACTGATGAAGGCTAGTGTGCCAAAAGTCTTCTTCACTGCCCTGTCTACCTGTGACTCCACTTTCAGAGAACCACACACCTGAACTCCAAGGTCCCTCTGTTCTGCTACACTCGTTAAGGCCCTACCATTCACCATGAAACCCCTGCTTTGATTTGACTTTCCAAAATGCAAGACCTTACACATTTCTATATTAAACATCTACAAAGGGCAGCAATGCTTAATTATAGCTGCAAAAGAGCTTACTCTTATAAGCTGTATACAATTCCAGACATTTAATAAACCATATCCTGGATGTTTTGCAAAAATATGCTTGATTGATAAATTATCTGTAAATACATTAGATATAGTTTAAGTCAAACATTACACAATATACAATAAATAATCACAAGAGCATTTCACGCAAAGGTACCTCCAGCCATATGTCAAATCAGAACGTTTCCTAAATATGACAACAAAAGATTTATGTTCCAATACAGGCTGTAAGGAATTTTATAAGTTAACAGACCATGGCAAAAAGGCCTTCGAGGGTGGCCTTTCAAAACTGTGTCTTGATATCTGCCTCAAGCTTTAACATGTCTCTCAGCATGTGGTTCAGGACCTTGGAATGTGGCAATCTGCAACACTGGTTGGAGGACTCTTTACACTGGAATGTTAACAGTTTTTTTATAGAATGCCTTTCACCAAATTGATGTCCTCATGGTGCAGTTGATATTTGTCTTGGTGCATGTCCCAGGTAATAGCCTGCAGAGTTCGGTGTCATGGGTCTGCTTGGGACAAACTTCAACAAAAACTACTGCATCTCTCTTCAAACCTTCTTAGCAAAGACACATTCCAGAAGGAGATGTGCAATGGTCTCTTGACCACCATCTGGGTAAAGTGTGCAGTGGCAGAGAGAGTTTGGACATACATGAAAGATCCGGCAGGTAGCGTTTTCCCCACTATCAATCAAGCTACATCTTGGTGCTTGTTGGAAAGTTCTGACAATGAAGTGTTCTGCCAAATAACTTTGACAGTCTGCTCAGGGAATCATCTGAAAGGATCAATGTTCTTCTTTCCCTGTGGGATCTTTAGGATATCAGGTGCTGACCATTCCTGACGGACTTGTGGTCAAATGTTTTCTTTCCATAAGGGGCACGTGGTACAGTACAGTCCAGCCACTTGAACCATATCTACAGCATCATGCCCAGACCCATCCTTCACAATCTCAAAGGGAGACAGAACCTCAGGACATTAGTGACACTTGGTTTTTGCATTCGAGAATCTATGCACAACTTTATGCAACCACATACAAAGGCAGCCATCAGGATGAGGCAACATTGAGTACACTCCTCACCTCACACTTTACCCAGAGGTTTGCACATGGTATCTTGTGGACACAATTCAACTTTAACCTTCAGATCAACTTGAAGATGGTCAGGGAAAAGGCCAGACCTGCGCCACATACCCCAACACCAAGTATACCTCACACCTGATGATAAACTTTTTCAAAGTTTGGGAGAAGATTTGTAGCTCGGGTGCTCATTGTTGTGGTTGTGTTCACCGAGCTGGGAATTTGTGTTGCAGACGTTTCGTCCCCTGTCTAGGTGACATCCTCAGTGCTTGGGAGACTCCTGTGAAGCGCTTCTGTGATGTTTCCTCCGCATTTATCGTGATTTGTACCTGCCGCTTCCGGTTGTCAGTTCCAGCTGTCTGCTTCAGTGGTCGGTATATTGGGTCCAGGTCAATGTGCTGGTCAACCTGGACCCAATATACTGGCCACTGCAGCGAACAGCTGGAACTGACAACCGGAAGTGGCAGAGACAAACCACTATAAATGCCGGAGGAAACATCACAGAAGCGCTTCACAGGAGGCTCCCAAGCACTGAGGATGTCACCTAGACAGGGGACGACACGTCAGCAATGCAAATTCCCAGCTCGGCGAACAGAACCACAACGATAATGTTTTTATCCACAATTGAAAGGGAATGGTGCTGCCACATGCCCAATTTCTGCATTACCATGGCAATATGCTCCTCCTGGGTTTTACTGCATGCTCTGGTCCCTTGAACCAAATGCCCAGCATCTGAGTGGTGGAAGGGGTAAGGGATTGGTTGACTCAGGTCCCAAAGAACATGGCCTGACTCTTGCCTTAATTGACCTTGGCCCCTGAGCTCAGTTTAAACCAGTCATAGCTACTCATGTTTCTGCGCACTGACAGTGGATCTGGGCAGAAAATTTCACTGTGATCCATACACAGGGACCTTGACATCCACTCCGCTGTGGTCTGTGATATTCAGTCCTCTTAAGCTCACATTCTTTCTAATGGACTTGGCAGTAGGTTCTATGTATCACACGAAGAAGGCTGGAGAGAGAGAGAGGGAGCAATTTTATTTGGCTCCAGATTTAATCAGGAAACTTTCTGATTCCCACCCATTGATTGAGACTGTGCTGCTGATATTTGTCTCCAACAGTCAGGATCCAATTGAAGACTCCCTCCTCATAGCCCATTTTGGAGAGCACATCCCTCATGTAGGTGTGTGATACTCTATCAAAGATCTTCGTCTGGTCCAGGCAGATATTCATCCCACTGTCCTGCATGTAGCAATCGTACCATTGAGTTGTTCAAGCCTCTCAGAGACTCTCCAGCCCAGTACAGCACAGGTCTGTTCAGGGTAAATCATTGATCCTAGAGCAGACCTGACCTGGTTGGCAAGGACCCTGAATGGAATTTTGTCATCTAAATTCAGCAGTGTGATTAGTTGCCAATTCCAAATTTCCTCCCCCTCCCTGTTCCTCCCTTAGAGTGATAATGCTCTTCTTCATGGATTCACATGTTAAAAGCTAATAGCATCCTCTTGTACACCTCCTAGCCCACGAAATCCCATAGGGTCATACAACTCAGCTAGTAAGGACTCACAAGCGTCCGTCAGCTCATCCAGAGACATGGACTTGTCCAGATTTTCCCACATATTGTTGTCTAAGACCTCCATGATAAAGGTCAGGAACAACTGGAGGCTATGCTGTCTGTGGGCTATCTGGCATAAAAGAATTTACTGATCCTCAAAATGTCAGATTGAGTTGATGTTACCAAGGCAGCTTCTGGAAGAAGAAATGTGAGCACATCTCAATTGGCTCCACAGCGACGACCCTGTACTCTGAGGCAAATAACAAAACGTGTTGGCTCTTCACCTGTTGGGAGATTAATCTCCAATGCCTGCAGCAGGAGCAGGTTTTGCACATTTTCTGGATTCAGGATAATGCCACACATCTCTCTTTCTCTGTCTCTCTCATTCTGATTATCTTTGATGTTTGCCTTGATTTCTCCCCAATCGTGCTCTTGTGACTCAAAAAGAGGTTTCACAATTCTCCAACTTTTGTCACCACCATTTGAATTTCTCAATGTTTCCTGGGGTCATCAGTTTCACATTCAGCTCCCACATTCCCCTTCCAACCCCTGGTCCTGCTGTAGGTGACTGTCGGCTAGAAGGAGGCAGTGGTCAGAGAAGAACACTGGCTTGACATTGGTGGATCTGACTGAGAATGCTAAGGACAGACCAAAAAAATCCATCCTGGAGCAGATCACCCTGTCTTTCTGTGGCCAGGTGTATCTACGCTACATTCGATTCGCAGGGCTGCTGAATATGTTGTATGGCTTGACATCTTCTACTGTTTCCAACAGGAGTCTGGTCCAGTTTGCTGTTAGCCCCTCCAAATCATCCAGCCACATTGGTGATGCAATTGAAATCACCACCCAGAATCACCTGCCTGAACATCAGTAGCAGCAATGGGAGCTGGAGATGGACGGCCAGCTGTTCACCCTTTTCAGCCGGAGCCTACACGTTAATTAGTCTTAGAGGAGTTTTTTTTACGTAACACCTGCTGTGAGGAGGGACCTATTAACCATCTCCTCCTTAACTTTGAGATGGTGAAGTTTCTTCAGCGTTGGAGAAGACTCTGGCCAATTGAGTGGTAATTGTTATGTCCATGAGATGACCAACTTGACCATTCACTGTAGTTGCTAAGGTGCAGTAGCCCACACTCCTGCAGAAACATCAAGGCAGCTTTGACAGTATCCAGTAAACCAACGCAAAAATGAATCACGTAGTTAATGCTACACACATTCATAATGGCAATTTCTTTGCCCACATTTTGTTTACTCTATAAGACTCTATTCATTAGACCAGAAGTTGGCTATGTTGTGCACACTAGATAAGATAAGTCCCTAAAAACTCACACATTTAGAAGATAGTGATAGCAACACAGACAACAAGATTTTATAATTTTACTTCCAACTTGTTTATCACTCTGGGCAACTTACTGTCATTTATATTTGTGCATCTGAAAGTGAACCACAGAAAAAGAGTTATTTGGTAATAGTGTTAACCATTTCAGGAGAAGAACATTGTTCATTGAGACCACCAATTCACTAAAAATCATTGGTGCCTTTTGTGGGGGTAGAAATGCGTCAATCTCAAACCTCCTAAATTTTCATGGTAGTTTTCCTGAAATGCTTTTAGTTTATTGTTTCCCTGTAAAATTATTTTTTTTCCATTTCCTTTGGATATTTTCTATATATGCTTTGTTATTTAAATGCTATTCCCATGACAATTTCTTCTATCCACACCCTTTAAAATGTATGCACTGTTTTCCATTCTGTATTTTTATATGCCAATTTATAAACTTCTGATTAGATCAGATTTTCACCTACTTCATTGTATTAGCAAGGGAAGACTACAGCCCATGAGGAATTCCATAAAGTTCCAAGACAACAGAATGCCATCCGTGTATGCTGTAAGTTTCTATTTCTAAAAGACTCCCAACATTTGGCTTGTCATCATCTACAAAGAAGCTGAAGTAACACCACATTGAAGCAGAAGGCTGTGGTAGTGTTCATCCTCGATTTCTCTGACATTTTTTAATCAAATGGGTATACTTGCTCATTGGATTACTTATTCATTGAAGCATGCACTGGCCAAAGTTTATATGTCATTTATCCAACAGTAACCCACATGTGAAAAGTTGCCATCACGACTCCATTGCAAACATAGACTTTGCATATATTTGCCAAGGATTAAGGTAGAGATCTGAGATAGAAGCAGAGTGCTTCCGCCTCTGTTACTTGTACTAACAGTGCAAAGTCCCAACAAAATTGATCTATCTTCAGAGCTATGAAGTATGAATTGAAAACGTGTTCACTGGGTGATGCACAGAGCTCAAGTGTGCAGATGGTGGCAGCAGAAGTTTGCTTGTCAGAGAACTGGAGCTTTTAGCAACTTGTCTTTAATTGTCACAGACACACTTCCTGTTTTAATTTCAGATTTCAGTACAGTTTTGATGAGAGTTTTTAATTCGTTTAATCAACTGGATGTATTTTTGGTTGCTCAGCAAGTTCATTTTCTTTCCATATCTTTAATAAGAGGAAGTTAATTTGAAGTGAAACTTAATCATCTTGGGAAAGATCAGGTGGTTCATTTCCAATTAAAGCTTCAACTTACATTTAATTGCATGTTGTAACTTTCTGTCAGATCAATTATGTCACAATTTACGCAGAAGATAGTGGGCATCCATTCAAACAGGATAAGCAGCTTAGCACTCCCACCCTAACTGGGAAATCAAATTATAGTTTTGTGTAAAACCAAAGTACCATGAAGAGAATTGTATGACACTACAAACAGAGTCAGACAAAATGGCCTTTACTAAATTACTCAGGAAGTTAGACAATCTTTAGTCATTAGGGTCTAAATTTTCTGCTTTAGACTTGATATCCCTATTTCCAGTCCAGATCAGACTAAACATCACCCCCCAAACTTTGGATAAACTTTGAGGCCAGAAGCCTAGTTGTCAAGCAGCCTAGCCTAGTTCAAAAATCTGGTATTACAGTAATGACATGGCTGAGGTACCAACCATTTTTGATTGGAGTAGAGTTCTGTTATCAATTCTATTTCACTATGCTAGTCTAAGGGCTTTCAAATAATGAAGGATAAATACCAAATATGTCTCAGCAGAAGATGCCCTTGTTTTAGATAAAAGAATGGAGTTGTACTAGATTACATTAATTCTTTACTACCTACGACTAGCTCCAAGATGGCCCATATGCCTGATGTTCCACCCAGTGGCTGTACTATATATCAGAGTAGGCAGAGATTCAACTTTGCTTAGATCAACTGTATTCATTATCGTATAGAACAGAATCCACAGAGCTTGCAGTGGAGAGATTTAGTGCTGGAGTCACATTCCTTTTTTTAGCAGTAAATACCATAGTCTGTTGGTCAAATGTCGAGAGTCAATCTGTCAGATACTGAAAGAAGGTAAGTACAAAAGGTAGGTGAGATGTAGAGTGACTGGTGGGTAAGGGCCTAAAGTATACGTGAGTAAGGGAATAGGATGCCAGGTGAGTGTAGGTAAGGAGTGGGAATAAGGGCAGATTGTGGCATTCCAGTTAGGTCAGGGGGTACAGCACCAGATGTGTGAGGAAGTAGCACATTAGGTGGGCGTGTAGGGTAGCAGGTGGGTGCAGGGTCTGCAAGAGTTTAGGTTTGAGGTGTTAGGGAGCCAGGTGGGTGAGGATATGATGCAGTCATTGCAGTAGATGCAAAGTATGGCCCAAATGGATGAGGGATATGCTGCCAAGTGGGGGGGTTTTGGCAGACTAGGTGGGTAAGTGTCGGTGGATTGGGGTGGGGGGGCTACCAGGAGGGGGAATTAGGTACCAGCTGGGTGAGAGGTAAGATGGAATGGATGAGGAAGTACAGGTAGTTCTGGGATAACGCGCATTTCGGCAGAGCAAGTTGGCTACAAAGTCGCTGAAGAATTAGGGAATGGTATTTTGGAGAATTCTTATCTCTGTTGGCAATAGTGCAATTCCAGTGGAGATCGGTTCGTGTGTTTTGTTCTGTGTATGCACCAAAGTGCGCGTTGAAATCTCCGCGCTGTTCTGCATACATATGCACCGGTGTTTTTGCCATTCTGTGAATGCCCCAGTGTCTGCGCATGTACAATGTCAGTTCCGATTTTCATGGTGTACTGTGCATACACAACATCAGCGCTGAGGTCTCTGTGCTGTTCTGTGCAGCACCGATATCAGCTAACAACAGAGCAGCTTTTTGTGAGAAGTACTGTACAAAGAGCAGCTTTTTTACAGTTTTTAAATGTACTGTGTTAAATTTACTTTTGTTTGTTAATAAATATTTCAACCTTCATTCAGGTTGTGCTATACTTTGCATTAGACTTTTGAGTGTTTTTTGAGTGTGTGAGTGAGTGATATGTTTTGCTGCTCTGCCCCAACCCTACTTTTCCCATAGGCTCCATTGTTTATATTAAGTAATTTTCTATCAAGCGAGGTTTTGCTGGAACACAACTATGGCATTATAGGAGAACTATCTGTAGGTTGATGGGGTGTTGTGCTTTAGGAAGGTAAAAGGAGGTTGGCAATAGATGAATCAGGAAGGTACTGATGTCAGAGCCATATTGTGGTAGTATAGCAAATGGAATGCAATGACCATAAAGTGACATCATGGTGAACTGATAACTATGCGATCCTTGTTCCTTGCCCAGGCCCTTAGGCCTCACATATCTCATATTCCACTGCATGTAAATGCCACTTCATTGTTGTGCTAATAAGTCAGTACAGTGTACAAGACAGAGTTGAGGTGGGATGTGTGAACAAGGATTAAATATAAGTAGACCATCACTTTCAATAATTTCACTCCCATCTTCTGCCACATACTCAGCAAAGGCCAGCACAGTAATTAGCACACGTGTCTTCTAGAGTGTTGTGGTATGTCACAGAAACAAGTGAAGTATGGATCAAAAATGAGGAGAGTGTGTCAGAGCAGTGAACCACTATTAGTTTTCTGTATACCAATAGTAACCCTTAGAATGTTGCTGCTAATAACTGATGTGATCTTCATCCGTTACTCACTGTACAATGTCCCCAACTGACTTGTGTTCACTTATTTCAAGGACTCTGAATGTGTTCCTACAGCTCTGAGGGACCCAATTTGAGGGTCAGTGAGTATGTGCTAGGAAATAGTTTGACTCTTCCTCAAAGCACAAATGGATTATTACCATGTATGATTTTTTAAAACAAAATCATTTTCTTCAGCCATTTTAATATTGTGTCACCTTTCAATTGTTCATATTGTGTCACATACTTGTTATGGTGATTGAATAAACTGTTCAGAAACTATACCTTTTGACAGTAAAAATGTCCTTTTAGAGACAGAAAGAGCGAGAGAGGTAGAGAAAGAGATCTCCAGTTCCAGTTACAAGTCTCAGAGCTAAAAGCAGCTCCCCAAAAAGACAGTTGGATTGTGCATTCAAATGTCTAAGTTCCTTGTTTTCAAGCTGAATAATTGCAGGTGATAACGTTTGTCTCCAATATATTAAATGTATCATGGAAAATCATAAAAATAAGAGATACGTGTTTGTTCATGCCCAAATCATTTGTCACTTTTGATAAAATTGTCAATTTATGTTTGAGTTAGTTTTTCTTTGTTGGTCGTTTCATGATGTTTATTTGAAATTGTGGTCAGATGATATTGTGGTCTTTTTTATGACAGTATGTTTTCCCATTTTGAAACCATTTAAGTTCAACCCAGGTGTTAAAAGCAAATCACAAGTGAATCTAAGCATGAAACATTGAGGAAAAGCACAACACAGAAGGGAGAGTCCAGAGTTTTTGAATATTGCACTGCAGTAAGGGAATCGATCCCCTTGACCACTTCAGATTAGCCCCTTTGTGACCTGTAAGAATGAGGGAAGTGTGGCAATGGGTCTCATTGAAATCTATTTGGATCATATGCTTGCCATGACAAAACAACAGGTAGTCCATGCAAACAAACTGTAACCTGTGGGTGTGATGTATACAGAAGAGTTAAGTTCACGAGGGTGTGATGGAGAATAGGAATGATAGCTATGAGGCTGGATTGATAAAAGTTGTTGGTATTTGGGTCATGGAGTTTTAGGAATTAAGCAGTGTCTAAGGATACTAGTAATACAATTGATAGAATATTGATTCTGCAGATACATTCACTCACATGAAGTCTTGAGGCTCTGCATCTTAGTCCTCAATGTTTTGATCCTGTTCTCTATGACTACCTGAATATATGTTGACAGGATCTTGCCAATATGAGCATTTCTTTTCCTTTCCAGCTCCTCTACCAAGACCTGCAGTGTAGCTTTTAAAACTCTGGAATCTCTCTCTATGTCATACTATTCCTCAATGTTTCATGCTTAGATTCACTTTCTGCATGACTGCTAGGCATATCCTAAGCACAATGGAATTTTTTTATATGAGATGAAGGCTAACTTTAACTGCTCACAAGATTGGACCCTTGCTGATGTATCCAATTTATAACAATAATGGCAAAAGGTGGACGATCAATTTTCAACTTCCATTTTTACTTGGTATGAACTTGAATGGTTTCAAAAAGGGAAAAAATGCTGACATAAGAATGGTCACAGTTTGAAACAAACACCATGAGACCATCAATAAAGAAATGCTCATCCAAACATGAATTCATAATTTTATCAAAAGAGACTGAAATGAATTGGGCATGAAGAAACCTGTCCCTCTTATTTTTATGACTTTCTGTGATATGATTAACATATTGGATATTAAAGTTATCATATGCAGTTATTCAGTTAAACCAGACTTTGGGATGCACAATTCAACTGTTTTTCAGGGAGCTGCTTTTAGCCCTGAAACTTGTAACTAGAACTGCAGATGTCTATCTCTCACTCTCAGCCTCTCAAGAACATGTCTGCTGTTGATCCAGAGATCCCTGACCAACTCTGGTCAAAGGTGAAATGCTAATATCTGAAGAACCCCTTCAGGATTTTAAACTACATATTCTTTTATCTTCCTTTTAGAACTGAATGCTATCCTTGTTTAAACATTGTTCTTGTGCTTGCATTTTTGTGTGTTTGATGGTGTGTCTTTATTATTTTTCTCAGGTAAGCAAGTAATGAAGTTGCTCTTAACAGCTGTCATAGGGCAGCCATGATTTGGAGATGCCGGTGTTGGACTGGGTTGTACAAAATTAAAAATCATACAACACCAGGTTATAGTCCAACAGATTTTGAATTTAGGTTTGTTCGCCGAGCTGGAAGATTCATTTTCAGACGTTTCATCACCATCCTAGATAACATCTTCAGTGAGGCTCCGGATGAAGGCTTCATCTGGAGGCTCACCAAAGATGTTACCCAGTATGGTGATGAAACGTCTGAAAATCAACCTTCCAGCTCAGCGAGCAAACCTATATCCAGAACCTCAACCTGAGTTACAAATCTTCTCATAACTCTCAAACAGGTTTATTTGGAAGCACTAGCTTTCGGAGCACTTTCAAATAAACCTGTTGGACTATAAGCTGGTATTATGTGATTTTTTAACATCACAGGGAATACATTAGAAATCATGATTAAGGATGTGATAGAAGAGCAGTTCGTAAAATTCCAGGAAATCAAGCAGAATCAACATGTTGTGTGAAAGGGAATTCATGTTTAACCAATTTTCTTTGAAGAAACAACATGTGCTGTGGATAAAGGGGAATTGGTGAAAGTGCTGTACTGGATTTCAATCAGGTATTTGATAAGGTGCCACACCAAAGATTATTGTAAAAAATAAAAGCTCATGGTTTGAGGTTAACATGCTGACATGGATAGAAGAGTAGTTATCTATCAAGGAACCGAATAAGATGGATAATTTTCTGTTTGCAAGATGTACAGCATGCTATGCCACAGGGATCAATGCTGGGCCCTCAACATTTTAACAGTAACACAAATAATCTGGATGAAGGTACTAAAGATATTGTTACTAAATTTGCTGATGATAAAAAGAAAGACTAAGTAAACTGCAAAGATAACCTAAGGAGGCTACAACATGAAATGGAGAAGTTAAATGTGTGGACAAAAATCTGACAAATGGAGTATGATATGAAACTGAAATTGTCGATTTCTGCAGGAGGAATAAAAAAAGTGGTTTATGTAAATAGTGTGATTGAGGGGCTCTGATATGCAGAGGGATCGTAATGTTTTTGTGCATGAATTACAGAAGGTTCGTCTATGGGTACAATAAATGAGAAGCAAGTAGAACGTCATCATTTGTTGCAACAGCATTAGAAAACAAAGGTAGAGTTCATGCTTCAGTTATTCAGGGTGTTAGTGAAATCACTTCTGGAGTCTGTGTTCAGTACTGGTGTCCTTACTTAAGGAGGGATGTAAATGCATTGGAAACAATTTAGAGAAGTAATACTAGGATAACTGGAATGAGGTGAAAAGGTTGGACAGGCTAGGCTTGAATTTGTGGAAATTCAGAATAGCAAGAGCCAACCTGATTGAAATGTAAAATCGTTAAGGATCTTGAAAGGGTGGATGTGAAAAGGAATTGTGACAGGGTGGTGTGGAAAGGATGTTTCCTTTTATGAGAAAATCTAGAACTAAGGGTCACTGGTTAGAAATATGGGATTGCCTGTTTAAGTCAGAGAGGAAGAGAATTTTTTTTCTATCAGCCCAAGAAAAACAGTGAAATTTCACAGCTGACCTTGAAGAAACCTCATTATCAGAACCTGATCAGCTAAGTGTTTATTTTTAAGACTTATAAAACTTATAAATCTTAATGTTATATTTTGCAAATCTATAACAGTGAGCAGGGTGAGGGTTTTTAAAATATTTTGTTGAGATCTGTTTCTTGATTAAATTTTATTTTAATGTAAAACATTACTTATTATGTTAGCTTAGGTTAATGCCAGAGACTGTGCTATTTTCTGGGTCTACAGATTGAATAAGGGCCAGACATGGCCTTTAGTAGAGTTATGTGCTTTTCCTGTTGGATATGGGAGATAAGGGAGAATTTTAGTGTTCCTGATTATTGTGTCTGTATGAAATGTGTTTGATTGCAAATCCTATTGGATCACATGGATTGTTTGGAGCCACAGTTAGAGGCAAATAGGAATTTACAGGAGCCGGGGGTGTGATGGATGCCAGTTTCAGGAAGTTAGAAAAACCGTAAAACAGGTAGGTAGATGGGTTACCTCTAGGAAAGGTGATAGAGATAGCCAGGTAGTGCATGAGCCTTTTTGGCTATCCCCATCTCCATCAAGTATGTTGTTTTGGAAGATGTAGGGGTGATGGACTCTCAGGCGAATATAACACTGACAGCCAGGTTTCTGGTATCGTGACTGGCTCCAATGTAATAAAGGTTTATCAGGTTCCAAGTGATCAATTGTGATTCTCCCATCTGGGGTACAGATAGCCGTTTCTGTGGCCGACAGTGAGACAACAGAATGGTGTATTGCCTCACTGGTGCTGGGGTCAAGGATGATTTGGAGCGGATGCAGAATATTCTCAAAGGGGAGAGTGACCAGAAGGAGGTCATTGTACACGTTGGTACCAAAGACATAGGAAGAGAAAGGAACAAGGTTCTGAAGAGAGAATATAGGAAATTAGGCAAGAGGTTAAAATGTAAGTCCTTAGGGTAAGATTTGGATTACTCCCAGTGCCATGTGCTAGTGAGAGTAGGAATAAGAGGATAGAGCAGATGAATGCAAGGTTGAGGAGCTGGAGCTGTGGACAGGGATTAATAGTTCGGGATAATTGGAATCTCCTCTGGGGTTTAAGTAATTTGAAGGATGGGTTGCACCTGAATTGGAAGGGGATCAATATCCTGCCGGAAAGTTTTGCTCATGCTACTCAAAAGGCTTTTAAAATAGTAAGGAAGGTTGTTGGGGGGGAGGGGAAGTTGGAGCCCAAAGAGATACTCAGAAAAGAGATAAGTCTGAAGTTGGTACAGTTGAGAAGAGGAGCAAGTCAAATAAGTCAAGAGCGAGGCAGAGAAGACTGATAAAATAACTTGCATTTATTTCAATGCAAGAGGCCTGTTAGATCTCAGATTTTCCAATAATGGTCTGAATCTGGTGAGGTAACCGTTATTGCCATTTACAGCTTCATTTCTCAGAGCAATAAGACACACACAGAGCTTCAAATGTCTTAATTTATATCGTTTAAACTTAGAGCGCACACCCCCCCATCCCCTTTGATGATGATTGGTCAGCAGCACCAGGTTATCCCTTCGTAATTGGATCTCTGGAACAGCATCTTATACAGTTCAAGCTTGCTTCAGAAATTTACTTGGTGTATACGGTTTAACTGTTGATAGTCCTAACCTGAAGGAAATACTGCCACACTCAGCAATTTCAATTAAGCTAATCATATCACTGAATGACAAAGAAATGGACAGGCTTGTGATCCATCCCCCAGCCCTTCACAATGATTTCCCAGACTTTCTTATCTTCTTCTTGAAACTTTTTACAAGGGATACATGTTCAAGTAACTTTTGCCAGCTACACCGTGTTAACTGCCAATTAATTGGATACTTGCCGATCACCTCAGGACCTTATTCATTTCTCACTGCAATGTTATTGGTGTGGACTACATTTACTGTGTGAAATTGGTTTGAATCTTGTCCTTTAATGCTTTCAGTGTTTTTTTTTGCACTCAGGTGAATCGATAACTACTTTTGGATCTATACCTATGATTATTTGAAGGATATTAAGTAAATCCTACTCTTAATATTGTAACAGATTGATTAAATAAGCCGAGAGAGACAACTAATTAATGTGAAATATTCTTATTGATGTCTTATGTGTAAGTAACTGCAGCTGCACATCCAGTAACCTTGAGTCTACAGAGCTACTATTATTCTACTTGTGAAGACTGCATTAAGCAACTAGTTTCCCAAGTTGTCTAATTACTGTCAGCCTTGTTCGGTTGCATTAGCCATGGGCAGCCTTCAGCCATTTTGTGCTTGCTGAGTCATGGGCAGGAGAAAGTGAGGACTGCAGATGCTGGAGATCAGAGCTGAACAATGTGTTGCTGGAAAAGTGCAGCAGGTCAGGCAGCATCCAAGGAGCAGGAGAGTCGACGTTTCGGGAAGAAGGGCTTATGCCCGAAACTTCGATTCTCCTGCTCCTTGGTTGGTCCCTGACCTGCTGAGTCATGGCCTGATAGGTAAGGCAGATAACCTCAGGGCATGTTTGGGAACATGGGACTGAGATATCAGAGCTATTACAGAAAAATAGCTCAAAATAGACAAAACTGGCATGCTTAATGTTCCAGGGTATAGATGCTAAAGGATAGACAAGGGGGAAAGAGAGGAGGGGCAGGATGGTGTTTTTGGTTAAGGAAAGCATAATGGTTGTGCTCAAGGAGAATATTCCTGGGAGTACGTCCAGTGAAGCTTTTTGGGTGGAACTGAGAAATAACAAAGGGATGATAACCTTATTAGAATTGTACTATAGGCACTCCAATAGTACTAGAAAATTGAGAAATAGATTAGATTAGATTCCCTACAGTATGGAAACAGGCCGTTTGGCCCAACAAGTCCACACCAACCCTCTGAAGAGTAACCCACCCAGACCCATTCCCCGATCCTATACTTACCCCTGACTATGGGCAATTTAGCATGGCCAATTCACTTAACCTGCACATCTTTGGATTGTGGGAGGAAACCAGAGCACCCAGACACAGGGAGAATGTACAAACTGCACACAGACAGTCACTGAGGCAGGAATTGAACCCAGGTCCCTAGCACTGTGAGGCAGCAGTGCTAACCACGGAGCCACCGTGCCACCCTAATTTGTACAGTGATCTAAGATATCTATAAAAATAATAGGGTTAAAATGGTGGGGGATTTTACCTTTTCAAACATAGACTGGGACTGCCATAATGTTAATGGCATGGATGGAGAGGAATTTGTTAAGTGTGTATGAGAAGTTTGTTTTAATTCAGTATATGGATGTACGTACTAGAGCAGGAGCAAAACTTAACCTTTCTTGGGAAAGAAAGCAGACAAGTAACTGAGGTATCAGTGGGGGAGCGCTTGGAGCCAGTGGTTATAATTCTATTAGTTTTAAAATAGTGATGGAAAAGGATAGACCTGATTTAACAGTTAAAGTTATCAGTTGGAGTAAAGCAATTATTGATGGAATGAGACAAAGGTTGATTGGGAAAGGCTATTCACAGGTAAAGGGATGGGTGGAAAGTGGGACGCCTTCAAAAATACGATAAGGAGAGTCCAGAGACAGTATGTTTGCGTGAAGGGCAAGGCTGGTTGGTGAAGGAAATGCTGCATATCAAGAAAATTGAGGCTGTGGTCAGGACAAAGAAGGAGGCATATGTCATGTATATATCTGTTAGGGTGAAAGGAAAGTCTGGTAGGTATAGAGAATGCTGGATGACAAAAGAAATTGAGTTTGGTTAGGAAAAAGAAGGAAGCATATGTCAGGTATAGATAGGTAGATTGAGTGACTCCTTAGAAGACTATAATGGCAGTAGGAGTATACTTAAAAGGGAAATCAGGAGGGCAAAAAGGGGACATGAGATAGCTTTGCCAAATAGAGTTCAGGAGAATACAAAGGGTTTTGACAAATACATTAGAGACTAAAGAATGATGGAGGACAGAATAGGACCTCTCAATGATCAGCACTGCGGCCTTTGTGTGGAGCTGCAGGAGATAGGGGAGATACTAAATGAGTATTTTGCATCAGTGTTTACTGTGGAAAAGGACATGGAAAGTAAGAAATGTAGGGAAATAGATGGTGACATCTTGAAAAATGTCCATATTACAGAAGAGGAAGTGTTGGATGCTTTGAAACGCATAAAAGTGGATAAATCCCCAGGACCTGATCAGGTGTATCTTAGAACTCCATGGGAAACTAGGGAAGTGATTGCTGGGTCTCTTGCTGAGATATTTGTATCATCGATGGTCACAAGTAGAGTGATGGAAGACTGAACGTTGGCTAATGTAGTGCCACTATTTAAGAGATGTGGTAAGGACAAGCCAGGGAACTATAGACCTGTGAGCCTGACGTCAGTGATGGGCAAATTGTTGGAGGGAATCCTGAGGGACAGGATGTATTTGGAAAGGCAAGGACTGATTAGGGATAGTCAACATGGCTTTGTGCATGGGAAATAATGTTTCACAAACATGATTGAGTTATTTGAAGAAGTAACAAAGGGGATTGACAATGGCAGAGTGGTAGATGTGATCTATATGGACTTCAGTAAGGCGTTCAACAAGGTTCCCATTGGGAGCCTGGTTAGCAAGGTTAGATCTCATGGAATACAGGGAGAGCTATCCATTTGGATACAGAACTGGCTCAAAGGTGGGTGGTGTCGAGTTGTTTTTCAGACTGGAGGTCTGTAACCACAATGATCGGTGCTGAGTCCACTACTTTTCGTCATTTGTATAAATGATTTGGATGTGAGTATAAGAGGTATAGTTAGTAAGTTTGCAGATGACAGCAAAATTAGAAGTGTAGTGGACAGCGAAGAAGGTTACCTCGGATTACAATGGGATCTTGATCAGATGAGCCAATGGTCTGAGGAGTGGGAGATGGAGTTTAATTTAGATAAATCCTATGTGCTGTATTTTGGGAAAGCAAATCTTAGTAGGACTTATACACTTAATGGTAAGGTCCTAGGGAGTGTTGATGAACAAAGAGACCTTGGAGTGCAGGTTCATAGCTCCTTGATAGTAGAGTCGCAGGTAGATAGAATAGTGAAGAAGGTGTTTGGTATGCTTTCCTTTATTTGTCAGAGTATTGAGTACAGGAGTTGGGAGGTCATGTTGTGTCTATGCAGGGCATTGGTTAGACCACTTTTGGAATATTGTGTGCAGTTCTGGTTTCCTTCCTACTGGAAAGATGTTGTGAAACTTGAAAGGGTTCAGAAAAGATTTACAAGGACAATGCCAGGGTTGGAGGATTTGAGCTATAGGGAGAGGTTGAATAGGCAAGGGCTGTTTTCCCTGGAGTGTTAAAAGTTGAGGAGTGACGTTATAGAAGTTTATACAATCACAAGGGGCGTGGATATGATAAATAGACAGGGTCTTTTCCTGGGGGTATGGGAGTCCAGAGCTAACGGGCATTGGTTTATGATGAGAGAGGAAAGATATAAAAGAGACATAAGATGCAATGTTTTCATGCAGAGGGTGATGCATGTGTGGAATGGGCTGCAAGAGGAAGTGGTGGAGGCTAATACAATTGCAATATTTAAAAGGCATCTGGATGGGTACATGAATAGGAAGGGTTTGGAGGGATATGGGCTGGATGCTGTCAGGTGGGCCTAGTTTGGGTTGGGATATCTGGTTGGCATGGACGGGTTGGACCGAAGGGTCTATTTCCATGCTGTACATCTCTATGACTCTGTGACTCAAGACTAAGACTCAAGGCATAGACAGCAGGGATTGAATGAATTCGAACAGGAGTATAAGAGCAGTAGGAGTATAGTCAAGAGGGATATCAGGAGGACAAAAAGGGGCATGAGATAGTTTTGGCAAATAGTGTTAAGAAGAATCCAAGGAAAATTTTCAGATACATTAAGGACAAAAAATAATTAGGGAGGGAATAGGCCCCCTTAAAGATCAACAAGGCCATCAATGTGTGGTTCCACAGGAGATGGGTGAGATACTAAACAACTATTTTGCACAGAATTTATTGGGGAGAAGGATCAAGCTGGACAACTTGGAGAAATAATGATATCTTGAAAAGTGTCCATATTGCAGATGAGGAGGTGCTGGATATCTTAAAACACATAAAAGTAGATAAATTCCTGGGACCTGATCAGGTGTATCCCAGAACTTTATGGGAAGCTAGGGAAGAGTTTGCAGGGTCCCTTGCTGAGATATTTGTATCATTGAGAGCCACAGTTGAGGTGCCAGAATACTGGACCTTGGTTCATCTGGTGCTACTGTTTAACCAGGGTGGTAAGGAAAAGCCAGGGAACTACAGATTGGTGAGTCTGATATCAGTAGAGGGTAAGTTGTTGGAGGGGTTCTGTGAGACAGAATTTACATGTATTTGGCAAAATACTGATTAGAGATAGTCAACATAGCTTTGTGCATGGGAAATGGTGTCTTACCAATTTGCAGTCATAGAGTTATAGAGCTGCACAGCATGGAAGCAGACCTTTGGTCCATGCCAACCAGATATCCAAAATTAATCTAATCCCATTTGCCAGCATTTGGCCCGTATCACTCCAAACCATCCTATTTATATGCCCATCCAGATGTCTTTTAAGTGTTGTAATTGTACCCACTTCCTCCACTTCCTCTGTCAGCTCATTCCATACAGGCTCCACTGTCTGTGTGAAAACATTGCCCCTTAGGTCCCTTTTTAATCTTTCCCCTCTCACCTTAAACCTATGTCCTCTAATTTTGGACTCCCCTACCCTGGGGAAAAGACCTTGGCTATTCACTTTATTCATGCCCTTCAAATTTTTGTAAACCTCTATAATGTCATCCCTCAGCCTCCGATGCTTCAGAGAAAGTAGCTCCAGCCTATTCAGCCTCTCCCTGTAGCTCAAACCCTCCAACCCTGGCAACATCTTTGTAAATCTTTTCTGAACCCTTTTCAGTTTCACAGCATGATTGAGTTTTTTTGAATAAGTGACAAACAACATTGATGAAGGCACAGTGGTAAACGTTGTCTATATGGACTTCAGCAAGGTTCCGCATAGTAGATTGGTTAGCAAGGTTAAATCACATGGAATAAAGATAGAGCTAGCCATTTGGAAACAAAATTGGCATGAATTCGGAGACAGAGGGTTGATGAATGGTTGTTTTCTCAGATTGGAAGACTGTGACCAGCGATGTGCTGTAAGGATCTGTCCTGGTCCACTGCTTTTTGTTATTTATATAAATGATTTGGATGTGAATATCAGTGGTATGATTAGTAAGTTTGCAGATGGTGCCAAACTTGATAGTGTAGTGGCCAGTGAAGAAGGTTATCTCAGAGTACAACAGGACATTGATCCGATGTGTTGATGGGCCAAGGATTGATAGATGGTGATTAATTTAGATAAATGTGAGGAGTTGCATTTTGGAAACACAAATCAGGGCAGGATTTATAAGGTCCTGGGGAGAGTTGCTGAACAAAGAGACCTTGGACTGCAGGTTCATAGTTCCTTGAAAGTGGAGTCATAGGTCGACAGGACAGTAAAGAATGTGCTTGGTACACTAAACTTTATTGGGAAATGCATTGACTATGGGAGCTGGTGTATCATGTTACGGCTGTACAGGACATTATTTAGATCATTTTTGGATTACTGCATTCGATTCTGGTTTCTCTGCTATAGGAAAGGTGTTGTGTAACTTGAAAGGGATCAGAAAAGATTGACAAGGATGTTGCCGGGGTTGGAGGGTTTGAGCTACACTCATTTCTGCTATAAAGTGTGTTTCTTCAACACGAGTTGGCGATAATGCGAATGGCGAATTCCGACCATTATTTGTGGAATGCAAACGTTTTGTACCTGTATTGGCTATAACACGTTTCTGGTTACATTCATTTAAATGGTGCTGCTACTACGTGTTTTTTTTAATGATGTGTGATCGCATGGAAATGGAACGTTTGCATTACATCAAAGCAGAATGTATAGCGAGAGGCTAAATAGGCTGGAGCTATTTTACCTGGAGCTTCAGAGGTATGACGTTATAGCGGGGCATGGATAGGGTGGTAGGCAAGGTCTTTGTCCTCTGGTGGGGGAGACCAAAACTAGAGGGCATACATTTACAACGAGAAGGGAAAGATGTAAAAGGGACCTCAGGGGCAACGTTTTCACACAGAGTGTGGTGCGTGCATGCAATGAACTGCCAAGTGAGTGGTGAAAGCGGGATATGGGCTAAATGCTGACAAATGGGACTAGATCAATTGAGGATATCTGGTTGGCATGGACAAGTTGGACTGAAGGGTCTGTTTCTGTACTGTGCAACTACATGACTCTGTAACTTTGGTATTGTCTGCCTCCAAAGATGGTAGAAGCAGAATATTTGAATATTTTTAAGCCAGAGGTAGGTAGATTCTTGAGTAGCATATGGTGGGTGGGGGTTGGGGAAAGATTATTGGGGTGGGCAAAGATGTGCCGTAATCTGATTAAACATGATCTCATTGAATGGCGGAGCAAGCTCAAGGGGCCAAGTGGCCAATTTTAGTTCTTCATTTATATGTGCATACCATGACATAAAACAACCTGGCCCTTTGAGCATTGTGTGTCTGAGGATGATGTGACACAAAGGATATGTGAGCAGCAACACAAGCTACAGAGGAGGAGCTGCTGGATGTCTTGAAATGCGTAAAAGTGGATAAATCACTAGGACTGATCAGGTGTACCTCAGAAATCTGTGGGAAGCTAGGAAAATTATTGCTGGGCCCCTTGCTGAGGTATCATCGATAGTCACAGGTGGGGTGCTTGAAGACGAGTTTGGCTAACATGGTACCACTATATAAGAAAGGTGATAAGAAAAAGCCAGGGAACTATAGGCCAGTGAGCCTGAGATTGGGGGGGGGTGGGCAAGTTGTTGGAGGGAATCCTGAGGGACAGGATTTATATGTATGTGGAAAGGCAAGGACTGATTAGGGATAGCCAGAATGGCTTTGTTCTTGGGAAATCATGTCTCACAAACTTGATTGAGTTTTTTGTAGAAGTAACAAAGAAGATTGATGAGGGGAGAGCAGTGGACGTGATCTAGATGGGCTTCAGTAAGGTGTTCAACAAGGTTTCCCAAGGAAGACTGCTTAGCAAGGTTAGATCTCATGGAATACAGGGAGAACTCCCCATTTGGACACAGAACTGGATCGAAGGTAGAAGACAGAGAGTGGTGGTGGGGTTTTGCTTTTCAGACTGGAGGACTGTGACCACAAGGATCAGTGCTGGGTCCACTGCTTTTCATCACTTATATAAATGATTTGGATGTGAACACAGGAGGTATAGGTAGTAAGTTTGCAGATGACATCAAAATCGGAGGTGAAGTGGACAGCGAAGAAGGTCACCTCAGAGTACAATGGGATCTTGATTAGGTGGGCCAATGGGCTGAGGACTGGCAGATGGAGTTTAATTTAGAAAAGTCCCAGGGGCTGCATTTTGTGAAAGCAAATCAGAGCAGAACTTATACACTTAATGGTAAGGTCCTAGGGAGTGTTGCTGAACAAAGAGACCATGGAGTGCAGGTTCATAGTTCCTTGAAAGTGGAGTCACAGGTAGATAGGATAGTGAAGAAGGCATTTGGTATGCTTTCCTTTATTGGTCAGAGCATTGAGTATAGGAGTTGGGAGGTCATGTTGTGGCTATACAGGACATTAATTAGGCCACTTTTGGAATATTGTGTGCAATTCTGGTGTCCTTCCTATTGGAAGGATGTTGTGAAACTTGAAAGGGCTCAGAAAAGATTGACAAGGATGTTGCCAGGGTTGGAGGATTTGAGCTACAGGGAGAGGCTGAACAGGCTGGGGCTGTTTTCCCTGGAGTGTTGGAGGCTGAGGGGTGACCTTATAGAGGTTTGCAAAATCATAAGGGGCATGGATACCATAAATAAACAAGATCTTTTCCTGGGGATGGGGGAGTCCAGAACTAGAGGGCATAGATTGAGGGTGAGAAGGGAAAGGTATAAAAGGGACCTAAGGGGCAATTTTTTCATGCAGAGAGTGGTATGTGCATGGAATGAGCTGCCAGAGGAAGTGATGGAGGCTGGTACAATTACAGCATTTAAAAGGCGTCTGATGTGTATGTGAATAGGAATGGCAACTGGGACTAGATTAGGTTAGGATATCTGGTTGGCATGGATGAGTTGGACCAAAAGGTCTGTTTCAATACTGTATATTTCTATGACTCAATGACTCTGCAGGAACTGACCAGTCTGCTGAAGCAGAAGATGCTGGCAACCAGGGCCAAGATGATGACGATGAACAATGGCTAAGTAAACAGGAGGCCCAGTAGCCACAGTCTGTTAATGCAGAGTCAATGGAGGAGGTGCCTGAGGATGGCCCTTGAGGACATGTACTACATATACCAGCTGGTGCCAGTGACTATAAGATTGGAGAGGCAATCCCATGTCAGTTGTATTAAAGAGCCCTTTGGCCTTGAGCTTCTTTTCAAGTGGCCTATTCTGGGGGTCCAATGAGGCATCTCCTGTTCGCAACATGTTATAGGTATCATTTTGGAAAGGCTGAGGAGTTTGAGAGCTTCCTCTTGGATGCAGAGCGCAAGGCAGCTGAGACAGTGGGGTTTGCTGCAAAAACAGGTTTCCCAGAGGTGTGAGGTGCTACAGATTGCAAGCATTTTGTCATGAATGTTTACTAGGTCAATACCAAAAGCCAGTTGCCTTTGTAAATAGAAAGGATTCCACTCCATTAGCGATCAGCTGTCAAAAAGTCCAGATTTGTGCTCATTATGGATTTCTAACATGTGATTGAAGTTTTTAATGCCCAATGTTAATTGAAGCACTAGCTGCTTGGAGACAAGTGCTTTCCCCAGAAGGTACTTGTGAGGAATTGGCAGACTGCTGCTGAGGAGAGATATAATGCTACACATGCCTCCTCAAGAGTCATATTACTGAATAGACAATGGGCCTGCACAAAATGAGATTCAGACTACAATAAGCTGCAATATTACCCAGACAACATTTCCCTCATCACTTGTGTGTGCTGTGCCCTCCACAACCTCACTTTACAAATGGTCAGTCTTTGGAGATGAAGAGAGGGCAAACTGAGATGTTTCTTCCGACAAGGAAGGGAGAAGTGATGGTGCCATGAGTGAGGAGATCACTTCTGTACAGAAAGAAACCAGAGCAATGGTGAAGAGACAGAAGATACTGGAAAACCTAACTGAAAACGAAGTCCAAGCTGTATGTTTTGATATGCTTTTATAAAACCTACAGGATGAAAGCCTGCAACGTTCCTTATTAGGATAGACACTTTAAAATTTTAATTTATGTAAGACCATAAGAAATTGAAACAGGAGTAGGCCATTCAGCCCTTCAAGCCTGCTGCCATTCAAGAGGAGCATGGCTGATCCAACATTCCTCACATCCACTTTCCTATCCTTTCCCCATAATCCTTGATTTCCCTACTGATCAAGAATCTATTTATCCCAGCCTTAAAAATACACAAGGAATCTGCCCCAAAGCCCTCTGTGGCAAGGAGTTCGAAAGATTCACAACCCTCTGAGAGATGAAATTTCTCCTTATTTCAATCTTAAATTGGCACTCCTTAATTCTGAGATGATGCACTCTGGTCCTAGTGAAGGGAAATATCCTCTCAGCATTTATCCTGTGAAGGCCCTTAAGAAAATTATATGTTTCAATGAGATAACTTAGCATTCTTCTAAATGCCAATGATTCCCAATCTGTTTAGCCTTTGCTGGGGATTACCCCAGTGAACCTTCTCTGAACTGCCTCCAATGAAGTAATATCTTTTCTTAAATAAGGGGACAAAACTACTTACGGTACTTCACACGTGGTTTTACCAGTATCTTGAACAGTTGCAGTAAGTCTTCTCTATTCTTATACTGCAATCCCCTTGAAATGAGGACCAATATTCTGTTGGCCTTCCTGATGCCTGCTGCACCTGTGTGCTAGCTTTCTGTGTTTCATGTACAATTAACTCCAGGTCCATTTGTGTTGCAGCTTTCTGCAGAGGGGGCTCCATTTAAATAATACTGTTTTTTTTGTTCTCCCTTGCAAAATGAACAACTTCATCTTTTTCCACATTATACTCTATTTTTGCCAATGTTTGCCCATTTACGTAACCTTTGTAGGTTTCTGTTTCCGTAAATAGAGCTTCCTGTTTTACTTCAACTGTGTTGGCAGTGTCATTCTTTGCATGCTTCAAACTGAATGGAGAAACTTTGCCGTTGGGCTTATTATGTGGAACAGTAATTGCACAACGTGCGCTCGCATGACATCAGGCTCCTGGGGAAAACATGATTATTGGCCATGTAGGAGCAAATTACTGCGAATGCTGGAATCTGTACTGAAAACAAACAAGGCTGGAGATCACAGCGGAGACAAAGAAACTGCAGATGCTGGAATCCAAAGTAGACAAGGGGGAGGCTGGAAGAACACAGCAATCAATGGGGTGACAGATGTCGCAGCCAGATCGCCCTCACACCCAAAGAAGATGCAACAGTGAACTTTTGGCACAGCAAGCAGTCACCACTGGGATAGCCAAGCAGCATCAGAAGGGGGAGAAGTCAATGTTTCGTGAATGGTTATACCCAAAACGTTGACTTCTTCACCTCCTGATGCTGCCTGGCCTGCAGAGATGACAGCGGGTCAACAATTTAGCATTTCGAGTCGAGATGACTCTTCATCAGAGCTGATGTGAAGTGTAGAGGGGCAGCATTTATGTTATAGTTGCGGGGGTTGGGTGGGGGGAGGCTGGAGTGAAGGGATGGAAAGGGTGCTGATAATGCAGATTAAGTGATTGGAAAGTGAGAATGGCAGAACAATGATATATCTACCTTCCAAGCTGGAAAGAACAGATGGTCGAACTGGAGTTGGGGGAGGGAGAGAGGACAAGGTGACAGAGAATGCAACAAGTAAAGCTAAAAGAGTGGAAGTGAGTTTACAATACCTTGAAAGCAACATGCTGTCTTACCTTAGCTAGTGTCACTTAGACATATGCTCACATTGCAACTGTGCCTTGATGAAAACTTTGCAAGGTGAATATATCTCCTATCTTCTCAGGAGAATAAAGTACTCCACATCTCAGGGCGAAAGTGAGGGCTGCAGATGCTGGAAATCAGAGTTTAGATTAGAGTGGTGCTGGAAAAGCATAGCAGGTCAGGCAGCATCCGAGGAGCAGGAAAATCGACCTTTCATGCAAAAGCCCTTCATCAGGAATAGAGGCAGGAAGCCTCCAGGGTGGATCTCTCACCTAACCTGCACATCTTTGGATCTCTCCACCCTGGAGGCTTCCTGCCTCTATTCCTGATGAAGGGCTTTTGCCCGAAATGTTGATTTTCCTGCTCCTCGGATGCTGCCTGACCTGCTGTGCTTTTCCAGCACCACTCTGATCTCTACTCTACATCTCAGTCATGCATTGCGCTAATCTGAGACCATTTCCAATAACTACAGACCCCAACGGGGACACAAAATCTTCCCTACCTTCAAATTCACAGTCTGTTTAAATTTCTTTATTCCTTACATTCTCTCTCCTTGCTTCTGCAATGCAGCAAATGCAGGCCCATTCTGCTCAATGTCACTCTCACCTCATCTGACAAGACAACTGTTCCTAAACTCAGTTTTGTGATGCTTACGAGCAATCTCCTACCAAACTATGGGACACCAGGCAATGAGACTACCATTAGACACAATATTATTGATGATGTGAGACCAAAAATAGTCTCTTGATAGAAGAGTAGCAATGCATACTGTTGGGGGAAGGTGCCTAACCTATATATCACCTGAACACTATGGCAATTTAGCACCGCCTATTCACCTAACTTGCACATCTTTGGATTGTGAGAGGAAACCGGAGCAAACCCAGACACTGGAGGATGTACAAACTCTAGACAGTCACCCAAGGCTGGAATCAAACCTGGGTCCCTGGCGCTGCGAGGCAGCAGTGCTAACCATTGAGCCACTGTGCCGCCCTAATAGGTCACGTTTGAGGCACTTTTGGAATATTATGTGCGATTCTGGTCTCCTTCTTGTTGGGAGGATGTTGTGAAACTTGAATGGGTTCAGAAAAGATTTACAAGGATTGGAGGATTTGGGCTATACGGAGAGGCTGATTAGGCTGGGGCTGTTTTCCTGGAGGGCGAAGCCTGATGGGTGACCTTATAAAGGTTTATAAAATCATGACGGGCATGAATATGATAAATAACTAGTGGCCAAACCTATCCTTTTCCCTGGGTGGGGGCATTCAGACCTCGAGGGCATAGGTTTAGGGGGAGAGGGAAAAGATACGAAAGGGATCTAAGGGGCAACGTTTTCATGCAGAGGGTGGTGCGTGTATGGAATGAGCTTCCAGAGGAAGTGGTGGAGGCTGGTACAACTGCAACATTTAAAAGGTGTCTGGTTGGGTATATGAATAGGAAGGGTTTAGTGGGATGTGGGCCAAATGCTGGCAAATGGAACTAGATTAGGTTAGGATAGTCAGCATGGACGAGTTGGATTGAAGGGGCTGTTTCCATGTTGTATATCTATCTGCCTCTATGACTCTAAGTGACAGAAGTGCTGGGATGGGAGCACTTTAGGACCAGTGACCATAATTCCATTAGTTTTAAAATAACTATGGAAAGGGATAGGTTTGGTGCACATGTTAAAGTTCTAAACTGGGGCATGGCCAAGTTTGATGGTCATAGACAGGAACTTTCAAACTTTGCTTGTAGCAGGCTGTTTGCAGGCAAATGGACAGCTAGTAAGTGAGAGGCTTTCAAAAGTGAGTTAATGAGGGTTCAGAGCCAGCATGTACCTGTTATTGTGAAGGGTAGGTTGGCAGGAGTAGGGAACCCTGGATGACTAGAGTTGTTGAGACTCTGATGAAGAAAAAGAAGGATGCATATCACATGTGTAGGCATCTGGATCAAGTGACTTCCTTGAGGGGTATACAGGGTGTTGGAGTACTCTTAAAAGAGTCAGGAGAGCTAAAAGGGGACATGAGATGGCTTTGATAGATAAGGTAAAGGAGAATCCAAAAGGATGTTACAAGTACATGAAGGACAAAAGAGTAACTAGGGAGAGAATAGAATATAAGTATCTAAGTTAGCTCACTGAGCTGGCTGGTTTGTTTTCAGACGTTTTGTCACCATACCAGGTAACATCATCAGTGAGAGTCTCTGGTGAAGTACTGGTGGTATGTCCCGCCTCTCTATTTATAGGTCTTGGTTTCTCAAGGTGGGTGATGTAATTTCTGGTTCTTCTTTTTCAAGGGAAGATAGATGAGATGAAAATTGATAATTTTATTAATAGAGTTCTGGTTAGAATGCTATGTGTCTTTGCATTATCATACGTGTCGTTGTTTTGCCTGTCCTAGGATGTGTGTGTTGTCCCAGTCAAAGTGGTGTCCTTCTTTGTCTGTGTGTATAGAAACTAGTGATAGTGGGTCATGTCTTTTGGTGGCCATTTGGTATTCATGTATCCTGGTGGTAAGTTTCCTGATTGTTTGTCCGATGTAGTTTTTTTTTACAGTTCTTGCATGGTATCTTGTAAATGACATTAGTTTTGCTGATGGTATCTAATGAATCCTTTAGGTTAATTAGTCACTGTTTAAGTGTGTTGGTAGGTTTGTGGGCTACTGTGATGCCAAGGGGTCTGAGTAGTCTGGAAGTCATTTCTGATATGTCTTTGATGTAAGGTAATGTGGCTATAGTTTTTGGTTGCATTGTGTCTGCTTGTTTTGGGTTTGTTTCTGAGGAATTGGCAGATTGTGTTTATTGGGTACCTGTTTTTCTTCAAAACGTTGTCTCAATATTTTTCTTCCGCTTTTTTTTGTCATTGGGTGCTGCAGTGTGATGTAGTTCATTGATGCAGCCCCATTTGTTGGGATGATTGCTCCTGAAGTTAAGTATTTGGCCCATGTGTGGTTGTTTTTCTCTATGCACTGGTTTAATGCTCTCCAGAGTCTGTTGTCGTTCTCCTCCTCTTTTGTAAATTTCATGCTTGTCAGGATATTATTGATGATGTTGTATGATTCCTCTAATTTGTTCCGTTTTGTGATAACAAAGGTGTCATCTATGTTACGGACCCAAAGTTTGGGTTGGATAGATGGGAGGGCAGCTTGTTGAAGTCTCTGCATTACTTCTTCCACTATGAGCCCTGATATTGGTGATCCCAAAGGTGTTCCGTTGACTAGTTTTTAGGTTTTGTTATTAAATGTGAAGTGGGTGGTGAGGTCCAGGTCCACATGCTTGAGGATGTTGTCTTTGTTGATGAAGTTGGTGCTGTCATGTTTGTGGTCCTGGCTTTCCTAGTAGTGGCCAGGTCGATGATAATTGATTTGAAAAGTGCTGTAATGTCAAAGGAAACCATTATTTTGTCCTCTACTACCTTGGTGTCTTTGTTGGTGTTCAGGAATTCTTGGGTGGAGTGAATGGAGTGGCGTGAATCTTTGTGTTCTAGTGTTTGGTGGAGTTCTTTGGCTAGTCTGTATGTTGGTGTACCAGGTGGGGAGACTTTGAGTCTGAGGGGGTCCCAGGTTTGTATATTTTTGGTAATTCATGGAAACGTGGTGTGTTGGATCCATCTGGTTTCATGTTCTGGAATATCTTAAAGATCAACAAAGTCATCTGTGTTCAGAGTCACAAGGGATGGGTGAGATTCTAAATGAATATTTCTTGTCAGTATTTACCATCAAGGAAGGAGTGGGAATTTAAGGAAACAAATAGTGATGACCTGAAGACAGTCCATATTACAGAAGAGGAGGTGCTGGAAGTCTGAAAATGCATTAAGGTAGAGAAATCCCCAGGGCCTGATGAAGGGTATTCCATTACTTTGTAGGAGACTAAGGACGAAATTGCAAGGAACCTAGCAGAGATATTTGTATCATTGACAGCCACGGGTGAATTGCCCAAAAGTTGGGGGGAGCTAAAGTTGTGGCATTATTCAAGAAAGGCTGCAGGGAATTGCCTGGGAACTACAGATTGGTGAACCTAACATTTGTGGTGGATAGGTTGCTAGAGGAGATTCTGAGAGACAGGATCTACAGGCATTTGGAGAGTCAAAGACTCGTTTGGGACAGTCAGCATGGTTTTGTGCATGGGAAATCATGTCTCAAGAATTTGATTGGGTACTTTGAAGGGGTGGCCATGAAGGTAGATGAGAACAGAGCAGTAGATGATGGCTCCATGGACTTCATCAAGGCCTTTAACAAGGTACTGCATGGTAGGTTCTTGAGTGAGGTTGAATCTCATGGTATCCAGGGAGAACGGCGGCATGGTGGCACAGTGGTTAGCACTGCTGCCTCACAGCGCCAGCGACCCAGGTTCAATTCCCGCCTCAGGCGACTGACTGTGTGGAGTTTGCACATTCTCCCCGTGTCTGCGTGGGTTTCCTCCGGGTGCTCCGGTTTCCTCCCACAGTCCAAAGATGTGCACGTTAGATAAATTGGCCATGCTAAATTGCCTGTAGTGTTAAGTAAGGGGTAAATGTAGGGGTATGGGTGGGTTGCGCTTCGGCGGGGCGGTGTGGACTTGTTGGGCTGAAGGGCCTGTTTCCACACTGTAAGTAATCTAATCTAATCTAAACGAGCTAATTCAATGCAAAATTGCCTTGCAGTAGAAGAGGTGGTGACAGAGTGCTGTTTTTCAGACTGGAAGTCTGTGACCAGCAGTGTGCCACAGGGATCGGTGCTGGTTGCACTGTTAATCATTATTTATATAAATGACGTGGATGAGAATTTAGGAGGTATGGTTAGTAAGTTTGCAGGTAATAGCAAGATTGGTAGTATAGTAGACAGTGATGAAGGCTATCTGGGAATATAGTGAGATCTTGATCAACTGCAAGTGGTCTGAGGAGTGCCAGATGGAATTTAATTTAGGACAGGACTTATACAGTTAATGGTAGGGCCCTAGGGAGCATTACAGAACAAAGAAATCTAGGAGTCACAGCTCCATGAAAGTAGAGTCACAGGTAGATATGGTGGTGATGAAGACTGTCTGCATGCTTGCTTTCATTGGTCAAAGCACTGACTATTGAAGCTGGGATATTTTATTGCAGCTGTACAAAATGTTCGTGAGGCCACATTTAGAGTAGTGTATGCAGTTCTGTAACAAATGATGTTATTAAACTAGAAAGGGTACAGAAAGGATTTACTAGAATGAAACCTAGACTGGAAAGCTGGAGTTATAAGGAGAGGTTGGATAGGCTGGGACATTTTTCCCCTGAAGCACTGAGACTGAGAGGCAACCTCATAGAGGTCAATAAAATCTTGAGAGGCATGGGTGAGGTAGATAGCCAACAGCTTTTCCCCATGGTAGGGGATTCTAAAACTAGAGGACATAGGTTTAAAGTGAATGGGGAGAGATATAAAAGGGTCCAGGGGGTAGTCTTTTCACACAGAGAGTGGTAAGTGTCTGGAATGGTCTGCCAGAGGTAGCAGTAGATATGAGTATAATTTCATAATACAAAGACATTTAGACAGGTGATTGATTGGATAGGTATGGAGGGATGTGGGTGAAATGCAAGCAAATGGGACTAGTTTAATTGTGAAAACTGGGTAGCGTTGGCAAGTTGGGCAGAAGGGCCTGTTTCCATGCCGACTACTTGTATGACTCTATGTCCTTCTGTTATGAAGATGTGGGTGTACCTTTAAGAGAGTTAAAAGCAGCAGAACTACCAGGATACAACACCAAGTGTTCTCAATAAGGCAACAATGTAACACTGGGTCAAATAACTCGATTAGTTTGTTGCCTGGAGACAAAAAAACAAATTCGAAATCAGCCAATCAGTTTAAACTATACCCCCAAAATACCAATTTCTAATCAAATTTGAATTGAGTATATTAAAAGCCAATGACACAATCCAATGGTCTGAGGTATAAGACCAGGGTAAAATTGAACAATTGAGAGGAGAACTGCCAAGTTCTAGCATGTAACAGACCGCTTGAAAAAAAACTCTCTTAAAAGTACCTTTTCGATCAGTAACCTATAAGACGGAAGTTCTTAACAAGGAGAAAAAAACATAGGAAGATCCAAAGACAAGAACCTACAGCTGCCTGGTTTTGAGAGAGGAATTGTAAATCTGGTTTTGTAATTCTGAATTGGGAGTTTTATTGGGCTATTATTATACAAGGTAAAAGATAGGTTAGAGAAAGAAATTGTAAATAGTGGTTACTTAATTATTCTCTGTTATACTTTAAGAAATAAAGTTGTTAATTTTTAATTTACATAGTTCTTGGCCACTCAAACTTTTACCGATTACTGCCCGGGATAAATCTTTTCTGTGTTGCTGGTTTTAAATTAAGCAAGAGAGTTTACCCCATGTCATAACACTTCTGTTCTGTCTGGTGAACAGGACCTTTTGCCTGTCTTGGATGACCTGGAGGAGATCCTTTGGTGAGGCATTGCTGAACTGTGGGGTCACTTTCTGTCCAGTTTGAGTCATCATCAGGGGTGACCAATGCAGGTTGAGTGATTCTTCTGGCTTGGAATAAGTGAAGGGGCACCCAGGCAGTCTTGAAATATAGGTTCTGGACCTTAGGCTCTAAAAGTCCTGGTGGGGGAGCAAAATTTCCTGCCTGCCCAGAAGATTTGCCATTCTACTTGTGTGCGTGCACATATAATGAGTTGAGTACCACATGATCGTGCAAGTAAATTTGCATCCCAGTGAATGACTTCCACATTTATGCATGATGCAGGACAGAGCCTCAGTTTTGAAAGATACCTCATAAGGTGTTACAACTAAGATCTGGAAAACAGATAAACATTCTGAAGCAACATTATATTAAGAAATTAAAGATGAACGATGAATATATGTACTTATTATATGGATGTACATACAAAAAATTCTATTGTGAAAGATACATATTTAAATGTCTAGAATAGTTGAATAGTCTTGGTAATTCCCTAGACATTTTCTATCCTTTACTGGAAATTTTAGTTTACGCAATCAGAAAGCAATCAAATAATTTCAGTTCCTTCAGTTTAAGGGAGAAATTATTCACCTTCCTCAATATGCTGATATAAAGTATCATTTATCTTTGTCATTTTCCTCTTTTAGTATGATCATTTTTGAACTCGTATTATGCTTATTGCTGCATCACTGTATACAAACAGTTTGGGCAATTTAGAAAATGAGATGTACACAGTGTAATTAAAATTTCTAACAATCTTGGCTGGACATGTGACTAAAGCAATCAGTTTGGCTATTAAAACAATTCTCTAGTGTTTATGTCTCCCTTTGCAGAGGAATTCCACTCTAATCCAAAAAACACCGGAAGGAAACCATTTAGTTTCTGTGCGTAGTTTGAGTTTAGTAATGTGTGGAGTTTTCACATTCTCATTTCACATTTCCTCCCGCAGTCCAATGATATGCAGTGTAAGTGCATGCTAAATTGCCTGGTAGTTTGCAGGGATGTGTAGATTGGGTTAATTAGCCATGGGAAATGCAGGGTTAAAGAGATAAGGTCAGGGTCTGGGTGGGATGCTCTTCGGAGGGGCAGTGTTGACTCCATGGGCCAAAGACTTGCTCCCACCCTCTAGATGTTCCTTGATTCTAGTCATTTTTAAAACACTGTATCCCGTGGATGTATGGTCATTGCAAAACTGACTTTCAACCAGTATCACAATTCAATGGTTCTATTTTGTCTTCATTACTTAGTAAGTTTGCCAATGGATTGCTATTCCCATTTTGATCATTTGAAAATTATAAACATTGCAGAGTAATATCAATTTAGATGTCATTTGTTTTCCTAATTCTAATCCCATTTTTCTGATAACCTTTTATCAACTGTTAATGAAAGTACATATTTGAATGCTTTGTTTTGGAAAACAGTCATATTGGACTTGTATATTTATCTAAGATGCTGCCAGACTTGCTGAGTTTCTCAGGCATTCTGTATTTGTTTTAAGAATTCTTTACATCAGTTCAGACTTGTGCTCATTGTTTTCCTTGAGTTATTTAATGCTTTCTCACTGGTTGACTGTGTTTGCTGTCAGTTGTTTAAAATCTTGTGAAAATTACATTTTTAATTTTCATATTGCTGGGTGATAACTTGTTACCATTTTTCCTAGAAGATATTTAATTAATTAAAACATTAGTATATTTTCTCCCATCTATTAATTTATCAAGAAAATCTAAGATTTTCTATAATTTAAGCATCTACAGACTCTCAGATGAAGATGTTTATTGATGTTTTTTTCTGGAGTTACAAATTTTAAAATTTGCAGTTCTATTGAGCTTCAGACGTTTACTTTTCATAGGTATGACTCATCATAATGACTTCAGCGATTTCTTCCAAATCTAAATTTAGCCTGATCTTTCATTTGGTACTTCCTCGGGCAAGTGTAAATGGATGTTTTTAGGGCAAAAATAATAGATTGGATCAAGTATCATTTTGAAATAGTAATGTATCGTAAAGCAGTTGTTGGCGTGCTTATTGGATCAAACAATATATTAATAAAAGCTTAACCAAGTTAATTTAGACACAACCAATCAACCAAATCACACTGAATTCTTTATTTAATCACCTGCTTCCTTACCCTGCCCATTACTCTTTACCAATCATGATACTTCACTATCCAGCCAAAAATATCCAATTAAAACTATGAAATTTAATACAGGAAAAACATGTTTTAGTTCATCAATTCTATCTTCTACTGCATCCCCTTCAACAGTTAAAACAACTTTGGTTGTTTCCGGAGGCTTTTTTTTTAGGTATAACTATTGGCTTATGTCAGTGACAGAATTCTTAAATGTGGCAAGGAGCAAATCAGACAGGAAGATAGTACATTACAGTGATCATCCTGCTTGTGTTTTATGATAAAATCTGTGGCACGTGTACACCTTTTACTTGATAAAATACTATATTTTAGATGCTGCTTAAAAGATTATGTCGTCAAGCCCCCCAGTATGTCTAAAAAGACCAGCTCTCATTCTTCTAAATTCTAATGGGTTTCAGCTCAATTTTTCCTCCTGATATTAACCCCTTATCCCAAGAATCAACTTCATGAACCTTCTCTCAATCGTATATAATGAAGGTATGTTACTACTCTAGTGAGGAAACTAAAACTGTTGACAGTACTCCAGGTGTGGTCTCACCAATGCTTTGCATAGTTGTAACAAGACCAGTAACAAAGGCTAACATTTTCAGATTCCTAATTACTTGCTTTTCTGCATGCTGTTTTTTTTGTAATTGACATATAAGGGCACTCAGGTCCCTTCGCACTATACCATTCTGAAGGCTCTCTTTTAAATAACACTCTGCTTTTCTATACTTTCTGCCAAATTGGACAACCTCACATTATATTTCTGCCAAAGTTTTGATCATGCAATTAATGAATCTACATCCTTTTGCAAGTTCTTTGTATCCTCTTCATAAATTGCTTTCATTTCAATCCTGATAATGAACAAACTTGAATACAATATTGTCAGACCCTTACTCCAGGTCATGAACATAGATCATGAAAAGTTGAGGCCCCGGCTCTGATTCCTGAAACATTTAACTATTTTGTATTTTCCAGCATGAAAATGACCCATTTTTCCTGAATCTATGTTTTCTGTCAGTCAGCCAGTCCTCTATCTCTACTGATAAATCACCCATAACACAATGGCACAGCAGTTAGCACTGCTGCCTCACAGCGCCAGAGACCTGGGTTCAATTCTTGCCTCAGGGGACTCTGTGTGGAGTTTACACATTCTCCCCGTGTCTGCCTGGGTTTGCTCTGGTTTCCTCCCACAATCCAAAAATGTGCAGCTTCGGTGAATTGGCCATGCTAAATTGCCCATAGTGTTACGTGTAGGGGAATGGTCTGGGTGGGTTGCGCTTTGGTGGGTCGGTGTGGACTTGTTGGGCCAAAGGGCCTGTTTCCACACTGTAAGTAATCTAATCTAATATGCTCTTATTTTGTTTGATAACCTTTCCCTGTACTGGTCATTCTGCTATAATGTGCGTTTTGTTAACACAAATTCGCTGTAACACATTTGACGAATTGGGGATACTGTTTCTAAAACACAACCCTTTATAAGGTGTGTTGGCTGCAACATGATTACATCGTCAACACTTTAAGCACTGTTTCTAAAGCACGATTTTTCTATAATGCCATACCTTATTAAATATCCTTTGGAAATTCACATAGATTATATCTTTATGAACTCTCCGTGTTGTATCCTTAAAGAGCTCTTGTCAAACGTAATTGTCCTTTCACAAAAACATGCTGGCTCTGCCTGAGTATATTATCATTTTCTAAATGCCCTGCTATTTCCTCTCTCAGAATACATCTTGGATCTTTTTCAGTGATACTGGGTGAACTGACTTATAGCTTGTTGCTTTTTGTCTCCCAGCTTTCTTGATAGGAGTGTTACATTTGTGGTTTTCCAATCTATTGGCCCTTTGCACAATGGAGAATATTGGAAGCTTACAAGCAATCCATCCAGTTATTTCTTTGAAGACCATAAGAAGTAGAAACAGGAGTAGACCATTTGTCCCCTCAAGCCTGCTGTGCCATTCAATAGGATCATGGCTGATCCAACATTTCTCACATCCACTTTCCTGCCCTTTCCCCATAACCCTTAATTCCTCTATTGTTCAAGGATCAATTTACCTCAGCCTTTAATCCATTGAAGGACTCTACCCCCACAGCTCTCTGTGGCAAGAAGTTCCAAAGATTCTCAACCCTCTGCCAGTAGAAATTTCTCTTCATTTCAGTTTTAAATTGGCATGCCTGAATTCTGAGATGATGCCCTCTCGTGCTAGACTCTGAAATGAGTAAACCATCCTCTCAGCATTTAGTCTGTTAAACCTCTTAATAATTCTACACATTTCAGTGAGATCACTTCTCATTCTTCAAAACTCCAATGAGTCCCATAATGTTTATTCCTTATTCATAAGACAATTCCTCCATACTAGGGATCATTCCAGTTAACATCGATTGTTGACCATGAGGTCAAAGGAACGTGTTGGCCAATAGTCCCAGGAGTGTCCCCATTATTCTTCCTCTAGAGCTAGTTATTGTTTTAAATTCAATCCTCCCTTCTGCTTGCTTCTTGATTTTTCTATATTTAGGGGGTATTTTTGAGTCTTCAACAATGAAGAAATAGAAAATATTTGATCATAGCTGCTGTTATTTCCTTACTTACCAGTATTAATTCCCCATTTTCATCATCTAAGAGACCAATGCTCAATTCAGCTGTTCTTTACATGGTAGAAACTTTTAACTGTTGTTATATTTCTTGCTAGCTTTCTCTCATGCTCCAGTTTTTCTTACTGTTACTTTATTTTTAAAATATATTTTTATTAAAAAATAGATTTTTAAATATTACAACAAATACAAAACAATACAATTCAAAACAATACAAAGAAAGAACACCAAAAAAATGTAAAAAAACCAAACTGCCCTCATGCAGAAATGTACAAATGTGTATTTAAAAAATACCCAACTACTTAACTAAATAAATAATAACTTACAACAAAGTAATAAATAATAATACAGCTCAGCAAAACAAAAGACTAACTCTGAAATATTGAGAGCATTAATTTTCACCTATTCGCAGTTGCCCCTTTCTAGATATCAGACTCGTAAAGCACCATTATTACAGCTATATAAAAGCCCTTATTAGTGTGGCAGATAAACCTGTGTCCAGGTATTCCAGAAAGGGCTGTCATGTCTTATAGAAATTCTCAGTTTTGTGGTGTACCATACTTGTCAGAAAATCCAAGGGATATCCTCCATAACAATCTGCCGCCAATCCGACAGGCCTGGGGGATTTTTGGATACCCAACCTAGCAAGATATTCTTTCTTGCGCAGGAAGTGAGGATGTTGAAAAGTTTTTTGTTATGCACATCTACAGGGAACACACTGGGCAGGCCAAGAAGAAGAGGGATTGGATCCTTCTCCACCTTTACACCTAAAATCCTCTCCATTGCATCTGCCACAGTGCTCCAGTATGTTTGAAACCTACCACAGGACTAGAGACAATGGGTAAGAGTGCCCATACAAATCTTACACTTGGGATCCACTGAAGATACCCCTGGTTTAAATTTTGACAAATGCTCCAGAGCCAAGTAGACCCTGTGGGGAATCTTCAACTGTAAAGCATAGGTCCTATTGTAAATTGATATCTTTCTTGCATTTTCCCAAATATCTTCTCATGCCTCTGAGGAGACGTCAATGCCTAGCTCTCTCTCCCATACCCTGCAGAGTTGATCAAACTCATCTGAGGGGCTGCCCCCCAGTTGATGATATAGAGTGCTGACAGAAAGTGTACTCTTAGCACATAGTACCTCCTCTCTATGTCACATTTGTCGGGACCAGTCAAAAGTGTAGTCTTTTTTTGAATAAAATCCCTAACTTGAAAAAACAAAAGAGGTCCCTGCTAGATAGCTTGTCCTTCTGTGCTAATTGATCAAAATACATCATTGTGTCTCCCTCAAATAAATCACCCATGCAAGACACACCCCTAGGTGCCCAATGTTAGAATCCTGAACTCATCATCCCAGGTTGAAAACCCAGCATATCCACTATAGGTGTAAGTAAAGATGTTTTGCCAATATTGCCTTCCCTTTGCCAAATTTCCCTCCATGCTTTAAAAGTATTGATAACTATTGGGTTGTGGCGATATTCCCAACTTGCTTCATTTTGTACTAAAACAGCAAGCTAGTAAGGGGGCATTTTGTCTGAGAGGTTTCGATATCTAATCATATTGAAAGAGGATCCCCACAAGCCCAATCATTCACATGAGATAAAAGCGAGCTTCGTTGATAGTTTTTAATGTCCAGGAGATCCACTTCTCCCAGGCTATGAGGCAATTACAGTTTCATTAATTTAGTAAAGCGCCGCTTACGATGACAAATAAAAGAGTTGAACCAGCTGTTCAGTCTCCTGAATGTTTGCTTATCAAAAATTAGGTAGAATATCCTTATTAGGTACAACAAACGGGGGAGAATATTCATCTTAAAAAGCGCTATCCGACCCAACCACAAGACCGAAAGCACCTCCCATCTTCGAAGGTCTTGTTTCATTTTGTGAAATAATTGAACAAAATTAACTTTAAACAACTGATCAAGAACTGGAATAATGAATATGCCCAAATACATAAACCCCCGTGACCACTTAAATGGGAATTGAGATTCGCCTTCAAGATGTAGCACCTTCGTAAGACCACCCATAGGCATAGCTTAAGATTTTGCTAAATTAATCTTGTAACCCGAAAAGGTGCCAAACGAGCTGATGTATTGTATCAGGTGAGGCACCGAAACAGTTGGATTTCACAAAAAAAAATTAGGACGTCGTCGGAGAACAACAAAATCTTACGTAATTTTGACTCCACTTCTGGAGCGGATATATTAGGATTCCTACAAATGGCCTCCGCCAACGGTTCAATCACCAATGTTAAAAAGCAATGGCGAAAGGAGACAGCCTTGCCAGCTGCCCCTAAAAATATTAAAATTGCTTGATCGTACCCTATTGGTGATGACCACTGTGAGAGGGTCACTGTAGAGAACCTTTATCCATCTTATAAAGGCTTCGCCCTAACCAAACCACTCCAGAGTATAAAAAGGGAATGGCCACTCAACTCGGTCAAATGCCTTCTCTGCATCTGGAGAAATCACCAATCCCTGTATTGACTGTTGTTAACACACTTGAATTACATTATAGGATGACCTACGGCCCTTTATGAAGCCCGTCTGGTCCCCTTTAATAATAGAAGGTAACGCAGTCTCCAGTCTTAGAAAGGATCTTAAAGTCCACATTTAAGAGTGAAATGGGCCTGTAAGAAGCACAGTCCTTTGGGACCTTTCCTTTTTTAAGAATAAGCGAAATATTAGCCTTTCTTCGAGATGAGCAGGTTAGATAAATTGGCCATGCTAAATTGCCCATTGTGCATTAGTCAGAGGGAAATGGGTCTGGGTGGGTTACTCTTTGGAGGGTCGGTGTGGACTGGTTGGGCTGAAGGGCCTGTTTTCACACTGTAAGGAATCTTAAAAAAAAATATGACGGGAGACAATCATGACTGCATGAGTCATTGAACACGTTGAGCATTGGGCCTGACAATATGTGTATAAATTCCTTATAGAATTCACTGGGAAGTCCATCAGGACTGGACGCCTTTCCACTCTGAAGTTGCTTCACAGCCTCCTGTACCTCTTGCTCTGATAAGGTGGCATTGAGAAAAGACTCTCATTCATGGGTCACACCCGGGAGGTCCAGATCCTTGAAAAGGGAGTCCATCTTGGCCCACCCCTTCTCACAACCCTCAGATTGATATCATTCAGAGTAAAATCTCTGGAATGCCACATTAATTTTTTTGGAACCACATGTTAGGTTCCTAGACCCTTCCCTAATCGACGTAATGGCTTGAGGAGCACTCCTTTTCCTGGCAAGATACTTGCCCAGATTGTCATTATACTCATATAACTGTTGTTTTGCAAAAGTAAGCTCCATCTTTGCTGTCTGCGTGAGCACGGAATTCAATGCAGACCACAGCGCCGTAATCCTCTGTAGCTTGACCAATGAGGGCCTGTCAAAGTAAGCCTTCTTGGCTGCTTTCAACTGTGCTTCAAGGAGACATTGCTGCTTGCCCTTCTGCCGCTTCCTACTGGCCAAGTAGGAAATAACTAACCCCTGGCATAGGCTTTGGCAGTTTCCCAAAGGACGGACAGGCTACTAACCAAGTCTGAGTTAATGTCAAGAAACGCCTTAAATTCCTTAGAGAAGTACTCCACAGCCTTGTTATCCTTAAGGATAAAGGGAACTATTCACCTTGGGCCCAGTATAGCGTCCTTAATCTTAACCAACAGGTACGCACACTGAAGTGTGATCAGAGATGGTAATATTACCAATTGTACAAGATGCCACCAAGTCCAGGGTTGCCACGGGGGTCAGAGAAATAAAAACAATCCTGGTGTGACATCTGTGTGGATTCAAAAAAGTGTAAAATCCCTGCCTGTAGGGTGGAGATGCCTCCAGACGTCCAACAACCCTAACTCCACACACAGATCCATTAATTTTTAGTTTTTACAGACGGTATCGGGGAGGCCTTTGGGCAACTTGTCTACCTTGGGATCCATAAGCCAATTAAAAGGTCCCCCTATAATGATATGCTGGGACTCGAGACTGATCAATTTAAGAACGCGTCTACTAGAAATTTGAGGGGATGGGCTGGAGGGAGGAAATATTTGAAACACCATATTCTTTCCCGTTTATCAGAGCTTTGAGGATTACAAACCTCAAAGTAACTTTAACACACTCTAGTAACTTAAATGGGAGATTCCTCCTAACCAATATAGCCACTCCACTACTTCTGGTAGTAAAAGATGAAAGGTAAACCCGATCAAAGCCATTCTGCTGTAGTTTCAAATGCTCCCTATCATCCAAAAGTGTCTCCTGTAATAAAGTAATATTCACCTTTTCCTTCCTAAGAATTGAAAGTACCTTCTTCCTCTTAATTGGTGAGTGACTCCCCTTGATGTTCCAGGTACAACATTTAATCAAGTCATTAGCCATAACCTTCTGCAGTAACATTTAGTTCCAGAGAGGAGGAACTCGAATTACAAATCACCCAGCCTTAGTGTCGCAAGATCCATCGAAAATAAAAACAACATAAACTAAAACCACGACACTTAACAAACCTACAAAGCTATCAAAGACTATAGACAACATAAACCAAAAGACAAACCAACATATAAAATGCCAATGGCGCTGAATAAGAGAACTCACCCCCTGCCCAAAGGGGCTATCTACACCTCCCAGAACCCAACTTCACATCCCATTGCCAATGCTGCAGCCAGGGTATTTAAATATCTGAACCGAGCATAAACTGCCCATAAGTAGGTACCTGGCCATCCCAACCATTTTCCCTCCTCCTAGCTAGAGCCGCACCACAAACACAAGCAGAAAAGAAAGAAAATACACCATGGAATAACAATGTGAACAAAGAAATTTTGAAAAAAAGAGAAGTACCCTTCTCATCCTTTGGTATAACCTAATTTAGGAATTGAAAGTACACATCCCAACCGCCCTGAACATAGTTTAGACCAAATTATTACCAATAATAAAAAGAAAAAGAAAGCCCCAGGTGGACTTCCTCTTTTTAAAAAGAAAAACAGAGACATACCCAAACAACACTACTATTTGTACATACTAAATTGTTCAGAGTAATTTAATTTGTCCACAAAGTCTCTTGCCTTTTCCAATATGTCAAAGAAATGTACAAATCCATCCAAGGTGAACCGAAACAACGTCAGATACCTCAGAGTATTAGATCCTGAGCTCCCTCAGTCTTCTCTTAACATTGTCAAAGGATTTTCTTTTCTGGATCACTGCTACTGAGAAGTCCTAGAAGAACATGATCTTAGAGCCCTTGTAAACTAGGGCCTTCAGAACCTTCCCCTGGATTCTGGAAGCTTCTGTGATTCTCTCCTTATTTCTATAGTGATGAAACCGCACCAAGATAGGACGAGGACATTGGTCCAGACCTAACCTCCGCGCCATGGCGTGGTGAGCCCCCTTAATCTTCAAGCCTCTCATTCCTGCCTCCAAGTTAAGGGATTTTGGCAACCTGTCCTCAATAAATTCCACTAGCCGCAACTAGGAATTTCAGCAACCAGCCTGGCCTCAGATGTACCTCTTCCCTTCGCATCCCTGGACTGCGAAAACCAAGGTAAGTTGCTCCCTGACAGTTTCCTGGGACTCCACGACCTTTCCAGAGTTGCAGGATATCACGATGATCTGCGTAGGGTGGGCTATGACTTTGCCCAATTTGCGATGCACAATCTTCCTAGATCGCCACCATCGTGGATCCCCCTCTGTTACTTTATTAAGTAATCCTTTGCTGATTTGGAAAAAGTATCAATATTCTGGCCTACATTAATTTTGTTGAAGTTGCATTGGAAATTGGCAAGGCTTCTTCTGGAATATTGTGTCCAGTTTTGGTTGCCCAGTTATAGAAAGGATATTATTAAGCCGGAGAGGATTTGGAAGAGATTTACCAGGATGTTGCCAGGTATGGAAGGCATGAGTTATAAATAAAGGCTGAGACTTTTTTGACTGGGGCATAGGAGGTGACCTTATAGAAGTTGATACAACCATTAGGGGTATAGATAGAGTTAATGGTAGTTGTCTTTTCCCTAAGATTGGGGGAGTTCAAAACAAGGGGGCACATTTTTAAGGTGAGAGGAAAAAGAATTGAAGAATGACATGAGGGGCATTTTTTTTTAAAACACAGAGGGTAGGTCACATGTGGAATGAACATCCTGAGGAAGTGGTAGATGTGGGTACAATTACAACAATGAAAAGACATTTGGATAAGTACATGCATAGGAAAGATTTGGAGGATATGATCCAGGAGCAGGCAGGTGGGACAATTTAGTTTGAGATTATAGTTGGCATGGACTGGTTGGACCGAAGGGATCTTTCCATGCTGTATGACTCTATTTCATTCAGTTTTGTACTACCCTTACTTAGCCATAGATGTGTATTCTTCTATACAGTCTTTCTTCCTCAATAGAATACATATTGTTTGAGAGCTATGACATATCCCATAAATGTTTGCTATTATTTTTAAGCTGGTTTATCTTTTAACCTTTTCAGCCTGTCAACTTTAGCTAACTCTGTCTTCATGTGTTGCATTTCAACTTGGCAAGCCAGTGGGAAAGTATTGGCCACAATAATTTATTCATGCATACAGAAAGGGTCAGTCTTAAATATTCTAAGACTAAACTCTGGGAAAAAAACTCATAAGCTCTCATCTATTTCACATCTTTTGAACTTACAACTGTATGTTATCCAAACGTCACATCTCCTACAGTGGTTGCATCGGGGCATTGTTTGTGTCCATCTTTATTCTGTAAAAGTGCAATCTACTTACATTTATTGTGGTAGGAACACTAACGGAATCTATATTTATTAAAATCCCTTTCAGATTTAAACCATTCAATACCCTTGTAATTACACTTGTTTAGGTTTATGACATTTATGGCCCACATTTCTCACTCTTAATTTGAATGTGAAACTTTCATCATGTTATAGTTGCTATTCCTTAGAGAATTATTTACTGCAAGATCATTAATTAATCCTGCCTCATTATACATACCATATCCAAACAGCCTGGTAGTTCCAGAATGCATTGTTTTAAATGCAATCTAATTGAGTTTACCTTTGTCAATTTACTTTATTTTCAATTGATATTAGATTAAAATAATCCATGACTGTTTCAGGATCTTTCTTGCAAGCTCCCACTAATTTTTTGATTTATACTCTGTTGGATTGTGCACCTACCTTTTAGGGCCCTACACGCTGTGTGATTTCATTCCTTCTAAAAGTGTTGCTAAAAATAGTAGTAGGTATATTGGTATTAATTTAGCAAATTTCACTAGATTCAGGAAAGGTTCCATCAAACTGGAAAGTAACAAATATAGCTCCACTACTCAAGAAACGAGGGATGCAGAAAACAAGAAACTAAAGGCCAATTAACCCAACATCTCTCACAGGGAAGCTGTTGGAATACATCATTAAAGAGACAGAGACATTTGGAAAAACTGAGGGAAAAAAAAACAGGAAGAGGCAGCATGGTTTTATGAAAGCAAAATTTAGAGTTTATGGAAGACTGCAAGTGCACTGGATAAAGAGGAACCTGTAAATGTATTTTACATTTTAGCAAGGTGCCTCAATGGTTATTGTGGAAAATAATAACTCACAGTGTAAGAAGTAATGCACTAATATGGCTAGAAGGTTGCCTTGCTGGTAGGAATTAGACTGTATACATTGATGAAAATTGAAGGAACTATGGATGCTGGAAATCAGAAACAGAAATTGCTGAAAAAGGTCCGCAGGTCCAGCAGCATCTATTGAGAGATATCAGTTAATGTCTCGGGTCCAGCAAGCCTTCCTTAGAACTTCCTACAGTTCTGAGGAAAGGTCGCTGGACCCGAAATGTTAATTCTGATTTCTCTCCACAGATGCTGCCAGACCTGCTGAGCTTTTCCAGCAATTTTCAGTTTTGTGTTTGCATTATGCTTAGATGGATTTTTATCTGATTGGTAGAATTAATGACAGGAACCCACAATGGTCTATTTTGGGGCTTCCAAGTTTTTATGGTTCAAGTGAATGATGTGGATGAAGGGAAAGAAGGCATAGTCACTAAATTTGCTGACACCAAGATCTTTTACAACTATATGTTGTTAAGGCATAAGTCAGTTGCAGACAGATATTGATAGATTGAGAATGTGTGCAATGATGTAGTAGAATGAATGAAAATATGAAGTTATTCACTTTGGCAGCAAGCATGAAAAAGTAAAATATTATTTAAATAGAGAATGACTGCAGAATTCCAATGTGCAGAGGAATTTAGGTGTTCTAATATGAGTCACAAAGCCTTGATAATGCAGGTACAATATGTAACCAAGCAGCCTAATGGGGTGCTACACTATAGTCTTAAAGGAATTGAACATACAAACAAGGATATTATGCTTCACATGTAGAGGACAATTGTGACACCATATTGCAAATATTGTGCAGTTCTGATCTCTTAATTAAGGTCATAAATGCATTGGAAGGTCTACAACATATCTGTATAGGGCTTGTCTTATAGGGATAGGTGAACAGGCTTGGTTTATTTTTGTACTGGAATTTATAAGAGAGACTTGATTGAAGTAGAATAGACCCTGAATGGTCTTGACAAGAGGGGATGTGGAAAGGCTGCTTTTACTTCCTGGTCAGTTCAGAACTAGGGGACAGGGTTTTAAAGTTAGTACTGATCATTAAGACAGAGACGAGATCTTTTCTCACTGTGGGTGTATGACTTTAGAACACTGCCTGAGAAGGCAGAACATGACTGCCTCCTGGAACAAACCTGCAGGCAACATTCCCCCTCACTAATGCAGATAGTCATTTAATTGTTCACCGTGATTTGAACCAGAGGAGGATGCTCTGTAAATATATCTATTCTCAATGATGTGAGAATGTAGCATGTCAGTGTTAAGATAAAAGATATTTACAGCATGTCAACATAAAATAGAAATGGAGAGGTTTGCAATCATCTTTCATTCAATACACTGAATGAATAATCTTTCTTGGCCACATTCTCTTCTAGTAAGTAAGTGAATGTAACTCCAGTTTGAGTGAGCTGAGGAATTTGGTAAATGAGAGAATTCAAAGAAGTGTGGGAGGAGGTGCTGTTCTGACCTTTTACAAATAAAGACTGGTTTAAGACAGGCAACTGGAGACGGTGAATGCAAGGAGTGAAATATTTTTACACATTTATCATTTATTTTAAGAGTTTGGGTTTTGAACAAGTGGCAAGTGCGTTTTCATTTATGCATATAAAGGGGCATTGATAAAGTCTTTCTGGAGCCTGTTATGGACCAGACTAAACACCCCCCCCCCCCGCCAAAATGTATTAAGATAGCCTAGATGCCAAATGTTTTCTTATTTTTAAGGGCAACTTGTCAGATTGGTCAAACTACCAAGCTTGAGAAGCCAAAACACACTTTATACTTACACTATAGTTAAAATACAAACAAAGGAAAGAATTGGAATAACTTAACTCTATTGGAAAACTTAACAGAATGGTTGATTATTTAACTACCAAACAGCAGCTCTTCCAATACAGTAACATCCCATAAACACACCTGTGGCAAAGGCAAGTTAAGTGAAAAAGATTGTCTCACATGCAATTGTAACAGCAGGAAGATAACCCAAGCTTTTAGCTGAGACAGAGACAAGAACAACAGCTTCCACATTCAGCTTCAAGAGCCTGGAAACTACTGAAAGTTAATTAAAATCCTAGTTTTATGGGAGCAAGACCCCAGCCGTTCATGTTGCTTATATTTTTCCAACTTATTAAATAAAAGCCCAAAGCCTCAAGCTGTTCAGTTTGCTGACTGGGAACAAACTCCCTGTCTCCTCTGTTGCAACATCTCTTCATTTAAAAAAAAAGGGCAAAATACACTTCATAAAGCCATAGATTTGTCACAGGCCATGATTTTAAACAAATGTGTGTCAAAAGGGAACTGGGCTGATTTTAGAATGTACAGATGAGTGTCTAGTCGATTAGAAACATAGTATGGCTGCTTCTGTGCTGCATCTTTTACTCCATTGTACTTATGCACAAGAATTGGCAAATTTATTAAGGCAACTCAAAGAAGCAACACTAAAAGAACAGGTCCAACAAACTGCCTTTCTAAAGAAGATCCATTTTAAACATACCTGCAAACATGCTTTTGTTATGAACATGGTGATGCTGCACTTCAGAAAAATTCAATTGATAATACAAATTATCCCTTAAACGATGGAGGTATTTTGATTTCCACCATACTAACTGTGCAACTTTCCTGGTAAAATTATTCCAAAAGCATTCTAAATAACGTATTGGAGGAAAAACATTATAGGAGGATTTTTTGAGAATCAGCATGTTGGAGTCTGCAAATAATAGGTGTGAATTATTTGTGGATTTTTTTTCGAAAACCCTGAACACATCAAGTATCTCTAGGATACCATATAGGAAAATGTTAATCAGATCTTTCTCAAAATGGAATCAAAAAGCAAAATGAAGCTAATGAAAATGCAACTTACAGATTAGTTACTGCATGGGAAATGAATACTTACTGTATTTCCTTTTTCTTCAGAGAAATAACAATTGGTATCAGAAGTTCGTTCACAAGAGAAGTGCAACTGTGCAAGCAACGTAAATGAACACAATCTTATTTATCTAGTTGTGGTGTGGAAAGAAGGTTTGGCATAGGTAATTCATTGAATGGTATCAGTCAAGGATGTAAAAGGGTGTGTTTGTTCATGTGCATTTTAAAATTATTAGTTATCTGAAATGGTGGTTCATTGTAACACTTTTGAGCAATGTCTCTTAAATCCACCAGGTGCAATGAAATCAAACAGATTTTATAAAATGTTTTTTCAGCTCACAAGTGATACACTTTTCCCATTGACCTGCAAAAATAAACCCAGCTATTGGTATTAAAGTAATTTGTTTCATTGTCCCTGGTAGCAATTAGTATAAACATTACATAAAAACAACATAATATGACACCACATGGAATAAATTTCAATATAATTTTATTTATGCATTTTATGCGAAAACAAACAAACATTGTTCTACACAATACTTTCTTCTAAAGGTTATAGAAACATCTCCGTATTATAACATTAAGGCGTTAAATATTTTGATTCAGTGCTTCCTTGGTGTATTACAAAGCATTTTTGTTAATGAGTGCATTAACATATTGTTGAAAATGCCCCAACATTTAGAACTGCCATGTTTATAATGCTTTTCAAATTCATTTTACTATAAAGAAATTAACACAATAGAAAAGTATTTCTGATTCCTTTGCATGATCATTTTGAAACCACTGTTGTATTATTCAAAATATCTAAATAGTTTAGCGCATGTTAATATTGAATCAAAACTTTATACAAAAATATAGTAATGTTTACATGTCCCAGCATTTCAACAATTTAAGATATAAGTCAGGCTGCAGGCAGAGGCAATTCCATACCTGCATTACCTCCTTTCATAAAATGGAGATTGAGGCATAGGAGACTACAGTGGTGATGTACAATTAATATGAGCCACATATTGACAGCTTTGTTCACCACGTCACCTACTTCCAGGCATCTGTTAGTCATTACTTCACTGTCAAACAGAAAATAACTTTCCTTTATTTTGAAAACATGTGCAAAAATATTTCTGAGCACGACATCTAAAACTAATTAACTGTTTTCCTAAGTTAAGAAGCAATGCAATACAAATCACAGAAGATTAAAGTTGCTTTGCAGAGAAGAAAAGCTCCTGAACAATTTTCAGACATTGTTTCTATCCTTTATCTTTTTCATTGGAAAAAGAAAACTGCAACACCATCAGGTAATTGGGATTCTGGAAAATTGTTAATTTTGAAGCTAGTCCCCAGTACATAATAATATCATGAACGTCTAATGTCATTGAATGTAACAATTTGTGAGGACACTTAACTTACATACTGGGTATTATTACACACAAATACTAAAGGCAAATACTTTGGACCATACCTATATGCAATTTTACTTGCTTTTTCCTGAGACGCTCAACAATAATGGCACTTTCTGTGTATTTCTGCACACCAGACATCATCTACATTTCATGAAAACCTTTACTTCAATATGTACATGGTACCCAAACATAATATAATACATATCCTAGATATTTAATTCACTCACACACTTAACTTCCTGAAGTTTGTACATTTGGAAAAGTCAAAAACACATTATTCTCCCATGCAAAATGTATGCACCATTACTGCCACATCCAATGACTACATGTTGTCACTCAGAACTAAAATTAGCATAAATTTTAGTTGAACCTGAGGAAATTTGACTATGGATAATTCAATAGCGTGGATTGAATCATCTGATCAGAACTTGAATTCAATAGAAAATCAGTTTCATCTGGCCCAAATATTCAAGATGAGCTTAGAAAACCTATCTGTACGTTATACATTTAAAATAACAAGAGTCAGTGTTAATTCATTTTTCAGAAATTTACAACACTTTTAGTTTTTGTGATGGTGTAAAGGGAAGAAAGGAAACAAAACCTTGATAGACAAGGCTCAATTCTTTCCCCATGCATTAATAATTAACAAAAGTTGAGTTTTCAATAACATTCATATTTAAAGATTAAAACCTACCACGCTCATGGTGTGATTTACCAAGAAACTGTACAGCAATGTACATCTAATACTGAATGAAGACAATAAATCCAGAAAAAATGCTGGCAGGAAAAATACAGAACCAGAAAAAGGCTAGACTGTTTAGATGTGCTGTCATTTACTTATATAAAATTGTTTTCTGATGCATGTTGTTTTAAAAAAAATCAAGTGATAAATTAATGCTCAAAATCTGATATTTCCCCCTAGCATGACAAAAGGTCAGTTTTGGAATGTGTTTCCCAACCCCCCCCCCCGCCCCGCCCCCACCCAAGAGTGAGGTGGATGTGAATGGTGGAACAGACATTTCGTAGGCACATTCAGTTCAACACATCAGCAGATTAAAATTCCAATGCCTACTCTGAAACACAGCAGCAGTGGAAATGAGTACTTCATTAGTTATCTAAAAATTTACTCAAGTGTAACAAACCAATTTTGTATTCTTCTGCCTTTGTTAACAGTGTTTCCAATTAATTTCTAACTTTACATGGTTGATGAGTAATGAAGAAACAGAATAATAAAGATTGGATTCTATTATTGTAGTACAAAACATGTTTGAATAAAAAAGAAAAGTTACAAGTCTAGAAACCAGAGTTTTTACAATCGTTCTCTATCTGTTGAGGAGTATTACCCAATTTTAAACAAAAACTGATTCTTTCACTGGACTAGCACTCTTTTTAACTAGAAGCATATTAAATATAAAAAAGTGTGTGTGCATATAGGCAGATGACTTCATGTTATCCTCCATCCTTCCTAAAAAAATGCAAATGTACTTAACCTGGACCTAAAAGGAACCATATTCCCTTTTCTTTTAAGGTAAGTTTTATACCTATTTAAGTTCAGTAATGATGTGCTACTGTAAAAAGACAAACGAGTTATAATCACCAAATTTGAAGTGGCTACTTGGAATATAATAAAAGTGTCTAAATGAATATCTTACCTTCAATTATTGATTTTTTCACCCCCAAAATATTGTTTATCTACCCATTCCTAGCAACCTGTGATATTTTTAACTCTGTTTGGGAGGAGTCATAATTTCTTCATATCTTGGAGGATCCTCACTGTGTTGTGTATCATCATTAATTCTTACATTATCAGCTTGTCCAATAGCCTCATGGTAAGTTGGAGGTTGATCTGAACTTAAGTGTGTGGATGGTCCTCCAGGGAGTCCACTCCCATTGGAATAATCGATAGTCATAACCTCTGGTTGCTGCACACGTACTCGATCAAATGGACTGAGAGGATTATCATTGTAACCAAACACAACTACTGAGACATTTCTGGTGGGTTGGTTTGCTTGACTCTGTGACTGGGCATAAGCATTCTGTCGGTTATTTGCCTTTCTCACCTGACACCTCCAGATAGCAAAGAGTACAATAATAATTAACAGAAGTCCTGCCATTAGAGGAGCCACGAGATATACTGATTCTATACTGACGCCAGAGGCATTTTCTTGATTGTCATTCTGATCCTTAATGTAGTTTGTCCAAAATTCATTCTGGAAAAGAAAACGCTCATTAAACAGATGCACACCATTTTAAACATTGTTCAACATAATGTATCTTCCATAAGTAACATCAAGTCTACAGATATCAGTAAAAATATAACTTGACCACTTAATTTTAACCAAATGCTGGTTGTTAGGAGTAATGAATCTATAATAAGGTAAAATAATTCTAATCAGTAATGAATTGCAGCAGTTCCTTTTGTAAAAAGATAGGAATGCAGTAAACCAGCAAGTATTTCCTGTATTTCAGACAGAACCTTTGAACAAAATTGTTTTTTCCAATAGGTAGCTGCAGTGAACCTATGAACAGAACTTGGAACAGATTCACATGTTGAACAATCTGTACAAGGACAGGAAACAAAGGAGATGTTTCATATGGTACTTGTATCCATAAATTACATAGATTGATCCATTATTGCACTGTTTGTTACAAGACAGACAGTAGTAAATTTTTAACTGCATCAATGAGAACACACTTGAAAAATTGCATTCAGTTCTGGTTGCCTCATTATAGGAAGGATGTGGAGAGTGTGCAGAGGAGATCCATTTACCAGGATTATGCCTGGACTGGAGGGCAGGCCTTATGAAGAAAGGTTGGAGGGAGCTAGGGCTTTTCTCATTTGAGTGAAGAAAGTTGAGAGGTGATTGATAGAGGTATCCAAGATGATGAAAGGCATAGATAGAGTGGATAGCCAGAGACTTTATCCCAGGACAGAAATAGCTATCACGAAGGGGCATAAATTTTAAGGTGATTGGAAGGCGGCTTAGGGGAGTTGCCAGAGGTAGATTTTTATACAGAGTGTGGTGGGTACATGCAATGCACTGCCAGCGGTAATAGTAGAGTCAGAGACATTAGGGATTTAAGCAACTCTTGGATAGGCACAAAGAAGATAGTAAAATGTAGGGTATGTAGGCGAGTCTGATCTTAGAGTAGGATAAAGGGTCAGCACAGCTTTGAGGGCTGAAGGGCCTGTACTATGCTGTACTGTTTTATGTTCTAAAAGGAGAGAATTAAAAAAAAAGTGTAGAAGGAAAGCCTGAAAAATCCTTGGAAGTTTGTTGTTCCTGAGTGACTTATTTTTCTTTACACAGACAGATCAAAGAAATTATTTAGTTACACATGAATTACATTGGCAATAATCCCAGTGGTGAGAATTTTATGATCAATGACTAGATTCACTTCAGATATAATATAAAATCAAAGCTGAAATATAACCAAAACCACCAGGTTATTGATTAAAAAAAAGGTCAAGTTTAATTCTCATTTTCTTGTTGTTTTCATAACTTGAAATTACGATAGAAGGCTTAAAAATGTAACACCAGAACATTTTAAACTTGCTGCACAACTATTGGCAGTTGCTTAATCAGTTTTGGTTAACCTTTCTCGATACCAAGGAGTGTGAATGGAGACATTAAGTGACCAAAAAACCATATTAATGGACAAGTTGCAACGTTTTCTAATAGTTAGCAAAATAAACACTGGATCCATAAAATAAAAATTGTGCACAAACAAAATTTATTGCAAGGTCAGCTTAAACCTGCCTGCAATTCTCTACGGGAGCAGTGCCTGGCAGGTTACCAAAAGTAAAACGTGCTTGGAAACTTAAAAACCATAGCCATTTCAGAAATGATTTTGCAAAATCAATCAATCAGACACTTCCCTATAGTAACTTTCCACATCCTGCTGTTTTTGGAAAGGATCTGAAGACAGGGAATGCCAGCTTGAACGGAGGACAGAGAAGCATGTCAGGAATGTGTAGTTAGGTAGTGGGGGCATGGAAGAGAAATAGTGTTAGTCTGAATTGAATACGTACTCTCTCAAGTGGGTTGAAATATTAACACTAGTTCCGTCTCCACAAATGCTGCCAGACTAGAGTATGCCCAGCTTTTTGTTTCTTATTTCAGTATGCATTGGCCAAGGCTCAGGAGGAGACAAATGTCTTAAAAGGGTGGGAGATTGGATTCAGTGAAACAAACTATGTTTGATATCTGAAGTGACCGTTGAGGAATTTATGGGAGAATTACAGACACAAACTTTGCTCCATCTGTCACTTTGATTTTCCTATTGGAGATTCAAGCTTAATCAACGGTGAAGGTAAATTGCTCAAAGTTAACCAGCATAAATAATTTTTAGTAGTTTATTTCAGTGAAGCATGCTATAGATCAATTAGGAATGCAGCACCATAACTGGTCTTAAATAACAGCATCTTTCCCCTTTACAGTTCGTTACACATTTATTTCTTCTACTGAAAATGAAGAAATGCTTGCAATACTAACAATGGAAACCCCATAATTTCAGCTGGTCACATTTCACAGCATCTAACTAAAGAATGACTCCAATCATAAACTAGTAGTTTTTTTTTAACAGCTATTGGTCAATATTAGCTATTTTTCAAAATGGCATAAAAAGTCCAAGACCCCACAATCACCCGTCACACTCGATGCTATACAGCGGGGGAAAGTGTTGCACTGTACCTTCTTATGATAGAGATCTGGGATGAAATCTCAACTGAATTCTTCCTCATGCAGCAGTGAGATTGGTGGCAGTTTGGGAATTACTTTCAAAGTGAATGGCACTCCAACGCAATTTACAACATCATTTCCTGGCATACTCTCCATCTACCATTATCATCAAGCCAGGGGATCAACACTCATTCAATGAAGCATGCAGGAGTGTATGCTGGGAGCAGCATTGGGCATACCTAAAAATGAGGTGTTAATGTGTTGAAGCTACAAATCAGGATGACTTACTTACTGAACAGCACAAGCAGCATCTCAGTCAGAGGTAAGCTATTCCACAACCAAGGGATCAGATTTAAATTCTGCAGTCCTGCTACATCCACTCGTGAATGGTGGTGGACAATTAAATGACTCTCAAGTGGAGTTGTTTAAACATCCTCATCCTCAATGATGGGAAAGCCCAGCATACCTGTCAACTATCTTCACCCAGAAGTGCTGAGTGTATAATCCATCTTGGCTCTACCAGAGGTCCTCAGTGTAACAAATGTGAGCCTTGAGCCAATTAAATTCACTCCACAGGATATCAAGAAAAAGCTGGATATTATAAATGCTATGGGCCCTGACAACATTCAAGTAACAATCATAAAGACTTGTGCTCCAAAACTTGGCACAACCTAAGCCAAACTGTTCCAGTACAGTTACAATACTGGCATCTACCTGACAATGTGGAAAATTTGCCTAGCTCTATCATATAGATAAAAAAAACAGGACAAATCCAACCCAGTCAATGACCAGCCTATCAGTCCACACTTGATCATCAGCAGGAAAATGGAAAGAGTCACCAATGGTACTATGAAACAACATCTGCTCAGTAATAACCTGCTCACTGAAGCCCGCTTTTGGGTTATGCCAGGGCTACTCAGCTCCTGACCTTATTATAGCCTTGGTTCAAACATGGACAAAAGAGCTCAATTACAGAAGTGAGGGAGAAGAGTGACTGTTCTTGCCACTTTGACTGAGTGTTGCATCGAGGAGCCCTCGCAAACCTTGAGTCAAGGGAAATCAGGGGTAAACTCTCCATTAGTTAGAGTCATGCCTGACACAAAGTCTGAGATTGCTGGCGGTTACACATTTCAGCTCTAAGACATGACTGCAGAAGCTCCTCAGGGTAGGATCCTAGACACAACCATAATTTACTGCTTCATCAATTACCTTTCCTGGGGCATGTTCAGCATCATTCAAGACTCTTCAGTAACCAAAGCAGTCCATGTAAAAAACCAACAACATATGAACAATATCCAGGTCTGGGCTGACAAATGGCAAGTAACATTCATGCTGCACAAGTGCCAAGCAATGACCAATAAGAGAAAAGTTAACCATTTCTCCTGTAGATTAAATTCAAAAACATTACAATTGTTGAATTCCCAATTATCAACATTTTTGGGGTTACCATGACCAGGAAGTGACCTGGACTAGCCATATAAATACTGTTGGTACAAGTGCAGGTCGGAGGCTAGAGATTTTGCAGTGTGTAACTCACCTCTTGATGCCCAAAGCCTGTCCACCATCTACAAGGCCCAAGTCAGGAGTGTGACAGAATACTCCCGAATTGCCTGGGTGAGTGTCGCAATCAACCAGCTTGATTGTTTGTGGATGTTGGACCATTCATCCCCTCCATCTCAAATTTCAGTGGCAGCAACGAGTACCATCTACAAGGTACACTACAAAAGTTCACCAAAGCTCCTTAGGCTGCACTGTTCAAACCTATGACCACTACCATCTAAACTGACAAGGGCAGTAGACACATGAAAGTTCCTCTCCAGCCACTCACCATCCTGAACTGGAAACATCACTGTGGTTTCAGTGACACAAGGTTAACATTCTGGCAACACCTCCCTCAAAGCATTGTGGGGTCTACCCACATTAAATGGACTGCAGTGTTTAAGAAGACCACCCATCACCTTTTCAAAGGCACGGAGCAATGGGAGATAAATGTTGGCCAAGCTAACAAAGTCCACATCACATGAATGAATTTAAAAAGGCAAGAGTAGCTATAGATAAGTTCACTTCTAAAGGTTACCGAAAGAAATAAACATGGAAGGAAGTTGTCACACAGGTTTCTCTGTCTTCACTGGGAGATCATACTAAAGAGGTAAAGGGGTGCGTCACATTGCCTGCTGGCAAACATGGCACTGTGACGTCCTTTGCATTCACCCCAAGCTCACTGAAGGAGGGTGCCTTGGACAGTGCTAGGGTAGTCCACAAACATCATCTTTTGGCGAAGTAAGCGTAAAGTGCCCGGAAACCTAATGGCAGTATAAAAACAGAGGAGCGGGAATAGACCATGAAGTTCTATGAGCCAGCTCTGTATTCCAGATTATGACTGATCACTTGCCTTAAATGTCACATTCCTGCACTACTCCCACATTCCTTGTGTCATTAGTAACTAGATAGTGAACAGAATGCAAACACAAGATGCTGGCAATAAATGAGAGGAGAAAACTGCACTGAGAATGAGGCAAGAGTAGAAAGGGTATGGAGGAATGAAAAGGGTGATCAAGAAGGAATGACTCTGATATGAATGAATTGTTGAAACTTCTGGTACAATTATCTGCAAAATCTTGACTGTCAACTTAAATCTGTCTTATTCATGGAGTTATATTTTCCTGGGTCAAATTAATTATCAATTTTGCACCTACTCCTACAGAAACCTTGAGTATTACTGTATTATCATGATGCAATTAGTGTTATACAAATTGCCTTCTCTCTACTAGTCAATACATGAGAAAAACCATCATATGATGATTGATATTCATCATCTTCAAATTCATTTAAAACTCAGAAGTAGCCACATGAAACTGACTTCTGAAATCCACGAGGATATTGGTTCCAGTATGAAATCTCATGCTGTACAATTAGGAGAGTAATGCTTCAACTACTTTATTATTCTTAATATCATTGACACTTTGAACATTTCCAGTAACACAACTTTTAAAAAGTGCAATGTTCTTAAATGCTTCATATCTTTTGCTATGCTCATTTATGCTTTACCCATGATCTTTCCCTCCTCCCAGAATCATCACTTACTGTCTTGGCATTTCATTTTGCTTTCTGGTTCTCAGTTAGTTGCCTTGGTCACTGTTTTCAGAAGTAAAAAGGTGCTATGTCTTCTAAACTATCCAAAGTAGTGAACTAACTGAAGCATCCAAAGTAACCAAAATTCAAGTTAGCTTGTTCTACAGTACACCATAGCACTGTCAGCAATTAGTCAAGAATTATCCCAGATAACCTTTATGATCTTTCTTATTTAGCAACAAAAAGACTTTGGAAACTGGAGCCATTCTTCATTTGAATGGAAGTGAGAAACAAAATGTGATGATTTTGAAGAATTTGATAAGGTAGGGAACAACCAAACAACATAAATCAGCCGAGTAATAGACATAACCAATTTTAACCTGCCACATTTGCAGCATGTAGAATGCCTTACTAGGATTAGCATTCAAAATCATTTGGAACAGTTTTGATTTTAAAAAATTCATAAATTAGCAGTTTAATTTCTCCTTGAGAGCCAGATGAACTTAATGGTCATTGCCAGTGTTTCAAAGATAATTTTGCCAGCCATTGCATAACCAAGGTCACTTGTTAACAGGCCTGATTTGTAAATGCACAGTGCTGAAAACTCAGTAGTTTTAAATGATTAAACTCTAGCTCTTCCCCTGTGTACTCCAGTACTCATTGCTGGGGTCGTTCTTCAAATTAAATAAACAATCAATGGAAGAGGCTCACTGCGTTAGAGATTTTTATGATGCCAGTACATTCAATGGATAACTGATACTTCAGTTAGCCAAGATAAGTTATGCATTGATCAAAACCTAATACATAATTAGATGTCTTGTTGCACTCACCTACTCATTCTACATTTAAAACATTTCTCCTGAATTGAACTTAATTAGTACCTCCTCTGTCAGCCTCTTTGGTCATGTTCACTTTCTGAACATTCTCTATGATCCTGCTCCACCTAATTACCATGCATAGCAGTTTATCCTCCCAAGACCAAAATTATGCATTATCCCAGAACCAAAGACAGGAAATTTCTACAGAAATGTCACATAACAGAAGCCCCTTCTGAACTCTGGAGCCCAGTAACTGTCAAAAATATATCACAGTGCATCATTACTTTTGATTCACTTCCCATTTCCAAGTCCTGAGGCTTTGGTGGGGGAGGGGCTTGTTGATCTAAATGTATTTATTAACTTCGCAACCTTGACATACCCTTAAAAAAAATCAAACGTCAGTTGACTTTAAAGATATTCTTTTCCAAACTATTCGTTTGACTTGCTTCCTGCCAAATGGTGATGTTACTCCTGGTAACAAGATATATACTTGCTGGCAATAATAGATTTTCCAAAGCAATGCAATGAAAGTTGCATTGGCAACAATCTAGAGCAAAATCTCTCAAATCATATATACACAAGGGCAATAAAGTATACACAAATTTTAGAATAAATAAATGAATAAATAAATAAATAACAACATTTAAAACATAAGCATTTTGAATTGAAAATGAACTAATAAATTCAGTTGTCAATAAATGGAAGAATATTATTGCTGGAAATTAGAACATTTCCTTGTAATTTATCCTAATACCAACGTTAAAGCAACTCCCAGAAATGCATCAGCATAGAATAATCCCAATTTCAAGGGGAGACTCTTCAAATTTTTCTCTCCCCACATTAATTGTTCTGACTCTGAACTATCACATTAATGGATTAAAGAAGTTAGGAGGCCATTCAACACAGCTGCTTCTCAGCAAGCACTGAGAAGTAGCTAAGTTTATCCCATGCCCCTGCATGTTCCTTTGAACCTGAGGATGTTACACTTTTCTTAAAAAACATACCCACTTTTGAAAGATACAGTTAGATCGACCTCCACCACCCTTTCAGACATTGCATTCCCAATCATAATTTACAACTGTAAATTTGTTTGCCCCCCCGCCACTTGTGTTGTTTCTGGTTCTGACTCCAAACCATCGGCAGTTCTAGGCTGTGGATCCACAAACAGAAAGTCATTACCGCTGTTAAAAATCTGCATGACCTCATATCAACAAAGGGCAATTCCAAATGTGAAAAGCATTGCATTAGGCCACCCAGCAGAGCCCCAGAATATTTCTACTTACTGTCCTTTCATTATTTTCAAAAGCTTCTCTAGCTTCTTCATACGTACAAACTTCTTCCCAACATTCACGCTCTAAGTTGCCCTGTTTTATTTCTTCTAAGAAGCCATTTTTTCTTCGCATTCTTCTCAGAGCAGAGTTGGCTTCATGTTGTAACAGGAACACTGTTTTTAAAAAAAAGCTTGTGAATTCACTATATTAAATATTTTTTAGATAGTTATTTTATGTATTTGCCATCTTAAAATGCAGCAAAGTCACAGTCTTATTCCATATCAAAAATAAAAGTTAGAAGTCAGCATAAATTTTGATGTTTTGGTTTCTCTAACAACAATTTAATAGTCAAAGAATAGTTCAGGTGATTCATTTATATGACAGTACATTTTCAAAAAAATCAACACAAATTACTGAAAATAAATTATATTGTACTGTGGTTTTTATAATAACACCACTCCAAGCCAAAATATTTTTGGTTTCTGCAATTCTGCAGTGTTGGAGGTGTTAATGTTGATTACATGCAATTAATGACTGATCAACTCTCTCCTGTGCATCTCGAGCCAACTTAAGCAGGAAGTCAGTATCAATGACATTATCTTTGTGCCTTTCCACCACACGAAACTGGAAGCTGGAACGTGCATCTGCTGTTACAACTTCTCCTTTGCCCGGTATTTTGTGCTTCCTTAGGAGGAAGATTTTGTTTCGAATTATATACAGAGTGACATATGAATGCACACTGGGAATTTTACCCCCTTTCCAAATTGTATCATCACAGAGACTCTAAGTAGAAGCACTGTTAACTCCTTTGAGCTGACTGACCAATAGCACTGAAGATAAATATCAAATCTAAACTTAGGATCAATAAAAGCAGAGACTTAAAAGCTTGTCAAAAATTTGCATAACTCTACTCAAAACACTGTGGCATTTTAATTGCAAATTATGGTCAGGTGGTAGTTTAATAACTATTATGTCAGAAGTCAACCCTATCCACAACATGAGAAATTCATGCCAATTATGTTAACTTGCTGACCTTCAAGGAGGCTATAAAAAGTTAGTGCAAGGACACTGATGATATTAAAAGCTTTCAAATATTAAAAATATACAGAAGAGACTGAGCTTTACTTCACAATATAACTGTCAAATGACCTTGTATCTTAGAAGTCATCTTCAGTAATTTAAAACTCAGCTTAGTGACAGATGGTAAATGGACAGTGGTTAAAATGCTTCCTTTTTGCAATAACTCTGCTTAGAGCTGTGGGCACCAAGTTACTACTAAATATATTGGACTGGACTTTGCAGTCAGTGGCAAAGCAAAGACACTTGCTGCTGGCTGGGAAGTAATTCTTGCTGAGACCGTTCTAAGCTCTATCATTATGCATTGATATTGCAACTGATTGCAGAACCGTGGTTGCAAAATGAGGAAATACTAGTGCTGCCATAATTCACATTATTCACCATTGGCAATAAATGCTGGCCAGCCAAGTGACCCCACATTCCTCAAATGAATGAAAAAAATTGCAGCTATTTACATTAATGTATTTTACCAAGCCCCAAACAGGAAACTAAAAGCTGTGAAATAAAATCATTAATTTTAATTCACAGGACGGATTTAATAAAATAGGGTGGAAATAGGCAATGAAGGTAGAAGCCAAAATATTCTTTTCATTCTAATTTCAGCTTAAAAAGAAGCAAATTAATGATTGATTACTTAACAGCACACCAGAGCTTGTTTACTAAATTTTATTATTTGCATGGGTCATTAAAAATGCAGCTATATCTGATTAAGCAAAGTGGAACTGTAGGGGCAAATAATTAAAATTCTGACTAACTGCTGGCTTAGGAAAAGAGTTGTGGTATTGCCAATCTCGAAATCCTGAGTGGCATACTTAAAATTTAGGATTTCTGTGCTAATCTGCACCTGTCTAACACTGTAGTTACTCTGTTCTGTCAATACCCCCACAACAGAGCAAAATCAATCCCAAAAAGCAACATTGAGTAAAAATTATATAAGACTTGCTGGGACAATGACGGATTTTGCATTGAGTTATACAAATAAAACCAGAAGGAAAAAAGCTCTTACTTTGACTACAGATTACCGAATCTGCCAAAATAGTCATCTCCACACAATCACTGAAGTGCTACCTCATCATATCCCTTTACACCTTTTAATCTCTCCTGTATAATCACTTGACAGAGCACTGCAAGCACGGGGTAGGTCCTGCGGCAGCAGCTTCACCTCGTGCTCTATGGTCTGCAGGCACGGACTGGAACTTAAGTACTTATAATCACTGGACTTTTTCACTGTTTCATCCTAATCTGTATTCTTTTTCACTCTGTAACAACACTTTCTTTTACTCTGTAAAATTTGCACTGAGGTACTTGTACCTACGATGGTGTCATTAAAAGCTGCCGTTGTAAAAACCTTTCACTGTACTCCTGTACTGGAGTGCACGTGACAATAAAGGATATTCTATTCTATTACCATCCTGTCCTTTAGCTTTGTTGACAAAAACAAAATGCTGTGGTTACTGGAAATCTGAAATACAAAACAGAAAGTGCAGGAAAAGTTTCAGCAAGCTGAGCAGTACTTGGAGAGAGAGGAACAGCAATGCCTAAAGTCCAATCTCCCCTGCCTAGTTATTTGCTTAAATTTATCCAACTTTGATGAAAGCTCAGTGACCTCAAATGTTTCTCTCAGTTTCTTCCTCCAAAGATTGTGCACAACCCATGGTGTCTTCCTTGTATTTTCTTTGTTTGTTGAAGGCTTTCGCTTCCTGGAGTAGTCTAGTTTTGCATTTCAAATTACATTTATAAAAAGTTTATATTTATCTATCACTGAGAGGGACAAACAGTGGTATATGTTAGTCAGTATTTGCAATGTCAGCTTGACTCAGTAGCACATACCTGAATGAGGAAGCTTGACCATCTAAGCTGACAATTCATTATCATGTAGTACTTCATCAATCTAGCTATTGTTTTTTAATTAAGAGGGTGCATTTTCAATGGCATCACCTCTTTCAAGAATCCACTTTTGAAACAATTAGCACTCCCCTCTCACATTAGAGCAAACTTTGTTTTAACCAGCAGCTTATGAATTTGGACTATTGATAAACCAGAAAAAAAATGATATAACTCAAACATCGTAAGTTTACTGTATTATCATGATCTCTGCAATGTCCGATTAGTCAGTTGAGGATGCAAGTGAGAAGGCTGTCTTGCTGGTAAGTTTTAATTAAAGCAAATTTTCATAATTATTTAAGTGACCTTTGCTGTAAATAAGGTATAACAGTGATGTGTATACCCCCACATTACTTTTCTATTTACTTATAACATGATTTTACACTGATTATGTGAACTTCTCGATCAACTGTTATATTTGATCAACTGGAACACTTCCGGTCCTCCAGGTGCTGGTTAATTAATGAAAAGTTTGATGCATAAATATGTTTTCCTTTTACGTTGGTATTTCGTGGAAATTATCCTGATGAAAATCTTCAACAACTTGTCTTTTCTCAACAATTCTCAAGTTCTATGCTACCAAAGGACCATTTAAAATTAGTGGGATTGTAACTTCAAATCTACCAAAAACTTCATTTTGATGGACTGACTTTTGGGGTCTCTTGTCGGTTTAAAAAAAATCTCTTTATGCATTTATAGTGAGTTTTATCTTGCTTTTATCAAATTAAGATACTTATTGCAGAGAATTCCACAGGAAAAGCCGATGAATTTCTATAACAAGATCTCTCAAATAAAATTAAAATTACTTGTCTCCGTTGGGAACCACAATGCCTGTGAATTCCAGACTACCGGCTATAAACTGTGAACTGTTCCTTTGGTTTTTCCAAGACTTACTATTGGCCATATTTATCTGTCCTAACTTTTAATCTGTTCTTGCGTGCACGAAATTAGAGTTGGTTTTTTGGGTTCATTCAACATTTAATGTTTTTAGCGAGGCCAGTTTCAGAACAATAAACTTGGTGTCTTAATTTGTTAAAAGCGAAAGGAAGCCTGTCTGACTAATCATTATGTAAATAGATAAGTACAAAGACTGGATTAGCAAATTCATGTTTTCAGATTTTAAACATACCCAGTACAATCAAACAAGGAAGAAAAAGGTGGGAAAGCTATTGTTTTGGTCATACAAGTTTCTAAGAAATCATCAAGAAACTGCAATGAAATGTTATTATTCATTAAATTCTGGAGGAAATAATTCTGAATGATGCAATTGTGATGTTGTAAATCAAAACTCCAGCCATGCGAGCAAGCTTATAATAGCAAGTTCAAATGATACACAAACTTGATTTTTGGGCTGACCATAATTTACAGCTTTTTCTCAGTTAAACCATGGTGCAACAAGAACAATAATATTCAACTGCTAATGACAAGTGCATATACAGCATGTTACAAAAACTCCATATAAAACACATTTATGACGAGAATAAATTTATTCAAACATGGATAATTATTATCAGTTGAATTACAAATGAGGATTTCATAAAATATTTGCCACATTAAAGTTCAAAAGATATGTAATTCAGCAAATGAATCAATTACTTACCACTCTGCATGGTTTCTTCTTGAAGTAAAGCAACTCAAAGTCTGAAAACAGAAAAAAATGTAAAAATATACTTGCGCAAAAATAAAGTACCACAGTTTGAAATTAACCAGTAAAATGAGGAAGACTGGTGTCTACTAAGGTTTACGTAGTTTCTATAATTACTGTAGGAATTAACAGAGTTCGAAAAACTTCCTCTAATTTCCCTCATCCCACTGTGGCCAACATTACTAGTAAACTCGTCCCTCATCACGAGCAGGCTCATCAGCCATCTGCAGCACATCCTCCCTCAATCTATTTTACCTCAAAATCTTCCTTAAAATACCTCATTGCTTGCTTGGCTGCTTCCCTTCAGCCCCACATGCTGAGGTGCTTTGTGACTGTTTGCCACATTAGAAAGGAAATAATTCAAATTCATTCTGATGTGGTGTACATTTTTTGACCCAGGAGCTAAAAAATAATTTGTACAAAAACAACTGAGAAGCACTTAATCAAAGATAGCCCCAGTGCATTCTTCTGAAAGAATTGCACAATATTTTTATACACTGACCTAATAAAACCTTTTCTTCAAAGCAGAAACAAAATTTAAATTGTTCTGCATTCAGAAAGTGTGTTAAGATTAGTCACTTTAAAAAATAATCACAATTTAACTTTTTTCTTGAAAATCTGTGTAATTTATTGGCCTGAATGGGTCATCTAAAACAGTTTTTCGTGAAAGAGTTATTTTTTCCTGTCATGTCATTCATAAAATAACAATTTTGAAAAAAGCTGACCTTTCCAGCCCTTTTAAATCCAACGAAAAGAATTTTAATCACTCAAACACACAGAGTGAAATTACCTTTATTTGATGACTGGATTGCTAAGCAGATCACCATTTATGGATTTTATAGGGGGTGCATTTATGATGTCAGTGGTGGCATTGCCAAAGGATGTGTGTAATAGATTACACAACATTATCTTAAAATGTCAGGAAGTTGATTTAGCTCAATTGGCTGGACAACTGGTTTGTCACTCAGAGTTATGCCAACAATATGGATTCAATTCCTGTACTGGCTGATGTTAGCATGAAGGTTTCTCCTTCTCAAACTCTCCCCTCTCCTGAGGTATGGTGACCCTCAGGTCAAACCAGCACCAGTCATCTCTCTTGATCAATATAGCAGTCTTATGGTCTGGTTCCTCGAGATCCGTGTCAAAAACATAAATTAAGTTATGATGCAATTTATGGAATAGAAGTTAGGTTGCAGTTGGACAGGACTCCTGAGCACTAGTTTAGGTAGAACTGTAAATCTTAAAGGAAATGTTTAAAGCTTGACCACTCTATAACTGGAAGACAGTATGGAGGTCAATATGTGGAATTTACTACTAGAAATAGTTAAGGTGATTGATAGGAGAAATGCATGAGAGAAAAGATTAGACTGGGGTTAGTGAAGGAGGGTAAGAAATGTTAGTGAGAAGCATTAATACTGACACGGACTAATGTTACAAATACCCTAACAAAAATCACAACATAGCTGATTCTCCAAAAAACAACAGATTAGTCGAAACTTTCTCTTCTGCATTCATTGGGATAATCTGTAATGTATGCGTGTTGAAGTGAATGGGGGGTCGTCACAAAGTGCCAGCTGTGGAATCACCCACCATTACACCAAAGCTTTTACCTTCTAACATTTCACCAAGGTCTCTGTCCTAAGCTAGAGTTCCAGCAGGGCCTAACAACAGGAAAGGTCACATTTTCTGGCAATTCCCACACTATTCTTTTCAAGGAATAGAAGTTTAGGCTAAAATTTGGTGAGGTGAAAGATACTGGGCACGGGGGGGGGGGGGGGGGGGGCGGCGGCGGCGGCGGTTGGGGGGGATGGGGGGGAAATCTCCGGGATAAATGCATTTTATCAGCATATCACAGCATTTCATTTTGCATCCCACAAGAAAAACCTCTTAAATGGATTACTCTCTCAGTATGGTATGGAATTATAGAATCATCGCATGTAAAGAACTCGAAGAAACCAATTCGTCTGACCAGTGTTCATATTAAAAGAAAAACAATCAACTTCATCGCTATAACTTTACATTGTGAATCCAGATTCCACCACAAATTGGGTTAAAGACTGTTTGGATTAACAGTATGGCACAAATCTGATATCAGCTTGGAAACATGAAGAATCAATGTAATAATCATCCCCAGTACTGAAACACAATTTTAAAAATTTACACATCAATATAGCTTAAATTTGCTGAAGGAACTCAGACTAAAAGTAAATAACTAGTGTCTGTTTTACAATTGCTTCTGGACAGGGCGTGTTAGTATTTACAAATTGGCAAAAAACTGGAATGAATAAAATGCCCCATTAAGGTCTCTATTTGGGAAGATATTCATTATGTAATATTCGAACATTATCAGAGCTGATAGACTAAAGTGCACCTAACCTTTACATCAATAAAAATAAAATGGGGGAGACTAAATGACTTCACATTATCCGCCTCTTCCCCCAAAAGAAAGCAAAATTCAACAGAAAGAAAAAGAACTTGTTCTGTGCCTTTAACTAAATGCAAATTAATGTCTCAAGGCACCGACTGCAGTGGGAGCTGAAGGAGGGAGGGAGGATGGATTGAAGTGAAATGATTATATCAGTTATCAGGCTCAGTTGTAGGAAACCACATGGTATATTTCCAAAGCTCATTACTCAGCTGGCTGCCGCTGTGCTATCCTAACGCTATATCGTAATCCCCTGAAGGACAAAACACGCATAAACTACACACTTTATAGAAAATAAAACCCCTCACTATATTCATAAGCTGCTCGAACTTTAATAAAACAGCTCGCTAAGTTCAAGCAGTGCAACAATACTGGTTTCAACATGCTCTTTTGTCGTTACATTTCGTTTTACGATAGGGAAACGTAGCCACACACCGAGAAACAGAACCCTGCACTTAACAACACATACAGCGTCTCTGGTCTCGCCCTGCTGCCTCATCTTAACCAGAGACAAAGGATTGGACTGAAAACTATGTTCTTGCATTGATCCAACTCACATGATCGAGCCAGCATGACTGGAAAACAGCTCAGACAAACACAGCGAACGGGAATTTAAATCACCGTCAATCGTAATGTATCACAATTTGCTCCTTTTACATGTTTAGAAACATTTCAGCATTAAAATACCGATACAGCGTCAAACAACCTTTCGCCGTGTAATCTCTGACAGCTAAATATATCTGCTCCAAATTCCACCACAGGAAACACAGCGCTTACTTCTCAACTCAGCTCCCTCAAAAGTTTTTCCCCAGTGAGCCAGAAAGAGCATGCGCAGAGCCAGCTCTCTGCTTTGTAGCAGCACAATTTCCAAGTGGACGACAGCCCGTGGAGAAACAGGAAAACTATTAAAGGAGCAGGCTGCAGACTTTCACTGTCTTACCCTTAGTCTTTTGGTTTTCCCAAGAAACCGACTTCGATGTATGTCGTGGTGAAAACGACAGGCTCATTTGTTAAAAAAAACGAAAGCTTTCTAGCCTGATTCATTCCGGATCTCACTTCCAACTGCAGCTATCTGATAAAGGAGTAGCACTGAAAGCATGTTGCAAATAAACCCGTTGGACTATAACCCGGTGTTGTGTGATTTTTAACCTTATTCTGTGCAGCAGTTCTTTGTGTAATGCAGATTACGCTGACAGTTTCATTAACCGCCCTCAGTGTCTAATCACGAATCATTAAGCAAATCTCAACAGGTTTATCAGAAAATCTGGAAATCTTCCCTTCCTTACACAAGGTAAGCATCTCCACCGATTCTGTCATAACTGCTGAGTTTCTCCAGCACTTTTTGTTCTAATTTCACCTGTCCAGCACTGCTTTTATTTACATTGGTGAAGACACATCTGGAGGGAAAAAGTAATCAGAAAACGTTGGAGACAGTGAGGTCTGCAGATGCTGGAGATCAGAATTGAGAGCATGTTGCTGGAAAAGCACAGCAGGTCAGGCAGCATCCTAGGAGCAAGGAAATGGATGTTTTGGGCCCTCATTCCTGATGAAGGGCTCCGGCCGAAAACGTCAATTTTCGTGCTCCTCGGATGCTGCCTGACCTGCTGTGCTTTTCCAGCACCACACTCAACAAGAATGTATCTGCCCTAGAGCTAATGCAATAAATGCTCACAGGATTGTTTATTGGAATGAAGGGCTGAAAGCAGGCATTGAATAGACTGGGTTTAATTCTGGAAATTAGAAGAATAAACCTACATGAAGCACATTAAATTCTTACGGGTGTTGCCATGAAAGACAATAGACAATAGACAATAGGTGCAGGAATAGGCCATTCTGCCCTTGGAGCCTGCACCATCATTCAATATGATCATGGCTGATCATCCTTAATCAGTATCCTGATCCTGCCTTATCTCCATAACCCTTGATTCCACTATCCTTGAGAGCTCTATCCAACTCTTTCTTAAATGAATCCAGAGACTGGGCCTCCAATGCCCTCTGGGGCAGAGTATTCCACACAGCCACCACTCTCTGGGTGAAGAAGTTTCTCCTCATCTCTGTCCTAAATGGTCTACCCCGTATTTTTAAGCTGTGTCCTCTGGTTCAGCACTCACCCATCAGCAGAAACATGTTTCCTGCCTCCAGAGTGTCCAATCCTTTAATAATCTTATATGTCTCAATCAGATCCCCTCTCAGTCTTCTAAACTCAAGGGTATACAAGCCTAGTCGCTTCAGTCTTTCAGTGTAAGGTATTCCCGCCATTCCAGGAATTGACCTCGTGAACCTACGCTGCACTCCCTCAATAGCCAGAATGTCTTTCCTCAAATTTGGAGACCAGAACTGCACACAATACTCCAGGTGTGGTCTCACCAGCACCCTCTACAGCTGCAGAAGAACCTCTTTGCTTCTATACTCAATCCCTCTTGTTATGAAGCCAGCATGCTATTAGTTTTCTTCACTATCTGCTGTACCTGCATGCTTACCTTCATTGACTGGTATACAAGAACACCCAGATCTTTTTGTACTGCCCCTTTACCTGAGTTGATTCCATTTAGGTAGTGATCTGCCTTCCTGTTCTTACCACCAAGGTGGATAATCATACATTTATCCACATTAAACTGCACCTGCCATGCATCTGACCACTCACCTAACCTGTCCAGGTCACCCTGTAATCTCCTAACATCCTCCTCACATTTCACCCTGCCACCCAGCTTAGTATCATCAGCAAATTTGCTAATATTATTACTAATACCATCTTCTATATCATTAATATATATTGTAAAAAACTGCAGTCCCAGCACTGATCCCTGCCTGCCATTCCAAAATGGATCCTTTTATCACCACTCTTTGTTTCCTGTCTGCCAACCAACTTTCAATCCAAGTTAGTACTTTGGCCCCAATACCATGCACCCTAATTTTGCTCACTAACCTCCTATGTGGGACTTTATCAACAGCTTTCTGAAAGTCCAGGTACACTACATCTACTGGATCTCCCTCATCCACCTTCAGAGTTACATCCTCAAAAAATTCCAGAAGATTAGTCAAGCATGATTTCCCCTTCATAAATCCATGCTGACTCTGACCTATCCTGTTACTTCTATCCAGATGTGTCGTAATTTCATCCTTTATAATAGACTCCAGCATCTTTCCCACCACTGAGGTCAGACTAACTGGTCTATAATTTCCTGCTTTCTCTCTCCCACCTTTCTTAAAAAGACGCTGAGAACGCATTTCTTCTGGGTTAAATCTTTTTTTTAGATTACTTTACAGTGTGCCAGGGTCTTGAACCCAGGGTCGCAGGCGTAGATGAAGGGATTCTTATGTTAGCCGGGGAAGAAGTTTCTTCAAAAATAAAGAACTGCTGATGTTGGAAATCTGAAACAAAAACAGAAATTGCTGTAGAACCTCGGCAGGTCTGGCAGCATCTGAGGAGAGAAGGCAGAGTCAATGTTTTGGGTCCAGTCACACGCTCTGAACGTTTACTGGACTCGAAACGTTAACCCTGTTTTCTCCTCGCAGACCTTCCAAGTTTCTCCAGCAATTTCTGCTTTTGTTTTGTAAATTTCTTCACTTGGGTTGTGATATATTTTTCTCCCCCTTTGGAATATTCTACTCCATTCAGCGATGAGCACATTCCCTTTGGGCATTGAGGGATTTCAGGGTTCAGAAGGCCACTTTCCCCCCCCCAACGATTTTCAAACTTCGCCTCGACAAGTCCCATTTCATATTTCAGCTTTCACTGCGGGGAACTGCAAGAAATTTTAAGTTCTCTGCATTTCTAGTTTCGCCATTACGGAAAGGACGCATTTTTAGACTTTTATTTTTAAAAATGGCAACTTCACCCAAACCCATTTCAAAGTGTCATTTAGTGTTGTGCTCCTGACAGTCCGTGGGGGCTGAAATCATGTCATTTCTCTTTTACGAATTTACGGTGCAAGAATTCATTGCTCACTTTACTTAACGAGTTGCTAGGTTACTGCGAATGCTGAGAGCCAGTGTCCCTTGGAGACAGTTTGTTGGTGATCAGCCGGAAAAGGTAGCATTGGGGAGGAGAAGGAGACAGAGAGCACTGCGGCTGAGATGTGAACCCAGGGGACGTGGAGATGGATATCGCAGGGCTGAGGTTGTCACATTCAAAAGTAAAATTCATTGGGACTGAACCGGGGGAACTGCACCAGGAGACAATCACCCTGCAAAATATCAGCAGCGGCCCCAAAAAGGTTGTGGTCCGGCCAACCAAGCACAAGGTAAGCGCAGCCGGGCTCCCAGGAGCCGCCTTCAGGGTGACTGTTCTTCAACAGACACAGGAGGGGAAGGTGGGGTTCACTGGACATCAGCTGAGGGCTCTCCGACCCGTCCTCCCGTTTCCTTGGGGAATGTTTGCACTGGCCTCTGCTGAAGTTTGGAAGTGGAAGGAATGTTCCAACAAAGTTGTGATTCCAGGGTTCTGGCTGCCTGGCTGTAGGCTCTCTGTTTTGGTCTGCTCTGGTGGCCCCAGACATTATGCTTCTCTTATTATCTGTGTCTCCAGTCGTTTAGTCGGAGGCGAGGGCTAATAACTGCGGGGCAGGTGTGGTAGGTGAGGTCAAGAAGAGAATAATGCAATGTATGAAAACATGAGTCGGATCAAGAAGAGACAATTCAGCTCCACGAACCTGCTCAGAGACAAAATCAAAGACTGTAGATGCTGGAATCCAATGTAGACAAGCAGGAGGCTGGAAGAACACAACAAGCCAGGCAGCATCAGGAGGTAGGGAAGTCAACATTTCAGGTGTAACCCTCTTTCAGGACTGGGGGTGGGTGTAAGGGGAGCTGCAGATAAAGGGGTTTGGGGGGTGCAGGATGGTGAGGTAGAGATCGGTGAACACAGGTAGAGGGTACGGTCTGGTTGGTCAATGGGAGGAATGAATCCAGTTGGTGGCAAGAAGGAAGGGTCGATGAGAGGAATAGCAGGGAGAGGGGGAGGGTCTGGGAAGGGAGTCGGGATACGGAACGGGAGGTTATTTGAAATTGGAGAACTCAATGTTGAGTCCTTCGGGCTGTAGGCTGCCCAGGCGGAAGATGAAGTGCTGTTCCTCCAATTTATGGTCTGACTCACTGTGGCAATGGAGGAGGCCAAGGATGGTCATGATTAGATTAGATTAGGTTCCCTTCAGTATGGAAACAGGCCCTTCCGCCCAACAAATCCATATATACCCTCCAAAGGGCAACCCACCCAGACCATTCCCCTATCCTATATTTACCCTTGACTAATGCACCTAACACTATGGGCAATTTAGCATGGCCAATTCACCTGACCTGCACATCTTTGGATTGTGGGTGGAAACCGGAGCACCCAGAGGAAACCCATGCAGATGCAGGGAGAATTTTCAAACTCCACACAGACAGTTGCCCAAGGCAGAAATCAAACCTTGGTTCCTGGCATTGTGAGGCACCAGTGCTAACCATTGAGCCACAGTGGTGCCCTTCATGTCAGAGAGGGAGTGGGAAGGGAAGTTAAAATGGGCGGTGACCTGGAGGTCCGGTCGGTCCCTGCGGGCCCGGCTGAGATGCTTGTTGAAACATGCTCTTAGTTTACATTTGGTCTACCTGACGTGGAGGAGACCACGGTGGGAGCACCGGATACAGTAAACTGGGTTGGAGGAGAGGCAGGTGAACCTGGAAGGACTGTTTGGGGCCCTGGATAGAGGTGAAGGGGGTGGTGCACCAGCAGGTTTTGCATCTTTTATGGTTGCAGGAGAAAGCACCTGCGGGTGGTGGGGAGAGTGGCACGAGCCAAGGATTGGTGAAGGGAATGGTCCTTGCAGAAGGCAGAGAGGGTGGGGAGGGGAAGATATTCTTGGTGGTAGGGTCTAGTTGAAGTTGGCAGAAATGTTTAAGGATGATATGTTGGATGCGGAGACTGGTGGGTTGGCAGGTCAGGATAAGGGGGATCCTATCTTTATTGTATTTGGTGGGGATGGGGTTTAGAGCAGTGGAGAGGGGAATGGAGGAGGTGTGGTGGAGGGCTGTCTGGATGATGGTGGGGAAAATGCACGTTGTTCAAAATAGGTGGACATCTTGGATGCTTGGGAGTGGGATGTCTCTTCATCTGAGCAGATGTGGCAGTGGTGGAGGAATTGGGAGAATGGGATGGAGTTCTTGTAAAATACTGGGTGGAAGGAGGTATAATCGAGATAGTTGTCGGAGTCTGTGGGTTTATAGTAAACATCTGTCTGGAGACTGTTGCTGGAGATGGAAATGGAGAGGTCAAGAAAGGGGAGTGAGGTATCCGAGTTGGACCAAGTGAATTTGAAGATAGGATGAAAGTTGTGGGTGAAGCTGATGAACTGCCCCAGCTCAGCCTGGGTGCAGAATGCTGCACCAATGCGGTCATCGATGTAATGGTGGAAGAGTTGGGGCACAGTGCCTGTGTAGATACTGAAGAGGGACTGTTCGATATAGCTGACAAAGAGGCAAGTGTAGCTGGGGCCCATCTGAGTGCCCATGGACACCCCCACCTGGATTTGGAGGAAATAGGAGGAGTTAAAGGAAATGTTATTAAGGGTGAGGACCAGTTTGGCGAGGCAGAGGAGGGTATGGGCGGAGGGGGACTAGATGGGTCTGTTGGAGAGGAAGAAGCTGAGGGTCTGAAGGCCATCTCTGTGGGGTCTGGATGTGCGTAAGGACTGCACGTCCATAGTGAAGAGAAAGCGCTGGGGGCCGGGCACTGGATGTTACTGAAGAGATGGAGGGCGTGGTTGGTGTTGCGGATGTCGGTGGGAAGTGCCTGAACCAAGGGGAATAGGATGGAGTTGAGGTAGGACGAAATGAGTTCAGTAGGGCAGTAGCATGGGGAGACGATGAGTTGGCCAGGGTAGTTGGGTTCGTGGATCTTGGGGAGCAAGTAAAAGCGGGCAGTGCGGGGCTGGGGGATTATGAGATTGGAGGCAGTGGAGGGGAGATCACTGGAGGCATTGATGGCATTGACAATGCAATTGATTTTGGCGTGATGAGTCACTATGGGGTCATGGTCAAAGGAGAGGTAGGATGTGGTGTTGGAGACTTGGCATTTGGCCTCTTTGACATAGAGGTCCATTCTTCAGACTACCAGCACCCTGCCTTTGTCAGCGGGTTTCATGGTGAACCGAAGGTTGGTGTGGAGAGAGTGGAGTGCTGCACTTCGACAAAAACTCCCAACCTTCCTCTGACGTCCCATTCTCCTGCCTCCAGCCTTCCCATCCAACTGGTCACCTCTTGCCAGCCTTGTACCAGCCCTTGGCATCTTCATTGCTGACTGCCAATGTGACATCAGCAGCCTCAATTTCTTCACCCCCCCTCACCTATTCCAATCTCACCCCTTCCGAACATGCAGTGCTCCACTCTTTCCGCACCAACCCTCGGCTCACCATCAAACCCGCTGCTCCCCTTTATCTGCAGTTTCCCTTACACCCACCCAGTCCTGAAGAAGGGTTACACCTGAAATGTTGACTTCTCCACCTCCTGATGCTGCCTGGCTTGCTGTGTTCTTGCTGTGTTCTTCCAGCCTCCTGCCTGTCTTCCCCTAGATGTTAGAGTTTTGAGATATTAGAGGGGATTTATTGTAGATTTATTGAGATGTATTTCTGTGTTTCTATACAAGGAAACTAGGAAAAATTGGGGTAATTACATTAAAAGATCAGAGATTATGAAGTGATAGGACTGATCGATTGTATTGTAAGTGAATAAAAAGTTAAGTGTTAATAAACTAATTCCAGTAACTTTGAGGTCTAGAAAGAGGTGCTTTGTCTTCTGGTTGACAAGTGGTTGAAATAATCACACCACGTTGGATGCAAAAGAGCTCTTTTGTTTAATTTCAAGTTGCCATGCTGCATGCTCATAGATTGTTTAAATTGGTGCTGTGTTCCATAAAAGCCTTAACTTTCCAGTGCAGCCGTGAATATAACCCACTGGAATCCTGACACATATAACTGATTCCAGGCTACTCAATTACTAGCTTTTTACAGACAATATGCAAAATAAAAGCTGGCAAATGGGAGTAGATTAATTTAGGATATCTGGTCAGCATGGATGAGTTGGGTCTGCTTCCATACTGTACAGCTCTATGATTCTATGACTCTAAGTTCATAGTAATTGAGCCAGAAACTGGGAAGCAAATGGAAAGAAACAGTCCATATTTGACCTATATCTGAGCTGGTAAATCAGAATGCTGGTGATCAATGATGCCAGAAACATCCACATCGGCGAGACAACATTAGCAACAGAGAGCATGGCTTCTGCAATATCAGAAATAATGCACACATCGCCAACTCATTCTTTCACATATCTTTATGACTGCAGTATTTCAATCATTAACTATCCTAAACTAATGTATTATTAAGTTATTTATTGGCTTACTCTTTTGAGGAAAAAAAATATTTTTTTTCATAGTCTGTTACAGCATGAATTCTTATAAATAGCTTCGGTGGTAAAATATTGTTCCTGCACCTTGTAGATATGGCATTTGATATTCTCAGTGATGAGTTGGCGATGTGTGCATTATTTCTGATATTGCAGAAGCCATGCTCTCTGTTGCTAATGTTGTCTCGCCGATGTTGATGTTTTTGGCATCATTGATCACCAGCATTCTGATTTACCAGCTCAGATATAGGTCAAATATGGACTGTTTCTTTCCATTTGCTTCCCAGTTTCCGGCTCAATTATTATGAACTTAGAGTCATAGAATCATAGAGCTGTACAGTATGGAAGCAGACCCAACTCATCCATGCTGACCAGATATCCTAAATTAATCTACTCCCATTTGCCAGCTTTTGGTCCATGACCCGCTGAACCCTTCCTGTTCATATACCCATCCAGATACCTTTTAAATGTGTAATTGTACCATCCTCCACCACTTCATCCATACACACACTACGCTCTGCTTGAAAAGGTTGCTCTTTAGGCCCCTTTTAAATCATACTCTGGCCTCTAGTTTTGGACTTCCACACCCCGGGGAAGAGATCTTTGCTATTCACCCAATCCATGCCCTCATAATTTTATGAACCTCTATAAAGTTACCCCTCAGCCTCCATCGCTCCAAGGAAAGTAATTCCAGCCTATTCACCCTCTCTCTATAGATCAAACCCTCCAACTCTGGGAATATCGTTGTAAATCTTTTCTGAACCTTTTCAAGTTTCACAACATCCTTCACATAGCAGGGAGATTAAAATTGCATGCAGTATTCCAGAAGTGGTCTAACTAATATCCTGTACAGCCGCAACATGATATCCCAACCCCCATACTCCATGCTCTGACCAATAAAGGAAAGCAGACCAAACGCCTTCTTCACTATCCTGTCTACTTGTGACTCCACTTTCACCAAAGTGTGAACTGGCGGTCCAAGGTCTCTTTGTTCAACAACACTGCCCAGGACTTTACCATTAAGTGTATAAATCTGTTGAAAAGTTGGATCAGTCTCTGCAGTTGTACCTTGGCCAATTTGTGTGTAGGTGTGTCTGTAAAAAAGCTGAATTAGTTTAGGAATGGATGAACCCATGCTATCCACTCAGCTTAGATATTCCTCAACAACCTCAGAAACAACGATGAAATCATAGTTTCCTATGACATTACAGCACTGTTTACCTCCATTGATATACCATTGGTGAAAGAAACACTTGCAGTATGACTGGAAGAATCAGAAATGCTGACCCTCAACAGCACCGTCAGTAAGGACCATACATACAAATTACTGGACTTATGCCTCACCACTCACTTTGTCTTCATTGGCCAAGTATATCAACAAATCAATGGCACACTCATGAGATCCCCTATATCAGGACTCATAACAGAAGCAGTCATGCAAAGACTGGAAAGCACAGTCCTCCCCATAATCTAATTCAAACCACGAGCCTGTTATGTGGATGACACATTTGTCATCATAAATATACAAAGTTAGAGGAAATGCACTATCTCATCAACAAATTCACTAGAGAGATGGAAAACAACAATCAACTCCCATTTCTAGATATCACGTTCGAATGAAGGACCAACGGAGAATTCCCAACCAAAGTGCATAGGAAGGCTACCAACACAGACCAAATTCTTAACTACAACAGCAACCAGCCCAATGTCCACAAACAGCGCTGTGTCAGGTCATTACTTAAATGAGCTACTATGTAGTGCAGCACACTAGAACTACACAGGAATGAGGACGAATGCTTATACAAACAATAGATACTCCAAAACTACTCACACGCTCGAAGGACCCCCATGCCCATAACATGCAGGACCAACATGATATACAAAACTCCATTAAACGATTACCACAAACATTACATTAGTCCAACTGAAAGAAAGCTAGCAACCTGGATACATGAACACTAACTAACAGCCTACAGCAGGATTAATTCTCCCTAATCTCAGTACATGCAGACAAAGAAGACCAACAGTTTGACTGGGACAATAAGCTGAAAAGAACATGCGCGGGAATTCTTAGAGGCCTGGTTTTCAACCTGCAATGCCATCAACAAGCATGTTGACATAGATCCCACCTACAAGCCACTGCAAAAGAAAACCGGAAGTGATACCACCCACTTTAACAAAGCGGGGCATATAAATATCAAGTAGAGTAGAACAACAATACTTCATGGAAGTCACACTGATGATGTTACCTAGCATGGTGAAGAAATGTTTGCATGACAACCCACCAGCTCAGTGAGCTAACCGACAACCACCACATCCACAACCCGATTTCTTTTTATTTTCTCTCATTCGCCTTGTTGTTGCTCTGGTGACTCATCTATCCTTTTCTTCCTTTGTTCTGCAATTGTTTTCCCAGTGATTGGCTTTTCCTCTAGCTCAGCAGATTGACGCACATTTCTGGTATTTCCTTCTAACTGTGAATTCTTATTTTGTCCAGAGCTTCTGTATGTCTTTCTTTCTTTGGTGTTCATGTTTTGCTGCTGGTTCACTGCATCAACCCTGCCACATTTCTCTTGAAGTTAATTGAAGGCCACCTGTTTGTGTAGTCAGCATTTTCATTTGTTGCTCATGGCTCCATGCATGCTGCCAATGCTCGCAGTCAGCAATATTGGGAGCTCATTATTTCTGATGAGTTTTTTTCTGTACTTTCAGGTTGTACAGAACACTAAATGAGTTGATTTAATAGTCTTTCCTCTGTGTCCTTAAACTTACATTTTAAGGCTGCATTTATTTCTCTTGTTAAATGGTTGCCAGTAAGCTCCCCCAACTCCTGTTTGAGACTTTGAAATTCATACCGGTACATCTAATAATTTGATTTTGGCTGAAGGTGGGTGCCGAATCTTTCAAAAATGTCATTTGGATTTCTGGTGTCTTCTTAAGTAAGTAATTCTAATCAGATAACAGGATGTAGCAGACTCGCTCTTTATTGACCTTTAGGCAACTGTCGAATGCCGGAGTGTGTGTTACCAACATAACTCATATTTCAAAATGGTCCAGAGTCACCTATGCATGTATGGTCTCTTGTTCAGCTCTGAGTGAATTCAATCTTTCATTAAACAGATGCCACTTTAGTATGCACCCATGAACTGACCTGTTCCAAAGGGGATTTCTGCCACAAAGTCATCTAGATAAGGCAGGCGTATTCTTTGTGCTGAAGAGAATCAGTGTTGTGCAATTCATCAAAGTTTAATGCTGCCAACAGAGAGAATCCCAAGTCCCTCATTTGGCAAGATCAGAAGTCACACAAGACCAAGTTATAGTCCAACAGGTTTATTTGAGATCTCAACCTTTTGGAGCTCTGCTCCTTTGACAGGTGAAGTGAAGAGCAGCACGCAAGTACATAGTTTATAGATAGAGAAAGCAAACAGTCATACAAATTGAGTGGAGTGTCGACAGGCTGGATAATGAGTCTCTGCAGGTGATCAAAAGTATCAGACAGTGTGAATAAAGTGTCAACAGCTGAATAGCAAGTGAAGGGATGACCTATAATCTGATTAATTAAGGCAGAGAGATAATTACAAAAAAATTAAAAGTAAGTTGTTGCTGGAAACAAACCAAATGGCTGGATTAACATGATACGTATGAGAGTTGCATACTAGGGGTCTAATGTTACCAGAATCACCGTGTTAATTTCTTACTCCTAACATGCGTGAAGATAAATGCTACACTCTGATTTTGCATGTGTTTGCAGTGCTTCACTTTGTTAAGTGTGTGGGACACAAACTCAGTCTTTTAATTTAAATATTTTAAATTTTTCTCCAACATCATCAGTACCCCAATCATTTTGGATTAAAGGTGTGCATTTATTGCTATGCCATTTGAGTCAGGTTTTTATTTTCACATGATGCGTTCAGTTTTTCTTTCCCCACCTCTCTCTCTCTCTCTCTCTCTCTCTCTCTCTCTCTCTCTCAATGTGGCATTAATTTGAATTGATATTGCTGATCAGCATTAAATTACTTTAAAATGTTTTGGGTTTATTCACTGGTACAACCATATGGTTTTGGTTGTCTTTTGGTTCCCAGATGTTTGAAATATTCACCCATTAAGGTCGGAAAGAAGAGATTACTTTTGTTTCTAACTTATTTCTAACTCCCTATCCATTATCAGACTACAAGTGTATGTTAAACAACAGATCAGACTCTTCATTGTAGCCCTGAATGATGGTACTGAACATTCACACATACAGTTCATTCCTAGCTAATTAGTTCTTTGGTCTTTACAGACAATATAACAATATTTAACAGAGGGACCAAAGATACAAGATTATGTGCAAGAGATTTGGACAGAAAGCAATGGTAGCTTTTGAGGATGTGGAATTTATTTCCAGGATTAGTATTTGAGGCAGAAAATGTGACATTGAACATTGGATTGGAGAGATAGTTGAAGGGAATGAAAGAATATTTTAACAAAATGGATAAACGCCATTAGGATGATTTGTTTGCCAGTTTCTGTGTATAACTTATATGTATTTCTTGAAGGAGAAGATGGATGTGGAAGGCTCCTTTAGGGCCTTGGATAGAGATGAGGGAGGAGGTGTGGGCACAGGTTTTACAGTTCCTGCGGTGGCAGGGGAAAGTGCCAGGATTGGAGGGTGGGTTGTTTGGGGGCGTGGACCTGACCAGGTAGTCGCGGAGGGAACGGTCTTTGCGGATGGATGTGGAAGGCTCCTTTAGGGCAATGGATGTGGAAGGCTCCTTTCGGGTATTTCTGCCCATTTTGTTATTTAGGAATAAAAAGAATGTAGAATTCGACACGGTAAATATTTTGTGGCAGCATTTAAGCATCTTGATATATAATTATATGATGAGGTTTGGGTGACAACATAGACTCCGCGGAATAGAGTGCCTTGCATTGTTGGCAGAGCCTGCAAAGCCATTTGAGATGCATCAGTAAGGCCCTGCAATGTCTTAGGAATACAGTCGTGCTGTTTAATTAGCTGTTGTAAAAGTTATTTAAGTTGGCAAATAAGGTGATACTTATCTGGCGAATATGAACAGAGACAATGGGATAAAACCCGTTGTATGGGAATGCAAGCTTCTAATAACAATGAAGGAAGACCCACCACAGTTCCGAATTAAGATATCGGATGGGCTCCACGAAGTGTTTAAATTCTGAAGCTGACAATGCATAAACAGTGATGGCAAATCCTTTTGAATGTGCTTGGTGGAATGTGTAGACTTGCCTTCAAACTTAAGAGCAGTTCGGGTTAATGTTTATGATGCTCTGGGAGAGTGAAAAGTTTAACTGAGTGAATTCAATACAGTTACATTTATTTCTTGCTTTGCAGTTATTCAGGATCATTGTGAACAATAAGGAAAATAAAATTGCACCTGGAGTACAGATTTCAGCCCGAATAGAATATTCAGCAGATAAAAGAGAAGACGCAAAGGATGAATGTATTGTATCCATAGATGAAGATCTTATTAAGATCCCACTACTTGCGTATGTATTATTAAGTAATTCCTATACAAAGAGCACAAAGTAAGTTCTCACAAAGTTATAACTGCATTCCTTAAAAGTACCACTTTAGGAGAAACAACAAGTTCCCATTAAAACTGTTAAAATATTATACCTTAGGTTATATTTTTGAAGTAAACTAGATCATTGTTGATCCTGCTTCCTGAACTTCCTGTCATGACATATCCTGCTCTCTGATTCTCCTCTTCTCTGTATATTCTTCCTCTTGTGCTTCCAACTTGCAATCTTTCACAGTCCAAACTGTCCCCATATCAATCCTTGGCCTTGCTGAATCTCCCATTCCCTGACTCTCCCAAATCACTGATTTTCTCTCCTGAACCTATATTCTTGTTCAACATCCTGATGCGATCTGGAGCTGCTCCAAGTTTGGGAAATTGCCTTGTGGTGCAGAAGTGTCCAGCTGATTTGTTATTTTGCAGGTTTTTTTTAAACCATCTTCTCATCGCCTCCTTCTCCTGAATCTTCATGTCAGTGAGGGTTCTGGAGATGAGCAGTGAACAGTAGGTGGAACAGCTTCGATAGTCATTTAAAAAAAAATGAATTGTGGAAGTCTGACTTCGACATTTCTATGTCAATGGACTCACTTTTCAACCATGCCAGAGCTCCAGCTTTGAATCAGATCTGGACCTTGAATGGTTGGAGTGGGAAGCTGTAATTGGGCGAATCCGAAAATGAGAGGTTCAGTGAGGGTAAGAGTCAGCATGAGAGTGATTCAGGGACTGGGAGTGGCAGGAAGTGAGAGAGGCTACAATTTGGAGGATTAGGCAGTGGGAAAGGCTGCTGCAAATGGCACCAGTTGGATCAAGAGAGAACTGATGTCAGACTGATTGGAAATAATACTGAAATGATATGGAATGGGCAAACTGGCTCCATTAATTGATCGACATTGAAGTGAAACAGCATTAAACAAGGAAATATTTTAAGGCCCTCTTGTGGTGCGGTGGTAGTGTCACTACCCCTGGGCTGGGCGGTCAGATTCAAGTCCCACCTGCTCCAGAGGTGTGTAATAACATATCTGAATAAGTTGATTAGAAAAATAGGTTAAAAAAAAATAAATTGGGACTTACCGTACCACCAAGCAAGGTTGATAACGTGATAATTCAGATAGAATTATCAAGGACCTTTAGTACTGTAAATTAATTGAGGTCCAGAAGAAAAGTCATCAATAAAGTATCTTACATAAATCTGTCCATTTCATTTGAAATCAGGACACAGAATTGATACACAAAATTGAGGTCTGCAAAGTCATACTTGTCTAATATTTGAATTTGTCAAATTTCTGCTGGAAATACAGGATTGCTGAATTGACTACATATGTATGAACATTTATATAGTTGTTAATAATGGCACAGGCAACTTATGTGCTCTTAAACTGGCCTGGAAAGATTTACAAAGAGACTTGGAAACTATAGAAATCTGGAGAGGTGCATAAGCAGTAGCCAATACTACAGTCAAATTTTATTCCCACCAAAGTTGCTAACTACCGAAAGATGTTGGTAGATGACCTGAAACTATAATCAATCTGATTGAGAGACAAGAAGGTTATGCTGAGCAAAAATAGTACACTGAGCTGAAATTAGTTGTTACCTATGCTATGATCCCAATAAAATCAAAACAAATTCTTATCATACATATTTATAATAGGTGGAGGATCTTAAAAAAGGAATATTCTTAAGTGTATGTCATGCATTTAAGATAGTAAAACTTCCCAAATTGCTTCACAGGAATAACAACAATAAATCAATTCAAATCAAAGTCACATAGAACAAATTAGAGAAAATGAAGAGGGAAGCGAGGAAGTGGACTTTTAATAGATCCTTACTAAAATTATAATTTGAACTTAAATGAAAATATTTTGTCAAAAATAAAACTATGTACACTGTTGGAAAGAGAAAAACAAATCTAGTTATAGTTCAGATATTTACTTCTCAAATTTAAACTGATGTCACACAAAAACATATTTCTTGTTCCAAAGACATGCAGAGCAATCTTGGATGATTTTGCAGCACTTGTTAGTTTACATGTTAAGAAATGTGAATTTTTACCAAATTTTCTATTGTCATACCAATTTCTTTGAGAGGAAACACTTTTCGTTTCTAGCTTACTTCATCTCGATGCCTGGCTGTTGACGTGAGGCTTTAAGACTGCGTCCGAGTGATGCTACTTCATGTAGATGGTGTGAATAGAATAATCCTGCTTCAGCTATTTTCTGTCATTTTAATGGATTCATTAAATTGCTTATATTAGAATTAATTACTGTGATCGCATTTTTTGTCTTCTCTGGTAGGTTTGTCTCTGTTTGTGATCTTCGTATTGATCCAGAAATTGATTTTGGCACTGCAGTAGCCAACAGTAAACTACTTGTGAAAGAAGTAAATGTTCAAAATCATGGAACGCTCTCAGGTAATTATTCCTCAATAGCAACTTGTGAATACACAACTTTCATATGCTTTATTTTTGTTTGAAAGCTGAGCATCTAAAGCTGATAAAATGAGATCTCTACAATACTACATATAACAATAAATGTCATAATCAGTTTACAAAGTGTGAAAAGTGGATATACCGGTAGCTAAAAATTATAATAAATTATTGAAATTTTAAAATAACAGAAGAATTTAAATAACATCATTAACTATAACAGTGAAGATAAAGTTATTTTAAGTACAAACTAAATTTGTAAATTTGTAGTCGTTGCATGGAACTTGATCCATGGTGGATTCCCAGGAAAGTGATGCTACTTAATACATTAGCATTGGAAAAATAATCAGCTGTAAATGTCATTTATGAGAAATACCAATAAAGTTATCAGAAATGGTTTTTATTTTCATTGTTCTTCTGATGATCAAATTGTAGTTGAAATCGAGGAAATGCAGATTCTCATTCAAAGCTATTGAAAAAACTTCAGGCAACTTGAAAGTGTCATCATGTGAACATTCTGTTACACACCAGAAGTTTTATTTTATGATTACTGTTTTACTTTTGGAAGTTACATTCATATTAATTTTAATAGGACACTCATTAGGCAACCTTAGTACTCTTCAGTTACATATTTAATAAAAATGTTTATTGATTTAAGCTTTTTAAGTATTTAAGGGAGATATTTATTGACATAAGTTCTTACCATGAGTGAATAGTCTGTTTTGGTAAGTTAATGAACACACAAGTGAAATGTTTGAGTTCATAAGGATTTAAGTTCCTGAATTTCACTGTAATGAATTAGTTTTGTATCAATGAGAATCTGCCTTTCTTTCAATGGTGACATACCCACTGGCAATTTGTATTGGTTTGGAGGGAGGAAGACAAAGGATGGCAGATGGAAGATGAGTTGATACTGAATTGACATAAGGTTTTAGAAATGTTTGGGGTATTTGGTAACATGAGGGACTGTGGGGTCGGTGCAAAGGCACAGGGAGATATAAGGTGTGATGGAGATGGATCCAGTGGCAGAGGCTAACACAATTGCACAATGAAAATGAGAGTGTAAGAATGTTTTATTTTTCATTGTTATACTTTCCTCAGAGTGCCAGAGTCCCAAGGCATGCTCCTTACTGAGTCTGCTTTGTCAATTGAGGAGCCTCATAGCTCTTCCCAGGTCACTTCGCCTGACTGCCAATCCAGTCCACTTACCTGAAACAAAGATCCAGGTCATGGGCAATCATTTGTAACGGGTTAGAGTTGATGAAACAGGATTTCTGCCACTGCTGAACAGGGGAGAAAAATCAGGATCCAAATGTCTGCAATCAAACATTTAAGAGATAGTGATCACAGCATCATGAAAGTTAAGTGAGCTACTAAAAAAACCAAGCAATTCAGTGTAAATGCTCATAACTGGAGGAGGGCCAATTGCAATGAAACAAGAACAGTTCTTGCTCAGATGAACTGAGATCAAAGATGGGTAGACAAAAGTATAAGCAATCAATTGTCTGCCTGTAAGGAAGAGAGTACTACTGCAAGCTTATATTCACTGGTCAATATTTGTGTTGGAATTGTTACAATTCCATGTGCTACAAGATCAGACCTTTCAACAAATTAATGAATAGGGCCTGAGCCAGTTGTTCACTATGTGCTGAGATATGATACATCAAAACTATCCTGATCAAATCATTGCTCAGTGTATATCACACTAATTAGTAGAAGGGCCTCAGGCCACCATCTTGGCCCTGAATAGTGCCCAATCGAACTTAGCTTACCCTGGAAGGGGAAGGAGTCTCAGATATACACAATATATCATGTTCAACATTCACTTCTTCAATATTGATGCACAGTGTGTACCATTGAAAAAATAGACTGCAGTAACTCACTCAGGCAACTTCAATGGCAATTTTCGAACCCATGACCTCTACCACCTTGAAGGACAAGGGCAGCTGATGCATGGGGACACTACTGCATCCATGTTCCCCCACCAGTCATGTACCAACCTGATTTGGAACTGCATCGCTATTCCTCCTCTGTTGCTTGTACAAAATTCTTAAACTCTCTTCCTAACATCATGTGGGTTTCCCTTACCCCTACAATGGCAGCATCCATCCTCTGCATAGATAGTAAGTTGGCTAACTAATAAAAGACAGATAGTTGGGAGAAAAGGGAGATATTCAGGATGGCAACCTGTATTGAGTGGAGTGTCAGAGGGATCAGTGCTGGGCCACAATTATTTACAATTTATAAATAACTTGGATAAGGGAAATTAATTTACTATCAAAACGTTTGTGGATGACACAAAATTAAATGGGAAGGCACATGATGAGGCTGCCAGAAAGAGTCTGTAGAGGGATATAAACAGGTGAAGTGAGTGTGCATAGACTTGGCAGATGGAACATAACGTGGTAAAATGTGAGATGATGCACATTGACAGGAAGATTAGCCAAGCTAAATATTATTTAAATGGAGAATAAAATTGCCAAAAGTTTCAATACAGAAGGATTGGAGGTTCCTTGTGGATGAATCAAAAAAGCTATTATCCAAGTTCAGTAGATAATTCAGAAGGCAATTGGAACATTGCCTTTACCACAAAGGGAGTAGAGTGTAAAAATAGAGAAGTCTTGCTAAAAATGTGCAAAGGACTAGTTAGATCTCACCTAGTATAGTGCAAATAGTTTTGGCTTCCTTATCTAAGGAAAGACACATTGCATTTAGTCTAAAAATAAGGAAGTCTTACTAAAATTACACAAGGTATGAGTTAGACCACACCTAAAATACTGTGAATAGTTTTGGCCCTCTTATTTAAGAACTGCTATAATGGCATTGGAGGCAGCCCATAGAAGATTCACAAGATTGATATTGGGTATGGAAGCATTTTCTTACTTGGGGAGGATTAATAGGTTGTGACTGTATTCATTGTGTTTAGAAGAATAAGAGGCAAGCATATAGAAACACAAAAGATCCTGAGGGGCTTGACAGGGAAAATGCAGTGAGGTTGTTTCCTGCTTGTGGGAGGAGTCTTGGGCCAGAGGGCAGAATCTCAGAAAAAGGGATCGCTTCACTTTAGACAGAGATAAGGAGGAATCTTTTCTCTCAGAAGGTTGTGAATCTGTTCACAAAGGGCTATAGATTTGGGTCATTAAGTGTTTTCAAGGCTGAGATAGATTTAAATCAATAAGAGATTTCAGGGTTATGGGGAAAAGGCAGTAAAGTGGAGTTGAGGATTATCAAATATGCTGTAGTCTCATTGCATGGTGGAGCAGACTCAGTGGGCTGAATGGACTACTTACCTCCACCATTGCTTTCTCTCAGGCAGTTGGGGATGTCAATAAATGCTAGACTAGCTAGTGATGCCCACATCCCATGAATGAAAAGGAATTGAACAACAGGTGGAGCCAGCTGTCTCACGCCACTAACTTTGCAATAAACATGTTTGACATTCTCTCTCAACAGGTACTACTGTCAAGCCAAAAGTACTTTCTGCCTGCCAAACAATTCTGTAATGTGGTTTATGAGGTTCAGAGCCAATGTGAAGTCAGATTTATAAGTCATACCTACCAATGACTGTCCCTTTGACGATCTGAAACAGACAACTTATTTCCCATGCTCAACCAGCTCCTGCTTACAAAAAGCAGAACATGTTTCCAGCATTAGTAATGGTTATGCTTATGGACAACATTGGATTAGTGGTGCTGGAAGAGCACAGCAGTTCAGGCAGCATCCAACGAGCAGTGAAATCGACGTTTCGGGCAAAAGCCCTTCATCAGGAATTATTCCTGATGAAGGGCTTTTGCCCGAAACGTCGATTTCACTGCTCATTGGATGCTGCCTGAACTGCTGTGCTCTTCCAGCACCACGAATCCAGTATTTGGTTTCCAGCATCTGCAGTCCTTGATTTTAACCTTATGGACAACATTGTCCCACTGTCTTCAGTTTTAAACTAGAAATCAATGTAAATTATCAGTCATGTCACTGTGTGATTCAATTGCAAATTCTGGAAGCCACGTAACTTCACACAAGGGCCCAGTTCTCTGTAAGGCATATGAAATATGTCCTCACAAGGCATCTTTTTCTATGGAGAAAGCTAATCCCTGATGTATCTCTCTGGCAATACTCAAACCAGTCAAAGTTGACCTACCTGGTTTCGATTGAATAAGTTTACTAAAAATGACAGCTGGATCTTCATGACAAACATAGTCCAACCAATTAGCCTTCTTATTTCTTTTTATGTTGTTATTTTCTTCATAAAATTGGATTTTACTTCTGTTTCAGTCCTGGTGAATGCAACACAACGTGTTTCAACTTCATAATTCTTTTTAGCAATGTTTAAAAGGAGCTTGTCAATTTTCCCAATTTGGATAATTGTCCATTTTCCACAGAACTTAACCTTTGATTTCTTTGAATTTGAAAAGTTTGTTTGATATTTGTCCCAAAAAACTTTCAAATCCTTCTGCAGAATATTTGAACTTTGATTGCCAATTTGGATATTGGTTACTGTCACTAAGAACTTGTACTTGAATAATATTTTTGCTGCGAACTGACTTAATATTTGGCAAGACGTTTAGAACTTGCGCTTTGGAATGAAACAAAATCTGTGAAGTCATGCAGTGCCTGGCAGCTTGTCATCTGATTGTTCTAACTCTATCAGAAAATGGTGGTTGTGTCATTTGAATCCTGATGTTCTATTGTTGAGTCATGTGTATTCAAATACCTTAAAAATTCTTTCTGCTATGGTAGTGCTTCATAAAGAGATAAATTATCAGATAAATTCATATCTATATTTAGTACACTTTAAAGTAGCGATCGGGGGATAAACTTATGTTGCAATCAGTGTGGTTGATGCACGTTGTGGGCGGCACGGTGGCACAGTGGTTAGCACTGCTGCCTCACAGCGCCAGAGACCCGGGTTCAATTCCCGCCTCAGGCGACTGACTGTGTGGAGTTTGCACATTCTCCCCGTGTCTGCATGGGTTTCCTTCGGGTGCTCCGGTTTCCTCCCACAGTCCAAAGGTGTGCAGGTCAGGTGAATTCGCCATGCTAAATTGCCCGTAGTGTTGGGTATGGGTGGGTTGCGCTTCGGCGGGGCGGTGTGGACTTGTTGGGCCGAAGGGCCTGTTTCCACACTGTAAGTAGTCTAATCTAATCTAATTCTTGCAGTTTGTTTGCATTGCCTATACTGAAGAGTCTTGAAAGAACAGATTTGTTCATATAGGGAATGCGAGACACAGATCTCAGGTGACTGGTACAAGGGTCAGATTCCACTCTGGTAGTAATCTCCTTTATGTTCCAGAATTACTAAGTACTGTATACTGATCTTTTCAATGTAATTGTTTGTGAATTGATAGAAACATACATACCAAGCAGGTCTTTCAGGAAATTAATGACGTACAGTCAGAAATTGAGCAATATAATTAACAACAAGCACAATAAGTGCTGGAGAGGCTCAACAGGTCTGGCAGCATCCTTGAAAAGATACAGACACCAGATGACTTCATTCCTGACTTTGGAGTTTTAAGGAGAGTCATACTGGACTCAAAATATTGACTTTGTTTCTGTCCACAGATGCTGCTAGACCCACTGAGTTTCTCCTGCATTTTGTGTTGTTTAAAATTTCCGGCATGCATAGATTTTTTTTTACTTTTGACGATTGGGTTGGCAGCAACATAAACTATTCTCGAATACAATTCAATACAGCACAGAAACAGGCCCTTCAGCCCATCAAGCTTGCTCCAATTATTTAAACACTTAATTTAATCTTGATCTCTGTGCCAGTAAAGAATATATACAGTCTGCTGAGGTAAGGAAAACATTAGTTTTATTTATGAAATTTGTCATAGAGTCCTAGAGTCATACAGCATGGAAACAAACCCATTGGTTCAATTAGTCCATTCCAAACATAATCCTAAACTAGTCCCACCTGCATGCTTTTAGCCCTTATCCCTCCAAATCTTACCTATTCATGTACTTATCTAAGTATCTTTTAAATGTTGTAACTGTGTTGACATCCATCACTTCCTCAGGAAGTTAATTGCACATATGAGCCACCCTCTGTATGAATATGTTGCCCCTCAGATCCCTTATAAATCTCTCTTCTCACCTTAAAAACATGCCTCCTATTCAACTCACCCACCCTGGAGAAAAGACCTTTGCTATTAACCTTACTTATGCCCCTCATGATTTTATAAACTTCTTTAAGGTCACCCCTAAACCTCCTACACTCCAGTAAAAAATTCCAGCCTATCCAGCCTCTCCTTATAATTCAAACCCTCCAGTCCCAGTAACATCCTTGTAAATCTATATTGCAAATTCACCAATTTAGTAATATCCTTCCAATAAGGCTGAGCAGAACTGTACTCAGTACTCCAAAAGTGCCCCACTAACCACCAACCAATCATGGAATCACACCTTACAGATAATATCCCATAAACCACCATTACTGTCCCTGGATATGTCCTTCCCCACCAGCAGGACAGGCAGAGCAGAGATGGCAGAACAGTATTCTTCTTTCAGGAGGGAGTTGCCCTGGGAATTTGAAACAATTCACAGCATCAGGTCAAATATGAGCAGGGAAACCTCCTTTTGATTACCATGCACGTCCTCCCTTGTTGGTCAGTTAATGCTCCTCCATATTGAACAGTGCTTGGAAAGAGTACTGACGGTGGCAAGGGCATAGAATGTACTCCCGGTTGGGGACTTCAAAATCTATCACCAAGAATCCTTTGTCACCCAGAGTATTGATCGAGCTTGTTGACCCCTAAAGAGCATTACTGCTTGAGTGGGTCTGTGACAAGTGCTGAGGGAACCAACAAGAAGGTAAGATGTACTTGACCTCATCCTTGCTAATCTGCCGGCTGCAGGCTCATCTCTCCATGATGATATTGATCAGAGTAATCACTGCACAGTCTTATTATAGATGAAGTCATACCTTCACATTGCTGATATCTTATATTGTGTTGCGTAGCACCATCTGTGAAAGGGCTAGACTTCAAACAAGTCTAGTAACTCAAGACTGGGCACCCATGAAGTGCTGTGAGCCATCAGCAGCACATGGAACTACCTGCAAATCCCCCTCCAAGCCACTCACTGTCCTGACAAGAACTATTTTGGTGTTCCTGGGACAAATTCCTGGAATCCCCTCCCTAACAGCATTCCCTCCCAAACATAATACAGCACATGGACTGCAGCAGTTGGCAGCTCACCACCACCTCTTCAAGGGCAGCTAGTGACAAACAATAAGTACTAGCCGGATATCGACATAGAGCCATACAGCATCGCACACATCCTGTGAGTGAATTTTTAAAAAGTTGAATGTTCATAAATTAGCTGATAATTCAGATATTTTTGACATAGGTAGTTTGATGCGTTCTGGTTATGTAAATTGTTAGATTGTGTTCAGCACAAGTACAAATTTGAATAGGTCTGAATGCAATTGGGAATTTTGTTAAGAGTTTAGGGTTAGTAGAAGAGGACTTGATAGATAAGTGACCTTTGTACTCACACTCATTTATTGGCATTCTTAACCTCATATTCCCATAGCTTCATTTCCAAAGCAGTCCCTAAAATTCTCAGTCTTCCACATCAATCAGTTTGTTCTTTTCTTCTCCTAGTTTTTCATTTTACAAGAAAGCTCAAGTTTATCAAAGGCGAGCTTATTGTTCCCATAACTGTGAGATTTTTCTATCATCTCTCTTGTATTCCTGGACAAGATTTGGGGTATAATAGCTGATGCCTAAATCAGCAGTCTTTGTGCATGGCGATCTTTTATTTCTTTTTGTATTTCATTGACACTTCTATGGTTAGTGCTCTTTTGCAATGTCTCTTCTTATAACCTCGGAAGTGTCATTCCATAAGTTTTTTTATTCCTCCTCCTTGGTGTCCACTTGTGTTGAAATCAAAACACTTAGCCTCTGACTGATTCCTTTTAAATATCTTAAAACTTTTTGCCCGTTTCAGTTATCCTTTCATTCTCCAGTTGTCATGATTATCTCTTCACATTGGTTTCACCATGCATAATACAGTCTAATTCTTCTTTTAACCATCCATTTCTTTTCCAAGCAGGATTGAATTTTACTTTGAGAGTTAGCAGTATTGCTGGTCCTTTGGTTAAGATATTATATGAGTTTGATGCAGCAAAGCACGCGTAGCTCACAGTTTGCTTTTCTCCCACAGGCCAGTTTCTTATTGTCGATAGAAATAATCTACCGTTTTTGGTTATTACACCCAAGTGTGCAGATGTTTTGCCGAACACACAGCAGTTGGTCAAAATTGAGTTGTGTACTGTCCAGCCGATGGTCCTTGATGAAATGCTTTTGTAAGTCTTCATTGTAGCTGGTATCTTGCAATTAACGCTTGTTCATGAGCTGATGATTGTCAATCTTCTGAACATCTCCCTAGTACATTATTCCAAGTGCAGTTATTTGCAGAATTAAAAAAAGCAATCAGAAAAGAAAGAAAATTCTTATGTCACTCACTTCTGAATTAGAATCTAGTTTGTGCACAAGGCATATATAACACCACAGGTAATGTATGCAAATAAAGGGTTCAGCCCTGTGTTCCAGCCCCCAAGGAAATTATTTTCACCTAAGGCAGCCAGCATCACTGTTCAGGGAAAAATTGTACTTTAAATCTTATCTTCTGAGGAAGGGTCACTGGACCCGAAATGTTAATTCTGATTTCTCTTCACAGATGCTGCCAAACCTGCTGAGCTTTTCCAGCAGCTTCTGTTTTTGTTTCTGATTCACAGCATCTTCAGTTCTTTTGGATTTTATTTTGCCTAGATTTTTCTGATGTGTTCCCACCTTTCTTAAGCATTGGTGGGATTTGGATGTGAGAATGCTGCAGAAACCCCATCCTAGCAGACTCCAAAGGAATTTACACCAAAATTGAAGGTTCCACTGGGCAGTTCCCCTGCACCTGGAACCTTCCGAAAATATCCATTTAAATCAGAGAGATGGGATTCTGCTGTAGTCCAGTAGATAGTTATTCAGGGAAAGTTAGACTTTGAAAAACCTCAAAATAAATTATGAGTTACGATTCGACTGACCCATAACTTGACTCACACATCCTCAACCACTCCCTCCAGGGATCAACAATTTGATCCTCCAGATCCAAATCCTTCCCTTGGAACCAGGTACCCTGCTCCACTCAACCCATGCCATGATCCCACCACCATGCCCCGTTCTCCAGGACCTAACCACACTCCTGCCCTGCTGCTGGATCCGACCACTCCTCTTGACATCATCAACAGACCCACATCTCTCCCCCCCACCACCCAACTGTCTCACTCCCTACTGTCCACCCTGACACCCATTCCCCAACTTCCTCTGGATCCATTCTTAATTTCCCAGGAAGGATTTAAATGAGTGTATCCTTAATCTGTAACTACATCCCCTAGTTTAAGATTCTCCCATTCGAGGAAACATCTCAACATCTACCCTGGCAAGTGCCCTCAGTATCTCATATATTTCAAATCTTCCAAACTTTAATGCATGTAGGCTTAGTCTGCTAAAATAGTTTTGATAAGACATCATCTTCCTCCGAGGAACTTTTGAGCAGACAATTTGAATGCAGCAAAAAACTAAATGAACTATTTTTGAAACTACATAAAAGCAACGATAATTCAGCAATGATGTAGCATTATACATTAATATATGCTGAACAGCTTATAGATATCCATTGCACTCTTTCCCATGACGTCACATTATATTCCTCATGCTATCTATGCAACAGTTTTACAAATTTAGTTATCTTCATGACTGTTTCAAAACTGCAAGGTAGCAAATAATGTGAAAGAGCACCGTTAAATCTAGCCCATTGTATCATAATGATTATTGATTGTGTAAATTGAGCATAGAATTTAGCAGCAACTATTCCAGGAACACACAGTATTATATTATTAGAACCATATGGCATATAATATGCATTTCTTCTCGTACCTAGCCTGTGAAAAGTGCAGAACCATGAGAATGTACAATTTGGATAATAACGTTCTCCTGTTATCATGTACAATATATCTGTAATTATAGATTCATTGTTTTAATTGTAATAGTTAGTATTATGTATAATATTCATTTCAGAAATGTAATTGTGGAGGGAGGGGGATGAGTACAAGACTGAAGGCTTGCTTCCAGCAACTAATACTCTACAATGGCCTTGATTACCTTGGTAACCATGCTCTGCTGAAATAACACCTTTACTTTTAAAACTCCTTCCAACTACATTTAAATCTTTTCCACACAGTGACTTGAAATTATTTTAAATGACATACGTATCTGCATGTTTGCACTGATAAATAAATAAATACATTATTTGTACTATAGTGCATTGCTTCACTGACAATAACAACAGGAATACGAAGATTTGTGATTAAAATTTGACCTTAAATAACAGGTGGCTTTATGATGAGTCACAAAGCCATTGAGAAAATATTGCTTAATGTCAACTTTTCAAAACTATGCCAACATTAATTTAAGTATGGTGGAATTTGTTCAAGCAAAATTCTGAATTTAAACACTTGTAAATTTTATAGGGCTTTTAAAAACATTTTTCATTGCTCCAGCAGATGATGAGCAGTTTCAGTGGAAATAGGTAGAAATATGGGCAAGTAAAATATTATTTTTTACTCTAATAGTTCTGTGCTTCCATCCCATTTGCTCTCTTTCCCACCAGGGTGCGCTTGGAAGGTGCTGAAGATACTACTCTGAGAGTTAAGGCAAATATAGTTGCCTCCTTACTGGAAGTTCTTGATTTTTCTGGCCAGAAGCTTGACTGTGTTCGGTTTGGTGGTACATATTATGGAACATCAAAGCTGGATCAAGTTGTTTTGTATAACAACAGTCCAGAAACCATTGATTGGGTGACTGTGATGGAAAACAATGCTCTTGGATCTGAAGTGGTAAGAGCCTGTAAAATGTTATTGGAGTAATGTCTTATTATAATAAATAATACTCAACTCTTAAATGGATTGCAAACAATTATTTTTTTCCTGCAAAATGTTTATATCTTGTTTTATTCATTGCTTGATCATATCACCGTTAAGTAATTCTGACCAGTTATGATCTTGATTTATTGTAGTTACAGAATTTCAACACTTGCAGCTTCTTTCAAATGTACATTAGGGAAATTATGCAAAATTGTGGATCTGGCGATGAATAGTCAGCAGTTGAGGAAAGGCTGTGTACTGGGCTGTTTCATTCATGCCATGTCACACTTGCTACCTTCCAGCAGTGTCTTCCCACCTTTTTCAACTCATGTTTGACTTAGATCTCAGAGTCATCACTCTCATTTTGGTTCTTTCTCAGTTTGGTGCATGGGCTGTTTTGATGGGAGGATGAACAGGTGGATGAAAGAGGATGGCAGCTTCTCTGCACTCAAGAAGCTTTCTGGAACTCCATCAGGACGTAAAAGTACATTGTTGTCTGTAAATATACTTTTGGCTCAGAATCTATAAAAAAATCCAGCACCACATTATGGTTCACATAATGAATGGCCATTGGTGTGACTTACGTATTTTTGATGCGCTTTTTAAAAAAAATATCACCCACTTTGGTGAGTTCTATGCTGAATAAGAGCCGGCTTCTCCATGATGGTTTTTCTAGAAAGTTAAACCCTTTTTTTCTCTTTCAAAGTTTGCTCTTTCCTCCATAAGGTCTTGATTCATTAAGTATAGTGGAATGATTTCAACAGATATGTTTAGTGATGTCAAGTTACAGAGGAAAATATAATCATTTAGGTGAATGAGATAGGTGAGAGTCATAGAGTCATAGAGATGTGCAGCATGGTCCAACCCGTCCATGCCGACCAGATATCCCAACCCAATCTAATCCCGCCTGCCAGGACCCAGCCCATATCCCTCCAAACCCTTCTTATTCATATACCAATCCAAATGCCTCTTAAATGTTACAATTGTACCAGCCTCCACCACTTCTTCTGGGAGCTCATTCCAACTTACCACCCTCTGTGTGAAAACATTGCCCCATAGGTCTCTTTTATATCTTTCCCCTCTCACCTTAAAGCTATGCCCACTAGTTCTGGACTCCCTGACCCCAGGGAAAAGGCTTTGCCTTTTTACCCTGTCCAGGCCCCTCATAATTTTGTAAACGTCTATGAGGTCACCTCTCAGCCTTTGACATTCCAGGGAAAACAGCCCCAGCCTGTTCAGCCTCTCCCTATAGCTCAATCCTCCAACCCTGGCCACATCCTTGTAAATCTTTTCTGAACCCTTTCAAGTTTCACAACATCTTTCTGGTGGGTAGGAGACCAGAACTGCACACAATATCTAACAATGACCTAACCAATTTCCTGTACAGCCGCAACATGACCTCCCAACTCCTGTACTCAATACTCTGACCAATAAAGGAAAGCATACCAAATGCCTTCTTCACTATCCTATCTACCTGCGACTCCACTTTCAAGGAGCTATGAACCTACACTCCAAGCTCTCTTTGTTCAGCAACACTCCCTAGGACTTTACCATTAAGTGTATAAGTCCTGCTAAGATTTGCTTTCCCAAAATGCAGCACCTTGCATTTAGCTGAATTAAACTTCATCTGCCACTTCTCAGCCCATTGCCCATCTGGTCAAGATCTTGTTGTAATCTGAGGTAACCCTCTTCGCTGTCCACTGAAGATGCTGCATGCATGTTATGAATGGTGGACCATGGGCATTAGTAGAGGTAGGTACAAGTGAAGAGTTAGAGTAACTGTGAGGTAGCAGAGAGAAAATAGTGGTACTTAACTACACAGAATGCAGAAGATCTTAATCTTTTTGCAGCCCTGCTATAATTTGCTCTGGACCATAGACACTGCACTGACTGTTTGGTGACTTCAGACCAGGCTGGCAAAATTTGAAACAGTGCATAGCTGAAATTTCAGCATGACATGCATGGTGTGATTGCCATAAGGTTCTGTCACTTGCGGGCATTTCGCCACTGTCTGAGTGCAGCATTGTATGACAGTAGTACTGTGAAGATGGGTGCATACTTGGTGAAGTGAGAAGCATGCAAGTGTGTGAGAAATGTCTCAAAGGTGCATAGATGGAAACCTCCCATGAACTTCCCCAAAGTTGACACTTAGCCGAATTTGGGGAAAATTCATTCCATGGTGCTGGAAGACTGCCCTGCTCACCAAACCGGCCATATTCCCATTTTTTTTAGATTAGATTCCCTACAGTGTGGAAACAGGCACTTTAGCCCAACAAGTCCACACCGACCCTTCGAAGAGTAACCCACCCACACCCATTTCCCTCTGACTGATGCACCAAACCCTATGGACAATTTAGCATGGTCAATTCACCTGACCTGCACATCTTTGGATTGTGGGAGGAAACCGGAGCACCCGGAGGAAACCCACACAGACACAGGGAGAATGTGCAAACTCCACCCAAGGCTGGAATTGAACCTGAGACCCTGGTGCTGTGAGGTAGCAGTGCTAACCACTGTACCACCGTGCCACCCATAAAGCTAATAGTCTGGGTTTTTGCTAATTTACATCCCTTGGAGGAGGTTGTTGGTATTAAACTGTTTTGTAGATACATAGGCACTAACAGGCACCTTTTAAAAAATATTACTTATTAAGAAATAACTAATTTGAGCAGATTAATACAGTAAATAGCTGTTTGTTATAAAGAGCATTTTCAGTTATTTAAAATCAATCACTTACAGGCGGTGAATTGGAACTTGATTAAAAATGTTTTATATTTAATGATTAGCCTTTTTTTCATCTGTGTTGATGATAAAGAATTAGTAGATTACCATTTTTAAAAATATCAAGAAGTTGTGCTATTGGTAAAACAGGTTTCCCTTAATTTTATTTTTAAACGAATTGTCTTTGATTTAGGGTACAGATTTATCCTTGAGTTCAGATGCTGTTTTGGCAAACAGAAAGGTAGATGAGCCAACACCAATTGCTTATACATTTGGTCTGATTACATGTCAACCTTGCCAAGGGATTTTACATCCATATAACAAAACCGTTGTTACTTTGTGCTTCAATCCGAAGGATACTGAGTAAGTCAAATAGCACTAAAGATACTGAAATTAATGTATTACAGTATTTATGTTTTGACATTCAATCATTGACATTCAATCATTTTAGTAGGTGAATGTATTGTCTAGATGAGAAAACACAAATTATATTCCAGTGCTAAAAGATACACTCACAGAATGATCCCAACTGTCATTTCTAAATTACTTGTTGTCTCTCTCGAATATATTTTATCTGTGACCTGATATAATTGTGTGGAAGTAGACCTATACACCATGCTGTCAGTCACTTCTGTGGCAATGTAAACAGTGCTGGATTGTTATTGACTATAATTTTTAAGAAACATAATAACATAGTTGGAGAAATTACCATTTAATCTGTCAACTTGCTCCCCTTGACTTTTAACTCACCCAGCCAGGTCACCAACAATACCTTGAGCTCCTCATCTTATTGATTTAATTACTTTAGCCAATAAATTATTCTATGTGTTCATCATCCTTTGAGTAAAGTGATGTTTTGAATTTATATTTTCACTAAATTATGTTCTCTTGTTTTATTAACTTGTTTGGTTTTAAAGTTATAAAATGTACCAAGAGATCCTCTGTGCTCTAGCTCATAGTAAGTCAATAAGAACACGATATTTTTCTCCCTGTTTTCATTATTCATTTCACCATTTGTAGAAGCATAATAGCAGCACTGAAGGAATCACTCATTCTGGGCAGGATGAGCAGTTACCAGATCCAGGGACTGCCAAATGGATGTTCTCCTTACTTGAAAGATAGAGCAAGAGGTGTATGCTGCTTGGGGTCTGGAGTCAGCAGCTCAGCAAAATACTGACTTGTCTTTTGTGGGAATGTGAAGGAACATTATTGAAAACTAAGATCCCTCTGCAGAGTAGCAGGAAGTTAAAATGACCTTATGATGGTGGCCACTGTAAACTACCAACTACCACAATTGGCTCCTGGAGGCCAACCGAACATCCCTCAGATCCAATTCTCACCTCTGTCCCCTATGGCACTGTGAACAGAGTGAGTAAAAGAGATCCATACATGCAAAATAATTGTAAGGAAGGTCAGAGCAAGTTGGTAGTTTACAGTGGCCACCATCATAAGGTCATTTTAACTTCCTGCTACTCTGCAGAGGGATCTTAGTTTTCAATAATGTTCCTTCACATTGTGGCTCCTGGGCTTGCAGAGCCTTGTTCTAAAAAGAAAAACACGACTCAAACATTACCCTTTTTTTGAAGTTTTGAAGACTATTTTGTCGAGCCTTAACCTATCAATGGAGATCACGATCATGTCTATTTGCATTTTTCACTTTGTAAAAGAAGCATTCAACCGAGTACAGTGCAATCCCTATTGAATTAGAAACCTCCAGACCTATCTGTGCACCATTTTGAAACTTTGGAAAAAAAAGTCAAAACAACAGCAGTTTTTAAAAGGGAGAAGAACAAAGGAATCACTTGGTGAGGACAGTACAGGAGAGAGAGAGAGAGAGAGAACCTGCACAATTACAGCCTTTGCTGTTTTGAATTCATGTATCGCTGGACATCGGAGTGTGTCTGGGAAAATTAACAAACAGTGAAATTCACAACTAATCTTGGAGGAACCTGTTTGGGTGAAGTTCACAGCACAGAATAAGATAAGTTAATCGTTGTTTTAAGTGTGTCCAACAGAAAGGCTGCAATAGTGAGTAGAGTGAGTTCTTTCTTGATTACATGTTTTTGGAGATATGTCTCTTGATTAAACTTAAAATATAAGCCATAACTATTAATTTAACCTGTGGCAGTGTTTTGTAGAGGAATAAGATGGTGTTATTTTCTGGGTCTGTAGAGTGTGAAGGAGCAAAAATGACCTTTAGTACAATGACATGTACTTCTTGTCAGATGTGGGAGTTTAAAGAGAGCTTAAGGGTCACTGCGGATTATATCTGCCATAAATGCTGTTGGATGCGAATCTTATCAGAGCGAATGGATCGGTTGGAGAGACAATAAGAAGCAATGTGGAATTTGCAACAGCAACAGAATGTGATGGATGGCAGCTATAGGAAGGGGGGAAAGTCTCAGATAAATCACATAGATGGGTTAACCCCAGGAAAGGTAAGAGTGGTAGGCAGCTAGCGCTTGTGGATATACCCATTTAAAACAGGTATGCTGTTTTGGAAAATGTAGGAGGTGATGGATTCTCAGGGGAATTTAGCACGAACAGCCAAGTTTCTGGTATTGAGATTGGCTCTAATGCAACGAGGGGTATGTCGGCTTCCAAGAGATCAATTGTGTTAGGGGATTCTGTAGTCCAAGGTACAGACAGACGTTTCTGTGGCTAGCAGTGAAAAAGCAGAATGGTGTGTTGCTTCCCTGATGCCAGGATCAAAGATGTCTCAGAGAGGGTGCAGAATGTTCTCACAGGGGAGAGGGGCCATCAAGAGGTCATTGTCCACATTGGAACTAGCGACATAGGAAGGGAAACGATTTAGATTCTGAAGGGAGATTACAGAGAGTCAGGCAGAAATTTAAAAAGGAGGTCCTCGAGAGTAGTAATATCTGGATTACTCCCAATGCTACGAGCTAGTGAGGGCAGCAATAGGATAGAGCAGATGAATGCATGGCTGAGGAGGTGGTGTATGGGAGAAGGATTCACATTTTTGGATCATTGGAATCTCTTTTGGGGTAGAAGTGACCTGTACAAGAAGGACGGATTGCACCTAAATTGGAAGGGGACTAATATACTGGCAGGGAGATTTGCGAGAGCTGCTTGGGAGGATTTAAACTAGTAAGATGGGGAGGGAGGGGTGGGACCCAGGGAGATATTGAGGAAAGAGATCAATCTGAGACTGGTACAGTTGAGAACAGAAGTGAGTCAAACAGTCAGTACAAGCAGGGACAAGGTAGGACGAATAAACTGCATTTATTTCAATACAACGGGCCTAACAGGGAAGGCAGATGAACTCAGGGCATGGTTAGGAACATGGGACTGGGATAGTACAGAAATTTCTGGATTAGTGATGCTGGAAGAGCACAGCAGTTCAGGCAGCATCCAAGGAGCAGTGAAATCAACGTTTCGGGCAAAAGCCCTTCCGAAATGTCGATTTCGCTGCTCCATAGATGCTGCCTGAATTGCTGTGCTCTTCCAGCACCACTAATCCAGAATCTGGTTTCCAGCATCTGCAGTCATTGTTTTTACCATATTACAGCAATTACAGAAACATGGCTCAGGGATGGGCAGGACTGGCAGCTTTATGTTCCAGGATACAAGTGCTACAGGAAGAATAGAAAGGGAGGCAAGGGAGGAGGGGAATGGCGTTTTTGATAAGGGATAGCATTACAACTGTGCTGAAGGAGGATATTCCCAGAAATACATTCAGGGAAGTTATTTGGGTGGAACTGAGAAATAAGAAAGGGATGATCACCTTATTGGGATTGTATTATAAGACCTCCTAATAGTCAGAGGGAAATTGAGGGACAAACTTGTAAGGAGATCTCAGCTATCTGTAAGAATAATAGGGTGATTATGGTAGCGGATTTTAACTTTCCAAATATAGACTGAGGGAAATATAGTCAGAGGGAAATTGAGGGACAAACTTGTAAGGAGATCTCAGCTATCTGTAAGAATAATAGGGTGATTATGGTAGCGGATTTTAACTTTCCAAATATAGACTGGGGCTGCCATTGTGTTAAGGGTTGAGATGGAGAGAAATTTGTCTGATTCAGAATGTGGATGTACCTACTAGAGAAGGTGCAAAAATTGACCTACTGTTGGGAAATAAGGCAGGGCAGGTGACTGAGTTGTCAGTGGGGGAGCTCTTTGGGGTCAGTGACCATAATTCTATTAGTTTTAAAATAGTGATGGAAAAGGATGGACGGGATCTAAAATTTCAAGTTCTAAATTGAAGAAAGGCCAATTTTGACAGTATTAGGCAAGAACTTTTAAAAACTGACTGGGGGCAGATGTTCGCAGGTAAAGGGACAGCTGGAAAATGGGAAGCCTTCAGAAATGAGATAACGAGAATCCAGAGAAAGTATATTCCTGTCAGGGTGAAAGGGAAGGCTGGTAGGTATAGGGAATGCTGGATGACTAAAGAAATTGAAGGTTTAGTTAAGAAAAAGAAGGAAGCATATGTAAGGTATAGACAGGATAGATCGAGTGAATCCTTAAAAGAGTACAAAGAAGTAGGAGTATACTTAAGGGGGAAATCAGGAGGGCAAAAAGGGGACATGAAATAGCTTGGGCAAATAGAATTAAGGAGAATCCAAAGAGTTTTTACAAATACATTAAGGACAAAAGGGTAACGAGGGAGAGAATAGGGCCCCTCAAAGGTCAGCAAGGCGGCCTTTGTGTGGAGTTGCAGAAAATGGGGGAGATACTAACTGAGTATTTTGCATCAATACTTACTGTGGAAAAGGATATGGAAGATATAGACTGTAGGGAAATAGATGGTGACATCTTGAAAAATGTCCAGATTATAGAGGAGGAAGTGCTGGATGTCTTGAAACGGGTAAAGGTGGATAAATCCCCAGGACCTGATCAGGTGTACCCGAGAACTCTGTGGGAAGCTAGACAAGTGATTGCTGGGCCTCTTGTGAGATATTTGTATCATTGATAGTCACAGATGAGGTGCCGGAAGACTATAGGTTGGCCAACGTGGTGCCACTGTTAAAGGAGGGCGGTAAAGACAATCCAGGGAGCTTTAGAACAGTGAGCCTGACCTAGGTGGTGGGCAAGTTATTGGAGGGAATCCTGAGGGACAGGATTTACATGTATTTGGAAAGGCAAGGACTGATTAGGGATCATCAACATGGCTTTGTGCATGTGATCTATATGGACTTCAGTAAGGCGTTCGACAAGGTTCCCCATGGGAGACTGATTAGCAAGGTTAGATCTCATGGAATACAGGGAGAACTAGCCATTTGGATACAGAACTGGCTCAAAGGTAGAAGACAGAGGGTGGTGGTGGAGGGTTGTTTTTCAGACTGGAGGCCTTTGACCAGTTGAGTGCCACAAGGATCGGTGCTGGGTCCTCTACTTTTTGTCATTTACATAAATGATTTGGATGTGAGCATAAGTGGTTCAGTTAGTAAGTTTGCAGATGACACCAAAATTGGAGGTTTAGTGGACAGCGAAGAGGATTACCTCAGATTACAGCAGGATCTTGACCAGATGGGCCAGTGGGCTGAGAAATGGCAGATGGAGTTTAATTCAGATAACTGCGAGGTGCTGCATTTTGGGAAAGCAAATCTTAGCAGGACTTATACACTTAATGGTAAGGTCCTAGGGTGTGTTGCTGAACAAAGAGATCTTGGAGTGCAGGTTCATAGCTCCTTGAGGGTGAAGTCGCAGGTAGATAGGAATAGTGAGGAAGGCATTTGGTATGCTTTCTTTTATTGGTCAGAGTATTGAGTACAGGAGTTGGGAGGTCATGTTGCAGCTGTACAGGACATTGGTTAGGCCACTGTTGGAATATTGCGTGCAATTCTGGTCTCCTTCCTATCGAAAAAATGTTGTGAAACTTGAAAGGGTTCAGAAAACGTTTACAAAAATGTTGCCAGGGTTGGAGGATTTGAGATATAGTGAGAGGCTGAACAGGCTGGGGCTGTTTTCCCTGGAGCGTTGGGGGCTGAGGGGTGACCTTATAGAGGTTTACAAAATTATGAGGGGCATGGATAGGGTAAATAGGCAAAATCTTTTCTCTGGGTTGGGGAGTCCAGAACTAGAGGGCCTAGGTTTAGGGTGAGAGGGGAAAGATATAAAAGAGACATAAGGGGCAACCTTTTCACACAGAGGATGATACGGGTATGGAATGAGCTGCCAGAGGATGTGGTGGAGGCTGGTACAATTGCAACATTTAAGCAGCATTTGGATGGGTATATGAATAGGAAGGGTTTGGAGGGATATGGGCTGGGTGCTGGCAGATGGGACTAGATTGAGTTGGGATATCTGGTTGGCATGGACGGGTCTGTTTCCATGCTGTATATCTCTATGACCTAAAATGGATGCATTCATCACCAAATTTCCAAGTCACAGGATAACATTTGGAAAGAATGAGAGAAAATAGTTTTCAAGAGCTTCAGCATTAGATATGTCAAGATCTTCAGAACTTTCTTTTATTTGTTGAAGGGGTTTGGGTGTTATTATTGCTCATCATTAATTGTCCTTAAGAAGATGGTTGCATCTTGTTGAACTGCTGGAATTATGAACTCCCATGATGCTCTTTGCAAAATAATTCCAGGATTTTGACCCAGCAACAACAAAGGAGAGGTACTGTTATGCCAAGCTGCTGTTGTTGCAGCACATCTCACAGAAAGTGGAGAGGATGAATGTTGAAGGTGGTGGATGGGTGTCTATTGGACAGACTGCTTTGTCCTGGATGTGTCAAGTTGCTGGAGCTGCTTACTGTCAAATGGAGAGGATTCCATCACATGCCTTGTTGCCCTTCAGTTGCCAGCATGATTTAACATGTAAAGCTTTTTTCTAAAAACTACATTTTAAAAGACTGAGGATGAAGATGTCTTCAGAGGTCCCAAGACATCTTTTATGGATTAAGAAAAACTACCTTAACTCTTGAGAGAACAGAAATGACATTCCTTTAGATGTGACTCACGGTGAGTCAGGCCAAATGATAGATGAGACCATTAAAACCTTTATTGCAATGTTAGTTTGCCTTTCAAACAGAAAGCTGACATGAACTACTGGGGGGTTGAAAATCCAATCCGTATTGAATTACTATTGCAGCTATAGGCACAGTGACACATCACGTCTTGTAAAGACAAATGATAAGGTGGCAGTCAGCCCCATGATAAAATATAAGGCAAAATTAGTTAGCTTTTCAGCAAAATTCCATCAGTAACCATTTATCTTGAAAGACGAAAGAAGAACTCTCTCCGTTAACGTTATCCATCTGAACGATTCACCTCCTGGTAGACCAACTAAAAGCTACTGAGAAATTTCTGCTTTTCCAAGGCCTTCATTCCAGGAACTCATTGATTCAACTAAGAAAAATCAGGATTGCATCAAAAGAGACACCAAGTTAAAATCCATTATTTTAATTACAGTTTTACCTTCATCTGTGTCTAATTTTGAAAGTGTAATAATGTGGGTGAGCCAAGTGAGTGAGACATCACTTTTTTGATTATCTGCATGACAAGTGTATGAGAAGTCAAATAACCTTCTTCATTTTACATACACAGAGCATTGCTGCTGGATTATCACAATTAGGTCTGTCTTTCTGACTGTCAGAAAATACATATGCACACACACTAATATATTGATCATGCAGAGGGTGAGAATGATGGCTGGTTTTCTGATTTAGAAACCATAGTGACTTGCCAGTATAGGGTGGGCTGGGAGGAACAAATTACCCAAATCTGGAACAATGCAATCAGAGACTACATGGAGAGCAAGAATGGGGAGAAGGGGATGGTCTCTGAAAACCAGTCTATGCCATTCCCTCCAATCCCCTTACCCTCTTTCCCTCTGACCCCCACTTTGTGGGAAGAGTTTAAAAGGGAGCCCTCACAGCTAAATCTCCTGTGGTGTAGGCCTCGATTGGCAGACTTTAGGACCCAAACAGCATCTAATTGGCTGGCACTGTCAGATTGTTAGCACCAATACCTGAGATGGGTGAATGCCCACGTTTACTAGTTGGCTGATAATGACCTGACTGGTGGGCAACGTGAGGAGCCTTTTTCAATGATGGGTGTGGTGTGTTAGTTGCCACTGAACAACATACTCACATTTGGTAAAAAACGGAGCAATTCTGAATATGTCTGTGTATGATAAAGTCATTGTGTGGGATTGAGCCAATTTGATTTTCTTTGGGAGCTCAGGCTCCTTCCCTCCTCAATTGTGCTCTCTATATCAGGAGACTGACTTTCTAATCTCTTTTGGCAGACCAAATCCAATCCCTTTGCAATTCACTTCCTTTTCCTTTTGAAAGAAAAGTCGAGGATTTGCCTCTTGAGATGCTGACTAGAATTAAGGCTGTAATCAGAGCAACCATTATTTTATTGATTGTTGGAACAGACTCAAGAGGTCAATTGGCCTTTTCTTTCTGTTCCTGATGCCCTGATGCTCTAATTCCTGGAGTTTGTGAAGGCTTAGCCTGACTATTTTATTTGAAACTACTGGGCTTCTGTAAGAGTTATGGCAAGGATCTGGTGGAATGCTCTGAGACATCTTCCCTACCAGTCTACACTCTGAAAAGGATTTTGATCTTTCTTATAGCCCTTTCAGATTTCATAAAAAAGAGAATGAAATCCCACATTACCGAGAGTATGCCCTTTATGTGAGATTTGAAGCCTTGGGCAGCTGTGATACCTTTATGAAGAAATCATCTGGAAGCATTGAGAGAAAAGGTACTCAATAAATTTCAAGTGCATAATATTGAATGACAGAGCGTGATGTTATTATTTGAATGTATGAATGCATTCATATGCTAATACTGCACAGCAAGTACTATGTTTAATATTTCTTTGCTACAGCTGCAAGGGAGTGGCAGGTGGCACAAGAACCTCTTGAATTCGCCCCACCAGGGCAGACAGGAAAGACCTATACAATCACTTATACCTCATCCCAGCCTGAGTCCTCACCCGCAAGTAGTAAACATATACTTGCTGGCTGCAAAATCCCTGTTGGCATCTTTAATCCCTACTTCAAGGCTCTCATTTTTTGATTGACTGAGGGTGAATGGCCTTCCTGGTTCCTGAATATGAGATGGCCAAAATGGCCAATGTGATGAATGGGGTTGATAAATCAGCTTGGTTGTCAATCTTTTCATTTTTGCACCTTGTCTGTCTCAGTTCTCATTGTCGATGGAACCCAAAGATTCAACACATGGAGTGAAGCTATTGGAAAGGTCAAAGTGTTTTGGCTGCCCCATAGATTTCATACTGTTTCACAAGTGATAGGGAAGAACAAAGCTGCCAGAGAGAGAGAGAGAGATGCAGAACTGAACTTGCTTTTTTCACAGTAAAGAGGATTAGTGGGAATCTCTTCAAGGTCTTTAAATTGCTGAGGCATAGATGTTGAAAATATAATCAGATTATGTGACTTTAAAATGAGTACAGAACTAGAGGGTTAATGTTTAAAATTAACTCACCTTAAAGAAGGTTAAGTATTTGACAAAACTGCTTTTCTTCCAGTATTGTGGGAAATCTAAAAAGGACTGCCAGTCAAAATAAAAGCAAATGCAAGTTATCTTGTTTGAAGTGTAATTTATGTTAAAGGTTTTAGAGTGTGTTCAGCAATTTGATACTTGTTTTGAGGACTACAAAAGCAATTTTGATCAATTTTATTGTCTTTGCGGAATTTTCTCCTCCCTTGAGTGGAACGGATAATGGCGAGAAAGTTGGTAAAATATAACGAGAGTAAAAAGATCAGAGTCTCAATGTTGAGAAGAAATTTTGTGATTTTCCACTTAAGCTTTAAATGGCAACTTCAGAATCGCACCACTGAGCAGCAACTAACGTATTCCCAAGTATTTACATCTCAATATTAGCCAACTCTTCTTATTACTATGCCAGCCACATGACTTGTTTCCTTCCTCAAGAAGGTCAAAGCAGGCAGCAGCTTATGCTGGTCTTTGACCAACTGTGACTACAACACAAATATGCCTAAGTGCTCCGTGGCCATCATCCTTCTCAACATTTTATCAATGAAAGTTAGCATCAGCAAACCATCAGCCTCACCATATCATCATGCTGTCCTTAGACCAACTCACACACCATCTCAGCCCTTTCAGTACTTAACTTTGGAGCTCAAGGACACCATTTACCTGCAGGCTTTGGCCAGGTTGCTCTGCATGCAAGAATACACATGAAGCTGATAACTCTGCACAAGATGCACCTTATGGCTCTTAGCCTCTTTCTTATCACTCACTTACTTTGTGTTTCCTTCTAGGCTGCCAGCCTCTGTGACTTGCATTGCCTTTTAGTGCTGAGGGGGAGAGAGTTTGAGTACTGAATAATCAAGAGGGTGGGCATTTTGTTGTATGGCACTGTACTACATCAATATCATTGTGTATTGTACGTTTGGATAAGGTAACATTCCTTGGTGCTCATGGAGTCACGACAATGACCTTAGTAAGCCTCCATGTCACACTGTGAGGGCATAACATAAATCTTCATTGTGTTGGATATGAGGGCTCAGGTATTCCTTCAATAAAACTATACAAGTTTTTCAGTTAATGCATCTGGTATGAACTTCACTGTAGCAGGAGTCCTTATGGTCTTGTTTTGAATCTGAAGACAGCAAAGAGGGAGATAGCAATTATGCCATCAGCAAGCTCAGCAAGAAGAACAGCCACTTTAGATTGTCACACAGTCTCTCGAGAAGAGGCACCAGATGAAAATTCACCAAGGAGAAGGAGGAGGGATGGAATGAGACCTTGTACCAACGTGCCTCACTGCCCTTTCCTTCTATTGTCTAAAATGTAGTGCAGTCACCAGTTAAGGGTGTCCAGATCATCATCATGGATCTATGTCATCTGACTTGCACCTGAGAAGGTGGCACTCCCACTCAACGTCGCAGCTGCCCTGAATTTTTCTGCTTGCGTCTGATTTCAGGGAGCAGTTGTGCAGCATCTTCCAAACCTCCACATATAAATACATCCAGAATCTTGGTGATAGCATTTTCTTCAGATCACAGCTGTTGCTATCCTTGCCTAATGATGCAGAGAGTAAAGAGAGTGAGAAGCTGGAGATTGTTGCACATATTGGTAAGAATGATATAATTAGAGATAGGATTGAGGCTTTGCAGCGTGAATTTAGCAAGTTAGGTAAAAGATTTAAAGGTAGTAATCTCTGGAACACTCCTGGTACCATGTTATAGTGATAGTTGAAATAAGAAGATGGAGAAGATAAATCAGTGGCTGAGGAGATAGTTGAATGGGCAAGATTCCAGACTTTTGGAAGATTAGGATCTCTTACAGGACAGAAGAGATCTGTTCAAAAGGGATAGGTTTCACCTGAACTGGAGGGGGAGATTTGCGAGTGCTATTTAGGAGCCATTAAATTAGTTTGGGGGTGGGGATGTGGGAAGGAGGATCCTAAGTAGTAGTGAGAATAGAATGACAAATGAGGAAGATTCTGAAGTTAAAGAGAGCAAGTTAATTAGACAAGACAGGAAAGAGTAAGTCAGAAAACAAGGTAACTTTGAAGAACCAGCAGCATGGGTTGGTACATGGGACATCAATGTTGTGGCCATCTCAGAGACATGGATAGAGCAGGGACAGGAATGGTTGTTGCAGGTTCCCCGATTTAGGTGTTTCAGCAAGAACAGAGAAGATGGTAAAAGAAGCGGAAGTGTGACATTGATAGTGAAGGATTATATTACGGTGGCAAAAATGACATTTGAGAACTCGTCTACTGAGGTTGTATTGGCTGAGGTTAGAAACAGGAAAGGAGAGGTCACCCTGTTGGGTGTTTCCTATAGGCCTCCGAATAGTTCCAGAGATGTAGAGGAAAGGATAGCAAAGATAATTCTGTAACAGGGTAGTTGTTATGGGGTCTTTAACTTTTCAACTATTGACTGGAAATACTATAGTTCAGGTACTTTAGATGGGCCTGTTTTTGTTCAATGTGCGCAGGATGGTTTCCTGACACAACAAGCCAACAAGCTGTGAGGTCACATTGGATTTGGCACTGAGTAATGAACCTGGCCAAGTGTTAGATTTGAAGGGAGGTGAGCACTTTGGTGATAGTGACCACAATTTGCTTATGTTTATTTTAGCGATAGAAAAGGATAGGAATATACTGCAGGACAAAAGTTATAGCTGGGGGAAAGGCTATGATGATGCGATTCAGCAAGATTTAGGATGCATTGGATGGGGGAAGGAAACTGCAGGGGAGGGACACAATTGAAATGTGGAACCGATTCAAGGAATGACTACTGCATGTCCTTGATGAGTATGTACCAGTCAGGCAGAGAGGAAGTGATCGAGCAAGGGAGCTATTATTTACTAAAAAAGTTGCATGTCATGTCAAGAGGAAGAAGAAGGTTTATATTAAGATAAGACATGAAGGCTCAGTTAGGGCACTTGAGAGTTACAAGTTAGCCAGGAAAGACCTGAAGAGAGAGCTAAGAAGAGGCAGGAGGGGCCATGAGAAGCCTTGGCAGATAGGATCAAGCAAAACCCTGAGGCTTTCTATAGGTATATCAGGAATAAAGGAGTAACTAGAGAAAGATTAGGGCCAATCAAAAATAGTCATGGGGAGTTGTGAGTAGAGTCAGAGGAGGTTGGGCAAGTGCCAAATGAAAATTTTTCATCAGTATTCACACTTGAAAAAGACAATGTTGGTAAGGAGAATACTGAGATACAGGCTACTAGCCTAGATGGAATTGTGATTCACCAGGAGGAGGTGTTAGCAATTCTGGAAAGTGCGAAAGTAGATAAGTTCCCTGGGCCAGATGGAATTTATCCTAGGATTTTCTGGGAAGTCAGTGAGGAGATTGCAGAGTCTTTGGCTTTGATCTTTATGTCGTCATTGTCTAGAGGAATAGTGCCAGAAGACTGGAGGATAGCAAATATGGTCCCTTGTTCAAGAAGGGGAGTAGAGACAACCCTGGTAATTATAGACCAGTGAGCCTTACTTTGGTTGTAGATAAAGTGTTGGAAAAGGTTATAAAATATAGAATTTATAATAATCAAGAGAGGAATAATTTGAGTAGGGATAGTCAACTCGAATTTCTGAAGGGTTAGTAATGCCTCACAAACCTTATTGAGTTCTTTGAGATGGTGGCCAAACAGTTGGATGAGGGTAAATCGGCTGATATGGTGTATGTGGATTTCAGTAAGGTATCTGATAAAGTTTCCCATGATAGGCTATTGCACAAAATATGGAGGCATGGGATTGAGGGTGATTTAGCGGTTTGGATCAGAAATTGGAGAGCTGAAAGAAGACAGAGGGTGGCGGTTGATGAGAAATGTTCATCTTGGAGTTCAGTTACTAGTGGCATACCGCAAGGATCTGTTTTGGAGCCACTGCTGTTTGTCATTTTTATAAATGACCTAGATGAGGGCAAAGAAGAATGTGTTAGTGAACTTGCAGATGACACTAAGGTCGATGGAGTTATGGATAGTGCTGGAGCATGTTGCAGGTTACAGAGGGACATAGATAACCTGCAGAGCTGGGCTGACAGGTGGCAAATGGAGTTTAATGCAGATAAGTGTGAGGTGATTCACTTTAGAAGGAGCAACTGGAATGCAGACTACTAGGCTAATAGTAAGATTCTTCATAGTGTAGATGTGCAGAGAGATCTCGGTGGCCATGGACATAGATCCCTGAAAGTTGCCACTCAGGTAGATAGGGTTGTTAAGAAGGCGTACAGTGTGTTAACTTTTATTGGTAGAGGGATTGAGTTTCGGAACCACAAGGTCGTGCTGCAGCTGCACAAAACTCTGGTGCGGCTGCACTTGGAGTATTGCGTACGGTTCTGATCACCGCGTTATAGAAAGGAAGTGGAAGCTTTGGAAAGGATTCAGAGGAGATTTACTAGGATGTTGCCTGGTATGGAGGGAAGATCTTATGAGGAAAGGTTGAGGGACTTGAAGCTGTTTTCGTTGGAGAGAAGAAGGGTGAGAGGTGACTTAATTGAGATGTATAAGAGAATAAGAAGGTTAGATAGGGTGGATAGTGAGAGCCTTTTTCATTGGATGGTGATGGCTAGCATGAGGGGACATAGCTTTAAATTGAGGGATGATAGATATAGGACAGATGTCAGAGGTAGTTTCTTTACTCCGAGTGTAGTAGGGGTATGGAATGCACTGTCTGCAACAGTAGTAGACTCACCAACATTAGGGGCATTTAAATGCTCATTGGATAAACATATGGATGAAAATGAAATAGTGTAGGATAGATAGATTTCAGATTGGTTCCACAGGTTGGCCCAACATTGAGGGCTGAAGGGCCTGTACTGCACTGTAATATTCTGTGTTCTATGTTTCAAGTAAACTGCTTTTATTTCAAGTAAGGGGTCTGACAGGTAAGGCAGTGAACTCCGGGCATGCATGCGAACATGGGACCGGGACATCATAGTTGTCACAGAAACATGGCCGAAGGAGGGACAGGACTGACAGTTCAATATTCAGACGTTTAGGTGCAAGGGACGCATGAAAGGAGGGGAAACATTACTGCTGTACTTAGAGAGGATATTCCTAAGGGATCGTCCTATAAATCTAAATGGGTGGAACTCAGATATAAGAAAGGGATGTTCACCTTGATCTATGGGCTACTATAGGCTCCCCAGTAGTCAGTAGGAAATTGAGGAGCAAGTATGTCGAGAAATCTCAGATATTTGTAAGAAAAATAAGGCTGCAATAGCAGGAAATTTTAACTTTCTCAACGTAGACTGGGACTGCTGTAGTGTTAAGTGCTTGGATGGGGAGGAATTTATTAAATACGTTCAAGAAAATTTTCCTTATCAATACGTAGATGTATGTACTAGTGAAGGAGCAAACCTTGACCTTCTCTTGGGAAATAAGGCAGGACAAGTGACTCATGTGTTGGTGGGGGATCACTTCTGGACCAGTGATTATAATTCTATTAGTTTTAAAATAGTTATGGAAAAAGATTTACAAGTTAAAGTTCTTAATTAGAGTAAGGCCAATTTTGACAGGATGAGACAGGAACTTTGGAATGATTGGAATAGACTGTTTGCAGGTACAGGGACAACCCGGAAGTGGAAGGCTTTCAAAAGTGAGAGTTCGGAGGCAATATGTTCCTGTTTGAGTGAAGGGTCAGGCTGATAGGAGTAGGAAACACTGGATGACTTGAGATATTGAGGCTCTGGCCAAGAAGGAAACAAAGGCTTATGTTAGATATGGACAACTGGGACCAAGTGAATTTCTTGAGGAGTATAAGGAGTGTAGGGGCATACTTCAGGGAAATCAAGAGTGCAAAAGGGAGATATGAAATAGCTTTGGCAGATAAAGTTGAGGATAACCCAGAGGTTTTACAAGTACATTAAGAGCAAAAGAGCAACTAAGGAGAGAATACGGCCTCTTATAGATCAACGAGGTTGTTGATGTGTGGAACCACAGCAGATCAGAGAGATACTAAATGAATATTTCATGTCTGTATTTAGTGTGGAGAAAGACATGGAGGTAAATGAACTCAGGGAAATAAATATTGATGTCTTGAAAACAGTTCCCATTATATAAGAGGAGGTGCTGGAGGATTTAAAAAACATAAAGTTGAACAAATCTTGGGGAGCTGATCAAGTGAATTGCAGGACATTGTGGGAAGCTAGAGAGGAAATTGTGAGCAGGGATATTTATATCTTGCACCACCATAGCTGAGGTGCTGGAAGACTGGAGGCTAATGTACCTTTATTTAAGAAAGGCTGTAAGGAGAAGCCTGGGGACCATAGACCAGTGAGTCTGACATCAATGGTAGGTAAGTTGTTGGAGGACATTCTGAGGGATAGGATTTACATGCATTTGGAGAGGAAAGGACTGATTAGGTCAACATGGCTTTGTGCATGGGAAATTGAATCTCACATACTTGATTGAGTTTTTTTTTGAGGATGTGACCAGCAAGCTAGGTGAGGGCAGAGTGGTAGATGTTGTCTAAATGGACTTTAGCAAAGCCTTTGACAAAGTTCTGCAAGGTAGACTGATTAGTAAAGTTAGATCACCTGGGATCCAGGGAGATCTTGCCAATTGAATACAAAATTGGCTTGATGGTAGGAGACAAAGGATGGCGGTGGAGAGTTGTTTTTTCAGACTGGGGGCCTGTGAGCAGCGCTGTTCTGGGATCAGTGCGGGGTCCACTGTTATTTGTCATTTATGTAAATGATTTGGATGAGAATTTAGGAAGCATGGTTAGTAATTTTGTGGATGACACCAAAATTGGTGGTTTAGTGAACAGTGATGAAAGTTATCTAAGATTACAAAGCCTTATTGATCAACTGGGCAAATGGGCAGAGGAGTGGAATATGGAGTTTAATTTGGATAAATATGCATTCTCGTAAAAGAAACAAGGGCAGGATTTATACAATTAATGGTAAGGCCTTGGGTGGTGTTCTCGAACAGAGACACCTAGGCATTCAGGTACATAGTTCTTTGGAAATTGATTCACAGGTAGATGGGGTGGTTCAGAAGGCATTTGGCCCACTTGTCTTCATTGCTCAGACCATTGAGTATAGGAGTTGGGATGTCATTTTGAAGTTGTACAGGATGTCGATGAGGCCATTTTGCAGTACAGTGTACAGTTTTGATCACCCTGCGAAAGGATGGATATTATTAACTTGGAGAGGATTTAGAAAAATATTTCTAACGATGAGGCTGGGACTGGAGTGTTTGAGCTATAAGCAGAGGCTGAGACCTTTTTCATTGGAGTGTAGGAAGTTGAGAGGTAACCTTCTAGAGGTTTATAAAATCATAAGGGGCATAGATGAGGTGAATAGCAAAGGTCTTTTCCTTAACATAAGGAAGTTCAAAACTAGGTGGCATATTTTTAATGTGAGAGGAGAAAGATTTAAAAGGAATCTGAGAGGCTACTTTTTCACATCGAGGGTGGTTTAAATGTGGAATAAATGTGAAAGTGGTACTTAAGGTACAAGTTACAACATTTAAAAGACATTTGGACAGGTACATGAATAGGAAAGGTTTAGAGGGATATGAGCCAACTGCAGGCAAGTGGAACTAGTTTAGTTTGGGAAACTTGGTCAGCATGGAAGAGTTGGACCAAAGGGGCTGGTTCCGTGCTCTGTGACCCAGCAGCTTAACCAGTGGGATTCTCCACCATTTCTGTCTTCCTCTAGACACTGGCTGCTCCCAACTGCATCCTTATCATTTTTGAGAGTGACCTATCACTAACCTGCAAAGTTTATCAACAAAAAAGGCTTCCCATCCATCAATGTGCAAAATATATATTACAGACTATGCTAAATCATGATTGGCTGCACCAGTTACCCTGGAAGTTGCCATGATATGCATACTGAAGAGCTCACAGGGTTCCTGCCTCCTCTTCAGGTCCTCTGGCCATACATAAATGGGAGCCGAGCATTACCCCTCCAAATATGGTGCATGACACCATCATAAAACCCTCAGACTGATGCAGAACAAAAGTACTATGCTGCTCGTGCTTCCACCCAGGCCAAAATGGAACTGCACATGGTTAGTATAGCTCAGAAATATTGTTATGTCATGCTATGCTCTTCCATAATTGAAGTCAACAAAATGAGGATGCAGAATAATTAGGGGATTGAGAGCAACCTTCTGAGGATGAAGATGAAAATGAGACATTTATGTGGAAGATTATTCAAGAAGCATGACAGAGCATTGCATTGCCAAACATGAGAAGGCAGAGACAACGCTATTGAAACCTGTTTCCAAGATGAATATGTTGGTTTGGACTTAGTTTAGTTATTTTTGTTGTTGAATTATTTCATGAACTTTGTTTAAAATTCTGTTTTAATATGTCAAGCATTGCCTGATTTGTGCAAAGTACACCTGGTCCTTGTCATTGTTGCAATCCTTGACCTTTTCTGTTGTCGAATAAATATCTCATTATCCATCTGATTGTCCACTTAATATCTTTGGCCTATCCCTTTTGCAGGCGTTGTAGAGTGAAGCCTTTCATGATAGTCAGTTGTATGAGAGGAACTCTGAGGAATCTCCTATAGGTATTAGCATCAGTATTCCTTCAAATGTTTCAGAGAGCACATGGACTGCTATATTGCCTTGAAAAGCTGGAACATCCCATAAGACAGCATTGAATCCGTGAGAGAAAGTGCTTTGTGCAGTGCTTCTTAGCAGAACAATAGGCTGGAAGGAAGACTGGGTATGTGAGCTGCCCATTGTACATCTCCTAGTCTTGAACAGCATTACACTGCCTTGAAAAGGTTAGAGATAGATAGAATTAACCTTTATATCCAGGGATGTGTGGAATCGTTACTCATCCCATAGTCTCATCCACAGATGGATATATAAGTGCAAAATGTTTGTGCAAGCCAGGCCCTAGAATAATCCCTGCACGCAGTGTCCTTTAGTTTAGTGTTACTCACGTCAAAGTGAATGCAGTTCTGAATGCGATGATTCAAGGATTCCTGATGTTTGATGCTGTCTACAATCAATGAGTCAATTGCTTGAGAGAGATGAGCAATACCATTGTTCATCCTTGGGATGTTTGAAGAGACTGCTGAACTCTTTCATTTGTCCAGCTTAACCAGGTCTGACAGTGAAAATGACATGTCAGCAGACATTGTAACCATACACGTGTGGATATATTTACAAAAGAACAAGGTCATTTACAATTGTCTGTCACCTATGTGCTCCCAATAATTTTTATTTCTTCCCACTTGGAAGACCAAGCCCATTTGGGACTAGATTCCAAGGCTGCTGACAGGATCCTGCCAATATACACGCTCACTTTCCTCATCTTTGTGGTCTGTGCAGGTTTTAAGATCACACACAGAGGTGAGATGGAGGCTAGACCTGGGTCACCCTTCCAGTCACGTTCAGAGCTGTCATGTTATTGATAATGCTTGTGGACTCCTCCATCCTTCGATCTAGTTTACCAATTGCCCCTGACAAACCTGCTTCCTGTTTCTGTTCCTGCCTGCATTTTGACAAACTCATTAAATGCCGAGACCGGGGTAATCTTTTGCCTAGGGCTCAGAAGGTGTCTGCTCTCCAGCACCATCTTAGTGTCAAGGACCTGGAGTATTTCTTCTTTGACTTGCTGCAGAGACTTGCCAATGATGAATTCACCAGCTTCTGCTCCTGAGTCTAATCACGAAAGGTGAAGGTCTTGGAGCTGGTGGATGTGCAGGTGAAAGCCTTGCTGGTGCATCTAAGAGTTCAATAGCTTATTCTTTGGAGGTGTAGGTGATGTTGACAGTCTCAGGCACTGGTCTCTTCGGGCAGAACTTTGCACAATGAGGCATGTGCAAGGGAGAGATTGAGCGTCTTGGAAGTGAGTGGAAGAGCAGTTAGTGGTGAGGTGGAGAGGGGCAGGATGGGGAGAGCTAGTGAGGTGACCCTAGTGAGCGAATAATAAACAGAGAGGGCAGAAAGGGGTTGTCATGTAGGAAAATAAGTGGGCCAGAGCCATGGAGTGGACATAGTGCATGCAGTAGAGAGATTTGTAGTTGTGAGGGACTTGTACAATGGCAGAGTTCTCATGCATGGTGGCCCTGTGAGAGTGAGGTACCAGGGAGCTGATGCTGGCTGTCACCTTTGCGGACTGCAGAAGATCACTGACTTTCTTCCTGAACTGCTGTGCATACATTCACTCAAGCACTGCACTGACCTATCTGTAGGATAAGTTCTGGTGATGTGGCCTCCTTTGACAGTCAGCATGGCAAAGTGCAGGCCTCTTCTCCAGTATCCTGTACAGCAGCACTTCCAGGTCTCAGTAGAGTGGGGAGACAACTTGCCTTTATGAACACCTTCCTCGGTTTTAATAGTGGGAAGGCACAGCATGAGGTTCAGATGCTTGCTTGCAGTACCTGGACCAGTGCATGTGAATGCTGCAAGGTCTCATCAATGGCGAGCACTTCTACCTGTCCTGCTGCACAATTCCACAGAAATTGGTGAGGGGATGTCAAAGAGTGAGATTGTATAATGCGTGAGGTGAAGAGCAGGAGATTACATGAGAAAGTCATTTTGAGCCAAGGGGGAGTAGACACCACAAATCTTACTTGACAAACTACTTCAACTGAAAACATGGAAATTCTCTCCTGAGAGTTTTTATGACTTCGGCAGATCTATTAGATTAGCAACTAACCATTTACACAAATTGTCCATTTTTCTAACATAATAGTTGTTCGCTAGTTTTGAGAGTGATCTTCTCAGTGCACCATCAGTAGTATAGATTATTTTTTCAAAACATTTAAATAAACTAGAATTAGAATTAGATTTATTGCCCCACATACTCAATTGAGAGCAGTGAAAAATTGATAAAGTTGTCACTTATGGCACCATCTTAAGTACAAAATCTGTAGAATAAATTAGAAGAAAAAGTTCAGCATTACAGTTCTTCAAGCAATCTGTGCTGGACCTTGCCTTCTGTCTATGCCAGGACCTTGCCTTGAGTCTGCTCCAGGCCTCACCACCTGACCATGTTGGGCCTCACCTCCAGAATGAGCCGACTTTGCCTCCAAAATAAGGGTAATCAAATACTGAACAAGTCACTGTATTCAGTGTCCAGATTTGATTACTTCATCACAGGATCCTTAACAGCTACAAAAAAATAGGGGAAGTTACAGAGCAAAAGGATTGCAGACTTACTTAGACAAAGGATCAGGGAATTGCCATGGTGTAAAAGAAGGCAATTACGCCCATTGTGTCCACACTGGCCCTCTGAGTGTGGAATTCTCTTAGCTCCAATCACTTGTCTACTCCCTGTAATCCTGCCCAGTCTTCCCTTTCAGATATCAGTCTAATTCCCTTTTGAATGTTTTGATTGAACTGCCTTCAACACAGTCTCAGGCAACACATTCAAACCTTAACCACTTACTGTATGAAAGTTTTTGCACACTACTGTTGCTTTATTTGACAGTTGCTTTAAATCTATGCCCTCTTGTTCTCGATCCTTGCATAAGTGCGAACAGTTTCTCACCATCTGCTGTGTCTAGCTCCCTCATGATTTTGACACCCTGTTGCACATTTTCACACCCCCTCGGACCTTTCTGACGCTGAACTTGTGAGAATTGACTGACATTAGCTCTTTCTGCTTACTAATATCAGAAGCAATCACAGTTACATTGGATTTAGGGATGTTTTCTTGCTGCTTTCACTTAGATTTAAAGATGATATCAGTGGTGAGTTGCTAGACTATTTTCTCTTGGAATGAATTTTTTAAAAACATATTTTCTGTTCCTGTGAAAATTTAGAATCAAATTTAGCAACTGCAGTTGGATTGCAGTGCGTCTGCAGCTAGGAAAGCATGTCCACTGAACACAACAGGTGCAGTTTCTATTTTATGACAACTAATGTGCATTCAAAATGCCCCACTCACATTCTGTGAGCCTCCCATGCTTCTCCCCCATCTAGTTCCAGTTTTCAGTGTAGATGCCAGCAGGAGGGTACAGGCCCCACCTATATGCTGCTTATGTCATTGAAAGTGAGAATATTAAACTGAATGGGAGCTCAGAAACAGAAGTTTCAAAAACACCTTTAGGGAAAGACTTACATGAAGGCATCACTTTTCATGACAGCTGCACATGCCAAATTCTTTAGAGCCAATGAAGGACTTTTTGAAGTGTAATCATTCCTGTAAAGCAGGAAACACAGCAGCCAATTTTGCATGCAGCAGAGTCCCAAAAATAGCCCTGACTTACTCATGAGATTATCTGTTTTGTGGCATTGACAGAGGGATACACATTGCCTGTGATACCAGGGATAACTTCCCAGCTCTTCTTTGAAATAGGGCCCACAGGATTTTCTCCGGAGCAGGCAGAAGGAACCTCTGTTAACCTCTCACCCAATAGAAGGATCCAGCGATTGTGCAGTGTACCATCAATATTGTACTAGACTGAAGAATGTTGGTTTTTATGTACTAATCCTAGAGTGGGTCTTGAACAGAGATCTCTGTGATGTGAATATGAGAGTGCTAGCAACTGAGCCGTAATGACATAAAATAGAATGCAGAAGATTCAGAGCAGGTAAATAAAAGAATGGCATTTCAAAAGTAGTACTTTTGATAAACATATCATAGCTTTGAACTGGTTGCAATGTCCCTGCAGTTATCAGACCCAACCCAGCCCTGACCTCTTTATTCTCAATCACTCAGTTTTACAGACACCACCTCATGAACATGATCTACTTGGCAGTTTTGCATTGATCTTTTGCTGCCTCTGACTCACCGCCGTGCTCACTGTGATATGTTTGAGTTAGATACTTGGAAACATTTGAACCAGTGACATATTAAATTGAAAAATTTGCAGCATCACACTGTAGCAAGATATTTGGATCAATATGTTTTAAATTCTCAACTTTGAACCGTAAATTTTCATTGAATCTAAGTGGAAGATTTCTCATTGTTTCATTGCTCTTCTTTTTGTAGATCAACCACAAGTTGAGTTAGCACTCACTGGAATTGGATTCCGTGTTTGTTTAAACATCAGTCCAGTGACAGAGTTTGACTTCAAGGAATGTCTTCTTGGTGAAAAGGCTTATGTTATAAGTACTCTTCGAAATGATTCACCGTTGCTTCCACTATGCTTTCGGTTCCCTAAGATAGCACATTTTCAGATCACTCCAGCAAAAGGAAGGATTAAGCCAGGGCAGTCAAAGGTAAATATCTTCAAACTACCCTATAATTTTCTGATTTGTGTTATGTTATAAATGCCTAGATTTGAGAGAAAAGAAATCACTTGGTTTTACTGAATTAATTAACAAATGATACATGCTGGGCTCCCTGTACTGAACAAAGGATGTTGCCTGGTATGGAGGGAAGGTCTTACAAGGAAAGGGTGAGGAACTTGAGACTGTTTTTGTTAGAAGAAGAAGGTTGAGAGGTGACTTAATTGAGACATATCAGATAATCAGAGGGTTCAATAGGTTGGACAGTGAGATCCTTTTTCCTTGGATGGTGATGGCTAGCATAAGGGGACGTAGCTTTAAATTGAGGGGTGATAGATATAGGACAGATGTCAGAGGTAGTTTCTTTACTCAGAGAGTAGTAAGAGTGTGGACGAGCTGCCTGCAACAATAGTAGACTCACCAACTTTAAGGGAATTTAAATGGTCATTGGATAGGTATATGGACAAGAACGGAATAGTGTAGGTTAGATGGGCTTCAGATTGGTTCCACAGGTCGGCGCAACATTGAGGGCTGAAGGGCTGTACCGCACTGTAATGTTCTATGTTCTAAAGAATATTTTATGAGTGGACTCTTGACTTGAACAATTATCATTGTTAAGCTACGGAATGTTAAAAATAATGGATTTAAACGGATCAGCAACATGACAAGAGAAAGGTTTTCTGAAGGTGCATAGGTGCCTTCAGAACTCCATCCATGTACATGTTCCGACCATGTGCATCAAGTGCTGAATGAACTCCTGCAGTCCTTTTAGCAGTTTCAGTGCCTTAATTTTATACCAATCGCACCAGGCTACCTTGTTCACAGGAGGAAGGGGGACAGAGTGAATGTTTTCTTTAAAGGCCTTACTAATGAGCTTGAGGGAGATGAGGAGAAGTGGTGACAAAAAAGGTTGAAACTGGGGTTGCGGGACTCTCAAGTGGCAGTGACCTTTAGGTGGTATGAAATAGTCATATTTTCCTTCCATAAGGAAGATGAGCAGAAAATTATGAGCTTCTGATCACAGAAATGTAAAATCTAGTCATTTAAAATTGAGTGTGCATAATAATTACAACCTTGATTTCACACCAAACATAAAGATTCAGTCAAATCAAAGGTTTCCATGCAAATTTAATTATCTTTCTTCTTTCTTGTCAAACAGGATATTATTATCTGCTTTGCTGCTGAGCAACTTGGCATTTTTCGAGTAATTCAACTGATAAAGTTTTTTGGACTGGTGATGGTCCCAGACAATCCAATAAAGTTGAAAATGCAGCCATTTCACCAAATGAAAATTACTTTATTAGGTGTCTGCAAAGCTTCTGTGAAGAAACTGGAGCCAAAATCAATTCCTCGTAAGTTTACAGCGCAGTTATGAAATGCCATGTCTATAATGAGTTGATATGTTAGGAAAATGTTATGGGTTTTCAATTCTGGATTTTGGTTCTCAGTATTGGCTAGCAGTGAAGATATTGCAAAAAGAGAACTTTATTGGGAAATCTCTTTCACCAGCACAAGCCTCCTTATCAACCAGCCCTATATAGCATCTCACAGGATGAAATATGTAAACTGTGTATCTCCAGAAACAGGCTGAACTATAGGGGTTTTAAATTGGCCTCTGATGTACAGCATATAATTTCATAGGCATGTAATCGGCTCCTGTTATCCATAAACCAGAACTCAGCTGTGGTTAAATAGCCCAACTACCTTGTGGGTATCTCTGGAGAAGAGAAGGTAAGAGAGTAAATACCAACAGAAAATTTGGAGGGGAGTCCTGTGAACAGAAATCTGTCACCTATCAGGCAGTTTTCTGGCAATTTCTGTAGCTTTTACCAAACGTGACTGGTTTTATCCTTATCTTTGGACAATACAAGCAATACTGACAGGAAGGATTCTTTTCTTGGGCAACTCAGCATCTCCATCTTATTTGTCCAGACCTGAATTCTGGAGAGGATAATCCCACATCTATGGTTTATGTTGACACAACATGGGAAGAAATAGTCACTCTTTATAAACTCTTGTTTAATTGGTGTGGAGCATAAGTGCCAAGGGTTACTTCCGACAGTGAGAGGGAGTATGGTATCTCATGACAAGTACGCATTTCCAACTAGGCAACCCCCAGCCAGCCTGCTTGCTTTAATGAGTGCTTGGAGATTAGAGATTCACTCCTCAATAGACTGCTTATCTAACTAGGTCAGTCAAATTTGTTAAAGAGACACTCAGTTTTTCACATTGCTAGCAAAAGGAATGTAAGGACCAAGTAGTCTGGCCTTACTGCCACCTTTCTACAAGTTGGTGACACACGTAAGATAGCTGTGCTCAACAATTTTATAAATTCACTTATGGGCCTAGTTGGAAATGTGTAGTTGTCATCCAATGAGACATCTGAAGTTCTTTTGGTTTTTACTTGTATTATATGTTTTGTGAGAGTTTTTGGTGCAGCTCCAAGATTGGTGGGGAAAGTCCTCCATCCTATCCCCTTCAAGCAGAGGGGAAACCATAAATTAGCTCCTTTTCTTGTTTTCCAAGTGGGGGACTTTGTTAAGGTCAACATCATCTACTTCTGCATTGAATGATCTGCTCAATATTGGCCGGATGGAAATTTGTGACTCTGGGTGTTCTTTTTTTTGTTCGATAATATAAATTTGTTTTACCCTCACATAAGAATGTGGGGGTGAAAGAAAAGATTCATACCCAGCTTATTTCTTTGATGAATTTTTGTATTTGCTTTAGTTTTTTTCTGGGATATAATCTAGAATCCAAATTATTTTGATTATTCAATTTATGCCATGTCTGATCCTTAGAAATAACTCCTGCCATTGCTAACGAACCTGAAACACTGGCTCAGCAGACAACTGATCGAAAAGTCAAGTACATTGATTCTTGTCCTGTTACACTCCCTACTGGCTGTGAAAGCTTGCTATTTCAGCAAAACAGAAGCAAAAATGTAGAAAACAAGGCACCTACTTCAAAACCCGATGGCAGAGGTGCAAGTACCAGGTCCAGCAACAGAATTGAAAAATACACGTGAGTGCTGATTGAAAGAACATTTTCATATGTTAAAGTGTAGCTCTAGCCTCAAACAAGAGAAAAGAAGGCAATCTTTTCTTTTCTGTGTACTTTCACGCAAACTGAAATCAATAATCATGAGCGATCAATGTTTATTCAAAAATTCAAAAAGCAGCACTGCATTTCTTTGAATTACGCCAGGAGGCTTTCATGTCTATCTGAAAAGGCAGATTAGCCTTAGATTTAGGTTTCATCTGAAAGACCATGCAGCACACCCCCACAGCACAACAATGCCAGTCTAGATGGAAATACCTCCACAGACGCCGGTGTCCCATCACACTTTATTTACTCATGAAGAGTCCTTGACACTGATTGAACTTCCTCAGAGACAGTTCTCGGAGTGAACAACATGTCTGAGATTCCAGTTTATATCTGTCAGCCAGGGGTCCCTCAGTGGATCAGATTAACAGCCCCAGTCAGGGAACTCATATTCTGTGAGGTCCACCTGGCTGACCTCGTTACAGTCACTCCAGATTATATCCTCTCGAATGGGATTTGAACACATGAACTTCCGACTCTCACAGAATACCTCTGTTCATGTTTCTACCAAGAATGGAACTGAAACTTGATAGAAAAGATTTACAAGGATGTTGCCAGGGTTGGAGGATTTGAGCTATAGGGAAGAGTTGAACAGGCTGGGGCTGTTTTCCCTGGAGCGTCGGAAGCTGAGGAGTGACCTTATAGAGATTTATAAAATTATGAGGGGCATGGATAGGATAAGCAGACAAAGTCTTTTTCCTGGGGTCAGGGAGTCCAGAAATAGAGGGCATAGGTTTAGGGTGAGAGGGGAAAGATATAAAAGAGACCTAAGGGGCAACTTTTTCACGCAGAGGGTGGTACGTGTATGGAATGAACTGCCAGAGGAAGTGGTGGAGGCTGGTATAATTGCAGCGTTTAAAAGGCATTTGGATGGGTATATGAGTAGGAAGGGTTTGGAGGGATATGGGCCGGGTGCTGTCAGGTGGAACTAGATTGGGATATCTGGTCAGCATGGACAAGTTGGACCGAAGGGTCTGTTTCTGTGCTGGAATGACTCTAATGTAGAATCATGCTATATTTACCTTTTGTTTTAGCAGATTAACCCCCCTTTCTCCTTTTAATTTTAATATTTTATATTAATGTTTAATAATTTTTAAATCCTGAATCATATCGACTCTTGGGGGCTGATCTTCTTAGCCCTCACAGGGGTGTCAGAAGTCAAAGGGGCTCCAAAAGTGCAATGTATTGTTGACTCATCACACTCCCACCTATCCCTGAACTGTCCCCCATTTCATGGGAGAGGTAGAATCATCAGGCAGCCCATCTTTAAGCCTATTGAAGCCAGAAACTGGTAATGACCTTATTCTGCCCATGACAGGGGAGGCAGAGTGGGTCTCATAAGGAGCTAGCCTGACAGCGTTTGGAGGACAGTTGGTGTTTGACAAGAATTGGAGGTAGAAATCTCCTTTGGGGTGACCCTGTGTTCATTGGAGACATTCTCTTAACTGCACCAAGGTCATACACTTCTGCTTTAAACCTCCTGGATTCTCAAAGCTGGCCTCTCAACCCAAATGCTTGGGCCAGACAGCCTGACCATGCCAAAGTCCTGGATTTGCCTTAAGTCTGACCTTGGTAACATCCATTCCTCAGCAGCCACTTGTAAACTTACCAGTGGCTATTGCTTGAATCTGGCCCTGCAGATGCTACGAAGGTATCAGCAGGAGCCCATCTTCCTCTCCGGACATGAGCAGAAGTCTCACTCTGAGGCATTTAACATCTACCAAGTATAAAATGGCTGAGGAGCAGCTGAGCTTTTCATAACTGTCTTTTCAGCTAGTTTATTGGTGAGTGGAGCCTATGACCAGGGCACCTTGAAAGGCCCGTGCAAATCCTGCATCTGGCAAAGGTTCTGTGGCCTCTTCAGTTGATGCTTTCTTTCCATGGGTAATACAATAAAAATGTTAAGGTTTCACAAAGTTTTGTTTGGAATTTTCCACCTTTAGTGCCTGATTTTGAGATGAAGTAGGAATGATATTGTGGAATTGTGTGTTCCATTTACTGTTAGCTCAGTTGGGGTTTGGTTAGTTCAGTTGGCTGGAAGGCAGGTTAGAAGTGCAGAGTGATGTCAACAATGTAGGTTCAATTCATGCACTGGCTGAAGTTACCATGAAGAGCTGTCCTACTCAATCTTTCTTCTTGCCTGAGGCATGGTGATCCTTTGGTTAAACCACCACTACTCATCCTCTCTCTCTCTGTCTCTCTTTCTCTCTCTCTCTCTCTCTGTCTCTAATGAGACAGCAGCCTTATGGTCCGGTAAGACAATGGTGACTTTACCTTACATTTATTGCATTGTGAATCATATTTGTTTCAGATGATGTTTCAGTGTTATTAGACAGAATGTGAGGGTAAAAGAAAAGATTAATACCAGCTTATTTCTTTGATAAATTTTTATATTTGTTTCATTTTTTTCTGGTGAGGAAAGGATTCAGAAACGATTTACAAGGATGTTGCCAGCGTTGGAGGATTTGAGCTGTAGGGAGAGTTTGAATAGGCTGGGGTTGTTTTCCCTGGAGCATCGGAGGCTGAGGGGTGACTTTATAGGGGTTTATAAAATCATGAGGGGCGTGGATAGATTAAATAGACAAAGTCTTTTCCCTGGGGTGGGGGAGTCCAGAACTAGAGGGCATAGGTTTAGGGTGAGAGGGAAAAGAGATAAAAGAGACCGAAGGGGCAACCTTTTCACTCACGTGTATGGAATGAGCTGCCAGAGGAAGTGGTGGAGGCTGGTACAATTGCAACATTTAAAAGGCATCTGGATGGGTATATGAATAGGAAGGGTATGGAGGGATATGGGCCAGGTGCTTGCAGGTGGGACTAGATTGGGTTGGGATATCTGATGAGCATGGACGAGTTGGACCGAAGGGTCTGTTTCCGTGCTGTACATCTCTATGACTCTATAACTCTATGACAACTTCAGTATCGACATTTGCACATTTACATAAGAGCTCTTGTTGCTTTTCTAACTCCAAAGAGGAAATAATAAATTTGCCTTTGTAATGGCCCCTATGTATTTGTGTTTTGGATTAAGGACACAACAATAGGAGAACCAAGTAGGCAACATTGTGTTATGGACCAGTCCAGATCCCCTCAAAATATTTTAAGAAGGTAGCCTAGATCTAACTTTTTCTTATCCTAAAGGCAAATGTAAAGTGTTGTGTCCCAGATGCAATTTGATTGGTCAAACTACTCAACATTAAGCAAAACACAATATTAAAACATATAGTGAAAATACAACAAATGAAAGAAGAACTTAGAATAGCTTAACTCTATAGGAAAACCTAACAGTGTAATAGATACAGTAACTATTCCTAATTAACTGTTCCAATAGACTAACATCCCATAAACACACCCTTGGCAAAAAGGCAAATTTAGAAAATGGATTTTCTTACATGCATTGCCTGCTGTAGGAAAAGAAATCTCAATGTCTAGCTGTAACCGAGAGAGGGGGAAAAGTAGTTTTTATTCCTTTACAATTCATTCAGCTTCTGCTGAATCTAAAAACTAAAGCAACCCACTAGAAACCTTGGTCTGAGAGAGCTGGCCACACCAATCCAAGCTGCCCCTTTTATTCCAACTTGAAGAAAAAATCTGTTCATGTTACCACAGACTGCTTGAAATCTCTCATTCAATCTCTCTCTTGAAAGAAACCAAGACAAATACATTTCTTAAAGCCACAGCATTGTCACATTAGGAGTCATGTGACACTTACTCACATGAAGCCCTCCTACTTCTATTTATAAGACAGTATTTTTTAAGTACCCCACTATTATTAGTTGGAAATTAAAAAGATCCCACAGTCTCCAACTTACTGTTATGGATTGTTTGAAGGAACCAGTAAGATTTTTAATGCCAGAATCCAATACCTGTCCATGGATGAATGAATGGAAGAACAAACAATACCATTTATATCTCTATGGATAAATGATGGCAGAATGATAAGGCCCTGCCATTTTGTGGAGTTGCTAGGTTCCAGTAATGACTTAACTTCAAGGACAAGCCACCTTGGACAAGCATTCTTTGACCAAGTGTTTGGGAGGATTCTGGATGATCACTCTGCATCCACTATTAGTGATGCCATGGGTAGCTAGCACTGAAACCTTTGCTGTGAGCCTCCAGTGAGCTCCTGGATGCAAGGTGAAGGAGATGAGTTTTAATCCTTGGCCCCTGCTGTTCTGTCACGCCAGCCGGGATGGAATACTTAACAGCCTATAACTGCTTTCCTGCTTTAACTTCTGAATGAAAGGCTGTGCCATGTGACATTACTTGACTCTGGCCTGAGAAGCCAAATTTGGATGCCTGGCAATTGGGGGAGGCAGAGCTAAACTAAGGGGGCTGTTAATGCTAACTTTTTCAGTAGAAAATGGTTTACAAGCATGTTAGATCAATGAATGAAGCGTGCAGCCAACTGAATATGAATGGCATGAGCATGAAATTCTTTGAGGGATGCAATTTTCCAAAATTATAATTTTATGATGAAACTTGTCTCATTACCTACAAATGTTTCTCACAAAACATTTTGCATCATCATCACTGGGGCTATTATATGCTCAGATCAGAAATACATGTAAAATATGAGACTTCAATAAACTGAAATTATAGTGTTTTGACATGATTTCTTGAGTGTTATAATGGGCAAAAACAAGTTTACATGCCTGATATTTAGAGAAAAAAAATCATTTTGACAATCTCAATGTCTCAGGTTCTGGTTTGTGGAAAGGAAGAGTGCTCCCCCTAAAGGCAGCTTTGTAAATGGAAATGTTGCTATTCTGGGCCTTGCTTCAATGAATGGAAATGAATTATTTGCTTTGAGTCTGATTTTGTGTTTGTGCAGTATGGGTTTATAAGTATATAACACCTTCAATATATCATATCATCCCATTAGATTAAGATGGACAGAATGGAATACATACTGAGTAGAAGTTAGAAACACCAAAAGTGTGAAAACAATTTTTTTTGAGGAAGTCTTTGAAGGTGAGGAGAGACAGAGCAAGATGGAAGATTTTAGAAGATAATTCAAATTCAAGACCATGTTGACTGATGTCTTTATTGCTGGTTAAATTGTGAAATAAATATACATTTTTATTCATAACTACAATACATAGTTATAATTGTATCTATCTCAATTTTTAAAACATTCTCTCACAGGATGTAGGAACAGTTGTGACCACCCTAACTTCCCTGGACAAGGTGTTATGATATAGCAGTGAACCCTTCTGTTAATTAAATCAAATGCCCAGAAAAGCTCTCCTCGCCTCATAACCTGTTAAAATATGAGTGATAGAGAACTCCCAAATTCCACTTTTTAATGAAAATAATATCAATTTATTCTTTAAAAGTGAACATTAAACAACAGCTATTCACAACTCTAATCCCCCCTTTCTCTTCACTGTTTATAATCTGCCTCCAACACTATAGTAAAAGACTGTTCCAATAAAGCACACTAAAATTACATCAGCTTAATTTCAAAACCATACAGCAGCTGTTACCATCAGTGTCTTTCTTCTTCTGGCTGAAGATCTCCCTGTGTCATCTTCTTTCTTTTACAGTAAATATGTTTCATATGTAAAGGTACCTTTGATAGACAGTGTTCCTAATTTCTTGGGTCTGTCTCAATGGTAGATACTCTGTCTGACTTTCAAAAAGCCTGCTTTTTTATACCCCCAACATGGGATCATCTCATCGGTTCGATGTTGGCAAAACAATAAATTCAAAAACTCGATTGGGTTTTAGTATCCTGGGGCATAATTTAAACTGATTGGTTAAATTGAAGTTGTTTTCAAAACAGCAACCAATTCAGGTATCTATTTCACAACTAAATGTTACAGTTTTTTTTTCAATTTTCCAGTACACTCTGAGATTGCTCTTGTAAACTCTCAGTACAGAACAATATTCACTCTCTCTTAAAGGTTCAGTACATGCCTTCAACTTCATAACAAAGGTGATGGAGAGTTGCCTTCTTGAATCCCTGTATCTATCTTTTTTAGGTGCACTCAAATGTTGAGAAAGTACTTCTACGATTATAACCCATCACTAGTGAGCACTATAGTTCCAAATTGCAATGGTATGTGGTTTGGAAGCTTGCAGTGTAGCTTGCAGTTCCCATTGTTTTCTGGGCCTGTTATCGAAGTGATAGAGGCCACAGGTTTGGAATGCACTGTTGAAGGAGCATGAACTGCTAAAGTGCTTTATGGTATCCACTGCTACCACAGTGTGTTAATGGTCGAGGGAATGAATATTTCAAATGGTTGATGTAGTGCTGGTTAACTGAGCTGTTAAGTTCTGAACGATATGAAGCTTGTTGAGTTTCATTGGAGCCACATACACCCAGAGAACTGAAGAGTCTTTTTACTTGATTCCTGGCTTGTGTCTTTTACATTGTGGATAGGCTTTGGGAAATATGGAGGTGAGGTACTCACCATTGGATTCCCACCCTCTTATCAACACATATAACCACATATTGAATTTCTGTTAACACTAATTCATAGAATGTTCATACTGAGAGTTTCTGTGATGGTAATGCTACTGTATGTCAAGGGATGGTGTTAGATTATATTTCGTTGGAGGTGGTCATTATCTGGCACTTATGTGGTGTGGATGGTACTTGCCACCTATCACGCCAAACCTGTATGTTATCCACATCTTGCTGCCAATACTCCCCTTAATTCTTTTCTCAGTATGTGATCTCAAAGTTCCAGAGTTCATGTTGATTAGCCTGCACAGAGCCTTGGAGTGAGAGTACTGTGGCACAACTTAGAGGGAATGTTGCTTGCTGCATTTTAGCATGGACTGCTTTAGTATCTGAGGAGTCACGATTGTGTTGAACATGATGCTATCATTAGCACATGCCTTCCCTATTTGTATATTTGTAGCGCCTCCTCTTTCAATTAGTTGTTTAATTGTCCACCACGTTTCACTACTGGGTGTAGCATGACTTCAGAGCTTCATCCAATCCTATGGCCCCATGGAATTGCTTAGCTCTGTCTATTGTGGGCTGACGTGACTCTTTTCTATACAAGTAGCTCAATGTGAAAGCTTTACAAGGCCTGGTGCTATTCCTGACATATGCCCTGTATTCTTCAATTAACCAAGGCTGATTCCTAGGCTTGATAGTATTAGTAAAGTAAGAGAAATGCTAGGTTATGAGGTTTCACTTTGTAGTTGAATATAATTATATGGGTGCTGCCCACTGTGCCCCATGGATAACCAGTTTTGAGCTGTTAGATACATGGTATCAAGAAATGATCTACAGTGGCAGGACTACACACTGCAATGGAGGATACGTTCATTGTGAAGATAGAATCCCATATTCACAAGGACTGTGATGATAAGACCTACTTCACTGATGTGGACAACTGCATCTGTGGCTTGGTGAGGAACACATGAACAGAGGGTCCCCAGTTTACGAACCATTGCCTTACAGACACTTGTATTTACAAATGTTCCCCCATACATGGGTGTAATTTTAAAGACTCAACATGCAAATATTTCCTGTACTTTCCATTGTCCTGCATCGTATACCAACTTGTGTACAATTCAACTTGTGAACAGAGAAAGAGCAGAACCAATTCACAACCCAGAAATTGCCTGTATTTACAGAATGGATTATAGAATTATCACAGAATTGTTACAATGGAGGAGGCCCATCGTGCCCACACAGCTCTTCACATAAGCATCATTACCTCGTGCCAATCTTCTGCTTTGTCCCTATGCCATTGTGTACTACTTAAATCGAAGTCATTACCTAATGCTGCCTTGAATGTCCCAATTGAACCTGTTTCCATCACATGGCCAGGCAGTGCACTCCACACCTGAACTATTTGCTGTGTGAAAGAAATGTTTTCTCACATCACCCTTGCTTTTTCATCACATTACTAAAAAACTATGTCCTCTCTTGTTTCTTTTATGAGCAGGCACAGTTTCTCCCTATCTACTCTACCCAGCTGCTACTGACTTTGAAAGCCTCTATCAAATCTGTTCTCAGCTGCTTTCTCTCCAAAGAGAAGTCGCAACTTCTTCAATCTATCCTCATAACTGAACTTTCTCACTAGTGGAACCATTCTTCTCAATCAGTTGTGCATTCTCCTCCATGAATTCACATCTTTCCTGTAATGTGGCACACATAAAGGCACGCAACACCCCTAACAAGTCTTGCATGGAGTTTCAACATCACCTCCATTCTCTTGTACTCTAATCATCTCATGATAAAGCCAAGGACACAGTATATTTTATTGACTGCTGTCTGCACCTCTCCTGATACCTTCAGTGATCTGTAGGCCTATACATCCAGATCCTTTTATTCCTGCCCCCCCTTTGGAATCCACGATTTAATATTGTCTAGTTATTTTCTTCTGACCAAAGTTTATCACCTCATACACTGAAACTTCTCTGTCACCTTAACTGCCCAATCCATCAACTTGTCAAAGTCAGCTTTTCCTTTTGTTGATTTTCTCACCACCTGCCACACACCCAGTCTATTAGTTACTTACTTCAGGATTCAAGCATCTAGGTCAATAGTGGTGTTTCTGACCACTCTCAGTGAAGAGTATTGACGTCCCCGTTCCGTACCTTTGCTCCCCTCAGTGGGTACCGCAGGCAGTGCTCAACATGGGGGAGCAGTGATTCATCAGCGAAGGAGGATGGTAGGTGGTAATAAGCAGATGTCCTCATTGTCTTGTGTGATCTGATGCAGTAAGATTTCATGGTGGTATTTAGGACGTTGTCTGTAGGGTGTGATTCAGTATGGATTACAGTCAAGATGTTACGTGGTTTAACAGTGGGGCAGCTTTGCTAATTTTGGCACAAGCCTCCAAATTTAGTAAAGAATACCATTGCAGGATCGCCAGGTTTTAGTGTGTCACTGTCATTTCTAGTCTCTAAATTGATGCTTGGTGATCTGTTCTGGTGTTAATTCCTTTTGACATTTCTGTAGGAGTTTGGCTGAGTAACTTAGCCACTTCAGATGGCAGTTCAGAGTGGTGGAGACCAGGTAAGGATGATGCATTCCTTCTGAAAGGCCACTAGTGAACCAGATGTGTTTTTCCATTGTTCAGGCAATGCGTGTGACACTGACCAGGCCAACATTTATTGTCCATCCCTAATTGTCCAGAGACCTGTGGGGTCTAGAGTCTGGAGTTTTATAGAGAAACATAGCATCCAATGTATACACGAGGTCCCACCATCAACTAAGATTGAATCTGGCATCTGGCTATTGGTGAACCTGACTGGCTATTTGTTAAGTTGTTGTCTCCATTGCATGATTACATGATATTCTTAAATACTTGAATATTTCTTTAAGTATTGACCATGATCTTGAACACCTTGGTTTGACCACAGCTGTTAATCATATCTTTGCATTATTCATGTTAATATAATACAGATACGTTATATTTTCTATTAATTTCCCACAGTGAAAAAACACATCAACAGATTCCTGTGGATCCTGAGTACACTTACAATGATGATGAGGCAGCAGCAATGAAAGCCCATAAAAAATATTATGAAGATTTTATTCGGCATCTAAGATTGCGTCGCTCACAAAAGCAGGATCGCAGGTAAACAATGGATATATTCATGTGCTGCTTTGGCAAAATAAAAAAGAAAAGCAAAATTTAATGGCACAGCAGAACGTTTTATCCTGGGTTGGTGCAAATTTTTAATATATTTTCAGATTATCCCTTGTTTCATTGGATCTATAAAATGAGGATTTAAGAGGCCAATTACAGATAAATGCCAAAGAATGTATAAGGAATTAATTGACATCTCTTTAGATAGCTATATTTCATTCTTTCTTTACACAATAGAAATAAGATTTTCCCTCAGCTAGTGAATAGAACATACTATTTTGACTTGATACAGCGCTGTGCAGATATTTGTGGGTGTACAATACTATAAAAACAATTTACAGTCTTGTATGAGATTAAAATACCCTTTATGATTGTTAGGAATTTTTTGAATGGTGGTGTTCTGAAATAAACTTGAAATAAGTACCATAATAATATTAATATTTTAGATATCTGAAGAAACAGAATGCACAGTTATGTGTAGAGAGGTCAGTTCTTACTTAGGAGAGCCAACACATGTTTTGAATAGCCTCTTCTGTGGAATACAAAGTCTATGATTATATGAAATAATCCTTGATTTAATTGATGACATTTTCTACAATGGTGCAATGAAGAAAAGCATTCCGACAGCTTCATTGTTTCTTTTTGTTTTCTCCTTTTCAAATTAACTGGGAGTGAAAGTAGAAATCTCATGAATGGTCCTACTGTAATAGAACAGTGAAAATAAAGTTTCAGATCATTATCATATTCTCATGGCTTGACATTTTTATATGCTTCTTATTTTGAAAGGGAGGGAACAATACCAGTGGAGAATGAGCTATTTAAATCTGCTAATATGGGGCTAGGCAGCCAAGTTGAGTAATTAGGATTTCTATAGGAATGCAAAGAAATTCTAGTACCTGTATAACATCTTTCATGATCCAAAGTACTTTACAGTTAATTAAGTTATTTTAAAGTGATGCCCTGTTGTAGTGTAGGAAGGGAGATGGGAACAAGAGGTGGGCATCATCACAGACATGTACAACACGGAGGCCATTGAACACATTGTACCAGTGTTTGGTCTTTTAAAAAAAAACTAGCTATTTTCAGCCTCACACTCCCAACGTTTGTCCAGAATCCTGAATTTGTTCATCCTCAAGTATTTTCCAATTCCCTCATATAATTGATTATAGAATCTGCTTTAACCACATTTTCAGGGAGAATGTTTGATTCCTGCCACTGAGTCAATTCAATAAACATACTATCATCTTTCCACTTAACTCTACTCGCTTTCATACTTTTCGACTTTTGACCTGTGACACTGTAGAATACCTTCTGCAAGTCCATTATTACAATATCAACTGCATAACCTTGGTCAGCTTCCTCTGCTACTTAATTAAGGAGTAGAATTAAATTAGTTAGCTCTATCTTCAACAAATTCATGCAAGTATTCCTTGATTAAACAGTGCCTTTCAAAATTAAAGGTTATTTTGTCCCTGATAGTAGTTTCTGATAACATGCCCACCAAGTGATGTTAGGCTGTAGTTTTCTGATGTGTCCATTTAGTCTTTTTTGAAGAGTAGCACATAATTGCAATCCTGTAGTTCTCCTCCAAAATTGTAGCCAGTTAATGGCAACGTAGGACCTCATTGTGCTGTTGTTGACTTTTAATCCAGAACATGTGAGAAACCTGGCACCTTTAGCTTTGTGGGGTGATGTTGGGCAAGGTGATGTGGCCTTTCTTTGCTGGCCACATTGAGACCTCCCAAGGCTCCACAAAAAATGTCATTCCCCATTCATTAAACCTCTCTTGTACCTTTGTAATTGTTTTCAAGTTCCAGAACTTCTCTCTCTCTCTCTCTCTCTCTCTATATATATATATCAATGTTTCCTATGCCATTGATTTTTGTGCTTTTTGAACTATCTATTTCTTCTCTTTGCTGTCTTTAAATGATTTAGAGTTCAGGGACATTACCAGGGGTTGCCAGTGGTGACTTGCTGCATGCACATCTGTGAATGTTGGAGCTTGAGGAGACTTTGGCTGCTGCCAGTTGCTGAAAATCTACTTTTGAGTTTCAGAGTTTGAGGAGCAGCTGGAGTCACTCACTCCTGCACTGTGGTTCTCAGGCAACCAACTTCTGGAACAAATATGGTTCAGGAATCTACGCCCCAGATACATTGTATTCGAATTAGGCAGAGAACAGCCACAAGGCTGATCACTAGGTTTGGAGACTTAAGTGGAAAAACCGAAGTAATTTGAGCTCTCAACTTGGAAGAAGACATTCCAACATGAAGAGCTGATATATGGCATACTACTGGCATATTTGACACATGAGATTGTCCAGAGAAACAAAAGCAGGATAATAAAAAAAAAAGAATACTTTGAGGCTGGAAGTAGTATGATTTTGGAAGAGGTTTTGTGTTGTGGCATTGTGCAGAAAGGGTTTGGGTTTTGAGTAGAGTGGTCTCAGTTCTTGAATCTGATAGAACCTGTGCAAATTAATGCTTAGTTACACTTTAAACACTTAACACCATTGCTGATAGGTATGGCTTACCCCTCATTATTCTGAACATGAATGAAAGCTTATTTTTTCCAAACTTCTCACCTTTACTGCCCAAGTCTTAAATGTTAATAGTTTCAGTTACCTTTTGCTTTAGAATTGTCAAGTAGTTGCTGCCCAATTTTCAATGTCACCTACTGCCTGTCAGTGCTGCTGAATAAAATCTTGTCTTTAATTAAAGTTTCATTGTGGTGCTCTGGTTTACACTTCAACATGTATTGCCATTATGTACCTTGAATTCCTATTAGGAATTATAGTTTTATTTATGCACATGGCTTTTCATATTGCTGCTGTGTTGATTGTAACTTTTTGTTCTTAACTCAACTACCTTTGCTCCAAATAACTGAAGATATGGAGAATATTTTAGAGAGTTATTATTTTGTTTATGAACAGTATAAAGTAGCAGAGCAAAGGGTTTGCTCTGGAAAAATCAGATGCAACTAAGATTTATCAAAAATGTGTACTTTTAGTTGGAATGCCGAGTAGAAAATGATCTTCAATTGGCTCTTAACAAGATATTTAAATGATCTTGTATACTATAGTATTATTGTAAAACCTATTCATTCTCCATCTTTAGAGAATTTGAACAATTTAACAACACAAAAGATATTGGTCTGAGACCTGCAGAAGGACTAAACTCTCCATATCCTGAAGTCACACCCTTTATGCCACAGAGACAGCCACTAAAAATATGTTCTACGGTGCCGCCACCTAGGAAACACAAGCCTAAAGTCAAATACAGTAATCTTGCAGAAAAACCAGTAAGTTTGTTTCATTTCAGTTCCACTTTTATGGTAAGATTATGTAGCAGCCATGTTATCATTAGAAATAGAAACAGAAACTGGTGGAAATTATTCAGTGGTGGAGGCTGGAACTGAGTGCATGAGCTAGTTCTTCATTTTTGGGTCAGAACTCTGAAATCAACCCGCTTGAATTGGCACCTGGTAGCTGACATAGGTTCCAGGCAAATCCAATTGTGTTCTTTATTGTGGTAGGTGATTATTCTGGAATGGGGAAGAAAGGAGAGCAGTGACCAACAGCACGTCAAGCCTTCTTGCAAGGGCAGCCACATGCTTTACAGATTCCACCTTGTGGTACTTCAGGTGGCTGTGTGGCAGAACATATTGGTTCCTGAGAGCAGCAGGAGGTGACTAGTCTGTCAGATGAAGCAGTCCTAGCAGGAGGTGCCTCAGGAAATAGCTACTATGTTAGAGAGGCCCCCACAATCTTCTCTGGTCTGGCAAGGAGAGACAACCTGCTACCTCCAGTACTGACCAGCAGAAACATGATTTGCGCAGCCTTGGGTCTGTGGTGCCACCAAACACGGAAATATATTTTTTCCAGATTGGCAAAACTCCGATCACAAGTTCTTGAGGAGAAGGCAACACAAGGCAGCAATATCACGTGTTTGACCCACTGGAGGAAGCAAAAGGCTTAATTCTTCCACTGTTTACTTTGCAACAGTAAAAGATACACAACTCCAAGAAAGGGCTTAACATCAATTTTGATGTCCAAAAGTCCACAGAGGACAAGGGAATTCACATTTTCAGGGTTGAGGTGCATCAGGAAGTTGACAGTTACAAGCTGGGAGTCCTCCCAAGATGAGCTGAAATGACCTTATTGTCTCCAGGTGATTGGATGGACCTTCCATTTCCTCCTTTGTTTTCTCCAGGCGAATACATTAGGTTCTAAGCAGATAGGCTGACAAAGTGAGAACTCTGAATGAAAACTACTGAGGATACTGGAGATCTGAAATGAAATCAGTAAATGCCAGAGAAACTCAGCAACATCTGTGGAGAGAAACAGAGTTAACAAAAAAATTAACTGCACTCTTTTTATTTCTGGCATAAACAGTTGAAACATATTTGAATACATAATGATGTATTCAAGGTGGTTCAGTGGTTAGCATCGCTGCCTCACAGTGCCAGGGATCCAGGTTTGATTTAACCTTTGGGCATCTGTCTGTGTGGAGTTTGCACATTCTCCCCATATCTGCATGGGTTTTCTCTGGGTGGTCTGATTTCCTCCCACAGTCCAACAGTGCAGGTCAGGTGGATTGGGCACGCTAAATTGCACACAGTATTCAGGGATGTGCAGGCTAAGTGGATTAGCCATGGGAAATGCAGGTTATAGGGGTTGGGTAGGGGGTGGGTCTTGGTGGGATGCTCTTTGGAGAGTTGATGTGGGCTCAGTGGGCTGTTTTCACACTGTAGGGATTCTATAAAAATTTGCCTAAGTGTCTTGCCCATCTGCACATCGACCTTGTACGGAGAGAGTTTATGACTGGTGCTATCTAATCAGCCAAGGAGCCCAGAAATGGAGGCAAATCACATTCTCTCTGCTTGCTTGCCTTGATCAGTGGTGAACTTAATACAATCTGATGCCCTTTCAAATTGGGTATTGTTGCCTGTTTTACATTGTGATGAGCATTCACTTGCAAGTTGGCAGCCAGGTCCAGTGATGTCCTTTAAAAGCACCCAAAGACATAGAAGTCCAGTTCCACTGTCACTTTACCAGGCACTGCCAGCATGTTTGGTGAGGTGTGAAGTGCACCTCTACAAGTGTATGCAATTCTCTCATCATTTTCGTTTATTGAAACATCCTTCGGCAGCACTGATGCTCTGTCATCCAGGAAGCCCATTCTTAGTAGGTATATGTTATGGAGGCCCTGATCTAGGGATGGCCTTCCTTTGTAGCAAATTTTCTACAGCAGCTGCCTGAATAGTCTTGCTCTACCTCACTAACTCCTCAAGGTTGATTCCCTCTCCCTCCTCTCCCTCACCCAATTAGTCCAGTGCCCGCAGATGAAATTCTCTTGAACATCAAAACACTCAACTGTTGGATTCCACTGAATGAAGAGTTATCTGATCCTTCCTTTTTTTAAAAGCAGTACTCTTAAATGCACCATCCCTATGACCGCCTTTCCACAGTGATGTTGCCTGTATTTCCTGTGACGCTCCTCCAAAATTGCTTTCTCTTTATTGAGCTGACAATTGAATTGTTTGCATGATTAGTTGATGGACCACCATTGTTTTCTGGGTTCCCTCTGCACAAACCACATGCTTCAGATCACATCAAACTTGCTGTGCGGCAGGACCACGTTGGGAAGTTTCACATTGTTTGGCAATCCAAAATTGCAGGGTCATTTGCCATCGCTTTTCAGCGATAAATAAAATCAACTTCAGTTTCATAACCTTGCCTTAAGTTCTGACGAATGTCCATCACACATGCTGCTTGGCCGGCTGATTGTTTCCCAGCACTTTTTGTTCTTATTTCAGTTTTGCATTATGCACAGTGTTTTGTTCATGTATGACTCAAAACCCTGAATAATCATGTGAAAGGTATTCTTGCTTATACCAGGGCCACTTGTGCCTTTGTATTTCTCCCTTCATTTGACATAGTATTTTTTGTTCTGTCTTTCCACCTCAAGGCATTGGCCTGTCGCGATGAAAGTTCCGTGGGCACAATGGCTCATTTTGCAAAGGTGAGTTGCAGAAGCAGGCTATTCTTGATTGGGTTGAGGGCAATGGGGAAAGGAATTGGAATAGTTCAAGGTGTAACAAAAGTGAACCTTCACCTATTCCAACATTCACACACTATGTTGCCAATAAGGCTTGCTGGAAAGCTTTTAAGAGAGGATTGACATCCATAGCTCAAGTTAATCCCCGGGATATTTCTCCAAGCAACCTGGGAGGAAAATTGTTGCTGCAATAAAATATTTTTAAAAAGAATTCTTCAAACACTTTCACTAATGAGTTGTGAAAATATTGGAGATGCGGAATAAAACTGTTTGGACTCTCAATCAGTCAAGCAACAAAATCTGTGCACTTTTGAATGGACATGGGAAGTGCACAAAAATCTATTGGTCTCAAATTGGAATATACTAATTGATGGAGGATCCTTCATCCTCAGAGGAAGAAAATTCCACAGATAAAATGTTATTTAAATCCAGCAGTCTTTCTCACAGATGATTTGGCTTTGGAAAAGATCTGACAATGACCTGGGGATTTTTTAACTTCAGACAATTGCAAGATTTTTTGCTTATGAGAAAGAAGGGGAGGTAAAAACAAAGATTTGTACAATGTGTGAGAATTAAAAATAATTGTATTGTTATTTTTGCAACATTATTTACTGATAATCACTTTATCTTGGCAAACAAACAATTTACACAAAAAGTATATTAGCAAAGTACAATTGAACATAGGCATGCATACTTCTCATTGTATCACCTGAAACAAGAAAATGCTTACACAAAGTTTTTCCTGAGCAGACTAATGTTTTTTTTCTCATGATGGTCTTTTACTGCCTTTTATGACCATCTTCAGCCTAATTGTTGACATCTTGTCAATTAGGCATGCATCCACAGCTTTCTTGTGTTTGCTGTTCCAGTCTGATCAAACTTGAGCAAACTAATTCTTTTTGTCTCCCACATATTCATCAGCTGTCAGGGTAAAATTTGCAGCTAATGACTTTCTTTCAGAGATAATGTATTCACAGTTGTAAGGAAATACTCAGACCATTTTCACACAAGATCCCAGAAGCAGAAATGAGGTAAACAGCTAATGAATTTGTTTTTGTAACATTCTTTGAGAGTTAAAAGGGAAATTTGTAAATGTCATCAGACAGCTCTCCTGCCCTTCTTTGAGTAGTACCATATGATCTTTTGAATGCATTTCAGAGGACAGATATCTCATTGTAGCTTTCTTTAATGGGGATCCCCAGCATGGAGCTGTTGTGACAGTATCAAGTTTCCTGAGTTGCCAGTGAGATTAGAAAATTCTCACAGACAGCCTATCAGGGAATGAAAGGTATTAAAATCCAATTATGTTTTCAGCAGGTTGTGCCAAGAGAAATACTCATTAGATATAATGAGAAAATGTATAAAATAAATTTGTTTGAAGGGTCTAGTTTTAATCTTAACAATGAAATGTCCCTCCACTCAAAAACACAGTAATATCTATAAATACATTGTCTATTGTTTCCAAACAGTATTTTTTTTTAGTTTATTAAACAACAGTCCACAAATATAAAATTGCATTTGAAAGACTGCATCTGTTGCTCAGCAATTGTTATTGTTTACTGTGCTGATAGAAACCCAGTTATACCGGATTGAACAAGTTGAAACCTTTTATTGGGTTTCAAACAGCGATGTGAGAGTGAAAGAAGGAAAACTGATTCTGCATGAACTGATTACAATGATCATTGGCTGTGATAACACAGTGCACAGCACAACCTCTGGCAGAGTAGGGAATAACAGAAAGCAACTTTGGGGTTTCTCCATTAGTGCAGACCTGCATGAAACCCTGAAGATGTGGTCACTTTCAGAGGAATCATTTCATAAATCTCTAGCTATTCATCATCAAAAACTCCAGCAAGATTCAGGTCAATTTCCAGCATCATATCATGCCCCTTTTATGAAAAAGAGAGGGAAGAACAGAAGTGCTACTCAAGTCAGATTTGTTGCTAGAAACACAGAGAACTGGGGAACACAGTGTTAAGCATTCAGATTGGCTTCCAAGTAAAATTTAGTGGAAAAAAGTCTTGTTAGTTTGTTTAATAACCAAAAAAAAAACCATTTGGAAACAATGGACAATGTATTTATAGATATTATAGATGAAACATTTCACTGTTTTCTCCCTCCACTACAAGTACACTTACTCTTCTTTCAATTATTTACCGTAGGCTAGAGATGGCCTTAATGCTGTTCCATCTTCACTTCAAGAGGAAATGGATTGCAGTTTGTTTCTGACACCCCAGCAAATTCATCAAATATCCATTGGTAGGTTAAATGTTTATAACATTGATTGAGACAAAAGATGATTTCATGGGATGTGTACATAACTATCAAGGCCAGGGTTTGTTGCCCATCTCTAATTGCATTTGGTCGGAATGCCTTGTTATGCCATTTCAGGCGGCCATGTTGCTCTGGGTCAGTTCCATTTAGGCTAGAGCAGGATGATAAGGAAGGTAGATGTCCCGTCCACAATGGTTTTGTCACTATTATGAAGATGATCTTTATATTCTAGGTTTAGTTGGCAAATTTAAATTCTAGTAACTGCTGTGGTGAGATTTGAAACTGAGTCACCAAACATTAGTCTGAATTGCTAATTCAGTGACACCACCAATTCCCCACTTGTTTCTGAATAGTCAGTTTGTTAAGGTCATTATTTTCCTGTGACAAAGTTGCATCTGCAGATACTGCCTATTGAAATATAGATATTTGTCACGTGTTTTACCAACCATTTACGTTTATGGTTACATATGAAATGTTCATCTAACACTTACATTTCAAATGTTACCCCAATATTCAATGTTCCCTTTTGAAAGTGACAAGGAAATTAGTTTGGATCAATGGTGTGTGGTGCTTAATGGGTGACAATCCTGTCAGTTATTTGGTGTAGTTCTTGGGGTTCGCCTCTTTCACTTGCTCCATTGTGATATCATTGAGTGAATGCCAAAGGTGATATGTGGAGAGCCATGACTACCAACCTTCAGACATGAAGAAGGTGTATGTTGATAGTAATTTATCTTCTGATCAATATATAGAGAGGGGGGAGTTGTTTTTTTCCAAATACATGTTTAATATTGAGCAAAAGAATGGGTTATTTGGTGTCCGATTGTGCATGCCTACTGCAGACTTTCACCTTCCCCATTCTAAACGTTTCTTCTTCCTGGAGTTTGTTTCTGTTGCTCTGGGTTATTATGCAACAGGTTTCACTGTGCCTTTGGCTGGTCCCTTTCTGGCTGGTCCATGCATATTAACTTGGCAACAGGCTGTCCTCTAAGACTGAACCACTTTTCTCCTGCTCCAGTTGACAACCTCATGTACGTCTGAGGTTGGTGCAATCCCAGCCTTGTTAACATCTGTATTTATTAGAAGCTCTTGGAGGCAGACTATGATCCCTTAAGGAAATAGGAGACTGTAGGCAGGTCTCTGATTGCTCCCTGAAATAGGCAAAATGGGGTTGTGTGGGCTTTTCAGTTAGCTACTGGGCCACCCTGACGAGGATCAATAACGTCAAATCTGAACTTCATTTCTCTTCCACTGATGCTGCTAGGTCTGCCAACAGTGTTGCCAGCATTTTCTGTTTTTATTTCAGGTTTCCAGCATCTCCAGCATGTTGTTTTTGAATCTCAGAATATTGATACTTTCATAGTTTATTAAACCAATTACATACAGTGTTTTGACCATAACGTTAATCAGTGATCTTCATTTTCTCAATTTCTAAGTAAATCCAATCTAATTCAAAAAGTGGAAAAGACTTTCTCCTACATATTGGTCTTCTCATTATGATGCTTTAGTGCATTCAGATGTGATACATGGAGGTGCTTAAAACCTTATCTCGAATTATTTATGAGATCATGTGGAAATTCAATCCTTACACTTTTTCATTTCAGTGACCCCCTTCTAAGATATTTTACTCCTCTATCATTTTGCAAATTCATTGGCCAATCTTTCTTAGTTTATATGTTTTATTCTACCCTTACTGGAAGGGGTGTGAGATTAAAAAAGAACCAGCCCTTTCTGATATCTCATGCAATTAGCAATTCTTAATGTGTGAGCTTAGATGGTGAGTTAAAACGTAATAAAAAAACACTATACAGAGGAACCTTGATTATCCGAATGAGATGAGTGGGCACTATTTCATTTAGATAATTGATTCTTCGGTTAATTGATTTTCTCTGGGGCTCGGAGTTTTCTGTGAAGTCTGCTCCCCGTTCAGGAGACTAGGCAGCAACACACTGCGCGTGAGACCCTGTGTCCCCCCCCACCTGCCCCAAACCTCGTCTGCTCCCAGCCCTATCCACCACTGCACCCCCATCCATGCCCCACCCCACCCCCAACCCCGCACCCCCTAACATCCCTACCCACTGTCTGACCCCTGTCTGCACCACCAGCCCCATCTGACCACACCCTGCTAGGCCAGCTGGACTGTACATTAACAGTAAGACTGCTGCTGCCTTTGTGGGGTAATATCCAAATAGCATGCGTGCGCACATACGCACACGCACACAACTTTTTGACAGGTTTCATTTCTGCCCAGTACAGTACAATGTTAACGTGATTATCTGGGGCAGGGGGGTTTACGGTTCACCCCTATATAGAACTCCAGGGAAAGTGTGAGGGGAGAGAGAAAGGGCAGGAGGTCAGTCATTTGAAGACGGTGCCTGGACTGTCCAGGACTGTTCTCAGCAGCATTTCAGTGAGCTGAGTTTGTTTTTAATCATTGTACCTGTAAACAAAAGACGCAATCAGGGTTGAAACAGCTCTTTGATGTAATGTTTCTATCGGGACCTTGAGATCCCCTCGGATAAACTGATATTTGGATAATTAATATTCGGATAATCGAGGTTCCTCTGTATTGAGAAAATAATGGAAATTCACTAAATCTGGTTCGAGAGTAAATATTTTAATCTCTAAACTTGTTTTTGCTCTGTTCCCTTGCAAATTATTCCCTTTAACTAACAAAAGGAAAACATAGTTTTAAAAATCATCATATTTAAATCTTAATCATGAACAACTTTAAATAGAGTAAGCTTTAACAGTAATTTTGGTCCAGAAATAATTCATGAGATTAGGCATTAGAATATAAGCAACAATATTATTGTTGTTGTTGTAACATTGCTGCACTCTAAATTGTATACAGTTCCACTTTTCGTTTTTCTAAGAATCCAGTACCCACTCCCTCAAGTTTTGATCTTGGAAAATGTACTTAATGATCAAGGAACTGCTACCTTTTGTCCCCTGTGGGATTGCATTTAATCTATGACAAAGGCAATTTGTTTGGTACAATTTGTTTTTGAATTTTTTTTAAACTTCAGGTCCAACTACAATTGACTTTGGAAATGTTTGTGTATATTCAACATCAAAGCAGATTTTAAATATTGTGAACAACTTACCCACTTACATACTAATTGAAGTGACAGCTGACTATCCAGAACTCCGGGAGTCCAGCCCATTATCTCAGGTGGTACCACCCACGTCCGCAGCTTGCCTACCTATAATATTTGAATCTCCATCAGAGGGAGCATTTCAAAAGTAAGTTTCAAAGAAGAATTGCTTTGTTTTTCAATAGAGAAGCAAACTGTCAGTGAACATAAATAAATGAAAAGAAATAAATAAGTTGGTTTTGGTTAATTGAATATGAAGGTGGTGACAAAGCAGGCAAAATAGTCTTTTTTGCCTCTCATATGTCAGTCTTATATTCATTTCTATTCATGTCCACTTAAACAAACATGCAATGGACATTTCATGGGCAAACAGTGCAATACTGTACAGTTTGAGTCCTTGTCCATTGTTAATTTCATCTCTGCACTGCCTCATGTGTTTTGATGTTGTAGCAAATTAAGTATAAATTATTGTTCTTAGCTTCTGAGGTCTTATGCCACTGAGATGCACTGGGCACCTTATTGAAAGTTTAAGCAAGTGTGTTTCCATTTACTTTGCTGAAGGGTCTTGGAAAAAATAATAAACATTTTCAAAAGCATAACTTAAAGTCGGTCTCAATTTCCAGATTAGAATTCTTTGAGGAGTTAACAAGTAGGATAGTTAAAGGAGTAGCAATGGGTGTAATATATTTGGATTTTCAGAATGCATTTGATAAGGTACCACACATAAGTTTACTTAACAAGGTAAGAGCCCATGGTATTGTGGTTAATATATTAGAATGGATAGAGGACTGGCTAGCTAATAGACGACGGAGAGTTATGATAAGACAGGATATTTTCAGGCTAACAAATTGTAACGAGTGCCACAGGAATAAATACTGCAACCATAATTATTTCCAATATATATTCATGACTTGGATAAGAAAGTGAATGTACTGCAGCTAAGTTTGTGGATGACATACAGATAAGTGTGAATGCAAGTGGTGAGGATGGCTTTAATGGTCTGAAAAAGATCCAGATAGGTCAAAAAGGGAAAATAGAAGTGAAGAATATTATTTAAGTACAGAGAGGTGCAGAAATTTACAGCACAGAGATATTTTGGGGTCCCATGAACACATTACAAAAATGTTAGCATCCAAGTCTTTATTTTTTTGGCAGCAGTTGAAATGGGAGGAGTGACAGCAAGGACCAGAGGCCCAATGGGAAGGTAAGTTTAAAGTATATAAGCTTATCTCGGGGGTTCAGTGGTCTTCATTTCTTCGATGGCAGTTGAAGTAGGAGGAGTGACAGTGAGGACCAGAGGCCCGACAGGAAGGTAAATTTAACTCGTGTATAGGTGGAGTGCATGCTGAGCAGGAGTGGACGCGGGACTGCTGGGTAAGTGAGGATTTATATTTGGGCGGTTGCTTTACCTGAAGGACTACTCGGGTGGTATCTCCCACCCATCCTCCTCCTCTAACCAGAAAAAAAGGCTCTGTGCACCAGATTAAGTGAATTAAATGGACTAGTTTTTATTTTTTAGTTTTCAGTAATCTCGTCGGGAATTTAGAATAGTAGGAATGGAGGTTAGGGCAGTTGAATGTTCCTCCTGCAGAATGTGGGAGGTAAGGGTCACCACTGTATCTGTGGGAAGTGCGCCCAATGCTAGCTCCTCGAGAACTGTGTTAGGGAACTGGAGCTGGAGCTGGATGAACTTCAGATCATTCGGGAGGCGGAGGATGTTATTGAGAGGACTTACAGGGAGGTAGTCACACCTTAGGTACAAGAGAAGGAGTAGATGGGTTACTAGGAGAAAGTGAGGACTGCAGATGCTGGGGATCAGAACTGGAAAAGCGCAGCAGGTCAGGCAGCATCAAAGGAGAAGGAGAATCGATGTTTCAGACATAAGCCCTTCTTCAGGAATGGGTTACTGTCAGGGCACAGAAAGGGAACCTGCAGGCAGTGGAGGGATCCTCTGTGGCCGTTCCCCTCAACAACAAGTATACTGTTTTGGACACTGTTGGGGGAAATGACTTACCAGGAATAAGTAATGGGGCATGGATCTCTGGCACAGAGTCTGTCCCTGTTACTCAGAAAGGAAGGGGGAAGAGAAGCAGAGCATTAGTCATTGGGGGACAGATTGGAGGTTATATGGGAACGTGGGAGACTCACCGTTGGTATGTTGCCACCCAGATGCCGGGGTCATGATGTCTCTGATCATGTTTTCAGAATCCTTCAGGGGAAGGGGAAGCAGCCCCAAGTTGTTGTCCACATACGCACCAACGACATAGGTAGGAAGAGAGATGGGGAAGTACAGCAGAAATTCAGGCAGCTAGGGTGGAAACTTAGAGCTAGGACAGACAAAATTCTTATCTCTGGTTTGTTGCCCATGCCACATGCTAGTGAGGCAATGAATAGGTAGAGAGAAGAGTTGAACACTTGGCTACAGGGATGATACAGGACGGAAGGTTTTGGATTCCTGGATAATTGGGGCACTTTCTGGGGTAGGTGGGCCCCTGCAAACAGGATGGTCTTCACCTGAACCTGAGGGCTATCAATATTCTGGGTGGGATATTTGCTAATGCTCTTTGTGTAGGTTTAAGCTAATTCAGCAGAGGGATAGGAACCCAGATTGTAGCTTGACTATACAGGAGGTTGAAAGTAGTGAGGTCTGAAATAAGGTTTCAAGGTCGCAAGAGGGCACTGGCAAGTAAGAAGTTGGTTTGAACTATGTCTACTTCAATGCCAGGAGCATCTGGAATAAGATGGGTGAACTTGCAATATGGGTTGGTACCTGGGATTTTGATTTTGTGGCCATTTCGGACACATGGATTGAGCAGGGACAGGAATGGTTGTTGCAGGTTCTGGGATTTAGATGTTTCAGTAAGAACAGAGAAAATGGTAAAAGAGTGGGACGTGTGGCATTGTTAGTCCAGGACAGTATTATGGTTGTAGAAAAGATGTTTGGGGGCTCTTCTACTGAGATAGTATGGGCTGAGGTTAGAAGCTGGAAAGGAGAGGAGACCCTGTTGGGAGTGTTTGGCCTCCGAATAGTTCCACAGATAATTGGGGCTCTTTCTGGGGTCGGTGGAAAAGAATAGTAAAAATGATTCTTTTTAGGAGCGAGAGTGACAGGGTAGTTGTTATGAGGGTTTTTAATTTTCCAAATATTGACTGGGAATTCTATAGTTCAAGCACTTTAGATGGGTCAATTTTTGTCCAATGTGTGCAGGAGGGTTTCCTGACACAGTATGTAGATAGGCCAATAAGGGGTGAGGCCACATTGGATTTGGTACTGCAGAATGAACCTGGCCAAGTCACTGAATATATTTAAAGAAGCAATAGATAGATTTCTACAAGTTTCTACAAGAAACTCATTCAGTCTGACAGCATCTGTGGAGAGAAAGCAGAGTTAAAGTTTCTCATTCAGTGACCCTTCTTCAGAGCCCATGGGTGGACCTGTAACATTAATTTTGCTTTCTCTCCATAGATGCTGTCAGACTGAATGAGTTTCTCCAGCAATTTCTGTTCTTCTTTCAATATTAATACGGGCCTAGTATCTCTGACTGAGTGGCAAAGTGCACAAAGGCAAAGCAATGCAAGGCAGGATTACTATGAGCATCCAGGTAGGCTCTGAATGAGTGAGTGTTGTGATAGCAGGTGAAGAGGCTGAAGATACAGCCTGGACCAGTCCATGAACTGAGTCCATATCCATGAGCACACTGTGTCCTTGCAGCAGCATTATAACAATAATTGTTGGTGCAGCACAGAAGTGTAGAAGTGCGTTGTAAGTAGATCAGAGTTAGTGGATCAATTGCGTTTAGCTGTTTAGTGTGTTTGATAACATAGGAAATTGCATATTAATGAGAAGTTGGGCAGTTAACAAGATATTTAACAAGCTAATCTCCCTTAATAGGCGACTTCCCACTGCCCAGCAGGAAACCCACCACACCACTTATCGAAAGTATAACAGATGGTGAGAAGTTTTCTTGATATTGAGATGGGCCTCACTGGACTTTTCATCTAATTCTGTCACAAATCTGACAATAAACCTGGAATACCCCGGATAAAATTGTGCTGTATTGATAATCCTGTTCATGTCCTTACCTAACTGTGCAATCTCAGAATTTCAGCTGAGATTACTGGATAAAAATCAGGAGAATGAACTCTCTCATCGACTCATGCTGATTTTAATTCTGACATTACAATTGCTGCCTGGCTAAAAGCACAACTAACTCACTGATGTGTGAAAGGAGAGACTGAATACAGGAATATCATGACTTGTATGGCTCAGATCCACACTGATAGTATGCTTACTAAATGAGTTGATGACAGTGTTTCTAAAAGGAATTTCTGAATTGAATATGACAGCAACTTGTAATTTGCTACAATCACTTGGTTATCAAGAATAACTTGGAAGAATGTTGCTGAGGTATGAAAATAGAAAGTGAAGTTGGATGAATTGAAGCAACTTTTCTTTACCTTGTAATGTTCAATCGGCAACGATAGCTACCATCTGTAAAGTTTGCATTTGGCATGCTTATTAGTCTTGGTGATGTGACATCTTGGACTCCTAAGTGTAGTTTGAGAATCCGAATGCTGTTTTGAAATGGGCACAATTTAAAGTTGTTTTAAATTGTGGATTTTACGATTGGTAAATTTGATTCATTTGCAACTCCTTTTTCCAATAAGTATTTGCTGTATCTTAATTTCTATCACATATTGGGCAATGCAAAAACGGATGCAACTATCTTCAGATTAGAAAAGCAGTGTTAATGCTGGGCAGGACACTTTATAGGTGTACAATGGACTGAGAGGAGCTCATATATTTCTAGGATTTTAAACAGAACCATCTGTTAGCATTGGAAGTATGGTGATCAATAATGCTTGTTTCTTCAGCTGGTATTACAAAAATATAAGCTTTCTTTTATGATGCAGGTCAATAGACTACAAGATAAATAATCATCACGTCGGTCGTATATTAATACTGGCAAATGTGGTTTGTGTGGCTCTTGAGCTATCAACCAATGAAGTGGTGCTGACCCCAAACTATGGGTTTCTAGCAGAAACGGGCTTCAGAACAACTGTGCGGCTTTACAACAGGCGGAACTACCCTGCACAATTCAGCTGGAGTCCAATCCTCTCAGAAGTTGGAATCGCATTCTTTATCCGACCTGATGGAGGTATTTGGTGTAAAAATTAAGTTAGCTGAAGGAAGAAGCAAAAATAGAGTAAATTAATCAAGTCATTCTTTCCTACCTTTAAAGTAGCATTAGTAACACAATAACTATCAAAGATATCACCATCAGAAACATCAACATTAGAAACATCATCAGAAACACCTCTGCCAGAGACATTATCATCAGACGCACCACCATCAGAAACACCACCATCAGAGGCATTACCATCAAAGACATTGCCATTAGAAACACTATCATCAGAGACTCCAGCTTTAGAAATACCACTGTCAAAGATCCCGCTATCAGAGGCACCACCATCAGAGACACTGTCGATAGCACTGGCAGATATAGTTGAATTCTCCTGAGTTACAGAGAGTGATGAAAAGGAAATTCTTCTCAGAGAATGGTAAATCTGTAGAATTCTTTCCCACATAAGGCTATCAAGGCTGAGTCATGTACATTCAAGGCTGTGATGGATAGACTTTAAAAGGCAGAAAAATAAAATTGAGGATTATCTAATTAGCCATGATATCATTGAATGACAGATCAAACACAATGGACCAAATGGCCTACTTTTGTTCCTATGTCCTTATGGTTTTGTGGATTTACATGCCTCTCACATGGCAGAAGGAATGGACACTGTGGTCTGTCTGGAAAGACCTGGTCTCAGTCTCTGCTTTCAGCATGTTGTGTGTTCTCTTCTGTAAGGAGAGAAAACAGAAATGAGAGAGCATTCTTAATGGTTTTAGTGGGAAGGGTAACATTGGAGAGGCTAACTTTGCAAGACAGCAAAAGGATGAGGCTGTGTGGTGATAGTTTAGATGAGAAGCGAGGAATTGGCAGCAGAGAGAGAAATGAGTGAAACTGCAAACTGTTGTCCTCAGCAGTGTCGTGGAGTAGAATGTTGTTAAGGTCACAGTGTCAGGCTTGATATTATGCCTCTCAATTGTCATGCCCATCTGGACTCCTAAATTCCTTAGGTGTGCTGTCTCCAGGTTGGAGCGAATATGCTCCTTTTGCAGACTGTTTGAGCATTCATCCATGTCTGCCTGGGTGGAAATCCTTCCATCCTTAGAGCTTGCCTCACTGCAGTCTCTCAGATCCTACAATAGGACCACCAGGTAAGAGACAAAGAGAATCAAGGAGCAGCCTTCTTAGGTCTGGTCTCCATTTTGAATGGCTCTGCAGCCTCAGCCTCTGCAAATGTTGGTAAGTCGTTCTAACCCACGTCGTGATCCTGTATTAGAAATTCACCCTTTGACAGATCTAGCTCATCATTTCACTTTGATTGGTCAGGGAATCTGGAAGGTGGATGCTAAGGTCGTGGTTCTGTGGAGGAGCCCTGGCAAAGTCTGCCAATGACTGTAAATAGTCCTGCTGTTCCAGCAATATCTAAATTCAGAAGATTTCACCGTAGAGTACAATATGCCAGAAATCCATACTAAACCCCCATTATACATTGGTTTGGCCTCAGACAACTGTGTATTTGGAAGAATGCTAAGACATTAGAAAGTGTGGTGAGGAGTGTTTTACCAGACATATATGACTGGAGAAGTTAGGGTGTCCTTCTTAGAGCAAACAAGATTAAAAGGAGTTTTGATAGAGGCATGCATTTGATCGAGTAAATAAGCAAGAACCATTTCCAGTAATCAGACTAAAACTGATTTGTACACTCAAAGACACTTATCGCACAGAAGGAAGGCATTCACCCATCTTGTCCACACCAATCAACAAAGATATGGCTACACTAATCCCATGTTCCAGCTTCAGGTCTATGCCCTAGGAGGCTATCACAATGCAAGCAGCTATATAAATACTGCTTAAATGTTGCAAGAGGTTTTGACCCAGTAAGCCTCTCGGACAGTGAGTTCCTGAACAAAAGACCTCCTCAACTTTCCTGTTACTCTTCTACGTCTTATCTTAAATCTATGTCTACTAGTTATTGACCCTTCTGTGAATGCTTAAAAAAAAGTGCCTTCTTATCTTCCGATCTGTGCCCCTTGTAATCTTTTACCCGTCTATCTTGTCAATGCTCAATCTTAAAAGAAGGTTTAGGGGTGACTTGATAGAGGTGTACAAGATGATTAGGGGTTTAGATAGGGTTGACCAGGAGAACCTTTTTCCACGTATGGAGTCAGCTATTGCGAGGGGGCATAGCTTTAAATTAAGGGGTGGTAGGTATAGGACAAATGTTAGGGGTAGATTCTTTACTCAGTGAGTCGTGAGTTCATGGAATGCCCTGCCAATAGCAGTGGTGGACTCTCCCTCTTTATGGGCATTTAAACGGGCATTGGATAGGCATATGGAGGATAGTGGGCTAGTGTCGGTTAGGTGGGCTTGGATCGGCGCAACATCGAGGGCCAAAGGGCCTGTACTATGCTGTATTGTTCTATGTTCTATGTTCTATGTTCGCTGCTCCAAGTAAAACAACCCCAACCTGTATAACCTTTCCTCATAGCTTGAACATTGTTTATTTATCTAACAACCTATTTCTTTATGCGACAAGTTATTGTGACCTACAAAGCATGATCTGAAAGGATAGTGAAAGCAAATTCAACAGTGACTTTCAAAAGAAAATTGAATAACCGTTTGAGGGGAAAAAGAAATTGAAGGTGATCTGGGAGCAGAGCTGGGTGCTAATTAGATAGCTCCGTCAAAGAATGATGCATATGCGATGGGCCAAATAGCCATGACTATTCTATGAAGGGAAAAGTTAGCTATGAGAAGCTGAGGAAGAAAATACCTATTATCTCACCTCAATATCTTTTTTTTCTTCGAATTGTGTTGTTCATTATAACATTACATGTGAACTATACTTTATGCAGGCATCGTGGATGCTTTCAATGATGTGGAATGTGAAGTGGCCTGGCATGCCTCATTCTTCTCCCCTAAAGAAGGAGAGTTCGACCTTATTGTACATCATGGGAACAAACTGAGATTGAAATGTATTGCTAAGGTACAATTTTATTTTGAAATGGTCTGCTCTAAAATGAGTTTGAATATATACTTTATATTTGCTTATTTTGTTAATGAATATGTATTAGCTTCATCTGTCTTCTAATAGAGGATGCTGTACCTTTTGTATCCATTGTCTTCAACAGCCTGTAGGAATTGTTAGAAGGGTTTCTTATTCAATTTGGAAATACTATATTCATGTTAAGTTTTACTTATAATTTGTACTCCAGGCATTTAATTCTCCTGATTCATTGGAATGCATGCAGTTGCCTTCAGTAGTCATGTGGCAATGAAGGATATAAGCTGTTCCAATTTAACTATATTTTCTGTTTTAAAGCACTATCTTTTATGAATTCAAATGTTTCATTTGCTTTGTTCTTAGTTTTTTTCATTTCTGTAATCCTCAGTCAGAAAAGAATAACTCAGTTCAGATTTCATTAGGAAATATCTACAATATATTAACTTATTTTGCTAGATCATCTCATTGCCCTGAGCTCACTGGCACCATTCCTTTACTCTCAAGGTTGGTGGCATCAAGCCTCATTCCAGATGGTTGAGCACAAATTTAGACCAGCAATTCACTGCAGTGCTGAATGATTGCTGTGCTTTCAGAGACTTGGTTGGAATTTATTCCAAGTGACAAGGTCTGACCTGTATTGCCTGTAGGCAGGAATATAACCTGAACACCCCCAGAGAGCTATTGGTCAATCAGAGATTGGCAGTACTCCATTGTAGACAGTACCACTAGGAGCAGTGGCAGCCATTGGTCACGTCCCTTCCAAATGCCTAGTATGGTTGAGGAATCCAATTGACATTGGGATGGGTTGGTAGGTTGGATGTTGTTAGCTAGACAGGGCCTTCAGCCCACCATTGCTGTGCTGACCAACCAATACTGAACTACACTAATCCTATTTACCAGTATTTGGTCTATAGCCCGCTATGCCCTGGTGTTTAAAGTATTCTTCCAGATGTTTCTTAAAAGTTGCTGGAGCACCTGCCTCCACCACCCTTTCAGGCAGCAAGTTTCATATTTCTACCATCATCTGGGTGAAAATAGCTTTTATCAAATCTCCTCTAAACCACTTGCTCCTCACCTTAAATTTATGCCCTCTGGTCTTATCACATCTACTAGTTTAAATCCCATAAATTCACCACTCTCTGGCTGAAGAGGTTTCTCCTTATCTCCATTCTAAAAGGTCTTTCCTTTACTCTAAGGCTATGCCCTCGGGTCTCTCCTACCAATTGAAACATCTTCCCAACATCTACTCTGTCCAGGCCATTCAGTATTCTGTGCGTTTCAATTAGATACTCCCTCATCCTTCTAACCTCCATCAAATATAGACGTAGATTACTCAAACATTCCCCATATGTTAAGTTTTTCATTTCTGGGACCATTCTCGTGAGGAAAGTAAACTGGCTTTCGTTAAGCTTGATTTTGTTTTTATTGCAAAGGAAGGACAGCTCTTTTTTCAGTGGTCCGAGATTTCTAACTCAAACATTTACATCCACAATCTGTTTAGCTACCTGGGAGCCAGTCATATATTTATTAGGAGGCAGATGGCCTTTGTCATTGAAAACCTGGTCCATGGTCACTGGAGCACGAACTAAATAACTTCCCATTGTTGGCTGAATCTCTATTTGTACCTCATGCCTCGCGCATTTGCAAATAACTGCTCCCTCCCTTCTGGAACAAAGCGGTTGTGTAAACAACACTTTTAAGAATGTAACGGTATTTTTTGAAAAATACATCAATCTCTCATTAATCTTTGGTTTTTAAAACAGTTTTCCCCCATTTCATTCCACTATCAATAATACTGAATAATAAAAACATACTGTCTTTATATGCTGTGATTCAATTCTGCATTCAGGGATTCATGGACAGAGTTCTTCTGTTAAGAAATTGCAGAGACCTGTCCAGGAAACATCAGAACCAGCAGAGTAAAGAATTATCACTGAGATCACATCCTCTTTTGTAGTAGCAAGTGTGCTGTATTCTGAAGTTTACATGTTCAGCAGTACAGGCAACCTGTTTCACAGCTACTGTGAAAAGGTTTGTATGTCAGACAAATATTGGATTGGATGACAGTTGATTTAGGGTAGGTGTATTGGGAGGTGGTTTGGGTGCAGGTGGATGAGGTGGGTAGAGCTCTAGGTAAGTTGGTAAGTGCTAGATCACATGAGCTTTATATTTACCCAGAAGTTAGAGCAGATTTTTAATCCTCTTTTTTGGTTCACCATTAAGCTCAAATATATTGGAATCCTCCAAATTCTCTTACTTTAATGGGTCCCAGATGCAGAGGAATTGCACATTGGAATTTTCAATTTCCTGGTTAATTCCCTTGTTAGAATCAGCTGTGTCAAGATTTCCGGATGGTACTAAAATGCAACTCCATTTTACACTGTTGAAATGACTAACTGTCTATTGAATATCTAAGTTTTTTAAAAAATACCTTTCTCCCATGGAGATCAAGCAGTCTATCCCTTCTGCGTTCAGTATGTCAGTTGCCTTACAACTTCATAAACACCTATAGCTCAAAAAGTGTATTTTTAAAGATAAAGTTTCAGTGAGTCTCTTGACTAATCTTTCATCAAGTGAAGCAATTTTCACAACCCTTTGGACATGAGTCTTTGTTAAAAACAGTAGTGGAAGCACCTTCATAACATTTAGCTGCTGACATTTGTTTAAATAGGTCTGCCTTGAGTTGCTGGAGGAATTGGGGTTAAGAAGTGGTAGGAAATGGAATGTGTTGTGGGAAGTAAAAAAAAAGAGACAGAATAGGAATCACGAGAGATGAGAAGATAACTGTTTAGTGACAAGGTACATTTTTGCACCAGCTCCTACCAGAAAATTTAGCTTTCGTCAGCTGCTTTCCATGCAACTTGATACCATGCCACTGATCGCCCCATCTAAAAACTGAAAGCAGAAAAGGAAAACACCAAGATTGTAGAACAAGAAACAGAGAGAACCAAGATGCATTAGGGTGTGATAGCAGTAAAAGTGGACAGAGAGGAACAGCAATGCAAAGCTCATAGGGACAGTTGCATCATAATATATTTTCTGACTTAACTGTGCATGATGACACAGGAGATCCGATGTTAAATATTCAATTCTACAATAAATCTGAGTTAACTTGTTTAAAAATACAATAATTTGGGTCTTGTAATATCTAACCAAAGTGGCAATTTTCTTTTGATTTGAAGCTTGGCCATGTGAATATTCGCTTTGCTGAGAGTCGTCTGCTTTTTAAGTCTGCTTCTTGGAATTTAACCACCATGAAAACAGCAATTCTCAAAAATTATGGACAACATCATGCTTACTTTAAGGTCTGTCAGCTACTGATTTTTTAGTTAGGTTGTTTTAATTTCTTTCCAATTATTTGTTTGATAAAAATACAATTGGATTTGTATGAAGGCTGAAAACAAATGTTAAGTGTTTTAGTTTAGAATGTGAAAAAGTTTATGTTTGACCACACAATCTTTTTTCATTATTTTTATCCATGTACATCAATGAAGTTGGGGTTCAATGGGAAAGATAATGCAAATACAGGACAAACTGGAACTTGATACATTTGGCAACATGTATACTTATAGAGTACCTTTAAAAAGTGAAGTGACCCAATATCCTTCACAAAGTAAATAAAGGAACAAAGAACAGAGGAGGAGGGTTAAGGGAGCAAGAAATAGGAATGGGAGTTGACCAGACAGTTTAATAAACACGCTTCACCATTACCAAGGTCATGATTGATCTTAGACTTTAATTCCACTTTCAAGCCTTTCCCCATAACCCATGATTCCAAAAACCAAACATCTGCCTATCCAAGCCTTAAATATATTTGATGATAGATTATTTTTAAGTTGCTGGAGGAATTGGGGTTAAGAAGTGGTAGGAAATGGAATGTGTTGTGGGAAGTCAAAAAAAAATGAGACAGAATAGGAATCACGAGAGATGAGAAGATAACTGTTTAGTGACAAGGTACATTTTTGATGATAGGTGTTGCTGGCTGAGCCAGCATTTATTGCCCATTCCGAGTTGCCCTTGAGAAAGTGTTGGCAAGCTGCCTTCTTGAACTGCTTTTGTCCATTTTGAGTAGATGAACCCACAATGGTGTTCGGGAAGGAGTTCCAGGATTTTGACCTAATAATACTGAAGGAATGGGAATATATTTCCAAGTCAGGATGGTGAGGAGCTTGGAGAGGAAGTTGCAGGCAATGATGTTCCTGTGTATTTGCTATACTTGTCCTTCTAGCTGTTAATGGTTGGGGTTTTGGATGGTGTTGACTCAGGAGCCTTGGTGAATTTTTGCAGTGCATCTTCTGATGGTACATTGCTGCCCCTCTGTGTTAGTGGTGGAGGAAGAGAACATTTGTGGATATGAATGTCAATTAAGTGGATTGTTTTGTCCTGGATAGTGTCAAATACCTTGTGTGTTGTTAGAACTGTTGTTAGACCCAGATAGGTGGGGAGTATTCCTTCACACTCTGACTCGTGCCTTGTGTTACGACACAGTGGTGAACCCCTCTGTTAATTAAACTAATCCCAGAAAAGCTCACCTCACCTCATAATTTGTTAAAATATATGAGTGATGGAAAACTCCCAAATGCCACTATATATTGAAGATAATATCAATTTATTCTTTAACTCTGAAAGTGAACATTAAACAACAACTATTCACAACTCTAAGCCCCCACCCTTTCTCGTAACTGCTGCCTCCAACTCTATAACAATATGCTGTTCCATAAAACACTTATTAAAATTACATCAACTTAATTTCAAAACCATATAGCAGCTGTCACCATCGGTATCTTTCTTTCAGATGAAGATCTCTCTGGGTCATTTTCTTTCTTTTTACTGTGAAGATGTTTCATATGAAAAGATACCTTTGATAGAGAGTATTTGATTGGGTTTTAGTATCCTGGGCATAATTTAAGCTGGTTGGTTAAATTTGAATTGTTGCTGAAACAGCAACCAACTCAAGTATCTATTTCACAGCCAGATGTTACATATTTTCAATTTTCCAGTACAATCTGGGACTGCTAGTTAGCCATATGACTGGTGCTTGTAAGCTCTCAGTGCAAAACAGCATTCACTCTCTCTTAAAGCTACAGTACATGCTTTCAACTTCATAACACTTATAGATGATGGACAGGCTTTGTAAAATCAGGACACAAGTTCCAAAATTCCCTGCCCCAATCTGCTCTTGTCAACATAATATTTATAATGCTGTTCCAGTTCGCCATCTGGTCAATAGCAATCACTGGAATTCACAACCTTCTGCTGTTGAGAGTTCCAACAATTCATTGATCTTTGAGAAGAAAGCAACTTCTCATCATCTAACTCATAAAAAATTGTTCCTTATCATGAGGATATACTAGATTCCTGATCAGCAAAAATAATCTCTTAGCATTAATCCAAAAAAGCCGCTTCAGAATCTTGAATGTCTCAAAGAGATTCATTCTTCTAAACATAAAAGAATATCGGCCCGATACACTTGACATCTCATCATCAAACAAATGCCTCATTCCAAGGATCAACTTAGTGATCATTTACTGTACTCCAGTGGAAGGATTATGTCTTTTGATACGCAGGCTAAAGCTGTGCACTCTGCGAATTCCAGATTTGGTCTCATCAAAGCTCTTTTCAGTTGTAACAAGACTTTATTCTTGTACTATAATCCTCCTCAATAAAGGGCAACAGACCATTTGCCAGGCAATGTCAAAGTTGCACAACACTCTGAATGAAGAAATTTCACCTCTTGTGATCCTCACTTCAAGGCTGCACCTCAGTTTTAAAATCCACAGCGAAGTGAAATGCCTTCCAGGCATCCAACTTGTCAAGGTCATAAGCAATTTAGATGTTTCAATGAAATCACTTCTCAGTCTTCCAAGTGCAAGGGAATTTGGACCTTACTGATGCAATCTCTCCTCACAGGACAGAATCCTCATCCCAGTAACCAGCTTGTTAACTTTTGTGATACCTTACTGAGTTTTTTTTCAGCTTGTTAGCAAAAGAGTCAAATCATGTTCCATATTGATTCAGTAATGTAACTTGCTCCAAACTTATATTGTCCCTTTTTCTGCTTATAAGGTAAGAAATGTGCATCCTGTTCCGGGAATGACTGTAACTCCTGCTTATGGAATAGTACCAGTTGGGGGTCATGTGCTTTTCAAAATTTTCTTCCATCCAACAACAGTGTTCAAATTTGATACCAGATTAAAGGTAAATCAAAAACAAATATTTTGAACAAAATTACTGAAGAATAAACATCTGTTTGTTTTGAAAGACACCGAGATTCCACATTTCCTGATTAAATATTTATGATGTTTTCTCAGCTAGACATTCGTAATTCAAAACTATTGAAGCTACGGGTTGGTGGATCAGTGATAAGACCAATGGCTGAAATTGATGTGGTCAGTATTTTATCTGTATTTCTTTACTGTAACTCTGAATTATTTCATGCTCATACTCCTTGAAAACTTAAAAATAACATTTTGCTAAGCGTTTCTTTGGGAGGCCACCAACACTCCATTTGGGAATCTCCAATCATACCACTCAAAGCCTGGTTCAAACAGGTATCTTCATCATGTCCACTAAGATTTGCACTGATGAAAAGAACAACTGAAAGGACATGCTGTTTGATCCAATCTACCAGTCTTTGGGACTTAGGGCCAATATACCAGGTATCACACTGACATTTAAATTCATAGGATAAGAGGTCATCGTCTTAGGATAAAGGCAGCAAATTTAAAACAGAGTTGAGGAGCAACTACTTCTCCTGAAAGGTAGTGAATCTGTGGAATTTGCTACCCCAAAGTGCAGTGGATGGGACAGTGAGTAAATTTAAGGAGGAGTGAGACAGATTTTTAATTGGTAATGGGTTGAAAGGTTATGGGGACAAAGCAGGAAAATGGGAGTGAGGAACATATCGGCCATGATCGAATGGCGGATCAGACTCGAAGGACCGAAAGGCCTAAGTCTGCTCCTCTATGTTATGAACCTATATGGCATATTACTTATTTGTGTAATAGTCATAATGGCTTCTGTTAAACACCACTCATGTTGCCACCATCTTCTGTTGTGATTGTACCAAGGTCAGCCAGGTGGACTTCATAAAATATGAGTTCTTTGATTAGGGCTGTGAATCTGGTCCTATCAGGGAGCCCTAATTGACAGATAAGAACTGGAGTGTCAGACATTATGTTCACTGAGAACTGGCTCTGAGGGAACTGAATCAGTGTCAAGGACTTTTCACATGTAAATAAAGAGTGATTTGGTGAAAGGACAGAAGTACCTGTAGAGTTATTTCACCCTTCCAGTCTGAGGTAACCTGGGCACTTTTAAAGACTAAGAGCCCTTGAGAATCTATGGGCTGAAGTTTCATGACTGACATTAGTAGCTTGAGTCTGAAAATATCTAGACTTGGCAGACCCCTCTTGTTTCAAGGGTCACTGTCAGGCAATTTATTTTCCATGAAGGTTGGGGCACAATAGCTTTAAGAATGCTGACCCCAAAGGCAGATTTGAACTTTTTTCCCAATTGTATTAAATGTTGTTGGACTCTGCAACCTCACCATTGACAATGCCTGACCTCATTCTCTCCCTGTGAATTCAATATTCATGTCAGTATTCCTATAGTTCCATGTGCTACAGGATCAATCTTATTGATAATCTCATGAGTAAGGCCCTAGTCACCTGCTCATTGTGTCAACTTTATACTGTATCTACAAGCCAATGATAGCCAACTAATCATTATCTTTTTCTTAACCTGTATAACATGTGTTCAGTTTTCAACCCTGATTTCTTACATTCCAATCCTGATGAGTGCAAGATAAAATGCTTTGACTTTGTGTCTCCTTTTAGTAATGTTTAAGTTCTGTCCTACTTAGTTTTCTTTATAATTATTTCAAAGAAACTTATTCAAACCTCGTATTCGTGTGGAAATTATTTAGCATAATTGGAGCTGAATTGATAATGTGATATTAGGAATGAATATTTGAATAAATGCAAAAGACTGTATACCACTCCAGATTCGTGAATTGAAGGGTGACCTTATAGAGAATTATAGAATCATGTAGGGCATGGATAGGGTAAATTGGGTCTTTTCCCCAGGGTAGGCGAGTCCAAAACTAGAGGTCATAGATTTAGGATGAGAAGGAAACGATTTAAAAGTGACCTAAGGGGCAACGTTTTCATGCAGTAGATAGTGCGTGCATGGAATGAGCTGCCAAAGGAAGTGGTGGAGGCTGGTACATTTACAACATTTAAAAGGCATTTGGATGGGTACATGAATAGGAAGAGTTTAGACAGATATGGCCAAATGCTGACAAATGGATCTGAATTAATTTAGGATATCTGGGCGAAGGGTCTGTTTCTGTGCTGTACATCTCTATGACTCTATAACTGCCAGATAATGTGAATTTTATCATGACATGAATGATTGATTAAATTATGTTTGGATTAGCTTTTGGACTAAATGTAGCCTTAATCTTCTGAGTTAGTAAATGTTTCAATTGGCCTTCTAAAAAGAAAGGAGATAATCTCATCAGGCCATGTTATGCAGATGACTTTGCCAACAAGCTCCAAGGTAGTAGCATGTTGGACATTGTAAGCTTTTATGAAGACAGTTAACAATTGAAACATGAGGAAATTATATTGCCATTTAAAAAACACTGACTGAAAAGCATTAATCGATTCTGCACAAAGATTTGATTTGACTTTCTTCTATGAATTCTGATGTTGCTTTCGAGTTATTAGCTTAATATAAAAATGCTACTATATTCCACAAAGTTGAAGAATAGTGCAGTTAGGATGTACTGTGGAACATTTCAATATTTTTCTGATTTATCTAATTTAACTAACATTGTAATGTCACTCTTCTTTATCTGCAGAAATCTTTCGTGTTCCATGGTATATACTGTGGTTCTTCTTCCACGATTCCATTCACTTTAATTAATTCAACTGAATCACCAATCAAACTTGAATTTGACTTTGCGAAGTACAGAGATTTCTCACTGAATTTTGAAGCGTCTGCAGGTATAAACAACAAAATTTGGATTGTAGAGTTATCCATTAAACTATTAAAAGACAGCCTAGAATTTCTGAGGATTTCCTAATGTTTTCAGTGCAAGATTCTTTTCAGGGTAATGACCATTCTCAACAATTGACACCATTCTTCTGAGGCTTCTACCAATCTACATCACAGCCTGCCGAAACTCAGAAATAGTCATGGAGAGCTTCTTTTTGGATTTTGGAGAAGCATGAAAAAGATTTTTTTGTCTTGAGCTACAATGTTTCATAGAAACCCCTACCCCGTGAAATCCACTTTACAAAAACCCTGCTGCCAGTACAGGCCTCCATGATCCTGGGCCTCTGGTTGCAGGTTGTTCCGAAAGCATCCACAACTTCCCAGGCCAGGTTGTTCAGCAAATGAACTGCTGGCCTCAGAATCGCTAGCAACTTTCAGTCGGTACAATTTGGTGAAAAGCTGCTGCTGGATTCCTTTCTGGCTGATCTCAATTCCAATTTTCCCACTAAGTCACGGACTATCCTGTCTTGAACATATGTCTCCTGCCTTGCTTAAAATTTAAACAGAGCTGTGTAATTAATTGTCACTCATTGTTAACTGGTTATCATCTACAGGTCTAGGTCTTCAGAAGTTGTACCAACACAAACCTGGAGTGATTGTCAAACTATCTACACATTTCATAGATCCTTAGACTCTTAAATTCATTTTTTTTCAATTCTTGCTTTATTGTAAATAGTTCAGCAATTATCAATATATATGTACTTTTCATTCTCCATGCATATATTTTTATCTTGGGGAAAAGGGGATCATGTTTTGTTGCTTTAAGAGCCAAGTACCAGGGTGACACCACATGACCTGCAGTTCTAAGGACTCCAAGCAGCAATAGATTAGATTCCTTTTAGTGTGGAAAGGGGCCATCTGGTCCAACAAGTCCACATTGACCCTCCAAAGAGTAACCCAGCCAGATCCATTCCCCACCCCTATGTTTACTACTGCACCGAACACAATGGGCAATTTAGCATAGCCAATTCACCTGGCCTGCACATCTTTGGATTGTGGGAGGAAACCGGAAAACCCGGAGGAAACCCTCGCAGACACGGGGAGAATGTGCAAACTCCACAGAGACGGTTGCCCAAGGCGGGAATTGAACCTGGGTCCCTGGCGCTGTGAGGCAGCAGTGCTAACCACTGAGCCACTGTGCTGCCTATAAATTAGACTAGACAATAGACAATAGACAATAGGTGCAGGAGTAGGCCATTCTGCCCTTCGAGCCTGCACCACCATTCAATATGATCATGGCTGATCATCCTTAATCAGTATCCTGTTCCTGCCTTATCTCCATAACCCTTGATTCCATTGTCCTTGAGAGCTCTATCCAACTCTTTCTTAAATGAATCTAGAGACTGGGCCTCCACTGACCTCTGGGGCAGAGCATTCCACACAGCCACCACTCTCTGGGTGAAGAAGTTTCTCCTCATCTCTGTCCTAAATGGTCTACCCCGTATTTTTAAGCTGTTTCCTCTGGTTCGGCACTCACCCATCAGTGGAAACATGTTTCCTGCCTCCAGAGTGTCAATCCTTTAATAATCTTATATATCTCAATCAGATCCCCTCTCAGTCTTCTAAACTCAAGGGTATATAAGCCCAGTCGCTCCAGTCTTTCAGCGTAAGGTAGTCCCGCCATTCCAGGAATTGACCTCGTGAACCTACGCTGTACTCCCTCAATAGACAGAATGTCTTTCCTCAAATTTGGAGATCCAGTCTTTCAGCGTAAGGTAGTCCCGCCATTCCAGGAATTGACCTCGTGAACCTACGCTGTACTCCCTCAATAGACAGAATGTCTTTCCTCAAATTTGGAGACCAGAACTGCACACAGTACTCCAGGTGTGGTCTCACCAGGGCCCTGTACAGCTGCAGAAGAACCTCTTTGCTTCTATACTCAATCCCTCTTGTTATGAAGGCCAGCATGCTATTAACCTTCTTCACTACCTGCTGTACCTGCATGCTTACCTTCATTGACTGGTGTACAAGAACACCCAGACTAGGATGTAATTTGCAATTATAAAGTAGTTTGTATTTTAAGTCAGCATGTTTGAATTGTTTAAGTAAATTAACCTTATGCTATTTATTAATCCTGTATGAGAATAATGATTCTGTGTTAAAGAACTCAAGAATGCAACTACCAGTGGACTAAAAAATTGCTAATGTAATACTTCTAATCAAGAAAGGAAGGAGACAAAAAGAAACAATCTATTTACCAATTAGACATCAATCAATGAAAAAACTGTGAGAATTCATTCCTGAAGAGGTCTAAGATTCTATAATCAGGCAAAATCAGTTCAGAAAAAAAAACAAAGAACAGTGTATGCTGGAAACTGAAACAGAACAGAAATTACTGGAGAAACTCACCAGGTCTGGCAGCATCAGTGGAGAAAAAGCAGAGTTAATGTTTTGAGTCCAGTGATCTTCCTTCAGTTCAGATCTTCAGCTGCAAGACCTGCTGAGTTTCTCCAGCAATTTCTGTTTTAGAGTCAGTGTAATTTTGTGAAAGTGAAATGGTATCAGGCAAATAACAAGCAATGTGGATGAAGAGAAACCCAGCGATGTGCTGTACTTAGATTCCCAGCAGGCATTCAACAAGCTGCCATTCAAAACTTACTAGACCAATTAGGAGCTCATGGGAGGTGGGAAGGGGGGGGCGGGTAAAATATTAGCATGGATAGAGGATCAATTAGTTGACAGGAAGTGAACAGTGGGGGTAAGTCGGTTATTTTTAGGTTGGCAAACCTTTACTGGTGGAAAGTCAAAGGGATCAGTGCTGGGATCAACTATTTGCAATACATTTTAATGACTTGGATGTAGTGACTAAATATCTGAAAGACCAAATGAAAGTGCCCTTCCAAACTTTCAACCTCTGCCATCCAGAGCTTTAAGGCAGCCCAATGCATGGAAACACCATTTCCTGCAAATTCCCCTCTAAGGCACAACCCATTCAAACTTGGAACTGTATTGCCATTCTTTCACCATTGCTGGGTCAAAGTCATGAATCTGCCTTTCTAACAGCATTGTGGGTGTGCTTACAGCCAAGGATAATGATTCAAGAGACAGTTCACCACTACCTTCCCAATGAGCAATAAATGCTGGCTTTGTCAGTGATGCCCATGTACCACAAAAACACATTTTTATATGTGGTCCGGAAGGTAAATGGAATGTTGATACTTATTGCAAAGGGAATTGAATATAAAAGTAGGGAAATTTTGCTGTAATAGTGTAGACCTATAGTTAGACCTCTCTGGAATACTGCATACAAATTTGGTCTCCCTTCTTAAGAGAGGATGTAATGGTAATTGAAATATTTCAGAAAATGATCACTTGATCAATTCCTAGGATTATCTCACGAGGAAGGTTGAATACCTTGGGTGTGTACCCATAAAGGTTGAGATGAATGAGAGGTGTTATTATTGAAACACATAAAGTTCTGAAGAAAGTTGACAGGGTGCATTATGGGTGGATGTTTTCCACTTTGGGGCAATCAAGAACTGGGTGCACTATTTAAAAATTAGGGGGTCCCTCATTTAAAACAGGCAAGGATTATTTTTTTCTTTGAGATGTATGGAACTCTCCTCCCCAGGAAGTAGTTATGGATATTCATTGAATATATTCAAGAATGGGTTGAATAGATTTTTGAGCAACAAGGAAGTCCAGCATTAATCAGGGCAGTCAGGTAAGTGATGTTGAGGCTATAATCATATAACCCATGATTTGATGGACTGACAGAGCAGTGTCCAAGTGACTTTCTCCTCCTCCTAATTCCTGACTTCTTGTGACTTCCTTATTCCTAGAATTTCTGGATTCCCCTCTATTACCACACTAACATGCTACTTCCATGCCTCACTGCAAATATCAAGGCCTCTATTAGCGCTAATTGTAGTTATAGTGTCTAAATTGTAATTTTAATCTTTACCTGCAGATGCAACACAAGATCTGCTGAATTATCAGTTGTATATTGTTTCTCTAAGAGGGAGAGAACGTATCAAGTGCGAATTAGTGTTCAGTCCTACAGATGTAAGTATTGAAACAATACTAAATCTATTTTTAAGCTTAATGTTTAAGTTTACATCTTGCTCAGGTTTACTTTAATTACTGAGATGCATGAGATCAGTTGGGTGGGGGTGTGGGGGGGGGGGGGGGGTGGGTGGGGAGGTGGTTATGGAGTTGCAAGGTCCTAAATTGTTTATGTGGAGCAGGAGGACACTGTTTGGTTGGCATGCCATAGAAATGTCAGTCAGAAGTTGCTCATTGTGTTGTGTTATAGTTGTAATGTCATTGGGTAACTAATCCCAAACCCAAGATTAATGTTCTGGGAGCATGAATTCAAATCCTACCATAGTAGATGGTGAAATTTGAATTCAATAAAAAAAAACTGACTTTAAAAACAAAACTGGCTTAAGGGTAACCACTGTCAATTGTCATAAAAATCTATCCAGTTCACCAATGTCCATTAGGGAAATCTACCATTTTTACCTGGTCTGGCCTACACGTGACTTCAGACCCAAAGCAATGTGGTTGACTCTTAACTGTCCTCTGGCAATTTGGGATGAATATGAAATGTTGGCCGAGCCAGTGATGCCCACATCCCACGAACAACTATCTTTAAAAACATGAGTGCAGAAGGCTTCCTTAAGAAGAGCTGGAATTGGCAAGTAAACTGGCTGTTGATTGCTATTCTCCTAAATTGGTCATTTTTGCAACTGTTTTAGGCCCATAAAGCGGGCATAACTATGTTAAATTTAAAAATAAAGACACAAAATTCTGGAAATGTTGAGTAGATCAGGGCTGTCTCTGTGAAAAGAGAAACAAAGTTAACTAGTCACGTTAACACCTTTTATCCAAATGCAGTTTACATGGATCTGGTAGGGTCTGAATTACAAAAGTTGTCAGCGAAAGCTGTGATTTCATTGGGCTAAATGGCCTGTTCTCATTCCTTATTGTTTTGTACTTGGAGGCAAAGGTGCCAAATTGTGGAAAAGATTGGGAAACCGCTGTAAATGATTGTGAATTATTTCCCTGTATTATCAGCTGACTCTGGATACATTGCCTGTAGGCTGCACATGTAACCAAGGAAGTAGGTCAATAACTGCTAGCACTATTTTCCGTAAGCCTTGGTTTTGAATTACTTTTCCCCCCACTTTACCTGTTAGGAAGGAGTAGACATTGTTATTCTCCCCAACTTCCTGAAAATATGATTGATATTTTCTTTTTATTGCCTTGTGAACTGGGAGGAGCAACACTCCTCCAATCCCCACTAGAAAGATTTGAACCTCTCAGGCTCTCTTTTAATCTGCCTTGATGTTGATTGCCTCCAGACATTTACCTTTGCTTCATGCTCAGATTTCTGATCCCCAGCTACCACTCTGGCAAAATGGTGTCCTGGTCTCAGGACAACTAATATCTCCCACTTGATTAGGATAGGAAATGACACTGGAATTCTACTGCAGAACTCCACATTCATATCCAAGTTGAAAGAAGAGCTTAGGGTTTCCAGTTATATGCATACCTCTGTTGAAGCCACTTGAGGGCAGCAGTGGCTTACAGAACTTTACAAGAAGAGTGAAGTATTGAATAATGTGCAATTAAATATTTCAAAAATATGCTGATTGAAATTGTATTTCATTAAAAATATCAAATTGTTGATGCACTTTTTCATCGTCCTTGTGTGAGCATTTTGATCAGTATAAATCAGTTTGTGATTGGATCATGTCTGACTTGGGAAGATTTTGAGGAGGTTGCTGAGATGTTGGATTGGGAATTGTCTGTAATTTATCCCATGTTGGCTTTCAGAATGTAAATGATAAACTTTGTGCAACAAAATTGAAAAATCGAAGCATGTGGAATTCGAGGGAAGCTTGGGATAGGATTAGCAAATGTTCGGGAAATAGTAAAAGAAAGCCTAAAAATTAATTTAGTTGCTGGGACCCAGTGTGTGCAAAGAATAATTCTTGTGCCTGATTGTGGAGGCTCATTGAGAACTTGAGAAATTGATGCTTGGTCTCATCGGCATACACAAGATGACCTGCCAGTGACATTTTTTTCCTCCTTGCATGACTCTTACCAGATCCAGTTAGTGGATTTTGGGCCAGCTGCTTTTCTAAGTAAGTCTCCAGGGAGAGTGGGAAAGAGTTATGGAATGGGGACTGATTTCAGGCCAACTCTGGATCTTAGGCGAGCTATGCAGCTGGGATGAATCATCCTGCTGCTAGCTCCAAAGGAAAGTTACTTTAAGTTAGGCAATGTATCTGAAAAACCATGAACAGGACAGACTAAATATCAATATAAATTTCAGTGCAAGAGCCTGAAACATAAGTAAGGAGTCTAATGGCATATTGAAGGCTGCCAGACATCTGGCAAATGCCCTGAATTAATACATTACTCAGAGCACAGTGTACTTGTCCTCCAAATTGGATCTTGTTTGCTCCATTTTACACCAAGTCATGTGCTAGATTTCTGACAGAGCAGCATAATTTTGCTTTTGGTGAAATTTCTTGCTGTTTAAAGAGCTCTATGCAAGTAATCCAGCTACTGAATTGTTTGTTCATGGATGACGGGGGCACCTTCCATCCGTACAATGGCTCATTGGCACCCATGGGACGTGAAAATAGTTATTCAGTTCATCAAGCTGCTGGAGAGTTTTACTTTCCTAATCAAATGAGCAAATCACTTAATTATCTGGAACTACTGTATCTTCAGAAATCTTTTCTGTTATACTAAATGACAAAAATGGTTGTTCACTTTCTAACTAAAGCTTCCATTTCTTGAATGCATCTACATACTGAATGGCTATTTCCTTAATGGATGTTTTGTCATCCCCTTACTTGCTCGGAGTGAATGGGGTTGCAGATAAATGTATGTCTGCTCCAGACCAAATGATTCCCACCTCAACCAACATTTGGATTTGCCTTTGGTGCTTTTGGGGAAGCCCTCCCAGGGAAATGAGGTTCCAGTTCACAGTCATTGGCTGTTTTTTTGCTGATGCTGTAGCTAATACTGTTTCATTCTAATTCAAATTTGCAGATGTTCTGTGCACTCTCTGACCCACCAACGTGGCCCACATCTGAGGAAATGGCTCGAGGTTCACAGCAGGGCTACAGTGGGCTTAGCATTCAGTTGGGTTTATCAATCAAAATCAACATTTCTGGATCTGACTGGAGAGTAGTGCAGCTTCTCCTGATAGGTTATCACAGATCCTCTATTCCTGATGAAGGGCTTTTGCCCAAAATGTCAATTTTCCTGCTCCTCGGATGCTGCCTGACCTGCTGTGCTTTTCCAGCACCACTCTAATCTAGACTCTGGTTTCCAGCATCTGCAGTCCTTGTTTTTACCTGGGTTATCACAGAACCCTACCCAACCCCTCAATGTGATTTGTAAGTGCTCCTTCAAGTTGCCAGTGACATGCACATCCTTTCAGTTTACCAAAAATTATTGAGTCTGCAGTTCACAGCTGCAAAAGGGGTGTAACCAATGATGTATTTCGAGGGCCAGCAAATAGATTACTATTCCTACTCATCTGAACAGGTAACAGGTCAGAACTTGTCGATCCTTTATGTGCAAAACGTGATTAACCTGATACATGTGGTAATTGAGCGTGAGCATATTAAATCTCAGTGTGTAGGTTGAATTGACCATATGATCTAGACCTGCCCCTGCTGCTTAAGCATATACTAATATAGTTATTCATTCAGAGCATCAGTTAGCAACATTCATCAAAAAAAAGACTGATGGATGGCTGATGTACAGTGCCAATCATAGGAACAGTTAACATCATGCAGGTCAGTAAAAATCCCCAGCATCTTCATTTTTTGACTTTGAAACAGGTGTGGCAATTTGGCTGATGGCAAGGGATATCACCTCCAGACACCAGTGCTAAACACCCTTGTGTAACCTACCTCTCTCAAGCAGTACAGATAGACTAAAGGATTTGAATGAACTTTTGCAGCAGAAATTCAGATGGGAGGTCCTTGCAATATTGTGGTTATATATATTAAGGTGTCACATATCATTGTGGTCTGCTGCATATTGTACAGCACTGCATTTAAATGATCCTTGTATTTACCGGGGAAAGAGCAAATGTATGGTCATCATCAGATTAGGAAGGAAGCTAAGCAGGAAGGAAGGCCACATCAACATGTTACAGCCAGCGATAAGCAGTCCTGCTCAGTTCTCACACACTGCTCTGTAGTCAAGGTTTCACTTCATAACAGACCTTGTTTTATTCTTCTCTACTCCCATAAACCTGCAGTGCAGAACAGTCAAATCATTCAAACAATTTCCAATTCAATTGCATTCTGCCTGTGCAGATTCAGAAGCTGTCTTTAACCATTTTGCTGACCAAAGTCCCAAAGGCCTTAACTATAATCAGTTTGATGGCAACATGATAAATGCCTTCCATTCATTTCTTAAGCAGGTCAGCAGCCTGTCCAGGCAGCCGTTGCTGAGTGGTAACACTCTTGATTTTAAGTTAGGAGGTTGTGGTTCAATCTTCAATTCAGACTCTTTTTTTAAAATGTTCACAGCAGGTGGGCATCACTGACATTAGATTTTTGGGGTTTGACGTCTTAGGTTCCCACTATGGTTTGTCAACCATTCTTAAGGAATTGTCAGATGGTTTCTTAAGCTTGTTAGGAATCAGTTGTTTAGATGCAATACACTAGTTAAGTATATGCAATAAGTATTCCAACTATGTTAATTTAGGATGTTGATGCCAAAAGGTGAACACTGCTGGCACAGTGTGTTGTTCTCATTGAAGTTGTAAAGACAGCGTCCTGTTCTCTAGACAAAATTCTTCCCTGGGTTTTTCCTCAACCTCCATCTTCTATTTGGAAAAAAAGAGTTCCCAGGTGAGGACTTTCTAGGATTTACCCATGGCTTCATGAGGGATTCTTTGTTATCAGGCATTTTAGATTTGATCGAGACATCCAACGTCAGGAAAGGAGATCCATTGCAAGTCATCCCATTGACCTAGCCTCCAACCCACCTGATCCCACAGACCAGCAACCTCCATTCCAAGATCCAAAAACCGCCTTCAAGAATATCGTATTAGTCCCTTCCATTTCCACTAATGTAACATATCTAAACTACTGCCCCTGCAAGGACATTCTGATCAGAACTACCATCTGACCATGAGCACTTGTTGATATATAATGTTTCTAGGGGCTGGGAGTTTACCTGTGTCGATCACCCATTTGAATCCTTCTAGCTGGTGAACATGGGATCCGACCTTCACATGACGGTTACGTTTCATTTATTTTAGGAACAAAGCTTTTATTTTCCTAAACACTACGTTGACAATAGGTTACATTCTTTAAGGAGAGAAAAGAGCTGACATTTTGAGTCTAACTGACCCTTTGTCAAAGCTGGTCAGTTCGACTCGAAACATCAGCTCTTTTCTCTCCTTACAGATGCTGCCAGACCTGCTGAGATTTTCCAGCATTTTCTCTTTTGGTTTCAGATTCCAGCATCCGCAGTAATTTGCTATTATTAGGTTACATTCTTTGTCAGCTTATAGGATGTCATGGCCTTGGTGGGCTATATTGTCACCTTCCTTCTGTCTTGTTTATTAGAAGTTGTTTATGTTTGGTGAAAGCTGAAAATGTGTTGCTGGAAAAGCGCAGCAGGTCAGGCAGCATCCAAGGAACAGGAGAATCGACTTTTCGGGCATAAGCCCTTCTTCAGGACAAACGTCGATTCTCCTGTTCCTTGGATGCTGCCTGACCTGCTGCGCTTTTCCAGCAACACATTTTCAGCTCTGATCTCCAGCATCTGCAGTCCTCACTTTCTCCTATGTTTGGTGAAAGCAAGTAACTGCTCATGCAGTAAATAAGATTTCATGCTACATAGGAAATACTGGGGAAATTCAGTTTTAAAGCAACCCCAATGTCTAAAACTGGCCTGGTTGGAATTTGTTGCCTATCTATAATTGTCCTTGACAAGGTGGTAGTGAGAGTCTGACAACAATGAATCCAGCAGGGATCCAGAATTGCCAAGGCACCAGGCTAAAGGTGGATGAAGGTGGTTTTTGGATCATGGGATTGAGGTTGCAGGACTATGGGATCAGGTGGATGGGAGGCCAGGACTATGGGATGACTCACAATGGATCTCCATTCTTGATGTTTGGTTATAAAGAATCCCTCAAGATGCCATGGGCAAATCCTAGAATATTTGCTAAACAGATATGCAAGGGCATGGGAAAACCATGCATCATCCATTTAATCTTTGTGCTACCTTGAACACATGGTGAATTTGGGGATGATTTGTGGGTTATTAATGAACCTAATGGACTACCCATTGGTGCAACCAAGAATATCGTATTAGTCTCTTCCATTTCCAGTTTAATCAGGGGAGTTCTTTTTGCTGCGAAGAGACTGATGAAAATCACCTGAAGAAGGAGTGGTGCTCCGAAAGCTAGTGTTCTTCCAATTAAACCTGTTGGACCATAACCTGGTGTTGTGTGATTTTTAACTTTGTATACCCCAGTCCAACTTGCCAAATCAAGTTAATTGAAAGCAGTGAAGACAAGCACAAAATTATAGCCACGATGCAGAGACAAGAGTCCTCAGCCTTACTCTGAAGATTTGTTTCTCTTGCTTTTTGTATCCAATATCTTCAGATCCCTTTGGCTGTCTTCTCATCACAAATTTGATTACATTTGATTGGGCTGATTGTTACGACACGGGGTAAACCCTCCTGCTTAATTTAAACCAGCAACACAGAAAAGATTTATCTTGTGCAGTAATCTGTGAAAATTAAAACAAGTAAAACAAGTAAAAATTAACAACTTTATTTCTTAAAGTATAACAGTGAATAATTAACTAACAACTATTTGCAATTCCTTCCTCTAACTTATCTTTTACCTTCTCCTTCTACAATACTCATCCAATAAAAACCCCTGATTAAGATTTACTAAACATTCAAGTTTTCAAAACCTGTTGAATCTTGTATTTGGGTATTCCTATGCCTTCTTTTCTTATTGGGGATTATGCTTCACAGGTCATGGATTGATAAAGGTACCTTTAAGAGAGATATTTTTCAGGCAGTCTCTATATGCTGGTGGCATGGCAATTCTCCAACCAACAGTTCATGTTTTTCCTGTGTTATACCCCCAAAGCATTGGATTATGTCATTGGCTTTTAAGATTGTCAAAATACTAAATTCAAAGGACTAGCCACGTTACCATACATAAAGAACATTTCTGAACTGGCAGCCAGACTACTACGACCACTAGGACTCATAACAGCACACAAACCAACAGCCACTCTCAGACAACATTTTACCAGGACAAAGGACCCGATACCCAGCATGAGCAAAACCAATGTAGTGTACAAAATCCCATGCAAGGACTGCACAGAAACACTACATAGGACAAACAGGAAGACAGCTAACGATCCATATCCATGAACACCAACTAGCCACGAAACGACACGACCAGCTATCCTTAGTAGCCACACACGCAGATGATAAGCAACATGAGTTCGACTGGGACAACACTACTATTATAGGACAAGCCAAACAGAGAACAGCCAGGGAATTCGTAGAGGCATGGCACTCATCCACAGATTCTATAAACAAACACATTGACCTGGACCCAATATACCGGCCACTGCAGCGGACAGCTGGAACTGACAACCGGAAGCGGCAGAGTCAAACCACTATAAATGCTGGAGGAAAGATCACAGAAGTGCTTCACAGGAGGCTCCCAAGCACTGAGGATGTCACCTACACAAGGGACGAAACATCTGCAACCCAAATTCCCAGCTCGGCGAACAGAACCACAACGAGCACCCGAGCTACAAATCTTCTCACAAACTGTGAACTAAATTCTTGATGGGAATTTGGTATTTTTCAGGGTATAATTTAAACTGATTGGCCTAATTCAATCTATTTTTGTCTCCAAGCAACCAGTTACCCTAGCTACCCCAGTAGCTGGACCACATGTTACATTGTATGTTATTCAGAACACTTGGTGTTGTCAGGTAGTTCTGCTAACTTTTAACTCTGTTAAAAGTATAGTACACCCACATCTTCATAACACTAATAAATAGGAGATGTATATGCTTATGATATTGCCAGGAACTTTAGTGGGACTTCATCTTGGCCAAATGGTGCACTGTTCAGTCTAGTCTGGGTATATTTTATTGGTTGCTTCCTGAGCAGAAATATCACTCCAGATTTTCTATAACATTTTAAGAAATATGTAATAATAATATTTCTTGCCTTAGGTGGCATCCTATGACTTTAATCTACCCGTCATTATCAATGGCAGTGTGACACCATCTCCTCCTCCAAGTTCTATACCACCTGATCCTTATGATGAAATATCTATAGGTTCTTCTGAAGTACAATTGCTGAATTCTGCTACTCCATCTCGCAGAGTGCAAGCTACCGGTAAGTTCAGTGGAAAGAGAAAATGCCAATGGAAACTTTTTAAAAAAATAGCTTCCAAGTGTGAATGTCTCTAGATGTCTATACCTTAACGTGAAATTTGAAACTTGTGCTGTTTTGCTTCAAAAGCATAAAGAAATTTCAGTGTCCTTCAAAGGCTATCTTGGGAACCAAACTGGATTACCTTAAGAAGGGATTTGTTATGTTAAAGTGAGTCCATGGATTTACATACAAGCATACAAAAAGATGGGTGAGAAAAATCCATCTGGCCTATCCAGTCCAGTGTGAAAACTAATTATTAAGAAATCAAAACCTTTGCAGTAGTTTTCCTAGAAACTGAAACTAAAACTAAAACTAAATTCAAGGATCTGTAACAACCAGAATCAAATTTGTTTCCTTGTTCCCAGAGCAAGAGATTACATCTGTTTTCCTCAAATTCATGGAAAATAACACTGTGGTTTGAATAAGTAAACTGGCAGCTTATGTACTGTTTCTCTCATGCTTTCCCTTAGATATAGAAACAGCCAGTAAGTGTATTAACAGGCATCTCAAACTTGCTTTTCCCTGTATTTGGCTGTTCCAAATCAAATTCTTTAAAGTTTGGATTGTTAAAAATGTGCCTTATATCAAGAGACCTAATCTCTAAATTGGCTGTATCATAACTATTCTTGCTCCTACTATTGCACTGGAAGCTATAAGTATGCTCAGAATCCCTTCAAAACAGCTCTATAACCCAACTTCCTTGAACCACTTTAGTTACCTCTGATAATCACTAAACCTCTCTGTTCTTGCAGTAAAATCCATACTTACTCTTTCACATGGAAACTTGCCCGCCAACTATTTTATAATCCCATCTATTTTGGATTCCCTTGTATCCTTGCAAGCACACTTCAGATTCATTTATTTTCCAAATTATTACATCAGAGTTCTTGATGGAATTGCATATCTGTTAATACACTATTTTCTTCATTCATTCCTTACTGTTAATATATAAAATTAGATTTTTTTTTACTGTGTGTTTTATGTCTTTTATAAAGTATACTTTATTGATCCTTGACATTGAAACGCCATAACATTCCCTCCTATTAGCTGCCTTGTATTCCCTTGACCTAATTTACCATATCCTTTTCTGTCAATAATGAGACATCCTGTACAGATAACCTCGCTATGGGTTTATTTGTTTTCCATCCTCTGTTGTCCTTCCGAAGGTGGAGATGGGCCTTCTTCCTTGATCCCTGAGGAGAATACAGTTATTTCTATAATGCTATTAGATCAGGCGTTCTCGAAACCTATCCCTGCAATGATGAAGGAACAGCGATGTACATCCAAGTCAGGATAGTGTGTGACTTTGAAAGGAACTTACAGGTGAAAGTATTCTCACACACCTGCTAGTGTCAAGCATTTGAATATTGTTGTAGGTGGGTCTATCCAGGAAAGTATCGAGTATTCCATGACAATGCTGTGTTATGCCATTTGCATCATCAGGAATTGCATTTGTTGCTGCAAAATACTCAGCCTCTGATCTGTTTTAGGTAGCCAAGGTACTTAAGTAACTTGTCCACTTGAATTTTGTTTGTCAGTACTAACCTCTAGAATGTTAATGATGGACATCTTAGTGGTTAATGTCATTAGATGTAAAAGGGAGTTGGTAGGATTTATCGTATGAAATCGTCTTTTCTAGGTACTTCTGTAAACATATGCACATGTGAAAAGGAGCAGGAGTAGGCCATCTATTCCCTAGTCTGTTGCATCATTCTTCGATATTTTGACTGATATGATTGTGGCCTCAGCTCTATATTCTCACCTACACCCAATAACCATTAACTCCCTTGTTAGTCAAGATTGAGTCCACCTCTACCTTAAAAATATTTATATGATTCCACTTGCACCATTATCTGGAGAGTTCCAAAGATTGATGATCTGTGAGAAAGCTATACCGTCTTTACAATACAGAAGAGTTTTTCCCAGACTGGTTCAAAGAAAGATTTTTTGACAAAACATTTCTGAACCACCCTTGATTTCTTCTTAGGAACGTAATCCTGATCTCCAAATCTTTGTGTGTGTGTATGAAGCATTGAATATCCCTTTACACCAATGTAGAATCCCTCTGTAGTTTAAATGTGCTTCTCTGCTATATTACAAACCCGAAAATGACAGTAATTCAATGTAAAAACAAGTATTTCGAGTCATAGAGATATACAGCACAGAAAGAGACCCTTTGGTCCAACTCATTCATGTTGAGCAGATATCCTAAATCAATCCAGTCCCATTTGCCAGCATTTCTTCCAAGTATTGTAACACTGTATCATTCATTGAAAAAAGTAAACTCAACTTAAAGTAAATAGTGTCCATTTCCTTCTACTAATATACTCCATTTTGATCAACTCCAATTTTAAAAGATGTTTTGAATATTTGTACAATTTTAAAATTTATCCCAATTATCTATATCTTAGCTGGTGACTGTTCAGCATTAACTGAGCATCAAATGTGGAATTTTTCTGATCCATACATTTAATATTGTAACAGCCAAGCTTGGAGAAAATACATTGCCTCTCCCTTGTCCTACTACTCCACTGTTTACAAGATATATTTAGATGTTTTACCCAGTTTTCGATATGGCTAATTACAGTATATACTTTTTCTCTATTAGTTGTTACAATAGGTTCTCCAATTCATCACGGTTTCAGCTGGAATACCCCAAGCTGTTAAACTCTTGGGTATGGAGGGATTAACTGGTTCCCCTTCTTTATTCATCCACCCTCTTGGCTGATTTCGACATATAGTTTAAAAAGGTTCCCTTCCTTTGTCAATGCCTTTCTCCCAGACCAAAATGAACACCCATATTATTTTAGAGTTCCAAGTCATCATGTAACATTGTTGAGAGTAAAACAGACATCAACCAGGTTTCTTTATTAACAACAAGATTATCCATTTATTATTACATAGATTAATCTCATATGTTATCTATTGATTATAAACGACTTATTTGACAAGGATGTAAAGCTGATTGACACTGTTTAAAATATGAATACATAAATATTTATTCTTCCTTCTAAATTATCCAACTCACCAATTAAAAGAAAAATAAAGAAACTTCCTCATCAGAGAATATGCTTGAACCCGGGATTTTGAGATGCTGAGAAAATATCTTCTCAGGGACAATAGTTGTTTCAGTTGTTCAGATTTTACATGGGATGCTTGAGAATCTCTGGAAGGTCATAGGCACATAACTTCCAGTAAGTTCAAACAATTAGCTGAATATCTGACCTTATTTGAAGGAAAAGGAGTTATTTTTCCTTTTGAAAATAATTCCCTGTACCTCGCAGCTATCTTGTTCAGCTCCTCCACACTCTCATTGTGGTTGTACTTGGCCTCGCAGTTTGTCATATTCCTGGTCATGGCCTTTTCTTTATGATGATCTTTGGTACCCTGCTAAGTCCCTATGGGTTTACCTTGCGACTCTTAGCAAGCTGTAAAGGATGTGCCCAGCCTTGTATCAATGGAAACACTTTGTCTATTGGACATCAAGTCCAATCTCAGCACTTTCCTTTCTGGCATGAGAAGATCTTGCAGTATTCCCTGCTATGCCTTCTCATCCCTGGATATTTGCCTTCTTTTCACCCTCCCACCTAGTATCTCTCTTTGGTTGGTAAGCATGACAGAGAAAGGGTTTGTGTACAAACTAATAATCATCAGTCATCTCCATTGACTGTTGATTTTTTCTGATTTTCTTTTGTGTTCCCATCAATGGAGGGAGTGAAGGTTTAAATGCTTCCATGAGAAATATTTCCCCAAGGATCTTGTGTGAAGTTTCTACTTTTAATATCCACATCCAGTGATCAAAGTATTTTTTTAACCCTCTCAAATGCTAAGTAAGTTTACTCAGACTACTTCTTAATGATCTGAAACTTCTGCCTGTAAGTCTCCTGAACTAATCCAGAATAGCCTTTTTTTTTCATCTCATAATCTGTTGAAGCTTCTGCAGAAAGCATGGCATAAATGTCATGAACTTTGTCATTCAATGGCTTTGTGAAAGTAGTGTCCAGCTTTATTTTGGTCACCTCAGCTGTTTAGCCATCATTTCAAAAGGAATAGTAACTGCATCCCCATTTATCCAACATTCCAACTTCTTAAATGCTATTTTTCCTTTTATTCTCTGTAGTGCTCTTTCTTTCTCCACAGGTTCAAATGTTTTCATTTTTACTTCTCTTTCCCGTTTATGGGTCCTTTTTAAGATTCCTCTTCTTTTTCCAGCTGCTTCACCTACATCTCAATTCTAACTGATTCAACTGACTTACTATTTGGTTTCCCTTTTTCCATTTCAGATGCCCTACTATTACCTCAATTATACCAGCTTTCTCGTGCTCTTCTTTGAATTGCAACTTCAACTTTGCTGCCAGTGATGTTAGTTTAACTTTGGTTATTTTTTTTAAATCCCTCAAGGAACTTTCTTCCTTTCCAGAAAGGCTGGAGCAACTTAAAGAATGGTTTAACAAGCTTCACAAGTAATCTTGCATTATAATAAATCCACTTTGAATTGCACATTACAGAGTTTGGTTATGCTGTATGAACCCCAATTTTATGTAGCAACTGAGGTTGCATGCTTTTTGTCTCTCTCTTTCTCTTTCTTATCCCACTCCTGTATTGGTCACAACATATTCTTAAATGTTTTGCCGAGATATCAACTTTGCTAATTATTTTGTTTATTTACATCAAGTTCAGAGTGAAAAGGTCCATCAATCAAATTTCTTTAATTAAAAACAAAATTATTAATTTATTGTTTCAACTCGATATAGTCAATGAATATACAAAGCTAATTAACACACTTTTGAAATAGGAAAGTACAAATATTTACACTTCTAAACAACCCAACATGCACATGTATGCACACACGCATACACACACCAGTTAAAGGAAGAGGAATTAAACTTTCTCACAGATTAACTTTGAAAAAAATCATTGGCCAAACGATTATTCATTTTCAGGAATAAAATATGAAATGTGCATATAATTTTCAGTCTGGAGTTCTTGCACATGTAGACAGATGTCACGAGACACAGGTGTTTACCTTAGATTATGCATTTGTCCTTGGAATCCCTTTACCCACAATACTATCAGGAGATATCAAGAGGAAGTCTTCTTGATTCTCCTCAGGTGAATGGCTGTTTCAGTTTGCAACTCCCTCAGAGAACTTTGCATATCTCAGAAAGGTGGCAAAGGCTGAGCTGTGGGCATTTTGTCATTATAAACACCTCAGCTGAACTTCAAACAGTTTTGAAATAACACTATTAACTTAGCTGTTTGCTAATATCATGTGATTTCCAACAAGTTTATTTTTAAAATGTGTGCTAAGAGGGAGCCTTTAAAAAAATAAATCAGGTCCGTGTACTTCCTCAGTATTTAAAATGAATTAATTTTCACAATCTATTAAATATGAATAATCAAAAATATTAAGAATGGAAATGTTTTTGCAACAATGTTTAATTGATTCATTAAGGATTGTTATTTATTTAGCTATTTTCTACTTTTTCATATGCAGAATTTACTTACATATACACTTGCTTTTGCATTTGTTAAACTGCTAAATTGGTTTTCTTTCTTGCCTCTAAAACGGATGATCAATTAGCACATTGAACTTTTATCTTTCAGTACTTTATCCACCACTTGAACTCTCAGATACCAAGTTGGAATTCTCACTTCTGCCAGGATACAATGATATGGGTGCTATTGTAGCTGATCCATTTGTAAAAGTACAGTATATCATGATTACTATGAACATTTTCTTGTTTTATTTTGCTTTCATAACCATGAAGTGGCATCATGAAGATAATTTTCTTTTGTAATTTGTTTTAGAAAGTTGAGATACACAACACTTCCTCCAAAGAAATAAAGTGGTTGTTTGATTTGGACAGTCAACAAAATTCTACCCTTGAAGATGGCACTTTTAGAATCTTTAATTACTGTGGAAATATTAAACCAGGTGAAAGGCATTGCATTACAATAGGCTTTTGCACACGTAAGTTTTTACAGTAAAATTCATTTAAAAATTTTCTGTAGTATCTATCAACAAGATATATTTGGACGTTAACTGGTGCTGACGGGTCAATTCTCTTGCACAATTACCTGATACAATTTCAAAACCTGTTGGACTATAACCTGGTGTTGTGTGTTTTTAACTTTGTACACCCCAGTTCAACACCGACATCTCCAAATCACAATTTCAAAAATAGTTGTTTCAGTAAATTTTCATTGAATATGAATTCATCCATTTGATCGCTTTTATTTATCTTGAGGAAAACTTTATATTTTGCATTTAAATAGTTGTTTTGCAGTCCTTGTAGTTGGCGAGACAGCTGGTTTGCAATGCAGAGTGATGCCAACAGCATGTGTTCAATTCCCACTCTGGCTCAGGAGAATATGAAGGATCCCAGTTTCTTGACTTCACCCTCACCTGAAGTGCGATAATGCTCAGATTAAAATCATAACCAGTCACCTCTCTCTAATGAGAGAGTAGTCCTATGGTCCTTTGGGACTATGGTGAATTTATTGATCTAGTGGTATGAAGTTTGCTGCTTTAAGACAAACTGTAAACAGTTAAGTGCTCACAAAAAATACCACCTGGTGGAGAAGAGGACTTACCATCATGACAATTTCAAAATTCTACCATATCCAATATTAAATGACAAAGAAAATACTGACTGACTGACGAAGAATTGAATGTCTTTCAATATTGTAGCATCTTTCGTCATTTTCAGTACACTGTATAAACAATATACCTGCAATATATCACAAATTGTGGTATCAGGTATTGTCTATAAGTTTAATATTCCATATTCCATATTCCACTTCCATATTCCATCAGGAATATGTTACTGAAAATATTTTACACATATCAATCCCCTCCTATCTGTTTTAATTCAGCAAGAATGCTTTTACTTTTGTTTTAGTTTTCATAATTTAGAGCCATAAATTCTAGAACACCTTTTGTTAGTCTCTGAACTTTCTCCATGTGGAACTGATGACTTGAATATAGGGGCATGAGATTGTGCTCCATAATTCTGCTGTAAACTATGGAAGCCCTGAAGTACAAAATGCTGTGCACTATACTTCTAGTCAGGACTAGTGTAGCCTGCAGTGTGTCCTATACAAGCATGGTATGAGCACCAGGAGCATTTAATGCCTGCAGAATTGTGACATCAATCAACCATTTCAGTTGATTTGACATGTCTTTGAAACTTGTGCTGCATGTGTCCACTGAATTTTATTCAGTCTCAGCTCAACATGCTTTTAGCTGCAAAAGGAATTCACCCACAGACCTCAATGTTTGGTTGAATTATTTTTTTGACTCCTGATGTTGAAATGCTTATGAAGGAATTATGGAATATTTTGAAGGTGTTACATTAACTGGACTTGTTGCTGCATCCATACAGGGAGGGCAGGAAATTTGTTAACGTTCATGGGAAGGCAAAAATAGCCATTATTGCTGTTCATGTCTCAGTCTGCAACATGACAGACAAATGATACAGAAACTGCATATAGGCAAAGCTGGACATGAGAGAGGCTTCTCTACAAAAGGCCTTACTCACTGAGGGTTTTCAGGGTCTGCTGCTCCCAGCTTCACCCCATTTAAGAATTTGAGGACCTGAGATTCAGTAAGGTGGTAGTCACAAAGCTGCTGTCTCCTTCAACAGCATCTGTAGTCTCACACTAGGGTAATGTTCTGAAGGTATGGGTTCACATCTCACCATTGCAGCTCATGGAACTTAAATTTAATTCATAAATTTGGAAAATAAAGCTATTCCCAGTAAGAGTGGCTATGACAATTGCCATTGAATGTTATTAAGACTACTTGGTTCAGTAGTTTCTTTTTAGGGAAATAAATCTGCCATCCTTATCTAATGAGAGTCCTCACCCTCAATAACTTTTCCTTTAACTCCTCCCATTTCCTCTAATACAAGGGGGTGGCCATGGGTACCCAGGTGGGCCCCAGCTACATTTGCCTCTTTATCAGCTATATTGAATAGTCTCTCTTCAGCACTTACATAGGCACTGTGCCCCAACTCTTCCGCTGTTACATTGTTGACTGCATTGGTGCAGCGTCCTGCACCCAGGCTGAAATGGAGCAGTTCATCAACTTCGCCCACAACTTCTATCCCGCCCTCAAATTCACTTGGTCCATCTCTGACACCTCCCTCCTCTTTCTTGACCTCACCACTTCCATCTCCAGACGGATGTCTACTAAAAACCTACAGACTCCCATAACTACCTGGACTATACCTCCTCCCACCCAGTATCCTGCAAGAACTCCATCCCATTCTCCCAATTCCTCTGCCTCCGCCGCATCTACTTGGATGGGGAGACATTCCACTCCCAAGCATCCAAGATGTCCACCTATTTTGAACAACATGCTTTTCCTCCCCCTGTCACCCAAACAGCCCTACGCTGCACCACCTCCATTCCCTGTTCCACTGATCGAACACCCCACAAACTCAATAAGGAAAGAGTCCCCCTTCTCCTTCCCATCACCCCACCAGTCTCCACATCCAACACATCATCCTCAAACACTTCTACCTCCAAGAACCTCTTCTCCTCCCTACCCCTCTCAGCCCATCCCTTCCAACCTAGTTTACTGCATCAGGTACTCCTGATGTGGTCTTCTATATATCGGGGAGACTGAATGTAAACTTAGGGAATGGCTTATTGAGAATCACAGCTGGGTCCACAGGGGCCGATTGGACATCTCAGTAACTGCCCATTTCAATTCCTCCAACCACTCCCTTTTCGACATGACCATCCTTGACCTCCTCCATTGCCAAAACAACCACAGCGTCTATTGGAGGAACAACACCTTACCTTCTGCCTGAGCACTCTACAGCCCAGAGGATTCAACATTGAGTTCTCCAATTTCAAATAACCTCCCTCCCCATCCCCCTACTCCCTTCCCAGACCCTCCCCCTTCTGCCACTGCTCCCTGCCACCAACCAGATTCATTCCTCCCATTGACCCTCAACCAGGTCATACCCTCTACCTGTCTTCAACTATCCTTACTTCACCACCCTGCCCCCACCTCCCCCTTTATCTGCAGGTCCCCCACACCCACCCCCAGTCCTGGCTTGCTGTGTTCTTCCAGCCTCCTGCCTGTTTACTTTGGATTCCAGCATCTACAGTTTTTTTAAAAATCTCCAATACTTATCTAATCTGGCCTAAACAGGACTTATAGTTATTTCTGAAATGGCCAGCAATTCACTCAGTTATGAATAGGCAACAATTCGACACTCCATGACAGAAGCAAAACAACTAACAGCTGTGCTGGAGAAGCACAACAGTTCAGGCAGCATCCGAGGAGCAGGAAAATCAACATTTCGGGCAAAAGGTGTCCAGTCTCCCCAATGTAGAGGAGACCATCAAAGTTTTATCTGCACACCCACCATTATAATTTATTGTATCCGTTGCTCCCGATGCGGTCTCCTCTACATTGGGGAGACTGGAAGCCTCCTAGCAGAGCACTTTAGGGAACATCTCTGGGACACCCGCACCAATCAACCAAACCGCCCTGTGGCCCAACATTTCAACTCCCCCTCCCACTCTGCCGAGGACATGGAGGTCCTGGGCCTCCTTCACCGCCGCTCCCTCACTACCCGACGCCTAGAGGACGAATGCCTTATCTTCCGCCTCGGAACACTTCAACCCCAGGGCATCAATGTGGACTTCAGCAGTTTCCTCATTTCCCCTTCCCCCACCTCGCCCCAGTTCCAAACTTCCAGCTCAGCACTATCCCCATCACTTGTCCTACCTGCCTATCTTCCTTTCCACCTATTCACTCCACCCTCCTCTCTGACCTATCACCTTCATCCCACCCCCATTCACCCATTGCACTCTTTGCTACCTTCCCCCATTCTCCTCTCATTTATCTCTCCACCCTTCAGGCACTCTGCCTGTATTCCTGATGAAGGGCTTTTGCCCGAAACGTTGATTTTCCTGCTCCTCAGATGCTGCCTGAACTGCTGTGCTTTTCCAGCACCACTCTAATCCAGAATCTTGTTTCCAGCATCTGCAGTCATTGTTTTTACCTAGCTGTGCTGGAGAGTTCACTGAAATTCTTTTGAATGAGGTAAACAAATTAAAGTAATCCAAGTAGATTATAGCTACTGAATGACCTTCATTTATTTACCTCATTCAGAAGAATTTCAATGAAAATTGACATAATCACTCTTATTGGGAATAGGCCTTATATTCCAAATTTATTAATTGCGTATAGGTTTCATGAGCTGCACTGGTGAGATTTTAACCCATATTCCCAGAACCATTTGTGTAATACACTAGGTTATTCATCTAGTGACATTGCCACTATGCTACCATCACTCCCTACAGCTAAATTGAATTTAACTTTCACTCTGTAATCACCTGATATTTTGAATAAATTTTAAAGTTTGCTAATCGCTCTGTGGAGAGTGATGTTAAGAGTGGGGTGGTTGGGCGTTGTACTTTAAGGACCCACAAATATTTGTACATTATTTCTGTGCTTGTCTACTTTTCAGAGTGCCCAGGCAAATACAGATGTGAAATACCTATGTTTATTAATGAGGACAGAATTAGCCCATATCGAGTAATTACTTTGATTGGTGTTATACACATCCCAAAATTGTTCATCGATCCCCCCTTTGTGATCTTGAACCCAGTTCCTCTGGGCACGGAGATATCAGCAACAGTCCAAATTACTTGTTTGGACTATCTAAGGTTGGATTTAAATTTATATTCCTTTTATTTGTTCAGCTTTGAGCATGAATCTAAGCATGATTTGTGTTATTATTTTACCATTGAGTTCATCAGATGACAAAGGAACTATTAGAAAAGAAACTTAAGATAAAGAGAAAATCTGAGAGCACCTGAGATTTGAAATAAATATTTCAATATTTAAAAGAGATATAATTAACGTTTTGCATGCACGCAGTTATCATGTTTACCGTGGTTTGTTCTTTGGAAATTTTTAGGATCTGTTTTATATATGGGACTCATTGTTTGTATGGTGAAATATTTCAGGGTGACCAGGAATAAATAGGTGATTATAATATAATTTGGCAGTCCCTCACGTGACATTTGTAACCACCTTTTACAGATTCTGATGCTATTGCTTACTTCTAACAATTCATAATTGATCTTCAAAATCTGGTGATGCCTTAACATTTTGCAAATAAACCAAATTTTGTGTGTCATAATTTTGAGTTATGATTTTTTTTGGTAACATTTGATTATAGATAAAATCTATAAACTCATGTCACAATTTCAACACATTTGTTGGTAATCAGTTAAATCATGCAAAACATTTTTTTAGAAATGAAAATTCTGCAATTCAACCCTCTTATGCCTGAAAAATTACATGTTTTCATAAAAGCATTGTATTTTCGTAACTTTAATTGTTACATTTTTGGGGAAGGAGCTCGGTTGTTTAATATCTTGATTCATTTATTTACTTGCAAAATGTAGCCCGTGCCATGGATCTGTGATTAGACTTCTCCAGTTTGATTAATCTGTTAGTGGCAGATAAAGTAAAATTAACTTGGCACTTTTTTTTCAAAAGGAAAGTCATGTATATATAAAAAAGCTACTTGTTATACCTACTTGTATTCTTCAGATTTCAAGCACTTCAACTGTTGTAGAACAGATGCAGCCAAACAGAAGCAGAAGAAGGGAAATAGATTGTAGTGTTGCGAACAGTATTGTTTGCTCTTCCTCTCTTTCCATAGCTGACTAACACAGATCTGCCTCTTCTTCCACTTCACCTCATCTTTAGGTTCTATCTTTTGTCCTTTATCTTCCACCATTAACTCACCTGTGTTTCCAACTAAATTACCAACTGACATGCAAAGCTTTTCAGGGACAGTGCAATTATACCAAACAGTGAGGGAAAGGTAGGGAGAGAGGGAAGGGACTAAATCAAAATGGAATTTGAGGGGGAAACAAGGCACTTCACCCATTACGGTGCCCACTCTTCTTCCAACTCAAATTAATTTCCCCCCACTCCACGGAGTTCTCAAAATCTGGGAACCCCACTCAAGATCAGCCAAAATTCACAATCAATCCCCAGTCTTCCTAAACCGAACACTGTCCTTAGGCAAATTGTCTTTCTTCATCCGTCCTCTGATTTAATCCCCGCGGTAATTCCTTTCTTTGAAGAACTTGATTGCTTGTTTTGTATCTTCTTTCTTGGTTTGGAACTATATTCTTGACACAGAGGCAGGAAACAGGAGCTGTTTCCTTTAGTCAGAAATCAGTGGAAAACCGACTAAAGTTAAGATTTTTGAAGGGGTGATCCCTTAATTGATGTGGGAATGCATTTCTTGCCCATTAGCGTCAGTGGAACTGGAAAAGCAGTGGATAACATGCATGTGGGACTCATTTAGACCCCCCAGAACAGCCTTCACTGAGGCTGCTCATCCTGATGGATGTTCTGTGGTTTATGCTTAAGCCTTCCGCAGAACCAGAGGGAAGTAAGATGTCGGAGTGGAGCAGAAGATGTGGGTTCCAGGGCAGGATAGCCAAATGCTTCATCCTGCCAATCTAGATCTCACACTGAGGGAGAGAAGAGCAGGAGGAGGTGTGCTGCAGAGTTGTGTCCTCCTGGGCTTAAGTTTCGCCTGCTCCAAAGATGTGTAATGACATCTCTCAACAGATTGATTAGAAAACATCTACGCTGTTCATTATTGTCAGGGCTGGCATTAATGCCTCCGTATCCAACTCATTTATACAAATGACAAAAAGCACTGATTCTTATGGTACACCACTGGTCACAGGCTGCCAGTCTGAAAAGCAACCCTTCCCCAGCACCCTCTGTCTTCTACCTTCCAGCTAGTTCTGTACTCAAATAGTTAGTTCTCTCTGTATTCCATGAGATCTAACCTTGCTAACCAGTCTACAATGAAGAACCTTGTCAAACGCCTTACTGAAGTCCATATAGATCACGTCCACAACACTGCCTTCATCAATCCTCTTTGTTACCTCTTCAAGAAACTCAATCAAGTTTGTGAGACATGATTTCCCGTGCACAAACCCATGCTGACTATTCCTAATCAGTCCTTGCCTTTCCACATATATGTAAATCCCTTCCCTCAGGATTCCCTCCAACCACTTGCCCAACACCGATGCCAGGCTCAATTGTCTATAGTTCCCTGACTTTTCCTTACCATCTTTCTTAAATAGTGGCACCACGTTAACCAACCTCCAGTCTTCCGGCACCTCACCTATGACTATTGATGATATAAATATCTCTTGATTGCAGGGGGCCCAGCAATCACTTCCCTGGCTTCTTATAGAGTTCTAGCATACACCTGATCAGACCCTGGGGATTCAGCCCCCTTTATGCATTTTCTTTTAGATTAGATTACTTACAGTGTGGAAACAGGCCCTTCGGCCCAACAAGTCCACACTGACCAGCCGAAGCGCAACCCATTCCCCAACATTTACCCCTTCACCTAACACTGTGGGCAACTTAGCATGGCCAATTCACCTAACCTGCACATTTTTGGACTGTGGGAGGAAACTGGAGCACCCGGAGGAAACCCATGCAGACACGGGGAGAATGTGCAAACTCCACACAGTCAGTCGCCTGAGGCGTGAATTGAACCTGGGTCTCTGGCGCTGTGAGGTAGCAGTGCTAACCACTGTGCCACTGTCCCACACCTCCTTCTCAGTAATATGGACGTATTTCAAGATGCCACTATCTATTTCTCCACATTGTATATCCTCCATGTCCTTCTCCATAGTAAACACTGATGCAACATGCTCATTTTGTATCTCCCCATCTCCTGCGGTTCCACACATAGGCTGTCTTATTGATCTTTGAGGGGCCCAATTCTATCCCTTGTTACCCTTAATGTTTTTATAGAATACCCTTGGTTCTCCTTAACCCTATTTGCCAAAGCTATCTTACGTCCCCTTTTGGTATATCTGATTCCCTCTTAAGTATACTCATATAGGAATATACCATCTCTGGATTCTTGTTATCTCATTTCTAAAGCTTCCCAATTTCCAGCCGTCACTTTACCTGTGAACATTTGCCCCCAATCAACTTTTGAAAGTCCTTGCCTCATACCATCAAAATTGGCCTTTCTCCAATTTAGAACTTGAACTTTTAGATCCCGTCCCTCCTTTTCCATCACTATTTTAAAACTAATAGAATTATAGTCGCTGTCCCCAAAGTGCTCCCCACTGACACCTCAGTCACCTGCCCTGCCTTATTTCCCAAGAGTAGGTCAATGTTTGCACCTTCTCTAGTAGGTGCATCCACATACTGAATCAGAAAATTTTCTAGTACACAATTGACAAATTTCTCTCCATCTAAACCCTTAATACAATGTCAGTCCCAGTCTATATTTGTAAAGTTAAAAACCCCTACCATAACTACCCTATTATCCTTACAGATTGCTCAGATCGCCTTACAAATTTGTTTCTCAATTTCCTGTTGATTATTGGGTGGTCTATAATAAAATCACAAAATAGTGATCATCTCTTTTATATTTCTCAGTTCTACCCAAATAACTTTTCTGAACCTTTTTCCACAAATATCCTTAAGTATTGCTGTAATGAATTGAATTTATTGTCTCATATACCGAGGCACACTGAAAAGCTTTGTCTTGCGAGCAATATAGGCAGATCACACAGTTAAGTAGCATAGATAAGTAAATAATAAGTAAACAGCGGCATAAACAAAAACACAGGTACAGGCGAATGTTAAGAGTTTATGAGTCCATTCAGTATTCTAACAACAGTAGGGTAGAAACTGTTTCGAAACCAGCTGGTGCGTGTGTTCAGGCTTCTGTACCTTCACCCCGATGGTAGAGTTGTAGAAAAACATTGCCAGGGTGGGATGGATCTTTGAGAATGCTGGCAGCCTTTCCTTGACAGCAGGCCCTGTAGATGGATTCTATAGATGGGAGGTCGGCCTTTGTGATTGTCCAGGCTGAGTTCACCACTCTATGTAACCATCTCCGATCTTGAATGGTACAGTTGCCATACCAGGTAGTGATATATTCAGGCACAATGCTCTCAATGGCACACCTATAAAAGTTGGCAAGGGTATTTGCCGCCATGCCACATTTCCTCAGCTGCCTGAGGAAGAAGAGACGTTGTTAGGCCTTTGTAACCAACGTGTCCAAACGAAGAATCCAAGAAAGCTTGTTATGGATGACCATTCCTAGGAACAATACACTAAAACTTGCCTGGAAATAGGAAATGAATGCCGTCTGACAGAGCGCCACCCGCAAACAGCTGTACTTCCTGCATGAATGCCTAAGAAAACAGATACCACCTCAATGTCTTCAATACAAGCCTCCCCTTAACACCCCACTAGCCAAAAGGGTAGCAGAGCAAAATGGCTGCAGAATGCTTAGAGAAATGATTAATGATACCCACAACAGACTCCGTAAATACAACCGGGAAATTTTGCACCAAACATCTTTACTCACTCATGCAACAGACCATGAATGGACAGACACAATACAACAAGCCATAGGTATCAGACCGCGAAAAATACAGAAAATGAAAAAACTAGACCTGCATAAAAAAAAAGACAAACTTACAAAATGTAACAACGCTGACAACACAGAAGCATGGATAAAAAACTTATCTGACAGACCCTTAACAGACACTGTAAAAGCCGTCTTAGTAAGAGCATTAATTTACAAATTCCAGGATGCGGACAAGAAAGATTTCTTCGCAGCATTAGAAACAACACTGAAAGACAACCAACTTACAGAAGAAACCCAGCAAACCATCAGACAGACAGACGCACCAACATTAAGCAGGGAAAAGGAAGGAAACACACTCAATACACAAGAAGGGAAAGCACTAAAAAGATAAAAAAAAACCCACAGTTATCCTACCTGTGGACAAAGGATGCTTAACATTCATTTTAAATCAAAGAGACTACATTGAAAAAGCAAACCCACTACTTGCAGATACCAACACTTACCAACAAGTGTCGATAGATCCGACCCCACAATTAGAGAACCGAATCAGAGCCCTACTCAAAAAACTTAAGAAATCTGGAGATATAAATAAGACCGACTTCCAAAAGTGAAACCAGATGGATCCAACACACCATGCTTTTGCGGATTACCCAAAATTCACAAACGAGGAGCCCCCTCTCAGACCCATAGTCTCGCTACCTGGAACACCAATTTACAGATTGGCCAAGGAGCTACACCAAAGACTAAAACACTTAGCAGAAAACTCACGCCACTCCATCCACTCCACCCAAGAATTCCTGAAGACCATTAAAGACACCAAGATAGAAGATGATGAAATAATGGTCTCCTTTGATGTAACAGCCCTGTTTACATCAATCAACATCAACCTGGCCAAGGAAACACTTACTACAGTATTAGAAGACTCAAAGACACATACACCAAACACCACCAACTTCATCAGCAAGGACAGTATCGTCAAGCTAGTGGACCTATGCCGTATCACCCACTTCACCTTCAACAACAAACTCTACAGTCAAACCAACAGAACACACATGGGATCTCCGATATCAGGGTTCTTAGCAGAGACAGTAATGCAGAGACTCGAACAAACAGCTCTGCCAACCGTCGAACCCAAACTCTGGATCTGCTATGTGGATGACACCTTTGTCATCACTAAACGAAACAAGTTAGAGGAAACCTTCAAGACCACCAACAATACCCTTACTGGCATAAAATTCACTAAAGAGGAGGAAAACAACAACAAACTGCCATTCCTAGATGTCACAGTAGAGTGAACAGCCAATGGGGAACTTTAAACCATTGTCCACAGGAAAACAACATATACGGACCAAATATTGAACTACAGAAGCAATCATTCCAACATTCACAAACGAAGCTGCATCAAAACATTATTTCAACAAACCAACACACACTGCAGCACTTCGAAGAGCAGAAGAAAATTACCTCTAGAGCGTATTCAAAAGGAATGGGTACCCAGTGAACACAGTCTGCCAATTTCTCATCAATAAACCCAAACGTGCAGACAAAACACATTAAGAAACCCTAGCCACTCTGCCCTACATTAAAGACATCTTGGAAATGATTGCCAGACTACTCAGACCCCTGGGCATCATGGTAGCCCACAAACCCACCAACACACTAAAACAGCAGCTAATGAACTTGAAAGACCCTATACAGACAACAAGCAAAACTAATGCCATTTACAAAATACCATGCAAGAATTGTAACAAACACTACACTGGACAAACAGGCAGAAAACTAGCCACCAGGATACATGAACATCAACTAGCCACAAAACTACATGACCCTCTCTCACTAGTATCCTTTCATACAGACAAGGAAGGACACCACTTTGACTAACACAACACATCCATCCTCAGACAAGCCAAAGAGAGACACACACGAGAATTCCTAGAAGCATGGCATTTCAACCATAACTCTATCAACAAATACATTGACTTGGACCCCATTTACCACCCCCTGAGAAAAAGAACAGGAAATGATGTCACCATAGCAAATGACATCACCAGCCCAAGGAAACCCAAACATATAAATAGAAAGCAGGAAACACCAGCAGTCCTTCGTCTGGAGGCTCACTGAAGATATAACCTGGTATTGTGATGAAACGTCAGCGAGCAAACCTACATCCACTTTCTATACTCATTCCACCTCTGTGCTATTAATGTGTTGGGGCATAAATAACATCCCGCCAAAAGTCAATAGTGAGTTCTTTGGTTTTTCCGGCATTGAGAGCTAGGTTGTTCTCAGTGCACCATTTTTCTAGGTCTTCCATCTCCTATCTGGAGTCTGTTTCGCTGTCATCTGAGATTCGATGGTGGTGTCATTGGCAAACTTGTAAATGGCATTAGTCTGGTGTTTGGTGATGCAGTCATGGGTATGCAGTGAATACAGTAGGAGGCGGAGTACACACCCCTGGGGGCTCCAATGTTGAGTGTTAGTGAGGATGAAATATTGTCCCCAGTCTTCACTGATTGTGGCTTGTGTGTCAGGAAACTGAGAGTGGGGCTTAATCCAAGATCACTAAGTTTAGTAATCAATCTCGAGGGGACAATAGTGTTGAACTGTAGTCAATGAGTAGGGATTGTTCTTGGTGTCAAGATGTTTTAGGGAGGAGTGAAGGGCAAGTGATATGGCATCTGATGTGGATCTGTTGGTCCGATACGCAAATTGGAGTGGGTCAAGACTAGTGGGGAGGCTGGAGTTGATTAATGCCTTGACCAGCCTTTCAAAGCACTTCATGACCACCGAAGTTAGGGCCACTGGGCTGTAGTCATTGAGACATGCTGCATGAGCCTTCTTAGGCACAGGGATCATGTTGGCCCTCTTGAAACATGCAGGGACGTTGGCCTACTGCAGGGAGAGGTTGAAGATGTCCAAGAAGACCTCTACCAGTTGATCTGTGCATGCTCTGAGTGCATGGCCTGCTACTCCGTCTGGTCCCATTGCTTTCCTTGGATTCACATGAAGTAAAACTGATCTGACGTCTGATGCAGTGACTGTTGGGATAGGTTTGTCAGGACTTGTCGGAATAGGCGTTACCTCTCCGCCAAACTTCTGTTCAAAGTGAGCATAAAAAGCCTTGAGATGATCTGGGAGGGATGTGTCATCATCTGCTGTCTTTCACTGACTCTTTTCAGAACCTGTGATGTCATTCAGTCCTTGCCATAGTCACTGGGTGTCTGTCTGGGTCTCTAGTTTGGTTCAGTATTGGTCCTTGGTTGTCTTAATGGCTCTGTGAAAGTTATATTTGGATTCCTTATATTTGAGTGGGTCTCCTGATCTGAAGGCCTCACGCTTGATTTTAGCAGATTCTCTATGTCCTGATTAACCCAGGGTTTCCTGTTGGGGAACATCCAGATTGACTTCCTTGGTACACAGTCCTTCACACCAAGTCCCTTAGAGAGTCCCCTATTGCAATTGATTGCTTTGAACCTGATGGGCCTGCTTGTTACATTGGAGCATTTCTTGGTACCAGAAACGCGGCCGTTTGTGCTATATTCCCCTTAGAGTCCACTACCCCCACATTTTCCAAAACATCATACTTGTTGAGATGGGGATAGCCACAGGGGACTCCTGCCCTACCTGCCTCCCTCTCCTACCTTTCCTGGAGGTAACCCATCTACATGACTGTATCTGCAGCTTTTCTCCCTTTCAATGATGGCTGTACATCACACCCGCTAGGTCCTGTAAATTCCTATTGTCTCAACTGCCGCTCCAACCGATCCATGTGGTCTAATAGGATTCACAATCTAACACATTGCAGACGTAATCATCAGTAACATAGAAACTCTCCCTAATCTCCCACATTGGACAAGAAGAGCATGTCACTCTACCCAAGGCCATCTTTGCTCTTTAACTTTCTACACACCCAGAAAATAGAACTTACTGCTCTAAAAAAAAACACTGCTCCAGTTATACTTTTAAAATTTAGTCAAGAGACAGATCTCAATAAAACATGTAATCAAAAAAGAACTCAGTCTACTCACTATTGCCGATTTACAGCGAGGTTACACCTAAAAACTATGCACTTATCTTCTCCTATGCTGTGAGCTTTCACACACAGGTTCCTCCAAGATCAGCTATGATTTTGCTGTTTGTTAATTTTTTCTCGATACACTCCGATGTCCAGAGATACTTGAAGTCAAACAGCAAAGGCAGTAACTGTGCAGATTCCCATCTGTGTCAGACAGCAATGTTGGCTTCTTTCTCTGACCATGTGCTTGCTGCCTTTGTGTGTCTTCCTCCTTTTTAAAGTGCCATTGTTTTGATCTTTGGTGTGAGTACAATTTGAGTGTAACTGCACAATTAAGATCATGGGAAAAATTTCTGTTTATGATACCTGCCTTTTATTTCAACATTTTATTTACTGCCAGTTTTAAAATGGCAAAGATATAAAATCATGATAGGTGAAGGATATACTCATTTTTCCAGAATAAAGGACAGAGTGATCACTAAAACACTAGCGAAAATCTAGACTATCTGGAACAAATACAGATGTTTGATTTGCTATGTCTGCATAAACCACTGGTTCTAATATTATGCTGTCTGTAGTGTAATGCCCTAATTGTTTTAAAACAACCTTTCCCCGATTTAGCATTTCTTACAGGTAGGTTTGCATTATTAAACACTCAGAGTTCATTGAAATCATAAGCCTTTGGTTGTTTTGATTTGTATATTTACTGTTCAATGTTTTATTTTCTAATATTTTACTTTAAGTTCCAGTAAAATGTGCTGTTACAATGCTTGTGAAAAATGTGTGAAATATAAGGTTGAACATTTATAATGTTTGCCCTGCCTCGATTATGCCTGAAAATTGTGATGTCAGATTTAGATTTTAATAAGTGAACTTCTCATGTGCAATGTCATAGGAGTGGCCTACTTTCTTAAACGTGGGTCCAAAAGTTTGATAATGGCACTCCTTTATTCAGATGCAAAATGTCTGTCTCGGTATTCAATATGGGTGCTTGCTCATTTCATTTGTAAGTATGGCACCTGCGATATTGTTAACAGAAGAAAGTGACTCATGCCTGAGGCTGACATATGAATAGGGGCCTCAATGCCTGTTTGAGAGCTATATTTTATATGTTTTCAGTTGAATAGCTTTTAAGTGGCTGCTACAGGCCACCACCAAATACATGAGTTTAAGAATTTGAATGTTAATCAGTGAAGTGCAGAATTCCTTCACATGACTCCAGTGTGATTTTAATCAGTTCCTCCCTCCCAATTACTTTCCCCACCACAAAAATTCTCCTCTCCTTCTCAGTCACTTCGCCATCCTTTCCCACGCAGTTCCATCTCACACCATTCTTCACCTGACATCAATGCTTTATGCTCCTTCTTGATCACTTCCTCCAATAAGCTACCTGAGTGTTATTTTTGACAAACTTTACAACAGTTGTTTTTTAAAAAAAAAGTCACAATTCCTGTCTCAGAGATCAGCATCTGAAGCTTTATGCTTTACCTTGATTCTTTGAATTTTATGGCTAGATTATCTTAACAGCAACTGCTATCTCTCACCCCAATGCAGTATTTCATTGAAATTGATTTTGATCTCACAAAAGCAAGTAATCTGCTATTTGTTGGAACATTGAATAACTTTGTTGAAGTGAGTGGAGAATATGCCCAGTAAGCATGTCTATGCATTTTCAATATCATTGGATGTCCCAAAACACTTTACAACCAGTTACGTGCTTTTAAACTCAGATTAGCATTATATTTATTGTTTGTTCAAGTTCTGTTCAGCTGTAATTTAACTTGTGTACTGTAATAATTTATTCTGAAATGTTAAAGAACTTATGAGTGATGTCTTAAAGGGGAATTATCATTTCTTGTCTGTATTATAATTTACTGTTGCAAAATTTAATGAAAAAATTATTTGGTTTCAGTGATTGTATACTCCAAGCTGAAGTTCCAGAAACAGAAACCGAAGAGGGGAATTGGATTAAGCCTTTTACTTGTCAGTTTCCTGAAGGCTCAACTTTGCCATTTAGGAGTGAAACCATCAGGAGCATAACATGCTGCATTATCTTCTGTTCATTCTGTCCAATTTCAGTATCAGCAAATGTTACATTAATTGATCAGGACAGGAGCAGGTAAAAAATATCAGTACACGGAAGTGCATGCATATTATAGAGTTGTTGGATTTTAATGCATATAAATAAATTGATAAAAAGAAATATGTGCCAGCAACTGAAATAGTAGTAAACCACATCCTTTACTTGACAAAATACCAATTTCTAGAGAGCCAATTTGGTTGACTATGTTAAGTTATTACTGGATTAGTGGTGCTGGAAGAGCACAGCAGTTCAGGCAGCATCCAACGAGCAGCGAAATCGACGTTTCGGGCAAAAGCCCTTCATCAGGAAGGGCTTTTGCCCGAAACGTCGATTTCGCTGCTCGTTGGATGCTGCCTGAACTGCTGTGCTCTTCCAGCACCACTAATCCAGTATTTGGTTTTCAGCATCTGCAGTCATTGTTTTTACCTATGTTAAGTTATTATCCAATGATCATTTTTATGGACCCTGAAGTGTTCAGTGATGATAATAATAGTTGAATAGACTTCTTCAAAGAAGTCTATTCATATGAAAACAGATCCAATGTCAACGTTGGGATAATAAACCTTCATTTGGTAATGTATGATTTTTTTGAATGGATGCATCCAGGATTTGGCCAAACTACATTCTTTCATTGCTGGCGCCTAACGCTGCTGTCCTTTAGAATTCCCCGAGATCTGTGCAGATCTGGACTGGATATGCTTGACTTCTTTGCAAATACTGTGAAGAATAAATAATTTGAATGTTCCTGTAATGATTAGAACTAGGTTGATCTTGTTGACTATAAGATCCTTGCTTGGGGTTATTTACCTGGGCCATTCAGGAAGCCCAGGCTGACCAATATAAACAGGGGATTTAGAATCTCCTCAGTTCAGGGCACTGACTTTGAGCTGACTAGGCAAAAGGATTCCTGATGAAGGGTTTTTGCCCGAAACGTCAATTTTCCTGCTCCTTCGATGTTGCCTAACCTGCTGTGCTTTTCCAGCACCACTCTGATCTAAACTCTGAGTTGACTGGCCATTGCCAGTGTCCTGTGTACAAGTAAATAAAGGGTGACTTTGTGACAGGATACTGCTTCTGTGCAGTTATTTCATTGCAGAAAACGTAAATGTGATGATCTCTAAACTACTCCGGATATCAAACCCTGTTTATGGCTTTACAAAGGAAAGCTGAAGTACTTTCTGAAATAAAAACAATGGGCTGTTCATCCTGTATGGATTTGGCAGAGCACAGAATAGCTTGAATGTAATGGTTGTAATGCTATCCTGAAGTCACCACTCTCTTTCTTTATAACTAATTTGAGGCTAATTTAAAATCACACAATACCAGGTTATAGTCTAACAGGTTTATTTGTAAGTACTAGCTTTTGGAGCACGACTCCTTCACCAGGGACTAGTTTGACCATGACTGTCAAAGAAGGGGAGAAACTAATTTACAGTAGATAGGATTGCATGGACAGGCTTGGGATAAAACCTCCAATCGTTCAGGTAGACAATAGCTAATTCCAAATCCCTCATCCTTATTAGCTAGCTTTGCTCCATATTCCTTGGTACATTTACCTAATGAATATCTTTTGATCCTAGTCATGAAAATTTGGACTGATACAGTATTGAAATAATTAGGCTGTTGCAACACTTTGTATGTTAAAGTGCTTTACTCAGGTTGGATTATTAAAAGTTTGCCCTTGAAATTTGATTTATTGTGCAATGCTTTTGACAAACTATACTATTGTCCTGATGCAGGTTCACCTTACCTGTCTCGGTATCTGCAGATAATTGCCTGTTATCTATATATAGATATATTGCCCTCCACAGTACAGACCAACATATTGTTCTCAAAACTGGTAAGTGTTCATAAAATTATTCTTTTATCAAACTAAATTAACATTAACCCTACTAATTTCCACAGGTGCTAACTGACTTGTTGAATACTTCCAGTATTTTCTCTTTTGGTAACCATAGTGCTGCTGGACTATCTCAATAGACCAGTTGGAAGGTAGTTTGGGTAACATATAGACAGAGGTAGGCCATCCATCCCATCATTCCAACTCTGCCATTCAACATGATCATACCCGATCCTTTATCTCAATACCATATCCCCATTCTGTCCCCTTATCCCTAAACAAATATAGTTTCTAGAAATCTAGAAATACATTCCGCGACTTCACCTCCGCAGCCTTTTGTGGAAGAGATTCCATGAGTTCACCACCTATTAATTAACCCCTTATCATTGCACAAATCTAAATTTAGCTCTAATCTGCCCTTAAGTTGGTTCCTCAATGTATTGGTCTAAAAATCTATAATGTAAGCCACAGTACTAATGCAAATGTGGTTTGACCAGACTATAGTTCAAAAGTATTAAATATATGCCAGAGACCTGACCTTCCCTTTCTTTACCTTACCTCACCTCTTGTTTCAGAGTGCTCACTGTGCCTGCTGTTCTGAGTGATGCTGACTCCCTGTCTTAGGATCCTGCTTCTCTCCAGGTGCAGCTTTACTTCCCCTATTAGAGTTTTCATTGTGAGACGATGAGGTAACTAGAAACACATTAGCCTTCATTTCCTTTGTTTCCAGCCCAGACAGCTCTGAACAATCAGTTTATCTCCAATCCCTGTGTGTCAGATTTAGCTGGAATATCTACACAGTGCAGAAGCTTTCAGAAATATGATCATGTGATCAACCTCAGCCATTTTTGAGTTCAGCAATGTTAGCCATTTTAAAAAGAAATAGATTTAAACCCAAATATGTGAAACCCAACTGTGGAGGTTTAATTTGAGATTTCTGTTCATGTCCTCTGATACACCTCCAAGTAAAAGCACTTCTAAGTAGCAAAAATAACAATATTACTGAATTTGCATTCATTTGAAATGGGACGTGACAAAGGCAATATTTTAAATTTAAATAAGGATAACTGTATGGGCATGAAAGCTGAACTAGCTGATGCTAATTGGGATACCAAGCTAAAAGATCAATATTAAAGGGGCTATATTATAATACTTAAAATAGTACATTCCAACTGTAAAGAACAATTCCAAGAGAGGACCCACCATCTGTAGTTAATTAAAGAGTCATTGAAAACTTAAGTAAAAAAGCAAATAATCGCAAAAATGAGCAGCAGATAAGAGAGTTGGTCAGAATATACAGAACTGCAGCAAATGTCAAAAAAAAGGAGGAAGATATTATAGTATGGGAACAAGCTAGGTGGAAACATAAAAACAGTAAGAGTTTCCACAAATATCTAAAAAGGAACAAAGGAAGTAAAGTGAGTATTGGTCATCCAGGAAGCGAGTGTGGAGCCTGAATAGGAAATAAGGAAATGATAGGCAAAATGAGTGAATATTTTGTTTCTGTCTTCAAATAGGTGGCTAATGGTGTATGTTAATTGATGTTAACTTTCCAAAATTTGTTAGATTCTGGAAAGCTTCTATCAGACTGGAAGTAGCAAATATAACCCCTCTATTTAGGAAGAGAATGAGGCAGGAAACAATAAAGTACAGCCCAGCCACCTTGAGGACTGTCTTGAGTCTTTTTTTGATTGGTAGGGTGAGCTGAGGTCTCAGAAGGCAATGTCTACTGACACCAGAACAGCAGAGCACTCCCTCAGAAACACGCACAGCTTCAGACCCACTATGTCATAGCATTATGAGCAAGGTGCTTCTGGAGATTTTGTGACGAGCTAACAGCTTATTTAAGCCAGATGTTGGTGAAGTATTAATTGATGGAACAAAGGTAACATTTGAGCATTATGGTGCTAGATGTGAGTTATGTTTTCCGGATCACAAAGTCACAAAGCAGATGCTTTACAATGTTGTTATTATTGTTGTCTTTCTCTTTTTTTCTTCATCTGTTTTGTAAATAACTTGCAATTATTTTCTGAATCCATTTTAATTTTCCTGTAATCATTTTCAATCACTGGCAAAGTTGAAAGTGTAGTCATGGATGCAAATAACTTTCCCCTATTAAGTGTCAATAATATTTTGAGTGAATCCATTGGTTCTGTAAATTTCAGGTTACAAGAACTTTAAGTAAGATACATTATAAAAGTCAGAAACTCCAGTTCTCTCTTTACAAACTATCATGCTGCTTGTAATGTGATACTACATTGTGCCATCCATCCCTCAAGTAAACCGTGAATTTTTTTCCAGTACTAATAAACAATAATAACTTATTGGCTTTTCCTCATAATATTTTATGTTCTTTTCAGGAACTAATGCAAGCAAACATGACAGTATTGGAAAAGTTATTCTACAACCCTATTACACTCCTGCGGCATCCACACGCAGTTCATCTACCATCACCAGATTCTCTCCTTCCACTTCTTCTTTTGAGGAATCTGTTACAGGTGAACTATTGCCATTCTCAAAAATTGAATCTAAACTTGTCCAATTTTAATTTTTGCGTTTCATCTGGACTGACAAAGAATGATAAAATTTGACCTCTGACCCAGTTGGGCTCATGGTGACAAGGCTAAGGCTATGGACCCGGCCAGGAGGGATCCTGTCATACCAACAGTGGGGACAGTAAGGACATAGAGTTTCTGTATGCTCAGAGCAGGCCAATGCTGTACTTAAAGCACCTACAGGGTCCTATCTGATAAGAGGTCTTTCCATTGATATTACTTGAGCTGGCTAAGTAGCTTAGGTTATTGGCAGCTGAAAATAAACACCAGAACTGCATCATGTATAATTGATGGCTGTGACACTGTCACTGACTAGCAATCCAAGTGCTTTGACTAGTGCTCTGTGGATATGGATTAAAATCCCACCATGATCAGTTGAGGGTATAAGGAACTGGCAGAGGAGCTGAGGCCTTGTGCAAATCAAGGTAGGCAAGAGGGGTTGACTGGTCTATTCCTACTTTTAGTTCTTATGTTCTTCTGACATATAGACTTATAACTTATATATAGATGATTTGGAGTTGGGGACCACATGTTGTGCGTCAAAGTTTGCAGATGACACTAAGATGAGTGGCAGAGCAAAGTGTGCAGAGTACTGTGAAACTTTGCAGAGGAACATAGATACTTTAAGTGAGTGGGCAAAGGTCTAGCAGATGAGTACAATGTTAATACATGTGGAATCATGCATTTTAGTAAAAGTAAGAAGAACCACTACTTGAATGGTAAAAAGTTGTAGCATGCTGCTGTGCAGAGGGACCTGAGTGTCCTTGTGCATGAATCCCAGCAGGTTGATCTGCAGGTACAACTTGTAATTAGGAAGGCAAATGGAATTTTGTCCTTCATTGCTAAAAGGATTGAGTTTAAAAGCAGGGAGGTCATGTTCCAGCTGGACAGGATGCCGGTGAGGCTACACCTGGAGTCCTAAGTGCAGTTTTGGTCTCCTTACTTGAGAAAGAATGTACTGGCACTGGAGAGGGTGTAGAGAAAGTTCCCTAGGTTGATTCCGGAGTTGAGGGAGTTGGCTTATGAGGAGAGACTGAATAGACTGAGATTATATTCATTGGAATTTAGAAGAATAAGGGGGAATCTTATCGAAACATATGAAATTATAAAGGGAATAGATAAGATAAAGTAGAAGGATGTTTCAGGTGAAACTAAGACTAAAGGGCATAGCCTCAAAATTAGGAGTAGGAGATTTAGGACTGAATTGAGAAGGAACTTCTTCACTCAGAGGATTTTGAATCTATGTTGATTCCCTGCCAAGTGAAGTAGTTGACGCTACTTCAGTAAACGTTTTTAAAAACTAATGTAGTTTTTTTGAACAATAAAGGAATTAAAGGTTTACAGTGAGAGGGTGGATAACTGGAGCTGAGTCCACAAAGGGGCGGAGCAGGCTCAACGGGCCAGATGGCCTACTCCTGCTCTTCGTTCTTATGTTCTTGTTACCTTATGACAGCTGGTGGAATTTAATTTCGATTAATACATCAGGAATATAAAACTAGTATCAGGAAAGGTAGTCTTTAAACTATCACTGATTCTTGTAGATTTAGGAAGGACACACCACTTTTTCCTGCACTGCCCTATATGTGTCTCCAGACCCACAGCAAGGTGGTTGACAATTAACTGCCTTCTGCAATGGCTTAACAAGCCACTCAGTCTGAAGTCAGTTACAGATGGATAACAAGAAACAAGACCTTGCTAGAAATGCCTCCATCACTTGAAAGACTGAAGACAATTGCCTGTAAAGTAAGTTAAAGTAAAACAAAATGGAAGTCAAAAGAGGCAGTCAAGCACTTAATAAAATCTATATAGTAGGAATGATAGTTCCTGAGAAAATGGGGACAAAGTGTATATCCTGTACCTATTTCAGGTTTTTGGAAAAAAAAAGGTCTTGCCTTTCATTAGCTGTTCATAAGACCTGAAAAGTATGAAGTTGAACTGAATATTGCTGAACATTGTAATGTGTTTTATGATGCCATAGTATGTTTGGTTACGAAGCCGAATGATATTTTATCCAATTTATTAAATATGTCAATTTTATTAATGACTAGGCATTATGACTATGGCTATGCTCCTCAAGCGCCATGTTAGAAGTGATAGGACCATAGATAGCTTTTAAAATGTAATAAAGTTGTTTGTTTTCAAAAGGGAATGTTCAGGAACTGAGTTTTTGATTTATTCACCTTTTTCGATATTTTACATGTTCTTTAGTTTTGTCAGTGATTGTCTCAAGCATGAAATTTTCTGAGATTTGATCTGCCATTAAGCATAACCTATCCCATTGCCTTTTCTTTATTAAACTATTTATATTTGTTTAGTTATCATTGGTGCTTGGTGATGTTGTTTCTGTATACAATTTGCTGCACAATATTGCACTGTATCTCCTTGCTTATGCAATTAGATTCAGTATTTCATGGTTATTACAGATTAAATCACAAACTGAATTTGCAAAACATATTTCTGTTTCTTTAAAAAGTAAATTTTTTGCTTTGCTGAGGCATAACACAATTGTATTAATTTTATAAAGCCCATGAAATGCATATCTTGTTTATTACAGATAGTTCTAGAAATGCAGATTCCAAAGTAGAAAAGAAGGACACAGAGAGTGAAGCTGAGCTATTAGGCAGGAAGAACTATTTGGGAGATCTCCTGTTTTCTGCTGAGAATATTACTGAAGATATTTTCTATCAAAGGGTTCTGAATGCAGTACGGACTTGGTTCACTCTTTTTGGTTGGCCAAATGGCATGAATCCTGTTTCTATACCAGAGTCGCTGCGAAGGTAAGTATCACAAATGATTAAGTCTTGTGGTATTGGAGAATTGTAATTATCATTCTTCAATAAGTCCATCAATGTTTGAATAGTTAGATCAAGCCTTGAGCAAGAAAGGTAAAACCTGTGTTTAACATACACATTTCCCAACATCCAGGGGTCTCAATGTATTTCGTGATGTAAGGAAATGAGGCAGCATATAAATAAATGATGAGGTAATCTATCTGAAGTGGCATACACTGAGGGGTGATTATTAGTCAGGATGCCACTGTGTCATCAAAGGGTGCTTGTTGTGTACGAGAAGGATTTCCGGACTATTATTTAGTATTTCACTAAAAGGACTGCTTGTCAAGTAATGTATCAGTATTTCACTGAGGTATCAGCCTAGATTATTGAATGGACTTTCTGGCAGTGTCAGAGAGTTGAATCAGAAAGTGTTGAGATGGGCTGTGGGTACATTTGTATGGGAGGGTGGTCAGGAGATTTGGGTCAGCTGGGATGTCAGGCCAGGGGTTGAAGGTCTCCAGAGGGTCTGGGGGGGAGTTGTGGATTTGACCTGGGCATTAGCCAGACTTTGGGTTGATGTGTGAGTAGGAAAATCCAGTAGGAGAAAGAAAGGACTTCAGATGCTGGAGATCAGAGTCAGGAGTGTGCTGCTAGGAAAGCACAGCAGGTCAGGCAGCATCTGAGGAGCAGGAAAATCGACGTTTCAGGCATACGTCCTTCATCAAGAATGAGACTCGTGTGTCAGGGCTGAGAGATAAATGGGTGGGAGGTGGGGTGGGTAGCTGAGAAAGCAATAGGTCAATGAAGGTGAGGGAGAAGGTGGTAGATCAGAGGGAGAAGTAGTGGACAGGTCTGGAGTGCGGTACCAAATTAGAGGCTTGGGACTGGGATAATAAGGTGGGGGGGGGGTGGGTGGAGGAGGGGAAATGAGGAAGATGTTGAAATCCACATTTATCTTGTGTGGTTACAAGGTCCCAAGGTGGAATATGAGGCGTTCCTCTTCCAGGCCTCGGGTGGTAACGGTTTGGCAGTGGAGGTGCCCAATAACTGCATTTCCTTGATGGAGTGGGAGGGGGGGAGTGGGTGTGGGTGTCCCAGAGATGTTCTCTGAAACGATCCGCAAAAAGGTGTCCTGTCTCCCCGATGTAGAGGAGACCGCACTGGGTGCAATGGATGTAGGAGAGGACATTGTTAGAGGTACAGGTAAATTTCTGACGGATGTGGAAGAATCTCTTGGGACATTTGACAGAGGTGAGGGGAGTGGTGTGGGTGCTGGTTTTGCACTTGCTGCAGTGGCAGGGAAAGGTGCCAGGAGTTGGGTATGGGCTGGTGGGGGGCGTGGACCTGACGAGGGAGTCACGGAGGGAATGGTTCCCTCCCTACACCGATAAGCGTTCCGGAGAGAACAACTCCACTGCCGCATGGCTGAACACTTCAACTCCCCCTCCCACTCCATCAAGGACATGCAGGTCCTGGGCCACTTCCACTGCCAAACCGTTACCATCCAACGCCTGGAGGAAGAATGCCTCATATTCCGCCTTGGGACCCTGCAGACACACAGGATAAATGTGGATTTCAACAGCTTCCTCATTTCCCCTCTCCCATATTATTCCAGTCCCACGTCTTCAACTCGGCATCGCCCTCTAGACCTGTCCGTCACTAATCCCCCCCACGCCCCTCCCCCCACCCCTTCTCCCTCTGACCTATCACTTTATCCCTCACGTTCATCCACCTGTCACTTTCTCAGCTACCCACACCACCTCCCACCCATTTATCTCTCAGCCCCGGCCCACAAGCCTCATTCCCGATGAAGGGCTTATGCCCAAAATGTCGATTCTCCTGCTCCTGGGATGCTGCCTGACCTGCTGTGCTTTCCCAGCAACACACACTCGACTGGGAAAATCCAGTGGTGAGTTGGAGAGCGAGGTTGGGCACGGCTAGTTTAGAAATCATCTGGAAGTGAGAGAGATCAGAGAGATCAATTCCTTTAACTTTTCTTGGGTAACTATTAAGCTCAGCAAGTCAGATCTCTCTGAAGTCTCCAATACCAACAGAGAGGTGGGGATCATTTTGGACAGTTGCAGACATTGTAATTACCTGTTGAAAATTTCTACAATTCAATACAGCACAGGAACAGGTCCTTTGGCCCACCAAACCTGCACTGATTCCTAATCCTTATATAGACCTGCTACTTATTGCCCATACACAGTTTCTAACCATCTGTTTGCAGCCTCCCACCCCATTCATGTGAGTATCAAGATACACCTTAAATATTGCTAATGTGCCTACTTACACCACCTCAACTGGCAGTGCATTTCAGGCACCCACCACCCTCTGTGTGAAAGAGTTTCCCTGCACTTTTCCTTAAAGTTTCTACCTCTCACCTTGAACCTGTGTCCTCTTTGGTTGACCTTTCCACCTCTCATAATTTTGTAGACCTCTATCAGGTTGCCCCTCAGCCTCTGTCGTTACAGTGAAAATAATCTGTGTTTAATCAACCTCCCCTCATAACTAAAACCCTCCAGACCAGGCAACGTTCTGGTCAGCCTTCTCTGCACCTTCTCCAAAGCATCCACGTCCTTCTGGTAGTGCGGCGACCAGAACTGCATGCAATATTCCAAATGTGGCCTAACTAAAGTTTTATACAGTTGTATAGAACTTGCCAACTTTTATACTTGATGACCTGACAGAGGAAGGCAAGCACACTTAATGCATTCGTGACCACCTTATTCACCCATGTTGCCATTTTTATGGATCTGTGGAACTGTATGTCCAGATTCCTCTGTACATCAATGCCCCTAAAGGTTCTGCCACTGCCAATTTGCACTTGCATTTGATCTTCCAAAGTGCATTTGTCCAGATTAAAATTCATCTGTCGCGTCTCTGCCAAAATCTGCAATCTAAATCCCACTCTATCCTTTTGAGCAATTCCTTGGGAATCAGCAGTGTTGGGATATCTGCACAATTAATTAATTACAGTGATTAACCAAACTTGCATGCTTTTGAGTTCTCCTCCTTTATTCATAAAATATTGAACATGTACATTTGTTTTATGAAATTAAATATTGGGAAGACAGAAGCCATTACCTTCAGCCTCTGTCATCCACCTTTTACTCCCTCACCGTAATCCAGGTCATCTGCTTCTGAAATATCATCCGTGCTTACTTGACTATTCGAACATCTTCCTTTATCAGCTGTCCTATAAATTACTGCATAAACTTAAGACTAACTGAACTCTGCTGACCAGTCCCTCACTCCCACTAAATCCTGTTCATCCATCACTTCTCTATTTGGAAAGCTCTTTGTCGACCCTTTACTGCTGTTTTCACTTTGAAATGTTGTGCCAACGTAGAAAAAAACCCAAAAAGAATAGACTGAATACAGATTAGAAGAGATTTATACAAAAGGTGAGAAAAAGGAGGTAAATATGGAGGTCAACATAACAGCAGAAATATACAAAGAATATTGAGAGAAACAAAGAGGTTCTAAAAGACTAAAACAGAAAAAGAGACCAGAAATTAGTTAATTACAGGATAAGAGATTTTTCTAATCTTTATATGTATTATAATAAATTGATTATTTTATGCTCTCATGTTGTGGCTTTAATAAAGATCACATCCTTTCTGATTTTGAGGACGAGTCATGGACAGAATGTGTATGTTTATCCAATACCTTTGATCAGTATGTTTTGTATGAACACAGTGTGCATTTTCTTGCTCCGTCATTGTGTATTTCAATTAAATGGAGAATTGTAACTTTAGAGCTTCGACTAAACTGGGAAACTGCTAGTAACAGTAAAGTAAAGGAACTCTAGAGTGTTATATGCATCTGAATATTAAAATTCTCCTCAATACAGCACAGAACATATTGGTAGAGATACAAAGACAATTTATGAAATGCTAAACCATCTGAGTGGCCAGTGGCTGCCAGGATTCACTGGAAAGAAACCATTGCTCGGTGACCCTATGGAACGTTTACTACAATTGCACTGGCAATATTCAACACTGCTTACATTCTTAAAGTAAGTGGATATCTTTTTGTTTTAATATGTGGTTGCTTTGCTAATTTAATGTGTTATAACTTACGGCTTTAGATGTGTTTTGAATTCTGCACTGCATTAATCTCCCAGAAGGAGATGAGGAATTTATTGAAGATGCTCCCCCTTGACTGTTACAAAAACAAAATACAATCATGATTAAAAATCTGAAATAAAAAACAAGATATGTAGGAAGTACACAGCAGGATAGGTGACAACTTTAAGGAGAAAAATATTGATAACTGGCAGAATTTAATGCTAGTGGGACAGGGCAGATGACTGACAATGCTGCCATTTCCCACAATTTCATGAGGCCCTTCTGAGGTGGGAAGCAAGGCAATTTACATACTACCTGGAAGTACAAGGGCAGCAGATGCATGCAACGCCATCAATTGCAAGTTCCACTTCGAAGGCACACTCCATCCTGACTTGAAATTCAATCCTGATTTGGAACCACATCATTATTTCTCTGCTGTTGCTGTGCCTAAAGAGGCGGTGATGATGTAATGTTAATGTCATTGAATTGGTAATCCAGAACCTCAAGGTGTTGTTTCGGGGACATGGATTTTGAAATTTGAAATTTGAACTCATTAAAAACCTGAAATGCAAACTAACCTAATGATGATGATGCAACCATCGTCAACAGTTGTAAAAAAACATTGGTTTCAATAGTTCCTTTAGGATAGGAAATCTGCCATTCTTGCCTATTCTAGCCTATATGTGAATTCAGATTCGCTGAAGTGTGGTTGACTCTTAACTGCCCTCTGGGCAATTTGGAATGGGCAATAAATGCTGGTCTAGCCAGTGATGCCCACATCCCACGAACATAAAAATAATTCCTGCAGCTCCCTTTCTAATAGTATTGTGGTTTATATACAAGTCGCAGTGATTCAAGAAAGTAAAACACCTCCACCATTAAATAATGTCCCTGCCAATGATGCTCACATCCCATTCATGAATGAAGAAAAAATTCTCTTAGACACACGTTATTTTGACTTTGACCTATGTTATGTTTCCTTCTTTGTTACTGTTTCAAAATCCAATACATTATTACCATTTTCTGAGGAGATCTAGAACCATAGAATAGAATAATAAATTCATAGAATCCCTACAGTGCATAAGGAGGCCATTCAGCCCTTTGAGTCTGCACTCACCCTCCAAAGAGCAATCCACCTTGACCCATCTCCCAACCCCATCCCTCTACCTTTGCATGAGGGTTTTATCAAGGCTAACCCATCTAACCCGCATATCCCTGGACACTATGGGGCAGTTATTAGAACCGCCAATCCACCTAGCTCTACATCTTTGGACCGTGGGAGGAAACTAGAGCACCTGGAGGAAATCCATGTGTAGAAATGTGACATATGTATAACTGATGATATTCCTAGTTGAAATAATTGTGTTAATTTCTCCAGGCAGATATTTGTGACAAATCTTTGTTCTAACAATAACGATTCATTCGTACTAATTCTCCCATTCACCATGTTTGGAAAGAAAACCCTGATTCTTTTTCTTTACTTAAATGAATTGTTCTCAAGTAGAGGACTATCACCTTCAAGGGAACAGCCCTATTTGTTTAACTATTGTATTGGTGCCCAGTTGAATATGAACATTCTCAAGACATCTTTACCACAGGGAAATGTAGACATTATCCAATCATACTCTTCAGCTCCCACCTTCAGGTTTAGATTTAGATTTAGATTACTTACAGTGTGGAAACAGGCCCTTCGGCCCAACAAGCCCACACCACCCCGCCGAAGCGTACCCACCCATACCCCTACATCTAAATCAACCCCTTACCTAACACTACGGGCAATTTAGCATGGCCAATTCACCTGACCTGCACATCTTTGGACTGTGGGAGGAAACCGGAGCACCCGGAGGAAACCCACGCAGACACGGGGAGAATGTGCAAACTCCACACAGTCAGTCGCCTGAGGCGGGAATTGAACCCGGGTCTCCGGCGCTGTGAGGCGGCAGTGCTAACCACTGTGCCACCGTGCCGTTGTAGTAGATTATATTTTCCAGCCGTTGAATATAAAATTCTATTATCTGAGGACTTTCCTATTTCATAATTGTAATAAATCGGTCCAGAAGTAACATGACATTTTCCCCTAGGTACTGTAAAGCAGAAGACACATGTAATCTTTAGTTTTTGGGCATAATGAATGACATTTTTTCCTACATTTTAATTATACATGATTACAGAGTTCAAGGAGCTTGTCTTGCTCATGTGAAACCAGAATTCTTACTTGAACCTGAACAGTTTAAACAATGGAACCAGCTACAGGTAGGGATCCTACTTGTTTGGTCAGCAGATCAGAGATTTGCTGCTAAATTTATGGCAACACAAATCTGGCTGGTCTCCCTCATCATTCCGTCTGTAATGTGGCATCATTCAAAACTGCTCTCCATGCCCTAACTCATACCGACTGCTTCTCGGCCATTTTTCCTGCGCTTTCTGACCTATCTTCGTTCACAGTGAAGCACCACCTCAATTTTAAAAACTCTCACCCTTGCTTTCACATCCTTCAATGACTTTGCATCTCCCTGTCTCTGATTTCCATCAGCCTTATACCCACCCAAGATGTTTGCTGTGCACTAATTCTGGACTCATGAGAATTTCTGACATTGATTGTTCCATCATTGTCATCTGTCACCTCAACTAAAAGGACTAAAGCTCTGGAATTCACTTCCTGAAGTTGTCAGTATCTTGAATTTTCTTTCATTTTAAAATATGCTCACCAAACTAATCTTTTGATCATCGGACCTAATTTTTTCTATGGTTTGGTATCAGTTTATTTCAACAATACATGTAAAGTGTTTGGTTTTTTATTCTTTTAAAGACAAAAAAACTGCAGATGCTGGAATCCAAAGTAGACAGGCCTCTTTTAGACATGACCATTCTGGGCCTCCTCCATTGCCAAAACAAACCACAGCTCCTATTGGAGGAACACCACCTTATCTTCTGCCTGGGTACCTTACAGCCAGGAGGGTTCAACATTGAGTTCTCCAATTTCAAATAATCTCCCTCCCCATACCCTGACTCCATTCCCAGCTCCTCCCCCTCCCTTCCACTGCTCCGTGCCACAAAAGGATTCATTCCTCCCATTGACCAACCAGGTCGTACTTTCTATCTGTCTTCACCTATCCCCACTTCACTACCGTGCCCCATCTCCCCCTTTATCTGCAGCTCCCCCCACACCTGAAGAAGGGTTACACCCGAAACATCAACTTCTGCACTTCCTGACGCTGCCTGGCTTGCTGTGTCCTTCCAGCCTTGCCTGTCTACTTTATCCTGTTAGAGACAGTAACATTGCAAGTTGTTGTTTATGGGTAACTGCATTTCACTATACTTTGAAATTATTTTTGTAAAGATGTAAATTATAGCATTTTAATGACTGTCTTTGTGAACTCAATTACTATTGTATTTGTGTTATTCTTGCAGTGTTATCTACTTTATAAAACATTTTTGATATGCAGTAGCACAGTTCTTCGCGTCATGGAGTAGATCTAATCTGATAAGATTACCATCAGTACTTTTATTCACAGTTCTTTGTAAAGTCAAACATAACAGAAATCACAACATACTCCAGTCATCCTGTGTTTTGTAGAGAAACAATCTGCACTGAAACCTTACTGGATCTTTATGCATATTGGTCCAAAATGTACATTCAGCTGTCCAGCATCTGACATGCTCACTCCAAATCAGAGAGTTTTCATCAGATTGCTCAGGTGCCCCAAAGAGGAAAATTATGTAGGAGGAGCTTCTTGCTCATTAAGCAGGCTTCCATGCAATTCTACCTCCTAAGTGTCCACTACATTTGATGGCCAGGCAATCCAACATACCCAAGAATATAGAGTCATAGAGATGTACAACATGGAAAAAGACCCTTCACCAGGAAGCCTCTTCCAAGGTGGCCTACTTTGAAGAAATTCTCCTCCTATCTCACTCCTCAGATGCTGCCTGACCTGCTGTGCTTTTCCAGCACCACACCCCTCGACTCTACTCTCCAGCATCTTCAGTCTTCGCTTCCTCCCTGTTCTATTCAAACCTGAATATGAGAAACAGATGAAATAGTTTATCTTAAACTATTCAGCAGGCTCATAGACATCTCTACAATGAGAAATATGAGGTTAATATTGTGGGCCAAGTTCTCACAGTCATCTTGTTATTCACGTAATAAAACCATTTTATAGCTTTACCTTTTATGTTTCATTCATTCCCATCCTTACTGCAAAATTTCATTAGCTCATGTTACAAATGGATGAAAGAAGATTATAATACCTTGTTCCACACTTTGAGCAATGTCAAATTATTAGCACATTTGTCCCGCATCTGTTTCCTCTGCTATACTATAGTAGCACTTTTCATGTTGTTATTCACAGGAAAAGTGAAGTAATGTATACCAGATTATTACAATCAGTGTCATAAAATAGCCTTCGAATATTAACAACAAAACTCAACCATTCTTTCCGAAATTGGTTTTGTGTTATTAAAGGACTATACTTGAAAGACGCTGCTAAACAGAAAATCTGTCTTCCTTCTCATTATCTACATTACACTAGGATCAAAGATCTAGAGTATTCTCTTACAGATAAGGAGTATGCATTTGGATGATTTATGCTGCTAAAAAACATTTGATTTTATATAAACCTTTTTTTAAAACAAACTTTAAATCAAAAACATAGCCACAAGGGGTGTTCTTTAAATCTTTTACCTGTGTAAGCATGGAAAAAACAGCACTGTGCCTAAATTACATTTTGCCTTTTTTAGGGTTGTTCGCAGATCACTGAAAGCACTGAAATCTTTAAACTAGGTGATGGTGTGTTTGAGTCTGTCAGTAAACGTTCATGGACTGACTTGCTGCTACAGATCTACAAGGTAAAATGTATAAAAGGCACATCATGTGGTTGTTTAGAGCTGACCTTATTAACTGCATTCAGTGTGTAGTCTGAACATTATATCCTATTTATCTGGATATCTCAATGTTGAACTGGTTTAGATTTACCGATAATTCTTGCAGCTTGTGCTTCTTTGAAAATATAAGGGAGTACTGTAAGACAATTTTAAATTTATTCAACAGCATTTTATATTCAATTACTTTAACTAGAAGAGCTGTAAGTTTTTAAAAGTTGACTGTTCAGAATCATTGGCTGCTCTTGGGAGCAGGAAGACGTGGCGAAGGGAGCTAAATTGGGAAAGAAGCCAAAACCTGGATTCCCAGTGGTCAGATGAAAGTTTCCAATTAAGTTCTCTGAATTGAAAGGTCATAGAGCTTCCCAATAGCAAGAATCAGGAAGCCTTTTTGCATGCATTTGCATGAATTACTTATTAAAAGCCAGCACACCAGAATTCCTTGTTAAGTTCTACACGAGTGAGCTGTAGATGCGTTCAATTCATGACTGCTTAAAGTGGCATGCAAGCCACAGTACTCACTTTCCTGGCCTTGAGAATGAGTAGCTCTGGGGGGCACTTGTCAATGTTATGCCATGATTGAGAGAAGCTGGCTGTAGTCTAAGAGGATTTCCAAGGAGTCTGGCTGAGAGTGGAAGCATCTAGTGTGTCTGGGCAAGGGTAGAAGGGTGGAAGGAAGGCAGGCTGACTGAGCAATGGAGGCAAACTGAACAACGAAGGATGGGTGGGCCAGAATGTTTTGCTGCAGGCTTCTTCACTCAAGTAATGCTCCTAACTTGCAGTGAGTGAATGCTGTCCAGGTGACCTTAAATATGGTGCTTGGATCCCATGAACAAAGATCATTAAAAAACCAGCTAATGGAACACATTGCTTGACTTGTATGTTTCAAATTGGAGTTCAATCTATATGATCATTTGCAAGTGTTACGTTATTTTCTATTGGATGTTCCCACTGGAAACTCTTCAACCCCCACAAGGTAATGGGGGGAGCACAAGGTAAAGATAGAAGAAAGTAGGCACAGAAGCAAGTTTTTGATCATAAGAGCCATCCCACCTTCTTTAATTAATTCAATAGTCTCTGCGTATCCCAAAACCCATCTTCAGTAAATTCAAAAAGCTCATTGTGCTACTCTAGGATATGTCAAAGATTAGATTACTTACAGTGTGGAACCAGGCCCTTCAGCCCAACAAGTCCACACTGACTCGCCGAAGCGCAACCCACCCAGACTGATTCCCCTATATTTACCCCTTCATCTAACACTACGGGCAATTTAGCATGGCCAATTCACCTAACCTGCACATTTTTGGAATGTGGGAGGAAACTGGAGCACCTGGAGGAAACCCACGCAGACACAGGGAGAATGTGCAAACTCCACACCGTGCTGCCCACAAGCTGGTAGATCCTAAGATGCTCTTTTGTACCTCCTTCAGTATTTTAATAATTAATTCTGTAAGTGGCCAAATCTCTCTCTGGCAAGTAAATGGGTGGCACGGTGGCACAGTGGTTAGCACTGCTGCCTCACAGTGCCGGAGACCCAGGTTCAACTCTCGCCTCAGGCAACTGTCTGTGTGGAGTTTGCACGATCTCCCCATATCTGCATGGGTTTCCTCCCACAGTCCATAAGTGTGCAGGTTAGGTGAATTGGCCCTGCTAATTTTCCCGTAGTGTTAGATGTAGGGGAATGGGTCTGGGTGGGTTGCTCTTCGGAGGGTCAGTGTGGATTTGTTGGGCCAAAGGGCCTGTTTCCACACTGTAAGTAATCTAATCTCCTCCTTGCCTCACTCTGCCACCAGCTTCGGCAGGCTCCTTCCACACGGATTGTGTAACACATCACCACCCAAGAAAAACTGAACCCCTGCCAAGCAGAAATTACATTCTTTTCTGCATCTCCTACCCAACCCTCTACTCCAGAATGGTATATTCCAGGAAGGAAATGTAGCAGGTTCTGACTGCCATGGGCTATGGTGAAATGATGGTAGAATCATGTGAGATGTTTGGCAAAGCCCATCTTGATGTTGAGATCATCGCATCTCATCTTGCTTGTGAAATGGCAAGATTCTTGCATGGGAGCGGCAAGGTTCCAATTGATGCTCTTTATTGCTTGTTTAATATCTTTTTAACAGTCCAACTTGTCACCAGTTGAGAATTTAGAATTATAGAATCCCTACAATGCAGGTAGAGGTGTTTCAGTCCATTTGGCCAACTTAGCAAACTCACCATACAAACTAGCAATTAGGAAAACCCAACATGGAAACCAAAGAGATTTCTTGGTGGTTTGAACTTGCCTCTTACTCCAAAATATCTCAATGTTGGACATTGGGCATCGGCATCTCTGTGAATGCTCCATGGACACTGATTACATGCACCCCATATAAATCGGCATTGTTATTCAATGTGTGCCCACCTATAAGAATTCTATTAGCACATCTCGGATCCACATATATGCAGGATACTTCTGAACTTCAATGATTCACCTCAGGCTGAACAAGAAGCTGCAGCAAAGACACTGTATGCTTAGTCAGACATAGCTAGTTCATGGATTGGATCAGGCTGCATCTCTAGGCTCCTCACTCTCTGTCATTGTGCTCACTCACTCTGAGCCTACCTGGATGTTTGCAGTATCCCTGCCTTGCATTTCCTTGCCTTTCCTTTTTGCACATTGCCCCTCAGCCAGAGTTATTTGACCCATATTATTATTGTTCTGTCATGCCTTTTGACGCAGACACAAAGCCAGGAAATTGGTCACTAGTCACGGAGATCACAGGCCTCAGCCCACTCAATGGAAAGAGCCTTCATGAAAGGATTGAAGCACAATAAGTCAAGGGCAGCCTCCAGTCCCAGTCTAGGCTTCTCTTGGTAGTCACAGTTATGATTCTTTGCTCATAAGAGATGAGGACTGGAATGAATGGCTGCACACCAACCAGCTTGACTCTTTCTGCCTAATTGTGGATATGGTCTTGGAATGAGAAAGAGGTAATATTATGGAAAGTAAAAGTGCGTGCCATTGTTATGACTGCTGTTGTAAGTTTTGGGATTTCCTGAACAAACCAATAGGCTGGACAGTGGGCAGGCAGGGTTAATGGTGCTTCAGTGTGGGGTAGGCGAAAGTGAGTGGGGAAGATGTTGTAGGAAATTGTGAGAGTGATAGAACACAAGCTTTGGTGGGATATAGCGACAGTAGCAGAGATGAAATGAGCGTGAAGTACTGGAGAGAAATGGTGGCACTTACATTGGTGGAATAGATAAGGGCATTGACCTTCTTACACTGATGGGCATTCATCCAGATGGCCGAGACTGAGTCACAGAGTTATAAGGCATTGGACATTTTGGTCTAACTTGCCGATGCTGACTGTCTTTTCCAAACTAAACTATCCCCATTTGGTTGCATTTGGCCCATATTCCTCTGAACCTTTCCTATTCATATAGGAAATGTCTTTTAAATGTTGTACCTGTATCTGCATCTACGACTTTCTCTAGCAGTTCATTCCATAAGACCATAACATCATAAGACATAGGAGTGGAAGTAAGGCCATTCGGCCCATGAAGTCCACGCTGCCATTCAGTCATGGCTGATAGGCATTTCAATGCCACTTACCCGCACTCTCCCCGTATTCCTTACGAGATTAAGAATTTATCAATATCTGCCTTGAAGACATTTAACGTTCCTGCCTCCACTGCGCTCCATGGTAATGAATTCCACAGGCCCACCACTCTCTGGCTGAAGAAATGTCTCCTCATTTCCGTTTTAATTTGACCTCCTCTAATTCTAAAGCTGTGCCCATGGGTCCTAGTATCCCCGCCTGACGGAAATAATTTCCCAACATCTCCCCTTTCTAAGCCATGCATTATCTTTTAAGTTTCTATTAGATCTCCCCTCAATCTTCTAAACTGTAATGAATACAATTCCAGGATCCTCAGCCATTATGTTAGGCCTACCATTCCAGGGATCATCCGTGTGAGTCTCTGCTGGACACACTCCAGTACCAGTATGTCCTTCCTGAGGTGTGGGGTCCAAAACTGGACACAGTAATCCAAATGGGGCCTAACCAGAGCTTTATAAAGTCTCAGTAGCACATCACTGCTTATACATTCCAACCCTCTTGAGATAAATGACAACATTACATTTGCTTTCTTAACCGTGGACTCAACCTACAAATTAACTTTTAGAGAATCCTGTACTACCACTCCCAGATCCCTTTGTACTTTGGCTTTATGAACTTTCTCACCGTTTAGAAAATAATCCATGCCTGCGTTCTTTTTTCCAAAGTGTAAGACCTCGCATTTGCTCACATTGAATTTCATCTGTCTAAATCTTTCTGCAGTCTCCCCATCTCTTCAGTACTACCCGCCTGTACACCTAACTTCATATTATCGGCGAACTTTGCCAGCATGCCCCCCCCAGTCCCTTCATCCAGGTCATTAACATACAAAGTGAACGTCTGCAGCCCCAACACTGAACGCTGCAGGACACCATTCCGAAAAAGAACCTTTTATCCCAACTCTCTGCCTTCTGTCAGACAGCCAATCCTCAATCCATGCCAGTAGCTCACCTCGAACACCATGGGCACTCACCTTACTCAGCAGCCTCCCATGAGGCACCTTATCAAAGGCCTTTTGGAAGTCTAGGTGGATAACATCCGCTGGGTTTCCCTGGTCTAACCTACTTGTTACCGCTTCAAGAATTCTAACAGGTTTGTCAGGCATGACCCCCCCCCCCCCCCCCCCCTTACTAAATCCTTGAAGACTGACACAAAGTATCTGTTATGCTCTTCAGCTATTTCCTTATGTCCCATCACTAGCCTCCCTGCATTAGTTTGGAACAGCCCAATCTCTACTTTTGCCTCTCATTTGGTTCTTATGTACTGAAAGAAACTTTTACTATCATTTCTAATATTACCACCTAGCTTACCTTTATATTTGATCCTCTCCTTCCGTATTTCTCTTTGTTATCCTCTGTTTGTTTTTGTAGTCTTCCCAATCTTCTGATTTCCCAGTGCTCTTGGCCACTTTATTGGCTCTCTCTTTTTCTATGATTAACTTCCTGACTTCCTTTGTCAGCCATGGTTGTCTAATTCCACATATGAACCACATACGAAAAGTTGCCACTCAGGTGCACTTTAAATCACAAGATACACATGTCACCAAGTGGAGTACTCATTAAACCAAAAACAAATCTTCTGACTTCTATGGATCCCTTATTGCTGATGATTCACTTCTGCCAGGTTGCCCTGGTGTGCTCCGGCTCCAGGAAAGAAATGCACTTGGATCTTAACTACGTCAGCTACTGCTTTTGAGTGTTATTCATTGCAACTGTTTACATCAGTAGGTGAAAGTAGTGAAACATTTCACAGAAAAGTGATAGGATGGGTGGCATTGTAATTAGTTCAATTTTAATTACACATCAATCAGTTTTCACTGCTCATAATGTTGTGGAAAGATCACCCGATACTCTGAGAAAATTACCAGGACACGCAGAAAACCCTTCATGAAGATAAACTTTTACGTATAAACAAAAGCTGTGGCAGTCAGAAAATGTCTACCTACACATTCTTGGGTCTCTCCAGTTTATACTTTTCTAGTTCCCACACTTAACTGGTATCATTAGCATAACCAATCATACTAGCTTACTTTCTCTTTCTAAACTAATCACCTTCTGCCACACTGCTCTGCTACTTTTCACTTAACCTATCACATTCCCGCCTCAGGCGACTGACTGTGTGGAGTTTGCACCTTCTCCCCGTGTCTGCGTGGGTTTCCTCCGGGTGGTCCGGTTTCCTCCCACAGTCCAAAGATGTGCAGGTCAGGTGAATTGGCCATGCTAAATTGCCCGTAAGGGGTAGATGTAGATGTAGGGGTATGGGTGGGTTACGCTTCGGCGGGTCGGTGTGGACTTGTTGGGCCGAAGGGCCTGTTTCCACACTGTAAGTAATCTAATCTAATCTAATCTAAAAAAATTACACCACCATCGTCTTTAGCATTAGCTCATCTATCACATGATTTAACTAGCCTATCATAGTGTGCTACCATTTTCTGTTATGAGTCCAGCTATTGCTCATCTGAAATGTGATCCTATGCATGCATTACTCCACTAAGTTAACTACATAACTGCTAAATTAAATTCCATTTATTCCATATTCCCCCCTTTGAGACATACTGGTCTCACACAGAGCAGGAATTCAATGAGGCTGGACGTACAAAGGCCAAATCGTTAGTTGTAACCCTGATAGCAGGCAAAAACAATTTCCTGGGGTCCAGTTCTCAAAGGATTCTCCCTCCATTCCTGGAGTCACTGGGCCAAAAACCTGTCACACAGTAGCTAGAACAGGAAAAAGGTCCCAAGGACCCCACACTAAGTGAGCCCGCAACACAATGCGATTGAGGGGTCTTCGTCTGGACAAGGCTTGAGCACTTCAGCAGACCATAATAATAGAGCATTGGAACGCTAGCAGAAGAAGGAGTTGGTCCAGAGTACGCTGGAATGACAGTGAATTACTGCACAGCAAGACACACTAAAAAAGACTTAATAAAAGGGATACACAGCAAAAAAAACCAATGATAATCAGCATGATACCCGCAACAATCCCAATCTTGGCGAACCAAGCTCCCCCATCCATCTGAAATGCTATCCAACCAGCCCAAAAATACTGATGGCCGGTCCCTGCATTCTACTTCAGCTCCTTGCTCAGATTCCTTAGCTTATCCATCGCCTTAGTAAATGATCCTTCTGGGCTCATATTATTGGGTATGAAGGTACAGCAATGTTCCCCAAACATAACACAGACACCACCTTTCTCATCCAACAGCCAGTCCGAGGCCTGGATATTTTGCCATGTCATTTTGCTGGTTGCATCCAACTGTTCACCTAATGCTGCAAAGGCATCATCGGTGTAATTAATAAACCTCTGCTGGTTGTAATAGATGTAATTAATCCATTCAGCATTTTTGCTAACACCAAGGGCAGGGATAAGTGCTTCCCAGCCCACGACAATTTCATTTTAGGCCTTGAGCTTGTGGGGATGCCCCTTGGCTTACTTACATCAATACGTATCGCTGGATCAGAGACATATCCCTGTTTAGAGTGGTGCAAAGTTGGTTGTGATAGGGCATCAAACCAGGCCCGTGGTAACACAACAATCTCATGGAGGAGAATCACATGGGTGCAGACACCATCCCAGCCAGAGGGAAGGGTCAGACACATCCTCCCTTCCAGTCCATACAGCCACCAGGTATCTGCTAAGGGAATGTGCTGAGAACTCGTGATGTAGTGCACTGGCACCAAAGGTTGTGTCAGTCTCAATGTCACAAGGGCCTTCAAAGTGGCCTACCGGAACAGACCCATTCCGTCTGAAACATTCAAAGCTCAAACCTTTACACACCACAAAATCAGCTGTGTAGAACGACTGGTTACTTTTACTGGTACCATAACCAAGGAGTACCATAACTACAACACTGTTGAAGTTGCTGTCTCCCCGACTCATCCAGTCAATATAATGTGGAAGCTTTAAGGAGGAGGCACCAGAAAGGGCAATAGGGCCGTACAAATAACGGTGAGTAATTCAGATCAAATGTCCGACAGGGTTGTTGTCATTGACATCGGGAGTAGGTGGAAGAATTAAAGGGCACAGGAATGATGAAGTATGACAGTTTTGACTTAGTGCACAGGAAGCAGTCCCGTTTAGTCAGCATCGCTGCCGTGGTAATTTACCCATTGATACCAATGATTGTTACAGGCAGACAACCATGCTAGGGATTGGGCTCCACACTCCTTACTCCTTTATACCTTTTGGCTAGGCTTTACAGGGCATTGGCACTATCAAGCAAGATCCGCCAGGTCTGCCAAATTGATGGTCCCCAAGTCTGACAGGAGTAGAAAGGTTCAGGACTGGGGAGGGGGCATTAGTAGCCTCCTTCAACCCATCCCCAGTCATATAATAAGGAGAAAATTCACCTTCCACAGACCCAATTCTGACAGCCGCAGGAACACCAGTGTCCCCGAAGCCCGCACTCACTGACTGTTCAAAGTCACATGAAGACACTCCAACATGTCCTGTTTGGTCACTGCTGCCCCTTCCTCACCCTCACTTAGCTCAGCTCTGGGGTCTGTCTGCATCTGTGGGAAAGCTCTGGTGCAGTGATTGAGATGATACTTTCCCCACATGAATGGCAATGGCAATGCTTTGGTTACAATGAAGGGTCCCTTTCTTCTCGACTCGTTCCATTTTCTCTGGAAAACTTTTACATACACCTGATCTCTGGGTTTAATAGGCCCCTTTGCCAGACACCAGCTTCCACATTTTTCCTGTATGTGGACAGATTCATGTATCATCGTTAGCTGTTGCATGTACTGCTTGAGTACGAGCTCCAGTCGTTCCAAGCTAGGTCCTTCATACGGATCCTTCCACCTGGCATGGGTCTACTGGTAAGCATTTCTTGCGGCGTCATGTTTGTCATACAGTTAGTCTGCATACGGTAGCTCATTAGTGCTAGTGCCAGCGGATCGACCCAGTTAAGGTTGGTACTTGAGCAAATTTTATTCAAGTTGGCTTTTAACATTCCATTAATCCATTCCACCATACCTTGTGACTGGGGATGATACACATAACCAAATCTTTGCTTGATCCTCAAAGTCTGCAGCACCAACTTAACCACTCTTTGGATAAAAGCAGACCCATTGTCTGAACTGATCTCTGATGGTATACCAAACCTTGGAATAACTTCATTTGTTAAGAGTTCCACTACTGTGCCTGTCCCTGAGTCTTTAGATGGAGCTGCGTCTACCCATCTACTAAACCTGTTGATTACCACCAACATATATCTCTTCCTTCTCACTGTCTTTATTGTATCTATATAGTTGATTACCAAATGCTTAAATGGTCCCTCAGGTACTGGTATGTGTCCTCAAGGGGTTGTTATTTCCTTTCTGATATTATTTTGAGTACATATATTGCACTGAGGCCTGCAAGTAAGGTGACCAGAATCCGTCCTTCTTTATCCTCCTCAGTACTTCACCTTTAGCACAGTGATCCAACCCATGTATGTCTGAGATGAGAATAATCAACAGAGGGGTAGGTGCCACTCACAAACCTTCCTCTGTGCTCCACAGGGCTTCCCTTTGTCTCCACAGTATTGGTTCAGCTCAGGCCACCTTACCTTGCATCTCAATGATATCTGCTATTGTAGGCTCTGGATCTAAATGCACCTGGGGCACAATGACAGCTAAAGTGCACGCAGAGGCCATTCTGGCTGCTTTATCTGCTGCCTGATTACCCTCGCCCACCATATCGCTGCCTTTTTTATGTGCTTGGCACATTATAACAGCTAGCACTTTTTGGCTTCATTAATGCAGTCGTCGATCCTACAATCTGTTGGCAATGTTGTATGGATCTCCGTTGCTCTTCCTGAAGCCCCTTTGCTTCTAGACCACCCCAAATAGATGGCAAACCCCTTGATCATAAACTGAATCAGTATAGATATCTGCCTTTTCACCTTCCATCAACTCACATGCTGCTGTTAGTGCCTTAAGCTCAGCTAGCTGTGCTGAACAAGGTTGTGGACAGGCCTCCAGTATAACCATCCTAAACTGAGACTTCTCCTGTTGGACTACTGCAAACCAGTATGATTCCCATCATAGTCTTGAGAGCATGAGCCATCTATGAATAGTACCTTCTTGTCCTCATCAGGCAGCAGCTCAGGCTGTAAATCAGCCCACAATTTAGCAAATGTAGCGAGTTGACTACACAATCATGGAGTTCTCCCTCATGTTCTAATGGGACATAGTCTGCTAAGTTCATTGTAGCGCATTTCTGTGTAGTTATGTCTGGAAATGTCAATAATATCCGATATGCTATTATTCTGGCAGACGTCAATACAAATTGCCCTTTTTCTAACAATTCTGCTACCTAATGGCATGTGTACATGATCACAGGATAGCCCATCGTTATGGAGGATGCCTTCTCATATGCAAAATGAGCTGCCGCTGGCCCCTGGTAACAAGGTGGATATCTCTGAGCCACTTCATCCAATCTGGTGCTATAATACGCAATAGGCTGCTTAGTTCTCCCTGTGCCCATCTCTTGTGCAAGTACTGCGGCAGCATAACCTTCCAGTCTATTTGACACAAAGATTTTCATAGTTCGGCAGGGCCAACGTCGGGGCCGACTGCAATGCCTGCTTAAGGGTGTTGAAAGCTGCTGCAGTGTCCACTTTCCACTGCAGTGCGTTCTTCAGACTTGCATGTCCTGCCTCCTTCATTGTTTTCCTCATGGGAGCCGTAATTTTGGCGTATTCCCCAATCCAGTCTGAACTAAATCCTGCCATCCCCAACACACTATTTCTGACCCTCTTGAGTCTGCCTTCTCATCATATCCTTTGGCTCCCCACCTCTTTGTCCCTGTCCTTGGGAACCTCCATTCTGTTCGGGCTGTTGTTTGATTTTATTCTGCCCTTGGTATGGTATCTGTGGACAAGTTCCCCCAAAAATGTTTGTTATCGGAAAGGGGTTATCTAGCCCTTGCCAGATGGTGTGAGATGGTCTCCTTGGACTGGCAATATGTGCACTTCAGTAGTGCCTATCAACTCAGTTGTCACTGGCAGCATCCTTTTGCCTTTCTCTCTCTCTCTTTTTAAGATCCTTGAGCTGCATTTTCTTTGCACCTTCTCCTGTTGATCAGCCTGCTTCTTATTGTCTTTCTAGTGTCTTTCGACTGCATGGACTACATGATCTCTGAATTCCTGGTGGGCCATTGACATTAGACCCACTTCCTCCTCTACCTTAGATTTGACTTGAGGGGGCTTTGCCTCGACAATAGCAGTCCAGAACATTGCGGTCAACAGTTGGCTACCTCCCACATCTTGTTCTGTTTTAAGCCTCCATCATTTTAGCTGGTTTTCTAGATAGGCTGCTGGGTTTTCTATATCTCCCAGCAGATCTCCTGGCAAAGCTTTGGGATCAATCTTAGGTGAGAGACCCTTCGGCAGTCTCCCTGCACTTCTGCGTCCCTAAAAGCTGTGGCAGTCAGAAAATGTCTTCCCTGTCTACCCACACATTCTTGGGGCCTCTCCAGTTTATACTTTTCTCATTCCCGTGTTTATCTTGTGTCATTAGCGTAACACATCATACTAGCTTGCTTTGTCTTTTTAAAGTAATCATCTTCTGCAACACTGCTTTGCTTCTTTTCACATTACACCACCATCGTCTTTAGCATTGACTCTTCTATCACGTGATTTAACTAGCTTATCATAGTTTGCAAACATTATCTGTTACGAGTCCAGCTATTGCTCATCCCTAACATGATCCTATGTATGCATTACTCCACTAAGTTAACTACATAATGGCCAAATTAACTTACATATATTCCAAAATAACAGCGTGAAGGTTTCACTTTGGTACTTTGGGCTGTTTTAAGGTAAAACAAAGAACTGAAGATGCTGGAAGTCTGAACAAAAAAAGAAATTGCTGGAAAAACTCAGCAGGTCTGGCAGCATCTGTGAAGAGAAAGCAGAGCCAACACTTTGAGTCCAGTGATGCTTTTTCAGAACATTTAAAATGACATTGATCAGATTTAAAAGGACTCTGCATAATTATCACTGGATGTTTAATTCAAGATTTCTTTACTGAGGAGAATAAGAGGTATAGTTAGTAAGTTTGCAGATGACACCAAAATTGGAGGTGTAGTGGACAGCGAAGAGGGTTACCTCAGATTAAATGGGATCTTGATCAGATGGGCAATGGGCTGAGAAGTGGCAGATGGAGTTTAATTCAGATAAATGCGAGGTGCTGCATTTTGGGAAAGCAAATCTTAGCAGGACTTATACACTTAATGGTAAGGTCCTAGAGAGTGTTGCTGAATAAAGAGACCTTGGAGTGCAGGTTCATAGCTCCTTGAAAGTGGAGTCGCAGGTAGATAGGATATTGAAGCAGGCATTTGGTATGCTTTCCTTTATTGGTCAGAGTATTGAGTACAGGAGTTGGGAGGTCATGTTGCGGCTGTACAGGACATTGGTTAGGCCACTGTTGGAATATTGCATGCAATTCTGGCCTCCTTTCGATTGGAAAGATGTGAAACTTGAAAGGGTTCAGAAAAGATTTACAAGGATGTTGCCAGGCTTGAAGGATTTGAGGAAAGGCTGAACAGGCTGGGGCTGTTTTCCCTGGAGCTTCTGAGGCTGACGGGTGACCTTACAGAGGTTTATAAAATTGAGGGGCATGGATAGGATAAATAGAAAAAGTCTTTTCCCTGGGGTGGGGGAGTCTAGAACTAGAGGGCATAGGTTAAGGGTGAGAGGGGAAAGATATGAAAAAGACCTAAGGGGCAGCTTTTTCACGCAGAGGGTGGTATGTGTGTGGAATGAGCTGCCAGAGGAAGTGGTGGAGGCTGGTACAATTGCAACATTTGAAAGGCATTTGGATGGGTATATGAATAGGAAGGGTTTGAAGGGATATGGGCCGGGTGCTGGCAGGTGGGACTAGATTGGGTTGGGCTATCTGGTCGGCATGGACGGGTTAGACAAATGGTCTGTTTCCATGCTGTACATCTCTATGACTCTATGAATGAGTGCTGTTGTAGTAAATAAATTTGACATATTTTTCAGATTACGGTTCTTTCTCGATTGACACTGAAGGATATCAACAACATTTTATGTGATCAGAAACACTCAGAAAATATCCCTAGGATAAATATCGAGCCCAGTTCCAGCAATATATATTCCACTGGTGAACTTGTCCTGCTGACCTGGCTCAACCATCATTATGAAACAAAAAGATGCGTGGTGTGGGAATGTTGCCAGAAAGGTGAATGTAAAATATTTGACTTTTATCTATTTGGGTGGAATTTAGGACGTTAAAACAGTCAATATGGAGTGCAAATTAATGTCATTGTCTGTACAGTCGGTTCTGCTAGAACGTGTTTCTTCAACGCGAATTGGCTTTATCGTGATTGAAGAATTTAAACCATTACTTGCAGAATGTAAAATTTCCTTATTTGTATTGGTTATAGCATGATTCCGGCTCCATTACTTTAAATGGCGCGGCTATTTCAAGATTTTCTTCTAACACAAGATCACACAAACACGCAACTATTGTGTTATATCAGAACTGACTGTACAGATAAACTAGTACCTATCAGATTTCCTTCAGTTCTCTAATCAGTTAAAATGTGGAATTTTGGGATTCAGATATAGCCCATTCTTTTGCAAGTTCATTCATATGTCTTTTGTATGTTGGATTCTGTTTTGACAGACAACACATTACAGGGGACAGATTGCATCATTATTGATTATCATTGAATCTGTGATGAAAACTTTTTTTTTCTAGTGCAGAACATTTAGTCATTGATCGTTTCAGCATTTTATTTCCAGGGCTAGATTCAGGATGAGTTCTGTGTTGAAAAAAGATGGATGTTACTAAGCTAACAGGAAAACAATGCACAGAGTGGAGATTACATACCATATTTACATGTCTCTTGTGTCTTATAACTTAAAAATCCTGAAGAAAGTTTATCAGAAGTTTCTAAAGACCCCCTTTTGCTTTGTCTCTGAAATAACTCCAGAGGCTGGTTTCCAGTCACCAAGCCACCCTTTATTTACACATGCACAGCACATGGACACTGACCCAGCTAGCTCAGAGCCAGTCCCTAGACTGAGGAGAATCCCTGAGAATCCTGTTTATATCTGTCAGCAAGGACTCTGTAACTGAACCAGGTTAGCAGGGAACTCAATGAGATCCTCCTGGCTAACCTTGTTCCAATCACAGCAGTCTCGTACACTAAATTTCAAAGATGAGTTTGATTCGGTCTTTTCCCAGAACTCCTATTTAATGAGAGTCTGCTGAAAGTCATGGGTTGGAAGTCTCTTTCTTATGCCCAGAAAATCTTTAACATTATAAGAATGAGACTTATTCTGTGATATCCTTGTGATTTGAAGTATGCTGATAACCGAAGGCAAACGGTTTAAGTGACTTTATGTAGTGCAGGAAGGGAACAACCCCTTGCATCTGACCAAAGTCTAGGCAAAAGTAAGATGGAAGTGTCCAAAAAATGATGGTGAAAGTGTGACAGGCCTATTTCTGGGTTCTTTCAGACACAAAAACAGAAGTTGCTGGAAAAGCTTAGCAGCATCAGTGAAGCAAAGTCAGAGTTAACATTTCTGGTCCAGTGACCCTCCCTCAGAAGTTTTGAGGGAGTTCAAAGTTTGTGAGAAGATTTGTAGCTTGGGTGCTCATTGTTGTGGTTCTGTTCGCCGAGCCGGGAATTTGTGTTGCAGACGTTTCGTCCCCTGTCTAGGTGACATCCTCAGTGCTTGGGAGCCTCCTTTGAAGCGCTTCTGTGATGTTTCCTCCGGCATTTATAGACCAGTATAAATGACAGAACCACAACAGTTTTGAGGGAGGGTCACCGGTCCCAAAACACTAACTTTGATTTCTCTTAACAGATGCTGCCAAACCTGCTGAGCTTTTCCAGCAATTTCTGTTTTTGTTTCTGATTTACCGCATCTACAGTCCTTTCGGTTCTTGCAGATACTTTGACAGAAGTCTTAGCCACCAGTAAAACAGCCTGTGAGCAATGAAGACAGGAGATGACCCTTTGGCACACACAGTCCACCCCACACAGCTGCAGTTCCTTGTGTCTCCCAAGAAATACACACTCCCCCTCCTTCCTAAAGTCGTGTATTCTCCTGGGAAATGCAATGGTAGTGATATCAGCTAATTAGGAGAAACAAAGAAGAAAATACCTTGTTAAATCCCTGAGGAACCACTCTGGTCGTAATTTGTATTCTGTTGTAACACTTAACTTTTACATGGGGTAATTGCTAGATCAGCCAGGAGTAGTTTTGCTTGAGAAATTCAACAAGTTGATGTACGTTGCAAGAACTAGCAGTCTATTTCACAAATTCACTGTTGTCTGTGAAAAAGCAACAATCTAACATTTAAACTAACTCTGGTCTTTCGTCACTTAAAATCGTGAGCTCAGATCCTGTTTAATCTATAAAATTGATATAAACTGTTCACACATGCACATACTAATCCCTGCAACATCTTATAAAAAATCAAATTGCTGCAGTCTGTGCATCACTAAACTGGAGAACGTTTACTCTTTGAGCCTATCTTGGCCATTAAGTTGGGTTGGACAATTAATTGTGTGGTTCTCCTCCACATTGATTTGAAAACTTCACTGTCAATCACTGTAAGAGAAACTACAACTGAACACTGTATTCCAACTGAGGTATTGTCAAAGCTCCATCATTCTTGATTCCACTGAAACCTTCAGAAAACTGTTTGCTCCATGTTTGCCTGCATGATCTGCTATAGGAGAAAGTGAGATGCTGGAGAGTCAGAGTCAAACATTGTGGTGATGGCAGCATCCGAGGGGCAGGAGAGTCGATGTTTCGGGCATAAGCTCTTCACCAGCTTCCAAGGATGTCCAACTTGAAGAGGTTTTCTTTCTCTATCCATAAGGATCTCGTGAGTCTCTCTTCCACTGCACCCCCAGGTCATCTCCTCTTGCCCTGAAGCTCTTCAGCCACATCCTGAAGCAGACTCCCTATTACTACCATGTCTCCTTCCTCAGCACCTGCTGATGCCACCGGCTTATCCCGCATTGACTCTAGACTACACTAAGATCATCACAATTTGGACCTGACCGGGACAACCGCGACCTACAGCAAATCCAAAGCCTCACATTCCTGATGAAGGGCTTATACCCAGAACATGAACTCTACTGTTCCTTGGATGCTGTCTGATCTGTTTTGCTTTTCCAGTGCCACACCTTTTGACTCTGCATGATCTGCATGTCTTGTTGAAGGATCCCAAATGTTTGAAAGATGGAGCTGTCTATGTTCTATTCCATTATGTGCAAGTTCACTGGCATACTGTCCAGAATATTTAAAATGCCCTGAAATATTGTGGGTCAGTCTTCATATTAGTTCTCTCTATCCTTTAGGGTAAGACTAGGACGAAGCTGTCCAACTGACTAGCTGCTTAATGAACTGTTTCCTGATCCATCCCTGTTCTTCTCTTATGTATACCAATGTGTGGTGAATATCCTATGCTGACCCCCCCCAATCTATCATTTATTGAACATGCAGTGCCATTCTCCGTATGGGAGTTTGCAAAAGAAAGGTCAAATTTTGCAAGTGTCATCTTCAGTTGTGGAGAAAGTGAGGACTGCAGATGCTGGAGATCAGAGCTGAAAAATGTGTTGCTGGAAAAGCGCAGCAGGTCAGGCAGCATCCAAGGAGCAGGAGAATCGATGTCTCGGGCATAAGCCCTTCTTCAGGGCCAATCCTGAAGAAGGGCTTATGCCCGAAACGTCGATTCTCCTGCTCCTTGGATGCTGCCTGACCTGCTGCGCTTTTCCAGCAACACATTTTTCAGCTCATCTTCAGTCGTGCCTTCTGTTGTCTCATTTTCCTCCAGTGCTCGACATTTTAGTAACCTTAAAGAGAAGAGTAGGGTAAGAACTCATTCCTGATGAAGGGCTTATGCCCGAAATGCGGAGTCTCCTGCTCCTTGGATACTCTGCCTTTCCAGCACCACACTCTTCAACTCTGGTTTAATCATGAAGGATAAATGGGTACAGATGAGTATCTGTTGGAAAAAGTGAGGGGAAATTTCAGTGTAGGACTGGATGTTACTTAAGAACACTAAGATGTGTCCTCTGGCTTGTCTAGTTGTGATGCTCCTAACAGGACTCACCTCATGGTCTCAGTGACTTGATCCAAGAGTAAGAGAGAATCTGAATGGATGCTTTGCCTCTTTGACCAACTCCCCTAAATATTGTTTGCAAGCTTTGCCTGAAAGAAACCAGTGAGACTATTAACAGTTGCCTAATGACATAGTTTAAGGATGTGCATATCAAATAGTGGTGAGGGTGAAGGGAGTGTTTGTGAGGGGATTAGGAGGTGCAGAAGATAGTCATGCTTTGTGGGTTGAATGCTGGTTCTCATGGTTGGTTTTGCTGTTGGATCACCTTGTATTGCAGAGTTATTGATGATAATGTGAGATCATTGTACAAGTGGTTAATTTAGCATCACTTGGTTGGAAATGACACATTTTCTTACATTGAAACCAGGTGTGTGGGATGATGCTCTTTGCAACAATATCTTGCAGGAGTTGTGTGCACTGCTGCTCAGAAATCTGGTATGGTATGGAAACCCCTTTCCCCTCCAACATCCTCCAGCAGAATCTCCATTGTGCTATTGGAAAGTGTGGAGCCCTTGAAGAATTTATTTCTTCTGTCCTGTGATTAGCTAATCTCAGGTTGCCTGCTGGGTTTAAGAGATGCGGCCTGTCTTCAAGTGAAAACAGTAACATCAGAAAATGAAGGCCCCATGGAGGGAACCTGCTAATTATCAACAACACTACACAGGCAGTCTGCTTATTTATTTATCATTTATAACGAGGGGCTCCAATCAATTTCAGAATAATTCTTCACCTGAAAATAGGCCTACACAAACTTCAACCTATTAATTTGCTATTTGATCAACTCGAGCTTCAAATCCTTTATTTGTGCTTTCAGATATTGTCATGCCTTCAATGTACTCTACGTTTTGCCACCTCCACCCATTTGCTTCAGTTCTTTCAGTCTGGCCTGCATTACTACAGTCATGATGTTTTTATACGTTCTTCATTAATTTAGGTGTAATAAGAGTATAATGGAAAAAGATCTCTGGTACTTTGTGAACATAATGACATCTAAAAAAAAATCATTTAAAGGATCTGTTTTTAATCATTCACAATCCAGTTTTATGTAGCATAATGATTGGATGGTCTTCCTATCTTATGAAGTCACTAAATGTTTTCCATCAGACTTCGAAACAACACAAAAGCCAGGGTGCTCAAAACTACATGCATAGAACACTATCATTAGTTGGTTCGAGATCAGTAGATTGTCTCTAATTGCATTGTTTATTTAGGTCTCAAAATGAACTCTTTTAAGGCCATGATAAAAGAATGAAGGTCTTTCTGCCAGTACATGTGAATATGTAATAACAAAACAAGACCACATCCTCTAAACTCAACACCTTCACCTCTTAGTTTACAAGATTGTCTAATCTTTTCATTTTCCTCTCTCTTTTTAATAGGTGCTATACCACCAACCCGCTGGATAATTAATTTTGATTTAGATTTGTTGGATGGTTTAGTGCTTGCAGCTGTTGTGGCTGCTTATTGCCCTCATCTGGTAGGTATATATTTTCTATTATACTTCATTTAATTGTTTTCCTCTTTAATCGGTTTCTGATTTCTAACAGGGAACAGGTTTGACCAGCTGTTGGAAGATGCTGAGATGAAATCAAGTCATAGTTGTAAATGTTCATGCTGCACTAATTTACCACATTGTGTATCACATTGGATGTATTCACCTTAGTGTCAGGATAGAAGTGCTTCCAGTCTAATTCAGATCCGATAGCCCAAACCAAATTTGAAGGGAATCTTATTGGATTTATTTCCATCATCAGGTTTATTTACACTGGAATTGCAGTTTACCGATTCTCTGATTACAGCCTTACAGACGGGAGAGAGATAGACTGAACTGCCTTATTCTTATGAACTCCTGTCTGTAAGCAGAATACTTTATTTTTGAAAAAGCTGTGGTGTGTTTCTTAAACCCCTGTTTGTGACGTCAATTTTAAGGTGACACACAGTGATTCTCAGATTAAACCAGGAGGATTTATTCCTCACATTTGATCCCAGCATTGTCTTACACAACTTTTTAAATAAGATCACATGGTTTACAAGTTAACAACATTCTAGAAATTTCCAACAGTAAACATTGGTAGACAGATCATATATGTGAACCCACTTTCTCTTACATGTGTGTGAGCATGTACACACATTTGCAAAATTCATAGAGTCACTCCTCTGGACTTTGAAGCATTTTGAACAGACTTTCTGAAAACTTGGATGTTATCCTCCCCAGTGAAATCTGATGTTCACATGAACACATAACTATGTTGTCACTTTTAATAATCATACACTTGAACCCTCTTTCTTTTGCATGTGTGTGAGCATAAAATGATTCTATAAACTTTGCATGTATATGTACATGCTCACACACATGCTGCAAGAGAAACGGGGTTCAAGTTTATGATTATTAAAACCAACAGTATAGTTATGAGTTCATGTGAACATCAGATTTCACTGGGAAGGTTAACTTTCAAGGTTTCAGAAAGTCTGTTCAAAATTCTTCAAAGTCCAGTGGAGTGTTAATAATTTGATGCTGGCCATTGACTTGCCATTCATGTTAAAGGAGATCCTATCTCTTTGGTAATATTCCTTTACATACCTTTGAATATAGGTGCATCGTTGTTTCTAGCATCTCTTTGGGTGTATTGAGTTTTAATATTATCTTCTGTTGTCAATCTGGGCTTGGAGATAGAACCTAAGGACACTCTTTACTTGAATATTTTGCTGTATATCCAAACATTAACAGGTGCAAACTTTCACAAGGGTGATCTGTCTATCCATGCTTACTGTTGAACGTTTTCAGAATGTTGTTAACTTATACGCCATGTGATCTTGTTAAAAGTCCAGCAAAATCCTTTTTTTAAAAACAATGTAGTGTTTACACTATTTCTAAGATCCGTCATGTCATGAATGTGATTGTACCATGAATATAAATTAGCCACTTATACTAATTTGGACACCTCCAAATCTTGCTTCAGAATTCAAGAATTTAAATCAAGTAAATCATGGCTTTATTAACTGTGCACAGAGTCTCTGCTCCAAGTTCCTCCTATTGTGGAAAATATTTTGTTTAATCCACAAAGGATATCTAGGTGCTCGCTTAAGAGAAGGATGCTTCTTAGCCTTTTTCTGGACATTGTAAGAAGGAAGTGAGAATAGAAGCATTTCCAGGTTGAGCAGTTTGGGGTCAAACCATGGATCATCTTGGCCTGCTATTCGAATATTATTCAGTGAAGTTCAAATTCAGCAGTGAACCATCATGCGTGTCTGTAACTTACCTTTTGCTGACCTAGGGCTTATTCACTGAGCTCTATTCTTTTGCCTGTGTTGTGGTTACTTCCAATAATCTACCACAGGAGACCTGAGTACAGGATATTGATCCATTTATTCAAACGTATGCAAGGAGAGTGTATTTGAGGGCTAACCCAAACAACTCTGAGGAATGCAGGAAAAAGGCAGTATCTTTCTACAAATGTTTTGCCATCTCATAATTCATACTCCAACCTTGCTTCATTAAAACATAAAATACAGATGTCCACTCCAGGTCTTAGCCTAATGTAATTAATGTTTTTTCCTTCACCTAGTTAAGGAACACTTAGTCATATTCTAGATGTTGTTGCTTACCCATTTCCTGTCAGTGTCTGGCACCTCCTGACTCTCAACCTATCTCCAAGGCCTGTAAAGGATGTTTTTGAAAGCATAAATTGCTGTTTTTAGTCTCTTGCTGACACAATCCTATTGGATGCACAACATTCATCTCGTACAAGATTCATTATTTGAAGTCTGCTCTTCAATTTTTCCCAATTTAACCCTTAGTGCGTTTACAATTCACCTACTATCTGTAGCAATTACATTAAAAGCTACTTTGAGCAAATGACAGTGACAATGAGCAGAGGGCGCTATTAATCCTAGTTCATCTTTAAATAGGAGAAAGTGAGGTCTGCAGATGCTGGAGATCAGAGTTGAGAGTGTGTGACTGGAAAAGCACAGCATGTCAGACAGCATCCGAGGAGCAGGAGAATGGACATTTCGGGCCGGAGCCCTTCATGTTTAAATAGTCTAGTAGATTGAATTGGCTGAAATCAATTTGCTAAAATCTCTAAGATAATTCAATGTTAAGTCTGGATAAGTAAGATTTGGAAACTAGTGCTAACATAACTATTCAAATAATAATAAGGTATTTTTATATACATCTAGTCAGTATACTTGGTGAATCGAGACACCTAAAACCCAAATGGAGTTCAGCAGCTAACCAAGAGCTGAACTGCTGTTCTGGGACTGTCCTGATATGGTGCTGCAATTTTTGTTTGTTCCAGGCTTTAGAGATCTTGCTTATGTTGTATGACTGGTTCAACGCATACTTGACTGACAATTGTATTTTGAATTTGAAAAGTCAAATACTTAAAAATCTGTGAAGTCTAAGTAACTCTTTGCTGGTACATTAAACATGACCCACCTGTTTAACTTGATGCATTTGTAAAATCCTGTGGGAAGAGATAGTTTGAAATCTCAGAGAACAAATCAGTCACTACTGATCAACTTGATTTGTTCAAATACAGGACAAAACACTACTTTTGAAAATGTTATTCATAAACGATTTGTTTAACCTTCAAAATATTGTTTGTTATTTAAAGTTATGTGTAGTGTTTAAACATAACCATATTATGTTTGTTTCTTTGATTCCTGTGTTTTTTCAAGAAATGAATAATATATTTTACTTAAAATCAGATTTCACATAGTGTAATATTGATTCTGAATGTCAGAATAAAATCTTGAGAAGGTATAATTGCATAATTGGCTAAAAGCAATTGTTGGATTGGTTTGTTGTTCATTTGCAGTGTATGTCATTCAAAACTAGCTTAGATATTGAAGAATGAAAAATAATCTCAAAATGTACTGATTTAGGAATAATGAGAATGATCCCAAGCTCTGGAATCAAAATAATTTGGAAGTGAAATATTGGAAAAGATCTAAAAATATTACCATTAAATTACTGCAAAAATCAGCTGAGAGCAATTTGCAAATGGGAACCAGGGAGCTATCCCTAGCTTTTATTTTCTGCAATTTTGTTTACAATTGGTTAAGACAAACCATTTGTTTTCCCAACCTTTCTCTACTTATCCAAATTACATTTTCTGGATTTTTAAATAAACAATACAGCACTTAGTTGGTGTGAAATAATTTATTTCTGGTTTTCGTTTGTAGATTGATACTGTCAAAACTACAACACATTGTTTGTCTTGCTTTACAGATTCCAACTCATTTTGAAAATATGTATACTTCTCCAGCTGCTCCTGAGCAATGCCTGCATAACAGTCTGATACTCCTTAAAGCATTTGATACCATTGGCCTAGATTTTGATATACAGGTAAAGTGAATTATTATTGCACAATTCATTTCATTTCAAGACTCAAATCATGGCACAGATATCATTACTGCCTTGATCAAAACATGAACAAAAGAGCTGAATTTCAGATGACAGGTGAAAGTATTTGCTGTTGACATCAAGACAGCTTTTGGCCTAGCATGGAACAAGCACCTCAGTAAAAAAATAAGACAATAGAAATCAAGGAGGTGGGGGATGGGATGCTGGTGGTGGTGGTGCAGTGGTGAAATGGTTGGAGCCCATTTATTTCAATTCCATGACATTGCTGGGTGAGTTGTTCAGTGCAATTTTCCTTTCACAATCATCTTTAGCTGTCTTTTTAATGACCTTCCCTCATAATGTCAATGCTGATCATTTTTCTGTGTTCAGCACCATTCACAACTCCAATAAGGACGTCATCAAGCAACGAGATAACATTGAGTTTTGAGATAAGTGGCAAGTAACACTCATACCAAACAACTGCTAGCTAATGTCCATCTCCAACCAGAGATACCAACCACCTGTTAATTAATTACCATCACTGAATTTTCTTCCATTAACATTTTGCATTGTTAGCATTGACCAGAAACTTGCTGTTAACAAGATCAGGATATAAATACACTGCATCTGTGGAAAGTGATTCTGTTGAAATCCTTTGCACCACAATTCAGGAATGTGATGGAATATTCTATGCTTCACTGGATGAGTGTGGATCCAGCAACACTTGAGAAATTCTATCCAAATCAAAGCAGCCTACTTGTTTTTCTTGCTTTACATTCACTATCTCCTATGTTGAGAAATTATCTGTTGTGTATACCATTTACCAGGTGCACAATAAACCATCAACAAGGCAGCTTTGACAGCAAAAGCGAAACCTGGATGCATTACTGTTTTGAAGATTGAGGGATAGGGTTATCAACATCAGCAAGTTTCCCTTGAGATTATGCACAATTTTGAATTGGCATCATGTAGCTAATCCTTCATCATTGCTATCAAAATCATGAAATTCCCTACTTAAAGGCATACTGGGGGTACCATAAGCTCACAGATTTCACTGATTCAATGAGGCTGCTCACCATCACCTTCTCTAGGTCAATTAAGGAGGGTAATGAATACTGAAATATTAAGTAGCAATCCCTTGAATCAATGTAAAAATGAATACATCTGGAGGTTCTTGATGTAAACATAGCTGGTATCAGGAAACTGGTAAATGCTCAGATGTATGATTTCCGATGTTACAAAATTTCATTTTACTTAACAATGATCATTTTTTATGTAATACATAAAGTTCCATTTTGTCATAATTTCGTGCAGAGATGACAAACACATTTTATCTCTGGATAGTGTCTAAAAATGGGAAAAAACATATTGAGAATCCCAGGATATCATGGAAGGAAGATGTTCAGTACCCCCTCACCCCGTACCACAGCACCACCACCCCACCTGTTCTAACAATCTGAAAGAAAGATCCTTTTGATCTTTTTTTCTTGTCCTTCCTCTGCATTTTATAAAGTTTAAATTTTACAAATATTTACTCGCTTTGCTAAAAGTCATTTTAGATTCTGATTCCATCCTTGTTTTGTTTAGGTATTCTGAAACCAATGGAATTTCCTCGCTCTTTTCTTTTTAGTGACCTTAAATTTATCTTTCTGGTTTCCACCATACCAACCAATTTCTTCTGTCACCTTATGTATTGAGTGTGTACAAAACTTTGAGCTCTCTATTGGCCAGGCACTTCAAGGTATCCACTCACCAATAGTCAAGTGACTATAATTGGGTATTTACAAGAGGCCAGAATAAGAGGAGTGTACATTCCTTGGATGTTCATTTTGTTGGATGAAATGGCAGACATAGGGAGAGGTAAAGCTATGAAGGGATTTGAACAAAAAAAAGTAAAACCATTAATTTTAATATTTTTGAATATAATGATATTCTTGTTAAATAAACAGGCCACTGACATCTCAGATCCAAATCCTATCACAATGCTTATGCTGTGTGTTTACCTGTATGAAAGACTTCCTAACTATCGCCCTAAGATGACTGTCGAGTTCACTGGCGAACTTCATGCTACAATTGTTAAACATGTGAGTAAAACAAAGCTCCTTTCAGGCTTATGGAAAGCAAAGGATATGACTAATCAAAGTAAGGTCAATATCATATCTGGAAGACAGTGTAAACAGGCATGTTTTCGACCTGCCCTTTTTCATTTAAACTGGCAACCTGTAGAAAACACTGAATGAAACAGCAAATGCTTTAAGAACCTGGAGGCTATAATTTAAATATCTATTTACCTTCCTTTTTCTACTCTTGAGCTCTTGCATTTTTGTCAGTCTACAGTATGGTTCAAATGATCTCTTGAGGGAGTTGCAGGGAGACTTCCTGTTACTGTACTAAGCAAGGTGAATGATGATTTTCTAATCTCTTGACAATTCAAAACTTTTCAATGCCCTTGTGGAACAATCAATGTTATTGCTGTTTGAAATATAAAAGCCTTTATTCTAGGGGTTCAGTTAGCTCAGTTGGTTGGATGGTTGGTTTGTAATGCAGAATGACACCATCTATGTGGGTTCAATACTGTATCAGCTCCCTTTCCTGAGGTGCGGTGACCTTCAGGTTAAATCACCACCAACCATCTTTCTCTGATGAGAGAGCAGCCCTCTCGTCTTCTGAGATTATGATGTCTTTTCCTTGTGTTGCTCTAATAAAGTTAAGGCTGAATCATTATTTAAAACAGGTTCGACTTCAAAATCCCTTCATGAAGGATCTAGTGTATTTTGCAACAATTGTCGGGAAAGAGGCAAATGATTTTACTTTGCCTAATGGAAACGAAGTGGTCATCCCAGAAAGGTAAATTCAAATCCTTGTATATTACCTTGTTTGTACCTATGCTGTGTTTGATGTTACCCTATTTCTTTACAGTAGAAACATGTAGGAATAGAGGTTTTTTGACACAGTTAGCAATTCTGGCCTATATTGCACCTGTTTCAAATTATTTTCATCCCCATTCCCACTTAGTTTCCACTTAAACTCATTTGTAAATTACTGAACTCCATAAATCAACAAGATGGGGGTTAAATATTCCCTGATTTATTTAACAGTGACTATTTGTTTAATTTTGATCAACATATTAGAAAATGTGGTTTACCACAAAATATAGGCATTTCAGAAAATGTCATTGCATCACCTTTGACTAACCTGATTTTAAACTGCTGAAGATAATTTTTAAAGATATACAAAACCGATTTCTATTTTCTGGTTAGAATGGGATACACCAGTCAGTTCCTGAGTAAATATTTTAAAAATGCAAAACATATCTCTCTGAACCAAATCTCCCAACAACATTCAGTAAACTCAGCATCAGGCAGGACAAAGCCATTTGTAATACTGACATGCCTCAAACCATATTAAATTTGAACTCCCTACCTTTGTTGTACAATGGCTTAAGCACGTATTGTCTATAAGATGCATTTCAGAAACTCATCAAGTGTCTTCTCGCAGCACTTTGCAAATCAGCAACCTCTATCATCTGGAAGAACAAAATCTGCAAACATGGGAACATCGCATGCCCAAACTCCCCATCAAGTCTCATTCCATTTCATTGTTCCTTCACTGTCAACATGACAAATCTCTGAACTGCCTCCCAAACAGCACTACACCACACAGACTGCAATGATTTCAGAATGGCACTGTCCAGTGTCTTATTGAGGTCATCATTACAACTCTCTATGTAAAACTTGAAAGAGTGCCAAGTCGTATTCGAATGATTGTTTGACTATTTGTTAATCCCATCTCCAATGGTAGTGTACCTAATGTTGAGCTGCACATCAGACCATGGATCAACACTGTAGTTTTACTTAAAGAAGTGCAGTCCTTAAGATTATTTATTTTCATTGTAAATTAGTATTAGCAGACTCATCATCACATTCCCAATGCCATTTAAGGTTTGCCAATGATACTCAGACTCCACGAATAAGTAGTAAAAATCCAGCTTCATGTTTGGAACATTCTGAAGATCACCAATTTAAATATAAATTGTGGATCTCCCAATGATAATTAGTTCATTCTGTGGATACTACTCAACTTTTCCATGTGGTGTCTGCTTCCAGCATAATGCTTTGAAAACAATTAAAAGAACATGAAACTTTATTTGCACTGAAAGATTCTGTACTGGTTATGTTTAAACCATAGAATCCCTACAGTGTGGAAACAAGCCATGTGGCCCAACAAGTCCATATCAACCATCCCCTATAACTTCTGATAACTAATGCACCTAACCTGCACACCTTTGGACTGTGGGAGGAAACCCAGGCAGACACAGGGAGAATGTGCAAACTCCACACAGACAGTCACCCAAGGCTGGAATCAAACCTGGGATCTTTGCACTATGAGGCAGCAGTGCTAACCACTGAACCACCAGGCTGGCCTAATGGGCGGCACGGTGGCACAGTGGTTAGCACTGCTGCCTCACAGCACCAGAAACCCGGGTTCAGTTCCCACCTCAGGCGACTCTCTGTGTGGAGTTTGCACATTCTCCTCGTGTCTGTGTGGGTTTCCTCTCACAACCCAGAAATGTGCAGGTTAGGTGAATTGGCCATGCTAAATTGCCCGTAGTGTTAGGTGTAGGGGAATGGGTGTGGGTCGGTGTTGAAATGTTAGGCCGAAGGGCCTGTTTCCACACTGTAAATAATCTAAATAATGCTGAAAAATCTAGTGTAATCAAATGGGAAGTCCAATAGTCCTTCTTTTTTGTTACTTTCTTTTTATTTTCCTTTATGGATTTTGACTTCACAACTGCCTCTGGTAGGATATTGCTTCTCTTAACTAGCTCGATATAAGTGATTTTTTTTTCTCTGTGTTAAACATTGTGGTCGCACACTAACTGTTTGATGAGAGGAAAGAACTCTCTGATGTGGGAACACCTTCGCATTTAGATTTGACATCAGCAAAACTGTGCGTGCAGTTCATCTCAATCTTCCCAGTGAAGAAGTCTAGTATTTTGACAAATCCTTGCAGACACTCTGAAGCCTGCTTCTCTTCAGTGAGAAAGAACATAATTTACTTTCCTTGGCATAAAGAGCCCTAGTCACCTTTCTTTTGCAACACTAAATGGAAAGCTGTTTGAAATTAAAGATATGTCTTATTTCAATTTGAAGGATATGAATTCAAAGAAATTCATAGCCATAGTCACCTTTACAGTCATTGACAGTGCTATCCTTGTCTGGCTCTGATGCTGCAGGTCTATCTGTAAGAGGTTACAGATGGCACATGCGCTGTCAATGTTGGAAGTAAAAGAAATACTTCATGATGACCCTGGGTGGATAAGGATTTAAGCCACAAAATAGACAAAATTAAGCCACAGACATAAACCATTCAGCCCCTTGAGTAAACTTTACTATTCATGAAGATCATAGCTGATCTGTTTGTGCTTTGAATTCCACATTCTCATCTACCTCCATAACCTTTGATTCCTTTGTCTAAGGAGGATACAATTACAACATTTAAAACGCATGTGGATGGGTAACTGAATAGAATGAGTTTAGAGGAACATGAACTAAATGCTGGTTAATGGGACTAGATTAATTTAGGATATCTGGTCAGCATGGACGAGTTGGACTGAATGGCATGTTTCCATGCTGTAAATCTCTATGACTCTAGGGATTTATCACCTTTGTTTTTAAAACATTGAATGACCCCACTTCTACCGCCTCCTAAGGCAGTGAGTTCCAAAGTTGCACAACCCTCTGAGAGGAAACAAATTCTCCTCATCTCTCTTCAAGAAGAGTGACCCTTAATTTTAATCCCGAGAATCATATGCTTCAATCAAGTTGCTTTCCATTCCTCTGAACTCCAGGAAAAACAAAGTAAGATACTCCAGTCTTTCCTCTTAAGTCAGCCCACTCATTCCAAGTAAGAACTGCAGATGCTATAAATCAGAAACAAAAACAGAAGTTGCTGGAAAAGCTGAGCAAGTCTGGCGCCATCTGTGAAGAGAAATCCCAGTTAACATTTCAGGTCCAATGATCCTTTCTCAGAACTGAGGGTCACCAGACTAGTTAACTCTGATTTCTCTTCACAGATGCTGCCGGACTAGCTGAGCTTTATCAGCAATGTCTGTTTTCATTCCAAGTATCACTCAAGTATACCTCCTCTGAACCATCTCCCAATGATTATCTCCCAATCAAGATGATTAGGGGTTTAGATAGGGTTGACCATGAGAACCTTTTTCCATGTATGGAGTCAGCTATTACGAGGGGGCATAGCTTTAAATTAAGGGGTGGTAGGTTTGGACAGATGTTAGGGGTAGATTCTTTACTCAGCGAGTCAATAGACAATAGACAATAGATGCAGGAGTAGGCCATTCTGCCCTTCGAGCCTGCACCGCCATTCAATATGATCATGGCTGATCATTCCTAATTAGTATCCTGTTCCAGCCTTATCTCCATACCCCTTGACTCCACTATCTTTAAGAGCTCTATCCAATTCTTTCTTAAAAGAATCCAGAGACTGGGCCTCCACTGCCCTCTGGGGCAGAGCATTCCACACAGCCACCACTCTCTGTGTGAAGTAGTTTCTCCTCATCTCTGTCCTAAATGGTCTACCCCGTATTTTTAAGTTGTGTTCTCTGGTTCGGCACTCCCCCATCAACGGAAATATGTTCCCTCCTGCCAGAGTGTCCAGTCCTTTCATAAGCCTATACGTTTCAATCAGATCCCCTCTCAGTCTTCTAAACTCAAGGGTATACAAGCCCAGTCGCTTCAGTCTTTCCGTGTAAGGCAATCCTGCCATTCCAGGAATTGACCTCGTGAACCTACGCTGCACTCCCTCAATAGCCAGAATGTCTTTCCTCAAATTTGGAGACCAGAACTGTACACAGTACTCCAGGTGTGGTCTCACCAGGGCCCTGTACAGCTGCAGAAGCACCTCTTTGCTTCTATACTCAATCCCTCTTGTTATGAAGGCCAGCATGCTATTAGCCTTCTTCACGACCTGCTGTACCTGCATGCTTGCCTTCATTGACTGGTGGACAAGAACACCCAGATCTCTCTGAACAGCCCCTTTACCTAATTTGATACCATTGAGGTAGTAATCTGCCTTCCTGTTCTTGCCACCAAAGTGGATAACCAGACATTTATCCACATTAAACTGCATCTGCCATGCATCTGCCCACTCACCTAACTTGTCCAGGTCACCCTGTAATCCCCTAACATCCTCATCACATTTCACCCTACCACCTAGCTTTGTGTCATCAGCAAATTTGCTAATGTTATTGCTGATACCATCTTCTATATCATTTACATATATTGTAAAAAGCTGCGGTCCCAGCACGGATCCCTGCGGTACCCCACTGGTCACTGCCTGCCATTTCGAGTCGTGAGTTCATGGAATGCCCTGCCAGTAGCAGTGGTGGACTCTCTCTCTTTATGGGCATTTAAACGGGCATTGGATAGGCATATGGAGGATAGTGGGCTAGTGTAGGTTAGGTGGGCTTGGATCGGCGCAACATCGAGGGCCAAAGGGCCTGTACTGCGCTGTATTTTTCTATGTTCTATGTTCTATGTTCAATCATTTATAATTCTTTAATAAGGAGATTAAAAAGTACACAAAATTCAAGATGTGGCCTTACTAGTGCTCTGCATTATTAAACATAACATCCTTACTTTATAGAATCATAGCGTCATATAGCATGGAAACTGACCCTTCCGTCCAACCAGTCCAGGCCGAACATATTCCCAAACTAAACTATTTCCACCTGCCTGCTTCTGGCACAATCCCTCCAAACCTCTCCTATTCATGTAAATAGCCAAATGCCTTTTAATTGTTATAATTGTACCCACATTCACCATTTCTTCATGTAAACCACCGTCTGTGTTAAGAATTTGCTCATGTCTTTTTTAAATCTCTCTCCTCTCACCTTAAAAATGTGCCCTCTAGTCTTGAAATTCCCCCATCCTAAGGAAAATTCCATCAACATTAACTCTATCTCTACCTCTCATTATTTTGTAAACTTCTATCAAGTCCCTCAACCTCCTACTCTGCAGCAAGAAATGTCCTAGCCTATCCAGCCTCTCTTTATAACTCAAACCTTCCATACCTGGCAACATCCTGTTAAAACTCTTCTGAACCCTCTCCAGCTTGATAATATCTTTCCTATAACTGGGCGACGAGAACTGTACTGTTCACTTCCTGTCATTATGAAAGATAACATACCACTAGCATTCTAATTTACTTGCTGTACCTGTCGACTCATGCTGTAGAACCCTCTGACCTTGGAATTCTCCACCTCCATTTAAGTAAGACTCTGCTTTTTCAATCTTCCTGCCAAATTGAGCAACTTCACATTTACCCGTATTATACTCCATCTACCAGATTTTTGTCCAGTTGCACAACCTATTCAAATCCTACGAAAACGCCTTGGTTTTCTTCACAGTATACTTTCAAAATATCTTTGTGTCAACTGCAACCTGAGCGACCATGCCTTCACTCCTCTCATCTAAGTGATTAATATAAATTGTAAATATTTGAGGCCCCAAAACAGACTCCCATGGGACTCTAATCATTCACATCCTGCCAGTCGGACAAAGATGAATTTATGCCTTTTGTCTGCTTCCTGCCAACCAGCCAATCTTCCATCTATGCTAAAGAAGAAGGATTACAGGACCTGAATCGTAAACTCAGCTTTGTCTCCATAGATGCTGTCAGACCTACTGAGTTTTCTGGCAATTTCTGTTTTATTTCTACCTATGCTAATATGTTTTTATTTTCTACAAAATTAAAAATCACTCAACACCAGGTTAGAGTCCAACAGGTTTATTTGGAAGCACTAGCTTTCGAAGTGCTGTTTCTTCAACAGGTGGTCCTGCTCCACAACCACCTGATGAAGGAGCAGCGCTTAGAAAGCTGATGCTTTCAAATAAACCTGTTGGACTATAACCTAGTGATGTGGGATTTTTAACTTTATTCACCCCAGTTCAACACCGGCTCCTCCAAATCATTTATTTTTTGCAATAATCCTCAATGTGCATCCTGTCAAATGCCTCTCAAAGTCCAAGTACAATACCTCTACTGGCTCCTCATTATCCACAGCACCTTTTATTTCTTCAAACTGTCAAAAGGTCAGGAATGCATTACCTGGAGGTTAGTTGAGGTGGGTAAGGTCACAATCTTTAAAAAGTATTTAGAATCAGAGAATCCCTATAGTCTGGAAGTAGGTCATTTAGGTCATCGAGTCCACATCGACCCTCCAAAGAGCACCCCACCCAGACGTTGCCCCTCCTCTATCCCCATAACCCTGCATTTCCCTTGGCCAATCCACTTTCTCTGCACATCTTTGGTATGTGGGAGGAAACCCATGTAGACATGAAGCAAATTTGCAAAATCCACACAGACAGTCACCCATGGCTGGAATTAAACCTGAAGCTCTTGGAATGTCATGATATTCAAAGCTATGGCCCTTGTACTGGAAGGTGGGATTAGTGTGGACTTTTGGCAGTATAGATTTGATGAGGCAAAGGGTCTCTTCCCTGTGATTGAATGATAAGTCTAATAAATTGGCTAAAACTAATTTCTTCTACATGAAACCACACTGACTTTTCCTCATTATCATGTATTTTTCTAAGTCATAGACTGTGTGGCAATAACCTCTTTAATGATCAATTCAAACACCTACCCCATAATTGGCATCAAGTTAATTGACTAGTAGTTTTCCGTTTGCTGCCTCACATCTTGAAGAGAGGGCTGTATTTGCTAATTTCCAGTCTGAGAGAACCAGAATTTAGGGAATTTTAGAAAATTAACACCAACACTTTTACTGTCTTATCAGCCACCTCACTTTAGATTGTACAATGCAGTCCATCTTGACTTGGAGAGCTGCCAGCTGCCAGCAATTCTTCCCTTCTCCTGCACCACCCACATGTTTCTTGATCAGGACATGGCAACTTCTAGACTTTGGAAAGCAGATTCACATCTCTTGGCTGCATAGGGGTTGCTTTGACTGTTTCAAAAATGTAACTTTACCTGTTGAAACTTAGACCTAGTAGAACAATTTTTATTAAAGCTAGCCCTGTACTTGGTATCTTCAATCCAAACAAGTGTCTTTAGGTTGGCCTAAACACCTCCGCTAGCCTGTTTGCATACTTAAGGGACCTGAGGTAATTGGCTTTCAATTCTACTATAAAATAGACAGACTCTTTTGATTCTTGCTGTTTTGATTATTACCTGAATTAGATATGCAATAGCACTCACAATTGCAGACCCATTGCAAGAGCACATTCCTGATATTTGAATAAAACTGTCTGTGAGAAATTAAAATTGAAATTGAAACTGAGTCTTCAGAAACAATCATATTGGCATTGTCTTCTGAGTATGTACCAGTGGAATGAGCTTTTCCCAATATTGATGACATTTTGAATGCCCCATCTATGATTTTGTGTACATTATATTGATTAATTTGATTGGTAAATGTGAACATTTGTTTTCTACAGGAGTCATGTTGATATAAATGTAGAATTCACAAGTCGGTTCTTGAAGCCAGAACAAGCTTTGCTAATTTTTGTATCAAGGTTGAGGAAAGGAGTAGCAGCCGCTACGACTACATTTTTACTAACCTCACAAATTAATGGCATTAATCCTACTGTAAGTGAACACTAGTATATGAACTTACGTGCATGCATTTATTTAAAAATGTTTGGGACCTTTTTTGATGAATCTCATTGTTCAGTATAAATAAAAATGATGCTTTCTAACAATGTGACATTGTTAATATTTCATTTCATTCATTGCACTTAGAAGCAATTTAATTGGTTGTGACTTACCATGTGATTGACAGGCTCAGCATTTGTTTGATGACAGTGATAAGGACAGCCAAGGAGGAAGATTGTTTATATGATTCCTAGTAATTGTCTGACATTTTCAATTGCAGCTACTACTATTGATTTTTCAACTGAGCTTGGGTGGGAAACTGTCCTTGGTAACTGCTGCTTTTTGAGTCATGATCATACTGAGGAAAAGCATCATTACACATTTTGAAATACACCAATTCAACTCATTATTTCTACTTTTTACTTTTTTTCTTAAAATTCATTTACTTTTGAGATTGTGAAAGTACCTTGTTAATAGCAGAATGGGCTAACATTATCACTGGTCATGTTTTGTACCGTCATCAACTCTGTTTGAGAAATGTCTCATTTGTGCAGTGTTTATACTTATCTTGTTGAGCACAATATTTTTATTTTGTCAGTCAATTTTATATAATTGTGCAAAAGCTGTTGCTGTTTGAGTTCAGTTTTCTTCCTTCTAATTTTCAGGATACTTTTAAATGTGAGTCTCCGTGCTTTAAGCAGAAAAGAATGCAATTAAATATTTTCAACCCCTTAAATGTAAATGGACTTTTCAGGTATGTCTAAATTGATAAACTACAAACATCTAAAGTAAAAGTCATCTGATAATTTGATATTCTAATGTATAAGGAAAAATATATTTTTCCATGGCAGAAATTTGGTGAAAGTGAGAATTCATTGCAGAAGGGAAAGGAGACACTTAATTTTACTTTTTTCCTGCCTCCAGTGGTTGGTGTTTTTCTTCTGTCTGAAAATGTGTTGCTGGAAAAGCGCAGCAGGTCAGGTAGCATCCAAGGAGCAGGAGAATCGACGTTACGGGCATGAGCCCTTCTTCCGTCTCCAAGCTTAGATACTATAACTTATTATTACTTAAGTAAATTAGTTACTTAAACTAGATACACCAATTAACAAATAGAACCATTAATTCAATTACAGTAACTAAATAAGCCAATGATTAGAATATAGTCAGTTCAAATATCTTATCAAATAAATAGTTAGACAGCCAGGTAGTGGTAGTATGTAGAAAGTATTGTGATTCTAGACAGCCACGTACAGTCATAGAGTCATAGAGATGTACAGCATGGAAACAGACCCTTCGGTCCAACTCGTCCAGGCCGATCAGATATCCCAACCCAATCTAGTCCCACCTGCCAGCACCCGGCCCATATCCCTCCAAACCCTTCCTATTCATAAACCCATCCAAATGCCTCTTAAATGTTGCAATTGTACTAGCATCCACCACTTCCTCTGGCAGCTCATTCAATACTCGTTCCACCCTCTGTGTGAAAAAGTTGCCCCTTACGTCTCATCTATATCTTTCCCCTCTCACCTTCAACCTGTGCCCTCTAGTTCTGGACTCCTTGACCCCAGGGAAAAGACTTTGCCTATTTACCCTATCTATGCCCCTCATAATTTTGTAAACCTCTATAAGGACCCCCCTCAGCCTCCGACACTCCAGGGAAAACAGCCCCAGCCTGTTCAGCCTCTCCCTAAAGCTCAAATCCTCCAACCCTGGCAACATCCTTGTAAATCTTTTCTGAACCCTTTCAAGTTCCACAACGTCTTTCCGATAGGAAGGAGACCAGAATTGCACGCAATATTCCAACAGTGTCCTGTACAGCCACAACATGACCTCCCAACTCCTGTACTCATTACTCTAACCAAAAAAAGAAAGCATACCAAACGCCTTCTTCACTGTCTTATCTACCTGTGACTCCACTTTCAAGGAGCTATGAACCTGCACTCGAAGGTCTCTTTGTTCAGCAAATATCTATGATAAGTATCTGTAGCTTGATAAACTCAGCTTAGATCTGGAGTTCCAGCTGCAGATATTGAGCGAATAAGGAAGTTACTTGGACTCTTTGTTCCAAGAGAACTTTCACGCTGGTGAGTGGTGAGGGACAGCGAAGCTGCAACAAAGAGTCAGGCAGATATGGGGATCTAGAATGCAATGATGGAAGAGTCTCAGCCCTCAACAATGACCAACAGGTATGAAAAACTTGTTTCCTGTATGGATGAGAACAAATATTTCAGGGTGGATGCTGAATCTGACACGATGCAGGAGGCCATTAATATGGGGGGGGGAGTGAAAAGGAATGTGGCAGTGATTGGTGAAAGTGTAGTCATAGAAATAGTGTTCTTCATTGCTGTGACCAGAGGTTTCAAAGGTTTGCTACACTGTCTGATGCAAAGAGTAAAGATATATCTGTGGCTCAGGATACAATGAGAGAGGAAGGAGCTTGTTAGCATGGCTTATGTAGGAACCAATGACATAGGTAGAATGAAGAATGATATTCCAGTGAGTTTAAAGTCCAAATCAACAAGCAAAAATTGGAAGGTAATATTCTCTGGATTTGTTATCAAAATTGTGTGCAGTTTGGCATTGCGATTAACACAATAGAAGTTTAATTGTGTGGCTGGCAGAGTAACGTAAGAGGCAGGGTTTCACTTAAAGAACCAATGGCATCAGTACAGTTCCACTGGGAATATCACTACTTAAACCAAATTGGGGCCATCGTTCCAGTGAATCAAAGTATTACACCCGAGACAGGAGGTGGAGCAATAACCTAATAAGGGTTTGGGGCTGTGGGGAAATGGCGCTGATGGGTCAGGATGTGACAGGGAGACTATCAAATGAAATAAGGCATTTGTTTCTAAACAGATGTCAGGGAAAATTAGTCAAAATTAAGATCATATTAATGCTTATCAAAATGACTGATTTCACAGAGCAAATTAAATCAATCAGTAGCATACATAAATTTAACAGGTGTGATTGAATAGCTGTTGCAGAAATAAAGTTGAAAGTACACCCAGGTTGGCTACTAAATATTCAAGGATGCTGAACTTTTATAAAAAAAAATGGCAACATGGAGAAGAGGGATGCAGCCTGTAATAAAGGATCGGAAGAAAATCAATACAGAGGAAGTAACTTAGAAAATCAATCAGTCATTTCATTTGGATGGAGTGAGGAAAAGGCAAAAGGCAGATAACATTGATGAAAATCTTTCTAAACCTCCTAACTATTGTTGAAATGCAGGGCAGGATAAAAATCAGGAAATTAGAAGATCATGTAGTAAGTATAATAAACTAATTATGAAACTTCAATCGTTTTATAGACCAGGGACACCAAATTTATAATAATAGTCTTAGGGCTACATAGATATAAGAATGATTTCAAGGTCAATCCGACTGCCACATTTCTCACCATAGCCCATGTCAATCAGACTTGTGGTCTTAAATCTGAACATAAGATCTCAACATCTCAAATCTCTGTAGCTTTGAAGGGCAAATTGGCTCAGTAGATTGGGAAAACATATGAAAAGGAAACACTAAAAGAATGAAGCCATAATTTGGAATAAATATACCTATTTTATTTTTCAAAAGCCCCACAGTAATAATGGGCTGACCGCTGTAATAAGAGTTGAAGCCCAGAAGGGGAAAATAAACTGGCCCAGTTGAAACAGTTGTGAAATATGTTTTGGGTCCAGTTCAAAATAAATTGATCCCATCACTCTTGGGTTAGCTATATCCAATTGCTAACAGTTGGTACTCTTTACTGGCCATTTTGTGTGTGTAAGTATTTGATCCTTGTTGCCATGCAGTAGAATTTTCTTATTTGAAAACAATGGGCACTGTTTGCTGGCTAATTACTAGTTGGAAACAGCCATCACTAGCCAGCTTTTCCCAGCTGAAAAAAACTGGTATGTCCCCATTGAACCTAGCGTATTGGAAAGGAAATTAGGGGACTTGCCATTAACAAATTAAGGCCTCATACATCAACATCGTGATGTGTGCAGTTCAATGAAGAAACCAAATGAGAGTCTGACTGTAGCAACAAGCTTCAGATCTTAATTTGGATAACAAATGAAATCAAATGTTAATTAAAATTTTTACAAATCATATTAAAAGATATGCCCTTTAGAAAATTCATTTATAACTTAATAGACCTACAGGAAACACTATTTCCTGTTAAAGTCCTGCACTTGATCAGATATGTAGTTTCCATTTCTTTGTCTTTTTTGTCACATCCTCTGCCCTTGGCCCTGAGGTACAGTAGCACACTGGTGGGCAGAGAGAGGAACAAGACATAAGTAAGGATTTTTATTGAGTTTATCCAGCAAAGCATAAAGGATGTTCCAACAAAGTTACAGCACAGTTTCAAAGCAGAAGCAAACATGTCGCCTAAATGGACTACTCTGATATGTTATATACTTGCACCTCCCTTGTTTTCTCCTGGTCCACAATGTTGGCTAGTAGACACCAGTTCAAAGCTTGCTTTGGGTCTGTCTCACCCATGGCTTTGCTCCCCTGATCCTCATGAAAGTGAGTGGGTGAGGCTGTGTGGGTGAGGGAGGTAAGCTGGCCAAGCGGCTGAGTAAGGTTACCCAGGTAAAGTGGATCTTGATGTTTCTTCAAGTGATGCCCTACTGTCTGTTGCCCACTACTGAACTAAAGGCTCCTTTCTTCAACTCCATTGCCTTGCTCGCTTCCTCTTTTAGATTGATATTATCCTAATTCTAACATTCACCAGCATTTAATAATACCAGATGTGTAAAGTCTAGCCATGTTGTCAATGACTAATATGGTACATTTCCCAATACCTTTCTTCAAGAAGCCTGTTTCAGTGCAGAAATAAGTGGAGTGAAGGGACAGGAAGGGAAGATTACATTAAAAACAGAATTGGCAGCGCAGGAAACTTGCACCAAGTGTGCAGCAGTATTGAGATTCCAGGAAACCGTGTTCTAAGCATATTCATTGTGCACTGTTCAACATGTGGAGATTTTCCATATATTACCAATGATGTTGCCTGCGTAATTTAGTTTTATACAAAATAAATTAAAATAGAACAAGGATTATACATGCACGTCTAATGGATTTTCATTTTGAAAATGCACATTTTTCCAGCTCATATGTACTGTGCATACTTGGAATATTGCAGCTTAAACACAAGTGTCATAAAATCTGTAAATCAGCCACCCAGCTCTGGAAAGAAATAACTAATGTTCATATATGAGCAATACCACCCATGTAAAAGGTTGCAGGGGGCTTATGCAACTCCAGAGAGTCAATCATCAATTCCCAGGTTAACTGTTCCCAGTAAGCCACGACCAGTTATGGTTGATCGAATGATGTGTGGAACAATTAGTAGTTGGATTTCCCAGTTGTTCTCAAAATGTATCTGCTTTCCGAGTTAGATACGGTAGCAATTTTGAAGTAGTGTCAATTTATTTTTCCTTCTGGAAGATAGCATTTGATTAAAAGAACAGACTTACAATATCGCCAAAAAGAAAAGTAATACAAAGATTGATATGACTCTAGAATTCAGCAACAAGGTTGATAAGGAAATAAAAGTAGGCAGGCTGCAACTAGCAGGATAACTCCAAGATCAGTATTTGAGTCCAGAAATTTGCAGTCTGTACTAATGGCTTAAATGAGTTAACTATGTATGACATTGCCAGTTTGATAATAGAAAGTTAGGTGTGAAAGTAAGCAGTGAGTAGGATGCAGAGAGAATGCAGAGGAATAATGACAGATTGGGTACATAAGCAAGATCATAACAAATAGAATTACAGTTTGAAGTGTGAAAATATTCATCCAATTATTTAGTAGGTGAAGTAATAAAGCAGGGTGTCCTCGAATAGTGAGAGACTGGAAAATGTTGGCATTTCAGGAATCTAGTCGTCCTTATACAATGAATCACATTAAGTTAGCATGCAGGTATAACAAGTAATTAGAAAGGCAGAAAGTATATCTGTTTTTCTCACAATGATTGGAGAGGAAGAAAATATTAACACAATTAAACAGGGCACTGGTCAGCCTACATTTGAAGCAGAGCATTCAAAGAATTTTGATGTCCTTCATTAACCTTGAGGGGAGACAACCTGGTTTCAGGACCGCTGATTTCTGAGATGGTGATTATCCAATGAGGAGAGATTGAGAAGCTTAGGTCTAAAATTCATTGAGGTTTCCAGGAATAAGCGGTTGTTTAATTGAAACTTGAAGTTCTGAAGAGGTGTTAAGAAAATATTTCTCTAGCCTCATGAATCTAGAAAACCAGGTCACAATCTTGGAATATAGGGTTGGTCATTTAGGATTTAAATGAGGAGAATTTTTTGATTGTGCATCTTTGGAATTCTCAAATTGAAAGAACTGTAGATGCTCAGTCACTAAGTACATTTAAGACAGAAATTGATGGAGGTTTGTGTACTAACAGAATTATGGTACATGGGGATAATGCAGGAAGGTGCAGTTGAGGTAATGTTGAAGATCAGCCTTGACCTTGTAAGTAACAGCAGGCTCAAAAAGTCAAATCACCCATTACTGTTACTCTTGTGTTCTTATATAAAACTTCATTTTGCTCAGTGCCATTTAGGAATGTATATATTTATATAAAGGCTTAACATTTTTTTTATAAATCATTTTCACAGTGGAAATTATCCAAGTATTATTGAAAAATGACATTGTGATACTTGTATCAAAATATGTTTTCAAATTGATCTGCTTAATCTGACAAAATTAATTAAATCATCTATAACATTTTTCCTTATTTAGATCCAAGTCAGTCAATGAGACAAACCAAGACACCTTTCTTTATGAATACCAAGTTATTAACTATTCAGTCATACTGCTCCTTCCACACATTTGTCCCACTCATTCCTCTACATGGACAATTAATTAATCTATTAACCTCAATCATCTACTCAACTACTTGCTATATGGTCAACATATGTCTATTGAAGATGTTGTAGACCATCATTGGTGTTAAATATAGCTTGCTAATGTATGTAGTGATTAATTGCAAAAAATTATGAATTTTCTAAATAGGGGAAGAATATCACAAAAAGTATTTTTGACTATTATAAGCTTTAACAAATTGCTTGTATCAAATTTTATTACAAAAAAAGTCTGTTTTCTGTGTCTTGATAATAAGTCATATTTGCTCACCTATAGCAGGTAGTCTTTAAGAGTGCAATGCTTTGGCTTGCAAAGAAAGGAGATAAAATGTCTTCAGTACTTTTTCTCCATCTTCCACTCTACCTGCAGCAGAAGAGTCATCGGAATCCTGGATCAATAACCTGAACAGAAAAGTTTCTGTATCTTTGTTGCAAAAGTTACTGCAGATGAACAGAAGAGTCTCAAAATTCAGTTACAAAATTTTTTGAGTTCAGTCTTGTATTTAGGTTTTGAACGATTATGGAGATAGTTGTGAATATTTTACCCACACAGTACTGTTTTCTTTTCTAGCGTAATTTTGATGGAAACCCGGATCAGTCTTTTTAAGACTGAGGATTTTGCATGCATTGCAGCCTTACTTGACAAAGTGAAGATGCAAAATCAAAAAATTAAAGTAAGGTTTAGGTAAGTTTAAAACTAAATTAGATTGATTAATTAATTGATTTGCTTGTCCAATGAATTGCTTTTTCAGTTGAAGACACTATAACTAAGGAGTCAAAGGTTGAATTTAATTCTGTACTTAATATTGTTTTCAAATCATTGCCTCACTAAGGGTTATATAGAGTGGGTATTACAATCATGATCATACCAACTAAGAGTTGGGACCTGCCAAACATCTTCCACGTTTCTTGGAATGAGGTAAATTGACCAGTTTGGTACATTCACGAACACTCTGGATGAAATCTTGCATTGGAGTAATCTATGGATAAAGGAAGTCCTTCCCTATTCTGTATGGTCCACTATCATGAGGAAGTGCATTTACTTCCTGATGACTATGTCTCGAATTTAAGAACTTCGAACAAAAAAAGATTCTTGGATATGTATGTCATGGCAGGACTAGCTTTTATTGCCCATCCCTAATCATTGTTGAACCAAGGGTTATGAATTGGATAGAATACAGTTACAAATACAAATTGTAAAACTAGTTTAGCTTTCTGTGACAAAAGCAAGTGTAGCGGATACTGAAAGTCTGAATTAAAAACAAGAAATATTGGAAATACTGAGCAAGTCAAACATCATATATGGAGAGAAAGAGAAGTAAGTTTTCAAGGTAAGAACATTTCATCAGAATCTATCTAACATTTAATATCCTGTTGCTTTACTTGACTGACTCTTGGGATTAAGAAGGGATTCTACAGAGCTTTAGCCAATGATGATTTTCTTTTTCAAGAAACTGACCAAATTGGAAGACATCCTGGATTTAATAATCTAAGGAGGAAATGTGGTCAGTGAGTGTCTTACTTCTCCAGATGTGACATAGAATATGGCATTCATTCTCGAGACTTCAAACAGCACTGGCATTATAAAACTGAGAACTTTCAGCAGTTTGTCACTGTGAAACTTTTACACATCACCCGATTTGTAGAGATGGGCAATCTTACAGTGTGTTGATTGTTTTCTCTCCCATGATTCTGATAGACATTGCAGTATAAATGTGGGCATTTATGTGGGCACCATCATACAGAGCAGGTTGCTGTGCCTGAAAGACAGCCCAACAATAAACCCAGTATACCCAGTCCCATCTGCATCTACATTGTGTACATTCTCTCTCCCTTTTGTGGTGGTATGTGCATGTGACACCTTTCTGATGGAATTGATTTTGTTCCTGAGTTCACTGATTAATGATGAATGCAAATGAAATGGTTGTGTACTCCATCAGCTTTGCAACAGCAGGGTGTACCGTCTGTTGTGGGAAAGAACCAACATAGTAGAAAAGTGCTTTGAACAAATTGTTTTCAGATTCCTGTTGTGTCTTTGTAAGTGGTCATAGAGTTTAGAGATCTACAGTTCAACAAAAGGCCCTTTGGTCCATGACATCCAAGCCAGTCACAAACAATAACCTGACTATTCTAATCCTGTTTTCCAGTACTTGGCCCATAGCTTTGTGTGACTTGGCATTGCAAGTACACATCTAGTGGTTTCTTGGCACATGAGCATTGGATCTGTAGAGTTTGCTTGTTACTTTTCTCTACTTCAGAGCTTTTGGACTCATAAAATGGTACTGATGTGGCAAACTCTGGCAATGCTGTTTTCTGTCTTTCTGGCCCAGTTGACTTGAGAAACAGCCTTCAATTATTTTTGTTTCGATTTGACATGTTGAGTGAATTACCAAGGTCTTTTTCCACAGTTAGGGGATCCTAAGTACAGGGCCTAGGTTTAAAATGAGAGAGAGAAGATTTAAAAGGGACACAACGGTAACTTTTTCAGGCAGATTGATGCGTATGGAATGAGCTGCTAGAGGAGGTGATGGAGACTAGTAAAATTACAACACTTAAAAGGTATCTGGATAGGTACATGAATAGGAAAGTTTAAGAAGGTTATGGGTCAAATGCTGGCAAGTGGGACTGGGTCAGATTGGGATGTCTGGTTAGTGCAGATGAGTTGGACTGAAGGGTCTGTTGTCATGCTATATGACTCTATGTTCAACATCACTGAAGTCTTACTTGATTGCTTGTTGCCAAAACATGTGCAATATTGATCATTTGTCTTATTTGCTGAGTCTGTTGGAAGAGAGCTGATTTGCTGAGATTAGTTTATGGCAGCAGAGTAGGATGCTTCACCCAGAACGCCTCTGCTCCGCCTGTTCTTTCTCTTTTCCTTTTCTTTTTCTTCTTAGCAGTCCTAGAGCAACATGAGGGGAAACATGACCCGGAACAGCGCAAGGGGAAGCGTGACCTGGAACAACACAAGGGGAAGTGAGTCCTGGAAAAGCACGAAGGGAAACAATTCCTGGAGCAGCGCACGGGGAAGGATGATCTGAACAGCATGAGGGGAACTGGGTCCTGGAGCAGCATTAGGGAAGCATGATCCAGGACAGCATGAGGGGAAATGAGTCCTGGAGCAGCATTAGGGGAAGCATGATCCAGAACAGCGTGAAGGGAAACGAGTCCTGGAGCAGCATTAGGGGAAACATGATCCAGAACAGTACAAGGGGAAGCGAGTCCTGGAGCAGCGCGAGGGGAAGTGTGTCCCAGAGCAGCTCAACTTATCTTGGTGCAGCTGAATGTGGGTGCAGAGTGGACTGGAGTCTTGGAGCAGAGCGGGACAGTTGTTGGACTGGAGTCTGGCACGGGTGGTCACACCACATGCTTGCCGAACTGCTGTAATGTAATATCAATTTGAAATTCTTTACCGGACTTCAATGTCAATCCTTTAACTATGTTATAACTATCTTGCTTCTAACTATTTTTAGACACTGTAAGTAATGCTACTACTTTTCCTTTTATTCCTCTTTTGTATCGAAGATTTGTACCAAGGTACTTGTTCCTAAGATGGCGCCATTAGAGACAGCCATTGTAAAAACATGTACTGGAGTACATGTGACAATGCAGGATATCCTATTCCATTCTATTTGTGGTTATAAAATGGTTGTGTACCTTTTGCATTTCTGTTACATCTTAATTGGTGTAAATGTCTCAAAATATCTTTTGAATTTTTCATCAATGCTCATTGATCTATGACAGATTGATATAGACAAAAATTCCTGGTCAGTAATACAGCAATAGTGCCTGACCAAAAATCTGGCATCAAGTTCCTTTCAAAGAAAATCTTCTCTATTGATTTGAGATTATGTTTTTTTCTTCAGATAGTTATTTTAGTGAGAACAGAGTGTGGATAACCTGCACGCCTTTTTGTTGCTTATCCCAAACTGCAGTACCACTTGTGTGTCTGTCACCAGGGCGCAGTTGAATTTTGCTCCCTCTTAAAAACTGAACTTAAAATACGATGCAATCTTTCGAAAGTAGACAAAGATCTTCCAAAAGCTTGATACCAGGAAGCATGGTTTCCTATTTCTCAGCATCTTCATCATCCCTGTGAAGTTCTAAGAAAGAAACAAAAAGATTTAGTAAGGAGCAGAAGTACTGCATGTGCTGTTCAAACATGGATTTCTTTATTTTAATGCTAGTCTCCACCTGAAATAAAAGCATTAAGTGGAAAAAATCCAATGTTCAGTGCACAGGAATCAGAATGGAATTTGGTTCTGCAGAATTTAGTTATTTAAGTCAATTAAATCCTGTCTAGCTTGTAGTGCATCATGCACCAAAGCACTGTAATGCACAAGGGGAGCTTCCTTCTCCTCCATGTCCACATCTCCCCCCTTGGAAGACTGTTCCCATTGACCTAACTTCTCTGCATCTAACACACCATATGATTCGTGCCTGTAGAAAGGCAGCGCACAGCACAGCAGAATGATTGGGCCCAATCTGGCTAGGTGAGATTGTAGCAACCCCTCCCCATCCACCCCACCAGTTCAAGCAATGGAACTGCATTTTTAGTGGCCCTTATAGTCTGCTGCACCATAGCCCTGGTCAAAGCACAGGCAGCATTCTAGCTGGGTTTCACATCAATTAATACATTGCACAATGGTGTCATCAGCCATGATTGGAGAGGGAGTCCTTGTCCCACAGTAAACAGCCTTGTAATGCTTATGCATGCTCAAATAGAGTAGATAGATGTGAGTCCTGTAGGATGTAGGAGTCATGGCAGAGGCCAGGCTAGTAGGCACATACTTCCAGGAAGGAGCACTGGTGATCACATGTCACCTGAACATTAATGAATGTTGTTATATGGTCCTCTCAGTGCCATGTAGTAGTAGTGGCACCTTGCACCTGGTGAAACCAGTTATGTTCCTGAACTTCACTGCCTGAGCTGTTGCATTGATCTCTTCATGGGAAACAAGATAAATCAGTGTGATTGTGCATAGATGGCATTGGTTGCTGTCCTGATGCGTTTGGGAGTTTGCAACGACACAGGTCATCCATCATTCCCTGGAAGGAGCTAGTTGTATACAAATTCAAAGCAGCTTTTGTTTTCATAGATAATGGCCTCCCACTCCTGCAGCCCTCAGACCTTACTCTAATAACTGGCATAGTTTTATCACAGTGTCCCTGGAAATGCGGAGGCTGTGTCAACATTGTGCTTTGCTTATCACCAAGAACTAGATTTGAGAGCGAAATACCCTGGCTCTGCTTTGTCCCCAATACATCTGAAGAGTCCTTTACCTATGCCCTTCACCTGAGAACTGTGTGCTCCTCAGCCTCAGCTGCAGTTTGCAGTCTCTCCAGGATTCATTGTTGAATCTGTTTCTCCTGCTTTTACCCTCCTAACACAATAGCCACTGCAACCAAAGTCATATCTGTAGGTGGGTTCATGGTTCCTACTGACAAAGACATTTGTTGAGAACACAAGAAACAGAACAGGTTCTTAGCTCAGAGAAGGATCAGTACTCACATACCTCCATACACACATTCCTCCATATAAGAAGACATGCAGTGCCCCAATAACAAAACTCAAATATGGAGTTCTCATGCCTCTTGGATAGCTACCTCGGTGGTCAAGATGCTACATTAGCTGAGTGAGCCACACATTGAGAGGACAAAGGCATAAATTATGCATTTTCAGAATGCAGCTACACTTCATTTGCAATCATATCACAGAGCATGTAAAATATTTGCAATGGAAAAGTGATTGGAGTTCAAATACTGGTCACAGGCAATACCCACCAAATCATTGGTCTTTACAAATTGGACACAGAGATCTCAATGTAGCAGGTGTTAGCACCATCCCATGTCTCTTGGGATTGTTCCATATATTCTGAACCCTTTTCACCCTCATCGTACATTAATTTTGGAAATTCTCGTTACAGGCAGTAGTATCCATCATTGTACTGTCAGTGCAGGTATAGTGGGGATTGCTTCCTTATCCCACAGTGCCATTGGAGGTATCGCAAGTACTGTACACATTGTGGCCAGAATCCAGTTCTTTTAAAGTGGATGGTGCTAACACCAGCTACATTGAGATATCTGTGTGCAATTTTCAAAGGCCAGTCATATGGTGGGTAGTGCCTAGGACTAATACTTGAACTCCAATCACTTTTGCAGTGCAAGTATTTTACATGTTCAATGATATGATTGCAAATGAAGTGTAGCTACATTCTGAAAGTGCATAATTGATACTTTTGCCCTCTCAATGTCTTGCCTCCAGCAGAAATGGCTCCTGAGCTATTTACCATCAACCTGATATTGATCCCACCCACTTTGGGCACTGACCCAGGCAATTTCTAGTTGCAGGTTGCTTTAAGGAATACCCCACCCTAGAGTCTCCATGTATCCTTTTACCTAGCCCATTTACGCTGATGAGTCCATCATGTGGAACTGTGCCTACAAGGATTTTCTTTGCTTGTGAGCCTTGAGCCTCAACAGTACACTTTAATGATGACCACTGTCCCTTGTACACTCCTCCTGTGAAGCCACAGTGGTAGTCCAATCCAGTCCAATCTGTACTGCTTACTCCCCTTGCACTTTGACTTTCACCCTGTCAGTGATTGTCTCCCCACCTTAACACATGCTTCTGCTTCTCCCCACCCCAGCCTTGAGTGGCTCCACCCCTATTGCCATAACCCCCTTGCTCCCTTATTCCCCTTCCACCAATCAACATATGGACTGATTACTCTTCAGTCCCATGATTGATGAACACACAGCTGCAAGAAAGGAGTGTCCAGTCTCTGGACTGCTGCACATGTAGCTCCCTGACTAACAGTATGCGATCCTCCCCTCTGATTTCAATGGCCCGACAGTGTTGAATGTAGCCTGTTCCCTGGACTATAGCTGGATGCATTGCTTGACCATGACTGCCCTAAGTGGATGACTGACCATAGCTCTGCCTGTGGCTGTGTGCAGATTCTGATCTTGACTGACAGTATTGAGGCCACCTGAGTGATAGCAACCCTCACTCTCTTGACTTGATGGAGGGCTATCTCAGTCATAATTTCGGACATAGCCATTTAGTTGAAAAATCAAGCACTGCGTTTGCCATGCAGGCAGTTGGCACATGCTATAGGTTTAAGATTGAAATCTCACTGAGGCATACCACAAGATGCCTGCCTCCTGGACTGATCAGTGCTGACAAACATAACAAGCAGACTGACTAAACAGTAAGTCCACACAGCAATACTGTGAGCATTTAGTAAAAAACTGTAAGGACTGCAGATGCTGTAAATTAGAAACAAAAACAGAAATTGCTGGAAAAGCTCAGCAGATCTGGCAGCATCTGTAGGGAGAAATCAAGTTAACGTTTTGGGTCTGGTGAACTGAGGAATTTGTTGCTGTGAGCATTTAGGCTCTGGCTGAACTGCTATCACACTGGAAGCCAACCACACAAGGTAAGGCAAGGTAGAGGTGCTGTGAACATCCAGCTAAGCGCTAAGTGAGTGACCACTGAGAGACCAAGTGTGCAGCCCTGTGATTTAGTTTGGTCCAGTCCATGACTGCGTGCAAGACCCTGCGCATAATATGTCCTTGAAGAAACATATCACTGCTAGTTACCGGTACACCCTGAAGTGTATTTTTACACATGTGGATGGATGAGGTGACATTAGTATTCTGAGAGGCTGGCTGATGTCAGATGCCAGTGTATGTAGACATAAGGTGTGTGAGGCTGGTATCCTGGAGTGTGCATTGACATTTTGTTGCTGGTGTCAAGGGGAAGCAGTGAGCTGGTGTTGACAGGCTCTGAATTTTTTACTGTGAATTGTTAATGTCCAGTTCCCTTGTGGCAGGTCGTAGAATAGGAAGCTCCATATTTAATGAGGTAAGAATCGCTGTGAATGAGGTTGTTAAAAGCAATAATCCTCATTAATAGGCATCTCAAAGCTGGCTAGCAAGAATGTTGACAACTGAAACTCTGCTTGAATATGCAGCCATTTGCTCCTGACATCAAGAAAGGTGTCACCTGACTTTTCACAACATTGTCTCCCATTATTATCTCAGTTTCTGTCATTGATGGGTCTCTTTGGCACAGTGGTAATGTCCCTACATCTGAACTAGATGGCTTGGGCTAAGGTCCATCTGCTCCAGAGATGTATTATAGCATCTCTGAACAGATTGATTAGAAAATATCTAGTCCATGTTGTTCAGGCCCCAGAAAGTTTTCAACCTAAATTTGTGTTGTTCTTTGATCTTTCAATAATTTATTTAACCATTCTTAGGAATTGTTCTGTTCTTAATAGAAAAGAAATTGTGGCGCTTGCAGCCCAGTCTTTAATATATGTGCATTCCTATATTTTGTTTCTCTGCTGTCGGTCTATTTTAAGTAACTTCCTTCTGAGAGGTGTTGGTAAACTTTGGGCACTGTAAGTAAAATAGGTGTAGGACATTATTGTTTTACATGATTATAGCTGGTACTGGAAGTAAAGAATGGTGTTGTTGATAGCTGAAAGGGTAACAGTTTTGAAGTTAAAGAAAAGATACTGCAGTTGATGGGATTTACAACCCAATAATTGATGCCTACTATTATAGACTACTATTGTAGTCTACTCATAGTGGCTGCTGGTGAGTTAAACATCAGCTTTATCATTGTGCACCAGCTTTTTGACACCTGGTGCATTTGTGTTTTTGTTGCCGATGTCAGTCTGACATTAAACATATCTAACTTGGAAAATTAGACTCCTTTTACACCTGAAAGAAAGAGGGAAAATAAGGAGTCCTGTTGGCAATGATTAAAATTGATGCCAAAAATAATACACGTTACAATAATGTGGTTCTTCTAACGTAATGAAATGTCCCAAGGCACTTCACAGGATCATTACAAAGCACAATTTGATACTGAGTTGCATAAGAACTCACATAACAAATGCTCAGAAAAATTATTTTAAAAAGTACAAAGATTTAATGAGTATTGGAATAGGTGAGAGGAAAATAAAAGGTCAACTTCTCAATAACAGTAAAAAATCATTGAAACAAATTACTTATGTGCAGACTATAAAATATCAGATCTGTTCTGTATAATTTGATGGAAATGTCTTGGGAAGAAATTAAAAATGGCAGATGTGTTAAATCAGTTCTTCATGTTAACCTCCACAGATGATGACTACAAAGATATTCCAATTACAGGCATACTAGTTCAAGTAATCTGTAGCATGTAAAGGGCAGTGGTACATTTGTCATGGATAAACTCACACCATTAAATGTAAAGGGTAATTGCACTGCACAATGGATGCTTGGTCATTGTCAAGCAGATTAGTTTGGGGTAATAACAGGTACAGCACTGATTGACACATTCTGATCCCCCGATGTCGGACACAAAGGTTTCCTGGCAAGTAACAGCTGTAACCTAATGCAAATAATTGCAGAGTTCTTTACTTAAGAGTGGAGGGAATAAACATTTGTTGTGCATAAATGGTGTTACAATTGTTCAGGGTCAAATAGAAAGAGTCTGAACAGTCTTGTCGCTACACAAATCATGTTCAACTGGTGTAAAACAGTCATTATCAAAGTCAATAGAATGTTAAACTACATAATCAAAGGAGGGTGAGGAAATGGTAACCAAATTATACAGCACTCTGGTTAGACCACATTTTGAATACTGAATCCTATCTGGTAATTGGTACACAAGGAAAACATTGAAATGCTGAATGTAAAACAGAGAGTGCCCATAAACAAAACAAAAAATTGCTGGAAAAGCTTAGCAGCTTTTCTGTGGAGAGAAATCAGAGTTAATGTTTTGGGTCCGGTGACCATTCCTCAGAATACCCATGAGACTGGTCATTGGTTCATAGGATCTAAGATATCTACAAAGCTTGCAAACACTTGAAATGTTCAGTTGGGAAAGAGCTTCTAGAGATGATCTTACAGTGGCAGAGCCATTAGTAAATGGTAAAGGGCTTGCTTTATTTCTTTAAATTCAAACATAGGAGTAAGACCAGGGGATTATTTTTATTCATTCATGGGATGTTAGTGTTGCTGGCTGGGCCAGCAGTTATTGCCTGTATCTGGTTGCCAATCAGAAAGGCAATAATTTTTAAGACTGCTACATCTTTTTTTACTCAGAATAATTTATATTGAATGTATAGCTGGCCTTCCCAACCCTGCTTTGCCTTGATTTTAGGGGTGTCAGGAGTGGCACTTATTGTGACCGGTTGAGGCCTTTGAGCCCATTAATGTGTCAAAGTAGTGGCCTCATCCTGTTGCCACTCTGATTTTGATGAGCGGCAGGAGAGGCCGACAGCTAAATTGTAGCCTGACAGGTTTAACCCTCTGCACTGCAGGTATGTGAAGGAGTTGAATCCTTCTTTCTAGGCTCCCTGTGCCAAAGGGAGATCTCCATCCCTGCTTCCCTCTGCATTGTTTTGGCTCTCTTCATTCACTTTCCTAGACCTCCCCTCCCCCTCCCCAATGTGCACACACTCACTCGCTTACACTCTTGCACACTCCAACATTTTCCTTGACCCACCTACTGACTCTCCCCAATTCCTATGACTGCCTCATAACTGGACTGAGTGGGTTGTCTTATGAGAATAGATTGGAGAGGCTAGTCAGTTTTCCACTGGAATTTAGAAAAGCGAGAGGTGATTTGAGTGAAGTATGAATGGTTCTGACAATTTTGGCATGTAAAAGATGTTTCATCTTGTGGGTCAATCCAAAGGGTCCCCCTTGCAGGACAGAGACAAGGAGAATGTTTTTTTCCCTCTGAGGGTCGTGAGACATTACAACTCCAGGAAGGTAGTGGAGATGGTTATTTCATGTTTTCAAGACAGAGATGGATGAGTTGTGGAAGGAAATCAAGGAAGTCAGTGGTTGATAGGATTGTGAAATTTGAAACACAGAATAACTATCCCCTTTGATGGGATGAATGGTCTACCTTAGATCCTATTTCCTATGGTCATAAACTAATTAAAGGGCTGTTACATGAAAAACTAAAGCATAGCAAACAAACCAAGTGGAAGCACTCCATTGTGTCCTTCCAGACGCAAGGTGATCAAGGTCTCTGTGTATGAAAGCACAGCAGCTTCCCTTATCATCTGTGGATCAGAATTACAGTCATGTTGCAGTAATGTAATCAGAGCCTGACATGATATTTAAAAAAAAACACTATCCTCTTTTATGCTGAAAAGAATAGGTTAAAATTACAACTACAAAGGGGCAGAAGGATTAATAGGCTAAGTCACAGTGACCATTTTAAAAATCGGCATTTTCATGTGGTTTCTTGTCAGTTAAAGGTTAATCTGTTTCAAAGAATCAATGAGACAGTGCAGTCAAGTTTTGGCTCTTACCACATGAATTGCTTCACTTGGTTCATCTCATTATCGAACAGCAGCAGACAACTATAAGAATCAATGCTGACTGTGCAGCTTTCTGAGATCTGAACTGCTCACATTACCTCGTCTCTTTCCTGAGATTATCTCATGATCCGACAGAAATCCTTCAGTACAAAATAAGTTCAAAATATAGGAACCTTAAAAGTACAGGACTGAGGAGTAAAAGAAAAAATACATGTAGAGGTTTTAATAAATTCACATTTACAGCAATGGAAAGAAAAGGTTTGATCGCATCTAATATGAGAGTGGGATCAGCCTCAATTGACTTACGCAAAAAATAAGAGAGCTACTACCCTTACAGATTAGTGAACAGCAGTAAAGAAGTTGTGAAAATGAGGTATATGTAATTTGCAGAGGTTCGTAATAATAGGAGTCATAATAATGGATTCCCTTTAATTACGCTGAGACAAGCTGGTATAAGCCAATGTTTATCAAAATAGAGAGTTGTTTCAAAATGCATGAAGGACTATTTCCTTCATCAATTTGTTGCATGTTCATTAAAGCAGAATACAGTGATAGATCTGATTCAAAGTAATGTATTTGATGTGCAGTTGTGTTGCTGCAGTGTAAAATGCATATTGCAGTTATTCAAATATACAAAGGAACATCTGGAATGATTAATAGAGAAATGGATTATGAGGAATGGCTATGTAATTAAATTTGTTCTCACTGAAAAGGAGAAGGTTGAGAATTTGATATGATTTCCATTCTTAGAATTATAAAAATGACTGTATAACAAGGATTATGATGAGTTTTTTTTACCAGGTCTAGAAATAAAGAGGAAAATAAGTGTCATTTAAGACCAGAAGACATAAGTGCAAAAGTAAACCAGTCAGCTCCCCCATTCAAAGAGATTGTCTCATCTGAAAGTCCTCAACTTCACATTCTTGTCACCCCCATAACCCTTGATTAATGGGATTAAAAAATCTTTCCATCTCAGCCTCAAGTATACTTCATGAAACAGCCTCCACAGCTGTCTAAGGTAAAACAATTCTACAGATCCACTACCTTGTGAAAAAAGAAATGCCTCCTCATGTTTGTCTTAACTGGACAACTCCTTACTCTGAAAGTATTCCCTCTGTCCCTCGACTCTACCATAAAGGAACAACCTCAGTATCTACCCTGTCAAGTCCCCTAAGAATCTTATAGCTTCGGTGAGGTCATCTCTCATTCTTCTAATCTGTAATGAGTATAAGGCTCAACCTACTCAATCTCTCTTCATCAGAAAATTTCTCTATGTCCTCGATTAAACTTCCAAGGCATAATGAATCTTCTCTGCACTATCTCCAATGTCAGTAGATCTTTCCTAAAGGACCCAAATCTGTTCACAGTATTTCAGCTGTTATCTGATGAGGCCCTTATATAATTTGAGAAAACATACCTATTTTTATACTCTGTTACCTTTGAACTTAAGACTAATATTCCATTTTTTTTCACTATGACCTGCTGAGCTTGCATGCTAGCTTTCTTGTGATTCAAGCAAGAGGATCCACCAAAGCCCCTCTTTGCTGTTGCTTTCTGCAGTCTTTCACCATTTCAACAATATTCGGCTTATGCCAACACTGACTTACATGTAGTGTTTGCAATCGATTATAAAAATCAGGCCTGGCTTAATGTCAAACAAGGGGTGACATGAGCCTAGACTGTGAAATGGTCTTTTTGCTGAAGACTCCTCTTGTTAAAGTGACGAGAGAATTCATCATTGTCACAGGAAAGCATGTGTCTCATCCAGGGCAGATGTATGAAGTAAGTAAAATATTAGTCTTGCTGTCATTCATGCATTTCAATTTACTTTATTATAATATATTTTGTTTGTCATGAATTAATTATAAAGTCCCCCCTGAAATGCCTTGTAAAGGTCAATGTTTTGTATGTTTCATTTTGGATTGCCTTAATGGCAATTTTGAAGCAAGACAACTATAATTACAAATTTGAAACCATATTCGAAAGGTTGCAATGTGTGGAAGAAATGTTATCTTATAATAACCTTCAGGGTTTTATTAGCTATAGAAAATCAAATTAATATTTGTTTTTTATTGTAATCCATTTTCTATAACCTAGCTTTGCAAAGTAATATCAATACAGGAGATGCTGTGAAGTTCTTTTTCGATTGCAGTTCAGTGCTTCTGAAAGAATCATTAAGTATTCCCTTAGTCTAGCCACATGATCAATCATGAACTCATGCTGGTTTTTACATGGGAATCATGGCAAGTCATGAGGAAACCTGCCACTGGTCATCATATCTTTCTACAGGGTAATACATTGAAAGGAAGTTGAGTCTGAAATAGTTTTAAGACTGCATTCTGGATAGTAGTAATTCCGACTTGCAGAATTATTATTCTTGCAACACAAACCTGATTTAAGTGAAGGTTCTTTGTTCATATTGAATCCAGATCAATAGCAAATTGAAGATAAAGTTAAAATCTAAGGATGATAAATTAAATTAACTTGATGTCATTCTGGATACAGAATTTCATCCTGAGGTGGAACAACTTTAGTTCAGTTCTAATGAAATATCACTTCCACTCAGACACCCCTTAATTCTCCATTTGGTCATGCTTCCCAAATCAACAATAATAATAGTAATTTCAGCAGGAGATTTGCAGGGAGGACAGCTATGATTTTTCAGGGATGTCCTAAAAGCATCCCCGAAGAGTTTATGGGAGGTCCTTGCTTTTGACCAACCAAATTGGAGAGAGAATTTGATGGAAGTTGCAGAGACAAAGCAGAAGTGTCTGAGGGAGTCCAATCAACCCATCAATGTAACCCTTTAAAGATTGCATACGGCAAAATCTGCAAATTGTAGATTGGGATTATCAGCCAGCTCAGAACACCTCAAACTTGAGTTGGAAGAAGTCTGATCCCAAGGGGCTGTTGAAGAGAAGAGAATTTAAAGTTGATTGAGTTAGTTTAAAAAGGGATTGAATTGCTCAGTATGGGAAATAAAAATAAAGCTAGTAATATACTGACTTTGCTTCAGCACCAGAAAAAAAGGTAAATGAGAGTTTTACATGCAAATAGTTTGCCATAAGCATTAGAAAGTGGGAGGTTAGTAAGTGAAAGACAGATGTGGAGCCACAGCTGGTAGTCAAGAGTGCAGAATACCAAGTGTGATTACTTGGTTTGAAAGCTAGTGAATAACTTATTTAAACATTTATGTAAAGGTGGTGCCAGCATGGATTCATTGGGTCAAAGAAGACCCTGTTTCAAAGTTGTAAGTTCTGAATGGGTTCTCAATGATATAAAGATGTTAAAGCCAAGCTGCACAGAAAGTAAAACAAAAACGACTGGACATCTAATTTCAAAAGAGGTGTAAAATGTTACCTGAGGAAGAACAAAAAGTATTCCCAAAGTTGTAGGTGAGAATGGGAAGATGAATTAAACCTGAGGGCCACAAACTAACATGTGATATTTGAAAGAATAATGGACAAAGCAGTAATCTAATTCTTTTTGGTCTTCCTAATTAAGAAATGCTTGCAAGATGAACAGCAGATGTTGTAATCTAGACTCAAGTATATGCGAAGTGTGGATTGGTAAGGTATTTGTATTTATTGATGGCGTAAGACAAAGTAAATCATAGAGCCATAAAGATCTACAGCACAGAAAAAGGTCCATTCACCCACCGCGTAAGTGCCAGTCAATAACAGTCATCCAGCTATTCTAATCCCATTTTCTAGCACTTGGCCCATAGCCCTTGATAGCCTGGGCATTGTAAGTGCACATCCAAATTATCATTAAATGATATGAGAGGTTTTACCTCTACATCTTTACGGCCAGTGAGTTCCAGATTCTCATTACCCTCTGGGATTGTGTTGCATATATTGTGATTGCATGGAAAATGTTTGGGAAAGAGCAAGAGCACAGTAGGGTGATCACAAAGTAAATAAGGATGCTGGAGCTACTGCAACTGGGGCATCTGTGTACTGTATTTTCCATATCCTTCCTGATCATCCCCCTCTTATCCATGTCCTGCTCCTCCTCTTCCTTTAAAAAGCCATATCAGTCTGGAGCTTCTTCGAGGTCCAAACCTAAACATGTGTGCGTGGGTTTCCCCCAAGTGCTCCGGATTCCTCCCACAATCCAAAGATGCGCAGGTTAGGTGAATTGGCCATGCTCATTTGCCCATAGTGTTCAGGGATATGTTGGTTATGTGTAATAGTTAGGGGTAAATGTAGAATAATAGGGTAGGGGAATGGGTCTGGGTGGGTTACTCTTCAGAGGATTGGTGTGGACTTGTTGGGTCAATTGGCCTCTTTCCACACAGTAGGGATTCTATGCTTCTATGAAACTCATCTAAGTAATGTTACTCCTCACTGGGCTAGCATTTTGAAAATCAAGTCAATCAATCTGGAGTCATCACTACGATAAAAGGTTTTCTTTTTAAATGTGAAAAATTCCCCTATTTACCTGTCTCTCAGACCACAGGGTGACTCATGCACACTTATAAAGTCTCTAACTTATTGATTTTAAAAATCTACATCTTACAGCAACCTATGAACTGAAATAAGTTGGCTTTCTTAAGGTTTGAGGTGATTTTCTTAACTGCAGAGAAAGGACAGCTCCTTCCTTTTCAGAGGTTGGATGGTTTCTGACCAAGCATTCACACCCTTATGCTGTTCAGTTATGTGGGATCCAATCACATAGTTGTTGGCAGGCAGGACCTTTGTACATGCTCCCCAGTTCCAGTTCATCTGTAGTAACCTGCTCCTCCGTTTGAATCAACAGCAGTATAAATAACACTTAGAATTAATGTCAGGTAACTTGCTATTGAAAATTGCAGATGGAATAAGAGGCTGGAGAAGATAGGAACAGGAGTAGGTCATTCAGCACCTTGAGCCTGTTTCTCCTTCAATGAGATCATAGCTACTCTGTGGCCTAACTCCATGTACCTGCCTTTGGTTCATATCTCTTAATACCTTTGTTTACTAAAACTTTATCCATTTCAGATTTAAAATTAATAGCAGATCCAGTATTCACTTGCATTTGTGGAAGAGAATTCCAAATATCCATCACCCTTTGTGTGCAGCACAAAGTTTGTGGCAAGGACTAAACACAATAGTTTTGTTTTTTTTCCAATATTTCAGGTAACCTCTGGTCATCCAGTGGAGCTGAAAATGTCAGATATTAAAGTTTTATTTGGATCTTTAGAATTTCTTCAATTAATGTTGGCATAAACATTTTGAAAATTGGTTTTATCTTTCCCCATATTACTCCTGCTACCCAGTAGAATTTCCAATTGGAATTAGTTTGTTCATGGAATCACATTATATCTATTTGATGTACTTAACTATTCAGCAATGTGCAAAAGTTCATAAGGTTAGGTAGTGGGTCGTGACTCTGTGGAACTCATTGCTGCAAAGGGTTGTGGAGGCCAAGCCATTGAGTATAATTATGGGTTTTGAATGAAACATTTTGTACATTTCAATACTCCATTTTTATGTCTAGTAACTGCAAATCTAACAACATTATATATCTCAGAAATCATAATGAGCTCTCCAAAGAAACCAACGTTTGGGTAAATCATTCAAGTGATCAATAGGCTTAATTTTGTACAACTCTCCTCTTCCCAAACTCCTATATCCTCAGCGCCCTCTATCTTTCCTAAAACAAAGTTTATTAGGTTAACCCTAATGGTAAATCATGTCGGTTCAACAAGTGGCAGGAGGCTTTCCTTGGATATGCATCTCTTTTGGTTTTACTCTGTAGGCTATTGGTCAATGAAAGGTCGAGGGAGTTGTCCTTTCTGCTTTTGCGATGTCAATTAAAGGTACCCTTGCACTTTTTCATTCTTATGTCCACACCCCCCACTCCTATCCCTAGCCCCACGAACTCCAACATGTCCCAATGTGCCAGTTGGCCACCGGGAGATCTTGGATTCATTCAATTTCTGGTGTATCCAGAGATGCTCTTCCTCCTTAGTGTACCTGTAATACCAGCAGTGGCCACAACTCTGCCTCTAACAGTCCACCAGCTCTTTAAGGTGAAGTTTCCTCCCGGAGATGGGCAGAAGTTTCACCTTCTTATAATTAAAGACCCTTTGGCTGAAAAATTAAGGTATTTGAGCTGGTGAAGAGAGGTGGTGGGAGTGGGGAGTGTGGGGGGGGAGGGTAGGGTCTGTCTTGAAATTCACACGCAAGTGCGGGAAACTTGCCTTCAGTGAGTCAACTCTGAGTATCGGCTTAACCTTTTCTAAACTGTTAACCATTTCATACAACAAATCAGTTTAATGAACCTTCTTTGAACAATTTCTAATGCAATTAAAAAAATAGCCCAAACTGTACACGGCACTCTAAAAGTATAGTCTCTTCAATGCATTTTACATTTGTAGCCATACCCCTTGCTGTGCAGACCAGCATTTTATTTGCCTTCCTAACTACTTGCTGGACCTGCATACAAACTTTTTTGTGATTCATGTGGATGCACACCAAGATTCCTTTTCAACCGTTACTTCCAGCAGTCTCACTTTCCACTTAAATAATATTCTGTTTTTCTATTCTTCTTGTCAAAATGGGCATATTTTTCCACATTATATGCCGTCAACAAGTATTTCATCCGCACATTTAAACACATTCAATGTCAATTTCAGGATTCCTAACCATAATTCAGTTAATTAACTCTACTTCACTCTACAGACCTGTTGAGTATTTTCAGCATTTTTAGAGTTTATTTCCAATTTGCAGCATCCACAATACTTTGATTTTGAAGTGAAGTTTTCTAATGTGGCTCTGGAATATACAATTCCATTCAAAATGAAAACAAATCCTACTGTGCCCACAATGTTAGGGAGGCATAACAGTTCCAGAGGGAACAAAAAAAGAAATTGAAGGGTAATTTCTGGAAAAGTAAATTCCATTTAGTTGATACAAAAATGACATTGAGCTTGTCATTGCACCATTGGCCCTAATTTGCACACACTAATAAGTTTTTACCTCCTTCCCTGAAGATTCAGGTTTGAGTTCCACATGGGTGGTGGAATCCTATCAGTCATTGGAATGTCTGATTTTTTTTTTGCTTTTGTTCTGATCTTAGATACAGATAATGAGATAACAATAATTCTCTCATTAATTGACTCTCGTACACTCTTTCATATACACACTCCTTAAAAAAATGAAGTTATGTTCCGTTAGTCCTTTCAAATTTGTATTTTTTGGTTTTCAAAATTATTTGATAAGAAGCTACTGCAGAGTAATTGTAGAAAAAATGCTTATGTATAGCTGACTGGCTGGTCCTGCTGCATTCTGGAAAAATGGCTACTGTCAAATGAAACTACTCTTAAAATTACAGCTACGGTTAAAAACATTACCTGAAGTTGAGTTTGTGTTAAAATCGGCTTTTTCCAGTAACATTGGTTCAAACTTTATTGGAATTAATGTCTGAGTGAAAATGAGATGCATGCACTCATTCCTGGTCCTTGAACTCCTCAGGTGAACATTTTCAGAAGGACTATGGCATACGGATTGGTCGCTCAGGATGTCCTGTTGCAGCTGTCATCTCTCTTTTATATTTGTGCTTGAATTCCTAATAGGAGTCAGTCGCCAGATGTTTATTGGGTAGCTTTTATCACAGAGCACCCATACTTGAAAGCATTTGAAGAGTTAAAAGATTCAGGAACCTAGGTTTGTGGCTGGCTCTTGGGTTACATATCTAGACCTGAAGGAAAGTTAATTGTAGATTGTGATAATAGAAACCTCTTCTGAAGGTGAAGGTCGCTGCCTGATCTGTAGGAGCCGTGATGTGGAAGTGCCAGTGTTGGACTGAGTTGGACAAGGTAAAAAAAAAATCACAGGACACCAGGTTATAGTCCATCAGGTTTATTAGAAAACACAAGCTTTTGGACATCTGCTCCTTCTTCAAGTGTTAGGTTGTGTTTTCAAATAAACCTGTTGGACTAGACCCCGGTGTCGTGCGATTTTTAACCTGCTTTGTAAGGACCCTGATGATCATATGTTTGCAGTTCATAACACCTAGCACCTCAGGAAATCAACTGATTGTCATAATGTGATTGTTCTTTCAGCCTGACTGAAACAGCGTGAACATACAAATATTGACTAGCTCTCGAGTCCAGTACAACTCTTCTTCAGAATAGTTCTGAAACAGTGACTCTCTTTCTCTATAGATGCAATCAGATTTGGGTTTCCCCAGCAGGTTCTGTTTTTATTTCAGATTTTCAGCGTCCACAGTGTTTTGCTTTTATTCCTCCACAAGTTCCCTGGAATTGTGTGTCCACTCCTTCCCACTGGAGGTCAGCCCATCTTCCACCACGATACATAGCTCAGCAATTGCCTTTCTGGAAAGACAATATGGTTTTTGCAATATTTGTTGAAAACTGAACATCTGCTTGTGGATTCTCTCTGGCGGATATTGTCCTCTGTACGTGAGGGGTGAGGTACTGTGCGTGTGCCCCTCAATGCCCTCTGTATCTGTGTCCCACTTCCAGGCTCATTATTCTGTTGATCTCAGTGTGGCTGTCCAGCTCTCTACCTCAATCTCTGCTACTTGCTGGAGGTCTCAAAGTCTGACAGCTTGAAGCCCATGACAAATAGCTGCATTCAGTGATCTGGTTTTCCTGAAACCCTTTTTAGTCCTGATATGACATTCAAGTTATGTGCCACCACACTGCTAAACAGGTTTTCAACTGCGTATTGCTACAGTTGCTGTCCACTCAGTTTCACCCTGTGGTATCTTTCATAGCCAGCACTGACCTCTAACACTGAGTCTTTCCCTTATTGCCTCTGGCAAGGCTCCAAAGCTTCATTGTTTTTGCTCAGATCAATCTGTTCAGAGATGCCATTTCAAACATCTGAAGCAGGTTCGACTCGAATCTGGACATCCTGACTTAGAGGAATCTCCATTGTTGCATCTCTGGTAAAATGATAAGAAGTTGGTAAAATTGTGCCCATTGGTCTTGATTACCTTCTGCCTGCGTTTCAAGGTAAACTTCTCCAGCCAGCTGGGGCTGCCTTTAGTAGGATCTCCTCGTAACCAATAATCGTCAGGCTCTCCCTTTGACAACTATCACCAGCATTTTCTATACTCCTGCCTTCCAGCTGGTCTCTAGTGAGCTGGAAAACATCTAGCCATTATCTCTGCCTCTCAGACTGCTGAGGAATGTTTGCGGGTAAAGGGACAGTTAGAAAATGGGAAGCCTTCAAAAGTGAGATAATGAGAGTCCAGAGACAATAGTTTCCTGTTAGGGTGAAGGGTAAGGCTGGTAGGTGGAGGGAATGCAGGATGACTAGAGAAATTGAGGTTTTGGTAAAGTCCAGAATCACTCACACTGTCTGTGACACAACTGCCTCCAGTGATCTCCCCTCCACTGCCTCCAAACTCAGTCCCTCAGCCCCACACTGCCCAGTTCTACCTGCTTCCCAAGATCCACAAACCCAACTACCCCAGATAATCCATTGTCTCCACATGCTCCTGCCCCACTGAACTTATTTCTTCCTATCTCGACTCCATCATCTCCCCCTTGGTCCACACACTTCCCACCTACATCCACGACACTAACCACGCCTTCCACTTGTTCAGTAATTTCCAGTCTTTGGCTCCCAGCGCTCTATCTTCGCTTTGGATGTGCAGTCCTCATATATGTCCATATCCCACAAGGATGGCCTACAACCCCTCAGTTCCTTCCTCTCCAACAGACCCATCCAGTCCTCCTCCATCATTACTCTCGTCTGCCCTGCCAAACTTGTCCTCACCCTTAATAACTTTTCCTTTAACACCCCGTATTTCCTCCAATTTGTCACTTATATAAATGTGTTGGATGTGAACATAAGAGGTATGGTTAGTAAGTTTGCAGATGACATCAAAATTGGAGGTGTAGTTGACAGCGACAAACGTTACTTCTGAGTACAAAGAGATCTTGATCAGATGGGCCAATGGGCCGAGGACTGGCAGATGGAGTTTAACTTAGATAAATGTGAGGTGCTGCATTTTGGAAAGGTAAATCAGAGGAGGACCCATACTTAATGGTAAGTTGCTGAGGAGTGTTGCTGAATAAAGAGACCTTGAATTGCAGTTTTATAGTTCCTTGAAAGTGGAATCACAGGTAGATAGGATAGAAGGCATTTAGTATGCTTTCCTCTATTGGTCAGTGCATTGTGTATAGGCGTTGGGAGGTCATGTTGCAGCTGTGCAGGACATTGTTTAGGCCACTGTTAGAGTACTGAGTGCAATTCTGGTCTCCCTGCTTTAGGAAGGATATTGTGAAACTTGAAATGGTTCAGAAAAAAATTACTAGAATGTTGCCAGGGTTGGAGAGTTTGAGCTGTAGGGAGAGGCTGAATAGGCTGGGGCTATTTTTCCTGGAGCTTTGGAGACTGAGGGGTGACCTTATAGAGATTCATAAAATCATGAGTGGCATGGATAGGGTAAATAGACAAAGCGTTTTTCCTGGGGTTGGGGAATCCAGAACTAGAGGACATAGGTTTAAGATGGGAGGGGAAAGTTTTGTACCTTCAGGGCAATTTTTCACGCAGAGGGTGGTGCATGTTTGGAATGAGCTGCCAGAAGAAGGCTGGTACAATTACAGTATTGGATGAGTATATGAATGGGAAGAGTTTAGAGGGATATGGGCCAAATGCTGGCAAATTGGACGATTTATTTAGGATGTCTGGTCGGTGTGGATGAGTTGGACCCAAGGGTCTGTTTCTGTCTTGCATATCTCTGTGATTCTCTGGCTCAAGATACAACATTTCACATTTGAAATCCTTCTATGAAAAAAAATGTTCACATAATTGTGCTATTTGGGAATTTAATTTTTTTTGTGACTCACATTTCTCTTTCCAGTCATTTTTGTTGCCGCAGTCAGTACTTGTTGTGTAGCAGTCACCCAACAGTAAAGTGACAAGGGATTAAACTAAGGCATTTGCACCTTAATGAGGTGCAAAGAGTTGGGTGAGCAGCAGGATTTGCCTATTATAGCTGGAGCAATTAATATATTATAAGGGCTGTCTATGTCATTGACACCTAAGGAATGGTGAATATTAATTGGCTGGGAAAAATAGCTCACTAACCATGTGTAATCCAAGTACTGGGACTGTTTCTTTTTAACCTTGCATTTTGTATATTTAAAATGTTTTTTTGAACAAAAATAAATTATTTGACTTCAATTCTATCTTCGAGGTTGGCATGGAGACAAGGTTGAGAAAATACAATATGATTCATTCCCACTGTGGGAAACCTTCCCACTTTGTCATAGGATTGGCTATGCCATAGAAATGGATATCCATTTAAGATGGTTAAGGCCATGCCCATGGCAAAAATTATTCCTCTGGATGGATTTTTCTATCCACAATCGGGCAGCTTGATGACTCAGTGGTTAGCACTGCTGCCTCACAGCCCCAGGGACTTTGGTTCGATTCCTGCCTCAGGTGACTGTCTGTACTGAGTTTGCACATTCTCCCCCTGTCTACGTGGGTTTCCTCCAGGTGCTCCGGTTTCCTCCCACAATCCAAAGATGTGTAGGTCAGGTGAATTGGCCATACTAAATTGTCCATAATGTTAGGTGCATTAGTCAGAGGGAAATGGGTCTGGGTAGGTTACTCTCTGGAGAGTTGGTGTGGCCAAATAGCCTGTTTCCACACTGTAGGGAATCTAATCCAAAGGGCTTGTTCGGTTTGGCTTATATAGATTTAGATTGGGATCTCTGCCTCTGAGGGTGCCTTCATATTGCAATGTCTGCAATCTGCCTCAGCATTGCTTCTCTCTCCTAAAGGAGCTGCTGAGGCTCCAAACTGTTGACCTTCTGATTGCTAGCATTGGGGCCATTAGAGAGTGAGGTGGTCACCAAAACCAAGGCTGCCTCTCAGCATTGCAGCACCAATTTTGCTACTGGTAACGAGTGTCTCAGGATTCTTATTTACTCCTGAGATTTGACTCACACCATAACCCTACCTCCTCTCCCCCCTACTTTCCTTCAGTGAAATTCTATATAAAAGCACACCACCAAGGCACAAAGGCCTGCAAAAGGTGGATGGATACTCAGATTATTCATTCAGGAAATCTTTCAATGCACCCAACCTCTTTGCAGCTTACAACATAGGGTACGTTGCTCAATACAAAAGGGCAGAAAAGCTTGTAAAAGATGAAGTTTTTTTGTGGAACGAGGTATTCTTGATTTAGTATTCATAGAAACTACACTAGGGATAGGGCAATTTATTTGCTGCTATATTTGCTGGGTGAAGGACTCCCTAATCACTGAAAAATGCAATAATCCAGATCTTCTGATTGGAAGATAGTTATTACAATAACATACCCTGATAGATCCAAAGGACCCTCAGAATTCTGAACTCCACTGGAATTGCTCAAGAAGTTTAGTCTTTTGATAAGCAATTACCCAACATTTGGAACCTCTTTAAAATAAACAGTTTCCCACTCTTGGATTAGTCACCTGAATTTTCCCAACATATCCCTCCCAGCCCGAACTGACTCGACCCAATCCTTCTGTCCAAACTGACCTGTCCTGATTGACTAGCCCCTCCCCCCCACCCCAGTCCCCTCCAATGTGTCATCCTATGGTACTCCCCGATACCTCAGATGCCCTCCCTGAGCGGACTGACCCATGGTCACCCTAGCTCATCATGCTCCTTCATTCACTCATGTACCATCCTACCCTCCTCGCAACCTTTCACTCTATCTCCTCACCCATGTAGGTGGAAGTGGGTACTGCAGATGCTGGAGATTAGAGTCAAGATTAGAGTGGTGCTGGAAAAGTCGGGCGGCATCCGAGGAGCAGGAAAAACAATGTTTTGGACAAAAGCCCTTCATAAGGAATCCTAATCTTGACTCCTCACCCATCTGTCAGCCTTCATGCCAGGAACACCTTTCTCCCCAAAACTCATCTGTCATGCCAGCCTCCTCACCATGTACCTTTCACATTTACCTTCACTCTGTAGTTTTTGAATAGCTTTAAATGAAGATTTTTGATTTGTAGCATTTTTAGTTAGGAGCTAGTACTGTTTTTAAAAAAAGGGGAAATGGCTGGTCTTCCACACCCTCTTAATGATGTGACTCCATGAGGGTTCACCTGGATTGAAGCTACATTACACAGGGTTAAAAAAAAAGTAGAGCAAAATCAGCAATCTGATCACAATTGCTGCTCTCCAGAAAGTGCAGACCAATGACTATTTAAAATAAAAGGACATTTCCACAAAAAGGACAACTGAGGACAGCATCTTAGAGGTTTAGTATGCAAGGGTGTTGATGCACTTCTTCCTGTGTTTTCTATGCATCACTTGGTATAGATCTCAGTGACATCTTTATTTTATAGAAAGACACAGTTTGAGTTTTGTACGTTGAATATATTTACTCCTGTACATGTAGGTCTTTGAATATTACATGTGAAAAACTGTCTGATTTGTTTTCAGTGACTTACAGCCTGAGCCAGGTGGATTTGGAAATAATGTGTTTGGAAATGGAGCGATTAATCAGAATATGGGCCAGAAAATGTGTAAGTCTTTGCAAAGTAAGCTTTCCTACTCTTCAAAGAATTGAAATGTTGGGGACCATATAAAAAAGAAGTGTTTTAATACGCCTTCTCAGATGGAAGGCATCAGCTCAGAACATCAGAGTTGCCTGGAAAGAATTTCATATCGGGGAGCCTTTTTTATATACATATACAATATTCTGCAATGCTCTCTGAGAGGTGTTGTTGAGTTAGTAATATTTCAGTAACTTTCAAAGGTAAGCTGCATTCATTGCTGATGAAAGGCTGTTTTTAAAAACCAGCGTAATACTAAACCACTTGGTCAAAGCATAGCTCCCAGTCTGAGGAGAAATTGTGATTGATAGCTGATTCTGGAACTCTCAGAAATGGACATGGCCATTTGGCTGGGGTCTTGTTAGTCAGCAACACGGTGTTCAGGCACCACCTGTGACAAAACAGTAATGGAAGCCACAGCCAGTGGCCAATCAGGCAGGGTGTTGGGGGGAGGTGGGCGAGTGTGGGGAGGGGAGAAACCTGTTGCATCTTTGAATATTTTATCGTGTGAAGGAACTGATAACGTGGCACCCCAAAGGGACGTAATGCATTTCCATTTCAAATATGAACATGCATTTTTTTGAATGGGAAAGTTTTGACCATGCTGAACTTATGATTTTACTATTAATTTTGGTCTTCAGTTGTTTTATGAAATGGTTTAATTAAGAACCTGCTTCCTTTCTTCCAGACAAAGAACAATAGCAGCATGTAGAGGGTGGGGGCATAAAGGAGCAAGATTAAAGACTGACGTTCTAATGTGTGTCAAGATGTACTCCCTATTGGCTCAGATACTTCCTCAAATTATTTAAATTGACCTTCCCGTCACCCTAAGTACACAATTTGGTAAATTAGTTTTCCTACATGGTTTCTCTATTTAGTACTATTAATTTGGTTGTCCATTTTTTTGAATACTTGAGAACTTTATGACTCTAATTTTTTGCAATTGACTCATATATTATTTCAAGTTCTAATTTGTTGCACATCATAAAAAGAAATGGATACTTCTTGAATTCTGTCCTGTAGAATCACAATGGCCCAGATTATCTAGACTCCTAAAAGTTAAAAATTAGTTCAGAGATATGAGTTGAGTTCCTATGGAACTCCCAATACACTGACTCAGTTGGGAATCGAATGGGAAGATCAAACCTCAGACAGATAATTCCTCCATTCTCTGCGACCATCCAAAAATGTTTTTGATACTGAGTTAATGTGATAGTTCAGACTTTTCCTAGATAGTTACCCAGAACATGTTAGCTGGCAACTCCTAGTCTAACACAGGGGTAACCATACAACTGACTACCCTGACTCCCCTCTCAAACTCCTGCCAATGCCTCTGACCTCTGACACTGCCTGACCATTCACCACCACCAAACTCCTCGGCTGACTCTCTCACTCCCCGACCACGATTCCCTTACTACCCCTGCAATCTGGTTCCCCTCTGATGCAATCCTCCAATGTCCCCTGAACGGACTTGAACTCATTTGACCATACCATTTAATTCTCTCCCTGAAACTCCCCTGACCTGACCTGAATAGCTCCTGGAACTGACAACAAGACCTGATCCGTCTGCACCTTCCAATCCACCTAACCACTTATTCACTAACCATTTCACCAACTTACCTCATTTACCTGTACCCATATAACATACCCACACTCATCGATTTCACAGCTGCACATGCACCCATTCACTCATACATACTTTTATTTACTGACTCTCATTCAGAAACCATTGGAAAGCTTTATAAGTATTTGAAGATTTTTAGTGTGTTATGAATGCTTGACCACCTGCCTCCAGTGGAAGGGCTTTAAATCGAATAGAAAAGGTTTAGAGAAATACCGGCCAAACACAGGTAAGTGGGGCTAGTTTTGCATACAAAGATGCCACCATAGAATGGCAACTTTGTACACTTTTCACTGTACTCCTGTAATCCTGTACTTGTACATGTGACACTTTAGATTTTATCTGAATCTAAACTTGGTTGGCATGGACTAGTTGGACTGAAGGGTTTGTTTCCATGCTGTATGACTCTATGACTCTAAATTAAGGTATGCTGTTTGTACCTGACAATTCTGGGATTCAAAGTCCTGCCAGAAATGTGGAGCTTGTTCAGAAGGGAAGAAGTTTGAGCAGAAAAGTCACCCAATGGTGATTGCCATTCCTCTGAGATTTCAGGACAATGTTAACTAAAATAATCTTTTCTTGCTTCCAGCTCTCCAGGAGAATTGGGTGTCAGAGTACTTCTGTGAAATCAACTCATTGAATTTAGAGCCGCAGCGTTATTCAGTCTTGGAAATTCTTTATCTTCCCTTTCACATAGGAAAATCCTATTGTACCATTTTGTTAATGAATGAACAGGTATTATACTTTTTTAAAAATTATAAGTGGAATATAATTGGAAGGTGAATTTAGTCTCAATGGTTAACTTTCTCTAGCTGCTATAATAAAAACAGACTTTGACCAAAGATACAACAAAAGCCCATTATAATGTGAATGCTGAGGTCCAAAGAACTTACACTGTGTTATAACTGGTCCATGTTAGAGCCAACAACTCTTTCTCACACCTCTGGCTAACTCCCAACAAGTTAAAATCCATTACAAAGACTCCAAAAATGCCATTTCTATCCAACATTTGCAAGTTAAATTATTTCACTAATACAATTTTAAGTAACGTTTATAGTTGCCTTGCTATGATACGATATCTCTGTCACAGAGAAAATTTCGATTTTGCACCCATCCTGTTTCTGTGTACTGTGATTGGATTACTGTCTGAAATACATTGAGTAGCACTTAATTTCACTGAAAGAAGCAAAAATCTGGGACTCAATAAATAATTGTGAAATCGATCTGAATTGCAGATTTAAACATTAAAAGGCTTGTTTTGATTCACAGTCTGCAAAGTAAATGTTCAAGAAGGGTTTGTTTGAATCTGCAATTGCATTCCTACAGAACATCCTGATCAGCTCCCAGGGCCAGCTTATATCGCTGTGAGGTTTTGCTGCTACTGGGGAAAGGGTATAGTAATCAATGTTGCTTACTGTCAGTATTCTGCTCAGTGTTGCAGTCAAGGAGTTAAAAAGGAAAACTTTTGAACAATATACCAAATAAAGGTTCACAATCTGGAGTATATACAGACTATTATAGCTGAACTTTAACTAATAATAAAACTCTCATTTTTCACACAAAATGAAAATTTAAAGTATGTACTTTGTTTTGGAGTCAGGAGTCACCTGTGCTATAAATAAATTCATAGCATATTGAATGAGGTTAGAGCAGATTTCCTTTGTATAAGAATATTTCCCAATAACCTTTACATTAAAAAGCTTCTTGCAATTTAGTAATGTGAAAATTAGAAGCAAGTTATTCATATTAGTTATTGCTTCAAGGCTATCAATGAAGTTTTATGGAAGTGGTTTGCTTCTGGTGTGTGTCCATAGAGCAAAAATCCTGTAGGAGGCATGAAGTACTTTTTATTCATTCATGGAATATGGATATTGAGTGGGGAATGTATCAGAGTTACTTAAGTGTTGCTGGGTCAAAATCTTGGAACTCCCTCTATGACATAACTGTGGGTCGACTTACAACAAATGGACTGTCATAGACCTAGAAGGCCGCTCACCACCAACACCTCAAAGGCAACTAGGGATAGGCAATAAATGCTGACCCAGCCAGTAATCCCACATCTTGTGAATGAATAAAACAAAAAAAAACTTGTGTTGTATTGAAAGGGGCTTCCAAATCAATCAAACACCATTGCAACTAAATTTTATCTGAAAAAGCTCCTGGTAAACACCACAAAAGTAACCAATCAAATTCTTATACTTTCTTTCCTCCACAGAACATTCTACACCTCCGTGTAATTGATTTTGTCTTATCCATTCTCCTAACATACCACAACATAAAGATATTTCTTCTGGCTTCTCCTTTTGTTGTTTTGGTTATTAATTGAAACCACTGTCTCTCACTCTCTCGAACTCTTAACTTCTGTGAAGTGAGTAAGAATGAGAGTATCAGGAGTAGTTGATAGATTTGAGATTACAGTGAAATCAGCTATGATCTTTAATGGCAGACCAGGCTCAAAGGGCTGAATGACTTACTTCTGCTAAGTTATATTTTTATATATGTTAAGAAGATTCTGTAAGTTTATATCACAATGACTTTCTGTGGTCTGTTCACTTGTGAAAGCCCAATCCATGTGAATCACATGGATCCTGATGTCATATAGAAATTCTAATTAGCTGTCTTTGGAACTCCCCAATTCCATTCTAGCTTGGAGTTAAATAAACGATTTAAGGCAATCCTCTTTCTACAGCTTGACATTGCCAACATCTCCCTGAGGATGTTGGAATCTAAAGGCTTGATTTTCTTTTTGCAGAGTCACAGAAACTCTGTGGATCTTTACAGATGATATGCAATTCCAGTATTCCAACTGCTTATTTCCCCACTCTCAGTTACCTTAGGTTTTGCTGGTACAAGAAAAGTTTGAAATCATGACCTAGTTGGCTCTATTACTAGGCTAGGCATCTCCGAGTTCTGTGCAGTTCCTGTGGAAGTAAGCCAGCTTCTCAAGGACTCATGGTTCACAGCCCCTCAGAGAAGATGTGAACTGTCATTGAATTTGAGAAACTTCTAAAAGGTAACTTGACAACATCTTAACCATTGCACCCATTCTTCCTTCATGTCAAATCATGATACTGCCCACCTCAGTTGCCTCTCATAGACACATGCCAATGCATGGCACTTCCATGATCATTCACCAGTAAACAATCTGTAGAGGTCCAATCCACCCTACAGTCGCAATGGCATTATGTGGAACTGTCTTTATTTGTCATTGGACTCTACCTGACTTTTTTCTTGAGCTTGTGTTGTCTAGTCTTAACTAATATTTAAATTTCTTTTTATCCTTCCTTAACATTTTTAAGGATATCTACCTGATGTGACTTTTCAAAATCTTTATCTTTATAATTATATTTCTAGCATTCCCTAACACTTTATAACAATGACCAGCACCAATTTTATTAATGAGTTAACTTCATTAATTTAATGCAGCTGAAAGCAGGAACCAAAGGGGAAAGAGCTTGCAATTTATTTTGCATCTTTCAAGTCTTTGGCACATTGTAAGATCCGAGATGCTATTTTTGCCATGTTATCACAGCTTTTAATTAAGAAAATGCACATTTCATAAACAGCAATGGAATCAGAGGATCTGTTTTAGTGAATGTTCCAGTATTATGAAGTTAGTGAAAGTACTCACAAGCTGTTAAATGCTTCCTCTTTCTGTGACCACAAATGCCATTATACCACCTGAAAAGGCTGAGTAGTCCTATATGATAGGACAATTCTATGTACTATCTATCCATACCCAGTGGATGTGAGTGTCTGGGTAGAAGTCAATCTAGAATTGCAAACTAGACCTCTGGTCTCCATTCGCTTGGGCTGTCTTAAACTGGGATTTAAGACATTCCACTTGCTGACTTAGAGGTAAAATTGCTACCACCAAGTCCATATATTGTTCTTGTTTTGGTGATATTTGTTCATGGATAAATGTTGACTAGGATTCCAGTAAATCCTCCCCCAGCTTGTTTGACGACTGCCATGGGATCTTTTATCAACTGACCATGTGTTTAATGTCCCATCAAAAATTAGGCATCTCTGACAGTGCAACACTTGCACAGTCCTGAATTGATATTTCAGAGTAGATGATGTTCCTAAGTGACTGAAGTAGGACTGGACTCCATACCCTTTCAACTCTGAATGAAGATGCTACAGCTTAGTAAAGGATGCCATCTATGTTGCACTGTTTCATGGGAAGTGGAAAAATATTTCATGAAAAGTAGGAAGTAGCAGTTAATCTGTTATCAACCTGTTATAAGAGTCTTCTGAAACTTCATTGATGAGAAGGTACCGTCAAAATAACAACCTTAATGAGTCATGTATATATTTCCATAAAAGGTTCTTTTTGATTTGATTTATTCATGCTAATAGCTTTGTCATTCACTTTTGGTGCTATTGTGCTCTGTTTTCAACATGAAACTGTTTTATTTGTTTTTATAGATTGGAGAATTTGTGTACTGTCTGGAAGGAACTGGCTGCATACCATTGCCTTGTACTGGATTAGAAGTGTTCAGTCCTGATGCTGTATCGAACTATTGTGCTGCTCCAGGTATTTTCTGGTAGCGACTATTCAATAACAATCAATAATACAATTCTTGAAAAATTCATTTAGGATGTGAGATGGGCCAATAGGTCGAGAAGTGGCAGATGGAGTTTAATTGAGATAAATGCGAGGTGCTGCATTTTGGGAAAGCAAATCTAAGCAGGACTTATACACTTAATGGTAAGGTCATAAAGAGTGTTGCTGAACAAAGAGACCTTGGAGTGCAGGTTCATAGCTCCTTGAAAGTGGAGTCGTAGGTAGATAGGATAGTGAAGAAGGTGTTTGGTATGCTTTCCTTTATTGGTCAGAGTATTGAGTACAGGAGGTGGGATGTCATGTTGTGGCTGTACAGGACTTTGCTAGGCCACTGTTGGAATATTGTGTGCAATTCTGATCTCCTTCCTATCGGAAAGATGTTGTGGAACTTGAAAGGGTTCAGAAAAGATTTACAAGGATGTTGCCAGGGTTGGAGGATTTGAACTACAGGGAGATGCTGAACAGGCTGGGGCTGTTTTGCCTGGAGCGTTGGAGGCTGAGGGGTGACCTAATAGAGGTTTAAAAAATTATGAGTGGCATGGATAGGATAAATAGGCAAAGTTTTTTTCCCTGGGGTCGGGGAGTCCAGAACTAGAGGGCATGGGTTTAAGGTGAGAGGGGAGAGATATAAAAGGGATCTAAGGGGCAACTTTTCATGCAGAGGGTGGCGCGTGTATGGAATGAGCTGCCAGAAGAGGTGGTGGAGGCTGGTACAATTGCAACATTTAAAAGGCATCTGGATGGGTATATGAATAGGAAGGGTTTGGAGGGATGTGGGCCGGGTGCTGGCAGGTGGGACTAGATTGGGTTGGGATATCTGGTCGGCATGGACGGGTTGGACTGAAAGGTTTGTTTCCATGCTGTACATCTCTATGACTCTATAACAAGAGGTAGAAATTGGGCCATAGTGATAAACTACAGTAGAAAAGAACATTGAACTTAGGAGAAAATGGATTCTGGATTTGTGGTGCTGGAAGAGCACAGCAGTTCAGGCAGCATCCAAGTAGCTTCGAAATCGACGTTTCGGGCAAAAGCCCTTCATCAGGAATAAAGGCAGTGAGCCTGAAGCGTGGAGAGATAAGCAAGAGGAGGGTGGGGGTGGGGAGAAGGTAGCATAGAGTACAATGGGTGAGTGGGGGAGGGAATGAAGGTGTTAAGTCAGGGAGGAGAGGGTGGAGTAGATAGGTGGAAAAGGAGATAAGCAGGTAGGACAAGTCCGCACAAGTCATGGGGACAGTGCTGAGCTGGAAGTTTAGAACTAGGGTGAGGTGGGGGAAGGGGAAATGAAGAAACTATTGAAGTCCACATTGATGCCCTGGGGTTGAGGTGTTCCGAGGCGGAAGATGAGGCGTTCTTCCTCCAGGCGTCTGGTAGTGAGGGAGCGGTGGTGAAGGAGGCCCAGGACCTCCGTGTCCTCGGCAGAGTGGGAGGGGGAGTTGAAATGTTGGGCCACGGGGCGGTTTGGTTGATTGGTGCGGGTGTCCCGGAGATGTTCTCTAAAGCGCTCTGCTAGGAGGCTCCCAGTCTCCCCAATGTAGAGGAGACCGCATCGGGAGCAACGGATACAATAAATGATATTAATGGATGTGCAAGTAAAACTTTGATGGATGTGGAAGGCTCCTTTAGTGCCTTGGATAGAGGTGAGAGAGGAGGTGTGGGCACAGGTTTTACAGTTCCTACGGTGGCAGGGGAAAGTGCCAGGATGGGAGGGTGGGTTGTAGGGGGACGTGGACCTGACCAGGTAGTCACGGAGGGAATGGTCTTTGCGGAAGGCAGAAAGGGGTGGGGAGGGAAATATATCCCTGGTGGTGGGGTCTGTTTGGAGGTGGCGGAAATGTCGGCGGATGATTTGGTTTTTGCGAAGGTTTATAGGGTGGAAGGTGAGCACCAGGGCGTTCTGTCCTTGTTACGGTTGGAGGGGTGGGGTCTGAGGGCGGAGGTGCGGGATGTGGATGAGGTGCATTGGAGGGCATCTTTAACCACGTGGGAAGGAAAATTGCGGTCTCTAAAGAAGGAGGCCATCTGGTGTGTTCTGTGGTGGAACTGGTCCTCCTGGGAGCAGATCCGGTGGAGGCGGAGGAATTGGGAATAGGGGATGGCATTTTTGCAAGAGGTAGGGTGGGAAGAGGTGTAATCCAGGTAGCTGTGGGAGCCGGTGGGTTTGTAAAAAATGTCAGTGTCAAGTCGGTCATCATTACTGGAGATGGAAAGGTCCAGGAAGGGGAGCGAGGTGTCAGAGATGGTCCAGGTAAATTTAAGGTCAAGGTGGAATGTGTTGATGAAGTTGATGAATTGCTCAACCTCCTCGCGGGAGCACGAGGTGGTGCCAATGCAGTCATCAATGTAGCGGAGGAAGAGGTGGGAGTGGTGCCGGTATAATTACGGAAGATCAACTGCTCTACGTAGCCAACAAAGAGACAAGCATAGCTGGGGCCCATACGTGTTCCCATGACTACCCCTTTGGTCTGGAGGAAGTGGGAGGATTCAAAGGAGAAATTGTTAAGGGTGAGGACCAGTTCGGCCAAACGAATGAGAGTGTTGGTGGAAGGGTACTGTTGGGGACGTCTGAAGAGGAAAAAACGGAGGGCTTGGAGGCCCTGGTCATGGCGGATGCAGGTGTAGAGGGATTGGATATCCATGGTGAAGATGAGGTGTTGGGGGCCAGGGAAACGGAAGTCTTGGAGGAGGTGGAGGGCGTGGGTCGTGTCTCGAATGTATGTGGGGAGTTCCTGGATTAGGGGGGATAGGACAGTGTCGAGGTAGGTAGAGGTGAGTTCAGTGGGGCAAGAGCATGCTGAGACAATGGGTCGGCCAGGGTGGTCAGGCTTGTGGATCTTGGGAAGGAGGTAGAACCGGGTAGTGCGGGTTTCCTGGACTATGAGGTTGGAAGCTGTGGGTGGGAGATCTCCTGAGGTGATGAGGTTCTGTATGGTCTGGGAGATGATGGTTTGGTGATGGGGGGTGGGGTCATGGTCGAGGGGGCAGTAGGAAGAGGTGTCCTTGAGTTGACGTCTGGCTTCAGCGGTGTAGAGGTCAGTGCGCCAGACTACCACTGCACCCCCTTTATCTGCTGGCTTGATGGTGAGGTTGGGACTGGAACAGAGGGATTGGAGGGCTGCGCGTTGTGAGGGTGAGAGGTTGGAGTCGGGGAGGGGGGACGACAGGTTGAGACGGTTAATGTCCCGGCAGCAGTTGGAAATGAAGAGGTCGAGGGCAGGTAATAGGCCAGCGCGGGGTGTCCAGGTAGATGCAGTGTGTTGGAGGTGGGCGAAGGGGTCCTCGGAAGGTGGGCGGGAGTCCTGATTGTGAAAGTAAGCTCGGAGGCGGAGGCGACGGAAGAATTGTTCGACATCACGGCATGTATTAAATTCATTGATGTGTGCTCATGCTGCAGCCCAGGGTTCATGTTTACCATATAGAATATTCTTTATCACTTCAGGTTGATTAAATTTAAACTTCACTTATTTTTGTTGCATGTACTGCACATAAGATTTTACTTTGTTTTGCATGATCAACTGCTTGTAACTTATGTTTCTAAATATACAGGAACAAGTGGTATATTAAATTGAAATATCAATTGATATGAGGTATAATGTAGTTTCAAACAATGGTCTCCATAAAGTTTTTTTTAAAAAAGTTTGCTTTGTAAAATGTTTCTCAGAATAAATATTTCCAAAAGCAGCCTCATGGAGGCAAACATCTTGGGTTGTGTCTGAGGTTGATGTGTATGAGATGTTCACTTGTCCTGGTAATCCACAGTGAGATAAGTGGATATCCATATTTACTTAGATTTGAATGTACAAGATTTTGGCTTTGGCTGTAATGTCACTGCCTTAAAAAACACTTCTTTTTTACAAGTTATTAAAATGCAACTTCCCATTTTTCCAATATTCGCCAAATCCTAGAAATAGTACTGAAATAATCAATGAAAAATATCATTGTTTCTTCACTAATCAGAGCTTCCTTGTGATTAATATTCACCATGACATCATCATGATAACCTGACCATAGGGAAGGGTTGTTGCAGTCTTACTGCATCAGACTTAAAGAGGTGTGGCACCTTCCCAAGGGAATATGCACAAATGTGCAGGGAAACATTGCTGTGAATGCACATGACCTGTACATTGATGGAATGACACGATTTTCTAAAACTCTGGCTGCTCAATACCTGGAGAAAGAACACCTCATTTTCCATCTGGGATCATCCAATCACACGGGATCAATGTCGATTTCACCAGTTTTCTGATCTCCCCTCCCCCCACCTTATCCCAGATCCAACCCTCCAACTCGGCACTGCCCTCTTGAACTGTCCTACCTGTCCATCTTCCTTCCCACCTATTCCCTCCACCCTCCTCTCCGACCTATCACCATCAACACCCACCCTCGTCTACCTATTACATTTCCAGCTACCTTGCCCCCAGCCCCACCCCCTCCCAGTTATCTCTCAGTCCACTTACCCCCTAACACTCCTGATGGGCTTACACCCGAAACATCGACTGTCCTGATTCTCGGATGCTGCCTGACCAGCCGTGCTTTTCCAACACCACACGTTTTGACTCTGATCTCCACCATCTGCAGTCCTCACTTTCTTTGACACAATTTTCTGTTCATTAGTTTCCAGGCATTGTACTGGTGCCTGTATACTGATGTGGCATGCCAGCTGCAGAGGCAGGGACTATTGCCCTCTGTTTCCCAATGCAACATCTTTTGGCAAGATGATGTGCTTCTTCATCTAACAAAAAATATAACAGTGACAATTAAGGTGCATCAGTTGGTAATTAAGAGATGTGGCAGAGGAAGAAAGGAACAGGCCATGTTTATAGATCAGACCAAACCCCACTCAAATATATCAAGGAGATAGCTGAGATCCTAACATTTGTCTTATTTAAAGGCAAGTGTAAGGTGCTGTATGCTAGATGTAATTTAATTGGTCACACTACATAGCTTTAAGCAAAACAACTTTATTCTTAGCCCCAGTTAAAATACAAACAAAAGAAAGAAGAATTAGTGTAACATTAACTCTATTGTAAAACTTAACAGCATATTAGATTACTTGACTACTAAACAGCAACTGTTCCAATATAACAACATCCCACAAACACATCCTTGGCAAAAGCAAAGTCAGTAAAACAGATTGTCTCATATGTGATTCTGACAGCAGAAAGAGAACCCAAGCTTTTTGCTGTAACAGAGAGAAAGTTCTGGTAGAGAGAGAGCGGAAGAGGGAGAGAGCTTCCAAACCCCCAACAGCTGTTGAAAAAGCTGAACTAAAACCCTGGTTCTATAGGAGCCTGTGCTATCCATTCATGATGCTTCTATTATTCCAATTTTAATTTAAAAAACTCAAGATCGCACAAGCTGTTTTTTTCTGTTGGCTCGGAGTGACAGCTCAGTACCTTTGGCTCAAAGCCTCCCTTCAAAATAAAGTGACAGAAGTCATAGTGTTGTTACATCATGTAGAAATTGAGAGCAATAGTAATCTTTGGTACAACAGGCAGTGCATGGGAATGAGTTGATTGTACAAAATCCTGCTCCACTGTGGCAAAGATGTCTCTAACTATTTATTTTGAAGTTTAGAGCCTTTGCCTCCACTGTCTTAGACAATAGACAATAGACAATAGATGCAGGAGTAGGCCATTCAGCCCTTCGAGCCTGCACCGCCATTCAATATGATCATGGCTGATCATTCCCAATCAGTATCCTGTTCCAGCCTTATCTCCATAACCCTTGACTCCACTATCTTTAAGAGCTCTATCCAATTCTTTCTTAAATGAATCCAGAGACTGGGCCTCCACTGCCCTCTGGGGCAGAGCATTCCACACAGCCACCACTCTCTGGGTGAAGTAGTTTCTCCTCATCTCTGTCCTAAATGGTCTACCCCGTATTTTTAAGCTGTGTCCTCTGGTTCGGCACTCCCCCATCAGCAGAAATATGTTTCCTCCTGCCAGAGTGTCCAATCCTTTCATAATCCTATACGTTTCAATCAGATCCCCTCTCAGTCTTCTAAACTCAAGGGTATACAAGCCCAGTCGCTTCAGTCTTTCCGTGTAAGGCAATCCTGCCATTCCAGGAATTGACCTCGTGAACCTACGCTGCACTCCCTCAATAGCCAGAATGTCTTTCCTCAAATTTGGAGACCAGAACTGTACACAGTACTCCAGGTGTGGTCTCACCAGGGCCCTGTACAGCTGCAGAAGCACCTCTTTGCTTCTATACTCAATCCCTCTTGTTATGAAGGCCAGCATGCTATTAGCCTTCTTCACGACCTGCTGTACCTGCATGCTTGCCTTCATTGACTGGTGTGGACAAGAACACCCAGATCTCTCTGAACAGCCCCTTTACCTAATTTGATACCATTGAGGTAGTAATCTGCCTTCCTGTTCTTGCCACCAAAGTGGATAACCAGACATTTATCCACATAACCAGACATTTATCAATCATGTTGATCATATTTGGCTATGGTATATCCTGTCCTGAAGGAAGTATCTCCTTCCCTATCTCTTTCCTGCTGCTCTGCAACTTCCTTCCTGGGTACCCTGCCTTTCGTCACACCTTCTTCTGTTGCCTGTCTGTAGGAAGGTGCTGCATGCATTTTTTCCATCTTCCTTCCTTCATTTATTCTTATCTCAGAGAGCATGGCAGACTGTCCTTGCGAATGTAAGGAATATTCCGTAAGCGCCACACAGATTTGTTCTTCCTCTTCCACTCCACCCTTGTAATCAGCCACCGACTCTTCAGTGTTTAACGTGTTAGCTGAATTCTGTACAAGGGAGAAACACATAATTCTAGCTTTTTGATGTGCTTATGACACCAGCATAACATTGTCAGGCCTTAGAACTGTGAAAGTGAGGTTTATTTCAACTCAGCACAATTTTAAAAGCTCCAATAGATTGTTGTTTAATACTTTTGTGATTTCCTCCCTGTAGCAACCCTTTTCATGACATGTAAAAATGGTATCTGCTGGAGGTGGGGTTAGGGCTTCCTCAGCCAGGATCCTCGGAGTTGGCTCAACTTAAAAAGTCTTTCCCTTAAATCTATTTTTTCTGCTCCAAAACTCTCTTCAGCTTGAAAACCCTCCTTAAGATAAATCCTTTCACACAGCTTTTGGTCATTCTTCCTAACCTCTATCTTCAGAGCTGGGTGCGTGTTTCTTTGCCTTATTGAAATTTTTTTAGATTACTTACAGTGTGGAAACAGGCCCTTCGGCCCAACAAGTCCACACCGCCCCGCCGAAGCGCAACCCACCCATACCCCTACATTTACCCCTTACCTAACACTACGGACAATTTAGCATGGCCAATTCACCTGACCTGCACATCTTTGGACTGTGGGAGGAAACCGGAGCACTCGGAGGAAACCCACGCAGACACGGGGAGAATGTGCAAACTCCACACAGTCAGTCGCCTGAGGTGGGAATTGAACCCAGGTCTCTGGCGCTGTGAGGCAGCAGTGCTAACCACTGTGCCACCGTGCCGCCCTAAACTAGAATCTCACTTTACTGCGAAGTTTGGATGAGATCATTTCCTGGAAAGTTATATGAATATCCTCTATATTCTTCTTTGCCAACTTCCATGGACTTTTGGAGGTTTGTTTCTGGAATAAAAGATTGAACGAATTGGTTGAGAAAGCAGAATGCTAAGGTTAAGATCAGACCAAGAAGGGCACTTTAATTGAGCTAAGTGTTATCTCCCTCTTACTGAAGTTTTCTGAGTTCAAATTTCAAAAATAAATGCTGAGTCTTAAAGAAGTACATTTTTTGTTCCAGACAACAAGAATGCAACGCAAGTAATTCTATACTACAAATGCAATGCCAACTGTACCTTCGATCAAGAAGTGAAAATTCCATTGATTAATGAAGCCAGAGAGAAAGCTTTGGCAATTGTAGGACAGCAACAGATGTCACAAACAGAATACAAACGTAGAAAAATTGCAGGAACATTGGAAAGCAGCAGTGTCCGAGCTTCAGCTGCAGCTTCTAATCCCTGCTGCACCCAGGTAGGAACATCTGCCATAGTTTCTCAAAATCTCTTCTCATTTCTCACTCTGCTTGTTTTGACATTTTACCAGAATACTGATGAGTAGAAGCATCACATACACTTAGATATTTTTTACATCAGTGACAGTGGAAAGAGGTCTGTTACTAATTATTCATGGAGTTATATTCCATTCTGTTTTCATCATCCATTTTGTTTCCATCCATCATCATAGTCCCATATTTTGTTATGATCTGAACAGTTACACTGATTCAATTTCACCTTTATTTAGTTATGAATTCAACTTATTGCTCATTTAGTTTCACCTCAGATGAAACAATGTTATTCAGTTTCTCGCACTATAGATAGATATGATACATACTAGGAGGAATGTTCTTTTTGACACTCCAGAGCTCTGTCCTCAGAAGATTGTTAGAAATTGCTTGGTAGGACTCAAGGGATTAGAGGGATTTTGGTGAGTCTTATGAAGGCTTTTTGTTAAAGGTCAGAAAATTATTCTGTAACAATGACTTAAATACCTCATTATCAAGAAAACTTCTGACAGCCATCAAACACCTATGATAGCCCTTGTCATGTGAATGGATACAATGTTTATAGAGTTTCTGACAGGCAGAAGAAACAGAACAAAGTGATTAGTTTTGTTTTGACTTCAGAGTAGACAAATGAAGTTTTTAGTTGAAGAAACAGCAGTATAGTTAATTTCAGGGGAATCAGACTCTTCAGGATAAATGTTTTCTCGTGTGTGAGTTTCCAAACTGGAAGACCTTCCAGTGCCCTTCCAAAAAGTCAGTCTACAGAGCAGCAGTTGTCAGGGGCAGTGTCCATCACCTTTATATTTCACTTGCAACTGTTTTGAAGTGGCGATCTGGATACCTAGGAGGTTGACACCTTGTGGCCAGTACAGTAAAGAAGGTCTTTGGTCACGTGACTGGATGCATGTGGCCATCCACTGGTCATTGAGTTGGCAATGAGAATATGCTGATGGAGCTAGCATGCCCTAGGATCTTTGCATTGATGACCTTGTCCTGCTAAAAAGCTATTGAGTATACATCTGCAACAGGGAAGATGGAATGTATTCAGCTTTATCTCTTGTCTATCATCTCCAGGCATCACCCTTAAGGAGGAGTGCACTAAGGCTACGGGCTTGGTCATCTCACAGTTTGTTGTTCTCAGTTGGTTGCTGTTGTTTTACACTCTCACTCAGGTTGGACATAAAAGTTTATGCACATAAAAGCCTTTCTGCACAGTGTGTGGATTTCAGCAACAAGTGATAGATTTGCGCTACTTGGGTACTTAGCTATATGAAACTATGAACAACCTTCAGTGTCACATTGTCAATGCAAATTGATAATAGTATGTTAACATCCTGGACCATGACTTGTCTTCCTGTTGTAGACTTTTCAGTCCTGAAACCGCATTGGGATTCAGAGTAGATGCATCTTAAAAGAGGGGACCTTTAAGATATCAGCTTGGAGAAGAGAAAGGAAAGTTGATTTGCCAGTAGTTTAGTGGGAATAGGACTGAGATTTGGAAAGTGAGTCTTATGGACAAGAGAGGACATTAGGGAGGATAGAAGTGAACATGGAGAAAGTTGAAAGATTCAGCTGGTGCAGGAGAACGATAAGGAAAATTTGGCTAATGAATAAGGGAGACAGAGGGTTGCAACAAAAGCAGTTGAATGAATGGTCTCTTGTTTGGAGACAAGGAAATCCTTGCACTTGTCTAATGAGGTACGGACGAGCGGTTTGAAGAGATAGGTGGCACTGGAGAAGGAAGCCAGGGGTTATTTTTTGCATTGCTGAATAATTATGGATTAGTGAGCAGTTTTGGCGTAATAGAAGTAATGGGTCTGATAATGCTTGATATAGTGATGAATAGCTGAACCAGTTGTATACCACAAGCTTTAATTTCGATATCCCTTGGACTTCTAAAGCAGTAAAGCTGAAGCCAAAACATATTTTCAATTGAATGTCTATTTTGACAGGCTGTTTTGTCAAAACAGGCACTGAGCAGACTTTTCTCTTTTGACTTACGTAAAAAAGAAGCTAATAGTACATAATGCAGAAAATTTCACTCTGTCATGAGTAAACTTATAAAATGGCTCATACAGCATTAAATATTACAAATGATTTATAATGATAAATATTATTTTGTGCAGAAAAACGTGCTACATGCCTTAACAACAGATTGCACAGGGCCAAAAGTCATTGAGTACACTGTAGAATTATCCATGCCGGGCAATTTTGAATGTCCAGACAAAATATCGATTCCTGTATCCAGAGCACGCAGGGTGACTGCAGAGTCACCAGAGACATGTGGAAGGAACGTGAATAAAACAGGTAATGTTTGAAATATATTTTGTCATTCAACCTTATTTTAGCTAATTTACTTCATAAAGCTTGATTTATAATTGGTGAGTAACAATTAATATTTATTAGTATGAATTAATATTTATGACACAAAGAAATAATGTTTACCTTAGATGTTAAATGCTTTCGTTTTGTTGTCAGTCATTCTTTCATATCTTTAAAAAGCAGTAGATCTTAACTATGCGCTGTAGAAAATATTCAAAAAAATAGGCATCAATTAAAAATATTTCCTGTGTTTCCAAGAAGTTATTTTGTATCTTGAAGTATGTTTTTCTCAATATTCAGTGAACTGTGTGCAATTTTGGCTTATGAGTTATATAACTTTCATAAAATCCCAAATGTAATACAATCTTTGTTTATTTAGTTCATGATATTCTCTGTTTTTGTGTTATTAAAGGTTTATATAGATATCATTACCTAAGGTGCTAGTCATGGATTATCTAGGTAAATCGAAGGTTCATTAAAAAAATGCAAAACATCTTATTACCACAAAATACTTTAGTAAAAAATAGAAGCGTTGATTTCTGTGTATCATGACTGTTTTTTTCACTAGATGGCAAATCATGATTTTGCTTCTTTTCTTAGCTGCCAAAGTAGTTTTACAAGAGCTTAATTAAACTATTGGTCAAACATTTTATTATGTTTTACCCTGAGATGTTTAACTAACTTAGCAAGGAGGTTTAAATTATTCAAATTCTACATTCTAAATCGTAGCTTAGTATCTCAATCAGTAGCCTATATATTGATCATACAAGTAAAATTATGGTAGTTTTAAATTATTCTTTGTGAATCAAAACAATGTGGACAGTGCTAGGTCAGACATAAAGGGGGTGAACTCTTTGAGAAGGGAGGTTTTGGTGGTGTAATGCTTCTACCTGCCTTTCCATGTCTGCCCCAGTCAAACTCATTGTAGCTGCATGCAGACTCCTGCCAGGTACCCAACATTTGGGGTGAGCAAAAATCCAAATCCTAATGGTGCTACAGCAGCATTGCCACTCTATCACTGAAATAGGCAGTGAGGAACATTAAAAGGACAGAATTGCACTCCAAATTGAAAAGATGATTCATTTTGAAGATCTTGACAAAGATGAACACCTTCTCTTTGTAAGCCTTTGCTGCTAATCAGATGAAGAAGCATTTGGGTAACTCTCATTTGGGTAACTCTGAGCATCAATGTTCCTTCACGGGGACTATCACTTGTGAAAACTGGTGGTAGGATCCAGAATTGCAGTATTACTGTTGGTGTGGCGGTATTAGCAGGCTGAGAGGTGGCAGGGATGGAGGTAGGCAAAGCCTGTCCTGGGTATTGGGTGTCACCGCCTGCACCTTTTCTCCAGTTTTGTGGTGATTTCACCTGTCTTCACATTATGTTCATAGAACATAAACTCATCCTAATCTGTCACAGTATAATATTTGTTTAGGGCAATGGTGGCTCAATATATCATGACTTTAACTGAGAATAATGTGCCAATAATCATGCCCACTGTGACACAAATTATCATAAAATGCATTAGTATATAAAATTCCAATGAAACCTCCAAAACCCAATTTGCCTGACTGACTACTATTCAGGACAAAAGCAAACCACACCAGGTTTATTCACTAATAGTACAGATAACTCTATTGATTATAATAGTTTAGTTTAGAAAGAACAGAAAAAACAAATGATTTCTAATTTATGCAACCTAAATTATTCACCTTAAAATTCTCAAATACGCACAAACTAAATCTTGACTAAACCAGATAAAAGATTAACAGTTTAATACATATTATTAGAGCTCTCACTGACTTCTCATCATTTTAATTTTATTCTTTTATCAGTTTTCATTTGAGCTGTGATCTATGAAGTATGAGCTAAAAATGACTTTTTGACTGTGAGTAACAGCTTGTTTTAAAAGGAAACCAGTTCAAACAATCTTTTGTGTCTTCATTAGGCCAGGCCCAGAAGTTAATTGCAGTTTGGTTCCTGATCAAAGGTAATGCAGACTGTTTGTCACCGGGGAAGAGCATTATGTTTAAACAGATAGCAAATGTTAACTAGTAATGAGATCTGTACCTGGGAAATGGCTTTAGCAAATCTGGAAAAGACTTTATACTCAAGCAGATGGCAGTTATTGAATGGTAATTGAGACCTCATAGAAGGGACAGAGAGTCTGTCAGTGAGTGAGAGTTTTAATTGGGTTTTGGACTACATTTTATGTGAGAAGGAATTTGGCTGTTAAAGCTACATCATGAAGATTTGAATGTTTCCAGCTTAACACTCCTTATCAACCTTTTGAAGTTCAGAGAACAGAAGACTAAGTAATAATTATTATTGCCTTTACCTTCGTGAAGTATAAGGGTGACTATGATAAACATCTTTAGAAAATCAACCAAGAAACTATTATTGTTCCTGTGGACAACGCACTGTGCGAATCACTTAAGTAATCTGGCCAGTTTTGTTATTTTCTTTTATTTCTCTACTAACTGTGTTTGTTTGTCTGTTTGAATGTTGTATGAATGGTGCTGAAAGCAAAGCTTATTGGATTTAAATCACAGACACCATGTAAATGACTTTGATGTTGAAATTTGGTCTGCTGAAGTTGTTGTATAGTTCATAAATTGTTTTTTTTTGTTTGAGCTATAAAGCATTGGCAAGAATTGATTTTTTGCAAAGTCTGTGATTGGTTATTCAACGGTCTGTTTCGGAACCATTGGGGTCAGTTTTAAGGGTCTTTGAAGGTTTTCAATTCATTGTGTTGCAAACACAGAGGAGAAAGGCTGATTTTGTTTGGCTCCATATTGGTGTTGTAACAATACACTGGGGGTGGAAAAAGAAAAATGACAGGTAAATAAAATTCTAAATGTCAAAACTCCTGATCACGAGGTGGAAAGTTATTTTTCTCCCAGTCCTTTTGGTTTTTGCAATGTCGAGCTGCTGATGTCTGTAGGTTGATGGTTGTCCTTTGATTCATGGTTCATCAAGTTAACTTAGGTCTTATATGAATTCTTTATTTTAAACTTACTGGGATTTTCTGTCATGAATAGAGAGGGGGAGTTTATGGTATCTTCAGAATGGATGTTCTCATTCCCTCCTTCTCTTTGTGCCTTCAGGTTTGAAACAGTCTTCAGCTTAACCAATTAGAGAGCTGTTGCCAGGCAAAATTTAAACTGTGGGAGTATATGCAATTGCCCATGCTTACACATATGTTGTATATGTTCCGCATTTCAAAATCTATTTTGTTCTAAAAATTCCCTTATTTATTAAAGGCTTTTAGGAATGTACATCATTTCAACTTAATAATGTTTTAAAGTTGTTTCCTGCTATAAAGTCCTGATGTACCTAATTGTACAGTATTTCATTCATATTTAGAGATTCATTTTTACTTTGTGAGTTATTTCAGCTGGAAGTATATAAGTAACGTAAATATTGAAATATGTACATGGATTTTGTTTGTGCAAAATATTTCAGCAGGAATCTAACTCGAGCTTTAACATTAATTTCTAAGGGAAACCAGACTTCACTGAAATCCATTTCCATTACAGTGACAGTTTTCAGGAACACAACCACATGTTTAAGTGAAGACTTACACAAGACTTGTACTCACAGCAGAAATGTTGTCTTGGATTTGAAATTTCAAATGCGTTCCATCTCTAATAGGATCTTTTCCTCCTGCCCAAGTAGGATAAATCATCCAGTGTCCTTTTTAACAAAATTCCCTTCACTGAACTCCATGAGCAATATTGAATAGATTTGCAGTAGCCAAGTACCCTCTGGTAATTCAGTGACTAACATCCCCATCATTGAGACACTGACCACCCTTGACTGGCTATGATGGCCTTGGCACGTGGTCTGCATGACCAACATGAGACTCCCCAAGCAGGCCCTCTACTCCCAACTCCAAAATGACAGGCGAGCCGCAAGTGGACAGAGGAATGCTTTAGGGATACCCTCAAGACCTTATTGGCGAAGTGTGGCATTCCCACAAACACCAAGGAATCACTGGCCCAAGGCTGTCTAAAGTGGAGTAGGAGCATCCATGAAGGCATCGAGCAACTTGAGATTTGCTATCGGGTAAAAGTGGAAGCTAGGCAAAAACAGTGTAAGGAGTGCACTGCCACCTCAACTAACCACCCACTCCTTCACATGGCCACCTTATGCCACCTGAATGTGGAAGCCGCATCGAACTGTACAGTTACCAACGGACTTACCCTGAGAGTGGACGAGGATCATCCTGCGAGGGACCACTGATGATATTGATGGTGATTCAGTGGTCTTTAACTCTTCACAAGCCTCTTTCTTTTGAAGCATGAATCTTTCCTCATCACCATTCTGCTTGGTGGTTAACATGAGTCAGTTCTTTTTCCCATCGGCATGCATCCAGCAGCCATTATGACTTTTCCTCCCCCATATACTTGTCTCATTGATTCGGAGAGTCTGAGCAGCAGCATTGCCTGCTGCTGCCATGTTTGTTCTCCTGACTTCAAATTTGAGTTTCTGCCCCCCTAACAAGCTGGTAACATGGGTTTGTCTCTGGGCAGGTTAATGTGAAATCACTTCATGTTCTCCAAACTATACCATTTTACCTTGAATTAAAAGCAACAGGTAAAAATATAAAAACTGTTCTAAATTCTAGTATAGTTTTAAATCAAAATACAATTCCAATTCCTTTCTGATGCGAACCCTTCAGTGGAAGAAAGCACAGCCTATATAATCTGACATGTAATTTTGCCAATTGTAGTTTTCAAAAAATAGCCATGCTATAAGCTTTTCAATCATCAAAAATTAATTTTGTCAGAAAGAGAGCAAGTAAATCAAGAAATTGATTAAACTCAATACCCACAAGAGGAAACCTACTAATGTACCAGAAGACTGATCAACTTTGATTATTCTGAGATCAAAATTTTGAAGCTGTTGTCAGCAAAAGACATTGACGTTGATTGGTGTCAAAAGGCACTTTCATTTGCAATTGTTTAGCAATGCATTGTTCATCCTAAGATCATGAATTTTAAATTTTTTAGAGAGTCCATCAACCTAATATGTCCTTTTTGCAAACAATGTTTATGTAAATCTATTAATAAGCTTTGTGTGATTCAGAGTTTTAGTGCAGCAAGAGCTTAGATAACTTAAATGGAATTTCTGAGATCGACTTTGTGCAATGTAATATGAATAGTGGGTTTTGTGGCATATATGGAACACTCCTTGTTCCAGTCCTACTTGGGACCATTTTGCTTTCAGTTTTCTTCCTTCTCTCACCTTCACCTGGTCTTTCTCCAACTGTTTCCTTTCCTTCCTTTACTTCCTTTACTTCTGTTTCCATAGGCTAAACACCAACATCCACTACAAAACTACCGTTCCATAATCACGTGAACTACACTTCCGCACATCTGCTTCTTATAAAGACTCCATTCCTTTCTCTATGTCGCATTTATTCTGACCATGCCACCTTCCACAGAAGTGCCTCGAAGATGCCCTCCTTGTTCTTCAGTGGAGGATTCCCCATTCAGCTGTGTCTGACCTATTTCCCACCTTTCTGTCCTCACCTCTTCCCCTCTCTCCCAGAATAACGCTAGGGAGTCTCCCTTGTTTTCAATATCCACGCACTAGCCTCCGTATTCCTCTGCTATTTCTGCCACGTTCAGCAGAATGCAATCACCAAATGTATCTTCTTCTCCTATTTCTCATCTCTTGAACAACATCTTACTGGGACCATTCCCTCTGTGACACTCTGGTTAACTCCTTTGTCACCCCTAACACTTAGTTACTCTCCCATAGCACCTTCTCATACAATTGCAGCAAGTGTCAAGTTGCTTCTTTTATATCGTCTCTTTCTTCACTGTCCAAGGCTCCAAACACATCTTCCAGATGGAGCAGCATTTTACTTCTACTTCTTTCAGTCTGATCTACCATATACACTGCTCACAATGCGGTCTCCTTTACTCGGGCAAGAGAAAATGCAGATTGGTTGCACAATTTGCGGAATACCTATTGTCTGGCCATAAGACTTTCTGTGACGTTCCAGTTGTTGGCCTTTTCAATACACCATCTTGCTGACATTCCTGTCTTAGGCCTGCTGCATTATACCACTGAAACTCAAAACAAGCTGAATGAACAGCACCTCATTTTCCACTCTCACACTTTGCAATCTTCAGGACTCAACACTGAGGTGATACATTTTCCAAGAGTGAATTTGATTCCTTCCTGTCACCCTATAATTCTTCCTTCCGCTCCCTCTCATCTCCCACACCTCTTGCTTAGATCTTACCCCTCACCTTTTTTATATCCTTGCATTCACTGCTGGCTTTCCATTTTCATTACCTCACCCCTCACCCCAGCACTCCTCAACTCCTTTTTACCTTCCTGCTCCCTTGTATTTTCCAACCATTCCTTGCCCCCTTCCCTATTTCAACCCTATCATGAGCAGAATATTTTTGTGAACCCTATCATCATGCCCTTCTTAATTAAGTATATTTTTTGTTTGCACAATTACAAACTTTACTCCCTCACCAACCCCACGCTGACTGTCAGTCTCTAATCTTGCTCTTACGTTTCCTGCCTCAGTCTTTAAATCTCCTTGGTTATCACTCTGGGCTTCAATCCATTTGCCTTTGCACTACATTAACCTATCTCTCTGACCTACATTCAATTAAGTTCAATTAACCCCTGTCCTTGCATTACACTTAACCTGAAGATTTCACTTTTACTTGACTCTCCATGTGTAAGGGCAAAGGAACTTTTAAAATTTATTTATGAGATGTAGAATTTGCTTGTCAGGCTAGTTGTTTTTTCCCATTTTAAGTGACCCATGAGAACGTAGTGGTCGGCTGCTTTTTTGAACTGCTGAACCACTCTGGATCTGATAATTTAATGCATGAACTTTGTAAAGTAGTAAACAGAGCAGCAAATAAGGAAATTCTTTTTGGAGTGAACTAAAAACCTCGTCATGGGTGATCTAAGCAGTGAAACCTTTGCTTTACGAGACAGGTGGCTTTCTCAACAAGTTGGGGGTTGCTTCATTAAAGACTTTCTCAGCTTTGTGGTAGGATGCTAAAAGGAATGAATAAACTCTGTGTGGGGCATAACCACTTTTGCCATCAGCAGCCATCCTGTGGTGTGTCTTACAGGTTTTAAGGTGGTGAGTTTTACTGTTTGTCACAGGATGAAAACATCGTCAATGCTGCCAGGAGGGTGGGAGTTCATTGAGGTGAACTTGGTGTGGTACCTACCTTACAGCACATTGACAAGAATGGTAGCTCTTGTATTGTTGATATCTCTTTGACACTTGGCATAGGGATTGAAAAACCATCTGCATGGATTTGATGGCATGATTGTGAATATGCAGGGGATATGTGCTTCCAATTGAGTTACACGCCACGAGAAATGATCAGCAGTTCTTTACATCCCGTAAAACATCGTAGACCAAGGAGATGGTGTGAACAAGTTTACAATAGATATGCATTCACTGCACAAGCCGCCAATGTACTCCAAAGAAGAAAAGTTATTTCAACGAAACAAATTCTGATCTTTAATCTAACCACAGACAGAAAGACACACACACATATTTTATATTTTATATATATATTATATCTATATTATGTGTGTGTGTCCTCATTTCCTTTAACTTCAAAAGCACAAATCGTTAGGAAATATGGCCTAGTTGATTCCAGCCACCCTGAAGTGGTCAATTTTCTAAAATTTAAAAAGTTCAGTTTACTGAGCCTATTATGATAACTAAAATGTTTTAATCCAGTGAGCAACCTTTGTCCTGTTGCAGTCAATTTATGTCCTCAGTGTTCACTACACCTTCAAATCATTTATATCTTACAATAATGCAAGGTTACACTTTGGTGGGAAGAATAGAAATAAGAATCTTTTCCATATGGGTGGAACCAGATCAGTTATCTACATTGAGCCAAAGTATTATCTTGTACATAGTAGTATGATGCTATTTATTTTGTATTATATCCTAGTTATATGAACAAAAGGAATTAGAACAGAAGTGAACCATATAACTTCATACATGGGCATTCAGTAAGTTGATAGTTGATTTTCAACCTCATCTGTGTGGAAGCTATTTCTTTGATTCTCTTCCCTTTGAGTCCAAAAATACATCAACCTGAGTATGAATATACGCAAAGACTGAGCATCCAGTCCTCTGGGATAGAGGATTCCAAATATTTTCAGTTTGGCTATGCTGAGAGTGAAGAGTGTCCTTCTATCTTACTCATAAAGGACAATTCCTCATCCTGAGACTTTGACCCAATCAGGGAAATTAGCCTCTTAGCCTGTCAAGTGCTCTAAGAATATTGTTTTGCTGGGGGTCTCTTTTCATTTGTTTAAATGTAAAGAGTACAGACCCATCGTACTTCATCTCACCCCATAGTACAATGCTGTCATCTTGAGCAGACCAGTCTGCTAGTTCCTGCCAATGCTGCTGGACAAGCAATCCAGACCCTTGATTAATAATTCAGAAACATGATTTACATCCCCCCACATTGGTTGGGGAAATTAAATTCAGTGAAAAAAACTGAAAAAAAACCTCGCATTAATAATGATGACAATGAAACTACAGTACCAGATTGTTTGTTAATTCAGTTCTTTAGAGAAGGAAACCTACCCTGTCTGCCCTTTACATGAACCATGGCAATATAATTAGCTCTAAATTGCTCTCTGTAAGAGTTCAGCAAGCCATGCAGTTGTATCAAAGCTGCTCTGTATTGCTGTAATAGACATAGACTGCAGCAGTTTAAGAAGGAGGAACATCACAACTTTCATGAGGATAATTAGGATAGATAATAAAAGCTTTGCCAGTGATGTCTTATTCTGAAAATGACCAAGAAAATTGAAGTGTTTGGTGCACTACCTTGAAGGCAAATCCATTCTTCCTTGGGTGTGGAAACTGAAATTGTACATAGATCCACCAAAACTCTGTACACTACCACAAGACTTCCTTAATCTTGTACTCCAGCTTCCTTGCAACAAAGGTAATTGTACCATTTACTTTCATTATTGTTTTCTGTGCCTGCATATTAACATTGTTAATGAATATTTTCCAAACACACTGAATCATAAACACAAACAAAAACAGAAATTGTTGGTGAAACACAGCAGGTCATGGGAGCATCTGTGCAGAGAAAGCAGAGTTTCCTTCTTCAGAACTGATTTCAGAATTGATTTAATGTTTTCTCACTTTTTTTTGCTATTTTTCCACCTCACAGTTTTGTGAGATATAAATGATTTGCTTATTGCAATATAAGTAAAAAAAATCATAATATTGCCAGTGAGATCAAACTTGAAGGTGTTGAAAACAATGAGCACAATATAGATCAACTGCAACAGGATATAGGTAGGATGGCTGGAAGAATGGGGAGACAATTGTCAGATGGAATTTAATACAGACAAGTTCAAGTTGATGCATTTTTGCAGGAGGAATAGGGAGACACAAAATAAAGGCACAGTTCAAAAGAGTGAAAAAAGACAGTGTGATTTGGGGTTCATATGCATCAATCTTTGAGGTGGCAGAACATGTTAAAAGTGTAGTTAGCAAAGCATATGGAACCTTGGGCTTCATGAAAAGAAGAGTTGAGCATGAAAATAGAAAGTTATGCAGTAACGTTTATAAAGCTTGGTCAGGCCCCAATTATAGTACTCCATCCTGTCCTGGTCACTATACTTTAGGAAGAGCATGAAGTCCTTGAGAGGGCTCAGATGAGATTGATCAGAATATTTTCAGGGATTCTGTGGGACTGAGAGGAAGTTTAATTGTCTGGTAGTTTGGAAGAGCTGACGTTACTCTACATGGAGCAAAGCTAATTGAGGGAAACTCTGATAGAGAAGTACATACAAGACTATGTCAGGTTTAGCTAAATTGTTCAAAGAAAGCTTGTTCTCATGAACTGCTGGCATAGGGTTTTGTGCAAACAATACGAGGAGGATGTGTGTAGAAGAAGTTATTTTACTGACTGAGTTGTAATGATCTAAACTTGCTGCCTGCAAGAGTGGTGAGAGGGAAAGAGAGAAGATGATCTGTGATTTCAAAAGGAAATTGAATGGGCACATGAAGGAAGTAAATCTGCAGGACTGTGGCAACACAGGGGGGAAATTGAACTGACTGAAGTCCTCTGCTGATAGCTAGTTTGGACTTGTTGAACTGAGTGGCCTCCTCCTGTGCCATCATGATTTTTTGGGCTGTACTTTCTTTTCCACCTCCTAAACCTGCCTTCAGGATGGTTTGTGGCTTAGGTACCTAAAAATGCCAATGCCATCACCAAGAAGACAATTTTCAAGAAAGTAATTATTTAGCACTACTGAATGTGCAGCTGGCCCCACCATGCACTTTACTGATTTAACTTCATAGAAAAGTGCTCTGAGGTGGTACCAGCATAACAGCATGCTGGCCAACAGTGGGAATTCGCAGGCTTCTCAGCCTATGGCTCTACTTACACATCCTCTTGAAAATGCACCTGTATGACATTGGTTAGATTACACTTCGAGTGCAATGAACAATTCTGATCTCTGTTATTAAAAAAAAGACAAAAACAATGACAGCAGGGCTTCAACATTTTATATGTTGGGAATACTTGGACAGGTTGGTGGGATTTCTATTAACAACAGAGGTGATGAGAGGTGATGTGATCTAAGGTTTTGACCATTATGAAGGGTTTTGGTAGAGGAGGCCATTGAGAGGACGTTTGCAGGGAGTCACAAATATAAAATAGTCATAGACTACTTTACTTTCCCTCAGAGGTGGTTAGAATGTGAAACCACAGAAGTTGTTGAGGCAAGTTGGGCCAAATATCATGTTTCTAGCTGTAAGTACTTTGCAATAGAAGTATAACACAGGAGTCCAATTGAAAACTAGGCTTCAGGCAGTCATCTGGACGTTTTGAGCCAAACACTGTTGTTACACACATTGTTGCAGATCCTGCAAATAGTCTGTTCATTCCATGTAATTTATGTGCTATTAGATTGATTAAAATATATTTGAAAGATGATATTTTAATCCTTCATTGATTATATGTTTCTTTTATTGTTTTCCAATTACCTGTATCGTTCATAATTTAGAATGTAATATGAAAAGACCTGAGATAGAGTCATAGAGATTTACAGCACGGAAACAGACCCTTTGGTCCAACTTGTCCATGCTGACCAGATATCCTAAATTAATCTAGTCCCATTGCTCCCATCCCTCCAAACCCTTCCCATTCATAAAACCATCCAGATGCCCTTTAAATGTTGTAATTGTTCTAGCCTCCACCACTTCCTCTAGAAGCTCATTCCATACATGCACAATCCTCTGTGGGAAAGAGTTTCCCCTTAATTCCCTTTTAAATCTTTCTCCTCACACCCTAAATGTATGTCGTCTGATTCTGGACTCCCATACTCCAGTGAAAAAGACCATGTCTATTAAACCTATTCATGACCCTCATGATTTTATAAACCTCTATAAGGTCACCCCTCAGCCTCTGACACTCCAGGGAAAACAGCCCCAGCCTCTCCCTATAGCTCAAATCCTCCAACCCTGGCAACATACTTTTAAATCTTTTCTGAACGCTTTCAAGTTTCCCAACATCCTTGTATAGATGATGAGAAATCTGGGAGAATTGGGTGAGTAGTCTAGCAAAGCCTTTCTTGATGTCAGGAGCAACTTTATGCATTTTTCAACTGATTCCTGACATTGAGATGAGATTCTCGCTAAACTGCAGCAAATTACCATTAATGGGATTATGGTTGGCTATTAGCCTTACTGCTGAAAATGTGTTGCTGGAAAAGCGCAGCAGGTCAGGCAGCATCCAAGGAGCAGGAGAATCGACGTTTTGGGCATAAGCCCTTCTTCAGGAATGAGGAAAGTGTGCCTAGCAGGCTAAGATAAAAAGTAGGGAGGAGGGACTTGGGGGAGGGGCATTGGAAATGTGATAGGTGGAAGGAGGTCAAGGTGAGAGTGATAGGCCGGAGTGGGGTGGGGACGGAGAGGTCAGGAAGAAGATTGCAGGTTAGGAAGGCGGTGCTGAGTTCGAGGGATTTGACTGAGACAAGGTGGGGGGAGGGGAAATGAGGAAACTGGAGAAATTGAGTTCATCCCTTGTGGTTGGAGGGTTCCTAGGCGGAAGATGAGGCACTCTTCCTCCAACCGTTGTGTTGCTATGGTCTGGTGATGGAGGAGTCCAAGGACCTGCATGTCCTTGGTGGGGTGGGAGGGGGAGTTGAAGTGTTGAGCCACGGGGTGGTTGGGTTGGTTGGTCCGGGTGTCTCAGAGGTGTTCTCTGAAACATTCTGCAAGTAGGCGGCTTGTCTCCCCGATATAGAGGAGGCCACATCGGGTGCAGCGGATGCAATAAATGATGTGTGTGGAGGTGCAGGTGAATTTGTCGCGGATATGGAAGGATCCCTTGGGGCCTTGGAGGGAAGTAAGGGGGGAGGTGTGGGCACAAGTTTTGCATTTCTTGCGGTTGCAGGGGAAGGTGCCGGGAGTGGAGGTTGGGTTGGTGGGGGGTGTGGACCTGACGAGGGAGTCACGGAGGGAGTGCTCTTTTCGGAACTCTGATAGGGGAGGGGAGGGAAATATATCCCTGGTGGTGGGGTCCATTTGGAGGTGGCGGAAATGATGGCGGATGATACACTGTCTATGGTGGTTGGTGGGGTGGTAGGTGAGGACTAGTGGGGTTCTGTCCTGGTGGCGGTTGGAGGGGCGGGGCTCAAGGGCAGAGGAGCGGGAAGTGGAGGAGATGCGGTGGAGGGCATCGTCGACTACGTCTGGGGGGAAATTGCGGGCCGCCTACTTGTGGAACGTTTCAGAGAACACCTCTGGGATACCTGGACCAACCAACTCAACCACCCCATGGCTCAACACTTCAACTCCCCCTCCCACTCCACCAAGGACATGCAGGTCCTTGGACTCCTCCATCGCCAGACCATAACAACACGACGGTCGGAGGAAGAACGCCTCATCTTCCGCCTAGGAACCCTCCAAGGGATGAACTCAGATTTCTCCAGTTTCCTCATTTCCCCTCCCCCCCACCTTGTCTCAGTCAAATCCCTCGAACTCAGCACCACCTTCCTAACCTGCAATCTTCTTCCCGACCTCTCTGCCCCCACCCCCACTCCGACCTATCACCCTCACCTTGACCTCCTTCCACCTATCGCATTTCCAACGTCCCTCCCCCAAGTCCCTCCTCCCTACCTTTTATCTTAGCCCGCTGGACACATTTTCCTCATTCTTGAAGAAGGGCTTATGCCCGAAATGTCGATTCTTCTGCTCCTTGGATGCTGCCTGACCTGCTGCGCTTTTCCAGCAACACATTTTCAGCTCTGATCTCCAGCATCTGTAGTCCTCACTTTCTCCTCGAAGATCTTAACCTACTGCGAATCCTCTTGCAAGGATGCCTTCCTTGAAGAAGCTCTCTTCCTCTTCTACAAGGATTTCAGTGAGTCCCTCTCTCACTCCAGGTCATCTCCTCTGCACAGAAGCTCTTCAGCCACATTCTCAAACAGACTCGCTACCACAGCCACATCTCCTTCCTCAGCACCTGCCTACAGAACCGACTGATCCCGCACGGACTCCGGACTACGTTCCGACCAACAAAATTTGGACCCAACCAGGACAACCAGTACCTACAACAAATCCGAAGCCTCCAGCAACAGACCTCCCACTGGATCCTCCGCTCCATGCTTGCAGCCATGCGCCACTTCCTATTAGCCTTACTACCTGCAAATCTCACTTCATTAATATGCAGCTTCCTATCTGACCACCCATCGTGAGGAAACTAGATGCTGGGAATTCCCGGCATGAAAGTCAGACTTCAACTTGCTACTTGCTTCTCTGGACATCCAACTTAGTCACTTGGGAACACCATCTCAGGACATGCTTCGGAACACCAACTATACTCACACACCCTCATCGACATACGCTGGCACTGGACACTTGCCAGACTCTCAAAACCCTCGTGGTGCTTCTCCAATCCACTTAAAGAATGATTCTGCATTTTAAAGCTGCACTTCAGGGCACTTGAGCAACTAGCATTTAAAAGCTGCTATAAGACACTTTGTGTACAGGGACCAGCACCCAGCTCACAGATTAGACCTGGCTGCTTCTCAGGGCTGCTTGCTTGCTCTCTTAGTGCTCATACATCTTTAGCCATCCTGAACATTCACAGTATCTCTGCCTTAGCTTGCCTTTTTTGCCCAACTGCCATATCGCTTGCTGTTAGCGCAAGTGCAAGTCCAGGAAACTTGTCATGGTTGCAGCAGACCTCAGTCATGTCAAGGGAGATGGCCTTCTCAGGGTGTCCCACCACAGTCCTGGGGGAGGTGGATCTCCCTGCTCTGCTTCATCCTGTCCATGGGATCATTAAATATAAGAACAGAATTGGCCATGTGGCCATCGTGACTGCTCTGCCATTCAGTCATGGCTGATTTATTTCTCAATCTCATTTTCCTGCCTTCTTCCTGCAACCCTTCATCCCCTTTCCAATCAACAAACTATCTAACTCTGTCTTAAATGCTTGGCATCCACAGCCTTCTGTGGCAATGCGTTCCACAGATTCATCACCCTCTGGCTGAAGAAATTCCTCCTCATCTCAGTTCTAAAGGATTGCCCCTTCACTCAGAGGCTGTATCTTCAGGTCTTACTCCTTCCTATTAGTGGAAACACCTCCATGTCCACTCTATCCAGGCCTCTCAGTATTTCATGAATTTCTTTGAGATCCACCCTCATTATTCAAAACTCCATTGAGCACAGACCTAGAGTCTTCAACCACTCCTCATGTAACAAGCCCTTCTTCCTTGGGGTCATTCTTATAAACCTTCTCTGGACCCTCTCCAATGTCAGGACATCCTTCCTTAGATATGGGACCCAAATCTGCTCACAATATTCCAAATATGGTCTGAGCAGAACCTTACACTGTTTGAGCAGTACATCTCTGCTCCTGCATTTTAGCCCTCTTGAACAGAATGCCAACACTGCATTTGCCTTTGTCACTGCTAGCCGAACCTGCAAGTTAACCTTATGAGAATCCTGACCCAGGACTCCTAAGTCCCTTTCTGCTTCAGAATTCAAAAGCCTTTCTCCATTTAGAAAATTGTCTAGGGTTCTACTCTTCCTATGCAAGTGCAAAACCTCACACTTTTCCACGTTGTACGTTGCCACTTCTTTGCCCACTCTCCTAGCCTGTCCAAGTCCTTCTGGTTCCTCCCTGCTTCCTCAACTTTACCTGCTTCTGCACCAATCTTTGTGTCATCTGCAAAATTAACAACAATGCCCTCAGTTCCTTTGTCCAGATTGTTATTATATAATGTGCACAGTTGCGGTTACAACACTGATCTCTGTGGAACTCCACTAGGTGCCATTTTGAAAAAGGCCCCTTTATCCCCATTCCCAGCCTTCTGCCAGTCAGCCAATCCTCTGTCCATGCCATTACCTTGCCCCTAATACCATGGATTCTTATTTAGGATGTTTAAATGCATGTCCTCAAAGCAGGCACCAATTCCCCTCACTCTCCTTGTCCGGCACAAAATTATGAACTGTGCAAGGGGGCACCTCCAGACACATGGTGCTTGCCTGTGTGCATGACAAGCTGGTAAGGATGATCTGAATATGAAGTCTGCAAGTCTAGTCCAGGATTTCCTGGCAGTGGTGAATTCTTCTAGGTATAGTGAGTGGTAAAACCGGGCATGAGCACTGCCATAGGGGCGGTGTTGGTAATTATGGAAGTGTGTTTGGAACAATAGTGTGAGAAAAACTGCTCTGCCTCATGGAAAGAGAGTTTCCACGAAGCTTGACGAAATTGACACAGTCAAAAAAGATTCAGCCCTCGGTGGATTTTATTGGGTATCGTGATTTCAGCCTGATAATAAAGATCAAAACATTTGGAAAAGCAGAATAGGGGTAAATGTTCCAAATCTGCAATAAAAACAGAATCATATGTAAACATTCAGCAGAGCAACAGTTAAACCTTAACAAGTTCCCAAAGGGAATAAATTAAGTCAGAAAACTTACGTTGTAGGAAAGGTTTTGAAAAGGATCATAAGAGATCCAATTTATAATAATCTAGCAAGCAACAATTTGATTTCAGATAGTCAACATGGTTTCATCAAGGGCAGGTCATGTCTCACAACCCTCACTGAGTTTTTTCAGAAGGAGACCAAGCATGTAGATGAGGGTAGGGCAGTTGACGTGGGTTACATGGACTTCAGTAAAGCCTGTGATAAGGTTCCACATGGTAGGCTGATGGAGAAAATGCAGAGGCATGGAATTGAGGGTGATTCAGCAGTTTGGATTAGGAACTGGCTTTCTGAAAGAAGGCAGCGAGTGGTGGTTGATGGAAAATATTCAGTCTGGAGTCCAGTTACTAGTGGTGTGCCACAAGAATCTGTTTTGGGACCACTGCTGTTTGTCATTTTTATAAATGACTTAGACGCAGGCATACGTGGATGGATTAATAAATTTGCAGATGACACTAAAGTCGGTGGAATAGTGGTCAGTTTGGAAGAATGTTACAGGTTGCAGGGGGACTTGGATAAACTGCAGAACTGCACTTTGGGAAGAATAACAGGAAGGTTAGAGTACTGGGTCAATGGAAAGATTCTTGGTAGTGTGGATGTGCAGAGGGAGTCCATGTGCATAGATCCCTGAAAGTTGCCACCCAGGTGGATAGTGCTGTTAAGAAGGCATATGGTGTGTTAGGTTTTATTGGTAGAGGGATTGAGTTCCGGAACCGCAATATCATGCTGCAATGATACAAAACGCTGGTGCGGCCACACTTGGAATATTGTGCACAGTTCTGGTCGCCCCATTACAGGAAGGATGTGGAAGCATTGGAAAAGGTGCAGAGGAGATTTACCAGGAGGTTGCCTGGTCTGGAGGGAAGGTCTTATGAGGAAAGGCTGAGAGACTTGGGTCTGTTCTCATTGGAAAGAAGAAGGCTAAGGGGGGATTTGATAGAGACATACAAGATGATCAGAGGATTAGATAGAGTAGACAGTGAAAGACTTTTTCCTAGGATGATGACAAGAGCTTGTATGAGAGGGCATAACTACAAATTGAGAGGTGATAGATTTAAGACAGATGTCAGAGGCAAGTTCTTTACGCAGAGACTGGCAAAGGTGAGGAATGCCCTACCTGCTAAGGTAGCTAACTCAGCCACATTAGGGAGATTTAAACAATCCTTAGATAAGCACATGGATGATTTTGGGATAGTGTAGGGGGTCGAGCTGAGAATAGTTCACAGATCGGCGCAACATCGAGAGCTGAAGGGCCTGTTCTGCGCTGTATTGTTCTATGTCTATGTCTATGTCTAAAACATAACATTAAACCTCATTTTCATCCTTGATATATTCAGCGTAAAATGTTATAGTAACTTGCTGCCCAAGAATAAGGTTAGATTACTGGACCTCAACTTTCAAGAGATAGTAATTTCAGATTGATTTAAACCATTCAAAGTAAATCCATGGGTAGCAATTATCCTGGAGCTGACCATTATCATGAGATAATTATTTATTACCAAATATAACCAGTATAATGTTGTAGTCATACTTTTAAATTGGGATAGGTCTAATCTGTGTAACCAAAGAGCAATTAACATTGTATTAACTAGTTAAAAAAAGTCAATAATCAGGATTGTACTTCAGGATTACTGATAAGAATATATCTGTTCAAAAAGTTTTCAATGTCTGCCTGACCTCCAAGACTCAGTAATGAAATCAACTCAGTAGGGGTATGGCTTCAGCAAGGATGTTTTCTTTGATTGACGTCATAATGTGGTTGTAATAAGTTACTTTTCTTGTGATATTTCAGTGTCTCCATTTATTTGGAAAGATCTAGAGATGTAAAATGGGGTCAAATTTTGCTTATTAATATTAGTTATTGAACCTCTGGATTTACATGCATGATTCTCTGAATGGCTAGGTAAGTTGAAACTGTTGTTGGTGGTTTATGGGATGCTTGGTTTTATAAATATAAACATAGTGTATTCAAGCAAGGAAATGATGTTACACCTCCACAAATCATTGGTCAGACCACATTTGGAGTATTGTATTCCATTCTGGGCACTTTATTTCAGGAAGATTGTTAAAGCCTTGCAGAAAGTTCAAAGGCAGTTTACTAGAATGCTGCCAGGAATTAAAGATTTTAGAAATGAGGAAAGATTACAGAGATTGGACATGTTCTTTTGGAGCAGAAAAGATTAAGAAGTTACCATATTGAGGTGTTCAAAATCATGAGCAATTTTGACAGGGTAAAGAAGGATATTCTGTTTCCACTAATTAGTTTGTCAGTAACCAGGGGTCACAGTTTCAAGATCGGCAACAAAAAAAGCTCGTGGTGAAATGGGGAGAAGCTTCTTTATTCAGTTGCTACAATTTGGATTGTGCAGCCTGGGAGAATGGCAGATATCAGAGGAGGTTTCAAAGGAGAGCTGGATATATATTTGAAAGTGATGAAGATAGAAGGCTACAAAGATAAGGCTACAAAGATAAGGCTGGAGAGTGGGATTAGCTGGGTAGCTCTTTCAGGAGCCAGTACAGATGCAAATGGATCGAATGGCTTCCTTCTGTAAAATTCTATGATTCTGTGATTGGATGTGTCTTAATATGTCAGATTGTCATTGCTCTAAAATTGTAACAGCAGATTCTTTTCAAAGAAGATTTTTGAATGGATGTCTTTTTATGAGCATTTCAAAGAATTGACTCTTATTAAATGGTTCATTGGTTCTTTACTTTGTGCATACTGAGTAAGTGAACAAATATGTTGCAGAGTAGCGTGGGAGTAATGGGAGGTGTATGGAAGAGGCCAAGAGGAAGCATGGGAGATGTGAGAAGGAATATTGAAGGGGGATGGTGGTTGGGTGGGGGATTTTGTGGGGTGGAAGATGAGTGGGATGACAAACAGGTGAGAGAGGTGAGGACTAGAATGCATAATTCCCTTTAATACACCTGAACTACTAGAGAACTGAGGCAAGCCTTCTACCCAGTCAGTCTGTGGAGTTTCCTACCTTGCGTTAGCAACCCCAACTTCATCCTGTTCCTGCCTCCCCACCATGCAAGTACAATGGATGGGCTCCTTTTTTAAGGAGTTTGGTATGTTGGCTCAGGAAGTTTGCTGCCTCAACCAAACCATGACCTTGACAGAATGTGGTCCCCATGTATTTGAAAGGAACTTCCAAATATCAATCTTAAATGAACTAGATTTGATTTTAAGGTTATGCCTCCTGGGTTTAGATTCTTTCACCAGATGAAATAGTTTTTTTCTCAATCTACTTTATTAAATCACCCATCAACTTTGTAAAATTCTGAGAACACCAACCAAGTTAATGCAATTTATGGAACCTAGAATTGCACTGAAAAAGAAGTCTGCACTCCAGTATCTTATTTAACCTTTAATCATAAAGTATATTTACAACTCCAAGCCTCAATATCTGACTGAAGATTGTTTAACAGTTCAGTAGATTAAGAGTGCACATGTATCAGCAAGGTCACATTCTTTATACATTTTGAAGGAACTGTGGTGTGAAAACAAAAGTGTCCTTGGTGGAGGCAAACCTTTATGAAAGTGTATCTTTAATCATTTTTGATTGAAGTACTGGTATAATACATATTTAGGTCAGCAAAATTAAATGAGATTTTTTGGGAAAATAGAAGAGCTAATGCAAGGAAAGCATTGATTATAGAAAATATTGTAACAAAAGATCTTGGCCTTGTGTTTCTCAAGGATTTCAGTTTTAGCTTTCAGCCACAACTCATGAATTAATATTTAATCTACATACAGCAGCAATTCTTCTGTAACAGAGCATATGTGCTCTGATGATTTTTATTTTACTCGCAGCCACCACTCGTTTAGCTCCTCATATAAGCAGCAAAGACTTTAAAAGTTGAAGATAGAAATTAGGCTTCCAGCCACTGATTTTATTTCTAGCCTAGGTTTTAAGAGCACACAATCAAATCGTATTATGCAGTATTGTTGGCTATTAGTTAAGTACAGTCTATGCTATAAAGTTCACTGGGTCCTTGAGGGTCATCTGAAGAACCGAGATTTATTCACCAGGCATTGATGTAAGAGGAAAGGGAAAGTGGACACATCATGCATTTTCTCAAGAAGGCCAAAATTACTGTTAATTAGGACTTGGCACCATTTATGGGATCAGAGATAGGCCTGCACTGATGTTCTTTGATGTTCAAATGAAATGGGCACTGCCTGTAAAGATTTTTCCGAATGAAGATACTTGAAGAAGGGTTACACCGAAAATGTAGACTTCTCCACCTGCTGATGCTGCCTGGCTTGCTATGTTCGTCTGGCCTCCTGCTTGTCCATACCAGACTTTATAGGCAATATATGTGAGAAGCAATGGCCTAGTGGTATTATCACTAGGCTATTAATCCAGAAACTCAGATAGTGATCTGGGGGCCTAAGTTCAAATGGCAGATGGTGAAATTTGAATTCAATAAAAAGAAACTGGAATTAAGGGTCAATGATGACCACGAAATCATTGTTGATTGTCATAAAAACCCAACTGGACCATTAATGTCCTTTAGGAAATGAAACTGCTATCCTTACCTTGTCTGGCCTGCATGTGGCTCCAGATTCACAGCAATATGGTTGACTCTTAACTGCCCTCGGTGCAATTAGGAATGGGTGAACCACACTGGCCTAGCCAGAAACCCCCACAACCCCTGAATGAGTTAGAAAAATTGAATTAGATACTTCAATTAGTTATTTCAAGTAAACAGCAAAGACTTTAAAGTTGAAGGTAGAAATTAGGCTTCCAGCCACTAATTACTTCAAGTAAACAGTAAAGTATTTGTGTAATACTTCCGTGCAAAATGAAATGATCTATTTTAAATTTAATTGATTTTGGTCATAAGTTACTGTTCTTTGAACATCATTAAACATGCAATTCACTGCATTTAATGAAGAGAAGGCATGGACTGCTGTGACTTCTAAATTTTAGCACAGTATTTGAATATTAAGAAAAATTATTTTGAAGAAGGATTTGTATGACATTTTAATAGTAATGTTTTGGTTGCAGCATGAACTCAATATGCCAATGACCTTTAAACTGCATTTAAAATCCATGCCTTATTTCCAATTAAGTCAATTTTGAAGTAGAATTTTGTAAATTGTAACTGACAGTTGAGATAAGAGTCTGCATATGAAACGCATTTGGTCACTCAAGTAATTTTTCAATGGAAGTTCACACTAAAGACTACTGGATAATTCAACTTTGAATAAGTTAGATTTGTTATTCCTCATATAATAGTAATCAATCTAAGCTGACAACAGAATGGAGCTATACACTGTTCTTTCATGATGTTTTGTGGAAATAGTAATGATGGACACTCTATCAGTAATCCCAAAACTTGAGCTACATGTTTTCTTCCCTTCCATTTATTACAATATTCAGGAACGCAACAGAAAATTATATATTTAACTTCAGAACAGCTGTGATCTATATTGTTACTTCTAAAAATCATTAACATTTCACGGTTCATAAAATTTAATTCTTTCTCATTCAATTTAATTTTTTTCTTTAATTTTTTTTAAAGTAGTATATTTACTTCTGAATGCACACATCAATAAAATAGTTATATTTTTTCATATGTCTGAACATTTACCTGACTATTATTTCGTGCTGTCAGTTCCTTCACTGTTTTGATAATCAAAATATGTTTTTCCTATTTGGAATATTTTGTGAAGGAGAAGACCAAAATCATAACATTATGTGACCTGATAAAAGCACAGTAATAAACCACAATTGAATTACTGCATCTATTCTGGTCACCAGACATTAGGAAGAATATGAGTGCAAAGGAAGTTTAGCAGAATAGTTCTAAGGAATGAAAACTTTTCGCAACAAGATTAATTTGAAGAAATTTAGGTTGCTCTTTGTGGGACAAGGATAATTGAGAGGAAATCCGATAAAAGTATGCAAGATTCTGATAGGTTCAGATGAGATCTAATGGTACAGGGACTGAGGAATACAGATTTAAAATTTTGGAATGAACAGGAAGTAAGGGAGAGACGTAGCATGTCTTGTTGCACCTTTGGAGAAAGAAAAACAGGTGAACATTTTGAATCCAGTATGATTCCATTTCTTTGGAGCCGAAATGGGCTGGATAAGTGATCGAACATATATAACACAGATTTTGACACACATACCTCCAAATTAGGAATGAGGGGTTAATAACAAGGTAATGTTTAAATAAGACAGACAAATTATTCATTGTCCATGCTGAGTCGATGGCGGAATGCTGTTGAAGCTATGTTAGGTATCACGCTTACTATAGCAGTTGAGCAGTTGGTTTGAAGATTTTGGTCCTCCAGATTAGCTGAAATTTGTTGTACAGTTTCCTGTTGTCTGTGGCTATTGTGATTAGCTTCCAGAAATCCTAGAGAGAGAGAGAGAGAGAGAGAGATTTTCTGCTGTTTCTTGTTAACTGCAAGTATGGGGTTAAATAGTAGATGTCCTCAACTGTAGCCTTCATTGCACATACTAGCCCAGTTTCATGAGAACACCAAATTATTATTACAGGACCAGACTGGTGTACATACACCAGAGGTGAAGTTTACTTTTAAACCCTTTCCTTTTTTATTCCTGGCAGAGAGAACACAGGCATTTCTTTTGCCCAGATGGCTTTCTGGCCCCTAAAATTATGTTCAGTCTGTGGCTATAACTCTCAGGAGACAATTCAGGTTTGTGTATTGTATCTCTTCCTTTGAAATGTATCTCTGCTCATTCCTTCATGTCTTTCCCAGTATGACATTCCATGCTCTGTCTTGAGGTTAGGTGTAATATACACAGGAATTTTCTAAGCAGTCACTGAATTGCATTCTGAGCTATCTCTGACTTGATGTTTTGGTTTTAGAAGTAAAACAACTTCTCTTGCTTAAAAGGTAATATGCTTGTAACTCATTCAGGGCTATGGTCTGTTATAACAACAAAGCATTGTGGACCCTAATGCATCCTGCATCTACAAATGGCATTGAGATTTCTGTGAGCTTGAGATCAATGAGGGCTGAACATATGGCTGATGTGAACTGTTGACATCTATTATCTACAACTGTTTGCATAAGAACTTCATTATGGCCTTCTTTCATCAGGTCTCAGTTTCATGTGAATTGACAACATTTTGACATAACACTTTATGCATATCCTCAGTGGCAATTATTAAAGATTTGTTCCAGTTAGAACATAGAACATAGAACATAGAAAAATACAGCGCAGTACAGGCCCTTTGGCCCTCGATGTTGCGCCGATCCAAGTCCACCTAACCTACACTAGCCCAATAACCTCCATATGCCTATCCAATGCCCGTTTAAATGCCCATAAAGAGGGAGAGTCCACCACTGCTACTGGCAGGGCATTCCATGAACCCATGACTCGCTGAGTAAAGAATCTACCCCTAACATCTGTCCTATACCTACCACCCCTTAATTTAAAGCTATGCCTCCTCGTAATAGCTGACTCCATACGTGGAAAAAGGTTGTCATGGTCAACCCTATCTAAACCCCTAATCATCTTGTACACCTCTATCAAGTCACCCATAAACCTTCTTTTCTCCAATGAAAACAGCCCCAAGTGCCTCAGCCTTTCCTCATACGATCTTCCTACCATACCAGGCAACATCCTGGTAAACCTCTTCTCCACCCGTTCCAATACCTCCACATCCTTCCTATAGTATGGCGACCAAAACTGCACACAATACTCCAGATGCGGCCGCACCAGAGTCTTATACAACTGCAAGATGACCTCGGGACTGCGGAACTCAATTCCTCTACCAATAAAAGCCAGTATGCCATACGCCTTCTTCACTGCACTATTTACCTGGGTGGCAACTTTCAGAGATCTGTGTACATGGACACCAAGATCCCTCTGCTCATCCACACTACCAAGTATCCGACCATTAGCCCAGTACCCCATCTTTTTGTTACTCATACCAAAGTGAATCACCTCACACTTACCCATATTGAACTCCATTTGCCACCTTTCTGCCCAGCTCTGCAGCTTATCTATATCCCGCTGTAACCTGACACATCCTTCCTCACTGTCAACAACTCCACCTACTTTCGTATCATCCGCAAACTTGCTCACCCAACCTTCTAGCCCCTCCTCCAGGTCATTTATAAAAATGACAAACAGCAATGGTCCCAAAACAGATCCTTGCGGAACACCACTAGTAACTGCACTCCAAGATGAACCTTTACCATCAACTACTACCCTCTGTCTTCTTCCAGCCAGCCAATTCCTAATCCAAACCTCCAACTCACCCTCAATGCCATACCTCCGTATTTTTTTGCAGTAGCCTACCATGGGGAACGCCTTATCAAACGCCTTACTAAAATCCATATACACCACATCTACCGCTTTACCCTCGTCCACCTTCTTAGTCACCTTCTCAAAGAATTCAATAAGGTTTGTGAGGCACGATCTGCCCTTCACAAAACCATGCTGACTATCCTTGATCACATTATTCCTATCCCGATGTTCATAAATCCTATCCCTTACAATTCTCTCTAAGACTTTGCCCACAACAGAAGTGAGGCTCACCGGCCTATAGTTACTAGGGTTATCCCTACTCCCCTTCTTGAACAAGGGAACCACATTTGCTATCCTCCAGTCTTCTGGCACTATTCCTGTAGACAACTAAGTTAAGCCTTTATGCGACACTACTCACTTGTGATATTTTTGAAAATACTGGGTTAATACACTGAAATTAATTCCCGGGAAATTGCTCTATTTCTTCTAAAGGTAATTAAAAGTGAGTTCCTGATGATAACAGCACTACCATAAGACTATGAGATATATGATCAGAATCAGGCCACTCAGCCCATCGAGTCTGCACCACTGTTCAATCATGCTGATATGTTTCTCAAATCTTTAGTTCCATCTTCTCCCTATAACCTTTATTCTCCTTACTAATCAGGAACTTATCTACCTCCATCTTAAATTTACTTATGATTTGGAGATGCCAGTGTTGGGTTGGGGTGTACAAAGTTAAAAATCACACAACACCAGGTTATAGTCCAACAGGTTTAATTGGAAGCACTAGCTTTCGGAGCACTGCTCCTTCATCAGGTGGTTGTGGAGGACACAATTGTAAGACACAGAATTTATAGCAAAAATTTACAGTGTGATGTAACTGAAATTATACATTGATTGTTTGTTAAGTCTCTCATCTGTCAGAATGATCATGATAGTTTCATTTCTTTTATATGTAAATTGCAAAACATTTTTTAGAAGTTATATTCTCAGGTTAATTTTTAAAGTTGGTGTCAGCCCAGATAATGTGTTGAAGATGTAAGATTTTGTTAATTCATTTTTTAGATTAGAACCAATGTAAACATTACGGCACAGACAGCAGCACACAGGGGGCTAACACCTTCAACATATTATCTGGGCTGACACCAATTGTTAAAATTCACCTGAAAATGTCACTTTTAAAAAAAATTTTGTGGTTTACATATGAAAGAAGTGAAACTAACGTGGTCATTCTAACAGATGAGAGACTTAACAAACAATCAAGGTGTCTTACAATTGTGTCTTCCACAACCACCTGATAAAGGAGTGGTGCTCCAAAAGCGAGTGCTTCCAATTAAACCTGTTGGACTATAACCTGGTGTTGTGTGATTTTAAACTTAAATTTGCTCAATGACTTGACCTCACACATTTGCCACCCGAGCTGAAGAAATTCCTCCTTATCTCCGATTTAAAGGTTGTCCCTTTCACTCAGAGGCTGTGGCTTTGGGTCCTAGTCTCTCGAAATGAATGCTAACATTACATTGAGCTTGCTAACTGCCAAGTGAACTTGCATGTTAACTTTAAGAGAATCCTGAACCAGGACTCCTACTTTTCGGATTTCTGAAGCCTTTCCTCATTTAGAAAAGGCACTTAACCCATATTCTTCTGACCAAAGTGCATAACCTCACACTTTTCCAGATTGTATTCCATCTTCCATCTCTTTGCCTGTCGTAGGCCTTTAGCAGCCTCCATGCTTCCTCAATACTATCTGCCCACCACCTATCTTTGTGCCATCTGCAATCTTAGTAACAATGCCCTCAATTTCTTCATTCAGATCATTAATGTATTACATGAATAGCTGTGGTCTGAATCACTGAGCCATGCAGAATTTCACTAGTCACCAGCTGCATCTCGTAAAAAAAACTCTTTATCCTCATTTTCTGCCATCTGCCAATCAGCCAAACATTTATCCATGCCAGTACCTTGCCTCGAATATCATGGGCTCTTACGATGGCCTGTTTCCATACTGTAGGTAATCTAACCTAATCTTATTTAGCAGCCTTCCGTGAGGCACCTAGTCAGAGGCCTCCTGGAAATCCAAAACGTCACTTCCAATGGCTCTCCTTTGTCACAAATAGCACCACCTCTGTCACAATTTTATCAACTTACTCCAGGGTTTCTGTGCTTTCCACTAGTGTGGATGGACCAGAAGCAGATATATTGGTGTATTCTCGTTGGAACTATGCTATCTGCAGGGACAATATGAAGAAATTTGTTTTCTGTTGTCTCCCTCTACCAGTACATCCTAATACCCTCAATTTTTGCTACAGCTTTTGACAGTGAGTATGGGCACCTAGTTTCTTCCTTGTGAACAGACCTTAATTTGAAGTTCAACATGGCATACACATGCTTGGCAATAGTCCTCCCAAAATATGTCCACCTGACATTGATCAAAATTAAATATCAGCCCAAAATTTGCAGAATATTTACCCATTGGAATCAGCTTGCAGCCTTTTATTTTCTGATACTAGTATAGTTTTTCTGTCATCTATTATTGCACAAACTTCAGTTGTCACCGACCAGATGTATATCATGAACTGTAAGCCCTAATATTAATTTCTGCCCTTGTTCACTTATAAGTGATTTCAGGGTTGAGCTACTTTATGAGTTGCATTTTTAAACTACAGGAATGTAACAAATTCTCTATCAAACACAGGATCTACTTTCAAATCTCACTGGCTATTAAATCTTTTATAGCAACTTATTCTGTGATTTTTACTTATCTAAAAATCCAAATATACAATTGCTACAGGGTTAATGTCATCCATCAGGCTGACAATCTTGACAAATAATTTAACTATCTGGTAAGATATGACCTTTTTCCAAAAACCAATAACCCCTTCCCTGTGAAAATAGTGACAAAGGCCATACTTAGGATCCATTTGAAGATTTCTTATGCAACTGATGCCAAACTGTAGAGACTTTAATTTTCTCAATTGGATTGCAGATATTTTTTGTTGCGTACTCATACATGTAATTTTAAATTCATGGAATTGGCACACCGGCTTAAAAGGATATTGCGGGAGGGGGAGGATCTAGATTGTTGTGGTCCACGTTGGGACTAACAACATAGGCAAAGCTAGGGTGGAGGACCTGTTTGGGGATTATCAAGCACTAGGAAGGAAATTGAAGTACAGGTCCTCAAGGGTCATAATCTTCGGATTACTGCCCAAGCCACGTGCCAATTGGCAAAGGAATAAGAAAATTAGGGAAGTAAACACGTGGCTAAGGGATTGGTGTGGGAAAGAGGGATTCCACTTCATGGGGCATTGGCATCAGTTTTGGAACTGGTGGGATCTGTACTGTTGGGATGGTCTCCACCTGAACCGATCAGGTACCAATGTTCTAGCGAAGAGGATAGATAGGGTGGTCAGTAGGACTTTAAACTTCTGAGTTGGGGGGAAGGGAAAGTGAAAGCAACAGGGAGTATGGAGTTAAATGGAAAGATAAGCAGCAGGATAGCATGTGTCCAGGCGGATTTAAACTTGAGGCAGACTGGGAATGCAGCAAAAAGGAAGGATAACTTAGGACATCTTATGACTTCCAACATCTCTAATGATAAGAAAGTTAGCATTAAGGCACTTTACCTGAATGCTCGTAGCATTTGTAACAAAGCAGATGAACTAATGGCACAGATCATCGTGAATGATTATGATGTGGTAAGCATCATAGAGATGTGGTTGCAGAGGGGTCAGGACTGGCAGTTAAACCTCCAAGGATTTTCAACTTATCGAAAAGACAGGGAGGCGGGCAGGGGGGTGGGTTGCCTTGTTAGTTACGAACAAAATTAAATCTATGGCACTGAATGACATAGCGTAGGATGATGTGGAGTCTGTGTGGGTGGAATTGTGGAACTACAAAGGCAAAAAAACCATAATTGGAGTTATGTACAGACCTCCTAACAGTGGTCAGGACCAGTGACGCAATATGTACCGGGAAATAGAGAAGGCATGTCAGAAAGGCAAGGTCACAGTGATCATGGGAGACTTCAATATGCAGGTCAACTGGGTAAATGATGTTGCCAGTGGATCCAAAGAAAGGATCCAAATGCTTACAGGATGGCTTTTTGGAACAGCTTGTCATGGAGTCCACAAGGGAGCAGGCTATTCTGGACCTAGTGCTATGTAATGAATCAGACTTTATAAAAAAATCTTAAAGTAAGGGAACACTTAGGAAGCAGCAATCATAATATGGTAAAGTTCAGTCTGCAGTTTGAAAGAGAGAAGGCAAAATTGGATCTAATGGTGTTACAGTTAAATAAAGGTAATTATGAGGGCATGAGAGAGGAACTGACAAAAATAGACTGGAAGCAGAGCCTAGCGGGGAAGACAATAGAGCAAAAATGGCAGGGGTTTGTGGGAATAATTGAGGACACCATACAGAGGTTCATCCCCAAGTAAAGAAAGATTATCCAGGGAAGGATTAGACAGCCATGGCTGACAAAGGAAGTCAGGAAATGTATTAAAGAAAAAGAGAGATCCTATAAAGTGGCCAAGAGCAGTGGGAAATCAGAAGATTGGGAAGGCTACAAAAACAAACAGAGGATAACAAAGAGAGAAATAAGGAAGGAGAGGATCAAATATGAAGGTAGGCTAGCCAGTAATATTAATAGAAAACTTCGCAGTAATAGAAATGATAATAAAAGTTTCCTTCAATACATAAGAAACAAACGACAGGCAAAAGTAGACATTGGCCACTTCAAACTGATGCTGGAAGCCTAGTGATGGGAGATAAGGAAATAGCAGGAGAACTTAATAAGTACTTTGCGTCAGTCTTCACAGTGGAAGACATGAGTAATATCCCAACAATTAAAGGGAGTTGGGGGCTGAGTTGACTATGGTTGTCATTACAAAAGAGAAAGTGCTAGAAAAGCTAAAAGGTCTTAAAATTGATAAATCTCCTGGCCCCGATGAGCTACATCCTAGAGTTCTGAGGGAGGTGACTGAGGAAATAGCGGAGGCTTTGGTTGAGATCTTTCAAAATTCACTGGAGTCAGGGAAAGTCCCGGATGATTGGAAGATCGCTGTTGTAACCCCCTTGTTAAAGAAAGGATCAAGACAAAAGATGGAAACTTATAGGCCAATTAGCCTAACCCTGGTTGTTGGCAAAATTCTAGAATCCATCATTAAGGATGAGGTTTCTAAATTCTTGGAAGAGCAGGGTCGGATTAGAACAAGTCAACATGGATTTAGTAAGGTGAGGTTGTGCCTGACAAACCTGTTGGAATTCTTTGAAGAAGTGACAAGTAGGTTAGACCAGGGAAACCCAGTGGATGTGGTCTATCTAGACTTCCAAAATGCCTTTGATAAGGTGCCACACGGGAGGCTGTTGAGTAAGGTGAGGGCCCATGGTGTTCGAGCTGAGCTACTGGGATGGATTGAGGATTGGCTGTCTGACAGAAGGCAGAGAGTTGGGATAAAAGGTTCTTTTTTGGAATGGCAGCCAGTGACAAGCGGTGTCCAGCAGGGTTCAGTGTTGGGGCCGCAGCTGTTCGCATTATATATTAATGATCTGGATGAAGGGACTGGGGGCATTCTAGCGAAGTTTGCCGATGATACCAAGTTAGGTGGACAGGCAGGTAGTACTGAGGAAGTGGAGAGGCTGCAGAAGGATCTATTCAGTTTGGGAGAGTGGTCCAGGAAATGGCTGATGGAATTCAATGTGAGCAAATGTGAGGTCTTGCACTTTGGAAAAAAGAATACAAGCATGGACTACTTTGTAAACGGTGAGAAAATTCATAAAGCCAAAGTACAAAGGGATCTGGGAGTGCTAGTCGAGGATTCTCTAAAGGTAAACATGCAGGTTGAGTCCGTGATTAAGGAAGCGAATGCAATGTTGTCATTTATCTCAAGAGGGTTGGAATATAAAAGCACCGTTGTGCTCCTGAAACTTTATAAAGCTCTGGTTAGGCCACATTTGGAGTACTGTGTCCAGTTTTGGTCCCCACACCTCAGGAAGGACATACTGGCACTGGAGTGTGTCCAGCGGAGATTCACACGGATGATCCCTGGAATCATAGGTCTAACATACAAGGAACGGCTGAGGATTCTGGGATTGTATTCATTGGAATTTAGAAGGTTAAGGGAAGATCAAATGGAAACTTACAAGATAATACATGGCTTGGAAAGGGTGGACACTAGGAAATTGTTTCCGTTAGGCGAAGAGACTAGGACCCGTGGACACAGCCTTAGCATTAGAGGGGGTAAATTCAGAACAGAAATGCGGAGACATTTCTTCAGCCAGAGAGTGGTGGGCCTGTGGAATTCATTGCCGCGGAGTGCAGTGGAGGCCGGGACGCTAAATGTCTTCAAGGCAGAGATTGATAAATTCTTGTTGTCACAAGGAATTAAGGGCTACGGGGAGAATGTGGGTAAGTGGAGTTGAAATGCCCATCAGCCATGATTGAATGGCGGAGTGGACTCGATGGGCCAAATGGCCTTACTTCCACTCCTATGTCTTATGGTCTTACACAAATGCGTATAACCATTGTGGGAGGATAATACTTAAGTGAGTACAAGCAAATAACTCAGGGGGAGCGGAAGAAATAGACACCCCTTGGGGCCTCTGCCCAGCTTTGATTTTTGACCCCATGCAATGAGGTAGAGTAGGAAATAGTAAAGCATACAGCTTTAAACTGCACTTGTTATAAATTATAACATGCAGAGCCATTTTGCTTCTGCCTGTGAACAGAAATTCCAGCAGGAATACCATACAGAAATAAATATAGCCTATAGATAAAGAAAATATGGATGGAATATATTGCACTCCCCCCTCCCACCCCGGTTCCTGGTTCCCGGTTCCCAGTCTCATGCAGGGTAGGAGAATGCTGGTTGGCATTCTTGCAGCCTTCCTGTGTTTTAATCCACAGTGGGAAGACCACTTTTCTAACCAGACACCAATTGAGGCCCTTATTTGGGCAATGAAGGCCTCATTTCTTACTCTCCACCCACTCCCTGACTAACTAGCAAAGGATGGCAGAATTGCCATCCACACAGACTGCACTCAACCTTGTCAGGATTGCTTGTGGTTCATGTTAAATTGGGGATCGGAGATTCCTGTGTTCCCAGATACTCAGTGGGATCTATCATTGGGAAGGAAGGAAGATGCTGCCTGACTTTGGTCTGGTCTGTTTTTTCATCATGTGCTTAGTGAGGTTCTCATTTGTACTTAATCAGGAGGATTCATTAGTTGGAAATGGACAATTCTGAGTCAATAATCTGTTGACACAGCAAGCTTTCATTTATCTTATGCAGCAGATTTAAAGCAACAGCCCATGTTTTGAGAGAATACTGTGAGTTACCTTGTTGAACTATTGATCTGCTCTTCGAAGCTTAACTGGATATTGTTGACATAAATTCGGTGTTTGAGGGGTGTCATGTTGCAGGCCATTTAGAAGAAGGATATTCTCAGAGCTTTTATAGTTTCTGCAATCAGGTTCAATTCAAGTCTGGAAGAAAGGTGATTGCAGCATTGTACAATACTTTTTGAATTTTCTGAAAATATAATGAGCTTGATTGGGAGCAGGTATTCCAAGTGGTGACAGATGCTTAAATTACAATCAGTTATCTGGGAGGAGTGACTTACTTTGATAATAAAATTACAGCTCACATTTACACCTAGATGTGACAGGCCACTCACGTTTCCGGACCTTAGTCACATCACTGATTCTACTCCTGGCTGCTGCCTTTATCTAGGCCCTCCTACTGACGGTGAGTGCATATTTTCTGTGCGACATTCAGATCAAGATTTACAACTTGACTGCAACTCAAAAGTTAAAGCTTCAAGAGAGGTATCCAATAGCGTTGCTCTTCCCTTCGACACCAATCTGTGAAAGCACTGGCTGTTTGAGATTGGCTGGATGAACTTGATCAGTGAAACAAAGAGTCATTATGGATCTGACATTTTAAGTATTGGAACCAAAAACAGAAATTGTTGGAAAAGCTCAGCAGGTCTGGCAACATCTGTGGCGAAAAATCAGAGTGAACATTTCGAGCCCAGTGACTCTTCCTCAGAACTGATTTTCATTTTAATTATTTAAATATGATGAATGCCAGTAAAAATATAAATGAAGATGTCCCACATTAAAAATCTTGAGTGTGGCGGGCACTTCCACCCATATTCTGTGAACATATTTAAATTGAAACTCAGTCTGTTATTTCTTAAGGAAATACTCCATCCAAGGAGATTTACGTATTCTGCCACTAGATGGCAATAGAATGAGTTTTTGAAGTTGTTGCCTCAACTCTTATTTGCGGGCTAATTTTCTCCGTGAAAGGATAAATCTTTTACGTTTTAGAGTTTTACCTTTTTGTACATGCCAACTTGTCGTGTTGGCCTTCTCTGGATCTTCTGTTGGTGTATTTGATAAGATTGGATAATAGAGTAGAAATCATGTCATTGGAAATTGTGAAATTGAATTCAAGATCTCTGGTAATGTGTAGAATAATAGTTGGAGAAGTTATCAGCTTTGGTGGATTGGCCACCCATTTTGTAATCCAAGATACTTGACTGTTCGTGGATGATAAAGCTATGCAATATGGAAAATGGGCGATTGATCCAATCATGTGAGTTTCCTACAAGTTGGATTAAACTAGGTTTTACCTTGATATTAACTTCCCTGCTCCATTGTATTTCTAACTTCATAAGTAATTGCACCACCGATCACCGCCGTGAGTGGAAAATTGTCCTTCATTTTGATGCTGTTTTCTGATTTACTACATCAAATTCTGCAATAAATTTATAAGCCATGGAATAACAGGGACAGTAACAACATAAATACAAAATGGATGGAGAGTCTGCAAATGGATGGTTTTCAAGCTTGATGAAGATTTATAGTCGAGCTCCCCAGGGATCTTTGCATTTCCTTATATGTATAAATAATCTGGATCTTGGTGTGCAGGGAGCAATTTTAAAGTTTGTAGATAATGCAAAACTTGGGATGATTATAAACTGAATGCTAGAGTATAGAGGTTCAATATTACATTGATAACTTGATGGAGTGAGAGAAGAGACGGCAGCTGAAGTTCAATCTGGAGAATAGTGAAGTAATGCATTTTTAAGCCCAAGGACAAACAGTCTAAAATGAAGTGTACTTTTCTGAAGGGTGTGCAGGAGCAGAGAGACCTGCTCATATATGTGCATATGCATTAAGGATGGCAGGACAGGTCAGAGACCAGTTAATATAGCGTACAGTATTCTAGGCTTCATTGATTGGGGCATTGAATGTAAGAGCAAGGAGATTTGCATATAGGAAACTAGTTGGACCTCAGCTGGTGTACTGTGTAAAGTTGTGTGTGTCACACTATATGAAGGGAATGGTTGCTTAGGTGGAGCATGCCGAACAGGCTTATAAGGATGGTTCCGTGAATGAAAAATCTCAATTATGTAGAAAGTCCCAAGTTCTTCTGTGTGTTTTCTTTGAAGAGGAGAAGCCAAGGGAGAGATTTGATGCAAGCTTTCAAAACCATGTGACTCCTGGACAGAGAATAGCGGAACCTCGATTATCCGAATGAGATGGGCAGGCAGTACTTTGTTTGGATAATTGATTATTCGGATAACTGATTCAATGCCACTCCTCTGGGACTCAGATTTGTGAAGTTTTCTTTTTCCTTACTCTGCCTGCCTTGCTCCCTCTCTCTGTCTCAGTGTCAGGCAGCAGCACACCGGGTGCACCCAACCCCACCCCCCCACCCACCCCCGCCGTGTGCTTTCAGCTTTCCACATTTTCAGCCAGCCGATGGAGTGAAGCGGCCAGATGCCTCTTATCTCTTCTCCCCAAAGGGACTCAAGAACAAAATGAAGTAACGGAATGGAGATGGCAGCCGGACTGGATACCAACAGCAAGACTGCTGCTGCCTTTGGGGATGAGTTTCAAAGTAGCACACACACACAACTTTTTACTGCAACTTTTTGACAAGTTCCCACTCTGCCCTGTACAGGACAATATTGGAGAGATTGAGGAGAAAGTGAGGACTGCAGATGCTGGAGATCAGAGCTGAAAATGTGTTGCTGGAAAAGCGCAGCAGGTTAGGCAACATCCAAGGAACAGGAGAATCGATGTTTCAGGCATAAGCCCTTCTTCAGTAAGGGTTTCTTCATTCCTGAAGAAGGGCTTATGCCCGAAACGTCAATTCTCCTGTTCCTTGGATGCTGCCTGACCTGCTGCGCTTTTCCAGCAACACATTTTCAGCTCCAATATTGGAGAGATTATCTTGGGAAGAGGGGTTTAGGTACACCCCTGTGTAGAACTCCATGGAAAGTGTGGGGAGAGAGAGAGAGGGCGGGAGATCAGTCATTTAGAGACCGTTCCTGGGCTCCCATCGATGTCCAACACTGTTTTCTGCAGCGTTTCAGTAAACCAAATTCACTTTTAATCATTGTAATCAAAAGGCATAGTTCCTCTGTAGATAAAGACAATGTATTCCCACACATATAGGGGTTGGGAACAAAAGGCCCCAGTTCTGAAGTGTTTTGCAAAAGAAACAAATCGAGGTTACAAATAATTTGTTACAGAGTGAGTAGTTAGCATGACCTGGAATTGTAATGGAGGTAAATTCAACTGAACCGTTTAAAAGAGCACTAGATGATTATTTAAATAGAAATTGTATGAAGGGTTATATGGAAAAAGTAGGAGATTGACACTACGTTAAATTGCTCAGAGAACTGGTGCAGAAACAATGAACCAATGTGCCTTCTTCTGGACTATAAGATTCTGTGAATTCTATGATTCTGTGAACTGATGATTCATCCCATTGGGATCTTGCTTTATGTGATATCATTCCAATGTTTGTTTGTAGTACCACTTAGAACACTTCAACACTTAATGTATTGGCTGAGATGACATCAAATGTGTTGCATTAGTTCCAATTCCTTTTTACTTGAGTATTGCAATCATCTACATTACCTTTGACATTTCAATTGTGGTAAACAGTTCAACAAAATTAATCTAGATCTTTAAAGTCTGGATTCTGTGGTTTTTGTTCCATATGCATTGTAGAAGGAAGTTAGCAGTATTTGGAAATATATACAGATATTTTAGCTGGCAAATAAAGCTGATTTTTGTCATGAAATAATGAAATGCATAATTGTGGCCATTCAAAGGTGCATCCTATTTAACAAGCATAACATATTAATTATATTAAATGCTTTGTGACATTTGAGATGTTATATAAATGCAAATTGTTATTTATAAAGTTAATGATATACAACAAAATATTTCATTGGGTAATAGAGGTTTTACTGGTGTAAAAGACAATAAAGAAACCACTTCAAAATTTAAGGTTTTTCAAAATAAGCACTAATTCCCTTCACAATTTATGTAGTATTCAAAACATATTAATTTCATGATATTCATTGGATATTCAAGTTAAAGTTATCAATACAGAACATACTAGATTGCACAATGTATAAATGTAGTCTTTAAAAGCTTGACCCAATTTAATGTGAAGCACAGCATGCATTGCAGCTAAATGAAAACAGGAATGCTGAGGAATATTAATAGCTGCTTTGAGAAACCTAATTAATATGCACACACTGTGTTTGGCAGAAAAGTTCCACTCTGTTACATCTGATAACAATACATTTATTTTCAGTGAATCTTGAGGTATGACTGTGTTCATTTTAGACTAACAATCCCTTGAATGTAACATGGTACATTTCAGAATTCACTGCTTTATAACATGTTATTTGATAATGTGTGAACAGCAAGCACTATTCCATTATTTTTGTTTAATTGTGCATAATTCTATAAACACATCTGAGACTTTGCTTAAATCAAGAGCAACACATTCAGCTAAAATGCAATTAATTCAATCACCAATGCAAATTCAACATAGTGCAAATGCTTTGGCTTCTGTGCAGTGGAACAGAACTATTTTAACTCCCCACGGCCTAGTACCCTGCAAAAGAGAGGGCTATAGGTATGTAGACATTTAATTCTCCACTAGATGCAATTTTAACGTAGATGTCTGTTGTAATGGTGCATGTATAGTGTGGTATACATCCCTATGATTTCTTGCAAACTGTAAAGGCTCAGATAAAATGCAACTTTGCTGAATTCTATTAATGCTAACAACAAAAACCCATTCTTTATGAGAATAATGATTATGGACTTGCACTTAAATCACTTCAATTGCTAAGATGGTTTTATTTGCACTAATACTTCATTTAGTTCATAATTTGTGAATATAATGAGCAAGTTTCTCATAAACCAGATCTCAGTTAGTCTCTTTGTTGCTCTCTTTTCTGTCTGTGACAAAACCTTGTATTTATGCCTTTAGTGCCGTAAAATGCCCCAAGTGTTTCAAAGGAGTAAATATCAAACGAAATGTGACACCAGAGCAAACAAAGAGATGTTTGGACAGATGACCAAAGGTTTTTGGTCAAACTGACGACTTTGAGGAGAGTCTTAACAAAAAACAGAACATTAGATAAATGGAGAGGTTTAACAGGAAATTTCAGAGCTGAAGTCCTAGACAGCTGAAGGAACAGATACAATGCTCGAGCAAAGAATCTCAAAAATACTCAAGAAGATCATAGTGAAAGTGTGTACAGATTAAACAGGCTAGGGCTGTTTTCCCTGGAGTGTCAGAAGCTAAGGTGATCTTAGAGAAGTTTATAAAATCATGAAGGGCATGAATAGGGTAAATAGACAAGGTCTTTTCCTGGGGATGTGGGAGTCCATAACCAGACGGCAAAGGTTTAGGGTGAGAAGGGAGAGATTTAAAGGAGACCAAAGGGACAACTTTTTCATGCTGAGAGTGGTGCAGGTATGGGATGAGCTGCTAGAGGAAGTGGTGGAGCCCGGTAGAATCACAACATTTAAAAGACATCTGGATGGGTTTGAAGGGATATGGGCCAAGTGCTGGCAAATGGGACTAGATTAATTTAGGGTATCTGATCGGCATGGATGAGTTGGTCTGAAGGGTCTGTTCCACGCTGTACATCTCTCTGATTCTATGATTCTGTGTCGTATAATAAGAAGTGAATATGTCATTGATGATAACATAAAAGAACATGCTACTCTGACATCAGCAGATGATTGGTGTGATAGCGACTCAAACAGGATAAGCAAAGAAATCCTGAATTCAACTTGTGTAAAATGATGTCTATCATACTGTAAATACAGTGAGTGAAAGAGCCTTACACTAAGGTAAGAAGAAACCAGGGATGATAAAGGCCCGTGTCTAAGTGTAGTAAGACAGTGCAGGCTTGAAGATTGCAAGTGTACACACCCAACTCTTGAGAGAAACAGGAGAGTATAGATTCAGTGAAGGCACACTAATCTGATGGAGAACTAAAATCCATGCGCTTTGCGGCAACAGCATGGTGAACACAGTGAAAGCATGATGTCAACATGGGTGCTTCAACATCATCAAATTGAAGCCAGCTCATAGTCCATGAGTACAGGAAACAAAAGAGAAGACCCAGAGGGCGGAACAGAAACTCAGATGACTCTGATGCAAAAATAGTACAATGTGAATACTCGAGGAAGAACAGAGTTATGGAGTCGTAGAGCTATACAGCACAGCACAGACTCTTAAGTCCAACTCATCCATGCTGACCAGACATTCCAATGTGACCTAGTCTCATTTGCTAGAATTTGGCCCATATCCTTCTTAACCCTTACTGTTCATGTAGCCATCCAGATGCCTTTTAACTGTTGAAATTGTACCAGCCTCCACCACATCCTCTGGCAGGCAGCTCATTCAATACACACACCAACCTCTGAAAAAATTAGCTCCCTGATCCTTTTTAAATTTTTCACGCTTTACCTTAAATCTATTCCCTCTCATTTTGGACTCATCCACCCTGGAAAAAAGGCCTTAATTGGAAGACCTTGAGCAAATAAAGGAAAACAATGATGGTTGTTACTCATGTCTGTGCAGTGCAGTAACCAATTGGAATTCCAATTCCCATTGAAACACTGTCATTGCCTCAGCCATTTAAAAATTCTGAGGATTCCCATAGAGATCAGAAATGGGAATTCTGGAAGTGGCAGCTCCAGAGGTACAGAACTGCAGAAGAGTTGCATGTGAAAGAATAAAGGCATCAGGTCAGTACATTTATGTGTGCAGTTGACCAAGAGATGTTCTCATGTTGCAGTGTAGAAAAAGTACAATTGACTTTAAAACGTATAATCAAAGCATTTGATACATACTTTAGTTCAAAAAGGAATCTGATCACCGAAAGGGCAACATTTAAACAATTGTACCAGGAACCAAGGGAGCCGATTGTTGCATTTTTGAGTGACTTACCAAGATTAGCCAAAGGGTGGGGGGGGAGCAGATGTTACGCACTGAAAGATGAATTTATGAGATTGTATCATTGCAGGTTTCAGAGATAGAAAAAGATCCAATATTCTTCAGTCAGAAGAGGAGCCCGGGTGATTCAATATGCTTGTCAAGCCAAGATCAGGGTCCAGAACAGGGTGATCACTAGAAGCAATACGAAGGTTCCTTCTGTTTTGGTTGGATGGGTACATCAGAAGATCTCATCATCAGTCTCCCGAAATTCTGCCAAAACGCCAAAAGCGTGGGAATCAATGTCATTACCCAGATAAGGTTATTCATGATGCAGTTCAAGGCAATATCATAAGCAGAATGAGTGACCAGCAGGGGGATCTTAATGCTGTCAGTGTAGAAGACTAGAAAACTTTGGAGATTAGCAGACTGGTTCGAAAGGTTAGATCACATGGAATACGGGGAGAACTAGCCATTGAATACAGAACTGGCTCGAAGGTAGAAGACAGAGGGTGATGGTGGGGTGTTGCATTTCAGCTTGGAGGCCTATGACCAGTTTCTGGATTAGTAGTGCTGGAAGAGCACAGCAGTTCAGGCAGCATCCAAGTAGCTTCGAAATCGACGTTTCGGGCAAAAGTGAAGGGCTTTTGCCCGAAACGTCGATTTCGAAGCTACTTGGATGCTGCCTGAACTGCTGTGCTCTTCCAGCACCACTAATCCAGAATCTGGTTTCCAGCATCTGCAGTCATTGTTTTTACTGGCCTATGACCAGTGGTGTGCCACAAGGATCAGTGCTGGGTCTACTGCTTTTTGTCAGTTATATAGATAATTTTGATGTGAACATAGGAGGTATAGTTAGTAAGTTTGCAGACGACACCAAAATTGGAGGTGTAGTGCACAGAGAAGAAGGTTACCTCAGGGTATAACGGGATCTTGATCAGATGGATCAATGGGCAGAGCAGTGACAGATGAGTTTAATTTCGCCAAATGTGACAGTGTTGCATTTTGAAAAAGCAAATCAGAGGAGGACCCATACTTAATAGTAAGGTCCTGTTGCTTAATAAAGAGACCTTGGCATGCAGGTTCATAGTTCTGTGAAAGTGGAGTCGCAGAGAGATAGGATAGTGAAGAAGGCATTTGGTATGCTTTCCTTTATTGGTGAGAGCATTAAGTATAGGAGTTGGAAGGTTGTGTTATAGCTGTACAGGACATTGGTTAGGCCACTGTTGGAATGATGCAATTCTGGTCTGAAATGATGTTGTGAAACTTGAAAGGGTTCAGAAAGTATTTACAAGGATGTTGAGGGTTTGAGCTATAGCGAGAGGCTGAATAGATTAGATTAGATTAGATTACTTACAGTGTGGAAACAGGCCCTTCGGCCCAACAAGTCCACACCGCCCCGCCGAAGCGTAACCCACCCATACCCCTACATCTACATCTACCCCTTACCTAACACTACGGGCAATTTAGCATTGCCAATTCACCTGGCCTGCACATTTTTTGGACTGTGGGAGGAAACCGGAGCACCCGGAGGGGACCCACGCAGACACAGGGAGAACGTGCAAACTCCACACAGTCAGTCGCCTGAGGCGGGAATTGAACCCGGGTCTCCGGCGCTGTGAGGCAGCAGTGCTAACCACTGTGCCACCGTGCCGCTGGGGCTGTTTTCCCCTGGAGTGTCGGAGGCTGAGGGGTGACCTTATACAGGTTTATAAAACCATGAGGGGCATGGATAGGGTAAATAAACAAGCTCTTTTCCCTGGGGTGGAGGAGTCCAGAACTAGAGGGCAGAGGTTTATGGTGAAAGGAGAAAGATTTAAAAGGGACTTTAGGGGCAATTTTTTCACGCAAAGGGTGGTGCATGTAAGGAATGAATTGTCAGAAGAAGTGGTGGAGGCTGGTACAATTACAACATTTAAAATGCATCTGGATGGATATATAAATAGGAAGGGTTTAGAGGGATATGGGCCAAGTGCTGGCAAATGGATTTAGGATATCTGATCAGCATGGATGAGTTAGAGTGAAAGGTCTGTACAGAATTTAAACTAGACACAGGGGTGGCTATTTCACTACTTGCTGACAGCTTGCCATGGTTAAAATCAGTGGACGTTCTACCTGCGAGCATTAAAATTGCAAGGTCCAGGGAACAGAGATCTTCAGATGCATGACCAGTTTACCACCACACTGAATCAAAAGGGGTGAGAGATCAGCTAGACTCTTGATGTATTGAGGAACAAGAAAAAATAATTACTAATCAGAAATACTTCTATCCAGCCAGGTCTTTTAGATGTATTGAACCACAGGCAAATCAGAGGAAAATGTAATTTAATCCCTCCAAGGATTTCCTAAATCATTTAACAGGTTAGAAATTCGCAAACAGGAATGACTGTTACTTGGCAGGAAGATGCTTAGACAATATCCTAGAAAAGTACCTCAGCTGCTATTAGAAAAGGTGAAGGCACAGTTAGTCCACATGTTAAACATTAGGGTGATATTATCAGTGACAGAAGCAATGCATTGCTGCTGAAGACTGGTAACAGCTTCCAAACCTAGTGCAGAACTAACATTTGCTCATGGATGGAATTCAGGTGAACAAGGTGAAAGAGAAATTCATCCAATTTCACCAACTGATGACAGTTTAGCCAATTTACACAGAAGCAGATTTTTTTTATACCAAATTAGGCTTTATAGTAGATTTTGACAGATACACTGACTGTGTGTTGAGGTCATTAACAATTGTAATCATATAATTTAGACAATTCAGTTCCAATCATCTACCTTTTGGAATTTCACCAGCACCGGAAATCTTTCAATATGCAATGTCATTGATCCTTGAAAGCAAGTAAAGTATTATATGTCACAGGGAGATTACCCTGGTACTAAGCAGACCAAAATAGAGTTTGACTACAGAGTCAGATAAGTCTAAAAATCTTTGCAAAACAAAATGAGAACTGTCAGTCCTGAAAAACAAGAATCACATTTTTCAGACACATAATACAGGAATAAGCTCACATAAAGATGAGTAAATTCCCTAACTGACGCAAGTAAATTATGTCCAGCTCTTTAGAATAGTAAGCCAAGTGGGCAAGTTTATTCCTAACCTAGGTAAAGATGAAGGGCTTTTGCCTGACACGTCGATTTTACTGCTCCTCGGATGCTGCCTGAACAGCTGTGCTTTTCAAGCACCACTCTAATCTTATTCCTAACCTAGCCAGTCTCACTTAACCAATGAAAGAGATTACAAAGAGACACTACAATGATGATAGGAGTCAGGAATGGATTACTGCTTTAAATCTACTCTCTTCAGACATATTAGCTTTCTATCACCCAGGTTTATGGATTGTAGTAGCTGTGGATGCATCTGTTTCAGTCCTAAAAGGTTCAACCCTTATCCTTAAACTGTGACAGCTGGTTCTGGACTTTTCCACCAATAGGAGCATCCTCATCCTGTTGGACTTTTACAGGTTTCTACAATCGACTCAATCTCGTACATCAGTCCTGACCTTCACAGAAATTAATTTGATAAATCTTCACTGCACTATCTCTACAGTAAGAACACTCTTCCTCAGTTAAGGAGACCAAAACTGCACACAATATTCTAGATGTGGCCTCACCAATCACTGTATAATTGCAGCAAGACAAGCAACATTTAAAGTTGCTGATGACCTACTGGTGTATGATCATAGGTGGGTCTGTCGAAATTGATGAGATAAGAAAATCCAAAAACATCTTATGGTGGACACATAGGAATTACAAAATGCTGAGTACAAACTCATGTATTCTATATGGTGGGTAGGCACTTCAAAGGAAGTAGAGAGTTTTATATCATTGATACTCACAAATGCCAACAAGAATCACATGGCAACAAAATCTTCAATATCTTCCGAACTTTCAGGAGAGCCTTAGAAGATCAATTTATGTAACATCTGAGGGAAGACCCATTTGGCGCTGGTAGACTACTACTCTAGATGAATCATACTTTTAAGAATTAATTTAATTACAGTGGAATCATTTATTAGAGTACTGACCTGGATTTTTCATAAACATAGTTTCACAATGGAAATAGTTATGGATACCAGACCTCAAGTTGTGAACAAGAACTTCAAGAAGTTTGCCATAGAGGCAGCTATCAACCAGGTGACAAGTTCTCCTCTTCATCCTAAGTCAACTAGAGAAACAGTTTTCTGAAGAATGGAATGGCCATGTTCAAATATGATTCATACACCCGAAGGAACACTCAGGAGAAACAGAAAAGCAAAGTCAAGACGGAAGTCCAAATATGATTACCAAAGAATGTAGGGCAGAGATAACTGTGCTCCATCAGATATCTCAAAAAGTGATACAATAGTACCAGGAATGGTGGGAGAGGCATGGAGGTGACAAAGGCATGAATTAGAATTTCAGTCACAGACGAACTGAGGTAATGTTAAGAGTTGGAAGATAAAAGCAATACTCGAGGAAAATAAAATTGCATTTGGAAGAATAACGTAATAAATCTTATGCTGTCTGAAAGGAAAGCCTTTTGAAACCAAATAATATAAATGCAAAAAGTAAAGTTTTGGTTGTAATTGCCTATTAATAGACATCTAAGTTTGCATAAATAATAATTTTGTCATGATCTGTTAATTACAATGTGCACAAAATTGGAAACAGAGATAATCCTGATTGATTTTAAGATGATTTTTTTAATCCAATGAATGGATTACTTCAGGTGTAAAATAATTAGCACATATTTGAGAGCAATGAATGTCGGAAAAATAAGTAGTCTTGAAGAAGAAATGAACCCACTATTCCATACATAGTAATTATTATAATGCACACTGTTACATTTTTCTGATGTCATGCCTTCATTCTTAATACATTCTTGTTTGCAGTCTGAGATCCCATCAATTTTATTCACATATTAATTCTAATTTCAAGTTTTCTGAATCTAAGGACCTTTTGCTTTGTACTTCTCTTCAATCTGAAATTGAGATATTGGTTTTAGAGAACTTATTAATGTTTTAGTTTGCCTAGTCCCAGAATTACTCCCTATTTCTTAATCATTCTGGAATGCAAAAAACTAAGATCCCTCCCCACCCACTTTACCACAGAACTTCTGCCTCCAAAATGCTGCTTTTCTGTATAACATACCTGTCTTCTTAAATCCCACTCTGCAAGTCTTCTTCGTCATCACCTCCAACAGTAACTGGACTTCTTTGTCACTGAAATTGTGACACAGTTGTCTCTCCTGCCTTCCTTACTTTCTTTAGCAACCAGGCCAAACCTCCTTTAAAGTTCCTCACAGCTTTCACCCTGAAACTGCATATTTCTCTAGTTATCTCTCTTTCTTGATCCTGCCATTTCTTGGCTCATCTTGACCATGCGACTCATTGCCTACTCCATGACCCTACTCGTCTAAACTGCTGGTCATCCAACTTCCTTTCATGGATCCCGAGTTAGCCATTCTCCCTTTCTCTATCTTACATCAACACTCTACTCCAAATAAACACCACCTCAAATGACCACTCAACTCCACCCTCACTTTGCTTACCAAAGTCCTTGATCAGATTGTTGCATCACAAATTTGTATTCATCTTTCTCAGAACACCATGTGTGAATCATTCCAAGCAGGTTTGGCCTTTTTATCTCCTTTTACATATTAGGAGGACACTAGTTTTGGATCTTGGCTACAAACTCCATTCGGGCTGCTGAATCCATCCTTTCACTGAGCCTAAACCAATTTGTTTGCAACCTTGGTGCCATATTTGATTGAAGATGAACTTTGGATAACACATAGCCAAGCCTACCTATCTGTTTCTGGTAACAGCACCCAACTTCACCCATCTCAGTTCACCTTCAGAGGGTGGCAGGCATCAAATCAATAGCATATGGAATATTTCACCATATGGAAATAAATAATTCAGGGTCAATTGAGCTTGTTTGGAACTCAAATAGCATGGGTGGGTGTGCAGGAGTGGGATTCCTGTTTATCTTTAAAGTCTTTAAAATAGTGGGAAGGAAGGGGGTATAAGATGCCATTTGCCCATTGAGAGAGCAGGCTGCAGGTAGGTCTGATTCTTGACCCTGAGAGCAGTCTGATGCTGGACTTCAGGGGTCTTAAATAGGAGAAGGCTGGGATGACAGTGTCTCGCAAGGATACAAGTGCAAAGGAACAAGAAAACTAAAGGATCTGTATCAGAATGCATGCTGTGTTCATAACAAAGTAAATGAATTAATAGCGCACATTGAACAAAGTAAATATGATCTGATAGCTATTATGGAGACGTGGCTACATGATGACAGAGACTGGGTCCTGAACATGGAAGTATGTGATACTCAGGAAGAATAGCAAGCTCAGTAAAGGTGGGGAGGAGTAGAACTAGTAATCAATACTCAGAAATTATTTTTGAGTATTGGAGATTAAGTTGGGATAGAGATGAAGGATCGCAAGAGAAAGAAGTCACTGGTATGGGTGATCCCCAAACAAGAACCACAATGTAGGATGAAGTATACAAAAATAAGTACTGAGTACTTGTGATAAAGCTGTGTCAATAATCATGGGTAATGTTAATCTATATATAAACTGGTAAAATTCAGATTGGCATTGGCAACTTGAATTGAAGGTTTACAATTTATATCAATGTTACAATTTAGATAATGACTTAGATCAAGAAGTGAAATCATGAGAGCTACGTTTGCAGATGACACAATGATGATTAGGAAAGTTTATTTTGAAGAAGACACGAGGAGTTTGCAGAAGGATACAGAGAGGTTGAGTGAGAAGGTAAATAGATTACAATGTGGGAAAATAAGAAGTTGTTCACTTTGGCAGAAAGAATGAAAAACCAAAGTATTACTCAGTTGGAAAATGACTGCAGAAATCCAATCTCCCAATATTCTAGTGCACGAGTCACAAATGTTAGTATGCAGGTACGGCAAGTGATTAAGGAGGATAATGGAATGCTACCTTTTATTGCAAGAGGAATTAAACATAAAAAGGAAGACTGTTATGTTTCAATTGTACAGCGGATTGGTGAGATCACACCATGTGCAGTTTTGTTCTCCTTATTTAAGGAAAAATATAAATGCATGGAAAGAGGTTCAGAGGAGGTTTTCTAGATTGATGCTTGGCATGATTGTGTTATCTTATGAGATTGAACAGGCTGGGCTTGTTTCCACTGTAGTTTAAAAGAGCGAGGCCTGACTTGATTGAACTGTGAAAGATGCTGTTCTTGACAAGGTAGAAAGGATAATACCTCTTATAGATGAGTCAATAACTAGGGCCTCTGTTTTAAAATTAGGGGTTGCAGCTTTAAGGCAGATAAAGAGAACCCTTTTCTCTGAGAGGGTTGTGTGACTTTGGAACTTTCTGCTTCAAAAGAGCAAGAGATGGCCTTAGGGGTCTTGCCCCTCCATATTGCCATCACCACCTCATCCTCCTACAACCGTCTTAAATCCCTGAGCTCTTCCAGCTCTGGCATCTTGCAAATCTGCAATTTTAATCACTCCACCATTGGTCCCATCAGCTGTCTCAATACCAAACTGCTCCCCTTTTTCTATCTGTTAAAACCTACCAATCTTTTGCTATTCATTTCATGTTTCCATTTCTTCTCAAGCAGTTAATTTAACAAAATTAACTGAATTTAATGGAATGCAGGAAGAAAACCTTTGAAAGTGTGAAATACGATAATATTTGTGATAAAATATAAATTGTGAACATTACTGCAGTTCTACTTTTTGAATTCTAAGTAGCCTTAGAAAATGGAAAATTAATAATGTCACTTCTTTTGGTAAATCTAGATAAGGAAGATTCAGCTATCCTGCCAATGAAATTTTTTGCAAAAGGACCAGGTCGATACCCTTGTCAGATTTTTCTCAGATCCCCATGTGACATTCGTTTGTACAACATTGTCTGTGTGGTAAATCCTGAGGACAATTTGGAGACTGAATTGGAAGTCATAGCTTCCACCCACCAATCTGTCATCAAAAACATTCCACTGGTAAGTATTGTAAATGTAAGCTTCATTTAACAAAATTCAGCATCATTCAAACGTTTTACTTCCTCTCTTTAGAAAATTTTATGTCAGTTTCCAACAGCAATTAAATTCAAACTTTCAATTTCTGTCACATCAGTTTGCTATTTTCGTTGATGATTACCTAATCAAGCAATAGTTTAAATTGAGCATAGTGGAAATTAGCAAACCATATTGGAAGACTCTCGTGTTTAACCAGACAAAAATTGAAATTACCATTAAATTTTTTATGCAACAATGTCATTATATTGTAATTACTGGACTATATTTTTAAATTGTTAGGCTTGTACATTTTAAGTATGTATTTCCTGAACTGACATGGCACAACAATAATCTTTTCAGTTTTTGCAGTTCTTTTGTATGAGTCTGCTAAGTAATTCCAGTGTTCCAGTCCGTACTTACACAAAATATTTTCTGGCATATTTCTATCAGATTCATTCATCATCTTTGAAGTCTAAGAACTCTTTTGTACAGGTTAAGAAATCCATTCACTGAATAGAAGAACCTGCTGTAGTAAGCAGGCTAAGAAAATGCTGAGACTTTTGAAAGCTGATTTTCTATTAATATACAGTTCTCTAAAACAATAGATACCACTGACTATTCAAAGGCAATACCTTAGCTAAATGCAGTACTTTTAACAGAAAAAATTTGACACAATGCAGAGAGATGCAGTCAAAGAGTATAATTACTTAGAACGCATACATACAGTGTTGCTGTTGTTTCCAATAGTGCTGAAATCAAGCATTTTCTTCATGTTAGGTATGATTTTGCTGACAATCAATAAGCTGTAAGCAAGAAGGAAAGTACACATAACAATCAAAACATTGGCACATGTGTGGATTGTGCCTAATATACTGGAGAACATTGCATGAAACAGACAAATAAGAATTCCTATTTATGGCATTCATAGACCAGGAAGAGCGATTACCAAAGTTGGTTAATTGGTTAATTATGCATTCTGTTGTAAGGTGTCTGAAAGAGAAACATTAACAGGAATCAATAACAATTAAACAAGATTAATAACTACTAAACAAAACTTGTTTCCAAAGAACTGAAATACAACATTATATCCACGTTACAGACCAATTTACGGTCAGATTTATGTGAGCTGCTTATTTTCATATCCAGTAGGAACTTACACCAAATTAGATCATTATGCTCAGGGTGTTTGAAGTTTGGTGTGCAACATTTGAGAAACCATGTTTACCTTGTTCCCACCTTTCCTTTCCCATCATGGCGAGATAATTTCTTGCACTGGTATTTCTCTTAGCTTTTCACTGTTATTGCTGGAGTCTCTCAAGGATTTAGCCTAAATATCTTTTGTTAGCATCCTGCACCTTGATGTTAAATTCCACAAGTACATTCAACACCTGCATCTCTGGGTCACCACTAATTTTTTTATCCTTTCCACTACTTCCGATTTGCCCTGTTACTTGTTTGACATCCAGCACTGAATTAGGAAAGGTTACCTCCACTTAAATGTTGGCAAGATGAAAGCCAGTACAGTCATCTGAGTTGCTGACTCAACCTTCATTCTCTAGACATAACCTGTCTCTTACTGTCTGTGAGAAAGTGAAGACTGCAGATGCTGGAGATCAGAGTCGAAAAGTGTTACTTATTGTCTCTGTCTGAGGCATTATTCAAACTCTCATAGTCCTAAAAGTCCTTGAGCTTCTGACCTCATAGTCACTGTATTGTCAAGAATTCCTGCTTCCAACTTTGTAAAATTGCATTTCCCTGACTCTGAACTCTTGTTACCTCTACACTTGACTATTCCAAGGCTCAACTAGCTGGCTTATGACCTTGTATTCTCTATAAACTTGAATTAATCCAGCTGAATTCAACCTGCAGAAAATCCTTTACACCAATCAGTGTGGCAATGCCTTAGAGTTAAAATGCTTGTCCTTATGTATAAATACCCCAAATAGCCTCAAGCCATGCAAGGGCTGAAGAAGAAGAAGATCGGGTTGATGGTGAGGAAAAACAGAACAATGTTTCATTGAGCATAAGGATGATAAAGGCAGGGAGGATGATGATGATAATAATAAATGCAGGAACATCAGATAAATGGTGAATGGATGAGAACAGCACTGTTTCCCACTAAAAGACCAGGAGTAGGCTGTTCATGATTTTGGGATTATGGGACCTAGAACTCTTGGGGATTCAACTGAAATATGAGAGGAGCATTTCACTTACGTGCAACAATTCTTCGCCTGCACAAAAACTAAAAAACAATTTACAGATTGTTCGACTCAAGGACAAATTGGATACAACCTTGCAGTTCAGACCCTGGTGGCTGTGAACCAGGCTGCTGGTTGTTATAATGTTCAGCATTTCATTGCCCAGCCAGCCATGTAATGAGTGGGACACAGATTTTAAGTCCAATGGAATAGTGAGAAAAGGCACAGATTGACCTGTGGCTGTAGTCTCAAAATGCCTCAGCAAGCTGTCTTGGCACGAGTTTTATTGTGGGACCCACTTCAATGAAAGAAGAATCCGATCAAAACAATAACCTTTTTGGTGTACAGGAGAAGATAACCATCTCTTGTGATGTTGGTCTTCAATGTGTGTTTAGATTAAGGGAAAACATATTTAGACATTCAAGTAAAGTACAGAGTCAATTAAGAAGAATTTGTCTTCCATTTATTTGATTGTGTTAAAATAATAAGCTCTTACGCTCTAGTTTCACTTTGTTTATGTTGGTCACACAGGAGAAAATACCCTTGCATGAGTAATTTTCAATCAGTTGTTTATTATTGGTATTGGGATCCAATGTGATGCCATGTTTGAGAATGAGTGTTGATTGAAGTGCAGTTTTTTGTTTGGAAATTGTTAGTAGGCTGTGGTAGCAAATTTGGAAGGTGCTAAACTGAAGTGAAGGCTTCAGTGATCAATTATGATTTATTGCCCTTTGCATGTCTCCTTTGAGTGGCAAGTAATCAAGCTGATCCATTCCAAAGCAGGTGTGGCCATCTCCAAGAAAAGAGTATAAGGCAACCCAGATTTTTATAGAGGCTACTGGAGGGATGCTGCAGACATATCAAGGTAGTGCAGACACCCCTTTTAAGACTAGGAGAAAGTGAGAACTGCAGATGCTTTTTGAGACTGCAGTGGTGCTCTTGCCCACTCTCATAGAAGCAATGTAGTTCTGCACTGCTGCTCTTTATACAGCTCTAACTGGAATCAAATTGTTTTGATAAGAATGTCTGCCAACAAAGTAATAGAAGACAAATGGAATTTTAAAAAAAAAATGTTATGTTCAACATGCAGTAGTAGTACCTACCTTAGACCAGCAAACTCTAAAAATATGATCTGAAATGGATTAAGAAGCAAATTAAGAATTAAAAAGGAGAAGAAAAATTGTAAGTCATTCTGCAGGAAAGGAAAGAGGACTCATTGGATGAATATAGAAAATCACAAAGTGAGTTTCAAAGGCAATAAGAGGAGATATTGAGAAATTCAGAAAAATGACATCTGCAAAGGTAAAATATAACAAGAAGAAATTTAATGAGTTTTGAGAAGATTTGTAGCTCAGGTTGAGGTTCTGGATGTAGGTTTGCTCGCTGAGCTGGAAGGTTCATTTCCAGATATTTCGTTACCATGCTAGGTAACATCTTCAGTGGGTCTCAGGCAAAGCACTGTACATAATTGCTGCTTTCTATTTATATGTTTGGGTTTCTTTAGGTTGGTGTTGGCATTTCCTATGGTGATGTTATTTCCTGTTTTTTTTTTCTCAGGGGGTGGTAGATGTGGTCTAACTAGATGTGTTTGTTGATAGAGTTTCTGTTGGAATACCATGCTTCTTGGAATTCTCGTGCGTGTCTCTGTTTGGCTTGTCCTAAGATGGATGTGTTGTCCCAACCGAAGGACTCTATCAACAAACACATCGAGTTAGACCCATCGACCACCCCCTGAGAAAAAAATAGGAAATGACATTACTACAGGAAATGACAACATCAACCCAAAAAAATCCAAACATATAAATAGAAAGCAGGAATCATGTACAGTGCTTTGCCTGAGGCCCACTGAAGATGTTACCTAGTAGGGTGACGAAACATCTGGAAATAGACCTTCCAGCTCAGTGAGTAAACCTACATCCACAAGAAGAAATTCTCAATAGTAGAATAGCAATGGAGTATGTAAGAAAATTAAAATGTGTAAAAATGTTCAAAACTGAATACTGTATATACACACACATTCTGAATGATACTTCAAAGTGATCATGAGGGAATGAAAATTCCATAAAAGAGTATGAAAGAAAAATTTCAGAAATTTAATGCAGCTGAGATGGTATTTCTAAACATGCACAAAATCATATAGAAGGGGATATTCACCCTATTGTGTATAATAACTCTTTAAGTGAGCTATCCAATTAGTCCCAGTCACCTGTTCTTCCTCCATAGCCCTACAAATTTATCTTTTTTGGCAAATATATTTAATGTGATAACCAATTAGTTTGACCTCTGTTCCATATAAAGTCATTAAATTAGTTGTCAGGAACAAACTTAAAGATTACTTGTGTGACAACAGCCTGGCTAGGTACAGGCAACATTGCTGCTGCCTGACCAGTCTCCGTGATTTCTTCCAGGAAGTGACTACACAATTGAAATGTCACACCCTACAATGTTGAATACTGTAGCTACGAAAAGGTATTGAAAAGTTTCATGCAATATGAAATCTCAGGAGCAAAATACTTCAGATGGTAGAAATCTGAAATAAAAACAAAAAATACTGGAAAGACAAAATCAGACATCACCTGTTGAGTTAGAAGCAGAATTAATGCTTCAGATAAGTGAGCTGTCTGAAGTAAGGTCATTGTTCTAAAATGATAGCTTGTTTTCCTCTCCATGATTGCTACCTGACCTGCTGAGCATTTACAGCACTTTCTGTGTTCTATATTGAACATAGAACATAGAACATAGAAAATTACAGCGCAGTACAGGCCCTTCGGCCCTCGATGTTGCGCCGACCTAAGCCTACCTAACCTACACTAGCCCAATAACCTCCATATGCTTGTCTAATGCCCGCTTAAATAACCATAAAGAGGGAGAGTCAACCACTGCTACTGGCAGGGCATTCCATGAACTCACAACCCACTGAGTAGAAAATCTACCCCTAACATCTGTCCTATACCTACCACCCCTTAATTTAAAGCTGTGTCCCCTAGTAACAGCTGACTTCATTAGCGGAAAAAAGTTCTCACTGTCAACCCTATCTAAACCCCTAATCATCTTGTACACCTCTATCAAATCTCCCCTAAACCTTCTTTTCTCCAATGAGAAAAGTCCCAAGTGCCTCAGCCTTTCCTCATACGATCTTCCTACCATGCCAGGCAACATCCTGGTAAACCTCCTCTGCACTCGTTCCAATGCCTCCACATCCTTCCTATAGTATGGCGACCAAAACTGCACACAATATTCCAGATGAGGCCGCACCAGAGTCTTATACAACTGCAACATGACCTCAGGGCTCCGGAACTCAATTCCTCTAACAATAAAGCCCAGTACACCATATGCCTTCTTCACAGCGCTATTTACCTGGGTGGCAACTTTCAAAGATCTGTGTACATGGACACCAAGATCCCTCTGCTCATCCACACTACCAAGTAGTCTACCATTAGCCCAGTAATCCATCTTCTTGTTACTCCTGCCAAAGTGAATGACTTCACACTTAGCTACATTGAATTCCATTTGCCACCTTACTGCCCAGCTCTGCAGCTTATCTATATCGCGCTGTAACCTGCCACATCCTTCTTCGCTGTCCACAACACCACCGACTTTCGTGTCATTCACAAACTTGCTCACCCAGCCTTCAAGCCCCTCCTCAAGGTCATTTATAAAAATGACAAACAGCAATGGTCCCAAAACAGATCCTTGTGGAACACCGCTAGTAACTGCGCTCCAAGATGAACCTATACCATCAACTACTACCCTCTGTCTCCTTCCAGCCAGCCAATTCCTAATCCAAACCTCTAATGCACCCTCAATGCCATACCTCCGTAGTTTTTGCATTAGCCTACCATGGGGTACCTTATCGAACGCCTTGCTAAAATCCATCTACTGCTTTACCCTCGTCCACTTCCTTGGTCACCTTCTCAAAGAATTCAATAAGGTTTGTGAGGCATGACCTGCCCTTCACAAAACCATGCTGACTATCCTTGATCACATTATTCCTATCCAGATGTTCATAAATCCTATCCCTTACAATTCTCTCTAAGACCTTGCCCACAACAGAAGTGAGACTCACTGGCCTATAGTTACTCGGGCTATCCCTGCTCCCCTTCTTGAACAAGGGGACCACATTTGCTATCCTCCAGTCTTCTGGCACTATTCCCGTAGACAACGACGACATAAAAATCAAGGCCAATGGCTCCGCTATCTCCTCCCTAGCTTCCCAGAGGATCCTAGGATAAATGCCATCAGGCCCAGGGGACTTATCTATTTTCATCCTTTCCAGAATTTCCAACACCGCTTCCCTACATACCTCAAAGCCGTCCATTCTAATTAATTGTGACTCAGTATTCACATCGGCAACAATGTCCTGTCCCTGAGTGAATACTGACGAAAAGTATTGACTTAGTGTCTCACCAATCTCCTCCGCCTCCACGCACAACTTCCCACTACTATCCTTGACTGGACCGATACCTACCCTAGTCATCCTTTTATTCCTGAAATATTGACTGATAAGTGGCAAGCAACATTCACAATGTGCAAGTGCCAGTCTCTCACGTGAGTGAATCCAAATATTTCTTCTTGACTAATGTTGCAGTTGCAGGACATTGGTTCGACCACTTTTCTGAATGGTCCCCATCAATATTTTGTGAGTCACCATTGAAGAGAAACTGAACAAGACCAGCCATATAAGTACAGTGACTATGAGTGTAGATCATGGAATCTGTGCATTCTGCAGTGAATAACTCACTTCCGAACTCCCTAATTGACATGGTCAGGAGTGTGATAGAATACTTTCCACTTGCCTGGTTGTAGCTTCAACAACATTCAGGAAACTCGAAAGCACCCAGGACAAAGCAACCCTATCAATTGGCATCCTATCTATCACTAGCAACATTTATTTCTTTCACCACTGACACATAGTGGCAGTAGCAAGCACCTATTTACAAGATGTAGTGAAATAACTCATCAATGCTCCTTTGACAGTACCTTCCAAGAAAGCACATACAGTGCTGGGACCACTACTTTTCGTAGGATATAAATGATTTGGATGTGAGCATATAAGGCATAGTTAGTACATTTGCAAATGACATCAAAATTGGAGGTATAGTGGACAGCAAAGAAGGGTACCTCAGATTACAACAGGATCTTGATCAGATAGGCTAGTGGGCTGAGGAGAGACAGGGGAGTTTAATTTAGATAAATGCAAGGTGCTGCATTTTGGGAAACCAAATCTTTGCAGGACTTATATACTTAATGGTAATGTCTTGGGCAGTGTTGTTCAACAAAGAGATCTTGGAGTGCGGTTTCATAGCTCCTTGAAAGTAGAGTCGCAGGTAGATAGGATAGTGAAGAAGGCGTTTGGTATGCTTTCATTTACTGGCCAGAGTATTGAGTACAGGAGTTGGGAGATCAGGTTGCAGTTGTACAGGACATTGGTTCGGCCACTTTTGGAATATTGCATGCAATTCTGGTCTCCCTCCTATCAGAAGGACGTTGTGAAACTTGAAAGGGTTCAGAAAAGATTTACAAGGATATTGCAAGGGTTGGAGGATTTGAGCTATAGGGAGAGATTGAATAGGATTGGGCTGTTTTCCCTGGAGTGTCTGAGGCTGAGGGATGAGCTTTTAGAGGTTTATAAAATCATGAGGGGCATGGATAGGATGAATCGACAAAGTCTTTTCCATGGGGTGGGGAGTCCAGAACTAGTGGGCGTAGGTTTAGGGTGTGGGGAAAAGATATAAAAGAGACCTAAAGGGCAACTTTTTCACACAGAGGTACGTGTATGGAATGAGCGGCCAGAGGAAGTGGTGGTGCTAGTACGATTACAACATTTAAAAGGCATCTGAATGGATGTATGAATAGAAAGGGTTTGGAGGGATATGGGCTGAGTGCTGGCAGGTGGGACTAGATTGGGTTAGGATATCCGGTCGGCATGGACGAGTTGGACCGAAGGGTCTGTTTCCGTGCTGTACGTCTCTATGACTGTAAGACATACAAGCAAACACCACAGCTGCAAATTGCCCCTTAAGTCACACAGCATCATGACATGGAAGCAAATTGCTGTTTCTTCATCAATGCTGAGTCAAAGTTCTGGACTTTCCTTCCTAACAGCATGATAGGTGTCCCTGCACCACTTGGTTTCTAACAGTTGAGAAAGCAGCTCACCACAACCCCCTCAAGGGTAATTAGGGATGAGCAATAAACACTAACCAATGTGGTCCAGATCCTAGGAAAGAACTAAATGAATGAAATAACAGGATGTGGCAAAATATTGAGTCCAATAATATTGGGCTCAGATTTCTCAGATGAGATGCTGTTCCTATTCCATTGTTGCAAGGTTTCTTTTGAAGCCAAGTCCAGTTTGTATCATCATGTGAACATAGGATCAGGGCCTGGAACAGAAATCGAAAACTGCTCCTGATCTATTCCTCAGCCCTTGACCTGAGCACAGTGGCTCCACTCCTGACCCAGACAGCATGGGACCTGAAAATTCAGGGTCTTGGTTATTGCGGCCTGATGTACCGCTTGGCCTGAGACCTTGGCTAACTTTGGTGAAAGACTCAACACGGTTTATGCCGACAATTCGTCATCAAAGGCATCTTCAGTGGGATCCACTGAAAGACACCAGAAGGAGTACTGCAGAATGTGATAGCATCTTCATTAGATTTCTGTCCATATCTCTTGTGCCAGCTTGTAATGATCAGAACTGACTCAATGATAAGGATTAATTTGCCAATGATGAGTATTTTATTTCTGCATTTAAGTGGGCTAGAATGTGTAGTTATGTTCCATAAAAGTTAATATCAGAATTCTATGTCTGTAATATTCTTGCAATTAAGTATGAAAATTTTGTGATCACATTAGATTTTCATGTTTCTGCTCTATACAGTGTCAAAATTTCATGTGAAATAATTTTGCTGATATTAAAAGAGAGAAATATTTAATGTAGACAACTAGATTAAGTAAAATCATTTTGAATGATTAAAATTAATTAGTCCAACTACATTACATGCTTTGGTTTTTAATAGAAATGATTTATTTACTTTTGCTGTGCAAATTCTTCATTTGCTGGTCAAGGCTTTCTGCCCCTTCCCTCAAATTCTGTGACTGTGTAATATCTTTGCTGGACAGGATTTCCAGTTGTGCTGAAATGTAAACCTGACTCAACCATGTTTTTGGCCCCAAGGTATTTAATAGTTATTTAATATTCTGAGGTAGGTTCACCAGACCTGAAACGTTAACTTTGATTTCTCTTCACAGATGCTGCCAAACCTACTGAGATTTTCCAGCAACTTCTGTTTTTGTTTAGGGTGTAGGTTTGCTCGCTGAGCTGTAGGTTTGATATCCAGATGTTTCATTACCTGTCTAGGTGACATCATCAGTGGTGACCTCCAAGTGAAGCGAAGCTGTTGTCTCCTGCTTTCTATTTATATCTTTCTCCTGGATGGGGTTCCTGGGGTTTGTGGTGATGTCATTTCCTGTTCGTTTTTTGAGGGGTTGATAGATGGCATCTAGATCTATGTGTTTGTTTATGGCGTTGTGGTTGGAGTGCCGGGCCTCTAGGAATTCTCTGGCATGTCTGTTTTGTTTTTGTGTTGTATTTAATGGCAAAGTGCTCAAGTTGTTTTCAAACAGTATTGCTGCCATGTCAACAAAGGTTTGCTGCAGAAGCCTCAGTGAGCCTGCCACAGTAGAGAAGATGTGGCTAGCACAGTGTCCATTCCTTAAAGACTCTTTATTGTAGGAGTTCTCTTTCAGTCAGTGAGTCTGTGCAAGGGCATGCTCCTCATTCATTCATTCCTGTCAATACTAGACGCCAGGGCTGAAAGGAGACTTCTTTATTTCAACAGTGTAAATGGCAAGAAAGGTAATCATTTGGCTTTAATATTTCCCCAATGAACCACTCTGTGAAAAGCAGCAGGGAGACTACAGCACATAGGTCCTCAAGTTGCTTTTCACGAATCCAGATTTAACTAAGGGCAGGTGGACAGAAGGCGAATAACAAATAACATCATCTCCAGCATTTTGCAGAAATGTCTTACTTTGTATTTAGCTTTATTTAAATATTTGAAATTCTGAAGTCTGACCACTGAGTTAGCAAACTACATTTTATGCTTAACACTGTGTTTATCAATGCTATATAATATTTTGTTTATATTAAAGGTACAGTTGTAAAGCATCTTACTTGCCATCAATTCAAAATAACAAATTTTCAGGGATAATCGTTTTGTTGTCAACAAAGGCACAATAGATGGCCTGTTATTAAAGAAATTATGTGAGTAGTGCATCTAGTTAGAAGATGCTGCCAGATCAACACTCTCCACAGATGCTGCCAGATCTGCTGAGTTTTCCAGCAATTCCTATTTTGATTTACAAATGGCAATTGAGCTGAATTATAATAGAGACATTCTGTATGATTTATTTTTTAGCATAATGACTCACAGGAAGACTGGAAACTTAAAGCTGTTCTGGAAGGGAAAGACTTCTTTGGCCCATCGATGATGTACATCCAGGCTTGTGAAACATCGATGTATCCATTAATGTTCAAGCCAAATTTTGAGTGTGTGACTATGGTAAGATACCTTTCTGCTTTTCAGTATTATATTGATGAATTCCTGATAGGTTGTGTAAAACAAAATTATTGTTGACAAGCCATTGCTCATTAGAAACCTGGTGCTTCATTTTTTTTTCAATGTTCTGTGTTTGAATTAATAATCTCATGTGGAATCACTGTGGGGGCTACTGTAGGTGATGAGAAGCAACCTATTCAGCAAAATATTTTAACTTTCATTGATAGTGTTCAAGGTTTAATTAACTGAAATAATGGTTTTGATTGACAACTGGGGAAGAAGTAACATTGGACACAGTTAATAATATAGATGAAGTTTAACAGAAAAACTTGACATATCTTCTAGTTATTTTACACTCATACAGCTGGAATCATATATTGGCAAGCAGATAAATTGATTTGATTCAAGAAGGAAAGTAAGAAAACAAAATCTGATTATTACAATATTCAGGCCTTTTTTTGTGATTTTTGGCACGACAGCTTTTGATAAAACAAAAAATGAGAAGACTGTGACGCCACTCCAATAATTCTCCTTATTAATATAATGGTGATCAGTTTCATGTTATGGGAAAATCAGGCCGAGGTGATGGCATGTTACATGCCAGGAAGAGTGAATGAGATTTTACAGGTTCCATGGTCTGCCGTAATTTAAATCAAATTGCTGGCCTGGCACCACAGACTCCATCCCCACTGAGCAGTTCCCAAGCTGAAGGGCATTACCATATGCATTTCCAACTCTGATTGGAACTTGAAGCAGGAGTCATGAGGCATTGGTCAAAACAAGTTGTAAACCATCCTGGCCTTGGTGGGATGAGAAATGAAAGACTTTATTTCACTGGTTTAACTCGAACAGTCTTTGTAAGTCTCCTGCTCAAGATGGATGGGAAGAAGCAACTGTGTTGGGGGAATGAGAGCAATACTGGGTAGCGGGAAACCTATTCCTGGGACAGTCTCAGAGATATGTAAATGAAGAGAGTAGGTGCAGGAGGCTTCATGGATGAAGGAAAGGGGAAGGGGTAGGTAGGAGCCAGGGAGCAAGGAAATGGAAATTTCCTTGTGAGACTGAGAAGCACCAAAACAGTAAGACCTCTTCCTGGTTTGCTTGGTGCGGAAGTCTGTGGTTTCATCACATAAAGCTCTAATTCAGAAAAAGAACATTCTGGCCTTGGTAACATCAACAAAATCAAATCTATCTTATTTGAGTAAAGATCCTGCAAATTCTGGCAAGTCTTTTGCTTATTCAGCAAATTAAAACAGGAATTGCAGAGGGACTGCAGACCTTTAGTGGTTAGATCCCATTCGTGATCTTAACTGTGCGTTACTCTCCCCTCCCACCCCCACTAGCTTATGTTGAGAACACAAGTCACCCCTCATAATGAAGACAAAACAACTCTAGAGGAAAGAGGTAGTTTTGAAGGATAAGGACCAAGGCAGAAGTAGAGGACTGTACTTAAATCCTACAGGGTTCATGACACACTTCTATTGGCATCATGGCACCACAGATGCTGGGCACTCCTGGCTCTAGTGATTGGAACCAGGTGGACCTTATTGACTATGAGGTTCTTGATTGGAGTTGTTAACCTGGACCAATCAGGAAAGCCTTGGCTGACCAATATAACTAGGAGAGTCCTTTGATGAGAAGGGCACTGCTTGTCACTGGCCGTTCGGGTGTTTCTTTTCTTCCTGGTGGTGGAAACTGAATAAAGATTTGTGCACCTTGTGTTTTTCACTACATGGGTGCTGGGGAAAAAATAAGCACTACCGCAGTTAGGCGGTAGTGTGGGGGTAATTTTAAAAAAAAAGAAAAAAGTGAAAAGAGAAGAAAAAAATAAACAACAGTGTCAGACACCCTGAAAAGAAAATAAAAGAAAAAAAATTTTAAAAATATATAACCAGGAGAGTCCTTTGCTTGTCACTGGCTACTTAGATGTTTCTCATCTTCCTGGTGGTGGAATGTCTATAAGGTTTTTTACACTCATTTCGACACTTGCACACACACGACATGGATGCTGGGGGTGGAATAAACACTCCTGCTGTTTGGCAGTATTGGAGGTGTTTATAGGGAAAAAAATATATATATATAATAGGAGAATCACTTGTTCATTGGCTGCACCAGATGTATTTTCTGTTGGTGGGAGGGAGGACAGGAGAACAGAGTATGATTTAAATGAAGAAAAACTTCAGAAAGCTGCAACACCAAGGAACTTGGGGCACTTGTACAGTAAACATAGAAGGCCAGCAAGCAGGTGCAGCAAGTAATCAGAAAGGCTTATGGAATGCTGGCCTTTATTTCAAAAGGGGTTGGGGTATATGAGTAGGGAAGTCTTACTGCAACTGAACAAGGTGCTGGTGAGACCACACCTGGAGTACTGTGAGCAGTTTTTGTCTCCTTATTTAAGGAAAGCTATTATTTCATTGGAGTCAGTTCAGAGAAAGTTCATAAGGATGATCCCCAGTCTGGAGGGGTTGCTTTATGAGTGAAGGTTAATCAGGTTGGGACTCTAATCACTGAAATTTAGATGAATGAGAGGTGATCTCATTGAAAGATATTGGATTCTTAAGGGGCATGACAGCATAAATGCTGACAGGATGTTTCCCCCCATGAACAGACTCTAGGACCAGAAGGCACAGACTCAGAATAAAGGAGCACCAATTTAAGACTGAGATAAGAAGGAACAGGAGCTTTGGGAGCAGAGTCCTTGTGTATGTTTAAGGCTAAGATAGGTAGATGCTCGATCAGCGGGGGATTCACAGGTTATGTGTAATGGGCACGAAAGTGGAAGTGAGGAATGTCAGATCAGCCATAACCCCTTGAAAGGTAGAACAACCTTGAGGGACTGAATAGCCTACTCCTGTTCCTATTTCTCTGGGTCTTATGGTCCTAAATCCATTTACAACCCCCTCTATCCCTCGCCCCGATTTATTCCAGTAGACATGCCGGTGAAGAATTTTCAGTTTAACAGATTCACGCTTAAGTGACCTAGTTCCAATTGTAGTTTTAACTAAAATGTTCATTATTTCACAGCAGCATACTTAACTCTTAACTACCCTGCTGAAAATATCTTAGCAAGCTACTTGAGTTGTAAAGAAGGCAGGTCACCGCTGCATTCTCAAGGGCAATTTAGGATGGGCCATAAATCTTGGATTAGCCAGTAAACTCCTCATCCTATGAACTAATAAATAAAAGATTATGTCCTTTGTTTCTGGATTTTGCACAAGAAAAAAAGCCTCTGAATCATTGATGCAATGGTGCTACAATACAGATTAAAATTTGTTGTTACTGCTTCAATGGCAATGTCAGTACAATATGTATGAGTTGACTTCTTACACTTAGATTCCAAAGTAATTCACAGTCAATTAGTTACTTGTAATTTGTAGTCACTGATGCTTGATAAGCAAACTTGGCAGAAAGTTTTGCTTTGAAAAATGTGTTGCTGGAAAAGCGCAGCAGGTCAGGCAGCATCCAAGGAGCAGGAGAATCAACATTTCGGGCATAAGCCCTTCTTCAGGAATCAGAGGTTTTGCATTGTCCACAGCAATGAGAATGGCATTCTGTTTCAGATAATGAATGCAAGATGTTTATTGAACAGAAAAATTATGTTCAAGATTGAACCTGAGATCATAATGATATGCATAGATCAGCTTGTTTCTGTCTAGACCCCTGGATCTGATAAGTTAAATATAGTGTTTGGGACTGTCTGATTATTGACCTACAGTACACGCTTGAGTCTAAAAAGTTACAATGTCAAAGCAAAGCATATTAACTCTGTCAAACACTATCCATTTTGTACTACCAAGCGGCATTCATTAAATATTCCCAAATTGCTCTAATACCTAAATTTTCATAGGAAAGGAGAGGATCTCTGGCTTAACAACAATACCGTTGGAGCCCTGCTTCCAGAACTCCAGCCTGAATCCAGCACCCAAAACTTTCGTTGGCAAATAATCGGGTGGACCCATGGTTCAAGGAAGTAGCTGCAATTTTTTCAGACTTAGGTGTGCATTGTATGGACATTATACTTTTCAAGAGGAGATCTAAACTTATTGAAGCTCTTTAGAAAGGCAGAGATCCCTTTGGAGGGTAACATACTGTTTTGGATAGGTCCAGGAATATCTCTGGAAGAACTGAAGTCCCACTTGTGGGTGTTAGAAGTAGAGACAAATGTGTGGAGCAAGTAAATGAACTCATTGGAACAATCAGATATTTGAATCACTGGTCTTTAAATTAAAAAAGTCTGATTGACTCTTGCAATTTCATTTTGTTGACCTAAACCTAAAGATTATCATTGGATTTGTATTATATGACTAATTTCATAAACTATCGCTATCACAACAGGATGTTTATCATTTCACAGTTTGATTAACAGCCCTAAGTTGTTGTAACATCTTGGAAATAGGGCTATGCATATAAATGCTTCTTTTTAATAAGGGGTTAAGTAAAGAACTTAAATGGTGTGAACTGTTTTGTCTCTAATCAATGAGATTGTTGAATAGTGGTCACCAATAGACACTTAAAAGTTGAAATTTACCATTTTTTGATAAAGTCCTTTTGTTAATGAGACTCATATCAGGCAATTCATCAAGGCCAATGCCAACTTCTCTCATGCAATCAAAATGATTTCCAGCTCCTAAATTATGCAACCAATTTCTGTGGTGGCTGGCTCATAGAATTGGAATTGTGTTGCAGGAGTTGTGCAAATGCTCACCACTGTCAGGACTTTGAAGCGTTCACACTCCCTGTGCCATATTTAGACCCTAGTCCCATAGCAACTTAATGCACTGCAAGTGAGGCACTGGCTCCACACTGTAATCCTGTATTCTTCTCATGAAAAACATTGTCCAAAAGGGCATGTCAGCTCCTCTGTTTGCCGAATGGTGACGTGGGTCATTGTGATTGCCAAGGTGTCAGAGACCACAATTTTTCCCTTTTGTACACTGTAAGTAAGTTATTCTACTATATTATATAGCTAAATCACCCAGGGAACACACACTTGGAAAATTAATTGGTGCATAGTTTTATATATAGAAGACATATGTTGCTTTTTGAAGGAGTGAAATTATTACTTTGAGACAGAGTAGCACTAGGGGTTCTGAGTTAAGGTAAAACTGCCTAATGATAGCTCTCCAGTCGAATTGCATTTTGTTACAAATCTGAAAGTGAAGAGCAGGCATAGATCTGCAGAATCAGTGAATCGAAAACATCCCTTTCTCCCCCTCACCATGGAAAGATGAATAAACCAAGAAAACTTAAAAGAAAGAATTCTAACAAGAATAGGCATGGGTGCACCGGATCAAAGTGAAAAATAATGATCACTTACCAGAAAACAGCTTGTCATTATTGCGAAAACGAAAAGGAATTGTGACAGACAATTTAACTCACCCTTGATATCTGGACTTTAGATCTTGGGAATTTCTTTTCATCTATATTTTTTTCACCCATAATATCTGTGCTAAACTGTTTGCCTTTTGTGTGTCTTAATCTTGAATGAGTGTCTGTGTATTTTGGTTGTAAAGGTTTACAGTTATGTTAAATTCGAGAGTAAAGGATCAGAAATCATTTGTTTTCTGTCATTTGTTAAAGGTATGTGTGTTACAATGAATTGACTGATAATGCAAGTTTTGAGAAGATTTGTAGCTCAGATTGAGGTTCTGGGTGTAGGTTTGCTCGCTGAGCTGGAAGGTTCATTTCCAGATGTTTCGTTACCTAGTAGGGTACATCCATAGATTAATAAAACCTGGTGTGAATTGCTTTTGTCCTGAAAAGCAGTCAGCCAGGCAAGTTAGTTATTTTGTTGATCTCATTGGGATTTAATGCATTTTGTGATGGCACGTGGAGCAGTGAGGCACTCTTCCCAGTTAACTCATGACAACGATCAAGTGAAATGCCCAGCAGTGACAATAAGAAATTCAATGTTTTTTTGTGCTCTATAAGGTTAAATACCACCATTTTCTCTCTACTGCCATACACTTACAGGGCCACCACTACTGACTTTGACACTGCAGACATCGTTTAGCCAGGCTTATGGACTGCAACAGCAGCTCTCACTATTGCATGCAGGATGTCTATTCAATACCTCTCACCCATCTCACCCTCCTGAATATCACGAACCCTTACTGCCCTCTGTACCTTCTAATCATTGGCTGGGGGCATCTCAACATCTTTCCTGCCCTTGCATCACCTCTAATGCCTCTCCCATCGACCTCTATCCGACTCAATCGCTCGCTTTCTGTCTTGGCAAGAATATCTCTCATTACCAGGAAGAAGCCTCTCAACCAAAAGAGGATGCAGTGGCAAGAATTTTACCTGCACCCTCCAGCAGCTCAGAGACTTTCACCTCAGTGTGTTCTCTGTCTGGATTAGATGTGGTAGCACAGTCTGGTGAGCACATCATGTAACGTCCCTGCAGCCAGTTGATGAAGATACACCCTGCCAGCTGACATTCTGAGAGCTGCTGAAGACTAGGCACCTGCTCAGCCCCAGGCCTAGGATGATCCCATGGTCTCGGTTCTGAATGATTTCATGAAACAACACAGAGACTCAGGAACAGCAGGCAGCTTTGTCAGAGACAGTGGTGAAACTGGATCAGAGGATAGAGGAGACCACTGATATTACCAGTTCTGAGCTGGATGCAGCAAGCGTAGCTGGCTGCTTTCATGGGCAGATTAGCTTCTACTATGATCACTCAGGTCCAGCATTTCTATCTCTGCCAGATATGTATACAGATTCACATTCCATCAATATAACCATGAGCACTCAGTGTCAATGGCAAAGTCAGAGGGGGAAAAGAGACCTTGACCTCACTTCAGCTGGCCCTTCCACCAATTGACAGGCAGGCACCCAGAGGGAGGGGGAGCCACCAACAGCATCCCCTGAAGCTTCAGCTCTGGACACTGTAAAGGTGCCCGACTCTGCCACTTCCATCCTACTTATAATCCAAAAGCCTGCAGAAGTCTGACTTGAGGAAGATGAGTTTGTGCGGGTTTCCCCACTCCTAGACAAGCCAGGTCTTTCAGGCCAACTACAGAGAAGTCTACCTCTAACGTAGCTGCAGACATCAGGACTGCATGTAGATGTAACTGGAGAGAAAGGAAGGATTAAATCTCTAAATGGCATTTAGAGAGCAAGGTTGACATTTCACTGCAAATAATCTTGCAATTCTATAAATATATATTCACTTACATGATTTAAATATCTGATCTAGTCTCTTTGTGCCTTTCAACCATGTCACACCCTTTCTGTAATGCAAGCATTTTCTTGGTTTCAATGAGGTCACTGGAAAAGTGCAGCAGGTCAGGCAGCATCCAAGGAACAGGAGAATCGACGTTTCGGGCATCAGCCCTTCTTCAGGAATGGTGAAGCCCGAAACGTCGATTCTCCTGTTCCTTCGATGCTGCCTGACCTGCTGCGCTTTTCCAGCAACACATTTTCAGCTCTGATCTCCAGCATCTGCAGTCCTGACTTTCTCTTCAATGAGGTCACCTCTCATTATTCAAAGCTCGAGAGAGAGAGTACACATCCATTTACTGAAACCCTTTCACATGATTGTCCTGCCATCCAGGAACAAGCCTAGTGAACTATCATTGTATTCCCCTCCATGGAAATAACATACTTTCTCAGACAAGGAGACCAAAACTGCGCACAATACACCTGGTGCAGTCTAAATAAGCTCTTGCACAATTTAAGTAAGGCTTCCCTACTCCTGCAATAAAGGCTAACATTCCATTAGTCTTCCTAATAACTTGCTGCACCTGCATGTTGGCCTTCATTGACTTTTCGACAGGGATACCTTGATTCCATTGCACATCTACACTTCCTAGACTCTTACCTTTTAGAAATACTCTGTACATCTGTTTTTCCTCCAGAAAATGAACAACCTCCCATTTTTCAATGTTATATTCCATCAGCCATATTATTGCTCATTCACTAAATCTGTCCAAATCCTCCTGACTGCACTTTGTATCTTCCTCACAACCCGTTTCCACTGAGATTTGAATCATTGACAAATTTGGCAATATTACATTTGGTCCTCAAATCCAAATTCACTGATATATATTGTGAATAGCTGGGGTACAGGGCTGATCCTAGCAGTATCCCACACATCCTGTCAATGCCTACTCTCTTGGTCAATCTTTCATCCATACCAATAGAATACCTCTTATCCTCTGTGCTTTTATTTTATTAACCAATGTTATGTGGGACATTATCAAAAACCTTCTGAAAACCAAAGTATACTACTGCACTGCACAACACCACGTTTGCTGACTGAAGTCTTAAAAATGCAGTTAGCTTTTGTTAGCAGGGCAATTGAGTTTAACAGCCATGAAGTTATACTGCAGCTCTATAGTGCCCTGGTTAGACCACACTTGGAATATTGTGGTCAGTTCTGGTCACTTCTTTATAGGAAGGATGCAGAGGAGATTTACCAGGATGCTGCCTGGCCTGGAGGGAATGTTTTATGAAGGGAACTAAGGCTTATCTCATTGGAGCGAAGAAGGGCGAGAGGCGAGGTGTACAAGATGATGAAAGGCATAAAAAGAGTGAATAATCAGAAACTTTTTCCCAGGGCAGAAATGGCTATCATGAGGGGCCATAATTTTAAGGTGGTTGGAGGAAGGTTTCGGGGAGACGTGAAAGGTCGTTTTTTTTTTACACAGATAGTGGTGGGTGCATGGAATGCATTGCCAGCGGTGGTAGTAGAGTCAGATACATTAGGGACATTTAAGTGACTCTTGGATCAGCACAATGATGATAGTTAAATGAAGGTATGTGCGTTAGTTTGATCTTATTGGAGCATAAAAGGTTGGCACATCGAGAGCCATAAGGCCTGTATTATGCTGTACTGTTCTATGTTCTATTAATCCTTCTTTCTGAGCTGAGTCTGTGCCATTTTGAATATCAATGGTAAGGATAAACCATTCAACAGTCTTACATATCAAGGTGTAAATTATTGCAAGATAATAATAGTTATGATTAACATGCATACATGAATAAGTTAACATAATTGCAACTATCAGGAGCCAGAGATGACACACTGCTTCCATTGTGACCTTGTGCAAAGCAGTTCAATTCTCCACATAAAGACTGTGTTACATCATCATGTTGGGTGGAGCTAATGCCCCTTCAACATTTATTCTTTTAGAAGAATTCCTTCAGACAACAATGTCAAATTTCAAACAAATTAAAAGTGTTTCGAAGGCTTGTATCCAGGAAATGATTTTTCATCACAGTTTGATGAACACACTGAATAAATCTCCTTACAGGCAAGAGACAGCAAAACCCTCAGAATCACTTAAGAAACAGTTGGACATGGTTATGAGGCAGGTGTTGGTTGCTTCTGGCTGGATTAGGAAATATGGGCGAAAATTGTCCTATTGGAAAAGTCAGAGCTAATCTATAATTAAGTCTTTATATTTTATTATTCTTGGCACACCAACTGTTCATTACAAATTGTATTGATACCCTTTGTATTAATTGCATAAAATGGTAATGAATCGACTGCTGAATTCCCTGAATAAAAGTTTTATAAATATTGTCTAAGCACTTCCAATTAGATAAAGAAGTAATCGGCATCTCCCAGAATATCTATCTGCTGACAGGTCCTTAAATGACTGACAAAGAATGGCTGCTTGACAGTAAAACAACCTCTACTATGTTTAACGTTTACATTTTTCCTAAACTCTCTCCTTATTCAAAGGGTAAACTTGTCCTGATGAATGAAACAGATGGCACTGAACGTACCATCAACCTCAAAGGGATTGGCAAAAAGCCTGTGGCTGTGGATCACGTCATGATAGACTGCCAAGTAAGACAGATTACAAGGCAGGTCCTAATGGTTCCTAATTATACTCAAACCAGGTTAACGTGTAAGGTAAGAGAGTTCAGATTTTACAACATTAGCTTGATTTCCTTGCCAAAATAATTTAATATAAATTATACCATACTACAATACTTATTTCATTCACACCAATTTGAAAATCAAATACTGAAACAATTTTTGAAACTTTTCAATCCACCAGCTGCCCCTCCCTCCCCCAGCCCCCCACCTCAGTCTAAGTAAAATAGGTTCATTCTCCATTTTCCAATCCACCAATCCAGTATCACTGGTTTTGTTGATGTATACAGCTTGAGGTTTTCTCATGCAGTCTCAATTAATAATTGCAATTCCAATTTTGGATCCAATGGAATTTTAACCATTTCCTTGAGTGGTGCTGAATATGGCTGCCCTGTCAGGTGAATTTGTTGGGAATATGTGATTTTATCTTTTCATCAGTATACCTTTTAACTGACACGGTATGCCAGTATACTTTTAAAAGCTAAGTTCTTGGCCTAATCTTTGTATCATAGCATTTTGGCCGAAGTGTATAATGATTGCTTACTCCATCCTAACCCCGACCCCTTGAAGCAGGATATGCTTTTGAATACATTCAACTGATTCATAATCTATTAACTTTATATTAGCCCAGACAATGCATGCGATATGAATGTAATGTATGTACATATTATAGCTATAACATGTTTGATTCATTCATACTACCCTAGTTTTTTATCTGATGTGTGTTAACATTAGCACTGTTGCATCGAGTAAATTACTGTTTGTGAAAAAACCCACACAATGATTAGCAGCAGTTGCCATTAAAAAACAACGCACCAAGATTTTGGAGGCAAAAGTTTGGAAAATGAATTGGCCAACTGAACAACAGAATTCGGACAATGAACAACATCAGTTTCCAGATGCAGTTAACCATACAGATTTGTTGATGGGACATTGATTAGCGCAAAGATAGAGCTAATTTCTTTTTGATTCAAATGTATATTTTTTCATAATACAAGCAATTTCTTAAGAGTGCCTTATCTTAAAAATAACGTTGTGTAAAGTCATACATATAAACAAAGACAGTGCAATAACTAAAGTCCTCACTCCATACAGCGAGCATTGAATTTCTCTCACGCCCTCTTTAAAAAGGCCAAGCGGCTGCTGATAAGACACTAAAAATACAGTTTTCTACATTAAGCAGGCTAACTTGAATCCAGACTTCATTCCGTTCATTCTCCAACCCAGCATAAAAACACAGGGAGCCCCATGTATGTCATCGCTCCCTATTTTGCATTAATACAACTGATAAAAATCTAAAGACCTGTAATCTTAAACTACAACATGTAGTTCTTAAAACAGCAGTTTTAAAGGAACTAAGGGTATTTAGGAAGCAGCGACATGGAAAAATAGTGGATAACAAAAGCAAAAATGAAAATAAAGAGAAGCAAAACATGTAAAAGAAGTAAAAGTATTCTGCACCATTTCAAAAAACAAAGACTTAAAGATCTAGTCAGCAAACAACTATCAATGTTCACTTTGCCCAAGTTTTCTCTCTCTCTGGGATCCATCTCCATCTATTGAGTCACACCTTCTCTGTCACAGCATAAATCCCATCATCACCATGAGTGCCACGTTTTCTGACCTACTTCTAGTTCTGATGAATATCCATTGGACTCGTAATGATAATTCTTCACAGATGCTGCCAGACCTGCCGAGTTTCTCCAGTAATTTCTGTTTTACTTGTTTCAGATCTCCAGCATCTGTTATTTTTGTTTTACTTAACCTACATGAAATGTTGTAACTTGTTTTGTTAAAGTATAAAACCAAACATTTATATTTCTAGGTTGTATCAGACTTAGTAATAGTGAGTGGCGAACCATACATTACCTTAAAAGCTGGGCAGACTGCTCCATATTTACTTAATATTTTACCTTGGAAACGAGGCAAGTTTACAGGTAAGAACACCAATTAAATAAATGGGTAAGTTTGAAATATTTAATTGATTTCAATTTAGCAAACAAATAATGTGCGAATATAACACTTTTGAACTTGAAAACAACTTTGACAAAGTATAAAGTGAGAAAATTATGAAGATGAAAATCAATGTTTTACAGGTAAATTGGGACTTTTGATACTGGGCAGAAAACAGGTTATTACTCAGATTGAAAATATGTAGGTATGGCAGGCAGCATGGATTTTCTTGAGATCTCTCATTTTCCATTCACATAAAGGAATTGGACATTTGATTTCCTGGACTGACTTGTGCAGACACTGACTTGTGGAAACACTGACACTCTCCCTAACTTTCTGAGTCTTTTAGTACCTTCTTTAATGATACTGTATAAAACTATTAGCCTCTCCTGAACATAGTGGGCCTTTGAAATTGGTGATCTGATAGTCTCAGTCCTGATCTTTTATGTCCATATATAAAGTTGTGATTCTAAGACTGATCTCTGGGAGACACCACTGTATACTTCCTTTTGTCCCTAATTGTTTCCCATCATGCTTCTTTCTATCTGTTAACTACTTTTGTTGCCATGCTGCCAGTGTCCCTTTATGCCTATAGTTTTGTTAATATATCTAATATGCTTTATCAAACACCTTTTGAAAGCCATATTCACAACATCAATCTTCTCCACTACATCAGCAAAGAATTGAAATCAAGTTAGTCAAATTGCATTTAACACATCTGTGAGAACTGTCATTTATTATACCCTATTTGGAGAAGGTCTTACAGATGATAGCATTCCCATGTATCCCCTTGTCCTTCGACAAGATAGTAATCGTAGGTTTGGAGTATGCTGTCCAAGGGCTACATGAATTTCTGCAGTGCACATTGTAGATGGTGCATCCTGCTGCAACTGAGCGTTAGTGTAGTGCCTATCAAGCAGGCTGCTTTGAACTTGATAGGGTCAATCTTCTTGAGTGGTGTTGGAGCTGCAGGAGTGGGAAGTATTCAATCACACTCCAGACTTGTGTCTTGTAGATTGTGTACAGGTTTTAGGGAGTCAGGAGGTAAGTTACTCACGGCAAAATTCTTAACCTCTGATCTACTCTTGTAACCACAATACCTATATGAAGAGTACAAGTCATTTTGGGGGAGAAAAAGAAACAAATAAAAATATATAGCTAGGAGATGCAGAATCACTAAATAAAAAGAAGAAAAAGCATAAGCAGGAGATTTGGAATCTTTTCAGTTCAGGGGACTGATTCCAAGTTGGCTGGCTACAGTAAATATGCACTAGTAAATAAAGGATGATCTGGTGACATTTTACTGGAATCTGTGCAGTTATTTCAGGGCTAAAAGTTACATCCTGTTTTGTTGGGGATGGTCATTGGTCATTGCCTGGCACTAGTCACTTGTCACCTGAAACCTGGATATTGTGCAGATTTTACTGAATTTGGACATAGACTGCTTCAGTATCTGAGGAGTCATGAATGATGCTAAATATTGTGCAGTCATCAGCAAACATCCAAGCTTTTAATCTTATGATGGTGGGAAGGCAGTTGATTAATCAGCTGAAGTGACTGGGTGTAGGTCACTCACATGAAGAACTCCTGCAGAGATTTCTTGGGATTGACCTCCTACAACCATGCCCATCTTCCTTTGTGACAGGTCTGACTCCAACCAGTGGAACATTTTTCTCCTGATTCCCATTATATATTTCGCTAGGGCACCTTGATGCAACAATTAGCTAAATATGGGCTTGATGACAAGGGTCATCACTCTCATTGCTTCTCACATCCTCATATCTCATACCTCCTGATTTACAATGACATTGGCAGTGCATCTTTCCTCAGTGAAGACAGATGCAAAGTACTCTTTCAATGCTTCAGCCAAGCCCTCGACCACTTCCAAACAGTTATTTTCTTTTTGGTGCATGATTGTTCTCAGGAAGAATGCCATTTATAAACAGCTCAGGCATTTACATATCTCCTACTGTTTTTCTTTCACTTTCCTTTTTCTGATGTTGAATCAATGAACCACTGATGTTCAGACACCTGCCACCTTCTGGGTGAAAATGTTTTTCATGTCCCTTCAACCAATCACTTTAAATTTATGCCCACTGGTAATTGATCTTTCCATTAAGTAAGCAGTCTGCAACGTCCCCTTGATCCAAGGCTCCTATTATTTTGAATACCTGAATTATGTTACACTATGCCTTTTCTATTTTAAGGAAAACAACCCGAGCCAATCCAATATTTCTTCAGAGCTGCAACTTTCAAGTTGTGAAAACACACTCCAAATCATATCTGTACTCTATCGAGAACAATTATGTCCCGACTGTACTGTGGAGACCAAGACTGTACATCTGAAGTTCCATCTATGGTGAACCAGTGTCTCGTTTCTGTATTACATCCCTGATTTTGTATTCACTATCTCAATGATAAAGGAAACATCCTATATGCCATTTTTACCACCTTACTTAACTGTCCTGCCACCTTCAGGGATCTGTGGAGATATACTCCAAGTTCTCTCACTTCACAAAATCACAACAGTGTGGAAGCAGGCGATTCAGCCCATTGAGTCCACACCAACCCTCTGTAGAGCATCCTACCCATATATACACCCCAGCCTATCCCTGTAACCCTGCATTTCCTATGACTGGAGTCATAGAGATGTACAGCATGGAAAGAGACCCTTCAGGCTAACTCATCCATGCCGACCAGATATCCCAACCCAATCTAGTCCCACAATCTAGCACCCGGCCCATATCCCTCCAAACCCTTCCTATTCAAATACCCATCCAGGTGTCTTTTAAATGTTGCAATTATACCAGCCTCCACCGCTTCCTCTGGCAGCCCATTCCACACATGCACCACCCTTTGTGTGAAAAAGATGCCCTCTAGTCTGGACTCTCCCCAGGGAAAAGACCTTATCTATTTACCTGATCCATACTCCTCATGATTTTATAAACCTCTATAAGGTCACCCCTCAGACTCTGACGCTCCAGGGAAAACTGCCCCAGCCTATTCAACCTATCCCTATAGCTCAAATCCTTGTAAATCTTTTCTGAACACTTCCAAGTTTCACACATCTTTCCAATAGGAAGGAGACCAGAATTGCATGCAATTTTCCAACAGTGGCCTAACCAATGTCCTTTACAGCCGCAACCTGACCTCCCAGCTCCTGTACTCAATACTCTGACCAATAAAGGAAAGCATACCAAACACCTTCTTCCCTATCCTATCAATCTGCGACTCCACTTTCAAGGAGCTATGAACCTGCACTCCAAGGCCTCTTTGTTCAGCAACACTCTCTAGGACCTTACGATTAAGTGTATAAGTTCTGCTAAGATTTGCTTTCCCAAAATGCAGCACCTCGCATTTATCTAAATTAAACTCCATCTACCGCTCCTTAGCCCATTAGCTCATCTGATCAAGATCCTGTTGTAATCTGAGGTAACCTTCTTTGCTGTCAACTACACTTCCATTTTTGGTGTCATCAGGAAACTCACTAACTATACCTCTTATGCTCACACCCAAATCATTTACATAAATGACATAAAGTAGTGGACCCAGCACTGATCCTTGTGGCACTCCACTGGTCCCAGGCCTCGAACCTGAAAAACAACCCTCTCACCACCGCCCTCTGTCTTCTACCTTTGAGCCAGTTCTGTATCCAATTGGCTAGTTCTCCCTGTTTTCCGTGAGATCCAACCTTGCTAACCAATCTCCCATAGGGAACCTTGTCGAACATCTTACTGAAGTCCATGTAGATCACATCTACCACTGTGTCCTCATCAATCCTCTGTTACATCTTACTCAATCAAGTTTGTGAGATATGATTTCCCACGCACAAAGCCATGCTGACTATCCTTAATCGGTCCTTGCCTTTCCAAATACATGTACATCCTGTCCCTCAGGATTCCCTCCAACAACTTGCCCACCACTGACGTCAGGCTCACTGGTCTATAGTTCCCTGGCTTGTCCTTACCACCTTTCTGAAATAGTGGCACCACATTAGCCAACCTTCTGGCACCTCACCTGTGACTATCAATGACACAAATATCTCAGCAAGAGGCCCAGCAATCATGTTCCTAGCTTCTCACAGAGTTCTTGGGTACACCTGATCAGGTCCTGGGGATTTATTCACCTTTATGCGTTTCAAGACATCCAGCACTTCATCCTCTGTAACATGGACATTTTTCAAGATGTCATCATCTATTTCCCTACATTCTATATCATCCATGTCCTTCTCTACAGGAAACACTGATGCAAAATACTCACTTTGTGTCTCCCCCATCTCTCATGGCTCCACGCAAAGGCCACCTTGCGGATCTTTGAGGGGCCCTATTCGCTCCCTAGTTACCTTTTTCTTCTTAATGTATATGTAAAAATCCTTTGGATTCTCCTTAGCTCTGTTTGCCAAAACTATCTCATGTCTCCTTTTTGCCCTCCTGATTTCCCTCTTACTCCTATTGCCTTTATAGTTTTCTAAGGATTCACTCAATCTATCCTGTCGATACCTGACATATGCTTCCTTCTTTTTCTTAATCAAACCCTCAATTTCTTTAGTCATCCAGCATTCCCTATACCTACCAGCTTTTCCTTTCAACTTAACAGGAATATACTTTCTCTGGATTCTCATTATCTCATTTCTGAAGGCTTCCCATTTTCCAGCCATCCCTTTACCTGCAAACATCTGCCCTCAATCAGCTTTTGAAAGTTCTTGTCTAATAATGTCAAAATTGGCCTTTCTCCAATTTAGAACTTCAACTTTTAGATCTGGTCTATCTTTTTCCATCATTATTTTAAATCTAATAGAATTATGGTCGTTGGCCCCAAAGTGCTCCCCCACTGACACCTTAGTCACCTGCCCTGCTTATTTCCCAAGATTAGGTCAGGTTCGGCACCTTCTGTAGCAAGTTAAAATCCCCTATCATAACCACCCTATTATTCTGACAAATAACTGAGATCTCCTTACAAATTTTTTTCTCAATTTCTTTCTGACTATAATGCAATTCCAATAAGGTGATCATCCCTTTCTTGTTTCTCAGTTCCACCCAAATAACTTCCCTGGATGTATTTTTGGGACTATCCTCCCTCAGGACAGCTGTAATGCTATCCCTTATAAAAAACGCCACTCCCCCTCCTCTCTTTCCTTCCTTTCTGTAGCATTTGTATCCTGGAGCATTAAGCTGCCAGTCCTGTCCATCCCTGAACCATGTTTCTGTAATTGCTATGATATCCCAGTCCCATGTTTCTAGCCATGCCCAGGATTCATCTACCTTTCCTGTTCGGCCCCTTGCATTGAAATAAATGCAGTTTAATTTTTCTGTCCTACCTTGTTCTCTGCTTTGTCCCTGCCTGCACTGATTGTTTGGCTCGCTTCTTTTCTCAATTGTACCAAAGGCCATTCAGCCCACTGAGTCTACACCAACCCTCTGAAGATCATCCCACACAGATCCACACCCCTAGCTTATCCCTGTAACCCTGCATTTCCCATGATTGATCACCAAGACTACACATCTCTGGACACTGCGGACAATTTACTTCTGTGGTTCAATGGTTCAACATCAGAAAAAGGAAAGTGAAAGAAAAATAGTAGGAGATATGTAAATGCCTGAGCTGTTAATAAATAGCATGTTTCCTGAGATCAGTCATGGATCAAAAAGAACATAACCATTTTCATGGAGGTCAAGGGCTTGGGTGAAGTAATGAAAAAGTTCTTTGCATCTGTCTTCACTAATGTACTACTGACTTTGTCTCAAGCAGTTGTGCCCAGTTCACTTTTACTAGATTGCCCCTAAGCCTTGTAGGATTTAGCTACCTCAACTTAAAAGTTTTACTAGTGTTCTTTCTTTGTCACTTTCCATAATGATGCTAAATCTAACCCAGTTAAGTGAGATACATCTTTTGGGCACAAAGGATTGTTGTACAATTGTAGGCTTGCTGAACACTGTATTGCTCGTGATTAATAGGTGAATATATTTTAATTTTCATTCTCTAGATACTGTAGGCTGCATTTTCAGCTTGGAACTGGGAATCAGGAATTGGTAGATATTCTGACAGCATGATTCCACCTCCTTATCAATGATGTCCATTCACAGTATTTTTCATGGTTTAGAGTCAGAGATTTGTTGGAATCAACCCTGCTATGTCCAACCAGTAAGCCTGAAGCAAAGACAGTGATGGGCTAATGCTGGTGTGGCAAGTTTATAATGTGCAGTTCCATATTCTGAATATAAGTTGGCTCTTCAGGATGAGTATAAAGCCCCAGAACGTGCATGATCTAATCCTTGACCGCGTTCTCACTGCTAGCCCCTCCCCTCATCACCATTTCCCATGTCTTCCTAAGCAGCCATATCACCCATGCCTCCTCAAGGTCCCACAATCTCCACACCACACCCTTCGTACCTTCCCAACCCATTCACTGAATAGCCACTATATACAGAGCTCATAAGCCCAATAATAGCATTGTGAAATATTTCAGAAACTTAAAAATCTGTCAAAATGAAAAGACTTGAAAATTGACTTAAAAGAATGCATAATCCTCACACATCTATCAAAATAAACAAGCACTAGTTCAATATTGACTGGAAAAAAACAGAACTCTAATAATAGGTCACAAATCTGTCAAAATAGCCAAGGTCACTTTCCTTTCAACAGTTCTGTCAACAGTCCATGCTGACTGCAATCCGATTAGTGGTTTGATACTCACTCAGGCATTCATAATGAGATTCCATTGAACAACTATGTCAATAATAGTTCCTGAGCTGAATTAATTGAAACTTTTAATGAGATCCAGAATCTAAGCCACCCACCAGTGCTCTGAAACAGTTAAACAGATGGTTGGGTTGAATCTCAATGATAGTGTACTTGAATTTCCAAAAAGCCTTTGATAAAGTGCCACATTGTAATGGGAATTAATTCAAATTTTGGAAAACATGGTTACTGCAAGTGTAAGATGGCACCTTACGAACTAGTACTGTAAGGCACGTCTTAGAAGCTTAAATCTTGAACGCACTAAGGGTCCACATCAGAAATGTCTGGAGGGGAACCTTGTGCACCCTGAATGGTGTATCAGCCTTGAGCAGACGAGAATATAAACATACTCTTGGAGATAGGTTAAGAGAAAACCTTACTTTGAACGATTCCCAATTCTTGTATAAAAATAAAATATAAACAATATATATTTATTTGGTTGAGATGAAAATAAATGTTTATGATTTTCTGTATGTATCAGACAGCGTGAGACAGAGCTGGGCAGATTATTGGACTGAATTCTGTTCAGCCTGTCTAATACAGACTATCTCTCTGAAGTTTTTTGAATGAACACAAAGTTAAAGAGCTTTCTTGAGTCCTCTTGTGGTTTGTGCGGGAAATTAACACAGAAGTCTAAGAAAAGATAATGATCTTTAGAGTTAGTAGCAATATATTAGCAATATTAGAGGATTAATGAACAGGTAGAAAGCAGAGAGTAAGAATTAATGCCTGAAGAAGGGCTTCTGCCCGAAACGTGGATTCTCCTGCTCCTTGGATGCTGCCTGACCTGCTGCGCTTTTCCAGCAACACATTTTTCAGCTCTGATCTCCAGCATCTGCAGTCCTCACTTTCTCCTCGTAAGAATTAATGCTCCACATTTACATTGGTATACTATGACTTGTATTATTCCATAAGGATCAGTGTGGGAACTCTTATTTATAATCTATATTAATGAATTAGGCAAAGACTCTGAGAATAAGTTTTCAAAATAATCCTTTAATATAAAGCTAGGTAGGAAGATAAGCTGCAAGGAGACATAGATAGATTCAGTGAATGGTAACAAGATGAGAATATAATGTGGTGGGCATGAAGTTGTTATATAGTGATTGAAATAATATCAGCCAGATGGATCTCATAGAGCATGCAATCCCTGATTGTGACTGTTAACCTGGTTAAATCAGGGAGCCCTTGCTGACACATATAAACAGGAGTGCTGGGGATCTGCTCCTTGCCCGAGCTGGCTCTGTGCTAGCTCGGTCAGTGTCATGTACTGTGCATGTGTAAATAAACGGTGACTTGGTGACAGGATGTTGGCTTTCATGGAGTTACTTCATATCTTCAAAATGAAGATCCAACATTCTCATACCAGAAGGGTGCTGAGAAAGCCAGAATAGCTGGGTGTGGGACTCTTTCCCGCAGTGAAGAAACCTGGCAGCACGAGGAATGAGGATGGGTCCTGCCTGCCCTTTTTAAAACTCTGGCCTGTCATGATTTCCCTCCCCACCTTGATGGAGAAAGTCTGGACCTATGTCTCCTACTATGAGGAGGTTGAACAAGAGCTTCAGATCTGCCAAATTTGCCAAGGCACAGTAGTGCCTTCTAATGATTAGATTCCCTACAGTGTGGAAACAGGCCTTTTGGCCCAGAAAGTCCCCATCGACCATCCGAAGTGTAACCCACCCAGACCCATTTCCCTCTGACTAATGCACCTAACACTATAGGCAATTTAGCATGGCCAATTCACCTGACCTGCACATCTTTGGACTGTGGGAGGAAACCCGCACAGACATGGGGAGAATGTGCAAACTCCACACAGACAGTCACCCAAGGCTGGAATCAAACTTGGGCCTGTGGTGCAGTGAGGCAGCAGTGCTAACCACTCAGCCACTGTGCTTCCCTGGTTTGGAATACTAAACCAACAGAATATTGAATGCAACAGTCAGTGTCGGGGCAACAGGAGATAAAGCACAGATTTAATCCCTGTCAGGCAATGTAAGTGCATGAAAAAAGAAGCAAATGTAAAGATCTAAGTGAGGCTGTGACAGGCTGACACAGTCAATCTCCAAAGCAAATTGGGAGGTAAGTGAGAGTAACAGGGAATGAAACAGGCATGCATACATGTGGTGAGGTCACTTACAACTGTATTCAGAACAGAGGACTGCGAAATGTTTAGCAAAGAAAAACTGTTATTAAATCTTCTGCAGTGACTGTTGTAATTTCCAAACCCTGGCTCTGTGAACTGAGTTCTTCTGGCACTTTTTATTATTTCTGAAGTTGGTTTTAACTTGATTGGGATACAAATTTGTGTGTGGGAAATCATGTCACACAAACTTGATTGAGTTTTTTGAAGAAGTAACAAAGAAGATTGATGAGGGCAGAGTAGTAGATGTGATCTACATGGACTTCAGTAAGGTGTTCGACAAGGTTCCCCATGGGAGACTGATTTGCAAAGTTAGATCTCATGGAATACAAGGAGAACTAGCCACTTGGATACAGAACTAGCTCAAAGGTAGAAGACAGAGGGTGGTGGTGGAGGGTTGTTTTTCAGACTGGAGGCCTATGACCAGTGGAGTGCCACAAGGATCGGTGCTGGGCCCTCTACTTTTTGTCACTTACATAAATGATTTGGATGCGAGCATAAGAGGTACAGTTAGTAAGTTTGCAGAGGACACCAAAATGGGGAGGTGTAGTGGACAGTGACGTTGGCTGTACAGGACATTGGTTATGTCACTGTTGGAATGTTGCATGCAATTCTGGTCTCCTTCCCATCGGAAAAATGTTGTGAAACTTGAAAGGGTTCAGAAAAAATTTACAAGGATGTTGCCAGGGTTGGAGGATCTGAGCTACAGGGAGAGGCTGAACAGGCTGGGGCTGTTTTCCCTGGAGCGTTGGAGGCTGAGGGGTGACCTTACAGAGGTTTACAAAATTATGAGGGGCATGGATAGGGTAAATAGACAAAGTCTTTTCCCTGGGATCAGGGAGTCCAGAACTAGAGGGCATAGGTTTAAGGTGAGAGGGGAAAGATATAAAAGAGACCTAAGGGGGAACTTTTTCACTCAGAGGGTGGTACATATATGGAATGAGCTGCCAGAAGATGTGGTGGAGGCTGGTACAATACAACATTTAAGAGGCATTTGGATGGGTATATGAATAGAAAGGGTTTGGAGGGATATGGGCCGGGTGCTGGCAGGTGGGACTAGATTGGGTTGGGATATCTGGTCAGCATGGACCGAAGGGTCTGTTTCCATGCTGTACATCTCTATAAATACTTGGTAAAAGGATATGCCATTTTGGGGAGGGTAAGTCCTTGCAGTGTCAAGATTATCCCCACACAACCTACTTTTTAAAAGACTGTTTGAGTATTGATATTTTGCTGGAATCATTAGTCACCACTTGTTTTGTTCTTCAATGAAGGTGATACACTTACTTAACCTATTAATGAACTGATTCCAGTCAATTCTTAAACTCACCAGATTTCCTTTCCTGCTCTCCTCTGCCCTCACCCTGAATTCACATCTTTATCCAGTTTCTCTCCTAATTCACCTCATATTCACTTTTCCTTGAAATGAACCTCCTGTTCCTTTGATCCTCTTCCCACTAAATCGCTGATAATCCTCCTGACTTGTGAAAGTTGAGCGATGTAAGTTGTTCTGTCTCCTCAGATGTTGTTCCTTCCTGTTTTAACTGAGACATTATCACCTCTCTTCAAAAAAGAACTTTGATCCCATCTCCCCTATAAACTACTGCCTCATCTCCAACCTCCCTTTTCTCTCCAAAATCCTTGAATGTGTTGTTACCTTTCAAGTCCTTTCCAATCTTCCCTGGCACCTTTATTTACATTGTTCTAACCTGGTTGTTGCCCCTGCCACAGTGCCACACCATCCTGTACCAAGGTCATGAGTGACATTGTATGTGACTGTTGCAAGGGTGAACTTTCCCGCCTTGTCATTCTGACATCACTGAACACACCATCCTCTACAGTGCGATTCAGCTGGGTGGGTCTGCTCTCACATATTTATTCTCAATCAAACTGTCACCAATCAATTGCAATGCTTTCTTTTTCTGCTCCCACATTGTTATCTTTGCCTTGCACTAAAGATCTTTTCTTGGCTCTGCTTATTTCTGATTTCTGTGTACCCTTCTGTGACACATGTCATTAGTCATTAGCACAACATTAGTTTTCATACGTAACCTACATGGCAACATCTGGCTTTTCTTCACCACCACTCTACTACTCTGCTGTTGCTAAATTATCAGACTGTTTATGTGATATCCCACTCTGCATGACAGAAGTTTCCTCCATTTGAATATTGGGAAGACCAAAGTTACTGTTTTTGCCCCCACCCAAAACCTTATTCCCAAGATACTGATTCTATCCCTTGCCCTGATCATAGTTTGAGGTTAAGCAAAACTGTTCACAAACTTATTGTATCAAGGTGATTTTCTGACCTTATATTTGTGTCATCACTAAGATCACCTATTTTCATCCCATAATATCACATAACTTTGCAATTATTTCAACTCATCTGCTGCTACACTCAACTATTTCAATGTACTCCTAGTCAGCCTCTAATTTCTGCCCCTTGCTAAACCTCAGTCCATATAAAACTATATCACTCCTGCCTTAACTTTCAGTGAGTTTGCTCCTGTATCACCCCCTTACAATGGCAGCATCTTAACTTTAAAAATCTCATCCTTGTTTTGAAAGGCCCTCCACAGCCTTTCCCCTTCCCAACTCTGGTGTCTTTTGTAATTCTACATCTGTGCACCTCAAATTTTAACCCCTTATGCATACCTCATTCCAATTATTCCACCTCTGATACCTGTGTCTTCAGTTGCCTTGGTTCCAAGCCTCGGAGTACCCCTTTCTGCACCTCTCCATTTCTCCACCTTATGTTCCTCCTTTAAAATATATGGAAGCTCTCCTGCTTTTGGTCACCTGATGTAGTATCTATGCATGAAGCTCAGTATAACGCTTTGTTTTATAGCGAGCAGTCTGAAGCACCTTAGAATGTTACATTGCATTAAATGTGCTGCATGAATTTGAATTGACGCTATTCTTGTTGCTGAGAAGCAATTTGGCATCATTCTTGCTGCTTGATATTGATTTCATCAATGAGTGAAAAGCACATCAAAGCTTCAGTACTAGGTCTGGTAATCTTCCCTTGAAGGAATGAACTCTTTTAAACAAATGTCAGCACTAAGATCAATTTGACTAGATCAACATTCCTAGAATTTGAGGTTTGTCTTAAATTTAAATTGGGAGGAACAGTTTTGAATGCAAGTCTTTCACCCAATTAAAAGTAATGTCTGTTTTAACAGCACATTTGTGACCTATTTGTTTCAGGTGTCATCTCATTTGTGGTCGAAGATGAAACTCAGCAGCAGCAGATCCCCCAGTGCAGTAGCTCTGTGGAAAAGTTGGATAATGAACAGCCAGCAACAAATGAGACATCAGTGGCATGTGAAGCAAGTGGGGATGTAAATTCTGGTACGTTCTCTTTTAATAACTGTAAATTTAAGCTGCAGATGTGCATTTGTTTCTTTACTGTCAAAAGCTGCATTTATTCATTTGCCAATATTTTGAAATCAGCCTCTGGAGCATGTGATACGAATCTAGATCTCCTGGCTCACAGATAGGTACACTACTACTGCAACTACAAAAGCTCCGGTTGATCATTTATTACTTATCTTGGCGTTGGAATGTTTAAACATTGTGTGGAATGTGGCAAACTTGAGAAAGGCAGCAAAAAAAAATCCTTCCTGCAGGCATTTTGCACATATTGGATTTTAAAAATACACTTACATGGAGTTATCTTTGAGTAGTTTTGACTCAGGCTGTTATACTGAAGAAAGGACATGTTACGATAGACATCTAAGCTTTTTGTTTTGTTGCTCAAAGTTATGTCAGTCAAGTTTCCAAATACAATCAAAATTCAGCCCCATGTTAGTAAGGAATGATTGACAATGTATATGCAGTGCATTTCCCAAAGCACAATCAATTTAGTCCTATGTGAATAGGAAATCTCATCTCAGGACACCACAAGACAATTTTGTCATTATGTTCCTTCTTTTACACAACATCAAATTTTTCAGTTACAAGCATTTGCTGTTCATCCACATGCATGATTCATTTTTTGAAAATATCCTGTGATTCATTCTCCGCGGCATTCACCAACCTTTTCCATAATCCATCTACATATTGGTATAAATGGTCTTCCAATGACAAAAATAGGCAGATTACTAATTTGTCATCACACTTCTTCCAGTATTCCCTGTTAAACCCAGATAGAGATTTGTGTCATGCGGAAATCCTCCCTGATGCGGTAAAATGGCCCAAAATTGCAAGTCCCATCTCTGGATGTAGCACTTCCCATTTCTACAGGGGCAGGAATGGAATCGGTTCAGGTCTCATGCATGTGTAGTGCATGTAGCCGGCTGATTATTGAAATGGTCAGCTGTCTCCATTTCAATCCAATTTTGATAACCCCACTGCATGGAACTCCAGGATGTGGAGAACAGACCAACCAAAATCAAATCTGTTCTCAGTGCATTATTTTGAATAGTTAAGGTATTCCTTTGAACAGTAAGGTACGATCACAGAATCACAGAATTGTCATGGTGCAGAAAGTGGCCATTTTGCACATCCCATCGCATTGAACTAGGTCTCTGAGCATTATTTAAACTCTAATTAAATAATACTCCAATACTTTCTTGAATGCCTCAATTGACCCTTTCTCCATCACACTTCAAGATAGTGCATTCTAGACCCGAACCACTCACCGGTGAATTTGTTTCTTTTCTCTTCACCTTGCATTTCCTTTACCTTTCACACTCAGCTTCATGATTGTTTTATAAGCAGACACCTCTCCTCATCTACTCTATTGAGAGCGCTCAAGATTTTGAAAACTTCTCTTGAATCTCCTCTTAGATTTCTCTAATCCCAGTCTAGTTCCCATAAAACAGCCTCATCTTTTCAATCTATCCTCATAGCTGAAGTACGCACGGCCTCAAGACACCTTGGAGTGGGAGAGAGGGAGGTTTGTTGGAGGATCAGGGTTCCTTTAGAGGTAGATATCAGGGTTCATTTGGTGGGCTCAGGTGCCCTTTTGAGATTGTCAACTGTGGAAAAAATGTGCATAATTGTTCAATAAACCTTTACAAATTTTGATTTGTCAAAACCTATCAAGAACTGTCAAGTAGTGTCAAAACATTAAGACTTGTCCAGTAATTTTGAACTGTCAATATAGGTTTTTATAGATGTATTTTCTCAATAGAGTGTAGTCTTCAGAGAGTTGCTTTCTTTTCTTTTCTGTGTGCATGGGTACCTTGTGAATGTTAGATGGATTGACATGGTGGATAAAGGATGTTGGAGGGAGATTTTGAAGATGTGTCTTCAGTCCTGTGTTCAGCAGCACAAGTTGATCTATGTTCGGAGTTCCTCAGCAATGAAACGTGGGAGAGTTCTTTGGGACACAGACTCCAAAACACTCTTTAACTCTCCCAGTCAAGTACAGAATATTTATATATTTTACAGAATAATGATTGCGTGCAGCATTAATGTCAGTACTTGCCACATTCCCTCTGACCATTATGCTCCTCCCCAGACATTTGCCAGCTTCATCATACTAAGTGGATTCTGTTTGTTACCTTGTGAAGCCTGTCGTTGCTTATTTTCTGGAGGTCAGGATGACTTTGATGTTTGCAATTGTTTTTGCCCCCTTACAATGCTATCTGTTTCTTGTTGCGCTTTTACAAGGTTATCTGTTTATACCATGTTTTATATATTCACCCTGTCCCTAGTGTTTATACCATTTGGTGCATGTCCTCCAGTCCTTGGTGTTTACACATGTGGCATTCAATCCTCTCTGCTGACAGAATGGGGGCTTCTCCCCTTATTATCTACAGCCATTTGTTTAAAGGAATTCAGTGAAATTACTTTGTTAGTTTTTTAGTTGCATTTCTAATTTCAGTATACCTCCATGTTTAATATGTAATGGCAATTACCTAAAAGGCTTTTGATTATGATGGGATCAGATATTTCCTTCTACATATCACTAAATAGCAAACTTTGGACTTGCTGGTACCAGGTGCTTATCTAGGTTTTTCAAGAGTATTCCTTATCAAAATTGCCTGTGCCTCAAGTTGACTGTCCACAGGAATCTAATTAAGTTCCCTGATATCTAATACGCTAAATCTGCGACTGTAATTGTATGAATATGTGCATGTGCATACATGCATATGTACTTAAAATTACCTCAAGGGTCTTAGCTAATGTGAATCAAGATATCCTTTATTAAATAACAAGTTTTAAATTAACTTGCTAAAGGACTTCCATCTGGGCTTCCCTTATTAGAAACATCTCAATGTCTACATTCCTTTGTTTCTTCTCACTAAGATCCTATTGTGATTCCCAAGACATTTTGCTATCTTATCTGGTTACTATTTGTTTGAGGGACACAATTCTGACTGTGGAAACTGCTATGTTCAACTAACAATTCTCTTCAGCCATTTTATATCCACGAAAGCCACAGGCAGCCATTTTATGTTACCTTCAGCCATGGGCAGCTTCAACAAATGGTAAAGGGTAGTATTTTAAAGTAGACAATAGGCTGGCATAAGGGCTATAAGAGGCCAAGGGAATGGGAATAGAGGCATAACATGGTCGATGTGCATGAGGAGTCATGGGAAGTATTTCGGCAGAGAGTTGTTGAGGTGACACGAGGGGTTGAGGGAATGGGTAGAGAATATGAAGTGATCTGGATTGCATGAACATGGGATGAGGACTACAGGGCTGTTTTATAACTACCCATCCCAGCCTACACACTTTGGCAACTGGTGTTCTTCACACCTCTTCCCAGGTCCCAATCCAGCCTGCAGTCTCTATTCCACTCTCACCCATCCCAAACAAAAATGAGTATTCATTCCTAAAAGCTGGGTCCTCAGAATTGAAAATCCTCCTGACTCTATGTGCTGGACACAGGAATGGAAATCGGGGACCCAGGCTGACTATCTTCCACAGATTTTCCACTTGGTGTGTGGCACAATGACAGCTTGAGAATTTAATTCCTACTTTAAAAAAATCTGGAAATAAAAAGTGGAAACCAGTAAAAAATGACTGAAATTGTTGAATTTTTGAATAAACCCAACTCTTTCAGTAGTGTTCTTTAGGGAAGAAAACCAGCAATCTTGGGTCAGATCCCACAATGACATAATTAACTGCACCCTGAAGTAGCCAAGCAAGCCACTTAATTATATCAAACCATTATAAACATGGCTGTGATCTAGGCCTCAAATCAAACCAAAACCACAAGAGAGTACTCTGGGAAGGCTGGGTGAGATTTTTCGCAGAACATTAAAACAACCTTGTGATGTTCTCACTTTTTAGAGAATGAAATCTGACAGCCAATGCCCCAGATTGTTCCACCACCATTGCTGAATGTATCCCTCCTCATTCGTCAGATAGAACCAGCAATTAACACATCAATATTTTCCCAGTTCTTGTACTGAATATTGATGATTGGTTAACCAACTCACAGGAAAAAGGAACCAGTAAATAATCCAAATTATGGACTTCTGGCATGCACATGGATGTATTCACAGAATTGCTCATCTTCTCAACCTCATCCACAAGTATTATCAGTAAATGGCTAAAAGCACTGATGTAACGAATGCTGCAGACATAGAATTATGCTTGAGATCTAGCCAAACCCTTATCTCTGACTCTGGCATCCTCCTTGTCCACATATATCCCGTCCACAAAAAAAGCAGCCCTTCTCACATGTATTGCAATAATTAAGCAGGGTGATCCATTACATCATCTTAAAGGCAATTAGGGAAGACTATTAAAATGCTTACTTTACCAGTGATATTTACATCCCACAACTAAATTAAAACACATCTGACTAAATAAAATCTTGTATTTTTTCATTATACTCTAAATATAAATAGTTATAATAAATGGCTTGAACATTAGCATTATAACAGTGTAAAGCAATTATTTTCATTCATGGAATATACGTACCACTGGCTGGCCAGCATATATTGCCCATTCCTAGTTGCCCTTAATAAATTGGTGGTGAGCTGCCTTCTTGGACCACTGCAGTCCTTGTGCTGCAGATAGACCCACAGTGGTGTTAGGGAGGGAATTCCAGGATTCTGACCCAGTGATGCTGAAGGAACAGTGATATGTTTCCATGGGATGTGGTGAAAGACTCAGAGGGAACTTGCATCCGCTGCCCTTGTCCTTCCAGATGGTGGTGATTGTGGGTTTGACAGGTGCTGCCTAAGGAGCTTGGTGAATTTCTGCAGTAAATTTTGTAAACAGTGCGCACTGTTGCTACTGAGTGCAAGGACAAATACACTGATCAGCAATGTTCTATCACTTTTAATGTTCCTGGAGTGATACTTTGGAAAAGATCTTGAAAAAAGGGCCCATAACATTCCTTGATATTAAATTTCAAAGAGAGTGTACAGAATTTACGACATTATTGTCTTTTACCAGGCTAAATCACATCTTACTTTGCACTCCTTCCTGTTTCAATCATTCAGCTTATTGCAATCACTGCAGGTGTGGACTGGAACTGCATCTCTGTTATTATCAATTACAATTAAAATTTGTGCCGTACATAAATATTCATGGACAGAAACTTTGTTATGGCAATAACGTTTTACTTTTTCATATTCAGAATTGTAGTATTCTATGTGTAATATTATTAGGGAATAATGTTGGAGCCTGAAGCTCTGAGTTTGAGTCCCATTCCAGGATTTGATGTCCAAACAATAGGTTTTGTAAGAAACTGCAAATCCTTCTGACAACATGACAATTTGAGGTAAAATTGGTGAGATTCCTGGCCAGCTTTGTAATGAAAGGAATGTTGGAATGTCTATCAACATTATCCATAACCCAGACCAACAAGGTACATGTAAAATTGCATGTTATTGCAGCAGCTTGGATTTCCTGAGTGAACTATAATCCACCACTGCCTGTTATAATATAGCAATTGCTTCAAAATTTCTAAGAAGGAATAATATTATGCAACCAACACAGTAATTGTGAAATTCTAACTTTTTACTTTTCTAACCACTGCAGAGAAGAACATATTGTACAGAGTTTGGTTTTACTTGGAGATTAATGCAACCCCAGCTCCACCTGAGCAGTGTCTCTGTGTAACCTGTGCTGTGCTGGTAAGGGAAATATAAGAAAATCCAGTGTTATTATATTTGAAAAGATAGTAAATGTGATCTGAGTAATATGAATATTTTTAGAATTTAACTATGATAGTATTAATTTAAAATCAAAATCTGTAATGTTATAATAAAAATAATTAATACGCTGAAGTTATCAGAGTAGTGATCTCACTATGTGCGCACTGGCCAGGAGGTTTGGTAATCAAGTTAGCTGACCATGTTCAAGCATTTATTATTTTCTTTAGAGTACTAAACTGAGATTATAACTTTGAAGTTATTTCTAGATGTATTTTTCACACTATATATTGCAATATTGTCAAGACAGATTTTAAAATTTCTTCCACGTTGTATTTTGATCTGTGTTTTGGTGAACACAGATAGCTAGACTCCTAGACATGACATTAGAGATGTTTTGTAATTGTTTCAAATATATTGTAATTGCTTAATTAGTAGAAGTGTGTACAGTCAGTGGTAGATTATTGTGCTTCCCAAAGATTGCCAATTTCTGATGATCAGATACCATTGGTATCTGATCATTGACATTAGCAACCCTGAGGGCTGAATTTTAACCCAAAGAAAGTGGTGAATTGGGGTCAGGCAACAAGGTTCAAGTGTGTGCCATTTGTTTCCCAACCCAGATGTTTGCATTACAACTATTTTTGCAAGGGCTAATCTTTCCAAATACAGATGCAGCCATTGTTCCATTTGATGTAACAGTAATAGTGGGATGTAGTATGGGTATAAATATAAAACTTGAAAAAAGCTGTTAACTGAGAAGTTAGCTGCAATTCTGAAGTGACAGATTGAGAGGAGTCCTTTGTGACTTGCTTAACTGGATGTAGGGAAATGCCAGATCCATACACTCTGGTCACTCCCATATATTTTATCTGAATGCTTCCACTTCTTTTGACTGTTTGGCACAACTTTTATCCTGTCCTATAGAAAATTCTGCAATGAGAGTGCATTATTTGAAAACCCATACAGTTCAATGTTTAGGACTTCTTGCAGAATAAGTCCAAACATCTGAAAATTGAGGCCTTTTGTGGTGTTGGGCAGCCATTTTCACTGGTACACATTAATAGTCAAATAGTCCATTAAGTTACTAGGTGCAATTCTGCTTTATTTATTTTTTTCCAATGATATAGAAACCTCTTGCTGGCAAAAATACAGTGAAAGTGCAAAGAAGCCAAACTGAGGAACTGAGGCATGACCTTCCCATACAGGGTTCATGATTGCTAACTTCTCTTTTTTTCAAATGCATGATTTTACTATTTAGAAAAAAAACTATTTCCGTGAATGGGGCTTTGAAAATCCAACAATGAGCATTTTGTGAAATCTGATGTAAAATGCACTTCTTTCAATTTCTCTTCTTTTCCACTTTTGGAACTAAATTGCTGTCCTTGGTTATGAACAACTTGAGAGCTGCAAAAGGAGCATGGTTAGAAGCAGGCCCAGATTAACCTGTTTAAGATCAATTTGTGCTCAAAAACTCACGTTAAAAAAACAAATTGCTTTCTGGAATGTCTTTAAAATAAATAGAAAATGAAAAAAAATTACTTTCAAAAGCAGAAACTGAATTCCAGCCTGAACTCAGCATCATATTTATCAATTTCTCACACTGGACATCTCACATACTCTGAGTGTGATTGTCAGGTCAATATGAATTAAGGGGAATTGTATATTTTGGATGCATTTCCATCATTAAACAAGACTTAAAATCCTGAAACTAATGTAAGGACATTGCCATAAACAAACCAGGAAACTTTGAGAAATGATTATGCTATAGTCTGGTATGGCTATGGGGCTCTAATAGGGACAATTGATGACAGATGTGAATTGGGACAACTTCTTCTACCAAGCAGTGAGCAAGTAGTGGTAGACATGGTAATTTGCAAAGATAGAGGATGAATCAATGATTTCACCATAGAAGTACCTCTAGGTACTAGTGATCATAAAATAGTAGAAACTCCCACTTAGTTTCTTGGTGAGAAATGTGAGCCTTACACTGGGTTTTCAAACCTAAATAAAGGTACTTATAAAGATTTGAAGATGTCATTAGCTAAAGTAAACTGGCAAACTAGATTAATAGTTCGGATACTTGAGATGCAGTATCAAGTCTTTAAGAAGATATTTCACAACCCTCAGCAAAGATTTAACCCAGTGTGAAAGACTATCTCTTTGAGACAAATGCATCATCCAGGCCTAAATAGAATGTTAACAATAGTATCAAATTGAAAGAAATGATGTACAATTCTGCAAAGTTTGTATGTTGTAGGATTGGCAGATTTAAGAACTGACAGAATGAAATAGTAATGTACGATATGGGAAAGTTAACTTGAAAAGTACAAACAGATAGTAAGAGTTTCCCCAAATATATTAATAAGAAAATAGTAACTAAAGCAAGTGTAAGATCTCTGGAGAATGAATGTGTTGAATTAATAACTGAAAGCATGAAAGGAGTTACAAGTGGAGTTCCTCCAGTTCCTCCAGTTGTAACTCCAGTTACAAGTGGAGTTCCGCAGGGATCAGTTCTGGGTCCTCTGCTGTTTGTAATTTTTATTAATGACTTGGATGAGGGAGTCGAAGGGTGGGTCAGTAAATTTGCAGATGATATGAAGATAGGTGGAGTTGTGGACAGTGAGGAGGGCATTTGTCGTTTGCAAAGGGACTTAGATATGATGCAGAGCTGGGCTGAGGAGTGGCAGATGGAGTTCAACCCTGCCAAGTGTGAGGTTGTCCATTTTGGAAGAACAAATAAGAATGCGGAATACAGGGTTAATGGTAGGGTTCTTAGTCAGGTGGAGGAACAGAGGGATCTTGGGGTCTATGTACATAGATCTTTGAAAGTTGCCACTCAGGTGGATAGAGTTTGTAAGAAGGCCTATGGTGTATTATCCTTCATTAGCAGAGGGATTGAATTCAAGAGTCGTGAAGTGATGTTGCAGCTGTACAGGACTTTGGTTAGGCCACAGTTGGAGTACTGTGTGCAGTTCTGGTCGCCTCACTTTAGGAAAGATGTGGAAGCTTTGGCGAGGGTGCAGAGAAGATTTACCAGGATGTTGCCTGGAATGGAGAATAGGTCGTACGAGGATAGGTTGAGAGTTCTCGGCCTTTTCTCGTTGGAACGGCGAAGGATGAGGGGTGACTTGATAGAGGTTTATAAGATGATCAGAGGAATAGATAGAGTAGACAGTCAGAAACTTTTTCCCCGGGTACAACAGAGTGTTACTAGGGGACATAAATTTAAGGTGAAGGGTGGAAGGTATAGGGGAGATGTCAGGGGTGGGTTCTTTACCCAGAGAGTGGTGGGGGCATGGAATGCGCTGCCCGTGGGAGTGGTAGAGTCAGAATCATTGGCGACCTTTAAGCGGCATTTGGATAGGTACATGGATGGGTGCTTAATCTAGGATAGAAGTTCGGCACAACATCGTGGGCCGAAGGGCCTGTTCTTTGCTGTATTGTTCTATGTTCTATGTTCTATGTTCTATGTTCTATGAAGGAGTAGGAAGAGAATTGGATGAGATTCTGAGGAGAGAAAATAGGAAGTTAGGCAGGAATTTAAAAAGTAGGTACTCAATGGTGGTAATATTTGGATTACTTCCAGTGCCATGAGCTAGTGAGAGTAGGAATAGAAGGATAAAGCAAATGAATGCGAGCCTGAGGAGCTGGTGCAGGGGCGAAGGATTCACATTTCTGGATCATTGGAATCTCTTCTGGAGTATAAGTGACCTATATAAGGAGGAAAAATCGTACCTGAATTGGAAGGGCACTCGTGGGGGGATTTGCTAGAGCTGCTCAGGAGGATTTAAACTAATAATGCAGTTGGGGTGTAGGTCTTGGGATATGGGGAGACAATGAGAAAAGAGATCAGTCTGAGACTGGTGTACTTGGGAAAGCAAGCAAGTCAAACAGTCAAGGCAGGCAGGAACTAAGCAGAGAATTGGGTGGGATTAATAAATTAAATTGCATTTATTTCAATGCAAGAGGTTTAACAGGTAAGGCAGATGAACTCAGGGCATGCTTGGAAATATGGGACTGGGATATCATAGCGATTACAGAGATGTGGCTCAAAGATGGACAGGACTGGTAGCTTAATGTTCCAGGGTGTAGATGTTATGGGAAGGATAGAAAGGGGGGCAAGAGAGGAGGGAGAATGGCATTTTTAGTGAGGGATAACATTATGCCTGCACTTAGGCAGGATTCCTGGGAGTACATCCACTGAAGTTATTTGGGTGGAACTGAGAAATAAAAAAGGGGTGATCACTTTATTGGGATTGTACTATAGCGACCCCCCCAGTATTCAGAAGGAAATAGAGAAACAAACTTGTAAGGAGGTCTCTGTTATCTGTAAGAATAATAGGGTGGTTATGGTAGGGGATTTTAACTTTTCAAACATAAATTGGGATTGCTATAGCATTATGGAATTGGATGGAGAGGAATTTAAGTGTGTACAAGAACATTTTCTGATTCAGTCGATGGATGTACCAACTAAAACTACTAGAAAACTTGATCTACTCTTGGGAAAGAAGACAGGGCAGGTGACTGAGATCAGCGGGGGACTGCTTTGGGGCCAGTGACCATAAGTCTATTAGTTTTGAAATAATGATAGAAAAGGATAGATTGGATCTAAAAGTTGAAGTTCTAAATTAGAGGAAGACCAATTTTGATGGTCTTTGGGAAGTACTTTCAAAAATTGACTAGGGGCAGATATTCACTGGTAAAGGGATGGCTGGAAAATGGGAAACATTTAAAAATGAGTTAACAAGAGTCCAGAGACAGTATATTCCTGTTAGGGTGAAGGACAAGGATGGGAGGTGTAGGGAATGCTGGATGACTCAAGAAATTAAGGTTTTAGTTAAGAAAAAGAAGGAAGCATATGTCAGGTATAGAGAGTAGGTATTGAGTGAATCATTGGAGCATAAAGGCAGTAGAAATATACTTGAGAGGGAAATCAGGAGGGCAAGAAGGGAACATGAGATAGCTTTGGCAAAGAGAGTTAAGGAGAATCCAAAGGTTTCTACAAATACTAGGGAGAGAATAGGGCCCCTTAAAGATCAGCAAGGCTACATATATTTGAAACTACAAGAGTTAGGGAAGATACTAAATGAGAACTTTGTATCAGTAGCTATAGACCAGTGAGCCTGACGTCGGTGATGGGGAAGTTGCTGGAGAGGGTACTGAGAGATAGGATCTATTTATATTTGGAAAAGAATGAGCGTATCGGTGATGGGCAACATGGTTTTGTGCGGGGGAGATCATTCCTTACCAACTTGATAGAATTCTTCGAGGAAGTGACCAAGTTATTAGATGAAGGAAGGGCTGTTGATGTCATATACATGGACTTTAGTAAGGCGTTTGATAAGGTTCTCCATTGTAGACTAATGGAGAAAGTGAAGTCACATGGTGTGCAGGGTGTTCTAGCTATGTGGATAAAGAACTGGTTGAGCAACAGGAGACAGAGAGTAGTAGTTGAAGGGAGTTTCTTGAAATGGAGAAAGGTGACCAGTGGTTTTTCACAGGGGCCAGTATTGGGTCCACTGTTGTTTGTAATATACATAAATGATCTAGAAGAGGGCACTGTTGGTATGATCAGCAGGTTTGCAGATGACACAAAGATTGGTGGATAAGGGACTGTCAGGGAATACAGGAGGATATAGATGGAGTTGGGCGGAAAAGTGGCAGATGGTTTTCAATCCAGACAAATGTGATGTGATGCATTTAGGCAAGTCTAATTCTAGAGCAAATTATACAGTAAATGGCAGAGCCTTGGGAAATGTTGATGAGCAGAGAGATCTGGGTGTGCAGGTCCGTTGTACCCTGAAGGTTGCTGCACAGGTGGATAGAGTGGTCAAGAAGGCGTACAGTATGCTTGCCTTCATTGGATGGGGTTTTGAGTATAAGAGCTGGCAAGTCATGTAAAAATTGTACAGGACGTTGGTTCGGCTGCATTTAGAATACTGTGTACAGTTCTGGGTGCCACATTACCAAAAGGATGTGGATGCTTTGGAGAGGGTGCAGAGAAGGTTTACGAGGATGTTGCCTGGTATGGAAGGTGCTAGCTATGAAGAGAGGTTGAGTAGGTTAGGTTTATTTTCATTAGAAAAAAAGATTGAGGGGAGACCTGATTGAGGTTTACAAACTCATGAAGGGTATAGACAGTGTGGATAGAGACAATCTTTTTCCCAGGGTGAAGGATTCCATAATGAGAGGTCATGCTTTCAAGGTGAGAGGTGGAAAGTTTAAGGCGGATACACGCGGCAAGTACTTCACACAGATGGTGGTGGGCATTTGGAAGGCGTTAGCAGCAGAGGTGGTAGAGGCAGGCACGTTAGATTCACTTAAGATACGTCTGGACAGATGCATGAGTAGATGGGGAGCAGAGGGATACAAATGCTTAGGAATTGACAGACAGGTTTAGACAGTACATTTGGATCGGCTCAGGCTTGGAGGGCCAAATGGCCTGTTCCTGGGCTGTAAATTTTCTTTGTTCTTCTTTGTTCTTTGTTCAGTGTTTACTGTGGAGAAGGATCTGAGAGATAGAGAACGTGGGAAATAAACAGCGACATATTGAAAAATGTCCATATTACAGAGGAGGAGGTGCAAGATGTCTTAAAAGGCATAAAGATCAGGTGTACCCCCTAGAGCCCTGTGGAAAACTAGGGAAGTGATTGCTGGGCCCTTTCCTGAGCTACTTGCATCATCGATAGGCATAGGTGAGGTGCTGCAAGACTGGAAGTTGGTTAATGTGGTACCACTATTTAAGAAAAGTGGTAAGGACAAGCCAGGGAACTATAGACTGGTGAGCATGATATCGGTGATGAGCAAGTTGTTGGAGGGAATCCTGAGGGACAGGATTTGCATGTATATGGAAAGACAAGGACTGACTAGGGATAGTCAGCATGGCTTTGTGCGTGGGAAATTATGTCTAATGAACTTGGTTGAGGTATTTAAAGAGATAACAAAGAAGATTGATGAAGGTAGAGCAGTGAGTCTGATCTATGTGGACTTCAGTAAGGCGTTTGAAAAGGTTCCTCGTGGTAGACTGGTTAGCAAGGTTAGATCACATGGAATACTATGGAAAGTAGCTATTTGCATACAGAACTGGCTGGAATGCTGGTGATGGAGGGTTGCTTTTCTGACTGGAAGCCTATAACTAGTGGAGTGCCACAAGGATCGGTGCTGGGTCCACTGCTTTTCATCATTTATATGAATGATTTGGATGTGAACATAGGAGGTACGGTTAGTAATTTTGCAGATGACACCAAAATTGGAGGTGTATTAGACAGTGAAGAAGGCTATCTCAGAGTACAACGGGACCATGATCAGATGGGCCAATGGGCTGAGAGGTGGCAGATAGAGTTTAATTTAGATAAATGTGAGGTGTTGCATTTTGGAAAGGCAAATCAGGGCAGGACTTACCATTAGGTGTATAAGATCCTGTGGAGTGTTGATAAACAAAGGGACCTTGAGTGCAGGTTTATAGTTCCTTGAAAGTGGAATCTCGCGTAGACAGGATAGTGAAGAAGCCGCTTGGAATGCTTGCCACTATTTGTCAGTGCATTGAGTATAGGAGTTGGGAGGTCATGTTGCTGCTGTACAGGACATTGGTTAGGCCACTTTTAGAATACAGCATTCAATTCTAGTCTCCGTGCTATAGGAATCCTATTGTAAAACATGAGAGTTCAGAAAGATTTACAAGGAAGTTGCCAGAGTTGGAGGATTTGAACTATATGGAGAGACTAAATAAGTTGGGGCTATTTTCCTTGGAATGTCAGAAACTGAGGCTTGACCTTCTAGAAGTTTATAAAATCATGAGGTGCATAGATAAAGTAAAGAGACAAGGCATTTTCCCCAGGTTGAGGGAGTCCTAAAGTAGAAGACACAGATTTAATGTGAGAGGGACAGATTTAAAAGGAACCTAAATGACAACTTTTTCCCACAAAGTGTGATGGGTGTATGGAATGAACTGCCAGAGGAAGTGGTAGAGGCTGGAATAATTACAACATTTAAAAGGCATCTGGATGTGTAGATGAATAGGAAGAGGTTTGAGGAATATGGGCCAAAAGCTGGCAAATGAGACAAGATTAATTTTGGATATCTGGTTGGCATGGACGAATTGGACTGAAGGATCTGTTTCCATACTGTACATCTCTCTGGCTCTGGGTGTTGAATGGGTGTTTTATGTCTGTCTTTGCTGTAGAAGACTTAGATATTTGAAAATTAAGGTGTCAGAGGGAGGAACTTAAAATAATCATCATGAGAAAAGTACACAGAAAACTATTTGACCAGAAAGATGATATGTTCTTAGAACCTGATGACCTGCATTTTAGAGTCTTAAAAGAAATAACACTTGAGATAGAGATTTTGATCATGATCTTCTAAAATTCCTTAGATTTGGGAAGTGTTCCAGCAGATTTGGAAATAATATATGTTCCACCTTTAGTCGAGAGAGGAGAGACACAGAAAACAAGAAACTTCAAACCAGCTAATGTAATATCAGGCGTAAGAAAACTATTAAATTTCATTATTAAAGAGGTTATAGGAGGACACAGAAAATCATATGATCAGGCAGTGTCAGCATAATTTTGTAAAAATAAAATTATGTTTAATTAGTTATTTGACTAAGTAAAGCATAACTTGGATGAAGGGGAACCTGTAGATACACCATCAAAAATTTTTGCACAAGGGCATAGTGGGCGACACAGTGGCTCAGTGGTTAGCACTGCTGCCTCGCAGCGCCAGGGACCCGGGTTCAGTATCAGCTTCGGGCACCGTCTGTGGAGTTTGCACATTCTCCCAGTGTCTGTGTGGGTTTCCTCCAGGCACTCTGGTTTCCTCCCCACAGTCCAAAGATGTGCAATTCAGGTGAATTGGCCATGCTAAATTGCTTATAGTGATAGGTGCATGAGTGGGGTAATGGGTCTGGGTGGGTTACTCTTCAGAGGGTCTGTGTGGACTTGTTGGGCCGAAGGGCCTGTTTCCGCACTGTAGGGAATCTAATCATCTTTCAACATGTTAACATATTAGCTGAGAGGAAGGTGAACTGGGCCAGTTTTAGATTGTCGGGTTGTAACTAGTGGAGCTTCACAGGGATCAGCGCTGGCTCTGAACTATTCACTATTGATATTAGTAATTTGAATGAAACAATTAAATATATGTTAGTGATATTTCCCAATGCCACCAAATAGTTAGGAAATTAAGTTGTCAAAAGACATTGACAGCAGAGTAAAAATAAGTGGCAGGCAGAAGATTGGCATATGGATGTGAATGTGAACTTGTCTATTTTCTCAGGTAAAATAGAGAAGCAATTTTTTAAAGATGGATACTGGTTGCAAAAGTCAGTCATACGGAAAGAGCTGCGAATTCTTACAAGTGAATTATAAAACATTAGTACATAAATGCAGCAAGTGATTTGGTAATAAATGGTATCTTAAATATTTGTTGCAAGGGACATTGAATATAGAAGTCAGAAAATTTTATTGTCACTGTATAGCACCTTTTATTAAAGCTATATCTGAGCTACTAGGTATTGTTTTGGTTTCCTCATGCCGAAGAGATACAATTACATTAAAAACAGCTCAATGCTGGTTGCTTTCACTGAATTGAGATGATAAACTTCCCTCGTGAAAAATGTTGAACTGGTTAAGCCTTCACCAGTTGAAGTTTAGAAGAATGAGAGATGATCTTACTGTAATCTAAGTTCCTTGTGAGTCTAGATAGAAAATATCCCAGGAAGAAAATTCCTCTTGTGGGGAAACTAAAACTCAGGGACACAGTTGAAGAATAAGCAGTTTCCCTTTCCAGCTGTAGCTTTCCTCTGGGTTTGCGAGTCTATGAAATTGTCTTCGCCAGAAAGCCATAGAAGATGGGTTTTTGAATTTATTCAAGGATGAGTTGGATATGTGACAAATAAGCCAGGAATTATGGGAGTCATTGAGGAATTGAGGAATTGAGACCCCAATCAGATTAACCATATGCTATTGAATTGGCGTGATCAACTCTTTTTTTAATATAGAGTCATTGTCATAGAGATGTACTGCACCTTTGGTCCAACTCATCCACGCTGACCAGATATCCTAACCCCAATCTAGTCTCATTTGCCAACACTTTGAATGTAGAAGGATGAGGAACAACCTGATAGAGGTTTACAAAATAAGGGGAGGTTTGGATAGAATGGATAGTCTGAATCTTTTTCCTAGAATAGAAATGTCAATTACCAGAGGACATAGGTTTCAGGTAAAAAGGTAATTTAGAGGAGATGTAAGAGGTGGGATTTTTTTTAACATGGAGGGTGGTATGTGCTAGAAATGTGCTGCAAGAGAAGGTGGTGAAGGTTGATACATTAGCAACAGTTAAGAGCCTCTTGACAGATGTATGAACAGACAGGGAGTAGTGCGATACAGACAGCACAGAGGCAAAAGATTTTTAGTTTAGTTTAGAAAGACCATAAGTATTGGCACAGTCATAGAATAATATAATCCCTACAGTGTTGAAACAGGTCCTTCGGCCCAACAAGTCCACACTGACCCTCTGAAGAGTAACCCACCCAGACCCATTCCCCTACCCTATTACTCTATATTTACCCCTGACTAATGCACATAACCTGCACATCCCTGAACACTACAAGGCAATTTAGCGTGGCCAATTCACCCAACCAGCACATCTTTGGACTGTGGAAGGAAACCGGAGCACCCAGAGGAAACCCACACAGACATGGGGAGAATGTGCAAACTCTACACAGGTAGTCACTCGAGGCTGGAATTGAACCCAGGTCCCTGGCACTATGAGGCAGCAATGCTAACCACTGAGCCACCATGCTGCCCTTTTAGTGCGCTGAAGAGCCTGTCCCTGTGCTATACTGTTGTTTCTTCTCCAGTTCCTGCATAATTCTGTTGGAATAAGCCAGCACCCAGTTCAGTCCAAGCATCAGTCTTAACTTTATCTGTAACTATCATAAAATTTATGGAAGTATGATCACTGTTCCCAAAATGCTCCCCTGCTGAAACTTCAAATCACATGACCAGGCTAATTCTGCAATGAAAGGTCAAGTATGGCACCTTCCTTGGTTCCCTCGTCAGCTTCAGCAGCAACCCAACCTCTCCACCCAGCACTTTCCCTTGTAAAGTCTTTCCCCCTCACCTCTATCCAAGGCCACAAAGCATTCTTCCACATCGGCAGAAATTTCTGTGCACATTCACCCATCTCACCTACTGTGTCCATAGCTCTCGACATTAGATTAGATTAGATTACTTACAGTGTGGAAACAGGCCCTTCGGCCCAACAAGTCCACACCGCCCCGCCGAAGCGCAACCCACCCATACCCCTACATCCACCCCTTACCTAACACTACGGGCAATTTAGCATGGCCAATTCACCTGACCTGCACATCTTTGGAGTGTGGGAGGAAACCGGAGCACCCGGAGGAAACCCACGCAGACACGGGGAGAACGTGCAAACTCCACACAGTCAGTCGCCTGAGGCGGGAATTGAACCCGGGTCTCTGGTGCTGTGAGGCAGCAGTGCTAACCACTGTGCCACCGTGCTGCCCATAATGTCCCTGTGCTATACTGTTGACTCTCTAGACAATTTCTCCTCTACATGGTCTCCTCTACATCGGGGAGACAGGATACCAACTCACGGAGCATATCAGGGAATATCTCTGGGACACACGCACCCACTGCCCTATGGCCAACCACTTGAACTGCCCCAAGGACATGCAAGTCTTGGACCTCCTCCACTGCCAAATCCAAGCCACCCATCAACTGGAGGAAGAACGTCTCATCTTTCACCTTGGGACCCTCCGACCACACTACATCAAGTTCGACAGTATCTTAAGGTTTAACACATCGTATAATATGACAGATAGATGTAGGGTAATTAAAGTACAGCAGAGTGAAGGCTATTCAGTCCATTAATTCTGCATTGGATTTTTTGAACAGCAAACCAATTAGCCACACTCGCTGCTCCTTCCCCATATTCCTGCAATATGTTTTTCCTCGAAATATTTATTCAATTTCCTTTTGAAGGCTGCCATTGAAGCTGACAAACTATTTTGGAAATTGAGCTGGTACTGGACGTCCACAATTCTTCATTCTAACTAAAAAAATTGCATGTACACGAATGCCACGTTAGGTATGCCCTATGCTCCACAGTTGAACAAGTGACAGGAGGCCACTCCTTGTATCTGTAACTAATTAAAATGCAACTACAGCAGTGCTGAGGATCTAATTTGTTTTAAGTTACAGGCATAAATGCTTAACTAACATTGGCAGGAACCCAGGATAGCTACCAGGAATAACAACAGGCATGTAATTCATTCACTTAAATATTTCTTTTCATTTTATCCTTTAGCAAAGATAGGCTGAATGTTTGTCTGCTTGTCTGCGGCTCTGGTTTTAGCTGTGGGGAAGGAAGCCAGAAAGCCTATGCAAGGAAATTGTCTGGAGAGTCACATCTAATTTTTCCATTTCCTTTGGCAATGCCTGATTACGATATGCAATTGCTTACTTGGAAATTACCATTCTATTCAATGTGGGCAGTGCATTTTATGAGCAGAAAAGATTACTGCTAAAGAAATAATTACGTTTTTTTGGTGTTTATTAGTGTCTAACTAGTGCACAAAAATAAAGCAAGCCTCTAACAGGGCATTTTTTTGTGATATCTGTTGTAAAGTTAACTTGTTGAAAAAGAAAGATTAAAATGCCTCACCGTATCTAAGTCAATCATTTTGAGATAAGGATGGGAGGGAAAGAGAGAATAGAAAACAGTTAATATATTAAAGTTGGTCTGATTTAGATCTGTTAATCTGTTTGAAATCACGATTTCTATGAAATAGGAAAATAAAACAAACAGAAGTGATTAGCCAGGAGTGTCTAGTACTATACAAATACTACTGTAAGAACTGTTAACTGGTAGAGGTTGCAATCAAGCCCACTGTCAGGTTGAAAGTGGCTGAGTATTAAGGTGGGCTGTTTTATAGGCCCGTTTCAGTTCTCTTGGCCTTCATCCCAGTCATTTTGAAATGTTAAGCTCTCTATCTTTTGTGCCTGACACATCTTTAACCCTTCTAGACACTCCTTGGCCCAATCCATGCCGACTCATACTGGCCAATCCTGAAGAAGGGCTTATGCCCAAAACGTCGATTCTCCTGCTCCTTGGATGCTGCCTGACCTGCTGCGCTTTTCCAGCAACACATTTTCGGCTCTGATCCTCACTTTCTCCTCCCATGTAAAACAGACATATTCAGAACCACACATCAATAAGAGAACTAATTCTTAAATAATCTTTTTGAGATGCCAATTAAACTGTAAATTTGCAATCACTTACCAAAATAATTGTTATTTGTGGAAAGTAACCAAGTATGAATAATGACATAATGATAGGCCTTAGAGTAATGTCAAAACAGCTATTGTCATTTCTAGAGTATGTTTTTCTTATTGATACAGGCAGCCTTGTTTAGAAAAAAAAACTATTCACAGGCTGGCAGTTTAAGTAACTGCACAGATTGACTTATGTTTTACCCCTCCAGAGATGATTTTTAAAAAAACTTTGAAGAGTTGGAGATTTAAATAATTGCACAGTTTGACAGTTCTACAGTTGTTATGCACACGACAAACTTTTACAACTTCTCCAAAAATTCATCTATCACCAGGGTTAAGGCCCTTGCCAATTACTAGCCATGAAAAGGCCTGCTGTTGCTACCTTTTCACCCTCAGCATGGACAGGCCCATGCCAAAGCATTAGGTCAGCAACTCTTGCTGTAAGGATTGCTGCCTGGGCAAGCAGATGGGTACCTTTCTGGTGTTTCCTCTGTTCCCATTGGAGGCAACCACCTTCCAGCTCATTTCCCCATTTATCCTGTAATGTCCCTACCCCTGAGTCAGGAAGCCCATATTTAATCAAAAATAAGTTGACTAGAAGATACATGGTACAGGCCGTCCAATCTTTTGACATGGTGTGGTGTGGGGGACACATTGTACTTGCACGTATTAGCAATGTAAGGCTTGGCACATTGATAAATATTAATCTAAAAAAACCATTACCTCGAGTTGAAACAAATGAGTAATTTATGAAAGTGATCATTAAAACTTACTATTAGCAGAATTTATAATAATTTTTTTGTTGTTCTGAGTTAAGAAACAGAACAAGAAAGAAACAGACTAGATCCCTGATCTAGAATAAATCCCATTCATTGTGCTTGTGTAATGAGGAATCAAGAATCTCCCTGTGCTAATATTTCAAACTTAATGACTCACTCCAAAATGTACAGAGGTAATGTGAACAAACCAATTTAAACAATTTGTCTTTTCTTACACCTTCCACTGTTATTCAGCTGAGAACTCTAACATAGTGGACAATTTTGACTGACTTCGATAGCAATTAAATATATCATGTATATCCTTGAATCAATATCACTCATTTTATTCTAACATTTAATGGAAGAGATACCCCCAAATAACCAGCTTTATATGTTTTTAATGGAGCTACAAGTCTAGGGAAATATTATTGATTTCTTTCCCTGTACAAAAAGCACCCAACCTCTAAATAATGACTTTTTTTCTTGAGATCAGGAACTATAGCCATGTGTCTGCTATGGTTCATTAAAAAAAAACTTTCCACGAGCAGATATGAAACCATTTTATACCTGTATTATATAAGACAGATTGATAGGAGACATTTGATCTAATCAGAATGGTTGGGTATTGTCCACATATGCCCTGATTGACTTGGATTGATTCGTAAATGCATAAGTCATTTCATGTTTCATTTCATAATTCAGGAAGGCTGACAACTGATAATTTCTCTCTGTTAGACTATATATCACGTCAGATACTCAGCTGGATTTAACTAATTTTTGAAGACATTATAATGTTTATGCTGATTTTTCTTCCTCATTTAATGCTGCACTCAAATTTCTTCTCAGCATGAATTTGCTGAGCCCAATAATGATTCTGGATGTACGCAATGGTGTTTCACCTTGTTAAAAGGCTGATAATTGCCATTTAAGGATATTCTATCTCTAAATACACTAATCTGCAGATTCTTCCTGTGTGTTATTTTTCAAATAGAGATTATGCTATTGCAGGAAGTTTCTTCATTTTCAATGCATAGCAACGACTGAAGCAGAGTACATTTTACTTGACAAGTGAACAGGGGTCTCAATGTACGAAGCAATAAAGGAAGAAATGGAAAGATGGAATATGAGCTGGCCATTGAGTTAAACCAGGAAGATGCGTTCACCGGTCTTGCAATTTTCCCATTTTATAAAATATAGGCAAATCCTAAGTGTTACCTGGGCACCATACAGCAACATGCCAGGAAGCTATGATCCTTAATGTAAGGTGACCAGCTGACAGAGCCAGTAGAACAGCATTATTAATGTGTTTGAAGATCGTGAATACTTAGAGTATCTTTTATTATAATAAACCCACTCAAGGCCCTTCACAAGGAGAATTATGAGACAAACTTTGGCACTAAGTACATAAGAAGATACAAGAAAAGGACAGATGACCTCTGAGTAAATTAATGAGAAACATGATGCAAAAACATATTAGTCTGAAGTTAATTGCAAATGCTTCAGCTTTGTCACTTTTACCGATGTCCTGAGCTCCTCCAGGTTCGATTCCAGCCTTGGGCGACTGTCTGTGTGGAGTTTGCACATTTTCCCCATGTCTGCATGACTTTCTTCCAGTTGCTCCAGTTTCCTCCCACAGTCCAAAGATGTGCAGGTCAGGTGAATTGGCCATGCTAAATTGCCTGTAGCGATAGGTGCATTAGTTGGAGGATAGTGGGTCTGGGTGGGTTACTCTTCGGAGGGTCGGTGTGGACTGGTTGAGCCAAAGGGCCTGTTTCCACACTGTCGGGAATCGAATCTAATCATTGAGAATACCAGGTTGCCATTTAGCACAATAGTAGTCTCAAAGAAGACAATGGATGTTATCCTTAATGTGAAGACAGGACTGCATCTCCACAAGTCTGTGTAGTGGTCTCTTCTGCCAATACTGTAATGGACATATACATGTCTGATGGGTAGATCAGTAAGGACAAGGCCAGTAGGTTTTTTTCTGTTTTGGTGGTTGTCTCACCATCTGTTCCAGATGTAGCCTAGCAGCTTTAAGACTTGACCACTTCAGTCAGTAATGGTGTTACTCAGCCACTAATGATGTTGGATATTTCAGTCCATCACCCAGTGTATATTCTGAGCCATTGCCACACTCAGTGTTTTTTTCTAATTTTTGTTCAAAATAGAGCAGTCGTCATTTGTCAGCTGAATGTCCTCAACCAGGTTGCATTTGGGGGTTTGATGGTAATCAGCAGGAGGTTACCTTTATTCCAGTTTGACCTAAACTTATGAAATTTCATGCGGTCGGTGGTCAGGATTCCCAGGAAATCACTCTCCCAACAGGATGTCACTGTCTACCACAACTAGTGGGATTGTCCTGTTGGTGGGGCAAGACATACACAGGAATAATGATGTTTGTCTTGTGTATTGTTTGGTCAGAATAATTATATCAGGCTGTTGCTTGATAGTCTGTGGGGCAGCTATCCCAATCTTAGCAGAAGCTCTCAGATGTTATTAAGCAGGACCTTTTGTAGAATCAGTAGGGCTGAGTGTATCTTTGTTGTTTCTGGTGCTTAGGCTGATTCCTGTTTGTTTTCTGTTAATGTAATTATTGTTATGCAGAGCCATGTGATTGTCTGGCTTTATGCTGAACTTGAAGACTTATTTCTAATAAAAACAACTTGCATTTATATCATGTTTTTAATGTGATAAAACACTCCAAGGTATTTCACAGGATTGTTACGAAGCACAACTTGACAACTAACCCTGTAAGGAGATACAGTATTAGAACAAATTATCATCAGCTTGATCACAGAGGTAACAAGAATCTGGGAGGGAGGGCTTTGTAGATCTTAGGCCTTTACAGCTGAAGGTGTGACCATTAATGGTGTAGTGCTTAATGATAGGATGCTCAAGAGACTAATAAGTGTAGATATGTTGGAGAGCTGTGGGTGCTTGAGGAGCTTACAAAGGTAGGGAAGGGCGAGGCCATAGAAGGATTTGAAAACAATGATGAGAATTTTAAAATTGAGATTTTGGTTATCCAGCAGTTTATGTGAGAACAGGGATTATTGAATGTCGTGTATTTTAGAACATAGGCTACTGTGTTTTGGATTGCCTCAAACTTTTGGATGATAGAATGTGGGAAGCCAGTTATGAATACTTACCAAATCAAAGTGATAAAGGTGTGGATAAGAGTCTGTTCCTGCACTTCCCCTGATGTTATTATCTTGTACAAAAAATTACTTATATTAGATCTATATTCCATTGATCTGATGTCAGCATCTCATTAACAGTTCTCCTTGACCTTTATATGATAAACTTTTCAGGGTGATTATCATTTTGAATATTCTGCTTTCCTTCTCTTTGAAAATTTCTTTCATCTCCAATAATGACATCTTTCTTGTATCTTCAGCTGCTATTAGGTCATGCCTCTTGTTGACTTCAGTTCTCATAGATACCTGCTCAGAGATCTTTCCTCCTGTGTCAAGTGAAAATTGTAAGTGGTTCAGTAGAAAGAATGAAATACGGAAATAATGCATTTCTTCTATGTTCCTTCTACCATATCTCTATTGTTTGATCATCAAACCATGCTATGTCCATCAGAGGATCAGTGGGCATAATGCACCCACCAGTTGCCCCTGCCTGCTGTATCATTAGAATCCTATACCTCATTTTAATTCTGCAAATGAACTATAGGTACAAATGGTTCCCCACTGTACCTCTGCTTTCTTCTGAGGACACTATCAGATTTCATGGGTTCTAACAGATGCTAAGTCCTGATGAAGGGCTTTTGCCCGAAACGTCGATTTCGAAGCTCCTTGGATGCTGCCTGAACTGCTGTGCTCTTCCAGCACCACTAATCCAGAATCTGGATTCCGGCATCTGCAGTTATTGTTTTTACCCAGATGCTAAGTGCACCTATTGTTTGGACTGCTCCAGCAGACACAAAGACTGTTGGAAACTGGTAATGTGCATGTGGGGCACTTTGCTTATTTGTACCTGGCCATCAGAATTGGGGCCTATGTTTGTGTTCGGACCACAATTTGCATAACTTAAAGAGACTCTAATTTGATTCAGGTGAGCTCTTACAAAGACTTAGCAAGGTGACAGAGGGCTGTATCAGAATAGGAACAGGCCGGTTAGTACAACTGTCCAATGTTATGATATTGTTGTGGTATTGTCTTTGATGGAAATTAAAGTTAATTTTTTTTCTGTCTGTGCTTCATTAATCGTGAAAATAATATTAATAACATCCAGTTACAATAACAAGTGTGTAGTTACCAGATTAAAGAGAAACTGACAGCAATATTGGAGATGCAACTTGAACAGGTTGGCCTGCTATACATTTGTTATACATCACAAGATCTGTCAATCATAGATTGCCTACAGTGCAGAAAGAGGCCATTCAGCCCAACAAGTCTGTACTGAGCCTACAAGCAGCATCCAGCCCAGACACAGCACCAAGGCCCCTGTCACCATAACTCAACATTTATCATGGCTAATGCACCTAGTCTGCATATCCCTGGACACTATGGGGCAATTCAGCATGACCAATCCACCTAACCTGCACATCTTTTGACTGTGGAAGGAAAACAGAGCACCTGATGGAAACACACGCAGACACTGGGGGAACGTGCAAACTCCACAAGGTAATAAGGTTTCAATATTTCAGTAACCTCATAGACTGCATTTTACCACAGATATTACAGCCTATAAAATATTAACTAATGCTGTACTTAACCTTTTGCATCAAATAATTTCTACAAATTTTAGTACAATATGTTCAGGGGCAAAGAAAACTTCAGTTTCCCTTTTGACAAGTTGATTTATATTTTGGTTTATTCTGACAAGTAAACCATCTTTGGAATTGTGTGAAATTTTCATTCTTGCTGAAACACAAACCACTTTTATCAAACAGCAGATCAAAAAATGTCATCTATCCATATAATTAAAACAAATGTGCTTGACATGTCTTTCAGAGACATTACACAGGCAGAATGTCAAATATCCATTAGGAAATAAAATTATCAATTGTGTTGAAAAGACTATCTAACTAATAAGTTTTATAAATAGTCACACTTAAATCCACAATCAAGAATCTGAAGCAACAGTGCTTTTTCAAAATTTGGTTTCTTGGGGGCTTGGTGGAATATGGATATATTCTTCATTGATAGGAAGGGAATGTTTGAAATGTTTTAGTGCTAACATTAGGTTTTACGATAGAAGACGAGAGAACCAACAGCTAAGTGTTCAGGTATTAGGCATAAAGATTTGATATTAGGATAAACTTCACTGTTCAGTCTCAAACAAGACTCTGTTAGTCAGGAGTCTGCAAGTGGACTCTTTTAACATGGGAAGGCTGTTGTGCTAGAGCTACCATGTGGCTTTGGCTGACCAGGAAATTCCTATTTTTACCAGCTGCCACAGGGAGCTCAGACTTATTTCCAAATTGAAAATCAACAAGTCAATAAAGTTCAATGATGACCACTCCTTGATCTGCTGTGAATTTTTAAGTGCTCAGCAGCACATTTTATTTCATCTTTTAATAAGTTCCCAAACAGTGATGTTAGACTAAAGTATCAAAATGACTTTCCCTCTGGAAAGGGTAATGGGGTCTGCAATCATCAGTCAAATGTACTTCCAGATTTTCCATGTTATGATTAGAATCAAGTTCAGTTGGAAAATCTAATGAGATATTTAGCCCAATATTCTATTCCTGGTAAGAATTCAGAATACTAAGGATGCTGGAAATCTGAAATAGAAGCAAGAAGTATTGGGAGAACTTAATAGGTCAGCCAGCGGTTCGGGAGAGAAACAGAGTTAATGTTTCAGGTTGATGATCAATTGGAAGGTAACTATACTCAATATGAAAGTCAATGTGGCTGTCTGCCAATGTCAGTTCACCACTTAATCCTCCACCTTTCTATCTTGGAAACCATGGACCAACATCTCAGAGCATGGTCTATGGCTAGTGACTACATGTATTCCTCCTATCCATGGATGTTAGCATCAGACACTCATCAGCCTTATCACTTAATAATGACACATCTCCAATCCACTTGCAAGATGCCTCTGCACATCAGTGCTCCATTTTGGAGCATGGGACATGTCGTGCACATGGACTGAAACTAATTCCAGATTCGGCCAGAGTATATCTCCGGGTTCCTCGCTTCCTCTCTCATGGCTCACTCACTTTGTGCCTCCTTGACTGTTCACATTTTGCCCTACCTTTTTGTGCTTTGCTCCCACAGCCAGACCTTAAAGGCTCAAAGTATTGCTGTCATGCCTGACAGTCAGTCCAGGGGTTGGGTAAGGTCAGGTGACTGCTTTGGATGGTTTGTAACAGTGCAATCCAAGGATTCTGCTGTGGTCAGTCCTGCATGTCCAGTACAACTAGACCAGGAAGACACAGCATGTCAGTCAGGAGCTGCACAGAACTTGATCTAGAGTCTAGTCTGTCATCACTCAGGGTTCACCAGACAAGATAGTCAGGGGTTGGCCTATTCAGTCTATTGTTCTTTAAGTCAAGGGGTGTTATCAGGGCCACTGTGGCGGTAGGGGATTTGAGAACTCAATTCTGGGGATTGGATGCAGCAATCTGGGAAGCAGAGGGGATAATAATTATGAAAGGGGAAGACAGTGGTATATTGGACAATATGGCTTATCACAGGAGAGGGCAAAATTGAAATTCAGTGCCATGTTGGCCTTATTGGGGTGCAATGCAGTACATTATTTGACATGACTAAGCTGTAGCACTGGGGATTTACAGTTTCATCGCTCGACTCTTTAAGCTAGGTGTTGCCGAGTGGAAGCTCAGTACTGATGAACTCAACAGGGAGTGCCAGGAAAAGGGGACATGAGGTATGGAGGGTGGGTGGCTTTGATTACCAGTTGAGCCTGTGACTCACTGTGCCTCCATATTTGTATAAGTCATCAATTCTTACTGGAAATGGAAAATGGCTCTGACCACATCTGGATTTGGTGGGTGTTTTCTGTTAAGCTTGTGGGCTGTACTTTTGAGTGAAGTGAGGCTGTTTTGGGGGGCCGTTGCATTTATCAGGCACTGGTCATAAATTTAGGATAGGCATCTCTGTGAAACAGAAATGGTCACAATTCGTAAAGGAGTACAAGGTCTCATGCAGTGCAGAAGGACATTGTTTTTACATTGAGATGTTCACCAACATGCTCTTATATGCAATGTTGCCTTCTATTGGATGGTGTGGGGGCAGATAGGACATGCTATCAGTGATCATACAGCATTTACAATCTCCTACTGTATTTGTGGATCATGGCTTGGTGCTGCACTAATCACAATAAGGTTTCTATGTCAAAAGCCCACATAGAGACATTACACGGCCCTCCTTGTCAGAGTCCTTCATCACTCATTGTATGGAGGAGGATATTAAACCATATAGGGCTGGATAACCTTTCAAGGGCAACAAGTTTCAGACCATAAATGCTGGTTCAGTTTGTAATGCCTACATGCATGAGTGAGTAAAAAATAATATGGTTACTGAGAGATATGGCCAACTGTTCTGTAACCATGGCTGATACCTCTAATGCACAACCCTTGACTGAATCTAAATGGAGATACACTGCTGCCCATTCTTTCACCAGGGCCATTGTGAAACAGATGATAGGAGCAGATAGGTTCCTGATGAAGGGCTTTTGCCCGAAATGACGATTTTCCCACTCCTCAGATGCTGCCTGACCTGCTGTGCTTTTTCAGCACTACTCTAATTTTGCAATATCTACTTTCGCCCAGATGATAGGTCTGTTGAAAGTGAAGTGCTGATGCTTATTTTGGTTTGAGGGAGGCCTGCGGTACAGTCCGGATAGAGTGTGCTGCATAATTGTAGTGTGTTGTGCTTTGCACAGCTGGAGCAGTCAATGTTGGGATGTGACAGATTCTGAAGAGCTGGGTGAGTAGCAGCAATATTCCAAGGAGAAAGACTGAACAAGAGGAATATCATCTTCAGTGAACAAGCACAACAGGCCAGACAGGACTTTGTTGACATGGCAACAGCAGAAATCTTCAACATGTGTCATCCTGGACTCAGTGTTAACTGTTTCTTTCTCCATAGATCCTTCCAAACCTCCAGAGTTGCTCCATCATTCTCCATTTTTAGAACCTAATTGGCAACTGTTTCCAGTAGTTGTGATTGATAACTGGGTGCATTGATAACTTATGAACTATAAATTTGTTGTTGCTCCAGAAATGAACAGGCTCTGTTGTTGCATGAGGCCTATGCCGCTTCTGTTTGTTTGTTCCATACTTTAGCTATTACTGCATAAAGGTGAATGTTCTGCATCGTTTGAAGACTTGCCAATATGTGATAGTCCCTCAGTGAACAATGAGGAGGTGTTGGGGTACACTGGGCATTAGGCAAAGGGCAGCGTCATCTTAAACATATTCCTAAGATGGGATGAAAGTCAGGATGGATTCCTTGTGAAACTTGTGCTGTGAGAAACATTTGTTTTTGGTTCCTCTCCAACTAAGTGCATGGTGAAGGGCAACTCCAGACCAGCATCACTTGATTGGATGCACAAGCCGAGCTTCAAAGATGGCGCTGACATTGGATCTTGGGAAGTGCTAGCAGTGTGGATAGTCTCTGTGTTGCCCAGCTAACAAAGCAATTTTTGGAAAAATAGTGTGAGAAATCTCACTAGGTTTTACGAAGAGAATCCATCCATGAAACTTGCAACAATTGCCACTTAACTGATTTCTGATAAAATTTCGCCTGTTAGCTCGGTTTCTGTCGACAGTTGTTGCCTGACCTGCTGAGTTTTTCCAGCACTCTTTGTTCTTATTCAATTTTTGCGAGCGTGAGGAATGCTTCGCTCCTGGGTGGGAGGGAAATGGGCATGTGGCAACAGATCTCCTTCTCCTTTTATTGAGTCCTGGTTTCATGCACCTTCCCAGGAATGCAGAACAATAGAAGGAAGCAATAAAAGGAAGTGAAAATGGGTGGAAGAAGTTTAATCCCTTCTACCTCCTCCTTTTCCTGTGATAACACAAGGTGGATTCATAATGAGGCTGTTGCTAGCACTTGCATTTAGCCTCCCTTGAGTCAAAAGTTCCAACATAGGCAGATGGAAAGACATAGGAAGCTTTGAAAAGGCAAATTAACTTTGTTTCCCACAGAGTGCCCTCAGTTTAGGGGCTGAAGGCCGTCTGGTTGCTGCTTTTAGATAGCAGCCAAAAGGCCTGTGGCTAGCTGTAATTACCGCTCCTGGCTTTCCACTCAACATTCTGTGCAGTAGCCAAGTGCTGAACCTTTCTCGGGGCATTTGCCACTGTGCTAATTACTTGATTCCTTCAGTTTAGCTAGTCACAAACAACATACTTTGGGTGAGCTGTACCTGATCAAATACTCTCCTACATGAAGGACTGAAATATCAGAGTCATGTCTGTCAGTACTGATTGGAAGAGCTGAGTACAAAATATCAAATTCATCTGTTTTAATTGAAGTAATATAACTAAATTGCAATTCTATGCATTTGAGCAAATGAATATTTTAATTTTGAACAAATTTCAAAATTGCATACTGCATAATTTTATTCCTGTTATTTGAACTGGCACAATTGGGAGCTGCAAATAAATTGATTATTGTTGTAAAATAATGGAATGAAATTACTAATTGATTTTCTGGTAACAAAACAATTGTAGTTCAATGGGTTAGGTAACCAAGGAATGACCAATTAACACCCACTTAGAAAGGCATGTGTTAATTAAGACAGCATGGCTTTGTTAAAGAGAGGTCAAGCCGAACAAATATGGTCAAGTGTGGATATGAGGGAAGTTCAGTTGATATAGCTCATAGAAAACCTTTTGACAAGGTTCCACATGGGAGACTGATTGAGAAGATTAATGCACTTGGAAGTGAGGGAAATTTGACAAGATAGATCAGAAACTGGCTTAGTAATAGGACACAAAGACTAATGGTAGAAGGCTGTTTGACTGGAGGCTCGTGTCCGGTGGTGTACCACAAGGATCAGAACTGGGACACTCACTGTTTGTTTGTTATATACATAAATGAGGTGGATGTAAACGTGGGAGGAATGTTAAGCAAATTTGCAAAGGACACCAAGATTAGTAGAGTGGTTATTGGCAAAGAAGATCATTGTAGGTTACAGGAAGATCTAGACGGGTTGGTCAGATGGGCAGAGCAGTGGCAAAAGGTATTTAACGCTGATGAATGTGAGGTGTTGCGAGTTGGAAGAAGAAACAAGATGAGGGTGTACTTAATGAATGGTAGGACACTAGGTAGCTTAGAGGAATGGAGAGCTCCTGCGGTAATTATTCACAGATCCTTGAAGTTGGCGGAACATGTCAATAGGATAGTTAAGAAAGCATTTGGGATACTTTGGGATTTATTTATTGTCACGTGTACCGAGGTACAGTAAAAAGCTTTTTTACAAGCAGTACAATTTGATCAAAGTAAGCAAGGGTGTACAGATCAAAAAGACTAAAATGTTTGCCAAGTCAACATGAGGGAAATGATTATAAAAATGAATCCCTCCAACTAAACTCAAGTAATTGATAGGTTTCTTTCTTATTTTTTAAAAGCACTGCTGAAATAATACTATGGAGGCTGACATCCCATCACCAAGTCACCCTTTATTACACGTGCACAGTGCATGGACTCTGACCAGTCAGTTCAGAGCCAGTCCCTAGAATGAGGAGAATCTCTGAGATTCCTGTTTATATCTGTCAACCAGGACTCCTTGATTGGAATTGTTAACCTGGGTCGAACAGGGATCTCATTTTACGTGATCCACCTGGCCATTGTTCCAATCACTACAACTGCATTTGTAGCCTGGTTCAATAAGCCTGTATTTGTAAAAATATTGCAAAAAGGGTGAAACATGTATAGTGGATAAGATTACTTACAGTGTGGAAACAGGCCCTTCGGCCCAACATGTCCACACCGACGCATATACCACTCAGACCCATACTCCTACATTTACCCCTTCACCTAACACTACAGGCAATTTAGTATCGCCAATTCACCTAACCTGCACATTTTTGGCTTGTGGGAGGAAACCAGAGCAAACCCACGCAGACACAGGGAGAATGTGCAAACTCCAAACAGAGAGTCACCTGAGGGAGGAATTGAACCCGGGTCTCTGGCACTGTAAGGCAGCAGTGCTAACCACTGTGCCACCGTGCCGCCCAATAAAGAACTTGGATAAAGAAAATATCTGACTAGCTGATTGCTGCATCTACCTTTTGAATGCACATGCTGGGGAGCAAAATGAAATAGAAACCTTAATTAAAAATGTTCTGATGTATTTTTATTTTGTACTTTTCCTGCATTTATTTTGTCCTGCCAACCATCCAATCACAGGTGGCCATTCTCTCTTTCCTCACCTTTCCCCCCTTTTAATTGCTTGAAACCTATTAAATTTCTAACTCTTCCCAACTCTGTGGATTGGTTGTAGACTGGAAAGATTTATTTCCTCTCCTCATAGTTGCTGCCTGGCCTGCTACGTATAATTCAGCATTTTCTGTTTCAATTGAACTTAAATTCGAACCTGTTTTCCCACTTGCCACCTCAGAATTATCAGCTACTACCAATATATCAACTAATGTTTTTAAATCTCTTTTTTTTCTAAACCATTACCTATAATGGGTGCTCCTTCATGGTGTAGAAACAGGTAAAATTTTGTAACCTCAGGTACGTGACAGCTCTCTGTATTAGAGAACGAATATGAGTTCTGCCTGCAACATTTCAATTTCATCTGAATTACTAAGCCTTTGAATTAGAACAAATAAATAATTTGATTTTCTAAAATTATCAATTATATGATGACTCCTGTGCCAGCAGTTTATCAAACCATGTTAATCTTGTATCTAGGATGCCATTGATGTGATCATCCCTATAAGTAATCCTCTTCAAGAACCCTTGGTGCTTGATGTGATGCTGAATGGAGCTGGGATTACTGGAGACACTAACCTGGCAGTTGGGCCAAAAGAAGTTATTTCTTATAAAGCTAGGTACACTCCTCATGTTGTTGGCGAAAGACGTGGAAGGTAAGATAAAATTTGTACATTATGCTGAAATATAACCAGGATATTGGTTACTCGTCATAGAACTTAGTGACACAGAAAAAGACATCTTCCATGCCATGTTTAGGCCAGATGATAAAGCATTTTCCAGCCAAATTTCATTCTCCTCTCTTGGTCTTTCGCCTTGCAGATTATGGCATTTCAAACACATATCCGTTTTTTAAAAATACAGCAAGCTTTCCATTATTTGGCACCTTGGGAACCAGGACTAATTGATCAAATATTCCAATTGATCAAAAAGTCCATATAATCAATGCAAAAACACACACTAAAAATAGAAACCTAATGCAGGGGCTGTACACATCGCTGTTATACTTTATTTACACTTAAAAATAATGCAGCTTTGCCCTAAATAAAGCTTACCAGCAAAGAACCATCAATTCAACTGACTACTTGGACATCACAGAGATCGTGATAATACAGTAAACTTTCAGTATTTCAGGTATGTAATTTTTGACGGTTTATTTAGAGAGCCGATTAATAAGGTGCCAGTTAAAACAAAGATTGCTACTATAAAGATTTCTTTTCATCAACCCTTTCGGGCGATAGGTTTCATATCCTTTTAGTGAAAGTCATCTTCTAAATTCCTACGGTTTACTTGGAATCTGCTTCCCTTGTTTATTGACCTCCCTGGAAAGAGAAACAGATCCTTCCTATTTATTTAACCTAAACATCTCATCACCATCTTCTCGAGAGCAGTCCAACATGGGCCATAAATGAGAGCCAAACATTTGTTGTGATGCCCACATTCCATGAAGCAATAAAAAGATCGCCTTCTCTGAACCTCCTCTAGTGTGATCACACCCTTTCTAAAGCAGTGGCGAAAACTAAACAACATGCTCCTGTGACCTAACTACTGTTTTGATGGGTTGCCAGCATAATCTCATTGCCCTTACTGTTAATGCCTTGCATAATAAAAGAATGTCTTGACCACCCAATATATATGGATCTGTGGACGCATCCTCCAAGGTCGTTCTGCTTATCTATGCTTCTCAATATCCCATCATTAATTGTGTATACCATTGCCTGTTTTCACTCCAAAATTCATTACCTGGATTGAATTCCATTTGATGCTTGCATCTAGTTTTGAGTCCATCTGTTTAAATAGTCCACGGCAAGTTGCAGGTTGACAGCAGTCAAATCATGATTTTCTTTTTTTCTATAGAAAGCATTTTTAAAAATTTGTTGTGATTTATTTAAAATAATACTGTCTCAGTTAGCTTTTCTGCCTCGTCCTTTTGTTTTCATATTTGTTTTGTTAAAATGTGACTTCCGGAAAAGCATTTTCATCTTTCTGTATTATTTGGAAGCTCAGGAATGCCATGAAAAAAAGAGATGTGAGGCAGATCTATGACGTGTAGATTTCAAGTACAAACAGACCAAGGCACATCTATCGAGTCATATCACATAGCAGTCTTTACAAATTTCTCTTTGCTAAGAAAGCAATGACACAGCTTTGCTAGGATTCACCTCAAGCTAATGTCCATCACTGGATAAGACTGCCAGTGGCATTAAGGTCATGATATTCTTTATACTGTGCATACTCTATGTATCCAGCTCTTATCGAGCAGCCGACAGAGATATTTTTAACACAAATCAACCATCGGTTTGCAAATATATTGAGCAGGTGACTTGTGCTATTCATCAGTTTATCAGGCATTTGCAATGGCAGGGCATGGAATTCAAATTAGTTGATCCATTCTGCTGGAAGGAAGAGGCACAACAGTAGTAGACAAACAAGAGGAAATCTCTGGAAGCTGTAGATGGGGTGTTAGTAAGACTGTATAAAAGGGGAGCCTCCTTCAGCCTACCCTGAGGATGAATAGGTCTTATAGCCACTTGCCACTTATTTGCTGAGGATTAGTGCATATAGACATGAGGACTGTATGTGCTATCAATGAGAGAGGGGGAAATATATGCTTCCCTTTGTGACTCTGACAATATCCTGGAAATGTAGTTCAGCAGCCTTACAGAACCATTTTGATTGCAACTATAGGAGATTTGTAACACAAGTGAAATCACTAGCTGGTCAGTTCCTGACCTACCTTGAACCAGAGTTAGCTTGGTGTCAGTTGGATCATTAATGAGAGATTTTTCTAATTATACTGGAAACTCCAAGAAAGTGTAATGTCTATAATACTTATAACAGAACTCCACAATTTCTGGAAGCAAACTCTTCTATATGCTTCAACAGGCTGCCCAGTGTTGTAAGCTTTTATAAATTACTCATTGTCATGAGTTAGAAATGTAGCACCATTCCTTCATTGTCAGTGGATTGAAATGCTGGAACTCTCTGCCCAATCACGGGTGGCACAGTGGTTAGCACTGCTGCCTCACACCGCTCGAGACCCGGGTTCAATTCCCGCCTCAAGCGACTGACTGTGTGGAGTTTGCACATTCTCCCCGTGTCTGCGTGGGTTTCCTCCGGGTGCTCCGGTTTCCTCCCACAGTCCAAAAATATGCAGGTTAGGTGAATTAGTGATGCTAAATTGCCCGAAGTGTTAGGTGAAGGGGTAAATGTAGGGGAACGGGTCTGGGTGGGTTGCGATTCGGTGGGTCGGTGTGGACTTGTTGGGCCAAAGGGCCTGTTTCCACACTGTAAGTAATCTAATCTAATCTTAAAAAAAAAACTAAACTAATCTAATCACATTCTAGGAGTACTTCAGCCATACATGCCACACTCATCCAGGCGGATAACCTGCCAACTCTCAATGGCAGGGATAGGTAATAAATTGCTGACCTAGTCAGAGATGATCATGACCCTGAAGAAATTACCAAAAACAAATTATTCCACCGTCCTAAGGCATCAATTTATGTGCTGGTTCTTGCGAAGTTAAGCACAAGTGCTAATGCATCTTCTGGTTGATTGCCGCATGTACAGGATGCATACTTGAGGCTGAACCTGAGAAGGAAAAGCAATAGTTGATGTCTGTAAACATGAATGCAACTCCAAAAAATGTCACAGAAACAGCCATTCACCTTTCTGCACTTGATCTCCAGGCTCACTTTATCCAATACAATGCATCCTGCCAGTGCCAACTATTTCCATGGCAGTATTTTCCATCGGATCGAAGGCCTGATGGTCACCTCACTTTCCCTTTCAGTTCTGTCCTCTTTGATACTTGAGAGCTTACAAGGTGATTGGGTCTAGATTAGAATGTAATGCTTAAAACTTTCTAAATATCTATGATCCAGCTTCCCATGAAGGGATGCTGAAACGTAGCAGAAAATTGTGAGAAAAGAGGGGGAGGTATGCAATATAACACCTCTCTAGTGTGAACAAAATTTGCAATGTACTCCAGTTGTAAGAAGGTATTAGCATAATTTTGTGCCAATTCTGAGGACACGGGTGGGTGTAAAGTGTATGGGTGAAAATGGAAGGAGCTGTGTTTCACTTGCAATTTAAGGAGAAACAAATGCAACAGGGAAGAAAAGGATGAAGAGTACTGTGATAGATTTCACAAAGCAAACTGGACAGATGAAGATTATATTTTTGTTTCAAATCTTCTCAAATTATTGGGCCTCATTCAGTGTTGACTGACAATGAAAATCAACCTAGGATTCTTTGGTGACGGCTGCAAGAAACAACAGATTTCAACTTGCCAATGAAGTGTTCACATATGTTAAACATAAAGTACCTTTACCACATCTGTCATAAATCCTTCTCTTCACTCTTCAAGTATGCCAAATCTTCAGTTCCTTGTCCATCCTTGAATATCAATTTCATCAATCTCTGTACCCAATATAAGTGTTCATCACCTGATTGAATAAATCAGCACAAAATAAGTACTCTCATTCCCGAATGATTATAATCTCAGTGAATAATAAAGCACACTAAAAATTGTGCATTCTTTTACTGTGAGAAATTCAAATGACTAGTCGTACTCTTTACAATTTACAGAAAGAGATTATTTACCTCAACGAATCTTTGAAAGAGCAATCCTTCTTGGTCTCAATCCTCAGCTCCTTCCCCATGGTTCTGCAGTTTTTATTCTTTTTCTGGTATTTACATAAGTCTATTTTGAAGAATACTGCTGAATCTATATCCAACTCCCTCTCAGATAGCACATTCCAGATTCTAACCACTTGTGAAACAATTTTTTTTACACTGGTTGCCTCTGACTCTTTACCTTTCAAACCATAGCCTTAATTTTTCAGTCATTGAAAACTATTTCTCTTTAGCTAAATCCTTCATGATTATAAACACCTCTCACCAATCTCTTGTTGCTCTTCACTGCTCTTAAAAGAAAATGCCAGTTTCTCGAATCTAATATATATATAAAACTGTAGTACATCATACCTGGAATCATATCAATATTGCTGTCACATCTCCAAAGCCTTTTTTCTTTCTTAAAGGATGGCATCCAGAATTTGTCACATGGACAGAATTTTATCTGGCAAAGGGAGGCAGATTCAGGTATGGACTCTAGGGTGAGGGAGTAAAATGCCCCAAAAATGTCATTGATCTGAAAAAATGACGATTCCAGATGTTTGGATTTCAATAGGGCGCACTTGGAGGTATATGAGAAGCCACCTTGCATTTGTGTCTCTTTTGTTTATTCTAAGAGGCAAGTAGTTCAGACTTGAACACTTAAGAGAACAGGTTCACTGTTTCCCAAGCCTTTAACCTCGTCGGGGACAAGAAGGCAAGAGCAGAGTTGCCATACCTTTGTTCTGTGAAATTGACAGACTGGAAAACAATTATATGCTGTAACTGTAAAGGGCATGCCTGACCAGACAACACAGATGGCTGAGCTCATAGAATGCACTCTGAGAATGTGCTGTCACTACTTTATTGATGACTTCCAAAATTTTGGAAGCATGATACTTTGTACTTTATTCGCTTTGATCTGCACTCACCTAACATCCTTCATTGTAACTTGTGGTTAGTTTACGCAGCTCTATCTTGGATCTTTTCAATGTTTTTGAACTCCAGACTCCTAAGTTGTACCAAGTGAACACTACTTATGAGCTTCCTTGAGCACCACTTCTTTCCTATACTAAATGGCCCATCGGGCTTCTTTCAAATTGTAACTCTCTCATTTCTAACCAGCATTGAGGACCTCTTGAGAGCTGCAAACCAAACGGCTGTTGGGACTTCAATGAGCGTCAGACTTCTCTGATGTGACAGCTGCGATTTGGATGAATGGAACCATTTTCTCTGGCTCCCTCAGTCACTGATTAAAACTGACTGACCCTTGAACTGATTTGAGTGACCAATTAGAAATCTTGTGTACTTAAGGATCAAATCTGACCTATACCGGAACATCTTGGTACTTTGAATGTTACAATTCTATGGCTGACTAATTATCCACAGGTTTGGAGCGCACACACAAACAGAATGAATTTTATCACAAGAACATTGCATTACCTAAAATCTATATGATTTCCACAATGACAGTAATTTGAGATATTACTCTTCCCAATAGGATTAAAATAGATTTGTGAAGTGTGATTACATAATCTGATCTGATTTCAATGTTTTTAAAACATTATACAATGTAGTTTTAAATAAACAGTACTTGGGATAATGCAAACATTTGTAATTTGATATATCAATTATAAGAATGTGAATAATTTCAAACAGTTTTTTTTTGAGAATCATGTCTGATTAAATATAATTAGCTGAAGTGCCTGTACCACTGTTTTACACAGCCTTTAATTGCACTTGGGACAGACTCAGTCCTGCTGAGTCACTATTGTCTGATGTTTTTACTCCAATGGAATTGACAATTTTCCATTAGTTTTCTTTTCCTATTTTAAAGAAGGATCACATTCTCATTTTGGGTAATGGTAGGTGTGAAAACCTTTGACAAGTAACATCAATAACACATTTTGAACTGTTAATTTTGCAAACATTTGAAAGGAAGGACATTTGCTTTCGAACTATGGTAATATTTGTCCTAAATAAAAATAGCAACTTGATTGATTTTCAGTACCATTAGAAGATGGCAAGAACAACTGTATCTTAGCTGTTTTTGTGCAGATCACTAAAAAAACATGCAAATAGTGACAATTAACAGTTTTGTGAATTAGTCACTGTTACCTCCGGGCCAATTTGTTACAGATCCAGAAAGTATACTTCAAACTGTTAAGCTCCCCCATGAGGAGGGATGAATTAGCTCCCCTTTGTTATTCGCCCACAATCTTATTGTTTGCAACAAAGTAATGTATTTGTATCCTTTTCTTTGTGCATGAACTTACATTTTAAAAGGAGCCAATTTCACCAGGCTTTCTTGAGTTGATCAAGAATGAGTTTATTAATTACTAAATGAGAGTAATCATGCTGTACACATACAGTACTCACGGGAGGTAGAGATAAGAAGTGAGTCTAAAGGATAAAAAGTTAAAAGAAAAGATGTATAGATTAATCTCTGAATTGTTCATGAAGAGTAGCTAGTTGAATGTTGTCTGTTGCAGCGGGAGTTTCTGGTAGCATTGACGTTGATGGTTGAACAGTTGTTTTTTGAGATTCTTAGTTGTGTAGGCTGATTGAAGTTCCTTTCTCCTGATTTTTTTTAAAGCTTGTTTTCAGCCCTCAGAGTAATTAAGAGTCTTTATCTGCAACAGGAAGGTGACTAGGGCATATTTGTTCGATTGTGACCTACACTGTATGCTAATTCTGAAACCTGGGGAGGTACACACAAGAGCATTTACTCCAATAGAGATGAAACTGGACTTTTAACCCATGTCCTTGTGTATTCATCAAAGGAAAACAAAAACACTCTGTAGTTTTAAATATTACCCACTGGGATTGGCTTGTTGTTCAGCAGGGTTTCCTCAACCTCTTGTGGTCTTTATAGTTACAAGGGACTGCAGTCCAGTCTGTTTAGAGCTTCTTTGACACATTAGTTGGTACATTCCTTCAAATGATCTCTTCACTAGATGTCATTTAATTTACATCCACAGATGTTTTTGGCTGTATCAATCCTCTTTTAAAAGGTACGTTTTAGTATTAAATGCTAAAAGGTTCCACAGTACTACAGGGTTCTAACTTGGTGTCATAATGAAAAGGAAAGTCTGGTTACATGTTGTTGAACCTTTCATGACCTTATTCATGATTAACAAGGGAGAATTTGTTCATTTAACCATCTGGTCATCTGTCTAAGGGTATCTGAGACAGTCAGTGGAGGGATCCTGAAGGAAAATGAAAGGAAACCAAAAGGCATGCATCCTGCCTGCTGCACTAAATAGAGGGTGCAGGATTGAAGAGTGGGGCAGGTATGGTGTTGAGTCGATAGGCTTTCTTTGATATGTGCTATATTCCCTAGTACCTGATAGCTAACGGCAGAAAGGAATGTCTCAAGACTAGATTTGTTGAGGCTTGCTTGTAGAATTTGTTGCAAGCCACTGGTTACTTGTAATGGAATGACTTGTTTTGCAGTATTTTGTCAAGTATTGAAAAATAACTTTTATTTATGTGATCTTTTAAAGTATATTGATCTTATCTAGATGATTAAAAGTTTCATTTTTCAGTGTATAATTACAAATGTTTATTTGGAGGTATTAAATTAGTTTCAACTGCATATGATTTAAAGAACTTTAAATTATTTTCTCAAAGTTTTGAGATTTTAGCTTTGGCCTTCAGGATCAGTGCAGATTTCTTGAAGCCTTTTCCTGTTCCTCTGCTTTGGTGAAGATGGTCACCAATAATGAGTTGCACCAAATATCAGAACCCTGTCTCAGCCAATGCCTGGCAGCTTTTGGTGAAGCATTATTTCACTATTGATTCATCAAGAAGCACTGAAGTGGCTGATGGCAACTTAATCCTGCAAGCTTTCTTGTTGGGGGAGTCAGTTCCCCCCACCCCCGCACACACCCGTTACCCACACTTGCTGCATGGAACACCAAATCTTGCCCCTAATTTTTAAGATCTGGTTGTATGCAATTTATGTTTTCATAATATTGCATGTGACATTTTAGCACAGTAAAACAACTTACAAAATCCTGAACTTCTGACTGCACTCTCAATGTTTTCCTGCATTTAAATATCGACCTTTTCCATCAGAAGGACTTTTATTGCTTGTGCATTGAGCGTACTCCTAGTTTTCTTGTTTAAAAGTATTTAAAATGTCAAAATAGACAGGCAACCCAGAAGGAAAAGCAAGTAAAACCTTATATGACACATTCTGGTCTGACTTGTTTGTATACTTCAGAACAGTGCTCCAGTATGACCAATATGTTCATTTCTGGGTATTTCTGTTTTATTTCCCTCAGGGAATTAATGTCTATAATCTCTTTGGATCTCCAGAAGACAATAAAGTTGGGCCTTATCAGCAAATGATGCAAGTGATGTCATAAAGGTGAAAACCTTCATTGGTTTTAATTTTGAGGAGCGAAAAAAATAAATTTCCTGTCTGTTCTTATTTGCAGTGTTACCTTCCACTCAGATCGCATTGGAGAATTTTGGTATGAACTAAACCTCACTGCAAAGAAGCCAACACCAATTTCCCTTCCAGAATTGCAGTGCGAGCTGGGAAAGTAAGTACTCTACTATGTAACAAATAATTTCTAAGTAAACATAACTGTTAACCCCATAAGTGTCCAACATAAAACTTTGTAATAGTTACTTATCATTGCTTTTAAGACCATAAGAAACAGAAACACGAGTAGATGATTCGGCCCCTTGAGCTGGGTCTACCATTTAATAGGAACATGGCTGATCCGATATTCCTTATTCGATTTATTATTGTCACATGCACTGAAATGCTGTGAAAAGTGTTGTTTTGCATGCTGTCCAGACACTTTCCTGCATTTTCCCAGTAACTCTTGATTCCCCAATTGATCAAGAATCTATCTCAGCCTTAAATGGACTCAAGAATTCTACCCCCATGACAAAGAGTTGCAAAGACACTCAGCCCTCTAAGAGAAGGACTTCATCCTCATCTCAGTCATAAATTGGCACACCTTTATTCTGAGACTATGCCCTCTGGTCCAAAACTCTCCCACGAGGGGCAACATCCTCTCGGCATTTACCCTGTCATACCCCTTAAGAATCCTGTACATTTCAGTGAGATCACATTTTTTTTCTAAACTCCACTGAGTAGAGACCCAGAGTCTAGATCAGAGTGGTGCTGGAAAAGTACAGCAGGTCAGGCAGCATCCGAAGAGCAGGAAAATCGATGTTTCTGGCAAAATAGAGATTCCTGATGAAGGGCTTTTGCCTGAAATGTCGATTTTCCTGCTCAGATGCTGCCTGATCTGCTGTACTTTGCCAGCACCACTCTGATCTAGACTCTGGTTTTCAGCATCTGCAGTCCTTGTCTTTAACCTGAGTAGAGACCCAATCTGTTTAGCCTTTGCTCATTAAACAATCCCTTCATGCAGGGATCATCTGAACCTTCTCTGACTTGCCTCCAATGAAATTATATACTTCCTTCCTTAATGGGACCAAGACTACTCACAGTTGTCCAGATGTGGTCTCATCAGCACTTTGTATAGTTGCAGTAAGATGCAGTTGTGGAAAATTCACTGAAAATATAATAACTGAGCACCTTTAGGGTACAGTGACATAAGTATAATAAAAAGATGTGTATATGGTGTGAGTTTCTTTTGTTGCATTTCTGATAACACTATTCTATTCATGACTGTCATGCCTATTTGTCATGTACTTTTATTTCATGGAAATTTCATTTTAATTATTCAGAGTGAGTCTTTAAAATGCAGTCTTCAAAGTTATTATTGTTGACACACAACATAACTCTTGAAAACTTTGAGCTTTGTCTCTGTTGTCCCATTGTTTAAAAAGGGTAACAGGGATAATCCTGGAAATTACAGGCCTGTGGGCCTCACAAGTGTGGTATGGACGTTATTGGAAAAGATTCTCAAGGGCAAGATCTTTCTGCATTTAGAAGCAAATGGATGTATTAGTGATAGCATAGTTTTGTGGAGTGGAGGTTGGATTTCACAAACCTGATTGAATTTTTTTGAAGAGGTAACAAAGATGATTGAGGGAAAAGGAATCGATGTTGTCTACATGGACTTCAGTAAAGCTTTTGGCAAGGCCCCTCATGGCAGACTAGTACAAAAGATGAAGTCACATGATATCAGGGGTAGCTAGCAAGACGGATACAGAACTGACTTAATCATAGGAGACACAGGTAGCGGTGGAAGGATGATTTTTGGAATGGAGGGGTGTGACTAGTGGTGTTTCACTGGATTCAGTGTTAGAACCTCTGCTGTTCGCTGTCTACATAAATGATTTGGAGGAAAATGTGGCTGGCCTAATTTAGGAAGTTTGTGATGATACAAAGCTTGTTGAAGTTGCAGATAGTGAGAAGGATTATCAGAGGATACAGAAAGATATGGATCAGTTGGAGGCATGGGCAGAAAAATGGCAGATGGAGTTTAATCTGGACAAATATAAGATGATGCATTTTGGAAGGTCAAGTACAGATGAAAATTTTGCAGTGAATGGCATAACCCTGAGGAGTACTGATATGCAGTGGGATCAGGTCCACAAATCACTGAAGGTGGCAGCGCAGGTAGGTTTTTAGATTAGATTAGATTTCAGTGTGGAAACAGGCCCTTCGGCCCAACAAGTCCACAATGACCCTCCGAACAGCAACCCACCCAGACCCATTCCCCTACACCTAAAACTACAGGCAATTTAGCGTTGCCAATTCACCTAACCTGCACATTTTTGGACTGTGGGAGGAAACCGGAGCACCCGGAGGAAACCCATGCACACATGGAGAGAATGTGCAAACTCCACACAGACAGTTGCAGGAGGCTGGAATTGAACCTGGGACCCTGACCCTGTGAGGCAGCAGTGCTAACCACTGTGCTTCCCGGTAGGGTAGTAAAGGTAGTAAAGACAAGAATATGGTGCTGGAAAAGCACAGCAGGTCAGGCAGCATCCGAGGAGCTGGAGAATCGACATTTCGGGCATAAACCTTTCATCAGGAAAAGCTCCTCGGATGCTGCCTGACCTGTTGTGCTTTTCCAGCTCCACACTTTTGACTCTGATCTCCAGCAGTCCTCTGATCTGCAGTCCTCATTTTCTCAAAGTATTAAAGACCTATGGCATGCTTTCCTTCATTGGAAGGGACATTGAGTATAAGGACAGGCCAGTTATGCTGCAGCTTTATAGAACTTTACTTAGGCCACACTTGGAATAATGCATACATTTCTGGTCAGTACACTACCAGAAGGATGTGGATGCTTTGAAAAGGGTACAGAAAAAGTTGCCTGATATGAGGGATATGAGGGATTGCCTGATATGAGGGATTTTAGCTATGAGAAAAGGTTGGATAGACCGGGTCTGTTTTCACTGGAACACAGGAGGTTGAGGGATGACCTGAAAGAAGTTTATATGATAGTGAATGGCATGGTTAGAGTGGGAAGTATGAGGCTTTTTCCCAGGGTGGAGGGGATCAGTTACTATGGGACACAGGTTCAAGGTGCAGGGGGGATGATTAAAAGAGATGTGTAAGGCAAGGCTTTCACACAGAGAATATTGAGTGCCTTGAGCATGCTGCCAGAGGAGGTAGTGGAAGAAGACACAACAGTAGCATTCAAGATGCACCTGGACAAATATATGAATAGGAAAAGAATAGAGGAATATGAATCCTGTAAGTGAAGACAGTTATAGTATGGAAGGGCTAAATGTGTAGGCACAGACTTGATTGGCGAAAGGGTCTGTTCCTGCGCTGTATTGTTCTTTGTTGTTCTTTGTTCCAAGAGCTGTGGTACGCTAATGTTACAGGTGAAGTACAATCTGCCTTGTCGTACTCCCTGCAACTTGAAATACGCCAGCAGGCTTTTATTTTTTAAGGTTTAAGAATGTGGACATTAAAGGAGGAAAGATTAGTAACAGTGACCAAACATTTGCTTAGGAAACAGAAGAGAGATATTGAGAGGTGAACAAATTTAACAAGAACCTTTCAGAGAGCAACATCTCACCAAGCAGCCTCTAGTATGAAGAAAGTGAAATTTGTCAAAAATCTTGAAATCAGAAGAATGGAGTCTGCAGAGAAAGGAAGCTTCATGGGCAAGACTTTAGTGAAATTTGCAGACGAACATGTAAAATGTGAATCATGAGATGAATGAGATTCTCAGCACTCTTCCACAAACTAAAAATACTACACACACAACATGATGCAAACTTTAATGGCAAAGAAATCCCTTTACTTGTTCTACTGATCATTTCCTTCATGCCTGCAATTCTGTCCCATACCGATCCGAATTGCCGTCTTCTGATCTGAGCTCCTCCAACTGCAGGAGATGTTGGGATAGCCTTTGTAATAGAGCAACTGATGTCTCATAGGCTCTGCTACAGGTTACTTCATTTTTGTCACTGCAAATGGGGTACTGACCCTTCAAAGAACATCCCACTCAGACCCCTCCCCCCTACCCTATCCCTATAACCCTGCAGTCTACATGGCTAATCCACGAAGCCTGCACATCCCTTGACACTATGCCAATTTTAGTATGACCAATCCACCTAACCGGCATATCTTTGAACTGTGGGATGAAACCAGAGCACCCACAGGAAACTCACGCAGATATGGGGACAATGTGCAAACTCCACACAGACAGTCACCTGAGGTTGGAATTGAACCTAGGTCCTGATGCTGTGAGACAGTAGTGCTAACTACTGAGCAAAATTGAGCACTGCAGATACTGGAGATCAGAGTCGAGAATGTGGTGCTGGAAAAGCACAGCCAGTCAGGCAGCATCCAAGGAGCAGGACAATTGATGATTTGAGCATTCTCTTCATCAGGAATGAGACCTCATTCTCCCCATGTCTGTGTGGGTTTCGCCAGGTGCTCTTGTTTTCTCCCACAGTCCAAAGCTGTGCAGTTTATGTGGATAGACCATGCTTAATTGCCCACAGTATCTAGGCAGCTGTGGACATAGTTCCCTAAAAATGAGTCTGTCTTCTTCACAGAAGAGGAGAAAAGTAGACCTTGTTGTTCAGGAGGAAGCATGTGATAAACATAGTGAGGTAACATATTAAAGGGGACTCAGAATTTAAAAGTAGGGATGTACTTCTGAGAATCTATCACACTCTGATCAGACTGCATTTCGAGTATTGTGCGCAGTTTTGGGAAGGATGTCCTCCAATCTTGTAGCAGGTTTAGAGAAGGTTCACGAGAATGGTCCCTGGAATGAAAAGCTGAACATGTAAGGAACATTTGAACACTCTGGGACAATGCTTGATGGAGTTTATAAGGATGAAGGAGAATCTAATTGAAACTTACAGAATGCTGAATGACCTGGACAGAGTGGATGTTGGGAAGATGTTTCCATTAGCAGAAGAGACTGGGATCCGGGGCACAGCCTTAGAGTAAAAGGAAAATCTTTTAGAAGGGAGATAAGGAGAAACTACTTCAGCCAGAGAGTGGTGAATCTATGGGATTCACTACCACAGAAGGCTGTGGAGGCCAGGTCATTGAGTAAATTTAAGACAGAGATGGGTTCTTGATTGTCAAGGGCGTCAAGGGTTACAGGGAGAAAGCAAGATAGTGGGGTTGAGAAACTTATCAGCCATGATTGAATAGCAGAGCAGACTTGCTGGGCTGAATGGCCTAATTTCTGCTTCTATGTCTTATGGGACGAGCATCTTTCAAAGTAGCTGAATCATTGGACACAGACAAAATGTGTCCCAGGCTGCCAAGACTGCGAAGCTAAGAGAGGGAGAAAAATCACCGAGGATTTGACCATCATTTTCCAAATCTCTTTGACTACAGACCTGATGTCAGAGGACTACGGTTGCAAATGTCATACAGTTGTTTAAAGGCAGAGGGTTGAAACTGAATAAGTGCAAGCTGGTCAGTTTCACCTTGGTGCTGAAAAATTATTGGAAAAGGTACTGGAGGACAAAATTGGTCATTAAGTATGTAAATTAGCTTGCTGAGCTGGAAGATTTGCTTTCAGACCACCTCAAGAAACCAAGACCTATAAATAGAGAGGTGGGACATACCACCAGCGCTTCACTGGAGACTCTCACTGATGATGTTACCTAGTCATGGTGACAAAATGTCTGAAAACAAATCTTACAGCTCAGCAAACTAACTTATCATTAACCTGAGCTACAAACCTTCTCAAAAATCGCTAAAATTTGTCATTATTTAGAAAGGTACAGATTAATTAACAACACTCAACATGCATTTGTTAGAGGATGTTTGTGGCTAACTAATTTGATTGAATTTTTTTGAATGGGCAACAAAAATGTCAATAGGAACATTTTGAGTGATTTAACATCGACAGCGTGGATTTCAGCAAGCTTTTTAACAAAGACTCAGATGGTATTCTGGTCAGGAAAGTAATAGCTAAAACAATCACAGAGGAACCTCAATTATCCAAATACCAATTATCCGAAAATCGGATTATCTGAAGGAGACCTCGACACTACATCAAAGACGTGTTTCCAACAGTGACCGCGTCTTTTGTTTACAGTAATTAAACAGGCACCGTCTCCAAATGACTGACCTCCCGCCCTCTCTCTCTCCCCACACTTGCCCTGGAGTTCTACAGAGGTGGAACGTGTGTGTGTGTGTGTGTGTGCGCGCGCGCGCGCTGTTTGGAGACTTACCTCACAAAGGCAGCAGCAGCAACAGTCTTATTGTCGGTGTTCAGTCCAGCTGCCCCAGAGAGGGGCCTGGGGTGCAGTGTTGGATGGGGCGGGGGGAGGTGGTGGACGATTGGGAGGCGGTGTTGGGAGTCAGGGGGAGGTGTTGGACAGAGGCAGGGTTGGGGTTGGGGGCTCGCGCGCTGTGTGCTTCTGCAGTTTCCTGAACGGGGAGCAGACTTTAAAAACTCTGAGCTACAGAGGAAAGGCATTTAATCAATTAACCGAATAATCGATTAGCCGAACGAAATATTGCCCACCCATCTTGTTCGGATATCAAGGTTCCCCTGTAAATGACAAGTTAGGTACAAAGTCATGCTACAGTTCCCCAGCAAGATTGCCAGATCTAGCTTATGGCCTGGTAGGGGCTGATAATGTTTTGTTTAAAGTAGATAAAGTTTGAGATCTAGATACATACAAATAGAAAACCATGATGTTCCATAGTCTTGAACAATCAAACCAAACTTCACAGAAATTAGAGAAGTAAAAGTAAGCTATCACATAATATCTAAGAGATATTCATCATTCAGAACTAACACAAGTATGAATTAACAGACAAACTATCATCACACACCTGAGAGAGCACATTAAATATCAAATACAGGCAAGACAGATCCCAAATGACTCTTGGCATCCCTGCAAATCCCAGTTTGAATTTACAAAGAGTTCAAATTGTTCACTTTTTGAAATATAACTTCAGAGCTGTCAAACACCACTCCATTATGGCCAGTCTCAGTGACTGCTCAGAACCTGGTATTAGAATCTCTTTTCTTGCAGCTTTGCTCCTTTGAATTCTTGAGACTATACTCCTGCATCTACTCACAGTACAATGCCACCATTTTTGTAGTTAGTTGGTTAGTATGCTGGGCTTTCCCTGAATTCCATTATTTTTCAGTTGCACCAAACAAATACTGTCTTTGGACATCCTTCATCCACAATCTCAGCTGTACTAAACTATCAACGATTCCCAGGCTTTACAAGATGGGTGGGTACTATTTCGTTCAGATAATTGATTATTTGGTTAATTGATTCAATGCCTCCCCTCTGGGGCTTGGAGTTTTCTGAAGTTTGCTTTTTCCTCTCTCTGCCTGCCTTGCTCCCTCTCTCTGTCTCAGGGTTTGTTTCTGAGCAGACACACACTTGTGCATAAGGAACCTGCAGCATTGCTGAAGCCTCCACCCCCCATCAGTTCAATGGAATTGACATAGCGAGCACTTGCTAAATCCACCCCCTGTTCAGGAGGCTAGGCAGCAGTACACTGTATGTGAGCCCCCACCCCACCTGTCTACACCCCCCAAAAATGTTGAAACACTTCTTTGATGTAATGTTTCTATCGGTACCTTGAGATCTTCTTTGGATAATCCGAAATTCAGACAATTGATATTTGGACAGTTATGGTTCCTCTGTATTCCAAGGCCCCATTGCTCCAAACAGCTCCAAGGATTTTTCTAAGCCCACACTAGAAATCCTTGCTCAAATTACTGACTGCTAGGGTTTGTGAGCCCTAACTGCTGAGTACCTCCTATACTAGCACTGTTTCGGAGTGGAACTTCTTCTGTTACCCCTCTCTATGTGACTGTCCAGCAATCTGAAAGTAGCAACCTTCTACTTTGACTGCCTCTAATCAACTGACCAACACTGACTCTGTTCTTTGAAATGTTCCTCAGTGACGTCTTCAAGGAAATGCAACAAGTCTTGCCTTCTTCCTAGGCAGGATCAAATGCATCTACGTTTGGAATATCTGTCAATTGTAGCTACCAGTGAAATGTCCTGTACTTAATTTGATAGGATGCCAGCCCACACAGCACAAATACACATAAAAAGTAGGTTTCAATGCAACTACCTCAGTGGCAGGGAGCAAAATGTAATGCTGATACCTTGTGTCTGAAGGTCTTTTCAGCGCATTGTACTCGGTCCTTAAGTTTGTAGATGATACCGAATTGGGTGTGTCATTCGTGAGAAATGAACCTGTACAACTGCAGGAAACAATTAAAGGACTAGGTAGAAATGTTGCAAATGGGATTTAGTCCTCGAAAGTGTGAAATAATATTTGCAGAGGGCAAACCAAGGGAGTATACGATAACCAGCAGGATGCTGAGACGTGGAGGAACAGAGGTATCTTAGAGTTCATCTCCAAAGATCCTTCAGGGTAACATGACTAGATAAAGTAATTAAGAAGGCATATGAATGCTTTTCTTTCATAGCTGAAGCATATCTTAGACCTGCTGATATATACTATGCTAGAGCCAAATAAAACACTGGTTAAGTCAGAACTGCAGTACTGCTTGCACTTCTGGTCACTGCCTTACAAGAGGGATGTGATCTCATTGAAAGAGAGTATAGGAGAGAGTTAAAAAAACATTACCAGCTTTGGAAAGTTTGGGTAGATGGCTGAAATAACCAAAGAGAGGCTGGTATCCTGTCATTCAATAATCTTTTAATCACACAGGCACAGTACATGGACTCTGACCAGCTAATTCAGAGCTGGTTCCAATAGTGAGGAGACATTCTGAGACTCCTGTTTATATGTCAGCCAAGCTTCCTGGTTGGGGCTGCTAATCTGAGCCAATCAAGGAATTTCTACTCAAAGAGATCCACCTGTCCAACCTCGTTCTAATCACTACAATGGAAATCTTTCCTTTTGTTCAAAAGGAGGCAGCAGACAGCCGGGGATTTAACAGAGGTGTCTAACATCGAGATAGGGCTAGATAGAGTCAATAGGCTAAAATAATTTGCCCTAGCGAAGAGGTCATTCACCACAGAGTACAAATTTACAATGATTGGTAAAGAGTTCATAGGGAAATTAAGAAAAATTATTTCTACCCAGTGGCTGGTGGGGGTCTTAAAATCTCTACCTGAAAGGGTGTGAGGGGTAAAAACTGTTATTGCATTAATGAAAACTATTCGGAGATGTACTTGATGTACTAAGACATTTAAAGCTATTGTCCAAGAATGAGAAAGTACCATTAGGCAGGATGAGTTTATTTTTGGTTGACACAGACACAGCAGCCAAAATGGACTGCTTCTATACTATAAATTGTTGGATCTTTCCAGAAGAAGGTGAAGATTTAAGAAGCGGTATTTATAATAATGAATGTTTTTGTCAAGTAAATAAGGATAAACTGTTGATATTTGAGAAGCTCCAGTAATCAGAAGCCACAGATTTGAGGTGATTTGGCCAAAGAACCAGAGATGAATGAGGGCTTTTTATTTAGCAAGGAGTTGGCATGTTCTGGAATGTAATACCTGAGAACATGTTTTAAGCAGATTCACTACTATCTTTGAATGAGATAAACATGTTGAGGGGAGAATTGATTTGGATATGCGAAAGGGGCAGTAAGTATAACTTACTGTATCACTGTTCCAAAGAATGGATTGAATGGCCTCTCCTATTTTCTGTGATACTATGATAATTTAGCTTAGAATAAGGACAATTTGTTTTCCAACAGAGCTCCCAATCCTATCTTTGTAACAGTAAAGTTGCAATCTGAATAAATGAATGTGGCTAACTTATTCTTCTATCCATGCATTGTATTCGCAGATTGTTACTGCTACAATGCTTTATTTGATGTCCATGTTTTTATCACACCTTTTGTTAAAAATTAGGACATGATTACATTATTTAGTTTTCTAACAATCCTTCATTTAGTCCTTCATTTAGAAAGCATTTTTAATGATGTATAAATTTATATGACCTGTTTTCCCAGCTTTTGCATCATGTGGAATAACTGCAGAAAATCACACATGCTTGTAGAAAGTTGCAGTCTACCGAGTGGCTGGTAGACGAACTATGCCGGATCTAATAAGTGCAGTCTGACAAGGGCAATGGCCCATACATCTGGCAGCTTTAAAAGTTGAAAATTAATTTTTAATTACAATTGTAAGAATTTCAGAGAGAGGACAGTTAAAATTGACACTGCACTGTGTTAAAGAAGGCTGAGCAATATTAAAAGCTTTAAAAAAAACGGAAATTGCTGGAAAAGCTCAGCAGCACCTTTGGAGCTAAATCAGAGTTAATGCTTTGGGTCAAGTGACCCTTCCTCAGAACTGAAAAGTAAAGATATTGAAATGACACAGTATATGTATTTGTATCTGAGCACAAAATGGCTGATGTTTCAGACCGATATTCATCTGGACACAACTAAAGTTATCACAAGCTGCAATAATTAAACAGTTGATTTAATCTGGTTCATTTAGGTTGAAGGCAAACTCCAGCTCTCTACTTTGGCCCATGTGCACAAAATAAACAGGGCACTTAAGAAGGTTTGACTTTAAAATTGATGTTGATGCAAACAGACAAATTATTATTTGGCTGATATAAGCAACCGTTTTAAGTGATGAAGATTGTAATTTATCAACAATTAAAGCATATTTCGTCATTTTAAAATGTTCATTAAAAAGACATGAAGTTTTAATTAATACATTGCAGCTTGATGAAGGCAGGCGAGTCAATATGCAATGGAGTCAATGACTTCAGATTTTTTTTGTATGGTATGTGCATTGCTAATTTTACTGCAAAAATTAAAATATCTAATGTATCTAATGTAATTACTTGATGTTTCAAGTAAAAACAAAGTGCAGCTCTGGTGGCATCGGCACAGAGAGAAACAACGTTTAAATTTTTAAGCCCGATACAACAATCTATTGGAGCCTTGCTTCTCGCTATCAGGTCGCAAGAACCCTACATAAGTACATTTGCATCTCATTAATTGCGCAACTCACCAACAGGGTGGCACGATGGCTCAGTGGTTAGTGCTGCGGCCTCACAATGGGTTCAGTTCCTTCCTTGGACGACTATCTGTGTAGAGTTTGCGCATTCTGCCCGTGTCTTCCAGGTGCTTCAGTTTCCTGCCACAGTCTGAAGATGTATAGGTTAGGTGGATTGGCCATGTTAAATTGCCCTAGTGTACAGGGATGTGCAGGCTCGGTTGAAGTACCCATGGGAAATGCAGGGTTGCAGGGATAGTTTAGTAGGCGGGGTCTGGGTGGTATGCTCTTTGGAGAGTCAATGTGGACTTGATGGGCAGAATGGCCTGCTTCCACATTGTGGGAATTCTATTCTATTCAAAAAATTAGCTTCCCCTTCCCAATTTACTTCTACGCAATCAAGATACTCAATACTTCAGTAACTAAAGACGCAAGCCTGTGATGTCAAAAAATATTGTGTGTAGGCCTGATCTGGCTAGAGTAGCTATTGAGCTGACTGTCTCTGTAGTGATGGAGAGCGCAGGTGAACACCTTGCTGATGCATCCTGTGAGGGTCCACAGGCTTTCTCCTCAGAGATGGTGCTGGCACAGGTGGTGACACTTCTGCTGTTTGAGGCTAGCACCAGCAGAAGAGAAGCAAAAGGGGTGGATGGTGATAATGTAGAATAATTTTAAGCAGACCAAAGTGTTTGTCTTCATGCACATCTGAGAAGAACAGAGTGCAGTGTCATTTAGGCTTCACTCCTCTTCACCGCAGGAATGGTCCCAGTCTTTCCAAACTGTTCATTGCCTCATCCTCGAAAGCAGTGGAGGTCTTCATATCTAATACCCCACCATCTTTCTGGCCTTGGTCCTCTTAATCTCTCCTGCAATGAGATAAAGAGAGAGGTTCCTGATGAAGGGCTTTTGCCCAAAATGTGGATTTTCCTGCTTCTCGGATGCTGCCTGACCTGCTGTGCTTTTCCAGCAACACACTCTCGACCCCCAACGAAGCAGGTCCATGCTGACCTTCTGTCTCTGGCTCCTTTCCTGTAAGACCCTGTGTTTGATTTTACCTTTTGTGCCAAGGAGTATTTATGGGTATTGTTGCAAGTATTTGGAATAGCATGATTAAATTGGAATGATCTGTTGGGTGTTCAGATGGGTTAAGCTATTAGGCAGGCGGAAGTGGGTACTGCAGATGCTGGAGATTAGAGTCAAGATTAGAGTGGTGCTGGAAAAGCACAGCAGGTCAGACAGCATCCTTGGAGCAGGAAAATCAATGTCTTGGGCAAAAGACCTGCTGTGCTTTTCCAGCACTACGCTAATCTTAAGTTATTAGGTATTCTGTTCTCTTTTGTTTATTTGGTAATACTGTAAATAAATTCTGTTTTGTTTAAAACAAAGTGGTTTGACCAACTGCATCCCTCCAAGAATATCTGTGTTACACCTGCTTAAAACAACTAGCAAATTTAGGGTCTGGGCTACTTTCTTGAAATGCTTTGAGGGGTTTGGCCTGGTCCATCAGAGGGCACACCATGCAGTGATGCTGAGACTTGCAGACTGTGACTGAGTGTGAGATGTCTGTGCAGTAGTCAAGTAAGACTGACCCTGTGAGTATGAGATAAGTGAGAGAAGTTGCTGCCCTTTACCCTTGTGAAGGAGCAGGGATCAGTCACTTTCTTGTGGAACAACTTTAAATTCCTGTTTTGTGCAGAATGCTGGCACTGACCAATGTTGTGATCTGCTGTCATCAGCTGAGACATTTGTCTTCAGAATTTAAATCCAGTGGAAATTCCTGACCATAGTTTTGGAGGTATTTCCATAACAACAATTTTTGAACAATTATTTAACCCTCTTATGTATTTGGTAAGCTAATAAAACAGGCAAAAGAGTGATAATTTTTCCATGCTGCTTTACATCCTTCTTATCCTATTTATCTCATTAACAAAATCTGAGTGGGAATGGAGAATTAGCACATTTTGGAATGTTATGATCAAACAAGAAGAATCCCTGTCCATCATAACATAACTATAATTGTTTATCCTTGATCCCAAAATGCCCAATCACATATTTTCTTGATAATGGATTTAAAATGAAAATATCTATCAATCAGATTTATTTAATTAACACACATTATTGTTTTTCTATGAACAAATCTTGTTCAATCATGATACAAATTGGTTAACACACTTTGTTTATAATATAAAAATAAAAACATTTACTACTTTAAATAGCAAGTATAAACACATGAAAAATAAAAAAAAATCAAAACACAGATTTCTCTCCGCAACAATTCACTTTAGGGGGATAACAAGAACATTTTTGACCAATAAATCTTTGCTCAAGAAAGCCAAATAAGAGTGTTCAGACTGGGTTCGTGATCTGGTGCACAAAGATGGGATGTCACCATGAAGATACCTCTGGAATCTTGCTAGTGCTGCTTGTTCAGAAAACAGTATCAATGGTTTAAAAAACAATCAGGGAGTCGCTGATAGGGGAATACTCTCTAATTGCCTTATAGAAAGATATGGTAAGCTGCCTTCTTGAACTGCTACAGGCTGTGGATCACAGTTAATGATCCACAGTAATTCTGGAGGGAATTCCAGGATTTTAACCCAACAGTAATGAAAGAATGATGATATATTTCCAAGTCATAAAAAACATAGGAATGGGAGTGGGTCATTTGGTCATTCGAGCATGTTCCACCAATCATTATAGTCATAGCTAATTGTCCAATCCAATCACATCTTCCTGCTTTTCTCTCATATCCTTTGATCCCTTTGGCCCCAAGTGCTGTGTCCAACCCTGTCCTGAAATTATAGTGTTTTAGCCTTGACTGCTTTCTGTGGTAGTGAATCCCACAGGCTCCCTAATCTCTTGGTGAAAGAAAATTATCTTAATCTCAGTTATAAATGATTTACAGCATATCCTTAAACTTACACTTCTGCTTCAGTCAGGTTGGTGTGTGGATTGGAAAGGAACTTCTAAGTGATGATACTTGCATGTATCTGCTGTGCTTGACCAGCTAAGTGGTGGAAGTTTAGATTAGATTAGATTAGATTACTTACAGTGTGGAAACAGGCCCTTCGGCCCAACAAGTCCACACCGTCCCGCCGAAGCGTAACCCACCCATACCCCTACATCTACATTTACCCCTTACCTAACACTATGGGCAATTCAGCATGGCCAATTCACCTGACCTGCACATCTTTGGACTGTGGGAGGAAACCGGAGCACCCGGAGGAAACCCACGCAGACACGGGGAGAACGTGCAAACTCCACACAGTCAGTCGCCTGAGGCGGGAATTGAACCCGGGTCTCAGGCGCTGTGAGGCAGCAGTGCTAACCACTGTGCCACCGTGCCGCCCACAAGTTGTTGTGATCCATTTTGTAAATGGTGCACACTGCACCCACTGTGCCTCAGTGGTAAAGAGTGTAAACTTTGAACATAATTGATTGGGTGCCAGTCAAGAAGGTTGCCTAGTCCTGGATGGTGTGACGTGTCTTGAGTATTGTTTTAGCTGCACCTATTCAGGAAAGTATGGAGTATTCCATCATATGCGTGACTTGTGGCTTGGAGATTGTGGACAGGCATTGCAGAGACATGAGGTGGGTTACTTTTACTTCTAAAGTCAAAGTCTTCTGTCATCTATAGCATTAACTATGCAATTACATTTTTCTAGGAAAAAAACTAAACATAACAAGATTAATATTTAATTTGTATATAAAATTTATATGGTAACACTTATACAGAAAAAATAGACAAGTGTTGAGTAGCTAAGAAAGGCTCCAGTAATTTCTCATGAAATAATAACTGATATTTAAACCCTTTAACAAAATGTAATTGAAGCACTAAATTATGTTTGTAAATTATAAATGTCATTTTTTTAATATGTGTAAATTGTGTAAATAGAGCTGTAGTTTGCAGTTCAGGCATAAAGAATCTGGCCCTGTAATAAATTGAAAAGAAGGGTCAAAGACACAAATGATTCAACCTCATAAAGAAGGAATGGTTCACTGAGTTCTCAATGATTTGTACACCAGTCAATTGGGAATTCTGTTAAAATTTTCAGATTATGACAAAATCGAAGGTATAATTCATTATTTAGAAGATCAAAGGAACTTTAATAGGATATTGATAAAATGCAGGAATGGGCTAAAAATGGCACATGAAATTGAATGAAAGTAGATATGAAGTCATATATTTTGGAAATATATAATAGTTATATTCTTAATAAGGTGAATTTTGTGCTGTGAAGGAACAAAGGAATTTTGGATACAGTTCAAATGTTAATGGGAAAACATCAAGTGGATTGGACATTTTGAATGATACTCAGTGTCTTTTTTTATCACAAAAAGTATTAAAGATATTACTAATAATAAGTCAATATAAAATCTCAGTGAGACATCAGAGACTATTGTGTGCAAAATTCACAAGGATGCTGTCTAGTTAAAGGAAATATAAATGAAAAGAGGATGTGAAAAATTGCCTGTCTAAAATCAATGCAGATTACAGTGTGGTATGATACATGACTGGATTTAGACAGGATAGAGAGAAGCACATTCTTATGTCTAGCTAAATGATCTACATAGAGAGTTCAATGATGACACAAGATCGACTGGAAGAAAGAAGAAGGAAAATTTGCATTTGGTCGAATGAGTTCAATTCCTGTGTTACTGTTTGAGAGAAACTATGCAAATATTCAGTATTAAATTGGGTAGTGGTTGAGACTGAGACTAATTGTTTGCAAGAAGATCAATAGTAAAGTAGACTGGCTGTATTGAATAGTCTATTTGCATGGGCAAGATGTAGTGCCTCAAGTATTAAATGTGGGGCCAAATGTCTTTATGGGTGACTGACTCTCACACCTAGCAACGAGAAAACTCACTGGACAAATCTCCAGTTAGCTACTTAAGAGCTGACTAGTGAGTTTCTCAGTGAATCATGAGTCTTAGTAGTGAAAGTCTAACACCCTAGAAGCTGCTGACCAGTCAGAGGCCAACAACTTTAGATTCCTAAAGATTGTTGCTAGAGGCCCAGGCCTTAGGGGATCAAACAGTAAGATGGTAACATCATTTTCTTCCCACGAGATGGGGATTTCTTTTTGGGGGGCCGGGGTGGGTGAAGGTGGGAAGAGGCAGAGAAGGGATGTGACCAGACCTTCAGTGCCTGGCTCCCTGCATCTATCCTTTCCCCAAATTGGTCCCAGGTGGAGATCAAATGGAGGCCCCACACAACTCAATGCGCATGTTACTTGGGAAACCAGATATTTCATTGCCTACCAGGAAACTAGAAATCTGGTTTTGTCCAGTAGAGGTTCCAGTTGGAGACCATTCATTAGTGATTTAAAGGGTCTCAATTGATGGTGAAACAAGAAGGTCCCCAATAGATCTACTTTCCCAGCACTTAATTGTGCAGGCAGCGAGAATGGGTTAAGTATTTGTCTGGAGTCAACCTACCCAATTATTTGCCTTTCTTACCACCTTCTATTCAGGCAGGGAATAATCATATGCCTGTATTCTATGTATAGATATGAATTATTGTTGCACAGTGCTTTCTGATGAGGAAAATACAGTTGAATTGTTCATTATAGTCAGATTTTACGATTGTATTGTTGGCAAAACAGCCAGTGTTCCTGTCACTACCCTTCAACACTGAACACGAATGCACAGTTACATGCAGAAATCTAGAAACTTCTTTCACTGTGGTGTTGAAGTTTCTCCCAAATGTAATCAATTAGAAATCATTAAACTGATGGGAATCTTTCATCTTATTCTCCTAGTTGTGCTGTGAAGTGTCATACCTTCTTTAATAAGGTACAACTTTGTTATTAAACAATGTACTCTCTATTAAATTCAGAATTACTGTAGAACTGCCTCACTGACCATGAAAAGGTAGTTTTATATTGTGAAATGTCAAATTTGTCCATCCATAATTAGAAATTCAAGGTTTAAAGTTTGTTAGTAATGTCATGGCCGTATCTCTTCCTTTTCCCTCATCTGTAAAGTCTAAAAATTAAAAGTGAAGAGATTACTTTTCTTTATTGTCTAAACAAATACCTAAATGTGACTGGCTGTTTATACTGCTTGATAACAGTGCTGACTGCCTGGAGATTCCCTCAACTTGATTTCCAGATTCATAATGATATTAAGTAAAGGAAGTGCACCCAGAGAAGTCACTAGGTCTTGAACAGTGAACTCAATTACTTTCCCACTGACCAAAAGCTCTAGCCACTGAGACCGAGGTCTGATTTTACTCCACTTAATCCAAAGGTAAAGATCAACAAAATTCAGAAAGGTTACGAAAGGATTATCTGTGGAAATGAACTGGCATTAATGAAATTGGACTGCATTAGCTTTCCACAACTTGTTACCTTGTAGTAAGGCTGCTGTGCTGAGTTCATCTATGAATATTCGTATGTGGAGTTTCCTTGGGATTAAGACACTGTAACTTTGCTGGAAGATTGGGAGAAAGACTGGATAAATGTAGGTGAGATTTTCACCACAGTTACAACAGCTCATTTAGAGCACCCTAAGGTACACTTGATATTCATACATGACCGAACTGGCCTGTTTGATATCAGAAGATTATATTATCCTGGACCTTCCATGGAACAGCAAGCATCATTAGATTTGTGACTATGTTCGAACCTTAACGTGTCCCAATGATACTCTGCATTTTCTGGTGGATCTTCTGAGACCAGAATCCCCAGAACCACACACCACAGCATCCATTCCAAAGCTGTAGATCAGTGGGAGGACTGGACATTGCCCTTATAGCACTGGGTCAGTTTAAAGGTCCAGTTTGAATGTCAGTGAATGAATGAGTGAGTGAATAATAAAAAAGGGTAAAGTTGACAGATGAGTAAGGTAAATGAGTGGGGTGCCAGGTAGTTCAGGTGGGTGAGTGGTCAGGGATGGTCAGGTCAAGTTGTGAGGGGTGATCAGTTCACAAACTAGTCAAATTGGATCTGGGGATAGTTAGGTAGTTGGGTTAAGTTGGGTGGGTAGTTGGCTCAGGAGGTGTAGTCCGCTGGGGTCAGGTAGGAGTCAAGTAGTGGGAGTTAAGTCTAGTCAGCTGGAGATGTGGTAGATAAGTGGTCAGGGGTTTGCATGGTTGGGAGGGTCACCTTGTTGAAGGGGAGCTGGAGTTAGATTACCTCTGGATATGGGTTACCTAGGGGTGTCAATAGGATGTCAGCATCTCAGGAGATAGATGAGGTTTTAATTTGTCCAACATTTCCAGCATTGCTATCCAGGTAAGTACTGTAGAACTGTCTGAAATCCCAATTGTAGCTCAGGGTCAGATACTTTTACACAATGTCCCAGAGAGTAAATTAATCGCTTGTTAAAAGTTCAAATTTTGCAGGCAACTCCTGTGGCGATCAATGGGTTTTGTGAGTTATCTTGTCTCCAGTGATCCAGACACTGGGCCAACCTTTGATCAGGAATGAAAGTGAATTTCTAAAGTTATTTATGCAATCTCATCTGCAATTCTGAAATGTGGCCGTAGAGTCTGGCTTTTGATGACAATGAGTTAAATTTCCCCAATGTTCAGGCATTATCAGTAGAATACTGTTTACTAAGCTGTACAGACAACAAAGGTCCCAAACCAATCCTCAGTTCACATGTGAGAAAGGGAAAAATAAACCACATTTTCTGCTTCTGTTTATTATTCTCATTAGATATGTGTACTTTTTAATATGTGATTTAGATTCTGTTGTGATGTCTCTGCAATTAAATAAGCAATGAGCATTTGCTGCAAAGGATTGTAATTGATTATTGGGCATTTTGATTGAGATAGCAAAGTGAATCAAGTATGAATGAAATTGCAACTCAACAGTATCTTTAGGAGAGGAGATCACAAAAAGTAGATAATAGCTTAGCTTGGGAGAAAGTGTCTTGCATTCTAATTAGTCTTATGTCTGATCCCCTTCCCCCACTATGGAAACTGTTTGGTGGGAACTTCACTTGAGTATTACTGAGACATGCTGTTAACGTTTTCCATCAGGGCAGATGCAAGAATTCCAAATTTCAAAGGGAGCAATAACTTTTACTGTGTGAGAAAAGTGTGCTTTTGGCTGGAATGTTGATTTGACTGGTTGAGGCATTGCCATGAAGACTGTATGGAGAATGGATGTACAATCTCCATGGCAATATCTCAGCCAGTGATGAGTACAAGATGAAAGTATTGTTGCTTTTTATTTAGCAATTTTATTTCCATAGATTATTTTGCATCTGTTTTCAATTTAAGGTAAGGTTAATTTGAAAAGCATAATAGGAAAAGCATGGTGGGAATTTGCCACTTATCCCTGTATAATTCCAAAGAACAGCTGAGTATTTGCGTTGTGCCAAAATATCTCACAACAACATAAGTGCACCAGCACAAAATAGATACTGAAAGGCAACTCAATAAATGCTACTCTTGTTCAGAAATAAATACTGCTTTAATTTGAAATTAAAGCATCTCACTCCATTACTTAAATGACATTTTGATTATTAATTTAATGTTTTGTGTTAACACTTTGTGTATAATGTGGCAATTCTGCTAAAATTTGCATGCAGGATGAATTATTCATTGATGTATTTAAAATATCAGCTATTTCTTGATCTACACAAAATGATTATTCCAATATATTAACTGTGCCTTGTGTCCTAATTTTTTGTGCAGACGGGTTTGGCAGGTGATCCCTCTGGCTAATTCTACCATTGAGACTCTGAAATTGGAAGTAGTTAACAGTAACCCAGGAGTTTTCTCAGTAGAGATTGATCCTAGAAAAGTTGTGAGTATCAATAAGAAGTGTTATCATAGTCAGAGCGCTTGTATTTTTGTCTAGGACTGTGCATTTTACAGAAAAGTAACTTAATGCCATTATGCTAAAGATGGATTTTTGACATCCATAACTTAATGAGCAGAAATGTGCACCAACGAGATATTGGATAAATCAGCCCTTCCACACTATAATTTTAGTTTCCTGACCTTGAGTCTTTCTCTGTCTCTCTCTGGCCATTGTCTGAGGCTGAACAAGTCTGTTTACAATCTTGGTGTCATATTTGATCAGCTTCCACTTGCCCCAACAGCACTAAGATCACTTACTTCCACTTCTGTCTTTTGCTTCAGTTCATCGTTGGCTTAATTTCACATTTCTGCTTTTGTTACCTCTGAACTTGACTTTTCAATGCTCTCCTGGCTAATCTCCTAGCTGCAACCGCAGTAAATTGAGCTGATTGAAAATTCTGCTGCCTGTAGCAATTGCCAGCAGTCCTAATCACCTCAGTGCTTGTTGACATATATTGGCTTCCTGTCCAGAGATGCTTAAACTTCAAAACTCTTGTCCGAGATGTGAGGTTTAAGCAGAGTCCAATAGTGATGAAATACAGATTGTGCATCAGAGGGAAAAACGGTCAGACAATATGTCTGTCAAAGCTTGAAGGGAATTGAGAGGAAGATATTTGAATTGTGATGGTGCAGGTGGGGTGCAAATATTTCCAAGGACTACGTTCTGGGATTCTTACCTGAATAGGTCATGATGTGACATTTGGTGTTACAGCCAAATTTGGAGCTGGGCTTCTGCCAGTTATCTCTTTAGATACATGTTCTCACTGTCTTTGGAGGTTTTGGCTGTAAGGTTTTCTATCCTCTGAAGGGAATAAACATTTCCTTCCTGCTGTTGCTCGTTGGATGCTGCCTGAACTGCTGTGCTCTTCCAGCACCACTAATCCAGTATTTGGTTTTCAGCATCTGCAGTCATTGTTTTTACCTTATTTCCTTCCTCCTGTTGACTGTTTGTGGATAGTTTTGAAAAGCTGCTTCAGTTTACTCGACAACACCTGCATCCATTTTTGCTGAAAAATCTTTTTCTGCAATCAACGCAGTTCCCCTTATAAAGGGTGAGATCAAAACTTATCTGAGGTTAAGTAGAAACTGGAGGGGTTCCTTGCACCTCTGTTTCTGCTCTGCTACATTTCTTGTATCACGAAAGGTGAAACTAGAAATCACACGTTGCTCGCCCTTGATATTAAAAGCTAAGCTTATCCCTATCTTTCACTCGTTATTCAGAAAAAGGCCATGATCCCTACGATACTACAAAGAATTCGAGACGAGCAGGACACAGGTTATCTTTCAAGGTCAAAGCGGCACCCACATTTTCATATCCTTCCAAACAGATGTGGAGGTTATGAAAAGCACACAAGCATGAACGGCAAGTTGTCTGTGTGATCTTATGCAGGGGAGGTTGCACTGTCTTAACTGCCCACCCATATAATTATTTTCAGTCAAATCATGAGGCTGCAGCATTTTGCCTTAAGTAGTTGGAAAGGCTTAACGTGCATGCAATAAATGCACAGCTGTAGCAGAAGACACAGAGCATTATGACGTCAGTGTAAAATATGTTTCTTTCTCAAATGCCATCTGTTGTGAATTATCACATTGTATCTGTAAAGCATAAAAATATTCCAGGAAGATGATACCACCACATGTGGTCTAATTTAACTTACTCATGAGCAAGCTGAACTTGATTTGATGAATACTTTAAGAAATTTAACACAGATATTAAAAAATGATGTGAAATATTTTCTGCACAGCCTTTAAAAGAAATTCATGGCTCAACTGGGAACTCAACATATCAGGTCTTGGTTTATTTCCCAGTGGTCTCACATTCCATTCACCTGTGGAAGATTCAGGTTTTCAAAATAATAGACAAAAAAATTCTGAGATTCTAAATTCTGAGATTCTGTGCACAAATTCTAATGCTTTTGGTCCTAAAAGCCCTTCTCTGGTGACTGACCACAAAGTATTTAAACATCACCCTCCACTAAACTCACAATAATGTCCGTACTGTAAGCATAGCACGATAAAGGAACTAGGCCAAAAAGCTCAGTATTGATTTTGTGTTTTGATTCCTTCCTGTTTACAGTTAGTTGTGAATCCTCAGTCTACGCTTGAAGTACCTTTTCAATTCTCTCCGTCAACACTGGGAAAAAACGATCATTGTGCAACTATTATCTTTAAGTGTTCTCAGGTATGTACTCTCATTTCTCATCATCATCTATAATTAATGATCGGAGGAAGAGTTAAGAGAAACTAAAAGCAAGAGAGATCTGTGTTATACAAGATGAGTCTCAAAAGGTTCATATTTAGTGATGTGAAGATGCAGCAAAAACATAGGTAGCATTAGGATAAAAAGAAAAGCTGTTGGAAATCAGAATATCGGAGAATGTTGCAAACAAAACGTCATCAATTTGCAGCATTAACCCTGCCTCTCTCCATAAATGTTTCTTGCCTTATTAAGTATAAAATTTTCAATTTTATGCTATATTTGTCGATAATATTTATATGATCCAGTAAGTCCAAAAAAAAGCATCGCGGTGTCCTTATCCAAGATCTTCATTCAGCCTTATCTAGAATTCTATATCCAGTTTCGTTCCTTTGTATGATGGGTGCTTTGGAATCTCTGGAAAGTTTCAGAATAGTCTGTCTAACTTATTATGCAGTTTAAAACTGCTGGTTTCCATATGAATCTAGCAAGTCTTGCGAAACACTGTATCATGCTGTATATGAGATTAAGTCCTTTTTCCTTCATCCTTCTCACATAAATTTCTATTTATTTTCATTTAAAAAAATATATGTTTCTCTGAACAAGTTTCAACTCTCAAAGGTCACAAACATAGACAAAAATGAACTCAGATCTCTAGATCATGAGGTGATGTTACTCTGAAGAACTGTGTTCACTAAAATGCAGCAAAATTTCAGAATGAGGTAACTTTGTGTCTGCTATCAGTGTCAGAATGTTACTTGCTCAAGTTCCTTGTGGCACTTCCTAAACACTGGGGACTGTTGGGACCGCTTTTCTCAATGGTTCCCCTTAATGGTTGTTTTGGTTTTCAGGCATTCCATTTCAAAAAAAAGTTTAATGAGAACTATTATAACTACTGTTACTGCTTTAAAACCTATTTGGTTCACCCATGACTTTTAAGGAAGGAAAGTCTGCTGTCCCAATCTGGTCTGGGTTGCATGTCACTCCAGATCAACAGAAATGTGGTTGATTCTTAACTGCTCTCTGAATTGGCCTAGAGAGTCATTCAGTTTAAGGGAACTAGGAATGGGCAACAAATATTGGTCTTGCCAAAAAATGCTTACATCTTGTGCAAATAAAATTATCCTCAACCTCCTTTATTAGGAATCACATACAACATTACCTTCTGTACTTGTGTTGACACATAAAGCATTTGGACTCACCCAGAAGCAGAATTAGAAGAATTCATCGATATTCTCAATTTATCAATCTAAACTTAAAGCCAAATTTCCCCAACAAAATGTTAATTTCCTGAAGACCACAGAATTTAAATTGACATAAGGCAAGAAGCATATAAGTTACCAAATGGTTCTTTCAAAATAACTGAAATTCTTTTGCATAAGAATGGAACCACCATGAGCACACCTTTCACAAGACTGGGTGAGGTTGCTGCCAATGTATTTCCATCACATATTCATGAGGCTGAAATATGTTAAACAGACCATTACTACTCTTTCTACTGCATCTCAGATCTCATTCTCATATTTACATTTAACAACATTATTCATTACAATAATATTTGCTACAATCTTCCCCATGCAGCCATTCATAAATATATGCAGCTTTAGGCTAGAGATAATCCATTCATTTGCAAATCATTCATTACCTCTGTGATTTCATGTTTTCCTAGTTAGCTGGGTGTTCCTTTGCCGCCTCTTTTCCTGTATTGAAGCCTGCCTCCCACATCGAGAAGCCTCCCTCTGTCTCCGATCTCCTTTGAGTCCTCCTCTATTCCAGACCTGCTGCAGAAATCCCCTCTCTCCCAAATTTGCCTTTTACCTTCCCTTTTCCTCCCAGCCCACATGTAACCTCATCTCTGCACCCCCACCATTTCTCTCTCAGCCCCTTGATTGACTCCTCATTTTCCTCCCAGTCCACTTGTCACCTTCCTACCTCTCCCCACCCTATTGCATGTTCCCTGTCTCCCCCTCCCTCAGCCTGCTGAAGCCCCCTGATCTCACAACAGGTTTCCCTATGACTCCCCCTGTTTGGCCCCTTTGTGGTTGTGTTATATCAGCCCCATCCACTTGCTGCACAATCTAGCTCCCCAGAGCCCCCTTGTACTTCCCATGTCTATCTTCTGTCCCATTGTATCTTCCTGTGTCCTCAAATATCCCTTGTGCCATCTCCGTGTTCATTGTTAGTTCCCTTCCTACAGTCTCCCTGCCCCTTTGTTTTTCCAAGTCCCTTTGCTGTCGTCTTGTGTTCCCACAGATCCCTTGTGGTTCCGCAGTGCGTTCCTGCCAATATCCTTATGGAGGCCCCATCTCCTTGCAGATCCTATAATCAGCACCCTCTTCTTTTCCCCCACACTCCAAAAAAAAAGCTCCTAAAAGGATTAAACACAGCTCTTCAATGCCCCACACAGCATTGACAAAAAACATGCATTCCCCACTTCTGGACATCATCCTTTGCCAGCACCCAGGACCTCGCTGTCAATGGGACCTCACTTCCTTCTTGCATTTAGTTATGGTCCAGACTTAGACTGGAGGACTGGCTCCTTGCCCTTTCCTCTGCAGACATTTGGGGTTGGCTCTGTCATGCCCCATGTATTTTGATCATTGGTGGCTAGGTTTAGAACTTTGTGTTCCAAACAGAGTAGCTTCCTATAGTGTTTCAGTTATAGCATTGAAGTAAGCTGGGATTATACCTTGCCTTCTGACACGCATTAGAATGGATCTTAAGGAAGCAGACTGGTGAGTCTTCTTTGAAGAGCCAGTAATATCCATGATAGTATTCTTAGCCCACTAATGCCTTCCAGTTTCAGATTTTGACATGATACTGGTCAATGTTATCATGAACCTGTTTTAACAGAAGAAAAGCAACAGCAATTTTATACACAGCGAGCTGTCATAGACAGAAATGTGGTAATGACTAGATCATGTATTTTCATGGTGTTCGTAGATGGTTAAATATTGCTCAGGAGACCCAGGACAAGTCTCCCTTTCTTCTTTTCCAAAGTACTGTCATAGGATCTTGTATGTCCATCAAAGAAAGTAAATGAGGTCTCAGCTTAACATTTCATCCAAAGGAAGCCCCCTCTGACTGTCTGCACTCCCCTGGTATGGCAGTAGAGTGTCAGCTTAGAACTTTTTTAAAGTTCCCAGTAAGGGACTTGAATCCACAATCTTTAGATTCTGAGGCACTTGAGCCACAGCTGACACCAGGCAAGTATGATATGTGCATTGGATTAGTTGCTACACTTACCTTGTCTACCCTTATAGAATGTACATGGAATTGAAATGCATTCAAGTATATTTCCTCAGTCATCATACTTGACGGGAAAATTTACCTGAATCTTTAAGACAATAAGCATCTTTTTAACCTGTAATCGAAGAACAAACAAAAGCTAATTTAGTTCTCTGTGCAGATTTCTTTTATTCCGCTGGCCAGTTGCTAACGTTGGAGCTTCCAATCTGCTTCCTGTTTATTGAGCATTATGAATCACTAATTACAAATGGCTTGAAACTTGTGTTCTAAGTCAGTGAACAGTTATTTGCATATTTTGTATGCGGCTAACAGTTTTACACTCTTTCAACAGTTCGAAGAGTGGACATTTCATTTGTCAGGAGTAGGCTTGCTTCCCCAGCAGATGGACCCTGTCAGTGTCAGTGCATGTGTCAACTCTCATGCATCAGTTATTGTGTCTTTTGAGAATCCAACTAATGAGTTCCTTCTGGTGGATGTGCTGATGACAGGTGATGACCTCGATTTAGAGTATTATTTGTTTTATTGAATGTTCATTGGTGTTAAGTAATTATCAAATGGTTTTTAGCCATTAGTAGCTAGTAACTGTAGCTGAGCACATTTTTAAAATACATGAGTTTGCAAACCATGCTAGAGTTAAATATTAAATATTTCACACTCTTAAATACTTCAATTGTTTTTTTCCAAATAGATGAAGAATTTTCGTACCAAATATTCTGGTCTTCAGATCATCAAGCAAAGGTGGAAATCAGATCCTTTGGAGGTCCTGATGCATGAACACAGGGGAGCGGGGGGGGGGGTGGTAAACCCAGGAAGTGTGAACTTCCAGTCGACAATTCCCTACTCCCCATGACCCTCTGTGAATGTCTCTGAGTTACAACTGAATACTTTGGAAAGTTTAACATTACTTACCTAGATTGTTACTTTGGGACATAGTACTTGGAGGATGCTGTGTGTTCCTGATCTGGTTGTGGTCTCAAATCCCAGTTTCTTGTGTAACCCCACAACTCTTGACTCCCTTATCTGTCAAAGATCTTTCTAACTCAGCCTTGAATAAGTCAAATGACCCCAAGCTTGCACTGTCTCTGGTGAATTCCATAGAGTAATGACACTGAGAGGGAGAAAAAAACCTACATCTTTGTTTTAAAAGATAGATATCCTTGACAAAACTTTCTATTCCCCACCATGCCAAGGAGAATGGCAGCTGTGGGAACTTAACCTGCTAGGAGGCAAAAAGATCACATTCTTGTTGAGAAAAACTTCAATTAAATTCCACCCCTACAAGTGACTGGTCATGTATGTTGCCTGCAGGCTGCAGGATGCCAATCTGTGTGCATTTTCATCTCAGTAATGCCATAAATTGCTTGAATTAAATTCACATTTCCAAATAACTTTAATCCCAATCAAGAAAGCCAACCACGTATAAGAGGCAGGTACCTGGTGAGCTGTACTTTTTCCTTCCTCTTCCTCGGAGTACAGTATATATGGCTTTAAACAATTATAGTTACTTGTGTCATGACTTATTCAAGTAAAGCTGACAGGTCCAAGCTGACTGGGCGATCGCCTAGTGCAAAAGGTACAAAAGAAACAAGGGAGAGGGTACAGCTGATATCTGAACAGCACTGGTAGTGTGGTTGAAGGTGCTAGATTTAAGCTTCAGTCTCTATCAAGTTGTAGGCTCAAATTGCACTCCGACTAAAATATCACCATACACCCAAGTCGACAAGGCATGTGGCATTCCCTGCCATCATCAGTCAGAGCACTGAATTTAAAAGTTGGCAAGTCATACTGCAACTTTCTAATACTTTGGGCAGTCCACATTTAGACTGCAGTGTGAAGATTTGAATGTTGTGCTATAGGAAGGATGGGAATGCTTTGGAGAGGCTGCGGAAGAGGTTTACCAGGATGTTACTTGGATTGGAGTGGATTAGCTGGAAGGAGAGGTTAAACAAACTGGTTTGTTTATGCTAGAACATTGGAGGCTGAGGGAACAGGACAGCCCCCCTCTCCTCCACCCCATGCAGGGTTGTTCCTTCAGCATCTCAAGCGGTGTGCAACTGGACTTTAAAATGGGTGACAAAGACTGGAAGGTTTCGCTGGTGGCAAGCATTTTTGTCTCACTCACCATGAGGTTCCCTGAGAAACGTGATTAGCATTTCAATTACATAAATAATGAGGTCAAAAGCAGAAAATTATCTGAGAGTATTTACCTTGGCCATGGTGGACTGAATGCCATGAAACTCATTTGCCAACATGCATCAATTACAAATGAGAAAATCTAGCCCTTTGTTCTAACTATATTATTGCAAGGTCCTGGAAGGTTGATTCTGCCTGTGGAATAGTACTGTGGCATGTTGCCAGTGATTTCAGAAGAGTTTGCACAGAAAGAAAATTGCTGACAAAAGTCTTCCACAAATACTGTATTCAAAGGTGGAAATATTCAGTCATAACAATAAGAGACAATATGAAAATCTTTGGGAAGAAGAAAGAGTGACTATCGAAACTGTACATTGGATTGAGTGCATTTTATTCTGAATCGTCTTTTTCAGTTCCCTGCCCAATGACAGGTCCGACTCTCAAAATTACAACAATGGCAAGGAGTGGGGGCCCAAACCAACCCCAGCTGGATTGGGTCAAACCCTGGCTATTGATACAAATATGACGTCAACCATCTATTGAGCCAACCAAAACAACAAGTCATCCAAGGAGCCTGTTTTGCAACATAATGTTTTACATTAAGCATCATTAGATGCTGAAGAAATTTCAAAGAAACACACTTAATGTTTTGAGTATGAATTCACTCTTCTTTGGAATCAATAGTCTTCAGACTTGAAACATTAACCCTAATTTTCTCTCCACAGATGTTGCCATACCTACTGGGTTTCTCCTGAACATCCTATTTTCTTTCAGATTCTTACATCTACAGTGTTTTACACTGTACCAACTATGGGTATTGGTAGAAAGTCCAATTTTTTTTCATCACGTGGCTGACTAGGAGTCTCTCCCATTTTTACTCCCATAGTCATTGCCATGTATTAGAAGAATTTACACGATGATACTCAATCCATTTGGCTGTGTTATGAACATAAATTCATTGGATGGACTTGACCATCAAATCCTGGGTTTGGAATTAATGCTTTTGACGTTGTGCTATCCACTGTGTCACAGAATCTCCATTCTGAAACTATTGCAAGGAATGACTTTAATCCAAAGCCATTCTGAATCATATTCATTTCCCCAAATTCCAAAGGACTATGTTTGGATTTTTGTCAATATTTCTTGTTACAATTCTTGAAAGAACTAAGCCATGTGGGAACTGGATTTTTTAAATATTCATTAACAATGATACAACATACTCACAATGTTACTTTTTTTGTTAGTTGGCAAGGTCATGATAAAAATGCTACAAATATTATTGTGGTCATTGCACATCTAATTTGAATAATAAATAAAGAGGTAAACATAATTATGTTGATTTTCAAATAATTCATTTGTGCAGAAACATCATTAAAAAATAACCATTTCTGTTTTTATATTGACAATATTGCTATTCATATTCAATTATTGAAATATGGATTGCACATGTATTTTCAATTGGACCAAATATCACACATCTTTTGTCAATGTGGAAGATTGCAGAATAACTGGTTTTCTTTTCTTTCAAAATAAAGTGTTCTGTCTAGAATTCTGACTTGCACTGTAAAATATTCCACCATATACTAATTTATAGCTCATTTTGGTGTGATATAAGAGAAGAAAATACATTAGTGTCATTGATTCTTTTCTTTGAAATGACGGTGAATCGTAAAAGCTTTTTAATCTCTAATCTGCATTTGTTCAGGTAGTGAACAGGTCATGCACCATCAGTGTCCTTCAGACCTGCTACAATGCTCAAACAAAGAGTCTGTTTTCTGCATTCCACTGAAGCAAAATCAAGGTAATGAATGGCCAAGTCTTCCAACAGCAGAGCAAATATTGTAATTTTCAAATCTACATGCGCTTCATACATGGCATCTGAAATTATTTAATTGTGTATCTATTTGTTAAGTAGCAGTACTCTGTGTCAAGCTATAATATTGAAAAAGCAAAACTCCATGCATATGGAAGTCTTCCAGCATGAACCAAAAGTCATAAAACTAACTTCTGTTAATTATGCAAATTTAAAACATTTTTGCGTGTTTAGCTTTATTGTTATAGTTTTGGTACTGTCATATTTTACACAGGTTTGATTATAATCGTTTTGTTGGTATAATGTGCTATGTCAAATTTAACTGAATGATTTTGTAGAATACCAGAGTAGTCTTAATGGATGAACATCCTACTCTTCGTTTCTACTTCTTATGTTCTATGTTCAAGTCCTGCGTAAACCGGGGTACATATGTTTATTATTACAGGGTTATAGTACATTGAATGAATGTATATTTTCCCAAGGACAACTAAAGTTTGAATTGTCCAAATATCTATAAAAACTTCAATGGAGTTTTTATTAATCTGTTGAACTTTTAAAATTATTACTAAGTTTCTTTGATAAAGATTGTGATCTTGCATAATGGTGTAAACATGGGTATAACAACAAGTATTCATGTAACACCTTTAATGTTGTAAAACACCCAAAGATGCTTCATAGAATGGTTATCAAACAAAATTTGTTACTGAACTGTATTCGGAGATATTCAGGTAAATGATCAAATGCTTAGTAAACAAGGCATATTTAAAGGAATACAACTAGAGAAATTTAGGAAAGGAATTCCAGAGCTAAGGTCCTTGACAATTAAATTGCGTAGCCACTACTGATGGAACAATTCAAGTTGGGCATGACTTCAACCTGGTCTTGGTTTGGATCATCTGAAGGATGATATTCTTATGGTTTTTTTTCTGGGATTGGAGAGGAATTTTATAGTGTTTGGATTTGGAATTTCCAACTTTCTCAAGAGGTTACATAGCTGTAGGGATGGTTTTGAGGTTTGGGTTTGGGTTTGGGGGTGGGGGGGGGGGGGAGGCGGGGAGTGGATGGTGTAGCGATGATTAAAGTCAGGGTAGGGAAGAAGTGTTTGGCAATTATGGTCCAGCCATCAAGCTATGGAGTTGGCTTAATTTATCAACAAGTATTTTCCTGGCTGTCACTCTTGTAATTTCATAACAAATGGCAATGATTACTAATGTTAAACATTTCTGATCTACATGCATGAATGTATGAGTATGCTAATTTCAGAAACAGTTGGATTTTGTGGGGAAGAGTGTGGGATCATTATGGATTGATGATGGTTTCTTTCTGTGTATTTATTATGTGATCTTGACAAACACTATCAAAGAATTCAGTGGCTATTTCGTTATGGAGTTGGAATCTGAACTTGTGAATTCTGAAAATTAGGGAAAACATTACATAAAATGAATGAAAGAAGAACAAGTGAAGCAAAGGGACATTGAGAAAATAAACAAGAGAAAAACAAGATTATATAAGTGTGGGTTTCCTTGCCAAAAATATTTTCTGTGCAGGTTGAATTAAATAATGCAAACAAAAAATAAATAGTTTAATGTATTCTTGTCAAAAATGGATAACATGAAGACTTAAGTAGGATTTCAATCAGAAATTAGAAGAAAAAGATAAATGGTATACGATATAACTTGAATGTTATTTTTGATATTTTGGACTAGATTTCCTTTGTGTTTGAAATGGCTCTTTGTCCTTCACTATGTGCAAAAACATTCAACCATACTTCACAGCATGCTCAAAGTCCTTGTGAATTTCAGCTCTAATGTCAGAACTGAGTGCTCTTTTCAACAATGGAAGGAAATGAGCTCAGAGACCTCCTCTCCCCACAATCCCTTTTCACACCCTAATATCCCAGCCCTCCCACATGTTTGTGTCCTGTACCCCCATCCCATTCTCCATGTCCATACCCCTCACTCCCTCTCCTGCATTCACATACTCCCTATACCCTAAATACCCCTATTTCCCCACCAACTCCACTTTCTCCATGCCACAAATTGCATTCAGCTGCATGAGAATCTGACCGAAACAAAAATGACTGCATGAAGGAATGAGACCTTCTAAGGCAATGTTTTGGACTGGAATTCTAGTGGTTAGCTTTCCAACCCCATGATTGCTCCAAGAGAATCTGTACAGATGTGGATTCTAAATGCAAACTTAATTATTCTCCTGAATACAATTTCTTCCCTTCAGCAGTTTTCCAACATTCGATGAAAATTGTGAATCATATTCAGTGATCTCCAGAGACTAGCAAGTTTCTGGTACTTGTGCTCTATAGCCAACCTTCCTATGTTATCATTGAAAGCAATTGGATCAGAGCATGGCTTGATTATGTCCCTGTTAGGCCAATCTCATGTTATTTCCCGTGGTGACCTTTCCAGAATACGGTAATAAAAATCTTAGCTGTAAAATGAAAAGCAATTTAAACCCTAAATGGAATCTAATATGTGTAGAATAAATGCTCTAATAGCTGAGAACTGCTGGGATTTCTGCTGAAATTAAGCTGATTTATTGGTATCTCCCTATTTGGAATTGTGGGCATGAATATTTTAGATTGAGTTTAGGTTGTTCTGAAATGGTAATTGTGCAGGTTTGAGGTAATGACTGGTGAGGAGAAATAATATTTCGTGAGCTGGAGTATAGCTGTGGCTGCAGGCTGGTGTGAGAGATCTGGCGCTGCAGCTGTATTCTCCCGTTCGCTGGAATGCTCAGTTTCGCAGGGACGAAGGTGATCTTTGTCTTGGACATCCATAGCACTAATACTGCAGTGGAAGTTGTCATACAGGTGACAGCTCGTCAAGGTGATCCTTAACATCTTTTCAAGACTGTCTTGTAGGGAACATGCATCCATAGGTTTCAAAAAAGATAAAGAGCAAATTATGCTGGATACTGGATATTGGAAATAAGAACAGTGAGTGCTGGAGAAACCAAACATGTCTGGCAGCATCTGTGGAGGGACTTGAGTGCAACTTAGAATATGGAGCCAAAGAAGTGATTAAATGTGGTGAGGGGAGGAAAGGAAAGAAGTGTCCTATTGCCTTTGCTTTTCCTAAATTATTTTCAGCCTCAGCAATTGATTCTTACTCTGCTGCAGGAAAAGAAGCTAGTTATGTGATAATTGATTGAGGTCTATTCTATTCCAAAGATTCAACATTGTGCAGCAACTTCTGGTAAGGCCAGTAAAATATGTAAAGTCATAACTAAATATCCAGTTGAACAAAATAATTAAATAGCTGCTTAGAACACATCAAGGATGGCAGGTCAGGTTACGTATCACGGTTGCAACAAGGGTGAGTACTTGGATACCAGTTTGATCCAGAGCGAACACATCTGCAGCAAGTGTGGAAAGTTCAAGCAGCTTCAGATCAGAATTTGAGCTGGAGACTGAACCATAGACACTGCAACACTTGAAGAAGGGAGGAACTCGCTCAAATTCTTTGTACTGAAGGGCAGTCATTCATCAAAAGAAATAGATGAAGTGAAAAGGTAAGTTTTTAAAAAAGGATGATGTGGAATTGAATCTGAATCTTGAAGGGTAAGGAAATTCACGAATGACAAGAAACAGTGAAAGGTGAAGGGATGGTGATGCTAGTTATTGACAGGAAAAGGTAAAAGGTACTCAAGTTCAGGAAATCCAGATGTGGAAATAGTTGCGTCACAATAAGAAATGATAACGGCAAAAAGTTAGTTCAGGGAATGATGTACGGGCCTCTTAACAGTAACTATGTTATTGGGTGGAGCATAAAGGAAGAAATAATTAGAGTTTTTCATAAAGGCACAGCAGTAATCATGGGATCGACATTTAGATCTACATAGAGAAGACTTGTGGGCAAAAGATTACCTAAATGAGGACTCATAGAATGTTTTTGGGGTACTTATTTGTACAAGCATGTTTCGAGCCAATCAGAGAATGGACTAATAGATCTTATATTGTGCAATTAATGATCTCAGTGAAGTTGCCCTTTGGTAGCAGTGACCATAATGTGATTAAAATTTATGTTCACTTTGAGGGAGAGATGTGTGGGTCCAAGACTTTTGCTTTAAATTTAAATAAGGTTATTCTAAGGGCAGAGCTGACTGAAATGAATTAGCGAAATAGATTAAGGATAGGTTAATAGAGATACAGTACCTCTCACTTACAATTTGAATACACAGAATGGATGCATTCTAGCAAGTAAGAAAATTCCAAGAAATGGCCTCAAAATTTGTGGTGATTTGGAAATGTTAAAGATAATGTTAAGCATAGTATGACATTAAAACATTCCAGAAGTGGTAATTTCCTTCGAGAAATGGAAGGATGAGAGGCGGTCAGGAAAATCGCAATCACCAGAGACGGGGTACTGAATAAATTGTTGAAACTGTAGGCTGACAATTGTTAGTGGCTCGTGAGATAACTGATGAACTGGTTTTAAATTTCCAAAATCCCCTTGATTTGGGATGTGACATTAGATTAGAAGAGAGCAAGTATGATTACTTTATTCAAAAAAGGCGAGAGACAGAAAACAGGAAATACAGTTAGCTTATCACCTGTCACAGGGAAAAGGTTAGAAGCTATTATTAGAAGGAAGTTATAGTCGGGGTGTTGGTTAGCTGAGCTGGCAGAATGGATGGTTTGCAATACCAACAGTGTGAATTCAACTCCTGCATTGGCTGAGGTTACCATGAAAGTCATTTTTTTTTCAACCTCTTCCCTTGCCTGAGGCATGGTGGTTCTCAGGTTAAAACATCACTCGTGATCTCTCTCTAATGAGCAACTGTATGGTCTGCATAGGACAATGGTGACCTTAGCTCATAGCAAGGTACAAGCGAACAAACTAAACTCAACATTAACTAAACATCAGGCAACTAACACAGAAATTGCTGAAAAGACGCCTACCCCTTCTTCACATGACTAAAATCCCACATTATGCTTATGCATTATTTGCACTTTACTACAGAATTTTAATCTTAACAAGAAGTATTCTAAAATTAGTCCCAGCTTCCATATGGCTTGCTTCTGCACATTTCACTGAGCCATAATGTCCTTCAGAGGTAATTTATTTCATACTTCTGCAAATCCCTGAACCATCTTGATCTCACCTCCAGGACCTCTGAATCTGACTATCTGTGAGTATTCCCACAGCAAGGCAAGCAATTCTTTTCTTGGTGCTTTGGTGTGAAAACTGGCAATTGATTTTCAACAGGACTTCCTGAAACCCCATAGCAACCCCATAGGTTTATCACTGGGCAAAACTAGTACGAGTTTCCATGATCCTCTCGACAAATCAATTGATTCTGAATTTTAAAAAGTACAGTTAAATACTTGGCCTGTCCTCATAACAGCTCACTCATGAAACTGAAAAATTACTACAATGACAACTTTCTACAGCACTATTCAAGTATAATATTTCTAATACCTTAAAAGCAAAGTTACTCATTAAAATATAAGAGATATTCTGTCTTCTCCTGTCCTATTTCTTGATAAAACCTTGTCCTGTAATAACATCTGCATGTGACATTTAGAGTTCAGTTGCATGAGTTTTAGAACTTGTCCCTTGAAGATGAGAGTTCATTTTACTCCTGATGGTTTTATTTTCCATTGTTCATCACAGTAAATCTTCTTTCTCATTCCACATCTTTTGACAGCTTTCCTATATCCTAGGTTAGAATATTGTATTTTTTTTTAGATGGGTTAATCTTGGCAAGAACGACGTTTTCAAAAGGGTTTTCACCATTCAACACAATATTTGAACCACTGCTTCCCAGTGTTAATGCCTGGTCTCCATGATCTTTTGCAGGTATTTTAGTGTACAAGTCTGAAAAGAAAGTCTCAAGAGAATAGGAATTGGGACATCATGTTGTGGTTGTACAGGACATTGGTTAGGCCACTTTTGAAATACTGGATTCAATTTTGGTCTCCCCGCTATGGGAAAGATGTTGTCAAACTTGAAAGGGGTCAGAAAGCATTTACATGGATGTTGCCAGTGTTGGAGGGTTTGAGCTATAGGAAGAGGCTGAATAGGCTGGGGCTATTTTGCCTGGAGTGTTGGAGGCTGAGGGCTGACCTTATAGAAGTTTATAAAATCACAAAGGATATAGATAGGGTGAACAGCCAAGGTCTTTCTCCGGGGTGGGGGAGTCCAGAACCTGAGGGCATAGGTTTAGGGTGAGAAGGGAAAGATTTAAAAGTGACCCAAGGGGCAACGTTTTCATGCAGAGAATGGTGCGTATATGGAATGAGCTGCCAGATGAAATGGTGGAGGGTAGTACAATTATAACATTTAAAAGGCATCTGGATGTGTATATGAATAGGGAGGGTTTAGAGAGATATGGGCCAAGTGCTGGTAAATGGGACGAAATTAATTTAGGACATCTGGTCAGCATGGATGAGTTGAACTGAAGCGTCTGTTTCTGTGTTGTACATCTCTATGACTCTAATCAATCACACATCAGAATTGTCCTAAGCCTGCAATTAAAGAGGACAACTTTTATCTTTTAGTTCATTCCCATTACTTAAGCTTTCAGTTCATTATCAGAAATTGAGTTCTGAGGAAGGGTCACTGGACCGGAAACACTAACTTTGATTTCTCTTCACAGATGCTGCTAGACCTGCTGAGCTTTTCTAGCAACTTCTGTTTTTATTGTTGACCAGAAGGTGTGGGTTTGACAATGCCTCTTGCTAGGCAAATTCTTCATTCTTCTGTTGAATAAAATGTACTTTAGACATTTTAACAACTTTAAGATTATGCTGGTAACTAGTCAAAAACTCCTGATCTTCCTTTTAGCTCATTCACAATTTTTTTAATATTCACTTATTGTCTTCCCACTCACCTAGTGATTCCATCCATTGCGTTTGTATCAGCTGACTAAGCTAGCTGCCCATTTTAATCCCATTTCCGTGCATCTGGTCTACAGTCTCGCAGGTGAATATCCATGTTCCTTTTAAATGAGCTGAGGCTCCCCCCTCAACCACCAAACTGGGCAATGAACTCCAGTCACCTATGCTCTCTGCCGAAAATGATTTTCCTCATGTCCTCTCTAATACTTTTACTATTAAACAGATCTTACCTGTCCTCTGCACCTTCAATGTTTCGTGCATCTCTGCCTCCTCTGTTCCGAGGATAATAACCCTAGCCTATCCAATCTTTCATCAGAGCTGTAATTTTCAAATCCTGGTAACATTCTTGTAAGTTTCCTCTGTTCTCTCTCAAGGACAATTATGTCCTTTTTGTAAGGTGGTGACCAGAACTGTCCACAAAACTCCAGCTGTGGTCTAATTGGTATCTTGTATATTTCCAGCTTTACATCTCTGCTTTTATATTAAATACTTTATCCAATGAAAGAAAGTATCCCTTTTGCCTTCTTTAGTACCTTATCTATCTGTCCAGCTACCTTCAAGGAGCTGTGAACATGTACTTCAAGATATCTCACTTCTTCCATCCCTCTCAGTACTCCCCTGATTATTTTGTGTTGTCTTGCTTTGTTTGCCCCTCCCAAATGCATTACCTCACACTTCTCTTCATTTCCATTTGTTATGTCTCTGCCCACTCAGTCAAGCCATTAATGTCATCCTGCAGTTGACTGCCATTCTCTTCATTGCCACCTAACCAGCCAATTTTAGTGTCTGCAAACTTCCCAGTTATGCCTCCAGTTATGTTCCCACTGAGTGCAGAGAACTGGAAAGGTTTTTAATTTGGGAAGATGAGATTGGTGAGAGCTATTGAGTGGTCATGAGGGAAGCAATGTGAGTTGCCTTTACAGTGGCACAGTTAACACAATGGTGGTTTTGTGAGTGTAAGGTAGCGTTCAGAAGATGGAAGGCACTTACCATTGCACAGTACAGAAAGTTATTTGACATTCTTCTGCACTGCTGGGTGTTTCTTCTCATCTTTGGACAAAGTACTGACCTGGGCTGTTATCTGGATCCATTATGGCTATATCTCGTGGCACAGTCTCTTACAATATCAGTGAAAAAAATACTGTCCACCTCTGCACCACCCAGTTCATCAACACCTCCAGGTCCATGTCTGCAAAACAGGATATATGTTTTTCTTCATGAGCTATATCCTCAATGATAATGGTCAAGTATCACACTGTGAGGGGCAATACGGTGACACGCTGGCTCAGTGGTTAGCACTCAGCTTTGATTCCCTCCTCGGGCAACTGTCTGCATTGAGTTTGCACATTCTCTCCGTGTCTGCCTGGGTTTCCTCCAGGTGATCCGGTTTAATCCCACAATCTAAAGATGTGCAGGTCGGGTGAATTGGCCACACTAAATTGCCCATAGTGTTAGGTACATTAGTCAGGGGTAAATATAGGGTAGGGGAATGGGTCTGGGTGGGTTACTCTTTGGAGGGTCGGTGTGGACTTGTTGGGCTGAAGGGCCTGTTTCCATACTGTAGGGAATCTAATCTAATCTAATTCCTGGTTTGCAGCAACCAAAGTTGTGTGCATCTAGGGTTTACAACTGGCATTAATGGTAGAAATGCCACAATGTGCAGGCAGTGGCAAACACTTCTGACTTTCTTGCCATGTAAAATCCACATGCTGGGCCCTGAAGAGTCTGGGTGCATTAGTAATTAAGTGAAGAGCAGAAGATTTCTAGAGATAGTTGCTACAAGCCATGGTTGGCCAGACACCATGAATCTTATTCGACAAAATGCTTTAACTGAAATGGTAAAGTTACACTCCTTATAGCCAGCTAGATAATTTCCTAACAGAAATTCAACATCTTTAATGAATAACGTAATCACAGTCCACATAACTGCAATACTGGAAATGTAACCACATTTCAAATTAACTTTATCGAGTTAAACATCCTCCATTAATACTCATTAATAGCTTTTTAGAATATGAACCTTGCAGAGGGAGATTGCTGCCATCAGCCATCATCAGCAATTTCTCTAAGAATAATAATTTTGTTTCCATGCTTTAGCAGATAAGAATAATGATATTTCATCTCTGAGCTTGTAACTCCTCCATTTTCAGTGCTTTGATTTTTGATCTATGCTGCTAATTTCCTCACTCTAACTATAATTCTGATGATTATCAAATATCTGTGTGAGTTTGCAAACAAAGGCTTACTGCTATTCACATGTTTTTGCGATCATTCATAATCATTAGCCATTACAATAGCTGACTTTATTTTGGAAACTTTATTGACTGTATCTCAAAAGGGATACCAATTTTAAATTCTTCCATAAGTATTATTATTCTAAGATTTTCAAAATCTCATTCAATCTCAATAGACCTGTATTTCCTATCAAATATCATTTCCTTTTTTCTCATCAATTCCACAAGAGTGTGATTCTACTGCTTCCTTTGATTTCTAGACTTTTGCTGCAAGTTTGCAGAACTAACTCAGAGGCAATAAAAATAATCATTTTCTCTGTATGATAATCACTAAATGGTTTGTCTGATGGAGATGAGGACTCTTCTAATGCCTTTCCATCAAATGCGTTTTGCAGTAAAACCATTCAACTTTCCAGAAGTCATTGTATCTTTGAAGCAATTTCCTAAAATCATGCATTATATGTTTCAACTCCTTCCTCACAAAATGAGGTACAAAGTGTCAATTCAAAACAAAAAGTTACATCTGAGTTTACATTAAGTTTTCCTGCCAACCCCTCCATTCATGTAATTTAAGGTTTTTTGTCAATTTCATATATTTTTCTCTAAATTTTCTTGTTCTAGTTTCTCATTTGGTCTTTTTTGCTTTCTCTTTCAAACTTAGGAATTTCCTGGTCTTTTGCCCTTTGGAATTCAAGAACAAGTTTTCACATTTGCTTTACTATCTCAAATTCATTTTTTTCTGCCCATCTCTCTTTCTCTTGAGTCTAGTTGTTGCCTTCATCTCTTTCAGCTCAAGTTACTTCATTTATAATTGGAATCTAAAAAACTCAACCTGAGTGCTATCAGACTCAGCATTTTCATCTCCAGGCTCAGGTGTTCTAAAAAAGATTCTTTCACCCCAAAATGTTAACTCTGTTTTTCTCTCTTTACAGATGATGAGTTTCTCCAACAGTTTGTTTTAATTTCAGATTTCCAGTATCCATAGTATTCACCATTTTCTTCTCAAGATTCAGAGGTTAAGCTGATACATCAGTAACCTTCACTTATTTAAGTTTCTATTTCTAACTCTGTTTCACCACTTTCAAACTAAACTTTGTCAACTATTGTAAGCAAATTGTCTTTCTTCAGAGATGGTTGACCAACAGAAGTAGCCGTGCTGATTTTTCAAAGAATACAGCAAAAATAAATGTGAAATCAGATGTATTCAAATATGCCAAATTCCTTTATATTTATTTTCTTGCCTCTGGATTCATATCTTGCAAAAACCCCACATTCAGAGATTGAAAACATAAGAGATTTAAATTCCCAGTGACCAAAGTAAAGGACCTTGCAACAAGATTTCACAATTTACTGCGACATCCTAAAATCAACATTGTCTAAACACTATGTATTAAGCAATGAATACGCTGAACTATAGAATGGGTATCCCAACTTGGCAGAAGAACCCACATGACATATATATGTTACAGAGCTGAAAAATGTGTTGCTGAAAAAGCGCAGCAGGTCAGGCAGCATCCAAGGAGCAGGAGAATCGACGTTTCGGGCATAAGCCCTTCTGAAGGCTTATGCCCGAAACGTCGATTCTCCTGCTCCTTGGATGCTGCCTGACCTGCTGCGCTTTTCCAGCAACACACTTTTCAGCTCTGATCTCCAGCATCTGCAGTCCTCACTTTCTCCATATATATGTTACAGCATGCCCTCTGAAGCACATGGTAATCTTTACAGGAAATTGTCCAAAGTGGTTTCTTGGTTCTGACAGGAGTGTTTCTTCCCAATTTATTAATTCCTAGTGTCTGTTGAAAGTCATTTCTTCAGTCTTCTGACAGTCCCCAAACTGACTTCTAGCACTGAGGCTTAATAAAGCAATTCTTACTCCCATCCAAACCATGGCTGTGAATTTGACTGCAAGCTGACAGACATCAAAGCCAGCTGTTCCTTTTATTTATTTCCAGGTTTGAAAGCTGATACTTTACTTTCACTAGGACCTGTCCTTTGACCCCTACCTTAGTGGCAACAAGGTCACAACGGCTTATCGTTGGGTAGAACTAGTAGAAGGTTGCATGTCCCTCTCCACTCCATTTTTCCTTAAATTCAAAGAGGTGTTTTAAAAGATAATCATCTTATAAAACCTCTCACTCACAGAAGTGTCAATAAACAGAAGACTTTAAAAGGTTTTCTGGAAGCTAAACTTGATACTGTTTTGGAATGACATAATCCTGCTTGCAAAGTGATAATACTGCAATGAGAATTTCATTTTTTTCATTTATTGGTTGTCAAATTATGACTTAGAATGCATGTTGTATTGAGGAATATTGGAGCAACATAATTATTTTTAACAGAATTGTCAGGCTATAATAAAACCTATTTTGGGTTGTCAAATATTGGAGTACCTACATTTTTTGCAAGTTTTAGATATAAATTACAATGTCAGAACTGTGAAATACCTGACAACACATTCTTGTATGGATGATTCGTTGGGGGAATGGAAGATTGAGCCTATTGCTGAATTGATGGAATCTTACATTGTGATGGGCATGAGAGAATTAACAGCTGGCCCATGTTTTAAAAAAATTATCAAATTCTATCTCATCTGTCAGCTTAGGAGAACCATTAGAAATGAGAAAGTTTCAAATATTGAGTCTTTATAATTTGCAATTGTGATGCACACTAGATACTAACTAATATGTGAAAAACATTCACAAACTCTGATCTCCATAATACCTTTTGGTGAAGCCTAACAGTGATAACATTTATCATGATCAAAATTATATAACCATGTGGGTTGTTACAGTGCATTTATATCATGTTTAAGAAGTCTGTTTAACACAACACATTTAAAATCTATCCCTAAAATAGATACTTTAGGAAAGGTAAAAATTGCCACTGAGCAAAGCTTTTGAGTTACTGTCACAGCATAGAAATGGGTCAAAGATAGATTTTGATGAACCATAGAAAAGAACATTGAAGTTCCAGAATTAAGATTCAAATCCTTGTTGCTAAAGAACTGGAAAAGTTGTTTGCGGTGGGATAGGGAGGCTGTGGATAAATTGGAAAACAAACCATAAAATCTTGAATTTGAAGAATAGGGACTAGAGAACCAGTGAAAACTAATGAGGAAAGAAATAATATTTGAGTGGGATTTATTGCAAGTAAGATATGACTAGTAAATGTTTTTGGATAAATTGATACTGAGAGGACAGACAACTTGGCTTGTTGTGCAAGGTGCTGTGGAAATTGGCTTTCCTGTGTTTGAGGATATCTATTCAAGGTGGCAAACCATTACTATGGGTCTCAATGTGACTAAATAGACCATTTGGTAAACCACAATCTTTGAGCACAAAGGACAGGGCTCTCTCGCAAGGTAGTGTGACCCTGACTGTAGGATTTGCTTCTTTTTCTTTCCTTCTCTGAAGTCAAATGGTTTCATTATTAAATCTTTGCAATAGCAAGCATGGTACAGCTTTATGGATCAGCTTTCTGAAGAATTTGTAACAAGCCGCTCCCAATCATTCAAGTCTGTGCTGTCATGCTTCAAGTACATCTTCAGAATGTCTTTAAGGTGTTTTCTTTTTCCTTCCCTAAAATGTTGGCTACTTGAGAGTTGAGAGAAAAGCCCTAGCAATAGAAAGTTGTCAACCATCTCGGCACATTGATCAGTACATCAAACTTGATATTGCAGGAGTTTTGCATGAATGTTTTTGGACTTGTTTTCAGGAAGGAAACTAGCCTATCTAACAGAGAGAAAAAAAACATCATTGTCATATTGTAACATGGACCTCACATGGAAAGACAGACTTGTGCTGATAAAATCCCAACCATTATGGAAGTCATTAAAAGGCAATCAGTTCATGGATGATAAAGGAAATATTACCAATCTTAAATCTGGAAATTATGCTGTAGTATATTAACAAATGAACATGAATATATTTGTTGAATATTAATTTAATGGTTTGATCCCTTTGTTAAGAGAGGAGAAAACTGATTTAATATAAATAGTTTGTATGGTGGTATACCAATATCATAACAGATTATTTCTGGGTGTTTTTTCTGTTGGAAAAGAAAACTGGTAAAAGAAAATTTCAAATCCAGTTGAAAAATTGTATCTGGAACAGATGAAGAATCAGAAATCAAAAGAAAGCTTGAAACTATTCTTGACAATCATGCAGTAACGAACTACTTGAGAGTCCTGATGCAAAGCAAGTGTTGGAAAGAAGTGGTTTGATTAAATTTTGTACTGCATGTCATATTTCAGGATGGGAAAAGTAGTTTGGCCCAGGCATTTAGTTTAGTTTGATGTTTAATTAACCCATGCCTGTCAGGCACAAATGCATAACTAAATTGCTAAAGCCATTGTTGTGGTTCTGTTCGCTGAGCTGGGAATTTGTGTTGCAGTCGTTTCATCCCCTGTCTAGGTGACATCCTCAGTGCTCGGGAGCCTCCTGTGAAGCGCTTCTGTGTTGTTTCCTCCGGCATTTATAGTGGTTTGTCTCTGCCGCTTCCGGTTGTCAGCTCCAGCTGTCTGCTGCAGTGGCCGGTATATTGGGTCCAGGTCGATGTGTTTGTTGATAGAATCTGTGGGTGAGTGCCATGCCTCTAGGCATTCCCTGGCTGTTCTCTGTTTGGCTTGTCCTATAATAGTAGTGTTGTCCCAGTCGAACTCATGTTGCCTGTCATCTGCATGTGTGGCTACTAAGGATAGCTGGTCCTTAGTAGCTACACACGCAAATGTTCCCTGAAAATTTCCTCCAGTTTTCCTATTGTTGTCGACTTGTAGTTTACCACAGATGTGGCTAGCATCTTTACTACAGTCATCTTCAGTCAATACATTCCTGGAATGCATACTTTTAAACTCTGGAATATTGCTCATAAGAATTTATTCTTTCTTCTCATCTTGGCTATCCCAGAAGGCCAACCCACAGTTTAAAACCAACTTCAGTTATGAAGCATTTTACTATTTTAGACAGCACAAAGAATTTTACCTGAATCCTGCTGAAAGATAAGAGCACTGTGGCCAGCTTATTCTGCCTTTTTTTTGAAAGAGAAGTCAAGGGAAAAACTGAAATTGCAAGTGGGGTTGATAACATTTTTTGGTTCAGGTGAAATCAGGAAACAGCTTGGATACAATGATTAATATATTGGGAAAATGGATGAGGGAGGGAGCCAAGTAGGACTGGAATGAAACTGTCCCACACAGCTCACAAAAAACATCATAGCTCAGACACATGTTGTCAGACCTCTATTTTACATATTTATTTTTGGATTTCCAGCATTTGCATATTTTATTTTTGTTTGATATAGCTAGGAATCGTATGTGATCACTTAGCAACACCTTCAATTTGGAGAAAGTGATTGGAATTCAAGGGAAGTTGTTCGTTACAACAATATATTGAGATAAATAGTTAAGGGCCGTGCTGTATGGAATCTGGTTGGGCCTCAGTTTAAGAAAGCAGCAAAGAGTTCCTAGGCCATCCTTTAGTAGGATGAAGGTGTGGAGATTATGGATATTTATGGTGTAGAGAACATTCTTGGGATAAGAAAAGCAGAAACTAATCAAATGATTGAATGTATTGGAAGAGTGATGTCGGTGGGAGGAGACTGTACAAAGGGAGAAAATGTAGAATTGAGAAAGGAGTTAGTTGGTTCCATTCAGCAAGCTGAGCTGAAATGATTATCTTTGTGAATCTTGGGTTAGATGTGAAAATGGAGTTGTGTGGGTTTCAGTATCAAAGAGAGAATTGAAAATAAAGGAATTGAGGCCCCGAGAGGGAAGATCTTCAGTGCCGATATAGTCAATGCCTTGGAAATGATGGTGAGGAGAAGAACAGTACTGAACAAATAAAAAACATCAGCAGTCAGAGCTCCACAAAAACCAATGGCAGCACATTGCTAAAAAAGTGCAATTGAGGCAATACCAGAACAACAGTAGAAGAACAACCATTGAAAATGCTTCAAACAGTAGCAGCAACATAAAGAAGAGTGCCTTAAGGAACAAGTTATAAAGGTAATTATTGCAGAATTAATGGGATTGCAACAAATTATTCATTAGGGAACAATGCAAAATAAATTTGCTGGGCCCCCGCACCCTGCAGTATATCTAACTATATTATCCCAACCTTTACATTGAGAATTTCAACTTTGATGTTTCTACAAACTGAGGAGCAAACTATTCATCCTGATCTCCAGCCATGGAACAAGATTTTGATGTTCACTCTCCAGCCTTATTTCTTTGGTTCTGGTGAGTGACACACACCATTCGAGCACCCAAAGTAACTTTGATCTGTACAGATTTGGTCTGGCTGCAATGGTGGCAGTGGTCTGGGGTGAAGGTCAGTGCTGGTTAAGAATAAGATTTAAGCATTTTTCCTGCTTTTTTCCCCACTCTAAGTGTCTCTGCCTCTTTTCACTATTCTTTTGTGTGACTCACATCGTTTCTGAGTGTCTTCTTACGATTTCTCAGATTGCTTGACTCTTTTCCAGGATCCTCTCTCTCTTTCTCAACAAAAGTAGACTGCCATAACCTTTCAAATAAAACCACAGCCTGCTGTGATTTGTACATATGCCATGGTAACAGCTGGGAGTATTGCTGCAAAGATTTCTTTTTGAAGGTGTGCACTTACAAGCACAAAATGATCTAATTTCTGGATATATTCCTTCATAGTCACATTGAAGAATTTGCCATGAACTGAATCATAAGGGAGTTTTTTTGTCTTTTTTCTTGTGAACTAGAAACTACTGTCAAATAAGAAGTCTAAGAACATCGAAAATCTGAACAGATACTATCTGTCTTCCTGTCATCTATTGTAGAACTTGCTCTTAAAATAAACACTTTTCTTGCCTAGAGTTTTGTTTTGAGCTATTGAACATCAAAACATTTAGACCATTTTATTTGACAGCAATCACTAATCACAACCTCTCTGCTCTGTTATGGTACAACTGTATTTTAGTCATTACCTATTTGATATAATTAAATCTTTATAAAGTAACCAGAAAGCCTCTTTCAGGAAAATTACTTAAATCTCCCCCAAAACATAGCATCTCTCTAACTTATTCTCTCTCCATATATTTGGTTCTTGCTTATTTTCCTCCATTCCTTCAAAGATAGTACACACTAATCTTTTTCGAAATATATATTATATTTGTGTTTTAAAAGATAATTTTACACAGCTTGAGATTCAGCACAGGTGAGAACCAGGCCGGGGATCTTCCTTAAATTGCCTCTAAACCTTCTGCCTTTCACTTTAAAAACTATGACTTTTGGTATTGACCTTTCAACAAATGGAAACAGCAAGTTTGTATTCACTATATCCATGGCCCTTCAAAATCTTACTCACCTCAATCAGGTATCCTCTCAATCTTCTCTTCTCCAAACAACACAACCCAAAATTATCCAGCCTCCCTTCATAGCTGAAATTGTAATTCGTGTATAACTGTCTTTCTGGTACAGATCGAGAGTGGGAAAGTAAGGTGAAATGTCACAATTAATAGTCTACTTACTGATTTGATTGAAAATCCTGTATTATTTTTGTGCTTTAGTAACATTCATCTTTTGGGTTTCTAACCACATGCTGTCCAAACATAGCTGTCCTGACATAGAAGCTGTGTCTTTCAGCAGCTTTTTTAAGGTACTTACACAACCTCATCAGTCTTTGAATTGGGTAAGGACTGAAAAGCACTGTTCTTTTCCCAGGTCTGAAGCAGGGAAAAAGCCTGGAAAGAGATTAAATTATGTTTGTAACACTATTTCAACATGAATTTTTCCCAAAGCATTCAGAACCACCACAGACTGTATCTGGGCAAATCAATTCTACAAATCACATGACACTGAAATGTAACTTACAGATTTGTGAACCCCAATTCTTACTGTTTTTAGTTCCACTATCCCCAGCTTTGCTTCCTCCCAAGATTTCTGAATTCAAGCCCAGAATTCACAAATGCTGATGTCCCTCTGGCCCATCGCACTCGCATCATTCTGCAGCACCATTTCTCAAACGACTCCTCCATGAATGTTGACTGCTCTCCCCTAAGCCACTAACTACGTATCCTCACTCCAATCACCACCAACACCATCACAACCCTCACCACAGGGGCCCATGCATGTCTGCTCAGCCTGCAATTCCTCAAGACTTACAATACCCAAATTGGTACTCTCCATGTTCTAAGATTTCAGTTACTCACATGAGAATTATAATCTCCTTCCAAGACTTGCAATCCCTCTGAACCACTCGTAAACTATATTTGGGAAGATTGAATCTGTTCAATGAAAAGAAGTAAGTGAACAATGAAGATTTTCAAGGTGTTTATAAACAATTGTAGCAGAACCAAAGATGAAGTATTCTTCTAGTTTGTGATAGGTTTGGAAAAAGTAACTTTTTATCAGATACACTAACAATCACCACTCAGACTTTCATTGTTATAGGAGAATTTTAATGAATAGCTCTTCAGTCTATCTAAGAGAATGTCAATTTTATTAAATTAACTTGTTCTTGAATATGTGGTATGGATCTGATGGAATCCTGTTGTTCAATTGATATGTTGAACAAATATTTGCTATTTTCTTAATCACAAAATGATCGTAGCTCATTTATTTAAGGCATGGGTTGATCCAAAGCCTACTGCAAATGGGATTGAGACCTGTTTTGTGCAACTGAGCACAACACACTTTATAATGCACAGTATTTGCCTTTGACTCATCCATCCTTCAGAACTTTTCATCCTAGTGTTTTCTATGGGATATTAATGATCCTGGACATAAAAGATAATCATGCGCATAGAGTTCAGAGTTATTTTAAGTGCTTTTGTATTCCTGTTTTTGTCACGTAGCTCAAGACACAAAAAAAGAACCCTGAGCTATTTAACAGCATTGCAAATTTGTTAGGGCAGATTTATAAATCTGTGCCGTTATGTAATTTGTCTCTGCAATAAATTGTACATTAACAGATTCATCTCCATGGTTTGTCAACTTTCTTTCAGTTAGCACCTTGTTCTGCCAAGTCATTTATTGTATCGTATTTAAAATTAGAAAGCAAATTTGAAATTGCTATAGGTGAATTATACATTTCTAGTCTGTAGAATGTGAAATTTCTTAACAGTATATGCTAAAACTCTACCTGTTGTTCAAATGAACAGGTCTATTACTGCCCCCAAAAGGAAAGCTGGATATCCCTGTGATCTTTGCACCTGATGACATGGTTTTATATGAGGGTCTGTTGGTGGTACAAATTAAGAAGCAAGATGGAAGTAGTTGGATATACGAAATGGATAACGTAACCAACAAAGAGCTAAGAAGGTAAGATGAAGAAATAAACAGCTACTTCCTCAATAACATTTTGAACGAACAATTGAACATATAAAATACAGATTTGTATCAACAATAGCACAACTATATCAGATGTGTACTGACTATAGATGATTGCACAATGATAATTAAACATTAAAAGAAGTTGAGAAGTAATACTATAGGAAACGAAATTTGCTTGAAGCAATATTTCTGGAAATCACAATGGGTCATGCAGCAATCATGGAGTGAGAGCAAGCTTACATTTCAAGGCTAGATGACTCTTCATCAGAAATGGAGTTATCCGGATTTGAAACTTTCATTTGCTCTCTCTCCAAGAATGCTGCCTGACCCATGGTGATTTCTAGCATTTTATTTTTGTTTTCAGTATAGATTCCAGCATCTGCAGTAATCTGCTCTTAAAATGTACTTGAATGTCAAAAAGCTCAACAAGGACTCTGTGCTGAACATTTGTTAGAAGGAAGTGACATATCAGCTGTAAAAATGTAGCTATTGTTGAGTTTTAGCAACTTGATGTTTAGAGATTCCCAAAACTACCCCCAAAATTCACTACTTTCTGAACTGGCAAGTGTCCTGAATGCCAGGAAATACCAACTAGAGGTCTTAAATGAAGTATTAAATAAGTAATAAGCATTATATTTCCAATGTTATTGTGATGTTAAATCTTTTAGTTTCTGATCTGTCTGAATCAATTAATGCACCAACTCCAACAAATTACTGAGGTGCAGCCAAATACTCCTCCAGTTTTTTTAATTCATCATTTGTGAGATGAGGGCATTGCTGTCTAGGCCAGCATTTATTCCCCATCCCTAGTGGTCCAGAGAGCAGTTAAGAGTCAACCACACTGCTGTGGGTCTGCAGTCACATATAGGACAGACCAGGTAAGGATGGCAGTTTCCTTTCCTAGAGGGTATTAGTGAACCAGATGGGTTTTTCCTGACAATCAGCAATGCTTTCTTAGTCATTAGAACTCTTAGTTTTGGATTTTACTTTATTGAATTCAAACTCAGGTCCCCAGAACATTACCTGGTTGTTTGGATTAACAGTGTGGCGATAATACCACTAGGCCATTGCCTCCTTAAAGTGGTTGCATTGCTGCAGGGGATGGTGTAGTGTGGTGGTTGGTTGTGGGGATATACAAGGAGATGGTTATATATTCACTTTGTGGAAGAAGTGTTAGAATATTTGAACAACTTAGTCAATTCTTAAGTGCTGACTGTGGGCTTACAAGATCCAGTTTTAAAATGTGAATGATCACTTTAAAAACTAAAATGAGAAGAGAATTGCATCTAAAAGAAATAAATGACTGAGTGTCAGTGTACATGGACGTTTGAAGTTAAAATTAATTTACAGATTTATGAACAGAAGCTAAATGCAAAGACATCATTTTGGTGAAGTGAGTAAAGTAATGGACAGTGAAATGTCTGTGAATGCTATTTAAATGGATTTCAGAAGGCATTTGATAAAGTCCCTTATGAGAGACTGTTAAGTAAAGTAGATGCTCACAAAATTGAAGCCGAATTATTGACCTGGGCAGAAAAACAAATGAGCAGCAGGCTACAAAAAGAAGTGATTAATCACATGTGTTCATATGATAGGATGTGACTAGTAGTATCCAGCAATGGTCGGTATTTCTGCCATATTCAGAGACTTGGCCAAAGCACTAGAAAGCCTCACAGCCAAATTTGCCAATGAGACAAAAGTAAGTGTCATTGTATATAGTTTACAGAGAAGCATTATAGCATAAAGAAATGTTGGTAGCTTAAGCAAATGGACAAAATTTGCAAGTTGATCTCAATGATGACAAATGCAAGGCCTAAAAAGTGTAGAAAAGGATCTTTCCTCCATTGAGAATAGCGAAAAATTGTGGTGATCTGAAGAGACTGGGTGGTTTCAGATACACGGACCATTAAGTGACATGATTAAATACACAAAACAGTCAGAAAAGTGAATACAATGTTGAGCTTTATATCTCCAAGATTAGAATGCAAGGGGTAAAAGGCACATTTTATAAAGTCCTGGTTATCCCATATCTGAATTAATGTGCACAGTTCTGACCACCATGTTTTAGAAAAGTCATATGGAAGGAGCGCAACATGGATTAACAAGAATGGAACTTGAACTCCATGGATTAAATTACAAAGAGAGATTACACAAGGTAGGACTGTCAGCCCTGGAAAGCAGATGGTTGTCAACAACAACCTGTATACAAGCAGTCATTTGATAGTACAGAAGTTAAGTATTGCTGAAAAATACATGCTTTATTGAAGATTTTCCTCTTGCAGACATCAGGGCATTTCACAAGAATATAAATTCAAGAGGAACACAAATACTTGCACTGCATGAGTGGAGAGTACTGATTGTTTGGCAAGTTGACTCTGATTCATAGAAGTATTGCTATGGATGATGTGTCATTCGTTAATTGACAGTTAACAACCAGGATTTGTTTAAGTTATGAACCAGGCAGATTGACTTGAATTATCCTGAAATGAATCATTGAGTAGCTGTCACCTATGTTATTGAGTTGAAACAAGCATTGTATATGTACATGTCCTTACTGGAACATCTGCCAGCAGATAAATATCAAGTCCTTGGATATTGTAGTGAGAGCTTATCTTAAGTTAGCTGAGGAAAAGACTGAAGCTGCTAAAGGAGAGTCTCGCAGATAGTACTTGACATTGAAGACTTGAACAGTGTTCAAACTCCAGAGAGGTAAGCTGTCAACAAGAGTTTTAGGTTCAGAGTCTTGTGCATCTAGAGTTCAAAAACTTTGTCTTTTACAATTTTCTCTGTGCTAATCTCTGAAGTTTCTGATTGTGAATTTGTGATAGGTGATTGATAGGATTTAAGATTGATGATTATACAATGGTGGTGCATTGTTTCTGTTGTCTTGCTTCTAAGGCCAGGAAGTGATATTGCTTTGGATTTCCAGTTGGCAGTTTTACCCTTATGAGCGATTTCAAATTGTGAGATGTGAAAAATGTGAAAAAAGATGTGCTGGTCAGTTGCATGGTCTTGTTTGGAAGTGTATAAACAGACATGAAGTAATTTGTAACATCTACACCCTGCACGAAAATTCCTTGATACCTTTCCTAAAGTCGCAAATCAAACTTTTAACCTTCACTACCAACAGAATGCTACAGTGTGCATTGAATGATAACAAAGAATAATCGCTTCACCAAATATAGATCTGTTCACACAGCTATATTGTTTTAGTCTATGGTTATTTTACCATATTTTTCTTACAAATTTGTACAAATGATCTTAAGGGTGCTGGATATGTCTGACCTGATGGCAACTGATCAGTAAATTGCTGACATGGGTTTCTGTTGACAGAATTAGGCTGATTTCAAGGGGGCAGTGGTATTATTGCTAGACTGTTAATCCATGGATCCAGGTAATGTTCTGAGGGCATGGGTTCAAATCCTGCCATGGCAGATGACACAATTAAAAGTTTAATGATGACATTGAAGATTGCTGGAAAAACCCATCTGGTTCACTAATGTCTTTTAGGGAAGGAAACTGCCATCCTTACTTGGTCTGACCTATATGTGACTCCAAGGCTCTCAGCAGTGTGGTTGACTCTGAACTACTCTGTGGGCAATAAGGGATGGGCAAGAAATGCTGGCTAGTCAGTGATGCCCGTGTCCCCTGAATGTATAATAAAAAGGCATGGCTGCAACAGACTGAGCTGTGTCTATTGATATGCACAGCCTCTAACACATGTAAATGTACCATGCTGCAATCCTGATTTCAACACTCTGGGATAAAGACCACCAGGTCCTGGGGATTTAGCAACTTTAAGATTGTAGGGAATAAATTAACCAATCTTCTTACGAATGTGGGTGGCACACTGACTCAGTGGTTAGCACTGCTGCATGACAGTGCCAGGGTAACCTGGGTTCGATTTCACCCTCAGCTGAGTATCTGTGTGAGTTTCTGGATTAGTGGTGCTGGAAGAGCACAGCAGTTCAGGCAGCATCCAACGAGCAGCGAAATCGACGTTTCGGGCAAAAGCCCTTCCCGAAACGTCGATTTTGCTGCTCGTTGGATGCTGCTTGAACTGCTGTGCTCTCCAGCACCACTAATCCAGAATTTGGTTTACAGCATCTGCAGTTATTGTTTTTACCTATCTGTGTGAGTTTGCATATTCTCCCGATGTATGCGTGAATTTCGTCCCACAGTCCAAAGATATACAGGTTAGGTTAATTAGCCATGCTAAATTGCCCATCGTGTTCAGGGATGTGTAAGCTAGGTTGATTTGACATGGGAATTGCAGAGTTACAGGGAAAGCGTAGGGGGTGGATTGGATGCTCTTTGAAGGGTTGGTGTCGACTTGATGAGCCAAATGACCTGCTTCAATTCTGTAGGGATTCTATGATTTGTGCATCTGTCCAATTATCTTTGAAATGTGGTTTTGAAATTTGAAATTTGAAATGTACCTGCATCTACCACTTTCTCTGGCAGTTCATTCCAAATATGAGACACCCTCTGAGTGAAAATGTTGTACCTTAGGTCTCTTTCAAATCTTTTTCCTCTCACCTTTAAGTTCCAGATTATCTAGCCTCTCCTTACAACTCAAACCCTGCATTCCCAGTAACAACTTTGTAAATCTTTTCTGCACCCACTCCTATGTAATAATCTTCTTCTGATAGCAGGGTTATACACAGAACTGTACACAATACTCCAAAAGTGGCCTCACCAATATCCTATACAACCACAACATGATGTCAAAATTCTATCACCAATGGCCTATGCAATGAAGGCAATGTGCCCAAATACCTTTTTTACCATCCTGTTCACCTGATGCAACTTTCAAAGAACTATATACTTGAACCATTAGGGGTTCGACAACACTCCCCAGGGCCCTACCATTAACTGTATATGTGCTGCCCTTGTTTGTCTTACTAAAATGCAAAACCTCACATTTATCCAAATTAAACTCCATCTGCCACTCCTTGTCCCATTGACCCAATTGACCAAGATCCCTTTGTAGTCTTAGATATTCTTTTCATGTATTTTTCCAATCTGGTTTTTGTTTCGTGCCTTAATTCGTGCCTTGTTCAAATTTAACAGCCCTCTTCAGAATGAACTAACTCACTTGCAGCCATAATGTAAAATTCTACCATATCATGGTCTCGTATATCCCTAAAGATCTTTTACAAGAAGATTTTTAACTATCTCTTTTTCATGAACTCATGATCTGCACATCCTGCAGCTTGTTCCTTAACATACTAATTGAAAATCAGTCAACCACACTCCAGAAGGTTGTCCTCCATGGCTTTAGTGGTAGTTGGCTTACCCAGTGTGTTCACGTATTGAAGTCAATCATGATAACTCTGTTGCCTATGGGAGAAGCTTCTCTAATCTTTTGATTAATACTGTGCCCCATACCACAGGTACTATTTGGTGGCATATAATTCATTCCAATGTTAATGTTAAAAATGAAAAGTTTTGAAAATATCTCTTTTTTTTCACCAACATATCTTCATTTGGCACAGTGAAAGTAAAACATGCCAAGGCATGTCATAGTCTTATTATTAATCAAACTATGGCACCGTGCCACATAAGGAGATATTAGCTCAGTTAACAAAAATAATTTGGTCAGAAAGTTAGATTTTAAGAAGCGCCTTCTAGGAGGAAAGCGAGGTAGAAAGATGGATAGATGTAGGTTTTAGGCAGCTAAATGTTTGGGTTTAGGGAACTAGCATGCAATCATCGATGCTGGGCATTCTTTGAAGAGACCTTACAATGGTACAAGCTTGGTTAGGGACAAAAATCTGCAGATGCCGGATTCCAAGATACACAAGCAGGAGGTTGGAAGAATGCAGCAAGCCAGGCAGCATCAAGAGGTGGGTAAGTCAACATTTCGGATGGTCCTGAAGAAGACTTCTCAACCTCCTGGTGCTGCCTGGCTTGCTGCATTCTTCCAGTCTTCTGCTTGTCTATCATCAATGCTGGACCAATTAAAATCAGGGACACTCAAGAGTCCAAAAATAAGGAGTGTAGAAATCTTAGGAGTGTTATAAGGCAGGAGAAGAGCATAATGATGGAGAAGAACAAGGCCATGAAGGAATTTGAAACCGGTAATGATAACTTTAAAAGCAAAATGTGGCTTGACAGATGGTCAGCAAACACGAGTGTGATAGGTGAATGAAACTTGATGAAGATTGACTAATAGCCAGCAGAGGTTTAGATTGTGTTCAAATTTACAGTGGATAAAATATGGAAGACCACTCATTGGAATAGTTGAGTCTCAAGGCAACCAAGAAATGATTGAGGGTCGCTGAGAAAGGGGCAAAGTGGTGAATGTTATGGAGTTGGAAATAGGTGGTATTACTGATGATATGTTTCCAAGCAGTTAAGGGATGTCTTGATCAAAGTTTTCAAGGTATCAAGAGACATGATAAAGTAAATAGAGTGTTTCCACTGGTTGAGGAATCTGGGGCTAGAGCTCATAAACTAAAATTTTGAAGGTAATATTTAAAGAGGGAATTTAGAAACACTTTTACACACGAAGGCTTGGAGAAATTTTGAACTCTTCCACAATTGCCAATTGTATTATATCATTGGTAAACTTTAAGTCTGGGATTAATAGAGTTTGGGATATTTTGACCTTTCAACATAGGTTTTGATGGATTTGGGGCATTATAGAGTCTATATCTCATTGAATCCCATGATCTCATTGAATAATGAAATAACCTTGAGGGGCTAAATGCCCATTCCTGTTCCTAAGTTCCTTGTGGGTGAAAGAATTAAGATCTGAAGTAAAGAGTAGATATTTGGGCCTCATTTATTTCTAGAATAAGGATTTGAAAAATAGGAAGGGAATTAATTTTCCTATTTTTCTTTCAGGAACTCAATGCTGCGTTTTAGAAGTCAAAGATATTAAAAACTGATGTAGTGTTGATGAACCGTCTCTAGATGTCTTTAGCAAGGTTTCTAATATAAAAATGCATTACTTGTTAATTTTATCAGTGACATCCTGTGGCAGAAGGTCAATACTGTAGTGAACCCCTGTGTCAGCTCTATTTCTGCTTTCAGTGATTTTTGTGAATTGTATTGTTATAATAGCAAGCATTTTTACTGTTGGAGAATAAAACACTTTCCACTTAGGCATGCAGTGTCAATATTAGCCATTCCCAGATCAAGGAGGTCCAGTACTGAGCAAAACTTCCATCTTCCCTATTCAAATTATTTGTTTTAACTCTATCTAAAGACCAGTACTATTTCTACTCAATAATAGAGGTACCTACTTCCATTCATCTGTTGATGTTGCTCTGTGATCAGTCACTCAAGAAGTCCACCCTATTTGTTTTGTTTGACTCTAAACCACATGAAGTCGCATGGCTTCAGCTTAAACATGGACAAGGAAGCCTCCTGCTGATTATCATGTACTGTCCTCCCTTGGCTGATGGATCAGTACCACGCCATGTTGAGGGGATGAAGTGCTGAGGGTGTCAAGGACCCAATGTACACTGGGTGGGGGATTTCCATGTCCATTACCAACAGTGGCTTAGCAGCAGTACTACTGCTTGAATTGGCTAGGTCCTTAAGGACATTGCTGCCAGACTGGGCCTGCAGCAGGTGGTAAGGAAACCAAGAAGAGGGAAAAACATATTGGAACCAATCCTTACCAATCTGCCAGGAGTAGATCGATTTGTCCATGACAGAATGCATGTGAGTGACCACCACACAGCCCTTGTGGAAATGAAGAACTCATGATCTGCACATCCTGCAGCTTGTTCCTTAACATACCACTTGAAAATCATTCAACCACACTCCAGAAAGTTGTCCTCCATGGCTTTAGTGGTAGTTGGCTTATCCAGTGTGTTCACGTATTGAAGTCAGTCATGGTAACTCCTTGTGGAAAGTCCAGCCTTCACATTGAGAATACCTTCCATTGTATTGTGTGGCACTATCACTGTGCAAAAATGGGACAGACTTTGAACAGATCTAACAATCCAAAATTGAGCATCATTAAGGTGCTGTGGGCCATCAACAGCAGTAGAATTTTACTCTGGCATAATTGCATGACCTAGCAAATTCTCCACTCAATTATTACCATCAAGGCAGAGAATTAACGTTCATTCAAAGGAGAGTGCAGGAAGATATGTGAGGTATAGCATCAGGCAAATGGAGTCATCTCAGCTCTAGACCATCTTTGCAGTAGTTCCTGACAGTCATGTCCTCGGTTCAACCATCTTCAGCTGCATGATCAATGACCTTCCCTCCATCATAAGGTCAAAAGTTGGGAGATTATTTGCTGATGATTATGCAATTTTCAGCACCATTTGTGACTCCTCAGAAACTTAAGCAGTCCATATTCAAACACAACAAGATCTAGACAACATCCAGACTTTGACTAACAAGTGGCAAGTAGCATTCACACCACACAAATGCCAGGCAATGACCATCTCCAATAAAAGACAATCTAACCACCACCCCTTGGTATTCAATAATGTTACTAACTTTGATTTCTCTACTATCAACATCTAGAAACTCAACTGGACTTGTTGTGGAGATGCTGGTGTTGGACTGGGGTGGGCAAAGTCAGAAGTCATACAACACCAGATTATAGTCCAACAGGTTTATTTAAAATTGCAAGCTTTCAGAGCATTGCTCCTTCGTCAAATGGATGTCAGGTGTCAGGTTAAACTAGACTTGCCACATAAACACAATGGCCACAAGAGGCTTGGAATATTGTAGCCACTAACTCACTTCCTGACTCATCAAAGCCAGTCCACATTCCAGACAACACATCCCAAGCCTACAATCTCTTCCATTTAGAAGGACATGGGCAGCCAATACATGAGAGCAATGCCACCTGCATGCTCCCCTCCAAGCCACTCACCATCCTGACTGAGAAATACATCACTTTTCCTTCTCTGTCACTCGTTTAAAATTCTGGAAATTCCTCCCTAAAGGCAATGTGGATATATCAACAGCAAATAAACTGCAGCAGTTCAGGAAGGCAGTGCAACACCATCTTCTCAAGGGCAACTAGAGACCAGCCATAAATGCTGGGCAGCCAGCGATACTCACATTGCACAAGTAAATATTTAAAAATTCCTTCTTAAAATGTACTCAATTTCTTAGCTGTAAAAGGAGGTTCTATAAAGGGATTTTGTTGGCCTTTAATTTGCAATCAGCAATAAAGCAATAAAGCACTCTTCTCACCATGAAGGAAGCCTACTGCATGGATTTTACCCTTCCCAACAAACGTTTAAAGCTGATGCTCGATGTCCAACAACAGAGATAAAATATGAAGAAAACTTCATGTTTGTATTATGGAATGCAAGTATGTTTGGCATCTTTATCTGTTCACTGTTATTTACTGGAGTAAAATGTTTCAAAATGCTGCCCCATTAGTTAGACAGTTTACCTCATAATTTTGCTCAAAAATTGTTTGCTGCAAGTAGATGGACATGCTGTTGATAGTGGGCAACAAGGTCAACAGGGCATCTCAGCAAAACCCTGGTGAATGTCTGGACCACTGGCCCTTGCTCTTAAACAATGATATTTAAGGAGAGAGGAAGAAGAAAGAACATTGGATGAACAGTGAAACAAAAGGAACATAGGAAAGAAAGTTAAAGCTTGATATGTTAAAAATCTTCACTAATAGCTTATTACTAGTCTTCCCAAAGAGATTCCTTCAACTTTGGCCCTGAATTGCCATGGTCTATAATTGTAGGGGTCATTCACCATATTTTTATTGACCATGGGCCCCCTTACATCAAATGTAAAGGATAAAAATATGTCTCTTGTTATCTCAACCACATCTTAATATGTTTTGAACATACACAATTCATTTAGCCTTTATATCTGATTAGAATCACAACAAGATGCTCTGGTGGAGCCTTCTGGTTATTTTCACTGTAGAGCCACAGGAAAGGGTCAAGACGGGAATAGGAATTGGGTGGCTTGGCAAGTGAAAGACTAAGCTTTTGGCAGGGAAGGAAAGAGCTTGCAAGTAGTGGAGGATCCGTTTTCCAATGCTAATAGACAAAAACAATGGAACTTTATCTTTAAAGTGCCTGTCCCATGACATTGCCCAAAGCATATCAGATATTTTTATCTGTGTGTTTCAGGTCACACAGGGATATTTTATGGTGCATTGACAACTTGAAAGCAATTTAGAGTGGTGAAGTACAAAGGTTGTTTAAAAGCTATTCTGAAACAGTTCCAAGATAGCCACCAATATGTGGGAACAATTTTCTTAAGTTCAAAATAAATGTATGGTGAAAGGCCAACAGCGCAAACAAATTTTACCAGTAGGCCCATTGCAAACATGGTAGTGATTATATGTACCAGCTGAGGAAGTCTTGTTTGAAATCGTCAGGACTCACAAGTATTATGTCCAAAATCCCAGTTCAATTTATACCTGATCATTGGTAGCAAATATTGTAAAATTGCAAAAATAGTGAGTGGCACAGTGACACAGTGGTTGATACTGCTGCCTCAGTGCCAGGGACAGAGGTTTGAGTCCAGCTTTGGGTGACAGTCTGTGTGGTGTTAGTACATTCTCCTCGTGTCTGTATGGGTTTAGGTGGGTGCTCTGGTTTCCTCTCACAATCCAAAGATGTGTAGACTAGGTGGGTTGGTTGTGCTAAATTGTGCTAGGGTCCAGGGATGTGCAGGCTCGGTGGATTAGCTATGGGAAACGCAGGGTGGCTGGGTCTGGATGAAATGCTCTACAGAGGTCAGTAGAGACTTGATGGGCTGGATGGCCACTTTCCACACTGTAGGATTCTACATAAGACTCATCTGTGACCAAATAAATCACTCCAAAAGATTAAACAACATTCCAGCTGGCTTCAATAAATTTTTTTAAGTATGTTTATGATATGTTAGTATTGCTGGTTGGCTTTTTATCATTCTGGTTATGGTTTTCTGTGACATTCTGGTTATGTCTATACTTAGATCTCTATTTTCTTTTCTTGTTTCTTTGACCATTGTGTTATGGAGTAATTCTTCTAATTTTGTTTTAATTATTTTATTGTTCTCTTCTTTTATCATTGGGAATGACAGACTTTTGATAGTAGTAATTTATATGTCAGTATGGAAGGAATTACGTGTCATAGAGTCATACAGATGTACAGCACGGAAGCAGATCCTTCAGTCCAACCCGTCCATGCCGACTAGATATCCCAACCCAATCTAGTCCCACCTGCCAGCACCCGGCCCATATCCCTCCAAACCTTTCCTATTCGTATACCCATCCAGATGCCTCATAGGTCTCGGAAGTTGTTGAGTAGTGGGTAAGGACGTTGGGGAGGAAGGAAGAGGCAACTGGATTGATTTGTCGAGGATGATTAGTTTGGTCTACAGATGAGAAAATGGACATGAAGTGTGCGCTCGCTCCATTTCTCTCTCTCTCTCTCTCTCTCTTTGTGAACTTTAGTCCATCCCTCATCTTCCAGATGCTTTCTTTAACACAATAGTTTCCTGAGCATACGTGTTACCTTTGTCAGTAGTTCAGTTCTGAAAATGCACAGAAGACTGAACTGCCAATAATACACAATAATTACAAATGAGACTAAATGATGCACAGTTTGTGACTGTATCACTATCTGTACCACTTGGATTTCAATCTGATAAGTATGCAGCAGGTCATTCATCAGATGAGCAGTCCACTTCACAGGATTAGTTGTCCAAGATCTGAATATGAAAGTTATCTCTCCCTCCTTCCTCACTTCCCAATTTAGTTGTGCTTGCAATTTAAACAGTGAGATTGAAGAGTCTAAGGATCAAAATCTTAAATTCCTTGTTGCTCACTAAGTTTTCTATGAACAAAACTATAATTGTTTTCTGTTTAGTTTTTGTAGGTCACAAGGAGGAGGCATTTCTGCAATCCGATGGTTGTATCCAATCTATGGTATCCCTGAAACATTGTCCACAAAACTTTCACCTGGTAAGTATGCAAAGGACATTTGCTTCCAACATTGTGTCATGAATCACATGTAAACTGGTTAATGTACATGGCAGCAATTCAACTATTAAACTACAGTGCACCAGTGCAACTTATTTACAAACCGTTTACTTGGCATGGAGAATGGCAGCTAACATTGATTTCTGCTAAAAATGCAGACTTTAAAACAAATATGTGCAAAGTGAGCAGCTGAGCTGGTCAGCAACACAGAAATACATTTATGTTGACATCAAGCTCGCCAGACTAGCCAGACACAAGAACCTTTGATAATCTTGCACAGAGAAATTGTGGAAGATTATTGTACATATTTTAATCTTTGTGTTTTCTCTTTGCACAACCGCATGATTTACAAAGCTGGATATTTGTCTATGTAGAGATTGTGATTTCTCCAAAAATGTCTCTGTTGGCAGTGGCTTCTTATACTGTTTCATATTTTCACCACCAATCTTCTGCCAAAATTAGGCCTGGGTTTTATATGTGCTCACTGGGTGTCTTTCCAATAGGGTGGAGGGAGCACATTGAATAGGTCAGGTGGCTAGCTCAGGACCTCCCACCCACTCACAAGCTGACATGAAAGTTAGTCAATAATTCCTGGTCATTTAGGCATGTGAGTAAGCCTATTGTCCAGAATTATCAAAGTTGTGATTTAGATGGTGTAGACATTGAGGTAGGAGTGGGAGTTAAAAATCCATTTTTAATAGTCTACATGAGGACTGAATGGAAGGAACGGGATACATCATTGAATCATTCAGGAATGCCACACGTGCAGTGAGGTACCCCCCAACAAGATGTCACCAACCTCCTCCTCACCCTAAGTCCCCAGTCATAGTCCCTTCAGGCAGTTCCTGCACTTCTGGCAGGGCCCATCACTAAGCTCTTGCACTATCAGGAATAATGAACTGATAGCTCTGAGGATGGGAATTCCTCCCACTGAAGGTTGGAAGTCCTGCTCTCTACTAAATTAGCCTACCCATGGCTTGTCATGGCTGTTCAGCAGACTTTTGTTTCAATATATGCTTCATATAACATCAATTGTTAATTTTAATTATTTTTTAAAAATAATGGAGTCACTGAGCCTACAATACTTTCAGGGAGAAGTCATATTACCCACTTCGAAGGTGTAAAAAGTATTAATTTTGATCACCTCCAGTTGGATAGAAACTGCTCAAAGGAAACAAGCCTTTATTCTTTCTCTTTTATTCTGGAACTCTTATCATCAAAGTTTGAGAATTTAAAATACACTAGCAGAATTTATCACTGCATGGGGAGAGTTCTTAAAGGAAAAGTCTGAATCTTCATTACTGTCTCCAGAAAAGTAGATTGCAACCAGCCAGAACTCATCCAGCAGGAACCCCAGTACCTTATGCAGAAAGTGACTTCGGGTCCAGCAAAATGGCGGGCGAGTGCAGGGCATCATGGAAAATGTAGGAATTTGGTTGGGGTAGCGTCTCTGGAATATCTTAAATTTATATATTTTGGTTTCTTAAATTTGGTCGTTACCTGCCCTCTACCCTCGGTTTGGCTAATTTTTCTAAACACGGCCCATTTTTACCTGTGTCCTTTCAAATGGCAACTTCTGTAACAAAAATTGAGTCAGGCAAGTCCTGTTGTGCTTGGCTGCACCATTCGCCTGATCCCGAATCTCTGGAGAAGCTGGATACTAATGAAGCCATGCTACGTAGGATTAAGGACATGATAGACAATATGTGGGCCAAAATCATTATCAAGTTTGAATCTATAATTTCAGAGATGGTTAAAAAGGAGGTAACAACTGCTCTGGAGCCATTGGAGGAAAACATTTCTTTGCAATGCGGGACTATTTTAGACCTGGAACGTTTGGCTAATAAGTATGATAACTGGCTAGTTAGCCTCCGAGTTAATGTTAATGTGTTATCTGCTATGGTAGAGTCTCTGACTAAGAAATGTGAGGACTTGGAGGCCTTTTCCAGATAGAATAATATTCTATTTGTGGATTTACCCGAGGGATTAGAGGTCCTCTCCCCATGGAAGTTATGGCCCAACTTTTACAGGACTTGCTCAGACTTGAGGCCAAACCTGTGTTGGACAGGGCCCATTGCATGCTGCACGCTAAACTGAAAGAAGGTGAGCTATCTCGCCCGATGGTCGTCAGGGTGAACCAGTTTCGAGTGAGATACAGTGTGCTGGAGATGCTTCTCCCTTTGTATTTAATGGAAAGAGAGTATACATTTTTCCAGATTTTACCCAGACTGTGGCTAAGCAGCACATGACTTTTGCCAAAGTAAAGAAGGAGCTACACTCATGTCCTAACATTAAAATTGGCCTTCATTATCCAACAATATTACATATCACCTTACTGAGCAGCCTAACCCATAGGTTTGATGACCTGGGTCACGCTATGGACTTTGTGAATAAAAACCTTAAAAAGACCGCAGGTTCAGAGCCGGATTAATAGTTGGGCCTAACTAGGCCGATTAGATATTAGCTTTATGCTAACATGGACAAAGACTACATTTCCTACTGTGGAGATGAAGAAGGATGGTATGTGTTCATGGACTTGGATTTGGTATTTTTCTTATTTGATTTCATTCGTCAACAAGTGCATGTTTTCTTACTCAAGACTTTATTTTGTCGAAAGGTTGCTCAGTTGGTACCAAAGAATGTAGAGTTTAATTGTTTAACTATATATAGTATATACTTTTATTACATTCACATTTTTACTCATTTTTACTTCGTAGTTTTTGTATAGTTAACTATTACATTCCCCGAGATTGCCATGTAGTTTGTTTGAGGCTACAAAAGACAACAGGTTTTTTTTACGATGGGGGAAGAGAGCATGTGTCCATCTCGAGGGTGCTTCTGCTGGGAGAGGAAGGGGTTGGTGGGCAGGTCATAGAGTCAGAGAGATGTACAGCACAGAAACAGACCCTTCCGTCCAACTCATCCATGCCAACCAGCTGTCCCAACCTAATCTAAATCCATCTGCCAGCACATGGCCCATATCCCTCTACACCCTTCCTATTCATACACCCATCCAGATGCCTTCTAAATGTGCTCCATTTGGAGGGATACTGCTAGGGGGGGGTTGATGGAGTTTGTTTTGTTCTGATAGGGATCGGGACAGGGGGTGGCACATATATCACTTTTACAAGGTTTACATTTATTTATCTATTATTGCACATTTGGAACTTTACGAGTGATTATTACATATAACACAGGTTAATGCTTCACCACCTTCAGGAGGTGGGAACATTAAATTTGCCAGTTGAATTGCAAAGGCCTGAACAACCCAATTAAATGCAGTAAGGTTTTACATTACTTGCGGCATCTTAATGCCCATATAATTTACTTTCAAGCAACCCACTTGTCCTAATTGAAACGTTGTTGGATTGGACAAGTGTATGTTTCCTCCTTGCTGAAACTACCTCTGTCTCTACGGCAGATTTATGATAGTTATTTACAGGACAGATATTTGACATTGATGTAATCATGGCTAATGTTTATGCTTCCAACTGGGATGATGAGGCTTTTTTCAGACGGTTCCTTTCAATGTTACCGGATTTATCTTCACACCAGTTAATCTTGGGAGGAGGTTTTAACTGTTGGTTGAATCTTCGCTTAGACTGTACTTCCTCTGTTCCAAGTGCCTAGTCCAAATCTGCTAAAATAATCAAGACTTTTATGGAGGAGTTTGATGTTGTTGATCCCTGGCATTCTTTCATCACTCTAAAAGAGATTTTTTTTTTTGCATGTCCATCACACTTTAACACGTATTGATTTCTTTTTGGTGGAAGACAGATTGCTCACATCCATTTCTGGTTGCAAATATGATTCAATTGTTTTATCAGACCATGCATATGTCTTTATGAATGCTCGCTTTCAGAAGTTTCTTAATACACGCCCATCTTGGCATCACAATGCATGCTTACTCTCAGAGGAAGATTTTGTAAATTTTGTTTCTCAGCGGATAGCTTTTTAAAAAAATTGACAAAACCCCAGATGTTACAGCTTCTTTGCTGTCGGAAACCCTGAAGGCATTCATCAGGGGTGAAATAATTTCTTATGCAGCACATAAGAATAGACTTAGGAGAGAAAAATTGGCATGGTTAGCTCAATATCTGTCTCAATTAGACTCTCTTTATGCAATCTCTAAGTCTTCAGAAGTACATAAAGAACTCATATTCCTATAGGCCGAGTATGATGTTGTAATGTCACAATATACCACTGAGCTTTTACTTCACCTTTGGTCTAAATTTTATGAACAAGGAGATAGAACTAGTAAATTGTTGGCCCACAAGTTGTGCCTAATGTCCCCATCTCAATTAATCCCCCAAATTAAGGCTAATTGAGGTGACACTTCAGACCCATTAGAAATCAACAAGACTTTTAAGAAATTTTACATTTCACTTTATTCATTTGAATGTTCTTCTGCTACAGTAGGTTTTGAGAACTTTTTTGGTAAGGATACTGTTCCTACATATTGATCAAAATGTGGTAAAGAAGTTGGAACAACCAATCACAGCAATAGAGTCATAGAGTCATAGAGATGTATAGCATGGAAACAGACCCTTCAGTCCAACCCGTCCATGCCGACCAGATATCCCAACTCAATCTAGTCCCACCTGCCTGCACCCGCCCATATCCCTCCAAACCCTTCCTATTTATATACCCAGCCAAATGCCTCTTAAATGTTGCAATTGTACCAGCCTACCATCCTCTGCCTGAAAAAGTTGCCCCTTAGGTCTCTTTTATATCTTTCCCCTCTCACCCTAAACCTATGAGAGTTCTGGACTCTCCGACCCCAGGGAAAAGACAGTGTCTATTTATCCTATCCATGCCCCTCATAATTTTGTAAACCTCTATAAGGTCACCCCTCAGCCTCCGACACTCCAGGGAAAACAGCCCCAGCCTGTTCAGCCTCTCCCTGTAGCTCAAATCCTCCAACCATGGCAACATCCTTGTAAATCTTTTTTGAACCCTTTCAAGTTTCACAGCATCTTTCCGATAGGAAGGAGACCAGAATTGCACGCAATATTCCAACAGTGGCCTAACCAATGTCCTGTACAGCCGCAACATGACCTCCCAATGCCTGTATTCAATACTCTGACCAATAAAGGAAAGCATACCAAACACCTTCTTCACTATCCTATCTACCTGTGACTCCACTTTCAAGGAGCTATGAACCTGCACTCCAAGGTCTCTTTGTTCAGCAACACTCCCTAGGACCTTACCATTCAGTGTATAAGTCCTGCTAAAATTTGCTTTCCCAAAATGCAGCACCTCACATTTATCTGAATTAAACTCCATCTGCCACTTCTCAGCCCATTGGCCCATCTGATCAAGAACCTGTTGTCATCTGAGGTAACCCTCTTCGCTGTCCACTTCACCTCCAACTTTGGTATAATCTGCAAACTTACTAGCTGTACCTCTTATGCTCGCGTCCAAATCATTTATGTAAATGACAAAAAGTAGAGGGCCCAGCACCAATCCTTGTGGCACTTCACTGGTCACAGGCCTCCAGTCAGAAAAACAACCCTCCACCACTACTCTCTGTCTTCTACCTTTGAGCCAGTTCTGTATCCAAATGGCTGGTTCTCCCTGTATTCCATGAGATCTAAGCTTGCTAATCAGTCTCCCATGGGGAACCTTGTTGAAAGCCTTACTGAAGTCAAAATAGATCACATCTACTGTCCTCATCAATCTTCTTTGTTATTTCTTCAAAAAACTCAATCAAGTTTGTGAGACATGATTTCCCACGCACAAAGCCATGTTGACTATCCCGAATCAGTCCTTGCCTTTCCAAACACATGTACATCCTATCCATCAGGATTCCCTCCAACAACTTGCCCACCACCGAGGTCGGGCTCACCAGTCTATAGTTCCCTGGCTTGTCCTTACCACCCTTCTTAAACAGTTGCACCACGTTTGCCAACTTCCAGTCTTCCAGCACCTCACCTGTGACTATTGATGATACAAATATCTCAGCAAGAGGCCCAGCAACCACTTCTCTAGCTTCCCACAGAGTTCTCAGGTACACCTGATCAGGTCCTGGGGATTTATCCACTTTTAACCATTTCAAGACATCCAGCACTTCCTCCTGTAATCTTGACATTTTGCAAGATGTCACCATCTATTTCCCTACAGCCTATACCTTCCATATCCTTTTCCACAGTAAATACTGATGCAAAATATTCACTTAGTATCACCCCATCTTCCATAGTGTCACATATCGGCTGCCTTGCTGATCTTTAAGAGGCACTCTGCTCTCCCTTGTTACCCTTTTGTCCTTAATGTGTTTGCAAAAACCCTTTGGATTCTCCTTAATTCTATTTGCCAAAGCTATCTCATGTCCCCGTTTTCCTCCTGATTTCCCTCTTAAGTATACTCCTACTTTCTTTATACTCTTCTAAGGATTCACTCCATCTATCCTGTCTATACCTGACATATGCTTCCTTCTTTTTCTTAACCAAACCCTCAATTTCTTCAGTCATCCAGCATTCCCTATACCTACCAGTCTTCCCTTTCACCCTGACATCAATATACTTTCTCTGGATTCTTGTTATATCATTTTTGAAGGCCTCCCATTTTCCAGCCGTCCCTTTACCTGCGAACATCTGCCTCCAATCAGCTTTCGAAAGTTCTCACCTAATACTGTCAAAATTGGCCCTTTCTCCAATTTAGAACTTCAAATTTTAGATCTGGTCTATCCTTTTCCATCACTATTTTAAACCTAATGGAATTATGGTCGCTGGCCCCAAAGTGCTCCCCCACTGCCACCTCAGTCACCTGCCCTGCCTTATTTCCCAAGAGTAGGTCACGTTTTGCACCTTCTCTAGTAGGTACATCCACATACTGAATCAGAAAATTGTCCTGTACGCACTTAAGAAATTCCTCTCCATCTAAACCTTTAACACTATGGCAGTCCCAATCGATGTTTGGAAAGTTAAAATCCCCTACCATAACTACCCTATTATTCTTACAGATAGCTGAGATCTCCTAACAAATTTGTTTCTCAATTTCCCTCTGACTATTGGGGGGGTCTACAATACAATCCCAATAATGTGATCATCCCTTTCTTATTTCTCAGTTCCACCCAAATAACTTGCCTGGATGTATTTCCAGGAATATCCTCCCTCAGCACAGCTGTAATGCCATCCCTTATTTAAAATGCCACACCCCCTCCTCTCTTGCCTCCCTTTCTATTCGTCTTGTTGCATTTGTATCCTGGAACATTAAGCTGCCAGTCCAGCCCATCCCTGAGCCATGTTTCCATAATTGCTATGATATCCCAGTCCCATGTTCCTAGCCATGCCTTGAGGTCATCTGCCTTCCCTGTTAGGCCCCTTACATTGAAATAAATGCAGTTTAATTTATTAGTCTTACCTTGTCCTCTTTCCTCACTATCTCCCTGGGTCCCTCCACACCCCCCCTCCCCCCCACACCCACCCCCCATCTTACTAGTTTAAGTCCTCCCAAGCAGTTCTAGCAAATCTCCCTGCCAGTATATTAGTCCCCTTCCAATGTAGGTGCAATCCGTCGTTCTTGTACAGGTCACTTCTACCCCAAAAGAGATTCCATTGATCCAAAAATATGAATCCTTCTCCCATATACTAGCTCCTCAGCCATGCATTTATCTGCTCTATCCTCCCATTCCTGCCCTCACTAGCTCGTAGCATTGGGAGTAATCCAGATATTACTTCCCTTGAGGACCTCCTTTTTAAATTTCTGCCTAACTCTCTGTAATCTCCCTTCAGAATTTCAACCTTTTCCCTTCCAATGTCGTTGGTTCCAATGTGGACAATGACCTCCTGCTGGCCCCTCTCCCCTGTGAGAACATTCTACACCCTCTCTGAGACATCCTTGATCCTGGCACCAGGGAAACAACACACCATTCTGCTTTAATAGAACTTGAGGCTGCGGCTAGATCACTACAAAATGGTAAAAGTCCTGGGGTCAATGGTTTTCCAGCCGAATTTTGTAAAACGTTTTGAAAAATGCTGGCTCCACTTTTGGTAGATGTGTTTGTTGAAGTGTTTAATTCTGGCTCTATTCTCAAACTTTAACTCAGGCATCAAGTTCTTTGTTTTTAAAGAAAGCAAAGATCCCTTAGTGTGTGATTCATATCATCGTATAAGTCTGCTAAATGTTGACTTTAAATTATGGTCAAAACTATTGGCCCGACATTTGGAAACCATCCTTCCATCTATCTTATCCTTGGATCAAACTGGATTTATTTGCAACGCGCCCTCCTTTTTTAAATCTTAGGCAGGTATTTAACGTTGTTTACAATTATCCCCCATCCACTTTCGTGAGGCTTTGATATCTTTAGATGCTGAAAAAGCCTTTTGATACACGTGGAATGGATTTTTTTTTACTTTGGAGAAATTTGGCTTTGGGGAAAAATTTATTTCTTGGATCAAACTACTCTGTGAATCACCGCAGGCCTCTGTTAGGACCAGTAATATGAATTCTGATTTTTTCCACCTTTATCGTTTCACTAGACAAGGTTGTCCTTTGAGTCCACTGCTGTTTGCCATTGTAATTGAACCTCTGTTTATTGCTCTACAGACTCATCCTGATTTCTCTGGCATTATTAGAAATGGTATGGAGTTGAAGGTTGCCCTCTCTGCAGATGACCTTTTGCTATTTGTCTCAAACTTATCTCTCTCCATTCCCACCGCACTTTCAGATTTAGAATCTTTCAGTAAGATTTCTGGGTATAAATTCAACTTTGGCAAAAATGAGATATTTGCTATCAATAAGCCTACCAGTGAATACCCACTAGATAATTTACCATTTAAAATTGCCACCTCTTGTTTTGTTTATCATGGTGTACACGTGGCAGATACACTAGGTAATTTGTACATGAAAGATTTTGAACCATTACTAGTACAAATTAAAGGAGATTTTGAACAATGGTCTCTCCTTAATTTGTCTGTTGCTGCTAGCATATTTTTTTCCATGATTTTCTTATTTATTTGAACGCATTCCAATTTTTCTCCTGTTTCCGTTAGGTAGATAGTCTCATTCTTGAATTTATTTGGAAGAAGAAAATCTCCTAGGTTGTGAAAAGAGTTGTTACAGAGGTCTAAGATACTAGGTGGAATGGCAGTGCCGAATATTTTGTTTTATTATTAGGCAGTAAACATTAGAAATTTGAACTATTGGCTCCAATTTGAGAATGTAGGGGAATGGGTCTGGGTGGGTTGCTCTTCGGAGGGTCGGTGTGGACTTGTTGGGCTGAAGGGCCTGTTTCCACACTGTAAGTAGTCTAATCAAACCTTGATGCTCTTCCAATTTAGCTGACTGTTGAGGCAAATTCCACCCATCCAGTAACATTAAAGGCTTTATTTCAATCACTTCTCCTTTCTTCAACCTCTATTTACATGAACGGTGTAATTGTTTTATCCTGTCTTAAAATTTGGTTTCAATTTAGGCACCTCTTTGGCTTTCAGTCATTTTTTGGCAGCAAATCATATTTGTCCCCCATCTTTAGTGGACAGTGCCTTTTCTGGTTGGGCTAAATTAGGAATAAAAACTGAAAGATTCATGTGTCGATGGTGTTTTTGCATCTTTTCAATAATTAGTTGATACGTTTTCACATCCTAAAAGCCACTTCTTTAGATACCTCTAAGTTCATAGCTTTGTCCCTAGTTTATTTCCGGTTTTTCTCATCCTTACTCATGATTCTGATTTTGATATCTTTCTAAAACTGCTTTCTTCATTAAAGGGGCTATTTCAGCTATTTATTCAAACATCCATAAGGTATGCTCAGATTGTCTCGATTCTATTAATTCTATCTGGGAGGCAGATCTGGAAGAGGTAATTCTGGGTGATTTGTGGATGAGACTTTACAAAGGGCACACAAATCTTCTATCGGTGCAAAACATTGTTTTAGTCTACACCGCGCCCACTACACCAAAGCTCAACTTGCAAACATATTTGAGGAGATGTCTCCATCCTGTGATCGGTGTCAACAGACTCCAGCAAATTATATGTGCATGTTCTGGCTTTGCCCTTCTCTTAGTAGATATTGGACTGATATTTTTGACACCTTATCTAAAGTATCTGGCGAAAATCTTACTCCGAATGATATTACCACTTTGTTTGGGGTGTCACCCTCTTTACCTAATCTTCCTTCCTCTAAAAAAGACATGATATCATTCACTACCATACTGGCCAGAAGATGGATACTGTCAAAATGGAAATGCCTAATTCCGCTTACTCATACACACTGGAATAGAGATGTGTTACACTTTCTTAAGTAGAAAAAATTAGATTATCCTTATCTGGCTCCTCTAACAAATTTACAAAAATCTGGAACCCTTTTCTTTCATATGCTAAGGCTGTTGTCTTTTTAACTGTTCCAGACTGAGGTATCTAAGATTGTGGCAATTTTTCTTTCTTTTCTTTTTCTTTCATTATGCAATTATTTTACTTCTGGTCTCATTTATTATGGTTTTGTGCTTTGTATATGTTTATATTTATTATGGTTGCATGTCATTCTTTTCTTTATATTTTTGGGGGAGGTACGTGCCGTGGGGAGGGTGATCGGGGATTTGTTTACTGTTGTTTATTGCTTGCGATTGCACCTTGTACAATTGTACAATTGTACAATTCTAAAAATATGCGACAATGGTTCAATTTTTTTTAAAAAGTGACTTTGGTTGCAGACCAGCATTTCAACAATCTGGTGAATATTTTCAGAGTATGTGGTTTTTGTCCGAAGAGTATTTGCATATTTATCTTCCTCTTAACCATTTTGCATGTTAGGCTTTAACCTGGCCTTGTGCAGTTGAGGCATGACTTCAAATTCCTTGTATTCTATTCTCTTGATATATATGGCAATATTCTATTAGCCTAAGTTTGTTTGTATCTCCACTGTATCTAGCTTTGTATCACATACTGACCACAGGAGGCCATTAGATCTGTTATGATCCTTTTGGCAGTTCTTCATTTTCAGATTTCCAGAGTTTACTGACCTGTGTTCCGACTGCTACTGTTTACTAAGAATGATTATTGAGGATATTGTATCCCATGTGATAGCTTGGCATATCTTCTACCGCCCACCAACATTACTAATTAATTACTAACCACCAGCTTGGCATCATCAAAATTGACCCCTCCATCTGCTGTGTGTGAAAACCCACTGTTGGCCCTGGTGCTCATTTTGCAAATGTTTAAATTTCAGCAATCATTTTTATGCAGTTTACATTAAGGTACAACCTGCATTTAAAGAGTAGCAGGCTTGTTAGATCAAGCATTACTGCTAAGGCTTTGTATTGTGTATAATACAACACTGGCAACAGCACTGAGGAGCAGATAGCACTACCGGAGACATACCGGTTAACTCACATTCAGATGGAAGTAGCAAGTATCTGTATTTTGTTTGTTGCCTAGTTTGTATGATCACAACTCATATGTCCAAAAATATTTTTAACTTTGTACACCCCAGTCCAACACCAGCACCCCCAAATCAAAAATAATTGTGCTATCCAAATTCTAGCCAGACCTGTTTTGCTTGAGTTGAACCTTTTTAGCTGACAATACATTTGCTTAGATACAATTTTTAAAACGTTCATCCCCAACAATACACAGAGCATTATTCCTCAAAATTGGGTATGTAAACTTAATCATCTTACAATGACAGTGATTTGAAGTGCCAATCTGAAGAGAAAAGTCAAATCTTTTGAAATAAACATTTGCTCAGGTAGTGGCTCTATCTTGCCAAAAGCAGATATGTACAGCCAAATTTAGCTATCATTGTTGAAGATGGGAGTTTCTGACACTGGAGAAATAGAATCATTCCTTTCATTACCAAACCAGTGGCTTACCTAAGGTGGATATTCAAAATCGTTTTGCTCACCAGGGGATTCACCTGATTTGCCACCATGACTCTCAAGACAAAGTTAGCTTAGAGAAGTATTTGAAATATTGTTTTGGGTCCAAACCTCAGGAAGGATGGACTTGCTGTGGAGCGTCTTCAAGGGACGTTCACAAGAATGGCCCCAGGAATGAAAAGCTTAACATATGAGGAACGTTTGAGGATTCTGGGTCTGTACTCGATGGACTTTAGAAGAATGAGGGGTAATCTAATTGATCCTTACAGAATACTAAATGGCCTGCTCAGTGTGACTGTTGGGAAGATACTACAATTAGTAGGAGAGACTAGGACCCAAGGACACAGCCTTAGAGTAAAGGGAAGACCTTTTAGAACGGTTATAAGGAGAGTGGTGAATCTATGGAATTCACTGCCACTGAGATAGCTTCTTGAGTATCAAGGGGATCAAGGGTTACAGGGAGCATGGGGTGGAGAAATTTACCAGCCATGATTGAATGGTGGAGCAGACTCAGTGGACTGAATGGCCTAATTTCTGCTCCTAAGTCTTATTGTCTTATGATCTTAAAACTATTTTTCTGATGAAGAGTCATCTAGACTCAACGTTAGCTTGCTGTGTTTCTATGGATGCTGACTGACCCGCTGTGATTTTCAGCATTTTTCATTTTCCGTACAGATTCCAGCATCTGCAGTATTTTGCTCCTACTTTTCTCTGTCTCCTTTATAGCGTCATAGGGTCACAGAGATGTACAGCACAGAAACAGATCCTTCGGTCCTTCACATCTGTACAGTCCAGGCCGACAAGGTATCCTAAATTTCCATGTCTATTTCCATTTGCCAGCATTTGGCCCATATCCCTCTAAGTCCTTCCTGTTCATGTACCTATCCAGATGCCTTTTAAATGTTGTAATTGTAACAGCCTCTACCACTTCCTCTGGCAGATGTTTTCATACATACAGGCGCCACTCTCTGCATGAAAATGTTGCCCCTTAGGTCCCTTTTTAATCTTTCCCCTCTCACCTTAAACTCATGCTGTCTTGTTTTGTGCTCCCCTATCCAGGGTAAACCACCTAGGCTGTTTGCCCCATCCGTTCCCCTCATGGTTTTATGAACCTCTATGAGGTCATCCCTCAACCATTGACGCACCAGGGAAAATAGCCCCAGCCTATTCAGCCTCTCCCTATAGATCAAACCCTCCATGCCTGGAAACATCTTTTATAAATGTTTTTTGAACCCTTTCAAGTTTCACAACATCTTTTCTGTAGCAGGGAGACGAGAATTGCACACAGTGTTCCAAAAGTGGCCTAACCAATGTCCTGTACAGCTACAACATGACCTCCCAACTCCTATACTCAATGCACTGATCAATAAAGGAAAGTGTACCAAATGTATTGTTCACTATCCTGTCTACCTGCAAGGAACTGTGACCTGCATTCCAAAGTCTCTTTGTTTGGCAACACAACCCAGGACCTTACCATTAAGTGGATACGTCCTGCCCTGATTTGCCTTTCCAAAATGCAGCACTTCACACTTATCTAAATTAAACTCCATCTGCCACTCCTCAGTCTACCAGCCCATCTGATCAAGATCCCATTTTACTCTGAGGTTACTTTCTTTGCTGTCCACTACACCTCCGATCTGGGTGTCATCTACAAACTTCCTAACAATACCTTCTATGTTCACATAAATGACAAAAAGCAGTGGACCTAGCACCAATCATCAGAGAGTGAATCTTTTCCAAATAGGCAATAATAGGAATATGCAGGTACTTAAAAAGTCTCAAATGCTCAGGCCCATATTTTCTGATGCCCAGACATCCATTATTCCACCAACGTAGAGTCTGAAAGAATTATCGAGGAACTTTGAAGATTCCGCTGTGCAGTCCCCTATTGCTGGAAACCTCGAGACTTTCGACAATGAAATTAAGCAAAATAGTTACTCAGGAAAAGTTAGACCAGTAAACACATAGTCTAACTCCTGAGTCACTATTAAACTGACAATACTTACATTTCTTTATTACAAAAGTATGCTTTCTTTATAAAAATATTTTTTACACGTACACAGTCAACAGAGCACTTCACATCTGTACAGGCTTTACACATGGAGAACAAACAAACCAACCCAAGGCATTTTCTTAATTGTATAAGACTATATTTACATAATTTGAGGAATGGGAGGATCTGATAACTGAATGGACCCCTTATAACTTCGGTAGAAAGACCTTAGATGGTGATCTTGCCCCACCCCACTGTAACCTGACAGCAAGTGTTAGTGTGTCCCTCAGCAAGTAGTCCTGGGCCTTGGAATGTGCCACTCTGCAACACTCAGTCGCGGTCACTCCTTGTTCTGGAAGATCAACAAGTTTTGGGAAGACCAAAGAGCATCTTTATAGCATCATAGAGATGTACAGCATGGAAACAGACCCTTCAGTCAAACTTGTTCACGCTGACCAGATATCCCAACCCAATCTAGTCCCACCTGCCAGCACCCAGCCCATATCCCTCCAAACCCTTCCTATTCATATACCCATCCAGATGCCTTTTAAACGTTGCAATTGTACTAGCCTCCACCACTTTCTCTGGCAGTTTATTCTATACACAGACCACCCTCTGCGTGAAAACGTTGCCCCTTGGTTCTCTTTTATATCTTTCCCCTCTAATCCTAAATCTATACCGTCTAGTTCTGGTGTCCCCGACCCCAGGGAAAAGACGTTGTCTATTTATTCCAATCATGGCCTTCATGATTTTATAAACCTCTATAAAAGTCATTGAGTTGCTGATCCTCCAGGCACAGTTCATTTTTGCCTCGGTGTGTGTCCCAGGGAACAGACTGCAGAGCACAGAATCCCACATCGCAGAGTTGTTTAGACTGACCTCACCAAAAACTGTTGCATCTTTCGTCAGACTTCCGTTGTAAAGGGACATTCCAGCAGGACATGTGTGACAGTCTTTATCACCCCACAACTATTTTGAGCGCAGTATGTGGTGGCACAGACCAACCAAGCTGACATGAAGGAAGGATCTCAAAGATAGAGCCCTTCTCACCACCAGCCAAGCAATGTCCTAGTGCTTGTTGGGAAGTTCTGGTGTTGAGGCATTCTGTCAAATGACTTTGACAGTCTGCACAGCGAACCACTCTGTCTTTTTCCTGCAGAGTCTCAGGGATGTTGCGTGCTGACCACGTCCGGATGGACTTGTGGTCACAGGTGTTTTACTTTGCAAATTTCTCTTTAAAGGACAGGTGACACAGAACAGTTCAAACACTTGGAGCATTCCCGGGCTCCGAGGGAAGTTCCATCGTTTGCAACACCGAGGACAGGTAGAACCTCGGTATGTAGTGATACACCTTGTTTGTGTACTGAGGATGTATGCGCAGCTTGATGCAGCCACACAAAGGTGGGCTTCAGGATGAGGGCAACATTTTGTACGTTCTTCTCCCCCTTATCTAGAGCTTTGTACATGGTCCAACTTAGACCCGAGATGAATTGGAAGATGGCTCGGGTGCCTGCAACAGTGCAGGTTCAGGGAATGTTCCAGACCTGCACCACATACAATAACAGAGAGAGTGCCCCACACCTGCTGACCAGGTTTTTTTCCCACAGTGGAGAGGGAACAGCAATCCCCAAAGCCTAGTTTCTGCCTCAGCTTAGGGATATGCTCCTCCCAAATTTTCCAACCCAAACAAAACCCCCCTGAAAGCTACCAGAATCAAAAGTACAGCTCTGCATTTCTGAAGGAGGCCTGTGCGAAAGTTGCTCTCAGATACACAGCGCTCCCATCTTTTATAAACACAAAGGGCCGGAATGGGAATCTGCATGAGATTGCCATTCCTTGCAAAATTTGGCCCAATATTTTGACTAAGATAGCAAGATAAATTAGCTTACATTTGAGAAATTAGAAATTTGCATTTTACTTATTATAACCAAGAATCATGGGAAAATGGCTGTTCCCACAGTAAGATTTGCTTAATGCTCTTTTGCATATTTAAAGTTAAATAAAGCAGCTGTCAGTCGAGAGTTATTTCAATCAGTTCCCAGAAAAAGGAGTAAATGTCCTTGGGTTCCTTGTCATGATTCCTGAGTCACACTATAATTTAATTAGAAATTGGCCAGTAACTGATGCATCCGGAATCATGGAGGTCAACTTATGAGAATGATTAATGATACAGAATCCAAGAATCACTTCTGGAAGTGAGTTGAACTCATTTGAAAAATTGAATTTGCAGTATTTTGATGAAAAATCACCAGTTTGATTTTCTGGCCTGTCCCACTCTGTGTAGGTGCCACTGGCAGCGTGTGGCTTTCAAAGTGTGTGGCTTAAATTTGCTGGCAAAACTCAAAGTGACATCCCACATTCATACTGACGACACACAGTTCTCCCTCACTAATTTCTCATTCTCATTACTGTTAATTTTATATTAATTGTATTCGATTCTATACAGATGGTGGGGATTAAGTGTTGATTCATTTGAATTCCTATGAAAAGACCCAAGTTCTGTTAGGAGATGTGTGCTTGTAATGTGTAATCACAAATAAAAGTGTGTAAACACTGATTGCAATTAAAACCATAAGGCCATAAGACATAGGAGCAGTATTAAGCCATTGGCTCAGAATCTGCTCTGTCATTTGTTCATGACTGATATGTTTCTCAACCACATTGTTTTGCCTTCGTCCCACACACTCGATCACCTCACTGATCAGGAATCTATCTATCTCTGTCTAAAATATACTCAATGACTTGGCCTCCACAACCCTCTGCAGCAATGAGTTCCACATGCTATTTGGTGTACCAAGATCCTTCAAACAGCTGCACAGCCAAAATGCCTCGAGGGAACGTTGAATGCAGCAACTTTGTACTTTGGTAGGAAGCGAAGAGACTATTTTTTTAAATGGGGAAAGGCCTCAGAAATCTGAAGCACAAAGGGATTTAGGAGTCCTGATTCAGGATTCTCTTGAGGTTAAGTCGCAGGTTCAGTTGGCACTTAAAAGGCAAATGTAATGTTAGCAATCATTTTAAGAGCATTAGAATACAAGAGCAGAGAGGTTCTGCTCAGGCTGTCGAGGACTCTGGTCATATTGTATTTGGAATATTATGAGCAGATTTGGGCTCAATATCTCAGGAAGGATATGCTGTCATTGAATGGAGTCCAGGTAATATCTACAAGAATGATCCTGTGCTGAAGGGCTTGTCAATGAGGAGCAGTTAATGACTCTGTACATGATTGAGAAGGATGATCGGAATTTAATTGAAACTTACAGAATACTGGGAGACCTGGATAGAGTGAACATGGAGGAAACATTTACACGAGTAGGCAACGGTAGGATACAAGGGCCCAGACTCAGTGAAGGGACGATCCTTTAGAACGGTGATGAGGAGGAATTTCTTCAGCCAGAGGGTGGTGAATCTCCTAGCCTGTCCAAGTCTTTCTGCAGCCTCTCCGTTTCCTCAGCGCTACCTGCCTCTGCCCATCTTTGTTTCATCTGCAAAATGCCCTCAGTTCCTTCATTGATATTGTTCTTGTATAATGTGAATAGTTGTGGTCCCAACAATGCTTCCTGTGGAACTCTACTAGTCACTTCCTGCCATCCTGAAAAAAACACCTTTATCCCAACTCCTTGCCCTCTGCCAGTCAGCCAATCCTCTATCTATGCCAGTTCTATGTTTTTTTGATCAGCTTTCTGAATTGTAGCATGTCCAAATTATTACACAATCAATTAGATTCCCTACAGTGTGGAAACAGGCCCTTCGGCCCAACTAGCAATTTAGCATGATCAATTCACCTAACCTGCATATCTTTGGACTGTGGGAGGAAACCGGAGTACCCGGAGAAAACCCACCCAAGGCTGGAATCAAACCCGGGTCCCTGGCACTGAGGTAGTAGTGCTAACCACTGAGCCATCATGCTGCCCAATCCTGCCCTGGGGAAACGTCTCTGGCTATTGACTCTATCCATGCCTCTCATTACCTTGTATACCTCGATCAGGTCACCTCTCTTCCTCCTCCTCTCCAGAGAGAAAAGTCCAAGCTTAATCAACCTCTCTTCATAAGACAAGCCCTGCACCATGCAACATCCAGGATTGATAAGCAATAATATCCTTCAGTTAAAAATTTGCAATTTTGAACTCTCTTCTGTATTGAGTTTCTGCAGTAAACACATGCTCATACAGAGTGACTCCACTTCTTTACCATTTTATAAATGACTTGGATGAGGAGATTGAGGGGTGGGTTAGTAAATTTGCAGACAGCACAAAGGTTGGAGGTGCTCTTGATAGTATTGAGGGCTATTGCAGGCTGCAGCGTGACATTGACAGGATGCAGAGTGGGCTGAAAAATGGCAGGTGGAGTTCCACCTGGATAAATGCGAAGTGATGCATTTTGGAAGGTCAAACTTGAATGCTAAATATAGGATTCTTGGCAGTATGGAGGAACAAAAGAACCTTGGTGTTCAAGTGCATAGATCTCTCAAAGTTGCTACCCAAGTGGATAGGGTTATTAATAAAGCATATGGTGTTTTGGCTTTCATTAACGGGGATCGAGTTTAAGAGCCGTGAGGTTTTGCTGCAGCTCTACAATCCCTGGTGAGACCACACTTGGAATATTGTGTCTAGTTCTGGTCGCCCTACTATAGGAAAGATTTAGAGGCTTTGGAGAGCGTGCAAAGAAGGTTTACCAGGATGCTGCCTCGACTTATGAAGAGAGGTTGATTAAGTTTGGACTTTTCCCTCTGGAGAGGACGATGAAGAGAGGTAACCATCGAGATGACCCAGTGATCTCTTTTCAAGTCAGGATGGTGAGTGGCTTGGAGGGGAACTTGCAGGTTGTGGTGTTCCCATCTATCTGTTGCCCTTGTCCTTCTAGATGGAAGCGGTTGTGGGTTTGGAAGGTGTTTTCTGAGCATCTTTGGTGAATTTCTGCATTACATCTTGTGAATGGTACACACTACTGCGACTGAGCATCAGTGGTGGAGAGAGTGGATGTTTGTGGATGTAGTGTTAATCAAGCAAGCTGCTTTGTCCTGGATGGTGTTAAGCTTCTTGAGTGTTGTTGGGCCAGCACTTATCCAGGCAAATGGGGAGTATTCTATCACACTCCTGACATGTGCCTTGTAGTTGGTGGACAGGCTTTGTGATACCCGCTGCAGTATTCCTAGCCTCTGACCCGCTCTTGTAGCCAGTGTGTTTATGTGGTAAGTCCAGTTGAGTTCCTGGTTAATTATAATCCCCAGGATATTGAAAGTAGGGGATTCAGTGGTGGTAGCACCAATGAATATGAAAGGGTGCTGGTTAGATTGTCTCTAATTAGTGATGGTCCGAGCCAAGCAAGAATGTTACTTGCCACTTGTCAGTCCAAACCTGGATATTGTCCAGGTTTTGTTGCATTTGGATACTGACAACTTCATTGTCTGAGGAGTTATGAATGGTGCTGAACATTGTGCAATATCAGCAAGTATCTCCACTTCTGACCAGATGATGGAGTGAAGGTCACTGGTGAAGCAATTGAGGTTGTTGGGTCTCGGATGCTACCCTGAGGAACTCCTGCAGAGATGTCCTGGGACTGAGATGACTGGTAGCAGCTGTAGAGGGGGAGTGGTTGGGGGAGGGAGGGAGAGAGAGAGAAAGAAAGAGAGAGAAACAGAGAAAGAGGTCTCATTTTGAATCCAATGTGCCATTCTCAGAGATTACTGTGCTTCTTTTCTGCCTGTCTCTGGGGTCAGACTCAATCATTCAAAGTCTTGGCAACTTGTTTGATCCTGATCTGAGCTTCTGACCCTATATTCTCTTCATTACTAGGTCCACCTACTTTTACCTCCATAGTATTATCCATGTTAACTGTTGCGGGGGCTCAGTATTCCTCTAAACCTGATCATTTCAATATTTTCCTGGCCAACCTCCCACATCGCTTCCTCTATAGACTAGAGCTGTTCTAAAATTCTGCTGCTTATTGCTCCTGTACTTGCTGACCTACATTGGCTCTTGATGCAGCAGCACCTCATTAAAAAAAATGGAGAAATTTTAAAATCTCTGCATATTCACCTATTCTAAAATGATCTGTGGCTCTGTGTTCAAGTTTGGTTGATATGGGTCCTGAGGACAATTTGTTATGTTGAAGATGTGACATAAATGTGAGTTGTTAAGTACATCTAAACAGTGCTATATATTGATAGGATCTTGAGAATACAAACGTATTTGAAATGCAATCTGACACACTGAAATGTATTAGGAATCACTTATCTAATGAAACCATGAATGCTTTTGTCTTCTGCAGCTGTGATTCGGTGTCAAGCCAGAAACAGGAAAGAAGAAACAATGGAAGTTCATCTGACAGGTGTCGTCCCTGGCTCTTCATGTGATACAACACCGACCCAAACCAAACCCCCTTGTATTTACAATCAAGAGGGTGGTCAGGGCGCCAGTGGTAGGTTACAGAGTATTACAGATTGGCTTTCTTTTCATTTTAAGTTAACACCTCATCTTGAAAACATTCAAAATAAAGAAGGCTTTAAAAAGACACCACTTTCTAACATAGTTTGTATTCATTAGATTGCTTTGTAGTTGACTAGCAATTATTATTTAGAATAATCATGACAGAGCAATTTAAAACAGGAACAATGGATACAGCAATGTTAGTGACTCTCATAAAGATCTTTTGTTTCCTGTAAAGTAGCATTTCCTTACTTTACATTTGCAAGTACAGTTTAAAATTACTGCACGAGTTATGAAGCACTTTGGAATGTCATGTGGCAGAGTATGTTGCACACATGACAGGCCAGAGTTGCCTCAGTAATCTTTATGATTAGTCTATAATGTGCTTCTGACTTCATCTTGCAATGGTGCTGGGCAATATTCCTAGCTTCTGCCATAATTTATCAACTTGCAGCAGTATTTGGCTCCAGTGAACAGCTTGCCTTGTCTCTCATTGAGCAATGTACCATGTGCTCTCTCATTCCCTGACAAATTTAAAACATACGTGGGTGCTCTCAATTTGTCACTGTAGCTTTGATTATATAACTGGCAGAAATCTAAGTGCATAATATTGTAGGACACTATAGATACTTGAAATCTAAAATAAGAACAGTGCTAGCAGGTCTGGCAGCATCTCTGGAGGAAGAACTGAACTGTTCTGAAGAAGAATTGACTTGAAACATTAACTCTGTTTCTCTCCGCATAGACGTTGCTAGACCTGCTGGGTTTCTCCAGCAATTTCTGTTTTTACTTTGTTAACACAATACTTCTGGACATCCTGCAAAAACATTTGGTGGGCAATTGGGCAAACCACAAGGAAATTTCCAGCATTGATCTCACAACCTAGGTATCTCAGACACACATGTCCATGATGTCACCTATGCAGAAGAGTCCACCTGGAATGTAGTTGTTCTTGGAAGAGTAAGTGGCAACAGATCTTCCATCTGTGGTGGTTCTATAAATGTGTCTGGTACATTGTTGATTATTTGAAGAGTAATGTATCTATTCAACAAAGACCTAATCTACACACTGAAGATACATTTCAATCTGCTCCAGAGAGAACATTTTGGCACATTTTAGAACAGTTCAAAGTCCAAATGGTTCAACTTCAATCTACAGAAACATGGAATGTTTTATATTCCTCAAACCGAAGACAAGGAACGAAGATCCCTTTTGATGTTTTTATTTGTTGTCTTACTCTTAAGCTGGTAGAAAAGGAACAAGAGTAAACCATTTAGGTGATCGATCTACTTTTCAATATGATCATCAATGATCAAACACTTCAATGCCTTTTACTCACTGCTTCCCCACAGTCCTGCACTCTGTGGAAATCAGAAATCTTTAAATTTCTATATTAAATATCCACAACGACTGATCTTTCATAGCCCTTTGTGATGCAGAATTTCAAGTGTTCATACTGTCTGAGTAAAACAAAAATTCTCCTAATCTAAGATCGAAGTGGCACTCTCCTTGTTATTTAGATAAATTAGCTTTATTTTCACATCCCATGGTTCTAGATTGCCCAACCAAGGAAAACCTCTTACCTGCATCTGCCAGCTTTATCCCTTTAAGTATTTTGCAAGTTTTAATCAGATCAACTCTCATTTGTTTCAAAATTCTAGTGAATCCAGTCTCCATTTGCCTAATCTCTCTTCATAGAACACTCCTGCATCCTGGAAACAAGTCTGGTGAATCCTCCTTGCACTCTTTCTGTAGCAATAATATTTTTCCTGAGATAGAATCATATAGTATGGAAACAAATCTTTTGGTCCAACCAGTCTATGTCAACCATGTTCCCAAACGAAACTAGCCCCAACCTGCCTGTGCTTGGCCCACATCCCTCCAAACCTTTCCTATTCATTTACTTATCCAGATTTTTCATAAATTTTATAACTGTACCATCCACTACTTCCTCTGGCAATTCATTCCATACATGAACCACTCTCTTAGCAAAAAGATTTGCCCTTGTCCTTTTTTCATCTTTCTCCTCTCACCTTAAAAATATGCCCCCTAGATTTGAACTCCCCCACCCAAGGGAAAAGACCCTTGTCATTCACCTTATCTGTGCCCCTCATGTTTTTATAAACCTCAATAAAGGTCAACCCTCAACCTCCAAATTCCAGTGAAAAATGTCCAATCTTTCCAGTCTATTTTTATATCTCAAACCGTCCATTCCCAACAACGTCCTGGTAAATCTTTTCTGACAGCTCAAAAGTTTAATAATATCCTTCCTGTAACAAGATGACCAGAATTAATATTACACAATAATCTATTATGTGGTTTAACTAAACTCATGTATAATTGAAGCAAGACTCGACTACTCCTGCACTCAAGTTCATTAGACTTCTTAATAGCGTGCTGCATGTGCATGATAGCATTCATGACTTATCGATAAGGACAGCTAGGTCTCTTTGTGCATCTGTATTTTCTGACCTCTTATCATTTCAGACATACTATGCACATCTGTTTCTCCCACCAAAATGGACAATCTCATATTTTTCCACCCATTCACTAAATCTGTCCAAATTGTCCTGTACAATATGTGAAAATATTATGCTTATTCCCCTACACCAATATATTATAAACAGTTGGCGCCCAAGTACTAATCTTTTTGGTATCCCATTAATCACAGGTTGCCAATGTGAGAATGACCATTGTATTCCTATTCTGTTTTCTGTCTGTTAACCAATCATTAATCCATGCAGTACAAAACCTCCTACCCTCTGTACTTTAATCTTTCTAACCTGCTTCTGGTGGAGAGAGTTTTATCAAAAATCTTCTGAAAATTTATGTGTACTGTATCTATCAACTGTCCTTTATTAATTTTGTTGTTAGCATCTTCAATAATTTCAACAAGTTCATCAAAGTTTTCCATTTGCAATTTGCCCCCCAAGATCATTATCAAACCAGGTGTCTATTAGATTAGATTACTTACAGTGTGGAAACAGGCCCTTCGGCCCAACAAGTCCACACCGCCCCGCCGAAGCGCAACCCACCCATACCCCTACATCTACCCCTTACCTAACACTACGGGCAATTTAACATGGCCAATTCACCTGACCTGCACATCTTTGGACTGTGGGAGGAAACCGGAGCACCCGGAGGAAACCCACGCAGACACGGGGAGAATGTGCAAACTCCACACAGTCAGTCACCTGAGGCGGGAATTGAACCCGGGTCTCTGGCGCAGTGAGGCAGCAGTGCTAACCACTGTGCCACCGTGCCGCCCACAGCCGCTATGTATCACAGCCTTTACAATGGGTCCGTAGTTTGCAGTTTTCTCTCTCACTCATTTCTTAAATAGCAGGGTGCCATTTCCAACCACCCAATCTTATAGAATAATTTCAGAATTTTAAGTATTTTGGAAGATAATCACGAATACGTTGATTATCTCTTTAGCAATCTTCTTCAACGTTCTGGGATGTCTATCATCAGGTCCTGGGGATTTATTAACTTTCAGCTCCATGAGTCTCTCCAGTACAATCTTCTTACTAATGCTAATTACCTTTAACTCCTCATTCTCCCTGGCAACTTGGTTCTTTAGTTCTGCAACATTTTTACCATCTTTCTCGGTGAAAGTAGACACAGAGAAATCATTTAGTTTCACTGCCATTTCTGTATCCTCATTATAAGGTTTTCTGACTTTGTCTGTATCGGATCGCATTTACTTTAGCCAAATCTTTATTCTTATGTGCCTGTAGAAGCTTTTACAGTCTGTTTTTATGTTTTTGTTCAATTACATTCATATTCTATTCTCCCTTCTCCTGCCAGTTTCTTGATCCTCCTTTGTTATATTCTATAACCTTTCAGTCCTCAGAATTACCACTATTTCTGGCAAATTTATAGGCTGTTACTTTTAATCTAATACAATCCTTAACTTCCTTAATTGTTGGCTACATTGCCCTGACCTTTGTTGAGTTTTAATATCTTGAAGGAACAGAATTTGCTCCAAGCCACATAACAGATCTGTAAAAATCATTATCAATTTTCTATATAAAGCCAGTGCTTTTTAATATATTTTCCTAATCTACCTAAGCCACTTTATTCATATTCCCTCCATAATTCCTTCTGAATAAACCACCTTTCCCATATAATGTAAAATTCTATCATAATGTGGTCACTAATCCCTAAGAGTTCTTTTACAATGCGATTATGAATTTGTCCTTTTCCATTACTTAAGATGGGATCTAAAAGAGCATGTTCTTTGTTGACCCCACAACATATTCCTATAGAAATCAATCCCTAACACACTCCAGAACATGTCCTCTACACCTTTTGGTGTTTAATTGACTTATCCAGGCAATATGCAGATTGAAGTCATTCTTGATAGTTATGTCACCCACGCCAATTGCTTCTGTTATCTTCTGATCAATACCATGTATCATACAAGCATGACTATTCAGTTGTCTATAAATAGCTTTCACTAATGTCTCTTCCTCTTGCTGTTTCTTCATTCCACTCAAACAGATTGCCCACATTGTTCTTCTGGTGTGATATTCTCTCTTAGTCATGTACTGATCCCATCCCTTATCATCAGCACAATACCATTTCCTTTTCCCTCTTGTTGGTCATTGAATATCTTTTCATATCCCAGTCCTGATCACCTTGCAGTCATGTTTTTGTGACAATTAGAATACACCATTTTATATATATATATATATATATATATATATATATTATATATATATATCTATTTGTCCCTTCATATCTTCTTGTTGAAAATGGTGAAGAGCAATTTGCTGATTTGGCATCATTCTGCTTTCAAACCTTAATGCTCAACTTTGTTTCACATACCTTTAGTCTCCCTAGCTTCTGTTACCACTTTTACTTTCTTCCAAATACATTTATAGGAAGTGTGACTAACTTGTTAGCCTTCAGGTTCCCATCCCCCTGAAAAGCTAGTTTAGATCACCGTTCAGCACCAGCAACATTCCCTGTGAGATTATCTGTTTCAGTCCCATTAAGAAGCAACTCATCTAACTTTTACAGATCTGACCTGCCCCAGATCTGGTCCCATTTCTGCATAAAACTGATGTTCTCCTTCCCTTAGGTTCTTCAGCCAGATATTCAATTGAAGAGCACTCCTGTTTGTATGCTCATTAGCATATGGTATTGGAATAACCCTGGAATTACTGTTCTTGAGGTCCTGCTTTTTAATTTCCTCCCTAGTTCTCTGATATCTGCCTTTAGGCCCTCATCCCTTTTCCTATCTATGTTGATGGCCCCCAGCCGCTCTATGAAATCATTGACTCTGGCACGAAGGAGATAATAATATCTTGACGGGAAGTGAAATTAATTATTTTACATAAAGTTATTAATGTTATGACTGGAGTGAAATGCTGATAAAACAAGGATAATAGTCTCAGAAGACTCCTACATTACCTAAGTGATTTTATTAGACTGTCTAGTAGTCATCTATTCCCTCTCTGCCTACATGCTTCTGGTCTGTTCTGTGACCACCTCTCTAGTAGTGCTATCTATGTAGTCCTCTGCTTCACTGATGCACAACAATGACTCCAGTGACGGTTCTAGTGTCAAAACTTTGAGCTCAGGGTTGTGCAGTTGGTCACATTTCCTATAGGCGTGTTTGTCTGGGATATATAGTATGTTTATGACTTCACAAACTGAAACTCAAACTAAGTATCCAAATTTCACTTTGAAGATTAAAAATACTGACCACTGTCACCCTCACTCTCACTACGCAGCTTACTCTGACCATGGACTTTGATAAATACTCACAAGACTTGACCATACCTCTATTTAAAAGGGACAGTGTGTAAATGGAAATTGGAGGAACCAGGGAATGCTTGCAATGGATATGTGTGCTGCAAGAGCAGCACTTTTATTTTGGGATGCACCCTTGCAAATATTATTGCCTGCAGTCTGGAGTAGGAAGAACAGACTGTTTTACATCAGTGGGGAGAAAAGTCATGTGGCTGTCATGAAGGAGGTATGACTGGAGATCATTGAGGAAGTGAGCACCATTGTCTTGGATGCAGCATGAAAAATGTCTTAATTGCCCATAAAAGGGACTATGTTTTGCTGATTTACTTACATCTTTGGGTTTGGAGTGCACCAACATCTTGCATATGAATGAACAAGGTGTGTTTAGTAAGTTTACTGATGACACTAAAATAGCCGGTATCGTTATTAGTGAGAAAGGTTATCAGAAATTGCTGCAGAACCTTGATTAGTTGGGGAAATGGCAAATGGAGTTTAATATAGATAAGTGTGAGGTCTTGCATTTTGGAAAGTCAGGTCAAGGCTGGAGTTTCATGGTGAATGGTAGGGCCTTAAGGAGTATAGTGGAACAGAGGGATCTTGGAGTTCAGTTCAGAGTTCTTTGAAAGTGGAGTCACAAGTAGACAGGGCAGTGAGAAGGCTTTTGGCACACAGGCCTTCATTCAGGGTATAGATTGTAGAATTTGGGAAGTTATGTTGCAGTTATTCAGGACATTGGTGAGACCGCAGTTGGAGTATCATGTTCAGTTTTGGTCACCTTGTTATAAAAAGGATGTTATTAAACTGGAAAGAGTGCTGATGAAATTTACGAGGATGTTGCTGAGACTCAATGGTCTGCATTACAGGGAGAGGTTGGTCAAGTTAGGACTTTTTTTCTTTAGAGCATAGGAGATTGAGGTGGGACCTTTCTCGAGATGTATAAGATCATGAGAGATGTGGATAGAGTGAATGCACTCAGTCTTTTTCCCAGGGTTGGGAAATTGAGGACTAGAGGGCATTGGTTTAAAGTTAGGGGGGAAAGAATAAAAGAGAACTCGAGGGCCAACTTTTTACACATAGGGTAGTACACGTAGGGAATGAGCTGTCAGCGGAAGAGGTTGAGATGGGTACATTAACATTTAAAAGGCATTTGAACAAATACATGGAAAGGAAAGAATTAGAAGGTTATGGGGTTAGTGTGGATGGGCACTTTGGTTTAGACCAGTTTGGGCCAAAGGGCCTGTCTCCATGCTGTAGGACCCCATGACTCTATAAGGCCCATGCAGAGGCATTTCTTAGCTACCTTGTTGGAGTTCTCCATGCCCCACTGAATAAATGGAATAGAGGACAGAGGGCCTTGCTAAACCATCACTTGTTTGTGTTGCAAGGGTTATCATTACTGCGGTCATGTTACCATAAAGGCACAGAGAAATTGAGAATGTGCCAGCAAGCCCAGATCCACACCAGCCTCTATATAAAGAAGTCTCAGGTGAAGGTCCCCTCAGGTTTCAGAGTAGGTGCAAAGGCTCACCAGTCTATTATCTTGATGCCATTTTTTCCAAGTGAGCAAGGTGCATTGCTGCACAGGCTGAGGATGTCCCAGAACTCCATCACTGGAATATGTCTACTGCTGGAGCAGAACCTGATATCTGAAGAACCTAAGATCTGAAGGGGTTATGTTGTTATTCTATCCTAGTGGCCATCAAGGTAACAGTTGGGGTAAAATTTTATATGACTGGCTTCTTCCATGGATCCACTGGGAACTTGTGTGGGATTTCTCAAACCTCAGCCTCAAATGTATCTCAAGTTGTTGCCAAGGCAATTTGAGCCAGAATACACCATTTCATCTCTTCCCCCTATGATGATGTCAGTGCTGCAGCTCAAGCTGTAGCTTTACCAACACAGGTGCCATCTCATGGTGCAGAACCTGATAAAATGTACACACATTAAGCGCATCATAACAGCTGAATTGAAAATGTTTCCATTCCATCAAGGTACAAATCATCTGCATTCATTGGTATCACATCTTAGAAGTTTGTGTCAGTTCCCTGGAAGCTGCCATGATGTCTTTGTCCTTGTGAACTCTCAAATATATGCTTCATTTCAAAGACCAGATGACTTACAAGGATGGCTACTGTGACCATGTCTGGTGATTCCATTACACAATCCCTAACTGAGGCTGAGTGTCGATTCAGTAATGTCCATTCTTCAACCACAGATATGATGGAGTAGATGATAGGCCTTCAAATGATGTGGTTCTGATGCTTGACTCGGTACGGGGTCTGTCACAATCCAGACAGAGTATGCTACATAATCCTAGCAGGCAATGAGAGTATTTGATGGATGCTGAAGAGCTTGGAGAGCAGCAGCATCTTCCGATGAAAGTAACTGACTTCCCATGAAAAATGTGAGAAACCAATAAATATTGGAATTCTGCATGATTCAGACTTTTTTTTTATCCTATTCTTCAACATTAATTAACGAAACATTTTCTTCCAAAGGGAAACTTACATTGATATAATAACCTTGTACTGTGCACTAGATTATATTGTTGTCATTTTTAAAAACTAGATTTTCTCAAAGAATGCCAATTCTAGTTTGCTTTTTATAGTTTTCTGATTTGCTTACTTGGTATATCGTGAGTAGAATAATGTGGTTTTGCTATTTTGGTTATATACCAGGCCTTAGATTTCACATAAGGCAGTTTGCCATATTTATTAATTATTAACCATAAAAGTTTGTCAGAAGGAAGCAGAGATTGGCAGGTAAACCCCAAAGCCCAATCTTTTCTTTCTTGCAGCAGTGAAAGTGTAAAGCTTGCATAATAATATTAACAATTGGCCAAGGTGCAGCAAAAATAGAAAAGGAAACGTGAGCACAGGATTGGAAAGTGCTTGAAAAAAATACAAAAACACGATGATTCTGAATAATTGCGACAAGGGTGCAATGTCACGTAATTCTATTGTACTTTGCTAGAATTGGATACTCAGTCAGGTACCAGATATACCAGATCATTGTGTAACATTGAAACTCCCGTTTGTCTTATAAATGACACTTGACACAGAGAGGCAAAGGATGAAACTTGGTAAGTCAGAATTTCCTGGGCTTCAGCCCTCAAAAAAACCTGGCCTAAGATTTCCTCAGTTATGTCAGATGAAATACAAGATGGTGCAATGCTAGTTGTTTAAGAAAACCATGCCACTTGAATAAATGGTGCATTTATATATTAAAATCACAGAAAAAATGTTATCCCTTTAAATTTTACATGTTCCCTCAAATTTTTGTTCACAGTTTGAGCTTACTCGTTAAAACTAGCCCCATTAAAATCATGGAGGCCCATTTGATGAAGTAATTAACATAATGGTTTTTAAGACCATTTTGTTTATTTTGAATGTTCATGTTCCCTTTCTGTACGTGGTTATTGAAAATGGAGACTAGCCACCTAAAGCAAGCACCACAGTCTATTGACAGTGACTTTTTATTGACAATAACAATAGTATCAAGTTAATGCTTACATCATGAACATTGTGGTAGGTGACAATTAAATTTTGAAATGGATAAATTTTTCATTCTGAGGGTAGCTACTAATAATATCATGAAAGACTATGGCAAATAGAGAACTGCTTAAGTGGAATTTAGTTTTTGTTAAGGTTTGTTGTGTTTTATATAAATCTCAAATTAAAATGCCCATTCTTATTGTTTTCTTGAGGTGTATATTTTCCAATTACGTTCCTTTGACTTTTATGGAGCAGCTGTATGTACGAGCATTGTTCAAATAACTTGATTACACAATCTCTGAAGGATCACTCATTGGGAGGATCTCATCTTCCTTACAGAAACTTTAAAAAGCCTTCAATGATGTGCCTGCTGAGTTCAATGATTGTAAAACGTTTGGCAAGAATTTTGAAGCTAAGTTAACTCTAGATAGAGGCAAACCATTGGTGTTTGGACCATTGAACTGGAGTACAGTCATAACTGGAGATAATGGACTGTAATTTGCCCCAGCAGTGCAACGAATGATGTATATCATTAGTTAGACTTTTCTTTCCCCATTTATTCGTCTTGATAATTTGTGTCATGTGTTATTGATGTTCTAATGACGTAAGTGAGGCAAACCAGACAGCTGGGACCTGAGTGAACATGGCAAATAACCAATCAGGATTAAATTAAAAGTTCAAAGACTGAAAAGGAATTATTAATGAGAATGGTGAAATAAGTTTGAAATCAGGTACAGCCAAACAAGTGAAATGTAGAGAAGAGATATTGGAGTAAAAGAGAAAATAAAGCTTTCATGATGAGAATGGATGAGGACACTGATTGGGATAGGTGTAAGGGCCAAAATGCCTACTGAGGTCAGGAGACAGTTAATTGAGTCTTAAAAGATACCCAAGCAAATCTTTTCTGCAGCTGATGTAACAAAAAGTAAATTCAATCAATGAAAATGAGTTTTACAGCAAAGAATGTGGCACTTATTTGTAAAACTATATTTTCAAATTAGCAATCAGTACATTTTTGAATACCATAGAAATTGACAGATATGAGAATATTGTTGAAAAGTGGTCTTGAAATAATAACTCAGTCATAACATATTGAATAGTAGAGCAAGCTCGAGGGACTGAATGGCCAACAGTTGCTTCATATTTGCTGTTTCTTTTTATGAATATCAAATAACATTATTGTTTAAGATTGGTATATTTTAATCTGCAGAACTGTTTTGAAAGCAGTATAATCAAAACTTGCTTTCCTTTGGATGTATTACTTTGAATTTCTTCACCACAATACCTGATACCGGACTGGATTAAATTACATTGCTCTTTTCCAAGCAAGTCTTAGCCTAGTTTATGAACAAGTAATAGCAGCTGATTGACTGGTTTAATATTTCTAATAGTGGTTTTAAAAATAATCAGTTGATGCTCCAAGGAATCATATAGAAGGAACTTGATATAGAAGCAAATTATTGCAAATGCTTGAATTATGGATTTCAGGGGGAAGTGGTTAGAATCATATCTGACACATAGGAAAATGGTTGTTGTTGCTGAACGTCAGTCATCTCAGCTCCAGAATGTCTCTGATCTAGACAAGATTAAACAATATCCATACTTGGGCTGACAAGTGGCAAGTAACATTCGTGCCACACAAATGTCAGGTTATGACGATCACCAACAAGAGACTATCTAACCACCACCCCTTGACATTCAGTGGTGCTTGGGTATCTTTTAAGACTCAATTAACTGTTTCCTGACCTCAGTAGGCATTTTGGCTCTTATACCACCACTGAATTGCCCAATAACAACATCCTGGGAGTTATCATTGATCAGAAACTCAACTGGACCCACCACACAAATGCAGTAGCTGCAAGAGCAGGCCAGAAGCTTGGAATACTGCAACTTGGAATACAACAGTAACTCACCTCCTGACTCCCCAAAGCCTCCCATCACTCCCCACCATCTACAAGGCACGAGTGGGCATGAAATATAATACTCTCCTTTTGCCTGGATAAATGCTGCTCCAACAACACTCAAGAAGCTTGTCACCATCCAGGACAAAGCAGCTCACTTGATTGGCATTGCATCCACAAGCATCCAGTCAGTAGCAGCAGTGTGTACTATCTACAAGATGTACTGTAGAAATTCACTAAAGATCCTCAGACAGCATGTTCTAAACCCATGACCACTTCCATCGAGATGGACAAGGGCAGCAGATATATGGGAACACCACCACCTTCAATTTCCCCTCCAAGTCACTCACCATTCTGGCTTGGAAATATATCACTATTCCTGGGTCAAAATCCTGAAATTCCCTTTCTAATGGCATTGGGGTCAATCCTCAGCAGGTGGACTGCAATAGTTCAAAAAGGCAGCTCACCACCACCTTCTCACTGATGGTAACTCAAGACGGGCAATAGATGCTGGCCAGACAGCGATGCCCATATCCCACAAAAAATGAACAAAGAGAAAAGTCTGTACTGAAAACAGAAAATTCTGGAGATCACAGAGGGTCAGGAAGCATCCATGGAGAGAAAACAAGCTAATGTTTCGAGTCCAGATGACTCTTCTTCAGAGCTGCATTTTCCAGCAGTCATTGTGTATCCTTCAAATAGGAACCAATGCATCACTATCAAATATAAAGAGTTTCTAGCACCAGTATTTTAAAAAACTGCAGGAATTGCTTTATTCACTGTGATTGTTTTAACACAACATTGATTGGTTCAGATTTCAGGAAATTGCGTCCTATCTTTCCCTTGATCCCTGCGTTTACAAAATGAATTCAGCTCCCTTACTCCACTGCAGAACCACAGATCCACAAAAACATAACTGGAATTTGTAGCTGCCGTTGGAATGGTTACGTAAAAAGAATGTACATTTTGTGTTACTCACATTCCTAGCTTTTGCAAGGACAGTACTTCTCATAACATTTTTGTCAATGACCTCAATCTATTCAGTGTCTTTCTCAAGGATTAATTTCCTGAATACTTCCAGCATGTATCATTTATTGTTGACCTTTAGGCCTATATTTCTGACTGCTCACACAGTGAACTCTGGCTTTCAAGTTTGTTGCAATGGGAAATTGTCAAGTTGATGCTAGGCATTTCCTCACAAAGTGAAACGGTATTTGAATGCATGTTATACCTTCGTATAATGAAGGAATATGTGGCTGGTTGGATTTTAAAAATCTTATCACTGCGAAGTTACTTGAAATGACATGGATTACGACATGAGGAATGAACAATTCTGAACAAATTTTTGTTTTGTATTACTGTTGCAAGGTATCAGTCAACTTATTTTTGTGTGTTGCATAAGTTAACTCTTGAAATAAGGTACAGAAAAAGAAGAATCTAATAAGTTTATTGTTTGTGCACAAATATTTTGTGACCTAATTTTGAAGCCTAATCCAGAGATCTTGTTGATGCTAGTTGACTCTTGGAGCAGTTTTAACTGAGTAGCTGGTAATGGAGATGTTTATATTGTCTTTCTGATCACAATTACTAAAGGACACCAAACATCTCTGCAGATACTGGAACAAACACGCAACTATGGGAACTATTTTCACACACAAGCTCAATGCCAGCAGGAAGACAGATACAGATCCTGCACATTTGTTGTGAGAGGTCCTGCAGTTGTCATGCAGCACTGTACAGTGACAGTCTGCTGTAACCTGACACTTCCCTCTTTTCTTGAACATAATGTGGAGGTGCATTGGTTGGACTGGTGCATTGAGTCAGTTATATGTCACTTTGATCTTTTACTATAAATTCTGTGTCCTATGATCCTGCCTCACTAGTTACCTGACGAAGGACCAGCACTCCAAAAGCTTGTACTGTCAAATAAATCTGTTGGACTATAACCTGGTGTTGTGTGATTTTTAACTTCTTGAACATATACTGATGCGATGATTCACTATGAGGTTGGTGCACAGAAAGGCAAATGAGGTACCAAAGACTCACTATCTTTGCAATCATCTTAAGCTTGACAACTACTATCATATTGGAGGTCAGCTGCTGAGCTGCTAGTTGCAGCCTGGGTTTCCTTCCCTTTCATATGTGCCTGTCATTTCTTAACCCCTCTAAAATAAGTCTTACGGCGGAATGCGGAGAAACTCTGCCTTTAAAGCCTGGGTTCATGTCCCACTGGAATAGTTCAACAGGTTGATAATCAGTCTGCTAATCCCTCCAATACTTCCACATTATTCCCCAAAGGGAAATTAAATGTGTGCGAAAATGCAAAACAAACTTAGTTTTCTGACATGTTCTTACTATCACTCTGTTAAACATGCAAATGATCATGAGTATGAATGCTTGCACACACTTGCATTATTTTTGACTGATTCTGTGTAAAAATCTGTTTGTGAGCCAATGTTTGTTATTGTCAAGTTCATTGAAATGTCACATGGGATTTCTCTGTTTGTACAGCAGGACAAACCCCAACAGGAGACTTTTTTTATGAAATTCAGTTTGAGACAGAGAAGGCCAGAATTCAAATGGAGTCCACAATTGCAGTAAACTTTGTGAAGAAGAAATGGGACACAGAAACAGGCATTGTCACAATCACTTTCAACATTATTTTTGCACCATATAAACCGGTCAGGTATGTGAATCATGCATCATGAACCACAAGGTCATCTTTGACTATACAAAGTTTGTGTGAAACTAGGTAAGAGGTTTTCAAGACATTCTCAAAATCAAATAGAGTAAAACAAAGTTTCCTCTTTTTTTTCGATGCACATGGATCATAGCTGGACATTCTAATGGTTTTCATGTTGGAATTTCCTGTCAGAGTTGTTGCTAGATTGGCCACAAAGGCTGTTCCTGTGTTGCAAAATGTACCAAAACACCAGTGGCACATGAGAATTGTATAATCATCTTAATAAATAATTACCATCAAAGTTAAACTGCAAATAATTTTACATTGTTGTATCCAGCATTTATGTTTTGGAAACAGCCTCAAACTTGAGTCGGTAGCCAAATTACCATGTTAACTTCAATGATGTGGCTTGCTTATTTTTGTAAAGACCATTCCGTTGGGCTCCCAATGTGCCTGATATTTCAAGCAATTGGCCAACTTTAATATGCTAGGATTTGGATTGCCATTTTCAGTTGGAACTGCTTGGTACATGTGCACTCCCAACATTTTCATAAGTTGTAAGGCTAAAGAGTCAACAAATGTATGGTTGGAATTAGTTTTATGGGGGATTGGAAGAAAGCTTTCCACAAAAATAATTTGGGTCTCTGCTGATGTGTGACAATTGTCTAAGTGACAGTGGCTTGCCATTATTCCATCTGCTCACCATCTTCCATCCCGACACAACTACCTTGAAACAAATTTTTGCTGCATAGTTACGACATTGAACATGCTACAACAGTCAAGTTTCTAAAAGTCAATATCTACCCAATATCTCATAAACATGAATTACATTGTATTCAATTAAGTCAGTTGAATAACACTGGTGGGGGATTATGCCAGAGACAAAAATGTACTCTTGCTTTTGCAAATCTGATATCATTAAAAAAAATCAAATAATCTTGATTAATTCTGATGAGCAATAATTCACCTATTTGTTCATTGATATTTCAAAGCATCCATCAAAGTTCTGCACAATCCTTGAAATTCAGCCATCACTATGAAAAGTTTACGTTGAAATTTTAGCTTAATTTATTTTCATGGTGTGTGTAAATTCCCAGGTCACCACTTCCCTTGTTAAGTTTAAGGTGAGTCCACCAGTTACTGTGTAAAGGATAATTTCTCAGTAAAGTCCAGCACTGTTTATGTCTCTTCACAAGTGCATAAGGGATTTGTACTGTGATGCCAGTGATGGTGTTTGACTGCCCTGGGCCCCTGGTTTGTCCTGACCTTGTATAGCTAGGACCATTCTCATTTTGTGGTTCAAAGCATACCATGCAACAGGTGGAATTTCTCACAAGCAACTTGGTCGTGACAACCTGTATTCTCATTCCGATTCGAAGGATATCTGTTTGTAGGTTTTGCTCAGGATGGTTGCTGCATTTGTGTCAAGATGGAAGGTTAGCAGGAGGTGGATTTGACATATCATTACAGAGTGGTAATCAAAATCATTTGCTTTTATTAGCCTTAATCTCACAATACAGTTAAATTATTTACGTGTTTACTTACTTTGCACACTGTTTCATCACGAGCAGAATGTGATGCTTCATCATGACAACAGAACTCTCCTGCAGCTCTGTGCTGATTGAAACCATCTGTATCAATGGTTTTCTTCAATTATTTTCTTTATGCAAAGGCAAGCCAAACGATAATGACTTTCCCTCACATTTACAAATGAAGAACCTTTCCAGCTCCTTAAGTGAACCAGTGACTGCAAAAAATGTATAATTGATTACTTCTAGAAGTTAATCAAATTAGCAGTTGGTTCTACTTCACTTTAAGTTCATTGATTCTACTATTTCTGTCATGTTTTATGAATTCTTTGCAACTTCTCTGTGCATCATATCCTTATCTAAAATGAAATTGGACACAGTTTTAGGAAGCAATTCAAATCAGAGGAATGCAGCTGCAGGAAATCTCAGCACTTGTTTTGATTAACTGACCATTTTTGGTGTTGTTTTTTGATGTGTCTGGAAAATTTATTAAAGTATTTGTCACAGTAATGGCCCACCCAACAATGATACTGGTATAAGTTTGAAGAAGTGGATCAGTGCCAAATCACCATTATATATATCCTTGAGACACTGTTTACTTGAAGTTAACATGTTTTCTTTGCTTGAGTAATATTTTTTTCATAATCAGAAACAACTGAAGTGTCAAAGCTTCAAAATATTTTGGATATGATTGCGCTTCATATAAATGAATGATTAATTTTTTTTTTGTTTTACTTCAGCCAGTCAGCAATGCTGAAAGTGCAATCTGCCACTGGTGGAATCTGGAGATTCCCATTATTGTTGATTGCCACTGAGCCACAGGTAGACGATGTGATCAATATTGAAGCATTAGGACTAAATAAGGAATCTGTGATTTGCTTCAGGCTAACAAGCCAGACAAGGTATTGTCACAATTTCCAATTACTTTCCGTACTGTTTATGCCCCAAGTGCTCTAGTAAGTCTTTTTTTAAGAAAAATGTATATAAAACAAACAACTGATTTTTGAATAAATGATGGACCAGATTTTGGCATAAGCCCCTCTAGGGATTCTGTACCTGTGTGAACATGGGCCTTCACCCTTTAAAGCTGAAGATTTATTAATGAAGAATGCAGAGTCTGCCAGGAGCTGTCAGTTCGAATAGTTGATTCAATGTCAAATTGAATTTAGGAAGTGGAATGAAGAGAGGGAAGAAAAGAATTAAAGGGCTTAAAAGAGATAAATGAGAGTAGAAATAAAATGTTCTTAAAAGGTTTACAATTTTTAAAAAAAATCAACAGTAATTAAAACCTGAAGGAATGGGAGTTGAGCTGAGATTTCATACTCCATGAACTAAGTGTTGTAGTTGCTTTCTTCGAGTGTGACTGACTTCCTGTCACCAGACCAAACCAAACTAGCAACTTGAGAGCTGACTTGTGAGCTTCTTGGCAAATTGAGTGCCTCAATGGTGAAATTCTGTCCCACTGGAAGCTGTGGGTTAATCACGTACCAGCAGTTTCTAAGTCCTTGTGATCATCCCTAGAAGCCCAGTCTTCAGAGGATCCAAAGCTGAGTTGGTAGTTTGACTTGACTCTCACAGGGTGGAAAATTATTGAGAAAGGAGTGTCAGAGGACCCAGAAGCAAGGGTAGAGAATGGGTGGCCTTCAGTAGCTGTTCTATTGGTCTAACTCTTCCCAAGGTTGGCTCTAGATTGAGGTAAATGGAGCAACAGTCTGCAACCCAGCAGACTGGTCACCCTAACTTCCTAATTGGTAAACCAGCCATTTTACTCCTTAGCTGGAAAGGCAGGTATTCAGACTGGTAGTGGCTGTTAGTTGATCAATTAAGTCCCTTAATTGGTAGTGAGTTGGAAAGGTCACTGCTGAACATTCCTGTCTAATACTTAATGCCTAATAGTGAAGTAGAAAATGTCTTTCCAGGGCAATACCCCGAATTATTTGGTCTTCTCATCACCTTTCTTGCCATCTCTATATAGCACATAATTGCACTCTTCGTACTTGTAAAACCTACTTTTTATTGCCAGATAAGTTGGTTGTTGGTCATCAAAAAAAAAATCACTGTTTAAAATATACTGACACTACAATGGTCAAAGGCTAACCTTTCACTGGCATGTTTATTGAGTATCCTCAGCAACCTCATGCTATTCACTATGTTTTAATGCCTGGTCATTCAGTGGGATGTAAAGATGAAGGAGGACCTGGAGGAGAAGGGCAACTCAGATAGCAAGTTCCTGTTTTCTGTATTTAACTGCACATGTATGATGACTTGAATTTATTGTCCAATTTGTACGTTAATTATGGTGACACAAATAGTCACTTATTGGTATGGAACTTGAATATTATTGAAGAAAAGAGACATGTTACTGTAGTTTCCTGTCCTGCCTTAATTGGGCCAAGTACACAAGCTTTAAATTACAAAAAGCTACAACTATAGGTTCCCCAAGCCTCTTGGTAATTCAAAGAAAGCACAAGATTTGAACATATTCCTTTGCAGAAATTAGGTCCTTGCATATGAATGCATTATGCTTCTAAGAATGAAATCAACGATGTTACAAATTAAACTGATTATCTTAAATTGGTTATTAGTGTAGCTATCAGCACATGTGAGGTTGGTCAACACTTGCAGATCAATTGCAGTACTAAATCTAACAGCTGATGTTTTGTTTTGGTTTTGCAAGCATTGGCTGGTTGAGCATGGTCTGTGTTCAGCCTATTGCAAACAACCAATGAAACCTGCTATTCTGATTTGATCAGTCGATTGTTGGGACATGCAGGAGAAAGTGATGGACTGCAGATGCTGAAGATCAGAGTCAGTTGTGTGATAGACAGAATGTCTCTTTCAGTTAAAGTTAAAAATCACACAACACCAGGTTATAGTCCAGCAGGTTTATTTGGAAGCACTAGCTTTCAGAGCACTGCTCCTTCATCAGGTGGTTGTACCTGATGAAGGAGCAGTGCTCTGAAAGCTAGTGCTTTCAAATAAACCTGTTGGACTATAACCTGGTGTTGTGTGATTTTTAACTTTGTACATCCCAGCTAACACTTGCTCCTTCAAACCATGTCTTTCAATGAATACCAACCTCCTATTAATGGATAATACCTCTCATGTCACCACTACATCGTTCCAAAGTGAAATGGTTTATTTAATCTGTTGTTCAAATTTTTGCACTACTTTGTTTTTACAAAGTAAGGTGAGGTAGAATGGTCCTTTTCATGTCCAAATGTGGCAGCCTTTGGCCCATTCGTAAGTGAGTGGAATATAGAGTGAGAATTGACCTGATTAGGATAACCATAACCTAGCAGGATAACATTTCTGAATCAAGCTTGCAAAGTGAGCAAATGTTTTGGACTTAGTTTTCAAGACTGCTGGTGAGGCCAGTGTTGTAGTTAGTGGATTCTTTGAATTCCAAAATGTACATTGACCAGTGAGAGTAGGCTTACTGTAGACAATGGGGAAGAGCTCTTCAGTAGATTTGTTTGCAAGGACATAAAGGAAAAAGTTTGCATTAGAATGAAGTCCTCAAGAATGGATCTTAACATGTGATGGAGTGCATTAAAATGTCTTAACAACAAATTTAAGACAATCAGGTGAGCTCACAATGTAGCTCTTTTATGTTTGCTCAAAACACAGCATACGTTAATATACAAGGATCAGTTCTCACAAACAGAAGGAATATGTTTAGGTGTTCTACCTTTTTTGAACTATTCAAAGGACTGGGAAACCTGTTGTTCTCTGCTAGTAAATCAAAGTCCACTTGCTGACCCATGAGCACCCTTTTGGTCCTGGAGTAGCAATTGTCATGACTGTTTCACAGTGACTCAGTTAGCCTCACTGTTACATGCATAGTATAACTAATGTATTGAATTTAATTATTCTGTGAGTACTGTAGTAGCTTCCTTATTGTCATGTTCTATTATATTATGAATTTTCAGTCAATGCTTCAAACTTTTGGATACTGAATATTAAAGTGACCATTGCAAATGCTGTGATTTTTGACATTTGAACTCCAGTCCATCTGAGTCTCTGGAAAAAAAAACCTAATTAGATATCAACATTTACAGCCACCCTGAGAATTCACACATGCCTTTGCTTGGGGATAGATTATCAATAAGTCACCCACAACTTTCTAGCCAGATGCTCCTTATGTTTGACCATGGACAAAAGACGACATGTGTAATGTAAATGTGAATGCATCCCCATCAACTATCCACTATATTCTGCTGATCTCTCATCTAAAATAAATTGGATAAATTTCTAAGTGTCAAATGATTGTATTGCATGAGTAATCGACATATAATCACTTTTTGGACACAAGGCTTTAAACTGATACAACTCACACGATGAGGACTATTTTGTCGTCTGCTTTTTTAAAGCAGTTTTCCCCCAGACAGAGTCCCAGCAGAAATCCATCAAACTCACTGCACGTCCTTTAAGCAGCCATGTTAATAAACAGGAGTACCTTGAAAGTAGGAGGGGATTCTTCCCAACCCTTTTCAACTTCATATTCAGCTGGGAGCAAAGCTCCTATAAATTTGATGAGAACAAGCCTCACAACTTACTGAAACTTCTCTGCTTTACAAGAGGTCCACTTCAAGTAAAACATCAACTTATTTAAGAATGTACAGTCCTGCTACAAAAGAAATGGCAACATTCGTGAATTGCAATTATGATTTTTCTTAATCTGCGTTTAGTCTTTGTGTGTGTGAGACAATGTATGAGAGTTAAGTACGTGATATGTTGCTCTCCAGCGAAAATGTGTGATAATAAATTATCTCCTTTGTTAATTTTCAAAAGAAGATTGTTGCTGTAGTTATTTACATTGGGACAATCACATTGAGGGTAGGAAAACACATGTTCCTATAAGATGTATTGATCATTAGCAGTAAGAAAATGTACAATTTCTGTCAATAACAATATGCACATCATCCTCTGCTAGTGTTATGATGCTTTCGTGATGTTAACAGAATATCTATGTAAAAATTGCAACATTGAAAATAGGCCATTTGGTCCAATTGATCTTTGTTGGTGATTTTATATTTCATACACTACAATAGGAACTATATTTCTCTATCCTGCTTTATATACTTTAATTTCCCTTTAATAAACCAACTAGATATTCTATTCTAAATGTTGACATGGTATTTTCTTTAACTAACTCCACAAGTGCGCCTTAGCAGTCTTGCAGGTCTCTGAGTGGAAAATGTTTCTCCTGTTATCACTATTTAATGTAAATGCATCTCCCCTGTGCCACCCTCTCGCTCAGAATAAACGTTTACTTCTATCTACACTAGTACATCTTTTCATGTTTTCGAACACTGTACCTCTCTTCAATGACGTCTTAATTTTCTCTGAAAAACTAGCATTGTTTTCATTAGAACATTGTTGAATTTCTTCTTACCATTATGAGTCTGTCAACCTTTGTCTCAATGTTCTTCTTGCATCATGGAGGACAACCCTGTGCACAATATTCCAACTTTGACCATACTTAGTATTTATATAGACTTCATCATTACTTTGCCACTTTTGTATTCTATATTTCTTTCTGTAAAGAATTGCATTCCATTTTTATGGCTACTTGAGGTAAATTGTAAGACAGTGCAATGAAAATAATTATCAGCACTTGATTTTCTGTCATGTAAGCATATTCTTGCCAACTTTGAAAGTTATTTTAAACTCAACGAAACACAAAAAGTACAGTATGCCTTGAGTCAAAAGACTATCAGAATTAACTTATTTGCTAGCCTCACAGTCAGGCACAAAGTTTTATTTTAGCTTTCTGATCTGGTACCAAATTTTAACTTTCAAAGATTTATGTGGAATACAGAAGTCTAAGTATTCATTTTGTTAGAAAATTTTGTTCAGTATTACTCCAGGTTCTTAACTCTCTTTGTCTTTATACTGTACGTTGCTTTGTATTTGTACATGCGATATTGACATAAGTGGCTGGGTCAACATTTGTTGCCTACGTTAAAGTGTCCTGGAACCGAGTAGCTTCCTCCGGCATTTCACAGGGCAGTTAAAAGCCAGCCACATGACTGTGGGACTAGAGTTAAATGTAGGCCCGGTGAGGTATGGACAGAAAATTTCCTTCGCTAAAGGACATTAGTGAACCAGATGGGTTTTTATGACAAGTGATAGATGGTCGCCATTAGGTTAGCCTTTTATTCCAGATTTTTATTGAGCTTGAATTCCATCTGCTCCAGTCAGATTTGAACCGGTGTCCCTAGAACATTAAACTAAAACAAAGATGAAGTCACTGGCCTTGAGAAGTTAACTCTGCATGCTCCCTACAGATGCTGCCAGACTTGCTGAGTTTGCCAACAATGTTTTTTTGTTCCCAGAACAGTAGCCTGGGCTTCTGAACTGATAGTGCTAATAATCTCTCCAAATTTCACCTTAATTTGTGTTCTGCCCTGGATTTAACAAAAGATGTCCATAGAAATTCTGCATTTAATAAAGTAGACCCGAAGTTCCATTCATGCCCCATGGATACATTCCTCTTTTACAGATCATTATGCAGTGGATGGACAACTCAAACTATCACTCTTTGGTGAAGTGGCACACTTTACATGCTCACCGTAAAAATAAAATAGAAAAATAAAATCCCTGTTGTTTGGATATTCTTTCAAGTATGGCAATAATTTTATCAGCTGTATCCTCCAGAAATACTACCTAGGTCTCTTGTCTCCATCCTTTCTTGTTCATCACTCTCCCAGAATAATAACTTAAAATTTTGTTCCTATAGCAGCATCATTCTTGCTGCTGAGAATTCTTTGCCTTAGATGGTGATAGTCATAATCTTCCAATGATCTTAAATTGCACAGATGACTTCAAGCATATCTAAAGCTGACTACACTCGCTACAAAAATAGCATCAATTAAATTTTTTTTCCTGGCTTCAGCGATAGCTATTTGAGCTTTGCCTTCTTCTGTTCTAAACCTCATCACTTTATTGATTCACAAACTAACACATGACAGAAGGAGGCCATTTGAACAACTGTATATTTCAAGGAGGTGCAATGCCCTAATGGTGTTATCACTAAATTATTAATCCAGAGACCAGGTAATGTCTGGGAACCCAGGTTCAAATCCCACCATGGCACATGGGCAAAGAAGCCTCCTGCTAGTTACTATGTACCTACCTCTCTCAGCTGATGAATCAATTCTCCTCATGTGGAACAATGCTTGGAGAAAGCAGTGAGGGTGGCAAAGGTGCAAAATGTACTCTGGCTGGAGATTTCAGTGTCCACAATGACTTGGCATCAGCACCATTGATCGAGCTAGTCAAGTCCTAAAGGACACCTCTGCTATACTGGATTAGCAGCAGGTAGTGAGACAACCAACTAGAGGGGAAAGCATATTTGACCAATCTGCAGATGCATCTAGCTATGACAGTATCAATGAGAGTGACCATTGTACAGACCTTGCCTTCACATATCTTGTATTGTGTGGCACTAGCACTAACTTAAATGGGCTAGGCTTCAAACAAATTGAGTAACTGAAGACTGAGCTTACATAAGGTGCTATGGGCCATCAATAGCACGTGGGGACACCATCACCTGCAAGTTCCCCCCGCAGCCACTCATTGTGCTGACTTAGAAATATATGGCCGGATCAAAATTCTGAAATTCTATTCCGTAGCAGCATTGTGGGTCTACTTCACAGTACATGGACTGCAGAGGTTCAAGAAGGCCACTCACCATCGACTTCTGAAGTGCAACCAGGCATGAACATAAATGCTGGCCAGCCAATGATGCCCACTCCCATGGGTGAATTTTAAAAAAATGAAGATCAGCACTTAGTCCCATTCCTGTAGATTTTTCCATTCTGACCAGGAATTTTTTTTTAAGCATTTATTCCATTCCCTTTAGGAACTTAATAATAGGCCTGTCTCCACTATCATTTTAGACAGCGCATATCAGATCATGAAAACTAACTGCTCAGAAATAGATCCCACACAGTCACAGCCAAGATGCTTTATTCACAAACTTATGGCAAATAGGCATTTTATTTTTGGGAATGGACAAGCCATTTTGAAACAAAATAGATTTGTGAGGTTAAGTTACTTTTTTTTTGCTTTTGCCAATACACATGGAACTGCCCAAGACTGGAAGTTAGATTGAATGTCTGGACAGGACATTAAACTGTAAATGACTTTTCAGAACATTTCATTGAGAAGATATTGCAATGCAAAAGATCTTTTGGATAAAATGGCTGCCAATGCTCAAATACCTGCAAAAGCTAGTTCACAGTGACCTTGCAGACTTTGTGGTTGTGGAATGGAATTCTGCAAAAGACTGTGAAAAGAAACACGTTTTCACAAGGAGATGTAAATAGATGAAAGTCAAACGCTATTCTATTTACACAAGGGCTTCACTTTTTAAAAAAATGTTCAATTATATGATCACTTATGAATTATCTTTGAAAGTGCACGTACAAACCACACCACTCCTTGTACACCCATGACTGTGTTGCCAAATTCCGAACAAACCCATCTACAAGTTTGTTGATGATTCCAGACAGTATGATGGATGGGTCAGGATACAGGAAGGGGCTAGAGGGGTTGGTGATGTGATGCAATGATAACAACCTCTCTCTCAATGCCAGCAAAATTAAAGAACTGATTAATGACTTCAGAACGAAAGGAGGAGCACACACCCCGCATCTACATCAACGAAGCTGAGGTTGAGAGGGTGGAGACAGTCAAGTTCCTAGCAGTGACAATAACCAACAATCTGTCCTGGACTTCCCACGTAGATGCGATGGTCAAGAAGGCACAACAATGCCTCCTTCCTCAGGCAGCTCAGGAAATTTAGTCTGTCCATAAGGGCTCTCACCAAGTTTGACAGATGCACCATAAAAAGCATACTATCCAGGTGCATAATGGCCTGGTATAGCAACTGAATTGGCAAGACTGTAAGAAACTATAGAAGGTTATGTGCACAGTCCAGACCATCACAGAAGCCAACCTCCCATCCATGGATGCCATTTACACACCTTGTTGCAGTGGAAAGACTGCCAACATCATCAAAGACCCAACCAACCTGGTAATGATCTCTTACAATCACTTCCATCAGGCAGAAAATACAGAAGCCTGAAGACACACATCAGCAGGTTCAAGACCAACTTCTTCCCTGCTGTTATTAGACTGATGAATGGACTCTCTAACTTCAAATAGTGCTGATTTTGTTAATGTGATCTTGCCTAGCACATGGTTTAACCTGTATGCCTTACTCTGTCCAAGATTTTTTTCACCCTATGATCTGTATGACCTTGCTCACTATGATCTGCCAGTACTGCTCGCAAACAAAGCTTTTCACTGTATTTAGGTACACGTGACAATAAATCAAATCAATCAAAATCACTCAGCATTAATTTGGCAAAAATCGAGTTATTCAAACAAGATTTTTCTTTCGCAAGTCTGTGCTGACTTTAATTTATCCATCCATATAACAAAATGCTAATGTACCAATTAATTTTGTCTGTAAAAGTATCGCATCATCAATGCCGGGTTAGTTGACCTGTAATCATGGCTACTAAGAGTCCCATCCGACCTCTTTACATGCAGCAGAGAGAGGCCCAGGCCAAGCCTGACACTCTTTACTGGACTGTCTGGTGTTGTACAAGGGGATGGACTTCAAGAGATCCCCTTTGCCCATTGGAAGATCCCTCCAAGCCATACTCCTTTTGTAATAGCAATATTCTGTGGCCCAGCTTTCAAACCACACCTTCCACCTGCCTCAGAACCTCTGCAGAGGTTGCTAGCCCAGTCCCTTCAGTCCAGCTTCCATAACCACCTCCTCTTTGCAGACCAACTATTCTCCCAGCAGTGGGACTGCTTGATGGCGCACAACTCTCTAAGCAAGGGCATCATGTCCATCACCCTGAGACAATGAATGCCCCACAGAGCGTAAAATGGCTGCAGGGGCAACATGCTTAATTGTTGGTGGGATCCTATTCGACATTAGGGAAGCATTCTGGGGAACATGGTGTCCCTTAGGTCTAGCTCCCTTACATTTAGGACCTTCCTGATTTGTGCATAAACTTCCATTTCTTCATTGTAACTAGGTTTATGGATTGTTGTCTCCCCAAGGATCGCAGCAGTTCTGAACAGCCCACGACTACCACCCCAGGGTGACTGGTGATGGTCAGTCATCGTGGCCATGCCAGAAATGCTGACACCTTGAGATCACATTTTTAAACATAAGTATTATTAAATCATTCAGATTTTCTGTAGATCAAATGAAATTAAGTGAGATGTTCAACCTCGAGAATAACAACCGACCATTCTTATAGAATTCAACAAACCTAAATAGAGAACAAAACAGACGTTGCTGGGAAAGCTTAGCAGGTCTGAAAACCTAAATATGGGATATTAGTTCTCACTAACTAGTGTTCTACTTCTCATTCTGTGCCTTTTAGGTATCCCAAGCCCTTCACAGCACACTTTCTACCTTGTAGTGATCAGGCTTTTGTGGTATCACCTCAAGCTGGTGAACTGCTTCCACTTGGCTCCACTGGGACTCTATTCACTGTTGGATTTACCCCACGTATGTACAGCAAAAAGTACAAGGCAAAACTGCTGATTCAGGTGAGTCCAGTAGGTATTTAATTTTAACTTTAATAAATTGCACAATGCCTCTCAGAACTGCTCATAAATAATTGAAATACTGAGCAGAGTTTTCAGTGGCTACAGGGACAGAAATCAAGTTGATGTTTTGAGTGACAGATCTTTTGCCTGTTGAAGCAACCAATTCAGAAATTCCGTTTGCCAGGTGGGTTTTTTTTCTGCAGGGTAGACTGGAGTTGAGCATTGGGAACATGAGCTGAATCCATGGGGATTGCTGGAAAATTGAACTTTCCTCAGGGCAATCTGCAAGTTTATGAAAGTATCCCTCAGAGTGAAAGATTTTGGAGGGTTCCAGCTCAGTTTAGTTTAATAGTTAATCAGGAACAGTTAGAGAATTGAAAACCTTATTTTAACTCTGAGTAACTGTCAAATGGAATCTCCAACTCAACAGTGATCACTGTAACCACACCACCTCAACTGCTGACACTCCCCAATCCAACACCTCCACCCTTGACCTGATCTCCTCCTCAACCCATCCTCAATCTGACATCAATAACCCTCCAATTTGACTCCACTGGACATGACATCCCCCCCCCCCCCAACATAATATACCCCATCAATTCTGTGACCTTCCACAACCCAACACCACTCCCTTCCTCATTGACACCTACATCCATGGTCTGATTTACCTAACACCCATTCAACCCCACCAACAGCCAACATCTTCCCACTACCCCCCTTCCGGTTACAAAAACCCTCATGACCCAACACCCAGCACCTTCCCTATTCTGAAATCCCCCAGCCTGAACCCTCCTCCTCTAACCTGACATATTAGCTTCATTCCAACCCTATCGAACCAACACCCTCCCTCTATCCTGCTGCCTGACCTGACAAGCTCCTTCCACCCTACTCCAGAGCCCAAGCCCTCAATCTACCCTCAGCACTCATCCATCACCTGACATTCTAGCCCCTAACCTACCTTCCATTCGCCCCTCCCCCCACCTTCACCTGGGACCTGACCTACATGTTCAAAGTGGCTGCTGGACATTTAAACGACAAAATATGGCACACTTATTGCTGAGAAAGGATTGTGGTGTCCACAATGATTCTGTCTGCTGCCAGTCGTGGGCCTTCCTAGATTGGTCTCTGCTGTTTCATCACAAGAAACTATCAGGAACTGTGGGGGAGTAAGTGAACAAAATATGAGTGTGTATTTCTTTCTGGCTGATCTGCCTCAGAAAAAGGTTTCTGATCATAAAATCTGGGCCAAACATTTTGTTTTTAGTCTTTTCAGTTACTGCCAAATGTGCTACGGTTTCTAGCTCCTTGTTTATTGTTTAGCTTTCAGCATCAGCAGTGTTTTGAATTTGTGACAGCAATATCTGATCATTTGGTTTAAAAAGCACATTTTTTTTTTATACAAGCATATTTTGTTTTAAAAATGAATCCTATACCTATTGGCTATTGAATATGAGCATTAATAACTGGAACAACCATCACCCCAAGTTAAGGTTAACTCTAACCTTCTCTCAGCAAAAGCCTTGAGTCTTACTCCCAGAAGAGTACCATGTTACTTTGCAATTTCTTCAAGTGAAATTGCAAATATAATGCCGCAAGTGTGGGAAGTGGATGCATTTCGAACTGCAGACTTCCATCTGCTAAGAAGCTATTTGCATTTGAATTAATTCGTTTAATTTAGGACATTTACAATCATCAGACAAATTAAAAGTACTTCATCCAGTATTCTAAATTTGGATCCAAACCTATATTCCAAAGCTTAAAACTAAATGTTAGCTTCCTACAATACCTAGCCCTATCTTTTATGAAGATAATATGATTTGATTAATATGTGCACTAACATAATATAAAATTGCACTGTGCCTGTAAGGCTGTCTTTGGGACATAAATATGCATTAGAGTTCAGAGAATCTTAACAAAAATGTGTTTTGTGGGATTTCTGACCTGAATATAGGGTGCCTTAAGCCACACACTTCATAGTAATGTGTCAGAAAACGTTCCTGCATTACATCGTCCACTCCTTAGGTGACAGAAACACAAACACACAAAATCAAACTCTAGGGCAGTGGTAACTAATAGTGACAGATACCTGCAGCCCTGCAGTTAAGTCCAAAATAACTGGCCTGGTGTATTGATTTTTAATTGTTTCCTTACATTAATGTTTTCATTGAGGGGAGTGAAGTGATTTTGTTTTTCCAAATTTAATTTCAGCTCGAGCTTGTTAATCTATGAGGACAGACCGATGTAGCCATCAAAACTATTGATTAAGCTACAGAAATGTGTTTGAGTTTTTATCCTCCCCTGTGCATTAAGTATATGGCTGCCTTACTGTGCAGGATTCTGTTTACTATTTTGATCAAGAATTAGCTAGGCTGAATGCTGAACAGGTTCAGTGTTCTCTTTTTCCCAGAAGTGGGGGTGACTAATGAAATATGGCATAAAATCAGATTTTCCACTTACTTGGAGCCATTTATAGAAGCTTCAATTTGCATAGATGGGAGTATCAGAGACACATTTGGTCCCAAAATTCTCATTTAATGATGTTATTATCAGCGATTCTGGAGGGGTGCTCTGCAAAGCTCAATCTATTCATATTTCCTTGGCAAATATATCCTTTGACGGCTTTTGGTGTGAATCTCATGTCAAACAGTTATGTTGTTCTGCGTAGCTTTTCAAAACTTAGGCTTTCCTCAGGATTTCGACCGCAGCAGCCAAGCAGGATAAAAGCTACCATCTTTGTTGTGCCTCAGTCTCCACATTAAAGGCTTTGAAGGTATGCCTGTGAGAAATGCTAATGTTTGAGATACCCTGACTGCAACTGGGAGTGAAGGTGTCATGGTTTCTCTATTCTGCAGGAAGCCAAAAGAAATTCAAAGGCTATCTGATTTGAATTCCAAACTACTCAGTCTCCTGGGTATAAGGTTCCTCACTTCTGTTGTCTCATTTGATGGTGAAACTGGTTGTGCTTTAATGTTAACTATAACTTGTGGCAGTGAAAGCAGGATATATGAGATTTCAGTACCAATAACCTATCGAGCTATTCCCTATGACATGCTTGGCCATGCTTGCGAATGAACTATGATCACAATTACACCTACTCATTGCTAGAGGAAGTTGTCACAAGCCATCCCTGTCATGGACAACCTTGTTCTCAAAGGAGTCAATTGTCTGTTTTGTGATCAGAGCTAAATAATGTGTTGTTGTCGGAACACTTATGTATCATTATTGCATAGGATTACCCCAATCACTGTTGTTAATTGAATGGAAGTCTTTGCTTATGTTGAGGCTTCACCACTATGATCAAGGTAATCTAGGACGTGTTATACCTTAGAAAACCTGAGAAAAACTATGTCCAGTTGCCATTGAAAAAGTGACAAAGTTATTTAGTCTGCCAAAAAAAATTGCCAATTTCCTTCTTTATTTTTGTATAAGGTATAGATTAACTCATGTTATTGATGTCCCTTTTGGGAAATCTAGAAAAAAGTAAAATAAAGAGTTCAGAGTTTTATTACCATTTTATTGCAAAAGGTAATGCTTTGTTGTCCCTGGAGATTGCAGATGTAGGTCATCTTTCAGCAGGTGACATAATTCTTGCTCCTTGCTGAAGATTAGTCTCCATATAAAATGTTCTGATTTTCAGAACTGTATACTATATTCAGATGTAAGACTAGGTACAGTTTTCACTTCAAACAACTGACTTTCATCTGTGTGTATTCCAAAAATATAGCTAGGGGATGAGAAAGCAGAAACTATGTGAAATTGTGGTGATGACTATTTACATGGCCTTGAAGTTGCATGCTGTTCTTGTTGGTTTGGTGATAAGTTAGAGGATCTCATTTTTGGCAAATTGGTAAAGATGCTAATTTTGCCCATGTTCTACTCCAAAACTGATGTGCTTGAAGCAACTTGGACTTTTCTTGTAATTCATCTGATAAGTAGTCCATGCAGTTAATTTGATTAATTTGAAACCACAACATTTTCATAAAAATTCCTTCGTGGGATGTGGGTGTTGCAGTCTGGGCCAACATTTATTGCCCAGCCCTAGTTGTCTGGATAAGGTGCTGGTGAATTGAACTGCTACAGTCCATTAGATGTAGGTAGACCCAGAGGCAGTTATGAAGGGGGTTACAAGATATTCACCCAGTGACACTGAAAGTAGGTCCTACTGAAGATTGTGAGTGGCTTACAGTGAAGCCTTCATATAGCGGTATTTTCATGAATCTGCTGCCATTGTCATGGAAACATATAGCATGGAAACAGGTCCAATTTGTCCACGCTGACCAGGTATCCCAAACTTAACTAGTTCCATTTGCCAGTGTTGGTCCATATCCCTCTAAACCTTTCCTATTCATGTACCTGTCCAAATATCTTTTAAATGTTATAATTGTACCTGCCTCTACCACTTCCTCTGGCACCAGTCTCTGTGTGAAAAAGTCCCCTCTGAGCTTAAACCTATGTTTTCTAGTTCTGGACTCTTCTACTCTTGGAAAAAGACATTGGCTATTTACATTATCTATGCCCCTCATGATTTTATAAACTTCTATAAGATCACACCTCAACCTCCGACACTCCAGGGGAAAAAAGTCCCAGCCCATCCACCATCTTCTTATAACTCAAGCCCTCCAGTCCCAACACATCCTTGTAAATTTTTTCTCCACCCTTTCAAGTTTGACCACATCCTTCCTTTGGCAGGATGACCAGAATTGTATGCAGTAATCCAAAGGTGGCCTCACCGATGTCTTGTACAGCTGCAACCTCTCAACTTCTCAACCTCTCCGTTCCACTGAGGTGTAGTGACCCTCAGGTTAAACCACTATCAGTCATGTTTTACTAATGAGATAACAGCCCTGTGGTCCTTTGGGACTATGGTGACATGATGTCCCAACTCTTTTCTCAATGGTCTGACCAATTAAGGTAACTGTGCCAAATGCCTTCTTCACCCCCCTGTCTATGCGATGCTACTTTCAAGGAATGATGAACTTGTACCCCTAGGTCCCTCTGTTCAACAACATTCCCCAGACCATTAACTTTCAGTCAATTTCTGCAGCGCACCTGGTAGATGGTACACACTGTTGCAGGTCAGTTAGCTCCATTGGCTAGATTGTGATACAAAGTAATGCGAACAGTGTGGATTCAATTCCCGCACTGGCTGAGGTTACCACAAAAGATTTGCCTTCTCCACCTCTCCGTTCCACTGAGGTGTAGTGACCCTCAGGTTAAACCACTATCAGTCATGTTTTACTAATGAGAGAACAGCCCTGTGGTCCTTTAGGACTATGGTGACTTTACCTTATCTTTTACTGTGCGTAAGGTAGTAAAGGTAGTGAATGTTTGTGGATTTTGGTGCTGATAAAGTAGGCTTAATACTGTCTTGGATAGTATTAAGTTTCTTGAGTGTTGCTGGAGCTGCACTCATCCTGGAGAGCGGAGAGTATTTCAAAATACATCTGACTTGTGCCATCTAGATCGTGCGCAGAGTTGAGTTACTCACTGCGAGATTCCTAGCCTCTGATCTGCTTTTGTAGACACAATATTTATATAATGTCTTTTGTTTTTAATCAATGGTAAACCTGGACATTGTTGTTGAAGGATTCAGTGATTGTCAAGGGCTGATGCTTAGATTCTACCTTAGTGAAGGCGTTCATTATCTGGAATTGTGTGCTGTGAATGATATTTGCCACTTTCCAACTCAAGGCTGGATATTATCCAGGTCTTTCTGAATTTTCTGAGAAGTTTCCCATTCCCCTTTGCCCTTGAGAAGGTGGTAGTGAGCTGCCTTCTTGAACTGTTGCATCTACATGCTGTAGGTTTACCCACAATGATGAGTGGCTTGAAGGGGAACTTGCTGGCAGTGGTGTTCCCATGTATCTGCTGCAGTTGTCCTTCTAGGTGGAAGTGATTGTAGGTTTGGAAGGAGCTGACTAAGGTCCTTTAGTGATTTTCTGCAGTGCATTTGTGGATAGTATACATCACTCCTACTAAGCATCAATAAGGGGCAAAGTACTGACTTGGATTGAAAATTGGTTGGCTGACAGGAAACAAAGAGTAGTGATAAACAGCTCCCTTTCGGAATGGCAGGCAACCAGTGGGGTACCTCAGGGATCAGTACTGGGACCGCAGCTTTTTACAATGTATATTAATGATATAGAAGATGGTATTAATAGTAACATTAGCAAATTTGCTGATGATACAAAGCTGGGTGGTAGGGTGAAATGTGAGGAGGATGTTAGGAGATTACAGGGTGACCTGGACAGGTAAGGTGAGTGGACAGATGCATGGCAGATGCAGTTTAATGTGGATAAATGTATGGTTATCCACTTTGGTGGCAAGAACAGGAAGGCAGATTACTACCTAAATGGAGTCAGGTTAGATGAAGGGGCAGTACAAAGAGATCTGGGTGTTCTTGTACACCAGTCAATGAAGGTAAGCATGCAGGTACAGTAGGTAGTGAAGAAGGCTAATAGCATGCTGGCCTTCATAACAAGAGGGATTGAGTATAGAAGCAAAGAGGGTCTTCTGCAGCTGTACAGTGCCCTGGTGAGACCACACCTGGAACACTGTGTACAGTTCTGGTCTCCAAATTTGAGGAAAGACATTCTGGCTATTGAGGGAGTGCAGCGTAGGTTCACGAGGTCAATTCCTGGAATGGTGGAACTATCTTATGTTGAAAGATTGGAGCAACTGGGCTTGTATACCCTTGAGTTTAGAAGACTGAGGGGGATCCGATTGATATGTATAAGATTATTAAAGGATTGGACACTCTGGAGGCAGGAAACACGTTTCCACTGATGGGTGAGTCCTGAACCAGAGGACACAGCTTAAAAATAAGGGGTAGGCCATTTAGGACAGAGATGAGGAGAAACTTCTTCACCCAGAGAATGGTGGGTGTGTGGAATGCTCTGCCCCAGAGGGCAGTGGAGGCCCAGTCTCTGGATTCGTTTAAGAAAGAGTTGGATAGAGCTCTCAAGGATAGTGGAATCAAGGGTTAGGGAGATAAGGCAGGAACAGGATGCTGATTGAGGATGATCAGCAATGATCATAATGAATGGTGGTGCAGGCTCGAAGGGCAGAATGGCCTACTCCTGCCCCTATTGTCTATTGTCTAATAATAGAGGGAGTGGATCCTTATGAATGTGGTGCCAATCAAACAGGCCACTTTGTTGTGGATGGTGTCAAGTTTCTTGAGTGTTGTTAGAGCTGCGCTCATCCAGACAAGTAGGGAGTGCACTATTACATTCCTGACTATCGCCTTATAGATAATGGATAGGCTTTGGGGAGTCTTTTCACAGAATTCCGAGTCTCTTTTAGTCACTATGTTTATGTGGCAAATTCAGTTGAGTTTCTGGTCAATGGTAATCCCCAGGATGTTGATAGTGGGCGATTTAGTGATGGAAACACCATTGAATGTCAAGGGGCAGTGGTTAGATCATAACTAAGTGGAGATGGCTATTGCCTCGGATTTGTCTGGCACAAATGATATTTGCCACTTGTCAGCCCAAGCCTAGATATTGTCAAGATCCGATTGCATTCGAGCATGGACTGCTTCAAAGTTTGGGAGAAGATTTGTAGCTCGGGTGCTCGTTGTTGTGGTTCTGGGACAACCGGAAGCAGCAGAGACAGGCCACTATAAATGCCGGAGGAAACAGCACAGAAGCGCTTCACAGGAGGCTCCCAAGCACTGAGGATGTCACCTAGACAGGGGACGAAACGTTTGCAAGACAAATTCCCAGCTCGGTGAACAGAACCACAACAATGGACTGCTTCAGTCCAAAATAATGATGAACATTGCACAATCATCAGTGAACATCCTCATTTCTGACCTTATCATGAAGTAAATAAAATAATTAAACCTCGGACGCTATCTTGACAAACTACCATTGTGTCATGGAGCTGAAATGACTAACCTCCAACAAACCACATTCCTTTGAGCGAGCTATGTCTCAACTGTATGATCAATGTTAAATCTGGATATCGATATTGAAGGATTCAGTGATGGTAATACCATTGAATGTCAAGGTCTGATGCTTAGATTCTCTCTTGTTGAAGATGGTCATTTCCTGGTATTTGTGTGATGTGAATAATATTTGCCACTTTTCAACCCAAACCTGGATATAGCAGAGCATTTTGTTTTCCAATTCCCATTGATTGTAGTTTTGCAAGGGCTCTTTGATGCCACACTCAGCTGAATGTGGCTGTGATGCCAGTGAGTTACACTCTCACTCTCACCTCACCTCACTCTCACCTCACCTCACCTCACTCTCACCTCATCTTACCTCACCTCACCTCACATCACTCTCACCTCACTCTCACCTCACCACAGCTCATTCTCACCTCACCTCACCTCACCTCACCTCACCTCACCTCACTCTCACCTCACCTCACCTCACTCTCACCTCACCACACTCTCACCTCACCTCACTTTCACTCTCACCTCACCTCACCTCAATCTCACCTCACCTCACCCTCACTCTCACTCTCACTCTCACCTCACTCTCACTTCACCTCATTCTCACTCTCACTCTCACCTCACCTCACTCTCACCTCACCCTCACCTCACTCTCACCTCATCTTACCTCACCTCACCTCACATCACTCTCACCTCACTCTCACCTCACCACAGCTCATTCTCACCTCACCTCACCTCACCTCACCTCACTCTCACCTCACCACACTCTCACCTCACCTCACTTTCACTCTCACCTCAATCTCACCTCACCTCACCCTCACTCTCACTCTCACTCTCACCTCACTCTCACTTCACCTCATTCTCACTCTCACTCTCACCTCACTCTCACTTCACCTCATTCTCACTCTCACCTCACATCACTCTCACCTCACCACAGCTCATTCTCACCTCACCTCACCTCACCTCACTCTCACCTCACCACACTCTCACCTCACCTCACTTTCACTCTCACCTCACCTCACCTCACCTCACCTCACCTCACCTCAATCTCACCTCACCTCACCCTCACTCTCACTCTCACTCACTCTCACTTCACCTCATTCTCACTCTCACCTCACTCTAACTTCACCTCACTCTCACCTCACCTCACTCTCACCTCACCTCACCCTCACTCTCACTGTCACCTCACTCTCACTCTCACTCTCACTCTAACCTCACTCTCACTTCACCTCACTCTCACTCTCACCTCAACTCACATCACTCTCACCTCACATCACTTTCACCTCACCTCACTCTCAGCTCACCTCACCTCACTCTCACCTCACCTCACATCACTCTCACCTCACCTCACTCTCACCTCACTCTCACTCTCACCTCACCTCACATCACTCACCCTCACCCTCACCCTCACCTCACTCTCACCTCGCCTCACTCTCACCTCACCTCACTCTCACTCTCACTCTCACCTCACCTCACATCACTCACCCTCACCCTCACCTCACTCTCACCTCGCCTCACTCTCACCTCACTCTCACTCTCACTTCACATCACTCACCCTCACCCTCACCCTCACCTCACTCTCACCTCGCCTCACTCTCACCTCACCTCACCTCACACTCACCTCACCCCCACCTCACTCTGACCTCACCTCACCTCACATCACTCTCACCTCACCTCACCCTCACCCTCACCTCACTCTCACCTCACTCTGACCTCACCTCACTCTCACCTCACCCCACCTCATCTCACCCTCACCTCACCCCCACCTCACTCTCACCTCACTCTGACCTCACCTCACCTCACTCTCACCTCACCTCACCCTCATCTCACTCTCACCTCACCTCACTCTCACCTCACGTCACCTCACTTTCACCTCACTCTCACCTCACTCTCACCTCACCTCACTCTCACCTCACTCACAGCTCACCTCACTCTCACCTCATCTCACTCTCACCTCACTCTCACCTCACTCTCATCTCACCTCACCCTCACCTCACTCTCACTCTCACCTCATTCTCACCTCACCTCACTTTCACCTCACTTTCACCTCACCTCACTCTCACCTCACCCTCACCTCACCTCACCCTCACCTCACCTGACCTCACTCTTACCTCACTCTCACCTCACCTCACTCTCACTTTACCTCACCCTCACCTCACTCTCCCCTCACCCTCACCCTCACCCTCACCTCACTCTCACCTCACTCTCACCTCACTCACAGCTCACCTCACTCTCACCTCACCTCACTCTCACCTCACCCTCACCTCACTCTCACCTCACCTCACTCTCACCTCACTCTCACCTCACTCTCACCTCACCTCCCTCTCACCTCACCTCACCCTCACCTCACTCTCACCTCACTCTCACCTCACCTCACTCTCACCTCACTCTCACCTCACCTCCCTCTCACCTCACCTCACCCTCACCTCACTTTCACCTCACCCTCACCTCACCCTCACCTCACTCTCACCTCACTCTCACCTCACCTCCCTCTCACTCTCACCTCACCTCCCTCTCACCTCACCTCACCCTCACCTCACTTTCACCTCACCCTCACCTCACTCTCACCTCACTCTCACCTCACTCTCACCTCACCTCCCTCTCACCTCACCTCACCCTCACCTCACCCTCACCTCACTTTCACCTCACTCTCACCTCACTCTCACCTCACCCTCACCTCACCCTCACCTCACCTCACTCTCACCTTACCTCACCCTCACCTCACTCTCACCTCAGCCTCACCTCACTCTCACCTCACTCTCACCTCACTCTCACTTCACTCTCACCTCACCCTCACCTCACTCTCACCTCACTCTACCCTCACTTCACTCTCACTTCACTCTCACCTCTCTCTCACCTCACTCTCACTTCACTCTCACCCTCACCTCACCTCACTCTCACCTCACTCTACCCTCACTTCACTCTCACTTCACTCTCACCTCTCTCTCACCTCACTCTCACCTCACTCTCACTCTCACCTCACCTCACTCTCACCTCACTCTCACCTCACCTCCCTCTCACCTCACCTCACCCTCACCTCACCCTCACCTCACCTCACTCTCACCTTACCTCACCCTCACCTCACTCTCACCTCACCCTCACCTCACTCTCACCTCACCTCACTCTCACCTCACCTCACTCTCACCTCACTCTCACCTCACTTTCACCTCACTCTCACCTCACCTCACCTCACTTTCACCTCACTTTCACCTCACTTTCACCTCACTCTCACCTTACCTCACCCTCACCTCACTCTCACCTCACTCTACCCTCACTTCACTCTCACTTCACTCTCACCTCACTCTCACCTTACCTCACCCTCACCTCACCCTCACCTCACTCTCACCTCACTCTCACCTCACCCTCACCTCACTCTCACCTCACCCTCACCTCACTCTCACTCTCACCTCACCCTCACCTCACTCTCACTCTCACCTCACTCTACCCTCACTTCACTCTCACTTCACTCTCACCTCACTCTCACCTTACCTCACCCTCACCTCACCCTCACCTCACTCTCACCTCACCCTTACCTCACCCTCACCTCACCCTCACCTCACTCTCACCTCACCCTCACCTCACCCTCACTCTCACTCTCACCTCACTCTCACCTCACTCTACCCTCATTTCACTCTCACTTCACTCTCACCTCACTCTCACCTCACTCTCACTTCACTCTCACCCTCACCTCACTCTCACTCTCACCTCACCTCACTCTCACCTCACTCTCACCTCACCTCCCTCTCACCTCACCTCACCCTCACCTCACTTTCACCTCACTTTCACCTCACTCTCACCTCACCTCACCCTCACCTCACTCTCACCTTACCTCACTTTCACCTCACTCTCACCTCACCCTCACCTCACTCTCACCTCACTCTCACCTCACCCTCACCTCACCCTCACCTCACTTTCACCTCACTTTCACCTCACTCTCACCTCACCTCACCCTCACCTCACTCTCACCTTACCTCACTCTCACCTCACCCTCACCTCACTCTCACCTCACCTCACTCTCACCTCACTCTCACCTCACCCTCACCTCACTCTCACCTCACTCTCACCTCACTCTCACCTCACTCTACCCTCACTTCACTCTCACTTCACTCTCACCTCACTCTCACCTCACTCTACCCTCACCTCACTCTCACTTCACTCTCACCTCACTCTCACTTCACTCTCACCCTCACCTCACTCTCACTGTCACCTCACCTCACTCTCACCTCACTCTTACCTCACTCTCACCCTTACCTCTGGAATTCAGCACTTTTGTTGTTTAAACTAAGATTATGAGAAAGTCAGGAGCTGAATGGCTCTGATGGAACCTAAACTGAGTTTCAGTGTGCAGGATATTATTTAACCAGTGCTTCTTAATAGCAGTGTTGATGATTTATTCCATCACATTGCAGATGATTGAGTGTAAACTGATAGCTGATGTGGATTCCTCTTGCGTTTTGAGTACAGGACCTACCTGGGCACTTCTCCACATTGTCAGGTAGATGCCAGTGTTGTAGCTGCACTGGAACAACTTGCCTGGTGGTGGAGTAAGTTCTGGAGAACAATTCTTCACAGTACTATTGTCAGAATATTGTCAGTCCAAGGCCTTTGCAGTATCCAAAGCCTCCAGCAGTTTATTGACATTATCCATTCAGCACATCTGGCTGAAGATTTTTGCAAACACTTCAGCATAATCTTTTGCACTGATGTGATCAGCTTTCCCTTAATTGAGGATTGGGATATTTGTAGAGCCTTCTCTTCCAGTGAGTTGTGTAATTATCCACCACCATTCCACAATTGGATTTGGTGGGTGAGCAGAGCTTGGACCTGATCCAGTGGTTGTGGAATCACTTAATTCTCTTAACACTTGCTTTAGGTCCAGAGTCACATGGAGGCCAGACCAGGTAAGGACAACAGATTTCCTTCCTTAAAGAACAGTAGTGAAGCAGAATGGTTTTTAATCGGTAGTTGGCAACAGCTTCATGATCATTATAGAGTTGCACTTCATTTTTTGGGAATTCAAATTGCACCATCTCCCCAGCGCAACGCCTGAGGCTCCTGATTATTAATACTGTAACAATATCTCTACATTATTAACTTCCCCTAAAAGGCAAATAGAAATGAGAGTCTGCATTAATTGCTGATCCAGCCATATCCCCTGAAGGAATAAAAGATAGCTTATTCCAGTGCACCCATTTCCAATTTCAAAGAGGTGCCATTTGATGCAAGTATCCTGCTTGCTGCAGTTGTTTTATTATTAAGTGTATGTGGTGGGTTTTTATTGCTGTAATTAACATTCTTGGGAGACATTAATGAGATGTCATTAATTCTGAATATACTTTCTTTTAAATTTAACATGGCCAGCAAGGGTTCTAGACTCTGGAAAGATTCAGCCACTGTTCAGATTGGCTTTTAAAATTATGACTGCTGCATCTGAATTAAAGCATACGGTTGGAATCTGAGTTTCTTTTCGCAAATGTTTGGTCAACAGCAATTGTGCACAGTGGCTCAGTGGTTAGCACGGCTGCCTCACAGCACCAGGGACCCAGGTTTGATTCTAGCCTCGGGTGACTGTCAGCGTGGAGCTTGCACCCATGTGTCTGAGTGGGTTTCCTCCGGGTGCTCCAGTTTCCTCCCACAGTCCAAAGATGTGTGAGTCAGGTGAATTAGCCATGCTAAATTGCCCAAAGTGATAGGTGCATTAGTAGGAAGTAGATGAATGGGTCTGGATGGGTTACTGTTTGGAGGGTTGATATGGACTTGTTGGGCCGAAGGGCCTATTTCGCACTGTAGGGAATCTAATCTAATTGTGTTGACAGAGTCTTACAGCATGGAAACAGACCATTTGGTCCAACCAGTCAATACAGCATTTTCAAAATTTTTGAAGCTTGGAAACTGACAATTCTGGGTTGGAAAGAAGTTGCACATTTTGATAGCATATCAAAATAAGGAGATCTTCACTATTAGCCACAGTAATGACTTGCACAACAAGGTGTTGTATAGGACAAAGACAGTTTGCAAAACACAGCAGCCATACTCATGGGTTTACAAACTCTTGAAAGAACAGTGATTCTACCAACTGACCTTGCTATGTTAGGTAGTGGCAAACATCTTAACTATACCAGAAGAAGACCTGCTACCAGCTGGAGTTAAGCTGACACACGTTATTGGTGGCTGTGAAGGACACTATCTTCCTCATTTCCTCCAGGATACAGAGGGAAATATGCTACAGGTCTGGTAATCCGTGGCTCATAAATGTATTCTTTACATTTTGTGCTCTTTTTGACGATGAATGTAGAAACAGACCTGTGCCATAGATTAGCTTACGATGATGATGAAACGTGTGGATCATGTTACAAAACAAGGATGGATAGAATAATGTAATACCATAAATAAGGAGGCAATCAAATATATGGAAGTAAAAGCTTGGAGCTGTGGCAAGTTAGTAAAGTGGGGAGAAAGGGTTTAAATCACAGTTTGTGGTGAATTTTCAAACAAATTCATTTTTCTGATCTGGTTAGGTCATTACAATAAATAACTTCCTATCCTCTGTCTATGATTGCTGCTGCTTACCTGGTTAGTTGTTTATGCCTTCTGCCTTCTTGTTCCTTAAAATGCTGGAGAAAAATATGTCTCTCCTCTGACTGTATCCTGCAGTAATTCTGGAGATACATTATTCATTCTGAGCCATTCCTTCATTGTACATGAGCATTTAAGAGTTGCCACAAGATGTGACTTCTCCATCCCTAATTGGGACTCAGCCAACCCCAGGTTGGTGGCCAACCCAAACACACACCTGCAGCTTGCCCATTGTATGCTAATTGCACTAAACCTTGGAAAAGGACCCATTTCAGCATTCATGAACTCACACTCACTTGCTGCCAATCTTAACACTGGAGAGAAATTTGACCATGTTATTTTCAAAAATCCTTCAAAGCCTGGATTCAAATTTATGAACACTTTATGAGACTTATTATTCCCTTATGTGAATAAGGTTAAAAGAATTGGAGTGTGAAAATTGGAGTAAGAAATTCTAGAAAATCTTCCATATTATACCCCACGCAAGGAACAAAAAGCATTGCAAGCAATATGGCCCGTGCACGAATCTGTTTTGAATTGTATTAACATTCTAAATGCACAAATCTAATTGAATATTATGCTCTGTTAGAAACAACAATCTAGTAAACATCAGAGGAGCATTATGTAGCAGAATTTGATACCAAATCACACAAGGTCTTATTGGGACACATGGCCAAAATTCTTGTCAAACGTGTAGTTTCGATAAAGCCTCTAAAAGGTGAAAAGAGAAGTAATGAAAGTGGAGTGGTTTAGGGAGTTAAAAGCAAGACCACCAATGGTTTTGAAGCAATTAAAAATGAGGATGATTAATTGTCAGAATTGAATAAGCTTAGATATCATGGTGGGTTGTGAGGCTGAAGAGATGATAGAAATAGTGAGGAAAAAGGAAATGGTAGGATTCAAAAGCAAGGATAAGATTTTTAAAATCCTGGTATTGTGCAACCTGGATTTAATTTAGGTTAGCAAGCACAGGACTGATGGTGATTAGAACTTTTGCAAGTAAAGTCACAGTTTTGGATGACCTGAAGAGTAGGATGTGAAAGGCCAGCCAGGAATATGTTGGACAAGTCAAATCTCAAGATAAGAATGACATGGATAAGGGTTCCTGCAACAGATGTGATGTAGCAAAGGCAGTATCAGGCAGTATTATGGAAATTAAAATAGGCCTCTTAAGATCGCATGATACATGGTCAGAAGCTAATTTCTGAATCAATTATGACACCCAAGTTGTGTACAGACTGTTCCAGCATCAGAAAGTTGCCAGGGAGAAGGACAGAGTCAATAGCAGAGAAATGCATATTGTAGAATGGACCAAACATAATGGCTTCGATCTTCCTGCTATTTAATGTTTTCAATGTAAATATGTTAGATCATATTGAGCAAATGTTGAAGTGAAATTACACATTAAGAATGCTTGTTGTATTGCCACTTTGCATAATGCAGAGTTATAATAGAATGCTACTGAATCAGAGTTTTATTGAAATTAAAATGTGGCATTATAGATTTTCAGGAAGCAGAAAATGCAACTGGTCACATACAGCATTAGACTGTGGAACTCGGAATGAAATCTTTCACTAGTAAGTTCTTGTGACCTCTTAAGTTTAAGTGCAATTTAATATAGATTTGTTGAGCAGGTTGCATATTCTGTCTCGGTTGAAACCAAATTGGATTCTACACAGCAATTAAATGTCAGTATGTTGTTAACGTTCAAAAAGCAATTGGATCTCGGAGCAATCAGGCCTTTACGGCAATGCTATTTTCTGTATTGGTTTGAGAGGAACAGTTGTTACTTAGCTGTGTTTGTTTCTGAAGGTTGCTAAGGCAATTCAAAACATTGCTGAAAAAAGGTTTGCTATGCTGTTTTTTCAGTTGCTGCATTGTGCAAATAAAGTTAATCTGTAATTCTTTATACATTGGTTAAGTTTGAATGTAGCATTCGTATTCCAGATTCAAATGAGACATTCTAAGAGAAACAAGGACAGTTTTGTCATAGGAACAGTCTTAAACTGGAAAATTGGTTATTTGGACTGCTTAAACTTTTAGTTTGTCCTTTAGTTTAAAACAAAATATAAATATGAAAGAGGTGCTGGGCACTGAACATATCTATTTTGAATAGGACCTTGTTTTCTAGTGTTAATTATAAAAAATGGAACCTTGTTGCCTAATAAGGTTGCCTTAATAAGCAGCATTGCCTCACGGTTGCTATTCATCAATCTCCTGAGCTTGATAAAAAGACAAAAGTTTAGAAAGTAAAAGCCTTGTATCCAAAAGATCTCAATTTGGGCAGCTTTACAAGACGTTACGCAATGTTCTTTTCTGAGAGGTGAAAGCTAGCATGATTTCCACCCCTTCAATCTTTTCGCATCTTAAGATTACAAAACTTTCCAAACAGTGTCGCGTTTTACTCCATGCCATTGATACTATGGTTATACTGTTTGACAGATCTTAGGCTGCTATGACTATGGTAGCGTTTCACATTGCCGGTATTGGCATTTCTTCATTTTGTAGAATATATTCCAGCTGGCCGGTACGTGGCAACCTTTTACATTTCACAATAAATTCTGAAGTGAAATTCTAGTGCTTGATGTCATTTTCTGGTCACTGAATATGAATGATTTCGAGATATTTGATATCAGAGTAGATTGTTATTAACAAGGTAGCTGGCCTGAACAGGCAGAGCTGAGTTGTTCAGCTTGCTTCTACAAGTAAACAGTGCTGCTCGCTTCAGGGTCAAGTTACATTTTGTGAGGAATTGCTGACCGTGGAGGTTACAGGGAAGGCATTCTATTTAGATTAATTTTGGCACCTCTGAAAGCAGCAATATCATTCAGTTCATTTTATAGGCTTGGAATGTAAAATAAAAGCATCAATAATCAGGCAACTTCTTTTTAAGTGTTTAACAGGACGTTTACGTTTATTCCAAGCGTAATATCTCATTGGAGTAACATGCTGGAAATCAAGCCCAACTATTCTCAGAGTCTGAACAAAAGATAACATTTTTTAAAATTAATGAAGAATTCCCCCAATTTACTTGTCTTTTAGACTCAGGTTGACAGAAAGTACAAAGCGGGTTTCTGTACTTAACAAGAATACTTATTTATTACAAATAAATAGGTTTTAACTGCAGATAAACAATTATGAACTATCAACATGTACCTCTACTCATGAAAATCACAACCCACTTATAAACCCCACCCTTTACACATGCACACAAACACACACACAGACACAAACAAATCATGGCTGTTCCGGGTGGGGGGAAAGATTAGGAAGGCAGTTCAATGGTCTCACTCTACACTGTCTGATGAGGTAATCCTTTAGATAATCTGAATTCTGATATCAGTTTTCCTTTTCCAGCTGTTTTTCCCTCATTTTCAGGAGGCAATGGGTGACAGATCTTTCACTTGTAATGGTCTTTGACTTACTAGTTAAAAGCCACATCTTATAGCAACTGATGAGGGAAAATAAACTGGCTTGAGATGCTTTTATTGCAGAGGTAAATAGTTCCTTTCCTTTCAGAGCTTTGATGGCTTCTACCTCTATCTTCATATCCCAAGCTGTTGAGCCAATCAGCTGAGCTATGGGAGCCAATCACATAGTTATTGGTAGGCAGAAGGCCTTTATCCTTGTAAACTGGTCACTAGTCCAGACACCAATCACCGTGGGCGGCACAGTGGCACAGTGGTTAGCACTGCTTCTTCACAGTGCCAGAGACGCGGATTCAATTCCCGCCTCAGGCGACTCTCTGTGTGGAGTTTGCACATTCTCCCCCTGTCTGCTTGGGTTTCCTCTGGGTGCTCCGGTTTCGTCCCACAATCCAAAAATGTGCAGGTTAGGTGAATTGGCCATGCTAAATTGCCCGTAGTGTTAGGTGAAAGGGTAAATATAGGGGAATGGGTCTGGGTGATTTGCGCTTCGGCGGATCGGTGTGGACTTGTTGGGCCGAAGGGCCTGTTTCCACACTGTAAGTAATCAATCAGCTACTTGTTGCTGGCCAAAGCTCCATTAATGCATTGCCGACTGGCTGTAGCTCTAGCTCTTCTGCGAAAGAAATTTCCACGTTTTCTTGAACAAACAGGAGCATAATTGGCACTTACAACAAATGTCAGGTAACTTGTTTTTAATGTGTGCAGCATTCCATTTCAATTCTTTGTCTTTAAATCAGTAATTTTCCCATTTCAGACCATGTTCAAAAAATAAAGTCTTCATAAAAGTAAAACTTACATAGTAAAGAAATGGTAAGTTTAAATGTAATTCGAAGTATGTTATAATGAATGCAGTACTATTGAGCTTCACAACTCTTGCAATATTTAAGTATATTTATTTAGCCAATTATCAACTTAACCTCATCTGAACCGAAATGAAGTTGCAAGTGCAGACCATTTTAAAAGCAATTACACATACTTTTTGAGTTTCAATGGTCACACCATACAGGAGAAAGAAATTTGGACAGTGATGCAGGGCTCAAAAGCTTGCAGGAAAACAAATTCCCAGTTGTATTTTGATCGACTCTGTGTGAGGCCTCCTGTTTGGCAATACTGCCATGCTATGCTCCTGAAGAAGAGCAAGATGCAATCATTAAGTCTCAAAGTACTCTTTTACAGAAACTCACTATGAACAGGCAAATTATAATATTCTCTTATCAATTTGACAGCATGCAGCTTTCAGAGTAGGCAGGAAACACTGCATCACCACACCGATGTCATTTAAAAGTAATTTAAATGCACCAACCTGGTCAGGCTGTGTTTGCATCTGAGTTCGAAATTGCATGTCAAATGCAAAGGAAGTGGAGGGTCTATGTTAAAGGTTGCTACTTCAACTTCCTCTGCTTATTGCCTCAAGAACTTGCATATGCAGCTTATTTGGTCTGTACAACTTTTTGTGGGTTCAGCTCATAACAGTAAGCCTTCACAACAGCTGATGCCAAATTGCAGACACATCCCTCATGATGAATTTGTATCTTTGACTGCTGCCTGCTTGTTTTTTTCTGAAATGAATTTAAACTGCAAACATATGTTTTAGTAAACCATCAATCTAAAAACAATGCACTTAATCTGAGAACAGATTACTGATTAAGTGACAGTGTTTAAATAATCAATGAACTACATAATTTTTTTTACCACTGAGATGTTCTAGCTTGCATTTATATCATTTATTAAATGCTTCACAAATGTGGGCAACACAGTGTGAAGCCAGGAGGTAGGTGAGTAAGTGAATCTTAATGATTAATCTCTCTCTAAAGTCTATTTTAGTTTACTTCTAGCCATTAACAGGAAGTTATTGTTTTAAAAAGATCAGTTAATGCTGAAAAGGAATGAATTAAGTTTCTTCCAGGCTTGAACAGGGATGTACAAGCTCTCTGCGAGCAGCTTTAAATAGTTAGGAAACCAATTAACTGAAGCTTGTTTCTCTGCTTTGGCAGAGCTGACTCATTGTTTTATAAAAAGTTCAAATGTAGCACAAGGCTTCCTCAGTGCTGTTTTTCTGTACAGAGTGCTGCTCGAGTGCACGGAGTTGAATGAAAGAGGGGAGTTATATGAGAATGAGAGCTATAAATTAAACTTTTAAAAATGCATAGTGTAAACAATAATAATGGCTGGACATGGGATGTATTGCAGAAGTTCCAGGGTTCTGCAACAATCCATTGCAAACACATCTGTCTTAAGTGTCAGCATCTTGAGTTTTAGACCAGAATTTTTAAGTTGGAGGCCAAGCTGTGTTCATTACAACACATCAGGAACTGGGAAGGTTACCAGGGCATATACCCCTTCACATAGTTTCAGTTAGCATCATCTGCTCAGGTGCAAATATTCAGAAAATTGAGGGCTGTATCAGTATCTGAACTGCACTGGAGCCAGTGTACTAATGAGTTCTTTGACTAGGGAAATAGAGAGACCTTTAAACTAAATAGAGGGAGGAAGGAATCATGTTGGCAAAGATTGCGAATATGAAACTGAAATGTTAAGACAATACATACGGTGACAATAAAAGGTTTTGGCAGAAGGCGATAGTGATTTAAAATTTCAGAATGAGAAAGCAGACGGAGCCAAAGTAAAAAAAAGAATTAAAGAGTCTGAATCTAAATGCCCTTAGTATTAGCAATGAATCAGATGAAGTGTCATTTCAAATAGACATTCATCTATATGACATGCTAGCTGTTGCAGAGACATGGTTACATGGTTACAAAGCTGAGATCTGAATATTCAAGTGTGTGCCACATTCAGGAAGGGCAAGAAGCTGGGAAAAGCTGGTGATTTTAGATTGAAAGTCCACGATGGAAAATCAATTTGGATTGAACTAAGAAACATTAAGGGCTGGACATTGTGGTGGGAATTGTTAAAAGCCCACCAAACAAAGGCAATTTAAATCACAGTATAAATCAGGATACAAGAGGTGCATGTAACAACGCTGATACAGTCATCATAGAATTTTCAATCAACATAGATATTAAGTAATCCTAAATAGTGTTAATGTTACAGAATACAAATTCTTGAAATATTTACAAAATGGTTTTCTAGAGCAGTACCAACTAGTAAATGCATGATATTGGATCTAATATCGTGCATTGAGGAGGCGATAATTAATAATCTTGTTGTAAAAGAGCCTTTAGAAAAGTTTAAGTATAATATGATAGCATTTTACATTATTTGAAAGTAATGTAGTTTAAGTTATGAGAAGCAAATGGTCTACAATAAATTGGGAAGCTATATTAATAAGTGTGGTGGTAGATGGTAATGGCTCTCTATTAATACATAGTTTACAAGAAAAGCACATTCCATTTATACATAGAAACTAACAAAGTAAATGTTCTAACTGTGACAGAAAAAGTATGTCATCGATTACATTAAAGAAAAAGCAATATAGGCTTGACAAAAAATGGTAGTTCTAAGGTTTGGGAATATATTACAATTCTTTAAATAAAAAGATTAAGAAGGGAAAAGTACAACATTAAAATAAACTGATGAGATACATAAATTAACTATAAGAGCTTCCAAAGTTGTGTAAAAAGGAAAGGATGAAGAAAAGCACATGTAGATCTGTTACAGAGTCAGAACAATTTCTAATGAAAAATAAGTAAATGGCAGAGAAACCAAACAAATGCTTTGTGTCTGTCTTCACAAAGGAAGTTACTAAAACCTCTCAGAAGTTATGGAGAAATGAGGGATCAGTGTAAACGATAAACTGCAAGATATTAATATTAGTAAAAAAGTAGAACAAGACCAAAAAAATTGGGATTCAGTGGAAACAAATCCCTGAATCTGATCTGTTGAAAGATGAGTCTGTAGAGATTGCACATACATTAGTGGTCATCTTCCAAAATTCTGTGTGCTATGATGGTCTCAGCAGATTAAGGAGAATGTGTACTTAGGTTTACAGAAGGCTTTGAGAAAAGCCGCTCACAAGAGATTCGTGAACAAAATTGGAGCCCCTTGGTTTAGGGGGAATATACTCGCATGGATTGAGAACTTGTTGTTAGACAGAATGCTGAGAGTTGGAATAAATTGGTCATTTTCAGGTTGGCAGGTTGTAATTAGAGTGGTACCTCAAGGATCAGTGCTTGGGCCCCAGTTATTCACAATATGTCTTAATGATTTGGATGTGGGTTAAATTATAATATTTCCAAGTTTGCAGATGACACAAAACTATGCATGATTTTGAGTTGGAAGGAGGATACAAAGAGACGTCAAAGGGATTTGAAGAGGCTCAGTGAGTGGGCACACATTTGGAAGATGGAATACAATGCAGAAAAATATAATGTTATCGACATTAAATGGAAAACAGAAATCCAGCATACTTATTAAAGGCTGAGGTTGGAGGTGTCGAACTTCTAAAAGGACTTGTGTTCCCTGGTTATGAGTCACTGAAAGTTAACATAGAGGTGCAGCAAATAATCAGGAAGGTAAATGACATCCTAGCACTCAATACTGGAGGGTTTGACTCTTATAATAATTATCTCAGAGCCTTGGCAAGACTACACTTGGAGCACTTATAATGTGCAGTTTTGCCTGCTTGCCAAATATACTTTCCACAGAAGGAATAGAGCAAAAGGTCATCAAACTAATTTCTGGGATGGAAGGATTATCCTTTGTGGAATGATTAAATATGGATCTGCATTGTCTGGACTTTAGAAGTATGAAAGGTTATCTAATTTAAACATACGAGACTTTTATAGGGATCAGGAGAGCACATGTTTTCCCTGGCTGGGGGTTCGAGAACCAGTGGTTACAATCTCAAAATAAGGGGTAGGTAATTCAGGACTGAGATAAAGGAGGACTTCTCCACTCAGACTGTGACTCAGTCATGGAGTACCCTGAAGATCAAGGTTGATAAATTTCAACATAACAAAAACAAGTCTGGAGGGATATGGGCCGGGTGCTGGCAGGTGGGACTAGATTGGGTTGGGATATCTGGTCGGCATGGACGAGTTGGACCGAAGGGTCTGTTTCCGTGCTGTACATCTCTATGACTCTATGAATCTAAGAAGAGATGATTTTGGCACAGGAGAACAGCCATGATCTATTTAAATAGCAGAATAGGCTCAAAGGGCTGAATGGCCTATCTCTGCTTCTACTCTTCCATTCTTTAACTGAGGAAAAATACAGAAGTCAAGGCAAGCCAAATAAAATGACCACTGATAAATCATAGTCTGTTAAAATATGTCTTTAGTAAAGGTTCACATTTTTAAACATATTTATTCATTCTAATTGACTTCTCTAATGAACAACTTTGTAACAGATAAGTCTTTTGTAGACTAATCTCCAATTAAGGTAAGTATGAACAGTAAAGGCAATCAGCAGATAAGTCCGAGGATTAAGTCAACCTACAACAGATAGTTTGGGCATTTTGCCAGAATCGAGCTTTTAGATCCAAAGCTTAGTGCAGTGATAAATTCACCGAAAATAGTAGAAAAAATAGGAACCATAGATAAAGAGGTTTTAAAGTATAATTACTTCTTGTGATCTGGAAACTGGTTTATATCTCCACTGTTTATTAGAAGTGACATTATCCTCTGTGTACAGCAGGTATGCATTATGTGACAGATGTATTTCCATCTGAGATTCTATTTCAGTTTTGCTTTTATCCATGAGTCAGGTGGTCATAAGTTCTAACCTTACTTGAGGACTTGAAAAAATTACCCGCAGCTAACACTACAATTCAATACTGTCAGAAGTGGTTGAAAAAAAAATTATCTTTCCTCCTGTTACAGTGCATCTAAGAGATTCCACAGCTTTCTTTGAAATTTAAAAGGTGTTGGCCAACATGTGTCCTCCAATATCAGATAGAATATATGTCAAGTGATTGTGCATCTGAGCTGTGTGACATCTTGTTGCAGTAAATTGACTGCTGTAATATGAATTGGAGCAGATGGGTATGTGCTTTGCTGATGGGATTATGCTAACTTCCAGAAATTAAATGATCAGTAGTTTTCAGCTCCTTGCTGAAGATTAATATAGGGTTAACATAACAACAGAATCTGCACTTAAAATGATAATTTGTTTATAATGAATGACTTAGGGACATTCTGAAGATATTCAAAATTCTTTCTTTGTACTGGAAACATGTTAAATATGTAAAATATTTTGATTTGAGGCAGATCAGAATGGATTAAAATTTTATTGTCAAAATGTATAATTATAGGCCATGTGTTTCAGCCTGATCTTGCTACAGTCAGACTTTCAGATTCCCTTTGCTGTGTTTCAGTCAGAGTTATTAACGCACGTTGAAGCTTATTTTTAACAAGTGCTTGCAGACAAGTACACAGGTCAGCTCATTTCCTGAATGCTGTAATCAACAAATTCCAGATAATTGTAAATCAGTGCCAATTTTCAGCTTTTACAAATATTGATGAGAGAATTTGTAAATGTAATTTCTGAAGCTCAAGCCATGTATACAAAAAAATTAACACCAAAAGATGGGAATAGAAAGTGTTTAGGTAAATGGCAAATCATTTATACATCAGGAGTTTTAATTGGCTATTGTTTACTTGTTCCTGTATTGTAATGTAGGAATATGGAACAAAAATTAAACATTCAGATTCTTGGTCCATGTGTCACTCATTTTTATAAAAGCTTCAATTGCATTTGAGAACGTTTGATGTATATGTCTCAAAGTGATTATCTAAGAAACATTTTTCAATCTCAGTCTTCCAGATTTTACTTCTGAATGACATGAATTTAAAGTTATAATCTTTTTTGTTCTGGCTTACCACCACCCTCCCACCTAATTGGAAATGGATTCTCTGTACCGACCATATTAATCCTCTATTTTTTTTTAAACATCTTTATAGATTATATAATAAAAAGCTTTGGAAACATTCATCAATTTTCTTAGCCTGTTATAATGCTATTACAGCGTTAGTCATAACCTTAATTTGGATTGCTATTTTTGCTTAAAGTTTAGGTTCCTAGTTTCACTTCCATGTTTTCTCTGAGACTCGGTTTTATTTTGAGTGTTTCCAATTATCTTTTAAAATAGTGAAATAGATTTTACCATGGAAATTTCCCTCTGTTATAAATGTTACAGAGGAAGAAGAGGGTATATAGGCCACACTCAAACAAAAAACATTGTATCCGACTAAATCCTCATTCAGATTCCCAAACACAAGTATTAGGGTTAAAAGGTAACCCAGGCTCAGGCTCAGCCCAGAAAACTTTAGAATAACTGCCAAAATTTCCTGTATTATCCAAAAAGATATATAACTGTTGTTAAGGACCAGAGAACGCTCACTATGCCTCACAAAGTGACCACCGTAATTAATCTTCTCGCCTAAGAGGCAACATTGACTTCTGCCAGGTTAGCTAACATATTTGTACAAATATTTGCACAATTTACTGAAATAACTTAAATCTGTTTTCCAAGACAGATTAGATCCCTAGATAGAAGATCAACACAAATGAGTGAGTGAACCATTAATCACATGACTAGGTTACTGTGAATGCTCTGACAAACAGATTGTGTAAAATGAAAATGAACTCATTCCCCTAGTAACCATATAATATCCAACTATCGGCATAGATGGCTGCATGTCGATACCCAGAATATGGAGAATTACCTTGATTAATTTCATTTTCTGGCTGTCTGTATCTCTGCAGAAGTAAGCACATTGACTTGCTTATTGGAAATGAGGATTACCCCGAGCTGTGGTGACAGCCAACAGCATTAAAAAGGATCACTGTAGTGATTGCTCACATTTGCACTCAAGTCAAAATTAAATAGACAACAACACACTGAAGGAATATTTGATAAATCCATTGTTCCCTCTTAGCTAATTTTTAGAATCAGCTCTACTTTCCCACCCACTGTCCATATCCCCTGATTTTCTTTGAGCCAAAGAATCTGTCTTTTACAGCTCAGATGTTCCACAACACTCGAGATACATAATTCCAAATATTCACATCTCTCTGTGTGAAGAAATGTCTCCTTGTCTCAAGCCTTATTCTGATGTTGCTTCCATGTTCCAGACTTGTCAGCTTGGGGAAATAATGCCTCAGTACCTAGCCAGTTAGAATGTTGTATGCTTAATTAGATCACCTCTCATTCTTCTCAATGTCAGAAAAAAAATAAACCCAATTGAATTAGCCTCTCATCATAACATCAACCTCTCATCTCTACAGCATTTTTAATGACCATTGTTACAATGCTTGTAAATCCCTTTCCAGTGCATATAAAAATGGAGGCCAATACTATGCATAGTATTCCAAATGTAGTCTCACTAAAGCCCTGTGGAATTCTTGTCCTCTAATAGCCTTGTGATAAATTTAACTTACTATTTGCCTTCTTAATTCCTTGCTCTACCTATATGCTAACTTTGTGTTCCGTGTATGATTACACATAAGCCCTCTGAACCTCAACTTTTAAAAATTATATACCTTCTAAAAAAATTCTGTTTTTCGATTCTTATGACCTAAGTGAATGACCTCTTATTTTTCTACATTATACTCCATTTGCCGTCTTGTTCTCCAATCGCTTAATTTACCTACATCCTCTTGATTCACTTTCTGTCCTTCTTCACCTCCACCTCATTATAACCACTGCAAACTTATTCATATTGCATTCTGTCTTTTAATTTAAATTAGTAATATAGTTGGTAAATAGCAGAGAAGACAACATTGATCCTTGCAGCACTTCACTTGTTATAACATGTTGCTTGAAACTTCCTTGTTTATCACTATTACATGCAGACTATTCACTAAATTATTCCATAACCTTGATCATATATATTCCCCAACTCAACAATCCCATGTATTAAACTTTTATATGAGACTTTATCAAATATCTTTTCTAAATTCAAATATACAAGATTCGCTGGTTCCTTTTAATCAACCTGACCAATTGTATCCACGAAAATATCTAAAATGATTGTTGATACAGTTTTCCTTTCATAAAATTGTGCTTTATCTGATCATGCTGGGATTTCCTAAGTGCCTTGTTAGTTTCCTTAATGATAGGTTCTAGTATTTTACTGCTAACTGCTGAGAGACTAACTGACCTGTAGTTCCCTGTCTACCTTCTTCGTCCAGTGTGTAAGTGATGGCCAACTCCAGGAGGAGGTTTCAGACTTGACCATGATGTGGCCAGTGTTACAGCTTCCACTTTAGCAATAGTAGAAACCACACAACATCAAGCTGATGTGGACGTTCAAATGGAGTCATGCAAACTCAGCTTTTTGCCATCATGACAGTGGTGTTAAGAAAGGACACTGACTGCAACGTGAATGCGAGAAATAATCAGTGTCAGATGGTGGCTCAGCTCTAGTGTGCACAGCTTTAACATTCACTCCTAATATCGGCAATATGAACCAACGCAGAATGGCATCCAGCACAGTAACACCAAAGTGTGTACTCCCTGTGTCCATTTCATTTTGGATGCAAAACAGCAACAACATGTAGATCAGTTTGCCTGGGTGCAGAAATAACAGCCTGTCATTCTGAACTCATTAAGGCAGAGATGAAAAGCTTACCTTGATGCTGCAGGTTGTTGAGATCATGTTCTGAATGCTTAATAGCCAGAAGTTAATATCTTCCTAGATTTCAGTCAGTCATTTCATTTTTCAATTCCAACAACATCCTCCAGGTTTCTTGTGCGATGCGCATCACCCCAGTATCAGCTCTTCATCAGGACAATATGTGTATCAAGGTGTGATTTTATCTAACTTGATGAATATAAACTATAAGGTGTATTACAGAGTGGGCACATTCTATTGATATGGCAAATATAAATTTATTTTCTTCTTTTTCACTATCTCTGAATTTGTTAAAAGAAAAAGTATCTGAAAATGCTTTCAATCCTCAGTAGTATAAGTATCCAAGTAAATATACAGCATAAGAAATAGGAACAGAAGTAGATGAGATGGCCTATTGAACCTTGTCTACGATTCAGTGCAAACAAGGATTGTCTTCAGCTTCAACTTCTTTTTCCCAGCTGCTCACCAAATCCATTGATTCTCATGAGGCCAAAAATCTGCCTATCACAGCCTTAAAAATATTCAACAATGGATTATCTACAATCCTCAAGAGTAGAGAATTCAAAGGTTTCACAACTTTTCAAAGAAAATTATCCTCCTCTCCGTTCTAAATGAATGGCCCCTTAACCTGAGATTGCACCCTAATTTTCTAGATTCCCTGGGGAGGCGAACAACCTCTCAGCGTCTATCCTGTCAGACCCTTCAAAATGTTTCAGTGAGGTTTTACAAACCGTGAGAATGTAAACAAAATTTCTTCGGCCTCTCATCATAGGACAGCTCCTTCATCCCAGGGATCAAACTCGTGAACCTTTGCACTATTGCCACAATGCAAATGTAGCCTTCCTTAAATAAAGAGACCAATTTCATTTGAAGTATCACCCAAGTCCTGTATAATTGTCACAAGGCTTGCTCCTTCTTGATCTCCAAAATTTCTTGCAATATGCCTTTTGAATTGTGTCTTGTTATACTATGTGAACTTTGTGTTCCTTTTGGGAGGATATCAATGTCCTATATGAACGTACTTGAACATGATCATGTTGAGCATTTCAGGACTTATTCTGTTTTTCTACCCTTACAATCAAACTGATACATTCATATTTCCCCACATTATACTCCATTTGCCAGTTTATTGCTCAATCACTTAATCTGTCTATATCTTTTTACAGCCTCTTTGTACAATCCTCATGGTTTCCACTTACATCAAGTTTTGTATTGTCAGACAATTTGTACATCAAAGTCATCAATATAGATTGTAAATAAATGAGGCCTGACACTAATTCTTGGAGGATTTACCGATCCTATGTCCATGCTAATATCTTGTGTCAACTCCATGAGCCCTTATCGTAAATGCAAATGTTTTTGTTAATTTGGGGATGTTGGCCGTGGTGGCTGGGCAAACATTTATTGCCCATTCTTAATTGCCCTTGAGAAGATAGTAATGAGCTGCCTTTGTTTTAAACTGCAGCAGTGAATTTGGTGTTGGTACACTCAATACCATTAGGAAGGGGGTTTCAGGATCTTTACCCACCAGTAGGGAAGGAATAGTAAAATGTGTCAAAGTCAAAATGGTGAGTGCTTTGTCGAGGTACTTGCAGGTGGTGGTGGTATTCCAACGTATCTGTTGCTCTTATCCTTCTAGATGGTAGTGATCATGGATTTAGAAGTTGTTGCCTAACAGCCTTGTTGAGTTTCTGCAGCGCATCTTGCAGATAGTACACACTGTTGCGACTGAGTGTCAGTGGTGGAGCAAGTTTGCAGATCTGATGCCAATCAAGCACCACATTTTGCTTTGTCCTGGATGGTGTTCAGCTTCATTAATGTTGTTGTAGCTAGTGCAGAGTATTCCATCATACTTTTAGCTTGTGCCTTATAAATGATGGGCAAGCTATGGGGAACTTTCTTTCATTTGTTCATGGAATATGGGTATTGCTGGCTAGGCCAGCATTTATTGCCTGCTCCTAATTGCTCAGAAGGCAGTTAAATCATAGAATCACACAGGATAGAAAAGGCCCTTCAGCCCATCATGTCTACACCCTCCAAAATATAGTACTACCTATGCCAGTTCTACTTTGCCATACTAGGCAAGGGTTAAAATCTTCAAGTGCTCATCCAAGTACTTTTTAAAATTTGTGAGGTTTCCCACTTAAACTATCTTCCCAGGCAGAAAGTCCCAGCTCCCTCATAACCTCTGGGTGAAAATATTTTCCTCTAAACCTCTCCCCTTTCACTTTGAAATTATGTTTCCTTGTTATGCACCGATCAACTGAGGAGTATGGCAATTTTCTATTTACCCTGTCCATGCTTATACACCTCTATCAGGCTCCCCACACCACCCCGCAAACCAAAACAAACGTTCACTGCTCCAAAGAAAGCAAATCAAGCTTTTCCAGCCTCTATTCATAGCTGAAATGCCCCATTCTGTGCAACATCCCAGTGAATTCCCTTTGCGCCCCCTCCTGTGATTTCACATCCTTCCTTCAGTGTCATGACTACAGCCACACCTGTAATCTAGCTGTGATATAACCAAAGTTCTAATCAATTCCAATATGATCTCCATAGAACATAGAACATTACAGCGCAGTACAGGCCCTTCGGCCCTCGATGTTGCGCCGACCTGTCATACCAATCTGAAGCCCATCTAACCTACACTATTCCATGTACCTCCATATGCTTGTCCAATGACGACTTAAATGTACTTAAAGTTGGCGAATCTACTACAGTTGCAGGCAAAGCATTCCATACCCTTCCTACTCTCTGAGTAAAGAAACTACCTCTGACATCTGTCCTATATCTATCACCCCTCAATTTAAAGCTATGCCCCTTTGTGCTCACCATCACCACATTTGGAAATAGGCTCTCCCTGTCCACCCTATCTAACCCTCTGATTATCTTATATGTCTTTATTAAGTCACCTGTCAACCTTCTGCTCTCCAATGAAAACAGCCTCAAGTCCCTCAGCCTTTCATCGTAAGACCTTCCCTCCCATATCAGGCAACATCCGAGTAAATCTCTTCTGCACCTTTTCCAAAGCTTTCACATCCTTCTTATAATGCGGTGACCAGAACTGTACACAATACTCCAAGTGCGGCTGCACCAGAGTTTTGTACAGCTGTAGCATAACCTCATGGTTCCGGAACTCGATCCCTCTATTAATAAAAGCTAAAACACTGTATGCCTTCTTAACAACCCTGTCAACCTGGGTGGCAAATTTCAAGGATCTGTGTACCTAGACACCGAGATCTCTCTGCTCATCCACACTACCAAGAATCTTATCATTTAGCCCAGCACTTTGCATTCCGGTTACTCCGACCAAAGTGAATCACCTCACACTTGTCCGCATTAAACTCCATTTACCACCTCTCAGTCCAGCTCTGCAGCTTATCTATGTCTCTCTGTAACCTACAACATCCTTTGTCACTATCCACAATTCCACCGACCTTAGTGCCGTCTGTAAATTTACTAACCCACCCTTCTACCCCCTCATCCAGGTCGCTTATAAAAATGACGTACAGCAGTGGACCCAACACCAACCCTTGCGGTACACCACTGGTAACTGGACTCCAAGATGAACATTTCCCATCAACCACCACCCTCTGTCTTCTTTCAGCAAGCCAATTACTGATCCAAACTGCTATATCTCCCACAATTCCATTCTTCCACATTTTGTACAATAGCCTCCTGTGGGGAACCCTATCGAACGTCTTGCTGAAGTTCATATACACCACATCAACCAGTTTACTCTCATCTACCTGTTTGGTCACCTTCTCAAAGAACTGAACAAGGTTTGTGAGGCATGACCCACCCTTCACAAAACCGTGCTGACTATCCCTAATCAAATTATTCTTTTCTAGATGATTAGAAATCCTATCTCTTATAACCTTTTCCAACACTTTACCAACAACTGAAGTAAAGTTCATTGGTCTATAATTACCGGGGTTGTCTCTACTCCCCTTCTTGAACAGGGGAACCACATTTGCTATCCTCCAGTCTTCTGGCACTATTCCTGTAGACAATGACGATTTAAAGATCAATGCCAAAGGCCCGGCAATCTCCCTGGCTTCTCAGAGGATCCTCGGATAAATCCCATCCGGCCCATGTTGTTATAATCTGTGATACAATTGATAAATGAAAGTGTCCCATGTGCATCCTTAATGTCCTTATTAATCTGTCCTGCTCCCTTCAGGGATTTGTGGACAAACACCCCAAGATCCCTATGTTCTTCTGAGCTTCCTGGTGTCTTGCCATTCATTGTTCCTTGGTGAAAAGTGTGTCGCCTCACATCTAACAGGATTAAATTCAATTTGGGAGAAAGTGAGGACTGCAGATGCTGGAGCTCAGAGACTCCTGCTCCTCGGATGCTGCCTGACCTGCTCTGCTTTTCCAGCACTACACTCTTAAATTCAATCTGCCATTGATCTGCCCAATTTACTAATTGTTTATGTCCTCCTGTAACCTAATACATTTGTCCTCAATAAGAGTCACATTGCTGTGACTCTACAGTAAAATGTCAGCCAGACCAGGTAAAGTTGCAGATTCTTTCCAGAATTGACAGTGATAATACAGGCATTATTAGGCTAGGTATGTTTTTAATTTAAGGTTTTTATTGTGTTCAGATGCCACCATCTGCCAGGCTGAAGTGTGAACTCATGTCCCCAAACCTCGGGCCTGGAATAAAAATCCAGTGACATTTCTATCACATACAGCTTCTCCCTGAGCCAGAAGGTGCATACTGGCTGCAGGATTCCTAACTTCTGACCTACTTTTGTAACCACAGTATTTATGGCTAGTCCAGTTCAGTTTGTAGTCAATGGTAGCACCCAGGTTGTTGATGGGTGTTGTGTCTCAGGTTGTCAAATGCATTTTAAAATCCAAGTATACTACAACTATAGAGTCTCCCTTTATCTATGCTATTAGTTACATTCTCAAAGTACTCTTGTAAATGTTTTAAGCATGATTTCCTTTTCATATTGTTTTTACTTTATAATGCATTCTTAAAATTTCATTAATAATAAACTCATACATTTTTCTGAATGACTGCCCTGTAGTACATTGTTTTCTCTCTGCTCTCCTTTCCTGATCAGCAGTATTACATTTGCTAACTTGTGACCCCTGGGACAGGTATAGAATATCGTGAATTTTGGAAAATCATACATCACTAATCTCTGCAGCCACCTCTTTCAGAACTCTAAGATGTAAGCTATTGGATCTGAGGAAATTGTTGTATTTGAGTTCCTTACGTTTGTCCAATACTTTTTCTATGTTATGGTAGTGACCTTCAATTTGTCACTATCAGTCCATGGCTTACTCTCTGTGTTTTCTGTTTTTGTGTTTTCTGTTGTATTGACAGACACAAATAAGTGTCTAAGTTACATGGGCTATGCCAAGATTTGTGGCAGAATTGGACAAGGCATTTGGTGAGGCTGACCTTGACATGAGCAGCATCCCACTCCACCAATTGAATACTTTTCACAAGCGATGTGGCAAGATTCTCAGTCAGCAGCAGTGAGTCGTCAATGACGTGGAATTATTGCTTGTTAAACGCCTTGCCTCATTAATATGTAGCTTCCTATCTTATTAAACAACGTAAATGTATGGAACCTATGATGAAAATCAGAGTCGGTTCCTGCCAGATGCAGCTCGGTGCTTGTTTTAAAGGGCCATTTTGTTGGGAAGCCGGGCTGCATCTCAAGGAAATTGGCATCTGAAATCTGGCAGCTTCTAATAACCCTTACAGAACATCGCTGGTCCACTTATGTAACACTTCTGCAATGCAATGATGCACATCAGACTTGCACTGGCAATTATCATGCTAATACTACTGCAAAGATGCTCTGCATTCAGTACCTGTGCTCAGCTCATGGACTGGACCAGGCTGCATCTCCAGGCTCTTTGCTTGCTCTTATATTGCCCACTCATTCAGAGCCTATCTGGATGCTGTCAGCATTCCAGTATTGCCTTGCCTTACCTTATCTTCTGCACTGGGCCCCCTCAGCCAGAGATACGAGATCCATGTTGCTTCTACCTTGCCTTGCCATTTTGTACAGACAGAAAGAAAGGAAGCTTGTCAGAGTTGTCAGCAGGCCTCAAGGAGGGAGAATAACCTTCAATCAGGACTCCTGACTCTATGTCAATATCATCCACTGATTCCAGTCCAGAGGCTTGAAAGCAGTCAGTCAGCTACTTGGGGTAGTCACAGTGAGGATGCTGTCAGCATACAGATTGAGGAGGTGAATGCCAGGCAGCCCCACCGTCTGAGTGTTTGTCAGCTGTCTGTCTGCAAAGCTGGATCATGAGTTAGCCCTGTCTGCTATCTCAGAAACTGTGCAAGGTAGTTTTGGACTGACAGTGATTGTCTGAGCACACGATGGGCCTGTAAAAATGGTGCAGGTGCAAGGCTGGTGATGAATTTTGGGATATTAATAGAGTGGGGAGTTGTTCTCAGAACTGTTCCTGATAAGATTTAGGAGTATTTGTATTTCCAGTATTCCCTGTCCTTTAGGCAGATATCTAGCATCTGTGGTATTTTGATTATGTATATCTTTGTTGAACATGTGATTTTGTTTTTCTTGTAGTGACTCTTAGTACATATTTATTTCCATACATCCTAATCTATTTACCTGAACAGATATGAGTGACTTTCCTCTTTCTGACCAGTGTATTAACTATGCTTAGATTAAAATTCCTAATGTGTACTGAAGTAGCTTGCTGTCAAACTTAATATGGAAGTATGTAATTCTTAAACTTAATATTCTTGGTAGGACTTGCATCAATTTCCCACCCGGCAATATGTTAATGAGCTGACCCAGGAATTTTGGACTCAATGAGCAAAAGATCATCCTGCCCTCTTTGTGATATAATTGGATCATTAGAATTTCACAGCGTTGAATTTTATATGTATAGTATTGCACTGCATCTAACATAAAAATAATTTTGCACGATCTCTTATCATTTATAGACCGTGGATATGCAATGGATGTATGAGATCAATGGTTTGGATCCCCAGTACATTCCTCCTAATGTTCAGCATGGCAAAATTGTCCACAAAGGCTTCAAGCAGACTGTTGCAGTCCAGCAACGTAACTTCATCAAAGAAAACCTCAAGGTGATAACAACTGCAGTGTCCTCTCCTCTAAAAGGCGCTCCTCTCGTTCACTATAAATAAAACAATTAAAGCAAAGTAAATATGAAATAAAATGTTACCTTTCATTTTCTGAAGAATGTAGATTATTTTGTCTGTTTAAATAAAAGCCCATCATTCAAATCTGACTTTCTACATGGAAGAACATATTTTTATTAACAGTAATCTCGTATATGCTACATTATTATATCTATCGCATTGTATTTTTCCAATAAATCTTATCAATGTAACCATTATCAATTGAAAATATTTTGCTTTCAAAAATAAAACAAGTCGTCTGTATGTGCCCACTTTTATTTTATATAAATCAAATCTAATCAACCTAATCATCTGTCTGATATGTATGATTTTCTGAAAATGCCTACGCTTTCCTGTCAGCAAAATCAATCTGTCTTGGCAATACTTTTTTTAATCAATGCCCATCTTCTGATTAAAAGAACTAAGGAAATAATTATTGTCAACCTGTTAGAGATGGCAGGACAACTATCTGCAAAGTTTTCCTCCATTCTCCAATGTTGAAAAAAAGGTGAACTGAAACATAAATGCATGCTTAAATCACAGTGATACAGCACTATTATTATGTATGAGAACTAAAATAAAAATGAAGTGCTGCAGATGTGAAATAACTGGAACATGCCAAAGAAACGCAGCTGTGTGGCAGCATCTATGGAGAGAGAATTAGCGATAACATTTTGAATCCTTTTGGAACATGCACATAATTAAAAGCAGTTTTAATGTTGTCATGCTTTGAAACTGATCGCACAATAACTAGCATATTTACGACATGAAGTATACATTTATCCAAAAGAAAATAACATTACATACAATTGTATGAAAAATGCATTACAGAAATTTAATTTAACTAGTTCTTGCTGCCAGTATGATTTACATGAGTCTTCACCTATCCCTCCACATCTAATTCTATCAGCAAAACCCCATATTGTTCTTCCTTGTGCACTTGACCAACTAGCCCTTAAATGCTTATCTCATTATCCTTTCCACAAACTACTCAGGAACAAAGGAGAGGAGGAGAAAAATAAAATGGTTGCCCAGGAAGTCCATTAAATATGGCAGCAATATTTCTTTGCATCAGTGTCAATTATCAAGCAGCAAATGTTCTAGTGGTTGAAAACTACTGCCACGTAGGATGCAGCACAAATGTCAGAAATGTTTCCCATTGGAATAAAGAATATTTTTTCCTGTAATGGCTAAAGATCCCACAGCACAGAATTGCCACTGCAATCAACAGCTTCCAAGTTAAAATATTATTTTGTATTGAGCAAGAAACAGGAATGTGAGAAACAAGGTTCAAATGCATAAATGATCTTTGATATGCTCCTAAGATTGTACCATACATTGTAGTAACCCCATTGCATTGCTATTTAAAAAGGCATTTGCTTTCCAACAGAGAGAAAAGTAGGTGATGACACAAATGAGGTTGATAATTAGCCAAAGGAAGAGGGAGAGGCAGCACAATGATTTTAACCTGATTCTGGATACTGAGAGTAGCAAAGGAGATTTCATGTTAACTTTGCTGATGCTTAAATCACACATTGTTGTATCCACATTTCTTCTCAATGAAGATCTTCTCCTACTTACTAAGGCAAATGTGAAAACTTTTAAAAACTTTTCTGTTTTTTAAATTTTGGACTGAAATGGGAAAAGAATGGCGATAAACACCAAGGGTTATACAAAGACTGCTACGCTGTATAAAAGCAAGTTACCCTGACACTCATTGATTTCCAGTGCTCTACCTTGTCTGAGTAACCAAAAGTTAACATGACAGTGACAGTACAAAGGATCATTAGAAAAGCATCAAATCACCATTCATCAGTCATTCTAACAGTATAAAAAATGTTCATGAAGAAAACATTGAAAGATTATCCACTGGGTAAACCACAGATGACTTTGCTATGAGACATAATGAAAGTCCTTCCAAGCTTGAAAGAATGTGCATACTGTGTATCTAGGAATTTTTCTCAGATGTTGTGGAAACGTTGTAACCCCTGGAATAAATCAATCACCATCTATGCTGTAACCAATTGATAAAACTTTGAGGTAGTTTTGGTGGCATTACTGTTGAGGTTTAGTCAGCAGTATGACGTTAAGAGAGGATATGAGCTGGAAGTGTTGTTTTGAACCAGTGTTGCGTGCTGTTTGGTGTCATAATCTGCCTGCTCTGCTTGCTGTTGACAGATACTCACCGTCTTGCACTAACTCTCCAACCATTATGATGCCCAGTGCCTCTCACCGAAATGCATGCGTGTGCATTCAGAAGCCATTTTGTTTTCAGAACAGCCCTGATGGTACCCAAACAGTGAGCACTATTGACCTCAACATCACACTGAACAACCTACTTTAGTTCTTTTCTAATTTCTGCTTGAAACCTTTCACTTTTGAGACGCCAGAACTAATGTTAGCAGATTTATGCGGTTAAATGATTGTAATTTACTACAGTTATATTGGAATTCACAATGCCTAGGTTACTACAAATAGGGCTAGATTTTACTGGAAGTTGTGTCATCCCTGGGTCAAAACGTGATGCAAACCTATCCATAATGAAGCAGGCTGCCCAGCAGCCAATTTACATTCCTCAAGGTGAGATCTCCATTCCCATCTGGGGAGGAGATTCTACCTTTGAAAGCTGTCAGACTGATCTGGTTGGCCAGCAGCACTGTAGTCCCAGCAATGCCTGCTTCGAATGGTGGGCACTGCTGGAATTCCGAGCCAAACTCAATGAAGGGACATGATGGAATTTCACATCTGGAAGGAGATGCCCTGCAGCAGGAGAGCTAGGAGCTCCCTGGCATTGGAGTGTTACTCTCTCCAAGGCAGTTACAGATTTGCTCTGGTGCCAGTGACCTGAGGGAGCAATGCTGAATCAGGATTCAACCAGACAGCAAACAGTCATCAGAGAATCCATGTGGAAAGTTAGGATCCCTGGGAGGCAAGGGGAAAGCTTTTAAAAATATTGCAGAATTGCAGGCTGGAAATGTAGAAGTAAATAATTGCATCTCAGATCGTGTGTCACCGTCATGGTGAGCAGACAAATTGAGCACGGATATTGTTAAGGAAATCAAGGACCACAAAAGCAATTTAATTTGAGATTGCAGATTCGGAGACATTGTGAAGCTCGAATTAAAGTGATAAATGGGCAATTTGAAACCTAGGCAGACAAGGTCTAACTCAAGAAGAAAGTGAGGAGACTTTATTAAGGTTGCAGTTAAAGCGAATAATCTATTATTAAAGGCAAGAGTGGGAATCAACCTGTAGATAAAACAATAAAGCAAGCATCTTTATTAAAGCTGACATTTAGTAAAGATATTAAGGAAATGGGTATTGCTTATTTAAGGTATAAATAGTGGGATTCATTAGAGAAGCTGCAAAAAAGGGTAAAATTTTGCCTCCAAAAGGTGTGAATACTGCATTTTAACAAAGAATATGGGAATCTTTCAATTTGACCCCAAAACATCGGAAGAGCTTTCCATTGCAGAACAGAGCAGCAGCTTTTCCTACAACAGGTAAAAGCCTTTTTGAGCACAGAAAATAAATAATTACATTAGAAGAGATGGCATTAGAAATAGTATTGTTAGGCAGATTTACTTTCACTGGTAGGCAAATAAAACACACAGTTGAACATCTTATAAAAAAACAATTATTAAGATCCAGAATAATTTCCATGATTAAATACTAATTTAGAAGGTGACCAAATGAATATACTTCTAAGTGCAATTGGGAGTATGGCTGTATCATTATAGTTCAACAAGGTATAAAATAAGCATGAAATGTTTGATGAAATATCATAAGCACTTCACAATCACTGTAACCTACAAACAAATTAAACTCTTGAAAGAGCAAGATTTAACAGATAAGTTCAGCATTCAAAGAAATCCATTGATGATTTCATTAATGATCTTTACAATTTCATGAAAGGATTAGATTATAATGATTTAAGGTCAGAGTTCATAAAAGATAGCATTGTTCGAATTGTTGATGTTTGTCAGATTTATTACAATCAAAAGAACATTTGACTCCCAAGAAACTCATTCAGTTGGCAAGTGAAGCAAAGGCCCTGAAGAAGCATAGATCAATCCTAAGACAAGAAGATAAAACTTATCATAGGAGATCATCAGAGCTCATTTATTTATTAAGATACAAATCCATAAAAGAAGCATACATGAAACCAACACAGTAAACAGGACCTGTATCAGTGCTGGAGAGCAAGGAAACCTCACAGGGACAGGTAATGTCCAGCTGTTAAGAAGGATTGTTTTATCTAGAAAATACTTGGTCACTTTTAGAAACTCTGCCAGTCACCAGTAGAACAGTCTAAGATAGAAGAAAAGCCTAAAGTATTTCTAGCTGAAATAAAAAAAATCAGTTTGGTGGCAAGAAGGAAGGGTCAACCAGATTCATTCCTCCTAATGACCAATCAACCGTCCCCTCTGCTTGTGTTTACCTATCCCCACCTCACCACCCTGCAACCCTCCAAACCCCTATATCTGCAGCTCCCCTTACACCCCCCCTCCCCCCCAGTCCTGAAGAAGGTTATACCGAAACTCTGCCTTCCCCACCTCCTTCTGCTGCCTGGCTTGCTGTGATTGAGAAGGAGGCTCTCTCAGTTACATAGGCTTGCAAGAGGTTTCAAGAACACAATCTCCATCTGAAAGAGTTTTGGAGACACAGCACCAATCCTTGGTTTCTCTACTAAATGAGAAAGGATTAGCAAGGATGCTCCAATGAAGATATTTTGACTCTTCCTTGTGTGGTTTGACTATGAAAGAGAATATGTACAGAGAAAACTGCAGACAATGGTGGATGCACTCCCAGACTAACGAGTCAACAACTTTACCAGGCATGATATTGAGTTTTTTCATCAAATTGAGTGTTCTACTCAGTGCATAGTACATTGAGCAGCAAGCCAAACTTGGCTCCACCAACTACAATCAGTAAGATGTTGAACATTGGCCAGATCAAAAGCTCAGGCCATGAAAACATTTTGAGCATGAACAGCATTTCATCATTGTGACTTAGTGGTGTATGATGAAAGGCCAGTTGTTCTAGCTTTACTTTGGGAAAGTATCCCACACAAGATTCACCATGAACACTTGTGGTGTGGTGGCCTGGGATCTCCAAAGAGATTGAAGATGTCATTACCAAATGTGAAACGTGCTATTCACAAGCCTGAGTGATGAGACCTGCCAAGATCCATTAATATCCCCACTGAGCCATGGGAACCTGAGAGCACAAATTGATTTAGTTTTGATGAAAGTCTTCCCTGATTGGTCATTTTGGACAATGGATCACAGTTTGTCAGTGAGTGCTTCAGCCAATTTACTGCCAACTCTGGATTTAAATATATTATAAGTTCTGGAAGATTTGTACAATTGAATGGGAGCATCAGACATGGGATCAGAAGAGTCAATTCATTTTTTAAGAAAAATGCTGACTTCTAATTGGTATTTTTAAAATACCAATCCACCTTCAGACTATAATTCTTCATGCAACAGAACACAACCCCTCACTATTTAGTTTAAAACCCTATCCATGGCCCTGCATATGCGGTTACCAGAACTCTGGACCCACCTTGATTCAGGGACAGCTCCCACCTTACCCAGTACTGGTGTCAATGTCCAATAAATTCAAACCCATTTCTCCCAAGTTAATCTTTGAGCCACACAATTACCTCTTGTGGACCCTGTGCCACTTAGCTCGTGGCTCAGTTAGCAATCTGAGGTTATTATATTTTTGGTTCTGCTTTTTAATTAGTCCCTACCTGCTCATGTTCCCTCAGCAGATCCTCTTTCCTCTTTCTACCTATTGTTGGTACCTATGTTGATCACCACAACTGGATGTTTCCCCTCCCACTCCAAGTTCCTTTGCAGTCCAAATGAGATTTCCTGAACTCGGGCACCAGGCAGGCAACACAGCCTTCAGCATTCTCAATGCTGGCCACAGAGAACAGTGTCTATTTCCCTGATATACTATTCCTGATAGCAATTATATATTTTTTTCTTCCCCAATTTGAATGGGTTCCTATAGCACGGTGTAATGGTCAATATGCTCATCCTCCCTATAGTCCTCGTTCTCATCCACAGAGGCAGCAAGAATCTCAAACCTGTTAGACAAGCTCAAGAGCTGATGCTCCTTCAGCACCATCTCCTGGACCCCTCTACCTGCCTCACTCATAGTCACACCGTCCTGTCCCTGACTATTGACCGAATCTAAGGTAGTTAATAAAAAGGATGTGACTGTCTTGTGAAACACAACATCCAGGTAACTCTCGCCCTCCCTTAATGTGTCACAGTAATAGAAGCTCAGACTCCAGCACATCAACTCTGAGCTGGAGTTCCTCAAGCAAACAACACATGCTACAGTTGTGGTCACAATGAACCACAATGGGGTTCACCAGCTTCCACATAATGCAGTCACAATGCATTTCCAGGCCCAGCAACTCTATTTATTAACTTGGTTCTTAATTTGATTTTTAAAAATTTCCTATTGGTCTTTTAGTTTGTAACCTGCAAATACTTTGCCTGTTTACCTTCAATCTAAAAATAATGCGTAATAGATAGTAAAATTAGTAGCTATCTCCAGCCAATGAAGTGATGTTTATTGTGATGTCACCCTTTTTGTTCTTGGCCTCCAATCCTGGACTCAAAGAGTGTTTATCCAGGCAGGTTTTCTGCAAAAGTAACTCGACTAATGTCACTACCTCAACCATTCCCCTTCGCCCTGCAGTTTATTTGTTTTCAGGTGTTTACCCAATTCTCTTTTGAAGGTTGAGTACCATAACCACTGGACTGTATTTACCAATACAAATGCTCAACATGTTTATCAATTCCTCTGAAGCTTCATATAGAAAAGGTAAAAGGCATGCATGGAGATTTAAAATATATCCCTGGTTAGTGGATGGATAGATTATCTTATTTGTATGTGGAAATGCTGCTGTGTTCCTTGAATGATGAAAAAGGATACTTCCAGTGAATAATTAAAACATCAGGTCAATGTCTACTCTTTCTCAGTGTCTGCCTGCACTGAAACACTTGTAATTCCTTTTCAATCTCAACAATTTTCAACAATTGAATGTAACTTATCACTTTAAATTTAAATGATGGGGCAGAGAGGAAAAAACAGAATTGTGAACTTGCATTGTTGGTACGACCTGGTTCACTCTCATGCAGAAATTACCCACTAATTTCTGTGTGCAATTGTATTTACGTGAAGTTATTTTAACTGAGTCAAAAAGTTCATATTTTTATTATATGTAACATTTTAATTGATGCATGGAATATTTTACTTTGGAGTGACTGCAATAATGCCATTAAATTGATATCAGGTCATCCTCAGGACTTAGGCCCATTTACCCAGAATTAATGGAATAATATGTATGAAGAGTCACGTTCTCCCAGCGTGGAATGGCAGACCTGCACAGCCTCATGCAGAGTATTCTATTGGCTTCTGTCCAACTAGGCTGCTCCCTTCCATTAAATGGATGCAGAATCTTTCCAGACTATGGCTTGTGACTTGGGAGAAATCCATGTCTTCGGAGTGACAATGCCGGAGTGTCAGTAACCTCCTTCCTGAACTGCAGTTCTGTATGTTTTGGGACCCTGGTGCTGTGATTCAGAAAGATGGTTTGCTTCCTCTCCCATCGGCATCTCATCGCAATGACACAGAGCTTAGAAATTCTTGCCCAATATTGCAGTGGATGCTGCGAACAAGTGGCAAAGCAACAGAATCTGCTATTCTGATGGCTATTGAACAATCAGCAATCACATAATGAACCACAATCTGTACTTCTTGGAACCACTAAAATCACAAGAATTGCTTAAATATTGCATTAGGGTAGCAGTACCTTTGGCAGGGTGACCTGATATCTCTCATTAAGATATGCAGTTGTCCTGTAATTAGTATGCGTGTCCAATGGAAATTGAATTCAATTAGATGGTCCACGTGTCAGAAATGGTTATGCCATTGGAAACATGCACCAGCTTTAAAAATTAAAATTGATCAAGCTTTATGCCAATCTTGATTTGCCAGCCTGACCCCAAAGCCCAGTAATAAACTCAAGACCAATCCAAGGAAAAAGTTATTTCCAAGCACTCTCATGTCGCTAATTGTTACAATCCTATTAGGGATTATCAACATTTGAAGAGAAATCCTAATGTCTCATTTTAATCAACAGAACTCCAGTAGAGAGTTTCATGTTTGAATCAAAAATAACTTATTTATAAAACAATTAAACAGGAAGAACAGCCTGAACCCAATGGATGGGAATTTCTCAGTGTCTGAATGATATTGACAATGGGGAGAAAATTGGTCGTTTGCAGGAAAATGAAAAATGGGGAGCTGTATAGAAATCAGTCAAGGTCTAGTCTAACCTCCGAAGGGGCTGTCCTCCAAAGTCAGCTCAGCAGGAAAGCCCCGATTTCTGGGGATTTGGACACTAATTATCAAGGGAGGCTGTTCGGGGCAGAGCTGTGTTGGAAATCAAGTGTGGGAAATTGATGCAGCATGCTGGGAAACAGAGAGGGCAAATCCAGATCAAAGTATAGCCTAAATCAAAGACAATATATCGTGTGAGGGCAAGGGGTACTGTGGGAGGTCAGGTATGGGAAGGGGGTATTCAACAATCACTACCAGCCTGGGTTTGTTAGGAGTACAGTGTTCCATGATGTTGGGCATTCCTGAAGAAGGGCTTATGCCCGAAATGTCGATTCTCCTGCTCCTTTGATGCTGCCTGACCTGCTGCGCTTTTCCAGCAACACATTTTTCAGCTCATGGCTATGTGGTAAGCCTGGGGCTCAGAAGATAAATTGGGGAAATGAATAGTTATATGAAAGTGTATTGGGAGTTGTGGAGAGGTTGAAACCCAGTGATTTTAATGCAGAAAGACTGAAATACAGAAAGGAACATGAAGGTTGAGGGTGAGGGCAGGAGACACAGAATAACCCTTTCGAGCAGGATCTAGAAAGCCTATTATCTTTAATGAAGTCTTAAGTATGCAATAAACATAAATGAAAGTACATTCAGAGGGTGTGGACTTGTGTGTGATGTCAGGCCCATTGAGGGACAATCAGGAACATAATTCTACATGCACATGCTTCATTCTTTGACCAACAAAGTAGAATACCAATCCTGCCACAGCAATCCTGTCAGTATGTGGATGTACCGACGAGAGAAGATGCAAGACTTGACCTACCCTTGGAAATAAGGCAAGATAAGCAACTGAGGTGTCAGTGGAGAGAACTTTGGAGCTAGTGAACATAATTCTATTATTTTTAACATAGTGATGGAAAAGAATCTAAAAGTTAAAGTTCTAAATTGGAGGAAGGCCAATTTTGATGGTATTAGGCAAGAACGTTCAAAAGCTGATTGGGTGTGGATGTTCACAAAGAAAGGGACGGCAGGTAAATGGGAAGCCTACAAAGATGAGGTAACTAGAGTCCAGAGACAAGGCAGATAGCTGTAGGGAATGCTGGATGACTAGAGAAACTGAGGTTTTGGTCAAGAAAAAGAAGGAAGCAAATGTCAGGCATAGACAAGGGAGATTGAGCAAATCCTTAGAAGAGTATAAAGGCAGTAGGAGTATACTTAAGAGGGAAATCTGGAGGGCAAAAAGGGGACATAAGATAGTTTTGGCAAATAGGGTTAGAGAGAATCCAAAGGGATTCTATAAGTACATTAAGGACAAAAGGGTAACCAGGGAGAGGATAAGGTCCCATAAAGATCAGCAAAACCTTAAATGTGTGGAACCGCAGGAGATGGGAGAGAAACTAAACTAGTATTTTGCATCAGTATTTACTGTGGAGAAGGACATGGAAGATACAGAATGTAGGGAAATAAATGATGATACCTTGAAAAATGTCCATATTACAGAGGAGGAAGCGTTGGATGTCTTAAAATATATAAAGGTGGATAAATCCCCCCGGGCCTGATCAAGTGTACCCAGAGCTCTGTGACAAGCTAGGAAAGTGATTGCTGGGCCCCTTACTGAGATATTTGTATCATCGATAGTCACAGGTGAGGTGCCAGAAGACTGGAGGTTGGCAAACATGGTACCATTATTGAAGAAAGATGGTAAGGAAAAGCCAAGGAACTATAGACCGCTGAGCCTGACATAGGTGGTGGGAAATTTGTTGGAGGGAATCCTGGGGGGGCAGGATTTACATGTATATGGATAAGGAAGGACTGACTGGAGATAGTCAACATGGCTATCCACGTGGGAAAACATGTCTTACTAACTTGATTAAGTTTTTTGAAGAAACAATGAAGAGGATTGATGAGGGCAGACAGGTGGACGTGATTGATATGGATTTCAGTAAGGCGTTCAACAAAGTTCTCATTGTAGGCTGGTTAGCAAGGTTAGATAACATGGAAAACAGAAAGAACTAGCCATTTCGATATAGAACTGGCTCCTAGGTAGAAGACAGAGGGTGGTGGCGGAGGGTTTCTTTTCAGACAGGAGGCCTGTGACCAGTGGAGTGCCACAAGGATCGGTCCTGGGTCCACTGCTTTCCAACATTTATATAAATGATTTGAATGCAAACATAGGAGGTATAGTTAGCAAGTATAGTTTGCAGATGACACAAAAATTGGAGGTGTAGTGGACAGCAAAGGAGGTTACTTCAGTGTACAACAGGATCTTGATCAGATAGGCCAATAGGTTGAGGAATGGAAGATGGTGTTTAATCTAGACAAATATGAGGGGTTGCACTTTGAAAACCAAAACAGGGCAGGTTTTATACACTTAATGGTAAGGTTCTGGGAGTGTTGCTGAATAAAATGACCTCAGAGTGCAGGTTCATAATTTCTTGACTGTGGAGTCTCAGGTGGATAGGATAGTGAAGAAGGCAGTGTTTAGTATGCTTTCCTCTATTGGACAGGCCATTGAGTATAAGAGTTGGGAGGTCATGTTGCAGCTGTATAGAACATTGATTAGGCCACTTTTGGAATATTGTGTGTAATTTTGGTCTCCATGCTATAGGAAGGATGTTGTGAAATTTGAAAGGGTTCAGAAAAGATTTACAAGGATGTTGCTAGGGTTGGAGGATTTGAGTTATAGGGAGAGGCGGAATAGGCTAGGGGCTGTTTTCCCTGGAGCTTCGGAGGTTAAGGGGTTACCATACAGAGGTTTATAAAATCATGAGGGGCATGGATAGGCTGAATAGACAAAGTCTTTTCCCTGATTTGGGGGTGTCCAGAACTAGAGGTCATAAGTTTAGGGTGAGAGGAGGAAAATATAAAAGAGACCTAAGGGACAACTTTTTCATGCAAAGAGGGCTGCAAGTATGGAAAGAGCTGCCAGAGGAAGTGGTGGAGGCTGGTACAATTAAATCATTTAACAGGAATCTGAAGGATATATGAATAGTAAGGGTTCAGAGAGTTGTGAGCCAAGCACTGGCAAATGGGACTAGATTAGATTAGGATATCTGCTCGGCCTGAATGAGTTAGACCAAAGGGTCTGTTTCCATGCTCTACATCTTTATAACTCTCTGACTGTATGACCACATCATTGATAAGTAAGAATTAACCCTGGTAATCTCCGTAAAGACCTTTAAGTCTCATCTGCAATCCACAGTTCTCGAACTCACACACCAAAAGCTGTGAAGGATAAGTCTGTGAGAACATGCTCTTAAATGACATTACGTCTTTCTTGGGTGATATATTTGTGGGCGGCACGGTGGCACAGTGGTTAGCACTGCTGCCTCACAGCGCCTGAGACCCGGGTTCAATTCCCGCCTCAGGCGACTGACTGTGTGGAGTTTGCACGTTCTCCCCGTGTCTGTGTGGGTTTCTTCTGGGTGCTCTGGGTGCTCCGGTTTCCTCCCACAGTCCAAAAATGTGCAGGTCAGGTGAATTGGCCATGCTAAATTGCCCGTAGTGTTTGGTAAGGGGTAAATGTAGGGGCATGGGTGGGTTGCGCTTCGGTGGGTTGGTGTGGACTTGTTGGGCCGAAGGGCCTGTTTCCACGCTGTAATGTAATCTAATCTAATCTAATATTGTTTGGAAGGGGTGGGGGAGTGTGATGGGGGGGAGGTGGTGGTGGTGGCAAGGGACAAAGTTTCAGTAATCCTATCACACTTACAACCTCCCACTGAGTCTGCATGACAAGGCTTCCCTGCACACATTGCGATAAATCTAGTACATTAGAAGTCTATGTAGAAGCATCCAATGGCCTTCTCTATCCTAGGCCTTCATGTCCTATCATAACAGGGACTATGGTAAAGTATAATTTGTGAGGACTACGTTTGCTGTCGACTCATGACTAAGGAGCAGTTTTGATTCTTATATTCCCCAATTTTAAGTTGTTGGAACTAACCCCAATGAATCCAGACGCAGAATCATCACTGTAGCTCCTGTTCAATAAAACTCACAGAAATTGAGGAGGATATAAGGTGTCAGTGACCCCAGGATCCACAGTAAACTCCAGCAGCTGTCCGTGTTGGAGCACACGGCTGCAGGGGAGGTTCTGCAGTGGAACAGGTTCCAGGCCTCACTGCCATTTCCTCTAGAAATTGAAGGACATTGATGACATCGACTGAGGATCTCGAGACCACCGGGGCAGAACTGTACAACCTGCTGAAGATGGAGTTGTCATCTGAACAGGGACATATCCCTGTCACTGTCGAGGTGACAGCAGTGCTGAATGTTCATATGATTGGCTGCTTCCAAGAATCCATGGAATCCTGTATGCAAGCTCTTAATCCTCAACCCACAAATGGATCAAAACTGTGACCAATGCAATTTGTGCCAGGTCAGTGCTACAGTCTGGCAGTGGACTTTACTAATGTAACTGGCCTCTCCCAGGTGCACAGCAAGGTAGACAGTACACACAAAGGGGATGGGAGGAAAACAGGAAAAAGCAATTGAGTTGGACAATCAGGTATGATCATGATGAAAGCCAGAGCCCAGAGGGCTGAGTGGCCTACCTCTGCTGCTGTTCATTTTTGTATCTGTAATCCTCTTCTACCTGGGGCTGTGCAGTCCATTGAGTACCAGCGATCTGGGGCATTTCTTCCTTAGCCCACTGCTGAGGCATGGCATCGATGTGCCCATCAACTCTGATCTAGCTAAAGTAGCCAAGGAAGTGAAAGGATCTGAGCTTGTGGAGGGTGCAGGAGACAGCCTGATTGGTGCATCCTCTGTGGAATTTATGTCTTCTTCATCTAGGGGAAGAGTTGATGTCCAGAGGGGTTGGCCTTTCGAAGTCAGAAACTGTATGGATGTTTCTGGTTCCTGCAGCTGATGAGAGGGAATGAGATGGACAATAATGTTAGCAGCATGAGCATGTTAAGAATACATTGTTACGACATGAGGTAAACCCCTCTGCTAATTTAAACCAACCACACAGAAAAGATTCACCGCATGCTGTAATCTGTTAAACTTTGAGAGGCAAAGACTTATCCCAGAGGTCACTATTTAAAGTAAAAATTAGTAACTATTCTTTAAGTCCAACAGAGAATATTAAAACCAACAACCTTTTACAACTCCTTTCTCTTAAACCTACCTTTTACCTCCCATTCTACAATACTAGTCTGATAACAAAAGTCCCGATTAAGATTTACAAAAAAAATTTCAACTTTCAAAACCAGTCAGCTGTTGAATCTTCCCTTTGTATCTTGCTCTGCAGATTTTTCATAGTCGTCTTTCAATGTTCTGCTCCACAAACGTCTTATTGACAGGTACCTTTCAGACAGCTGTTCTGCTGCAGTCTGTACTTGTTGGTGACATGGCAGTTCTCTCCCTAACTGTTCAAAATGTCCAGTTTTATACCCCAAAACATCAGATCATTTCATTTAATATTATCAAAATACTAAATTCAAATTTGATTGGATTCTGGTAACTTGGGACATAACTTAAACTGATTGGTCAAATTTGAGTTTGTTTTTTTGTTCCATAGCAACACAGCTGCACTATTGGTTCCAACCAAGTATTACATTGTTACCTTGTTCAGAGTACTGTGTGCTGTGTCAGGCAGTCCTTACTATGTCCTTCAACTCTCTTAAAGGTACAGTTGCTCTACACCTTCATAATACCTCCCTCCTTAAGAAAAAACAAACCATCATAATGAAAAGATGGCTTTTTTTTCCCTCTATTCCTTACCCACAGTATCATGGCATAATCTAAGTTCATATCTTCCCACATGAACATAAAATTGAATAGATATCAATCTTATCTAAACTTTATTAGTTTATTAGTTAAATCCACAATAATGCATCTGCAATTACAATCTTCCGGCCAGCAACATGAATGATATGTAAATTAAAAGTCTGTAACATAAGATTCCAATGAAATAGTTGCACATTCTTGTCTTTAAAGCATTCCAAGAATGTAAGAGGATTGTGAACAGTGTACACCACCGTCTCCGATACATTGTTTGTGACATACACATGAAAATGTTGTAAGGCCAGTACCAAACTCAACATTTCTTTTTCAATTGTGGAGTATTTCCTCTGGTGGATGTTGAATTTCTTCGAAAAGTGACCAACTGGCAGTTCAATCCCACCCTCATCTTCCTGTAGCAGTACAGCTCCAACTCCTATGTCACTAGCGTCGATGGCAACTTTAAAAGGTTTTGAAAAGTTTATAGCTAAAACTAGTGCGGTGATTAATATTGCTTTCAAATGATCGAATGCCACCGAAACATTGTGTTCGTCTTCAGCAAATTAATTAACGGTGCCACTACACTACTGCAGTTTGGAACAAGCTTCCAATAGAATCCGCTCAGTCCCAAGAATCGAAGCACTCTTTCTTCAAGTTTGGTCATGGAAATTTCTCGATGGCCTTCATCTTTGCATTCTGTGGGGTCAACTTTCCATGACCGATGTTATATCCCAAGAACATCACCTCTGCTTTCTCGAATTCAGTTTTGTTTAAGTTTATTACCAGTTATATTTCTCATAGTCGTTCAAAGAGCTCTGCCAACTGTACCATGTGATCTTTCCAGGACTTACTAAAGATCACTACATCGTCCAAATAGACTGCACAGTTTGTTAACCCAGCCACACACAACTCTGTTCATGAGTCTTTGGAATGTCTCAGGTGCATTCTTCATTCGAAAGGGCATCACTTTAAACTGATATAGCCCATTTGGGCTTACAAAAGCAGAAACTTCTTTTGTCATCTCTGATAAAAGGTACCTGCCAGTAACCATGCATTAAGTCCAACTTGGTGATGTAACTGGCTTGTCCAAATTTCTCGATGCTGTCCTCCCAATCTAGGAATTGGATATGAATCCGATTTTGTAACAACATTGACCTTCTGATAATCCACGCAAAATCATTGAGTCCCAACTAGTTTAGGAACTAAGACGATTGGTGAATTCTACTCGCTCTGGATCAGTTCAATGATATCCTCGTTGAGCATGGCCTCCACAAACTCTGGACCTGTCTGACTTTGAAAGGATTAAGCCAATCAGAGTGTTGTTTTATCAGAGCAGTATTCCCTATGTCTACTTCATGTACATTAGCATTAGTCCTCCCCATCTGATTCTTACAAATGTCCTTATACTGCAGTAACAAACCATTCAACTATGTTATCTGCTCCTGAGGCAGATAGTTTACAAACCTATCCCACTCCTCAAAGACTTCTTCATTTTTGAAGCACATCAAAATCCACACATCTAGATTTAATTCCTCACTCTGTGGTCAGTAACTAACATCTGTTTCTCCAGTTCTTTCTCTCGAATATATTATGGTTTCAACATGTTCACATGACATACCTGATACCGTTTTTTCCTATCTGGTATCTTTACTAGATAGTTCACTTGACACAACCTTTTCTCAATTTAATAGGGACCACTAAACCTAGCTTTGAAGGGATCACCTATCACTGGTAACAGTACTAACACGTCACCCCCTCGGGAAAACGTCAGAGTCTGGGATTTTAGCTACCACCTGCTTCATTCTACACTGTGCCCTCTTTAGGTGCTGTTTAGCTAACACACCTACTTGATTTAATCTCTCCCTCATCTCCAATACATAATCTAATTGTGAGATCTCTGACTTTGGTCCTGTCAATTTTTCTTTAATTTAAAAGGGCCTTTCGCTTCATGTCTGAACATTAACTTGAAGGGAGTGAGCTGAGTTGATTTGTTTGAGGCACTTGTAATGGCAAACAGTATGACAGGGATACCTTTATCCCAATCATTCAGGTAATCCTGACAGTATGTTCTAAGCATGGTCTTCAAGGTCTGATGCCACCTTTCTAAATCTCCCTGGGATTCAGGATGATACACAATGGATTTAAAGTGCTGTATACCTAAGCTACCCATAACCTCCTTAAATAGCCTAGCAGTAAAATTTGCCTCTTGGTCTGACTGAATCTCTCTGGGTAGCCCATGCCATGCGAAGAAAGCTACTGACTCCTCTACCACCATTTTTGCCTTGACACTCCGAAATGGAATTGCCTCCCGAAATCTGGTAGACACATCCATTATGGTTCCCACTTTTAGTTCTCGGGAGGTGACCTATACAGTCAATTATAGCCCATGTGAAAGGTTCTTCAAATATGGGAATTGGCTAGAAAGGTGCTGGTTTTATTATCGCCAGTGGCTTACCTAACATTTGGCATGTATTACACAAACAGCAAATGTCAACCACATCCTTGTGCATTCCAGGCAAATAAAAAATGTTTTTGTACCTTAGCCTGAGTCTTTCATACCCCTAGGTGATCTCCTACAGGTAGTTCATGTGCTACTCATAACACTGTCTGTCTCTATACTATCAGCAACACAGTCTTTTACATTACATTACAGTGTGGAAACAGGCCCTTCGGCCCAACAAGTCCACACCGACCCGCCGAAGCGCAACCCACCCATACCCCAACATTTACCCCTTACCTAACACTACGGGTAATTTAGCATGGCCAATTCACCTTACCTGCACATCTTTGGACTGTGGGAGGAAACCGGAGCACCCGGAGGAAACCCACGCAGACACAGGGAGAACGTGCAAACTCCACACAGTCAGTCGCCTGTGGTGGGAATTGAACCTGGGTCTCTGGCGCTGTGAGGCAGCAGTGCTAACCACTGTGCCACCGTGCCGCAGTCTGGTGCACTTCAGCCCATTTCTCCTCTGAACTAACCTACTGTAGTCTCCAGTTGTGCCTTAGGATTCTATCTTTCAGCTAATAATCCTCTGGAATATTCTCTGCCTCCTTTTCAGAGTACAGGTGCACAATCCTTTATCCAAAATTCCGAAATCTGAAAAGCTCCGAAATCCGAAGATTTTCTCTTGAAGTTTTTTTTCTGTACAACAAGGTTGTTTAGCATGTGAACAGGTGACCCAACTCCACACCCACTCGACCCACAGCACTCAGTTGTGACATGGCGGCGTGACCCACCACTGGCAGTCGTTAATTGTGTCTCAGCGCTCGTACTAGTCACACGCAGGTCTGCCATTCGGTAATTTTTAAAAATTTCAATGTGAAAATGTCATTTATTTTGAAATCCAAAAAATTCTGAAATCCAAAAAAAAACTGGCTGCAAGGATTTGGGATAAAGGATTGTGTATGCATTCACATATATACCTTTTATCATCTTGTCTTTCTGTTGCAAATCCTTTGACTTTTCAGGACAAAATACGTCTGTCTGATCTTCAGCCTGTTCAGGTTTTTCCTGCACCATTATGTCAAACAGGGTATCCTCTACCTGAACCTCAACTCCTTTATCTTTCTTTTTAGCCTTTTCTTCATGCTATGACTTATGCTAGTGGGATCTGGTTACTACACAGTCTGGCAAAATACCAGGATATTTCTGTTTTAACTCCTCAGTTTTTTGGTCTTCCTCGGGCTTCTCCACCACAAGGGTGTCACTCCCACCTTGGATCCTGCCAAATCATTCCCAGGAACAGACTGGATTCCTGGAACTGCCGCTGTCAATCACTCCCACTGTTACTTCCCCAGTCTTAAGTTGGCACTCCAACCTGATCTTACATACGGGAATGCCAAATTTCTGTCCATCTATCCCACTAATTACCACATTCGCGGGTAACAGATCAGAAGGAGTGCAAATTCACTCATCTCTTACTATCAGTGACCGGTTAGATCCTGTATCTCTCAAAATTATAATTTCTTGTTCTTCTCCCCTGTTCTTTCTGAGTAAACTTTACCGACAGAGATGAATTCTTTGTAGAAATCAGATACTAACTCCATACCCAGCCCATGCCAAGGCTGTGCACTCTCCTGCAGCTCCCCATCTCTCCTTGGGGGGGTCTCCTTTTCTACCTTCATTAATGCCACTGGCTTAGCTTCTTTTATCACATCTTTTCTCACAGTGCCTTTCTTTAACAACCAGCACTGTGTCATTACATGTCCCACTTTACCACAGTAGAAACACCTGAAACCTTTCACCTCCTTTTCACCCTCGAACTTTTTTATCCTGTGGTAAACTCTAACTAGTGCTCTTTACTCTTGGTTTCATAGTGTAGGATCTCCCCTTCTCCCAACTTCTATCCCTCACAGGATGAAGTTCTGGCCGGAAGCTTGTCTTATGCACCTACATGTACTCATCTGCTAATTCTACTGCCCTTCTCACTTCCTGAACTTTTTGTTCCTCCATGTCAATTGTTATCATCTCTGGAAGTGAGATTTTAAACTCCTCCAGCAAAATCATCTCTGAGAGCCTCATAGGTGCTATCTATCTTTAAAACATGCACCCATTTATAAAAATGACTATGCTTAATTCTTTTAAACTCAATGTAAGTCTGACTTGGTTCCTTATTTATGTTTCTGAACCACTGTCTATATGCATCTGGTACCATAGAGACTTCAAGTCATAGAGATAGACAGCACAGAAACAGACCCTTCAGTCCAACTCATCCATGCCGATCAGATATCCCAACCCAATTTTGTCCCACTTTCCAGCACCCAGCCCATATCCCTCCAAACCCTTCCTATTCATATACCAATCCTGATGCCTTTTAAATGTTATTATTGCACTAGCCTCCTCCACTTCCTCTGGCAGCTCATTCCATATATGTACCACCCTCTGTATGAAAAGGTTGCCCCTTAGGTCTCTTTTATACCTTTTCCCCCTCACCCTAAACCAATGCCCTCTAGACTCCCCCACCCCAGGGAAAAGACTTTGTCTATTTATCCTATCCATGACCCTCATGACTTTATAAATCTCTATATGGTCATCCCTCAGCCTCTGACACTCCAGGGAAAACAGCCAGCCTATTCAACCTCTCTTTATAGCTTAAATCCTCCAACCCTGGCAACATCCTTGTAAATCATTTTTGAACAATTTCATGTTTCACAACATCCTTCCGATAGGAAGGAGACCAGAATTAAACTCAATATTCCAAAAGTGGCCTAACCAATATCCTGTATAGCCACAATATGACCTCCCAACTCCTATACTCAATGCTCTGACCAATAAAGGAAAGCATACCAAATGCCTTCTTCACTATCCTATCTACCTGTGATTCTACTTTCAATGAGCTATGAACCTGAACTCCAAGGTCTCTTTGTTCAGCAACACTCCTCAGGACCTTACCATTCAGTGTGTTAATCCTGCTCAGATTTGCTTTCCCAAAATGCATCACCTTGCATTTATCTAAATTAAACTTCATCTGCCACTTCTCAGCCCATTGGCCCATTTGATCAAGATCTCATTGTAATCTGAGGTAACCTTCTTTGCTGTCCACTACATCTCCAATTTTGGTGTCATCTGCAAACTTATTAACTAATCCTATTATCTCACATCCAACAATATATATAAATGACAAAAAGTAGTGGCCCCAGCACCGATCTTTGTGGCACTCCACTTGTACCAATTCATAAGCACTTAAAATAGCCTGTTTGACCTCTTCATAATCTTTTGACCCCTCATCTGACAGCACGGCAAATACCTCAATGGCTCTGCCTACCAGTTTAGTCTGAACTAGCAATACCCATATATCCTCAGACCACTCCACCTGCCTCACTAATTTTTCAAATGAGATAAAGAAGGCTTCAACATCTTTCTCATCAAAATGTGGCAGAGTTTTAACATACTGGTATATATCTCTACCTTCTCTTTTAATCTCCATCCTGTTAACAACTTTGCTGACTAAGTTGCAACTTCTCACGTTCAAATGTCTCTTTGCTCAGCTAAGAACCTTCTTCTCTCTTTTTCCTCTCTCTTTCTCTTCTCCATCTCTTTCTTTTTCTTCTCTCTCTCTCTCTCCCTCTCTCTCTCTCTCTATCTTTACTTATCTTCTAACTCCATTTATCTATCTTCTTTGCTAATTCTAAAAGTATGGCCTTATTCTTTCCTTCTAAACTTTCTTGGCAAATTTGAGAATCACCTTCAAATCCCAGAACCTCTTTAGCAATTTTAAGAGCCATTTCTCTCACTTCTAATGTCACCAACCACAAGTCACCGATGTTAAACAATTCATCTCATCTATGTTTTATTTAAAGATCTAAGACACTAACTGGCAAGTGTTTATATCTACTGGGCATTTTCATAGCCCAACTCTGTCCAAATCTCAACTTGAATCTGTTTAAGGAGTTCAAATATGGACAAAAGCCTCCAAGCTATTATGACTCGTGGTAAACCCCTCTGCTAATTTAATTCAGCAATACAGAAATGATTCACCTTGTGCTGTAATCTTTTAAAATTTGAGGCAAAGGCTTATAACAAGGGTCACTATTTAAAGTAAAGCTTAACAACTTTTTTCTTTAAGCCCAACAGCGAATATTAAAATCAACAACTATTTACAACTTATTTCTCTTAAACCTATCTTTTACCTCCCCCTCTACAATACTAGTCTGATAAAAAGTCCCGATTATGACTTAAAGAAAATTCAACTTTCAAAGCCAGTCAGCTGTTGAATCTTCTCTTTGTATCTTCCTCTGCAGATTTTCCTCAGTCATCCTTTCAATGCCCTTATCGACAAGTACCTTTCAGATGGCTGTTCTGCTGGCAGTCTATAATTGTTAGTGACATGGCAGTTCTCTCCCTAACTGTTCAAAATGTCCTGTTTTATACCTCAAAACATCAGATCGTTTCATTGGTCTTAATATTATCAAAATACTAAATTCAAATTTGATTGGATTCTGGTATCTTGGGGCAAAATTTAAACTGTTTGGCTGAATTTGAATTTTTTTTTGTGTTCCATAGCAACACAGCTGTACTATTGGTTTTGACCAAGTGTTATACTGTTACCTTGTTCAGAACTCTGTGTGCTGTGTCAAGCAATCTTTGCTAGTTTTTCAACTCTCTTAAAGGTGCAGTACCTCTACACCTTCATAATAACATTCACAGTGGCTGTAATGGGAGAGTAGTGTAGCATATCACAATGGACCTTACATGGTTGTTGGGATATGGCATTCTGGACATGGCAACATTAATAGCCATAGTTTTCTCCCATGAGCTCATGGGATGAGGAAATAAATGGTGGCCACCCCATCACCTATCATGACCCCAACAGCCATATTATGAGACATATTTTGTCCTGTAGGTGACAAAAGATGTGATTGTGTGAGATTACAGTGGCTCTCGTACATCCATTAATCCTGGTGCAGAAGTCAAAGAGATGGGAAAGCATTCCTGAGAGAGTAAGTAGGAAGCTCAAAGAGAATGCAGAGTTACTAGTGGTTTGGGAGTGACAACCATTGAGAGAAGATGCCACATGTAGTAGTAAGAGTGTTAGAACACGTGAATTGTTGGGAGCAGTGGGACAGGTAGAATGATTAGAGAATTGCACAGGAAAAATCACTGGGGAGGGAAACTTTGCCAACTGTTTCAGAGCTGCATCATAGCATCCCCAAATATTTTAATTAAAAAATATTTAAATCCTCTTTGGATTTAGTTTTCATTTCTGCCAACAGAAATAAGACCATGAATTTCATATGAAGGCCTTAAGCCCGAAATATTGATTCTCCTGTGCCTCAGATGCAGCCTGACTGGCTGTGCTTTTTCAGCACCACACTCTTCAACCCATGCTTTTCATATACTTTAATACTTGTGGAGAAAAAAATTAAAGCCCTTTTTGAATTAAATGAAGATTATTATGTCTCTTTCTATCTCAATCAATTATTTGTTCATTAATATGAGCATTGCCAACAAGATAAGGCCTTCTTTTGTTAGTCAGTCATAATTATTCTTGAGAAGATGCTGGTGAACTGCCTTTTTGAACTGACCATGTGGTATCGGTATACCTACGGGGTTGTTAGAGAGGAATTCCTGGATTCATGACCCAGTGATGGTGAAGCAACAGTTATATATTTCTAAGTTAGGATGATATGTGCCTTGGAGGAGAATTTGTTAGTATTGGTATTTCCTTACTTTGCTGTCCTGTTGTTCTGGATGCAAGTGGTCACAGGTTTGAAAGGTGATGTCAATGGAGTCTTAGCAAGCAGCTGCAGAGCATTTTGTAGGTAATCCCTGCACACTGTTGCCACTGTGCATTAGAGTTCGAGAGAGTCAGTATTGAAGATGGTGCATGGTGTGCCATAATGGGGTCTTTGTCTTGGCTAGTATCAAGCTTCTTGAATGTGGTTGAAGTTGCACTAATCTAGGCAAAAGAAGGATATTCCATCACACTCTTGACTTATATCTTCTTGATGGTGGCCATGCTTTGAGGAATCAGGAGGTAGTTACTTACCACAGCATTCCCAGACTCTGACCTGCTTTTTCTAGCCACAGTTTCAGGTCAATGGTAAGGCCTGAAGACTTTAAGCGGGGAATTCAGAAATGGTAATACCAAATAGAATGTCAAGAGGAGATTGTTAAATTCCCTCTCATTGAATGCTGCTTGAGTGTCACAAATGTTATTTATCACTTACAGCCTGAATGTAGTCTAAGTCTTTTTGCATGCAGTAATAGAGTGTTTCATTATTTGAGGAGTTCCAAATGGTGCTGTGCAATCATATTTGAGCTTGTGTTGGATGGTTGACCATTGAAGAAGCAGCTGGATAGATTGGATTGGACCGACGACGCTAACTGGGGAACCAGTGCAACAATGTCCTTGAGGTGACATGACTGGTCTCCACTAACCAGAACCATCCACTTTGATGCAGAAATTGCACTGATGTGTGTGAGAAATAACATGGATGTGATAATCATCCTTTTCCCCTTCCCAGTGCTGCTTCATTCACTGTATGCAGTGAAATGTATTTTACTGACACATCATAACTACTTTGGTATAATTATTCTTTTCTCTGCTGTTGCTGTAGTATTTTGTGGAGAAAATTCTATAGTTAACCCTACTTATGTTTATTGAAGCCATGCAAATTTTAATTGAACAATGAAACGCAATATGTCCTAATTTCTCTTCCTTTATTCATTTCCTCAGCATTGACCAAGATTAAGTATATTGTATATTAAATTGATGGTTTTGTTCCCCACAGCTATGCTTCATTACCGTCCAGGAAGTTAATTATCTCAAGTCACAGGGAGTCTGCGCCAAAGCATAAGGAGACTGAAGTTGCTTTCTTGAATTCCAGATGACTTTCTAAATTCTAAAATTACAAGTTGTCATCTGTAAGTTTTCATTAAGACAGCATCATGTATGACATAAAATGAAATCAAATTTCCTTTTCAGAAATGTTACTGAACATATATTGAAATTGGAACACAGCACAATTTTTGCCAAAAAGGCACAAGTTGCAGCAAGAACTGAAAAATAATTTGTTGTATTAAAAAAAAGAATGATTTTACATGAGGTTTGGTTTTTCATTCTCTATTGTTAATTTGAATTTTGCTATACTTAGTAACGTTATTGGTCAGCCTCCAAAAAATCTGAACATTTTACTTTTGCTATTTTAATTTTGAAGACTTCTCATAAATCAGTATGAATAGCAAGTCAATCACTTTGTAAGTATTGAAATGTCAGTAATTTATTTTAAATTAGAAGCATGATAGAATCCTATAACTTATAAATAGTGATCTAAACCATGAAATCTAAAGCAAACCTTGTGTTTGAGGCTCTCTGCATTGATATTTAGAACATAGAAGAATACAGCGCAGTACAGGCCCTTCGGCCCTCGATGTTGCGCCAATCAAAGCCCACCTAACCTACACTAACCCACTATCCTCCATATACCTATCCAATGCCCGCTTAAATACCCATAAAGAGGGAGAGTCCACCACTGCTACTGGCAGGGCATTCCATGAACTTACGACTCGCTGAGTGAAGAACCTACCCCTAACATCAGTCCTATATCTACCTCCCCCTTAATTTAAAGCTATGCCCCCTTGTAATAGCTGACTCCATACGTGGAAAAAGGTTCTCACTGTCAACCCTATCTAAACCCCTAATTAAGAATTTAAATCAAGAGTTGTTACCTTATATAACTGCAGAGGAGTGGTTGATGTAAAAATGCTTAAGAAATGGCAATGATCAATTTGAATCTTTAATGACAAGCTTTAATTGTATGCCAGTGGTAATTGAAAGTATATGTTTGATCAGGACCATCAAAGTCCAAGTTACATTTCAGGAAGTTTGAATTGCATATTTTTATATTTGTACTTGAAAGCTAAAATGAGAGGAGTTGAAAGGAAATAAGAACAGCCAATGGTGGGGATACTCATCAGGTTTAGCAGCACCTGTGGAGGGAGAACCAAAGCCAACATTTCAAGTTAATAACCTTTCATCAGATATTTTGTTTCAGATTTCCATCATCTGCTGTGTTTTGCATTTGCATCAAATTAAGGAGAACTTTATCAGACTAAAAGGTAATACCTTGCAAATGGATTAGCGTGAGTACATTTGCAATCCAATTTTAAAAGTGGCACTTTAATTCATGATCCTTTACCCTGTGTTGTGTCATAAATCATGTAAAATATGGAGCAAATAGACCATACATGCAGCAATGCTGTTGGTTGACTTGTCAACTTAATGAGTTCAAACATCATCATTGTTGACTAATTTTCCTTTGGTATGCTCATTTTGTTCTGATTAATTCAGGCAAGCATGTGAGAGGTTTGACAGTTCAAGAAAACTGCACATTAGACCATACCACTAATACTCCTTATACAAATAAAAGTCTATGTTGAAATAATTATTTGCAGAAACAGTCCATATTGCGCTTTTGCTACAACTTATTACCAATTTAAAATCACACATTGACTGACACACAGCAAGATCAGTAATTTTTCAAAATTGTGAAGGATGAAATTACATAATGTGCCTCAAAAACAAACACCGATGTATTTTCCTTGATTTTGTTCTCAGCTCCACTGTAGACCGTGCCTATTAGCAGGCCCTCATTCCTTACAGTGAGGGATCCTTCACCTTCTCAATGTTCATGTACTTTCTCACTAAAGCAGGGAAGAGATGGAATAACAGATGGGTCATTACATTTTGGCTGACGCGTTCTATCATCTGATGTTCCCTGAATTTAGAACATACGAACATCTAAATAGTAAATAGTAGACCATTGGGTTCCTGGAGCCACTTTCACCATTCCATACTGTCATGTTTAATCTCTATGTTTTGAATTCCACATTCTCATTGACCCCAGAAAACCCTTGTGCCCCCGTCTATAAAGAATCTATCCATATCTGTCTTAAAAAGATTCAGTGAAGCAGTATAATAAACACTCTATTAAACCATTATTGTTTATAGACTACCAAATTGATTAATTAAATATTAAATGAACAATAGCGCTGACAGACTGCAGATGTCTAGTATTTGAAGGCTTAACCACGACAAATAAATGAAATGTAACAAGTTACAATCTCTGAGCGAGACTTCAATGTGAACCAGAGCTGGAAGAATATCCCTATATATCAACGTAACAGGGCATTTTCTTGAACATAATATAAAGTCTCGTTGGCTAGCCACAAAATCATAGAGTCATATACAGCACAGAGGCAGACCCTTCAGTCCAGCCAGTCCATGACAACCCTGGGCCCAAATTTAACCAGTTCCACCTGACTGTGCCTGGCGGATATCCCTCCAAACATTTCCTACTAATGTGTTTATCTAAATGTCTTCCTCTGGAAATTCATTCCACTGACAAACCACTTTGTGTCAAAAGGTTGCCCTTCATGTTCTTTTAAAATCTTCCTCCTCTCACCTTAAAAATATGCTCCATAGTCTTGAAAGCCCCCACCATTTACCTTATCTATACCCCTCATGATTTCAAAAACCTCTGTATAGTTATCCCATGGCAAATTCCATTCTCTCAGTGAGGAGTGATCACATGGAGCACAGAACTTGTCATTTTCCATTCATTATATTTCTTCGGTTAAAACCAGTGGATTGCCTATTTGGAGTTAAACACCTGGCATTTTTAATATTAAAGTTTAACCAGCATATAGGAAATTTCAATTCACATCTTTTTTTCAAATTGAGGTATAATTCAATTCTAAAACTACAGTAAACTTAATGGCTTGGATTTTGTTCATATTGGCAGTCTTCATTGGCTGTAAAGCATTTGGAACATCATAAAGTCACAGAAAATCTAATGCAGAAGTCCTTATATTGTACATTATCTAAAAGTCTTTCTTTCATAGTATATCATTCTATCCATAAATTACAGTGCACAATTAGTCTAGATCCAACTAGCTAATTACTTTGGCTGTCTTATCAACCTGTTAACTGCACTAGCTCACGATGACTCTGCTTCCACACAGTTCAAGGTGACCAGCCAAACTTTCCTACATTCTTTGCAGCATACTTGTTCAGCTCAGGGAGATAATTTTGAAATGCAACAGTGATTGATGTTCCATTCCCACAGGAACTGATATTGCAAGATCCTTGAAGGCATACATATTCCCAAAGGTTAACCTCAATTAATGTTTAAAACCTTTCTGTGATGAATCATTAGTACAGTTATTCATCAGTACCTTCTTCTATTGAAAAAAACCTGCAGTTCCAAAGAAGAGTCATTTCGGACTCAAATCATTCACTTTCTTTCTCTCTCAACGGATGCCACTGGACTTGCTGAGTTTCTCTAGCAAGTTTTATTTCAGTATCCAATAAGTAATGTGATAACATGTTTATGTCTTTCAATGGAGTTAATTAAATTAATGCTGTTGATTATGCAACAGAGGCATTATTTCTGCAAATAGGCTATCAAATAAAATTTAGAAAGTTCATGGAACAGTGGGCTGCAAGTTGTTTGTGTTCTGCATCCGGAATAATTTACTTCAGCGTTCTCTCCTTGATTTACTTTTTTCTATTCCATGTGTAGAAATGATAAGGAAAGCAGGTGTCACCTAGTAAAATGACACAATTGGATACAAAGCAATTTATATTTGCCATGATTATTACTATTCCATTGAATTATATAATCCATTGTTAACATTGGAGCCAACTTATAAAATTCAGATTGCTTTTTTCATTTTAAAATATTTCTATCATTTGATCAAAAGCAACAACACTAAATCAGTCATTGCAACAAACATCATAAGTGGCAGAATAGAGAAGATTATATCCAGCAGAAGGATGTTAGTCTTTCAAAACTGTCAAATGGTCAATATTTTAGTCATTGTGCTGGAATACATCCACATTGTTAATAACTATTAAATAAAATTTAACAGAGACAAGTGAAAATTATGGCTCATAGTAAAAAAAGACAGTATAGTGATCCAATTGTTATTGTCAAAGTATGAAGGGAACAAGGAGGTGAATTTCCTTTGAACTTCTCCTGCTTCAGTTGGAGTTGGAGAGTATGTATTTCTGTGCTGAAGCTCCAGGGACATTCATTGCCATAAGAGTTTGTCAACTCAAGCTTAACATATTCAATTATTCTGCAGCAACAATCAACAAAGCCGGTAGAAAATGGAACTATTGAACTACAACTGCACAAGTCTTTGACAATAATCAAACTTGTTGGAGTGGAGATGCTTTAATCTTATTCTACCTCCAACATTTGATAACCTTTGGTGATCTGACTATGAGTTTCACTCTGTTTTCCTGCCTGTCCCCATGACCCTTACCACCCATTTTGATCAAAAATCTAGCTAAATTAGAATAAGTTTAATGAACAAGCCTCTCTGATCTCTTTGGAAGAGAACTCCTAACATTGACAGTCCTCTGAAAGGAGACATTTCCCCTCATTACCGTTTTGAAATTCTGCTCTCTAACATGCTTGCAGTCCTGGAGGGTATGGCTCTTGATGTGGGAAGATAATTTGGAAAGGCATGATGGTAGCATCCCTAAACTCTGTCACCTTCTTGCCTTTGCCCAACTTCGATCTTTCCAACCCTTCTGCCAATTCAGGCACTTCCAGTCAATTAGTAGTCACTTAAGGGTAAATTCATTCCTGGGCTACAATTATCTCGGGTCCAAGTAGGAAAGTTTTGAATTGGCCCATTAGACTGGTACTAATGGGGACAGACCTTAGCTGAGAGTTGGGGGAATGGTTGCTTTGCATGAATTTGCTCGTGATTATTTGACAGGACATAATGTGGGGTGAGGGGGTGGAGTCACCAACACCTGCCCCATACTTTTGAATCCTCCAAATGCTATCCCTGTGATCCCCAACCCAGACACCAGTACTCTTCCCACAATGCCACATTGATCCTCATGATGATGGCCGCCAGTTGCAGCCATGGCTTTCTCAATAGCACTGCCTGGTACCAGAGCTACTAGCCCATGAATGACCAGTGGTTCTGACTGGATGGGGCTTCTGTCCCCAGTGATTTGATTTCAAAGGAAGGCCTAATGCTGCCCTCTAAATTGCCTGATTGGGAGAAGATGCAGTGGACCTTTCTCTGAGGAGTCAGCACAAGTATCCTGTAGTTTCTTCAGAACAAACAAGAAGGCACTCAATAAAATTGGAAGCTTCTTCCCCCGTTCAAGATTTTCCCTGGACAGAAAATTTCTTCCCAGTACTTCTCCTGTCAAGCCGTTCATATATATTTCGATAAAATCACTTCACATTCTTTTAAACTCCAACAAACATAAAGCTAATCTTCTCAACTTATTCACCAAGATAACCCCTCATTCTAGGAATCAACCTTTTCTGAATGGTGTCTAATGCTAGTATATCACTCCTTAGGCAAGGGGACCAAAACTGTACACACTGCACCAGGTGTGGCACACCAATGTTCTATGTGATCATGATAAGATTTTCCCCTTGCCGTAATGGTCAAAAGAGCCTATAGCTGGCAAAGATGTATTGTAATCAAACTGAACCTTAAATACTGTGCCTAGTTTTGGTCACTTAGGGATGACATGAAACTTCAATCCTACAGCATCAGCAGCCGGGACTAAGCCGAGCAATTTTCCATAGCTTCCTGCCAACCTTTCAGCTCAACTGGGCTGAAAGCCAGTCAGTGGGTATTTTATCAAGCTCATCAAGTTAAAGTAGTTAAATAGGCCCTATTTCCTCAACATCAGGTCAGTTTCCAACTCGGTCTTTGACCCAGAGATTAAATTAGAGTCATTGTTTTATAACTTTAGCGATGCATTCTGTATTTTATGTATGAAATCATATTGAATCAGAACATCAGAATCACAGCTATTTTCAGCTTAAGCTACTGTTAATTCAGCAGCCATTTATTGAATATAGAAATGTAGAAACTTCTCTGGGCCTAGAAAGATGTTCTCCAAGAGAAAGGGAACAAACATGATTAATTTTATCCGTTAATTACCTAGTAATGCTTGGATCATAACAATTTGAGTTTGTGTTGTGATTTGAAATGTGTTGTATGTTGATGTGCAATATATGATGAGAAATGAGTACATATTAAATTGGGTAGTTGGTCCTACCCTATCCTATTGCTATGCAGAAAAACATAGCTTCAATAGATGTGCCATTATTGTTGGGATTGCAAGAAATAATGGAAATTTTATTTCAATGCTTTTTCTCTTTGTTTGAAATAATTATATTAACATAGACCAGCAGATTACTCATGACTTCTTGCTGAATATCAAAGGATGCATTGTGTTAAATTCACAAGAATCTAACTAATGAAGAAGTTATCCAGTCATTCTCACAACTGCTGTTTGCCAGGGTTTGTTGGATAAAATTGGTTCCTTCACTTCTCATGTTGCAACATTGACTATAGGGCTAATAAATTTTTGACCTTTGAGGTGAAAAAGTGGACTCTGGTCCAGTTTTGGTTCAGAAAATCACATCCATTGGGAAACTGATTTGTGTTCAGATTTTCACAACGGTTTGCTTTTAATTGAAGTCAAGAAGGGTTTCTTATTGACTGAGATAAATGGGGTACGGGATGGAGTTGAATCTGATGGAAATTGGGATTCATTTAACAATCTCCACTGCAGCTCCTGGTTAGCCTGAGAGAGATATCTGTGGTATGTGCCAAACTCCACACTGCTCCTGGAGAGAAGCAAGATGTCACTGGACAGCCTGAAGCCTTGGGAAAGACAATCTCTTGATTCTTTGATGTTGAACTAGTTCTAATATTGGGAGAGTGGAGAGAAATCCTTTCCTCAGAAGATAGCAGAAGGTGTCACCTAGTCATGTAACAGGTGTACCTCTTGTTTAGTTATATCCTATTCTGCTTCATTTTCTTCCTCCTCTCTCACTTCTTGCTTCTTCTCCTCTCTTGATAAGCAGTCACTCTTCAATGCCTCACCATTCTACATCTCTCTGGACAGTTCTGATATGGACAGCACAGCATTTCATGATAACTGAGACATTGTCGGAGGCTTTTAGAGGCACCATATGAACAGTTTCGGCAGTAGAATCCAATCTTCAGAAGCCTGGTGGCTCGCAACATTTTGAGCAGCATTGGTTATAGCAGTTCTATGCCTCTGACTGTGGGATCAAGTAGGGGAGACAGTAGTCATCTCCTCAAAGGCTGTCCCTCATTCCCTCGGATCTGTTCACTCATTTTAGGGAGGAAAGGGTAGGTTTTGGAGTCAATGTTTGATGTAGCTTGGCCTGGAAGAGTTTGAAGGTGTCATAACTCCTGTCAGAAAAGTACATGTGGAGGTTATTCTTGTAGTTACAGAATAGCTGGACATTGAGGGAATGGCTTCCCCACTTATCAGGACCTTTGTGTTAGTGGATCTCACTGGCTAGCCATTTTGGGAACTTTGGTCACATGTGTTTATTTGGTGATGTCCTGCACTTGAGGGAATCAAGCATTGGGAAAAAAAAATTCTGTACTCTCAGCATGGCCGTAGCTATTGATCATTGAATGTGTTATTCAGTTCTGGTAAGGAGGGCATTAGGAATGATAATATGCAATGATGTGCAGCCATTTATGAAATGTTCAGTAGATTAGGCAGAGAGGAAAACAGAGTTCACATATCAGGTCAATGCCTTTTCATTAGAATTTGGGATGAGACTTTTTCATGTCATAGCTCAGTGAATTTGCTGTGCAACTTCAAAATCATCTATTTTTGTTACTATTATAAAATGATATTTGTTTTCCTAATTTTCTGGCTTTTGGCAACAAACTGAAAGAATGCTAAATGGATTCACAAGATAATCAGTAAATTTTGGATCAGTCAATCTAATGGGAAAAGCCAAGTTTGACTAACAATGTAGGTTGACTGGACTCAAAACGTTAACTCTGTTTTTCTCTTAACAAACCCTTGTCAGGTCCACACCCCCCACTAACCCAACCTCCACTCCCGGCACCTTCCCCTGCAACCGCAAGAAATGCAAAACTTGCGCCCACACCTCCCCCCTTACTTCCCTCCAAGGCCCCAAGGGATCCTTCCATATCCGCCACAAATTCACCTGCACCTCCACACACATCATTTACTGCATCCACTGCACCCGATGTGGCCTCCTCTATATTGGGGAGACAGGCCGCCTACTTGCGGAACGCTTCAGAGAACACCTCTGGGACACCCGGACCAACCAACCCAACCACCCTGTGGCTCAACACTTCAACTCCCCCTCCCACTCCACCAAGGACATGCAGGTCTTTGGACTCCTCCATCACCAGACCATAGCAACACGATGGCTGGAGGAAGAGCGCCTCATCTTCCACCTAGGAACCCTTCAACCACAAGGGATGAACTCAGACTTCTCCAGTTTCCTCATTTCCCCTCCCCCCACCTTGTCTCAGTCCCAACCCTCGAACTCAGCACCACCTTCCTAACCTGCAATCTTCTTCCTGACCTCTCCACCCCTACCCCCACTCCAGCCTATCACCCTCACCTTATCACCCTCACCTTAACCTCCTTCCACCTAGCGCATTTCCAACGCCCCTCCCCCAAGTTCCTCCTCCCTACCTTTTATCTTAGCCTGCTGGACACACTTTCCTCATTCCTGAAGAAGGGCTCATGCCCGAAACGCCGATTCTCCTGCTCCTTGGATGCTGCCTGACCTGCTGCGCTTTTCCAGCAACACATTTTCAGCTCTGATCTCCAGCATCTGCAGTCCTCACTTTCTCTTAACAAACCCTGCCAGACCTGTTGAGTTTTTCTAGTACTCACTATTTTTGTTCTAACTTTCATTTGGTCTAGAGCACCATTAATCAAAACCAGAGTAAAATATTAGTCTGAATATTGCTTAAAATAGGGATTGATGCTAAAGCATTTTGTCTTGAACTGTTAAGGATAAATGCAAAAATGGCTGATTTAAAATGTAAAGAACAATTTAAACTGTATGGGAAATGGTGCTGATTAGTAGACAGGTCAACTGAGATCAGCCAGAATGATGCCAGAGAGTAGGAGAGAGCAATGGGAAATTAGAGGGTCCCCACATTTTTATTCTGCTTCATACACTGTTAGGTTGGCTCAGTGATTCCTCTTCCATTCTGAAGATTTTGAACCCTATACAAATACTTAAATACATACGTTAAATATTCATTTCAGTAAAGTACTGAGGGCATGCTGCAAGTGGATGAGTAGAAACTGAAACATCATTGGCTTTTCTATCAATCCTATTTACGAAGGAGTACAGATGTGTTTAAATTAACATTTATCCATCGATCAATATCATCAAAACTGATTAATTAGTTATTTCTACAAGTGCCATTTGTGGTTTTTGCTGAGCCCAATTTAGTTGTCCCAACTTCTAACAAACTAACAGCAACTACGCTTCATAAATATCTAATTTGTTATGAAGCATTTTTGCAATGTCCTGAGAACATGAAAGATATGACAATATTGACTTTTTATCCTATTATTTTGAAAAGGCAGAAACAAATTAAGGGGAGAAATCCTTAACAATGCTATCAAACAACATTTGGTCACCATTTATCTTCACACTGATGCTCAGGTTAGATTCCACAAGAACCATACCACGATAGAGCTCATTATAAACTTGGTCCAAACATTGGTATGATCTGAATTCTGATAGTAAGCTGAGAGTGCGTCCTTTTGCTATCAAGTTAGCATAAAGCTTGCACCAAAATACCCAAAACCCAGAAATCATTGGTAATCAGGAAAGAACCTCTCCACTTGCTAAAGGCAGTCCTGGCACAAAGGAAGATGTTTGAGGTCTTTTGCAACTTAATGACATAGTTGCAGATGTTCCTTACAACTGTGTGGCCATTCCAACTGGAAATTCAAATATCCCTCTCAAAGAAAACAAAAAATGCTGGAGATCACACTAGATCAGGCAGCATCCATGGAGAGAGAGCAAGTTAACATTTCAAGTCTAGTTGACTCTTCATCCGAGCTGATGAGAAGTGTGGAGAGGGCAGCATTTATCTAGTAGTAGGAGCGGAGAGGGGGGTGGAGGTGTCGGTGGGAGTGCTGGCAGACAAAACATGTTGATACTGGAAAGACTATTCAAGCCCTTAAATTGGTGAGCAGGTCATACCATTGTTCTGCTATTCCCATATTCTTACAGTCTGATCACTTAATCTGAACTATCGACATCCTTTCTCCCCCAGCATTCCAACCCCCCTACTGCTTAAATGTTGCTCCCTCACACTTCATTTCAGCTCTAGATTTGAAATGTTGGCTTGCTCTCTCTCCATTGATGCTGTCTGACACATTGTGATCTCCAGCATATATTGCTTTCAGTACAGATTCCAGCATCTGCTGTAATTTGCTTCTATCTTTCTAAAAGATTTTGGTTTCTTTGAAAATTGTAATCACTTCAGAGTGCTTTTAAGTGATTCAAATCCACCTGCTATGGTGATTATTCTTTAAGCTGTCCATTCATTTGCAAAGCCCATATATTTTTATGTTTCTGTATTTTTGATAGTGAACTGAGATGGAAACAGGGCTGTGGAAGGAATTGCCGCACTTATTAAAAGCCTGTTACCGAAATAGGGTTCGAAGTCATGTTTACATTGCTGCTTTGTTCAAGGAGTGAGGGATACTTTTGGCTGGCACCAGGGCGATTCAACCAGCTAACAGAGTAGTTGATTGGTTTGTGGTGTTGTGACCAACTGTGGAAGACAAAGGCCGTGTGCCTGTGAACAACTGTGTGATTGGCTCCTGGAGCAAAAAGTGCACCATCTTCCCTGAGTCTTTCTCTCCAGTACAATACCTAAAAAACTGAAGAAAACCAGGTTATACTCCCTTGGCAGTTGCTGTAAGTTATGGCCTTTAACAAGAAACTAAGAGATTTTGTAGTTAATGTTCTAGTCGTCTGTGCTTCCTGGACAGAGGTGAAAGGACCTGGAGAAGTGAGATTGAAAAACGCTATGTCCTGGCAAACAAAAGGATCAGTAAATCCTGTGGAATGCAGCCATTGAACTGTTTTTCCAGCTTTTACCTCCACCATAACACCATTTTTCTGTCTGTCTGCATGTGTTTGCAGGGGAGTTTTAGAGTTTTAACTGGTAGTTATACATCAACGGTTAATAAGGAGGGCCAGGTGCTGGCAGGAGGGACTAGGTTGGCTTGGGATATCTGGTCAGCATGGATGAGTTGGACCGAAGGGTCTGTTTTCGTGCTGTACATCTCTATGACTCTATGACTCTAATTGTTTACCAGAATCTATTTATTAGTAATAGATAGTGATTCTTGTTTAGCACAGAAACAAGATTGATCTTTCTGATAGCTTCGGTCTCACTGACAGGTTAACTGGAGTTTTCTTTGCATATGTTGATGAAATCTTTAACATTTGTGATGACTCCAGATATAGTGAGACTTGATTACCCGCCTGCTACCCCAATGAGGCATGATCGTATTTGAAGATACCTTATGGTTAGGTGTTATGAAGGTGTAGATGAGCACTGTACCATTAAGAGAGTGAAAAGCTAGCAGGACTACCTGATAGCACCAAATGTTCTGAACAAGATACAATGTAAACTTTTGGTCCTGTAACTGGTTGCCTGGAGACTCAAACAAATTCAAATTAGGCCAATCAGTTTAAATTATACCCCCCACAAAAACAAACTCCAATCAAGTTTGAATTTAGTATATTGACAATATTAAAAACCAGTGACACAATTCAATGTTTTGAGGGTATAAGACTTGGAAAACATGAACAGTTAAGGGACAACTGTCAAGCCGCTAGCATGTACATTTATCTATCAACAACCTGTAAAGAGAAATCCTAAGAAGAAAATCTCCAGAGGAAGATACAAAGAGAAGATTTGATAGCTGGCTGATTTTGAAATTTGAATTTTTGGTAATCTTACTTGGGGATTTTATCGGGCTAATATTATACAAGGGAAAGTAAAAGATAGGTTAGAGGAAGGAGTTGTAAATAATTGTTAGTTAATTATTCTCTGTTATACTTTAAGAAATAAAGTTGTTACTTTTTACTTTTAATTAGTTCTTTGCCTCTCGAATTTTCAGATTACTGCACATGATAAATCTTTTCTGTGTTGCTAGTTTAAAATTAACAGAGGAGGTTTACCTTGTGTCATAACATAGGTAATAAATTGGAGAAAGGATAATTAATTAACATTTTGACCTGGATACAATGTCTGCATGATTCCATTGTCATGGAAATTGGCTTTATGATGGGGAAGAGTCTATAGAAAGTCAGGGCTTTTCTTAAGATACTCATGATCTTTACCAACAGGTAAATCTGCACAAATTTGCGTGAAATCCGGCAGAGAGGTAGACACAGCCTGTTCCTTTTGTTCATTCTGCAGAAATCACATGATAGCTCATATTTAGATAGAAGAGACCACATTTATGAGGATGGAAACAGAGCTGAAAGACTCAGCTCTCTTAAGTTTGAGTGAGGAGTCACCAGGTAACCATACACCATAATGGGGAGGCAATGGCCTGGTAGTATTATCACTCAACTCCTAATCCAGAAACTCAACTAACGTTCCTAGGATCTGGGTTCAAATCCTGCCATGGTGGATGCTGGAATTTGAATTCAATAAAATGAATCTGGAATTAAGGATCTCATGACAACCAGGAAAAAGTCCATTTGATTCATTAATATCATTTGGAAAGGAAATGTATCTTTCTTACCTTATCTGGCCTACCTGTGACTCCAGACTCACAGCAATGTTGTTGAATCTTAACTGCGCTCTCGGTGATTAGGGATGGGTAATGAATGCTGGCTCAGCCCCATCATGTGTTTGAAATAAAAGCAACAGAAATTCAGTTGAAGGGTTAGAAGTAATCTGGCCAAAGAAAAAGAAAGGAAACAGTTCATTGAAGGTCAAGAAGCTGAGAAATAAAATCACCAAACACAAACTGAAGAGGGAAGCCAATAAGTAAGCATAAATATGCATCATTGAAGCAAAGAATAAAATTTATACCAGAAAATAAAACAAGTCATTGGATGCTTAGTATAGCTTCAGACTGGTGCCTGACAAATGAAGTCTCCATTTAAGAAGTAATGTAAAATAGTGTAAAACCATTGAGAGGGGAAGCTTTTACAGGTCAAAGTGTGACTTGTTGATGGAAATGTTGTTGTATGGCTTTTTTAAACATCTGAAAATGTCCTGTGATTCTTTTTGTCGGTCACTGTAAAGTCACATATCTTTTTAAAAGTAATTGGTCTCTACTGGTATCATGACAAATTGATATGTAGATTTTTTTAAAAAAAGCCTGTGGGCAGAATATCCCCATTTGCTGTTAGTGTTTTGTGGGGGAGATTCATGGTATATGGACTGTATGGCCCAGAATGATGTCTCTCCCACAATCTTCTGCTCTGCAACTGTTAATTTTCTAATCAGGGTCCTTGGTGCCCTCCTTATGGAATCACTTTGTAGGCAAGGCAGAAGTACTTGCCACTGCCAGACCTTCCTGTGTTCATACAGTTGGCATATCATATTTAAAGACCAGCTGCGCACCACTTCAGACACTATAAGGTTAGGAACTACCCTTCACAATGTTGTGCATGACCAGTATGGCACAGAAAGGAAAATGCTGAGTTCGCCAGAGAAGAGCATGAATACTCAGTTGAGAAGGGGAGATCACCAGAAGACCACAAGACTTATGAGCAAAAATTATGCCATTCAGCCCATCGAGTCTGCTCTGCCATTCAATCGTGGCTGATAAGTTTCTCAACCCATTCCGCTTTCTACCCATCACTTTTGATCCCTTTGATACTCAAAAACCTATCTATCTAAGTCTTAAATATACTCAATGACCTGTCCTCTACAGCCTGCTGTGGCAATGAATTCCATAGATTCACCACAGTCTGGCTGAAGACATTTCTCCTTATCTCTGAACTACAAGGTCTTCCCTTTACTCTCAGGCTGTGCCATCGAGTCCTAGTCTTGCCCACCAATGGAAACATCTTCCCAACATCTAATCTGTTCAGGCCATTCAGTATTCTGTATGTTTCAATTAGATACTCCCTCATCCTTCTGAACTCCACTGAGTATAGACCCAGAGTCCTCAAACATTCCTCATCTGTTAAACTGGTCATTCCTGGGACCATTCTCATGAACCTTCTCTGTACACAATCAAGGGCCAGCACGTCCTTCCTGAGATATGGGGCCCAAAACTGTGTACAAACTCCATGGGTAACCAAACTAGTAAGTCCCATTTGCTTTACTGCTTTATTTACAGCTACTAACAGTGCTAATCCATTGTTCATTTCCAGAAGATTCTATCCTCCTTACTCAACTAATTCTCCCTCAGACTGCCTCCCAGCTGATGGTAGCACCCCCATGACCTTGACCCCAAGACAGATTTTGACTTATAAACATGACTTTTTGCTTGAAACACATGCATATGTTTTCACATAAGCTGCTGACGCTTCTGCAGGCATGGTGTTGACACAGTGCAGTGTTGCACAGCCACGTGTTCACCCCCTTCTCTATGTTCAGTATTTTGCCCACCATGATAAATTGCATGCATCTCTCTCTGCACTGAAATGAAATGTAAGCCACAGAGATCTGGCAGCCAGTAACTGAGAATTAAAGATCTTATGCATTAAGGAGATAATGCAAGTCACATGGAGACCAGCAGTCAGTCAGTCAGTCAATGAGAAGGCAATGTGAAGTAGGCAGAGGCTGGCAGCCTCTTGGTAAGTGAGAAGTGAACAAGCATGATGAAAGCAAGCTAAGAGCCATACAATGCATATTGTGTGGATACGAGAGGTGTACGTGTCCCTGCATGAAAAGCAACTGGGCAGGACCATGCAAGTCTCTGACTTCAAAGTAGAGCATTGACAATTTGAAATATGAGAGAGTTGGTTCAACAGCAGACATGATGATGTGGGGAAGCTGGTGTTTTGCTGATGCTGACTTGCATGGAGAGGGATGGTGTCCATGGAGAATGCAGGGACATTGTGCAGAAGAGAGTTCAGCGATGACTAAGTAATTGGTTGCCAGGTACCCATTATGACTTGCATGTCAGAAATGTGTGCCTTCTAGCTTCTCAGGCAAGGTCAGGAAAATTGGTAGTGTGGCATATAAATATGAATTGGAATATTAATAAGATGCAAATACTTGGAAATAACAAGATTCCAAAGTTTCCATTTAAGGCTTTAGTGGAAAATCACAAAACATTTTATTGATGTCAAAATTATAATATTATTCACCCTCTCATATTTTTCCAATTTTTACTCCATAACTCATACCAAATCAGAAAGGGCTATATTCCACCCAATAGCTTCTATTGTATATCTTAAATAAATCCTTTTTATTCATTTGCATTACAGATATTTATTTAATTTGCACTATATTTCATATAATATATAATATCCTGACAGGGCTGGACAGACTGGATGCAGGAATAAGGAGATTTCCTGTGTTACATGTGGGTTTGACACGGAACAAAGGATCGTAGTCTTAGGATACACTGTAGGCTATTTCAGACTGAAATGGGGAAACATTTCTTCATTCAGGAACTGGTGACCCCATGGAATTTTCTACCACAAAAGACTGTGGAGGCCAAATCACTGAATATATTTAAGAAAGAAATAGATAGATTTCTAGAGACTGAATGGGACAAAAGGAATGGGGAGAGAATGGGAGTATGGCGTTAAGGTAGTGAATCATATTGGATCGTAGATCATTACAATGCCATGTACAGCAAGGAATTCATTATGCAGTCTAATCAGAGAATCCTTACAATGTGGAAACAGGACATTCAGCCCAACAAGGCTACACCAACTCTCCAAAGGGTATGCCATACAAATCCACTCCCCTACCCTATTACTCTACATATTCCCCTGACTAATGCAACTAACCTACACATCCCTGAACACTATGAGCAATTTAGCATCGCCAATTAATCTAACCTGCACATCTTTGGACTGTGAGAGAAAGCCAGAGCACCTGGAGGAAACCCCACACAGACATGGGAAGAATGTGCAAACTCCACACAGGCAGTCATCCGAGGATGGAATCCAACCCGGGTCCCTTTTGCTGTGAGGCAGCAGTGCTAACCACTGAGTCACTGTGCCACCCTATAAAAATAGGATATAAATAATTAATATTAAACAGCAACAAAAACAGGCAAATTTATCAAATAACATAAAGACTAAATAATCAGTTCAAAAACTTATAAGCATAAAAGAATTATGGAGCAACAAAAATAGACAATTTCAGCAAATAACAGGAAAGTGGTAGATGGGATATTAAAATAAGGGCAATGTTCAATTAAAATTATATTAAATTTGCACATTAGTTTATTATTCTTATGTCACAGGCACTGAATTACATCTTGGTAATATTATTCAAGAATATACTATGAAGAAGTCATCCAAGGGTTGTGATCTGCATCTCGCTAATAGTCAGATCAGAATTCACTATATAAGAAATGAATCAAGATTTACATTTGTGTCTGGGGTTTAATGTACAGTAGTAAATTTGACTCTGAGTCATCTTACATAACTGCACCAATGAATATTGATTAAGTGACTGATCAGCATCAGCAGGTATGCAATGCAGCACAACGTATCTGCTAACTCTTGAATCACCACAGTTTTATCAAGTACTGAGAGGACACAAAATGCAGTTCTTAACAACTATTTCATTTTGTTGTTTCTATGTAAATGGCTAATCTACCAATATAATTGTAAACATCACCAACATTACAGTTGCTCAATGTACAGATTTCAATATCTCATTAGCTGTACACAGTTTAATTTGATATAATTCAGGTCAGCATTGTACTAATATTCATTTAACTGAGTTCAGAGTGTGTATTTTCAACATTGCAGGATTTGGGCATATAGCATAGTAACAGATAGTAATCATTGTCTTTTTCTGTCAATTTATTTTTTTGAAAGAACAGTAAAAGAAAAATTTACAGCCTCCTTGACGTAATACCATTTCAAATTTGTATAGGAATGATTTGTTTTCATTTCCAAGATGCTGTCTCCACCTCCAGATCACATTTTGATGACACAGATATAATGCTTCCATAATATAATAATCATTTTCTTCCTCTGCTTGCAATTTTTAATAATTTCCTTATATTTGTAAGAACGTTACTGTTTTTTTCAACTGAGTTGTCTGTTTGCTTCCTCTCTACTTCTCTTTTATCCCATGCCTGTTAATGTTTCTAATGTTTGTCTTGTTTTCTTCTAACCTCTCAAGGTTCTTTTGCTAAGAAATCCAGACAGCTAACTCACTTCCTATACTTAAAAAGGAGATCGAAGTCGTCCAGAGAACTAAAGACTGATTAACTTCGCATTGCTAATAAGAAAGATAATGTAACCTTTGTGCAGACAAGTAATGGGAAAACATCTAGAAACTGAAAGTATAATAAAGAGTAGTCAGCATGCGTTTCAAAAGGGAAAGTCATGCATGACCCAACCTTATTGGATTCTTTCAAATTGTAACAGAAAGGGATGACAAGAGTAATATATTAGACTTACCATACATGGATTTTCAAACAGCCTTCAATATGGCTCTGCATAGAAGACTTATGTCTAAAGTTCAGAACATGTGTTAAAGGATGAATAGCAAAATAGATAGTAAGCTGAATTCAAAATGGAAAACTTAAAGTTAATAGTAGCTTCTCTGATTGGCAAGTAGTGGGAAATACTATTCTATAAGGATCAGTGTTAAGAATAATGTTGTTCAACATTGATGTAATCAGTTTGGACTTGGGGATCAAATGCCATTCATTGCAAGAACACCTGAAACTTACGAGCATTCTAGGGCTCACATTGTCAATGAAAGTACAGTCAGTGGGGCTTCAGGCCCATTTCCATCTCCTTCCAAGCAGGCTGTAATAGTTACCGATGTATGGTGTCACACAGCACTTTATCGTATTTTACTCTCTGAAGTTTGTTTATGCAAGACCACCTCCATTTCTGCAACTAGCAAAAGGAATTAGTAAGCTGGCTAGTTCCATTGTTTACCTACAAAATATGCTTCATGTTTTTATATTAGGATTCTTTTGACTGAATTTTTATATTGTCATTTCATTCCCTAAACTGTTTTAATTTAATAATGCTTCTAAAGGACTAGATGCCTCACAAAGTCCACAAGAATTATTGATACTTATTCTGCTACTCTCTTTCAAGTTCCAATACTCACACCTCATCATCCATGGATTCGCTACTGTGGTCCTGAAGAGGTCAACACTGATTCCAATTTTTCTCATAGACTTATTCAGTCGGATCACGTAGTCCTTCATGATTGATAAGAGACCTACATGGTATCCATGTTTTCTGATATCCGCAGGAAATCCATGTTCCTATCCCATATGGCTAATGAGGATTTGGTATACATCAATTTAGGTTATCTCTCAGAACACGTTTAAAGCTGCATCTGAAGCAATGAATAATTATGATAATGAGTTAATCATAGAAAATTATTTGTAAGCTCAACATTACACCTCCAGTAAACTTTGTATTTGATACTAGTCACTAATTCTTAAACTGCAATCACACTGGAAACTCTAGGCTCCACTTTTTACAGAAGCAGGTAAGAATATGGTGAGAAAATAATTGTTTTTTTTTCTGATCACAGATTTGCCAAAATAATGCTTTTAATTGTATCTCTCCTTTATTTAACACACTTTGCAACAGCCAGCTCAAAGCGTACAGATGATTCAGAATGTGGTGAAAGTTATTTGGTCTTGTCAGATAGCAATGAAGATGAATCTTACATTAGAATTAAATCAGTTTTTACCAAAATGAGAAAAGATCCATAATAATGGCCTGGGGGATGTTTTTTATTTCAGTCATTTCTGTTCTTATGTTAAAATAAGTATGAAAGTGATCATCAATATATGTAAACTAATTAGTCATAGAAGCTATCCAACTTAAACTGTTATAGTTTGCAGGATGAACGTTATTGTATCTAGTATCTATTACAGAATGTCTGTGTGGAACTCAATACTTTTTTAAGACTGTGCTGACATCAGTGGGTCTAAGTTAAAAAAAAATTGATCAGCCTTATGTGACTAATTTGTGAGTAGCCAGCTATCAAGTGGATTAATTCTGGGCCGTAACTTGGATTGCAGTATGAAGAAATGTGAACACCTTCTACTAATTAAAATCCTTCACTACATTTCTAATGTTACACAAAGTCACCTGTGAAATCTGGACAATGAGGTTTTATGGGATCAGCCCTTCAAAAACAAGGTTCGAAGTGGAGATAATGGTCCTGATGATATTTTTGGCAGGAGTCTAAGTATCCTTGCTTCTTTTTGCTCTGAATATTATATGCTGGCTCGTCCTTTGGTTTGTAGTTAGAGTCATGGTAAAAACAATGACTGCAGATGCTGAAAACCAAATACTGGATTAGTGGTGCTGGAAGAGCACAGCAGTTCAGGCAGCATCCAACGAGCAGCGAAATCGACGTTTCGGGCAAAAGCCCTTCATCAGGAAACCTGATGAAGGGCTTTTGCCCGAAACGTCGATTTCGCTGCTCGTTGGATGCTGCCTGAACTGCTGTGCTCTTCCAGCACCACTAATCCAGTATATAGCTACCTCATGCTTACTTTGCTTCAGTTGTTCTTGTTTCCATTAACATTGATATTATTGGGAATAAAAATGTAAAAGGGATATCTCTTTTTCTATTCTGATTAATTAAATGAGGGAGAGGAACTTATTGGGGGGGCAGTGCAAGAACATTTGAAGCACTTTGACTACACTGGCCTCGACACATCTACCTGCATTTACAGGCTTTCCAACATCTAACTGTATATATCACAAGAGACTTGTCTTCACCATTTCCATTACAGAAGACAAGCTAAAGTAGAGTTGCATAATCACTCCCATAAAATATCTGAAACAAGAACAGTTCTTCCTGGCACTACACCATGAAGCTTTCATACAATCAGATATTTCATGCCACCCAAGAACATTTACCATATCAGGCAGATTATTGTGTGCATATGTATCAAATAAGTGACTGATTCTATGTTTGAACATCAATACTTTATCAATTCTATGCAAAAAGAAGCAACCAGTTGTCTAGCATATTCTGGATTGGTGATGCTGGAAGAGCACAGCAGTTCAGGCAGTGTCCAAGGAACAGTAAAATCGATGTTTCGGGCAATAATCCTTCATCGGGAATAAAGGCAGAGAGCCTGAAGTGTGGACAGATAACCAGGGCCTCCAAGCCCTCCGTTTTTTCCTCTCCTGACGTCCCCAACAGAACCTTTCACCAACACTCTCATTCGTTTGGCCGAACTGGTCCTCACCCTTAACAAATTCTCCTTCGAATCCTCTCACTTCCTCCAGACCAAAGGGTAGCCATGGGCACCCGTATGGGCCCCAGCTATGCCTGTCTCTTTGTTGGCTACGTAGAACAGTCAATCTTCTGTAATTACACCGGCACCACTCCCCACCTCTTCCTCCGCTACATTGATGACTGCATTGGCGCCACCTCATGCTCCCGCGAGGAGGTTGAGCAATTCATTAACTTCACCAACACATTCCACCCTGACCTTAAATTTACCTGGACCATCTCTGACACCTCCCTCCCCTTCCTGGACCTCTCCATCTCCATTAATGACGACCGACTTGACTCTGACATTTTTTTACAAACCCACCGACTCCCACAGCTACCTGGATTACACCTCTTCCCACCCTACCTCTTGCAAAAATGCCATCCCGTATTCCCAATTCCTCTGTCGTATCTGCTCCCAGGAGGACCAGTTCCACCAAAGAACACACCAGATGGCCTCCTTCTTTAGAGACCGCAATTTCCCTTCCCACGTGTTTAAAGATGCCCTCCAACGCATCTCGTCCACATCCTGCACCTCCACCCTCAGACCCCACCCCTCCATCCGAAACAAGGACAGAACGCCCCTGGTGCTCACCCTCCACCCTACCAACCTTCGCATAAACCAAATCATCCGCCAACATTTCCGCCACCTCCAAAACGACCCCACTGCCAGGGATATTTTTCCCTCCCCACCCTTTTCTGCCTTCCGCAAAGACCGTTCCCTCTGTGACTACCTGGTCAGGTCCACGCCCCCCTACAACCCACCCTCCCATCCTGGCACCTTCCCCTGTCACCGCAGGAATTGTAAAAAATTGCACCCACACCTCCTCCTTCACCTCCATCCAAGGCCCTAAAGGAGCCTTCCACATCCATCCAAGTTTTACCTGCACATCCACTAATATCATTTATTGTATCCGTTGCTCCCGATGCAGTCTCCTCTACATTGGGGAGACTGGACGCCTCCTAGCAGAGCACTTTAGGGAACATGTCCGGGACACCCACACCAATCAACCACACTGTCCTGTAGCCCAACGTTTCAACTCCCCCTCCCACTCTGCCGAGGACATGGATGTCCTGGGCCTCCTTCACCGCCGCTCCCTCACTACCAGATGCCTGGAGGAAGAACGCCTCATCTTCCGCCTCAGAACACTTCAACCCCAGGGCATCAATGTGGACTTCAACAGTTTCCTCATTTCCCTTTCCTCCACCTCATCCTAGTTCCAAACTTCCAGCTCAGCACTGTCCCCATGACTTGTCCGGACTTGTCCTACCTGCCTATCTTCTTTTCCACCTATCCACTCCACCCTCTCCTCCCTGACCTATCACCTTCATCCCCTCCCCACTCACCTATTGTACTCTATTATACTTTCTCCCCATCCCCACCCTCCTCTAGCTTATCTCTCCACGCTTCAGGCTCTCTGCCTTTATTCCTGATGAAGGTCTTTTGTCCGAAACGTCGATTTTACTGCTCCTCGGATGCTGCCTGAACTGCTGTGCTCTTCCAGCACCACTAATCCAGAATCTGGTTTCCAGCATCTGCAGTCATTGTTTTTACCTAGTTGTCTAGCATAGTCAGACTTTACAACTACGTACCTTATAACAGGATGAATATGTAATTCAACTCAACTGGTCAATGTAGGCATTTGTCACCAAAGAAAAAAATAATATCAAGCAAATTTTCTCATCCTGTTGCCATATTAACTTCTGCTGCCTCACAGTGTCAGAGACCCGGGTTCAATTCCCACCTCAGGTGACCGACTGTGTGGAGTTTGCACATTCTCCCTGTGTCTGCGTGGGTTTCCTCCGGGTGCTCCGGTTTCCTCTCACAGCCCAAAAATGTGCAGGTTAGGTGAACTTGGCCATGCTAAATTGTCCATAGTGTCAGGTGAAGGGGTAAATGTAAGGGAATGGGTCTGGGTGGTTTGCGCTGCGGTGGGTCGGTGTGGACTTGTTGGACCGAAGGGCCTGTTTCCACACTGTAACTAACTAATCTAACTAAAAAATTATTTTATAAGCTTTTTTGTTTCTTATACCTATCTGGTATAAACTTGCATGTTGCAATAATTTGTGCTTCAGGCATTAACTATGGAAATGAATTAGCTTCACAACTTCTTGTGTGTCACAATTGTTTTGTTTTAATTCTGAATCAGCTTCATTTTGCAATAATGAAACATTATCATACATTGACAGCCCTTTGTGCAGAGTTGCTGGTAACAGTCTGTTTATTTTGGTAGAGAAGTTTCTTCATTCAGAGTGGTTAGCTTCTGGAGTTCTCTGCATCAGAAAGTGATTAAGGCCAAACACTGAATATTTTCAAGAAGAAGTTAAATATAGTTCTAAGAGCTAAAGGAATGGAAGAAAATGGAGAGAAAACAGGAATACGGTACAGGAGTTGGATGATCAGTCATTTGCTCTCACACTGGAATGTTCTTTGTTCTAAGTCAGAGGAGCCAAATCATAAGTACAAACTGTTATGCACGACACACATGTAGACAGCAAAATTTGCATATGAATCTTATGTCTCCAAAAATAAAAGAGGACTCCACAAAAATAATTTCCAGATGGCATTGAACTACGAAAACATGATTATTCATACTGGATGTCTGTATCTAGAAAATGTAAACATTGCTGAACCGAGATAAGAAGCATGATTTTTGCCTTGCCCTCATCAGGACTAAACAACAGACTAGGAAAACAAGATGCACAAAAATAAAAGCAAAGTACTATCCATGTTGGAGATCTGAAATAAAAACAAAGTGTGGGAAAAACTCAGCTGGCTTGGTAGCATCTGTGCAGACTGAGTCAGAGTTAATGGTTTGAGCCCAATATGAGTCTTCTTTGGGTCATTGTGGACATGCAGAAGTAGCAAGAACAATTATTTGCTGATCTTAGTTCTCAAACCAGGTGGATGACCAGATTGTTCAGGGTATTACTATGAGAATGCAGCAGAGATTGACCATCTCCACAATCCTTTCATCCAATTTTCCAAAGGTGCAATGAATGCACAAATTGCTCTTGTGTGTTATTACATGTAGTTTCTAGTATGCACAACTGCATAGTACTGTAGTTCCCAACTGTAGGTCTTGCACTTTGGCAAAAAGAATAAAAGCATGGACTACTTTCTAAATGGTGAGAAAATTAATAAAGCCAAAGCACAAAGGGATCTGGGAGTGCTAGTCGAGGATTCTCTAAAGGTCAACATGCAGGTTGAGTCTGTGATTAAGAAAGCGAATGCAATGTTGTCTCTTATCTCAAGAGGGTTGGAATATAAAAGCAGAGATGTACTACTAAGACTTTATAAAGCTCTGGTTAGGCCCCATTTGGAGTACTGTGTCCAGTTTTGGTCCCCACACCTCAGGAAGGACATACTGGCACTGGAACGTGTCCAGCGGAGATTCACACGGATGATCCCTGGAATGACAGGTCTAGCATATGAGGAACGGCTGAGGATACTGGGATTGTATTCGTTGGAGTTTAGAAGATTAAGGGGAGATCTAATAGAGACGTACAAAATAATACATGGCTTTGAAAAGGTGGATGCTAGGAAATTGTTTCAGTTAGGCGAGGAGACTAGGACCCGTGGACACAGCCTTACAATTAGAGGGGGTCATTTCAGAACAGAAATGCGGAGACATTTCTTCAGCCAGAGAGTGGTGGGCCTGTGGAATTCATTGCCACGGAGTGCAGTGGAAGCCGGGACGCTATATGTCTTCAAGGCCGAGATTGATAGGTTCTTGTTGTCTAGAGGAATTAAGGGCTACGGGGAGAATGCTGGTAAGTGGAGCTGAAATGCGCATCAGCCATGATTGAATGGCGGAGTGGACTCGATGGGCCGAATGGCCTTACTTCCACTCCTATGTCTTATGGTCTTATATCTTCAATTCATTTCTATTGTAATTCTTAGCACAGTCGAGAACACTTAATAAATGTCCAAGAATCTCATGGATACAGTGCTTCGAGGCTTACAGGCATGGTCTGGTTGAGCACAATCAGTGTGCTGCCCACTTTGAATGGCCAACAGGATGCATTGTTTGATACAGTTCTCCATATTTAGGGACTTAGCCTAGAGACATGTCATTACACTGGCACTGAAACTCATCTTTCACATGATGTATTTGTGTGGTAAACAAAACATTGTTATGGCCTGTTTGTAGCATCATGTTAGTAGAGAAAAACACTGTAAAGTAGCAGAATGATCAGTCCTAGTGCATGAATCACAAAAAATTCGGAAAGTAATTAGGAAAACTAATTGAATGTTATCATTTATCATTTATGAAAAAGAAAAATTGAATACAAAAATGATACAAAGCACTCACGAGACCACATATGGAGTATTATGTACAGTGTTGGTCACCTTATATTTAGCAAGGATTAAAATTTGGAAGTATTCAGAGAAGGTTTATCAGGCAAATACCCCTAGAATGAATGGGGTGCATTGAATGGGAGATATTGTTTTGTCTTATGAGGAAAGGTTGTCTTCTATCTACTGGTGTTTCGAAGAGTTTGAAACATATAAAGCCCGAAGTGATCTCGACAAGGTAGATGTGGAGAGGCTGTTTCTTCTTAAGGGAGAATCTAGAATTGTCTGATACTGATTAAAAACATTGGGTTGCCGTTTAAAACAGAGATGGTAATTTTGTTTTCTTTCTCCACCGAGGTATATGAGTTTTTGAATCTCTGTTCCTGAAAAGTTGGTGGAAACGGAATATTTTGGTATTTTAAGGCAGCAGTATATAGATTCTTTACAAGCAAAGAGTGAAAGATCATCAAGAATAGGCAAGAATGAGGATTTGATGTTACAATCATATCAGCCTGATCTTATTGAATAGTGCAGCAGACCTAAGGGCTGATTGGCCTGATATTGCTGTGTGTTCATATGTTCATATCTGTTTTTCCAGCTGCTTGTGCTTCTTGGAAAAGGTGCAAGCAAGAGCAATGGATCATACCCCCATGTCTCAAAGAGTCTATTTCCAACTTAACTTAGCTTTATCAAAAAGCATGTGGATAAATATGGAGATCTCACTCAGTTGCCTTGCTTCCTTTATCAGCACATTTCTTCTTCAACTCCCAGCATCTACAAGTGGTTTGTGTAATTGCATTGACTTGGATCAGAGATCTCCCACCACATAATATTATAATCTTGCTGGAAGGTAGCATTAAGTCCCTCACAGGTGGTCTTCTACTGATGCATCCATAATGTATTCAGAGGTGAAATATATGAAAGAATGTCATTTATTTTTTAAGAAGATATTTTATTAATAATATTCTGTGAATATTCAAGCAGTATAAGTAACACAACTTGGTATAGTTTGATTCAAAACCCAGAGTGATTGAACCCTTTTCCCGGGAGACCTGGAGCCCTGACTTCTTTTGCAGAGTGCCTGTCATTCTGTCAATGTACCTGTTTACCAGCACATTGTCACACTATGTAGAGTTCCCATATTTTCTACTCAAATGATTTGGCTGTTGTGTCAGGTTCACCTGCAGCTGTGCTGTATCTGAGGAACTTGGAGACAGTTGGACATTTGGACCGCATATTGGTGCAGTGTCTCCTTAGCTAGTTTCACACAGTTTTGATGGCAGGGTATCCCGTGAGTTTCTATTATTTGACTCCTTCAGTAAACTCTTTTGAACAGTTTGTTTGGTTTGGTAAAGTGAAGCAGCAGCAGTAAAATTGTCCGACTCACAAGCCCTTCCCTATCCCTATCTTGGGCTTTTCGGTGAGTTGTGTTACATGTCCACATACACACTATTCCATGCAACTGTGCCTTCTCTGTTGATACCTTTGCTGGAGGTCTCTCTTGTGTCTAACCTTGTTATATTTGGAAGAACATGATGGCTCAGTGGTTAGCATTGCTGCCTCACAGTGTCAGGGAACTGGGTTTGATTCCATCCTTGGGCAACTGTCTGTGTGGAGTTTGCATGTTCTCCCTATGTCTATGTGGGTTTGCTCCAATTTCCTCCCATTTCCAATCGTGGGTTTCCTCCAGGTTCTCCGGTTTCCTCCCACACTCACAAAGATGTGCTAGTTAGGTGGATAGGCCATGCTAAATTGCCTGTAGTGTTCAGAAATGTGTAGGTTAGGTGGATTAGCTGTAGGGAATGCAGGATTAAAGAGATATTGGGTTTTGTCTGGGTAGGTCTATGTAGACATGATGGGCAAATTGGCCTGCTTCCCCACTGTGGTGATTCTATGATTCTACTTTTGGTCTTAATTTCCATTCTGTTCATACGCTTTCTGAGTCATTGACTGCCAGGTAACATTGACTAATATTTGTTATTATCCAATAAAACAAAAAATCATCCCCAAAGAATTTCTGCAATCTTTTAAAAATGCCTTTTGAACATTCTCAAATCCACTTGCACATTCCACTAGCATTTTAAGGCAATTACAACTTTTCCTGACTGTACTCCCTTCAAGGTAAACATTATCACATCAATCTGACAACACAGAGGTAACGATGGATAAAGAAGGTAAAGCTGGGTGTCAGCAATGTGAAATGGAGGCTGATCCAATATCTGTAAATGAAATCACTAAAGACCAGTAAATAGGAAAAAGAGCCGAAGATCAAGTGCTAGGGAATTACAGAGGCAATCAGGACAGAAAAGATGCTACTGCTGGGCCACTTAGACCAGGTGATAAACAGTCCCACTGAGTTGAACAATGGAATGGTAGAGGGGGAGAAAGGCACTGGCAACTGCATCAAAATTGCAGAGAGATTGAGGACAAAGAGAAGGGATAACAAGTACATAGTTATAGAAGACGATATTTGTGCTTTAGTTTGGACTGTTTTGCCATTGCAACAAGACAGAAAACTGATTAGAGAGATTCAAAAATACAGTTGCTAGAAAGTTGGGCCCAGATTTGGCAACAGAAAGTTTGAAGAACAATGGCAGTTTGGAAGATATGACAGCACGTTGCAAATCCCAAGCGATTGAAAGTGTCTTTTTTTGAGGCAGTTTTGCAAAAGACGGATGAATTCTGGGCTATGAGTACAAAGCGATGTAAGATATATCACCATCTACTACTATTAGGTATTGTGTTTACTATACTTTCATCAAAAATGTGACTGGTGTTAGAACTGAAAAATATGTTCCTGGAAAAGTGCAGCAGGTCAGACAGCATCAAAGGAGCAGGAGAATCAACGTTTCGGGCATAAGCCCTTCTTCAGGAATGGTGTTAGTTAACATAGTCAGTATTTCAATGTCCTTCCCCACTAGTTGTATTCTTCATGATATTCAATGTTTCCACCTTAATGTAGTTCCAATATGGGTGGCATTACTGAAAATAAGCATATAGGAAAGTCTCTATTGTACACTTCACTTTGAATTTACTCTGCTGTGTAATTGTATATGAGAGACAAGTTAAAAGCAATAAGGTATATGAATGTTTGTTGTAAGTGAACATCAAACACTTTTCAACAAGTGCTACAAGTTGATACTATGTTTCCTGGCATTTATTTCAAGAAATACAGGTACTGCTGAAATCAGACGTACTGACTAAGCCTCCTGCCAAGTTTGGAGCTCTGTTGCTCAATGGAGATGACGCTGGATAACTCTCCTTGCTCTTATTCACCATAGTTAATTTTGCCAGCTATCAAGCATAGTATCAGGGTCAAAACCACTTTCTCCCTTATATATATATATATATATATATTCCATTTCATGCCTTCACATTATTTGCTTTTACTTTCATTTTCGTGGATAATCTTCATCACACCACCCGATGTGCTTTTTTGGAAGGTCAAAAAACATTTAACATCTTTTTTTCAACAATTTTCCAAACCAAGCAGTAACAATGGTGGAATGAAGCTGAGTATTTAACCATCTCTTGACATATGGCTTAGTCAGGTTCATTGCAGGAAGGAGTGCTCAAGAACACTGGGTTCAGTGTTTCCTCTGGTTGAAAATTGCCCCCTATAAATTCTCAAAGCTTGGTTGCTAATATTTTTGCATACATCTTTGTATGCATCATCTTTGAGGATGTTATTTTATGTCAACTTGGAAGAATCTAACTCCCATAATTTCCAAACTTGACTTCAATCCATTGGTCAGCTTCTTAATTGATAAAACAATTGAGAAAAACATAGAGGAAGGAGGTTCACAGCTTTCAGATGATGAGAGAAGTTTGAGCAGCAGGCAATGCAGCAACTCCTGGTGGTTGACTCCATAGTCTTGTGGGCTGTGAAAACAAGAGTGCAGCTTTCAAAAAGTGACCTTCCTGGTGAGTCCATATTTCTATTTGAGAAACAAAATGTCCAACTTCTCTAGTTCTAGGAATTAGAGTTATTTGTGTCTATTTCCTCCAGGAATCCTATTTTTTAAAAAAACAATTTAAATACAAAACTGTTCAAGTATAATTCAATGGAACTTGTCTGAATTTGCCCCACACCTATTTACATGGTGTATATCAACTCCTACATAATCTCTGAAATAATTTTATTTTGTGAAGTCTACAGTACTACTTACTTTTATAAGATTTTATTTACTTTTAATAATTTTTGAGAAAAAAATTGACCATTTTGTCATCACAAAAGGTACACATTGTAGAAGCATTTCAGATCAATATCTCATAATTCATATGGTATGAAGGCTCCTACTTCAGGTGAAGTGAAATAGCACATTTCATGGATATTGATGGAACACAGAACACTTTGCTGACCCTGACCCCCTTTTTTGCCATTGAATTACCTCACTTGGGTTTGCAGCAAGAACACCTGAAGCAAATTCATACAACTTAAAAATCTCATTCATAGTGGATGACAAGACAGGCATTTTTGGTTGCTGTACCTATTGTTCACTTTTAACCAGTATGACATAACACATTTGTTTGCCTATATATAACATCTGTAATATTTGTTAATCATAGCCAGCACTTTTCCTGTTGAACACTTACTTAGACATCCATACACTTGCCAAATTGTGCATTTTCCATATTGCAGGAATCACTACTCCCATGTGTTCAACATGAAATTCTTTGAAGATATGAATGTTAAATCTTCATTCAGTACGACTATACCATACTGAGGAATAGAAATGCGTTAAATTCATTGTGGAAATACCATATTTTTTATTTTTCTGTATTTTTATTGTGGATTGAATTTGGAAAAGGACTGTTTAAAAAACAAGGATGATGGAAGGATTGTTTCACTTTTTAAAAACAAGCTATTGAACCGACTGTAAGAAGTGTTTGTCCTACTATTTTATTCAAGCAAGAGGGTAGGCTGGTGCCAGGGGATGTGTAACAAGTGAGATTCAGCCAACAAGTAGCTGATTGGTTTGTGGATAATGAGCTGTGGATAACAATGGCCATTTGCTTGCCAACAGCTGTGTGATTGGTTCTGAAGTAATTCAACACTATGGATATAAATTGGAGAAGTTTCCATACTTTGTTAAAATCATTAACTTTTATAATGACTCTGAGATAGCTGAAGAAAGGTCCACAAGATCATAAGGTAATAAGAAATATGAACAGGGTAGGTCATTTGGCTCCTTGAACCTGCTCTATCATTCAATGTGTTATGACACAGGGTAAACCCCACTGCTAATTTAAACCTGACACAGAGAAGCTTACCTCACACCATAACCTGTTAAATTTTGAGAGGCAAAGAACTATCCCAGAGGTCACTATTTAAAGTAAAAATTAATAATTTTGTTCTTTAAGTCCAACAGAGAACATTAAAACAACAGCTATTTACAACTCCTTCCTCCTAAGCCTACCTTTTACCTCCCACTCTACAATATTAGTCTGATAAAAACCCTGATTAAGATTTACAAAAATAGTCTAATTTCAAAACCAGCCAGCTATTGAATCTTCACTTTGTATCTTCCTCTGCAGATTTTCCTCTGTCATCTTTTCTTCACTATTCTGCTTCACAGGTCTTTCATATGAACAGGAACCCTTCAAAGAGCTATTCATCTAACAATCTGTACTTGTTGGTGCTTGGCAGTTCTCTTTGCTGCTCTGACAAACTGTTCAAACTGTCTGATACTTATACTCCAAAATGTATCTCATTTCATTGGTTTTAATATTGTCAAAATACTAAATTCAAACTTGATTGGAGCTTGGTATCTTGGGGCATAATTCAAACTGATTGGCCAAATTTGAATTTGTCTTTGTCTCATAGCAACCTAGCCAGTGGTAGTTGTTCTGATCAAGCGTTACATTATTACCTTGTTCTGGACTCTCTGTGCCTCTCTAAGTCCTTGCTAACTTTCGACCCTCTTAAAGATACAGTGCCCCTTATACCTTCATAACACATGGCTGATCTGCCATTCCTCATGTCCACTGTCCTGCCTTTTCCCCAAAACTTTTGATTCTCCTACTGATCAAGAATCCATTTATCTGTGCCTTAAACATACACAAAGACTCTGCCCCCCATGCTATGTCCTAGAAGTTCCAAAGACTTCCAACCTCCTCAGCGTTGAAACTCATTCTCATCTCAATCTTAAATTGGCATCCCTTTCATCTGAGACTGTATCCTCTGGTCCAAGATGCTCTCATGAGGGGAACGATTCTCTCAGCATTTGCCCTGTTAAGACCCTTAAGAATCACTGGACTCTAAACTCTGTTTCTCTTTCCATGGATGGTGCTGGACCTGCTGAGTTTCTCCACCAATTTTTGTTTTGTTTGTTCCAGGAATAGCAGTGCTTGGTTTCCAGTGTACTACCCAGTGAGTTTTGAGGGAAGAGCTATAAGCTTAAGTGAAACTTCAGAAAGGTCAATAGGTGTGACAAGGATTGAGTCCATGGTCAAACAATTTTCCAACACACTTGGAGCAGTTTTTATTTAGATTAGATTGGATTGCCTACAATGCGGAAACAGGCCCTTCGGCCTAACAAGTCCACACCGACCCTCTGAAGAATAACCCACACAGATCCATTTCCCTCTGACCTAACACTATGGGCAATTTAGCATGGCCAATTCACCTGACCTGCACATCTTTGGAATGTGGGAGGAAATTGGAGCACCTGGAGAAAACCCACACAGACACAGGGAAAATGTGCAAACTCTACACAGAGTGTCGCCTGAGGCTGGAATCGAACCTGGGTCCCTGGTGGTGTGAGGCAGTAGTGCTAACCACTGAGCCACCGTGCCACCCCCATTTTAGCTCTACTTGCCTCATAGGAGGCAATGGAAGTGCTTGAACTATTACCCATATTGAGGTTAGTTGTCAGAATTACTCTCATTACTTTAATTTACAAAAGGCAAGGACTGACAATCAAAACTGTGGGGACATTCCTCTACTACTTTACTGCTAGGCCAGGGCAGGACAGAGGAGAATTAGTGGCAGAACTGGCCAATAAAGCTCAGTGTTTGGCTTTCCCTGACGTGGCCAAGAGGAGCTGCTCTGCATCACATGATTTTCTCTTGTCTTTCCTGAATTTCACACTGCTCCTGGCAAAAATCGGAATCAGTCCCATGTAAATGAGGCAAAGGAGTTAAAATGAAATGGACTTAATAATTTCAACTCACTTCTGCAAGATTTAAACTTGAGATGTCCAAACATTCAATAAAATTGAACGGGTGAGTTACTGGATGTCTTCAGGCCTCAATGCAGTATATCCAAATAAAAGTGTTAGTATTTTGAGGCAAGGATGGTAAAATCTGGGGGAAATAATACTTGAAAACTGAGACAGTGATCCAAAAAAACTATTACTTGCCACGAAAGAATAATTGACTTGGAACACCGGCATTGTTAGTGGGAGATAGCTTAATATCCTGCTGAGCACCTTTTTGAACACATAGGCTATTGTTTTGACTCAATTAAATACAGTGTTGGTTACGATTGCTTTATTTATGCAATTAATTAATTGTCAATAAAGTTATCAAGTTTGAGAAGTGACAACCTGGAATTTTACGTTACAGTAATTCTCAACCCAATAACCACCGCAACCACTCTTATCATCTTTTTTCTTATCTGCATTCTTTAAGCAACAATTGCTGTTCAAGTAATTGCCACTTTCTTGTGCCATTTGTCATTGAAAGATATTGCCCTTGTTTTATATGTGTAGCCTGTGTATATTTGTGTAGCTGATTTGTTTCCATTTTTACTGTTGCGATAAAGGGAAGACACAAGGCCTATCAAGATTGATTCATTACGGTTAATTCCACAGTCAGGCAAAAAAGAAAATAGGGTTGCACTTGCCTATGCAAGTACAGTAACAACATGGTTCTGCTAAATTCTGCGAGGTTTGCTAAATTCTTGCATTTTAATAAGTTCTGTATACATTTTCCTTATGTTTGGAAAATATTGAGTCAACCTGGGGTGACCTGAAATTGAGGAGGCAGCAGTTCTTAAAGCATTCTAAAAGGTAGGGTGCAATTGTAAAAATAATGAATACCTGGTACGGCTGAAGTAGTTCCCGGAATGTACCTCTTATGTGAAGAAAGTCAAGAGATAGTATTGGAAATTGTGTTCTTAGAAAAAGTGGTATTCATTAGGAGCAGAAAGAAATGCTGCAGATGAGATGAATGTACAGCAGACATAACACAAATTGACACATTGTGTGAATGCTGACCCTTCAGAGCACTAAAAGTGGGATTAAATGGGTAAAATACTTTCTGGACTGACAGCACTATGTATGAAAGCCACTGATTATCCAGGAAAAATGAAGGTTTACCTGTACCATGCTTGGCTCACCAAGTGATGGCATATCTGTAATGCACTCTAAAAATGACTGGACTCACCTCTCAGTGCTTCAATTTCTTAAAACTTCTTAAAATGCCTCCAATTTGTAGCTACCCACTGGGTAGCCTTCCTTTCATTCATACAACTCTGAAATGTTTTCAAAACTAATAACATACGTTCTGTAATGCTGACAATCAGAAATAAAACAGAAATTGCTGGAAAAAGCTCAGCAGGTCCGGCAGCATCCATGGAGAGAAATAAGAGTTGGCTTTTCGAGTCCAGTGACCCTTCGTCAGAACTCATGGCAACTAGGAAAAGGTTGGTTTTTATGCAGAAGATGCGGGTGTGAGTGGTGCAGAGTAAATGATAGGTGGGGAGAGAGCCCAAAGTAAGAGAAGAACAGTTAGTCAGACAAAGGAGTGGATAACAGTAAGTCTAGGAAAATGAATTGCGGCTACTAGGGACTATTAGTAACTAACAATGGATTGTGTGTAGTGGTAGACCATGTGATAACAAGGCCTAGTGTGCAGGGGTGCAGGAAAGTGTGGGGAAGATGCTCAAACCCTAAAATTGTTGTACTCGATATTGAGTCCAGAAGGCTGTGGAGTTCCCAAGCAGAAAATAAGGTGCCGTTCTTCCAGTTTATGCTGAGTTTTGCTGTAGCACTGAGACTGAGATGTTGGCCTGAGAACAAGATGGTGTGTTGAAGTGGTAGGCAACTGGAAACTTGATCTTTTTTACAGACAGAACGTAAGTATTCTGTGAAGTGGTCACCAAAGCTCTGTTTTACCTGGAAGGCGTGTTTGGGCCCTTGGATACTGAGGAGAGAATAAGTAAATAGGCGAGTGTTATACCTTCTGTGGATTGCAGGGGAAGGTGCCATGGGACAGTTGGGGGGTTGTTGGGAGTCACGGAGAAGTGGACCAGGATGTTCCAGAGGGAACAGTCCCTGCAGAAGGCTGACAAGGGAGTGTGTCTCTCATGGTGGCATCCTGTAAGAGGTGGATGGAATGGCAGCTGATAATCCTCTGGGCGTAGATGTTGGCGGGAAGATAAGTAAGGAAAAGCGGGGGACTCTTGTGCTGTTCTGGGAGGGGAGAGAGTGAGTGAGGGCTGAAGTGTTGGAGATGGTTTGAACCCGGCTGAAGACCCTGTTAACTATGGTACGAGGGAATCCTCGTTTGAGGAAGTAGGTAGATATTTTCGGGCATACGTTCTGTGTTTCTATCTCATAGATGCACAACTAACAAACTAAACTATTTTTGGACAGGTCAAAACATTTTCCTTAAATCCAGATAGAGAACCTTCTGTGCTTCACCTTCATCCAGTAGATCTGCAACCTTTTCTGAAAACTTGTGGTGGCTCAGTGGTTAGCATTGCTGCCTCACAGCACCAGGGTCCCAGGTTTGATTCCACCCTTGGGTGACTGTCTGTGTGGAGTTTGCATATTGTCTGCATGGATTTTTCTCCGACTGGTCAGGTGAATTGCCCATGCTAAATTACCCACAGTTTTAGGTGCATTAGTCAGATGGAAATGGGTCTGGGTGGGTTATTCTTCGGAGGGTCAGTGTGGACTGGTTGGGCCGAAGACCCTGTTTCCAAACTGTAGGGAATCTAATCAACTCCAATAAAGTAACGACCATCTTGTTCTAAGTGCATGCTAGTGTATCAGACAGGGAGGATTCCCTTATTCTGAAATTCTAGCTTTCCACTTTGGATATAATACTTTACAAATGCACTTGAAGTAGAATAATTACCCTGTTGGCTGGTGCATGTGGTTTTAAGTTCAAATCTTTAAGCCTTTCTACAGTTAATTGTAGTATGTTTCCTCTAAGGTAAAACTGACATTCTCAAAGTATTCCTTGATGCAATTATTGTTGTTTCAGAGCAGAAATTACCTGAAACATCAAAACACAGAAGTATGAACCTGCTCCTTATGATGAGTTAAATCGGGATAATTTCTGTTAAATTGTTCTCACAATGAAAAGACTGTGATTAGAGGGGGGAATGGTTTGCAGATAAGTATACATATTGTAGCATAAATTCGCTGGTCCACACTTTTTGTCAACTGCAACTTATAACTGGGAATATACAACTATGGGGTGATATTATAGAGGTTTTCTTCTTTAACTGATGTCTTATTCTTGCTCTCAGCAAGAGCTTTGGATCTAGCAGAAATCTATCCGAAATAAATATTGCTCGTGTAGAAAGCTGAGGTCATGAAAAGACAGTTTTGCCAACACTTATCTATAGAATACAATAAGACCATAAGAAATAAGAACAGGAGTAGGCCATTCAGCCCCTCAAGCCTGCTCCACCATTCAACAGGATGCCTTTCATAGCTATGTATTGTACCTCCTTAGCCATCAATTTCTAAAGTATGATGGATTTTAATGTGTGTCACATGCTGCAAATGTACTGAAATTAAGATTAAAGTTAAAAGATTTGTTAAATCTAATGAATCCCTGGGAGTGGGTGAAGTGAAGAATTTTAACAAGGAGATCCAATAAGACAGCAGGAGATCATTGTGACAAAAAACAATGGTGAGGCTATAAAGGGATCATCATAATATCCATTCTTAAATAGAAATGGTGTAATGGGCAACTTTATTCCTATTTATTCTGAAATGTCTGTACCATACTCTGATTCCGACAGGAGAATTCTCTAAATAGGGACTTTTATTCTAACATCACAGGCATTTCAAGAAAAAAGAAGACAAAAGGTATGGAGATGCACTCCGGTAAACACTATCCATGCTAAAGCTTACTTCATAGCTGTCTGCTTCTCTGAGAAACAATAGTCATTAAAAGGACAACATAGTGAAACATTTTTATAATTAAATCCTGTTTGCTTCCAAAAATGCCATTATTAGGAGTTTCACTACATCAGGAGTATATTTATTGAACAATTCTAACAGTTGGACAAATTGGGGAGGAAGGAAATTCTTTTCATGACAAAGGACTATCCACTGGAACTGTGCACATTCACATTAATGTTCATGATCTTCAGATACTTTCCTGAATTGTAGCTGAACTTAAACTGACTACATTTTTTTCTTCTGCCTGTCAAACGAGCTAGAATACTTTATACAGCTTTTAATAAATGTTTTCCGCCTGAATTGCAGAGTATTGAAATGCAACATAACCATTTAGTCCAATTGCTCCTAATAAATTGCCACTTTGCTCAAAAACACATCCTTCAATACTATCACTTGGCACTCTTCTAAAAAGAGGCAAGTTCAGGGAATTAGTCCAGCCGAACCAGGAGTTCATCATAACAACAATGAGCTGCTAAGAAAGTGAAAACAATTGCGACAACTAGAGGGGCATAGCAATGATGTTAGTACTTGGCAAAATCTTAAGCCTGATGCTCCACAACAGATTGAAGGCAGAACTAGACAGCACCCTTTGTAAATAGCAGACTAGTTTCCAGGGTGGCTCAGATCATGCTGTGAGCAGATCTTTATGCTCCTGAGCATCAAATAACAGAGCTTGGAATAGCACCAGTCATTAGTTGTCAACTTTTGGAATCCGAGAAAGCTTTTGATAGCATTCATCGGCAGTCAGCTAGGGAGAAAATAAGACAAGACAGCAGTGTGGAGTGTTACACTAACACCTTCAAAGCTTTTTATCTGCTATATCAAGACTAGCACAAATGCCCTGGACTCCTTCAACATCATCGCAGATTTACAGCAAGGAGACATGCTATCCCCATTCTTTTTCCACCTGGTTGTTGACTTCATCATGAGGAAGGTGATGTTGGGTGCCGAATTTGGCATCCTGTGGCAGTACCACTGGTTGACTGACTTGTGTTTTCATGGACAGTGTCACTGCGCTGGCTAAAGAATTGCAGCTACGGGCCGTGACCACTGGACTTGAGAGTAGCGGCATAAAAGATGATCAACACATCAGCTGTGAGAAGATTAGATTAGATTAGATTAGATTAGATTATTTACAGTGTGGAAACAGGCCCTTCGGCCCAACAAGTCCACACCGCCCCGCCGAAGCGCAACCCACCCATACCCCTACATCTACCCCTTACCTAACACTAGGGGCAATTTAGCATGGCCAATTCACCTGACCTGCACATCTTTGGAGTGTGGGAGGAAACCGGAGCACCCGGAGGAAACCCACGCAGACACGGGGAGAATGTGCAAACTCCACACAGAGAGTCGCCTGAGGCGGGAATTGAAGATAAAGTCAATGGTAGCAGAACAATAAGGAGTACATCCCTCCCCCTGCCTCCTGCCTATTGAGGCAACACAACATTGAGGCCATCAGCCACTTTTCTTACCTAGGCAGCAATATCTCCAAGGAGGGTGACGTAGAGATCGATATTGAACCAAGAACCAGAAAAGGAGCATCAGTCTTCCAGATATCCAACAACATCAACACAACTGTGAAATTTCAAACCCACATATCCCATGCTGTGCCAACTACAATCTATGTCAGTGGGACATGGAATAAAACAGCAAAGGTATCAAGTAAGTTAGGTGGCTTCCGCCAGCATTCCCTGTGTAAGGTCCTGAGTGTCACTTGGAGAGACTACAATGAAGAAATACTACATAGGGTGAGCTAGAGACACTTACAGGGCAGAGCAATCACTAAGACTAGCAGGACTTGTGTTTTGCCTCCTGGACATATGTGTGGTCAGAATAACAGTTTAATGGACATTACCAGATGGGATAAAAAGACGGGGTCAGCCAAAGAAGATCTTGAAAAGTACATTTAAGGAAGAATTTGAAGAATAGGACATGACTGAGGTTGGAGCTAAAGAAATTGTGATAGACAGGGAAAATTGGCAGAGTTGTGATACCCATTGTCTCTGATGGGATCAACGATACTATGTCTAAGAAAGTATTTCTTGTTTTTGTGCTATTTGATCCATTATTGACAATTTTATATTTATGCTGCTTATTTTCTGGTCTTTCCCATACATTAAAACACTTTCTCGACATCTGCTGTATCAAGCTCTTTTATAAATTTGAAGTCCTCTATCAGAACAATATTCAATCTTCTTTTCCTAAAGAAAAGAACCCCAGCCTCTTCAAACGTCCCTGATCAATATAAATTCTCGTTTCTGGTGTCTTTCAGTCAATCAGGTTTGTGACTTCGCTGGTATCTTTAGGTGCTTTTGTTTTATAATGTGGAGACCAACCTTGCTCAAATATCGTAAGTATGCTGTAACCAAGATTCCATACAAGTTTAGTGTTAAGTTCTTAGCTTTTCAATTCTCTTCTTCTGTGAATGAATCCATTACTTCATTAAGTTTCTTTATGCGACCTACATGGCTACATTTAGTTAGTTGTGTAACTTTATCACCTGATCCCCTGTTACAGTATCTCCTTTAGGCTCTTATTTTCCATGGAGTATATGAACTATTTACTCACCCCACTAAAATGTAATACTTCCTATATCACCATGTTGAAGTGCATTTGTCAGTTCATGTCCACTCTTAATCTCCATTCCAAGTTAACAAATGCCTTCTCCCATTTTATCTCAGTTCTCCTTTTCAGTGATTATAAACTCATCTTCCCTAATCTATTCCGGTATCTTCCTCAAAATGTAAAATTGCACTTCTTTGCGTTTGCATCAGTTCAATCTCATTTTCTTATTGGTCAAATGTTATTTATTCTTATCTGTTCATGCTTAGAAAGAGCCCATCAGATTGGGGCTATAAGAAAGAAGATAATTGTGAAGTACTGACGCCCCTTGTACCTCAATCAATATTTGAAACCAGTCATTATTAGCACTGCTGCAGCAGCTTCAATCTTATATCACAGGGAAAGAACATGCAATTTTGACGATTTTGTTCGGTTGAAATGGATAAACACTTTTTTTTTCAATTTAGTGATTAGGGGATTATCAATGTGCATTTGCCAAATCATGTCCACTCTTAATGTCCATTCCAAATTAACGAATGCCTTCATGCTTAAAATGTGTTAAGAACAGAAACATCAGTTAAAATTAATATGAGTTAGGTGTTCGCTCATCAAAGATTAGAATTTCACAATCAGCATTAAATATTCTTATAAGAGAAGTATTATTCAATTTTCTTTCACAATATGTAGATTTAAATGCTGAAGTTTTGAGTTCAACAAAATAACTTGATGATATTGTAAACTGTGAATTCAATTGTGTGAATTATATATATGATGCAATATATAACGGAAAAGAACATTTTATCGACAAAAGATGTTCACAAGAACTAAAATTTTGAATAAAGTCACAGTTTTAGCAATTTATTCTGGACTTAGTTATTCACCGGAAAATAAGTCTAGAATAAAGAGCTAAAATTGTGACTTTATTCTAAATTTTACTTCTTGTCGGTAAAATGTTCTTTTCTGTTATATATTATGTGACCTTTTCGTTATATATAGCTGTGTTACAATCAGAGTTTTACAGTCTAACGCTGACATTGGGGAGCCAGGAAAATTTATCAAATGACCTTCCCATCAGTATACATTCTTCCCCCACAACTGACCTGTCCACAAGTTTATGGTCAAACATACAAGATATAGGCCTTGTCCATCCTATCCACAGTCTCATCGTCTCAGGATAAAGGGTGCAAATTTAAGACTGAGGTGAGGAGGGATTTCTTCTCTCTTTGAGAGTCTTTGGAATTCCTTGCCACAGAGAGCTGTTGGGGCATAAGCTTGTGATTGATAGATTCTTGATCAATGGGGGAATCAAAAATTACAGAGAAAGGGCAGGAAAGTGGGCGTGAGGAATTCAGATTAGCCATGATCCTGTTGAATGGTGGAGCAGGCACAAGCGGGCTGAACGGCCTGCTCCGGTTTGTATTGCTTATTGCCTTAATAATCTGAACTTGTAGGTAGCTAAATTAGGTATTTTGAAAAACTGGAGTAAATCTTTAAGTGTAGTGATGACCATGGGAGGAGTAGTACTCATATTTAGAATGGCAGTTCCCAATATAAACTGGCTGTACTGCAATTAAAACTCCATATTATTGTCAAATCTCACAGCCACAAGTTCCTTGCAGGATGTTCTTCCCTTTGTCAGGTGCCGAAATGAACCAATTCAGAATCATCCTTCACAAATGATGGGCTTTCCTCAGTTGCATGGATTATGAACATTCAAACCCAACGGGCTTCTTTCCTTGCTAGACAGCATGTGACCTGGCCACAGGCAAAGAGCCTAGAGGACTGGTGAGGCAGTGGAGGTGAACCTCCAGTGAAGACACGTCATTGGCAACTGAAATACAATCCCACACGCTCCACTGAAAAAGGGCTTTTGCTTTCTGAAGACGTTGATGTCAACTGTGACCTTCAGTGAGAATATGATCCTCCTGCTGCACTGGTGCCTCAGCTAATGAGACTCCATGTTGTCTCCCTCCTGCTGGATTTCAGTGTTCATCTCTCTGTCTGTAAATAAGCATGTGGTTGAGGAGTGTTGGGGAGAGAGAAGTCAAAGAGCAGCATTGATTTATGTGTTCAGAAATACAGTGGATCTTTATTTGAGCTCTTTTTCACACGTGCAGGGAGGCCAGAGACTACTCCGAATCTGACCTTCACATGGGACTAATTCATCCTCTTAATGTCCAGCTCAGTTTGGAAGAGAGGCCATTGATGCTCTGATTTCCTTAGTGGCATACAGCATTTTTATATATTTTGTGTGACAATAATTAGATCCAACATTGTCATTGTTACTTCCCCCTTAAGCCATATATCCAATCCTGTGAAATACCTGATCAATGATCGACACCCCTATGGACAGCCTTAGGTTCCCCATGATCTATTGATGATCCAGACATTGTAATCATCAATCTTGGGGTCTTACAATGCATCCCATTCCAAAGTTAATGGTTATCGTCTTTCAGACTTGCTTATCTCTAAGGACTGCTTGAATTCTATTATTCATTTTATTCATGACTATCCTTATCAAATTCTCTTACTCATCTCATTTTTCCCAGTTCCTTATCTTTAACACAAAAAGAGGTTAGTTCTTATTAATTGCTTGGAAGATTGCTAATATTAGTTCTAATATAACATTAGTTCTATGTAAAGTTTTATGTTTACACCCTACTATTAGTATTCTTTAGCTAATGTGTTTTGAGCAGTTTCTGTCCCACCTGACCTTGAAGGTTCAGTTATACACTGCCACTCTATCTTGCAGCTGCATTATAACTCATTCTAGTCACATATTGTCTTCTGAGATGAAATTTACTGCCCCTACTCTGACTAACTCTTTTACTTAATAGGACAACATATTTTTCATTAATAAGACTAACTGTCAATCACTTTCAAAGCTCAATGGACTTGTCTGATCTCCCAGCTTTTTACAACACATAATTCCAGTCTTATCATTTGTCTCTGTTATTATGGGATCCTGCTTTTCCTTTTAATGCTTGCTGCCAACTTCAGGCTGTCTGTTCTCACACATCTCTTCTCGAACTGTCTCCTACAGACATCTGCAGCTTTTTTTTTAACAGAACTCCCTGTATATTAATTTGTATGATTCTTTGTACAATGCATACCATGTTACCTTGGGATAACTCAATTTCAAAGCCAATATTGTGCTAACATATGGCCTCACTTTAATGCTGGATCAGCCAAGCTAATTCTGTTACTACAGCCATATTTATGCCAATGGATGACGATATTGTGCCATCTCTGACCAGGGGCTGCCCCAATAAAGAGAAGGTGTTGGCATAGCTGATGGTATTGAACCTGTAGCTTCTGATGTCTTTGGCAGGATTAAGCCCCCTGACCTTGACTCTTAGTAAAGGCGGGCAGTGGAACTGCGTAAAATACTCTCATGTTGCTTTGAAGGCTCCCTGCAGCAAAGTTCAGCTGAAGGAGAGTGCAATGCTGGACAGAAGACATGCTTTCCATGCATTTGGCAATCTCACGACATAACAACATTTTAACCAGCAGTCTGTTAGCTAGCCATGGTTGGAGGTCTTCGGTGAAATATATAAAAGCCTTTGCAATTCCTCAATTTCACTGTTAGGTTACAGCATGGAACTCCTGCACTCTTGAAAAAGAGGGAATTCTAGCTCAGATTCACTCCAAATTGAAGATTTATTTCACTAACTGAATTTAAATACCTCCAACTATCATGATGGGTTTTTGAATCATGTCTTCAGAGCAATAGTACTTTCCAATAACATTATCATTAAAACAACCATTTCTGATAAATTACATGACTTAAATTAACAACCCATTTTCTGAGATTGGAGTGGTCAACCATCCTGCACATGCCCACAACAATTTGCTTCTAATAAAATATAAGCAGGCAGGTATGAGATTGGCTTGATTGATTGATTTATTATTGTCACGTGTACTGAGACATGGGTGAAAAGTATTGTTTTGCATGCAATACAGGCAGATTGCACCATTCAAAGTGCATCAGGGCAGAGAACAGAGTGCAGAATACAGTATTACAGCCATAGAGAAGGTGCAGAGAAAAAGATCAACATCAACATTTCAGAGGTTCAATAAAAAGTCTGATAACAGTGGGGAAGAAGCTGTTCTTGAATCTGTTCATACGTGTATTCAAACTTTGATATCTTCTGCCCGATGGAAGAGTGTGGATGAGAGTAAAACCGGAGTGGGAAGGGCCTTTTATTATGTTAACTGCTTTCCTAAAGCAGGGAGTATAGATTAAGTCAATAGATGGAAGGCTGGTTTGTTATAGACTGGGCTGTGTACACAATTCTCTATGGTTTCTTGTGGTCTTAGAAAGAGCAGTTACCATACCACACTGTGATGCATCCAGATAGGATTCTTTCGGTGGTGCATCTAAATGGTGAATCATTGTGGACGTGCCAAATTTCCTTAGCTTCCTGAGGAGGAGGTGTAGTTGTGCTTTCTTGACCAAAATGTAAGCATGGGTGGACCAGGACATGTTTTTGTTGATCGTCACTCCCAGGAACTAAACTTTGGAGTTGAGGTAGATGGTTTAACTGGTTTTCCTCGCATTCATCTCTTGCTTGGAGAGTTAAAAATCCCTACTACACGTCAGCATGTAATCATGATGAAAGACCACTTCAACAAGTCAGTATTTATAATACAAAAATGTCACTGGCACATAATGGACAAATTTTGAGAGTAAAACTCAGTTATGTTAATTCACTAAACAGGCAATAAAAATTACATTGCCTGTTACAGACCTAAGCCAAGCTTTGTTCCAGCTAGGGTATATAACAGGTAACCCATCTCCTACTGCCTGTGTTCACCACTGCCAAGGTAGAATTTTATCCATCTACATCAGGAGTCCAAAATTCATAACAGGATATATTATAATGATGAAACCCAGGTCAGTTTAATAGAGAGAAAAAACAATGTTGTCAACATTTCAAAACTACAGTGTTTCAGCATTGAAATTGAAAACATATGATCATTTCGTAATGCTAAATACTTTAAGTATGCCAATATTTTTAATGTAAAACAGGATTTCATAATGGCAAAATATGATGCTTATATTGCAAGTGTTCACAATGGTAAAATAATGGAGGTTAATATTTGTGCTCGGAGAAAATATATCAACATTTCATAGTGGCAAAACTTCGAGTCAATATTTATATTGGAAAAATCTACATAATGTCAAATCTTGCTACATTTTCAACAAAGGCAGTCAATGCAATGCCCAAAACTTTGATGTCTGCTCTTCCTTTTGATCAGCCATTCTTCACTCATTCCCAAGTCAGATTCACTTATAGAATATCACCCAATACCTTTAAGAGGTGAGGCTTAGTTATACAAGTTTGTTTCATGTACTGAGTACCAGTAATAGTCTTGAGCCCCTTGCTGATACATGCAGACAATGACCAGTACAGAGAGGACTAGCTGCTCGCAGCAGCTATAACAATGATTTGGAATCATGTAGTTTGTACACTTCATGAATTACACAGAACAGGACCAAGTTAATCATACATTACAACAGCTGCATCCTTTTCTGGGACTAATACATCGAACCCTTTAGGCAGAATCTTCCCTGACCATAAATGATGTGGGCATTGGCAAACAAATTGTAAAAATATAGTGTGATTGACTGTAATAAGATTCTTGACATTGAGAGTAAAATGTCCTCTTTTACAACCAAGCACTGAACAGCAGGCTGAGACTCTCACTGCTGGGCTGCAAGAGGCCTATTTGCAACAATTTGCATGGTTTAACATGTCATTATGACATAGACTTGCTTCATGTCGGGTAGAAACTAGACAGCGATAATTCCTGGCATCAAAGTCAGAGAGGCTGCCTGGAGATTCCTTCATGCTACTTGCTCCTCTGGCCCTCCATCTTGCACAGCAGTCACCATAATCTCATATTATGTGTTGTGGAGATGGGGGAATAAGGCACCAGAAATTATACAGAACTTACAATTTCCACTGCCTTTGTGTGACATAGCTTGTGCTGAATTCATCAGTATCAGGGCCTCAACATCAAAAGGTCCCTGTATAGGCATTCCATGGCCCACCTTGTCAAATTCCTCTACATCCCACTGTATGGAGGAGGATACTAAGCTGTTATTTGCAACTGATGAAAATGCTTTGTGCACACATTCCTAAGGACCTATTCTGTTACTTATATTCCCCGTGGGTTCAAGGGAAGCATTACCAATGGATCCAGCGAGGGTTACATTTGCCGTTGTTGAGATGCAGTGCAAGTACTGAGAAATCAAGGTGCAACAGATGTGCCAGCAAGTCCAGGAACAGCAGCAACATTCAGCAGAAATTGAACAACCTCCACAGGAAGAGGTCACAGCTGAAGGCTCCCTTTGGAAGTGCAGGAAGGTTCAGAGCCTTTCAACCTCGATGCCATTTCCTTCAGTTGAGCAAAGCGCAGTGTCACTGACTGAGATTGTTCAGATGTCTTGTTAACTGATGGAATGGGCTAACAGGAAGGGGAGGAGGTGCTGGTCATCCTGTTCTGGTAGCCATTGAAGTGACAACTACACCAAATTTTTATGCAAGTGGGAATCCAGTGGGGATCTGTGTGGAATTGCACAACCCTCCACACACAAAAGGCTATTAAAAATGCAATTTTTACAAGGGCACAATACTTCAGTTTGTTTCCTTATGACGAGTACTGCAGTCCAGGCACTAAACTTTGTCAACATAGCTGTGAGTGCCCAGTTGCAAGGTGCTATAGACTGTACGCATGTTTTCTTGAGACCACCATATCATGTGCAGTTGATTTCATGAATAGAAAAGGGCTCAATTCTAGCAACATACACGCCATCGGTGATCATCAGTGCCACATTTCAGATGTCAGTGCCAGGTACCCTGGCAGCTACCATGTTGCCAATATCCTTGAGAACTCACATGCTCTTGCTTAATTTCAATGGGCTGGATGCCTTCTGAGAATGGTTACTCAAGAACAAGGGTTACTGTTATGAACCAGGCCAGATCCCCTCAAACCATTTCATGAAAGTAGCCCAGACCCTAACTTTGCTAGTTGTTTTAATGTGTAATGTGGATATTCCTGGAGTGTTGCAGCTGGTGCAACTACTTAGTTTTAAACTAAACAGAATTTATTTACAAGATTACCAAATGAAACACAACCAAAGGAGAACAGAATACAGAACAACCTTACGTATCTGAAAACCCAACAGATTATCCCAACTTATTAATGCTGTTCCAAATACTTGTGACAATCCGCATAAACATCCCTTAGCATGAAATATAAAATTAAACACAGGTTCTTACAGGAGAGATGTCAGAGAGAGGAGAGTCAGCATGGACCTGCTTCTTTGGGTCCAGCAGCTTCACACTGTTTCTTGTAAAACCAAATCAAAACAGAGAAAAGCTGAGCTGGGAGAACTGGCCACTCCCCGTTCATCGTACAAGTTTTTTTTATTTGAAAGCCTTTTGCCTGAGGCAGTACCAGTTAGCTATAATCAAATTGGTCCTAAAACCCTTCAAACCTAGACATTTTGGAATTGCTGCTGTTACAACCTTTCTGAAAAAAATGCTAAGGCCAGCATAGCCTTGTTATTGAGCAGCATCGTCACACAACCCCTCTCTCATTGTGGCTGATGACTGTTATGTAATCCTGAGGCTGGGTGTAGATACAACACAGCCCATTCTTTCATCAGAGCCACACTGGAGTAGGTAATAGGTATCCTGAAAATGAGGTTCTGATGTTTGGACAATCTGGAGGTGCCTTGCAGTATGGTCCAGGCAAAGTGTGCTACATAATCCTAGCATGCTGTGCTCTACATAACTGGGGCAGGGAAACAGAGGATGTGATGTGTTCTGAACTGCTGAAAGATTGGCAATAGGAGGAGGAACATGATGTTGAGCAGGAGAAACATCACATTCTGCATGAGAAAGCATTGCAGGTCAGGTGACCTAACTTGGGGGGGGTTTAAACTAACTCTGCAGGGGCATGGGAACCCAGACTGTAGCTTTAGGGTGCAGGACCTGGAGTGTAGGGAGGTTAGGAATATGGCATCAATCTTAAAGGAGGGTGCCTGTAAACAGAAGAGTGGCTTGAAGTGTGTGTACTTTAATGCCAGAAGTATACGAAATAAGGTAGGTGAACTCGCAGCGTGGGTTGGTACCTGGGACTTCGATGTTGTGGCTATTACGGAGACATGGCTAGATCAGGGACAGGATTGGCTGTTGCAGGTTCCAGGGTTTAAATGTTTTAGTAGGGTCAGAGGTGGGGGCAAAAGAGGGGGGGTGTGGCTTTGCTTGTCAAAGATAGTATTACAGCGGTGGAAAGGAAGATGGACGAAGATTTGCCATCTGAGGTAGTTTGGGTGGAGGTTAGGAATAGGAGAGGTGAGGTCACCCTGTTAGGAGTCTTTTACAGGCCTCCTAATAGTCCTAGAATCGTTGAAGAAAGGATTGTGAAGATGATTCAGGAGAAGAGCGACAGTAATAGGGTGATTGTTATGGGAGACTTTAACTTTCCTGATATTGATTGGGAAAGCTATAGCTCAAGTTCGTTAGATGGGTCAGTGTTTGTGCAATGTGTGCAGGAGAGTTTCCTGACACAATATGTAGATAAGCCTACAAGAGGTGAGGCCATACTGGATTTGGTTCTGGGTAACGAACCAGGCCAGGTATTAGAACTAGAGGTAGGTGAGCACTTTGGGGACAGTGACCACAATTCGGTGATTTTTACTCTCGTGATGGAGAGGGATAAGTGTGTACTACAGGGCAAGAGTTATAGCTGGGGGCAGGGAAATTATGATGTGTTGAGGCATGACTTAGGATGTGTGGATTGGAAAAGTAGATTCCAAGGCAAGAGCGTAATTGATATGTGGAACTTGTTCAAGGAGCAACTATTGAGTGTACTTGATAAGTACGTACCTATCAGGCAGGGAGGAAAGGGTCGTGTGAGGGAGCCGTGGTTTAATAAGGAGTTGGAATCCCTTGTTAAACGGAAGAGGGCGGCCTTTGTAAAGATGAGGCGTGAAGGTTCAATAGGGGCAATTGAGAGTTATAAGGTAGCCCGGAAGGACCTGAAGAGAGAGCTAAGAGCAGCAAGGAGGGGACATGAGAGGTCCTTAGTTGGTAGGATTAGGGAAAACCCTAAGGCTTTCTATAGGTATGTTAGGAATAAAAGAATGACTAGGGAAGGAATAGGTCCAATCAAGGATAGTAATGGGAAGTTGCGTGTGGAGGCTGAAGAGATTGGGGAGGCGCTGAATGAATACTTTTCGTCAGTATTCACTCAGGAACAGGACATTGTTGTCGATATAAATACTGAGGCACGAATAAGTAGAATGGATGGCTTTGAGATATGTAGAGAAGAGGTGTTGGAAATTCTGGCAAGGGTGAAAATAGATAAGTCCCCTGGGCCTGATGGTATTTATCCTAGGATTCTCTGGGAAGCAAGGGAGGAGATTGCAGAGCCATTGGCCTTGATTTTTGTGTCCTTCTTGTCGACAGGAGTAGTGCCAGAGGACTGGAGGCTAGCAAACGTGGTTCCCTTGTTCAAGAAGGGGAGTAGGGATAATCCTAGTAACTATAGGCCAGTGAGTCTCACTTCTGTTGTGGGCAAAGTCTTAGAGAGAATTGTAAGGGATAGGATTTATGCACATCTAGATAAGAGTGATGTGATCAAGGATAGTCAGCATGGTTTTGTGAAGGGCAGGTCGTGCCTCACAAACCTTATTGAATTCTTTGAGAAGGTGACTAAGGAGGTAGATGAGGGGAAAGCGGTAGATGTGGTATATATGGATTTTAGTAAGGCGTTTGATAAGGTCCCCCATGGTAGGCTACTGCAGAAAATACAGAGATATGGCATTAAAGGTGAGTTGGAGGTTTGGATTAGGAATTGGCTCTCTGGAAGAAGACAGAGGGTAGTAGTTGATGGCAAAGGTTCATCTTGGAGTGCCGTCACTAGCGGTGTTCCGCAAGGATCTGTTTTGGGACCATTGCTGTTTGTCATTTTTATAAATGACCTGGAGGAAGGGTTAGAAGGTTGGGTGAGCAAGTTTGCGGATGATACGAAAGTCGGAGGAGTTGTAGACAGTGAGGAAGGATATGGCAGGTTACAGCGGGATATAGAGAAGCTGCAGAGCTGGGCAGAAAGGTGGCAAATGGAGTTCAATGTAGCTAAGTGTGAAGTGATTCACTTTGGTAAGAGTAATAAAAAGATGGATTACTGGGCTAATGGTAGACTACTTGGTAGTGTGGAAGAGCAGAGGGATCTTGGTGTCCATGTACACAGATCTCTGAAAGTTGCCACCCAGGTAAATAGTGCAGTGAAGAAGGCATATGGCGTACTGGCTTTTATTGGTAGAGGAATTGAGTTCCGGAGTCCTGAGGTCATGCTGCAGTTGTATAAGACTCTGGTGTGGCCGCATCTGGAATATTGTGTGCAGTTTTGGTCGCCATACTATAGGAAGGATGTGGAGGCACTGGAACGGGTGCAGAGGAAGTTTACCAGGATGTTGCCTGGTATGGTAGGAAAATCCTATGAGGAAAGGCTGAGGCACTTGGGGTTGTTTTCATTGGAGAAAAGAAGGTTTAGGGGTGATTTGATAGAGGTGTACAAGATGATTAGGGGGTTAGATCGGGTTGACAGTGAGAACCTTTTTCCACGTATGGAGTCAGCTATTACAAGGGGGCATAGCTTTAAATTAAGGGGGGGTAGATATAGGACTGATGTTAGGGGTAGGTTCTTCACTCAGCGAGTCGTAAGTTCATGGAATGCCCTGCCAGTAGCAGTAGTGGACTCTCCCTCTTTATGGGTATTTAAGCGGGCATTGGATAGGTATATGCAGGATAGTGGCTTAGTGTAGGTTAGGGGTGCTTTGATCGGCGCAACATCGAGGGCCGAAGGGCCTGTACTGCGCTGTAATGTTCTATGTTCTATGTTCTATGTTCTAACTGAAATCCAGTTCATGTCAGTAAGAACTGGGTGCAATATTCACTCATGGTCTGTAGATTTTACATTGCTGGAAAAGCTAATAGTCCCTCTCTGTTCACAGAAACAAATACAGATTCAATTTTTAAAACGTATTCTTCACTTTGGCTATTGGTGAAAACATTTTCAACAGTTTGAAGGATTTCCAGTATGTGATAGTCCTACACTCACAATGAGAAGCTTAAACTCGACACTGGGTGAAGAGTAGCATTCCCTTGGTTTGGGTTTTCAGATGGGATAAGGCTAAGGATGGCTAAGTGGCTTGTTTCTTAAATAGCAATAGATCTAAAAAATGCACATTTGTGATTGTAATGAAATGTCAGGCATGTCACTAATGTGCCCTGAGAAGTGTTTCTTTTTGGTTTCTCTCTCATTTTATGCACAGTGAAGGCCAATTCCTGACTGCAAGGTTGGGCTTTAAAAATGACCGTGGCACCAGGAATGCCAGGAGCTCCTGGGAGTGGCAAACACTTCTGTCTGTAGAGAGTCAGAAGAATGAACAAGTGGGGCACCATAGGAGTGTGGTGCATAGGTAAGGAGGTGAGATTTGGACAATAGTATGAGAAATTTCACCAAATCCCATGAATAAAAATCCTACATGAAACTTGCCAAAATTGACAATTCACTGACTTCTGGTTAAGTTCAGGCATTTGTATTTTTGCACAGATCAGTTAACTGGAGGCAGCTCCTGTAGGTTGCATTAATGTTGTATCCTTACTTTATTAGAATTAACAAGTATCACAAAATCAAGCAAATGATGAAACATTTTGCTTTCCATTTGCAAACATCTGTGTGTTGCAGTTCATATTTATTTGGAGAAAAGTTTGAAATTAAATTTCTACAATCTTGTTCAATTTAAATGCTGTGTCAGTTGTTATGCAAACTCTTGTTCAGTTTAAATGTAATATTGGTTGTTATGCAAATGAAAAAGACAACAATAATGAACAAGAGAGAATATGCACATAAGCCTATATTAATTTCCCATCTGGTGCATTTTTTGTTGGATACAAATTGTGAATACTGTATAACTTTCAGAAAGCATATGAAGTTGAGAGAGATGCACACTGACAGACTTTCTTCATTCAAAATCAAAGTTCTTTAAAAGATAAATATAAAAATAAATTCAAAATAGATTGTTGAAAACACTTGATTGTCACCTGTCTTTTATCTTTTGTGATAAAATGGCAAAGGTCAAAAATCTGTTACATTTCAGATATACCGAGCACAAATGGAAGAAAAGGAGTTGTTAAGAGTGTAGTGGTAGTGTTCCTCCCTCTGGGCTAGAAGCCCTGGGTTCAAGTCTCACCTACTCTAGATATGTGTCACTACACATCAAAGTAGGTCTATTAAAAACAACGTGGTAGAAAGACGAAGAAGTGGAAGACCAAAGCCATGCATCCATTGTGAAACACAGCTTTGTACATGTGAGGTGATATTTTAGGTAGCTACAAATCAGTGCTGATTGAACTTGACACCATTTCTCAGGACTGTCTCAAGTTGATCTTTATTGTATTTGGTGAATGTAGTTCTTTCAGAAATATTTAACCCCTTCCACTTCAAAGTTGCTGCTTTTCCAATAGCAGTAAATATTGTCTGAATAATTTCTATGTTGAAGCAGGCTTTGGAAAGTACAGCAAGATCCCAGATCAAAATCCACTCTCTTCTGTTCTGTGCAGCTCGGATCCACTGCTGAGTTTTGCCATTTGCCCATTAAATTGATAGAACTCATTGCAGGGTGTTTGGGTCCCTGGTTTATGAGTTACGTTGTTACTTCTGCATCACTATTATGTTTCAACATCCTGACAATGAATAACTTATTATTGATATCCTTATAAGCTTTTATTTTGAATTTCCCACTGAATGAATCAAGTCTGTAATACTTTGATGTTGCCAGCAAGATGTTAATAATTGTTATGCCAGGAAATTTAAGTTACATTCTCATTTTGAAAGCTTCCATTTGGACTGAGTGAATATTGGCAAGTGCACAAAATATGAAAATTTTTTTGATTTGAAACTTTTTTACCATATCTTTTAAAGATGGACACAGGTAAAATCATATTCAAGTGATACATAGATAGCCAACTAATTAAGTCTGCAAAAGTCTTTTCATTTTGTCACAATGCTTCTATGCAATGATTGGTGCTTGTCAGGGCTTGTGGGGTAATCTTAATTTCATTGAACAACTGGAGTCATAGCTGGAGAAACAGACTCAAGTACCAAGATCTCAAGAGGTGTCAGCCTTGGCTCATTGTTAGCAAAATTAGCTCTGAGCTGGAGATCAAGGGATCAGTTCAGAACTACAATGGTGTAATTTAGACTGACACTGCAGTGCAGCACTGAGAAAGTACTACATTGTTAAAGGAGTAGTCTTTCAGATGAGGCCTTAAACCAAGGTACTGAAACAAATACTGTGTATGCTGAAAATGTGAAAATAAAACAAACGGAAAATGCTGGAATTATCCAGCGGCTCTGGCAGAATTTCAAACATCATTGGCCTGAGAAGTTCCTTTCTCCACAGCTGATGCAGGACATATTGAGTATTTAGAGTCATAGAGATGTACAGCATGGAAACAGACCCTTCGTTCCAACCTGTCCATGCCGACCAGATATCCCAACCCAATCTAGTCAGCACCCGGCCCATATCCCTCCAAACCCTTCCTATTCATATACCCATCCAAATGCCTCACCCATCCAAACACCAGCCAGGTGTTAGACTTGGAAGTAGGTGAGCACTTTGGAAACAGCAATCACAATTCTGTTATGTTTACTTTAGTGATAGAAAGGGATAGGTGTATACCACTGGGCAAGAGTTACAGCTGGGGGAAAGGCAATTACGATGCGATTAGGCAAGATTTAGGAAGCATAGGATGGGAAAGGAAACTGCAGGGGATAGGCACATTAGAAATGTGGAGCTTATTCAAGGAAAAGCTACTGTGTGTCCTTGATAAGTGTGTGCCTGTCAGGCAGGGAGGAAGCTGTAGAGCATGGGAGCCATGATTTACGAAGGAAGTGGAATCTCTGGTCAAGAGGAAGAAGAAGGCTTATGTTAGGATGAGATGTGAAGGCTCAGTTATTGCACTTGTGGGTTACAAGGTAGCCAGGAAATACCTAAAGAGAGAGCTCAGAAGAGCCAGAAGGAGACATGAGAAGTTGTTGGTGGAGAGGATCAGGGTAAACCCTAAGGCTTTCTATAGGTAATTAAGGAATAAAAGAATGACGAGAGTAAGATTAGGGCCAATCAAGGATAGTAGTGGGAAGTTGTGTGTGGAGTCAGAGGAGATAGGGGAAGCACTAAATGAATATTTTTCGACAGTATTCACTCTAGAAAACGACAATGTTGTCAAGGAGAATACTGAGAAACAGGTTACTAGACTAGGTGGGATTGAGGTTCACAAGGAAGAGGTATTAGAAATGCTGCAGAGTGTGAAAATAAATAAGTCCCCTGGGCTGGATAGGATTTATCCTGGGATACTCTGGGAAGCCAGGGAGGAGATTGCCAAGCCTTTGGCATTGATCTTTAGATCGTCATTGTCTACAGGAATAGTGCCAGAAGACTGGAGGATAGCAAATGTGGTTCCCCTGTTCAAGAAGGGGAGTAGATAGAACCCTGGTAATTATAGACCAGCGAGTCTTACTTCAGTTATTGGTAAATTGCTGGAAAAGGTTATAAGAGATAGGGTTTATAATCATCTAGAAAAGAGATTTGATTCGGGATAGTCAGCACAGTTTTGTGAAGGGTAGGTCGTGCCTCACAAACCTTATTGAGTTCTTTGAGAAGGTGGCCAAACAGGTAGATGAGAGTAAACTGGTTAATGTGGTGTATATGGATTTCAGCAAGGCGTTCGATAAGGTTCCCCGCAGTAGGCTATTGTACAAAATTTGGAAGAATGGGATTGTGGGAGATATAACAGTTTGGATCAGTAATTGGCTTGCTGAAAGAAGACAGAGGGTGGTGGTTGATGTGAAATGTTCATCCTGGAGTCCAGTTACCAGTGGTGTACCGCAAGGGTTGGTGTTGGATCCACTGCTGTTCATCATTTTTATAAATGACCTGGACGAAGGCGTAGAAGGGTGGGTTAGTAAATTTGCAGATGACACTAAGGTCAGTGGAGTTGTGGATAGTGACGAAGGATGTTGTAGGTTACAGAGAGACATAGATAAGCTGCAGAGCTGGACTAAGAGGTTGCAAATGGAGTTTAATGCGGACAAGTGTGAGGTAATTCACTTTGGTCGGAGTAACCGGGATGCAAAGTACTGGGCTAATGATAAGATTCTTGGTAGTGTAGATGAGTAGAAAGATCTTGGTGTCTAGGTACACAGATCCTTGAAATTTGCCACCCAGGTTGACAGGGTTGTTAAGAAGGCATACAGTGTTTTAGCTTTTATTAATAGAGGGATCGAGTTCTGGAACCATGAGGTTATGCTGCAGCTTTACAAAACTCTGGTGCGGCCGCACTTGAGTATTGTGTACAGTTCTGGTCACCGCATCATAAGAAGGATGTGGAAGCTTTGGAAAGGGTGCAAAGGAGATTTACTAGGATGTTGCCTGGTATGGAGGGAAGGTCTTATGAGGAAAGGCTGAGGGACTTGAGGCTGTTTTTGTTAGAGAGAAGAAGGTTGAGAGGTGACTTAATAGAGACATATAAGATAATCAGAGGGTTAGATGGGGTGGACAGGGAGAGCCTTTTTCCAAGTATGGTGACGGTGAGCACGAGGGGCATAGCTTTAAATTGAGGGGTGATAGATATAGGACAGATGTCAGAGGTAGTTTCTTTACTCAGAGAATAGTAAGGGTATGGAATGCTTTGCCTGCAACGGTAGTAGATTCGCCAACTTTAAGTACATTTAAGTCGTCATTGGACAAGCATGTGGATGGACATGGAATAGTGTAGGTTAGATGGGCTTCAGATTGGTATGACAGGTTGGCGCAACATCGAGGGCCGAAGGGCCTGTACTGCACTGTAATGTTCTATGTTCTAAATGTTGCAATTGTATCAGCCTCTGCAGAAGCTTTTAATTTCATTTTGCAATAAGCCAAATTGTTGCCTGCCTTACAAGATGGATGCAAATAATCTCATCATTCAAATGTAGGAAATATTAATTTATCAGACATCATTAACTCAGATCATTCTAGGGGGAGCATTTCCTCTTCTACGTTATAACAGATACAATTGGAACTCTGCTTCACATAATCCCAACTGTTTCTGATTGTTCTCCAAAGGAAAAGTGTCAAGATATGAAAACAGCTTTGGTGATTATCTTTCATCCCAAAGCTGTTGATCAGGCAGCAGACTTTCTTTCAGTATTTCACCACATTTACGAGGCTGTCACAGAGCAGCTGAAGAAACTAGTGCTCATTGAGATGAGATAACATGCAAAATAAAGTCTCAACAACTTTGAAGGGATTCGTGGGTAGGTGAAAACTGGGGTTATCCTGCCTGTGAGAAAAAATGCAAGTGGTCGAGATTAATTAATGAGGGAAAAAGAGAAAGAATTAAATAGTTTAACAAAGCGATGAATGGATTTTTTAAAGCTTTTATTGCAACAGTAAAATTCAAATGTGTGCTTCAGATCAGGTTGCAATACTATAGGGTATAATTTGTTACATTTTCAAGGAATAGCTACCTATAATTGAATATATTTTGTTACATTTTCACAAGAATGCCTAGCTATAATTGAATATATTTCTAATACTGACTGGTCTGCACGAAGTCTTAACAATATCCATGGGAAAAAGAACAATAAAGTGAAATAAGAGAATACTGCAGTTAGGTCCAATTATTTTTTCACTTGTAAGAAAAAAACCTTTACAAATCATCAACACCTGCAGTGTGCTTGAACACATATTGACAAAATAACAAATGGATTAGTTCCCTTATTAGTTCTAAACTGTACCTTTATAGTTGAATCCCCACTCCCCCCCTCCCCCCCTCCCCAGGGTTCTTTCAATTGTCTACTTTACTTACAACTGAAGATCCGCAAAACCTTGGGAAATTGTGTAACTGGTAGTGCATCGATGGGCACATTTGTATGAAATATCTTACGACGCAAGTTTATTGGTGCCACCTATGAATTACCTTGAGATGGCACGGTGGCTCAGTGGTTAGCACTGTTGCCTCACAGCACCAGGGACCAAGGTTTGATTCCAGCCTCAGGCAACTGTCTGTTGGAGTTTCCACATTCTCCCCGGGTCTGCGTGGGTTTCCTCTGGGTGCTCTGGCTTCCTCCCACCATCCAAAAATGTGCAGGTCAGGTGAATTGGTCATGCTAAATTGCCCATAGTGTTGGGTGCATTAGTCAGAGGGAAATGGGTCTGGGTGGGTCACTCTTCAGAAGGTTGGTGGGGACTGGTTGGGCTGAAGCGCCTGTTTCCACACTGTAGGGAATCTAGTCTAATTTGTCTGGAATTGATATGGGTGAGTCCTCTGATTTCCCACCAAACCTTTGGCAGAAATCTGGAAAAAATTATGCAAATGGCAGTTTCTACAGGGAATCAATTAGATTACAACAGACTGAGGAATCATGATAAAAATTCTACCTGAATTTTATGTGTGTGCAAAGGGCAGCAGCACTGTCATAGAGTCGTACAACATGGAAACAGACTGTTCGGTCCAACCAGCTCATGCTGAATATAATCTCAAACATAATGCCTGCACCTGGCCCATAACCCTCCAAAACTTTCTTACTCATCTACTTATCCAAATGTCTTTTAAACATTGTAATTTGTACCCACATTCACCACTTCCTCAGAAAATTCATTCCACAGGCAAACTACTCTCTGTGTAAAATATTTGCTCTTCATGTCTTTTTAAAGTCTTTCTTCCTCTCACCTTAAAAATATGCCCCCCCGCCTCAAAATCCCCCTTCCTAGGGAAAAGACAACATTCATTAACTCTATCTGTACCCCCCATTATTTTATAAACTTTTGTAAGATTGCCTCGCAAACTCCTACATTCTAGTGAAAAAAAGTCCTAGCCTATCCAGCCTTTCTTTATAACTAATGCAAAGTATGCTCATGGAATACACAGAGTGCCACAAAAATTGACACAGCTACAGGATTGTAACTTAAGGAAATTATACTAATTAATGAATTCAATTGAAATATATTCAAGGATTACCTGCAGCATAAGTTCTGTTATAGAAACTGAACAAATTATGTCCTGAAAGCAACTCAGTTCAAAAAAATATAAAAAGCAAACATTGCACATAATGAAAAAATGGAAGATGAATAGGAAATTGAAGAAACCAATAAAATTAATGACTTGAAAGACTATAAGACACAGTCTTATGGCACAAATAAATTGAATGCAACGAATTCAAAAGATGGGTGACCTAAATTGACACAACAGCAAAATCAGGGATGATTTGGGTAATCATGGACGCAATGATGTTGGAATTCAGAATTAAAGGATTTTGATTTCTCCTGCAACAGGAGAAACATGTTTGTGAGCTTGACCTCAAAACAATGTCTGAGCTTGGTGATGATAAGTCAGACAAGGGACAGGCTCACCATCCATTTGGAAGCTTGTAGGGGTTGAAAAGTTGAGTGATACATCCGAATGGAACATAGATGAAAGATGGCCACAGTTTTGATGTCAGTGAGTTCGAGGTCATGTTACAGGAGGGCAATCAATGAGCTAGTCCTACCTGAAGCTGAAGGCTGTGTTTCAGTCCATCCTAATTACAAACTGGTGAGAGAGAGTTTGCCAACCAAGGCAATGCAGTTACTCAGATTCCTTGTTCAAATTTGAGCTGCATCATACCTGAATGGTTGAGATCCTGCCACCCAGCTGAAAGCAGAGGGCTGTTATATAATGCAGCTAATACTTGCAAGACTTAAAAATCACACAACACCAAGTTATACTCCAACAGGTTTATTTGGAAGTACAAGCTTACACATATTGACCGATATGCATGCGTGCGTGTCTGTACGTGTGTCTAAGGGAGTGAGAAAGTGAGAGCATGTGTGTGAGAGAGGAGTCTGTGTGAGTGTGTGTGTATATGTGTGTAGTATGACAAGTACCCAAGATCCCAGATGAGGCCATCTTCATGGGTACCGAACTTGGCTATCAGCCTCTGCTTGGCCACTCTGCACTGTCGCGTATCCTGAAATCCGCCTTGGAGGCTGGTCACCTGAAGATCCGAGGCTGAATGTCCTTTACTGCTGAAGTGTTCCCCACACACACATATATAAGTCTATGGGATGAACTTACATTTGCAAAATTGTATTTGCAGATACATATTATTTTGTTCAAAACACACAATCTGTGGGCAGTCAGTCCATGTGACATTTTATAAATTCCTACTTTGGAAATAGAACCAGTCTGACTCTAGGTTGAAGTACAGACAGACTCTAACCTCACACCTTTAATGCATTGTCTGAGCTGAGATGTCACCTTTTTTTTATAAAACCTTAAGTTATTTTGGGAATGTGACTTGAAAGAAGTTCTGGGATTTACATATTAATGACTCGAAACCTGCAACTCACTCTAAATGATTAAAGACTTAACAGCAATCTAGGTTTGCTTAATACATTGCATCAGTTGTATGACACTTTGATCTTTTACTATAAATTCCGTGTCCTATGGTCCTGCCCCACTACCTGATGAAGGACCCGTGCTCCAAAAGCTTGTTCTTTCAAATAAACCTGTTGGACTATGACCTGGTGTTGGGGGATTTTTAACTTTGTCCACGCCAGTCAACACCGGCATCTCCACATCAATACTTGAAAGGGTTAATAGACATCACAATTAGGCAATAAAAGGTTACTCCTGGGAGGAACTAACCAATGCTGGAGAAGATCTCCATGTACTAACAGTGTTTCTTAACTAGTTCCTGAGAGATTGTTCTTAGAATTGACAGCAGTCGCTAAAGTAGTGATGCATATTTACTCTTAGGTTGAATCTGATGTCTCAGAAAATACAGCCACCTGTCTCAGATGTAACATAACTGCTGACAACATAATATATTACAAACCTTTACTGTTTAATCCAAACCTATCTTCTGCTCAGTACTTCAAATGTTCATGTTTTCCACTTGGCATCAGTAATTTGACTAATACTATTAAAAAGGACTGATGGCAGCAAATCATAATAGATGCCGGCAAACAATATTATAGGAGAGGGAATTTCACTTAAGCTGGTGTAAGACTGAAAGAGCTACAGGAGCCAGTTGGTGGCCAGAGTTGAGTCCATCATTCTTATCATGGATAGTGAGCTTCCAGATAGCAGTGCCAACACAAGCCATGGTAATTTCTGGAATGATATCTGCAGGGTGAGGGTGCATTGACACCCAAGCAACACTGAAGAGATATGTAGACACCAGAGTCAGGTTGGCAGGCATCCTTGATGATCACAGGGATGGGAAAAGGCTGGGAACTGTGCATACATACGGATGGGGAGGGCTGAGATGACCTTTGCTACTGAAGGGGCGTCCTGGGGCCCACAGGGTGCTTAAAAAGGAAAGCCCCACCCGATTGCACACTGGGTGGGTCTAGTTTCTTTGGCTGTTCTCCCAGTGCTGACAATAACTCTCTTCCTCTTCACTATTGCTCATGAAATACCCATAGAGGTGGAAAGACGACTTTAATTGGTAAATAAAATGGCTGATCTGATGAATGCATGCCTGTCCACTTTCCTGCTTCTGTAAGGATGGCAAGGCAGCTGGAAGATGGTCAACAACACTCCTCCCACTTCTCACCAACACCTTCCCTATGCCATTCTGCCAGCCTTTCTTCCTTGAGTCCTCTAAGCCTGTTGCGGTAAATAAAGGGTGAAATTTCACTGTAAAATAATAGATGTTGTCTCCAGTAATGCTGTCAAGCTGGATCTGCTCAGCAATAATCTGCTCACTGATACCTATTTTAGGGTTCCACTGGAGCTTCTGAGCTCCCAACCTCATTCCAGTTCATGGGTGGACAAGGAGCTGAACTCCAGAGCAGAGGTGAATGTGACAGCCCTTGACATCAAGTACTCAATTGACCAAATGTGGGATCTAGGATCCTTAGTAAAACTGGAGTCAATTATAATCAGAGGAAATCTCTGGCTCAAAGGAAGATGGTTGTGGTTGCTGGAGGTCAGTTCCAGGACATCTTTGCAGGAGTTCCTTAGAGCAGCATCCTTAGCTGCTTCATCAATGACCTTCCCTCCACCATAAAGTCAGCAATGGAGATGTCCACCAGTGATTGCACAATGTTCAGAACCATTCACAACTCCCCAGTTACTGAGGCAACACCAGCATCAAAGACAAACAGAAATCAACAAACAGTGGCTGCACTTTCTTCTCAGAACAGAAACAGAATCAGACTGTTTGCCATTTTAGTGTCAACAATTTAAAACAGTGAACGATTATTGCACCCAGCTCTCATCTCCTGAATCATGACACCTCCACTGAATATCAAGCCATTGTTTCCAGGACTGACACTGACCTCATCTCCTTTAGAGATTTTCCATCCACAACTTCCCATCAGCCCACACATCTTACTTCTACCTGCTTTCCATAATCCACAGTGTTTCACATTGTAACCATTGTCCCCACAGTTACCATCCTTGCAAGGCACCTGGCCCGTGAAACCAAAAGGAACAGAAGGATTCTTAGGCAAGTCGGGATAATCGCAGTGAGGAGAAAGTGAGGACTGCAGATGCTGGAGATCAGAGCTGAAAAACATGTTGCTGGAAAAGCGCAGCAGGTCAGGCAGCATCCAAGGAGCAGGAGGATTGACGTTTTGGACGTAAGCCGTTCTTCAGCCCTGAAGAAGGGCTTATGCCCAAAACATCGATTCTCCTGCCCCTTGGATGCTGCCTGACCTGCTGCGCTTTTCCAGCAACACATTTTTCAGGGATAATCGCAGCTCCAGGAGTACTTAGCACACACTTCAGTGAAGTTGTACCAATGATCATAGATTCAAGTTGGAATGATTTTTTTCTACTGATGAACAAAGCTGCATTTTTATATGGCCCTTTCAATAAGATATGTGTACTGCCAACTGTGTTGCCAAGAGTTATTGCACTAACCTCATCACAGGGAAACAGGATGAAGTGGTGTGATCAGGCACAAATGGCATCTGTTACAGCTTTGATTTATTTGTGGGTAGATCCTACACACATTCCCCAGTGACACTTTGGATGGAGCCAGCTGCATAAAAATACAATGCAGTTGCCATTTTAATGGCCATCAAATCCCTCAGGTCATGGGCCCCACACCGGCAGTGGACATTATTCTGAGGCAGTTCCTAGTACGCTCTCAGCCTGTGCTGTCACTGTGCCTCACTGGAGGAAATGGGATGAAACCCTTTGGTTGTTGTGCATATTCTGTACATCTTGAAAGGACCTGCAGTTGTGAACTTTTCACAGGAGGCTGTTTGGCATCCACTGCAGGTTGCTACTGATTCTGGACTTGCAGGTGCATCTATTGCTCCTTCATATCTGTGCACTTTCACTTACAGCAACAGCAATGATAACCACAATATGCCTGGATCCATTAGACATGCTTGCAATGGAGCTGTATTGGGACCATATGAAACAGAACAGATCCTTCATAATGTGAATGGTCAGCAGCTATGTCATTCACAAACAACGTTTTAACAAACTCCTCCATAGAGGGTTATGAGCACTCAGACAGGGAGGGCCACACAATGCCTCTGCATGATACTCTGACCCTAAAGCCTACTCTGATGGGTTTAAGGAGCACAAGCCATGCTGTAAAGAGAGTAGTACTAAGCACTTGTCCTCCATGTCCCTCCAGAAAGGTTTAAGAGCATCTTGTATTCTACCTCAAGTTCAAGTTGAGCAGCCTACGAGGCCTTGCATTAGATGTGTGAATTGTGGCTCACAGGTTTCCATTTTAAGTTTGCTTGTGATCCCTTCTGTTACAGAGTAATAGCAATCTTTAGTCTGTAATGACCAATGACATGGTCAAGATTGCTTGTGACCAGCATATGCAGCCCACATCATGTCACATGCACTATGATTGGAAATGACCCCAGCCTGCAATCTGCAAGTGCATGATTGATGGGCTTCACATCTTTCAGACATGGAGCCTGCATTTTGCCAGTGAAGACACACTGACTCTACCCATTCTGGGTGTGGTCGCAACTATTTTCCATTCATAAATCACAATTAGGAATTGAGAAATCACAGAAGGCATCACAGGTCGTGCCGGGCACCATGATCACCACCAAGTTCAGCCTGATCATCAGATTGCCCCCTTTGTATCTGGCACTCCCTGAGCAGCCCGCCACTACTGATTGTCCACATTCCTACCCACCACCTAGCTTGCATCCTTACCCGCCCCCCCCAAAGCCATGTTCTGGCAGTTTAGTTATGTCCAGCATTGTGGTGCAGACTCCTGCTGTCGAGGCTACAGTGGTGGTAACTGCTGATTAAGACTTTGCCCACTACATCCCATGCACTACCGTATCCTCCCCCATTAATTGGATTTCTATCCTTCAATGCCCTTGTCCCCTCTGTATCCCAGGCTGCTGCCTTCTATCCCCAGCATTGAGTCCCTGACTTTGCAACCACAACAGTGTCCTCTAATATCCCCACCTTTACCTTTATTCTGCTAACCTTCAGAACTGACCAATACCACTGACTGACTTGGACAACCCTGACTGATTATTGACCAGACCACTGACCATAGTCTGTGCAGATCCCTGCCTGACGATCTGTGAATCCCCTGACTGCCTACATTGGATCAATAGGAATGAACTCACTGACGATTGGCCTGTTGTGAGATGGACCCTGACTGCCCCAAGTGGATGGCTGACTGTGCTAAAGCTCCTGACTGTCTATGGGAGTTGTCTCATAGACTGAATAAGGGTATGAAATGGATTTCCTCTCACCTTGTCATTGTAGTATTTGCTAATATGCTCTTATATGCAACATTGCCTATGTTGTGTGATGTGTACAGAATATATCTGCCCTTGGAGAGATGCAGATAAATCAGGCATCGTCAGCATGGACTTTTTAAAGGAAGATCATGTTCAAAGGTTTTGATCATATTTTTGAGAAGGTGATTACAAGTGTTGATGAGGGTAATGCATTTGATATGGTTTGCATGGATTGTAGCAAAGCTTTTGATAAGGTTCCTCATGGCAAACTGCTCAAGAAAATAAGAGCCTATGGGATTCAAGGCAAAGTGGCACATTATTTCCAATTTGGATCGAGAGGATGATGGCAGAGTGATGGTTCTGTGACTGAAGGTTTGTTATTTGGGGGATTCTGCAGGGTGCTGTGCTCCTTGCTGTTTGCACTAAGATGTTGAACATAAACATAAGGGGTATGCTTAATAAGTTTGTGAATAACACGAAAAATCCTCGGGTGGTAAATGGTGAGGATAATGATTGTGAACTGCAAAAAGATGTCAATGTACTAGTCAACTGGGTAGGCAGTGGCAAATGGAATTCAACCCAGAAAAGTGTGAGATAATTCCATTTGGGAGTGCTAACAAGGCAATGGATTACACTATGCATGGTACAACTCTAGAAAGTAGAGTAAGATCAGAGGGACATTGATGCACCTGCCCACAAATTCTTGAGGTAACAGGATGGTACCTGGTGGTTAAGAAGGCATATGCAACACTTGCCTTTATTAAATAAGGCATAAAGTACAAGAGCAGGGAATTATGCCAGGATAAAAACCAAAATTGCTGAAGAAACTCAGCAGGTCTCAGCAGCAGTAGGGAAATGTTTGGAAAATGTTGAACAGGACAAAATTAAATATTACTTCGACAGGCAAGGATTAATCAATGAAAGGGAACACGGCTGTGTCAGGGGAGATCATGTCTGGTAGTTTTGATTGAGTTTTTTGAGAAGGTTGACTAGGTGTGTAGATGAAAACCACTGATATAATCTCTATGGAATTCAGCAAGAATATTGACAGAAGTGTTGCATTGACAGAAGCTCAGAAAGGTCAATAACTAGAGGCCATAGATTTAATATAGGGGGGAAGAGATTTTGAGAGGATTTAAGGAAGAATTATTCTACCAGAAGTAGCTGGGCTTTGAGAATGAATGGCCTGAAAGGATGGGAATGACGTTTAATAAGTATTTAGGTGAATACCTGAAACACTGTGGTGTACAAGACAGCAGGCCATGTGCTGGAAAGTGGGACTAAGTGCTTTATAATTGGTACATACACAACAGTCTAAAAGGCCTTTTTCAGTGCTGTAAAAATCTATGACTCCCTGTCCATGTTTCAATTTTTGATTCCTTTGCAAATCTAGCATGCTGAAATACTCCTCTACTATAAATACAGATGCAAATGTGCCTGTTATTTCATTTTGTCCATAGACAGTATTATGATTATTTGTTTTCAAGGGTCCACATTATTCCTGATCATCCTTTTTTTCTGATATAATTGTAAAATTTCTCATGTTGATTTTGATTTTCCTTGGCAATGATCGAAATATTATTTTGATTGCCATTATCAAAAAAATTGTGCTATTGTGTTCAGGATTAGGCAAGTAATCACTCAGCAGGTTACCCATATCTAAGGAAGAGCTTCATTTTATAAAGTGCTCACTATTGATCTGGCAGGACAAAGTGAGGACTGATGATGCTGGAGAGTCAGAATCAAAAGGTGTGGGGCTAGAAAAGCACAGCAGGTTAGGCAGCATTCGATGAGCAAGACATAAGCCCTATACCCAAAATGTTGACTCTCCTACTCCTCGGATGCTGCCTGACCTGCTGTGCTTTTCTAGCACCACTGTTGATCTGTTGTTTCTTGCTTAAATGTAATTCTGAGTAAGCAAATTAATGTCATCAGAGTGTTGAAACTGTGCTTTAAAACATTGGGTGCTGTGACCTGGAATCAGGTCTTTCATAAATTAAATAACGCAAGTCTCAGTTTTTAGGTTTTTTTTAACTTCTCATGGAATTGACGTATTACTGCAAGTAGTCTTATATCCCAGACAAAGTTAGGTGCAAGTAGATTTGATCTCATAGATCACTTGTGATGAACAGCTGTTTTCTGTGCTGTAAATTCTATGTATCAGCAAAAACAGTTCTATATCATCCAGTGGATATTAAGTTAACAATATGATGTAAAGTTTAAACAGCTTCCTTCTGTATTACAAACTTCCATGATCTTTTCTCTGAAGCTACAAGAGAGCTGGCATGAAGAAGAGAAATTTCATATTGGTACATTAGAGAGCATTCAAATAAGGCATATTGCTAAGCCAGGTAGAGAGAGCTTTATTTGCCTAAACAATCACTGATCTGAAAATATTTAATGCAAAGCGCTAAAAAAATCCTATTTTGAAGAAATGTATACATACTCCAAAATCTGTATTTTCTTTCTTAAATATCATGATTGTCATTAGCTTACTTTGGGATCCAGTATCTGATTGGGCAGGACATTGTGCAGAAGCATCCTGTCCATTTTGGAAACTGCAAGGCACTAAAAACCAGTGATATAGTAATTTGTAAAACAAATATTTTAAATTCTACTGTAGAACGACAGAATACATTTTTATTGTTTCTTGCTGAAGGTTTTTAAACTACATTTTTCATTGAACTGAGCATTTCTTTCATTGAAATGAATGGAATTGATAAAAGTAAGCCAAGGAGAAGTACATAATTGTAAATGCAATTATGACATATTGCAAATTTGAGTAATATCAAAATCAAATTGTTTGAGTACTGATTTGACAGATACATAAAAACTTCAACATAACATTTATTACAAACAAAATGATCAAATCATAAAGTCTTCCTAAACCTACTGAGTGGCGCATTTTTATATCCATTGCTTCTAGTGAGTGGAAGCTTTGATAGTGAAGCAATTTACTGTCTGGAAAGTTTACTCATCCTAAATGAATCTCAGTGAGATAAGTGTTAGTAATTTTGTTTTGTTTGTCACATTGTCACAACCAGATAGGAAATGAAACAATATTATTACAAGCTATTTGTGTGATTGAATGATAAAACATCAAAACAAAGATAGCAGAAAATGAGGGAATAGAATTTTGTCAATAAATACACTGCATGCCCAAGGTTCAATTTCATGGAATTTAAACAATTTACTCTTTCATGTTCTTTATCATGGACTCAGCAGACAACTTTGGGATGGTATACACTCCCAATTTATCCATGACTAATATAATTGGGAAAAAGTTTAGAAAATATAAAAACAGAAAATATGCAAAATCACCGTGTTCCTCAGAAGCTAACTACTCAGTTTACTGTCTTCTATTGTTTTTCCGGACTGGTTCTATTTCTGATCACTGGTTTGGACCCAGAAAAAAAACAGATAGAACTGAAAGTAAATGCCAAACTTTTGATGTAATTTATATATGTGATGAAACTTTTTTTTTAAATGGAACATTAAGGAAGAAATATGCTTCAGGCTTGAATTTCTTAGTATGATTTTTTTGGGGGTAATCTGGGAACAACGTAAATTAAATTTATGTGAACAAAAGCAGTTACTCAGTTTTGCTATGAACAGAAAACAACTATTTCAGTTATATGAAAGGTTAAACTTGTGCATAGGCTTTGCAAGGGAAATTTGGGTGGTAAGTTGCTGTCAGTAGGACATTCAAATGATGCAATACTTGCTAAAGGACACTTGAGGCCTATTTCAAATCAGCTTGAGGAACCTTTACTGAATAACCCAGAAAATGTAAGCTAATGTAGAGAATTCAACCTCAAATAAAATGTAGGAAAATAAACTTTAAAAAGAATGTTTGGATTAAGAGAGACAGAAATAAAAGGTTGAAAACATCCATTTACTTCTTTATATACATACTAATTAATAGCTAAAGGAATTAAACACTTCATAACTGTTCATTTCCAGTGTGCCTGAGAGGTTGTTAGTAATAATGGCATTGTTAACGAAACTACTGTCATTAATGGTGGCATTGAAACAAGTGGATTGTTGTCAAAATACATTTGTTATGCAATTTTTTTTTAGGGAAGGAAATCTGCTGTTCTTTCCTGGTCTGGCCTTCATCTGACTCCAAACACAAGGCACTGTGGTTGATTCTTGATTATCCTCTCAAAAGGCCAGACCAACCAACTATTTGTATCAAACCATAATGAAAATGTCTAAGACAACAAACTGGATGGACAGCGAAGTTTTAATTTAGGCACTGAATGTGACAGCATCTAGCCTTGTCAGCCTTGAAAAATTCTCCTCACTAACATCTGGGGATGAGTGCCAAAAATTTGTACAGCTGTCCCAGAGTCTAATTAAGCCAACAGTCTGGCATAGTCATATTCACAAAACTAAACATTTCTCCCAAAGATCTATTCTTCTATTCATTCCTGAAGGTATCCTGTTCCACTGTCAGGATAAGCACAGCAGCAGACAATGGGAAGGAGTACTATGTCCAGTTTTGGTCCCCACACCTCAGGAAGGACTTACTGGCACTGGAGCGTGTCCAGCGGAGATTCACACGGACGATCCCTGGAATGGTAGGTCTAACATACGAGGAACGGCTGAGGATCCTGGGATTGTATTCATTGGAGTTTAGAAGATTAAGGGGAGATCTAATAGAAACTTACAAGATAATACATGGCTTGGAAAGGGTGGACGCTAGGAAATTGTTTCCGTAAGACGAGGAGACTAGGACCCGTGGACACAGCCTTAGAATTAAAGGGGGTAAATTCAGAACAGAAATACGGAGACATTTCTTCAGCCAGAGAGTGGTGGGCCTGTGGAATTCATTGCCGCAGAGTGCAGTGGAGGCTGGGACGCTAAATGTCTTCAAGGCAGAGATTGATAAATTCTTGATGCCGCAAGGAATTAAGGGCTACGGGGAGAATGTGGGTAAGTGGAGTTGAAATGCCCATCAGCCACGATTGAATAGCGGAGTGGACTTGATGGGCCGAATGGCCTTACTTCCACTCATATGTCTTATGGTCTTATGGTCTTAGGAGTGGCCCTGAGAGACCTCAGCATCAGTTTCAGACCTCATGAGGCTTTGTAGCATTAGATTAAACATTAGTGTGGAAATCATCTATTAATACCATCTACTTATGAATCAGTGCTCCTCAATGTTGTTAGATAAAGCAAAAAATACACTCAGGGTGGAGCACTTCAATGACCATTGCCATGGGTGTCTGTGTACCACCAGTACTGGTAGAGCTGGCCTACTCCTGAAGAACATATCTGCCAGAGTGGTTCTGGCATCAATAGAAGGAAAATACACTTGACCATGTTGGTAACAAACTACCTGACTCAAATGTATCCATTAATGTATTGATTGGAGTGTCCACCAGACACAGCACTTTCAGAGATAAATTCCCATCATCGACGGAGGTCACCTCCGACATCCCAAATTGGATATATTTAGATAAGATCTGAGAACTCAAACCTAGGTACTAGGAGAGACTTTGTGCTATCATCATCAGCAAAAGTGTTGGAAAGCAGGTGAGGAGCAGCACCAGGCACACTGGAAAATGAGGTGCAGATTTGGTGAAGTTATAACTCAGCACTCTATGCATGACAACAGCGCCAGCATCTTCCAGGCAGAGCCAAGTGATCCCACTACCAATGGGGCAGATCAGAGTTTTGTAGCTGGATCACATCATTCAGCAATAGAAATGCAAAACAACATCGACAAGGAGGATGCTCCCAAAACATTCACATTCTCAACCATGGTTTGGGCCTCACTGGCAAGGACAGCATTTATTGCCCATCCTGAATTGCCCTTAAGAAGATGGTGATGAACTGCCTTCTTGGACCACTGTAGTCCACTTTGTGCAGGTACACTCACTGCTGTTAGAGAGGCAGTTCCAGCGGTTTGACCCAGTGATACTGAAGGATTGGCAATATATTTCCAAGACAACATGGCGAGTAGCAGAGTGAAACTAGGTGGCGTTTTCAAGTATCTGCTGCCCTCCTCCTAGATGGCCGCTCTGATCTGAGCATCCAGCCCAGTTTAATTAATTGATCGAGCTGTGCTCTGCCTATAAATACAAAATAGTTTTGACAAAATAGTTGGGAATGGTTGCACATGAAGTATGTTAATGTAGCTTTGGTCTGGATTGATAAATTAAAATGCACTAAATAACTTCTCTGATTCTGTGTGATCTTGGTGCTTCACGATTGGCCATGACGGCACACGGTCACCTTCCTGTCTGCATCTCCTGCTCACAAACATCGTCACTGAAGAAAGTAAAAGCTTTTTTTCCCCATTTACAGTTGTAAATATAGCCGCGCTTCGATTACATCACGCTGTGGATCTGCTGCCATCCTTTCACTAAATTCGTTGGTGAAGAAACTGCATTCACTTTCACTGAAATGCCAGTTATTTCCCAAAACTCGGCACAACGAACCTTGCTGTAAAGTAATAAACAGTTTGGGAAGTGACATGATTTAGTTCACATCATTCTTCTTTAAAAAAAGGGGAACAGCCCAGGCATCAATGGGAACAAAAGTATGAATTCAGAGTATAGTGCAGAACTGTGAACGCAGAGTGTAGCAAGAGGAACCATGTTGCTGACAATTCACACGAAAACTCTCACATTTCGAACTAGATTGAAGTGAATTGTATTTAATCTCGCGAATCTTCCCTTGCTTACACCGCTGAAATCCCACCGGCTGGCCACTCGATCACACTGGGGCGCTCCTCAGCATTCCCACCGCGCCCCGTTTATACACATCGTCGACAAGCTGCGAAGTTGACGGGTCGGTGTGGTAGCGGCGTTAGGACCGGCGGAGGCGCTGACGCTCTGCTCTCCCCCCCCCCTCCCCCAGAAAGGAGGAGCTGACTCACACACACAGTGACGGCAGAAAGTCCGACAAGACCTGGGAAGGGAAAGGAGCAGAGACACACAGAGAGAGAGAGAGAGCGGCGCGCAGTGAGTGCACACACTCGCTCGCTGCTGGAGTGGTCGGTGCCAGAGCGAGTCTTTCGGCCCCCATCGCTCCGCTGGATGATGTCTACGGCCGAAGAGAGCCGAGTGACAGCTGTCACCCCCCTCAAACTGACCGGGCTGGTGTGTGTGGTCCTCTCGCTGTGCCTGGACGTGGTGGCCTTACTGAGTCCAGCCTGGGTCACGGCCGACAGTCACTTCTCACTCTCCCTGTGGCAGAGGTGTTTCCGACCGGCCTCGCCCCCTGACACCGAGTGGGACTGCAAATGGGCACTGGGCAGCGGTAAGGAAGGGGGCGAGACTCAGTCCGCCCGTGCGTCGTTCCTGGTATCCGGCAACAGACACAAATGACTGGAAGAGAGAGTTAGAGGGGAACCGAGACAGGGTTGTAGGGATATCCAAGAACGATTAATGGGGAGAAAAATATCATCCTGCTAGCTCAGAGTAACAGACAACTTGGCCAGCACCCACAGGCGGCTCGCTACTTATTAGCTATTCGAGAAATTAACTGAAACGTTGTTAGGAGTTAAACAGCAGAATGTTACTGAGATGGACATAAATAAACAGCGTTGTAAAGTGCTAAAACAGACGAGGAGTTAAGTTGAATGGGCACGATGAAACAAGAAAAGGAATTGTGCACAGGCATCTCAATACAACTGGAGGGAACGATTGGTTAGATATACTAACATTTGAGTTGAAATATGCGGGGAACGGACAGGCAACGTTTGTTTTGCCTAGACACTCCTGCTTGCATCACAGAAACCCAAATATTCAGGCAGAAACAGATATGCATCGGGACATGTTACATTCTGACAAGCATAAGGCACACAGGAAGAGCTGCTTTACACTGACAGAAGCGTAGCCGTCTCCAATGAGACATGGTGCACAGCGGCCGAAGCATTGACAGGGATGTCTGCACTGAAAGTTCACACGCAGGAAAATGATTCTGTGTTTTGTTTTAGTATCAGGCATGCCTTAGGACGTGTACAGAAAGCAAAACACACAAACACACCACGGAAGCAAATTATATTGCCCAAATCCGGACAGAAATTCGAGATCAAGATGTGTTTATCAGAGAATAGTAAATAAACACTGGGATTTAAGGGCACAAATTAGACTGAAACAGACTAACTGGAGTAACTGCTATCAACTAGGTGAGAACAGGAACAAAGATGAAAATTAAGATAGCAAAAGTGACCAACAAACAATTAAATACTGTTGGACACACTAGGCTTACAGAACTCAAACACTGACAAATGATGAAATAAATACTATGCAACTTCTCATCTGAACACTAACCTGGATCTTATCTATATAGCAGAAAAGAGCGCGAGAGAATTATTTCTTTTTTTGAAAAAAGGAGGCAGAAGGAGATGGTTTCTGGGTATGGTACTAATATAATATAAACAACTGACAAAATAAGGTGGATGGAAGCGAACTATAAATGTGAGAACACTTTAAAAGAAGAAGAAATAAATAATATGGGAAAATGCAGAACTGTAAAAGAAACAAACTACAAAATGACATAAAAACAGATTGAGACAAATGAGTAACAGGCATTGAAAACAGTGAGCAAAAATAGAATGAAGAACGTTGAAATAAAAATACAGGTGCCAGATGATGAAACTAAAAATAGAATAGAATACAGGGGAAAAAAGCGTGGAGAGCTACTGTGAAAAGATGGACAAACTCAAAGGGCGCGAAAGTAACAGGATTCTGGATTAGTGGTGCTGGAAGAGCACAGCAGTTCAGGCAGCATCCAAGGAGCAGTACGGCGAAAGTAACTGGAGACGAGTGCGATTTGAGTTGGTTTAGGAGCTCATACTGATGTGAGGGAACAGGCGCTACAGGACGCAGTAGTTTTTCGAAGTTCTTTTCTGCCACTAAACGCAGCAGAGAAAATGTAAATATAGGTTTAAGAGATCCTTCTGGCAGTTTTATTTGTGGGCGGCGATACAAAAACTGTTCCAGAGAGAGAGAAAAAAATAAGAGTGGCTGATGTCAGGTACCCAGAAAAAGAGCAATTGCTGGCAATTACATGAGAAGATATACGTCACTATAAACTGCTGGTTTGGTCGTGTATTTCTTGTTTGTTTCCACATTTTAAAATATTTATTGCAGTCAATTGTCAACAAGTCTTTGTAAAGTACATCCCGTTCACAGGAAGTTATTCAACTTCAGTGGCTCAGTTTCATCTTGCTTTCAGTTCGTCTTGGGGTCATTGGTTGAAAAGTGCTTTCATCAACAATTTATTTGCTGCTAATCATTGATCCGTGCTCACAGCGAAGGTCGGCCCGAATCCGATCAGCAGCGATTATTACTTTTCAGGTTTGCGAGGGAAAACAGTTGCCGATTTCTCTGGACCTTTTCCTGGGGCTGCCAGGGTGTTCGAGAAACATCAACATAACAATGTGGGCTTTAGTTCTGGCGGTGCGCTGCTCTCGCTGATTGTTTGGTTGTTTTGTTTAGCCTGAAGGCTCGTGTTTGATAATAGTCCCCCAAACCTTGGCGGTTAGTCAGCTTGTGGTGCCTTTATAAAATATGTATCATACGTTCTTCCGAGATTAAAACTTTCATCTGCATGTGTGGGGAGGAGAAGCGGGTTGAAAAGAAAACAGTTCGCTACGTTGTTTCACAATTTATTGACTAATTGCAATGAGCAGGGAAGCAGTTAACCATAACTCCCGCCTACTTGCCACAGACAAGCTTCGGAGAACTCCTTTTAAAGTCATATTACGCAGTGGCCTAATAGTGCTGTTTGCACGGCAGTTTCTGTTAATGAATTTTAAAATTTGCAATGGCGAAGGAAGGTCAGGGAGTCTCGGAACTGGGACGAGCCGAATGGCGTTAACTCTGGCGCCTAATTGTTTGAGGCACTGCGCCTATTCTTAACGATTTTCATATGATATTTTGAGGATTTTTAAAAAAACTCTTCTTTTCGTTTTTATTTTAATCAGGAGCATATTCGAAAAAAGAACCCACCAACTTTACCTTGTACAAGAAGATTTTTTTAATAACGAAAATAATATTCCCGGTGTTTCATGATAATTGTATGAAAGATTAAAGGTGTTGGGTTTAGCATTTGCACCGGATGTAACGTCTGCTTCACAGTTTAGAGATGTTTTACTCAGTTTCCAGCGAAATTGGGTTTGCAATCTGGAGGCCCAGGCTACTGCTAGAGTTGAGATTCCTGTTAGAGTTTAAACATGATTAATGGTTCTGGAATTGAAAATTGGTCTCTACAGTCTTCTGAAACTATCATGGATTGTTATAAAAACCCATTTGGTTCACTACCATAATTCACTGGACTCTGGGGCCTTTCCAGCCACTGTTTACAAAAGGAGGTAGATAAAAGATGGGGAACTGTGGACAGGTTGGCTTAACTTCTGTCGTGGGGAAAATGCTTGAGTTCATCATCAAGGAAGGAATAGCAAGGCATTGAGATAGAAATTGTCCTGTTGGCCAGATGTGTCATGGATTCATAAAAGGTAGGTCATGCACCTGCATGGTGGCTCAGTGGTTAACACTGCTGCCTCACAGTCCCAGGGACCCAGGTTTGATTCCAGCCTCGGGCAGACTGTCTGTGTGGAGTTTGCACGTTCTCCCCTGGGTGCACATTTCCTCTGGGTGCTCTGGTGTCCTCCCAGAGTCCAAAGATGTGCAAGTCAGGTGAATTGGCCATGCTAATGGGGGTGGGTTACCCCCCAGAGGGTTGGTGTGGACTTGTTGGGCTGAAGGGCCTGTTTCCACACTATGGAATCAAATCTAATCTACTGGAATGCTGTGAAGGCATAATGAGCACAGTGGACAATGGGGATCAATAGATGTATATCTAGATTTCTAAAAGGCATTCGACAAGGTGCAACACAATAGGCTGCTGCATAAGATAAAGATGCACAGTGCTACGGGCAATGTATTAGCATCATTAGTGGATTGGCTAACTGGAAGCAATGACTGCCAACCGGAAAAACAATCAATGCCTCAGGAATCAGGGACAACAATTATTCACAAATTAAGTAGATGATTTGGAGTTGAGGACCACATGTGTGTCAAAGTTTGCAGATGACTCTAAAATGTGTGGTAGAGGACTGTGAAACTTTTGCAAACGGGCATTATTTAAGTGAATTGACAAAGATCTGGCAAATAGAGTACAATAGATGCAACAAGTAATTAAGAAGACAAATGCAATTTTGCCCTTCATTGCTAAAGGGATCGAGGTTAAAAGCAGGGAGGTTATGTTGCGATTTAATAGGGTGCTGGTGAGGCTACACCTGGGGTACTGCGAGATGCTTTGGTCTCCTTACTTGAGAAAGGATGTACTGACACTGAAGGGGGTGCAGAGGAGGTTCACTATGGTTGATTCTAGAGTTGAGGGGGTTGGTTTATGAGGAGAGACTGAGTAGACTGGGATTATATTCATTGGAATTTAGAAGAATGAGTATGGATCTAAAAGAAAATTGAGGGGAATAGATAAGATAGAAGTAGAGAGGATGTTTCCACCAGTGGGTGAAACTAGGACAAGAGGGCAGCCTCTGAATTATGGGAAGAGATTTAGAACTGAATTGAGACGGAACTTCTTCACCCAGAGGGTTGTGAATCTGTGGAGCTCCCTGCACAGTGAAGTAGTTAAGGCATCCTCAGTAAATGCTTTCAAAGCTAAGATTTTTTTTGAACATTAAAAGAAGCAAGGGTTATAGTGAGAGGGCGGGCAAATCGACCTGAGGCCACAAAAAGATCAGCCATGGTCTTATGGCGGAGTAGGCTCAAAGGGCCAGACGGCCTACTCCTGCTCCTATTCCTTATGTTCTTTTGTCCTTTAGGGAAGGAAATCTACCTCTCTTTACATGGTCTGGCTTACATGTGACTCCAAATCCACAGCAGTGTTGTCAACAAGGTTGTAAATGTCTCTGGCCAGGTCAACATTTGTCACCCCATCCTAATTGCATCTGAAAGCACCTGAAATGTTTTAGTTCAGGGGCAGTTAGGGATGGGACAACAAATACTGATCTTACCAGAAACCTTTACAACTCATAAAAAGGAAGATATGTCCTGTATGTAAATTAAATCATTTCCAATTTTCATACAAATTAACAGTCATGGATGTTTTGATACAATAAGACAAGAAAACATTAATGTTACTCTTCTGCAGTCAGCTGTTTACAGACATTGGCCCTGAACTTGCCCTGCAGAATGCAAGCTTAAATAGAAAGTGGCATTCTGGACAAAAGTTATGTTATCAGCTCAAATAATCATTTTATTCTTCAGTTGTAACATGAGTTTTGCAATGTATTTGAATAAGGAATGCTGCAATGTTCCGATGTTTTATATCAGTATAGACTGATGCTTTTCAAAATGAGCACAATTTTTTTTTTATCTGTCTACTGTTAGATTAGTTCCTATTTTTGAGATTGTATATCAAATAAGATGTATTACAGATTGGTTTGTTGCAACATTCATGTAGAAGGGGCGATGTAATGAATAAATAGAGGATGGAAAGGAAATGAAATATTCCATAATTCAATGGTCAGTGGGTTATTTTGAGGCTGTTTTATTGGATAATGTTTTCCTAGATTAACATTTTAGTTAATGTTATGAAACTTTTGAAGGTTTAAATCATTTTTATTGTTATCAGGTGCACGTCTCTGCAAGAGACAGTACCATACGATAGCATTAAACACAACACTGCTCAGGGCAGCTATGCCACAGTTTTCAGCGGGTGATATTTAGCAGTTAACAGAGAAACAGCAAAAAATAATTTCAAGGAGTTGCGAGCTCTGAACCTGCGAGAATCTATGAGCAGCATTAAGCTTCCCTGTAAGTGGGCATGAATTATGATTTCAGGTATCTTAGAGGCAGGATTTAAAAGGACAAGGGAGGTTGTGCTGCTGGCTAAAGCCAGCTTTCTTTTGAAGTAGGAATGATGTTAATGAGGTGTCATGCTGAAATTCACATTGTTTGGTGAGCACTGAACCAGTGTTTCACCTGCCCTAAGTAAAAATACATAATTAACCCACTGATCTGATATGCTGAAATACAGCTGCTAAAGCTAAGTTATTGTTAACAAAGATATTTCTTTTTTTGTTATTGTGCATGATGCTATTTTGTTAACTTTCTTCACCATATTTTCATACAACCAGTTGTTGCTGCAAATATCTTGCAGGGAACAAAGTGCTGACGTTAGGCATTCCTTTGAGGTTTCCTGTACTCGTAATTTAAATGAGAAAGATGAATCCACGAGGGGATGATGAATGCACGTAGAATGCAATGTGAGGAACTATGCCAGCAGCAATCACCACCATGGGACTTTCACTTACAGATGCTGATAACTTTAAGCAGGCATGTCAGTGGAGAGCTGTCTTCGCTACCATCACTTTGCACAAGAGGCTATCACTGTATTGTGCCATATGCTCCAGGTTGACCTGCAAATAACTGCTAGAATAAGGAGGTCTCTTTCTATAAATATAAAGGTTATTAATTCAGGAAGGTTTTATGCCTTCCAAGTCACAATGTGTCCGATCACCCACTGTGTGATGCACTAAGCATCCACAGATGTGTCAAGCAGGTGACAGATGCTGTGCGTGCGCAGTGGGCAGTATGTTCATTAGTTTTCCAATGGAAATTGGCATAAACTAAAGGGAGAAAATGACAGGCTTTACAAGAGTGCAGTGTATGGTATATGGCACCCATCTGGGCATTAGGGTCAGCGCATCAACCTAACAACTTGCATGAATGGAAATGACTCAATTAATATATCAATGCAAATAATTATCTGTTATTCAAGGTGCCTCCATTATGCAGAAGTCAAAGATGCCTGCGCTATGTGACAGCTTAAATATATTGGATAGCTAGTTGCTAGGAAACCAGAACAATGCTTAGCAGCTGTAGTTGATGCTTCACCAAACCCTGTCAAGGTATCTGGTTGGTTTATTTTTTGCCAAGGCCAACATTTATTGCTCAATCCTATCCCATATTGCTCTACACAAGGTGATAGTGAGCCACCTTCTTGAACTGCTGAGGTATGTGTGGTGTAGTGGTACCGATTGTGTGTTGAGTAGGTGGTTCCATAATTCTGACATAATGGCAATGTACAAACAATGATAGGTTTTCCAAGTTGTTGTGGAATGTTAGTTGTGAGGGAATTTGCATAGTGGTGTTACCAAGTACCTACTGCCCTTGCTTTTATGGATTGAAAGGCTGCAGTTTTGGAAGCATTGTGGCCAGTTCCTTCAGTGTGTTGAAGAGATGAATGGATGCTTGTCAACCAGGTTGTGTTGTCCTGGAGTGATGTTGAGTTTTTTTTTGAATATTAATGGAACTGCATTCATTCAATCCAGTCAGAAGTATTCCCTTCCAATCTTGACTTGTGCCTTGAAGATGATGAAATGGCTTTGAGAGTCAGGATGTGAATTACTCACCTTTTGGAATTTCCAGCTTTGACTTGATCATATTGCTATAGTACTTATATGGACGGTGCAGTTAAGATCTGGTTAATAGCAATCCTGAGACAGTTGGTGGTGAGAGACTCAGTGACAGTCAATGTGACCCAGTGTCACTGAATGTTAAAGGGACTGATCAGATTATGTTTGGTTGGTCACTGCCTGGCTATTGTTTGAGATGATTTGTTATTGCTCAGACCAGTTTGAATATTGCCCAGGTGAAGGTTCATGTAGGTGTGCCTTGCTTCATTATGAGAGCTTTTGCAAGAAGTGCCATTATTTTTCTTTGTGCTAGGTATGAAGAGTTTCTCCCCACTTCCACTGACTTCAATTTCACCCATGCTTCTTGATACTGCAGAAAGTGAGGACTGCAGATGCTGGGGATCAGAGCCTAAAAATGTGTTGCTGGAAAAGCGCAGCAGGTCACGCAGCATCAAAGGAGAAGGAGAATCAACATTTTGGGCACAAGCCCTTCTTCAGGAATGAAGAGGGTGTGCCAAGCAAGCTAAGATAAAAGGTAGGGAGGAGGGACTTGGGGGAGGGGCATTGGGAATGCGATAGGTGAAAGGAGGTAAAGGTGAGGGTGATAGGCCAGAGCGGGAATGGGGGCGGAGAGGTCGGGAAGAAGATTGCAGGTCAAGAAGGCGGTGCTAAGTCTGAGGGTTGGGACTGAGAAAAGGCAGGGGGAGGGGAAATGAGGAAGCTGGAGAAATCTGTATTCATCCCTTGTGGCTGGAGGGTTCCTAGGCGGAAGATGAGTCGCTCTTCCTCCAGGCGTTGTGTTGCCATGGTCTGGCGATGGAGGAGGCCAAGGACCTGCATGTCCTTGGCAGAGTGGGAGGGGGAATTAAAGTGTTCAGCCACGGAGCAGTTGGGTTGGTTGGTTGGTGCGGGTGTCCCAGAGGTGTTCATGCAGGTGCTGACCTGCAATCTTCTTCCCGACCTCTCTGCCCCCACCCCCTCTCCAGCCTATCACCCTCACCTTAACCTCCTTCCACCTATTGCATTCCCAACGCCCCTCCCCCAAGTCCCTCCTCCCTACCTTTTATATTCGCCTGCTTGGCACACCCTCCTCATTCCTGAAGAAGGGTTTATGCCCGAAACGTCGATTCTCCTTCTCCTTTGATGCTGCCTGACCTGCAGCGCTTTTCAAGCAACACATTTTTAAGGTCCTTGATACTGCACCTTGTTATGCTTGATGTTAAGGGCTATCACTTTGAAATTCATTCTATTCCACAGTTAGATAAACATTGATAATGATGATAGCATAAAATCACACAATAGGATTTGATAGACTAAGGGAATGGCACAACTGTGGCAGGTGGAGTTCAATGTAAGCAAGTGTGAGATTATTCATTTAGGACCGAAAAAGAATAGGTAAGGGTACTTTCTAGATTTGTATGAAGTTAAATACAGAGATCGGGTGTATAGATCTTTGAAATGTCACAAGTAAGCGCAGAAAATTATCAAGGAAGCTAATGGAACGCTGGCCTTTATATCTAAAGAAGTACAAGAATGCACAAGTTATGCTACAGTTATGTAAAATTTTTTTTTAGACCCCATTGGAGTCCTGTGAATAGGGTGTAGGCTTCACACCTTAGGGAGAATATATTGGCCTTGGAGGGTGTCCAACATAGCTTTACAAGAATGATACCTGGACGTCAGAGGAGAAATTAGACAAAGTAGACCTGTATTCTCTTTATTAAGAAGAAAAGGTAGGGTAGATAAAGATAAACTATTTCCACTGTTGGGGCATTGTCTGAATTAGGAGCATTCAGGAGAGATGTTAGGGAGCACTTCTATACACAAAGGTAGGTAGATGTTTAGAGCTTTCCTATAAATGGTAGTGAATGATAGATCAGGTTTTATCTTTAAATCTGAGATTTTGTTCGTTAAACAAAAATATTAAGGAGTATGGGTCACAGGCTGGTATATGAAATTAGGCCACAAATCAGCCATAGTCTTTATTGACTGGCAGAACATACCTGAGCGGCTGAAAGGCCTACTTCTGTTCCGATGCTCTTTGCCCTATGTTTAGATTAGGGCTGTAATAAGGTCTAGAGCAGAATAGTCCTGGTTGGACTCGCATTAAACAATGATGAATGGGTTGCAGTTGAATAAGCATTGCTTGACAGCACTACCAATGACAAATCCATCATGTTCTTATGAAGTAGACAGAGGAGAGATAATTGACTATTTTATTCATCTTACTTTTTGTGGCAGTGCATCTTTTCACTTTATCAGGTAAATATCAGTGTGTCAGCTATAAGAACAGCAGAAAAAGGAGCAACATTATGCCATACAACTCACTTTTTTGCCATTCAGTAGAGTCAATGTTAGCCTGATGCCAGTCATGCCAGTCGCCGATTCTATTTTCTGTCACCCTTGATTGCTCTATAATTTAAAAATATGTCTATAAGATATCTTGGTCTAAAGTGCACATTTTCAGCACTGCAGCTTGTTATGCCTTACTTGGGCAGATGGCTGATCATCAAGCCCCACTGGTCACTTCCCAGCATTGTCAAAGATTTTGAAAAGTACATAGAATCCTCCCATTTGCCTGTCTTTTAGATTCAGGTTAACTGAAACATGAACTAGGATTCTGTACTTAACAAGAATGAACATTTATTGCAAACAGACTGTAACTGCAAAACAATTCTAAGCCATCAGCATATGATCCTACTAGTTAAAGATGTAACTCATTTACAAAGTTTCCTTTACAAACACACACAGTCACACACATGTGCACGCACACAACAAATGGGTGTTATGGGAAAAGGGCAAAATTGGAAAAGCAGTGGTCACTGTTCAGAGGACTTGCTGAAATGATTCTTGTTGCTGATCAGAAAGTTGCTTCTCTCTGTTCATTCTCCAGATACTTTCACTTGTTTGCAAGAGGTACTAGGTGACTTGTTCACACTTACAAAGGTCTCCGACTTATTAATTAAAAGTTACTGCAGAAAGGACAATGGTTTTCACTGCAGACACTAGAGACACCTCTTAAGTCTGTGGAGATCTGATGGCTTCTCGTTACCTTTTTCACAGTCCCAAGCTGTTTAACTACCTGGGAGTCAAATGCATTGTCGACATGCAGAAGGCCTTTGGCATTGGTCTGTGGACTTTATCAATTGTCAATTGGCTATGTGTTGCCAGCTGAATCTCCCCACATACCCTTGGCTTCAACTGATCTGCAAACCACAGGAAAGCCAGCACTTGCATTGAATGTCATGCTACTTCGAAAAAGTGCTGTAATCCGATAGTCCTTGGTACTTTTAAACAATTCTTATCCCATTTCAGTCCACAATTTAAATGCAGAAAATTACAAAATTACCTACTTTCTGTGTTCGTAGTCTTTGCTGCATTTGGTGTACTCAGACATCTCTTATATTATGTAGAGTGGATTAAACTGTCTGAAAATTTGCATCTGTAATGCTGGGGTGATCAGAGGGAGATATTGGGCTGAAGATGGTTGCAAGCAATTCATCTTTGAGATTACACTTTGTTTCTTAGTGAATGTGGTTTTTCAAGGAACCTCCACCTCCCTCTATCTGTTTACATTTCCACCACCAGTCATACTGGGTTTGATAGGGATGCAGAGCTTTGATATAATCTATTAGTAGTGGCATCACTGAACTCTGTTACCAGCATGCTTCCACTTCTGTTTCGCATTTTGTCATCCTGTCTTGCTGACCACACTTAGTGTTACATGTGGTGGTGCAGAGTTTATACATGTTGCTTGCATTGATGTTGGATGACCTTTAACACAGAATGTAAAACATCCAGATGATATAAATTGACACTACCCACATTCTGCTAGTCCTAGTGTATGTAACTTCTGTGGAATGTAATCTGAAACCATATGCATGTACATACTGGGGACAGTGCAAATTCACTAAACCCCTCCCAGTGTTTGTATCGCTGCAATGCATTTATATGGCAATCAAAAATTATGTTGTGAGGTTTTACTGCAAATATATGGGAATTTAGAATGTGTATATAGATGGAATAGGTTGGTACCTTGCTGTGGGTGCTGCATCTTATTTTTGATTCATGTGATGTATATAGTACTTAATAACGAATTGAAGAAAGCTATACATTGTATTTTCAGCATTTTCCCAATAAATGGTTTTTTTATCAATGTTTAGGCTGTACCTACGTTTGCCATTTTCTTGAAACTTCTATCCATCAAAAAGATGCAGCTTGCCTTTCTGTTTTCAGGAAGGGTTGGTGCTGTTCTCCAGACTATCAGTTATCTCTGCTGCATCTCTTGCCTCTTGCGCCTCCACTTGTAAAGACATTCCAGTTTTCCTGCACTCCATTGAGGTTTTCACAAAAACATTTCTCAGATTATACTCCCAAAAACTCGCTATTAAGCAAGTGCTATTTCATTAAGGCATATCAACCTCTCCCAGTGGTTTTCCGTTGGGGAAGACTTTGGTTAGGTAATGGGAAGGGCTAGCCTGCCAATTTTTCTGTGAAATCAACTGCCCATGTGGCAAAATAAGGGCCTCTTCCCACCACTAATGGCATTTTAAAAATGTTATATCTGCCCTCTGCCACATGGGCAGACAACCTAAGTTGTGAACATAGGCAGATTATCTGGAAGGTAGACAGGAGGGACCTCCTGATAGTGCTCTGTGTGGAAGAGCCCGCTGGTGTCAATGACAGCATCCACACAGCAGCAATCTCCTTGACCTCCAGAACCAATAACTCCACACCCTGCTAAGATGTGCCTCACCGGTACTGGCAATCTCCAGCCCAACTTGCCGAAGGAGAGCTGGAATCCAACAATCAGTCTTTCACTACGGACCCAGCAGTGTCAATTTCTCCCAGTAGCGCTATTGGCTTTCCAATTAACTGAGAACACTAGAAGGCACTTACAACGTCAGGAACCCCATTGGGAAATCAGCTGCGAAATTGTTATAGAATCTGACTTGGGCACCCCCATGCGAACAAAGATGGTCTTTTCCCAGCTTCCTGGCCAATCTCCATTTACTGTTACATTGACAAAATGTGGACCCTCTGTATGTAGCCAAAATCAATATTTTGCTTCAAAGTAGCATTATAATTGGAAAATATGATTCTTTGAAAGACTGAGTGTTCTTTTATGATTCTTCCCATATAATATTTGACTTTCTGTCTGGGCTATTTGAATGCCATTTGAATCATTTGAGAGGTTTTTCTTTGATTATAACTGGTATGGTAGATAAAGGAGAACGACTGATGTAGTTTACTTGGATTTCTGAACATAATATCAATGAGGTGCAACACAAAAAAGCTGATGTATAAGAAAAGGGCTCATAGATTTGATGGCAATATATTATGGATCAAGGATTAGTTAATTGACAGGAAGCAAAATGGGAATAAGCAGGGCCTTTTCAGATTGGCAACCTATAACTAGTTGAATGCTATGGAGACCAGTGCTGGATTTCAACCATTTACAATTTATATAAATGAATTAAAAAAAGAAACAGTTTACTGGTGATATAAAACTAGGCGAGAATGCAATAAAAAGTGCAACTTGCTGGAGCAACTCCGGTCTAGCAGTATCTGTGGAATCTTTCAAAGAAGTGTCGTGTTGGAATCTCTGTTAACTCTTCTAACAGATGCTGCCAGACCTGCACACTCAGTTTTATTTCAGATCTTTGGCATTCAGAGTATCTTGTTTTTGTTCAGGAGAGAATGCAGATTGTGAGAAGGACACAATAGTGCTGCAAAGTGCTATAAATAAGAATTTTGTAATATGGTAGGTTTAAACCATCATTGTGATTAAAAATAAAACTGAACAATTTGAAAGGAGAGGTTGTTAAGAGGTTATGTATAATTCTGTCCGACAGTAGTCCAGGTTGTTTGGTTACCACAGAGACAAGTTAGGACTTGCTCAGCAATGTGCAAGCTTCTCGCACCTGAAACAAAGGTGCAAGTAACTCAAAAATTTCAGATACCAAGTGTGTGTGTGTAAGTGCAAGAAAGGAGTCTTGTGCTAAGACCAAACACTGCAGACAATGCGGTCAGCAAAGAGAGAAACCGCATTATATTGTTAGGCTACCAGGCAGAATGTGGAAGTGAGCATGGTCTAAGGAATCACACAAATTGATTCTGCTTTTCTGGGATTACAGTGGAAGATCACCAGTAGAGGCTTTAAAGCAGTTATCAATTTGATCTCCCAAAACTGGTGCCTCAATGTTACAGTTCATTAAAACTGAGAAAACGACCCATTGGTAGCAAGGAGGATTTTGTGAAAACTCTCATTCTGTGGCAAGTGAGATAGTGTGGGGTGTTGAGATGTCTTAAAAAAGTAGAGTGAAGATATTTTTCCTGCAGAGTATTTGTTGCCTATTGGACTGGCAACATAGGATAGCCAATCTGTGAGAATTGGGATAAGCATAACAGGGGTGTTGGATTTTTGGTTGTGTTAAAAAGTAATCTCTTTCCTGTGGTTTTGTATATTTGTTGCCTACAAAGTGTTGCTTAGTTTTAGTTGGGTTCTAACTGTAAAAGTGTTAGATCTTGAAACCTTTTAAGTTTAACTGAGATATGAATGATATCAGTCTCTCCAGCGACTATAACAAAGTACATGTGGACAGTTAAAATCGACACCAAGGTGACAGATGGAGTACAACATGGAAAGGTGTGAGATTATTCAATTTGTTTGGAAGAATAAAAAAACAGAATTTCTTTTAAAAAAAAGTCATGGAATTTATAATTGTCGACTTTTGTATAATTGTGCAAAGTACATATAAAGTTATTGGGTAGCTTAAGTAAGAAATAAATAAAGCAAATGGCTTGTTGGTATTTATTGCAATGGGATTAGATTAAAACAATCAAGTTTTAAAATGCTTTGCCAGAACTGCACAGAGCCTTGGTGAGACCATACATAGAATTCCATTTGTAGTTTTGCTTTCCATATTTAGGCAATGTTATACTGATACTGGAGGCAAGATAGCAAAAGTTCACAAGAATAACTCCTGGGACAGGAGTGGCTGACTAAATCATGTCTATGTTCTCTGGAGTTATTAGAATGAGAGATTGTCTCATTGAAACACAAGACTCTGGGTTTGACAGTTAAGTGCTGGCTAATTATTTCCCTTGACTATGGTGTCCAGAATGTGAGTGCATAGTCTTAGGATAAGAGACAATCACTTACAACAGTGATGTGCAAGAACTTTTCTTCAAGTTATGAATCTTTGGAATTCTCTACTTGAGAGCATTATAGATTCTTCATTGTAAAGGTTGCGGTGTCATGACTCACTGGGGTGCATTGTAAAGCAAGCCTCACTATTCCCAAAGTCATCACAAATGCTTGCTTTTCTTTGCCCAATAACTTGGGAGACAAAGGAGTTCTTAGAAATGGGACATTTTCAATTCCATGGTTGGTTTTAAGATATTTTCTAAGTTTTTGATAAAGGAGGAATTTCTGGTCCCAGTTAACAAGCAAGTCTGAGAAAGGCCAAAAGTCATCTTAAGTAAATGTACACCATGGAAAAAAAATCCTTTTACCACACTGTTCACACAATAATCGAAAGAACAACAACACATTTTCAAAAATTAATTTAATTGATGAGTCGGTGGATCATACCTATTTCAGTTTACTCATGGAACAGTACCTTGCAACTAACTTTTGATTTTATCACTTGTGGATTCTGTGCTTTTTCAAATCAAAGGTTAATTTACACTCGGTCACTTAAATATTAGTGTGCAAACTCATAATATCATAGCTTTCCACCTGGTCTGGAATAAAATCAATCAAATTTTGATAGTTTGCATGCTGTGGAAATTCATTGAATACAAGATTTGGCCATGATGGACAAGATCCCGCAAGACAGATTTGAAATTAGATAACAGATGTGTATATTTTTAAACTGCTCCGTTGCTTCTGATGTTAGCTGAGAAGGAATTGTTGACCTCTGAGAACTGCAGGAAATAATTCTGAGCAGATTAGTGTCTGCTGTCTTTTCTTGTAACATTTTGGCAAGTGCTGTTGTTTTCTTTTTGCATTTTAAAGATTTGAACCTGCTGTTCAAATGTTACAAATTTGCAGATGCATTACTTTTTCACACACAAGTTCATTTGTACACTGTTACTTTGTGAATATTGGAACATGGCAGTTTTGTTATGTGATTTTATGTATAAGCAGAATGATCAGGTTGTTCATCTTTTATATTCTGTGTTGTAGATTGGGAGATTGCAACAGTTGCTTTGCTTCTGGCTGGAGCAGCCATTATTCTCATTGCCTTTCTGGTGGCTCTGATCTCAATCTGCCAGGGAACCCGTCGGAGATTCTACAGACCTGTGGCTGTGCTGTTGTTTGCTGCAGGTAATTTTATGAATCCGTCTGAATGCTATCCAACTTGTATGCTCATATTAAATATAAAGAGAGGTTGTAAGTTGTGGAAATGATTATCTGCTGCATGCAGTCTTTTAGTTCTTTATTGCATTATCAAATTATAGTCGCATATGCTTTTTAAAAACATGTTTTGATTGATTTTCAGAAATGTGAAATTGAAAATATGAGGAAAATAATTTGGTCATAGATAAAGTTAGTTTGTTTTCCAATTCTCTTCATGGGGTATGGGTTTATAGGTGTTGATGACATCCTTTGCTATGGAGCCATTCATAAAGTATCAAATAAAACGGTGATCACAGGAGGATGATCAACTGTTAAAGAATAACAGCTAACACCAATCCTATCCCCTCTCAACATAAACCTTATGCAATGGCAGCCACTGGATAGTAATTGGGAGCCATTGTCAACTTTCAGAGCTAAGGCCTGTTATGCTGCACTGTCCCTTTCTAGGTCAATAATTGAGTTATACAATGTTATGTCTGTAAACATTACCACTTTCAAGATCCCCTCCAAGCCCCTCATCATCCTGACTTGGAAAAAATGGCTATTCCTTCACTGTGGCTGGGTCAAAATCCTGAATTTTTTTCCCTAATGGCCTTGTGGTTCAACCCACAGCAGGTGGACTGCAGTGGTTCCAGAAGGCAGCTCACCACCACCTTCTCACGGGCAACTAGGGATGAACAATAGATACTGGCCCACCCAGTGATGCCCACGTCCCACAAAAATGAATGAAAAAGCCAATTTATTTTGAAAATTATAGTGGGGATTTCTCTTTACCTTGTGAAACACCATACTGTCTGAGCTAATATACCGTATGTACTCATGTAAATGTTGACCCCTTATATTTGGCCAAAACCTCTTGTATTTTCCATATATCTCATGTAAAAGTTGACCCGTAGAAATGAAACTGTGCGTTCCCATTAACCCACTAAATATAACCCGATAAATCTACTCATCGCTGTTTGTTTACTATATTGCATCACTATTCATTCATCATAACTCTACTTAGCCCACTTGGTGTACTACAGCACATTTTGATTCATTCATTCATTCAGACTGGTACTAAGTCAATCGGTCCTTATCACTCTTTGTTCACTATTCATCCACAAATTAATATCATTAAAAAGTTAATCATTTTAATTGTGCCATTATATAAGACCATAAGACATAGGAGCGGAAGTAAGGCCATTCAGCCCATTGACTCCACTCTGTCATTCAATCGTGGCTGATGGGCATTTCAATGCCACTTACCTGCACTCTCCCCATATCCCTTAATTCCTTACAAGATTAATAATCTCTGCCTTGAAGACATTTTAACGTCGCAGCCTCTACTGTGCTCTGTGGCAATTAATTCCACAGGCCCACCTTTCTGGCTGAAGAAATGTCTCCTCATTTCTGTTTTAAATCTAATTCTAATGCTGTGCCCCCACATCCTAGTATCCCTACCTGACAGAAACAAATTCCCAGTGTCCATCCTTTCTAAGCCATGCATTATCTTTGTAAGTTTCTATCTGATCTCCACTCAACTTTCTAAACTCGAATGAATACAGTCCCAGGATCCTCAGCCATTCATCATATTTGGTTCTGGTCACCACATTACCAAAAGGATGTGGATGCTTTGGAGAGGGTGCCGAGAAGGTTTACGAGGATGTTACCTGGTACGGAAGGTGCTAGCTATGAAAAGAGGTTGAGTAGATTAGAATTGTTTTCAATAGAAAAAAGGAAATGGGGGGGTGGGCCTGATTGAGGTCTATAAAATCATGAAGCGTATAGACAAGGTAGATAGAGACCAGCTTTTGCCCGGGGTGAAGGATTCCACAACGAGAAGTCACGCTTTCAAGGTGAGAGGTGAAGAAAAGTTTAAGGGGGATACACGCGGCAAGTACTTTACACAGAGCGTGGTAGGTACCTGGAACGTGTTGCCAGCAGAGGTGGTAGAGGAGGACATGGAGGATTCATTTAAGATGCTTCTGGACAGATGCATGAGTAGATGGGGAGCAGATGCTTAGGAATTGACCGACAGGTTTCGACAGGAGATTTGGATCGGTTCAGGCTTGGGGGGGGTGATAGGCCAGTTCCTGGGTTGTAAATTTTCTTTGTATGTCTGGCCTACCATTCCAGAGACCATCAATGTGAATCTCCACTAGACACATGTCCCAGTATGTCCTTCCTGAGGTGTGGGGCCTAAAACTGAACACGGTATTCTAAATGGGACCTAACCAGATCTTTATAAAGTCACAGTAGCACATCGCTGCTTTCACATTCCAACCCTCTTGAGATAAATGACAGCATTACATTTGCTTTCTTAACCTGGACTCAACCTGCAAGTCAACCTTTAGAGAATTCTGGACTAGCACTCCCAGATTCCTTTGTACTTTGGCTTTATGAATTTTCTCACCGTTTAGAAAATAATCCATGCCTATATTCTTTTTTCCAAAGTGCAAGACCTTGCATTTGCTCACATTGAATTTCATCAGCCAATTCTTGGACTACTCTCCTAAACTGTCTAAATCTTTCTGCAGCCTCCCCATCTCCTCAGAACTACCTGCCTGTCTGCCTGACTTCGTATCATCTGCAAACTTCGTCAGAATGTCCCCAGTCCCTTCATCCAGACATTAATATATAAAGTGAACAGCTGTGGCTCCAACACTGAACCCTGCGGGACACCACTTGTCACCGGCTGCCATTCCGTAAAAGAACCTTTATCCCAACTCTCTGCCTTCTGTCGGACAGTCAATCCTCAATCCATGCCAGTAGCTCACCTCGAACAGCATGGGCCCTCCCCTTACTCAGCAGCCTCCTGTGAGGCACCTTATCAAAGGCCTTTTGGAAGTCTAGGTAGATAACATCCATCGGGTTTCCCTGGTCTAACCTACTTGTTACCTCTTCAAAGAATTTTAACAGGGTTGTCAGGCACGACCTCCCCTTACTAAATCCATGCTGACTTGTTCTAACCCGACCATGCACTTCCAAAAGCTTAGAAATCGCATTCTTAACAATGGATTCCATAATTGTACTTCCAACCGAGATTAGGCTAATTGGACCATAATTTTCCATCTATTGTCTTGATCCTTTCTTGAGCAAGGGGGTTAAAATAACAATTTTCCAATCATCTGGGACTTTCCCTGACTTTAGTGATTTTTAAAAGATTACAACCAATGCCTCTGCTATTTCTTCAGCCACTTCCCTCAGAACTCTAGGATGTAGCCCATCGGGGCCAGGAGATTTATCAATTTTTGAGACCTTTCAGCGTTTCTAGCATTTCTTTTTTGTAATGGCTATCATACTCAACTCTGCCCCTTGACTCTCCTTAATTGTTGGCATATTATTCATGTCTTCCACTGTGAAGACTGAAACAAAGTATTTATTAAGTTCTTCAGCTATTTCCTTGTCTCCCATCACATATATCTGAATAAAAGTGACAAAAATTAGCTCCATACATCTTTAATTCCTTAACAAATGTGTTAATGTTGCTGAGGTTCATAACATATGAGAGTAAATGGGAGGGAAACGAAAGAGCTTCAAGACACTTACACATTCAGAATTTAATAAATGTTTCATTTTAAGTGTGCCATTATACCAGGCCGTGATGATGTTGAACAGTATGATTTTTGCAGGATTTTAATGAATCTTTGGCATGTCAAATTTTTGTACCGGTATGTATAAATAAAACTTCCTACCAGTAATTCATTCTTGGTTCTCTTGCTTTTATCCAGTTATTACCTTTTGCCGTAATTAATTGTGTTTTCATTCTTTACCTGGGATTAATTGTGCAATCAAATCGAGTTTTGCTAATAAAACTGTATTTTGAACTGCAGCAAGAATTTCAGCCCCTCAAAACTAGTACCCATGTATTATTCGATCCTATAAATTGAACCTTTAAAACTAGTTTTAAAAAAAAAGTTGACTTTTACAGGAGTATATATGGTATTTGTTTAAATAGGTGCCATATTGTTTGTAGGAAAGCTGCTACTTTTCATTTCACACTTGTGGCAAAATTGTTGCACGAGTACTGTATTGCACAGGCTTATGGTAGGATAAGTGTTGAACTGTTACTTGCGTGAAATTTATTATGTACCTGCAATGTACTTTCTGTGTCTGAAATAGTTTCAAGCGCTTATATGGAAGATGTCAGAAGGACTCATTAAACAGTCTGCAGGTCAAAAGTAGCCCCATAGGTTTTTGTTACTGATTTTTCAATTGCATTTTGCTTCACCTAAAAGCCTACCAATATTTTCTTTCCAATATACTGAGCCATAGTGCCTCTGCATTATCAGCCCCAGTGAAAGTCCTGTATGACACCCATTGACAAAATAGAGAGTTTCCATCACCATTATGGATTCTGGTCCTTTCAGCCTTGCTTTTTAGCAACAATCAGCAAAGAAGAAGCATGATAATGCCCCCGCTCCCAGCACACTGCCTGGGGAACTGTGGAAGCAAAGACAAATGGAAGCATTGACCAGAGACACAAACTAAAGAATAAAGGGCAATAAAAAACAAGGGAAGCCCAGTAACGGACAGACTTGGAGAAAGAAAAACTGAAAAAGTCAAAGTGAGAGTGAAGGTGCAACAAAGCTCAAAGAGAGCAAAGCAAAAGTTACATAGCAAGAGATAATGGGAGCAATTTTAACTTTTGGGACTAATATAAATATGTAATTTAGATTCATCTATACTTAAGAAATCTGACCTAATTTACATACCCATTCACTTAGATGCCCAGTCTTACAATTTACCTTCAGAAGCACATCCTCTAATAACATTTGAATCAAATTTTCCATTTCCCACACCAATCAGGAAATACTGGATATAGTCTGAAAACAGGCCCGAGGCTTATTATCCTCCAAACCTGTAGCCATTCCTTCCACTGTGGACAGAATACAAGCTTTTTTGTGGCAAATGCAATCCACGATTGAAACATGCAGCTGGCTCTAAGTCTGCTTCAGAGTGGCTGCATATCTTAACAGGTGCCCATGTTCATGAAAGACTAGCACTACTTTAGCTAGCCCTGCACTATTTAGTCAGTTTGTACCTGTTAACTGGGAGAAACATTCTGCCTGCATCTGATGCTTTAAATGTATGGGAAAGAGTATCCAGGCAGGAAGGACATTGAATAATGCCACAACAGGATTGAGAACCTGCTCCAGGCTTTTCATATGCAGTTTTGGAGATCCAGTAGATGGACAGGAAGAAAAAAACCCTTTTATAGAGACACTGCAAAGTCAATGGGAGTGAAACCTGTTGGGATTGATGCCAGAGTATGGCACCAAGAATTCCAATGCAGTGTGTTATATAGTGAGAGGGTGGGGTAAAACAGGTTTCCTTGATGATCTGGGGAAGAACATGTCTCCTCCTGGCCCATAGGAAGTGCGGTAAACACTTATGGCCCACCTGGTCTCCTTTCATGTTCCAGGTTTTCTAAGAGCCTAGGAATCTGGTCTGTGGGTGTTGACAATAAGAGTTCAACCAAAATGCAAGTGCACGACTTTGTTAAAATATTAAAATGTGTGGTTGACCTCTGCAAAGCAGATTGGTCACCCATCACCCAGCCCACTTGGTTTCAACTAGAAGTGGGCAGGTTGTGTTTTTTTATATATATTTCTAAACTCCTGTCCCATTCTAATGGGAAGAGAAGATAGAAACAATCTTCTTGCTTTCTCCTCGTTTTAATGTAGCACTTTCTGCATGTACCGTTTCCTCTTGCTTTCTTTCCCCATTTTTTAAAAATCCTGGTTGTAAATATGTTTCTATTCCTGCCTTATCCAGTCCCTTCTATAGTGTCTGGCCTTCTACTCAATACCAGCTTTGCATTATTTATGAGGCTTTTCTATCATGTTTCCATTTCTGCTTTTAATTGTTTATTTGTTTTTCCATTGTATTTAATCTGATATATTCTTTCTTTAATTATTGAATCATTTATGAAAGGTGTTTTACTGAAAAGTGGCTGTTTGCACTTTTATTCTTTCATTTACATTGTCACCTTGTTAACTGTTAATTTTATTTTCAATTGTCATTTCTATTTTTTGATTCAGCCAATGTTAGTTTATTATTAAAAATGTTTGAATAGTGAAAAGGAAGATATGACTAAATATGAATGCATAAGCATTAGAATAATAATAGTGAATAGCATATTAGAAATGTTGTAGCTGCTTTGCAATTCCTTTAATTCCAGAATGTGTCCATTTATATTTTCTTCCATCTCAAATTAGGCAGCATTTTACTTTTCACAGGAACTTGTACCTGGTTAGCTATAAACTTTAACAAGACTTCCCCTTGTCCCTTTGCTGTGTTTTGTATTGACAATTCAGCTGTACTGCAGGAGCACTCGAACAAGTAGCTGTTTTAAGGGGTTGACTTTGAATCAGTGGACAAGATGTGCTGGGTAGTGGATAGCTCATTACTCAGTTGTTTAATGACCATTTTTGTTTCTGGATGACAGATCATCATCTGCTGCCAATGCATATTCAAATTCGCTATCGGTGAAGTTCCAAGTAAGGGAAATAGATATTAATTTCTTTCATTCAACCATTGTTCCTTGAGGTGGATATTTTGCATCACAATGTTGTTTACATTTCAATATAAATTGAAAGCGATGGCACAATTCTGAAGGATATGATGATCAATTTATGATTGTAGTCATTATCAGTTATGACTTAGACTTTGATCTTTATTGGAAATTTCAAGCTTTTTTAATTATTCAAAGAAAAACAGATAATTTATCTCTAGACTTTAATCATATAGATGATAATGTTTCTCAAATTACTAATTTGCAGGAAAGAAACATTTGACTTACGGGATGAATAAAACTATTCTGAAAATTCTTAAGCTTAAAATAATGACTGAAAATTGATGTAACCACTGCAGATCACTTTCTCCTCATGCAGCTGTGAAATGAACAGTGACAACATATACAACACAGGTTTAAAGGCTACAAATGTAAACCTTTCTGTAACTTTAATCTTTCAATTTATCCCTCCTTCTCTTTCCAGGTATTACTAGTGAGGACTGTCTGTGTTTAAGTGGATGCTCAAGCCGATAATTATCTGTTTAATATTTTATTAGTTTAGGCCTAGACTATTTTATTTCATGTCTGCCGGAATAATTTAACCAGCTTTGTTTAAGTGCCAGTGTTCATTATGTTTGAAATAATATGCTTTTTAAAATATTCACTTAACCTTTCAAGTTAATCATGTGTTAGTGTGGGGAAGAGTAGAGAAAGGTACAGAATTTAACTGTGTACAGTGAAAAATTGCTTATTGGTGAGAATGAAAGAAGTCTTTAGTCCTGCAAGTTAAGTTTTTCTGTAATGTAAGATTTAACTAAAGAATCATTTTAATTTGCAATTACATGTTCTGGCAAATCACATTTTCAAGTGAAATGATTTTCAAATCCATTTTTTGTGCAGACGGAATATTCTGTCAAGTGTTGCCCAGCTCTTGGAGACATTTTGAGTTCACCTCTTAAAAATAGCATGTAAGCTAACTAAGACTAGACAGAGGCATCAGTGAGCAAAAGAGTTTTGTTTCAGCAGTTAAGTAATTTGACTTTGGATGTTTAGCTACAATAGTAGCCCAGTTTGCACTTCTGCTGATTGAAATTAATTTCCCTTGGCATTCCTCATAGGCTTGGAATATAGTTACTGATGGTTGCAACAGATCCATCATTGTCTGAGTATGGCACTGGTTCAGTTATTGCTTTAAAATGGCAAAGTTACCAAAACAAAATGATTTGAGGTTAAAAAGGTCAGTATTTCATCAATGCTAAAAGAAACATCCCATTACCACGACCATGTGTGTCAAGAATATTACTGAGTGGCCACAGAGCACCCAGAGAATGGAAGATAAAGAGCCGGCATTCATAATCCATATCAGTACCCATGACACACGTAGAAAAGGCCATGTGGTCCTGTTGTCAGAACTTAAGAAGCTCGGGAGAAGTTTAGCAAGCTGGACCTCAAATAGTAAGCTCCATATTCCTCCCAACGTTATGTATGAGTATAGAAATAAGAGGAAAAAACAGTTGAATTCTTGACCAGTAAGATGATGGGGGAGGCAGGGCTTTAGGTTCTCAAAGATGAAAGCTTTACAAACCAAATGGATTTCACCGTCACAGAGCCAGAACTAAGTTGGTTTTGGAACATGTTGTTATTGCGATTGGGGAAGATTTTAATGAAGTTGGCAGGGATGTGGGAACTCTAACATCATATCAGAGAGGCATACCAAGGTTGAGAGGATATTGGGAGCAATAGATAGCACTAGACTAAAGAACAGTAAGTTAACAAGTGGGGTCAGAGTAAAGGAGAGAGAGTAATAAAGTTTAAATCAGGATTACTGTACATGTGAATGATGGAGTGTGCTAAATAAAAATTAGTTCTAGATGTCCATAGCCATCTGGAAATATGACATCGCTACAATAGAAGCAATTAGACTTTTCAGTGTAGTCTATACCAACTAGAAAGAAGAATGTTAGAGAACAATTTTGCAAGAGAGTTGCCAAAATTATAGGGTAGTTATAATAAGGGGCTTAAATTATCTGAATAGAGTCACGATAGTAACATAAAGACCGGAGAAGATTTCTAGGTTTTTGTTTGAGCAAGGTTTTCTACAGCATAACGTTTACGTTCCAAAAAGAAAAAGCAAGACTTGGTTCTTGGGATTGAGCTGAGCCAATTAGATCCAATGTCATTTGGAGAATATTTTAAGAGACATTGGTCATTTTATCAAAGATGTAGGCTGACTGGGGAAAAGGCCATTGAAGAATTCACAGTAAGAATTATCAACGAGAAGAAAGCTAACTTTGATGGAATAAATATGGATCGGGGCCCAATAAATTGAAGTCAAAGATTGGCATGAGAAAACATAGAAAAATAGAGAGTTTAGGGACAGTTAAGGTATGTTCCCTTGAAAGTGAAATGCAGAGCAAACAAATCCAGAGCATGATGGATTTTGAAAGCGATAGAAATTAGGATGAAGAAGGGAAAGTGTGCTTATGACATATCAAGTAGAAAATCCATTTGAGAACCATGCTGAATATACAAAGTTCAGAATATAGGTGAAAAAGAAACAAAGGAAGTCAGGAGATTCAGGGGCAGAGGTGAGTCTAGTGGCCATCACTAAGGAAAACGTGCTGAGAGTGTAAAAGATCCAAAGGTGGATAAATCTGGACCAGATAGACTGCACTCAAGGTTCTGAAGGAGATAGCTGAGGAGATTATGAAGGCATTGGTGATGACCTTTCAGTGAACACTGGACTTAGGGAGGGTTCCAGGGGACTAGAAATTGGCTAATCTAAGAAAGGAAGAAGACAGAAAGCTGGAAATGATTAGCCAGCCAGCCTGACCTCGTTTGATGGTAAGATTTTAGAGCCTGTTATTAAAGATGAGATTACAGAGTACAAGTGCATGGCAATATTGAGCTGTGTCAGCATGGTTTTGTCAAGGGGAAGTCATGCCTGACAAGTCTGTTAGAATTCTTTTGAGGAAGGAATGAGCAATTTAGACAAAGGAGAGCCAATGGATGTGATCTATTTGGACTTCTAGAAGGCCTTTCACAAGGTGCTGTACAGGAGACTTGCTAAATAAGATAAGAGCCCATGTGTTAGGTGAGAGGTACTGGCATGGATAAAGGATCGGCCAACTGAACAAAGGCAGAGAGTAGGGATAAAGGGGTGTTTTTCAGGATAGCAGCTGGTCACTAGTGGAGTTCTGCATGGGTCAATCTTGGAACCACAAATATTCACATTGTACATTCATGATCTGGACAAAGGAACTGAGAGCATTGTTGCCAGGTATACAGACAGCATGAAGATAGGCAGAAGGGCAGGTAGTGTTGAGGAGGAAGGGAGGCTGTAGAAGGTTAGGCCAGTGGGAAAAGAAGTGGAATATAACATGGCAATGTATGAGGCAATGCATTTTGGTAGGAAGAATAGAAGCATAGAGTATTTTCTAAATGGGGAAAGGCTTCTGAGATCTGAAGCAGAAAGGAGTCCTAGTTTAGGATTCTCTTCATGTTCAGTTGGGAAGGCAAATGCAATGTTAGCATTAAGTTCGAGGACTAGAATATGAGAGCAGGGATGTATTGCTGAGTCAGTACAAGGGTCTGATCAGACCATTTATTGTGAGCAGTTTTGGGTTCCGTACCTGAGGAAGGATAGGCTGGCTTTGGAGGGGATCCACAGAGGTTTATAAGAATGATCCTGTGGATGAAAGGCTTGTCATATGGGAAGGAGTTGAGACCTCTGTGTCTGTACTTGATTCTGTACGTTTAGAAGGATGAGGAGGGGATCTTACTGAAACTTACAGAATACTGAGACCTAGATAGAGTGGACATGGAGGAGGTGTTTCCACTTTGTGAGTGTGAAGTGACAGTGGTCACAGATTTCTGTCTTCCTTTGGGTCGGGACTAGTGCCAGAGGATTGGACAATTGCAAACTGTACATTTTTGTTTAAACAAAAAAAAGGTGACAAGATAAACCAACAACTACAGGCCAGTCAGCTTAACGTCAGTGATGGTAAAACTTCTAGAAACAGTAATTTGGTCAAAATGAATACTGCACGAATGAATAATTTGGACAAAACAAATGCAGGTTAATCTTTGCTTTTTTCAGGTAAAATAATGTCATTTTTTTGAAAAGGTAATAGACGAGGGTTGAAGGGTTGACCTGGGTGTTGCTGCTGGTAATATAGACCTCCAGAAGGCATTTAACCCTGTGCCACACCAGATCTGTGGGCAAAGTTAACGCTTATAGAATAAAAGGGAAAGTAGCTACGTAGAAATGAAATTGGCTGAATGACAGGAAACAGAATAATTGCTCATAAATGTTTCTCAAATTGGACAAAGGTACAATTATGAAAGGGATGCAGGGGCAGGGGTACTCTGATGTATATATACATGAGTCATTGAAAGTGAGTAGAGTGATTGAGGGTAGAGTGATTAATAAAGCAAACAGTATCCTATACTTGATTAATGGGACTGAGAGTACTAGAGAAAGAAGGTTTTATTTAGCTTGTGCAAAACTCTAATTCAGCCTCAATTAGAATTCTTTTTAGTTAAGAGAACCTCAATTTAAGAAGGATGTGAAGTTATTAGAGAGAATGTGGAAAAGATACAGGAGGTTCTTCCAGGGAGGAGGAACTTTAGTGACACTGATGGATTGGGGAGGCTAAGACTGTGTTTTTCTCTGATGGAGAGGATTGAGGGGAGATTTATTGAAAATACTAAAATTTGTGAGAGGTCTGAGCAGCGTAGATAGGGAGAAACTGTTCCATTCATGAAAAGATTGAGAACTAGAGGATACAGAATTAAAGTAATTGAACAAGAAGTTAAAAATTCTATGAGGAAAAACCTTTTGTGCAGTGAGTGTTTGAGATCTGGAATACAGTGCTTTAGTATGATGAAGACAAGTTTAATCTAGGGAATCAAAAGGGAATTACACTGTTATAAAACAAAGAACTGCAAATCCTCCTCCTCCCATTCCCAACATCGCTCATTCCCACGGCATCTTCCCATGCATTGGATAATGTGTGATACCTGCCCATTTACCACCTCCTTCCTCACAATCCAAGGCCTAAGAATACCTTCCAGGTGAAACAGCATTTACCTGTATTTCGTTCAATCTAGTCTACTTTATTTGTTGTTTACAGTATGGTTTTCTCTGCATTGGGGAGACAAAACAGAACATTCTGTCTGTAAAAAAAAATCACTTCAAGCTTCCAGTCGCCTACTACTTCAACACAGTGGTGTGTTCCAACACCAACATTTATGTCACTGGCCTGCTGCAGTGTTCCAGTGAGTCTCAGTGCAAGCTTGAAGAACATCTCACTTTCCATTTGGGGTGCTGCAGCGTTTAGGACTCTACGTATAACTTTAGAACCTGATTCCATCCTTCCATGTTTTTACTCAGCCCACACCTAGTCCTGTTATGACATGGGTCACTTTTAACACAGTCACCCATTCTCACATACTCCATGACCCAATAACACATTATATGATTTAGATTCAACAACGTTCGCCCATTTTCTCACTCTTAACTCTTCTTAATCCCTTATTGTCCTGGCCTGCTGCCCATAACCTCTGGGTTTACCTACCCCCTTCCATATCTCTGTCTCTCTGGGTTCCATCTCAACCTATCCACTGACCACTGCACTCCCACTCCTTGAAGAGTACTGAATTCAAAACGTTAACTCTGCTTTCTTCCCACAGATGCTGCCAGACCAGCTGAGTTTCTCCAGCAATTTCTATTTTTGGAATCAGACTATTATTTGACCATGAACAATGTGTAGGGTTGTGAGGGAAGACCGGAATTATACATTCAGAGAGCTGATAGTAGCACACCAGGCTGAAGTGTGCTCTTCTATACTTGTAGCAGTTCTGTGATTCTGATTCGTGTGCCTGCACATAACTCTGCAGGACTGATTTAATTTTTTGTTAACCTTTTTGTCAACCACATGTCCCATTACCCATCAGCTGTACTTATTCATATTACCTGGAAATCTGCCAAACTTCAAGCCCAGTCTAAACTTCCATCTCAGGACCCAGACTGAAAAGCAGCCTTCTTGTGGAAATTCCTTTTACAGGCATTTCTGATGTTAACTAACTAACTGAACAGCGAATATTTTTTCACAATTCTGTAGTTTTTGAGTGAATGATTCCAATTTCCAATTTTAAGGGGAAGGTTGTGAATAGTGGCTGTACAGATAAATAGCTGTTTCATCCAATCTGAGAATAGTGTCATCTTGGAAATGTAACACTGTAATGACTTTGAAAGCGCACTGTCAAGATTGAATGTTGTGGTGTGGCGAGTTTCTTCTGAGCATTGTTGTACCATCACAAAGGCTGTGTATTTAAACCTCCAAGAAGTTTCAAAGCCCCAACCCTGTCTCAATCATTTGGTGCTGAAATGTACCTCCTTGCCATTGTTACTTCTACGCTGAGCTAGTATCTTATATGCTACCTTAGGTAAAGTTGAGGTCATCCAAAATGTTGCTATTGGAGTCTTATCTTGCACCAAATCCCTTTCAGCCATCACCCTTGTATTCAATGAGGTACGTTGATTACCTGTTAAGTGAAGGCTCAATTTAATACTTCCTTTCTCTATTTTCAAATCCTATTCTGGCCATGCCTATAATATCTGTTATCTTTTCCAAACTTACTACCCTCCAAGGTATGTACGCCATCAATTCTGGCCTTGTGCACCCCAAATTTTTGTCAGACTACTATGGCTGGAAATCCTTCAGCTAAGAAAGCCGTAATCTTTAGAATGCTCTCCCTGAACCTTGCCACCTCTATTCCACTCTCTCCTCATTTAAGACATTATCTCTTTGATCAAGATTTTGGTCATCTGTCCAATATGGCTTGATGTCAAATTTCTTTATCACTCCATAGTAAAAAAGTTCTATGTTAAAAGTAGAAATACAAATTGTTATTTAGTTTGTTCCTTTTTAGACCAAGTGATTATATGCATTAGTAATAAAAGAACATTGCTGAAGCAGGGAACAGTATCTACATTTTGCCCCAGCCCAAATCAGTGGCAAGTCAGATATAGTTGTTAATGATAGTAGTTCACATAAGCCGACAAATGTGACAAAGTACTGCACTACAAAACATCATGCTGATCCACAAAAAAAACCAGTTGCTTGGTAATTTGTCTGCAGTGGTTCGTTAAAGACTATGGGAAAAATCATGTATTGGTCACCACATTGCAGATAGCACGTTTCATCAGATCAGCATGGATTTCACAATTTTGAGCCAAAATGCCTTAAACCGGACCTTCCAATTTCTTCTACGATATCTGAAAGTTAAAAGCACTTACTTCTGAAAGCATGTTTTAATTAAGAGCTTGTTTTCACCAGGCTTTCTGCCACAGACTGAGACGTAGGAATTCTGGCAAAATGGTGCATTGAGATGTTGGATGGCTTCTGTTGCCAAGCCATTTTTACCATTGCCGGAACTCCAGCAAATGGACTATTAACCATGGACCCACCCAAGTCATGTATGTCGTCAATTTGAGAGTTCCTTTGTCCCTTTCTGTGCATTTTACCTATGGATGGAGGGCCCTGTGACTCTGTAGTGACTAGATTAGAGTGGTGCTGGAAAAGCACAACAGGTCAGGCAGCATCTGAGGAGCAGGAAAATTGATGTTTTGGGCAGGAGCCCTTCATCAGGAATCTGCCTGACCTGCTGTGCTTTTCCAGCACCACTCTAATCTTGACTCTGACCTCCAGCATCTGCAGTCCTCATGCCACTCTGGAGTGACTGATTACCACAGAGGCTGTCCAACCCCCTCTCCCCTTGGCAATATCTATCCACATAGTGACAATGGTGCCTCTCCACCTGGACTCCTCCACCTGGTCAGGGCCTATCTGAATCACTCCAGTGTCCCTACGCAGTATTCTCTGCACCTCGTCTTATTTGTAATGCTTCACATTGCTTTTCTTTTCATTCATTTGTAAAATGTGGGTGTCACTGGCTGTTCAGCATTTATTGCCAGTCTCTAATTGCCCTTGGAAGGTGGTGGTGAGCTGAATTCTTGAACTGTTACAGTCCATCTTCTGTGGATTTCCCTACAATGGCATTCGGGAGGAAATTCAAGAAATTTGATGCAGTGACAGTGAAGGAATGGTGATATATTTCCATGTCAGAATGGTGAGTGGCTTGGAGGGGAACTTGACGGTGATGATGTTCCCATCTATCTGCAGCCCATGCCCTTTTAGAGGGGTTTGAAAGGTGCTGTCTGAGGATCTTTGGTGAGTTTCTGCAGTGCATCTTTTAGGTAGTACACACTACTGCTATTGAGTGCCAGTGGTGGAGGGAATGGGTGCTTGAGGAGGTCATGCCAATCAAGTGGATTGCTTTGTCCTGGATGGTGTCAAGCTGCTTGTGTTGTTGGATGTGCACCATTCCAGGCAAAAGGCACACTCCTGACTTGTGCCTTGAGGATGATGGGCAAGATTTGGGGAGTCAGTATTCAGTTTCAGTATTCCTAGCTTCTGACTTGTTCTTGTAGATACTGTTCACAAGATGAGTCCAATTAATGGTAACCCCAAGGACGTTGATAGTGGGGAAATTCAGTGATCGTAAGACCACTGAATGTCAAGGGGCTGTGGTGCCCTATCTTCCATTTGCCAGTGGCAGAAGTAGTTGATCCAATTGGCACCTCCTGGGATTGTTGGAGCCAGCATCATTCTTTAAAATGCAGTTCAGGCCAGGTCAGGTGTTGTAAGGCCAGAGCTGCTCTGAGCAGTTCCTGTTTCTCAAGAGTTGCCCTGGAAACGGCAGACTAAGGTAATTGCTTACCCCTCTCTGACAGGGGCTTGGAGATAGATGTTATGATGCCATTCTTTCTTCTTGGGACTGCCAGTGGATATCCTGCTGGCCTGCTCTGAAGTTACCACCCAGGTCAATGGCACTTTACAGGGTGTTACTTCACACTGTTAATGATGCAAGAAGTTCAGTGACCTTTCTGTGATAGTAAGGTGCTGCTATCTTCTCTGTGCTGCCTTACACTCACAAAATCTGTTACTGCACACTCCTCTGAACAATGCAGCAACTGCTCTCACTTGCTTTGATCCACGTCAGCTTTCTAACCTTGTATGGCTTGGGCACTGCCTACTTACTCATTCATGACACCTGCCCACCTTTCCCAACCTACACCATCACTAACAGATGCACAAATCTCTTCCATCACACACGCAATCTCTTCGTTCTGTCTCATTCCTATAACAGAGTTAAAAGAGCCAGGTTACATTGTAGGGCTCAATATTTATCTCCTCACTCTGTCCAATGAAAACATCCTTATCTTAGTATGAGAGAGGACTGTGACCATTGATGGTAATAGTGAAACTAGAACTAGATGGTATAGCCTCAAAATAAGGGGGTACAGATTTTGAGCTGAGTTGAGGAAGAACTTCTTCACCCAGAGGATTGACAATCTGGAATTCTGTGCCCAATGAAGCAATTGAGACGATCTCGTTGCATGTTGTAAGTTTTTGAACAATGAAGGACTTAATGGTTATGGTGAATGGGTGGGTAAGTGGAACTGAGGGCACGAAAGCAATCAGCCATGATCTTACTGAATGGCAGAGCAGCCTTGTCTGTCCAGATGGCCTACTCCTGCTCCTGGTTCTTATGTTCATTTCCAGGCAATCAAGTAAGAATTATTGTGCTGCTGATTCCTCATTACTGCAACTGGGAACGCACTCTTAACAAAGCCTGAACTTCTACCCTAGTTAACTTGCTCTCTGTCTTTCTCTTGCAGGTGCCAGTGGCATCTGTACAGTTCCCACCCTTAAGACAATTCTCACAAGACATCTCCTCCTCTGTCTCTGAGGAAGCAGCCACAGATCACTCAAAGGATGCACTGGCAGGACTGCCTACTGTCTCCTTCAACTCAGATTCTGATACCTTGGTGGCTATCCAAGCTCGATTAGAATGGGAGTACATGTTGGTGAACAAATCACTGCTACCTCTCTACAGTTGGCTGAGGGAGAAATATCTCATGTCACTGGTACGCAGCCTTCAGGAATCTGTGCAGCCCCATTGGAGATGATCTCGTAGTGTTGGCCATTAGTGACTTCGTACAAATGCACAATCGGACACAAAAGCAGCAGGTGCATTTGTCAGAGGCATTGTGAAAACAGACTAAAGGTTTGCACGATTCCACCACTGCTTTTTGTACTCTACTGCCTCTGGCATGTGAGCATTGAACTACCTCAATGAACAGGCCAGCAGCTGGCCTGGAGAGCCAGGTCCAAAATCCACACTGTTTGATGGATAGGCACATAGATCTGCATCCTGTCACTCCAGCTCCCGGTGCTAAGCAGACACCGACAACCACAGCTTTTGTGCCTGGATCCATTAGGATGATCCAATGAGCCTCTGTGGGCCATATCAGAAACAAAGCAGCTCCTCAGCATTTGTAATACAGTCACAAATAACATTTGAACAAACACTAGGCCATGGAAACAACCTCAGGTGGAGGCCGGTGGCCTGCTTCTCCATGGATGTTGCACATTGTTGCCCTGATACAGAGCTCTATTGCTCAAGGTGCACATCCAATCGGGGATTATTGCTGCCACACCTAGAAGCATCTCCTCCCACTCCCGAACCCAACTGTACCCAAGAAAGACAGTGTTGCTTTCAGGATAATGGTGTGGAAGTTTTAGGACCAAGGTGTAAAGGAAGCAGCACCTGTACAGGATGAGGGCTATGGGACTGTGTAGCTTTGTTACTTTGGCAACTCGGGTGAAATTTCCAGGCTGCAAACGATCACTTGCACTTCACAGCAATTGGTAAAACTAGTTTATAAAGTTGAATAATGTGGTCAACAGTTCTTGGGCCAGGATCCTTAGCCAAAGTGGAAAGTCAGTTCTTAAGACTCACATACAGCATTTTGTGCTCATCCATGGCTTTCATTATGTGGAGGTCTGTTTCGTTATGATTCCTTCTTAGGGCCTCACTTTCATATGAAAGTAGACCAATTCCATCAGAGACTGAAACATTTATTCTGCCCTCTCCTGGGTATTGTGGCAGTCATTTTCATTTCCACTGTGCACTTGTGATTTGGGTGAAGATGGAAGGAAACGTGTCTGACTCCATTTGGAGCCTTGACCACTTGCTTTTTCAAATGCATTTCGCTTTCATTTCCTCTACTTTTCAATTTATTTCTTTTGTTTTGAAGGTACTTTGTGGAAGTTGTGAATAAAGTTTGACTTTCTCCAAAGTTTGTATGAGTTCTTATCTATAATTCTGAACAGGTTTATGGTCATTGAATGAATTAATTTGCCACATCTCCAGTCACAAATTTGTGTGTCTAATCAGATTTTCTTTTGCAGTTTCCCCAGTGCGTGACCCGTGTAGTAATCTGCAGATTCCTATTTGATAATTAGTTTCTTTCACCTAACGTTTGGCTCCTAAAAAGTTGTTTGAAATTCTCCAGGTTAGTCTAGCCTGGAGCATTGATTCATAAGTAAGTCTCAAACTACGAACTGCTCCTAAGATTGACAACCTGCTTGATTGCCGCAGAGATGTGAGGAATTAAAGATGAATTTCCTGCGCACTTATTTAACAATCAAAATGAAAATCATAAAGTCACTTAAACCTGTGTCTTTAATTTAATTGCACTTGAATGCTTGCATTTAATAACCATAAATATTTTGGAGAAGTGGGGGAGAGGAGTGAATGATGAATGGGGTATTGGGAAATATGGTCACCTGATGAAATATCCAGGAGTAATTCCAAGAAGCATTAACAACCCAAGCTGCTTCCCTTCCTTGTTAAGGAATTGCCTTTAATTTACTCTGTCTTTGTTGCTACTTTCTTGTATAACTATCCAGATCCATCTTCAGCGACTTGATCAATGATCTTTCCTCCATGTCTGGGTCTAGGTGGCGATGTTCACTGATGATTGTCCAGCACCATTTGTTTCTTCTTGGGCACTGAAACATTTCAGGTCCATTTACAGCAAGAGAAGGTTTTGGGCTGAGAATTGGCAAGTAACCTTCATGCCACACAAATGCCAGGCAATGGCCACAAGAGAATCTAACCATCACCTGTAATTCCACCCCCCCCCCCCCCCCCAAGGCTGCTCACTATCCCAGTTTGGAACTGTGTTCCTTCTCTGTTGTTCGGTCAAAATTCTGGAATTCTCTAATAGCACAGTGGCTTGCCTCTAGAGTAAATCGGGATGGGCTATAAATCCTGGCCCAGATAGCAGCATTTGCATCTCATGAGTTACTTTTTTTTGGAAAGAATCAACTTCAGGAAGCTGGGACAAAAACAGGAGTAGCTGGAAAAGCTCAGCAGGTCTGAAATCATCTGTAAAGAGAAAGCAGAGTTAACATTTCCCAGGTCCAAGGCTCTTAACTTAATGATTTAAACTGTTGAATTATATTTGAGTATTAAAGGCAAGCTGGCACCAATATGTGGATATGTTAAATTTGTGCTGTAGGACATGGAAACGAGGGAACTTAAGGAAATAAATAGTGATGTCTTAAAAAGTGTCCATATTACAGAAGAGGAGTGCTGGAGGTCTTAACACACATTAAGATAGTTAAATCCTCAGGACCTGATCAAGTGTATTCCAGAATCTTGTGGGAAGCGAGGAAAGAGATTGCAGGACCCCATGCTGAGACATTTGTATCATTTACAGCCACGAGTGAGGTGCCAGAAGACTGGAATGTAGCAAATGTGGTGGAGTTGTTTCAGAAACATGGTAAAGAAACGTGGAACTATAGCCCAGTGAGCCTGATATTGGTAGTGGGTAAGTGGTTGGAGGGAATCCTGAGGGACAGGATTTACATGTATTTGGGAAGGGAAGGACTGATTAGGGAGAGTCAGCACACCTTTGTGTGTGGGAAATCAGGTCCCACTGGCTTGATGAAGGTTTTTAATGATATGACAAAGAAGGTTGATGAGGGCAGAGCAGTAGATGTTGTCTATATGTTCTTCAGTAAAGTTTTCAATAAGATTCTGCATGGTACACTGGTTAGCAAGATTAGAATCGAGCAGTGCTAGCCAATTGGATGCAAAATTGGTTTGAAGGTAAGAGACAGAAGCTGATGGTCGAGGGTTGTTCTTCAGACTGGAGGCTTGTGACCAGCGATGTACTGCAAGGATTGGCTCTGGGTCCACTGCTTTTCATCATTTATATCAATGATCTGGATGTGAATATAAGAAGTATGGCTTGTTAGTTTACAGATGACACCAAAATTGATGGTTTAGTAGATAGTGAAGAAGGTTATCTCAGAGTACAATGGGATCTTGATCAGATGAGCTGATGGACTGAGGAGTGGTAGGTGGAGTTTAATTTAGATAATGCAAGGCGTTGCAATAAGGCAAATCAGGGTAGGGCCCTGGGGAGTGTTGTGGAACAGAGACTTAAGAGGTGCAGGTGCATTGGTCCTTGAAAGTGTAGTCACAGGTAGACTGGGTGGTGAAGAAGGTATTTGGTTCGCTTGCCTTCATTGGTCCGAGTAGGAGTTAGGATATCATGTTGCTGTTGTATAGGACATTGGTGAAGCCACTTTTAGAATACTGTGCAATTCTGGTCTCCTTGCTATAGGAAAGATGTTGTTAAATTTAAGGGTTCAGAAAAGATTTGCAATGAGGTTGCTGGGATTGGGAGGTTTGAGTTATGGGGAGAGACTGAATTGGCTGGAACGATAGAGGCTAAGGGATGACCATGTAGAGGTTTATAAAATCATGAAGGGCATGGATAGCATGAATAACTAATGTCTTTTTCACAGAGTATGGGAGTTCAAATTTAGCGGGTGAGAGTGAGATAATTTAAAAGGGACCTAAAAAGCAATTTTCTTTCATGCGGAGGGTGGTGACCATATGGAACAAGCTGCCAGAGGAGGTGGTGGAAGTGGATACAATTAGAACATTTTAATAATTATCTGGATGGGTAGATGAATAGGAAGGTATGGAAGGGGAAATGGGCCAAATGCTGGCAAATGGGACTAGATCAGTTTAGGATATCTGGTCAGCACAGACGAGTTGTCGGAAGGGTCTGTTTCTGTGCTGGACACCTCTATGACTCCATGACACTTTCTATATGTCAACATAATTTTATATACATTTGTATATAATTTTTACTTTCATAGGAAGGCAAAATATTGTTTCAGATACACAAAGCTTGCAAACCTCTTTACTTCTCCATGCTGAATATTATATTCTCAGTCAGGTTGTTTTGGAGAATCACAATCAATAAAATTTGGCATTAAGATATAATTATCTTTAAAGTATTAAACATTTGCAGCAATCCAATATCTTGATCCATATTTTTAATTTTGTTTTGTTTCATGGGATGAGGCATTGTTGACAACACTGGCATTTAATTGCTGTTGAGATGGCGGTGAGTCACCATCTTGAACTGTGTAGTCTGTTGGTGTAGTTACAATTGCAAAGTCATTAGCAAGGGACAGTGAAAGATCAACAAAATATTTCTAAGTTGGGATGGTATATAATTTGTAGGTGAGATTGCTTGGGGTGATAATGTCATTTGCCTGTAGCTTTTATACTTCCAGATAGTGGAGCTGTAAGGAACTGTCAAATGAGGCTCATCAAGTTGCTTTGGTGTATGATATATGTGATACATACTGCTGCCACAGTGCAGCAATGGTGGGGGTAGTGAATGTCAAAAACAAGGTGGTAGTTATGTCGATTGCTTTGTCCAAGAAAGTGTTTTTTTTTAAATTCATTCATGAGATGTGGACAAGTAGGACAAAGGCAGTTGCAGATACATGGGAATGCCATTAGCTGCAAGTTCTCCTCCAAGCCACACACCATCCTGTCATGGAACTATTTCAGTGTTCCTTCTGTATCACTGGGTTTAGCTTTTTGAGGGTTATTGGAGCTGCACTCATCCAATCAAATGAAGAATATTCCATCACATTCCCGATTTGTGCCTTGTCGGTCGTGGGTAGGCAATGCATTCAATCTATGTTCAATGGAAACCTTCGGGATGTTGATAGGAGAGGAGTCAGAAATGGGAATTGAGTTGAATGTTAAACAGAGTTGGTAAAATTCTCCCAATTAAAGACAGTCAATGTCTGGTACCTATGCAATCCAAAAATTCCTACTTAATCCAAACCTGAATTGTGTTACTTGTATCATTGCATATGGGCAACAACTGGTTCATTATCTGTCAAGTTATAAATGGCTCTTAACACTATGCAATGATCAGCAAACATCGCCACTTTTGACCTTATGATGAAGGAAAAGTCATTGAACCTGTTCTATATATTTGTGCCTAGGATACAGTCCTGACAGACTGGTGCAACTATGACTTGGGGCTTGAGGTAATTGGCCTTCAACATTCACAACCATCTTTTATTATGCAGGGTATCACTCCAATCAGTGGAGAATTTTTCTCTGATTACCATTGACTTCAGCTTTACTGGGACTCTTTAATAACACATTAGAACTTCTCTGTAATGAGGTTGGGAGCCAAGTAGTCTTGATGGAACAGAAACTGTGCTTTAGTGAACAGGGTCATTGCTGAATAAATGCCACTGATGGCATTGTGGATGACATCCTCAGTGATGGGTGCTGATGACTGAGAGTAACGAATGGGGCAGTAATTGGCTTGTTTGAGTTTTTCCTCCCTTTTGTAAACAAGACATAGTTGGGCAACTTTCCACAATGTCAAGTGGATGTCAGTGTTATAATTATATTGGAATAGCTTGGCCAGGGGTATGACTGTTTCTAACTGAAGATAAGTGTAAATGCTTCAGTCTTTACTGGAGTGTTGGTCTCCACCATCTTTTGAGATGAGGATATTCATAGAGATGGTGATGGAGATATGTGGGACATTGTCTGCAGGGTATGATTTGGTTGCTTGATTAAACTATAGGACACCTCTCCCAATTTTGACAAAAGGTCACCAGATATTGGTGAAGTGAGCTTTGCAGTGTTGTTAGGGTCAGTTGTGCCCTTGTTGGGTAATTTTGAGTGATTCCACATTGTTTTGTTTTTATTTGACTTCCTATGCTTGTATAACTGGCTTGTTAAAGATTTTTGGGGACAGTTAAGTGTCAGCCACATTTCTGAGTTACATTTAGATCAGATTAGGGAAGGATGACATATTTTCTTCTGCAAAGGCTATCAGTGAGGCAAGTGGGTTTTTTACAACAATCTGGTCTTTTCATGGTTACTGTTGCCTGTTACTGTTGCTGTTGGCTTTATACTTCACATCTTTTAATTAATTTTTAAATTTCCCCAGCTACCATGGTGTGATCTGAACTCATGCCTCCAGCCCATCAATGGTGGAATTCTCTGGATTGTTAGTCTGACAACATATATTATAATACTCTCTTCCCTGGAAATTCTGAATATCTGTTGTGATTTTTATATTGGTGAAAACAAGGAAATAGCTTTGTAATTTGCTTATTGGAAATATTCTTTCAACAATACATTTTTGAACTGATTCCAAAACAAAAAGTCAAATTATAAAGCCAGAATGATAGGTTAGGAAAAATGTCCGATTACAAATATATTGCACCATTGAGTAACTGAAAGATTATTCTTGTCTGTGAACTTACACCCAACAAATTCGGTGTTGCTTCAGTAAATAAAAACAGGAGGAGCCTGATAAGCACGAGCTGTCTCCTTTAAATGCATCAGTTTTGCCATGCCACAACCATATGTCTACTGTTGAATTAGAGGTCAGTATGAATGTCAACTTAGAAGCAAGTCAATTCATTGGTGAAAATAGTAGGCTGAAGAAAGACAGGACTCAGTTTTAATCCTCAGGAGTGTGGGATTTAAGGAAAAAGGTTGAAGTTGGAGTTGAAACAGCTGAAACCGACAGCACACATGTTGTCTAATGAGAAGATATTTGCAAATGTGAATGGTGTGGTGTTATATAGAATGCTGGAAAACTGACATCAGCTGCCGCATCCACTCAAGTAGCTGTACTAGACAGCTATAGTCTGTATTATTTATAATGTTCTGCATATTCAAAAGTTTACTGAAACTCCAGAGAGGCAGATAAATAACTCTTAGGTAAGGTATATGAAATAACTCCACTAAAACTGGTATCCCGTCAGAAGTCACCCTTTATTTACATGTAGAGAGTCCTTGACACTGATCCAGCTCCTTCAGTGCCAGCTCTCAGAGTGAACAGAACCTCTGACACTCTTGCTTATACCTGTCAGCCAAGGCTCCCTGATTGGAGCAGGTTAACAACCCATTCAGGGAACTCATATTCTGTGAGGTCCACCTAGCCGACCATGTTATAAACACTACAGCTTAGAGAGATTTAGTCAACTCAGAGGAGGAATAGTACAGTCTCAGACATACCGTCCGTCAATTTCAAAGTTTTATCCGTTTTTCCTACATGTGCATCTGGTCCTGCCTTTATGGTTTTAGTAGAGGTACATAAGGGGCTTCATCAACTATGTTACTTCAACTGCTAAGATGCTTTTTTAAAATTCACTCATGGGATGTGAGCATCACTAGCTGGCCAGCATTTACTGCACATCTCTAGCTGCCGTTGAGAAGATGCTACTGAGCTACCTTATAGAACTGCAGGCCACTTGCTGTAGGTTGACCCACAATGCCCTCAGGGAGGTGCACAGGTAGGCCTTCGATATGGTGTGTAAGGAATGAAAGCCATAAGGTCAGGGCAATCGCAAGGATCTCTACTTCTTCTCTCTATGCAATTCCCTTCGAAAGGTGCTCGTGAGCTGTGTTGCATAAATAGTGGAAGGACTGGATGCCTTGAGCCTCACTTGATAAACGCTTTCACTGAAAGGGGGGAGGTTCCAAGCAACATGGCTGAGGCTGTCTGTACTTGTGAACTCTGTGATCGGCAGAGAGCTGCCTTTAATCTCTTGGAACTCCCTGGTTTCCTGTGGTCCTGCAAGGAGGGAAAGAAAAGACATATGAGTACGTGTAATGGGATGTACTCATGAGGCAAATACATGCAGTCACTTAAAGATAAAGGTGCCTTAGACTGCAGTGTAAGTGTGCAATTTTGACATTTGTGGATGACATAAAATTTTCTGAACTGAAATATTCTGAACTGCAAGATTCTGAACTGTAATAAAACCTCAAGAGGATGTAGACAGGACAATATAATGAGAGTACAATTGGCAAACTGTACTTCATCCAGAAATGCAAAGAAATTAGTTTGTAGCAGGAATGAGGAGAGGTGATATGAATCAGAGGGCACAAGTACACGGGAGTGCTGGAGCGCAGGGATCTGGGCAAATGATAATATGCACAAATTATTTGAAGGTAACAAGACAGTTTTAGAAAGTGATTAATAAAGTATTGGAGATCACTGGTTTTAAAATAGATTATTGTTATGGTCCTGGCTGATGTTATTACTGGAAAACCATATCCCAAACTGATACCTGGCTCAATAGATTTTTATTTTTGTTTAATATGTTGGTCTTCTACTGAAACACGCATATACAATGCTGCAGATCTGGCTTTAGTGATAAAACTGAAGTTTATTTCACAGAAGAAATGAAGATAAAATAGAATGAACCAAACTGTTTACTATAACACAAATTTAAAGAGTTAGGAATACATAGTGAAATGCAATTCCATTAATCTCAAGCCACTCTTTTATAGTACTTACACCAGAGAGAATTCCCCTCACTACTCCACATCGGGTTTGACTGAGCATGTGGTTTCACTTCTTAGTCTTGAGCATTTGATAGCCTCTTCCTTGATTTATCATAAAAGTGAGCTCAGATTTTCTCAGTTTCACACTGTCCCTTTAGAGTTTTTACCAACCACTTCTGGTCTGCAACATTCAAACTAAACTCCTCACATAACGGTTGTAATGATCCTAAACCCCACCTCCTTTTCGCAGAAGCAACTGTTTTATGGGTCCAACTTCAGCCAAGATCTCTAAAAACTGATACAACAAAGTTCTTTTTTCCCTAAGCTATCAGTGTTTCCTCTCATCAAAAAAAGAATTTAAAAAATCAATCCTTGACCTTCAAATGCACAACTGGTTATTTTCTTCATTTGTAAAATGATGTCAGTTTAAACAAATTCCCATTAGTCTGCCAGAACATTCTTTCTCAGACTACTTAAAAAAAGATAAACCACCTTGGCTACAGAAATACCTAAAAGTTAATCATTGAACTCCTTCAAACTTAAACCCATATACCACTAGGTCAAAATTCTAAAATCCAGAATAAATAATATGAAAACATGTGTAATTCATGCACCTTAACATTAAACAATATAGGAAAAATGCAATAAATCTATGACAAACCTATATAAGGAACTGGTTTTACTTCAGCTGGGGGTGAGATGCATAATGCTGGGTAATGCATTTTATAAAGGATGTGAAGGCATTAGAGAGAGTTCAGAAAAGATTTATGAGAATGATTCCACAAATAACAAACTTCAGTTATATGGATATAATCAAACAGCAGATGTTATCTCTGAAGAAGAGAAGATTATGAGGAAATTTGATGGAGTCCTTCAAAATTGCGCGGAGTTGGAAGAGTAGATAGGGAGAAACTGCTCCTGTTGGCAGTAAGATCTAGAAACAAACAGTAGCGACTTAAGGTGATTGGAAATAAACCGCAAACAACATAACAAGCAAATCTTGTCCAAGTCATTCTGCTATAGTATGCATTTCGCCAATGCAAATTCGTTGTAACATGACTGATGAATTGAGGATGTTGTTTCTAAATTGTGAACTTTTACAACATATGTTGGCTGTAATGTGATTACATCGCCAACATTTTATGCACAAGAATGCAACCATCACATTATAGAAAAACTGACTGTATACAGCATGAGTTTAAGCTGTGGAATGCACTGTCTGAACATGTGGTGGAGGAAAATTTAATTGTGGGTTTTTGAAGGAGAATTGGACAGTTGTCTGAAAGACAGAATATTTGCAGGGCGAGGGATACAGGCTGGGGAGTCAGATTAAGTGAATTGCTCAAGTAACGTGCTGGCAAGGATATCATTGGCTGAGCGGCTTCCTTATTAGCAATACTCAATCTATGATTGAGTGATCTGTAAATCTTGTGAATGATGCACCTTTAATCATCGCTAGTTAGGAACTAACTTCTTGCAGTGTACAAAATTAGGTGCAAAGTTGATTTCTAAATTCAAAGTCCTATCTCGCTGTGATGGAATTTAGCTGGTGGCATGTTTGCCGTTCACTGTTTGGCTTATCTATGGTTATATTTTCTGGTGATGTCTGCAATATGTATAGTAAAAATAAAATGGTTCATTTTCAGAACAAAGGTACATTTGTATTCATGACAACATATATTTTAAAGATGCGGCACTTAAAGAAGACTCAATTGCCCCACATGGTATAATTTCTCATATCAGTTCCAGGCATGGCATATATACAGCTGTGGAAAATAGGTTTATTATCCAATCCTCTGGGTACCATGGACTCAAAAACCCATAGTTGAAAAACTTGTTTGTTGTGATTTAACCTTCTCAGGCAAAGCATCACAACTAGCTTTGACACTGTTGATTTAAGGAGCAGTCCAGTTTCACATGGCTTTCCACATTTGGTATCTCTTAATTGTTTTTGCACATTTAGTTGCTGATTGACAGTCAGATTGGATTCAGAAAGATGCCATCCTGTGGTTTTGCAACCTGTCAGGTTCACCATCCAGATTGACAATCATTAGAACTGTAAAAACATCGAAAATACATGTAGGAGCAGGCCATTTGGCCCTTCGAGCCTATGCAACCATTCAATATGATCATGCTGAAGCAATATATCTCAGCTTAAATCAACACTTTCAACAACAGCCTACTATGTGGAGCTCTAACACAGCCAAATCTCTCAAAGTGTTTCTCAGGAAAGTTCCCTCATAAAATTTGATGCCAGGCTATAAAAGGAGATATCAAGCACATGAGAGGAATATTGTACGGGGCATCTTAATGGAAGAAAGTGAGAAGAAATTCCAAAGCACAGGGCATTATCAATTGAAGGTAATGGCATGCTTATATCAACATTGTTCAAAATGCCGTAATGGGAGGAATGCAGATGTCCCCAGAGTCTTTTAAGATTGGAGAAAATTAGAAGCAGATTGAGAACAGAAATAAAGGAGATCCCATCTACATGAATGCATGAAACATACATGGGTCCTGGTGAAAATTATTACCAAAACAAACACTATTTGGCTTGATGATATTGTCCACCTGATGCACAGCTCTTATGAAAGACTGGGATGGTGGTGATATAATATATACAGAGAAATCAGATTATGAAAATCATCTGAAAAGCCTGAAAATGCTTAAACAATGACACTTAATATGCTTTGTAAATTTCTAAGCTTAAATGTATACCTACCTTGGGATGAGTGGGTAAGGGCAGAGAAATTGGGCTAATATTAGATTTAGCAACACTCTGAAAATTTGAAATAATAACTATGGAATTTGGAGTGTATTTAATGTATTTAGTGATCTCAACCCAACTGTCATATTTAATAGAATAAATACAAGTGGGACAAAGACCAGGTGGCATTTGAAATAATGCCTTGAACATTTTTTGACAAATTACTGTAATGATAATGATATTACAGATTCTAAGATTAATTTTTAGCCTTTGAGTGAAGGATTACAGCAATGTGTTATGCACTATACAGTATTGAAATAACAACACTGAAATATTTCTCTATTTTGCTGATGAATGTTATAAATAAAATGTATGTAGTTGAATGCAGAGTAGAGACAAGAGGGTCGACAGTATCAAAATATTGCACTTTTCATATTTGTGGCCAAAAGGCAGATGGCTATTGTTTTAATTGCATGTATTTTTTTACAGTTGTTCTCCAGGTCTGTGGACTCATTTTGTATCCGATCAAATTTGTGGAAACAGCCACCATGCGAACATATCATGAATTCAACTGGGGATACGGCATTGCCTGGGGAGCTACGATCTTCTCATTTGGGGGAGCAGTGCTTTACTGCTTAAACCCAAAGAACTATGATGACTACTACTAGAGTAGAACTGTTTCTACCGACATACTTAAAGTAGAGCTCACCAATTATGCTTACTTGCTGTTCTTTCAGTTGAAGTGTGGTATATAACCTGCTATCAATGCATTATCCACTTTGACTACAGTGAAGATAATTGCTTTAACTCCTGCACCAGATTTTAAAAAAAAATCTGGAAAAAGTTATAGCTGAAATCTTTTGTACATTGGCAGTTTTACATATGGAGAGCTGGAATGCAGACTTCTGGTAACGTCTCATTATCTAAGAGGAATCACAGAAGACTTTGGCTTATAGTGAAGAATATTAAACAAAAACCACAACTGCAAGATGTTCATATCAATCTGTCTGCAGAAAAAGAACTTACCCTAAGTATGATATTGAAGTATTACTTACCCTAAGTATTGAAGCTGGGAACTCACGTTTCATTGTTGGATTTGGTTCAGATAAAGTATCATCTGCTGATTGCTCTGTGGTAACTTAAGACAAAATGCATGCTTGTATCCATTTACCATTATTCAGCAACATTTTCTGTCAACTTCTGTGTCCTAATGCAAAGTAGACATATTATTCCTGTTTATAATTATTACGGTGTGTTTGGAATAACAGTCCAACTGCTGAAGTTCCATTTGTATTGTCAAATTAAAATTGCAACATTTTCTCTATCATTTTCTTATGCCTACGAATGAATTTTGCAAAATATCTTTAAAGATTTAAAAAAACACAGCAACTGTACGTACTCTTAGAAGCCTCTTGATTCAAAAACCCAGATGAGCGTTTTGGTGAGGTGAAATGTCAGAAAAAAAAACTTGTATACTATTCTAAGCATTCTAATTTATTTGAGCAACTACTGTATTTTTATATGGACCTCTGCACACAAGTTCCTGAATCTTGTAACTGTGCCTAAAAATACTTATTTTGACTTAAGTCCAAGATAAATATCATATTTCCAGCTATTTGTTACCTCTTTCTTTCTCTGTATTTTTTCCATCTCAGAATAATATAGATCCATAAATATGTTTACTTATTATAAAAAGACTATTTTGGGAAAGTAAAGATTTTTTGTTTCAGCTGTAAAATATGGCATCAATATGAATCAATAAAACTGTGCAGAATAAAAGGCCTACATACTTAATTTGTCATCTTATTATTATTTTCTTCTCATAATTACATCTGAAATTTTACAGCTTTGGTTGTATAATTTATTTTCAAACTATTCTTATCTGTATAAAAACAGAATGTACTGAATGTTTAAACTCCCACCAGTATTTTCTTCAGCTGTGCGTTACAAAATTGATACTATTAGTAATAAGCATTCCCTTGGTAAATGCACTAACTTCAACAAACAGAACAGATGAAATAACCAATAAATGTGCTCCAAGCAATAACAACTGTGGATGCTGTCATACCTTTTGTAATGTAATATAATTATGCTCCTATCACTGGCATTAAAGCTGCCTCACAGTTTATTGCAATCAGCAACTGGTAAAATATTACCTTTGATATTTGTTCTAAGTGAGAGTGACAGTTTGCAAAGCCATTTCACCAATTTAGATTTATAGGAACAGGAAGCCCAGCGAAGCTGTTAAGCCATTCACTGAGAGCATGCCTGTGCTCTGGTTTCACTTACCCACTTTTGCCTCATATTCAGTAACATCTTTGTTTTCTTTTGCTCAATCAATTTCAGATTTAAACTGAACAACTGATCCAGAGAGAATGTTAGAAAATGGGTGAGAGTATGAATGGGCAGGATGGGAAGGGGCATGAGGTAAGAAGATGGGATAAATGAGGCACCAGGTAGGTGAGTTGGTTGACATGTTTGTGTGTGGTACTAGGTTACAGTAACAGCTGGGTTGGAGCAATGAAGTTGTGAATGGCTAGCTGAGTTGTGGTGTAGTTGAGTTGTTTGGTTGAGCTTTCAGGCAAGGTTCTAGTCAGATTGAGCTGACTGCTAGTTGAGTGATGGGGCTAGTCAGGACTGTTAGAGGGGGTGTAGTTGGACTATGGAAATGAGTCGAGCTGTGTTGGAGTTACTATAGTTGGAAGTTGGAAGAGTAGTCATATTGGGTTGGAGGTAGTCAGGAGGTCAGGTATGATAGGGAGCTGACAGGCTAGTCATGGGCTCGATATTAAGTCAAGTATTTGTGTTAGTCAGAGCTGTCCAAAATCTTCAACTTACCCACAAATCTAAGGGTGCAGGGGAATCGCTAATCAGGAGTTCAAACTTCACAGGCAACATTTTGAATTGATTCACGGGATGAGGGTATCACTGGCTGGACCGGCATTTATTGCCCATCCCAAATTGGCCAGAGGGGATTTAAGAGTCAAACACACTGTAGGTAATCAAATTGAATTATGTGGTTCTGAGCCACAAATTGGCTGAACCAGGTAAGGATGCCGTTTTCTTCCCTGAAGCGCATTTATGAACCAGATTTTTTTTTTCCTGACAATGAGCGCAATTCTGACTCTTGATTCCAGATTTTACTGCATTCAAATTCTACATTTGAAATAGCAGGATTTGAACTTGAGTCCCAAGAACATTACCTGAATCTCTGGATTTACAGTCCAGTGATAACACCATGAGGCTATTGCCTTCCCATGAGGATCAATACATTATGAACTCCCTGGGGTTCTCAATGCACATTTTAGATCATACATCTGGTTTACAACAATTCCAAAACCAGAAGACCTGTGCCATTACCTTTTTGGAATTTAATGTTTCCATTTACATTGATTACCACAAATTTTCATCACCACAAATTTGGATATTTAGTTTTCTATTCCCTCACCTCAATGCTATTATCATAGTAAGTCTAATGATACCTACAAACACATCAAAAGAATAATGAGAAAATACCACAAGGTCTAATAAGTTAACCTCATCACAATCTATTAACATCTTCCTTACACAATCTCATAATAGAGAGAAAAAAATTGAGTTTTGACTTAAATTATTGGAACATTCTCCTCCTGCCCTGTCATGCTTGTGACAATGCTGCTCCTTTAACAAGGTTATGCTGCCCTTGGCTTATTTTCATAAAGGTCATAAAAGCAGCAATTCTGAAAGGTTTGGCTTGGTTGGGTTCTACCGCCAATTTGATTATAGCTAACAGATACTGCCTCAGATAAAAGGCTTTGAAGTTTAAAAAAAACTTGTACAATGAAAGGGGAGTGGCCAGTTCTCCCAGCTCAGCTTTACTCTGTTTTGGTTTGCTTTTACCAAACAGTGGTTTGAACCTGCTAGACCCAAAAAAGCAGGTCCATGCTGATCCTCCCCCTCTCTGACATCTATCCTGTAAGACCCTGTGTTTGATTTTTTTTTCCTTCTTGGCCAAGGGGTGTTTGTGGGGATTGTCACAAGTATTGGAACAACACCATTAAGTTGAGATAATTTTGGGTTTTCGGATAGGTTAATTTACTTTATATTCTGTTCTCTTTGCGTTTCATTCAGTAATCTTGTAAATAAACTCTGTTTTATTTAAGAATAATTGGCTTGACCAGCTGCATCACTCCTGGAATATCCACATTATACCTGCTTAAAACAGCTCGAAAAGTTAGGGTCTGGATTACTTTCTTGAAATGTTTTGAGGGGGTCTGGCCTGGTCCATAACAGTTTGGGGGCTCATCCGAGATTTGTTCTGTAGTTCCTATTTGGGATTAGGGTTGCTAGACCCGTAGACAGCGAGTGGTAAATGTTTTGTTCTGGCTGTTGAACTTGATTGGTTTAAACAGTGATTGGGATAGCAATAGCTCTTTCGGTCACAAAGAGATTTCTGGGGGTGGAAGAAGTGACTTCGGGGGTTATGCAAAAACTGCTGAAATTATCAGACAATCTGGGGTTGGAGCTTCCTCCTTCCATAAGGAAAGGAGACATAATCACAGCAATAGTTCAGCGTTTAAATTTGCTGGAAAAACCATCAGAATCTTTAGAGATTACTAAAGCTCTATTGAAAATGAAGCAGCTTGAGTTAGAGGCAAAAGTCAAGGAAAGGGCATCAGAAATGAAATGGTTTGAAGTACAATTAAAAGCAGAGAGACAAAAAAGAAGACAAGGGAAGGGAAGAAAGAGAAGGAGCTTGAACTTTAGAAATTGGCATTTTAAACATGAAAGTCAGGTTAAAAGGATGGAGATGAAGGCTGAAGGTAAGTTTAGTGAGGATGAGCAAACCAATTGGAACCAAAGGCCTGGTGGGGATCTGTTTAAATATATTTGAGCATTGCCTAAATTCGATGAGAAGGATTTAGAAGCTTTTTTCATTTCATTTGAAAAGGTGGCCAAACAAATGTGGCCAGTGATCATGGGGGTTTTGTTGATCCACTTGTAGATAGAGCTCGTGAGGATATCACATCACTATCAGAGGAAGTATCTGGGGCATATGAGGAGGTGAAGAAAGACATCTTAAGTGCAGATGAGCTTGTATCAGAAGCCTACAGACAACATTTCAGGAATCTAAGGAAGGACTGTGGTCAAATCTACATTAAGTTTGAAAGGATCAAACAAGTAATTTTGATAGGTGGATAAGGGCATTAATATAGAGCAAACCTATGACACTTTTAGAGAGACAATTATTTGGAGGAGTTCAAAAATGCACTTCCTGAACTATTGAGAGCTCATGTGGAAGAGCAGAGTGTTAAAATGGCAAGATTAGCAGCTAAAATTGCTGATGATTATGAGTTGGCTCATAAAGCAAAGTTTAGCATCCAATATCAGTTTCAATCTGTGAAGAATAGCAATTGGGGAAAAGAGAAATCCTCACATGGGAAGGAAAAGGTAGATCTTCATGAAGATCATAAGGATAACTTACCACACGGTAAAAAGGAAACCCTTGAAGGGGAAGGAGAAGTTAAAAAGCTCTGGTGTTTTCACTGCAATAAAGTACACCACATGAAATTGCAGTGTTGATGGGTTAGGAAAAGCACTAGGAAAACAGCGAGTTTGCTGGAGTGTTAACATAAAGTACAGTGGAGGCTAGAAAGTTGCATGAGAATGTACAAGCTGGTTGGAGGTTGGTTAAAGAGGAAGTGCCAGATCTTCTTAAAGTGCCAGATCTTACCTGCAAAGGTAAGGTTTACTTGCATAGGCCAGGAGCAGCAGGTGAAGAGGCTACAATATTAAAAGATACAGATCCACTCAATCTTTTATGTTGAGGGATGAGGAGATATGTACCTCAGAATGGCTAGAAGAGGTCTAGTAACAGTAATTTATGGTGAGACAAGAAGCGCTCAAATATGTAAAGTGAGGTTCGAGTGTCCAGCGAAGAGCAGAAAAGTATGGGAGGAGTACTGGCCAAACTCTCAGCTCCAGGAATACAATTTGTCCTTGCTTACGATGTAGCTGGTTCACAGGTAGGAGTGCTGCCTACAGTGGTTGAAAAGCCAATGGAAACTCAGGCAACTGAACTATTGCAGGACACATATCCTAGGATTTTTCCAGATTGTGTGGTAAGGAGGTCACAAAGTCACCAGTTGAAACAGGAGACATCAAAGAGTACAGAAAAGAAAGTTGAAATGGAATGAGCAGAGACCCTGTTTGATCAAATGGTTGAGACAAGCCAGGAGCAGTTAGATGATAAAACAGATGACATAATCAAAATGAGTTATCTTGACTGGAGTTCACCCAGAGCAGTGGTGCCAAAACCAGATGATACCCAACGGTTGTGTGTGGACTATCACACTGTTAATGCCATTGCAAAGACTGATGTATGTCTAATTCCACATTTGGAAGACGGTGTTAAGAAGGTAGGACAAGCAACTTGTTTTTCTAAGTTTGACTTGCTCAGAGGATACTGGCAGGTACCTTTGTCTGAAAGAGTGAAGACAATTTCAGCTTTCGCAATGCGGAATGGACTGTATTAGTTTAAAGTCATGCTATTTGGTATGAAAAATGTGCCAGCCCCATTTCAGAGACTAACCAATAAGGTCATTGCTGGATAACCCAATTGTGTCATGGATATAGATAACCTAGTGTTTTTCGTCAGACATGAAAAACATTTGCAGCATTTATTAGAGTTGCTCGATCAACTTTGGGAGGTAGGCTTGGTGATAAACCTGGCTAAAAGTAAATTTGCCAAAGCCCAAGTCACTTTCCTGGTCTGTGTTATTGGACCAGGACAAATGACCCCACGGATTGCAAAAACAAACGTTATTGGGGACTTTCCCATACCATCGACAAAAAGAGCAGTACTATGAGTCCTGGGGTTGAGTATATTTTATCAAAAATTCATACTGCTCCACTTGCTGAATTGCTAGAAGTTTCAGCTGACTGTCAGAAGGCATTTCTCAGCCTGAAAGCTGTGTTAACCACTGCCCCATTGTTAGCCACACCTAACCATGCTGAGCCATTCAAGGTGGCTATCGATGCGAGTGGTGTTGGTGCTTTCCTTTTGCAGGGAGATGACAAGAAGATGGAAAGACCTATTGGGGATTTCTACAGGAAATTGAACATTCATCAGCGGAAATATTCGACAATTGAGAAGGAAAATTTGAGCTTGGTGTTGGCATTACAACATTTCAGTGGTTATGTTGCCAGTAATGTGTCTGAGACAATCATAACCCATTGAAGTTTGTGAAGAAACTTAAGGACAGAAATGCTGGACTGTTTAGATGGAGCTTGTTGTTACAGCCAGTCAATTTGAAAATTGTGCATGTGGCAGGACGAGGAAACGTGATTGCCAACGCATTGTCGAGACTTGAATGAGAAACGGATGCATTTGATGGCAAGAGTGAAACATACTGGAACAGAATGTGGCAGTACATGTTTGCATGATTATTGTCGATGTGATGTATATGGGTGTTGTAGTGTACTAACAATTTAAGATTAGGCAGTTTTAAAATGAAACCATCTTTGGATATTAATCGCTCATTTATTTTAAGGGGGGAGGTGTGACGATATTGCTCCTTTAACTATGTTATGCTGTCAGAGAGTCAGAGATATACAGCACGGAAAGAGACCCTTCAGTCTATCTCGTCATGCCTACCAGATATCCCAACTCAATCTAGTCCTGCCTGCTCGCACCCAGCCCATATCCCTCCAAACCCTTCCTATTCATTTACCCATCTAGATGCCTTTTAAATGTAGCAGTTGTACTAGCCTCAACCACATCCTCTGGCAGCTTATTCCATACATGCACCATCCTCGATGTGAAAAAGTTGCCCCTTAGGTCTCTTTTATATCTTTCCCCTCTCACCCTAAAACTATGCCATATAGTTCTGGACTCCCCCACACCAGGGAAATTATTTGTCTATTTATCCTGTTCTTGCCCCTCATGATTTTATAAACCTCCGTAAGGACACCCCTCAATCTCCAACGCTCCAGGGAAAACAGCCCCAGCCTGTTCAGCCTCTCCCAAGTCCTCCAAACCTGGCAACATCCTTGTAAATCCTTTTTTGACCCTTTTAAGTTTCACAACATCCTTCCGATGGGAAGGAGACCAGAATTGCACGCAATACTCCAAAATGTCCTGTACAGCCGCAACATGACCTCGCAATTCCTGTACTCAATACTCTGATCAGTAATGGAAAGCATATCAAATGCCTTCTTCATTATCCTATCTAACTGTGACTCTACTTTCAAGGAGCTGTGAACCTACAATCCAAGGTCTCTTTGTTCAGCAACACTCCCTAGGACCTTACCACTAAGTGTATAAGTCCTGCTAAGATTTACTTCTCCAAAATTCAGCACCTCGCATTTATCTAAATTAAACTCCATCTGCCACTCCTCAGCCCATTGGCCCATCTGATCAAGACTTATTTGCTGTCCACAACACCTCCAATTTTGGTGTCATCTGCAAACTGACGAACTGTATGTCTTTTGCTCACATTAACATCATTGTAGTAGATCCAGTACCAATCCTTGTGGCAATCCACTGGTCACAGGCTTCTAGTTTGAAAAACAACCCTCCACCACCACCCTCTGTCTTCTACCTTTCAACTAGTTCTGTATCCAAATGGCTAGTTCTCCCTGTATTCCATGAGATCTAACCTTGCTAACCAGTGTCCCATGAGGAACCTTGTCCAACACCTGACTGAAGTCCATATAGATCACGTCCACTACTCTGCCCTGATCAATCCTCTTTGTAACTTCTTCAAATAATTCAATCAAGTTTGTGAGACATGATTTCCCACAAGAGAGATCGCAAATAGCACAATTCCAAAATATCTAGTTTGGATGGATTTTTGGGCCAGTTTGATTATAGTTTAAAGATACTGCCTCAGGCAAAAGGTTTTCAAATTTTAAACAAAACACTTGTACAATGAAAGGGGAGTGACCAGTCCTCCCAGCTCAACTTTTCTCTGTTTTGGTTTGGTTTTACCAAGCAGCGGTTTGAAGCTGCTAGACTCAAAGAAGCAGGTTCATGCTGATCCTCCTCTCTCTGACATCTCTCCTCATTGATCTTTCCTTTTTCCCAACTGGTGTTTATGGGGATTGTTGCAAGTATTTGAAACAACATCATTAAATTGTGATAATTTATTAGGTTTCCGGATAGGTTAATTTCTTCTATATTCTGTTCCCTTTTGTTTGTGTTTCATTTGGTAATCTTGTAAATAAATTCTGTTTTGTTTAAAACTAAATCGTTTGACCAGCTGCATCAATCCCCGAATATCCACCCACACCTGCTTGAAACAACTGGCAAAGTTAAGGTCTGTGCTTTTTTCTTGAAATGTTTTGAGAGGGTCTGGCATGGTCCATAACAAGTTCCATAAAACTCTATTGGCCTTTTCCTTACTATTACACTGGCAACCTCCAGTCTCATAAGACAATAGTTTGCACCTTGGGGTTCATCATCCTAATCACCTAAACATCACCTGTTCTAATTTGGCATGGCAGCCATACTAGCTGCAGATGAAGACAGAGGACTGAATAATTGTAGGATTCACCATCCACTGTCTTCTCTGGGCTTGCTTCTTAGCCAACTGAGCTTTCCAATTTACCTCAGCTCTTCCATTGCCCCTCCAAACAATCAGCCTCAAGATGTCCCAGCCATCAGTGCTCCAGTTAACTATGTCAATGTCAGCCATTTTCCTTTCTTTATTCCAGATGTCCTTGCATCAAAAGCATGGAGGCTAGCAAATCATGACCTAGTGGCCAAGTTATACAAACTTCATTTATCCTGAATATGGCTGAGCCAGTGCAAAGTCATTAGTTTAGTAACAGATGTATGCTGACAGAAGCACCAATATAACTGAGATCATGAAGATAGAAACTGTTCGTCTTTTGCTCCTGTCTAATGTTAGCTGACTAAATCTTTTCAGGGTGTGCGATGAGGACATCAAAATCAACAATGTGCCTTCCACACCTAGAAATGGCGTCTTCTGTCTAGAACACAGTAAGGTCCCTGCTAAAAGAGTATAGACACCAGCAGCTGCATGTTTCTGTTAGCCAGTTCAAAGTGAATTATCAAATGTGGAAAGATTTCCTGAGATTTTATATATAGTATATGTTCATCAGTCATGCAAACTCTCAAACAACTTATTCAACTGGACTAAATCCAATTCTTCTATCATTTTAAATATCTTAATCATACCCTCTTCAAGTCTCAATTTTTCTTGTGTGATTTGTCCTAATTCTTGGACTACCTCTTTGTTACTAAGAACTGTGATGCCTAGCGTTGATTTGATAGCTATTCTCTGCATCTTCTCCTGACCTTTAATACATTTGTTCTGTGTAAATGGGCCAACTTTATATATGACCTGGGCAGAAAGATAACAATTTTTCTATACAGGAGACATTATAGCGTACACTTTATCTGCCTCCTGAAATGGTTGCAATGTTCAAATTGTGAACATTTATTGAGATGTCAACTTTTAACCTCGCTGCTTCCTCCTCTTCAGATGTCTGTCATCACCAATGACTTATAACAATTTCTATTAATAGAGATTGCTTGCAGAATTAAACATGGCAGGAGCATTATCAAACAGCATTTAACAACTAGCTCAGTGGTTAACACTGCTGCCCAGAGCGCCAGGGTGGTAAAAACAATGACTGCAGATGCTGGAAACCAGATTCTGGATTAGTGGTGCTGGAAGAGCACAGCAGTTCAGGCAGCATCCAAGGAGCAGTAAAATCGACGTTTCGGGCAAAAGCCCTTCATCAGGAATAAAGGCAGTGAGCCTGAAGCGTGGAGAGATAAGCTAGAGGAGGGTGGGGGTGGGGAGAAAGTAGCATAGAGTACAATGGGTGAGTGGGGGAGGGGATGAAGGTGATAGGTCAGGGAGGAGAGGGTGGAGTGGATAGGTGGAAAAGGAGATAGGCAGGTAGAACAAGTCCGGACAAGTCATGGGGACAGTGCTGAGCTGGAAGTTTAGAACTAGGGTGAGGTGGGGGAAGGGGAAATGAGGAAACTGTTGAAGTCCACATTGATGCCCTGGGGTTGAAGTCTTCCGAGGTGGAAGATGAGGCGTTCTTCCTCCAGGCGTCTGGTGGTGAGGGAGTGGCGGTGAAGGAGGCCCAAGACCTCCATGTCCTCGGCAGAGTGGGAGGGGGAGTTGAAATGTTGGGCCACAGGGCGGTGTGGTTGATTGGTGTGGGTGTCCCAGAGATGTTCCCTAAAGCGCTCTGCTAGGAGGCGCCCAGTTTCCCCAATTAAGAGGAAACTGCATCAGGAGCAACGGATACAATAAATGATATTAGTGGATGTGCAAGTAAAACTTTGATGGATGTGGAAGGCTCCTTTAGGGCCTTGGATAGAGGTGAGGGACCTGGTTTCGAGTCCCACCTCAGGCGACTGTCTGTATGGCGTTTGCACGTTCTCCATGTGCCTGTGTGGGTTTCCTCCTGGTGCTCTGCTTTCCTCCCACAATCCAAAGATGTGCAGGTCAGGTGAATTGGTCATGCTAAATTGCCCATATTGTTAGGTGCATTAGTCAGGGGTAAACATAGGATTGGGGAATGGGTCTGGATGGGTTACTTTTCAGAGGGTCGGTGTGGACTTGTTGGGCCGGAGGGCCTGTTTCCATACTATAGGGAATCTAATCTAATCTAACCTAATAAACTGATCAGATAAGATAGTGTAGTACAGGTCACCAAAAGGTTATACAAAGAGATCCAGGGAAAAAAGGAGATGTAAAGGTTTAGGAATTATAGAACTTAGAACCCAGGAAGCTGCAAGCACAATTAATGCTGGAACTATTGAAATCAGGAATGCTGAAAAGAGACCAAAAATGGAAGAATAAGATGTCTTGGAGGATTGCAGAGCAGGATGAGATTACAGAGAAAAAGAAGTTAGACCTTGGAGGGACTTTTGGTTTTGGCTGATCTCAACTTCACAGAGAATAGAATATGGTAGATCAATCAGCACTGCAGTGGAATTTCAAATCTAAAAATAACCAAAGCACGGATGAGAGTTTCAACTACAGATGATCTGAAGATGGACCAAAGTTAAATGGTTTAAGGAGGTGGAAATTACAACAGTTAGTGATGGCACAGAAATGTGGTCAGTAGCTCATCTCAGGATCAAATGTGATACCAGGGTGAGAAACAGTCTGCTTTATTTTCAGAGTTTTACAAGGAGAAGGATGGAGCCAGTGGCAAATGAATGTAACTTTTGGTGGAGCACAAAGGTGTGGGCTGGATTTAATGGAGGCCAGCAGAGTAGGCATGCTGCTAGTGGGGATGGATAATGATCCTGAAACAACAAGGAGATAATACTAGCAATAGATTCTGTCATCATGCAAATTAACCCTCACTAAGCTGGGAATGGAAAAAGCCCAAATAGGAATCCCAATCAGTGGGCAGGAATTAGGAATAAAGATTCCACCTAAAGTCAATTATCACTGACTTCAGTGGGTTTACTGGTGATGCAGAAATTCACCAAAGCTCCTGAAGCAGCACCTTCCAAATCCATGACCACTTCCATCCAGAGAGTGTTCAAAGCTAAAAATCACATGATGCCAGGTTATAGTCCAACAGGTCTATTTGAAAATACAAGATTTCAGAGCACTGATTCTTCATGACAAGGGCAGTAGATACATGGGAACAGCACCACCTGCAAATTCCCTTCCAAACCACTCAACATTGTGACTTGCAAATATATTACCGTACCTTCAGTTTAATTAGATCAAAGTCCTGCAATTCCCTCCCTAATGGCATTGTGAGCTAATCTGCAGTGCATGGACTGCAACACTTCTAGAAGACAGCTCGCCTTCCCAAGGGCAATTAGACCTGAGCAATAAACCCTGGCCAGCCAGTGATGCCCAGGTCCCATGAGTGAATAAACAAAAAATTGTGATTGAACCAAAATGGAATAGCCTTCCTGTTCCTCCAAAAGGCAAACCAGGACTGCTTTCAGGTTTGCTTGAGCCTCTCAGGGGTTGTCCCTTTTTGACAATTGAGGGATCAGATCTGGAAAGAGCCACTGAATGGTTGTCTGCCCTTTCTTCTTTCACTGTTGCTCACAAACAAGTGCTTTCCCATGAGCCCCAGGCACCAATGTCTTGGATACAGTGTTGACATGGGGCAGTGGCTCAATACATTATCTGCAGGAGCCTCCAATTCTACTGCTTATAATGGACAGCCATTGGTCCCTACATGGCTACCAACTCTTAGGCATGAGATTTCCATCCTTGAGAGGTCATAATTGCTTGAGATCCCAGACATTATCCATTTAAGTAGTTGACAAACACTTAGCTGGATCAATTTCCATCTGAGAAGCAACATAACGTTCCTGCCAAATTCTCCGACTGGTGAGGGGAGCATTGCGTTGCTGGAATAATATCCAGATAAATAATTCCAGTCTTTTAATATTTAATTGGAAGCAATTTCATCTCATCCAGTACTGGATGCTCGATAATCATTCCGAGAGAAAGTGAAAGGTGTTGCACGAAATGGTGTTGAGGTAAAGTTGAGTGTTGCCAGCAGACAAAGTGGAAAGCACACAAGTTGTGCCTTCGCATTGTGTCACTGAGAGATGATATGGAGAAATAGGAAAGGACTTAGGATAGATCCTTAAGAGATGCCAGATGTATTGATGTGGAAGCAGGAACAGAAACTCATTACAGGCCAGTTAAATCGGATAATAAAACAATAACTGGTATTGTGAAAACCTGTTGTAATGTGGTTCAATATTTCACAGATTTGTTTATAGTGTGGGGGTTTTCATGGTTCCCAAAAGAGTTAAATCTTTATGTGAGCCTTCATTTTGCTCGTGGAAAATAGAAGAAAATAGCAATATTCTTATTAACACCACCCACCTCTAATGTGGTTTAACTTTTTGGACCCCAACATTTGCATTTTAATAGAATTCCACTGCAGTTCAAACAAGATTAAGATCTCAAACATTTTGACTGAAACATAATCAATTAATAAAAATGAGAAAGATTTCATTAACTCAGTTAATAATTTTATTAATAAAACTAACAGTAAATGTGCTTTATAATATCTAAATATGATTAATATCCTAAAATTAGTGCAATTAAATGCATAGATTTAGGTATTAACCAACAGCAAATTAGTTTTATGAATACACAAAAATATATCTCCAATTGTGTTATGATAATACCATTTTGTACTTGGCATGTTGAATTTAAAATTATTAGATTGAATGATTATTTAGTAAAGTATATACAGACACAAGGAAAAGAGACTCTTAAGAATCAGTAAGATCACAAGAGTGTACCATGGCGTGTTTACCAGATAAATGTAACTGTAATATAACTACACAGTGATCTAATTGCAAGATTTATTTGTCCTATTTTATGAACAAATTAGCTTTTTCATCATCCAACAGAGAAAATGTAGGCCTTCTTTAATGCAATGTTCCAGTTGCAATGTTATCTCTGAATTCATTAACTGCTAATTACTGCTAATTATTTCAGAATGTTGATAGAATTTTAATCAAATTGCTTTCTTCCTTGTGCATTTAACTTGTGGCGTGCCATGCAGGTGTGGCATTTTGATAAATCAAAAGCAGTGAGTCGACTTCAAAGTCTTTTTTTTGTTTAAAAAGTTAAATGTAAAAGTATGACATATTATGTTAAAGATTAAAAGCTATCATAAATAATCCTTTTGAATTGTGTTATTCAGAATATAATTGGAAAAAAAATTTTGGAATGTAATGTCAAGAAAGAGCCCCAGTATGTTATGGCCAGGTAAGGAGGTGTGAGGCTCCCCTCTTTTTAAGCTCTCTCATTTAACCACGATTTGGAGATGTCAGTGTTGGACTGGGGTGTACAAAGTTAAAAATCACAGCACACCAGATTATAGTACAACAGATTTCATTGGAAGCACACTAGCTTTCGGAGTGACGCATTTAACCACAGCAGAGACGTTGCAATGAATTATGTGTTATTTTTGGGGAAGTGCAGTCTTTTTCTAAGGTTTCTAAGGTTTCTCCCCACAAGTCCCAGTGACATTTCTCACCGTATCTTACCAAATTCACCTCATTAACTATCTATCCCACTCCTATGGTGTCTTTCACATCATATTCAATCTCCTCTTAACTATGTGCCATTCCCAGAACAACTTGCTACTCAATGGATATATCCGCAAAATGATGACATTGGCTGAACTGGTTCAAGAAGTCAGCTCACCACCAATTTCTCAAAGATGATTGAGAATGGTCAGTGTGTATTGGTCATGCAAGAGACAACTCTGATCACATGTGCAAGTACAAAAATACCCATTCAAAACCAAGGAACCAATGATAAAGTTGTTGTGAGTGAAAGAAAGAAGAATTTGATTGCTTACTAACACTGAGAACAAAAATGAAATGTGACATTAAAAGTACTCCAAAAGATATCACATGCACAAAAAGGAAAGTAAAAGAATATGCATTGTAAAAGTCCTCTGAGTCCTTCAGCTACGAGGTTTTGACTTATGGTCACAGTTGTGCAATTGATGTCTTATATCTTCAGTCACTGTGAAATCTCTAGATATTTTAGAGTTCTCTGTGAGTGAATGTTTTTCCAATTTGCATTATGACTAAATGCTATTCAAGATGCTGAGTGGAAGTGGAGAGTTTTGAATTTAGCTGCAACAAATCCATCTCCCTGGCACTCTGCAAAATAAGCTGTTTGAAATGCAGTTTATTTTTCTATTCCTGTGTCTGATTTCATCGCTGCTGCAAGCTATGTAATTTGCAGGTGAGTCTCTATCATCTTCAATGCATAAAACTTATATAAAGATATAAATCAAACCTCAGACGTGATCCAAGTTTTGACGAACATGCTATTTTTGACTCGAAATGGTTCTTGTTGATCGATGGTTTCATGAGTTGGTTCAACCTGTGCTCAGCTGTTTTTGTAAAAGCCATATTAGTTCATGAAGTTGCTAGACATTAAAATTAGATCATGAAAGTTGAAGATTTATGAGCATATGTTAACAATGTTTATAACCAGTTCTGACAATAAGTTCTGAACTTCTTAAGCTAACATGGAGATATTTTCATTTTTTGATCTCAAGGGCCTGAGTTGCTGACTATGATGGCAAGGTCTGAGGTGTGGGGTGTGGTGGTGGATGAAGGTGCTCAGGCCCTAAGATAATAGAACTTGATATTAAGTCCTGAAGTCTATAGTGTTCCCAAGCAGAAATGAGATGCTGTTCTTTGAGCTTGCACTGAACTTCGTTTTCTGTGGACACAACATAAGCGTTCTGCAAAACGATTGCCCAATCTGTACTTCTTATCCCCAAAATCAGAAGTCACACAACACCAGGTTATAGTCCAACAGGTTTATTTGAAATCACAAATTTTCATAGTCACCTCCTTCATCAGGTGACTATGACCCAATGTCATGTGACTTCTGACTTTCTCCATCCAACACTGGCACCTCCACATCTTCTCTCCAATGTAGAGGTCATCACATTGTGAGCAGAAAATACAGTAGATCAGATTGAGTGAAGTGCAGGTGAATCACTGCTTCACCTGGAAGGCGTGTCTGGTCCCTTGGATAGTGAGGAGGGAGGCAGTAAACAGGAAAGTGCTGCACCTTCTTTGATTGCATGGAAAGGTGTCATAGGGTTGTGGGGAGGCATTGAGAATGGAAAGGGGGTGGACCAGGAGGTTTCTGAGGGAATGGCCTCGCAGAAGACTGACAAGGGAGGGAAGAGAATATGTATCTGGTGGTGACATCTCGCTGGAGGTTGCAGAAATAGTGGAGTGGTAAGAGAGATCTGGGGAATCCAGTTGGGATGGAAGAGAAGGGTGAGGACAGAAGTGCTCAAGATAGGCACCCTGTCAACCATGGTGATGGGGAATCCTCAGTTGAGAAAAAAGGTAGACATTTTGGAGGCTTTCTTGTGGAAGGTGGCATCATTGAAACAGATCTAATGGAGATGGAGGAACTGGGAGAATGGAATGGAGTCCTCACAGAAAGCAGGGTTTGAGAATGCATAGTCCAGATAACTGGGGGAGACGGTGGGTTTATAGTGGATATTGATGGCTAGCCTATCCCCATAAATGGAAACAGAAATGTCAAGGAAGGGAAAAGACGAATTAAAGATGGATCAGGTGAAGGTGAGAGCAGGGTGGAAAATGTAAGTGAAAATACTAACCTTTTCCAATTCCTGAAAAGACAGGGAAGCAGCACCTTGTATGACATTCATGTACTGGAGATGAACTCAAGTAGGACTGGGACAAGGAATGTTCCATATAACCCACAAAAAGACAGGCATAATTGGGGCCCATAGGGGCACCCTTGGCTACACCTTTGACCTGAAGAAAGTGGAAGAGTTAAAGGAGAAGATTTACTAAGTGGGGACACATTCAGCCAAGTGGAGGAGAGCAGTGGTGGGTGGGTTGGTTCAGACCTTTCTTCAGGAAGAAGCAGTGAGCCCTGAGACCATCTTGATGGATGCATAAAAGAATTGCCCATCCACGGTAAAGAAGAGGCAGCTGGAACAGCTGAACTGGGGTTTTTTTTGGAGAATTGTGGATGCAAGTGGGGAGGGACAAGGGGAAAGAAAATCAAGTCAGGGCAGAAAAAGATGACTTCTGTGGGGCAGGAGCAGGCAGAAGGTATGGGTCTGTCCATGCAGTTCTGTTTGTGGATCTTAAGAAGAAGGTAGAAGTGGATACTGTGGGTTTGGAGAACTATGAGCTGGGAGACTGTGGGGTGTGATGATGCTGCTCCTTTAAAAAGACTATGTTGTCTTGGTAAAAATGTGTTGCTGGAAAAGTACAGCAGGTCAGGCAGCATCCAAGGAGCAGGAGAATCGATGTTTCGGGCATGAGCCCTTCTTCAGGAAGGGCTCATGCCCGAAACGTCAATTCTCCGGCTCCTTGGATGCTGCCTGACCTGCTGCACTTTTCCAGCAACACATTTTCAGCTCTGATCTCCAGCACCTGCAGTCCTCACTTTCTCCAATGTTGTCCTTGGGTTTTCTTACAACGAGGTTATAAAAGCAGTGATTCTAAAATGTCTGGATTTACAGCCAATTTGATTATAGCTAACAGACACTGCCTCAGGCAAAAGGGTTTTAAATTTTAAAAGAAAATCTTGTACAGTGAAAGGGGAGTAGCTAATCCTCTCAGCTCAGCTGTTCTGTGGTTTGGTTTGATTTGGCTATGCACTGAAAGCAGTCAGGCAGTTTGGAGGCTGCTGGTGCAAGAAACAGCTCCATAGAAGTGGGTGTTCCATGATGAGTCTCTCTCTGACATCTCTCCTGTAAGATCCTGTGTTTGATTTTATCTTTGGTATCAAATGGATGTTTATGGGGATTGTTCTAAGTAGTTGGAACAGCATCATTAAATTGGGATCTGTTGGGTTTTTGGATAAGTTAAGTTATTCTATATCCTGTTCTCTTTTGTTTGTGCTTCATTCGGTAATCTTGCACGTAAATTCTGTTTTGTTTTAAACTAATTGGTTTGACCAGCTGCATCTTCCCTGGTATATCCCACTATACACCTGCTTAAAACAAACAGAACAGTTAGGGTCTGGGCTACTACTTTGAAAATTTTTGAGGGGTCTGGCATGGATCCACATCAGGGCATAAGTGTGGGGGCAGGAAAGCGGGCAGCGGATGGGGGGATGGGGAGTGCTAGTGCAAGTGGGGGGGGGGGGGGTGAGGGGGGAGTTGGTATGTGATGTTGTATCACCAGATAAAATGAGGTTAGTGACCATCATGGACACAATCGTCAGATATTTAATGATGGTATCATGGTCCAGGGGAGATAGGAGGAGTCTGCGAGCTGGCACTCAGCCTCTGCAATGTCGAGGTCAGTGCACCAGACCCTTGCCGACAGGCTTCTTCACAAAATCAGGGTTGAATCTGAGACCATGGAGTTCAATCAGTTCAGAAGGAGACAGGTTTAACTGGGTGAGGGAGCCATGATGTGGAGGAGCCAGTATTGGACTGGAGTGGGCAAAGTCAAAAATCACACAACACCAGGTTATAGTCCAACAGGTTTAGTTGGAAGTACTAGCTTTCGGAGCGACGCTCCTTCAGACTCCTGCACTCTAAAGAAAAAAAAGGTCCTAGCTTGCCCAACCTCTCCCTATAACTCAGATCCTTAAGCCTTGCCAACATCCTTGTAATTTTTTTCTGCATTCTTTCCAGTTTAATAATATCCTTCCTATAGCAAGGATACCAAAACTGAATGCAATACTCCAAGTGGGCCTCACCAATGCCCTGTACCTGCAACATAACTTCCTAACTTCTATACTCAATGCCCTGACTGAAGGCCAGTGTGCCAAAAGCCTTCTTCACTGCCCTGTCTACCTGTGACTCCACTTTCAGAGAACCATGCATTTGAACTCCTTAAGGTCATACCATTACCATGAAACTCCTGCCTCAAATGACTTTCCAAAATGCAAAACCTCACACTTATCTTTATTAAACTCCATTTGCCATTCCTCGGCCCACTTCCCTAGCTGATCAAGGTCCTGCTGCAATTTCTGAGAACCTTCCTCACTGTCCATGGTACCGCTTATTTTAATGCCAACTGCAAACTTACTAATCATGCCTTATACATTCTCATCCAAATCATTTACAGAACAACATCGATTATCCGAATGGGACAGGTGGGGAGTATTTTGTTCAGATAACTGATTGTTTGGATACTGCATAATGTTTTTACGAGACCTTGAGATTTTCTTTGGATAATCCAAAATTTGAATAATTGACATATGGATATTCGAGGTTGTCCTGTATATAGATAGCAAACAGTAATGGATCCAGTAGTGACCCCTGAGGCACTCCACTAGTTACAGGGCTCTCGTCCAACAAGCATCCTTCCACTGTAATCCTCTGTTTCCTATCATCAAGCCAATTGTGTATCTAATTTGCCAGCTCCCCCTGGGTTCCATGCGATCTATCCTTCCAGAACAGCCTACCATGTGGAACCTTATGAAAGGCTTTCATGAAATCCATAGAGACTACGTCTACTGCCCTGCCCTCATCAACCTTCCTGGTCATTTTATCAAAGAACTCTAACAAATTTGTGAGGCATGATCTCCCACACACAAACTCATGCTGATTGCACCTAATCAAACCCTGTCTTTCCAAATGCCTGTGGATTTTATCTTTCATAATCTTCTCAAGTAACTTACCTACCACAAATGTTAAGCTTACTGGTCAACAGTTCTCAGGTTTTTCTTTGTAGCCCTTCTTAAATAAGTGCACAACATTCACTCCCCTCTAATCTTCTGAGACTTCACCCTTGGCTATTGCTGATGCAAAAATATCAGCCAGGGCCCCCACAATTTCTTCTCTAGCCTCTTGCAGTGTTCTTCGATACATCTGGTCAGGGCCAGGAGATTTATTCACCTTCATACATTATACTGGGACCACTTTCTCAAAATCTATCCTGTTTAGTTGGATAAGTCCACTCTTTCATCCCAAGAATCAGCTGAGTGAATTGCTTTTGAACTATCTCCAATGACAGTATATCCTTCCTTAAATATGGAGAATGCAACTGTACACACCTCGCCAACACCCATGTGGTTGTAACAAGGTTTCTCTGTTTTTAAACTTCAACCAATTAGCAATGAAAGCCAAAATTCCATTTGCCTTTGATAGCACTTGCTGCACCTGCATGCTAACCTATTGTGTTTCATTCACAAAAATCACCCTGATTCCTCTACATTACACTTTTTTTACAGTCTTTCCATTTAACCAATTGTCTGCCATCTGACTCTTGGTACCTCAAACTTTCCTACACTAAACTCTATCTATTGAGTCTTTGCCCACTCACACCCTTTAATCTATATCCCCTAGTAGATTCCTTATGTCTTTATTTTAACAAATCATCCTGCCTATTTTTGTATCATTAGCAAATTTGCATATAATGCATTCTGCTTCCTCTTCCAATTCATTAATATAGATTGTAAATAATTGACACCCTCAGACTAATGCACTAATTAGGTCTTTTCAACCTGAAAAAAAGGCTCATTACTCCTGACTCTCTCTGTTGCATGTTAATCTATGCTAGTACATTACCTCCTCAATTCTGTAAACTCCTACCTCGTGCAATGACTTTTTATGTGCCAGAAATCCACGTACTCTCTATCTACCATTCCACTTTATCAGCTCTGTTTGCTTTATTAGATTCCCTATAATATAGAAACAGGCCATTTGGCCCAACAAGTCCACACTGACCCTCCAAAGAGTAAACTACCCAGACCTATTCCCCTACTGTATATTTACCCAAGTAATGCACCTAACACTATGGACAATTTAACATGGACAATTCACCTGATCTGCACATCTTTGGACTGTGAGAGGAAACCAGAGCACCCAGAGGAAACCCACACAGCCACAGGGAAAATGTACAAACTCCACACAGACACAGTTGCCCAAGGCTGGAATCGAACCCAGGTCCCTGGCACTGTGAGGCAGTCGTGCTAACCACTGAGCCACCATGCCCGCCCATGAAGCAGTAGGAGGAAGCAAAGTGTATTATATCCACATGTATCCCCAAACATCCCTAGAAAATTTGTCAAATATGATGTCCCTTTCACAAAATCATGTTGACTCTGTTTGATCGTGTTAAGGCTTTTGAAACTTCCTGCTATTTCTTCCTTAGCAATGGCCCCTGGCTTTTTTCCAATAACAGGTGCTAGCTAACATCCCACATCCTACAAGTGCATAACAAAAAAATCTTATTATTTCCTCCTTTCTGTCTGCCTCTCTTCTTGAGCAGGGATGTCGGTGGGTTTCCACCCTACTGGAACTCTAAGAATCCAGTGAGCTCTGGTTTATTTTAATCAATGTTTCCATTATCTCTGCAACTATTTTCTTTGAAGTTCTTGAATGGAGGCCATCAGGTAATGGTGACTGTCTGCCTTTATTCTGAATAGCCTATCAACTATTTATTCTCTCATGATCGACCCCGTTAGCACCCATTAGCACCTTGGTCTTTTGTTATTTTGAGATATTTATAGTGTCCACCAACATGAAGACCAATGCAAAGTATTGCTTTAAACTATATATCATTTCTTTGTTTCTTGTTATTAACTTCTTTGTGCATTGTCTAAGGGTTGCTCACTTGTTTCAATTGCTCTCCCTCTTGACTCTGGGGACTGGCAGAGGCTTCTCCAATGCTAGATATGGATGCCCTTACCCGTCTCACTTCGAGTAACACTCTCCTGTCTTTCAACATGGACCAAGAATGATGGAATTAATATAAGGGATATGGCTGCTTCCTGAATGTTGTCTTGGTACCTCTCCTACTTCCTGATGTGTAGCACCAGAATTCAGTAATGATTACTGCTGGACTGCAAGAGGGAACAGGCTGAATGGAATAGGTATGTCCTGGGATTTTACAAGGAAAAGATCAGAGAGCCTAAGGAAAATCAAAAATGCCTGAACCAGGAGGCTAGGATTTAGAAGGAAAGATGGGGAGGAATGAGATTGCAGGTGATATCCTGAGTGGTTGCCTCCATACATACAGGACAGCTCTCCAACACTTCCCAATCACCACACCCCACACCCCCCATCCCCAAAGCCCCACAATGCACTTATTGATTTGCCTTCCCCTTTCTTTCAGCCTATCCAAAGAGACCCTTGCAAAAATAGCCCTCACTATCTGGCTCACTGACACTGCCCGTCATTTTCTGGCAGTGAATTTGGGCCCTTACTTGAATATCGACTGGATCAGGAATGATTCCAGTAGGTATAAGGATGGATTGACTAGTGGGCCAACTACCTACCCAGAAGTATGATGTGAAGCAGGTCAGGGTGAAAGGGATGGAGGTGGGCTGGGCACTCAATATATTTTATGCTGAAAACACAACCAGAGTTGGGGCTGTGTAATCCAAGTCTTGATTTATTTTCCAAATGGGATGTTTGGACACATGCTAACTGATCTGAATGCATGTCACTCGGTTGACTGCAAGTACACAAAGTAAATCAAAATGCCTATATTTTGAATCTATGAACTGTTCACCCATTGCAAACATGCACTGAAATATTCACAAACTGCATAGAGAAGTGCATTTTGCTGGAAATAATACCTTTAAAGTTCAAAAATAAAATGTGACTGAATTGGTTTCTCCATAAGTCATTCTGTTTGAGATTGCTGTAATCAATACTCATTAGCAGCAGTGTGTATTGGGTTGAATTCTATACTGCAGAATACTATCTTATTTGAAAAGTAGGTTTAGATGTGCTCAGCTCTTTATAACCTTTGAGCATGAAGTAGTATTTGCTGCTGTCAGATCTGTGCTTCTCTAACAATTACAAATGCCTATTCTGTAAATTTGCAAAGCTATTTTAGAAAAGAATTAAGAAAATGAGCAGAACTATACATAATTTGTATTAAGTAAATCATGTATTTGTACAGTCATTAATAACTATCATTGCAGGGAAGTTATATTCTCTAATGGGTGTAAGGTTTGTCATTAAAAGTGTCAAGTATATCTTCCTTTTCCCTGAGATACATGACTACAGAAATTGATTCTTCAATGCCTAAACACAAACTGATTAACATTTGATTACAAATGACAGTTTAATTAGAGAGAATGCCATTTTCATTGTAAGAGGTCAGTAGCAGAACAAAATTCCCTGACATCTTCATGTGAATGAGCAACATTAATCACCAAAGGATGTATTTTTTAAAAGCTTTTTATTGTTCTGTTCAGCTTTTTTAAATAATATGAGGCAAACATTGGGGGTGGGGTGGTGAATTGGTTTGGCTGTAACGCAAAGCACTCAATGCCTTATTTTCTGCTTTAAAACAGTACTGCTGCCTGTACATTGAAGTATCAGTCTGGAGTGTTCCTGAGCTGCTGGCATCTGCACATTCACTGTCCCCGAGGCTACTTGCACCTTATCTCTAAGTCAGGCACTTCAACTCCTTGTGTGTTGTAACATTTCTTTATTTACACCTGGACATGGCGGGCTATCAAATGCAGCCCTCTAGTTTAGTGTGTAAGACGTCACTCTTCATATGCTTATTAGAGACATATGTTTTCGCTCTTACTGATGTCAGAGTAATGTGACCAATGACATCATTATGATTTGCAAGAATCCCATGCCACATGCCTTGCTTTCTTTCTTCTTGGCCTATGCTATTCCATTAGTTTACTACTACTGATTGTTTGTAATCATTGACATCGTCATTATTACCAGTGGCATAATTAATGCCAGCATCACCATCTCCTCAGCTTTAGGTCACAACCTCCTGCCAACCCCCATCATGCTGAAAGTCTGAATCTCACTGAGTGACAAGCTATGGATCACTGGCCAGATGTCCAAATCTAGTTTGTTTGAGCACAACACAAGGGTAGGACTTTCTTATAATGTATTCATAGGACGTGGGTATTGCCAGCTGGGCCAGTACTGGTTAGCGATTTTTGAGAAGATTTGTAGCTCAGGTTGAAGTTCTGGATATAGGTTTGTTTGCTGAGCTAGAAGGTTCATTTTCAGACGTTTTGTCACCATACTAGGTTACATCATCAGTGAGTCTCCAGATGAAGCCTTCAGCTGGAAGCTCACTGATGATATTACCTAGCATGGTGACAACACATCTAAAAACAGACCTTCCAGCTCAGCGGGCAAAGCTACACCTAGTATTGGTTGCCTATCATTGGTCATCCTTGTTCAGATGATGGTGAGTTGCCTTCAATAACTACGGCAATCCATTTTGGTACAGGAATATTCACAGCACCATTAGAGAGGAAGGCTTTTGCTCCATTGATACTGAATTACTAGCAATAAATTTCCAATTAAGTGTGTGTGAATGGCTTGGAGAAGGACTTTCAGGCAGCGATGTTCCCATGAATGTTATGTTCTTGTTCTTCTAGATGGTAGCGATCATGCATTTAGAAGGTGCTTTTTAAGTATCCTTGGTAACATTCTGCAATGTATCGTGTAGGCAGTATACATTGTTGCATTGGTGGTGGAGGGAGTGAATATTTGTGGATGTGATGCCAATCAAGCAGGCTGCTTTGTCCTGTCAAGCTTCTTGAGTGTTGTTGAGCAACTTGAGGGGTATTTCATCACACTTCTCACTTGGGACTTTGCAGAATTGTTTTGATTTGCAGTTGTCATTTCCAGTGGTTAGATCGATGCCAGGTGGTCCATCTGGGTTTGTTGCTTTGTTTTTGGAGACTTTTTTTGCAATTGCTAGAACTGAAAATCTTGCTGGGTCATTTAAGATCAGCCACATTGGTGTGGGTCTAGAGTCATATGTTAGCCAGACAAAGTAAGGCAGGCAGTTTTCCTTCCCTGAAGGACAACAGTGAAACAGCCAGTTCACTATAATAATCTACAATGGTTTTACAGTCATTATGAGACTTTTAATTCCAGTTTTTAAAAATTTAATGCAAATCCCACCATCTGCTATTTATGGCCATCCCACTGATGATCATATTCAATCTCTCCTCCCAGCTTTAGTAAACCAATGCTTCGTTACCTCTCTCTGAGGTGGTGTAATGAAAATCAAACCCCAACATCTCAATTTAGCTGACTTTCAGAATAAGGATTGACAGAAAGCTGGTTTCTGTCCTTCATAAAAATAACTATATACTATAAATAAGTAAGATTCTAGCTACAAATAAACAATTACAAGCCATCAGCATTTAACTTTACTAGCTAAAACTCTAACCTCCTTATACAATTCCCCCTTACACAAACATATAGTAACAAACAGAAAAAGAAAAATAGGCTGAAGGCAAGACTGGGAAAGCAGTTCAGTGGTCCCTGTTCACAGGACTTACTGAGATGATTCTTGAGATGGTCAGAACACTGCTTCTTCATCTTCCTTCTCCAGATGCTCTCACGTATTTGCAGGAGGCACAGGGTTGACACATAAAAATCTTCAACTGTTCATTAACAGTCATTGCTTACAGCAACTGCTAAAGGAAAAATAGAATGGTTTCTTTCATGGTTAAAAGTGTTTTATTTTAACTATAGAGTACCAAAAAGAACTCCTGGGCTTTCGGTGATCTCATAACTTCTCACTATCTTGTTCACAGCGTCAAGCTACAGAGCTACCTGGGAACCATTCACATAATTGTTGGCAGGCAAAAAGCCTTTGTGAACAATAAGTGGACCACAGACTAATCAAGTATTTGTTACCAGCAGAATCTCCATTTGCACATTGCCCTTGGCTCCAGCTTGTCTTCAAACCATTCAATACTGCTGAAGTACCAGTACAAGGTTAATTGCTTTCAAAATCAGCAGCAATCTTTCAGCAAGTTTTGAGTTTTAGAACAGTCTTTTTTCCATTTCAGTCCACAATTTGAAATAAGGAAAATAAAAAGACACAGCCTTTACAATTTTGTAACAACTCCTGCTGCATTCTGACAATATAGGATCTTGGTTGATTGAGTTTTCTGATGACCATGGCTTTTGACTTCCTGTCCCTTAACCAGACGTTCTGCTCTGGCTTTAAAATTGACAGAAATCTTGCTTTGTATCTAGGCTTGTTTTACTTTTGTTGATTTTTAGCTGTGGCATTTCTTCTCAGGGTATTGAGAGGTTATGCTTGTCCTGAAGTTTTGTCCTAAATGTGGTACATCTGTTTTAACCTCCTCCTTGTTAGTAAGTCTGCTGGTGAGTCACCACTACTCCAGTGATTTTGCTCTGTAACTCAGTAAAGTCCAGTCTGGATTCTTATGTGTCAGTGACTTCACAATCTTGACTGCCGTTTCTGTCTCTCTTTTCAACTGAGAATGGAATGCAGTACTTGTCATGTCATTGATACCTGCCTCCGTGGTGAACTTCCTGAAATCGTCTCAGAATAAAATCAAGTATTGTAAAGATCCTTTTCAGTATCCTGATTACTAGAATCTGCTCTGGTTGAATAAGGAGTTTCTATTTTAATCCATCTTGAATAATAATTGGCAAGGACAAAATATATCTTCCTGCTAAAGTCAAAAGCAGGCCTTTGCATTGGCCTTCCAGAAACTTTGACAAAATCATTGGCTATTTAATTTGTTGATGGATAAAATGATGTGGTTCTCCTTGAACTCCATTGTTCAACTGAGGTGGATCCACAAATTGTTCTTCATTTGCCATCAGGACAGTTGCTAGCTTTGAGCACCATGATGGTGGTTCTGTAACTGTGATATGATCCCACCTTCAAATATCCTGTCCAACTGAGCTTGTACTTTTCTCTTCAAAGGATGAGGAATTTTCCTGGTAATATGTAAATAGATAGGTTTAGCATCTTCTTGCAGAGAAATGGGATATTCTTGCATCAACTTATCGAAGTCTTTGAATAACTTGGGAAGTTCTTGCTATAATTCCCTCCTAACTTCATCTTGTCATGTTGCATACACTGTCTCTAAGCGTCCTAAACAAACACATGCATTTTTGCTCAATGATGAGATATTTTGGCACAACAATAAATAGAAAATTTCACTGACATTTCATTTTCTGATTAAAGCCAATCAAATCTTTGTATACTGTAACACTCCTTCATTTACATCCATAAACAGTATATTATGATGTACATTACTCCAGTGTCTGAGATTTTTCTTTTCACATGCTAATTCTAAACTGAGGTCTTCTGTCTTACTGATGTTAGAGTTGTGTGATCATTTAGAGAACCATGACTACATGAGTCTCACTACATCACAGGCAGTCAGTTTTATACTAACTCTGTTTGCTTTCTCATTGATTTCACAGTGAAATGGCCTGCCAATTTTCTGTCTCCCATTTTACACTCTGGCCCAAGACCAACTTAATTTCCAATGAGTCATATTGGCTATTTCAGATCAGTGCTTACAAATGACTAGAATTCCCTTTAAGCTGTTTCTGCTGCACCCGCAACTTAGTTCAAAGTGTTACAGAACACCTATGATGTTTCTACTGAGTTCCAGTAAAAAGAAGAGAGTGGACCAGAGGCATTTCTAAGGAAATCCATGCTATGGGACACGCTGTTTAGGTCAAAGTTGATTTATACTTTCAAGTAATTAATGGAGAGATATTGAAGGTCAAAAAGACATCTTCTCGAACGTGTGAGAATTCATTGATCCACTCGACAGATATATTTCCACATCTTTCTGACAGCTATTTTGAAATGGCTTTAACATTCAAGCTATTATATTCGCAGCATCACTTGTGCAATTCTGGGCCACGCAGGTAATGGTGAGGGTTCAATCTCATCTTGGACCCTTTTTAGGATTATTCCAGATCACATGAACTCCACAGATCACTCGCTTCACATAAGTTTGAGAAAGACAGGTCTGAGAGTGCTTGAAAGAAACTTAAGAATTGATCTAATTCTCTCTGAATGAAAAGAACCTGCTAAGACAATTGCCATGATCCCAATAGAGTTGCTAGTACATTTTAGTCAGATTATAACAACCCAGACATTATAAAGATCAGAGCATCATTCCTCAGTGATATATCACCCCATTAAAGAATGAATGGAAATGAGTCTTTGATTTGTATACAGAAACCTTCATAAAATTATATTTTTTCTAAGTTATACAAAGGTTTATTAAAACAATTCTCCTTTTATGAGAAAATAATTGCAACATCAATAATTTTGGAGAAAAAATTATACTCGTGTTTCTAATTTACAGGAAGTTATTTATGCTATCCTTCAATGTTTAAGGTAGCACTTTGCTAAATTTCCTAGTTTGGAAACTTACAGAATCTAATGAGGCATTTCTATCCCAAAGAAGGGGAGAGCTATTGTTACTAGTCTGCAGTAGCACTCTCCTTACAATGAAAAACACTGGAGTGAATCTACTGAATATAAAAATCTTCTGTGTGATTCTTATATTAATACCATTACAAAAAGCTGAACCAGTAGGAAGCTAATGAACACATATGCTAGTCAACATTCTCAGTCTTTGTCACCATCCATTGTGCTTGTCAACATCTTTCAGGATGTTGGATGCTCAAAATGGTGGTGCATTCCTCACAAAACAATATTCCCAACCACGGTATCAATGGTGGTTTCTGCTGAAAAGATTCAGTGATCATATCATATCAATCGTTGGATTATGTGTGACATTTTAGCAACTTCCTTTATATTTAACAAGATGACAAGTGCTTTGTGATCATTTTCAATCTGCACAAAAACTCAAGAACATTGTCAGAAAATATCATATATTCCTACATGGCTGCAGGGTTCTTTCTTTATGACCATATATCCCTGTTCACTTTCTTACTACACTATGCAATGCATAATGGACTGACCATATGGTCCCAATTATTTCTACCTGGAACCATACTGCTCCAAGTTCTGTTACGTCTGCCGCTACATTAGCAGCTAGTCAGGATTGAAGTGATACAATATCTCAGAACATATTAACATTCCCTTTATACTCAGAAATAATTTATCGTGGTGGTGGTCCCAACACCCATCCTGCTCTTGCCTTAAGGGTTGCCTTAAAAGACTCAATTTGATAGAAATTGACCCATTTAGTTGACCATTAGGGTAAGCCACAACTTTTCATGTTCGTGGGTGGTCAAAAATTTCTGTATGTTCTTTTTTCTGTGAGTTTACCACAATTCCAGTTGATCGCCCTAAAATGTTATTGTTGGTTTCAAGAACTCACACTTCTTACTGAGTGTTCAACAATCCTGCACTGCGTTTTGACCATCTTCCAACTTTTTAGTCTGATTCTTTCTGGCATGGATCAAATGACAAATGATGCCTTTCATTCCTTCCAATGTATTGGATATTGTCATCTGAAATATTTCTGGTGTGAATGTATTGTCAAAAGGTAGACAATTAAACAATAACATTCAAACGGCATATGGGGAAGGATTTTAAAAGTTTTGACGATTCATTTAATGCCAAAATTCACTGTTTACCTCCAGTCTTGTCAAGTTTTTAATCAGGTTTTCAGCCACTGATGCCACTGAATGTATTTATATTCTATGGCCTAGTACAATTAAATAACATTAACATAAATTCTCTTAGATCTGTTCAGTTTTTGGACAGATGAAACATTAGAGCACAACTGTATAGGTTTAATAGCCAGTAAATTAACCCATGCTGAAGCATGGCCTCAATTGCAGTTCTAACTTGTTTCAGAAATGGATATAGGATTTCCTTGGATGTAAATGACAAGTTAGTTTTTGCAACTATTCTGAACATGAAGATGAATTCAATGTACCAAACCCTTTAAATAATTAGCGGAATTTGAATCTGAATACATGGAATGGTCTTGTTGTTCAATTTCATTAACTTTGCAAATTCACTTTAGATCCATACATGCATTTTGCTTGATTTTCTTGGTTCTGGACCACATATTGTGCTTCCCAATTTTCTGTGTCTTTTTACTTGAGGTTTGGTGCAAGCTGGCTTTAATCTTCAAACTGTTGTAATTAATAAAGATTGTAAAGTTCCTTGCTTGAGCCTGTCTGCGCATCAGTGAGTACAGAGACTGCTGCTCCTGTATCCAGATTGAAATTGGTAGGGGAAAGGGTGCTACGCTCACCATTGCTTCTTGTCTGTTCTTGTTATAGCATAGCTCCTCGTTGGTGTTACAGCTGCCAGCAATGTTGAATGCCGCGCAAGCATTGACCTCAATTTTCAGACTTCCGTATTTTTGTTTTACCGCCAAAGAAAGTGACTTCCCATTCTGTTTTTTCTTGTTACTTGGATAAAGCTCATCTTTAATGGGTTTTTTTCTTTTACATTGTGGTAAACAATTATTGGAGAGACAGTTCACCTGGCAGGCTGAACTTTGGCAGCAGAATAGACTTCCTATCTGAAAGGACAGAGAACTTCCATCGTGTCAACTGACTGACTCCGACTTGATTCATTTTATTAATCAAAGGAGTGGTAATGTTCTGGGAAGACAGCAGCCAGAAGGAGAGAGGGTGCTACTCCTGCCATTGCTTCTTCTCTGTGTTTTTGCAGGATAGCTCCATGTTGGTGTTACAGCTGTCATCCAGCAATGCTGAATGCCATGTCAGTTGTAAAGGCGGTATGGTTTTATTTTTCTGTACTTTTTTATTGTTGACTAAAATAAGAAAAGGGCTGGTTTAAACATCAAGTGTTGTTGAAGGGTTTGTTGCAGCGGTTCTGAAGAAGGATCACTGGACCAAAAACATTAACTCTGCTTTCTCTCCACAGATGCTGCCAGACCTGCTTAGTCTCTGTAGTAATTTCTGATTTTGTTTCTAATTTCCAGTATCTGTAGTTCTTTGGTACTTTTGCTTATTGTTGAAGGATTGTTGCACTTATTAAAACTGATTAGCTAACAGTCATTTACAGTTGTTAGTTCAGTTGATGGTGAAAGCCCCATTGCAGATAAACTGGAACAGAGGGCTATGTACGAAAAGAGTTTTGACTGGCAACAAGTAGCTGACTGGTCTGTGATACGGTGACCAGTTATTGATGCCAGAGGCCTCCTGCCTGCCTCCAACTATATGATTAGTTCCCAGATAGCTGTTTATTTCATCTCATTGATTGCTATAAGATGTGACTTTTAATTAATCAGTCTAAGATCTCTATCGGCATAAACCAGTCACTCCATGCCTCCTGCAACCAAATAGAACAAGATGGAGAAGGAAGCAATGTTCTAATCAGCTAAAAGATCATCTCAGCAAACCACGTGGAGGAGGACCACTGAACTGTCTTTCCAGTTTTTTCCTTTCTCATACCACCTATTTTTTGGTCTGTATGTCTATGCAGAGGGGAAGATTTACAAGTAGGTTAGACTTTGAACTTGTAGAGTTATATGTTGATAGTTCATAATTGTTTATCTGAAGTTGGAATCTATTCATTTGCAATAAATAGTAATTCTTGTTCAGTATTGTCTGTGCTTTCTATCAACATCAGACTGGGAAATTCTGCATGCTTCTTAAAATCTTTTGTGGTGATTGTGGGAATACCGCAGCTTATTTCCAGTGCACAATCCCAGTGAATCCTAACAATACTATAAGATGCTGTATCTGGTGGTTGCATTTTCAGGTGGAGTAGCAATGGGAGATTGCAATCTGCAGTGAAAATTTTCAGAAGGACCATTCCAGCCAACTGTCTAATGCTGCCATTCTTCCTGGAGGCTCTGTAGGCTCACAAAGCAATTTGCCAATAGTTCATGGCAAGAGAGCTCATTTTAAACAGAATACAGACAAAAACCTATCCATTCTTTCAGATACAAGGACATGATTTAAGTCTCAGTTCTGCAACAGACATTTTTTGAACTTTTTTGTGTTGGACAAATCACAATATGAGCACTTGGCCAGATGCAAGCTAATTTTTTACCTCAATGGGAGAAAGGTTATTACTGCTGTGTGCCATTTTCAATCAATATTGTTCATTACCTTGAGGTTTGTATGTATAACTTTAAGACATCATTATTCACCAGTTACAGCAGAGATTGAAGTTGACTCATTAGCTAAATAAGCCAGCCTTTATTAACGAAACACCATTTAGAAGAAATCAAGCTGCAACTATTCTGAAAATACTTGTTGATTCCTCAAAGTTACATCTATTGGGAAGGGGTGGTGGGATTTGTTCCTTCCTGCTGTTGCATGCATATTCAGCTGGAAGCCTAAAATAATGGATTTGATTTGAAAGTCGCAGTGTTGCTGCCATGTCAGCTTTGCACACAGGCTGACATCATGATCCATCTGTTGTGCATATTTCCAGTGGACTCTCACTTCATTGTAAAAATGTAGAATTACCACAGCAGAGAAAGGAGAAGTACCGAATCAAATCCTAACTTTAACCATTCAAATGAAAATAAATTCCTGGTTCCCTGACAAGCTGTTACAATTATATTTGATATGGAAAGGAACAACTAAGTTAGTCTAAACATTTCTAAAGTTTCATACTTTATGGTCCTCATTGTAAGAATATATACCCTAATATTATGGTGTCAATATATAAGATGTAGCCACATAGCCACATTACATAAACTCTTCGCTGATGATGAAGAACTGGGCTTCTAAATTAGGTGGTGTCTGGTCCAGGCTCTAATGTAGACATAGGTGGAAGTTCTGGAATATTGAAATGCAATGCTTTGGGTCCCGAATTTTACAAAACGGCTTTTAAGTTTGAAGTTTACTTTAACTTTAATTGTAAGGTCTAAGCCAATCAAATGTCTACTACTCCTGATAAGTTATAAGACCAACCAGGTGCAAGTATGGTTTTAGAAAATTCAGAATTCATTTAATTTAGCATGGCCATAACAGAAGAAGGATGCTCATTAAAGGCTGGGGTTTTCGGTCAATTCAATTCAGGACACTGACTCTTGATTTTTAGTTTACGGAACTCTTGTGTTTCTTGTTCTGTTAATTGCAGTTTGTCTTCAGGTTCCGTCTTCCTACAATGCACAGGACTGCTCAGAATTATAGCTTATTAACCTCTGTTAGCCATTATCCACTGTGTGTGATCAAAGGCGTCCTGAATTCTAGTTTACTTACCAATGCGTGAATTGCACATGATTAACTGGATGGTATATGCTACTATATGATTCATTTCTTTGAGGGTAATGGTCCTCCCAACAATATCACTTCCTACATAAAAACCGAAAGAACTGCAGATGATATAACTCAGAAACAACAACAGAAATTGCTGAAAAACCTCAGCAGGTCTGGCAGCATTATGGAGAGAAATCAGAGTTAACATTTCAGATCAAGTGACCCTCCCAGAGGCATCACCAGAATAATTGACTGTCTGCTTAAAGAATATGTATTGTTACTTCCTGATGATAAATATTATCCAAAATGTCCAGTTGATACTTTTAAATGTTCTGGAGAGCTTAAAAGCCCAATAATATGCTTTAGTTAAATTAACCATTTGTTCACTAAAGCAATTTAGTACTGAAGTCCAAAGCTGTTTTTGCTTCAAAGGACATAACATTTGTCTTGTGTAAACCAAAGCTTAGCAGGGATATCTTCGAACACTTGTTTACTTTAACCAGAGAGCACATGGCCATTCTCAGTTAACACTCAGAAATGTCTGCAGCCAAAAGCCAAGGTGTGACAGCATTATATTTTACTGACCACATTGAAAAAACATAATTTAATTTCTCACTTGCCGAATCAGGTCAAAAAATCTAGACCAAAACTGATTATTACAGAATGTCTTCAATCTTACAGATGTTGAAGCAATAACCTTCAAAAACAATAAATAAAACCAAGATTGAACCTCATTCTTCTCATTGACTTGACACGCTGCCTTGAGATCCAGTTACAAAGAGGTGAAGCTCAGTCATCAAGCTGCTTGTCTGCTGCTGTAAAACACATATAAAAAGCAGTGAACATCACAGACTAACATGTGTTCTACATCATTTCAGTTATGTTGTTCTTCCTCCCCCCATTTGCTTCCAGCTTTAATTTTGAGTTTTATAGAAGGAGACGTGAAAAATGCAACTACTGAAAAAACAGGTGATGCAGAACAGAAGGAGGTCATTGGGCTCATGGTGTTCATGCTAACTCTTCAACAGAGCTATCCGATTAATCACTCTCCTCTGCTCTTTCCCCATCACTGTATTTGTCTTAAACCTTCAAGTATTCATAGCACATTGAAAGTGGAATTGCAGGTAGACAGGATAATGAAGAAGGCATCTGTAATGCTTGCCTTTGTTGGTCAGTGCATTGAGTATAGGAGTTGGGAGGTCATGTTGCAGCTGTACATGCATTGGTTAGACCACCTCTGAAATACTGCATTCAATTCTGGTCTCCCTGTTTTAGGAAGGATGTTGTAAAACTTGAAAGGGTTCAGAAAAGATTTATAAGTGTGTTGTCAGTGTTGAAGGGTTTGAGCTATAGGCAGAGGCTGAATAGACTGGGCAAGAGGGAAGGGTAATGGCATGAAAACAGGTGAGGGGTGGAGAGGGAAACAACATGGAGACAGTCGATGGTATATCAGAGAGGTGCAATGGATGCCAGGGATGAGGGGGGAAGGTGTGCCACTCTAACTTCCCTGGAGCATTGGAGACTGAGGGGCGACCTTATAGAGGATTAGAAAATCATGAGGAGCGTGGATAGGGTAAATGGGCAAGTTCTTTTCCCCAGGGCGAGGAGTTCAATCTAGAGGGCATAGGCTTCCGGTGAGAGGGGAAAAACCTTAAAGGGGACCTAAGGGGCAACTCTTCCTTGCAGGGGGTGGTGCATGTATGGAATGAACTACCAGAGGAAGTGGTAAAGGTTGGTACAATTACAAAATATAAAAGGCATCAGGATGGGTATATGAATAGGAAGGGTTAGAAGGATATGGACCAAAATGCAGGCAAGATTAGATTAATTTTGAATATCTAGTTAGTATGGACAAGTGGGACTGAAGGGTCTGTTTCTGTGCTGTACAGCTCTATGACTTTATGCCCCTATTTGCCCAACTCTATGTTGAATATTATAATTGTATCCTTTTAGCCTGTGCATTTCATCTGGATAAAAAGAGTAAATGCTAGAAACACAGAGTACGACTGGTAGCAGTTGAAAATAAATATTAATGCTTTGTCTCTTCATCAGAACTAATCGCTTCTCTTTTGAGATGCTGGTGGATGTGCAGTTTTGTTAACAGCATTTCATTTTTTTTCTTTTATCTTTCAAGGTTTCTTACAAGCTGTTATTCTGTTTGCACATCCATGCAATGTCCAGAGAGCTTATATAGTGCTCAAGATAAAAGTACAAAAACCTGTCAAATACAGACAAGGCTAATTAGGTATATCCTCAATGGATACAAGATTTCTCTTTCCCCTTTATTGATCAAGAGAGCTTAGGCCAAAGGCTGAGTTCATATTAGGTCAAATATGCAGATAATTATAATTTTCAAGTATACAATAATTAACATGAAGATTAGAGAACTATGTCATTGTTTCTCTACTGTCTGTGTTTCTCTGAATTCAGATCACAGCAGCTCAGATTTTGCAAAAAGAATGTGTGAGAACAATACATAATGTTACTAATGCAAAACCAACCAGCGCAGTGACCCATATTGAGGAAGAGATACACTTGTGAATTCTGAGTCACACAAGTTGTTGGCCTATTTGCACTCCTCCATCTGTTTCCTGAAAGCATTTAACCTCCATTTTATTTTCATGAAGTTCCTGCATTTAAACATTGATTTGCCACAGTAATTTAAGTTTAGTAATTATTCGCAGACACTGGCAAAGGATTTGTAGTGAAATCAATCTACTTTTTCAACAGCACTTCTTTAAATCCCCACCCCATCTCATTCCATGCTTCCAATGCCATTCTGCTCATGTCATCTGTATTGATTCCTTTTATCCTTCTTACATCATTTCCAATCTAGTGCCAATCCCACCCTTTCTTCCCATGTCAGCTCCGTCCTCCACTTCATTCTGTATTTGTCATCCCATCCCTATTCCCGATACAATGTAGTAGAGTTGCTATCACACCTCCCAAGTGGCACACCTTCCTCCCTCATCCCTCTCTGATATACCATCGACTGTCTCCATGTTGTTTCCCTCTCCACCCCTCACCTGTTTTCATGCCATTACTCTTCCCTCTTACCCAAGACTGTGGAAAGGGGATATATCAGGGCACAATAACCAGAGCCCAGGGTTCTAGGAGTCCTGCTGTGCTTGGATCAGGGTTGGACTGCTGTGCTCAGGGGTGGGGCCAGGGACCTGTGCCAAGAGAAGAGTTAGGCCCATGATTTCAGTACCTGTCACGGTTCCTATCTTCACACTGCCCTGTTCCATGTTGTTTGTTTTGTTCCACTGCTTCTCCAACTCTCCAATGCCACCAACTTCATCCTTCCCCGTGCTGCTGCTGTATCCCCAGTTTCATAACAAATCGGCTCCCTTGTGTCCCAAACAATCAGACCTCCCTGAACTCTTCAATGCCATCATTTAATTGCCATCTTGTTCCATTTCTTCCATCACTGTGTCAGTTTAAATTGTTGGATGAAAAGATCTCACTATTTTTGTATATTTTATCATCATTTAAGGAGTTATTTTTATTCACCTTTGGGATGTGGGTGTCGCTGGCCGGGCCAACATTTGCTGCCAATCCCCAGATGCCCCTGAGGAGGTGGTGTTGAGCTGTCTTCTTGAACCACTGCAGTGCAAGGGTTGTAGGTTGACCCACAGTGTGCCTTCAGAGTGGAAATTCCAGGATTTTGGTCCAGCAATACTGATGGAACAGTGATGTATTTCCAAGCAGGTATGGTGAATGGCTTGGAGGGAACATGCAGGGGGTGATGTTTCCATGTGTCTTCTGCAATTCTCCACATTGTTGGATCAATGCCAGTTTTGTGGCAGTGCTGGAACTGCTTGGTTAGGAATTGCACAGTTTGTCCTATTTTTCCAGGAATTCACAAATGCCCCATTACACTTGCCCATCAATAAATCAAAATTCTACTGACTTTATGCTCTTAAGCACACACTGTTGGGTGTACAGTTATCTGCAAAATCTTACCTAACATTTCAGGAGAAAGGATAAAGTAGTATATTTTTATTCAAGGAAAAAGAAGTCGACATATCAGATTATGGGAGATCTTATCCCACTAGGAGATCGTTGTTTTTTTAGATAAGATTACTGCTTTGACCCGCATCTACTTCAAATGTTGCAGTGGAGTTAGTCTGTGGAACTAAAGACAAATGCATTTGATCCCAGTAGAGGAAAATTTAAAATCATGCATGTATTTTGTGATATTAAATCCTGGTAAACATGGAAGCCATTAATTAAAACCCTCTTAAAGTGTAAGGCATCATGATATTTGTTCTACTGATGCTAATTTTTCACTTTCTGGAAATAGATGGTGGGTATGAGACAAACATGATGATACTAATGAAAAATGCAATAGTGAACTGTACGTACAGAGAAAGGAGTATCAATGGAGAATTTTGTACAAAGCAATAATTCATTCTGTGGTTATATTTAATATACTGAGTAGAATTTATGAGAATTGTCAATGACTATAACATAGAAACAAGCTCCTAAAGTATGTATGGCATTTTTGATTCCTATTTGATATTTTTGCTATGTGAGGCATTATCATCCAGAAGTATGATGAGTGGGGAAGGAACAAAAGATGTATTTATGCAAGAGAGTGGTTGCAGGGAGGAAAGGAGTGAAAGGTCATGTGGCCTCTCAAGGAGCTGAGCAGTGAAAGGTCATGTGCAGGTGAACTGAGCCTGCTGTCTGAGACTGTTGTGAGGACATGAGAAACAGGTGAATGTCCTTTCAGTATGAAAGGGAGAACTGCCTGCAATTTGTTGTGTGTAGAGAAGAAAGAATTTGATAGTGAGAGTGGGGTTACAAGAAGCTGTTATGGAAAGATGTGAGGAAGAAAACCAGAAACAGTAAGAAAATGTCTGCCCAGGTCTTTTGGAAGATTTTGCAAATGTAAGATGTTAGGCTACAGCTGGAGTCCTATGTAGAGCGGAGGTTGGGGCTGGGCAGTAGGTTTGTGATACAGATGGATGCCAACAGCATGGGTTACATTCCCCCACTGGTTGAGGTTGCCATGAGGAATTCTCCTTCTCAACATTTCCCCTCAGCTGAGGTACAGTGACCCCCCCAGGTTAAACTGCTACCAGTTGCCTCTTCCTCTCACTATTGAGAGGGCACCCATAAGGTCTGGTAAGACTGTGGAGGCTTTATCTTTATGTAGAGTTCTGTTCATCACATTATAAGAAGAATATAATTGTCCTTGAGAGGCCACAGAGGAGATTCACCGTGATGTTGCCTGGGCTGGAGCATCTCAGCTATGAAGTGAGACTAGGTAGACCTGGGTTGCTTTCTTTAAAGCAGAGGAGACTGAGCGGGAGCCTGCCTGAGATCTACAAAATTATGAGAGCATAAATAGAGGTGCTGGAAGAAAAGTTTTCCCTTATGTAAGTGAGGAGAACTCGGAGCAGAAGGAGCAATTCAGCCCCTTTTGGTACGATCATAGCTGATTTAAACTCAGCCTCAACACCACTTTCTGACTACTCTCCATAACCCTTCAACCAATTACTAATTTAAAAATCTGCCTATTTCTTCCTTAAGTATACTCAATGTTTTAAGGTGCAGGAGGCTTAAAAGAGACTTAAGGAAAAATATTTTCACTGACAGGGTGGTGTGTAGTTAAAACCTACTTGTAACATCACAGAAATCACAAGGCCTTTCACAGGAGCAGCACCAAACAGAACTTGGGAATGATGGTTGACCCAAAACTTGGTCAAAGAAGGCAGTTTCTCAGCGATCAGGTTCAAGACATGGCTGTCTGTAGCAACTCATTTGAAGTCTTAGCTAAGCAAAAACCAAACAGTACGAGGCAGAGTTGGAGAGATTTGAACACAGGAATGAGAATTTAAAAATTGAGATATTGGCAAAACTCAAAATAATGGAGGTAGGAGGTTAAATCCAACAGCTTTGAAAGGCTGGAGAAAAGGCATGGGTGAGAGGTTTTAGCAGATTTAGGACTATAGAGTCCTATAGCACTGAGACAGATCATTTGGCCTAAACTACTCCATGTCGACCAAAATGTCCGTCCACACTAACCCCATTTCCCTGTACTTGGTCCACATTCTTCTAAACCTTTCCTATCCAGTAGATGAGCTGAAATGGGAGACGGTGGAAGTAAGTGGTCTTGGTAATGGAGAGGAAATGAGTTTGGATGCTGAGTTCATTATTGAAATATTTGGCTAGGGTTTGCAGTAACATGAGATACTTTTAATATGAAGGTTTCATATTCTGTGGATTTGACATTGAAGGATTATAAATATCTGGATTTATTAAATCAGTCAATGAAAAGGCATTTCTCAATCATCACAAGCATTGCATTAACTAGTTGTTCAGTGGAGGCCACCTGTCTGCATTAATGACTGTCCACTTCTAGTTTCTGCTTTGTGGATTGTTTGGATTAGCTAGGGAGAAGCTTGCTGAAAAAGAAGCTTCCCAGTTTAGCACTATTAATCCAGTAATCCAGTTAATGTTCTGGATACCCAGTTTTGAATCCTGCCATGGCAGAAGGTGGAATTTGAATTGAATAAAATTCTGGAATTAAGAAATGATTTGGTTGCAAGCATAAGAGGTACAGTTAGTAAGTTTGCAGATGACACCAAAATTGGAGGTGTAGTGGACAGCGAAGAGGGTTACCTCAGATTACAACAGGATCTTGACCAGATGGGCCAATGGGCTGAGAAGTGGCAGATGGAGTTTAATTCAGATAAATGCAAGGTGCTGCATTTTGGGAAAGCAAATCTTAGCAGGACTTATACACTTAATGGTAAGGTCCTGGGGAGTGTTGCTGAACAAAGAGACCTTGGAGTGCAGGTTCATAGCTCCTTGAAAGTGGAGTTGCAGATAGATAGGATAGTGAAAAAGGTGTTTGGTATGCTTTCCTTTATTGGTCAGAGTATTGAGTACAGAAGTTTGGAGGTCATGTTGCGGCTGAACAGGACAATGGTTATGCCACTGTTGGAATATTGCATGCAATTCTGGTCTCCTTCCTATCGGAAAGATGTTGTGAAGCTTGAAAACGTTCAGAAAAGGGTTACAAGGATGTTGCCAGGGTTGGAGGATCTGAGCTGCAGGGAGAGGCTGAACAGGCTGGGGCTGTTTTCTCTGGAGCGTCGGAGGCTGAGGGGTGACCTTATAGAGGTTTACAAAATTATGAGGGTCATGCATAGGATAAATAGACAAAGTCTTTTCCCTGGGATCTGGGAGTCCAGAACTAGAGGGCATAGGTTGAGGGTGAGAGGGGAAAGATATAAAAGAGACCTAAGGGGCAACTTTTTAATGCAGAGGGTGGTATGTATATGGAATGAGCTGCCAGAGGATGTGGTGGAGGCTGGTACAATTGCAACATTTAAGAGGCATTTGGATGGGTATATGAATAGGAAGGTTTTGGAGGGATATGGGCCGGGTGCTGGCAGGTGGGACTAGATTGGGTTGGGATATCTGGTCGGCATGGACGGGTTGGACCGAAGGGTCTGTTTCCATGCTGTACATCTCTATGACTCTAATCTGATGATGACCGAGCAACAGTTGATGATTGTTGGGAAAAAAGACCATCTGCTTCACTAATGCCCCTGAGGGAAGGAAATCTGCCATCCTTCCCTGATCTGATCTATATGTGACTCCAGACCCACCGCAATGTGATTGATCCTTGACTGCCCTCTTGGCTACTAAGGATGGGCAATAAATGCTGGCCTAGCCACTGATGTCCACATCCTGTGAGTGAACAAAAAAGTACTGGTCCAGCTGTTTTTGCATGAGAGGTCTCTGCAAAAGTTCATTGATATTTCTGGAATATTTGCATTTTAATGGTTCCCTGGGGCCAACTGTAGGTACTCAGTGACATCTATCTTTGTCGCCAGATTGTCAGACCAACAGCAATCTGAGCATCTCAGACCTTACCTCTTTCACCATCAAGACCTATGATTATTGACCAAAAATGTTTTCTGTTAAAGCTCTGCAGAAAAAAAATATTTTCTCCTCTTTAACCTAGATTTTATATATGATATATATACATGTGTATATATAATATATACGTGTGTGTGTGTGTGTATGTGGTTTGGGCATTTAGATGGATAAATATGTCTATTTTCACATTACAAACTGAGTGTGTTAACTTTGTATCTTGTGGAAAAGGTTTTGCTTTCAGATAAATCAATAATCTGGAATTTTGCTTAAAAAAAGGATACATTTGGTCTAAGCTTTGCATGTTGCACTAGTCAGGACAATTCACAAGAAGCACCAAAAGGAAGACAACCTTTATACTAATGAGAGGACGGTGCAGATTATTTGGCAAGTAGACCATCATTAGTAGAGGTAGAAACCGAAAGGTCTGAAAATCTCAACAGGTCTCACGGCATCTCTGGAGAGAAATCCAAAATCATGTTTCAGGTCCAGTGATTCTTCTTCAGCTAATGTAGCACCCCTGTTTAAGAAGAAAGGGAGGCAGAAGACAGGAAAATATAGGCTAGTTAGGCTGACCTCAGTGGTTGATAAGATTTTCAAGTTGATTAGAAAGGATGATATTGCGAAGTACTTGAAAGCGACGGTAAAATGGGGCTGAATCAACACAGCTTCATCAGGGGGAGGTCATCTCTGACAAATCTGTAACAATTCTTCGAGGAGGTAACAAACAAGTTAGACAAAGGCCATCTGTTTGTATTTCCAGATGACCTTTGACAAGATGCTGACAGGAGGCTGTGAAATAGGATAGAAGACTATGGTGTTAGGGGCAAGGTACTGGCATGGATAGATGGTTGGCTGACTGGCACAAGGCAGAGAGTAGGAATAAAAGGGTCTTTTTCAAGATGGCAGCCAGTGACTAGTGGAGTTCCGCAGGGGTCAGTGTTGGGACCACAATTACTCATATTATACATTAACGATTCGGATGAAGGAACTGAGACTATTGATGCTAAGTTTGCAGATGAAACAAAGACAGGTGGAGAGACGTATACTGTTGAGGAAGCAGGGAGGCTGCAAAAGGACTTGGACAGGCTACAGAGTGGACAAAGAAGTGGCTGATGTAATATAATGTGGCAGAGTGTGAGGTTATGCACTTTGGTATGAAGAACAAGGATGTAGGCTATTTTGTAAATGGAGAAAGTCTTTGGAAAATTGAAGCACAAAGGGTCTTAGGAATCAGAGTTCAATATCTCTTAAGGTTAATGTGCAGGTTTAATTGGAGGTTCAGAAGACAAATGCAATGTTGGCCTTCATTTCAAGAGGGCTAGAATACAGCAGCAGATATGTACTGCTCACGCTGTCTAAAGCTCTGATTAGACGTCATTTGGAATATTGTGAACAGTTTTGGATCGCATATCTAAGAAAGAAATTGCTGGCATTGGAGGGGTTCCAGAGGAGGTTTACAAGAATGATCCGAGAGACAAACGGCTTGTCATATGAGGAGCAGTTGAGGATTCTGGGTCCATAGTCAATGGAGTTTAGAAGGATGAAACTTATAAAACTGAGAGGTCGAGGTAGACTGGATGTGGAGAAGATGTTTCCAGAAGTAGGATAGACTAGAATTCAAGGGCATAGCCTCTGCATGAAGGGATGATACTTTAGAACTGAGATGAGAAGGAGTTTGTTCAGCTAGAGTGTGGTTAATCTGTGGAACTCATTGTGGAGGCCAAGTCATTGAGCATATTTAAGACAGTGATAGATAGGTCCATGATTAGTAAAGGGATGAAAGATTACGGGCAGAAGGCAGAAGAATAGGGTTGAGAGACCTATCAGCCATGATCAAATGATGGACCGGACTCAATGGGGTGAATGGCCTAATTCTCTGCCTATATCTTATGATCTTATGGTCTTAGACAATTGAAAAAATTTTATATGGCGATGGAAGATTGAATGATTCACAAAAAGTAACTTGAGTTCAGTGATGAGAATTGATTGACAAGTTGAAGATAAAATTAAAAGGAAGAGTTTCACAGCATTTGACATTGGAAAGGGGACAGGGCATTCCAGATCATGATTTCATTGAATTAACAAGAAGTCTACTGCAGATTAAGTTGTTTGACCAAGAAACTGAACTTAAAAAGAGTAAACTTGAACAAAACTGAGAATTAGAAATGAGAAGAGTTGTACCTCAAAGGGAGGAAAAGAAAAACATTGTGTGTTTCAGAGAGAGAAAACAGAAGAGGATGAGAGAAAAGGAAAGGGAATGAGAGAGGGAATCTCAGCTCAGCAAGATGGAACTAAATAAAAAGTGATCTCTGACCCTGGGAGACATTCTGATGAAGAAAGATTGAAATCCAATTCAAGACTGAGTAAGAAGATATTTAAATTTGTGCAAGTCCTTCCAAACTTTGATAAATGGGACAAGGAAGCATTTTTCATTTCTTTTGAAAACATAGATAGATGAGATGGCCAAAAGAAATTTGGACGTTGTTTGTGCAAAATTGGCAGCAGGCAGAACTCCTGCTGATGACAACTTGTTTTCTGAGAGGATCCTCTAAATTATGACATATGAGGGAACACACTATGACAACAGTCACACATGTAGCTGCAATGGCTCTCAGTATGAGATGGCCCCCAATTTAAAACTCTTTGTCTGTCACACCCACAAACCCATGAAGGATAAAAGATGGGCGGGTAAAAAGAAGGAATGTAGTCAGGGACAAGTACGGACAACTGGAAATGCCCTGGTAACTCCTCCACAGGCCAGATATAAAGTGCTGAGGGTGGAAGTAATGTCTGAAGGCTTATGTAATTGCATTTTCACAAATTGGAATACCATCATTCAGATTGTTGGAAGTTGCAGGTTAAACCCATGGTATTTTTTTTTGGGGGGGGGTCTCTAAACTACCTGCAAAGAAAGGAGCCATAAATGTAAGGAAATAACATTGTATCCTTAACTGCAACAGTGAGGCCAAGTACGAACATTGGTGTGGGTGTGAGGGTGAGGGAGATAAACAAAATACCCAAGAGATATTGGGGATTCTTGTCAAAAGGAAGACAAAACTCCTTTTTTTTCCAAACAAGGCAGGCAAACTTATTGTTTTGTTGAGGTTTACAGGAGTCACTTAACCTCTTTTGCTGGAGAAAGGTTTAACTTTCTGCCAAAGAGTTACATGAGTGTCAAGGTTTCAGTGAATGATGTTAGCAGTGAGTTGGTATCCATTCCACTGTACTGATTAAAGTATGGGCTGACATCATGGACAGTCAATATAGAGGTTGTCCATATTTGCATCCAGATAGAGTTGACCTATTCTTGGAGAATGAGTTAGCTGGAAAATTTGGTATTAGTTACAGAAAGGTCAAGAGGAATAGCAGCTATAAGCAAAGCTTCTAGGATTCTTTCCTTCATGTGTCATAACTCGAGCAGTGGCTCAAAATGGTCCATCATCAGAAGTCAAATTGACCCCATTGATTTATTATTGGTTATCTGAAACTTTCTTGGATTTGAATAATACAAAATAAATGTCCAATAAGTGTTCTCTGATTGAAGTTCTCAGCAAGCCAATCCAGGAGTTAAGCAAAGTAGAATAATCAAATCAATAGAAGCTGAAGGAAAACATGTTGCTGCTATGCTACTAGAAATGCTACTATATGAACAGGATTTTAATGAGGAAGTGAAGATCTCCTCACAGACCCGTGGCTGAAAAGTGGGTATTTGTTCACCAGATAGTGTTATTGCCCAAAACTCATCAAGGAATATTAAGGATTGCCCTTAGAATTCCAATAATGGGACATGAAGGGATTCTAAAGAACCAAGTATAAGGAAGTCAACATAATTCCTGATCAAGTCTTCATCGGAATATGGTGCAATTTTATAAAATGTACCGTACCTGCCAGTTAGCAGGTTAATCACAACAGGTTATTGAACCAGCACCTCTCATTCCCACACCAGCTTTTGAAGACCTGTTAAGAATGGTGTTAGTAGACCGTCTGACACCTTTACCTAAAACCAGCCTGGGACACCAATATGTCCTTAACATCATGGATATGGTTACTCAGTTCCCAGAGACCATCCTTTTAAGAATAATTATTGTTCAGGTAGTGGTAGAGAAGTTCACTCAGTCCTTGACTCAATGTGGATTATCATTGGGAATATTATGGTTAAACTTTTTCAGGAAGGTGTGAATAGTCTGGGTGTAACACAGTTAAAGTCTTCAGATTTCTACTCACACACACACCAGGAGCTTTAGATCTGTACTGACAAACCTTCATAGATGATGATCACGGCAAATTGTCAAAAATATCCTCATAATTGGTACAATGGATTGGAATTTATTTTGTTTGCAATCCAAGGTTCACTCAATCCAAAGATGTGCGGGTCAGGTGAATTGGCCATGCTAAATTGCCCATTGCGTTAGGTGCTTTGGCAGGGGAAACATAGGGTAGGGGAATTGGTCTGGGTGGGTTACTCTTCAGAGGGTCGGTGTGGACTTGTTAGGCTGAAGGGTCTCTTTTCATACTGCAGGGAATCTAACCTAATGTAAAAAGTAGATCTACTAAGGTTTTCAGTCCTTCTGATGTAGTTCATGGACATGCTTCAGTTTATAGGTCCACTGAAGCCAAGAGAAGATCTGAAAATTTAACCAGGGTGAAGTGTCAGTATTACAGGTGAACCACTGAACGCACAACCCAGTGTTCCATGTTAGGTAACTAAGAGGATTGCTAAAATTGATTATTTGAGCAACAGCCCAGGTCACCTGAAAAAATTATCAAATCTGTCATGATTCAATATGTTCATACAGTACAACCGCTGGGAAGAGTGTAAGCAAACAGAGGTATGTCAAATAGAAAGCACAATGGAAGATGAAAGAGCAAGTGAGTAAGGCAGAAGGAGGCTTATACAATTTTCAAATTGAATCTCCTGCTATCAAGAGAGCTAACAATCAACTACTGGCAAGAAAAACACCATTTTTTTTATTTAGAGCCAGAACAATGAGGAGATCTAATACGGCTGCTCATAAAGTTTAAAAAGAGTCTGGATGTGCAAACCAGGGTGTCCGACCTTATCCAAATATGATGTCGATGTAGGAGAATCCTCTCCCATGAAATTTCATCCTATCCCTTATGTCCAGAGAAACATGGCCAGATAAAACCAGAGATCCAATATCTGTAGGAAGTTCATCAGCTGAAGTTAGTCAAAGTAGCTGGAGTTTCTCACTTCTCCATCAGAGAACAGAAGCTCTATTTAGACAATTATAATCAGATGATAAACCACGCCAGAAGTGAGTTTGCAAAGACACAGGTCACCTAACTAGGGAATTCAGTAGGGCAAGACATGTATGCTGAGAACAGGGAAAATATCAGTTTTGGTGGAGTTTCCTGCTCCTGAATCTAAATGAGGAATTATGAAGTTTTTGGGGATACGTGATTTGTCTCAAATTTGTAGCAAACTACAGCACTACAGCTGCTCCACTAACAGTTTTACAGCAAAAACAAGCCAAGGTAGCATAGACCGGTGAGTGGTAAGCTCCCTTTGAGATGCAGAAAGCGATTTTGATCAATGAACCAGGGTTGGCTTTCCTTGATTTCATAAACCCTTCACAGTAACAATTTATGCTAGTGACATGGGGGTATGTGTGGATCTGCTCGGAGAAGGTGAGCCGACATAGAAAAGTTAGTTGTATATTTTATCAAAAAGTTAAATTGACATCAAAGGAGATTTGATGGAAAGCCAACATATTGGGATTACTGATGGTTCTTAAACATTTTGTGGTATCTGTTCATGTAGCTACATGGAAACACTGGTAATCTCTGATTATATATGATATCCCAGTCTCATGTTCCTAACCAGGCCCTGAGTTCATCTGCTTTCCCCGTTAGGCCCCTTACATTGAAATAAATGCAGTTTAATTTATTAGTCCTAGCTTGTCCCTGCCTGCCCTGACTGTTTGTTTGATTCACTTCTGTTCTCAGCTGTACCAGTCTCAGATTGATCTCTTTCCTCACTATCTCCCTGGGTCCCACCCCCCACCCCCCCACCCCCCCACCTTACTAGTTTAAATCCTCCCAAGCAGTTCGAGCAAATTTCCCTGCCAGTATATTAGTCCCCTTCTAATTTAGGTGCAATCCGTCCTTCTTGTACAGGTCACTTCTACCCCAAAAGAGATTCCAATGATCCAAAAATGTGAATCATTCTCCCATACACCAGCTGCTCAGCCATGCATTCATCTGCTCTATCCTCCTATTCCTGCCCTCACTAGCTCATAGCACTGGTAGAAATCCAAATATTACTACGCTTGAGGACCTCCTTTTTAAATTTCTGCCTAACTCTCTGTAATCTCCCTTCAGAGTCTCAATCTTTTCCCTTCCAATTTCATTGCTTCCAATGTGGACAATGACTTCCTGCTGGCCCCTCTCCCTTGTGAGAACATTCTGCACCCTCTCTGAGACGCCCTTGATCCTGGCACCAGAAAAACAACACACCATTCTGCTTTTTCTCTGCTGGCCACAGATAGGACAGTGAAGAAGGCGTTTGGTATGCTTTATTTTTTTGTCAGAGTATTGAGTACAGGAGTTGGGTGGTCATGTTGCGGCTGTACAGGACATTGGTTAGGCCACTGTTGGAATATTGCGTGCAATTCTCGTCTCCTTCCTATCAGAAAGATGTTGTGAAACTTGAAAGGTTTCAGAAAAGATTCACAAGGATGATCCCCCGGTTGGAGGATCTGAGCTACAGGAAGAGGCTGAACAGGCTGGGGCTGTTTTCTCTGGAGCGTCGGAGGCTGAGGGGTGACCTTATAGAGGTTTACAAAATTATGAGGGGCATGGATAGGATAAATAGACAAAGTCTTTTCCCTGGGGTTGGGGAGTCCAGAACTAGAGGCCATAGGTTTAGGGTGAGAGGGGAAAAATATAAAAGAGACCCGATGGGCAACGTTTTCACGCAGAGGGTGGTATGTGTATGGAATGAGCTGCCAGAGGATGTGGTGGAGGCTGGTCCAATTGCAACATTTAAGAGGCATTTGGATGGGTATATGAATATGAAGGGTTTGGAGGGATATGGGCCGGGTACTGGCAGGTGGGACTAGATTGGGTTGGGATGTCTGGTCGTCATGGACAGGTTGGACTGAAGGTCTGTTTCCATGCTGTACATCTCTATGACTCTATGACTCTATATATCCTTAACCGTTCTGGTAACATTTTTAAAAAAATGTTGGTCTATCTCGGAGTTTGTTTTTCCTTGCATTATGAATAATATTTAATTGATGTGGCTGTAATAACAATGTAACTTGCCAAGCATGAGAAGGCAATAGCCTAATGGGATTATGACTGGAACGTAGATTCAGAGACTCAGGAAATGTTCTGGGAACCAAGGTTCAAATCCTACCATGGCAGATAGCAGAATTTGAATTCAATTAATATCTGGAATTAAGAGTTTGATAATGACCATGAATCCATGGTCGATTGTTGAGAAAAAGCCATATGATTCACTTGTGTCCTTTACGGATGGAAACTGCTATCCTTACGTGGTCTGGCCTTCATACGCCTCCAGACCCACAACACTGTGGTTGACTCTTAACTGCCCTCTGGACAAATTAGGCATGGGCAATAAATGCTGGGCCAGCCAGCAATGCCCTCATCCTGTGAATGAATAAGAACAATTTGAAATGAGTACTGAAACAGTATCAGGGATAACTGTCTTGGATCCAGTTCATGAGACATGAGTGCGTTAATGAGTCTTAGTTACTTTTATATTTTAATTCTGTCTACACTGTGTAATAAAATGCATATAAAAATGGTGCTTGATAGTTCCAAGCGTAGTGAGTTATGAAGCCGTTATATTGAATAATTTCTGTCAGCTTAATTTTGAGGAATTTTGGATACTTAGATTGCTTTACTTAAATAAGTTTATGAAATATCATTATGAAATATCATTATGAAATATCATTGGATCATTTTTTTTCTTGATCGTCCTTGATAGTCACAAGGCTTGTGATAATTGCTCGTTTACTGGAGACCCCCTGCTTCTGCATGTAACTAGCAAATTTCACTTTCTCCTTTGAACATTATTTCGAGAAGCTAGGGGAACTCTGCTAGAAGAAAGGAGCTTAGTTTGCTTATTTCTGAGTAGTAATAATTTGCTGTTGGTCCAGTGTGGTAGCTAGAGTCCAGAACCAATTCCTTTTTCTAAGTGAAGCTTCTGAAAATGTTTGTCATTATTTCTGGAATGACTGCATCTACAAATATCCCCAGAGTTAACTGCATGCGTTCAGTGAGATCTGTCTTTGTACACCAGAGCATCAAATCAACAGTTATTTGAATATCTCAAATCTTATTATCTTTGCCAAAAGTATTTTTTTAAACTGTCTCCAGAGAGAAATCCATTTCTTTCTTTTTTTTTGGTGTGTGCGAGCTTGTATGTAATTTAATTTCATTGAGACAGGAAACCTGATGGACCGTTAGAAGTCATTGCATTCCATCCTTTGTTTTCATTGGCCATTTTATCTGTTGCCTCTTTTGTTTTCATATCTCTTTGCAGACACTGTTGTTGTTTTATGTTGTGCAAGAGTCTCCGTGTTTCAGATTAAGGAATCATAATTTTAATTCCGGATTTTGTTTTAGATGTCAAATATACCACTTGTTTTAAGAATAAGATTGGTGTAAACATAACCAGACTATTTTGAGTTCAAGAAAGAAACTAGTTGAAATTATCTTCCATTCTGGATTGTAGTACAAAAAATAAGCAATTAGCCAATTGGTTAATCGAGTCAACACATTGTCCTAATAGTGCAACTGGTGAAGTACTGTGATTTCATTATCTGAAACTTCCTCCTATCATAGTTGTAACATTATGCACAATTTACTGATTGACTACACTGAATCTATTACACAGAGAGGGTGACTGAAGGTAAGGAGGGCACCATTACACCAGAACATCACATGTCTTAATGTCAAGTAACAGTCTAAAAAGTATTGGCCTGGCTGGTCTGAAATCTGTCCCAGAACTCACTAATTATATTAACCTTTTGGCAGTTTGCTGAAGTTGAACAATGAATATTGACAGAACACATAGCTGTTGTGGACAAGTCCCATCCTATCTAGTGTTGATATCCAAAGAAAGACATGATTCAGCTTTTGGCAAAGTATTTTGTCCGAGATTAGTGCACCATTAGTTGATATCAATCAATCTGATAGCTCAGGAGAATTTGATTACTGCTTACCATGTACTGCTCATTGTACTCTGAAATTCTAACTGTGAAAAGTTTTTAAAATGCTTTTTGCTGTTTATGTCGGGAGTTGTAAATAAAGTTTTTCAGCCCTCATGCTCTGCATGGATTAATCCTGAATCCCACTATGACTCCAGCCTGGCAATTACATGCTGAGGAACTCCCACCAAATCAATTTCATTTTTCACAGTTTCTGTGGTTATATTTAATGAGTGCAACTTCCATCGTCCCTTGTAAAGAGATGACTGGGGTGGGGGGTAGAGGGGGTTGGGGTGGGTTGCAAATTTCTTGCAATCCATGTTCCCACTCACAATGCAGCAAGATCCAATGTTTGGCTGACAGCCAGTAGAACATGTTACTATGCTATTGGAACCTATCAGGCTTCTGCAGGGATATCTGCCAGATCAGCTAGTCAGCAGATGATTCCTGAACAAACAATGTTGAGAGTATTTGCTCAAAGAAGCAATCTCAGAAACCTTCCATAAAGGGATTTTTGGGGCTTCCCGCTGAGGTCCAGGCCACATCAGTGGCGTTTAGTTCTCAAAGAACTCAAACCTTTTTCAAAAAAACACTACAAATCATCTTACAGTATCTTCAGAAAGTTTGTATGTATCTCCTTTTGTTGCCATTTTCAGGTATGCTGTCTTTCAGAATCGATCTAGTGAGATTCTGCACTATCAGAAGCCACTCGAGTTTCTAAGGTTATGCATCTGATTTATTCCATGCCCAGGGTGCACCTTGAGATAGTTGGAAGAAACTGCAAACTCATGTGGGCCTCACAAAAAAAACTTAACCAAGGCATTTCAGGTCACATCAGACAAGATCTCCTTAAAGTTAATGTCTTTTTGGCTGTGTGTCAAAATCACTATATGTGCTGACATTTACAAATCTGAATGAATGGTTGAATTGAGTCTGGTTGAATATATTATTTCATGTTACAAGGGATGACTGGATTAGGAGATGTGCATATCAAAACTTTAAAATAAGAAATCCATTAAACTAAAGTCATCACCTTCATTAAAGAGACTGCTGAAAATTTGGAGGCTCTAAAGGGAACTTGCTGCCAAGACTATGAGAGAAGCTAAATTTCTAAGCACTGCACCAGGAATAGTTGAGAATGAGCTTGCATTGATATGGTATTTCTTCTGGCATCCCAAAGCTTTCTGCAGTCAATTGAATACTCAGCAACCTTTTTTTGCACAACAAGATCCCATTTACAGTAATGGGCTAATGACCAGATAATCTGTTTCTTTTTAGTGATATCGACTAAGGAATGAGTATTGGTCAACTCGCCAGGGAAAAGTAATTTATTCTTCTTCTTAGATTCTCAAGAGTTTGGGCCGACAAAGTAGCCCTGTACTCCATTACAGCAATAATGTTGTCCAACTGTAATCTACTCGTAATTGGTTACCTAATGCTTTGAAAGGGTGTTTGACAGGATTATTGCAGTTGGAATGTAATTTGTTTCCCCATTGTGCAATCATTACAGCCAATGAAATCTTGTACTAACTAGAAAGACTGCATTTGTGCAGCCAGGCATTTGCTACAGGGTGCTGCAACAACACAATCAATGTACTTGTAAATGTCTCTTGTTCAGAACAAGTTTAATTTCTCCAGTATAGTGAAATACCAGAATCCATTTGAATTTGTTTGGTATTATTGAGAACAAATTAAATGCTGTACTGCTTGCAAACAAGTACTGAAATTGTTAAATTAGATGGTCCCTGACAGCCAGTGTGGAGGACGTAATGAGCAATTAATCCATGTCTATTGATTCAAATGCAGCACACGTGCCAATTTCATGCTGCTCATTTGAAAGATCTCTGCATCCAGAAACTGCTAACTATACTTTTCTTTAGCTGGACATCTGAGCATTGGCCAATTTGGAATGACAAGAACCATTTAAAGCGAGCCTACTTTCAAATGACTGGCTGCACTTCTTAAAGGGGAGTTGTATTGTGGTTAGAGCAAGTGTAAGGAGCTGATGTAGAAAAATATTTGATCAGGAAAAGGTGAGGATTAACACAACTGGAACAACAGGGAAGTAGGCAGGCTCCAATATTTTCCAGCACTGTGCCTAAGGTCTTGAAGTTAAAGGTGAAAACATGAAGAGGTATCCTGTATCCCACAGCATGGAGGGATAGATATGGATAGAGACTAGACTGTTGAAATACAATCACAGAAGACACTTTTAGCAGCTAACACTGGAGTTCAATGCTGGGAACTTAGTCTTGAAGACTTGTTGCAAAACAAGTGCTGCAAAACTGATGAAGAGCGATCAAAATCAGTAAATGTAGCTTTGAAATTCATTTTCTACCAAATACGTTAGTAGCCTCAGCCACTGCCACATTCAATACTTCCCTTTGACACCCCAATCCCACATAAAGTCAGGGAGTCATAGAGCACAGAAACAGACCCTTCGGTCCAACCAGTCCATGCCAAACATAATCCCAAACTAAACTAGTCCCACATGCCAATCCTGGCACATATCCCTGCAACCTTTCCCATTCATGTACTTTTCAAAATGTCTTTTAATCGTATCTACATCCACCACTTTCTCAGGAAGTTCATTCCACATGAGAACTACTCTCTGTGTAAAAATATTGCCCCCATGTCTTTTTTAAATCTTTCTCCTCTCACCTTAAAAATGTGCCCCCTTGCCTTGAAATCCTCCATCCTAGGGGAAAGACAACTACCATGAACTCTATCTATAACTCTCATTATTTTATTAACTGCTATCAGGTCACCTCTTAACCTCCTCCACTCCAGTGAGAAAAGTCGCACCCTATCCAGCCTTTCTTTGTAACTCAAACCTGCCATACCCGGCATTTACATCCTGGTAAATCTCTTTTGAGCCTTCTCCAGCTTAATAGTATCCTTCCTATAACTGGGTGACCAGAACTGGACACAGTATTCCACATCTCCCAACAATCACAATTAATCAGGAATCATAACTAACATTCATATTCTTCATCCTCCATTACAAACCACATACCACAGCTTGTGTACCCTGATAGCTACACAGCCACGCTGGCTGAAGTAAGGATAAAGTTTTAGGTGGGTCCATCTTCCTGACACCATTGGGCCAGGAAACTCTAGTACATTTATTAGGATGGCATGAATACAGATTAAAATCTCAGGCTGCCAGTATTATGCTCACAGTTGCAATCTTGTGAGCAACGAACAAGAAAGACGTGCCTTCCCAAGCCTGACTGTAATTATAGGCCTGCACCTGGCAGAAAGGGTTACTTCATGGAACTGGAACTTCCTGCACTGCTTAATTCTTTTTGCAGAGACTCCTTCATCAAGAAGCCATAATTCAGAATGGGTGTGGCCAGAGTATTGCTGTGTTGAGTAGGTTCACTCTCTACAGATGGGATGGGGTGGCGGAGGCAGGGGAAGGGAAGAGGCAGCCTGTGCTGGGCAAAAAAACCTGCTCAATGGAGTCAGGGAGATGTACACACACACACACACACACACACACACACACACACAAGGAGGGGTGCAATGTAAATGGTGGCATGAAATGTGGAACGGTTAGTGGTTCTGGGCAGGGTCTGGAACTAAAGGGCATGACCACATCGGTCAGGAGAAGTTTTCCCAGGAATGGATGCAGGCAGCGGGAAGTGAGGGGCAATTCCACTGACAGGTTCATGCAGGTAAAGGACAGATGAGATGTTAATCCAAGGGAAATTAAAGATCTCATCAGATGGAAGTGAAGGAGGTCATGGGGGGAGGATGAAGCAGTGTCAGACCCAGGCTGGCCTTAGAGAACTTGAGGGCTGGAGGGTCAATGGATAAAACTGAGAGATCTACAATGAAAGGGGATGGGTTTACCTTGACTGGGGAAGGCTGAAAGTTAATAGAGGGAAGTGGCGCCCGTTTATAAGATGACAGTTAAAAACAAGTTAGCTGGACTTACATTCTGCAAAACTCTCAGATGCCACAACCCCCTCTTACCTCCAGAGGTTGGTTAAGGCAGGTGACAGGGACAATCCCTAGGGGACCTGGCTACTGTGCACAGTCTGCAGCCAGATTCCACTATACTGCTTGCAGGCACTGGCCTCTGCAGTCACCTCAACTCAGGTGGGCTTGGTCAGAGGGGATGACATCTCTTTGGCTGTCTTTGAGACAGAGAATAGCCTTTCTTGGTTAGATGGGAGAAAGTGAGGACTGCAGATGCTGGAGACCAGAGTTGAAACGTGTGGTGTTGGAAAAACACAGCAGGCCAGGCAGCATCCGAGGAGCGGGAGAATCGACGTTTCGGGCATAAGCCCTTCTTCAGGAATGGGAATTCCTCATTCCTGAAGAAGGGCTTATGCCCGAAACGTCGATTCTCCTGCTCCTCGGATGCTGTCTAGCCTGTTGTGTTTTTCTTAGTTAGATGGCCTTGGGGAGAGCCTCCAGTTAGCAACACTCCCTTTAAGCTCCCTGGTTGCACAGGAGCACAGCCCTCCAGTGTTCCATCCATGCCAGATGGCATCTGCACACCAACTGCAGCATTGATGTCTGGTTCTGTGCAGTCCCTAAGCCAGTTAAGAGGGAACTTTGCTAGTAAGGTGTTGCTAAGACATTTTTATCCAGTTTCAGACTGGTCCACAGAAAGAAGGTTTGAAGGAAAACACCAACAAGTCTTTGCATGCTGAACAGCACTGAGGTTTAGTGTCAGAAAGAGTGTGCAGAAAGAGGGAAAAATAGAAACTGAGACAGAGATTGTGAGTGGAAGAGTATCTTTGAAATGAGTCACACAGTGTAGTACTGTACTTTTTAATTTGCCTAAGTCCAAGGTGCGTCATGTTCTATGGAGACCTTTTCATCACAAGACCTGGCAAGTTCACTTATTTACCCCGTGCCCCCATGGTGTCTCCAATGTCTGATTTTGACTTCATTCTACCACATCTTACCTTATGTTTCAAAATCTTTCATTTGTGTTATTTGTAAATAGTTTGGTATATTCTATTTTATCTTTATTTGCTTAATACATTTCTATTTTATTGTTAAAATCAAGCCTACAGCACTGAGTGCCTATGCTTCAATGAAAAACCACCACATTTAACCCAAAAGAAACAAATTATGATCTATTAAGCTGGCTTTCAGTCTGTGATCTGAATTTTCCAGTAATGACATCAGCTGAGATCGTAATACTATAAACCAGAACAGAGACTCCTACATCTATCAGAGATATGTTTGCTTGGTCACAGACATGTTCACAATTTCTACATTCTGCATTCAGTTTCATAACCTGCATAATGTTAGATCTACCTTTTAGCATATTATCTTTTTCCCTTCTTGTACGCACTGCTTTTTTCTCCCAGCTTCTCTTCAGTGGGTTGGGATACGGACTTATAGATTAGATTATTTACAGTGTGAAAACAGGCCCTTTGGCCCAACAAGTCCACACCGACAAGCAACCCATCCAGACCCATTCCCCTACACCTAACAGTACAGGCAATTTAGATGGACAATTCACCTAACCTGCACATTTTTGGACTGTGGGAGGAAACCGGAGTGTGGGGAGAATGTGCAAGCTCCACACAGACAGTTGCCTGAGGCAGGAATTGAACCCGGGTCTCTGGCACTGTGAGGCGGCAGTGCTTGCCAAAGTGCTGCCCAGACTTCTATTGGATTAGTCCATGCTTAAGGACCCTCCCACTCCTAATGCCTGCCATCAGGTGTATTGGATAAATTTACAGGCCATTACCAATCAGTTTGTCCATGTTATAAACATGACCAGCAAGTTCTGAACTGGTACTCGAACCCAGAGCTTGAAATGTTACCACTACAACACAAAGCCTCCTCCCTCTTTTACATATAAATGTGCATTTAGTGTTAAAACATTGAAAAAGATTGCTAAGACTTAGTGGCACAAACTTCCAAGAAATATAATACATATTTGAGGAAAAGGAACTAGCAAAAAATGTTAGGGACCAGATAATTGTTTAACAGTTACCCAGCCAGCTTATTCCCTTTTCTTGAGAGCTGATACATAAAATAATCTTTTTAGCAGAGCACTTCATACACCTCACATTAACAAGCATTCAAACAATATAGTTATCTTCTATATCAATTTACAAAATAGCAGTGCATGCTCAGAAGTTGCTGAAGAACTGAGTGCCAGAAGTGATCGAGTTGATTAATTTAGTCTAACCATAATTATTGCTGTCCTAATGTTTCTCACTTAACTGATTACCCAATGGAGCCTTTGTTTTAAGAACCTTCACTAATTTTGATTATCAAATCTCCTCTAGAACCGATGACTGTTGCTTCTCATATTCAGAATGTTCTGACGACTGTAGCTACGAACTCCCAAGTATTCAAGCCTGTGAAGGCATTGCTGTAAACTATAAAGATGAATGATTCCTTTCAAACCACAACCCATGCTGTCCGTAAACCTGTCCAAGTTGCCCACCTGTGTCCCTGATTTGAAGCCAAGAGCCTGAATAGTAACCATTTGTACATTCACCAAACCCACAAAGCAGTGGACTCCCATTACAAGGAATTGCATGCTGAAGCTATATAAATTGATAGTACACTTTTTAATATGGATGCCTCCAAAGTCTTAGCCTGATTATTGAATCTCCTTTGCAGACCTTCTAATCCATATTGTGCATAGATAACTGTTTCATTTTTACATCTGGACCATGAACTCCTCAGAACTGGGACAAGATCTTGCCTTCTAATGAATTATCTTCTGAGCTGTTCCTTTCCACAAATCTGTTGCTGGAATCTGAAGATGCATTTGTCACCATATGCAGGTCCCAATAGTTCACTACTCCATGTGGAGGGCAAATACTATGTCCAAACTGATTCCTGGAAGTGACTGAGTATCTGGTGGTGCAACAGTTAGAGGATTGTCTTACACTGTTGTATTATTGCAGTAGCCTCTGCAGTCTGTAAGACCTAGAAGAGAGAGATAAAAAGAGAAAGTCTTAGGATTGAAGATAGAAAATGATTATTAATGTTTATCAGCTTTATGAATACAGTGGAGATTGTGAAACATGCTGCATATTTGTTAAGGTGAATGTAAGGCTACAGTAATAAGCAACCACCCTGTTGAATCTTTGATTAAGCTCTTTTTTCATTGTTATTTAGGAATCTACTCAGACCAATAATTTCCTGGCTTCATGCTCTGCTAGATGAGTGGAGAAGGTTGCTGATTCTTCTCACTGCTTCAGCTCTTTTCCTCTCACTACTTACTGTTTTGTTCTATAGAAAGATGTTGAGAGTGAGTCACTGTGGGAGTTAGGTGAAGATGGAAAGGGGTTGTTCATATGGAGAGACATTGAGAAAAACAAGTCGAAATGAAGATAAGTCACAATAGAATGTCAAGTGTGTGTAATTTGAAGTAAGCAAGGAGCATTTGGTGTGAATGATAGTGTGAGAACAGGATAGTGCTATTTTGCAGAGAGGAACAGAAACAGGGATAAGAAACAGGGGCAAAGCAGTACATCATTATGATTGATGAAAGGTATGATGCAACATTAGTGGGAAGGTGCTGAAGGACCTTTTGTTTGATATTGTCAAGTGAGGATGTGGAAAGGATTGAATTATTGGATTCTGGGTAATCCAAGATGGAGGACAAGAAAAAACTGTGGCTGTAAGAGCTGCTTCTTTTTTGAGGTAGCTTACGTGTTGAAGATAACTTCCTTGAATTCCAGGAGAAGTAATTACTGTTTTATAAGCTTTTGCTTTGTTTTGGAACTTTGGGGGGGGAAAAAGATCAAAACAGCGACACTTTAAAATGGAAGAAGTGAACAAAGACAGAGACCACATGGTCAATGCAAGTGAAAGAGAGAAAAGAAAGAGAGAGAAAGAAAGAAAGAAACCAATACTGCTGTCTGACATGTAAGTGAATCTGCACAGCAATTGCCTTTGTTGTTGACTTCCAGTAATTTCAGGACATCGGAGTGCATCTAGGAAAAATTAACAAACAGCGAAATTCACAGCTGAGCCTGGGGGAATGTGTGTAGGAGAGCTCACTGCACAGGAACAGATAAGTGCATGGTTTTTATGTGTAATCTTGCTGTCTTTTTTAGTGGTGATTAGAGTGGGTTCTTTTTGATTATATGCTGTATTGAGATCTGTCTCTTGATTAAAATTTTTAAAAATGTAAAACGTAAGTACTAGGTCAGCCTGAAGCAATGTTTTTAGAACAATAAGATGGTGCTATTTTCTGTAGATTGTTAATGTGCAAAGATGGCCTTTAGTGGAGTGATGTGCTTTCCTGTCAGATGTGGGAGATGAGAGAGAATTTCCATGTTACCGATGATTATGTCTGCAGTAAGTGTGTTTGGTTGTGAATCCTATTAGATCGCATGGATTGACTGGAGCGGTAATGAGGAATTCAGCGGAGCTATGGAGTGTGATGGATGGCAGTTATAGGAAGGGAGAAAAACCACAGATCCAGTCAGACAGACGGGTTATCTCCAGGAAAGGTAGAAGAGGGAGGCAGTTAGTGCAGGAGTCTCCAGTGGCTATCCCCATCTCAAACAGGGAGAACTAGCCACTTCAATATAGAATTGGCTCGAACATAGAAGACAAAGGATGGTGGAGGAGGGCTGTTTTTCAGACTGGAGGCCTGTGACCAGTGGTGTGCCACAAGGATCGGTGCTAGGTCCACTGCTTTATAAATGATTTGGTTGTGAACTTAGGAGGAATGAGTTGGAGTGGACAGCAAAGAACATTACCTCAGTTACAAAGGGATCTTGTTGAGATGGCCAGTGGGCTGAGAAGTGGCACATGGAGCTTAATTTAGATAAATGTGAGGTGCTGCATTTTGAAAGGCAAATCAGAGCAGGACTTATATAATTAATGATAAGATCCCGGAGCGTGCTGCTGAGCAGAGACTTTGGAGTACAGGTTAATAGTTCCTTGAAAGTGAAGTCTTAGGTAGATAGGATTGTAAGAAAACTTTTAGTATGCTTTTCTTTATTGGTCAGAGTGTTGAATATAGTAGTTGGGAGGTCATGTCGCAGCTGTACAGGATATTGGTTAGGCCACTTTTGGGGTATTGTGTGCAATTCTGGTCACCCTTCTATAGGAAGGATATTGTGAATCTTGAAAGGGTTCAGAAAAGATTTACAAAGGTGTTGCCAAGGTAGGAGGGTTTGAGTTATCGGGAGAGGCTAAAGAGCCTGGGGCTGTTTTTCCTGGAGTGTTAGAGGCTGAGCGGTGACCTTATAGATGTTTATAAAATCATGAGGGGCATGGATAGGGTAACTGGACAAGATCTTTTCCCCAGGTTCAGGGAGTCGGGAACTAGAGGGCATAGATTTAGGGTGAGAGGGGAAGATTTAAAAAGGATCTAAAGGGCAAGTCTGTCATGCAAAGGGTGGTGCGAGGATGGAATGAGCTGCCAGAGGAAGTGGAGGAGGCTAGTACAATTACAACACTTACAAGGCATCTGGATTGATACATGAATAGGATGGATATATGAATAATAACGGTTTAGAGGGATATGGGCCAAGTGCTGGCAAATGGGATTAGATTAAATTTGAATATCTGATTGGCATGTTGGACCAAAGGGTCTGTTTTGTGCTGTACATCTCTATGACTTTGTGACTCTAAGAGGTCATTTACACTGCATGTGAGAGATCATTAAAGCCCTTACCGTGGATGTTGCTGGTGCTATTTCTTTCCAGCACTGCTTGATCGTACCTTCGAGGAAAACCCTGTTAGTGAGGATGACCTTCTTGACCTAATTTCACTCCTGGGAACTTGGAGGAAAGTACAAAAAATCCGATCGGTTTTGCCACAGCAGCCAATGCACTTCAATGAAAAATGAATGGAGGGCAATCAATCTTATTTTAAGACATCTGATTCCATGGAAAAGAAAGATCAAAGGAGTTATTTCAGAAATTGTGCTTGTTAGACATGTGGGCTGCCTGATTTCCAAAGCAAATGGGAGGATAGTTAATCACTCAATGGAAATGCCTTGTGTGAGTTAAAATCATCTCATTTCTGGGAATATGGAATAGATGAAAATAATTTATGGGATCATATCAAAAGATGCATTCATTTTACCTTTATTACCCCTTTTCGTGCAGAAGTGTCAAAGAAAACAAACATCTCTGGTATTTTCACTGGAAGTTCTTTTTAAGTAGCATTGCATACTTAATGATATTAAATCAAATATGAAGTGAGGGGTTAAAACATTTTAGCATGTTATCCAAGGCCGATCACCTCATTATTTTATGATTTACAAGAATTTTATTTAATGTATTTTAAAGAAAATTTCAAGCATCAAAAAGCATTCATTATTCAGATTGGCATGATCCCTTTTTCACTGATCTTTTCATTAGGAATAAATGTGTGTTTTCTCAGCTGTGGCTAATCCCATTGTGAGAGATCATATAGCAAGGGGTTATTGTAAAAGTGTTTGGACTTTGGCACTCATTCATTAGTATGCAACACTGCTGGCTTAGAAAAATATTTTGGGTAGTTCAGGCAGCAGGTAGGTTGGCAATAAATCACAAAGCACAATCACTTCCTTTAGTTGTCTAACCAGGCAAGAAATTATCATCAGCAAAATCTATGCAGTTTCTGTCAGCTGTCACAGTAAGTTGAAATTCTTTCAAAGATTATTGCATTTTGTATGACGGTAAGGATTGGGCCAGTTTGCAGAAGATATATGAAGAAATGGCATTTGTGTTTCTGTATAATACCTGTAATAAGTAATGAAATGAAACTAGCTTTTCAATTGAACTCTTAAGCAAGAGGAATTGTGTTTAAATACTTGTTTACAAAGGCAAAATTTAATGCAGTTATGCTAATTGATTTGCCTCTGACAGATTCAATTGTCTGTTCCAATGAGCTTACTTGATGCCTTTTGTATTATCCTGTGTGAACTGTAATCATCTAAAGATGAGAAAAGCACAATACTCATAAACTCAACTTAAAATACAATTTTGCAGATGATGCTCTATACACTTTATAAATAACAAGAATTTTTTATCAGGCAAAATGACCACTTCATTGCAAAAATGCATAGTATTGATTTTTAGCTGTCTCACAAAACTGTATTCACAGGTCTGCTGGGATTTAACCATATAAGTGAGAACATCCCATGTGAAGATTTTTATTGAGGTCACAGCAGGTTACAAGAGCCTTCTGGCAAGCTTGGTGCCTGTGGAATGTTGTGACTATAATTGTTGTCAAAGTAAAGTGTTACGATCGAATATATCCTCAAAGATTGGCACAATTGTTTGGGGAAATGGTCTTTGATGGCTTCGTTGTTAGATACATACTCCCAATGAAACATATTTCTTCACAAATTGTTAATACTTAATGTGGAAGTTTATTTTATTAATTCGCAAAATTAAAATAAAAGTTTTGTAAAAGGAGGAAACGTTGTTTTTATTAGTGGCCTTGAAAATCCGAAAGACTTTATCCAGGCATGTCATCTTGGGATCACGCCTGGCCATTACCAGCAGTGGTGCCCAACATAGAAAATGAATGGCTGTGGGAAGCTAGAGAAGTCATTGCTGGGCTTCTTGCTGAGATATTTGTATCATCGATAGTCACAGGTGCAGGAAGACTGGAGGTTGGCTAACGTGCTGCCACTATTTACGAAGGGTGGTAAGAACAATCCAGGGAACTATAGACCAGTGACCCTGACGTTGGTGGTGGGCAAGTTGTTGGAGGGAATCCTGAGGGACAGGATGTACATGTATTTGGAAAGGCAAGGACTGATTAGGGATAGTCAACATGGCTTTGTGCATGGGAAATCATGTGTCACAAACTTGATTGAGTTTTTTTGAAGAAGTAACAAAGAAGATTGATGAGGGCAGAGCAGTAGATGTGATCTATATGGACTTCAGTAAGGCATTTGACAAAGTTCCCCATGGGGAACTTAGCAAGGTTAGATCTCACGGAATACAGGGAGAACTAGCCACTTGGATACAGAACTGGCTCAAAGATAGAAGACAGAGGGTGGTGGTGGAGGGTTGTTTTTCAGACTGGAGGCCTGTGACCAGTGGAGTGCCACAAAGATCGGTGCTGGGTCCTCTACGTTTTGTCATTTACATTAATGATTTGGATGCGAGCACAAGAGGCACAGTTAGGAAGTTTGCAGATGACACCAAAATTGGAGGTGTAGTGGACAGCGAAGAGGGCGACCTCAGATTACAACAGAATCTTGACCAGATGAGCCAATGGGCTGAGAAGTGGCAGATGGAGTTTAATTCAGATAAATGCGAGGTGCTGCATTTTGGGAAAGCAAATCTTAGCAGGACTTATACACTTAATGGTAAGGTCCTAGGGAGTGTTGCTGAACAAAGAGACCTGGGAGTGCATGTTCATAGCTCCTCGAAAGTGGAGTTTCAGGTAGGTAGGATAGAAGGCATTTGGTATGCTTTCCTTTATTGGTCAGTGTATTGAGTACAGGAGTTGGGAAGTCATGTTGCAGCTGTACAGGACATTGGTTAGGCCACTGTTGGAATATTGCATGCAATTCTGGTCTCCTTCCCATCAGAAAGATGTTGTGAAACTTGAAAGGGTTCAGAAAAGATTTGCAAGGATGTTGCCAGGGTTGGAGGATTTGAGCTATAGGGAGAGGCTGAACAGGCTGGGGCTGTGTTCTCTGGAACATCGGAAGCTGAGGGGTGACCTTATAGAGGTTTACAAATTTATGAGGGGCATGGATAGGGTAAATAGGCAAAGACTTTTCCCTGCGGTCGGGGAGTCCAGAACTAGAGGGCATAGGTTGAGGGTGAAAGGGGAAAGATATAAAAGAGACCTAAGGGGCAACTTTTTCACGCAGAGGGTGGTACGTGTATGGAATGAGCTGCCAGAGGAAGTGGTGGAGGCTGGTACAATTGCAACATTTAAAAGGCATTTGGATGGGTTTATGAATAGGAAGGGTTTGGTGGCCATGTGCTGGCAGGTGGGGCTAGATTGGGTTGGGATATCTGGTTCGCATGGACGGGTTGGAGCGAAGGATCTGTTTCCATGCTGTACATCTCTATGACTCTATGAGTGTTACATTTTGCCAATTTGCAGTTAAAGTGTGAGCTGTCTAATCCACAATGATCCAGGATGAATTTTCTTGTGTGATATTCTCTTTTCACTTCATAATAAAGGTGTTGGCTGTATTTCTCTCAGAATTTCACAGCAATTGAATTGGATGGGCTTGCCACTGGTGAGATATTGCAGCATAGATATCACTTTCCCCATACCTGAAGCCCAGCAGCACACTACTTCAAACTCTGAAAACAAGGAATGACCCCTTATCTTCCAGTTCTCAGTACTGCAAATGTTGCAGGGAAAGGCAAGCTAAATCCTGCTTCCTCACTAGGGTAGGGTGGGGTAAAGGACAGAGCAATCCTCCTTCTTGCTGTCTGCCAAAGAAGGCCACAACAATAGACCCAGCCAGCCTAGACAAAAATTGCAACAGGAGTTGGTGCTGCGAAAAGGGATGCCCAGCAATTTCTCAAGACATTCAACAATCTTCTGTGATCTGCAAGGGTAAGTGCCATTATCTTCTCAGTGCTACCTTATCCCACAGTGCCACCACTCACTCCAACTCTGCCTTACTGAATTCTGACTGACTCTTCCTTGCCCTTCTGTGTCAGAGAACAACTCTTCCGGCCCCCACAACATAACTGTGGCTGTTGTTGGCTCACTCACACAGGGCCCTGCTTCTCTCTAAGACTCATCAGTCAGCCTCAGATAGTTCCCAGACTGTATCTGCGTTTGTCTTTTACGACTTAATCAATCTTGTGTTGAACAGGACCAGTTTCATTATACTCAATCACTTTTCATCCAAATATTTGTTTCCCTCCCCTGACTCTTCAAATATCACATTTTGTTTCTGTATGACCCTCTCTTCTCAACTAATGCTGTGATAGATTTGTTTGCAGTTGTGCTTTTCCAGCACCATACTCTTAGACACTGTTGCAGATTTGTTCACTTGAGTTTGGACTGGCAGAACAAGGCTCTCTTTACAGCAATGAATTATAATGCTGCTCTGGAACAGTTAGTAGTGGAGTGAAATTGTTAATAGTTGGGTATAACATCTCACTGGGATATAATTATCACATGAGAATCCTGTGGTTCTATGCCAAACTTGCCATTCCTCCTTCTCAGAAAAGTTGATAAAAGCATTATCATGTTGCTGTTCTCTTGTTGGGGTTGGCACAGTGTTCAGCTGTAAGTGCCAGCTTTTGCGTTTCATATATGTGGGCAGCCCATCTAATCTATCCAAAATTGCAAAGTAGCTCAATTTAATTGGTTCCTCTTAAAAAATACTGCATTTAATCGCTATTTTCCCACAGCTGTGAACATCATAAGCTTGAAACTTCCACTGATAATGGCTGACTGTTTCAATGCATTTTGCAAAGAATGCTTGTGAACATCTTTAGACCATCAAAAACACCGCTGTCACTTAAAAACCTGCTGCACCAGAAACCTGTCTCCAGTTCATGATCCTTTCAAGCTACTAAGCATTGTTGCCAATAATAGAAGATGAACACTTGCTATATTTGTGTGACATTTCTTTGCCCACTATTTTAGTAAAACCTCGAAGACATCTGTAATTAATGGTGGATAAGAAAGATAATTAGAGAGCATTGAGAGAAAGGTGACATTGGGAAAGATCCATTTGTTCCAGGCATGAAGAGCTTTAGTTATTGAATAGTTTGTTGAAGCTGGGGCTGTTCTCTTAATAGAGTAGAAGATGGAAAGGAGATATGGCACAGTTATTCAAAATCAGGAGGGAGGTGGACAGAGTGAATAGTGAGAAATTGTTTCTGTTGGTAAAAGGATTAAGCATCAAGGTTTTGAAGGGGTTAAAGGACAAGAGAGTATCAGAGGAGTAGGGGGAAAAATCAAGATGATTTAATGCTAAGATTGCCTCTGCCATTATGAGGGTTTGAACAGAGCAAGGTAAGAAAATGTTGAAAAACTTGGACAGGTGGTGAGGTCTTTCCATCCACGAACACTGTTGGAAGTTAATGATGCTCTTGGAGGTGAGCTTGAAGATGGAGCAGAATGTATAATTGGGATAGAGGAACGTAGGAATGAAACTGTTTCCACCATTCAGTTCCTGTATCCTTGGCTGATCTGTAGAGATGGACTACCACACTTTGCTGACTGCTTGCCGTTAAGCCCGGTGCTGGAAGGCTTGCAAATAGCCTTCCTGCCTAGAGGCTAAGCAAGAAAGTCCTAAAGGGCCTATTCCCACACTGCTGGTATTCAACTGGGCAGGACATAGTACATTCAAGAAAGACATTCAGCACACCCTTATGGAGATTCCTGTTGCCTTTTACAGAGGGTCCCCCATTTACAGGCACATGGTGCCTGATCAAGGGACATGGCATTAGACAGGAGATGCAACTGCAGGAAGGCACCACTTGCTGTCTGACCTCTCCCTACCTGGGCGAATGTGAGGACTGCAAATGCTGGAGGTCAGTCAAGGTTAGAGTGGTGCTAGAAAAGCACAGCAGGTCAGGCAGCATCCAAGGAGCAAGAAAGCCATGGAAGCCCTTCCACATGAAGGGCTTTTGCCCGAAACGTCGATTTTCCTGCTCCTCAGATGTTGCCTGACCTGCTGTGCTTTTGCAGCACCACTCTAATCTCTCCCCTACCTGTCCAACAATCCCTATCCTGTGAGCCCATCCTGCCCCACTTACCAGACTCTGCAGGATATATTAGCAATCCTCTGTATACAGCCCAGTGTAATTTCAGCTCTAGCCACCACTCCTGATGACTGTACTGCAGAGTTGAGGGCCTCTGATTGGCAAATAGTTTTCAGGGTGGCTGTCAGCAACATATAAACATATCACCGTGGGGAAACTGTAAATGCTAAGGCAGTGTTCACACAGCTAACTAGGCACTTTGTTCTACCAGAACTCTGGAAACTTACTCCTAGGGGCTGAAGAGACTGGGGACAACCTGCTTTATTTTGCATCTTAAACCAACACTGGCACTTGAAAAATAAGGGACTGGTCCAGGTATGTTAGGTTGTAGGTGCCTGCAGATACACTCTCCCTGGGGTTGTTTGCTCTTTAATTTCTAAGGAAGACTTCCAATTTTTGTGCACTGTAACACTGCTATATTTACATCAGTATATTATAGGATCTCAAACAACACTCTCTAGTGCAGTGTCTAAGATCTCTCCCATCACAGGCTCACTTTAGACTGGTTTTCTCTCAAACTGGTATCAGAGCTCTGCCATCAGTTACTTCAATTAAAGGACTTCCATTGAAATTTAATGGAGATAGCAATCAGCCTTTCTGTCAATGCCAAGATGGCAACACAACCATCGATAGTAAGGTCACCCAAATCAAAATTTGCAAATGAACAGATATTGTGAAATGTAGCATGGAGGTGTACAGAAATGGGTGATCTGTGAAAAAGTTCAAGGATGGAGGGGTTGAGAGGGTCAGTCAGGAAGATTGCTCTCGAAAAAGAGTGATTTTTTTTTCTTTCGATGAACTCTAATGCCCGGAAATACTTGAAACCAAACAGCAGAAGCAGTCAGCTGTGCAGGTTCATTGCTGGGCCAGACAGCTGTGTAGATTCACTGCTGGGTCAGACAGCTGTGCAGGTTCACTGCTGGGTCAGACAGCTGTGCAGGTTCATTGCTGGGCCAGACAGCTGTGCAGGTTCATTGCTGGGCCAGACAGCTGTGTAGATTCATTGCTGGGTCAGACAGCTGTGCAGGTTCACTGCTGGGCCAGTCAGCTGTGCAGGTTCATTGCTGGGCCAGACAGCTGTGCAGGTTCATTGCTGGGCCAGACAGCTGTGCAGGTTCACTGCTGGGCCAGACAGCTGTGCAGGTTCACTGCTGGGCCAGACAGCTGTGCAGGTTCACTGCTGGGCCAGACAGCTGTGTAGGTTCACTGCTGGGTCAGACAGCTGTGCAGGTTCACTGCTGGGCCAGACAGCTGTGTAGATTCACTGCTGGGCCAGACAGCTGTGCAAGTTCACTGCTGGGCCAGACAGCTGTGCAGTTTTATTTCTGTTTGATTCACTTCCCACATGGTCACTGAACTTGTCTTTCCTCCTTGTTTTTAAAGTGCCATTGTTTTGATCTATTCTTTTCTCCAAAATTCCAAAATAATACACAGCGTATAAAACAGTAATTAATGCTCTTGGAATTTGAGGAAATAAGCTCCAACACTGAAAATACCTCAAAAAAGGAGTAGCTCTTACATCCACAACTTTTCCTGTCCTCCATCTTGGATTACCCATACATAACGAGAGTCCAGAAACAGTATGTTTCTGTTAGGGTGAAGGGCAAGGCTGATAGGTGTAAAGAATGCTGGATGACTAGAGAGATTGAGGTTTTGGTCAAGAATGAAAAGGAAGCATATGTCAGGTACAGTCAGTAGGGATTGAGTGAATCCCAAGAAGAGTATAAAGGCAGTAGGAGTATACTTAAGAAGGAATATAGGAGGGAAAAAAGGGACATGAGATAGCTTTGGCAAATGGAGTTAAGATTCTACAAAGGGATACTACAAATGCATTAAGGACAAAAGAGTAACTACGGAGCGAATACGATTCCTTAAAGATCAGCAATACCACCTATGTGTGGAACCACAGGAGATTGGGAGATACTAAATGAGTATTTTGCATTATTGTTTACAGTGGAAAGGACATGGAAGATACAGAATGTAGGGAAATAGATGGTGACATCTTGAAAAATGTCCATATTGCAGAGAAGGAGGTGTTGGACGTCTTAAAACCCACAAAGGTGGATAAATCCCCAGGGCCTGATTAGCTGTACCCTAGAACTCTTTGGGAAGCTAGGGAAGTGATTGCTAGGCCCCTTGCTGAGATATTTGAATCATCGATAGTCACAAGCGAGGTGCCAGAAAAGTGGAGGTTGGCTAACGTGGTGTCACTATTTAAGAAAGGTGGGAAGGAAGGATACCTCAGGAAACAAAGGGACTTTGATGGAGTTTAATTTGGATAAATGTGTGGTGGCTGCATTTTGGAAAGACAAATCAGGGCAGGACTTATACACTTAATGGTAATGTCCTGGAGAGTATGTCTGAACAAAGGCACCTTGGAGAGCAGGTTCATAGTTCTTTGAAAATGGAGTCCCAGGTAGATTGAGTAGTGAAGAAGGCATTTAGTATGCTTTCCATTAATGGTCAGTGTTTGGAGTTGAGGAAGTCATGTCGTGGCTGTACAGGACATTGGGTTGGCCACGTTTGGAATACTGCATTCAATTCTGGTCTCCCTGCTATAGGAAAAATGTTGTGAAACTTGAAAGAGTTCAGAAAAGATTTATAAGGATGTTGCCAGGGTTGGTAGGTTTGAGATATAGTGAGAGGCTGAATAGGCTGGGGGTGTTTTCCCTGGTGCATCGGACGCTGAAGGGTGACCTTATAGTGGTTTATAAAATCTTGGGGAGCACAGATAAAATAAATAGCCAAGGTCTTTTCCCTGGAGTGGGGGAGTCCAAAACTAGAGGGCATAGGTTGGAGGTGAGAGTGGAAAGGTATAAAATGGACTTTAGGGATATCAATTTCATGCAGAGGTTGGTATGTGTATGGAATGAGCTGCCAGAGGAAGTGGTGTAGGTTGATACAATTACGACATTTAAAAGGCATCTGCATGGTATATGAACAGGAAGGGTTTAGAGGGATATGGGCCAAGTGCTGGCAAATGGGACTAGATTGGTTTGGCATATCTGGTCGGCATGGACGGGTTGGACCAAAGGGTCTGTTTCCGTGCTGTGCAACTCTATGATGGAATCATATTGTTATTTGTGCTTTCAAGATTGGAGTTATTTTCTATATTGTGATTCTAGATCTTCTTATTTCAATGAACAAGGTAAATAGGTATATGTGCAAAGTACAGGTAAGGCATGTTTAAGGTTAAAAATATTAGTTTTTTTCAAAACATAAAAGACCACAGCCATGAAAGTACCAGAATCTCACTTGCCCCGGTTACCCAAAGGCTTTGAAACAATTTGTATTGGATTTAGGTAAACCAGCTAATACATTTGAGGCTGAAAATTGTGTTGAATTCCACAGGGCAAAATAAGTGGATTTCACCACTGAATGACTGTTAAGAAATTCCCCATCTCAGGAGTAATGGCCCAAAGCCATGAAAGCAATGTGTAAAGTGATGAGAAAGTGGGTAACATTGCTGCAAGCAACAATCAATAAAAGTATTGATATTTTTATTGAGGTCATGCAGCAAGATGTGAAATCTTTGATTGTCAAGTAGGTGTTAATCATACAACTGTACTGAAACAACGTTATTAGGAATCAGCTAGCTCTGCCACAGAGCTTCTCAGCATTAGTGGATGCTGTTTGAACTCCTTTTCTTCATGTGCCCTGTGTCCTTAGCAGCTTCTTCGTGTTACGTGTGTTGGATCAAATTAACTGGCCATTGCCATCTTGACTTAATACCTGGAATGGTGGTGTGGATGGGAATTGCTTATTGTATGAGAGCAGGTTTAATAGACAGGACCTGTAACCACTGAAGTTTAAAAGTATGACAGGTGCTTTTATTGAGTCCGAAGATCCTGAGGGGACTTGACGTGGTGGATAATGAAGGGATGTTTAACTTTATGGAAGATTTGGGAACTAGGAGACACGGTTTAAAAGTAAGAGTTCTCCTGTTTCAGCCAGAGTTGAGTAAAACAAAATAAACAAAATCTCAAAAGTTTGAGAATCATCGGAACACTGTTTCCCCAGAGAACATTGGAGGCAGGGCCATTGAATACTTTTAAGGCAGTGGTAGATAGTCCATGAAAAAATGGGTCAAAGTTTATCAAGTAGGTGGGAACGTGGAGTTGTCGCTGCAACTGGATCAGATTTTATTGAATGACCGAGCAGGCTTGAAGGCCGATTGGCCAAGATCTGACCTTAATTTACATGCTTGTATGTATGATGGGGAGGTAGGGGGGAGGTTAACCATGAGTATTTGCTTAACGTTTTGACGCATCCACTTCAATTATTTAGCATTACTTCAAACATTTATTTTTAGGTCCCTGCCATTGTTGAGAATGTGGCTGCTTGTAGATCCTCCTATTAGTTATGCGACTGTTCACTATCATTCTGTGCTGGATATGATAGGATTAACAAGTTGTGCTCTGATCCAATGATTGTGGAGCTGCTTAGATCTGTCTGTAGCCTGATTTAATAACTGAAAACCAATTAAATGTAGCCTTTTGTTCATGATTTGCCCACCATGAAAAATCAAGGATCAAATATATGCATATTCTACTTTAGTAAAAAAAACTCAACTAAACACAAATAAAACCATTATATCTCTACATTGTGCTTGTTCTCTGGTAGCTAAACATGGATTTATTTCATTCAATTTCGTAAGTAAATACCGAGCATATGCATCAGGAGACAAGTTGACATGACATCAGATCACTTATAACTGGGATCCAGGTCAATAGAGTTAAAAAGATTTTCTCTGTACCACCTCCTGTATATAAACATATCTTAGAAAGATTTTTGATGCTCAATGACATGGATGTGGACTAATTTCTATCAACCACCATGAATTGATCTTTCTGCATAGTGGCAAGAAGACACTATACCCACAGGACAAAAGCAAATGATCAATGAAGCCCAGCAGAGTGTGTTGCAGTGAGTGAAGGTTAGGGCCAACTCAGTCAATGGACTACAGAGAGGTGAAGTCTTGTACAACATCAATAAAAGCACAGTGAAACACTACTGAGAGGCCTGGATAGAGTAGATGTGGAGAAGATGTTTCCATGAGTAGGAGAGACTAGACCTGAGAGTCCAGCCTCAGAGTGAAGAGATAACTCTTTCAAACTGAGGTGAGGACTTTCTTCATCCAGAGAGTGGTTAAGACAGAGATAGATAGATTCTTGATTAATAAGGGGATCAAGTGTTATGGGGAGAAGGCAGGAGAATAGGATAGAGAAACCAAAGTGCCATGATCAAATGGCAGAGCTGATTCAAATTGGCAAATGGCCTAATCTTGCTCCTATTTCTTACGGTCAAAACATTTAACTCTGCTTTCTTTCCATATATGCTGCCAGACCTCAGCTTCTCCAACATTTTCTGTTTTTGTCCCATTAAGGAACCCTATTGGGATGTGTTTTGCACAGCTCAATATACAGAGGATCAGGAGCTTCATGAGTGGGACTATTTCAGAGCTGGTCACAAGGTTTTCAGAAAAGAAAGGAATGGAAAGAAAAATGTGGTGATGGTACTGATTAAGAAAAGCACTGTAGTAATGCAGAAAGAGGAAGTTCCAGACCATTTAAGAACAAAGTTGATTTCACCCTGTCTAGCCCACAGACAATCATCCGCTGGGATGGAGTTAGAGGACCTAATCTGCAAGGAAACTAAAGAGTGTTTTAAATATCATAGAGTATTTATAAGGGGGGACTATCATTACCTGAATATAAATTGCAATATTGGTGGTTTAATGAATGGAAAGGGTCAAGACATTAGTGTTCAGGAGAATTTCCTACAGCATTATGTGACCAGTCCAGCAATAAAGAAGGTATTACTAGACCTGGTCCTTGGGAAAGAAGTAGGCAGGGTAGAGCATGGAGTCATGAGGCCTGCAGATGCTGGAGATCAGAGTTGAGAGTGTGGTGCTTGAAAAGCACAGCAGGTCAGGCAGCATCCAAGAAGCAGAAAAATCGATTTTTCGGGCAGGAGCCCTTCATCAGGAATGAGGCTGGGAGCCTCGGGGGTGGAGAATAAATGGGAGGGGTGTGGGGCCAGGGGAAGGTAGGTGAGAGTGCAATCGGTAGATGGAGGTCAGTGTAAAGGTCATAGGTTGGAGAGGAGGTTGCAGTGGATAGGTGGGAAGGAAGATTGACAGGTGGGACAGGTCATGAGGGTGGTGTTGAGCTAGAAGGTTGGAACCAGGGTAAGGTGGGGGGGGGGAGGGGAATTGAGGAAACTGGTGAAGTCCACATTGATGCCCTGGGGTTGAAAGATTCCGAGGTGGAAGATAATGCTTTCTTCTACCAGGTGTCGGGTGGTGAGGGAGTGGTGATGAAGGAGACCCAGGATCTGCATGTCCTCGGCAGAGTGGGAAGGGAAGTTGAAATGTTCAGCTATGGGGTGGTGAAGTTGATTGGTGCAGGTGTCCCGGAGATGTTCCTGGTGGTGGGGTCCATTTGTAGGTGGCGGAAATGTTAGCAGATGATGCGATTTATGCGGAGGTTGGTGGGGTGGAAAGTGAGGACTGGGGCTTCTGTCCTTGTTGTGGTTGGAGGGGTGGGGTTCAAGGGTGGAGGTGTGGGACATGGATGAGATGCATTGGAGAGCACTTTCAACCATGTGGGAGGGGAAATTTTGGTCTTTAAAGAAGGAGACCTTCTGGTGTGTTCTGCGGTGGAACTGGCCCTCCTGGGAGCAGATGTGGCGGAGGTGGATGAATTTGGAGTACTGAATAGCATTTTTGCACAAGATAGTGTGGGAGGAGGTGTAATCCAGGTAGCTGTGGGAGTCGGTGGGTTTGTAAAAAATGTCAGTGTTGAGTTGGTCCTTGTGGATGGAGATGGAGAGGTCTAGGAACGGGAGGGAGGTGTCAGAGATGGTCCAGGTGAATTTAAGGTCAGGGTGGAATGTTTGACCTCCTCGTGGGAGCACAAGTTGACACCGATGCAGTCATCAATGTAGCGGAGGAAAAGGTGAGGAGTGGTGCCGATGTAACTCTGGAAGATAGATTGCTCGAGATAGCCAACAAAGAGACAGGCATAGCTGGGGCCCATACGGGTGCCGATGGCTACACCTTTCATCTGGAGGAAGTGGGAGGATTGGAAGGAGAAATTGATGAGGGTGAGGATGAGTTCAGCCAAATGATTAAGAGTGTCAGTGGAAGGGTACTGGTGGGAACGTCGGGAGAGGAAGAAACGGAGGGCTTGGAGGACCTGGTTATGGTGGATGGAGGTGGAGAGGGACTGGATGTCCAAAGAGCATGTGCCAGTGGAGAAGCATTTAGGGAACAGTGACCATTGTGATATAGAAAAGGACAAAAGACAATCCTGGGTAAGAATAATTAACTCAGGAGAGCTGACTTAAAAGAGCAAAAGCAGAGCCCAGGAGACGTAGGAGCAGAAATTAGGCCATTCAGCCCATCGAGTCTGCTCCACCATTCAATCATGGCTGATAGGTTTCTCAACTCCATTCTTTCTCTCTTTTTTAGATTATTTACAGTGTGGAACAGGCCTTTCAGCCCAACAAGTCCACACCGACCCTCCGAAGAGCAACCCACCCAGACCCATTCCCCTACATTTTACCTTCACCTAACACTATGGGCAATTTAGCATGGCCAATTCACTGACCTGCACATTTTTGGACTGTGGGAGGAAACCGGTTTCTACCCGTGACCCTTGATCCCCTTGACACTCAAGAATCTATCTATCTCAGCCTTAAAAATACTCAATGACCCAGCCTCCACAACCTTCTGTGGCAGAGAATTCCATAGATTCACCACTCTCTGACTGAAGAAGCTTCTCCTTCTCTTTGTTCTAAAAGGTCTTCCCTATACTCTAAGGCTATGCCCTCAGGTCCTAATCTCTCCTACCATTGGAAACACCTTTCCAACACCTACTCGGTCCAGGCCATTCAGAGCTGAACCAAATAGACTGGAACAAAAGCCTGGCTGAACAAACTGTAGCTGAACAATGGATTACCTTCAAAGAAGAGCTTGTTCAGGCACAGTTGAGATTTATTCCCTCAGAAGGGGAAAGACGGGACAAACAAACCCAGAGCTCCCTTGATCAGAAAAAGGAGATAAAGATTAAGACAAAAAAGAAGAAAAGTCTGTTTTTGATAGATGTTGGATAGAAATTACATTTGGGAACCAAGTGAAATACAGAAGGTTGAAAAGGGGGGTGAGAAAGAAAATAAGAAGATCAAAAGGGTATTAAAATAAAAAGAAGCTAATATAAGGGGTAGCTCCAAAGTATTCAATAGGTAGAAAAACATTAAAAGCCTGCAACAAGGAGGAGTAAGGTCAAATAGGAACCAAAATGAGGATTTACACATGAAAGCAGAGGCATAGCTAAAGTGTTAAATAAATCACTTATCTCTGTCTTTACTAAAGCATAAAACACTGCCAAGCCGTGGTGGCAGGACAAAACTGAGTCACTAGAAGTATTTAAAATTAATAAGGAGGTGGTATAGGATAGGTGCATAAACCTTAGACCAGTCAGTTTAATTTTAGTGTGGGAAGCTTCTTGTAACAATTTAGGACAGAATTAACGAACAATTATAAGTCAATGGGTTGATAAGGAAGAACCAGCATGACTTTCTACAGGGGAAATCATGTTTAACTAACTTGCTGGAATTTTTTAACGGCATAACAGAAAAGGTCAATGAGATTGTAGTGCTGTTGTAGGAGCGTTCATGGAAGTCCATAAAGTATTTGATACTGTTCATGCAACAGACTTGAGAGAAAAGTTATTGCTTATGGAATAAAAGGGACAGTGGCGATGTAGAAACAAAACTGGCTGAGTGCAATGAAACCAAGTAATGGTGAATTAAGTTCTTTTTCATGTTATATTAATGATGTAGATCTCTGGGTGCAGGGGACAATATCAAAGTTTGCGGACAATACAAAGCTTGGGGGCATTGTAAAGTGTGAAGAAGATAGTGTGGAACTTCAAAAGGACATAGACAAGTTGGTGGAGTGTGTGGATTGGTGACAGATGATGTTTAATGCAGAGAAGCATTTTGATAGGAAGAACACAGACAATATAAAATAAGAGGTACAATTTGAAAGGGATACAGCAAAGAGAAAGACCTGGGTGTTTATGTATATAAAACATTGAAAGTGGGCAGGATCTGTGAAGAGAAAGGAGTAAGTTAAGCAGAGAGTATTCTTGACTTTATTAATAGGGTCAAAGAGTACAAGAGCAGAAGGTGATATTGAACTTGTATAATCCTCCAGTTAGATTTCATGGAGAATATTGTGTATACTTCTAGGTGCCACATGACAAGAAGGGTGTAGACTCATTGGTGATAGTGTAGAAGAATATTTTCAGAAATGAGAAACCTCAATTATGAGAATAAATTGAAGAAAATGGGAGTATTTTCATTAGAGAGAGGCTGGAGAGAAAACTTGAAGGAATCTTCAAAACCATGAGGGAGGTGGACTGTGTAAATGAGAAGAAACTGTTTCTCTCATAAAAGGATAGAGGACAAGGTAACTTGCCAAAGAAGCAAATGTGTTATGAGAGAAACATTTCATTCAGCAAGTAATTAGGGTCTGGAATGCAGTGTGTGGAATTGTAGTGGAGGCAGTTTCACTTGGGGTGTTCAAGAGAGTGTTTAATGATTATTTAAATAGAAATAATGCACAAGGTTTCAGGGAAAAGACAGAAGAATGACTCATAATGATCATTCAAACACCTGGTGAAAACACAAAGGGCTGAATGGCCTTCTCCTGTGCTGTAACAATCCTATGAATTCCTAGAATTCTCAAGCTTGGATTTTGTCTATTTTGGCAGGAAGATTAAAATTTCTAACTGGTGAGAGATTGCAGATCTCAGTGGTGCAGGTGGTTCTGGATGTCCTCCTGTATGAATCTAGTTTCTTATTAATAAAAGACTCGCTCCTGTGATAATCAGTTTCCTACTTGGAGGTGGATTCCCTGACCCAAAACCTTCTCCTGTTTCCCATTATCGAACCAATCTCAGCCCTGTATACTGCTTCTGTCAAGTCGATTAAATGTGTAACCGAGTCCAATCAATGAAAGGAAAAAGTTCTCACTGTACAACTCAAAATGTCTTGGGCAAATGTATTCTCCTTTAACCAGCTCTAATTGGAAAGCATCATTGTGGAGCAACATAGGATGTTACCAAGGCTGGAAGATTTGAATTATAAGGGGAGGCTGGATAGGCTAGGACTTTTTTCACTGGATTGTAGGAGGCTGAGTTGTGATCTTATATAAGCTTATAAAATCATGAGGGGCATAGATAAGGTGAATAGCAAATGTCTTTTCCTTAGGTGTAGGGGAGTTCAAAACTAGAGGGCATGGGTTAAACATGGGAGGAGATAAATGGTTAATGACAAAGCGATTGTACTTTTCCCCAGTTATATCAACAATATCAGTGGACACATACATCCCTGAAAGAGACGTGAATTGAGTGAGAATGCTCAAGGACCTTAGCTCTCAGTCCTACTACAAATAGATTGAAAGGTCAAAGTTAAAAATCACACAACATCAGGTTATAATCCAACAGATTTATTTGGAAGCTCTACCTTTCGGAGCACTGCTCCTTCATCAGATGGTTGTGGAGTTTAAAATCGTAAGACACAGAATTTATAGCAAAAGGTTGCAGTGTGATGTAACTGAACTGAAATTATATATTTAAAAAGACCTGGATACCTTGTTAAGTCTCTCATCTTTTAGAATGGGCATGTTGGTTTCAATTCTTTCAAATGTAAGTGTCAGAATTTTTTAAAAGTTACATTCTCAAGTGAATTTTAATTGTGCCATGTCGGCCCAGATAATGCACTGAAGGTGTGAGCTGCCCTGTCTATGCCCCAATGTTCACACTGATTCTATTTCTAAAAAAGGGATTTACAGAATCTTACATGGATTCATGCAGTTTTTGAGCAAAATAAAATGTAATTCTGCAAGTACAAATTCACCCCACAAACATGTATGTGTGTGTAGATGGGTGTGTGCAGAGGGGTGTGAGTGTCAGTGAGGGAGTGTGTGTATGTGTGTGAGTGTGAGTGTAAACGGATATAAGAGAGTGCATGTGTGGGTGTGAGTGTGTGAGTATATGAGAGAGAGCCTGTGCGTGAGAAATGGTCTGCATGAGTATATGGGACTGTAGGAGTGTGTGTGTCTGTAGGAGTGTCTGTGTGTCTATAACTAGTGCTTCCAAATAAACCTGTTGGACTATAACCTGGTGTGTGATTTTTAACTTTGTACACCCCAGTCTTACACTGGCACCTCCAAATCATGTAAGTAAAAACAATGACTGCAGATGCTGGAAACCAGAGTCGAGATTAGAGTGGTGCTGGAAAAGCACAACAGTTCAGGCAGACATCCGAGGAGCAGTAAAATCGACGTTTCAGGCAAAAGCCCTTCATCAGGAATACAGGCAGAGAGCCTGAAGGGTAGAGAGATAAGGGAGAGGAGGGTGGGGGTGGGGAGAAAGTAGCATAGAGTACAATAGGTGAGTGGGGAAGGGGTTGAAGGTGATAGGTCAGGGGGAGGGGTGAGTGGATAGGTGGAAAAGAAGATAGGCAGGTAGGACAAGTCATGGGGACAGTGCTGAGCTAGACATTTGGAACTGGGGTGAGATGGGGGAAGGGGAAATGAGGAAATTGTTGAAGTCCACATTGATGCTTTGGGTTGAAGTGTTCCGAGGCGGAAGATGAGGCGTTCTTCCTCCAGGTATCTGGCGGTGAGGGAGCGGCGGTGAAGGAGGCCCCGGACCTCCATGTCCGTGGCAGAGTGGGAGGGGGAGTTGAAATGTTGGGCCACAGGGTGGTGTTGATTGGTGCGGGTGTCCCGGAGATGTTCCCTAAAGCGCTCTGCTAGGAGGCGTCCAGTCTCCCCAATGTAGAGGAGACCACATCGGGAGCAACGGATACAATAAATGATATTGGTGGATGTGCAGGTAAAACTTTGATGGATGTGGAAGGCTCCTTTAGGGCCTAGGATGGAGGGGAGGGAGGAGGTGTGGGTACAGGTTTTGCAATTCCTGCGGTGGCAGGGGAAGGTGCCAGAATGGGAGGGTGGGTTGTAGGGGGGCGTGGACCTGACCAGGTAGTCACGGAGGGAACGGTCTTTGCGGAAGGCGGAAAGGGGTGGGGAGGGAAATATATCCCTGGTGGTGGGGTCTGTTTGGAGGTGGCGCAAATGTCGGCGGATGATTTGGTTTATGCAAAGGTTGGTAGGGTGGAAAGTGAGCACCAGGGGCGTTCTGTCCTTGTTACGGTTGGAGGGGTGGGGTCTGAGGGCGGAGGTGCGGGATGTGGACGAGATGAGTTGGAGGGCATCTTTAACCACGTGGGAAGGCAAATTGCGGTCTCTAAAGAAGGAGGCCATCTGGTATGTTTTGTGGTGGAACTGGTCCTCCTGGGAGCAGTTATGGTGGAGGCAGAGGAATTGGGGATGGCATTTTTGCAGGAGGTAGGGTGGGAAGAGGTGTAATACAGGTAGCTGTGGGAGTGGATGGGTTTGTAAAAAATGTCAGTGTCAAGTCGGTCATCATTAATGGAGGTGGAGAGGTCCAGGAAGGGGAGGGAGGTGTCAGAGATGGTCCAAGTGAATTTAAGGTCAGGGTGGAATAGAACATAGAACATAGAATAATACAGCACAGAACAGGCCCTTCGGCCCACGATGTTGTGCCGAACTTCTAACCTAGATTAAGCACCCATCCATGTACCTATCCAAATGCCGCTTAAAGGTCGCCAATGATTCAGACTCTACCACTCCCACGGGCAGCGCATTCCATGCCCCCACCACTCTCTGGGTAAAGAACCCACCCCTGACATCTCCCCTATACCTTCCACCCTTCACCTTAAATTTATGTCCCCTTGTAACACTCTGTTGTACCCGGGGAAAAAGTTTCTGACTGTCTACTCTATCTATTCCTCTGATCATCTTATAAACCTCTATCAAGTCACCCCTCATCCTTCGCCGTTCCAACGAGAAAAGGCCGAGAACTCTCAACCTATCCTCGTACGACCTACTCTCCATTCCAGGCAACATCCTGGTAAATCTTCTCTGCACATTCCCCAAAGCTTCCACATCTTTCCTAAAGTGAGGCGACCAGAACTGCACACAGTACTCCAACTGTGGCCTAACCAAAGTCCTGTACAGTGTTGGTGAAGTTGATGAATTGCTCAACCTCCTCGCAAGAGCACAAGGTGGCGCCAATGCAGTCATCAATGTAGCGGAGGAAGAGGTGGGGAGTGGTGCCGGTGTAATTATGGAAGATCAACTGTTCTACGTAGCCAACAAAGAGACAGGCATAGCTGGGGCCCATACGGGTGCCCATGGCTACCCCTTTTGTCTGGAGGAAGTGGGAGGATTTGAAGGAGAAATTGTTAAAGGTGAGGACCAGTTCGGCCAGACGAATGAGAGTGTCAGTGGAAGGGTACTGTTGGGGATGTCGGGAGAGGAAGAAATGGCGGGTTTGGAGGCCCTGGTCATGGCGGATGGAGGTGTAGAGGGACTGGATATCCATGGTGAAGGTGAGGCATTGGAGGCCAGGGAAACGGGAGTCTTGGAGGAGGTAGGGAGCGTGGATGGTGTCTCGAACGTATGTGGGGAGTTCCTGGACTAGGGGGGAATAGGACAGTGTCGCGGTAGGTAGAAATGAGTTCAAAGGGGCAGGAGCAGACTGAGACAATGGGTCGGCCAGGGTGATCAGGCTTATGGATCTTTGGAAGGAGGTAGAACTGGGCAGTGCGGGGTTCCCAAACTATGAGGTTGGAAACTGTGGGTGGGAGATCTCCTGAGGTGATGAGGTTCTGTATGGTCTGGGAGACGATGGTTTGGTGATGGGAGGTGGGGTCATGGTTGAGGGGGCGGTCGGAAGAGGTGTCCTTGAGTTGGCATTTGGCTTCAGCGGTGTAGAGGTCAGTGCGCCAGACTACCACTGCGTCCCCTTTATCCGCTGGCTTGATGGTGAGGTCGGGATTGGAGCAGAGGGATTGGAGGGCTGCGCGTTGTGAGGGTGAGAGGTTGGAGTGGAGGAGGGGGGTAGACAGGTTGAGGCGGTTAATGTCCTGGCGGCAGTTGGAAATGAAGAGGTCGAGGGCAGGTAATAGGCCAGCACGGGGTGTCCAGGTGGATGCAGTGTGTTGGAGGTGGGCGAAGGGGTCCTCGGAAGGTGGGCGGGAGTCCTGATTGTGAAAGTAAGCTCGGAGGCGGAGTCGGCGGAAGAAATGTTCGACGTCACAGCATGTATTAAATTCATTAATGCGTGGGCAAAGGGGGATGAAGGTGAGTCCTTTGCTGAGGACTGATCATTCGTCCTCAGTGAGGGGGAGGTCTGGAGGGATGGTGAAAACTCAGTAGGGCTGGGAGCTGGGATCTAGTGTGGTTGTGGAGCTGGGAATGGGGGCGGGGCCGGTAACTGGAGTGGGTGTGATGGTGGGGGGAATGGGGGGCGGGGATGGTACAGTGGGATCGGTGGGGGGGGCGTGTCAGCAGAATGCAGGTGAGTGGCGTTGGTGGGGATTGACGGGTGGCAAACATGGCAGTGGGGAGGGGTGGAAGTCACTGAGCATGTGACTTCAGCAATTATTTGAGGGGCGGAAGTGATGTCACGTGTCGTGCATGAGGAATTGTGAGGGGTGGAAGTGGCTGTGGGGGTGGCCATGATGGGGGTGGAAGTGACATCATCAATCAGTGCGGGGATGGTGGCTGCATGAGCCGCATGGCTAATGGTGTCCGAGCAGTTCCAGAGGCCGGGGAAAATCAACTGGAATGTTTGAGGAGTGCTGGTTATGGAGGTGGGTAGATAAAAGTTTGTTGTACTTACAGTTTTTGATGTTTGAAGTGGAGTTGAAATACTGTTTGTTGAGAGTATGAATTCTCCTGAGCATGTAGTACAGAGTGGGTCCTTTGCAATTCTGAGAGAGTGTGGCCCTCAGCTGAGGCAGGGCTGACTGTAGAGAGGTTAGGTGCCGGCGCATTGCTGCAAGCGTGGAGTGGAGGATCCTGAAGGAGAACTGTTAATCTAGATCTCCAAATCATGAAAGATCAAAGGCAAACTTGACAGAAAGCTCGCAACTGCAGCAAAAGTTTGACAAAAGGGATTCTGCAGAATTAAACTTTTAAGAAAGCTTATTCAATGGAATTGGACATTTGGAAGTCCATTTGACAGGAATCATGCACTATTGAATTCTTAGATTTAATATTATGTCTCATGTATGTTTACTTAATGTTATGTATTCTTACAGAACTACCTCAGATTTAAAATTATTCTTTATCCTTGTATGGAAAACAAAGTGTTTCTTTTTTAACAATGGAACATGAAGCTGCCATACTTTCTCGCAAAATGTCAAAAGATAGAGCAAGCCTTGAACAAAGTGAAAAGTTTAATTAGTCCCAGAGGAGAGTCATTACTTTACCGTGACATTTCTATTCTCAGTGCAATCTGCTCTGCAATTCAGTTCATATTCAGTCTGATACTGCCCAATGTTCTTTGCCAAATGTTCATCCAGTTCTGTTTAAAGGTGTTGATTGGTACAGCATTAACTGCTTCACATGGAACACCTTGTGGTGCAGGTGCCACTCTTTCAGTGAGTGGATCTATTGTGGAAAAGCAGTACAATATTCACCTGCAGGAGTTTGGGTTCTGGATTAGTGGTGCTGGAAAAGCACAGCAGTGCTTTTTACCTAGAATTTATAACTTGCCCAGAGTAGCTTTCAAAAAGACATGTATAGGTTGAACAGAATTGGTCCAACCCTGGGATGTGTGTGACAAATTACTGATAGGTGTAAATGAGAGAACCTCACATAGTGTTGCAGATTGCCTCATAGCTGCTCACAATGGCCATTCAAAGTCAAGTCCAGAAAACCAAAAGTAGTAATAAGCAACAGGTCAACAGGAATTGAACATTGAGAGGGCCAGATAAATCAGTAGATTATCTACTTGGTTCACAGCACACTAATGCTAAGAACAGACAAGAATATAATTGGTAGTACCAAGAAAAACAGTGAAAAAGTTTAAACAAGATTTCTGAGGATAAGGAATTGGCTTCCAAGACTGAAGCATTGCCAAAACAAAAAAACATTGCCTCAAATCCAGAATTAGAACAGAAAATGATGAAATGCACACCAGGTAAATCAGCAAATGAGGAGAGAAGAAGCAGATATAACATTCCATCGCAATATAAAAAACAAATAAAAGCAAGTTCCAACATACAGTTGGAGAATAAATTACATTTCCCTCTCTTCCTTTCTGAATGCATTTGTTCATTCTTCCTCATTTCAACATTCAGCTGTAGCAGATGTGATACCTGTTTATTTATCCAATGCACCAACAGCAGAGCCATGGGCATTCTCTTTACATGTGAGAAATCAACTAGGAGAAAGTGAGGATTGCAGATGCTGGGGATCAGAGCTGAAAATGTGTTGCTGAAAAAGCGCAGCAGGTCAGGCAGCATCCAAGGAGCAGGAGAATCGACGTTTCGGGAAGAAGGGCTTATGCCCGAAACGTCAATTGTCCTGCTGCTTGGATGCTGCCTGACCTGCTGTGCTTTTCCAGCAACACATTTTTCAGCATGTGAGAAATCAATTTGAACATAACTCCTTTGATTAAGTTCACTGTTACTTGTTCATTGAAAGGTGTTTTTTTTTCCTTTAGGTGAATGAAACACAGAGGAAGTGACTGTCTTTCCAAACCCATCCACTTGGTCCTCTATTCTGCCCTCGACTACCCTCAATTTTAAACTTGTCCTCTCATTTCCCCTGTGATCACTAGCCATTTGCTTCCAGTATTCCTCCAATCTAACTCAATAAAACCCCACAACACCAGGTTATAGTCTAACTTTCGAATCACTAGCTTTCGAAGCGCTGCTTCTTCATCGGATGGTTTTGGAGCAGAATCATAAGACACAGACTTTATAGCAACAGGATTGCAGTGTCATGGAATGTAATATTAAACTAATTTAGATTGATTCTTTCATCTTTTAGAATGATCATATTAGTTTTGGTACCTTCATATGTAAATCCCAGAACTTTTTTAAAGTTCCATTCTCAAGATATCTTTAACAAGAGGTGCCATCTCAGTTCAGATAATACATTGAACATACGAGGTTAAAGACTGTCTGCGTCCCAGTGTGAGGTCATGTTTCTCGTCCCCTGTTTCTCGTCCCCTGTTTCTCGTCCCCTGTTTCTCGTCCCCTGTTTCTCGTCCCCTGTTTCTCGTCCCCTGTTTCTCGCGTCCTGTTTCTCGCGTCCTGTTTCTCGCGTCCTGTTTCTCGCCCTCTGTTTCTCGCCCTCTGTTTCTGGCATTCTGTTTCTGGCATTCTGTTTCTTGCTCTTGTTTCTAGCACTCTGTTTCTCACCCTCTGTTTCTCACCCTCTGTTTCTGGCACTCGATTTCTCGCCCACTGTTTCTCGCCCACTGTTTCTCGCCCACTGTTTCTCGCCTTATTTCAGGCACTCTGTTTCTCACCCTCTGTATCAGGCATTCTGTTTCTCAACTTCTGTTTCTCACCCTCTATTTCTCTCCAACTGTTTCTCAACCTCTGTTTCTCACCCTCTGTATCAGGCATTCTGTTTCTCAGCCACTGCTTCTCACCCTCCGTTTCTTGCAATCTGTTTATAACCCTTTGTTTCTCACCTGCTGTTTCAGGCATTCTGTTTCTTACCATCTCTTTCTCACTCTGTATTATTCACCCGATGTTTCTCACCTTCTGTTTCTCTCCCACCGTTTCTCATCCAATGTTTCTCACCCTCTGTTTCTCACCCCCTCTTTCTCACTCTATGTTCCAGACACTGACTCTCACTTTCTGTTTCTCATTCTCTCTTTCTCACCATCTGTTTCTCCCTCTCTGTTATTCTTCCTCTGTTTCTCATCCTCTGTTTCTCACTTTCTGTTTCAGGCACTCTGTTTCTCAACCTCTGATTCTGACTCTCTGTTTCTCTCCCTCTGTTTCTCACCCTCTGTTCCAGGCACTCTAATTCTCACCCTCTCTTTCTCACTATCTGTTTCTCACTCTGTTATTTCTCTCTGTTTCTCGCCCTCTGTTTCAGGCACTTCTGTTTCTCGCCCTCTGTTCCCCCGCCCCCAAATCTGTTACTCATGCTCTGTTATGCACCTTGTGTTTCACACCCACTGTTTCTCGCCCTCTGTTTCAGGAACTATTTTTCTCACCCGCTGTTTCTCACCTGCTGTTTATCACCTGTTGATTCTCAGATTCTGTAAATCACCCTCTGTTAGTCACCCTCTTTTTCTCACCCTGTTTCTCACCCTCTGTTTTTCGCTCTCTGTTCCAGGCAGTCTCTCACCCTCTGTTTCTCACTCTCTGTTTCTCACCCACTGTTTAATTACACTCTATTCTCACCCACTGCCTCAGGGACTCTGTTTCACATCTTCTGTTACTCACCCCCTGTTACTCACCCCCTGTTACTCATCCTAACCTCAACCAGAAGAATGGATTCTGAGGACGGGAAAATTTTCTGGCTGTAACAGCTGCTCCTTTTTGAGGTATTTTAGGTGCTGGAGGTGATTTCCTTGAATTCCAAGAGCAGCAATTACTGTTTTATATGCTGTTGCATTGTTTTGGAACTTTGGAGGAAAGAAAAGTGAAAACAACAGCATTTCTAAATGGAGAGGAACAGACAAGGGAAGCACATGGTGAGGTCAGTGCAGGAGAGAGAGAGAAAGAAAGAAACTGCACAGAATTTCAGCTAATAAGATGGAGGGGAGGGGGTGGGGGAACTGTTGGGGGGAACCAGGGAGATAGTGAGAAAGAGATCAATCTGAGACTGGTACAGTTGAGAACAGAAGCGAGTCAAGAAATCAGGGCAGGCAGGGACAAAGCAGAGAACAAGGTAGGACTGATAAATTAAACTGCATTTATTTCAATGCAAGCGGCCTAACAGGGAAGGCAGATGAACTCGGGGCATGGTTAGGAACATGGGACTGGGATATCATAGCAATTACAGAAACGTGGCTCAGGGATGGACAGGACTGGCAGCTTAATGTTCCAGGATACAAAGGCTACAGGAAGTACAGAAAGGGAGGCAAGAGAGAAGGGGGAGTGGCATTTTTGCTAAGGGATAGCATTACAGCTGTACTGAAGATGGATATTCCCAGAAATACATCCAGGGAAGTTATTTGGGTGGAACTGAGAAATAAGAAAGGGATGATCACCTCATTGGATTGTATTATAGACCCCCTAATATTCAAAGGGAAATTGAGAAACAAATTTGTAAGGAGATCTCAGTTATCTGTAAAAATAATAGGGTGGTTATAGTAAGGGATTTTAACTTTCCAAACATAGACTGGGACTGCCATAGTGTTAAGGGTTCAGATGGAGTGGCATTTGTGAAGTGTGTATAAGAAAATTTTCTAATTCAGTTTGTGGATGTACATTCCAGAGAAGGTGCAAAACTTGACCGACCTACTCTTGGGAAATAAGGCAGGGCAGGTGACTGAGGTGCCAGTGGGGCAGCATTTTGGGAGCAGCGACCATAATTCTATTAGATTTAAAATAGTGATGGAAAAGGATAGACCAGATCTAAAAGTTGAAGTTCTAAATTGGAGAAAGGTCAATTTTAACTGTATTAGGCAATAACTTTCAAAAGATGATTGGAGGAAAATGTTCGCAGGTAATGGGACTGCTGGAAAATGGGAAGCCTTCAGAAATGAGATAACGAGAGTCCAGAGAAAGTATATTCCTGTCAGGGTGAAAGGGAAGGCTGGTAGGTATAGGGAATGCTGGATGACTTAAAAAAATTGAGGGCTTAGTTAAGAAAAAGAAGGAAGCAATATGTCAGGTATAGACAGGATAGATCGAGTGAATCCTTAGAAGATTATAAAGGCAGTAGGAGTTTACTTTAGAGGGAAATCAGGAGGTCAAAAAAAGGGGACATGAGATAGCGTTGGCAAATAGAGTTAAGGAGAATCAAAAGGGATTTTACAAATACATTAAGGACAAAGGGCGAACTAGGGAGAGAATAGGGCCTCTCAAAGATCCTTTGTGTGGAACCACAGAAAATGGGGGAGATACTAAATGAGTATTTTGCATCAGTATTTACTGTGGAAAAGGTCATGGAAGATATAGAATGCAGGAAAGTCGATAGTGATATCTTGAAAAATGTCCATATTACAGAGGAGGAACAGCTTGATGTCTTGAAATGGGTAAAGGTGGTTAAATCCCCAGGACCTGATCAGGTGTACCCTAGAACCCTGTGGGAAGCCAGAGAAGTGATTGCTGGGCCTCTTGCTGAGATATTTGTATCATCGATAGTCACAGGTGAGGTGCCAGAAGACTGGAGGTTGGCTAACGTGGTTACATTACTCAAGAAAGTTGGTAAGGACAAGCCAGGGAACTATAGACCAATGAGCCTGAAGTCAGTGGTGGGCAAGTTATTGGAGGGAATCCTGAGGGACAGGATGTACATGTATTTGGAAAGGCAAGGACTGATTAGGGATAGTCAACATGGCTTTGTGCATGGGAAATTATGTCTCACAAACTTGATTGAGTTTTTTGAAGAAGCAACAAAGAGGACTGATGAGGGCAAAGCGGTAGATGTGATCTATACAAGGTTCCCATGGGAGACTGGTTGGCAAGGTTAGATCTCACGGAATACAGGGAGAACTAACTATTTGGATATGGAACTGGCTCAAAGGTAGAAGACAGAGGGTGGTGGTGGAGAGTTGTTTTTCAGACTGGAGGCCTCTTTACCAGTGGAGTGTCACAAGGATCGGTCCTGGGTCACTTCTTTTCATCATTTATATAAATAATTTGGATGTGAGCATAAGAGGTATAGTTAGTAAGTTTGCAGATGACACCAAAATTGTAGTTGACAGTGAAGAAGGACACCTCAGATTACAATGGGATCTTAACCAGATGGCCAATGGGCTGAGAAGTGGCAAATGGAGTTTAATTCAAATAAATGCAAGGTGCTGCATTTTGGGAAAGCAAATCTTAGCAGGACATAAACATTTAATGGTAAGGTCCTAGGGAGCGTTGCTGAACAAAGAGACCTTGGAGTGCAGGTTCATAGCTCCTTAGAAGTAGAGTTGCAGGTAGATAGGATAATGAAGAAGGTGTTTGGTATGCTTTCCTTTATTGGTCAGAATATTGAGTACAGGGGTTGAAAGGTAATTTTGTGGCCGTACAGGACATTGGATAGGCCACTGTTAGACTATTGCGTGCAATTCTGGTCTCCTTCCTATCAGAAAGATGTTGTGAAACTTGAAAAGGTTCAGAAAAGATTTACAAGGATGTTGCCAAGGTTGGAGGATTTAAGCTATAGGGAGAGGCTGAACAGGCTGGGGCTGTTTTCCCTGGAGCGTCGGAGGCTGAGGGGTGACCTTACAGAGGTTTATATAATCATGAGCGGGATGAATAGGATAAATAGACAAAGTCTTTTCACTGGGGTGGGGGACTAGAGTGCATAGATTTAGGGTGAGAGGGGAAGGATATAAAAGAGACCTAAGGGGCAACGTTTACACGCAGAGGATGGTACGTGTATGGAATGAGCTGCCAGAGGAACTGGTGTAGACTAGTACAATTGCAACATATAAGAGGCATTTGGATGGGTATATGAATAGGAAGGGTTTGGAGGGATATGGGCCGGGTGCTGGCAGGTGGGAGTAGATTAGGTTGGGATATCTGGTTGGCATGGATGAGTTGGACCGAATGAGTCTGTTTCCGTTCTGTACATCTCTATGACTCTATGATTCTTTTCCCTAACCCCTAAATCTCATGCAGATCCTAAGACTAACCCTCACCCCTGACCCTGTCATTGAACCTGACAATGACCCTGACCCTGACCCTAACCCTTAATCTAATACTAACCCTAAATTTAATTCTAACCCGAAGACTAACCTTAACCCCTAACCCAGTCATTGAACCTGATCCTGACCTTGACCCTGACCCCGACACTGACCCAAACCCTAATCCTCATCTTAAACATAATGCAGGCCTAACACAAACCCTAACCCTAACCATAAACCTATTGCAGATGAACGCAAGCCTTCTTCACAGACCTTCACCTAACCCTAATCCTAACCCTCATCCTTCCCCAACCCTAAACCTATCCCTAACCCTAAACGTAAAACTCTCGCAGCCCTAGCCCTATCCCTAAAACTATAACCATAACCCTAAAACTAGCCCTAGTTCTAGTCCAAACCTTAAACCAACACCTAACCCAAAACCCAACCCTAAATGTAGTCCTAGCCCTAATCCTAACCCTAACCTTAACCCTGACTATAAACCTAACCCAGACCCTAAACCAAACCCAAACCCTAACTCTAACACTGACCTTGCCTCCAACCCTAACCCAAATCCTAACCCGAACTCTAGCTCTCACCCTAACCCGAACCGTAACCTTAAGTCGAACCCTAACGCTAACCCTCATCCTCCCCCAACCATAAACATATCCCTCACCCTAGCCCTAACCGTAGGGCAGCCATTACCCTAACCCTTACCCTATAGCAGGCCTAGCCCTAGCTTTAACCCTAAAACTTGCTTTAGTTATAGTCCTAACTCTAACACTAACCCTATCACCCAAACCCTAACCCTAACCCTCTCACCCTATCCTGATCTCCCTCGCCCTTAGCATCGCCAAAATGCGAGCACAAATGCTAGCCCTAACCCGAGATCTAGGCCTAATCCTAACCCTAAACCAAACCCTAAACCCAAACCTAACCCTAAATGTAGATCTAGCCCGAATCTTAACCCTAACATAATGCTAAATTAACCCTAACCCTGACACCCAAACCTAAACCAAGCCCTAAACCTAACCCTAACTCTAACCCTTAATATAAACCTAACCTTGACCCTAACCCTAACCCTAACCCTAAAGCCAAGCCTGACCCTGACCCAAACTCTAGCCCTTAACCTGTACCTAACCCTGACCCTAACCCTAACCCTAACCCTAACACTGACCTTGACCTGGAACCCAACACTGACCCTAACCTTAACTGTTAACCTAAACTTAAACCTTGCTCTAACTCTAACTCTAACTCTAACTCTAACCCTATTGCAGGAGACCTTTACCCTAACTCTTACCTTAACCTCAACCCTATTCTTAACAATATCGCTGGAGAGCTTGATGCGAACCCTAACACAGCCTTAAACCTAACCCTAACCCTAACCCTAACCCCAACAACGACCCCAGCACCGACCCTAACCATAACCCTAACCCTGACCCTGATCCTGACCCAAACTCTAACCCTAACCCCTAACCTAAACCTAAACCTAACTCCAACTCTAACTCTAACTCCAACCTGATCACAGGAGACCCTTACCCTCACCTTAACCCTAACCCTAACAATATCGCAGGAGCGCAGGATGCTAACTCTAACACAACCTTAACCCCACCCCTAACTCAAAAACTGACACTGACCCTGACCCTAACCCTTAACCTAAGCCGAACTCTAACTCTAACCGTATCACAGGAGACCTTTATCGTTACTTTTACACTAAACTTAACACTAACCCTAACAATATCGCAGGAAAGCTTGATGCTAACCCTAACACAGCTTGAACCCTAACCCAAACACTGACCCTAAACCTAACCCTGACCCTGACACTGACCCCGACTCTAACCCTAACCCTAACCTTGACCCTAACCCTAATCCTAACCCTGAGCCTGACCATAAAACTAACGCTGACCCTTACCTTGACACAAACCTAACCCTAACCTAACATTAATCCTAACCCTAAATCTATTCCTATCCTGACCCCAACACCAACCCTGACCCGAACCCTGACCCTAAACTAACCCACTTCTAACCTGACCCTAACACTGACCCTGACTTTAACCCTAACCCTGAGCCTAGTACTGACCCTGACCCTGACCCTGATCCTGTACCTGAACCTGACCCTGACCCTCACCCTAAACCTAAACCCAACCCTAACTAAGACCGTACCCCCGAACCTAACCCGGACCTGAACTCTAACCTTGACCTGACCCCGACCCTGACCCAAACTCTAGCCCTGACTCTGACTCTGGTCCTGACGCTGAACCTAACCCTGGCCCTAACCCTAACCTTGAATCTGACCTTAACCCTGAACTAATCCTGACCTGAATCCTAACCCTGACCCGAAGCCTGACCCTGACCATGACTCTACCTTGACCCTAACCCTGAAACTGGCCATAAAACTAACACTGACCCTAATCCTTACCCAAACCTAACCTAACCCTAACTCATAAACTAACCATAGCCCTAACATTAACTCTAATGCTAACCCAAACACAGCCCTAACCCTGAACCTAAAACTGACCTTGACCCTAGCCCTAACCATAAACCTAACACTGACCCTGATTCTGATCCTGACCAAGATCCTAACCCTGACCTGAACCCTAACCCAGACTCGAAACATGACCCTGACCCTAACCCTGAACCTGGCCATAAAACTAACACTGACCCTAATCCTTACCCAAACCTAACCTAACCCTAACTCATAAACTAACCATAGCCCTAACATTAACTCTAATGCTAACCCAAACACAGCCCTAACCCTGAACCTAAAACTGACCTTGACCCTAGCCCTAACCATAAACCTAACACTGACCCTGATTCTGATCCTGACCAAGATCCTAACCCTGACCTGAACCCTAACCCAGACTCGAAACATGACCCTGACCCTAACCCTGAACCTTGCCATAAAACTAACACTGACCCTAACCCTTACCCAAACCTAAACAAACCTTAACTCTTACACTATCCCTGGCTCTAATGCGAACCAGAACACAGCCCTAAACCTGACCCTAACACTGACCCTGACCCTAACCCTAACCATAACCTAAACTAACCCTTATCCTAAACCTAAGCCTGACCCTAAGCCTAACCCTGAGCCTGACCATAAAACTAACGCTGACCCTAACCCTTACACTGACCCAAACCTAACCCTAACCCTAACCTAACACTAATCCTAAACCTAACTCTAGTTCTATTACGACCCCAACCCTAAACCTGACTCTAAACCTAATCCTAATGCTAATCTGACCCTAAACCTGACCCTCATACAAACCCTGACCCTGACTTTAACTCTAACCCGGACCCTGAACCTGACCCTCATCCTAACCATAAACCTAAACCTAACTCTAACACTGACCCTGATTCTGACCTAACCAAGACCCTAACCCTGACCTGAACCCCGACCCAGACCATGACTCTGACTCTGACTCTGGCCCTGAAACTGAACCTAACCCTAACTCTGACCCTAACCTTGACCCTGATCCGAAGCCTAACCCTAACCCTAACCTTAACCCTAAAGGTGGAAGAACATGTTACCAACATCCACCTGGTTTCCACTCTCCATTCCCACTGCAGAAATCCAATGTGATCCCTAAGCCTCACCCTAATGCTAACCCTAACCCTTGCCCTAAACGTAAACATAACCCTAACTGTAACCCTAACCCTATCACAGTTAAACCTAAAAAAAACACTAACCCTAAACCTAACCCTAACCATAACCTTAACCATTACACCAAAGCTGACCCTGACCCTAAAACTGACTCTGACCCTTACTCTAAGCTTGACCCTTACTGTCACTTTAACACTAACCTTAACCCTAAACCTAACCTTAATCCTCACCCTATCCTGAGCCTAAACCTCACTCTAATCCTCACATTCACCCTCACTCTCACCCTCACCCTAAACCTGACCCTAACCTTGAGGCTAGACTGACGCTGATCGTCAGCCTATCCAAGACCTTATCCCTGAACCTAAACCTGACCCTGACCTTAACGCAAATCGAATCCTTTAACTAAACCTGATCCTAGCCCTAAATCTAAATCTAATCCTCACTGTAGCATTAGCCCTGACCTTGACTCGAATCCTAATCCCAAGCCAAAACTGAACTTTAAGCTTAACCCTATTCCTAACCATATCGCAGGTGACTCTCACCCGAACACAAACCTTAACATGAACCTTAACCTTAACCCTAACTCTAAGCCCTCACACAAACACTAACCCAAAACCCTATCCCCTAACGGTCCCCAAAACCCAACCCCAAACTTAACCCTAATCCTAACCTTATCGCTAGCACTGGTAATCATAAGACTCACCCAAATCCTTACTCTAATCACATCTAAACATGATCTGAACCTTATCACAGGTAATCCTACCCTACGCTTTATCCTTAACATAACCCTAACCCAGACACTGATCCTAATACGAATTCTAATCCTAACCGTAAACCTATAGCTAACCCTGACGCTGAACCTAACCTTAAAATTAACCCAAACATGAACCCTAACCCTACCCTGAACATTAACCCTAACTGTTGTGCAATCCCTAATTCTTACACAAAACCTAAAGTTTTCTTAAACGGAACACTAATGCAAAATCAAACCAGTAACTTAACCAAAGCCTGAACATAAACCTAACTCTAACCCTAATTATCCCCATACTTGACAGATTACTAAACAGCAGGACACTGACCCTTACCCTAACTCTAACCCTAAATCACACCCTGACACTATCCCTGAACATGATCCAAACCCTAACCTGAATGCTAATCTGAAACCCAACACAAACACAAACCCTAACCTGAATCTTAACCTTAAACCTAAACTGAACCAAAAGCTAACCTGTAACTAAACCCTATCCCAAACCCTAATTCTAACCTGAAACCTAACCGTAACTCTAACCTGAAACCTAACGCTAGTCCCAAACCCTAACCCAAACCCTAACCCCAATCTTAACTCTAATGCTAATCCTTACTCTAACACTAACCTAAACCTCACTCAACACTAACCCTAAACCTAACCATAACACTAACCTTAACCCTAACCCTAACCCAAAATCTAAAACTAACATTATTCTAATTGAACCCGGACCCAAGATGTAAACCAAACCATAACCCTAACCCCAACCCTAACCCTATTCACTCACGGTAAACCTAACCCTCGTCCTAACCCTCACCTTAACACTAACTCTAATTCTAATCCCTCACACTAAGCCTAACTATCACCCAAACCCTGACCTTAACCCTAACCATAACCCTAATCACTGATCCTGACCCTGACCCTAAGCCTAACCTTATCACACGTGAGTCTGACCCTAACACTTACCCTAACCTTATCGCACGTGAGTCTGACCCTAAGCCTTACCCTTACCCTATCGCACGGGAGTCTGACACTAACCCTTACCCTAACCCTATCGCACGTGAGTCTGACCCTAACCCTTACCCTTACCCTATCGCACGTGAGTCTGACCCTAACCCTTACCCTCACCCTATCGCACGTGAGTCTGACACTAACCCTTACCCTAACCCTATCGCACGGGAGTCTGACACTAACCCTTAACCTTACCCTATTGTACGTGAGTCTGACACTAACCATAACCCCGAGCGCGGTGAAGGTGACTTTTGCCTGTCCATCAGGAACATGGCCCATGACGGAGCAGTTAACAAGAAGTACTAGAAAATCAAAGACTTTTTCTTTATTTCTCCAATTCTATACCTTCACATTCTATGTTTTGGATTATTTTCCTGTTTTCACACTATATATTATAACAATATACATATGGCAATAAATAAATAAAAGATCAAAACCCAGTCCAGTTTCTCTAACCTTTTGTTACATATTAATTCCCTCATCCTGTGGGTTATTCTGGTAACTCTACATTGAACTCTTCCCAGGGTTTAACACCTGTCCGTATAAAAGCTGCCGAAAACTGAACACAGTCCTCCAAAATGGTTGAATCAATGATTTGTAGGGATGAAGGATCAATTACATTTGCTTAGACACTCTGTCTCAACTTCTAAACGCAAGGATCCTGTAAGCAGTGCTTTCAAACAGCACCATGCTCAGCAGGAACCTGCTCAGTGACATCCAGTTTAGGCTTTAATAAGGTCATTCACCACCTGACCTTAGTGAAAACATGGGCAAAATGACTGAATTCCAGAGGTGAAGTGACAGTGACAGCCCATGACAACTAGGCTGCATTCAACCCAGTGTGGAATGAGATCCCTGGAAAAATTGGAACCAATGGGTATCAGAGGGACAAACACTTCTCTGGTTGGAGTCTTATCTGATGCAAATGAAGAAAGTGAGGGCTGCAGGTCTTGGAGAGTCAGAATTGAAAAGTATGGCTCTCGAAAAAGCACTGTAGGTCAGGCAGCATCCGAGAAGCAGCAGAGTAGATGTTCCGGCCATAAGTGCTTCACCAGGAAATATTCCTGCTGATGAAGGGCTTATGCCCAAAACATCAATTCTCCTGCTCATCAGATACTGCCTGACATGCTGTGCTTTTCCAGTACCACAGTTTTCTACTCTGACACATATGAAGGTAGTCCTGGTTGTTGGAAATCAGTCATATCAGTTGTAGGAGATCTTTGTAGGAGTTCCTCAGGGTAGTGTCCAGGCCCAGCCATCTTCAGCTGCTTAATCAATGACCTTCCCTCCACCATAAGGTCAGAATTGAGGATGCTTGACTGTCAAGATATCCACCACTGATGCTCCGTAGCAGCAGTATGTACTGTCTAGTGGATGAATTGCAGAAATTCATCTAAGATTCCCAGACAGCACCTTCGAAACACCACTTCCATCTCGAGGGCAGCTGATAGTTGGACACATGGCCAACTGTAAGTTGCCCTCTAAACCACTCTGCATCCTGATTTGGAAATATATCACCATTTGTTCACTGTTGTTGTGGTCAATATCCTGGAATTCCTGTCCGAACATCATTGTTTCGTCATAGCCTATCGACTGTGGTTGTTCAAGAAGGCAACTCAGCATCATCTTCTCAAGAGCAACCAAGGATGGACAATGAATGCTGGCCAGTTGGAGATGCGCACATTCAACAAATAAATAAAGAAAAACTGTCTTATCTTGGTCTAACTTGCCTGGACACTATCAGAGAAACATACATGTGAACCCTGAGGTCCCTCTGTCTCTGCGCCCGGCTCAAAGTTGGACCATTTATGACCCCTGTTAATTTCCATTATTTTATGGAAAACAATCCAATTCTATCCAATTCCTCCCCAAAGCAAAATTCTGCAGCAGAGGCAACATGCTGGTCAATATGCCCAGTACTCTCTCCAGTTTGATCACATTCTGCCTATAATGTGGATTCAGAAATGCACAGAATATCTTGGATGAGTCCGAAGCAATGTTTTATCACAGTTCCAGCATAAACGTCCTGCTTTTCAACACCAAGCCCCGACTGATCAAAGCAAGTGTATTGTATACATGAGCAATGTGCTTGTGTTTGCTAAATGCACGTTAGAAGAGCTGGGATAAGAGGGAGGCCATCAGATATCTATAATGAGGCCATGCTAGACCTTGTATGGTGAATGCACCTGCAAAAGATTGACGTTTGACTGGCAGAAGTAGGGGGAGGGAGGGACACTTTCGATACAGTGATCATCCCAAACAAAAACATTCCGATTATAATAAGGCTAGTCCTTGAGTGAAAGCGCTAAATTACAGGAAAGCTGCAGAGAGATTGGATTGGAGGCAGCTGTTTAAGGATAAGTTCACATCTTACATGTGCAAGTCATTTAAAGGTCAGTTGATCACAGTGCAGGACTCGCATTCTGCTGTGTCTTTTGAAAAAAAATAAACAGCGACCAGGGTATCCTTGTGCATGAATCATAAAATATCGGTTTGCAGGTCCATTAGGTGGTGAAGAAGACAAATGGAATATTGTCCTTCATTGCTGGAGGGATGAAGTTTGAAGATAGGAAGATTGTCTCACTGTCGTTTCAGATGCTGGTGAGGCCACACCTGGAATACTTCAGAGTGATGTACTGGCACTCAAAGGATGCAGAAGAGGGTCACCTGTTTGATTCCACAGATGGGAGAGTTGGCTTAGGAGTAGAGATTGAGTGAACTGGGGCTATACTTATTGGAATTTAGAAGAAAGGGTTGGGGGGGGGGGGTGTCTTATGGAAACATATTACATTATGAAAGGAATAGATAAAGTAGAAGCAGTGAGGTTGCTTCCAAGGGCGGGTGGAAGTACAGCTAGGGGGTATAGCCTCAAAATAAGGGGAAGCAGATTAAGGACTGAATTGAGGAAGAACTTCTTCACCTAAAGGATTATGAATGTGTGGAATTCTCTGAGCAATGAGGCACATGTGGCTGCCACATTGAATGCTTTTCTTTATCGCAAAGGTAGATTTTTAAACAGTAAAGGAAGGAAGGATAATAGTGAACAGGTTGGTAGGTGGAGCTGAACACACAACAAGATCTGCCATGATCTTATTGGATGATAGAGCTAAATGGCCTACTCCTGTTCCCACTACTGTTATGAAGTTGTAAGTGTGTATTGTACCTTTAAGAGAGAGTAAAACCTGGCAAGGACTGACTACAAGCACATAGTGCCCTGAACAATTTAAAAAATACAACATTTGGCTGTAAAACAAATAGCTGGAGCTGAGTTGCCATGGTACACAACAAATTTGAATTCGGCCAATCAGTTTAAATTATGCCCCCAGATACCAAATTCCAATCAAACTTGAATTTTAATGTTTTGATGACATCAAACCAATGAGATGTTCTGATATTTTGGGGTATAAAAATTGCATATTTTGAACAGTTAGCCAGATCAACGAAGAGTACCAACAGATTGCATCCACGGAATCACTGTCTGAAAGATACCTGTTTGTATGAAATCTGTGTAGCAGAAGACCGAAGAAAAGGTGACCCAGGAAAATCTACAGAGGAAAATACAGGGGAAAATTGACTGGTTTTGAAATTTGAATTTTTTGTTAAACTTAATCGGGGGCAGGGTTTTACCAGATCAGTGTATTGTTGTAGAGTGGGAGGTCGGTAAATTTATCAGGCAAAGGAGGTTTACAGTAATGACAGTTGTTGTCTAATTTTTTTTTACTTGGAGTTAAAGAATAAATTGTAAATTTTCTCTTTAAATAGTGAGATTTGGTAGTTCTTTGTCACTCATATTTTAATAGATTATGGGGTGAGGTGTGCTTTTCTGTGTGTCTGGTATAAATTAGCAGAAGGATTTACCCCATGTTGTAATTTTACTTATGTTCTTATGTTCATATTGTCCTGGGATGACAAAAAATACACATCGAAAAATTCAGGAGCCCTGGATGAAAACTGTTATTGAAGGTTCATTCAGAAAGTGAAAGGGAGCATATGTAAAGTTTGGGAATGTGAAATCAGCCTAGGCCATTGCAGAATATACAGAAAGCTCAAGGTTCTGTCCTGTGGCTAGTACGATTAAAGAAAATCCCAAAGCATTTCATTTGTATATGAGGGAAAGACAGTAACTGGGGAACAAATCATTCCACTCTCGGGTAAAGGACTGAATGCATGAGTGGAGCTGGAGTAAGTTGGTGAGGTTCTTAACGAGTACTTTGTTTCAGTACTCAACATCGAGAAGCATGTTGATGATGTGAAGATCAGGGAGGTATGTTGATATTCTATAATGCGTTGAAATTAGAAAGAGGAAATGTTGGGGCCTTATAAAGAAACATTTCGGAAGATAGGGAAGACAATGGCCTATTGGTGTTATTGATGGACTGTGAATCCAGAGATCCATGTGACATTCTGGGGACACGGGATCAAATCCTGCCATGGCAGATGGTGGAATTTGAATTCAATGCAAGAAGTCTGGAATTCAGAGTCTAATGGTGACCTTGAATCCACTGTTAATTGTCTGTGAAACCTATCTGGATTGCTAATGTCCTTTAGCAAAGGAAACTGCCATCTTTACCTGATCTGGCCTACACATTACTCCAGACACACAGCAATGTGCTTTACTCTTAACTGCCCTTTGAACAATTAGGTATGGACAATCTATACCAGAAACATCTCAGTCCCATGAATGAATGTACAAAAACTAAGATCCCGGGCCTGTTAGGATCCATCCCAGTGTATTGAAGGAGGTAAGTGTTGAGATTGCTGGGGCCTTGACAGAATCCCTCTGCATCTTCTTTTGCCACAAGCGACATCCTAGAAGACTGGAGAACATCGATATTGTTCCTTTAACTAAGAAGGGCAGGAGGGATAATCGAGGAAATGATAGGCTGGTAAGCCTTGCATTCGTGGTATGGAAATTATTGTAGAAGCTCTTTGGAGATAGGCATATGCACATTTGGATAGTGAGCATAGCTTTCTGTAGGGGTGATTTTGATTGAGTTTTGTTGAGGATGCAGCGAGTGTGATTATTGAGGGTAAGTCAGTGGATGTTGTCTACATGGATTTTATTCAGCATTTCATAAAGTCCCTATTGCTAATTTGGTCCAGAAGTTGAATCATGCAGGTGCAGTATGATTTAGTAAGTTGAACACAAACTTGGGTTGGATGTTGAAGACAGAGAGTAGTTATGGGGGGTGTTCTTCTGATTGGAGGTCTGTCACCAGTGGTGTTCTACAAGAATCAATTCTCTGACCTCTGTTGTATGTAACGTATGTAAATGATTTGGACAAAAATATATGTGGTCTGATGAGAATGTTTGCAGACATCAAAATTTGTGGAATTGAGGATAGTGAGGAATGTTGTCAATGCATATAGCGAGATAGATCCATTGGTGATTTGGTCAGCGAGATGTCAGATGGATTTTAATCTAGAAAAGTGAATAATGTTGCATTTTGGGGGTTAAATGCAACAGGAATATATACAGTAAACTACAGGAGCCTAGGAGCATTGACCACCCCTATGGAGGGTCCTGGGGTTACAATTCCATAGGCCTGTGAAAGGGGCAAACAAGTGGATAAGGCCATAAAGAAGACGAACAACCTGCTTCCCTTCATTGGTGCAGGCACTGAATGTTAAAGTTGACAAGTGATATAAAATGTTAGTTGGCCATATTAGGAGGATTGTGTAGAGTTCTTGTTGCCACACTGTACGAAGGATGTGGAGACCCCGGAGACTGCAAAAGAGGTTTCAAAGGATGTTGCCTGGATTAGAATGTTTTATTTTAAGCAATTGTGAATTGGCTTTATGCGAGTGTCATTGGCTGAGGGGCAACTCATAGACGTACATAAGTTTATAGATAACATGACAGGGTGTATAGTCAGAGATTTTGTTCAGGGAGTAAATCTTAAATCTTGGGGGCACAGCTTCAATATTGCACTTTAACGGATATGTGTGAGGCAAGATTTCTTTTTTTATGCCAAGTTTGGTAGTTGCTTGGAATATGCTGCCAGGGAAGGCAGTTGAAGTAGATATGATAACAATGTTTCAGAGTCATTTAAACAGACACACAAGCAGGCAGGTAATAGAGGGAGACAGACTATGTGCTGGCGTTTGGGATTAATTAAGAATGGCATCAGAATTGGTACTGACATAGTGGGCTGAAAGGTTTGTTCCTGTGCTCTACTGCTCCATGTTCTATTTTCTATGCCTCCTTAACCAATTCATCTATCTGGCCTGATATCATAAGAAACCAATGTACATGCACATCAATGTCGCTCTGGTCCTTGGTCTTCCCCAGAGCCCTACCACTCATCAGGCAGTCCCTTCCTTGTTTTCAATACCCACATGCATCACCTCACATTTATCAAGGTTGAATTCCACTTGCACTGATCAGCCCACCTGATAAGCCCTTCTTATTCTACTTGTCGCGTTAGACTATGGTCCTCACTATTTACCAGCCTACCAACATTTGTATGATCTGTCAATTTACTGATCAACTCTCCTACTTTAAATTCTAAACACATTTTTTTCTAAACCACAAACAATAAGAGCCCCAACATTGATGCCAGTCAGACTCCCACTAAACCCAGACTTCCAGTCGGAAAAGCACCCTCATTCACATCCTTTACTTCCTGTCACTTAGCCAATTATGGATCCAAATTGACAAATTAATGATTATGGATCCAAATTGACAAATTTCCTTGGATCCCATGGGTTTTAGCTTTGCAATCAGTTTCCCATCTGAGAGCTATGAAAAAAAGACTTTGCTACAGTACAAGTAGACTGCATCAAAAACATGTTCTCAACTATGCTACTGTTATGTCATCCCAAAAATTCAGTCAGGTTGGTCAGAAATGACCTCCCCTTAACAAAGACATGCAAACCCTCCTTGATTAATCCCTGCCTCTTCAAATGCAGTGTAATTATATTCCTCAGAAAGGCTTCTAAAAGTTTCTTTACCGCTGAGTTTAGACAGATCAGCTTGTAGTTTTCTGCTTCATCCCTTCCTTCCTTCACAATTGAAGGTACCACATTGGCTGTCTTCCAGGCCACTGGCATATCTCCTCTGGCCAGTACAATTGCAACTGTTTTCAAGATGCCTTCCTTTTCTTCCCTTGAACACACTTGACAATGTAGGATACATTTCATCTCGCTCTAGAGATCTAACTACTTTAAAGCCTGACAAACCACTCAGAACCACCCCTGGGTCTGTGCTAACATATTTAATTGTATCACAGATCTTTGCATTCACTTCTATACCCATATTGATCACCTCACAAGTGAATGCCGATGCACATTATTATTTTGGACTCTACCTCTTTATTCTGATTCCATGGACAATTTGCCACTATGGTTCATGATGTGCCCCATTCTATCGCTAGTTATTGTTTTAATGCTAATGTGCCTTCAATGTAACATATTATTTTCCATCAATGCAGCTGCCAGTAAATGTTTATATTACGTTTTATGTATCTGAATTTTCATTTTAGATCCACTCTTGCACATTCTATATTTCCTCTCATTCTTTCACTGTTTGAGTCCTCAGTATCTGTCATGAGCACCCGTTTTGCTTATAATCCAATCTTGTGCTTAACTTGATATTCTGGGTTGCTGGGATTTGATGTCTCATTCCTTTGCTTTCCTGAAATATGTCAGTCTTCTATTCTTCATATTTCTTTGTTGATTGCATACCACTGCACTGAGACAGAAATATATGAAAGTTTCTTGAAATGTATAAGCTTTACAATACAGTACAACAGGTAATCAAGAAGTCAGTTGGAATGTTCGCACTTAATTCAAGACATCGAAGTATAAGAGGAGGAAAGTCTTATGGCAATTATACAAGGTAATGGTGAAGCCACATCTGAAGTACTTTGGATAGTTTTGGTCTCCTTAAACAGCCCACTTTGATACCTTAATGAAAGGTATCATTTCATTGGAGGCCATTCAGAGAAATATCCTGAGGAAGAACCCAGGTTTGGAGAGATTGTCTACCGAGAAAAGTCTAACTAGGTTGTTTGAAGTGATTCTAATCGATGGAATTTGGAAGAATGGAAACATACAAGATACTGGAGCTGGACCATTTAAAGGTGAAATGATGGATCCCCCTGTGGGAAGGTCTAGGACCAGCAAGCATAGTCTCAGAATAAAGGGGCACCACTTTAAAACTGAGATGAGGAGGATCATCTCCTCTCAGATGTTTGTGATTTCATGCAACCCCTTACGTAGAGAGCTGTGTGGCCAGAGTCTGTGTGCAGAATTTAAGATGAAATACATTTAGTTTTAATAATTAGGGATGTCAAGGATTATAGGGAAAGTGCAACAAAGTGGGCATAAGGAATGCTGAATGTGTATACTTACTCATGTTTCTTGAGGTCATATGATCTTTTGGAAATGCTGTACTTTCAGTTGAATTAGGCTCTGATCACATGTTAGATTATGTGTAATGACAGATATGGTTCTTTTATCACTTAACCATATGTTCATGCTGAAAGAGAGCAACCACATCTCTCAATTAGGAGATAAGCCATGAGAGAGATATCGAGTATCAGTCATTTAGTTATTTAGTCATGGAGTCATAGAGATGTACAGCATGGAAACAGAAACTTCGGTCCAACTGGTCCATGCTGACCAGACATCCTAAACTAATCTAGTCCCACTTGTCAGCACTTTGCCCATATCCTTCTAAACCCTTCGTATTCATATACCCATCCAGATACCTTTAAATGTTGTAATTGTAAAAGCCTCTACCACTTCTATGACAGCTCATTCCATATACACACCACCCTCTGTGTGAAAAAGGTGCCCCTTAGATCCCTTTTACATTTTTCCCCTCTCACCATAAACCTATGTCCTCTAGTTTTGATTGGCAGAAGTACATTGTTGTTGAAAAAATAAAGAGAGCTAGATCAGGACCTAATGTCACTGAAAGGAAATGCAACTTCATTGTTGGTTCTAATGTTTAACCAATAACTGACAATCAGAATTGTCAGTCTTTAAAGTTTTCCAGCTCAACTGCATAACAATGTTTTCTATCTCAACATGGGCTCAATTTGTTGTCATAATCTGTTTGTTCAGCTAAACTGATTGCCCAATGTTGAAATATTTAGAGACACAGTATAAAGAAAAGGCTCTAGTAATATATCAGTTTAGAATTTGACACAGAGAGATTGCTAAAAGAACTAAAGGACAAACCACTTGACACTTGAAAATGCATACAAGGTTTCATGATGTTGAGAAAATATGCCATCTGATCCTCACTGTTGGTGTTCCCGGTGAGTTATTCTAAGCACGCAATGAGAAAAGAGTCTGTTTTCCAGTTATTGCTTAATTTAAATTGACTTAAATTGATAATTCCACACAAGGATCTGACTAGAATATAGCATACTCAGTAATATAACTTTATAAGATTATTCAATTTTCGCAAGTGAATGTAAAGTGTTGTTTCTTTGTAATTTACAGATTCTCGGAATTATCTAGCATTGTCTCAAGGAGAATGTTGCAAACTGTACAATTAGAAATTGCTGCATATATATTTCAGACAAAGATATTATGAGAGTTATATGAAAATCTATATTTGTCTATAGTATGGATAAGAAAGTGAAGTGGAATATCTGAGTCAGTAATGATATATTACAGTGACAATGCATCCACATATAGAGGAACCTTGATTATACAAATGACACGGGCGGGGAGTATTTTGTTCAGATAATTGAATGTTCAGATAATTGAATGTTTGGATAACAGAATGCCGAATAACACAGTTTAGCCAAGCAACAGGACCTTGCAATCTTGTTCGAATAATCTGAAATTCAGATCATCAACATTTGGATAATTGAGGTTCCTCTGTATTATTTTCCAGAATCCAGACAATGTTTGCGTTTCTACCATTGTTCTTCCCTTCACCGCTACAGCGTACACAACATCCTTTAGTATTTCTGCCTATCCAGTGGTACAACACCAACTAGAGCCTCTGTTCCTCGCCCACTATACCCTCTTAATTACAATGTACTCACTTTGACAATCAAAGCCGACTAGCACATTTTTCTGCATGCAAACAATTTCTCTCACAGGTGCCTTTAACTCTCCTCTTTCCACTCAATGCACATAGACTGCCTCCAGGTGATCCAACTATTTCCTATTGCTGCTTACAATTTACTAACTGCATTCTCTGCACAACTGCAAGTTGCCTATACATTTAGAGAGAACAAGATGAAAATTCAGCATATAATTCACCTACTCTCCTATCTGTTTGGAATGGAGATTCTAAGCTTCTGTTCCATTGTCTTTTTCAGCCTAAATCTGACTTCCATTTTGACAACTTAAATATAATTAACCCAAGCTAAATATGGATATCACAATATTTGTTCTGTGAGCCAAATTATTTTCTTTTGTGCTGCATACTGAAACTAAATGTCAGATAATAAGCAACAGAAAAAGTTTTTTTGAAGCTGGCCTGTGTTGGTAATCGAAAATGGAAACAGTGGTATCATTGCAAATGAAGGTGGGTGATGGTGGTGTTAGGATTGACAGTTCATTATGTTTATGCATCTAGGACGATGCCAAATGATATTAAAATTGTACCCACCTACCCAGCTCAAAAACCTTCCTTTCTACATCACTGTTCATAACTATTGGAGTCTACTTATTTTACTGCAGATTTATGAAATGTCACACCCTATGCATGTATTCCAGAAATATTATTTATTTTTTCTCTGAATTCAAATTCAGTTTCTACAATTGCCATTTTTACTGTATCCCACCATCCATTTCCTTTAGAGTTAAAAAAAATAAAAGCCGACTTCTGACAACACCACAGCTGGCAGAATTTTGTTGTTAAAAGCATGCCCTACTCTATTACATACAAGGAGAATGTTTGACAATTCATTTTCAACAAAATTTCCTTTCGCTTTGTTACAGTTAATTTGCTGCTGATTGGTATCCTGTCCCAAGGAAAATGTGATCTTTCTACCTGTACCACATGCTTCCTGGTGGCAATGCAATGTTGGATCTGCTTGCCATTTTCACTGAGGTCACTCTCTGGTGGATCAGTAACTACTATTTTCCAGAATCATTCCTTAACATCATGCCTGTATGTAGTGTTTTCATTGTCCTGAGTCAGACAGCTACAGACTGTTCTGTTTGCTTTACTGTCATGTTCTCCTTTGATCAAGTTGTTGCAATTTGCTGTCAGAAGCTGAAAAGAATTTATCGCAGGGAGAAAACTGTGGCTGTGGTTATCACAACAACTTGCATTCTAGTCTTTTTAAAAGACATCCCTTTCTACTTTCCACAGGAGCGTGCATGGATTATTGACAATATAGAATGGTACTGTTTTATGAAAAGTAGTTACTATACTGACACAGGATTGATGTATTTGATTGGTTTGATACAGTTCTAACACCATTCCTGCCATTCACATTAATTTTGTTGCTCAGTGCTCTGATGGTCAGACATATTTTAATGGCTAGTCAAGTCCATAAGTCACTGAAGTCTCAGAGCAAGGGAAATATCTTCAGTGATCCAGAGATGAAGTGCAGACAGAAATCTACAATATTGCTCTTCACAATATCTGGAATTTTCATTCTTCTTTGGTTGACAACTGTGATAGAATTCATGTACTATACTGTCACAGGAATTAATCCATGGGACTACACCGATTCTGAGTACATATTTCAAAAAGTAGGGTGGATGTTCCATATTTTAAGTTGCTGGAATGATTCAGTCTAAGTTCAGGGAGCAAGTAAAAGGTGTGGTGAAATATTTGATTGCATCAATCATTAAATCAGATCATAAAATTAAACAGAGGATTATCACAATGTCTCCATCCTGCAACACAAAATATAGCTATGCACCTTTGGTGAAGACTGGGAGGAGTAAAATCGGAGGGGCATGGGAAGAGGCAGAACATCCCATGAATGACAGGGGTGTGGTCAGCAATGCAGTCTTTTCTCAAGTTGCAGTGATTCGATTTTTATAGATTCATCGATTCATACAGTTCAGAAGAAGTCCTTCTTCCCATTGAGTCTGCACTGAGATAACGACTACCTGAAGTCAGATAACCCCAATTTCCTGCATTTGTCTCATATATTTGAAAGTTATGGTATTTGAACGACTCATTCAAATATTTTCTAAAGTTTGTACGGATTCCAGCCTCCATTACATTCCCAGGCAGAGCATCCTTCTAAAAATAAGGGTCCCAGGCCTGATTCGAGTGAAACACTGCTGGACACCAACCTCCAGTCACTCAAACAACCTTCCACTAGAACCATTCTGTCCTATTACTAAGCCAGTTTCTGGTCCATTTTGCCAGGTTTCTGTCAAATCCACATGTTTTAACCTTCTCAATCAGTCTCCCATTTGAGACATTGTCAAAACCTTTGCAAAGATCCATATAAACTACATCAACTGAACTTCCTCATCCACATCTTTGATCACATTTTCAAAAAACCTCTAACAAATTTGTTAAGCATGAACTCTCCCTGACAAGGCCATGCTGCATATCTCTAATTCACCCATTCTTTTCCAAATGGGTATTAATTCGCTGCTTCAGAATTTTCTCCAATTATTTCTGAACCACTAACCTGAGATTCACCAGTCTGTAACTTCCTCGTTCATCTCTATCACCCCTCTTAAAAAGTGGAACCATATTAAACATCCTCCAATCCCCTAGCACATATCTCATCAACTTTGCTTATGCAGAAATAAACTCATTTCAGAATAAAAAGCTATAAGTTATTTTAATGTGATTGATATTTTTTATTCAGTCTCACAGATGCATTTTTGTCCATTGGTCATCACTTTAATGTACTCAGTTTCTGCTATCTACCTGCTGTTCTCCATCAGATGGGCCGAAAAGAACTTTTCATATCTGGGCAAGTTGATCCAAGGGGACTGTCCTCAACCCATGAAGAGAAGTGAGAAAAGGTGGAGAAATTAGTGTATTACCCTTAACACCTCAGCTTCTTTCCAGTCAGTTTGGTTTCCCATCTCTTCTGTAACAAAATGGCTCTTCTTAAAGTTACAAATCGCATTATTTATATCTGTTCCAAAAACAAATAATAGCAACTTGACTTCCTCGATCAGCTTGCAGCCTTGACACTGGTTACAACATAATTCTGCTTCAAAGCCTCTCCATAATTTAGTTGATTGTTTATTTCTCAGAATTAGTGCATCACAGTATATCCAGACTTGAACTTTGATCCCATTTTATTTCCTCCCAATGTAACAAAATTTGTATTGAAGCAATTACTGCAGAAGCTTCCGGTAAGATGGTGGTGGAGCCTGTGCCTTGTTTACTGCATTCGATTGTCTCTTGATTTCTTTTCTTTTTATTCGCTCTTCCTTCTCATTCATTTTTTTTCCTTTTCTCTCAGTTTATATTTACCTCTAGTTGAAACACTCAGTTGCTGTGATAGCATCAGCTGTGGTAAGTGAGCCCAGCATGGATTTCCTTTTGGATGAAGACCTTTATGTTAGCTTTTTCAGCTCATAATTTGCAATGTTATATAATAAGACCGGTTGAAAACCAGGATCGGGGCCCAGCATAAACCAATGAAAGACATCACACGTCTACCACACTATGGAGGCACTCACTGGATATTTAACTCTTGAAGCACAGCCTGTGGGAAAGACATTGTACAAAACTACACCTTAATTCTGAGCACGGACAATCAATCAGATTGACATCACAGAGATGTGGCACGGGGATTAGTTGCTCAGGCGCTAGTTTCAGGGTCTGAGAGAGTTGTGTCACGATAGTCTTACCAGACCATAGGGACTGCTCTCTTATTAGAAAGAAGTGACTGGTGGTGATTTCACCTGAGGGTCACCAGACCTCAGGTGCGGGAAAAGGTTGGGAAGGAAAGTCCTTCATGGTAACCTCAGTATTGGAAAGGAGTTACAGTGAATAGTTAAAGTCCTCCATAACAACTAATCTTTTACTCTCACTCCAATCGAGAATCATCTTTGCTATCCTTTCCTCTACATCTCTGGAACTATTCGGAGGCCTATAGAAAACTCCCAACAGGGTGACCTCTCCTTTCCCGTTTCTAACTTCAGCCCAAACTACCTTAGCAGATGAGTCCTCAAACATTATCTCAGCTGCTGTAATACTACCCTTGATAAACAATGCCACCACCCCCAACCTTTTACCATCTTCTCTGTTCTTACTGAAACATCTAAATCCCTGAATCTCCAACAACTATTCCTGTCCCTGCTCTACCCATGTCTCTGAAATGGCCACCACATCAAAATCCCAGGTACCAACCCATGCTGCACGTTCACCCACTTTATTTCAGATGCTCCTGGCACTGAAGTACACACATTTCAAACCAACATCCTGATTGCCTGTGCCCTCACATGACCTTGTAAACCTATCCCTGAGCTCACTACTCTCAACCTCCTGTACACTGGAACTACAATTCAGGTTCCCATCCCCCTGCTGCATTAGTTTAAACCCCACCATCACCACCCCCTGAAGAGCAAAAGTGGATTTCACCCCAATAATATTGGTAGCCCTCTGGTTCAGGTGAAGACCATCCTATTTGTAGAGGTTCTACCTTCCCCAGAAGGAGCTCCAATTATCCAAGAATCCAAAGCCCTCCCTCCTGCACCATCCCTGCAGCCAGGTGTAGAGCTCCACTCTCTCCTCACTCCTCGCTTCACTAGCACGTGGCACAGGCAACAAACCAGAGATAATAACTCTGTTTGTTCTCGCTCTCAGCTTCCACCCTCGCTCCCTGAATTTCTGCCTTAGATTCCCACCTTCCTTCCTACCAATGCCATTGGTGCCTATGTAGACCATGACTTGGGGCTGCTTCCCCCCTCCCTCAAGGATCCCAAAAACACGATTAGAGACATGATGAACCCTGGCACCTTGGAGGCACAACACCAGTCGGGAGTCTCTCTTGTTCTCACAAAACCTCCTATCTGTCCCCTAAACTATGGAGTCCCCAATGACTAAAGCTCTACGAGGTCAGATGTTTGAGGGTAATAAGAAATGAAGAACATCCAATGGATCCCATTGTCTGCAGCCCATTGCTGCATCAGTTGATCTGTAAAGTGTGAGGCATTGTATGTTTGTATTTCTGATGGTTCGACACAGTAGGATATTAACTGTTCGAGTTCCTAAACAGTGTTACTCTGGTTTGCTTTGATTGTCAGGAAAGCTAACATTAGCCCAGTGTAAGTGTCCACCGTGGTTAGCAGATACTGATATCACTGTTGTAATGGTAATGGGCCAACATAGTCAATCTTCCAGATTTGACCAGGGTGATCTTGTTTGATTTGTGCAATTGGCTTTGTGGCAGTGATACGTGTTTTACCTTTTGACATATAGCACACTTGCTAATGACTTGTTTCACCAGTTGGGCAGGTAAGAGCAAACCTGGATCACTTGCCCATTGCACAGTGCTGTGATAGGCTTAATTTCCTGATTTTTCATGAGCCCATTTTCTCCGACAGTATTGTTGTGATCAGCAGATTCCAAACCATCCTTCATATGGACATCAACATGGTACACAGTAATTTCCATGCACTGTGCCTTCACCCATATTTGTTTCCAGCAATCTTCCAGTTATGTGACTGCCAGGTTGGCATTCAAACACCCACTCCATGGGCCACCGCCCACCAGTCAGTACAAATGTGCAGACAATGACTCTTTTGTTCTGGTGTTTTTCCAGCACCACACTCTTGACTCTGATCTCCAGCATCTGTAGTCCTCACTTTCTACTTGGACCATAGCTGCTAACTTGGCATATTGGCTCGATACCCCATCTGCTTCACTATGGATAATTATCTGTGTGGAGGGCTTAAATGTAGCCTCTCGCCACTGCTTTTGGCCATCCTTCCAAATGGCTGATCCATCAGTGAAGCAAGCGCAGTGGCAAGTATTTGCGGGCAGCGCCAGAGACCCGGGTTCAATTCCCGCCTCAGGCGACTGACTGTGTGGAGTTTGCACGTTCTCCCTGTGTCTGCGTGGGTTTCCTCCGGGTGCTCCGGTTTCCTCCCACAGTCCAAAGATGTGCAGGTCAGGTGAATTGGCCATGCTAAATTGCCCGTAGTGTTAGGTAAGGGGTAGATGTAGGGGTATGGGTGGGTTGCGCTTCGGCGGGGCGGTGTGGACTTGTTGGGCCGAAGGGCCTGTTTCCACACTGTAAGTAATCTAATCTAAAAAAAACACCCCACTGAATGGGAGATGCAGGTATGGCCTGGTCAGAGCTCAGAGTTGGTTCACCTGGTGGGTATTCAGCTATTTGTTCATGGAGTTTGGTAACCCATTCCTTTCCCTCTTGGCTCAATCAGCTATGTGACATTTCCATTTTATAATGGAGCTTGGTTGGGCGATACCAATCTGGTTAGTTTCAGCATTAGAGTTTCAAAGGGTAAGCCAGGAATCCAAGGAGCTGGGGCAGCGTTAGTGCTACAGCCTCTTTAGCGGCCAGAAGTGCTTTCTGCTCTTCATTGCTCCATTCAAACTGAGCTTTCTTTCAAGTAATGGCATGTAAAGGTCTTAGTAACATGGTCAAGTGAGGAATATGTCTGTGTCAATATCCAAGCAGACCTATAAATTTCAGTCCCTCAGCCTTGTTATTTGGAACCGCTATCTCTTATATTTTATTATTTACATTTTCAGGGATGACTCTATCCCCTTTTGTCGACTGGATGCCTGAAAGCTGCACTGATTATGTTGGTCCCTGTATCTTTTTTTGTGTTCACGTCCCAACTTCTGTCTCGCATCTGTTGTACCAGTATGGTTAGAGCTTCCAACACTGTAGTTTCTGTTGGTCCGCAGATCAAGATGTTGTTAATATAATGTGCCACATGAATGTCTGGTGGCAGCAGATCACATATCTAAGTCCTTTGCTGCTAGCCCAGGGCATAAGGGTAGGTTCTGTAGATATCATTGTGTTGCTGACAGAAGGCATATTGGTCATCTTCCCATGTAAAGTCAAACTGAGCTTGTGATTCCATGGCTATCAGAATTGAGAAGAAGGGCATTTGCTAGATCAACAATGACATACGGGCATCTGGCCCCTGTGACAAACTTTCTATAACAGTGACCATGTCAGGCAAGGCCACCGATAGTGAAGGAGCATATTTGTTAAGTCGGTGAAAATCAATTGCCATTCACTAACATCCATTAGGTTTCATTACAGACCATACAGGGCTATTGCAGACACTGCATGTATCACAATCCCGACAGCAAATAGGTCTGGTACAGTATCCCCAATTTCTATATATGTCCTCCCAGAATATGATACCGTTTCATCAAAATCAGCCATGTGGAGGAGGGATAACGGGGGATTCCCATTTTGCCTTGCCAACAGTAACCATCACAGCTCCCATACCAAAAGAGAATTTGCTCGTTTAGGTTTGCAAGGTGATACCTCTTAACAAGTTCATACCGATATTATTTTCTGGTATGTTGGCTATCAATGCCAGGATGATTTTTGGCTATCCATTCCCCAAGGCCATTCTAATAGTTGTTCTAATTGCCAGTGTTATTGCTCCACCAAATCCATTACCTCTAGGCCCTGTCTGTCTATGTGGGTTGCCATCTATAATAGTAACTTCTACCGCAGTGTCTGATAATGTGAAGTCTCATTGTACATTGTATTTCCTCCCATAAACCATGGTAGCCTCAGGTATCCAGTCTTCCCACCAAATGCCCTTACGTGGATCCCGGAGTCCTGGTTCCACCCTGAATCAATTGGCTCACCACAACTGCCCGACCTCCCTCAGGCTGGAGGACAGGGATGCTGAGGGAGATGCTGTTGCTGTGGTTTCCTTTCCTCCCTCCACATCTGATTTAGTCTCTCTTACTTCCTTACCCTTTGAAGAGCAGTGCGTCCTGCACATATTGTATATTGCATTCATAGGTATTCCAACAATCCATTCCTCTCTATCCTGCTTTCAGTAATGCTATGACAATTTCTCTTTTGGTTATTTTGTGTTTCACCTTTGAACTGACCCCACCTGTAACCTGTTGTCCCTGATTGGGTGGGCCTCACTCATCACTAATTAGCTTCCACATCCTCTAACTATCCTCAGAACAAACATCCCAGTCCCACTGCCTGTCCCTGGGCTGGTGGTAATGGGGTTGGCAGGGCACCTGTCACCCAAGCCCTTGCATTAGGCGGCCCCTCACTCCACCTGGGAAAGCTTCCTAGTCTGGAGCCTGACACTGTGGAGAACACGTACCCCACTTGCAGAGCCAAATCCCTCAAACATTTTCTACCTTCTGATATGGTCTTCCGTTTTTTCAAAGTCACCTTCTCAATCTGTTGGAGATTTACTGCTGCTAGTGTCAGCACATTCCACAGCGTTCACGTTTGCCATGTGTTTCTAACAATGCTACTCCTGTGTGGATCAACACTTAGCGTTCCAAATGTCCTCGGGCTGTGACACTCAGCCTAATGTGGGCCGCACTCTGATCCCATAACCGCATCAGCAAAGAGGCCAAAGGTTCACCCTGACCCCAAACCCTGCAATTCAGACAGAGAGTAATCTCTCACTCTTCTTCAACGCTGTGTGCTTTGCCCTCCTCCCTGTTTTCCCCAATTTGTTATTAGGGTCATGAGATCAGTCCCTTCTCTGAGGTTGGCTCCGGCATCACCTTCCCGGTCCATTCATGCACTGAGTCAGATGAATACCGAAGGTCTCCACCCCACTGAGAGGTTAATAATGCACGTACTTTGACTGGGTTCCCTTTCCAACTGTGCTTTTTTTTCCCCTCTCCTTTTCTGTTGTTCTGTTTCTCTTGCACATTCTCAGCTCTCTCCTGCGCTGTCTTCATTGCTTCACTGAGGATGATGTTACACTGTTCTACTGCTGTCTGGTTTTGGTCTGGCACTCTTCCAGTTCTCTACACATAGAATTGTGTGTAGAGCTGTTAACAATATCCATCCCATTTGTATTACACTGTCCTTGGTTCACTCGTGTACAGCACCCTGTATGACTAGCCTTCCTAGCTCTCTTTTTCTGGTTATAGTCATACCCCCATTCCTGCAGGGGTCCTAATTGTGCTCACAGGTTAGCTGCCAACCTCAATCCAGCGTCAGCTTCATTCCAGCCTGAAATATGGAAGATTTCCAGAACATCGGGTTGCCTTTCCCTTCTCTTAAACCTTTTCCCAAAACCCATTCTTGTGGCCAAGGAGTGTCACGGATCACAGAGTGTCTCCAAGCACTTCTTTTGGATTCAGTCACATATAGTTAAGAGAAGACTCAACAACAGCCATTTGCTTAAATGTGGATGTTTATTAAGGAATAATAATGACAATAATAGGCATAGTAAATGGAACAAAAAAGAGAAAAAGCAAGAAGTCTCACGCCCTTCTGTCTGTCAGATCATCTCGATCAACGGCTGGTCTGGAGGCTTAGGTTAGGTCCTGGCACCCTTGGGGAAGGAAGGGATGGACCAGGGGAGTTGGTTAGAAGGGATAGGATGTAGAATGGCCTTCACAAAGTGTATGTGGGAAGAAGGATTCCTATGGGAGGGGGTGTCACTGTAGAAAGAGGCATGGGGGCGGTGCTCTGTTTTGAAGTGGGGGGGGGTCACCTTCTCAGGATGGAGGGGAAGGAGGTGACTCCTCCCCTCAACCCTCCCCCTCAGAGGGTGGAGGGAATCCAGGACCCTGTCCCTCCAAGGGAGGGCCTGCTGTTGGGTGGGGTGTCATCTGGCTATCTGTACATTTTCCTCTCTCTGTCTCTCTCCCTCTCTGTGTGTCTCTCTCTGTCCCTGTGTCTCTATCTCCCTTACTCAGTCTCCCTCTGTGTGTGTCTCTCTCTTTCTCTCCCCCTCTCCCTCTGTCTCTTTCCCTCTGTCTGTCTCGCCCTGTCTCTCTTTCTTTCTCTTGCTGTCTGTCTCTCTCCCTCTCCCTGTCTCTCACCCCCCAATCTCTGTCTTTCTCCATTTATCTGTTTCTTTCACGTTCTACTTCACTCGTCACTGCCCCTTTCTCTCTCTCACTCTCTGTCTCTCTCCGTCTTCCTGTCTCTCTCTTTTTCTCTCCGTCTTCCTGTCTCTCTCTTTTTCTCTCCATCTCTCTCTCTCTCCCTCTCCCACACTCTATATCACTCTCTCTCTCTCTCTCTCCCTCTTTCTATCTCTCTCTGCCTCTCTGTCTCTCTCTCATCTCCCTTTTTCTCCTGGTCTCTCTCTCTCTCTGCCCGTCTCTCCCCCTCTCCCTACTCTAGATTTGGAGATGCCGGTATTGGACTGGGGTGTACACTCTATGTCTCTTTCTCTCTCTTATATTCTCTCTGTCTCTCTGTCTCTGTCTGTCTCTCTCTCTCTCTGTTCCTCATCTAACACTGGTTCTGTTAGTTTCCTGTCTCCTCTCCCAGGTTACTGATGGATTTTGATATTTGCCCAAAGTCCGGCTTCTATTCTTTCCTCATTTCTGTATTCCCCATTATAAATTCCCTGGCATTTGACTGTAAGGGACCTCCATCTGTCCCCACTAGTCTTTATTCTTTCACTTATTTATAGAAGCTGTTGTTGAGATTTCTATGATCCTGCAATTTTACTCTCAGTCTCTATTTCCAGGGCTTGGTCAAAGTTCTCTCCTCTGGGGGAATTGATCGATGATCTCAGAATATACATGGGCTCGGACTTCGCCTGTGAGCCCAGGGATTGCTGCAGGGTCTACAGACAGAATGGGGATTTCCTGATGTCCCAGGCCTAGATGGCTGGGTTACAGACAGACTCTGCCTGTTCCCAGTATTCCACGGAGTGGGAGCCTGTGTCTGACGGTGCTCGGGCGTGGTGTTACTGCAGAGTTGGTGCTGGAGTACGGTGTCTGGGTGACAGTCTCTGTGAAAGTTAATGGAAAGTTAATGACAGAGAGACGTTTACAGGAAACAGGGTTCACATTAGGGCCTGGAGCCCATCCACAGGACACTTCACCCTCTCTGTAAACACAGTCGTCAGACCCCTCCGATACAATCACCTTCAAACTAACCCAACCTCTGTGGGAGGGATTGTTCAGGGGCAGTGTAGAGGAAGCTTTACCCTGTATCTAACCCCATGCTATCCCTATTCTGGGAGTGTTTGATGGGGACAGTACAGAAAGAGCTTTTATGCTGTCCCTGTTCTAGGCTGGATATCAAACAATGGTGAATCAGAATACAGGAAGGAGATTGAGGCTTGGTGGCCTTGTGCAGTGAGAACAACCTCTCTCTTAACATCGGCAAAACTAGAGAACTGATCATTGACTTCAGGAAGGAAGGAGGAGAATGTGCCCCACCCCATCTACATCAGTGGAGCGGAGGTGGACAGGGTGAGAGCATCAAGTTCCTCGGAGTGACAATAACCAACAACCTGGCCTGGACCTCTCACGTAGATACAACGGTCAGGAAGGTACAAGACCCTGTGCTTCTCGGTGATCTCTCTCTCTCTCTCTCTCTCTCTATCTAATCGTCTCTGTATCTGTTATGTATTTTTTTGATTCATTCACAGGATGTGGGCATCACTAGCTCAGCCAGCACTTAAAACTCACTCTGTAATTCTCTCTGTCCCTCCCAGTATCTCTGTCTTTCTGTACATTTCCTCCTGTATCTCTCTCTCTCTTTATATCTTCTTTCTCTCGCTTCCTCCCTTTTACAAACTCTCTCTCTCAGTCTCTCAAAGTCTTCCTCAGCTTCTCTCTCACTGTCGCTGCAAATTAGTGTATCCAATCCAAAAAGCTCAGGGTCTTGTCCTGAATGATCACCAATTGCTTGTTCCTGTAAATATTCACAGTAATTCACACAGGAATGTCCAGTGGCTCACTGGTTAGCACTGCTACCTCACGGCACCAGATACCCGGTTCGATCCCAGCCTTGGGCGACTGTCTGTGTGGAGTTCACATCTCTCCTTATCTGTGTGGGTTTCACACTGGGGTACAGTACTGGTGGGGACAGGTCTGTCACAGTATAACACTGGGGTACAGTACTGATAGGGACAGGTCTGTCACAGTATAACACTGGGGGACAGTACTGGTGGGGACAGGTCTGTCACTGTGTAACACTGGGGTACAGTACTGGTGGGGACAGGTCTGTCACAGTATAACACTGGGGGACAGTACTGGTGGGGACAGGTCTGTCACTGTATAACACTGGGGTACAGTACTGATAGGGACAGGTCTGTCACAGTATAACACTGGGGGACAGTACTGGTGGGGACAGGTCTGTCACTGTATAACACTGGGGGACAGTACTGATAGGGACAGGTCTGTCACTGTATAACACTGGGGTACAATACTGGTGAGGACAGGTCTGTCACTGTATAACACTGGGATACAGTACTGATAGGGACAGGTCTGTCACTGTATAACACTGGGGGACAGTACTGATGGGGATAGGTCTGTCACTGTGTAACACTGGGGGACAGTACTGATGGGGATAGGCCTGTCACTGTATAACACTGGGGTACAGTACTGGTGAGGACAGGCCTGTCACTGTATAACACTTGGGTACAGTACTGATAGGGACAGGTCTGTCACTGTATAACACTGGGGTACAGTACTGATGGGGACAGGTCTGTCACTGTATAACACTGGGGGACAGTACTGATGGGGACAGGTCTGTCACTGTGTAACACTGGGGGACAGTACTGATAGGGACAGGTCTGTCACTGTATAACACTGGGGTACAGTACTGATGGGGACAGGTCTGTCACTGTATAACACTGGGGGACAGTACTGATGGGGACAGGTCTGTCACTGTGTAACACTGGGGTACAGTACTGATAGGGACAGGTCTGTCACTGTGTAACACTGGGGTACAGTACTGGTGAGGACAGGCCTGTCACTGTATAACACTTGGGTACAGTACTGATGGGGACAGGTCTGTCACTGTATAACACTGGGGGACAGTACTGATGGGGACAGGTCTGTCACTGTGTAACACTGGGGTACAGTACTGATGGGGACAGGTCTGTCACTGTATAACACTGGGGGACAGTACTGATGGGGACAGGTCTGTCACTGTGTAACACTGGGGTACAGTACTGATAGGGACAGGTCTGTCACTGTGTAACACTGGGGGACAGTACTGATGGGGATAGGTCTGTCACTGTGTAACACTGGGGGACAGTACTGATGGGGATAGGTCTGTCACTGTGTAACACTGGGGGACAGTACTGATGGGGACAGGTCTGTCACTGTATAACACTGGGGGACAGTACTGATAGGGACAGGTCTGTCACTGTATAACACTGGGGGACAGTACTGGTGGGGACAGGTCTGTCACTGTGTAACACTGGGGGACAGTACTGATGGGGACAGGTCTGTCACTGTGTAACACTGGGGTACAGTACTGATAGGGACAGGTCTGTCACTGTGTAACACTGGGGTACAGTACTGGTGAGGACAGGCCTGTCACTGTATAACACTTGGGTACAGTACTGATGGGGACAGGTCTGTCACTGTATAACACTGGGGGACAGTACTGATGGGGACAGGTCTGTCACTGTGTAACACTGGGGTACAGTACTGATGGGGATAGGTCTGTCACTGTGTAACACTGGGGGACAGTACTGATAGGGACAGGTCTGTCACTGTGTAACACTGGGGGACAGTACTGATAGGGACAGGTCTGTCACTGTATAACACTGGGGGACAGTACTGATGGGGACAGGTCTGTCACTGTGTAACACTGGGGTACAGTACTGATGGGGATAGGTCTGTCACTGTGTAACACTGGGGGACAGTACTGATGGGGACAGGTCTGTCACTGTGTAACACTGAAGAAGGGTTACACTTGAAACACTGACTTCCCCACCTCCTGATGCTGCCTGTCTTGCTGTGTTCTTCCAGCCTCCTGCTTGTCTACCTTAGATTCTAGCATCTCCAGTTTTTTTTGTCTCTAACTGCATAACACTGGGCTGCTGTAATAGTGGGGGCAGTTCAGTCCCTGTCTAACACTGATGTTAATATTCGAGATATCTCTGTTCCCGGTTGCAGGAACTATCTCTGACCCACCCAAGCAGTGAATGAGGAAACTGCAGGTGAACAGAGAGTTGCTTTGTCACAGCCTCTTTGTATAAAACAATAAGGACAATGTTTGCAAATGTACTGTCAGTTGCCTCCCTATTGGCACTGACAGTCTAGCTGCCTGTCCCCACGCCCTGTTCCTATGTGTCCCTCCCATTGACCTCCATTCCTGTCCAATACAATGACAGCTCAGAGCCGGTCTCATCTCCCCTGTCAGAATGAAGGCTGCTAGCCATTATGGTCACAGCCTGAAAAAGACACCTCTGTCCCAACATGTAGGATGCATGAATCTGAGGGACTCTCCGACATCATCACTCACCATCCCATCTGCTCCTCAGTCACACACTGGATCAGAGGAATACAGTATGTAGGACAGGACAGCACTCAGCACACAGACAAGCTTATATTTGCTGTGCCCAATGTAGCCTATTCTACCAAACACAGACTGGGTGACCGGTTTGCTGAACACCTCTGGTCTGTGTGCAAGTAGGACCCTGACCTTCCTATAGCCAGTCATTTTAACACAGTATCCCACTCACATGCCCACTGTCTGTCCTCAGCTTGCTCCACTGCTCCAGTGAATCACAGCACGAACTGGTGAACCATCAGCTCATCCTCAGACTAGGCACTTTACAGCCTTCTGGACTTAGTATTGAGTTCAACATCTTGAAATTGTGAACTCAGTCCTATTTCTTCCCATTATTTTAGCTTTACTTGTTCCCTTCTTTGTCACCATGTCCTCTCTCCCTTCCTCCCATTTCCACTTACTGTCCTTTCCAGTCTGGCAGGAGACACATCATTGTTCTGCCCTTCACACGTCCCAATCACTTAATCTGAACTACCAACATCATTCCTTCCCCCAACACTCTAAGCTGCACCACCACCCATTCCCCAAACTATTGCATAAATGCTGCCCCCTCTGGGCTTCACTTCAGCTCTAATGAAGAGTCATCTCGACTCAAACATTAGAACAAAGAACAAAGACAATTTACAGCCCAGGGACATGGCCCTTCGGCCCTTCAAGCCTGAGCCGATCCAAATGTACTGTCTAAACCTGTCGGTTAATTCCTAAGCATTTGTATCCCTCTGCTCCCCACCTACTCATGTATCTGTCCAGACGCAGCTTAAATGAATCTACCATGCCTGCCTCGATCATTTCTGCTGGCAATCCGTTCCAAACGTCCACCACCCTCTGTGTGAAGTATTTGTCGCATGTATCCCCCTTAAACTTTCCACCTCTCACCTTGAAAGCATGATGTCTGGTTATGGAATCCTTCACCCTGGGAAAAAGCTTATCTCTATCTACCCTGTCTAAACCCTTCATGAGTTTGTAAACCTCAATCAGGTCCCCCCTCAATCTCCTTTTTTCCAATGAAAATAAACCTAACCTACTCAACGTCTCTTCATAGCTAGCACATTCCATACCAGGCAACATCCTCATAAACCTTCTCTGCACCCTCTCCAAAGTGTCCACATCCTTTTGGTAATGTGGCGACCAGAACTGTACACAGTATTCTAAATGCAGCCGAACCAATGTCTTGTACAATTTTAACATGACTTGCCAGCTCTTATACTCAATACCCAGTCCAATGAAGGCAAGCATACCAAATGCTTTCTTGACCACTCAATCCACCTGTGCAGCAACCTTCAGGGTACAATGGACCTGCACTCCCAGATCTCTCTGCCCATCAAGGCTCTTCCATTCATTGTATGATTCACTCTAGAATTAGACTTGCCTAAATGCATCAAGGGCTGATGCCCGAAACGTTGATTCTCCTGTTCCTTGGATGCTGCCTGACCTGCTGCGCTTTTCCAGCAACACATTTTCAGCTCTAAATGCATCACCTCACATTTGTCTGGATTGAAAGCCATCTGCCACTTTTCTGCCCAACTCTATCTCTATCCTCCTGTATTCCCTGACAGTCCCTTATGCTTTATGCTACTCCACCAATCTTTGTGTCATCTGCAAACTTGCTGATCATACCAACAGTGCCCTCTTCTAGATCATTTATGTATATTACAAACAACAGTGGACCCAATACTGGCCCCTGTGAAAAACCACTGGTCACCTTTCTCCATTTCAAGAAACTCCTTTCAACTACTACTCTCTGTCTCCTGTTGCTCAACCAGTTCTTTATCTACCTAGCTAGAACACCCTGTACACCATATGACTTCACTTTCTCCAATAATCTACAATGGGGAACCTTATCAAATGCCTTACTAAAGTCCAAGTATATGACATCAACAGTCCTTCCTTCATCTAACAACTTGGTCACTTCCTCGAAGAACTCTATTTAGTTGGTAAGGTATGATCTCCCCTGCACAAAACCATGTTGCCTATCACTGATAAACCCATTCTTTTCTAAATAGAAATAGATCCTATCTCTTAGTACCCTCTCCAGCAACTTCCAACCACTGACATCAGGATCACTGGTCTGTAGTTACCTGGAATATCCCTACTACCCTTCTTGTACAGGGGGACAACATGAACAACCTTCCAGCCCTCCGTGACCTCACCTGTATTTAAGGATGCCACAATGATACCTGTCAGGGCCCCCAGCTATTTCCTCTCTTGCCTCCCTCAGCAACCTGGGATATATCCCATCTGGTCCTGGGGATTTGTCCACCTTAATAACCTCCAGCATACTCAACACATCTTCCGTACTTATGTCAACGTGATCCAGACTAATCAAACTTCTATCTCTAATCTCAACATTCATCATGTTCCTCTCCTCAGTGAACACTGATGCAAAGTAATCATTCAGAATCTCACCCATTCTCTCAGGTTCGACACACAGCCTTCCTTCTTTATCTTTTAGTGGACCAATTCTTTCTCTAGTTACCCGCTTGATTCTTATATAAGAATAAAATGCTTTGGGATTTTCCTTAATTCTGCTTGCTAAAGCTATTTCATGACCCCTTTTAGCTCACTTGATTCCTTGTTTAAGACTTCTCCTACTCTTCCAATATTCCTCCAGAGCCCGTTCTGTTCTTAGCTGCCTAGACCTTATGTACGCTTCCCTTTTCCTCTTGGCTAGTCGTACAATTTCTGCTGTCATCCATGGTTCATGAATCTTGCCCTTCCTATTCTTTGCCTTCAATGGGACGTGCCTATCCTGCTCTACCGTTAACCTATCTTTGAAAGCCTCCCACATCTCAAATACGGACTTCCCTTCAAACTAGCTTGCTCACTCTCCATGAATGCTGTCTGACCCACTGAGATCACCAGAGTTTGTTACTTTCACACAGCCAGACACCTTTACAGAGACCAGATTATAGCAATAGGGTCAGGGGCAGGAGCAGGTTACAGTGAGAAGGAGGTGGTATAGGGGTGGCAGAGGTGACAGAGATAGGGAAGGGTGTAGGGGCTGGAGGAGGTAACAGAATTAGGGCGGTGTAGGTGCCAGAGAAGGCAAGGTTACATGGATAGGGAGGGATGAAAGGGCTGGAGGAGGTGACAGAATTAGGGAGGGTTGTAGGGGCTGGAGAAGGTGACAGAGTTATGGAGGGGTGTAGGGGCCAGAGGCGGTAACAGAACAAGGGAGCGGTGTAAGGGCTGGAGGAGCTGAGAGAGATAGAGATGGGTGTAAGGGCAGGAGGAAGCTAATGAGTTAGGGAGAGGTGCAGGGGTTGGAGGAGGCGATGGAGATAGGGAGGGATGCAGGGTTTAGAGGAGATGAAAGAGATAGAGAAGGACTGTAGGGGCAGGAGGACGTGACAGAACTAAGGAGGGATGAAAGGGCTGGTGGAGCTGAGAGAGATAGGGAGAGATGTAGGGGCAAGAGGAAGTTAATGAGATAGAGAGAGGTGCGAGAGGCTGGAGGAGGTGACAGAGATAGGGAGAGATGTAGGGGCTGGAGGAGCTGACAGAGATAGGGAGCAATGTAGGGCTGGAGGAGGTGACAAAGATAGGGAGGGATGTAGGGGCAAGAGGTGGTGACAGAGATAGGGAGCGATGTAGGGGCTGGAGGAGGTGACAGAGATAGGGAGCAATGTAGGGGCTGACAGAGATAGGGAACAATGTTGGGACTGGGGGAGGTGACAGAGATAGGGAGCAGTGTAGGGCTGGAGGAGGTAAAAGAGATTAGATTACTTACAGTGTGGAAGCAGGCCCTTCAGCCCAACAAGTCCACACCGACCCCCCGAAGCGCAACCCACACAGACCCATTCCCCTACATTTACCTCTGCACCTAACACTACAGGCAATTTAGCATGGCCAATTCACCTAACCTGCACATTTTTGGACTGAGAGAGGAAACCGGAGCACCCGGAGGAAACCCACGTAGACACGGGGACAATGTGCAAACTCCACACAGTCAGTCGCCTGAGGTGGGAATTGAACCTGGGTCTCTAGTGCTGTGAGGCAGCAGTGCTAACCACTGTGCCACCATGCCGCCCAGAGGTGACAGAGATAGGGAGCGATGTAGGTGCTAGAGGGGGTGACAGAGATAGGGAGTGATGTAGGGGCTAGAGGTGGTGACAGAGATAGGGAAGGATGTCGGGGCTAGAGGTGGTGACAGAGATAGGGAGCAATGTAGGGGCTAGAGGTGGTGACAGAGATAGGGAGGGATGTAGGGGCTAGAGGAGGTGACAGAGATAGGGAGCAATGTAGGGGCTAGAGGTGGTGACAGAGATAGGGAGGGATGTAGGAGCTAGAGGAGGTGACAGAGATAGGGAGCAGTGTAGGGGCTGGAGGAGGTGACAGAATTAAGGAGGGATGTAGGGGCTGGCTGACGTGACAGACATAGGGAAAAGTGTAGGAGCTGGACGAGGTGACAGAGATAGGGAGGGATTGTAGGGGCTAGAGGAGGTTACAGAAATAGACAGGGAGGGGACTCACACTCACCCAGACAGACAGGGAGAGGACTCACACTCATCTGAACAGACAGGGAGGGGAATAACACTCACTTGGACAGACAGGGAGGAAGTTGAGTTAGGTATGGGGTGTCGGGTCTGGAGGTGGTGACAGAGATAGGGAGGGGGTGTTGGGGCTGGAGGAGGTGACAGAGTTAGGGAGGAGGTGTAGGATCTGGGGGAGGTGAAAGAGTTAGGGAGGAGGTGTAGGGTCTGGAGGAGGTGACAGAGTTAGGGAGGGGGTGGAGGTGCGGGAGGAAGATACAGACATAAGGAGGGATGTAGGGGCTGGAGGGGGTTACAGGCATAGGGATGGGGTGTAGGGGCTGGAGGAGGTGACAGAGTTAGTAAGGGTTGTAGAGGCTGGAGGAGGTTACAGAGTTAGGGAGGGGTGTAGGGGCCAGAGGCAGTGACAGAACAAGGGAGGGTGCTAGGGCTGCAGGAGCTGAGAGAGATAGAGATGGGTGTAGGGGCTGGAGGAAATTAATGAGTTAGGGAGAGGTGCAGGGGTTGGAGGAGATGATGGAGATAGGGAGGGATGCAGGGTTTAGAGGAGGTGATAGAGATGGAGAAGGACTGTAGGGGCAGGAGGAGGTGACAGAACTAAGGAGGGATGTAAGGACTGGAGGAGCTGACAGATAGGGACCGATGTAGGGGCTGGAGGACCTTACAGAGATACGGAGCAGTGTAGGGCTGGAGGAGGTGACAGAGATAGGGAGTGATGTAGGGGCAAGAGGTGGTGACAGTGATAGGGAGCGATGTAGGGGCTGGAGGAGGTGACAGAGATAGGGAGGGATGTAGGGGCTGGAGGAGGTGACAGAGATAGGGAGCGATGTAGGGGCTGGAGGAGGTGACAGAGATAGGGAGGGATGTAGGGGCTGGAGGAGGTGACAGAGATAGGGAGGGATGTAGGGGCTGGAGGAGGTGACAGAGATAGGGAGGGATGTAGGGGCTGGAGGATGTGACAGAGATAGGGAGCGATGTTGGGACTGGAGGAGGTGACAGAGATGGGGAGCAATGTAGGGGCTGGAGGAGTTGACAGAGATAGGGAGCAGTGTAGGGCTGGAGGAGGTAAGAGAGATAGGGAGTGATGTAGGTGCTAGAGGTGGTGACAGAGATAGGGAGCGATGTAGGGGCTGGAGGAGTTGACAGAGATAGGGAGCAATGTAGTGGCTGGAGGAGGTGATAGAGATAGGGAGCAATGTAGGGGCTAGAGTGGTGACAGAGATAGGGAAGGATGTAGGGGCTAGAGGAGGTGACAGAGATAGGGAGCAGTGTAGGGTCTAGAGGTGGTGGCAGAGATAGGGAGGGATGTAGGGGCTAGAGGAGGTGACAGAGATAGGGAGCAGTGTAGGGGCTAGAGGAGGTGACAGAGGGGTGTATGGGCTAGAGGAGGTTACAGAAATAGAAAGGGAGGGGACTCACACTCACCCAGACAGACAGGGAGAGGACTCACACTCATCTGAACAGACAGGGAGGGAAATAACACTCACTTGGACAGACAGGGAGGAAGTTGAGTTAGGTATGGGGTGTCGGAGCTGGAGGTGGTGACAGAGATAGGGAGGGGGTGTTGGGGCTGGAGGAGTTGATAGAGTTAGGGAGGAGGTGTTGGGGCTGGAGGAGGTGATAGAGTTAGGGAGGAGGTGTAGGGTCTGGGGGAGGTGACAGAGATAGGGAGGAGGTGTAGGGTCTGGGGGAGGTGACAGAGATAGGGAGGAGGTGTAGGATCTGGGGGAGGTGACAGAGTTAGGGAGGAGGTGTAGGATCTGGGGGAGGTGACAGAGATAGGGAGGAGGTGTAGGATCTGGGGGAGGTGACAGAGTTAGGGAGGAGGTGTAGGATCTGGGGGAGGTGAAAGAGTTAGGGAGGAGATGTAGGGGCTGGAGGAGGTGACAGAATTAGGGAGGGGGTGTACGGGCTGGAGGAAGATACAGGGGTAAGGAGGGATGTAGGGGCTGGAGGACGTTACAGACATAAGGAGGGATGTAGGTACTGGAGGGGGTTACAGGCATAGGGATGGGGTGTAGGGGCTGGAGGAGGTGACAGAGTTAGGGAGGGTTGTAGGGGCCGGAGGAGGTGACAAAGTTAGTAAGGGTTGTAGAGGCTGGAGGAGGTTACAGAGTTAGGGAGGGGTGTAGGGGCCAGAGGCAGTGACAGAACTAGGGAGGGTGCTAGGGCTGCAGGAGCTGAGAGAGATAGAGATGGGGTGTAGGAGCTGGAGGAAGTTAATGAGATAGGGAGAGATGCAGGGGTTGGAGGAGGTAACAGAGATAGGGAGGGATGTTGGGTTTGAGGAGGTTACAGAGATAGGGAGGCGATGTTGGGGCTGGAGAAGATTACAGGGATAGGGAGGGGGTTTAGGGGCTGGAGGAGGTTACAGGGACAGGGAGGGGGTATAGGGGCTGGAAGAGGTTATAGGGATAGGGAGGGGGTGTAGGGGCTGGAGGAGGTTACAGATACAGGAGGGGGTGTAGCGACTGGAGAAGGTTACAGGGATAGGGCGGGGGTGTAGGGGCTGGAGGAGGTTACAGGGATAAGGAGGGGTGTAGGAAAACGACAGGCTCAGAACTGGGTTCCTGGACAGGCATTCAGATCCAATGCAGATCTGAGGTGATGACTTCGTGGTATTGTGGCTTGACTATTAATTCAGAATCCTAGAATAATGTTCTTGGGACCTGGATTTGACTCCTGCCAAAACAATATGTCAGGAATGAAGAGATGCCCAAGTCCCACAGATGAATTTAAGAAAGCTGGTGGAGGTATTCAGCGACATCTTCTACCATTCCTTCCCACAAGCTGAAGTCCCCACCTGCTTCAAGGAGGCCTCATCGTGCCCGTGCCTGAGAAAGCACATACAACGTTCCTTAATCACTGCAACACAATGGCTCTGACTGGCTTCAAGAGACTGGTCATGGTCCATATCAGCTCCAGTCTCCCAGCCTGCCTCAATTGCTTGCAATGTGCCTACCGATGTAACAGGTCCACAGTGGGTGCCATATCCCCAGCCTCCATCTGGACAACAACATCACCTACATCAGACTCCTGCTCATTGACTACAGCTCCATCTTCAACACCATTATCCTCTCTAGACTGATCTCAAAACTCCATGACCTTGGTCTCAGCTCCCTCCTGTAATTGAATCCTTAGCTTGCTGACCCACAGACTGCAATCAGTGAAGATGGACAACTGCACCTCTCCATGATAACCCTCAACACTGGACCATTCCCCCCTCCCCCTCCACTCCACCCCATGGATATGTCCTGAGCCCCCTACTGTACTTCCTATCCACTCTCTACACTGTGTTGCCAAATTCCAAAGGAACGCCATCTACAGGTTCGCTGATGACACCAACCTGATAGGACAGATATCTAACAATGACAAGTCAAAATACAGGAAGGAGATAGTGGGCTTGGTGACCTAGTGCAGTGAGAGCAACCTCACTCTCAACATCGGCTAAACTAAAGAACGGGTCATTGGTTTCAAGAAGAAAGAAGGAGAACACGTTATCTACCAACTCCCCCAGCCCCCCACCCTACCCCCAATCTACAGAGATAGGGATGGGGTGTAGGAGTTGGCTAGGGTTACAGAGAGAGGGAGGGGTGTAGGGGCTAGAGGAGATTACAGATATAGGGAGGAGTATCGGGGCTGGAGGGGGTATGGAGATGGGGAGGTTTTGGGGCTTAGAGGAGGTTACAGAGATAAGGAGAGGTTTAGGGGTTGGACGAGGTTCCGAAAGGAAGAAATTCATAATGAATTGGAGCAACAGGCGGTCACTCAGTTCTGCAGTGCCATTCACTGGGATAATCCATTATACTCTATTCCTTCCTGGCTTAGCCCCCTACTCCCCTAATTCTTGTTCTCATTAAAAATCTCTCTGTCTCAGCCTTAAATATCCTTCATGGCTGAGACTTGGGAAAGATTTCCACAGAAATGTGTTTAATGTGTGTATTAATGTGTATATCTGTTGGGCTAGAAGGTGAATGGGATATGGGTGTCACTGCTGTGATGGGGTGTGATGGGGATCTCTCCAGCATTGAGTAACAGACACTGAATCTTCCCCAGCTCCTGCAGCTGACAATTCATCAAGGCTCTTGGACTGGCGTCCCATTTTCAGGCAGGAGCTGGATTTCGTCCAATTCCCTTAATCCCCACCCAATGCCAGGCACCGTGCCAATACAGGTGAGTCAACATTTCCCATTGTGTGTTAGATACTGAGCACTGAGGAGCTGTACCTGGGGTTGAGGAGACAGCTGCCTATATAAAAGCCCGCTATCTGCGTTGTCCTCACAGCTGTGAGGGATCAGACAGACAGAATCAACAGGAATCCAGATGGATCTTCACGGATTACACATCATCACCCTGCTCTGGTAAGTCTCTCACCTGGACTCCAGTATCGTTCTTGCATTGAAGATATACCTCAGCACTGACCCTCTGACAGTGCCTGCTCCCTCACAACTGACCCTCCAACAGTGCGACACTCCCTCAGTACTGACTCTCCAACAGTGCGGCACTCCCTCAGCGCTAACTCTCTGATAATGCAATGTATGTGACATATAAGATTATTAAAGGATTGGACACTCTGGAGGCAGGAAGCATTCTGCTGATGGGGGAGTCGAAAAACCAGAGGATACAGTTTAAAAGTATGGGGTAGGCCATTTAGAACAGAGTTGAGGAGAAACTTCTTCACCCAGAGAGTGGTGGGTGTATGGAATGCTCTGCCCTAGAAGGCTGTGGAGGGCAAGTCTTTGAGAAAGAGTTGGATAGAGCTCTTAAGGATAGTGGAATCAAGGGTTATGGGGATAAGACCGGAACAGGATACTGATTGTGGATGATCAGCCATGATCATAGTGAATGGTGGTGCTGGTTCAAAGGGTCAAGTGGCCTACTTCTGCACCTATTGTCTATTGTCACTGACCCTCCAACAGTGTGGCACTGCCTTAGCACTGACTCTCCGACTGTGTGGCACTGCCTCAGTACTGACCCTCTGACAGTGCGGCACTCCCTCAGAACTAACTCTCTGATAGTGCAATATATGTGACATATAAGATTATTAAAGGATTGGACACTCTGGAGGCCTGACTGACCCTGAGACAGTTTTCCCCCTCTCAGCACTAACCCTCCAATAGTATGCCACTCCCTCAGCACTGACCCTCCGATAGTGCAACATTCCCTCAGCACTGACCCTCTGACTGTGCCCCCTCCCTCAGCACTGACCCTCTGACTGTGCCCCCTCCCTCAGCACTGACCCTCTGACAGTGTGGCACTGCCTCAGCACTCTCCAATATTGCACGCTCTTTGAGCATTGACCGTCCGATAGTGCAATGCTACCTCAGCATTGACCCACTGACAATGCAGCACGCCCTCAGCACTGACCCTCCGACAGTGCCTGCTTTCTCAGCACTAACCCTCAGACAGTTTTCCCCCTCTCTGCACTGACCCTCCGATAGTGTGATGCTCCCTCATCACTGACCCTTTGATAGTCGTGCATTTCCTCAGCACTGACCCTCTAATAGTGCTGCACTCCCTCAGTACTCACCCTCTGACAGTGCCCACTCCCTCAGTATTGACCCTCCGAAAGTGCAGCGCTCCCTCAGCATTGACCCTCCAACAGTGCAGCACTGCCTCAGTACTAACCCTCCGGCACTCCTGCTCCCTCTGCACTGACCCTTTAACGGTGCCTGTTCCCTCAGCACTGACCCTCTGACAATTTGGCACTCCCTCAACATTGACCCTCTGACAGTGCCCACTCCCTCAGTACCGACCCTCCGAAAGTGCAGCGCTCTCTCAGCACTGACCCTCCGACAGTGCGGCACTCCCTCAGCACTGACCCTTTGACAATGTGGTACTCTCTCAGCACTGACACTCCAACAGTGCAGTACTCCTCGCACTGATACTCCAACAGTGTGGCACTCCTTCAGCACTGACCCTCTGATAGTGCAGCCCTCCCTCAGTACTGACTCGCGGAAAGTGCAGCGTTCATTCAGTACTGACACTCCAACAGTGCGGCACTCCCTCAGCACTGACCCTCTGATAGTGTGGTGGTCCCTCAGCACTGACTGTCCGACAATGTGCTACTCCCTCAGCACAGACCCTCCAACAGTGCAGCACTGGCCCTCCTACAGTGCAGCACTGGCCCTCCTACAGTGTGCCATTTCCTCAGCACTAACCCTCCAATTGTGTGGCACTGCTTCAGCATTGACACTCTGACAATGTGGTATTCCCTCAGCACTGACCCCCCAACAATATGGTACTGCCTCAGCAGTGACCCTCCAACACAGCAGCACTCCTTCAGCATTGACACTCCAACAGTGCGGCACTCCCTTAGCACTGACCCTCCGAAAGTGCAACGCTTCCTCAGTACTCACCCTCTGACAGTGCCCACTCTCTCAGCACTGACCCTCCGATAGTGTGGCTCTGCCTCATCACTGACCCTCTGAATATGTGGTACTCCCTCAATATTGACCCTCCGACAGTGCGGTACTCACTCAATATTGACCCCCCAATAGTGCAGCACTCCCTCAATATTGACCCTCCGACAGTGCGGCACTCACAGCACTGACCAAATTAATTCCCGTTCTGTTCATGTTTCCTATTCGATTCCACAGGGTCTCCTCCGGAACGGCTTTGACACTTGAGTGAGTATCTGAAGGTACAGTAACCCCTCCCTCACCTGCCTCTGAACCAGCACCCTCATCTCCCCTCACGAACGTCACTTAAAGCCCTCACCCTCTGAGGGTCCCCACATCACACCCCATCAAGTCACTCTCTAAACCTGTCACCCACACCCCTCAGAATCCTCACCTTCACCCCCTCAGATCTCTCATCCTCACCCTCACATATCCCTCACCCTCACACTCCGTCAGAACCTTCACCCTCTCCCCACTCAGATCTTTCACCCTCAAACCCTCATATCCCTCACCCTCAAACCCTCACATCCTCAGAACCCTCAACTCTAACTCTCACCCTCACCCCCTCTCTGTTCACTCACTCTCTTGTTGCCTCACTCTCTCCTCCTCACTCATCCCTCCCCTCATTCTTCTCTCATTTTACACCTCATTTACACTGTCCTCCCCTCCTCACTCACACTGTCCTCCCCTCACTCTCCTCCCACCTCACTCACGCTCTGCACCCCTCACTTTCCTCCCCTCCTCGTTCACACTTACTTCTACTCATTCTCCTCCCCTCCTCCTGTCACTCCCTATGTCATCCCATCATGTATGCTCCCTCCCATCTTTTCCATTTCCCTTGACATTGGCAGTGACAATGACGGAAGTCTATGTCACAGAGATGGGGGTTGCTGAGGGGATGGGGGAATTGGAGAGCGTTGGAGATGGGTGAGATGAGAAATGGGGGACAGGGATGAGGGGGTGTGTGTGTGTGAGGGGGGTGATGAAGGGGTGTGTGGGGGAATGAAGGGGTGTGTTTGAGGGGATGAAGGGATGTGTGTGAGGGGTTGAAAGGGTGTGTGTGAGGGGGAAGAAGGGGTGTGAGGATGTGTAGAGGTGTGTGCGGGGGGGGATGAAGAGGTGTGTGTGTGGGGATGAAGGGGTGTCTGTGAGGGTGTGTGAAGGGGTGAGTGTGAGGGGGCAATGAAGGTGTGTGTGTGAGGAGGTGATGAAGGTCTATGTGTGAGGGGAGGGTGTACGGGTGTGTGTGGGGGGGATGAGGGGTGTGTGTGAGGAGGGGTGAAGGGATGTGTGTGGGGGGGTGAAGGGGTGTGTGTGAGTGGGTATTGGGAGTGCAGAGTATGGCTGATGGGCTCCCTGTTGAAGTGTATGGGGCTGGTGAATGTGTCCTGGCATTGCCAGTAATGAACATGAAGTAATCTCTCTCTCTCTGTGTTTCCCTCCAGTGAACATGTCTGTTTGGAGAATGAGTTTCAGTTAAAGGTAGCCAACATTCTGGGTGGTGCAAGGTATGTACAGGGTTCTCCTCTCTGTCTCAAGTGAACATTCCTCATCACAGTCTCATGGACACACCTCACTGACACATTGTTATGTCCCAAACCTGAAAAGACTACTCGGCCCTCTCAGTCTGGGCTGGCTCAGTGAAAGATTGACCTCACTGACAGCCTGCACTTCCCCCGTAACCCTCTGATTGCCAGTTTCTAGCCCCTCAATCGAATCAGTCTCAGTGTCTATGTGTGTCTCAGTACATGTCTGCCTACGTGAGTGTGTTGGCTCTGTCTGACTCAGCCTGGGTGTATCTGAGTATGTGTGTATATCTCTGTGTCTGTCTGTCTGTTTCTCTATGTACCCGTGTGTCTAGCTGTTATTGTGCATGAGAATCTGTATGTCTGTGTAAAGGTCTGTCTGTATGAGTGTGCCTGTCTCTGAGCGTGCATGAGAGTATGCGTGAGAGAGAGTCTGTCTCTGACAGTATGTGAGAGTGTATGTGAGTGTATAGGAGAAAGTTAGGACCGCAGAGGCTGGAGATCAGAGACGAGAGTGTGATGCTGGAAAAGCACAGCAGGGATCCTAATGAAGGGCTTACACCTGAAACTTCAATTCTCCTGCTCCTCAGATGCTGCCTGACCTGCTGTGCTTTTCCAGCACCAATCTCTCGACTGTGTGCATGCATATGTCTGTCTCTGACAATGTGTGAGTGTGTGAGATATCTCACTGTCTCTCAGTATTGATTAGTGTGATTTCCCAGTTTATGATAAATCTCTCCTCCCCTCCCTTCCAGCTCCCTCGGGAAGGGATATATGTGCTGTCCTGGTTGGAGTTCAGTCAATGGGCTATGTACAAAGCGTAAGACATATTAATTTCCTCACTTCAATCACTGCTTTTTAATTTAGATTAAAATCAGTCACACTTTTAACATTCACCTGTGTCATATTTACTGAAGGTCATCAGAGATAAAGACTGCAAGGGACTGCAAGTGGGCAGAGAGAGAGGGAAAAATTTATAGATAGGGTTGTGTGAGAGAGACAGAGATAGGGAGGGTAAAGAAAGAGGCGAAGAAAGGTGGCTAGAGAGGGGCAAGGCAGACAGTGGCGCAGACAGACAGACAGGGTGAGATGGATAAGGAGACAGAACAAGGGAGAGAGAGAGTGGGGTGACATGGGGGGTAAAAGAGAGAGAGATTGAGAAGGAGAAAGGCACAAAAAGAACAAGAGAGAAATAGATGATGAGAGAATGCGAGAAAGGAAGGGTGACACAGTGATTTGATTTTCATTCACTCATGGAACGTAGGCTTTGCTGCCTGGGTCCAGCATTTAATGCCCTGTCCCTATTTACGCCCCAACCCACCTTGAGAAGGTGGGACTGAGCTTCCTTCTTGAACGGCTGCAGTCCATGTGCTGTAGGTAAACCCACAATGTCCCTTAGGGAGGGAATGCCAGGATTCTGACCCAGCGACACCGAAGAAACGGCGATATGTTTCTAAGTCAGGATGGTGAGGGGCTCAGAGGGGATGGTGTTCCCATGTATCTGTTGCCCTGTCCTTTTGGATGGAAGTGGTTGTGGGTTTGGAAGGTGCTATCTGAGGATCTTTGGCAAGTTTCTGCAGTGCAGCTTGTAGGTAGTACACACTGCTGCTCGGTGGGGGTGGGAGTGGATGCTTGTGGATGTGGTGCCAATCAAGCAGGGACTGCTTTGTCCTGGAGTCCTGCAAAGGGAGCAAGGGATAAAAGCTCTTTCACCCAGTGAGTGATTAGGGTCTGGAATATACTGCCTGGAATGGTGGGGGAGGCAGGTTCAATTAAAACATTCAAGAGGGGCATCAGAGGGTTATTAGGGTAGAGAAGGGGTACTGGGCAAGGGGGATTGGCACTAGGTCTCATTATACACTGTAATGTTTTTGTAACTCTGTTGTACAATATAACAGACATGATGGCCAACACTGGATCGAGGAAACAGGAGAAAGTTATCGGTTTATATCATACTGCAGCAGTCTCAGACAAACCTAATGGATCACTAGGCTAATGGGATCTTCCTTTCCTCTTGCAGCTATCTGCAAATATAATTGCTGGAATCACGGACAGTGTGTCGCTCCTAATAAGTGTCTCTGTAATATCGGATTCCAAGGGGCCCTCTGTGAACAACGTAAGTCAATCTGTGAATCCACAAACAGATCAGATCAATCTACCTTCATCTAGCCCCTACACCTCTCTCTATCTCCATAACCTCCTCCAGCCCCTAAACCCCTCCCTATCTCTATCACCTCCTTCTAGCCCCTACGTCCCTCCCTAATTCTGTAACCTCCTCTAACCTCTATACCCGTCCCTATCTCTGTTACCTCCTCCAGCCCCTACATTCCTCCCCATCTGTGTAACATCCTCCAGCCCCTGCATCCCTCCCTAGCTCTATCACCTCCTTCTAGCCCCTACGCCCCTCCTTATCTGTCACCATTTCTAGCTCCTACATCCTTCCCTGTCTCTGTTCCCTCCTTTTAGCCCCTATACCCCATCCCTATCTCTGTAACCTCCTTCTAGTCCCTACACCCCTCCCTACCTCTGCAACCTCCTTCAGCCCCTACACCCTTCCCAATCTTAGTAACCTCCTTCTAGCCCCTGCACCCCTCCCTATCTGTCACTCCCTCTAGCCCCCTACATCCCCTCCCTATCTCTGTCACCCCCTCTGATCCCTGGATTCCTACCTATCTCTGAAACCTCCCCAGCCCTTACATCCCTCTCTATCTCTGTAACCAAATCCCAATACCCCTTTCTGCCTGTGTCACCTCCAAACAGGTATTAATAGCTAGATGTTAATAAAACTAATGTTAATAAATAGTCTCTTTGGGAATTTATAGCAGTGGGAATGGATGTTAGGGTAGATGAATGCTCCTCCTGTAGAATCTGGGAGGCAATGGTCACCACTAGTGTCCCCATTGACGTCATCTGCAGGGAGGTAAAGGCCTAGTGGTATTATTGCTGGACTGTTAATTCAGAGACCCAGATAATGTTCTGGGGACCTAGATTCAAATCCCACCATGTCACACAGTGGAATTTGAATTTAATAAAAACCTGGAATTAAGAGTGTAATGATGACCATTGTCGATTGTTGGTAAAACCCATCTGGCTCACTAATGTCCTTCAGGGAAGGAAATCTGCCATCCTTACATGGTCTGGCCTACATGTGACTCCAGACCCATAGCAATGTGGTTGACTCTTAACTGCCCTCTCGGTAATTAGGAATGGGCAATAAATGTTGCCTAGCCAGCGACCCCCTCATCTTGTGAATTAATTTTTAAAACTCTAGCTCCTTGGAAACCGTGTTAGGGAACTGGAGTCAGATGATCTTCAGATCATTTGGGAGGTGGGGGTGGGGAGTGATTGAGAGGAGTTACAGGGAGGCAGTCACACCTCATGTACAGGAAGAAGCTGGATGGGTTATAGTCAGGGGACGGAAAGGGAACAGGCAGACTGTGCAGGGATTCCCCTGTGGCAGTTCCCCTCAATAATAAGTATACCGTTTTGGATACTGTTGGGGGGTTGGGGGGGGAATGGGTAACTTACCAGGGGTAAGCCATGAGGTATAGGTCTCTGGCACAGAGTTGGTCTCTGTTGTTCAGAAGGGAAGGGGGAGAGGAGTAGAGCATGAGTCATTAGGGACTCCATAGTTAGGGGGTCAGACAGGAGATTCTGTAGGATGAGAGAGACTCATTGTTGATGTGTTTGTGCCAGGGTCCGTAATGTGTTAGAACGTGTTTCTGGGATTCTTGAGGGGGAGGGGGACAAGTTGAGGTCCACACAGGCACTAACAACATAAGTTGGAAAAGGGATGGGGATTTAAGGCAGAAATTCAGGGAGCTAGGATGGAAGCTTAGTGCTAGAACCAACAGAGTTGTTATCTCAGGTTTGTTACCCACGCTGTGTGCTAGCAAAGCGAGGAACAGGGAGTGAGAGCAGTTAAACACATGGCTATAGGCATGGTGCAGGAGGGAGGGATTCAGATACCTGGATAATTAGGCCTCATTCTGGGGTAGGTGGGACCTCTACAAACAGGTCCACACCTCAACCAGAGGGCTACCAATATCCAAGGCATGGGGACGTGAGGTTTGCTAATGGTCTTCAGCAGGGTTCAAACCATTTCAGCATGGGGCTGGGAAGCTGAATTGTAGATCTGGTGCACAGGAGGTTGAAAGTCAAGAGGTCATGAAGAGGGTTGCAAGGTCACAGGAGTGAACCGGCAGACAGGAAGGTGGTTTGAAATGTGTCTACCAAGAGCATCCTGAAAAAGGATGGGTTGTACCTGGGACTTTGATGTTGAGGCCATTTAAGAGACATGGATAGAGCAGGGACAGGAATAGTTGTTACAGGTTCCGGGATTTAAATGTTTCAGTAAGAACAGGGAAGGTGGTAAAGAGAGGGAGGTGTAGCATGGTTAGTCAAGGACAATATTACGGTGACAGAAAGGACGTTTGATCAGGACTCGTCTATTGACATAGTATGGGTTGAGGTTAGAAACAGGAAAGGAGAGGTCACCCTGTTGGGAGTTTTCTATAGGCCTCTGAAAAGTTCCAGAGATATAGAGGAAAGGATTTCAAAGATTATTCTGGATAGAAGTGAAAGTAACAGAGTAGTTGTTATGGGGGTCTTTAACTTTCCTAATATTAACTGGAAATGCTATAGTTTGAGTACCTTACAAGGTTCAGTTTTTGTCTAGTGTGTGCAGGAGGGTTTCCTAACACAGTATGTAGACAGGCCAACAAAAGGCAAGGCAACGTTGGATTTGGTATGGGTAATAAATGGGCCAGGTGGTAGATTTGGAGGTAGATGAGCACTTTGGTGATAATGATCACAATTTGGTTAAGTTTACTTTAGCCACAGAAAGGGATAGGTAAATACCACAGGGCAAGAGTTATAAATGGGGGAAAAGGCAATTATAATGCAATTAGGTCTGATTTAGAGTGCATAAGATAGGAAAGGAAACTTTAGGGGATGGGTACAATTGAAATCTGGAGCTTATTCAAGGATCATATACTGCATGTCCTTGATAAGTATGTGCCGGTCAGGCAGGGAGAAAGAGGTCGAGTGTAGGAGCTGTAATTTACTAAGAAAGTTGAAGCTCTTGTAAAGAGGAAGAAGAAGGCTTATGTAAAGATCAGATATGATGGCTCAGTTAGGATGCTTGAGTGTTACAAGTTAGCCAGGAAGAACCTAAAGAGAGAGCTAACAAGAACCAGGAGGGGACATGAGAAGTCATTGGCAGATAGGATCAAGGAGAGCCCTAAGGGTTTCTATCAGTATATCAGGAACAAAAGAATGACAAGAGAAAGGTTACAGCCTGTCAAGGACAGTAGTGGAAAGTTGTGCGTGGAGTTTGAAGAGATTGGTGGGGAACAAAATGACTGTTTTTCATCAGTATTCACACTGGAAAAAAACAATGTTGTCGAGGAGAATACTGAGATACAGGCTATTAGACTAGACAGGATTGAGGTTCATAAGGAGGAGGTGTAAGCAATTCTGGAAAATGTGGAAATAGACAAATCCCCTTGGTTGGATGGGATTTATCCTAGGATTCTCTGGGAAGCCAGGGAGGAGATTGTAGAGCCTTTGGCTTTGATCTTTATGTCATCATTGTCTGCAGGAATAGTGCCAGAAGACTGGAGGATAGCAAATGCTGTCCCCTTGTTCAAGAAGGGGAGTAGAGACAACCTGGTTATTATGGAGCAGTGAGCCTTGCTTCAGTCGTGGGTTGGAAAGGATTATAAGAGATAAGATTTATAATCATCTAGAAAGGATTAATTTGATTGGGGTAAACAACACGGTTTTGTGAAGGGTAGGTCATGCTTCACAAATGTTATTGAGTTCTTTGAGAAGGCGAGCAAACAGGTGAATGAGAGTAAAGCGTTGATGTGGTGTATATGGATTTCAGTAAGGCATTTGATAAGGTTTCCCATGGTAGGCTGTTGCACAAAATACGGAGGCATGGGATTGAGGGTGATTTAGTGGTTTGGATCAGAAATTGGCGAGCTGAAAGGCGACAGAGGGTGGTGGCTGGTGGGAAATATTCATCTTGGAGTTCAGTTACTAGTGGTTGTACCACAAGGATCTGTTTTGGAGTCACTGCTGTTATTTTTCGAAATGACCTGGATGAGGGCGTAGAAGGATGGGTTCGTAAATTTGCAGATGATACATCGATGGAGTTGTGACAGTGCAGAAGGATGTTGCAGGTGACAGAGGGATGTAGATAAGCTGCAAAGCTGGGCTGAGAGGTGGCAAATGGAGATTAATGCAGACAAGTGTGAGGTGGTTCACTTTGAAAACAGTAACAGGAATACAGAGTACTGGGCTAATGGTAATATTCTTGCAAGTGTAGATGAGCAGAGAGATCTCAGTGTTCATTTACATAGATCCCTGAAAGTTACCGCCCAGGTTGATAGGGTTGTTAAGAAGGCGTACAGTGTGTTAGTTTTTATTGTTAGAGGGATTGAGTTTCGGAGTCATGAGGACATGTTGCAGCTGTACAAAACTCTGGTGCAGCTGCACTTAGAGTATTGCGTACAGTTCTGGTCACCGCATTATAGGAAGGACGTGGAAGCATTGGAAAAGATGTAGAGGAGATTTACTAAGATGTTGCCTGTATAGAGGTAAGGTCTTATGAGGGAAGACTGAGGGACTTGAGGCTGTTTTCATTAGAGAGAAAAAGGTTGAGGAGGTGACTTCATAGAGGCATACAGGATGATTGGAGGATTAGATAGGGTGGACAGTGAGAGTCTTTTTCCTCAGATGATGATGGCTAGCACAAGGGGACATAGCTTTTACCAGAGGGGTGATAGATATAGAACAGATGTCAGAGGTAGTTTCTTTATTCAGAGAGTAGGAAGGGCGTGGACCACGCTGCCTGCAACAGTAGTAGACACGCCAACTTTAATAGCATTTGATCCAATGGTCATTGGATAAATATATGGATGATAATGGAATAATGTAGTTTAGATGGGCTTCAGATCGGTTTCATAGGTCGGCACAACATCGAGCGCACCTACCTATCCCTGTCACATCCCCCAGTGTCTACACCCCTCCCAGTGAGTCTCAGGGAAACAATTGGAGAAAATGCAGAAGGAGTGAATTAATACCCACTTGGAAAGGCAAGGGTTAAGTAGGGATAGTCAACATGGCTTTGTCAGAGGGACGTCATGGCTATCAAATTTGATAAAATTTTTCGAAAATGTGATTGTGTGTGTGGATGAGGGAAGTTCAGTTGATGTAGTTTATATGGGTTTTAGAAAAGCTTTTGACAAGGTCCCACATGGGAGACTGACTGAGAAGGTTAAAGCACTTGGAATTGAGGGAAACTTGTCAAGATGGACCAGAAACTGGCTTAGGAATAGGACACAAAGGGTAGTGGTAGAAAGCTGTTTGAGTAACTTTAGGCTGGTGCCCAGCAGTGTACCACAAGGATCAGTACAGGGGTCCTTATTGCTTGTTCTATGCATAAATAACATCGATCAAAATGTGGGGGAATAATAAGCAAATTTGCAAATGACACCAAGATGGGTAAATTGGTTAAAAGTGAAGGAGATGGTGTTAGGTTACAGGAAGGTATAGATGGGTTGGTCAGATAGACAAAACAGTGGTAGATGGTAATTAGCCTGATAAGTGCACAGTGATGCACTTTGGGAGAAGCAACATGATGGAGTCATAGAGGTTTACAGGATAGAAACAGGCCCTTCAGCCCACTTGTCCATGTCAGCCAGTTTTCACAATTAATCAAGTCCTATTTGCCTGTGTTTGGTCCATATCCCTCCATTCCTATCCTATACATGCTTCTTGAAATGAGAAAACTGTATTCACTTCCACCCCGCCCTCTGGCAGACTGTTCCAGACACTCACCACCCTATGTGAAAAAACTGCCTCTGGACCCTTTTGCATCTCTCCCCACTCACCTTAAACCTATGCCCTCTCATTTTAGACTTCCCTACCATAGGGTAAAGCTGTTGGCTATCTACCTCACCTATGCCTGTCATGACATTATGTACCTCTACAAGGTCACCCCTCAGTCTCCTATGCTCCAGAGAAAATAGTCCCAGCCTCTGCATACTGTCCATACAACTCAAGCCTTCTCGTCCAGGCAGCATCCTCTGAGTGAATCTTTTCTTCACTCTTTCTGGTTTAACAATATCCTTTCACTATTAGGACAAGCAGGACTGCACAAAGTACTCCATATGTGGCTTCACCAACATCTCGTACACCTGCAACATGATATCCCAACTCCTGTACTTAATGCTGTGACTGATGGAAGCTAGCAAGCTGAAATCCTTCGTCACCACTGTCCATACTTGCGACTCCATTTCCAAGGAGCTATGAATCTGTATCCCAAGATCCCGTTGTTCGATAATGTTCCCCAGAGCCCTACCTATCATGGTTGGCCTTACCAAAATGCAACACCCTACATTTATCTAAATTAAACTCCAACTTCCATTCCTCAGCTCATTGGCCTAGTTGATCAACATTCCGTTGTATTCTCAGATAACTAGCTTCACTGTCCGCTATACCACTAACCTTGTTATCATCTGCAAATGTACTAACCATACTCCTGATGTTGACATCCAAACCATTTATATAAATGAAAAGTAACAGTGGACCCAGCACCAATCCCTGCAGTGCACCACTGGTCAAAGGCTTCCCATCTGAAAAACAGCCCTCTACCACATCCTCTGTCTTCCATCTTTAGACCAATTTTATATCTCATTCAACAACTGACCGAGATAAGGGAGCATTTAATAAATGCCAGGACACTGGGTAGATGATAGGAACAGAAGGATCTTGGGGTAATTATTCACAGATCCCTGAAGTCAGCAGTGCATGGGAATAGGACAGTTATAAGGCATATGCAACAATTTATCAATCGTGGCATAGAGTAATAAGAGCAAGGAGGTAATGTTGGAGTTGTACAGAGTGTTGGTCAGGCCCCAGCTGGAGTACTGAATATAGTTCTGGTCACCTTATCAGAGGAAGGATGTGATAGCACCAGAGGAGAAACAGAGGTGATTCACAAGGGCGTTGCCTGGGTTGGAGAAATGGAGCTATAAGGAGAGACTAGATAGGCTTGGATTGTTTTCTTTAGAGCAGAGAAGCCTGAGCGGGGTGGGGGGGGGAGGGGGGAGACATGAGTAAGGTGTATAAGATTATGAGGCATATGGACAGGGTGAAAAGACAGCAGTTGTTTACCTTGGTTGAGGCATCAATCACGAGAGGGTGTAGCTTTAGGATAAGGGACATTGGCATCAGTTTTGGAACAGGAGGGATCTGTACCGATGGGACGGTCTCTACCTGAACCGATCTGGAACCAGTGTTCTTGCGAAAAGTATAAATACGATGGTCACTAGGACTTTAAACTAGTGAGTCAGGGGCAAGGGAAAGGGAAAACGCTAGGAAGTATGAAGGTAAATAAAAAGGCAGGTAGCTGGTTAGCATGTGTGCAGAAAGAGCACAGCAGGTTAGGCAGCATCTGAGGAACAGGGGAATTGAAGTTTCGGGCCAGAGCCCTTCATCAGGAGCCCCTCATTCCTGATGAAGGGCTCTGGCCCAAATCGTCGATTCTCCTGCTCCTAGGATGCTGCCTGACGTGCTGTGCTTTTCCAGCACCACACTCTCGACTCTGATCTCCAGCATCTGCAGACCTCACTTTCTCCAATGAGTGCAGGAGTGTTTGACTATGTGAGAAGTAAAAAGGAAGGGTTACTCAGGAGATATTAGAGATGTCTGAAATCATGAGGGTATGAAAACTAGCATATGGGCACTTTACTTAAATGCTCGTAGCATTTGTGACAAGAATTAACAGCACAAGTCATTGCGAATGAATATGATTTGGTAGCCATTACAGAGACATAGTTATAGGATGATCACGACTAGGAGTTAAATATCAGGCGTGTCAGACTATTTGGAAGGATAGACAGGAAGGTAAGGGTGTAGCTCTGATGTACAAAGATGACATCAGGGTGGTGCTGAAAGATGATATTCTGTGGAGAGTAAGTTTGAATCCATTTGGGTGGAAATTAGAAATTCTAAAAGGGAAATGTCACTGATAGGCGTAGTCTATCGGCCACCAAATAATAACATCACATTGGGGCGGGCAATACACAAAGAAATAACAAGTGCCTGTAAAAATGGTACAGCAATCACCATGGGGGATTTTAGTTCACATGAATTTTGGTCGAGCCAGCTCGGTCAGGGTAGCCTTGAGGAGGAGTTTGTTGAGTGTAGCCGAGATAGTTTTCTTGAACAGTATATAATGGAACCGATGAGGAGCAAGCTGTCCAAGATCTGGTCCTGTGTAATGAGACAGGAATAATTAATGACCTCATAGTTAGGGATCCTCTTGGAAAGAGTGATCACACTATGGTTGAATTTAGAATACAGATGGAGAGTATGAAGATAAAATCCAATGCCAGAGTCCTGTGTTTAAACAAGGGAGACTACAATAGGATGAGGGAGGACTTGGCTAAAGTAAGCTTGAAACAAAAGATCTTCTGGTGGGACAGTTTGACAAGCAGTGGAGGACTTTCAAAGCAATTTTTCAAAGTGCTCAGCAAAAGTATATTCCGATGAAAAGGAAGGACTGTAAGAAAAGAGGTAATCTGCCATGGGTGTCCAAGGAAATGAGGCAGGTTACCAAACTGAAAGAGAAGGCATACAAAATGGCCAAAAACAGCATGAAATGAGAAGGTTGGGAAAACTTTAAAGGTCAACAGAAAGAGACAGGAAGACCTATAAAGTAATATAGAACAATGAGAAAAACCTAGCACAGAATATAAAGACAGATAGAAAAAGTTTCTTTAAATATCTAAAATGAAAAAGAGTGGCTACAGGAAACATTGCTCCTTTACAGGATGAGAAGGGGGATTTAGTTACGGGATATGATGAAATGGCTGAGGCATTGAACAGGTATTTTGTATTGGTCTTCACAGTGGAGGACACTAATAACATGCCTGTAATTGGCAAAGAGACGAAGGTTGATGAGGACCTGAAAACAACCATTAGCACAGCTGAGGTGGTGTTGGGCAAGCTAATGGAGCGAAGGATAGACAAGTCTCCTGGCCCTGATGGAATACATCCCAGAGTACAAAAAGATATGGCGGAAGAAATAGCAAGTGTTCTTGTGATAATTTTCCAAAATTCGTTGGACTTAGGGGCAGTTCCAGCAGATTGGAAACCAGCAAATGTGACACCACTGTTTAAAAAGGGAGGTAGACAAAGATGGGGAATAATAGACCAGTCAGCTTAAATTCTGTAGTGGGGAAAGTGAATTTATTATTAAGGGAGAAATAGCAAGGTATCTGGATAGAAATTGTCCTGTTGGGCAAATGCAGCATGGGTTCATGAAGGACAGGTCATGCTTAACTAATCTTTTAGAATTCTATGAAGACATTGTGAGCATAGTGGACAATGGGGACCCAGTAGATGTGATGTACCTGGATTTCCAAAGGCCTTCAATAATGTGCCGCACAAGAAACTGCTGCATCAGATAAAAATGTATGGTACTCCGGGTAAAGTATTACCATGGATAGAGGATTACTGGTTGACTAACAGGAAGCAAAGAGTGGGGATAAATGAGTGCTATTCTGGTTGGCAACCAGTAACTAGTGGTGTGCCTCAGGGATTAGTGCTGGGACTGCAATTATTCATAATTTATTTGGATGATTTGGAGTTAGGGATGACATGTAATGTGTGAAAGATGACACTAAGATGAATGGCAGAACAAAGTGTGCAGAGAACTGTGAAAATTTGCAAAGGGAGAGAGATACTTTAATTAAGTGGGCAAACATCTGACAGATTGAATGCAATGTTAATAAATGTGAAGTCAATCATCTTGGTAGGAGTAACAGTAAAAAGGATTACTACTTGAATGGTAAAAAATTGCAGCATGCTGTTGTGCAGAGGGACCTGGGTGTCCTTGTGCATGAATCACAGCAGGTTGGTCTACAGATACAATGGATAATTAGTAAGGCAAATGGAATTTTGTCCTTAATTGCTAAAGGGATTGAGTTTAAAAGCAGGGAGGTTATGCTGCAGCTGTATAGGACGCTGGTGAGACCACATCTGGAGTGCTGTGTGCAGTTTTGATCTCCTTACTTGAGAAAGGATGTAGTGGCACTGGAGGGGATGGAGAGGAAGTTCACTAAGTTGACTCTGGAGTTGAGCTGGTTGGTTTATAGGAGAGACTGAGTAGACTGGGATTGTATTCATTGGAATTTAAAAGAAAGAGGAGGGATCTTATAGAAACATATAAAATTATGAAGGGCATAGATAAGATAGAAGTAGAGAGGATGTTTCCACTGGCAGGTGAAACTAGGACAATAGCCTCAAGTTTAGGGGGAGATAATTTAGGACTGAATTAAGAAGCAACTTCTGAACCCAGAAGGTTGTGAATCGATGAAATTCCCTGCCACTTCAGTAAATATTTTTAAAACTAAGATAAATTTATTTGAACAATAAAGGAATTAAGGTTTACGGTGAGAGGGTGGGTATGTGGAGCAGAGTGCATGAGAAGGTTAGCCATGATCTTATTGAATGGCAGAGCAGGCTCGAGGGATCAGATGGTCTACTCCTGCTCCTAGTTCTTAAGTTCTTATATAAGGGGCAGGGATTCAGAAGGGATTTGGGAAAAACCATTCCCACTGAGCGGGTGGTGAGAATCTGCAATGCACTGCCTGGGAAAGTAGTGGAGACTGGAAACCTTACAGCCATTAAAATATTTTTGGATGAGCATTACAAAAATCAGAACATTCAAAGAAAATGGTTACATGAAGGAAATGGGATTAGTGTGCCTTCATATGTGGAGATAGTCATTGCTGACTCGATGGCTGAAGGGCCTCCTCTTCACTGTTAAAATCAACTTCCCACTGAAGCCTGAGAAGCTCTATCAGTGACTGAGCTGTTGTTCACCTGGCCCCAGCAGATCATGCTCTCTCTGGGTGGGTCACTTTGGGGGCTGCTGTCAAACTGGTGCATACCACCAGCATATCGGACCCTGTTCCTGAGTGTGGTTCTGTGCTTTCTGTTCACAGCACGATGCCATGTGTCCTGTGCGAATGGAGGGGTCTGTATACCACCTTTTCGTTGTGCTTGCCCCCGAGGTTACACGGGGCGCACCTGCCAAACAGGTAAGGCATTTACACTCACCTGGCCAGGCAAGGGGGGGATTCACACTTATCTGGATAGGCAGGGAGAGAATACACACTCACCTAGACAGGCAGGGAGAGGATTCACACTCACCTGGACAGGCAGGGAGGGGATTCACACTCACCTGGACAGGTAGGGAGAGGATTCACACTCACCTGGACAGACAGGGAGGACGTTCACACTCACCTGGACAGACAGGGAGGGGATTCACACTCACCTGGACAGGTAGGGAGAGGATTCACACTCACCTGGACAGGCAGGGAGGGGATTCACACTCACCTGGACAGGTAGGGAGAGGATTCACACTCACCTGGACAGACAGGGAGGACGTTCACACTCACCTGGACAGACAGGGAGGGGATTCACACTCACCTGGACAGACAGGGAGGGGATTCACACTCACTTGGACAGACAGGGAGAGGATTCACACTCACCTGGACAGACAGGGAGGACGTTCACACTCACCTGGATAGACAGGGAGGACGTTCACACTCACCTGGACAGGCAGGGAAGGGATTCACACTCACCTGGACAGGCAGGGAGGGAATACACACTCACTTGGCCAGGAAGGAAGGGGATTCACACTCGCCTGGACAGGCAGGGAGAGGATTCACACTCACCTGGACAGACAGGGAGGGGATTCACACTCACCTTGACAGTCAGGGAGGGAACTCACACTCACCTGGACAGGCAGGGAGGGGGTTCACACTCACTTGGCCAGGAAGGAAGGGGATTCACACTCACCTGCACAGGCAGGAAGGGGGTTCACACTCACCTGAACAGTCAGGGAGGGAACTCACACTCACCTGGACAGGCAGGGAGGGGGTTCACACTCACCTGAACAGTCAGGGAGGGAATTCACACTCACCTGGACAGGCAGGGAGGGGGTTCACACTCACCTGAACAGTCAGGGAGGGAATTCACACTCACATGGACAGTCAGGGAGGGAACTCACACTCACCTGGACAGGCAGGGAGGGGGTTCACACTCACCTTGACAGTCAGGGAGGGAACTCACACTCACCTGGACAGGCAGGGAGCGGGTTCACACTCACCTTGACAGTCAGGGAGGGAATTCACACTTACATCAACAGGCAGGGAGGGGGTTCACACTCACCTGGACAGGCAGGGAGGGGGTTCACACTCACCTGGATAGACAGGGAGAGGATTCACACTCACTTGGCCAGGAAGGAAGGGGATACACACTCACCTGCACAGGCAGGGAGGGGGTTCACACTCACCTGCACAGGCAGGGAGGGCGTTCACACTCACCTGGACAGACAGGGAGGGCATTCACACTCACCTGCATAGACAGGGAGAGGATTCACACTCACTTGGCCAGGAAGGAAGGGGATACACACTCACCCGGACAGGCAGGGAGAGGATTCACACTCACCTAGACAGGCAGGGAGGGCATTCACACTCACCTGGACAGACAGGGAGGGGATTCACACTCACTTGGACAGACAGGGAGGGGATTCACACTCACCTGGACAGACAGGGAGGACGTTCACACTCACCTGGACAGACAGGGAGGGGATTCACACTCACCTGGACAGACAGGGAGGGCATTCACACTCACCTGCATAGACAGGGAGAGGATTCACACTCACTTGGCCAGGAAGGAAGGGGATACACACTCACCCGGACAGGCAGGGAGAGGATTCACACTCACCTAGACAGGCAGGGAGGGCATTCACACTCACCTGGACAGACAGGGAGGGGATTCACACTCACTTGGACAGACAGGGAGGGGATTCACACTCACCTGGACAGACAGGGAGGACGTTCACACTCACCTGGACAGACAGGGAGGGGATTCACACTCACCTGGACAGACAGGGAGGGGATTCACACTCACCTGGACAGACAGGGAGGGGATTCACACTCACCTGGACAGACAGGGAGGGGATTCACACTCACCTGGACAGACAGGGAGGACGTTCACACTCACCTGGACAGACAGGGAGGGGATTCACACTCACCTGGACAGACAGGGAGGACGTTCACACTCACCTGGACAGACAGGGAGGGGATTCACAATCACCTGTACAGACAGTGAGGGGATTCACACTCACCTGTACAGGCAGGGAGGGCATTCACACTCTGCTGTACAGGCAGGGGGGGATTCACACTCACCTGTACAGGCAGGGAGTGCATTCACACTCACCTGGATAGACAGGGAGAGGATTCACACTCACTTGGCCAGGAAGGAAGGGGATTCACACTCACCTGGACAGGCAGGGTGGGAATTCACACTCACCTGGACAGACAGGGAGGGGATTCACACTCACCTGGACTGACAGGGAGAGGATTCACACTCACTTGGCCAGGAAGGAAGGGGATTCACACTCACCTGCACAGGCAGGGAGGGGGTTCACACTCACCTGAACAGTCAGGGAGGGAATTCACACTCACCTGGACAGGCAGGGAGGGCATTCACACTCACCTGGACAGACAGGGAGGACGTTCACACTCACCTGGACAGACAGGGAGGGGGTTCACACTCACCTGGACAGACAGGGAGGGCGTTCACACTCACCTGGACAGACAGGGAGGGGGTTCACACTCACCAGGACAGTCAGGGAGGGAATTCACACTCACCTGTACAGGCAGGGAGGGCATTCACACTCACCTGGACAGACAGGGAGGGGACTCACAATCACCTGTACAGACAGTGAGGGGATTCACACTCACCTGGACAGACAGGGAGGGGATTCACACTCACCTGTACAGGCAGGGAGGGCATTCACACTCACATGGACAGGCAGGGAGGGGATTCACACTCACCTGGCCAGGAAGGAAGGGGATTCACACTCACCTGGACTGTCAGGGAGGGGATTCACACTCACCTGGCCAGGAAGGAAGGGGATTCACACTCACCTGCACAGGCAGGGAGGGGGTTCACACTCACCTGAACAGTCAGGGAGGGAATTCACACTTACATCGACAGGCAGGGAGGGCGTTCACACTCACCTGGACAGACAGGGAGAGGATTCACACTCACCTGTACAGACAGGGAGGGGATTCACACTCACCTGGACAGACAGGGAGGACGTTCACACTCACCTGGACAGGCAGGGAGGGGATTCACAATCACCTGTACAGGCAGGGAGGGGATTCACACTCACCCGGACAGACAGAGAGGGGATTCTCACTCACCTGGACAGACAGGGAGTGGGTTCACACTCACCTGGACAGGCAGGGAGGGGGTTCACACTCACCTGGACAGGCAGGGAGAGGATTCACACTCACCTGGATAGACAGGGAGAGGATTCACACTCACGTGGCCAGGAAGGAAGGGGAATCACACTCACCTGGACAGGCAGGGAGAGGATTCACACTCACCTGTACAGGCAGGGAGAGGATTCACACTCACCTGGACAGGCAGGGAGGGGATTCACACTCACCTGGACAGGCAGGGAGGGGGTTCACACTCACTTGTACAGGCAGGGAGAGGATTCACACTCACCTGGACAGTCAGGGAGGGGGTTCACACTCACCTGGACAGGCAGGGAGGGGGTTCACACTCACCTGTACAGGCAGGGAGAGGATTCACACTCACCTGGACAGTCAGGGAGGGGGTTCACACTCACCTGGACAGACAGGGAGGGGATTCACACTCACCTGGACAGGCAGGGAGGGGATTCACACTCACCTGGACAGTCAGGGAGGGGGTTCACACTCACCTGGACAGACAGGGAGGGGATTCACACTCACCTGGACAGACAGGGAGGGGGTTCACACTCACCTGGACAGGCAGGGAGGTGGTTCACACTCACCTGGATAGACAGGGAGGGGATTCACACTCACCTGGACAGGCAGGGAGAGGGTTCACACTCACCTGGACAGTCAGGGAGGGAATTCACACTCACCTGGACAGACAGGGAGGGGGTTCACACTCACCTGGACAGGCAGGGAGGGGGTTCACACTCACCTGGATAGACAGGGAGGGGATTCACACTCACCTGGACAGGCAGGGAGAGGGTTCACACTCACCTGGACAGTCAGGGAGGGAATTCACACTCACCTGGACAGACAGGGAGGGGGTTCACACTCACCTTGGACTGACAGGGAGTGGATTCACACTCACCTGGACAGGCAGGGAGAGGGTTCACACTCACCTGGACAGTCAGGGAGGGAATTCACACTCACCTGGACAGGCAGGGAGAGGATTCACACTCACCTGGATAGACAGGGAGAGGATTCACACTCACTTGGCCAGGCAGGAAGGGGGTTCACACTCACCTGGACAGGCAGGGAGGGGGTTCACACTCACCTGGACAGACAGGGAGCGGATTCACACTCACCCGGACTGACACGGAGAGGGTTCACACTCACCTGGACAGGCAGGGAGAGGATTCACACTCACCTGGACAGTCAGGGATGGGGTTCACACTCACCTGGACAGTCAGGGAGGGGATTCACACTCACCTGGACAGTCAGGGAGGGGATTCACACTCACCTGGACAGTCAGGGAGGGGGTTCACACTCACCAGGACAGTCAGGGAGGGGGTTCACACTCACCAGGACAGGCAGGGAGGGGATTCACACTCACCTGGACAGTCAGGGAGGGGGTTCACACTCAAATGGACAGGCAGGGAGGGGATTCACACTCACCTGGACAGGCAGGGAGTGGATTCACACTCACCTGGACAGGCAGGGAGTGGATTCACACTCACCTGTACAGGCAGGGAGAGGGTTCACACTCACCTGGACTGACAGGGAGTGGATTCACACTCACCTGGACAGTCAGAGGAGGTTCACACTCACCTGAACAGACAGGGAGGGGATTCACACTCTCCCGGACAGACAGAGAGGGGATTGACACTCGCCTGGATAGAAGATGAGAAGATTCACACTCACCCAGACAGACCGAGAGGGGATTCACACTCGCCTGGATGGACAGGGAGGGGATTAACACCCACCTGGACTGGCAGGGAAAGGATTCACACTCACCTGGACAGACAGAGAGGGGATTCACACTCGCCTGGATGGACAGGGAGGGGATTAACACCCACCTGGACTGGCAGGGAAAGGATTCACACTCACCTGGACAGTCAGGGAGGGGGTTCACACTCACCAGGACAGTCGGGGAGGGCGTTCACACTCACCTGGACAGACAGGGAGAGGATTCATACTCACCTGTACAGGCAGGGAGGGGGTTCACAATCACCTGGACAGACAGGGAGCGGATTCACACTCACCCGGACTGACACGGAGAGGGTTCACACTCACCTGGACAGGCAGGGAGAGGATTCACACTCACCTGGACAGTCAGGGATGGGGTTCACACTCACCTGGACAGTCAGGGAGGGGATTCACACTCACCTGGACAGTCAGGGAGGGGGTTCACACTCACCAGGACAGTCGGGGAGGGCGTTCACACTCACCTGGACAGACAGGGAGAGGATTCATACTCACCTGTACAGGCAGGGAGGGGGTTCACAATCACCTGGACAGGCAGGGAGAGGATTCACACTCACTTGGCCAGGAAGGAAGGGGATTCACACTCACCTGTACAGGCAGGGAGGGGGTTCACAATCACCTGGACAGACAGGGAGAGGATTCACACTCACCTGTACAGGCAGGGAGGGCATTCACACTCACCTGGACAGGCAGGGAGGGGGTTCACACTCACCTGAACAGGCAGGGAGGGCATTCACACTCACCTGGACAGACAGGGAGGACGTTCACACTCACCTGGACAGACAGGGAGGGGATTCACACTCACCTGGACAGACAGGGAGGGCATTCACACTCACCTGGACAGACAGGGAGGACGTTCACACTCACCTGGACAGACAGGGAGGGGATTCATACTCACCTGGACAGACAGGGAGGGGATTCACACTCACCTGGACAGTCAGGGAAGGGATTCACACTCACCTGGACAGACAGGGAGGGGTTTCACACTCACCTGGACAGTCAGGGAAGGGATTCACACTCACCTGGACAGACAGGGAGGGGATTCACACTCTCCTGGACACACATGGAGGGGTTTCACACTCACTTGGATAGATAGGGAGGGGATTCACACTCTCCTGGACACACATGGAGGGGGTTCACACTCACTTGGATAGATAGGGAGGGGTTTCATACTCACCTGGGCTGGAAGGGAGGGGGTTCACACTCACCCTGACAGGCAGGGAGAGGATTCACACTCACATGGATAGACAGGGAGGGAATTCACACTCACCCTGACAGGCAGGGAGAGGATTCACACTCACATGGATAGACAGGGAGGGAATTCACACTCACCTGGACAGGAAGGGAGGGGGGTCACACTCACCTGGACAGAGAGGGAGAGGATTCACACCCACCTGGACAGAGAGGGAGAGGATTCACACCCACCTGGAAGAGACAAGGAGGGGAGCCACATTCACCTCGTCTGCCAGGTTCTGCGGGAGGGGAGTTCTCACTGAGTCCAGGGGAATATGACTCTTGCAGCACAGAGGGTCATGTGATCACACTACAACAGGGTGAAGTGGATGGCTGAATGATAAGGTTCCGGCTGATTGTTTGGTTCAGTGCTGAATTAACATAGCGCCTTTCCCCGTCCCCCTCAGCCATCTGCAGCCCTGTGTGCCTACCTCCTCAGCGATGCCAGGCTCCGAACCAGTGCACGTGCCCTCCTGGGTTAACAGGACCACAGTGCACAATCGGTAAGAGACAGATCAGGTGTAAATTTCCTCTCTCACTGTGACATCCCTCACAGACTGTTGCCTGAAGGAGGGAGGGTTTTACTGAGGCACAGTGGGGGTGGGGGGCGAGTGAGGAAACTGATGATGTGAAGGACCAGTGCAAAACCCAAAGTTGTTGTGCCCTGTGGTGATAGAGGAGAGAACAAGGATGTTAAACACGTGTAAGCTCGGGTCCGAAAGGGAGAAGAGAATGGACCATCTCTTGTGATGGTAATGGCTCTCTCCAATGAGGGAATGAGTGGGAATAGGTTACAGAGTGAGGGCAAGCGAGAATGGGGTCATAGGTTGCAGAGTGAGGGTGGCAAAGTGAGGTTGTAATGGGTTAAAGAGTGAGGGTGGGGAAGTGAGGTGGTAATGGGTTACAGAGTGAGGGTGGGGAAGTGAGGTGGTAATGGGTTACAGAGTGAGGGTGGGTGATTGAGGGGGGAATGGGTTACAGACAGAGTGTGGGGGATTGTCGGGGGAATGTCTTACAGAGTGAGGGTGGGTGATTGAGGGGGCAGTGGGTTACAGACAGAGTGTGGGGGATTGTCGGGGGAATGTGTTACAGAGTGAGGGTGGGGGAGTGCGGGCGTAATAGCTGACAGAGTGAAGATGGGGGAATGAGGGGTTTATGGATTACAGAGTAAGTGTAGAGGATTGAGTTGTTAATGGGTTACAGAGTGAAGGTGGGAGATGAGGGGGCACTAAGTTAGGTAAAAACATACAGAGTGAGGGTGAGTGATTGAGGGGGTAACAGGATACAGGCCATTTCCTGTCCTTGTTCTTTGCAAACAGATGTCAACGAGTGTGTGACTGGGACTGCACGTTGCCAACACGGCTGCATCAACACTCCAGGATCCTTCCGATGTACCTGTCATTCAGGATACCGCCTCGCCAACAATGGGAGATCCTGTATCGGTAACATTATATACCACAACCTGACCTGTCAGCTCCCCAACACTGAGGGAGCACTGCACTGTCGGAGGATCAGTGCTGAGGGAGCTCCGCACTGTCAAAGGGTCAATGATTAGGGAGAGCTGTACTGTTGGAAGGTCAGTGCTGAGGGAGCTCCACACTGTCAGAGGGTCAGTGCTGAGGGAGCTCCCCACTATTGGAGGGTCAGTTCTGAAGGAGTGCTGCACCTTTGGAGGGTCAGTGCTGAGGGACTGCTGCACTGTTGGTGGGTCAGTGATGAGGGAGTGCCGCACTCTTAGAGGATTAGTGGTGAGGGAGTGCCGCACTCTTAGAGGATTAGTGGTGAGGGAGCTCCGCACTGTCAGAGTGTCAATGCTGAGGGAGAGCTGCACTTTCAGAGGGTCAGTGCTGAGGGAGCTCCGTACTGTCGGAAGATCAATACTGAGGGTGCTCCGCACTATTGGAGGGTCAGTTCTGATGGAGTGCTGTACTTTTGGTGGGTCAGTGCTGAAGGAGAGCTGCACTGTTGGAGGGTCAGTGCTGAGGGAGTGCCACACTGTTGACGTGGCAGTGCTGAGGGAGCTCCGCACTGTTGGAGGGTCAGTGCTGAGGGAGTGCCACACTGTCGAAGGGTCAGTGTTGGTGGAGTGCCACACTGTTGGAGGGTCAGTGCTGAAGGAGTGCCACACGGTAGGAGGGTCAGTGCTAATGGAGCTCTACATTGTCGGACGGTCAGTGCTGAGGGAGCTCGACACAGTTGGAGAGTCAGTGCTGAAGGAGCTCCACACTGTCGGAGGGTCAGTGCTGAGGGCGTGCCGCACTGTCGGAGGGTCAAGGCCGAGGGAGTGCCGCACTGTCAGAAGGTCAGTGCTGAGGGTGTGCTGCGCTGTTAGAGGGTTAGTGCTGAGGAAACGGGCATTGTCAGAAGGTCAGTGCTGTGGGAGTGCCACACTGTTGGAGGGCCAGTGCTGAGGGAGTGCCACACTGTTGGAGGGTCAGCGCTGAGAGTGTGTCACACTGTCGGAGGATTAGTGCTGAGGGAGCAGTCAATGTCAGAGGATGAGTGCTGAGGGAGTGCCACACTCTTGGTGGGTCAGTGCTGAGGGAACGGGCACTATCGGAAGGTCAGTGCTGAGGGAGTGCTGCAAGGTCAGAGGGTCAGCACTGACGGAGCACCGCACTGTTGGAGGGTCAATGCTGAGGGAATGCCGCAGTGTTGGAGAGTCAACACTGAGTGAACGTGCACTGTTGGAAGGTCAGTGCTGAGGGAGTGCAGCATTGTCAGAGGGTCAGCGTTGATGGAGCGCCACATGTTGGAGGGTCAATGCTGAGGGAGCGCCGCACTGTCGGATGGTTTGTGTTGAGGAAGTGCCACACTGTTGGAGGGTCAGTGGTGAGGGAGTGCCGCATTGTTTGAGGGTCAGTGGTGAGGGAGTATGGCACTGTTGCAGGGTCAGAGCTGAGGGAGTGTCGCACTGTCGGAGGGTCAGTGCTGAGGGAGTGTCGCACTGTCGGAGGGTCAGTGCTGAGGGAGTGTTGCACTGTCGGATAGTCAGTGCTGAGGAGGTGCCACACTGTTGGAGGGTCAGTGGTGAGGGAGTGCCGCATTGTTTGAGGGTCAGTGGTGAGGGAGTATGGCACTAACGGAGGGTCAGAGCTGAGGGAGTGTCGCACTGTCAGAGGGTCAGTGCTGAGGGAGTGTTGCACTGTCGGAGGGTCAGTGCTGAGGGAGTGTCGCACTGTCGGAGGGTCAGTGCTGAGGGAGTGTCGCACTGTCGGAGGGTCAGAGCTGAGGGAGTGTCGCACCGTCAGAGGGTCAGTGCTGAGGGAGTGTCGCACTGTCGGAGGGTCAAGGCCGAGGGAGTGTCGCACCGTCAGAGGGTCAGTGCTGAGGGAGCGCCGCACTCTCAGAGGGTCTGTGCTGAGGGAGTGTCGCACTGTCAGAGGGTCAGTGCTGAGGGAGTGTCGCACTGTCAGAGGGTCAGTGCTGAGGGAGTATGGCACTAACGGAGGGTCAGTGCTGAGGGAGTGTCGCACTGTCGGACGGTCAGTGCTGAGGGAGTGTCGCACCGTCAGAGGGTCAGTGCTGAGGAGAGGGTTGCTGAGCACTCTGAGCCTGCTGGTGATTTGGGCAGAGCTGGGACATTCATGCTGTTGCCTTGTGTTGAGTTTATGATGAATGAATGTTCTCCTCTCTCACAGCAATATGTGATAAACCATGTCGGAACTTGGGGATGTGTCTGATTCCAAACCACTGCTCCTGCTTTCCCTGGTTTTCTGGAGCAGCCTGTGAAGTGGGTAAGTATTGTACCTCCTGGCAGCTAATGCTATGACAATCTCCAATAAGATACAGCCACTGTCCTTTGACATTCAATGGTGTTACCTCAATGAATCCCCTACAAACAACACCTTGGGGGTTACCATTGACCAGAAACTCAACTGGACTCACCACATCAACACAGTGGCTACAAGAGCAGGTCAGTAGCTGGGAATCCTGCAGTGAGTTACTCACCTCTTGATCCACCAAAGACTGTTCCACCATCTATAAGACACATGTCAGGAGTGTGAGGGAATAGTCCCCACTTGCCCTGGAAGGGGGCAGCTTGAACAACACGCAAGAAGCTTGACACTATCCAGGACAAAACAGCCTCCGCTTGATTGGCACCACATCCAAAAGGATCCATTTCCTCCCCCACCAACGCTCAGGAGGAGCAGTATGTACCATCTACAAGATGCACTGCAGAATCTCATCAAAGATCATCAGATAGCACCTTCTCAACTCACAATCAGTCCCATCTAGAAGGACAAGGGCAGCAAATACATGGGAATACTACCACATTTCAAGTTCCCCTCTGAGCCCCTCACCATCCTGACTTGGAAATATATCACTGTTCCTTCAGTGTCACTGGGTCAGAATCCTGGCATTCCCTCCCTAAGGAACATTATGCATCCACATACAGCACATGGACTGCAGTGGTTCAAGAAGGAAGCTCACCCCCACCTTTTCAAGGGGGGCAACGAGGAAAGGGTAATAAATGCCGGGCCCAGCCAGTAATGCCCATGTCCCAGTAATAATTGGCCTCCTGCTGTTCTCCTGTGTAACAGGCTAGAGGTGGGGCTGAATGGTCTCCTGCTGTTCCTCTATCAGGCTAGAGGAGGGGTAGAATGGCCTCCAGCTGTTCTCCTGTGTAACAGGCTGGAGAAGGGGCTGAATGGCCTCCAGTTATTCTCCTGTGTAACAGACTGGAAGAGGGGCTGAATGGCCTCCAGGTGTTCTCTTGTGTAACAGGCTGGAGTTGGGGCTGAATGGCCTCCTGGCATTGTTCTGTATATTTGATATGTAGTCAATAAGATGGGGTCCATCCCGATGAGTGTTCTCTGTGAGTAAACTAATTTTTTTCTGGATTCTTTCCACAGTGAGGAGACGCTGAACAAAACCACCTTCTTCCAGCTGGAGATCTGGCTGCTCAGACCCCAGTCTGCTTTGCTTTATTCCCATAATCTAACTCGGTATCCCTGTCACTGTCATCTCAGGCCCCACTCCCCGAGCTCACTTCTACACTCTGTCCATCCACTGGTCTGAAACTCAGTCAGCGCCCACAGCCTGACCACACGTTGAGGGTAGTAGCTAGTAACTGAGGACAGCTCCTATCCCCAACACTGCTATCTCATCAGTGTGTTTACATTGCAGCACCCACTGGCACAGCAACATTGGGACCCAGCACCCACCAGGGCACAGCAACACCGGGGCCCAGCCCCCACTGGCACCCAAGGCACACAGCACCCACTGGGACCCTGCACCCATCAGCACCCAGCACCCGCTGCGGCACAGCACCCAATGGGACCCAGCATCCACTCAGGCATAGCACCCAGCAGGACCCAGCCCCCACTGGCACCCAGTATCCACCAACACCCACCAGGACACAACACCCCCACTGACCCCCAGCACTCACCAGGACACAGCACCCACCATGGCACACCAACACCAGGACCCAGCCTCCACCAGCACCCAGCACCCATGGGGACACAGCACCCACTGGCATCTAGCAACCATCAGTGACACTGCATCCACATGGATCCAGTCCCCACTGACACGCAGCACCCACCGGGACCCAGCACCTATCGGGACTCAGCACCCACCGGCACCCAGTACCCACCAGCACCTACTGGCACCCAGCCGAAATCACCACCCATCACTCACCGGCACCAAGCACCCTCTGGGACACAGCACCCACCAGCACCTAGCACGCACCGGGATAGCCCCCACCAGCACCCAGCACCCACCAGAACACAACACCCAATGGCACCCAGCCCCCACTGGGACACAGCACCCACCAGTATCCAGCCCTCACCAGCACCCTACACCCACCAGCACCCACTGGTATTCAGCACCCACAGGGACAGCCCCCACCAGCACCTAGCACCCATTGGCACCCAGCACCCACAGGGACACAGCACCCAACGGCACCCAGCTCCTACTGGGATACAGCACCCACGGGCACCCAGCCCTCACTGGCACCCTACACCCACCAGCATCCACTTGTACCCAGCACCCACAGGGACAGCCCCCAATGGCATCTAGCACCCATTGGCACACAGCACCCACCGGTACCCAGCACCCACCGAGACCCAGCATCCTTCGGGACACAGCACCCACTCACACCCAGCACCCAACGGGACCCACCGGCTATGAGTACCCAATCCCTCACTCTATCACCTACTCTAGCCCCTACACCCCTCCCTATCTCTGTCACTTCCTCCAACACATACACCCTTCCCTATCTCCATAATCTGCTCCAGCCCCTGAACCTCTCCCTGTAGCTGTAACCTCCTCCGGCACCGAACCCCTCCCTATCTCTGTCACTGTAACCTCCTCCAGCCCTTACACCCCTCTCTATCTCTGACACCTCTTCCGGCCTCTACACTACTTTCTTATCCGCGAAGTATCCTCCAGCCCCTACACCCCTCTTTATCTCTGTGACCTCTTCGAACCCCTACTCCCCTCTTTATCTCTCCAATTTCCACCAGCCCCACATCCCCTCCCTATCTCTGTCACCTTGGCCAGACTCTACACCCTTACCTATCTCTGTTACCCCTTACACCCCTCACTATCTTCATAACATCCTCCAACTCCTATACTCCTCTCTATCTTTATCATCACCTTCAGCCCTCGGTATTCCTTTCTCCATTTCTCCCCTCTCCACCCTTGGTTCCCACCCGATACGGGGTGAAATCTCACTGAGGGAAGGCTAGAACATTCCAATGGGACCCTCACTCGTGCCTGCTCCAACACAGTGTGTGCCAATGGGAGTGGGGTTGATGGAGTTATACATTGTGTTCTGTCCTATTCCCCACCAACCCATTACTCTGTCCTCTCTTTGGGAAGGGGGAGGGGGCAGAGACAGGCGATATCTTTAAGAGTGAGAAACCACCCTGAGCACTGAGTTGGTGTCATCTGTCTGCTCCGTCTCTGAAGGTCAGGGAATTGTCAGAAAGTGAATTACCCCGAGGGGATTAGAAAGTGGTGGGGGGAGTGGGGGGATGTTGGGGGAGGGGCAACCTGGTGGGGGGGGGGGGGGCGCGGAGGGGGGGAGCAGTGTGTGACAACAGGCACATCTAAAATTGGTAGCAGCGCCGGAGACCCGGGTTCAATTCCCGCCTCAGACGACTGACTGTGTGGAGTTTGCACGTTCTCCTCGTGTCTGCGTGGGTTTCCTCCGGGTGCTCCAGTTTCCTCCCACAGTCCAAAAATGTGCAGGTCAGGTGAATTGGCCATGCTAAATTGCCCGTAGTGTTAGGTAAAGGGTAGATGTAGATGTAGGGGTATGGGTGGGTTACGCTTCGGCGGGGCGGTGTGGACTTGTTGGGCCGAAGGGCCTGTTTCCACACTGTAAGCAACCTAATCTAATCACAGCTGTACAGGAGCAGTACTAACTTTGACAGATACATCATAGAAAGCATTTTATTCTGGTACGGCAATCACTCTGCCCAGGACCGTAAACAAACTACAGAAAGTTGTGAACGCAGTTTAGACCATCACGGAAGCCAACCACCCATCCATGGACTCATTTACACTTCCTGCTGCCTCAGAAAGGCTGCCAATATAATTAAAGACCCCTCCCACCACCCGGTTACAATTTCTCCCACCCTCTTCCATCAGGCTGAAGATAGAAAAGCTTAAACACAAGTACCAAAAGGTTCAAGAACAGCTCCTTCCCCACTATAATTAGATCGATGAATGGACTCTAATTTCAAAACTAATGTTGATTACACTCTCTGTACACTTCCTCTGTAGCTGTAACTTTGCTTTCCTCGCTCTGTTTGATCACCCTGTGATCTTAGTGTGGTATGATCTGCCTGTACTGTTCGCAAAACACAACTTTTCACTGTACCCAGAGACATGGGACAACAATAAATCAAATCAAAGCAAATCTGACGCGCTGCATGTCCATTACTGTGGCGCCTGTTCCCTCCTCTGCAGCGAGAGTGCTGGGTAAACCCAGAAAGCACAGCATAGATGGTAAACGTGGAAGCTTTTTACCAGAAAGCAGACAGCTTTGGAAATGCACCAGACAATCCAACTGCACAAGTGCAGAAACTGAATCAGATCTTTGTAATCATTATGGAGACAGTTACACAGAGATCCATACTGGGAATGTAACAATCAGTGATATTTAACATTACGGAGGGACAGGAGGGATGGGGAAGATGCTGAGGGAGTGCAGTTAATAAGAGATGGAATGAGCACAAATGGAAGGGATGATCATGGTGTCTCAGTGGTTAGCACTGCTGCCTCACAGCGCCAAGGATCCGGCTTCAATTCCACCCTCGATGTCAATCTGTGTGGAGTTTGCACATTTTCCCCGTGTATGTGTGGGTATCCTCTGGGTGCTCCAGTTTCCTCCCACAGTCCAAAGACGTCAGGACAGGGTTAATTGGCCATGGATGTGCAGGAGGAGTGGGTCAGCCATGGGAAATATGGAGTTACTGGGATGGGGGCAGGGAAGAGAGAGGTATTTAATTGGAATAAAGCTGCAATAGTCAGGGACTTGGGGTTACTTTCCACAAACACAGAAAGCAAGCACACCGAGACAGCAAGGAATCAGGAAGGGTCATGGAATATTGTCCCTTATTTCAAGGGGTTTTGGAATATAACAGTAGGAAAGTCTTATTGCAACTGTACAAGGTGCTGGGGGAGCACGAAAATAAAGCCCCCCCCCCTTGATTGGCACCGCATCCATAAACATCCACTCCCTCCACCACCGACACTCAGTAGCAGCTGTGTGTACCATCTACAAGATGCACTGCAGAAATTCACCATAGATCCTCAGACAGCAGCTTCCAAACCCATGGTCACTCCCATCTTGAAGGCCAGCAGACTATTCCTGGTAAGGGATAATGCCGTTAGTAAAGCTAAGTGTTCCTCATTAACTAAGTCTTTATAAGGTTCAAACTCTTGAAGGTTTAGAACACTAGGAAATTCAATTCCACAGAACCATGCTGGAAAATATTTACTGTGCGTTGTCAGTGGGATACTCTCCATGTGAAGTTTAGTGAGAAATTAGCTCCAGTGATTGCCTCATTAACTCAAATCCAATAAAATCAGGGGGATTTCCATCAATCCGTTTCTGAATGCCCGGGTGTCCTTGGAGAAGGAGCACGCGGTGTCCACCAACACCCTGGAGTTGTTCAGGGAGAGGTGGGCTCCGCAGGGAGTGGAGTGCATCATTTCCCCCTCCAACTCTATTTTGATTTAGTCCCTACCCTCCCCTTCACTGTTTTGATCACACAGCATTGCCCTGTGGTTTGAAGGGCAGTGCTTGTCACTGGCCACGCGGGTGTTTTTCCTATCTTCCTGGTGGTGGAAATTGAATAAAGATTCGTACACTTTAAAAAAAGAAAAAAATAAAATCAGGGGGATTTCCATCAATCCGTTTCTGAATGCCCGGGTGTCCTTGGAGAAGGAGCACGCGGTGTCCACCAACACCCTGGAGTTGTTCAGGGAGAGGTGGGCTCCGCAGGGAGTGGAGTGCATTATTTCTCCCTCCAACTCTATTTTGATTTAGTCCCTGCCCTCCCCTTCACTTTTTTGATCACACAGCATTGCCCTTTGATGTGAAGGGCAGTGCTTGTCACTGGCCACTCGGGTGTTTTTCACATCTTCCTGGTGGTGGAAATTGAATAAAGATTGGTGCACTTTGTGTCTTTCACTGTGTCTCACACCTGCACACACACAAAAAAAAAGAAAAAAAAAGGAAAAAAAAGAAAAAAAAAAGAAAAAATCCGTTTCTGAATGCCCGGGTGTCCTTGGAGAAGGAGCACGGGGTGTCCACCAACACCCTGGAGTTATTCAAGGAGAGGTGGGCGGCGCAGGGTGTGGAGTGCATTATTTCCCCCTCCAACTCTATTTTGATTTAATCCCTGCCCTCCCCTTCACTCCCTGATCACGCAGCATTGCCCTTTGGTGTGAAGGGCAGTGCTTGTCACTGGCCACTCGGGCGTTCCCTTTCTTCCTGGTGGTGGAAACCGAATAAAGATTTGTGCATTTAGTGTCTTTCACTGTGTCCCACAAGAAGAAGAAAAATGAGTCCATTTCTGAATGAAACAGAGGCTGGTAATGGCAGTTGGGGACATCAGGTGCTCAAACTGTGACATGGGCTGACTCCGGGAAAGTGCAACTGTCTCAATCATTCCATTTGCATCAAGAGTCAACAGCTGCAGATCCGAACAGATCCCTGAGATCCACTGAATCTGCAGGTGGACCCACTGTAGTGTAGGCAAGAACCTCAGGGTGGGAGCTCCAGCCAATGGGGGAGGCAGATCAATAGGGGATGGTCACAGGGGCAGGAAGTCAGTGCAAGAGCCCTTTGTGTCTTTACCTGCCCCGAACAGCCAGACCCCGTTTTAGGGACCGTTCCGGGTCAGAATAGTGGACCCACAACCAGCAAGGTGCAGTGCAAACATGTTGTGGGAGTCAGGGACTCAATTGTTCAAGGCACAGACAGGCAGTTCTGAGGGTCTAAAGGAGACTCCAGGATGGTGCGTTGCCTCCCTGGTGCCTGGGTCCACGATGGTCAGTGAAGAAGGCATTTGGTCCACTCGCCTTAAATTGTCAGTGCATTGAGTACAGAAGTTGGAAGATCATGTTGCACCTGTACAGGACATTGGTTAGACAACTTTCAGAATGCCACGTTTAATTCTGGTCTCCCTGCTATAGGAAGCATGTTGTGAACTTTGAAAGGGTTCGGAAAGGATTTACAAGGATGTTGCCAGGGTTGGAGGGTTTGAGCTATAGGGAGAGGTTGAATAGGCTGGGGCTGTTTTCCCTGGGCATCGGAGGCTGAGGGTTGACCTTATGGTGGCACAGTGTGGGTGGCACGGTGGCACAGTGGTTAGCACTGTTACCTCACAGCGCCAGAGACCTGGGTTCAATTCCCACCTCAGGCAACTGACTGTGTGGAGTTTGCACGTTCTCCCTGTGTCTGCGTGGGTTTCCTCCGGGTGCTCCGGTTTCCTCCCACAGTCCAAAGATGTGCAGGTCAGGTGAATTGGCCATGCTAAATTGCCCGTAGTGTTAGGTAAGGGGTAGATGTAGGGGTATGGGTGGGTTGCGCTTCGGCGGGGCGGTGTGGACTTGTTGGGCCGAAGGGCCTGTTTCCACACTGTAAGTAATCTAATCTTATAGAGGTTTATAAAATCATGAGGGGTATGGATAGGCTGAATAGACAAGGTCTTTTCCCTGGGGTGGGGATGTCTTAAACTAGCAGGCACAGGTTTAAGGTGAGCAGGGAAAGAATTAAAAGCGATATTAGGGGGCAATGTTTTCACACCGAGGGTGGTGCATGTATGGAATGAGCTGCCAGAGGAAGTGGAGGAGGCTGGTATAGTTACAACATTGAAAACGCATCTGGATGGGAACATGAATAGGAAGGGTTTAGAGAGATATGGGCCAAATGCTGGCAAATGGGACTTGATTCGGTTTGGATATATGGTTGGCATGGTCAAGTTAGACTGAAGGGTCTGTTTCCATGCTGTACATCTCTGCGACTCTATATCTCTGAGCATGCTCAGGGCATACTGAAGGGGGAGGGTGAACAGCCAGATGTTGTGGAACACCTTTGTACCAATGACAAAGGAAGGACGAGTGACAAGCTCCTGCAAGGAGAGTGCAGGGAACTCGGCTGTAAATTGAAAAGCAGGATCTCCAGGGTTGTCAACGCGGGATTACTCCCTGTACCATTTGGTCATGAGACAAGGAATAGGAAGATAGTACAGCTTAACATATGGCTAAAGAGGGAGGGTTTCAGACATCTGGATCAATGGGATCTCTTCCAAGGCAAGTGGTATGTGTACAAAAAGGACAGGTGGCATCTTAACTGGGGAGACACCAGCACCCTGTCAGGGAGGTTTGCTAGTGCAACTCGGCTGGATTTAAACTGATAAAACAGGAGGGGGGGGGGCACCAAAGCAGCAGATAAGGTAGTGAACAGAAGGTAGAGGTTAATAGAATAAACAGGCCAGGCCAGTCTAATGGGCCATGGTGAGGGAAGGAATTATAAACATACAAATGTGAGTTACAAGGTGGTGTAAATGATAAGGATGAGGCTCAGTGTTTATCAGGAACTTATAAATAATGATGGAGAGTGTGGAAAGTGTGGTACACAAGAAAAGATTAAAAGAGAAAGACAGATCAGCATAAGGTAGTATCTTAATGCACTCAGTATTTGGAATAAAGTTGAGGAGCTGATGGCACAAACAGAGACTAATAGGTCTGACCTGTTGGGGATGAGAAACAAATCAAGACAAGCTTTATACAATTAACAAGAGGGCCTTGGGTAATGTTGTAGAGCAGAGAGATTTAGGGGTTCAGGGGCATAATTTTTCGAAGTTTGTGTCACATTTAGACAGGATGGTTAAAAAGGCGTTTCGCACACTTGCCTTCATTGCTCAGTCCTTTGAGTACAGGAGTTGGAACATCATGTTGAGGTTGTACAGGATGTTGCTGAGGCTGCTTCTGGAGAACTGTATCCAGTTCTGGTCTCCCTACGATAGGAAGGATATTATTAAGCTGGCGAGGGTTCAGAAAAGATTTATCAGGAATGGTGGGTTTAATATGCTGGATAAGCTGGGACTGTTCTTCACTGGTGGGAAGGAGGTTGAGAGCTGACGTTATTGAGGTTTTGAAAATCCTGAGGGGTATAGGGAAGGTGATTGACAGGCACCTTCTCCCTAAGGCGGGGAATTTCAAGACGGGGAGACATACTTTTAAGGAGAGAGGAGAAAAATTTAAAAAAAGATATGGGGGGCAATTTTTTTACAAACAGTGGTTCATGTGTGGAATGAATTTCCAGAGGAAGTGTTGGATGTGGGTACAATTACAACATTTAAAGGACATTTTGATAAGTACATAAACAGGAAAAGCTTGGAGGGATATGGGCCAGGAGCAGGCAGGTGGGACTAGTTTAGTTTGGGGACATGGTCAGCATGGACTGGTTGGACCGAAGGGACTGTTTCTGTATTGTATGATTCTGTGATTGTATGATTACTGAAATGTGGCTGCAGGAAGATCAGGACTGGGGAGTTAAATGCCCATGGGTACACAGTACAGGAAGGAGCAAGAAGTGAAAATACTTTATTGGCTAAGGGTCACATCATGGCTGTCATAACAAATGATATTGACATCAGTGACCAAAATGTTGAATCAGTCTGGGTGGAAATAAAAAGCAAGGAAGGAAACCCTTTGATAGGAGTAATTTACAGGCCACTGAACAGTTACTTCTGAAGTAGGGCATAGTATAAAGCAGGAAACAATGAGGGCTTGTGAGAGGGGCACCACAGTAATTATGAGTAATTTGAACATGTGTAGAACACAGAACATTACAGCATAGTACAGGCTCTTCTGGCCTCAATGTTGCGCCAACTTGTGAAGCCAAACTTAACCCTATCTATCCTCCACTATTCCATTTTCATCTATAAGTTTATCCAATGACCATTTAAATGCTCTTAAAGTTGGTGAGTCTACTACTGTTACAGGCAGTGTGTTCCACACCTCTACTTACTCTGAGTAAAGAACCTACCTCTGACATCTGCCCTATATCTATCTCCCCTCAATTTAAAGCTATGTCCCCTCATGCTAGCCATCACCATCCAAGGAAAAATGCTCTGACTGTCCACGCTATCTAACTCTCTGATTATCTTATATGTCTCAATTAAGTCACCTTCCAACCTTCTTCTCTTTAACGAAAACAGCCTCAATTCCATCAGCCTTTCCTCATAAGACCTTCCCTCCACTCCAGGCAACATCCTAGTAAATCTCCTCTGAACCCTTACCGAAGCGTCTACACCCTTCCTATAATGCGGTGACAAGAACTGTTGCAATACTCCAACTGCAGCCTCACCAAAGTTTTGTATGACATGACCTCGTAGCTCCGAAACTCAATTCCTTTACCAATATAAGCTAACACACCATTTGCCTTCTTAACAACCCTATCAATCTGCATGGCAATTGTCAGGGATCTATGTACATGGACACCGAGATCTCTCTGCTCATCTACACTACCAAGAATCTTACCATTAGCCCAGTACTCTGCATTTTTGTTGCTCCTTTAAACGTGAATCACCTCATACTTTTCCGCATTAAACTCCATTTGCCAACTCTCAGCCCAGCTCTGCAGCTTATCTATATCCCTCTATAACCTGCAACATCCTTGAGCAATGTCCGCAATTCCACCGACCTTAGTGTCATCCGCAAATTTACTAACCCATCCTTCTACATCCTCACCCAGGTCATTTATAAAAATGACAAACAGCAGTGGCCCCAAAAAATCCTTGCGGTATGCCACTAACTGAACTCCAAGTTGAACATTTCCTCTCAAACACTACCCTCTGTTGTCTTTCAGTTAGCCAATTTCTGATCCAAACCACTAAATAACCCTCAACCCCTCCCCCTCCCCCACCCTGTGCCTCTGTATTTTCTGCAATAACCTACCCTGGGAAACCTTGTTAAACGCTTTACTGAAATCCATACACACCACACCACTTCCACCTGTTTGGTCACCAACTCAAAGAACTTAATAAGGTTCGTGAGGCACAACCAATCCTTCACAAAACCATGTTGACTATCCCTAATCAAATTATTCCTTTCTAGATGATTGTAAATCCTATCTCTTATAACCTTTTCCATCACTTTACCCATAACCGAAGTAAGGCTCACTGGTCTATAATTATGAGGATAGTTTCTACTCCCCTTCTTGAACAAGGGAATAACATTTACTATCCTCCAGTCATCTGGCACTATTCCTGTAGACCATGATGATATAAAGATCAAAGCCAAATGCTCTGCAATCTCCTCCCTGGCTTCCCAGAGATTCCTAGGATAAATTCCATCTGGCCCAGGGAACTTGTCTGTTTTCACACTTTCCGGAATTGCTAACACCTTCTCCTTGTGAACCTCAATCCCATTTATTCTAATAGCCTGTATCTCAGTATTCTCCTTGACAACATTATCTTTTTCCAGTGTGAATACTGATGAAAAATGTTCAAAGTTTGTGAGAAGATTTGTAGCTCAGGTGCTCGTTGTTGTGGTTCTGTTCGCCGAGCTGGGAATTTGTGTTGCAGACATTTCGTCCACTGTCTAGGTGACATCCTCAGTGCTTGGGAGCCTCCTGTGAAGTGCTCCTGTGATCTTTCCTCCGGCATTTATAGTGGTTTTAATCTGCCGCTTCCGGTTGTCAGTTCCAGCTGTCCGCTGCAGTGGTCGGTATATTGGGTCCAGGTCGATGTGCTTATTGATTGAATCTGTATATGAGTGTCATGCCTCTAGGAATTCCCTGGCTGTTCTCTGTTTGGCTTGTCCTATAATAGTAGTGTTGTCCCAGTCGAATTCATGTTGCTTGTCATCTGCGTGTGTGGCTACTAAGGATAGTTGGTCGTGTCGTTTCGTGACTAGTTGGTGTTCATGGATGCGGAGCGTTAGCTGTCTTCCTGTTTGTCCTATGTAGTGTTTTGTGCAGTCCTTGCATGGGATTTTGTACATTACATTGGTTTTGCTCATGCTGGGCATTGGTTCCTTCATTCTGGTGAGTTGTTGTCTGAGCGTGGCTGTTGGTTTGTGTGCTGTTATGAGTCCTAGTGGTCGCAGTAGTCTGGCTGTCAGTTCGGAAATGCTCCTGATGTATGGTAGCGTGGCTAGTCCTTTGGGTTGCAGCATGTCCTCATTCCGTTGTCTTTCCCTTAGGCATCTGTTGATAAAATTGCGCAGGTATCCGTTTTTGGCGAATACATTGTATATATGTACATATAGGGAGGAGCTGGTCCGTGTAAACTGGGCAAAACCATTAAAGGACAGAAGAGTGGAAGAACAGTGTCAAAGGCTGTGGGAGATAGTATCGGCCTCTCAATCAAACTATATTCCCACCAGAAAAGGAATTGTATAAAACATCTACGGCTTAACAAGAAAGTCAAGATAATATCAAGGGCATTAAAAACTGGGGCATAGAATGCTGCAAATGGTAGAGGCACCCTGGGGGAATGGGAGAACAGTGAACGTTAGCAAAGGGTATGTCAAAACAAAATCAAAACAGCAAAGATGAATGGAAACTAGCAGGAGACATCCACACTGACACTGAACACAGTGGAGGAAAAACGAGAGAATAGTGAAAGGAATTGTTTGCCCTCGAGAGGATGGAAATGGTGAGGTGATACTGGGAAACTCTGAAATGGCAGAGGCACAAACCCAATATTCTTTGTCTGTTTGCACAGTGGAAGATAATAATTTCTCGCAGTTAGTAAAGTGGAACTTGGTGAAGTGAATACAACTAGGGAGATGGTATGAAGTAAACTGATGGGATTAAAGTCAGATAAGTCCCTCGGGTGTTAAAGGAGGTGGGAGCAGAGAGAATGGAAGCATTAGTTATGATCTTGCAAAATTCCCTGGATTCTGAAAAGTTACCAGTGATTGGAAAGATGCTAATATCACTCCTTTATTCAAAAAAAGGAGACAGGCAAAAAAAAGGGGAAACTGATAGGGCAGTTAATTGACCTCTGACATGGGGTTGTTGCTGGAACATACTGCCTGAGGGTGTAGTGGACAGTGAATAGATAGTACAGGCCTGGTATGGAGGAAAGGTCTTATGAGGAAGCGCTGAGGGAATGGAGGTTGTTTACGTTAGAGAGAAGAAAGTTGAGAAGTGACTTAATAGAGACATATCAGATATTCAGAGGATTAGATAGGGTGGACAGTGAGAGCTTTTGTCCTTGGATGGCTAGCATGAAGGGACATAGCTTTAAAATGAGGGGTGATAGATAGAGGACAGATGTCACAGGTAGTTTCTTTACTCAGAGTGTGGTAGGGGCATGGAACACCCTGCCTGCAATTGTAGTAAACTCGCCAACCTTCAGGGCATTTAAATGGTTATTGGATAAACATATGGATGAAGATGGAATAGTGCAGGTTAGATGGGCTTCAGTTCGTTTTCACAGGCCATCACAGCATCGAGAGCCGAAGGGCCTGTTCTGCGCTGTAATGTTCTATGTTCTCTGTAGCAAGAGGGCACAGATGGAGAATGGGAGGAGGAAATAAGGGGAAATTCTGCTGGACCGAGCCCTTCCTCAGATACAGGGAGATGGAAATCCTGCGAGGGCCAAAGGATTCTGGGGGATCTGGTATAGGCTCCACACAAATGCAGTGATATGCTGCAGCAAGGAACCAGGGACAGGGAGCATTGCTACAAATACAAGGGAGCAGAAATATCAGGAAATGTCAGTCCCCCAGGGCATGGCTGACTGTGAGCCCTGCTTCAGCAAGGTACTGTGCCCATGATTTGGAAGCAGGTCAGACATGGTTCACCCGGCTGCTTCCTGGGCTGATCAAGAACACGTGGACGGCTGTCCCTGGACCCATCCCAGGTTTGGAGAAGAACAGGAGATCACATGGTTTCAGTCCAACAATCACAGAGCAGGCTGTCCAGCAGTTCTGTATTGTAGGAGACTGTGAGGTCTGCAGATGCTGGAGATCAGAGTTGAGAGTGTGTTGCTGGAAAAGCACAGCAGGTCAGGCAGCATCCAAGCAGCAGGAGAATCGACGTTTTGGGCTGGAGCTCTTCAGGAATGAGGCTGGGAGCCTCGGGTGGTGGAGAGATAAATGGGAGGGGCTGGGGCTGGGGAGAAGGGAACTGAGAATGCAATAGAGTTGAGGGTGAAGGTGATAGGTCAGAGGGGAGGGTCGAGCGAATAGGTGGGAAGGAAGATTGACAGATGGGACAGGTCATGAGGGCGGTGCTGAGCTGGAAGGTTGGAATTGAGATAAGGTGGGGGGAGGGGAAATGAGTAAACTGATCAAGTCCACATTGATGCCCTGGGGTTGAAGTGTTCCGAGGAGGAAGATGAGGCGTTCTTCCTCCAGGCATTGGACGGTGAGGAAGTGGTGGTGGAGGCGGCCCAGGACCTGCATTCCATCGGCAGAGTGAGAGAGGGAGGTGAAATATTCGGCCATGGGGCGGTGGAGTTGATTGACACGGGTGTCCCGAAGATGTTCCCTAAAACGTTCTGTGAGAAGGTGTCCGGTCTCATCGGGAGCAACTGATACAATAAATGACATTGGTGGATGTGCAGGTAAACCTTTGATGGATGTGGAAGGCTCCTTTGGGGCCATGGAGGTGAGGGAGGAGATGTGGGCACAGGTTTTGCAATTCCTGCGGTGGCAGGGGAAGGTGCCAGGAAGGGAGGGTGGCTTTGTTGGGTGGGGGTTCGTGGACCTGACCAGGTAGTCACGGAGGGAACGGTCTTTGCAGAAGATGGATAAGGGTGGGGAGGGAAATATATCCCTGGTGGTGGGGTCTGTTTGTAGATGGGGGAAATGTCGGCGGATGGTACGATTTATGCGAAGGTTGGTGGGGTGGAAGGTGAGGACCAGGTGGGTTCTGTCCTTGTTCCGGTTGGAGGGGTGGGGTTTGAGGGCAGAGGTGTGGGACGTGGATGAGATGCGTTAGAGGGCATCTTCAACCATGTGGGAGGGGAAATTCCGGTTTTTAAAGAAGGAGGCTATCTGGTGTGTTTCTGGTGGAACTGGTCCTCCTTGGAGCAAATGCAGCGGAGGCAGAGGAATTGGGAATATAGGATAACATTTTTGCAGGAGGTAGGGTGGGAGGAGGTCTCATCCAGGTAGCTGTGGGAGTCGGTGGGTTTGTAAAAAATGTCAGTGTTGAGTCAGTCCTAATAATGGAGATGGAGATAGAGATGGAGAGGTCCAGGAAGGGAAGGGAGGTGTCAGAGATGACCCAGGTGAACTGAGGGTTGGGGCGGAATGTGTTGGTGAAATTGATGAACTGTTCAACCTCCTCGTGGGAGCAAGAGGTGGCGCCGATGCAGTCATCAATGTAGCGGAGGAAAAGGTGGGGAGTGGTGCCGGTGTAACTCCGGAAGATGGACTATTCTGTGTAGCCAACAAAGAGACAGGCATAGCTGGGGCCTATACGGATTCCCATGGCTACCCCTTTGGTCTGGAGGAAGGGGGAGGATTGGAAGGAGAAATTGTTGAGGGTGAGGATCAGTTCAGCCAAATGAATGAGAGTGTAAGTGGAAGGGTACTGTTGGGGACATTGGGAGAGGAAGAAGCGAAGGACTTGGAGGCCCTGTTCATGACAGATGGAGGTATAGAGGGATTGGATGTCCATGGTGAAGATGAGGCATTGGGGGCCAGGGAAATGGAAGTCTTGGAGGAGGTGGACAGCGTGGGTGTTATCCCAAACATCTTTGAGGAGTTCCTGGACAAGGGGAGATAGGACAGTATCGAGGTAGGTGGAGATGAGTTTGATGGGGCAGGAGCAGGCTGAGACAATGGGTCAGCCGGGATAGTCAGGCTTGTGGATCTTGAGTAGGAAGTAGAACCAGGTGGAGCGGTGTTACCGAACTGAGGTTGGGAGCTGTGGGTGGGAGATCTCCTGAGGTGATGAGGTTGTGTATGGTCTGAGAATGATGGTTTGGTGATGGGAGGTGAGGTCATGGTCGAGGGGGCGGTAGGAGGAGGTGTCTTCGAGTTGGCGCCTGGCTTCAGCGGTGTAGACGTCAGTGCGCCAAACTACCACTGCGCCCCCTTTATCCATTGGTTTGATGGTGAGGTTGGGATTGGAGCAGAGGGAGTGGAGGGATGCGTATTGTGAGGGTGAGAGGTTGGAGTGGGGGAGCAGGGTAGACAGGTTGCGGCAGTCGATGTCCTGGCAGCAGTTTGAAATGAAGGGGTCAAGGGTGGGTAGCAGGCCAGCACAGGGTGTCCAGGTTGATGGGGTGTGTTGGAGGTGGGAGAAGGGGTCCTCGGTGGGAGGGCAGGTGTCTTGGTTGTAAAAGTAGGCACGAGGTGGAAGCAGCAGAAGAAACATTCAAGCTCACAGCATGTGTCGAACTCATTACTTTGGGACCATAGAGGGATAAAGGTGAGGCCTTTACTGAGGACAAAATGTTCATCCTCAGTGAGGCAGAGGCCTGTGGGAATGGTGAAGACATGGTATGGATGAGAGTTAGGACCTGGAGTGGGGCTGGAGTTCGAGGTGAGATGGGAGCTGGGATTGTCCAAGTTCACATGCACCTCACTGACTGTGCCCAGCATTTATTGCCTGTTTTTAGTTGCCCCTGGAGAAGTTGGGGTCTTCTTCAACCTCGTGGGTTTGGAAGATGCTATCCAAGGAACTTTGGTGAATTTCTGGCTGTTTGATGGGGACAGTGTAAAGGAAGTTTTAAGCTGTGTCTAACCCCGTGCTGTCCCTGTCCCTGTCCCTGTCCCTGTCTCTGGGAGGGTTTGATGAGGAACAGTGTAGAGAGAGCTTTACCCTGTATCTAAACCCATTCTGTTCCTGTCCTGGGACTGTTTCATGGGGGACAGTGTAGAGGGAGCTGTACGCTGTCCCTGTCCATGCTATCCCTGACCTTGAAGTGTTAGATGGGAGGATAGTGCAGAGGTAGCTTTACTCTGTATCTAACCCTCCAGGGAGGGAGGTAGGGAGGGGGAGAGAGAGAGAGTATGTGTGAATGTATATGTGAGAGAGAGAGAGAGAGTCAAGGAGGAGGAATAGAGTTTAGAGACTAGGGTCATTGACTGGTCCTTGTGCACCCATCATAGTCCCAATCACCCCGGTTCCATCCCAACCACAGCCTCACCACATGCACTGGGTCAGGAACCTGCCAGTAATTTGTGGGATCTTGCTGTGCAGAAGTATTTCTCTAGGGGAGAGTGATGAGAGGATAGAGCCATGCACACGGGCCCAGAGGTTTCTGGATGGGTTTTTCTGGGGCGGTGTTCTACAGGGTTGGGGTAAGGGTCTCCTGTGGTCCAGTATAAACCTACCCACACCCCTACCCATATCCCGTCGGACCCAAGGTGGGATAGGGCAGACAGAGCCTTACCTGAGGCCCCCAGACTCAGGGGACAATGATGTGAGGTTGATCCTCTCTGGACCTCCATCTTCCAGCTACTTACAGGAGCCTGGTCAGAAACAGAGACAAATGAACCATGACGATCTGGGACATGGTGAGTCACAAATTCATTCCTGAGCTGGAAGAGGCTGTTCAGCGCATCGGACCTGCACCAACTTAACATCATCCTCTATGACCAATTCCTGCCTTTACTCCATCTCCCTCCAATTCAATTTCTCCCCAAATATCCATCTGATGCCGCTGTGGAAAGCCCCAATTGAACCTGCCTCCCCCACGTTTCCAGGCCCTAACCACTCGCTGGCTGTAAAAGATTTTCCTCACATCACCTTTGCTTCATTTGCATATCACTTTCAATCTCTGGCCCTCTCATTCTTGTTCCTTGTCCGATTGGGAACAGTTTCTCTCTCTCTCTCTCTCTACACTGTGCAGCTCGCACTTGTAAAAATGTTTGAAGTTTTGGAATGTATTGTAGCATTTACTCCAGTGACTAAGAACAGCATTCATGTCAACAAACTCAATGCTGGGCAATATAAACATTACGTTAACATGGAAGGTCAGAGTCTGATAACCCTCACTGACCGGGGGGGGGGTTCAGACAGGAAATAATCAATAGCCTGCTCACTGACCCAGTCACCACTGTCATCGCACTGTTTCTTCACTATAATTTACTGGAAACTTCACCATAATGACACCGTAAACTCACCGTAACCTCAATCGAACCTCAACTGTAACCTCACATTAACCCCACCGTAATGTCACAGTAACTTCACTGCAAACTCACCGTAACCTCACGTTAACCCCACCTAACGTCATCGTAACCTCACTGCAACCTCACCATTACCCAGCTGTAACCTCACCATAACCTCACTGCAACCTCTCCACAACCTCACATTAACCCCACTGTAATGTCACCGTGACCTCACTGCAACCTCACCATAACCCCACCGCAACCTCACCGTAACCTCACCATAACATCAACCTAACCACAACATACCTTCACTACATCTTCACTGTAATCTCACATTAACCCCCACTGTAACATCATCGTAACCTCACTGTAAACTCACCGTAACCTCACTGCAACCTTACCGTAACCTCACCGTAACCTCACCATAACATCAACCTAACCACAACATACCTTCACTACATCTTCACTGTAATCTCACATTAACCCCCACTGTAACATCATCGTAACCTCACTGTAAACTCACCGTAACCTCACTGCAACCTTACCGTAACCTCACCGTAACCTCACCATAACATCAACCTAACCTCAACATACCTTCACTGCAATTTCACTGTAACCTCACATCAACCCCACCATAATATCACCGTAACCCTCACTGCAAACTCAACAAAACCTCACCATGACATCACTCTAACCTCGCTGTGTCTTCACCTTCATTCACTTTGTCTTATTAATGTAAAGGATGTGGGTGTCACTGGCTGGGCCCAGCATTTCTTGCCCTGTCCCTAATTGCCCCCTTGAGAAGTTGGGGGTGAGCTTCCTTCTTGAACCGCTGCAGTCCATGTGCTATACGTAGATACACAATGTCTTGTAGGGAGGGAGTTCCAAGATTCTGACTCAGCCACACTGAAGGAACGGCCGATATATGTTCCAAGTCAGGATGGTGAGGAAACTTGCGGGGGTGGGGGGGGGGTGGGGAGGGGTGGTGGTAGAGTTCCCATGTATTTATTGCCTTTGTCCTTCTCGATGGAAGTGGTCATGGTTTTGGAAGGTTCTGTCTAAGGATCTTTGGTGAGTTCCTACAGTGCATCTTGTAGGTGGTACACACTGCTGCAACTGAGCGTCAGTGGTGGAGGGAGTAGATGCTTGTGGACGTGGTGCTAGTCAAGTCGGGCTGCTTTGTCCTGGAGTGTTGCTGGAGCTTCACCCATCCAGGGCAACTGGGGAGTATTCCCTCCCACTCCCATTCAGTGATGGTAACACTGTTGAACGTCAAGGGGAGGTATTTAGACTGTCTCTTATTGGTGATGGTCATTGCTAGGCATTTGTGTGGCACGAATATGACTTGCCACTTGTCAGCCCAAGCCTGGATATTGTCCAGATCTTGGTGCATTTGAACATGGACTACTTCAGTACCTGAAGAGTCAGTAATGATGCTGAACATTGTGCAATCATCAGTGAATATCTCCATTTCTGACCTTATGATGGAGGGAAGGTCATTAGTGAAGCAGCCTAGGATAAAATCACTCTCTCCCCTCACTCCCCTGTGTCTCTCCCTCCCGCTGTCTCTCCCTTTCTCCCCTTACACTCCCGGTGTCTCTCCCTCTCTCCCCTCACTCTCCTGGTGTCTGTCCCTCTCTTCCCTCATTCTCCCGGTGTCACTCCCTCTTTCCCCTCACTCTCCTGGTGTCTCTCTCTCTCTCTCTCTCCCCTCATTCTCCCGGTGCCTTCCTTTCTCCCCACACAGTCCAAGTATCTCTCCCTCTCTCCCCTCTCCCCCCCCCCCCCCCCCCCCCCCCCAGTGTCTATCCCTCTCTCCCCTCACTCTCCCGGTGTCTCTCTCTCTCTCTCTCCTCACTTCTCTTGTGTCTCTCCCTCTTACCCCTCACTCTCCTGTTATCTCTCCCTGTTTCCGCTCACTCCCCTGGTGTCTGTCCATCTCTACTCCCTCTCCCATCACTGTCCTGATGTCTTTCCCCCTCTCCTCTCACTCTCTCAGTGTCTCTCCCTCTTTCCCCTCACTCCCCTGATGTCTCTTCCTCTCCCCTCACTCTACTGGTGTCTCTCGCTCTCTCCCCTCATGCTCCCAGTATCTCTCCCTCTCTCCACTCACTCTCCCTGTGCCTCTCCATCTCTCCCTTCATTCCCCCAGTGTCTCTCCCTCTCCTTACTCTCCCATGTCTCTCCCCCTCTTCCCTCTCTCTTCCCATGTCGATCTCTGTGCGTCACTCTCCCCATGTCACTCTCCCTCTCTCCACTCACTCAGCCCATGGGAGTGAATGTGACAGTGAGTTGTCTCTTGGCGCTTACTGTAGAGACAGTAGTGTACAGGGTTTTTGACAGGACCCTGATAGCATGGACATAGGATGGAGTGGCCGGTTTGAGTGTGAGAGGCCAAGAGTATGGCCAGATTCATGGAGAGCCACTGTCAACAGGTCAATGCCAAGCACAGCTAGACAGGTACATTCAGAGAGTTAGATACAGAGTAAGGCTTCCTCTACATTGTTCCCATCAAACACTCCAGGGACAGAGACAGCACAGGGTAAGATACAGAGTAAAGCTCACTCTTCACTGAGCCCCATCAAATCCTCTGAGGACAGGGACAGTACGGGGTTAGATACAGAGTAAAGCACCCTTAACAGTGTCCTCATCAAATACCCCAAGACAAGGACAGCATGGGTTTAGGTACAGTGTGAAGCTTCCTCTACACTAAACCCATCAAACTTTGCCAGGGCAGGGACAGCACAGGTTGAGATATAGAGTAAAGCTTTCTCTACACTGTACCCCATCAAACACTCCCAGGACAAGGACAGCATGGGGTTAGGTATAGAGTAAAGCTCCCTCTACACTGTCCACCAAAAACACTACCAGGACAGAGACAGCATGATGTTAGTTACAGAGTGAAGCTCATCTCTACATTGTCCCTGTGACCATTCCCAGGGATAGGAAGAGCCTGGACAGAGAGACCTTTGGGAATATTCTCACCGTGAGACCGGAATGCCCAGCTCCCTGCTCTGTCGAAGTGCATTATGCCAGCAATGCTGTGGTTACCGGAGGCAGGAAGGCATGTGGTACCATTGGCCCTATACCATCGAAGGTGTAACTGTCTCCATGCTGACCGGTGTGGAACACTATCTCAATGTCTGCTCGCTGTCCCTCCACCTCATGGAACATTAGTAAGGTGACCCCTTCCCAGATCTCAGGCTGTAGAACATCACCGCTTGGGTCGTCTCCCTCAGGAACTCCAAATCCCACAGCTACCTCCAAATCTTGTAACCAGGAATGGAGGGGTATGAGGGAGCAAGAGAAGGGAAGTGACATAAGGAAGGGGAAGGAGGACAGGGAACAAAGGTGGTGAGAGAGGGTGAAGAGAGGGAGGAAGGGAGAGAAAGAATTAGAAAGAGAGAAAGAGAGACTGAGAGAAAGAGGAGTGAGAGAGAGGGAGGATGAGAGACAGCGGGAGTGGGAGAGGGGGAATGACAGAGAGAGAAAGAGGGAAAGGGAGGGAGCGAGGGAAAGGGAGAGAGCAAGGAAGAGAGAGGGAGAAAGACAAGAGGGAAAGAGGGAGTGAGAGAAGGAGGGAGGCAGTGAGAGATGGAGTACTGGACAGTGAGTGAGAAGGAATGTGAGAGATAGGGACGGAGTGAGAGAGGGAGAGGGAGTGAGAGAGAGAGCCCACAGTGTTGCTGGTCATTGAACACCCATCTATTCGAACCCCATTCCCCAGCTTTTGGCCCATAGCCTTGGCATCACAAGTTTACATCAAAATCCTCCCTCAATGTGATGAGGCTTTCTGCCTCTCCCACCTCCCAGGTAGTGAGTTTCAGATTCCCCACCTTCCTCGAGGTACAGAAATATTTTCTCACATTCCCCTCCAACCCTGCTGCCCCTTCCCTTCAGTCCCTGCTCCCGGTCAATGATCCCTCCATCAAGGGAAAAAGACTCTTCCTGCCTCCCTTGTATTGCCTCTCAGAATGTGATTGAAATAGCTTCAATTTGATTACCCCTGGATAAACCGGGTGGAGTTCAACCACTTTCTGGCTGCGACCTTTACAAGGGTCAATCACTCTTGCTCCCCATAATAATACGTCGACCTTTACAGTGATCTGATCTGGCGGGGTCCAGAAAGGTTTCAATCCCGGTTGTGATGGCCCTTTTGTATCCCCCGTCACCACCAGCTGGTTTCATTTTGCCAGGGCCAATTCGCTTTGCCTCCACAGTTGGATATATTGTCAGAGGTCACTGGAAGGGTATCCACAAAGTTTCAAACTGAAACGGACTGTTCCACAGGAGGCACCCCCGGAGAGGTATCTGCCAGTGAGAGGCTGCTCAAGGCATCCACATTAGCCTCTTGGCCTCCTGGATGATGTTCCAGCCTCTTCCTGTCACATTGAGAACAAGGGCCCACCACTGAATTCGACCTGAAGCTCTGGGCAGCACAGCCTTGTCTTCTTTAAATAGGCCTAGCAGAGGATGGTGATATGTTACGATGACAAATTCCCATCTATGAAGGTGTCGGTGGAACTTCCTTCTCTATCTGGGCGTATTTGCATTCAGCATCAGCCAAAGGCCAGGAAGCCCATGCCATCCTCCCCACTGGGCCACCAGTGATCCAACCCGACCCCGATATCATTTGGGGAGGCATTGCATGTCAGCATCACCTCTCACTTGGGATTGTAGTGGTTTTTCCCGTCCCTAAAGGCTGCTTCTTGGCCATGTGACCATTTCCAAGGCGGACCCTTTTTCAACAGCAGGTGTAAGGGTGCCAAGATGGAGGCCGGGTTACACATGGACTTCCCATAATAATTCACTTACCCAAGGAAAGACCTAAGCTCCTGTACAGACAAGGGAGCTGAGGCTCCTTCGATCACACTCACTGTCTCTGCCAATGGGTGTAACCCAGTCTTGTCAATACTGTAGCCCAAGCAGGTCACTTGGGGCGGCTGAAATACACACCTTTTTCCCGTCTAAGGTGTATGCCTGCCTGAGAGAAATGTTTAAGCACTAAGTCCAAGTTCTCTTTATTGGTCTTCCCAATGTTTAGCATGTCAACCAGATAAATGGTGACCTTGGGTAGCCCTTGTCAAATATTCTCTATGGTCCACTGGAAAAGGGCGCAGGCTGATGATGCCCCAAATGGCAGACATGTAGACGGGTACAAACCCTCATGGGTGTTAATTGTAGCGTGCTTCTGGGACTCCTCATCTACTCACAGTTGCAGGTACGTATGGCTCATGTCCAGCTTCATGAAGGGCAATCCCTTGTCAGTTTTATGTACAAATTCTCCATGTGAGGGGTTGGGTGTTTATCCAGCTGTGAGAAACAGTTTACCATTTGTTTAAAATCCCCACAAAGGCGAACCAGCCCATCGAATTTCTCAATCAGTCCGACTGGTGCTGCCCATCCCACAGACTGGATTGGTTTGATGATTCCTTCACTCTCCAACCTCCTGGCTTCTATCTCTACTTTTGCCCATAAGGCAAGTGGCACTGGATGGGTTTTACAGAATCTCAGAACTAGTTTGCGGTCAACATGTAAAGTGGCCTCAACTCCTTTGATGGCCCGGAGAGCTTCCCGAGAAGCTCCTGGCTATTTTACTCAGGCAGCTACTTTCGAATTGAAAAATGTTGAACAATTTCACCTTATCAGGCTTAGGCCTGGGCCTTCTACTCCAATCAGCGGCACCTGAACCAGCTGCTTCGTATACCAGACTGGAACCGGAGTGGTCCCCTTCATCTGTAAAGGTTCCCCTGGATAGATTCGCAGTCTGGCTGGGGTCTTACACAAACTTTAGAGTTGGAGTCCAGAACAAATGTTAAAGTTTAATTGTACGATCATTGACACAGCCACACCATTATTGATCTCCATTAGAACTGGGTGACCATTCAATGAGACGTTTATTCTGATTGCTTCGTAAAATCCAAATCAGAACCAATGTAACTGTTCCAACCCATATATAGGTGGACTTTCCAGGGTGTGAACTCTCCTGGATCCCAGTCTGTGAGTTCTTGTACACAATTTAGGTCTAGTGAGACAATTTAACTGTCTCAAGACCACATACGGGCAGCAACTACAACGGTTTGCCTGCCTAGACCCTTGAGAAAAGCCGAGGCTTGGCTATGTTGGAGGTTTTGCTGTGGGCTGAACTCAAGTCCCTCTGTTCAGGATATGCCCTGAGTGAGGCGAGCTATTGTCTTCACTCAAGCGGTGTTCCCCAAGCTCAGTCGGCCTGGTGAAGGTGTTCACTTCCATCAGAATACCCTGCAACTCATGTGCTCCACTTCCCACATTTTCCAATGATAAAGACATTTGTAGTGCCTGTTTAATGTCCAATTGGATTTCAGCTAGTAGGGTACTGTCATATTCTATGAGAGCCATCTGGATGACCTCATTATAGTCAGTATACCTTCCTGAGTACTTGCTGTCTCTGCCGACTCACCTTCTGTGATCCATGAACTCAGATATCCAGATCCTACTGCAGCTCAGAGCTCCACACCATCTCCTCATTTCAATAACCTGCTGCTTTTTTGACTCTTTCTGTAAAAATGGGCAATTTCTCACTATCCCACATTGCCCTCCATTTCCCAGACCCTTTCCCAATAACTGACCAACTCTACATCCTCTGGTAAGGGAACGTACACCACACCCAGCCCCACCAGGGATGTAAATGGGGAGAGGCAGGGTATGGGGGTTAATCTCCCTCTTATAGGGGATAAGGCTGGGATCAGAGTCAGGGTTAGGGACAGGATATCAGGATCATGGCTAGGATAGGGTCAGTCAGGGTCAGAGTTAGGGTTAGGGTCGGGGTTAATATCAGGGTTAGGGTCAGGGTTAGGGTCAGAGTGAGGGACAGGGTCAGGGTTAGGGTCAGAGTTAATGTCAGGGACAGGGTCAGGGTCATAGTTAGGGTCAGGTCATAGTTAAGGTCAGGGTTAGAGTTAGGGTCAGGGTTAGGGTCATAGTCAGGGTTAGAGTCAGGTTCAGGATCAGGGTCAGAGTCAGGGTTAGAATCAGTGTCAGGGTTAGTATCAGGGTCAGGGTGAGTGTCAGGGCCAGGTTCAGAGTCCTGGTTAGAGTCAGGGTCAGGGTTAGTGTCACGATCGGATTCAGGGTCAGACTAAGGGTTAGAGTCAGGGTTAGGGTCAGGGTCAGGATCAGAGTCAGGGTTAAAGTCAGAGTCAGAGTTAGTATCAGGGTCAGAGTCAGGGTCAGGGTTAATGTCAGGGTCAGGACTAGAGTCAGGGTCACGGTCAGAGTTAAAGTTAGGGTCAGGGTCAGAGTCAGGGTTAGGATTAATATCAGGGTCTGGATCAGGTTTAATGTCAGAGTCAAGACTAGAGTCAGGGTCAGGTTCAGGGTTCGTATCAGCGTCATGGTCGTGGTTAGGGTCAGGGCTAGGGTCACGGTTCAGGTCAGGTTTAGTATCAGGGTCATGGTTGTGTTCAGTTCCTGATATGGAGGAATGAGTCAGGGATGGGGATAATTTTGAGTCTGTCCTCATCTCCAAGAGAGATTTCTCTTCGCTCACACTTAGGCAGTGCTCCTACAGGATCATCCTGATTTTACTGCCTTGTGATCTGCAATCGGGTATCTTGGGATATTTGTTAGATTCATGTGGCTTTGTCTCGACAATGGGAAAACAGGTTGATTCCTGTCGATTCCAGGTTCTGCTGTCACTGCCCCACAGCCATTGCCCAGGTGAAGGGGGGGGGGGGGGGGGGGGGAGTGGCAACAGGGAGGGAAGAGAGAGAGAAAGGGGGTTACTGAGGGAGGGAAGAGAAAGAGAGAAATGGAGCAACTAAGGGAAGGAAGAGAGAGAGAGTGAAATGGAGCAGCTTGGGAAGGGAAGAGAGTGATAGGGAGCGACTGAGGGAGGGAAGAGAGAGAGAGGGAGGAGTAAGAGAGAGAGAGAGGTAACGCAGACAGAAGGAAAGAAGACAGAAATGAAGGTGAAGGAGGGAGAGGGAGAGACAAAAGACCGGATGGTGAAAAAGAGGGAAAGAAGGTCAGAGGAGAGATAGCGTTGAAAAGTGCATCGCTGGAAAAGCACGGCAGGTCAGGCAGCATTTGAACAGCAGGAGAGTCGATGTTTTGGGCAAAAGCCCTTCATCAGGAATGTGGTGGGGGGAGGGTGGTGGTCGGCTGAGAGAGAAATAGGAAGGTGAAGGTGGGGGTGGGTCTGGGGGGGAAGGTATCTGGAAAGGGGTCCGCCCTCTTGACCTGTCCTACCTGTCCATCTTCCTTCCCACCTATCTGCCCCACTCTCTGCTCCAATCTATCACCATCACCACACCCCCACCTGCATTTACCACCTATGGCCTTCCCAGATACCTTACCCCCAGTCCCACCTCTACCCTCACCCTCCTATTTATATCTCAGCCTCATTCCTTCCCCACCCCCACCATCACCACTACCACATTCCTAATGAAGGGCTTATGCCTGAACCATCGATTTTTCCTGCTCCTCAGATGCTGCCTGACCTGCTGTGCTTTTCCAGTCACACTTTTCGAATTTGATCTCCAGCATCTGCAGTCCCCACTTTCTCATGGTGGGGAGAGACAGAGGGCTAAGGAGACGAGAGGGAGAGAGCGAGAGAAAGAGAGCAAGAGAGAGCGAGGCAGAAGAGTGAGTGAACAAGGTATAAGGGGAGAATGTGAGAGAGAAAGGCAGCCAGACATAAAGCAAGGGGAAAGAGAGGGGGGCAGAGGAGGGAAAGAGGCAGGAATAGAGAGAGAAAGGGGAAGGAGAGCGGGGCAGAGGAGGGAAAGAGGCAGGAATAGAGAGAGAAAGGGGAAGGAGAGCAGGGCAGAGGAGGGAAAGAGGCAGGAATAGAGAGAGAAAGGGTGTGTGTGTGTGTGTGAGAGAGAGAGAGAGAGAGAGACAGACAGACAGATATTGACAGAGAGTAAGAGGGGATAGAGAGAGTATACAGGGACAGACTGATTGTATGAGTGAGAAAGTGAGACTTCTAGAGACAAAGGGAAGACAGAGTGAGAAAGAAACAGAGAGTGAGATCGAGGTGGACAGACACATGTTGAGTAGGAGGGCCTTCAGGCAGTGGATGGGTGAATGGCCTGTCTGTGTTCCTGGGAGAAGGTGACAGAGCTGATGAACTGATTATCCTGACCATGTTAACCAGCAAATCTCTCCGAATTCACACTGTGGGGCAAAACGTATCCAAGGTCCCAGTGACAGGGATCCCAGCAAATTCCTGCATTCAGTGAACTGCATCCCTCACTGCCTCCCAGGTCAGTGACTGCCCGGAGACCTCATCCTGAGGAGGGAGGTAACTGAATCTCAACAGCCCAGCCTGGGAAAATATAATATAACAGTCAGGGGGTTAGAACAATGTTCATCAACACTGTCCCATTAAACACTCCCCAGGATAGGGACAGCGAGGGGTTAGATACGGACGAAAGCTCCCACTGCACTGCCCCCCATCAAACCCTCCTATTACAGGGAGCTCAGGGTAGAGGGTTGGGGTGAAAGGAACCAAAACAGATACACTGAGGAGGTGGTCATGGTCAAAGTCAGAGATCCACTGACCATGGGGGGGGGGGGGGGAGAGAGAGAGGGAGAGAGAGAGAGAGAGAAGACAGCTTCACAGAGAGAGAGAGAGAGAGAGAGAGTGTGAGAGACTGACAGAGAGACAGAGACGGAGACATAATGAGACAGAGAGAGCAGACAGAGACAAAATGAGAGTGTGTGTGTGTGTGTGAGAGAGAGATAGAGACAGAATGAGAGAGAGATAGACAGAATGAGAAAGAGAGAGACAGACAGAAAGAGAGAGAGAGAGACTGTGAATCTACAAGGTTAAAAATCACGCAGCACCAGCTTCTCATCCGACAGGATTATTTGGAAGGACAATCTTGTACTGTCAAATAAAGCTGTCGGACTATAACCTGGTGTCGTGTGATTTTTCTCTTTGCCCACCCCAGTCCAACACCAGCACCTCCACATCATAAATCTACAAGAGCCTGGAAACATAAGAAGCAGAATAGGATTAGAGAGAGTATTGCTTTCTAGTAAAAGCTACTGTAACGTGTTTCCGAATAACGTTGAGGCTGTTTATATTGGAACCACTTTGTGATTAGTTTAGTTTGACAGGTTCAGTGTTGTGTGACATCTGGGCAAATATATCCTTAACATTCTCAGTGGAGTTGTCTGACTTTTTTAAAGGAGGAAATAGACAAGTCGTGTTTTCGAATTCACTTTGAGGATGTGGGCATTGCTGGCTGTGCCCAGCATTTCTTGCCCCCTCCCTAGTTCCCTTGAGAAAGTGGGGGTGAGCTACCTTTTGAACTGCTGCAGTCCATGTGCTGTGGGGCAGACCCACAATGTCCCTTAACGGAGGAAATTCCTGGATTCTGACCCAGTGACATTGAAGGAATGACGATGTATTCCCAAGTCAGGATGGGGAAGGGCTTGGAGGGGAATTTGCAGAGGGTGATTTTCCCATGTATCTACTGCCCTTGTCCTTCTAATTGGAAGTGGTCGTGGGTTTGGAACGTGCTGTCTGAGGATCTTTGGTGAATTTCTACAGTGGATCTTGTAGATACAGGTAGTTCTCCTATAACGTTGGAGTTGCCTTCCAGCCAAACTTCGCTTAATAGAAACAATGAGGCTGATGGGAAAAGTGGGGTTGGGGGCAGAACAGCAAAAAATATCACTCACAATCGCTCACAAATCATCCAAAAGCCTAAGACAAACTACAGCACTGTCTAAATGAAGAGATTAGATTCCTTACAGATTCCTTTAGGCCCAGCAAGTCCACACCAACCCTCCAAAGAGTATCTCACCCAGACCATTCCCCTACTCTATATTTACCCCTGACTAATGCACCTAACACTGTGGCAATTTAGCATGGCCAATTTACCTAACCTGCACATCTTTGGATTGTGGGGGTTAACCAGAGTACCCGGAGGAAACCCACGCAGATACAGGGAGAATGTGCAAACTCCATGCAGACGTGACATTGAAATAATATTGTTACTACAGGGATAGAGGGTCGTGATCATCACCTTCAGGTACAGTTGTGGTTGCAAATGCAGATGGCTGTAGTTGATTGTCTTCTGACTGTTTGGGGGTTGGTTTAAAAAAGACATCCCACTTTTGCTGCATTGTTCTTTTTCTTTTGTCTTGAAGAAGCTGTTCATAGGCGGCCAGATGGAATTGTATTGAACAAACTGCTATCCTGTGTCACAAAGCTGATCTTTGTTTCTAAAAGCTGTTCCTTTTCTCAAGGATACTGTGTCCTTGATCTTTTTCAGAGGGTCATAAAACAGTCTAGGCTCCGAAACGACTGGTTCGGTACAGAGATGAAAGGGTTTACTGAGAGGCCATTTTGTTTATACATAAACAGATGAGACTTTAGGCCAAAGCTTCCATGTTTGAGAAGTGACCTGTATAATGAAAGGGGAGTGGTCAGACCCGGAAGCTGCAGTCTTGTTTGAGTCAGTTCAGCAGTGGGCTATGTGGAAACAGGCTACTAGACTCTCCCTCCCTCTTCCCTTCTAACTTTGACCCGTAAGGCACTGTTTCATTTTTACTGTGTTTAAGGGGGTTTGCTTATTGGGACTGTTGTGCATATTCGGAGCAGCATAATTAAGTCTAGTTTGGATAAACTGAGTTCTGTTGGGGTTCTTTATTCTGCTCTTTGTGTTTCATTCTGTAATTTTATGAGTAAATTTTTATCTGTTTTAAAATCTGGTAGTCAACCTAGCTAACTTATTCCAGGTAATTTTCACTACAGATTTACAGAAAAAAACCCAGCAAAGTTACGGTCTAAGCTGCTTGCTTAAGAATGTTTTGAGTGGTGTGGCCTTGTCCATAAGACCTGTTGTAATCTGCGTTATAATCATTGTCCTCAAAGAACTGCAACTGCCTCTCAATTTCCCTCAGATCTTCATAAATGCATAAGGCTTTCTCTTTTACTGTGAGAAAGGTTGTCTCAGTTTGCTGTTTTGTTTGATCACCTACCCAAACACTTTGAAGCCTCTCAATCTCTTCAAGTTCCTTTGGCTGTGCCTTACAGATTTGCTAGCTGTCATGTTTGTTCCAGCAATACAGCTTGCTTCAATCTTTTCAGCGTTGCCTGTAATGGTGCATAAAGTAGACTCCCTCCTCCTGTTAATCGAGCTATTTCACACATTCTCTTCGTACATTCAAAATGTTTTATAACATCGAGCTTCTCTTCTGGTGTGATAGCCTTTCTTTTGCATTCACCACTGACAACTTTATCACCAGGACGCTTCTGCCTAACATTCCTGTCACTGTCGTTTTTTGCAAAAAATGGAGGGACATAATCTAGGAGTAGATTGTGTTATATGCAGGTACAAGAACAAATTAGAAAGGCAAATGGTCTGTACAAGAATAATGCAATCCTGCAGGAATTATACAGGAATTATACAAGAATATTCTTGGCTCAGAGAGAGAGCAATGAACATTCATTAGTTTAATTTTTGAGATGTACCTCTCACATTCTCTGACAGCAGCTGACATCGACGCGTGAAATGATCACCGCTGGAATCACACGACTGCAAACAGAGGTAAGCGTTCTTAAAAATATTGTTCCCTCATTCTTTGGTAACATTACAGCCAAATGACGCTGTCAAAACGTGCTTTATATATAAACTACCTATAGCACAAACTGCTGTTGCTGAACTTTGGTGGTGGAGGGGGTGGATGGCTGTGGATGTGGTACCAATCAAGCAGGGGCTGCTTTGTCCTAGACAGTGTCAAGCTTCTTAAGTGTTGTTGGAGCTGCCCCCATCCAGGGCAAGTGGGGAGTATTCCATCACACTGCTGACTTGTGCCTTGTAGATGGTGGACAGGCTTTGGGGAGTAAGGAGGTGAGTTACTCACCTCTCAAACTCCTCTCAAACTCCTCTTCCCCCCCCCCCCCAGTGAAAAACAGTCCCAGCTTATCCAGCATCTCAATCCATCATTCCTGGCAACAACCTGGTAAATCTTATCTGAAACCTCTCCAGCTTAATAATATCCTTCCGATAGCAGAGAAACCAGAACTGGACACAATACTCCAGAAGAGAAGAGTGAGGACTGCAGATGCTGAGGATCAGAGTCAAGATTAGAGTGGTGCTGGAAAAGCACAGCAGGTCAGGCAGTGTCCGAGGAGCAGGAGCAGGAGCATCAGCACCATTCCTGATGAAGGGCTTTTGCCCGAAATATCAAATTTCCTGCTCCTGTTCCTGTACAACCTCAACATTCCAACTCCTGTACTCAAAGGACTGAGCAATGAAGGCAAGTGTGCGAAACACCTTTTTAACCATCCTGTCTAAATGTGACACAAACTTCGAAAAATTATGTCCCTGAATCCCTAGATCTCTCTGTTCTACAACATTACCCAAGGCCCTCTTGTTAATTGTATAAAGCTTGTCTTGATTTGTTTCTCATCCCTAACAGGTCAGACTGTCAGCTCCCCTATTTTATTCCAAATACTGAGTGCATTGAGGTACAAGGTTTTTAAACTACGTTCTGCTGATTTGTCTGTCTCTTTCAATCTTTTCTTGTGTACCACACTTTCCACACCCTCCATCATTAGTTATTCGTTCCTAATAAACACTGAGCCTCATCCCTATCATTTACACCAACTTGTAACTCACATTTATATGTTTATAATTCCTTCCCTCGCCATGGCCCATTAGACTGGCCTGGCCTGTTTATTCTATTAACCTCTACCTTCTATTCACTATCTTACCTGCTGCTTTGGTGCCCCCCTCCTGCTTTATCAGTACTCAGAGATATAGAGTCACAGAGATGTACAGCATGGAAACAGACCCTTCGGTCCAATTCGTCCATGCCGACCAGATATCTGAACTGAATCTAGTCCCATTTGCCAGCACTTGGTCCATATCCTTCTAAACCCTTCCTAGTCATGTACCCATTCAGAGGCCTTTTAAATGTTGTAACTGTACCAGCCTCCACCACTTCCTCTGGCAGCTCATTCCATGCACACACCACCCTCTGCGTGAAAATATTGCCCCTTTGGTCCCTCTAATATCTCTGCCCTATCACCTTAAACTTATGCCCTTCTAGTTATGGACTCCCACACCCAGGGAAAAGACCTTGTTTATTCAGCCTATCCATTCCCCTTATGATTTTATAAACCTCTATAAGTTCACCCCTGAGCCTCCGATGCCCAGGGAAAACAGCCCCAGCCTCTTTCGCCTCTCCCTGTAGCTCAAACCCTCTAACCCTGGAAACATCCTTGTAAATCTTTCCTGAACCCTTTCAAAGTTTGCAACATCCTTCCTATAGTGGGGAGACCAGAATTAAACGTCACATTCTGAAAGTGGCCTGACCAATGTCCTGTACAGGTGCACCATCACCTCCCAACTCCTATACTCAATGCACTGACCAATTAAGGTGAGTGGATCAAATGCCTTCTTCACTGACAGTCCTGGACCCAGGCACCAGGGAGGCAACACACCATCCTGGAATCTCCTTTCGACCCTCAGAACCGCCTGTCTGTGCCTTGAACTATTGAGTCCCTGACACCCATGACATACCTGCACATACCCTGCTGAACAACAGGGCTATGTGTGGGTCCACTGTTCTGACTGCTAATTCTGAGAGACTGTTCCCCCAGAACAGTCCCTAAAACGGTCTGGCTGCTTGAGACGAAGAAAGACAGAGGGCTCCTGCACTGACTGCCTTCCCCTTGTAACCATCCCCCATTGATCTGCCTCACTCATTGGCTGATGTTCCCTCCCTGAGATTCCTGCCTACTTAGCTGTGGGTCCACCACTGATCTCAGGGATCTGTTAGGATCTGCAGCTGCTCACCCTATACAAATGAAGCCAGTGAGACAGTTGCACAGTCCTGGAGTCAGCCTGTGTCACAGGTAGAGCACCTGATGTCCCAGCCTGCCATTATCACCTTCTAGTTCCTGTTTCATTCAGAAACAGATGGATGGAAATCCCCCTGATTTTATTGGGTTTGGGTTCATGAGGCAATCACTGGAGCTAATTTCTCACTAAACTTCACACAGAGAGTATCCCACTGACAAATACACTGTAAATATTTTCCAGCATAGTTCTATGGAATTGAAGTTCCCACTGTTCTAAACCTTCAAGAGTTTGAACCTGAAAAGGTCTCAGTTAGTTAGTTAAAAATCATACAACACCAAGTTATAGTCCAACAGGTTTATTTGGAAGCACTAGCTTTCAGAGCGCTGCTCCCTCATCAGGTGGTTGTGGAAAATAAGTTCATGATCACAGAATTTATAGCCAAAGGAGTCCACTGTCATGGAAAAAAGATACAGTAACCAATTTTAGACTAAATATTTCATCTTTTAAAATTGGATATGCTGGTTCCTGTTCTTTGATATGTAAATCCCAGAACTTCTTTAAAATTACATTCTCAAGATAGCTCAGCTTTTTAAGCAAGAGATGTGAAGTCTGTCTGTGTCCTAACGTTATGTCAGACATACAAGCCCTCTACATAGTTTTACAGAGTTTTACATGGATTGATGCAGTTTTTGAGCAAAATAAAATGTAATTCTACAAAAACAAGTTCACCCCATAAACTTATATGTATGTGCATGTAGGAGTGACAGATTGAGTGTGAGTATGAGTGCTCGTGATCAGGTGTATGTGTATATATGCGTGTGTAAGCTTGGTTAAGTGTGGGTGTGAGTGAGATGTGGTATGCGTGAGAAGGTGCGTGTGTGGGTGTGATTGCAGGGGGATATATTGTGGCCATATGACAGAGAGCTTGTGTATGAGAGAGGGTCTGCGTGTGTGTGTGTGTGTGAGTAGTGTAGTGCAATGGGGTCACCTGTGCTGTGACATGAACCCAAGGTTCTAGATGAGGCCATTCCCATGGGTACCGAACTTTGCTATCGGCATCTGCTCAGCCACTCTGCATTGTTGCTTGTCCCAAAGTCCAACTTGGAGGATGATCACCCAAAGGTCTGAGGCCGAATGTCCCAAACTACTGAAGTGTTCCCCGACTGGGAGGGAACACCCCTGCCTGGTGATTCTTGTGCAGTGCCCATTCATCTGTTGTCGTAACATCTGCTCAGTGTCACCAATGTACCATGCCTCAAGGCATCCTTGCCTGCAGTGTTTGAGATGCATTCACAGCAAACTGACTGATCTTCAGGACAACACCATACAACATTATCACGGCAGACACTGCAAGACCTGTCAGAGTGTCGACACCATTACACATGGGGACACCTCCCACCTTGTACGCAGTAGGTACTCATGTGAGTCAACCACCATTGTCTATCTCATACACGGCAGGCAAGGATGCCCTGAGGCTTGGTACATTGCCGAGACCAAGTAGACACAACAGCGGATGAATGGACACCGCACAACAAGCACCAGGCAGGGGTTCTCCCTCCCAGTCGGGGAACACTTCAGCTTTTTGGGACATTCGGCCTCAGACCTTCAGATGACCGCCCTCCAAGTTAGACTTTGGGACAAGCAACAACACAGAGTTGGCGAGCAGAGGCTGATAGCAAAGTTCATACCCATAGTGATGGCATCAACTGGGACCTTGGGTACATTGCACTATACACTCTGACACACACACACACACACACACACACACACACACACACACACACACACACACACACACACACACACACACACAGAACTACCTTCATCTGAACATTTACAAAACTGATTTAATCATATTTCACCCTGATACACAAGCTCTCCCCTTCCACCTTTTTTTTAAGTGCATACCCTTCATGTCCTATAGTCTCCAAATTTAGCTTCAATGGCAAATCCAATCCCTCATTAGACTAATCCTGAAATATTACCTCTAATCGAGACCTTACCCTTCAAACAGCATTATCAAGCTGTTATTTTATAAATAGTGAAAATTTCCTCAACTGTAAGATTGGCATTTCCCTTCAAGATATCACAGCCAATGCAGGAAACCTTGCAATTTGACAACAACTGTGGTATCCAAAGAATCCAAATCCAATGTTATAAATCAGGATTATTCATGATTGTTTGTTTAATTCACATTGTTGTATGAAAAACACTGGTGAAGAAAAATGCCTTGTGTCAAACTGACTTCCTTTTGAGCGTGCTGAGTGATAGGTAATTGTAGGTTAAAGCCTTTTCTTCATGCAACAACTCCCTGTTCATGCCATAAATTCACCTCGTAATTTGTTACTGGAAGTGATAAATGGGCTGGGAGAAGCAGTTCATTTGGCTTAGCTTGCACTCAGCTCTTTGTTGAAAAGTCATGAATTCAAGCCCTACTCTAGAGACCTCAGCACATGATATGGTTTTATAGATAAGCGCAGTAGTGAGTAAATCATGCATTATCATGGGTGTTATCTTTCATCTGACTTACAAGCTGAGGCCCCAGCTATCTTACTGTCCTGGTCTATTTGAGAGGCTTTACCATTAAGAAGTTGATTGTCATATTTGCCCACCTAATCAATTCCTTTTTTTTAAATCCATCCATTTAGATAAATGGTATAAGCATAACATGTAATCACTCTTTCCTAAGTATGCTTCCATACAACTGTTTCCGCTAAAGTGGACATCGAGTAAACTCTCCAGGGACGGATGCCAATCAACAGTTGACAAGATGTCAAACAGAACCATTGGGACCATTCTTTACTTCAGACTTGGGTTAAAATCTATGACCTTTATCTCCATGTTAATGCAACAAATTGTATTCCTTTCCAAATGGCAAGTAGGATCACTAATTGGACAAAAACTACAACAAGTCTTTTTTTTTTAATTTTGTAGCTGTTGGGATTGCACATTGAATCAATGGTTTGAATCACTTATTAAATGCAGTTAATTTATACTGGCCCAGGTTTAATGAGATGCAGCAAGTATCATGCACTGCACTAAAGGGGAGAATCAATCCCCTGGTGTACCTATGATTTCTCGACACTGGTAATAAAACTAAAAATTGTGCATAGTGAGGAAACCTATAGACTAACTGCAGTCTCTTGGCACACAAGGTAAAATCAGGAATTAGAGTTCACAAAATCTAATTCACAGTATTTGGTACTCTACAATCATTCACACGTTTTTAATAAATCATGCGGCATGCAATATTTTCCAACAAGCTTGAAGTAATAATAGCTTCTAGTGAAAACTTTGATCTGCATGCAATCAGTGACACCATTGACTTTTGCACATGAAAAAGAAACGTGATTTAATTGTAAGTGACCTTTCAGCTGGTATGCAATTAAAAGTAGTGTAAATTTGGTCCATAGATATTGTCGCTGTCCTAATTATCATGCATGGCTCAACCTTGTCTCATATTCAACACTTCATCAACACCAGCTATTTCCTGTTTTACTAACAATTTGCCTCAAGAAGTCTCCAAATTCAACTAATAATTGCAGATTTTCTGATAATTGTTTGAATAGATTTAAATGTAAATTTAGCTCTAAAATCTGATCAGGAACTTGTTTATGCAAATGAAGCAATGATCTTCAGTCAATCGGAACAAAGGTTTACATCCTGACTTCACTTTCTCAGTTTCTTGTGTAACCAAGGCCCACTCAGAAGGTCCTGTCCTCATTTTGTCAGTCATGACTCTTTGAATGCTGGACATGATTCAATAAACAGAAATGTTATTAATTCACAATAACGTTAGTGAAATAACTCAAACAGGTTGGTATCCCGTTACCAAATTCCCCTTTATTTACCCGAGCAGAGTACTTGACCTTGGTCTGGCTTCCTCACAGTCAACTCTCAGAGTAAACAGAACCTCTGACATTCTTGTTTACATCAGTCAGCCAAGACTCCCTCATTGGACCAGGTTAAGAGCCGCAGTCAGGGAACTCATTCTATGAGGTCCATCTGGCTGACCTTGTTACAATCACTGTATCTGTACCCCTCTACGTCTGGACACATGGGCCTGTTCCTTTTCTTGTAGCCTCTCCAAGGGAGTTTTCCATTGGATCTGGTTCCTCTGACTCAGCCTCCGATACTGGCAATGTGTACTGGACTGTACCCCACCTCTTGCACCTGCAGCATTTGGAAAAAGTTCATCCTCTTCTTCAGGTTGTAAAGGTATTGAGGTTATGACATCTGCTGTATCCATCTTCAACTATGGGCGGCATGGTGGCACAGTGGTTAGCACTGCTGCCTCACAGCGCCAGAGACCCGGGTTCAATTCCCGCCTCAGGCGACTGACTGTGTGGAGTTTGCACGTTCTCCCTGTGTCTGCGTGGGTTTCCTCCGGGTGCTCCAGTTTCCTCCCACAGTCCAAAGATGTGCAGGTCAGGTGAATTGGTCATGCTAAATTGCCCGTAGTGTTAGGTAAGGGGTAGATGTAGATGTTGGGGTATGGGTGGGTTACGCTTCAGCGGGGCGGTGTGGACTTGTTGGGCCGAAGGGCCTGTTTCCACACTGTAAGTAATCTAATCTAATCTAAAACTCTGAAGTTTCTTTGACACCAGACGGGGGGGGGGAGAACCCACAAGTTCTGACAGCCTTTCTGATTGCTCTGAGGGGCCAAATAGGTGTTGCTCCTGCCCTGTTTGCAGGATTACAGCTTTTATGTAGTCCAGGATTTACCCGGCCATTCCCACGAATGGGGGAGCTGCGGGCTATCAGTTTTGACCTTGTTGGCACTCTGGGCACTGCCCCATCAACACAGCAATCTGCATCCAATTCTGGCCACCAGACATAACTTCACGCCAACATCTTCATTTTGGAAACCCCTGGATGACCCTGGTGGGATTTTAGCCAATATCTCGCAGCGGCCTTTGCTTGAGAGATTACTCTTGCTCCCCATAATAAAGTGCCATCCTCTACAGTTACCTCGTCTCACTGGGTCCAGAAAGATTTCAATTCTGGTTGTGATGGCCATTTTGTTTCCCCACAATCACCAGCTGTTTTGATTTTGTCAGGATCAGATCTTTTTGTGCCTACAGTCTCCCAAAGGCAGCACCACCAGTGCCAAAATGCCCCTGGCAGCAGGAGGTAGCTGGAGTTATGGGTGGCACAGCATTGTCCACTTTGAGTAGCCCCAGCAGGGGTTTGTGGTCTGTTACTATAACAAATTTACTTCCGTCAAGTTATTAGTGGAACATTCTCACACCAAAGATGACCACCAAACCTTCCTTCGCTATCTGCGCTCTGCATCAGCCAAATTCTGGGAAGCATATGCTGTCAGGCGTTCCTCTCCATTGGATAATCCGTGAACCAACACTACCCTGATGTCATGTCAGCACCAGATCTCACTTGGGATCATTGTTTGCCAACACTTTAGACGATAATATTTACTTCTTCACTTCCCTGAAGGCTATGTCTCAGCTACAAGATCATTCCCAAGGCTAACCCTCTTTCAATAGCAGATGTCAGGGTGTCAGGACAGAGGCCAGGTAATGTATGATGTTTCCATAATAATTCACCAATCCAAGGAGAGACCTAAGGTCTGGTACAGACGTGGGAGCCCGGGTCCTTTTGATCGCCCTCACTTTACATTTCAACTGCTGTACCAGTCTTATTGACTCTATAGCCCAAGTAGGTCACTTGGGTGCCTGGAACACATTTCTTTCCCTTCTAAAGCATACACCCGCCTTGGAGAAATGTTTCACAACTATGTCCAAGATCTCAAGTGCTCTTTATTGGTCTTCCCTGTCATGAGCACATCATCCAGATAAATGGCAACCTGGGATAGACATTGTAAACTATTCTCCATCATCCACTGAAAAATGGCACAGGCTGACAATACTCCAGATGTCAGTCTCATATATTAGTACAAACCCTTATTGGTATTAATTGTAGCATACATCTGGGAATCCTTACCTAACCGCAGTTGCAGATACGCATGATTCAAGCCCAGATTTGTGAAGGCCAGTTTTGCATATACGTCTTCTATACGAGGGATTGGATACTAATACAGCTGTGAGAAGCAGTTTACCATTTACTGAAAATCCCCACTAAGGTGAACTGACCCGTTGGTCTTCACATTCAGTACGACAAATGCTGTCCATTCTGCAAACTGGACTAGTTTGATGATACCTTCACTTTCTGACCTCTTGATTTCTGCCTATACTTTTGCTCATAACAAATGGCACCGGTTGGTCCTTGCAGAAATGTGGAATTGTTTCCTGGTCAACATACAAGGTGGCTTTGGCTCCTTTGATAGTCCCTAGCCCTTCATGAAAAACCTCCAGGTATTTAATCAGGACTTCACTTAGGCAGCCACTTTCTCATTGAAAAATGTTGAGCCAACCGAGTTGAATCTTTCTTAACCAATTTCACTCCATCATGCTTCAGTCCGCACCTTTACTACAGTCAGTGGTAACTGAACAAGCTGCTTATTATATGAAACGAGAACCAAAGTTATACCATTGACCTGATAAAGTTTCCTGAGTGTAAGTTCTCAGTCTAGTTGAGGTCTTAGACAAACTTAATTGTTGGAGTCCACAGCAAATTTTTTTTAAGTTTGGTTCTGCAATCACTGATACAACCATGTTGGTATCAACCTCCATTAGAACCGAATGACCATTTAACCAAGTGTTTACTTTGGTTCGAATTTGGATGTTGCTAAGCAATTTAACTGTTCCATGACAGGTATAGGTGGACTTTCCAGGGTGTGCATTGTTTTGGATACTATCATTCTCATACTCAGTTCAGACCTAGTGGGTCTCTTTTGCTGTCTGAAGTCCACACACTGACAGCAATCACAATGGTTTGCCGGCCCGGATCCCTAAGAAAATTTTAATAATTTGTCCGAGGCTTGGCTTTGTTTCAGGGTTTTGTTGTGGGCTGACCTAGAGTCTTTCTGTTCAGGATATGTCCTGAAAGAGGCTATGCAATTACTTTCACTCAAGTGGTGTCCCCCAAGCTCAGTCGAACTGGCAAGGGTTTCCACTTCCATTGGTGTATTCTGTAACTTATGTGTTCCGCTTTCCACATTTTCTGATGACAAAGCCAGTTGTAGTGTCTTTTTAAAGTGCAGTTGGGCTCCATCTAATAGGTGTTTTTGCATAGTTACATCATTTATCGCACAGACCAACTGGGGTCTCAGCATCTCATTAACAGTGAAACCAAAGTCACATGCCTCTGCCAGTCATCTTAACCTCATCAAAAATCCCAAGACGGACTCCCCTGATTCTCAAACTGTCAAGTAAAACAAATAGCATCTCAGAATTAGAGAGGGCTTGAGCTCATAATATTCCTTAACTAAATCCACCAACTCTTGAAAAGTTTTAGTATCTGGTGCTTCAAGAAATGTTAGGCTCTTAATAACAGAAAAGGTTGTCAGTCTACAAGCTGATGGGAGAATTGCTTGTGGTTTCTCAACTGCTCCAAGGTCATTTGCTTGGAAAAAAGTAATGTATTCTTTCCACCTACTGGGTCTAGTGTTTGATGGCAGGATCGAATAAATCAGGCTTCCCAGATATCGGCACAATGCCAGAAATGTTTTCCCCAACTCAAGGATGCCTGCTGCAAGTCAATTTCTTCAGAAGCGTTTTTTTGTTCTCTCATCATCACTGAAATAACTTCACAGAGACAGGTATCCTATCACCAAGTCACCCTTCGTTTACATTTGCATCATACCTGATACTGGTTTGGCTTCCTCAGAACCAGTTCTCAGAGTGAACAGAATCTCTAAGACTCCTGTTTATCTTTTTTTTCTTTTTTCTCTCTTTTTTTAAACCCCCACACGTACCACCTAACTGCAGTAGTGCTTATTTTTTCCCCAGCACCCATGGTGCGTGTGTGCAGGTGTGAGACACAGTGAGAGACACAAGGTGCATGAATCTTTATTCAAATTTCCACCACCAGGAAGATAGGAAACACCCGAGTGGCCAGTGACAAGCAGTGATCAAAGGGCAATGCTGTGTGATCAAACAATGAAGGGGAGGGCAGGGATTAAATCAAAATAGAGCTGGAGGGGGAGTGCACTCCACTCCCTGCGGCACCCACCTCTCCCTGAACAACTCCAGGGTATTGGCGGCCACCGCGTGCCCCTTCTCCAGAGACACCCGGGCTCTAACGTAACTGCGGAAGAGGGGCAGGCAGACGGCCTTAACGACCCCCTCCACAGCCCACTGCCTGAACCTGTTTAAAGACTCCTGTTTATATCTGTCAGGCAGGGCTCCCTGATTGGACCAGATTAACAGCCCGAATCAGGGAACTCATGTTCTATGAGGTCCAACTGGCTGACCTTGTTATGATCGCTACAATTAGATCGGTTATTATATTTAACCTTGCCTACCTTCTGGCTCTGTACAAGTAAGCAAGGCAAATTTAGTCAAATACTTTTATTTTAATATTTTGTTGAACCTATTTTTCTTGTAACCCATTTCACATCCCTGGCATGGGTGGGACTTGAACTTGAACTTGCCTCTTGGTCTAGGAGTAGAGACATGACTACTACACCACAAAATGGTCACCAATACTTTTATACAGCATAACCATAACTACTGACAGATGTACTATGTTGTTATTGCATTCTGAGTAGTACTATTATGAGTTTAAGAAAGAAAGAAAGCTCATATTCTGAAGTAAAAGAGGCTTTTTCTTCATAAACACCAGCAGGTCTAGCAGCATCTGTGAGGAGAAGTCCGAGTTAACATTCCAAGTCCGGTGACCTTGACTAAGAGCTAATGATAGCCAGGAATATTTTTTTTATGCAGAAGATAGGGTGGTAGCCAGTGGTGGGGTGCAGAATGTGGTATGGTATAAATGATAGGTGGGGATAGAGCCCAAGGAGATAGAAGAACAGTTGGACAGACAAAGAAGTGGATAACGATCAGCCTGGGAGAATGAGTGTTTAATAATGGGGACAATTAGTGGCTACCAATGAGTGGTGTCAAATAGCAGATCATGTGATAACAAGGTCTGGTGTGTGGGGGTTGGGGTAAGGATGTGGGAGAAGGTACCTCAAACCCCAAAACTGTTGAACTTGATATTGAGTCCAGAAGACTGTAGAGTTCAGAAATGGAAAATGGTGGTGCTGTTCTTCCAGCTTGCACCGAACTTCACTGGAGCACTGCAGCAAGCCTGAGACAGTGATGTTGGTCAAGGCAGACAACTGAAAGCTCAGGCTCTTTTTTGCAGACAGAACAAAGGTGTTGTGTGAAGCAGTCGCCTCGTCTATACTTTGTTTCCCAATGTAGAGGAGACCACATTGTGAGTAGCAAATGCAGTAAACCAGATTGAGTGAAGTGCTGGTAAAGCATAAAAAACACTTTTTTCCTAGTTCCCATCAGTTCTGAGGAAGGGTCACTGCACTCAAAACATCAATTCTGATTTCTCTTCACAGATACTGCCATACCTGCCAGACCTTTTCCAGCAATTTCTGGGTTTTTTTTTTGTTTCTGATTTCCAGCATCCGCAGTCCTTTCAGGTTTTTTTCACCATCTTGAAGTTTATACTTTCTGTCCATTGCAGTCCCATCCAATGTATGATTTAAAATCTGAGACGCCAAACAGGTTGTCTGCTTTCCAGAATCTTTTCACGATATTCCTTTGTTTTGATAGCCAAGGCTGCCTTAAATTGCCTGTGGTTCCTTTCGTTCCTGGAAAGGGTGTATTGGGTTTTCAGTCTCAGTTGTTGAAGATCCTGGACAGAAAGGATTATAAACATTATAATCCCTCTTATCAAGAAGTTTTAACAGATGAAGAAGTAGCCTTTTAGCTCTCTGTGGATCGTTTTCCATGTTTTGGGCAATTTTTTAATGCAAAGAGTCCTACTTGCTGTCATACGTGTGATCAGTTTTTTCAGCACAATTAAAAATTAAACCTGGAATCTTCCTGACCTTAAGCAACTAACCCATTGGAGGAATGTCACAATTACCACAGAAGGATGATCAAGCTTGGCCCATGTTATCATTAAAAATAACTCACCAACACTGAGTCTTGTTAGCAGTAATCACGAATAATTTCTTTAACTATAATTTTTCACTATTATAGCACAAAATTAAAATACCATACTAAGATAAAACCTGAATGTATTTGTTACTTCAGAGAGTTTAAGAAACTCACTGAATCCATAACGTTTCCCATTTATAAACCATGTGAGTCATGATCTTGTGTTGATTGTTAGTTCAGAATTATTAATGAAACCTCTTCCAACCTCAATCTATAAAGAGGACTTTGATGACACTTAACTGCTTTCACAGAGGGCACAATTATTTTATTCAGACATCATGACAACTTATGTAATTCATTTAAAAATCATTGATTTTCCAGGTTGACAGCACAGCTCAAAAGAAGGGCCAATAGGTCTAATGGAAGTAAGTGAGCAATATCATATCACAGCGAAGACAAAGTATGGTGAAATCCTACAGTGTTAGGGAGCACAGTTGCCAAAAACATTTGCTTACCTCCCATCCTGCTGCCTCAGACCCATCCATTATTCTAATTCCACCGCTCATCATGTATTCATATACCCTCAGATCTCCTGCTATCCAATGCTAGATGATTTACTCTACAAAGGACTCCGTTTTATCTTTTAATATGCCCAACTCGATGAATTTCAGGCACATAAAACATAGAACATAGAACATAGAACAGGCCCTTCGGCCCACGATGTTGTGCTGAACATTTGTCCTAGTTTAAGCACCTATCCATGTACCTATCCAATTGCTGCTTAAAGGTCACCAATGAAGGATGTGGAGGCACTGGAACGGGTGCAGAGGAAGTTTACCAGGATGTTGCCTGGTATGGTAGGAAGATCCTATGAGGAAAGGCTGAGGCACTTGGGGTTGTTTTCTTTGGAGAAAAGAAGGTTTAGGGGTGATTTGATAGAGGTGTACAAGATGATTAGGGGGTTAGATAGGGTTGACAGTGAGAACCTTTTTCCGCGTATGGAGTCAGCTATTACAAGGGGGCATAGCTTTAAATTAAGGGGGGGTAGATATAGGACTGATGTTAGGGGTAGGTTCTTCACTCAGCGAGTCGTAAGATCATGGAATGCCCTGCCAGTAGCAGTAGTGGACTCTCCCTCTTTATGGGTATTTAAGCGGGCATTGGATAGGTATATGGAGGATAGTGGGTTAGTGTAGGTTAGGTGGGCTTTGATCGGCGCAACATCGAGGGCCGAAGGGCCTGTACTGCGCTGTATTGTTCTATGTTCTATGTTCTATGATTCTGAATCTGCCACTCCCACAGGCAGCGCATTCCATGCCCCCACCACTCTCTGGGTAAATAACCTCTCCCTGACATCCCCCCATACCTTCCACCCTTCACCTTAAATTTATGTCCCCTTGTAACATTCTGTTGTACCCGGGGAAAAAGTTTCTGACTGTCTACTCTATCTATTCCTCTGATCATCTTATAAACCTCTATCAAGTCACCCCTCATCCTTCGCCGTTCCAATGAGAAAAGGCCTAGCATTCTCAACCTATCCTCGTACGACCTATTCTTCATTCCAGGCAACATCCTGTTAAATCTTCTCTGCACCCTCTCCAAAGCTTCCACATCTTTCCTAAAGTGAGGCGACCAGAACTGCACACAGTACTCCAAATGTAGCCTAACCAAGGTCCTGTACAGCTGCAACATCTCGACTCTTGAATTCAATCCCTCTGCTAATGAACGCTAATACACCATAGGCCTTCTTACAAGCTCTACCCACCTGTGTGGCAACTTTCAAAGAGCTATGAACATAGACCCCAAGATCCCTCTGCTCCTCCACCTTATTAAGAACCCTACCGTTAACCCTGTATTCCGCATTCTTATTTGTCCTTCCAAAATGGACAACCTCACACTTGGCAGGGTTGAACTCCATCTGCTACTCCTCAGCCCAGCTCTGTATCATATCTAAGTCCCTTTGCAGCCGACAACAGCCCTCCTCACTATCCACAACTCCACCAATCTTCGTATCGTTTGCAAATTTACTGACCCACCCTTCGACTCCCTCTTCCAAGTCATTAATAAAAATTAAAAATTACAAGAGGACCCAAAACTGATCCCTGCGGAACTCCACTTGTAACTGGGCTCCAGGCTGAATATTTACCATCTACTGCCACTCTCTGACTTCGACCGGTTAGCCAGTTCTCTATCCAACTGGCCAAATTTCCCTCTATCCCATGCCTCCTGACTTTCCGCATAAGCCTACCACGGGGAGCCTTATCAAATGCCTTACTAAAATCCATGTACACTACATCCACTGCTCTATCCTCATCCACATGCTTGGTCACCTCCTCAAATAATTCAATAAGACTTGTAAGGCAAGACCTACCCCTCACAAATCCGTGCTGGCTGTCCCTAATCAAGCAGTATATTTCTAGATACTCATAAAGCCTATCCGTCAGTACCCTTTCCATTACTTTGTCTACCACCGAAGTAAGACTGACTGGCCTGTAATTCCCGGGGTTATCCCTATTCCCTTTTTTGAACAGGAGCACAACATTCGCCACTCTCCAGTCCCCTGGTACCACCCCCGTTGACAGTGAAGACGAAAAGACCATTGCCAACGGCTCTGCAATTTCCTCTCTTGCTTCCCACATAATCCTAGGATATATCCCGTCAGGCCTGGGGGACTTGTCTATCCTCAAGTTTTTCAAAATGCCCAACACATCTTCCTTCCTAACAAGTATCTCTTCTAGCTTACCAGTCCATTTCACACGCTCCTCTTCAACAATATGGTCCCTCTAATTTGTAAATACTGAAGAAAAGTACTCATTCAAGACCTCTCCTATCTCTTCCGACTCAATACACAGTCTCCCACGACTGTCCTTGATCGGACCTACCCTCGTTCTCGTCATTCTCATGTTTCTCACATACGCATAAAATGCCTTGGAGTTATCCTTGATCCTATCCGCCAAAGATTTTTCATGCCCTCTCTTAGCTCTCCTAATCCCTTTCTTCAGCTCCCTCCTGGCTATCCTGTATCCCTCCAATGCTCTGTCTGAACCTTGTTTCCTCAGCCTTATGTAAGCCTCCTTCTTCCTCTTTACAAGACATTCAACCTCCCTTGTCAACCAAGGTTCCCTCACACGACCATCTCTTTCCTGCCTGACAGGTACATACTTATCAAGGACACATCGTATATGTTTCTTGAAAAAGTTCCACTTTTCCACGACATCCTTCCCTGACAGCCTATGCTCCCAACTTATGCTCTTCAGATCCTGTCTTGCAGCAACGTATTTACCCTTCCCCCAATTGTAAAACCTACCCTGTTGCACGCACCTATCTCTTTCCATAACCAAGGTGAAAGTCACAGAATTGTGGTCACCATCACCAAAATGCTCACCCACTAACAAACCCATCACTTGTTTCGGTTCGTTACCAAGTACCAAATCCAATATGGCCTCCCCTCTGGTTGGACAAACTACATACTGAGTTAGAAAAGCTTCCTGGACACACTGCACAAACACCACCCCATCCAATCTACTTGATCTAAAGAGCTTCCAATTAATATTTGGGAAGTTGAAATCGCCCATAACTACTACCCTGTGGCTTCTGCACCTTTCCAAAATCTGTTTCCCAATCTGTTTCTCCACATCTCTGCTGCTATTGGGGGCCTATAGTAAACACCCAACAAGGTGACTGCTCCTTTCCTATTTCTGACTTCAGCCCATACTACCTCCAAAGGCAGATCCCCCTCAAGCTGCCTTTCTGCAGCCGTTATACTATTTCTAATTAGCAATGCCACCCCCGCTCCTTTTTTTCCACCCTCCCTAATCTTACAGAAACATTTGTAACCAGGAATCTCTAACAACCATTCCTGTCCCTCTTCTATCCACGTTTCCATGATGGCCACAACACCGTAGTCCCAGGTACCGATCCACGCCTTAAGTTCACCCACCTTATTTCTGAAACTCCTTGCATTGAAGTATACACACTTGAGCCCATCTTTGTCCGCAAGTATTCCCTGTCAGTGCTACCTTCTCCACAGCCTCCCTACAGTCTTGGACATCCTGACACACAGCTAGCTTACTTGCTGGACTACAAGTCCAGATCCCACCCCCCTGCCAAATTAGTTTAAACCCCTCCGAAGAGTGCTAGCAAACCTACCCCCCAGGATATTGGTGCCCTTCTGGTTCAGGTGCAACCCGTCCTGCTTGTATAGGTCCCACCTTCCCCAGAATGCAGTCCAATTGTCCAAATACCTGAAGCCCTCCCTCCTACACCATCCTTGCAGCCACGTTTTCAACTGCACACTCTCCCTATTCTTTGCCTCACTGTCACGTGGCACCGGCAACAACCCAGAAATGACGACTCTGTCCATCCTAGCTTTTAGCTTCCAGCCTAACTCCCTGAGCTCCTGAATGACCTCCCCACCTCTCTTCCTACCTATGTCGTTGGTGCCAATGTGCACCACGACTTCTGGCTGCACACCCTCCCCCTTAAGGATTCTGAAGACATGGTCTGAGACGTCTCAGACCCTGGCACCCGGGAGGCAACAAACCATCCGAGAGTCTCACCCATGTCCACAGACTGCCTGTCTGTCCCTCTAACTAAAGAGTCTCCTATAACTAGCGCTCTCCTCCTCTCCCCCTTTCCCTTCTGAGCCTCAGAGCCAGACCTCGTGCCAGAGACTCGGTCACTGCAGCTTACCCCTGCTAGGCTGTCCCCCCCCAACAGTATCCAAAGCGGTGTACTTATTGTTGAGGGGAACAACCACAGGGGATCCCTGAACTGCCTGCTTCCTCCCCTTCCCACCTCTAACTGTTACCCAGCTACCACTGTTCTCTGGTGTAACTATGTCCCTGTAGCTTCTATCAATCACCCTCTCAGCCTCTCGAATAATCCTCAGTTCATCCAACTCCAGTTCCAGTTCCCTAACCCGTTCGGTGAGGATCAGGATCTGACTGCATTTACTGCAGATGAAGTCGGCAGGAGCATCGGTGGTCACCCCTACCTCAAACATCCTGCAGGAGGAACATTCCACCGCCTGCGCTGCCATAACCCTACACTTGGTCTCCAAAACAAGAACACTGACTAGCTTACCTGTGGACTTTAAAGTTAGGTTAGAGGAGGAGGATGGGAGGGAGGCCCTACTTTGTAGGGCCTGGGGTCTAGAACACACCCACTCAAATATCAATCACTTACCTTCCCGACCAGCTCTGCGCTCCAACTTCACTTCCACCCAGTCCATGCCGCTCTCTGCTGTGAAAAAGATTTTACTGTTTTTTATCACCTTTGGTTTTGTATCCATTTCTTTGGTCAATAGACAATAGACAATAGACAATAGGTGCAGGAGTAGGCCATTCAGCCCTTCTAGCCTGCACCACCATTCAATATGATCATGGTTGATCATTCCTAATCAGTATCCTCTTCCTGCCTTACTTCCATAACCTTTGATTCCACTATCTTTGAGAGCTCTTTCCAACTCTTTCTTAAACTAATCCAGAGACTGGGCCTCCACTGCCCTCTGGGGCAGAGCATTCCACACACCCACCATTCTCTGGGTGAAGAAGTTTCTCCTCATCTCTGTCCTAAATGGTCTACCCCGTATTTTTAAGCTGTGTCCTCTGGTTCGGCACTCACCCATCAGTGGAAACGTGTTTCCTGCTGCCAGAGTGTCCATCCTTTCATAATCTTATATGTCTCAATCTGATGCCCTTTCCATGCCCTTTCCATGATGTTTTTGCCAATACTCTCCCTTTACCTTGTCTCCCAATCTGGCTTCTTGCCAACTCTTGATTTCTTTTTCATCAAGAATTTTTGCCATGATGTTGGCTACCTCAGTTTTTCTGATCCCCTTACCCACTCTAACCTGTCTTCCTCTGAATTTACTGCACTGTGTTCTCTCAGATCTGATCGTGACTTTGTTATCCAATCTGCTGACACAGGAGGTACTATTGGCAGCTAGCATTCTGACCTCTCTCTGGTGGAGACTGAGCATCAACTGAGCATCAATCCTACTGCTTCCTTGTTCAAGATCTCACCACTGTTCATCAAGTCATTGTATCCAGGACTGTCAATGACCTCATCTGCTTTTGAAGTCTTCTTTCTTTATCTTTCCCAAAACTGACAAGATGCTTCAAACTTCTTCCTAAAATCTATAAAGAGGACTATTGTGCTCTCTTAGCTATTCACCCCTTTATTCAGCTTTCCCCATTTAGCTTCCTTCTTCCTATTTTGTTTAAACTATTGCTCCCCTTTTCCTATCTCTTACCACCTCCATTCACAATTCTTCTGCTGCCCAATGCATTTTAATACTTTCCAATATCCTACCACCTCCACTTCACTATGGATGCCCAATCCCTTGACAGCTTCATTGCCCACCAGGGAATTTGAGGGATCTCCATTGCTTCGTTTTATAGAGGCTCAAACAGGCCCGAGCCACTAATGTCACACTTCTCCTGGCACAGCCGGTTATCTCCTCGAACAATTTCTTCTTTAACTTCTCTCACTTCCTCCAAATATAAGGTGTGGCCCTGCACAGGCCCTTGATATGTCTAGCTTTATGTGAGGTTTGTGGAAAATTCTTTGTTCCATTCCTACTCAGGCTGTCTCCCTCAACTCTTTTTCCATTAGTCTTTTCACTTCCTGATCTCATGTGGAACTGGAACAGTCGACTGTGCTTCCAACTTCCACCCTTCTCTCTTTCTCCTTTATCTGGTCCATCTCTGGGTCTTCCCTTCCTTAACTTGTCCGTCTCAATTTTGAGAGATTGACATTCAATGAGTCTGCATTACAAATGTATGTTGACCTTTCAGCTTCCCCAGCACCTTCTCCTTAGTGATGGTCACAATACTCACCTCTGTGCCCTGACTCTTGTGAACCTCTGGTATGCTACTGGTGCCTTCCACTGTGAAAACTGATGCAAAGGACCTAATCAGTTCCTGCGCCATTTTCTTTGTTCTCCATCACACACTTTTCCAGCCTCATTTTCCAGTGGTCCAATGTTGCTTCTCTCTGACTTTTTATTTATGTAAAAAAAACCTCTTGCTTATTTTTTCATAATACTAACTAGCTTATTCTTATATTTCATCTTCTCTCCAACCTCCTTGCTGGTTTTGAAATGTTTCCCAAGCTTCTGGCTTCCCATTAACCCTCACCAAAGTGTGTGTTTTTTCACTGACTTGCCAATTTCGATCTGCACTACAAGCTCATTTACCTTGTTTCATATACTGCATGCATTTAAGTACAGTCCTCAGTCCTCAGTATCAAATGTCCCGTTCTCATTGTTTTCCTTTCATCTGTTGTCTCTTCAGTTATTTTCCTGACCCTTTCCACACATTCGTGTCCTATTACTCATTCTGGAAACTTTAATAACCCCTGCTGAATCCTCTTGCACCTCCCCACCCCCCCCCCACCCCAACCCTTTAACTTTGTCCATACTTTTCCATGCAACTGAACCCTTTCCTCCCCTCTATTTTTCAGTTTAAAACCCTACCCACAGCCCTACTCACGCAAAATGCCAGAAGTCCAGTTTCAACATGATTCAGGTGGAGCCCTTCCTATTAGAACAGCCTAAATCCCTAGTACTGGTGCCAATGTCCTATGAATTTGAGCCCATTTCTTCCACAGCAATCTTTGAGCCACACGTTTACCTCTTTAATCTAAGTTTGTGCCAGTTTGTTTGTGGCTCAGATAGTAATCCGGAGGTTAATAAAGTTTTAAATTTAGGCCCTGGCTGTACATATTCCCTCTGGAGAATCTCTTTCCTCTTTCTACCCTATATCGTTGGTACCTATGTAGACCATGGCAACTGGATCTTTCCCCTCCCACTCCAGGTTCCTCTGCAGCCCAGATGAAATTTCCTGAACCTGGTCACCAAGCAGGCAACACAGCCTTCAGGATTCTCGATCCTGGCCGCAAAGAACAGTGTCTATTCCCCTAACAATACTTTCCTAATTACAATTCCATTTCTCTTTTCTCCCCCCTTCTCTTGATGCCTCCTTATATTGGTTTTCTCATCCTCCCTACTGCCCCACTCTCATCCACACAGGGAGCAAGAGCCTCAAACCTGTTAGACAAGCTCAGGGCCTGAGGCTCCTTCAGCACTATCTTTTGGATCCCTTGACCCGATTCACCCATAGTCACACTTTCCAATCCCTGACCACTGACCATATTTTACGTAGTTAATCTAAGGGGTGTGACTGCCTTGAAAAACAGCACACAGGTAACTGTCCACCTCCTTGAAGTGTTGAAGTGTTCAAAACTCAGATCCAGTGCATCAATTCTGAGCCAGAGCTCAGGACCAACACTTGCTACAGATGATGTCAGTATGAGCCATAATAGAGTCCACCAGCTCCCAATCATGCAGTTATAACACATCGCCCAGCCCGTCATCTCGCTTGCAATTACTTAATTCTTAATTTGGTTTTTAAAAATTTAGTTCAAGTCTTTTCGTTTGTAGCTTGTAAATGTTTTCACTATTTACCTTCAATCTGAAAGTAACCTATAGTAGATATTCAAATTAGTAGTGATCACCAACCAATGAACTTACAGTATACCTGTGACATCACTCTTTTGGGCCGGGGCTGATCTTTGGGCTTCAATTTAGCCTTTTCAAAAGAAAATGTACAAACTTTGAGCCAAAAGAAAGCAAGCAAAAAGCACTTCTTCCCCTCTGCACCAGATAGTCCAAATTCCCTGAACTATATACTCACACAGGCTGTGACTTACTCTGGATGTAAGCTCCTCTTCCTGACTGTGTGAAGCTTACTGATTGTATGGACTGGTCTTCACAATGGACAAGAAAAACTTCAAAATGGCCATCAAGGTGGAGGACTGTGAAATATTGGAAGAAATTGACATAGAGAGAGAGGAGGGCCTATGAAGTTTAACAACATTAGACCTGGAAAAATATGCAGGCCCAGGTGAAACGTATTTCAGGCTATTGAGGGAGGCTAGGAGGAAATATCAGGGCTCATGACAGCAAATATCAAATCCTTCCTGGCCATTGGTGAGGTACCAGAAGATTGGAGGACTATTAATTCTGCCTATTGTTTGAAAAGGGAGGATGGGTAAAATCAGGAAATTACAGACCAGTCAGCCTAACCTCAGTATTGAGAAGTATTCAAAGGTATTCTAAGGGACAAAAAGCATCTGCTGTTGAAAACACATGGATTAATCAGGGATGGTCAGAATGGATTTGTTAACAAAAGATCATGTTTGACAAATTTTATCAATGTTTTTGAGGTAATCAGGAGTGCTTATGAGAATAATGCATTTTGTGTGATCTACATGGGTTTTAACAAGGCTTTAGCAAGGTTCCACATAGCATACTGGTCAAGAAAGTCAGAGTCATGGAATTCAATGCAAAGTGTCACATTGGGCTCAAAATTGACTAAGAGGAAGGAGTCAGTGTGTGGTAGTTGAGGGATGCTTCAGTGACTGGAAGTCTGTTCCCAATGCTGTTCTGCAAAGTTCGGGCACTTACTGTTTGTTGGGCACCTGAAAGGTGTGCACTTAAATGTGGATGGGAGGATCAAAAATTCCAGAGGTGACACAAAATTTGTCAGGTGGCAAATGGTGAGGAAGATAGCTAGACACTACATGAGGATGTCAATGGACTGCTTAAAGAAAAAAATTAGACAAGAGAAGCGTGAGGGGGGTGGAGTCGGGCTCACGCAGGCCCAAGGTTTTAGTTTTGTTTTCAGTTAAAGTTGGATTTGAAGCTGCTCAATAGAACTCCCTCGCCGTTGCAACTAGTCGTCTGAGTTATTTCTCTGCTGTTAGGTTGTTTCTTTTGGTGCTTCTTTCTCCTGGAAAGGAGATAGCACTTGAGGCAATCTGATTTGCTCATATGGCCTTTGCCAAGGATGTGTTCTGGGAAGTTGCTGTGTTGGAACAACTGATAAACAGTAGTTTCATAATACATTCAAGCATTTAAGCATTTCAACAGAGTTAAAGTTATGCCAATGCTTTTCTTTTTTGTTTGTATCTGAACTATGGTGTGAGAATAAAGTGTGTTTTATTTAAAGCCTAGTTGTTTGATCAATCAAATCACCTCTGGAACATAACACTACAAGCACTTACAAGCATCCATTCTCTCTACCACTGTAGCAGCAGTACGTACTATCTACATGCTGTACTGCAGAAATTCACCAAAGTTTCTCAGACAGGATCTTCTAAACCCATGACCACTTTCATCTAGAAGGACAAGGTCAGCAGATATATGGGAAAATCACCATCTTCAAATTCCCCTCCAAACCACTCTCCATTCTGACTTAGAATTCTATCCGCTGTCCTTCACTGTCACTGGGTGAAAATTCTGGCATTTCCTCCCTCCGGGCATCTTAGATCAACCCATAGCCAGGTGGACTGCGGCGGTTCAAGAAGGAGGCTCACTCCCACCTTCTCAAGGGGGCAACTAGGGATGGGCAATAAATGCTGAGCCCAGCCAGCAATGCCCATGTTCCACAAATTAATTTTTAAAATCATAATCACTATCCGACCACTTAATTCCCAACTGAGCTGCATTAATCTCACCTTCAGCTGTGACAAAAATGAGCTTTCCCAGCCGACTGGTAAATCAATGCAGGCAGACTGTTAATTAAAGTTGCGGCAGTTGTAGGGGTGGGGGGGGGTCGCGATCTGCACTAACTTTTACACAATCCAGGGACTGGATAGGGTGCAGGGGAGTGCCCACTGATGGCCAACTCTGTCTTTGCATCTGACCTCCCTCTCCTTGTGAACCCATCCTCAGAACCTCCCATCCAGCCCCCACCTCCTAAAATACATTAATTTGACACCTCCAGTCCTCATTGCACTGCCAGCCACAGCCTCCAGTTTCTTGGTGCAAGGGCTCAATGAATGGTTGACTTGCAAATCTCAGTGGGCAGGACTTTCACCCCTGAGAGCATTCAGTTCAGAGAAAGACCCCCAGCTGCCCTCTAAGCTGCCTGACTGAGGGAGATGCAGTGAGCTTTTTCCTGATGATTCACCTGTCTTTTGAACAAATGAGCAAGACACCCAACAACGGGAAGGTGAGAGGTGAATTTGAACACAAGATTGAGAATTTTAAATTTGAGAAGGAACAAAATTAGTGAATCCTAATTAGACTGAAAACCATGACCTTTAAATTTTGGAGATGAGAATGGCTGGGATCGAGGAAATAAATTTAAGGAGATAATAGTAAAGAAAAGTAATTGGGGTTTGCCTTTGCATTGCCTTACTATCTCAGATTAACTTCAGTTTTGGCAACTAAGTTATAAGCCTGGTGGTGCTTGAACAGGCAATGAATGACTGACTCACTTCTGGGTGGGATAGTTTCTGAAACTGGAAATAAGGGACAAAAGATGGAGGCAGGAACAGGAATAAAGACCAGGAGTGAAAAGAGCCAGGCATCAGGCATAAATGAGCAAATGAACAGATGGCAACCGCAGAATTAACATGGCAATTGGAAGCCCTGAGTCTGGACTGGATTTTTGTGATTGGAGAGAGCTGTGCTGGTGTGAACATAGAAGAAAGGGAAGAGGGACATATAACTGGTGAGGGATACAAGAAGGTAATGAGGGATAACCTTGTGTGTGATTGAGTCAATGGCACTAAGTAGCTACACATGTCTGTGAATATGGATGGCAGATCTGAAATGGAGAGAGTTGGCCCTGAAGGCATTAAGCAAGGAAAGAGAACATTCAACTTTCAATGCACTTAAGACAAATCCCAATTTCCATTCTCCTAACTTTAATACCTGGGTACTAACTCTTTGTGATTTGTGCACATGGATACCTGAACACTTGTGCTTCATCATCATGAAGAAAATTTCCTGATTTTCCTTCCTTGGTTCCAAAGTTGGTAACTTCATGCAACTTCATATGAAAGTGAGGACTGCAGATGCTGGAGAGTCAGAGTCAAAAAGTATGGTGCTAGAAAAGCACAGCAGCTCAGGCAGCATCCAAGGAGCAGGAGAATCAATGTTTCGGGCATAAGCCCTTCATTAGGAATGTGGCGGGGGGGGGCCAAGGGGGCTGAGAGATAAATAGGAGGGTGGGCCTGGTGGTGGGAGGAAGGTAGCTGGAAAGGTGATATGTGGGGGGAATAGTGATATGGGAGATCCCCTGAGGTGATGAGCTTGGAGGGGAAGGTGGAGTAGATAGGTGATAAGCAAAACAGACAAGTCAGATAGTTAAAGAGGGTGGTGCTGAGTTGGAGGGTTGGATCTGGAATAAGGTGGAGGGAGGGGAGATGTGAAAACTGGTGAAGTTGATGTTGAGGTGATGTGGTTGGAGGATGTCAAATTGCAAGATGAGGCGTACCTCTTCCAGGCATTGGGTGGCTTGGATTTGGTGGTGGAGGAGGCCCAGGACTTGCATGTCCTTGGCAGAGTGGGAGGGAGAGTTGAAGTGATCGGTCACAGGGCAGTGGGGTTGTTTGGTGCATATGTCCCAGAGATGTTCTCTGAAACGTTCTCCAGTGCAGAGGAGACCACATTGAGAGCAATGGACACAGTAGATGAAGTGTTTGGATGTGCAGAAAAATCTCTGCCAGATGTGGAGGAATCGTTTGGGGTCTTGGATGAAGGTAAGGCGGGGAGGTGTGGGTGCAGGTTTTACATCTCTTGCGGTGGCAAGGGAAGGTGCCAGGTGTGAAGGGTGGGTTGGTGGGGGGTTTAGGCATCTCACAGACCATCAACAACCTCATCACCTCAGGGGATCGCCCATCCACAGCTTCCAACCTCGTAGTCCTGGAACACCACACTGCGCAGTTCTACTTCTGACCCAAAATCCACAAACCTAACTGCCCTAGTCAACCCATCATCTCTGCCTGCTCCTACCCCACTGAAAGTACATCCTCATATCTCAACACCATCCTGTCCCCCTTGTTCCAAGAACTCCCCACATACATTCAGGACACCACCCATGCCCTCCACCTGCTCCATGACTTTCGCTTCCCCAGCTCCCAATGTTTCATCTTCACCATGAACATCCAGTTACTGTGCACAATTATCCACCATGATGAAGGCCTCCAAGCCCTCTGTTTCTTCCTGTCATGCCAACCCTTCCACTGACACACTCATTCAATTGGCTGAATGGGTCCTGAACCTCAACAACTTCTCCTTCGAATCCTCCCACTTCCTTCAGACCAAACGGTTAGCCATGGGCACCCACATGGGCCCCCACTATACCTGCCTCTTTGTAGGATACGTGGAGTCTGCAGTTACACTGGCACCATTCCCCACCTTTTCCTCTGCTACATTTTTGATTGTATCAGCACCACTTGGTGCTCCCACGAGGAGGTTGAACAGTTCATCAACATCACTAACACCTTCCACCCTGACCTCAAGTTCACCTGGACCATCTCGGCCACCTCCCTCCCCTACCTGGACCTCTCCATCTCCATTTCCGGTGACCGACTCAACACAGACATCTATTTCAAACCCGCTGACTCCCACAGCTACCTGGACTACACCTCCTCCCAAGCACCCCTCCCATAAAAATGCAATCCCTTACTCTCAATCCCTTTGCCTACGTCGTTTTTGCTCCCAGGAGGAACAATTTCTCTCGAGAACATCCCAGATGGCCTTCTATTTCAAGGACCACAATTTCCCCTTCCATGTGATCAACAATGCCCTCCAATGCATCTCCTCCACTTCCCCCACTTCCGCCCATGAGTCTCACTCCTCCAACCACAAGAAGGATAGAATCCCTCTGGTCCTCACCTCCCACCCCATCAACCCTCCAGATAAAAAGCATCATCCACCACTATTTCCACCACCTGCAGTCAGACCCCACCAGCAGAGATATATTTCCCTCCCCGACCCTATCAGCATTCCTCAGAGACCATTCCCTCTGTGACTCCCTCATTAGGTCCACGCGCACACACCCCAACACCCACCATGCCACCCTCCACTCCTGGCACCTTGTCTTGGCTCTACAAGAGGTGTAAAACCTCCACTCACATCTCCCCCATCACCTCCATTCAAGGTCCCAAGGATCCTTCCACATCTGCAGAGATTTTCCTGCACATCCAAACACATTGTCCGTTGCTCTTGATGTGGTCTCCTCTACATTGGGAAGACAGGGCACCAACTCATGGAATGTTTCAGAGGACTTCTCTGGGACACACGCACTAAACAACCCCACTGCCCTGTGGCCTACGATTTCAACTCCCCCTCAAAATTCCTCTAAGGATGTGCAAGTCCTTGGCCTCTTCCACTGCCAAATCAAAGCCACCTGCCAACTGGAGGAAGAATCTCTTGCCTTGGGCCCCTCCCACCAAGCAGCATCCATGTCGATTTCACCAGTTTCCTTATCTCCCACCTCATCCTATGTCCAATCCTGCAACTTGGCATCACCCTCCTGAACTGTCCTACGTGTCCATCTTCCTTCCCACCCTCCGTTCCAACCTATCACTATCACCGCCCACCTGCATTTACCTATCGCCTTCCGAGCTACATTCCCCCCCCCACCTCCTATTTATCTCTCAGCATCTTTTCCACCCCCCCATTTCTGATTAAGTTCTTATGCTCAAGATGTCGACTCTCCTGCTCTTTGGTTGCTGCCTGACCTACTGTGCTTTTCCAGCGCCGCACTTTTTGACTTCATGTTTCCAAAGATCACACATTATCTGTCAGTTTAGTGTTTGCTCATATGTTTAGATCATGTTTTGCATAGTCTGTAATTTTAAGAGTTATTTCTTGGCTTTGTTTTTGGGCTACAGCCAATTCACAAAACTACTGAGTGCATCGAGTTGGCACGAGAGACAAACCATTTAAAAGCACACATACATTTTTGTTCTCTAGCGAAGAAAGGATGTAGCTGTATTTCTCTGGATACAAATCTAATAATATTGAGCCAATTTATTAATAAATAAGAAAGCTCAGGGTTTAGATGCTGTACAGTATGGAAACAGGCCATTTGGCCCATCCACACCAACCCTCCAAAGAGTAACCCACCCTTTATTTTACCCCTGATGAATGCATCTAACCTACACATCCCTGAACACTGTGGGCAATTTAGCATGGCTAATTTACCTAACCTGCACCTCTTTGGATTGGAGGGGGAAACCCATACAGACACAGCAAGAACATGCAAACACTACACAGACAGTCACCCAAGTTTGGAATTGAACCCAGGCCCCAAGTGAGGCAGCAGTGCTAACCATTGAGCCACTGTGATTGCTGTTAGTTATCAAAGGATTCAGTGCATCAATGGCATGATTGATTGATTGCTCCCTGTTCAGAGGTTTTTTTTGGAATGCCGTTACAAATCAGAAATTTTCTTGGCGTGTTTTTAAAATTAGAATTAGCTTCATTGTCACTTATATTCAAATGAGCACAGTGAAAAGTTACAAGTTGCCACTTATGCACCGTACAAAGATACCTGGGTACAGATTCTTAAGTACAAATTCTATGGGGAAATAAAAATTGAAATATAAAGAAATAAAATATTCAGCATTATAGGAATAAATTAGAAAAGTAAATAAATAACAAGTTCAGAATAGCAGTCCTTCCAGACCAGTCCATGTTGGTACCTAGCCTCTTGTCCACATTGGCCTAACAGGTTTCACCTCAAGGCTTTCGAGATTGGGAGACTGCTATAGAATCATCTCAAGGCCGGAGGTCCACACTGGGGTGACAGACCACCATGCTGGGTCACCAAAAGTATGTCTTACTAGGCTGGGAGTCGACCATGCTGGGTTCATGCTGAAGGCCAGAGTCTGAGTACATGCTGAGGCCGGGAGTTCAGGACATTGCCAAGAAGAAAGAAGGAAAGCAAACACTAAAGACCAAAAAAAGAGAACAGAAAAGAAGCAGATGAGCTCTGGCTGAGGAGTCCTCCTCTGCAGCTGGCTACTTTAGTTTGATGGTCGATATCTTGAATTTGATTCACTGAATCAGTTTCTGAAAGTGATGTTGGTACTCCATGCAGTGGCCAACAATATTATTTCACTGAAGTATAATAAACAAATCGGGATGAGCAAAGCAACACAGCTTTTCTCGAAACGTCTCAGAGGTGATCAGACAATACAAAAATATTTCAGCAGATTTTACTCCTCCTTAAGGTGGGGAAACGTCTGTACCCCATGTGCAGTGGAGAGGGAACAGGACTGTTATGAACGATCTGTGTTTAAACTTTCCTGGGAGTTAACCCACCAGTGTTGTGCCTATTTCTTTTTTAAAGATACACAGTTCAGATTCAAAATACATGTTGGACACCAGTAATCAGTGGGGACCCCATGGATTGTCGGACAATAAATGAGTGACAGCTTTCTTTCCTTGGACGTGTTTACCTCATCCCCTTTTGAAAGCCGGTGTTGCTCTACACTTCAGTGGCAGTGTTTACACTGGTCCATCTCATGGTGGATTTTCTCATGTTAACTTGGCCAATCCCTGAATTTGTAATTTCCACTAATGGAATTGTTTCGGACTCTAGGTCTAGAGCCCATTATGATTTTGAACACCTCTGTAAAATTTTCTCTTTAAGGGGAATCACAGTTTCTCCAATCTACCAATCACAGACTCTCAGCTCCGGAGACATTCTCATCTATCTTTCGTTTGCTTCATCCAATGCCTTCACCTTGGTTTGCAGAGTTGGGTGCTGCAGCAGACTAGAAATTCACTATAATTTCCCCTTCATGATTTAGATAAATGCGAGGTATTGCATTTTGGTGAGGCAAACCAGGGTAGGTCTAAACCACTTAATGGTGGGCCCTGGGGTGTGTTGTTGAATAAAGAGACCTAAGGTTGTAGGTATATAGTCCTTGAAAGTGGAAGTGCAGGTAGACAGTGTGGTGAAGAAGGCATTTGGCATACTTGCCTTCTTTAATCAAAACATTGAATATAGGAGTTGGCACGTATTGTTGCTGCTGTACAGGACATTGATGAGGCCACTTTTCGAATACTGAATACAATTCTGATCACCCTTCTATAGTCAGGATGTTGTGAAACTCAACAAGGTGCAGAAAAGATTTACAAGGATGTTACCAGGACTGGAGGGTTTGAGCTATAGGGAGAGACTGAATAGACTGGGGCTTATTTTCTCTGGAGCATTGGAGGCTGAGAGATGATCTGAGTGCAGTTTATAAAATCATGAGGGGCATAGAAAGGGTGAATAGCCAAGTCTTTTTGCCAGAGTGGTTGAGTCCAAATTAAAGAGGGCGTAGGTTTAAGGTGAGAAGGGCAAGATATAAAAAGGACCTGAGGGGCAACTTTTTCATACAAGGGGTGATGCGTAGATGGAACAAGCTGCCAGAGGAGGTGGTGGAGGTTTGTACAATAACAATATTTAAAAGGCATCTGGAATTGTATATGAATAGGAAACAGAGAGATATGAGTCAAATGCTACAAATGAGACGAGATCAGATTGAGATGTCTGGTAGTCGTGGACGAGTTGGACTGAAGGGTCTGTTTCCGTGCTGTATGACTTCTATGACTCTACTTTGCACTCCATACCTGTATTTACAAAGCCCAAGTTTCTGTCTGTCTTTCTCAATCTGCCCTGTCACCTTCAATGATTTGACACACATATACTCGTAATTCTCACTGTATCTGCTCCCCTTTAGAATTGCCACGTTTACTTTCTATTCTTCCTTTTGAAATGTATTACATTGAGATTGTAATATTGTAATAAGCAAGTATTACCGCTGCTCTCTGTTGCTGTCATCCAGCCAAACTCACATCCATGTTTCCCCTTACCCCCTTTAATCTAGAGGCTTCAACTTTGTTGATAATTTGATTATGTGGAACTTTATCAAATGCCTTTTGGAAATCCATGTACACCCCATGTTATGCTCATCAGCCCTCTCAGATATCACATCGAAACATTTGATTTAGTTTAACATTAGAGCTGACTTACATAAATTTGCATGTGGAGATTAATTAATATAAATTTTATCCCAGATTTTCATTTCTCCAAGCTTTTCCACCACCAAGGATAAACCTACTGACCAGGGTTTGTCTTCACAACTTTTTTACTTGGAACAAGGGTAGCATTTCTGATTCTCTCATTCCTTAGCACTGCTCTTGCATCGAAGAAGAATTGAAAGATCGTGCCCAATCCCTCAGCAATTTTTACTCTTATTTCCCTCTGAAATCCAGGATTTGGTTCTGGTTCTGATGACTTACAAACTTGAAGGACAGCCATTTTCTCCAGTATCACCTCCATAAATTTTCAGACTGATCAGTATCTCACGACATTCTCTTCTCTGACGTTACCAATATCTTCGACCTTGATAAAGACGGTGAGAAATATTCATTGAATATTTCAGTCATGTCCTCTACCTGTATCCACAAGTCGACATTTTTAACATTAATCAGCCCAGCTCCTCTAAACAGCACAACTAATATTTGGAGAACTTCCTGTTGCAAATCTGAATTTACAACATGGTCATATTTTAGTGACACAAAGCCTGCAGTGCCATCTAGTGGTTATCCTGACACAATATTTTAAGCTGTTCGTGAAATGCGGGACTGAAAACTTGTATAATAACACATTTTCTAGGCATAGTTTCACGATTTGAACTTGCCATACAGCTTGCATTGGTGATGGGCAGCAGGTAAATCATGTGCTCCCAACCTTAATGATAGCCATGTGGAACTATGCCAGTTCCACAGTCAGGACTTCTTCTCGTCTCTGCTGCCTCTGCATTTAGCATGGGGGTGAGCACAGCTGGAGAAAGGGCTCCTGCTACAGCTAACCCCCTGTTTTTAAAGAAAACCTATCCCCTTTAAAGGGAAACTTACTGAATCATGTTGCTAGAATTAACACTCATACTCACACTCACACAAATACGCACACTCTTTTACAGACACTCATAACTACCCTCCCCCCCACACACACACGCACACACCCATATGCATACACACACACATATAAGATTGTGGAGTGAATTTGTACTTGCAGAATTACGTTTTATTTTGCTCAAAAACTGCATGAATGCATCTAACATTCTGTAAATCTGTTTTTTTTAAGATTAGAATCAGTGTGACTATTGTAGCACAGAGTCATAGATATGTACAGCATGAAAACAGACCCTTCAGTCCAACCTGTCCATGCTGACCAGATATCCCAACCCAATCTAGTCCCACCTGCCAACACCCGCCTCAAATCCCTCCAAACCCTTCCTATTCATATACCCATCCAAATGACTCTTAAATGTCTATTTATCCTATCCATGCCACTCATAATTTTGTAAACCTCTATAAGGTCACCCCTCAGCCTCCAACGCTCCAGGGAAAACAGCCCCAGCCTGTTCAGCCTCTCCCTGTAGTTCAGATCCTCCAACCCTGGCAACATCCTTGTAAATCTTTTCTGAACACTTTCAAATTTCACAACAACTTTCTGATAGGAAGGAGACCAGAATTGCACGCAATATTCCAACAGTGGCCTAACCAATGACCTATACAGCCGCAACATGACCTCCCAACTCCTGTACTCAATACTCTGACCAATAAAGGAAAGCATACCAAACGCCTTCTTCACTATCCTATCTACCTGTGACTCCACTTTCAAGGAGCTATGAACCTACACTCCAAGGTCTCTTTGTTCAGCAGCACTCCCTAAGACCTTACTATTAAGTGTATAAGTCCTGCTAAGATTTGCTTTCCCAAAATGCAGCACCTCACATTTACCTGAATTAAAGAAAATGGGGGCAATAGTTAATGAATATTTTGCATCAGTATTTACTGTGGAAAAGGATATGGAAGATATAGACTGTAGGGAAATAGATAGTGACATCTTGCAAAATGTCCATATTACAGAGAATGAAGTGCTGGATGTCTTGAAACAGGTAAAGGTGGATGAATCCCCAGGACCTGATCAGGTGTACTCTAGAACTCTGTGGGAAGCTAGGGAAGTGATTGCTGGGCCTCTTGCTGAGATATTTGTATCATAGATAGTCACAGGTGAGGTTGCCAGAAGACTGGAGGTTGGCAAACGTGGTGCCACTGTTTAAGAAGGGTGGTAAGGACAAGCCAGAAAACTATAGACCAGTGAGCCTGACCTCGGTGGTGGCCAAGTTGTTGGAGGGAATCCTGAGGGACAGGATGTACATGTGTTTGGAAAGGCAAGGACTGATTCGGGATAGTCAACATGGCTTTGTGCATAGGAAATCATGTCTCACAAACTTGATTAAGTTTTTTGAAGAATTAACAAAGAAGATTGATGAGGGCAGAGCAGTAACGCGTTCGACAAGGCTCCCCACAGGAGACTGATTAGCAAGCTTAGATCTCATGGAATATAGGGAGAACTAGCCATTTGGATACAGAACTGGCTCAAAGGTAGAAGACAGAGGGTGGTGGTGGAGGGTTGTTTTTCAGACTGGAGGCCTGTGACCCAGTTGAGTGCCACAAGGATTGGTGCTGGGTCCTCTCCTTTTTGTCATTTACATAAATGATTTGGATGTGAGCATAAGAGGTACAGTAAGTAAGTTTGCAGATGACACCAAATTGGAGGTGTAGTGTACAGCAAAGAGGGTTACCTCAGATTATAACAGGATCTGGACCAGATGTGCCAATGGGCTGAGAAGTGGCAGATGGAGTTTAATTCAGATAAGTGCGAGGTGCTGCATTTTGGGAAAGCAAATCTTAGCAGGACTTATACACTTAATAGTAAGGTCTTAGGGAGTGTTGCTGAACAAAGAGACCTTGGAGTGCAGATTCATAGCTCCTTGAAAGTGGAATCACAGGTAGATAGGATAGTGAAGAAGGCGTTTGGTATGCTTTCCTTTATTGGTCAGAGTATTGAGTACAGGAGTTGGGAGGTCATGTTGCGGCTGTACAGGACATTGATTAGATTAGATTACTTACAGTGTGGAAACAGGTCCTTCAGCCCAACAAGTCCACACCGACCCGCCGAAGCACACCCACCCAGACCCATTCCCCTACATTTACCCCCTCACCTAACACTATGGGCAATTTAGCATGGCCAATTCACCTGACCTGCACATTTTTGGACTGTGGGAGGAAACCGGAGCACCCGGAGGAAACCCACGCAGACACGGGGAGAATGTGCAAACTCCACACAGTCAGTCGCCTGAGGCGGGAAATGAACCCGGGTCTCTGGCGCTGTGAGGCAGCAGTGCTAACCACTGTGCCACCGTGCTGCCCACTGGTCATGCCACGGTTGGAATATTGCGTGCAATTCTGGTCTCCTTCCTATCGGAAAGATGTTGTGAAACCTGAAAGGGTTCAGAAAAGATTTACAAGGATGTTGCCAGGGTTGGAGGATCTGAGCTACAGGGAGAGGCTGAACAGGCTGGGGCTGTTTTCCCTGGAGTGTCAGAGGCTGAGGGGTGACCTTATAGAGGTTTACAAAATTATGAGGGGCATGGATAGGATAAATAGGCAAAGTCTTTTCCCTGAGATCGGGGAGTCCAGAACTGGAGGGCATATTTTTAGGGTGAGAGGGGAAAGTTATAAAAGAGACCTAAGGGGCACCTTTTTCACGCAGACGGTGGTACGTGTATGGAATGAGCTGCTAGAGGAAGTGGTGGAGGCTGGTAGAACATTTAGGAAGCATTTGGATGGGTATATGAAAAGGAAGGGTTTGGAGGGATATGGGCCGGGTGCTGGCAGGTGAGACTAGATTGGGTTGGGCCGAAGGGTCTGTTTCCATGCTGTACATCTCTATGACTCCTTTACATCTCCTGGGAAATTTATTTTCTCATTTCCTTTATTATTCCCAATTATTCTGCTTTTTCAGAGATGATTTCTTGTTTCCTTCCTTTAATTGTGTATTTAGATTCACGGAAATGTCCAAAGTAATTGGAGAGTGAAGTGGACAATAGCGATATCACAGAAAATCTGTAAAGTCACTGGTTAGTAAGAATTGCAGTTAGGGAATGTCTTTAAATTGCTGTAAATGAGAACATTATATTTTATAGAAGTAACCAAACTTGGATTTAACTGAGAAACACCAGGAATGAGGGAGTCAGGATCGATAAAATGAAGTCATAAATATGCCAGAGAGCTGATGGACCAGCAATGTCACTGGAATAATGATCCAGAACATCTGAGAACGTGTGTTCAAATCTCACTCTCGGGGATGATGGAATTTGAATCCAATAAAATATAGAATTAAAAGCCAGCCTAATGGTGATCTGTGCTGATTACTGTTTAAAACCATTCTAGTTCAGTAGTGTCATTTAGGGGAGGAAATCTGCCATCCCTAATCTGGTCTGGCCTACATGTGATTGACTCTTAACTATTCTCTGAAATGGCCCTTGCTATTCACTTAATTTAAAAGTATTTAGGGATGATAAATAATTGCTAACCTTGCTATCAATGCTCACAACCCGTGAACAAATAAAAACAAGGAGTAATCCAAAGTGAAGTTAACTTAAGGGAAATAATCAAGCAGAGCTGCTGTATCTTAAAATTGAGCGGAATATGTGGTCTGTAATATGTGGATAGTCCAGGTGCAGAAAGTGCTGGCAGCTGCAGAAAGGTGAGCTCCGAGTTGAAGTAGCAGCTCAAGACATTGTTGCACATGTACGAGGCTGAGAGTCACGTGAATAACACTTTCCAAGGTAGTCACACTGAAGCTTAAGGGACTGAAGGAGAATGGGTAGCCACCAGCAGTTCAAAAGAATCAGACAGGTCATAGAGTCACAGAATAATGGAGTCCTACAGCACGAAGACATGCCCAAACTGGTCCATGCCGACAAAAATGTCCATCCATGCTAACCTCATTTCCCTGCTCTTGGCCTATATCCTTCTAATGTATTTGTCCAAATGTCTTTTAAATGTTATTAATGTACCCACCTCAACCACTTCTATTGGCAGCTCATTCCATGTGCTTACCACCCCCTGTGTAAAAAAGTTGCCCCTTAGGTCCCCTTTTATTCTTTCCCCTCTATCCTAAAATGGATGTACTCTATTCCTCAATTCCCCACCTTGGGAAAAAGACTGAGTGCAATAACCATATCCATGCCTCTCATGATCTTCTACACCTCTATAAGGTCCCCCTTCAGTCTCTTACGCTGTAAAGAAAAGATCCTAACTTGTCTAACCTCTCCCTTAACTTAGATCCTTGAGTCTAGACAACATGCTTGCAATTTTCTTCTGCACTATTTCCAGTTTAATAACAGCCTTCCTATAGCAAGGTGACCGAAACTGAACACAAATGCTCCAAGATAGTGCAGGAATCCCTTGGACATCCCACTCACAAACTGTTGGTCCTGATTCTTGGAAACGAGTCAGTGAAGTAGATTATGTGTCAGTAGGGGTATATTTAGGAGACAGTGATCATTGTAATGGGTTCAATGGCAAGAAGGAAGCTGTCCTAACAGACTGCGATAAAAGCAGAGGAACAATAGCTGAACACTGAGTTCCATTTGAAAAGAAATAATTTGAGTGCAGTCAAGGTGCATTCCATTAAAAGAGAAAAGGTGGAAAAACAAATCCAAAACTTTCTGTTTGAAATGGGAGATACTATGTCATCCTAAACACATGAGGAGAAGAGGAAGGCTGAGGTGTTAAATTAACACATTGCATATGTCTTTACAATGCAAGGAGGCCATTTGATCCATTGCGCCTGCACTGACTTTATTATCGAGTGCCAATCCCCTGTCCTTTCTCCATGTCCCTGCACATCATTTCAATCCAAATAACCAGCCAGTGACCTCTTGACTATGTTACTTGAACCTGCCTCCATCAGATTTCCAGGCAGGGCGTTCCATACTCTCACAATTCACTTTTTCAAAAAGTTGTTCTGACATCACTCTGCTTCATTTGTACTTCTCTTTTAAATCTGTGCCTTCTCGTTCTTGGTTCTATTACAACGGAAACAGTTTCTCCCTTCCTACTCTGTCCAGCCAGCTCATGCTTTTGAAAACCTCAAGCAGCTCTCCTCTCCGTCTTCTCTTAAAGAAGCGCAGTCTCAACTCCTTCAATCTATCCTTATATCTGAAGTTTCTCATATCTGGAACCATTGTAGTTAATCACTTCTGCATTCTCTCCAATAACATGAAACTTCCTATAATGTGGCACTCACAGCTGTACACAGTAGTCCAGCTGAGGTCTAATAAGTAGCTTATACAAGGTCAACATCATCTCTTTGCATTCTATGCCCTGTTGATAAAGCAGCTATACTGTTTGCTTTATTTATTGCTCATTCCAACAGTCCAGCCCCTTTCAATAATCTGGACACATATACACCCAGGTCCCTCTGCTCCTGCATGACATTAGAATTGTACCCCTTATTTTATTTTGTCTTTCAGTGTTCTTCCTAACAAAATGTATCATTTCACGCTGTTGGATTTGGGCTGACAAGTGGCAGGTAACATTCATGCCACACAAATGCCAAGCAATGACCATTTCCAACAAAACAATCTAACAATTGCCTGTTGACATTTAATAGCAGGACCATCATTGAATCCCCCACTGTCAACATCCTGGGGGTTACCATTGACCACAAACTGAAGTGAACTAGTCACATAACACCGTGGCTACGAGAACAGGTCAGAGGTTAGAATCCTGTACTGTGTTTGTCACTTCCTGACTCCCCAAATCCAGTCCACCATCTCCAAGGCACAAGTCAAGGGCATGATGAATTATTCCCACATGCCTGAATGGGTGCAGCTCCAACAATACTCAAGGAGCTTGGCACTATCCAGGATAAACCAGCCTGCTTGATTAGTACCACACCCACAGGCATTCACTCCCACCAAATCTGATGCTCAGTAGCAGCAGTGTGTACATCTACAAGATGTACTACAGAAATTCATCATGGCTCCTTAGATAACACCTTCCAACCCCACAATCATAACTAAATGGAATGACAAGGGCGGTAGATTAATGGGAACACCACCACTTACGCATTCCCCTCCAAGCCACACATCATCCTGACTTGGAAAGATGTCAGCATTCCTTCAGAGTTACTTGGTCAAAATCCCAAACCTCCTTCCCTAGCTGGGGGTCTACCTACATCAAATTGATTGCAGCAATTCAAGAATACAGCTCACTACCACCTTCTCAAGAGCAATTAGGGATGGGCAATAAATTGGTTGGCCTAGTGAGTGAAGAGCAAATGAATTGAAAATGTGTTCATCATTCAGTCCATTGGACAGACAGCCAAGTAGACAATCAATCTGTTTGTAGCCACTTACCTGTCCATTCAATGTAATAGTAATCCTAATAAGCATATAGCTGGATGTATAAGAGTGAGATGTATTGGGTACAATAAACTTCCAGATATCTGTCTCAATAAGAACCTGACACTCAGTGAAATATGATATGTATGTTAACAGATATAAAACCCACAATCACATTGCACCTATTTCCTCCTAATGTTACCTCATCAGAGAATGTTTGGAACTCATTTTCTCTTGTTCTCCTCTTCCTGACTGAGCACAGGATTGTATCTAAATCTGAATTCTATCATCTTCATTCAAGAACACTTAAAGGACCAATTTTGATTTAACACTGGGGGAAATCAGACAAGTCTCTCAAAGGTGAAATGGCTAAAATGAGGCACAATTATATTCCACCAAGATTCAGCAGCATTAAACAAAGCAGAATAAATTCTGGGAAGTGGTTGGTGGGGTGCGGTGAAATCACAAACTGCCTCCTGGATGATGAAATACTCCCAGCAGATTAGCACAGAACTAACATACACATTGGATATTCCACGCATTTTGGGGCAAATAGCTGACTGCAACAATTGACTTGAGGTCAAAAAATTAAAGTTTTACTTTCATACCATCCTCTTGTGATCTCAGAACAATTCAAACCACTTTGCAGTTGGTTGAATTTTCGTGAAGTCCAACCACTACTATAATGATAAAAATACAGCAGCTAATTTGTACATAGTAAGATCTCACAAACAGAAAATTAATGGTGCACAGCTAATCTTTTTTTTTGAGAAATTTTGATTATGAGATAAACATTGGCAAGGATGCCAACAATAAAAAAGACTCATGTTTATGTTGTATCTTTTATGATCACTGGCAGTCTGAAATTGTTTTACAGCCAATGAAGCAATTTTGAACTTTAATCATGTAGGAAGCCAGAGAGAGAGCTTACCCTCCAGCCTACCGCATGCTCAAAACATTGACTTCTGATATTTTATAGCCATCTGCAAGGAGAGACAAGCCCCCAGTTTAGCACTCTTCTGAAAGATGGCACCTCCAATGTTACAGTATTCACTCTGTATTGCACTGGATTGTTAACCTAGTTAATATATTCAGATCTTTGAGTTGCAACCTGAGCTACAACCATCTGAATCAGACGTTTGGTACATCCACTGAGCACTGGCGATTATTTAATTGCTTAACCTATTTTGATGATATTTGTACTTGATTGATTTTCTGTGCCAGCTCTTTTAAATTCAGCAGTGGGGTTGCACTTGGGTCGGAAGCACATGCAGTCAAATGGCTGAGGCCATTGTCCCCTTATATTTCGGAAGTAGGGGGATCAGTCTTGTGGCTCGACTCTTTCCAGAGGGAGAGTGAATGAAATCACTGATCCTGGCACACAATGGGGTCAGAGACTTTCTTTTTATAAAAAAAAACTTCACCACAGTGGCTGCTTTGCAAGTCTGGTTGCAGGGTTGTACATGTTTCTATTGTGTCTTCTTTTGGGAACCTCATTTGGCACACAAAGGAGTCATCCAACAAGTCCAGAAATGATCACCTGGCCTTTAGGTGAATATCAGCACTAGGTGACATTTGAACAGAACACAAGGGGACAAACATATCTGTTTATGCTTCTCTGATCTTCCTCTTCCTTGTTCTCTAAGCCCTGCAATTAGAGACGTGTATAGCTTGAATTGATATAGGGTAAGGCACAGTTGGTGTTAGTAGTGGCCAAGTCAGATCCCCATCAGGAATGTAGCCTGACACAGTCTTGCTGCAGTGCTCCAGTGAAGCTCAGTCCAAGCTGGAAGAACAGCACCACATTTTCTGTTTGGGGACTCTACAGCTTTCCTGACTCAATATCGAGTTCAATAACTTTAGGGATTGAGCTCCCCTATGTCCTTACCCTAACCCACACAAACTGGGCCTTGTTATCAAATATTCTGCTTTAACACACAGCCCATTGTTAGCCACTAACAGTCCCCATTAACAGCTATTCACCCTCCTCGCCAGGGCGTTATCAACTCCCTTTGTCTATCCAACTGTTCTTCTCCTTCTTTAGGCTCTATCCCCACTTAGTACTTACTCCTTACCCCCTCCCCTCACCCTGCATCTTGCACATAAACCGACATTTTCCTAGCTAGCCCGGTAAAAACAATGACTGCAGATGCTGGAAACCAAATTCTGGATTAGTGGTGCTGGAAGAGCACAGCAGTTCAGGCAGCATCCAAGGAGCTTCGAAATCGACGTTTCGGGCAAAAGCCCTTCATCAGGAATCAGTTCTGAGAAAGTGTCACTTGATCCGAATTGTCAAATCTGATTCCTTTTCACAGATGCTGCCAGACCTGCTGAGCTTTTCCAGCACTTTCAATTTTTGTCTTATAATTTTTTTTGTTCTTTGTTAACAAAGTGATCTTTTATAAAAAACACAAATACACAATATTCCAGTGTTTCTTCTAACAACCAAAAAGAAATTTATCAACTACAGAAATCAAAATAACCAAGGAAAAATCTCCTCCCTTTATAGCACAGATTCAAAGACTTCTTAAACTCGCTGCAGTAATAATTCAAATACTTTTTTGTAGATTGAACATTAACGACAGAGTAGATCTAGTATTATAATGTGCTGGTACAGGCATTCCAATTCCTTTTCAAGGCAGGGAGTGCTACCTCTCTCTTTTAGTACTGTGGGCTTGAAGTAATTAAAATTCCAATTCATCAAGTGGAACTGTAAATACTTTTTAATAATTGTTTTTTTTCCAACTTTGCTTCATTCCAGTGCGATACTGTTTCTGCCACAGCTTCCTTTTCTTTATTATAAACTTCAAAAGCTAAACTTTACTTCTTTTCCACCCACTGTAACACAACACATCATTGTGGAATTAATAATAATCTGTTGTTCTAATTTAATTTGATTACTATAGACTCCTTTTCTTCGGAATGATGCTTAGCACAAGTTATTTCACTGAAATGTTTCTCAGCACTTCAAAACTTAACACATGCAGCTCTCTCGAATGGCTTCCCAGCACTGACTGAAAAAGAAAATCAGAGTTGAGAGAGCTCTCCCCCAAGTTCTCTGGAGAGTTCCCTAGAAGCTCTGGGTAACTTCCGTTTGCTTGGAATAATTGGTTTTGTAGTTTTAGAAAGCTAATTGACAACTCCAATCTCATATGTTTAAAGTAGAATTCCAAACACCTAAATTGCACTCAATAAAGCACATAAATCACACAGTTTAATCATATCTTCTTTCTAAAATAAAACAATAGGCCAACTTTTACTGCAACAAAAACAGAAATTGCTGGAGAAAGTTGGTGGGTCTGGCAGCATCTTTGGAACAGAACACTGTTAACATTTTGAGTCTGGTTTCTCTTCATCAGAATTCAGAACGCAGTTCTAATGAAGAGACACTCGACTCAAATCGTTAACCCCATTTCTGTCTCCACAGATGCTGCCAGACCTGCTGACTTTCTCCAGCAATTTCTATTTTTGTTTCACATCTCCAGCATCTGTAGGTCTTTGTTTTGTTTTAATATTTTTTATTGTACAATCACAGACCAGATATGGTAGAGCTGTAAAAATGGAAACAGCCAGAGCATTTGCATTAATGGGACAAAAAGCTTTCACTGAGGATATTACCCTGTTGTAGCTGGTAAATTTGATACATTAAAATCAACTTTCATCAGCTGATGAGACACCCAGAAATAACATGAGTTGTACTTTTAATCACAAGGATCAGGAATGCAGCTTGATTGGCTGCTGGGCTCTCAGTTGGATGGGATAAACTCCAGAGGAGCACCACTGCTGGATAACTTAGTGAGCTACAGCTGAATTAGTGGGAGTAGTGTTGGGAGTTCAGTGGGACAGGGGTCAGATGCATCAGTCCTGGCAGAGACACTCTCACCCTCAAGGAAAGTGGAGTGGAGTGGAATGGAGTGGAGTTGAGTGGAGTGGAGTGGTATTGAGTGGAGTGGCATGTAGTGGTGTGGAGTCGAGTGGAGTGTAGTGTAGTGTAGTGGAGTCGAGTGTAGTGCAGTGTAGTGGACTGGAGTGGAGTGGAGTGGAGTTGAGTGTGTGGAGTGGAGTGGAGTGTAGTGGAGTGGAGTTGAGTTGAGTTGAGTGTGTGGAGTGGAGTTGAGTGGAGTGGAGTGGAGTGGAGTGGAGTGGTATGGAGTGAAGTGTAGTGGAGTGTAGTGGACTAGAGTGGAGTTGAGTTGAGTGGAGTGGAGTGGAGTGTAGTGGACTGGAGTGAGGTGGAGTTGAGTTGAGTGGAGTGGTGTGGAGTGGAGTTGAGTTGAGTGTAGTGTAGTGTAGTTGAGTTGAGTGGAGTGGAGTTGAGTTGAATGTAGTTAAGTTGAGTTGAGTTGAGTGTAGTTGAGTTGAGTGGAGTAGAGTGTAGTGGACTGGAGTGTAGTGGAGTTGAGTTGAGTGTAGTGGTGTGGAGTGGAGTGTAGTGCAGTGTAGTGTAGTGGACTGGAGTGGAGTGGACTGGAGTGGAGAGGAGTTGATTTGTGTTGGGTTGGGTGGTGTGGTGTCTAGTGGAGTTGAGTTGAGCTGAGTTGTGTTGAGTGGAGTGGAGTGGAGTGGAGTTAAGTTGAGTTGAGTGGAGTGGAGTGGAGTTAAGTTGAGTGTAGTGTAGTGGAGTGAGGTGGAGTGCAGTTGAGTGTAGTGTAGTGTAGTTGAGTGGAGTGAAGTGGTGTGGACTGGAGTGTAGTTGAGTTGAGAGTAGTGTGGTGGAGTGGAGTGGAGTTGAGTTGTGTTGAGTGGAGTGGAGTGGTGTGGAGTGGACTGGAGTGTAGTCAAGTTGAGTTGATTTGTGTTGAGTGGAGTGTAGTGGAGTGTAGTGCAGTGGAGTCGAGTTGAGTGGAGTGGAGCGTAGTGTAGATTAGATTACTTACAGTGTGGAAACAGGTCCTTCAGCCCAACAAGTCCACACCGACCCGCCGAAGCGCAACCCACACATTCCCCTACATTTACCCCTTTACCTAACACTACGGGCAATTTAGCATGGCCAATTCACCTGACCTGCACATTTTTGGACTGTGGGAGGAAACCGGAGCACCCGGAGGAAACCCACGCAGACACGGGGAGAAGGTGCAAACACCACACAGTCAGTCACCTGAGTCGGGAATTGAAAACGGGTCGCTGGCGCTGTGAGGCAGCAGTGCTAACCACTGTGCCACTGTGCCACCCAGTGCAGTGGAGTGGACTGGAGTGGAGTCTAGTGAACTGGAGTGTTGTTGACTGGAGTTGAGTTGAGTGGAGTGGAGTGGAGTGGAGTGGAGTGGAGTGGAGTGGAGTAGAGTAGAGTAGAGTAGAGTAGAGTAGAGTAGAGTAGAGTAGAGTAGAGTGGAGTGGAGTGGAGTGGAGTGGAGTGGAGTGGAGTGGAGTAGAGTAGAGTAGAGTAGAGTAGAGTAGAGTAGAGTAGAGTAGAGTAGAGTAGAGTAGAGTAGAGTAGAGTAGAGTGGAGTGGAGTGGAGTGGAGTGGAGTGGAGTGGAGTGGAGTGGAGTGGAGTGGAGTGGAGTGGAGTGGAGTGGAGTGGAGTAGAGTAGAGTAGAGTAGAGTGGAGTGGAGTGGAGTGGAGTGGAGTGGAGTGGAGTGGAGTGGAGTGGAGTGGAGTGGAGTGGAGTGGAGTGGAGTGGAGTGGAGTGGAGTGGAGTGGAGTGGAGTGGAGTAGAGTAGAGTAGAGTGGAGTGGAGTGGAGTGGAGTGGAGTGGAGTGGAGTGGAGTGGAGTGGAGTGGAGTGGAGTGGAGTGGAGTGGAGTGGAGTGAAGTGAAGTGGAGTGGAGTAGAGTGGAGATGAATTGAGTTGAGTTGAGTTGAGTTGAGATGAGTTGAGTGGTGTGGAGTGGAGTTGAGTGGAGTGGAGTAGAGTGAAGTGAAGTTGAGTTGAGTGGAGTGTAGTTGAGTGGAGTGGAGTGGAGTGGAGTAGAGTTGAGTGGAGTCTAGTGGAGTGGAGTGGAGTGGAGTGGGGTTGAGTTGAGTTGAGTTGAGTGGAGTGGAATGTAGAGTAGTGGACTGGAGTGTAGTGGACTGGAGTGGAGTGGAGTTGATGTGAGTTGAGATGAGTTGAGTTGAGATGAGTTAGTTGAGGGGAGTGGAGTGGAGTGGATTTGAGTTGAGTGGATGGAGTGTAGTGTAGTGTAGTTGAGTGGAGTGGAGTGTAGTTGAGTGTAGTGGAGTGGAGTGTAGTGGAGTGGTGTGGAGTGGAGTGGACTGGAGTGGACTGGAGTGGAGTCTAGTGGACTGGAATGGAGTAGACTGGAGTGGAGTGGAGTGGAGTGGAGTTGAATTGTGTTGAGTGGAGTGGAGTGGAATGGTGTGGAGTGGAGTGGAGTGGAGTGGAGTAGAGTAGAGTAGAGTAGAGTAGAGTAGAGTAGAGTAGAGTGGAGTTGAGATGAATTGAGTTGAGTTGAGTTGAGATGAGTTGAGTGGTGTGGAGTGGAGTGGAGTAGAGTGAAGTGAAGTTGAGTTGAGTTGAGTGGAGTGTAGTTGAGTGGAGTGTAGTTGAGTGGAGTAGAGTTGAGTGGAGTCTAGTGGAGTGGAGTGGAGTGGAGTGGGGTTGAGTTGAGTTGAGTTGAGTGGAGTGGAATGTAGAGTAGTGGACTGGAGTGGAGTGGACTGGAGTGGAGTGGAGTTGATGTGAGTTGAGATGAGTTGAGTTGAGATGAGTTAGTTGAGGGGAGTGGAGTGGAGTGGATTTGAGTTGAGTGGATGGAGTGTAGTGTAGTGTAGTTGAGTGGAGTGGAGTGTAGTTGAGTGTAGTGGAGTGGAGTGTAGTGGAGTGGTGTGGAGTGGAGTGGACTGGAGTGGACTGGAGTGGAGTCTAGTGGACTGGAATGGAGTAGACTGGAGTGGAGTGGAGTGGAGTGGAGTTGAATTGTGTTGAGTGGAGTGGAGTGGAATGGTGTGGAGTTGAGTGGAGTGGAGTGAAGTGGAGTGTAGTGAAGTGGACTGGAATGGAGTCTAGTGGACTGGAGTGTAGTTGACTGGAGTAGAGTGGAGTTGAGTTGAATTGTGTTGAGTGGAGTGTAGTGGAGTGAAGTGGCGTGGAGTGGTGTGGAGTGCAGTGGAGTAGAGTGGAGTGTAGTGTAGTTGTGTGGAGTGGACTGGAGTGTAGTTGAGTTGAGTTGCGTTGAGTGGAGTGTAGTAGAGTGGAGTGGAGTAGAGTGAAGTGAAGTTGAGTTGAGTTGAGTGGAGTGTAGTTGAGTGGAGTGGAGTGGAGTGGAGTAGAGTTGAGTGGAGTCTAGTGGAGTGGAGTGGCGTGGAGTGGGGTTGAGTTGAGTTGAGTTGAGTGGAGTGGAATGTAGAGTAGTGGACTGGAGTGTAGTGGACTGGAGTGGAGTGGAGTTGATGTGAGTTGAGATGAGTTGAGTTGAGATGAGTTAGTTGAGGGGAGTGGAGTGGAGTGGATTTGAGTTGAGTGGATGGAGTGTAGTGTAGTGTAGTTGAGTGGAGTGGAGTGTAGTTGAGTGTAGTGGAGTGGAGTGTAGTGGAGTGGTGTGGAGTGGAGTGGACTGGAGTGGACTGGAGTGGAGTCTAGTGGACTGGAATGGAGTAGACTGGAGTGGAGTGGAGTGGAGTGGAGTTGAATTGTGTTGAGTGGAGTGGAGTGGAATGGTGTGGAGTTGAGTGGAGTGGAGTGAAGTGGAGTGTAGTGAAGTGGACTGGAATGGAGTCTAGTGGACTGGAGTGTAGTTGACTGGAGTAGAGTGGAGTTGAGTTGAATTGTGTTGAGTGGAGTGTAGTGGAGTGAAGTGGCGTGGAGTGGTGTGGAGTGCAGTGGAGTAGAGTGGAGTGTAGTGTAGTTGTGTGGAGTGGACTGGAGTGTAGTTGAGTTGAGTTGCGTTGAGTGGAGTGTAGTAGAGTGGAGTGGAGTAGAGTGAAGTGAAGTTGAGTTGAGTTGAGTGGAGTGTAGTTGAGTGGAGTGGAGTGGAGTGGAGTAGAGTTGAGTGGAGTCTAGTGGAGTGGAGTGGCGTGGAGTGGGGTTGAGTTGAGTTGAGTTGAGTTGAGTGGAGTGGAATGTAGAGTAGTGGACTGGAGTGTAGTGGACTGGAGTGGAGTGGAGTTGATGTGAGTTGAGATGAGTTGAGTTGAGATGAGTTAGTTGAGGGGAGTGGAGTGGAGTGGATTTGAGTTGAGTGGATGGAGTGTAGTGTAGTGTAGTTGAGTGGAGTGGAGTGTAGTTGAGTGTAGTGGAGTGGAGTGTAGTGGAGTGGTGTGGAGTGGAGTGGACTGGAGTGGACTGGAGTGGAGTCTAGTGGACTGGAATGGAGTAGACTGGAGTGGAGTGGAGTGGAGTGGAGTTGAATTGTGTTGAGTGGAGTGGAGTGGAATGGTGTGGAGTTGAGTGGAGTGGAGTGAAGTGGAGTGTAGTGAAGTGGACTGGAATGGAGTCTAGTGGACTGGAGTGTAGTTGACTGGAGTAGAGTGGAGTTGAGTTGAATTGTGTTGAGTGGAGTGTAGTGGAGTGAAGTGGCGTGGAGTGGTGTGGAGTGCAGTGGAGTAGAGTGGAGTGTAGTGTAGTTGTGTGGAGTGGACTGGAGTGTAGTTGAGTTGAGTTGCGTTGAGTGGAGTGGAGTAGAGTAGAGTAGAGTAGAGTGGAGTTGAGTGGACTGGAGTGTAGTGGAACTGAGTGGAGTGGTGTGGAGTGTAGTGGTGTGGAGTGGAGTGGAGTTGAGTTGAGTTGAGTGGATTGTAGTGTAGTGGACTGGAGTTGAGTTGAGTTGAGTGGAGTGGAGTGCAGTAGAGTGGAGTTGAGATTAATTGAGTTGAGTGGAGTGGAGTGGAGTGGAGTGGAATGTAGTGTAGTGGACTGGAGTGGAGTTGAGTTGAGTTGAGTTGAGTGTAGTGTAGAGAAGTGTAGTGTAGTAGAGTTGAGTGGAGTCTTGTGGAGTGGAGTGAGTTGAGTTGAGTTGTGTTGAGTGGAGAGGAGTGGAGTTGAGTTGAGTGTAGTGGAGTTAAGTTGATTGTAGTGGAGTGGAGTGGAGTGGAATGTAGTGTAGTAGACTGGAGTGTAGTGGAGTGGAGTGGAGTGGAGTGGAATAGAGTTGAGTGGAGTCTAGTGGAGTGGAGTGGAGTGGGGTTGAGTTGAGTTGAGTTGAGTGGAGTGGAATGTAGTGTAGTGGACTGGAGTGTAGTGGACTGGAGTGGAGTGGAGTTGATGTAAGTTGAGATGAGTTGAGTTGAGTTGAGTTAGTTGAGGGGAGTGGAGTGGAGTTGAGTTGAGTGGAGTGGAGTGTAGTGTAGTGGAGTGGAGTGTACTGGAGTGTACTGGAGTGGAGTCTAGTGGACTGGAATGGAATGGACTGGAGTGGAGTGGAGTGGAGTGGAGTTGAGTGAGTTGAGAGGAGTGAAGTGAAGTGGAGTGTAGTGAAGTGGACTGGAATGGACTCTAATGGACTGGAGTGTAGTTGACTGGAGTAGAGTGGAGTTGAGTTGAATTGTGTTGAGTGGAGTGTAGTGGCGTGGAGTGGTGTGGAGTGCAGTGGAGTTGAGTGTAGTGTAGTGTAGTGTAGTAGTGTGGAGTGGACTGGAGTGTAGTTGAGTTAAGTTGCATTCCATTGAGTTGAGAGTAGTGTAGTGGAGTGGAGTGGAGTGGAGTGGAGTGGAGTAGAGTAGAAAAGAGTAGAGTAGAGTAGAGTAGAATGGAGTAGAGTGGAGTTGAGTGGACTGGAGTGTAGTGGAGTTGAGTGGAGTGGTGTGGAGTGTAGTGGTGTGGAGTGGAGTGGAGTTGAGTTGAGTTGAGTGGATTGTAGTGTAGTGGACTGGAGTTGAGTTGAGTTGAGTTAAGTGGAGTGGAGTGCAGTAGAGTGGAGTTGAGATGAATTGAGTTGAGTGGAGTGGAGTGGAGTGGAGTGGAATGTAGTATAGTGGACTGGAGTGGAGTGGAGTGGAGTGGAGTTGAGTTGAGTTGAGTGTAGTGTAGTGTAGTAGAGTTGAGTAGAGTCTCGTGGAGTGGAGTTGAGTTGAGCTGTGTTGAGTGGAGTTTAGTTGAGTGGAGTGGAGTGGAGTGGAGTGGAGTGGAATGTAGTGTAGTGGACTGGAGTGTAGTGGAGTGGAGTGGAGTGGATTTGAGTTGAGTTGAGTTCAGTGGAGTGGAGTGGAGTTGAGTGGAGTGGAGCGCAGTTGAGTTGAGTGGAGTGGACTGGAGTGGAGTCTAGTGGACTGGAGTGGAGTTGAGTTGAATTGAGTTGAGTTGACTTGTGTGGATTAGAGTGGAGTGGAGTGGAGTGGTGTAGTGTACTGTAGTTGAGTTGTGTGGACTGGAGTGGACTGGAGTGGAGTTTAGTGGACTGGAATGTAGTGGAGTGGAGTGAAGTGGAGTGGAGTGGAGTGAAGTGGAGTGGAGTTGAGTTGAGTTGAGTTGAGTGGAGTGGAGTGGTGGAGTGGAGTGTAGTGGTGTAGAGTGGAGTGGAGTTGAGTTGAGTGGATTGTAGTGTAGTATACTGGAGTTGAGTTGAGTTGAGTGGAGTCGAGTGCAGTTGAGTGGAGTTCAGATGAATTGAGTTGAGTGGAGTGGAGTGTAATGTAGTGCAGTGGACTGGAGTTTAGTGGAGTGGAGTGGAGTTGAGCTGAGTTGTGTTGAGTGGAGAGGAGTGGAGTTGAGTTGAGTGTAGTGGAGTGGAATGTAATGTAGTCGACTGGAGTGTAGTGGAGTGGAGTGGAGTGGAGTGGAGTTGATATGAGTTGAGTGGAGTGGAGGGGAGGGGAGTGGAGTGGAGTAGATTTGAGTTGAGTTGAGTGGAGTGGAGTGGAGAGGAGTTGAGTGGAGTGGAGTGGAATGTAGTGCAGTGGACTGGAGTGTAGTGGACTGGACTGGAGTGGAGTGGAGTGGAGTTGAGTTGAGTTGAGTTGAGGTGAATTGAGTTGAGTGTAGTGTAGTGTAGTAGAGTTGAGTGGAGTCTCGTGGAGTGGAGTGGAGTTGAGTTGAGTTGTGTTGAGTGGAGAGGAGTGGAGTTGAGTTGAGTGTAGTGGAGTGGAGTGGAATGTAGTGTAGTGGACTGGAGTGTAGTGGACTGGAGTGGAGTTGATATGAGTTGAGTGGAGTGGAGGGGAGTGGAGTGGAGTGGAGTTGATATGAGTTGAGTGGAGTGGAGGGGAGTGGAGTGGAGTGGAGTTGAGTTGAGTTGAGTTGAGTGGAGTGGAGTGGAGTTGAGTTGAGTTGAGTTGAGTGGAGTGGAGTTGAGTTGAGTTGGGTTGAGTTGAGTGGAGTGGAGTGGAGAGGAGTTGAGTGTAGTTGGGTTGAGTCGAGTGGAGTCGAGTGGAATGGAGTGTAGTGTAGTTTAGTTGAGTTGAGTTGAGTGGAGTGGAGTGGACTGGAGTCTAGTGGATTGGAGTGGAGTGGACTGGAGTGGAGTGGAGTGGAGTTGAGTTGAGTTGTGTGGATTAGAGTGGAGTGGAGTGGAGTGGTGTGGTCTAGTGTACTGTAGTTGAGTTGAGTGGACTGGAGTGGAGTCCAGTGGAGTGGAGTTGATATGAGTTGAGTTGAGTTGAGTGGAGTGGAGGGGAGTGGAGTGGTGTGTAGTGTACTGTAGTTGAGTTGAGTGGACTGGAGTGGAGTCTAGTGGACTGGAGTGTAGTGGAGTGGAATGGAATGTAGTGTAGTGGACTGGAGTGTAGTGGAGTGGAATGGAATGTAGTGTAGTGGACTGGAGTGTAGTGGAGTGGAGTGGAGTGGAGTTGATATGAGTTGAGTTGAGTTGAGTTGTGTGGATTAGAGTGGAGTGGTGTGGTGTGTAGTGTACTGTAGTTGAGTTGAGTGGACTGGAGTGGACTGGAGTGGAGTCTAGTGGACTGGAGTGTAGTGGACTGGAGTTGAGTTGAGTTGAGTTGAGTTGTGTGGATTAGAGTGGAGTGGAGTGGAGTGGAGTGGTGTGGTGTAGTGTACTGTAGTTGAGTTGAGTGGACTGGAGTGGAGTCTAGTGGACTGGAGTATAGTGGAGTGGAGTGGAATGTAGTGTAGTGGACTGGAGTGTAGTGGAGTGGAGTTGATATGAGTTGAGTTGAGTTGAGTTGTGTGGATTAGAGTGGAGTGGTGTGGTGTGTAGTGTACTGTAGTTGAGTTGAGTGGACTGGAGTGGACTGGAGTGGAGTCTAGTGGACTGGAGTGTAGTGGACTGGAGTTGAGTTGAGTTGAGTTGAGTTGTGTGGATTAGAGTGGAGTGGAGTGGAGTGGAGTGGTGTGGTGTAGTGTACTGTAGTTGAGTTGAGTGGACTGGAGTGGACTGGAGTGGAGTCTAGTGGACTGGAGTGTAGTGGACTGGAGTTGAGTTGAGTTGAGTTGAGTTGTGTGGATTAGAGTGGAGTGGAGTGGTGTGGTGTAGTGTACTGTAGTTGAGTTGAGTGGACTGGAGTGGAATCTAGTGGACTGGAGTGTAGTGGAGTGGAGTGGAGTGGAGTGGAGCTGAGTTGAGTTGAGTTGAGTTTAGTGGAGTGGAGTTGAGTGGAGTGGAGTTTAGTGCACTGGAGTGGTGTGGACTGGACTGGAGTGGAGTAGAGTTGAGTTGAGTTGAGTTGAATTCAGTGTATTGTAGTGTAGTTGAGTGGAGTGGAGTGGAGTGTATTGGACTGGAGTGGAGTGTATTTGAGTTGAGTGGAGTGGAGTGGAGTGTAGTGTAGTGTAGTGGAGTGGACTGGAGTGGAGTCTAGTGGACTGGAGGGTAGTGGACTAGTGGAGTTGAGTTGAGTTGAGTTGAGTTGAGTTGAGGGGAGTGGAGTGGTGTGGAGTGGAGTGGAGTGTAGTGTAGTGGAGCTGAGTTGAGTTGAGAAGAGGAGATTAGAGTCGAGTAGCGTGGTGTAGAGGGGAGTGGAGTGGAGTGGAATGTAGTGGACTAGAGTGGAGTGGAGTGGAGGGGAGTTGGGGTGAGTTGAGTTGATTTGAGGTGAGTTGAGTTGAGTTGAGTTGAGTAGAGTAGACTGGAGTTGAGTGGAGTGGAGTGGAGGGGAGTTGGGATGAGTTGAGTTGAGGTGAGTTGAGTTGAGTGTAACGGAGTGTAGTGGAGTGTAGTGGAGTTGAGTGGAGTTGAGTGGAGTGGAGGTGAGTGGAGTTGAGTGTAGTGGAGTGCAGTGGACTGGCATGGAGTGGAGTGGAGTTGAGTTGAGTGGTGTGGAGTGGAGTGGAGTGTAATGTAGTGGAGTTGAATGGAGTGGAGTGTAGTGGTCTGGAGTGGTGTGGACTGGAGTGGAGGGGAGTGGAGTGGAGTTGAGTTGAGTTGAGTTGAGTGGAGTGGAGTGGACTGGAGTTGAGTTGAGTGTAGTGGAGTGGAGTGGAGTGGAGTGAAGTTGGGTTGAGTTGAGTTGAGGTGCGTTGAGTTGAGCTGAGTGTAACGGAGTGTTGTGGAGTTGAGTGGAGTTGAGTGGAGTGGAGTTGAGTGGAGTTGAGTGTAATGGAGTGGAGTGGACTGGCGTGGAGTTAAGTTGAGTTGAGTGATGTGGAGTGGAGTGGAGTGTAATGTAGTGGAGTTGAGTGGAGTGGAGTGTAGTGGACTGGAGTGGGGTGGACTGGAGTGGAGGGGAGAGGAGTGGAGTTGAGTGGAGTGGAGTGGACTGGAGTTGAGTTGAGTTGAGTGGAGTGGAGTGGAGTGGAGTTGAGTGTAGTGGAGTGGGGTTGAGTTGAGTTGAGTTGAGTTGAGTGGAGTGGAGTGGAGTGGAGTGGAGTGGCATGGTGTGGAGTGGAGTGGAGTGGAGTGGAGTTGAGTTGAGTTGCATTGAGTGGAGTGGAGTGTAGTTGAGTTGAGTGGAGTGGAGTGGAGTGTAGTGGAGTTGAGTGTAGTGTAGTGGACTGGAGTGGTGTGGACTGGAGTGGAGTGGAGTTGAGTTGAGTTTAGTTGAATTGAGTGTATTGTAGTGTAGTTGAGTGGAGTCGTGTGGAGTGGAATGTAGTGTAGTGGACTGGAGTGTAGTGGACTGGAGTGAACTGGAGTTGAGTGGAGTTGAGTTGAGTGGAGTGGAGTGGAGTTGAGTATAGTTGAGTGGAGTGGAATGGAGTTGAGATGAGTGGAGTGGACTGGAGTGGAGTGTAGTTGAGTTGAGTGTAGTGTAGTGTAGTGGAGTGGATTGGAGTGGAGTCTAGTGGACTGGAGTGTAGTGGACTAGAGTGGAGTGGAGTTGAGTTGAGTGGAGTGGAGTTGAGTTGAGATGAGTTGAGGGGAGTGGAGTGGTGTGGAGTGGATTGGAGCTGAGTGGAGCTGAGTGGAGTGGAGTGGAGTGTAGTGTAGTGTAGTGGAGCTGAGTTGAGTTGAGTTGAGTACAGTGGTGTGGAGGGGAGTGGAGTGGAATGGAATGTAGTGGACTAGAGTGGAGTGGAGTGGAGTGGAGGGGAGTTGAGTTGATTTGAGGTGAGGTGAGTTGAGTTGAGTTGAGTTGAGTAGAGTAGACTGGAGTTAAGTGGAGTGGAGTGTAGTGTACCGGACTGGAGTGGAGTGGAGTGGAGTGGAGTTGAGTTGAGTTGAGTTGAGTTGAGTTGAGTTGAGGTGAGTTGAGTTGAGTTGAGTTGAGTTGAGTTGAGTTGAGTGTAACGGAGTGTAGTTGAGTTGAGTGGAGTTGAGTGTAGTGGAGTGGAGTGGACTGGCATGGAGTGGAGTTGAGTTGAGTTGAGTGGTGTGGAGTGGAGTGGAGTGTAATGTAGTGGAGTTGAGTGGAGTGGAGTGTAGTGGTCTGGAGTGGTATGGACTGGAGTGGAGGGGAGTGGAGTGGAGTTGAGTTGAGTTGAGTGTAGTGGAGTGGAGAGTTGAGTTGAGTTGAGTTAACTTTTGCCCGAAACGTCGATTTCGCTGCTCGTTGGATGCTGCCTGAACTGCTGTGCTCTTCCAGCACCACTAATCCAGTATTGAGTTGAGTTAAGTTGAGTGGAGTGGAGTGGAGTGGAGTGGAGGGGAGTTGGGTTGAGTTGAGTTGAGGTGAGTTGAGTTGAGTTGAGTGTCACGGAGTGTAGTGGAGTTGAGTTGAGTGGAGTGGACTGGAGTTGAGTGGAGTGGAGTGGACTGGAGTTGAGTTGAGTTGAGTGGAGTGGAGTGGAGTGGAGTGGAGTGGAGTGGAGTGGAGTTGAGTGTAGTGGAGTGGAGTTGAGTTGAGTTGAGTGGTGTGGAGTGGTGTGGAGTGGAGTGGAGTGGTGTGGAGTGGTGTGGCATGGAGTGGAGTGGAGTGGAGTGGAGTGGAGTTGAGTTGAGTTGAGTTGCATTGAGTGGAGTGGAGTTGAGTGGAGTGAAGTGGAGTGGAGTAGAGTTGAGTGGAGTGGAGTGGAATGGAGTTAAGTGGAGTGGAGTTGAGTTGATTGTAGTGGAGTGGAGTGGAATGTAGTGGAGTGGACTGGAATGTAGTGGAGTGGAGTGGAGTGGAGTTGATGTGAGTTGAGATGAGTTGAGTTGAGTTAGTTGTGGGGAGTGGAGTGGAGTGGAGTGGATTTGAGTTGAGTGGAGTGGAGTGTAGTGTAGTTGAGTGGAGTGGAGTGTAGTGGAGTGGAGTGTACTGGAGTGGACTGGAGTGGAGTCTAGTGGACTGGAATAGAATGGACTGGAGTGGAGTGGAGTGGAGTTGAGTTGTGTTGAGTGGAGTGGAGTGGAGTGGTGTGGAGTTGAGTGAGTTGAGTGGAGTGGAGTGAAGTGGAGTGTAGTGAAGTGGAGTGTAGTGAAGTGGACTGGAATGGAGTCTAGTGCACTGGAGTGTAGTCGACTGGAGTAGAGTGGAGTTGAGTTGAATTGTGTTGAGTGGAGTGGTGTAGTGCAGTGGAGTAGAGTGTAGTGTAGTGGTGTGGAGTGGACTGGAGTGTAGTTGAGTTGAGTTGCATTGCGTTGAGTTGAGAGTAGTGTAATGGAGTAGAGTAGAGTAGAGTAGAGTGGAGTTGAGTGGACTGGAGTGTAGTGGAGTTGAGTGGAGTGGTGTGGAGTGTAGTGGTGTGGAGTGGAGTGGAGTTGAGTTGAGTTGAGTGGATTGTAGTGTAGTGAACTGGAGTTGAGTTGAGTGGAGTAGAGTGCAGTAGAGTGGAGTTGAGATGAATTGAGTTGAGTGGAGTGGAGTGGAATGTAGTGTAGTGGACTGGATTGTAGTGGGGTGGAGTTGAGTTGAGTTGAGTTGAGTTGAGTTGAGTTGAGTTGAGTTGAGTGTAGTGTAGTGTAGTAGAGTTGAGTGGAGTCTCGTGGTATTGAGTGGAGTTGAGTTGAGTTGTGTTGAGTGGGGAGGAGTGGAGTTGAGTTGAGTGGAGTAGAGTGGAGTGGAGTGGAATGTAGTGTAGTGGACTGGAGTGTAGTGAAGTGGAGTGGAGTGGATATGAGTTGAGTTGAGTTGAGTGGAGTGGAGGGGAGTGGAGTGGTGTGGAGTGGAGTGGAGTTGAGTTGAGTTGAGTGGAGTGGTGTGGAGTGGAGTGGAGTTGAGTTGAGTTGAGTGGATTCTAGTGTAGTATACTGGAGTTGAGTTGAGTTGAGTGGAGTGGAGTGCAGTAGAGTGGAGTTGAGATGAATTGAGTTGAGTGGAGTGGAGTGGAATGTAGTGTAGTGGACTGGAGTGTAGTGGAGTGGAGTGGAGTGGAGTTGATATGAGTGGAGTGGAGTGGAGTGGAGTGGAGTGGAGTGGAGTGGAGTGGAGTAGATTTGAGTTGAGGTAAAAACAATGACTGCAGCTGCTGAAAACCAAATACTGGATTAGTGGTGCTGGAAGAGCACAGCAGTTCAGGCAGCATCCAACAAGCAGCGAAATCGACGTTTCGGGCAAAAGCCCTTCATCTTTTTTTTATTTCAAAAATATACTTTATTCATAAAATAATTTGATGGTCTGTACATTTGATCATGCCATACATATGTCAACATTTACATACACAGATCAGAATTTATCATTGCTATATACAGGTCTGTGCATTTCTCAATCTTATGCACATATATTTGGCTGAGGCATCAGCAGAGCCCAAAAAAACGTCCGCATGGGCCCCCTGTTCTTCTTTAGGCAGGCCGATCTTACACGGTGGTCTTTCCCCAACGCGCCCTCAACACGTAGTCTTGGACCTTGGAATGTGCCAGTCTGCAACACTCAGTCGGGGTCAACTCCTTCAGCTGGAAGATCAACAGGTTTCGGACCGCCCAGAGAGCGTCCTTCACCGAGTTGGTGATCCTCCAGGCACAGTTAATGTTCGTCTCGGTGTGAGTCCCGGGGAACAGGCTGTAGAGCATGGAGTCCCGCGTCACGGCGCTGCTCGGGACGAACCTCGACAAGTACCACTGCATTCCTCTCCAGACTTCCTCTGCATAGGCACATTCCAGAAGGAGGTGTGTGACAGTCTCGTCCCCACCGCAGCTACTTCGAGGGCAGCGTGTGGTGCGGCAGAGAGTCCGGGCATGTATAAAGGATCTCACAGGCAGAGCCCTTCTCACCACCAGCCAAGCCACATCTTCGGACAAAAGCTCTTCATCAGGAATAAAGGCAGTGAGCCTGAAGCGTGGAGAGATAAGCTAGAGGAGGGTGGGGGTGGGGAGAGAGTAGCATAGAGTACAATGGGTGAGTGGGGGAGGAGATGAAGGTGATAGGTCAAGGAGGAGAGGGTGGAGTGGATAGGTGGAAAAGAAGATAGGCAGGTTGGACAAGTCCGGACAAGTCAAGGAGAGAGTGCTGAGCTGGAAGTTTGAAACTAGGATGAGGTGGGGGAAGTGGAAATGAGGAAGCTGTTGAAGTCCACATTGATGCCCTGGGGCTGAAGTGTTCCGAGGCGGAAGATGAGGCGTTCTTCCTCCAGGCGTCTGGTGGTGAGGGAGCAGCGGTGAAGGAGGCCCAGGACCTCCATGTCCTCGGCAGAGTGGGAGGGGGAGTTGAAATGTTGGGCCACTGGGCGGTTTGGTTGATTGGTGCGGGTGTCTCGGAGATGTTCCCTAAAGCGCTCTGCAAGGAGGCGCCCAGTCTCCCCAATGTCGAGGAGACCACATCGGGAGCAACAGATACAATAAATGATATTCGTGGATGTGCAGGTAAAACTTTGATGGATGTGGAAGGCTCCTTTTGGGCCTTGGATAGAGGTGAGGGAGGAGGTGTGGGCACAGGTTTTACAGTTCCTGCGGTGGCAGGGGAAAGTGCCAGAATGGGAGGGTGGGTCGTAGGGGGGTGTGGACCTGACCAGGTAGTCACGGAGGGAACGGTCTTTGCGGAAGGCGGAAAGGGGTGGGGAGGGAAATATATCCCTGGTGGTGGGGTCTTTTTGGAGGTGGCGGAAATCTCGGCGGATGATTTGGTTTATGCGAAGGTTGGTAGGGTGGAAGGTGAGCACCAGGGGCGTTCTGTCCTTGTTACGGTTGGAGGGGTGGGGTCTGAGGGCGGAGGTGCGGGATGTAGACGAGATGCGTTGGAGGGCATCTTTAACCACATGGGAAGGCAAATTGTGGTCTCTAAAGAAGGAGGCCATCTGGTGTGTCCTATGGTGGAACTGGTCCTCCTGGGAACAGATACGGCGGAGGCGGAGAAATTGGGAATACGGGATGGCATTTTTGCAAGAGATAGGGTGGGAAGAGGTGTAATCCAGGTAGCTATGGGAGTCGGTGGGTTTGTAAAAAATGTCAGTGTCAAGTCGGTCATCACTAATGGAGATGGAAAGGTCCAGGAAGGGGAGCGAGGTGTCAGAGATGGTCCAGGCAAATTTAAGGTGAGGGTGGAATGTGTTTGTGAAGTTGATGAATTGCTCAACCTCCTCACGGGAGCACGAGGTGGCGCCAATGCAGTCATCAATGTAGCGGAGGAAGAGGTGGGGAGTGGTGCCGGTGTAATTACGGATGATCAACTATTCTACATAGCCAACAAAGAGACAGGCATAGCTGGGGCCCATACGTGTGCCCATGGCTACGCCTTTGGTCTGGAGGAAGTGGGAGGATTCAAAGGAGAAATTGTTAAGGGTGAGGACCAGTTCGGCCAAACGAATGAGAGTGTCAGTGGAAGGGTACTGTTGGGGATGTCTGGAGAGGAAAAAACGGAGGGCTTGGAGGCCCTAGTCATGGCGAATGGAGGTGTAGAGGGATAGGATATCCATGGTGAAGATGAGGTGTTGGGGGCCAGGGAAACGGAAGTCTTGGAGGAGGTGGAGGGCGTGGCTGGTGTCTCGAATGTATGTGGGGAGTTCCTGGACTAGGGGGGATAGGACAGTGTCAAGGTAGGTAGAGATGAGTTCAGTGGGGCAGGAGCATGCTGAGACAATGGGTCGGCCAGGGTGGTCAGGCTTGTGGATCGTGGGAAGGAGGTAGAACCGGGCAGTGCGGGGTTCCCGGACTATGAGGTTGGAAGCTGTGGGTGGGAGATCTCCTGAGGTGATGAGGTTCTGTATGGTCTGGGAGATGATGGTTTGGTGATGGGGGGGTGGGGTCATGGTCGAGGGGGCGGTCGGAAGAGGTGTCCTCAAGTTGGCATTTGGCTTCAGCGGTGTAGAGGTCAGTGCGCCAGACTACCACTGCGCCCCCTTTATCCGCTGGCTTGATGGTGAGGTTGGGATTAGAGCAGAGGGATTGGAGGGCTGCACGTTGTGAGAGTGAGAGATTGGAGTGGGGGAGGGGGGTCGACAGGTTGAGGTCGTTAATGTCCCGGCGGCAGTTGGAAATGAAGAGGTCGAGGGCGGTTAATAGGCCAGCGCGGGGTGTCCAGGTGGATGCAGTGTGTTGGAGGTGGGCGAAGGGGTCCTCGGAAGGTGGGCGGGAGTCCTGATTGTGAAAGTAAGCTCGGAGGCGGAGGCAGCGGAAGAATTGTTCGATGTCACATCGTGTATTAAATTCATTGATACGTGGACGGAGGGGGATGAAGGTGAGTCCTTTGCTGAGGACTGATCGTTCGTCCTCAGTGAGTGGGAGGTCTGGGGGGGATGGTGAAAACTCGGCAGGGCCGGGAGCTGGGATCTGGTGTGGGTGTGGAGCTGGGAGTGGGGTCGGAGCCAGTACCTGGAGTGGGTGTGATGGTGGGGGGAATGGGGGTGGAGGCATGAGCTGGGGTAATGTTGCCCTCGGGGTTCTGGGGTGTGGGGATAGTGACAGTGGGGTCTGTGGGGGGCGTGTCAGCAGAATGCAGGTGAGTGGCGCTGGTGGGGCCGGAAGTGGTGGTGATCATGGCAGTAGGGGTGGCGGGAGTCACTGAGCGTGTGGCATCAGCGATGATGTGAGGGCCGGAAGTGGCTGTGGGAGTGGCCATGTGGGAATGGAATGGACTGGAGTGGAGTGGAGTGGAGTGGAGTTGAGTTGAGTTGTGTTGAGTGGAGTTGAGTGGAGTGGAGTGGAGTGAAGTGGAGTGGAGTTGAGTTGAGTTGTGTTGAGTGGAGTTGAGTGGAGTGTAGTGAATTGGACTAGAATGGAGTCTAGTGGACTGTAGTGTAGTCGACTGGAGTAGAGTGGAGTTGAGTTGAATTGTGTTGAGTGGAGTGTAGTGTAGTGGAGTTGAGTTGAGTGGAGTGGAGTGGTGTGGAGTGCCGTGGAGTAGAGTGTAGTGTAGTGGTGTGGAGTGGACTGGAGTGTAGTTGAGTTAAGTTGCATTGCGTTGAGTTGAGAGTAGTGTAGTGTAGTGTAGTGTAGTTGAGTGAAGTGGAGTAGAGTAGCGTGGAGTTGAGTGGACTGGAGTGTAGTGGAGGTGAGTGGAGTGGTGTGGAGCGTAGTGGTGTGGAGTGGAGTGAGTTGAGTTGAGTTGAGTGGATTGTAGTGTAGTGGACTGGAGTTGAGTTGAGTTGAGTTGAGTGGAGTGGAGTGCAGTAGAGTGGAGTTGAGATGAATTGAGTTGAGTGGAGTGGAGTGGAATGTAGTGTAATGGACTTGAGTGTAGTGGACTGGGGTTGAGTTGAGTTGAGTTGAGTGGCGTGTAGTGGAGTGTTTTGGAGTGTAGTGGAGTTGGGTGGAGTGGAGTTGAGTGTAGTGGAGTAGAGTGGACTGGTGTAGAGTTGAGTTGAGTGGTGTGGAGTGGAGTGGAGAGTAATGTAGTGGAGTTGAGTGGAGTGTGCTGGTCTGGAGTGGTGTGGACTGGAGGGGAGGGGAGTGGAGGGGAGTGGAGTGGAGTTGAGTTGAGTTGATTTGAGTGTAGTGAAGTGTAGTGGAGTTGAGTTGAGTGGAGTGTCGTGGAGTTGAGTTGAGTGGAGTGGAGTGGAGTGGTGTGTAGTGGAGTGGAGGGGAGTTGGGTTGAGTTGAGTTGAGGTGAGTTGAGTGTAGTGGAGTGTAGTGGACTTGAGTGGAGTTGAGTGTAGTGGAGTGGAGTGGACTGGCGTGGAGTTAAGTTGAGTTGAGTGGTGTGGAGTGGAGTGGAGTGTAATGTAGTGGAGTGGATGGGAGTGGAGTGGAGGGGAGTGGAGTGGAGTGGAGTGGAGTGGTGTGGAGTTGAGTGGAGTGGAGTAGAGTGTAGTGTAGTGTAGTGTAGTGGAGTGGAGGTGATGGTAGTGGAGTTGAGCTGAGTTGAGTTGAGTAGAGTGGTGTGGAATGTAGTGGACTAGAGTGGAGTGGAGGGGAGTTGGGGTGAGTTGAGTTGATTTGAGGTGAGGTGAGTTGAGTTGAGTAGAGTGTAGTTTACCGGACTGGAATGGAGTGGAGTGGAGGGGAGTTGGGTTGAGTTGAGTTGAGGTGAGTGGAGTGGAGTGGAGTTGAGTTGAGTTGCGTGGCGTGGAATGGAGTTGAGTGGAGTTAAGTGGAGTGGCATGGAGTTAAGTTGAGTTGAGTTGAGTGGAGTGGAGTAGAGATGAGTTGCGTGGCGTGGAGTTTTTTTTTAGATTACTTACAGTGTGGAAACAGGCCCTTCGGCCCAACAAGTCCACACAGCCCCACCGAAGCGCAACCCACCCATACCCCTACATCTACCCCTTACCTAACACTACGGGCAATTTAGCATGGCCAATTCACCTGACCTGCACATCTTTGGACTGTGGGAGGAAACCGGAGCACCCGGAGGAAACCCACGCAGACACGGGGAGAATGTGCAAACTCCACACAGTCAGTCGCCTGAGGCGGGAATTGAACCCTGGTCTCTGGTGCTGTGAGGCAGCAGTGCTAACCACTGTGCCACCCACGAAGCTGAGTGGTGTGGAGTGGAGTTGCATTGAGTGTAGTATAGTGTAGTGGAGTGGAGTGTAGTGGAGTGGAGTGGAGTTGTGATGAGTGTAGTGTAGTGGAGTGGACTTTAGTGGAGTGGAGTGGAGTGGAGTTGTGTTGAGTGTAGTGTAGTGGAGTGGAGTGGAGTTGAGTTGCGTGGTGTGGAGTGGACTGGAGTGGAAATGAATTGAGTTGAGTTGAGTTGAGTGGTGTGGAGTTGAGTTGAGTGGAGTTGAGTGGAGTTGAGTGGAGTTGAGTTGAGTTGAGTGGAGTGGAGTAGAGTGGAGTGGAGGTGTGTTTAATTGAGTGGAGTGGAGTGGAGTGGAGTTGAGTTGAGTGGCGTGGAGTTGAGTTGAGTGGAGTTGAGTTTAATTGAGTTGAGTTGAGTTGAGTTGAGTTGAGTGGTGTGGAGTGGAGTGCAGTTAAGTTGAGTTGAGTTTACTGTAGTGTAGTGGAGTGGAGTGGAATGGAGTTGAGTTGAGTTGAGTTGAGTTGAGTGGAGGTGAGTGGAGTGGATTGGAGTGGATTGGAGTGGAGTGGAGTTGAGTTGAGTGGAGTGGAGTTGAGTTGAGTTGAGTTCAATGGAGTTGAGTTCAATGAAGTTGAGTTGAGTTGACTGGAGTTGAGTTGAGTGGTGTTGAGTTGAGTTGAGTGGAATTGAGTTGAGTTGAGTTGAGTGGAGTGGTGTGGAGTGGAGTGGAGTGGAGTTGAGTGGAATTGAGTTGAGTAGAGTGGAGTGGAGTAGAGTGGAGTGGAGTGGAGTGGAATGGAGTTGAGTTGAGTTGAGTGGAGTTGAGTTGAGTTGAGTTGAATGAAGTGGAGTGGAGTGGAGTTGAGTTGAGTTGAGTCGAGGTGAGTGTAGTGGTGTGGAGTTGAGTTTAGCTGAGTGGAGTGGAGTGGAGTGGAGTTGAGTTGAGTTGAGTGGAGTGCAGTTCAGTTGAGTTGAGTTTACTGTAGTGTAGTGGAGTGGAGTTGAGTGGAGTTAAGTTGAGTTGAGTTTACTGTAGTGTAGTGGAGTGGAGTTGAGTGGAGTTAAGTTGAGTTGAGTGGAGTGGAGTGCAGTTGAGTTGAGTGGTGTGGAGTTAAGTGTAGTGGAGTGCAGTTGAGTTGAGTTGAGTTGACTTGAGTGGTGCGGAGTGGAGTGTAGTGTACTTGAGTGTAGTGGAGTGGAATGGAGTGGAGGTGAGTTGAGTGGAGTGGAGTTGAGTTGAGCTGAGTTCAATGGAGTGGAGGTGAGTTGAGTGGAGTGGAGTTGAGTTGAGCTGAGTTCAATGGAGTGGAGTGGAGTGGAGTGGAGGTGAGTGGAGTGGAGTGGAGTTGAGTTGAGCTGAGTTCAATGGAGTGGAGGTGAGTGGAGTGGAAGTGAGTGGAGTGGAGGTGAGTGGAGTTGAGTTGAATGGAGTTGAGTTGAGTTGAGTTGAGTGGAGTTGAGTTGAGTGGAGTGGAGTTGAGTGGAGTTGATTTGAGTGTAGTGCCGTTGAGTTGAGTGGAGTTGAGTTGAGTGGAGTGGAGTGGAGTGGAGGTGAGTTGAGTGGAGTGGAGTGGTGTTGAGTTGAGTTGAGTGGAGTGGAGTGTAGTGCCGTTGAGTTGAGTGGAGTGGTGTTGAGTGGTGTTGAGTGGAGGTGAGTGGAGTGGAGGTGAGTGGAGGTGAATGGAGTGGAGTGGAGTTGAGTGGAGTGGAGTGGAGTGGAGTGGAGTGGACTGGAGTGGAGTGGAGTGGAGCTGATTTGAGTGGAGTGGAGTGGAGTTGATTTGATTTGAGTGGAGTGGAGTTGATTTGATTTGAGTGGAGTTGATTTGAGTGGAGTGGTGTGGAGTGGAGTGGAGTGGAGCTGATTTGAGTGGAGTGGAGTGGAGTTGATTTGATTTGAGTGGAGTGGAGTTGATTTGATTTGAGTGGAGTTGATTTGAGTGGAGTGGTGTGGAGTGGAGTGGAGTGGAGCTGATTTGAGTGGAGTGGAGTGGAGTTGAGTTGAGTTGAGTTGAGTTGAGTCGAGTGGAGCGGAGTGGAGTTGATTTGATTTGAGTGGAGTTGATTTGAGTGGAGTGGAGTTGATTTGAGTGGAGTGGAGTGGAGTTGAGTTGAGTTGAGTTGAGTTGAGTGGAGCGGAGTGGAGTTGATTTGATTTGAGTGGAGTTGATTTGAGTGGAGTGGAGTGGAGTGGAGTGGAGTGGAGTTGAGTTGAGTTGAGTTGAGTTGAGTTGAGTGGAGTGCAGTTGAGTTAAGTGGAGTGCAGTTGAGTTGAGTTTAGCGTAGTGGAGTGTAGTTGAGAGGAGTGGAGAGGTGTGGAGTGGAGTTAAGTGGAGTTAAGTGGAAATTAGTGGCGTGAATTGGAGTTGAGTGGAGTGGAGTGGAGTGGTGGTGAGTGGACTGGCATGGAGTTAAGTTGAGTTGAGTGGTGTGGAGTGGAGTGGAGTGTAATGTAGTGGAGTTCAGTGGAGTTGTGTGTAGTGGACTGGAGTGGAGGGGAATGGAGTAGAGTTGAGTGGACTGGAGTGGACTGGAGTTGAGTTGAGTTGAGTTGAGTTGAGTGGAGTTGAGTTGAGTTCAGTGGTGTGGAGTGGAGTGGAGTGGAGTGGAGTGTCGTGGCGTGGCGAGTGGAGTTGAGTTGAGTTCAGTGGTGTGGAGTGTAGTTGAGTGGAGTGGAGTGGAGAGGAGTGGAGTGGAGTGGAGTGGAGTGAAGTTGAGTGAAGTTGAGTTAAGTTGAGTGAAGTTGAGTTTAGTGGAGAGGAGTGGAGTTAAGTTGAGTTTAGTTGAGTTTAGTGGACTGGAGTGGAGAGGTGTGGAGAGGAGTGGAGTGGAGTTAAATGGAATTAAGTGGAGTGGAGTTGAGTTAAGTGGAGTGGAGTTAAGTGGAGTGGAGTGGAGTTAAGTCGAGTCAAGTGGAGTGGAGTAGAGTTAAGTGGAGTTAAGTGGAGTGGAGTGGAGTGGAGTGGAGTGGAGTTAAGTTGAGTTGAGTGGTGTGGAGTGGAGTGGAGTGTAATGGAGTGGAGTGTAGTGGACTGGAGTGGAGGGGAATGGAGTAGAGTTGAGTGGACTGGAGTGGACTGGAGTGGAGTTGAGTGGTGTGGAGTGGAGTGGAGTGGAGTGGCGTGGCGTGGAGTGGAGTTGGGTGGAGTGGTGTGGAGTTGCGTGGCGTGGAGTGGAGTGGAGTTGAGTTGAGTTGAGTTGAGTTGTGTGGAGTTGAGTGGTGTGGAGTGGAGTTGCATTGAGTTGAGTGGAGTAGAGTGTAGTGTAGTGGAGTGTAGTGGAGTGGATTTTAGTGGAGTGGAGTGGAGTTGTGATGAGAGTAGTGTAGTGGAGTGGAGTGGAGTTGGGTTGAGTGGAGTGGACCGGAGTGGAGATGAATTGAGTTGAGTTGAGTGGAGTGGACTGGAGTGGAGATGAATTGAGTTGAGTTGAGTGGAGTGGAGTGGAGGTGAGTGGAGTTGAGTTGAGTGGAGTTGAGTTGAGTGGAGTGGAGTAGAGTGGAGTGGAGGTGAGTTTAATTGAGTGGAGTTAATTGGAGTGGAGTGGAGGTGAGTTGAGTGGAGTGGAGTAGAGTGGAGTGGAGTTGAGTGGAATTGAGTTGAGTTGAGTAGAGTGGAGTGGAGTGGAGTGGAATGGAGTTGAGTTGAGTTGAGTTGAGTGGAGATAAGTTGAGTTGAGTGGATTGGAGTGGGGTGGAGTTGAGTTGAGTTTAGTGAAGTGGAGTGGAGTAGAGTGGAGTGGAGTGGAGTGGAGTGGAGTGGAGTGGAGTGGAGTTGATTTGAGTGGAGTTGATTTGAGTGGAGTGGAGTTGATTTGAGTGGAGAGGAGAGGAGTGGAGAGGAGTGGAGTGGAGTGCAGTTGAGTTGAGTTGAGTGGAGTTGAGTGGAGTGCAGTTGAGTTGGGTTTAGCGTAGTGGAGTGGAGTGGAGTGGAGTGCACAGGAGAGGAGTGGAGAGGAGTGGAGTGGAGTGCAGTTGAGTTGAGTTGAGTTGAGTGGAGTTGAGTGGAGTGCAGTTGAGTTGGGTTTAGCGTAGTGGAGTGGAGTGGAGTGGAGTAGAGTGGAGTGGAGTGGAGTGGAGTTAAGTTGAGTTTAGTGGAGTGGAGTGGAGTGGAGTAGAGTGGAGTGGAGTGGAGTGGAGTGGAGTTGATTTGTGTGGAGTTGATTTGAGTGGAGTGGAGTTGATTTGAGTGGAGAGGAGAGGAGTGGAGTGGAGTTAAGTTGAGTTTAGTGGAGTGGAGTGGAGTGGCGTTAAGTTGAGTTAAGTTGAGTTTAGTGGAGTGGAGTGGAGACGAGTGGAGTGCAGTGGATTTGATTTGATTTGAGTGGATTTGATTTGAGTGGAGTGGAGTGGAGTGGAGTTGAGTGCAGTTGAGTTGAGAAGAGTGCAGTTGAGTTGAGTTGAGTGGAGTTGAGTGGAGTGCAGTTGAGTTGGGTTTAGCGTAGTGGAGTGGAGTGGAGTGGAGTGCAGAGGAGAGGAGTGGAGAGGAGTGGAGAGGAGTGCAGTGGAGTGCAGTTGAGTTGAGTTGAGTGGAGTTGAGTGGAGTGCAGTTGAGTTGGGTTTAGCGTAGTGGAGTGGAGTGAAGTGGAGTGGAGTGGAGTTAAGTTGAGTTTAGTGGAGTGGAGTAGAGTGGAGTGGAGTGGAGTTAAGTTGAGTCTAGTGGAGTAGAGTGGAGCGGAGTGGAGTTAAGTTGGGTTTAGTGGAGTGGAGTGGAGTGGAGTTGATTTGAGTGGAGTGGAGTTGATTTGAGTGGAGAGGAGAGGAGTGGAGAGGAGTGGAGTGGAGTTAAGTTGAGTTTAGTGGAGTGGAGTGGAGTGGAGTGGAGTGGCATTAAGTTGAGTTAAGTTGAGTTTAGTGGAGTGGAGTGGAGTGGAGAGGAGTGGAGTGGAGTGGAGTGGATTTGATTTGAGTGGATTTGATTTGAGTGGAGTGGAGTGGAGTTGAGTGCAGTTGAGTTGAGTTGAGTGGAGTGCAGTTGAGTTGGGTTTAGCGTAGTGGAGTGTGGTTGAGTGGAGTGGAGTGGAGTGGAGCTAAGTTGAGTTTAGTGGAGTGGAGTGGAGTGGAGTGGAGTGGAGTGGAGTTAAGTTGAGTTTAGTGGAGTTAAGTGGAGTTAAGTGGAGTGGAGTTGCGTGGAGTGGAGTGGAATGGAGTGGAGTGGAGAGGAGTGGAGAGGAGTAGAGTGGAGTGGAGTTAAGTTAAGTTTAGTGGAGTGGAGTGGAGTGGAGTGGAGTGGAGTGGAGTGGAGTTAAGTTGAGTTTAGTGGAGTGGAGTGGAGTGGAGTTAAGTTGAGTTAAGTTGAGTTTAGTGGCCAGGAGTGGAGAGGAGTGGAGTTAAGTTGAGTTTAGTGGAGTGGAGTTAAGTTGAGTTTAGTGGAGTGGAGTGGAGTGGAGAGGAGTGGAGTGGAGTTAAGTAGAGTTAAGTTGAGTTTAGTGGAGTGGAGTGGAGTGGAGAGGAGTGGAGTGGAGTTAAGTAGAGTTAAGTGGAGTTAAGTTGAGTTAAGTTGAGTTTAGTGGAGTGGAGTGGAGAGGAGTGGAGTGGAGTGGAGTGGAGTGGAATGGAGTGGAGCTGATTTGAGTGGAGTAGAGTGGAGTTGAGTTGAGTTGAGTGGAGTGGAGTAGAGTGGAGTGCAGTTGATTTGGGTTTAGCATAGTGGAGTGTGGTTGAGGAGTTTAGTGGAGAGGAGTGGAGTGGAGCTGATTTGAGTGGAGTGGAGTTGAGTTGAGTTGAGTTGAGTTGAGTGGAGGTGAGTGGAGTGGATTGGAGTGGATTGGAGTGGAGTGGAGTTGAGTTGAGTGGAGTGGAGTTGAGTTGAGTTGAGTTCAATGGAGTTGAGTTCAATGGAGTTGAGTTGAGTTGACTGGAGTTGAGTTGAGTGGTGTTGAGTTGAGTTGAGTGGAATTGAGTTGAGTTGAGTTGAGTGGAGTGGTGTGGAGTGGAGTGGAGTGGAGTTGAGTGGAATTGAGTTGAGTAGAGTGGAGTGGAGTAGAGTGGAGTGGAGTGGAGTGGAATGGAGTTGAGTTGAGTTGAGTGGAGTTGAGTTGAGTTGAGTTGAATGAAGTGGAGTGGAGTGGAGTTGAGTTGAGTTGAGTCGAGGTGAGTGTAGTGGTGTGGAGTTGAGTTTAGCTGAGTGGAGTGGAGTGGAGTGGAGTTGAGTTGAGTTGAGTGGAGTGCAGTTCAGTTGAGTTGAGTTTACTGTAGTGTAGTGGAGTGGAGTTGAGTGGAGTTAAGTTGAGTTGAGTTTACTGTAGTGTAGTGGAGTGGAGTTGAGTGGAGTTAAGTTGAGTTGAGTGGAGTGGAGTGCAGTTGAGTTGAGTGGTGTGGAGTTAAGTGTAGTGGAGTGCAGTTGAGTTGAGTTGAGTTGACTTGAGTGGTGCGGAGTGGAGTGTAGTGTACTTGAGTGTAGTGGAGTGGAATGGAGTGGAGGTGAGTTGAGTGGAGTGGAGTTGAGTTGAGCTGAGTTCAATGGAGTGGAGTGGAGTGGAGTAGAGGTGAGTGGAGTGGAGTGGAGTTGAGTTGAGCTGAGTTCAATGGAGTGGAGGTGAGTGGAGTGGAAGTGAGTGGAGTGGAGGTGAGTGGAGTTGAGTTGAATGGAGTTGAGTTGAGTTGAGTTGAGTGGAGTTGAGTTGAGTGGAGTGGAGTTGAGTGGAGTTGATTTGAGTGTAGTGCCGTTGAGTTGAGTGGAGTTGAGTTGAGTGGAGTGGAGTGGAGTGGAGGTGAGTTGAGTGGAGTGGAGTGGTGTTGAGTTGAGTTGAGTGGAGTGGAGTGTAGTGCCGTTGAGTTGAGTGGAGTGGTGTTGAGTGGTGTTGAGTGGAGGTGAGTGGAGTGGAGGTGAGTGGAGGTGAATGGAGTGGAGTGGAGTTGAGTGGAGTGGAGTGGAGTGGAGTGGAGTGGACTGGAGTGGAGTGGAGTGGAGCTGATTTGAGTGGAGTGGAGTGGAGTTGATTTGATTTGAGTGGAGTGGAGTTGATTTGATTTGAGTGGAGTTGATTTGAGTGGAGTGGTGTGGAGTGGAGTGGAGTGGAGCTGATTTGAGTGGAGTGGAGTGGAGTTGAGTTGAGTTGAGTTGAGTTGAGTCGAGTGGAGCGGAGTGGAGTTGATTTGATTTGAGTGGAGTTGATTTGAGTGGAGTGGAGTTGATTTGAGTGGAGTGGAGTGGAGTGGAGTTGAGTTGAGTTGAGTTGAGTTGAGTTGAGTTGAGTGGAGCGGAGTGGAGTTGATTTGATTTGAGTGGAGTTGATTTGATTGGAGTGGCGTGGAGTGGAGTTGAGTTGAGTTGAGTTGAGTTGAGTTGAGTTGAGTGGAGTGCAGTTGAGTTAAGTGGAGTGCAGTTGAGTTGAGTTTAGCGTAGTGGAGTGTAGTTGAGAGGAGTGGAGAGGAGTGGAGTGGAGTTAAGTGGAGTTAAGTGGAAATTAGTGGAGTGGATTGGAGTTGAGTGGAGTGGAGTGGAGTGGTGGTGAGTGGACTGGCATGGAGTTAAGTTGAGTTGAGTGGTGTGGAGTGGAGTGGAGTGTAATGTAGTGGAGTTCAGTGGTGTGGAGTGTAGTGGACTGGAGTGGAGGGGAGTGGAGTAGAGTTGAGTGGACTGGAGTGGACTGGAGTTGAGTTGAGTTGAGTTGAGTTGAGTGGAGTTGAGTTGAGTTCAGTGGTGTGGAGTGGAGTGGAGTGTCGTGGTGTGGCGAGTGGAGTTGAGTTGAGTTCAGTGGTGTGGAGTGTAGTTGAGTGGAGTGGAGTGGAGAGGAGTGGAGTGGAGTGGAGTTAAGTTGAGTTTAGTGGAGTGAAGTGGAGTGGACTGGAGTGGAGTTTAGTGGAGTGGAGTTTAGTGGAGTGGAGTGGAGTGGAGAGGAGAGGAGTGGAGAGGAGTGGAGTGGAGTTAAGTTGAGTTTAGTGGAGTGGAGTAGAGTGGAGTTGAGTTGAGTTCAGTGGTGTGGAGTGGAGTGGAGTGGAGTGGAGTGGAGTGAAGTTGAGTGAAGTTGAGTTAAGTTGAGTGAAGTTGAGTTTAGTGGAGAGGAGTGGAGTTAAGTTGAGTTTAGTTGAGTTTAGTGGACTGGAGTGGAGAGGTGTGGAGAGGAGTGGAGTGGAGTTAAATGGAATTAAGTGGAGTGGAGTGGAGTTAAGTGGAGTGGAGTTAAGTGGAGTGGAGTGGAGTTAAGTCGAGTCAAGTGGAGTGGAGTAGAGTTAAGTGGAGTTAAGTGGAGTGGAGTGGAGTGGAGTGGAGTGGAGTTAAGTTGAGTTGAGTGGTGTGGAGTGGAGTGGAGTGTAATGGAGTGGAGTGTAGTGGACTGGAGTGGAGGGGAATGGAGTAGAGTTGAGTGGACTGGAGTGGACTGGAGTGGAGTTGAGTGGTGTGGAGTGGAGTGGAGTGGAGTGGCGTGGCGTGGAGTGGAGTTGGGTGGAGTGGTGTGGAGTTGCGTGGCGTGGAGTGGAGTGGAGTTGAGTTGAGTTGAGTTGAGTTGTGTGGAGTTGAGTGGTGTGGAGTGGAGTTGCATTGAGTGGAGTGGAGTAGAGTGTAGTGTAGTGGAGTGTAGTGGAGTGGATTTTAGTGGAGTGGAGTGGAGTTGTGATGAGAGTAGTGTAGTGGAGTGGAGTGGAGTGGAGTGGAGTTGGGTTGAGTGGAGTGGACTGGAGTGGAGATGAATTGAGTTGAGTTGAGTGGAGTGGACTGGAGTGGAGATGAATTGAGTTGAGTTGAGTGGAGTGGAGTTGAGTTGAGTGGAGTTGAGTTGAGTGGAGTGGAGTAGAGTGGAGTGGAGGTGAGTTTAATTGAGTGGAGTGAATTGGAGTGGAGTGGAGGTGAGTTGAGTGGAGTGGAGTAGAGTGGAGTGGAGTTGAGTGGAATTGAGTTGAGTTGAGTAGAGTGGAGTGGAGTGGAGTGGAATGGAGTTGAGTTGAGTTGAGTTGAGTGGAGATAAGTTGAGTTGAGTGGATTGGAGTGGGGTGGAGTTGAGTTGAGTTTAGTGAAGTGGAGTGGAGTAGAGTGGAGTGGAGTGGAGTGGAGTGGAGTGGAGTTGATTTGAGTGGAGTGGAGTTGATTTGAGTGGAGAGGAGAGGAGTGGAGAGGAGTGGAGTGGAGTGCAGTTGAGTTGAGTTGAGTGGAGTTGAGTTGAGTGGAGTGGAGTGGAGTGGAGGTGAGTTGAGTGGAGTGGAGTGGTGTTGAGTTGAGTTGAGTGGAGTGGAGTGTAGTGCCGTTGAGTTGAGTGGAGTGGTGTTGAGTGGTGTTGAGTGGAGGTGAGTGGAGTGGAGGTGAGTGGAGGTGAATGGAGTGGAGTGGAGTTGAGTGGAGTGGAGTGGAGTGGAGTGGAGTGGACTGGAGTGGAGTGGAGTGGAGCTGATTTGAGTGGAGTGGAGTGGAGTTGATTTGATTTGAGTGGAGTGGAGTTGATTTGATTTGAGTGGAGTTGATTTGAGTGGAGTGGTGTGGAGTGGAGTGGAGTGGAGCTGATTTGAGTGGAGTGGAGTGGAGTTGAGTTGAGTTGAGTTGAGTTGAGTCGAGTGGAGCGGAGTGGAGTTGATTTGATTTGAGTGGAGTTGATTTGAGTGGAGTGGAGTTGATTTGAGTGGAGTGGAGTGGAGTGGAGTTGAGTTGAGTTGAGTTGAGTTGAGTTGAGTTGAGTGGAGCGGAGTGGAGTTGATTTGATTTGAGTGGAGTTGATTTGATTGGAGTGGCGTGGAGTGGAGTTGAGTTGAGTTGAGTTGAGTTGAGTTGAGTTGAGTGGAGTGCAGTTGAGTTAAGTGGAGTGCAGTTGAGTTGAGTTTAGCGTAGTGGAGTGTAGTTGAGAGGAGTGGAGAGGAGTGGAGTGGAGTTAAGTGGAGTTAAGTGGAAATTAGTGGAGTGGATTGGAGTTGAGTGGAGTGGAGTGGAGTGGTGGTGAGTGGACTGGCATGGAGTTAAGTTGAGTTGAGTGGTGTGGAGTGGAGTGGAGTGTAATGTAGTGGAGTTCAGTGGTGTGGAGTGTAGTGGACTGGAGTGGAGGGGAGTGGAGTAGAGTTGAGTGGACTGGAGTGGACTGGAGTTGAGTTGAGTTGAGTTGAGTTGAGTGGAGTTGAGTTGAGTTCAGTGGTGTGGAGTGGAGTGGAGTGTCGTGGTGTGGCGAGTGGAGTTGAGTTGAGTTCAGTGGTGTGGAGTGTAGTTGAGTGGAGTGGAGTGGAGAGGAGTGGAGTGGAGTGGAGTTAAGTTGAGTTTAGTGGAGTGAAGTGGAGTGGACTGGAGTGGAGTTTAGTGGAGTGGAGTTTAGTGGAGTGGAGTGGAGTGGAGAGGAGAGGAGTGGAGAGGAGTGGAGTGGAGTTAAGTTGAGTTTAGTGGAGTGGAGTAGAGTGGAGTTGAGTTGAGTTCAGTGGTGTGGAGTGGAGTGGAGTGGAGTGGAGTGGAGTGAAGTTGAGTGAAGTTGAGTTAAGTTGAGTGAAGTTGAGTTTAGTGGAGAGGAGTGGAGTTAAGTTGAGTTTAGTTGAGTTTAGTGGACTGGAGTGGAGAGGTGTGGAGAGGAGTGGAGTGGAGTTAAATGGAATTAAGTGGAGTGGAGTGGAGTTAAGTGGAGTGGAGTTAAGTGGAGTGGAGTGGAGTTAAGTCGAGTCAAGTGGAGTGGAGTAGAGTTAAGTGGAGTTAAGTGGAGTGGAGTGGAGTGGAGTGGAGTGGAGTTAAGTTGAGTTGAGTGGTGTGGAGTGGAGTGGAGTGTAATGGAGTGGAGTGTAGTGGACTGGAGTGGAGGGGAATGGAGTAGAGTTGAGTGGACTGGAGTGGACTGGAGTGGAGTTGAGTGGTGTGGAGTGGAGTGGAGTGGAGTGGCGTGGCGTGGAGTGGAGTTGGGTGGAGTGGTGTGGAGTTGCGTGGCGTGGAGTGGAGTGGAGTTGAGTTGAGTTGAGTTGAGTTGTGTGGAGTTGAGTGGTGTGGAGTGGAGTTGCATTGAGTGGAGTGGAGTAGAGTGTAGTGTAGTGGAGTGTAGTGGAGTGGATTTTAGTGGAGTGGAGTGGAGTTGTGATGAGAGTAGTGTAGTGGAGTGGAGTGGAGTGGAGTGGAGTTGGGTTGAGTGGAGTGGACTGGAGTGGAGATGAATTGAGTTGAGTTGAGTGGAGTGGACTGGAGTGGAGATGAATTGAGTTGAGTTGAGTGGAGTGGAGTTGAGTTGAGTGGAGTTGAGTTGAGTGGAGTGGAGTAGAGTGGAGTGGAGGTGAGTTTAATTGAGTGGAGTGAATTGGAGTGGAGTGGAGGTGAGTTGAGTGGAGTGGAGTAGAGTGGAGTGGAGTTGAGTGGAATTGAGTTGAGTTGAGTAGAGTGGAGTGGAGTGGAGTGGAATGGAGTTGAGTTGAGTTGAGTTGAGTGGAGATAAGTTGAGTTGAGTGGATTGGAGTGGGGTGGAGTTGAGTTGAGTTTAGTGAAGTGGAGTGGAGTAGAGTGGAGTGGAGTGGAGTGGAGTGGAGTGGAGTTGATTTGAGTGGAGTGGAGTTGATTTGAGTGGAGAGGAGAGGAGTGGAGAGGAGTGGAGTGGAGTGCAGTTGAGTTGAGTTGAGTGGAGTTGAGTGGAGTGCAGTTGAGTTGGGTTTAGCGTAGTGGAGTGGAGTGGAGTGGAGTGCACAGGAGAGGAGTGGAGAGGAGTGGAGTGGAGTGCAGTTGAGTTGAGTTGAGTTGAGTGGAGTTGAGTGGAGTGCAGTTGAGTTGGGTTTAGCGTAGTGGAGTGGAGTGGAGTGGAGTAGAGTGGAGTGGAGTGGAGTTAAGTTGAGTTTAGTGGAGTGGAGTGGAGTGGAGTAGAGTGGAGTGGAGTGGAGTGGAGTGGAGTTGATTTGTGTGGAGTTGATTTGAGTGGAGTGGAGTTGATTTGAGTGGAGAGGAGAGGAGTGGAGAGGAGTGGAGTGGAGTTAAGTTGAATTTAGTGGAGTGGAGTGGAGTGGCGTTAAGTTGAGTTAAGTTGAGTTTAGTGGAGTGGAGTAGAGTGGAGTGGAGTGGAGTTAAGTTGAGTCTAGTGGAGTAGAGTGGAGCGGAGTGGAGTTAAGTTGGGTTTAGTGGAGTGGAGTGGAGTGGAGTTGATTTGAGTGGAGTGGAGTTGATTTGAGTGGAGAGGAGAGGAGTGGAGAGGAGTGGAGTGGAGTTAAGTTGAGTTTAGTGGAGTGGAGTGGAGTGGAGTGGCATTAAGTTCAGTTAAGTTGAGTTTAGTGGAGTGGAGTGGAGTGGAGAGGAGTGGAGTGGAGTGGAGTGGATTTGATTTGAGTGGATTTGATTTGAGTGGAGTGGAGTGGAGTTGAGTGCAGTTGAGTTGAGTTGAGTGGAGTGCAGTTGAGTTGGGTTTAGCGTAGTGGAGTGTGGTTGAGTGGAGTGGAGTGGAGTGGAGTTAAGTTGAGTTTAGTGGAGTGGAGTGGAGTGGAGTGGAGTGGAGTTAAGTTGAGTTTAGTGGAGTGGAGTTAAGTGGAGTTAAGTGGAGTGGAGTTGCGTGGAGTGGAGTGGAATGGAGTGGAGTGGAGAGGAGTGGAGAGGAGTAGAGTGGAGTGGAGTTAAGTTAAGTTTAGTGGAGTGGAGTGGAGTGGAGTGGAGTGGAGTGGAGTGGAGTGGAGTTAAGTTGAGTTTAGTGGAGTGGAGTGGAGTGGAGTTAAGTTGAGTTAAGTTGAGTTTAGTGGCCAGGAGTGGAGAGGAGTGGAGTTAAGTTGAGTTTAGTGGAGTGGAGTTAAGTTGAGTTTAGTGGAGTGGAGTGGAGTGGAGAGGAGTGGAGTGGAGTTAAGTAGAGTTAAGTTGAGTTTAGTGGAGTGGAGTGGTGTGGAGAGGAGTGGAGTGGAGTTAAGTAGAGTTAAGTGGAGTTAAGTTGAGTTAAGTTGAGTTTAGTGGAGTGGAGTGGAGAGGAGTGGAGTGGAGTGGAGTGGAGTGGAGTGGAGTGGAGTGGAGTGGAGTGGAGTGGAGCTGATTTGAGTGGAGTAGAGTGGAGTTGAGTTGAGTTGAGTGGAGTGGAGTAGAGTGGAGTGCAGTTGATTTGGGTTTAGCATAGTGGAGTGTGGTTGAGGAGTTTAGTGGAGAGGAGTGGAGTGGAGCTGATTTGAGTGGAGTGGAGTTGAGTTGAGTTGAGTTGAGTGGAGTGGAGTGGAGTGGAGTGCAGTTGAGTTGAGTGCAGTTGAGTTGAGTTGAGTGGAGTGCAGTTGAGTGGAGTGGAGTGGAGTTTAGCTGATTTGAGTGGAGTGGAGTGGAGTGCAGTTGAGTTGAGTTGAGTGGAGTGCAGTTGAGTTGGGTTTAGCGTAGTGGAGTGTGGTTGAGTGGAGTGGAGTGGAGTTAAGTTGAGTTTAGTGGAGTGGAGTGGAGTGGAGTGGAGTTAAGTTGAGTTTAGTGGAGTGGAGTTTAGTGGAGTGGAGTGGAGTGGAGAGGAGTGGAGTGGAGTGGAGAGGAGTGGAGAGGAGAGGAGTGGAGTGGAGTGGGGTGGAGAGGAGAGGAGTGGAGAGCAGAGGAGTGGAGTGGAGAGGAGAGGAGTGGAGTGGAGTGAAGTGGAGAGGAGTGGAGTGGAGTGGGGTGGAGAGGAGAGGAGTGGAGAGCAGAGGAGTGGAGTGGAGAGGAGAGGAGTGGAGTGGAGTGAAGTGGAGAGGAGTGGAGTGGAGTGGAGTGGAGAGGAGAGGAGTGGAGAGGAGAGGAGTGGAGTGGAGTGGAGTGGAGTGGATTTGATTTGAGTGGAATGGAGTTGAGTGCAGTGGAGTGGAGTTGAGTGGAGTGCAGTTGAGTTGAGTGGAGTGCAGTTGAGTTGAGTTTAGCGTAGTGGAGTGTAGTTGAGTGGAGAGGAGTGGAGTGGAGAGGAGTGGGGTGGAGTGGAGTTAAGTTGAGTTAAGTTGAGTTTAGTGGAGTGGAGTGGAGTGGAGTTAAGTTGAGTTTAGTGGAGTGGAGTGGAGAGGAGTGAAGAGGAGTGGAGAGGAGTGGAGTTAAGTTTAGTGGAGTGGAGTTTAGTGGAGTGGAGTTTAGTGGAGTGGAGTGGAGTTAAGTTGAGTTGAGTGGAGTGCAGTGGGGTGCAGTGGAGTGGAGTGGAGTGGACTATAGTTGAGTTGAGTGGAGTGGAGTGGAGTGGAGTGGAATGGAATGGAATGGAGTGTCGTTAAGTTGAGTTGTATTGGGTTGGGTTCCGTTGAGGTGAGATGCGTTCAGTTCAGTTCCAATTGTTGGTCATGTTTGGGTTTTTTATATTATGGCCCGAAGGGAAGAAGGTTAACCTGGATGGTTAGGAGCGAGTAACCCTCCTGATCATGATGAATGCTTGCAATATATTCGTTTTACTTTGACATTTGGATTCTAAGTTAAAGGTAAATATGTTTCTGTTTTAGTTTTGAGTTTTTCAAAATCAGTTTTAAAAGTTCAAGGAAGTAATTCAAAGAAAGTATGCAAATTAGGTTTAATAGCTGAACTAGTAAAGCAGAGGCAATTGGAGGCATGCAGCCCTCTTGTAATATTTAAATTGTTAAGTCACCTCCTGAGAATGGACTGGAAACTTGCTCTGACCCTGAAGGGGTGAATTTTTGTTCTCGGAAAGGAAAGATGCATAAAGCAGCATTAATTCTCAAATTTTGTGATCAAGAGATCTTCTCCATGAGCAGAAAGCTGTCTATTAGTACTTTTGGCCAATATGTCAACAGCAGAGCCGTTGAGGGCATTTAAGCGCCTGCTGGACATGCACATGGATAGCAGTGAGTTGAGGGGTGTGTAGGTTAAGTTACTATATTTTACTTTAGGATTAAATCTCAGCACAACATCGTGGGGCAAAGGGCCTGTTCTGTGCTGTACTTTTCTATGTTCTATGTTTTCAGATATGTCTCTGTTTTTAGCTAGCAGCAGATTACTCCCTGCATCCTTTCGTTCATTTTCCTATGTTGTCATGGGGGCATTCATTCTCCTCACAGAATAAGATTGTGCTCAGACTTTAAAACAAAATAAACATTCTTTTCACCCTGGAATTGCAGTTCGATCCAGGCATCTGAAGCTTGATAATTATCTTTCTAATAACATGAATGCCCAGATGATCAGATCTATGCAGCTATTATTTGCCACTAGCAATGAGTTGAGACTGAGCTTCAGGTTACAGGTACACTGAACAGCTGAGAACATTCCCTTTTTTGCTGCAAAACCTTCTCTCTTTTAAAACCCCTTGTAAATGTTGGGCCTTTTATCCGATGGAGTTGTCTTTAGTGAGTCCAAGGTACATTAGATGGTGCTGGAAAACTAATTCTTCAAATATATTTCTCATGTCATTTAAGTCCATTGTGATACAAATTCAAGAACCTTTCAATACAATAAGTCAGCTGAATCATGTGTATTTTTTTTACTAAGTCTGAGGCTTGTTGTTGTTGTTTTTTGGAGTGTTTCTCAAGACCTAACAGGTTCTCTTATCAAACTCACCCCATTAGCGCCCTACATCACACCTATGACCTCACTCACATCTGAGTTCAGTCCCAATTTACCATGAACCATTACCAGAACAATGTGTCACTCGGCAGATATCCTAGAATTTCCTTGCATTATGCCATCTTTAAAAGCCTATTGTGCACCCAGACAAAAACTGTCAGTCCAGAGGGTCCTGGCCCTGGTGGACAGGTGGAAGTCAATGGGGGGCCCGCTTTGGAGGAAGGGTCTTGGATGTCCCGCTGCTCAAGGTGGGTGCACAGGTCGGATTTCCTTTTCCCCCAGGACTTGAAGTGGAATCCATGACATTAGACCATGCCAGCCTAGTCCTTGGGGTTGCCACCTGGATTTAAATTGTCTCAGCTGTGTGGAGGAGTGTCCAGACACTAGTTGATCACTCTTTCTCCCCTCTGCCTCCCCCCTGTAACTCTTCATGCCCTCCACACTAGTCTAGATTAGATAAATCAAAACATCGATTTTCCTGCTCCTTGGATGCTGCCTGACCTGCTGTGCTTTTCCAGCACCACTCTAATCTAGCCTCTGATCTCCAGCATCTGTAGTCTTCACTTTGACCTATGCCCTCCACACTACCGACTCACTTGCTTGAGATGCCTCCACACCTGCACCAACAGTAATAGCCTTGCTACCCACTTAGGTCTTCTGTAAAACCGCATTATGAGGAAAACAGTTGCCAATAGGACAGAAAGAGTCCAAACAGGTCTGTACTATCCATCGTTGAGCTCCTGACTTCTTATCTGCGGAGAATGCTGACTCTGGCCAACCTGGAGAAGGCCAGGATGAGTATTGTAGGCTGAATTACACAAAGACTCATGTCATGTTCAGCCTAAAGTCTTTATTTTCACCTTCTTTTGTCTTGTTTATTAGAAATTGTTTTTCTTTGGGGAGAGCAAATAGTTACTGCAACAGCAGTTAAATGAGATCTCATGCTACACAGGAAGTACCAGGGAAATTCAATTTTAAAGAGATACCAATTTCTTCCACAAGTAATTTGGTCTTAACAAATCCATGCTGATTTTTTCTTAGAAGTGCACAATTATCCAAGTTACTGTTAATTGTGTCTCAAATGACCATTTCTAACAGCTGGGAGAAAGTGATGACTGCAGATGCTGGAGATCAGAGTCGAGAGTGTGGTGCTGGAAAATCAGGAACAAAGAGCTTATGCTTGAAACGTCGATTCTCCTGCTCCTCGGATCCTGCCTGACGAGCTGTGCTTTTCCAGCACCACACTCCCATTTCTAATAGCTGTCCCATAAATGAATTAAACTGATTTGACAATGGTTATTGGATTTAACGTTGCACCTCTTCTGACCAGTGAACCCTTTTCTCCTTTGAACAACTTGTTATTACTTGTATCGTTACAACTGAGGTTTATAAGATGGTGTCATATTTTGAGACTGTCTTTTAGGTAAAATGAAAGAGGCCATGTGATCTGTTCTGATCTACTTAACAACCAGCGGGGGTGATTTGCATTTTATAATTAAAATGGGGGGGGGGGGGGGCGACATATAGTTTTGATGGGCAGAAGGTGTAAGGTGTTTACAGCTGGAGACAATGGCAGCAGTCTGCACAATATCAGTGGATAAAGTGTGATGCATTGGAAGTCTTGATAAGTATTGAGGATGTAATTTTATAAACATTTGTCTTTATAGTGTCCATTCATTTTCCCCAAGACGAGAGAGTTGAGATCTCAAGGATACTTAATCAGCATTTCTACCTGGATACAAGCTCCATCTGATTCACATCATCATGGAAGATGTGTTTTGAGAGTCTGAGATGATGGGCAGCACGCACCCAGCTTGATTCTTGCTGTTCTTGATTCTGTGGTTCCGAGGCTCACCTGGTTTGCACTGGAGGAAGAATTTCCAGACCGCAGCCTCACTGAAAGATGTTTGAGATTAAATGTTCCCAGGCGAAGAAAGGTAAATAACGTAAATAAACTGTTAGCAGCTCAGGATCACTTTATACTGGTTGCAAGATGAATTGAACATTTATTTATGATACAGTATAACATGTATTTTGTGAAGTGTGATTTAGTTCTTAAAGGGGGTATACTCCGTATATAATTCAAAATATGTTATCTGCATATGTGATGTTCATTGAATACTGTTTCTCATCTTTTCCTAAAGCAAAAGTCTTAAAAGTTGACCTGTTGTTCTCCCTTGGTGTAAAAGCTGGAAGTCTGAAATTCAGTTCAAATGGTGTTGGTCTCTACAAAGGTTACAACAAAAGGTTCCAAGAAGTCCATTCCTAACTTCTTGTTTGGGAAGTAGTGTGTTGTCTCAAGATTAAACTTTCTTAATTTAAAAGCTTTATTGTATTTTACTTAGTATATAAATGCTCCAATCTTCGGTGGATTTTATGGGATTGCACCACTTGATGGCACCACAGTAATACAAATTCACATAACTATTTAGAACAGTGATAATTAAGAAATTAACAAAACATAGCAAAGAATTTGCTGGAATGTGAGAGCTCAGTGTGCCTAATTAATTAGACATCTTCCCACACCCTTAAGCTCAAAACAGTTTGGCACTGTAAACTGATGATGGCACAGTGACATGGCGATTGAAGGTTTTATTGCAAAACCATCAGAGGCCACACTCTATCCCTGTAACTAATTACATTGAAGGATTGAGAAGGAAAACAGGAGCAATAAAATAGGAATAGCTCCAACTCTGTTTTAATTTAGCTCCCCTCCTACTCCCCTCCCCCTCACCTCATGGTTTGCCTTAACAGGCTTTGCATGTAAATCAATCAATTGGAAAACGTAAATGATTTGCTGATGGTAGCTAATAGATGGTGGTTTGGTGTTGGGGGAAATGAAGAACATTCAGTTGTGTGTAAGAGCACTCCTGGGTGAAAAAGCAGAAATTCCAGTCCAATCAGGAACACACAGATTGGGTGGAATGGGGGAGGGGGGGTTGGTTAGGATTGGATTGAGTGAAAAAGAAGAGACAAAGGGATGCATTTTCGCTTGGACTTCAGGACCAAATGAGATTCCCAATCTGGAACAATTCAACACCAGGACAGAGATATTCGTGGAGGTAAGCTCCTCATTGATCACATTTAACTTGCCTTCCAATTAAGGCAGGGTCCTGACTCAGTGTGACCAAAGAGATTAGATTACTTACAGTGTGGAAACAGGCCCTTCAGCCCAACAAGTCCACACCAACCCATAATCCACCCAGACCCATTCCCCTACACCTAACACTACGGGCAATTTAGCATGGCCAATTCACCTAACCTGCACATTTTTGGATTGTGGGAGGAAACCGGAGCACCTGGCGGAAACCCACGCAGACACGGGGAGAACGTGCAAACTCCACACAGAGTCGCCTGAGGCGGGAATTGAACCCGGGTCTCTGGCGCTGTGAGGCAGCAGTGCTAACCACAGTGCTACCATGCTGCCCGTAAAGAGCTCATAACTCTGAAGCCTTAGCAACCCACCGGAAAGAGTGGTCCAGACTGAAGCAGGTTGGAGGTTGAGAGGGCAGTTCAATGAGGAAGGACAAGTTTGAAACAGAAGTACGAAGGGGCCAAGCAGGCAGGCCACTCAGATTGAGGCCAGACCCTCTGAATAGCTTGTTTAGTCCACGCAAACTGTCTCTGTCTTTCTCCTTGAAGTTTCCTCTTTGGGGATCTTTGCTCTGGCAATATTCTCAGAAGGCACATCCTTGGAGCTGGCATGGAGCAGGAGACTACTGCTCTGTGCAGCAGGTAGCTGATCCATTTTACCACCTTCTGCACCTCCAGAGAGAGGATGATGTCACCAGAGATGTAGCAGACTCAGAGTAGGGACGGTCTAGGGAGAAGTGTCAAGAATGCGGATCAGATGCCCAGAGCTCCTGGTTGGCAGAATCCATATTGACAGCACACAAAGGCTTTAATCCATGAAAGCAGCACTATCAATTTATCACCAGTTTATTCTTCAATTCTAAACTTGCAGTAATTTTGTTCTGCTGGCACATTTACAAACTCCCTCCTTCTTCTTTTGGGAATTTCTGTAGTAGGGGATTGAAATGGGGTGCATTGAAAGAATTTCAGTTAAACGTTGCCAGTGCCAAGTGCTTCATAGATTAGCATTTTTAAAAAAATTCAAGTGTAAAAGTAAAGAAATACTTTGGGCACGTAGATTTTCGACAGTGCAGTGTGCATTCTGGTGACGTGAATTCACTCTGTTTCTCTCTCCAAAGATGTTGACTGACTTACTAAGTATTTCCCACCCATTATGTTCTAATGTAAATTGTCAGTGGGACCATGGGTTTTGCTGTCCATTTTGTTCACTTCCATGTCCACTTCCTGGGTGTTTGACAATGCTGAGCCATTGATTCTGTACCCGGGCAAAGTGGCCCCCTCAGCAATGCATAGGATGTAGCGTGTATCCTGGATGTTTGGTTTATAGTTCTATTGCACACAACCCCGTGACTCTGTGTGCTCCTTCTCCATCTTACCTAAGCTGAGTTTTTAGCAGAGTTTTTGCACCTCTGTAATCTTCCTGTCAATCAGGTGTGATCCCCACAACCCCCTCATCAAACTGAACTCCCTGGAGTTGCTTTCTGGGTGAGAAACGCTTTCATGTCCACTTTTTTGCTTTAAAAGGGGTGACTCAAAACTATTTGTTGAGTGTGTGCTTCTCTTGAGAGTATGCCAATCTTTTGATATGGGTCACTGTGACTTTTCAGCCTTTTTTTTGTGTCATTTAACCTGGTGTTTTATTTTGTGTACTCATAACAACAAGATATCTACTTTTCTGGCAAATTGGTTGCAAAGCTATACAGTATCTAAATGGTGAAAGCAAGTTTTTGGACTGAAAAGGAATTAGCTTTTAATTTTTTATTGCTGCAGTTTCATAAGTCTTGCCTAGTTGGTACCATTGCAAAAATTTCTCCTTGTCACTAGGAAACCTAGATTCAAATATTCCTTGCATATTTAGTAGCTTCTCTCATATTGCCTCTGATTCAACCTATGACTCATTGTAATTGAGATTCTAATGAACTTCTGTAAATACTACTAGTTTCTAATTTTTTATTTGAAGCTGTTTCATTTATAACGGGTTGTCAGGTCACTTGTAAAAGCCGTTATACAAAGAAAGCAATTCATAATTCTGATTGTTTTGAGGAGATGGTTAATGCTCTTCATTTTTTTGCTGTATGTAATAGAACAGCATTTGACTGCGGTGCACTCATATATTTGGGAAACAGCTAAAATGTTGTTTTGAAAAGAGAAGTACAGGGAGTTTAAAACATACAAGACCTTTCAATATTGGGCTCAACTCCAACCTTTACTTCTGTGATATGAATTCACCCACACATTGAGATTAGAATTGCCTAAAGACTAGAAGAGGATGCAGTTTGTTGTAAAAGCTGAGCAATGCATGCCTATACCTGTGTCATTAACTGCAATGTTATTTGCCTGGCAAGTGCCTGCATAATCAAAGATGGCTCTGGGGTTGGTGGATCATCTTGGCTGCCTCCTTCCCAAAGGCACTTCAGAACCTGGCTGAATAAGGCTATCACAGGGATTAAAGTCATCAAAGTTTTTCTGCAGCTATGGAAAGGTGTCAACAATTGAACTTTTTTGAATTAAGTTTGAGTTGCCAATTTAAGTATTGCTAAGTTTTCTTCTTCTGTTACTGTCAGTCCTCCATGAAATAAATGTTAAAAGATCTCAATCCTGTCTCTAATGAGCGTGGACCCATAATAGAAAACTTCCAATGTCTCACAAGTTCTTACTCTGACTCGCACACATGATACCTCATGTTAGAAATGAAACTTGTAAAATAGAGCAATAGGTTTTACTAAGAGCGACAGTACTCATGTTGCTATTCTTGGCGAGCAAAAAATAAAGTTCTTTGTTTCAGATGTGTGTCTGGCCTTCAGAAATGAAGGAAAACGAAGATGGGGGTCAGTGGAGGACTCTGGAAAGACAGTCCTGACAACAAATCCCAACTCCTTCACCCAATAACAACCCATCTAATACTGAAGTAGCCGAAGTTATTATTTTTATCAGCCTCTTCGGACAGAAAGGTATTCATGATGTAACTTCAGTCAAAGTAATTATGTTTGGTTATTCCAATTAGGTGACCCTGACTCTCAACCCCACTAATTTTTGTATGACCATTGCTATGGGTTAAAAATGTGAGACACTGAGGTACTAGCATGTAAGAGATGACCCACAGATTTTGGGCACCAGTGTGTTAACTGAGTTCTTTCGATCCATTTAAAAATTACTTTGTAAAAGGTCACAGTTATGAATTAGCTGTCATTGAACTGAAAATCCATTACTTCTCAGAGCTTTGGTGACACAAGAAGAATGAAGTTTTTTAAAAGAAGTAAATCTGTACGGAATTGGAAACCACAGAAATATACCACTGAGTTAGTTATGTTTAATATCAAGAAAGCATTGGTTTATGTGCAATTCTTCTGTATTCCTGAATATCTGGAGTTATTTGTTGACCAGTTTTTGATGTTTTTGCAAGAGAATCATGACAGAGAAACTCCAAAAAATTATAGGGATTTGAGACTGTTCCAGCAAATATTGGATGATATGATCAGACAGTTGCCATAGGAACCAGAAATTATTAATCAGAGCTATCGCTATTCTTGGAACTGTTAGAAGCAAAAATGGTTGCCTGCTGGGATTTGTGTTTTAATGATAAAACCAGCATAACTATGCAATCAAATAAAGGCTGTCCAAATAACTGCGGATGTTTATTACAATGTAAAGATACCTTTTCAGATTTCTGCATTTAATTTTGTTTAGTTTAGATGAATATTTTTTTCTGGAGTAAATGTTAATATGGAAAATAAATAGCATTTGAAAATTCCTTAAAATGGGATCAAATGATTAATTGAATGTGTGGTAGAAACAACAAAGCAAAAGAGTGGACAACTGGTTTGTTGAATATTATTTAATCCATTATGAACCATTTTCTGAATGCCACAAACATGATAACAACATCCTGGGATATAAAAGCAATTTCTAGCATGGACCCATTGCTTCCTCTGTATGTTAAAATGAGTGTTTTTTTAAAAAAAACTGTTTATTGTTTTATGCTGTTCAGCTAGTAGGTCCTAATAATCAACAGTGCATATAACAGGTAAATCATACATCTGACATCTTTTTTGGAATTACAGTTTCTGCATGGTTGAACTAATTTTCTTGGCACAGTTCACCCATATCAGCATAACGTATGCAAAGGTATGCAGGGGCATTAAGTGCAATTTACGTTCGGTGCAAATTTAGTTCCTTTGATCTTTTGCACCAGTTTAAGTATCACTGAGAAGCCAGTCCCTTCCACAAAAATGGCCAGACTCTCCAGGGTGAAAGTTTTTACTAATCATACCGTGTACCTGTTTGATCTCCTTTTGCCAGGAATCTTTTTAAAAAATCGAGTTCTTTTCAATGCAATGAAACTAACAAGTAAAATCTTAATGTTTCAAAGAATACCTACATAACAGTGACTACTAGGCCTGTCAAATGCTGTATCTCAAAATAGATAGTAAATGGCACTAATATAGTTCCAAATATATTTTCTGTCATTAAAATTTGGGTTTATGAAAGGTTGACACTGATTAGGAATGCTTTAGGGGATGAGCCCATTTTTAGCTCTATCAATCAAACTTCATTAAGTTGTCACTCCTCAAATATTATAAAGTAAAAATGCAGCCAGGGACACTAGTTCATGACAGATTTTATATTCAGTAATGGGGAAATTAACTTGAGTGGCAGGCTCACAGAAAAAAACACTTGTTTTTCAGAAATGGCACGATAACGGCTGAAATTTGTGCCCAGACCTGAAACAGAAACTTGACCCTAAAGGTTTACTTGGCTGATTTCATCAGTGTTTAACACCCTGTTCAGAGCGGTTCACTGTGACAGAATTTTTCCAAGTGTTCATCCGCCACTGTTTTCTTAGCCTTCAAGGTTCGAGCCCTGTGTTGGAGCAATTTTCTTTTGCCCAGAGGCTTGTCAAATATTGCATTGGTTCAAGTTTAACAGGCTGTCCCAGGTCTCATGAATTGCACTTACAGGCCACCATGCCATTGGTTAAAAAAGATCCTATTCTGAAAATGTGCTCAGCTTCCCATTGTGACTATCAGATGGTCAGGGGTTTGCACAGTTTCTCAGCTAGTCACCTGGAGTTTGGGAAGTCAGGATAAGGAATGGAAATTCGAAACAAGTTTACGTGAGCAGATAACTCGATATGACCAGATGCAGTTTCTTAGAATAAATTGTTGATACACAATGTTATCAACTTCATTGAGGTGATGCGTATTAAGTGGGAACTCATCAATGTCAAAATAAAGACAGCTTTTGTGGTGCAGTAATAGTGCCCCTATCTCTGAGCCAGGAGGCCTATGTTAAAGTTCCACCTGTTCCCAAGGTTTTTCATAACATCTCTGAACAGGCTTATTAACAAATATCTCATGTATAGAAATAGGGATCTTGAGATAGCATCTCTATCTGGGTTCAAGTCCAATCTCATGTTTTGGTTACCATGGTGATGTGTCATAACATATTCAGAACAGATTGACTAAAATTTAAAGGGATCTTGTGGTACAGTTATTGTGTCCCTATCAATGGCTTTTAATGGCAGTCAAGTTTCTGAGTTTGGGAAGTTAATGGCCATGGAGTTGGAGTATTTAAAGTGCATGAAATAACTTGTTGGCAGGAGGTGTATCATATATGCAATGTGTCACTTGTGTAAGTAAATAAAAAATGGAATGGCATAAAGGGGCTGAAGTGTGCTTTTATTCAGCAAAGTGCCAGTTGCCTTGAAGAGTATTTTTTTTACCACAAGGCTTAGCGAATGTTCTAGTTTAGATTAGATTCCCTACAGTGTGGAAACAGGCCATTAGGCCCAACAAGTCCACACTGACCCTCCAAAGAGTAACCCACCCAGACCCATTCCCCTATATTTTCCCCAACTAATGCACCTAACACTATGGGCAATTTAGCATGGCCAATTCACCAGATCTACACATCTTTGGATTGTGGGAGGAAACTGGAACACCCGGAGTAAACCCACACAGACACAGGGAGCATGTGCAAACTCCACACAGATAGTGACCCAAGGCAGGAATCGAACCCAGATCCCTGCCACTGTGAGGCTGCAGTGCTACCCACTGAGCCACCGTGGTGCCCTTCTCAACATTCTCACCATATCGTACCAAACTCACCTCAATAACTGCCTACCCTGTGGCTCTCTTGTCATCCAATTCTAGCTCCATCTTACCATAGGCTGTTCTCAGAATTCAGCCAACATATACCCAAAGACTGGCATTTCAGATGCCTGTGCCATCTTTAAAAGACCATTTTTGCACCCAGACAACAGTAGGCAATCCAGGTCCCTCACTGACAATGTATTGGCACAACGGCCACAAAACCACACTGTTTATGGATACATAGGACTGCACTGACACTGCATCACTCATGCAATGCTGTTCTCTCAACCCAGTCACTGCTTCACCATCAGACTACACAGCATATCTGTCCATAGCTGCATGCTAACTAAACATTGTCCCTATATCATTACTACCCTGCCCCCAAATGTCCACTGGAGACAAGCAAGGTGAGCTATTAGACAAATACAAACATGATTACAGATAGCAAAAGTGAAAAAAAGAAAGTTTAAGGCTGCAGTTCATTCCCGGATTGCAAAGCAAATGTTAGAAACACAACCAATAACCATTTTACAGTCTGTTGTACATAACTCTCTCAGAGTGTTACAGCTTGGAAATGGACCCTTCAGCCCAACCAGTCCATGCTGAACATAATCCCAAACTAAACGAGTCCCACCTACCTGCTCCTGGCTCATATCCCTCCAAATCTTTCCTGCTCATATATCTCTCCATCATTGGGAAGCAGGTATCAGTAAGTGCCTTGTTGGTTTGAATCACCCAACGTAGCTGAGTTCTGTGAAGCACCAGGAGTGTTTCCATCTAAATGTCCTTGGAAATCTGTACATGTTCTCCCAGCTCTATCATATCACCTCCTTGCCCTCCATGTGTGCTGAGCACTGGACGCCAGGATGTTGGGATGTGTAGTGTCCCTCACCCCACACAAGACCAGACCAAGCTATGTCATTTGTCAGACATTTAGTGACTCTTGGATAGGCACATGGAAGATAGTACAATGAAGGATGTGTAGGTTAGTCTGATCTTAGAGTAGGATAAAAGGCTGGTACAACATTGAGGGGTGAAGGGCCTCTACTGTGCTGTACTGTTCTATGTTCAGTGGAATTAAGTCCTCAGCAGCCTATTGTGTGCTCCCCCACAGATCTGATGGAGGCAAGGGCAGCACAATATCTGCACTCTACCTCAGTCAGGGAATTTTGCAACGACGTTGTGACCCATGGTCACAGTGGGTAGTCCTTATCCCCCAGTAACAAGCTTGATAAGGCTCCTGAACTGTTAAATGTGCCAGGTACACTCTCATGCTCTTGTATGTAGGAATTGTGGCAATTGCCAGGGTAGCGGGCACACCTCCAGGAAGTGGTAAGTGATCACAGGTTGACCTATGTAACCAATGTGATCTTTATTAAATCTGCAATGTGGTCAAATGGTCCTCTCAAATATTTGTACAATCAATGGCACCCTGTACCTAGGGGATGCTGCTGTGTGTCTGACTCCTATTGCCCAGACTATGGCACTAACCTTGTTGTGGGGGCGCTGAATGAATCAGTGTGCACAGGTGGCATCTGTCACTGTCCTGCTACATTGCTGGGTGCACAACTGGGAGATCCCAACCAGTCACCCTTCACCCCCTGGAAGGAATCATTTGCATAGATATTCAAAGTGGTTGTAACCTTCACAACTAACAAAGGAGGCCAAGGCGAATCATCCACTTAGCATTTCTGAGGCAAGATTATTGTGAATGCTTCACCCTTATCTATTGCCCTGACGTGTTGGACTCTTCCATCATGGTGGATGGGGATACTTTTGGAGCCTCCTTCTCCAATGAGTTTTTTTTAAAAACGTCCAACACCATTCATGGTAGGACTACAGAGCTTATATCTGATTTGTTAGTTCTGGGGTTGCTTAGCTCTGTCTATCACTTGCTGCTTATGCTCTTTGGCCTGCAAGTTTGGTAGTTTACCAGCTTGACATCTAACTTTCTGCTATGCCTGCTGCCACCATTGGCATACCCTCCTGCACTCTTTATTGAACCAGGATTAACCCACGGGCTTGATGGAAATGGTAGATTGGGGATCATGCTAGGCCATGAAGTTATAGGTTATAACAATTCTACTAATGACTTGCAGTGGACGGATGGATACCCAGTCTCGAGTTGATAAACCTGTCAGAGAGCTATCCTATTTAACAGTTATTGTGCCACCCAACACAAAGTGTTTTCTCAATGTGAAGATGGGACTTTGTCTCTACAAGGACTGCCTGATGGCCACTCTTACTAATCGTGCCATGGACAGGTGCATCTGTAATAGAGATTGCTGAAGATGAGGTCAAATATGTTATTCCATTTTGTTGATTGTTTCTTCACAGCACACCTAGTCTAGCAACAACACTTTCTAGGACTTGATCAGTAGTGGTTATTCCAAGTCACTCTTAGTGATGGACATTGAATGAAGTTTAACTTGGATTAAGAAAGTGAATTACGATAGTCAAGTTTGTGGATGACGCAGAAGCAGTTGGGAACACAAGTGATGACGGTGACCGACATAAACAGGTTGAGTGGGTGGCAAAATCTTGGCTGGTGTGTATAATGTGGGAAACTATGAAATTTTGGCAGGTTGAATAAAGAAGCTGACTATTATTTAAATGGATTTTGAAAAGTGCAGAAAGCTACAGTACAGAAGGATTTGGGATTCCTCATCCATGAATCACACGAAAACTAACATCCATGTATTAGAGTTAATAAGACAAGCAAATGGAATGTTAGCCTTTATTCTAAACAAAATGGAGTATAAAAATAGGGCAGTATTGTTAAAACGATACAAGGTGGTAGGTCTCCACAGCTGGAATACTCCAAACAGTTTTTGGCCCCTTATTTCAGGAGAGATACTGGTATTGGACGCTGTCCAGAGAAGGTTCACTAAGCTGATACCAAGTGTGGTGCTGAAAAAGCAGGTCAGGCAGCATCTGAGGAGCAGGAGAATTGACGTTTCGGGCATAAGCCTCCTTCCTGCTGAAGGGCTTTCCTCACTTTCTCCTACCAGGTGTGGAGGAATTGTCTTACGATGAGACATTGAGTAGGTTAGGTTTGTACTTGTTAAAATATAAAAGAACGAATGGCTACCTCATTGAAACACACAAGGTTCTTGGGCTTGGCAGGTTAGATGCAGGAAGATTGTTTCCCCTTGTTGGAATGGCGAAAGGCAGAAGGAACATCACCTCCAACTGTCCTCACTGTCCCAGAACCACAGTATTGTACCTTAATGATCATGGTCCTCTACATTACCCCGAAAGGAGTGCACAGTAGTGGTCATTGTCAATATGCTACTTTGCTCTTTGACATTGTCCCATTGTGCCCATGTCTGACAGTACCAGGACCCCTGACAGGCACTGAGCTGATCTTGATTGGGCTGTGGGCTTGTCTTAGCTACTTACTGGTCTGTTTCCATGCTGTACATCTCTATGACTCTATGACTAAATAGCCATGTGAGAATGTTTACCATAATGGCAGCCAGCACATAATACATCGGTTAAATTGACATGTCAGTGTAATATCGAGAAAGACCACCCCCCCACCCCCCCCACCACAACAACTGGGAAATCCTTAGTTCAGCATGACAAGCAAATAATTTATGAATCGGTACAAAGGACCATGACAATACAACTCCACTGATAGCCTTTAGGCTCTGGCTGAAGTGCCAATGGGCATGGAACAGCATAGCAAGCCAAGACATGGATGCTGCGAGCATGCAGTTAGGCATTTATGTAAGTGAGTACTAGGAGAGCGAGTGAAGAGCACAAATAAAGACCTGGTACAGTCGGTTAGCTGGCTGTCTTGTCCCTGTGTACAAAGTGTCCTTGTAAGAGCCTTTCTGTTTTCTTCTGGAGGACCCTGAAATGCAGGCCTATACTTCCTAAAGCATCCTGCCAGTGGATCAGAGGAGTACCAGTACCATAAGAATCAAAGAGGGGTTGGCAAATGATGGATGTCAGTGGACAAGGGGGTGCTTGTAGCTTTTTGGTGCTGAGCAAATGGAGACTCCTTTTTTAAGCCAGCAACAAACTGAAGTCACCCACTGTGATTGGATGTTGCAAATTTTCAATGTCTTACTTGTTGAGTGCATTTGGTAAGATAGGAAACTGGACATTAATGAAGTGAGTAAGGAATAAATAAGGAATTTAACAAGCTATAATTCCCCTTTCATTGGGGACTTGCTGCTGCCTAGTGAGAAATATGCATTGTCATTTGGCAGATGCAAGTTTATCCTGACATTGAGATATTCCTTGCTAACCTCCAGCATAATTCTGGCACAAATCTTGGCATAATCCATGTCATTCAGAACTCCATAAGATTTTACTCAAGGTTCCTATGCCATAATTTTCACTGGCTGACTAATCATTTTCCAAATTTGTGGCAGCTCCCAACATAATTTTCTATATTTTGATAATTCCAGATGGTAATACCAAAGAAAATCTGATTCCAGAGTGAAAATTTGGTTCATAAATCACACTGTAATTTTTTACTGTTGATTCCTCTGGTTAGTCACTGAACATACTCGCATGTGCCTGCCAAACTTCCTTAACAAAAGAACACAAGTTTGTTACAGAAAAGAAAAATAAAACTAGTAAAGCTGTATGTCAATAAAAGTTATTTTTAAAAAATCTTATCAGAACAAAACAACATTTGAACCTTTCCACAGCAATTCTTCACAGGGACTCAATCGCAGTGAAGAGCCACTCCTGTCTTAAATCTGTAATTTGTTACCTAACTGTCTCTTTTGAGTTTTGATGGTTTAGGCAGTTCTTTCCAGCTCTGATGACTTAAATGTCTTAAGCTCTGACAGCTTAAACTCTTAGGCAAACCCTCACAACCTTGAAGACTTCACAATCTTTCAGTTGGCATTAAACTTTCTCCTCAACTAAAACTTGATTCTGAACTGAGTTCGTGACTACTAATGACCTCTAGCCTGTTTTCTCTGTCGGTCATAACAGTAGGTATGTAAATACTTTATCTATGAACATCATGGGTCACTTACTAGGCACTTGGCTGAAATCACACGTATACTTGGAAATAATATCTTTGTTCACTGTTCCAAATAGCTTTCTGACCTCTTGAAATGAAAACATTATGTTCTATAGAACCGAAACCAAATACCCATTTTACATCTACTTTATTATTACTTGAGAATTTAGATTTTAACGTATTATATACCTTTATGATGACACTGCTAGTCCCATGTCCACAGGAGCAACTGAGTAAGAAGGGAAACCTTTTACTCCAATAGTTTGCATCAATGAGGGTTAAATTCATCAGATTATCGATGCTGTGCAGATCAATGACAAACCACAAAACTGATGCGGGTTGTACACGCTACAAAGGAAGTTCCACAATCTGCACAGCTCTAGATTCCTTTGCAGAATGCATCCAATTCAATCTTACAAATTGTAACAGCATATTGTGTTATTCACACCTTTGCAATCAACAAAAAAGACTGACATTAAAAATGAAATCTATTCGGGGAAATTGTTGAGGCTGCGGGGATGATATTTTGTAACTGTGGCTCTGATTTGTGGGTTATGGAGCCAATGGCTGTGGTCACATGGGTTGACACAAAGAAGTTGCCATTTAAGCGTGCAGCCTCTGTATTCAGTACAGGATATTCACTCCATCCCCCCCCAACCCCTTCCCACACCCACCAGCTGATGGTCCAATAAGGTGGCCCTTTGTAGGCCTATAATTCTGCAAGTTAATCAGTCTCACAGGTAGCCTCCTGTCTACCTTTGGTAAATTTGCCCCAATGGTGGCACAACACGGGTCACCATCTCAGTATGGGCTCTGACTATTCTACCAGTTCCTCCTTCTGCCAACTCCATTCCTGTCACCCAGGGATCAGTAAAATTTCACTTGTTATTTGTGGAAAGTGAAAGTTCTCCAATAACACCAATTCCACGGAATTTCAAAATAATAAACATGTACTATTTTAATGTTTGTGATAGCTTCTACTTTAATCTCATATACAAACCAATCTTTATTTTAATCTCTTTAAAGTTGTTTTTAAAAATAATTGTTTTTACTTGCCAATTGGTTGACAATGAGAATTCTTTCATATGTGTGGCTGCTTAGGTTGCTACATTATTGCGGGAATCCAGAGATATCCCATAGTTGACAGCTTGTGGGTGTGAATGTTTGGCTGAGAAGCCATTGGACCTCTGGAAAGGTAAGAGCTATCCTTTCTCTGCAGTATAAAACATCCCAGGCCTGAAGAAAATTAGGGTATTTCCTACTTCATGGACTATACCCTATGGTTTTCACTCAGTAGTCAGATATTAGAAGTCTGACCCAGTAGGAAGATCAAGGAGGTGCAAGTCCTGACAAGTCAAAAGGATCGTTCCACAAACCATGTGCAGGGGGGCCCATTGAACTGTCTTTATAATCTTGCCCTCCACCGAAGACTTTTAATGTCTCTCTATTTCTGTCTGAGAAGACAGAGTTTTTATAAGGCTGTTAGAGCTTTAACTTGTAGACTTGTGTGTCAATGGTTCATAATTGTTTACCTATGGCTGGAGTCAATTTATTTGTAGTAAGTTGTCATCTTTGTTAGGTGCAGAAACCTTGTTGATGCTTTCTTTCAACCTGGGTCTAAAAGGCAAGTAAATTGGGGAATTTTACAATGAAGAATCCAAGAATAGTGGGTCCAGGATGCTAGCCTCAGCGAGGCATAACAGGCAAAAGGCAGAAATCAGTTTCAAGTAACTGGAAATCCGTGTGATTGAGATTGCTAGATGTTTTTGGGCAATTTATATATTGTCCCTTTCCTATTAGCAATCAGCTCATTCTTTCAAACTAAGGTAAAATTTCTTTCACGCGTAATTTCTTAAGGTGTATCTTCCTGACATTCTCCTGGCAAACAGTTGCACTGTACTTCTTGTGACTGTTCCAAAGATGTTGAATTCTATTTAATTTTACTTGTCAGGAGATCCATCTCGGCTTCTTGACACATGCCTTTTGCCAGGATTTGCTCTGATCTCTCTGCTACATTGCCTGTTTAATGAGGAGGATTTTGCTTTTATGCATATTCAGATAAACTCATTAGCATGTATCTTGGAATAAAAATCACAAAGAAATTTTGGCTGAGTTCCGTTGAAGCTAATTGTGGTGCACCAGAGTTTCAAAGATGGTTTTCATGCTGAAAAACCAAACACTGCTTCTCTTCCTGCCAAGGTTTTTATTATTCATTTCGATTTGAAAGTTTTATCTGATGTGCAAGACAGCAAAACAAAACAGAGGAAGCTGCTATCACTAAATCAGTTGTAATTGTACACTTCATTTTCATGATAGTTTGGAATTTTCTGTTGATTCAAGTTGCAATGGTTATGTTCCTATTTTCTTAGGTGCTATTTTCATCAGTTTTTCAATTCGGATCAAAATAATGAGTTACTAGAGCAATCTAGAACAAGAACCAGCGCACCACTCTCACTCCCTGTGGTCCCATGCTTTCATTGACTTCACTCATTTTTCCTTTAAAAGGCATCATTCTGCAATATCTCATGTAAAGACAATACACTGTGTCGAGAAATTTCTTCTAACTCCTCTCAATAAACAATTTAACATTGATAGCCACCCACTCGCTTACTCCCCAACCAGAGTTCATATCAGAAAACTTTTTGCCAATCCGTTGGAAGAGTAATCCAATTAGTCTCACTCCCTGCTGTTTCCTCACTCCACTGAAAACGTTTGCCTTCACATACTTATCCAATTTCCTTTGGAAAGTTGCAACTGAATCTTTCTCCACAATCTTTCAAAGCAACGCATTCCTGATCAGAACTTAGAGGGGTAAAGAATCCTTAAGGATTTTTAGCGGTACCTCCTGAAATTTTAAGTTGCTCTTTACAAAGCCTCCTTTGCTGAGACCTCTGCATTTTCTAAGTGTGGCTGGGTTTTCTAACTTTTCCTAAACCAAAGTAGTGCTTCTTACTAGCTGCAGAATGAAATTTAGACTTTACCGCACTGATCTTGTCTTTTTTGCTTCTTCCATGGTTGCTGCTTCTTCTGGATATCTCCTGCCCATCATTATTGCAGTAGCAAGGATCTGAAACTGTGGTATTTTACAAGAAGACCATTTTGGTACCTTTTGTATATGCTACTTCTACCAGCTTGTGGGGCTGTTTAAGGGTAGTTTGACATAGTACGCTGCTACCAGTCCTCCTTTTGGTTCTTCTTTGTCTTAGGCCTGTCCAGTGATTAATGGTCAGAGAGATATCACTGCAGAGTATCTACAGAAGAGGCACTGTTCTTAGAAAATAAGAATGTGTGTTCTATGATATGAATTAATAGAGCGACATTTCACTTGGTATAGTAACTAGGATCTTGGGCAGTTGGTACAGACATATCTCCCTCTGAAATCGAGAATATAACACCTTGTCCCATTGTGTAATGGGTTGAGCTAATGTAATATATGTATTTAGCCCTTCATAACTATTCACTTAAACAACAATATCCACAGCTGAAAAGTATCCCCCACAATCCTACACATCAAGTAATTTTTTCTCTTCTTCACTTTGAAGTTGTTGCATTCCCTTCAAACTTTCCACATACATGCAAAATTCCCCAGTAATGAAGTCAGGTTTAGCTGTGAAATTATGCTCTAGATGTCCTGCCAAACTAAAGGTACTTTGAGCAACTAGTGGAATGAGGAGGATTCTGTAGATTTTTGTTTTCCTTCATTACTGACAGTTGGCTGTTGGACTGCCAGGAAGCATTACACAGCTCAAATAGCTGAGGGGATGTTCAGCTTCTTGACCAGTACTTTAAATTTGCGAGTGCTGCATTTCAAAGTTGCACTGGTGCTTCCTGTGGGGATTAAAGAGGATGGTTGATGCTTTAGTGCAAGAGTTGGAAAATGGGTGCAGAATCTAGAGTGCATGTAATCCCTTTCTGACCAGATTTCCTGAGAAACAAGGTGCGGGGGGGAAGGAAGGAAGAGCAACCTATTGAATGAAATATAAGGAAAGGGTAAATAGGGAAAAAGCAAACAAATACAATCTCTTAACATCAAGAGGCACATGTTCCAGTTGTTGGAGGAAGAGCCACCCAAGCTTGTGAGCATATGTTGCTTCTCTGCTTAGAATCATCGACTAATGCATCAACCACAGAAGGAAGACAAGTAGCTCACCGTGCCTGTGCCAGAACTTTGAAGACCGATCCAATTATTTTCACATCCCCACTGTGTCTCCATAGCCTTGGAAACTTTATTCACTTAATTAATATCCAATTTTCTTTTTGAAGTTGCAAATTGAAACTTGACACTTCCAGATCGAAGCAGCAGGTTTGATTGGCACTTCATCCAACAAATTAAACCTTTCCTCTTTGGCAGTGACAGCAGCATATGCCATTAACATGATACACAATGCACTGCAGCTATAGGGAGGGTGAAAGGTCGTGGGTGCTGCGGAGCCACTGGTGGTGTCTGGGACCATCAAGACTATTTCTTTACAAAGTTTGGGCTAGTTGAAGATGCTGCCCACGCCGTTGCTGACCAAGAGTAATTTGGAAATGGGGTCAAAGTTGTGATCTATTGAAGAAGGTAAACTGTCACACCAGTTGTTTGAATGAGTGGGCCAAGTATTTCAGAGTGGAGCTATCAGATGTTCCCAAGGCTGGATATGCCCATTGCACAGTGTACAGCAGTTAAAGGAGCAGCTGTGTATTTCTTGTCAGCTGCGCCTACAGAATGCAACAATTACAGTCAGACAGGCTGGCAATGTATCAAGAGCATGACGAACACAACTGAATGAAGAGCTCCATTATTATTATAGTACCTTTTGTTCATAACCACAGCCAGCGACAAAAGCATCAGATGCACAGGAATATCACAACCTGCAATTCCCCCTCCAAATCACTTTGCATTCTAACTTGGAACGATGTTGCTGTTCTTCCAGTGTCACGGGGACATACACATGGGACTCCCGTCCCAGCAGCATTGACCTGCACTGCAGGAACCCCCGTCCGAGCAGCATTGATCCAAACTGCAAGATCTCCAGTCCTAGCAGCATTCACCCACACTGCATGAACCCCCGTCCTAGCAGCATTGACCCACACTGCATGAACCCCCGTCCTAGCAGCATTGACCTACACTGCATGAACTCCCGTCCTAGCAGCATTGACCCACACTGCATGAACTCCAGTCCTAGCAGCATTGACCCACACTGCATGAACCCCCGTCCTAGCAGCATTGACCCACACTGCATGAACTCCAGTCCTAGCAGCATTGACCCACACTGCATGAACCCCCGTCCTAGCAGCATTGACCCACACTGCATGATCTCCAGTCCTAGCAGCATTGACCCACACTGCATGAACCCCCGTCCTAGCAGCATTGACCCACACTGCATGAACTCCCGTCCTAGCAGCATTGACCTACACTGCAGGAACTCCTGTCCTAGCAGCATTGACCTACACTGCATGAACCCATGTCCTAGCAGCATTGACCCACACTGCATGAACCCCCGTCCTAGCAGCATTGACCTACACTGCAGGAACTCCTGTCCTAGCAGCATTGACCAACACTGCATGAACCCATGTCCTAGCAGCATTGACCCACACTGCATGAACTCCTGTCCTAGCAGCATGGACCAACACTGCATGAACTCCTGACCTAGCAGCATTGACCAACACTGCATGAACCCATGTCCTAGCAGCATTCACCCACACTGCATGAACTCACATCCAAGCAGCATTGATCCAAACTGCATGAACCCCTGTCCTAGCAGCATTGACCCACACTGCATGATCTCCCGTCCTAGCAGCATTCACCCACACTGCAGGAACTCCTGTACTAGCAGCATTGCCCCCCACTGCATGAACCCCTGTCCTAGCAGCATTGATCAACACTGAATGAATTCCCGTCCTTGCAGCATTGCCCAAAACTGTATGAACTCTCGTCCAGGCAGCATTGACCCAAACTGCATGAACTCCCGTCCTAGGTGCATTGACCCATACTGCATGAACTCCTGTCCTAGCAGCATTGACCCACACTGCATGAACTCCAGTCCGAGCTTCATTGCCCCCCACTACATGAACTCCTGTCGTAGCAGCATTGACCTAAACTGCATGAAATCCCGTCCTAGCAGCATTCACCCACACTGCATGAACTCCCATCCAAGCAGCATTGACCCAAATGGCATGAACCCCTGTCCTAGCAGCATTGACCCAAACTGCATGAACTCCCGTCCAAGCATCATTCACCCAAAATGCATGAACTCCTGTCCCAGCAGCATTGACCCACACTGCATGAACCCTTCTCCTAGCAGCGTTGATCCACACTGCATGAACTCCCGTCCTAGCAACATTCACCCACACTGCAGGAACTCCTGTCCTAGCAACATTGACCCACACTGCATGAACCACTGTCCTAGCAGCATATCCTACACTGCATGAACTCCTGTCCCAGCAGCATAAACCAACACTGCATGAACCCCCGTCCTAGCAGCATTGACCCACACTGCATGAACTCCTGTCCTAGCAGCATTGACTCAAACTGCAGGAACTCCTGTCCTTGCAGCATTGCCCCCCACTGCATGAACTCCAGTCCTAGCAGCATTGACCTACACTGCATGAACCCCCGTCCTAGCACCATTGACCCACACTACATGAACTCCAGTCCTAGCAGCATTGACCTACACTGCATGAACCCCCGTCCTAGCAGCATTGACCTACACTGCATGAACTCCTGTCCTAGCAGCATTGACCCACACTGCATGAACTCCAGTCCTAGCAGCATTGACCCACACTGCATGAACCCTTGTCCTAGTAGCATTGACCCACACTGCATGAACCCCCGTCCTAGCACCATTGACCCACACTACATGAACTCCAGTCCTAGCAGCATTGACCTACACTGCATGAACTCCTGTCCTAGCAGCATTCACCCACACTGCATGAACTCCCATCCTAGCAGCATTGACCCACACTGCATGAACCCCTGTCCTAGTAGCATTGACCCACACTGCATGAACCCCTGTCCTAGTAGCATTGACCCACACTGCATGATCTCCCGTCCTAGCAGCATTGATCGACACTGCATGAACTCCTGTCCTAGTAGCATTCACCCACACTGCAGGAACTCCTGTCCAAGCAGCATTGACCAACACTGCATGAACCCCTGTCCTAGCAGCATTGACCCACACTGCATGATCTCCCGTCCTAGCAGCATTCACCCACACTGCAGGAACTCCTGTACTAGCAGCATTGCCCCCCACTGCATGAAGTCCCGTCCAAGCAGCATTGACCCAAACGGCATGAACACCCGTCCTAGCAGCATTGACCCAAACTGCATGAAATCCCGTCCTAGCAGCATTGATCCACACTGCATGAACTCCCATCCTAGCAGCATTCACCCAAAATGCATGAACTCCTGTCCTAGCAGCATTGACCAACACTGCATGAACCACTGTCCTAGCAGCATTGACCCAAACTGCATGAACCCCAGTCCTAGCAGCATTGACCCACACTGCATGAACTCCAGTCCAAGCAGCATTGACCCACACTGCATGATCTCCCATCCTAGCAGCATTGATCGACACTGCATGAACTCCTGTCCTAGTAGCATTCACCCACACTGCAGGAACTCCTGTCCTAGCAGCATTGACCAACACTGCATGATCTCCCGTCCTAGCAGCATTGATCCAAACTGCATGAACCCCTGTCCTAGCAGCATTGCCCCCCACTGCATGAACCCCTGTCCTAGCAGCATTGATCAACACTGAATTAATTCCCGTCCTTGCAGCATTGCCCAAAACTGTATGAACTCTCGTCCAGGCAGCATTGACCCAAACTGCATGAACTCCCGTCCTAGGTGCATTGACCCATACTGCATGAACTCCTGTCCTAGCATCATTGACCCACACTGCATGAACTCCAGTCCGAGCTTCATTGCCCCCCACTACATGAACTCCTGTCGTAGCAGCATTGACCCAAACTGCATGAAATCCCATCCTAGCAGCATTCACCAACACTGCATGAACTCCCGTCCAAGCAGCATTGACCCAAATGGCATGAACCCCTGTCCTAGCAGTATTGACCCAAACTGCATGAACTCCCGTCCAAGCATCATTCACCCAAAATGCATGAACTCCTGTCCCAGCAGCATTGACCCACACTGCATGAACCCTTCTCCTAGCAGCGTTGATCCACACTGCATGAACTCCCGTCCTAGCAACATTCACCCACACTGCAGGAACTCCTGTCCTAGCAACATTGACCCACACTGCATGAACCACTGTCCTAGCAGCATTTCCTACACTGCATGAACTCCTGTCCCAGCAGCATAAACCAACACTGCATGAACCCCCATCCTAGCAGCATTGACCCACACTGCATGAACTCCTGTCCTAGCAGCATTGACTCAAACTGCAGGAACTCCTGTCCTTGCAGCATTGCCCCCCACTGCATGAACTCCAGTCCTAGCAGCATTGACCTACACTGCATGAACCCCCGTCCTAGCACCATTGCCCCCCACTGCATGAACTCCAGTCCTAGCAGCATTGACCTACACTGCATGAACCCCCGTCCTAGCACCATTGACCCACACTACATGAACTCCAGTCCTAGCAGCATTCACCCACACTGCATGAACTCCCATCCTAGCAGCATTGACCCACACTGCATGAACCCTTGTCCTAGTAGCATTGACCCACACTGCATGAACCCCCGTCCTAGCACCATTGACCCACACTACATGAACTCCAGTCCTAGCAGCATTGACCTACACTGCATGAACTCCTGTCCTAGCAGCATTCACCCACACTGCATGAACTCCCATCCTAGCAGCATTGACCCACACTGCATGAACCCCTGTCCTAGTAGCATTGACCCACACTGCATGATCTCCCGTCCTAGCAGCATTGATCGACACTGCATGAACTCCTGTCCTAGTAGCATTCACCCACACTGCAGGAACTCCTGTCCTAGCAGCATTGACCAACACTGCATGAACCCCTGTCCTAGCAGCATTGACCCACACTGCATGATCTCCCGTCCTAGCAGCATTCACCCACACTGCAGGAACTCCTGTACTAGCAGCATTGCCCCCCACTGCATGAAGTCCCGTCCAAGCAGCATTGACCCAAACGGCATGAACACCCGTCCTAGCAGCATTGACCCACACTGCATGAACCCCTGTCCTAGCAGCATTGCCCCCCACTGCATGAACTCCAGTCCTAGCACCATTCACCCACACTGCATGAACTCCTGTCCTAGCAACATTGACCCACACTGCATGAACTCCTCTCCTAGCAGCATTGACCCACACTGCATGAACTCCAGTCCTAGCAGCATTGACCTACACTGCATGAACTCCAGTCCTAGCATCATTGACCCAAACTGCATGATCTCCAGTCCTAGCATCATTCACCCACACTGCATGAACTCCTCTCCTAGCAACATTGACCCACACTGCATGAACTCCTCTCCTAGCAGCATTGACCCACACTGCATGAACTCCAGTCCTAGCAGCATTGACCTACACTGCATGAACGCCCGTCCTAGCAGCATTGATCAACACCGCATGAACTCCCGTCCTAGCAGCATTGACAAACACTGCATGAACTCCTCTCCTAGCAGCATTGACCCACATTGCATGAACTCCAGTCCTAGCAGCATTGACCCACACTGCATGAACTCCCGTCCTAGCAGCATTGACAAACACTGCATGAACCCCCGTCCTACCAGCATTGACCCACACTGCATGAACTCCCGTCCTAGCAGCATTGACAAACACTGCATGAACTCCTGTCCTAGCACCATTGACCCACACTGCATGAACTCCTGTCCTAGCAGCATTGACCTGCACTGCCTGAATTCCAGTCCTAGCACCATTGACACACATTGCATGAACTCCCGTCCTAGCAGCATAATTTCCCCATCCCCACTCCTTCAGCATTCATTTCAGGTTTCTACCAGCTACAGAGGAAGGGGCAGCACTCTATGTAAGTATTTGAAGGACAAATTTCCCCCTGACAAAATGCAGTGTCGATAATTTCTGAATGGGTATATTTACCCAGTATCTGTGAAAGACGTCTAGTTAAGGGTTGTGAAATGATAAGCAAGCATTTCAGGCAACGATGAAGGTGAGGAAAGTAAAGCTCTTCTTTGTTACAGACAGTGTTCATCGACAGAAGCTAAGTGAGCTGTTATTATCTGGAATGTGGAGCCTGAAAAGATAATAGAAGCGGATTGATTTATAGCTTTCAAAAGGAAATTGGATATTAATTGAAGGATTAAGTTACAAGGAATGATTGCACAAATTAGGTTTGATTTCTTGCTACTTAGAGTTATTGTCTGCCTTCTGCAGCAGAATTGTATTCAACCACAATCTGTAGTATCATGGCCTGGCATTTCCTTAATCTAGTATTATCAAGTCAAGGGATCAACCCTAGCTCTTTGCAGAGAGCAGGATTGCATATAAGGAGCAATCATATCTGAAAGCAAGGTGTCAGCTTGGTAAGGCTGGAACACAGGATTACATGTATGCCAAACGGTTGGAGCATTGTGAGAGCTCCATTTATTGATTATATAGAGTCATAGAGATGTACAGCATGGAAACAGACCCTTCGGTCTAACCCGTTCATGCTGACCAGATATTCCAACCTGATCTAGTCCCACCTGCCAGCACCCGGCCCATATCCCTCCAAACCCTTCCTATTCATATATACATCCAAATGCCTCTTAAATGTTGCAATTGTACCAGCCTCCACCACTTCCTCTGGCAACTCATTCCATACACGTACCACCCTCTGGATGAAAAGGTTGCCCCTTAGGTCTCTTTTCTATCTTTCCCCTCTCACTCTAAACCTATGCCCTCTAGTTCTGCACTCCCCAACCCCAGGGAAAAGACTTTGTCTATTTATCCTATCCATGTCCCTCATAATTTTGTAAACCTCTATAAGGTCACCCCTCAGCCTCCAACGCTCCAGGGAAAACAGCCCCAGCCTGTTCAGCCTCTCCCTGTAGCTCAAATCCTCCAACCATGGCAACATCCTTGTCAGTCTTTCTGAACCCTTTCTAGTTTCACAACATCTTTCCGATAGGAAGGAGACCAGAATTGCATGCAATATTCCAACAGTGGTCTAAACAATGTCATGTACAGCCACAACATGACCTCCCAACTCCTGTACTCAATACTCTGACCAATAAAGGAAAGCATACCTATCACCTTCTTCACTATCCTATCTACCTGCGACTCCACTTTCAAGGAACTATGAACCTTCACTCCAAGGTCTCTTTATTCAGCAACACTCCCTAGATCCTTACCATTAAGTGTATAAGTCCTGCTAAAATTTGCTTTCCCAAAATGCAGCACCTCGCATTTATCTGAATTAAACTCCATCTGCCACTTCTCAGTCCATTGGCCCATCTGGTCAAGATCCTGTTGTAATCTGAGGTAAGCCTCTTTGCTGTCCACTACACCTCCAATTTTGGTGTCATCTGCAAACTTACTAACTGTACCTCTTATGCTCGCATCAAAATAATTTCTGTCAATGACAAAAAGTAGAGGACCCAGCACCGATTCTTGTGGCACTCCACTGGTCACAGGCCTCCAGTCTGAAAAACAACCCTCCACTGCCACCCTCTGTCTTCTACCTTTGAGCCAGTTCTGTATCCAAATGACTAGTTCTCCCTGTATTCCATGAGATCTAACCTTGCTAATCAGTCTCCCATGGGGAACCTTGTCAAACGCCTTGCTGAAGTCCATATAGATCACATCTCTGTCCTCATGAATCCTCTTCGTTACTTCTTCAAAAAACTCAATCATGTTTGTAAGACATGATTTCCCACACAGAAATCCATGTTGACTATCCCTAATCAGTCCTTGCCTTTCCAAATACATCTACATTCTGTCCCTCAGGATTCCCTCCAACAACTTGCCCACCACCGAGGTCAGGCTCACTGGTCTATAGTTCCCTGGCTTATCCTTACTGCTCTTCTTAAAGAGTGGCACCACTTTTGCCAACTTCCAGTTTTCTGGCACCTCACCTGTGACTATCGATGATACAAATATCTCAGCAAGAGGCCCAGCAATCACTTCTCTGGCTTCCCACAGAGTTCTAGGGTTCACCTGATCAGGTACTGGGGATTTATCCACCTTTACCCGTTTCAAGACATCCAGCACTTTGTCCTCTGTAATCTGGTCACCATTTATTTCCCTACAATCTGTATCTTCCATATCCTTTTCCACAGTAAATACTGATGCAAAATACTCATTTAGTATCTCCCCCATTTTCTGCGGCTCCACACAAAGGCCACCCTGCTGATCTTTGAGGGGCCCTATTCTCTCCCTAGTCACCCTTTTGTACTTAATGTGTTCGTAAAACCCCTTTGGATTCTCCTTAATTCTATTTGCCAAAGTTATCTCATGTCCCCGTTTTGCTCTCCTGATTTCTGTCTTAAGTATACTCCTACTTCCTTTATACTCTTCTAAGGATTCACTCGATCTATCCTGTCTATACCTGACATATGCCTCCTTCTTTTTCTTAACCAAACCCTCAATCTCTTTAGTCATCCAGCATTCCCTATACCTACCAGCTTTCCCTTTCACCCTGACAGGAATATAGTTTTTCTAGATTCTCGTTATCTCATTTCTGAAGGCTTCCCATTTTCCAGCCGTCCCTTGACCTGTGAACATCTGCCTCCAATCAGCTTTCAAAAATTCTTGCCTAATAGTATCAAAATTGGCCTTTCTCCAATTTAGAACTTCGACTTTTAGATCTGGTCTATCCTTTTCCATCACTATTTTAAAACTAATAAAATTATGGTCACTGGCCCCAAAGTGCTCCCCCACTGACACCTCAGTCACCTGCCCTGCCTTATTTCCCAAGAGTAGGTCAAGTTTTGCACCTTCTCTAGTAGGTACATCCACATACTGAATCAGAAAATTGTCTTGTACGCACTTAAGAAATTCCTCTCCATCTAAACCCTTAACACTATGGCAGACCCAGTCTATGTTTGGAAAGTTAAAATCCCCTATCATAACTACCCTATTATTTTTCCAGATAGCTGAGATCTCCTTACAAGTTTGTTTCTCAATTTCCCTCTGACTATTAGGGAGTCTATAATACAATCCCAATAAGGTGATCATCCCTTTCTTATTTCTCAGTTCTACCCAAATAACTTCCCTGGATGTATTTCCGGGAATATCCTCCCTCAGCACAGCTGTAATGCTATCCCTTATCAAAAATGCCACTCCCCCTCCTCTCTTGCCTCCCTTTCTATCCTTCCTGTAGCATTTGTATCCTGGAACATTAAGCTGCCAGTCCTGCCCATCCCGGAGCCATGTTTCTGTAATTGCTATGATATCCCAGTCCCATGTTCCTAACCAAGCCCTGAGTTCATCTGCCTTCCCTGTTAGGCCCCTTGCATTGAAATAACTATTTCATTATATTCATGACATGTGCCTTAAGGATGGAAGATAAGCTTTGGGGAGTCGGGAAGTTAGTTACTCATGACAGAAGTCACAGTGTTTGATCTGCTCTTGTGGCCACTGTGATAATATGGCTGGTCCAATTCAGTTGGTCAATGGAACTTCCAGGATGTTGATAGCAATGTTGCAGAAAGTCAAGGGAAAACTGTTCTTATTGGTAACGGTTTTTGCCTTGTTTGTCATGAAAGTTGTTTGCCACATGTTCGCCCAAACCTGGATATTGTCGATGGTCCTTTTGCAAACAGATATCAACAGTTTCAGTGTCTGAATTGTTTCAAGTAGCACTGAAAATGGTTCATATATCCCCACACCTGACGTTATGATGGAGGGAAAATCACTGATGAAGCAATTGAATATAGTTGTGCCTAGGACACCACCGTGAGGAACCTTTGTAGATTATGGAAGAACTGAGGACCAGAGGATAGATCTCTCACAACTACAGCTATTTTGCTTGTACTTAGAATGACTTCAATTTGTGGTGACCTTTCCCACTGATTTCTTTTTTGTTTCAAAACTATATTTTATTCATGAATGTCTGTGTGTGTATATATAGTCACAAATGCAGTTCGGTTTTGTACAGTAGTATATCAAGTACACAAACAAACATTTGAGTTTGACTCAATACAAGCAAACCAAAGATATCTTTGACACATACAAAGCTATATGTACGTGCATTGAGGAACTAGGAAGGTTTGATAACTGAATGGACTCCCATTTATTACCTTCAGTGGGAAGACCTTTGGACAGTGAACTTTCCCCACTGCGCTTTGGTGGCATCTGACCCAAGCTTTAGTGCGTCTCTCGGCACATAGTCCAGACCTTCGTATGTGCTACTCTGCAACACTCAGTCAAGATAAACTCCTTGTTCTGGAAGGCCAACAAATTTTAGGCAGACCAAAGAGTGTCTTTCATCAAGTTGAAGGTCCTCCATCAATGTTTGTCTCGTTTTGCGTCCCGGGGAACAGCTCATAGCGCAGAGACTCCTGTGTCATTGAGTTGCTCGGGTTGAATCTCAACAAAAATCATTGATTTCCATTACCTTTACTTTTCCTTGATGCCGATCAAATCCTGCCTTTGAGGTCAATGGCAGTAACTCTCACCCCACTGCAGAATTCACCTCTGTTTTCCATGTTTGGACCAAGGCTGTAATGGTTCCTGAAGTTAAATGGCCCTGCCAGAACCCAAATCGAATGTCAATGAACAGGTAATTGCTTCAGGAGTGCTGCTTGATAGCACTGTCAATAATATACAGTCAACATCACCTTGCTAATGATCAAAAGAAGATTGACAGGACACTAACTGGCTGGGTTGTATCTTCCTTGCTTTTAAAGGACTGCATAGGTTTGCTTTGATCCACTGGTTGTGGAGTGGCTCTGCGTCTCTCCCACTAGCTGCTCTAACTGTTCAGCATACATGTAGCCCTGTGTTGTAGCTTCACCAAGTTGACACCTCCAAACAAGCGCTCCTTGCTGGCACTCCTTGCAGTGGCAGGGCTGATCCCTTAGCATGATAATAATAATTTGAGGAATATGCCGGGCCATAATATTACAGATTGTGTTTGAAAACAATTCTTTGGCTGATGGCCCACCGTAACCCTCTAAGTAGCAGGAAATCAAACCTAGTTTATGTAATCTTTCCTTGAAATCTAACCCAGTAGTTGAGCTTTCATGCCAGTAAGTTTCTATTGTACAACCTCCATGGTCAAAAGATCTTTTGAATGGTGTGGTTCCCAGAAACGTTCACAGTGTTCGAACTGCAATCTAACCAGGGCTTTGCATAGCTAAGCAAGTATTTCCATATCTTAATTGTATACAGTAATACCTCCCCCCACCACCAGCCCCCCCACCCCCCATACCTGGGGGGGGATACATTCCAAGGCCTACCGCGGATGCCCGAAACTGTGGATGTAGCAAATCTATTCATTTAAATGGGAAATTTACCTCCTCGGCAGCCCCCTGGTTTCTTTTTCTGGAATGTTCCATGTAATATTTTCAGGCCACGGCAGACCGTTGATAACTGAAACCGCGGTAACCAGATCAGTGGATATGTTGGTTGCCCGGTAATTTTGTGCATTTAAAAACGTCAACATTACATTTAATCATTTTGATTATTTTCTGTACTTATCTATGATGTTTCAAAGGTCTATCCACGCAAACCCAATGTTACTTGCGTTGTCATTCTTTCCAGTTTTTCACAAGTTTGCAAAGTCATCCTCAATTTGCTTTCACTGACATTTATTTGCCAATGATTAAGTGAGTGGACAAAATTATTAGTGTGTTTGTAACTGCACCTGTACATGCTTGTCATGGGACCTAGGAATACATGCCTCAGCAATTTCAGTGACAAAATGTAAAGTAGTGTAATGATCATTTGATATTCCATCGCAGATACCTTTGGGACACAAATATTTATATTACAGTTTAGAATACCTGCCAATTATCCCAACTCTCTGTCTGCTGCTGTTCAGCCATTTTGCTAAGCAGGTCAATAACCTGCCTTCAAATTCATGATCATCAATTTTTGCTGGCAGACTCTTCGGACAGATGTTATCAAATGCCATTAGAAACCAATATAAATAACATCTATAGGCAATCCTTTTCTACCACTGTAGCCAGCACTTCATAAAAAAAAACAATTGAATTCATCAGACATGACCTACCCATTACAAATTCAATCTAACACTCTCTTTGATCAACTTAATAGTTGCAATGCCCCTCCTCTTTACTTATTGATTAATAATTTCCTGACCACAAATATTGGGCTAAAAGGTCTATGATTCCCCAATTTCCTGCTCTTACCTTGCCTGAGTAGTAGAGTAACATGCATGATTTTCCATTCAACTGGAACAATTGTGAACTGTGAGAACTTGAAGATTTGTGTTTAAGCATTTATTTCTGACACTTTTGAGAACATTGAGTATGCTATCATTTGTCTTCCTGTGTCGTTTCTCAGCTCCCAGATATCCTGCTGTCACCCTGTCACCTGCTAAGATATACAAGTTGCTGATGGTGTGGCCACGAAGCTCTTGTATCCTGCCCTATCTCCTTCCCCACATTCAACATTCCGTTCTGACTTCTTGATTTTTGACCCTGAAGAACTGCCACCTATTCAGTCGCAGAAGCTGAAGGAGAGTCTGCAGATCCAGAAAATGTCCTGGTTAACTTTGCACTGAGGTTATTATAGATGGCAGTAGAAATTTGGAATCTAGTCACCAACTGTGGCAGGTCTTGTAATCCAATTCTGGAAGCAATACTGTTGCTGATTATCAACAAACCATGAATCACTGCAAGAACCAGGAGCAATCGACTATCAATTAGGAACTGGGAAGCTCCAACTTTGTGCAAGGATGTTGCCAGTAGGTAGGCTTAGTCCTCGCTGGTAAAGCAGATAGAGGTTAACTAGTGCTTTCTAATATTCGCCTATGGTTTTCACTCAAAGTACTTTGTCATTGAGCAAGTCTATTTGATTCTGCTAATTTGTGCCCAAACCTTTTAAAATTGATGTTTGCTTCATTCCTATGGAGACAACATATATATTCCACATCAGACAGACAAACTCCATTGGTGTGGGGCTTGTAACTTGGTTTGGTTTAAATCTTCTTTGATGGGCAGTCTTGCATGGCAGAGGTACAAATGGCTGAAAACGTCATTGCTGGCAAAATAGATTTTTGGTAAAAATCAGCTGATCACTGATTCATTAAGCTTTATGTTAACAAATTAAATAACATCACTTTATACATCAAAGCTCATAGGTGTGAACTCAATTTCTCTCTCCACCAACACTGACAGGCCTGGTGAGTAACTCAAAGATTCTCTATTCTTCTTTCCAATTTCCAACTTGTGTTCCCCATCATGACATTTGGATGCCATTTCTCCCACATCCCACATTGACTGTTGAGAAGGTGATGATGGTGAGCCACCTTCTTGAACCATCACAGTCCATATGTTGTAAGTATAGACACAGTGATGTTCAGAAAGGAGTTTGAGGATTTTAAGTAATGGCGATATAATCCCAAATCAGGATGTTGTGTGCCTAAGAGCGGAACTTGCATGTATTGCTGTTCATGTGTTCCTGCTCACTTTGTCCTTCAAGTTTTGGAAGGATTTGTCAAAGGAATCTTGGTGAGTTGTTGTGGTGTATCGAGCATGTAATACATACTGCTGCCATTGTACATCAGTGATGAAGTGAATGAATGCTTAGGATGGTGGAAATTAAGCGGGCATCTTTATCCTGCATTATTGAGTTTATTCAGTTCTACAGTATGTTGCTTTTGCATGATTTTATACATATTTAGACATTTATATGCAGATAAAACATTATACCCATTTTACAGAATATTGCAGCACACTGTGGTGATTTTATTGGATAACAGTAACTAGTTGATTGGCTCAATCAGCAATAATTGCTCTTCTGAATTTATTCCCTGAAATAAGGAGTGATTGTGCAATGACTACGATTAAATTTATGTGTTAGGTGGCATAATTATTTCATGGAAGCGAGGTTATTTTACCTTAATTGTAATTCAAGAGTTCCTGTGACTTTTGTTTTCATAAGTTGAAATGTGAATAAAAAACAACATTTTATCTTGTTATTCAGTCATTTTAACAAAGTTAAATTATGCTTCTTTTTCATCACTATAATATGAAGCATTCCATAGATTTGTTCCAAAATGCAGCACTGTTTTCACTGATTCACTTTAAGGAGCATGAGATTAAAACACTAGAAAAGTGAATAAAACATTCATGATTTCATATTTCATCAGTTAGCTAATTTATCACAGCACTTATCACATTCATTGTACAATAGAATTTCAATACAGATTCGGAAATGTTTCAACAAATCCACAGGTTTCTGCTGGTAATGTATTGTGTGTACACTGATACGAAGACCTTAATTATTTCAAAACATATTGTAAGTATATTTATCAGAATTGAGGCACCGAATTCTGATTATAATCATAATATTTTAGTTGTTTATCTTGGCTTCTCTAAATTTAAAACATCTATGCTCTACAATATAAGTAAACTTCTTTGTTCTAAATAAAGCTTATTATTAGATCTAAACATGGTAGAAATCTCCACTAAATATACTTTATGTTTAAAGTGAAGGCAAAGTCAATACTGGACTACTGTCTAATTAGTGATCAATAACTCATGGTGACTTAACCTGAGAGGAGCAGACTCCTTCATTATAACCTCTGGTGTTACATGATTTGAACCGATATTATTAGAATTAGAGACCAGTCATCCAAACAACTGAGCTAAACATCCCCTTATATTCATTGCCAAAGAGAAAGGCAATGTTGATGTTCATTACATGCATGTCATTTGCTGAGAGATCCATAAGCTCATGGGCAAGACTATTGGCATTAAATGGTCTTCAATGTGTCTCGCCTGTAATAGCAGGTTTCAACCACTTGATGGCGATTGCAACAAATTATGACAAGTTATGACATTAATTACATATTACAGATGCTGGAAATCTGAAATAAAAACAAAGTGCTGGAGAAACTCTGGCAACATGTGTGGGGAGAAAAATAGAGTGAACATTTTCAGTCTGAAAACTCTACTTTGGAACTGAAGGAAATTGGAAAATGATTTTTAGTAATTTTAAATCAAATTGTTTGGACATGTTGTGACTTGACTCTGGAGCAGATGGGACTTGAATCCACACCTTCTGGATCAGAGGTGAGGACACTACACTACACCACAAGAGTCCTAAAACAGTGGTTTACACCTTTTGATGAAGTGGGGAGGAGGAGCAAGTGGAACAGATGGTAAGCAAACAACGGAGCTATTAAGGATTTTTTCGTTTAGTAAGCTATTAAGGATAAAGGAGATATTGAGATGCAAAATAGGTGTGATTGGGAAGTGTGAATAGAACTTAATGGTGTGTTGCCTTCCTGGTGCCAGGATTAAGAACATCGCAGACAGAGCGCAGGAAATCCTCAAGGGCGAAGGTGAAGAGCCAGACGTGGTGGTGCATGTCGGCACAAATGACATCGGGAAGAAGAGGAGGGACATTCTTCAGCGGGACTTCGGAGAACTTGGATGAAGGCTGAAAAGCAGGACATCCAGGGTGGTTATCTCTGGTTTGCTTCCAGTTCCTCAGGTTGGAGAGGACAGGAACAGGCAGATAATGGACTTGAATGTGTGGCTGGGGAACTGGTGCAGGATTCAAATTCTTGGATCACTGGGGTATGTTTAGCGATAAGTATAAATTATACAAGAGGGGCGGGTTGCACCTCAATAGATGGGGGACCAGCATTCTGGCAGGTAGGTTTGCCACTGCAACACAGCTACGTTTAAACTAAATAGCGGGGGGGAGGGGACAAACTGGAAGTTTAAGAAGGAAGTTAAAGGGAAAGTTAGAACAAGAGAAGTCAAGAAAGACAACAGAATCAATGGAGCAGAAAACTCAAAAAAGGATCATGCCGTAAGGTCAAGTGAAATAGGGATTGATAGGAAGGGTGAGGGGAGTAACAAATTAACAATATTACATATGAATGCATGAAGCATTAGAAATAAGGTGGATGAGCTTGAGGCTCATTTGTAAATTAGCAGTTACAATGTTGTGGGGATAACTGAGATGTGGCTTTAAGTGGACAGGGCCTGGGAAATGAATATTCAAGGTTAAATGTGCTATTGTAAGGACAGACTGACTGGCAGAGGGGGTGGGGTGGCTCTGTTGGTAAGCAATGATATTCAGTCCCTTGCGGGGATGTAGAGTCAGTATGGGTAGAGCTGAAAAATTCTAAGGGTAGAATTCTAATGGGAGTTATCTACAGGCCCCCAAACAGTAGCCTGGATGTAGCGTGTAAGTTGAATAAGGAGCTGAAATTGGCCTGTTGCAAAGATATTACTACAGCTGTTATGGGGGATTTCAACATGCAGGTAGACTGGGAGAATCAGGATGGTACTGGACCCCAAGAAAAGGAGTTTGTGGAGTGTCTCCAAGATGGATTCTTAGAACAGCTTGTCCTGGAGCCTACCAGGGAGAAAGCAATTCTGGATCTGGTGTTGTGCAATGAACCAAATTTGATCAGAGACCTCGAAGGAGCCATTAGGAGGGAGTGACCACAATACAATAAGCTTTAATCTGCAGTTTGAAAGGGAGAAGGTAGAATCGGAAGTGACAATATTTCAGTTGAATAAAGGGAACGATGGAGCTGTGAGGGAGGAGCTGGCCAAGGTTCAATGGTGCAATACCCCAGCAGGGATGGCAGTGGAACAACAAAGGCAGGTATTTCTGGGTATAATGCAGAAGATACAGGATCAGTTCATTCCAAAAAGGAAGGAAGATCCTATGGGGAGGCGGGGTGGCCGTGGCAGATGAGGGAAGTTAATGACCATGTATAGACAAAAGGGAAAAAGTATAATATAGCAAAGATGAGTGGGAAATCGGAGGACTGGGAAGCTTTTAAAGAACAACAGAGGATAACTAAAAAGGAAATACGCAAAGAAAAAATAGGGTACAAAGGTAAACTGGCCAAAAATATAAAGGAGGATAGGAAAGGCTATTTTAGGGATGTGAAAAGAAAAAAAATAGTTAAGACTAAAATTGGGCCCTTGAAGACAGAACCGAGTGAATTTATTATGGGGAACAAACAAATGGCAGAAGAGTTGAATTGGAACTTTAGATCTGTCTTCACTGGGGAAGACACAAGCAATCTCCCAGATGTAATAGTGGCTGAAGGACCTGAACTGAAGGGAATTTATGTCAGGCAGGAAATGGTGTTGGAGAGACTGTTAGGTCTGAAGGCTGATATATCCCCGGGACCTGATGGTCTGCATCCCAGGGTACTAGAAATCGTGGATGCATTGGTGATCATTTACCAATGTTCTACAGATTCAGAATCAGTTCCTGCGGATTGGAGGGTGGCTAATGTTGTACCACTTTTTAAGAAAGGTGGGAGAGAGAAAACAGAGAATTATAGACCAGTTAGTCTGACCTCAGTGGTGGGAAAAATGCTGGAGTCAATTTTTAAGGACGAAATTACGACACATCTGGAGAGCAGTAACAGGATAGGTCAGAGTCAGCATGGATTTATGAAGGGGAAAACATGCTTGACTAATCTTCTGGAATGTTTTGAGGATGTAACTCTGAAGATGGACAAGGGAGATCCAGTGAATGTAATATACCTGGCCTTTCAGAAAGCCTTTGATAAAGTCCCACATAGGAGGTCAGTGAGCAAAATTAGGGCACATGGTATTAGGGCAAAATACTGACATGGATTGAAAATTGGTTGGCCGACAGGAAACAAAGAATAGTGATAAACGACTCCCTTTTGGAATGGCAGGCAGTGACCAGTGGTGTGCCGCAGAGTTCAGTTTTGGGACTGCAGCTTTTTACAATGTACATTAATGATATAGATGAAGGTATTTAAAGTAATATTAGCAAATTTGCTGATGACATAAAGCTGGGTGCAGGATGAAATGTGAGGAGGATGTTAGGAGAATACAGGGTGACCTGGACAGGCTAGGTGAGTGGATTGATGCATGGCAGATGCAGTTTAATGTGGAGAAACGTGTGGTTATCCATTTTGGTGGCAAGAACAGGAAGGCAGATTACTACCTAAATGAAGTCAAGTTAGGTAAAGGGGCAGTACAACGAGATCTAGGTGTTCTTGTACATCAGTCAATGAAAGCAAGCATGCAGGTACAGCAGGCAGTGAAGAAAGCTAATAGCATGCTGGCCTTCATAACAAGAGGAATTGAGTATGGAAGCAGAGAGGTCCTTCTACAGCTGTAGAGGGCCCTGGTGAGACCACACCTGGAGTATTGTGTGCAGTTTTGGTCTCCAAATTTGAGGAAAGACATTCTGGCTATTGAGGGAATGCAGCGTAGGTTCACGAGGTCAATTCCCGCAATGGCGGGACTATCTTACGCTGAAAGACTGGAGCGACTGGGCTTGTATACGCTTGAGTTTAGAAGGCCGAAAGGGGATCTAATTGAGACATATAGGATTATTAAAGGATCGGACACTCTGGAGGCAGGAAGTATGTTTCCACTGATGGGTGACTCCCGAACCAGAGGACACAGCTTAAAAATAAGGGGTAGGCCACTTAGAACAGAATTGAGGAGAAACTTCTTCACCCAGAGAGTGGTGGGTGTATGGAATGCTCTGCCCCAGAAGGCTGTGGAGGGTAAGTCTCTGGATTCTTTTAAGAAAGAGTTGGATAGAGCTCTTAAGGATAGTGGAATCAAGGGTTATGGGGATAAGGCAGGAACAGGATACCGATTGAGGATGATCAGCCATGGTCATAATGAATGGTGGTTCTGGCTCGAAGGTGCAGGAGTAGGCCATTCTGCCCTATTATCTATTGTCTATTAATATGTCAACTCTGCTGAGAATAAAGCAAACAATACAGGTTGGAGTTGTGGCTGAACAGAATGGAAGAGTGGTTGTGCTCTGAAGTTATTGGTATCAATGTTAAATCCTAAAGGCTGTAAAGTGCTTAAGTGGAAGATCAGGTGTTGATCGTCCAGCTTGTATTGAGCTTCACTGGAACACTATAAAAGGCCTTGAATGGAGCAAGAAGGCTTCTTGAAATGGCAAGTAACTGGAAGATTGTGGCCATTCTTATGGACAGAGTGAAAATATTCAGAAAGTGGTTACCCAGTCAGTGTTTGGTCTCCCCAGTGTAAATTTAAGCAATTAATATGATAGACAAGATTGAAGGAAGACTGATGTCATGCTGACTTTGGTACTGAATTGAAGAAACCAAAATAAAAGAACCAAGTGGTCACAATGCACAGGTTAAAAAGTCACATTTTTAGTTCCGAAGATGCCATTTACTTCCCAACAGCAGTAGTTAATCTAGCAGTATTGTTTGACTGCTGGTGTTAGCTTTAAGCTTCGAGGAAATGCTTTAGCTGCATGTTTTAGTTTTAAGCCTGTAAGAAGCCTTTTTACTGCTAAACATCAACTTTTGTTTGGGAGAGCAAGCTGAAGGCTTTCTTGTTTCTTACACCAGCGATACAAGTTTTAGCTTGTCTGGTCATGAATTTTAAAAAAAGATGAGTCAACATGGTTGTTAAAATTGGGAGATCTGTATTGTGTAAACTTATTTGACTACATCATAATTCAGAACTGTTGAATCTTGAGTGAGATTTGTTCATGTGTTCTATAAATAGTTACTGATCCTTACTATCTTGGTGCCACCATGACACATGATAGCAAGATATGCCAATGATCTGCCACTATCACATTGTGAAATGTGAGCTTCCATAACATCAGAATGAGATGTGCGTCAAGTAGTACCAAATAATTAATTGAACTTTCATTACAATTCCCTTCATTTACATAGGCACATCACAATCGTAGACATTTACGTACCTGGGCTCAAGCTAAACAACTCAAACACACAGTCATGTTGCAAGAGAAGAGAGCTGAGTAAGACTCTAAGCTTTATACTACTCGATCACCTGTCATGATACAGTGATGACATCATGAACATGTCCCTTTACATATCTGTTGCAAGACATATATCACAACACATGCGCGTTAGTGATCCATAATGTTGGGTGCTGGGTTTTGGGAAATCCTGAGAGGAAGGTTCTGAAGTGTTTTAGGAACTTCCCTCCCTGATCTGGAGGAGGGGAAGCAGAAACAGGGGTAGTTCTCCAGACTGCAGAAGGCAAGCCTGAGCTTCCAGTTACTATGAACCCTGCAGACCTCATCTGATTCCTCCCCCCGAACATCTGTCGCCTTCCACCCCTCCCAACCAAATCACCATGGTGCTACTGAGAGGCCTCCACTCCCATAATTTTATCTCCCTCAAGGCAGCCAAATGCTCCTCTGGATGCATTGTGGGAGGGCAGCAGGTCAGTGGGATGCAAATGAAGCCTGGGAAGTCTATGTTTCAAACTGGCCAGTGGAGGGGGTTTTGTACCAGTTCAGAACCCACACCTGGTTAAACACCTCCACAAGTTGAACTTTTAACCATGCCAATGGGTGTGGGAAAAGAGCACCATAAAAGTAACTGAGCAAACATTATGCCCCATCCTACTCTACTCCCACCTTCTACCATTTATTCAGCCCCTTTTTAATTTAATTTGAGTCTAAGGCTCTCACTGCACTGAGATGGGACCTTCATTAGTAGGTACTACCTGGTGTTCTCCCATTTGCCCAAACCTGGCCAGCTGCCATTTTCCAAATGAGTTAAGTGTCTAGCTGGTCCATTGGTTTAAATGAGGCCTGGCCATTTCGGAAGCAATCTGGTTTTCAGGGTGGTTGTCAGCTGATCAGGGAGTTAGAATTCACCTCATGTTTATTTTGGCAAAATATTTAAATATCACTATCTCATTGCAGCCCAGCGAATCCTTAAGATCGTCACTATATATGCCAAATATACTCAAGTATGATTTATTTAATGTTTTCAGTGAGCATATGGGAGCCCACTAAAGATGCCCTCAATCTAACTAATGAAGGACACTTTCCATCTGCTCACCTGCTCAGGAAGGACAGATGTGGTAGCAGTAAACATATTGGAGTTGTAACAGAAAACTTGACCTCTTCAACATTGCAATCCTGACTCACTAAAGGATGCAACAAGCATGTAGACACTGTCAGATCATTTTGGCTCTTATAATTTGTAAGTGTTGGATGCTTCTAGAAAATTTCACAGGACTTGAGTGGCTAAATTAATGTAGCAGACATGTTCCGGTAGTTGACTATTTTTGAGACAACAAGCAGAACCTTTTTTTAAACTAGCCTAAAATAGGTGCTTGTACAGTGGTAAAAGCATTAAAGTGTAGTTGGTGAACTTACTGACCACTGAATGCACTGGGCTGATGTCTTACTCGAGCTGATCCCTTGTGGTATGTTCAGGTATTTACTTCCTCTCCCAGTATGTGACACGAGGTGAGGGCTATTTGAGGTGGTGTGCTACCAACTATCCTCCTTTGCCTTTGCCTTTGCTTTGACTTGGACCCATCCCATGATTGGCAGTTGAGGAGTTTTCACTGTGGGGCATCAATCTGAGATAGCAACAAGATTTATTACATGATAGCAATAAGTACCACTACATTTGGTCAGTCATAACTATTAGGATGTTAGGGAGTTGGTACAGATACATCTCCCTGTAATAGCTAAAGAAGAACTCATCGCCATCCAAACATGACTGTGATATCAGTAGAATGGCTCGAGCCAATGGAGTATGATTATTAGCCTCTTCAGGGTCAGGACCTTTTTAAAGCATCTTCGCACCAAGCTTTATTTTTCTTACAGTTAATCCAATATACAATCATGTCAATGATATTACATTTACCCCATCTCCTCCCAAGTCTTTGATTTCACAAACGTAGAGTCGAAAATTGTATCACTGGAAAAGTACAGCATGTCAGGAAGCATCTGAGGAGTGGAAGAGTTGACATTTTGGGTTTAAGCCCTTCATCACTCCTGTTGAAGAGCTTATGCCCGAAACGTCAACCTGCCTGCTCCTCGGATGCTGCCTGACCTTTTGTGCTTTTCCAGTGCCACAATTTTTGTCTCTGATCTCCAGCATCTGCAGTTCTCACCTTCTCCCATTTCACAAATGTAGGCTACCTGTACATTGCATCACTTTGTTTTCCCAGAGTGCACTTCTTCAGACTTCATTAGAATAGTAGGTCCTTTGCTTGAGGATTGTTGAATCTGGTTCTGCTGTGTTGTCATTTCTGTGCTGGAGGATATCCTTGTAGACCTTGTTATTAGTCCAATAACTTCTACGGAGGACTTTTAGTTTCTTGAATTTTCTTCAGAGGAGTTCAAATAGCTCAATAGCTGAATTGGAGGGATTTTTAATGTCTATGTGGAAGATAATTGCTGTGTCAAAACAAGAAGTTTCTTTTTTGTACCCTTGATTTCTGGAGCAAGCAAACAAGAGCAGATCACCTCCTATCCAACCATAGAGTCTGCATGACAGAATGGGTGGAGCTGATGTACATTAACCCCTTCAGAACCATTATCTATACAACATTGACCACACCAACACTCAATCGTTTCAGGTGGTAGGCTTCTTGATCATATGAGTTGTGGTCTTTATTGCATATGTGTATAGAATATGCTTCGGATCCACCTGGGTGTCCAGGCATCAAATAGACTAAATAATAAGGCTTAAAAGGACAATTGCAGACCAGTCTACTAACACATCCAAAGCTTTATCAATGTTAGATTTTTGCGACAGCAGAGAAGCATGATCCCCCTCACTTCACACAAATATAATGGCTGCTGTCAGTATACAATATCCTTATCCCTCCCGCGTTACCACTCTCTGATTTTAGAAAGTATCCATAAAAATATAACAGGAGCAGAAATAAACCACAGAACTATTGAGTCTACTCCACGACTCACTAATTTGGCTTTAACTCCAGTTTGCCATCCGATTCCTGTATCCTATGAATTTCTGAAAGATCGAACATCTATCTGTGTTTAAATATTCTGAACAATGATATATCCACAACCCTCTAGGATAGAGAATTCCAAAGATTGATAATCGTGCAAGTGAAACAATTTCTCCTTTGTCTCAGTCTGAAATGGTTGTTGCCTTTTCATAATACTTGAAAACATAATCTCAAAATTGATTAGCAGCATTATTTTGTCAAAATTGGGCCTCAAAATATTTGCTAGTCAATATACCCAGCTGGCTGAGCAACCAAATGTTAAATTCCCCAGAGGATCTCCAATTTTACACTGTTTTTTGTGGCATCTATTATGAGTTGTATTCTCTACCATGAACAACTGTTTCACTATGTCTGTGAAGTCCAACTAAATTTAAATAACATTTATGAATGTAAAATTGCTGATGAAGTGAACCTCTCTTATAATATATTTGTCACATTCAAAATTTAGTCACTTAATCTAACAAGCATTGAATATAGGATCCTTATATAAGGCAGAGGTGACCAACCGGCATTTCCCTGAGCGACATTTAGTTTGTAACTGAAATATAGTTCTTTACGCACAATTCCAACTGAGAAAAGCAGATTGATACCGTAAAGTGGCTACCATTTGGTACATTGTGTTGGCAAACCTATACATTTTGAATGAATTGTAATTAAATAAATTTGTTTGAGCACAGTCATGCCATTATAGTCTTAAATGAGGTGGAGGCTAGTGAAAGATTTACGCAGCAAACTACTATCCACAGAATGGGATAAGATTGAGAGACAGTGACTGAAAGAATGGAAGAGATAAGACAAATAGGAATGGGAGAGAAATCGGGAACAGAAGCAGCAGAATTTCAACGAGCTGAAAATGTGTTGCTGGAAAAGCGCAGCAGGTCAGGCAGCATCCAAGGAGCAGGAGAATCGACGTTTCGGGCATGAGCCCTTCTTCAGGAATGATCTCCAGCATCTGCAGTCCTCACTTTCTCCTAGGAGAATTTCAACGAGGTCAAGTATTACCCAATGAGTTTGAGCAGGACATTGGTTAGTCCACTTTTGAAATAGTGTGTTCAATTCTGGTCTCCCTGCTATCGGAAGGATGTTGTGAAACTTGGAAGGGTCAGAAAAGATTTCCAAGGATGTTGCCAGGTTTGGAGGATTTAAGCTATTGGGAAAGGCTGAATAGGCTGGGGCTGTTTTCTGTGGAGCATCAGAGGCTGATGGATGACCTTATAGAGGTTGGGAAGATCAGGGGTGGTATGGATAGGGTGAATCGCTAAGCTCTTTTCTCTGGGTAGCTGAGTCCAAAACAGCATAGGTTTAAAGTGAGAGGGGAAAGATTTAAAAGGGACCTAAGAGACAACTTTTTCACAGAGAGGGTGGTGCATGTATGGAATGATCTGCCAAAGGAACTGGTGGAGACTGGTTACAATTACAACATTTAAAAGGCATCTGGAAGGGTATATGAATAGGCAGGGTTTAGAGGGATATGGGCCAAATGCTGGCAAATGGTATTAGATTAATTTAGGATATCTGGTCAGCATGGACGAGTAGGATCGAAGGGTCTATTTCCATGCTGTATATCTTTACGACTCCATCCTGCTCCACATTTCTGAAATTCTGCCAAAATTTAAGCAAAACTGAAGCAGATGCTCTGTGGAGCACTGGACTCAGTCAGGAAAGTGTAAATGGGGAAAAAGGGAATTTCAACAAATGAATTATAAATTTGAAGCAGATTAACCACCAACATTTGGTGACGGAATCTTTTCACACTCTTTGGTTACTGTTATCTTGTCTTGTCAGATTAATAAAGGCTTGCCACCTTTTGCTGTCTCCATTCCAAAACCCTGCTGTTAGAATCTGGCTACCTTCAGCTACCCACTGTTGTCTTCTCGGGTGTATATCTCAGAGTGCTAAACAGTTCAAACACACCTCATTCATCACCACTATCAATTTGTCAATAAATGGATAGTCAATAAATGGCTCATTTGCCCATAGACTCTACACCATGCTTTCAAACTTGGCTCGCCATTCTTTTCTTTGGAGAGCTACATCTCCAACTCATCACAAGTTAAAACTAAGCTGTCACATTATGAATAACCTGCTTTGACCCTAAAGAAAGGTGTGTACACTGTTATGGTCCCACTAATGTTATTACTGGAGATGTCAGACCCTAGACAGAAACCTTGTCTCATAGATTGTGCTTTGTTACTATTACTAATTAACAATTCCAATACAGTAACATCCCGTTAACACACCCCTGGGCAAAAAGGCACAGTCAGAAACTGATTCTCTGCTGTTGGATTACATATAAGACAGAGAGGAAAAAAAACATGCAAAAACTGAAGAGCAGCCAGGAGACATTTACTGCAGCTTCAACCCTGTTGAGAGTCCAACAGTAACTGCTGAAAGCTAACTAACAATCTTTGATCTGTGGGAGTTTGACCATACCCACTCAGGCTGCTTATATTGTTCTAACCTTTTTTAAAAAAAAGAACCCAAGGCCCCACAATTTGTTTATCTTCATATAGACTGCTCCCTGCCAATCCCCCAATTTCTCTGTAAAAGAAATCAGGACAAAACTTATGGGTGGCCTGGTGGCTCAGTGGCTAGCACTATTGCCTCACAGGACCTGGGGCACGTGTTCGATTCTGGCCTTGGGCGAGTGTCTGTGTGAAGTTTGCACATTCTCCCCATGTCTGCATGGGTTTCTTCTGGGTGCTCTAGTTTCTTCCCACAGTCGAAAGATATGCAGGTTAGGTGAATTGGCTATGCTAAATTGCCCAATGAGTTTCAGAGATGTTCATATTAGATTAGATTAGATTAGATTAGATTAGATTACTTACAGTGTGGAAACAGGCCCTTCGGCCCAACAAGTCCACACCGTCCCGCCGAAGCGTAACCCACCCATACCCCTACATCTACATTTACCCCTTACCTAACACTACGGGCAATTTAGCATGGCCAATTCACCTGGCCTGCACATCTTTGGACTGTGGGAGGAAACCGGAGCACCCGGAGGAAACCCACGCAGACACGGGGAGAACGTGCAAACTCCACACAGTCTGTCGCCTGAGGCGGGAATTGAACCCAGGTCTCAGGCGCTGCGAGGCAGCAGTGCTAACCACTGTGCCACCGTGCCGCCCACCAGGCCACCTGGTCATTAATCAGGGTAAATGTAGAGTAGTGGGATAGGGGAATGGGTCTGGGTAGGTTACTCTTTGGAGGGTCGGTGTAGACTTGTTGGGCTGAAGGGCCTGTTTCCACACTGTAGGGATTCTACACAAACACACCTCTTAAAGCCACAGTATCATCACAAGTCTTTCACTGAAACAAATACTGAAATATTAGATATATTTTTTTAACAATAAAACAGTTTATTAAGCAAAAGAAATGAAGATAAAACAGAACAAACCAATTTAGTTACAAATCACAAAATCACACATTTTGAAGCATGCAATAAAATACAATCCCATCTATCCAAAACTCACTTACTGACAGATGTCCAGAACACCCTTACACAGTGCCCCAAAACACTTTTTGTACAGTACTCCAATCAGAAGATACCTTTCTCTAATCTGAAAGGCTTAATTTAACTAAGACTTCAATATGTGATGTGGAAAATCTGATAGCCCTTCTCAGCTTCAAGTAGCCGCTTCAGGGTTTATCCAAACCCCTCTGGTCTAGGACTATATCTAAACTCCCAAATGTTATCTGTTTTTACTATCTTCTTTCTTTCTTAGAAGTACTGCATTAAACATGCATCTTCATGCAATACTTGAGCAGAACTGCCCCAAACTCAGACTAAAGCAAAAAACTTATTTCCAACTGGTAGTGCTTCTCCTAAGCTTTATGAAAAAAAAGGCCCAAATGTCTCCAAGTGAAACTTCAGTACTCAATTGTTGACCTTGCTCAGTTATAAACTCCCCTAATGTGAAGAAAACTGCGAAGGTCTGGAGATTGCTTCTCTATTAAGTTGTTTTAAAATAAATCACCATGGTGACAGAAATATTTAAAGCTTTACAGTCAGAAAGTCATAGAGATGTACAGCATGGAAACAGACCCTTTGATCCAATTCGTCCAGCCAAGCAGATATGCTAAACAAATCTAGTCCCATTTGCCAGCACTTGCCCAATTCCTTTCAACCTTTCCTATTCATATACCAATCCAGATGCCTTTTAAATGTTGCAATTGTACTAGACTCCACCACTTCCTCTGGCAGCTCATTCCATACGTGCACCACCCTCGGTGTGGATGGCACTGTGGCTCAGTGGTTAGCACTGCTGCCTCACAGCCCCAGGGTCCCAGCTTTGATTGTAGCCTCGGGTGACTGTCTGTGTGGAGTTTGCACATTCTCTCCGTGTTTGCGTGGGTTTCCTCTGGGTGCTCTGGTTTCCTCCCACAGTCCAAACATGTGCAGGTCAGGTGAATTGACCATGCTAAATTGCCCATATTGTTAGGTGCATTAGTGAGAGGGAAATGGGTCTGGGTGGGTTACTCTTTGGAGGGTCGGTGTGGACTTGTCGGGCCAAAGGGCCGGTTTCCACACTGTAGGGAATCTAATCTAAACTAAAAATATTGCCCCTTAGGTCCCTTTTACATCTTTCCCCTCTCACCCTAAACATATGACCTCTAGTTCTGGACTCCCTCACCTCAGGGAAAAGACCTTGTCTATTTATCTTATCCATGCCCCTCATGATTTTATAACATCTATAAGGTCACCACTCAGCCTCCGATGCTCCAGGTAAAATAGCCCCAGCTTATTCAACCTCTCGCTGTAGCTCAAATCCTCCAACCCTGGCAAAATGCTTGTAAATCTTTTCTGAACTCTTTCAAGTCTCATAAATTCCTTCTGATAGGAAGGAGACCAGAATTGCACGCAATATTCCAACAGTGGCCTAACTTATGTCCTGTACAGTCGCAACATGAACTCCCAACTCCTGTACTCAATACTCTGATTGACAAAAAAAGCATACCAAACCCCTTCTTCGCTATCCTATCTACCTGCGACTCCAACTTTCAAGGATGTATGAAGCTACATTCCAAGGTCTTTTTGTTCAGCAACACTCCCTAGGACCTGACCATTAAGTGTATAAGTTCTGCTAAGATTTGCTTTCCCAAAATGCAGCACCTCGCATTTGTCTAAATTAAACTCCATCAGCCACTCCTCAGCCCATTGGCCCATCAGTTGTGTCTGAGATAACTTTCTTCGCTGTCCATGACACCTTCAATTTTGGTGTCATCTGCAAACTTACTAACTATTCCTCCTAGGTTGACATCAAAATCATTTATATAAATGACAAGAAGTAGAAGACCCAGCACCAATCCTTGTGGCACTCCACTGATCACAGGCCTCCAGTCTGAAATGCAACCCTCCACCACCACCTCCCTCTGTCTTCTACTTTCGAGCCAGTTCTGTGTCCAACTGGTTAGTTTTCTCTGTATTCCATGAGATCTAACCTTGCTAATCAGTCTCCCATGAGGAACCTTGTCAAACGCCTTGCTGAAGTCCACATAGGGAAGTCCATATAGATCACATCTACCGTTCTATCAATTCTCTTTGTCACTTCTTCAAAGAACTAATCAAGTTTGTGAGACATGATTTCCCATGCCTTGCCTTTCCAAATACATGTACATCCTGTCCCTCAGGATTCCCTCCAACAACTTGCCCACCACCGAGGTCAGGCTCACTGGTCTATGGTGGCCTGGCTTGTCCTTACCACCCTTCTTAAATAGTGGCACCACGTTAGCCAACCTCCAGTCTTCTGGCACCTCACCTGTGACTATCAATGATACAAATATCTCGGCTAGAGGCCCAGAAATCACTTCTCTAGCTTTCCACAGAGTTCTCGGGTACACCTGATCAGGTCCTGGGGATTTATCCACTTTTATGGATTTTAAGACAGCCAACATCACCTTCTCTGTACTGTGGACATTTTTCAAGACATCACCATCTATTTCCCCACATTCTATATCTTCCATGTCCTTCTAAACATTGATGCAAAATACTCATTTAGTATCTCCCCCATCTCCTGCAGTTCCACATAGGCTGCCTTGCTGAAGGGCCCTATTGCCTCCCTAGTTACCCTTTTGTCTTTAGGTATTTATAAAACCTCTTTTGGATTCTCCTTAATCTGATTTGCCAAAGTTATCTCATGTCCCCTTTTTGCCCTCCTGATTTCCCTCTTAAGTATACTCCTACTTCCTTTATACTCTAAGGATTCACTCGATCTTTCCTGTCTAAACTTTACATATGCTTCCTTCCTTTTCGTGACCAAACCCTCAATTTCTTTAGTCATCCAGCATTCCCTATAGCTACCAGCCTTCCCTTTCACCCTGACAGGAATATACTTCGTCTGGATTCTTGTTATCTCATTTTTGAAGGCTTCCCATTTTCCAGCCGACCCTTTACCTGCGAACATCTGCCTCCAATCAGCTTTCGAAAGTTCTTGCCTAATATCGTCAAAATTGGCCTTTCTCCAATTTAGAACTTTAACTTTTACATCTGGTCTATCCTTTTCCATCACTATTTTAAAACGAATAGAATTATGGTCGCTGGCCCCAAAGTGCTCCTCCACTGACACCTCAGTCACCTGCCCTGCCTTATTTCCCAAGATTAGGTCAAGTTTTGTACCTTCTCTAGTAAGTACAGCCACATACTGAATCAGAAAATTGTCTTGTACGCACTTAAGAAATTCCTCTCCATCTAAACCTTTAACACTATGGCAGTCCCAATCGATGTTTGGAAAGTTAAAATCCCCTACCATAACTACCCTATTATTCTTACAGATAGCTGAGATCTCCTTACAAGTTTGTTTCTCAATTTCCCTCTGACTATTAGGGGGTCTATAATACAATCCCAATAAGGTGATTAACCCTTTCCTATTTCTCAGTTCCACCCAAATAACTTCCATGGATGTATTTCTGGGAGTATCTTACCTCAATGTAGCTGTAATGCTATCCCTTATCAAAAAATTCCACTTCCCCTCCTCTCTTGCCTCCCTTTCTATCCTTCCTGTAGCATTTGTATCCTGGAACATTAAGCTGCCAGTCCTGCCCATCCCTGAGCCACACTTCTGTGATTGCTATAATATCCCAGTCCCATGTTCCTAACCATGCCAAGAGTTCATCTGCCTTCCCTGTTGGGCCTCTTTCATTAAAACAAATGCAGTTTAATTTATCAGTCCTGCCTTGTTCTCTGCTTTGTCCCTGCCTGCCCCGAATGTTTGACTCGCTCCTTTTCCCAACTGTACTAGTCTCAGATTGATCACTTTCCTCACTATTTCCCTTCAGAATCTCATCCTTTTCCCTTCCTGTGTCATTCGTTTCAACGTGTACAATGACCTCCTGCTGTCCCTCTCCCCTGTGAGCACATTCTACACCCTCTCTGAGACATCCTTGATCCTGGCAACAGGGAGGCAACACACCATTCTGATTTCTCACTGCTGGCCACAGAGACTCCTGCACTACCTGCCTTACCCCTCCTACCTTTCCTGGAGTTAACCCATCCACCTGACTGTATTTGCAGTTTTTCTCCCTTCCTATAACTGCCATCAATCACACCCCGTAGCACGTGTAAATTCCTTATTGCCTCAAACTATTGTTTCGTCTGATCAATGCAATCTGATAGGATTCGCAACTGAAGACACTTCCTGCAGACATAATCTTCAGTAACATGGAAGCTCCCCCTAGACTCCCACATTTGACAGGAAGAGCACATCACTCTGCTGAAGGCCATCTTTGCTCCTTCACCGTCTACAGACCCAGAAAATAGTACCGTCTTACTGCTCTTAAAAAAAAATCACTGCTTCAGGTTAACTTAATACTTATGGTTAATACTTTAAGAATTTAATCAAGAGACAGATCTCAACAAAACATATAATCAAGGAAGAACCCTACTCTATATTGTAGATTTACAGCAAGGTTACACTTTAACACTATGCACTTATCAGCTCCCATGCTGTGCGCTCTCCTACAGAGGTTCCTCCAAGGTCAGCTATGAATTTCGCTGTTTGTTTAACTTTTTCTATACCCACTCCGATATCCAGAGATACTTGAACTCAAACAGCAAAGGTGGTAACTGTGCAGATTCATTGGTGTGTCAGACAGCAGCGTAGGATTTTTTTCTGATCATATGGTCACTGCCTTTGTCTGTCTCGTCCTTTCTAAAATGCCATTGTTTTGATTTCTTTTCCCACAAAGTTCCAAAACAGTGCAACAGCTTATAGAACAGTAATTCCTGCTCCTGGAATTCAAGGAACACACCTCCAACACCGAAAATACCTCAGAAAAGGAGCAGCTTACATGTACAATTTTTCCCATCCTCCATCTTGGATTAAAACCGTAAAACCTTCATTAAAACCTTCAGGAACACAGAATTCAAAATTCATAAATCAAAACTTTAAATCTGATGATATTGAAATGTATACATAGATCACACTTGCCACATTCTAGCTGCCATTATCAAGGTGAAGCTGACAGTTTTTGGCATTCCCTCCATGGAGTCCAGAGGGGTGGTCGTTGTCAATGATCTCCCTTCCATGCCCTCGCATTACATATTACTTTCCCCACTGTATCTCAAATTTTGCTTCCCCCATCACCATCCATGTCCTGACCCCAACTTATGCTTCTGCTGTCCCTTCTGCATCTTGAATGGCCTCACCTTATCACCACAGAGTAGGCGTATTCTCCCCAGCCCCAGTCTTCCAGTGGTTAATGTAGGACCCCCAGCTCTGAGTGCATGCCAGCTTTATAACCAATGTTAACAATCAGTCCAAATGACTGACCAGATCACTGACTGACCTTGCAGATCCCATGCTGCTGAGGTGCAATTCCCTGACTGCTTCTTTTAACCCAACTGGACTGGACTCCCCAGACCCTAGTTGGATGTATCCCTGTGGCCTTGAGAAAGGCCTCCCCTTAACATCTCATGTGATTCTTCCAGATTTACCGCTATAGCCCATGTTCTACCTGTTAAACCTCACATATCAGTTCATAATTCAAAGGTACACACATCAAAAGGTAAAACAACAGCAAATCTATTCCTTGCCATTCTGAGTTCTACTTTCTACAGCACTCCTATCGATTGTTATGGATGACTATTTGATTTTGTATGGCTTGAAAGAATGGATAACATCAGTCTTCAATGTGATGTAGCAGTTGTAGGAGGAGTTGTTAGTGAGTCAGCTTTAAGGACGTGATACAGCTCTCTGACAGTTATCTGTTCAGAGATGACATAGCTCTGTTAAGCCCAAGTTGAACTGACTTCATCTTAAATGAGTCACTTAGTAAATGTGAGTGCATGCACAATGCAAAAGAGGCCAAGCCTGTGTTCCTTGTCCCATCATGATAGATTCAAAACTGCAACTCTATTGGAACTCCCATGCTGTCCATTTTGTTTTCTGCAAGTGAACTGGCATTTAGGAACCAGAATATTATTGGAAAATGAGAGGGCAATTAATCTGGCAGGCCATTCAAGAGATCAAGTCAAACATCAACAGGAAGTAACACACCAATGAAACAAAAGTGAATTAAAGTAAATAGAACATTTTACTTTATTTCTACCAAGATCTTTATGAAATAACTTTTAAAGGACCAGGCCATTCTAATCAATTTTAAGCTTTGTGAGAGTAATCAGCACTCTAAGCAGAGTGCTGATCAGAATTCTGATCCCCTATGTCCAATTCCATGATTTGTGCTCTGAAAAAGACAAATTCCATGCCAATCGCAGAGTTGGAGAGAGGAATATGTTGATTTCACATGGAATTATACACCAGTGTAATATTGAACTGTGTTTAGAACCTGTCCAGGCAATATTGAGCTTTCAATTGAATTTGCAGCCTCATATCATTTTAATTTAAACTAAAAACTTTTCAGCTATAGATTTCGTAGCAGGGACCCATGCCGTTTTAGCTATAGTCCAAATATTCAAATGTGTAAAATCTTGAACAACTACAAAATAGTCTCAAGAAAAACTATCTCAAAGCTGAAGTAAAAACAAATCAGTTAAACCATTTGGCAAACTCACAGGGTTGGCAGGCTGGAGAGAATGTTCATCTTCTTTTCGATATACATGTACCAATTATACAAGGGTTGATGAAACAATTACAGGCTTCTTCATTTAAAGATAAGACTGCAGTTCGACTTGCATAAGAGACTATGTATAGTGCATCTAATTCCTATTCCTGCTGCTTGCTGACTGACTACAAGTCACGAAAGTAAAACATTTTACCTCTCGAACTACTGCCAACTAATCTTCCAGGAAAACAAGTTACCACTGCCACCACTATTTTTGTTTTCATCATCAGCAAACATATCAATCATACACAACACTATTGCTGTTTTGTTAAAATTTCAAATAAGACTCTTTACAAATAGAGTAACCTGGAAAACCAAATGTAATGCAATTTATTCCTACTCCTGCTGTTTACAGACTGATTTATTGACTGGGACTAATATATCACATAAATAAAGGCAAAATACTGCAGATGCTGGAAATCTGAAACAAACACAGAGAATGCTGGGAAAGCACAGCCAGTCTGGCAGCTTCTTTGGAAATCTATACACTATAGCACATCCTGTCAATTTGGTATTGATTGACAGCATTTAAGAGTGAGCTGCTTAAATGTGTATGTCATCATATCACAGCATAATGTACGTTCTGGATCTGAGGCGTAATGTGGAATTAAGTCTCAAAGCTGATATATTACTTGCCTTGCCATGATTTCCTTTGATAGTTTATTCTTTTTCATGAAGACAGGAAAAGATGAATGACATAAAATTAGCTCAGTGGGATCTAACAAAATATGCACAACTTCCTTTGAAAACAAAAACAGGAGGGTAAACTGGTAATCCAGACATGAAGAGGACTGATTTTAATTAACAAAAGTGAATTGTTCATTCATGTTGTCAATGATTGTACTTAAATTAATTCCAATTATTGATGACCTCTCAGCTAATTTTTGCGTTGATTTTAATGATGTTGAAAAGGCCTTGGATTCCTGATGACCAAGACATGGCAATCAGAAACATTAATTGGTAACTAGGATCCTAATGAGAAAAAAATACTCTAGATGGCAATTTTCAGATCATTCAATGTTAAGTCTGCCTATGTGATCACTGGAAGTTGCTGTCTGATTTGCACATAAATAACCGACATACCTTATTTTTACAGCAAAATGAGCACAATCCCTTTGGGTCTCTCAAGAAAACAGACTAATCTACAAGATCAGAAGAGTAATTCTAATTTTATTTCGGTGCAACTAATAACAAAATGTCAACAGCTTTTTTTAAATTTTAAACCATTGACTCATGGAGCTAAAAACAAATTTCGTTGCTCAAAGATTTTAAAAATACATTGCTGTGTATCTGTTATGATTGATTTAATCTTCATTTTATAATGCCATTTAGTCACCTCTTGATAAAGATGGAAAACAGGTGCAAGGCATAATCAAAGACATAAAAGAACTTTCAACACTTGTATGGTAAAGAAAGTGAAATGCAAAGTTAGCTAATCATATCAATATAAGTAGACTTAAATAGTAATATTTTAAAATGTTACATATTTAATATAAACCTGCAACCTTCTTTTAATATACATCAATTTCAAGGTATATTTCACATCCATTTCCTCCCAAAGGCTACTGTGATGCTCCAGAATTAATGATACAACATGTACAAAACCCAGAGTCCCATGAGCTTAACTTAGAATCACGTCCTTTACCCTAAATCCTAAATCCCCTTCCTTCAAGTGTCTTTTATAGTCTGACCATTTTTCCAAATTCTTCAAGATTCTGACACCTGAGCTGTTAAACACAGATGACAATATTCCAGTCACAATTCTTGAAGCTAATCTGTCAGCAGTCTGACATGCCAGAGTGCCTTTTGGACTATTATCAGATCCTGAAACATTAATCCCAGTGTACATTTTGAAAATTTAAATGTACTTTGCACTCTCCACAAGCGCTTTAACATCCTGAAAATACTTTTCTTGCCTCTTCCAGCCACCCAATAAGTTTTCCTACCATAAACCCCCTGTTTCACCTCCCATCTACATGCTTGCTTTGAGATCTCCACTGGCTGGTTTAAGTTAAAAGATAAATATACTCCACAGTGAATTAAAACATAGCAATTGAATTGCATACAACATTGGATCATTTGCAGTTGTGTCATGAGGAGAAGACTATCAGATATTTTGAGTCATTTCACAGTGGTGGCTTGCTGTGTGAGTTGGTTAATGTCCAAGACGAAAGTGTCATCTGATTTTACAACTTCCTGAAGCAGGGTTTTGTTGGGGGCTATATACTCAATTTTGCAATAAAGTCATTTTTCATGGTAGCTCCACCTTTCGTCACCATTTTTGTTTTGGTGTTAAATTGGAATAATTTGGTGGTGAAGCAGGGTAAATTAACATTCAAATTATAGTAGCTCACATTTTTCTTTGTATTTGTGGCTTACATCCTTAAAAAATGTTTGCACCTCATCCATTATCACTTATCTAATTCTTATTCCTTTCAAGCCTCATTAATGTCTGTGTTATTATTTGATTTTTCGGGTGCTTCAGTGCAAACTAGTCAATACACTGATTCTTCCCAACCAAATTTTCATTTCTCATTACCTGGGTTTTTGCAATTATTTGTGAACAGATACATTTAGGTTCAATTGCAATGATCATTTTTGTGTCAAAATTAACTTCCACTGACACGTCAAAATTTGTTTTTATTTGAATGCAATCTGCGTTTAGTGGTGCTTTTCCTTTTGCATTCTATAATTCTGTTCATTCGTTTGCAAAAATTGTAAATCAGTGGTCTTGAACAGAGTTGATGTTTCACTGGATATGTTACTGTAGCTGGAACATAAGAATTAGAATAAACCATTCAGCTCCTCAAGCCTGTTCTGCCATGCAACAAGTATATATTCATAGATTAAAGACTTAAAAACATTTGCTAATGAGTGTTTACTTATACAGATCTTTCATGTTTTAATCTATATTACAACTCTAGCAGTATTCAGTAATTATCTATTATATCTGTAACACACATTAGGTGAAATTTTCCCATTTTCAGTTAGCGCTTTATTGAGCAAAAGTTATGGTTCCCAATATACCATGGTTTGGAGTGACTTTTCTCATCTTCATCTGGAAGCAATAGCTGGTGATATTATTGCTAGACCAGTGGTCTAAAGACCCAGATAATATTCTGAAGACCTGAGTTCAAATTCCACTATGGGAAATGGTGGAATTTGAATTCAATAGAAGTATGGAATTCAAACCCTTCCATCATCAGGTAAAATCTAATTGGTTGCCTAATTTGTGGGTGGCATGGTGGCACAGTGGTTAGCACTGCTGCCTCACAGCGCCAGAGATCCGGGTTCAATTCCCGCCTCAGGCGACTAACTGTGTGGAGTTTGCACGTTCTCCCTGTGTCTGCGTGGGTTTCCTCCGGGTGCTCCGGTTTCCTCCCACAGTCCAAAGATGTGCAGGTCAGGTAAATTGGCCATGCTAAATTGTCCATAGTGTTAGGTAAGGGGTAAATGTAGGGGTATGGGTGGGTTGCGCTTCGGCGGGGCGGTGTGGACTTGTTGGGCCGAAGGGCCTGTTTCCACACTGTAAGTAATCTAATCTAATCTAATCTAATCTAATGCCTCTTAGGGAAGGGAAACTGGCATGCATATCGGCTCAGGCCCATGTATAACTGCAGAACCACAGTAAAGTCAGTGATACTTGTTATGGAACAGGCTAGCCCAGACCCTAACTTTGCTCATTGTTTTAAGCAGGTGCAATGTGGATATTCCAGGAGTGATGCAGTTTGCCCAACCACTTAGTTTTAAAGAGAATGGAATTTATGTGCAATATTACCGAATGAAACACAAATAAAAGAGAACAGAATATAGAATAACTTAACCTATCCAAAACCCAACAGACTCTCCCAACTTAATAATTCTGTTCTAAATTCCTGCAGAAATCCTCAAAAACATCTCTTGGCGAAAAAGGTAAGATCAAACACAGGGTCTTACCGGAAAGAGAGAGAGAGATAGCAGCATGGAACACACTCTTCCATGTAGCTGTTTCTTGGACCAGCAGCCTCAAATTGAACTGACTGCTTTCTGTAAACAGCCAGACTGCTAAAAATCCAAACCAAACCAGAAAAAAGCTGAGCTGGGAGAATTGGCCACTCCCCTTTCATTGGACGTGTGTTTTTGTTTTAACTTGAAAGCCTTTTGCCTGAGGCAATATTTATTATCTATCATCAAATTGGCCCTAAAATCCTTCAAACCTAGATATTTTTGGAATCGCTGCTTTTACAACCTCACTAGAAAAAAAAGCCAAGGACAACATAACCTTGTTAAAGGAGCAGCAGCACAAAACACTGAACTGCTCTCTGAAATTCAAGCATCAACTGCTAGAAGATCTCAAAAGGAATGGTCTACCTGGCATTGACCATGATCAATTCCTCAGATACTGATGTAGTCCATGTTCAAGTGCAACAAGACCTGGACAATATCCAATGATCATCTCCAATAAAAGACAATCTAACCACTGCCCCTGACATTTGATGATGTGATCATCACTGAACATTTTGTGGATTACCATTGACCAGAAATTCATCTGCACTTGCCACACAAACATAGTGGCTACAAGGGAGGTCAGAGGCTTGGAATACTACAAAGAGTAACCCACTCCTTGACTCCGCACAGCTGTCCACCATCTACAAGGTAAAAGTTAGTAGCATGATGGAATATTCCCCACTTACCTAAATGAGTATAGCTTCATTAGTATTCAGGAGGCCTGACACCATCCCACTAGATTGGTACCACATCCACAAGCACTTATTCCCTTCACCACCAATGCTCAGTAGTAGCAGTGTGTATTATCTAGATGATGCAATGCAGAAATTCACCAAAGGTCCTTAGACAACATCTTCCAAATCCAAAACCATTCCCACCTGGAAAGACAAGGGCAACAAATACATGGAAGCACTGGTCTTTGTTAGTTCCCTTCGAAGCTATGTATCATCCTGACTTGGAAATATACTGCTGTTCCTTCACTGCCAGTAGGTCAAAATCTTGGAATTGCCTCCCAAAGGGTCCACCTACCATTTATGGACAACAGCAGTTCAACAAAGCAGCTCACCACCATCTTTAAGGGCAACTAGGAATGGGCAGAAAATGTTGGTCAGTCAGCAACACTCATGTTTCACAACAGAATTCTTAAAAATGCAATCGGGGGACTTGAACCCATGTCCCCAAAGCACTAAGCTAGACCTTTGCTATACCAGCATTCCCTCATTATACAGATTGGGCTATTGAGAAGCATTCACTGCTGTACTTTCCATGCGCTCATACATTTTCAAAAAGTGGCCAATGAAGGTCAGGAACTAGAGGACAGCAGTGGCATCAAATGTTTGAGATATATGAGGCATCGATAAAAATATTCATCACCATTGTTGACTATTACCTGTATCCCAGAGTGAAGTGAGAAGTGTCACATTGGACTGAATATGTCGAAATCGCATGAGTCAAATGACTAAACTCAATCAAATGACAGATCAAGGAGGAAAGATACTGCGTTGAGGATACGCAGAAATTAACTGAAGGTAACCTTGAACCAGAAAGGTAACAAAGCACAGTAAAGAGATTGATCTGCTTGACATTCTGAAACCAACTTTGCTACGCATCAGACAGACACCAAGGTTTCACTAGGAGAAGGCTTAGCAAATTCAATTTATACCAGTTATTATTTCCTTACCATTTATTCACAAACCGGCAGTAGGGATATCCTTGCCAGCTAACTATGTGTCATGGAAAGTTAATTCCTGCTCGTTATATACTATCTTCTGTCCATTGATTCAAGTAGTTTAGGACTAAATTACTTCAGCTGTCCTGTCACATTCCCATCACAAATCCAGCTATATTTCAGCTCAGGATAAGACTGGGATTGAATTGCACCACTTGCGCTCCATTCCCAATCTAACTTTACAGCTTCTATTCAGAGAAACGTAGTAACAGGAGTAGGCCATTCAGCCTATCGAGCCTGCTCTGCCAGTCAATTAGATCATTACTGACTTCCTCCCTTAATCTGCTTTCTAGCACTACCTCCATATCCCTGAATGTCATTAGGCTCCAGAAATGTATTGATTTCTGTCTTGAATTTCTCAATGATTGAACTTTGATACCTGTCTGAGTTAGAGAACCTCAGGTTCACCATCCTGTGATGAAACTCCTGCTCGACTTGAACTTAAACCACCTATCCCCTACTTTGTGATTATATCCTCCTGTTCCATATTGACCAGCCAAGGATACCATCTGATAAAATCCATTCTAGCATGCCCTGTAAGAATTTTAAAGGTTTCAATAAGATCGCTTCTTGGTGTTCTAAACACTGTTTCCATTCTGAAGGGTGAATAAATGGGACATCAATCCCTTGCCCAACTTATTGAAAGGTAATATGAACTCCAGTGTACGGAAGCCCAATTTATTCAGGCTGCTATCACAGCACCATGGAGGCTCAGTGGTTAGCACTGCTGCCTCACAGCGCCGGGGCCTGGGTTTGATTCCCACCTCGGGTGGCTGTCTGTGTGGACTTTGCACATTCTCCCCGTGTCAACGTGGGTTTACTCCAGGTGTTCTGGTTTCCTCTGATAATCAAAAGATGGGCAAGTCAGGTGAATTGACCATGCTAAATTGCCCTTTGTGTTCATCAGGGTTAAATGTAAGTAGGGAAATGGGTGGGTTACTTTTTGGAGGTTTGGTGTGGTCTTGTTGGGCTGAAGATCCTGTTTGCCTGCTGTAGGGAATCTAATCTAGAAAAAAAAACACCTTTTCATTCCAGGGACAAATTTCATGAACCTTCACTCCACCACCCTAATCAAATATAACCTTTTGTAATTGTGAAGATGAAAGCTACACACAGCTTTGGACTCACCAAAACCCTGTACAATTTTAGTAAACCTTCTTGAATCCTGTACTCTCATCCCTTGCAATAAAGACCAATGTACCACTTGCCTTCCTAACTACTAGAATCTACATGCTAACTTTCTGTATTCCTTGTACAAGTACAATCAAGTCCTTTTGAACATCAACACATATAAGCTTCACACCTTTTATTCGCAAGACCAATAAAAGTAATAAAACTTTTTGGAAACTGAATAAATCAAGAAGATAGATTTAAATTTATATGGCACATTTCATACCTTCTCAATGTCCTAGCACACATCACAGCCAATACAATAAAAGTGAATGGTGTACACAGTAAGGAATCATTATGCAAAGTGATAAGAATTTACAAATTCACTAATAAGTTTGGAGCAGGATAAGGCAACTTGGTCCCCTCAGCCTGCTGTGTCATTCTGTAAGATTATGGCTGATCTGATTACTCCACATTGTCAATTATCCCCTATCATTCCCCTCCCCAACCCCCCACCCCCACCCCCCGCCCACCGTTGCTTACCAAGAATCTAACTATCTCTGCCAAAATTATTCAAAATTGTTCTTTCCACTACCCTGTGAGAAAGAGAGCTCGAAAAACTTGCAACTTCCTCTGAGGAAAAAAATATTTTTATGTCTGTCTTAAACTGATGACTGCGTATTGTCAACAATGAATCCTCAATCTACAATCTCTCATAACACTTCAAGACCCCTCAGGGTCTTTGGTTTCAGTTATGTTGCTTCTGATTCTTTTCACCTTTAGCAGATGCAAGCCCAGTCTGTCTGACCTTTCCTCAAAATATAACCCCTCCTTTCTAGGTTGTAGTCTTTACTGAATTGCTTCTAATATATTTACACCCTTCCTTAAGTAAGATGACTGACACTAAAATAATACTCCAAATGTGGTTTCACCAGAATAACTGAAATACAGCCTCCATATTTTTGTATTCAATTTTCCTTTCAAAGGCATTCAATTAGCTTTGCTAATTAAAGATAACACTGGCAGTTTAACAGTTTAACAGTGTGAAACAAGTGATACTGAAGATGTGAATTTAGAGATGACAGTGAGAAGGTTAGAGCAAAGGAAATCATTCTGGGTTTGTTGAGTTGCTGTGTGTTATTGGATCTGTGGAGCCTGGTCAAGTTGTGGTTCTGCAGTTCTTGGAGATGAAGGAGATGGCACTTATCGCCTGTGCCACACATCCCACACAACAAGATGGACCAGTTGACTTGAATGATTACAGACCCAAAGGATCCCTGTCTGCTGGCTTCAATCATAACCAAGAGAATTTGGCAGTTTTCATCAGAGACTCTCTGGTTTCTTCTTCTGCCCAGCATCCTGCCTGGGTGAAAACTGGTACTGATTGCTCATAACCCTGCCAAACTATAATAAAGATATCAGCAAGAAATGCATAGAAATTATGAGAAAAATGAAAATGAAAAACGTTTGCCTCCCAGAGTGATGCTGAACTGTGTAGATTTAATGGTGCTTTTAAAAAGCTGCACAGAAATTTTCAAGAGGTTTGGTTATGTACAGACTTTACACTAATGCTTGCACCTATGGATATGAAAGTGAGAATACGCAGGAGACTTCCAAATACTTCCCTCTAGAAGTCAGAGGAAGGTTAATTTTTTTTCTTCAAAGTCCAAGAGTGATGTAACTCATATTGAGAATTTTGACGCCTCAAATCCATAAAAGTTGCACAGAAAGTATTCCTTTTACAATTCTTTCATGGGATGAAGGCATCACTATCTAGTCCAGCTTTTATTGTCCATTCCTAATTGTCTTTGCAAAATACTGGTGAGATGCCTTCCTTGAACCACTGCGCTCCTTTTCATACTGTTTTGTTACAACTCAGTAAGGTGCCAGGACCATTTTGTAGGGCAGTTAAGTATCAAGAATATTCCTATGGGTTTGGAATTGCACTCAAACAAGATCAGGTAAGGACGGCAAATTTGTTTTCCTGAAGCAACTTGAGTGAATCAGAGCGGTTTTTATAAGAATCAATGTCCAAGTTTTCATTGTCACATAGAACTAGATTTATATTCCAGATTGAGTAAGTTAATTTGAAACCAAATTCCAAAATATTAGCCTGCACCTCTGAATTGTTCATCCAGTGACATTACTATAATGTCATAACCTCAACTGCCAAACCAGCTTGCAAACTTGGGCAAAAGTTAAGAATTTTGGCGGATGGTGTGCAGTGAAAACTCTGACCAAAAAATGCTGCTTCATTTGACATCAGATTTATAGGGCTTAATTTCACCATAAATTGTCTGTGTGTGAAATTCACCGAGTTTCTCTCCACATGCTTCAGCGAGTCATCTCACAGGCCTTTCCACTACTCACCTTATTGTGAATGCACCACTCCCATGCTTTAGTCCATTCACCAGCAGCAGAAACATTTGGAATTCGCAGTGCAAGCACTATATTTAAAGCCAAGCTGGGCAGCAGGTCAGACACTGTCAGCCAGGAATAACCCTTTTACAGTACACACAGTGGGAGGGAAATGAAACAAAAAGCTTCTGTGCACACATAGGTGGCACAGGAGTCAAACACATAGCTTTTTTACATCATCATCTAACTAGCTGTCAAAAAAGCTGAAGCTATAAGAGTAAAACGATAGAGGCTGCCTTCCTTAGTGCCACACCATATTAGAGCCCTGTCTGAAGGAGAATACACTTTTTGTGATGCCCAGCATACTATAACACCATGTCATTGTTCGATGTAGGAGCATCAGTTGCCAGAAAGCCTTTAAAAAAGTTGGGAATGAAAACTTTTATTAAACAACAGGAAAAGTGAAGACAGGACAAATAAAATGCTACATTTGCACCTGGAACCAAACAGGAGTTGATACATTTTCAAGCATGACAATTCTACAGTCAACAAAGTCTAGTTTGGCTTGCTGCACTCAAAGCTGTGTAACTTTATCATGCTGAAGATGATGTTCCTGCCGTTGATCTCTCAGCTCTTTGGTATCCATCACATCCCCCTTCTATCTGCTCCAGTTATGGAGAGAACGGCATGTTAGGATTATGTGACATACTCAGTCTGGACTGCACTATAAATACTTCCCAGATTGATCCAAGCATCAGAATGTCTCCAGAAAACGTATTGTCTGCTCACCATGAGGGCCTAGGTGGAAGATGGGATATATTTTATGTTTGGCCTCAGTCAGGAGGTTGTGTATCAGAGGCATTAGCAATAGTTGCAGAGGGTAGTCCTTGTCTCCCAGTAACTGTCCTTGCAGCATCAGACCCTTGAAATTGAGACAGAATCTAAGAATCTCCAGAGGATAGGCATCATGGCAGCTCCCAGAGTACTTATGCATATTCTGAGATGTGGGACTGATGGTCACAGATGATTTGTATGGTGATGGAATGAAATCCTTTTCTACTGATAACCTCAACTACATTATGAAGGGGCTCTCTCCACGCAATATGTGTATATTCTATTATGCCTTGAACCTGGGGAAGCCAGTTATGTTGCCAAAGACTGCGCTGCAACCCTGACCTGGGCAGGGAGAAATGACATGATGTAGAGTGACCTTGCACAAAGTGTCACAACCTTGATGCGTTTGTGGGTTGGGAATTAAGAGATTCAAAACAGGTCCCAAGTGGATCCTTGGAATCAGCCAGTTGCAAAGAATTTAGCAAAATATCCCCTCGGATAGGATGGTCGTTTGCTATTTCAGGTCGCAGGTCCCACCCAGCATTTCGCACAGTTTAGACTTAGTTCAGTCCTGGTTAAATCTCAATCTGCACCAACACTGCAGCTTGCTCATCTGGAGGAAATAGCAACAAGGGGCACCAATATCCTGGGCGTGAGGTTTGCTAGAGCTGTTCAAGAAGGTTTAAACTAGATTGGCAAAGGGGTGGGCCCTGAGCTATGGAGCAGATGATGGAGTAGGTCGTGAACAGCCAGATACAGTGTGCAGAGAGTCTGTGAGGAGGGATAGGCACTTGACAGGACAAAGGCGCAGTCAATGTGATGGGTTGAAGTGTGTCAATTTTAATGCAAGTAGTATCAGGAATAAGGGTGACGATCTCAGAGCATGGATCAGTACTTGGAAATATGATGTTGTTGCCATCATGGAGACTTGGATATCACAGTGGCAGGAATGGCGGTTGAATGTTCCAGGGTTTAGATGTTTTAAAAGGAATGGCGGGGGGGAGGTAAAAGAGGTGGAGGAGTAACATTGCTAATCAGGGATAGTATCACAGCTGCAGAAAAGGGAGATCGTTGAGGGGGTTTGTCTACAGAGTCAGTATGGGTCGAAATCAGAAGCAGGAAAGGAGTAGTCACTTTATTGGGAGTTTTCTATACACCCCCAATAGCATTAGGGACACATAGGAGCAGATTGAAAGGCAGATTTTGGAAAGCTGCAGAAGTAACAAGGTTGTTGTCATGGGTGACTTTAACTTCCCTAATATTGATTGGAACCTCTTTAGTTCAAATAGTTTAAATGGAGCAGTTTTTGTCAGGCATGTCCAGGAAGGGTTCCTGACACAATATGTAGTTCGGTCAGCTGGAGGGGAGGCCATATTGGATTTGATGCTTGGCGACGAACCATGCCAGATATCAGATCTCTCAGTGGGAGAGCATTTCGGTGATAGTGATCACAACTCCCTGTCCTTTACTATACTCATGGAGAGGGATAGGAGGGGGATTACAATGCTATTAGGCAGGAACTGGGGTGCCTAAATTGGGAACAACATTCTCAGGGAAATACATGACAGAAATGTGTAATTTGTTTAGGAAGCACCTGCTGATAGTGCTGGATAGGTTTGTCCCACTGAGGCAAGGAAGGGATGGTAGGATGAAAGAACCTTGGGTGACAAGTGATGTGGAACATTTAGTCAAGAGGGAGAAGGAAGCTTACTTAAGGTTGAGGAGGCAAGGATCAGACAGGGCTTTAGAGGGATACAAGGTAGCCAGGAAGAAACTGAAGAATGGACTTAGGGGAGCTAGAAGGGGGCATGATAAACCTTTCGTGGGTAGGATTAAGGAAAGCCCGCAAGGCATTCTACACTTATGTGAGGAACAAGAGGATGGCCAAAGTGAGGGTAGGTCCGATCAGAGATAGTGGAGGGCACTTGCGCCTGGAGTCAGAGGAAGTAGGGGAGGTCCTGAATGAATACTTTGCTTCAGTATTCACAATTGAGAGGGATCTTGACAGCATGAAACAAACTAATATGCTAAAACAGGTTGATGTTAGGAAGGAGGATGTGCTGAAAATTTTGAAAAACATAGGGATAGATAAATCCCCTGAGTCAGATGGGAAGCGAAGGAAGAGATTGCTGCACCTTTGGTGATGATCTTTGCATCCCTGTCCACTGGAGTAGTGCCAGATTATTGGAAGGTGGCAAATGTTATTTCCTTTTTCAAGAAAGGAAATAGGGATAATCCTGGAAATTACAGAGCAGTCAGCCTTACGTTAGTGGTGGGCAAAGTATTGGAGAGGATTCTGAGAGACAGGATTCATAATTACTTCGAAAACTATAGTTTGATTAGAGATAGTCAGTATAGCTTTGTTAGGGTCAGGTCATGCCTCACAAACCTTATTGAATTCTTTGAGGATGTTACAAAACAGGTTGATAAAGGTAGGTCAGTGGATGTGGTGGACATGCATTTTCGCAAGGCATTTGATAAGGTTCCCCGTGGTAGCCTGATTCAGAAAGTAAGGAGGCATGGGATACAGGGAAACCTGTCTGTCTGGATACAGAATTGGCTGGCCCATAGAAGACAGAGGGTAGTGGTGGATGGAAAGTATTCAGCCTGGAGATCGGTGACCAGTGGTGTCCCGTAGGGGTCTGTTCTGGGACCTCTGCGCTTTGTGATATTTATCAATGACTTGGATGAGGAAGGGTAGGTTAGTAAGTTTGCCAATGACACAAAGGTTGCTGAAGTGGTGGGTAGTGTGGAGGCTATTGTAGGTTGCAATGAGACATTGACAGGATACAGACCTGATAAGTAGCAGATGGATTTCAACCTGGAAAAGTGTGAAGTCATTCACTTTGGAAGGTCAAATTTGAATGCAGAATACAGAGTTAAAGGCAGGATTCTTGGCAGTGTGGAGGAATAGACGGATTTTGGGGTCCATGTCCATTGATCCCTCAAAGTTGCCACCCACATTGATAGGGTTGTTAACAAGGCATATGGTGTGTTGGCTTTCATTAGCAGGGGGATGGGGTTTAAGAGCCACGAGGTTATGCTGCAGCTCTGTAAAGCCCTGGTTAGACCATACTTGGAATATTGTGTTCAGTTCTTGTCGCCTTATTATAGGAAAGATGTAGAAGCTTTAGACAGGGTGCAGATGAGATTTACCAGGATGCTTCCTGGACTAGAGGGCTTATCTTATGAAGAAAGGTTGAGGGACTTAGGGCTGTTCTCATTGGAGTGAAGAAGGATGAGTGGTGACTTGATAGAGGTGTACAAGATTTTGAGAGGTATAGGTAGAGTGGATAACCAGTGACTCTTTCCCACAACAGAAATGTCTATCACAAGGGGGTGTAAGTTTAAGGTGATTGGAGGAAGGTTTTGGGGAGATGTCAGGGGTAGGTTCTTTACACAGAGAGTCTGGGTGTGTGGAATACACTGACAGCAGTGGTAGTAGAGTCAGATACATTAGGGGCATTTAAGCGATTCTTGGATAGGCACATGGATGATAGTACAATGAAGGGTTAGTCTGATAGTAGAGAAGGTTAAAAGACTGGCACAACATCGAGGGCTGAAGGACCTGTACTGTGCTGTACTGTTCTCTGTTCTATGTTGTACTGTGAGTTGTTCATGTGGAGGCTATTCAGCAGCTGGTAAACGTTACTGCTGTTCCTGGGCTTGCTGACACATTTGTTCATCTTCTCCTTTTCTGTGCCTTCATGATCTAGTGGCCACAGCTGGTTTTGCTGGATCCAATGGTCACTGCTCCAATGAGTCCATGTGGTGCACATTCAAACAGATTCTTTGTAATGTGAGCAATTGACATTTGTGTCACAGAAAGATGAAAATTTACTGTTGTCATTGTTGCAGTGAGACATGAAGAACTCTGACAAGGAGGGCCATGGAAAGACTGCACCAGGACCTTCGACACAGTAGAGTTCTTTGAAAGCAGTACAAACCATGCTGCACACACACAATAGGATTGATGAAACTTGACAAAACTCCTGTAATGATTGGATGATGCCCTTGACTTAAAATGCCAGTGCCCCCTGACTGAAAATAGACCTGTTCCACTTGACTGGTGACTCACCTCTGAGTTGTGTCCATCTGGTTGAAGCAGATGCCACATGTTTTCCATATGAACTGTTGGCACATGCAGTTGGTGCTGCCACATTGACATTATACCATGCCACATAACAAGTCCATTCCCTTAACTGATCATTGCTGGCTTCCTGGCATTGTTTGTGATTAAAAAGCAAGGCAAGAAAGAAGTACAATGAGTCTGGACGTTCTAGATGAGGCAACAGTGCAAAAAGCCAATGCAAGGTAGAGATACGGTAAACAACTTATTTGGTGCAAGTGAGCGAGTGCTAAGAAAGCAAGAGATGCTCCTGAGATTCACAAGGGGATGTTGTGAGAGCATTCACTGAGACCATTCATCGAAAATAGGGAATCATACTGTCAAAGAATGTTCAGAAATATTTTGATAATTGTAATTACCATCTTAGAGGAATCACACACGTTTCTGGCTGAGGAACTAAGTGACAAGAGTCATCGAGATGTACAGCACAGAAACAGGCCCATCGGTCCAACTCATCTATACCTCATAGATATCCTAAATTAATCTAGTCCCATTTGCCAGCACATGGTCCATATCCCTCTAAATCATTCATATTTGTGTACCAATCTAAATGCCTTTTTAAATCGTACTAGCCTCCAGCATCTCCTCTGGCAGCTCATTCCATACACGCACCATCCTCACTGTGAAAAAGTTGCCCCTTAGGTCCCTTTTAACTCTTATCCCTCTCACTTTAAACATATGCCCTCTAATTTTGGATTCCCCCATCCTGCGGAAATGATCTGGACTATTCAATGTATCTATGCCCCTGATGATTTTACAAACCTTTATAAGGTCACCCCTCAGCCTCCGGCACTCTAGGGGGGAAAAGGCCCCAACCTGTTCAGCCTCTCCCAATACCTCAAACTCTCCAACCCTGGAACAGCTTTTTAAATCTTTTCTGAACTCGTTCAAGGTTCCAATATCTTTTCTGTCGCAGGGAGACCAGAAATGAATGCAGTATTCCAAACATAGCCTTGCCAATGTCCTGTATAGTCATTACATAATGTCCCGTCTCCTATACCAGCTCTCTGATGGCAAGCCATCTTTCGAATAATAGGTGTTTTTCACTTAGTTTGTGGTTTTTAAATAGTATACAATCACATCTAATATTGCAGTTATTTTTTAATTGTTTCAGAAACTTCCACATTGTCAAAACATGAATCTCCCTAAAACACACCTTACTCCCATCATAGTGGTGCAAAAGCATTGCTTCAGATGTTTGAACCTAGATATATAATGTAATCGGTGACAGGCAATGCAGAAAATCTTATATTTTGGGAATTTGAAATCAAAAAGAATAGTCAGATACTGACTTGCATTTATTTAACGTTTGTCATGGAATAAAATGTTCCAATGTGTTTTACAGGAGGATGATCAGAAAGTGTTTAACACTGATTCACAGAACTAGGGAAGTCAAACAAGCTTTAAGAAAACATCTTATAAGGAGGAAAGAGAGACAAATGCTTCAGCAGAAATTCCAGTGCAAGAGCTCAGAAAGCTATGGACACTGTCAACAATACAGGTTCACAAATCTTTATCCTTGGGGCCAGTTGTTTTTCAGAATTTAGAATTTTTTGGATTAAGTGACATTTTCACAGTGAAACAAAAAACAATGACCTCACAGAAGACCCGTGTGTGACTACTATGAGAGCTGAGACACAATTGACACTTACCAGTGCTGGGCCATGCCTCCACATCACATCTGCGTGACGTGGTTTGAGTGGGTGTGGAGTTGGGTCACCTGTTCACATGCCAAAATGATGCTCTATGCTCAACGAAAAAATTCCGAAGCTTTTTGGATTTTGAAATTTCGGATAAGCGATTGTGGACCTGTAGTACAGTAATGATAATAGGTGATCTATAGGAGGCCAGAACTGGGGGACAGCAGAATCTGGTAGGGTAAAGGAGGAAAGAGGAAGGTGCAGGACCATATAGGAATTTCAAGACGTGCATAAATATTATGAAATTGAAGCATTGTTTATCTGGGAGCTGCTATTGGTCAAAGTACAGGGGTGACAGGCAAAAAGAAGTATTATGAATTAGAACATGGATGCAATAGTTTTGCTTGAGTCTGTTGATGGAAGATAGAAGAAGAGAGGTCAGCCAGAGGCATAATGGAATAACAAATTTCTAGAGCTACCAAAGACATGTTTGTTGGCACAGATGAACAGAGGAAGTAGCAAAGTTAGCAATGCTAAGGAGGTGGAAGTAGCAGAAGTTAATGATGGGACACAGAGGTGGTTGGAAGTGCACCTCGGTGTCAAGTAAGACCTTATGCTTGTGAACAATCTAGGTCTGATTCAGACTGATTTGCGATGGATTATGAAGTTGGTTAACATTTGAATATACACTTCAGCAGAAAGTACGGAAGCACCAATGCAGCACCAATACTGCAAGAAGAAATGGATATTTGAAATCCAGCATTCAATTACAATGAAAATAGACAGGAATTCTGGTCATATACAGCAAATGTTCTACTTTTGACCTGTATGCATCCCTATATTGCTCTCCATTGCTATACCAGTTAAGTTATAAAGTCATTGTGGGAGTAGCTCTGAGATAGTAACTATTTATTATTGAAAGAATGGAACTTAATGTAGGAACCTAATTATACTCAAAAGTCAAGCAATAATAAGATTCTGTATGGAGAAGTATTTCAATTGGTACTTGTTAAATTAGTAAATACAACCTAACATTTCATAAACAGCCCTAAATATCTATCATGTTCTGCTACATTCCCACTCCAACTTTGACAGGAAACAGCCTGAAGCTCACAACCCTGACAAAACTGGAGCGAATGAAATTCACTCTAGGTCAGTAAGAGGTTATTCACTTATTCATGTATACCTGAAAATGAGGTGTCAATTAATTTTTTTTTTAATAATTAGATTAGATTACTTAGTGTGGAAACAGGCCCTTCGGCCCAACAAGTCCACACCGCCCCGCCGAAGCGCAACCCGCCCATACCCCTTCATCTACCCCTACCTAACACTACGGGCAATTTAGCATGGCCAATTCACCTGACCTGCACATCTTTGGACTGTGGGAGGAAACCGGAGCACCCGGAGGAAACCCACGCAGACACGGGGAGAACGTGCAAACTCCACACAGTCAGTCGCCTGAGGCGGGAATTGAACGCGGGTCTCAGGCGCTGTGAGGCAGCAGTGCTAACCACTGTGCCACCGTGCCGCCCTAAAACTAACTGCAAGATGCTCCACAAATATTTTCTTACTCAATGACTGGGGAGCCAAGCAGATCAGTGTAGGAGACAAGACTGCAACAAGAGGTGAGAGGAGAGTGACTGTTCAAAACATGAAGACAGACTTTGACCAAGACTGACATCAAGGAGTCTTGGTAAAATTGAGGTCAATGGGAATTTGGGGGAAAACACTCTACTGGTTGGTTTCAGGTTCAGTCATATTCCTGGAACATCGCTGTTGGTGTTCCTTAGGGTCCAGCCATCTTCAATGACTTCATCAATGACCTTCCCTCTGTCATAAAGTGAGAAGTGGAGATTTTCACTGATGATTACATAATGTTCTGTACCATTCATAAGCCCTCATTGATTCAAGTTAAGTCATGTCCATTTACAGAAAGACTTGATAAATGGCAAGTAATATTGGTACCACACAAGTGTAAGTCAATGACAATCTCCAACAAGAGAGAATCTAACCACCTCCACTTGACGTTCAAATACCACCACTGAATACCCCACTATCAACATCCTGGGGGTTACCATTGACCAGAACTGACTGAATCAGCCATATAAATACAGTGGCTACAAGCACCAGAAGAGGCTTGTAATTCTGTGGTGAGTTACTAACCTCCTATCTCAGCACAGAGGGATTTGGGACTTTTCATGCATGAAACAGAAAAAAATGGCAGCCAAGTTCAGTGGGCAACAGTGAAGGCAAATGGTCTGTTGCCTTTTATCTCACAAAGAATGGAATATAAAAATAAGGCAATTTTGCTAAAACTAAAGAAGGCATTAGTGCAATCACATCTGGACTACTGTGAATAGTTTTGTTCCCTTTTTCTCAGGAAAGCTATATAGGCATTGGACGTGATCCAGAGAATGTTCACTAGTCAGTTCTAAAGAAGGGTCACTGCACCTGAAATATTAACTCTGATCCTGCCAGATCTATTGATATTTTCCAACACTTTTTGTTTTTGTTCACTAGATTGATTCTGGGTGTGGTGGAATTTTCTTCTGAGGACAGGTTGAAGAAGTTGGGCTTGTACTCATTGGAGTGTCGAAGTATGAGAGGGGTCATTATTGAGACATATAGCATCCTCAGAGGGCTTGATATGTTACTTCCCTTTGCGGGAGGGTCCAGGACCTAGGGCGCAATCTCAGAGTATGGAGTCATTAATTTAAGATGGAAATGAGGAGGGTTTGTTTTCCTCTTAGATGATAGCGTAAAAGCTAAGATAGACAAATTTTTAATCAGTAAGGGAATCGAAAGTTATGGGGATAAGGCAAGAAAGTGGAGTTGAAGATAATGTGATCAGCCATGTTTTTATTGAATGACAGGGCAGATTCAATGGGCTGAATGGCTTACTTCTGTTCCTACATTCTTACGGACTAAGGTCTATGTCACAAACAGATGGGTAAGAGTCTAGAACAAGAGATTTGCTTTTAGAGCTTTCCCTTTCTAGATACTGAGCCTCTAGCTGTACCAGACACAAAGAAACCAATGTAATATGAAACAAAGTTTTGAAAGAATAACAAGTGCAACACAATCCTTTTCATTATGTTCAAACATATCAACATAGAATCACTGGACAGAATTTAAACCAGGTAACAGGGTCCTTACCCTGGACTCCAATCACTTCTTTTGTTGAAGGTTGACTGTAATTAGTGCCTGGAGACATTGAGGTGGTCAGTAGTAGGCCTTCCCTGGGTTCAACGTCCACTCAGGTATCAATCAGAGGCCAGAAACCCCTCATTGCCATCAGCACTGAGGGATAGAGGGTGGGAATTATGTGTACTGCCAGAATGCACCCACCAGAGTCCCAACAAGCAGTGTCTGGACCCAAGCCACTTGGGAGTAAGGGAGGAGGTCATTGGCTACCAGCTTGAGAGCTCAGGTCTATGGCATCGGAGGAAAAGACAGGAGGTTGGAAGCTCTTAACTAACCTCCTTAATCAGTTACTGAGTATCTTTGAGCAAGGAAATCACTCCTTCCTCCAAATTTGTCTGAGGGCAAGGCACTCAATTTTCCTGAATGGTTTTAACCAGTAATTACAGAGAGGTAAATGCAATGATCCAATTTTTTTCCCTTGATAGAGATATCGCCAATATTCATCCTCTCAATCTGTCAAATGTGAAGAAAAATTAAACATCTTTATTCGGTACTAGTTCTGGAGTCTTTCTTGATTAATTATAGCATGACAAGTGTTGGGAACAAGATGCCCAGAAAGGACAGTTCCTTTAACACACCAGATGCCAACTTGTTTACTATCGAAGTTAAATGTCCTACTCCCAATCTCAAGACTGTCTTGCTCACAATATGGAAAAATAAAACAGCCAATATGTATGAATTGTACATTCCACATTTACAATGGAAAGTAAATAAATTATATCCTGACGCATGAAACACTAAAGAATTCATTGTTCATTCCTGTGAATCATTTTACTGTTTCCATTATGGTACAAATCCACAAGTCATAAATAAACAGAGAGCCAAAATTTTAAGCAGGTCAATGAACTAAATCCAAATCTACACACATACACAATTCATACATGGTGTATATCATACAGTTCTCTCTTTGAGGGGGAAGAATTCTCTTGAAGGAAGGGTTAATAAAGTAAATAAAGGAAATTCTTATGATTATGATTCAACATCACCACAATTTTTAATATTTATACCTAAGCTTTCTTAATTCACTACTTTCGAGTGCAACAAACATGACTCAGGAATGCTACAATTGCCACTGTCTGGAGAAAGAAGAGTACAAAGTAACAACTTAACCCAAAGCATTTCTCTTGGATTCCACATATTTTGTCACCGGAACCAACCAAGTCTAGTACATGCTTTATGACATTTGCAATTAATTTAATAACTTTTAAATAATCCACTTCCGTGTTACTTGTTGCATTAGCTATTCAAGTATATGATTCATTTGGCACCAAAACTATGTCTAAGACTTGAACGTAGAGAGTTACTTGAATTCTTCTAACAGACTTTGATATTTATCCTTAATTTTAGGCATTCTTGCTTTTGTACGTTAATTATGTCACGCAATAACATAATATCTTCCTCACTCCAAACTTTAATTTTCTTTAAGTTCCAGCATTTAACCTGTGTAATTCTTCATCCAAAGTGGAGCTTCATACTAGTGAAACACTGTACAGCATATCACACCACAACACCAGTCCCATCACATTTCCTGAACAGAGGAGATGTTGCAAATGTCAAAATGGTTAAACAAGATGGCCACTGCCACCTGTGTGTGCAGGCAGATGGTACTGGTGATGTCAGCAAAGACGGTCTCATTGAAAGTGCTTTGATACATGTCCAGGTAGCAAATCTGCTGGTTTTTCTTTACAACATTTAGTTGGCATTGCTCTCAGTGACAGCAATATGAAATAACAGATTTGGCCCATTTAAACCAATTCCTTCCATAGCTTATAACTGCTCCTCTCACCCTCCATGGACTTTAGAAACGGCCCAAAATAAAAAATGTTAGACTTTACCCACAATGTCTTGGCGCTTGAGGATTTTAAATATTTATGGCATTATTGAAAACACCACAGTAAATGATGTGATGTGCACCATCTTATTGAAATATTTTAAAATATCATTGCAGCAGTAGGTGAAATGTCCATTAATGAGGGAGTCCATTCTCAGGAGTTTGATTCTGGACTGTGGTGTTTATAAGATAACATCTTTGAATCACACTTCTACTGTCCGATCCCATTGTACAGCAGCTTTTTGTGTGGGTGCCTGGTGCCTGAACCACCTCGCAGTGATGTTAACAGTAAACACATCCTTTGCCGAATCTGTACACCAGTTAGGTAGTGCAATCCAGAACTCCACTCTGATTCCTTTGAACTTTTTCAGACAGTCTACAAATCCCATGTGTATATCATTTCCTGTGTTGAGTCCACTTTCAATGTGCCATCAGACATCAGCAGTAGGTAGCAATTCTATTGCCAATATCACAATGACATTCATAAAATAATATCACATTTTTGAAAGATTCCTAGCACAACACTAAATAATCTCATTTTAGACCAACCCATATCTGCATCTGATTGCCAGATTTTTCAGATAGAATTATGAAACCGAGTTGTTTATACATTTTAACACCTTTTTGAGTCTAATTTAGTTGTCAGCTATAGCTCAGTTGGTATTTCTCTCACTTCTGAGTCACAGTATTCCATGGTTCATGCATAGGAATATAGGAATTATGAGTCAGTGTAAGCCATCCAACCCCTCACATCTATTCAGTCATGCATGGCTTATCTGATTGTAACCTCAAAACCGTATTCCCACCTACCTCTGATAACCTTATACCCACACCCAACATTGCTGAACAGAATCTGTCTATACCTACACAAAAACTTCCAAGAGTTTTGCTTCCACCAACTTGTCAGGAAGAGAGAGTTCCAAAGAGGGACCTGCAGAGAGAAAACAAAAATTGACCTCATTTCTGTTTAAAAGGATGACTCCTATTTTTATTAAGACAGTGATACCATGTTCTAGATTCTTCCATTGAGAGGAAAGATTCTCCCCACATCTACCTTGTTAAGACATCTCATGATCTTCTACATTTCATCAAGTCAACCCCTAACTCTTCTAAACTCTAGCAGATTCAAGACTAAACTGTCCAACCTTTCAACATAAGACAAGATGGTAATCTGGTAACCTTATCTGAGCTGCTTCCAATTCTTTGCATCCTTCCTTAAATGATGTGACTAACACATTGCACAGTACTCTAAATGCAGTCTCACTAGTGCCCTTTATAAGTGAAGCATATCCTACCTAGTTTTGTATTCAATCGCCCTCATGATACAATAATAAAATTCTATTAACTTTCCTAATTAATTCCTGTCTCTGCATACTAAGATTTTATGATTTGTGCTCAAGGACATCCACATCTAGCTGCATTTCAGAGCTCAACAGTGTTTCACCAATTAGATAATGCTACATTGTATAGCTCCTGCAAAAATGGATGATTTCGTAGTTTCCTGCATTACACAGAACAACCTGATTATGCAAACGAGATGGGCGGGGAGTATGTTGTTCAGATAATGGATTGTTCAGATAACTGATAACACTTTTATGGGACCTTGAGATCTTGTTCAGATAATCCAAAATTTCGATAATTGATGTTCAGATAATCAAGGTTGTTCTGTACCCCATTTTCCAGATATTTGCCAACTCATCTAACATATGTATATTGATTTGTACTCTCCTTATGGACTCTTCATAACTTACTTTCCTACCTATTTTTGTGTCATTGGCAAATTCAGCAACCATATTATTAGGATAGCATGGTGGCTCAGTGATTACCTCTCAGGGACCTGGGTTCAATGCCAGCCTTGGGTGACTGTCTTTCTGTGTGGAATTTGCACATTCTCCCTATGTCTGCATGAGTTTCCTCCGGGTGCATCGGTGATTCCTCTGATGTTTTACATCAGTGTCAGAATTTCCAGTTTGCTGGTTCCAGCTGCCTTCACTTTAGTATGGATGTGCAGTCCCTTTTACATGTCCAGCCCCCATCAGGATTGATTGTCTCAGGGCTCTCTGCTTCTTCCTGGAGCAAAGGCCTGAACTGTCCTCATCCACCACCACCATCAACAACCCCCACCCCCCCCAACTGGCTGAACTCATACTCACCCTGAACAACTGCTCCTTTCAACTGGTCTTACTTTCTTCAGGTCATAAGAGTGGCTATGGTACCCACATGGGCCCCAGTTTTGCTTGTCTCTTTGTGGGTTACATAGAATATTCCTCATTTCAGTCCTATTCCAGCCCCCACTCACAATTCTTTCTCCAGTATATCGATGGTATCATCAGTATTCTTCACTTTCTCATTCAGAATTGGAAAAATTAATCAATTTCACTTTCAATTTCCGCCCTGCTTTCACCTTCACCTGGTCCACCTAACTCATCCCTTCCCTTCCTCAACATCTCTGCTTCTATTTCTGGGGATAGGCTGGCCACCAACAATAAATCCTCACAATCTACTTCCTGTAAAGATTCTATTCCATTCTCCCAATTAATCCATCTCTGGTGCATCAGTTTTGATGGTGCCAACTTTGACAAAGGGACCTCTGAAATATCTATCTTCTTCCTTGACCAAGGATTCCTCAGCACCAAAGTTGACAGGGCCCTCAGCTAGGTCTGGCCCACGTCCTGCACTTCAGCCTCACCCTGTCTCTTGCCTCCTGCAACAGCGATAGGGTCCCCCTTGTCCTCACTGACTATCCCACCAGCACCCCGCATCCAGAGAAACATTAGCTATCATTTCCGTCACCTCCAGTGGGATACTACCACGCAGACACATATTCCCTTCCCCTCTCTTGTCAGCCTTCCACAAAGGACCATTCCCTCTGGTACAGCCTGGTCCAGTCCACTTTCACTCCCAATATCATCCCGTCTCCACCACCATGGCACCTTCCACTGCAACTATAGATGATGTAACCCCTGTCCATTCACTTCCTCCCTCCTCAGTATCTAATGTCCAAGCACACCTTCTAGCAGTGCTTTATCTCCACTTCTAGTCTACTGCATTCACTGCTCACAATGTGGCTTCCTCTATGTTGGGGAAATGAAGTGTAGACTGGGTGACTGCTTCACAGGACACCTGTGTTCTGTCTGCAAAAAAGAGCCTGAGCTTGCCACTTCAATACATTACCTCATTCCTTGGTCAAAATCTCTGTCTGAGGCTTGCTGTAGTGTTCCCGTGAAACTCGCTCAAAGAACAGCACTTTATTTTCCACTTGGGACTCAACAACCTTCTGGACTTAATATTGAGTCCAATTTTAGGGCTTAAAGCACCTTCTCCCATGTCTTTACCCCAAACCCACACATCAGGCCTAGCTATTACATGGTCTGCTATTACACACTATCTATTGTTAGCCACTAATAGTCCCCATTCACAGCTATCTATTCTCCTAGGCTGACTGTTATCCACTCTTTTGTCTGTATACCTGTGCTTCTCTCTCTGGGCTCTATGTCCATCTATCATTTACTCCTTACCCCTTACTCCCCACCCGATCTTCTGCATAAAAAACGATATTTTCCTCACTACCATTTTTCTAAAGAAGGGTCTCTAGACCTGCAACATTAACTCTGATTTCTCTCCACAGATGCTACCAGACCTGTTGAGCTTTTCCAACAATTTGTGTTTTTGTTTCCTCCAGGTGCTCTGCTTTCCTTCCACAGTCCAAAGGTGTGTAGATTAGGTGGACTGGCCATGCCAAGTTGCCCCGTAGTGTCCAGGGTTGCCTTAGCTGAGTGTGTTAACTATAACAAATATGGGGTTCCAGGAAGAATGTGTGGGATGTTCTTTGGAGGGTTGGTGAGACTTGACGGGCTGAAGGTTCTCCATCTGCACTGCAGGGATTCCATGATACGTTCAGATTATTGCTTGCTGTTTGAGTGAGTTTATTCTGTGGAAGTTAACTACTGTACTTCTTGGATCTCAGCAGTTGATGTGCTTCAAATATCCTTCACTGGTTAAAGTGTTTTGAACCATCTGTTGGTTATGAAAAGTGAAATCCAAGTGCAAGTCACTTTCTTTAGGTAGCAAAATTGTCTGTACATGATTCTTTTAAATCAGTTGTTCTTAATAGTGTATCTTATTCTGGTAGAAATGTCCTTGTCTGCCTATTTATTCCTTTAAACAACATCCTTAATTACTTACACATTAGTTTATCATTTGTCCACATTCTTTTATGTCAATTCTCCTAAACTTCTTCCCAAATTGCAATTACTACAATAACATAGAATTTCACTTAAACTATTACATTGTAAGGTCTATAATTATATAAATTAGAGGGAAAAGATCCAAAAAGTAAAATTCTCGATATGCAAGTAACCATCCATATTTAACCCTCTTCCTTGCTTCCATCTCAACTTAGTTTTAGTCTTTTGGAGATATTAATTTCAACTTTAATGAAAGTCTACAATTCAAACAATGGCAACCGGTGAACACTAATTTTGTCATCTTTATGCCATCATACCAAATGTTGGGGACATCATTCTGCCAGTTTGATATGAAAATATCTTAAAACATTGGTATCATTAGCAATAGAAGTAGTCAGACACTCTCATTTTTTCTTCCCATTGAACAGCAAAAGTCTTCCACACCAAGCTGTCAATCAAAGAAGAAATATTGTTCCATATTGGTTAGAATTTAATCGGATGTCAATTACACATTTAAATTGAGAAGTTGGATTTTCAGCAGCTGACATCCCTGAAAAGATTTAGTATCAATAAGTGGAATTTTCTCACTTTCAGTGTAAGTCGTTTCATCAAGTGACATCCTGGTCACCACAGCTCAGAGTAAATTTTTTCATGCAAACCTCAACTCTTTTTTCACATTAATTACGCAACTGCTCTCTCTCTCTCTTTCAAACCTGTTCCATTTCTCCAGCATTCTCTGTGATTGTTTAACATTTTCAGCATCTGCAGTAAATTGCTTTATTAACCAGCCTGATTAATTGACACTTCATTCACATTATAACCTTCACCCCTTGTAGTACTGTCAACAACATACCTTTTGGAGGGTCGGTATGGACTTGTTGGGCCGAAGGGCCTGTTTCCACACTGTAGGGATTCTAATTCTTAAATGTATGACCCCTCATCATTGTTTCTTCCACCAAAGAGAAATGTTCCTTTCTGCCTACCCATTGGCGGCAACTCCATTAGCAAGGCCCAGCAAGGACTCATGGAGGCATCAATGGAGGCAGATTGGCATGGATGAATGGTGACTGTCGTTCTGGTGGCATGGTGAGTTCACTTGTGGTTGGCCCTCTGCCCCTCATAATTTCACACATCTTAATCATGTGCCGCCTCAGTTTCATCTACTCCAAGGAAAACAACCCAAGTCTGTCCAATCCTTCTTCAGAACTAAACTCTCCACTCCAGGCCACATGGTGGCAAATCTTTCCTCTGCACCCTCACCAATGTTATTGCGAACCTCCTAGAATGTGAATTGCAGACTGCACTCAATACCCTAGCTGTGGTCTCACCAACATTTTATGCAGTTGCAGCATAACTCCCTGCTTTTAAATATTTTGCCTTGGCTAATAAAGGCAAGCATTCTGTATGCCTTGTCACCACTTTATCGACCTGTCCTGCTACTATAAGGGACCAGTGTACATGCACACCAAGGTCTTTCTGCTCACCTGTGCTTCCCAGGGTCCTACCGGTCATCAATATTCCCTTGCTTTTTTTGCCCTGCTTAAGTGCATCAGCTCACATTTATCCAGATTGAATTCCATTTGTTCAGCCCATCTGACATCTCACATATAACCTCCTATAAGTGAAGGCTGATGTCCTCACTATTTACCATCCACCAACTTTTGTAACATCCACACTTACTAATCAATCCTCGTCCATTCAAGCGTAAATTATTTTTCTATACCATAAACAGCAAGGGCCCAACACAGATCTCTGCAGAACCCTACTTGGCACAGGCTTCCAGTCACAAATTCACCCCTTGACCATCACTCTCTCCTTTCTGCCATGCAGGCAATTCTGGTTCCAATTTGCCAAATTTCCTTGGATACCACAGCCTCTTATCTTCACTCTCAATCTCCCTTGTGGGACTTTATCAAAAGCCTTGCCCAGGTCCAAGTAGACTATGTCAAAGAATCTAGAATCTAGAATCCCTACAATGTGGAAAAGGCCCTTCAGCCTAACAAGTCCACACTGACCACCTGAAGAGTCACCCACCCAGACCCATTCCCCCACCCCTATATTTACCCCTGACTAATGTATCAAAACTACACATCCCTGAACACAATGGGCAATTTACCACAGCTAATTCATTTAACCTGCACGTCTTTGGAAGGCATTGCCCTCATTTACCACCTGGTCAGCTCTTCGAAAAATTCAATGAAGTTGGTCAGATATCACTTCCCCTTAACAAAGCCATACTAACTGTCCTTGATTAATCCCTGACTGAGTGCAGATTAATTCTGATCCTTCAGAATTGCTTTCAATATTTTCCCACCACTGAGGTTAGACTGGCTGGCCTGCTCCCTTCTTCAATAATGGTATCACCTTGGCTGTCCTCCAATCCTCTAGAGCCTGTCCTGTTAAAGAAAGGAATTGAAAATTCTTGCCAATGCCCTTGCTATACTCCCCCTTGCTTCACTCAACAGCCTATATGAGGGGCATATTGGATGTGTGCATGAGCTGGCATGGAGAGGCAAGCATGGGTATCTGTGTGAGTGGGGTGAGGAACTGAAGGAATGAGGGATAGAGAGACTAGCAATAAGCGAAGAAATTTGGGACAGAGGTCCAGATAATGTGACAGTCCTTCCAATATGTCTCGTATGTGTCCAATATGTCTAACTGGCCTGCTTCACCTGCCCCATTATAACCTTTGTTTTGCTTCTGAGGTTGGTTTACCAATGCCATCGCAAGACAAAACTCCATCCCCATTGAGTGAATGTTGCTCATAGGGTAGTATGTTACAAAGTGAGGCCCAAAGGTCAAGCATTTGCTCATCTGAAGCTATTTGCACAGTAGCCAAAATCTAGGACTTACAGTGTATCCACTATCTGCATTACTGCCCTGGTATCTCTTTCCCCACCTCCCCAATAACTCAGTCTTCAATCTCTTTAACAGTACACACCCAGGTTGGGTGCCACGCAGAATTAAGAACAGGTCACATGACTCACTTAATTCCTACATTTTCCACTACATTAAAGAGACAGTTCCAAAGCATTAGTAATTTTATAAGCTTCATTTTTTTTTGGAACATCCGAAAGAAAATTAACAAGAAACCGTTAGAAACCAAAGAACAGGAGAAAGAAATTCATTGACAGAGGAAATAATCTAGGAAAGTTGTAGTTTCTTGTTCAGGAGTATTTGCAGTTTGTAAAAAAAAAGCATCTCAAAAATGTGTAAAAAGGAACCCTTTTCATCACCAAAGGTGATTCTGCAGAAATTGTTTTCTTAGATCATGGCAGAGTAGGAACATATTTAGGAAGATGAAGAAATTGAAAACCCACAGTAAAAATCACAGAATGAAGTTGAGAAAACAGCAATAATGTCATTGAAAAGACAGAATTTCATTTATGTTGCATGTCATTTAAATGTGATGTGTTCTGATTTGTTGAACTGAAAGCAGCTTATTTCAGATTTCCAGTATCCGCAGTTCTTTCGGTTTTTTGAAAGCAGTTTAACTCTTTGCATCCATTTTGCTGTTAACTGTGTACAAGTATTTTGATCAGTGTCTCTTCTGTGAACATATGCTGACTGAGTTCAATTGTCATCTCTGCATCTATATAAATATATTTTTGTGCTATCGGATTCGGGTTTTGAATGTGAACGAGCATCTGACATAATTATGAAGATTGATTTTTATTGCGATTGGGCTCAACACATATTTGTATGCATTCATGAAGTGTAGGCATTGTTGGCAAGATCATCATTCCTAATGCCCTTGAGACTAGATCTGCTGCAGCCCTGGTGCTGCAAGCAAGGGAGTTCCAGACATTTGGCCAGTGGCAGTGAGAGAATAACAATAGATTTCTACATTAGAATATTATGTGAATACAAGGGAACTTGCAGGTAGCACACTCTTCCATCTTTTTGCCTTTATGCTTTTAGATCAATTCTTGTAAGGTGGTGCGGAAATGAAATGGTGCCTGGTGCTGTGAGGCAGCAGTGCTAACCACTGAGCTACCAGATTGAGAGGATGTGAGGATTTATTTTCCCTAGAGGGTGGTGGGAATCTGGAACTCAATGCCTGGAAGGGTGGTAGTGGAAGAAACCCTCATAATACTAATGTACACTTGAGATGCCATGGCATACAAGGCTGTGGGTCAAATGCTGGAAAATGGAATGCGAATGATACAGAATCACAGAATCGCTACAGTGTGAAAGCCTGTCATTTGGCCCAACGAGTCCACACTGACCCTCCAAAAAGCATCCCATCCAGACCCAACCTTCTACCCTCTCATACTGCATGTTCCATGGCCAACCTACCTGTCTTGCACATCCATGGACACTATGGACAATTTAGCATGGCCAACCCACCTCACTGCACACCTTTGGACTGAGAGAGGAAACCAGAGCACCTGGAGGAAATCCATGAAATTGAACCTGGATCCCTGGTGCTGTGAGGCAGCAGCTGGTTGTTTTTGACTGATGCAGACTCAATGGGCTGAAGGGCCTTTTTTATGAAGTAAATCTCTCCAACTATATATACTCCACTCTAACATGTCAGCTGAATGCTAATTCATGGTCCCACTCACACCCATGTTCCTCCATATGGGGCATGCCAACTCCATAGCCGCTCACTCAGTAACCATCATGGGCAGATCACAGCAGCCAGTCGGAGCAGGTGATTTAAAAATCATTGGATCCGGACAGTCTTTCAGATTTCACTGGTAATTTAAAAGCAATTACAACTAATCTATCAATTCATAACTGACCCACTGTAGATTAAGGCCCTTATAACAACTGAAATATGATCTGTACTAGTACTCAACTAATTTTAAATGGAACACCAGATTTATGCTTCATGCCTGTATTAATCATGCTCTACCCCATTTCACAACATCAAAATGTGAGCAGGACTTCTAAAGACAGGCTTTGCCTGCCATTTTTGAAGCTCCATGAGATTTTCTCAATCATAGGAACATCCAACTCTAAGTCTTCAATGAGATGTTAGCAATGTTAGGTTTTGTAAACAGTTAATCTTTAAACTTTCTATTTATTTTCATAGATTTGATGGTCTAAAGGAGAAATTGTTAGGATTTCCATCCGATTACAACACCCTTGAGATTCATTTACAGTGACAAAACACTTTGAGAGGAAGACTCGATAGGAAACTTGTAGGATTGAGTTAAACATTTTCCCAAAATATCACTATTCCTTATAGATACAATCAGCCAGTCCTTAGCTATCTGAGACATGGAGGAAGAGAGCAGAGAAAAATAAAGGCAGCTTGTCCTGTACCTGAAGCAGAGAAAATAATGTCCCTGTCAATCAGCCTGGGTGAACAATAGCACTCAGATCAAAGAGTTAAAATTTAAACAAGATGAGAAGATTCACCTATTAACGTAAGGGAGGAGTCTGCTATTCATCTCTTGGTATGAAAGTCAGTTTAGGGATAAAAGCTGCCTGGTTGGGAAATAACAAGAAAGGAAATAAGCCCTTGGAATTTCAGACTTCCTTTTGACTAGTTCCAGGAAAAAGTAAAGTCAATTTAAGAGACTGAGTAAACTACAAATTGAAAAGTGTGACACTGAAAAAGCACAGCAGGTCAGGCAGCATCCGAGGAGCAGGAGAATTGACTGATGAAGCCCACATTCCTGATGAAGGGTTTATACCCAAAACATCGATTCTCCTACTCCTTGGTTGCTGCCTGACCTGCTGTGCTTTTCCAGCGCCACACTTTTCAACTCTGACCTCCAAGATCTGCCATCCTCACCTTCTTCAAGATTCTGTGTAAATAATCAGCTTGGAAAGAGAGACTGGCTATCAGTTTAAAGTCTTAATAGTCAATCTCTTCTCGCTTCGAATAGAAGTTGCTTACTGAAAAGTGTTTAGACACCACTGATTGCAATTTGTTTACTGCAGAATCAGATTTAAAACTTGAAATCTTCCTGCATGGACTTTCAAGTAGGCCACTGGGAATTCAATATCTTTTGAAAGGTTATTGATATCTGAAGGAATTATGTCATAAAAAGCCTCACTGTTTCCTCTGACATGCTTCCTCAACATCACTGTTAGTTAAACTGACCAACTCACAGGAACCTACCAAGAGAAAATTTTATTTTATATCTTTACAATTGCCTTAAATTGATGACATATAATTTGAAGTGTTCTTCATTAAGTCCATTCTTCATTTTCCATTTGTAAGACAAATTGCTCTGAAAACCAAAAATGGTTACAGTATGATCGTTTTAATTGTGCTTGTCCATGCAATGTCTTTAAACATTGAGAATTAAAATGCAATTACCCCATCTACCCTATTTAGTGACAGAGCCTTCACAATCCTTGTGATTGTGACTCAGCATATTGCAAAGAAGAGCTGAAGATCTTTCTGGGTCAGTGATGATACATACCATCCTGCATGATGGATTGAGGTTTGGCAGCTGTGATTGAAAACAAGCTCACCAAAAATGATAGTATCTACAAAACATTAGATGACAAGTTGGTAACCATCTGCCATCTACCTCCTATCTCAGACTGCCTTGGATATCTTGCTTCACAACATGACAGCAAAAAGAAGTCAACAGCTATGAATCACACATCCTGCACTTTCAGCAAAAGCTCAGTATTATAGTCAGCTAAATTGCATTCTGACACATGAAATCCTGAAGAATCCTCGGGACGAGCAAGTTAAGCTTTTCACTACTTTAATTATTTGTGAATTTGAATAGTAGCTAATCTTAAAAAACAAGGCAAAATCTATTCATGACAGTAAACCAACTTTGTTCTGGACTCTTGTCTGAATCACTTTGTAATTAGTTTGATGCCTCCTGCTTCCACTACCTTTCAAATTTGGCACCATCTACAAATTTGATTACTATACATTGAGCTTCTAAATTGAGGTCATGTATAAAGATCAGAAGTGGTAATTGTGCAAAGCCTTGCAGCATGCCAGTCAGTTGTTCCCTTCACTCTGTTATAATTCCATTAACAATCTGAGTAAGGTAGAAACTTGCTTTGGCTGATAGTGTGAAACAAGCACCTCACTACTTGATATTGCCCTTCTTTGAAATCAATTTGATCAGATATATCAAAGATGGCAGTTAGTGTGTCAGAAATAACTGCTTTATTATTGCATTAGCCCAAAATATGGTCATTTTTAGGAGCAGATGCCAGAATCTGTACTGAAAACAACAAATACTGGAGGTGACAGCAGTTTAGACAGCATCCATGGAGAGAGAGCAAACTAACGTTTCAAGTCTACGCGACTCTTCACCATAGCTGAAGTGAAGCATGGAGGGTGCAACATTTATGCAACAGTGGAGTGCTGGGGGAGAAAATATGTTGATAGTTTAGATTCGATGATCAGAATATAAGAATGCCAGAGCAAAGGTGCATCTAACTGCCAGACTGGAAAGAACAGAGTCCCAATGGGGTGGGGGGAGGGGAGAGAGGACATAGTGACTGAGAATGTAACAAGTAAAGCTAAAGGAAAGGACTGCGAATTGGTTCACAATTTGAAGGTGTTGAACAATATTAAGTCCAGAAGGCTGTAAAGTGCCTATGATAATTTTTGTCTTGTGAAGCTACATTCAACAGAACCAGTCCAAGACTATTGGGACTGATTTGCCAGACAGCAGTGAGATGAAAAATAATATTGGTTTGGTCTGGCAATGAACACAAGCCAAAGGACTAAGAGGCTTACAAATCCTGATGAAACTTAAACAAATCAATTTGAAGTGGAACCACAAGATAAGCCTCTCTCCTCACTATAAGCAACAACTGAACACATTCCACAATAATCTATTGCTAAGAGTACACCCAAAATCATTTGCCTTGCATTTGTGAGGGAATTCAGACATGTCCTCAAAACCACCCACTGCTTCCCACAGCATTTAACAGTAACAAAACTGTCAGCTCTCTGTATACAGTTTGATTTAAAGGATTTGACTGGGATGATCACCAAGGCTCATTTTTTATCTGCTGACATAAATTCTTCTTTCTGTACTGGTCCTTCCATGAAATGTTTTCTGTTTGAACTAGTCTGCCAAGGTACTGCAGGTTAAATATTTAACAGGACACAGCCACCTGGCATATCAACGAGATCTACAAGAACCTGGCAGATTTCACATAAACGACCAGCCACCCACCATCACTCCCCAACACCACACCCCAGTCGTTTGCTATTGCCATTTCAAGCAACTAATAAGCACACATAACTGAGGCAGTCAAGTTAGTTGTGATGGATAATGTCTATAGCCATTGAGGATCTAGGCATCAGAACAGGGACTGAGAATTTGGGGCAAAAGGTACAAAGACTGGTAAGCAGGTGGGAAATGTGAGTCTCGTTTTTTTCTCACTAGATATTGTGTTGTCTCAGGTGCCTAGCTGGAAGTACACCAGGCTAGAAAGTTGGTAAGGTAAACTGCTTAGGCTCTCAGGTTGAGGGAATGCCCACCCCAGGAATGTATACTAACTGACAGACAACATGCTGTGTTAAGGATGACATAGCTGCCTGCTTAATAACCAGTGCATTGGTGCCCCATTATAGACAACCATGGCTTCTGAAATCTCTCAATTTCTCTCTGCTACAGACAAGGCTCCATGGATAGAGGTCAACACTGTAACATCTGGAAGCAAGGGGAGCAATATGTACACATGGTATTGGGGCACCTTTGTCCTCCTTGTTTAACATGCCAAATAATTGGTTCCCTCTGGGCAAATGAGTGTCAGTCAATCAGTGCCTGTGCCAGGGAGGTCTCACATATAGGGAGGGTCAAAGCTGTAGCAGGTCCAAGGATTAAGAAGCCTGTGTGTTTGTGTACTGTACATTGCATGAGCCTATGACTAATGTTCTTAGCCTGTAAAAGCCCTATGATAGGTGTTTGCTGCAGCCCCCTCCTTCACAGGTTAAGTCATTTACCTTAATAACTCAAAGCCATTTTCTTCCCTTTTGAGAACCTTTTGATTTCCAGCATGATGGAAGATGACAGTGAGATCCCCTCTGCCAAAGGCTTCCAGCCTCAGTGTGATATAACAGTGAGCTCTCAAACAGCAATATCCTCTTCCTCAAAGACCAACCTATCAATCCCACAGGCTTCACAAATGCCCGAGTATGCCTCAGCTTATCTACATGTGCTTACCACTCAGCCGCTGGCATAAGAGGTGACATTTGAGTGGTCATTCTCTGTACCCAACCATGAACCAGGGTGTACCTGATCATGGACGCTGCCCTCTCCCTCCTTGATAAACTTGGTTCCTAGCCAAGCTTGACTTTGTACTTTCCTTGCAAATCCTTGTGCTCTCCATTCTCAATTATATTGAGCCCCTGCCTGGATCCTGTAGCCTCCCAGTCCTGAGAATGGACCTGTCAAGGCTCAGTCTCATAGCAAAAGCTGCTCTTGCACCACCCCACCCTCACGTGCATATTGACTAAAACAGAACACAAGAGAATGTGAGTGGAAGAACAGGATGACCCCTGTCACTGGGATTAAAAATCAGGGATGTTGGGAAGATGTTGGATATAGGTAATGTATAACTTCTGAAGTCCATGTTGCAAGAATTAGACGGTAGATTATATGTTTGTGTGTGTATATGTATGCATGTATGTTTCAGGCAGGAAAAATACATAGCTGGACCAGTGCAATTCCTCCTAATTTTTTTGAAGATGGATCTGATGGCCTGGCTGTATTCCACAGCCTCAACTGACATGTGCAGACAGCCCTAGGCAGCACATATCCCACACACCTGATTGGCGCACATACAGCTCCCAGACTATGGAAGCCAATGGACTGATGGTGACCTAATTCCTGAATTGCAGAGCGGCCGCTAACCAGGAACACCCTGACCAAACTCTGGCCAATCCCCTGGACTTTGTGGGAACTGCCCTTGACCTACTGTGAATGATGGATGCCTCCATGCACTTTAGTGAGGACCATTCTCCTAAGACTTTGAGGCCTGGGTGCTTGCTCACTGTATGTGCAATGTGTTTGCTGCATATGCTGCTGGCACACGGTGCAGGTTGAGATTGATACAGCATATTGTTTAACAGCAGGATGTGTACCCCTTGGACAGAAGACTGCTGAGCAGAAGTTCAAGCTACCTGTTTGTGTGACAGTGCGATTTGGCACAGCATAGCAAAACATGGCTGGGATACTGTGAGCAAGCAGCTAGGCACAGAGTGAGTGAGCGTGAAGGGCAAAGTGAGATGGAATCTTGTCCAGTCTTGCAAGCTGGGTGCCTGTCGTTGAATGAAAGTGTTGGCTCTGCAGCCTTTCAATGTTAGTTGCTGGTGTGCTCTGCAATATAGGTCAGTGGTTCTAGAGGTCATTGCCAATAAGTATGAGGAAGGGGCGCATGCACTTGGTGTCTATTGATCATGCTCTTTGGCTGCAGTAACCAATATGGAGGTTGGTCAGAGTAATTGGTGGGCTGAATCAGCCAGGTACATGCTCTGGCTTCACAACATCTAACTTGTTTGGTAAGTTTTGTAAGACGGGAGGCTGAATATTAACAAAGTGAGTTAACAAGGTGTTTCACAAGTGCCAAAACTTTCTTTTTATTTTTTGGAACAATTATTTACACAGGTTGCAAATTTCTTTGGGTCTTATAAATAGTGACTTTTGCCTGACCCTATTGGAAACCATGGGTCACCTCACTAACATATCAGTGGAAGGCTAAGAGCACAGTCCAACTCAACACAGGCAGTCCACACTGGGTGTGCTGTTTGTTCACTTCACTCAGCCTAATGTATTCTTGCATGTGTAAGCGTAAACTTCAAAGTATAATGAGATGTTAAAATAACATTGGTTTGCCGAGAGAAAAGAAGGCTCCAACCCTTGATAAATGATCAATGATAAGCAACAATCGGACTTTCACTCGAAGAATGGAGGTAAAGCCAGATGCGGGTCAATTTCTCCAGCAGCAATTACATATTTGACAAAGGCCGAAATAAAAGTCAAATCAAACAGGAAAGCTCGCTCAGGTTATAAAGTTGCCACTACACAATACGAAAAAATCAATACATACTCGCCAACGAGACAGGTGAAAAAAAATCCTAAACACATCCCTCAGCATTGCTTTCACCCCATGCCTACAAATCCTGTTAGTTGCTTAGACAACTAAGACGGGAAGAGTCTTTCAATTTCATCATGCTCCATTAAGTTATTGATTTGGTGGTGCGTTTGCTGCAGGAATTATTAATTCAGTGCCACTTGCTGTGGTATTACTTTATTAATTTTGTCATGAGACTCAAATGGTATATGAATTTATTTATCAAGGCCAACTGCTCCATTAAATTTTAATTCACCCGCAGTTGTCTATTATTTCTCTGGTCCCTGCTGTTCTTTTAATTTATTGTTTAAAGAACAAACAGCCAACCCTCCATTAATTTGTTAATTTATTGACTGTTTAGCTCCACCATAATGTTTTTTCCTTTCTCATTGTGAATGGTGATGAATATGGCTTAGTTTGTTTCTTGTGGGTTGAGCTCTCTTGTTTCAATTTTATTGTGCCAAAAGTAACAGTGATTTGAGATAAGTTCTTCAGTTTACTTTTGTCACTTTTTAGCTTCTTCTAGTGATGACAGCTTCCTCCATTTTTTTTGCCACTATCACAGTTTATGTCTAACATCACCGGAGGCCAACTTTTCTAAAATTAGGATAACTCATTTACCTTTCTCATCAAATGATGGGTAGATTGTCAGAATTCCATTTCTAAAGCACCAAAGCGCTAATAAAAATTAACTTACTAGCCATAGATCAGTTGCCTGAATGTTACATCCCCCATGAAGGAATTACTCTATTCGTTTAAAACCCTCTTTCCCTCTTTCACAAGGGGAGTGCCATACCAAATCTGCTAAACCTTGTGTATAATTTTATAGTAAAAGATTTTGCACTAAATTTGTTTTCTCTGTGTGCAACACCAAAAGAAATCTACCAGTATATATCTATTCCTATCGCAGATATGTACATTCCCCATTGGATCGCAATTAATTATGTCCTTGTGTCATGCTTGTCTGGCTGTGCTAACTCAATCACGATATGATTTGCATTTTCCTTGCTTCCCAGTTGTCCTCCCAGTTATTCATGCTGGAGGTTATAGTTTCAGACTATTGAGTAATGCTTCTCCCAGCTGCTTCTCAACTCCTGCACCATGGCCACTACCCCCTGAGTGGCACAGTGGCTCAGTGGTCAGCACTGCTGCCTCACAGCACCAGGGCCCCAGGCTCAATTCTGGCCTCAGGTGACTATCTGTGTGGAGTTTGCTTATTCTCCCGGTGTCTGCGTGTGTTTCCTCCGGGTGCTCCGCTTTCCTCCCACAGTCCGAAGATGTGCAGGTCAGGTGAATTGGCCATGCTAAATTGTCCATAGTGTTAGATGCATTAGTCAGAGGGAAATGGGTCTGGGTGAGTTACACTTTGGAAGGTCAGTATGGATTGGTTGGGCTGAAGGGCCTGTATCCACACTGTAGGGAATCTAATCTACCGCAATCAACTTTTGTATCTTTCTGCATTCTTGAAATTAAGACCATAAGATGTAGGAGCAGATGTTGGCCATTCTGCCTGTCTAGCCTTCTCTGTCATTCAATAAGATCATGGTGGATCTGATAATTTTCAATTCCACTCTCATGACTTTTTCCCATATGCCTTCATTCCCTGACTAAATAAAAATACGTCTATGTCACCCTTGAATAGACTGAAACAACCCAGTCTCAACAGCTCTCTGCAGTAAAGAATTTCACAGATTCACGAATCACTGAGAGAAAACATTCCTCTTATCTCTGTCTGAAACATGTGAACCTTTATTCTAAATTTATGCACTCCTTGTAACCATTTTGCACCCCCCAACCTTTCTGTATCCACCCTGTCAAGTCCCCTGAGAATCTTGAATATTTCAATAACGTTGCCTCTCATTCTTCCAAATTCTAATGAATACAGGCCCAACCTATTCAACTCTCTTCAGAAGACAGCTTTGCCTCAACTAATCCTAATCACACCCAAACTGGTTTCGACCACCCTTTCAATATGACTACATTTATACCACCGATGCCTACACTCCTGTTAACCGCCAATGGGAACCTTAGTCCCACTACCTTCCCCGAAATGTAAACTTAAAAACGTAAAATCAACTCTAGTCCTGAACTTCTATGTTGGAAATTCAACAAAAACCAGTTTAAGTTATTGTTTTTAAGCTATATAGAACATTCTTCTCAGCATGCTAACACTGTCTGACTGAGATTACATGGGTACATATCCAAATGATCATGTGATATTAGGGCTGCCAATGCACTGTTTCCATCACAATATATGGTTATACAATTGCTATTGTTTAAAAAAAACATTTTCTAGCATTTACAAACCTGATATATGATTTATTAAATAAAACAGTTGTTTCATTTCCTTCAACATACCACAAATGAAGCCTAGAACATCTGCCAGTGCATTGCAACTAGAGGATGACATATTGGTGTTCTATTAAATATGGTCTTTTTATGAATAATACAAATTACTATTATTCCACATAAAAAAGCATTATGATGATATTCTGCTAAAGCCTACACTCAGCATATTTCAAATAACATGAATTTTATGCATAATGGTACCACAATTGTTCATTGTTCTTTCTTGACAACTTACTTACCAACATTTCAAAGTAGGAGAACTACCCAGCATCCGAATCATTTCCAAAATCTTTTGGCAAGATGATTAAGCATTTGTTTCCACAGTATTCAAAGTTGGGAAGCTTATTTCTTGGCACTATGCAAATATCACTGAAAGAGAAACAGAATCAATTACAAAATGAACAGTTCTTTTAAATTGAAGTGGTAGGGTCCTGAGGAATGTTGCTGAACAAACAGATCTCGGAGTTCAGGTTCTTGGCTCTTTGAAAGTAGAGTCACAGGTAGACAGGGTAGAGAAAAAGATGTTTAGAGTGCTTAACTTTATCGGTCAGTGCATTTAGTAGAGGAATTAGGAGGTCATATTGCAGCTGTAGAGGATATTGGTTTGACCACTTTTGGAATACTGTATTCATTTCTGGTCTCCCTGCTATAGGAAGGATGTCATGAAACTTGAAATAATTCAGAAATTATTTACAAGGGTGTTGCCAGGGTTGGAGGATTTGGGCGAGTGGGAGAGGCTGAATAGGTTGAGGTTGTTTTCCTTGGAGCGTCAGAGGCTGAGGGGTAACTTTTTAGGTTTATAAAATCATGCCGGGAATGGAGAGGGTGAATAGTCAAGGTCTTTTCCCTACGGTAGAGGAATCCAAAACTAGAGAGCATAGGTTTGCGATCAGAGGAGAAAGATTTAAAAGGGACCCAAGAGGCAGCTTTTTCACGCGCAAGGTAGTGTGTGTATGGAATGACCTGCCAGAGGAGGTGGTGGAGGCTGGTAAAATTACAACATTTAAAAGATGTCTGGATGGATACATGATGAGGAAATGTTCAGAGAGATATGGGCCAAATGCTGGCGAGTGAGACCAGATTAATTTGGGATATCTGGTCAGCATGGACAATTTGGATCAAAGAGTCTGTTTCCATGCTGTATATCTCTATGACTCTGTTACTCTATGAATGGTTTCTCTTTGGATTTTCATTCTCAGTTTCTTCCAGTGATTTTTTTTTCCTCATGTCCCTTTTCCAAAGGTTATGAATAACACTGGCTATCGTGATTGTAACGTGGTCACCTTGGTGGATGTCATAAAATATGACAAAGGGTCAGTTTGACTCGAAACGTCAGCTCTTTTCTCTCCTTACAGATGCTGCCAGACCTGCTGAGACTTTCTAGCATTTTCTCTTTTGGTTTCAGATTCCAGCATCCGCAGTCATTTGCTTTTGTCATAGAATATGAGTTCCTAATTGGGGGTGTTAACTTGGGCCAATCAGCCAGCCATCGCTGACAGATATAAGCAGGAGTGTGGGAGCACACGGTGTCCACCAACACCCTGGAGTCGTTCAGGGAGAGGTGGGCGCCGCAGGGAGTGGAGTGTATTATTTCCCCGTCCAACTCTATTTTAATTTAGTCCCTACCCTCCCCTTCACTGTTTTGCTCACACAGCATTGCCCTTTGATGTGAAGGGCAGTGCTTGTTTCTGGCCACTCGGGTGTTTTTCCTATCTTCCTGGTGGTGGAAATTGAATAAAGATTTGTGCACCTCGTGTCTTTCACTGTGTCTCACACTACACACACACACACACACACACCATGGGTGCTGGGGAAAAAATAAGCACTACCGTGGTTAGGCGGTAGTGTGAGGGTAAAAAAAATGAAAAAAAAATAACCAGAAGATTGTTTGATCACACAGCATTGGCCTTTTGTGAAGGGCAGTGCTTGTCACTGTTTTTTAAAGAAAAAAAAAGTCCATCAGTATTGCCCTTTAAAAAAAAATAAACAGGGGATTAAAAATAAGCACTGCCACAGTTCGGCGGTAGTGTGGGGGTTAAAAACAAAAAAAAATAAGCAGGAGTGTGGGAGCACGCGGTGTCCACCAACACCCTGGAGTTGTTCAGGGAGAGGTGGGCATCGCAGGGAGTGGAGTGCATTATTTCCCCCTCCAACTCTATTTTGATTTAGTCCCTATCCTCCCCTTCACTGTTTTGATCACACAGCACCGCCCTTTGATGTGAAGGGCAGTGTTTGTCACTGGCCACTCAGATGTTTTCCTATCTTCCTGGTGGTGGAAATTGAATAAAGATTTGCACACCTTGTGTCTTTCACTGTGTCTCACACCTGCACACACACTATGGGTGCTGGGGAAAAAATAAGCGCTAACGTGGTTAGGCAGTAATGTGGGAAAAGAAAACCCAAAAGAAAAAAAAAAGCAGGGGATTGATGTGAAGGGCAGTACTTGTCACTGGCCACTCGGGTGTTTTCCCCTTTTGAGAGTTGGATGAGTGTGTGAGCGTACGTGCAAGGACTCTCCTCCTTAACAAAAAATAAGCAGGAGTGTGAAAGGTTCTGCTCACTCTGGGAGCTGGCTCTGAGGGAGCTGGATCAGTGTCAAGGACTCCCCATGTGTAAATAAAGGGTAACTTGCTGATGAAATGCCAGCCTATGAGGAGTTATTTCAACAGCCTTCCTCCAATAGCTCATCCAAGTAACTATTTTACATGTGAACTTGGACAGCACCTATTTACTCAAGTAACTATCATCGTTCAGATCAGTGATGTTGATGCCCTCATATGGAAAGAAGAGAACATTCCAGCAGAGACTAGTTAGTGAAGATCAGAAGCCAAGATTGTGTTGAGGTTTTCTGGGGAAGCTGTGGTCATTCAGCTCTGACAGTGATCTGTTAAAATAGACCAGACATGAAATATAATATTTCCTGATCGGAAAGAACAATGCCAATGATGTACGTTATTATTTGAGCAATTGCTGGTCTCATGCTGAGCTTATGTCTGATGCACAAACCTTATGCTAGGTCTTTGAAATGATGACACAGCTGTTGTCAGATTTCTTCTTTCAAGCCAATGATCTGTGCAAAACTGACAGAGTCTCTCCAATCTTTTCTTGATGCATAAGCCCATGCAATCGCTACAACAATTCCAACTGTATACATCTCCCTTTTCAGAAGGACCATCTGATTTGTTATGAAGTTTCTTAAGTTTCAGGAATATCATGACTCATATTCACTTTTCGAATGCTCTTCAATCAATGTCAGGTGGAAGTAAACTGAACCTTGTCCTCGAAGTATATTTAAGTACTAACTCTTAAGGTGAGTGAAATAGCTCCACAAAGGCCGATATCCCATCGCCCAGTCACCCTTTCATTGCATGTGCATGACACATGACATTGACCCAGCTAGTTCAGAGCCAGCTCTCAGAGTGAGAAGAACTCCTGATGTTCCTGTTTATTTCTTTTTTAAAACATTTCTCCCTCACACTATTGTCTAACAGCAGTAGTGCTTATGTTCCCCAGCACCCACGTTGTATGTGTGCAGGTGTCAGACACAGTGAAGAACAACAGGAAGAAAGGAAACACCCGAGTGGCCAGTGACAAGCAGTGCCCTTCTCAACAAAGGGCAATGCTACGTGATCAAAACAGTGAAGAGACGGGCAGCGATTAAATCAAAATAGAGTTGGAGGGGGAAATAAAACACTCCACTTCCTGTGGTGCCCAATCTCCCTGAAAACCTCAAGGGTTTTGGTGGACACCACATGCCCGTTCTCCGGGGACATGACACTCCTGTTTATAACTGTCAGCCATGGCTGTCTGATTGTCCTAGGTTAACAGCCCCAATCAGGAGTCACATAGTCTGAGATCCAGCTGGCTACATCCCTCCCCCTCTAAGTCCTGGGATGTAGGCCCATTCCTTTTCCTGTAGCCACTCCTGGGTCGTTTTTGCACCAGGTCCGGTTCTTCTTACTCTGCCTTGGATACTGGCGGTGTGTACCGAATGTATCCCACCTCTTGCTCCTGGAGCATTGTGGCTAAAATTCATCACCATTAGGAGGTAAGGCCATCAAGGTGACAACATTTACCGTGTCCATCCTGTCCTGGGAGGTTTCTTTGCTAGGTGGAGAGGGAGAAGTCATAAGTTCTGACAGCCTTGCCAAATGGTCTGAGGGTCCAGGTATGTTTTGTTCTCTGCCACGTTTGTGAGGTTGCAGTTTCATGTGGTCCACATGCTTGTTCAGAACCACCTCACCTACCTGAACATTGTACGTCATGGGACCTGACCTGGCGTCGAATGTGCCTCTTACCCATGCAGGGCATTCCTGTGGTTTTGACACCAAATTTCATCCCTGGAAGTAAACTGCCTTTCTCCCTTAGAGGAACTGGCATTGGTGTTCCTGATGCTGTTCTTTCTACGTATTAGGTCCAATCTGAAATGGCAGAATCAAATGAGTCAAGCTGCCCAAATAGCAGCATGATACCAGAAACACTTACCCCAACTCAAAGACAACCGTTTGGAGGAAATCTCTTCAGGCCCATGCTTTTCTCTCATCACCACTGAAATAACTCCACAAAGGCTGGTTTCCCGTCACCCAGTTATCTTTTATTTACATGTACATGGCACATAATACTGACCAACCCCCTCAGAGCCAGCTTCTTGAGTGAGCAGAACCTCTGACACTCCTATTTATGTCTGTCAGTCAGGGCTCCCTGATTGGACGAGGCTAACAGCCAAATTATTTCAAACTCTTTTGATGCAAACTGTGCACCCATTCTCTGACACCAACACCAAAACTTCTCAAATCACTCATAGCTTTGGCAGCTTTGCAGCTATGGCACTGGGTATAGGCTAACATTCATCCACCTACCACTGCAATAGACCACAACAAGGTAATCTCCCTCTTCCACTTCAAAGACAATAACATAGACACATTGCTATGGTTTTCTGGAAATGAAAGGAGTCTGTCATGGATCATTTTTCATCCTGTGACACACTTCACAAAACTTGTTACCAATTCTTCAATATCTTTATCTGTGTTTGGAAAACAAAAATATCTTATTTTTATTATTTCATACAGATAATCCCTACAACTTTCCTTTTTAAATTTTGGATGAATAATATCCGATAGCAACCAGCCTTGATCTATGTGTGTCATTCTCCTGCCGTCTCTCAACGTCACATTGTTTAGAACAGCCATTCATGACATAACTGAGTACTCTGGCAGACACAGGCATGTCAATTCTCCATGTAAATTAATGCACAAGTAACTCAGCAGCTAAAGTGAATCAGTCTTTTTCAGAGAACTTGTTAACACATCTTTAGTTGAATAATCCCTACTGTGTCGAAATAGCCATTTGGCCCAACAAATCCACACTGACTCTCCAAAGAGTATCCCACCAGACCTATTCCCCTACCACACTAACACACCTAGCCTGCATATCCCTGAACAGTTTAGCATGGTCAATTCACCTAACCTGCACATCTTTGGACTGTAGGAGGAAACCCACGCAGACACAGGAAGAATGTGCAAACTCTATGCAGACAGTCACCTGAGGCTGGAATCAAACCCAGGTCCCTGGTGGTGTGAGGCAGCAGTGCTAATCACTGAGCCACCATGCTGCCCTGACTAATCTACTGACTTAAAAAGTCAATTACATCCTGATGGTCCATCAAAACCGATGCCTATCTCTGAAACTGAGCTGCTGCTAAGGATGGCACTGCCTTCTTTGAACCAAATGTGATTATTTGGGTTTAATGGTCAGTTAACAAAATGATTTTCCTACCATCCAAACATTTGTGGAACTTTGTAAAACCCTTTAACATCATTAATGTCTCTTTTTCAACTTTGTTAAAGTATGTGAAGCACATGCTGTAGGCCTCTCCATTCTGTGATATCAGACTATACCTGTGACTGTGGTGGCTCATCGTACATTAAAACACTTTATTTCTTGGGATCATAATAAATCAAAACAATATCACTAACCAAGATTTTCTTTCCTTCTTTAAATGCTTGACGTTTCCAAAGAACCACTCTAAATCTAATCCATCTTCGAGATTTTGAGAGAATGAAGCCAATGAATTCACTAAGTCAGAGATGAATGTTGAAAGATACACAACAAGCCCTATGGATGTTCTATGATACTCTTTCACTTGACACCAAGAAGCAACACCTGTGCTTTTTAGCTATGATGCTAAATTCTTGAAGTCAACATAAGACTTTGTTCAACCTTCAGCATGTGCCCTTTCTCATTGTTAAGCGAAGTATCATCTAGGAAGCAGGTTAGATCTCATGTAGTATCTGACGTTCTGGACCACACAGGGAACAGTTGATACCACAAGTGGTAACCTTGTGTATGAGTAGGACCCTTGTGTGTCTGAAAGTCAAGAATGTTTGTGTAGCTTTCGTCTCCTTTTCTAAGGAAGGATGCTCTTGCTCTCGAGTGAGTGCAGTAAAGGTTTACCAGACTGATTCCGGGGATGACAGGACTGACTGATGTATGAGGAGAGATTGACTAGGTTACGATTGTTTTCGCTGGAGTTCAGCTGAGTGAGGGGGGTATCTCATAGAGACTTATAAAATTCTAACAGGACAAGGCAGGGTAGATGAAGGAAGGATGTTACCGATGGTGAGTGTCTCCAGAACCAGGGGTCACAATCTGAGGATTCGGGATAGATGGAGGTGTGGAGACATTTCTTCACCCGAAGGGTGGTGGTCCTGTGGAATTCATTACTACAGAAAGTAGATGATGCCAAACCATTGAATGTATTCAGAGGTGGGTGGATATAGCACTTGGGATGAATGGAATCAAAGGTTGTGGGGAGACAGCAGGATTAGGCTATTGAGTTGGATGATCAGCCATGATCAGGATGAATGGCACAGCAGGCTCGAAGGGCTCATTAGCCTCCTTCTGCTCCTATCTTCTCTGTTTCTATGTTAAGCACCCAGCTCTTGTCAGGTAATTCTAATTGCAAATATGCATTAGAAATCTGCGATATTGAACACTTCTCCATTGTATAAACTTGAAAACAAATCTTTACTGGTAGGCAGTGGGAAGTATTCTTCTCAGTCAGCTTATTTGTTGTTTACTTGTGATCTCGAAAAATCCCAATGGACCAACCTACTTTTAGAATGACAGCAATGTATGTGTGTCGTTCACTACTCTTCACCTTCTTAATTGGCCCTTCAACTCTTTGCTTACTGCTCTGGTTGTGCTTAAGATGCTGGCTTAGCCTTGCAAAATGTCAGCTCTACTTTGTCCTTCATCCTAACTTCAAGACTGTTCTTCAAATACTAACATATGTTTAGTTCTCATCACTGTGACATGGCTTGTTTTGAGATTGGCTGCTTGTTTTTTGTTCTATTCAGATCTGTACTCTTCTTGGATATGTCATGACTTTGAAATGCTGATGTTCGACTGGGTGGACAAAATTAAAAATCACACAACACCAGGCTATAGTCCAACAGGCTTATTTGGAAGGACTAGTGCTTCCAAATAAACCTGTTGGACTCATACCTGGTGTTATGAGATTTTTAATTTTGAATATATTATCATGGATCTTGGTCACTCCATGCAAAACCCTTCAGCATGTATCCCGTCAGATCTGAGATGGTGACCATAGCATGCTGTCGAAGGAGAGAAAAGAAAGTAGAGCACAATTCATTGCTACAAACAAAGTCACAAAGTAGTGGGGCATTAACAGCTGGAATGATGGTCAAAGATGCTCAAAAAGCAGGTATCAAAGGCATATAGGTGCGTGCATGATTATAAACGATAATTCTGTCCAATAGAGTTTACCTTTAACAGTACTCTGTTGAACAGGGAAAAGTGAAGGTTTGAGTTTGGGATGATTGACACATTAATGAAGCAGGCACCAACTCTGTGATGATTGATCTGTCATGGTCTGTCCAAGTCCATACAGTGACAGCCAAGCTCTGACAAATATTGAGCATTTCTTGCAGCAAAAAAAATCTTCTCCTTAGTGCAGACTGCCTTGCAATTGCAATTGTTGGTGCAACGAAGTTTCGGGTTTATATTTCAGAAGTCTTGAATTTATGCAGACCAAAGTATAATAGACATAGTACAAAAAATTTAATTCCACCTGTATCATACCAAAGGTGCTTCAGGAATCATTCCTTGTTTCAGAGAGAGAATCACTACCATCCCATCGATGGAAGTACAGAGGATGTCTGCATGGGTACTGGACTCTCTCTCTATGCCAGTCGCTTTTAGCATTGCACACTTGCTCATCTGCGGCAATCTTGATGGTATTGGTATTACAATATCCATGCCTCAACAGGTCTGTAAAGGTCATCAACAAAACAACAACCATAAGAGTTCTTTATTCTCTTCTTAGCGGAATGTCACACTCTAATCTGAAACTAGACATCTGATCAGCATATATTTGACGAACCAATATGTTAGTTGGTGTGCAGTTCAGGAATTGCTTCTGGATGGGACACATGAAGTCCTGTAACTAGTGCATTCTTCTCAGAGATGATGGATCATGTTTGTGGCGTCCTGAAATTCTCGATTCAAGGCCTCCACCTTGAGGATTTGCATCTCTACTTTGATCAACGTGCGCTCTGTTTACCTTTCCAGCAACTCAGGCTTAAGTACCCTCGATATTGGGGACATTGCTCTCAGCTAGCTTTCACCGCAACAGAGGGGGCACTCTGTTGCAGCGGCTGACTCACTCTCGGCTCCTGGAGTACTGCTGGGTATCCCTGCCATGAGACCGTCACGTAGATTCCCGGTGTCCTGTTTGGGCTCAGCATCTGACTCGATTGGCAGAGGCCTGTTGCTGGGGGCTTCCACTCCCATGTCTGCCACCCTGCTCTCTCACTCAAGTCTCAAATTGCCTGTACCTGTCTGTTTATGGTAAACCATGGAGCTGAAGATGGAGGGTATGATTTAAAATATTGTAGAAGGCCAAGAAATTTGCAGAACATTTTGCTGAAAGAATAATCTAACAAACGTGCTACATTTATTTGTAGTATGGCAGTTATATTCAATTAATTTGACGGAATGTCTGTGTACAATTTATTATGCATGATTCACACCTCCTATCCTGCAAGTATATGCAACATGGGTTTGAAATGTTTTGAAGGGAAAATACTGAAGAGTATCACTCATAGCTAAACAGTGTAAGCATCTTAATATAATCACATTATATCACAAAGATTTATGGTCCCCATTCTGTGAGAACAAAATGGGTGAGTGAGAGGAGACTGTTAAATGCAGTACATGGCCTTCCTGCCATATGCCAGCTTGCTCGCCCACCTCCCATTTTACAGGGTGGAACTGGGTGGTGAAACCATTGGGTGCCCCATCTGCCTGCTGAGACCCTCATGATCAATTAATGGCCACTTAAGCACCTCATGCCATGCCACAGCCATGGGTACCCCAGCAGTTCTTACTGTATGAGGTGATTTCAGGCAAGTTGGAGGTAGCATGTTGGCATGCATGAAGAATTGGCTAATGGGGAGGAAACATGTTCTTTTTCAGATTGGTAGCCTGTGACCAGTGGGGATCCACAGGGATCAGTACCAGGCCCGCAACTGTTTACAATGTATATTGATGACTTGGAGGAAGGAAGCAAATGTACAAAAGCCCATTGAGGAGAAAGTGAGGACTGCAGATGCTGGAGATCAGAGTCGAGAGAGTGGCACTGGAAAAGCACAGCAGGTCAGGCAGCATCCGAGGAGCAGGGGAATCGACGTTTCGGGCATAAGCCCTGCTGAATGAAGGGCTTATGCCTGAAATGTCGATTCTCCTGCCCCTCAGGTGCTGTTTGACCTGCTGTGCTTTTCCAGCGCCACACTCGTGACTGCAGCCACATTTGCAGATGTCACTAAAATTGGTGGAAAGGCAAGTTGCAAGAGGGTGTAGTCTATAGAATAAGTTAGTTGCAAGAGGATATAGATTAAAGGGTCACCAATTTAACACTGAAATGTGGAGGCAATTCTCCTCCCAGAGGGTTGTGAGTCTTTGGAACTCTTTGCCACAGAGAGCTTGTCACGGCAAAGATTTTGTGTATGTTTAAGGCTGCGATAGATAAATAGATTTTTGATAAGTGGGAATCAAGGAGAAGAGAGAAAATGCAGGAAAATGGAGGAAAGTAATGTTGAATCAGTAATGATCCTATTGAATAGTGGAGCAGGCTCAAGGGGCAAAGTGGTCTACTTCTGTACTTCCTTGTTATGGTCTTTTGATCTAACACCAGGGACCTCTTTTGGGGGATCCCTGTAATTATAAAAGGTACCTTTCATAAGGTCCTCCCCAATCTACATGAATGCACTCCCCTGCCCTTTCAAGCCCAGTCCCCATCTCTCAACACCCCAAAAGGGGTCCCACCAGCTGGCACTACTGGCAACATAGCGTTGCAGACCAACCAATGCAGCTGGCAGCTATCTAAGGAGGTACATCCTACCCAGATAACGTTCAGATCTTCATTAATTAACATCACTATGGAGAGTTAAAAGGCTGCCGGGCAGCCAGGATCAGAGGAGGGTTGTTTCCATCAATTCTTTGGCTGGGTATCTCCGCTATCCAAAAATTCCTGAAGTAGACAAACTCTGCTGACAGGGAGAGATACACTTTGATATCAAATTCTAAAGATAGCTATTTAATAATTTCTTAAAACATTGAACAAATAAAAATTAGGATTGTTGTTAAATGTATGATAATTCTTGATGCTACAATAGGGGCAGCACTGACATTGAAACAATCCCCATTATTCCTGTAGGAAATTGATGGCAATGTTTGGTGTTCTCAAGAAGTTGCTGTGGGTGAGACTCTACTACTCCATGGGTCACATTGCTGCATTCCCTACACATGTAATCAACATAACTAATTCAGGCCATTCTGCTGTAACATGCGTTCATTAACATGAATTCGCTATAACATGATTGATGAATTGGGGATATTGGTTCCAAAGCACAAACTTTTAAAATGTGTGTTGGCTATAATACTGTTACATCACCAGCACTTGAAACGCTGTTTGTAAAGCATGATTTTTCTATAACACAGGGTAGCACAAGAATACAACCATTGTGTTATAGAAGAGCTCCCTGTACTTTGACTTGCATTTCAAGAGTTAAATTTGGGTGGGGCACAGTGGTTAGCACTGCTGCCTCTCAGCACCAAACATCACGGTTTGATTCCAGCCTCGGGTGACTGTCTGTGTGGATATTCTCTCTGTGTCTGCATGGGTTTCTTCCAAATGCTCCAGCTTCCTCCCTCAGTCCAAAGGTATGCAGGTTAGATGGATTGGCCATGCTGAAGTGCTCATAGTGACCAGAGATATGTAGGCTAGGTGGATTAACACTGGTTAAATGTAGGGTTATGAGGTTATGGGGCTATGGGGTTGGGGTCTGGGGCTGGACAGGATTCTCTTTGGATGATCAGCGCAGACGTTTCGGGCAGAATAGCCTCTTTTCACACTGTAGGGATTCTATGACTGAGAAAAGTTTGGCTCAAAATAAAATACCACAGATGTTGGAAATACGTGACAATCACAGAGGGCAGCACGGTGGCTCCGTCGTTAGCATTGCTGCCTCATAGCGCCAGGGACCTGGGTTCAATTTCAGCCTAGGGTAACTGTCTGTGTGGAGATTTTACATGCGCCCCATGTCTGCATGGGTTTCCTCCGAGTGCTCCAGTTTCCTCCCACAGTCCAAAAATGTGCAGGCTAGGTGAATTGGCCATGCTAAATTGCCCATAGTGTTCAGGGATGTATAGGTTAGGTGTATTAGTCAGGGGAAATGTAGAGTAATAATGGATGTGGGTCTGGGTGGAATATTGTTTGGAGGGTCAGTGTGGACTTGTTGGGCCGAATAGCCTGTTTCCACATTGTAGGGATTCTATGATTCTAATGCTGGAGAAATTCAGCAGGTCTGGCAGCATCTGTAGAGAGGGAAACAGAGTTCACGTCTTGAGTCTGCTATGATTCTTCTTCCGAACTGAAAATGAATTCTGAAGTTCTCAAGAAGAGTCATCCCAGAATCTGCTTCTATCTTCACAGATACTAGCAGATCTGCTGAGTTTCTCCAGCATTGTCTGTGTTTGTTTTTGAATGTACACATCAGTGGTAAGTTTTCAAGCTCTGAATCCAGCACTGTGACTGCTCCTAAAGTCAAATGTTATCCCAAGGGGTGGTGGTCTGGAATTTGGGGCAAGATTATTCCACCGTTCACCCAAACAAATCTCTGCACTGGGAGCTATGAAGAAAGGAAGAATGTACTTTTCCCAGGCAGTGACAACAAGAGGCAATCCCACACAGTCAAAAGAGGCCTCACAATGTATCAGTGCCGTTGTGAACTGCAGCACAGTCACCAGGAGATCCTGGATCCAGCACCGGGAAGGGAAATGTCATTCCAAACCTTCAGGGCAGTCACCCTCCAAAAGACTTACCAAGTGAGGAGCCTGAGGCCACATGCAGCACCTTAATGGGGGAGACCTGTGTATTTAACTACCCTTCAGAACAGCTCAGAGCACAGTGGTGTGGAGAAGCTGCAACATGTTAATGATCAGCCTCAGCTGACTTAGCACAACAGTGCTTTATCTCACTTTCTTTCCTCTCTGCAGGACAAACAGCTGCACAATGTGTAGGGGAGGCCAAATGTTTCATGGATGAGCATTATCACATGCAAAATGATTCCGCTAATTATTTTTCCATTGCACAGATCCCCATGCAGCAGTATCGGCATCTTTCGAAAGCAGGAGCCTGTGCTGGGAATGGTGGTGACATGCCAATTAGTGTCTGACAATGTCTGTTCACCAGTGCAGATAAACTCAACTTGGTGGGTAACCATGTGCAGTTAGATATTGAAACACTGGGTGGGAAACACAGTACGAGTGGGCAAATTGAGGTACCAGAGGTGGGAGATTGCCCTCTGAGGAGGTAGGACATGCAAGGTCCTCAAGAGTCAGATGCTTTGGGAAATTTATTTAATTTAATGCACTTTGGAAATTTTAAAAATCTGCTTGAGTTATCAAACTGTAAGTCATCCACACCTTTTACCTAACTGTGAGGGCAAATTATTTCTTTGCATTTGCTTTCACCATTCCTATGACTTGGAATCCAGTTTGTAAGGACTCCTTCCAACTTAAAGAGCCAAAACATACCTGGCATTCGCAACAAAAAAATGCTTGGAATATGAAGTTGTGGAAACAATGCAAGACTGAATTCTGGATTTACTCAAGCATTGTGAACAGCAACATTTGGAGATGGAATTGAAAATTGTGCATCTCTCTCCTAATCTTCATTTGAGTATTTCCTGTCTACAAAATCCTTGCCACCACTTTCATCAAATGGACTTCAGCTATTTTCCAATATAAATGTCTCTACCCCATTTCACAGTGATAAGACAAAGTAAAAGGTAAACAGTGAAATCACCACAGTCCTACTAGGCCATAGGACTGCTCTTTCAAAAGAGAGAAACAATGGATGGTTTAACCTGAGAGTCCCATCCCCCAGGCCACGGGAGGAGAACCCTTCAGAATAACCTTCGCCGATGTGGGAATTGAACCCACACTGTTGTCACAAATGCTCATTAAAACCCCTATCCACTGAAATTATGTTCATGGATGCCAGTTTCTAAACCAAAAACAAGAAACAGGTGTGCTTGCAAACCTGAATAAATATATGAGACTTGTACCTTACAGGGTAGACTATTTCTTCAAAGCTAGGTAAAAGTTACTGACAGGAGAGTGAAACAGTAATCTTGAATGAACCTTCCAATATTTAAGGGTTCCATCAGAGATACTAATGAGAGGAATCAATGGTCAGATTCTGCTACTTATTAATATTTATTTGCAATGTTAGTGCACAAATGTCTTGCACATGCCAGCATCAGGAAAGGGGGGAAGGAATTGTGTGGTATGGAGGATACACCTCTCCATGTCCAAATATGTGGAGGGCAGGCTTTCTCCCCAGAAGGGTGCAGGCTGAAAAGGGTCCGGGGTGGTAGCTTGACAATGTAAATAATTCAAATGGGAAGCAGGTATGTGATCCAAGGTATCTATTCACTAAGCAATAATTCCACGTCAGATCCTGGAACCTTTGAAACCAGCAGCTGTTAGCATTGATAATGTGGAGAGGATGAAAGAGAGGAAGGAGAAAATGGAAGAACGAGTAATGAGATGTTCAGAGCTCCCCGGTATCATCCAGCCAATTTCCTGAACACAAAGGGATTTCAGCATTCAGCTCATTTGTAACCAGAGTGAGTTGCCCATTATCCAGGAAGCTGCCACAACACTTGCATTCTGCACAACTCTCAGCTTCTTCCTTTGTTTGCCCCCTCACAGTGTCTGCAGAGCTGACTCATAGGTGACAAGGGAGAGCAAGACCTCCAGAATTATGCTGAACAATGCTCCAAAGATTCACATGCCCCCAGTATGGCCAACACTGAACAGGCAATTTGTTCTTTTGGAGATGTGGGTCCATTGCCTGAGCCACTCAATAGGAACAATGCAGTACTCACTGCACAGGATATCCAGGATAGTGGATGTTTGCTGCATGCTGCACAACATAGCGTAGTGACAGTGTGAGAAGTTAGGAGAGGGGTAGATGGACAAGCGTCATGTCTCTTCAGGTGAGGAAGACGGCATGTCCACTGGAGATGCAGAGGGTCCAACACTGATGCTGAGGATACTGACAAAGCCAAAGCCATTGCGAGATAAGGTGGGGTTTCTGCAAGACCCTGGCAGCAGCTAGATTTGAGAACAAATTATTTTGCATGAGCATTTGTGGGCACTCAAGACTATTAGCAAGTTCTGACACGCAATCCTTGCTCTTCCAATGGAAATGCTTATTTTTAACAGTGAAAATGTACATTGTTCTGCTTGTCATAGATTATTTCTTTGTTCCCTTTCCACCACTAATCTCCTGTTCAGTTTGATGGCCAGAGCTTGACAATGGAGCTCTGCAGGCTTATGGGGTAGCCATGCTTGAATCACACAAAAGCTTTGCTTGCAAGAGACAGTCATTTATCACAGAGCTGTAGAAGGGTGACTCTATGCTTTCTGACTCATTCAACACAAGGTTGTAGCTGACATTCCCACTTCCCAGGGGGGTTTTCTCCTGCCAGATGAAACCTAAAAGCATCAGTGCAGTTTGCAACACCCCTCAAGGAATCCAAGAAGGGAATGTACAACTATTAAAAGGAGGAACGAATCGAAAGACACCTCAGGAATGTAGAAAATTATGATGCATTTGTTTACATGTCAGTGTTTTGGTTGACACCAATGCACTCAACGTGAATTCAATCGATTTTCCTCTGATGTTTTCAACCACTATTTCTGAGTGCCAGCTGCTGAGATCTGCGGATTGTCTTGTCACAGCAGGGGCTCGAACTCCTGGGCCCACCTGCATCGGTGCAGGTACAAGCTTCTCAATTTGAGCTGATGGAGCTGATTAGGTCACAGACAGAGGCTAGGTGGAATGGCAGGGAACCTCTGGAATGTTCTCAGAGGATCATTATTGTGTGCCTTATCTGCCACCCCTCCAATGTCCAATGGCACGCTCCCTCAGTCCTTGTGCGGATGATGCATCGAGAAAGAGGTTGAGGTCTCTTGGGCTCCTGGTGCTAAGCTATTGAAGAATATACCCATAGCTTGGGCAATGGGTTAAGGTCCAAATAGGATATCGGGCAGAAACTGAATGGTCTGTGGGATCTGGTCTTCAAAGGTGGCTCCCAGCTAGATAGTAGAGACAGCTGTGTGTCTGCAGCCTGGAACCATGCCATTGGACAAAAATGGGCAGAGCACTCTGCCCTCTCTTCAGTCTGCATGTGATCATTGGCATCTCTGCCAGGCATTCCACTACTTGTCTCTGCATCTCCAGCAGCCAATTCTGGTCAGGTCCAGAGGCCTACCAGCTGTATGGGACTCAGCAAAGGCCTGTAGTCCAGCAGTGCCCCAGTTATCGGTGACCTCAGCTGTTTATTCCTCCTCTAACTGTCAAGCCTTTGTCAGGGCTGTACTGACCGTGATGTCACCTCAAGCCAGCTCCATATACACTGCTCACCAAGGTGAACATGTCTGCCGCAGTGGGTTCTGGGATGGAAGGCCTTGATGGTGACAATTGTTCCTCCTCAGGTGTGCTGTCTCAGGCTAGATATTAGGGGGATTCCTCATCTGGTCCTGGATTCTGAGTCGTATCCAGAAGCTGCAGAGAAATCCATGATGATTTGTAAGTATTTTGAAGCACCATTCTTAACCAAGGTCTTATTGAGGCTTCAAGGAGAAAGTGAGGACTGCAGATGCCGGAGATCAGCGTCGAAGAGTGTTGTGGTGGAAAAGTACAGCCAGTCAGGTAGCATCTGAGGAGCAGGAGAGTAAATGAGCAAGTGGGCAGGAGAGCTCAGGAGTTAGAGCCCCTGTTGTGGTAAGACAAATAAACAATCAGCAGCTCCCAGCAGCTCAGCTGCAGGTGCTTGAGGCAGCACCCTGACGTAGCGGTTGAAGGGCTAATGTCTGAAGTGTTGACTTTCGGCTCCTCGGATGTTGCCTGACCGGCTGTGGTTTTCCAGCACCACACTCTTCGACACTTATTGAGGCTTCACTGATTGATGTGAAGCTGGAAGGAGCTGCTTGAAAGATTTGTCACTATGGCTGCAGCTATCCAGTCTCTCCTTCAGCACAGGACCACTCCCCTTGTTGTGCTCCCAAGTCAGTGTCCCACTCCTCAAATGTTGAGAGCATCTGATTTCTGACATTCTGCGCCCTGTGCACACATGCTCACACTGATCCTGTACAAGGGTAAAGGCATTTGCAATTGCATGAACAATTTACCTGCATTGACAGAAACAGAAACGTTTGAAATCCCAAAGATGTGATTGTCATGTATGACATTTGCAATTAAATGTGCCATTGTGGAAGTTATGTGGGAAGCTTTGGAGCGAAATCTGGTTGAGAGTGGCGGAAGAGCTGGAGATGATAGAAGCCAATAAAGCATTACGTGGTGTGTGAATCTGATAGTCATATCAGATGCTCATCCTCAAGCTGGCTTTCATTGTGCTGTCCCTGTCCTGTGTGAGCCATTGGTGAGAAGCTGTGTGATCTGTCAGTGCTTCTGGTTGTAGTGAAAGGTCAGTGACATGGAGATTCAGGAATTGCTGAGTGTTGTGTGAGGCCCTTGTATGATTTGAGTGGGAATCTTGGCAGATTCTTGGAGGAACGCTGTTTCTGCCTGCTCCTGCCCCACAGAACTCATCTCTTCTGACCTTGACTCAGTTTTTTTCTCCGCTGATCCAGCCCCCGCTCACTTACATCCGCGATCTCTCTGATGCTTTACGCCAGTTTCAGAATTTGCAGTTTGCAGGCCCCAGCCACCACCTCTTTACCATGAATGTGCAATCCCTTTACACGTCCACCCCCCAACAGGGGATGGTCACGGGGCTCTCTGCGTCTTCCTGGAGCAAAGGCCTGAACTGTCTCTACCCACCAACACCCTCCTCTGCTTGGCCAAACTTACCCTCACCCTGAACACCTTCTCTAATAACTCCTCTCATTTTCTTCAGCTCAGAGGGGTGGCCATGGGTATCTGCGTGGGCCCCGGTTATGCCTGTCTTTTTGTGGGGTGCATGGAGCATTCAGTCCAATTCGAGCCCCCATCAACACTACTTCCTCCGATATATCGATGATATCATTGGTGCTGCTTGCCTCGCTAAACCGGAATTGGAAAAGCTCATCGATTTCCCTTTCAAATTTCACCACATGCTCACTTTCAGCTGGTCTATCTCTGACTCCTCCATTCGCCTTTCTCAACTTTACTGTTTCTATTTCTGGGGATGGATTTACTACTAACATTCACTCTAAACCCACCGATAGATCTATAAATAAAAGTGCAGAAATAGGTGACGTTCAAAAGATAGGAAATAAATCTTTGGTCTACAGCTAGTGAATAATACTCTCATCCTGCTTCCTATTTCAGTGGAGAAAGTGAGTCTCTTCTCTTCCAGCGAAAGACATTGAACCTCCATAATAGATGAATATGTATTGCTCTGATCAAAAGGCTGACTTTTCTCTGACTTATTTCAAAGATGGAGGAGTTATTTTTGCACATGGTTTTATCTGGCAGACAAGTAATGAATGGGCAAACTTACAGAGTTCGAGATCCAGGAAATATTTGGATTTAAACTGCGGGGTAAGAGCCAAGTGTTCCATGACTAAATGTTCCACCCTGCCTCAGTATGATAGCTTAGTGGTTAGAATAACCAGCGCAATACATCTGTGAAGCATTTTATAGTTAAAAAAAATCTGTGTGGCATGCCCTGATGATAGCAGAAATAACCTGTGACTGGCTTATTATATATAGTATAATGAACTGCCATGGATGCATTAAAAAGGGTGTGCTATTCTGAATAAAAATACGATCTCTCTGCTGATCATTCCTATTTTCTGGGCCAGTAGGCATTGGGAAGATAACCTCAGAAGTACAAGTATTAAAGATCAAGAGTGCGATTTGACTTTGTGTGTAACATGTTAACAATTGTTAGATAATGTGTCAAATGAAGAATGATTTAGGTATAATCAGTCCAACTGATGCAATCAAGATTAAGACATTAGAATCAGTAGATCTCAAAGATCTAAGCTGGTGCAAATTCTGAAGCATGTGGTGAGATGTACTCTCTGGGAAACTTTGCTGCTAATCCCAAAAGTCTGTACGATCAGGAGCAGAAAACATTGCATTGATGGTTATGAAGCATCAAAGGTAAAATGAAGAGTCTAACAATTCTGGGAAAGATTACGAAGTGTTACATGGTTCTCAGAGTTTAAAATAATCACACTTTCAGACTCAAAATGCTGGAAGCTGATCTTGCAGTTGGATTGATGGATTGATAGACTCTTGGCAGACTGATACTTTGCACCTGACTGCAGTGGAACAGTAAATATTGCACTCTCAACAGTAAACAAACATTTTCAGAGCAATTAGTCTTTAGGATTTTAGAAACAATGTAACACAATAACACAAGATTTGTTTTGTGGAGGGAATGTAATGAATGAAAGTGTTGTTGAGATGATCAGCAAACCTTTGGTTGATCTGATGTTTTTGGATGTAGGCCAACCTGGTCAGTATGGGCATTGTCTAACCCTGAGATAACAAAGACAGTGATGAAAATTTCCTTGGCAGTTAGAATGCAGAGTAGTATTTTCCCAGATGACCATTGCTTGTATCTCATGGTATTTCCCACCTCTACCAATGTGTCAGACAGAGGAAACATTGTTTGGGATAATACCCTGCCACCAATTCTGCTATACATTTGGATTGGCCTATCGAGTCTTCATTGGTGGAAGATACACCACTGTAGAAAATGTACAAATATAGCACTGTTCTTAGATAACAAAGACGTTTTTTGTATAATAGCAATAGATCCAACAACATTTGGTCAGGCATAATTACTTAGACCTTGGGATAATTGATACCTGGAGTGGAATTCCTTGTCTTCGTCCACAGAGATTTGGATCATGGGTGCTATTTTCAGGATGGTAACCAAACATAATGGAGTGCCACAAGGATCAGTACTGAACCCACAATTATTTATGATGTATATATTAATAGATTTGGATGAGAAAAGCTCATGTATTATAGTCAAGTAGGCAGATGACACTAAAATAGATAGATGGTAAGTATGAGACAAAGAATCTGGAGAAGGGCAAGTGAATGGGCAAAATCGTGGCAGATGGAATATAAATGGGAAAATATACAGTTAGGCACTTTACAGAAGAATAGAGGATCGGGATGTTATTTAAATGGAGAAAGACTGCAGAAAGCTACAGAACAGAGGAATTTGGGAGTACTCGTCCATGAACCACAAAAAAAGTTGCATTTAAGTTCAGTGAGTAATAGGGAAGGTACATGGAATGTTGTTCTTTATTTGTAAGAGAATAAAGGATAAAAATTAAAGCGGTTTACCTAAAACTAAAATGGCACTAGCCAGACCACAGCTGGAATGTGACGAATATTTTTGGGCTCTTCATTTAAGGAAAGCTATACTGGCATTGGAGGGCAATTAGATATGAGCAATAATTGATGGTCTAGCACACAATAGTCACATCTTTTATACGAATGAAAATAAAGCGCAATTGCCAACCGACATGCTGTTTGAAAGCATAGGGAAAAAAAAGCGTGCTTTCTTAACCTGGAGATGCTGTGAAGCCATGGGTGCTTACCTCTCTGAAACCTGTACAGAAATACAAGAAGGGTGATGGAAGCATGAAGGTTATCATAGGAAAAAAATGTTTTTGTGGTGTATCATAAGTGATGGAAGTACGAAGGTTATCATAGGGAAAAATGTTTTTTGTACTGTGACATAGTTTCAGATGCTTTATTTCATTAATGTCCATGTGGGGATAAGAAAACATTGGCCAGAATCTTACAGGGCCTGAGCACCATCCCAGGAATTGCATTGTGCCTTATAGTGCCTGGTTGGTACTAAAGTCCACCTGCAAAGAGGTCTTTGGCCTTTTTATCTTGCAACATCATGATTGTGTCATCTGCCTACTTGACGATAATACATGAGCTTTTCTCATCCAAATCTATTAATATATACATCATAAATAATTGTGGGTTCAGTACTGATCCTTGAGGCACTCCATTATGTTTGGTTACCATCCTGAAAATAGCACCCATGACCCAAATCTCTGTGGACGAAGACAAGGAATTCCACTCCAGGTATCAATTATCCCAAGGTCTAAGTAATTATGCCTGACCAAATGTTGTTGGATCTATTGCTATTATACAAAAACCGTCTTTGTTATCTAAGAACAGTGCTATATTTGTACATTTTCTACAGTGGTGTATCTTCCACCAATGAAGACTCGATAGGCCAAACCAAATGTATTGCAGAATTGGTGGCAGGGTATTATCCCAAACAATGTTTCCTCTGTCTGACACATTGGTAGAGGTGGGAAATACCATGAGATACAAGCAATGGTCATCTGGGAAAATACTACTCTACATTCTAACTGCCAAGGAAATTTTCATCACTGTCTTTGTTATCTGATTTGTGGAAAATGATAAAGAAATGAGGGACCTATTTGAGTTTAAGTGCAAAGCTTTTGCAGACAGGAAATTTCACCATGCTTCAAGAGAAAAGCAGAAATTGTATAAGGTCTAAGGGCAATAGTAGAGCCATTCTACAGCTGAAAAGCAATAAAGCTTCTGCAGCATGTGGAATTCTTGCTGAAATTTCGACATATGGAGACCAGCAATATATGCTATTTTTGATTGCCCAGTGGTGATTATTAGCAAAGAGAGTGAATTGTAAATGATTACCTTCAAGAGAAACTGAAAGGAAGATCTCTCCACAAATCTTCATATATACAGCAACACCCGCTTTTAGTGCTCCCATGCATCATGGACATCTCCCCTTATTCACATTAAGATTAACTAAAGCTTTAACAAAAGCTAATGCCCCCGAAATAAAGATTTTTTTGTGCTGAATTATCTTGAACATTATGTGCAAAAAGTGCTCTGGAGAGACTCTTGACTTTATAATAATCTGATGAGGTCTGTGATACCCACAAAAATCACATTATCAGCACTACAATGACCTGTATGCATACTTGCTCATGCCTTCTACATCAGCATTGTCTCGAAAGCTGATACAATCCCACAGGGAACTTTTAAAATCTGATCCTTATGTGCTCACATCATATTACTTTCATATCCTCTGCTCGATAATTGAGAAGAAATAACATATATTTTTGTGATAGAGGATCCACAGTGCTACAATTTGTCATTACCAGACGTAGTTTTTGTTTGGGTTCCTGACTGCTGATGCCTGTGCTGAAAAGTCACGCAGACATACTTTCTCCTGGCACAGAGCTGCCACTGATTTGACTGTCTCATTGCCTCTGCGTTCAAGCCACTGTAGCATAATTTTGATGAGGCATTCATGCAACATTGCACTTGATCAAAGAACACAGTTCTTCTGTGAGGTTCTGGAATCACTTTCTGATGGCCACCTTTAATCGTTCTCCAATAAATTCTGCATTTTGCTGAAGTAGCTAATGCAGTGAGCAATATCTGTTATTTTGTGCACTGTAGACTTCATTCAAACACCCTCAAACGCTCTTTACAGGTTGATGAGTCAATACCTGCGGTGCTGGAAAAGCACAGCCAGTCAGGCAGCATCCGAGGAGCAGGAGTGTCGCGTTTTGAGCATAAGCCCTTCATCAGGAACTCGACTCTCCTGCTCCTCAGATGCTACCTGACTGGCTGTGCTTTTCCAGCACCACATTTTTTGACTCTGATCTCCAGCATCTGTAGTCCTCACTTTCTCCTCCTTTACAGGTTGATCCCAATCCTGCACAATCCTTACCTGAGATACGATAATAAGTACGTTTATCCAATTTATAACTTACGTTGACACCACCTCTGCACTAGCGGATATTTCATAGCACCACATTTCTTCTGCCCCCACAGAAGCTGAATGCTATTTGTATTTTGGCACCCTGGTAATCTAACAACTCCAATTTATGCATTATAAGAAAATCACATTGTTCAGTCCCATGCTCTAATCCACTGTCTCATATTGTCTTTCAAAAAATATTCCTCAGGGTGTGGGGATTTCATGATTATGTAGAAACACTTGTGTATTTCACTTTCTGTATGTAAAAGAAGACGTAGTTGTTTCAGTGAGGCAGTTTATTTTGAAATTTGCAAAATTCAGCAGCTGACAGTGACAGCTTTTGCCTTCCAAGGTGACTGTACATTTCACGAGACATAAAAACATATAAACATAGAAAATAGGGGGAGGATTCGGTCATTCAGCCCTTCAAACCTGTCCTGCCATCATTATGATCATGGTTGAGCATTCAACTCAGTACACTGTTCCTGCTCTCTCCCCATTCTCTTTGATCCCTTTAGCCCTAAGAACTATAACTCTGCATTGAACATGTTCAGTGCTTTGGCTCCAAGCACTTTCTTTGGCAAAGAATTTCACAGGCTCATCATTCTCTGGGTGAAGAAATTGACCTACCCGATGTCCTTAGCCTGTAACCCCTGGTACTGGACTCCCTCGTCTTCTGGAACATCCTTCCTGTGTTGTTCTATCCAGTCCTGCTGGAATTTTATATTTCTGTGAGATCTTCCCTCATTCTTCTAAACTCCACTGAATATAGTCATAACTGATTCAGTCTCTCTTTATACCTTAGTCTTGCCATCATAGGACAGACTTGTTTCTGGAATTGATCAGGGCCCTGTGCACTTATACCTGTAGCATTTCTTTATATCACCCCCCTGTAGGTCATCTCCAGATCGTTCAAATTGTTTTGTCTGCCAATAACTCCATGCACTAAGTTGTGTTGTCTAAGGAATTAACGTTTGAATGGTTAAGTCTGAGGAGTATATTAAGTATCTTCTCCCTCTTCTCCCTCCTGCCAGACTGTGCAATAGTTTCTTCCCTCAAGCCATCAGGCTCCTTAACACCGTATAATCGGTCTCTTGCCCATCTGAAATTCTTCCACGATGCTGCTAGAAAAATGTATATCATTTATCATTCTTCAGTTACACTGCAACTTTCATGTTTTGCACTTCTTATGCACTTTATGCCATGTATAATTGTGTAGTTTGTGCTGTCCATGTAGCACCCTCAAGCCTGGAGGAACAATGTCTCGTTTTTACCGTATCAGTTGTATATGGTAGAAATGACAAATAAAAAAAAAACTCTACCCTACTCTAAAAGTACCAAATACAATGATGATATCATATGTACGTCATGGGAAAACAGCATAAGATCTCAAAGGAGTAAGACCCACCATCCAGGTCGTCCTCATAGAATCTCTACCAATGTCTATAAAACCAATGTAAATTGTATTCAGTTACTAATACACAATAAACACACCTTGTTTCAAGTAACACTGTGGATCCTGACTCTGAAAGAGGATTGTGGCAATAAACCTATCATATTGTGATCTACATGGAAGACAACCTCAAAGAACATGGTGATCAGTGGTGGAGATTATTCATAGAACAGTTTGGGCCTACAATAATCAAGACATTAATGAAGTCAATCATCCTCTGCTCAAAACGTTTCATTATCTAATGGATACCAACATTTTTCTTAATCACCGCACACCTGATTGATAAGTGTGCATTTTATCATAGAAGATTCAGAGGAGAATGCATAAAGCAAGTAAGAGAAGCAAAGAGACAGTACAAAAAGAGCCTGGGCAGCTAATATGTGAAATGTGAAGGTGTGTTGAGTGGAGATAAGTTAGTAAAATGGGCAGACAAATGACAGAAATTTAAGGCAAAGCAGGATGGAATGATTACCTTTGAAAGGAAGAATGTAGAAAGGCAATATATAACAAACAATATAATTCTAAAGGGGGCATAAGAACAGACGGTCCTGTATATATATGCACAAAATCATTGAAAGTGACTGGATAGGTTAAAGCTAGCAGCATCCTCGGGTTTATTAAGAGGGACATATAGGACAAAAACCTGTGAATTGTTTTAAGCTTACTTAAAACATTGGTTCACATCAACTGGAGTATTTTGCCCAGTTCTAAGGAGTCACTTTTAGAATAGTTGAAAAGGCTTTAAAGACGATGTGGAAAAGATTGATGAGAATGGTTTCAGAAATGAGAACTTCAGTTATGTGGATAGATTGGAAAATTTGGGATTTTTTCTCTTGGCCTGGAGGTGATGAGAGAATATTTGATACAGGTATTCAAAATCATGAAGAAAATGGAGAGATATGGGGAAACCATTTCCATTGGTGAAAGACTGAGAACCAGAGGCACAGATATAATGTTGGAAAAATAAGCAATGGAGATATGACGATGAAAATATTCATGCAGTGAATGGTTAGCACCTGGAATGAATTCCTTGAGATTGTGATTGAATCAAGGTACAAAGAAGCATTCAAGAGGGATTATTGATGATTATCTGAAAAGGCAGAACTTGCAGGGCTATGGGGAAAATACAAGAGAATGGCTCTTGGTGAATAGATCCTTCAGAGAAATTCCACACTATACTCTATCACATTTCACAAATTGCTTCCTGTTCTGTTATAGCCATGATATTGTGAGGATTGGTGCACAATGCAACAGTGTAATATTTGGCATGTCAATGCCATTCATTACTCCAATGTATTGTGATACCAATCTAACATAATGATGATGATTATAACACTTGTACTATATGATTCTATGATTATCTTGGTATAAACTCCTCGTTGTACTCCTATTAAGTATCTCAACTAAAGTTGGAAGATATATTTTCTATACATCTCTTCATTTTATCAACAGCTTTATAACATTAATTGATCCTTTATAAGTCCTCAAGTAATCAACCTTGTGTCCCATTCCTTTCTGAGTTCTTCTTATGGTTGATTAGGTATTGATACTTCCAATCATTTTCCACAAAGCAATTTTCTTGCTTTACTCCTAACCTCAAACAGCTGCTCTTGTTCTGAATCGTTGCTGTCCAATAAAATTTCAAGCTCTCTTGTCAGTGAAACATTGCTTGCCATCTGCAACACTCACTGTGTTAAAGGTCTTCTCCCCTCAGCTCACAGCTGCATAATATTTAGATGAACGAAACAGGACATCAGCTGCATCGCGTGTGGAAAGGATTTGTAAGTGGAGCTGCATCTCAATCAGATACTTAGTGCTGGCACGTTGGACAGATTCTCTCTCTTCAGAACTGGCATTCCAGAAACCTCTGCTGAAAAAGCAGAATCACAGAAGATCTTTAAAAAACACCGAAAGTGTATTTGAATACAGAAAGTAATGTGGCAGAAGGAAATACAACTGTTCAGCTGATGAAACCCAGTCCAGTATCCATTGTGATCCAAATGTCTGTGAAACAGTTTGCATCAAGTTGAAGCTAATCCTTTTGGGAAGTCTAAAGTAAATTAATAGGAACAAAAGTAAGGCATCTTAGTGGTAGATTAACCAGTTGTTTTCATTTGACACACTTAAAATGCAACTGTAACCATGTCAACCTTTTTACAAAATAAACAATTGCAAACCATGCAAATTTACGTCAAGACCCAGAAGCATGTCAAGCTTTCAGTTTGGAGGGTCAGTATGGACTCGATGGACCGAGAAGCCTCTTTCCACACTGGAGGGGTTCTATGATTTTATGATTCAGTCAACAGCTGAAAGCTGACATGTCAAGATTTCATGTTTTAAACTTTAATTGTAACAAATGGCAAAAAGACACTATTGACTAAACACTATTTTACTTGAGAACGAAGTCTTCAAACTACAGAGTGGAATGTTCCTCTTTATATCTATCACACATTATATGATCCACAGAATTAACATCCATATAGCAAGCAGGTCACATTGCTCCCAGTTTCTAACAGATTACATCCTTCTAACTTTCCCAGGTAACCTCTACTCCCAGAACTGACTTTAACTGTTTGTTGCATTCCTTTGGCTCAATCCAGGTAAATCTTCTAATCTCCTCTACATCCTCACAAACTAGGTCTCTTCAAATTGAGCATGAGTTCCAACCCATGTTGCGCATGGTGAATAATAGAAGCAACATTTCCTCTGTTTTAATTTCTCTATCTCCTGCCTTTGCCTCTCTGATGGCTGCTGACCACACTAAAACAAAATTATTTGTGCTAATTATAGATTTGTAGGGATGAATGTAAACTAATCTCACAAATGGCATCACCCCCATGTGAAGCCTATTAAACACATTAACTTTCCATCGATTAGAAATGCTATTGGGCTACCTTTGATACTAGCTCTCTTTCTTCTTAGATAACAATTTTTTAAAAAAATGAATACTGATATATATTACCAAATACCAAAAGTATTCTGAAGTCTCGAAATCTCTTCATTACAAATTTAAAAACTTCTGCTATTGTCTCCAAATGTTAAACTTTGCACATTCTTCTCAGTAAAGCAATTTCAATCCTACTTTGATTTCTTTTAAACAATCAAGCTACCCAGGTTTACTGGCAGACAGAATGATCCTCTTCAATTGCCCTTAAGTTACAGCTGCAGCTCCAAAACTTACTAATGTTATAAACCTCATAATTGGGAGAATACACCTTTTCATTCTTATCTTCCTATTTCTAATTACTTTTTCAATACTTACATTTGAAGAACCACTATGGCAATTACTGAGCCAGTGCTGTACAGATGAACATCAGTGGAAGTAATCATTAATTCTGGCCACTTCTCTGACCATTTATTTCAGCCTGCTGAAATAACAGCTCTAAGCTTCTTCAAAATTCAAAATCATAAGGACAATGTAAATTAGATTATTAGGATAGGAAACATCACAATCTACAAATATTAGACATCTGTGAAACTCCAGCAAGCAATTTTACTCCTGATGACTTTGGAAAACTGACAATCTGTCTATATACAGACAAGCCATCCAAACTGGTTCAGGTTGAACGACAACATTTACAATATCAGCATCGATTTTGATCCAGGCTAACTGTTTAGATGTATATCCTCTTCATTTGCCTTCACGTGGCTCCCAAGCATTATCTGTCTCTGCCCCATCTCAGCTCATTTGCTGCTGGAACTTTATGCATTGCTTTTCTCACTTTGGATATAATTATGCTAATATGTTCCTGGCTCACCACCTATTGTTGGGTCAGTTTTTATGTCAGACTAGCAGGTTGGCAATACAAGAATAATAGATTAATTGAAAGAGCTAGATATCGTCAGGATATGTGTGGGACTTGATTTCCTGTGTCCAGAGAGAAAGCATGTTAATAAGAAATAGAAGTGACACTGCAAAGCTAATAGGCTTGCCTGGGATTAGGAGCCATTATAAGAGGTTTCCTGGCTATGATGGCAGAAGTGAAAGTGGCACGTGAGAATTGAGTCCCATGCAACTGGACAATGGATAGTGAACATGGAGAGTGAAGGTGTGGTCAGCTGTCAATGGATGTGGAGAGGATGAGATAGAATAGTGCATGTTGATCATAGGTATGTCAGAGGATGTCATTTAAGACTTTGAAAAGTGCCTTTTCAATGTTGCTGAGAGCAGTGGAAGCCTGATGGGAGTGTTTCAAGCATGGTGTTATAAAAAAGCTGACATTGGAGTTGGTTGTCAACAACACATTGAAGAAGGAAAGAGCAAATGTGAAAAATGGGTAGGTGTTTGGAAGAGTAGCATTTTTAAGGATTGGGCATTGATGGGGGTGGATTTCATGACAAGGGGACAGTAGCTGAGGAGAGAAACCATTTGCAATATCAACCATCAGGTAGCCAGGAAGTTGAGTTAGGTGATGACAGACTGACTGGGAATAGAGTCAAAGATTGGAGATGAGTCATGTGGGCAGAATGAGAGCAAAGAGATCATAAATGAAGACAGGAGAAAAGAACTGCAGAACCATGTAAATACAGAGCCGAAAGAGTTAAAAGCAAAGGGGAATCTGAGCTTTTTGTGAAATGGGAAGGGAAGGAATCAGTAGACATTAGTGGACAGGTACTGCCAGTTCTCAAAATTCATGTGGTCTTTATTTGGAGAACTGCAATTATACTCTTAGTGTATCAGCTGTCCTGCCATAGTCAAGTGACAGACATAAGCCCTTCTTCAGGAACGAGGCTTGTAGGCCAGAGGGCTGAAAGGTAAATGACACGGGGGTGGGTTTGGAAAAAAGGTAGCTGAGAATGCGATAAGTAGGTGAAGGTGAAGGAGAAAGGGAAAGTGATTGGTTGGAGAGGAGGGTGGAGTGGATAGACGGGAAAGGTGATGGACAGGACAGGAGGGTGGTGCCTAATTGGACGCTTGGGACTGGGATAATGTGGGGGGAGTGGAAATGAGGAAACTGTTGAAATCCACATTGATCCCGTGTGGTTGTAGGGTTCCAAGGCAGAAATAGGATGTCCAGGCATCGGGTGGTAGCAGTTTGGCGATGGAGGAGACCCAGGACCAGCATGTCCTTGACAGAGCGGGAGGGGGAGTTGAAGAGTTCAGCCATGGGGGCGAAGGGGTTGGTTGGTGCGGGTGTCCCAGAAATGTTCTCTGAAACAGTCTGCAAATAAGTGTCCTATCTCCCCAATGCACATCGGGTGCAACGGATACAGTAGTTGACATTGGTGGAGGTACGAATACATTTCTGTCAAATGTAGAAGGATATTTTGGGGCCTTGAATAGAGGTGAGGGGAGTGGTGTAGGCGCACTAATCCCTGTGGTGGCAGGGAAAGGTGCCAGGAGTGGGGTGTGGGCTGGTGGGGGGCGTGGACCTGACAAGGGAGTCGCGGAGGGAATGGTCTCTCCAGAACACTGATAAGGGTGGGGAGGGAAGTGTATTTCTGGTGGTGGGGTCCATTTCTAGGTGGTGGAAGTGGCAGAGGATGATGCGACGTATGCGGAGGTTGGTGGGTGGAAGGTATGGAAAAGGGGGGTTTCTGTCCTTGTTGCGTTGGGAAGAGTGGGGTTCAAAGGCTGGGGTGTGGGAAGTGGAGGAGATGCACTGGAGGGCATCCTCAAACACGTGGGAGGGGAATTACGATCTTGGAAGAAGGAGGCCATCTGGGATTTTCTAAGGTGAAATTTGTCATCCTGGGAATAGATGCGGCAGAGACAGAGGAATTGGGAATAAGGGATGGCATTTTTACAGGATGTAGGGTGGGACAAAGTGCAGTCTAGGTAGCTGTGGGAGTCGGTGGGCTTGTTGTATATGTCAGTGGTTAGTTGATCGCCACAGATGGAGATGGAGAGGTCCAGGAAAGGGAGAGAGGTGTCTGAGATGGTCCAGGTGAATTTGAGGTCAGGGTGGAAGGTGTTATTGAAGTTGATGAACTGCTCAATCTCCTCTTGGGAGCATGAGGTGGCGCTGATGCAGTCATCAATGTAGCAGAGGGACAGATGGTGGATGGCGCCGGTGTAACTGTGGAAGATGGATTGTTTCACATGGCCAACAAAGAGGCAGGCATAGCTGGATTCCATGTGGTTGCCCATGGCTACCCCTATGGTTTGGAGGAAGGCGAAGTTGTTAAGGGTGAAGGCTGTTGTACCCAATGTGTTCTCCTCTACATCGGGGAGACAGAATGCCTGCTTGTAGAGATCATTTCTGGGACACCCGCACCAACTAACCCCATCGCCCTGTGGCTGAACACTTCAACTCCCCTTCCCACTCTGTCAAGGACATGCAGGTCCTGGGCCTCCTCCATTGTCAAACCCTAACCACCCGAGATTTGAAGGAAGAACGCCTCAGACTCAACCTTGGGACCCTGCAACCACACGGGATCAACGTGGATTTCAAACTTACCTCATTTCCACTCCTCCTACATTATCCCAGTCCCAAACCTTCAACTCAGCACCGTCCTCTTGACCTGTCCATCACCTCTCCTGCCTATCCGATCCCCCCTCCTCTCTGACCAATCACCTTCTCCCCCACCTTCACCTACCTATCGCATTCCCAGCTACCTTCCCCCCAATCCCACGCCCCCCTCCCATTTATCTCTCAGCACCTCCAGCCCACAAGCCTCATTCCTGATTAAGGGTTTATGCCCTAAACATTGTTTCTCCTGCTCCTCCAATGCTGCCCGACCTACTGTGTTTTCCAGCACCACACTTTGCAAGGAAGAAATAAAAGGAAGAAAAGAAGTGTGGGTGCGAACAAATGAAAGATAAGTGATATCAGAATTGATCTTGTTCGCCTAGTTTCGTTAGAAGAGATTTAATCAAAAATTTAAACTCTTAATTGTTGTCTGTCACAGATAGCAAACATCAAGTGTGAACAGGACAGGATTCAATTCAGGTGGCTCTCCACTTCACCCAACCTGCATCATTTCGCAATTTGACTCTTGCATTGAAAAATTAGCAAGACAGAGCCCATTTATTTTCCAGGGTTTTTTCATGAATCTTCCCAATTTTATTTCCACAGAACAGCAATTACCATACTCTGGCAAAGTTTAGCTGCTTTTACTTCTATGCTGCCTTATGACAACTAGGAAAGGGCACTGTGAACTTGTCATCTTTATCCTGAGGAATCTAACTCATGTCTGAACATTATTTAGTAGTTTACAATCTGACCAATGTAACCATTGTTTCTTTGTCAGAAGGTAAAGTTGGTCCTTCAGAGGGGCTAATTCTTCCTTCTTGAATTACACATGTGCACATTAGTGAGAAAAACATTATTTCTATCTTTCCTGTTGTTGTCTATATTGAAAACAGATAAGACAGCAAAGACCAGAGATCAAAACTTGCTGCCTCTATATGGCACATTGCCTTACCAGAGCATATTTTTCAAGATAAATGTCGGCTCAGATTATCAATTGAAGGATAAGTGGACTTGATTTGTTCTTCATTCTTTAATTGTTTTTAAAACTCTATCAGTGAGTTAAGTATAATTTGTTCTATTTATCTTAATCTTTTGTCAATTAAAGCTGGCTGTGTGGGGACTACCTGGCTTGAAATGAAACTAAACAAGTTGAACCCTTCACTGAAGGTTTACTCACATTGTAACTGTCTATGTAACCTTTTGTTTGACTTAGACCATCATAGGAATTTTAAAAAGGTAACAAGTACTCTTTGAACATGGTTATTTGCAAATAAGACAGTTGATTTACACTCATTTACTGTCTTTCATAATCTCTGGATGCCCCAAATTTCTTCTCAGCCAACTAAATTCATTTGAAGTTTAGTTGCTGTTGTAGTGTGAATAACACAGCAGCCAATTTGCATGCATCAATGTTTCACAGACAGCAATGTCATAACCTTTTTTAATGACCTTGGTTGAAAGATAATTATTAGTTCAGGAAAAAATCCACTGCTCTTTAAATTAGTGCCATGGGAATTTTTATATCCATTGGTAAGGATATGCAGCACTTTGGCCTCCCATTAGCAGCCTTCCATCTTATGGAGTTCTGGTGGCCAATTCTATGTTAATGGTCACATTGTATGGTCCACAAGTCCACTCTGGCACAATGATCCCAGCCCATTTGCAACAGAGAAGGACAGTGTACATGATTTATAGGCAGGTGAGTTTTCATTTCTGCTTGGCCTTTCCAATAACCCCCAAACAGTCAGCCTCCAGACGAGCACATCCGTTAGCTGTCAATATCAATGCCCACCATCTTCGTATTTCAATTGCAGATTTCCTTGTCGCTGAGGCATGACTTAACAAGTTTAGATCCAGAGACCAGTTTAACATACAGTAGGTCCTTGAGTACACAAGGTTTATCCATCCAATGAACAGATATTGTTGGCTTAGCCATGAGTGTGTGTGTACATAAAATGCGAGGATTTAGTTATGATATACATAAAGCCACAAACAACAATTCCATTTCCTTTGATAAGCTTTAATCCACTTTACACGGGTGACAACAAACCATAGCAACAGAATAATATAAGTGAATGCATCAATACTTTAATAGCTTTCTCAATATCTGTATTTCACAGTGGTCTGCTGTACTGTCAGTGTTTCAAGGAGCAGCAGATTGGGGAACTGGTTGCCAGCAAACAATGTCTAACCTTTGGAGCCTGACTATTAACACGAGTGAAGAATGCGCAACAAGGGACTGAATGAAAATACAATACTCATGATGCTGCCAAAGTGCAGGTCAGATATACATAAAACATGTTGGAGTATAAAGAGTAAGAGGTCAACCCAGAGGAATTCGACACAATTCAACAGATGCAGCTCGATGCAAAACTCAAAGAGAGAATGGGATGGTTTAGTTGAGTTGCTACCTTTATGTTGCTGAGTAGCACAGGAAGATTGATGATGATCAAGGGGGAGTAGGACAATCATTATGTACAGCTGAACAACTGAGATAGATATAACATAACTGGTCATCTGGTTACTGTAGACATTCATCTTAATATTGAAGCTGGTTTTGTTTGCCAATTAAGCAAAGAGGGCCTTACTTTTCTAGTGTGAACAATGTTTTATTACATTGCAATCATCTGGGAAATGAGATCAGAGCAGTCAATACAAGACAAATGGACATTTTCAGGCTGCATTGAATTTGTCATGGAATTTCAGCATCTCTGAGACACTCAGGAAGGACTGCAGGATGATAATGAGAAATGGCAGATGTATGCTTGCTAAAGAATTGTCCTCTCAGTGTAAAAAACAGCAAACAAAGAGACCGAGGGGTGCAAGTACATTATTCCTTGGACGTGAAGTCACAGGTAGGCAGGGTGATGAAGGAGGCATTTGATATGCTTGCCTTTGTTGGTCAGAACATTGAGTATAGGACTTAGGAAGTGATGTTGTAGCTATACAGGCGTTGGTGAGGCCGCTTTTGGAATACTGCATACAGTTCTGGTCACCCTTTTAAAGGAAGGACTTTGTTAAACTTGCAAGGGTGCAGAAAAGATTTACAAGGGTGTTACCATGACTGGAGGGTTTCAGTTCTAGGTAGAGGCTGAATAGACTGGGGACTTTTTTCCTGGAGCAACAGAGGTTGATGGATGATCTTGTAGAGGCTTGTAAAATCATGAGGGGCATGGATAGGGTAAATAGCCAAGTTCTTTTTCCAATGATGGAGGAGTCCAGAACGAGAAGGCATAGGTTTAAGATGTGAGGGGAAAGGGTTAAAAGGGACCTAAGGGGTAATTTTTCACATCATGGGTGGTGTGTGTGCGTGGGACGAGCTGCCAGAGGAAGTGGTGGAAGCGGGTACAATTCCAACATTTCAAATGCATCTGAATGGGTACATGAATAGGAAGGGTTTAGGGGGATTTGGGCCAAATGCTGGACTAGGTCAGATTGGGATATCTGGTTGGTGCGGATGAGCTGGACCGAAGGGTCTGTTTCCATGCTGTATGACTCTATGACTTTATGTTTGCTGCTAAAGCAGCACAGAATAGCTTTTAAAAAGCTTTTTGATATGTTCACTGTAAAACACATACTGCTCTGTCGCTGCTTTACTTCATTCATATCACCTGTTGATTCAAACTGGAGCCTGAGAGAGAGTCAATATTGTGATGACATTTCCATCATCTGCAACAACTTGGCGCAAACAAAAAATGGAGAGTTTACTAGCAATCCAGATTAGGATTAGTCTAATGGCATGAGATATCTGGAGATGTAGATGCCTGACAGCTTGCAGCCTCTGAATCATCCAGTTTGTGAGATCAATTTACAGAAACATAACTTGACCACTAAAATAGAGAACAGTTTATAAAAATAACCCTTTACTTGGCTGATGTTATGATTCCAATTGATGATAATACTGAATGAGTTAGACCTCAGAACAAAACTTGGTGTCATACGCCGTACATTTCACTTTGGCAATTTGGTTACCATCGTGGTCAGTCTTTGAACATATCCACAAGTGATTGCAATGTTCTTTTAATCAAAGAACACACTTTTATTGCACAAAAGAAAAGAAAAACAAGGCTATGAAAGATCTTAACATAAACAGCAAAAAGTTTTTCCCAGCAATATCCTTTACACAACTGAACTCCAGTGAACTCCAGCGTCTCCTCAGACACTGAAGCAGTCCATGCCCAAATGCCAAGAGCTGGACAAGGCTTGAGCTGTCAACTGGCAAGTAACATTTGTGCCACTCAAATGCCAGACTATAATCATTACCAACAAGAGACCGTCAAACCACCACTCCTTGACATTCAATGGCATTACCATCACTGAATCCCTCTATTATCAACATTCTGGGCTTACCATTGACCAGAAACTCAACTGGACTCATCACATAAACACAGTGGCTACAAGAGCAGGTCAGAGGCTAGGAATACTGAGGCGAATAATCCATTTCCTGACTGCCCAAAGCCTGTCTATCATCTTTAAGGCACAAGTCAGGAGTGCGATGTAATACTCCCCATTTGCCTGGATGAGTGCAGCTCCAACAACACTCAAGAAACTTGACACCATCCAGGACAAGTCTGCCCACTTGATGTGGCACTGCATTCACAAGCATCTACTCCCGTCACCACCAATGCTCAGTAGCAGCTGTGTGTACTATCTACAAAATGCCCACTGCAGAAATGCACTAAAGATTCACAGACAGTACCCGCCAAACCCATGACCACTTCCATCTAGAAGATATTTGAAAACACCACCACCTTTAAATTCCCCTCCAAGCCACTCACCATCCTTCACTATCGCTCAGTCAAAATCCTGGAATTCTCTCCCTAATGGCATTGTTGACTCTAGCAGTTCATGAAGGTAACTTACCACCACCTTCTTAAGGGCAACTAGGGATGGGCAATAAATGCTGGCCAGCCAGCGAGCGATGCCCACATCCCACAAAAATGAATAAATCAGAAAAAAGTATGTGAACTTCTGACTTCATTGCTCAGTAGACTCTTTCCAACACTTTTCTTTGGAATGGTAAAAAAGCTTAAGTCCTCTTTCTTCCTTCAGACTTCTGATGTCCTGAAAACTTCTTTCCAATTCAGACAATGCAAAAATTTCTACTAACCTTTACAGCCTCGGAATTTCTACAGTTTAAATTCTCAAAGTGTGGGCCAGCGGCACAGAGACTTTGAGCAGCTAACATCTGGCCTTCTGCTCGGGTGGCTGCTCTTCACCCGAACTCAAGTTACTAGTAGCCTCTGACCATTTGTCTTTCTGCATGCCATTGAAGTTCAACTTTGTCAGCACCTCTTCAATTAACTTCCCAGGTAGCTGATTGATTCATTAAACTTATTTCACAGGCTTTCTTGGAAGTCTTCTGAGATCTGGACTGCCAGTCATGAGCTACCATCTATCATTACACCAAAGAGCTCAACCAACAAATGTATGCAGTTAGTTGTCAGAGCCTGTAATAGCTTTGATAACAGCTGAGACTGCAGATACTACTGTGACTTGTAACTGTCTAACCTTGAAGAAAAGATGGGTTGGTTTCATTCTGTCATATTAACTTCTAAACACTTTTTATGCAAAATAATGGTTGTGTTGAAGTGCAGTACCATCATGGAAAGGGCCCCCTCTCTAGCTGACACTCTGCCTGTTCCAGCTGAAATGCTAGAACTTACAATTGTGCCTTCTGAGATACAAGCTCCTGGAGGACACCCAAGATACAATCTGATGTGCTCTTATTGGATGTAAAAGAGTATCCTTTAAGTTTTGTATGTGTTTGCTGACACAGTTTCCACTATGATCAGTGTCCATCTGTTATGCTGAAATGACTTTTTTAGGCTGTGACATATTCTGACCCAGTGTAACGTTCGATGGTTTCATTATGTTTTATTCATACAGCTATGCTTTTGTTTGTGCTGCTCAAGGTGAAGAAGGATATTGCTAGGTGTTAGAATACTTTTCCATGATTGGCATTCAATACTGAACCTACATCACTCAATTTTAGGTCAGGGACATGGGGGGTCAGGTAAAAGTGAAACCTTGCATTTGGCTTGCTGTTTGTAATTGTGAGTTCTAACATTTCTCTTCCATCAACCACTGTGGCTGCTTGCTACCAGTTATGTTTCTATGCTTTTTATGACCTTCTTTATCAAGATTCTTCAACTTCTAAATTTTAAATCATTGTGTGTCTAACCTATTGTGACCAATAAAATATGCTTGTTGACCATGATATCTATTATAATATCATGGCTCCGAATTGTCAGTATATGATTTTGTTGTTACTGAGATCCTTGGGTAGATTCACTGCTATCAGCCTAAGTTACCGATCACCACATAAAGCCTTTGCTGTAAAGTAGGCTCAATCTTGAATAACAATAAATAAATTTATTTCATATCTTTTAATAACTAATTATATTGCCTCTTAGATACATAAACTCTTGTCAGATATCAGATTCAACTTGAGAGTAAGCACATATTTCTATTCATTATATTGACTCTGCAAATACTGGTAATGACTCTTGAACTTTTCTTTACCTCCTCCTAGGAAAAGTCATTTAGAGATACATTTGTTTATCCTGTTCAAAGATGTTATGACACACCTCTGTTTCAGATGGGCTAAGCCCCGCGGCTCCTGACTCAGAAGAAGTGTATTTGGTTCGAGCTAATATCATGGTGTTAACTAACATTTTCAGGCACTAACAGTCTGAAACACCATCTTTCCCGAAGCCTTTTCTTTTCCCAGTTATTAACTTGTTCATCCTATAATTCCAGTATGTAAAGCAGATTCATCATCCATAGCTGCCCCAAGGATCTGACTTTCTAGTTTTACCCAATGCTGATGCTTAACCATTTCAATTATTTGTCATGATCCAGTGTGTGGTGAACTGGGATGATCTATGTTTCTGTTGTTTGAGGATAGCTGCTATGGCTGTTGATCTCATGCCAGAGTTGATCATGGCTGATCTGGCCCTTGGTATTGTGCAGCAGATCGACCCCATTATTGTCATGATGATTTATGGGTTCTTTAGTGAGACGATGTGTCAACAATTTTAGTGCACCATTCCTTCTGATGTGTTAGTGAGGCATGACCATCGTTGATTTGACAGATGTTGCATGTCTACACCATTCCGAGTGAGATTTTGATTCAAACTGTTTGACCTTCTTCCAGACTTAGGTTTTGATATGAAACTGTTTCAATTAAATTGCTTGTTGTTGATGAAAATTCTGACCTGTATTTTTTAAATACATAAGGCTCATTTGTAAAGTCAATCATTATGGAAGAAAAGGGTTTTTCATTTGCTCCCAACTCATAGATCGGACAGTGAAAAACTCCATGCGAGTACCGTAAAGCAGTAGTTTAGTCAAACTGTGAAGAAGTCTGTATTCTTCTTGAAGAGGCTTTAGCTATTTGGATTTCAGGTTTAGCTTCTCCATTTGACTGAAAGTACCTGGTGAACAGTTAATGTGCTGGAATCCTGAAATGTTCACAAAGGCTCCTGAACATCTCATTGCAAATGCACATTCTGATGGTCTGACAGGGAATGCAGGAAGGATGAACGGTTCTTTTCTTTTGTGGCTCTGTATGTCAAATGTCGGGCAGTTATCAGATCTTCAATCTGGTTCATGATTTCTTGGCCACCACACTGAAGCTTGAGCTTTTGGTATTGTCCAGTTGCTTTTGATGTATCCTGTCAAATACATTAGCTCATAGCAAGGAGCTGTCATGACTCTAATAGGAAGAGGGTGCTATGGATCAAGCCCCACTATTCCATTAGATATCAGAAATGTATGAATGACCAATTGAATCATTAGCAGGGTTATCTTGTTATTCAGCCTGTCGACACTTCACTCACACTATATGTCTTTTGGTGCTCTTAATTACCTGCAATTAACATGCCACTATCTTTCTGCCTTTAAACCTCATGCCTGTGTGCTTCCCTCCACCTGATGAAGGAGCAGCACCCCGAAAGCTTGTGATTTCAAATAAACCTGTTGGACTATAACCTGGTGTTGTGTGACTTCTGATTTTGTCCAAAATTGGCAGCTCCACATCAAAGATTCAGATCTACAGTGGACATTGGGGAGAAGGTAGTGCTGATCTGGAGAGGTTGTCAGGCGTTATATATCCAGGGACAGGTAAACTCTGTGGTGTGGTGACTGAACAACAAAGAGTAAGAAAGAATGGGGTTGTACTTGTGAGGAAATATCAACCATGCCCAATATGTGGTGTCAGCAACATGATTTTATGATTGCTGTGCCATTACATTGCCAATGAGGAGTAACATAGGATTGCCAACACTTGTCCAGGTGCCTACCAAAGGTGATGCAGGCATGAGGAATGTCAGTGTTTTGACAGATTTCTGCTGAGTGGCATGTTGTTCTACGATCGTAAGATGGAATGGAAATCAATTGTGAGAGATACCATAGAGGCAAGGTAGATAATTATGAAGTGAACTTGGTACGATACAGATATATTTTCAGTTAAACAATAAAAATTAATCTTCCCCTTCACAGTATTACTTTTAATGAACTCTTTTTCTGCTTTTAATTTTGTCATTTTCATTTGAAAGATTACACAACCCTGTTAGTGTTTTCAAATAAATGTTCTTTATAACAAAGACTTTTCTCAAAGCTTTCCTAATTCATTTAAGTTTCAGAGTTATTGTAGCTTCTCAACCAAGAATGTACCCTACAGTGGAGAAATTTTCAGACTTCGTCTCAAGGACTTAACCTATGTCAAATGTCCAGCATTAACTGCTGTATTCATTTTATTTAATTTCAATTTTTTCCCCTTGTAGCTCTGACAAGTCTCTCCATGGTCTACAGGAACTCTTTCAATATTTTTCAGTATTCATAGCTGTGTTAACTTTTCACACGCAGTCTCAGTACTGTTATCATTGCTGTTGGCTGCTGCTTTCACAGAAGCTGAATGACTCTGTGTGCTTTTGAGCCTCTGAGTGTAAAGATACTTTGGGATTATGGTGATTTTACCTTTACATAAAGATAAGCTCAAATTTTCAGACTAGAATTTTTCTCCTTTTTCTCCTCAGATGGTTACGGCTTTTGTAGAACTGAAGATTTATTCAGGTTATACCCACCAGTCGAGCCATTATATAATGCAATGGCTCCAAACTGCCAGCATAGTATATTAATATGACTGAGAAGCTTTGCGCAGATTCACTGCCACCAATCCTTTTTAGTTGATATTAATCTAAGCTGATACCAAGTGGGGAAGGATGCCGATACAACGTTTTGGCAGTAGAAAAACTCAGTCTTGATTAACAATAAGTAGGTCGCTACATATTACTTAATAACTGATAACATTACATCTTAATCTTATGTGAGACATCAAGTTCAATCTAAGAGTAAGTGCACATTATTGGTACATATACAGGAATATATTTAAGTAAACAGACCCTGAAAATGGGGGCCAAGATGTTTGAACATCTTTTAAGCTTCTCCCAGGAACCATTCTTTAACTGACGATGGGCAGAGCTTATTGTGTGATTCAATTAACCCTTTTCGGGGCGAACTATTTCATCCAATAGTATCCGCATAAAGTTTGGCAGCAAGAAATATTGCTTGGCTCATGACATAAAATGTCCCATAGTGCTCCAAAGGAGCAATAATCAAACAAACTTTTACACTGAGTCATACAAGGAGATAGCAGAGCAAAATTTTCGTCAAAACAGCTCGCTGTGAAGCAACATTTTAAAATTGGAAAGAAAAAAAAGGGAAGTTCAGAAAACAGCAATGTTATAAGTTTAAATTCAAGAACATTTTATCAGCTGAAAGTATGGCAAGCAACATGGAGTAATGAAAATCTGGGAACCTCAAAGCATCCGCATTCAAGAATGCAGATATCTAGCAGGATTATTGGACTAGGGAAGGCTATAGAGTAAAGCAGGATAAGGCTGTGGAGAAAATGATAATGAGACCTTTACCATCAAGGCATAACTGGGAGCCACTGTAAAGCAGTGAGAACAGGACTGATAGGGAATCATGATTTGTTACAAGTTAAGACATGGGCAACAAAGCTTTCTATGACCTCAAATTTATGGAGGGTACAACTGGAGAGACCAACCCAGAGTATGTTGGGTTTATCATGATTAGAGCTAGTATTGCTCAGGGTTTCAGCAGCATTGAGCTGATGCAGGGGTGAAGGTCAGGCGACGTAACAGATGTGTAAGTCGACAGTAATGATGGCCAGATATGGGGGTTACAAACTCATTTTGGAGTCAACTCAAGACATTAAAGTTTGGAATTGTCCAATGTTTGGTAATCGTCAAAGAGAGGGATGGAAGTTTAGGAAGTGGAGTTTGTTGTAAGATCTGAAAACAATAGCTTTGGTCTTCCTACTAAATAATTGGAGGAGATTTTTGTTCACTGATATTTCATGACATCAAGCTGCCTCATAATGGAGAGACAGTGGGGGTAGAGCTGGGCATTGTCAGCATACAGTGAAAATGTGACAGTAGTTTGAGAATATGTCACTGAGGGGGCAATGTGTAGATCAGAAATAGGTTGTTGGCCCTGCCACAATGCAGAAACAGTTTTTATAGAAGTGATACATCTGGTATTATAGATCATATTTTATTTTGGTTTTGGTTAACAAGGTGCTCTTTTACTAAAATGCAAACATACAAGCTACACATTTGATTTTAACAATCAAGCAGAAGTTTATTATGCATCAGAAATGAAGATAAAATAGAATAGCAAATTATTTACACATTATTTAAAATATTTCAATGAATACAGCAAAATACAAACTCAACTATACCAACATCTTCAATTTACATTACACAAATGCTGATAATAATTCCTTTCTCTATCAGATCTATAGATTTAACTTAACTGTTTTGATTGATTTTTAATTTTGGGAGTTTGATAGCCTCTTCCTGGATTACTGATACAACTGACCTTAGACTTTCTCAGCTTCAAACAACCTCTTTATGGGTCATAAGCAAATACTTTTGCTTTGGAAATTGTATCTTAAAGTGCCTACAATTAAGTAACTTATTTTCTATCCATTCTGAAATATGTCTTTTTTCTTCAGAAGAAATTGTATGTTTACATTTAGCTCCAATGGGACTTCTCCAAACTGGAACAAAAACATTCCCAGCCACAGGCCTATCCACCAAGTGAAAAAGGCATCCCTAATACTTCTAAACCTAAAGTAATGTAATGTTTCTTAATATTTACCCAATCTGAACTTAACCCTTTCATAATACAAACTCCCATTATCACTCCAGGAGATGTCACATGCTCATGTTAGTTTTAAAAATCATGGTTCCAGACACACAGACAAGTTAATCATTAAACCCCTCACACACAGTCCAGAACCCACATGCATCTGGGTCAAACACCAAACTGGAAAATAAAAAAAAGTATTTATTAATAGGAGCATAGGCTGCAAGAACAAGGAAGTGATGTTGGACTTGCACATGACACTTATTAGGCATGATCAGGAGTGTTGTGTACACTTGTGGGTGCCACATTATAAGGAAGACGTGAATGCGTTGGAGAGACAGCAGAACCAATTTACTAGAATTTCCAGGTATGAGAGATTTCAGCCATGAGAATAGATCGAAGAGGTTGAAACTGTTCTCCATGGAGAGAAGAAGACTGAGAGGAGATCGGATTGCGGTTTTTAAAGACATGAGCTGGCTGGATAGCGTACACAGGGTGAAGCTATTTCTACTTGTAACAGAAACCAGCGTAACAGGGGATTTGAAGCGATTTGCAACAAAGCAACGTGAGAATAAGACAGCAAATTGTCGGAGTATGGAGTACACTGCCTGGGAATGTGGTGGAGGCAGATTCAACTGAGGCATTCATGCAGGCATTGGATGTTTTTTTAGACAGAGATGGTATGCCTTGACATGGGGAAAAGGCAGGAGATTGGCACTGGATAATAATAACACTGTTGCAGGCATAATCAGCGAAATGGCCTCCTTCTGCACCATAATAATTCTGTGATTCTGTGATATAAATCACACACCTCCTCTCACACTTCCCAAAAGAGAGTTTGCCCTCTGGTTGCACTTGAGACAAGTCTGATTACAGTCTCACAATACACTATTGAAATATAACTTCAATCATAGATACTCACAGTGATCCAAGAATATATTACTGTAACCTGATCATCATTATAATAAACTGGTATTTTATTACAATATAAATCCTTCAATAGAACTGGAAAAGAGTTGGTCATTAGTATTATCAGTTATTCTGGAATCAGTCAAGAGAAAACATAAAAAGGAAAAAAAATTAGAAGGTTTTTGGTTGATTGGCAATGAACAATATTATCCTTAACAGGGCTTCATGTTTCAATGCAGTGACAATTCAATTTTATGAACTAATATAGCTGTTTTCAAATTAAGATTATTTTAATCCATTCATGTTTGCCCAAAACAAAACTCAATTTCTGGCCAAGTTATTTTAGATGATCTAGATGTTATGAAACCATTTCCATTCTTCTTTGATAAACAAAATATATAAATGACAGTGATATAGCTTTGAAGTGGCACATTTATGTACTGCCATAAATCTTCTCCACAAGATGATCTTCTGGCCTTTGCAGTCCCACGAGATGCAGCAAATACCAAGTAAATGCTTTATGCTTCCCACCGGATAGGAAGACACATCAATGGGTAATTTCTTATGGTCTGACCTGACCTACTTCTGAGTAACCACAACATAAGGCTGTCAGAAGTCTGAGAGCAGGTCATATGCGTGCCCTTCTCCAAACAATAGCAGATAAGATGTGGAAATAATTAGTAATCTCTTAGTAATGGTGCTCGCAGAGACATCTGTATATCATATTCAATGCAAGGGACACAAGGGAAAGGGGGGGTTAAGAATGGTAATATCACCAGACTGGTAATCTCGAAGCCCAGGCTAACCCTTTTGGGACTTAAATTCAAATTCCACCATGCAGCTGGTAAAGCTCAATTTACTAGAAAAAAATCTGGAATTAAAAATTACTAATTTACCATTGGTGATGATGACTGTGAAACTCTTGTTGATTGCTGTAAAAATCAATCTGGTTCACTGATGCTCCTTAGGGAAGCATATCTGCCAATTTTACCTGCTGTGGCCTACATGTGACTGCAGAAACATAGCAATTTGGTTCATTTTTAAACTCCTGTTAAACAGTCCAGGAAGGCACCAGTTCAAGGAGAATTAGGGTGGCAGCAAATACTGCATTAGCCAGGAATGTCCACATTCTATGCATGGATAAACGAGATGATTCACAATGATGAAGTAACACAATCATCACTGTAGTTGAATGCTGCAAATTACTGATACTTATTATGGGGTGATTTTTATCTCATGATCACTCCATTTATTTCTAAAAAGGAGATATTACTGAAAGCAAATCAAATTGACCAATTCAATGACCACACATTGTCCACCTATTCCAAAATGTAGGAGAATTTGATTTGGGCAACCAGAAATCACATTGGAAATGGTATCAAGGCCCATTATTGTATACAATTCCTGGTCAAATAATATCACTAAAAACCTGATATCATTTTTGTCTCTCTATGTGTTATTACCACCAGTTGTATGACTTGCCTGAAAACCAGACAGAACACAATCATTTCCAGTAAGGTTTAACAATCCTCAGCTGTAATCATAGAAAACTGGAAGCAGTTCTGTTGTTGCAGTCATCTAAGTGTTTTTTGATACACATTCACCCTGCCACTATAATACATAGCTCCTCCTCAATATCAATGCTTCAACACTGGGCTTTTAGATGTCAATTTTGGCCCTTCACGACTGGCATCACAGTAATTCGATGTCAGTGAGATTGGAACACTAAAAATTGATCAGGCTTCCTACTGGTCCCATCAGCCTTGATGTCTATCCATCGGATAAAAATCTGAACAGAAAGTTGCTGCCTGTTCTTTCATATTTGATTTGTTCCATCATAATATGACTTAGAATATTGAATACATTGTTTCAATGAGTAAAATTTAATGGTCGAACATTTTTTCTTCAGATTTTTTCAAGATTGGAGCATCTGCAAATATCAAAATATTATAAACTGAAATTTTCACAGCCTCTTATTTACCACAATGTTGCTTGGTATGGAAGGTTTGAGTTATAAAGAAAGGCTGGATAGACTGGGACTTTTTCTCACTGGAGTGTAGGAGATTGAAATGTGACCTTATAGAAGTTCCTAAAATAATGAGAAGTATAGATAGAGTTATGGACTCTTCCTGCTCCTCGGATGCTGCCTGACCTGCTGTGCTTTTCCAGCACCACTCTAATCTAGACTCTGGTTTACAGAATCTGTAGTCCTTGTTTTTACCTTACAGAGTCGTAGAGCTGTTCAACAAGGAAACAAATCCTTCGGTCCAATTTGTCCATGCTGATTCGACTTGCTAAATTAATCTAGTTCCATTTGTCAGCATTTGGCCCATACCCATCTAAACCCTTCCTATTCACATACTCATCCAAATGCCTTTTACATGTTGTAATTGTACCAGCCTCCACCACTTCCTCTGGCAGCTCATTCCATGCACGCACCACCCTCTGCGTGAAAAAGTTGCCTCTTAGGTCCCTTTTAAATCTTTTCCCTTTCACCTTAAACCAATACACTCCAGGTTTGGACTCCCCTACCCTGGGGAAAAGACCTTGGCTATTCAATCCTATTAATGCCCCTCATGATTTTATGAACTTCTATAATGTCATCCCTCAGCCTCTAATGCTCCAGGGAAAATAGCCCCAGCCTATTCAGCCTCTCCCTATAGCTCAAACCTTCCAATCCTGGCAAGATCCTTGTAAATCTTTTCTGAACCCTTTCAAGTTTCACAATGTCCATCCAATAGCCGAGAGACCTGTATTGAATGCAGTATTCCAAAAGTGGCTGAACCAATGTCTGTACAGCTGCAACATGACCTCTCAACTTCTATATTCAACGCACTGACCAATAAAGGTAAACATACCAAATGCTTTCTTCACCTGCAACTCTACTTTCAAGGAACTATAAACCTGCACTCTAAGGTCTCTTTGTTCAGCAACACTCTCCAGGACCTTACCATTAAGTGTATAAGTCCTCTACTGATTTGCCTTTCAAAAATGCAGCACCTCACATTTGATCATTTGATCAAGGTTCTGTTTTACTCTAGGTAACCTTCACTGTTCACTACACCTCCAATTTTTGTGTCATCTGCAAACTTACTAACTATACCACGTATGTTCACAGCCAAATCATTTATGTAAATGACAAAAAGCAGTGGAGTCAAAACATGTGGCACTGTAAACATGCAGTGGAACCAACACCGATCCTTGTGGCACACCACTGATCACAGACCTCCAGTCTGAAAAGCAACATGCTACCACCACCCTCTGTCTTCTACTTTTGAGCTCGTTTTGCATCCAAATGCCTAATTCTCCCTGTTATTCCATGTGATCTAACCTTGCTAACCAGTCTACCATGTGGAACCTTGTTGAACTCCTTACTGAAGTCCATCTCGATCTTATCCACCGCTCTGCCTTCATCCATCCTCTTTGTTACTTCTTCCAAAATCTCAATTAAGTTAATGAGACATGACTTCCCACGCACAAAGCCATTTTTACTATCACTAATCAGACTTTGCCTTTCCAAATACATGTAAATGGTAGCTGTCTTTCCCTTGAAGGGCCATTTGAAGAGTAGGAGGCACATTTTTAAGGTGAGAGAAGAAAGGTTTAAAGACATGAGGGGTAAATCTTTTGCACAGAGATTGTTACACATGTGATATGAACTTTCTGACAAAGTGCTGGATGTGGGTACAATTATAATGTTTAAAAGACATTTGAATAAATGTATGGAAATAAATGTATGAAATGTTTGGAGGGATATGGGCCAGGAGCAGGTAGGTGGGATTAGTTTAGTTTGGGATTATGGTTGGCATGGACTGGTTGGACCAAAGGCTCAGTTTTGGTGTTATATGATTCTACCTCAGTTAAACAAAATGAAAAAGTGTTAAGAGCAGAAACAACTTTCACATATCAACATGCAAACATTGGAATTAGGAGCATGCTGTGACCATTTGCCACCCCCCAACCCCCCCAATCCTAGCTCTGACATTTTACTCAGATTATGACTGATCAACTCTACTTTTCTACCTACCCTTAATACCCTTTGACTCCCTTGTGAATCAATAAGCCATCTAATTTAGCCTTAAAAATACTCACTGACCTTGAATCCAGTTGCTCACTGTAAGAAGATTATTCCAAAGATTTACAGGCCTCTGAAAGAAAACAATTCTCTTCATCATTGCCTCACTCAGTGATCCCTTATGTTAAATGGAGTTCCCTTGTTCCAGTCTTTCCCACAAGAGGAAACATTCATCCTGTTGATTCCCTTCAGGATCAAATGTGTTTGAATACAATCATATTTCACTCATCTGATCACGAGTGGACAGAGACTCAATCTGTCCAACCTTTCCTCCCAAGACAACTCCTCATCTAGGAATGAGTCAAGTGACTTTTCTCTGAACTATTTCTAATGTAATTATATCTTTTCTCAAGTAAGAAAATAGTACAATTTTTAAAAGTAATTTATTATACTTTCCAGCAGTCTTTAAATGTACTTGATAGAACTGACGTCCGTGCTCTGACTAATCTGCCTTGATTTGGTGTGTAATGCATCACATCTCATGACTATACAGGTCAGTCGTCTGATACACTCAAGACTGCTTTTATTTACAGATCATGAATTTACAACATTCCAATTGAAACCGCCACTAAATAAAACCAATTAAAATCCTATTGCTAAAATAAAATGAAGAAATGGAAATCTGAAACAAACAAACCAGAAAATGCCCTTCGTCACTGGACATTAACTTTGTTTTTAATCTCTGCAGATGCTGTCAGACCTGCTGAGTTTCTCCAGCAATTGCTGCTTTTGTTTGTTTTAAAATCCTATCACTAATACCTCTGCTCATTGGCCTACTGTTTAGTCACGCAATTCTGTTCAATAATTTTTAAAATTTATATGTATTGAGTTTACAAGTATTGTTAAGTATATTTGGGGAAATATTTGGAGCGTGCTGGCATTTTTTGATGCTTGTTTTGGGAAGAAGTCAATTCTGGTTGGTACACCCACTATAATAGTGTCATCACATGTCTACTGCCAGCTGGCTCCTTGCAGATGTGCATTTGATGGGGCCATTGTAGGGTGGTGTGTGGGAGATGGAGACTGAGTTGGAGAGGGCAGAGCTCGGTTCTTTTCTGTAGACTGGGGGAAGACCTTGTGCAAAGTGCCACTTATCATCAGAGGGGACTCACCAAAGAATGCTCCTGCCCATTCAACCACAAGACTATAAAAAAAAGGAACAAGAGTAGGCCATTCGGCTCTTCTAGCCTGCTTTGCCATTCAAGAGGATCATGGCTAATCTGAAATCCCCCACATCTACTTTGCTTCCCTTTTCCATAATCCTTGATTTTCTGACTGATTCTTGATCTCAGTCTTAAATATCCACAAAACCTCTGTCCCCATAGCTCTCTGTGGTAAGGAGATTCACAGACTCTCAACACTTTGGAGATCATCTGAGTCTTCCTTCTCTGAACTGCCTCCTATGAAATTATGTCCTTCTTTAAATAAGGGGACCAAAACTGCTTTCAGTACTCTAAATGTGGTCTCACCAGCACCTTGTGTAAATGCAGTAAGACTTCCCCACTCTATAAGCCACATAATCAATTCTATCATTTCAGAAATTCTGAGTTACAGTTATCAGATTTCCAATTAACAATCTCTTGCGTATAGGAAGAAAGGCAATGCAGAATGGATGAAACTAATTGAGAGGGATAAGTCCAGTAACACATAAGATATGCAGACAGGATCATCTTCCCAGAGTCTATACTGGAGTGGTGCTGGAAAAGCACAGTAGGTCAGGCAGCATCCGAGGAGCAAGAAAATCGACGTTTTGGGCAAAAGCCCTTCATCAGGAATAGATGCAGGGTGCCTACAGAGTGGAGAGATAAATGAGAGGGGGGTGGGGGTGGGGAGAAAGTAGCATAGAGTACAATAGGTGAATAGAGGTGGGGATGGAGGTGATAGGTCAGAGAGGAGGGTGGGGGAAGGTAGCAAAGAGTACAATGGGTGAATGGGGGTGGGGATGAAGGTGATAGGTCAGAGAGGAGGGTGGAGTGGATAGGTGGAAAGGAAGATAGGCAGGTAGGACAAGTCATGAGGGCGGTGCTGAGCTGGAAGGCTGGAGCTGGGGTGAGGTGGGGGAGGGGAAATGAGGAAATCGGTGAAGTCCACATTGATGCCATGGGGTTGAAGTTTTCCAAGGCGGAAGATGAGGCGTTCTTCCTCCAGGCATCGGGTGGTGAGGGAGGGGCCAGTCTTTCCAATGAGAGGAGACCGCATCAGGAGCAACGGATACAATAAATGATATTGGTGGATGTGCAGGTGAAACTTTGATGGCTGTGGAAGGCTCCTTTAGGGCCTTGGATGGAGATGAGGGAGGAGGTGTGGGCACAGGTTTTGCAATTTCTGCCGTAGCAGGGGAGGGTGCCAGGACGGGAGGGTGGGTTGTTCGGGGGACCTGACCAGGTAGTCGCGGAGGGAACGGTCTTTGTGGAAAGTGGAAATGGGTGGGGAGGGAAATATATCCTTGGTGGGGATTGGATGCCTCCTAGCAGAGCGCTTTAGGGAACATCTCCGGGACACCTGTACCAATCAACCTCACCACCCTGTGGCCCAACATTTCAACTCCCCCTCCCACTCTGTCAAGGACATACAGGTCCTGGGCCTCCTCCACCGCTGCCCCCTCACCACCCGACGCCTGGAGGAAGAACACCTCATCTTCCGTAGTAGAACTTAATTGTTGCATTGTCTTGTTGGGTTCCCAAAGTGCAACGTGCAACAGATGACATCCCTGTAGCATTCAAAACTACTGTAAACTATGCTAAGCTTTTTGAATGGAAAGAGCCACCACATTTTGAATATACAGATGGGTTGTTACCAGGTGCAAAGAATTCTGTATGTCAGTACCAGAATTTCTGGAAATTATCATTAGCACAGTTGCATTCAGAAATGTTGGCCTCTTTGATCTCTATATGGATGACTCAAAGTACCCAGATGGGTTCTGGGCAACAAAACACATCCTTTGCTGCCATGAGTAATTAGACGTAACTCTGAGAAATATAAAACAAGCTGTTGAAAAATATAAAATAAGGCTTCAGTAACAGCTGCCATTGAGACAACTACATTATCTTAAATGGCTGGGTCCAATGTTTTCATAGATCTGGAGATGTTTTGCAATACGCCTTAAGTGGGCTTTGTACAACACTATCTTGTTTTATGGTTTGAATTTAGGCATTCCTGGGCTTAAAGCTTGCTTTGGAAGCAGAAGATCCTGGAGTCAGCCATCAAGAGGATTGTCATTTCAGAATTTATCTTATCAAACACATGTACCATTTGTAATTATTGTCTTAACTTCATTCCCCCAGCCTCATAAGAACTGAATTCCCTCAGTAGCGTGAACATTTTAGACCCGAATAGGATCCCACAGCACATTTTGTCCCTACATTTTTAAGTTTTATTTTGATTAATTGGAAAATAAGTAAAATGTTTGATGTGAGAATTTGTTCTACACGTGCTGTGGTGTTCTATTGCTTGATAAAACCAGTCATCCTGCAATCTAAAGTTCATTCAAACTGAAAGAGGAGGCTCTTGTGATGTAGTGAAAGTGTTCCTACCTTTAGGCCAAACGATCTGTGTTCAAGTCCCATCTGCCTTGGAAATGTCTTGTTATTTATTTTAAAATACTTTATAAGTTAGTAATTGCATGTAAATTGACAACTAAGAAGAGCTACTAAGCATCAGACCAACCAGTTAAATCATTCAAGTTCTTTTTTTCCAATCTGGCTAAATAGAAACTAGCAACTTACCAACCGGTGACTCTCATGCTGACCTTCTCATAGGCCATTCATGGTTGTATTTTATAATGAAGCTAACAAATAATATGTGGAATTACCATTTTTTTTGTTTTATGTATTGATGAACATAGCTTTCTACAAGGCTCATGTATGATTATTTTCTTTATACTAGGAGGTATAATTTTGTTTCTCTCTGTCTTACAGCTATTCTTCTAATCAAACCAAGGAGCAGGACACTGATTTTACAAGTGTGGATGACATAATTCTAGCTGTTAATTCAGCCCGCTGTATATTGAGGCTTGAAAGAAATCAGTCAAATTTATATTATTAAGAGATATAATCAGGCCTGTCTCTGGGATTGATATTAATCTCCTGCTCCTCCAGACAATCCCAAGAAATTTACCTTTTGTGTTGTGCCCTGTGTTCAGAAGACTAATACACATGTGCAGAACATCAAACTCACAGTTTGTATCCTGATTAATATTTTGATTATCAGATTTTTTTTTCACTTATTGACTGTAGACAACCATTAGACTAACAGACATAAGAGCAGAATTAGGCTATTAGGCCCATAAAGTCTACACTGCTGTTTGATAATGGTTTTTCAACTGCGTTCTCCTGCCTTCTCTCTGTAATCTTTGATACCCTTACGAATCAAAAGCCTATCTATTTCTGTCTTAAGTACACTCAGGGACTGGGCCTCCACACTATTGGGTTCCACAGACTCACCACTCTCTGTTGAAGAAATTCCTCCTCAAATCAGTTCTAAAGGGATATCCCTTCACTCTGAGGCTGCGCCCTCTTGTCATAGTCTCTCCTATTAGAGGAAACATCTTCTCCACTTCCACTCTATCAAGGATAGTCAGTATTCTGTAAGTTTCAATGAGACTCCATCTTCATCCTTCTAACCTCCACTGAGTACAGACCCAGAATCCTCCAATGCACCTATACCTGTAAAGAATACATCAAGTTGTTACAATCATGAAATATGATCCAAATTACAGTTGTTGCAGAATTCACTAAATTTATTTCCTGGTGGTGTGTATCAAGCCAGCTTAACCAAGGACATGGTTCATATTTTACATCTCTTCATCATTAATTCACAATGAGATCTCAATTTGAAAATTAAACCCCACACTTTCTTTAGATTTGCAGGCTTTCTTAGTGTGAGGCCATTCAAATTGACATATTTATGGAGACGTTTTTCACACAACTACAGTAAAACACATAACCACATACTAAGATAAATTAATAACATTGCTCCACTGATACAAATTCTTAAATTTGAATCCTCATTAATGTACAGGCTAATTTGCAAGATGGAAGGAGCAATGACGAGTACAACTGTTGTCCAATTAGACCCTGAGTGAAGCAAATGAGGCATGTAATGATGATCTGTACTTTCAAGACACAAAAGCAGACCAGCTATAAATTGGCTACCTGATATTAACACGCTTCATTTCGAACTCCTTTCCTTACAGCTGTTATTTAAGACGACCATAGACCATAAGACATAGGAGCAGAAATTAGGCCATTCTGTCCACCACATCTGCTCCACCATTCAATTATGGCTATTAAGTTTCTCAACCTCATTTTCCCCATAAGCCTTGATCCCCTTGATACTCAAGAACCTATCTCAGTCTTAAATATAATGCATGACCTGGCCTCCACATCCTTCTGTGACAATGAATTCCATAGATTCGCCACTCACTGGCTGAAGAGGTTTTTCCTTATCTCCATTCTTAAAGGTCTTCCCTTTACTCTAAGGCCATGACCTTGGATCCTAGTCTCTCCTACCAATGGAACCATCTTCCCAACATCTACTTTGTCCAGGCCATTCAGTGTTCTGTATGTTTCAGTTAGATCCCCCTCATCCTTCTAAACTCCATGGAATGTATACCCAATGTCCTCAAATGTCCTTCATATGTTAAGCTGTTCATTCCTGAGACCATTCTTGTTAACCTCCTCTGAACACACTCCAGGGCGAGTACATCCTTGCTGAGATATGGGGCCCAAACCTGCGCATAATACTCCAAATGTGATCTGATAAAAACCTTACAGAGCCTCAGGAGTACATCCCTGCCCTTATATTCAAGTTCTCTCAAAACAAATGCCATCATTGCATTTGTTTTCATTACTACTTTCCAACCTGCAAGTTTACCTAGGTCTCCCAAGTCTCTTTGTACTTCAGATTTCTGAATTTTCTCCTCATTTAGAAAATAGTTCATGCCTCTATTCATGACCTGTGCATGACCTCACACTTTCCCACATTGTATTCCATCTGCCACTTCTTTGCCGACTCTGCTAACCTGTCCAAATCCTTCTGCAAACTCCCTGCCTCCTCAATGCTACCTGTGTCTCTACCTATTTTTGTATCATCTATAAATTTACCCAGAATGCCCTAAATTCGTTCATCGAGATCATTAATGTATAAAGTGAAAAGATGTGGTCCCAACACTGAGCCTTGCGGAACGCCACTTGTCGCTGGCTGCCATCGAACTAGCAATCAGATTTCAAGTACACTGGGCAAACAAGTGACGATCAGCAGGCGGGGTGGTTATTACTGGACTGAAGGTGTTATACCTGAATGCACGCTGTAAAAAGAATAAGGTAAATGAGTTTGTGGCGCAGATTGAAATTGGCAGGTATTACATGGAGAGCATTACTGAGACGTGGCTGCAAGGGGATCAGGATTGGAAGCTGAATATTCAAGGAATACATCCTATCAACAAGATAGGCAGGTGGGAAGAGGGAGTGGGGTTGCCTTATTTGTAAGAAATGAAATTAAATCAATTGTAAGAAACGAAGTAGGGTCAGATGGTGTAGAATTTGTGTGGACAGAAGTGAGGAACCACATAACTGAAAAAAAAACCACAGTTGAAGTTATGTACAGGCCTCCAAACAGTAGTCAGGAGCTGGGGGCGCAAGACACACCAAGAGGTAGAAAGATGTGCCAGAAAAGCATATTTACAGTGATCATGGGTGATTTCAATATGCAGGTGGACTGGGAAAATGAGGTTGTTAGTGGTTTGCAAGGAAAGGAATTTGTGGAAAGTCTACAAGATGGCTTTTTGGAGCAGCTTGTGATGGAGCCCACGAGAGAACATGCAATACCAGATTTAGTGTTGTGACTTGATAAAGGAGCTTAATGTGAAGGAACCTTGAGAAAGCAGTGATCATAACATGATCGAATTTACTCTGCAATTTGAGAGAGAGAATCAAAGGTAACAGCAGTGAATAAAGTTAACTACAGAGGCATGAGGGAGGAGCTGGGTAGAATTGCCTGGGAGAGGAGCAGAGCAGGAAAGACAGTGGAACAGCAATGGTGGAGTTTCTGGGTGTAATTCAGGAGACACAGCAGAGATTCATCTCCAGGAAAAAGAAGCATGGTTCAGGGAGGATGAGACAATATGGCTGACTAGGGAAGACAGGGATAGCAGAAAAGCAAAAGGGAAAGCATATAATGTGGGGAAGGGCAGGAGGAATCCAGAGGATTAGGAAGCTTACCAACAAAGGGCAACAAAAAAAGAAATAAGGAGGGAGAAGATTAAATATGAGGGTAAGCTAGTCAGTAATGTAAAGGAAGACTATAAGAGTTTCTTTAGGTATATAAAGGGCGAAAGAGAAGCACAAGTGGAGATTGGGCTGCTGGTAAATGACGCGGGAGAGATAGTAGTTGGGAAAAAAAAAGAAATGGCTAAGGAACTGAATGATTACTTTGTGTCTGTCTTCACGATGGAAGACGAGTCATATCCCAAAAAATTCAAGAGAGTGAGGGGGCAGAGCTGAGTATGGTGGCCATCACCAAGGAGAAGGTGCTAGAAAACCTGCATGTCCTGAAGGTGGATAAATAACCTGGACCAGATGGACTTAACCGCAGAGGCCTAAGGGAAATAGTTGAAGGGATAGTGATGATCTTTCAGAATCACTAGAATCTGGGAGGATTCAAGAGGACTGCAAAATTGCTCACGTGACACCTCTGTTTACAAAGGGAGTAAGGCAAGAGAAGGAAAATTAGAGATCAATTAGCCTAACCTCAGCCATAGGTAAAATACCAGAATACCAGAATGGATGAGATTACTGAATACTTTTGAAGACGATTAGATTAGTTTCCCTACAGTGTGGAAACAGGTCCTTTGGCCCAACAAGTCCACACTGGCCCTCCGAAGAGTAACCCAGCCCCCGACTAATGCACCTAACAATTATGGACAATTTAGCATGGCCAGTTCACCTGACCTGCACATCTTTGGACTGTGGAAGGAAACCGGAGCACCCGGAGGAAACCCACGCAGACACGGGGAGAATGTGCAGACAGTCGCCCATGGCTGGAATCGAACCTGGGAACCTGGCGCTGTGAGGCAGCAGTGCTAACCAAAGAGGGCAAAGCCATCAAGGTTTCATCAAGGGGACCTGATGCCTGACAAATCAGCTGAAATTCTTTGAGGAAGTAATGAGCAGGTTAGAACAAGGACAACCAATGATGTTACCTACCTGGACTTCAAGAAGATCTTTGACAAGGTGCCGCACAGGAGGCTGCTGAGTAAGATAAGAGCCGATGGTGTTAGACACAAGGTGCTAGCATGGATAGAAGCTTAGCTGACTGGCAGAAAGCAGAGGGTGGGGGTAAGAGGATCCTTCTCAGGATAAGACTCGAAGACCATAAGACCTGGCAGCAGAAATTAGGCCATTTAGCCCATCAAGTCTGGTTCTCCATTCAAACATGGCTGATTATGTTTCTCAACCCTATTCTTCTACTTTCTCCCCATAACCCTTGATCCCCTTTACAATCAAGAACCTATCTATTCTTATCTTAAATGTACTCAATGACCTGGCCTCCACAGTCTTCTGTAGTTAGACAAGGAGGAGGCTGGGATAACACAGCTAGCCAGTCTGTTTGTCCACCTTGGATTCCAGCATTTGCATTGTCTGCCTCCTAAGGGTTCCTTCACATTAAACTCACTTGTCAAGTTTGCCTCATTATACAATACTAAATTCAGTATTGCCTTTTCTTTGGGGGGACGTTCCACCACAAACTGCTCCAAAAAGCCATCTCAGCAAAAGCTTCCAAAATTGTGAATAAGTGAAACCACTTTTCAGATGCTTTTGCAATCCTGAAGAAGCCCTGAATTGTATTTTCATGTGGTGGGCCTTCATATAGTCAACATTAGGCATTTCCATTCTTAAGTAATTAAAGCATCTATTGGGTCTGAAGTGGACAAAGATGCTAATACTTCACCCTGAGGCAGGCCTCCCTATATCTTTTAATTATATAATGTGGCTTTGGATACTTACTACCCTTTCGGTGCTATGTGCTACAGCAGTAGTTTGACATAGAGTCACAGAGATGTACATCACAGAAACAGACCCTTCGGTCCAACTCGTCCATGCTGATCATATATCCTAAATTAATCCAGTCCCATTTGCCAGCACTTGGCCTGTATTCCTGTGAACCCTTCCTAGTCTTATCCAGATGCCTTTTAAATGTTATAATTGTACCAGCCTCCACCTCTGGCAGCTCATTGCATACATGCACCACCCTTTTGCATGAAAGAACCCTTGGTTCCCTTTTATATCTTCTTACTCTCACCCTAAAACTATGTCCTCTAGTTCTAGATTCCTCCAACCCAGGGAAAAGACCTTATCTCTTTACCCTCTCAATGCCCCTCATGATTTTCTAAACCTCTGTAACGTCACCCCTCAGCCTTCAACGCTTCAGGGAAAACAGCCCCACCATCTTCCTGTAGCTCAAGCCCTCCAACCCTGTCAACATTCTTGTAAACCCTTTCTGAATCCTTTCAAGTTTCACAACATCCTTCCAATAGGAAGAAGACCAGAATTGAACCCAAAATTCCAAAGTGGTTTAACCAATATCTTGTACAGCAGAAAAATGACCTCCCAACTCATATAATCAATGCTGTGACCTCTGTGAGATGTCCTTCATGTCAGTGATATCCTTCAGGAAGAGTTAGTAAAAATAACGCAGCAATATTAGGTTTGCTGGTAACGTACTTATGGATAATGTGCCAAATGTATACTTTGGATCTTTTTGACATCTCTGACTTGCAGTGCACTCTCTGAAGACCTATGGGAAGAGCTTTAACCTCAGACATGTGTAGCGAATTAAAAGATTTTACATTTTAAGGCAGGACACAAAGCCAGTTCTAAGTTTTAGATTTCATAGAGTATTTTCACCAAGAAGCCTCCTCAAAGTTGAGGGTTTCTTACTTGGATGCAGTTAGTTACTTTATTGCTGCAACTAACTTCCTTTGGTAACTTCAGTGAAGTGTTTTAAAATTGTTTCAAACTTGACTCAAAATTTGACTTGAGCACCATAGAGTTCCTGTGGCTTGGAAAGTTGTCCAGAAAATGAGAGAGTGTTTGAGCAGTACTTCAGATGGGGTATTTGAATGTTTCATTGCCTCACCTAAATAAAAGCTCATTTCTTGCAGCTAGAATCTCAGGTTCCCCTGACAAATATTTTTCAGAGTGTTCCTGTGGGAACATGGTTTTTATTTGAGGCTCTGTTTCAAATGGATATTATCCAGTATGGAAGTGCCTTGGATGTGTCTGATGGTACATGAGGTGAGGAAGGCATTTAAAGCAAGACTTCATGCTGTGGTGGGATCAGGGATATACAGGAGATAGGCTGAGGTCATGGGAAGCATAACTCATCTCACACAATTTACAGACACTGCTTCCTTGATCCCTCTGTGCTGCAATAGTTCCTTCAGCTGAGATTGCCATGGCAAGTGATGGCAAACATTTTCAGCCGCCTTTAGAAAGATCTGCTTGCTGCTGGATTTGTTGGCCATGCATTACCTATAGCTGTGGAACTGAATAGCCTCAACTTCACTCACACCCTTCCAGAGTTCTACCTTTCACACATCCAGGATCACCCAGTAGGCTGCATATGATCCATAAGTCCAGTCATAGATGGCTTATATGCTCGAGGTAACATTTTTGTAGGAGAAAATTAGAACTGCATACGCTGGAGATCAGAGTTGAGAGTGCGGTGCTGGAAAAGCACAGCTGGTCAAGCAGCATCCGAGAAGCAGGAGAAGCTTTCTCCTCAGATGATATCCAGAATGGATAGGCACTGGGGGTCACCCCTCTGCACATTAGGCAGTCAGAACACGACCACAGGAAATAAATATTTCCAGTAAATAAATAAATAGTACTTTTTTCAATTTTTTTACAACCAAAAGAAGGGTAATCATATGTGCAGTGGATTTCCTAGAAGTTGTGAGGTAGTTTTTGTATCTTGGAAATTTTGTAAGATTCCAGATTGCCTATTTCAGATGCCAAATTTCACAAAGTTCCACTCACGGAAACAAGATATAACTACTTCAAATGTGCCTCATCAGACATCTTAGCACTCTAATAAGACAGAAGCATTACAAATGGAGCCAGATGACCAGCAGGTCTGTCATACAACAAGCCACAGAATGTTAAAGATATGCTTCAGATGTCCAGACATATCTGGAAGCACTTTGCAGTATTCATCAGTTAAGGTATCAGAATCATAATGATATTTTGTTTCTCACATTGAAAAAAAGCCTGCTGTTTACATTGGGTTGAAGAGTCTTTTGTCTTCCACCCATCAGTCCTCCTTACTCCAAAGGTACCCTTTCTTCCAGAGAGAACTGCTCGACTGCTCCAGCTACTCTCTCTCATTGTCACCACTGGCTGTTGGAGGTTCCATTATACAATTCCTGTCATCCTAACAATAAGCAGAGCACACAGTGACTATGGGGTTGTGTGATTACAGGTCCATTTGAATCAAGGTGGTTAGAACATTGAACCCACATTCTCCTTCTGCAGCACAGACCCTGGGAGTTCCCTCACTGAGGCTGTTAATCTGGTCCAATCAGGGAGACCTGGCTGACATAAAAGGGTGGATGCTGACACTCTCATAGCTGTCTCTGTGAGAGGCTCTGCTATGGTCAAAGGCTATGCACTTGTAAATAAAAGCTGATTGGTGATGGGGTACCTTTGGTCAAAGTATCCCTTTCAATTTCAACAGTTGTCATCAATATTAACAGCCATCCTAGGCCAGTAATTCTGATTTTTGGTCAGGTCAGATGTCTTTTCCATTATCTGGTCTCTTATTTTATTCTGAACTGCTTCCAAAACTTGTCATGTGAGGTTGCTGGGAAAGATGATTGCTTCATCTCTCTGTCCATGTCATGAACTGGCTCTTGGAGGACTCCATCCTCCTTCCTGATTCTCTTCCAGCACCTCAACGATTCTCATGTATCATGGACTCTGTCACGAACTGGTACTAGATTGATGGCTGTTGAGCATTTCAGTAATAGTGCAGTGTCCAGATGTTCACATCAATCAGGTAAAGTGGCTCATTAGTGTGCAAATGAGGTGACACGGTGTTGAATGCTGAGTCGGATGTCATGGGGAATGGGGTTGGAGTTCAGCCTTTGACTTGTGCCATGCCATTAGCCACTGAACCTTGCTAGCAGGCAGGTTGCTTTCCCTCTCAAAGGGCATTAGTATTTGTGTTACTTTTGTTTGACCTATTCCGGATCTGCAATCAAAACTGAGCAAGTTCAGCGGCCAATTAGGTCTCTGTTTCTCCAAAGCTGGCATGGGGAATATTAACTCTGCTTTGTTGTCCACAGATGCTGTCAAATCTGCCAAGTTTCTTTCTCGCACTTTCTGCTTCAATTTGAGATTTCCAGCATCTGCAGAATTTTGCTTTTATTGGCAATGTGAAACCCAGATGTCAAACTGAATTAGTAGGATTGAGTCAAGATAGCTAAGTCCAACCCATTAAGTTGTCTTTTAGACTTCCCCCCCCAAGCAGTTACAACCAGCCCCCTATCTCACCCCCAACATATTAGAATCTTAATGCCTTTGTTTCTATTCAAGTGAAACTTTTCAAGAATAGAATGTTTGTGTGTTTGTGGCAAATTTTAAATTGTGACAAATGCTCTTCTCCAGTCTACTTTATTCAGAATAAACATTTTTTGATCAGCATGCATAAATACAAAAATACTTGATTGCAAATATAAATAGCTTCACAGAATGTAAATGTGTATGCTGCTCTCCACACTTCCTTCAACATAAAAAGGGAAGGCTCGTGTAATTAATCTTCCTGCTGCTTGCAGTAAGTTAATCTCAATGGGATCCATCCAAACGGTTTGCACATCAAAATCACGATCTCCTACATACTTTCGAGTGGGCCAATTTGCATAAATTTTGGAAAATAAGAACGATTATTTTTCTGCTACATTTTTCCCATCTTGTAAGAAAATACTGTAATTAATATGTTGGAGAGTTGCTAAGAGTTCCTGAACCTGTTCTTAACAGTGGCTGGAATGGAACAATGTTTAAGAGTTGCAGTTGTAATTCTTCTAAAGTTTGTGCATCTGTGTGTGGGGGGTGAGGGTTAAATGATAATCTGCCTCAGGACTGGATTCAACAGCAGCAATTAGTTACTGCTCTTTACAATTGCAAAGAGAATATAAAAAGGAGTTTAATATTACACTTAATCCTCTCTTCTAATATTTTATAAATCATATGAAACAGATTTTAATCAGACCATGAAACAAATCATCAATGAAATTTATTAATTTGATTGCAGTTATATTTTCATAACCATTAAAGAATATTCCGATTTTGGGAATAAGGTGGAGAGACTGTTGCTCCTCAGATGTGTAGCTTATATTTAGATGTGGTGTGCGATCCTTCATTGCCTTGCACGTGAATTGAAAGCATTTTCCTCAACAAATTGCTGAAAGATAATAACCCCTATAAGGGAAAGCCATAATTTAATTATCAGTGCATATCTATCTCCATATCTCAAATTACCACAAAAGTTTTGATTTTGATTAGTCTCAGAAACAAGGGTTTGGATTGAACAGGGAAATAAAGAAATTATTAACTGAAAGAAAAGTTTATGCAGTACTGCAATTTTGCTATCTGTGCCAAACACAGATTTTCTGTTAATAAATAATGGATGTTTATAAAGACGGACATTTTCGAAATAATGGATGTTCAAGAGTAAAACTGAAACGTTTGTTAATTATTTAAGAGGAATTAAGGTTGATTTCCAGAAGCACTCATTTGAATAATTCCTGCACAGTATGTTTAACTGTAGCCATGTGTACATCCAAATTGAGCAATAATAGGGGATCCATAGACTCATATATGCCTGACTTGGCTTGAATAAGGAATATAATTTTACCATTACTTTGGGATTCTCTTACTGTCCCTATTTGACTGAGGCACAGTCCCTGCTTCAGTCACATTAATGAAGTGAAGTATATATCATTGATGAGTGGCTTGGTGGGTCTTGATATTACTACTTCCACACAACATAGAACTTTGCTTTCGGATTGTGAAGGAGAGTATTTGCAATTAGCATTTGATCCAATGTTTAAAACTGAGAATGATGCAGATGAGGGTAAACTTAGGAATGCTGTAAATGATTATGGCCCCACTCCAAAACTTGATGGCAATGCAAATTATAACCTTGCCAAATGGGTTGATTTTCACCCTGCAAATTCTTTGAAATTTGTCTATGACAGGTGGCAAGACTGCGAAAGTCTCGAGATTAGCCAGAACCTTGTGTTGGCTGCAGCATAACAGCCTCCCATACGAAAAGACTCCATATGGAAGTGTGAGTCACAGGCTGCAATCCATGACAAGTGTCTTGCTCATTTCAAAGGACCACCAGGCAGAGAGAGAGAGGTGACCATGACACTCCTAAAACAGAATTAAACTTAAGAGTTAAATTTATTTTGAGCCAACTCTCAGCCAGAACACTCTTGCCCCTGAACTAGAAGATTGTGGGTTCAGGACCCACCAAAGACAAGGCTCAACATCTCAGTGTGATGCTGAGGGAGTGCTGCATTATTGGAGGTGTTGTCTTCCAGGTGAGATACTTGAACAAAGGACTTTTCTGCCCTATTAGGTGGATGTAAAAGATCTGATGGCACTACATAAAAAGCAGGGGCATTCTCCTGGCTAACATTTATAATTAACCTGTCTGCTTTTTGTCAAGTTATATGAGAGTGTGGGTTCAGGCAATGTAGTTGACACTGTCCATGTGGATCTTCAAAAAGCATTTGACAAAGTGGCTTTTATTAGGCATTTTAGCAAAATACAATTGATGGCTTGAGAAGGCCATCTAGTTAGTGGGCGGCACGGTGGTACAGTGGTTAGCACTGCTGCCTCACAGCGGCAGAGACCTGGGTTCAGTTCCCCCCTCAGGCGACTCTCTGTGTGGAGTTTGTACATTCTCCCCGTGTCTGCGTGGGTTTCCTCCCACAGTCCAAAAATGTGCAGGTTAGGTGAATTGGCCGTGCTAAATTGCCCGTAGTGTTAGGGGAATGGGTCTGGGTGGGTTACGCTTTGGCGGGTCGGTGTGGACTTGTTGGGCCGAAGGGCCTGTTTCCACACTATAGGTAATGTAATCTAAGGGGAAGTAGCAGCATGGATGCAGGAATAGAAAATAGAGAGTTGTAGTGATTTTATTTTCCAATTGCAGGGAGATACACATTTGTGTTCTTCAGCATTGAGAACTAGGGCATCATTGGTATTTGATATACGTCAATGACTTTGATTAAACATATAGTGCACAATTTGAATTAAATGTGCACGTTGTGCAAAATTTCAAATTCCTGTAAATAGAGAGGAAAATCTTAAGTTCTTGTAGCTCAATTACTAGTTAGGATTCTAAATGCATTGCCTGATACTGTGCTCAATTCAACGATAGCTTTCAGGGGGGTATTAGGCAATAACTGTTCAAACAGAAAAGGGTAGGCACTCTACATACAGAAATGAATAGACAAGTGTAATGAAATAGCCCAGCACTCAGTTTGTTGGCTCCAAGCGGGTGTTGTGTGAGATACTTGCAAGCCTTATTCTGTGTAGCTTAAAAGTACTAATCATACACTTTAGCACTGTAATTTCACTCAAGGAAATGTAGAAAAAGTTTCAGGTTGCAACTGACTGGTACTGCCTCTGCACGTGCCAGCCCTGGATTTGCCTTGTAAAAGATAGCTACTGAAGAACCATCCAAGATTCACAATCAGAGTTATGCCAACAAGGAACTTCCAGCCCTACTTCCTCTGGGATCCACCAGTCCCCACCAGTCCTACGACTGTTCAACTGAATTGTAGAATGGTCACAGCACAGAAGGAAACTAATCAGCTCATGGTGTCTGTGATGAGGTCATTTCAGCACTTTCTGAAGATATGAGTGTTGGAAGTGAACACAAAGGGTATCTTAAGCAGCCTGACCTGGCTCCCAAGTCCTATACAAGTCATTTTCCTCTCCTTTGAACATGCAAGTCTCAATGTTTCTGGCAAGCCATTCTTCAGTATGTGATAGCATAAACACATCTGGCTAAATCCTGAGAACTTAGACACTGAAAGATAATCTCATCAGCAATACGATTGCCTTGGGCATTCAAGAACCTACCATGACAGTACATCTGATAAGAGAGGAGAAACTTGCTCTCAATAAAGCAATCAGCATGAGCAGGAGCTCTGAAGTAGTCAGTCATCATCATCTCAATTGTATTAATGGGAGAGCAGACAAGACTTTGCATTTTTCTAAGAGACCATTGAGACTATATGAGAACAATATATTGGAAGAAAGAAAATAAATGTTTTCAGAAAAACCTGCAGGAAGTTCAAGGCTAGAATATAGGATGTAAATATTGTAGAGGACCCTTACACACAAATAAATCTGACAAACAGTGCAGTTAAGTGCAAAAAAGCTGAATGACTTTGCACACTGGTGTTTCTAGAGAAAGAAGCAAAGGAAGTCTATAAAGATGGCTGCTGGAAAGATGCCAGCCAATGATATTGGTGAATCACTCTCCTCTAGAAAACAGATTGGCATCATCAGGTCCAAAGTTAATAAATAGTTTATGACTGTTACAATGATGATTGCAGCAGAAAATTATCAAGTGAATGTGAAGTACAGAATTACATCAATGCTTTGTTCAACAATATCAGCTTCACAGACCTGTGCCTCAAGATGGTGAACCAAAAGTGAACCCCTTTAAGGTAAGGTTGAGGTTATATGATAGAACCATTACTGATCCCTGGTAGACAAGTGAAGCTGAGAGCCCAATGCAGTGGGAAGAATGAACACCTGGAGTTTCTGATCATAGACATGAAATGAAATCTGCTTATTTCGCTCAAACAGGTCTTAAGTTTGGATTGGTGTCCCTGCACATGCTGGAAGAGACCTGCAGAATCTCGAAGGCCATTAAGACATTGATTGCTGAACAGAATCTGGAACATCACAATGGTGTTTTTGCAAGTCCTATATACCTTGCTGATGAATAACGTGTCAATGTACACAAATGCATGAGACCGACTTAGCATCTGCTGGGGAGAGAACCAGCCTGAAAGACAACATTAAGTTGGAAAGGAAGGGAGTAATCAACAAAGTGACAATGCCTACATTCTGAATTAGCAGCATGTTAGCAATGAAGAATGTTGAAAAACTCAGTGTGTGGGCAGAGTTAAGGACCTCAATGAAGCTTTGAAGAGATTTCACTACCTCATGTCAACCATTGAAAGACGTTTTCCACAACCCACCAAAGCAAAGGTCTTCGCTATCCAAGATGTGAAGGATGTGGCTGCTGTCAAGTGAAGCTGGATGAAAGCAGCAGATTTCTAATTACATTCTGGACAGCATTTAGGAGATACAGGCACTTGTGCACTCCGATTGGCAGTTTCAATTCTCCAGAAGAGTATTAATGTTGACAGCACGATTATCTCTCAGTCGGTCAATCACAACTGCTACAGAGACCTTACCAGATGTACTGTCGCTGAAGTAGGAAACGATGCAATTGAAGTTGCCTAAAGTCAAGGACATTAGTCATGTACTGACAGAGGAAAGGCTTTAGCCATAGCCTGGTGAGGTGACAAGTGGAGCAAAGATGCAGTGTTGAGTGAATATGAAAACAATGCAATTACATTTTGAATTTGTGAACTATCCAGCAAAGCTTTAAATAATTTCTAATCAGAGTGTGCACATCTCCATAATATCATTACTAAAGATGTGAAGTGGTATGGGCACAGAAGATGAAGGAGCTTTCTCTTGAATTTAAATATTGGCAACATCAGCTTGACATACTCTGGCAGTCATCAATCCAGCAGAGACACTGAACCTGAAAGGCAAGTGTATTGTTTTGATCAAGCACTCATTGTGGGAATGATAAGGAGCATCATCTCAGGAACAAGCAGAGACCAGGCAGACCACAGCAACTTGTAACATCATTAAGACCTGTATATTTTTGACATAATGGATGAAGTGGGACAAACTAGAATTATAACATAGCTTTGTTAACTAATGATATTTTTCTTTCCCCATGTATAATGGGCAACTTGGATAATTTGTAGGTGCTTGAAGTACATAAATTGCTTTTTTTTATTTAAGAAGAGTTGAATGTTTGGAAAAATGCATTTGTGATTTGTGTACTGCTTGGTTTAGCATATTCATGTGACCTCTCCTATAACTAGCATTCATTTCAGTTTTTTGACAGCCATTAAGCACATAACTTGAAAAAATCTGATTTGAACTGGGGGTGGGATAGAAAGGCATCGGTGCCTGAAAGTATGGAAATAATGAAAGGTAGTCTACAGCCTGGAAGCACTGGGTAAAGAGTTTGGTGTGCAATTTCCCACCTTCTGTAACATGTCAGCTGAACAGGAGCTCTGGTTGGATGTTTATACTCCATCTGTTTATTTAATATTGCAACAAAAATCTGAACAATCTCTGGGTCCCAAAAAGCTTGTTTTTTACTTTAATACCAGGCATTGTCTCTGTGCCATATATCAAATGTAATGGATTAGATAACTACCTACCAGTCACATACACCAAACTAAGTTGAAGTACACTCACAATCTGTCAAATATTAATTGGTAAACCCTGTGGACAGCAATGACATTCCAGAGAATAGGACATTAACTGAAATATCCAAGGTAAAATGGGGAGGGCTTAGAGCCAAGACTTTTTTTCAAATACCAGTTACATTGTCAGTTTAATGTTTCAATTGAATCGCTGGCTTAAAAAATGATTGTGGCCAACCATAATATGAAAACACCATGGAAGCTATGGGAACACTGTCATTGTGATTCAGTCAGATCTAAGGGAAGAAGTAGTTTCGAGTTTATCAGAAGTGTCTGGTCAGTATAGCTCTGTCAGTATAGTCTGCAAGGCATGGTACATATGGGTTTACCCCCTGGATATAATTTGGGAAGCTATGCATAGAATGCCCAGCTGTTAGTTTGGATCTCTAATGTTCCACTCTGATGGAAAACTCTCCTTACATGTTCAAAATAGAATTGATGTAGAACTGCATTGAATCTTCTACCTCTTTGTCTCATTGCCTCGGTTGTGAAATTCAAACAATCATTGGAAAGCAAAGTCAGGTGAGGCATAAAGCAGGGCAGATGATCTGCTACTACACATTTTCAAGCTTTGCTGAAGTTGGATTTCTCAACTTCATCTCCCTCCCTACCCATTTTCACATCAGTTGGTATAACCCGTTCCATCACATTGTACAAATAAGGTCATTGCCTTTTGTGCTGTGGTGTATCTTAATGGCGATTTGCCAACTTCAATTCACTATAGATAAAAAGTAACCTGAGAGAACAGAGGGGGGAATTCAGAGCTACTTTTAAATAAAAGCATGCAAGGTCAATTTTTTACTGTGCTCACAATGTGAAGCTTTGCTTATCAGAAAAAAAACATACTGATCATTGGGAAATGTGTGACTCATTATTTTCTAACTATTATGTTAAGATTCTGCACAATACTGCAACCTATATGTAGAGGTAAGGTTTAGTCCATTTCCAAGCAACAGTACTAGTCACCTTGCAAGCCACTTTCATGTTACCCTCAATTTAAGGTAGTGAAACTGAGAGTGCACTGCAACTCACAAATCTGTTATTCATGACATGTACCTGAAAGCTTTCCTCAAAGCTTTGCAGAGTACCTCACAGAAACAACTGCAGAAGAATCAATATGTGTAGAAACCGTTTGCTGCCATAACTTTATTTGCACCATGTGACATTGATCCTGGCTTTGTGTTTCACTTTGCTACTATCTCAGTGGCAGGTATTATCACAAATAAAAGGTTTATAAGATTGCTACATCTTGGGATGCAGTCTTAAATTTACCATAAAATGAAGAAATTGAAAGGGTCATATAACCTCATAGAGTCATAGGGATGAACAGCATGGAAACAGACCCTTCGGTCCAACCTGTCCACGCCGACCAGATATCCCAACCCAATCTAGTCCCATCTGCCAGCACCCGGCCCATATCCCTCCAAACCCTTCCTATTCATATCCCCATCCAAATGCCTCTTAAATGTTGCAATTGTACCAGCCTCCACCACATCCTCTGGCAGCTCATTCCATACATGTATCACCCTCTACGTGAAAAAGTTGCCCCTTAGGTCTCTTTTATATCTTTCCCCTCTCACCCTCAACCTATGCCCTCTAGTTCTGGACTCCCCTACCCCAGGGAAAAGACTTTGTCTATTTATCCTATCCATGCCCCTCATAATTTTGTAAACCTCTATAAGGTCACCCCTCAGCCTCTAATGCTCCAGGGAAAACAGCCCCAGCCTGTTCAGCCTCTCCCAATAGCTCAAATCCTCCAACCCTGGCAACATCCTTGTAAATCTTTTCTGAACCCTTTCAAATTTCACAACATCTTTCCGATAGGAAGGAGACCAGAATTGCACGCAATATTTCATCAGTAGCCTAACCAATGTCCTGTACAGCTGCAATGTGGCCTCCCAACTCCTGTACTCAATACTCTGACCAATAAAGGAAAGCATACCAAAATCCTTCTTCACTATCCTATCTACTTGCGACTCCACCTTCAAGGAGCTATGAACCTTCACTCCAAGGTCTCTTTGTTCAGCAACAATCCCTAGGACCTTGCCATTAAGTGTATAAGTCCTGCTAAGATTTGCTTTCCCAAAAATGCAGCACCTTGCATTTATCTGAATTAAACTCCATCTGCCACTTTTCATCCCATTGGCCCATCTGGTCCAGATCCTGATGTAATCTTACGTAACCCTCTTCGCTGTCCACTAGACCTCCAATTTTGGTGTCACCTGCAAACTTAATAACTGTACCTCTTATGCTCGCATCCAAATCATTTATGTAAATGACAAAAAGTAGAGGACCCAGCATCGATCCTTGTGGCACTCCACTGGTCACAGGCCTCCAGTCTGAAAAACAACCCTCCACCACCACCCTCTATCTTCTATCTTTGAGCCAGTTCTGTATCCAAATTGCTAGCTCTCCCTGTATTCCATGAGATCTAACCTTAGTAATCAGTCTCTCATGGGGAACCTTGTCGAACGCCTTACTGAAGTCCATATAGATCACATCTACTGTTCTGCCCTCATCAACCTTCTTTGTTACTTCTTCAAAAAACTCAATCAAGTTTGTGAGACATGATTTCCCATGCACAAATCCATGTTGACTATCCCTAATCAGTCCCTGCCTTTCCAAATACATGTACATCCTGTCCCTCAGGATTCCCTCCAACAACTTGCCCACCACTGAGGTCAGGCTCACCGGTCTATAGTTCCCTGGCTTGTCTTTACCGCCCTTCTTAAACAGTGGCATCACATTTGCCAACCTCCAGTCTTCCAGCACCTCACCTGTGATTATCGATGATACAAATATCTCAGCAAGCGGCCCAGCAATCACTTCTCTAGCTTCCCATAGAGTTCTCGGGTACACCTGATCAAGTCCTGGGATTTATCCACCTTTAACCGTTTCAAGACATCCAGCACTTCGTCCTCTGTAATCTGGACATTTTGCAAGATGACCTGTTGTGAATTTTACTGACAATGGGTCTGGGTGGTGTCCTTGGTAAAGGGGGTTCAGATTGTTTTATTGGGAAGAAGGTACAAAGAATTTGCACATGTAAAGAATGACCTGAACAACTGTTCAGATGATGCATGGACAGAGATCTCCAGGTCCCAGCAATGTTGTCAGAAGAGTGTTCTGTTTACTAACTGGTTATAGTTTAAACTCTCCATTTATTTAGAAGGTAGTATAGGGTTTGTGTGGTGCAGTAGTAGTGTTCCTAACTCCAGACTGGGAGACTCAGGTTCAATTCCCATATGGTCCAGAGGTGTGTGATAGTAACTCTGAACAGGTTGATATAAAAATATATGGAATTGGAGGTTGAAAGAGTAGCTAATCAGCATTTCTCCCAGAATAGAAGGTTCATGTGATTCATTGAGATAGATTTTGAAAGAGGATTGGTTCACATGAAATCAGGTTTGGATTGTAATGTTTTCCTGAATTTCTTTAAACATTATAGACATTTCAAAAAATTTGTGTGCATGTGTGAGAGAGAGAAACTACACTCTATAGTTCCCCATACAGAATGTGGCTGGAAGCTCATGATAGATGACACAATGTTTTTGAGCGTTTAAAAAAGTTGCCAGGTTATTTTTGCTTTAGCAAGAGAGAAGAATCTCCAATTCATCCTTGTAAGTGTTACGTAGTTCTAGGAAATTGAAGGTATCTGACTAGTTAAGGAAACGAAAGTAAGTAAGATATTAGGAGCTAACTAGTACTGTGGAATGGGGCAATATATGGAGTAAAGCATAATCATGATAGGGAGCTACTTCATCATTGTAAAGATGAAACAGGGAATCTTTTCTGTAGTTTAGAGTATCTGTCACCAACCAAAATAGTGTTTATTCAATGCTGCTTCTAGTTTGTGCAATATATTAAAGGTCTTGGCTTTAAATCATGAATGTTATCCTTACAGTCATCAACTGCACATTTGAATTTCTCTTTCAATGCAATTAGTCTCCAAGGGATAACTTGCAGGGGTTCTATATCTACAGGATTGAGTAACACTCAGTCTTAAACAGAACTGAGAGTCATCTGCTGCAGCACAGTGCTACTACTGTTAGGCTGTTGAGTTTTGTGGCTAGAATGTAACCTGGATTGAAAGAGTAATTGGGGGTTGGCAAAGTAGTGACTGAAGGAATCAGATGCATCCTGAGAGGCTGCGCCACGTCCATTCCAGAAATGCTGCTGGTTTAATGTTGCTAACTATAGCCATGTCCACAAACTTTAAAGGCCCACCAACAATAGCAAAATGTTCATTAACCAGCAATCAATTTTACTATGTCTAGAAGAGAGTCTATTCTCTTTCAGCACCCCACTCCTCCTTTGCTGCTTCAACCATTTGCAGCAGGGATCAGCTGAAGATACCTGTTACACTTTGCCAGGTTTCCTTGCTCAACCTTTAGTGACAGCATCTTCAATAATCAGACAGCTGCTCCCTGGACATACTTCCCAAATCCTGCCTTTCTACATCTCTGCCAATCTTCATAAGCTTGGCTGAAACTTATGCTTTGATTTTGTCATAATCAATTTCTCCATATTTTTTTGCTCAATTCTTGCTCAGTCCCTGAATACCTTCTCTCCTTTGAAGTGCTTCATCATGTTTTGTTTTATTAAATGCATGATATAAGCTTTTCATACTGGAGGCCTGTGATCAGTAGTTGGCTGCAAGGATCGGTGCTGGGTCCACTGCTTTTTGTCATTTATACAAATGATTTGAATATGGGAGGTATGACTACCATATTTTTCAGATGACACAAAAATCAGAGGTGTAGTGGACAGCCAAGAAGGTTACCTCAGAGTACAATGGGACCTTGTTCAGATGGACCAATGGGCCGAGAGTGGCAGATGGAGTTTAATTTAAATATAAGGTGCTACATTTTGGAAAGGCAAATCAGGGCAGGGCTTATACACTTAATGGTAAGGTCCTAGGGAGTGTTGCTGAACAAAGAGACCTTGGAGTGCAGGTTCATAGTTCCTTGAAAGTAGAGTCACAGGTAGATAGGAAAGTGAAGAAGGTGTTTAGTATATTTGCCTTTACTGGTCTGTGCATTGAGTATAGGAGTTGACAGGTCTGTTGTGACAGTACAGGATATTAGTTAGGCCATTTTGGAATACATTCTTGGTCTCCCTGTTATTGGAAGGATGCTGTCAAATAGGGTTCAGAAAAGACTTACAAGGGTTGGAGGAATAAAGCTATAGGAAGAGGTTGCATAGGCTGGGGCTATTTTCCCTGGAGCTTTGGAGACTGAAGTTAGAAGTTTTTAAAATCATAACAGGCACGGATAGAGTGAACAACCAAGGTCTTTTCCTCAGGGTAGTGGATTCTAAAACTGGAGGGCATAAGTTTGAGTGAGAGAGGAAAGATTAAAGAGGACATAAGGGGCAGATTTGTCACACAGAGGGTGGTGTGTGTGTGTGTGTGTGTGTGTGTGTGTGTGTGGAAAGACCTGCCAGAGGAGGTGGTGGAGGTGGGTAAAATTCCAACAGTTAAAAGGCATCTGGATGGGTACAAGAGTAGGAAGGGTTTCGAGGGATATGGGCCAAATGCGGGCAAATGGGACTAGGTCAATTTAGGATATTTGGTTGGCATGATGAGTTGGACTGAAGGGTCTGCTTCCATGCTATACAGTGATAATTTACAGTGACAGGTTTGTACATGAGATTTCACTTGAGTTAGCGTTTAAGCAGCAGAGGGTCAAACAAATGTTAATTTATGGAGGGTGAAGATGGGAGGTCAGCCAGATGTGCTTTAGAATAGTCAGGTCTATGGTAACATAGGCCTGCATGAAGATTTCAACAGCAGCTGAGCTGAAAAAGGAGCAGAATAGAATGAGTCCCAGCAATGGTGCAGATATATAATCAAAAGTTCATCTTGGGCTCAAAAGTGACACCAAAGTTGAAATCAGATAGGTTCAATCTCTGACAGTTGTCAGGGAAACAGATGGAGTAGTTTGTGAGAGAATGCAGATAAAGACAATGGCCTTTTCAGTACATGCTAAAGCACAAAACAGGAGCAGCAGTGGGCTATTCATCCCCTCTAGTCTGGTTCATCATTCAACAGTTTATAGCTCACCCATTTGCATTTCAAATTCCACATATCTATCTAACCCAAATAACCCTTGCTTCCATGTCCCATATATATAAGATAAAAATGTTCTACTTCTCCAATACTGGATGTCAGACAAGCAGTATAACAATGTAAGCACAGCTGAAGGTTCAAGCGATATGTTGGAGGGTTGGAGCTGGATGTGATCAGCAGATTTAATCTGGCATTGTGCATTGTTCTGAGAATTGCCAGAGTATTAAACTTTTATGGTACTGGACTTTCCAGGCCATACATGGGGTATTGGAAACATGGGATAGATGGTATGGTTGGAAGGGCAGCACCTTTTTAAATCTTTTTTTACCCCTGTGCTAAGGACGTAATAGCTGTGAAGGGCACAGACCTTTACTGATGGAAGCAAAGGTTATCTGGGCTAGATGGGAATGAGGAATTTTAAACACAAATAAGTGAGCTAAAAACTATTGAATGATGAGTCAGACTACAGGGGATGAAGAGCCCACAACTGCTCCTATTTGGTATATTAGTATGTACTGAAAAGGTCTTTGTGTTTATCTGCTGCCACAAAATGCATTCTCTGGCAAACTACTCCATCTGTTTCTCTGGCAACAGTCAGAGGTTGAATCTGTCTGATCTCAACTTTGGTCAAAGTTAAAAATCACACAACACAAGGTTAGAGTCAAACAGGTTTATTTGGAAGTACTAGCTTTTGGAACGCTGCTCCTTCATCAGGTGGTTGTGGAGCAAGATCACAAGACACAGAATTTATAGCAAGAGATCTCAGTGTCATGCAACTGAAACAATATCGCATGACACTGAGCTCTTTTGCTATAAATTCTGTGTCTTATGATCTTGCTCCACAACCACCTGACGAAGGAGCAGCGCTTGTAAAGCTAGTACTTCCAAGTAAACCTGTTGGACTATAACCTGGTACTGTATGGTTTTAACTTTGTCCACCTCAGTCGAACACCGGCACCTCCACATCTCAACTTTGGTGTCAGTTTTGAGCTCAAGAAGAACTATTGATTATGTATCTGCACCATCCCTGGGACTCATTCTATTCTGCTCCTTTCTCAACTCAGCTGCTGTTGAAATCTTCATTCAGGCCTATGTTACCATAGACTTGACTATTCCACAACACCCTGGCTGAAGTCCTGTCTTCATCCGCCATAAACTAACATTTATCTAAACCTGTACTGCTTAAATCCTAACTTGTGTCCAATTTACAGTCATAGAGTCATACAGCACAGAAACAGACCCTTCGATCTAACCAGTCCATACTGACCATAAAGCCAAACTAAACTCGTCCCACATTCATGTGCTTGGCCCATACTCTCCAAACATTTCTCCTTCATGTACTTACCTAAATGTCTTCTAAACAGTGTAACTGTACTTACATCCACTATTTCCTCTGGACGTTCATTCCAGACATGAACCACTCGCTGTGTAAAAAAATGCCCCGGTGTTAATGTTAATGTTTTCTAAGTGGTCATTGAGTCTCATAACATTAATTCCACAGCCTACGTGATCAGAAAAGTTTATTTTCAGTAAAGGAGAAACAAAGTACTCAAAAAGTATTGGTGAAATTCATGTCATTTTGTTTTTCTAACGCTTAAATCTTTGGTTTCTCATAGTAACCCATTAAGTGTTTCTTCTACATTCTCCCATAACTAGGATAACTACACTAAACCCAGGTGTCAGGGTGGCACATGGTAAGCACTGCTGCCTTACAGTGCCAGAAGACCTGGGTTCAATTCCTTCCTCAGGCAACTATCTGTGTGGAGTCTGCATGGGTTTGCTCTGGTTTCCTCCCACAGTCCAAAGATGTGCAGATTAGGTGAATTGGCCTTGCTAAATTGCCCATAGTGTTAGGTGTAGGGGAATGGGTCTGGGTGAGTTGCTCTTCAGAGGGTTGTTGGGCTGAAGGGCCTGTTTCCACACTGTAAGTAATCTAATTTGTTTCACGTAACGCTTTTTAGAAAAGTGAAATGTCAACAATTAAATTGCTATACTCCAGTCTGAAGGAATATTCCTTTCAATATACTGTGCTGGAGAATGTCCATTAACTACACAGTAAAAGGAAGTGAAAGCTATATAATAACGTTGAAACTTCCCATACAGCCTCTTCTTGCTACACCTCAATGATGGGTGCTTTATCAACTGTTTTCAGACTTGTTACCAAAATGCCCCTAATGCTAGGATCTATAATGAGATTAAAGGGGCAATTCTTAGAAGTTGTCAATCCTCTAAATTCTTCCTCTCCTGTTCCTGATTAAATGCAGCCTAAAAATTTCTAAGAACCTCCTCGGATCTGGACAAATATCAAACATTCTATTGCATCTCATTAAACAATCCTGCTATAGAAATATGCATAAGTCTACCAGGTGCCTGAAATAGGCAATTGGCCAGACTGCAATTGTTGTCGTATAAATTCAACAATTAGGGGATAAGATAAGGTCAACACAGAAAGGTTGATTCTCCTTGCTGGAAGAGTTTAGGACCAGAAGGTATGATCTCAAATTAAGGGGCTGCACATTAAAGACAGAGATGAGGAATTTATTCTCTCAGCAGGCAGTCCATCTGTGGAATTCTTCACTGCGGAGAGCTGTTGAGGCTGGGTCACTAAGACTGAGACGGACAGAATTTTAATCAGTGAGGAAATCAAAGCAAAGTAGAATTGAGGATTATCAGATCGGCCATAATCTCATTGAATTGCAGAACAGACTTGATGGGCTGAATGGTGTACTTCTGTTTCTACTTCTTATGGTAATGCCAGATGTGTTAAATTCCAGAGGCAATGCATGCTTGTCAACAATTACCCATTTGTCTGACCAAATGTCTACCTTGTGATTGTCTTGGAATAAAAGCATGGGGAGATATCTCCATGCCTTTATTTAAGGGCATGACAGCCATTACATTGGTTTGGACGACAAACAATATAAAGATCTGTGGCTATACAAAATATTTACCATGGAAACTTCAGGTTTTTTTTAAATACCTTTTCCCAAATAGGCATAACATCTATTCCTTATGACTTTGTGATAACTATATTCACATTCAACTGAAAAAAACTGTCCAGTAAGCTGTTTAATAGCTATGTTTTCGTATCGTGGTTTGAAAAGCAAATTTCCTTATGCGAATACCTGGTGCTTGTCATCTATGTTCCTTTGCCTGATCTGCTGCTCTCATCAATGTTCCCCCCGGTTGCTGCCTCATAATCCCCCACGCATTCCGGATGTCAGGGCTGGACAAGAGACCAGGAGTTCAGCAACACAAGAATCCCCTTGAGGGTTGTAGCAGGTTATGGACCAGAATGAGACTTTCAAAATTAACGGTTCTGCAACCAGGAACTCAGCAAATGAAAGAGCAAAAGTTGCAATATGACTTAAATTGTTACTTCCATACGATAGTCGTTTAAAATTGTTTCTTTTATTCTCTAAAGTTTGATGGAGCCCTACTTTTAGCTTGCTGCCATTAGGCTATGTTCTTTGCGGCTTGTGTTAGCGGATGTTGCTCCAACTTTTTCAAGCGTTTTTTTGAGAAATAATGTCTCACGAAGGAAATGAAATGATCGCTTCGGGGAGTGCACTCGAAGCAGCGGTGGAGTAAGTGGGGAGCGGTAATGTCTCTTTAAGAGAGAGCCTGTCAGTGTCGGGAGAGCAGTCCTGCCTGATTTATGGGGGTGTCGGGTTTCCCCGGCTGATTCTGCACACGGGCCGGCCCGCTTCCACCAACCCCCTCGTCCTCCCCTTTTTTTTGATATATATGGAGTGGATTTATTTGGGAAGGGGCGGGAGAGGGACAGAGCGGCTCACCTGTTGAAGTGTATCTGTTGGAAGTTGTGACAGCTGTGATCCTGTGTGTGTGGGTGGGTGGGGGTGTTGGGGGGGGAGCTGCCCGGTGTTGAACTGCCCTCCACAGCAGCGCTAGTTCGAGCTGAGCTGGGCACTGGCTCTGAAGCCAGCGGCTCCTCTACATCCACCACCGATGGCAGAAGCTGGGCGTCCCGAGAGTGCGAGAGACGACTCGGCCGGGGATGAGTTCAACGAGATCATTAAAACTCGGACGGGTAAGTGCAAAAAGAGAGAGAGAGAGAGAGAGAGACCGGGCTGGAGGCAGGGAGGGGAGGGTGCTCTGTTCTGACTGATCTCAGCTGAGGACGGGCAGGCAGTGAGCAGACCCTGCAACTTTCCAAGTGACTGCAAGACTCAGGGGGATTGGGGATTTGGAAATGCTGGGCGAGTGGGGGGCGCGTTGCTTGTGTGTTTTGTTTCAGCTGAGCGGCAGCGGGCTGGAGCTGGAGTGGGTGATACCCAACCGAGTCAGAAACCTCTCCCCCCCCCCCACCCCCCCCCAACTACTGCTGCTGCCCACCTTCCTCCGAGAAAGGGCCGAGACCGCTCACTCGCCTCCAGTAGTTCCAGCTGGAATGTTCTTCAGTGAGGGCGGCCTGACAGGATCGAGATAAGACCGGACAACTTCACTTTGCCGCTAGGGTCATCATTATGGTTGTGGACATCATTATGTGTGTGTGTGTGTGGTCGGTAGGACCGTGGATCTGTTCCCAGTGTTGCCCACAGGAGAGGATGTCAATGAAATGAAGTTATTGTCAGGGGGATACATTTGCGCGGGTTGGATCGTGCTGCTGTCTCTGTAAATACCGGCAATAACAGTCAAGGTCCAAAGGACATCTTGCTGCGCCGTTTGTGTGGCTGCTCTCGCTCCTCCCATTGTAAACCTGAAGCAAGAGGGCAGCCCCCAGGAGCTGACTGCTCTCGTCCCGCACCGAGTTTTGGACCAATCCAGCCGCTGACTCCGGCCTTCAAACAAAGCAATAAGTCGGCAACACCGGCTTGTGCGAGTTTGGACTGAACCACCAAACAGGAAACTCTGCAGCATACGGACTCTTTCCCCCCAAAATAACGCAGGAAAAGGTGGATGGACAAGAACGAGAGCAGAGACTGTGTGAGGTACACCTGGTGTGGCGTCTCATCCTCCCAGGGGTTACAGTTTAAAGTCTGGATACCGTGGATTCCGAACTGGGAAACTCTCTGCTGCGCAGGAACTGAGATGCGGTGGGCTTACAATTACGAACTGTTGACCTTCCTCCAATTCCAGGATATCCAGTAAATCCTTACGCACTGTTTGGTTCAAACAAACTCCCTATCTCGTTGCAACTCGTTTGAGGTCCATCTGCATTTTCTTTAAAAAAAGCGAACCAACAGTTTGATTGCTTACTTTTAAAGTTACTTTTGCAGCCACGCTTTCGGTTACTCTGCATGTTTCATGCAGTTATTAGCAACTTCATCCCAAGTGGGTTTGAGGGAGCTCGGTCATAAAGTACATGTGTGCAGGGTTGACAACCCAAGCGGCTAAGCCCCACGCGTTGGCGTAAACGGAACTTGCTGTGTAACGGGATCTACAAAGAGACACTTTGGGGAATTGCCCATCATTGGCGGAATGAAGCGCTGTTAATGGAATACTGCAGCCACAGGGGCTGTGTTGGAATTTGTCCTTGCTGCCTGTCTGGATGTGCCTCCCAGCGCAGTCACTGGGAAGATCTGGGGGAAGCAACAGTCTGAACTATGGGCTGGGAAAGGTCATGCTTTATTTTGATGTGCATAGTTATGTGGGACAGAGCTCAGCGGAGACAGCCACCTGCTCTTCTGGAATTGGGAGAGTTGTGCAAACTATTTTAGGCCGTGACCAATTAAAAACTGGTTTTACGTTTCATTCAGAAGTCCAGTGTGACAGAGTTTATGGGGTATGGGAATATCTTTGGTCAAAAACATAACTAAGAACTATCCTGAGCCTGTACATTTAAAGGAAAGTTTGCAAAACCCACACTGGAGAAGAGTCACAAAGGTTTAACCTGACTTTAACTTTGGAAAATCTAATTAATTGATTTGGATGTTTTTTTTAATTGCACACAACAGTTAATTTCTCACCAACCAAAAGGTTACCAAAACAAGAGACTATCAGTTACTGGGTTAAATAGCAGTAAGTTTTGGCTGGAGGAAATTCCAACTCAAAGCTAAATTAGAATTAAATTGCAGCAATACAAAGTGGCAAAGTTGTTCTGCTTTTGTAACAGAGAAAATGAAAATCATCAATTTCTAAACTCTATTTGTACACATCGATGGACGATCAGTCATATATTGGCAACAACTATGGCTGCGTTGAAGACTGGGGCTCAGATATTTGTTGCTTTCAAATAGAGACTGGATGGTTTAAAAACTTATTTGGAATGAAAATCCAACTTAGTTAAAATGAAGATACTGTTGTAATAAGTCAAATGTAAGATTACACAGACAATCTCTTTATAATAAGTAGACTGCTCAAGAACTGGTTATTTGTTCAGCAGAAATGTATTTGTAGAGCTGGATCCAATTAAATTTACTTAGAAGTTGTTTGAATAAAATCACTGAGGCAACTCCATTTGATCAGTAATTTTTATTTACGATTTAGCAATTCTACAATAATAGGCAAATATTGAGTGTCATGTACAAAAATCGGGCTGTTCCCCTGGTGGGAGTGACGCTATCGTGATGCTATTATTATGATCAGTACAATTTCTTGTAATCAGAGAGTGTTTATCTTGAGTTGCAGGCACATGATCAAAACTGATTGGCAGTAGAGCTAAAGGCTTTTATTATTGTCTCCCAATGCATTGATGGTGTAATTGAAATGCTTTGATGGAAGCAATAACGTATTCCATATCAGAGTAATATCACTGGTATTATTGCGCTGAAAGTTTCAATAACTTAATTTTCAGCAAACAATGCAACTCAGAAATATTTACAAATCGAAGTTATGTTCAACAGTGCAGCACTCCTTCCATACTAGACATTTGTGTTCAAGTCACTGGAGTGAAGTATGAACTTAGAGCCTTCTGACTCAGATATGAGGGTGTTACCACATTTGCCATGTCTGAGATCACAATGACTCAACATGGTGTCACAGAAAAGTTGATCAGTCAAATCCATGTGAGGTGACAGTGTTCGTCAGGCTCTGCCTGAATTTTCTTTTCTGTTTGATTTTAAACCACACAATACTGCAATTATAGTTGTGGAAGAAAAATGCAACTCAAATATTTACAAATAAAGTTCTTGAAATGTTCAGTGCGATAATACTAGATGCAACATCATTCCAATATGCAGTGTGCTATGGCTGATGCCAAAGTAATCCAGTTTCACCACCAATGCATTGGAAGCAACAATAGTTCATAGTCATGTTGCTCAAAATGGCACATTGCTATTATATATGCTACAACATGTGGTATTATTAATATAATATATTTGTCACATCACAAGTAAATACAGAGCGACAGATATCCTTTTGTCATCCCTATCAGTGTTGACTACTTGAGACATGTTTTCTATTTAATGAAGACCATTATATAAAACTAATTTCCTTGGCTCGATGTAGCATTTCCATTTATGAAATATGTTCCAGTTCGGGGGGGAGGGGGGTGGGGAAGGATGTTTTGTTAAAAATATATCCGTTTATGTTAAATCATGATTAATCATTTAAGTATGTTCTAGCTGTGCAATGTAAATTCTTATTTTGATGTTATTAATGCTACTGCAGATTTACAAATTCAGGTCAAAGAGTTTTGGCTGTATGTTCAGTGCTGCATTGCTTTAACACTCATTTGAACTACAAAGGTGAGATTGCCTGCCTTTGAACTCTATTAATGAGCATTTGCTTTAGCATTAACCAAGCTGCTGCTGTTTGCAGAAGCAATATTCTGAGTGCCAAAGTGTACATCTGGGTACTATAAATTGGTGAACTATATGCATTCCTCCCACATAACGCAGTTGAAATGCAACTGCCAAGGAGTAGCAATTTAGTCTCCAGTTCAGTTATTTGCTTTTTAGATTTCCACTAGGCAGAGGGCCCTGCACAGGTTAAAATAATGCTTGACTTTCATTGTTTTAAATCCAGTGTTTGCTTTGGAAATCATAACTATTGAATTTTTGTTCTTACCTCCTCCCTTCTCAGCACTTAAACAAAACAAAAATTCAGTTAATCAAATTGAACTTATTCATAATCACTACCTTCTTAAAAATATCTTCAAAGCAGTGAGATTTGTTACGCTACTATGTTAAATAGTCATTCATGAATGTTGAGGGTTTCTTATTTGTATTTATCAAATGAAAACAAATTCTGCATTCTTCTTCAGATAATTTTCTTAAATAATGTCTTCACATGATTGCATTTTCTTTCAGTTATAGTGGCAGACATGACAAAAGAACTGTCTCATCACCAAGATGCTACCTATGATCCTGGTCAGACAGTAGGTGGCAGGTCACATTGCTTGAGTGGATTCAACATGTTGAATCACTACCCTTACATTTTGTATATTTCAGCACATGCATTTTCAATTGAAAGAACATCTAATGCTCTAGTCATTTTAGTTGTGCATTAGTTATGTAATCAGTAGACACTTCCTATGTAATGCCAACAGCACAGCATATGGAATAACTTACTGAATACATTTGAGTTTCATCATTCAGTTTGCTATTGTTCATGTTTCTGAAGTCAGAGAACGTTTTATCTGAAAATTTTCATCACTAAGAAAAGCTCACCTAAGTCTCAGAACTAACAATTTTCATATTTTCCACATGCGAGATGAAAAACAAAATTCAAACATATCCTCCTCTTGTGAATTTAGAAAACACTTGATACTGGAAATGTGAGACACAGTAAGAACAGAGAACACTGGAAATATTCAGCAGTTCAGGCAGCAAACTTGGAGACAGAGTGAACTTTTCAAATCAATCACCTTTCATCAGAATTTCGAAAACTTGGGAAAATCCTGTGGTTTTGAGTAAGTGAAGAGATTGGGTTCATGATTGGAAAAGGAATGTGAAGCATTAACTTGGGGCTGGTGGGTCATGGGTTGTTGGTGGTATTAGTAGTGTAGGATCAGCTTGCAGTTTGGGAAGAAACTTTAACTAGTTTGCACAAACCTTTAAGTAATTGCTATATCACACTATATTAGAGTCCCATTTTTCAGTGCAACTGTGTTGTTGTGTGCATTCACTGTAGTGACACTCCAGTTTATTGAATTACATATCTGTAATACATTAAAGTGGGAAGTCACTGCATCCAAGATGGGATGAACAAAATGAAAAATGTTGTCTTATGATCAGAGCTAGTATATAAAATGTACCTTTAAGTGACATTCTTATGAAATCACTGCTATCCAGAATTTGCAATATTTTGCTTTTGTTCAGAGAATAGGGTGGGTGTTTTTTTCCCTGGAGTATTAGAGGCTGAAGGGTGACCTTAGATAGGTTTATGAAATCATGAGCAGCATGGATAGGGTGAATAGCCAGGAGCTTTTTCCCAGGGTGGGGGTGAGTGGAGTGGTGGTGGGGGGTGGAGGGGTGGGAGCAGGGGCAGTGTCCAAAACTATAAGGCATAGCTTTAAGGTGAGAGGGGAAAGATTTAAAAGGGTCCTGAGGGGTAATGTTTTCACGCAGAGGCTGGTGTGTGTGTGTGTGTAACCAGCTGGGAGAGGAAATGGTGGCGGTAGATACAATTACAGCATTTAAAGGCATATGGATGGGTATTTGAATAGGAAGGTTTTAGAGGAATATTGGCCAAATGCTATAAAATGGGACTAGGTTAGATTGGAAGTCTGGTCAGGGAGGACAAGTTGGATCAAAGGGCCTGTTTCTATGCTGCATGACTCTATGTAACTAGACAGTACAAAGCTCTCAGTCTCCATCTTATTGGAGCCCTTGCAGCATGCCAGACTGAGGGAAGCATGCAACAGATTATAACTGAATTGTTGACTCCTAAGTCTGACAAAGTAGTTCCTGTGATTTATATTATGTGTCGATACCAGGAGTAATAACAAAGTCTGTTGAATATTTTAGTACAATGTTATCTATGTCTAATTCTTATACTGTAGGATCTAACGTAAGTATTATCTCAAATATTATAAATACTCCGCTGAAAAGTGCATCACTGCATTCACAGTAGGTCGTGAAGCCAGATTAGATCAGGAAGTGAGGAATCATGGCAAGGGGAGTTCTCCGCAAGAATTAAAGCATGAAACAAGAAAAGGCTACTTTCCTCTTTCCGTGCCAACTTTGAAACAAATTATTTTTTATTTTTAGTTCCATGGAGCTGACTGATACTTCAAGAAGTAGAATATTTTGATGAAGTTCACTCTGAAACTCTGATCACTCAAATTACAATCTTAAGAGTGTCAGTTGCAACATTATCATTGCACTCGAAATTATGGCCATTTTGTTGATTGTTGAATTGTGGCAAAGTACCCCAATGTAATTAATATAATTTCAAATGTAAAAGAACCTAAGGTTTATGCAAAAGCCAGCAGTGGGTGAAGTGTAATTGGAACAGAACCAGGGAGGCTTCAGGGGTCTGGAGTGAGAGGACTCTACTTCCAACTTTTGTGACCTTGAACTTCCATGATCCATGCTCATCATTCCCTATAACCACTGATGATCGGACAAAGGAATTGAAGTTTTGTAATAGCACAGTTTTATCAAGACTTTCCATTATTGCTGTTGGTCTTTGTGTTTCACGGCTGCTCTGATTTACAGTAAGTGCTATGATGGGCAGGGACAGAGTTTGTGGCTGACTTGAGTAAGTTCAGTTCTTTGCCCATATAATGTTGTCACATTGCTTGTTGCACTGAGTTCATACAAAACTAGTTGACTGGATGCAGAGTTGCTGACCATGATTGTTACAGTTAAGATTGAAATGAAATAGAGTAATGAATTCACTGATACAATGCCCTTGCAATTTCTCCATGATGCCAACATACACATTCTTAAATGTTCATATGTTGGTATTCTGCAGGGTATTTTCAAAATCATTCCGCAAAATTTTTGCTTCTTGCTAAGAGCGATTGAGTGAACATCTGGAGACTCGTGGTTTAATAGTTTACTTAAAGTGCATTTTGAAGTAGTTTTAGCAGCATGAAGATTTGCAGGTGTTACAGATTTGCAGATTGGTCCATGAAGGTCGAAACAGTGAAATGATGCTTTCATAAATTAATTATGTAACCAATAAGCAAAGATCCCTCAATTTAATACTAGGTTATTAAAAACAGTTCAATGTAAGTGGACATGTTTTCAGAGTTCCACTCTTCTATGTGATAACATTCTTATACCCAGACATCAAAGTAACTTTAAAATGTTATTGAGTAGTACATTCTCTGTCTCTCTCCCTCTCCCTCTCTCTCTCTCTCTCTCTCTCCTATTGAAACTAGAATGAGTCTCTAATACTCCTGTGTCAAAGTTGTAAATCAGCAGTGCAGCAAATATATTGACACTTGGCAGCTTGATGCTGAAATTAACAGCTGAAGCTTTGCTGTGTGGTAAGGGCAAAACAAAGCTGAGAGATCAGGAGAAAATCTGCCAATATTTAATAGAATTCCATGTATGAAATACAGCAAACGTTAAAGTGCAAAAAAAGTACTTTGTGTATATAACCCAGTTGAACAATAGTACCTTTCATATAAAACCAAGTAGTCAAGTAGTTAGTTTTAATAGCATGCACCGCGTGGGAGTCATTGTAACATAAACACATTTTAATTGTGTTTCTATGGAAACTCTGTCAATGAGAACTCCTGTTTGGCAATTGTACTTAAAATTCAGAATATGTGTTTTGAATCTTTTTAAAACAGTCTGAACTAGGAAGGCCATCTATGCGAAGATATCAATGATGCAGATAGTGGGAACATCTAATGGTTGCAGTTCTGGTATTTCCCAAGTTACTTCACATGGGAATTCATACAATTTTAATCAAAAGTTTTGTTTTAATTTGACAAAAGTGATGTGAGTAAGAAACATGTTGTTAATTGTTCGACTTTCCATGGCAATACTAAATGACAGTCGAACAACAGCTGGGAAGTGGAGTAATTATGGTAGAGATGCTTCGTGATAAGCTTTCTAGTAAGCATTCTGCATTGGGGTACTTGAATTGGTACTGACTTCCAATTTAATATTGCAGAAGCATTATGTGAACCTCACCAAAATTAAACTAATATGATTGATTTTAAGTTACAACTAAACTATTGCCAGTTGCTTTCCTTTATATGTAGTAATGGAACTGGATTATTATATTTTACATTAGTACTGCAAAGGGTTTGTGAGAATGAAAGGCCTCTTATCTCTGTGTAGGATATTGCTATTGAGTTCACAAATGGCACTGCATTTATACAAGTCCTTAGTGTAGTGCAGTACTTGTGGGTCAACTCTGAGTTAAGTGTCAGGCTGTGCTGCTGGGATTCTGACAGCATTTCTATTAGCAAGAAAAGCAATGACGGACAACTAGACTCCCCAAAGAGACGTGACTCTATCCTTGGGCCAGACCTGTTTGTACATGTCCAGTGATTCAATCAAGATGCAAGAGATGAGGCATGAACTTGAACTTGGAACTTTTTTCCATTCTGACTCCATTGAAGAATATTTATGGGTGATTACAATCTAAATTGATTGCATTGTCCTACCTCCACAAGATCTTTTGTAAAGCATTATTGAACCACGGTAAATCTTTGAGGTGCTGATGGACTCTGTGGCAGGAAAGAGATCAGCTTTTGGTCGCTTGGAATCAGAATTGTTACAGCATAAAAATAAAAGGCTTTTCAATCCATATATATTGGGAGAAGCTGGCACTGTTGCTGAATCCAGAAACCCAGATAATGCTCTGGGGACTCCGGTTTGAATCCTACCACAGCAAACAGTGAAATCTGAATTTAAAAATATGTGTGGAATTAAAAGATGAGGTGTTGTTTTAAAACACTCAGTACTAACATTTGGAGGCGAGTAACAAATTTGAGAGAGCTGACTCTCAGACTTGTTCAGGAACAGCCTAACATACTCACAGAATTATATATTACAGACCATGACTCAGACAGCACCATTATCATTTCTGGATATGTCCTGTCCCCACTCAGCATGTGAATCAGTATTCCTGTGTGTTGAGTGGAAGAAGCACTGAGGGTGGCTAGAATGCAGATTGTACTCTGGCTGAAGGATTTCAATGAGCATCACCAAGAGTGGGACAGAAGATTTACTTGACTAAGCTGGTCAAGTCCGAAAGGACACAACAATGGGCAAGGTCTACGGCAGGTGGTGAAAGAGCCATCAAGAGGGATAAAATGTATTTTACTTTATTCCCACCAGTCTGATATCACAGATGCATCTGCCTCTGACAGTATTGGTAGGAGTGACCAATGTACTGCAAGTCCTTGTAGAAGTGAAATTTCATGTACAAATTAAGTGTACCCCACTCCGCACCCCCCCCCCCACTATGTGGCACTGCCACTGTGTTAAATAAGAGATATTTCAACAGATCGAGCAACTCAAGATTGGATATCCATGAGGCGCTTAGCATCAGCAGCAGTAGAATTGCAACACCCAACGCAATCTGAAAATTCACAGCCTGACATATCTCCCATTCTACCACTATGATCTGGGGTCATCATGTTTCAATGAAGAGTGCAGGAGGGCATGCCAAGAGCAGCACTGGACATGCCTTAAAAGTGAGAAATCAACTTGGTGTAGCTACAAATCAGGACTACTTCCATGCCAAATAGTATAAGCAGTGATTGATAGACAGGGCCATGTAATACCATAACTAACCAAATAGATCTAAACTCCTGTCACAGTGGCTCAGTGGTTAGCACTGCTGCCTCACAGCGCCAGGGTCCTGGGTTTAATTCCTAGCTCGGGCAACTATGTGTGTGGAGTTTGCACATTCTCCCCGTGTCTGCGTGGGTTTCCTCCGGGTGCTCCGGTTTCCTCCCACAGTCCAAAGATGTGCAGGTCAGGTGAACTGGCCATGCTAAATTGCCCATAGTGTTAGGTGCCTTAGTCAGGGCTAAATGTAGGGGAATGGGTCTGGCTGGGTTGCTCTCTGGGGGGGGGGGGGGGGGTCGTGTGGACTTGTTGGGTGGAAGGGCCTGTTTCCACACTGTAGGGCTTCTGATTCTGAATGGTGGGGCATAATTTAAACAACTCACTGAAGGACGAGGCTCTACAAATAGCCACATTTTCCATGATGGAATGGACCAGCACTTCAGTGTGAAAAATAAGGCTGAAACATATGCAACAATCTTCAGCCAGTGCTACTAAGTGGATGATCCACCTCTTCATCCTTTGGAGGTCTCCAGTATTACTACACGTGAGGTGAAGAAATAGTTGAAGGTATTGGATACTGCGAAGGCTGTGTGGGTCTTGATAACATTCCAGCAATAGTTCTGAAAACTCGTGCTCTAGAACTTGCTGCACTGCAGCCCAAAGTTTTTCAATCCAGCTTAAAAACTGGCAACTACCAACAAATTGTCCAACTATGTCCAAAATATAGAAAAAAAAGGATAAGTCCAATCTCACCAGTTACTGCCCCATAAGTGTACACTCAACCATCAGTAAAGTGATGGAAAAGATCATCAACAATGATATCCAATAGCACTTGCTTAGAAATAACCTGTTCACTGACACTTAGTTTGAGTTCCAGCATGACCACTCAGCTCTTGACCTCATCACAGTTTTGGTTCAAACATGTTCAAAAGAGCTGAAAACTTGCCACTGGCTGGAGTCATACCGCGTGCAAACGAAGATGGTTGTGGTTGTTGGAGGTCAGTCATTTCTACTCCAGGACACATTTTCAGGAGTTCTGCAGGGTAGTGTCCGAGGTGCAACCAGCTTCAGCTGCTTCTGCAATGACCACAACTCCACACTCCCCACCCCCCCCCCCCCCCCCCCGCCCCCCCCCACCATTATAAGGCCAGAAGTGGGAATGTTTGTTGTTTAATTGCGAAATATTCAGCACCATTATGGCTCCTCCGATTTGGTAGCTGTCCTTGTCCGAGTTCGCAAAGCCTGAATTATACCTGGCCTGGCTTGAAAACTAGCACATAACATTTGCGCCATGCAACCTAACCATCAGCCATTTCAATGATGATATCATTACTGAATCCCTAATTATTAACATCTTGGGGATTACTGTTGGCAGAAACTGATCTGGATGAGCCATAAGATACCATGTCGACAACAGCATGTCAGAGGCTAGGAATCCTGCAATGACTAACTCCCCTCCTGGTCACACCAAGCTTGTTCACCATTTACAGGAGTGTAATGGGATTTTCCCTAATTGGTTAGATGAGTTCAACTCCAACAACACAAACTTGACCCCATTCAAAAACATACGTAGAATCACAGAATCTCAGAGTATTACAGCATGGAAACAGACTCTGTGCTGACTCTCTGCAAGAGCAGCTCACTAAGTCATATGATTCCATTTTTCACCTCATAACACTGCAAATAATTTCTGGTGTCGCTGTTTGAGGTTTTTAGGTTTGCCTATTACCTGATGTTGGCTGTAAAATGCAGGAAGAAATTAGATATATAGGAGAGCGGAACTTTGGACATGCAGAGACTCTCTAGCTGTTAGGACTTGTCTTCAGGCAGGAGCAGCCTTTATGGTGGGTGAGCTTCATTTCAGTGCATGACTTTACTAGGATTGTAATTAGTACAGTGAGGGGGATTTAAATTACATGGCAGGAGGAAGAAGGAAACTAAGCTCAGAAAATGATAAGGGACAAGGGGATACACGAAGACACAAGAGGAAATTAGAGGCATAGAAATAAATCATCCAAAAGCAACTAAAGAAAAATTACAAAAAAACAGAATGCAAGACTCATTAGAATGTATTTGAATGGACAAAGCACTCAAAACTTTAGAAGTATTAATCACTGCAGAGAAGGCGAATATTCTAGCAGCATCGCCCACACAACATGGGTTTTGACAGGATAGAAATGTGATATTCCCAGTTATAATATTTTCAGAATGAGATGTAATTTAATGCAGAAAAGTGTGAGCTGAACATTTTAACAGCAGAAACAAGAAGTCATGGTATACATTCAATGGAAGGTAATAAAGGTTTTGGATGACAACATAATAGCTGGGAGTAGAACGAGTGATCCAGATCTCAGCATCATTTTCCTTACATTTACATTCCAGTTGATGGTTGTTTGCCAACGTGTCAAAGTTTGGAATTATCCACTTTTGTGAGTGAGCAGCCTATCTGACTGGGTATTGGAGGAGATGATTTCTTAACCAAGCTTGAATTAAATTCTCACCTCCAACCTAACCCAACGTATTTCCTGGAAGACGATTGATAAGACAGCCATGAGAAACACTGGCCTTTCCAAACATGAGAGGTACAGTGGCCTATTATTGCATCTCAAAAATAATGCTGAAAACAGCCAACTCCCGCATTCATGATCCAACAAAGTTGGAAATTCATGGAATCTAAGATTTATTTTTGCCATATTTTTGATTTACCCACTGATCAAGTTTTCATGGGAGCCCATTCAATATTTTGATTTTTAGGACTATTTAGGAGCTACAGACAGAACAACAATAGCTCATATGCTCCTTGCTCATTAAATCTCAGTTCAATTTATTTATATAATTTGTTCAAATAGAAAATCTTATTTTATGCAACTGATAAAACCATTAATTCATTTTCTTAGTCCACTCTAGTTGGAAATTACATTCACCTTTGGAATAGGTAGATATTGACCTCTGTCATGTGAGTTTTAAAGCAGCCAGAGAATCACATTTTTAATAAGGGAGCAGTTTAATTGTCATCTTGTTTTGCCAAAGTGGAATAATGAGTTAAAACTTCAGATTTTGTGGTTCGTGGCAAAATAAATTATCATGTTGGAGAGAAATTGAAACACAGTTTTTAAAAATTACAAGTTAGAAATTAGGTCCATGTTTTTAATCTTATTGGAGAGCTTTGACATTCCATCATCAAGTCTGCATTTCTGGTTCAGTGAGATGAATTTATATTAAAAATCAGTGCATATACAGAAACTTAAATGCTTGATTGTCAACACAAAATCTGCGCCAATGTCTAGCATACAACAGCAGCATGTGCATTAAAATATTGCACTAGAGCCTGGAAAATGATGGGTTCATGCAAAACAGTAGGAACAGAGAGAGACAGAAAATTAAGAAAACAAATTGAGTAATTAGTCAAACAGATGGTTCAGACAGGCCGTAGTTGGAAGAGAAAAGTAAAGTTCACTGAAACAATAAGTATATTAACCAGAATTTAAACAAAAAGCAGGTTTAATGAATGGCAATAAAATACAGAAATGCAGGAAAAAGGCTGCATCCAAAATGGATCTTTTTAATTTAAACTATTTTACTCTTGCACAACACTGAAAGTGCTATATTCACACAAATGTGCCACCAGATGGCAATTAATCAGTTCTGGATTGTGTGAATTGTGGATTAAGACAATAGGATGACTTCCCTGGTATCCTTCATTGTCCAACTACTAGAATATATCACTTTACATTCAACTCTGCAAAATTTAATTTGCCACATGTTTGCCCATTTCACAAGACTGTTTCTTTTTGAAGTCTTATCATGACTCTCATCATTATTCACAATGCTTCCAAATTTAGTCATTGGCAAATGTTGAAAGCATACCCTGATCATCCAAGTCTAGGTGATCAATACAGATCTGAAAAAAACAATGGTTTTAGTATCGACAAATGGGAAAATTACATGATGCAACTTACTCCTGCCTCAGAAACCAATGTCACCACAACTCTTATCCCTCAGTCAAGTGTCTACCACATCACTATTGTTCCCTTTACATTCCTTGGTCTTTATTTTTGCTTCCAAGTCACTTATGCTGAACTTCATCAAACACCTCTTGAGAATCCATATACATGTATCAACTAAGTTATTTAAATGAACTTCTCTGTTACCTCCTCAAAACCTTAATCAGGCTAAATGTGATATGCCTTCAACAAATCCATGCTTACTTTTCCAAATAAGTTCACATTTAGCTCAGAAACTTTGATAATTTTGTTCCAGATTATTATTTCTAAATACTTACCCATTGTCGAGGTTCAGTTTGTTGGCCTGTGATAGATGGGGGTGATCAAATTTTTCTTAAAATAAGGTGCAATATTTGAAATTGTTGATTCCTTTGGCACCCACCCGAGCGTCTAAAGACAATTGGAAGTTTATGCCATGTGCTTCTTATGACAAGTACAATTTTCATCCACATTTCCCTCTCTACTGTTGGATGCATCTCAGCAGTCCTTTTCATTTATAAAATTTAAGTACAAATGAGTAAGGATGGCAGATTTCTTTTCTGAAAGGATATTAGTGAACCAAATGGGTTTTTACAATAATCAACAGTGGACAGTTACATGGTTGCCATTAAACTAGCATTTTTAATTTCGCATTTTTAAACTCAATTCAACTTTCACCATCTGCAAGAAGGAAATTTGAACCCATACACTCAGAACATGCACTAGTTGCTGGTTACAAAGACATTCCCACTGTGCCACCACCTCCTCTTGAAGTCACTCCAGATCCAAAGCAATGTAGTTGACTCTTAACTACCCCAGGAGCAATTAGAAATGGGCAATAAATTCTGGTCTAGCCAGTGATGCTCGCATTCTGTGAATTAATATTTTAAAAATTGGAAAGGCAGAAATGTTTTCCATTTCCATTAATACTAGCGAGAGTTCAGATTGCAAAAATGAGCAAGCGTTTTGAGAATATGCTAGTAATTAAATAGTAAATGAACAAAATGCCTCATTTAAGCTTGCGGATGAATCCTCAACTGAGGTAACTAAGGTGAACAAATGGTAATGTCAGATTCACATGTGATGTTAGGTGCTGAGAAGACACCAGTTCAAGCAGGAAGAATCGTCAATGGCAGTGAAGGTGATCATGCTAAGCAAACCTTGAGCCGTATGACTGAGGAAGCAAGTGCTTTGATTGCACTGAGACTACAATCACCAGGAAAGCATCCGAGGTGAGCAACAAGTTGAAATGAAGAATCAGCAGATTTCACCACAGATTTATTTGCAAGTTGAGAATAAAATACTGCTTGCACAGATTGGAGAAAAGAAGCATGCAACTCCGCGGCAGCCAGCAGTGAGAAAAGTCAATCCGTTATCCAAAGCACAAAGCAACAGTAAAGAAGAAATTGCTGGATTCAGAGATCCAGAATGCAGGATTGCAGAAAAAAGGTATTGTCTGTTTCAACAGGATAGCCTTCCTCTGCATAGAAAATACCTGAGATGAAAGGTCAACCAGACTGTTTGTTTCTGCAGAAAAATTGCCCTAAGTGAAGGAAATCCAAGGATTGAAAAGCCCTCTAATTTAAAGTAACTTCCAGACCACACACATGGCTGGAATCTTTCCAGCTGCTGAATGACATAGGCAATGGCAAGTCAGTTTGGAAAATGTGGCACAATCAGAAAAATAAAATTTCCAACAGCGAGAGAAACAGTATCGAATTCTGCAATAGGTTTTAAATGGCAAGATTGAATGTCACTAATGAGCGATGAGAGGCCTATTTGCATGCATTTGCATGCTATTAGTCCCTAATCTCACCTTTTTGCAAAGCAGTTTCCTGTTCACCCACACACTTGATAGAACCTACATGGTAACAAATAATATATTGTGACCTGGAAAGATTAACACTTAGGTACCAAAGTAGTAATCAGCTTTCAAGGTTTCATTGCCTGCAAAAGGTGCAGGACACAGGTCCATATCATTATTCTAATTAGCGAGTTTTGAGAAGATTTGTAGCTCAGGTTGAGGCTTTGGATATAGGTTTGTTTGCTGAGCTGAGAGGTTCATTTCCAGATGTTTCGTTACCGTACTAGATAACATCTTCAGTGGACCTCATGTGAAGCAATGCTGAAAAGTCCTGCTTTCTATTTGTATGTTTGGGTTTCCTTGGGTTGGTGATGTCATTTCCTGCCATGATGTTATTTCCTGTGGTGAAGTCACCTCCTGTTCCTTTTCTCAGGTGGTGGTAGATGAGGTCTAACTCGATGTGTTTGTTAATAGAGTTCCGGTTAGAATGTCATGTTTCTAGGAATTCTCGTGCATGTCTTTGTTTGGCTTGTCCTAGTTTCCTCACTTAGGGATGAGGAAGGACACCACTTCGACTGGGACGATACATCCATCCTAGGACAAGCCAAACAAAGACATGCACAAGAATTCCTAGAAGCATGGTATTCCACCCAAATTCTATCAACAAACACAGCGAGTTAGACCCCATCTCCCACCCCCTGAGAAAAGGAACAGGAAGTGACTTCACCACAGGAAATGAAATCACCAACTCAAAGAAACCCAAACATATAAATAGAAAGCAGGAATTTTCAGCATTGCTTCACATGAGGTCCACTGAAGATGTTACCTACTAGGGTAATGAAATGGCTGGAAATGAACCTTTCAGCTCAGCGAGCAAACTTACATCCATTATTCTAATTGTAATGCTGTCTTTCTTGGCTATTGTAGTTGTTGGGATGGGGAAGAATCTTGCTATTGCTGGCACAGGTACAATCTACGACTGTAAATGTGCCAAATATTTTGAGCAACAGACACTGAATCAAGGCAATAGTGTACACTCTCTGACTTGGCATCAATGTCAATTTCCTTCCAGAGGCATCTCACTGGCAGCTTAGTCAGGGGCCCGCATGGCCCAATGTTTTGAGAATGCCATTTACTGGTTATTTGTGATTGCTGAAATCCTGCAAATTACTTAGAGGTTGCTTTGTTTCTGGTATTGCCCTCAAGGTAATTGTGCTCATTGGATTCAGGCAGAGAACCTATGGTTATCCCTATGTCCACTATACTAAGACATGAAGGGAAGAGGTACAGGTGTGAAAATGGTAGTCTTTCATCCCCCATGGAATTTCATGCAGTTGAGACAGGGGCAGTGATGCTATACTCTGCCTGGAGGTGGGAGTCAGAATGCTATGTCATGCTGTCCAACATCTCTTAAATGCAACCGATTCTTCTACTGGTCAGTCCGCTCCACATCTGATTTCCAGGCAGATCATGTCTTGGACCTATGTCTAGTCCAGACCAGACGGAGGATGCTGCTTGACTTTCAAATGTTTTGCTCCAAGCAATTGGAGGATGCCCCAAGCTGATGGGATGAGCAATGATGAGATCTGGCACATTGTGCTAAATTAATAACAAGATAACCTTCTAATGAAATAGCACCAACAGCATCAACTATCACAATGAAGGCAGGATTTGTTTATGAGACTTGTTCAATCACACTAAGTTGTGTGAAATCAGCTTTCACCGACTGCAATTTGTGATGCTGCAAAAGCCAGCATCCTCAGAATAATCACAAGCGTTGCTTAACGTTGGATCTTTGTATGCAGTTCACGATATTTAATAAAAGTTAAGGTTTGCAATTGGTTGGAGGCCTTCACAACATCCAATGCTCCCTCATTCAATCCTGACAGAAGGTAGGAGTGTGGGGTTGGAGGGGGTTGTACTGAATACGGTTCCTTCCCCAGCTGGGTTCCTCCTGGCATTGCCATATCTCCTGATGAAGGGACACCTGAATTGAGGTCAAGTTCCCTTGGTCCGCTGTTGTAGACTCTGGGGATGCTGGACCTGGGTGTCCATGTAGTCTATGTCTTCTTTCTCTGAATTGGGAGAAAGGTGTTTTGATGAACTGGTCTTTTCCAGGTGGAGACTTTGCAGATGCCATTGATGCCTGTAGGAGACAAAAGAGAGAAGGAGTTGTGAAAGAGGGCTAGAAGTTTGTGTATGTTAACAGTATATTCACTGTGGCTGTAATGGAGAGCAGCACAAGTAAGGCTTGCTTGGTTGTTGACACTTGGAGGTCTTGACGTCACCACATAAGCAGTCTCTATCTGGAGGCAAGGGGATCAATTAGAGTGCCCATCTCCCGTGTTGTCTCTCTCCCCCTATTGTGGGCTATTCCTCTGGGGATGAGATAAAGGGAGGGATTCATTGAGATGAACAGCTGTTAGTGCAAATGAAGATGAAGGACAGGGGGTGACGGGACACAAATGAGTGAAGAGGCAGCAGCGAGACCACTGGGGCGGATGGAATGCTACAAGCATGGTGCCCGTGAGCCTTGATGGGAGGTAGATGCAGTGGCACTACTGGAGTGAACATGAGGTTGAACAGAGAATATAATGGCACTGACCCTCAAGGAACACAGAATGTTATGAATCTTCTTCCTGTATCACTGCCTGCCATTCTATAAAGACTAAGTATGAAGTGGAATGCTTTAGTATTTAAACATTCTATTTGTTTTCAACACCTAAGAATTTCACACTATAAAGTGAATAGATTGTTTTAAAATGTTCATATTGTAGTTTGCTGTATTTTGAAGCACACTTGTTTATAAATCTGGACTCGTTGCATAATTATGCTACTAGCTTTCACAATTTTCTGAAGGCCTTGTGAAAACTGCAATGGAATATTAAATTTGTTTCTCAAAAGCAATGCAATTGATCACTTCCTGTTCATAGTGTTCCTGTTCTGTATATTTCAGTTTCAGTTAAGTTCTCTCCTATCTCCCTAATCCCAGTGTGTTTTGCATACTTCTGTGAAGAGCATTAATTCGTGGTTGAAGAGAACTGGCAAGTAACATGCTCCCAGGCCATTTCCGACTGTAATTCCATGATGAACTGTTAGTGTGTATGTCAGCCCAATGTGCAATGATGCTTAACATTTGTTGGTGTGTTCTTGCCCTTTGCTTACAGCCTGTCTTAATATAGTCAACTGAGGACTTTCTGAAATTCTTTCTGACCTGTGTTGTATTATTGTTCAAAATTTTACAATTTTACAAACAAAAAGCTAAAATCTGCCTAGAATGATCTGTTATAAATATTGCCATCTGGGACTTGTGTTACTTTTCCTTTGAAGAATGCATAGATAGACACTGAAAATGGAATGCATAATAGTGATGTCCAAGACTATAAATTGCATATGGAAATGTTACATTTCTTTTAATGTGTAACTGACAAATAAGTAAAACACTGATCATCACACTGCTGAACTTTTCCCAGTCAACTGCAAATGTTCTATTTAGCAATGTAGTACAAGAGCTGTGAGAGATTACTTTTACAGTTGCTCAACATGGTTTAAATATTCAATATGTGGAATGTGGAAAGTGATTTATTTTAGGTTGTATAACTGCTGTTTTGACTAAAGACTGAGGCGTAGTTTATCACATCAGGACTTGCTTTGGACCAATAACATTCTATTTGCAAAATGTGATTCGTGTTGGGCAATCAACAGATTGGATGGTACTTGCCCTTGACTGGAGTGACATCATGCAATTAAAACCAAATTCTCATATTGGACTCTGCTATGTTGGTGATGGAATTTCTTCCTTTCCGCCACTCCATGAACTCAGATTTATTTGAATGTGATTATGAGCCTGGTGCCAATTTCACACTGCAGTTCTTTGGCTGTACTACATGTATTCCACCAAAGATGCAATTGTAACAGCTTTTTTTGAAAAGGCTGCTGTTGTTCAAGGTAACCCCAGTGAAGAATGGATTTCCATAATATCCCTCCCACTTCCACTGTTGAAACCTCTGACTTTGAAAAAATGTTGTTCAGGGTTGTTGACACCTTGAAAAATTCTTCTGTCTCAGTATATTTATTTATTTACTCATGAAGGTTGGGCTGCACAATCAAGGAACAGAAGTGTCCTTTGTTTGTTACAGAATCTTTGCAAACCTTTTGACCCAGCAACACTGAAGGAACAGTGACATATTTCCAAGTCAAGTGGCTTGGAGGGGTGCTTGCAGATGTGTATTCCCACAATTCTCCTGCCTTTGTCCTTCTAGGTGGTAGTCATTGATTGTTTGGGAGATACTGCTGAAGGACCCCTGGTGAGCTATAGCAGTGCATCTTGTAAGGGCAGTACCCGCTGTTGCCACTGTACATCAGTGGTGAAGTGAGTGAATGTTGAAGATGGTGGATGATGTGTTAATACAGCAAACTGCTTTTTTCTGGATGGTGTCAAGATTCTTGAGTATTGCTGGAAGTACGTTCATCCAGGTAATGGAGAATATCCTGACACACTCATGACTTGTGGCTTGTAGTTGGGGGACAGGCTTTGAGGAGACATGAGATGAGTTATTCAAAGCAGGATTCCTAGTCTGTGTGTGTAACCATAGTACGTATATGGTTAATCCAGTTTGGTTTCTGGCCAATGTTAACCAATGAGAAACACATCATCTGTGGATCTCTACCTCAAGATTTCCACTAATTTTTATTATTTACACCATTCTGGCAATTCAGACAGCTATTTGTTAGTTGCACAGGAATATTTGCGTCCTGTAAAGTTGCAGACTGAATGCTAGGAAAGGGCTGATTTGTTAGAATTTTTCCGACTGATTTGTTTTGTTATATTGAAGAAACAAAGATACACTTCAAAGAGCCCTGGTAGACCTTTAGACCTTACTAAGGTAAAGATTCTCGGTCAGGAATTATCACTATTGTGAGTGGCCTGGGTAGAGAGCTTGATCCACTTTCCAGCAGAGGTCACGACGCAAGAACACATGAAATAGGAGCCATAATAGGTCATGAGGTCCATCAAGCTGGTTTCAACACTCAGTGAAATCAGGACTCAATTTCAACATGAAATCCAATTTACCAGCCTTTCTTCATCTCCATGAGTGCCCTTAATGCTGAACCATTTATCCATGACTGTATGAATATATTTATTGACTGATCGCCTATAGATATCTGGGTTAGAGATTTAGCAAGATTCAGGTCCACTCAGTCCTAAATGGCAGGATCATTTCCAGTTTTAAGCAGCCAGAGAAAACAGCCACTCAACGCCAACACTGTGAAGCCCTGTAGAATGGTATATATTTCAAGAAGATTACTTTGCATTCTTCTAAACTGCAGAGAGTATCAGCCGCTCTACTCAATCTTTCCTTTTAAAGGACAGCTTGCTCATCTCAGCAATGAATTGAGTGAACTTTTATTGCACCCTGATGGTAAGTATATCTTTCTTTTATGGAAGGAAATTAAATCTGTGCACAGTACTCCAGGTGTGAACTCAACCAAGTTCATATGACTGCAGCAATACTTCCTTGTTAGTTTTTCCTAACCCTGTGCATTAAAGGCTAACACACCAATTGTACTCTTAGCTACTTTCTATATCTACAAGTTAACTTAACTGTGATTTGTGTTCGAGGGCACCCAATCCCTTTGAACACCTAACATTTCACTGTCTCTTAAATTGAAAGCAATCCTTTTCCATTTTTCTACCGTAGCAGATAATTTCACATTCCTGCCCTTGTTGCACCTTTGACCACCTTTTCACTCAATCACTTATTCTTTACCATCCACCTCCGAGGTCCTTTCCACTATAGCTTTCTGTTCTCAGTAAATGACACCACCTCCACCCTCACCCCCCCCCCCCCTCCCTCCCACCCCCACCCCCAGCACCATTCTGCTCTTAATCACTCATACAGATTGTAAATAGTTGAGGCACCACCAATCACTAACTCTTGAGACAGTGCACTGTTTTCTCCTTGCATCCTAAAATTTCATTTGAGTTCTGCCCATTCACCAAGCTTTCAGCCATGCTAAATTAATGTTTCTAATGCCCTGAGCCCTAATCTTTAATGACATCCTAAGCAATAATGTATCATATGTTACCCCAAAATCCAATAGTACTAAATCTACTGATTTGCCCATTATCCTCCCCCCCCCCCCAACTAGTTATGTGCTCAAAGAAGCTCCTAACAAATTTAAATGCTATTTTCCTTCCAAATTATTTTGTTGACTCGATCTATTCCAATTTATTATGTGTCCTTTTACTATGTCCTTGATAATAGATTCAAGCATTTTCTCTGCTGCTGATATTGGCCAACTGGCCTTTAGTTGCTGGTTTTCACTTTTTTTCAGCAGTGGGGTGACCATAGATACCAGCATTATAGGAACAAAGGAATAGGAGTAGGCCATTCAGTCCCTCAAGCATATTCCATCATTTAGTGAGATCATGGCCGATTTGTGGCCTAACTCCATTGAGCTGTGTTTGGCCTGTATCTCTTAATACTTTTGCTCAACAAATACGTTATTTACCTCAGATCCAAATTAACAACTAACAAGTTAAGTAACCTCCAAAAATCCTTCTTAAAAATAGAAATCAGCTTATATGCCAAATTTGAAAGTGAACTGTGGTAAGGATGAGGGTAGTTGCTTTCTTGATCATTCACATTGTAGGGTCTAGTCTGTGTGGGCACGTGTTAAACTCCTACATATCTTCACAGTGACCACCTACTTCATCTCTTCTTTTTTTAAAAAAACCTCATTCTTGGAACATTGGTATCACTAACTCTGGCAGCATTTATTGTTCGATACTAATAGCTGTAGAGATGGTAGCAAAGAGCTGCCTTCCAAACTACTGCCCTCCTTGGGGTGGAGGATCACGCACAGTGCTGTATGGAAGTAAGTTCCAGGATTTTGACCCAGTGACAGTAAAGGAATGGTGATTATATTTCCAAGTCGGATCATGAGTGTCTTTATGGGGAACTTGCAGCTGGTAGTGTTCCCATGCATCTGCTGCCCTTATCCTTCCAGATGCTGGAGATTTGGAAGGTACGGTTGAAGGACATTTGGTGAGTTGCTGCATTTTCTAGATAATCCACACTGTGAGACCGTGTTCAAATAATGACCAAAATCGGTGAGTGGCAAAAATAGTCTCTTTAATTCAGCAAACACAGCACAAGTTCAGGACAGCAATAGAATCCCAAAATGTAGTTCTTATATGAGCCCTGTTGTCCAATATTTTATATTGTCTTTTAATTTTCATCCGAGCAAAACACATCACCACTCACTTGTCTGCATTGTACTTCATCTGCTGTCTTATCTGCCCCATGTCACCAACTCTTCAATGTCCTTTTTTGCATTCCTCACAGTTTACAAACTTTGAAATTACTCCCTGCACAAAAGATCCAGATCATTGCTATTTCTCAGGTAAAGCAAATCCTGTGGAACTTTGCCAGCTGGGTCACTGTTGGAGCTCTTGAGCATTTCCTGATGATGGACTTTGAACTTTGAACTCACTCACTCACCCAGAGTTCATTCTGTTCCCTTGCTACCCCACAGTGCTTCCTCAAGGTGGGGTTCAACATGGAGGAGTGCTGATTCATCAGACAAGTGGTGTGCTGTAGGTAGAAATCAGCAGGTAGTTTCCCTGTTCATGTCTGGGCTGAAACAATGAGATTTCCGGGGTGTACAGTAAATGTCGAGGATTCTCAGGCAATCCATCTTAACTGTATACTATTGTGCCACCATGTCTGATGGACCTGTCCTACCAGTGTGACATAACATGCTCAGGGATAGTGATGGTGGTGTTCGGGGAATTACCTGTAAGATATGATTCCATCAGCAAGACTGTGTCAGCTAGTCGCTTGGCTAAGGGTCACTCGACCTGAAACATTGGCTCTGATTTCTGTCCATAGATGATGCCAGACCTTCTGAGCTTTTCCAGCAATTTCTGTTTTTGTTGCTTGACTAATCTGTGGGACAGCTGCCCCAATTTTTGGGAGTTCCCAGACATTAGTAAAGAGTGCATTTCAGTGTCAGCAGGGCTGTGTTGGTCATTTGCATTTCTGGTACATTAATCAAAACTAGTTTAATTCTTTTCTTTAGATTCTGAAGCAATTTTGATGCAAATGCACGACTTGCTCAGATATTTATCGGGCATGTTCAGAGTCAACCACATTGATCTGGGTCTGGAGTCACATGGAAGCGAAATTGGTAAGAATGGCACATTTTCCTCCCAAAAGACCATTTCAGCACGAGGTGGGTTTTTATGGGAATGCACAATGTGGTTTTCATGGTCAACGTAAGACTCCTGTTTAATTGCAGATTTGTCTGTACTCAAATTTCATCATCCACCACTGTGGGATTCGAATCCCCATTCTCGAAGTTAGGCTTGGGCTCTGGATGGTTAGACCAGAGAAATGATCAATATGCTGCCACCTCCCCTAATATTATAGTCTACTGGCATTAAAGTTCGCATATGTGGGGTTAAAAAAAAGGAGGCTGGTTATTAATGTGAGCAAAGGATACCATGGCAGAAAAGGGGCATTTACTTATCTGTTGGGTACATGCAAAAGCATGATCTTTGGGGCCAAATAAAATGGGGTCACCTTATACATGGAGTCATGTTATGTATTACGACATATGGAGCATGTATTATATACTGATATGTAGGGACCATTTTGCAATTTGTGAAATCTGGAAGATGAAAACTAACAAAAGTGGGAGTGATTGTTGAGGCCATTCACAAAAGATTCTATTGCTGTAATCAACTAATTTTGATCTGATTAGAGATGAAACCTGAAGCCTTCCTTTTCTCTGTACTCAACATTGTTAATGCACATGAAAATATCTGATTTCCTTGAACTTCTAGCTTAGCAAATAAGTAACACATCAATTATTTATATTCTGATTTTCTCTCACTCCATCGAAGTAAATGTTTATAATTATGTGTAGTAAGGCCTGTAGGAGATAATTTCCAAAATAATTATCCAGTTTCACTATTAGGATTTCAGTATGAGATAAGGATGGGCCTGTCTTAGATACAGTTAGTTCTTCTATGGCACAATGGTTGCAATTCTGTGTTATCGAAAAACTGGGCTTTAGAAACAACGCTTAAAATATTGGTGCTGTAATTGTGTTACAGCCAACACACACTTTGAAAGTTTGCATTATGGGAAGTGTCCCAATTCTTCAGTCGCACTACAGCGAATTGGCATTGCCGAAATGTGCATTATAAATAAATGTGCATTTATTTTATTAAATATGATTTAATATTGATTAAAATATGCTCTCTTGCAGCCTATTTAGAGGCCACTAAAGTACAAAATTGCACTGCATTAATACTCTCGTATTTTCTCTTCTAAATTAGAGTAGACTAGTTTCCCTCCAATATGGAAACAGTCCTTTCGGCCCAATAAGTTCACACCAACCCTCTGAACAATAACCCACCCAGATCTGTTCCTCTAATTTGACCAACATTTAGTTACATTAAAGAGTTTGTTTATTAAAATCTGTCAAAGTATTTAAGAAGAGTATTCACCAGGATTATATTAATTCAAGGGAATTTGTTATTCCTTGTGCTTACATGTGCAGTCAATCAGCTTAATGAAAGGTACATTTTGAAGTGCCCCATTCAATGTATGCAGAGGTTACTGGTGATTTGGAAATAACAGCTACAGCATGTACAAATCAAAAGCCCAACCATGAGGCAAAAGGCCTCAGCCAAGGGTGTTTGCTGTTCTTTTGCTGTTGGCACTGAGGATTTTTTTTTGCTCTGCAGTCATGACAATTGTTTTTAAGTTGAATTAAATAAATGTAAGCAATTTTGATTGCCGGTAATGTTTCAATAACAGCAATCAGATTTTAGCTTCTGGCGAAGAGTCTCTTTTCGTTGTCAGCTTTCAACTGTAGATGGTATCTTATTAAATATAATTAAAACCTTAATAAAATGCACATTCAGTACACTTTTCATGCAACCAATATAAATATAGATTTTAATAAACAAAACTAAGATTCCTTTAAACAAATTCATTCCCAGCAAAGATTATTATGAAGATTGACTGTACTTCCATGTGCTACATTAGACCAATTTAAACTCCATGATATGGAGGGGACACCATTTAGAAAGTACATGAAGTTCTGCAGCAATTCAAAAAGTGAAATGACAAAAATAAGACCAAGTTAACTGCTTTCCTGTTATATTGCTCATGCATTTTCTGTTTCATTTTAATAGCTTTCTGTTATACGTGAGGCATTTTCTCTGTATTCAATTTACATCTCGTGAAAAGTTCCTGCACTGTTGTTTGCCCTTGCCCACTTTTGGAATTTATTTTTAGAAAATTGACCCATTTGAGTCAGTCCTAAGGTTCCTTGTTTAACTTTGTGCTGGTGTGAAATACATACTCTCTGCCAGGTCCTTCAACTCTGCAGCAATGCTTTCAACAGCCATCTACAATTTCTATTTTTTTTTCTCCCAAGTGCTTTGAAAGAAAAACCTTTATTAAAGTTGGCAACACTTGCTCCAATAATTTGAAGCATTTTGAAAATCTGGTAATGTTTAATTTTTTGTTGTATGTTGCCGGGGTGAAATGTGTCATCAGGTGTGTGCTTGTGTATTCTGTACATTTCAACTGAATCCCTTGTGGTTGGATTCTTGGAGTAAAAGGATTCTGGCATTAATTTCTGTTAACACACACACATTCTGTCTGGTTGATGTCTACTTGCAATTTCAGTTTTATTCTGAATGGACGACAGTGAGTCCAGAATGTGTTTTGTTCAACTTGACGTGGAGTAATTGAATTTCTGGTGCCATGTCCTAGATTTGCTGAGTTAGTTTTATCCAAAGTCTCTGTCAGAGCTTGTATTAAGTAGCCACACAAATGATCAAGGGAAGAATTTGACACCTTTCAAAGATTCATGCCTTTCAGTTAATCCTTTTTCATAGCAATTGTTATATTACAATTGCTGTGACAATAAATGACAATAAATATATTTCTTGTTCCATATCAAAATGATAAAGAGTCACATGGTTCTCTTCAGATGAGGTATGTTGATTTTTGGCTTTTATTCTTGAGCTACATAAAATGTATTTCCTTTATAGCTTGGGTGATAGGGGCTGGGGTATCAGTACAGGATACCGTACATTTGTACAGAAAATGGAACATTTTCGCATCGTTGACAGGCAGATTCCTGTGTCTTTGGCAGTCACTCTGTTAGGCTTCACTTTTCATCATGAAGATATAGGAATGAGGTGTGTGTCAGGGAAATGCTTTGGCTTCTTTCTTAACATTTGCTCACCCAAATAAATAGGGACATCGTACAACTAACAGGCCAATAATTTCCTTTGAGCTTTCCTTCAAAATTTGAAGAATGAATCGTGTTCACTCAGAGAGTAAGGAAAATGGTTTGCTTTGCGTTTAATCTTTTTGCCATTTCAGCACACTCAAACACAGACCTACCCCCCTGTTCCTTTCTAGGTTCCTCTTCCCCCTTCCCATGCCTCTATCTGACTGAAATGTTATCCAGATCATGCTGGATGCAGGCACAGACTGTCTTCTATCAGAGTTGTGAATGGTAGTGTACATTGTGCAATTATCAACAAACTGTGCCAAACTTCTGACCTTATGTTCGAGGATAGTATTTGGAAAAGTGATTGAAGATGGTTGAGTCTAAGGCATTAAGTCAAACGATTACTGTAAGTCTTTCGGCACCTGCTTAGTGTGTTCCTGATTATTAAAACAAAACCTGTTCTCCAAATGTTGATAACGCACAGTTTATTTCTAGGGTTAATAAAATAAAAACCTTGCTATTATGTAACCCTTTTCACAAGCTCTGGATGCCAAACAAAGTCTTGCAAATAATAAAGTACCTTTGAAGTTTCATGTTGTAATATAAATAATCTCAAAATTTCGGAAGTATTATTGTGCAAAATGAAGCCATACAGCCCACGGTGCCTGTACCAGCTCGTTAACTGAGCAACATTTGTTCTGGGTAATCTCCTGCTTTTTCCCCATATTCTTGCACAGTATTTATAACCAAATAATCATTTAATGCCCACTTGAATGTCTCAATTGAATTTGCCTCCATCACACTTCCAAACAGTGCTTCCCATACCCTAACTCCTCGCTGAGAGAAAACGTTTTTCCTCACTTCATCCTTGCTTGTTTTGTAGGTCTCTTTAAATGATGTACTCCTGGCCTTGTTTCTTTGACAAGTGGGAACAGCTTCTCCCTGCCTCCTCAATGCAGCCTTTGCAGGAAACCTTAATCGAGCGTTTCTTAGACTTCTTCTTTCCAAGGACTATCTCCAATGCACTCACATCTCTCCTATAATGCAGCAACAAACGTTCACAGTGAGCTTACATATGTAGCAATGAGATAAGGGAAAATTATCCATTTGTTTTGGTGATGTTGATTAGATTAGATACAGTGTGGAAACAGGCCCTTCGGCCCAACAAGTCCACACCACCCCGCCGAAGCGCAACCCACCCATACCCCTACATTTACCCCTTACCTAACACTACAGGCAATTTAGCATGGCCAATTCACCTGACCTGCACATCTTTGGACTATGGGAGGAAACCGGAGCACCCGGAGGAAACCCATGCAGACACGGGGAGAACGTGCAAACTCCACACAGTTAGTCGCCTGAGGCGGGAATTGAACCCGGATCTCTGGCGCTGTGAGGCAGCAGTGCTAACCACTGTGCCACCATGCCGCCCATAAAGGGGAAAGATTGAAGGGGAAAGCAAATAACCAGAATACTGGGGATCTTTTCTGTCTAACTGAGAGAGCAGACTGTACCTCGATTTAATACTTCCCCAAAGGACCGTACCCCTGACCAGCCTAGACTTCTGTGCTCAAATACAAAAACAACAAAAAAAGTTACTGGAAAAACTCAGCAGGTCTGGCAGGATCTGTAGAGAGAAATCAGAGTTAATGTTTCGGGTCAGGTGACCCTTCCTCAGAACGCTCCAATTTCTGACCTGAATCCAGACATTCTAACTTAGAAACAAGGCCTCTGGGTTGACACTCGATGGAGTTGAGATAGACGAGGTGGATCTAATTGAATCTTACAGAATAGTGAATGGCCTGGACAGAGTGGATGTTGGGAAGATGTTTCTATTGGTAAGAGAAACTGGGACCCGAGGACACAGCATTAGAGTAAATAGAAGATAGAGTCATAGAGATGTACAGCATGCAAACAGACCCTTTGGTCCAACCTGTCCATGCCGACCAGATATCCCAACCCAATCTATTCCCACCTGCCAGCACCTGGCCCATATCCCTCCTAACCCCTCCTATTCATATACCCATCCAAATGCCTCTTAAATGTTGTAATTGTACCAGCCTCCACCACATCCTCTGGCAGCTCATTCCATACACATACCACCGTCTGTGTGATAAAGTTGCCCCTTAGGTCTCTTTTATATCTTTCCCCTCTCACCCTAAACCTATGCCCTCTAGTTCTGGACTCCCAGACCCCAGGGAAAAGACTTTGACTATTTATCCTATCCATGCCCCTCATAATTTTGTAAATCTCTATAAGGTCACCCCTCAGCCTCTAACGCTCCAGGGAAAACAGCCCCAGCCTGTTCAGCCTCTCCCTGTAGCTCAAATCCTCCAACCCTGGCAACATCCTTGTAAATCTTTTCTGAACCCTTTCAGGTTTCACAACATCTTTCCAATAGGAAGGAGACCAAAATTGCATGCAATATTCCAATAGTGGCCTAACCAATGTCCTGTACAGCTGCAACATGACCTCCCAACTCCTGTACTCAATACTCTGACCAATAAAGGAAAGCATACCAAATGCCTTCTTCACTATCCTATCTACTTGCGACTCCACTTTCAAGGAGCTATGAACCTGCACTCCAAGGTCTCTTTGTGCAGCAATACTCCCTAGGACCTTACCATTAAGTGTATAAGTTCTGCTAAGATTTGCTTTCCCAAAATGCAGCACCTCGCATTTATCTGAATTAAACTCCATCTGGCACTTCTCAGCCCATTGGCCCATCTGGTTCAGATCCTGTTGTAATCTGAGGTAACCCTCTTCGCTGTCCACTACACCTCCAATTTTTGTGTCATCCACAAACTTACTAACAATACCTCTTATGCTCACATCCAAATCATTTATGTAAATGACAAAAAGTAGAGGACCCAGCACCGATCCTTGTGGCACTCCACTGGCCACAGGCCTCCAGTCTGAAAAACAACCCTCCACCACCACTCTCTGTCTTCTACCTTTGAGCCAGTTCTGTATCCAAATGGCTAGTTCTCCCTGTATTCCATGAGATCTAACCTTAGTAATCAGTCTCCCATGGGGAACCTTGTCGAACACCTTACTGAAGTCCATATAGATCACATCTACTGCTCTGCCCTCATCAATCTTCTTTGTTACTTCTTCAAAAAACTAAATCAAGTTTGTGAGACATGATTTCCCATGCACAAAGCCATGTTGACTATCCTTAATCAGTCCTTGCCTTTCCAAATACATGTACACCTTGTCCCTCAGGATTCTCTCCAACAATTTGCCCACCACTGCCTCAGGCGACTGACTGTGTGGAGTTTGCACATTCTCACTGTGTCTGCCTGGGTTTCCTCTGGGTGCTCCGGTTTCCTCCCACAGTCCAAACAATGTGCGGGTTAGGTGAATTGGCCACGCTAAATTGCCCATAGTGTTAGGTGCAGGGGTAAATGTAGGGGAATGGGTCTGGGTAGGTGCGCTTCGGCGGGTCGGTGTGGACTTGTTGGGCTGGAGGGCCTGTTTCCACACTGTAAGTAATCTAATCTAATCACTGAGGTTAGGCTCACCGGTCTATAGTTCCCTGGCTTGTCTTTACCGCCCTTCTTAAACAGAGGCACCACGTTTCTTTTAGAATGGAGATAAGGAAAATCTTCAGCCAGAGAGTGGTGAATCCATGGAATTCATTGCCACAGAGGCTGTGGAGGCCAGGTCATTAAGTTTATTTAAGACTGAGATGGATATGTTCTTGAGTATCAAGGGGATCAAGGGTTATTGGGAGAAAGGGGTTGAGAAACTTATCAGCCATGATTGAATGGCAGAGCAGACTCAAATGGGTTGAATTTCTGCTCGTATGTCTTATGGTCTTATGTAATTGACCAATGGTTGACCTAGGTGTTGCCATCTTGGGGTGCCAACTGTGTTTGTACTCCAGAAAGTTTAATCACATGATATTTTGATCACATGACACTCACCCAGTGTTACCAAGTATAAATGCAGCAAATGTTTAAGTATTACCAAAGGTCTGAATGACCTGACCTAGAGTTATGAAGTTTTGCTTTTCTCCTGGATTTTGCCTTGACCAGGAGATCAAGACTCCATTCTGTGTGACATCTGGACAATCCTGAAGTGATTACAACTTAATTTATTACTCACCCCTTTTGCCTTGAGAAGACTATAATGAACCATCTCCAGGCAGTTTTGTAGAGCAGTGTGACTAGGGCTATATTAAAGGCAATAAAGACTCCACGATATGGTTTGAATTAAAGCCACATGTGTATCAGATAGGGATTGCAGGTTTCCCTCCTTAAAGGATGCTAGTGAACACCCCTCCATTTTTGTTACTGCAGTCTAGCAGATTTCATGGTGACTTGTTTCAGTATTGAATTACATAAAATCAGATTTAGTGAATTCAATTTCCCAATGTATTTGTGGCAGGGTTTGAATACTGTGGGATTTGAGGTTAATATAATGACCACTACACCAGCAAACTCATTTAGCCTTCAGTTTGTTTGTGTGTTTCCAGAAAGCAATGTATATTACAAAATGAATGTTGTTTGTAATGCAAGTAAATTCTATTGCAATAACTAAAAGCACGAAAGAGACAGACTGTTGTACGGTGGTAACTCTGCCAAGTAAGGAAAGAGAGAGCCTGACATTCCTGAAGGTTCCTCCTGGCCTGTTGACCTCTCTCCCATAAACATTGTGTTTTATATTGTGTTATTTTCTCCAAGTTAATGGATGCTATTTTCAAAAAAAAAAGCTTATGTTAATGTTTAATGAGAGTGTTCAATATCGTGTGACTGATATTGATATAAAAAATGCCAGCAGTACTTCTTGATTTCAATTGGTTGATACCAAATCTGAGCAAAGGACCAAGAAATAACGAAGTGCAAATGTTGAAATTCAAGTAACAGTAAAATTAGGTTCTCCCATTCCTAAGACTGCTGAAACGACAAGCTAGGAACTGAAAGGAAGTCTAACTTGGAATGTTCTGTCTTTCGTTTTTTTTCAACAGAAACCTGTATTGCTGCTTAAATTATTTAGATAAAAGTCTTTTTTTTTTTGCACAGTTTATAAGCATGCACCTCTCATTTAAGATAGGAGGAATTCCTTCCTGGAGGTTTGTTAGTTCTCAGAATTCTTTTCCATCGTGAATAGCGGACTATATTCACAGCTGAGTCTGTCACATTTTTAATTGGCAAAGGAATCAAGGGGGATAAGTAGGAAAGTGGAGATAAGGTCACAATCAAGTCAGGAGAAAGTAAGGACTTCAGGTGCTGGAGATCAGAGTCAGAAAGTGTGGTGCTGGAAAAGCACAGTTGGTCAGTCAGTATCCGAGCAGCGTGAGAATTGACATTTCAATCATAAGCTTTTCATCAAGAATGCTCACAATCAAGTCAGCAGCGTTGAATGGTGGAGCAAGCTGGAATGAAAGCACTCAATGATTTCAAAAGCCTCTGAACCTGTTAATTCTCCATCAGTGTGGAGCTTCACTTGGCCCCAGCCCATGCTGACAGAGAAATATCCAGCTGAATGCTTGCTTAAACAGGGAGAAAATCATGCAGTTAATTCAGAATCATTTAGAGCATTTGAAAATAATGTTAGATACCATGGGGGATGTGAGTATCTTCATCAGGTGCATGGAAAGAAGAATTAGAAAAACTATATGGAAGTTTAGATATGGTGAAGATAGAATCTTGCATTAATTTTAACCCATGCCTTTTAGTTTTAACAAATCTAAAGATTTGCGCAGCAAGCTATTTATGGCATAATTTTGAACAATTATCTCAGGTTAAGCCAATACTTACTGGTCAAATCAGGGAAATACTCAGAGTGGCATTCAAACGAGACTGAGAAAAAGGAAAAGAGGTGCGGGTGGGGATGTGGTGGGCATGAATTTCTGTCATATTATTTCTCGTTTAAGTGATGATAGTCCTGAGGTGAAGGAAGAGGATTGGGTGCACCCTGCTAGATGCTTTGCAAAATCATTCCTTACTTACTAATATGAAAGATTTTCTGCTCCTCTAACAAGTAAAGGGAATTATTGAATTGTCTTGATGACTTGTAACAAGTCTAAATAAGCTGGCATTTTGAAGCATTACTTAATATATTTCTATCTCAAGGAGGCAAATTAGAATTTTCTGGGAGAGGAGGGGAACTGTTTGAAGGCCATTTAATTGAGAAATGTGGGTGAGAGCCAAAATCCAAAATACATTACATCATTAAGATTTAAATCAATGAGAGAGATCAAAAAGTAATGGTGAACTTCAGTTGATACACTCATATTAGATATTTGGATGTAGTTTATCAAAGCCCTCCTCACTTCCTGGCTGGAGAGAAGGAGTTCAGTCCATGATTAATTATCTACAGAAATCTCCTGTTTATTATGGTGCAAAGAAATCCTTGAGTGGATAAGAGTGACTGTTGCAGATGCCTGTCATATTTATGTTCAGTATTTGTTCTATAAAGCTTGAGGGAAATATTGACATCTTGGAGGCAATTTCTATTTACTGTCTTAGTTTATGCACTCAAAGCAGCTGGCAGCCAATAAATATTGACATATACTGGCAATATTTAGTCATATTTACTGATATAGCCATCTATATTATTGTCGTCAAAATGTATTTTTTCAGCAACATGCAGCATAAATCGCAGCAATAAATAGAAACAGAAAGTGTTGGAGTTACTCAGCAATTAGGCAGCATCTGTAGAAACAGAAAATGTTGGAATTATTCAGCAGTATCTGCAGAGAGGTTAACAGGAGTGCCATTTCAGCTGTTAGTATTTTAAATGTCGTAAGGTGCAAAAGTGTTAGATTCTCCAGAGGATGAGTCAGCTTTTAATTCTCACTGCACAGTGGGTTAAACAGATTTTTAGTTCTATCAAGTTTCTTTTGGAGGGAGGCTGATGTGAAATGATGTGGCAGGATTTTAAAGGTGATGAATTAATATTAATACTCTGGTTGCTAATATCCCTTTTAATAACTATACCAGCTTTTCTGTGGTTGTGTGCCATTACCTTTATAATAGAAATGTTTGCATTGAAGAATAGAAAGAAGTTCAGAGTATTTTGGGAAACTATCTTTATTATGAATGTAACAAAGTTTACACGTTCAAAGTCCTAATCGCTATTTGAAGCAAAAACAAATAACATAGCATAATTAAACATCTAAATGAAGTAAGTCGGAATAAATTACTGAAGGTGCTGGAATCTGTACTGAAAACAACAAATGCTGGAGATTGCTGTCGCTCAGAGAACATCCATGGACACAGTTAAAAATCACACAATACCAAGTTATAATCCAACAGGTTTATTTAGAAGTACTGGCTTTCAGAGCGCTGCTCGTCCATCAGGCAGCTAGTGGGATAGGATCATAAGACACAGACTTTATAGTAAAAGATCATAGTGTCATGCAATTGATACGATATATTGAATAACCTCAATTGATGTTAAGTCCTTCATCTTTTAGAATGGGTTGCAGGTTTCAATTTATTAATATGTAAACCCCAGAATTTCTTTCAAGTCACATTTCTGAGATAACTTAAGGTTTTATAATAAAAAGGTGACATCTCAGCTCAGACAATGCATTAAAGGTGTGAAGTTAGAGTCTGTCTGTGTTCCAATCTTGAGTCAGACTGGTTCTATTTTCAAAGTAGGAATTGATAAAATGTTACATGGATTGACTGTCTGTATTGACTGCCCACAGATCGTGCTTTTTTGAGCAAATTGTCTGCTAATACAATTCTGCAAATGCAAGTTCACCCCATTGATTTAAATATATGTGCGCGTGCATGTGAGGGGAGAGAGAGAGAGTGTGTGTGTGCGCGTGCTTGGTAGAGTGTGTGTGTGTGTGTGTGAGTGTGACTGAGTATAAGGGTGTGAGAGGGTGTATGCGTGGGTGAGTGTGGGAGGTGTGGATGTCTGTCTGAGAGACCGTATGTATGAGAGAGGTCTGTGTTAGTGTGTAAGGGTGTGTGTGTATATGTGCTTGAGACCCACCCCAGTCCAACCCCAGCACCTCCTCATCAATAACATCAATGGAGAGAGAGCAAGCAAATGTTTCCAGTCTTGATGACTCTTCATCAGACTCTTCGGCAGAGTCCAGAAAGGAGGTTAGGCATCTTTCTCTGTTTGAGAAAGCGAGAGATAAATGGTTTATCCAGTTTATGAATAAAATCACATGTCAATTGAAAGAGCACAAAATTGATAATTGATTAAAGTTCCTAGAAACAGAGGAATGGCATTCAGTCTGCAAGACTGTTCTGCCAGTCAGTTAGAGACTTGCAAATTTGTGTCTTCAATTAGGTATAGTTTTTCTCTTACAAATGCACACTGTAATACACATCACTGCTTTAACTATGTTCATGCTGCCCTTGCAAAGTAAACCCATCTTTAGACAGCTTCTTATACCAATACCCCACTGTCCTCAAGAAGTGTCAGCATAACCTCCGGCATTTCCACATGTGCTAAAGTGATCTCTTTATCACCAGCTACTGGTAATTCAGTATCACCTCCAGCTTTCCAGGCTGTCTTGGTTACAGCATAGTGTGTGACCAGTGAGATAAATGACTGACTTCCTTCTCTAGACCTCTTCAACCAGCACCTGAAGGATCTGAGCAGCAAAGCTTGGGCCAGTTATCTTGATGACCAGCCAAATCAAGACAGTTCATCCAAAAAGACATCAAACACATCAAAAGCTGTTGTCACTGTTGTTTTCAACAATGTTGAGGTTTCAGAATGAGCACACAGATGTCCATTCACCTCAACTTCCTGACACCTCAAGCATCACCTGCTCCACGTCTACAGCTCACAGATTAGACTTTGCCACATCAGACCCAATGGGACCAGAGTGGAAGCAAGTCATCCTGATCCTGAGGGACTGCCTAAGAAGAAGATGGGTTCAGAAATAGATGGTTTTAGTGTTGGCATTGAGGTGTCACTAGAAATTCGCCAAAAGAAACATGACTTTCAAGTTGCAATCAGTCTTGTTTAGCCTCACATAGTTGATTACTTGGATGGGTTTAGGGCAGCAACGAAAAACTGCGCCTTCAGCCTTCCCAACATGTAATCAGTAGAAATGTGTTCTTCTCCAGAGCAATTATGTTAGTTCAGCAGTTAATATTTTGACAGCAATGAACAAGTAGGGCGAAGTGGGATAGAACTGGCTGATGACAATATACAAGTGAAGACTAACACTAAGCGATTGGATGATGATGATGTTGAGGGGCACTATGAAGGTTAAAAAATGGGAAAGGCCAAAGAATAGATCCCATAAGCACACAAAAGATGACAGTACTGGAGTAGGCAGAAAAGCATGTGAGTCTTTCACAATGATTTTACAACTGAGAATGGAGCCAAGTGTGTGTAGTTCTACCCATCTGGACAACAGTGAAGGGGAGTTGGTGCAAAATGTTGTAAACTGCATCAACAGCTATAGCCAGATTGAAAACAATGGCTTGTTACTTCCATCACAAGCACAGAGTCCCAAAAAAATCACTTAGAAATGTAATATACGGGAAAACATGCTGAAATATAGAATAGGTACATATTTTCCAAACTGAATCATTGTTTGGAGGAGGGTAATTCTTCCTCAAGCAAAGAAACAAAAAAAAAACCTCAAGTTTCACATTCAAGAATCTGAACAGTTTTCCTATGTTTCTTAAAGATATTAGGATGTCATCACTCCCAAGTTCTCAAAAGTGAATATGCTACCAATACATCAGCAAAAGCAGGTGTATGTGAAATGGATCCTTCTAGACAGAAAACTCCAAGTTTAGTGAAAAATATGGGTGGAGCCAAAGTGAAAAACAAGCTCTTTCTGATTTCTACCTTGTGAGACCTTATTTCCTGACCCTCTGCTGCTTGTCTCCAGTAAAGTGCTTTTCCAAAACTCGAGACCTACTCACAAGGTGGGATGCTGGGTGAAGCCAAGCGTAGGGGAGCACTAAATCCTTCCTTTTATTATTGCAAGTAGTTTAAAACTTGACTGTTGTGTCTTCTTCTGATCATGGCTCTTCTTCTACTTACTAATGCCTCACTCAGGGAGGGTCCAACAACCTCTGCTGACTGGCCACATGTTAAATTAGCAGACTGATCAAAATTGTAAAGAAAGGCCATGCAAGTATCTTATCACCTACTCAGAAGAGAAGGATGGCAAACAATCACATGATAGAATCTCTACAGAGCAGAAACAGGCACCTCAACCCAACAAGTCCACACTGGCCCTCCAAAGAGTAACCCACCCCCCTAACTTTTGTCCCTCATTCATCCCTGACTAATGCACCTAGCCTTACACATCCCTGAACATGATGGGCAATTTAGCATGGCCAATTCACCTAACATACACACCTTTGGATTGTGGGAGGAAACCTGCACAGGCACAGTGACAGGGAGAATGTACAAGTCACCCAAGGTTAGAATAGAACCCAGGTCCCAGTAGTGCTAACTGCTGAGCCACCATGCCACCCTGTGATAACTGTGAGAGGTTTGGGGTATGTTGTCTGTAGAAGAGAAGAAACGGACCTGAAGTAGCAAGTTTGAAAAACTACAGAAGCTAATAGCTTTTATCTGTTCAAATGAACACTTCATTTCATTCAATAGTCGAAATGTTTCAAACATCAAGCTGAAACTTGAATGCCAAAGCGTTCAAGAGCTAAACGAGCCTTTAATGAAATTGTATGACTTTGATAATTTGGCAGAATTGGAAGCTGTTATGTGTGACAAGTTTCCTAGATTAAAACAATGTTTTTTCGAGTCCTATGCCCTTTTTCTATTAAAAAGGAAATAATAATACAATTATTATTCCAATAGCTTTTAATTCCATTAATGCATTTGATACTTGTGTAAGCCTCACAGCACTTGGATAAATAAAGCAATGAGTTCCCCTGTTGTAAGAATCGAGGATATAATCTGAAGAACTGTGTGGTGTGATTTGTATCCTATAAATGGGCAAACCCAATGATTCATGACGTTCCTTAACCCATTCTATTTTTAATCATGCGTTAAAGATTAATCTGTTTAAAAAAATGGAACTCATGGAGAATGGACACTTTAATGGTCATTGAGAGTTTTCAGCTAGGCTTTGTTACATTCTAAAAACCATCTCTTAAACAGCCTGTTTAGAGAAGTTATTACACATCTCTGGAACAGATGTGACTTCAACCTGGTTCAAGAGCCGGGCTACTAGCACTGCACCACCAAGGCATTTTAAACCAAGCAGATTGTTTCGAATTAGTGAGGGCATTACCCCTGAGAAATGAACCAGCAAATGTCTGTCACCTATATTGTTGAGTTGGAATAGACACAGTCTATGTACACATTCTTTGTGACTGCAAAGAAGCTTGTGTATTAATTAATATATCTTCCAGTACATGGATGTGCGTGACACTGCAAAACTGGATGACAATCCTAGATTGGTTGTCGACATAATTCCTTGCCCACTCGGAATTATCAAGCAAGTGTTGTCCAATTGAAGCATCACTTTTTAATGTGAACTTTGTTACTACAGACTGGTTAGCTATGGTCAGTACGATGTTGCAAGCAGCTGAAGGCACATACTGTTTGATACAATCAACTAGTTTTTAGCTCATATGAGCATCACGCAAGTACATTATTCATTCACAGGATGTGGGTGTCACTGGCTAGTGCCCATCTGCCTAATAACTCAGAAAGTAATAAAGAGTCCACCACATGGCTTGAGTTTGGACTCACATGTAGGCCAGGCCACATAAGGATGGCAGATTTTCTTACCTAAAGTACGTTAGTGAACCAAATGCCTTTTTCTCAACGGTCAACAAAGGTAGACTATTAATTCCAAACTTTTATTGAGTTCAAATTCCGCCATCTGCCGTGGTAGGATTGAAACACAGTTCCCTAAGGCGTTACCTGGGTCACTGAATTAATAAGCCGGCAACAATGCCACTGGGGCAACACCTGCTCATAAACTAAAATTTATAACACGTTACTCATTCGTGTGAGACGATGAAAATCTTTTTGGCTTCACAGCAACATCTTATTAGTACTGAACATTGCTCCTGTTGTCACTCCATCGTCGCAGCACACAACAGCTGGTTTTTACCTGTTGCTCAAACCTTTGAGATACCTTCCTCTTTCCAAGACAATCTGAGATAAATTGGACATTTTTCAGGACCAAGAGTGAGCACCTTAGTGTCGTCCATGTGCTTGCACAACGTACAGTGAGAACGGAGTGGACTGGACAGAGGAGATGGGGAGAAACCATTCCTGCTCGTGAAGGAAAAGAGAATGAAGGAGTGTGGATTTTAAACGGATATGCAAATGAAGCAAGGGTAATGTGAACAAAATCTTCAAGGCACTGCCTAAAGATGTGGTGTAGGCAGGCTCAATTGAGGCATTCAGGAGGGCATTAGATAATTATTTGGATAATGATGGTGTGCGGGGAGTTGGGAAAAGGAAAGATATTTGCACTAGATAATAGAAATAGTATAGGCACAATGGGCCAAATGGTCTCATGCTGTGCTGTGACAGTCCTGTCATCAGATGGGGGTATCCATTACCTCACAGGATCACTCTGCATACTTTCCAGCATCATATCTGCGTAGTGAACAAATGACTCAATCCCTAATGACAAGGTCTCCCTAAGGCCAATCATGTAATGCGTGGAGCTGTGGGAGTCTCTATACCCACATCCAGAAGGTCAGTTTGCAGTTAACAGTGGCAGAGAATGTGTCCTCTGCCCTCCCCATTTCAATTTATTTCTCAACAAGGACATTGAAGAAAGGGAACTCATTTGACTGTCCCATTTCAAATGCAAATTTCAGTGCTACTTTCTACTTTTTAATTTCAAATTTTATGTATTTATTTTAAAATGTTGCATGGTACTACTACTGTGAGGTGATTTGGGACAGTTTGCTAAGTTAATAATAAATACAGATTATAGCTGCATTTCAAAATTAATTAACTGCATGTACTATGGCATGTTTACAAAAAACAAGTTTGTTGTCTCAAACATTCTTTTATTTCTTTGTTCCACCCTTCCTTGCCCTTTACAGGGACGTTTTAGAAACTGATAACTTGTGGACTAAAGGAAATCCCCTCTGAAAATACATTACTGGATTATCACTGCTATAGTGTATCTTCACTGTCTACAGAGCTAGCACCATAGTTAAATCAGTCTGAAAGATCTTTTACTTCTGTGTTGCTTGGTCAGGCGTTCTGCCTCTATTTGTGTCATATGTAGTGTTCCAAAAAAACAACAGAGTAGGAGTTTAGACACTGAGCAGAGACTTCGGCCTAGATTTTCAGTATTACCATCTTCAGTATCTTCAGCATATTCATCCCAACAAAAATGCTGAAAGTTGGACATCCTAACTGTGCATGCATCATTTCAGAGTTTCATGGCAACGGCTCGGTGGCTCCCCTGGGTTCCAAGCATACACTGTTTTCAAAGATTCCTTGCAATTTAAATAACCAGTTGTCTCCAGTTAAATGGGATTTTGTAAGTGCAGTGATTGGAACAAGGTTGGTAAGATGGATCGCCATGTGTATGAGATCCTTGATTGGGGCTGTTAACTTGGGTTAATCAGGGAGCTCTGGCTAACAGATATACACAGGACTATCTCCATGTCGACGATCGCTGAAACTCCAGAAAAACCATCTGAATCAACCCACGTTTTTCACTGCTGGTGATTACTGAAGCAAGTGCCTGCCTTGTTGCTGGCTGAAGCAAACACGCCTCCATTTTGGGGAAGCAATGGTTTAGTGGCATTATTGCTGGGTTGTTAATTAAAAGACCCAGGTAATACTATGGGGACCCGCGTTCAAATCTCACCATGGGCAGGTAGTGGAATTTGATTTTAATAAAGATTTGGGATTAAGAGTCTAATGATAACTATGATTCCACTGTCAGTTGCCAGAAAAACCCAACTGGTTCAGTAATGTGTTTAGGGCCCTCTTGTGGCACTACCCCTGGACTTAGAGACCGAGGTTCAAGTCCCACCTGGTCCAGGGGGTGTAATAACATTTCTGAACAGGTTGATTAGGAAAAATATACAAACAGGAATGTCAGAAAGTTCTCCTCACTCAAAGGACTGCTCTCAACTGGCTGGTCAGAATCCATATAAATAATGGGTGACATGGTGCCAGGATACTGACCTGCACCAGCCAGCTGGAGCCCTGAGTATGCACAGCAGCTTTAGTCAGAGCAGTACAGTTTCTGTGAGTTTAATTTGACTAGCCAGAGTACCCCTTTGAATGGGGGGTATATCGATTTGGTGACCTCTGGGTGGGAGGTCAGCTGCCTTTGGAGGACCTGCTGCTTTTGGAAAGGGGTTCATGTGCCCTTTTGGGGAGGGGTTACCTTTTGGATATTGCGGCATCCTCAGGGTGGGATGGGGCACGTTGATCTCTGTTGCTCTTTCAGATGGTGGGAAGTAACTCGACTTGGTTGAAAAATAGATCCACCAGAACTATCAAGTCGTTAGAGAACTGCGAAAGCTATCAAAACTGTCAAATAACTTAGAATACAAAGGTCTTCATTGCCATGAGAGATTAAGTGAAGGGGTTTCTGTGCACTGAATTTTTTTTTCATGTTGATGAGATTTATAAAGAATACTTATCATCAGTAGACAGAAATTTATTTTAGGTTAGTAAGTATCCTGAAGTTTGTCCTTGGCAGGAACTAAGTGATATGGCATGGAGGGAGGAGGCAGAGTGTAGGTGGCATGGATTGGAATGAGTTGGCACTAAGTTGGCGTCAGATCAGAATCTCCACCTTCATGGCAGGGCTGCCAAGACCACCACCCAAAGTACCCTGCATATAAACATTTCTCCAGGCCTCACCACTCACACTGTCTCACTCCTCCTCACCCCCTCACACTCTTCATACCACCTAAACACAGTTAAAAATCACCCAACACCAGGTTATAGTCCAACAGGTTTAATTGGAAGCACAGTAGCTTTCGGCGCGCTGCTCCTTCATCAGGTGGTTGTGGAATACACAATTGTAAAACATAGAATTAAAACACACTAGTTATCTGCCATTGCCTCTCAATCCCCAGTGCCAAATTAGCACTTACATCAACTCACCACCCTTCACCCCTTCACCTACTATGCCAATTTATCGAATATTTACAAGTACCTATGCATTAAGCAGAACAAATGTAGTTCTGTTAACTAATGATTGATATTGCAGATTACACTCTCTTTCATAAAAAAACATATTTTGGTGCTTGACATTCTTGACAAGTTGCACTAGTTGACCTTTCTTGAGATTCTTGACAGGTTGTCATGTGCTGTGACCTGTTGACAAGTTAACACTTGTTAACACTTCGAACAGATCAACCACCATTGACAGGTCTTGGCAAGTCAGACAGGTCCAAAGTGTTTACGCACCTGTTTTGCACAATCTTCTCCCCACTTAACACTCCCAAAGGACACCTGATATTTCCCCCAAGGTGTTCTAGGACCACATCCACGGGAGTACCTGAGCTCTCTACAGCAATGTTATTACTACTCAATAGAAACGAACTGAGAATAGACCTGTCCTAACCTCCACATTCCATGTTCTTGACACCAGGTAATCCAAAGTCTGACTTTTCAGCTGAGCCAGTTGGTCATTTAAATAACCAGATGAAACCATGTATTGGTAGTTCTGCCATTGTGCACATTTTGTTAACACAAATTTGCTATAACACAATTAATGAATTGGGGACAGTGTTCCTAATGCGTAAAGTTTTAAAGTGTGTATTGGTTATAATATGATTCTGGCCCCATTAGTTTACATAATTTTCTTATAATGAGAATGGAACTATCGCGTTAAAGTGGAACAAACTGTATTTTTGAATGCTAGACCATTCCCCAGTCAAAACCCCTCTCCTCCCCCCATGAAAATGAAAAATACTGGCTGAGGCATGGGGCCTGGCATTCCTGTCCAGCATTTCAGGCCTGCATGGAGACATTTTCTACCCTGGCAAAATTCAGGTTGTAGCATGTGCTGTAATATCAAATTATGTAAAGTTTAATCTTGAAAACAATAGAGTTTTATTTCCCTCAGCCACTCAGTATTGTTTTATATTCTCTCCACTTAATCTGAAGCAACACTTTGTCATCTTGGAAGGCATTTTCACAACCTAAGTTTTAAAATTAGCTTCGGGTCCAGCAGTTTCTCTCGCCCTGAAATTCTCCATCATCTCTGCTGCTCCTGTGGTGTTACTCATTTATTATTCCAATTTGTACTGTAGCATTGCAGCACATTACGCAGCCACTGTGTATCTATTGCTTTTTAATTTAGACCTTTTGATAATGATTTGTATTCATTATCATAAAGGTTGTCCATGCTGGGAAATTGATCATTTTCTGCTGTTACAGTATTGGCATAGAAGTCAAACGTAATATGGCCTCAGGCTAAATAGGTTTCCCTCTACTCTGCTGCAATGATGCATTGTAACTCTGAATTCACAAGACCAATAGACATTGCATCAGTGTGAATTTCTATTAACCAATTAATGTGTCATATAGGCTAGGAAGTGGGATCTGGGAGCACTGGAAGCATGGCGCAGGGAAAGGGGGGATTTGTTGTATAGAAGGTGGTACTTTTCCTTTCCTGTTAAATCAGCTAAAGTGTTTGTGATCACCATGGTGCCATGCCATCCTTTTCCAAATTTCCCCTCACATCTTCTCCAGCTTTCCCTCAAATCTTAGCTTTGGTCAGTATTCTCATTGCCTGAATCATAGTCCTCCCCTCCCCTTACTACAACTGCTCCATAAGGTATAGCAGCCCATTTGATGGGGCTAGGTCTGTATATTGAAGTCATGTGTGCTTCAACAAAAGAGGACTTGTCTCAAACTCAGTCCAAGATAACAGGTCTTAACGGTTATAGTCCAACAGGTTTATTTGGAAGCACTATCTTTTGGAGCGTTGCTCCTTCATCAGGTGGTTGTCAACAATAAGGTGATATGACACAGAATTGATAGCAAAATATTACAGTTTGATGCCACTGGATTGTTTGTTAAGTCTTTTAGAATGACCATGTTATGTGTATGTGTGTGAGTGTAATGGGGTATAAGTGTGTGTGTGAGAATGAGTGAGTGTTGGGTGTTTATTTGTGAGTGTATGAGAAAGAGCTTGTGTATGAGAGAGAATCTGTGTGAATGTATGGGTCAGTAGGAGTGTGTGTGAGTGTGTGTGTGTGAGTGTGTGAGTGAGAGAGAGAATGTATAGTACAGTGTGACATGATCCCAAGGTCCCGGTTGAGGCCATTCCTGTGGGCACTGAGCTTGGCTATCAGCCTCTGCTCGGCCACTCTGGGTTGTTGCTTGTCCCGAAGTCTGCCTTAGAGGATGGTCACCAAAGGCTGGAGGCCGAAAGTCCCAGACCACTGAAGTGTTCCCCGATTGGCAGGGAACACCCCTGCCTGGTGATTGTTGTGCGGTGTCCATTCATCTGTTGCCATAGCTTCTGCTTGGTCTCACCAATGTACCATACCTCAGGGAATCCTTGCTTGCAGTGTATGAGACAGACGGTTTTGGCCAAGTCACGTGAATATGTGCCGTGGAAATGATGGGTTTTTTCCCCACATGTAACGGTTGTCTCTGTGTCAACACTCTGACATGGCTTGTAGGGTTTGCCATGACAGGGTTGTATGGTGATGTTCTGAAAGCCAATTTGCTGTGAAAATGATCTGTTTGAGGTTTGGTGCTTGTTCAAAGGCGTGAAGTGGAGGTGTGGGGCCCTCAGTCCAACACCTGCACCTCCAAATACTGCTACCCGATAATGAGACTTTAACAGGAATTGTGGGAATGTTTAATAGGATTTTCCGAAGCACTTCCTTGCCCCTTTGGAACATATTTGTTTTAATCTGGAGGTGTAATGATCTTAATGGTGTCTATGCTGAACAGCCGGTGTTGAAATGTATAAAATGAACAATATCTCATTGCATTTCCATGCTGTGACCACTTGGTGGCTGCACATGAACTTTGATTTCAAAACTCTTGCCTTATGTATGTATCTTAGCAATTTGAACACACCAACAGTTCAGAAATTCTACACACTCATCAGTGTTGCTTGATTTGCCCCTAATATTTATCCACTGATCAGAAACTGACCACCACCCAGTTCCTGTCACTCAACCCCTGCCCAATTTTCACAAATACACAACTGAACCCTCTTTTCTTTATATGCCTTCTAATGTAATCTTACATTCTTTCTAATATCTAGTTTTGATTACATTCTATTCCGTAAGAGTGGACTTGCAGTGCTTTTACTATCACTCCCACAAAGAATGTGGTGTTGAATTGTCAGTACAGAATATACTCACATGTTCCTCCAGCCACTTTGGACTGCTAGTTTCACATTTCTGTAGGGATATTGAAGAGAATTCTAATCTTGACTAAGTGATGGGTAGATCAAGGATAGTTGTGAAATGAAGTCACTGGTCTCAGTTTCAGATCCAGAGTATTTTAATTCCCAGGCATCAGTTCACTGCTGTCAGTTTTCTGATAGATGAGAAGAAGGAATTGAGCAGCTGGCAACAGACAGAGACCAAGTGTCTGCTATTGTCCAGGCATGTGGCAGAGAGGGACTTTGGAAGGGTCTGAAGAGAGACAGAGATAGGCCAGGATTAGAATGTCTCGAGCTGGGAAAGCCACAGCTCCTCTTGTCCAAGGAAGACATTTTTTACTAAATTGACTTGAACAATTTTCTTGCCTGCTGCAGACTTGTATCAATCTGTTCGGAAATCAACCATGATAACTCTAACAAATATTGCAGAGGGTCTTTTGATGTGCAAGGACTTTCCTTTGACTTTTCATCCACTACCTCAGTTAGCACTGTTATAGTTGGAAATGAGTGGGAACTGAATTGCCCCATTTTAATAGCTTATCAAGTACATTCCTGTTCTGTGGGGAGAGCTAACATTTCCCTCTCCCATGTTTTTGGACTGGCAATGTTCCCCCTCACCTGCAGAGATGCAGTTCGAGTCTTCAATCCTTCTTATTTCCCTATACTATTTTGGTGGTCCATTTCTGGGTTAGAGGGACTGTCTTATGCAAAGAGGTAGAGTAGGCTGGGGGATCAGTCATTGGAATAAAAGGTGACATTATTAAAACATACAGGGTAGCGGCAGAGATGCTGTTCCTCTTGTGAGACAATCTAGGACTCGAGGGCATAATCTTAGAGTAAAGGGTCACCTACTTCAGAGAGAGATGAGGAGGAATTTCTCCTGAGGGCAGCAAATCTGTGGAAATTTTTTTATCGCAGTGGATTGCTAAGTCATTATGTATATTCAAGGCTGAGATACGCAGATTTTTATTCAGTATCAGAATCCAACATTCTATGGAAAAGGCAGGAAAGCAAAGTTGTGGGTTATCAAAACTCATTGAATGGCAAAGCAGACTTGATGGGCTATATGGTCTACTTCTGCACCAATGTCTAATGTTCATGTGTGTTTGCAATCCATCCCACTGCATTGAGATACTGTTGCAATCTTTGCCAATCCTACAGAATATGAGGCAACAATAAAACAGCAGGTCTCTGGTTGAAGAGCAAACATGTTCAGGACTTTAAAAAGTTTAAACTCCAATTGCCTTTACTTTGCCTCCTCCCCTTAAAGTTATTACCCATGTTTGTGTGTATTTTTGAAGTCTATTTTCTTCTGTTATAATAAGTAATAAAATTGTTCTATCTTTCATTCCAGGAAATCTTATCATTTGACTCCTTCATTTTGATCTAATTGTCTTTTCATTGAAGTGTGCATAGCTGCATATTAAAAAAAATGTAAAAAGGATTGTTGAAATTGCCTATGTCGGTTTAATAAGTTCACACCCGCCCCCTCCCCCCACCTGGTTGGAACAGACATTCCTTCTCTTCTTACCTGCTCAGCCTTTTGATCACCTTTTCATTCTTCGTTTTCCACATCCTACCCTGCTCCATCAACCCTCCCCTTCCCACTCCAGTTTTTCCCCACCTGCTTAACCTTCAGACATTGTTGGCTTTCAGCTCACGTGCAGTGCTACAGGAGGTCAATTCAGATGTACGTAAAAGTTGCAAGTCTGTCACACCAAAGTATCAAAAGAATGGTCATTATTTTGTGCACATTTTCTTTTGGCTAATACTGAGAATTTGAGGCACTTTCAACCCATAATTGTTCCTCACCAAAAGTACTGACCACTCACTACAGGGTCTTGTTACTTCCCTTATCCAACTGGGATAGAACTGCTCGATCACAGCAGTATAACATAAGATGTACTGTGTGGAAAAGAAAGAGATTGTGTGTGATATTAACTGCTCGTATATGGGATCCAGGGGAAATGCTGTGCACCATCTGCCTATATATTCTTATATATATCAAGACTGTACTATTCCCTGACGATCAGTTTGATACATTGCAGTGGTTATATGGGGAGAAAATAGGATCTGCTTACTATCACACAATATTCCTGACATTAACTCCTTCAGGTCAAAGAGTGTGGTGCTGGGAAAGCACAGCCGGTCAGGTGGCATCCGAGGAGCAGGCGAGTCGATGCTTCGAGCATAAGCCCCTCATCAGGAATGTGGGGGGAGTGCCCAAGGAGGCTAAGAGATAAGGGGGGGGGGCGGGGAATGGGTTGGGAGGAAGGAATGCAATAGGCAGTTGAAGGTGGGGGGTAATGGTGATAAGTTGGAGAGGAGGGTGTGAAGGAAGATGGACAGGTAGGACAGGTCATGAGGGTGGTGCTGAGTTGGAGGGTTGTATCTGGGATAAGGTGAGGGGAGGGGGGAATGAGGAAACTGGTAAAATCCACATTGATCCTTTTGTGGTTGGAGCCCTTTGGCTGAACACTTCGACTCCCCCTCCCACTCCGCCAAGGATGTGCAAATCCTGAGCCTCCTCCACCACCAAATCCTAGCCACCCGATGCCTGGAGGAAGAACATCTCATCTTCCACCTTGAGACTCTCCAACCACATGGGTTCAATGTGGATTTCACCAGTTTCCTCATCTCTTCTGCACCCCCCTTATCCCAGATCCAACCCTCCAACTCAGGACCACCCTCTTGAACTGTCCTACCTGTCCATCTTCCTTTCCACCGATTCGCTCCACCCTCCTCTCTGACCTTTCACCATCACCTCCCCATCTTCATCGACCTATCACATTCCCAGCTGCCTTCCCTCGCCCCACCCCCTCCCATTTATCTCTCAGCCCTCTTGGGCCCCCATGTTCCTGATGAAGCACTTATACTCGAAACATCAACTCTCCTACTCCTCCGAGGCTGCCTGACTGCTGTGCTTTTCCAGCACCGACTTTTGGTCTCTGATCCCCAGCATCTGCAGTCCTCACTTTCTCCAAGTTGATAAACTCCTTCAGGGCTGTGCAAATTACCACTATAATGGAAACATTAGAATAATCACCTACAATGGCTTTGATTTATAATCTCAGTGTGATTTAAATGACCACATAGACAATTTACAATGGTTAGAAAAAAAAACTTTAAAACATTTACTGTGTTGTCTTTGCATTAATTCGCCATTAATAAATGGCTTTACAAATAGTTCTCCATCAATCACAATGTGAGTCTTGCATCTGGGATAGAGCTCGAGTTGGGAAACTCGAGTTCCCAACTCAACAAACTGGCCTCGGTTAGTAAAAGTGCCCTGACATTTGCCATGTTGAGATGTGTGCAGGATGCAGTCAAGTCCACCTCCTGCAATAACTTGGCGTTTCAAGATAGCTTATCCACACCTCGAGTATTTACATCTCCAGTGTAGAATGATGGAACATGTTTTGCAGTTTGGGACCATTTCACAAGTGAGAATTGGATCGGTTTGACTTGTGCATTGTGGTTAAATGACCCAGCAAATCTTAATTCATGCCTGTGTGTTTCATGCTCTGCCTCTTTTGCATTTGGATGTGAATTGTGGGGTTTATACATTTTAATATGACTTATTGTAAGTTTCTGGTTTATGGTCTCTGGTTTTGGAGATGGTAGTTGGCATGTCTGAAAATAATAATGAAATATTTCTGTAGGCATAGTGACTTCTTTTGAAACCGTACTTTTAGGGATGGCTTTATGGGTTTTGTGGCCAACTAATGGATGTTTGTTGATTTTTAGATTTACTTTGCTGGATGGCAAAACAGTAGTGAGTCCCCAATGTTTGTTGGAACATTTTGCACTTGTTTTTCCTTAAATTTAAGGGAAACACCTATCACTAACAAGGCAAAACGTTTTGGTTTCAGTTTTTCACTTTGAGTGGGGCTGTCCTGTGAAGTCCTTGGAATAGGATATATGTGCTCCTGAGAAGGAAAGGATAGATAGTGAACTAGGTCAATGTTCATGCCAGACCAGAAGTGTTGGGATAAAATACTCAAGGCATTATTTAAATCTGAGCATGTTTAAGCATGTATGTGATGGGTGCAGGAAGAGCCCATCTGCAGTTCCAGTCTAAAGGCTGAAGTCACAAGTGACTTCAATCTCTTGAGGTACTTGATGCATAGACTCTGCTATAAATATTGTACTAGTTGTGTTTTAGACACTGTATCACAGGCTTGTTTTGGATATTGTACAAAAGCTGTTTTTGTTCTTTTCACTTTATGAAGGTGCATTTAGGATTGATGAGATTCTGCTTTTAACATATCTTTACTAAAAATATTTGAATTTGTATTTATCAATAGATGATCTGATTTATTCTGGAAACAAAGGAGGAGGAGAAGCCCATAGAGCTGCCTACCATTCAATACCATCATGGCTGATTGAACACATCAGTGCCTTTACATGCCCTGTCCCATAGCCCTATATGCCTCTAATAATCATAAATCAATCACTCCCTACCTGAACCATACTCAGAGCCTGGACTTCCACAGTGCTCTAGGGTAGAGAACTCCAAATGTTCACAACCCTTGGAATAAAATAATTCTTCTCTTCTTGAACCTAAATGGCATCCCCCACATTTTTAGTGGTTCCTGGTGCCCTGGTTCTACACTCCCAGTCAGGAGAAACATCTTAGTTACTAAGTATTTTGTAAGTTTCAAAGAGATCACCTTCTTTGAAACTCCACTGCAAGCCCAATTTACCAACTTCTCTGCCTAGGACAGTCTTGCCATCCCAGGAACAAATCTGTTCTTGACACTCCTTTAATGCCATAACATTTCTCCTAAGATAAGGAGACCAAAACTGCACAATTACATCAAGTGTGGCCTATCTAAGTTCCCATACACTTGAAGCTGGACTTCACTTTTCCTATACTCAAATCCTCTGGCAATGAAGGATGTGAGAAACGAAGCTCACTGTTCACTAATTTCAGACTGAGTCAAATTCTGAAGCAGTCTTTATTCATATGTTCTTGCAAGCCTGGGTGACCACAAAGTAGACACACTTCTGAATAATGTTATTGCACATTCATATAGTTTTCTATGAGCCTCCCTTTACCTCCCCTTTTACCTCATATGTGACAGTTTATTGCTAATCTAATCAGCTTACCACATCTGACTCTGGCCTGTTGTTAGCGTGCAGCCCCTCTTCCTCCCCTCCCCTTGATAGCTGGGTCTTATTACTTTTGCTGACACAACACTGGGTGTTATTTGGTTATCTTGTTCATACTAACTCCCTATGTGCATTACAATTGCAACTGTCATGTCAATATATCTGTTTCTACCAGTCGACCACCTCCCATTTTGGTTAGTTATTTCTTGATATACGCCCTCATGATTCCTCCTTGCAAATTTTGCAGAAGCAAGATGCAGCTACTTGTAGCTGTTTGTGCAAGCATATCTAGCTTAACATACACCCTCCCCCCCCATGATTCAGCCTTGTGACTTTTGCAGAAACAGCATTTGCAAGCGCCTCTCACAAAAAATAACATTCTATTCATTGTCCTAATAGCTTGCCATGCCTGCATATTAACCTCCATTGATTTATCAACAAGGACACTAAATTCCCACTGTACATTCTACACTTTCCAACCTCTTACCATTTAAGAAATACTCTATATATTTGCTTCCTTGACCAAAGTGGAAAAGCTAACCTTTTTCCGCGTTATGTCCAAGATACAATGTTCTTGCCCATTCAGTAAGTCTGTCCAAATCCTCCTAAAGCCACTTTACATCTATACATTTTATTTTACCTTTATCTCTTTTGTTATTAAACTTTTGTTTTATTGTCAAAAGTAAACTCTGCAAGATTCTATATTTATGTTTCAGCAAGAGACCACTTTGTTTAAGCTAAAACAAATCAAATGTGATTTGTCAATCCAGGTTTCTGTCTGGGATCTGGTTTGTGAGGTAATAAGATCAGCTGGGATTCAAACACTATTCCAGTGAAAATGGGATTCTATGGGAGTGTGATCAGGACTTCCAGATCTGCCACTTTTAACAGTCTCTCAAGACACTGCAAAAATCTGCCTTAAATCCCTGAGTTAATTTATATTTGAGGATATGATTTCTGTAACCTCTGCAGGACTATATTTAATTCATGGACAGTGCACTTAAAGCCTGTTTCATTGCTGTTGTACTGACAGGCTGAAATTTTATTAGTTTTGACACACCAGCAAAATTTAGGCTGTATATGCCATCTTTTGGGCATTAGGTGTGCTGCTTTTGCTCCAAATTGGCTTGCACAGGGAATAGTTGTTGGAAGTAGGCAGAGACTAAGCAGATAATGATATCAATCAATGTGCAGGACTATTTTCTGGTTCAAATTTCCAGATAATGGTACAGCTACAAGCAAAAATCTCAACCACAGGAAGGGCCCTGTCCCCACCAACCGTATTTAAAGGGATCAGCAATTACTTTCAGATGAATTACTAATTTCTCCTGGCTCCTTTGTGGAAATTAGTGGAAGTAGTATGGAATTATGGAAGCATTAAATATTTCGAGCAAAAATATTTATTCCATAAATTTTAAAGCTGTTGAAGTCTATAAGAAAGGTTATGGCACGTGCTGAAGGATGTTTCCCTGGCCAACAATTGTGCGCAAACTGCATGTCCCTAAGCATGAATGTAGGAGTGTTTTTTGTTGCACATTTTCCTTATATACAGTGTGGCAGGGTGTAAGAGCAGAGGTGACACAGAGCAGCACCATGACTGGAAGAGGGAGGGAGGGACGGAAGGTGACAGGAGCAGGGATTTCAGCATTGTTCAATCAACAACCTTCATCTCAGCAAGCAACGTTGTACATGACACCTCTGTTTCACCAAGGAGGTCCTCATTGGGATCAGACACCTGCTTGCGAAGGGGCAGGCACTGATCTTTGTTTAGGTGGTGGAGGCCCCGAACCTGCATGTCCTTGACAGAGTGGGAGGGGGAGTTGAAGTGTTCAGCCACAGGGTGGTGGGATTGATGGGTGTGGGTGTCCCAGAGATATTCTCTGAAACCATCCTCAAGAAGATATCTGTCTCCCTTCTCCCTCACCTTCATCTACCTATTGCCTTCCCAGCTACCTTCCCCCCCCAACCCCACTCCCCTCCCATTTATCTTTTAGCTCCCCCCAGCCCACAAGCCTCATTCCTGATGAAGGGCTTATCCCCTAAACGTCGACTTTCCTGCTCCTCGGATGCTGCCTGACCTGCGGTGCTTTCCCAGCACCACACTCTCAACCTGCTTGGAAATGCAACCTGACAGTAGTGGCAGGATGGCATTGTCAGTGTCTGTGAATGAACTATCGGATAAACATTTATACATCAATCTCCGCCCAGGTGAATGAAGCAGGCAACCTTTACAATATCACCCAGATTCCAACTATACCTGCATTGGAGAGGTCATTGAGATAAGGTATCCTCAGAGAACTGAAACATTTCAACCTCTTTCAACAGAAAATTAAAAGCAAATGGAGTGAACATGAAGCCTTAAAAGGATTGCAGGCCTGAGGGTATCACTAGCTGCACACGCATCACCTTCTGATCAGCCATTGTTCTCTGAGACGTATCACACTCAAAGGGATTGCATTCCCTCACCAACCAGCTGGTGTGTAATCACACTTCGAGAATCACGTGGATCAATGCCCAATGTCCAAGCAACAGCAATGCTGGCTTCATTCTTTACAAATCCATTATGCCATCAACGGCTCAGATACTAAGGAAATTAAGAAGGTGGTTACTGGGTGATTATGACTTTGCTTTGAAAATGTGCTTTATTATACCTATGCATAACCTGTGTATATGTGGACAGTATGGATATAACAATAGCTATGTTGCCAATATTATGGTTGAGAAGACCATTGCTATGCTAAAGCAGGACATCCATTGCATGAACTCCTCTGGAAGCACCATACAGTCCTTGACAGAGTGTTTCACGTTTCATGGTGGACACTGCATACTTCACAACCTCACTATCGTGATAGAACTACCCTTCTCACCACTTATATTAGTGACCAGCTGAGGAGTACTTATAGCTTTGTTTAAACTATGATATTGAGGTACATCTTTGAATTATACAGCACAGAAGAGACCATTTGGCCCAGGGTACCTGTGCCACTTCTTTCAAAGAGCTAGCTAATTATTCCTACTCCCTGGTCTTTCATTATGTCTCTGTGAGTCCTTCCTTTGCAAGTACATATCCAAATCCCTTTTGAAAGGGAATATTGAGTCTGTTTCCAATATCTTTGACAAATTTTTAAAACATTATTTTAGTTTAGGTACAAAGGTGCATCTAGCAGCAAGGCAATGGGGGAATATAGGCAGTGGTTCATAAAGCAAAAGAACAATTGTTTATTTTTGTTACTCAGATAGCTGTACTCTGCCTAACATTCTGCAGTGAAATCTTATTTAATCAACTGCTTTATATGAAGTGAAAAAGGCAGTCTGTGAACAGACATTCATCTCTGTGATTACCTGCATAGGTTTTAATGCCTAAGTGCAAATATAGATGCCAAGTCACAGCTGCAAAGAGCATTAACTGAAGATATGATTACCATCCAGATTTTTAATCTTCTTTCTATTATTTTTCCTTTCTTTTCAATTCCACTCTAATTATTTTTGTTATTGCATTGGAAATTCCAGTTAAGAGAGCATTGCAGAAATGTTCACACCTCTGAAATAATTGCCATTCTTCCTGGAGGAAGACCTTTGTACAAATTGAATAACATTGAGCCCACTCCTCCAACTCCGAAGTGTGCATGAGTTTGTTAAACAACTCTTGATATTTAGCCACTGGGACTTTAATTTGGTTCTGTTCCTCCTGACTTCACAATGAGCTGAAATATAAAGGTTGAAATTGACCTGGTCTTTAGTGATACCCATAAGGACGACTTGTTAGGCCACTGTCAAATTGGATCATGCACTTTGTGAACCATACCTAGTTGTTGATCAGTTTAGCAAAGCAACCTGAAACACATATTGGACTCTTTCTTTGTTGTCTAAAATAATGCCTGTCTAATGTGGTTGAAAATCACTCTGACTTCTCAGAGAGCTGCTGGTGCAAATGAACAGAAAGGTGACTATGCGGTGCAAGTCAATGCTGCACTTTCTGCTCTAATTTCTGTGCTGCAAAGTCCAGATCTTTGTACCTTGTTGCAACTATTGAGTTGCTTTAATTTTTACTGATAAATTTGCTTACAGATTTTGAGTGATTTTCTTACAGAGCTGAAAGTTACATGAAACAATATTCCTGAGCATGTTGTTGAAGATGCTGAACAGTCACCCTGGAGTCTGGAAAGGCCTGCAGTTATCCGACAGTATCGGACACCCGCTTGGCTGGAAGTTGGTTAGCAAATATCAGAAGGAGATAAATATTTTGAAAATACCACCGAGGCTTACTGAGTATACCAATTTATGATTCAGTAAGTAAAGCATTAAACCCTGGAGCTGGATTTTCCTCTATGCATCCGCTGGAAAAAGGATCAGGCGTAAACATTTCCCAACCTCTACTTTAATTTCCACTCCTGGCTCCCAGCATGCTAAATGCTACTGGTTCCCCTGACTGTTGATGGGAGTTGGGGTCCAGATTCCCAGCCCACTCCCCTTGCACCACCTATCTTCCCATTGCTCCCTCAGCAAAAGTTGGAATGGCAGAAATGATAGGAGGTCTTCTGCCTGTTTAAGTGGCCTGAAGATTGTTCTGGTGGTGCTGTCACAGTCTGTCTGCAGACACCCTTTCTTGGTTGGATTGGTGTGCTTCTTGGGGACAAGTGTTCACACCAAGAGCCTGCCTTGAATGCAAAACCACTTCACTCACTTCTGGAATCCCACCACACAAATCCAACACTACAGGGACCAAATTCCAACCATTTTGGTAAAGGCCTTTCACAATATTTATAGGGATTAAAGTGCACATGTCTAGAACAGATTAGAACATGGAACTTGTTTCTTATGAATACTTGAGGTGAATTTTATTGTTGCATTTAACAGGGGTCCAGATTCTTGAGTGGAAAATGCAACAGAAGGACATGCTGAATAGGTTAGAAAAAATAAGGTTGGAAGAGGCTAGTGTGGCATAAATTTGTCTTAGGTCTTCTCTGTTGTAAGTCTATGCATGCGCTTTGTTTTAAATTCAAGAAAGTCAACAAATGGATTTGGCAGGAAAAGAGTTGGGCAAGAGCAAATTGATCACCAAGCAACTGTTAAAGTGTCTTCACTGCTTAAGTGGCTTTTATAGTTGAGTTCCCATAAAACATAAAACCAGTCTTCCTGCAGTCTTTGAGCTCTGTTTCACCTTCTTCAGAGGCCCCGAGAGCATCATATATAAAGAATGAAAAATATTTTCAAAAACTAGTAAACACATACTACATTCACATTGATTTCTTCATGTAACTCCAGAGGATTGCATGTATTAACTCTACAGGCTCTCCATTTTTAAAAAATCCTCATTTGTTATAGGTACACCCATACAAGCACATGTATTTTCTGGTTTACAACTTCACAGATAAAAAGCAAGATTCAAGGACGAGTTTGGTCCCAATTTATTATTCAAATCTCAAAGTGTTTCTACAATGCAAATTCCCAATGACTTTGAATTTGGTTTAAGGCACGTTACTTTATTAGTTAATGAGGTTTCTTTCCCCCCCAAAAGACAACTTATTACATTTCCCTCTTGTTGCACTACTCTGATATTAAGCTACATAGTTCAGGAAGGTGAAAGGTTCCATCAATAGAATTATAGAAGAAAACAATTAAAAAGAGTAATGGAATATTGACCTTTATCACAAGGTTGAAAATGTGTTGCTGGAAAAGCGCAGCAGGTCAGGCAGCATCCAAGGAACAGGAGAATCGACGTTTCGGGCATAAGCCCTTCTTCAGGAATGAGGAAAGTGTGTCCAGCAGGCTAAGGTAAAAGGTAGGGAGGAGGGACTTGGGGGAGGGGCGTTGGGAATGCGATAGCTGGAAGGAGGTCAAGGTGAGGGTGATAGGCCAGAGTGGGGGTGGGGGCGGAGAGGTCAGGAAGATTGCAGGTTAGGAAGGTGGTGCTGAATTTTCCTTCCACGTATCGCATTTCCAACGTCCCTCCCCCAAGTCCCTCCTCCCTACCTTTTATCTTAGCCTGCTGGACACACTTTCCTCATTCCTGAAGAAGGGCTCATGCCCGAAACGTCGATTCTCCTGCTCCTTGGATGCTGCCTGAGCTGCTGCACTTTTCCAGCAACACATTTTCAGCTCTGATCTCCAGCATCTGCAGTCCTCGCTTTCTCCTCGAAGACTTTATCACAAGGTAACCAGAACACAACGAAACAGGAGTTATATCAGAGCTATACAGTGCCATTGTTCTTCACTGCAGTTCAGGCGGGCTATATTGGTTTTGGAGAGGATACAGAAACACCCAGAATAATATCAGTGCTAGGGTGCTTAAATTAGGTCAGCTTATCTAGCCTAAGGTCAAATTGTCTTGAGAATAGATGATGAAGGGGTGAACTAAATTACTAACAGATTTGGTGGGATAATGAAGAGAAACAAATTCCTCTGATGGGGAATCCAGAATAACTGAACATTAATTTTAAAATTGTAGCGAGGCTTTAGCGTGGTCATTTCAGAAGGAATGTCTTAATGCAAGGTACAGTTGAAATCTCGATCATTGTTGCTTCGTAGTGCTGCTAAGGTTAGGGTCATTGAAAACTTTAAAATTGAGATGGATTTTTGTTAGGCAAGAGTGTTAAAGGTGACACTGAGGTGGGTAGATGAAGTTACCTTATAGATAAGTCATGATCTAACTGAATAGCAGAAGAGACTTGATCAGCTGAATGATCTAATGAACTGTCTTAATTCTGAGTTCATGTAAGTTATTAAAAAAAAGTGCTGTAGAAGCTCAACAGGTTCGCAGCATCTGTGGAGTGAGCAAGTTTCCAGACCAAAGACTTTTTTTCTTTGGAAATTAATTTTATTTGTGATTTCTAGTATCTGCAGCATTTTGCTTTTGTTTGCATGAGCTGAATTATTGTTCGCTTGAGATAAAAGGGAATCAACAGTCTTTTAAAGGTGTGGAACAAATAAAGGGCAATTTCACATTGTCCTTCAGTGCTGCTGGATCAAAATCCTGGAAATGTCTCTTGTTGTGGATGTCCCAACAGCACATGGAGTGCAGCGATTCAACAAGGTGGCACATCATTACCTTCTCAAGGGAAGTTAAGGATGGGCAATAAATGCTGGCCTAACCAATGGTGCCCACAAGTTGTGAATGAATACGTTTTTAAAAATCTCCTTGTGCTCCTACTAATTAAGAGGTTTACCTCTAAACTTGTTTATTTCTAGTACTTGCAGCTGGAGCACTTTGTAGAACATTTCAGAACTGATCGTGGGCCGAAGTAAGAGCTTGTTGAGGATAATAGAGATGTCTGTGATTAATCTGAATTGGATCAACCACACTAAGACAGATAAGATAGAGAGAGGGTCTGTGGTTATCTGTTCGGATATTGTCACTGGAGAACCACTTGCCCTTTTCATTCTCCAGTGCATTATTGACAATACTTCAAGGAAGAGCCCATTAACACACCACAGTATGAAAAGCCAGCCCACGTTTATTTGTTTAAATGTTTATATGGATGCAGAAAAAATAATTTGGCTGTTTAGCCAGTTGAAGTAAAATCAATAGCTCAGTGAAATGACCCCACAAATGAACTGCATATTAAACATTTCTTCTTGTTCCTATTTATAATTAATGGTTTGCATTCAGTGACCTTGGCAGTTTGGAACTATAACAATATTTATTCAGTATTAATGTCAGTAAATAAGTTTTAGGTCTGTGTAGCTTTGTAAATGGTGTGAATATAACCTCACACCTCTGTATTAATTTATAGTCTGTGGCAGTGCTAGGGACTTGAATGGAACAAGACCTCCAGCTTCACTCTTCCCATTTCTGAAGCACTATCTCTAGTGATTGCTCCCAGATTCATCTCTGGACCCCTCTTATTTCTCATTTATAGTCTGTCTCTTGGTGATGCCAACTGAAACCACTGTAATATTTTTCAAATGTATGCTGATTATTATCTGTTCTACCTCACACACACCACGGTAGACTCCTTCACTACTCTAATTATCACACCACTTAGGTGATATCCAACAATAAATGAGCAGTAATTGCTTTCAATAATTAAGGTTAAAAAAAAAGACTGAAACCATTGTCTGTGGTTGTCACTGTGAAGCCCATTCTGTAGGTAACAACTCTATCCCTTTCCTGGTGATTATTGTAGATTAAATTAGACTGGTCACAACTTTGAGGAAGTGAGGACAGCAGATGCTGGAGATTAGAGTCGAGAGTGTGATGCTGGAAAAGCACAGCAGGTCAGGCAGCTTCTGAAGAGCAGGAGAATTGATGTTTCGCTCTTGATGAAGGGCATATGCCCGAAACGTCGATTACCCTGCTCTCAGATGCTGCCTAAACTGCTGTTTACAACTTTGGTCAAGTTAAAAATCACACACACTGGGTTATAGTCCAACAGGTTTATTTGGAAGCACTAGCTTTCAAAGTGCTGCTCCTCCATCAAGTGGTTGTGGAGAATAGGATCATAAAACACAGAATTTATAGAAAAGGGTTACAGTGTCATGGAGCTGTAATGATATATTAAACAAATGTAGATTAAGTCTTTCATCTTTTAGAATGGGATATGTTAGCTTCAGTTCTTTAATATGTAAATCCTAGAACTCCTTTTAAGTTGCATTCTCAATATAGCTTAGCTTTTCCAACAACAGGTGCCACCTCAGACAATGTGTCCTAGTGTTGAGTCAGACTGGTTCTATTTCTAAAGTGGGATTTACAAGCTGTGACCCTTGTTCTTGCCTGCACTGCTTTTAGACTTAAATATTACAGCACACTCCTGGCTGGTCTTCATATGTCAACTATGTTGCCTATGTCTGTTCACAAATCATACCTTGTTCTGAATTACCCTGTGCTCAGTGATTTACATTGGCTCCCCATCAAGCAAGAACTCAGTTTTGAAATTCTCATCCTCGTTTCAAATTTTGCCATGCCCTCTGCCCTTCCGATCTCTGCAATCTGCTCCAGCACTACGATCATCTGATATCTCTGTTCATCGTATTCTTACCTCTTGAGGATCCTCTGTTGTAGTGGTCCCACCTTTAGGGTGGTCATACCTAGGTCTCAAGGTCTGGAATTAGCTTCCTAAAAATCTCTGGCTTTATTCCTCTCGTATACCATTCTTTGACTAGGCTTCTTTCTTTGACTAGGCTTTGAGCCACCTTCCACCCCACCAATCTCCAGATGCATCATATTATCTTCTGCCATTTCCACCACCTACCCACCACCACAGATATATTTCCCTCCCATTCCTGTCTGTATTCTGTAAAGAACATTTCCTCCACAACTCTCTTGTCAGGTCCATGCCCCTCACCAACCCACCTTCCCCTCCCAGCACCTTCTCCTGCCACCACAAGAATTATAAAACCTGTGCGCACACCTCCCCCCTCACCTCTGTCTAAGGCCCCAAAGGAGCCTTCCACATCAATCACAGATTTACCTGCACTTCTACACATGTCATTTACTCCACCCAGTGTTCCGGATGTGGTCACCTCTACACTGGGGAGAAAGAACACCTACTTGCAGAATGTTTCAGAGAACATCTCCAGGACACATGCAAGTAGCAATCCCACTGCCCCATGGCTGAGCACTTTAACTCCCCCTCCCACTCTGCCAAGGACATGCAGGTCCTGGGCCTCTTCCATCGCCAAACCCTAACCACTCAATGCCTAGAAGAAGAACACCTCACCTTCCGCTTTGGGACTCTCCAACCACATGGGATTAATGTGCATTTCACCAGTTTCCTCATTTCCCTTCCCCAACCTTATCCCAGATCCAACCTTCTAACTCGGCACCACCCTCATGACCTGTCCCACCTGTCTATCTTCCTTCCCATCTATCCGCTCCGCCATCCTCTCCAGCCCATCACCTTTACCCTCACCTTCATCTACCTATTGCACTCTCAACTTCCTTACCCCCCCCCCCCCCCCCCACCCCCATCCTCTCCCTTTTATCTCTGTACCCCCTTGGCTCACGAGCCTCATTCCTGATGAAGGGCTAATGCCCGAAACGTCAACACTCCTGCTCCTTGATGCTGCTTGACCTGCTGTGCTTTTCCAGAACCATTGAACTTAATCTCTCAATTTCTGGCTCAGTTTCAAAATATTTTGAATAGTATTCTGAGAAGCACCCCAGGATGCTTTATTACATTGAAGGATTTACATAAAGATAGTTTGATGTTGAATAGATAACTTTTTACACTCCAATCTATGCAGTACCAGACCACTTCTAATTACACGCTGATTAGACCTCATGCATGGTTAATTGCAAAATATAAATAATTTAATCTGTCAGTCTCTTGCTTTGCATTTGTTGTATCTTTTAATGTATTTTAATTTAATTTCCTCTTCTTCCCGTTTTTTGTTTCTTCTCCCTACAATCTCATAGCCATGTCCACCTCGTGTAAATATGTAATATAAACATCAAATGCTTGACATACTCAGCGAGGCATCTGTGGGTAGAGAAGCAGAGTTGACATTTCAGGTTAATGACCTTTTGTTGGAACTCAGAACTTTGAGCCCGTAACATGTTTTGAACATGAACGGAGAGAGGAAAAGCTGAAGACAATTGAAGAACAAAAGAAAAGTTCTGTAACAAGGTCAAAGGAAAATGATATTAACTAATCGGCCATCAGGATTCCTGGTTGAAGGCAAAAGGAGATGGTAATGCAACAACTTAAGGAACAGAAGATAGGTCCATTGGATTCAAAAACTGCAAATGCAGGAGCATTGCCAACAGCTGCTATCAGAGAAAATGCTAACAATGGTTGTAATCTGAAGTATAGAAGACCAGTTTTAAGTTGGCAAGGATGTAACTTGCTTTGTTAAAAAGGTCCGTGCTTTCCTTTAGCTTTGGTCAAACTTCTTTGGAATATTATAGAACAATCAAAATAGAAACCCAGGTGATTATCCCTTTCAGTGAAGTCATTAACCATGCAGTCTAGCCAAATTATTCCAGAACCACAGTAATATTGCCTGTTCTACCTGATGAAAAGTCTTTACAAGCAACTCAAGCAGTTTGCGACCACATTCCAAAGGTCCACTAGAGATGATCAGTAATGTTGATCTTCTCAACAATGGCTGAATGAATAAATCAAAGCAGCTTGGAGGTGAACAAATCTGTTACAGCATCAACAAAACATTAATTTGATGGATTTTTAAAATAGATGCTGAAGGTTTTCCACCATCAATACTGCAAAGTTATTACAGCAATCCTATATACTGCAGCTCCTCTATGGGGTTGGGGGTAAATTGTGTTTCCCTTTTTGTTCCAGCATAGGCATTTCTCTGCACTCATGGCACATTGGGAAGCAAGCAATCCTGGCCTATTGTATTTCCCAAGATGAGAATCAGTCTGTCTAACTGATAAATATAGTCATAACATGGAAAATGAGGCCTTCTAGACAATTCAAAAACAGACTTAATTCCAGGAGGGAGTAAGTAGACATTTCTGAATATATAATTCTTGAATTATATTGCCCACCATATCACTGACCATTACAGAGCTTGTAAGACACCTCAGACCAACAGTTCTGGGTTTGCCGTTGTTGAAAGTGTGCTGGTCTCTAGTTTGTTGCTCACAGCATCCGTTCCAGACTCTCTTCTTGCTCCACACTCTTGAAATATTGCCGAATGTGAATGGATTCATTCCAGGTTACCACAAGAAATGGTTGTGAATTTACACTGCGGCTTCCAGAAGCCTTAATTTGTAATCACTTAACTGTTGGAATAAGCACCAAATTTAGCCCCAGCTGTTCCGAAATAGCCTGTTACATCATTTTTTTCTCAAGCTGCAAGAGATTGATGTAAGTGACTGATTTCCCCCTGTAGCCTGCTGTGTTCCAACTGTCCTCATTTGGTCCTCTCTGAAAGAACATTTACTGACCCAAGAGTAAATAATGTCTTCACCTCTGCACTGTCATAGTCCATATTGTTGGCCTGTGGCTGACCCAGCATCCTCCAATTAAATCTGCAGCATTTGGCTTAAACTACTCCCTATTTATACATGGGGACGTTGAACATTATGCCTGAGGGCTTCCCAATCCATTTGAGTGGGATGGATGGAAACAGTGGCCAAGCCCCAAACCAGTAAATGATGTGGCTAGCAATGCAGGAAAAATAAGCATTAGGGGAGAGAGCGAGAGAGAGAGAGAGAGAGAGACAGAGAGAGACTTAGGCAAATGCGACAGTCTTTCACAAGATTTTATAAACCTTAAACTGTTGAATTTGATTAAGATCTGCTGTTTATATCTTGGGGGGTGGGCAGGCAAGGTTTAACCCCTTACAGATGGACTCAAACCTACCTCCAGGCGCATTCTCCACCCCGCCCCGGTCTGGATGGAAGTCATAGTAAATGACGTATCAACTAGCAGAAGGTGAGTTGGTCAGTAAAATACTTCGAAGAGGTAGTACACCATCATAACAGGTCTTTTATTTTCAGCCTTTGAAGACATTTTTTCAAGCGGCTTGGTAATCTTGGCAGGTGAAAGAAAACTAGAAGAGACAAATTAATGAAGTAAATGCATCTGCAGCACTGTTTGTGGGTCAGGAAGAGCAAGAGCAATCCAAAGATTGTGCGGATTAGATGGATTGGCCACGCTAAATTGTCCCGTAATGTCCAGGGATGTGCAGGTTAGGTGGATTAGCCATGGAAAATGCAGGGTTATGGGGATTGGGTGTAGGGGCTAGGACAGGGTGGGATGCTGTTTGGAAGGTCAGTGCAGACTGGATGAGGTGAATGACCATTTATCACACTGCAGGGATTGTATGATTCCATTCTCTGATTCTAAGAGTGTTTCTTCTAAGCACAACAAGCTTATACAGTCCTTGACCTCTATCTCCCCAGCTTCCTGGTGTCTGACTCATCGTGTTTGCTGGAGAAAGTGAGGACTGCAGATGCTGCAGATCAGAGCTGAAAATGTGTTGCTGGAAAAGCGCAGCAGGTCAGGCAGCATCCAAGGAACAGGAGAATCGACGTTTCGGGCATAAGCCCTTCTTCAGGAAGGGCTTATGCCCGAAACGTCGATTCTCTTGTTCCTTGGATGCTGCCTGACCTGCTGCGCTTTTCCAGCAACACATTTTCAGCTCATCTTGTTTGCTCCCTGCTTCCCACAATCTCCTTCTTCCTTGACATCTGCTTCTCACTGGTTTTCATGCCCAAGAAATTAGCATCCCTGTCAGCCTGGCTGTTAGGTGTGAAAGCTGCTGGGATTGTTCGAACAGCATCTTACAAGTCAAGCATGCAGTGTTTCTAAGACTCCCACTTAAAAAAAAACCTACTGTACTCCAACACAAACACCCAAATAATTGGCTCCAAATAAGTGTCAAGGCCTGTGGTTCAGACTTGTACAACTGGAATTAGGATTACTGTCGCAAGCGATCAAAACAAGTTTGAGATTTTGTTCAGAGGTAATCTTGCTTCTCCCTATCACTGGGATCTCCTTCAGTCTGGCATCTTTTGGAGGTGACTATACCCCTCCAATTCTGACCTCGTGACCTCCCCTGGTTTTAATTCCTTCATCAACTGCTGTAATGGTGGCATAATGATTCAGTGGTTAGCCCCTGCCGCCTCACAGAACCAGGCACTCAGATTCAATTCCACCCTCGGATGACTGTCTGTATGGAGTTTGTACGCTCTTCCGTGTCTGCGTGGGTTTCCTCGGGTGATCCAGTTTCTTCCCACAGTCCAAAGATGTGAAGGCCAGATGAATTGGCCATTATAGATGTGGGCTCCCAGGTATAAAGTAGGGCTCTGGGTGGGGATGCTATTAGGAGGGTCAGTGAGAACTCGATGGGCCGAATGGCCCCTTTTCGCATTCGAGCGATTCTATGATACCAGCCACAATCTTAGCTGCAAACACCCTAACCTCTGCAATTGCCTCGACCTCCCAACCCTTTAAGGTGTCCAAGCTTCCAATCATCTGAAGTAATGTCTTTCCAAGTGGCTTAATGTTTCATTTTGTTTGAAAATACTCCTGGGAATTGCCTTGGGGTGTTTCTTAATTTAAAAGCAAGCTACCCACACTGAAACAAAACTTGGATGTGTCAGTTTTACACATCTAAGTTGATCGGGATTGTTTAAATAACAGGAGTCTCAGATTTCAAAGTACAGTTGTTGAGGCATTCAGCAACAATTTGCTGCCCCTCTCTGCCATCCTTATTCAGAAAACCTGTCTCATTGTGCTCTGAGAGCAAGAAAACCCAAGGAGGGAAAGGCCTATTTCACCCATCAGAGCTGACAGCTTTAGCACTGTAATGCTCATGCTTCAAGGTCTTTTTGCTCTTTGAATAGCTATACTGGTGTTACCTCATCTGGCAAGTTTTCCAAATGTTCATAACTTTGAGCTTCTTCTCAATTGTGTGTGAAATTGACTTTTCATGATTTTAAATCTACGACCTCTGGTTGAGATTTGATAGCTAAGTTTAATGCCTAGTTTTAGTTAGCTGCAGCTTGTGATATTTCACATTTTAACTGTTTTCTTTCTTGGGGTTTGAGCTTCTACAGTATTTCTTCCTAGTTTATCCTATTTACACTTGGGATTAGGCCTGCAAATCTTCACTTTATCTTTCCCAAAGCCTGTATGGCATGTTTAGTTTGTGGCTAGAATTAAACACACACTCCAGACCATATTCTGACCTGTACATTGTGAAATTACAGTTTGCAATCTCAAGAGACTTGTATTCTCCTGTTGCATCCATATATCTAGGATTCTGTTAGCTTTTAAAAATTGTTTCACTACATTATCTAAAGGCTACATGTGATGAGCCTTCTACTGGACACAGATTGTTTATAAGTCTTCATGCTCTCATGGCATTTTTAAATGAATGCATATTTGTTTACATAACTGGCCATATGTACCTTGCAGGTAATGACGCCTGGTTTAATGTGAAGCTGTGGGAATTTAGATTTAATTATGGTTTCAATATTAAAGACTTGGCTGATTTTTTTTTCAGAAATGTGAAGATAACAAATCCTTGCTAGGGGTGGCATGGGAGTTAGGGAATGCTGGATTAGTGGTTAAACTAAGTTTTGTTTCCAGTTTATTTCAGTCATTGGGATTCTAAAATGCAAATTAGGTACATTTGCTTTGGTGCCAAATTAGAAAAGATAGAGATGACAATGGGCTCGGCAAAATGTGCAGATGGATTTAGTGAAGGCAGGTTAAATTTAATATGGTAAAGGACAGGGTTAGATGGTGTCAGAGTGGGTATTTCACTGGACTAGTAATCCAGAGGCCCAAACGAATGCACTGAGGAAGGATACACAGCAGCTCAGAGAACTTAAACTCAGTTTGAAATTGAGAGTTGTTCCCTGTGATGGTGACGATGACATTATCATTAATAGTCATAAGCACCCACCTGTTTTCCTAATGTTCTTTAAGGAAGGAAATCTATTATATTTACCTGGTCTGGCCTTTATGTGAATCCGGACTCACATCAGTGTAAATGACTTTCAACTGGCCACTTAAGTGGCCCTAGCAGGTTACTTAGTTCAAGGGCATTTGGGAATGAACAACAAATATTGGCCATTCCAGTGATGTCCTCATCCCATGAAAGAATTTTGTAAATGTACTTGCAGATTCCAGTCAAATGGATTACAACTGTATTGATAAGTGATGATAAAATAACTATTAAAATATTTTCTAGCGGTCCGTAGACTAAGTATTTCGACAAGTATTCTGAAAGTTGTCATCAACATTGTGTTCATTATGATTCAATTGAGTAGACACTTGCCTCCCAATTTTGTTAGTGTTCTTTGATGCCACACTTGATCAAATGCTACCTGGATGTCAAGGAGAGTCACTGTAACCTCCCATCTGGAATTTAGCTCATTGTTCTGCTTGGACTAAGGCAGTATTCAGGATTGTAACCCCTGAGCATTGGTCGGCAGCATATTGTCATATACATGTCATTTGATTGTGTTTATATCCTTTCTGAAAAGTGAGAGTAGATTGGGGTAGTAATTGCCTAGATTCAATTTGTCCTGTGTTGTGTGACCCAGACATACCTTAGCAAGTTTCTACATGTCAGCTAAATAATAACAGCTACATTGGAACAGTTTGACTGGAAGCACAGCTTGTTCCAGAGCAGATGTCTTCAGCACAGCAGCCACTCCATTATCAGGAACCTTTCCTCTATCCAGGATCTTAAGACATTTCTTGATATCATGTGTGGTGAATTGACTTGCACCTTTTGATGCTGGGATCTTAGGAGGAGACCAGCATTGATCAGCTATTTGACACTTTGTCCAAAAATGGTTGTAGCCATTTCATCATTGCTTTTGTACTGACATGATGGACTCTGCTATCTTCTCTAGATCAGATATTCATGGAGTCTCTCCTTCCCAATGCACACACCATATCACAACAATCTGATTAGAAATCTCTGATTGGATTCATTGGTAAATTGGTAAATCTCTGATTGAATCCATTGGTTTTGGGATTGTTTATAATGCTATAATGCTGTTTATGTGGTTTAGCAGGTTTGTATTCTGTGAATTATCTTCACCGCCTGAATAGCTCATTTTTCCATATGCCTAATGTCACTTGGGCCAAACTATCCTACACTTCTTATTGAACCAGGAGTGATTCCTTACCTTGAAGGTCATATCAGAGTAGCACATGTGCCAGGTTACGGGCTAACACATTGTGGGTGAGTATAATTCTGCTACTGCTGATGACCCACCTGAATGCTCAGTTTTCAGCTGCCAAGTCTACTCTGAATTTGTCATTTCATGCAAGTAATAATGCCACACTCTATAATGGAGGGTATCCTCAAAGACATGACTTGGGTTCCACAGGGACTGTGAGATAGTCAGTTCTACCAATAAGATCATGGGCAGATGATTGTACAAAAGGTAAGGATGAGGTCAAGTAGACCTTTGGCTCAAACCTGCTGCAAACCCATTCTGGCAGTTTTCTCCTTCAAGGATTGCACAGCTCAGTCATTCGTGATGTTCCACAACTATTCCTTGTGGAACATTAAAGTACCCCATGAAAAGTATATTTTGTACCTTTGCTACCTTCAGAGCTTCTTCAATGTGATGTTCAATTTGAAACAGCACTGAGTGGGATGGGAAGTGATAATCATCAGGAGCTTTCATTGTCTATGTTTGACTGATGCCATGAGGCCCCATGGAGTTTGGAGTCAATCTTGAAGGTCCCAGGATTACTCCCTTCCAACAGTGTATCACTGTTCCACCAGACAGGTTAGACTGTTCTACTGCTGGAACAAAAAATATTGTTGGGACATTGATGAATTCTGAGATAATGATTGCAAGGTATGACATTTTAATGAGGCAGAACACTACTAGTAGAGGGTACATGGCTGATATGGGAATCATCCATGTGATCTTGAACTGTACTGTGAATGATCCACCATTGATTCAGTTGGCTCAAATTCACTGAACATTGAAATGGGTTTTCTTACAAACTGATGTGCTAACATTGCAGCACTTTATGTTCAGAACTTGGTGCGTATCCCCGTGCATCTTGATTTTTTAAAATTTCCATGAATAACACACACAGGTCATTATGGATTTGCCATCTTGTGTTTGTGGATCATGGCTGTGCATGTGAAAGTCCCCACACCTGTGATTATGGCTTGGCTGTAGTCTGATCTCAAGCTGCAAAATTGGAGGCTGGGACAGCACCAAGGAAAATTGGTTAAGTCGGTCTTTGCACATGGTTTTGATTTACTGTGACATAGCAACTCAAAAGCCAGTATTCAGTCAGATTTCATGTGGCAGAAATATTACTTGAGAGAGAAGAGAAACATAAGATTAGCAGCTGAACTCACCATAATGCTTTTGAACAGTAAGCATTCAAATAACTTGAAGGGTGATGCTTCAGTGACTGAATTGCTACTAGTGTGTCTTGCTGTGGACTTTTGCTCTTTGAGATTTGACAACATTGAGGAGTGACAAAAGGAACATGAGGAAGTAAGATGCATCATTTTGAAAACATTAGTTAGTGTGGGTTGTTCACAAACAATCCAGTGAATCCAGCATACAAATAAACAGAAGATGAAAAGAGGCAGTGGGTCCCACTGTATCTGTGGAGAGTGAGTCAACGTTCCTGACTAAGAGGCTCTCATTTGAATGGTTTTGTATTCAGAACTTCCCTGCCATACTGTCCTTATACAAACTATGAGTCTGCCAGACATACCTCAACAGTCCTTCTACCAACTGTTCACGAATTACAACTGTAACAAAATGATTCATTAATATTTGAAGAAAGTCTCGAAAAAATATAGTTAAAGATGAGTTTTCTGATAAAATGTGATTTACTCTGACAAGAACTACTCAACCTTGTGTTTGCTGCACCTCCACTGCTTGCAGGATTTGAATTAGTGAGAGGAACTTTTTGGAATTTTGTTAGACTTCATCTCATAATAAAGTATGACAGTGAGATTGTTATTGACAAAGTAATAATATAGAACACTTGGAAGCATTCTTTCATAGATGATGCAGCCTCAACATAAAAATGACATGACCTCTGAGGAACTGATGGAACTGCTGCTTGACAGCTACAATTCCTCGAGCCATTGCTACAGCTTCGAAAGGTTGGCTATTCTTGACTTAATGATATAGTGCTTCTGTGACAGTTGAGATAAACTTGTTATGTTCCATTTAGGATGTGTGCATCGAACGTGAAATGAAAAAGTAATTAGAATTCAGACAGAGAAAAGAAAACTCTGAGATAGACCTTCCTGAAGAAGGGCTTATGCCCGAAACGTCGATTCCCCTGCTCCTTGGATGCTGCCTGACCTGCTGCGCTTTTCCAGCAACACATTTTCAGCTCTGATCTCCAGCATCTGCAGTCCTCACTTTCTCCACCAAGATAAGAATATGTGCATTAAAGTTACTGTAGAGAACACAAGCACTTTTGTCGCAGTGTTATTTGTGTGGAGTAATTAGACTCACAAACGCAAACAATATCGCATCAAATGCTAAATAATTCTCTTCTCTGCCTCCCCTCTCTTCTCTTCACCCAGTCCCACTTGCCTCCCTTGCTCACATCTTGCTTCTCCTCCATCCGCAGTCTGTTCCATCCAAGATAGCGAACTCGTAATTGAAAGTTAAAAATCACATAACACCAGGTTGTAGTCCAACAGGTTTAATTGGAAGCACACTAGCAAAAAAATTAACCACACAAAATATATGTGTGCATATGGGTCTTTGTCTGTGTGTGTTTCTGTCTAGGGGGGGGGCGGGGTTGTGAGTGTGAGAATGTGTGTGTATGTGTGTAGAGAGTGCAGAGTGTCTTAAGTCTGTGAGGGAGTGCATGTGTGGGAGTGTGTGCGTCTATAAGGGTGTGTGTGGGTGTCTGTATGCGCATCTGTGTGTACCTGTGTCTGTGTGTGTGTGTGTGTGTGTGTGGTGCAATGGTGATCACCTGTAATGTGACATGAACCCAAGGTCCCAGTTGAGGCCCTCCCTATGGGTACCGAACTTAGCTATCAGCCTCTGCTTGGCCACTTTCCTCTGCTGCCTGTTCCGAAGTCCACCTTGGATATTGGTCACCCAAAGGTCCGAGGCTGAATGTCCTGGATGTCCTGGGAAGGCCTCAACCGGGACCTTGGGTTCATGCCACATTACAGGTGATCACCATTGCACTACACACACACACACACACACACACACAGATACTCCTACACACACACGCTCTCACATACACACGGACACAGGTACACACAGACACCCACACACACCCTTATAGACACACACACTCCCACACATGCACCCCCTCACAGACTTAAGACACTCACTACACGCGTACACACACACGCACTTTCTCACACTCACAACCCCCACCCCAGACAGACAGACACACACAGACAGACAAAGACCCACATGCACACATATATTTTGTGTGGTGAATTTTTTTGTACTTGCAGAGTTACATTGCACTTTGCTCAAAAACTGCATACATTCATGTAGAACTCTGAGCTCAAAAACTGCATGAATTTATGTAAAACTCTGTTATCTCACTTTTTAGATTGGAATCAATCTAAACATCAGGTCATAGACAGAGAACACAGGGAGCTAACATCTTCAACATATTGTCTAGCTATCACCATTGTTAACAGCTAACCCGAGAATGCAACTTTTAAAAAAAAGGGTTTCGTGATTTACACATGAAAGAAGTGAAACTATCACTGTATTCTAACAGATGAAAGGCTTAACAGACAATCAATTTTTCAATGTATAATTTCAGTTACATCACACTGCAAATTTTTGCTATAAATTCTGTGTTACGATCGAGCCCTCCACTATCACCTGATGAAGGAGCGTCGCTCCGAAAGCTAGTGTGCTTCCAATTAAACCTGTTGCACTATAACCTGGTGTTGTGTGATTTTTAACTTTGTACACCCCAATCCAACACCGGCATCTCCGAATCGTAATTGAAAGACTTTATGCTGATGCATTTGCCTTCATTTAGTTAAATTACTGTTGTGAATTTGTTGAAAAAGAATTTTTGCAGTTCTAAGTACTTTCATAAAGCGCTGTGACATTGAAATTCTTTTCTCATTCTACTTATTATTACATAATTTCAGATTGTCATAATATAAGTGCATCTCTGTCGAACCCATACTTTAATCACAGTACATGATTTGCTAAATTCTTAAATTCTGCAACACAATAAGAGTGCAATGTGTGTATTCCTACCTAATCTGGTCCAGTCATGAGCTTAGTTTGGGGAGACAGCTGCTATCTGCCCTGTGGTACCTTGATCAATTACCATTCTTCACATGCAAACTTGGACTGTGAGCATTGGAAGCTATAAAATCAAGGTGTGTAGGACAGCAGAATTTTATCCTAGCCTGCTCAGACTTCTACACTGTGCAGCAAGAACAATTAATTGACGGGAAAGAACAGGTTGACTTTGCTCCCTTTCACTAGCTGAAGCAAATTTTAATAGTTCTTTTGCTACTCAATCATCTAATTTTTTCTGTGTTGTTTAATTCAGCACAAATGTGAAACTTTGCTGCTCTTCTGCCTCTTGGTTTCATATTAGACAACACAATTAGTAACTAAGCTATTAGGATTCCTTGATTGCATTTTTATGATTTAAGTGTACAGGTCCCTGATCATTCAACTGAAGTTACTCACAGGAATTGATTAGAGCTCCGATCAGCTCACAGATTCATTTATTATACAATTAAACCTGGTCTAGTGTTTCCTTGAAAGGAATTTACTGACCTTTCATGCTAATCAGTCTTTCACTCACATTTTCAGCAGCTGAAAGTGTTGCGTCTTTGAAGAGTGGAATTTTGTTCAAAGTAATTTTATCTTCAAGCATGCAATGATTTCTATTTAATTGTGTTACTGAGCTTCATTTATTATCTGGAGGTGTTTTTAATGGAGTTTTTTTCTCCTGATTCGAAGAATTATGTTATGAGACTACTCAAGCAACAGAGACAACAATGCATTTCACTGACAATCTGGTTTTAGTTGATGTATTACCCAGTCTCAGTGTTATGTTTTGTCAGTGCAGAGAATGGGCAATGCAAGGTCCATCTAGAGGAAAGCAGCATCACGTATTGAGAAGGAAAGAATCGATTTTACTTCTTTCTCATTTATAACACATTTGTTCAATGAAAAACTGATTCTAACCTATTTTTATTTCCTTTATTTGCTTTTCTTGAGGAATGCATTTGACATCACACAAATATACAATTTTATTTGAGGCCACACAGGCCTAATCAAAACATTTTGCTGCATGGCTCAAAGGTCCATTTGATCCATTTAAAAATAAACAAACACTTTTCTGCAATATTGACAAAGCGTAAATTGCATTTGAAAAAACATCAGTGGATTATTTTAACAGAAAAACAAATTCAGTCTCATGCTCATCAGACCTTGAAATATGAGCCATTTTTCCAGATAATGGCTGATATATGCATGTTTCATATTTAAAGATTTAATTCGAAGATATTTGGCAAATGGAGAATCAAATAAATTAGCATTTTGGACCAGTCAGCTTTGCTGTGCACAAAACCAGTGCGTCTCTGCAGAATTAAAAACTTTATCTATGTTTCTCAAACTTTAATTTTGTTCGAATGTGAACATTAATAAGCACTGAAATTATTGAAATAATTGTTGGAGTGTTTTGGTTACCATTGCTAGGCATGCCATAAGTTGCAGTACTGCATGTTTAGTTTAAAAATTCAGTTCTCTTACCTGCATATTTAGTGAACCTTAAAAAACACTAAACCCTTGCAGAGACTGTTAGGACCATTGATGTCCAATATTTAGCAACACATTAGATGCACAACAGTTTGTAATGTTGACTTTGAGGCTACTCCAGTTGGAAAGAAGGTGAGAGATTGCAATATTGAATTGGACTGATCATTGCATCGTAGTCAAGAAATTAAGGACATGACTGTCATTCTGTCTTAGCTGAAAAGAAGATCAGACGTAAAGCAAAATAGACTGCTGATTCATCTTGGTCTGTTTTGCATTAAAGTGAGTGATGGAATTTTGAACCTGTAGATTATTTCATGACTGATAAATGTACTGTGATACTGAATAAACTCAGTCAAGTTCAGAATGTTCCAAGTGTATCATGAAAAGTGGATAAATAATTGCTTGGAAGTACAGACCATTAAGAAAACACACAAATTCAAAAACTTTTGCAATCAGCAGGACTGATATGCAAGAAACCAACTTGAAAAAAGAATACCATTTTACAGCATAAGAACAGTGTGCTGATTGGTTTGACCATGGTTGGCATGGAAATGCAGCAAAACGAGCTAACTGTCAGTCTTAGTTAGCTGAAAAATTTCATACCCGGCAGGTCGACTCTGGTCATGGTATTGCCATGGGGACTTCAGGAGGGATCAGTAGGCTCAATCCTTTCTTCATGTTATGGAGTTACATTATAGCAACATAAAAGTGGATAATTTATTGGTAATTCTTTATTATCATGAATTAAATTATATTGCCCTGTTTTTAGCCTCAGGCTATCCCAAGTGCTTTACAGTCAATGAGCTGCTTTTGATATGCAATTACTGTCATTATGTGGGAAAAACAGTGATCAGTTTGTGCACAGCAAGATTCCATGAGCAGCAATGTGAGACGATGAGATAATTTGTTTTTGTAATGTTGATTCAGGGACCAGCATCTGCAGTCCTCACTTTCTCCCACAGATATTGGCAGTCCCCTGCTCGTCTTCAAGATCATCATAGGGATTTTATTTCACATCCACCTCAGGCAGCAGTTGAGGTCTAGTCCCATCATCTGATCTGACACTGCAGATGACATTAAATCCCTGCAGGTGACATTAATCCTTCTTGCAAACCTGAAACTGCTCCCCATGCATCCTTCATATGTATTTTCTCTGCGTACAAGTCCCAGTGCACCTTCAGGCCAACAGTTACACTGCTATACTGGCAGGCACCTGAAGGTTTATAATACTGATCCAAAGATTGTTCTACCACACCAATTCTAAACAGTGCAAATGTAGCTTTAAATTCACTGCAGTGACTATGATGTTCTAACATAGTCATAACCTACTGATTTGAAATTTTGGATCCTGGATTGGCTTAGCACGGTCAAAAAAATTTAACTGCTTCCGTTCCCCCCAACAAACTGTCTTAGATCATCAGCAGAAAACACTCCACTGTATTGTTTTTATATGTTTCAGTTCAGCCAGGCCTCTTGTGTCTTTCAGTTAGGCTGATTGAGCTGAAATATGATTATCTTTATTGCTGTTTCCCACTGTAGCAGCCATTGGACTTTAGTTACTTGCGATGTGCTTTGGGACATTCTGAGGTCATGGAATACTGGTCTGTCATTTTCCCTTTTTATCTACTCAGAATGACATTTGGAATTGTTATACGTTCACTTAACATGCTGTGACTGGTGTATTAAAAGACAGTTTATTTCTCTTGTGCCAGTGTGAATCCCAGTCCACATCCAGAAGGCAAATGAAACATATTTGCATATTTAGTTTCTTTATTAAAAAAAAGCTATGAGCAGAACAAAATGTGCATTTTCACTGCTCATTATTTGGACCATACAAATTCAGAGAAACTCTAAAAAACTTCAAATCAAATAAAATCAAGGGCAGAACCTCTTGTTATGGAATCTAAGTCTAAGTCTGGAGGCTCTCCTAAAAATGGGTGCCACCTCTACTCAGGAGTGGGCCGGGATTCCACGTAGAATCATGGGGTTTTCAGCTCATGCATGTGCGTATTTGCACAAAAATGGTGGTAACTTTTAAGGGGCAAGAGAAGGCGTGAAGATCTCGCTGTCTGCAGGAGTTTCCATGGTCAAAAGTCCAGGTGCCTCACATAAAGACCAACCAGACAGGCATCCTGTCATTCCAAGCCTGGAGGATCATTCTGTCTTAGATGCACCCACCCTCCCCAGGTGGTCGAGCAAGCAGGAACTTGCCCTTTGTTTAGCAGACCTTGCTCAAGATTCTGCTCAAGGTTAGGAAAGGAAAAAGGTTCTGTTGGCCAGGGATTGCAGTCAGAAGCCTTCTTGTCTGACTAAGACATTGTGAACTGAGGGTAGCAGTGAAGATCGTTATCTTTGGGCCTTGTGAGAGAAACAGAATCCCAGGCAGAAAGAAGATTTGTGATCGCCCACATTCCATAAGGGCTTTAGGTTTTACTGTCTGCCCACTGCATACTGATGCTGTTAGGGCATCAGCAGAATAGGAGGACTGAATGGGTGCCAACCAATGTATGCTGTCAATATTCTACCAGCTCCTGGGCAGTGCATTACTCATCAATTATTGAGGAGTGCAGATGTCCTGGCATAATGGACATGCTCACGAAGTGCTTGTGCACCCAAGACAGCTCCCACAAGATCATAGCTCAACAGATTGCAACTTTGGATCTATATTCCCACCTAATCCTGATAGTCTTTCACCTGTTTGCTTACCAAAAATCTCTGTCCCCCTGCTTTAAGGATATTCAAGACTGTTTCTCCTGCCTTTGAGGAACAGCATTTCAGGTGCTCATGATCCCTTTGGCAACGGTAGTCTCCTTATCTGTGTCTTTAAACTCTGACCCCTGGTTTTAGGTTTTTGAACAAGAGGAAGCCTCCTTTCGGCTATAATTGTGTGATGATCCGCTCAGGGTCTTGTATGTTTCAAACAAGCCACTCTTCTGAAGTCCAGCAGATACAAACCTAACCTGTCCAAACTTTCCTCCCAACAACCTATCCATTTCAATTTTTTTTTTAATAAATCATCTCTGAACTGCTTCCAGTGCATTTACAGAAATAAGGAGATCAATGTTGTACACAATACAACAGATATGGTCTCACCAGTACCCTGAATAAATGAACCATAATCTCTCCAGTTCTGTATTCATGTCCCCTCACAATAAACAAAAAACGTCTTATTTGTTTTTTTCTGATTATTTATTGTATCTGCAAACTAACCTTTTGTGATTCATATATGAGGACACTCAGTTCCCTCTCAGTGTCAGTGCGCTGCAACTTCTCTGCATTTATATAGCATGGTACCTTTTTATTCTTCCTGCCAAAGTGGAAAATCTTTCCGCAGGCTGGGTTCTCCATATCTTGGTGAAACCTTTTCGGATTAAGAGGTAGTGAATACACTTTAAAGATGTGAAGGGCTTCATTCTTCTGGGGAATGAGAGGCAGGTGTTAGGAATTTTTCTGTCCAGAGGATAATGGAGGCCCAATCACTGAGGATGCTCAACTGATAGAACAATAGAATTGAGGGAAAAAAAGATCTCCAATTCAGTAGGGATTTTGAGGGAATAAGACATGATGCAAGGAAACTATGGAGTATGCTTCAGTGTCGTACTAGCCTAATCTCGCTCCTCCTTGCTATCTCTGTATTATCTCCCTTATAAACTCCTGAACAAGGTGTAGTTAGAATATGCAGCATGCAGTATGATGGCATGTGAGTAACTAAGCCAAAGTGAGAGCATGTATATTTCAAACCAGCATCCATATGAGCTGGCTGAAAGCAAGGGTAACAATACAGCACAGAACAGGCCCTTCGGCCCACGATGTTGTGCTGAACATTTGTCCTAGTTTAAGCACCTATCCATGTACCTATCCAATTGCCGCTTAAAGGTCACCAATGATTCTGACTCTGCCACTCCCACAAGCAGCGCATTCCATGCCCCCACCACTCTCTGGGTAAAGAACCTACCCCTGACATCCCCCCTATAACTTTCACCCTTCACCTTAAATTTATGTCCCCTTGTAGCACTCTGTTGTATCCGGGGAAAAAGTTTCTGACTGTCTACTCTACCTATGATCATTCCTCTGATCATCTTATAAACCTCTATCAAGTCACCCCTCATCCTTCGCCGTTCCAATGAGAAAAGGCCTAGCACTCTCAACCTATCCTCATACGACCTATTCTTCATTCCAGGCAACATCCTGGTAAATCTTCTCTGCACCCTCTCCAAAGCTTCCACATCTTTCCTAAAGTGAGGCGACCAGAACTGCACACAATACTCCAAATGTGGCCTAACCAAGGTCCTGTACAGCTGCAACATCACTTCACGACTCTTGAATTCAATCCCTCTGCTAATGAACGCTAATACACCATAAGCTTTCTTACAAGCTCTATCCACCTGAGTGGCAACTTTCAAAGAGCTATGAACATAGACCCCAAGATCCCTCTGCTCCTCCACCTGACTAAGAACCCTTCCGTTAACCCTGTATTCTACATTCTTATTTGTCCTTCTAAAATGGACAGCCTCACACTTGACAGGGTTGAACTCCATCTGCCACTCCTCAGCCCAGCTCTGCATCATATCTAAGTCCCTTTGCAGCCAACAACAGCCCTCCTCCCTATCCACAACTCCACCAATCTTCGTATCATCTGCAAATTTACTGACCCACCCTTCGACTCCCTCTTCCAAGTCATTAATAAAAATTACAAACAGCAGAGGACCCAGAACTGATCCCTGCGGAACTTCACTTGTAACTGGGCTCCAGGCTGAATATTTACCATCTACCGCCACTCTCTGACTTCGACCGGTTATCCAGTTTTCTATCCAACTGGCCAAATTTCCCTCTATCCCATGCCTCCTGACTTTCCACATAAGCCTACCATGGGGAACCTTATCAAATGCCTTATTAAAATCCATGTACACTACATCCACTGCTCTACCCTCATCCACATGCTTGGTCACCTCCTCAAAGAATTCAATAAGACTTGTAAGGCAAGACCTACCCCTCACAAATCCGTGCTGGCTGTTCCTAATCAAGCAATGTCTTTCCAGATACTGGGCGGCACGGTGGCACAGTGGTTAGCACTGCTGCCTCACAGCGCCAGAGACCTGGGTTCAATTCCCGCCTCAGGTGACTGACTGTGTGGAGTTTGCATGTTCTCCCCGTGTCTGCGTGGGTTTCCTCCGGATGCTCCGGTTTCCTCCCACAGTCCAAAAATGTGCAGGTCAGGTGAATTGGCCATACTAAATTGCCCGTAGTGTGAGGTAGAGGTACATGTAGGGGTATGGGTGGGTTGCGCTTCGGCGGGGCGGTGTGGACTTGTTGGGCCGAAGGGCCTGTTTCCACACTGTAAGTAATCTAATCTAATACTCATAAATCCTATCCCTCAGTACCCTTTCCATTACTTTGCCTACCACCGAAGTGAGACTAACTGGCCTGTAATTCCTGGGGTTATCCCTATTCCCTTTTTTGAACAGGGGCACAACATTTGCCACTCTCCAGTCCTCTGGTACCACCCCCGTTGACAGTGAAGACGAAAAGATCATTGCCAACGGTTCTGCAATTTCCTCTCTTGCTAGGATAATAATCCTAGCATATAGGCCCGGGGGACTTGTCTCTCCTCAAGTTGTTCAAAATGTCCAACACATCTTCCTTCCTAACAAGTATCTCTTCTATCTTACCAGTCCATTTCACACTCTCCTCTTCAACAATACAGTCCCTCTCGTTTGTAAATACTGAAGAAAAACACTCATTCAAGACCTCTCCTATCTCTTCCAACTCAATACACAGTCTCCCACTACTGTCCTTGATCAGACCTACCCTCGTTCTTGTCATTCTCATGTTTCTCACATACGCATAAAATGCCTTGGAGTTATCCTTGACCCTATCCGCCAAAGATTTTTCATGCCCTCTCTTAGCTCTCCTAATCCCTTTCTTCAGCTCCCTTCTGGCTATCCTGTATCCCTCCAATGCTCTGTCTGAACCTTGTTATCTCAACCTTATGTAAGTCTCATTCTTCCTCTTTACAAGACATTCAACCTCCCTCGTCAACCAAGGTTCCCTCACACGACCATCTCTTTCCTGCCTGACAGGTACATACATATCAAGGACACGTCGTATCTGTTCCTTGAAAAAGTTCCACATTTCAATGACATCCTTCCCTGACAGCCTATGCTCCCAACTTATGCTCCTCATATCCTGTCTTACAGCATCGTATTTACCCTTCCCCCAATTGTAAAACCTACCCTGTTGCACGCACCAATCTCTTTCCATAACCAAGGTGAAAGTCACAGAATTGTGGTCACCATCACCAAAATATTCACCCACTAACAAGCCCATCACTTGTCCCGGTTCATTACCAAGTACTAAATCCAATATGGCCTCCCCTCTGGTCGGACAATCTACATACTGAGTTAGAAAAGCTTCCTGGACACACTGCACAAACACCGCCCCATCCAATCTACTTGATCTAAAGAGCTTCCAATCAATATTTGGGAAGTTGAAATCGCCCATAACTACTACCCTGTGGCTTCTGCACCTTTCCAAAATCTGTTTCCCAATCTGTTTCTCCACATCACTGCTGCTATTGGGGGCCTATAGTAAACACCCAACAAGGTGACTGCTCCTTTCCTATTTCTGACTTCAGCCCATACTACCTCCAAAGGCAGATCCCGCTGGAACCACCTTTCTGCAGCCATTATACCATTTCTAATTAGCAACGCCCCCCCGCTCCTTTTTTTACCACCCTCCCTAATCTTACTGAAACATCTGTAACCAGGAACCTCCAACAACCATTCCTGTCCCTGTTGTGTCGCAGTTTTATTGGGATGTAAATGCATGTAGATGCACTTTAGTATGGAGAAGGTCAACTGGACCTTTCAGATCAGAGAATTAATTCGTAAAACTTTTCCTACTGTCAAAGCTGTAAATTTCAGACTCTCCTCCAATTTCTGTCCCCACCCCCATACTTATTGCCTCCTCCAGGAGTTTCCGCTATTAGTCTTGATCTGTGGCAGTGCCTTTGAAAACAGTTAGAAACTAGATTTAACCTTAATCCCTCTTAAGGGAGGTAAAAATTGTCAAGTTATGTTCCTGATGTTTAAGCTGAGAAGATCTTTTTGGAATAGTAACTGAGTTTGAGTTAATTGGAATAAGCCTGCACACCCAAGCAAATGGCTTTCAATCAAAAGAGAGATAAATATGAAAGAAGTTAATTTTTGACAAATCTGAATGCTGTATAATTATCGTTAATATTTTGTATGAAAATATTACACTTTAATGAAGTGTTTTCATTCTTTAGCTGAGTGTAGCCCTGGATTGGGATAATTGGCCATTATATCTTGTTTGTGATTATCAATGCAGTGCATCTGGAAGGTGCAAGGTTATGTTTTTAAAGAGGAAATTAACATATTTATTCAGTTAGTAATGACATTCTGACAGCCAAATAGAGAATATTATGTATGAAAAACAAAGTTGAGCTCATATTTGATACTTCAAATATAAGTTTACATGAAATATTGTTTCAGAAACTGAAGGAATTATCCCTCTCAAATTAAAGCTGCTATCATTGCTCCAATTATATTCTTTTCTGTTCTTTCTTTTCTTTGTTATCTATTTTTATTTTATTTTGCCCTTTTCCATTTATCACTGCCTGAGATCAAAGAGAAAATATTAATTACCGATGAGGTTTAACTGGAAAAGAGAAGTCTGAGGGGTGACTGGATCAATGTTTTTAAGATTGTGAAAGGACTTGATAAGGTAGGTTTGGTCTCCCTTCAACTGGAAACTTCTCTATATCTAAAAGTGGTCAAAAGTGTAAGACAGTTACTAATAAATCCAATTGGGAATTCAGCAGAAATCTCCATCTCCATAATGTGAAACTCATGACTATAAGGAGTATATGAACTATTGAATCCCAAAGCATGGAAGCATGCCTTTGGGTCATCAAATCCACACTGACCCTCCAAAGAGCACCAGCCCAGATCCATTCCCCTAAAACCCTGCATTTCCCATGGCTAATCCATCTACCCTGCACACTATGGGAAATCCACCTAACCTGCACATCTTTAGACCATGGGAGGAAACTGGAGCACTTTGTGGAAACCTGCGCAGACACTGGGAGAAAATACATACTCTACACAGACAGTCGCACAAGGCTGGAATCAGATCCAGGTCTTCTGGCACTATGAAGCAACCGTGCTAACCGCTGAGCCACCCCAGGGCTGAAGGGATGAACATAGAGGAATCGAGATGAACATGTGAAGAAGACAGGGTTAGATGCATTGATTGAAGGAGTTTGTTGAAGAACTGTGAGAAGTGGCTGGTGCTTGTGTATATAAATGTACATATAAACACCATAAGGACCGGTTGCTCCAAATGGTCTGATATGACACTGCAGTGTATATGACAAGTTATATTAAGGTTAGGGACTAACTCTGATTGTGTTGGAGAGCTAATAGGATGTCTTTGACAAATCATCCCACTGATTTTCAGTTACCGAATCCCACACAAGACTTGGTTTTGATTTCTGTCAACAATTTGCAGCCCCAGGACAATAGGGACACAGAAAACTGGTGTGCTTTTTATATCTTGCTGCTTGTTAACATAATGGTATGCCTGAGTTTAGAGCAGAAAGGCTTGTGGTGAGTAAATGTTAGGGCTTGCAATATTAATGCTGGGTGTTCTTTTTCATTTCAAAATCCCCATGGCAATTTTAAATATTCATCAAGTTTTGGCACTATTCTTAAAAATTTTAAATACATTTTCCCTACTTTTTTTTGGATTTGAATAAGCAGCTGAAACATTGATTTGTTTCTGCATCAAGGAGTTTTTACAGTGCATTGTCCATTGGTGCTCAGTTCACAAGGACTGGGCAAAATATTACGGAACTTGATTGAAAGCACAATGGTGTTGCTGCAAACTTATATGCCCTTGAGAAGTAGTAGGAGATCGCTGTGTTTGCTTTGAATGGAGTTTAGTCTTGAGCCCAACATGTTAGCTTTGATGACATCGGCCTCAAGTTCATAAAGATTGAATCTGTAGACCCATGTTTTTCCTTGGACTGGGAACTATAATCTATTCTTCTATTTTGTGAACTACCCTCTCTCTTATTTTGTGGAAAATCAAGCAGTGTAGGCATAGTTTTAGACAATAGCAAATATCTGTCAAAGTCAACCTTAGGCAGTGACAGGAAAAAGTAGAAGTCCATTGCAAGAAGTCTTGAAATTTTATTGGTACACAGCAGCAAGTTTCCATCATTAAGCTTGCTGGGCTGAGAGCCCAGACTCCCAAAACAGGATTAATTTTGTTGACAGATGGAAAAGTGGAGATCTTGTTTGCCTGCCAGTTTTTAAGATGTTGGAATGAGCTACTTTTTCTGTGATGTACATTGATAATGGTTCAATATCTATTTGCACAAGACAAATGTTGACAGCTTTTGTGACTGATACTTCAGTTTTAGTTTATTGTCACATTTATGGAGTTGTAGATCCAGCAGTTTTGTTTTCAGGAAGATTGTGCATGCCTTTTTAAACAGTTTCACATTTGTCATTGTTATTCAAGTGTTTGTCGGTTATGGATGGAATGCATACTGGGTGCATGAAAATGCCCTGACATGTCATGGAGGGCATGAGGGGCCATTTGGAGTGAGAGGGGGCATGACTTGGCATGGAAGGTGCGTGGAGTATGGAGGTGGCACGGAACAAGGGTGGGTGCATTGATGGTGTGTGAGGAATCAGGATTACGGTGCTTAACATGTAAGCGAACAACTGGGAAAAAGTCTCAGAAAATTGAACTGGCCTTTTAACAGCCTGCCTAATCCCACAATGTGATTTGCCTCTTATCTGCTTCCAGGGAAATTGAGTCAGAAGGGCTGAGGCAAGTGTGCTGAGTTTGGAAATTTCCCAACTCGAACTATCTGCAGCAGTAGTGAAACTTCAGCACTATCTCTCTCTCTTAGGCAACTGTTAAAAGCTGAGACAAACTGCTTCCATATTTGATCCCAAGATGAGCTTCTGACTACACATTCATGCCATCACTAAGATCGCAGATTGACATTTACTTAACACCATCCAACTCTGCAGCTTGTTTAACTGCTGCTGAAACCTTTTTTTCATGTTTTCACTAACTCTAGATTTGACCATTCAAAATCACTGTGGCCTGGTTTCCCAATTTCTGTCTTCATAAATCTGATGTCATCCAAATGTCTGCTGCTCATGCATTTGTCTTGTCACGTGTCCTGATCACCCATTGCCCCCGTGCTTGTTAATTTACATTGGCTGCCTGTCAAACAAAGACTTGCTGTTAAAATTCTCTTTCTTGTTTTCAAATCTGCCTTGGCTTCAGCCCTTTCTTTCTCTGTAATCTCCTCCAGACATGTTCCCCTGAGATATCTATTCTTGTTGTTGCCTGCTTTTGCTGCAGAAATTGCTTTGTTGCCAATTCTAGCCAATTTGATTTCTCCTCTTGGGGTTAAACTTGATAGAAGTCATTGCATAAGGAGGCTTATGTACCACCAACTGAAAGCTTCCTGTGGTTGCTCTGTTCATGTCACAGCTGCAAAACTGAGCTCAGTCGAACAACAAAAGGCAGTTATATAATGTCTTGTATGTTGTACATTGCTCAGGCCTATTCACAGGAGTATAATTAGACTAAAATTTCCCCCAGTTCCAAGGAGACATGAGGCCAGGTGACCAATTATTTAGCTGAAGGGGTAGATTTTAATCAGAGTTTGAAAGAAGGAACAGGCAGTCAAGATGGTTTGGAGGAAGTTCCAGAACTCATGGGCTAGGAACGTCAAGGCACACCCACTGATGGAAAGAATCAGAAATGATGAGGAGCCCATTAATATGAGAAGGATTTCTTGCAGATAGAGGGGGCTGTGGAGGGCTTTGGAAATGAGATTAAGGACGGAATTCAAAATATTTTACAGTTATTTCAGAGGTGACTGCTCTGGCAAGGGGTTAGAATTCTAAAATCACGACAGCTGTTTGCTTTAATGCATGCAGTGATTGGAAGTATTAAATTTGATGAATTGTGCCTCATAAAGTAATAGTTCAGCATTGATCTTCATTTCGCTCTGAGCTGAAGTTAATTTGTGAGTAAGGCCATTATCACAAATAAAGCGGCACACTTTTCTCTCTCTCTATTGAGTCTTCTGATCTGATTCCATTTCAGACTAACTTGAGGCTGGTTCATTTTCCTGAAGGAGATTCAAAGAGAGGGTTGAGGCAGATGGATAAATACCATGTATTTCATTTGCTAACCCGCATGAATGAAGCAATTTTGCTTTGTGGCAATGCTGGAGCTGCAGTGTAATTCTCGAGAGAGAAATTGATCTAACCCTCCTTTGGGTCAACTCCCTGAAGCATGCATTCCTAGCTAATGTATAAATTCAAGTTGATCATTGCATGCTGTTGGATTTTTATCGCTTCCACCAAAGTGATAGTGATGCACAAAAAAAGAATGCGTTTTTGGCAGACATAAGGTGATAGTGTTATTGCTGAAATTATGAAGAGCAGTAACAGAATAATGTCAATCACATTTTGTCAATGACACATTTAACTGTCTTTTATTACCTCCTTGTATCTTTAACCTCAGTCCCTTCCACTGAGCAACCATTCTCCTCTTGCTAACTCTCCCCGGGGAGAGATTCTCTATTAATTCACTTACAACTGCACTTCCAGCATCAAACTTGCGATGCCTTTGGCCATTCATTCACCCTATGAATCTGTTCAAACATACCCTGACTTTCTCCTTTTAATTGCTTGTGACCCCCGTTAAAACCATGACTTGCTCAGACCCTGGCTGACTACCCTTTTAAAAGCATCATCCTCACTCCGTTAACGTCTGAGAAATGCGGATTTGAATGGATTTGGTGACCAAGTAACTATTCAGCATCAGATTCAGCTGGACCACATAACAGCTCGCTCAGGCCACGTTCTCATCTGTCAAAATCACTCCTCTTCCAGAGTCACTCTAAATTGCAAAAATAATCCCCAACTTCATTTTTTTGTGAAACACTGCCTACTTGAACAATCTTTCCCATCCTGTCCAGCCTCACCTCGACCAACAAATGCGAGGAGTCCTTCCCTCTCTCACATAATTCCAATTTTATTTCATTAGTCATAACCTGAGACATATTGGAAATGTTTCCTTTTTCACTTCTATACTGTGATCTCTGGTATTTGCCAAGACTCCATCCTTGGCCACCTCTTAATTCTCATCTCCATGCTGTCTGACAGTGGCATCATTTGGAAACTTACATTTGCACTGACCACATGCATCCCTATCTCACCAACGTATCCCTCAGTCCCCTCCATTTCCAAACTATTAACACCACCCATCACCCTGCAACTGTCTGAAGCTGCACCAGTTCCTTTGCCAATTTGACTGTGAGCTAAACTTCTGACCTTGTATGTGGGCCATCAACAAGATCAGCTATTTCCACCTTCTTTTTCTCTATTCGTTCAAGTGACGTGGGCGTTATTAGCAGGGCTGACATTTGGTGCCCATCCATAGTTATCCATGAACTAAGTGGCTTGCTAGACCATCTCAGAGGACAATTAAGAGTCAACTAGATCAGGACTCTTGTACAGACCAGACCGGTAAGGCTGGCAGATTTCTTTCACTGAGCCACATTTCTTTTGACGATATTTGATGGTGGTTGTCATGGTTACTGTTAGTAAGAGCAGCTTTATATTCCAGATCCATTAATTGAATTTAAATTTCACAAGCTGTTACAGACAGAGTTAAAGTGATGTCCTCAAAGTGTCAAGTTAAGACTCTGTAGGCTGCATTTTCACAGCCACTGAATGACAAGGACATTGGCATTGCTGTGGACTTGGAGCACTGGGCCTGGTGCATGGCTGGGCTTTCAAGATGGTGCATAGAAGAAATCTTTGGTCCTGAATTTGGGATGGAAGATGTCTTAACATTATCTGGCATTGTCTTTGCTTCAGCTCAACTGCTGCTGCAACCCCTGTCCATTCCTTGGACATGAGTATCCTGATGCATACCAGGCTAATTTCCTGCTTTCTCTCCAACTGGAAATCTCCAAATTTCTGCTCCCTGTATTGCACAATTTCCCAGTTGATGTCACCTTTCTGCAGGACCATCTTATCTTGCCTCCTGATTAAACACAGCCTTGAATTAAAAGATCTCTTGCACACTTCCAAATCCCTCTGTGGCTGTGTCGACTCTGGAAGCCCCACAACCCTCTGATATCTGCATCCTGTAATTCTGCTGAGTTGAGCATGCCCAGTTTTAATTGGTAGCTGTGCATTCAACGCCGATAGTGCAGAGCTCTGGAATTCCTGCCCTTAACTAGTACCCTTTTGATCTTCCCCTTCGTCCTTTAAGACTCTCTTTCCAAGCTGCTTCTTTAATCAAGCTCTTGATTATTTAGTCAATACATGAGCATGTGTTCTGTGATCAACCTTGTTTGATAACCTCAATAATGTGCTTTCAGAGATTTTAGTAAATTATGGGTGCTACATAGATGCAGTTGGTAGTTGTGGTGATGCACAATAATAAAACAGTCTGCCCCGATTAGACATTCAGATGCAGGTATTTTTCTAAAGTTGTGGAGAACCGGTGAGCTCATTTCATGTGTAGTAAGCAGCAATGACAGGATTTGGGAAGATTCGATGAGGTATTAAAAATAAATACTCTGCTCAAGTATTAAATGACAAATCAAGTAACTGGCTTTATAATCAATCTGTGAAGAGTAAAGTATACAAAAGGGATCTAAGCTTTGTTACAGGCATTGCAATTCTTTCCAATTCTACAGTTTCACAAGCAAGATGGTATTAAATAAATTCTAGTAGCAGTTGACTGGATATAAAAATATTTTGCACTGCAGTGATGTGAGATGAGTCTTCCGAATGCTGTTGAATCAGTGCCAGTTGGCCACTTGCACTCAGTCATAAGCAATCTTGAAAAATAAACAATGTGCCACTTGGCTTTCCATTAAACACAAGCAAAAGAATTGTATCTGATGCAAAGAGCTTAATATTTTAAACCGTAAGTTTCAAAAAAGTTCTGCTGGAATACTGAACCTGCTTGGTGTGTGAAAACTGCCAATCGATCTGCCTATTAGAAATCTCATTTGCTGTCAGAGGCTGGAGAACAAAAACCTGTGAATGGGTCAGTAGAGCTTAATGCTGTCTGCTCACATTAATGTTCCAAGTGTTACTGATAGTAGACTGGTAGCTGCAATACCACTGTGCAACTGTGTCATTGCAGCCACTCAATATATTCACCAACTTGTTGTTAAGCTGCATAGATCCAAAAAATGATGTTTCATGTGTAGACTTCGGTGGTGATCCTCTGTAGGAAATTCAACGTTATTCACCAGGAGTTCCTGAGCTGAACTCTATTGATTCCAATTTCCCTAAAGACCAATTTGAAGACCTTTAATTCAGTGGCAGAATAGATCTGCTGCCAGATTTTTTGTCCAATGTAATCGTGGTCTGGATGCAATGAAGAAAGCATGAGCTAGGTAGGACATTTTTCTTTGTATGCTTGGGCTGATGGGAGCTTTGATTAGGCTCATCTTTGTGAAATGCTTCAATTTATGAGGAAAGTAAGAAAAATTTTTGTTTTTAAAATTGCTTTGATATTTACCTCTTCCTTCCAATTAAAGACTTCTTCCAGCTGCTAAAGCTAGTTAGCTTGTTGAAGATCTGAACTGTGGTGACTGAACTGAATGCATTCTAAATTGTGGAGAATCCTGTCACTTCACGGCCATCCTGACAACATCTGATGACTAATGTTGTGCTCTTCACTATTAGGCAAGGTTGTAACTTACCTGAGCTGGGTCACAAAGTATGTAGCTAACTGTTCTACCTCAGTGATCTGAAATGTTCACTGCGATTAAATAAATAGGCCTGAGCATATGAGAGAAAAACAACTCGTATCCATCTCGTTGTTGTCTGAGTGTGAGTCTGATCTGAATATCTCAGATACGTGCTGATAGCTATCTTGTTTTCCTGCACTGGGGGAGGTGTGGAAGGCAGCCTGCCTGTAGCATAGACATGAAACCTTCCACAGCGAATGCTGGAAATCAAAACGAAGAATGGAAAATGTTGAAACATCACAACTAGTCAATCTGATGAAAAGTGTCATCTGAAACATGAACCTGTCTTTCTCTTCGATTATTCTGTTATATATTTCCATCATTTCCTCTATCAAAAACATGAATCCAGTATATAGTACTACCAGTTGGGAAACAGAACCTTATTTTGCCTTACGAGTGGGAAATCTTTGTCAAAGATTTTCTTTTAAACCAATCCATATGATGCTCTAATCTCTCCTTGAACTGAGACAGAGCAATAAGTTAATCCCTGTTCATTTGGCTCCAACTACCTTAAGTGAAGGAATATGACTGGTGTACCACAGCTTTTTTATTCTTGTTTCCAATAAAAAATATATTATATTATGTTTGGTGTGGTTTATTCCCTGTAATGTTTGCAAGTTTCTTCATCCAGGAGAATTTGCAAGTCACGTTCCCACAGGTGCTCAGGAACTGTGCAAAAGTGAAGCACATTCAGCTTATTTCCTTCTCTGATTGCAGGTATGAGGTAAGGTACCACTTACAAGGTAGCAGTGGGATGTGACTTGCCAGGAGTGATGACTTGACAGGATATAACATGGGAGTTACTAATTATTTCTGGATACATTCCTGGATGTTGATGCAGATTGCGTCTTGTTAAAGGGCAAAGTCACCATAGTCTTACCAGTCCATAGGGCTACTATCTCACTAGGGGGAGAGATGACCGGTGGTGGTTAACTGGAGGGTCACCACACCTCAGGTGAGGGGAGAGGTTGAGAAGGAGAATCCATTATGGTAGCCTCAGCTGATGTGGGCATTGAACGTATGCTGTTGGTATCTCTCCATATCATAAGCTAGTTGTTTGGTCACTGAGCGAAACCAACATCCTCCCTATCAGTTGGTCACACATTCTCACTCTGCACCACCTTCCCAAGTCAGTTGGGAAGAAAAAGGCTCAGGTAATGATTCACAGTCATTCATACAGCATTTTTTTCAATTCTCCAATATTTTTACGAGTAATAAACAACGGTCTATAAACTAGAAACAAGGGGTGAAAGTAATTAGTTTTACTCCAACAATTGCTCTCTAGATTTGTCTGCAGCAGTATCCTGGAGACTAGTCATCAATTCCTGGAGATTTCAGACCATGTTAAGAATGTTGCATCCAAGTGTGCTACACTGCTATCTCTGCACCAAGCATTCCACATATGGAACGTGTACGATATTATAAGTGATGCCAGTTTGAAGATTCGTTGATGGATGTTTAATGTAAATAAATATGATTGTAATGATTCCAGGACCACTTTAGTTTAGGGAGAAGCTGAGAGCAAAAATTGTTTCAAAATATGTATCCTGTTCAGAAATCGTCATGACTAGCAGCAAATAACCACAGTTTGAGCCATTTCCTGCTTGGTTTTACCAATTCATTTAAAAACCTAAATGTATCAGAGATTGTAATCAGTCAAATCTCCACCTGAGACAGTAATTCCTGCCAACAGTAAAGGGAAATGGAGTTATGCAGCCCAAGGCCGTATGTTTGATTCATTGTCCTTTTGCCCAGGTACATCTCAGAGCTTTGAAATATGTTGATAGCTCTGCACACTGTCCCCATCCTTGCATTCTTTCACAGTGCTGACTTTCAATGTGCTTTATTACATTCTGTGAGCACACCGACTATTTACAAGTTACTGTAAAACATAAATGAGCGCCAGTACAAACCCCTCAGGAACCAAATGCAAGTGAATCAAATATGTTCCAGGTGCACCAAAAAAGCTTGTGCCCAAGTGCAGTCTGTTATTACTGAGCTGCACTATAGTTAGTGTGAATATCAGGACAGATTGCATTTTCACTGAAGTAGAAATATAGCTACCGACATGAGATGCGGCTGTTCTGAATGATCTGACCCAGAAGTGGAAAAAAATCAGTCTGTAGGCCTTGGGAATAGTTGACATCACTGGTGTGTGTTTAATGTTGTTGCCAGTACATCAGGTAACCAGGTCCTTTTCCAATCCCATAAGCTAGTCCAAGTTCACTCTATGTTTGGAATTTCCCCTGGGTATCTAATACTCCACTGAAACTTACATCAAAGTTGAAGAAATGTAGGAAATGTAACTTGTCTTCAGTAATGATCCTGGAATGCAAAGATGACCCCAAGTTTCTTTTTACCAATACAAACCATCTGCTTAAACCTCTTTCTCCTGTCTATTCTACCCTCACCTCCAATAACAACTGCAAGACACTCATGGTCATCTTTGTCAGTAAAACTGCCACATTTTGATTAGTCTCTTTTGTGAACAGCCCTCCACTAACCCATCTGACCAAACATCCTCTATTGCTCATCTCTGTCCTAGGCTTAAACTCACATATTTCTCTCGTTGCTTTTCAAATCCTCTCATGCCCTCTCCGAGCTCATATTGAAGGTAAACTTTCCTTCCTTGTCCTTTTTGACCTATCTGTAGCTTTTGACCACATCATTCTTCTCCACTACCTCTCCTTCACAGTCATTAGCTGTGTGGGACTGCACTTATTCTCACACCATTATCTTTGGTGTCCTTAAAGATTGACATCCAGCAACATCATCTAAAAGCCAAGTGTGAAGTTTCACATGTAAGCTGACAGTGCACAAATCATGCTTCAAAATTTCCTCCCTCAGGCTTTCAAAACATTCCATCCTACTCTCCTTTTTGGAGCATTCTTTCAAGTCGATCTGTTTGAGCAAACTTCTCATCAAATGCTGTAGTGTCTCCTTTTGTACTTGCAGTGTTGAATTTTATTTTATAGTATATGTGTCAAGTACTTTGGGAACTTTTATATTTTTATGGCACCTTTAACATAATAAATTATTGTTGATTTGATGATGACCGGTGGATGCTCGTCAGGTTCAGGTGGGTTTAAAAATAAGCAAACAGTCGCAATTACTGACTTTGCACAGTGATCCATGGCCAATTTCACTGCCATTAACTTTCATCCAATACGGTGCTGTGCTAGACAAGTGAGAAGATTACTATTGTAGATGGGACAATTAATTTCCCACGTTGGATTTTCAGTTTTAAAAGTGAATGATAGCAATTCAGGAATAGCGTTATCATGCAGGGGCGAAGATTAGTTTTTGATATCTAAATTGCATTTGCAGAAGATCTGGTGAGAATCTAGGAAATCACAGCAGTAGAATTTGTGCAGTGAACTGATAACTGAAGAAACTGCTACGCGATCCTGTGAATTTCGCTACTTTGTAAGGTTTCTCATACAATTAAGTACAGGAGTTAAGGTCATTGATTTCAACACCCTTGTGACGTTATTGCTGGAATGATTTGCTTTCTTAGGGTGACAACCAACATATTAAAACATTATACTCAATTATCCTTAATTATTCTTAATACCATTTAAATTGCATCCTGAAATGTGTTAGGATCAAATTAGAGACCTGCACTTTTGTTCTGAAGCAGAAGAAAAGTGAAAGAAATAAAATTGCAAATATAAGCTTTACAAAATACGTGTTAATAAACCAAAATAAACTCTGATCTTATACTTGAACATCCAGAATTAATTTGAGGTAAATGTGAATTAACCAGCAAACCGTAGCTGAGCACAAACCACAAAGTTCACACCATGCTGCAGACACAACTAAAACAGATCCCAGGAATTTTCTCAACAACCCAGTCAGATATCAGTGACCATTCTGAATCACAAGAATACTAATTCTGTTTTCCTCGTTAGGGAATTCAGCTCCTGTCCTTCCATGAACTAGATGGCTCTGTCGCCAACCGTCTCTCTACTCTACCAATGTACCACAGGAACAAAAAAGTCCTCACCAAAAAGCATACTATTCCAGATCTTGCTGAGAATTGCTGCAAGATTCGGCTTCCTTGGTTTTTGTTTTTAGCTGAGCTGACCTACATTTAAGGTCACACTCCACTGTGTTGTCCAAGCTACAGTCCAGTATCTAGGCATGAATACAATCCCAGATCCTCCATCACACTGCTGCCAACAATTACTGTCCTCCCAATGACCCAAGCCCTTCTCCTGAGACTATCTTTTACTGGGTTCATAAGGCTACCCTTTAGCATCAAAGCACCAGCATGAACCCAACTTTCTAGTTGATGCTGAGCAGATAGCTTCATTCCAGTTTACTGAGTGAACCCTTTTCCAGTTCCAAGGAATAGTCAACCACGACAGCTCCACTGAGCTGTCACTGTGTCCCGTGAGCTTTTTGTGCCTGAACTCCCAACTGAGCTCCTAATAACAAATACGTCTGTGCTTCCATGGACACCAGATCTGAAGAGTTGTCAATGGCATGAAGCTGGTAGCTGCCTTCCATCTCTTCAGCTGCACATGGGCATATCTGAATCCCAGCTGCACTTGGAGCTAAGGACAAGCATCTAAAAATGTGCAGATTAAGTAGACTAGCCATACTAAATTGCACATATTGTCCAGGGATGTCCAGGCTAGGTGAATGAGCAAGGGGAAATGCAGGGTTACAAGGGAAAGGGGATGGGGGTGGGTCTGTGTGGGCTCGATGGGCCGAATGGCATGTTTCCCACACTGTAGGCATTCTATGATTCGATGAAAGTATCTTGGCTGATATCTTCTCAGCCCCCTCACCTCAGCTGGCCACATTGACTTGGTTTTGTGTTGTACCATGGCCTTGTTCTGGGGCTTTCACACCATCATTCTCAATTACATGGCAGGCCCTTCCACCCTGCACCTTTGTACACTTGAACCAATGTCAGCCCTCATCACCATGGAAACACTGCTAACGAAAGAACACTCTTGCTGTTGGTCTCCATTCTGCTATCTGTATATGTACCAGAGCCATGAAACCATTTCCTCACAAAACCAAGTGTAAGACAATGTTTTGCAAAGTCTAAATTGATTCATCCAATATTTTAGAAACAATGTGGGACAGTTGGTGCATTGACTTTTCATTTAAAATAAGAAGTTGAATGCTGTGAAGTAGAATTCTTTCCTTTTTCTCATCAGTATCTGATGCAACATTACCAACGCAGTTCTTGTATTACTGAATGAAGAAGGAAGTCACTTTAACAACATACCATTTCTCAATAAGGAAACTAAACAAGTTAAGAGCCTATGGTGTAAGGAGCAAGGTACAAACATGGATTGGCTGACTGGCACAAGGTAGAGAGTCGGGATAAAGGGGTCTTTTTCAGAATGGCAGCCAGTGACTAGTGGAGTTCCACAGAGGTCATTGTTGGGACCACAACTGTTGACACTGTATATATAATGATAGATGTATGACAGATGTCAGAGGTAGTCTTTTTACTCAGAGAGTAGTAGGGGCATGGAATGCACTGCCTGTAGCAGTTGTATACTCGCCAACTTTATGGGCATTTAAATGGTCATTGGATAGGCACATGGATGAGAATGGAATACTGTAGGTTAGATGGACTTCAGATTGGTTTCACAGGGTGGCACATCATCAAGGGCGAAAGGGCTAGTACTGATTTGTAATGTTCTATGTTCTATATTGACAATTTGAATAAAGGAACTGAAGGTATTTGCAGATGCTCAATTTACAGATGACACACAAATTGGTGAAGGGACAGATGTGTTGAAGAAGCAAGGAGGTTGCAGAATGACTTAGACAGGCTAGGAGAGTGGGCAAAGAAGTGGCAAATAAAATACGATGGGAAAATGTGATGTTAGGCACTTTGAAAGAATAAAGATGTAAACTATTCTCTAAATGGGGAAAGGCTTCAGAAATCTGAAACACAAAGGGACTTGGGAATCCATGTTTAGGATTCTGTTAACATGCTGGTTCAGTTGACAGTTAGGAAGGTAAATGCAATGTTAGCATTCATTTCAAGAGGGGTGGTATACAAGAACATAGGTGTACTGCAGAGGCGGTATTAGGTGATCGTCAGACTGCATTTGGAATATTGTGAGCAGTGTTGGGCCCAGTATCTAAGGAAGGATGTGCTGGCCTTGGAGGATGTCAAGAGGAGGTTTATAAGACTGATCCTGGGGATGAAAGAGGGAAAATAGGAGCAGTTAAGGACTTTGGAGCTGTCCTCAATTGAGTTTAGAAGAATGAGGGGGGATCTCATTGAAACTTACAGAATAGAGTGGACGTGAAGGACATGTTTCCAATAGTAAGAAAGACTAGGACCTGAGTGCACTTCCTCGGAGTGAAAGGGCAACCCTTCAGAGCTGAGATGACGAGGAATTTCTTCAGCCAGAGGATAATTATTCTGTGGAACGCATTGCCACAGAGATCTGTGGAGGCCAAGCATTGAGTATATTTAAGACAGAGATAGATAGTTTCTTTATGTATAGGGGATCAAGGGTTATGGGGTGAAGACAGGAGGATTGCATTGAAAAATATATCATTGGCTGAATGGCCTAACTTTTCTCCTCTATCTCATGGTTTTTTGATCTTATGCAAACTATGCCCCTTCTCGAACAGTGAAGGCATGTCTAGTTTGGCAAACCACAATGTCAGTTGAGTACCAATTACAAATATATTTGAGGTGTAAACTCTCATCCATTATAAATAGCTTGAGTATCATAGCAGGGCATAGGGGAGTGGATGGGAATTAATCTTGGCCTATTGTCAGGCTTAAAATTGACCAGAGCTTTAAAGCTCACTCAAAATTGGTGTTCATGTCTAATCAGCATTTTGCTAGCAAGCTGCAGGCACCAATCTTGCTTAAAAAGCAATCTTGCACATTCCTCAATGTCCTCTCAAGAAGAGAAAATTTTTAAGAAGTTATGATCAGCAGAAAGCAAATCCAGGGTCAGTACATCATTTTGCAATTGCTTTGGATTATTGAAGAGCATTTATTTTCTTTTACCTTTACCTGGATGCTGCTACTGGACGTGGCTTCCACAGTCTTTTTGTAGGTTCTTGTCCAGCAACGTGGAGATATAGGTTTCCTGAAATCCGATGACTAACCTAGGCAACACAAATCCTGGAGAAGGTTCTTAAACCAATGTATAAACACTTATGCATAGAAATATGTACTGGAGCACGATCACCACCTACAAGTTCTTCTCTATGCTTCTCACCATCCTAACTTGGAATAAGTTACCATTATTTCAGCATTGTTTGTTCAAGATCCTGGAATTCTGTCCCTAACTGTATTGTGGGTACCTACACCAAATGGGCTGCAGCAGTTCAAAAGAATGCAGCTCACCTTCTCAAGGGCTACTAGGGATGGACGATAAATGTTGGCCCAGCCAGCCAATCCATATCCTATGAGTAATGAAAAAAACATTCTGGCCTAACAGCATTTTTTTCTGTGTGACCTCATCCTATGTCAACGCATTTACCAAACTGGCAATTTGCTGACTCACAGCATGGCATGTTGTTTATTCTGTTGCTATTTTGTGACACTGAAGGAGGTGTGAGCCCAACAATTTTTTACTTCGTGGTTTCTATCACACTAAATAATCATGCCACTCAGAACCATCACCTCTTCGGGGTGGCACGGTTGCTCAGTGGTTAGCACAGCTGCCTCACAGCGCCAGGGACCCAGGTTCAGTTCCACCCTCGGGTGACTGTCTTTGTGGAGTTTATATGTTCTCCCAGTGTCTACATGGATTTTCGCCCACAGTCCAAAGATCTGCAGGTTAGTTGGGTTGCCCATAGAGTATCTGGGATAGGGTTGGGTCTGGGTGGGAAGGTTGATGTGGACTCAATGGATCAAAGAGCCTGCTTCCATGCTGAATTGTAAATAGGTTTTAATTGGCATTAAATTCAATGAAGAAAATGTTTTGTAAATCTTAATGGACGAGTAACTGCTCTTTGCAATCTTAGCTGGCATGGAAACCATGAGCAATCTGTTTAAATTGAACATCTGGTTCAATTTTATAGCAAATAGAAAGAATTCACAAGGGTAAATTTTGGTATACAAGGTTTAATCCGTAACTCAGCAAGCACTTACAACTTATAACCAGTCTTTCTTGTTACTGAAAGAGAGTAGAATCATTCACCATTCTCCACTGAATGTCTTTCTAAGAATCATCTGTTTTAATTCAAATGTGGCTTTAAGAGAAGGAAGTTGAACAGTTGACCATTTGTTTTCAATATTATTCTGCATTGGCGTGGCTGCTTCTTTTCCCTTCCTTTGCAATGTCCTTTTGCAGAACGTTACCTTTTCTTTTTGTCCCTTTGGTTCTCTTTCTGCTCCTTTATGTTTCTTCTGAATTAAAATCAGAATCCTTAAGTGATGTCTAAATTCTGCAGCCTAATTTTAAAAAAGCTATCAGCAGTTACAGTTTCAAAAGGATTCAATGGAGTCACTAGTGAAAATTAAAATCGCTATTTGTTATGCATGAACAAAGGAAAATTGCTCTTAAGCAAGACTATAGGTTAACATATTTTACTGGTTCCCCTTACACCAACATCAGCAGATAATGACAAATATATTGATATCAAACTCCACAAAATAATCATGACTTTTCTCTTCCTCTGTGACTTTATTGCTATGCCCTACATTTCTCTTTAACTAGCACCATGCTTGCTTTTGAAATCAAAGAATGGAGTGTATCCTCTACGTGTTCTGTGGACCTTACCTTGACAGAATCCAGTTCATCAAATTTAACATGTCACACTTTTTAAACATGGCTTATAAGTCACGTCTTACATCAGACTGCAGTTGTTCGTGTGACATTTAGATTCATTCTTTTTCTCAAAGCTGGCAATCAGTCATTTGAGTTTGCTGTGTGAAAAATTAGTGCTGTATGGTGAATCAGTGCTCAAAATAGTTCCTGGAACATTGTAGAATGATCAGTATCTTATATTTTCTGGGTGCAGATTTCCTTTTTAATAATGTAGATGCCACCTGAGTTACCTTGCACCAGATAGTTCTTGCAAACATTTGTCAGCATTGAGATTTAATTAATGGCATATTATCCCTGTGATTTGTAACACATCTTCTGTAAATATAGCAGGTCACTTTCATGTACACATTACTTCAGCACTGTGTGAGTGTCCTCAATGATTGTATTATTGTGGGTAATGAATCTTTAATTTTGTACCATTTGTCGTCATTGAAAAAATTAGGTATCTGCGAGCAAGTGTCAGCAAATATTTTATTTATTCTGAAAACTCTTGACTCCAAAGCCAAACATTTTCACAAGTCAGTGACTTTTTGTTTTAATGAGTTCTCCTGAAATAAACAAAACATGAATTACAGGGTTGCGCTGCTTGAATAGTGCAGCCACCCATTTCACATCCTCATCTTCATGATATGCATCATGATAAACTATCAGATGTTCGCAATTACTTCTGATATCAATAGAACCAAATGTTAGCTGGATGGATAAAATGCCCCTTCAAGCACGTTGTCATAGAACATCACTCCTGGCTATATGCGAGATGTGTTGGAATGATGCCAATGAGAGGCAGAAAAATAGATTCAAAGTGTAAGGCATCACTCGAGTAATCAATATCTAAATGTTTTAATTTCTCGCAATAGGATTATTACTAAATGTAGGACCCTGAAGGTAGCTGTGTCAGTGTTGTGTCAGTCTCTGTTAGCCAGATCTTCAATTAACATCTGTTTTATTAAATGATTTCCAGTTGCAGCAGACAACAGTGCTGTTTCATTCCTCTATAAATTTAAGCAAATTGATCACATCAGGTATGTTTTAGTGATCAGAAAAGTAATTTTGCTCTTTTGTAAAACATTTGGAGCTTAATCGTGTTTAAATATTCATATGTTTTGACTGAAATGCTATTTGAAATGTTCTGAATTTGTCCTTGCAGTCTGATTTTCACAAAAGGCGGCCATTTGGCGAAATGGGCCTGTGTCACCTATTTTGAAGGGTAATCTTATCAGACTTACTGCCCTGTTTTATTTCCCCACATTTATGCAGTTTTTCTTCTTCAAGTATCGATTGAATTCCCTCCTGGATGTTAATAAACATATTAAGTAATAGATAATTTAGAATAGTTATTGCTAAATTAACCAGAAGCTAAGATGACACTGCAATTAACTGTAGGGGGAGAACTTTAATTTAACCCACCCCTTGGGAAGCTGATTAATGGGTTGAAGTGTCAGCTTTATGTGTGTGACTGATACCTATACAAACAAGTGTGATCTAAAACTAGCATTGCTCTGCAGGTGATAAGAGGTCAACCTGCTGCTTGGTGTCTGAAATAATTATAGTCAGGATTACAGCATACAACATTGAGGATTCTTGATATATTATTAGAGGATTTTAATAAAAGGTCAGGTATTCATTTTTTTATGTAATGCACAGAGCCATGGAACAGCTGTACAATCTTGCTTGATGAAAAACCTTTGTTTGTCATATGTAAAAGTCTGAAATGTGTTTTGATGCTCCTGTGAAGGAGTGGTGCCTTGTTTTCCCTGTGGGAATGAAGTGCACTGAAGCATGATTGCAGACGATTGATGTTCATAGTCATTGTTCTACAAATTAAGGTTTTGTTCATGTCGGCAGAACAAATGTGGTGAGCCCCTTTCTCTTCTCCCATTCACAGAATGGGGCAGCAAGGATGTTCATTCTGTTCTAAATTAACTTTGCAAAATATGAACAACTTGACTGACAATAAAGCCAATTAGAGACAAGCACTCCATCAAGATGTACACTTTGCTTGGATTTCAGAATTGCCTCAATAGGGTGATAGACTTAGGAGGCATGTTGCCAGGAGCTATTAATATAATTATATATATGATGATGTCAGACACTTTTGTGGTTTATCTCAACAGAACATAACACTTTTTAAAAATTCAAAATGACATTTTATAGCTTCAGCTGTGCCGAAGGTAACAGCTGGAGAATGAAGTCTAGGTATTTTAATGATGAATATGTTGAAAATGTGCATTATTATATTCCAAAGGAGTCCATGAGATCTCCAAATGATTGTTGAAGCATTTGATACAGACCATTAACGCCAGCTTAGTGAGAAAATGCAAGTGAGTCAAATATTATCATAATTATAATAAGAGCAGCTATAATTGTATGTGATTCTCTTCCTTTCCTGACTGAAACAATAGAGGAAATCTTGTGTTGATAGGGATTCTCGGCTGCTGACTGGAGACTTGCTGAGCAGCAGTTACTGCCTTTTCTGGGACAACCTGCCAAGCCATGTATTGATCTGTCATTGGTAATGCCATGAGTGGGCCTTCACGTGTAATTGGGAGTTCATGGACAAAAGTCCTTCCCAGTAAAAATGCCTGGCCAGTCAGTGGGCATTGGTGATGAGTAACTCTTTTGATCAGCAGCCACTCCAGAGGTGACAGAAGCTGCTGTCTTAGGGGTGTTGTGGAAGTCCCAGTATCATAGGAGACCCAAGATCAGGATTAATGATTTGGGTGGGGTGTGGCTGGTGAGTTTCTCAGCTTTGGGGTCATGAAAGAGGGGACAGTGGACCAGAAACAGAGAGATGATCTTGGAGGGCATTCCCTTCACCTTGTCCTATGTCAAGAGTCTCAACCTGGCTTTTGAGTCTGGCCGCCCCACGGGGTGGCTAACTGCCAGGTAGATTGACCTGCAGTACACACCACATAGTGACAGTCCTGCTAACAGCTGAATTAATCCCAGGGGCACTGGGCCGAGGCTCACGAGTGGCCCTCAGTTGGCCACAAATGGGCCGCAATTGGTAACGGAGCAGATGAGTAGACCATGGGCGTTCCAGAAGTAAAATTATTCCCATGAAGATGGAAGACAGTGGGGTTTGTGCACACCACCAGCTTGCTAGTTAAATGACCTTCTGATCTTCAGGTTCACCAGCTCCAGGAGCAGAACATTCTGTGCAATGGGGGAAATGTTGTGGAGCTTGTAAGAATGGAAATGGGTGGCAAGAGTGGGGTGACTTATTTGGCTGGAATGCAAAATTTTGACTCAGAGCCGCAACATGACCTCCCAACTCCTACACTCAATGCCTTGACCAATAAAGGCAGCCTTACCAAACGCCTTCTTCACTACACTGTCTACCTGGGACTGCACTTTCAAGGAACTGAACCTGCACTCCAAGATCTATTTGTTCAGCATCACTCCCCAGGACTTTAACATTAAGTGTATAAGTCCTCCCCTGATTTGCATTTCCAAAATGCAGCACCTCACGTTTCTTTAGATTAAACTCTTAAGTCCATTGGCCCATCTGATCAAGGTCCAATTGTAATCTTAGGTAACATTCTGCGCTGTCTAGTACACCGCCAATCTTGGTGTCATCTGCAAACCTACTAACCATACCTTCTATGTTCACATCCAAGTCATTTGCATAAATGACAAAAAGAAGTGGCACACTGATGGTCACATCATTAATGACAAAGGATTGACTTTTCACTTTTTTTATTATTAATTCTAGAATGTGGGCACTTCTGGCTAGGCCAGTATTACTGCATTCTTAATTACCCCAGAAAAGGCTATGGTGAGCTGAAGTATTAAACGGCTATAGTCCTTGTGATGTAGCTTCATACACAAAGATAATAGGCAGGGATTTCCAGGATTTTGACCCAACATTTATAAAAGCTGGGGCTGTGTCAAGTCAGGATGGTCTGTGGCTTGGAGAGATACTTGCAATGTTCCCATGCACGTGCTGCCCTTGTCCTTATAGATGGTAGTGGTCACAGATTTGGAAGCTGCTGGTGAAGAAACCTTGGTGACTTGCTTCATTGAGTCTTGTAGAAGGTACACAATGCTGCCAATGTGCATTGATGATGAAAGCAGTGAATGATCAGCATGGGGTGTGAATCAAGCAATTTGTTTTATCCAAAATTATGACAAAGTGCTTAAGTGTATGAACTGCAAGTGGAGAGTGTTCCATCAAATTCCTGACTTGTATAGTTTCGGTCTTTGGAAGACAAGTGATGAGTTACTTGTTGCACAGTTCCTTGCCTGTGACCTACTTTTGTAACCATTAGTATTTATAGGGTTGGTTGTTCAGTGCAGTTTTTAGTCGATGGTAATAATCACTCAGTGAGAATGTCCCTTGCTACTTATCAACCCAAGCTTGGATGTTATCCAGTTGCAGTAATAAAGTCAGTGGCATGTTTGTGTTGGTGTGTGGCTTGCCCACAGTTGTAATACATTTTTAGTTCATATTTACTCATTATCTTCACTGAAAACTATTTCATGATTGTTTTTAATCTTTTTAAAATTAATTCTGCACGAAAATCTTGTGGGGTCCAGTACATGATTGCTTAAAGATGGCATGCACCTGTAGGCTTTATGTAGTTATGTAAGATCAGTGATGTCACTTGTTGAACTCTAATTCTATGCCACAGGATGGAGAGTAGGTGAAGGGACCCTTGCATAGAACTTCAGGACTTCCAGTGATGAGGGATGTTGTGGTCAAAGGTTTGGAGAGTTGAAAGATGCATGTAGGGAAGGACATGTGGTGGGGTTGGGTGTATGGAAGCTTAAAATACAAAGAGCCTGGCATTCTTGGGGTGGGAGGTGGTGAAACAAGTTAGTCAATGTAATAAAAATGAGTTACCTCCTCTGCAATTGTTTTTAACAGTGTCCTTCACAATGCCTGGAAGAAAGGGCGATATGTGCTAATTCAGCCACACCCTACCTAGTGGCAACTATAATATTAGTGAACAATATGAACATTCAATTAAGAGTGAACAGTAAGATTCCTGTCATATTGAAGGAAATGTGCCAAACTCCCCTGTTAGTATCAAAGTGTAAAAACAATGACTGCAGATGCTGGAAACCAGATTCTGGATTAGTGGTGCTGGAAGAGCACAGCAGTTCAGGCAGCATCCAAGTAGCTTCGAAATCGACGTTTCGGGCAAAAGCCCTTCATCAGGAATAAAGGCAGTGAGCCTGAAGTGTGGAGAGATAAGCTAGAGGAGGGTGGGGGTGGGGAGAAAGTAGCATAGAGTACAATGGGTGAGTGGGGGAGGGGGTGAAGGTGATAGGTCAGGGAGGAGAGGGTAGAGTGGATAGGTGGAAAAGAAGATAGGCAGGTAGGACAAGTCCGGACAAGTTATGGGGACAGTTACTGAGCTGGAAGTTTAGAACTAGGGTGAGGTGGGGGAAGGGGAAATGAGGAAACTGGACTTCAATAGCTTCCTCATTTCCCCTTCCCCCACCTCATCCTAGTTTCAAACTTCCAGCTCAGCACTGTCTCCTTGACTTGTCCGGACTTGTCCGACCTGCCTATCTCCTTTTCCACCTATCCACTCCACCCTCTCCTCCTTGACCTATCACCTTCATCCCCTCCCCCACTCACCCATTGTACTCTATGCTACTTTCTCCCCACCCCCACCCTCCTTTAGCTTACCTCTCCACACTTCAGGCTCACTGCCTTTATTCCTGATGAAGGGCTTTTGCCCGAAATGTCGATTTCGAAGCTACTTGGATGCTGCCTGAACTGATGTGCTCTTCCAGTATCAAAGTGTGTCAACCATATGAAATGTCAGTACACTAGCTCCCTGACTAAACTAATTTCAACAAATAATGATGTTGCATTGTTGAATAAAACAAAACTGATAATATGTGATATGTTTACAAATGAACCCTAATTTTGGAAAACACGTGCCACAATTGTGCTTTCAAGTCTTTAAGTTAATAGCAATTAAGTTGGGTGAGAATGTTATGGCTGTGATGCAGAGTGTCCCTGTTTGACCAGGAGACATTTAAATAGGCTGCATGTAGATGTAACATCGACAGCTTACAGCAGTTTCCGCAAGAAAAGCTTCCACAACTGTCAAGCCACATGAATTTTGTGTGTGTATACAGCAGGCCTTTAGAGTTTTAATTGCAATCGCAAAGGGAAAGGCCAAAAGAGGCAGAGGTGGCCTTGTGTTCTGGTTACCATCAGGAATGATACGCTGTTGACAAAATCTAGCTTAATAATTGTGAAATAACCCTGACCTGTTAAAATCAGCAGTCTGTTTTATGATTCCAGTAATGAAAATACTGGGTAAGCCAGACTTCTGTTATAATCTAGTTTGATAGACCATGTTCTTTTTACAGATAGAATGTGTGGAAGAACCAAGGATAACAAAATAAGCAACAGGATCCCAGGGTTGAATTGAAATGCCATAACAATCTTTATTATATCATCTCAAACAAATCAAACACAGACAATGACATTGAAATAGATATACCGAACAGATAATGATTCTAAATCAAGAACACTATGTATACAACTTGGCCAATATCATTCAGGATTAACACATTAATAGACAAGCTGTAGTCAGACACTCTATGGATAGCACTTTCAATGGTGGATGTGATCAAGACAGATCCCACCAATATATTAGTGACATGTGAGTCACCAAATCTCATTAAATGCACCAACTCTTTTGCAAGGGTTTCCAATTTTTCACTTTTGAAGGTTTATGTTTAAAACACCCTCAAAACCTCTCCAACTCAGATTGCCTCAAAGTCCAATTTCTTCTCTCAAATCCCAGTTTCTCCAGAACCTTTGAGACTGCTTCCAAATATCTAACTAGGGCTTCTTTCACCCCATTCTCTCAGCTGCACGATCAATGGATCCCAGGGCTTCTTTTTATCCCTAATCTTTTCCCATGACACGCAAACACCATTCCCTGGAAGTTCTCCTGAGCTCCAATCATTTGGAATCTGCTTAAAATGCTGGAAGCATTTCATATTCAGCACTCTCTCATCTTCCAACTGCAAGTAATTTCTCCCAAAGTAATGTACGCCTAGATGACATGACACCACAGAACCTTCTCTTAAGCTCCACACATCATCTGATGACTGCTCCTGGTCTGGGCTGGCCTTAACTTAATATTAAATTAAGTATAATTTCTTATTTGATCCACTAAAGTGAATGGGTTCAACAGCTTGTCAGCATTCACGAACTAATTTTATCTCGGTAAATTTAAGTGCCCAAACACATAATCTCTCTGGACTGTCAGAACTTGCAGCAGTGTGGACACCGTGGGTCAGCTCAGCAGGGTCAGCTGTTGTTTCTAATTCTGCCATGCTAAGTGTTAACCTCGAAAAGTAGTATCCCCAACCTTATCAATGTGCTTCCATTACAGTTATCCTATTTCCTACTGTTAAGCTTTAATTCCAAATTTCTAAAATTAAAACTTACTGATAAGAATATATGAATCATGATCCAGACGTTTGAACCAATTTATATATGTGGCCAATCAGTACTGTTCATTTCATATCCTTTATGAGGTTTAAGTTTACTCCTATATACCCCCTCCCAAACCTGGTCTGTATGTTGTGAAAAAATTATTTAAAATCTCAGAATGGTGTGAGAGTTTAACATTATTAGCATGGATGGTATTGCAATGGTTGAAAAAATTCCAGAATTTTTGTGTGTGCATTTATTTCTTGTCATATATTTTGAGTTGACAATTACCAGCATCTTCTAGTTGAAGCAGTTTGCGGTTACCAAGTGAGTCTTAATGAGAGGAAACTCTTGTCTTAAACATAAATGTAGTTTAGAGAATGTTAACAATCAGGTTATGTTAGGAAGATGAATAATAATACTCAGACTTTGGGGAGCTCTCGGATAAAGGTCTTCATTTCTCGAGATCTGAAGCTATTTTGCCTTATCTCCATCCAAAACAGTATGACATCATTAGACTGGGTGCTGTTTAATGCAGTCTCCATCAACACCCTTTTCAGAACTATCTATTTTGTACAATGTTCTATGAAAGATTTTATCCCCATTTTGAACATTCAGACCTTCATGGATCTCGTCATCTTTAACATGATGCCATACTATCCCTTCATTTCTCTGACTTCACAAATTTAAGTCATCTGTAGATATTCTAGTTCTTCGAAAACACTTTCTCTTCGGGCTTAGAAGATTGGTCAGTCTTTGGCCTTGATTCTGTTCTTGTGAGTTATGCAAATTGTTGCCATCTCAACGTCCTTCATTGGGTTTGTTCCAGTGAGTTACTAGCAGAGGATTGTGTTGTAATGAGACGAAGTTCTAAGTGTTCCTTTATACCATTCCCTCAGCCATGCACAATTGCTGTTGGTTTGCTGCCTCTTGTGCTGTACCTTTCCTTAAGGTTCCATATCCATGCCTGTGACTCTTGACCCAAGTTTGTCAACCATCATGCACAATGATATCAATTATAGTGGGTAGCTTAATGCTCTTGGTGAAAGTGTTCTTTCTTATGTACGTAGCTATAGACCCATGGACTTAGCTTTGGAATCAACCTCTTTGTTAGGATAGGGAGTTGAGTCTTCAATTTTATGCCCCTTAGCAACTCTGGTGGTGAGAAGCCACACAGGAATGGAGTGGATTGGTAATAAAAGTGATCACTTTTCTTCTCAAGGAACTTGAATGACTGGTCTCCACACTCAGCTTGACCATTTCACTATGGATGTATTGGGAAGATAATTACATGTTAAATATCAGAACTGGCTTCAAACTGGCTGAAAGTCTCAGGAAGCTGTGATTTATTAACTGACAATGGCCACATCAGGTAAATGATTCATGTAAGACCCTTACAACTGCAACTGTGGTGGTGATACATAGCTTTTTCAACTCTCGCCGCTGTGAGAAATGGTCAATAGTTTTAAGCTAATATAGTTCATTCTTGTTTGGAAAATAATGGGTACTGGCAGGTCTCGCATTTAACAATCTAAATTTCACAATAAGTTACAAGACCTTCAGTCTCCTTTGAGATTCCTCACCACAACATTGAAAACCAAACCCTGGTTTTGCACTTGTTGATCCATCATGTATCTTGCCTCAGACACTTTCCACAATGGAGCTGGCATAACTAGCTTTTCATCAAAAACCAGTGAGTGATTCACAAGCATGAAATGCTCTCAGCACAAAATAGGTCTTCATGGCCCTTCAGTTTGGCCACCCTTGGAAATAATACCAATGAATTACAGTACATGAATGTTCACTTCTTTTGTTCCTTTTAGATACCAGACTAGGTGATGGTGGAACTTTTCTTTGTAAAAAGACATTAGTGAATCAGAGTTGGTTATCTTTCAGCCAACAGGCATAGTACCACAATACGAACACCTGCCTGGTTTATCACATTTGTCTTTCAAGTGTGTCGTGGGCCAGTTGGGCAGAATGTGTTCATAATCGAACCTGATTATTCTACAAGCTGTCACAGGTGTTTAATTGGTGGAGCAGGCTCGAGGGCCTGAATCGCCTAGTCCACATTTAGTTCTAATGTTCCTATGAAACCACTAAGGTGATCGATTTCCCTGATGGACTACTATTCAGGGCAAAAATAATTGATATCAGGTTTTGTCATTAACAGGAAAATAACATTATTTGTTGTAAACTTATTCTTTAACAAAAGTAAAAAAAAATGATTAATACAGCGCTGAAACAAAAGCAAAGTGAAAGGTAAAATTGCCATGGTCCAATCAGACCATAGGACTGCTTTCTCATTCGACAGAGACAACTGATGGTGATTTAACCTGAGGGTCACCATACCTCATGTAAGGGGAAAGGTTGAGAGGTTAAGTCCTTCATGGTAACCTTCGAGAATGAGGGAATTGAACTGTGCAGTTAGCATGACTCCACATTACAAACCAGCCATCTAGGCAACTCAGCTAAGCAACCCTCAAGTGAAGCAATACTCTGTGAAACCTCAAAACACACACACATTCAGACACAAATAAGATGGACAAAAACTGGCAGTTAATGAGTGGAAATATATCGAGAGGGGAAACAAATTCTGTAGTTCAAGAGTCGAGGTGACAAGGGTGATAAACTGCAGCTGGGCCAATCCATGGGTTGCTCTGAGTCAATTTCCTCTGAATGCAAAGACTCCTGGTGCTACTCTGTCTTATGAAGGAGCCACTTTATTGTTCTAAAAAGTAATATAATCTTAGGGTAGTTAAAGTGTACATCTCACCATCACCACTTAATCTTCAAGTTGTGAATTTTGTGGCCTTGATAAATTCTTCCCACCTGAACAACTACTTAGATTACTTACAATGTGGAAACAGGCCTTTCGTCCCAACAAGCCCACACCAGCCCTCCGAAGAGCAACCCACCCAGACCCATTCCCCTTCACCTAACACTACGGGCAATTTGGCATGGCCAAATCACCTAACATGCACATCTTTGGACTGTGGGAGGAAACCGGAGCATCCGGAGGAAGAATACGGGGAGAATGTGCAAACTCCACACAGACAGTTGCCTGAGGCGGGAATTGAACCCGGGTCTCTGGCGCTGTGAGTCAGCAGTGCTAACCACTGTGCCACCCACTTTAAGTTCTAGACCTCCCACTCTTATCTGAGCCTCAACAATCTTTCCATTTTCTCTGTTTGACTCTTAAGTTGCTCTGTTGTTGTACAGTGTAAGAGGTGCTGTGAGCTCAGTTTGTGTTACTTCTTTCATTCTGGGTTTTCCTTTTGCAGCTGTGCCCTGCTTTACCCACTCACTCCGATAACAATGCTTCTAAGATGTCAGTCTTAACTTCATGTCTTCTTTTTAACTTCATGTCTTCTTAGTTTAGTCTGTGCCATTATTTTTTTTTAAATTCTGTTTTTGGATTTAGGTTTGCTCACTGAGCTGGAAGGTTCATTTCCAGACATTTTGTCACCATACTACATGACATCTTCAGTGAGCCTCTGGATGAAGCACTGGTGGTATAGCCCGCTTTCTATTTATGTGTTGGCATTTCCTTGGGTTTCATGATGTCATTTCCTGCAGTGACATCATTTCCTCTGATGATGTTATTTCCTGTTCTTTTTCTCAGGGGATGGTATATGGGATCCAAGTCAATGTGTTTGTTGATAGAGTTCTGGTTGGAATGCCATGCTTCTAGGAATTCTTGTGCATGTCTCTGTTTGGCTTGTCCTAGGGTGGATGTGTTGTCCCAGTTGAAGTGGTGTCATTACTTATTTGTATGTAAGGATACTAGTGAGAGAGGGTCATGTCATTTTGTGGCTAGTTGATGTTCACGTATCCTGGTGGCTAGTTTTCTGCCTGTTTGTCCAGTGTAACTTTTGTTACACCTCTTGCAGGGTATATTGTAAATGACATTAGTTTTGCTTGTTGTCTGTAGAGTCTTTCAAGTTCATTAGCTGCTGTTTTAGTGTGTTGGTGGGTTTGTGGGCTACCATGATGCCAAGGGGTCTGAGTAGTGTGGCAGTCATTTCCGAGATGTCTTTGATGGAGCAGAGAGTGGCAAGGGTTTCTGGATGTGTTTTGTCTGTTTGTCTGGGTTTGTTGCTGATAAATCGGCAGACTGTGTTCACTGGGTACCCATTCTTTTTGAATTCACTGTCTTGGTGATTTTCCTCTGCTCTTCGAAGTTCCTCTGTGCTGCCGTGTACGGTGGCTTGTTGAAATAATGTTCTAATGCAGTTTCGTTTGTGAATGTTGGGATGATTGCTTCTGTCGTTCAATATTTGGTCTGTATGTGTTGTTTTCCTGTAGACACTGGTTTGAAGTTCCCCATTGGCTGTTCGCTCTACTGTGACATCTAGGAATGGCAGTTTGTTGTTGTTTTCCTACATTTTAGTGAATTTTATGCCAGTAAAGGTATTATTGATAGTCTCAAAGCTTTCTTCTAATTTGTTTCATTTAGTAATGACAAAGGTGCCATCCACATGGTGGCCCCAAAACTTGGGTTGGATGGTTGGCAGAGCTATTTGTTCAACCCATCAGGGTGGCACGGTGGCTCAGCGGTTAGCACTGTTGCCTCACAGCGTCAGGGAGCCAGGTTCAATTCCAGCCTCAGGTGACTGTCTTTGTGGAGTTTACACATTCTCCCCATGTCTGCGTGGGTTTCCTCCAGGTGCTCCAGTTTCCGTCCACATTCCAAAGATATGCAGGTCAGGTAAATTGGCTGCATTAAATTGCCCATTGTGTTCAAGGATGTGTAGATGAGGTGCAGTAGTCAGGGGTAAATGTAGAGAAATAGGGCAGGAGAATGGGTCTGAGTGAGTTACTCTTTGGAGTGTCGGTCTGGACTTGTTGGGCCGAAGGGCCTGTTTCCACACTGTAGGGATTCAAAGATTCTATGGAAACCCACCAACACACTGAAACAGCAACTAATGGACTTGAAAGATCCTATACAGACAACAAGCAAAACTAATGTCATTTACATAATACTTTGCAAGAACTGTAACAAACACTACATTGGACAGAAAACTAGCCACCTGGATACATGAACATCAACTAGCCACAAAAAGACATGACCCACTCTCACTCGTATCCTTGTACACGGATGAGGAAGGACACCATTTTGACTGGAACAACACATTCATCCAAGAACAAGCCAAACAGAGACACGCACAAGAATTCCTTGAAGCACAGCCTTCCAATTGGAACTCTATCAATAAACATATTGACTTGGATCCCATTTACCATCCCCTGAAAAAAAGAAAAGGAAATAACGTCATCAGAGGAAATGACATCACCACAGGAAATGGCATCACCAACTCAAGGAAACCCAAATGCATAAGTGGAAAGCAGGCTATACCACCAGTGCTTCATCCAGAGGCTCACTGAAGATGTTGCCTAGTATGTTGACAAAACATCTGAAAAGGAACCTTGCAGCTCAGTGAGCAAACCTACATCCAGAACCTCAACCTGAGCTACAAATCTTCTCAAAACTCGCTAATTTCTGGTTTTGTTCATTAGGGATTTATAGCTTTACTCATGGAGTTTCTGTTCATTTCCAAGCTGGATCTCTACTTGTGATTGCTCTGACAGACTTTCACTTTCCTACACAATTTGTAATTGATGTGATTGGCCCCTAGTTCACACTTTCATCTGCATTCCTTTCTCGGTCTGAAGTAAAAGTCTATCATCAAGAAGGCAGCTCACCATTGCATACTCAACAGCAAATAGGGACAGGCAATAAACATTGGCCAGAAACTGATGCCTCCATCCCACGAGTAAAATAAGAAGAGTTAAGTGCTGTGGGTCAGTTATCTGAGTTAGCTGAAAAGTTGGTTTGTAATGCAGATATGGCTTCACAATGGTATACAGTCATGAAGGAGTTGCCCTGGGAATCCTCAACATTAACTCTGGCCCCCAAGAAGTCTCATGACTTCAAGTTAAACATGGGCAAGGAAACCTGCTGCTGTTTACCATGTATCTTCCTTCCTCGGCTGATGATTCGCCACTCCTCCATATTGAACAAGGGCACAAAGTGTCCACCACCAAGAGTGGCTCAACAGAAGTAAAACTCATCAAGCTGGTCAGGTCCTAAAGGACAATAGTTGCTAGATTACGTCTGCGCCAGGTGAGAAAGGAGCCAACAATGGGGAATACTTACTTGACCTTACCTTTATCAGTCTGCCTACTGCAGATGCATTTCTCCATGACAATATCAGTAAAAATGACCACCACACAGTTCTTGTGGAGACAAAATCCTGCCTTCACTTTGAGAAGAACCTTAATTGTGTTGTGTGGTATTATCACAGGGCATCTATGAGGCCATATGGGCCATCAACAGAATATTGAATATCCTTTATTTTGAATATCCTTTATTGTCACGTGTACTTCAGTACAGAAGCACAGGGGCACAATGAAAAGTTTTTACAATGGCTGCCTCTAACGACACCATCTTAGGTACAAGTACATAGGTACAAATCTTAGGTCCAAAAGAGGAATAAAAGGAAGAATAGTAGCATTACTTACATAAAATAAGTTACTAAAAATAAATTAGAAATAAGATATTTATAACAAAGTTAAAGGACTGATATTGGGCGACACGATGGCATAGTGGTTAGCACCGCTGCCTCACAGCGCTAGAGACCTGGGTTCAATTCCCGCCTTGGCAACTGTCTGTGTGGAGTTTGCACATTCTCCACGTGTCTGCGTGGATTTCCTCTGGGTGCTCCGGTTACCTCCCACAGTCCATAAGATGTGCAGGTTAGGTGAATTGGCCATGCAAAATTGCCCGTAGTGTTATGTGTAGGGGAATGGGTATGGGTGGGTTGCTCTTCGGAGGGTCGTTGTGGACTGGTTGGGCCAAAGGGCCTGTTTCCACACTGTAAGTAATCTAATCTAAATTACAGTCCAGTAAAGAATTTCAGATCGATATTACATTGCAGCAGTTCAGCAAGCACGAGGCCTAACCAGGTCCCTATCCAACAACTGTTCTGCTCCACTCCAAGCCTCCGCTCCACATCCACACTCAGCTGCACCAAGATAGGTTGCGCTGCTCTTTTCGTCGCATGGATTTCCAGGGCTCATTTCCCCTCATGCTGTTCTGGGACTACTTGTCCAAACACTGCTCTGGGAAACATTTCCCTGGGACATGCTTCCCCTAGTGCTGCTCTGGGGGCAACTTCCCCGAGCACTGCTCCAGGACTACTAAAGTGAGAGAACAAAAAAGAAAAGAAAGATAGAGAACAGGCGGAGTATAGGAGCCTCCAGATGGAGCATCCTACTCTTCTGCCATCTTTCTGGAACAGCAGCAAAATTGTACTCCAGCCCAATCTGCAACCTCATGGACTGGTATAACACATGCTTAACCATTACCACACAAATGCCAGGCTATGACCATCACCAAAAGAGACAATCTAACCACCGCACCTTGACATTCAATGGTATTACCATCACTGAATCCCCCACTATCAACATCCTGGGGATTATCATTGACCAGAACCTCAACTGGACTAGCTATGAAAACACAGAGACTGCAAGAGCAAGTCAGAGGCTGACAATACCACGGTGAGTAACACACTTCCTGACTCCTGAAAACCTGTCCATCATCTACAAGGCACAAGTCAGGAGTATGATGGAATACTGTCCGTTTACCTGGATGGGTGCAGTTCCGACAACACTCAAGAAGTTCACACCATCAAGGACAAAGAAGCATCTGCTTGACTGCCGCTGCATCCACCCCCTCTACCACTGAAGCTCAGGAGCAACAGTGTGATCTATCTGTGAGATGCACCAAGATCCTCAGATGGAATCTTCAAAACTCACAACCACTTTCATCTAGGAGGACAAGGACAGCAGGTACATGGAAACACCGTCAACTTCAACTTCCCCTCCAAGCCACTCCTCTCCATCCCAACTTGGAACTGTATCACCGTTCCTTCGCTGTCACTGGGTCAAAATCCTGGAATTCCCTCCATAATGGCATTGCTGGTCACAACCCACAGCAAGTGGACCTCAGCGGCTCAAGAAGACAGCTCACAATCACCTTCTCAAGGGATGGCAACGCCGGATGGGCAATAAATACTGGCCCGCCAGCGATGTTCATATCCTACAAAATTGAATGAAGGATATCATTGTGTTTAGAAGATTCTATTAGTTGGACCAAAAGTGCTTTGCTAGGTTTGTGAACCTCAAGGAGTGACCAGGAATCTGGTCCCAAATATGTGAATATTTGAACTCTGACTCACTGAGGAACTATTTAAAGCAGACGGAATTTATAATGGACTGAAATACAAACCATTACTCTGCAGCATATTTAACATTAAAAGCTGCCTTGAGAAATATCTGCTTTGAACAAATTTGTCTTGGAATGTGAAACATGTTGGAAAATTTAGTTTGTGACTGAGATTGAAAAATGACTCCTTGAGTAAATCTATTGTTTGTTCTGACAGTGAACCATACAGGTTAGTAAGGCTTTTGGTTTAATCCTTGGTTTGTGCTTCATTAGATGATTCCAACTGGGCTTTTATTCTCGAGTTTATGATTCTCACAGGCTTTCTCTAAAGCACATTGGTTACAGCAGGGATTCACTCCAGGAAATCTGCCAATTTATTGACTGGCTTTTGACAACAAATAACGACTGAGCTTAAAAACAATGGAGACACCATACACACTCTGTCCAGCTAAGAAGTTCCATTGTCAGGCATTAAACTGAGCTTTATTGGATTCTGCTGCCTAGAAAAATCCATCAAAAGCAGTATACACCCCTTTGGATCAAATATTATTGATTGTTGTAAGTCACAATAACAACCTAATGTAGTCTTTCATTTGTGAGGTATTTATCATTAAATCCAAAGCAGTGGAAAAATACTTTTCTCTCCAAACGATCTTCCCGGTGTCAAATTTTGGACGAGCTGATGTTTCCTGTACAAAATCAAAAAAATCTTCTTTTGTGTCAGCAGTGATGTTCCTCTGGGTCCAACTCTCCTAATCTCCCTGTCTTCCCATTTGAATTGAACAAGGTATTACATAACCCCACCATTCTGATTAAATGTTGAGCTGGTCTTACTCCAGGACTGCACTTTTTCAGTGGGGCGACATTGCCTTTGTGCATCCCTGATGTTTATATTCACCCAAGATCTGAATATAACTTCCATCACCTCTAAAATTTACCTTTAATTTGACTTCAATTCCAGAATTGATTTTTCAAATACACTCTTCCTTGTAATTATTGTCGAAGTCCTTACATGCAACTCAGTTCCAAATTATCCCTCGCCTCATCACCCTTCAGTGCATCAACTTCCAGATTTGGTCCGCATCTTGTTTCCCTCTAAATATGCTCACATACCTCTTCCTTAGTTTGCACAGCTACTGGCAAAGGCAGCAAAAGAAGCTGCTTTTTCATTTTTGTGACCGTTAAGAAGAAAAAAAAATCAAAGGATCAGACAGGCCAAACAAAAAAAAAGTCTGCAAGAGTGGCAGGTTCAGGACCTTCTTTCATCTTAATCATTTCCTTTCAAGGCACAAAGTTTCCTTAACTTTAAATGCTGAGAGACAGAAAGCAGAGAGCATGGCGAATGATAATTTATCTGACTGAAGGGAAGTGTACTGTGGTGTCCCTTAGGACGATGTGTTAAGATTTGTGCTGTTTCATATGTTCTGGCAGGTACATTTTGGATATCATGTCATCATTTCAAAATTAGAGTTAATGGGGAGAAACTGTTTCCACAAGCAGGCGAATCAGTAACCTAAGGTTTAAAGCGACTGACCAAAGAGCCAGGGGAGATAATGGTATATTTTGATGTAATGACCTGGAAAGTGCTGCCCGAAAGGATGGTAAAAGCAGATTCAAAAGTAATTTTCAAGAGCAATTGGACAATTATCTTAAAAGAAGTAATATTGAGGCCTATGTGGAAACAGCATGGGAGTGGAACTAATTGGTTCGTTCTTTCAAAGGCTGGTCCAGACACAATGGGCTAAATGGCCTCTTTGTGCACTGCATGATCAAATGATTCCTTCCTCAGAGCTCAGCTCACAAGTTAGCCCAGCAACTCACCAATGTCAGAAGGCAAATCTACTATCTTCCCACAAAGGGATTATCATTTTCTCACATGATAATTAATTCCCAGCACATTTGTGCATTGGAAATGAAATCAGAGCTAAGATGTAGTTATCCTGGAAATGTAACCAGGCAACCACTAAATCTCCAACTTCAGAGCATGCCTTTCATTCTGAACTTAAAAATTTATGACAATGCCATGATTGTATTTATCAAATCACAATATCTGAAAATGTTTCATATGATGCAGCACATTTTGATATGAGACAAAAAGAGGTGAAGAGGTGACCAGGAAGATAGACGAAGACAGAGTGGTAGACATTGTCTCCGTGATCTTTAGCAAGGCCACTGACAATGTTCTGCATGGTAAACAGGTTAGATTACATGGGACTAGCCAATTAGATTAAAAAAATTGGCTTGCTGTAGGAGACAGGTACGAGGGGTTGTTTGGACTGAAGGCCTGTCGCCAGCAGTGTGCCACAAGGATCGGTGCTGGGCCCACTGTTGTTTGTCATTTATACTTGGATGAGAATATTAGGGGCATGGATATTAAGTTTACAGACAACACCAAAATTGGCACAGTGGACAGTGAGAAAGGTTTATCTAAGAGTAAAATGTGACTTCGATCAGCTGGGCCAGTGGGCTGAGGAATGGCAGAAGGAGATTAATTTAGATAGATGTGAACTGTTGCATTTTGGTGAGGCAAACCAGGGCAGGCCTTATACGGTTAATAATAGGGCTCTGAGGAACGTTGCCAAACAGAGAGGACTAGGGGTTCAGCTGTATAGTCCTTTGAAAGTGGCGTCACAGCTAGACAGGGTGGTGCAAAAGGCATTTGGCATGCTTGCCCTCATTGGTCAGAGCATTGAGCATAGGAGTTGGGATGTCATGTTGCAGCTGTACAAAACATTGGTAAGGCCACTTTTGGAATACTGCTTTCAATTCTGGTTGCCCTACAATAGGAAGGATGTTATTGAATTGGAAAGGGCACAGAAAAGGTTTATGAGGATCTTATCGAGACCAGAGGGTTTGAGTTATAAGGAGAGGCTGGGACATTTTTCCACTGGAGCATAGGAGAGTGAGGGTGACCTTATACAGGTTAATACAATCATGATGGGATAGATAAGGTGAATAGCCAAGATCTATTCGCCAGGGTAGAGCAATCCAAAACAAGGTTGAGGCTGGGGATCGTGTGGCAAGTAATTTACCTTCTGTCACCCAAACGTCTGTCCACAAGCAAAAAGGCACAAGTCACAAGTGTGGTGGAAAACTCTCCATTTCTCCAGTAAAATGCGGCTTCGACAACACTAATCAGAGGTCAAAGGTTTAAGTGAGAGGGAAAAGATTTAAAAGGGACCTGAGGGGCAACTTTTTCACCTACAGTGTGGTGCACATGTGGAATGAACTGCTGGATGAAGTGGCAGAGGAGAGTAAATTACAACATCTAAAAGGCATCTGAATGGGTTTATGAATAGAAAGGGTTTAGGGGGATATGGACCAAATGCTGGCAAATGGGACTCGAGTAATTTCGGATATATGGTCAGCATGAACAAGTTGGATCGAAGGGTCTCTTCCCATGCTGTACATCGAAAAGGTTTAGGGGGATATGGGCCAAATGCAGGCAAATGGGACAAGCTCAGTTTAGGAAACCTGGTTAGCATGAATGAGTTGGACCAAAGGGTCTATTTCCATGCTGTGTAATTCTATGACTCTCAACCTAAAACATGCATTTTTCTTTGTCCATTTAGATAATCTGGTGGTTGCTGACAAGGCCAGCATTTATGGTTCATCCCTAATTACCCTGCAGAAGGTAGTGGTGAGCTACCTTCTTGAGCTATTATAGTCCATGTGGTGGAGGTATACTTCAAAGTGCTTTGAGGGGCAGACTTGTGGAATTTGGCCAAGTAATGGTGAAAAAAGAATAATGTACAGGTCAGGATGGTGTATGGCTTGGAGAGGAACTTACAGTTGGTGGTGTCGTCATGTATCTATTAGTCATATGTGGTAGAGATGGTAAGCATGAAAGGAGCTGTTGAAGAAGCCTGGGAAAGTTATTGCTGTTCATTTTGCAGATAGGTGGTGGTGGTAGAGGAAGAGAATGTTGTAGATGGTGAATAGGCTACCAATCAAATGGGCTACTTTGTCCTAGATGCTGATTAGTGTTGTCGAAGCAGCATTTTACTGGAGAAGTGGAGAGTTTTCCACCACACTTGTGACTTGTGCCTTTTTGCTTGGGGATAGACGTTTGGGTGACAGAAGGTAAATTACTTGCCACACGATCCCCAGCCTCAACCTGCTGAAGCTACCAAACAGGACAATTTGGATGGCACCCAACAGAAGTAGCAAGTGATACATCTAAGCGATTTCACCTCGGTGAAAAAGCTAAGGTCGAAACATTCACAACCATCTTCAGCCAAATGTTCCAAGCGGATTATTAATTTCAGCCATCTTCAGAGATCTTCAGCATCATAGGTGCTAATCTTCACTCCATTTGATTCATCACACATGATATCAAATGGCTAAAAACACTTCAACACTGCAAAGGTCCTAGGTCCTGACAACATTCCAGAAAAGTGTTAAAAAAATTGTGCTCTATAATTAGCCACACCCCTAAGTTGTTTCAGACATTACGACACTAACATCTCCCTCGCAATGTGGAAAATAGCCCAGGTATGTTCTATCCATAAACGCAGGACAAATCCAACTTGGCCAATTATCACCCATTACTCTTCTTTCAACATCAATATCGTGATGAAGCATATTGTTGACAGTGCTATTTAGTAGCACTTATTCAAAACAAGAACCTGCTCAGGCTTGGTTCTGTCAGGCCCACATAGTTCCTGACCTGCTTAAAACCTTGTTCCAACTATGGACAAAAGAGCTAAACTCAAGAGACAAAGTGAGGGTGCCTGCCCTTGACATAAAGTCAACATTTGTCTGAGTATGGCATCTAGATATCCCAGCAAAACTGGAGTCAGTGGGAATCGGGGGAAGACTCAGAACTGGTTGCAGTTATACCAGGTACACGGGAAATTGACTGTGATTATTGGAGGTCAATTATCTCGGACATCTAGGACTGCAGAAGTCCTTCAGAGTTAGTGCCCTAGGCCCAACCATATTCAGCTACTTCATCATTGACCATCCCTCTATCATAACTGATGTTTACTGATGATTGCACAATGTTCAGCACCATTCCTGACTCCTCAGAAACCAAAGCAGGGCCATGCCTAAATATAGCAAGCTAATAAGAGGTCGACCCAGATTGCATTTCAGGTTAATGTCTCATACATATCCAATAGGATCCAGCTGCTACAATAAAATCTCTTAACTATTGTCACCTGACAGATTAATATTTTTAAACACTGATTTTACTTAAAGATCATTACAGAACAGAAAAATGAAATTGAACAATAAGATTTATTATCCTGAGTCTTCAGGAAGGAAATGAGAAATTCCTCACAGTGAGGTATCCCTACCTCCAGTACCAACTGTAGGAATCATGTGGATCTGTGATTTTTCCAAGTGCATTCATCATGTATGAGTGCATAGGGAAATCACTCAGGTTTAGAAAAACAACATATCAAACATGATTCATTTAATCGTCTGCAATATAAACCATAGTCAATTCAGAATAAGAACCATTCAGAAGCTAATAGATTACAATGTCATTAAGTGGTAGAAAACGTACTGCAGCCTCCCAGATTGTTTCATCTGTCACTTTGAACATCAGGTACCTCAGCATCCATGCACTTGAAATTGTCAATAGGACCCTCCATTGAATATGTGATACCAGCACATTTGCTCTTGTAGACAACCTAAATATCTGATAAACCAGCATTCAAATTCAATACATTCTCAAGAGTTTCTGTGAAACTCAGCTTTTGGTTTTAGATTTCTAAACTTCTGAATATGTTCTTCCATTATTGTACTGTATCTTTTCATCCGATCATTTGAATTTACATACTGCAACACAGTATCACCGTCATTACCTCAGACCTTCTTGACATTTTTCCTGCTCGTGTTATAGCTTTTTCAATCAAATTCATATCCTTTACCCTGCCTTTCTTCTGAATGTTGCTCGTAAGAATTTTAAATATTACGTTTTTATTTGGTCAGTGTTAAACACTTTCATTCCTCTGCTTAGATTTGTGTCATTTTTCAGAATCCATGTATGTTAGCAAATTAGTGAGTCATTGTGTAGCGCACTGCAGGAATAAGTGTGGCATAAAGTAATTTGTCTAGTCTTCCCTGAGGAGTGCTTTGATTAAGGTGAAAGATTGGTTATTTGTCTTGAATCAAATGCTATGCAGTTGACAAAAACAATTTCTCCTTCTACAAAATATTCATTTGTTTTGAATATGGCTGAAGTGAAATTTCTGAAATACTATTAAAAAGCCACAGGATGGCAGAATAGACTTGGACAAAGGTTCAGATTAAAAACCCATTAAAATTATCTTTGCTTATTCGTACTGCTGCCCTCAAGATGATAATCACGCAAGTAGAATAATAAAAATTGTCCTGGATTAATTTCAACTTGATAATGATCATCAAGGGTACTTAATTCACTTCTGCTTTTATATCATCATCGTCAAAGTCTTTATAAAATTCAGCAGTGTGCTCCAGGTAGGGCATATTATAGCTGATGTTTTATGACATTTCACTGCTGAGACATAATGGGGAAAAATTATTTTCTTGTGAAATGGCACAGAACAGCCTGTTTCTTAGATGTAATAATCTGTGATGTTCCTGTCAGTAGATTAGACAGATAAACTGCTTTAGTGTGCAGTCTTTTTCTTCACGGGTAGAAGTCAAAAATAGTGTGGACTTCTACCCTGAGCAGAACAAGAGGACTACACTGGATTATTTATTCTTGCTATGTTTTTACAACAGTGTTCTTGAAAAGGTATTTAATAAAGCATTCTTGTTGGATGATTAAGTAAATGCATTGCATTTTCCAGGAAAGGTACAAGTCTAGTTTTTTTGTTTGTGTTCAGTTAACTAATGTCCAGTGTGAATGGTGATGAAGGAATCAGGGTTGGCTATACTAACCTTGAGTGATAGGGGAAAATCCACTTATGGATCCATTATAAGTTGAGAAGAGGGAGGGAATGACAATTAAATCTAATGTGTTTGAATTCTTCTTTCACATTCAACATCCCACCCCAGAACCTGCCTGTCATAGCTGTAGGGGCAAGATTTACTTTTAAACAGTTACCTTCACAATAAATAGGTTTCTAAATGTGAGCAAAAGGGTGGCAGAGAAGATGCTGGCACCTTGTTGACATGTGTCACAATGAAAGCTCTCTATTGTTTGTGTAATGTCGAATGTAATTGCTACAGTGGGTAACATATGCCATTAGTAGCTAGTTGCTCATTGTCACAACAGCAAACATTTCATATCAGACGGCAAATTGACAAATAAAAGCCCAAATGCTCTCTGTGGAGATGCCACTGCTCTCATTTCCCTGCTCCCCATCGCTCTATCTTTCTCCTTATAGTTCACCTCCAGGTGCTGCTGCTTATGCTTCACAGGGTTGCATACACCACTGATATTTACAAGATAAGGATTTCACATCCACGGCATGTAATGGTGTCAAATCTTGGGAGGCACAGCAAATTGGAGTCCAGGGTGGTGCTTGCAGAATGGTCAGATAGGTGTGACACTGAGGGGAAAGGAGATGGTTTGTTTGCAAGAACTAAGAACCTGAGAAAGAGGAAGAGTGGCAGCTTGAATTGAAAGACATGAAGAATGCTAACTAAACTGGATGAGGAACAGAATTCAGATTTGAACAGTGAAGACAGGAAAAAGACTACTAGCATGTGGAAGTCAGAGAAGGGAACAGAATGTTAGCTGAACTGAGAAGAAGGAAAGGGATTGAATGCTAAGTTCAGTTTCCAGGAGGAGAGTATCAGTTTGCAGTTGAATGATGGGCATTAAAAATGTTATTGTGAACTGAGAAAATTGAATATATCCTCTGGTGAGCCATAAAGGGAAAACTGTCAGTCCAACTGGACGAGTGTTGGTATGAACTAAGCACGGTAATGAAAAGTATCTGAACACAGAGAAGTGGGAGAATAGTGGCTGAATAAAGGAGGCAACATGGTGGGAAACATTGCACAGGTTGCAACACAAAAGTGACCATCTCATAAGAACTAAGATGGAAGAGGAAGGAGGTGCCAGAACAATAATGATTTGAAGGGGGGAAGAGCACCATCTTGAACAATAAAAACTAGGGTCAGAAGTATTCGTGTAAACAGGGCACTGAGAAAATTGGAATTGAGCAAGAGCTAGGAGTATGGAATATCTGAGTGTAAAATGGATGGAACTTAATGAAGACTGCCAGCAAGAATGGAACAATGAAGAAAAGGGAAAGAGTCTCTGCATCACTGTGACAAGATCATAAATTGTCTTAAAGCAATCCAACAATAAGCTTCTGCAGTAATCAGGAACTTCACCACAAGAGTTGATTTCTAAAAAAGCCCATGAATGTTATGCTCTGATGTTCCATTACATCAGTGCTGGTATATCTAAGTTATGAAAAAACTGTGTATCACTTCCCTTGCGATATAACTGTTGGAGTAAAATTCAACCTTGGCACAGTGCAAATTTGGCAATGTTTGACCAACCACCTATTATACACCCAAGCCAATTTCAGGAAATTGGACATTACAAATGGTAAATCAGGCAGGGTGTACAATGGAGAGACAATCTTTTACTGCCAGTTTTGTATTTCCATGAGTTGCATATCACCACCCATGTGTATAAAAGGCTTATATTCAGGACAGTTTTTGAATTTTTATGTTTTTTTGAGCCTGGCTGAACTTCATTTGAAGTTATTGATCAACATGTTGGCATGCCTGACTGACTGCAGAGCAAACAAAGCTTCTGTGTTGACTCCAAATCAGAATTTTTCATAGTTATCATGTTTCATGGGGGTCTGTGATTGTTGAATAGTCTGCAGACTCTTCTGAAGTAATTCTGCTCACTGTTTTGAGAGCCCTGTTTAGTGAGTCCATCAAATTCTGGTTAATTCTGTGGCCTCACTGTTTCTGATGGTTGTAGCAAAACAATGTTGAGATCAATGTCAGTCTTAGAAAATTAGCTCTCGTGGATAATAAAACCATTGGCTGTTCGCTCATCAGTGCCACTATTAAACCTGAGCATTGATGTCTGTATGTGTTTTCTAGAATTGAATATGAAAGGTATTTTAATGTTTGAAAGCCATAAATATATGCATCTATTGTGTGAACATTATCGATCTCAGTTGGTGCATAAATGAGCAAAGTTTCCAGACTGATATTCCAGTTGCTTCCTGCCATAAGTTGACTGCCAAAGGCAATTCATCTATATTCACCTTTGAATCAGTATACTTTACAGTGCTATTTGCTTTCCAAAGGGGAAAATGTCAACTTGTCAACACCTGTAGAAAAGTTCTAAATTTCTTCAAATCATAACTGTATTTCCCGCCATTTCCGAACTGGGACTATAAGGTGAAACCCACATTAGGTAGACAGAAAAAACAGACCTGTACTGAGTGCTGCACTGCTATAGAAAACATTGATACATCAACATCTAAGTGACTAGAATTTTAAAAAATCAGATGGATTCCTCCTGTAGTATCTTTAAGACAAACATGAAATCATATGGTTTGTCATTTTATTGTCCATACACTGATCAAATGCAGTTTATGTCTCTCTTTCTGATCAATAAGTAATTATTTTTAACTTTGTTAACCACAAACCATGTTACATAATGTGATCTTATCAATATATTTCATAGAAGAACCATAGATGCAGACCCACCTCAGCTGACTTTAGCCCTTTTATATTAAATTTTTTTCTGACCATAATATAAACTTTTTTTTTAAAATTGCAACCTTATAATCAACAATTTGCAAACTTATACTTCCTATCATCTAATTGTTGGAACAACTTTCCTAACTCAATGCACATAGTCAAATTTGTTCATTTGGATGCATGAATAGTCAGCATTTTGTCTACAAACACTTGTAAATTTATCAAGACTCAGAGCATCAATTTGAGGCAGATTTTGAACCATTAACTCTGAGAAACCAAGTCAAATTGTGAAGTTTTTACAATTATAGAATCTCTACATTGCAGATAGAGGCCATTTGGCCCACCGAGTTTGCACTGACCTTCCAAAGAGTAACCTGCCCAAACCCACAGCTCTGCATCCCCGTAACCTTACATTTATCTTGGCTAATCCACCCGACCTGCACATCCTTGAACACTACGGGGCAATTTAGCATGGCTAATCTGCCTAACCGGCATACCTTTAGACTATGGGAGGAAACCAGAGCACCCAGGGAAAACCCATGTTGACATGGGGAGAACTTGATGATATGAGCAATCAAGCTATAACTCTGGTAGATAATCCCCTTGGGTTTCATCTTATGCATTTTCATTCCCGCCCACTTCAACCCATGGCACCTCCAGTTCACGTTTTAGCATCACACTGGCCTCACCCCCAACCTTAATACCTTCTTTCTCCAAATTTCATCTCTTAATTTATGAGCTCGGTTCAGTCCATTCATCTCCTGTATAAACTCCACTTTCTCAGCACACTTTTCCCTTGAAATATGGATTATGGTGAGCAACCCAGGAAATCAAAATTATAGGGGCATCAACAATGAAAAGAGTGACTTTGAATTTCCTTGAAGACTTTGCTTAATAATTACAAAAATGTTGGAAATGGGAAAAGAGGTCACATCCAGACAGTGTTGGCAATTCTGCTATCAGTCCCTCTCCCCTTCCTTTCAAGTGTGGAGATCTCCAACTTCGGAGTTGTCACGATAAGTGTTACAAAATCATTCTGGCCACAAACCCTGGTCCGTGCTGTTCATAGGTCTTTGCATTCAGTGGGAGTATGCCAACATTGAAAAGAAGAATTATCAGCTATTCCAAAATTAGCCAAATTTGGATCATTTCCACTTTGTTTTCTTGTTCCAATCACCCCTAGTACCTTGTCAATTCAAATCAATGTGACCTCCTCAAAGGATTAGACTCCTATATATTTCAATTATTAAAGGTTAGACTTGCAGAGTTAGTTCGCTTTCTGTCTCTGGATGCTATCCAGTTTAACTATTCTTGAATTTTTTTGTGGGTGTCTGGCAGTGTAGTTTAGTTTTATTTAAAAGTCAGAGAACCTGCATCCATAATCCCATCAAGTGAGTTAAAGTGTGGATGTCATGGAAAAGAGATAAGACCATTCTTCAGAATCATTATATTGATTTTCAGATGAAACAAAACCAGCTTTGCTTTGTTGAAAGATTGATTCAACTCCCTCAGTGGGACAGTTCACATTGCATCTCCCTGTGGTGATTTGCAGCAACCCATTTTTTTTCTATTTAAATCTGGGCTGTGCTGCAATTTCACAGATATCCTCCTTTATTGTTCAGTAATGAGCATGAGCAACAAAAAGTGCTCTGTTCTCTGTGGATGCGATGGATATACTTAGGCTGAAAAAGGATTCGGTTCTTCCAGGTTACATGGACCTGTAAGTAGTGCTGTTCAGACCAGTTTTATAAATTTGATATATTTTGATGAAAGAAAAATTCAAATTTAAACCTATGCATGTTGAAAATGTAATTTAAAAGGTAATTGAATCCAAACAGTCAGGATAAGAATGAATTATTGCCAGCATGGCAGGGTTTCTTCCCTTGGCTATAGCACTTGCTAATCCATCTGGTGAGTTCCTGCTGTAAATTGGCTATCAGGTTCAGAAGTCAAGTCGGGGATGAAGCCCCATAGGGAGGCAGCAATAATCAGAGATGCACATTCAAGGTCCTCATTCTCTGAAACAGACTAATGGTTTTAAAGTTCAGAAATCTAATTCTTTCACATATCACTACCCAACAGTACAAATCATTTTTATTTAAATTACACAACAGTTTTACTGTGATACCCTTCATTCTATCAGTTCTATTTGTTCAGTGATTACTATGAATAGCGAAAGGTCATTCATTTTAATATTGCAGCTCAGGATTCTGAGTTATAACCTTTCAGAGACTTATTTCATGCTTCAGTTTTGAAGCTCATTAGTATTTGTGTTGAGTTAATTGGCTTTAGTTGTGAATTAGTTGGTAAATGTTCGCAAATTACAAGGGCCTGCTAAAATGACAGAACGAATACTGCAAGGGTGGAGAAAAGACTATATATAGATGGTCACCAAGGAGAGATTATAAATGCATCTTGAGCAAGTCAAGCTGGTCAAAATACTTGTTGAAGTCACCTTTTGTGAATGAAGATTAGATATCATATCTCACCCACCATGTTTATAATACGCAGTTGAAATACTACCCTGAGGAGGGGTAGCTAGTTATTTACAAACACAGAGCACTATGGTTTTTACATTCAAGTACACAGAGAAATAGGCCATCAAAAGTAAAACTTATTTGGAGAATCCGAAGGAAATATGGAATCCATATGGTAAAGGATGAAAAGATGGCAAGTTTAAAATAACAAAGACAATTTGTCAACTGCTATTTTACTGCAGTGCCAACTCTATATTCTGATTGGTTGAAAATTGTAATTTGGCCCCTGATTAAATGGTCTTATATGATTTAATGCAGCAACAGGAATGCCTCAATGTTCTCTGTGGTGGATCAGCAGCCTCAAATACGTCAGATCCTATATTAAGTCAGACATAGATTGCCCAAAGAGAAATATATTCCTTAGGCCCGAAAATTAAATTGGAGCAGTACTTTTGTTGGAACACTGTATCAGGGGAAATTAGTCATTACCAATATGTTTATCCATAAGAGTTGAGAGAAAACAATATAGTCATAAAGGAAGAAGTGTAGCAACACTGGATAAAATAAAAATTGATATAAATGTATTTAGAACAAACAAGAACAGAAATTGCTGGAGAAACTCAACAGGTTTGGTAGCATCTGCAGAGAGAAGACATTTAACATTTCAAATCCAGTTACTTTTCTGTGTTTAGAAGATTGGCAATCCTCATACTAAGAAGCCACATTGTCCAGGGAAAATGTAGCCTCGGTTACTGATATCAGGGTGAAAAATGTGGAATCAGTAGCTTTAATTGCCCAATCATCCATAAATATAAGAGTGGTTTTCAGCAGTTTGGAGAATTGTAAATGTTATGGCCCTGTTTTAAAATGGAGATGGACAAACCCAGCAATTACAGATCAGTCAGCTGAATGACTGTGTGCTTGAGAATCTGTAATAAACAATAGCCTGTGACAAAATTAATTGTTATTTGGAAATATATGGGCTTTTAAAAAGAATTCACGTGATGAGAGCATGGTAAGGACACCATTTGTTACTCATTACTAATTGCCACAGAAAAGTAAGCTGCCTGCTTGAAACACTGCCCTCCTAGTGGTGCAGTGACACCCACAATGATAAAAGCAAATTACAGTGGATGCTGGAATCTGAAACCTAAAGAGAAAATGCTGGAAAATCTCAGCAGGTCTGGCAGCATCTGGAAGGAGAGAAAAGAGCTGACGTTTCGAGTCTAACTGACCCTTTGTCAAAGCTGAGCTTTGACAAAGGGTCAGTTAGACTCGAAATGTCAGCTCTTTTCTCTCCTTACAGATGCTGCCAGACCTGCTGAGTTTTTCCAGCATTTTCTCGTTAGGTTTCACACCCACAATGATGTTAGAAAGGGTCTTCCAGGATTTTGAAGGAATAGTGATATATTTCTGAGTCAGGATGGTGAGTGATGTGGAGGGGAAGTTGCAAGTGATGGTGTTTCCATGCATCTGCTGTCCTTACTTAATAGGTGGTAGGGGCTCGAGGTTTGGAAGGTATTGATGAAGGAGTCTAGGTGAATTACTGCAGTACATTTTGTAGATAGTACACACTGTTGCTAATAGTGAAGGCAATGAGTGTTGAATGGAGGGATGGAGTGTTAATCAAGAGGGGCTCTTTGTCCTAAATGGTACTAAGATGCTTGAGTGCTGTTGGAGAAACTTTCATTCTGGCAAGTGAAGTGTATTCCTTCATATATCTAAACATGTGCTTTTTAGGTGGTTAACAGGCACTGCGAAGACTGGAGCTAAGTTATTCAATGCAGAATTTCCACCTGCTTTTGTTGTCATAGTACTTAAATCGATGGTCCTGTTCAGGTTCTGGTCAATGGCAATCCAAATCCATTAATCCAGGAAATTCAGTGATGGTAATGCCAGTGAATATCAAGTGGTAATAGTTGGATATTGCTGTTGGAGATGGTCATTGTCTGCCATCGGCTGGAGGTGGTTATTGATTTGTGTGTCATCAATGTTATTTGCCACATATCAGTCCAAGCCTGGACATTGGACATAGACAACTACAGCAACTGAAGTTGTGAATGGTGTCGAACTTTGTACAATTGTCAGTGAATACGACCACTCTGACCTTATGACGGTGGGAAAATAATTGATGAAGCAGCTGAAGATGTCCCAAGCCTAACCAACCTAAGCAACTTTATCAATGCTCTTACCTCTACAATGAGGCAAGAAATAGCCATGTCTGCGAATGACCACATACTACTCATCCTAGGACTGAGTTGATTGGCCTCCAAAAAACTCAACCACCTTCCCTTGTGCCAAATATGACTCAAACCAATGAAGATTTTTTTCACCTGATTCCCAATGACTCAAGCTTTCCCGTGATTCCTTGCTGCTGTACCTGGGAAAATTCTGTCTTACTATCTAGGGCAGTCATTCTCTCCTCCCCTCCAGAATCCAGTTCTTGTCAGCATGTTTGAAGCGAGATAGCAAGGAGGTCAGGCATTGAATGACCCTGTTGAAACGTTGCCGGGTTCCATAGACTTTTCAGAATCCATTGTCTTTCGCTGCTTCTTGCTATCATATGGAGGCAGTCAGATTGGCTGGAAACTGACATTTATGGTACGAGGGCGTCAGGATGGTTCCAAGATGGATCATCCACTAATTACCTATGGCTGAAGATGGATACAGTAGATGGATGGTAATAACTCAAAGCCAAAAAGCATTTGTTGAAAGAAAATCACATTTGAGTTCCTCAACACAGTTCTGACAGCTTTGAAGGGAGTAATAACAACAACTTAGATTTATTTGGAACCTTTAAAGTAACAAAATATCACGAGTTTTGCAGGGAACTTGTCAAAAAAAGTATGACAGTAAGCCAAGTAATGATATGTAGGCCAGATGACCAAAATTTTGGTCAAACCGGTAGGTTTTAGGAAGCATCTTAAAGGAGGAAAGGAAGGTAAAGAGGTGCAGAGGTTTAGGGAGGGAATTGCTGAGCTTGGAGTCTAGACAATCGGAGGCATGCCTACTATTGCTGGAGTGATTAAACTGGAAATGCAAACAAGGTCTGAACTCAAAGAGTGCAGTTGTATTGGCAGTACATAAGGCTGGAGGAACTTACAGTGATTGGGAGAAATGTGGCCGTGGAGAGATTTGAAATGGGATTGACAGTTTTATAATCAAATCGTTGCATGACTGGGAGCCAACACAAATCAGCAGGCAAAAGATTAATAGGAGAGCAGGCTTTGGTGCAAGGTAAAAGATGGAGAGTTTTAGATGGCCTCAAGTTTACAGAGAGTACATTATGGGAGGACATATATTGGAATTGTGCAGGCTAGAGGTAATGAAGGCATGGAAGAGAGTTATAGGCAGCAGCAGATGAACTGAGACAGGGACAAAGTCAGGCTGTGGCTGTGCAGACTTAGTGCAGGAGTGAATATGAGGTTGGAAACTCATCTTGGATCTCAAGTAACATCAAGATTGCCAACAAATTGACTTAGTGTTGAACAAGGACAGGAACATAAGTGGAGCAGAAACCAAAAACAATGGTATTAAGTTTTCCCTGCTCATCCAGTACTTGATGTCTGATAGCACGGCAACAGTAGAGGAGTGAGGTTATGAGTTTAAATTGTGTGGCATCAGTATAAATATGAAAAACAATTGTGAGCCTTTGAAGAATGTTCCTGAGAGGCAACATACCATTGAGAAATAGGAAGGGAGGACGTAGGTGGGAAGTAGGGAGAGGAGTCATTGCATGTGGTTTCCCCAAGCAGAACTGGGAAAATAAGAATTGAACTTGGTGAAAGCAATCCCATCCAGCCAGATGACAGTGGAGCAGTGTTTAGACAAGCCTGATGCAGTTAATTGGGTCAAAAGCTGCAGACAGCCCAAGAGAGATAGATAGGGATGGTTTATCTTGGCCACAGGCACATATTTGTGACTTTGATTAGACTAGTTTCGAGAATGTAGCAGTGCTATTGATATAATGCCAGGTTATAGTCCAACAGTTTTAATTGGAAGCACACTAGCTTTCGGAGCGCCACTCCTTCATCAGGTGGTTGTGCTGAAGGAGCAGTGCTCCGAAAGCTAGTGTGCTTCCAATTAAGCCTGTTGGACTATAACCTGGTGTTGTGTGATTTTTTTACTTTGTACACACCAGTCCAACACCGGCATCTCCAAATCATTGATATAATGGGTATGGATTTCAAAATCTGTCTGACAAAGTGCCTCCTTGCAGACTTGTTAGCAAAATTAAAGGTCATGGGATTAAAGGGACTGAGAAAGCATATACACAAACTTGGTAAACAGTGAACAGCAGAGAGAAGTGGTGACTACTTGTTTTTCAGATGGGAGGGAAATACACAGCATTGTTCCTCAAAGCTCAGTGTCAAGATCACTGCCGTTGTTGAGGTATACTTAAATGCCATGGACTTGAGCAAATAGAGTATAATTTTAAAGTGTAAGGTGAAGTGAAACCTGAGTGTAGAAACAGATGCAAAGCAAATGAAGAAATGGGCACTTTACAAAGCAGGCAAAATCTAGTGCAGAGAATATGATGAGATAGATTTTCATAGAAAGAACAAGTAGATGCAATATGAACTGAATGGTGCTATTTTAAAGGTGATGATGGCAGTAAGACCGAAGGATGCTCGAGTAAAAATCTTACAAGGCAGCAGGCCAAATTGAAAATATTGTTTACAAAAGCTAATGACATCCTTGTCTTTATCAATGGAGTTGTACAGCACATGAGCAAGAAGGTTCTGGTAAACTTTCTAACAGATGTTGATTAGGCCTCAGTCGAACTCTTGGGTGGAATCTTCCCAGCCCAGATATACGTGGTTATTGGCAAGTCAGTTAGGAAAATATGGCAAAATTGGAAAGATTAGATTTTTAACATCAAGGGAAAAAATAGTCAGATTCTGCAATCTAGTTTTGAACAACAAAATGCGAATCCAGCTGGTGAATGGTGAGAGGTCTATTTGCATCCGTTTGCATGTTTTAACATGCCATTAGTACCTCATCTCACTTAATTGGTATGCAGCTTTCTATTCTCCCACAAGCTGGATAGAAACAACAGCAACAATTCCCAACATAAGAACAGAGCAGGTATCTGGCATCACCAAGTCACTACTTGCTCCTCTGAGGCATCTATCTTCGACAGCTGTTCCCAATATCACAGGAACCTCTCCATAGGGAAGTTGGCATCAGACATGTACCAGTCTCACCTTTGACTCACTTGCAATACAATTCTCCACTGCAGTGTTGCACTTTGGAATGCACTGGGAGCTTTCATTGGAGTGCTGATGCTCGGACGCTTTGCGAGCAGGGACAAGAAGCCAGCTCATGGTTCAAGCAGACTGCATCACAGGGCTCTTTGCTGGCTTTCTTAGCACTCAATCACTTTTAGCTTACTTGGATGTTCACAGCATCTGCCTTGCTTTTGTTTTGCAGTTTGGCCCCTCATCCAAAGCTTAAACGCTCCCAGTACTTCTGCCTTATCTTGCTGAAAAGATAATATCAATCCTGATTATTGCAAACATAAGCCAAGCAGCTTGTCATGGTTCTCAGTCAAGGAAATGAATTTATGCAATGTTCTGTCAGTCTCACAGCTGTAGCACACACTGGAACATGTGCAGCAACACACTGCATGTGCTTCAACCAAACAACCATAGCTCAGAGCCCACAGTGAGTAGTCCTGAGTCTTCAATCAGTGGGTCATAGCACAGTAAGTCTGGTCAGTGGCTGCTTTCACATGGTCAGTCAGCCATTTTGGTTGTCCAGGGTCAGGGAGTCCATGTCCTAACAGCCCAGGAAAGTGGGTCCTGATCAGTCATGCATATTCAGTACAGTCACTCAAGATAGTTGGGCAAGTCAGCCAGGAGTTTTGTCAATTAGAGCTGGCCACCAGCCCTGGTGTCAAAGGTATGTTATCAGGTGCCTCTCACGGCTGTGGTAGGGAAGTTAATGACGTCAGTTCTGGAGGCAGCATGCTGAAATGCAGAGGGGACAGTAATTGTGAAGAGGAGAAACTCAACATGTAAGGGGGGAGGTGATAGTACATTGCAGCAGGAGGGTCATTGATGAACACCTTCACTTTGACAAGGGGACTGTGTAGCACAATGTTAGGCAATGACGACATTAGAGGGCCAGAGCTCAGAATGATGCTGAGAGATGAGGTTGTAATTCAGAAAGGTGTGTGGGAATAAATGGAAGCTCAGTACTGATGGACTTGCCAGAGAGTACAAGGAAGAAAGTAACATAAAGTTCAGTGTGGGTCCTTGATTACCAGGCTGAGCCAAATATAATGTATATTGCTTTCCATACTTCTCAGGGGAATGGTAATATCCCTTTAGAAAGAGTTTCAAGATGGGAGACATGAAAGATGGGTAACTGGTGAAGTTTGGTTCTTACATATCAATGCAGTTACAAAGTTGCACTTGGATTTGCAATGAAGTGACAACTGTGGGCCCTGAGAAGCATTTGTTTTTGATTCCCTACCCACCAGCTGCAGGGTGAAGGGGGATTTTTGGTTGGCAGTGCTTGACCTGGTGCTCAGTTGGTTCAAGGCTCATAGGTAGTCCTGGCAGTGATGGGTACCTCTGCTACTGGCAAGAGCAAAGTTAGTTCTTGTGGGATACCATCAAAATATGGTGCATTGCTAATCAGGTGAGTTACAACGAATAATGCCAGAACGGGTTTTCAGAAGATTTGTAGCCCAGGTTGAGGTTCTGGATGCAGGTTTGCTCACTGAGCTGGGAGGTTCATTTCCAGACATTTTGTCATTCAACTAGGTAACATCTTTAGTGGGCCTCAGGCAAAGCAGTGTACATGATTCCTGCTTTCTATTTATGTGTTTGCATTTCCTTGGGTTTCATGATGTCATTTCCTGTGGTGATGTAATTTCCTGTTCTTTTTCTCAAGGGGTGGTAGATGGAGTCTAATTCGATGTGTTTGTTGATAGAGTTCCGATTGGAATGCCATGATTCGAGGAATTCTCATGCATGTCTCTGTTTGGCTTGTCATAAGATGGATGCGTTATCCCAGTTGAAGTGGTGTCTTTCCTTATCTGTATATAAGGATACTAGTGAGAGAGCGTCAGGAAATTACATCACCACAGGAAATGACATTATCACAGGAAATTACATCATGAAACCCAAGGAAATGCAAACACATAAATAGAAAGCAGGAATCATGTACACTGCTTCGCCTGAGGCCCACTGAAGATGTTACCTAGTAAGGTGACGAAACGTCAGGAGGTGAACCTCCCAGTTCAGCCAACAAGCCTACACCCAGAATAATGCCAGAAAATTCACTTGGGCTCACAGTCAATTCCAGTAAAATTCAGCTCATTGTATCTATCTTTAGGAAGGGATATCAAGACCTCAGAAAAAAGTGCACAGGAACTTTACTAGAATATTCAAGGAATGAGAGACTTCCATAATGTGGATAGCCAAGAAGCTGATGTTGTCCTCCTGAGAGTGACAAAAGGCTCAAATCAGAGGATATAGACCAAAAACAATTCGCAAAAGAACCGAAAGTGATGCAATGTAAGATATTTTAAATTGTATTGATTAGTAATGCAGTTTCTGAAAGCTTCTAGAGTGAAATGGAAATTAATAAATGCTTAAGGTAAAATAAGTTACACACTATGAAGAAAGTGTAGGAGATGGTACAAGATAATGAGTCAAAGGGCATTAATCTATCTTTAATCATTCTATGATAGCTTGTAACATGCCAATGATTCGTATCCCAGCTGAAAGGTCCAAGTCCAGCCTGAAAATGGCTATTAGAGCATCGATAGGGTCTTGGGGTGATGCGAACATATCTTTTGTTGAGATGCTGTTGATTGTTACATGTCCACAATGTAACAATCATGCATTTTATTTCGATGATCATAAAATTACTTGCCATGACATCGGTTTTGACAAATTACATAATGTATAGCTGGATTTAAAGTGGTCATTTACAGATATAAAGAACCAAGTGTATTTTGTTAGGTAACTATGAAAGATGTCTGCAAAACTGACTTGGCAAGTTCTGAATATGCAGGCCGATTGAATATTGTAGCTTTGGACAAAGTTACAATCCAGTTTTACTCATAAAATGCATGCAGCATATTGGAATTTAACAGCCTTTATGTCTTAATTTATGTTTGCCCATCACTGAAATTCCTAGCGTCATGCAAGAGTACATGAGCTTCACCTGAGGTTGGCAGGAAATAAATTGTACAGTTCAGCACAAAAAAACCTCAAAGCTTGTGAGAGATCACTAAGTTCAAAAATGCTTGACACTTGAAATTCTCTGGAGAAATAATGTCCCAGTTTTAAAATGTACCATGTGAACAAGCTGTCAGTGAGAACCATTATTGACCATTTGATGTCATTTTCAGTCTTTCTAGTTTCAAAATATATTGATGTGTGAACACAATTTATGAAAGATTATTTGATTACGAGCATCATGTAATCCAGAAATGAAATTACTTCAATGAAATTCAAGAGGTGTCCCTTTAAATTTGTAACAAAGTCTGGGGAAATTTATCAAGGAAAATTATTTTATTTAGCAAGCAAAATTCAACTTCGCCTTAAGTAGCATGCCCACCAAACCAAGTGAACCATTTTCTTGGAGAAAAACATACTATCATATTACTGCTGACAACCCATCAATGAACCTAACTGAAACTGTATGTACCAAATTGTAATGTATTTTCCTTACCTCTGCCTTTTGCTAAGCAATTTTAATAAAAACAGGTCCTTTTCGCTTGATCACTTCCAGGTGGTTTCCAGATACTGGTCTGGATTTTGCAGTACCTGGTGAATGTATTGTGTAACGGAAACAATCAGGAGTATGGGTGAAATAAATGTATTTGTGTGCAGGATTGTTGGAGCATGACTTCAATTTCCATAGGCCAAGTTGGAACTGAACACTATTGCATATCTTAAAGGAATGTTACGAGTTTTAGAAACCACAGAAGCTACTAACTAGGACAAATCAGTCCATTCTCTGACTTGAGCAGCCACTTCACACAAGTGTAACATGGTTGCAGTGTGTATTATCCACTATCACTTCTGCAACTGCCCAATCACCTTTGACAGTATCGTCAAAACTACATATACATCATCTCAAAGCACAATGGAAGGAAACACATATGAACATCATCACTTTTGAGTTACACACCATTCCAACTTGAATATACATCAATGTCTCTTCACTGCAGCTGGCTCAACTCCTCAAATGCTCTCTCAACAGCACTGTCACCACCTTCACTACATGGGCTGGAGCTGTTCAAGAAGAAGACTTGTTATCAGTTACTCAAGAACAACTATATTGGTCAGCTGAACCCATCAAAGGAAGCTTAGATATGGCTCATTGGCTTTTACATATCAAAGTATTGAAGATGCTAGAGACCTGAATTTTATTTTTATAATACACATGTGCTGGAGGAACTCAACAGATTTGATATTTCTGTGGAGAGAGACTTAGAATGCATGTTTTGAGTGCAAAATTACTGGATTCCAAAGAACATTTATTTTTGGACTCAAACTTCAACTCTGTTTCTTTTCCGGATGTTGCGTTTCATCAGCGGTTGCTGTTATTTTACGCTCATACTGCTGCAGAAAAGAAACTGCACAATTTAGCAGCAAAGATTGTACAAAAATGTTTGTGCAAAATAAAAATCACTGAATATGCTAATGACAGTTACATGAAATGCTTCTGACATGACCCATTGAGGGTAAACATATCAAGTGCTGAGGGATAGAAAGCATTAGAGCAGATTGGAGACAACCCGAAAAGACATGCTTAACTGCAGGCAATAGATAGGTTGTTGGCCACACACTTACCCAGCACAGATTAAAAGCCAGAGCAGATTGATCCAAGTAAATCAAAGTGAATGGTTAACTGGTGTAGATTGTGTGTAGAGAGGATGTTTGTGATGTATTGTGTGCAGTTGCCCTCTGAGACCTTTGCCTGATGAATACAGCAGCAAGCATAGGTGTCATCTGCTGTTTACTTTTAATGAGAGGCAAATTGAATATACTTTTCAAGTCTCATTTTAATTTATTGCAAACCCTGCACAGCTCAGAGAACAAATTATAATTGACAGCAGTACACATCTGTGGAAGGAGCTGATTATGTAATTATAGGTAAAATGCTTTGCTCTTCTATGGAAAACTGTGTGCGGTATATTAAATTACAAGACCTTTTTAAAAAAGTATGAACTCCAATTTCCAACCTTTCTGTCCGCTACAGCAACACTATAGATTTTGCTATTATTCTGAAGAGCAAAAAGCTGTATTCCACAGAGATAAAAGGAAAAGGTCAGATTTCTGAGTCAGTTGGCATCAATCTTAATGAGACCTGTACCTGTGAACTCTAAAATATAGGTTTTCCCATTGCACCCTTCCTATTTGGTGTGCATATAACCAATTGAAAGTATTAAATGTTTTATGTCCATCCTCAAAAATAAGTGTTTCCTTAATTTGCACTGCACTATGAGCTTAATGCTTTACAATCCAGTGATATATTAAGCAATCTAGCACTGGTACATTAAATCCTAATAACATGCTGTCATGATAGACACCCAGTCACTGGAAATCTTATTGTGCAAAACTCCTTTGGGAGAGGTTCTATATTATGCCTGGTGAATGCTTTAGCTCAGTTTAACTGTATGTGAGTGTGACAGTGGAACCATCGCACAGTACAGAAGAGAACATGAGATAGCTCAGAGGCTGCTTAACAAGCTAATTACTATTCATTACCATGTTTAATTACTGAGGTGTTGGACATATATGAAAAACAGCATGACTTAGATTCAGCCTTTAATTCCTCAACCTATTTATCTAATCACAGTGCTGATAACTTGTCTGGAATATAACATAAGGACTACACTAAATAGTCCGAGATTTGAGAAAAACTTTGCTTTCAGATGTTGACTTTGGAACTCGCACAAAAATAAATCTCTTAAGGTTATCCGCTAAAACCAAACAGGAAAGCGTCAGTAAGGAAAACACATTTTCAAATCAGTTTTAGTCTCCGCTTTCTTATGTGTTGTCTGTCAATTTTTCATTTGCTTATTCATTTCTTCATACACTTAATAAAACCATAAAATGTTCACAGGACTGCTAAATTTTATAGATTGTTTAGTACAACAGATAATTAGCAATGGTTTCCCTGGGGTAGAACTTGTTACTTGCTAATTTCAGCTCTGAAATCAGTTTCGATCCAAATTGGGACCTTTGAAAGCTGTCTCTGCCCATTACATGCACAGCCTTTTCAATATATTAGCACCATGAATAGATCACCAATTCTTTAATTCAAAAACAAAGACAAAAGCCCTGTGATGTATAACTCTGCATTATCTAAGGCCATCATAAGGTAGAAATTTAACTCCTTCCATCTGAGATAAACTGTCTGGAAATATACCCAAAATCCAAGTGTACACTTCCTGATTTTTTTTTCATAGCTTTGTGAGCTCTGCCCTGGGCAGAAATTTTCTGAGACTAAGTGTAAATGTTGACCGAAAAGTGGGAAAGATTCTGCTTAGGAGCAAGGCTGGTTTTCCTGCACGGTTATGTTCTTCCCAGCCCATTACACATACATGCATAGTCGAATCCCAAATTTTATGGGCAGGAAGATCTGCTGTTTGCCAGGACCTTCTGTGCTCCAGCATTATGTTTAAAAGGGACCGGGAGAGGTTTCACTCTTGTAATCCAGGAGCATCACTTAACTGCTGCCTATCACCCCCAGGCATCCATAGACATGTCAGAGACCAGACAAATAGCAGCACCACACTTTTGCAATACCTCTTCAGAGGATCTCGTGAAGGCTGTTTGGGAGAGAAGATCTTTATTATCTGGATTGCAGCTAGAGGTAGTCTTGACTGACTACCATAGCTTAACCAGTGGTAGCTACAGAGGTTAAGGTTCTTGGTCAGCTCAAGAGAACCTGACTTAGTGCTGTGAAGAGATTAATGGCATGCTGCACTCTGCAAGGTTATCTATCACTGTCTACACAATGCTTCATGTTCTTATGAGGGTGAGTTAGCTTTGTAAGGTTGTCATTGCAGTGGAATTTGACATGGAAGGTTGGGAACCAGGCATCTCCATCACATGACCCATGTACAATGGATATCTGCTGCTTAATTGCAACTATCAATGTAGTATTAAAGGCACCATCATCCGTGTTACTGCCTCTCCTACATCTGCCAAGGTTCACACTTAAACCATAAAGTCACCAGCTCACGCACCATCAACTCATTGACCTATCATCACAATGAGGAGAACGTACACATCTGATTGCTTTTCACCAGATACTTCCATGGAACAATAAGGAAATAGGTATTAGGGAACAATAGGTAATAGGAAAATCCTTGGCAATCACAGGCCAGTCAGTCTTACCTCTGTGGTCAGCAACATTTTGGAAAGAATTTTGAGGGATAGGATTTATGACTATTTGGAAAAGCATAGTGTGATTAAAGGCTGTCAGCATGGCTTTGTGAGGGGCAGGTCATGCCTCACAAATCTTGTTGAGTTCTTTGAGGAGGTGACAAGATAGGTTGATGAAGGCCGAGCAGTGGATGTGATGTATATGGACTCCAGCAAGGCATTTGATAAATCTCCATGATAGGCTTATCCATAAAGTCAGGAGGTATGGGATACAGGGAGATTTGGCTATCTGGATTCAGAATCGGTTGTGCTGACAGAAGGCAGAGAGTGGTTGTAGATGGAAAGTATTCTGCCTGGAGGTCAGTGTTGAGTGGGGTCCCACAGGGCTCTGTCCTTGGGCCTCTGCTCATCATAGTTTTTATAAATGACTTGGATGAGAAGGTTAAGGGGTGGATTAGTAAATTTGCCAATGACACAATGGTTGGAGGTGCTGTTGATAATATCGAGGGATATTGCTGGCTGCAGCACGACATTGACAGGATGCAGAGCTGGGCTGAGAAATGGCAGATGGAGTTCAACCTGGATAAATGCAAAGTGATGCATTTTTGGAAAATTGAACTTGAATGCTGAATATAGGATTAAAGGCAGGATTCTTGGCAGTGTGGAGGAACAGAGGGATCTTGGTCTTCAAGTACATAGATCCCTCAAAGTTGCCACCCAAGTGGATAGGGTTGTTAAGAAAAACATGTGGTGTTTTGGATTTCATTTACAGGGGGATCACTTTTAAGAGTTATGAGGTTTTGCTGCAGTTCTGCAAGTCCCTGGTGAGGCCATACTTGTGTCCAGTTCTGGTCACCCTACTCTTGGAAGGATACAGAGTCTTTGGAGAGGGTGCAAAGAAGGTTACCAGGATGCTGCCTGGACTGGAGGGCATGTCTTTCAAAGAGAGGTTGACTAAGCTCAGACTTTTCTCTCTGGAGAGAAGGAGGAAGAGAGGTGACCTGATCGAGGTATACAAGGTAATGAGAGGCATGGATAGAGTCAATAGCCAGAGACTTTTCCCCAGGGCAGAATTGACTGGTACGAGGGGTCATAGTTTTAAGATATTAGGAGAAAGGTATAGATGAGACGTCAGAGGAAGGTTCTTTATGCAGAGAGTTGTGAATGTATGGATGCATTGCCAGCTGTGGTGGTGGAAGCAGAGTCATTGGGGACAGTTAAGTGACTGCTGGACATGCACATGGACAGCAGTGAATTGAGGTGTGCGTAGGTTAAATTATTTTATTTTACGGCACAACATCGTGGGCCGAAGGGCCTGTTCTGTGCTGTACTTTTCTATGTTCTAACATTCAAAAGAGAGTTTTTGAGCCCCTTTTTTGAGTTCATCCCCACTTGCCTGCCCTGGTCAAACTTGCTGTTTTAGGTCAGTGTGGCTTTATCACTGAGTCAGGCGTGTTTGTCGTCAGGCTTCATGCCTAACACTGCAAGTATTTGACACCAACAATCGAGAGTGCATATCATTCAGACTCCTCAAGAGCTGATCAATATTGGAGTCTACAGCCCTCACGATGAAAGGGTTTGTGGAAAACAAAATAGCTTGGTTTTGAATGAGCCACGTTTGTAACAATACCAGAGCTTGGAAAGGTGAATCTACCCTGGCAAGTACTTGCTCAGAAGTACTGGGTTTCTGAACTGATGGAGTTCCTGTTTTTGGCTGACAGTTGTGCTCCTGACTGTAATTTCAGCAGGCTAAGCTTTGAATGAATATTTTTAACATGCTAATGAATTCAGAACAGGCTCCTACTTGAAAGTTTCTGAAAACATAATTAGAAATGTTTAACCCACTGTAGGGAAACAGTTTTTACCTCGTGCCCAATTAAATTCCCCTATTGGACATTCTGAAAGCTCCAGGCAGACCTAGAAAATTCTGCCTCCAGTTTTCATCAACATTGGCCCATTGGATTTTGTGAATACAAGCAAATTGGGGTTCTAAGATGTAACAAGCTATGTCAGTTTTTGATTAGATGAAGCACATGTCTTCGACTTTCACTTAGTAAAACATGATGATTAAAACATGGAGGCTCCTTAAATACAAAGAATCATACAATAAGGAAACAGACCTTTTAGTCGAACTCATCTGTGCTGACCAGACATAGTCCCATTTGCCATCATTTGGCCCATATTCAAGCTTTCCTTTTCATATACCTATTCCGATGCATTTTAAATGTTTCAGTTGTACCTTCCTCCACCTTTAGCAGCTCGTTCCATGCATGCATCACCCTCTGCATGAAATAGTTACCCCTCATGTCCTTTTTTTAAAATCTTTCCCTTCTCCCCCTCTAGTTTTGGATTCCCCCACCCTTGGAAAAAGACCTTGCTTATCCAACTTATCCATACCTCTCATGCTTTTGTGAATTAATTAGAAAGTATTTTGTGAGGTTATAGTGACAGGAGTTCAGTTTCCTTCAGTTCAGAAACAATGTTTCTTTTGGCAAATGACTTCCCCAAGCCCTGACAGATTAACAGGGTTCTGGCAAACACTCTCCCATCTGCAGAGCGTTTACCAGCCAGAACAGCACTGATGTTTCTCGATGCCTGTTGCAGGTGGACACTGGATGCTCTTGAAACCCAACACAGTGGCACAGTGGTTAGCACTGCCGCCTCACAGCGCCAGAGACCCAGGTTCAAGTCCCCCCTCAGGTGACTGACTGTGTGGAGTTTGCACATTCTCCCCGTGTCCGCGTGGGTTTCCTCCGGGTGCTCCGGTTTCCTCCCACAATCCAAAAATGTGCAGGTTAGGTGAATTGGCCAGGCTAAATTGCCCATAGTGTTAGGTGCAAGGGTAAATGTAGGGGAATGGGTCTGGGTGGGTGCGCTTCGGCAGGTCGGTGTGGACTTTTTGGGCCGAAGGGCCTGTTTCCACACTGTAAGTAATCTAATCTAATCTAAAAATTAATATAAACTGGAGCTCTGGTAGCACCAGCAGGGAAGCATGCTCTTGCACCTTCTGTTAACTAACCACCCAAGACTTAAAATCTGCCCAGTGGAGAGAGCTCAGCGGACAGTTCAGTGAGGTTTAAGACACTGATTAATTGATGCTGTGTTTCGCTTATTCAGTTGAGAAGCTGTCTGTTTTGATGCTATTAATGCTGGCTGACCAAAATTTTGAGAACTAATTAATACAAGAAGCCTTTAGAGGAACAGAAGTTTATTACAAAAATACAAAGAAAAATGAAAGAACAAAAGCACCTAAATAAATTATAAAATTCCCCGAAGTTGTGCATGAACCAGCCAGCATCATGCTTTTGATGGCAACAATGCGAGTTGATATTTAACTGTTTGATAATCCGTTTGCTTCACATTTTGCAATGCTTCTGCCCTTTTTTCCCTGTTACACTTTTTGTTGTTTCCTCTTTTGTCCTTATGAACTGACCCATTTCTTCACCCAACGTGTAGGAATCTCATTCTTGTAGATTTTGTGTTGTATTTTATTTGGACTTGAAGTTTGCAGTGCATTACTGCACTAAACCTCAAATTTCACTTTATAGTATCAGAAGCTTGGCCATTACCTCAACAACTAATAGAGTAAGCATATCTCAAAGATCCAAACTTTTCTAGAAATCTGATCTGATTCAGATCTCTTTTCATAGCTGACATTACAAATACAGCTTAAGGACACTGGCAGCTGCATTTTCCATTTCTTTTTCTAGTGTTTATTTCATTTTGTGATTCACTTTTTATTTTTATTCGTCACAAGGAGTATGCATAAAAGAGAAATAGGATATGTAGCCTTTTTGAGTCCCTTGAGACATTCTTTGGATGAGGAATTGGTTTTCTTGATGCAGCGACAATATCTGGGCAGTGGTATCAGAATGGAAAGAAGAAGCCTTTTTTTCTCTGAAATAACATATAAAATGTGGTCTCTGGATTGCCAGCTGACCTAACTGATACTGTGCAGTTACAAATAGTGACAGATAGTTCTGTCTGTGTTTTATTTATTGGAAAAGAACTAGATATGAATTACTTTTCTAACCTACACTAAAGGAATAAAAAAAATTACAAGACATAAAGATTAACCAAGGAAGTTTTACCTTGCGTCACCCGATCAGTTCCCCATTTAGAAATATCAGAATTTTTTCTTGTTTTTAGTGGCATAAGTTGCACTTCTGATGACAGCTAAGTCCCAGATTCGATTCCAGCCTCGGGCGACTGTGTGGAGTTTGCACATTCTCCCTGTGTCTGCATGGGTTTCCTCCGGGTGCTCCGGTTTCCTCCTACAGTCCAAAGATGTGCAGGTCAGGCGAATTGGCCAGGCTAAATTGCCCGTAGTGTTGGGTGCATTAGTCAGAGGGAAATGGGTCTGGGTGGGTTACTCTTCGGAGGGTCGGGGTGGGCCGAAGAGCCTGTTTCCATACTGTAGGGAATCTAATCTAAGGATTCTCAAAGGTTACTACCAATGCATTTACTTTCTCTGCAGTTACTTCCATTTAGGGCGGCACGGTGGCACAGTGGTTAGCACTGTTGCCTCACAGCACGAGAGACCCGGGTTCAATTCCCACCTCAGGTAACTGTCAGTGTGGAATTTGCACATTCTCCCTGTGTCTGCGTGGGTTTCCTCCCACAATCCAAAAATGTGCAGGTTAGGTGAATTGGCCATGCTAAATTGCCCGCAGTGTTAGATGAAGGCGTAAATGTAGGGGAATGGGTCTGGGTGGGTTACTCTTTGGAGGATCGGTGTGGACTTGTTGGGCTGAAGGGCCTGTTTCCACACTGTAAGTAATCTAATCTACATGATTATGAGTTTGGTTGTTCCAGATAGAAGTCCTGCCTAAGATGAGGAACACAATTTGTCTTACAGGAAAAAGTGCTGCTTTTATGAACCTAAGAATTGTGCATTTGTGTGAAAATGTCAGTTACTTGCACTGTTCGTGTGTAACTCCCATTCTGTGACTTGTATCATGCGAGATTTATTGTTTGTTCACATTGATTCTCAGAAATAAGGTGAAATGCTAATCGGGCCTTGTGTATTAGGATAATAGTATAACTAGTAACGTGAGCTATCTCAACTGGCAGTTTGCAAGACAATTACACATTTGCAATGTCTTTTTCATGATTAAGCTACAATTGGATTTACATGTATTATTTCATACTGTTGTATTTTAAAACATGAGGTTGATCGCGATTAGTTTTCTTATGTTGGTGCTTCAAAGAAAATGCAACACAACAACACTGAACTTTGTGCTCTGATCTATTCTAATCTCTGTATTAACAAAACACCAGCAGACATTTAATTGAGTGTAAATTTTAATGAAAGAATAGTGGGAAAGATGATGAGGATTAATTTCTGACTAATGCTCACCGGCACTATCTTAAACATTAGATAAGGCACAGCATTGCAACACTGCCATATTGCTTTAATAATAAATTAATACATTTAATTTTATGTTCTTACATAATGCTGTGAATCATTGGAAGTAACTGTGGCAACAGTGGTTCCCACAATGTGTGAGGCTGGCACTTTTTAACAATGCCTGTTGTGCAGGAGCAAGAAATAAAAGGGAGCAACCTCTGAATTTCTGTACTGAACTACATAGGTGCGAACACCTCTTGTCAGTTTCACATTTGTGATGATTGCAAATATTGAAGCAATTTGTCATCAACACAACTGTAATTTTCAGGCCATGGGTTCCTGTGATCTTGAAAAGTGGGTGTATGCCTTTGAATTGCTTCCCAAATTAATGTGAGATTTTAGATTCAGGAACCACAGATACCTAAGATGGGTAGTTAAGTATTCATAAGTAACTTGAAATCATTGTTTCAGTTATACAGCATAGTTATGATACAGTGTATAAATATTAAGGACCAAGTGTACAGCTGATGGAGAGCAGTTTTCTGAGCCCAGAGAATGAATGGATGGTTGCTACAGAATGTATTGATCTCAATAGCTTGTGATGACAGGATATTGCTCCGTAGCCAAAGTGTTAGGCAACTGTTCCCCTGATCTTCCTCCAGCGTCTCTGGGCCATTTTCCATCTGACAGATGCAGGTGTCTGACAAGGACTCCTGTCTCATGAGGACAGCCCTCTGTCATTATAGAATTATCATCATAGAATCCCTACACTCTCCAGGTACTAGTTCACCTTATGTTCACCCACTTGTTTGAACCTGTCTAAGGCATGCATATAGGACAGGTACCCAAAAGGCCAAGGGGTGGTCACCCTTTCCTGTCCAGAAGTTAGTCAGTGTCTCTTTTTTGTGTTCATGCTAGGGGACCGGGTATGGGAAGACTCCCCGATATCTATAGAATCTAGTGAGCTCAATGTGGGGTGCACAATTCTTGCCACATTTACCATTGCCTTCCCTTGTTTCCCAACTGCTTAGAACTGAGGATGCTTTTTCAGAGAATGTCATAAGAATTCTATACTAGTCTCAGTAACACCATTGGTTAACGGACCTTTTTATAAACATACATATCTCCTTTGAGAAGGAAATATCATTATTGACTTTGACAGCTGATTTTTATTAGTGTAGGTACATCTAAAGAAGTATAACCTGCTTCTTTTGTGTCTTTATTATATATCTGAGATAACATGCTAAAGATGCTGGAATTGTTGATCACTATGGACTGGCACACTCTGCAGGTTATCTATTTCAATTTCATTTCTCACTCTCTAATAAGACTGCTGTCAATTTCTAGTCTATTAGAATATAAATAACTGTCATTAAAGCATCAGATAATACATGGAATTAAAATATTCTCCAGGTCTACTTTCACCTGCATCCATCTTGTGGATAATTCTTGTTTTGTACTATTTCTGCTTAGACTTCAACTATAACAACCTAATTCCCATTCAATTTATTTTCACTCTCCCTCAACATTATCATCCTGCTTCCCTTCATCAGTTCCTGTAAGTGCTCTGGTCGTTCAAAAATGTTGCCTTTGCCTTCAAACCACATGAACCATTTATTGTCATATTGTTTGTTGAGGAGTTACACATGTCTGTGACATGTTCTTCAATGCATTTCACAATGACTTTCTGCATGTTATTTATACATCCAATTTATCTTAGTCCTGAGTCCTGGTGAAACATTACATTTCAATAGTATTTTACAAAACAGATATTAAACATTCTTACTTGAGTCAAGACATGACCAGATTTAATTTGTTTTTCCTTTCTTTTAAACAGCATTTTATTTTCTCAAATGTAGCCCACTGTGCTAAAGATTTTTTTATGCTAAAATTATCCTAAATTCACATTCCCATGTTGTTAGGCTGGCAGATTTTATTAGTCTTCAATTTTTAAGTAGCCAAAGTCCTTCCTTAACTCATTGAGGTAAGGATCATGAATGCTGGTGGTGGAGGTAAATTTTTTTTCCCTAAAATAAACATTTTTTGTTGATACACATCTACATCTAGACTGTATAGTCATTACCTTCCTTGAAAATTAAAATTTATGTATTCCCATACACGTCAGTTGAATTTCCTTTCAAATACTTGAAATTGCAATTCATATCAAGTTAGTTTATCAAATTAAATTTCAAAAACAAATATTCTCAGACTCAGTTTGCTTGTAATGAGCACAGGTAACTTGCATATCTCCCATTCTCAAATACTTGGCTTTGGAACATAACAAATGATAAGAAATAAGCTGAATGGTTAATGCTGAAAACCAATGTTTTTCATCTAAAATTTCCATTTGTGGATAGGTTCTTGAGTTTGCAAAACACTTAGTTCATTCCTGCAGTATCAGTATTTATCTGGCCTCAAAACTTGTTCAAAGTAAGACACAAAAATGATAGTAGCTCTGGTTTATAAACAATTTGTTAATAATGACTGTAATTTCAGGATTTTACAAATTAGTAATGTCCAAATTAGATAATTTAACACTACAAAACTTGTGTGGAGAATTTTTACAAAGTAATAGACTAACTTCCTGCAATTGTGTCACTTTACATGATCTCTTTCATTAAAAACTTACCTGATTAAAAGGAGTCAAACTACATTTTAAAGGTTTTCTTGAAATCATTTTGTTATCTTCCCTTCAATTTATCTCAAATTTTGATTACATTCCAATTGTTTGAACACGTTTTGGAATTTGAACGATTTCTTTCACCCAAGGTCTTTTTCCTTTGGCACAACTAGGATTGTATAAGCAAATGAGTTAAGGAAGGACTTTGGCTACTTAAAAAGACAACATGCAAATCTTCCAGACTAATTGAAGAAAAGGAACAGAATCTTTTTTGTATGAAATGTGTTTATCCATTTACCTCCTTGAAAACGATTTTGAAGTTAACCACATTTGAAGGGAACGGTCAGCAAAACATGCCGTAAATTTGAAACTCAACCTTTTTTCAACTCTGATGTAAGTGTTTTGAAAAGTTCAAATTTGACTTCTGCCACACATTTTCAAGTCTTCAGACTTACCTTTTTACTTTTACAAATTCAGAGGTGTGTAGGTTAGGTGCATTAATCAAGGATAAATATAGGGTAGGGGGAGTGAGTCTGGGTGGATTACTCTTCTGAGGGTCGGTGTGGACTTGTCGGGCTAAAGGGCCTGTTTCCACACGATAGAGATTCTATCATTCTATAATGAAATAAACAATGGTCTTGAGGCAGCTAGTTATTTCAGTTCAAACTTATAGGCATAATTTCAAACTTTAAAGCTTATGATGTACACCCTGTTTTAGCAATAACTTAGTGTTTTGAATGTTTGAAATACTCTGGTATATAAGAGTACAGCTTCATGGGATTGAGGTAAGGATCATGACTGCTAGTAGTGGAGGAGTCAGAGCTGACTAACTTTAACTGCTGTTAGCATGCATTTCAGTCTATGGTTTCTATAACTACCATGATATTCATATGACCTTGATTGCTGCTTTTATCTCTCTGCTACTGAAAAGGTCAGGACTCAACCTTGTTGGAGGAGGTGGGAAGCAAAGTTCAGTCTTTTATCAGTCCACTCAGTACTCTTCTTATTGTAATCATAAGTGTAGTGACACAAATAGTTTCGGTTAAAACAATGCACTCAGGCAGTTTTTCTCTCTGCACGTGGTTCCTGGATGGCCCAGGCTTCTGGCAAGGCAAGCATATTTGGTCTCTCCACAGATTCTAACTGTGTGATGGATTCACTCTTGCTAATCTGTTCAGAATGCCCTGTAATAATGTCTGGAGTCTGTTCAGAAAAAGCAACTACAATTCAGGTGAGTGAATGATGTCTCATTTCCATCCTTGTTTTCTCTCTCTTGGGTCTTACAGTAAAAATTATTCAGTCTTTCTACAAATAGGCTTGAACTTTCAGTGAGGGCCTGTTTGATTTTCATGAGCTGATAGTTAAAATCAATATTCCCTTCTCCGAGGGCTTTTTGAAGATTGACTTTTCTCTATCTGATAAGCCCTTGGTTATAGTGTCCCTGTTCATCACTGACTTTATCTCTAGACAACATATAGCTAGTAGGATATGCTTAAAGTCATGGCTTTCTACCTCCCAGACTGATGTCTTAAATATTTCCCATTTTGTCATTCAGAGAAGAAAGTTAGAACTCCTGCCTGTGGCAAGGTTCACAAGTCACGGGGCTGGGCAAATCCTAATCAAAACCCCAAATTATCTAGGGAAATCCAGTCACCAGGGTGCCAAATGGGTAAAAGTCCACTCTGCAAATAGAATGGCAGGAAATTGTGAGGAGCTGCTCCTTGAATCACAGGTGGGTTTTTTTCCCCATGCTTGATGCTGATAGGCTCAGCAGAAGCCTATTATCAGCAAATAGGCAAGACAATCAGCCTATGATTGGAGGACCCAGGTGAGTGGTAGCAGTCAGCCAGGCCAGACGATGCAGGGGATGGAACACTACGTGAGGCCGCCAAGCAAACCAGTGAGGCTGTGGAGTGAAACCCCGGAGCAAGAGTGGTAATTGAGGTCAAGGGCCTGGGGAGTCAGACCAAGCATATGGATGATGGGTAGGGTAAGCAAGGCTTCAAAGAAGAAAGAGCTGGTAGGGAGGGTGTTACTGTGAGTGGGGAGGAAGAAGCGCTACAAAGAGACCCAGGAAACCAACCTTCACCTGGTTGAGACCCAACTATCCCTTCACCTGCTCCGGATACTCTCCCCTCCTAAAGAGACGAAGGAGATTGGAAACTTATTTGAGGATCTTTAGAGGCAGTGCAATGGGAAGTTTTGGTCTGCAGTGGAGTGTGAGGGATTTGAGTGTGACTAGGTGCCAAGGAGACAGAGCATCTGTAAAGGGTGGAAAGAGTCTGAAAGGAGAGAGAGAGGGCATACAAAGAGGTGCTAACACCTTTAAACTTCCAACAAAGGAATACTCAGCTAACTGGGAATAGGAAAACTGAGATAGTTAATTCCTTTCAAATTAACTTGGAATCTCTAGATTAAAGCTGCAGGAATTCAAGAGCCATTGCGTGGGGGTAAAATAAAGTCAATACTTCTGTAATTAACAATATATCAATTGGATAATTTAACACTCAAGCATTTCACTTCATAATATTTTGTAATATTTGCACTGTGTTATCACATCTCAAAGTCTAAGATGCCATAAGAGAGGCAGTTGAGTATTCATAAGCTTGAAGCAAGTCAGAAGTTAGTCAACAGCAAGAATTTTGACAGGATGCATTACTTAAAAGGTAGGAAATGTAAATGACCTGTGATATTTGAGAGCAGTTCACTGATCGAAGTGGATGAAGGATGGTTAGCACCAAGTGTTTTGATCTCAGAGCTTGTGGTGACAGCATCCTGTTCTCCATGGCTGAAGCTTTAGTGAACTCTTCTTCCATCTTCTGTAGGCCCTGTTCACTTGAAAGATGTCTGATAAGTACTGCTCATATTAATTTCTGAGCACACTATTCATATACTTTATTTCTCAGGACTGTATATTAATCCCTAGGCTTAACGTTTCTGATGGATGAACAGGACAAATACACATTGTTCATCACTTTAGCTTGAGGTCTCTTTTTGTTAACTTCATGCTGGAAGTTCATGGTGCAGAAGATTTGCTGATGTTGATATGAGCACAATCTTTGGGAACTTTATCTTTGCCTTTCCTTGGTCCCTGATTGCTAATAATTGATGATGCTTTTCCAGACCTGGAGAAAAATTAACACTGTGCAAACTAATTTCATGTGTTCTATACTTGCTAAAGGTTCCCATTTCTTACATTCATCAGTGATTTTCAGGTCACTGCTTTCCCCATGCAAGAATTAACTTTCTGTCTGAAAGGAACGTAATGGGCAATTACTGTGGACAGAATTTGACAGTCAGCAGAGCAACGATGTGTTCATTTTCTGAGCTCACCAAATCAGGTCAATACGTCTGTTGAGAAAGATTGACAATGACATTTGCTCCCTGCTTGTATTCTAATAAACATACACAAGTGTTCTTTAGCCACAGATGGGTCTTTGACCTGATAGTTAGTTCTGATGTATGAGGCAAGCAAGTGAAAAGTTGGCAGGAGGAGTGGTGATGCTTAGAAAAGTTCAGCTCTACTTAATATCATTGGAGACATTCCTACTTTGCAATAGTGATTAGACTTCAAAGGTGCTTCATCGACTGTGAAGCGCTTTGGGACATCCTAAGGTCATGAAAGGTGATATCTAAACGTAAACCTTTTATTTGCCCATGTTGACGTTCTGTGAAGTTTTAATACATGTTTCATCGGAATTATGTATTTGGCACATTGCCAAAGAAACTTGAATCACGACTGGATTTCGTCCTTCGAGCTGTTAAAAGTTAAAAAAAAAACCCATAGGCCTAAATAAAACTTCCCATGATCCATGCATAAGACTCTGACAGGCATTTGGCAGGACTGATTATTTTTCTCCAGATGCTACTTGAGAAGCACTATAGAGCCATCCATATTTGCTGCAGGAACATAGGGCTAGACATTTCCCTGGATAGGCAGTTGTTATTCCAGTGTTAGTTCCGAGTTATGCGTCGGAATCCTGTGGAATCCCCATCGTGGGCATTTCCTTCAGAGTGTTCTGGGAAATTGAAGGTTCCACTGTACACCTGGAACCCTCTGAAAGTTTCCATTCAAATCAACGATTTCAGAGAGATCTGATGAAATGAAATAAATAGTTTTTCAGGAGAGGTTATTCTATTAAATACATAGTGTAATTTCTGAGTCACTATTCAACTGATCCCATATTTACCTCACACACATCCAAACTACCCTTTCCTTAGTCCACTTCCAAATCACAGACCTTTACTCAACATCACCAGGAGTCCAGCAACCCATCAGCCTCCAAACCTTTTCTCACCAGTTACCAGCTCCAGACCAAACACTTTTCCATGCTCCTGATCCAATCCCCTTCCCCCTGCTCCTGACCCGATCCCCTTCCCCCTGCTCCTGACCCGATCCCCTTCCCCCCCCGCTCCTGACCTGATCGCCTTTACCCCGCTCCTGACCCGAACCCCTACCCCCGCTCCAGACCTGATCCCCTTCCCCCCTTCTCCAGACCCGATCCCCTTCCCCCCGCTCCTGACCCAATCCCCTTCCCCCCACTCCTGACCTAATCCCCTTCCCCCCGCTCCTGACCCGATCCCCTTCCCTCCCCCGCTCCAGACCCGATCCCCTTCCCCCCATTTCTGACCCGATCCCCCTCCCCCCCCACTCCTGACCCGATCCCCTTCCCCGCTGCTCCTGACCTGAAGCGCTTCTCCCTTGCTCCAGACCCGATCCCCTTCCCCTGCTCCTGACCCAATCCCCATCCCCTCGCTCCTGACCCGATCCCCTTCTCCCTGCTTCTGATCCAATCCCCTTTCCCCTGCTCCTGACCCGATCTCCTTCTCCCTGCTCCTGACCCGATCTCCTTCTCCCTGCTCCTGACCCGATCCCCTTCTCCCTTGCTCCAGACCCAATCTATTTCCCTCTGTTCCAGACCCGATCGCTTTCCTCCTATTCCAGACCTGATGCCCAATCTCATGTTCTGCACCAGACAGGTATTCTCCTGTTCTGGACCTAACACTCCCTCCCAATTCAGCCACTCATCTTCCCTCTCTGGACCATACCCAACTTCACCCCTTCCATTAACACATCCTTCCCCAACCCCAGAAACCATCCTTCACCCAGTTCAGACCCAACTATCCCTTCACCTGCTCCGGACACTCTCCCTCGCCCCCTTTCCTCGTTCTCTCTCTCTCTCTGGAGCCACTCCCCCTACCACTTCAGCACCCCATTGCCCTGCCCCTTGTTGATCTGTCTCTGTTGCCTCCATCTGCCATCCACCTACTGCTCTGGATGTGACACAAACTGCCTCGTCCTTCCAGACCTGGAGGACCCCCCAACGTTGGACCTGTGCACTACCACCCTGATTCGACACTTGATTTCTCCTGGTCCTACTCGACCCAATATTTCCCACCCACCCTAAACACTTTATCACTTACCTGGTTGCCTGGCGCCCTGCCATCTTTCCCACCACGCCCCCTAATCTCACAATGACTGGGTGCATTACCAGCAGCTATCAAGCTGCCTGCCTGTGATTCCTCAACTTTCTGTTTCAGACGACAGTTCTGCACAATGACAGCATGGCCAAAATGCTACTTATTTCCAAAGGAGCGATGATTGGAACCTCCTCTCAGAATTCATTTCATTTTGTAAAGCTCTTCCATTTTGTAAGAACAAAGGAGTGGAACAGCAGACTGCAAATGACCGCCACTCTCTAGAAATGATGTGAAGGTTGTGTTGGACTGGGGTTGGACAAAGTTAAAAATGACACAACACCAGTTTATAGTCCAACAGGTTTATTTGGAAGTACCAGCTTTTGGAGCATTGCTCCTTCATCAGGTATCTTCAACACTAATATTTCAACGTTGGAAAAAGTGAGGACTGCAGGTGCTGGAGATCAAATCCAAAAAGCGTGATGCTGGAAAAGCACATCAGGCAATATCCAAGGAGCAGGAGAATTGATGTTTCAGGCAAAAGCCCTTCATCAGTCCTGGGCCTCCTCCACTGCCACATCCTAGCCACCTGATGCCTGGAGGAGGAACACCTCATCTTCCACCTTGGGACCCTCCAACTACATGGCATCAACGTCAATATCACCAGTTTCCTCATCTCCCCTCCCTCCACCTCATCCCAGATCCAACCCTCCAAGTCAGACCTCTTTGACTGTCCTACCTGTCCATCTTCCTGCCCAACTGTCCTCTCTCCTCATAGGACGGAACTGCCATCTCCAGTATCAGCCTAGTGAACCTCTACTGCATGCACTCTGTGGCAAGTATATCCATTCTTAGATAGGAAACCAAAACTGCACATAATACTCCAGATGTGGTCTCACCAAGATTCTATATAACTGTAATAAAACATCCTTATTTGTGAATTCAATCTTCTTTCAATGAAGGCCAACATGCCATTAACCTTCCTAATTGCTTGCTGCATCTGCATGTCCATTTTAATTGATTGGTGCACAGTGATACCCAGATCCTTTTGTATACCCACACTTCCCAAAATAACACCATTTAAATAATACTCTTGCTTTCAGTTTTTCACATTGAAGAGCGTAAGATCACATTTCACATTGTACTGCATCTGTCATGTGTTTTCCTGCTTACTCAACTTGTCAATCTTATCTTGTAGCCTCCTGACATCCTCCTTCCCACTCAAATCTTGTCCAGTTTCATGTCATCAACAAACTTGGAAATGTTACATTTGATGCCCTCATCCAGATCATTTTATGTATAAATTGGGGGCCCATGCAGCGAGCCCTGTAGTTTCCCATGAGTCAGCACCTGCCACTCAAAAAAAAAGAACCATTTATTCCCACTCTCTGTGTCCAATACTAGGGATGAAGGAAAATAGTGACAAGGTTGGATTAGAGATGGCCATTAAGATATCAAATAGGGGTCTTTAAAATTATAAACTGTTTTGATAGAGTATATAAAGAGAATTTATTTCCAGGATTTGGAATGCACTGGCTGATCAGGTGGCGATTACAGATTCAAGAGTAGCTGTCGAAAATTAAAAATGGAAGGTGAGAAAAAAGGACATGAAGAAAGAGCAAGGAATTTTGAAAAACTGGATTGTTGGGAGACAGCTGCACACTGGTAGCGTTAAATGCTCTTCTGCTGGCATGTGATATTCTATGATTCATCAGATACTGAAATGTTGAGTGACACCCTGGAATCTGTACGACATCAAATAGTGAATTAAATGCCTCTGAAAGAGTTGGGGCAAGCAATAGGAAACCAGAAACCATCCAAATATAGAATTAATGTTTACCAGTAGAACTTATGGTATAAGCTATATTCTATTTGAAAGAAAACTCATGAGTACACCAGTGATGCATGTAACTGAACAAAATATTTCTCCTCTCCAGTCAGATGATGTGCTTTGCCTGATTCTCCCATCCTTTGTAGCCAATAGTGAAGACCCAAACTGAGATTATATGACTCATCACAGACCAAGTAATTAACCGATCGTTCTCCTCATCAGTGTGACTTAGTGCAACAACAGTGAGGTTCCAAAATACCTAGTTATCTTCCTGAAGTAAATTGTTTCATGCTTGAGTTAGAAATTTAGAAGCAAAAAGATCAGCATCTATAAAACTAAGGAATACGTTTGTCTAGGTACCTCTTGGTCGACACTGAGTGGTATGGCAGATTGTGACTTAAATAAAAGTGTCAAGATAATGCTTGAGTAGTTGCAGGAAAAGAACGAGACAATAACAAGCTTTAATATTATGATACTAAGCTGTCAACAAGTACCAATGATTTTGAAATAGCAAGGTACAGACTGTGTATGATACATTATTTGAATCAATTAACTGTATTGCAGTTAAGCCAGAAGCTAACTATATACAGTCAATTCTCTAAGTAATGACTTTACTTGTCCTATACTCTTCCTATAATCCTATACTGTGTGTCAATAGAGTAGTAGTTAGTATCTTACTCCATGGTTTACGATTCTAAAACATCAATGTCCAGTTTAAACCGCCATCTGTAATGTGCTGCTGCACTTCTTGTGTTATCTGTTTGCCAGCACAAATGCAAATAAAGTTATATTTTCATTTCAAAGTTAAATACTTATTTAGCGAATGATGTATGGGAGGAGTAAGCCTCCAGACATTTCTGAATATAGCATCAGACAAATGAATTAGCACTGGAATATGATGTATCCATGGCAAAGTCTGGTTTAGATAGACATCACATTGGCATGAAGAATTTTGTCCTAATGTTAGGTTCAAATTTAATTTCCCTATCTGTGTGATTTTGCTGAGGTTTCTAAGGAGAATTCTGGATCCTGTATATATATAATTATCATTGTGTAGCACATGGGCACATATCACCAGTCTGATCATTCAGGAGTTTAAGTCAGAAGTTCAGGAACTTGTCAGCTATCTCATACCCTAAGCAAAACTCTGAATCTCCGAACACTCCTTGCTGTCATATGTGTCATTTTTAAAATGAAGACACTTGGTAATGTACCAGAAAAACACATATTACTGTATAATTAAAAAATAATTTTTGTTAAATGGCTTGCATTTACACTTAGTTTTTCAATTACTGACTGGCTAAATGTTTATCTCCCATGGGAAATTTTCATTGTGGAGTTATGTGAATTAATGCAACTAATGGGAATTCTAGATCAGATGGCATACACAGTGCATAGTAGTATACTGTGTCTAGCAGTCGGAAATTGCTTTCCCTAAAATCTGATTACACTTGTGGATGGAATAGAGCTCAACATTGCTTATTAGCCACTAGCCACTTTCAACGCTGCTCAAGTAAACTGGTGTTCACTGTGATCTCACCGTTTTACTGCTTAATTAATTAATTTAATATAACTAGAAGTTGCCTTAGCACTTTAACACACCAATTATAATGTTGTGATTTCAAACTTCTAGCATGGAACCTCAGGTGCTGAAAACTTAAAATGAAAAATTGTAAAATGCATTGCACCTGGTCTTCTGTCCAAAATGCAAAGGAACATTGCGTACCAGACAGAAATTCCATTCACTCTGTATTGGCAGGCAAATGTCTCTGCTAAAAGTGTAATACTGGAATATTATTCTTGTATTGTTTCACTCCCAAAGTTTGAATTTTAAAAAAATACTCATGATTTATGAGGAGGCAGCCTACTTCCTCTGGTGATGTAAGATATCTAAAAAAAGGATAATTCTTTTTAGGATATCTCTAACTCAGTGCGACTGTATGCCAATTCATAGCACAAACAAGCATAACAGCTTGGTGGATAGAGAAAAAAATCAAAATTGTACAGCAATGGGCATTCTTTTGAAATTGGAATGAAGGTGCACCATTGTAGGCAGGACTAGAAGAAGCTTTACTGTGTGTCTAACATATGCTCCACTTAATTTGGAAACATGTGTTGCTAACACTGGGACAAAAGCTGGTTAAAAAAAACTTTCCACTTTTGGTCTTATCATTTCTCATCTTGAAGAGCACAAACAAAGTTACCAAAACAACAACCTCACTTTGATTCTTATTTTGATAGCAAAAGGGAGGTAAATTGTCTAAAATCTTGCAAGTTGGAAACATTCTGAGCGGAAGTCCATGTTTCTAAATAGAATTGTTAGCAGTCAGCAGAGAAAGTGGGTCCTACTCTTCCCTTTCTGTTTTCATGGAGTATCTTTGCTGTGACAGCAGAAGATTCTGTTGCATGCATTTCAGACATTTTTTTTAGAATTAAAGTGCCTGAATATAATTATATCTAAAGCATGAGGGAGTGTTCAAGCAGGTAACACTCACTAGCTAAGGGAGAGCCAGGGTATTCCATGTTTTATGCCAAACCAATTGAAGCTAAAATAAAGCAGGTAGCAAATAGGAGAGAATCATTGAACTGAGAAGCAATACAGAGTCCTCTAGTGATTGGATTCATTATTAATACTTTGTCACAGCAAATTACCATCATTTGTGGAAGCCTTCTGGAGAAAGGAAAATGAGATCAAACCTGTCTTTTATTAAGAGCCAGTGAGCAGCACCTGTAACTAATTAAAAGAAAGGCCTCCTGACAACCAGGCCTTTATTCAGGTTGAATGCTGGGTAAGGTTCTGTCAAAGTGAGGAAGACTTTGAAGATATGCTTCAGTAACATGAGATATATTAGTAATCAAATACAATTCAAATGAACAAGACTATTTACAATATCCTGATATTTCTGGATTCTGCTAAAGCTCAGGCATTTTTATCTGCTTAAAGAACTAGTGTATTAAATATTTAGTATTTGAAAATATTTTGGTTTATATGGTTATTTATGCTAACAGATTAATTTTCTGCACATCCAGTTGTTTCCAGAGTATCTCTGATGTTTTCCTGACTGGCTGAGGGAATGTGCAGTCATTTGATATAACATGCTGTTTGTTGCTTTGTTGAAGTTAGTTGTTACAAGGCAGAGGACAACACCTTTTGAGGTAAAGGGCCTTTCATGATCTGCTGCTGAGACGCCATGACATTGCATTGTAGTAATATTTTTATAACGCTTTCCATTTTGAGTTAACAAAAGCAATAAGCTTTCTCTGAAGCCAATGTCGTCACAATGCCACGTTCTTTTCTTACCTGTTGCTTTTTTTTAAAATCCAGTACAAACTAAGACATAGTGACCATTGAAATAAATTTGCTCAAAGCAATATGCACTGCCCTGCTCTCTTCCATGGCTATAGATTGGTAGTTGCAGAGCTACCTTGAAATAATGTAATATTACCTTTTCTGAAAAATTAGTTTAGCCTAAATTTGTGCAATTTGGCATAGTCAGAAGAATTGTTTGCTTATTGGCAAGGACAGAATGTTATGTTTTGATTAAACTTGTGGTATTGTGTTATGTATTTATGAAGGTTAAAAATATCAGAATGAATGTAGTTTCTATTTAGCAGCATATGACTTATTTCCAGCCTTCATATCTTTGGTAAAATCCCACCAATTTTAGTTCTTATAAATAGCAGTATTGCGAGTATCGTTGTTTTAAGCAGATACAGGTATTTAATGACATCTTGGCCCTGTCTTGCTGATTGCCTCCTTGCCCTCAGTACCCAGTCGCAATTTGCTGATGCATCTTTTAATTGGAGTGCTGGCTAATACTTCAAAGAGTTCAAGCCATGGCTTTTGTACTGGACCACACATGAAGGCTGTGAGGGAGAATTGTGTTCTCCTGGCACACTGCCATGAGGCTTGTCTCAAAAATGGCTGGCTGAGGATTCTGATCACTTCATTGCAGACTGTGGCAGCTCTGAGCCAAGCATCATTCTCGATGCTGCTGAGTGGGGCAGAAGTCCTGAGATGTTTCTTTCTGCAACTGTATTATACAGCAAATACAGTGTTAACATTTCAGATAGAAACCTTTCATTTGTAGTCTATTTATTCATGAAAGCTTCATTATTATGGCCATAAATCTGCTTTTAAGATAATTTGAAGTGCAAACATAGGTATTTTAGTAACATGTATTTTAAGATCTGAATCATAGTCTGACGACTTAACAATAATTTAACAATCTGTCCCTTTCATGACCTAAGCCTTTGCTCATAGCTGTTGCAATATTCTCTCACTGGAATTTGGTACACAATAATGCATACAGAGGAAGGAATTAGTTGTCTGTAATTCAGTCGAGTGAGAAAACAGTATTATCTGAATGATAGTTGTGTTAGAATAAGAATCGGTTCTATGATTGTTGGGAAAATGTATGCTTGTTTATTCTTCCTAGTGATTTCTAGCTCTGTCGATCTTTGATATATGCTTGCTTCTAAATTATATTAGGGAAGTATTAAAGGCATTGTTTGACTTAATTACATGTGACAATAGATTTGTTCCCCACTTGTATCATGTCACAAGGACTCTTCATTTTCCTTACAGGTGCCTCTTCCTTACTTATCATTACTCCAGGTGGAGCTAGTAATTATAATAATATGTTTCAATTTTAAAAAAAAGCTGTGGGTGCTGTAAATCTGAAAGAAAATGGAAATTGCTGGAGAAGCTCAGCAGGTCTGGCAGCATCTGTGGAGAGATAGCAGAGTGAACATTTTAGGTCCAGTAACCCTTCTTCAGAACAGTTCTTCAGTTCTGAAGAAGGGTCACTAGACCTGAAATGTTCACTCTGCTTTCTCCCTACAGACATTGCCAGATCTGCTAAGCTTCTCCAGCAGTTTATGTTTTTGTTCTATGTTTCAAGTCAGTTAAATAGGCTGGTTTAAATCTCTCACTGAGAACATTTTTGTAATCTATTCCCATATCCAATGTTTCTCATTTGTAGTAATAGCTCACTTTAACGTAAAGATTTCTGACTGTGATTTACATCACTTGAGAATAAGCACCACTCAAGCGAGTAAGCAATCTGGCTTTTTTTTTCCTGATCAAAACCACCATTCTGTAAGGCTGACAGCTCAGAATAGTGCATCTATCTGAACATTGCGTGCAATTCTGGTCTCCTTCCTATTGGAAAGGTGTTGTGAAACTTGAAAGGGTTTAGAAAAGATTTACAAGGATGTTGCCAGCGTTGGAGGATTTTAGCTATAGGGAGAGGCTGAACAGGCTGGGGCTGTTTTCCCTGGAGCGTCGGAGGCTGAGGGGTGACCTTATGGAGGTTTACAAAATTATGAGGGGCATGAATAGGATAAATAGACAAAGTCTTTTCACTGGGATTGGGGAGTCCAGAACTAGAGGGCATAGGTTTAGGGTGAGAGGGGAAAGATATAAATGAGACCTAAGGGGCAACTTTTTCACACAGAGGGTGTACGTGTATGGAATGAGTTGCCAGAGGAAGTGGTGGAGGCTGGTACAATTACAACATTTAAGAGGCATTTGGATGGGTATATGAATAGGAAGGGTTTGGAGGGATATGGGCCGGGTGCTGGCAGGTGGGACTAGATTAGGTTGGGATATCTGGTCAGCGTGGACAGGTTGGAACGAAGGGTCTGTTTCCATGCTGTGCATCTCTATGATTCTATGAGCGCTGGTTATTGAAGTGGGTATATAAAGGTTTGTTGTACCTAGAGGTTTTGATGTTTGAAGTGGTGTAGAAATACTGTTTATTGAGAGTATGACTTCTTCTTAGGATATAGTACAGAAGGGGGTCCTGCACAGTTCTGAGAGAGTGTGGCCCTCAGTTGAGACATAGCTGACTATGGAGAGGTTAGGTGGCGGCGCATGGCTTCGACTGTGGAGTGGGGGATCTGGAAGGAGAACCGTTGCTGGAGGTTTTGAATTTGTAATCTGTACTGGTTGTCCTGTTCGAATCCAAACTGTGCTGGTCTGAGTGTAGTCCCCAGTCCATGTGAAATCAGTTGGTTGCGGAGGCAGGCACTGAGGAAGCAGATATGGCTGTGGTCGTGAGTCTGTTTCAGGACATCATTGAAGAGCTTTGGGCTCCTGCCCGAAATGTCGATTTTCCTGCTCCTCAGATGCTGCTTGATCTGCTGTGCTTTTCCAGCATCACTCTAAACTCAGAAGAAACTTAATCCAGAATCCAAAATTCTGACTGCACAAAAACAGAAGGAAAATTCCAGTTTTGTTTTTTTTTGGAGAAGTAGGAATTGATGGGGCTTTGCAACATCATGTATCTTAAATTTAAGACAGGGCATCAAACCAAAAGGAACTATTAAACAACCAGTAGCACATTTCTGAAATAGTTCAGTAAACAAAGTTAACAACAATGTTTTATTCATGTGGCATGAGCCCTGTGAATCACAAATAGTTTTCTAGATTGTTTTTGATTGGAAAACAAATCTTTCTTCATATTTCTGATTTATTGGTTTGGTTTATTTTCATTGTGTAATGTGGAACAAAAGAAGCTGAAAAGAAAAACACACAAAAATCCAAACTTTGAGTTGCAGCCTTCTGTTCAGTTGAAATTTCAAATTGTGATCAAGATAGGAGGACTTCACTATCTCTCTAAATTTTAGATTTAGATTTTTAAATTTACATTTAAATTTTATTATTGTGTGTGCTCAAGTACAGAATAGTGAAAAGTGTATGATGTTACCACATGTGGTGCCATCCTGAATACAAAGATACTTAGGTACAGTCGGTTTTAATATAACATGATCGTTCCATTCCCATGCAATTCACTTTATAAGGGAATTGTGCAATAACAGCACTATTTAAACTGGAACTATTATAGCTGGAATCATGTTATAACCAATACAGGTATGGAAAGTTTGTGTTCCACAAATATTGGTCTAAATTCTTCAATTCCGTTAAAGCCAATTGTATTCGCAATTAATCAATGGGTTGCAACACAAAAATAAAATAACTTTTCCAATTGCATTTATGACGAATTACATGCCTTATGTTTTAGAAAAAAAAATCCAAAAACCAAGTTTCTTACGAAACACAATTATGGTTTATTTTCAAAACAGAACTTAATTGATAAAGGTGAAATATTTAATTAACATTGACAGTAATATAGAAATATAAATGCTTAGCCCTGCAAAACACAGATGCAAACAGAGCCACAATCATTAACACACATTCTCTTCTCTTCAGCAAATTATCACTAATAATGCATGTGACCTCTGAAGTCTTAGGGGCACAGCATGCTCAGGAAATACAATCTTGAGATGTTATTTCAATTACTCATCCAATGAACAAATAGCTTTGAACTGATGTAGAAGGTTTTCATTTCATGAATGGGAGTGATCAGCTGGGCAGCTTGTTCATAGTGAGATTTCCTCTAGCTCAGTTGCTTCCAAGCAGGCTTTCCTGCAATTGAATCCAATGAAACAAAAGAACCTCTTCCAGTTAGTCACTATTCAAAACAGCCTCAGGAGGGTCGACACCAAAACAAGCGGGTGTCACCAGTCGTGTGTTTTTTAGAAAGGCTTGTTTTTACAAAAACTCAGTGCCCACAGTAACCTTTAACCTCTTTTAAAGAAACCACTTTGACTAAGTCCACAAAATTTGAAATAACACCTTTTACTGCAATCCTTCACGTTTAAGTCCTCAAAGCATCGTAACTATAAAGCACATTCACAACACATAATTATTTTTTCCAAATACCACTGTCTTTTTTTTTTCCATGAGTTCAGAGATTGTTATGCTAGTATTGGAAAACGCTGTAGGGAAAATTAGTTTACAAAGAAACTGTGTGGCAGAAAGTTAGTAACAGGTGGGTTTCCATGTTGGTTGAAGCATAAATGTACCATGGCATAAGTACCTTAATACATATGTTAGGGTGTAGTCAAGACAACCAAGCTAATAATGGAGTGATTGGTAAAACTAAATAATATGGGTCCCCATCTCATTGGAATGTGATAACTGCACAGTGAGAATTCTTAAGTTTTACAGAGACATAACATAGGGTTGTTTAAGAAATTTCTGTCTTCGGCAGAAATACTGCGGTCTTCCAAGTTTGTAGTTACGTTAAAATAAAGGGCGTGTTGAAATATCTTCAAGAGGGAATGCAATCAGTTTCCTGGTGCAATATCAGAGATTGAAAATACAAGACTGAATATCATGCTTGACTTCGAGGATAACATATTGAATTTACCAGCAACTTTCAGTAGTTGAATTTTGATAATTATAATGAGCGCAGGGACTGGCGCTCTCTTGGCAGGCTGTTCTCAGTGAGTCAGACATTGTGTTACAGCACATCATGTTTTGTGTGGCAGAGTTATCGGACCAATTTTGTGTTGGTTAAGGTAGGTACTAACACTCACCAGTTCACTCTGTGCCTTTCAAATACCATTAATAAAATAACTGGCCCTTCATCACATGGCTCTGTGCTTGATTTTATTAAACAAAATGCTATTGACTGTTTAGAAATTGAATATCAAAATGTAATTTGTTATTATAATATTCATGTGCAAGTATTATTCTGTGCCTTGATAGAACGTCTAATTTACTACCATTTTCTCCTTATTGATGCCAGTGAGCTGGGATGTTCCATGTCGTGGGCTTGTAAAGCTGCCAGTGTTGATGTTCTGTGAAGGACTGGGTGGGTGTGTTGCTGGTCTGACCAGCCTCCCACAAAGGACATAAAATTCTCAGTGTCTTTGAATGCTTCTCTATATGATGGTCAAGCAGAGAAGTGGTGAAAATTACCCAGCAGGAGACAGATGAGGTTGTCTGTTAGTTGAGATGGCCATTTCTGCACTTGTCATTTCTTTTCCATATGGCATGTGGTTTTGTTATCCATATTACATACTTTGATCATAAATATTACATGCAACGTTTCCGAGATGTTGACAGTTCAGCTTGGACAGGTGTTTGGAATCCTGTCCCTCTGCAAGGCCTGAGATCTTATTTATGATCTCTTTTATTTGTTACCTTCAGATCTTTTGCTGGTTGATTTTGATTCATGCTGCAAAACATTTCAGATGAATTTTGAGATGTCGATGATGCTATTATAAATCCAAGTCTGAGAATACAAACTTCCTTTTTGTTGAGTAACTTGTTTCCCTGCTGCTTCTGGTCTGTCAATTTTGTTCACTAACTACAGAAAGAATGGTTTGATGCATCACCTATTCCCAGATTTCAGCTATTATTGTCATGGTTTCGTTTTGGAAATGCATGAAACCAAACAAATTATTCTTTTTCTTGAACTTTACTTTCCTTTATATGGCTATTAGATTCCTGATACAGATTGTTAACTTCTAAATAACAAATCAAACTGCCCAACAATTAACCTGCAGAACGAGAGCACAGGAATAAAACAAGAATCTCTCTAGGGAAGGTTACATATCTATTATGGGTCATTATTATTTGTCAGCCTCATTAACCACATGTCTTGCCTTATTAATACATATCTACCTGTCAGACAATATCATAGCGAGAAAACCGGATGTTAAGATTTCTTGGCATGAAAGTCTGAGCATGTACAAGGTGACTCCAGCTCACAACGTTCATCTCAGACCAGGCTTGCAGTTTGTGCCAGTCCTAAGGGAAGGGGGTAGCCTTCCTCTAAACCACCACATCCACCTGGGTCCTCCTGGCAACTGGCTGCAAAGCAGGGCACTGAATTGCCCACATCTGTCTTGCCTGGGGCAAATGTCACAAACCACACATTGCAGATGGGGGCTGACAGTGGTTGTATAGTTGTGCAATGGGCTTTTAAAGATGACGCTAAAAATGGGGTATTGATCCACTCTGGAATGTCCTGCCAATGTTGAGTACCTCCAGCTATTTTAAATGGGCAAATCAGGGTAGTTTCACTTGAAGGAACATGATGGTAGGATTTGGGTAGATAGTTAATGATGTGACTTTGGGATGATCGGGGGAAAACTCTCTTGCTAGGCTTCATGGAGACAACATTGACCCTTGGCCAAAAAACCTCAGATCCATCCCTATGACTCTACAACCCATATGGTTAATTTATATATCTAATGGATTAATTTGTCCACTATGTACACTTGCTAGCTCCATTACAAACCAAGAGCTGGATCGTTGATTTGTCCACGTCTTTCAGTATCAACTATGTCCTTGTAGGACAAACATAGACGATATTTTTAAGTGTAATATACCCAGAGAATGCTTGAATTACATTTATTTCAAGGCTTGGCTATCAGTTTCCCAATCAGATGCCTCCATTTATTTATAGTTAAAACTTTGATTTCTAAAACTACAATTTAGATTCTGGTGCATTAAAAATCATTGAAAGAACACATCTGTGCACTGTTAAGATGTGTGGATTTAACCCAGTTTTCTGGTACCTTATGGTCATCAATATGGTCATTCAGCCTCCACAGAACTGCTGCTTTCATTGGAACACTCTCTCTGTCTCTTTTGCACATTTGTTAATATACTTATTTCTGTACATGTTTCACAATGTGTTTATGATTTAAGTATCACATTCCATTCCAGATATAGTTTTATATTTCTAGTTAGTTGACCACTTAAGATGTTTTGAGGGATATGGGCCAAATGCAGACAAATGGGACTAGTTTAGTTTTGGAACAAGGTCAGTATCGACTACAGTATTTGGAACGGAGGGTCAATGCTGTATGACTCTGTGACCTTGACAGCATGTCACAAATATAACACACAACTTTTGTTTTCTGTAAGAATAATCTGTTACCTTGTGCAATCCTTGTGCACTTAAAAGCAGCATATCCTCCAATTTACCATGAGTATTAACCGTGGAAAGATCTATTGATGAATTTTAACTCCTTTTACTGGGAAAGCTTTCATAAGCCCTTTCTGATTTGTTTGCAAGCATTTCTACTTTAAAAAGAAAAGAAAAGCAGAATTGCATTTTCTGCTGTCCCCTTTAGTTTTACTGAGTATGAATTGTGCAAGTGTGCTGTGTGGAATTATGCCACACAGACAATGTTGCTGTGGAAACAACTGCTGTTCTGAGTGCAGACTGCAGTCCCACTGCTACCTAACTTGCTGCAGGACACAAGCTGATTAATATATTAAAACAAGCAGTGCTAAATACATTTTTTCCCCTAACATTTTGCAGTTTCTTTATTTTCAAGATTAGGTTCACTATATTTTCTCCTGTACAACTAATAGTAGCTATAAGGTATACAGTAATAACTGGAGATGTCACAATAAAATGTAGTTCTAGTGTACTGTGATGCCAAACCAGTGATCACTGTATTGTCTCTATCCTTTCATGTTGTGATAACATAATTAGCATGGTAAAATGCACATAGTGGATCAATCCACCTTCTTTGTAAACAATCTACTGTTGTTTACAAAGGAATATTGTCAGATCATTTTGAATTTTGAGCTTAGTTCTTTTTTAAATGACAATGAAATGTTACAAATAGTGCTAACTAAAGGAACTTTATGCAGTCACAGTAAGCTACTCTTATCAAAGAATTTAAGTGTTTTAATACTTGAATTCCTTGTTATTGGCTTTAGACGTAAACTTTATTATCGATGTGTTTTCCACAGAGAAAGCCTCGGAAGTATTATTTGGTTGAAAGAAATACAGTATAACCACCAATATTATGAACTATGACTTTGAATTTTATGTAATGTCTGATGAGATTTGTGAAGAAGTGAATTCATAAAAAGTGCAATTTTAATCCCAACAGCCAAATAAAAAGAACCCTGACTACAAATTTAAAAGAATGGGTATTACAACTGCAGAAATATTACTACTTTTCACTTGAATTTATTTTCCCCATCTGATTTGCTGATGAATTGGTTGAGCATTATGTTTTAAAGTAGTGAATGTCATATTCAAAATTAGCACAGGTTATAGTCCGGAGTAACAAATTTAAGGGAGCAGTGCTGCAATGCATGGTCATGCTTCAGTACTGTGAAGAGTTTAACCTTAAACATCTGTCAGAAAGTTGTTGGAAACTGGGCCGAGTACCATTTCACATCTAATCCCATTATAATCCTGACTGAAGTCAGTCTGTGTCAACAGAACAACATCTTTTGAGAAATCGAAGGGCTAGAATTATCTTGATAAGGAAGAAGGGGCAGGTGAGACAGACATGTGGTGTGGCTGGGTGACCTCCAGACTGGTTGATATCACATTGATTGGCAAGTGGCATCAGGGCACCCATTTGATGCCTGTAGTACCTTCCAGCATTATTTAAATAGAAGCTTGAACTCAGTGTGGCTCTGACATGTCCATTATCAGAACATTTGGCTGGAAAGTCCCCCGAAGATGAAATCCAACCCTTAATATTCTGAACAAATTGTCAAGTGTAGCATGTTTCATTGTCCTCCTGTTTTTAATAATAGCACAAATACATTCAGTGGAAAGGGTATATCAAATAATGAACAAAGGAATAAATTGCTGGGATAATGATCGTTCTTAGTATCTGACCAGTAACATGGGGTGAACAAACTAACTTGCATTGAACTCCAATCTGTAAGTTAGTGTATACAAGCTTCCTATTTGCAATGAATGTTTTTTGTGATTAGCGGTTGTTAGTAAAATTGCAGCTTGAGTTGACATTATCAAATTTCTGGACAGATTTTAGTCATTTTATATGAAACAGTAAAATTATATTTCATATATCTAATTTTGAGAATATCTTTCACCATAATTCTTTGGATGAGGTACTTTGATATCTTTAGCTACATGAGTTTCTTTGAAGGGAGAGGGGCTAAGTTATGCATAACTACTGCTTTTCATTTGCACTAAAACACCTTTGTTATGCACTGGGAATTGCACAATAGACTTATATTACGCTCAGAGCATTTCTGGATTGAATGCACTGAAGTATAGAGTACTTATATTGACCAAGCTGTTTGTCATATAGAAGAATTGTAAATTCAGGAATGCAGCAATACTGTATGAGGACAAACGTTGCACTGTGCCACTAGGACTAATAATGTCCTGAGTGACTATTCATTCCTGAGTAGCATTTCTACAGTCAGTTTCATAGACTACACTCTTACAGAAGTTGTCTGGGAAATCGCCAAGGCCTTAACATAATTTTGCACTAACAATACGTAACTTCACAATCTTAATGGATTTGAAATTTCATCAATAAAGCAAGAAACCTCTTATCCTTATTGAACATTATTACATTGACAACACAAGATGAAATAACTGTACCAGTGAGTATTTTTCTCTGCTTCTTTGAGCTAAATGTAATTCGTTGTGTTCTGTTTTATTTGATTTACTTTGGAAGTACTCTAAACTCAGCTCATTTGCAATTCATCTGTTCTGTTTATAGTATGTGTATTTTATACCATTGTAATTAGATTATTCTAAGATGTTTGGGAAGGAAATGTGTAACTGATCATGTGATATGTGTTTGATTACCTTACCAGCAATTGACAGAGTAAACGTTCAAAGCCAAATTTCAAACAAACTTTGAGTTGTGCAATATTTTACAAGGCACTACCTTCTTTCTAGTCATATCTAAATTGATAAAGCTTTTATTCACTTTTGTGATTTCAGAAATGTTACTTCATTACATTCAATATTTTTGTTAAATTGTACTGTGGAGCAAATTTGATTGACAATGCTGATAGGAAGTTGTACATGATTAGTTTTAAGGAAATCCTGAAAATTCAAACTAATACAAAAAATGTTGCAGTAGGTTTAATGCTCAAATGCCTCAGTCCTGGAAGGACATAACTGAATGAAGAAGAATGAACAATACACTTCAGGCTGTCACTATACCACAGAATATATCACGATGGAAAGGGTGGTCAAATAAAAATAACATAACAAAACCACAGAATTAGATTATGTGCTATATTTCTTTCAGTGATGTACATTCTGGTGCTATTGGTGGGTATCATGGAATCCAACTTCACATTGTTAATCAAATCTTCTACAGACAGATGGATAAAGGATAAATTCGAGGAAGTGACAAAGCAATGATATTGTCACAAGTGCTGTGCACCATCCTAGTTGCCATATGACAGTAAGAATATTCAAGTATTGAAAGGAATCCAAAAAAAACCCAACTGAATTGAACCCCTGTTACTGCATTTTGAGGAGGCTGACAAACTGGATTGTTTACTTTGTAGAAGTAGAGCTCAGGGAAAATATTTTTAAAATATTCAAATCTGTTATAGGACTAGATTATTGATTTAAATAATATGCTTGAAACTCACATCGTCTCCAGAATAGCAGGTACCAGTTTAAGATTAGAAGGTGAAGAGACAAATCAAGTTAAACTACAGGATTCTTGGTTAGTGAACATTTTAAGACCAAGAGCCAAGTCAAATGCTTGTTTGGGTAGTTACGTATGCAAAACTACATTTGGCTCAGTCAGTCCACATTAGTATTCACTTACCTTGTGATAAATGTTCAGAATCACAATTACCCATCCTATTCCTAGATTTCTTCAACACCCTTTCAATCATCCCCATGTTCACTATAATGTTGACATTGTGGTTGTGTCTCAGCCAATAGCATCCAAATAAATTCCATAGTTTGATCTCTAATTAAACTTGTCTCATTTAAACCTCTTGCAATTCTAGCTACCATGTTCTTGACCTTTCAAATGCTTCTGCTTGATATGTTATATGCTTCCATTATTTTAAACACTTCTATCATATCTATGTCTTATGAAGAGTGATTGAGCAGTTTAGGCTTATATTTGCAAATATTTAGAAGAAGGAGAGGAGATCTAATTTATGTATATTATTTATGAAAATAAAGCTAATTCAGAATGAAGGGGATTGACAATATAGATGTAGAAAGGATGTTTCCTAATGTGGAGCAATCTAGAATGTGAGGCCACCATTTTAGATTAAGGTGTAGCAGGTTTAATACAGTCAAAAAGAAATAATTTCTCTAAGGATAATACATCTGTGGAATTCACTACCTCAGTGCATACTGGACGTTGGGACATTAAGTAAATAATGGAGATAGATTTTTAATTTGTAATGAGTTGAAGGGTATGGAACGTGGAGTTGAGGCCGAGCTGAGATTGACCACAATGTATTAAATGACAGAGCAGACTTGAGAGACTAAATTTCTAACTCTTGCTCCTATTTCCTGTGTTCTTATACCAACTCTTTTATCTATGTTATTTGAATGAAACTCATCACAAGAACTTCACCACCACCACTGCACAGTTTTTCAAGTCCTTCCTGATACATGTAATTGCTCATAAATATTCTCCAAAGCCACTAGTGTGAATTCCAATCCTGCATACTATTCTCTAACTGCCTGAGGTCTTATAATTTCATATAGGCTCATTAAAGCATTTAAAAAAAAATTAGGATCTCTTGTGATAATTTAGAAACAAAACTTATTTGCTGTTTTTAAGCTGAAGGAACATTTCATTCATAGGATGTAGGCATTGCTAGCTAGGCCAGCATTTATTGCCCATCCTAGTTATTCTTGAAATGGTGGTAAGCTGCCTTCTTTAATCATTGAGAACTATTTGCTGCAGGTAGACCCATAACTCTGTTAGGGAGGGGGTTCCAGGATTGAGACCTAGTGACAGTGAAGAAGTGATGATACATTTCAAGTCAGGATGATAAGTAGCTTGGAAAGGGACTCATAGGTGGCAGTGTTCTTATGTATCTGCTGTCTTTGTCTTAATGAAGTCAGTAGTTATGATTAGGAAGGTGCTGCCGAAAGGGCCTTGGAGAATATCTCCAGTGCATCTTGTGGATTGTATACATTGCTGCTACTGAGTGACGGTATTTGAAGGAGTGAATGTATTGCCAATCCAGCAAGCTGCTGTGACCTGGTTGATGTCAATCTTTTTGATTGTTGTTGGAGCTGCACTCATCCAACACATTCCATCTCATTCCTCATTTGGGTCTTTGATGACAGGCTATGGGGAGTCAGGAATTTAACAGCAAGTAACTCACCTTATCACCACTGACCTGCCCTTCCACCTACAGGACTGATATGGCTTGTCCAGCGCATTTCTGGTCAATGGAAATCTCCAGGATGTTGGTAGTGGGAGAGTAAGTGATGTATTTGAATATCAAGTGGAGGTGGTTAGATTCTATCTTGCTGGAGATGGTCATTGCAAAGCATTTGTGCAACTTGCCACTTGGAGCTTAATGGTGGACATTGTCCAGATCTTGCAGTAAATGGAGCTTGGAATGTATTAGGTGGCATACTGGCTCAGTGGTTAGCACTGCTACCTCACAGCGCCAGGGACCCAGGTTCAATTCCCGCCTTGGGCAACTGTCTGTGTGGAGTTTGCACATTCTCCCAGTGTCTGCTTGGGTTTCCTCCCGGTGCTCAGGTTTCCTCCCACAGTCCAAAGATGTGCAGTTTCGGTGAATTAGCCATGCTAAATTACCCATAGTGTTAGGAGTAGGGGAATGGGTCTGCATGGGTTGCTCTTTGGAGGGTTGGTGTGGACTTGTTGGGCTGAAGGGCCTATTTCCACACTGCAGGGAATCTAATCTAATCAGTACCTGAGAAGTTGCAAATGGCACTGAACATGGTGTGATCATTGGTAGACAGCCCCACTTCTGACCTTGTGATGGAAGGACCTTGTTGAAGCATTGGAAGATGGTTGGGCCTAAGATGCTATCCTGAGGAAATCCTGCAGAGATGTTCTGGACATCCATTACAACAATAGACCTTTTTTGTCAGGTATGATTCAACTAGAGATGTGTTTTCCCTTGATTTCCATTGACTTCAGCTTTTCCAGGGTTCCTTGATGCCACACTTGTCAAATATGATCTTGATGTCAAGGGCTATCACCGTCCTCTCATTACAGGAAAGTGCCCCTTTATCCATGTTTGAATAAAAGCTATTATGAGGTCGGGAACTGAGTGGCCTTGGTGGAACCTTTAGCTGGATGTCAGTGAGCAGGGTATTTTTGAGCAATATTGTTGAGTGTCATTGATGTCCATTGGTTGTGGAATAACCTTGTCCTGTTTGGTAGTGTCAACAGGTTGACACCTTGATTTTAGACATGCTGCTCCTAACATGCTATCCCTCACTTTTCGTCAAACGTACCATTTAACATGCTATTAACATGTGCCTCCAATTGCCTCTGCACTTTCACAACACTGAGATTATATCTAGGCTATTGTAACATCTGTCATTTTATTACTAAAATGAATTGACTCAAATTTTCCAACATGATTTTCATCTGCTTTATTCTTTCAAACCATTCCTCCTCCATACCAACATCTCTTTGCGGATTGTTTAGTTCCCTAAACAAGCAACTGCCCCTCCTTCTTGATATTTCTGACAGCTTTCCAAATGCTATTGCCTTGTGTGCCTCTCTGACAATTATATTTCCCAGTAACTCCCCTTTGGCAGTCCTAATACACCCATGATGGATATGCTGACATTAATAAGTGAGTTTTTTACCATCTTCTGATAGTGGCAGATTGATTGTATTGACATGAGGAGACATCAGCTTAAACTTGATGAACCTTATCTTTTAAAATAAGAACATAATGTTAAAATTCTGCTTTTTCCCTAATATATGCTTTATTGTTCCCAAAACATTTCCTTCAGGAATTCTGAACGTAATCATCATCTTTGTCATCGGTGTACCGAGGAGAAGATGCTACAGGTTTGTAGGTTTAATTTAAAAGTCACCAGGGTGAAATTGGACATGAACACAGATGCAAATTCAGTTGATTTGAATCTACTATTCATTCCTCCACATGCTTAATATTCCATTTTCAAGGAATCAATATGGATAGCACCTTACTATAAGCACAGGAGAAATAGGAGCTGAATTGGAACATTTGACTTCCCTCAAACTTGCTCTGTCATTCAATAAGATCAGGACTGATCTTCTCTTTTCCTTAACTTGCCTTTTCCATCTGCCCTCCAAAACCATTGATTCCCTTGTAGACTAAAAATCTGTCAAACAGAACCTTGAGTACGTTCAATGATGCAGTCTCTACTGCTCCCTGGAATTCAAAATGCCAGAAATGCCATCCGTCCTTGGTTGGACAAGGCTCCAGAAGTCAACCACTGAAATGCATGCCTGCGTCGGAATTATTTACAGAGGGCCACATGCACCAGCATTTGTTTGTCTGGAATTCAACCTGGCATTTGGATTGGGATTCCAGAACAACACAAAATCCCTGTGCCTTCACAAATTATTTTTCTATCAGTGTATTGTCAGCAAACATGCTTACAGTGCACTTGGTCCATTCATTCAAGTTGTAAAGGTTATATGCAAACAATTGAGGCCTTCACACTATTCACTGTGGCATTCCACTGTTGCCAATCTGCAAATGACCCATTTATAATGACCTCTGTCTTCTGTTAGGTTATTCACTCTCCATGTTAATATTTCCCCAACTCCAACTTGTGTAATGTTATTATCCGGTGCCTGTAGAATGCTCTGAAGGCTACATTTTCTGGTTTAGTCTTATCTACTCTGCAAAAATCCTCAAAGAACCCCAAAGTAGCCAACCATGTTTTATAAAAGGAAAATCAATGTTGATTCTGTATTCTGAATTTTATGGTAAGCATTGCAATACTCGCCTTATATTCCATCTACGTCCATTTAATCAATTGTGCATTGATATGATTGGTGCAGTTTCTTGAGAATTCAGAGTGCTGTGTTGACATTTGGCTATACTGATTGAGCGTTCTTGCTGATGTGGAAGTGTTGGCTGAAAGCCTGTTAAGTGTTTCTTTCCCCACAGTGAGGAGAGAGAATAAAACCAAAGGGACAAGTTCCCACCACCTGGGCTGTAAATTTCTAAGCATTCCTCACTTTGGGTTTCTCCTGAGATTTGGTTATCTGCTTTTCTCTTAATGGTAGGCAATGGGCTGGGAGAATCCCAAGAAGACTGAGAAGAAAGTGGAAATAATTGCTTGGTGATCCAGAACGTAAGCATGGCTAAAAGGAGACAACAATTCAAAGCTTATGTCTTGTGTTCATCAGGACGAGGATGTGAGAAAAAGAACACATACACCATGTGAAGAGGGTGCTGTTTGTTAGGCCACCAGTCATAAGTAAGACTCTTGCTCATATCTTTGTTCATGATGTGGAGATGCCAGTGTTGGACTAGAGTGAATAAAGTCAGAGGTCGCATGGTACCAGGTTACAGTCCAACAGATTTATTTGAAATCACATGCTTTTGGAACTCTGCTCCTTTGTCAGGGGAAATCCACCTGACGAAGGAGCAGCTCTCCGAAAGCTTTTTATTTTAATTGAACCTATTGGCCTATAACTAGTGTTGTGTGACTTCTGATATTAAATGGTCATATGAGAATTGTATCTTCAATGGAGCATGCTTTGACCCTTTGCATTCTCCCAAAATGTTGGTGATACATTTGTGATATTTGAATCCATAGCTGGCACCAAATAATTTCCTTACACAGCTTGATAAACTCATCCTGACAAGTGGTATGTAGCATTTGTGCTACCTAAGTTTCAGGGAATGACCATTTCCAACAAGACAGCGTCTAACCATCACCTTTGCTGTTCAGTTGTATCACCATAGCTACATCCCCCACTATCAACATTCTGCAGGTTATCATTGACTAGTCATATGAGAACAGTGGCTACAAGATCAGGTCAGATACTAGGAGGCTTGCAGTGAGTAACCCTTTTCCTGACTCTACAACACCTGTTTGTCAGCTACAAAGCACAGATCAGGAGTATGTTGGGATACTCCCACTTGCCTGGAGGAGTGCAGATGTAACATCACTCAAGATGTATTTGATACCATCCAGGACAAAACATTCCACTCAATTGACTCCACATCCACAAATGTTCATTCCCACCAAATCTGATACTTAGGAGCAGCATTGTGCACATCAACAGAATGTCCTTCAGAAAGTTTGCAAGGCTTCTCAGGCAGCATCTTCCAATGCATGACGCTACCATCTAAAAAGACAAAGGCAGCAGACGATGGGAACACCATCACTTGCAAGTTCCCCTCCAAGCCAATCACGATTCGTACTTGGAAATATATCACTGTTCCTTCACCGTGATTGGGTCAAAATCCTGGAAATCCCTCCCTAACAGCATCTTGCGTCTATCTAATCTTATGAAGTGCTGCACGTCAAAAAAGCATCTCGCCGCCACCTTCTCAAGAGGAACCAGGAATGGGGAATAAATGCTGGCCAGTCAGAGATACCCGTATCCCATGAATGAAGAAAACACCTGATATCTACCCTGGAAAGGCAACAATCAAATGAGTTCTCTTTCTTCAATATCTCAGTTGAGAAATCTTCCAAAAGGTTTTCAACTGAAAACCTACAGTGAATTCTCAGTAAATGTGGCAGGATTCCAGCAGTCCAATGGGCTTCAACATCAACCTTATTCGCAATATTACGGTTAACCATCTGACAATCTACTCACCACTTAAACTTTTATAATGCAGTCAAAGCGATCCTGCATGATAATGGCTATTAGAGTCATAGATATGTACAGCATGGAAACAGACCCTTCAGTCCAACTCATCCATGCCGACCAGATATCCTAACCCATTCTAGTCCCACCTGTCAGCACCTGGCCCATATCCCTCCAAACCCTTCCTATTCATATACCCATCCAAATGCCTCTTAAATGTTGCAATTATACCAGCCTCTACCACTTCCTCTGGCAGCTCATTCTGATCAAATCATTACTTGCTGTACATTAAAAAAAAGGGTTTATGTCCATCACTTTTGGTTCTGATTTGGTGCCCAGTCTACCTCAGAATACCCGAAAAGGTGTCTCCCAGGTGAAGCTAGCCATCTAATTCTTACTTTACAGGAAGAAAGTGAGGACTACAGATGCTGGAGATCAGAGTTGAGAGTTAAGGGTTGATGACGGGTTTATGCTCAAAACATCAACTCTCCTGCTCCTCGGATGCTGCCTGACCTACTGTGCTTTTGTAGCACCACACTCTGCAGTCTTACTTTACAGTAAACCCACAAGTGATCTTGTTTTCCACTAATCCGATGTTGCTGTCCAGCCAAAAAAGATATTTTGCCTTCTACACAAATGAGCAATGTCATGAAAGCTTCAGTGCTAATGTGATACCAAATGTATAGGTCTGAATATCCCATAAACTGTCAGACTAGCAACAACATGCCCTGTTAACCATTTGCGTGCTGGTCATGCTCAACCAGCTCGTGTTGGCAAAGCTGAGCATGATCTGTCCACCATTAGATGTCATCCTGCTATTGAAAGTCATTTATTCATAATCTGGATGGTGCCAAGAGTTGCACCGGATATCAATTTAAGAAACTTGATTGAGATTTTTCAGGATGTGACTAAGAAGGTCGATAAGGGCATAGCAGTAGATGCTGTCTATGTGGCCTTTGTAAGCCTTTGACAAGGTTCTACCTGGCAGACTGGTTAGTAAGTTTAGATCACATGGAATCCAATGTGAACTTACTAAATTAATGCAAAATTGGCGTGGTTGTGGAGTGTTGATTTTAGATTGGAGGCCTATGACCAGTGGTCATCCACAGGGATTGATGCTGAGTCCACTGCTGTTTCTCATTTATATAACTGATTTGGATGAGAATACAGGATGCAGGAAACATTGTTCATAAGCTTGTGAATGACACACACATTGGTGTTTGTGAAGAATGTTATCTAACATCACAAAGGTTCTTGATCAATGGGGTCAAGGAGTGGCAGATGGAGTTTAATTTAGATAAATACAAGGTGTTGCATTTTGGTAAGGCAAACCAGGGCAGAACTTACACAGTTAATTGTAGGGCGCTGGGGAGAGTTGTTGAACACTTAGACCTTGGGATTCAATCATATATTTCCTTGAAAGTTGTATAACAGGTAGACAGAGTGGTTAAGAAAGCATTTTAGCACACTTGCCTTCATTGCTCAGAACATTGGAAGAGTTGGGCCATCGTGTTGCGGTTGCACATGACGTAGGTGAGGCCTGTTTTGGAGTACTGTGTGCCATTCTGGTCACATTGCTATTGGATGTATATTATTAAATTGGAGAGCGTGCAGAAAAGCTTTACAAAGATGTTGCTGGGACTGGAGGTTTTGAGTTATGAGAAGAGGCTGGATAGGCTAGAACTTTTTTCAGTGAAGTGTAGGAGGTTGAGGGCTGACCTTATTGAGGATTATAAAAACATGACAGGCATAGTTAAAGTGAATAGTACAGGTCATTTCCCCAGTGCAGGGGAGTTCAAACGAGAGGGCATAATTTTAATATGATAGGAGGAAGAATTAAAAGGGACCTGAGGGGTTACTTTTTCACACAAGAGGGTGGTATGTAAATGGAATGAGCTGCCATAGTAAGTGGTAAATGCAGGGACAGTTAGAACATTTAAAAAACATTTGGACATGTTTATGAATAGAAAAGGTTTAGAGGGATATGGGCTAAATGCAGGCAAATAGGACTACTTTCATTTGGGAAACCTGGTCAGCATGGATGAATTGGACTGAAGGGTCTGTTTCCTTTCAGTATGACTCTGTTAAATCAGCCATGTGATGCTTTTGTGTGTGCTAGAGTCTATGTATATTAATACACAGGACTCTACAGATTCTGTTTGTCGAAATTTCTTTTGCCCTCAATGCACCCGAAATGTCATCAACACCTGCCAATCATTGCATTTCCATGATAATACTCCAACCAATCAGAATCAACCCGCTTGTTCTGAGAATTAAGATTGACAGTTGACTGTTTATCTCCATGCCATAGATGGCCCAACCAATCAGCACCATTTTAGAATCATTGAATCCTTATAATGTGGAAGCAGGTCTTTTGGCCCATCAGGTCCACACCAAACCTCTGAAAAGTATCCCACTCAGATGCACTCACCCCCCCCCCACCTTGTCCCTGTAGCCCCACATTTCCCATGACAAATTCATCTAGCCTGTACATCCATGGACACTATGGATAACTTACCATTCATTTTCTCTTATAAATTGGTCTCCCTTTGTTCAAATCTGTTTTATTATGATATGGGGTAAACCCTCCTGCTTACTTTAACTGGGCAACATAGAAAAGATTTATCCCATGCAGTAATGTGTAAAACTTCGAGAGGCCAAGAACTAATTTAAAGTAAAAGTAACAACTTTATTTCTTAAAGTATAACAGAGGATAACTAACTAACAACTATTTACAACTCCTTCCTCTAACCTATCTTTTACCTTCCCCTTCCACAATACTAGTCTGATAAAACTTCCAAATAAGATTTACAAAACAAAACCTCTTATCTCAAAACCAGTTGCTTTCTGTTCTCCTCTGTGTTCCTATCGTCTTTGCTTCTTCTTGGGGACTCTGCTTCACAGGTTACTGTTCAATAAAGGCACCCTTTTAAGAGAGCTATATTTTAGGCAGTTTTTACATGTTGGTAGCTTGGCAATTCTCCTCTCAACTGTTCAATTTTCCTTGGTCTTATACCTCCAATGCATCAGATTATGTCATTGGCTTTTAAGATTGTCAATCTACTCAATTCAAATTTGATTGGAGGTGGGTATTTTTGGGTATAATTTAAACTGGCCAAATTCAATTTTGTTTTTGTCTCCCAACAACCAGCTAATCAGGTTGTTTGAACAAATGTTACTTTTTTGCCAGAATGCTTGGTACTGTCAAGTAGTTTTTGTGAGTTTTTAACTCTTTCAAAGGTACAGTACACCCACATTCTCATAGCAGTTTCCTTCATCCTGGTCCTAAAGAGTGCAAGAAGAAAAGCTTAGCATTTTTGTCTCATTTTTAGCAATGTTTAAGGATTTTATGCATCAAAACACATTTTGTTCATGTGGTGCGAGAGCCATTTTATCTAATGCCAATCTGAAGAGACAAGCTAAAAATCCTCTACAGCAATTGTGAATCTGTTTACACATGTTACAGAAATTACAGCGTGTCAAGCTTTCTTTTTATGCTCTGCGTACTATAGAACCAAAGAAGTGTGCAGAATACTTAGAGTAGGGAGCCACACGTTAGAACTTAAGTATCCACGTAACATCCTTAGTTGTCCGAGAGTTGTTCATGATAGTTTTCCAAACATTGTCATTTACGGAATATCTCAATGGACCAATTTTAAGAGACCAGACTGAATCACTGCCATTCTGAATCTTAATCAACCCAATTGGCTACTGAAATTCTCATTGCAAATGGTAATTATAAGAAGTATATCATATTCTTTTTCTGTTTTGGGATTCCAGTATTGAAATCGGCACTTGTTGTAGCTATCCCAATATTGTTACAGCTAATGCCATTCTGATACTGTCAGCACTTGAAATTAAAGAAATTGTGCAGCTCGATACCACTATTAGACAACTGTTGCCTTTGGGTCATATCTACTTGGTAGTATAGTATTGTTGCTTAAAAATGTGTTGCTGGAAAAGCGCAGCAGGCCAGGCAGCATCAAAGGAACAGGAGAATCGACGTTTCGGGCATAAGCATAAGCCCGAAACGTCGATTCTCCTGTTCCTTTGATACTGCCTGGCCTACTGCGCTTTTCCAGCAACACATTTTTAAGCTCTGATCGCCAGCATCTGCAGTCCTCACTTTCTCCTAGTATAGTGTTGTTGTCTTGCCCAAGCAATGAAGGGATCTTGCCATTTGATATTTCAGTCTTGTGGGCTGTGCACGAATGCTGCTTGTGCTGTTGAGTTATGCCTGCTATTTAAATTTGAGATAGACGTGTAAAATGGTTATCAGTCATCAGTTCCTTGCAGGAGAAAGTGAGGACTGTAGATGCTGGAGATCGGAACCGAGAGTGTGTTGCTGGGAAAGCACAGCAGGTCAGGCAGCTTCTGAGGAGCAGGAGAATCACTCCTATACACAGTTCTAACATAACATGTGAAACTTGAGCATCGCTCCACATGGTTACCAAATATTAATAATAGCAATTAATTCACTGATGACATTCGAAATCATGACTAAATAATAATGGAGCATATGATGGCCCTTTCTTTTAGATGGTAACTGGACACTGGAAATGCCATGAGTGATTTTCAGATTTTGTTTTCCTACTGAAATGATTCCTTCATGGAAACAATTTCCAAGTAACATTATTTATCTTTAACTTGCTTAAAATCTGTCTAGATTGCCATTTTAAATATACAGAAGCCTCTTTGTGTTTGGAGTTTGTGTTTTTGGATATTTGCTAGCAAATATTTAGATATTGCTCTCTCCACAAATGGGTGGCATTTAAGTGCTACTACAAGAGTTAGACTTTGTAGGTATGTTTGTACAATATGTAATGTCAATTTTTCCTTTCAAAACAGTAACAGTATTAATACATGTGTAATTAATTGCATTAATGATGGAAAACTGTGAAGGTCGCAGTAGAGGTGAAAGTAATTACAAAAATTCTGAATCACTTTATTGCAAACAGCCAATGACAATGGGTTTGTGCTAATTAATTGGTTGTGTTGCAGAAATTATTTTTAATTTTTTTCTTCCATCTCTCTTTTGAAAAGGCAGTTAGGTAAATTTACAAACTGGGGCATCCTCCACTGTCTCGCACTGTGATCATTGTCTCATAAATGTCCAGGTTGTGAAAATTCAGTCCTGTCTTAGCTGAAATTTATTCATTTTCTTAAAAATAAAACCTGATTCAGGCATGTAATATCACATCTCTGGAGCAGATGGGACTTGCACCCAGCTCTTTTGGTTTAGAGGTAGGGCCACTAACTGTGTGCCAAAAGAATCTTCACATGCATTTCTTAGCATTTGATAAATTTTTAGTTAATAGTAATGAGGAATTTCAAATGAGAGTCATTGAAACAAACATCAATAAGGTGATAATAGGATGCTGTACAATCATGAAAAGAGGACATTTACAACAATGTCTTTCCATCAAACATGGGGTTCTCTGTACTCCCCAGTCTGGACTGCTAATTAAATATTAAGATTTTGTTACCAACAGGTCAAAACTCCAATGTGTTTCTTCAATGGAATTCTTCCACTTGACAGAAAAAAATGAACAGGCCAAGTGGAATAAGGCGCGTAGGAGAATTTAGATAACCTGGGAAGATTAAATTGTTATTTAGTTGATGGAAATATTTCTGATGAATTATCATGGATCTTTCCTTTCATTAGCTATGGTTATGTTTCTGTCTATAACGTTGTAAATATGATGCTAGTTTGGAGTAGAAGCTGCAATTTGGGTGGCACGGTGGCACAGTGGTTAGCACCGCTGCCTCACAGCGCCAGAGAACTGGGTTCAATTCCCGCCTCAGGCGACTGACTGTGTGGAGTTTGCACGTTCTCCCTGTGTCTGCGTGGGTTTCCTCCGGGTGCTCCAGTTTCCTCCCATACTCCAAAGATGTGCAGGTTGGGTGAATTGGCCATGCTAAATTGCCCGTAGTGTTAGGTAAGGGGTAGATGTAGGGGTATGGGTGGGTTGCGGGTCGGTGTGGACTTGTTGGGCCGAAAGGCCTGTTTCCACGCTGTAAATACTCTAATCTAATTAAAGATTGTCACGTCTGCTTTACCAGCCTACATTGGAATATTTAGGAAAGGGAGTCAGCCGCTTTGTGAAAGAGAAATCTCCTGTCCCATAATGCTCAGCTGTAGCTTCTGACAGGCCAAAATGGGGATATCTTGGCCAAATACAGGAATGTGTGCGAGGAAGGAAGGCAATCTGCAAATGTATTGCATATTGGTGTATTCCACATGACATCTCTTAGATTCTTAATTTCAGATTGACCTCTCTGTTAAATAAAAATGTTTGTTCCTTCTCTGTGTTGTATATCGATTTGACTGAAGTTTGTGCTCTAAAGTTCCAATATAAATGGGTTGTGCTATATTCTGCTGGCTGGTGATTTACTTGCAATTTCTAACTGAGCTAAGCACCTGACTGCTTCATGATATTCTACTGTGAAAAGTGAAATGATGCTTCTCTTTAATAATACCCCTAAAATCTAGAATAAGATTATGATGTATAAAGTAATTGTAGAACCACACTTATTCAGTCTATAGCTGTCTGGAAAGATGTGAACTGGAATGATAGTTCGGTAAATGAATATTATCTGGTAGTCCATTGGTGACCATGGTACTATGGCGTCATCTGATTCGAAGACAGAAATGTCTGAAAAACTGGGTTCAGAAGAAGGGTCACTGGACTTAAAATGTTAACTGTAGTTTCTCTCCACAGATGCTGCCAGATTTGCTGAGTTACTCCAGCACTTTCTGCTTCTGTTTCAGATATTCAGCATCTGCAGGTTTGTTTTGTTTTAATTTGGCATTGATCAGATTTTTTTTGTCGTGTGCAGAGATCAGCCACAGGTAATGTGTTGAGTAGTTCCTGCAATCACAATGTATTGGAATCTTGTCAGATATATTAGTTTGATGTGTTCCTGGAAAAGCGCAGCAGGTCAGGCAGCTTCCAAGGAGCAGGAGAATTGATGTTTTGGGCATAAGCCCTTCTTCAGGAATGAAGATGGGCTTATGCCCGAAACGTCGATTCTCCTGCTCCTTGGATGCTGCCTGACCTGCTGCGCTTTTCCAGCAACACATTTTTCAGCTCTGATCTCCAGCATCTGCAGTCCTCACTTTCTCCTCCCAGATATATTAGTTTCTTGACTGTGTTCACAGGTATTCAATCATTTGGCAGACTCCTACTACTCACGGTGCATGGATCTGGAACTGGCGAAAATTAGCTGCGTCCTTGACCATTCAAAAATCACTTAAGAAAATGGAGATTAGGTGAGTGGTTTAGGTTAGGGTGCGTTTACAGTGACCGGTTCCCAATGAAGTAGAATTCCTGACTGCCTGACTCGTGTTGGCATGACTTGCCAGCAGTAGAAAAGTTCAGGCCATACATTTTGGGTTGAACTTCAACAATTGTAACTCTATCCCAGCACAAAGATGAATTGCAGAAGTGAGGACGGTTTTATTGTGTGAAACAGTGTCTCTGTATGTCTTCAGTTCAAGAAGCTTAACTCTCGATAATCCAAGTATTGTTTCTCTTTCTTTCTCAATTCCTAATGATTTCTGGATATGTTTTTGATATAATATCAAATGAAAATCTGCCAAATTTCAAAATGTTATGAGGAATACAGACACTTTCCTTCTGTTTCTTACTCAGTGTCATAGAAATGTACAGCACAGAAACAGACCCTTCGGTCCAACTTGTCCATGTCGACCAGCTATCCTAACCCGATCTAGTCCCATTTGCCAGCACTTGGCCCATATCCCTCTAAACTCTTCCTATTCATACACCCATCCAGATGCCTTTTAAATTCTGCAATTGTACCAGCCTCCACGACTTCCTTTGGCAGCTCCTTTCCATACACTCACCATCCTCTGCATGAAAACGTTTCCCCTGAGGTCTCTTTTAAATCTTACCCCTCTCATCCTAAACCTATGCCCTCCAGTTCTGTACTCCCCACTTCAGGGAAAATACCTTGTCTATTTACCCTATCCATGCCCCTCATGATTCTATAAACCTCAAAAAGGTCACCCCTCAGCCTCCGATACTCCAGGGAAAACAGCCCCAGCCTATTAAGCCTCTCCATTTAGCTCAAGTCCTCCAACTTCTGAGACAGAAGTGGATACTGCAGATGCTGGAGATTAGAGTCAAAATTAAAGTGGTACTGGAAAAGCATAGTAGGTCAGGAAGCATCCGAGGAGCAGGAATATCAACGTTTCGGGCAAAAGCCCTTCATCAGGAATGAGACTGGGAGTCTTGGGGGTGGAGAGATAAATGGGAGGGGGGTAGGGCTGGGGAGAAAGTAGCTGAGAGTGCAATAGGTGGATGGAGGTGGGGGTGAAGGTGATAGGTCAGAGAGGAGTCTGGAGTGGATAGGTGGGAAGGAAGTTTGACAGGTGGGACAGGTCATGAGGGCGGTGCTGAGCTGAAAGGTTGGAACCTCGTATAAGGTGGAAGAGATGAAATGAGGAAACTGGTGAAGTCCACATTGATGACATGGGGTTGAAGGGGCCTGAGGTGGAAGATGAGGCGTTCTTCCTCCAGGCGATGGATGTTGAGGGAGTGTCGCTGGAGGAGGCCCAGGACCTGCATGTCCTTGGCAGAGCGGGAGGAGGAGTTGAAATATTCGGCCACAGGGCAGTGGGGTTGATTGGTATGGGGGTCCCAGAAATGTTCTATGAAGCACTCTGCGAGAACGTGTTCGGTCTCCCCAGTGTATAGGAGACCACATCAGAAGCAATGGATACAATAAATGATGTATGGAAGTGCAGTTGAAACTTTGGATGTGGAAGGCTCCTTTGCGGCCTTGGGGGGAGGTGTGAGCACAGGTTTTGCAATTCCTGCAGTGATAGGGGAAGGTGCCAGGAGAGGAGGGTGGGTTGTTGGGGGCGCGTGGACCTGATGAGGTACTCATGGAGGGAATGTGCTGATCTGGACATGAATAGATACAGTAAATTAGAATTGATCCACTTGGGGTTATTTTGACTAAGAATGATGATGCATTAAGTCTAAATTAAAACACAAATTCCCCATTTTTTTCAGGACAGTTGGTTGAACTAATTTGGGGCGACTGCCCTTACCATCAATGCAGAGTGGCAGCAAGGGGCCTCAGCATAGGTGGAGTCAAGGCCCTATCAACTTTAGCTGTTTCTCCAATGACTGACCCTCCATCACAAGTTTAAAAGTGGCAATGTGCAAAAATCATTAAACAATGTTCAATCACATTCACAACTCCTCAGATACTTAAGTAGTCCATCTCAAAATGCAGCAAAACTTGGATGATATTCAAGATTGGGCTTTTCAAAAAAAAATCATGGATGGCTTTTGGGTATTGTACATTTAGTTAGGCACAGCGGTTATTGCCCATCCCTATTTGCCTTTTGAGTAGGCAGTAGTAAGCTGCCTTCTTGAACAGCTGTTGTTCATGTGTATGTGCACCCACAGTGCAATTTGGGAGGGAGTTCAGGATTTGACCCAGCAACAGTGAAAGAATAGTTCCAAGTCAGAATAGGGTCTGGCTTGGAGGGGAAATTACAGATGATGATGTTCCCATGTATCTGCTGTCCTTCTACTTCAAGGTAGATCGAGTTCACTGGTTTGGAAGATGTTGTCAAAGGAGCTTTGAGTTACTACAGTGAATTTTGTAGATAGTACATTGTGCCCCCATACATTTGGTGCTGAAGGTGGTTGAGGGCATACTAGTCAAGCAGGCTGCTTTCTCCTGGATGCTGTCAAGCTGCTTGAGTGTTGGAGCTGCAGTCATCCAGGCAAATGGAGAGTTTGCCATCACGGTCCTGATTTGAGCCTTGTAGATAATGACAGGCTTTTGGGAAGTAAGGAGGTGAGTTATTTGCTACTAGATTCCCAGTCATTGATGTTGTTGTTGTTGTCGTTGCTATGTGTATATGATTTATTCCGTTTCTGGTCAATGGTGACCCCCCAAAATGTTGATAATTGGAGAGGTAGGGATGGTAATGCCATTGAATGTCAAGAGGCAATGGCTAGGTTTTCTCTTTGGGGATGGATCGTGCATGGCACTATGTGGTGTAAATGCATTTTGCTACTTGTCAGTCAAACCTTAATATTGTCGAGCTTTGGCTGAATTTGGTCATAGACTGCTTTAGTATCTGTAGAGTCACAAATGTTGCTGAACATCATGTAATCATCAGCTAACGTCACCATTTCAGACCTTAATGATAGAGGGAAGGTCGTTCAAACAGCTGAAAATAGTTGGGCCTAGGACACTCCTGAAGAGTCCCAAGAGAAATGTCCTGGAGCTGAGAAGGTTCACTTCCATTAACCATAACTACCTTCCTCTCTACTAACCATGAATCCAACTCATCGAGTTTTCTCCCCATGTTTATTTACTCCTGTTTTCTTCAAGCTCCATGATGCTACAATTGATAAGATTTTACCAGAGTGTCGGACAGTTTCTTGGTTCAGTACATTGAACAGTTCTTTGCTCATTGTCCATTGGACTGTACGGTATTGTTTGCACCTCGGTCAGGTTTGAAACAGTTTTCTAGTGGAGGTGTGTTGACATGTTTCTAAGTCGTTATATATTAGTACTGAGGAAACAACAACTCATTTATATCTTTAACACAATCAACTATCCCATGACATTTCCCATGAGTATTATCAAGAAAAGTGTGACCATATTATGTATGATGACCAAAAGTTTGGTCGAAGAGGAAGAAAGCAAAGTTGAAGGCAAAATCATTTGCGGTTGGAGATTTGGAGCGTACAGTGAGGGGAAATGAAAGCACGTGCACTAAGAATGAAGCGATTAAAATGGGGATGCTGAAGTGGCTAGAATTAAGTGAAAGCAGACATCTGAGAGTTGTTTGCCTGGAGGAGATTAACACACTGGTATACAGAATTAGAGGGACACTGGTAGTGATGCAATGGGAAATTCCCCAATTGTGAAATGTTGTCATGGACAATAATAAGGATAGATCAGTCCTTGTAAAGGACTTTTCATATTGCCAGAATGTCTCATTACAGCCAATGGATTAGTTTTGAATTTTGATACCTATTGGTAGGTAAAATGATCCATTTAACTCCAGTAAGATTTCATAAGCAGCAAGGAAACGATGGTCCAGTTTGTTGTTGTTCATTGAAGGATGCAAGTTGGACAGAATAATTGGGCACATCTCTTCAGTGAATAATACTGTGGGATATTTAACTAAACAGATCATTTAATCCAGTTGGAAGTTTGCTTTGGGAATTGCAGCATCCCCTCAACTGAATGTTGCAGCACGTCCGGGAGCGGCATTTTCCTCAAATTTCTGAGCCCAGTGTATTGCCAAATGAAGCTGCCATTTGGGAATGCTGAGGAATCCTGACCCATGCTGGTGACTGTACTGGTATGTGAAAGTGGCAAGGGAGTAACTTTTCATCTTGACTCCTAGAACAGTATACCAATGGAATGGAGCAGCAACTCGCTTTAGATTTTTATTGTCATTAGTTTTCTATGCCAATGAAACTTGGCGAGTATTATTAAAAATGAACACCTACACTGTCCATTTATCATCCAAGTAGTGAAGGTAAACATCCCTAACTACCCCTTCACCCCCTCCACCTTCCCCTCCTCAAAGTGGCATGATAGCTCAGTGGTTAGCACTGCTGCCACAGCGCCAGGGACCCAGGTTTGATTCCCTCCTCAGGCGACTGTGTGTGGAGCTTGCACATTGTCCCCGTGTCTGCGTGGGTTTCCTTCGGCTGCTCTGGTTTCCTCCCACAATCACAAAGATGTGCAGGGTACGTGAATTGGCCATGCTAAATTGCCCATCATGTTAGGTACATTAGTCAGGGGTATGTATAGGGTAGGGGAATGGGTCTTGAGAGGGTCGGTGTGGACTTGTTGGGCTGAAGGGTCTGTTTCCAGACTGTAGGGAATCTAATCAAAGTGTGGGCACCAAGCTTAAATTGGAATCAATTCGCTTTCACAAGTGCACAAACCTTTGAGTTTCAAAGTCTGTGCAGAGCACACACTTCATTATCTCTCTCAACCAGTTTGATTTGTAGCTTTGGTAAGTCTCACAATTACTTGGCGGGGGGGGGGGGGGGGGGAGGGACAAACGGTTTCAGCTTTCTCCAAAGACTATGGAGAATGTAATCCTTTGTTTTTTGGTCACCTTTGGGCTGTTCACTGCCACCGACGAAGGCTGTGGTCTGAGAAATGGCATTTGTCCTTGGGGTTGAGGGAGCTTTCCTCCAGTGAGTGCCGGGATTAGTTGGAGTGACAAGCCCTGAGCAAGACATGGAGAGCTGTGACGCCAGGCATGTAGCAGCTGCATAACAATTGCGGCGAGGGCTCACGTTCGGCATGGCCACCTAGTTTAACTTGAATCATGTCAGAGAGTGGCTGCTGGAATTCAAATAGACTTCCTGGCTCCCACCAGCCGACGGTAATAGAATGCTCTCAGGAAAATGACAGATGCAGGGACAGGATACCGCTTTGCACTATTCTGATGTATTTCGGCTGCGAGCCCGATGGACTGACTGACTGAGCAGCTGGCATGGAAGGTAAGCTTATAAGGCAGTTGCATCATTATAAACATAATTAGAAAATGACCATGACAGGACATATGTTAGAACGGGCTGGATTGACAGCAAAGATTTCTGGCAAGGTTCCCTCAGACTCTGCTGAGCAAATGCTGGCGTCTTAATATATTGTGATACTCACACTGATTGTTACATATGGAAAAAAAAACACTATTTCTGACTGCTGGAAAGCTCACTTGGAAAGGATGTGTCTTTCTTAAAAATAAAACAATCTTACAGACTGCCCCGCCCCCCGGTAGATCCAGCAGCAGGTTCATTAAGTGCGAGTTGTTTGATGATGCTTTAGTTTTGACTGATGGCTGTAGGTTGGCTGTGAGCTTCCAGTAAACTCAATGGGCTGCCTCACAGCTGGCAGTGCTGGACGGCTCGCTTCTCCCCCCCCCGATCTCTCTCTCTCTTTCTCTCTCCCCTCGCTTGTTTTCGGCGCCGTGCTGATCCGCCAGGGCTGCTCAGGGATTGCAGACCGAGGCGAGCGTGTGTTTTTGTTGTGAAACTAGACAGGCAAAGAGAGCGAGAGAGAGAGAGACTAGACTCGCCTTTCAGGATCCGTGGAGCTGATCCAGAAAACACACGAGGAATTCATTCCTGCCGCGAAAATGTTTCTGACAGACGTAGGTGCGTGGGTTTTCCAGGGAATTCCTTTTTACCCTCTCCCACCACCCCCCCCTCAAAAAAAATATGATGCATTTACTAATCTCGCGTCCGAGTTACCAATGAGGCATTCCACTAAAAGGCATTAAAACAACTGCTCGGATGTAGGCAAAGAGGCATAAACACAGGCAGGTTAGCCTGTAAGTTTTATTTTAAGTCCATCCCCAGCATTTAAAGCACCGCTTTGTAACAAAACAATGCACGTGGGGAGCATTTGACAAAAGGAGCCTCCTGACTGACACTGTACTCGGGGAAACTTCATTGCATTTGGATTTTATAAAGACAGCCCATCATTTTCTATGTTTCTGCTCCAATATCTCGTCTACAAACGCTGCCTACAGCGTAGAGCATTGCAACTAGTGTACTCCAGTCCAAATGCAACACGCAGGCTGATCGGTGAATATACGCTGCCTGGGTATAGTGAGTCCATAAACATGGCATAAAAATCTGAATTGAACGCAGTGATTTCGCATTTCTGTAAAAGCAACTTGTGCTTTCCAAAGAATCCGACCATTATTCTCTTCCTTGAGGCTCCACCGCTAGATACCGTTTGCACAGCTGTAAACACGATTTGTACTGCTCTCAGGAACTGGCGGAACATCACTGGTTTCAGGGCAAGGTAACCAGACACCAGTTTTCCCATTCATTTCCCTTATCCCCACTCTTGTCCTTTTCATGCTTTTTCTTGTACCTCCCAACAACGCTGTGGAAATTTTGGTACGTGTCATCTAATTAATCTTTACATATATTTTGGAAAGGCAATGCAAGCGTGGGAACAGTTAGACTCTTTAGTTTATACCTAAAATAGATTTGTTGAATAGTCTGTGCCTCGAAACTAAAAGGCTTCCTTCTCAGCAAATCTCTCGCGATGTACGTGAGTGATATGGTAAATACCGCGGTTGGCTTTGTGCTTTTTTGGATACAGTTTCCACATTTGGTGTTTGGCCCCTTTCAGATTTGAAGATGATTCTTCCTTCAACTGGCAGGAGGTGAAGCTTTTTATACAATCAAATTCCAGAAATCTAAAGAATCAGAATAACCACAAATATAAAGTTTTCTCAGAATACATAAAGAAACTCTCAAATGTTTAGATTTTGGCATCAATGCATTTGTTATCATCCCCAAACAGCTTGTCAGTTCTTAAGATTGTAGGTAGAGTATTGAATGTTGGTCATTGAAACACTGGACAGCACGATTTTACTTTTTGTACATGGTTTTACAGTCATTCAGTCATTTGTGCATTTGGGCATGTGATGCTGCTCTGTTTAAGGTTGACTTTGTGTAAGACATTGCAATAATCAAATGTTGAAGTGAGTAATGCCATTGTTTATGTTATGCAAACCATTATTTTCCTCTCAACTGAAAAAAAATATAAATGGGAAGCAAGTTTTCTACTTCTACTGGCATTACTGCTGTTCTAAATCCCTCCAGGTTTAGTTTAAATGAGATTGTAATTGAGCTATGTCACTTTGGCATGAAGGGCTGAAGTGAGTTTACAGCAGGGCTGGACCCACCAAATAAGCAATTAGGTGGTCACCGATGCCAGGTTTTAAGGGCCATCAAATTAGTCTTTGCCAAGTAAATAGAAATGAAATTCCATTGTCGATTTGTCACTTTGCTTAAATTGAACATCTGGTGGTGGTGGTGGTGGTGGGGCCGGGGAGGGGGTGGTAAATCATAGTTTGCCTAAGATGCCAAAAACCCTTTGGCCAGCCCTTGTCTGCAGTCTACCAGTTATGCTACTTGACCAATAGCAGTGATGCTCACAGTCATGCAGCCACAGAGATCCACGGTTCAGAAAAAGGCTCTTCAGTCCATTGAGTCTCTATGCCAGTCAGAAACAACCATCTAGCCATTCTAATCCTGTTTTCCAGCACTTGGACCAAGGCCTTGTATGCCTTTTGCATCTCGATTGCACATCTAAGGGTTTTGCTTCTGCCACCCTTACAGGCATTAAGTTCCAGATTTTCAGCAATCTCTGAGTGAACATGTTTTATCTCAATATCTCTAATTCTCATACTCCTTACTGTTTTAAATCTGTGCCTTCACCATGGTTTTTCCTGTTGACCTTGACTATGCCCCTCATAATTTTATGCATCTTAATCATGTCCCCCATCAGTCTCCTCTGCTCTAAGGAAAACAACCTCAGTCTATCGCATCTCTTCATCATTAAAACTCCACAGTGTGGACAACATCCTTGGAAATCTCCTCTGCACCCTCTCCAGTGCAGTGTTCTTCATGTAATGTGAGTCATAGCATTTCCCATCATATTCCAACTATTGCCTCACTAATTCATCACTTTCTTCTTCTTCCATGCCATGAAATATTTTCAGCCACTCTCACGCTACATCAGTATTCAGTATTGACCACCTGCACAGAGGCAGGTAAAAGCTTTTTTTAACAGAGATTATAGCTTCTTCAAGCGCATACTTGGTTTTGATATGTAGTCATTGACCTGTGAAATGTAAAGAAGGGGGCTTATTTCTGTTTTCATTTGTGAAATTGAAAAGCTAAAAAGAAAATAATGGATATGATTATGTATTGTTCAGGGAGTACACATGATATTTTCACCCAGAGTCAATGTGTGGATGTTCACTGTGACCATTGCTAAATGTCTGCAACCCCATATCTCAAAAGATCAACCTACGGAAGATTTTTAGGCACAACACTGCTTCTAAGGAAAACTTCACCTACCTAGTTGGATGCAATCTTATATTTCAGGAAATGTGTACCATGTTAAGTTGCAATTATTTCTATATGCAGGGACTTTGCCATGAACATTAATGAGGAGCAATTGCATTCTGTTGGTAGTTAAGGACTAGACTACTCATTGCAGCCAAGGTAATTATATAAAATGGTTTTATTGTCTATTACCTTCAGTGACCTCTAAATCTGGCCATTATCCCGTTATATTGGGAAAATTTATAATTGTAGAACTGTTGTTTACATGTTTAACTTTTCCAAAGAACTGTTTTCCCAATAACCACATTTATTCTGCTTGCTCCCTTTCTGAACAACTAAACTTCTGTGTCTACACAAATAAAAACAGGCAGCAAAACATAATAAAATTCTCATGGTTTGAGTTCATGTAGTGTACATTTTCAATGGATATATTTCTCTTGGATTTGCCCATTAATCAGTTTTATTTTGAAAGAATCATGGAATTGTTATAATGCAGTAGACTGTTTGGCCCATTGTATCTCTGGACCTTTTTGACTTGATGTGTAACCCTGTACACTGGATGATTGAGTAAATAGAAATAATGCCTCAACTGAATGTGCTGCCCCCACACTTCCAGCCAAACCCTAATTACTCACAATGTGAAAGAGATTTTACTTGCCTTATGTTTGCTTCTTTTGTAACTTACTTCTGATCTATTCAAGGGCACATTTCTTCCTATCCACTCTGTTCAGACTTCATATTTTTGAAGACTTTCTATTAAATCTTCTTTGTTTTTCCTTGTAAAGGAAAAGATTAACTTAATTTATCCAAACTTTCTCTATTGAAGCTTCTCATCCTTGGGACCTCTTCCACACATAGTCATACATTCATATTATTCATATTATTCTTGTAATGTGATGTCCATAACTGTGTACAATACTCCAACGGAGGTCTAACAAGTTTCTTATATAACTCCATAACAACTTCCCTATATTCTGCCTCAACTAATGAAGCCTAGAAGACTGTGTGCTTTATTTACACCTCTTGCTAGCTGTCTTACTACCTTTACCACGTTTTAATTAAATTTGTGCATACAGATCCACACCCTATCTAACTTCATTTCACTTAATTTAGTATCCTTGGATGGATGTCATCTGGTCCTGTTGTCTTATCAACTTTAAGTACCAACAGCCTAACCAATACTGTCTAACCAATTTTAAATCCTTCTAGTGACTGAGTTTCCTCCTCTCTCACATTGGTTTGGGCAAGATGAAGATGATGTGAAATATTCATTTAACACATCAGCTGTGCCTCTCATGTGCTTCCAGAATTTTGGGATTTCCCTTTTATGGTAACCGCCACTCATTTCTTTAATGCCTCTTCAAATATTTTCCACCCCTTATCTGAATCTTTTTGTATTGATCTTAGTTCTCAATTTTATTTTTTTACCTGCCACCTGTCAGAAGCACTCGTTCTTTCATTTAACTTAATTTCCATCTCCTTTCTCTTAATACCCACATCTCTGGAAATTCAGCACTTATTATTTGCCTTAGTTGTCCTAAGGGTTTGTTACCAGTCCCTAGGTAGTGATGAACTTTTGCAGCCTTTATAATGAGAGGACCTGTATAATGTTGCTGGATAAGATAATTCAGGTTTTTGACCCACTGGTAATGAAGGCTTCGATAAACGTCCAATCTGATGGTATTTAGCCTTGATGGTAACTTTGAATGATGGTATTTCCATATATTTGTTCAGTGTTGGAGGTCACAAGTTTGGTAAGTGCTGTCAATGAAAGGTTGCTAAGATTATGCAATGCATGACATACTGCAGCTACATTAGGCAGGTGGATATTTATGCTAATGAATGCGATGGCAATCCTCAGCATTACTGCAGGCACAACCACCCAGGCAAGTGAAGAATATTTCATCACACATGTTAACTAGTGCCTCATGGGATATGCATAGGTTTTGGGGAGTCTCTCACTGCAGGATATCCAATCTGTGGCCTGATCAAATACCCATAGATATTATTTATCTGATTATGTTGAATTTCTGGTCAATGATTGCCCGCGTATTGGTTGGGAACAAGGGCTAATATTATCATTGAATGAATAAGGCACAGAGATGTTTGAGGTTCTATCTTATTGGGGATGTCCACTACCTGACACTTGGTGCCCAGAATAGAATGGTATACTTGGGGCCAGTAACCAGAGCTCAGGGTTTCAGAGGGCTTGTGTGTTTTGAATTGTGCTGGACTAGTGGCTCAGGTGAGCAGCAATACTAGATTTCTATCCTATACTCTACTCAGTGCAGTGAATGTTATACTTTTCAGAACTTCAGCACAAAAATTAATGCTGACACTCCAGTGCTGCACTGTCAAAGGCACTGAGATGTTCAAGCAAGGCCCCTTCATTCTTCTTAAATGTACAAAACGTGGAGGAGAAAAAGGGATCCAGATCAGGGAGAAAATAAGTAAGCATTACTGGGGTGGATGGGGGTGCAGCATAGGACACCTGAGATCTCCACTCATGAACTCACTGACTATGGTGCATTGGGCACACCTCCACCTGTATCATGGACACCAAGAAGGTTTCATGCAGCCTCCAGGTGCCTGCATATATTGAGTAAACAATGAATAAAAAGTCCTGTTGAAAACCTCCTGCATGGGAACGGGCTGATAAGTCAGGCTACATGTTGCATTCCACTAAGCTTTGGCGTAGCCTTGATGGGCGACTATGCAGTTAACATTTCAGCCCAATGTTAATCAGAAAATCTGTTACAACTGTATTTCTCACCAAAGCTATTATTTCCATTAGTTGAAACAATTGTGTTTGGTTGGGTTGTATTTAGGTTTGAAGGTGATTTCTGCTGTTACCAGACAAATATTGTCCTTTTAATCCTTCTGTTATGGCTGAATGTAACATTTTTTCCATATGACTTGAAGATGCTTGGATTAATTGTAATTTGAAATCTAAAACATCCCAAAGCAGCAATAGGAACATTATTTAGAAATGCCGATAATACTTTGCCCATGGTCTGTACTAGTAAAATTGTCATTGAGTTTCCACAGATGTTACTGTCTTTTTAGTGACAGCCTGCAGTGCAAGCAACCTTTTATCCGACCAACCAGTTTGCACTCCGTATGTGTGGGAGGCAGCGATTGCTCACCAGTGTATGAGTTGTTGCTCTGCTGGAAAGGCAAGCACAGTAAGGTCTCTATCAGAAGAAAACTCCAGGAGGAACAGTTAGCAGCAGTGGCACATACTAACCCTTTCAATCCTTCCCTCCTCTGCAGCCATGTGCTTCATTTTGTGTTTCTCCATCTGTGTCACTATATATTTGGTTTAAAAAAAAGCTGCTGCTTCATTTGTGTATGATGGCAATCAGTGGCCCGAGATTATTGATCTGTGGCTGTATGTTAAAGGCCAGTGAATTCTCTCTGCTCTGTGAAGTCAGCAGATGGAACAATATAATTACACAAGCACACTTATCCATATGTGAACTATTAAATAGTTGGGCACTGCCAGTATGTTGATATATAATGCAAATCTTGGAACATTGGATTCATATGTTACAGGCCAGCTGGTCCTTGCATCCAGCCAATGCCATTTGAGATCCTCACTACGTTAATTCAACAGTTGTGACTTCACAAAATGCTACAATTAATTTTACATTTTGGTTTTTCTTTATTGCATGTAAATTTTGCCTTTAAAGGACAATGTGCGTGAAGACAAATTGATTTTATCTGATAGAAGTTTCCTTTTGAAATACTTTTTTGTCATTGTGCAATGTAAAATGTAATTTGTAAAAGCAAGTTTTTCGCTTAGTCATGATCTTTGTCGCATGTTTAACATTTCTTTGAATGGAATTTTTGATACATGTATCTACAGCAATAACCATTTAATTGAAGCCTATCTGCCTCAAACTTCGCAGTGTACTTTTTGATGATCTTCTTCATCTTGAACTTCCTTTCAACTCCTGTAAAAGTAGCTGACAGGCAATCGCATGATCTGTTTTTATTTTGCCTGTTTGTCCATGAGTCTTCTATACCAGAAACATAGCCTGCATTACATTTTGCTGTTTATCACTTCCGTTGAAAATAGCCAAGATTTTGTTCACTTTTTTTATCTCCAGAAATGCCCTGAAGTATTGTGTCCAAGCCAGAGCTGATCCAGGATTCTCAACTCCCACTATGTTTCAACAATTAAAGCAGATATCTCTACATCATGTGATGATCTTAACTGATAACACTTGCCACAGGTTACATCCCAGCATGAAATCTGGCTTGACAATCCTTTTTTTATTGTTCAGTTAGGTAATGTTGTGGTTTGACACTGAAACGTATTCACTTGAGACTACAAGGGTTCTTGAGCAATAAACAATAAATATATGACAAAAATACATGAAGCAAATGAATGAAGTTTTCTTAACAGATATTGAAGCAAAGTTCCAAATTGTTTCCCAAAATTATCCTTTACGGGTACTTAGGTCCTGAGAAATCGTGCTCCTATCTCAACTCTTGCGTTTCTATTTAACTAACTTGTTCCACTTTCTCTTTCCTGAACTATGCAGATAATTTTATGATTCCTCTGAGTCTGACAGTGTGAACATTTCACAAGTCTGATGACCTAAATGTTTTCAGTTTGGCAGCCTGAAACATTTGTTTCAAATTCTTTCAGGCTTGGAAAGTTTGTGAACATTTTAAATAAAAAGCACAGCTTTTGCACTGACTGGTTTCCTCTGAACTAAAACTGAAGTTGAGAGAAACTTAAATCTTGTTTCTGATCTCAATTATTGGCTCTTTGCAATTCAGCTGAGTTTTCTGCTCAAAATTCCAAACAAAGCTAATGGATTAATGTGCTTACACTGCCTGTCATAAACCTAAAAGTTTTAAGCGTCTTATTTCATTAACACTCTGGATTGTCTTAACTCCTTGTTAGCCGTCACATGTTTTCTTGATACTGGTCCTGTTTCAGAATTACATTGGGATCTTTTCCAACCAAAAAAAAATTTTCACAGTGCTAACCCACATTCATATGCATTTCATCACTGTCATCCAATTAATTCCTCTTGAAAAGCCTTTGTAAGGAGATTTGTGGGAAGCTATCATATTCCATTGATTTGCTCAATGCTCAAGATGGTGGGGTAAAGCACTGTGTATGCTTTAATCCTGGAAACATATGAAAATGAGTGAAAACTCACTGTGACAATGAGTGCGAGAATGGTTTTCACAAATACCTGGAACAAAATCTTAGGTCATATCCAATGATGCTGTCCATCACACATCATTAAGGAAGACCCTGAAAGTATTGGAGCACATCCTCGACTCTCTTTGCTATGAGAGTTGGAGAGGTTCCCCCCGCCTCTCATTTCCCATAGTGTTGATTTTGGGCCTGAATTATACATTCAGATGAAGCTCCACAATGAAAACATTCTGAAAAATTAATGAAAATAATGTGTGCAAGCATTGTCTGCGAGCTGTAACTTGAGCATTGTGGGTGGTGAAACTCATAAAATTGGCTTAAAGGCTTCTTCAAGAGTAGTTAGCCCCATGAGTGTTACTATAGGTTTTTCAGTTTCTTCTCAATCTGCAATACAGTAACTTGGTGTCAGCTAAACATAAAATAAAACAGCTCAGCCGTTATCTCTTGATCCTATTTCCAGCAATTTGACAGAGATAGCTGAGAACTAATCAAAATACATACATTTTAGGATTCTACTGAGATGCAAACTGTTGCCTGGTTAAGAGGCTAAGCAAATAAGCAGCTTTGGAGACACGATGGTTATAATCTGTGTCTTCCAGACCACCTCCTCCTTTTCTCTTCCCTTTTCAATCAACCTCCCAACAGAGGTCACAATTCAACTGTATGAATAACTGTAACCACTGTAGTTTGCACCTTAGTATGTAAGAGAAATGAATTGGAGCTACCTTGTTTTATATTGTGCTTCTACTCAGCCAAAATGGTTTTGTGTTAATGTAATAGCTGCTGCATAATGCGATTATTTTGAAGAAATTGTATCAATTGTTAAAATGTGGGTGGAAGTTGAGTCCAGTTACTTAAACAGACAATATGAAATTATTGTTCCAGATTTGTTGTTACAAATTTCAAGTCTGCCTTAGATATTCTCTTGATTCAGTAACATAAGTCAATTAGTAAATCATACAGAGGCGAAGTGCAACTTTCTTGTTCGGTCAAGTTTACAATTTTGAAAGACATAATTTGTCCCAAATTATGTTATTTCCTTTCTTAAGAAATAGTCAAAATGCTGAAACTGAGAAGTTACTTTCTGGCTGCATGGAATATTTTAGCAAACAAAGGAGTAACTGGTCTAATAGTACAAGTTTTGTCTCGATGAAGAGCCTTTTATTAAGAGTGGGTCCACAAGAGTTTTAAACATTCCTCTCACATGGGGGGGCTGCTGAAGCAAAGAGGATGTTGGCTGTATTTTATAGGTGAAAGTGAGGACTGCAGATGCTGGCGATCAGAGCTGAAAATGTGTTGCTGGAAAAGCACAGCAGGTCAGGCAGCATCCAAGGAGCAGGAGAATCAACGTTTCGGGCATGAGCCCTTCTTCAGGAATGAGGAATGTGTGTCCAGCAGGCTAAGATAAAAGGTAGGGAGGAGGGACTTGGGGGAGGGGCGTTGGAAATGTGTTAGGTGGAAGGAGGTAAAGGTGAGGGTGATAGGCCGGAGTGGGGATGGGGGTGGAGAGGTCAGGAAGAAGATTGCAGGTTAGGAAGGTGGTGCTGAGTTCGAGGATTGAGACTGATACAAGGTGGGGGGAGGGGAAATGAGGAAACTTCATTAACACTCTGGATTGTCATAACTTCTTGTTAGCCGTCACATGTTTTCTTGAAACTGGTACTGTTCCAGAATTACATTGGGATCTTTTCCAACCAAAAAAAAACTTTCACAGTGCTAACCCACATTCATATACATTTCATCACTGTCATCCAATTAATTCGTGCCTTGTGGTTGGAGGGTTCCTAGGCGGAAGATGAGGCACTCTTCCTCCAACCGTCGTGTTGCTGTGGTCTGGCAATAGAGGAGTCCAAGGACCTGCATGTCCTTGGTGGAGTGGGAGGGGGAGTTGAAGTGTTGAGCCACTGGGTGGTTGGATTGGTTGGTCCGGGTGTCCCAGAGGTGTTCTCTGAAACGTTCCGGTCCTACTTGCGGTCCTTGGACTCCTCCATTGCCAGACCATAGCAACACGAAGGCTGGAGGAAGAGCGCCTCATCTTCCACCTAGGAACCCTCCAACCACAAGGGATGAACTCAGATTTCTCCAGTTTCCTCATTTCCCCTCCCCCCACCTTGTCTCAGTCCCAATCCTCAAACTCAGCACCACCTTCCTAACCTGCAATCTTCTTCCTGACCTCTCCGGCCTATCACCCTCACCTTTACCTCCTTTCACCTATCGCATTTCCAACGCCCCTCCCCCAAGTCCCTCCTCCATACCTTTTATCTTCGCCTGCTTGGCACAATTTCCTCATTCCTGAAGAAGGGCTCATGCCCGAAGCGTTGATTCTCCTGCTCCTTGGATGCTGCCTGACCTGCTGTGCTTTTTTCAGCAACACATTTTCAGCTCTGTATTTTATAGGTAGCATTCTCCTGGTCACAATGACTGGAGCCACAATGTCCTTTTCAGGTATTTGATCATCTCTGTATATTTAGTCTCATAACCCAGCATTTTTCACCTGGGATTTATCCAACTCTGTTCATCAATTTTTTTAAAAATAAAGCTCATAATTGTAAACATTTACAGTGATATAAAAACACCTCCCATCTATAAGCCTTAATCATGAAATTACTTCAAAATGAATTAACAGAAGAGTAGAAGCTTTTGTCAGATTTGGTTTAAAAACTTCATGTAAAGGTTCATTTGTTGTATAAAAGTTACTGAACCGATTGAGATGGATTTATTGGATTCCTAATTTATTGCAAATGAACTGAGGATTATTTCATAAGTAAACTTAATTATTTAAAATCATATATAACATGTTTTGAAAACATGCAGTACCCTGATGATCTGCATTAACCCTTGCTTTTGTATGTCATTTCATGGCCATGTGCAGAAGAAGCTTATTCCCAATATTTAAATAAGGAGTAACATAAAGCGTAGAGATTGCAGGATGACAATCACCTTTTGAATTTGGGTATGCTGTTGTGCTCTCTGAGCCCTGTGAATTGGGGGGTGGGCAGTGGTGTGATGGTAATGTCACTGGACTAGTCATCGAAAATCCCATGTTGATGTTCTGGAGCCATGAGCTTGAATTACACCATGGTAGGTGGTAAAATGTGAATTTGATGAATGTCTACAACTTAAAAGCTAGCCTCATGACAAACATATAGCCCTTGTTACTTATCATGAAAATATATCTGACTCTCAAATGTCCTTTAGGATGGAAATTTGCAACAATAACATGGTCTGGCCTGGCTGACTTGTGACTCGACCTACAGAAATGTGATTGAATCTTAACTGCCGTTGGAGGCAATTAGAGATGGGCAACAAATATTGGCTTAGCTTATGATACCAAAATCCCATGAATAAATAACAAAGTTACCTTCAGTCATTTTATTACTGTTGTGTTATATCTTCTAGTATATTGTGTTTGTGACATATTCAAAGTACCATCATTGTATAATAACAATGTGACCTGAGGGTAGAAGGTCTCAACCATTACTTTAACTATAGCCACATGAACCATGACATGTTGATTGATGTAAGCTACTGTTTATAAGAGAATAGTTTAGGATTAGTTCAGGTATCAAAGTGCCTTTTACTGTCATAAACACCTACTGAAACCTCCAGTACTTCGTTCCCCACATGCAGTTCATATGTTATGGGAGTTAACATGAGTATTGTCTCACTGAGTACAGTTACCCTGCTGAAGGTTACAGCATGCATCACAATGACAGATCACGATAGCAGTGCTTTGGCCACTTAGAAAAGAATTCAAGTTCTTGATGACAGACATTTGGAGTCCTCATTGAAGAAAAGGCAGGCAGCAGCCCTGAATCTCAACGTCCACAGAAACATAACAGCACTAGTTTCTGTTCAGTGGAAATCTGCAGATCAAACAGCTGGGAGGCAAACTTCTTAAAGTTCAAATTCCATCAAAACAAAAACCCTGTGTCTTAAAAAAAACAGAATGACAACGTGCTTTCTTATTTCAAAATAAAAGCATCTAGTTCTTAGAAGATTAAAAGTAAAACAAAATGGCAAAAGCTTAATTTCAAGAGCTTAAGTTCAGAGTTTTGTGATTGGAAATTGTTAAAAAGCACTCTGATCCTATGAGAGCTGAACTACCTGCAGAGGTTCTCTCCAATTTGGAGTCAGAACAGAAGGAAGCTTACATGATATCATCATTACAAGTATATGACCGAATGCCATCAAGTTAAAGTAACAACCTGAAAATGATTAAAAATCAGTGAAATGACTGCAGCAGTGAAAAAATAGAATGAAACATAAGCAAGAGGGGAAAATAAAAGGAGAGCAAAGTAAAACAAAGAAACATACAAGCCCTTCATACTACATATTTTAAAAACCCTTTCAGCAAACCAGCAAGATCTGACATAGATATGGTTTTTCACACCTACCAAACAGCTGCCCAGTGTCTCTTCAATCTGCAAAGCATGTGGCATCAACAGACACGGGCCATACTTGTGAGGGATATCTGGTTCCATGCACCAAGTCAAGGCTCAGAACAAAACACAGGCGACCAACAAGACAGCACAGCACCACAACACTGTAGCAAAGTTTCCATATTGTAAACCTCACAAACAATGTCAACAATGTAAGGTAGTCTGAAGTTTTTATGACCATAAACATCAACTGCCCTGCAAGGGCAGGTTAGAACACATTAAAATTAAGGAATTAGAGCCAAATATTATCACAACATACCCTAAAAGCCTTGTAACTCAGCAAATGGCACTCCATTGTACAGCCTGTGAAAGATCATCTCCATGTGTAATTGATCAGCAATCCATACATTGGCTAAATCTCACAATAGCACTAATATACAAGCTCATCATGGCTTTCAAACTCTTCCAACAAGTAGATAACAATGGTTCAGCAGTGGCAGGGCTACTAAGATGCGGAGGTCTCTGTCTCATCACACTTCATGATATTCAAACTGTATTTGCTGGTGGAAAGATTGTGTGACACAATTGAGGCAGTCAATGGTCTCAAACAACTTGACCCAGACTACTTGGGCACAGTTGGCAAATTTAGGGGTGATGCAGCCACATTTATCCATAAGGAAGTGGCGCATGCACATTCAGGAGAACATTTGAATGAAAGTAAATGAGATGAAGCAAACCTGTGTAATTTGGAAGAATGACCACTACACAGGATTGTTTTGCTCCAACCATTGTCTCAAAGAATGATATCACCTTTATGAATATGCATAGATCCAAGGTATCTCAAACTTTCACTTAAAATATGTTCATGTGAAAATACCGATGCTGGAAGAATTAAATCCTAAATTTTCCAGAACAAGAATCTTTTCCAAGCTGGAATCAAACAATGGATTCTGGTTTGGCCATCTCGCAGATGAACCCAAGCGTTAATAGCATTTAGGATGCCATTTGGATGGTATTGTTTCTGATGGTTAAGGTGCCATTTCTGATGGTTACCATTTGGACTATCAAAAGTCAAGACTTATTCCAGCAGCAATCACCTACTCTTAACAAAGTAATTGACAGCATGAACCAACAGAACCATGTCAACATGATAAACTTTCTCAGGTTCAATTACTCTGCTCATGGAACCTGATCTGATCCAAGTAAGAATTGAGGATTTTAAACAAATGTCAACCATGCAAGACAATGAGAATCTGCGATATTATTAGATGAGATAACATTACAGTGTGGAAACAGGCCCTTCGGCCCAACAAGTCCACACCAACCCGCCGCAGCGCAACCCACCCATACCCCTACATTTACCCCTTCCCTAACATTACGGGCAATTTAGCAAGGCCAATTCACCTGAGCTGCACATCTTTGGACTGTGGGAGGAAACCGGAGCACCCAGAGGAAACCCACGCAGACACGGGGAGAACATGCAAACTCCACACAGTCAGTCGCCTGAGGCGGGAATTGAATCTGGGTCTCAGGCGCTGTGAGGCAGCAGTGCTAACCACTGTGCCACCATGCCGCCCATATTATGTTGGACTTTTCAACTTTGTCCCACTATATATTCCTACTTTTGCAAAAGAGATGTTTCTGCTGAGGGGTTAGCTCAAGAAAGATATCCCCCTATGTGTGTCAAGAGAACCGTCATTAAGCTTTCAATTCTCTTAAGCAACGTCCAACAACAAAATCTTGGCACCTGCAATATGACAAATTCAAAAGATTCTTCTGGAAATGGATGCATCACAAAAAAGGCATCAGATCATATCTTCTGTAAGATAACAAGCTTGTTACATTTGGTCAAATGACCTTGCATCTGTGTAAGCCAACTCTTCTAGCATAGCACATGAGCCATCAGCTCCAGTGTATGGCATCATGTGGTTTCACATCTCTCTATTCAGCAAGAAATACAGACCATAAGCCATGAGACATTATCAGCTGTATACTGTGAATGAGTCTACCATCAAGGGAAAAGAATATGACTTTGAAGTCAAGCAAGGTACCAGGATGATTCCGTCTGACATGCTGAATAGATTAGGTAAGTATCTGTTGCTCCCAATGTGGTCTCCTCTATATTGGGGAGACTGGACGCCTCCTATCAGAGCGCTTTAGGGAACATCTCTGGGAAACCCGCACCAATCAACCCCACCGCCCTGTGGCCCAACATTTCAACTCCCCCTCCCACTCAGCCGAGGACATGGAAGTCCTGGGCCTCCTTCATCGCCGCTCCCTCACCACCCAACACCTGGAGGAAGAACGCCTCATCTTCCTCCTCGGAACACTTCAACCCCAGGGCATCAATGTGGACTTCACCAATGTCCCCATTTCCCCTTCCCCCACCTCACCCCAGTTCAAACTTCCAGCTCAGCACTGTCCCCATGACTTGTCCTACCTGCCTATCTTCCTTTCCATCTATCCACTCCACCTTCCTCCCTGACCTATCACCTCCCTCCCCACCCCCATTCACCGATTGTACTCTATGCTACTTCCTCCCCACCCCCACCCTCCTCTCATTTATCTCTCCACCATGCAGGCATTCTGCCTCTATTCCTGATGAAGGGCTTTTGCCCGAAACGTCGATTTTCCTGCTCCTTGCATGCTGCCTGAACTGCTGTGCTTTTCCAGCACCACTCGAATCTAGAATGCTGAATAGATTACTGAACCGACACAAAGACCAAGTTATTCCTCTTGATCTGTGTGTGGATGTTCTTAATACAAAATTGAAGATGTTCTCAAGATAAATTGATTACACTTTGGCCAGGTCAGTGTGAACAGCTGCAATCAGGAATTGAACAACAATGTGAGGTATAGATGACCATTATTCAATGATGGCTTGAAAATGTAAAGGAAGTATCTGAAAACATTCATTCATTTTGGACCTACAGAGATGAGCCTGTTATGGTCAATTTCAAGGGCAAACAAGCCTTAAGATCCAAAACATTAGTCCAAGATATCATGTCCATGTTGTACGAGGGAAACGAGCGTTGGTAATGAGGTGGTTATCATGTGATTCTGGGACTGACCAGGGAGAAGTCTGGATATTAAACAATTGATGAATGTGCAGGAGACATGTCAAGTGTATTGATCCCAGCAATGCAGGAGCCTATACAACTGCACAATGGCCTAACCGTTCCTTGGATGAAAATTGCAACAAACCTATTCATTGTTTTGAGAAGATTCTATCCTTGTGATAGATTATTTCACCAAATTTCCCATTGTTCAATAACTTACACACATTGAGTGCAACCATTACTGACATGATGACTACCATGTTCAGGTTACTTGTCATAGGGAACAAAGCATCTGACAGTAGACTAAGTGGGGAATGATTAAAGTGGTGTTGGAAAAGCACAGCAGGTCAGGTAGCATCCGAGGAGCAGGAAAATTGACGTTTCGGGCAGGAGCCCTTCATCAGAAATGTTGATGAAGGAATCCTGCCTGAAACGTCAATTTTCCTGCTCCTTGGATGCTGCCTGACCTGCTGTGCTTTTCCAGCAACACTCTAATCTTGACTCTAATCTCCTAACCCTGACATCTATGGTGGGCAAGTTGTTGGGAGCGAATCCTGAGGGACAAGATTTACATGTACTTGGAAAGGCAAGGACTGATTAGGGACAGTCAGCATGGCATTGTGAGTGGGAGGTTATGTCTCTCAAACTTGCTTTGAGATTTTTGAAGAAGTAACAAAGAGGGTAGATGAAGGCAAAGTGGCAGACGTGATCTATATGGGCTTCAGTAAGGCATTTGACAAGGTTTCTCAAACGAGACTGGTTAGCAAAGTTAGATCTCATGGAAAACAGGGAGAACTCACCATTTGGATACAGAACTGGCTCAAAGGTAGAAGACAGAGGGTGGTGGTGGAGGGTTGCTTTTCAGACTGATGGCCTTTGCCCAGTGGTGTGCCACAACAATCAGTGCTGAGTCCACTACTTTTTGTCATTAATATAAATGATTTGGATGTGAACAGAAGGTATAGTGAGTAAGCTTGCAGATGACACCAAAATTGGAGGTGTAGTGAACAGTGAAGAAGGTTACCTCAGACTAAAATGGGATCTTGATCGGATGGACCAATGGGCGGAGGAGTGGCAGATGGAGTTTAATTTAGATAAATGTGAGGTGCTGCATTTGGAAAAGCAAATCAGGGCAGGACACTTAATGGTAAGGTCCTAGGGAGTGTTGCTGAACAAGAGACATTGGACTTCAGGTTCATAGTTCCTTGAAAGTAGAGTTGTAGGTAGATAGGATAGTGAACAAGGTGTTTGGTATTCTTTCCTTCCTTGGTCAGAGTATTGAGTGTAGGAGTTCGGAAGTCATGTAGCAGCTGTACAGGACATTGGTTAGGCCACTTTTGGAATATTGCATACAATTCTGGTCTCCTTTCTGTTGGAAGGATGTTGTGGAAATTGAAATAGTTTAGAAAAGATTGACAAGGATGTTGCCAGGTTTGGAGGATTTGAGCTACAGGGAGAGGCTGTATAAGCTGGGCTGTTTTCCCTGGAGGGTGGAGGCTTAGGGATGACCTGATAGAGGTTTATAAAATCATGAGGGGCATGAATAGGGTAAATAGACAAGGTATTTTCCCTGGGTTGGGGGAGTCCAGACCTAGAGGGCATAGGTTTAGGGTGAGACCTAAGGAGCAACTTTTACGCACAGAGGGTGGTGTGTGTATGGAATGAGCTGCCAGAGGAAGTGGTGGAGGCTGGTACAATTACAGCATTTTTTAAAAGGCATTTGGATGGGTATACGAATAGGAAGGGTTGAGACGGATATGGGCCAAGCGCTAGCAGGTGGGACTAGATTAGGTTAGGATATCTGGTCGGCGTGGACAAGTTGGACCGAAGGGTCTGTTTCCATGCTGTACATCTCTAATACTCTGTGTGACTGTGTAATAGATGTACCAGGAGCTGTGACAAATGTCATTTGAATCTTTTAGTATTACATTGGTAACATTTAATTCAAATGTTATGGAAGCTCAGATAAGCATTGCCTCCTCAAATACAAAAGCCTGCTGAAGGCAATAGCCCACATTACAGTGACAGAACACATCATTTTGATAAAGCCATTGAAAATATTGAAATTATATATTAAAATGCTTCAGTGCCTGTTAAATTACATGAGCTTAGCCCATAATTGGTTGCTACAATTTTAACTGCTGCATGGGAGATACTATTGAAACTGAGAATCTTAGATAGCACATAGGCGCACCCATGTAATGTTTAAAATAAGAACTTCAATTGCAAATTGAAAAGCCAAGTGCTCTTGATGTAAAATTCATCAGAAGTTGAAAGAAGACCAGACTATGTGCTATCGAAAGGTTTCTTGATATAATTGAAAGTTTGAAGATTTTACTAATTCCATGTGTCAGGCCAGTGTCAAACATTCAGGAGGTAACCAGCAGATAGCATTGTCAGCAGGCAAATAGCCAGCTGGAAGACTAAGGTAGCATTTGAATGTAGGTTATCACAATATAGTTGGTATTGATTCATTAAGTATAAACTGATATACACACTGTTCATTCTGCCCTCCGAAATGTTGCATCTCCTTAGAACAGCAAATTATTAGTTTAGAATGATCTGGCTTTCCACTTCCTTTATCACATGGATCCCTTCCTGTAGCTTTCAACCAGTGAGCCATGACTGAAAGAGTTGGCATGAAAAATTGAAACACTTTGACGTGAGCAATGAGCTTTTGACTTTATGTTTTATTTCTCTGAAAATTCACACATTTCTTTAGCTCAAGTACCATTCAGTGCAGGATGCAGGTAAAAGTGCCAAGAAGACTTGTGTAATTCTTTTATAAATGATTTATTCTTGTAACTTCTAAGGTAAAGTAAATTCTAATCTCATTTAAGCCAATGTTTACTGAATCTGTCAGCATGAACAATGAGCAAAAATTTCCCATGAGAATGGGGACTTATAGACTTATGTCGACTCTGTTAGATTTGGTATTAAATATTTTAATTCTGACATTCAGTAGAGGGCAGTATGATGCTCACTGCAACAAGAAATTCAAATCCTCTGTAAGATGCTTACCTTACTTTTCATCACAGTTTAATTTGTTTACCAACATTATTTTTAAATGTCATTATTGATAGCCAAAGGACAACCTCCATAATTATTATTTGAGATGTATTAAAAGATAATGCAACAAATTTCTGAATGGCACATATTTCATTACACGATCTGTCACCAGTTCTCAAAGTTGTAGACAGTGCAGTTCATTATATATGATGGATTAGGCAGAGCCAAATTTAGCATTTTTATGTCGCTAAAGAATGTCAATAATTCTTCCCACCCCCTCCTCCATTCCTGCCCGTTAAGTCAAGATGTGAGATTGGCATTGCCGGCCCTTTATTTTATTCAGGATTTCAGTTGTGTGTCTGAAATGTAGGTAAACATCACAAGTAATCTCCACTGTCATTTGGCTGTCTGTCTACTAATTAGCCATTCAAGCTGCAAATTAATATACTTCCTAAATAATAGAGTGTTGTATCATATTATCATTGCAGTGAACAAATAAAGGACCTGAAATGTTTTACGATTTGCATTGTTTCCAAAAGCCATGGTAAAATGTTTGAGCTCCCTTTACAGATAGCTGCACAATCTCTTGTTTTGCTATGCCCTCAAACCATGTCAGCTGTTCCACCTGTGTCCTCAGTATCCCACTGACTGCCCTAAAGTGAGGAGTACAATTATGAAACTTCACTGCTGTGCAATCTGACACCGTCCACACATTGTCAGGTTCCATACATTGACTGGTGAGACCCAGCTCTGCTCCATTCAGCTCTCGATCCCTCCACTGCCTTTGGCTCATGAGATTATTTGTCCTGCATGAGCCATAGTTTACTCCCGCTAACCATTTGTGAAGACCGAAGCCGTCATTTTGGCTGTCTGATACAAATTTTCTCTTATCACTGATTACATCTCTGTCAATGGTTACCAAACCTTTTGTAACCTTCTCATTGCATTGAAATGTGAGCTGAGCTTTAGACCGTATAATTTTCTGGAATTAAAAACGTCATGTCTTCATCACTTGACAATGCTGTAATCTGGGCAGGAGCTGAGTGGCCTCTGTGTAAACTAAACACAAACTATTCAGTGGGTTATTGTTCATTGCAGCGCTGCTTGATAACACTGTTGATAACAGTTGCTAGTTGTAGCCCTGAATCTGCCCCTTCTTCTGTCAATCAGATAAGATTTTAATCAGTTATATTTTGAGATTGAGCCTCAACAAATACAGCCATGTGCTAATGGACCCATTATCATACAGTCTAATTTCTTTTGTTAGGGTGAACTTTTAGAGTTGATCAGTGCTCAGCAACAAGAGGCTGTGATTGTGTTTTAGAGTGCTTTGTACATCCAGAGTGGAGTGATGGAAAAGTCTTATCCATTGGCTTTGACAAAGTGTACAGAGCCTTGCTAACTGTGTGAATAAGATCAAGGACTGCAGGGTGCATGAAAAAACTGACCATAGGTAATTAAGATGGGGAGCGAAATAGGATGTGCTAGTGATAGGGGACTGTATGGTTTGGGGGCACTGTTCTCTGCTGCTGCAATGAGGAGCCCGAAGTTGATGTTGCCTGCCCAGTACCAGGGTGAAAGGTGACATTTCCAGTGTTCTGACTTACCAAAGGTTGGCAGTGACTGAGCTCTTACCATTTTGCCAGTGAAGTTAAGTAGTTTTTATCCTCCTCTTCTGACAGCATGTGTTCATGGGATCCCACCTGTAACTCCTGATTGGGATAAATGAAGGTCATTTCTCCACTGGATGGTTGCCCTAATTTCCCAATCCAGAATTGAATCACCTTTTTCCCTGATCAGGGAGGCAGGTAATTGGGGACTGGTGAGCTGGGGCTCTTCAGAGGCCATCAGTTGCCTTAATTGGTGAGATGGGGCGGCAGTTGTCCATGGACCTTTGAGCCCAGACCTTAATTAATGTGAAGCAGTGCACGAGGGATGAGTTTCTCTCTAGGGCCAACTCACCCAGTAATTCCCCTTGTCATCAGCTTCCTCAGCAACTCCAGGGAGGTGACGATCACACCCTTTGTCTTCTTTGTAACATGTTGTATAGTCATCAAGACTTAATGACCACTTCTCAAGAAACCTCAATCAAATGCTATTCTCTGCTTAACTAATTTGCATTTAATTCTGTGGTTCAGTATGATTTTGAATTATTCCAGGTTCATCCTGGAGAACATCATATTGCTTGAAAATTTTTTTTTGTTTTGTTTCATCAATCAGTGGTAACATCTTTACAGATATTAATGATGCCAGAGAATGGTTGTCAAATCTCTACTGCTGGCCTGAATCCACGTACATCCCAAGTGGCAGAAGACAGAGCGCTTCTACTGAGAAAGCAATCTCGTCGACTCTTCGCTATGTTTCTGTACCTGTCATGACCTAGAAGTGACTTGTACTCATTTCAGCTTTAACCCTGTACATTTCAATGGATTTCTCTCAGTTGCTTTCTCTAAGCAAAAACGTTGCTCCTGATTTTCATGTTGATGAATCTATCACTTGATCTCCCTTTGCGGCACCAGCTCAACTCTGTGCCACCCCTTCAAGTATCACTCATTGGAGCTACAAATAATAAACACCTAGATTGTCCCCCTTTAACCCCAGGGAATCTATCAAGAAGTTATTTGGGTTGACACATTGACTGAGTTAAAGTTATGGTGAAAGGGAGGACTGCAAATGCTGGAGATCAGAGTTGAGAGTGTGGTGCTGGAAAAGCACAGCAGGTCAGGCAGCATCCGAGGAGCAGAGCAAAAGCCCTTCATCAGGAAGGGCTGAAAGTTAGTTATGTTTACTTTCTCTGGTTATGCTGACTTTTTAATTGTTAACAACAAATTCCTGTCAAGGTTGCAGTCCCCATGGACTGACATGCTTTTCTCCAGCTGAAATCTCTTTTTCATTCTTATTTGTTATTTATTGTTATTTTGTGAAGGAAGAAGACAAGATTTATAATCACTGCAGTATCAGTAAGCTGCTCCTGTGGCCTAGTTCTGATCTTGAAGAATATAAAGGAGTTTTTGCTGCATTATTCTTACATTCTTCCAAGATGGAGAAGCAGAAGTAGGCCATTCAGCCCTATCAGATCTGCTCTACCTTTCAATGAGATCATGGCTGATAATCCTCAACTCCACTTTCCTGCCTTTTCCCTAAATCCCTTGATTCCTGTACTGTTTAAAAATCTGTTTCTTTCAGCCTTGTAAACACTTAACGACCCAGCCTCTCATCGCCCTTTCAGTCATGAATTCCACAGATGCATTACCTTCATAGAATCCCTACAGTGTGGAAACAGGCCCTTCAGTCCAACAAGTCCACACTGACCCTCCAAAGAGTATCCCACCCAGACCCATTTCTCTAAAATATCACTTTTATGTTTCCCTTGACTAATTTGCCTAACCTACATATCCCTGAACACTATGGGCAATTAAGCATGACTAATTAACCTAACCTAAACATCTTTGCACTGTGGGAGGAAACTGGAGTACCCAGAGGAAACCCACACAGACACGGGGAGAATGTGCAAACTCCACGCAGGCAGTCGCTCGAGGCTGGAATCAACAATCTGGAAGGCAGCAGTGCTAACCACGAAGCCACTGTACCGCCCTTGTCAGAGATTAAATTTTTCCTTATCTGTTTCCTAACTGGGTGGCCTCTTTCTCTGAGAATATGCCATTTGGTCAGAGATTCTCCTACATCCACCCCATCTTACACAAACTGGGAGAGAGAGAGATAAAGAGAGTTGGGGGGGGGGGCAACAAAATGTATGTTTCATTCAGTGTGCATCTCGTTTTTTCCAAACTCCAATGAGGACGGCCCCAATCTATTGAACCTCTACCGCAAAACAATCATCCGTACCAGGATCAACCCAGTGAACCTTACCTGGACTGCCTCCAATGCCAGTGTATTTTTCCTTAGATAAGGAACAAATTGGTTCACAATATTGCAGCTGTGGTCTGACGAGTGCCCTATTTTGTTTTAGCAAGCCCTCCCTATTTTTATTTTCCATTCACTTTGAAATCAAGACAATATTTAATTTGGCTTCCCTTTTTACCTGATGAACTTTATGCATGCCTTTAGTGATTTAGACATGAGGACTTCCAAATCCATCTGTTGTCTTGCTTTCTGCAATGTTTATTCAAATAATATTCAGCTCCTCTCTTCTTCCTGCCAAAGTGCATAACCTAACACTTTCCCACATTATATTTGACCTAATAAGATGTTGTCGTCCCCTTTTATCAGAAAATTAAGGAGAACTTTAAAACTATTTTAGAAGTGGCAGGTTGTTCATAAAAATCATATAAACAGTCAGCAGGAGGCCAGATTTCCCCTGGTTCTGGTCATCAAGTATTTTGAAATGTCTAAAAAGCTTATTTTTTCCTTCAGCTGGCATGTTTGATATTACTTTCTTTTAATGCATTTTCTGTTCTAGCAATGGAACAGAGAACTTTTGATTCAAACAATCGTATTCAGTATGTCTTGAGGTTAAAGATTGTAATGAAAAGCCTCCAGGTTAACTCCTTTTGTGTTGAGAAATCTGGATGATAATCACCTTTTCCTGAGGTTGATAATTCTGGAACTCAGCCAGCTGGTTCTCTCGAGTCATGGCTGGCAGAACAGTAACTTGCATTTTGCAGTGTCTACTCTGGAGAGAATGTGATCAGGCATTTCACAGGTGACAGAGAAAGTCACTGCAGATCTAAAAGAATGAACAGGAGCAATGACCAACAGCTTGATCAGAGTCATTAGTTGGAGGAGAAGAGTGCCAGTTGGTTTCTGGAGCAAATTCCAGAGTATAGAATCTAGCCATCAGAAGGTTCTCTGGGAAATAATGGGATGAAGAGAGAAAGATGGCATTACAGGCCAGAACAAAAGACAAGGACAGTACTGGGATGGTGGGCAAATCACAAATCTGAAGGAAATGGAAATTAAATTTGTGGCCCTGTATGATTTATGTAGTTGAACAAGAATAAGGATGGTGAAAAATTGGATAATGCACACAACAGGTTTAGACGTGTGAGTTTGTGCAGGATTGTAGGCCAATAAGGAGAATATGGAAATAAACAGGTTGAAGGCTTCAGCAATGAAAGGTATGGACAGGAGCAGCAGGAGGCAACTTTCCTGAGATGGAAAGTGGCAGAGGAGAGAGATGGAAATGGGCTACATAACAGAGATTGAAACTGATGGTGTCTCTATCAGAGACTGAGATCAGGAATCTAATTTGTGATCCAAAATGATGCTATGGTTGTGAACAGGAAGGTGGAGAGTTTGACCAAAACTATTGTAGTTGGTAGTATAAGGAGCTGCGAGGTAGTGGCTTCACTCTTCCTTCCTTGAGATATTGGAAGCCAGGATTAACTCCAGTTCGCATGAATTACAGAAATAATATTGACCATGAGCTTTTTATGATATTGGAAGCCAGGATTAACTCCAGTCCGCATGAATTACAGAAATAATATTGACCATGAGCTTTTTATGAACAAAAATCTGAGGATTTTCCAATGAAATTTCATTTTGACCTCATATGATGAGCTGCATGAGGAACTTTTTCTGCTGCTGACTGAGTTTTAAATCACTTTTACATCACAGTGGAGAGACTGGACATGTTGGTGAAAAGATGAGCACCTGTGGGTTTTTGAAGAAATCAAGTTAAAGTTCCAGAAATTAACCTTTTTCCACTTTCAAAAGCTTCATGGCAAGAAATGTACTATTAGAATAAAATGAAATTTACAATGTCCAATGGTTCTGATAAGAGTAAACGGAGTATTTGGATGAAATTTAAGTAAAACCAACAGGCACTTAATCAAGAATTACACATATAATTACATTCCCACCTTGGAGTCAGGTGTCCAGTTATTATGCTACTTTGCTCTATGTTTTGCCATTTAATTATAAATAATAAGAAACAATTTAGAAAGCAGAGAAGTAAAACATTTGGACCTTTAGAATATTTGTTTTCTTGCAGTAAAATTTGAGGATTTTGGAGATGCAAAATGGAAGTGCTACCACAGACAGAATCGTTTTAATATACTAATTTTAGTTGATTCTGCTTGTGTATGAATTTGGTGACGAAGTTATCTTGTGAAGTAGTTTGAAATATATGGACAGGTGACCTTATATCCTGCATCAAAAAGGACAAAAATGCAGGATGGCAACTTGCATACTATTTGAGTGCGGAGGGGCTCACTAAAAGTCTGTGTTAATGCAGCAATATGCTGAGGTATTCTTTGCATGCTTATAAATTGTGATTTCTTGTCAGTAGTACTGAAATTGCTATTCAGTGTGAATATAAGTACCGTAGAATTGTGGAGGACTTTATTTTTATGATGACAATTACTTCTTTGACTAATGGATAAGGGAAGAGGAGAGAAGGTAATTAAAGATTCACTTGCGCATTATCAGACAGATACATGGAGCTGTGGTCATCAGCATTCAACAGGGATGGTCACTGGTACAGAGAGATTGGCTAAACAGGTTTGGGGCTGTATTCATTGGTATTTAGAAGAACGAGAGGTATCTCATTAGAATGTATTAGATTCTTCAGGGGCTTGACAGGGAAATTGCTGAGAGGAATCGTCTAGGACCAGAGGGCATAGTCTCAGACGAAAGGGGCACCAATTTAAGACTGAGATGAGGAGAAATTTTTTTCTGAGGCTTGAGTGTCTTTGGAACTTCTTGCCACAGAGAGCTGTGGGGGCAGAGCCCTTATGGATATTTAAGGCTGAGAGAGAGAGAGACATTCTTAATCCATCAGGAAATTGAGAGCTACAGAGCAAGGGCAGGGAAGTGGACATGCGGAATGTCAGTTCAGCCATGATCCTTTGGTAGAGCAGGCTAAGGGGCCGAATGGTCTACTCCTATTCCTATTTCTTACAGTTCGATGTATTGATAGAGTTTAATAGCTGGCCGTGGAACCTGATGAAATCTAAAATACTGCGCTGCTGGAAGGAGAAGCAACACTGTAATGTTGGCAGGACTGGGCTTAAATTACTTGATGCAATTAAGTTGAACACTGTTTTCTTTGAAGAAATAGTCATGGATATTGTCTCTGAAAATGATCTTGTGTTTAAAGACTGAGTTAAATTTATTGTAACATTACATGGCTGATCTTCCTTTGAGGTTGGGAATATGTGATTTGCAGCTATGAGGCTGCATACCCAAACCCTGGGTGTGACTTCACATTGCTTCATTTTCATTTAATATCAGGGTTAGGTTCTCAGTGCAGGTTGTTATCTGCTCACTCATTCCACAACCAAGCCTGCATGTACACTCCATGTATTCTGTGATTTCACGGGCCACCTCTATGCATCCCAAGCATCCTAGGTGATACCCCATGTCATCTCTATGCCTGCCATCTATGCTCCATTATCATTCACCCAGTATGTATAGTCCTTGCATTCCATGCAATATCATTGTAAAATAGTTTACATTCCTTTTGGAGGTAGACTTTCACAATCTAATAAAAAAATCTCTCATTAATTCTGAGACAAAATACATGCATGCTGCACATGAAGAAGAACTTCATGATACTTGTAATTCTATTCACTTGTGAAACCACAGCAAAGGGACAATCTGTTACTGGAGAAAGTGAGGACTGCAGATGCTGGAGATCAGAGCTGAAACTGTGTTGCTGGAAAAGCGCAGCAGGTCAGGCAGCATCCAAGGAGCAGGAGAATCGACGTTTCGGGCATGAGCCCTTCTTCAGGAATGAGGAAAGTGTGTCCAGCAGGCTAAGATAAAAGGTAGGGAGGAGGAACTTGGGGGAAGGGGCGTTGGAAATGCGATAGGTGGAAGGAGGTCAAGGTGAAGGTGATAGGCCGGAGAGGGGGTGGGGGGCGGAGAGGTCAGGAAGAAGATTGCAGGTTAGGAAGGTGATGCTGAGTTTGAACTCAGATTTCTCCAGTTTCCTCATTTCCCCTCCCCCCACCTTGTATCAGTCCCAACCCTCGAACTCAGCACCACCTTCCTAACCTGCAATCTTCTTCCTGATCTCTCTGCCCCTACCCCCACTCCGGCCTATCACCCTCACCTTGACCTCCTTCCACCTATCGCATTTTCAACGCCCCTCCCCCAAGTCCCTCCTCCCTACCTTTTATCTTAGCCTGCTTGGCACACTTTCCTCATTCCTGAAGAAGGGCTCATGCCCGAAACGTCGATTCTCCTGCTCCTTGGATGCTGCCTGGCCTGCTGCGCTTTTCCAGCAACACTTTTTCAGCGACAATCTGTTACTGCAAATTCTTGAAACTATCATTCACTCCTGAGGGTATTGTGCACCTGTTGTGCTGAAACCCATTAGCATTTGAAAGTCAGCCAAGTATTGATAATAGCCACAGCTTTCCAAACATGGACTCCCTTTGGGCAGGACTCGACAGAGGGACTCCTTTTAATTTCAAAGCAAAGTACTTGCCAATCATTGTAAAGGAGCAACTATTTAGACTTTTCTTTCAAATGTTGTCAAAGTCACCATTTTTCATCATCAAAATTGCTTAAATTTAAAGTGGTAAAAATGACGGCACAGGCTGACAGGATATTTTCTGATATTTTCACTGCATCATGTTGTGTATCCATTGGAAAAGAATTGTAATGCATGTGAAACAATGTACAAGTCGTCAGTATAAGGATCATGTGATCCCTAGAGTGTGGAAGCAGGCCATTTGGCCCATCAAGTCCACATCATTTTCCACCCCCCCAATCTCATGCCTGTAACCCTGTATTTCCTATAGCTAATCCAGCTACCTACTATCCTGGACACAATAGGCAATTTAGCATGGCCAAACCACCTAGTCTTTCCACCTTCAGACTTTGGGAGGAAACTGGACCACCTGGAGGAAACCCATGCAGACACAGAGAGAATGTGCAAACTCCACATGGACAGTTGCCTGAGGGTGGAATCAAACCCGGGTCCCTGTTGCTGTGAGGCAGCAGTGCTAATCACTGAGCCACCATGCCACCCTGAATCAGGAGGTCAAATTCCTATGATGAATCATTGCATTCAAAACACATGCATATTACAAAGCAGCATGCAATAAGGACATAAGAAGGTGTGGAAGCTTTTTGCCTTTATCTTCCAAAATATTCATCAGCAGGCTTTTCATTTATTTTTTACAGTGAGCTTTCACAACAAAGCTAAATTTAATTGGGCCATCAAAACACGGAAAACCAGGCAAAAGTGTTTTTGAGAGAAAATCTAATTTCTGTCCCTATTTAAAATGGTAAAACAATCTCAGGTGAAGCAAGTAGGTATTCCTCACCCAGCAAATGGTATGGGAATTGGGAGTGCTCAGGATACTCTTATTTCCTTGCAAAAATAATGTCCTCACCAACACACCAAAGTACACTTCTGCATCCAGACAACAAGTTGGGTGAATATAATGTCGAAGCCGAGGGATCCATCAGCTTTGGAGCATTTACAAAAATATATAAAAAGCTGGCCCCTGGGAGCAAAATACAGCAAAGTTCTGGGGAATGAGGATGTGGTGGAGATATTGAACTGTAGCTTGTGTTTGTCTTCAAAACAGAATTTAAAAATTGCATATCAGAATTAAAGCATAACCAAAAGGCTAACTGTAGTGAGGAACTCAAGTACTAATGACAGACCAGAAGTGCTGTCATCAGCAAGTGCAGGAATCTGTTATTAAGGATGTTTTAAGAATATACTTAGAAAATCATATTTATGATCTGAGAAAGCCAGTCTGGTTTTATGGAAGAGAAATTGTATTTTGACAAAATTATTGAAGTTATTTTTGAGGATGTAACAAGTAGGTAGGTAAAGATGAAACATTCAAGATTAATCTACTTGGCTTTCCTAACGGCATTCAATAATGTACCATGCTCATGGTTCAATATCCAAGAGAAGAGCTGCTGGAGTTGAGGGATAATAAATTGACGTGAACACACACACAGCAGAGAGCAGGGGTAAATGCAATATTTTCAAATGGGTTGTCTAACATGTGTTGCAAGGATTGATGGGGGCTCTTGGCGGTTTAATCAGATGGAGGTGAAGAGTACTGTAACTAGGTGGGAATGGCAAAGAGGGCCTAGATTGCAAAGAGATACAGATAGATTACTTGAGCCGGAAATGGAGTCTAATGTGCAGAAGTAAATTAAAGAATATTGAGCCTCTGCTCATTTGGAGTTTAAAAGTGCAGTGGGTTTGTCTTACTTTCTTTTTGGAATGCTTGGATGTGCCTCTGGAATGTCAAAGTGACACATTTGATCTGCCTATGATAGGTTTGCCTTCTGATATCACTATTCCCCTGGTAGTGGTAACTTTGCTTCTGTTATTAGGAGCTTAACTGCATATGATACAATAAATTATCTGCTTTTTTATCTAATTAACATAACTCTTCATATCTGAGCTACCATATTCTTCTCCTGTCTGATCTTCCTCACTTAATCTTTTGTGAAGATAACACTATCTTCTGTACTATTAATTCTTCACATAATTCCTTAAATAGGTTTATTCATCATATTGTTGATCAATTTGTATGGTAATACTCTTGAGACCATTTCTTTTAATGGTTGACAATGTTAAAAACTGAAAGTGCATAATGAGAATTTTTTCTTGGTATTGCTGAAAAAATCCATTTTCTTTTGAAGCTATTAGTTTTGTGCACATCACGACAGTCACAAGTAATACCAAAAAAGGGAAAACTTTTTACTGTATGAGAGGAAAGAGCTGATCAGTTGGATAGTGGAGGGAGAGTGATATGTGCAAAAGTTAAACTGGTCGGGATTCTTGGCGTTTAGAAGAAGAGAAGTGATCAAATTGAAACACACAGGATCCTTAAGGGGCTTGACAGGGTAAATGCTATAAGGATGTTTTGCCTCGTGGAAGAGTCCAGGACCAGAGAGTAGTAGTCTTAGAATAAAGGGACACCAATCTAAGTCTGAGATCTGGAGCAATTTCTTCCCTGAGAGGAAGTCTTTGGAGCTCCTTGCCACAGAGAGCTGTGGGGGCAGAGTCCTTTCATATATTTAAATTCTTGATCAGCAGGGGAATTGGGGGTTATAGGGAAAGGGCAGGAAATTGGACGTGAGAAGTGTTGGTTCAGCCATGATCCTATTGAATTGTAGACCAGGCACGTGGGACCAAACGTCCCACATCTGTTACTATTTCTTACGGGCTTATAGACTCCAATTGCGATGAAGAATGCAGCAGTTAACGATGATTGATAATCAAGCAGATTGGTCAAGGTATTGCCTGAGATAATAGCTGTCACTTTTGTTGTTTTGAGGTAGGGTATAGTGTGTGTAAATGTTCTTTCTCTCTTTAAAGAATTATAGAACATAGAAAAATAGAAAAATACAGCGCAGGACAGGCCCTTTGGCCCTCGATGTTGCGCTGATCCAAGCCCACCTAACCTACACTAGCCCACTATCCTCCATATGCCTATCCAATGCCTGTTTAAATGCCCATAAAGAGGGAGAGTCCACCACTGCTACTGGCAGGGCATTCCATGAACTCATGACTCAATATACATAATCAATAGTTTCCAGAGCATGGCAGTGTGTCACTGTTTGAGCCCAACTGATGATTCTACATTGATTGCAAGCAATACAGAGGATTATTTAGAAAATATTGTTCAGTCGCAGAATTATATCTGATATTGGGCGCTGATGTGAGTTTTCTAAGTGTGTCAGTTCTTTGTTCCAGATTGCCATGGAATGTGCTGTTTGATATTGTTCGTCAGCCTTTGGAACATACATCCTACACACTTTTTTTGAATCCCATTGACACTGAAATTACTCATTTGTGGTAGATTACTCATGTGTGTCGTTTCTCCATGCAATGCCTCAACTAGTCAGAGCCCATTTCCTAACTAATCAGAACTCTCCTCTTATGGTATCAATGTATTTTCCTTCACTTCAGTATTTCCTACAAATTGTCCTGATCAGTGTAAGCTGAAACACTCTGACTTACGTGCTTTTTCAAAATAGTAAAACTCTGTACTACTAAATAAATATTTAGCTGATAAAGTCAAAACTTCCAATTGACTTCTTTGTTTTGACAAGAATTTAATAACTCTTAGCTGGGCAAGCTGCATAAGAATTTAACTTTTTCCCATTTATCCTTTTAATTCTCCCTCATCTACTTGTAAAAATTCTTCTTCCTGGCATAAAATTACGGTCAGGGAAAGGTGATCGGTGAAGAATGGTTACACCAGTCCCTCGCTTTCTTCAGCAACAGAACATAAACCCACCAGCTAACTTTGACAAGCCTTTGCTTTGTATCAGCCACCAACTGATGCAAACCATGTCAGGTCATTTTTTTAACATGCGTGAGATTATCACCGTTAATCCCTTTCCTTTCTACTTTTCTGGAATTCAGCTGGATTATGAGAAGTTACACTCGAAAGATACCACAGTGCAATTTAAGATACTTGACCCATTATCCTTTCCTCTTGGAATAGCTGAACCAAGGAGTCATCATATGTCTCTTTGGGAATGAAATGTTACACAGCTTGTACATGTTTTCATTCTTCTCGTCTTGATTTTACTAAATTTCTCGCAGAGTGTATTCCTGAGACACATCAGCAATTACAAAATTATATAATTGGGAAATAAAACAAAACATATTCCAGTGTGTTTAAAATTCGGTTGCATAAAATGAATAGGCACATTCATATGTATCAACTACTATTATTATCTACTTGGAGAAACTTATGACCTTAATGCAAGAATGAACCATAGTTCCAATTTTACATGGCTATTTAAACTGGGGGGAAACAAGCAGTCTAGTTCCTTTTTAATTTTTGCTTAGCGATCACTTATATGCTTGGGAAGTATGCTTTGACAGATTTGTTCATAAATGGCCTTACTGTATTCATAAACAGTCTTACTCCAGTCCACAGATCGGCAAGTTTCAAGTTTGCTCGCCAGTCTGTGCTGAATTCGCTGATCTCAGTGAGGGCATTGACAGTGACAAGAGGGAAAGTACAGAATTGTAGACACGAAGAAAGGATGACATTTGTAATGTTGTTCATGATCAGATAACCTGCTGACAATATCTGATATCGTGAATGAAGAATGAGTACTTGGGCAAGTGAGGGTGCTGAATTATACAAAGGTTACATTGACATGAAACAGGGCATGAAGGCAGAAAGGGGGAAGTAAAATGTGCCTTTAAATAAAAGTGCATTGACAGATCTTTCAGGTGTGGAAGGTTTAGTTGTCTTATGATGGAAATGAGTCATAATAATTGAAATTTGTGGGCAAGTTATTTTTTTTCCTGCAGAGCGGAATTTCCCATTGTTGTATAATACTCAGATTGTGGAGGTGCCGGTGTTGGACTGGGGTGGACAAAGTTAAAGATCACACAACACCAGGTTATAATCAACAAGGTAAAAACAATGACTGCAGATGCTGAAAACCAAATACTGGATTAGTGGTGCTGGAAGAGCACAGCAATTCAGGCAGCATCCAACGAGCAGCGAAATCAACGTTTCGGGCAAAAGCCCTTCATCAGGATGAAGGGCTTTTGCCCGAAACGTCGATTTCGCTGCTCGTTGGATGCTGCCTGAACTGCTGTGCTCTTCCAGCACCACTAATCCAACACCAGGTTATAGTCCAACAGGTTTATTTGGAAGCACTAGCTCTCGGAGCACTGCTCCTTTGTCAGGTAGCTAATGGGCCAGGATCTTTCCAATGAAACCTTGTTGTGTGAATTTTTATAATGCTCAGATTCTCAGTGGTAATTTTCCTCAGACATGACCAGGATACTTGCAGTAATGATGTCTCTATAATATAAGACCTTCTTTTTGAAGTAGGACTTATGACTTTACACAAATATTTTCAACAGTCATAGCTAAAGAACTTTAATGCATAGTAGATTTGTGCAGAATTTTGCACCAAACTTATGGAGCATTCAATGACTTATAATCCATCTGAAGGGAATGTAGGAAGTGAAAACTCAGATGGTGATGTCTATCATCTTAAGGAAGAACAGGGGTGGGTGGTAAGGTTGGGTAATGCATGAGTTTGCTTGTAGTGTTGGCTTTATCTCGAACTGTGGAGATGGTTAATTAGAACAACTAGATCAGTTGAACTGTGTCTGTATAAAGACAACAGAGGTATCTGTGTTCCTATTCTGATAATGTTTTGGAGCAGCTTTAAGAAAGATCAGGGCAATTTTCTTTCTATAATTGTCTATCTGTGCAAGGAACTTCAGGCTGCACATTGAAGAGAAAACCTGGAGTCAATTTTTATCTTGGCAAATGTTCACAACCTTTTAGACCCACAATGAATAAAGCTATCCCAGAGTCTCCATTTTTGTTTTCACGACAAATTATCTTGATGGTTCATTCACATTGCTGAAACTGCTCGCAGTCTAGAAAGTGGGCAGAAAATAGTTTTATTTTGCGTCTGCAGTTCCATCACATGCCCATTCTGATTGTGAATTATAGCTGCTTTTTTTAATATAAAAAGATTAGTTTTCACGTCCCTCCCTCTCTCCCTCACTAATTCCTGTCCCTGTTTCCAGAGTTCAGTTTGAAAACTGACCAAGTGCAAGCTGTCATTATGCTCCTCTGTACAGCGTTATAGGTAATCTTAAAGCTGCTTCTATCCAGTTAATTCCATAGTCTTTGTGAAGATAGAGTTCTTTATCACTTTGGGTGCTTCGGATTTTAATGAGTTCCTGTACACATTAAATGAGAGTGTTAAGCTAATATTTATAGCTAAAATGATGAATTACTGAAAGCAGTCTGGACTAATGGCTTGCTGATTCTGTGTTTTGTCTGATTATGGTTCTGTGAAGCACCTTGGGATGTTTTTTGATTTTAAGAGTGCTATGTAAATATATGTTATTGTTGTTATAATTCAAACCTGTCATGTTGTCAGGTTTATAGCTCTTTGCAGATAGTTCTCAGATCATACCATCAGCATTGACTGATAAAACAAATATATTAAAAGTGGGTGGCAGGGGTAGTGGGGAAACACAGGGCTAATACAAATCGGGGGTGCGGGAGCAGAAGGAGCTCCAGGAAGTGGCAGGAAAGACTGAGGGAGTGTAAATAAAGTGGACAGGATCCTGAGTCTTATAAATACAAGTGTAATTTACAAAATCCAGGTGGTTACCATAATCCGATGTGTAACACTGCAGGTCTTTCAACCCCTGCAACCAGTTTGCAACCCTCTACCATCTTTCCAATTCTCAAATTTGAGTCCTGATGCATATTAACCTCCCCATATCCCCATCTCAGCATTGGTGCAACTGCATTCTCTTGCCCAGCCTTGCTCTTTGGAATTCCTTTAATGAAACCATTCACCTGTCTGCTTTTTACTGTACCTTTCCAAATCATTTTATTCCCATCATTTTGAGAGAGTTTTTTGGTAACCTCTCCCAGTCCTTAGATTGATGATTGTTCTTTGTATCTACTGTTTCCATCCAGTTCCACCAACCTCCCCCAACCCTTTGTATCCACCATCAATATAAGATCTTAAAACATCTTCTAAGTCCAGTTCATAACATAAGTGTGATTTGTTGACTGCAGATGAAGTTTTAAGTGTTGTGTTAATAAGTTTACTTCCATCAATTAATTAATAATAAGTCACCTTTCCAGTTTGAAAGGGGGTTTAGATTGGTCACACTGCTGCTTTATTTTTCTATCCCAATTTTAAGGGCGATGTAATGAGCCATATTTTGCTACACAACTTAATTTAGTAGACTTCATCTTTCATAAATTGCATTTTTCCTTTTATTAATCAGAAGTGCCCAGTTCTTTAGATGAAACAGCTTTGAGGAGGCATTGATCTGATTGATGATGTGTGCAGTTAATTTCACTGAGTTTGTCGATTGTAAGAAAGAACCAATGGATTCTGTATTAGACCTTCATTTTTCTACCCCAGTGGTTTGGAACAACTCAAAATCTTTTAATGACATGTTAATCATTGACAGTCAGAGGATTCTATTTGATATCCATAACCCTGCAGCACATCATCAATGTGAGCCTCATGTCTCTCTCGTTCACATTTTTAAAATGGTTTCTTTTTTTGGCAAGGTAGCTGATTGCAGAACAATTGTTATGTATCTTTATTTCTACTCCCTATGTATTATCTGCATCAGAATGACAGTGCTTGTCACTTGGGATTGGGATGTAATCAATAATACTCTGTAGAATAGTTTTTTTTGACTCGGCAGGATGACAGTACTGTCATCCACCATGTAACTTGCTGGCAGCATGAATATACTGCGCTGTAGAATTTTGCTAATTTTGCAGTCTTGCTCATAACACTTACACAATCTTAAGTCTGTGCCTCTTACTGAAACCATAATTAATTATGTCTAAGGCACTGAAGGCAAGTCACTTAGCGTCTGTCACTGCTTCTCGACAAAAGCTGTCTCAGAAGTTGTCTATCAACAATGGCTTTGCCAAACTTTGTGCAATCCTGTTGCGTACATGAATATAGACCCAGTTTTGGTTGAGTCTTATAGAATTCCTGGATGAAGGACTTGTACAGAGTACTGCAGACGAGAGCATCGTTTCTCAAGGTTTGGTCTGTGCAATGTTCTGCGATATACAAGTTATGGATGTACGATGCTATGATTGGGGTGACATAAGAGAACAGGCCAGAACCCTTTGCCCCACTGACCTGATGTAATATAATCAGGCCATCCTCCATATGTGTGGCAGGAGATGTCATCTGTATGAGCAAGGTCAATGTAAATATATATGTATTATGATGCCACCTGAAGGGACCGCTGGACAAGTCAGATCCTATAATTAAATCTGATTTCGTTTGAGAATATGGTAGTCAGTCACTGGAAAACAGTCATGAAGGTTGCAGAATTTCTTGAGTAACAGAACAGAATTTATTACACGGAAGAAAACAAACCAATATGATAGTCAGATTGAAAGATGTGAAAACATGCAAAAAAAGTTTCATTCCATTTCCTGACACTATCCATTACAAAGATTCAAAACTAGAGAATTTACCCCTCAATATTAAGTCTTTCAGTTTGACTTTAATAGATTCTTTCCCAGTCTTTCCTGTGAACGGTGGAGTCTTCTGAACTGAATACTCACAAAAGTCAGAATGACTTTCTTAACTTTTAAGATGCTGCAGATTTCTTGAGCGAGGACAGAATTTTATTACACAAAAGAAAAGAAACCAAGTGAGCTTAATATGATATGCAGATTGAAAGGTCTTAAAACGCACAACAGTTGTTTCATTCCTTTTCCTAACACTATCCACGCCTGGCATGGAGGTTTCACAAGCTAACCCTTTACCCTGAGGTAACTGTGCTTTCCCTGATCTGATCTACCCTGCTTCCATAAGACCATAAGACATAGGAGTGGAAGTAAGGCCATTCGGCCCATCGAGTCCGCATTTCAACTCCACTTACCTGCATTCTCCCCGTAGCCCTTAATTCCTTGTGACATCAAGAATTTATCAATCTCTGCCTTGAAGCCATTTAGTGTCCCGGCCTCCACTGCACTCCGCGGCAATGAATTCCACAGGCCTACCACTCTCTGGCTGAAGAAATGTCTCTGCATTTCTGTTCTGAATTTACCCTCTCTAATTCTAAGGATGTGTCCATGGGTCCTAGTCTCCTCGCCTAACGGAAACAATTTCCTAGCGTCCACCCTTTCCAAGCCATGTATTATCTTGTAAGTTTCTATTAGATCTCCCCTTAATCTTCTAAACTCCAATGAATACAATCCCAGGATCCTCAGCAGTTCCTCGTATGTTAGACCAACCATTCCAGGGATCATCCGTTTGAATCTCCGCTGGACACGCTCCTGAGGTGTGGGGACCAAAACTGGACACAGTCCTCCAAATGGGGCCTAACCAGAGCTTTGTAAAGTCTCAGTAGCACAACGGTGCTTTTATATTCCAATCCTCTTGAGATAATTGACAACATTGCATTTGCTTTCTTAATCACGGACTCAACCTGCATGTTTACCTTTAGAGAATCCTCGACTAGCACTCCCAGATCCCTTTGTACTTTGGCTTTATGAATTTTCTCACCGTTTAGAAAGTAGTCCATGCTTGTATTCTTTTTTCCTGCAACTGGAAGTCTGTTTACTTGTGACCATAGTCCAGTTTCCTCTAAAAACTACATAAAATTTTGAATCTCAGTTTCCTAAGCTAAAATCCAATCCTTGATTATCCAGAATAAAGAAAAAAATCCTTCTTGTCAACCACCACAACAAAAACAATCTCCCATTAAGACTTCAGGATGTTCTCAGTTTAGGCATATGAGACACATACTGAATTTGGTCACCATTCTGGAAGGACTATCTGACCTAGCTTTGTTTTAAATCCTCCAAAAAAAGTGACCAACCTCAAATGCCACTATTTTACAATTCAAACTCAAATCCACACATTACACCTTTCATTACAGTAAGCAAGATTTATGCTGTTGTTGATACGTAGAACAGTGAGATTGGATTTTCAATACTTCTGAGGCTGAAGTCAAAGATGAAGAATTGGTTGAACACAGAGCCTAGCATGAGACTGAGGCAATCCAGCGTGGAACCAGACATAACTTGTACAAATTGACAGGTCCATCACAAATTGATTGGAAGTAATTTGATTTAAGCCATTTGTTGTGAAGCAAACATCCCAATATTTATGTTGAGGTGAGTAGCAAATGGCAGGGAGAAGGCAGTTTTACAGTTGAGAAACGGGGAAAGAAAACGGATTTCCCTCTTGTTCTATTGAATTGGATTGGATGATCTGATCACAATTTTTGAAATTAATTGCTAGTTGCAGCCTGCAGCATTGAGAACATGACTGGCTACTTGTTGAATTGTTCTGTGGCTTGCTGCTACAGTTAGAGAGCAGAGAAGGAAGGGAGGCTTTGAGGGTAATTACAGCTGTGGCATGAATAGCAAGGGAGCAGAGAAATTTGGTGATGTAGGAGCTGAAAATGATTTTAAGGTGTTAGCATCACTTGGCCCTGGAGGACTTCAGATCACTGCAGCCAGGTGATTTGTCCAATTTCTTGGAAAGCTGGCATGGCAGCTCGGTTGGCTGAGAGGAGGGGAAACTGTCAACCTCCTCCATCACATAGGCAGTGTTGAAAAGGCACTTTTCTTGTTCATCCAGCAGTTCCCATCTCCCTTCAGCTGCCAGGGTTTCTGAGACTCAGTTTGTCTGTGTTAAAGCCAGAATTAGAGAAAAATGGGAAGCCTGCAGCCTCATTCAAATATATAAATGTCGGGCCAACCTGCTGAGAGTTGTTTAGGTTCCCATCCTCTTACACTGTCTCTGTTGGAAAATGCAATTACTGTCAGTTCTTGGGGGTCTGACATATGTTTCGGCGTGACACTATAAATACTTTACAAAACTTAATATTTATTGCTGTTTGAAACCTACATTTCCTGAAACCTATTAATAAAGTTCATGCTTGTGAAAGGTTTACAGGTAATCAGGGTTCAGTTCCAAAACAGCCAGATGGTGAAGGATGGAACTCGATCCAATCTGTACACCCATTAGTAAACTTCCATGTACACAGATCTACAGTGTAAACACGCACCTGCTCACACAACAACTACAATTTCAGACTGCTCCTGTTTGGACGGCAAATGAATTCTAGTTAATGTCATTCACACAATGCAATTAAGCAATTAATACTCAACCAACACACTCTTTTTTTAAATAAAAAACTCCTGAGCTAATATGTACACCTAGAAAATTCAAAACAGTTCAAAGATGTCCATGTTTTGTATTAAACTCTACATTTATTTGAACTTTCTTACAATGCCTGACAGGTAATGTCTTCATAGAATCCATACAGTGTGAAAATAGACCATTCAGCACATACTGACCCTCTGAAGAGCATCCCACTCAGACCCAGCTCCCATCCCCAACCCCCCCCCCCCACCCCTGCATTTACCATTGCTAATCGATGTAGCCTGCACGTCTATGGATACTATTGGCAATTGCCAGTCCACCTAACCTGCACATCTCTGGATTGTGGGAGGAAACTGGAGCACCTGGTGGAGAACATGCAAACTTCCCACAGTCGCCTGAGGGTAGAATCGAACCCATATCCCTGATGCTGTGAGGCAGAAGTGCAAGTCAGTGAGCCACTGTGCTGCCCTTGTATAAGTCCATTTAATTTTAGAAATTTCCTTTCACTCCAACATCTGTTTTAAGCCAAAATGGTGAATCTGTCACTTGTGCTGACTCTCAGTTTTCACAAAATATACATTATCTCACAATGATCAGTTACCCACCTACTGTTCCATGGGTATACTTGCCTACATAAACCCTCTGATATGGTCTCACTTTAAAGACTTGACAAATAGAATCCTTTATCCACTGCCCTACAAGAGATAGTGTTTCAGCAGATGGATTACCTTGTCAACAAAGTGTTTATTTTCTTAACTAAAGAACATTCTACCCATTCTCACCCATCAGATCTAATATGAAACCAGCTGCATTAGTATACGCATAAGGGAAATTACCGTGTTGAGCATTGATAAAAAAGACTGGTTTCGTATTCTTTTGGGGCAATAGAAGCTAGAAACAAGAGTAGGTATTTATCCAGAATTAATTATTATTTTACTTCATTTGCCCTGAAACCATATTCTACTTTCAAGTGTCGCATCATGTGACTTAATTACTTGCATCTCACCTAATTTGCAAGTCCAACCAGTTAAACTGACCAGTCAAGTTTTGCAATTGTTGTGTCCCTCTCTTCAAATTCAGTAGCAATTTTTATGATGGCCTAGTATTGTTAACCGGAATGGCATTTTGTCAGTAGGATTTATGATTAAAGTTATTCTACACACAATTTGTTTACTAACTAAGCCATTACATTTTGAATTCCCACATGCTTGACTCCCAATTTAAACTTATAAAGGACAAATTGCTCAGATTCTTGATATCAGTTCTTAAGAAGCCATTATTATTCACTATGCCTAGTGGTTTGCCTTTACATGTGAACAAAGCTGAAAATGTGTTGCTGGAAAAGCGCAGCAGGCCAGGCAGCATCCAAGGAACAGGAGAATCGACATTTCGGGCATAAGCCCTTCTTCAGGAATGAGGAAAGTGTGTCCAGCAGGCTAAGATAAAAGCTAGGGAGGAGGGACTTGTGGGAGGGGCGTTGGAAATGTGATAGGTGGAAGGAGGTCAAGGTGAGGGTGATAGGCCGGAGTGGGGTGGGGGCGGAGAGGTCAGGAAGAAGATTGCAGGTTAGGAAGGCGGTGCTGAGTTCGAGGGATTTGACTGAAACAAGGTGGGGGGAGGGGAAATAAGGAAACTGGAGAAATCTGAGTTCATCCCTTGTGGTTGGAGGGTTCCCAGGTGGAAGATGAGGTGCTCTTCCTCCAACCGTCGTGTTGCTATGGTCTGGTGATGGAGGAGTCCAAGGACCTGCATGTCCTTGGTGGAGTGGGAGGGGGAGTTGAAGTGTTGAGCTACGGGGTGGTTGGGTTGGTTGGTCCGGGTGTCCCAGAGGTGTTCTCTGAAACGTTCCGCAAGTAGGCGGCCTGTCTCCCCAATATAGAGGAGGCCACATCGGGTGCAGCGGATGCAATAGATGATGTGTGTGGAGGTGCAGGTGCATTTGTGGTGGATATGGAAGTATCCCTTGCGGTCTTGGAGGGAAGTAAGGGGGGAGGTGTGGGCGCAAGTTTTGCATTTCTTGTGGTTGTAGGGGAAGGTGCCGGGAGTGGAGGTTGGGTTGGTGGGGGGTGTGGACCTGACGAGGGAGTCACGGAGGGAGTGGTCTTTTCGGAACGCTGATAGGGGAGGGAAGGGAAATATATCCCTGGTGGTAGGGTCTGTTTGGAGGTGGCGGAAATGACGGCAGATGATACGCTGTACATGGAGGTTGGTGGGGTGGTAGGTGAGGACCAGTGGAGTTCTGTCCTGGTGGCGGTTGGAGGGGCGGGGCTCAAGGGCAGAGGAGTGGGAAGTGGAGGAGATGCGGTGGAGGGCATCGTCGACTACGTCTGGGGGGAAATTGCTGTCCTTGAAGAAGGAGGCCATCTGGGTGGTACGGTTTTGGAACTGGTCCTCCTGGGAGCAGATGCGGCGGAGACGAAGGAATTTGGAATATGGGATGGCGTTTTTACAGGGAGCAGGGTGGGAGGAGGTGTAGTCTAGGTAGCTGTGGGAGTCGGTCGGTTTATAGTAAATGTCTGTGTTGATTCGGTCGCCAGAGATAGAAATGGAAAGGCTTAGGAAGGGGAGGGAGGAGTCTGAGACGGTCTAGGTGAATTTGAGGTCGGGGTGGAAGGTGTTGGTAAAGTGGATGAACTGTTCAACCTCCTCGTGGGAGCACGAGGCAGTGCCGATACAGTCATCAATGTAGCGGAGGAAAAGGTGGGGGGTGGTGCCAGTGTAGCTGCTAAAGATGGACTGTTCCACATATCCTACGAAGAGGCAGGCATAGCTGGGGCCCACGCGGGTGCCCATGGCTACTCCTTTGGTTTGGAGGAAGTGGGAGGATTGGAAAGAGAAGTTGTTCAGGGTGAGGACCAGTTCAGTCAGTCGAAGGAGGGTGTCAGTGGAAGGGTACTGGTTGGTACGGTGGGAAAGGAAGAAGCGGAGGGCTTTGAGTCCTTCGTGATGGGGGGATGGAGGTGTACAGGGACTGGATGTCCATGGTGAAGATAAGGTGTTGGGGACTGGGGAAGCGAAAATCATGGAGGAGGTGGAGGGCGTGGGTGGTGTCCCGAACGTAGGTGGGGAGTTCTTGGACTAAGTGGACAGGACCGTGCCGAGGTATGCAGAGTTGAGTTCGGTGGGGCAGGAGCAGGCTGAGACAATGGGTCGGCCGGGGCAGTCAGGTTTGTGGATTTTGGGCAGGAGGTAGAAACGGGCAGTGTGCGGTTGTGGGACTATGAGGTTGGAGGCGGTGGATGGGAGATCCCCTGAGGTGATGAGGTTATGGATGGTCTGGGAGATGATGGTTTGGTGGTGGGAGGTGGGGTCATGGTTAAGGGGGCAGTAGGAGGAGGTGTCTGTGAGCTGGCATTTAGCCTCAGCGGTGTAAAGGTCGGTGCGCCAAACTACAACCACGCCTCCCTTGTCTGCTGGTTTGATAGTGAGGTTGGGGTTGGAACGGAGGGAGTGGAGGACTGCACGTTCCGAGGGTGAGAGTTTGGAGTGGTTGAGAGGGGTGGAGAAGTTGAGGCGGTTAATGTCGCGGCGGCAGTTGGCTATGTGAAGAAATTAAACATGAACTTGGAGTAGGAGCATTCAAGCCTTTCTGCTCCTCGGGCTTTCTCCACCATTTGATGAGATCGTTGTTGATGCGATTGTGCCTCAGATTTGTTTCCCTGTCTGCATCATATACCCTGTGACTTTCTTGTCAATTGAGAATCCATCTAATTCAGCTTTAAAAAGAAATGCAATGACACTGCTCACTGGGAAAGAGAATTTCACAGATTGATGGTTTTCTGAGAGAAACAGTATCTCTCTTTATTTGTATCTTCGGTTGCACTTCAGTAAACTCAGTACTCATTCTTCTAAATTAAACCTGAGACAGGCCCAACCTGTGTAGCCTTTCTTCATTTGATAAACCCTTTCATGCCAAGAAACAGTTGTATAATTATCTCTGAACTACTTCAAATGCAATTATATACTAAAGTAAGGAGATCAAACTGTATGTAAAACTCCAGACATGGTCTCACCAATACCCTGTACAATAGTAGTGAAGCCTTACTCCTTTTAGTCCATTCCCCTTACAATAAGCAAGAACATGTAATATACCTCCATAATAACTCCCTGTAGCTGCTTACTAACTGTGAAGCATGTAACAGGACCACTAGGTTTCTCCATATTGCAGAGTTTTGCATTTTCTTCACAGTAATCCAACACTGTCCTTTTCTATTCGAACATGAAAATGCCAGGGAAACTCAGCAGGTTAGCAGCATCCATAGAGAGAGGAAAAGATTTAACATTTTGAGTTCAGCGAGATTCTTCTTCAGAGTTCTTCTTGAATTTTGCTGGAAAAATAACCTCATTGAAACACTTCTCAAGCATACCAATCAAGGTAAGTAATAACGAATTAATAAATGAATACCATTCTTTGTTCTGCATGAGAGGAGAGTGTTGATTGGTTGGCAAGTTGAGTCTGATTGGTAGAAGTTTTGCTAAGTGAGGTACAGCAGTTAATGTTGGTTGACAGCTAGGTGCCAGGCTTTGTTTAGATTTTAAACCTAGCAAGTTGACCCCAATTGCTATTCACTGACACATTTCTCAGGAAAATACTCTTCTCTCCTCCCTCCCAATTGGAGTCAACTTGCTCGGTTTAAAATTTTAATGAAGCCCAATGTCTCTACCAATCAGCGTACACTTGCCAACCACTCAGTACTCTTTTTCCATACAAAGTAAGTGCTGGTTTCCTCGTTGTTGGTATTCTTGTGAATGTCTTGATATGTGCTTTGACAAAATTTGTCTTCTTTCAACAATATTTAAGTTCTGCACTGTCATGTCTCAGAAAGCTGTTCTTCTTGAGTTCTGAAGAAGTTGTATTGAATTCAAAATATTAACTTTCTTTCTCAGTCTGCAGATGCTGCTAGACCTGTTGAAGAGCCAGCAGTTTACATATTTACGATTCCCAGCATCCCCAATATGTTGCTTTTGGCATTTCTATTCTTTCTGCCAAAATGATTTATGATACCAAAGACATTAAACTTCCTCAAAGCTTTATAAAATCTTATTAATACCAATAAAAAATGAGAAGTCTACCTTTCTTTGAACTTGACCTATTTTCATTTAAGCAGATCTCAGGCAAAAAAAAGTCTGTAAGGATCATTCAGACATTCAAAGTAATTGTTTAGCTTCCATGGTTTTCATTTTATGTCTTCTGCCTCTTTGGGGATTTTCAGAAATACTTCTCTCTGAAAAGTATCACTTTGTAGAAGTGTGGCTTTTGTGCGCAATTAATAGGACCAAAAAACTAAAAGGATTTTAAGATCACTTTTGCAGTTCTGGAGGAATCCAATTGAACATCTGGTATCACTCAATTGATTTTCAAAACCCCTGTCAACTTGACCTAATTTAACCTTGATGTCCCATCTACAGGACTATTTCAGTTTAACTTTACCACTGTGACAAATTTGTTTGGCTCTTAGAATAATGCATCCAAACAATGTAGACTGCTCACAAGTAATTTTTGTCTTGTGTTGACTGTGGTAATCGCGAAATTCATCACAGTGTATGTTATGAAGTACCTGTTCTTCAATACCATGTGGAGCTGATTGTTCAAAGTGTGATCTTGACTTGTTCATGAGAAGGAATTGGCACAGGTTGAAGGAGGGTAAAAGTACCACTTACTTTGTTTGTTCCAAAAACAATCATAGATAAACTAATGTAAAGGCCAGAGAAGTGGCAAATTGAATTTAATACAAAGAAGTGTGAGATGCTCTATTTTGGCGGATGGAACTGGAAGACACAGTATAGACTCTGTGTTACAGTTTTAAAGAATTTCCTAGATTGCAGTCAGATCCAAGCAATGACAGCAAGGTTCTCTTTCAGAATCTCAAATTTAGATGCTGCCATTGCCGTGATAGCCACTAACTCTTTAAATGCCCTGTTTTTTCAGCCAAGTTAAAAGACAATGTACAGCTGACATTTCAAAGGTGAGGTCAGTGCCTTATGCATGATTAGAAGCAGGAAAAAAAAGTGCTGGACAGATTCGAAAGGTCATGAACAATTAAGGTGATACGTTGTGGAATATATCTCAAAACGAAAAATGATTTGTCCTTGCATTCATTCCATAGTCAAATATGAAAAAGCTGTCTGAATGGATACTTGTGTGACTTTGAATTGGAAGACAACACCTCTTGTTTTGGGCAAGAGCTGCAGTAAGTGGAAAAAGGTTGAGTCTCTACTCAATTCATGAAGTTTGTTTTCAGTTCATTCGTGGGATACAGACATTCCTGGCTGGGCCATCATTTATTGCCTCTCCCTAGTTGTCCATGAAGACGGTGGCGAGTTGCTGTCTTGAACCGTGACAGTACTTTTGCTGTAGGTGTACCAACAATGCTATAAGGAAGTGAATTCTAGGATTTTGTCTGCATGATGCTGAAGGAATGACAAAATGTTTCTAATACTGGATGTTGAGTGGCTTGGGGGGGTCCTTTGCAAGTGGTGGCATTCTTGTGTAACTGCTCTGTGTAGTGGCAAAACTGTTAAGTGTTTGAGATGTTGATTTGCAATTTACAGGCAAATGTGTTGGTGCCAGAATGTGTCCATGAATCACGTCACGAGTATGAAATATTTCTGAATAAATTTGCTCTGTTATGGAAGTTGTTTCCGTTAGGCAGGGAGACTAGGATATGTGGACAGAGCCTTAAAATGAGAGGGGGTCAATTTGGAACGGAAATGAAGAGACATTTCTTCAGCCAGAGAGTTGTGGCCCTGTGAAATTCATTGCCACAGAGCACAGTGGAGGCCGTGACTTTGGGTGTCTTCAAGGCAGAGATTAATAAATTCTTGATTAAGGAATTAAGGACTATGGCGAGAGTGTGGATAAGTGGAGTTGAAACATCCATCAGCCATGATTAAATGCCGGAGTGGACTTGATGGACCAAATGGCCTTGCTTCCACTCCTATGTCTTATGATCTTATGGAGAGGATTCAGAAAAGGACATAGAGGCAACCTTTTTATGTTGGTTCACGTGTGGAATGAAATGCCGGAGAAAGTGATGGATGCAAGTACAGATACAATATTTAATGGTTAAGTACATCAATAGGAAAGATTTGGAGGGATATGGGCTAAGCGCAGACAAGTGGGACGTGTTTAGTTTGGGAACGTGGTCAGTGAGGACTGGTTGGACTGAAGGGTCTTTTCCGTGCTGAGAGACTCTATGACTCTAAGAATGAAGTGACAAGCGCACTGATACTGAAATTGAATGGTGCTGCAGAAAGAAATGTACAGATTGTGAAGAGAAGCATTTACTCTATGACCAGCAAAGCTGTAATTTAGATGTTTCGCTTCTACAGAGGCTGAATAGTTTATCAGACAGGCTACAACTGGTTGCTCACCATGAGTTAGTGTTTAAACATTCTCCTAATATAAGGTCTGGTTTTCTTAAGCATGACTCGAAAAACAAAGTAAGAGAAAAGCAGGACAAAGTGAAGATGAGTCATGATGCATCACACTCTCATAAATGTGTCAGTAATAAACACAAAGCAAATTCCCATTCACCAACAACTGAAACCTTTCTTTCTCTCTGTTAGTAATCATTACTTGACCACAATGCTAAAATAAAGACACAGGAAAATAAAATTTCAAGTGCAAATTTATAAATCAGATGATGTTATGTTGCATAACAGCATCAGCTAATCGTCCCTGTGGGTTTCATTAGTGTAAAGCTAACCTTGTAGTTCAAAAGGGCATAGAAGTCAGACCTGAATACTCAAGTTGTCTGCAGCTTCTAAATGAGAATAGGGTTGACTGAAGGGTAAGTGTGGTTTCAGAAGGATTAAATATGAGAATAACATCATATTTTAAAGTGTCAATCCGCTATTGACCACAAATTCAGCTATCAATGGCCAGCATCATTTCCTGCACAGATGTTTGGTCTTGCAGGCTTGCCTTTCCCATTCAGTTACCACGAACTTGAACCATAACCACATGATGCTTCTGGTGTGGTGCCACTTCATCTTGCAAGAAAGATGGCTGACTTATGTGGTTGTCACAGTTGAGTAGTTGGTTTTGTGTGCAGGTTGTCAGATGTGTGTGAGGTGAATCTTGTAGGAGTGCTAAATATGTGAGGATGAGACAAATCTGAATGTTAAGCATGAGTTTTGATTGATTGTTGAATGGTGAGCCATGAAGGTGTAGTGAATTGAGTGGTACAATTTATCGGACTAGTTGCACTGGTGAAATTTGGCAATTACTGATCATTACCAGTTATTGTAAGGTCATTGAACTTCTTGTCGCATCACATCCTTTGGGCCTGTTGCCAGACAATAATATTGACTGTTTGGTTATCTGCTCAGATTGCCTTTTGACTGAGAATCTGAATCCAATTGTAGGAGATCTCTCTTCATCATCACCAGTAAGAAGATTGGTGACTGCGAACCTTACAGGCCACTGTTTCACCTGTGTGTCATTCTTCAAGTCTTTTCGAGGTACAATGCTAAAATAACAGGCACCAGAAAATGTGAGTTCCAGTGCAAATTTCCAGGTCAGATTCTCTTCAGTCATGATTGTCAACATGTGCTCTCATTGTAATACCTTTTGGAGCTTTGCTTTAATCAGTACAAGCTAACTGTAAGGTGTTTGTCACTCAAACAATTTGTCTCCTGCTGCCACATCTAGCCAGTGATAAGTGCACAAGTCAATGGTTTGTAGTTCCCACACCGATTCTTTTGGAGCTGTTTAAAATTAAGCGACACAGTCTGTAAACTGTCATATCTATTACTGCTAGCTTTGTGGAAACTGGATCAGAGGAGCTTCAAGCTGTTGACCAGATGCTATGGTGAACAATTGGTCATGGAGAAGCTATTCAATATTTGTAGGTTCATTTGAATCTCAGCTGTTTGGTATACTTGTTAATTCAGCATGGATTCAAATGAATGGTTTCTGCTTCTTTTCTTTCTCTTATATTTGTGACAACATATCTTTCCCTTCACTTGTGTGAGGCATAAAATTGAGTAAATGGCATCAAATGTGTGTAGCAACCAGCATCAACAGCATTTTGTTTTTTTATGTAGTGTTTAACTTTCCCAGTGGAGCAGGGTGGAGGCCCTGTGTTCCCATTGTTGAGTTGTAAAGATAATTGTACCTGTAGAATGAGTAGACAAAAGATTTGTATTATGTTCTGGTCTTTTAAGCTTCATTTGTGGCATACTGTTAACCTGGGTGATCACTCGCAAATGGGAAGCTGGGAGTTTGAATCCTTGGGATATGAATTGTGTCATTCCACCAACATACAACTTTGCATCTGCTTCCTTTCTACATAAACAGAGCTGCCGTACTGGATGTTGAATACTTAGCCTTTTAGGAGGTTTGGCAAAATGCCTGAATTTCTTCAAAGCAGATTTTGGCATAAGCTTAAGTACCAAGGAAATAGAGTAAACATCTTTGGATCTTTTAAAACCACTGCTTAATAAGGGCCTGCTTGGAAGGTTATTTCAGGAAACCTTCGGAATTCACTAACCTTGTACTGTATCATTAATGTTTCTAATAATAATGATCTATTTGTAATTTGTTTAAAGGCTCAATTCTGAAAAATGAGTGAGCTTTAGGGGCCAGTTGGCTAGACTTGCCATTAGCTAGATGAACATATGAAGCCGGATGCCTTGGAGTTATTCCTTTTTATTTCTTTGATTGTAAGCATCATCAATTCTACGATATATTTAAGACATTAAGGCAGGTTAATTTTGTGTGGACACTCATTCATTATAGTAATTTCCTTTGCCTTTAAATTTTCCATTTCCACTAAGATGAAGTGCCTTGTCCCTCATACATTCCGACATCACATGTCACCTGAACCTCAAATTGTACTTCAAATAAAAGTATGCTACCACAAAATTGCATTGGCCATCTTTGGTTGATGTGAATGAAACAGCAAAAGTAAAATTTTGCATTTGCATTTTGTATTGGATGTAATGTGCGCTGGTTCAGATCGAGAGCATGGAGCTGCAGTATACTTTGATGTAGGGTTCGCTGACTTTGACATCTGAGGATCAATAGTGCAGCCAGAATAAAGAATACTTGAAATACCTGTTTTTTTTTGATCTGCATGCATTTCCGACTCGGTTTTGTAGTGGGAGTGAACCTGCTCCATCAGTCTCCATCACATAAAGCCATTTGACTGTAATCAGGGCTGCCATCTTTATTAAGGTGGCTACCCGCAGAGCTGCCAGTCAGTTATAATAATACCTGTACCTCTGCAGTACATGAGGAACATTGCTCACTGTGGAGGCTGCACTTGGAAGAGGAGAGCATATTGATGGACCTATGCTCTCGTAACCGTACAAGTAGGGACTGAGGGTCCCAGGTCCAAATATTTAGGTCCCAGTGAGAGTGAATAGGTGGTTGATGAGAGTAGCTGGTGTTGTAGCTGCTGTAGCTACAATGTCGGGGAAAGGGGCACACTCAAGGAGAGAAAGTTTGCCCAAGTTATAGCCTAGACCCTCCCGCTTGGAGTGGCCAATGGGTTTACCAGATGGTGGAGGACCTGCTAGCTGCTTGTTGGATGCCAGCGGAGGTGAGTAGAGACTCTTTCTAGTCACTTAAATGGCTCACTTGGAATCTGGGAAAGTTGGATTCTACCCACCCCCCCCCCCCCCCCAACCTTTCCAGCTGTGAACAAGATAACATGGCAATGGGATGTCAATGGGCACCAAACCATAGCCTTCCCTCACCGTCTTGCCAGTCTTTCACTTTTGAGCCAGTCTCTAAAAGGCTGGTAAAATCCAACCCATTATTCCTGAAACACTGCTTGTGGGAGTTTGTTGATATGTTGTAAAATAGTATTCGCACAACAGTTAATGTACCATCCTGAATAAACTATTTTTGAATAACTCAAACTAAAGGCAAATGAAACGGGGAGAAAAAAAGATTGATAGCTTACTGCCTTACTTAGTTTATTTTAGTTGTACCTTCATTGATTTCCTGTTCAATAAAGAAAAAGTGCCTTTCTCAACAGTAAACTGTTTCATTTAACTTTGCAAATTATCCATTGGCTGTCGAACATTCAGTACATCTTCAATCTACAAAAGGTGTACTCTTTTTTCCAAGGCGTATACTTTGAATATGAAGAGTGAACAGCAGTCTTAGTGTGCTAACAGTTGTAACAAGAAAGATTGTTACAAGGGTTAAAAGCAGAAAGAGCGAAGGCTGTAACGGTTCCCAAAACTGAAGAGCAGCTGCCCTACATTATTTGAGGCTATTATTTAGATCACTACAAAAGCAGATCCTTATAAGTACAGTTCATAGGAAGTTGTAATGTGGTTAGCTGTACTTTTGGGCAGGGAGTTGTTTCTGCGCAGGGTCTGGAATTTGAAACATCTTGGGGCCTCACCAGTGCCGACATCAGTGACTCCAACCGATCATTGCTTCCCTGCAGAGGTCTTCTTTCAAGGACAGTTAACTTTTTTGATATATGTATATCAGCTGAGAGAAGGGCAGTTATCTCCTTATGTTTGGATTCTAAAGAGCGAAAAGTGCTCATAGAAGTAAACAGTCTGAAACTTGGAATTGGCTGAAAACCTGATGGCATTTCAGTCTCTCAAATTACACTCGTCAGCAGTGTTTTGGTGTGAAGAACTGGAAGAGAATTGTAAGTGTAACCATTGCATAAACATTTGCCTCAGTGTAAATGACCTTGCTTCAACTGATTTTAATATTTACATGTTAATTAAAACAGCAATGTTTAATCGGGAATTTGTTGCTGTAAACAATAGTTGTACTTCCTATTGAAGTACTTACCTTCATTTTGGATGTTGCAAAATTATTGAAATGTAAGTAAGGTGAGCTTTATGCATTTCTGAGTACATCATAATTGTTGATATTAATTTCACCAGTGCTAACTAAAAATTTGAGGATTATTTGAGTGTAACCTCTTTACTTAATAAGCAAAGTTGGCATAATTAACAATGCAAGAGTTTTTCACTTCTAGAGGTTCAACACAATGTCAGAATATTGGAAATGTAAACTGTGCTGTCTTTTGGATTTTACTGAAAATTGAGAGGCATTTGATTTAGGATTTTCTGAGGCATAAAGACAGATTTAATTTACTTCATATCAGCTTACGTATTTTACAGATAAAGCTGTTGCAATGTCAGCATGTAGCCGAACATTGCAAAGATTTTTCAACTTGTTGACACAGAGGAGGTCTGATTCCATGCCAGTTTTAAAGGGGCTGTGTTATCATGAGCCTGCAAAACACATTCGACTCTTTCTTTACCAAAGACTTGCTGGGTGACTCAATAACACCATAGAAAACTGAATTTAGCAGCACAGTATGTGGACATTTGGCCCATCCTGACAGTCTATCTCAGTGTTAGCTCTTCAGCTGAATTTGTGTACTTGAATCCTTCTGCTACTATGTTACTAATCATGTTGGCCATTATCACTCCTTGGAGTTTGATGTTGAAAATATGCTCAAGCCCCACAATTGGCTTGCAGAAATATGTGCATACTATATTGTCTGCAGGGGTCAGCATACTGAGGTTAGAACTGCATTTCATGCAGCTTGTTCTTGGCCAGTCCAGATTTAAAGATTTGTGCGTACTGAAATATTGGGATAAATCTTAACTCCAGAAGAAAATGGTGGCTTTCAGCTGGGTAAAGTGGGAGCAACAGTGTGGTGTTTATAAGCCTCAAAATTCAGTTTCCTGTCCCAAACCCATTTCCAACCTACTCGCTGATGGCCTTGCTGAAGATAGAAATGAATGGAATGCTTATTTTTGTATCTAGAGAATTGGAGTACAATGATGCAGAAGTTATGCTGCACAACACCCTGTTTGGATCCCATTTGGAATACTGAGAGCAGATCTGGGCATCACACATTAGGAACAAGATCTTGTCTTTGGAGGGAGTACAATGTAGGTTTACAGGGAAAATACCTGGATTTCAGGGTTTAAACTATGAGGACATATCATTCAAATTAGATCTGTTTTCTCTAGAATTTAGAAGGTTATGGGGTGATTTGATCAAAATCTTCAAGGTGTTAGCGGGAGAAGACAGGGTAGTAAAGATAAACTATCTCTACTGGTTGTGGATTTGAAAACAAGCGGCATAGTCTGAGAATTAGGTCCAGACTGTTCAGGAGCAATGTTAGGAAGCAATTCAACACTGAGTGGGAAACATTTGAAACTGTCTTCTATCAGTGGATGCAGGGTCAGTTGTTAGTTTTAAATATGAGATAAGTTTTTGTTAAGCAAAAGTACTCGGGGATTCGGGCCAAAGCCCGGTATATGGAGTTTGTTCACAGATTAGCCATAGTCTCATTGAAGTGAAACCTGCCTGATTGGCCCCCCTCCCCACAAACTGAAAACAACCTTTCTTACTGAAGCCTTGATCTCAGCATGAGGCCTCCGAATTACCTGATAACCCCCAAGATGTAGATCAACAACCTCCTCCCCCTCCCCGGCTTCCTCGCTATCGTCAGGAAGAACATACCTGCTGCTGATTCCCACACACACCCGCAGCTCCTAACTGTTTTCGGGTGACTTCTGGCAAGGGAGCTTGCTGGGGAGGTAAAGCTTTAAAGTGTCTGAGACAACCCTGCTCATGGAATTCCCATGCTGTTTCTGACTAACCCAGCATCCTATTGAGTGTCAGTAAGAAAGTAATGTTTGTTTTCATTCTGATAAATGTTGACTTGTTTGTAAATATATCTAACCTGAAAAAAATTCTTATTTTTTATTTTGGATATTAAAGTGTTGCACTGGGTTTCCCTAGCTCCTGCTTCTATAACTTGCATCTGACTTACAAACGGATGTCACCTTCACTTACTGTACAGTCGGGCAGCTGTTACAAGACTATAATGGCTCATGAATAGCATGTGTGGGCTCTGCAATGGTGTACACACACCATTTGTCTGTTACACTTAAGCATTACGCTCCCAACTTATTTTGGCTGAAGTTTCCAAGCTCTGGTAGGCAGGTAAGTCTCCAGTGGATGCGAGTAACACTGTGGGGAACCATACAGATATGCTCCATGACATGGTGCTGATGTTGGGACATGTTGCGTGCAGGAAGTGGACAATTTGCCTGCTCCAAGGAGGCAGGCAGGCCATTTCCATGAAATTGAGAGGCCCAATTGAGTGCTGTTTTGCATTGCTGTTGGACTTTTGCTGAGAACAAGTTGACCCTGTTGCATGTGGGGAGACTAGGAACTAAGTGGAGGCAACCTCCCAGGGTGCAGGTTGGTAGCAAAAGCACCACAGTTGGGAGAAACAGGACGAGGGGCCATCAGTGAATCTCCAGCTCACGTACAAAAATTTTATATCATTTTCTTGCAACTGTCAATGGCCCCCGCTGGTGATCATGAATGGTGAGACTTAATAGATGAGCACAGATAGCTTGTAGGCTAATGGCCCCAGAGAGCATTAGATATTGTGGATTGGTGAAGCTGTGGACGTGTTTGAGTATATAGATGAGAATTTTATGCTCTCTCGTTGTGTGCATGCCTGGGTCATTTTAGTTCACACCTTGCATAGCTGACCAGGATGTAGTGCAACCAAGGGTTTTAACACAATAATAATGTAATTTTCACCAAGTGGAAAAAAATGTACAGGCGAGGCTCTAGGGGTGGGAGGTGCAGTGGTTGTTTCCCTTCCTCTGGGCCAGTGTTCCAGGTTAAAGTCCCACCTCAGCATCTGATGACCACTGGGGTGGGCAAAAACATGGTTAAGCAAGTTCATTTAAAAAAAATTTGAGAATCCAATAAGGATAATTCTTGACTTTTAATGTACTAAACACACAATTTTGCATTATTTTCCATACTTTTAAATAATATCAATATGTGTCATGTATCACTTTGTTTTCATGATACACTTTTTAGATGTAAGGTTTCCTGCTGAGAGGGCCAAGTCAGTAAATAATTTGTAGTTTTCACTTCATGGAATAAAACATAGAACAGCACTGCTCAGATTCAGGCTGTTTGGCCTACCGTGTCTGTGCTGACCATGTTGCCATTCTAAACTAATCCATCGGCCTGCATATGATCCATATCTCCATTCCCTGCCTCATCATGTATTTGTCTAAATGCCTCTTAAACTTTGCTAATGTATCTGCTTCTACCACCTCCCTGACAGTGCATTGCACATACCTACCACTCTCTGGGTAAAATACTTGCCTCACACATCTTTAAAGTTTCCCCCTCACCTTTTACCTATGCCTTTCTGTATTTGACATTTCCAACTGAGCAAACAGACTCCGACTATTCAGTTTATCCATTGCCTGTCATAATTTTGTATACTTCTATCAGGTCGCCCCTCAGCCTCTAGTGCTCTAAAGGAAACAATTCAAGTTTGTCCAACCTCCGCTTGGAGCTAATACACTCCAATCCAGGCAGCATCCTGATAAACCTCTTTTGCACCCCCTCCAAAACATCCACATCTTTGCTAGAACGTTGAGTCCAGAACTGCACACAATACTCCAAATGTGGCCGAACTAAAATCTTACACAGATGTAACATTACTCATCAACTTTTATACTCTGCAACAGATGAAGGGAAGTATGTTGTCTGCTCCTTTACTACCTTATTCGCTTGTATTACCACTTTTGAGAAACAAATGGATTTGGACCCCAAGATCTCTCTGTACATCAATACTTCTCAAGATTCTGCCATTTATTGTATTACATTTGACCTTCCAAAATGCATCACCTCACACCTGTTCTGATTATACTCCATCTGCCATTTCTCCTCGGACTGATCTTTGGTCAGATGTATGTTTTGATAATCTTCCTCATATCCACAATTCCAACACTTTCTGTCATCTGGGAACTTACTAATCAGACTACCAAGCCTACATTTTCATCTAAATCCTTTATGTATATTACAAACAACACTGATCCTTGCAGAAAACCACTGGTCACAGACTTCCAGTCAGAAAAACGCCCCTTCACAATTACCCTCTGTCTTTTATGACCAAACTGATTTTGCATCCAGCTTACAACCCATCATGGATCCTATGTGACTTCTGGAGTAGCCTACCATGAAAGACCTTGTCAAATGCTTTCATAAAATCCATGTAGACAATATCCACTGCCCTTACTTTATCAATTATCTTCATCACTTCCTCAAGAAACTCAATCAAGTTTGTAAGACAGGTTCACACAAAGCTAAGCTGACTGTCTCTAATAAGTCCATTCTTTTCCAATCTCCTTGCACAGCATTTTCTACATACATTTTTGTATGGTTACTAAATTAGCACTTTTCTCATAACAGATACTTTACTGTTGTGGTTTTTTCTAATAATTGACCACAAGTGTCTTGAGTATAGGTTTTTGATGATTTATTCATAGACAAGGAGAATGTCTATTGAAGACTAGCTCAAATGAAAACTCAAAGGAATACAATAAATTAATCAATTTATTCAAGTCTGCAAATTCCAACCATGTCAGTACATAATGATTCAATAAACAGATGTCTCCCACCCCAGAAACATAGAAACTAGGAGCAGGAACAGGCCATTTGACTGTTTAAACCTGCTCTGCCATTCAGTATCTCAATGCCATATTAATAATCTGGCTCAGACCCCTTGATGCCTTTGAAATCTAAACATGATCCATCTCTTTCTTGAGTATATTCAGTGATTTGACCTCGATTACCTTCTGAGATCAAGAATTCCACAGGTTCTTTGGGTGAACGACTTTTCCCTCATCTCAGTCCCAAATGTTCACCTTTGTGTCCTGTGGCTGTCTTCAGGTTCTGGACTGTCCACCCAGGGGAAACATCCTCCCCATGTGTAGTCTGTCCAGCCATATTCGAAATTTATATATTTGAATGTGCCGTCCTATGTTCTATATTTCATCAGATTAATCTCTTAACCAGTTCATTGTTAATGGTTCCCAGGCCTTTCTGGAGAGTTCCTACTGTTCTCAGCTTTTCGATAGATTTGGTTTATTTGCGACATACTCTGTGCTTAACTTCTTATTTCACAAATGAAAAAAATGGGTGATAAGCAGAGGGCTTCAGATGCCTTTGGAAAGTAAAAAGAAATCTTTAAAAATGGGGAGAATAAGCTGCCTAAGGGACAAAACCACCTGCATTTGTTTATATTTCACATTATTAAAACTAGACGGAAGGTAGAAAATCAAATATAACATTTATATTAAAAAGTAGTTAAGGTTATGTTGACTTTCATAAAGGTTAGGAAAACTCTGAAAAATTTCAGAATACTGAAAGTATGCCTCTCATCTATCTCTGATTTATAATTGATCTAAAGGAGTTTTACTGGAGGCCTTTTGCTCTTTCTTCGATTATGGGTTAGCATCTTGAGTTTGTGCCAAGGCCAAGACAGAATAATAATCGCACTGATTGGTTGGAATTCTATCTTGTTCAGAAAGTAGATAAAAGTGTTGTGCCAGAGATTTCTTTCTCATGAGGTAATACTATGTTCTTTTTAAGACTTTCTGCTATCTAGCAGCTGCTTTGCCATGCAGCACATTGTTGAAGGTCATGGTTTGCAGTATGGGAATCTCGATTCTTTGCTAAGTCCCTTACAAATGCTAACTTTTATGAGAGCAGTTGTGTATGAAACTTAATACTTTGTAATCGAAGACTGTGCAGATAAAAGCTGCTTAGAGCAAGCAAATCAGCAAGATTCTCCTTCATGCCTATTTTTAGCAACACCTAATCACTTAGTTAACTAAACAAAACTGACTCAATAAATGCAATGTTAGATATATTTCTGCTGTGTTAAAATGTTATGAAGGAAACCTACGTTGCTTTAAGGATATTTGAAGTATCAAGTCACAGGCCACTTGAGTTATTTTCCTGTTTGCTTACCCTCCTCCTTGGCTTATTGTCTCTAATGTTGCAGAGTCAGTGTAAAATGTGATTAGGCTGTTTACCAAGCCTAGTTCAGTACTTGATTCATATTGGCATTATCTCATATTGCCTATAATAAAGGAAAACAGGCTGTATTCTAACTACTTTTGCATTTTGTAAATTGTAATTTCCTCACTTTATTGCTCCAGTATATTCACCAATTCACTTCCTTGCTGGCAGAATGACCTGACACCCTGTTCTCTGGTACTGCCCACTTTGGCAGGTCACTGCAAAGTCTTTGGATGAAATGTCTTGTTCAGTTTACCCTAGATCTAAGAATAAAGCACAGTGATCTCCCTGACAAAAGTGAGATCAACATCTGAGCAGAATAAGGGACAAACCTGTCCAGTTGCTGTTTTGTAACCAACATTCTTGACTCTTCACTTGAACCGTCGTTTTCTGTTCCCCTCTCTTTTTAATCTATTTTAACCTGCCCATTTTTCATCCTGAAGGGTTCAAGTTTAAATGTAGCCTTCCTTTCCTCTTTTCAGATGCCTATAAACCAAGATTTAGTTTAGTAAACTTTGGAAAGTAAGCTATTTTGTTCCATGCATTTTTAAATCTTTAATAACTGAAGAATTATATTATCATCTATGCAACTGCACATAATTTCAAAAGATTATCATGCACTCATTGATTTTTCTTTCAGAAGGATCACCTGAATTATTACAACCATCAACAACATGCCAAAATAAAAACCACAGTTCAACTTTACATTTATTTCAGAATAGCATTGTACTGTGTTACCACTTGTGAAGTGGACAGACTGATAAGGTCTATTCCTTAGACAAGTGATATTTAACAAGATGAGTGCACTCTTGCAACTAGTAGAGAGGGGTGTATTTGGTTGGTTTCAGGATTCACAAGATAGAGGAGAACATTTCAGACAAAAGAATGATGGTATCTCCTGTTCAGAAGATTATGTTGTAAATAATCAATAATTGTTGTCTTCTAATAAGTATAAATCTGCATCCAATACTGAAAACACCCAAGTGGAAAGACTGAGGCACTGGTGATTGAAAGGCAGATTATTCCAGATTAGATTAGATTCCCAACAGTGTGGAATAAGGCCCTTTGGCCCTACCAGTCCACACCGACCCTCCGAAGAGTAACCCACCCAGACCCATTTCCCACTGACTGATGCACCTAACACTACGGGCAATTGAGCATGGCCGATTCACCTGACCTGCACATCTTTGGAGTGTGGGAGGAAACCCACACAGACACAGGGAGAATGTGCAGACTCCACACAGATAGTTGCCCAAGGCTGGAATCGAACCTGGGACCCTGGTGCTGTGAGGCAGTAGTGCTAACCAGTGAGCCACCGTGCCACCCTCTGAGTCACCGTGCCACCCTATCTGGAGGAAATATGTGCTGGATGTTTAAGGAGTACATTTTTCCTAGTCACAAGGAAATGACAAGATCATGGGCAAACACAAATTTCATGGTATTATCCAATGTATAGGAATTCAAAGACACAAACTTATTAGTAGTCTTTTTGTGGTGTAGCATTCAATGTGGGGGATGGGGGGCATTTAGTTGCATTAATCAGACACTTGCCTCAAAAATTGAGTCATAAGCATTCAGTGGCATGCAGACTGCACTGAATTTGACATAATTCTGAAGTATAATTTAGAAATGGTTGGGTGTAATTTGTTTTATTTTTGAACCCTTGATATGATGTTGTATTATTGACTTAGCCAAGAATTACAGTAGGCTACTACTAATAGTGTTTGGGTTCAGTCTACTTTAACTTGTGTATAAATAGTAGAAGTAATTGATTTGTAATAGTCCTGCATGCCACCAGAACCTTTTACGATAGCAATATTGTTTCTTAGATATTACACCGGTTCAACAGCAATGCATTCTAAGACCAGAACAAGTGATATACGTCTGCTGTAGCTCCGATTTTCTGGCCTGACTGGCAGTTGTGGGATTGTAGTGGAGATTTGAAAAATGGGCTGTGCAAAGAGAAGGGCAGTTCTGATTGCACATATTCGGAGACGTTTCATCTTATGGCCTCTTGCCTCCAACTGTGCCCCACTCATAAACTCCTGACATTGGTCACCCAACATGCTTGTGTTTCCACTGCAATGTCTTTTCATATCAGTTGGCTAGTAAACGAATGTGGACTTTTCACGAATACATTGAATAATTATTGACTGTCACTTTCTTCTTCATGCCAGGTATTTCTGTCATTAGAACCTTTTAAACTGACATCACATAAGGCATTTCAGGCCATCGTAATCAGTTTGTTACTTTGAAAGAAATTTATTGACACACGCACACATGCACGCACACATACATACATATATGCATACACACACTTACTTTCCCTTTTTTTAATGTAAATTTGAACAGGATTAAAAAAAACTGACCACAGTGAATTAATGTAAAAGAGAGTTCAAAGGAATTTCAAAGTACACAGTGTTTAACACACTTAAGATTTTTCTTCTGGATTATTTGCGACAGTATTCTGAAGGTGAGTGTTTTATACTTGGGGATCTCACAGTAGTTCAGGAGGATTGGCACCACTACTGCATAAGGAGCTGTGTGTCTCACTTAAAACTCTCCTAATAAGGTGATGCCCCATTCGGGAGTCTGTTTGCATCGATGGTTAATAGTTCGGAACTTCATTTCCAATAGGAGCACGCAGTTTTCAGATTCCTTCATTGTGTTCCACCCCAGTGACCTAAAAATCATCTTCTGTACTGAAGCTTTCATTATTTGTCACCCCTTTATAATCTTGGATAAATGAGAGAAGTTTGAAAATGTGTTTATAATCTCTTCATAAAATATGAAGTATGTCATAAAATTTGCTTCAGTTTTTAGATGGAAAGGAACACCACAGTTTCAATGCATCTGAGTTGCAGACTTGGGAATTCGGAGTCTGTGATGTAAAAACCTTTCAAATGAAGCAACAGTATATACTTTGCAACATATATAAATATACAAAAACATTGATCCAAGAACACCGGTTTGCCACATAACGAATATGCATTTATCAGTCTGCAGTGTTGCCCCAATGATATGAGTTAATTTTCCAGCAACTGAAATTGGAATAATTGAGTCTGTCCATGAAGGTATTGGCTTGGCAAAAAGTGAAGAAGTGCTCATTTAAAGGACTTTACATTGCAATAAATTGTTTTGCATCCACAATGCACTTATTCCGTCCACTTCATCGTCATATATTATAACCTCTTTGAAATGTGCTTAAGGTGTTGTTTTATTTTGTTCCTACATATACGCAGTAATTGGGCTGTAGAAAGATCATGGGATGATTTACATCATATGGAATCATTGCTGTATACAGTATATGTAACAGCATATGCATTTCATATATTGTAAATATAAAGGTTCTTTGTAATTTTGTGGTCGGCGTGTTTGATAGAAAACTCTGTTTTGAAATCAGCCTCAAGAGTATTTCAGTCAGTGAGATGAATTGGAATTTTTCTACTTTTCCAGCATATGTTTTCTGAATTTGAGCAAGAATCCCGCCTCAGGCGACTGACTGTGTGGAGTTTGCACGTTCTCCCCGTGTCTGCGTGGGTTTCCTCCGGGTGCTCCGGTTTCCTCCCACAGTCCAAAGATGTGCAGGTCAGGTGAATTGGCCATGCTAAATTGCCCGTAGTGTTAGGTAAGGAGTGGATGTAGATGTAGGGGTATGGGTGGGTTACGCTTCGGCGGGGCGGTGTGGACTTGTTGAGCCGAAGGGCCTGTTTCCAATCTAATCTAATCTAATTATACTGGGGACTTTTTGCTCCCTGGTGTAAAATGACAGCTGTAACCTGCAGGTGGTATACCTCATCTGAGATTATGTATCTTTTAATGTGCTTTGATTGAAGCAAAAACAACGTACTTTTTTATCTAATATCTGTGCTGATTTGTTCACTTTTGTGATTGTGGCCAGTTAAATAGCAGGTGTGTGGCCACTACTATAAATCTGTTTTACAAGGATATTCTGAGTTTTCGACAAATACCATTGGTCTGTGTATGTGTGTTGATGCATATCTATTTGTTGCAAAGATTGCAATGATCTTTTTGAAGAAATTACAATTCATAAATTCAATTGCAATAATGCTCGAAGATTACTGAAAGAAGAGAATTGCTATCAAAGTATTTCCCATCCTGCACTCTGCAGGACAGATGCAAGAATTCCAAATTTTGAAGGCAGAAACAACTTATACTGCATGAGAAATGGTGCAGCTTGGTTGCACATTGACTCTGGTCAAGGCATTGCCAGAAAGATTACACTGGGATCTATTGTTTGATTTTTTTTAAAAGAGGTGACAAAGCTAGGACATGTTTTTTTCTGCTGAGGAAATATTTCTGCATATAAATATATATAGCTTCTATCCAGTGTAAACAAGACTCATTGCACATCTAACTGAAAGTAAGTTGGCTGTTATTGTAATTAAGAGTACAGTTAGTATTGCTCAGCAAATGCTAATCAGTCTGATGCTTACCGCAATTCTGAAATTCAGCAGCATTTGCTGAGTAATCCTGAATGAAAAACCAATTTAAGATTATCAAAGCGAAAGATTATCAAGAATGCTCACTCCCATTATCAAATTTCAGTCACTGTAAGGCTCAACTTTTTGTGAGCCAAGGAAAATTTATAGCGATGTGTCAAGTCCAATTCAGAGAGAGAGTTTGGGCTGCAGTAATTGAGCTGATTAGGAGCTGTTTCAGTAATATCTGTCTTTGCTGAAATTGAAATGATTGCATTGTTGGTGCCAAAATGAAAACTTATCAGATTATTTAGCTTCAGTATCCCTTCGTGGGCCTAAAATAATACTTACCTGAAACATGACCTATAGATAATTAGTCTATTTAAAAATGGATTCAGAGTTGACAGATTAAATTGGGTGCACATTTCTAATTAGTATATTGTGCAAAATAATTCCATATAGACAATTCAAGCTTTGGAGCCTCAGATCTGAACTTTCAAATTGAAAGCAACTCTAGTGTCTCTTCCAGAGATGGATGCACAACAAAGTGAAAAGGAGGTGGTATTGAAACAGTCCTTTAAAACAAAACCTACTTTTTGCACGGGAACCTCATTTAAGTGAGGGCAGACATCATCCATGAACTGCAACAGCTAGTGGTCAATGTAGTCTTTTGCCATCTGAGAATAGATTGTTCGATGACCAAAGACTTCAAACCTGCCTTCAAGTGCATGGTCCGCTGAGCAACAGTGTTACCAGCCCTTCTATGTTTGTCAGAGACATGGACAGTGTACAGCGGACACCTCAAGTCCTTTGAAATGTATCATCATAATGCCTGTGGAAATTGAAACGGCAGGATCGGCTCGATAATATCAGTGTACAGCCAACATATTTAGTATCACAGCATTGGTTATGGTCAGTCAGCAAAATTAGGCAGGCCACACTGTCGATGAGCCTGACACAACACTCCCAAAGCAATCTCTATGCTTTGAGCTTTGTCATGACACGTGGCTATACCAGGAGGAGAGAGGAAATGCCTTGAGGATGTCTTCAAAGCCTCCCTAAAAAAAATGCAATGTTGCCACTGACTCATGGGAATCTCTTGTCCCAGACTGCCCAAATAAGAGAAGAAGCATCTGTTAAGGGGCTAACCATTTTGAGAACCTTTTGATAAGGCCAGATGGAGGCCAAGCAGTGAAAAGATGCTGCAAAAAACAACATCAAATAAAGTTACCTCATTAAACATCTCTTCTCTACCTATGGCAGGGTTTGCAGATTGAGCCTTGCAATGTTTGGCCTTGCAGTATCAGGTTTGAGCTTTACTAGCATTATTTATTTTAGAGTTTGGATTTTGAACTTGTGGCATATGGGTTTTATTCTGTGTGCACGATGAGGTTTAATGATAAATTTATTAGTATTTCTGGAGCCATGATGTTTCGAAATTAGTCTGAGGAAAAGAGTTTCTGAAGTTTTAATAGAAAATTGTTTCTATTGAGAGTTTTATGAGCAGACAGAATAAACATTGAAGAGCTTTAGCCCATGTTCTGTTAGGAGGATCAAAGAACAAAGAAAATTTACAGACCAGGAACAGGCCCTTCGGCTCTCCAAGCCTGAGCCGATCCAAATGTACTGTCTAAACTTGTCACCCAGTTTCTAAGCATCTGTATCCCTCTGCTCCCCACCTACTCATGCACCTGTCCAGATGCATCTTAAATGAATCTACTGTGCCTGCCTCTACTACCTCTGTTGGCAACGCGTTCCAGGCACCTACCGCCCTCTGTGTAAAGTACTTGCTGCGTCTATCCTGCTTAAACTTTTCACCTCTTGCCTTGAAAGCGTGACCTCTCTTTATTGAATCCTTCACCCTGGGAAAAAGCTTATCTCTATCTACCCTGTCTATACCCTTCATGATTTTGTAAACCTCAATCAGGTCCTCCCTCAATCTCCTTTTTTCTAATGGAAACAAGCCTAACCTACTCAATCTCTCTTTATAGCTAGCACATTCCATACCAGGCAACATCCTCATAAACCTTCTCTGCACCCTCTCCAACGTGTCAACATCCTTTTGGTAATGTGACAACCAGAACTGCACACAGTATTCAAATGTAGCCGAACCAATGCCGTGTACAATTTTAACCTGACCTGCCAGCTCTTATACTCAATTACCCCATCTGATGAAGTCAAGCATACCATATGCCTTCTTGAACACTCTATCCACTTGTGTAGCAACCTTCGGTACAATGGACCTGCACTCCCAGATCTCTCTGCTCATCAACTTTTCCCAAGGCTCTTCCGTTTACTGTATAATTTGCTGTAGAATTAGACTTCCTAAAATGCATCACCCCACATTTGCCAGGATTGAACTCCATCTGCCACTTCTCTGCCCAACTCTCCAGTCTATCTATATTCTCCTGTATTCTTTGACTGTCCCCTATGCTTTCTGCTACTCCATCAATCTTTGTGTCATCCTCAAACTTGCTGATAATACCAACAGTGCCCTCTTCCAGATCATTTATGTATATTACAAACAACAGTGGCCCCAGCACTGATCCCTGTGGAACACCGTTGGTCACCTTTTCTTTTCTCCATTTCGAGAAACTCCCTTCAACCTCTACTCTCTGTTACTGTTGCTCAACCAGTTCTTTTCCACCTAGCTAGAACACCCTGCACACCATGTGACTTCACTTTCTCTATTCGTTTACCATTGGGAACCTTGTCAAACGCCTTACTAAAGTCTATGTATATGACATCAACAGCCCTTCCTTCATCTATCAGGAATTGATGTTGGTTTTCAGTTTGGGGAAACCTGGTTGAGGTTTAACAAATCAGGTTCTCTTGGAGAAAGAAGTTGGGTCAGAAAATTTAGGAAAAGGTTACTTCAATGTAAGGTTTTACTTTGAAAGTCCCATGCTAGAACTGTTTGGTTAGAATGTTGAATGGTTTATTTGAAGCTGAGGAAATCTAAATTTAGCTTTGTGAATGCTCTGGCAAGAGCCGGTCCATGTCTCAATATTAGGAATTGAAAGCAACAGTCAAATCAAAGGTGTAGATAATTTAGAAAAGGGAAATCTGTTTTTGAGCATTTAAAGGGATACTGTTGATAAAATTGGAATATTGTAATTTTCCTGCATGTTTTGACATTTTTCAAGTACATAATTTATAAGTAGTTTAGTAAATTTCATTTTATCTTTTCTTTTTGCATAATAAGCTCCTGTTTTATTGCTAAAGCCAAAATCTGCTGCATCACAGATGTTTGCTTCCATGAACGACCATATTGTTCAGTTTAAAAAAAAGATCAATCAAGCCAGATTTTAGTCTGAGATCTGATTTGTCCAGTTGTAACAACAGCTGTAAATCTAACACACATTAGCACCCATGACCCCAGAGTTGAAGAAGGTCATTCTTGGTCCTGAAATACTGCCTGAGAATGCACACACTTCACTCAAGTGTCCTCTCAATTAAAGGGCTTCCGTAAATGCTGAAAATTATCCTGGCATAATTCAGTGCCTTCAGATGAGAAAAATAAATCAGGAATTATTATGTTTCTTATCACTTTTGTTTTTTATCTACTTGGAATTAACAAACAGTAGATTAAGCAAATATTACAAAAATGTAAATGTTATTGTTTTGGTCTGCAGTTTATATCATCCTGACCTAAAGTGTAATAGTTTTTGACAACCTAATATTCCAACATTGAAATGTGCATGGGCTTTTGTTAACATTATACTTAGAAAATAGAGTCATAGAGATGTACAGCAGAGAAACAGACCCTTCAGTCCAACCTGTCCATGTTGACCAGATATCCCAACCCAATCTAGTCCCACCTGCCAGCACCTGCCCTATATCCCTTCAAACCCTTCCTATTCATATAACCATCCAGATGCCTTTTAAATGTTGCAATTGTACTAGCCTTCACCACTTCTTCTGGCATCTCATTCCATACACGTACCACCCTCTGTGTGAAAAAAGTTGCCATTTAGGTCTCTTTTATATCTTTCCCTTCTCACCCTAAATCTATGCCCTCGAGTTCTGGAGTCCCCAACCCTAGGGAAGAGACTTTGTCTATTTACCCTATCTATGCCCCTCATGATTTTATAAAGCTCTGTAAAGTCACCCTCAGCCTCCGACTCTCCAGGGAAAACAGCCCCAACCTATTCGACCTTTCCCTATAGCTCAAATCCTCCAACCCTGGCAACATCCTTGTAGATCCTTTCTGAATCCTTTCAAGTTTCACAACATCCTTCCAGTAGGAAGGAGACCAGAATTGCATGCAATATTCCAAAAGTGTCCTTACCAATGTCCTGTAAGGACACAACATGACCTCCTAACTCCTGTACTCCAATAAAGAAAAGCATAGCAAATACCTTCTTCACTATCCTATCTACCTGTGACTCCACTTTCAAGGAGTTATGAACCTGCACTCCAAGGTCTCTTTGTTCAGCAACACTCCCTAGGACCTTACCATTAAGTGTATAAGTCCTGCTAAGATTTGCTTTCCCAAAATGCAGCACTTCGCATTTATCTGAATTAAACTCCATCTGCCACTCCTCAGCCCATTGGCCCATCTGGTCAAGATCCCGTTGAACTTTGAGGTAACCTTCTTCGCTGTCCACTACACCTCCAAGTTTGATGTCATCTGCAAACTTACTAACTATACCCATATGCTCGCATCCAAATTATTTATATAATGACAAAAAGTAGTAGACCCTGCACTGATCCTTGTGGCAGTCCACTGGTCACAGGCCTCCAGTCTGAAAAACACCCTCCATCACCATCCTCAGTCTTCTACCTTTGAGCCAGTTCTGTATCCAAATGGCTAGTTCTCCCTTTATTCCATGAGATCTAACTTTGCTAACCAGTCTCCCATGGAGAACCTTATTGAACACCTTACTGAAGTCAATATAGATCACATCTACTGCTCTGCCCTCACCAATCCACTTTGTACTTCTTCAAAAAATTCAAATCAAGTTTGTGAGACATGATTTCCCACGCACAAAGCCATGTTGATTATTCCTAATCAGTCCTTGCATTTCCAAATACATGTACATCTTGTCCTTCAGGATTCCCTCCAACAACTTGCCCACCACTGACATCAGGCTCACTGGTCTATAGTTCCCTGGCTTGTCCTTACCACCTTTCTTAAACAGTGGCACCACATTAGCCAACCTCCAGTCTTCCTTCACCTCACCTGTGACTATCGATGATACAAATACCTCAGCAAGGGGTCCAGCAATCACTTCTATAGCTTCACACCGAGTTCTAGGGTACACATGATCAGGTCCTGGGGATTTATCCACTTTTATGTGTTTCAAGAGATCCAGCACTTCCTTCTTTGTAATATGGGCATTTTTTCAAGATGTCACCATCTGTTCCCCTACATTCTATATCTTCCATATCCTTTTCCACAATAAACACTGATGCAAAATACTTGCTTAGTATCTCCCCCATCTCCTGCAGCTCCACACAAAGGCCGCCTTGCTAATCTTTGAGGGGCCCTGTTCTCTCCCTAGTTACCCTTTTGTCCTTAATGTATTTGTAAAAACCCTTTGGATTCTCCTTAACTTGATTTGCCAAAGCTATCCCATGTCCCTTTTTGCCCTCCTGATTTCCCTCTTAAGTACACTCCTACTTCCTTTATACTCTTCAAAGGATTCACTCGATCTATCCTGTCTATACCTGACATATACTTCCTTCATGTTCTTAACCAAACCCTCAATTTCTTTAGTCATCCAGCATTCCCTATACCTACCACCCTTTCCTTTCACCCGAACAGGAATATATTGTCTCTGGACTCTTGTTATCTCATTTCTGAAAGCTTCCCATTTCCCAGCCATTCCTTCACCTCTGAACATTAGCCCCCAATCAGCTTTCAAAAGTTCTTGCCTACTATGCCTGAAATGGGAAAAAATTAAGTTCATTTCTCCTTCCAATAATATCTAGGTCATTGCATCCAAAGGAATGTCTTTGTTTTCAGCTATACTCTGTCGGAAATTCATGTACTTAAAAGTGCAACATTAGTTATTTTCATACTGCATGGTCTCAGTGTTGAACAATCAATGGGCATACTAATATTTTCAACAATGCATATCAGAAAATTGGCCACTTTGGCCTTTCTGGAGGAAAGGGGATTAATTATCTAATTATGCAGATTGTGTAAGCCAGAGAATATCTGGAAAGGAAACGCTGACTGATTTGGAAGTGTATTTGTATGAGTAGGTAATTTATTCTCTAGTGTATTCCCACACATTCTACACATCAGAATGTAGCTAATTATATGGCAGTCTCGCTGTGCTACACATGTCTCCACCCATGGTAGAAGACCTGATCTTCCTCTTCATATTTTATAGCCAGACTGTTTGTTTGTACTGGTTGGGTTTCCTTTTCCATGCCTCTCAATACAACGCGATTAAACATGGAATATCCATAGCACTTTTTGTCCTTCAGGTGATGACTTCTTTTATGAAATGGCACTGAATAAAATAGCATTCTGGTAAATGCAGTGTATATTTAATGACCACAGGCCAGGCATGACCTCGAAGTGGTCTGTGAAATAAAAGTTTGCATTAATTCATGTTTGGTCCGTTTTTTATTATTGAATGTTTCAGTTTAAAAATGACCAGCAGTATAATGTTATGTTTGAAACAAAATGAATGAAGGTGAAAATAAGATGCATCTCTAACATTTTTGTAGTCCTGGCTTGCTTACTTGCAAATACTTTTTCTGAACTTGATGGGTTGAAAACTTGAAGTCAAGCTCAGCAGTACCTCCAGTAAAATTGCAACATTTAAGAGGCATTTGGATGGGTATATGAATAGGAAGGGTTTGGAGGGATATGGGCCGGGTGCTGGCAGGTGGAACTAGATTGGGTTGGGATATCTGGTCGGCATGGATGGGTTGGACCGAAGGGTCTGTTTCCATGGTACACATCTCTATGACTCTATGACTATGACTCTGCCCCATTTGAGAAGCAGTGGCTGCTTCAAGATGTTTCCCTCATGAGACTTCAATTATTCCTTCAGATCTCTGAAATTGTGCTATACTTTTATTTGGTTCAAAACCTTATTGAATTAAATTGAATTAAATTTATTGTCACGTCTACCGAGGCACAGTGAAAAGCTTTGTCTTGCAAGCAGTACAGGCAGATCACACTTGAATAGGACAGATAAGTAAAACTTATTGCTCGCCAAAGCTGTTGAGTGATGCTTCTTTGCTTGGTTTTGTGTTCGCATAACTAATGAACTTTTCTAAGTGTCACGTTGAGTAACTTAGGCCACTTTCATTCTATCAGATTTTCAGTGAGATAGGAAGAGTTATTGACAGCTGTAAGGAAACTATGACCAGCAAGTTTCGGCTTACTGTTTGAAATGTTGGGGTTAAATTTTAAAATGTCTCTTGTGATCCTTTCTTGATGTAAGTACAATCTCATTCCAAAAGCAACAAAATCTACTGAAGCATAGATTGTTTCTGTCACTAAAAATTTAAAACTTCGGGCATCTTAGGTGGAAAGTGCACTGTAATTGGGCGTTAGCTGGAACTGGGAGAGGGATTGATGAGATTACAGAATAAGGAAGAGAGAACGGGAAAGGATTTCAACAAAATTGTTTGGAACATTCTTCATGAAAATAGTTTGGATGGAGCAGATTTTGTCAGATGTGTCCAGGAAGGGTTCCTGACTCAATATGTGAATAGGCTGACTAAAGGGGTGGCCATATTGGATTTGGTGCTTGGCAATGAACCAGGCCAGGTGTCAGATCTCTTAGTGGGAGAGCATTTCGGTGATAGTGATCACAACTCCTTGACATTTACGATGGTCATGAAGAGGGATAGGAGCAGGCGGCATTGGCAAGTGTTTAATTGGGGGAGGGGAGTCACAATGCTATTAGGCAGGAACTGTGGAGCATAATTTGGGAACAGATGTTCTCAGGGAAATGCACAACAGAAATGTGGAAGTTGTTTAGGGAGCACCTGCTGTGAGTGCAGGATAGATTTGACCCACTGAGGCAAGGAAGGAATGGTACGGTGAAGAAACCTTGGATGACAAAGCATATGGAACATCTAATCAAAAGGATGAAGGAAATTTACTTAAGGTTGAGGAAGAAAGGATCAGACAGGGCTCTTGAGGGTTACAGATTAGCCAGGAAGGAACTGAAGAATAGCCTTAGGTTTTTCTTAATCCTCCTCCGAAGGCTTTTTCATGCCCATTCTAGTTCTCCTATCAGCATTCTACACTTCAGTGAGGAACAAGAGAATGGTTTGGTGATGGGGGGTGGGGTCATGGTCGAGGGGGCAGTAGGAAGAGGTGTCCTCGAGTTGACGTTTGGCTTCAGCGGTGTAGTGGTCAGTGCGCCAGACTACCACAGACGACCTCCCTCCCCTTCCTGGACCTCTCCATCTCCATTAATGACGACCGAATTGACACAGACATTTTTTACAAACCCACCGACTCCCACAGCTACCTGGATTATACCTCTTCCCACCCTACCTCTTGCAAAAATGCCATCCCGTATTCCCAATTCCTCCGCCTCCGCCGCATCTGCTCCCAGGAGGACCAGTTCCACCACAGAACACACCAGATGGCCTCCTTCTTTAGAGACCGCAATTTCCCTTCCCACGTGGTAAAAGATGCCCTCCAACGCATCTCGTCTACATCCAACACCTCCGCCCTCAGACCCCACCCCTCCAACCGTAACAAGGACAGAACGCCCCTGGTGCTCACCTTCTACCCTACCAACCTTCGCATAAACCACCTCATCCGCCAACATTTCCGCCACCTCCAAACAGACCCCACTACCAGGGATATATTTCCCTCTCCACCCCTTTCCGCTTTCTGCAAAGACCGTTCCCTCCGCGACTACCTGGTCAGGTCCACGTCCCCAAACAACCCACCCTCCCATTCTGGCACTTACCCCTGCCACCGCAGGAACTGTAAAACCTGTGCCCACACCACCTCCCTCACCTCTATCCAAGGCCCTAAAGGAGCCTTCCACATCCATCAAAGTTTTACTTGCACATCCACTAATATCATTTATTGTATCCGTTGCTCCCGATGCGGTCTCTTCTGCATTGGGGAGACTGGGAGCCTCCTAGCAGAGCACTTTAGGGAACATCTCAGGGACACCCGCACCAATCAACCACATCATCCCGTGGCCCAACATTTCAACTCCCCCTCCCACTCTGCCGAGGACATGGAGGTCCTGGGCCTCCTTCACCGCCGCTCCCTCACCACCAGACGCCTGGAGGAAGAATGCCTCATCTTCTGCCTCGGAACACTTCAACCCCAGGGCATCAATGTGGACTTCAACAGTTTCCTCATTTCCCCTTCCCCCACCTCACCCTAGTTCTAAACTTCCAGCTCAGTAACTGTCCCCTTGACTTGTCCGGACTTGTCCTACCTGCCTATCTTCTTTTCCACCTATCCACTCCACCCTCTCCTCCTTGACCTATCACCTTCATCGCCTCCCCACTCACCCATTGTACTCTATGCTACTTTCTCCCCACCCCCACCCTCCTCTAGCTTATCTCTCCACGCTTCAGGCTTACTGCCTTTATTCCTGATGAAGGGCTTTTGCCCGAAACGTCGATTTCGAAGCGACTTGGATGCTGCCTGAACTGCTGTGCTCTTCCAGCACCACTAATCCAGAATCTGGTTTCCAGCATCTGCAGTCATTGTTTTTACCACATTGAAGTGACTCTTGGATAGGCACATGGATGACAGTAAAATGAAGGCTATGTAGTTAGTTTGATCTTAGAATAGGATAAAAGGTCAGCACAACATCCAGGGCAAGAAGGCCTGTACTGTGTTGTACTGTTCTATGTTCTATGCTCTTAAAACTCTAATGCATAGTAAGTAGCACGCAGAGTGCATACTGTTGCTAAAGATTTGAAGATTAGTCATAGCCCTTTTTTAGAACAATACAAAATTTATCTTGATTACACAGTAAAGCAGACAGCATTGCAAACATATGTGGAGCCATGTGGTATCTTAGGGAATGGAATAGATGAGTGCACTGCCCTTTCAGGCAAAATTAGAAGTTTTCCCAACTCTGTGTTGTGATAGCACCAGAGCAAAACATCTCGGTTTTTGAAATGCTGTCAACCAGTACACTGTAAGAAATTCCTGTTTATGACTGCAAATGTAAATACTGACATTAATTCTGTCATACAAACAGCACTATATTTGAATATCAGCACTATAGAGTCTGAGTTATGAAATGCACTTATTACAGTAAGGCCTTTGGCTTCTTCTCAAAATCCCTTACATTATTACTGAGGCCTTTTGCAAAGAGTGATTATGTTCTTGCTTTTATTGTGCTGGTACTTTAACCACGTGTCCCTCCTGACATTTTTGAGTAATATAAGCTGGTAAAACTCTGATGTACATCATGCTGACAAGTGACAGTGCAAAATCAAAATTGAAACCTTTTCCTCAGAGGGGCTACATCCATGTAGGTTTTTATTGTGTCTGTTATTTCTGCCTCATTTCTGTCACTTTAGCTTTGTGTTAAATCAACACATAAACTTGGACAGTAATGCATAATGTGCTGTGCTGTTCACAAAAGTGTGCACTTATTTAATCACAAGGAAAAGTCAGTGAGATTGCACAGGCTATTGCCATTGCTTTGTCAAATGGTGGACAAACAATTTGAACAGTATGATTTTCCTAGAGATGAGGCATCATATCTCATAGTTCATTAAAAATCATTTTCTGCCAAGCAGAAAGGGAAAGGAGTTGGATGTTGTAAAAAAATTAAGAAGATGAAGGTAGGTAATTTGATTTTTTTTCTGCAAGCTGATTAGCTTTGTATGATATTGCTTCAGATATTTGGATCAGCAGTCCTATTTCTGACTCTGATCATATTGAAAAATACCCACTTGCTTATAGATGTATTCTGTTGTCATGATTCCCGGTCATAGGCCTCCAGTTAGGATCCTGTCCAGGAATCTGAAAATCAGCAACAAAGAACATCTTATCGAAACAATGCCCCCTTTGGCATCACACAGTGTGCCTAGTTGTAGATTTAAATATCTAGCAGCATATCCAGACACTCCGACAGCTCCTGTGGAAGGCTAAGTGTGTCAGGCAAGTATGAAATTAGGGTGGTAGTCAATTGAGGTATTGCGGTGCCAGGTATCTGAACGGTTAGGTAGACAAGATACAAACATTGAAAATAGGAGGATGAGTAGGCTGTTTAGCCCTTTGATCCTGTTTTACCATTCATTATGATCAGAGTTGATCATCCAACTCAGAACCACATTCCCTCTGTCCCTTCATGACCTTTCATCCTTTTAGCCCAAAGGACAATATCTAACTCCTCTGCAAAAACATTTAATGATTTGGCCTCAGTCACTTTCCATGGCAGAGAATTCCACATGCTCACCACTCTGTGGGAGAAATAATTTCTCCTCATCTCAGTTCTAAAAGGTTTACCCCTTGTCCTTAAGCTATGACCTGGTTCTTCACTCCCCCTACTGTCAAGAACATCCTTCCTGTACTTATACTGTCTAATCCTATACTGTTGTAATTTGGTAGGTTAATAGGAAATTTCTAACCCCTGCACTTTATTATTCTCAACTCCAGTGAATATAATCCTAATGATCCAGTCTCTCCTCTTATATCAACCTGCCCTCTCAGGAATTAGTCTGGTAAATCTTCATTGCGTGCCCTCCATAACCATAAAGTCCTTCTTCAGGTCAAGAGACCAAAACACACAGTCTTACCAAGGCCTTGTATAACTGAAACAAGACACCCCTGCTGCTGTACTTAAATCCTCTTCCTATGAAGGCCAGCACACCATTTGCATTCCTCACCTGCTGCACTGCATGCTTTTAGCGTCTGATGTACAAAGATGCCCAGGTCACATTATATCTTCCCTTTCTCCAAATTATTGGCATTCGGATAATAATCTGCCTTCCTGCTTTTCTACTTGAGTGGATAACCTCAAATTTATCTGCCATGTGTTTGCCCACTCATACAACTTGTCCAAAATCACAGTGAAGAATCTCTGTCTCCTCCTCACAGCTCGCTCTCCCACTCAGCTTTGTGTCATCTGCAAAGTTGGGATATTACTTTTAGTTCCCTCATCCAAATCAGTAGGAGAGTGATCAGTATTTCGTTCAGGTTTCAGGCAAGCAGCTGAAGAAAGGTTACAAAAAATGACATCCCTGCTAATGTGAAAGAGTTGAGGAGAAAAGGTCAAGAATAAATGCAGAATACTGAGCCAGTTTGTACTTAGACTCATACAGCGCAGATGAGGGCAATGACTCAATGAAAGGCTTTCTGTTTTGTACATCAAGGGAGGTATCATTTACTGGTGTTACCTCCCCCAATCAGGCCACATATTCATTGATTCTATTGACTAAATAGCATCCAAACATAAGGCAGTTGGGGTTTCTCCTGAATGCAGGATCCTCATGAGGTTATTTTTCAAAAGCAAACTGGCCAAGCCACATTCATTTGTTGGACTATGAAATGATTCTTTTTTTGTTTTACTCAGTTTTTTACTTGCTGTCATATTTACAGTAATTTATCCTCAAGATAACAAAGTTTAGAGTCTTTTTGTAGTTTCTGTTAACATGCTTGTCACATTTAAAATGGATTCCCAGCTTCCAGGAGCTTATTTTTCTTCTCTTGTATATGTCTCCCTGCCACGCAGCATTATTATTGTAAAAATAAGCGAAAGTTCAACGTCCTGAGCTTGATTAACACAAAGTGGCATGGTGGCTCAGTGGTTAGCACTACAGCCTCACAGCCCCAGGGACCTGGGTTCGATTCCAGCCTTGGGCAGCTGTCTGTGTGGAGTTTGCACATTTTCCCTGTGTCTGCGTGGGTTTCCTCGTGCAGGCCAGGTGAATTGGCGATGCTAAATTATCCATAGTGTTAGGTACATTAGTCAGAGGGAAATGGGTCTGGGCGGGTTACTCTTCGGAGGATCGATGTGGACTAAAAGGGACAAAAGGGCCTGTAGGGGATCTAATCAAAAGTGGGGAAGTACACCAGAGTGGCAATGGTTTTTCTCTGCTACCTAGAGGGGAACCTCAAATTTAGCCTGATGCCTCCAATGTAAGCTTATTTCAATACTTGTCATGGAGATCAATTGTATATACTAACCTGGCCTTTATTGCTTTTAGTATAACATCTTAGAGCAGAAGAGCAATTTTTCATTGGACTGGTGTGCACTGTAGCCGATTCTATAACACCGATACATGCATTGCATTATTTCATTCATAGTAAGCCTGGGAATATCTCCACCGATAAATCAATTCCCACATGTAAAGAGTGCAATTGGAAAGGTTAAGTGAAAATGAGCCCTGTTTTCTGATTAAACCTTGTCACCATTGATAAAAGTTAATTTGCAAGTAGGCATATTGAAATGAGAACATAATTGGATAACTATATAACATGCATAAGGTATGTAATATAGGTGCAGAAAAAAATCATGTAATATTAGAGCCTTGCATGGCCTTACTGTGCTGACTGAAAATTAGTCTAAAGAAGTGGTAATAAATTCAGTTCTGCAAAATGTGTTGGTGATTTTCCATAAGGGAAATCTATATCATGTTTCCAGCTGTCATATTAAAAGTTCTTTCTAAAGACCGATAAAAACTCAGAAGAAAGACATCTGGAGTTAAATTATACATTCTCTGTATGTTTGAATTAACCACCATAATAAATGTGGCCTTTATTCTGTCTACAAGCAAGTTCAAATCAAAAGATAAATGGTTCCATGAATCTAACATTTAAAATGAAGTGAAAAACCGAGCACAATCTTGTTGGACACAAACTCTAAAGCATTAACTTAATGCTACGTTAGGCTTTCAGCCTTGGGTAACTGTCTGTGTGGAGTTTGCACTTTCTCCCCGTGTCTGTGTGGGTTTCCTCTGGGTATTCCGGTTTCCTCCCACAATCTAAAGATGTGCAGGTTAGGTGAATTGCCCATGTTAAATTGCCCATATTTCCGAGGATGTTTGGTTCAGTGCACTCATTCGGTGAAATACAGAGTAATAGGGCTGGGGAATGGGTTTGTGTGTGTTACTCTTCGGAGGGTTGATGTGGAGTTGTCGGGCTAACTGGCCTGTTTCCACACTGTGGGGCTTCTATTCTAACATGTCATATGAATATCCAGGCGAACATTTTGCAGTGCAAGCCAAACTTGATGGATTTGTTTTGATAAATTGCAGAGCTAACTATCATTATCACAATGTTCATGGTTTTTCTGTTCTGTCCCATAATGTACAATACATTCTATACAGTGTGTTCCAATTTTAAACAAACAATCACCAAGGCTTTCTGCATCTATTTGAACGCTGAGAAGTGCCCTGTCTCCACAGTTGTTTCTGTGCATATGAGCACAACTTTTATTACATTCGACATTTTAGACTGTAGCACGATAATTGCCAGTTGTGAAGTGTAGCATTTTCTGTATGTAATGATATAATTAAAGATGTTATTTCCATCTCTATATTTTTCCAAATTGTTCTAATTCCTTTTATCCACTGTATGATGTATGTTAAAAGGTGGCTGGTTGAGGGCTGTTAAGCAGTATTTTATAACCAAATGCTTGGCAATATTAAGAAGTAATTCAGGTTGACTTCTCCTTTTGTCACATTGAAAAAGCAACATTCCTTCCTTGGAGTTCTTCTGTGGATTGCTGATCAGTATAATTGCAGGTTCCAATGTTGCATCATTGTAGCATTTGAAATTTATATGAGTATTATACAATAGCGCTGAAAAGAACGTACCTCTTGTGTGCACCTATCTAATACAGTTCACCAATATGGGTCACTTCAGATATAATTAGACTGTATTCATGACTGGCTGTGAACTGCTCTGTATTTCTAAATGTATGCCAATTATTATGAATATTGTTTTAAACTGGAATTATAATCCAAAAATAGAAATGCAATTGAATTAGGAAACATTTCTGTCAGTGTTCATGCAAAGCAATATCATGCTGGAAGCAAGTTTTCACACCACACAGTTCTGCTACTTCCAGCTAAGTGTATTTTCAATTGTAAGTCCAGGGTATTATGTTTCAGGAGAACAGATACAATATAATTGTGGATGGTTGCACTTATTCCAATGTAACTGTAATGTTTCAAATGTCAACTGTGGGTTATCTTTGCCCACAAAACTTTGATGCAGCTATCTAATTGAGTTGTTGCTGACATGGAACTTGTGCACAGTTCTTCCACTTCATAATCATTTTAGTTTTTCATTTACGGGATGAGGGTGTCAGTGGGTAGGCAGCATTTATTTCCCACTCCCTAAATGCCCGGACAACAGTTAAGAATCAACCACATTGCTGTGGGTCTGGAGTTACATGTAGGCCAGACCAGGGAAGGATGGCAGCTTCCTTCCCTGATGGACATTAGTGAATCAGATGGGTTTTTCGTGACAATTGGCAATGAATTTGTGGCCATCGTTGGAATCTTAAGTCCAGATATTGATTGAATTCAAGTTCCACCAACTGCCCTGGTAGAATTCAAATCTGGGTCCCCAGAACATTACTTGGGTGTCCAGATTATTGGTTCAGTGATAATACTACTGGGCCAAATTCTTGAAAGAAGTTCTGGGATTTACATATTAATCAATTAAAACCTGCATCCTTATTCGAAGTGATTAAAAACTTAACAGCAGTCGAGGTTTGCTGAATACATCGCATCAGTTGAATGACACTTTAATCTTTTACTATAAATTCTGAGTCCTACGATCCTGCCCCATTAGTTAACTGCCGAAGGAGCAGGGCTCCAAAAGATTGTATTTTCAAATAATCCTGTTGGACTATAACCTGGTGTTGTGTGATTTTTAACTTTACTTTTGTTAGTATATGTTTGATCTGTACCAGGAAGGAAATTGTGGATAACCTATGCTCTATCTAGTAAGATAGCATATCAACAATATCCCAATATATTATGTCAAGCAACAGCAGGATTTGCGAGAGTTGCATTGAAGTATTACTTTATCAAGTGTTTGTACACCTCATTTATAAGCTTATTTTATTTACTTTACATTTTTTGTATTGATTTCATCATTAGGAAGAAGAGAGGTGGGTTGTAATTGAAGATTTGTTGTGATGGAGAAATAGATAAAGAGTGATATTTTAAAATGGATCATTAAAAATTCAACAGTAGGTTCAATATAATGAGACATGAATTTATTTTGACAGTATAGTAAACTGAGTTCAAAATTCAGGCATTTTGGATTCTTTTGCAAGAGCATGATCATTATTATGGTTTTGCTGTCATTTAGACAGATAATTAGATAATATAGTGAAAATTCTTGCTAAATTATTTAAGGAACATAAAATTTTGTGCATGAATTTCATTAGTTATGTATGAAACTGCAGTTTTTTTATATGCATAAGTAATGTTAAAACAGAAAATATCTTAAGTGAGGAAATTGAGGTCAGTTGTTAGATTTCCCTGTGTAGCTGCAATGTATATGTTTATCTTCCTGCAGAGTGTAAGTTAGATCTTTGTGAGTGTTTCTCATAATTCTGTATAGTCAGAGCATTAATAACAATGGTCTGTCAGTGTTCGTGTAATTTTATTACATACTATTGAGAATGATCCTTTTTTTAATTTGTTACTTAGTTGAGCAGTTATGGCTTGAACTTGACTTAATGCAAGAATTGCCCGTAGTTCTTGCCACTGAATCCTGAAAATTAGAAGAAGGTTAAAGGAAAACTGCAATCCAGCCACTCAACCAACTGAGTATCTTGGTCCCCGAGGAATATGACATCAGCATGCACTTGAACAAACACAAGGCAAAGGGTCCAACTTCTTTATATCACTGAGCACACATGGAATCTGTCCTAGTCTTAATCGGCTGCCATCGGTGTATTTTGGATGGAATTTCAAGTTGATGTTACGAATGATCTTTCCTTGGCATCAAATACTGAAGTGGACATTGAATCCTGAGTTTCTGGCTTTTAGTTGGTAGGGTTGTTTTCTATTGCTGCACAACACCACCTTGTACCAGTAATGGCATACTGTAATGTGTATGCACCTTGATATCAAAGTTCTCGCAGAAGGAAAGGCTCCTCAAACCTTTCTAGCTGTGCTGAAATTTGAACCCTTGCAGGGTGATTGTAGAGTATATATTTTACGAGTTCCTCCTAGACATTGTAAAACTACCCAGTACCTTTTCAATGAAAATATCAAATTTAATGCTAATCACCTTCTGTTGTAAATCCAACATGCTGATAAAGTTTTTAAAATTTGATCATGCTATGTGGATTTTGATGCCAAGGCCAGTGTATATTGCCCACTATAAATTGTCCTTGGGAAGGTGATGGTGAACCATCTTTTTGAATATAGCCATAGGATTGTTGAGAACAAACTTCCAGAACTTTGATCACATGATTATAGTTTGATGTCAGGACAGTGTGCAAGGTGGAGGGGAACTTGCAAGTTCCCATGCATCTGTATCCACCCTTCTTCTCAGTGACAGAGATTCTGCATTTGGAAGGTGCTTTCAGAGGCCACTTTGCAAGTTGTAGATGCAGCAATGCAGCAATTACTGGGGAAAATGAATATTTGATTTACAGCTATAAAGCTAAGATGTAGGCAAATTGGGTGGCAATTAATTGGATTTGATTTGTCATGTCTCTTTGTGGACAAAACATATCTGATCGAATTTCCACATGATTGAATTAATGCCATGACTGTACCAGAGCAGCTAAGCTAATGTATGATTAGTTCTGAAACACAAGTGCTACAGCCAGGGTGTTGTCTGATAGTTTAGACATTCTTGATATCTAAAAGTTATCAAATTGAATGAAAACCAACAACCATGATGTTGGAGAATCTAAATTGGATTATCCATTCAACATTTCTAATTAGAGAGAGTCACAGGTACTTTAAACATTCCTTGGATGTTGGGGTCTCCCAGCATTGAGGTTGAGGCTATGTGTGTAGTCTCCTCTTCTGGCAGGTTTTTAAATTGTCTGCCAGCATTCATCATTAGATGTGGCGTGATGACAGAATATTGACCTGATCAATTGCATGGGAAATTGTTTAGCTCTGTCTTGCAGGCTGTTTCAGCTATTTAACATTATTTTATTCCCATGTTGTCGCTTCACTGGTTAGCACCTCAATTTAAAGAATAGCAGGTGCTGCTCCTGGCAGTCTATCTTGTACTGCTTAGAACCAGAGGTGATTACTGCGTTAGTGGTAATGATGTTGTGACGGGAAAGTCAGACCATGAATTGTGGTGGGATAAAATTCCGCTGTTGCTAATGGCCCGTGGTATCATGGATGGTCCTGTTTGAGCTGCTAGGTCTGTTCTGAATGCTGCTCATTTAGAAAAGCATCATTTAAGACAATAGAGCATGTTAGGGTAAAGGTCAGAGGGGATGGTCAACATTCTGAACCAGAAATCAGGATTTTGTTATTGCATTCACAGCAAAAAAAACCAAAAATAAATGCAACAAGATATTCAAGGAGCTGCGATAATTTGTCAGTACTAGAGCACACAATGTGATTTGCTAAGTAACTTACACAACATCTAATTGACGTGGATAATAAGAAGTTCATTATATTGGAAGATAATTCACCCTAGCCATGGCAGATATGATGCCATCACATGCTTATCATCAGTGTTCACATCCAGTTGGGAAAACTCCATCCTAAGGCCTGCACAAAACTAACTTGCCCTTTTTCATTGGAGCATGGCCAACTTTATAACTTAATAGAGAAGAATATTGGTTTATGTCCAGTGAGCAAGTGAAAATAATACAGATCACATGAGTGAAGGTGGTCCCCTTTACAGTCTTGGCATGGTCTGGCTTGCAAAGGGCTTGAGAACAGGATTTTAATTTTTAGCCAGTGAAAGCCATAAACTTTGGAGTTGATTGAGCTCAAAACTCAAGTCTAATACGATGGAAGCTGCCATCTCTCATATAGAGATTAACCTGATACTCTGTCGGTCCTGTTGTGTGGATTGGATGGACATAAAATATCCTCTCATTATTTTGAAAAAGACAAGAAATGTTTTTGCTGGTATCCTGGCCAAAAGTTATCACTCAATCAGCAGCACAAAATATTTTCACATCCCTGATTGTTGGACCTTCTTGTGTGAAAAGTAGCTGCTGCTTATTTTACATTGTAACAGTGATGGCATTTCAAAAATTCTTAATTTGTTGTCATGGACATTTAAACATCCCTAACTGTGAAAGGAAGTATATAAATCGAAACCTTTTCAAAATTTATTTTACAGTTAATGATTTATTTGTAGAAATCTCTATGGCTTTTCACTGGATTCACTGAATCTTTTTTTAAATTGACACAGCTGAAAATAAATCCATGTGTTCTGGAACAAATATTTCAATATTAATGAGCAAGAACAAATTGGTTTTAATTGCACACAGTTTAACAAAACAATAAATGCTTGCTCCATGTGACAGACACAATCTGCATGTGTTCCAGTTGTGATAGGCCAGTGTTTCAAGGAGCAGTACCTTTAGGTATCTTAATCGTCGTCCAGTTGAAGGGGTACTAATACTTAAATTGTTCCATTTGCATTGCGTTTTTTTTTCTGACATTTTGGCCTTTTGCAAACCCAACCATTTATGTTGTACATATATTTCTTAAACATTCAGATAGAAAAGATTCATTTCAGACAATTGCAAGACACTTATTATGTACTATTCAACTAATTGGAGTGGCTTCCTATCCTTCCTGATAACCATCTGTCTGGAGTTGCACTGTGTGAAATGGACATCTTTTACATTCTTGTCCACTTGTGCTGCTCACCGTTTAGGTTCAGCAGGGAAAGAGATTCACACATTCACAGGCATAAGTTGCATCTATCTTTTCTCCCATGTACCATAATGGTACACTTCTAAGCTCACATACCATTCTGACTTGCAACTATATTGCTGGTTCTTCACTAATGTTGGTTTGGATACTTGGAACTCACTCCCCAACTGAACAGAACTGAGCATGTACCTCAACATAAGATGAATGACAGATGTTCAAGAAGGCAGCTCAACCTCTCAAATGCAGTTAGCTGAGGCAAATGATGGCCTTGTATTTGATAGATCCCCTGAATGGTTTAAAATTCTCAGCTAGTTGTTGAAAGAGGTTTTGGAGTTAACAGTTGGAGGCAACAGTTTGGAGTTAACCTTGGCAAGGAAGTGGTCATCGAGATGACTGTCCAGCGTTGAGGTGAATTGTGTGTCTGTTTGAATTTTAGGAAAAATCAGATTTGAGCTTGTTGAAATTTGTCCAATATTATTCAGCTTGCAGATATTTTTGCCTTGCCTTGTGTTTGAAGAATCCCAATTACAACCAATTATTAAGGTGTTTCATACAAACAGGTCCCAACAATTATCAAGGGGGAGTATGGAGAAGGTTGGAAAAATCTCCACAACACCTTTTTTAAATGCATCTTCACACAGAACTCAGTTGGAAAAACCAAATGTAATTTGAAGCTGCTTGTAATTTTATGAAAGTATATAAACAGAAGGTAAAATTTCATGCAACACTGAATTTAAGAAAAAAAACTTCTTCAATTTTATATCAGCAGTTAATTTTAATTCATTGTGTAAAACAGATTTTAGAACAATGTTTTGATTCTGCTGTGTTTTTGGTCAATTAAACATGAAAACATTAAAATTTTTCAAGATGTGGAGACTGCAGTTTTAGTAGGAGAGTACTAAGACATGTGGCAATTCATTGTTGAAATGACAATTGAACAGATGGCTATTAGTAAAACAAAACTTGAAACATTTATTTAGATAATTTAAATCTATAAGTATGAACAACTTAATGTGAGCAGGAACAGAGTTAATCAGAAAGTTTAAGACTTTTATTGAAACTCTGCATGAATATTAACTAGAATGCTTGTATTTTTTAATTAGAAAAGGGCAGACGGCATTTCTAGCAGTTGCTTTTTGAGATACATCAACACTTTAATATCAGAAGGGATTATTATGTCGTAGTAATGACTGGAACTTCTTAGTTGCAAAGGTGTTCAATTTAGATGAGGATATGAGAAGGATTATTGTGTAGCCAATAGAGAAATGACTGGAAACGAGAAAGAAATTTTTACTTATCAGTCTATGAATTGGCTGTAAGCAAGAGAACTGCAACTGGAAAGCAAGATGGAGCAATATGTCAGGATTATAGTTGTATTTGATCAGAAGCCTTCTTCATGTCTTATGACCTACTTAGCTATAAAGATTTATGTCCCTGTCTGCAGCTGCAGTTTCATTGTGCTAAAAAGGAAAGCAGTGCAAAGATTACCAATCCTTAGTTTTCTATTCACTTTTTTTTGTTCAAGGAAAAATTCCTACAGCAGTCATCTTAAACAAGATATGTACTTAGCAATAATGAGCAGCTTTATAACATTGCTGAAGCTGTCTGTTCCTGACGGGCAGATCTTAAATGGGTGAGCTTATTCAAGGGCCAAATTCTCTGGTCTTTCAATTGTCAGAGATGAGACAAATAATCCAAGAAATGCGCTGGCACCCTAAGGAAGTTAAAATGCGTTGACCTATGTTGGAATTTCTGATGGGCTGTTCTCCTGGATTCTCCAGAACCCCTCTCACCTAGAATCAGAGACGTGGGACAATTCTATGGTTCTTAGCTTGATGGTTAAACAGCAAATGTTAGATTAAAGCATACTCAAACTTCTGGGCAATGACACTTCAGGTTCCTCCTTCCCTCAACCCACTAAGACACCGTGATTACACGCTCAACCATGCCTCTGATAATGTGACTTATCCTCCTCCTGACATAACTAGCACTGGACTACTTCAATGCAAGGAATACCATTTACCAACTCAATTACTCAACTATGCCTCTCCACCCTGGAGGCTCCGTGCCTCTATTCCTGATGAAAGACTTTTGCCCGAAACATTGATTTTCCTGCTCCTCGGATGCTGCCTGACCTGCTGTGTTTTTCCAGTACCACTCTGATCTAAACTCTGGTATCCAGCATCTGCAGTCCTCACTTTTGCCTACTCAACTATGCCCCCAACTTGGCTATTGCCCTGGCCTCCAGAACATCACTGCCAACCACACTACCCAATGATCCACACACTCACTCACTCATATACTACCTTTAGCTGGTCTACCCACCTCCCCACCTCACTTATTTACATTCCAAGACTGGATCTTTAGATTTACCATATGACAACTAGTGCCATAAAAGGTTTGTGTGCCTTCTAGGTCGATCCTCTTGGCAGGTCTCCGCATGTATTCCTGCATTGAGGGAGTACAGAGCGACCGTCGGATCCATGTAATCTTTTGCTGTGGTTACAGTTACCCGCGGTTTACCGGGTCCCAAACATATTACAGGAAACATGCCAGAACCAGGGACCAGGAGGCTGCTGGGAAGGTAAATTTCCCATTTAAGTGAATGGGTTTGCTCCTCTCCGCGGTTTTGGGCTTCCATGCTAGGTCTTGGAATGTATGCCCCGAGGGTCCTTGGAGACTACTGTACTTCAGGATATTCTGTCAGAAGTCAGACCTTTTCAAATATAAACCAGTAAATATGTAGTTTCTGGACTGTGTTGAAAGTGAGACTGAGACACTGAAGATTAAAGAGACCAGAAACAGATGGTAGATTAGGCTGGCGGATGATAAAATAGTTTTTTAGGTTGACGGAATGAATGAAAATGTAGTGGCAGATGTCAGGACAGAAAGTGAAATGATACCATCTCATAGCTGTCGGAGGCATTTAGAGCAAACAAGAACTATTTATCGGTAGAAATTTTATATGATAATTTCTGTTTACCAGAAATTAAGATTTTCTTTTCATCAACATTAAATAACAATAGAACCCCCTGCTCCCAGGTACGTTCTAATGTGTAAATCCAAAATTGTTGTGATATTCCATTTTGCATGCTTGCATTAAGACTTCTTTGAGATGTCTCCAAAAGAAGTGTGCTTTCATGAGTTTTGAAGTGAATTATTTGTGGTTGTGAGCGTAGCGTATTCATTAAACTTAAGTAGAAAACAAGAATACCAGAGATGTGGCAAGTCTGTCCAATTAGTTACAGTCCATAAGGGAGTATAGACATTTCCTTCTTTGGGAAGAGACAAATGGTTCTCATTTTTAGGGGCATCACACCACATCAATAATGGCTGATCAGCAGTCTCTGACACTCCTGTTTTCTGCCAAGGATGTGTCAGAAGGATTAACCGCTTGAGTATTAAACTATTGGTCATGACATGGTTGGTCTTTGGCTTAGACAGTGGGATGCTGCCTCCTGAGTCACAAGACCCCCTGTGGGCAAGCAGTATTATATAAATAGACTAGAAATGATGTGACTTTTTGATAAAAAAGCTTATGAAAATGGTACAACATTTCAGTCAAGTAAGCTGAACTACTTAAGAATGGCAGCTTGGAAGTATTACCTGGAGCACCTTGTACAGTTGACAGCAAGTAAAACCTCTCTGCTTTGGGATGTAGTAGTCCTGGGCCACACAATCAAGTTAATGGCCAACTTGGTTTTGTATGGTTTCAGAATGTGTGTCTGACGTTTTGTTAACTTTGTGACAAAATGAAAATCAAGCTTCACTAGGTTACTTTGCATGGCATTGTTGCAGTTTTCTTAAGAACTCATTTTTTTTGAAGCAAGAGAATCTGGTTGCTTAGTAATGAAACCTTCCTTCCTTGGTCATGAGTGATAACCAAGGTTAGATATTGCGTCAGTTAAATGCAAACTGATCATTCAAAAGACACTGTTCTATTAAAGGATAAAATTCAAAAACAAATTCATAATTTTTTTCAGCAACAAACAGTAAACTTCAGCCAAGTGCATTATTATTTCATTTTGTAGGATCAATTTATGAAAATTATTGATTTACAATATAAATTGAAAGTTCATAGGAAAATATTTTGATCACAAATTCTGATTATAATCCAAAGCTTCCATTGATTAATTTCCCTTTTTTCTATGTCTGATATAAATGAATTAGATCAAAAATAGTGTATATGTGCCAAGTCTTTTGGCAATGAACCTGACCTGACCTGTAAGGACATGGTTGATGTTGTGATTTCCTATGCTCCAAGTTCAGGATGCACTGCAAAAATGAAAGGAATTGCTCTTGTTGCCTATCCTTGTAAGGCTCTCTGAAAGTCTTCAATAACTAAGAGTCAGTACAAGACACAATGGTTGGGATTCCATTGTGTCAATAATGGCAAGACTCAGCAAAGAGTCACATTAACTGAGTGTCTGAGTGTCACATTAACTGAGTGTCAAAATGGAATATCACACTTACAGTGTGGAAACAGGCCCTTCGGCCCAACAAGTAAACACCGCCCCGCCGAAGCGCAACCCACCCATACCCCTACATTTACCCCCTACCTAACACTACGGGCAATTTAGCATGGCCAATTCACCTGACCTGCACATCTTTGGACTGTGGGAGGAAACCCACGCAGACACGGGGAGAATGTGCAAACTCCACACAGTCAGTCACCTGAGGCGGGAATTGAACCCGGATCTCTGGCGCTGTGAGGCAGCAGTGCTAACCACTGTGCCACCGTGCCGTCTGGTATCTATATGTATGCAGTTAGCATGGAAATCTGAACGTTCCTGTTTGTAATACTCTACTCCTAAAGAAGATTCATTGTTACATTTTTTTATTGATGCCACATGCACAGAGATTATTGTAATGGTGTGACCATAGGATAATTGCTTACTATGCTCACGTATGAAACAAACATTTTTGAAAACGGTTGTGTATATACATACAGAGTGAAATTTCATTGGCACAGTAAGTAAGCATTACTTCTGATTATCCTCTCTGGACCTGAAAAGTTAATTTTACAAGAGTGAAATCTGATTCCTTCAGAAGAAAAAAAAATGATATAGCAGTTTTTAAGAGATTAAAAGTATTTATTTCCTTTTGCTATTTTTCTTCTCTAATTCCTCCCCCAACCCCGCCCATATCCAGATCTTTATGGCATTTCCTATTGAATAATTTAAAAGCAATTTCTATATCCAGTTAGATCCTGCCTTCAGGCAGATGATTTCATCTAATTGATTGAAGGGTCTTCTAGCAGCATGTTCTGCTCACACATGCCACACATACCATGGAGAGGGTATACATTTATTGCGGGAGAACTGAAATCTCATCTGACAATTCTGCAAAAATCTCTGGGAAGCTGAACATGAGGTGAATGCATTTATCATTCCATTAGTCCACGTAGCAATGACTGATCTGTTGTAGTGGGGCTCCTCTGAGGAGTGACTTGTTGGAAATTGGTTGTTTTTCTCTCACTAGGAAAGGGTCATCAATCCACTGGCTCAAACATGAAAGCAATGATACTGTCACACTGTAAACTGGTTATATTACAGGTATTGTTTACTTTCAGCAGCTCTTCACATTGCTGGAACGACTCCATCCTAATTTTATACCTCAAATTTTATTTTAAGAATTATTATCTTTCCACTTGGATGGTGAGGAATTAAAATATCAATGATTGATTGTGGAAAATCTCCACTGTAATTGGGAAAGCTTTTGCTTTCTTGCCTGGAATTTGACCTGGTAAATTCAGGTATGATCAGTGTTGCTTCATTCATTGGAGGCAGCATCTGTACAATCTTTATTCGACCGTGCATAATATTATGGAAGATCACGCAGCACTACAATATTTAAATGAAAGACAGTTGGTCCGGACAAAGTTGTTGGAAAGGATTTGAATGCTTTACTGTATTTGGGTTTCTAATTTATGATGGAGTATATCCAGTGTCGATTGGTGATGTGAGCATTCATTAATCGCTTGGGTAGTTCTGGTTTTATTTGATTGCCCAGGACAAACATTGTGCTTTCCAATGATAATGAGTTAGTCGGAATATGTCATTTCAATTTACTTCAATGAAGTCAGAATGATTTTAATAATAAGTTAATTATAGAATTAAAGAGTCCTATCTTACAAAAGGAGACCATTTGATCTGTCATGCCCGTACTGGTTCTTAATCTGTCCAATTTATGTCCCTTTCCTAGCTTTTCAACCCTCAACCAACAGATCAGTCTTTTTAAAATACATGTCCAATGGCTTTTAAAGGTTACCATGGAATCTGAGGCCACTACACTTTGAGGTAATGCATTCCAGAGCTTTGTGAATAAATTTCTCCTCATTTCCCTTCCAGATCGTTTATCAATAATTTTAAGTCAATGATCTCTACTTACCAAACACCATGGCAGAGGAAGCCATTTCTCCCTATTTGCTTTATCATCAACCCTAAGACTTTTGAAAACTTAGATCAGGTCCTTCTTAATCTCCTCTGCTCTAATGAGAAAATTCCTAGTTTCTCCAGTCTTGCAAAATTAATGAATCCTCTCAATCTTTGCTATCATTCTGGTAAAACTCCTTTCGTACTTTCTCAGCGATCTTGATATCCTTTTGAAAATATATTGCCCAGATGTGGATGTGTAGCTGAAGATGAACTAATAATCTACAATGAGTTCTTTGTTTTTTGGATCCATAGCCAAAGTAATGGATACTTACTTTTGCAAAAGTATCATTTTTTTTTTCTGTCATATCAACACATCCTGTTCTTGTCCAAAATGTATAGATGTGCATTCCAATCTCTTGCCATTCTTGCTCAAAATAATACAATTTTTGAATACTCCCTCACGTCTGCTTTGTATGCTCAAGTGGGGAAGTGCTGACATAGTGTTATTTTCACCAGACTATATTCCAGAGAGATGGGTTGTGGCTCTGGAGACGTGATTTCAAATCCCACCATGGCAGGTAGTGAAATTTACATTAAAATAATAATAAAATAAAAATGAGGTGGACAACCCAGGCACCGGAAAAGACAAAGACAGAAACAGCCCTGTCAACCCTGCAAAATCTTCCTCACTAACATCTAGGACCTAGTGTCAAAACTGGGAGAGCTGACTCACAGACTACTCATTCTCACAGAATCATACCTTACCGACATTGTCCCAGACTGTACCATCACTCTCCCTGGATTTGTCCTCTCCCACTGACAGGACAGACCCAGAACAGGTGATGACACAGTGGTATATGGTCGAGAGGGAGTTGCCCTGGAAGTCCTCAACATTGACTCCCAACCCCACTCAGGTTAAACATGGCAAGGAAACATCATGCTGATCACTATGTTCTATCCTCCCTTGACTGATGAATCAATATTCCTCCATGTCGAACACCACTTGGAAGAAGCACCGAGAGTGGCAAGGGTGCAGAATATACTTATGGTGAGGGATTTCAGTGTCAATCACCAAGAATGGCTTGGCAGCAGCTTTACCGATCGAGCTGGTTGGGTACTAAAGGATATAAGTGCCAGACTGGGTCTACAGCAGGTGATGAGGGAAAGCAACATAAGGCAAAAGCACACTCTAAATGGATAAACCAATTTTTTTCCATAAATTACTGAGAATATGCATTGAGGGAGATGAAAAGGGGTGAAACTATATTCTTTCTGTTTGGTAGAATTTGGTGGTTAAGCAGGAGCAAACACCACTACTGACTGAGCTGGCCAAGCCTTAAAGGATACAACTGTTGGGCCTGCACCAGGCGTGTGAAAATCTTACTTGACCTTGTCCTCACCAATTTACCTGTTCCAGATGCGTACTTCGATGACAGCAGAAGGTACTGGGTACTCCTATTCTATGACTGGTAATGTGTTGAAATCCTGGCCTCCCTCCCTAATAGCAATGCGCATGTACCCAGACCACACAAACGACAACAGTTAAAGAAGGTAGCTCAGCACCAACTCAAAAAACAATTACCAATGGACAATAAATGTGACCTAGCCAGTCACCCATATTCCTAAATGAATAAACCAACTGTTTCCTCTGTAATCTGTAATTGTGATGTAAACAGTGGGATGTATATTATTTAATATAATTATTTTAATTGTTAGGTTGGCTGTCAGTTTCTTGAGTTAGTAACCTGTAGGTTTTCAGTGTATCTAAAGTTAATCACTTGTCAGTATTTCATCATGTGAACTTACTGATTTCTATTAAAATAATTTTCAAGGCCTTGAGTTAGAATGAGTCAGTTTGTTTGCAAGGTAAATAATGGGGCCTCACAGTTTACTAGAACGTTTTGGAACTTGTTGTCTTTTATTATTAATGAAAACATCCATAGCTTAGTGAGGTAGACTTCTAGTTTCAGTTTTACTTTGGAGAATCTTGAGATGTCCTGGGAATAAGTTGGCTCAGTAGACCAGTACTCTTGAGAAAGAAAGGATGGTTATTAAACTGAATTGCTTTAGAATAAAGAGTTAGTGTTAGTCTTAGACCATAACTGTTGGGATAAAATCCTGAGGAGATTACTTAAAGCTGAGTGCATATAAGCTTAGATGTATAATAGCTCCAAGAGTATTTGTCATCCCATTGTAAAAGTTTAAGTTACATTTGGATTGAACCTATGGAGGTTTTAGATACAAGGCCTATGGTGTCAGTATTGTGCTGTTTTGGATACTATGCCAAGGGTATGTTTGGGAATACCATATAAAAACTATTCTGTTTTTTGACTTAAAAATAATCTTTGAATTGGAATTACAAATAGATTATTTTGTTTATTCTATTTTACATTCATGGTTTTATTCAATAACTTTTGTTTTACTATTAAAACAAACTTTACAGGATTTTGTGCATTTATGTTTTAGTGAGAGACACTTGAAAACCAAAACAAGTCAAAGTATGATTTGTCAAGCCAGGTTTCTGTGTGGAATCTGACTTGTCCAGATGTGATAATAACACAGTGTTGTGCATTATTTAGTGTGCTGATAAGATTTTGTATCATCTGCAAACTTTGAATGGTACATCACACATTTTGGGTTTAGGATATTTAGACATAACAAGAAGAGCAAAGATCTTAATCTCAACTGTTTGACTTGAGAAGAATGAATTAGGTCCCAGAAAATGAAGTCTTCTTAAATTTTCTGTACCTCCTATCTCATTGGTAATCCTACATCCTACAGCAAAGATATAAACCTTCCTTATCACTTTGTGTTTCTATTTACCGAGTAAATCTGTTCTACCTTTTGAAAAGCATCAACACTCCACAACCTCATTACTTCTTCAAATAATTTATTCAAGTTGGTCTGGTTTGACATTCATTGGCTGTCCAATATTAAGTCATTCTGTTTACCTGAGAATTCAGTGCGTTTGGAAGTGGTTCCCCCATAGGTTTCCAAGCATTATTGTTATACTGATTGACCTGCAATGAAACGGGTAATCCCTTGCTTCATGATTTCAGCAATGGAAAGCATCAATCAGCCTTGACGTTTGGTGTACTTAGCTTGAATTATGGTTTGTCAAAACTACTTTTGAACCTCCACAATACCTTGAATTTCCGTCTATCCGAAAAGCAAATAATACTGTACATTAAAAAGCAAATTTCTTCAGCAAATCTGTAGTACATATGGGAGTGGCACAGTGGCTCAGTGGTTAGCACTGCAGACTCTCAGCGCCAGAGACCCAGGTTCACAGATTGTGCTCTGATTTCCTTCCATAGTTCAAAGGTGAGTGGGTTAGGTGGATTGGTCATGCTAAGTTGTCCATAAGTGTCCAAGGATGTGCAGGCTAGGTGGATGAGCTGTAGGAAATGCAGGGTTATGGGGATAGGGTTAGTGGATGGGTCTGAGTAGGATGCTGTTCTGAGTGTCGTATGGATTTGATGGGCTGAATGGCCTGCTTCCACACTGTAGTGATGCTGTGATTTGACTCAGTGGACATAGAAAATAAACTGAGATGCATTCCTCTCTTCAAACTTTCTTCATTTTTGATGAGCCACTCTTTAATACATTTAGATTAGATCAGTAGTTTTAGCCTTTCTCTCTCTCTCTCTCTCTTTTCAACTTGTGTTGCTGATTAGCAGTGAATTTGATCAGGTGGATAAAGGATACACTGGAAGGGACCATTCCTATGGGGAGGTATGTCCTGAAAACCTGTTTGGTATAAATCATGTGGTGTTGCATGACTACATAGGGCAGTATGACTTACTAAAGGAGGACATTATATTTTATCTGAATATATTGTTACTTTCCCTCTGTTTTTACCAATTAATAAAGCATTTGTTTAACAAGCTACATTAGACACCAGCCTTCCCTCCAGCCTAGCATCGTTAATGGAATGTGTTAGGTAAAGAGGACTATTAGCAAGGAGAAATTGTGCTTCTTACGAAAGGAGTGAGGAAAGAAGTGAGAGGCTGAAGAATTTGACATGTCTTGAAGCTTAACCAGTGAGTAAATTTGCAGATAAAATTTCACAGCCTTTGGAACACAAAATCAAGATTGTAGCTATTACCTCTGCAGAACAGCCAATGTGTTTTTTTTAAAGGAGTTGCAATGTATAACTAATATAATAAAGAGTCTGAATTCTGGAAAAAAAGTTATGACAGGTTGCTTGGAACTTTGATTTGTAATCAACTACGCAATGGTGCACTGGGAAAATAGCCTGTCAGAAAGTTGACTTGCATCTTGATATGTCACAAATACCAACTCTGAAAATTCATTTCTATGATTGCAAACCCTGAGGCTAAGATAAAAGGTAGCTGGACACACTTTCCTCATTCCTGAAGAAGGGCTGATGCCCGAAACGTCGATGCTGCCTGACCTGCTGCGCTTTTCCAGCAACACATTTTCAGCACTCACTTCTGTACTGGCACTCATTCATCTGTTATTGCTGTTTGCTGGTTTACGACAATCTCAACCTATGTTTAGATTATAGTCTTACTGTGAGGACCTAAGGTGCTTCACAGCAGTACAGCCAGGCAACAACTGATACAAAGAGAAAGGGAGGACTGCAGAGTCAGAGTCGAAAATTGTGGTGCTGGAAAAGCACAGCAGGTCAGGCAACATCTGAGGAGCAGGAGAGTCGACAGTTTGGGCATTAGCCCTTCATCGGGGATGTGGGAGGTGGGGGAGGGAGGCGAAGAGATAAATGTGGGCATAGGCGGGGGTGAAGGTAAAGTGATAGATAGATGCAGGTGGGGAGTGATAGTGATAGGTCAGAGCGGAGAGTGGAGTGAATAGGTGGGAAGAAAGCTGGACAAGTCGGACAGGTCAGGAGGGTGGTACTGAGTTGCAAGGTTGGATTTGGATGAGGTGGGGGATGGGAGGTTTGGAAACTGGTGAAGTTAATGTTGATCCTGTGTGGTTGTAGAGTCCTGAGGTGGAAGATGAGCTGTTCTTCTTCCTTCAGTTGGCAGGTGGCTTTGATTTGGTGGTGGAGGAGGCCCAGGACCTGCATGTCTTTTGGGGGAGTGTGAGGGACTTGAAGTCATTGGCAATAAGGTGGTGGGATTGTTTAGTGTGTGTGTGTGTGTGTGTGTGTGTGTCCTAGAGATGTTACCTGAACCACTCTGCGAGGTGGCACTCGTTCTTTCTGATGTAGAGGAGATGACACTGAGAGCTACGGACACAGTCAGTGAGGTGGGTGGATGTGCAGGAAAATCTCTGCCGGATTTGAAAAGATCTTTTGAGGCCTTGAATGGTGGCGAGAGGGGAGGTTTGGGTGCAGGTTTTACACTCGTGCAGCAGCAAGGGACGGTGCCCGATGTGGAGGGTGAGTTGGGTGGGGGGGGGGGGGGGGTGCGTGGACCTGATGAGGGAATCGCAGAGGCATGGGGAGGGAAATTTATCTTTGGTGTGGGGTCTGAGTGAAGGTGATGGAAATGGCAGAGAACAATGTGCACTATCTGGAGATTAGTGGGGTGGAAGGTGAGGACCAGGGGTTCCATCCTTGTTGCAGTTGGAAGGGTGGGGTTCAAGAGCGGAGTTAGGGAAGTGGAGGAGATGTGCTTGAGGGCATTGTTGATCGCATAGGCAACATCAAGATGGGTGCCCTCTTTAACCAAGTTTTAAAGAGCTTATTGATGGTGAAATCGAAATTTCAAGAGGCTAAAGATATGAGACATAATTGCCAGTATAGGGGAAAAGGGCTGGTGAGAATGTACAAAAGGCTAGAGTTGGAGTAACACGGGATCCCTGCACTCTATTTCCCTCACTCTTAGCTCTCCATTCGTTCGACCTTCACTCGTTGAATCTCCGATCCACCATTATCAGCCCCTTTTATCCTTATAAAGTCTAGCTTTTTCTCACCTCAGATCCTATTAGTCGCTCCATTGTTGCTTTTGTAGGACTCAAGCCTTCAGCCATGTTTTGCTTTTTCCTGATGTGACTCTCAGCTTGTAACACATGATTATTATTTGAAAACCCTTTGAATGATTTTCAAAATTAAATACACCATAATACAATGGTAGCTGTGATTACAATCAAGATGAAATTTCAGTCTTGTATTTACACTCTGTTATGCTAAGCAAAACTATTTGTGTTTTTTTTTACTTTACAAGTTTCAGGTTGAAATTTCTCATTTGCAGTTAGTATGGAAGCACATGGTGTCCAGTTTGCCATTGCTCAGGACAGATTTTTCACATGTCTTCCACTTTTTACTTCATTAATTATGCAGCTGAGCTGTTGAGTACACTTCTCAGTGGGAGGGGAGGTTTGGGGAAAGGTGACTGGTGAGCAAGGTGCAATTTATGACCTGTGGTTTTTATGCCTCTTGCACCATATTTTAATGGTAGCCATGATGAGGAGGTGCAGATGTTGGACTGGTGTGGACAAAGTAAAAATCACACGACAGCAGGTTATAGTGAACAGGTTTAATTGGAAGTACTAACTTTTGGAGTTCTGCTCCTTCATCAGTTCGCTACTTGATGAGGGAGCAGTGCTCTGAAAGTTAGTACTTCTAAATAAACCTGTTGGACTGGTGTTGTGTGATTGTTTTACTTTGACCATATTTTAAAGCATGGCTGTGCACCACCTCATGCTGCAAGTCAGAGATGACCACTTAGATGGCACTGAAGACATGCCTGAAAAGGCAGGCGAGCTCCTTGCTTCCAGTTCAGGGATTTGGAGGTAGCAGTGGAGAAGAGAACTGACTTTTTGTTATTCCTGCTAACTGGCCAATGAGGCCATACCAACAGACCCGGCAGTGCATGGATAGAAATTAGAACAAGAGCCAGTGAAAAAGGGATGCCGAGGGGAGTCACAAAGATCAATGATCCTCTATGCTGTGCAAGGTTAAGTGCCACTATCTTCATTCTGCTGCTACACTTAGGGCTCCCACTGACCCATACTCTGCCATTGCATGGGAATTTCACCAAGACAGGTGGGCCACAATTCAATGTACATTATTTATACATCACATCAATTCCATATCCTCCCAAATTGTGAATCTTTTGCACCCTCTGTGCTTTCTACTCACTCACTCAACAGAGCACATGTCAACACCTCCTCTGCTCCTTCATCATCACCAAATGCTTTTGCATCCGTTTCTATTTCCTATTCAATTTCATCCTTTGAACTGTTGCAGGGAAGACTGGCCCAGCCTAAAACTAATGTCTCAAGTGCAGCCTGACTGAATTACCTAAGATCTCTGCTGTGCCTGCAGGTCTGACCATGGCCAATCCACTGTACTGGAATCCTCTGACTGACAGACAGCAGCTCCTCTTCACCCCTGCCACTTATCTGAGGCACATGCAGCATGTTTGCTCCCAAAGCTGCTGACACGTGGTGCAGTTCTGACATTGACAGTGTGCTGCCATCCCTTGTTTGTTTTGACTGTCAGTATTCCCATCATCACAAGCTGCCTGGCTCTCTGTCTGCTTAAAATGCAAGCAAGGTTACAGGCTGGCAGCCCATCCCACTCAGCTATAGAGCATAAGTATTAAAAGACCCGTGAAGAGCCATAACATGCATATGTCCACGTCAGTGCAAAAATGCCTTTTACAGATCTATGAGATGTCTAGCTGTCTCTGTGTCCAAGGTGACCTGGAAGAGGCATACAAGTTGTAGCAATCTGTCAGTTCTCGAAATGAGCTGCTGGCTGAATTGTTCTGAGAGTAGGTACGATATCATGAGGTTGATGTTTTACCGATACCAGGTTGTGTGAACAAGGATCGAGGAGGTTGGTGGCATGGGGAAGGTAAGAACATTGAGCAGAGGAAGCCGTTTTCTGATGGTCATTCGGTGAGCTGCAGCCATCATGTACCTGCTTTGATTTAGCTTTTTGGGAATTTTGCATCATTTTGTTTCTCAGTGTAGGAGAGAACAATTAGAAGTTGGGATGTAAATGGAGTGGACAGGGGCTTTCATGAGATACAAATTGATAGAAATAAGGTAGTTGTGACTCAAGGATGGCATTCTGATGTCTCTATTTAAGGTTTTAGGGGAAGATCATCAGAATTTTTCTTGTCATCAAGAATTATTTTCAAGTTCTCATTGAATTTAGTCACTATACTCAACATTGTCCTCACTAGAACTGGGAGGGAACAATTACATCTGTATTTTGTTTCTAAAAGGTCTTCCTCTGTTCTGCTTTTTGTCATTTTTTAAAATGAATTATAGAGTCATACAGATGTACAGCACAGATACAGACCCTTCAGTCTAACCCGTCCGTGCCGACTAGATATCCCAATTAAATCTAGTCCCACCAAATGCTTTTGCATACGTTTCCATTTCCTATTCAGTATCATCCTTTTGTAGTGTTGCAGGAAGTACCCTGTGACACCCGGCCATATCCCTCCAAACCCTTCCTATTCATATACCCATCCAGATGCCTTTTAAATGTTGCAATTGTACCAGCCTTTACCATTTCTTCTGGCAGCTCATTCCATACACGCACCGCCCTCTGCGTGAAAAAGTTGCTACTTAGGTCTCTTTTATATCTTTCCCCTCTCACCCTAAACCTATGCCCTCTAGTTCTGGACTCCTCCCACCACAAGGAAAATACTTTGCCTATTTACCCTATCCATGCCCCTCATGATTTTATAAACCTCTATAAGGTCACCCCTCAGCCTCCGACTCTCCAGGGAATATAGCCCCAGCCTATTCAACTTCTCCCTATAACTCAAATCCTTCAATCCTGGCAACATCCTTGTAAATCTTTTCTGAACCCTTTCAAGTTTCACAATATCCTTCCAATAGGAAGGAGACCAGAATTGCATGCAATATTCCAACAGTGGCCTAACCAATGTCCTATATGGCTGCAATATGACCTCCCAACTCCTGTACTCAATACTCTGACCAATAAAGGAAAGCATACCACACAGCTTCCTCACTATCCTATCTACCTGCAACTCCACTTTCAAGGAGCCATGAACCTGCACTCCAAGGTCTCTTTGTTCAACAATACTCCCTATGATTTTACCATTAAGTGAATAAATCCTGCTAAGTTTTGCATTCACAAAATGCAGCATCTTGCATTTTGCTAAATTAAACTCCATCTGCCACCCCTTAGCCCATTGGCCCATCTGATCAAGATCCCGTTGTAATCTGATGTAACCTTCTTTGCTGTCCACTATACTTCCAATTTTGGTGTCATCTGCAAACGTACTAACCAGACCTTCTATGCTCCCATCCAAATCATATATATAAATGATGAAAAGTAGTGGACCCAGCACTGATCCTTGTGGCACTCCACTGGTCAATTATTATGCTTTTTGGTTTATTAATCCAAACTGCTTTTAACACGTTCTATAATTTGCTGCTGTGGAGATTGGAACCAGGTGGAGCTTATTGACTGAGATCCTTGATTGCCCCAGGTTAACAGATCCAGTCAGGGAGCCTTGGCTGATATAGACAGGAGATTCAGAATCTCTTCATTTTAGGGACTTGCTTTGAGCTGACTGACCACAGCGAGTATAGTGTGCACAAGTAAGTAAGCAGTGATTGGTGACAAGATACTGGCCTCTATGCAGTTAGTTCAGCAACCTTTTTCTTTCTTGTTTAGGATGTTGAGCCATTCCGCTCGTGTTAAATTTTGGTGTGATAGATTTTCAGCTTTTAGCACTTTGTCGTAAGACCATTTTTTGAGTCGAACAGATTCTCTTCATGAGCCAGTACCTCTTTATGATGAATACATTGGACTGATACACATCCAACCCTATTCATCATATCTGCTGGCCAACTCTGTGTTTTTCTGAATACAGGTGGTCTTGTGAAAAGTGGTGTTGTAATTCTTGAGGCCGTAATCATTTCATCAATTATTAGATTAGATTCCCTACAGTGTGGAAACAGGCCCTTTGGCCCAACAAGTCCACATTGACCCTTCAAACAGCAACCTACCCAGACCTATTTCCCTCTGACTAATGCACCTAACACCATGGACAATTTAGCATGGCCAATTCATCTGATCTGCTCCTCTTTTCGATTATGGCAGGAAACTGCAGTACCCAAAGGAAACCTACACAGACACTGGGAGAACGTGCAAACTGCACACAGACAGTTGCCCGAGGTTGGAATCAAACCCGGTCCCTGGTGCTGAGAGGCTGCGGTGCTAATCGCTGAGCCACTGTGCCACCCCTATTCTTGTTGTTCAGTGTTTTATGCGGCAACTATTTTTGCTGAGTATTACAAGGTCACTAATGTTATTTTTCTCAACAAATTTTGAAATCCTTGTAATTTGATGCTTGTTCAAACTACACTGCAAAATATTAAATCTGTAAAGGGATTCTTAATGCAGTTTAAGACTGCTATTTTAAATGACATTGTAAATATACAGTAAATCTGTTTATTCTATTTCAGGAACAAATAAAAACATCTTTCTCTTGAGAAAGAAATTCCCTCAAATGAACTCCAATAATTCAGAAATCCTTAGCTCCACAATAACTTGCTGTGATAATTGTAGCCTGAAAGTTAAAATGAGAAATATTATTGCACCAGCGCTTTTCATGCTTGAATTTAATTATTCTCCAGTTTTGAGGTATTTTTTATTCATTCATGAGATGCAGGCATCACTGTCTCAGCAACATTTATTGCCCATCTCAAATCACCTAGGAGTCAGTTGAGAGTCAACCATAATACTGTGGATCTGGAGTCACATGTAGGCTACACCAGATAAGGATGACAGTTTCCTTCCTTAAAGGACATTAGTACATTGCATTAGTAGATTTTATGCGAAGAACAATGCAAGAGGAACACATCAAGGATTTTGATATTCAAAGTGATGTGTTACTGAGACTTTATAAAGCTCTGGTTAGGCCCCATTTAGAATACTGTGTCCAATTTTGGGTCCCTCACCTCAGGAAGGACATACTGGTACTGGAACGTGTCCAGTGGCGATTCACAAGGATGATCCTTGGAATGGGACGCCTAACATATGATGAACGGCTGAGGATCCTGGGATTGTATTCATTAGAGTTCAGAAGGTTGAGAGGAGATCTAATAGAAACTTGCAAGTTAATGCATGGCTTAGAAAGGGGAGATGCTGGGAAATTATTTCCGTCAGGCAGGGATACTAGGACTCGTCGGCACAGCTTTAGAATTAGAGGGAGTCAATTTAGAATGGAAATGAGGAGACATTTCTTCAGCCAGAGAGTGGTGGGCCTGTGGAATTCACTGCCATGGAGCGCAGTGGAGGCCAGGATGTTAAGCGTCTTCAAGGCAGAGATTGATAAATTCTTAATCCCACAAGGAATTAAGGGATATGGGGCGAGGGCATTTCAATGTCACCTACCCGCACATCAGCCATGATTGAATGGTGGAGTGGATTCGATGGGCCGAATGGCCTTACTTCCTATTTCTTATGGTCTTATGGAACTTCTAAATTTTTATCTTTTTGGAGTTTTTAAAATGGGTGCATTTATTAAGTGATGCCATGATGTCAGCAGTTGAATATTCTATAAGGCCAAAAAAAAAATTCCCGGTTACAATTGCTTCCAAATCTGTTCTCCACAGCACCATATACTTTCGTCAGATTGAAAGCTATGCTCCTGATGATAGGAAGCATCTTACACTACATAATCTTGGTAATAAGAAGAAATTGTAGACTGAAAGTTTTTTTTCCTTGGCTGTGGACCAAATGCGCTATCTCAGTATTAACAACAGTTCATGGATTATATGGCTTTAATTTGGTTGTTTTGCTCTTGTTTTACCAGATTCTTGGATGATTACTGGGTCATTTTAATATGGGAGGAGAAAGTGAGGACTGCAGATGCTGGAGATCAGAGCTGAAAATGTGTTGCTGGAAAAGCGCAGCAGGTCAGGCAGCATCCAAGGAGCAGGACAATCGACGTTCCGGGAATGAAGAAGGGCTCATGCCCGAAACGTCGATTCTCCTGCTCCTTGGATGCTGCCTGACCTGCTGCGCTTTTCCAGCAAGACATTTTCAGCGTCATTTTAATATGACCTTCCTGAAGTAGTTTTGGTTCTTTTTACAATACTGTTAGTGGAAATTTGCATATAGCATCCCTACCGTGTGGAAACAGGCCCTTCAGTCCAACATGTCCATACTGATCCTCCTAACAGTAACCTAGCCAGATCCATTCCCCTACCCTATTACTCTTTATTTGCCCTGGCTAATGCACCTAACCTGCACATCCATGAACACTATGGATAATTTAGCATGGCCAATTCACCTAACCAGCTCATCTTTGGGTTGTAGGAGGAAACCGGAGCCCCCATGCAGATATGGGGAGAATGTGCAAACTCTGCGCAGAGTGTTGCCTGAACTTGGAATCGGACCTGGGTCCCTGATGCTGTGAGGCAGCAGTGCAAACCACTGAACCACCATACTAACAAAACATGTTGGGTCTTCTGAATTTTGTATCAGCATTGAAAACAATTCAAAGCATGTTCCCCAGTAATTGTAGAGTGGACATGGGAAAGTCAATAGGATTGGCCATTTAGTGATAGAATCCATTTTGTGTGTGTGTGTGTGTGTGTGTGTGTGTGTGTGTGTGTGTGTGTGTGTGTGTGTGTGTGTGTGTTTCAGGAATTTGGGAGGTGGCAGGGAGCAAAACTGATTCAGATTGGGATGGGAGCTGATGCCAAAGTCAGAACAGATCACTGATTGAAGGGAGAGAGACCATGACTGGCATGAGGAGGCCCACAGATTTTTGGATGGGCCAGGCGAAATGGGTGAACATATTTAAATCCACTTCGTCTGACCCTCTTTACTTGAGTTTTCTTAATTCTAAGGTACTATGTGTTGTTGAGAAGACCACTTTGGTGGTCACACTTACTGTGCAGCCCCAAGACTAACCCCCACAGCTTCTGCTTTTTAGATTGTCGAACATGTGCACATGCACAGATTAAAGCACATTCTTTATTCCATGAATTAAATGAATCCTACTCAAGTGGGGGCAGTAAAACATGAACTTTGTCTTTTGTCACTTCAGGACTCATAAATGCCATTGCAAACGTTCTTTGCAGAAGTGGGGTTGGTCCAGAAGAATTCTATTGACTGGGGCAGGGACAAGTCATGCCAAACTATGAAACTTCTCCAAGAATGCTGCCTCCTATCATAGCGAATTGAAGATCGAAAGGTCTTCAGTTCTCTTCTCAGAACCTAATGTGAGCATTCAGTGACATAAGAAGCAGGCTTAACAAAATTTATCCTGTTCGACATCATTCTGCCATCTGTGCGTTTAATTGTCTTGAAAATAATCCCAATGAATCCACCTCCATTACAACGTTTGTTGACTTATTCGAAGATTTTAATGTTCTTTTAAATATATTAATTTCCCTGTTATTTGTTTAGTGCATTAAAAAAATCAGAGTTTGCATCATCGGTACCTTTTAACCATTTGTACATTTTGATAAGTTTTGAGCTGCTCGAACCACTTGCTTTCAAGACTGTAAAACGTAATCTTTCTAATCTTCACAGATCATCCTCTTCTCACATAGGATCAATCGTCTTCGCTTCTGTACCATTTCTTATTGCAGGCATGCCTTTCTCTGTTTTGACATAATGTCCAAAAATAGAAATAGCTTTCACATTATTTTACATAAAAGGTCATTAAAGTATTAGAGTAGGAGTTGGCAATGTCAGTGGCCAGCAGCCACAGGCGGAGTGTATTCATAATGAACTACTCTTCTGAACCTCACATATCAAAATGAGTTCAACCTGGTTTGTAAGTAGCAGGTGAACTCAGTCTTTATCTGTGCCAGATTGAAAGCTGTAATATGAATTTATAAGTTGTATTTTTTGGAGTTTGTACCCAGCCAAGGATTTGAACATTGAGGAGTATAACAGTGTTTTGTATCTGGAAATACGTTTTATTAACCTTTTAGGCAGGGCAATGTAAACCTGTTGTGACAGCTCCATTCTGTACTTTAGACAGAGTTTCTGTCCATGTTGATTTATACTGATCACTCAATCAATATGGTAAGCAGTGAGGGGAGATAGCAGCAGTATGCTGGGAATGATTCTTCATGTGAAGAGGTATCCACCTCCTTGAGCACTTGTATGAGGTTTCAGAATTTGTTTTACAGCAGTGCATCTAGGTCTGTAAGGCCCAACCCCTGGAATTCTCCTCCCTGGTGAATTACTCCCATTTCCTTTTGAAGTGTGCTGCTGGGAATTCGAGGTTGCTACAGGAACATGACACCTCTACTCTTTTCAAAGCTAGACAAATCCCTCCTATACTACCTGATGAAGGGCTTTAGCCCGAAACGTCGATTTCGAAGCTACTTGGATGCTGCCTGAACTGCTGTGCTCTTCCAGCACCACTAATCCAGAATCTGGTTTCCACCATCTGCAGTCATTGTTTTTACCTCCTATACTACATCAGACAACATAGGAAGACAATATATCAGATCTGTTTCTTCATTATCTGTATTTGTTCATTCACTTGGACGACATTCCACCAATCCTTGTAGCCTGAATACACCTCCCTTTAGCAGTGATGTTGATTGGATGTTAACAGGATCTGTATGGTCCAGGATGGCAGGTTGCACATCAAACCAGTGTTTGATATGATGGTCACAGTTGGTTACAGTGTAAAAGGAGGACTTTCAGCCCATCATGTCATATCAGCTCTCTAAATAAGACATTCACCTTGTGCCATTCTCTTCTCTATTCCTGGTAACCTTGCACATCCTTCCTTTTCAGACAACATTCACATTCGTGTTTTCAATTGTATCTGCTGTTGGGCACCCCCCCCCCCCCCCCCCCCTCCAACACCACCATTTCAGTGCCTTCTAGCCCTTTAACCAGTGATGGAAACTTATCGTTCTTTAAATTTGTTTTCTTTCCCGCCCCTGCCATTTTTGATTCTGCCATAGATGGGACATCTACTCTATCCGTACCACTCGTCATTTTGAATGCATGTATCAAACTTCATCTGTGCATTCATTTCTTCAAGCAAAACGGTCTTAACTTCTCCAATCGCTCTTCATAACTCCTGGGTATTTGCCCATCTAACTGTTAATTTTGTTCGAAATTATTTGTTTCTAGAGTTTTCCCCAACATTGAACTTGAAGTGACTGGCCTATAGTTAAGACCATAAGACATAAGAGTGGAAGTAAGGCCAGTCAGCTCATCGAGTCCACTCCGCCATTCAATCATGGCTGATGGGTATTTCAACTCCACTTACCCGCACTCTCCCTATAGCCCTTAATTCCTTGTGAGATCAAGAATTTATCAATCTCTGCCTTGAAGACATTTAACATCCCGGCCTCCATTGCGCTCCGTGGCAGTGAATTCCAAAGGCCCACCACTCTCTGGCTGAAGAAATGTCTCCTCATTTCCGTTCTAAATTGACCCTCTCTAATTCTAAGATTGTGCCCTTCGGTCCTAGTCTCCCTGCCTGACGGAAATAACATCCCAGCGTCCACCTTTTCTAAACCATGTATTATCTTATAAGTTTCTATTCGTTCTCCCTCAACCTTCTAAACTCTAATGAATACAAACCCAGGATCCTCAGCCGCTTATCATAGTTAGACCTACCATTCCAGGTAAACATAAACTCAGCAACTGGATGGTACCATTCCAAGAGATTCCTGATGAAGGGCTTTTGCCTGAAACGTCGATTTTCCTGCTCCTCGGATGCTGCCTGACCTGCTGTGCTTGTCCAGTACCTCTCTAATCTAGACTTTGCTTTCCAGCATCTGCAGTCCTTGTTTTAACCTATAACATTAAATATGTTTGAATATTTTAACTTTCCCATTATGGCTGTTGTAATCTTTGCACTGCTTTGAAATTTCCTGACAGAATTGTTCTTCTTTATCTTTCTGAATCGTTGTCCAACTATAGACAACATGTAGCAATGTAATTGCTCTTCTTTGTTTCAAATAGATTCTATCTTTGATCCCTGTGGGCCAGTGTCTTTCTCCATTACTCCAAAGTTCTCCTCAATAGCTACAACATCTTTCATTGTTACTGTGTATGTGTGGTATGCTCATGCTTTCACTGTTAGAAGCAGCCAGAATTGACTCAGCCACCACTTTGCAATGTCTGGGCTTCGCATGGTATTGGTCGAGAGATTGATGGAGCGTAATTGTTGAATTGTTCAGACCAATCCTGTTTATTGAGGCTAGCCTCTGGAGAATCCCACTTGGCCGGGAGATGTCATTCCAGTCTGAGCAGGTTAATTAAAATAACTAATTTACCACATTATTCCATCATTCTAAATATTTATAAAAGTGTCTCATTGCCTCTTTTTGAATTATGATATGTTGTCTTTTTATTACAACTGGGTTGTCACATTGGAGGTAAATTTTTATAGTGTTAGCTGTATTATTATGGCTTCATGAACAGTGGCAGTGTGGCAAAAAAAAACACAAAAGCAGAAGTTGAGAAGATATGCAATGAGAGGGAATAATTTTAATTCAAGGCCATCCTCCTAAATGACCGTTACAGGCTTCTAGTGATGGCTACCATCTCATTTATTGAATTTCTTTTGAGGGAAGTTCTAAAAGATTTTTTCCTTGAAATGCCTCCAGAATCCTTCCTAATGTTATGCTTTAAATAATTTAATGTTGACCAGCTGTTTCTACAGATGTCACTTCTATGCTTCTGCATTGGAGCAATCGTTGCAGCCAAAGAGTGTTTCACTATTTTCGTCCATACATTATGCTTGTACTGTAATTTTCAAGTCCACATATAATTCCTTAAATTGTGCCATTAGCATTAACTAGATGGGGGAGATCTCAGTTGAGGTTTGTTAATTTTGTTCTAATCTCCTCCAGTTTTATGCTCTCAATAAAAATTAAACACAGCACTTTATGTTAGTCCTGCTTTTGCTGTACACTTGCTTTACCAATCAGCAGTTTGTACATTTATTGTTCATACTGTTCATTTACATTTTGTAATTGTCTTTATTTGTCTAGGGCAGATTTTCTGTCATTCATTAGTTGTGGAATATGATTAGTCTCTCTCATCTTTTGGTTTAAAGTTGGTCAATGGTTCAATATTTTTGTCCTCTGCATCATACAAACAAGCAGATGAGTTGTACTTAGTGAAAATAAAGCGTATTTCCAAATGATAAGCTAATGTGTCTGTATTTGAACCTTTTAAGTTTTAAATTCTGCCACTTCAGGTCTGACCTTGAAGGAAAAAGAAAACTTTTCAGTGAGGTTTTCAGTCAATGTTCCACAGTATTTTGTTACAGCTGTTGTAATACATTTGCAATGTAGTTGCCATTGTAATGCAGGAAATGCAGCAGCCAGATTTGCGCATATAAAGCTGCGACAAGCAGTAGAATGATAACCAGGTAATTGCATCCATAGCTTCCACACTGTGCAAAAGTGCCATGGATTCTTTTTGAACATTCACTTGGGGGATCATATCAGAAGTGGTAGAAAGCTGCATGGTTGAATGGCTCATGTGAAAGTCAACTTCAGATAGTGCAACATCTAAACATTATTATTGGAGTGTTGCTGAAGACTCTAGGCTGGGCATTGGAACCAGTTGGCTAGCAGTGAGCCATTGCTGACGCCTTATGCTTTCCAATGTTATCAGAAACCCTGATAACTTACTTTTATACATAGTTGGTTTAACCTGGCCCTGTGTTATGTTGCATCTTCAGAAATGCATCATTTCAGATGTTTAGCTGTAAGATCAACAAATTATTCAGTTATGAAGTTTTATGACCAGAATGATCTCTTACACGTGATAGAGATGACTATTCGCACCGTTTGCTTTTAGCTGTACTCAGTGTGTACACCATAAAATGTTTACTTGTGACTGCATACATGACAACCTATAGAAATGCAATATAAGATTAACCCCCCCCCCAGCTTACCATTTTAACAGCATTGGCTAGAAGTCATAGCCAATTTAAATCGACAAGTTATGAAAACAAGTATTTGCTCTTGAATTGCAAAGGCGCAAAGTTATTTTCTGAGATATTGAGGAAAATGTTAATAGAATTAAGAGAATTGTTGTGATGGGACAAGAGCATACCTAGTGGAATTCAGAGGCAGTGGAAGAAGTGGGCTGGCATAGGTCCTGATAGACGCAAAATATAGTAGGATTCAGTGTATTTGTCAGTATGACCTCTAACCAACTTGGTTTAATGCCTAGTACTCCTATCATTTTGGTCCTTATGTATTTAGAGTTAATTGCCATTCACGGACTTAGTCATACCCAGGAGGTTGCAAATTGGTGCAGTACTGAGGGGCGTTTGTAATGCTGCTGAGACTGCTGTGGTACTGTGCTCTGTTGCACATTCAGGTGAACATTTAAAGATAACCTAGCATTATTAAAGAAATAATTGTTATCCTATTGCCTTGCCTAACATTTCACAGAATCATAGAATCACCCTTTGTATCTATACTGGCTCCCAAAAGAGCTACCCAGCTAGTCCCATTCTCCAGCACTAGCCCTATAGCCCTCTAAACTTATCACTTCCAAGTTTAGATCAGTGCTTTTGTTGAAATCTCCTGTGGAATCTGCCTGACCACTCTCCCAAACAACACATTCCCAATGGTAATAAATCAGAATAAGGAAGTTTCTCCTGGTCTTATTCCTAGCTATCTGGCTGACAGTCTTGAAGTTGTGGCACATTATCACTGACATGTCAATTAGTGGAAACTAAGTATCTTTATTTGTCCTGCCAAAATTGTTCAAAGTTTTGAACACTTCAATAAGGTCACATCTTAATCTTCCCAGCTCCAAGAAGAATAAGACTGATTTCACTAATCTTTTCTTGGGTCAAAAAACCCTCATCCTTGGGATCATTCTAGTAAATCTCCTTTGCAATCCCTCGAGGGCTTTAACATCCATCCTTTAATGAGATGCCCAGAACTGAACACAATCTTCCCAATGCGATTTCACCAATAATCACTTTCTTGCTTCCTCACCCAATATTTTCAAAACAAATTAAAACAGGCCATTTGATTTATTTGTTGTTTAGGGAAGCTTGTTCTAGTATATTTTGAGGCAATGTTGATTTCCAAATACCAGCAATTTCTCTTGTTGTAAAGTACTTTTGTTCTGATGGTTCACTCATGTGCATTAGTTGCTATGGGTTCACATTCTTGTGGCATGGCTTCAAATGCAATGAAAAATTCTGAAAGGGATTTTTAAAATTTTGTGTTAGCTATCTGTTGGAACTTGTAAATAATTGAAAATCTAATTCTCTAAATGGAAATTAAGCACAAATGTAGCATGATGGTTCAGATCTGCTTTTAATTCATTCCTGACTTTATTCAACAACAATTAATTCACTGTTTCATGCAGTCCTTTCAAAACTGATTCTGAGCATTTGCTTTGTTCATCCTGATCCATTAAACATTGCAGTATTCTATTGTATTGGATTTCATTTGGCAACTGCATGAGAAGCTGTCAAGCAATCTCTCTCAGACACGATTGGCAATGACTTTTTTTTTAATAACTTGATTGAACTTCCACTTGGTTGAATGAGTAACATTCCCCGCTGTAGTGGATGAGTGAGGCAACGATGACTAACAGTTTATTCATCAACTTCAAGAAAGTGGATATTTTGTCATTTATCATCAATGGATATGGTTAGTACAAGGTGATATTCCTCTGCTGCCATTTTAATGAGATTTAAAATGTGCAAACTTGGTTAAAATTCACAGTTGAGAGATTTCTGTCCCGCCATGGTGGAGACATATTAGATATTGCACATACAGATTATATGAATTAAACATGATTGAACGACTCCATAGTCCAATCCAATGACACAATAACTCATAGCAAAGGTACTGGAAACTTTTTTTTCCATCTCATTCCCCTCTCAAGGTCAAAGAGAACTGAGAATGCAATTCATCAAGGTTAAAGTGTTAAAATTGTTATAAAATACTCTGAAGCAAGTCGGTAAATCCTTGCTTTAATGAAAATTTCAAAAATTGCCATTTACCTTTAATATTTGACATTTAATGTTTGAGTAGTTTCCCATTGATAAATCCTACCAGAGCTGCACTGGTATAGACCAGTAATCCCATTTTTAAAAAAAAATCAATTGCTCCACAGAGCAAACTGCAATGCTTTGTACCTTTTGACTTCAATCTGTTCTTCTGAGCATGAGAGTCCTGTGGTTTAATGCTGAGAATTATAATGAGGCATCTTCCAAATACCATGTGAGTTGGAGCTTGCTACATTTTATCAAATACCCATTCATTCCAAATACTTTCAGACTGTATAAAATACAGACAGTTGGCAGGATACTGCCAGAATTGACAGTGACCTCAATATTGTTGCCATCAAGGGTTCATATTGCTTGCTTGGAAAATTTGTTGATGATAAAGATAGACGTGCCACTATACTATAGTGTGACGTTGGAGAGAGAAACCTGTCTTCGCTCCTCACTTTATAACCTTGACATCTGTAACTTTGAGGCCCTGCTCACAATTGATCGAATAAAGAATTTAAAAAAAAAAGTGTCAGGTTCGCTGACGAAGCTGACAGTTTTTTTTAGCATGACCCAAAAACCAGAGGTGCTGGTTGATTTTCTTTGTGACTTGACCAAAGTATGTATGAAAGTGTGAGTTGAAGTAATTTCCATGTTTTCACCCAGATTTCTATTGAAGCTGGACTTGTTCAGTGAGATGGAAAGAGTGAAAATGTCAGAAGCACCTCCCTGAAGAAAGCAATTGTTAAATGATAAATCTGAAATATTGGATGGGAAGTTTAAAGCATCAACCCCAAAACGCACACCTTTTGTTGTGGGTTCCAAGGTGAAAGATTGTGTGAATGACAGAAGCACAATGCCAAGTGATTTTCCAACACAATGCAGGCACACATTTAGTGAACCTGCCACCTAAAATCTGGAGGAAGGGCTGAATATAATGGGGAATCTCACTATCCAGGTATCCGATGTCCAACAGCCTCCCCTGTGCTGGGACTAGAAACCTGCCAGCACTGAGATTGGACTCCTTCCTTCCAAATTGGCAGGATATCTGGCCCTTGTCCAAAAAATTGTCTGAAGTAAAATTGATTTGAGGCTTTGTGGAAACAGCTTGCTGATTATAATGGTCACAGCCTCATCTTTTCTGACCTTATTAAACATGTTGGATAGAGACCATTATTTATGTTTTTATTTTCTTTTATTCTATTTAACTCTTATTTTTGTCACTGATTCAAAACTTCTGCCTATTTGTTTCTCTTTAGAAGATCCTGCACCGAACTCGTGAACATTTCCATGTGTTCTGCCTTTTTATCTCCAACCTCCAGCACCTACAGTTTTTTTTTGCCCTTTAGTAAGACACCTTGCTAACATTGTTTTTGGAAGCAAAAACAAAAAGACAGATTACTACCTGACTGGCTGTAAATTGGGAGAGGAGAGTGTGCAGCGGGACCTGGGTATCCTTGTGCACCCGTCACTGAAGGTGGGCATGCAGGTGGAAAAAAAGGGAAATGGTATGTTGGCCTTCGTTGCAAGAGGTTTCGAGTACAGGAGCAAGGATGTTTGGATATACAGGGCCTTGGTGAGGCCACACCTAGACTAATGTGTGAAGTTATGGTCTCCTTTTCAGAGGAAGGTTGCTCTTGCTCTCTGGGGAGTGCAGTGAAGGTTTACCAGGCTGAGTCTGGGGATGGCAGGACTGACTTAGGAGAGATTGTCAAGGTTAGGATTGTTATTGCTGAAGTTCAGATGAATGGTGGGGGGGAGGGGGATCTCCATAGAAACTTAGAAAATTCTAACAGGACAAGGCAGGGTAGGTACAGGGAGGATGTTCCTGATGGTGGGTGTGTCCTGAAGCGGGGTAACAGTTTAAGGACTCTGGTGGACCATTTAGGATAGAGATGAGGAGAAATTTCTTCACAAAAGAGTGGTGGGCCTGTGGAATTCATTACCATAGGAAGTTGTTGAGGTCAAAACGTTGAATGTATTCAAGGGAGTGAATAGGACCATAGGTTATGGGGAGAAAGCAAGATTAGGTTGTTGCATTGGACGATCAGCCATGATCGTGATGGATGGTGGAGCAGGCTCAAAGGGCTGAATGGCCTCCTCCGGTTCCCATCTTCTTTGTTTCTGTTCACCAGGGGACTGGGCTCCTGGCAGTACCTGTCCATTATCATGACCAAACTCTGGGCAAGGTTCCCCAGTTTGTTGAGTCCAGATGGGATTCTTCACAGATTAGCACCTGGATGAGGAAGGGTGAACTGATTCTTTTTCTTCATTCATCTGCCCCCACAGTTCGGTGCAATAAGGTTAATTTGAATGGATCCTTTCTGTCGTGGATGCCTTTTTTTACCAAAGCCAAATAAACTTGTGTTTTGAAAGGATCCAATTTAACCAGATTTTCTTGAATTGAGTGTTAATTATCAAACGCAAGAAATAATAATGTAACACTAATACAGTGGAAGTAAGGTGAATAAAGTAAAAACATACAATACTGACCAACATCTGATCGTTTGTTAAGATCAGAAAAAGTGAAGCTGTGGCATTGGTTGTGTGTCGTAAACAATTGAGCATTTGATTTCAAGATTATTGGTTTTTAGTTGAAATTCTGTTGTTCTGATCCCTTTTGACAGTCGCTGAGTTCAGAGTTCAAACCTTCTCTTAGTTTTATCCCTTGGTGTTGAAACATGTTTGTTCTCAAAGCTGTGACCTTCTTAGCGCTCTAGTCCATTTGCGAGGGATCCTGCTGGTAACACCAAATAGAGTTGCAGTCCTTTAAAACTTTTTTCTGTTTATTCCTGGAGGCTAAAAAAAAATCTTTGTAAGAGATGGCTTTCTGCTGAGAGAGAGCCACCTCATGATCTCCTCTTAATGAATCGCTCTCTTTTTGAAGTTTCTTTGACAATTAATGGTCGTGACTTTGCATAGGATGTTGGCAGATAGTTATGAAATTTAGATGCATAACTTTTTTTATTTCTGTGGCTTTTTTTTTGAGAGAAAATACATTTTTGGAAATACAAGCAAAAAAAAACATGTTGGTAAAATCTTTGGGATACTGATCTATCATCCTATCATCACACCTCGGCTTTTACTGAGCAAGCTTGGGGAATTGAACAATCATCCGAGCCAATATTTTTGAGATTTACTGTGCCTGATGATTCATAAGTGGAATGTGACTGTTGAAATTTAACCCATAAAGTGCTGTCAAAAACATGTAGCTTTTCTTGAACTTTAGGAAAGCATGAGGAAATGTGTTTGAAAACTAACTAATGGACAGTTGGAATGTTGCCAGACGCTTGAAGTTTGCAGTTTTAAAAGTTGAATTCAAATTCAATCTTGAAGTAATGTCAGAGCACAATGCATTAATAATCCCTTAACAGCTGGCCCCAAGTGGGCCTAATTACCTTGTAATAGTTTTGTGAAGCTCCAGATGCTCAAGAAATAAAGCCTTCCTCTTCTGTTATGGATTTAAATTGTGTTTTATTATCTGCCTGTTAGTTTTCTGTTTCTAAATTGTAAAGTGTGGATATTGCTTCCAGTCTGAACAATGTGGAATTTCTTTCAGAAAAGAAAACATTTCTGCTCTTGGAGATAATCCACTTCTGAGGGAATGTGTTGTGATGTATTAATGGACAAACCAGATCCCAGAAAGAAATTTGGTTTGATGGGTCATTTTGTTTTTTTTGAATATAGTTTTAATGTGGTCATTCATTAAACACAAAGTGAATCTGCTATCTTTTGTGTAAAACAATAAAGCCAAAGTTCATTACCCTAGAACACGCAATTTCAAAAACGGATCTAAATATAGAGCAAAGTTTAGAAAAATCATAAAGCACACAGCAAAACCAAGATTTTGCCCTACTTCCCAGCACCATTATTCCACAGGAATCCAAATTTAGAGAAACTACTTCTATCTCAACTCTAAGTTCAACTCAACTTTAATATTTTGTAGTTCTCTCCTGTGAACTCTGAATTCTGAAATTAAACTCTTAAATCTGAAAGCTCATTATTTCTCATCTTTCAATAACGTGCAAATTTCTAACCAAACACTCCTGGTTTGGAAGTTGTATAAGTTAAATTTGTCCAGTAAGGTTAATTATTCCCTGCACTGATATATATTCCTTACTCTGATAAAGAATTTGTATTGTACTTTTGACTCCAGTCATGTCATCTCTAAACTGTTCAAAAAATTGTGATCTCTGTGTTTCTCACTGAAAATCAACAACTTTATATTGGCTGAATAGTGGTAAATGATGTGTGTGTGTGTGTGTGTGTGTGTGTTAGTCTTATTTCTATTTTAGTGAGATGGGTGGAATTTGCATTGTGTTCATATTTACAATCTAGCTACAAGGGCTCAGTGTTTTATTGCAGCTGCCAACCTTAACCTGTCATTTTGTGATACACTGAATTGTTGATTCAAAGCTGTTTTGCCTGTAGTAAGGCATGCAGCTGACAGTTGGATAATGGGGTTTCCACCTCAGCTGCATTGACAGCATTCTTGTAAACCAAAAATGGTGTTTTTAGGATTTGTATGAGACTTGGCGGCTGCTGGGTAATTCAGATAATTGAGAGATCTGTTCATCGAAGAGATGTTATCCTTGCTGCACTTAGTGAAAGTTTGAAACTTTTTTGTATTACGTTTACAGTAAATCATTGTTATAGTCACGTAACATAAAAGAAGCTCTTCGGCTCATCAAATCTGTGACAGCCTATCCAGATTAGTTCCACTTTCCAGCAATGGGTCTGTAGCCTTAATGTTTTGGACATGTCATGTGCTCATCCACATTTCTTTTTTTTTCTGAAACATTGTGAAATTTCCCATTTCTGGTGCCCTCCCAGACAGTGTACAGCAGATTTCCCCCCATCCCCGTTTCAATCCCCTTTGAATCTTCCGTCCATCACTTTTTTAAAAAAAGAATTATGCCTTCTCATTCTTGACTCTTTCACTGAGTCCCACCTGACTGAGCTGCTTCCTACCCATACCCCTCTTCATCCAAAAACTACCATCAGGTACCTTTGCCCCCTGCCCAACCTTCTCTGCCTCAAAGAAAACCTGAGCCTATCCAGCCTCACTTTACAGCTAGAAGCTCCGACCCTGGGCATATCCTGGTAAACCTTCTTTACACTCCTTTCAATGCAATTGCATCCTTTTCGATGGTGTGGTGACCAGAACTGCATACAGTACTCCAGTGCAAATTTTGTACAGTTCCAACACACCCTCTTTGTTTTTATAATCGATACCATCCCAGGTCGAGCATTGAAGACATGTGTTGGAATGTCCACCCCCTCCCTTACCTTTCTTGAACAATATTACGGGTGAAGTTCTAGTTTGAACATTGCTGCACTGCTTTTCTTAATGATCATTGCATGCGACTACGCATTTTCACATTTACAGCTGATTTGATTGAACCTTATCTGTATTAATGAAATAAAATTCGCTTGTCTTGATTATTCAGTTAATGTTGCAATGACCTGATTTTAAAATTGTGTAGTTCAGTGGTGCGCTTGGAAGGACAATCTAACAGTAACTTTGATTCAGTAAGTGGGAGACTTTTTGTGTTAGAATTGAGAGCTGGAAAAATTGATACTTGGAAATCTTTGATTATATTATTTCCCATATGTTGCATTGTTAATTCAACTGGGTGCTATCCAGAGTAGTGTGCATTGGTGTTTTTCTGTTTGAACTGTCTTTATTTTGTACTCTAACATTTAACTCATTCAATGTTGGACTTTATTGTTTCTGTATGTCATTTGAAATCCCATTTGATTGAATGAGGTCAGCTGTTAGAGAAACAAATGGGAAGGTTGAGTCAAGAACCTTTTTTTAAATTCCTCCTTTTTATTCAAAAGGAAGTCATGTTTGTGTGTACGGGTGACAAAGTGGATTTCTCTTGTGCAAGCTATCTGTGGAGACACCTTGGAGGTGAACACACAGGAGAACATGTGTGATTGAGAAGGTCTGCCTTAGTTCTCTGGAACTTTGACTCCATTACATTACAGAAAAAAGCTGTTGACTCTTCATGTTCTTAGCTCCCCCCTTCATATTTCTTGCTGACATCCCTGACTCTCAATTCCGTGATCCACTGCATCCCAAATCCCCTGGCATGCCCCGAAGTATCTTGAATAGCCAGTCACTCAGTATCTATGACAGGCAACCTTCAGAGCCATGTGGAAATCGAAACAACTTAAGCTCGTAGCAATTTCTTCATTTTAGCACACTTGACACAGGAAAACACAATCATTCATTTCTGAAAGCCATTTTAAAAATACCAAGTTACTCAAGTAGGAAATCGATTGGATGCCTGTTTACTTTTGCAAATCACATCAAGAACAGCTAAACTTGTAATATTTCACACCCACGGTCTGTCAGATATGAACTGGACTTTCTCTTTCGGGCAACTGGTTCTTAATCTTTTGAAACTCAGTCAAGCATTAATAATGAACTCTGCTATAATAATGACCCTGAGAAATTTGATCAATGAATTCTCTTGAAATTGGGGGAAAAAAAACAGATGGCTGATGTGGTTTTTCTAAATGAAACCAGTTGATCTGTCAGTCAGTGCATTCAGCAGTGGGTGCCTGGGTTTTCTTGATTGAAGTATAAGGTGCAGGGTTTTAAAAAATTTTGGTTGGGGATTTATATTCCTTTTTTAGATCATGACACTTTTGTGGACCTTGAATCCACCTTCTCAAGTATTAATGCCTCCTCCCTGAACTTGTGGTGACCAGACTGCAGGTTAAGGCTCTTGTATATACTGAGAACTGTGGCTGTTACAATTCTCTGCTGATTTCACATGGCACAGTGTCTCTCCTGTCAACTCTAATTCCAATGAAACCTTCATGTTGGCCAAAATGGAATCTGCCTGAAATAACAGTGACACTTGTGCATCCTTTTCTGCCCATTATTTATACGGCTTGCTGATCATTTCCTCTTGGGGAAAATCCAAGCAGGATTTTTCAGGGTTTTATAATGATTGCAAGAAGGAGTCAGGCTTTGATCTTTGCTGAGGAGTGCACAATGCTGAATTTTGGAGTGTAAATTGTTCTAATTTGGGAGTGTAAAATTCTGGTGTAGAGATTTTGTGAGGGTATCATTATTCCTGTAGATATCAGACATCAACATTCAACAACTACAAATGTGAAGTGACGTATAAGAATCAGGAAGTTGCTATCCCAGAGGTTTATGGTATCTCGCTTAGTTGACATGTACGAATGAATCTCACTGGAAATAGTTGATTCTTGTTTGTTTCAGTATAAATGTGATTTTATTATTTTGGCAAATCATATTAACTGCAAACAATTTATTTTCTCTGCCTTTTCTTACTCCTCAATCTCAATTTTTCTTGCCCTCATTATTTTTGTTTCTGTACCTGATCTGACATTGAAATTATTAGCTTCAGTGACTCTTCCTAGTTCAGACACTAATCAGCAGTGCTGTTGAATGACTCTTCAGACTAGTTACGTAGATATATAATTAATTGCCTTGTTGACTGACTGGCTGACAGCAACGTCCAGTGCTAAAGCTCCGAAAAGGCCTTTGGTAAGTGCAAATGTAATGAATAGCTGGTGTTATTTGTGACTGCTGACTTCAAAATCCAATTCACCATGTAAACTCTTTTAGCTACAGGTTGCGAATGCGTTAGTCCTTACTAATTAATGAATTAGGTAACTTAATACAGTTATAATGAATTAAAATAAGGCTATCCACCACAATGGCAAAATATTTGCTCCAATATATATTTGTTGATTTACTGATTCATTGCAATTAGAATGAGATTCAGAGGAGCACCTCTCCTTTTGTAAGTAATAGATAAGAGGTAACAATGTTGTCTGCAGTTAGACTTGCTCACCCTGCTGACAAGTGTTATCAGATAACAAGGTATCAAATCTGGCAAGCTGTAGTAAATCAAAGAGTCAAGTCAAGGTCACAGGAACAAAAGTATTAATTTGAGAAATGTCAGGAATGGATGGAGTAGGATTGAAGAGTCAACCAAAGGGTAAGGCTAGAATTTAGTGAGTCAAATAAAGTTTGAGGCTCTGTGTGAATGCACACAGCTTTAAAAACAAAATAAACTGAAAGCGCAAAAAAAATTAATAAATTCAGTCTGGTAACCAGTACAGAGATTTGGCTACAGGATGACATGACATGGACCTGAATCTTGATGGGAATGGGACATTTTCAAAATTATAGGAAAGGTGTCTCTGCTTGTTAGTTAATGCTGGCATGAGTTCAATAGAGAAGGATGACTGAACTTAAACAAGGCACAGAAACATTTTTGGGGAGGAATGATTAAACTAAGAAGTCACTCATTGAAATGACATTCTGGCTCTTTAAAAATCATCAAACGGTACAGTGGAGGATGAGGAAGGAAATAATGAGAGCTCATCAGAAAGGTATGGTAAAAGCAATGGGAGATTTTCATCTGCATAATAATTGGAAAAGTCAGATTGACAAAGATACTGTAGGTAAGAAGTTCAAGCAACATTTCAAGAAATACTTTGTTTGAACAGCATATTTTGGAACTGAAGGTGAGCAGGCAGTACTAGATCTGGTACTGTGCAATAAGACGGCATTAATTAGTGATTGAGGAGTGAAGGTCCTGTGGGTAGCAGTGACCATAATATGACTTGAATGTAACACTTAAGGGAAAGAGGTGTCTGAATCTGTTTTTTTAAAAAGAAAATGTGTAATTATAAGGGCATGAAGCAGGACTGGCAAAAGTGAATTGCTTAATTAGGTTGAGGGATAGATCAATAGAGATGCAATAACTGACGTTTTAAGGGGATATTTCAGCATTCAAAGCACAAATGTCTTCTAACAAGTAAGGAAAAGTTCCAAGGGACAGATGTACTGTCCATAGTTGAAAGATAGCATCAAACAGAAGACAACTGAAGGTAATTATGCTAAGATTTGGACAGAATGTACAATAGCAGCAAAAAAAATCCTAAAACATTAATCGAGTCGAAAATTTAATAGTACACAAAAGAACCAGCTATAAATAACAACTCATTCTGTACATTTTTAAGAGTTAACTAAGTGAATATTGGAACTGTATGAAGAGAGATGCGAATTTTTAATGGAAAGTAAGGTAATAGCAGATGAATTGAAAAGATCTTTTTGCATTTACTCTTCACTATGGAGTATGCACGTAACAACCCGAAAGCAATGATCCATCAGGAAGTGGAACAAAGGGAGAATCTCTGGAAGGAATCACAATATAGAGTCATGGAGATGGAAACAGACACTTTGATTCAACTTGTCCATGCCAACCAGGTATCCTCACCTAACCTAGTCCTGTTTGCCAGCACTTGGCCCATATCTCTCCTAAGCCTTTCCCATTCATACACCCACCCAGATGCCTTTTAAATGTTGCAATTGTACCAGCCTCCACCACTTCCTCTGGCAGCTCATTCCATACACTCACCATCCACTGTGTGAGAAAGTTGCCCCTTAGGTCTCTTTTATATTTTTTCCCTCTTACCCTAAACCTATGCACTTTAGTTCTGGATTCCCCACCCCAGGGAAAAGATCTTGACTATTTTTCCTGTTCATGCCCCTCATGATTTTATAAACATCTATAAGGTCACCCCTCAGGCTCTGATGCTCCAGGGAAAACAGCCCCAGCCTGTTCAGCCTCTCCCTGTAGCTCAAATTCTTCAACCCTGGCAATGTTCTTCTAAATCTTTTCAGAACCCTTTAAAGTCTTGCAACACCCTTCCAATAGAAAGGAGACCAGAACTGCATGTAATATTCCAAAAGTTGCCTAATCAATGTCCTGTACAGCCACAACATGACCATCCAACTCCTATATTCAATGCTCTGACCGATAAAGGAAAGCATACCAAATGCTGCCTTCATGATCCCATCTACCTGTGACTGTACTTTCACGGAGCTATGAAACTGCCCTCTGAGGTCTCTTTGTTTAGCAACACTCCCTAGGACCTTACCGTAAAGTGTATAAGTCCTGCTCTGATTTGCTTTTCCAAAATGCAGCACCTCACATTTATCTAAATTAAACTCCATCTGCCACTTCTCAGCCCATTGGCCCATCTGATCAAAATCCTGTTGTAGTCTGAGGTAACCTACTTCGCTGTCCACTACACCTCCAATTTTGGTATCATCTGCAAACTTACTAACTATACCTCTTATGTTCACATCCAAATCATTTATATAAATGATGGAAAGCAGTGGACCCATCGCTGATCCTTGTGGCACTCCACTGGTCACAGGCCTCTAGTCTGAAAAACAACCCTCCACCACCACCCTGAGCCAGTTCTGCAACCACATGACTATTTCTCCCTGTATCCCATGAGATCTAACCCTGCTAACTAGTCTCCCATGAGCATCCTTGTCAAATGCCTTACTGATCATGACTACCATTCTGCCCTCATCAGTCCTCTTCATTTATTTTTCAAAAAACTCAATCAAGCTCATGAGACATGATTTCCCATGCGCAAAGCCATGCTGACTATCCCTAATCAATCCTTGCCTTTCCAACTACATGCAAATCCTGTCCCTTAGGATTACCTTCAACAACTTGCCCACCACCAATGTTAGGCTCACCAGTCTATAGTTCCCTGGCTTTTCCTTCCCAATCTTCATAAATCGTGGCATCACATTCGCCAACCTCCAGTCTTCCAGAACCTCACCTGTAACTATTAATGATACAAATATCTCAGCAAGGGGTGCAGCAATCACTTCCCCAGCTTCCCATTGTGTTCTAGGGTACTTCTGATCAGATCATGGGGATTTATCCACTTTTATGCATTTCAAGACATCCACCACTTCCTCCTCTGTAATATGGACATGTTTCAACATGCCACCATCTATTTCCCCACATTCTGCATCTCCCATGTTCTTCTCATCAGTAAACACTGATGCAAAATACTCGTTTAGTACCTCACCCATCACCTGTGGCTCCACACATAAGCTACCTTGTTAAGGGGACCTATTCTCTCTCTAGTTACCATTTTGTCCTTATGTATTCATAAAGTCCCTTTGGATTCTCCTTAACCCTATCTACAAAACAATTCAAGACCCCTTTTTGCCCTCCTGTCCTCTTAAGTATACTCCTACTGCCTTTCATACTCTTCTAAGGAGTAACTCGATCTATCCTGTCTATACCTGACATATGCTTCCTTCTCTTTAACCAAACGCTCAATTTCTCTAGTCATCCCATGATTCCCTACACTACCAGCCTTTCCTTTCACCCTAACAGGAATGTGCTGCCTCTGGATTCTGGTTATCTCATTTCTGAAGGCTTCCCATTTTTCAGCCATTCCTTTACCTGCGAACATCTGCCCCCAATCAGCTTTTGAAAGTTCTTGCCTAATACTGTCAAAATTAGCCTTCCCTCAATTTAGAGCTTTAACTTTTAGATCTGGTCTATCCTCTCCCATCACTATTTGAAAACAGTGAAGTGTACAAAGGAAATTTGTTGGAGCTGCAGGTTGGCCCATAATTCCAAAAGGAATAGGTGGCCTGTCAGCCAATAGGATCATTGCTGATCCGACATTCCTCCTATTCAGTTCCTGCCCTTTCACCCTTAACTCTTGCTTCCCCAACGATCAAAAGTCTATCTATCTCAGCCTTCTGTTAACAACGTGTAATCAAGTAGTTGATGTCCATTTGCAGTAAGAGGTTGATAGATAATATTCAAACAATTTCCATTGATGAATCCGCATCATCAACATCCCAGGGGCGACAAGTTAGAGGGGTGATGGACTACTCTGCACTTGGCTGGATGCGATACTCAAACCTTGGTGCTATCAAAGACAAGGCAGTCCACTTGATGTGTACCCTTAAATATTCAAAGCCTCTACCTTGCCACATTGTTTAAATAGTATTCACTGCAGGCACAATGTGTACTGTAGCAACATACCAACTCTCAAAACTTCGATTACTACCAGTTTGAAAATGAGAACAGCAGACGTGTTGTAGACATGTGAAAACATCACAACCTGCCACTGTCCCCTTCACATCACACACCATCCTGACATTGAAGTAGTTCATCTTTCCTCCTTTGTCTCAGGGCCAATCTCCCAGAACCCTATTAGAATAGCAACAGTGACTTCACTACAAAGAATGCAATTCTTTGTAGTGAAGCAGCTTCCCATCACCTTCCCGGGACATTTGGGGATGCGCAATAAATGCCAATCTGCCCAACCATATCCACAATTACATTTCATTTTACAGCTGTCAATTTAATTGATTCTTCTCTGAAACTTGTTAGTGGCTCCTCTCTTTATATTCTTAATCTGGAAATTGTGTTGAATGCATTGTGTTGTAAGTTTTTAAATTCATCAGTGTTGATTATAACAATGTTGTATGTTCATGATGGAGTGAAAATTTGACAGCTCAATCAAGTACTTCAGTTTTGTTTTGAGGAGAGAATTATTTTGAAATATTCAAATAAATTTGCGATTGATTGAATCCAGTTAAATTTCTTTTATTTACTTTCATTAATTTGGCATCAGCAGGATTGCAAATAAGGACTTGTATGAATCATCAGAATGTAACAGAAATGAATGGCGAAGGGAGAAAAAAAAATCAAATTACTAGTGAAGGAATCGAGAGTTCTTGTTTAATTTTAGCAAACTGTTCACATGCAGCCCCTTTGATATTTTGCTTATGAGTTACTGAGCATCGACTAATGGGGGTTTTCCATTTTCTTATTGGTTATTTGATAATTTAATCAGTTGGTGGGTAAGTGACAGGAGCCATTGCAAGAAAAGAAAACTTTGTTTTCTACAAACATTCAGCAAGGCGTTCGACAAGGTTCCCCATGGGAGACTGGCTAGCAAGGTTAGATCTCATGGAGTGCAGGGAGAATTAGCCATTTGGATACAGAACTGGCTTGAAAGTAGAAGACAGAGGGTGGTGGAGGGTTGTAACCAGTGGTGTGTGCCACAAGGATCGGTGATTGGTCCACTATTTTTCATCATTTATATAAATGATTTAGGTGTGAACATAGGAGGTATAGTTAGTAAGTTTGCAGATTACACCAAAATTGGAGGTGTAGTGCACAGCGAAGAAGGTTACCTCAGATTACAACAGGATCTTGATCAGATGGGCCAATGGGCTGAGAAGTGGCAGATGGAGTTTAATTCAGATAAATGTGAGGTGCTGCATTTTGGGAAAGCAAATCAGAGCAAGACTTCATGGTAAGGTCCTAGGGAGTGTTGCTGAACAAAGAGACCTTGGAGTGCAGGTTCTTAGCTCCTTGAAAGTAGAGTCACAGGTAGATAAAATAGTGAATAAGGTGTTTGGTATGCTTTCCTTTATTGGTCAGAGTATTGAGTACAGGAGATCATGTTGTGGCTGTACACTTCTGGAATATTACATGCAGTTCTGGTCTCCTTCCCATCGGAAAGATATTGTAAAACGTGAAAGGGTTCAGAAACTATTTACAAGGATGTTGCCAGGTTTGGAGGGTTTGAGCTATAGGGAGAGGCTGAATAGGCTGGGGCTGTTTTCCCTGGAGTGTTGGAGGCTGAAGGGTGACTTTATAGAGGTTTATAAAATTATGAGGGACATGGATAGGATAAGTAGACATAGTTTCTTCTCTGGAGTGGGGGAGTCCAGAACTAAAGGGGATAGGTTTAGGGTGAGAGGGGAAAGATATGAAAGGGACATCAGGGGCAATGTTTTCATGCAGAGGGTGGTGCATATATGGAGTGAGCTGCCAGAGGAAGTGGCGGAGGCTAGTACAATTGCAGCATTTAAAAGGCCTCTGGATGGGTATGTAAATAGCAAGGTTTTCAAGGGATATGTGCCAAGTGCTGACAGATGGGACTCAATTAAGTTTGGATATCTGGTCAGCATGGACACTTTGGACTGAAGGGTCTGTTTCAATACTGTACGTTTCTATGACTGTCATTTTCTTTGAGCAACCCTTCATCATTGCTTGCTCCGTGAACATCTCTGCAGATTTAGTGAAGGGGTGGAGTACAAAAAATCTGTCTTCTCTTGGCAGGCATAACAGAATATGATCAATGTGCTTCAGCTTTTGTGAATATTTTGTGTTCAAATGCAAACACTCGCTGCTGCAAAGACCTGAAAGTAGCATCCCTTGAAAAATATAAATAAAAATTTTAGGAATATGTATTTCCAGAAATCTGGGTAGATCAGAGTTAAATCCAAATCTGCAGTGAGATGAACCTTTTATCCATTTTCAGTGTTTCAAACTCCGTTATATGCAGTTGGATATGCAAAAATAACACAGGGAACATTTCATTTTTTTTATATATGGGATGAGGAAGGCAGAATCAAAATTGAGGTTTCTGCTCCCTCCTACCTTTTTTTGCTCATTTAATCTCGCAATTTAACAGCTAATTATTAGCTGTCGGCGATGAAGGAGGTCAGATGCCATATTGCGGTAATGCAGTGCACATATACTCTGTCACTGTTAAAGTTTGAATGGCAGTCTGCTCTCAGAACAGGTCTGTTTGTAATTGAAGGATTTTTTTTTTGAAGTCAAATCGACTCTGCTGCCACCTTCCCAGCCAAATCTGCTGCGATGGTCAACCGTTGTTGTCAATGTCAGATTTATTCTTCCACCCTTGTGCTGCTTAACCATAACTGCAGTCAAAACACTCCCAAATGTTTTGATCCATGACACTTGAAAATAATGTGGTCAAAGAAAATTTGCAGACTGCAGGCCCATTCCATGTGGTGAGCAGGCTGTTGATTTCAGTGAGACTCCCTTTCCATAATTGGAGTATGGCATGCTGATTTTATGTTGTTGACCTGATACAATCATGCCTGAGTTTTTGTGTGGGAGGCAGTGTTTTTGACTAGGGAGGAAAATAAAGTGTAGTTGAATGAATTCTCAAGATCACTTAGTGTTTTTCAAAGAACACAGTTGGATATTGGCTATAATCTGTTTGTGAGCAGTTGTGTTTCCACAAAATGAGGCAGCAAGCTGCCAAAGCAACATTTCCTACCTAAATAAATCTCACACAGCTTTGAAGGAGACGTTGTGAATGCCACCTTCTCAAAGTACTTGGGGTGAGGAAACCAGCTTCACATGGCTCCAGAAATTGCTTCAAGTCCAAGCAATGCAAATTAACACTGGATGGTAACTGTGATGATGTGGAGGAGCCATTGTTGGTCTAGGGTGGACAAAGTTGAAAAATCACACAACACCAGGTTATAGTCCAACAGGTTTATCTGAAAGTACAAGCTTTCTGAGCGCTGCTCCTTCGTCAGTTAACTAGTGAGGCGGCATTACATTCTGAGATCAGATCAACACTTGACTTCTGACAGAGCATCAGGTCCACAAAGTGAAAACATTGCACATTGCACACCTGTGTGACAGTATAGTGACACCTCTAATTATCAATGTGAATTCGCAGTTTTAGCGTTTGAAAGAGGAAAAAAAATGAAAACATTCACTAGAAGATTATGGAGCATATGTTATTTTTTGCAAGTGGTGATATATCAACTCTAAATGGTTTGACTGAGAATCTGTTCCTTCTGAGAGATTGGTAACATCCTGTAAATTGTCAAAATATACAGATTCATACCTTCCCCAAAGAGATGGTCCGACAAATTGACGGAACAAAGATTAGAGTGGTGCTGGATAGCACAGCAGGTCAGGCAGCATCCGAGGAGCAGGCAAATCAGGCAAAAGCCCCTGAAACGTCAATTTTCCTGCTCCTTGGATGCTGTCTGACCTGCTGTGCTTTTCCAGCACCACTCTAATCTTGACCCTGACCTTCAGCATCTGCAGTCCTCACTTTCGCCAAATTGACAGAATGTCAGAGGAATAATTTTCCTTAAACCTTACTATTTAATAGCAGGAAGGGGGTGCTTGTAATTTTTATTGTGATGGAGACAGAAGGTCTCATTATGTTAGATACCAAATGAGTATCGGTAATAATTCACCCTGGATCTAACTCAAATGTTGCCTGTTTTGGGAAGCATATAGTTCACTAGATTTTCTGCTTGTGAAATTATTAATAAGCAGTGCTGCCTTTAAACCCTCTCGTCCAGTCTAGGGGCTGTTGGAATGGAATATTGAGTTAATTAAAGTCGTTTTCTGGATCTATGTTATGGACTGTGTCCCTTTCCAAGACCAACCCTGAACATTCCATACATTAATTAGTCTTAAATTTAGAGAAACTTACTTTCTGTTCCTTCATGGGATATGACCTTCACTAGCTAGCCAGCATTTATTGTTGCCCTTGAAATGATGAAGTCCATTTATTGTAGGTCGATAAATAATGCCATGAGGGAGCTTTCCAGGATTTTTACCCAGTAACCCTGATATATTTCCCCATTAGGCTAGTATGCAGCTTGGAGGGGAATTTTGCAGGTGCTGGAATTCCCAAGTTTCTGCTACCCTTGTTCCTTGATGGTGATGATGATTTGCTTGGAAGATCCAGCGTTGGTGAATTTCTGCAAGGTATTTTGTAGATGGTATACATCACTACTACTGAGTGCCAGGAGTGGAAGGAATGAAGAGCACTGCTTCCTCAAATAATCAAGTGGGCTGCTTTGTCCTGAATGGTGTCAAGTTTCCTGAGTGGTGTTGGAACAGCAGTCATCCAGGCAAGTGGGGAATATTCCATCATGCTCCTGACTTGTGCTATGTGCGTGGTAGACAGGCGATTTGGGAGCCAGGAGCATAGAACATAGAACATAGCACAGTACAGGCCCTTTGGTCCTTGATGTTGTTGTGCTGGGCTTCTATCCTAGTGTAAAATCAGGCTAACTTACATACCTTTCATTGTACTAACTTCCATGTGCCTATCCAAGAGTCACTGAAATGTCACTAACGTATCTGACTCTACCAGCACTACTGGTAGTACCACTCTCTGTGTAAAGAACCTATGTCTGACATCTCCGTAAACCTTCCTACAATTACTTTAAAATTATGCCCTCCCTTGATGGACATTTCCACCATGCGAAAAAGTCTCTGGCTTTCCATGGCTATGGCTCTCAACAGCTTGTACACCTCTGCCAAATCATCCCTCATCCTCCTTCACTCCAATGAGAAAAGCCTGAACTCCCTCAACCTTTCATCATAAGACATACCCTTCAGTCCAGGCAGCATCTCTACACCCTCTCTAAAGCTTCCATATCTTTCTTATAATGAGGTGACAAGACTGTACACAGTATTCCAAGTGTGGTCTAACCAGGGCTTTATACACCTACAGCATTGCTTCATGGCTCTTAAACGCAATCCCCTGTTAATGAAAACCAACACATCATATGCTACCTTAACAACCTGGGTGGCAACTTCGAGGGATCTATGGATGTGGACCACAAGATCCCTCTGTTCCTCCACATTGCCTTTAACCCTGTACTGTGCATTCAAATTCGATCTTTCAAAGTGATTGACTTCACACTTTTCCAGGTTGAACTCCTCCATTTGCCACTTATCAGCCTATTTCTGCAATCTGTCAATGTCTTGTTACAACCTACAACAGCCCTCCACACTATCCACAACTCCACCAACCTTTGCGTCATCGGCAAACTTACTAACCCATCCTACACGTCCTCATCCAAATATTTATAAAAATCACAAAGAGCAGCGGTCCCAGCATCAATCCCTGCAGAACACCATTGGTCACCAAGCGCTATGGTCACCAAGCCAGCCAATACTGTTACCAGACAGACAGGTTTCCCTGTATTGCATGCTTCCTTATTTTCTGAATGAGCCTACCATGGGGAACCCTATGAAGCGTCTTGTTAAATCCCTGTACACCATATCCACTGCTCTACGTTCAACAATGTATTTTGTCACATCCTCAAAGAATTTAATAAAGTTTGTGAGGCATGGCCTGCCCCTCACAAAGCCATGCTGACTATCTCTTGTTAAACTATGGTTTTCCAAGTAATCATAAATCCTGTCTCTCAGAATCTTCTCCAATAATTTGTCCACCACACACTTAAGACTGACTGGCCTATAATTCTCAGGATTATCTCCATTCCCTTTCTTGAACAAGGGAATGACATTTGCCACCCTCCAATCATCTGGCACTACTCCAGTGGACAGTGAGGACACAAAGATCATCACCAAAGGTGTAGCAATCCCTTCCCTTGCTTCCTGTAGTGACGTTGGGTATACAACATCTGGCCCTGGGGAATTATCTATCCTTGGTTTTCAAAATTTTCAGCACATTCTCCTTCCCAACATCAACCTGTTCTAGCATATCAGTCTGTTTCACACTGTCCTCAGAAACATCAGGGTCCCTCTCAGTAGTGAATACTGAAGCAAATAATTCATTAAGGACCTCCCCTACTTCCTCCGATTCCAGGCGCAAGTTCCCTCCACTATTCCTGATCGGCCGTACCTTTACTCTTGTTCCTCACATAAGTGTAAATGCCTTTCGGGGTTTCCTTAATCCTACCCACTAAAGCTTTTTCATGCCCCTTCAAGTGCTCCTAAGTCCATTCTTCAGTTCCTTCCTGGCTATCTTGTAACCCTCTAAAGCTCTGTCTGATCCTTGCCTCCTCCACCTTAAGTAAGCTTTCGTCCCCCTCTTGACTAAATGTTCCACATCACTTCTCACCCAAGATTCTTTCAGCCTACCATCTTTTCCTTGCCTCAGTGGGACAAAACTGTTCAGCACTGTCAGCAGATGCTTCCTAAACAACCTCCACACTTCTGTTGTGCATTTCGCCGAGAACATCTGTTCCCAACTTAGGTGCCCCAATTCCTGCCTAATAGCATAGTAATTCCCCATCTTCCAATTAAGTGTTTTCCAGTACCGTCTGCTATCCCACCATGGAGTTGTGATCACTTTCACCGAAATGCTGTCCCACTAAGTGATCTAATACCTGGCATGGTGTGTTGCCAAGTACCAAATCCAATGATCCACATATCTGAGGCCCTCCTACCTACACCAGTCCTAATCATCTGCACTCACTCTCTCTTCCTAGCTTCACTAACCCATGGCAACGGTAGCAATCCTGAGATTACTATTCTGCTCGTCCTGCCTTCTAGTTTCCAATGTAACTCCCTATATTCTCTTTTCAGGTCCTCCTCCCTTTCCCTACCTATGTCATTGGTAGCAACGTGTACCATGACTTCTGGCTACTTTCCCTCCCCATCAAGAATCCTATAGAAGTGCACTACTCACTGCATGTCTCTTAACCTCTGATATGCCATTGTAGCCACAGTATTTAAATGATTCATCCAGCTCTGTTTCAGACCAGTGATAACTCACAGGATAGAGGGAGGGATTCAGCTTCACAGTCTCTGTGTTCTGACAAATTGACCGAGCATCACAAGAATAATTTTTCTCTTGCCTCCCTTTTAGCAAGAATGGGATGTTCATGATTTTTATTGTGATAAAGAGGCAGTAGGCTTCATTATGTCAGATACCAAATGGACATTGGTAATCATTCATTCTAGATCTAACTGGAATGTTGTGTGCTTTGGGAAGCATAAAATTCAATAGATTTTCTCCTTGTGAAAAGATTAATGAATATAACCTTAAACGCACTGTTGCAGTCTCTGATGCTATTGGAATGTAATAGTGAATTCTTGAAAATAGTTTCCTGAATCTGTATGTTATATAAACCAATAAATACCAAGGAATGATGGTTAAATTGTCTCTTATTAGAAATAGTTATTGATTTAGATTAGATTAGATTCCCTACAGTGTGGAAACAGGCCCTTCGGCTCCACAAATCCATACCGACCCTCCGAAGAGCAACCCACCCAGACCCATTCCCCTACATTCACCCCTGACTAATGCACCTTAACACTATGGGCAATTTACCATGGCCCATTCACCTAACCTGCACATCTTTGGACTATGGGAGGAAACTGGAGCACCCAGAGGGAACCCACGCAGACACTGGGAGAATGTGCAAACTCCACACAGACAATCGCCCGAGGTGGGAATTGAACCAGAGTCCCTAGCGCTGTAAGGCAGCGGTGCTAACCACTGAGCTACCGTGCCACCCTATTGCTTGGCATTTGTTTGGTGAGAATGTGATTTGCCACTTGTCAGCACAAGACTGCATATTGTTACATTTGGGCATTGATTGCTTTGCTATCTGAAGTCATGAATAGTGCTGAATGTCATGCGATCATCAGCAAACATCCCCACTTCTGACCTTGTGATGGAGGGAAGGTCATTGCTGAGTCAGCTGAGGATGTTTGGGCCTAGCACACTAGCCTGAGGAATATTTGCAGTAATATACTGAGATTGCGATGACCTTCAATGGCCACAACCATCTTCCTTTCTGTGAAGTGAGGTTCCAAACTGGAGCTGGGTCCATAGCACTTTGATATTTTCAGTCACTTGACTGATGATTAGGAGAACATGAGGACTGCAGATGCTGGAGATTAGAGTTGAAAAGTGTGGTGCTGGAAATGCATAGCAGGTCAGGCAGCATCCAAGGAGCAGGAGAATCAACATTTCAGGCAAAAGCCCTTCATAAAGGATGTGATAATAAGGAGTAAATTTTGTAATTCGTTGCGTCAGATTTGCCTTGTACTTTGCATATGAGCTATTACGAGTTAATTAAGCGCCTGTGTTGTAGCTGGACTGGAACAGATTAGCTAGGAGCATGCTAAATTGAAGAGCATAAGTCCTCAGTAGTGTTGCTGGAATGTCAGGGCCCATATCCGATGCAGTATCCACTATTGCAGTTGGCCCTTGATATCATGTGGAATGAATCAATTTGGCTAAAGACTGGCATTTATGGTGTTGCAGACCTCCGGAGGCTGAGATGGATCATCCATTCAGCCTTGTCTTTTGTCTTGATGTATTGGACTCCCCCATCAGTGAGGGTGGGAATAGTTGTGGAGTCTCCTGTTCCAGTGAGTTGTTCAATTGTTCACCACCATTTTTGACTGGATGTGGCAGGATTGTGGAGATTTAGATCTGATCCATTTGATTGTGGAAGAGCTGGGCTCTCTCACTTGCTGTTTGGCATGCAAGTTGTCTTGTTTTGCAGTTTAAACATTTTAACATGTCGCTGTTGGATATGACTGGTGTTGCTCCTGGAATGCCCTCCTACATTTTGCTTTTGAGCCGAGGTTGATGATAATGGTAGAACGGATATATGTTAGACTCGGAGGTTACAGATGGCAATGGAGTACCATTTGACTGTTGTTGATGACCCACTGCACCTTCATGGATGCCTAGTTTTGATTTGCCGGATATGTTTAAAGTTTTGAGGACACCCTTTATGGTACACAACCACAATGTGAAGAGGGAACTTTTGTCTCGACATGGGGTGTGCAGAAATCACTTTTCTGAATTCTGTCATGGACACCTGCATCTGTGGCAGGCATGTTAGTGCAGACAAGGCTGACTATACTTTCTTCCTCCTCATTGATCGTATGTTGAATAATATACAAGGGCTATGACCAAAATGATTGTTTGAAATGCTGCTTCCCTGGGAGATTTAATTGGGATTTGTTATTTCTTTGAACAATTTGATTTCATCAAGGGGCTTACAACAAGTCTCTATTCTGCTGATGCATAAACCTTGCTGGACAAGTAGAAAGAAGTGCATGGTTTGAAGTTTTCTCATGCATAGTCAGCTGTTTGCAAACGTTTCTTGATGCTTTTGTGGTGTTATTTCCAAGGAGTGCAAGAGCAATTCTTGATCTGATCACGTAGTGGTTTATTTATACGTTTCCACCACTGAAAGTTTTATGATTAGACAGCAATCCACAGACATGGTTAATTGAACAAAAGGCCATCATTCACTGACATGGAGATCAGATTATAATGTGAACTTCCTCAGGGAAGCAGATACAATTCCAATTAGACAACAGATTTATTTTTATTGTGAAGGGCTACAGCACCATTATATTCACTGACTGCAAAAGCTATTTGTAAACCAGACAGCAAAGAAGACCTCTTAATGTGGCCAAGTGGGGGAATGGCAGTGATGCAAACTGGCTTTAAATTTTGTCAGTCAGTGCCAAGCTTGTGTTTTCACCTACACAATATAAAAGAATTAAGTTTCTGGAAACAAGTTTAATTTTTCAAGAGAAAGAACAGCAGTTTTTCTTATTTTTACATCATATTACTTTGGTGGTAATGGGATGATAGAGACAGAGTTGAATATGGAAAGTGAATGCTTTGTTGGCATGAAGACAAAGTAAATATCTGACATGCTTTCTCATACATCTCTGATGCAGTGCACAAGGCTGTCCAAGTGACGTTTGAGCAATTGGAGTATTGAATTGCTTGTCTGTCATGTCAAACGTTATCAATTTGTATTTTAATCTTTTTCACCTTTTTTTGCATAACTGTACATTTCAAAAAGGTTTTTGCACAGAAATTTTTCATAACATGGCTTTTCATTCTTTTATTCCCATCCCTGAGGCATCTGTCTGAGGGGGAAATGGTAATTCTACCTAATTCAGGCAAACATCGATTCTCCTGCTCCTTGGATGCTGCCTGACCTGCTGTGCTTTTCCAGCAACACATTTTTAAGCTCTGATCTCCAGCATCTGCAGTCCTCACTTTGTCCTTGACAGGCCCTAATCTTACTCTAGTCATTTGTTTATTCCTGACATTCCTATCGAAAGCTTTAGGGTTTTCCTTGATCCTACCTGCCAAAGACTCCTCATGTCCCCTCCTGGCTCTTCTTAGTTTTCTCTTAGCTCTCTGGTCTGTTTCCATACTGTAGGGAATCTCATCTACTCAAACTATAGTCTTTCCAGTCAATATTTGGAAAGTTAAAGTCCCCCATAACAACTACCTTATTACTTTTGCTCCTATCCAGCAACACACTTTTCAGCTCTGTCAAGGACAGTAGTGGGAAGTTGTGCATGGAGTCAGAGGAGATAGGAGAGGCGCTAAATGAATATTTTTTTGTCAGTATTCACACTGGAAAAGACAATTTTGTCAAGGAGAATACTGAGATGCAGGCTATTAGACCAGACGGGATTGAGGTTCATAAGGAGGAGGTGTTAGCAATTCTGGAGAGTGTGAGAATAGATAAGTCCCTTGGGCTGGATGGAATTTATCCTAGGATTCTCTGGAAAGCTAGGAAGGAGATTATAGAGTCTTTGGCTTTGATTCTTTATGTCGTTATTGTCTACAGAAATAGTTCCAGAAGACTGGAGGATCACAAAAATTGTCCCCTTGTTCAAGAAGGGAAAGTAAAGACAGCTCTGGTAATTATAGACCAGTGAGCCTTACTTCAATTGTGGGTAAGGTGTTGGAAATGATTACAAAAGATAGGATTTATAATCATCTAGAAAGGAATGAGTTGATTAGGGATAGTCAGCACAGTTTTGTGATGGAGAGGTTGTGCCTCACAAACCTTATTGAGTTATTTGAGAAAGTGACCAAACAGGTGGATGAGGGTAAAGCAGTTATGATGTTACATAGATTTCAGTAAAGCATTGGATAAGGTTCTCCAGGGTAGGCTCTTGTAGAAAATATGGAGACATGGGATTGAGGGTGATTTTAGCAGTTTGGATCAGAACTTGGCTAGCTGAAAAAAGACAGAGGGTGGTGGTTGATGAGAAATGTTCATCCTGGAGTTCAGTTACGAGTGGTGTACCACAAGGATCTGTTTTGGGGTCACTGCTGTTTGTCATTTTTATAAATGACCTGGATGAGGATGTAGAAGGATGGGTTTATAAATTTGCAGGTGACACAAAAGTCGGTGCAGTTGTGGATGTTGTAGGTTACAGAGAGACATAGATAAGCTGGAGAACTGGGCTGAGAGGTGGCAAATGGAGTTTAATGTGGAAAATTGTGAGGTGATTCACTTTGGAAGGAGTAACAGGAATACAGAGAACTGGGCTAATGGTAGGATTCTTGGTAGTGCAGATGAGCAGAGAGATCTGTGTGCATGTGCATAAATCCCTGAAAGTTGCCACCCAGGTTGATAGGGTTGTTAAGATGGTGTAAGGTGTGTGAGCTTTTATTGGTCGGGGTAGAGAGTTTGGTAGGAAGTTCCGGAGCCATGAGGTCATGTTGCAGTTGTTCAAAACTCAGGTGTGGCCACACTTGGAGTATTACGTTCAATTCTGGTCACTGTATTATAGGAAGGCTGTGGAAGTTTTGGAAATGGTGTAGAGGAGATTTACCAGGATGTTGCCTGGTATGGAGGGAAGGTCTTATGAGGGAAGGCTCAGGGACTTGAGGCTCTTTTCGTTAGAGAGAAGAAGGTCAAGACGTGACTTAATAAAGACACACAAGATGATCAGAGGATTAGATAGAGTGGACAGGGAGAGCCTTCTTCCTCAAATGGTGATGGTCAGCATGAAGGAACATAGCTTTAAACTGAGGGGTGATAGATATGGAACAGATCTCAAAGGTAGGTTCTTTATTCAAAGAGTAGTAGGGACATGGAATGGCCTGCCTGCAACAGTAGTAGACTCGCCAACTTTAAGGGCATTTTAAATGGTCAGTGGATAAATATATGGATGATAATGGAATAGTGTAGGTTAGATGGGCTTCAGATTGGTTTCACAGGTTGGCACAACATCAAAGGCCAAGGGGCCTGTACTGCGCTGTAATGTAATGATCTATATACCCAGCACAGTATACATACATATGTACATTCTGGCAGGTCTCCAGTGGGAACTACATAACAGTATTGTTCTTTCCAAAGTAATCCTTTGCTTGTTAGGATGGTCTTGGTATGCAGTAAGGTGCTGTGTTCATTGATATTCATAGCTCTGTATTTCCCTCTTTATCCCACTAGTCACCCAGTCTGGCATTTGAATCTTTTCTCTTGTTGAAATCCACAGCAGTCTTAAAATAGAAGAAGGAATTCATAGCCCACTTGAGAGTCAGATGGGTCAACGTAATTTGTGAAGAGATGAAATATTTATCTTGTATAATCAGGGTGTAGTCTTTGGAAGTATTGCCGTGTGTATAGAAAGCTGAAAAATTAAAACCATAACCAGATGGAACACGCATTCAGAAGAAAAAAGTTTATTTTTGTATAGATCCTGAGTTTCACAGCAGTTAATGTATTTTACATGGTGTTGGCCCTTTTAGGTAAATATGATAGCTGTTTTGTGCAGGCATTAATGAGGGTTAAGAGGAACTAAATTTGAAGTTTAAAAACCAAAAGAAGTGTGGATATTGGAAATCAGAGACAAAAATGTAAATTGCTGGAAAAGCTCAGCAGATCTGGCAGCATCTGTGGAGAGAAGTCAGAGTTAACTTTCTGGTCAGCTGACCCTTCAGTACTGAAGAAGGGTTACTGGACCTGAAACATGAATTCTGATTTATTTTCATAAATACTGCCAGATCTGCTGAGCTTAGAGTCATAGAGTCCGACAACATGCAGACAGGCCCTTTATCCCAAACTGGTCCATGCTGACTAAAATGTCCATCCACACTAACCCCATTTCCCTGCATTTAGCCCATATCCTTCTAAACCTTTCCTATCCATGTATTTATCCAAATACCTTTTAAATGTTGTTAATGTACCTGCCTCAACCACTTTCGCTGGCAGCTCATTCCATGTGCGAATACACTCTATTTAAAAATAAAAGTTGTCCCTCAGGTTCCCTTTTTTTATTCTTTCTCCTCTTTGAGTCATAGAATTGTACAGCATGGAAACAGAGCCTTCGGTCCAACTCATCCATGCTGACTCATTTGCCCGCACTTAGCCCATATCCCTCTAAACCCTTTCTATTATATACCCATCCAGGTGACTTTTAAATGCTGCAATTGTACCAGCCCCCACCACTTCCTCTGGCAGTTCATTCCATACACACACTACCTTCTGTGTGAAGAGGTTGCCCCTTTGGTCCCTTTTTATATTTTTCTCCTCTCACCCTAAACCTCTAGTTCTGGACTCGCCCACCCCGGAGAAAAGACCTTGTCTATTTAGCATATTCATGCCCTCATGATCTTATACGCCCCGATAAGGTCACCCCTCAGCCTCCCACACTCCAGGGAAAACAGCCCCAGCCTATTCAACCTCTCCCTACAGCTCAAATCCTCCAACCCTGGCAACATCCTTGTAAATCTTTTCTGAACCCTTTCAATGATGTCCTCTAGTCCTCAATTCCCCAACCCTGGGAAAAAGACTTGAGTGCATTCACCTGATCCATGATCTTAGATACCTCTATAAGGTCCCCCCTCAGTCTCCTGTCCTCGAAAGGAAAAAGTCCTAGCTTGTCCAACTACTCCTTTATAACTCAGACCGCTGATCCTGGCAAGATCCTTGTAAATTTCTTCTGCACTCTTTCCAGTTTAATAACGTTCTTGGTATAGCAAGATGACTAGAACTGAACGCACTACTCCAAGTGTAGCCTCACTAACGTCCTGTACAACTGAAACATAACTTCCCAAATTCTATACTCAATGCCGTAACTGACGAAGGCCAGTGTGCCAAAAGCCATCTTCACTGCCCTGTCTATCTGTGACTCCACTTTTAGAGAACCATGCACCTGAACTCCAAGGTCGCTTTGTTCCATTACACTCATTACGGCCCTACCATTCACCATGAAACTCCAACCTTGATTTGACTTTCCAAAATGCAACATATCTCACTTAGCTATCGTAAACCCCATTTGCTGTTTCTCTGCACACTTCCCCAGCTGACCAAGTTCTTGCTACAATTTTTGATAACCTTTCTCACTGTGCACAATACCTCCTATTTTAGTGTCATCTGCAAACTTACCAATCATACCTTGGACATTCTCATCCAAATCATTGATATAGATAACAAACAGCAATGGCCCAGCACCAACCCCAGAGGCACTCCACTAGTCACAGGCCTCCAATCTGACAAGTGTCCCTCCACTATTACCCTCTGCTTCCGACCATCAAGCCAATTCTGTATCCCATTTGCCAGGTCCCCCCGGATTCCATGTGATGTAACCTTCCAGAGCAGCCTACCAGGTGGAAACGTATCAAAGGCCTTACTGAAATCCATATAGACTACGTCTGCCGCCCTGCCCTCGTTAACTTTCCTGGTTACTGCATCAAAACTTTTCCAGCAATTTTGGTGTTTGTTTTAAATTTGAAGTTTTTTTTGCTTGAAATACTGAAGTTAATGCAGGATAGAGACCCAGAGGGTAAACACACAACCATTTTACTGATTCTGCTGTTTTATTTATAATTGTAAATTGAAGCTTATTTCTTGATAAATGCAATCATTATGTCAGCACCAACCTTGTACATAATGATTGCAAGTTATTCTTGAAGCGACTGACACTGCTGCTATAAAGCAAAAACCAGACAACCACATTCCCATGTCAAACCCATTCATGAAGTGCCATCATTGTCCTTTAATAATTTCTCTCTCCTTCCTTTGGCTTTCCTCTTAAATTCTCTCTGTCTGTCTCTTGTTTTAAAAAGCAATGTTTTCTGTAGCATTAGCTTGGTTATAACTGAGATTATCTGCAATGGTTGGTACTGCTTTCATTGCTTCTGAAATTGCTATTGGATTCTATTGCTGAATGTCTATCAGTCTCCTTTCCCTCTTCCCCACCCAGATGTCGCACACGAAGTGTTTTGTCCATCTCAAAGGCTAAAAAGCACAGTTGACGATGTTAGAATTTGTGTCTTGTCCTGGCCATGGGTTCCGTAGATATTGCAGAACCAACTAAGCTACCCAATATAGCTCCAGGAGAAAATAATCTTTCCTTCTCTCTGTAATTTAAAAATCCCTTTTTAAAAAGTAAAGATCACTATCCAATTTCTATTTTATATGTGCAGAACCATCTAATCTAAGATTATTTTAAAAAGATGAGTAAGGTAGAGCTATCAATAGAAGATGGCCCTATGCAAATGAGTCAAGTAATTCTTGCTGTTTCTGTCTGCCCTAAGCAATTCTATCCAGTGTATGAAATTAACCAGTTGAAATGAGTAGTTTTGTGATAAAGGATATGGTATGCCCTTAGCTTTTCAGTTTGAAAAAGCTTCATTTTTTTTTCCTTTGGATTGAACTTTGATATTTTTTAAACAGAAATGGATTAAACTCCTGATCTGGAATCATTGCTGACTCCTTACTAAGTGGATAGTGAACTGATTTGATTTTTTTTAAAGTGTTTAAAGTTTGACAGACATTCCTAAATGGGTGAGACAAGTTAGGGAGCTTTTGTTTGTTCATGTGGCAGATTTAATGTGCTCGATATCAGGTTAATGAAGCTGAAACTGCTGTCATGGCTATCACCAGGTATTCAATGTGTAGGAAGCTCTCTTGGGACAGACTGTACTGCTGTTTAGATGTGGCAAATGATTATTTCCTATTCAGACCCTTGATTTTGAATCTGTGTACGCAGTTATCCTTAGACTTGGCAGGCAGTAGAAGTTGAGGGAATGACAGGATTACATGCTGAGCAATGAATTGTTATGAAAGCCATTAAATACTGAGAGCTGTTCGTTGTTTCCTTGCCGAATTGAAAAGCTTCTGATGGCCAGGACCTCTTCAGACCATGTGCCTTCATTGCTTTGGGAGATCATTTTTCTGCTGCCTTCGAACTTTGTTCCATTTTCTATCTGTCACCCTTTGCTTCCGCAGCTCTATCTTGTGCATTTTGAGGAATAGTGGGTTTAGCAGCCATCTTCTCACACTCCGCAGGACAGTGGAGATGATGCCCCCGGGATAAGAAGGAAAGGCAGAAGATTAACTTTCAGAATGTGAGCTCAGAAGCCTGAGTTTAGCATCAAGTCAGGGCTGCCACTACTCGTGGCCTTTTAGAAGAAAACCAGTTGATCGCACATTGCCAGTGACTCTTGAGAACACAGCAGCCCTGAATTTCTTCACCTCTGGCTCCATCCAGGCCTTTGCTGTTGTTAGTTGTAGATTCTCACAATTTGCTGCCTGCAAGTAATTCTGTCAGACACTGATGCCATTTCACTTCACCTCTGGTTTTGGTCCAATCAGAGTGAGCGATTCCTTGGATTGGCTGCTGCAGCTGGATTCCCACAGCTTCAGGGGAGTCGTCGTTGACACTCAGGGCAACGAAGGAGTCACCTTGAGTCATCTTGGAGTGTTCAGTAGATCAACTGGTCTGCATAGCCTTAGTAGATAGTTCCTTGCAGATGAGCATATTCCTCCAAAGAACTGTTGATGTCTGTAAGGAACCCAACATAAGCACAGGGTTGTCATTGAGCAAATAAATGGGAGGCTGAGCTTCAGATTCAGATGGTTGGAGAGACTGAGGTCTTTGTTAAGAATGTGCAGCAACATTTTAAGTTAAGCAATTAAGTGGCTACTGACCCCCTTGCCCTTTCTCCCCTCTCTCACTCTATTCACTGACCTCCCCACCTATAATCTATTCGCTCCTTCTGCAGTCCCACTCAGCTTTTTTCGGTTCACTAACCTCAAAACACTCTAACTGATTTTCTCCCTTTCCAGATGCTGCTAGACCTGCTGAGTTTCTTCAGCATGTTCTGCTTGAAACAAATCATTTCTGTTCTTCTTTCTATGCAACTCTTCCAAAGTGCAACCCCTGTATCGACAGCAGACTGAGAAATGTGCTAACATTTCTGAACTGACTGAAGTTCTCTGCGTTTTGGTGTCTGTGAGGGTCTTGCCAAAGATTGTCCCTATCAGCCCGTGTGCAGGGCAAGATTCAACTCCTCAGACAGGAGGCAATGTTTTGAGTGTTGACTGATATGCTTATTTTTTGCATTACTATTCTGTCTGTTTTGTGGGTTCATATCCTCAAATTCATCTCCTTTAATAGCATAAATGATGTGTCGGAGCTTCATTCTTCTATTTCTTTCACCCTTCCCTTTACTTTGGTATTCAGTTACGTTAATGGGGAATTGACATTGATTATATAGATACAATTTTCATCTTCTCCAACATGCAGTGTACCTCTCTCCACTGTATTCATCTGTACGGTTCAGCTGTTTAATCACGTGTCTGCTGCCTTCCAAGTAGATTCTGAAAACACAAGTTGGACATTAGTTTGCATTTTATTTTCTTCCAGCACAAGGGTTCTATATTTTTAAAAAAATCAAAGAACCCCCAGAGTCTGAGCAGAGTTACTTTTTGCATTTGTTAATAAGAAAAAAGGTGTGAGAACATCAAAATCTTAGGATCAAATTATGAAATTATTCTTGTCTATATTGTCGGTGATTTGTGCAAAAAAAACTAATTGTAAATCTGTCCAGCTTGCGACACCACTTGACAATAGAATTGATCCTGTTTTGATGTAATGTGGTGCTGACTTTGTGAGAAGGAGCTTGATAATTTTACTTTCATCTGATTAAAAGTGGATAATGTGATTAGTTGTGCTTTAACATGTCCTGTCTCACTCATAACATTATTTTGTTGGAATTGACATTGACTTGTCTCCTTCAGAAAACTATATTTGTCCCTCCAAAATTATATTCTTGTCCAGCTAGTGCAACAATTTAAATCTGTAACCTTCTATTTGTGCAACATGAGGGAATAATTGAACATTCAGTAATCCCAACCCTTTGGTCTAACTTGAGACTGCCAACATTAGGGGGCTGCTTTTTATGAATGGTTTCAGCTCCGGTTAGGCAACCAGAACCAAGTACATTGAAGTAAAATTGTCTGTTTCCACTTTTGTACATTTTCTTTCAAAAATCCTCTTTGTTACTATGGGGACAGTCTTTTTGTTTTGAAGTATACCTTTGCAGGTTCAGAGCTGCCTGAACACATTTTGAGGAATGTGGTGCTCTCAAGCATCTGGATTAAACTTGAAGACACGTGGCTGACCACATGTGGTTATGTAAGACTCTCTGCTTGGTTGAAAGGTTTCTGCCTTTACACTGAATAGGAATAGCACACAACAACTGGGATACTATTCCAAAAAATATGGTACACCTTTTTATTAATACTCCCAAGTAATTTTATATACTTTACAGTATTGGTTACTTAATCCTGTGAGCTAGGTCTTGCCCTGGTTGGTTGAGCTGCTGAGAAACATTTCGTGTGACCTACAGAGATTGACCACATCACTTAACCACTGCAGCAATGATGTCCTTGTGCTGGTACTACTTACGTTTTTGTACATTGCGCCATGCGATCTGAAGTAAATTAATTTTTAATTGGTTTGAAATTACCTGACTGTGGATGTAAGTTTGCTCACTTAGCGAGAAGGTTTGTTTTCAGATGTTTCATCCCCATACTAGGCAACAACATCAGTGAGCCTCCATTGAAGCACTGGTGGTATACCCTGCTTTTTATTTATGTGTTTAGGTTTCCTTGGGTTGGTGACATCATTTCCTGTGGTGATGTCAATTCCTGAGGTGATGTCATTTCCTGTTTTTTTCACTGGGGTTGGTAAATGGGATCCAGTTCTATGTGTTTATTGATAGAGTTCCCACTGGAATGTCATGCTTCTGGGAATTCTCGTGCATGTCTCTGTTTGGCTTGTCCTAGGATGGATGTGTTGTCCCAGTCGAAATGGTGTCCTTCCTTATCTGTATGCAAAGATACCAGTGAGAGTGTTCATGTATCCTGGTGGCTAGTTTTCTGCCTGTTTGTCCAAGCCACAAGGATACATGAATATCAACTAGCCATGAAAAGACATGACCCACTCTCACTAGTATCTTTACATACAGATGAGGAAGGACACTACTTCAACTGGGGCAACACATCCATCCTAGGATAAGCCAAACAGAGACATGCACGAGAATTCCCAGGAGCATGTCATTGCAACCAGAACTCTATCAACAAACACATTGATTTGAATCCCATTTAGCATCCCCTGAGAAAAAGAACAGGAAATAACCTCACCAGAGGAAATGATGTCACCAACTCAAGGAAACCTAAACACATAAATAAAAAGCGACTTATACTTCGTCCGGAGGCTCACTGATGATGTTACCTAGTATGGTGATGAAACGCCTGAAAATAAACCTTCCAGCTCAGCGAGCAAACTTACATAGAGAACCTCAACCTGAGCTACAAATCTTCTCAAAACATGTTATTACCTGACTGTCATCAGTAGGCTTAGAATTTGCTTGTATGAATGTTTTCCTAATGTCAGAATCCCACAATCCAACTTGAACAATCACTTTGGCTACATTTGTTATTTCTAGCTCTGCTATCAATCCTTAGGCTGATATAGATAGAAAGGTTTATTAGCCATTAATGAGAAAAAGGGTCGGCATCCTTTCTTTACCTGATACAAGCATGTTTGACAGTCATGATTTGTTTTGCTGAACCTGCTAATTCCAGCAAGATTCTAATTTGTCTGAATTCACCATCATGCATCGCTCCATGCCCCTACTGTATAGTTCTTACATTTCTTTGGTCTTCCCTTTTAATGTTCCATATCACTCCTCAATGAGACTGACTCCACACCCCAGGGAAAAGGCAAAACTGATTTACATACATTTAAAAAGTATAGTTTAAAAAAATGCAAGTGATCAATGCGTTGACTTTCAAGTGCAACCCAGAAATAATGCTTGAAAATGCTCAAAAACTAGTAAACTGTTGGTGGAATCACAACTGCCTGTAACCTTGTCTGAAACCAGTTGCTAACAGCGCATGAGCTCGGTTGAATCGACACCAGTTGCAAGATTTGAATAACTTCAGAGGAGTGTCGAAAGTGTGTTGCTGGAAAAGCACAGCAGTCAGACAGCATCCGAGGAGCAGGAGAAGAGACGTTCCCGAAACGTCAATTCTCCTGCTCCTTGGATGTTGCCTGACCTGCTGTGCTTTTCCAGCAACACACTCTTGACTCTGATCTCCAGCATCTGCAGTCCTCACTTTCTCCTAAATATAGAGTAGTTTCAAATTGAGTTGAAAAGCATTGGGTTGTGCACGTTCAACATGCTGCATTTTAGTCAGATGTGGTAATATGATCCAATTGAATGGTTCTGAATTTATGAAGGTAAAATAAAAGATGACCTCAAAGATCCTTCCCATTCTCATACATGACTTTATTCCATTTATGTTTCACAGTTATTTGTTTCAGTGCATTCTCACCATCTTCTGGACCAATTTAAAAATGGGGAAACGTTTCTGCTTCATCTGAAATGTTTTGCCTCAACTTGTGTGTTCTCATTTCCGAGGGCCAGCTGCAGAAATGTTTTCTTCCAGGCAGACCATTCATTGCAACAAACATTAGACATAGGTTTGACAATAATCTTGGTCCGCCTTCAGAGGTTTGTATTTATGTTTTAGGTCCTGATATTTTGCTCGTGTGAAAGTTGCAAGCTCACACAGCTGAAAAGATATGCAGTTGTGGTTGAGACAACTGGCATAATGCTGACTTTTTTTTCCACCTTGCAGTAATAAGGACTGTGTAATTTGAGTGTTATTATAAAACAACATTGTCATTTATGAATGCTGTTTGGACTTTGGCTTTCATTGAAGAATGTCATGATTGTCTTATTAATCATCTATGGCCAGAGGGAAGAAAGAGGAGGTTGTGTAAAAGTTCAGCTTCCTGCATAAATACATTGGCTTTTTGTTTGATATGGTTCGTGTGGTTCCCACATGCTTTTACTTGGTGCTTGCACAATGCCAAAACAATTGATTGAAAAATCTATTCCTGCAGTGTGTAACAAAACACATATTATAAAAACTGCCACCACCTTATCAATAAGGGGTATACCTTAAAGCCAAGAGATTAAAGTCCTTGTATTTTGGTTCCTGTGCATGGCTTAATCCATGAAACAAAAGCCATGCCTTCTAGGAATGTCTAGCTCTAATTCTTGGATGGAGTGGTCAAGGAAGATATTTGGGGACACCTTTTTTTTACTTGAAATGCTATCTTACCCTCCAGTGATGACAGTTATTTTCTTGGCTTTGTTTCTTGGAGGGAGATATGAGGGAGGCGTGCTAACATTTCAGATGCTGTGGCAATTGATTTATATGTGGATATTCTAGTTGTGGTTACTAGAGGCCAAAACTAATTATGGAAATGTTAGGGAACATTTGTCATCATTTCTGATTTGACCATTAATGTTCCATGGTGCAATGGCAGTGTTCCAACCTCTGGGGTAGAAGACCTAGGTACAAAGCTTCATCTGTCCTGGAAATGTCGTCATATTTCTGAACAACTGAAGTAAAAATAATTTAGATCCATGATTGAGGTGTGATTTGCAGAAGGGAAGAATAGTCTGTGTTCATGTGGCACAGGGCATTGTGAATGAACTTAACTATAATGTTCGTTAGAAGTTAGGGGAAGGGTTGGAGATGGTAGTGAAGGGTGAAATGTGTCTGAATTACAACCATTTTAGTCAGATGCACAGGCAATAAGGCAGCTTTATTTACCCAAAGGCAACAGAGAGCTGCTTAACTGCTAATGATAGATCTTATGCTGTAAATCCCTGAACTAATGCAATTAACAACTTCTTGGGAGGACACGGAAATTTCTTTGCTTGGCTGTGAAGCATGAATATTGCAGCTATTTTCTCCTGCTAAATAAATTTTGAAAGTAAAAATTTGAAACCATTAATAAAACCAATTTGCAAGCTCTACGTACTTTTATTAGATGGCTTCCAGAGATTATTAACTCCAGCCTGTGGATAAATCAGAAAGGCTGAGCCAATTTTCCTTGAGGATGAGAGGAAATTTTGATTGAGGTGCTTCAAATCATGCGGATCTCTACAGAATAGGTAGGGGAGGTGATGGTGTAGTGGTATTATTGCTGGACTGTTAATCTAGAGACCTAGGTAATGCTCTGGGCTCCCAGGTCGGAACTCTGCCAATTTGAACTCAATAAAATAAAATCTGGAATTAAGGGTCTAATGATGACCATGAAACCATTGCCAATTGTTGAAAAAACCCATCTGGTTCAGTAAAGTCCTTCAAGGAAGGAAACTGCCAACCTTGCTTAATCTGGCTAGTATGTGACTCTAGATCTGCAGCAATGTGATTAAGTCTTAACAGTCCTCTGGGATGGATTAGAAGTGCTGGCCTAGCCAGTGACCCCTGCATCCCAAGACTTAATGGACAAACAAAGATCAGGAGAAACTTCTCCGATAAGCAGAAATGTTGTGAACCAGAGCACTCGAAGGTGACTGGCTAAAGAGTGAAAGGGAACATGAGGAAAACTCTTCATATAGGTGTGTGGTAGGGGTTTGGAATGCTGTACCTGAGGGTGTGAAGCTGATTCATACTACTCTGTTGAAAGCGAATTAGATAATTGTCTGAAGAGAAGAATTTCAGGGTTCTGGGTGGATGGAATATGATCAGTTGAGTTAGTTCAGCAGAGATGCAAAATGTTTATTACTAATTCTGAGGATGTGGGCATCACTGGCTAAGCTAACATTTTAATTGTCCAAAACACAGTTAAAAATCAACCATATTGCTGTGGGTCTAGAGTTGTATGTAGGCCAGACCAGGTAAGGATGGCAGTTTCCTTCCCTAAAGGGCATTAGTGAACCAGATGGGTTTTTCCTGACAATTGGCAACAGTTTCACGCTCATCCATAAACTCTTCTTCGGAGATCATCTTTTATATTGGATTTAAATTCCACCATCTGCCATGGCTGGGGTCCCAGAACATTGCCTGCCTCTCTGGGTGAATAGTCTGCTCATAATTATCATGAGTCCATCACCTTCCTGGGCATGATACATTGAATAGTGTCCTCTTTTAGTGTCCTCGAGCAATCTTTTCAAGTGTTGTTGCAATGGATCAAACCCTTGATTCAATTAATATGAAGTTCCTCGTGTAATTTCAATTTTCTTTTGTTTTTTTTTACCTCATTTAATACTTGCACAGAGCAAGTGACGTCTGCCCACTGCCCTGGAGCTGTAACTATATGTCAAAGAGTGTCAATGGGGGTAAATTTCCTCTCCACAAAATCCCAACTCACCAAAAGCAGGTATTGAGTTAGTGAAAGCTGCTTAATTGGATGAGAAGGAATGGAATGGAGAACTAGTCACTCTGAGACTCCTTCTGATTCAGTCAGTGTTAGAAAATATTGCAGTTAGCATTGAGGCCCTTAAAATGCCAACTGTGGGGCATTGGAGGGCCCAAGCCAGTATTCTACCATGGGTGAATGAGGAACCCATGCCAGGTGAGCAAAAGGAGCTAGTAAAGACAGTTTACTCTTTTCTCCTCCCTCTTTTCTCCCATCTCTTTTCTCCCATCTCTTTTCTCCCATCTCTTTTCTTCTCCCATCTCTTTTCTTCTCCCATCTCTTTTCTTCTCCCATCTCTTTTCTTCTCCCATCTCTTTTTTTCTCCCATCTCTTTTTTCTCCCATCTCTTTTTTCTCCCATCTCTTTTTTCTCCCATCTCTTTTTTCTCCCATCTCTTTTCTCCTCCCTTTTCATGGGAGTCAGAGGTATTAGCTCTGCAAGGATGCAGCTCACAGCAGGAGGCTATAAATTGAGAAGGAATCTCCAGGCTTCAGTCAGTTACCTGGGATCAGAGTCATTGAGCTGCTTATAACTGGTGGGTTTGAGAGTGAATAAAAACAAAGCTGACATGATAGAAAATACGTAAAATCACTGATAAGAAACATCTATTAGGGTCTAGCTTTAAATTGCTGTAAAGTCATATTACAACAATAATTACAACAACAATAATTACAATTACAACAACAACCAGAAATAAGGGTGAATCAGGGCCATGTAACAAAGCAATATAAAAGGTGAAGTCACCATTGTCTTAGCAGACCAAAGGGCTACTTTCATGAGAGAGACTAGTCGTAGTGGTTTAACCTGAGGGTTACCACGCTTCAGGTGAGGGGAGAGACTGTGAAGGAGAGTTCTTTAATGGTGACTTCAGCTAGTATGGGAATTGAACCCAAGCTGTTGGCGTTGTTCTGCATCATAAACCAGCTATCCACCAAACTGAGCTAACTGACCACTTCGAGCGACAGGATTAGTATCGTGAATACCAAGTCAATAGTTGAATATGGAGTAAGGGAGAAAGTAATGATATCCCAACTTGGATTACTGTGCACACACGTGAGTGGACAGAGGACGGTAAAGAAAATTAGGGAATTGCAGATGCAGGTTGTGATAACAAACATCTGGTTCAAGCAAGAACCGGACTAGGTGTTAAATATTCTTGCACACATGGTGTTCAGGAAGGCGGAGGCACTTAAGGCGGGCATTGCTATGCTGAGGAAAGATTTCTCCGAAAGCTGAAAGATTCAGTTTGTTTAGAACTAAAGAACAAAAGGATATGATTATAATGTTTGATGTAGTCTATCGACCACTTCAATGGATGTTGATTTTAAAAAGTCTGCTGGGCAGGTGCGGAAAGATGTGGACACTTATAATATGGCTATAAATGGGGCATTTTGATTTCCTGAATGTAGACTGGGTCAGTGGTAGTGGAGAGGATGATGCCTAATTGTGTTCAGAACATTTTCTATGGCAGTAGGAGAATGCACTTTTGCATCTGGTTCTTGGAAATGAGAGAGGTTGAGTAAATTGAGAGACCATTTCGGAAACCGTGATAATATTTCAGATAATGCAAAAGGACAAGAGGTAATCCAGATTTTGAATTATTAACTGTGTGAGAGAGCTAGGTTCAATGGCATGTGAATGGAGCTGGGCCAGCGAAACTGGAACGAAGGTTGACTGGAAAAGATTTTAGCTGAAGGTGGCCCATTGTTCAAAGGAGAGATGGTTTGGGTACAGTCAAAGTATATTCCTTCTAGAAGGAAGGCAAACAAATCCAGAGCTCCCAGGGTGATAAAGGAGACATTAACAGGAAAAGGCAGGGTATATAAACTATTGCCATAGGTTGTGGATTCTAGAATTAGGGAACATTGTCTGAGAATTGGGGCCGGTCTGTTCAGGAAACATGTATGCACACAAGAACACTCTTTTTCAAAAATGACAGTTGATGCTCAATCAGTTGCTAATTTTCAATTTGATCTAAATTTTGGTTAAGCAAAGGTATTAAGGTATACAGGCCAAATGCAGGTAAATGAAGTTAGGCGACATGTCAGCTGTGATCTCATTGAATACTGGAACAGGCTTGAGGGGCTGAATAGACTACTCATGTTCCCAGTCAGGTAGAAGATACACTTGAGAACCAATAGGAGTACAGATACAGATCACAGGGAAATTAAAAACGACATGAGAAGCAAGGTCGGATTATGAGAAAAGACTGGTGATTGAGTTAAAGGGGACTCCCAAAGTCTTCTAGAGTACATCAATAGTAAGAGGTAGTGAAAGGAGGAATAGGGCTGGTTTGGGATCCAAAAGGGGATTTAAACACTGAGTTAAGAGGTATGGCTGAGGTGTTATGTGAATATTTTACTTCTGTTCTTTATCAAGGAGGTAGATGGTAACTAGGCCATGGTACCAGAGAAGGAAGCTTGCAGACTGCTCATGTTTATGTAATGTACTTGAAGAACACCATAGAATGTCAACAATTCAAATACAACCTAGAAAGCTATTTTTAAAGGCATTTTATGTTCAATAACCCAGTTAACTGTATTTAGATCTAAGAACTAAGAAACACTATGTCATGCACCGCTTTTAGTTGACTAATGATATAAGCATCCTCACTAATCAGAAATGTTTGAGTTGCAGTTTTCAATAAAATTGAAGGGTTCTAATATTATGAAAAGGGTGTTCATAATTTGCTAATACAGCAAGCTGGAGTTCCCAGCCTGACAGCCTGGAGTTGTTCCACATATTGGAACTTGGCGGTGTTCCAAGAAAGATTGGGTTAGAAATAGATCCAATCTCATCACTGTCAACTTGCCTCCCATTCCAGATGCTGCTCTTTCAGAGGTTTCGAATTAGAGCTAGCATTATCCATTACTTCAGCTTTTTTTCTCAGTTGCTTTGAAGCCCCTTTTATTTTTATCATGCTTCATTCACAGTGTTGTGAACAGTGCGCACATCTTTCTGATAATCAAACTCAGTTTCCAAACACAGTTTGGTTTATTTTGAGAATCTGGCCCAGTAACTGTCAAAAGTATGCTTTGATTATTTGAAAGTTTTCCTTGTTAACGCACAGACAACAAATTAAAAGAAGTCTGTTCTAAATGTTGGGAGCGATATGTTGTCAAGCTGTTTTGAGTTACAGTGTACTAAGGATGTGTACAAAAAATTGCTCTGGAACTGTAAGTTACCGGTTTGAATGATAAATAAGCCTATTTGAGACTTTCAATTTAAACTGAATCTTTCACGTTTGGTGTGAAGTAGTAGAGTGTTAATTCTGTAGTAAGGCAAACAACGCAGGAGTATCATGTAGTGATAATTTCTCCTTTCTGCCACCTCACCCCCCAACCCCCCCAAAAAATGAAGGCAGTGATGCAATCTTGAAAATGACAAGATAAAGCCTTGCACAAGATTTGAAGCTGCGCATAAGGTGAATTTAGTCAAGGGTCACAAAAAGAGTTTTAGTTGAAAATGATAACTTTTATGTGGCTGGAGCAAATTGGTTCTAAGTTGTCCTCTTGAAGCTGCTGGACTGGCAAGATATCCTGGGTGCCATGCCCGCACAAAAAATAAAAAGCATCTGAAACTGAAAAGTTTGAGTGACAACTGAAACTAGCACAAGAGATTTTTTTTCAAAAAAGCACCATTACCACATTAGTGAATGTCCACAGGGAAAAGCCTTTTTATCTTGTTACTATGAATCCCTAACACAGGGTGTAAAATGTTTGCAAAACACAAGCCTCATCATGAAGATTTTTCCCAAATTCACAAGCATGAATAGAAATGCCACAGGTAACCTCTGAATTCATGCTTCTGAAAGGATGGAGCTTTCCTTTTTCGACTGCATGATTTGCAGAAATTAGTAAGCAAATGTGAAAATAAAAGTGAACTTGATAATTCACCTGCGATCTGGAGGTTTTCAAGCAATAGCCACAAGAATCAATTGATCAGTTTTTCTTTAGTCAATGCCATGACAAAAACAAAGAAATTTTTTGGAAGGCAGACCATTAATGTAACTGGTTATAGTTTTCAATGCCTATTGAAGCTTTACAAAAAAATATTTCTTGCAGAAAAAGGAAGGTTAACACTGCTAAAATATGACAAAAAAATTAAGCCATTGTAGCTGGTCACATCTATAAACATGAGGTACAGCTAGCAATATTGACACAGTGGCTAGGATGCAGAAAGCAAGCAAGTTGTGTGGGGAGTGTGATCTGTTGCATGCGCCACATAACTATCCTGTCCAAGATCCTTCCAAGTTGTGTGGTGTAAAAGAACACTTGTCTCACCTGTGCAATGAATCTAGTTTCAAAGATATAACCAGTGGCTACCCATTAGATGTAATCATCATATTGGCAGCAAGAAGAAGGTGTGCCAGAGACCTGCTTAAATGCAAGCACATGCATAAAGGTTGCAGCAAGATGGACCATAGTGATGATTTGGACCAGAAGGTAAACAGGCTTTCTATATTGTCTATTTAACACAATGTGTGGGCTAAGTCAAACAGTTGGAAGCATTTTCCCCCAGTAAAATTAAATGCCTGAAGAAAATTGTCAAATACAGTCAAAGTTGAGTCGTGAGGTAATGCAATCATCCTACCAGTCAAAATTCTGAAGGATATATAGCTAGAAGCCTGTGATACACCTGACCTGAGTGGAAGGGTAACCCATCCCTTGCTTGTGACCATTACCAATGAAATGCAAGTATGACAGTACTGCATGGAGATTCAGATATTCTACCAAATCAGCACGAATGGAGAGAACAGCAGGATGAGCAGCATGTATAAAACTCAACATTTGTAACTGTTTGTGAAAGCAAGAAAATATCCTTTCAAGCAAACCAGGTCAAGAATACACTCATTCATTTAATCATTCCAGAATTTACAAATTATAGCTGACAGTTTTGATTTCAGAGGAAACCTTAAACTGAGGTATTGCATTTCAGAGAACTCAATTCTGCCAATTGGCTCTCCCAACAAGTAGAGAGTGTTCATAGAAGCTCAAGAATGAGCTGGATAAAAAGCATAACCTAATGGTGTTGTCCACTATTTTACATCAGGACATACTAGTGCAGTCTTGTAAGATATATGCTGAAGAGAGATGACCTAATCAGGGTATCGATTGGACCCAAGATACCTAAATGTTTCTCAAATGGGATACTTACACATTTTATGATGTACAATTTGTATCTCCAAGGCAAAGATGTACAGAGATGTTTTAATTTCCTCACACCATTCCATCCATTCAAACATCTGACAAAGCATTATCATTGAGAGCTCTTGTTGAAAGACATACCATAGTTATGGGAGGAGGATGATCAACACTTGCTCACATCATTCATGTAAGTGAATGTTAGCAGAAAATTTAGAAGGTCTGGGAGCATGCATCATGCAAGATGGTAAACAAATTGCGTTTGAATTCAACAGTCTATTGCAAGCACAATGTAATCATAGGTGAACAATTGCTGTAACATTCGTAAAATTCCATACAAGCCTGTCCAGTAAACAACTGTGGAGATTGATCACAAGCAATTGGCAATGATTTTGACCAAAACCAATGATATGTGTACCATCTGGTCTATGAAGACTTTGAGTAAAAGTACAAGGATTGAAGTTTAGTATCCGTGACAAATGTGGCATCAAAAATGGTTTTCTTGGACACGGTCCATTAGCAAATCTGAATAGAATGCAGAAATTCCAATGGACTTGAAATTAGTTTGGGTGGATATCGTGGTAGAAATGCCAGTGCAACCAACTTTGAGTAAAGAAGCACTTGGCAATTAAGGCAAAAACTAGGATATCCCCAAGACCTGCAGCCATGAAAATGTCTAAGCCGCAACATGCTAGGCTAAAGATGGTCAGGTAACCTGCCATTTCAGAATAACTTAAATCTGCTTGAATATTTTCAATGATTTGAATGTAGGTTATGTACCATTCTGGTCTGATTGATGTAATTCTGTATTCAGGGTTTTTTTAAAATAAAAGAATATGACATGCTGTATTGGAATTGCAAGAACAATGGTACATTTGAGATCTTGGTGAATGACCAGAGGAATCCTATATCTGCTTAATCAATGAGTTTTAAGGATTGCATGTTTGAAATATTTCCTTTGAAGACACAATACAAATAGATCTTCATAAGAAAGAAGCAGGAGAATTGGACAAGAGATACATGGCCTGCCAGAAGTACAGTGCCATGCAAAAAACTTGTGAAAGGAGTTATGGCTCGTGGAATATAAGAGAATCTACGAATATGGATACAAAATTGAGTGGTAGGTGATAGAACAATGGTTACTGAGTGGTTGTTTTGACCTGCAGGAAGATTTGCTGTGGAGCTCCCGAGTGGTATGTTTTGGAATGTGTGCTTTTCCTACATATGTAAATTTGAGACTCATAGTCGCACATGAGATGCGGATATTGCTCGCATTTATCCTCCTCCACTATTTCTCATCTCGGGTGGTGCTGAACTATCTTCTTGAACTCCTGCGGCCTATTTGATGTAGATAAATCTACAATGACACTGGCAATGAATTGATGAATTTTGACATCATGACAGTGAAGGAAGGATGACATATTTCCAAATCAGGATGGCAGTGGCTGAGAGGGGAACTTGCAAGAGGTAAAGTTACCAAGACCAGTGATAACTTCTCTTAATGTTCAGGAGACAATTTCAAAGTTTTTGAATGATACAAGACTTGGGAACACTAACTGTAAGGAGGACAGTGTAAAATTTCAACAGGATATTGACACGTTGATGGAATAGGTGGCTAGGTAACTGTGGACAAGTATAAGGTAATGTAATATATTTTGGTGCAAAAGACATGGAGAGGCAGAAAAAAATCAATAATATTATTTTATTAGGTATGCAGGAATACAGAGATGGGTGTATATGTACACAAGTAATGAAAGATTGTCCATCAAAAAATCATGATGGTTGAAAAATGAGGATGACATGATTGAACTTCACCAAATTGAGAGGCATGGACAGTTGGAGTCATTTTCCCAGGATAGAAATATTAATTACTGTGGGACTTAGGTTTGAGATAAAAGGGTAAGGTTTTAAAGTAGATGTCCAAGACAAGTTTTGGTTATACCAGAGGGTGTTAAATGCACTGCCAGAGGAGGTGGTAGAGGCAGGTACACCGGCAACCTTTTAAGAGGCATCTTGACAGTTGTCGAGAGTGTGGTGCTGGAAAAGCACAGCAGGTCAGGCAGCATCTGAGGAGCAGGAGAATTGATGTTTCGGGCATAAACCTTTCATCAGGAATCATCAGGCATCTTGACAGTTGTATGAATAAGCAGAAAATAGCAGAATATATACTGTGTGGAGGCAAAAGGATTTTAATTTGGAAAGGCATCAGGTGCCACCACTACCTTGGTGGACAGAAAGGCTTGTTCTTGTGCTGTATTTATTCTTTTGTTCTTGTGACAAGTAGAGAACAATGAATAAAGCATACAATATTTTAGGTCTCAATAGGGGTGTGAAGTACAGAAGCAGGGAAGTTATGCTCAACTTCTAAAAGGTACCAATTAGACCGCAACTGGATTTTTTTATGGTTCTGGGTGCCACACCTAAGGGAGAATAGGAAAGTATTAGAGACTGCACAATAGGTTCATGAGAACTTCGGTTGTGGTTATAGATTGGAGAACTTGGAGCTGTTTTTCTTAAACTGAAGAAGGTTGAGGGGCGAGCAGACAGAAACTTTCAAATCACAAGGGGTTGGAGCAGAATGGGTGAGGTAGTATTTTGCAAAAGAAGCAAATACAAGATGAGAGAGAAATATTTTGCCCAGCCAGGAGAAAGAAAGTCCAGAATACATTGTATTGAACTGTGTGGTTAAAGCCGATTCAATGAAAGCATTCAAGAGGACATTGATTCTATTTATATAAACACTCAATGTGCAGGGGTATAGGGAAAAGGTGAGAAATTGGCACCAAGTCAAAATACTCAGACAGCTGCTCCTCACATAACAGACCAAATGGCCCCCGTCTGCAAAGTCATGTCTCTGTGATTCTGAGTATGAATTATAATCATATCAGATATAAGTGGGAATGAGAAGGGGGTAAAAGGCACAGGATTTTTTTTGGAGTAATATTTAACTTCTGTGAAATCTCCAAAAATGTCTGTCTGTCTTATAAGAGTGACACACTTGGAAGTTTAATGGTTCCCTTTTTGGGCCTGAGAGATTCATTGCATTGTATTAACTATCATTATGTTGTTAAAAGTATACTTCTGCTATTAATTATGAGTCCCAATTTTCTGCAATGAATTTAATGGACAATTTCATGTACAAATCTAGCCAGTTCTTTCTTAAAAAAAAACAGGAGACGAAATGTCAAGATTATATTTGCATGACACAAATGATGGACAGTGTGAAACAGCCAATATATTCTGTCAAGCCACATCTTGCAATCTGCCTCCATTGTCCCATGAACTTACTGACCATTTTTCTCATTACTGATGGTGGATGTTCTTATCCTGCAATTAGGGCTCATGTCCCTGGAAAAACTAAGTAGTTACTAAATCTACATATGGTCAATGAAATGACTCTTCAGTGAATGCTGATTGGCTCCACCTTTCACTTCTGTAATTGATTGCTATCATTTAATGCATTTATCACCTCTTGCATTAATCTTCTATTCCCCATCTGAATTTTTTGAGAATCCCCTATTTTTGTCTTTGTGTGTGGTTTTCTTTCTTTTTGCCAGCTTTATTATCACTGCTGTGTATCTGTGATTTTTTTCAGTTTTTAGAATCAACAAATACTGCCTTTAAAACAAACATTTATTCACTGCTTACTTTCACAGGACTGTATCACGCATGCACAGTAACCAACTTGGTAATGTCTAGAAGTACACAAAAACGTAGAAAAACAGAAGCAACTACAGGCTATTCAGCCCTTTGAGTCTAACACTGCCATTCTGTTTGATTATGGCTGATCAGCCCAACCCCTTACACTGGGGAGGAAACAGGAACAAACCCTTTTAGCCCTAAGAAAGATATCTAATTCCTTCTTGAAAACATTCAACCTTTTTCAGTTGCTATTGATTTCCATAGGCTCACCACTCTCTGGATGAAAGAATTTCTTCTCATCTCAGGCGTCCTTTTGTCTATGACTGCAAGGTTTGGACTCCGTCATCATCTAGAATATTCAGTGTTTATCCTGTCTTGTCCTGTTACAATTTCACTGGCATCTAGGAGACAACCAACCCCTCCCCGAGCTATTCTTGTAAACACCAGCAAATGTGGTCTTAACAGATCCTGTATCTCTTCATATTTCAGTGCTGCATCCCAAGAACCAGTCTGATAAACCTTTTTTGCCCTCCCTCCATGGCTAGAATATCCTTCCTCAGGTGTGGAGACCAAAACTGCACACACTGTTCCAGGTGTGGTCTCACCAAGGCCCTGTACAAATGTGGCATGGTATCTTTGCTCGTGTACTCCGATTCTCTTCCGATGAAGGCCAAAATCATCATCTGCCTTGTTCACCACCTGTTATAGCTATATACTAAACTTTCAGCAACTGGTGTATAGGTACCTTGTATGATCATTTAGATCAGCTGCTTTCCTGTTTATTCCTACCAAAGTGGATGACCTCAACTTTGTACTTCATCTTCCAAGTGTTTGCATGCTCACCTTGTCCAAGCCACACTGAAACATTTCTGCTTCCTGCTCATGATTCATCATCCCACCCAACTTTGTGCCACCTTCAAACCTAGGGATGTTATGTTTGGTTCCCTCATTGAATTGCCAGTATATATTCTGAAAAGATGGCGTCCAAGCACTTATCCATGCAGGTCAGTGGCTGCCTCTTGGAGAAAGACCTGTTGAATCCTACTCTGTTTCCTGGTTGCCAACTAGTTCCCTATCCCTATCAGTACGTCGCCCCCAGTACTGTGTTTTAATTTTACACATTAATCGCTTAGGTGGGTCCTTTCTGGAAAACCTTCTGATAATCAAAGTGAACCACAGCTGGCTCCCCTTTATCAACTCCATTCGTTGCAACCTGGAAAAATCCTAGTAGATTTATCAAGTATGATTTCCCTTCTCTTAAGCTATGCTGATTCTGCCTGATCCTACCACTTTTTCCTAAGGGTTCTGCTATGAAGGTGTCTGTCATGGACTGGAGCATTTTCCCCACCATAGATGCCAGGTTCACCATTCTATTTTCCCTATTGTTTCTCCTTTCTTCCCTTTTTATCAATAGAGGGATTGTGTTAGCTACCCCACAATCCATAGGAACTATTCTCTCATAAAAAAGATGAACCAAAAATAGTTGGGAAAAATAGAATTTTCTTTTTTTTGAAAAAGAGAATTCCAAAATATTTGACTTTGAGGTTGCGATTTGGGGAAGGAGCGTGCATACAAAATAACGCTGTAAAGAAGAGTTACCAGACTTGGAATGTTTAAATGTTTGCTCTCTGCAGATGTTGCTAGAACTACTGAGTTTCTCTAGCATATTGTTTTTGGTTCAGATTTCAGCATCTGCAGTTCCTTGGTTTGTTTGCATATGACTTTCATAATGCCTTGTCCAGTTCCACATTCTCCTCTCTGCTGCAGAAGTAAAGTTTCCATTGCTCTCTCATTCATACAGAAAGGGCTTGGGTTCAACTCAAATTTATAACGGCAGAGGTGCTATCATATTCAATTGAGTAGTGACCAAAAAAATGGAAATTTGGTTTCACTGGGAAGTTAACAAATGCAGCCGTTGGATCAGTGCACAATTGGACAGAAAGGCTGTCAAAACTGACAACTTCAGAACAATCACTACTTTCTTTTGCATCAAGTATATGACTCAATAGGAAACAGATTCAAGTGAGCATTACATGGAATTGAAAACAAAAGGTTCTTGGTCCCAACAGATTCATGCTGATAATATACAGGCCTCTCCCATTTTACTTAATCTGACACTATCAACATCAGCTTCTATTCCTTATTCTCGTTCTTACTTATTTCGCTTCTTCTCATACGTTATTCACAGGTTAAGATCTCTTGGGCTGAATGGCTTGTTTCTATGTTGTACAATTTGATGTAGAAACTGAAATTAGCTACTGAAAACAAATTTGCAAGTTAACTTCAGTTAACACTGGCAAAATCCAAAATATTAAAGGCCTGGTTGGAAATTTATCTTTGCCCATTGTTGGGCTTAGCACAGCATACTCCACATGTGGTCCCAGGCCTTGCCTAATAAACTAGAGACCATGTGCTGCAATTCACGGCTCACCTCCTGCTGCCAGATTACTTGCCCCACTGTACTTTTATGGGCAGAACAGAGGGGATTTGATGACTACCAATTTTTAGTGCATTGAAGCCTGTAAGTGGGGAGTTTGTGCCCACTGGGAGAGACTGTTGCCTTCTCTGAGAGACAACAAGACATACGTAGACAAAGATACAGCAGAGACACTTAGGGCTGTAGAAAACTACAATTCATTTATTAAGTACTGAAATGAATGCACCCTTTTAACTACTAGAGATCTCTCAATCACTGCCTTTCACTACCCTGATTTCTGGAAGTACACCCAAACGTTATTACCTGGGAGACTTCACAGCTGGTCAAGCTGAAACTCTGTTCGATGTCTTCACCACGCCTCTTGACATCGGGTACATCTTGCACAACATTGATCTTCGAAGTATTGCTGAACAAAGGGATTTCTTCAGGTTTTTTTATACACATGTCTCTGTGCCAAGTGTGTGCCTTATTTGGAATTATGTGTGCACAGGACCAATCCTGAACATTTTGTCCAAATGTATGCGTTATCTGGTAGAGACAGCAGTTCCTGATTTTCCTGCAGTCTTAACTCTTAGCAGACCTGACTGGGTTGTTTTATGAATGGAATTATGCTGAGCCAATGTTAAGCCTCTATCAGTCCCTGTCACTCGCTGTTATCTTCAGCCTTGTCCAACAAGGCCTCTGCCCATTCTGGCCTACAAGTACATGAAAGGGAGATGCTGCCTTCATCCGCCCTGTATGTTAATTCAGAGGTGCCATGTACCCCTCACTCTCAGTTTTGCCTGTCTGTGCTCTCCCTCCTATCTACCCACTCACCCTTTCCAAAATGGCTGTACTAAGCCGCCTCTTGTCAGATTCCAGGCTAGCCTGACTCTGTTGGATATCCACAGTTCCTCATCCTGGTCTGACATTAGTCCTGGTTTCCAATTGTTGGCAGTTCAGAAGTAGGCCCTCCTCTTGCAGATGGAGAAAATGCTGCCTTATACTCATTGAAGGTCTGACACACACAAAATTGAAGTGATTTACCCTGGGGGGAGTGATTGGCTCACCCCTGAAATTTACACTGGGGTGCAAAGACTCTGCCCTCAGCTAATAGGATTATTAGCTTTACAGGTTTAAATTCCCAAATTGCCATGGAATTTAAATTCAATTAATCAAATAAAAATATTGAAAAAAAAGCAACAATGGTAATAAAATGACCAGATTCTTACCCAAAAAAATAGCTGCCTGGTTTACCTCTGTCTGCGGGAATGGAAACCTGGTGCCCTTGTTTAACCTTGACCGATCTGTGACATCAGACCCACAATAAGATGGTTGCTTCCTCACTGCTTTCAGAAGTGACTGAGAAAGTGAGTCAGTTGTTGACTGGCTGGCTAGCTCCTCCTCTAGGAGGAATTAGAGGGTGATTCATGTTGGTCTTGAGATACTCCAAAAACGTGAAAGAATAAAAGAAACAGCGAGGCCAAAGGACTTCCTGGAATTTAATCTTGGGTCTTATCAACATTTGTACTGAGCTGCTCGTACCTGACAAAGCGATTGAGACAGTTTATGCTTGGCAAATGTCAAATGTTGGGTCACATGGTAGGAGCTGGCATTTGCTGAAAGTTAATTGCAAGGCAATTACACATTAAGTTGGGAGAGCTAGTCAAAAGGGACTTCTAGCTCAGTCTTGCTGCAGTACCACATTGGTACAAGAATATGTTCACAAGCCTTCCTGATTTTACAGCGTTTATCACATTGAGCAAAGAATTGTAAACCTGAGCAAAGGACACTGGTCAGCAGTATTCAGAGTTGATCAACAGTCCTCCACCTTGGGTTAATTTTGGTGCTGTGTCTATTTTTCTTCTCTTGATGCACACCTGGTATCTTTCACATCTGTATTTAATGGCTCTATTTCAACATTTTGGAGTTACAGTAGACAGTGGGGATAATTGAGACGTGGCTTCAAGTGGACAGGACCTGGGAAGTGAATATTCGAACCTATATGTGCTATTGTAAGGGCAGACTGATGGGCAGAGGGGGTGGGGTGGCCCTGTTGGTAAGGGATGATATTCAGTCCCTTGCGCGGGGGGACCTAGAATCAGGGGATGTAAAGCCAGTATGGATAGAGCTGAGAAATTCTAAGGGTAGAAAGACTCTATTGGGAGTTATCTTCAGGCCCCCAAACAGTAGTATGGATGTAGTGTGTAAGTTGAATAAGGAGCTGAAATTGGCCTATCGCAAAGATATTACTACAGTTGTCATGGGGGATTTCAACATGCAGGTAGACTGGGAGAATCAGGATGATATTGGACTTCAAGAAAGAGACTTTGTGGAGTGCCTCCGAGATGGATTCTTAGACCAGCTGGTGCTGGAGCCTACCAGGGAGAAGGCAATTCTGGATCTGGTATTGTGCAACGAACCAGAATTGATCAGGGATCTCGAAGTGAAGGAGCCATTAGGAGGTAGTGACCATAATACAATAAGCTTCAATCTGCAATTTGAAAGGGAGAGGGTACAATCGGTAGTGACAATATTTCAGTTGAATAAAGGGGACTATGGAGCTATGAGGGAGGAACTGGCCAAAGTTCAATGGTGCAATACCTTAGCAGGGATGACAGTGGAGGAACAATGGCAGATACTTCTGGGTATAATGCAGAAGATGCAGGATCGGTTCATTCCAAAAAGGAAGAAAGATCCTATGAGGAGGCAGGGATGGCCATGGCTGACTAGGGAAGTTAAGAAATATATAAAGTCAAAAGAGAAAAAGTATAACATAGCAAAGATGAGTGGGAAAACGGAGGACTGGGAAGCTTTTAAAGACCAACAGAGGATTACTAAGAAGGAAATACGCAGAGAAAAAATGAGGTATGAAGGTAAACTGGCCAAAAATATAAAGGAGGATAGGAAAAGCTTTTTTAGGTATGTGAAAGGGAAAAAAATGGTTAAGACTAAAATTGGGCCCTTGAAGACAGAAACAGGGGAATATATTACGGCGAATAAAGAAATGGCAGAAGAATTGAATTTGTACATCAGATCTGTGTTTACTGGGGAAGACACAAGCAATCTCCCAGAGGTAAGTGGCTGAAGGACCTGAACTTAAGGGAATTTATATTTGCCAGGAATTGGTGTTGGAGAGACTGTTAGGTCTGAAGGTTGATAAGTCTCCGGGGCCTGATGGTCTACATCCTAGGGTACTGAAGGAGGTGGCTTGAGAAATCGTGGATGCGTTGGTGATTATTTTCCAGAGTTTGAAAGATTCAGGATCAGTTCCTGTGGATTGGAGGGTGGCTTATGTTGTACCACTTTTTTAAGAAAGGAGCGAGAGAGGAAACAGGAAATTATAGACCAGTTAGTCTGACCTCAGTGGTGGGAAGTATGCTGGAGTCTATTATAAAGGATGAAATTACAACACATCTGGATAGTAGTAACAGGATAGGTCAGAGTCAGCATGGATTTATGAAGGGAAAATCATGCTTGACTAATCTTCTGGAATTTTTTGAGGATCTAACTCTGAAGATGGACAAGGGAGATCCAGTAGATGTAGTGTACATGGACTTTCAGAAAGCCTTTGATAAAGTCCCACATAAGAGGTTAGTGAGCAACATTAGGGCGCATGGTATTGGGGGCAAAGTACTGACTTAGATTTAAAATTGGTTGGCTGACCGGAAACAAAGAGTAGTGATAAACGGCTCCATTTCGGAATGGCAGGCGGTGACCAGTGTGGTACTGCAGGGATCAGTGCTGGGACTGCAGCTTTTTACAATACATATTAGTGATGTAGAAGATGGTATTAATAGTAACATTAGCAAATTTGTTGATGATACAAAGCTGGGTGGCAGGATGAAATGTGAGGAGGAGACTGGAGTGACTGGGCTTGTATACCCTTGAGTTTAGAAGACTGAGAGGGGACCTGATTGAGACATATAAGATTATTAAAGGATTGGACACTCTGGAGGCAGGAAACATATTTCTGCTGATGGGTGAGTCCCGAGCCAGAGGACACAGCTTGAAAATAAGGGGTAGGCCATTTAAGACAGAGATGAGGAGAAACTTCTTCACCCAGAGAGTGGTGGGTGTGTGGAATGCTCTGCCCCAGAAGGCAGTGGAGGCCCAGTCTCTGGATTCATTTAAGAAAGAGTTGGATAGAGCTCTCAAGGATAGTGGAATCAAGGGTTATGAAGATAAGGCAGGAAGAGGATACTGGTTGAGGATGATCAGCAATGATCATAATGAATGGTGGTGCAGGCTCGAAGGGCAGAATGGCCTACTCCTGCACCTATTGTCTATTCTCTGTACAGCTCATCCAGCTTGGCAAAAATCCATTTCTGCCAATCTGATGTTTGGTCCTTTCATGACTGCCCTCATGATTGTACCTTTAATATTGTCTCAGTCATTGCCGTTGCCGTACAGTTGGACTGCAGATTTGTGATTTCTTGAAGTTATTCATTTTCCATCCCCAATTCATGGGATTGATATGCACTGATTTCACAGCTTCTTGATTAGACAGAACATATTTACACATTTTACTCCTTAAAAGACTAACCACCTCCCTGGGGTTATCCACCGCCCAACCATTTTTCAACAAATAATATTTACATGGCTTCAGTTAGTCCTTTTCACCACTTCTTCACATGTCATGACTTATTTGGAATTTCATTAAAATTCAGTTGAGCTTATCTGTCATACTTTTTGGCTTACATACAGTGTACAGTTTTAAAGAGTATGCAGAAGGATCTGACAGGTTCCATACTATCATGAAATAAAGTAAATCCAAGCTTGTTGAGTCAACAGTGACCTGAAGGTATGTTCAGGAAAGAGATTTGGACCAGTTGAGATGTTGTGTTTGGGGTACATGGTTTTGATGGCAGTAATCATGAGTAATGGAGTTGGAATGTTCTAGCTTCTAGCTCCATGGCACTTGTTTTATATCATTTTGATGTGAAGAGAAAAGTCTTGTGTCTTTGTGGCAACCACAGTTGTGATGAATTCTGAGTAGGATATTGCTGTTTGGGGGGAGGGGCAATATGCGCTCACAGTATTGGGTGAGGTGCAAAAATTTCTCATTTGCACCCTGAAAGCTCTGAAATTGGCTCAAAGCCATGATGGAGGAGAAAGTGAGGACTTCAGATGCTGGAGATCAGAGCTGAAAATGTATTGCTGGAAAAGTGCAGCAGGTCAGGCAGCATCCAAGGAGCAGGAGAATCGACTTTTCAGGCATGAGCCTGCCCGAAACTTCCTGAAGATGCCCGAAACATCGATTCTCCTGCTCCTTGAATGCTGCCTGACCTGCTGCGCTTTTCCAGCAACACATTTTCAGCTCAAAGCCATGATGGTTGATTCCACTTAGTGAATTGTCAAGCAGTAATCTCTTTCTCGACCTTTTTTAATGCTTGAAATTTAAAATAAAAGCAGAAGATTGCTGGAAATACTCAGGTCTTCAGGTATCTGGAGAGAGAAACACAGTAAATGTTTCATAGAATCCCGACAGTGTGGTAATAGGGCCCAACACTGACCCTCTGAAGACCATCCCAAACAGACCCACACCCCTATTCTCTCCCTGTAACCCTGCTTTTCCCATGGTTCACCCACAGATCCCTGGATACGCCAAGATAACTTAACACAGCCAATCCACCTAACTTGCACAACTTTGACCTGTGGGAGGAAACGGGAGCACCTGGAGGAAACCCATGCAGACACAGGGAGAACACACAAACTCCATACAGACAGGCATCCAGGGAGAAAGTGAGGACTGCAGATGCTGGAGCTCAGAGTTGAGAATGTAGTGCTGGAAAAGCACAGCAGGTCAGGCAGCACCCACGGAACAGGAGAATCGACATTTTGGGCATAAGCCCTTCATCAGGAACCCAAGGCTGGAAGTGAACCCGGGTCTCTGGCACTGTGAGGCAGCAGTGCTAACCACCATGCCACCAAGTGTTGTAAATAAAGATGGAGTTTCAGATATCTGATCTTTCATAAAAGCTGGTGAATTTGAATGGCATAAACAATGATAGGGCTTGATTCACTTAGAATTGTGTCATAAAGCAGAGAATTGACTTGATAATTGACTGAGGTTCCTGGTTGTATGTATAATATGAAATATAAGTGTTCATTTCTGAAGGTGTACACAACAGGATGAGTATTCCAATATGTCAGTCTTTCTGTCTGAATGTACAGTGGGTTCCTTTTGTTAAGTTTACACTTGAAGATTTAAAGGTTGAACTGCCATGCAATACAGCACGATAAAGATGACCAGTTTTATCATTTAGCTTCTCTAGGAATTAGTTTTGATTTGTATGAGAAAAATGCACAACCATTTTACAATTTTAACTTTGGCTATGTATTTTTGAAATATTGAGAGTTAAACAATTTATAACGTGTATAATGGCTACACGGTTTTTTTGTTTTACAATTGTGCGCAAGTGCTGCTTTTTCGAACCATCGACACAAGGAAAGAATTGCTGCTCTGAGCCACTTTTTATTGATAATCTATAAGTAGTCATTTGAAGTGACATATAACAATAGTCTAATATGATAAGTCATTTTTTTCCCTTTTGAACGTCCTCTGGAACGAGGTAGTTTAAATACAGATGCCATGGGTAGAATTGTAATTTGGGTCAGGATACAAATATTCTGAGGCATGTTCGACCATCACTCAGTGCTTAGCAAGTTCCTGTCAGAAGGTTGCATATTCAAGTTCTACACCAGAGACTGCAGGCTGACAGACCTCCAGTGCAGGCCTTGGAGTGTTGCACATTCAGAAATGCCATCTTTCTGATAAGATGTTAAAATAAGGCCCATTCTGCTTCCTGTAGTGATAATGCTTGATTTATTTTAACTTCTTCCCTCCCATTCACCCACAGAGTTACTTTTTTGGTTAACTATTGTTGAGATACTTTGAGGATGTATTACTGTGAAGGCAGATACAAAATATTTCTTTGAAATCTGTGGAATTTCCTACCTCCTATTATTTCTTCAGTCTCGTCCATAAAAGATCCTTTTAGTTAATCATTTCCTTTTTTATATTTGTATAATTTCCTGTCTATTTTTACGTTCCTTTCCAGTTTTCTCTGTCAATCTAGTTTCTCCCTGTTCTTAACTATCCTTGTGTTGGTTTCTGAAATGTTTGCAATTTTCTGGACTATTTGCAACTCTGCCTTTTTCAATTTGAAAGCACCCTTCATTCCCTTACAGAGCTTTTGCCCCTCTATGGCATATATATTTGAGAGCTGTGAATTAATATCTTTACCACTGCTCACCTTCCTTCTTCTATTTTTAACCTGTTTTTCCCAACCCACAATAGCCAACTCTGTCTTCATAACTTTTGTAATTTCTAAATCACTTCAGTGTGGATGAGTGCAAGGTGATATATTTTGGGAGGGAGCATAAGGACACAAATACCCATTGGAAAATACTTCGGGAAACAGAGGGATTTGGGTTAATTCACATCGACCACGAACGCTAAACATTAAAACAAATGCATTGGTTTTGTTTTTGAAGGAATAACATGAAAAAAAAGGTTTTCTTTAAACTTGTGTAGTTTTTTTTTGTCTCCATATTTATAAGAATGTAGAGGCACTAGGGAGGGTGCAAAATGTATTCCAGGAACTTTATATCCAAACTAAGTTTGCCTGTCATGAAAGATTGAACAGAGCGAGTGCTGTACTTTTCTGAAAGGCAAAGTCTGAGTAGTGATTTGATAATAGTCTTTTTTATATTCTGGAGTTTCATAGTTCAGCCCATCAAACACTGTTTGATTAGACATAGTTCCTACTCGGGGATGAGATCAGAACTAGTGACAGTAAATATAAGGACAGTCAACAATATTTTTTTGGTACAAAGTTCAGTGTAGCTGTGTTTTATCAAGAATGGTTGCAAACCAGGAAGAAGTACAGAACATATGTCAGTTTCACCAAAATTGCATTGTTTCAGCATCTATTTTGAATTCATGTCACAGATGTGGAAAGGCTTGTCAAATCTTGCCGCATCTATCAATAGAGAAAAAAATAACGCTGTGACCATAAGCCAATTGTCACATCTGACCCCTGAAAGATGGGGAAATGCCTGATAGTGTTGAACAACAAGAAAATGTTGTTTCATTGATAAGAGCAGGTTATGGAATGAAGAATCTACAACAATTGCTTTATGATCCCAATGCACAATGCTTTTTCCAGCAGTGAAAGGTAAGCTTCCTGGAGAAGAATTCACTTAACTTTCACTAAGAAACAAACTAAAATTAATACTGACTCAACATTACTTAATAGGTAAGTAACTACAATGAAGGTATCTCCCCATTAATTAACATAACCCGTGTGTAGTTGCACCCCTCTCCGTGTAGACAGGTAGCTTTGTAAGTCGCAGTCCAGGCTTTTCATAAAATTCCCTTCTCCTTGCTTCACTGATGCCAGTCTTCTATAATCCTTCTGAAGGAGAATCCACTCAGTATTTTGAGTGTTTGAAGCAGCAAAGTCCAATCCAATGCCTCGTTGCTTCGTAAATCTACTGAAAGTATATACCTTCAAACAGGAAATCTGCTCCCCTCTGCAATTTGCCTGCAAGCAAACACAAAATTGTCTCATTCCCCCATTTTGTGCAGCAGCGGTTGTTAATAGTTCCCTATCTGGGTCTCCTCAGTCTGAGTGTCTGCATTCAGAAGGACTAGCTGCTCCTCTGTCTCATCTGTGAAAGTTGACGCATGAAGTTTTGTAGGCTTGAGCTCGGGCCTATTTTCCCCATGTCCACCAAATCACAAGGGACAGTGTCTCGACTGAGTTCAGCATGATCTCCCTATCCCCATTTCCAGTAAAAAGTTTGAGTTTAGCCATTTTGTAAATTGTCCACTTTGTAACAGATGGCCATATCAGGTCATCTGTGTAAGATGATCAAAACAAAAGGACAAGAATACAAAAGGCGCTGAAGGTATGGAAAACCTATGGAAGGAGAAAACAGTGAAAAGAAGTAATGATGATGAAGAGAATAAATCAGCAAATGCAAGAGATTTTCTTAATTTAGATAAACCTCCAAAGTGCAAAAGCTTACCCACAACATTGGAACTGGTGCATTTAGCTCATTGCGAACAAGTGGGAAAGGTGATTTTAAAAAAAAACTATTTGCTGCTTATGTCTCTAACAGGAGTGGTTTTTAATTTTGTTTCTTATTTGCCAAAACCATGTTTACAAAGTCTGTTTTAAACATGACTCACAGGAACTTGTTTGGGGTTAGAACAAAATTAGATATATCAAGCATTCAAACCAGGATTGACCTGGTTGTGGATGAGTTTGGCTTTGCCCTTCCCATATGCAAAAGGGGTTGCAGTTATATTTGGTGAAAAAACTCTAGTCCAAAGTCACACGACACCAGGTTATAGTCAAAACAGGTTTGAGTGAAATTACAAGCTTTTCGAGCTTTGCTCCTTGATCAGGTGGTGAAGCCCACATCATTAATGACTCTTAGATATTAGCATTAATTTCTGTGAATGTAAATCCACTAGGTCAGTGTTCTCTGTAGTTTGATTGGTCTAGCAGAGTTCCTTTTTTGTAGAGGTTTGGATGCCATTGAGGACACAGGAGCATTATTTTTGTAGGCTTAGAATTTGTTCACTTTGACAACGTACAGGATTTATTTTGGATATCAGACTTTGAGAAGTTGAGACAAGAGGTTGTAGCTAATATTGGAGCTGTTTTTCATTGTTGACTATACCAGTGCAAAAAGCAGACTGAGCACAGGGCTCAGAGTTGTGTAATTATAGTCAATAAATGAACACATGTTTCAATCATGTGACCAACACTTCCGCTAGAGTCATTTTAGATGACTGACTCACCTAGTGACAATCCATTGTGTTCCAGAAGATATTGGGCCATTACTATCATTTCGGGTGTATTGGTTTTTTATCAAACCAGTTTCGGATGGAGACATGCTGTTTGAGGTTTCTTTGTGTGGACTTGACTAGAATGCTTTCACAATGCAAACTTCAGAAGGTTGCTCTATTGCTTTTGTTCATCGGCATTTCCAGAACACCTCTGTCATTGGAAGCAGCTGTTCTAAGATGAGCCAACCTAAAAAGAGAATCCAGTTTAAAATGAATCTCTTCATGCTTTCTGGGAATGGCAAGTTCTGTATCACTATTTGGGTCCTGAACACTGACTTAAATAGTGGTGCATAACATGCTATAATTTATTCCCTTCTAACATTCCTAAATATTTACCAACCTCTCTATTCTATCCACACAGGCAACACTGGCCTTCTAGTTCTCATTCATGCTGGCTATCCATCTTTGGCATAGTTCAGCCAAGTTCAAAACAAGCGTCTGGACCCATTTTTATACTTTTGTTTTGAATACACTAGAATTCTGTGGTCTGAATGTTGATGCTATAAACTTGAGACGTTCATTGTTAGATCATTTACCTTGAGACAGAGGGCACTAATAGTTTAATAATATTTAACCAATGGAGTTTGGAAGTGGGGAAAAAGAGGAAAATTGAGAAAGTGTTTGATTACTGTCTATACTTTGAAGTATGTTTAGCTTTTGATGCACTGATGTTGGTCTTTGATTTTCCTTGAATATGTACTTTTTGTGTTAATCAATAAATTTAGTCGTTTTCCTTTTTGTGTTGGTATTCTCCACATTTCTAATCATATAGCTGTAACCATTCCGTAGAAATGTAATAAAGAATTTATCTGGAGCAACAATGAAATATTTACATGATTAAGTTGCATTATTGCAAGTACCTTTACTAAATATAACATTGTGCTTCTTGGTCATTTTTCTCTTTTTTTTCCAGGAATGAGCTCGGGAGGACGAAAAATGGTATTCTATTGCTGATCCTATTTATTAAAGCTGTTATGAGTTTTATGCAAGTAGTTACTCCTTCAGTATTGCCATGGAATCTCTGTATCTTTGTAATTCAATCAGCATTTGATGCATAAAAAGTGCATATCAGTTATTGCATTGATACCATGAAATTGATGACTAGTTTTACCAATGTTGCAGTTGCTTCAACTGAGTTCATTTTTATTCCCCTATTTATTAAGTTTTGAAATTGTTGAAGTCATATTCCTGCAGTGTGACCGAGTCAGTCAGTTTGTATATGAGCTTACAAATAATCTAATTTACTTTGCACAAAGAAATAATTATGAATCATTTTGATACAGCCTGTGTCATGAACAATCCATACCATGCTTCCTGCTAATGGAATGATTTTCCAATCTCATGATAGTTATCGCAATGAAGGACAATAACTATAGAATGAGTCACAAATTGCTGATTCATCTCAGTAATAATTTATCATTAATGATGTTTTCAGAATAATCATCGTTACAGCAAACTTCTGCCTGAGAACTCAATCCGGTGTTCATCAAATTTCACATTATAAAGCATAGTGCAAAGCTTTGTAATCCATGCTCCTGATTCCAACCCAATGATTTTTTTTTGCCTTAATCTCACTATGAACTCTTGATTCCAATTAATTCAGTATATGCTCATGATGTTTTGTCAAAGATGATGTTTCTGAAAGGTAGTAGGGATATTTCACTGCACTTATATAGAATCTTGGTGAGACTGCACCTGAGAGATTGTGTGCAGTTTTGGTGACTGAAGCTAACAGTAATCAAATGCAGCTAACAGAGGATATACTTGTCATTGGAGGGAATGCAGCAAAGGCAGACAGTTGGGTGGCATGAATGTCATACGAGGAAACATTGGTTCGAGTGGGCTTGTATTTACGAGAGTTTAGAAGAATAAGAGGGGATCTGATAAAATTATCTACATTTCAAGCAGGGCTGGACAAACTAGATGCAGGGAGGATGTTTCCCCTCATTGAGGCTCTAAGAGCAAGAGCTACAGTCTCAGGACTTGGGATAGACCATTTTAGACTGAAGAAAATAAAACATCTCTTCATTGCGGGTGGTCAACTTGTGGAATTTTCGACCACAGAAGGCTGTTGAGGCTGGATCATTTAATATATGCAAGAAGAATTTTTTTTTGGACTTTTAAAGGCATCAAGCAACATGAAAAGAAAGCAGGAATGTGGTATTAAAATGAGTGATCACCCATGATCTCATGGAATGGTGAAGTGGTCTACTCCTGCTTCGAGTTTATATTTGTGTTTTTAATATATATGTTACATTGTTATATTCTATTCATGAGACCCATGTCTGTGGGAAGGAAATGAGAAGTTCCCCTTTACCTTTTGAAGAGAGAACATTTTATCTGTACTAACTCCCTAAGGTCCAAATCATGACGCTTGACTTCACCAACTTAGACTTATTGTTGTTATTGTACAATAAGCCTTTCTGATTGCTAATGATGGTATTTGTTCCATTAGATACCCCTTAATTATTTTTTCTATCATTAATCATTCGGCTCAAAAAAAGGCAAAGTCAGAGGAAGGCTGATGATTGTGAACTACCTCAGACTATGACATAGTATTACGTACTGGTAAGGGGGGCAAATAACACAAGGCACTAGGAATGGTCACCTGGCAAAATGCCACACCTTGGGACTGTGTTCCGCTGCTTATACAAAGTCAATTGTGTACCCAGCCCTATCTTGAGTATAAGAAGTACATATTTGCTACAACTTTGAGTTCGGAGGAGAGGCTGGATATGCTGGAACTTTTTTCACCAAAGCATAAGATGATTGAGAGGTGACCTTTATAGAGATTTATAAAATCATGAAGGGTACAGATAAGATGAATGGCAGGTGTCTTTTCCCCAGGGTGGGGGATTTCAAGACTAGGTGGCATGTTTTCAAGGTGAGAGAAGAAGGATTTTAAAAAAGACATGAGGGGCAATTTCTTTTTAAACAGAATGGTTCATGTGTGGAATGAACTTCCAGAGGAGGTGGTGAATGTGGCTACTGTTATATCATTTAAGAGACATTTGGCCAATTACATGAATAAGAAAGGTTTGGAGGGACTTGGGCCAAGCACAGGCAGTTAGGACTTGTTTAGTTTGGTATTGTAATTGGCGTGAACTGGTTGGACAGAAGGGTCTGTTTGCAAACTGTATGAGACTGACTCGACAATTCTTTTTGTCTCTTATGTGAGGTAGTACCATACTGACTGTATTTTATTGCTGATGGATTCAGTTTTATGGCAGGATTTTTAAAAAAAACAACAAATTGCTACAGTTGTAGGTTACACTAAACCTATGCTTGAGCCTGTTCTTAATCCTGATCATTTTTACAGCAGTGTGCGTGGTGCACAGCAGATGTGAAAAAATGTGCGAGACTGGTCCACATTTTATCTTTGAACAATTTTCAGGATGTTTTATCAGTATACTTGTCCATTGATAAAGCTGGAAATTCATAATATTTCAGGTTATGGTTCAGTTTCATAGCTTAGTTATAAGAAGTATACTAAAGATTGGTGCCAAATTTGTAATCTGCAAAAATTTGCCAGACATCAAAGGATTAAGTGAATGTGATAGCTTGCTTCAGTGCTATCTCTGGATAATTACTCAGATAGAGTCATAGAGTTATACAGCATGGAAATAGACCATAAGAGCATAAGAAATCAGAGTGAAAGTAAGGCCATTCAGCCTATCAAGTCCACTCCGCTATTCAATCATGGCTGATGGTTATTCCAATGCCACTTACCCGCACTCTCCCTGTAGCGCTTAATTCCTTGTGAGATTAGGAATTTATCAATCTCTGCCTAGGAGACATTTTAACATCCTGGCCTCCACTGTGCTCCATGGCAGTGAATTCCACAGACCCGCCACTCTCTGGCTGAAGAAATGTCTCCTCATTTCTGTTTTAAATTGACCCCCTCTAATTCTAAGACCCTTCCGTCCAACTCATCTGCACCAACCAGAAGTCCTAAACTAATCTAGATCCATTTGCCAGTATTTGGCTCATATCCCTCTAATCCACAAAACCCTTCCTATGTGTATACCCATCCAGATGTTTTTTTAAATCTTGTAATTGTACTCGCTACTACCATTTCCTCTGGCAGCTCATTCCAGACATGCATCACCCTCTGTGTGAAAAAGTTTCCCCTCCGGTCCCTTTCCTAAATCTTCCCTCCTCACCTCAAACCTATGCCCTCTAGTTTTAGTCTCGCTGATCCTGGGGGAAAAAAAATATCTTGATTATTCACCAAGTTCATGCCCCTCATGATGTTATAAACTCTATAAGGTCAGTCCTCAGCCTCTGATGTTCCAAGGGGTAAAAAACCCAGTCTATTCAGCCTCTCCCTATAGCTCTAACCATTTAGCCCTGGCAACATCCTCGTAAATCTATCCTGAATTCTTTCAATTTGAATATAGTGCTGTGAATGTTATAAAATGCTGCATGGTACTTCACAGGAGGGTAGTAAAGCAAAACCTGTCCCTGAACCACATCAGGAAATATTAAGAAAGATGATCAAAAGCTTAAACAAAAATCAGAAATTGCTGGAAAAGCTCATGACAAAGGAATGATGTACTACTCTCAAACTGTCAAATCGTACTGATCAATGCTGGTAAGTATAACCAGTATTACAATTCCAGATGGATTGGCCATTAAGACAATAAAAATGAATTGATTCACTGGTCAGTAACAAATTTGTTGTTGGACAATAATACAAATTGTCCAATGTAATAATTTAAAATTGAACATAAAGTGCAACGTGGCAGTAGCTTTCAGTTTCACTTTTTCAGTTGTTTTAATACCCATGGACTATTTCTATTGGCAGTGGAGATTCTGGAATATCGGTCAACTAGCTACGGCTGTATGTAATTCTTGGACCATTTTATGCAACTTTGCAGAGAAATGAACGATTTGACATGAGAGAAAAATACTTTGAACTGAATGGAATTCATCCTTGAACTCATTTATGTTGTCTGGTAAAACATAAATCTATATCTTTCTCCCATTCTGTTTTCTGATGGTTGAGCCATGGGCTTCCATTGGATTGGCTCATAGATATGGGCAAATTACTACAATGGTTTGCCATTGTCTTCTGCAGGATAGCTGACCAGGAAATACTCCCAGCCTTACTGCCAGCTATCAGGTGTCTTGGAAGGATTTACAGGCTGGCACTCAACCTGTTTGACCAGGTTATGAAGGTACCTTTCATGACCAAGAAGCACTGGCATGGAATTTGAACCCAGAACTTCTGGTAGAGAGATGGGGATACCACATGCCACAAGACCACCTACACCAAATATAAATGGATGTGAAATATTCTCTACAAACAAAGAGTAGAAATTGATGCAGTATTTTCTAGTGGCACAACGATTCCTGATCTGTCCCATCTGGCTCTGACAGGGATTGGCAACATGCAAATTTGGTCCGATCCCATTACCATGATTGCCAAGAGTCACATGGTCCTTTTGTGCTGCCTCAATGTTCCACAGGCTGCGATGAACTGATGTGGAATTGCCTCACTTGGACCTTGAAGCTTCTGAGGAATTTGTGCATCACTCAACAAAGGAGAAGTGTGGAGTGAAATGCTCGGCCCGGCTTTGTTCCTTGTGAAGCTTCTGCTGGTTGCATGAGAATGCCAAATGTAATGATGGTGTCGAACACCAAGCAAAACAGTGTGAGCTTCTGTAGTTAAGGCAGTGCTGGAGATGAAGGTTGTGCCTGAAGACTTGATTTTTTTAGACATCCTATAGCTAGTTGACTGAAGTTCCAGTATCTCTCCTGCCATCAGGGTTTGTCAATGGGTATTAAAACAGCTGAAGAAGTGGCTGCTGTCATATTGTACTTGATGTTCAATTTTAAATGATTATTATACACTGTATATGTTATTGTGCAACAACAGATTTGATACCAGTGAATTAATTCATCTTTCTCTTGTCTTAAAGGTCAATTTTGTCTGTGGCTGGATAACTTGTCATGCTTATCAGCAAAAATGTGTGTGTTTGCCAATTTGAGAATAGTATGTCAATCCTTTATTAATCGGAGGATTGTAAATTTTGTGTGCTACCAGGAGATGATAAAATGAAGGTCTCCCATTGATTTCTAGTCGGGTGTGACTAAATCAATGGGTCTGGTCCATATAGTATATTAAAGGTTGCATGCTCATCTCTGGCTGAGGAAGTGTTTGAGACCCATGTTGGCATTAAACATGTGACCTTTGCTGGCATCCACAAGCAGGAGTCTCTGAGCTTTGTATTGTCAGACATTTATGCCTGTGATATTAAACTGATCTGCAGTCCTCACTTTCTCCTCCCTGATGTCAAGTCAGGTGGATATTGGGGATTGCTTACAAATTGACAGTTGCTTGTTTAGTACCAAAATTGAATATTGCTGAGCAGTGAGGCATGTTCCATCCTGCGTTCATCAGAACAACTCCAGAATATCAAGTTTCAAGTTGTCACAATAGTTTATAACACAGGAAAAAGGGTGCTCATTGGTTGACAGATCAACTATGGCTGAGGTGATGTCAGGTATCCTGTGACAGGTATGCTGTGACATGCTCAAAATTGTGCAGACATGAAACAATGCAAGTTGGAATGAGTCCTGATTATATATGATCATGCTTGAGCAGTCAAGTGTTTGAAAATGCTCACTGCTTATTCAATGTGGGGGTCCAGTACAGGGGGCAATTAAAATCTAAAATAAACACACCTTGCCTTTTGAAATCTTTCCCAGTAGTTTCTGTCACTCCTATTTCAACTGACTTTTTTTAAAAAAAAATGCATTCATGGCTGGCTAAGGCAGCATTTATTGCTCATCCCAGAGAGCAGTGAAGAGACAAGCACATTGCTGAGAGTCTGCAGTATCGTGTAATACCAGGTAAGGATCGCAGTTTCCTTTCCTAAAGGAAATTTGTGAATCAGATGGATTTTCCAGACAATCGGCAATGGTTTCATCAGACTCTTAATTCTAGATTGTTATTGAATTTAAATTCCTGGGAATTTGAACCTGGGTCCCTGGCACATTAACTGGGCCTCTGGATTAACATTTTCGTGATAATACCATGAGACCATTGCCTCCCTGTAAATGCTAGCCTGCTGCAGTGTCTCCTTGCCCACTCTGCCAGGGATGTCCAGTTCTCTATAACAATAAAATGAGTGTGCTCTGTCAGAGGAGCTGGCTTAGGGAGGGGATAAATAATTGAGAATATAAATGCAGCAACTCTGGAGAAAGAAAAGTGCAGTAGGAATAAAAGTATATAATGAGAGAAATACAAGCTGACAATTCACTGACTCACCAAGACTCGTCCGATTGTGACCTCAGTCACCTGGAACGATGAAGACAGCAGATAAATGGGAATACTGCCACCTGCAACTTACAGTTTGCCCCATTCCAATTCTCCACCAAACTCCCTTCCCATTGTGTCAGGAGTCTAAATCGCCCAAAACTCAGAGCAGAGCTTTCAGATCTGAAGGAAAGATGCCAGATTGTGCCTGTCTGCTTGAACCCACTCTTCTCTCTCCAGACTGAGGACAACACCCTCTCCTCTTCCCTTAAGGCCGCCTCCCCCTTTCCCTGGTTCTGGCTCCTAACCCCCACCCAATCCACCCAATGATGTAATGATTACAGCCCTGTCCCCTTGCACCAGCCCCCAATGATCTGTTTCTCCAAGTCACTTAGCTGCTTCCTGTTCTCTATTCCCTTCACCATCATAGGATGGGCTGCATACCAGTCCAAACTGGGAGTTACTGTCAGTGCTGATGTGGGGATAGACAAAAAGGATGCAGAAGGCCAGTTCCATAGTATTATGCACCCATAGGAATGCTATGTCGTGTCAGTGGTTAGACCAACTGATATAATTAACACAAATAACACCCCTTTCTCTTATTAAATGATGTCAGCTTGCAGCTGGCGTATGGAAAGGTTTTGATCTGAGCTAGTTCTCTTGTTGATCTTTTCTGGCCTGACCAAGCTTTTTTTTGTTTTGTTTTATTTCCTTTACAGTTGATTTCCAATAATTTAAAACACTCAAGTTTTCAAGTCAAAGGGAAATAAAGATTTAGAATAGATTGTGCTCTAGTGTCATGATTTCATTTCATGATCATTGATTTCAGTGGATCACTACCAGACATTAAGCAATGATTGAATGGATGCCTTGGAATATGGATCATTACACATGAGTGATCAAATGCTGTTGAGTGCAGATGGAGGTCAAAGTTTTCTGCTAAGACTGGTGAGAGCAATTCAAATTGTTTTCTTGTTTCTCTCCAGCAATAGTCAAGAATTAATTTGACAAAAACACAGCGGTATACAGCCATGAACAAGTAGCATCCATATACCATGAGTTCTATCAAGTAGTGTACCTGACCTGAAATGACAATGGTTATGTTATCTCCTCTAATAGTGAGTGGTACTTAAGAATTTGACAGCTGAGTTAAAACTAAATTGTGCACATGTATTCCTCAAGCACAAGTATCTGGGCCAACATTAAGCCAATAAGTTACAACAGAAGAACGTGCTTGCCATTGTGTGTGATGCTTCTGGTGATCCTAGGTAAGATGGAATAAAAGACTTCTTTTAACCCTCTGGTCACATCCAGTGTACATAATTCCATGTTCATGTCTCTTTAAAAATAAAGACATGACACAACAATTCATCTTCATAATCACAGCTGATTTAACTATTGGTTAAGTGTGAGAGCTTGTGTTCAAGATGCTGTTATATTGCATTACTTGCTCTTAAACTTGATTTATCCCTATGAAGAAGGCTTTTGATAAGGTGTTGCTTGGGTGTTGTGGAAGTAAAGGTTTGTGGTGTAGAGGTAGCATGTTAGCATGGATCGAAGATTTGTAAGCTAGCAGTAAACAGTGTTTATAAATGGATCTTTGGTTGTACGTGATGAGTGGAGCCCCACAGGGATTTGTGCTCAGTCTTCTGCTTCATAGAACATGTGGATGATTTTGCTGAAGGGAGCAGAGACGTGATAAATTAATTTTCATCGAACACATAAGTAGGAAATTATGTTGTAGAGAAAAGTTGAGTTTGCAGACATATGTAGGTGGGTTGAGTGAGCAAAAAGTCTGGGCAGTGTATTATAATGTGGGAAAATGTCAAGGTATTCACTTTGGAAGCAAGATGGAAAAAGCAGTGTATTATTATGATGAGAATGAATGTGGAGCTCTGGGCTGCAGAGGGATTATTGATGTTCATGTGCATGTGTCACAAGGAGTTAGTCTGTGGGTTTAGCACATCATCAAGAAGAATAATGGAATGGTATCCTTTTCAGTATAAGGATGAAAATGAAAGTAATAATGTTATGCTTCAGTTTTGCAGAGCATTGATGAAACTGCATCTCAAATTCTGGCTACAGTTTTGGCCTCTTTATTGACCTAAAGGCATACATGTTCACTGGAGGTTTATGAGACTGATATCGAGAATACATTATGAATGTAAGTTGGGCTTGTTTCCATTGGAGTTTTGAAGAATGGGGTGGTTTTGTTGAAGTGCATACAACCCTGAACAGTCTTGACAAGGTTCATGTTGAAAAGATGTTTCATCTTGGACATGAGTGCAGAACTGGGGAGCACTGTTTTAAAATTAATGGTTACCCTTTCAGGGCAGAGGTGAGGTTATTTTCTTCTTGAATGTTTGTCAATTTTGAAACTCTACATGGGAAGAAATTGGAAGTGAATACCTTTATTTTGGAGGTAGGTAGATGGACAAAGAAATCCCAGAGTATTGGAGATAGATGGGAAAGTGAAATTTTGAAATACAAAATGATCTTTTTGAATGGCAGAGCAGCATGATCTCCTTGTATTGTTTCATATTTGTATACAGGAAAAAATGTTATATAAAATATAGGCATGAGCTAGGAAAAGATGGGCAAAAGGGTATAATTGGACATTGTAATTTCATTTTTTAAGTGTCTATCCTTTTTCCATTCTTTCCAACATAGGTGATCAAACATAAGCAAAATGTTAGGTCAATTGTTGGACTTTCCTCATTATGGTTATAAGCAAAAGTATTCTACAACTACTTCATATACTCAAAGGGAATAACATTTATATAGTCTAGTCTGCTTCAGAGGCCTGGAATATCTGGTTTGGGATGATAAAGGAAGTTGTGACCTAAGTTGCTCCTGGTGTCCGCAAAAAAATCAGAAACAATGAGATGCCTACAATTGAAACACATTGGAATGACTTACAATGTTGAAGTTACTCATTGAAGCCCAAAGGCTATTTCACAGATCAGGGAGGTCATCTGAGGCATTGGCCCTGTTTCTTTAGATAATTGACATGTTCTTTTAATGTGAAGGAAAGGAGGAAAATAAAGAATGAAACTTTATTAAATTAAGTTTTGTGTGTATGTGTAGTCCAACAATATAATGCTTCCACTCTTTTTGTGCATTATTTGCATTGGTGGGTGTCAAACAAGTCAACAAGCTTATGTGGCTGACATCATCAGTGGTGTCACTATTTGTTGTAAAGCAGACTGTTCGGTGGTCATCCAGTATTCCATGGCATGACACATGGGGAATGTGAAATCTTTCACATTATACAGATTGCTATTCAATCTTGTGTACAGTTGAGCAATGGACTCCTCAACTGTGTGGGTTCAATTCTCACACCAGCTAAGACGACTATGAAGGATTCTCCTTCTCAATCTCTCCCCATGCCTTCTGTCTCTCTTGTCTCCCCACTATGAGTAATGACTTCATCTTTTGCAGCCCAGCTGTTATCAACCCTCCTTGAAATTCTGGTCGATGACATTTTTTATTAAAGCTAATCTAAATCAATAGTGGTATTTGGCATGCTAGATCTCTGCTTCAGTTAGTTCAGTATCAGCTCTGCTTGACTTGTACTTTGCATTTTAGCCTGTGGCTTTATTTTGTTTGTAATGTTGCTATGCTGCTGAATGAAACAAGTGGCAGATGTGGCCACCAATGCTGGAGTGTGTGCGGTTATTTTTATCGGCTCCAGCGAAACTGGGTTATCTTCTTGGAAAAAAGACTGATAGCACGTCAAGCAAATAAACAGTTAACATTTGCTAGACAATCTGCCACTATATTTCTGTGGAAAGGATTTAGAAGAAAAAAATTGAAATGTCAGGCCTCATGAGAATCTGACATAACTAAGCATAATCTAATCTTAATTGGTATTAGCTACCATCACATAAGATGCTGTGGTCGTGCCTGGCGTCTAAAGTATGGAAAATGATCACACTGATTTGTAGTCTCTGCTGTTCACCTGAAGTTGTGGTTGAGGCACATTTGTTGTTCCAAACTGGAGGAGACTAATCCAGTACTGCAAATTGCACAATACTTTCTTCAGTATAGTGCTGAGTAAATGAGAAAGACAGACTCGCCTTTGAGTTTGCTAAGGAATTCTAGGGACGCTTTTACTTCTCCAGCAGCAGTATTATGATTAATAATGAGTTTTTAATTGATTTCGGAGACATGCTGGTGACAGTGTATCCTTTGCTTTCAAGTTCATTACCTGATTTTTGTGCAGGCACTTTATTCCAAACGTGCTTTGTGTTATTCATTGGTTTACAGTTTAATTCTGAAGAAAACTTTATACTGAAAAGCTGAAGAATCTTCCCTGACTAACATTATTATTTTTTGAAAAAAGTGTACAAGGATGCAAGATTTTGTGACATGAACTGGTCTCCCTTTCAGCAAACTTGGACTTCTAATTGCCCATCCTTTTGAGTCCTCAGCTGTCTTTTTTCATTTGTTGTAATGCTTTCAATTAGCTTGCAAGTTAGTCTAGTCAGCATTATTGCTTCAACACCTAGTATTGGGCTGATTATGCTTGAAATTTTGATGCAACCCGAGTCTCCTCTGGGTAATACTTTGAACTGGAATGATTGATTTTTTTTTTGCAAAAGCATCTCTGAGTCAGGGTCTTGTTTCCTTTGAAGAAGAACAGGCTTGTGAACTATTGCTTTTATTTCTAAAATAGGAAAGATGGGGGAACTACGATTATTTTGAGCTGGTTTTTGCTGTCCTGCTTTCGGACTTTGTGAAAAGAAAGGCCTACTGAACAGCGAAGTAATAAGACTTACCTGTGTGTCCAACTCTGGTTAGAGTTGGTGGAGCAGGAGCCCTACTTGCTGCGATATAGAAGTTGCTAACGTTATTTTAGGAACAAACATTTCAGAACTTCAGAAGTTTCATGGCATCAGCTTCATTTTGGAAGCCATTCTAAAGAAAAATGGGAATCTGGATTCAATAAGTTTTTTTGTTTGTGTTTTAGTTCTGTGAAGGCATTGTTTCTTAAGAAATTGGAAAGTAATTTTTAAACTATAAGTTCGCACATTTCGAAGACAGCATGTAACTTAAGCTAAATGGCTACATAGAGTACCTTATTGTCAGGGGGAATTAATTTTCCATATGTTTACAAATTTGATCCTTTATGACATACAGATTGATGGACTAGGACTCTGTTAAATGTCAGTTGAGAAGCACAGTTTCATTCCAGCAGAGGCACATTAGAGCCTGTAAGTCATGACTTTCAGAGCTAAATTCTTGAAACTGTTTTAATAGTTGAAGCGAACACCGCTTTTCTTAAAGTTGAATGAGGAAAAAGTTAGTGAAAAGCTCTGTGTCTGTGTATCTTGGAGAGAAACAATAATGGGCACAGTCAACCTGGTGAATATAAATCTATTTGCTGAAACAAGATCCTTGCAACTTCCTTGTTTGTAAAAGAACATAGAATTAAGATGGACATGATTATTACTTCTACATCCAATGTAATAATACGCTTGTTATTTTATTGTAACAACATTGGTAGCCTTGAATGAATATGTTCAGTGTTCCTGTTCCATGGGAGCCAAACTGCAAAAATAAAACTTATGATTGGTTAAACCAAGTTTCATCAGACTTGTCCAATATTACTGTTACATGGGATCATGACAATTCGAATAATGCTTCTAAAAATGAGAAAGGCTTTGTCAGTTGCTCTGACCTTTCTGGAGAGGGAACCTATATCCCTGAGTGAGTTGTAAAAGGTTTACCAAGGCTAGATTGACTAAATTGGCAGAAAGGTTCAGGGATAATTAAAAGTAGAGGATATGAGAAAGCAGTTATAATTGAGGTAATGGCATAGAATTTGAATTTGGAAAAGGTAAATGTGATACAGCTGATTAGTTCAATTGGGTTAGCTACAATTCAGTTACAGATTAAGGAATTTGCGATAGAAAAATAAATGGGGGGGAAGGGGGGGTTAAAAATGTTGAATGATACCATTTAGAGTAATGTGTCTCTCAGCAACTTTCCAGAGGTGGATGAATCAAGTGGCAGCCAGTTGTGGTTTACCAGGACGTAACGGTATATCAGAGCTGAAAATGTGTTGCTGGTCTGGCGAAGGAGGAGTCCAAGGACCTGCATGTCCTTGGTGGAGTGGGAGGGGGAGTTGAAGTGTTGGGCTACGGGGTGGTTGGGTTGGTTGGTCCGGGTGTCCCAGAGGTGTTCTTTGAAACGTTCCGCAATTAGGCGGCCTGTCTCCCCAATATAGAGGAGGCCACATCGGGTGCAGCGGATGCAGTAAATGATGTGTGTGGAGGTGCAGGTGAATTTGGATATGGAAGGATCCCTTGCGGCCTTTGAGGGAAGTAAGGGGGGGGGAAAGTGTGGGCGCTAGTTTTGCATTTCTTGCGGTTGCAGGGGAAGGTGCCGGGAATGGAGGTTGGGTTGGTAGGGGGTGTGGACCTGACAAGGGAGTCACGGAGGGAGTGATCTTTTCGGAACGCTGATAGGGGAGGGGAGGGAAATATATCCCTGGTGGTGGGGTCCGTTTGGAGGTGGCGGAAATGATGACGGATGATACGATGTATATGGAGGTTGGTGAGGTGGTAGGTGAGGACCAGTGGAGTTCTGTCCTGGTGGCGACTGGAGGGGTGGGGCTCAAGGGCGGAGGAGCGGGAAGTGGAGGAGATGTGGTGGAGAGCATTGTCGATCACGTCTGAGGGGAAATTGCGGTCTTTGAAGAAGGAGGCCAACTGGGTTGTTCGGTATTGGAACTGGTCCTCCTGGGAGCAGATGCGGTGGAGACGAAGGACTTAGGAATATGGGATGGCATTTTTACAGGGGACAGGGTGGGGGGAGGTGTAGTCTAGGTAGCTGTGGGAGTCGGTCGGTTTATGATAAATGTCCGTGTTGATTTGGTCGCCCAAGATAGAAATTGAGAGGTCTAGGAATGGGAGGGAGGAGTCTGAGATGGTCCAGGTAAATTTGAGGTCGGGGTGGATGGTGTTGGTAAAGTGGATGAACTGTTCAACCTTATCGTGGGAGCATGAGGCAGCGCCGATACAGTTATCGATGTAGAGGAGGAAAAGGTGGGGGGTGGTGCCAGAGTAGCTGCGGAAGATGGACTGTTCCACATATCCTACGAAGAAGCAGGCATAGCTGGGGCCCATGGCTACTCCTTTGGTTTGGATGCCTGCCTCTTCATAGGATCCAAACCAAAGGAGTAGCCATGGGCCCCAGCTATGCCTGCCTCTGGAGGAGGGACTTGGGGGAGGGGTGTTGGAAATGCGATAGGTGGGAGGAGGTTAAGGTGAGGGTGATAGGCCAGAGTGGGGGGTGGGTGGGGGAGGGGGGAATGCGGAGAGGTCAGGAAGAAAATTGCAGGTTAGGAAGGGGGTGCTGAGTTTGAGGGTTGGGACTGAGACAAGGTGGGGGGAGGAGAAATGAGGAAACTGGAGAAATCTGAGTTCATCCCTTGTGGTTGGAGGGTTCCTAGGAGGAAGATGAGGCGCTCTTCCTCCAGTCGTTGTGTTGCTATGGTCTTGCGATGGAGGAGTCCAAGGACCTGCATGTCCTTGGGGGAGTGGGAGGGGGAGTTGAAGTGTTGAGCCACTGGGTGGTTGGGTTGGTTGGTCTGGGTGTCCCAGAGGTGTTCTCTGACCTCTTCTTCCTGACCTCTCCGCGCCCACCCTCCCCACTCTGGCCTATCACCCTCACCTTATCACCCTCATCTTGACTTCCTTCCACCTATCGCATTTCTAACGCCCCTCCCCCAAGCCCCTCCTCCCTACCTTTTATCTTAGCCTGCTTGGCACACTTTCCTCATTCCTGGAGAAGGGCTCATGCCTGAAACGTCGGTTCTCCTGCTCCTTGGATGCTGCCTGACCTGCTGCGCTTTTCCAGCAACACTTTTTCACCACTGTGGATAAAACAATGTAATTGGTTATGCTTTTCCTATGATTTTAACTTCTTCTGAATTCCGAGTACCAAACTGGTAATCAGTATACTTTTATTAGTTATCTATAAAATGAAGAATTAAAATGTGTTGGGTAAATGTTTTAATATTTCTTCATCCTATTTTATGCAGCTCACATTTTGCAATGGAACAAATTTAACCATGATGTTAGTTAAGGCATCATGGTGGAGTTTTGGCGATACTTCCATTATTAAAACTAAAAACTAATGATTAAGTTGTTGTAAAAATTGGTTCTGTTAAGGTGGACTGGGATATTTATTAGAAAGATAACACTTGGACACTTTTTCAAAAGACAGTTATTGGAAGTCACTTCTCGTAAACTAACTGCTTGGACTTTTGAGTACAGTTGGGGTGCGGCCTGTCAAGGGATAAGACACATGACTCAGCTCCGTCTCCGCTCCCTGTCTTAGAATCCTTCATGAGGATTCTGTGGAAAACTCAAAATAGGTATTCTGCCTAAAAGGCCTTGAGAAGACTTTCTCTCAGTATCCTGAATGAATTGTGCCTGAAGAAATCCCAGAGGGACAATTGTTGGTGTTTCTTGATCCTCTATATGTGCAAGGATGCCAGGCTGAAAACAGTTTGGAGAACTTTCATCTCTTATCCTTGTAAATTCTTGAATTTCCTCCGGTTTTTCTTTCCCTGCCAAACTTGATCCCTCCAGAAGAGGTTTTCCTTATTTTATCTTTAACTTGTATTGTTCACAGAATTTAGAAGGGTGAACATTTATACCTTTGCATTTCAAACTGTTTTCAATAGCTTCTCATCCACAACAAATAACTTTTGCTTTTTAATAGTCAACAAATTATTGATTATAGAAACTTGGTTGATGGGTCTTTTTAATTCTGAAGCTAATTTAGTGAGATGCATGTACATTTGTATGTTGTGCCACCTGGATTGTGGGATTAGAATGATGCTGTGCATTTCTCAACCCTGGTCATGATATGATTTGGAGAAACTGGTGTTGGACTGAGGTGTACAAAGTTAAAAATCACACAACACCAGGTTCCGAATGCGAGTGATACCAAATAAACTTGTTGGACTATAACCTAGTGTTGTGTGATTTTGAACTCTCATCATGATAAATATACTATAGTTTTTTCATATCAGTTTTTAGTAAAAACTTGCCAACATTCCTCTTCAAGACATGTTCCTCTTCAAGACTGCTCACTGATAATTGTTGTGTTGATAAATACCACTAAATAGAAGTTACTAACAGATTATTCTTTTTTATCCCCCCCATTCAACGGTGTCTTGCAAAGGAATTTAACAGTGGGATTGATTTTGTTTGTAAATCTCCATTGTTTTGGTCTCCAATTATGCAGCTTTGAGTAAAAGTTGATTATTGAAGAAGATAATCTGTCCAATCCATTTGAAATTGTTTAAAATTATTATTCCCAAAAGCTATTTTTAATTGGAATGAAGTTTTTTTTTGGGTCGGGATTCTAAGCCGGTTTCCAGATAATGGAGGCATGCTGTACCTTTAGGGAACTTCCCTTCTTGGATCATATTACATCAAAACATTTGCCTATAAAATAGTTTTCTTCATTCCATCATAAAGTCACTGTTTTGTGGTATGCAGCTTAACATAAACAGGAGCAGGAGTAGGCCATCCAGCTCATTGAGCCTGCTCTGCCATTCAATAAGATCATGGCTGATCTTTCAGTGGACTTGGCTTCAGTTACCTGCCCACTCACCGGAACGCTCCACTCCTTGCATCACGATCTTTTAATAGTCGTTTTTAATCATATCATGACCAGGGTCGTTTTTAATAACTTGAGACAATTTCACTGTCATTTTATTGATCAGCCAATTTTAATTTACTCAATTATTTCTGGAACCTTTTTCCAGCTGGCTTTTCTTCTTCAAATGAATTTTGCGTAAATTCAGTCTTTGAAAGTTGGATATTTTCTGAGTAAGTTGCTTATATGTCTTGAATGTTCTGCCTTTTTATAAAATGTTCCTTAAAATTCTGACAACAAGGCAGCACATGGCCTGGCTTGAAAGCTTCAACTTTGACTAAATAGTTTTTATTCAAGCAGCTGAGGAATTTCTAACCAGGTCTGTGTTTCTAAGCATATGCTGTTTTCAGAATTTCCCCGGATAAATTCACCGGTTACTGATTTAAGTAGAGCGTGTACCTCCTTATCATGTGAAAGTAGAAGATTATCTTTACTGTTGTACAAAGGCTATGAAATGAATGAGGACTGAAGTCTTGAATAAGCTTTTGTAGGCACTTCTTTCACTTTAATTTACAATCAGTTGTCTCTTTTCTTTCTTTTCTGGAGTGTGCATTTATACCAGGCTTGAAATTCACAGGCCTGTGATTAACACGTATGTGATTAACAACCAATGCCTTTTTGACAGAGAGCAAACCCAAGAATGAGCTCAGAATATATTGGTTTCTGGTTGTTCTCCTGAAAAATGGAAAATTCAGTCTTAAAAATCTTTATCTTTTCATTTACAAAGTTGAGCAGGGGGAGGGTTGGACAAGCATTGATCAAAATCATTTTTATGTTGTTGAGATATAAAACAAAATGGATTGCCAATTGTTTCATATACCTGACTAATGATTCTACCTTATTCTGAATCGGAGTACTTAAACAAAATATTGAGGCCTCAGAAAATGTTTTACAAGAGAACTTGTTTTTTTTTAAAAATCTTACCTGTTAAGCCTGTCTGCATTATTATGGGATTTTCCCTTCCAACACAATAGAATGATATTGCCTCAGTAGAGCCCATTTGACCTATCATTTTTGTCGTCGAGCAATGCAATTTGTCACATTCCCCTTCACTTTCTCCATAGCCCAGTAAGCTTTTCCCCATCTAGTGTTTATCCACGTCCCTTTTGAAAGACAATATTGAATCTGCATCCTTCGTTTTATGCCATGCATTTCAGTCTTAATAGTAATTCATGATAGGGAAATGATTCACAGGATATGCTGATCAACTTCAAATAAATAATGTGGGAGGAGGCATATAGAATCCAAACTATGCTTTCCAGTCAAAGCTTCTGAAGATCATCTTTTCCATATTATTTTCTACCAATGTATACATATTTAGTTAATCTTTTGAACAACAAGTACGATGAGCAGTTTAGAAACATTTGACAATTGGGTAGGCTAAACTTATTGTTTCCACCATGTAGTATTCTGACTCTACAAATAGAAATACCTAATAGTAACTAAACCTTTTGGTCTTCCATTTATTAAATTCTGAGTACTAGCACAACAATTACAGAATTTAAAGAGAAGCATCACTTCAGAACATTCTGAGATTTACACAGCATAAAAATAACTTGGAACAGAAGTTATCTAACATGATCTTTGTGGCCCTGTACATGACTGTTCTAACTATGTCAGTTCAGATACAATACAGACCACCATAAAAGAACAAGATCTTGAAATAGACTCAATATCTATATTCCAGAGTCAGAAGATTTAACTTTTTGCATCATGTGGCTCAATATGTAACATAAAATAAGGAAACAGGTGTTCAATCTGTTTGTTGCTTCTGTCTCTTCGGCAAGTAAATGAATTAGATCATGTTTTATTGAGGATGAAGTTAATTGATGACCATGTAACCAATGGCACTGTTCCATTATTCACACTGTATAAAAGGCTGTCAGTATTTCTCTCTTGTCCTATTGAATGTTTGGAAAAGGCTATGTCAGATCACATCTCTACATTCCTGGCCATAACCAGTGATTTTGTCTCCCACTCTAGCTGTCCAATTCAGCAATCCTCTGTCAAACAAATCAAAACGCCTTGCTAAATCTATACTTTTTCTCATTCGATTGCTGAAAACAGTGGTGGAATATGTCATTCTCACAGAGCATTGCTAATGCTGGCACCTTTGTTCTTGGTGAGAAGGCAGTGCTTTGAACTGCAGGCTTCTTCTGATGCTATTCAATGATAACATTGAAAAATGCAGGAAATGGTTTCTAGTTCTGCATGCCCCACTGAATGTGCTGAGTGTGATAATAAGTGGTGTTATATGAACAACTTTCTCTCCTCTGTTTCAGTGGCTGGTAAATCCAAACTCAACAGGTTTTGAAGATTGTGAAAATATTGAGCTAAACAAACCAAATTTCTGTTCAAAACAAGACCATCCTCTGTCTTGTTTACATATTTTTACAAAAGGTGGTTGTCATTATTCACTGAGGCTCTTTAAACTGCGTGGTTAACAATTGAATGTTGTGCACCAGGAACATATGCTACAAAATTGTCCGTAACCTGCTCATGACCCATGAGCCATGCTCTAAAGGAAGGGGTAGGAGCTTTCGAATGGTTTGTGACCATAGCTCAAATCCTCTGAGATTTTAACACAAAAACACTTGTAACTTTTAAGGGAAATTTATGCTTATGAAAGACTTTGTATTAAAATCCAACTCCATGATTAGAGGCTAAATGCTAAAGGGAAAATCCAGCTGATAATAGAAAATCTGACCATCTCAATTGAGTTGTTTGCAGTGGAATAAATCCAATTATGTAGGTATAGGATATTAGCGCTTGATCTAAAAGAGGGAAATGGCAGACTCTGTCGTGCTCTGCGCTTCCCTAACCTACAAGATCACCACAGCTAGCCTTTGTGCTGTTTAAAATCACACTCCCATTGTTGGTGGCTCAGACGCATGTTCTCAGAAACTTTCTCCAACTTGCAGATCGCACCAATCTTCTCTCAAAGCTCACCAACTCTTGAGATTATATTTGCATCACTGCCTGATCCCTGCACCACCTGCACAGCTCTCTTTCTGTTTTCAATACATTCCAGGTTATTTCTGGGTCATAAGATCCCATCTCAGAACTATCAGGCTCTTCATATCTTTCATTGCACGCTTTTATTTAGCCAGTATCCTCAATGCTGATAAATTGGTGTCCCTGGAAAACTACATGACATTATACTGCAATGTTAATAAATCTCAGAAGATGGAGTACTATGGAGATTGCAAGAATAATAATTTAGTATCGATTGTGGCACAATAATCATTCCTTCATTCTCCCACTATTCTGAATAGCTGAGGCATGTCAGCCTTGAGCTTTGGGGAAAATGTGAAGTCCTTTTAAGGACTAAAAAACATTTTAAAATAGCTTTTGTTCCAGAGAATGTACTTGGTCATGCTCTTGAAATGTCAACTACAGAGCAGAAATTGGCAGAACAAAATTGCTGTGAACCTGCTCATGAAGTGAGCTCAATGTTTTGGTTAGTAGCAAATCACTTTAGGAATGTGTAATCTGTTGCTTAGCTTTCTGCTTCATGCTCTGTGACCATTTGGTCTCTTGCAGTATTGCAAAAAGAAATCAGGATGCAGCCTTCTGGGAATCTTTGGGTACAAGCTGGTTTCCTTACATTACCAGAAACAATGCCTTGTCACATCAATGCACATTGCCACTGATTTAATTTAAATTAAAGGATTGAGTAGTGGAACTGGAGTTTGAAAGGCTCTAGTGTTTCATCTGGCTGGAAAGGGCTTATATGATATGAGATGCTAAGAGTCATCAATCCCCAGGAAAACACTTCCCACAATTCCCAAAACAAGTTGCGCTGCATTGACAAACTTCATCCTGTGATATCAGAAATGGTTGTAGGATTAGGAATCAGGGAGAGTTCATCATGACCGGGAGTTTTTTTCCCCCTGAAGTTAAAACACAAGGAGATGACTGATTGCACTCTCTCTGTCCTGGGTCGCCCAGAATGGAAAATGTCCTCTTGTAGGAATTTAATGATGTCGTTTTAAAGCGTAATTTACACTTTTCCATATTGACCTAATAATTAGAGTGGTCCATATCTTTTCAGTTTTGCACACTCTCTTATCCTGCTCAAATAGATTTCCTTCCTATGTAGTGTTCCTTTTCTGTTCCTCCTGGGAGTATTAGGATTGCTGTAAACAGGGGACTGTACAGATTTCATGAATTTCAGATGCATCATTGGGAACCACGTTTAAAGTGACCCTTGTTTAAATTGTGCCTGTATCAGCAGAGGACTATTCCCCAATCTCAACTGCGTTCCATCTCGCCACACTATATTGACACACTTCGTAATCCAACACTTCTGCTGTCACCCTCTAGCATCTCACTCGACTGATTCTCCTAGTTCTCACCATGCTCTGTATTCAGTGGAACACCTTTGCCATTTATGCCACCTGTGGCACAATGCCATAACCACACTTCCAACTCTCCTTCCAGCATTCTGAACAAACTGCTTCCTGTTCCATGATCATCTCCATCTACAAGGACAAGGGCCACAGATATATGGGAACACCTCCACTTGCAAGTTCCCCTCCAAGCCACTCACCATCCTGACTTGGAAGTATATTGACATTCTTTCACTGTCACTGTATCAAAATCCTGGAATTCCCTCTCTAACAGTTTTGTGGGTCTGCACATGGACTGCAGCGATTCAGGAAGGTAGCTCAACCCCACCTTCTCAAAGCCAACTGGGGCTGGACAATAAATGCTGGCCAGCCAGCCAGCCAGTAATGCCCACATCCCACAAGACATTTTTTTTTAAAATCCTGCCACCCTACAACAGCACCTCCCCTCCTTTCACTACACTTCCATGCAGCAGATGGAAGAGCACCCTTTACACAGTCTCTTCTCACCGTCTACAGCCCCAACCAGGTGAAGCAGCAGTTTATATTGCCTTTCAGTTCAGTACACTGTCTTCCCCATGTGTTCTTCTGTACTGGGGAAAGCTAAGGCTGACTTGAGTGATCAATTTGCAAAAAGTGTTTAATCTGGAAACGTAACTCTCAGCTTCTTGTCACTTATAAATTTAATTCTCTAATTTGCTGCAACACTCACCTCTCGGATCTTGGTCTACTACAGTGTTCCAGTGAAGCTCAATACAAGCTTCAAGAGTAGCCTCTGTCTTGCAGCTGTGCACATTACAGTCTTCACAGCCTTCAGGACTCAAAATCTTTGCCAGTTTAGATTTATTTTCCCTCATTTCTCTTATTACCTTTACCTTGTGTATCAGAGATTCACACCTTCTCTAGAAGCAATTGTTTCTTTATTTGTCCCATTCCCTTTTGGTATTGCACCAATGTAACACTTCTACCTTTTAACATCTCCTGCCATTACCCCTATTTCGTTTACTTAACCCCATCCTTTCTACTTTTCTCTTTCACAAAAGCCAATACACTTCAAACTTCTCCCAGTTTTTTTGAAAGGTTTTCAACCTGAAAGGTCAACTGTTTATGTCTCCAAAGATATTGCTTTATCTGCTGTGTTTCCAGCATTTTCTACTTTAAGTTCTGATTTCCAATGTCAACAGCATTTCAGCCCCACACTTTGAAGAATGCAACTTCTTGATTTCAGTTAAAAAGCCCTGTAGCTCAGACACCCCAGACCACCCCAATAACTGCTCTCTTTCTATTGTTCAGCCTCTTCTCCCAAGAGGCACCCCTTGGATTTACAGCGCTGCCCCCAGCATCTAATCACTGACACAATCCCAGGTCTTTAGTCGACAGCTATTGCACACAAATCTGTCTTGGGCTGATCTGTGAGCTTTGTGAGTATGCAGTTTCACTGAGCAAAACAATTGTTTTTGAGCTTTTCTGAACCCCAGACTCTAAAGTGCACTGAGCAATGCCTATTCCAATGTTCAGTCTGAGCCTGAACTGCCACCTGCACTGCTCCATGGTTGGCACCCAGAGTTTCTCTGAACCCAAGCAGCCTCTGCACAGAGCTAATGACAGCACTTCATGTGTGTCGTGTTGACTCTTTTGATTTTGGCCAACTATCATTTCTTTGTCTGTCTGGTCAGGCTTTGGCTAAACATAAAAGGTTGAAACAATTTTGGTTTTGTGCATGCCTGGCCTGTCCCTCACTCCTGCTCTGTATGCTTGTGCTGGAGGATGGACATGAAGGGATCCTTGTATTCCTCGGCCCTGGCTTTGTCTCAGCCATGTATCACAACCACTTCACCTCTAGGTTGTACAGTTCATATCACAGCACAAGCCAAAATGGAAAACAAAGTTTGGATTCCCTCACAATGATCACTGAGCAGCAGATGTTCCGACGTGAGCTGTGCAAGATGGACCAACAGTGACACATGAATAGGATTCCTATCAAAACCTGTAGCAGAACAGAGTTACAGAATGTGAATCTCATTACGTCACTTGCTATTCTGTAACAAGCATTTGAGTTCCTTAGCATGTCCTAAGTGTTGTCTTTTAATGGAAGTACTTAACCATTCGTGTCTTTTCCCTATTGCTTTTTTTTGTGTCTTTCATAACTTAAGTCGAAACAAGTACAAATAACCTGTTTTGATATTGATTTGTAACTGGCCTCAAGCCCTTTGTGGCTCTTACAAACTGCTTGTAAGTAACAGATACTGAATGTTTCATTGCCGAGTGCTATCACAGAAATAGATGTTTAATTTCAGGATGCACAACTTAGTACAAAATCAAGAGCAGCAATGTCGTATAATTTTCAGGCACAGCACGAAGTGAAGGCAATCTTTTCATTGAGTTCTGTTTGTTTAGATAATAAAAGGCCAAGTAAACATAAGTGCAGATGAACAATCCTTTACCTGAAATGGTTGGAACAGGCTGTCTTTTGGATTTTGGATATTTTTGGAGGAAGGATTAAATTATATTTTTGTAGTAAAATAAAAAAAATTACCGGCCAGCGGACCCACCTGTGAGAACTACGAGCACTAAGACAGAATTGGTGCCTGCCAATGCTGGGCCACGCCATTATGTCACATCTGAGTGGTGTGAATCGAGTGGGTGCGGAGTTGCATTAATTGCTTGCAGGCCAAACAACCATGTGAATGAGAAAGAAAGACTTCAGGAAAAAGACTTCAGATTTTGGAGCTTTTCGGATTTCGGAATTTCAGCTGAAAGATTGTCTAGTACTCGATAATTCATTGATGTCCCTGGTCAGTTGATAAAATTTGCTGATCAATTTGCAGTTTGGCAGTAACTTAATTTGCCTTTGAACACTGAGTCAAAGCAAGAGCAAAGTTTGCATTAATTTCCTAATTTTTGATCCTGCCCTGGTTTCAGAAGCATGAGAGTGGCCTGGAGTATACTGATGTGGACCATCAACTGATCATATTTGATTACAGCCAGCTTTTTATTCTTTTGAAACATATGCTCCAAAATTAAGTCAGAGTGCCTTTTCATTTCTAACCTCTCTGAAATGTGCTGCCTTAGCTAGTACTTCAAAGCAGTTTGCTTTTCGGGAGCGAGTTCAGAGTTTGTGATAAAACTGTCTGAAGCACTGTATGGATGAAATGTAAATAACTGTGATTGGATAGGATTGGTCTCTCTTTTAATCCAAATGCAAATGTTTTTGTGTAACAAAACAGTTATTCTGTAACTTGTTGAATTGGCCAGCAACCTTTTTCATGGATAGGTATGTTCTCTCTTCCAGAAGGGCACCTGACATTTATTATGTAGTTGGTATCTGTGCATGAATAGAGTTCTGTTTCAGCTCTCAGTTTCTTGGATTGATTTCTAATATCTGAAGGTGGATTTTTAAGTTGTGGTATATCGTTTGCATGACCAGCATCACACTATATTTGAACTTTGTTGATGAAAATAAATGATTGCTTGCCACTGTAGCTTCACATTGATCATGCCCATTTTCACAGTATGCATATAATTGGTTTGAGGTGACCTGCAGTAAAATGGTGCAAAGGTGTTTGCACCAATTGCTTTTGTATTTGCCTGACTTGCACATTCAAAATTATATATTGAGTATGTCATGTTGTAGTGCATTTGTTAGTTAGAGAATATTTGGACAATCCAACAGTCAACATGCTCTTTTCCACCAAACATATGTAATACCTGATAATGTAAGTGATTTAATAAGTAAAACATTTCTGAAGCAGGATGTTGTGATAGACTACCCTTGAGTATTTCATGTGATTGTACATACAAGAAAGGAACAATCTGCATTTATCTTACAACATTCTTTAACATGTTCCAAAATAATTTGCCATTACTTTAGATAAATAGATATGTTTTCTTGATACAAATAGCAGTACATCTGGTGCAACAAGAACTACAAGTTTATTGCCTGTGCTTTGGAACATCCACCAGTTTATGTAATAAAACACTCCACCCAAGCACACGCATCTGTGAGGCTGACAAAAAGACACAGAATTTGGTTCACTCAATTTTTATTAGTGAATCAAGTCGATTTTGTTAACAAAATATTCTGAATTAAAAACACTGAATAGGCATTTCTCAAATTCTCAACACTTATTCCCTATCCAGCTCAATCTGTCTGAGAAAAGGTATTACCGGTAATGATTGACATGTTTGAGCTGGAGCCTTGGAGTCTCCTTCCTCTCTGATGCAGGGCTAGCTGTCTTCCGTGAAGGGGGTCTTCCAGGTCAGGGCTGTTGCTGCCTGGTCTTATGCTGTAAGTCCTGCTGGGGTGGGTTCCAGATGTGTGGTGTTATCCTCCCTTGCCCTGGATCTCCTGGGGTGTTCAGTGGCTTTGGCCAGTGGTGTCATGAGCTGGGTTCAACCTATCCAATGGTGTTGTGCCAGTCCCCTCACTGTTGCCATTATGGAGGAAGTGTGAAGAGCACAGCTTCATGCATTGGCTGAAAGTCAAGGTGTTGGGAAGTCTGATGGATGCTTCTCCTCAGTCTGGATGTAACTGGTTCCCCCTGAACCATTGTGACCCCCTTTGACCTTGATTTCTGTCGCTGCTAACTGCTGGCTGCTGTTTTGATTTAGTGTGGTCAGTTTTCAGTCAGGCCTGCCTGATTTTTTTCGCTGGCTGATTTAGAATATCTGATTTTGGGCCATGGCTGCTTTACCACAAATTGGGTAAGCACACACTAAAGGAGCAGCAACATATACGATCACATGGAAGGAAGGTTAGATTTTCCAAATCCAAATTAAAAGTGACCAATCTGGTTATTTAAATAAAGCAAAACATAGTGTCATAATGTTACTGCATAAACATTTGACCAGGAGACTGAGTTTTAATGAGTGAAATTGCACTTTGGAAGGCTTGTTGTTTTACTCCTCAGACAACCGTTTTGATTGACAGGATGGTTTATTGGCAGAAGACTCTTGGGCTGAGGGCATGGGACAAGAATGCTAAGAAAACCAGCTTGGCCATAAAAAGAATCAGTACGCTGTTTGTTTAACAAGAGTGGATGGATAACAGTTACCAAACTTCAGCAGTTGAAAGTAATAGCACTTTTATGCCAGCTTCAATAACACGAATTTGATTTTCTTCACTGCTGTCTGCATTTTTCATCTTTGTCTCTGGCTGCAGACTGACAACTTGGATCAAAGCTTTTAAAAAAACCAAAGGAAGATATTACAAATTCAGGGCATGATGAATGGCTGCTGACTCTCTTGTTACAGTGCACATATGGTTTTACCTATGTGTATTCTGATGGCAGGTACAGTGGTTCTTGCATTATATCTTAGTCTGCAGCACTGGTAAGCTGAATAAACCATGGTTTGGTGCACCCCTTCGCTATAAACATTTCAACATTGAAAACAGTTATAACCTTTTAAAGTTATTTTACTTTCCCTCTGTGGATTACATTCATGCCTTAATTATGATGCATTGCCTTACCATGTCTTAGCTCTCTAGAAAGGTAGATAGAATAGAATGGGGATTTAGAATTTATAACATCAGGTTGTATTTTGAGTACCATAAATCCATAGACTGCTGGTAATTCTGAAGATTTTCAGTCAAAATCTCCTTGGGCCAACCTGCTTTTCAGAAGTTTTCAACTTGCACAATGAACTCAAACCAAACTTATAGTGAAGTGACAGCAACAATAGTAGGAATTGTTACTGAAACATTAAGCAAAATAAACTTGACAAATTTTACGTATATTAGGTCTGCCTTTTGCTGCCTTCATCCTCTTTTAATCTTCATTATAAATGTAAATTACATTTTATTTATACTTGAAAAACATTATTCTAAATTCTCCATTTTGGAGCACAATTTGTTTAGAAAAGCAATCTCCTATCAAAACAGTGTGAAAGTATAACATGGGCTTTAACATTCTGCAAGAAATTTTAATGTCATTTTTACCCATCAAACTTGAAAGAACACAAACGTGGAGCACTTCTTATCTATTCAGATTGTTTAATTTGGACCTTTTTTTTGAATGCAAGTGATGCAACTTGTGCAAGGCACGGTATCCATGTGCAGCAAGACCTGAACAGTGTGCAAATGTTTGGCTGATGAATGGCAAGTCACATTCATTGGATGTTGGGTGGAATTCTTTCCACTTGTTTAGATGAATCCACATTTTTAAAAAAAACTCAATAACCTGGACATCACCTAGTAGAATGCAGCTCTGTTAATCAGCCCTCTGTAAGTTCCCTTAAAATGTCACTGTGCCCACCACTGATGCACAGTGGCAGCAGTAGTGTGAGCCATATGCAAGATGCACAGCACCAACTTGTCAAACCTCCTCTAGAACCATCTTTCAAACCTGCGAACTCCAGCTCCTAGAAGGACAACTGGTGGATGGGGCCACCAAAACCCGAAAATTACCATCCCGAGCCAGATTAGATTAGATTACTTACAGTGTGGAAACAGGCCCTTCGGCCCAACAAGTCCACACCGCCCCGCCGAAGCGCAACCCACCCATACCCCTACATTTACCACTTACCTAACACTACGGGCAATTTAGCATGGCCAATTCACCTGACCTGCACATCTTTGGACTGTGGGAGGAAACCGGAGCACCCGGAGGAAACCCACGCAGACACAGGGAGAACGTGCAAACTCCACACAGTTAGTCACCTGAGGCGGGAATTGAACCCGGATCTCTGGTGCTGTGAGGCAGTAGTGCTAACCACTGTGCCACCGTGCCACCCACTTTGAACTAGATCCTTTGAACTAGTTTTATTTTGCTTTTATTTCCCTTACTGTTGCTGGGACAAAGCTCTGGCATCCCTTCCTAACTGTGCTTTAAGGTGTGGTGAAACCAGATGAATTGCAGTGGTTCAAGAATGTAGCACACCACTACCCCAACAAGGGGAACTAAGGATGGGTAACAAATACTGGCTTAGCCAACTGATGTCCATATCCTGTCTTATGGCCTGAGGAGCAGCCCTGAAATGGCAGCTTTTCAGAACCAGATTTGGAGACCCCAGTTGCTGAAGTTGAGGCCTGTGTTCGGGTGAGTTATTCATCCTTGCTGACCTGTTGTTTCTTATTGGGCTGGTTGGCAGGCAATGTGGAGAATTACCTCAACAGTAGGAGCAGTTCGTTAAGAGGAAATACCCTGCGGCATCTATTTCGAATGCCATTAGGTTCTTTTCCATTTGGAGCTGTGACCATTCACTATATGTTTGACATCTCCTTCCATTTCCAAGCTGTTCTTCTCGATGCAAAATTCCCCTTGGGAGCATGATAAATTGCCTTAATAATTGTATTGTGTGACTAATGTTGATCTGGTGCATGGCTCAGGACCCAGGTTATGGAGTTTTCCAGCCTGAACTGAAAATCCAGCTGCTGAGATCAGGCTGATTGCCCCTTCAAACAGCTGACAGGATTTGGGTGCTTTTTGTACACATCTGGGGCTGGATGTAAACTTCATGTTTAAGGTTTGGCCTGACAAGAGTATACTGAAAAATTCAGTGTGAGTATTATAGGCTTCTAAGTTGCAGATTTCACAAATTGGCTCTTCATTTTGTTTGCTGAGCACCTTCCCATGCAGCTGCAGAAGGTGTAACACCTTTTTCCTCACTATCGAAAGCCCCAGACACACCTTCAAGGTGAAACACTGATTTACCTCCAATTCACTCCATCCAGTCTACTGTATTCACTGCTCACAGTGTGGTTTCCTCAACATTCAGGAGACAAAACTGGATGATCTATGGCCTGTCCACAAAAATGACCCTGATTGCCTACCACTTCAACACTATCGTGCTCCCTGATCAGCATCTGTGTCTCCACTGAGGCCCAGTACAAGCTAGAAGAACAGCCTCTCATTTTTGTAGTCTCAGGACTCCATTATTGAGTTTAATATTATAGAGCCTAAGCACCTTCTCCCAATCCCAACATATGAAGTCTTGTTAACACATGGACTGTTGCCATAAATAACCCAATGGTCCCCATTAAGAGCTATTGATATTTGCCCAAAAGCTGTTCTCTGTCAGGGCTCCATCTCCACTTACAGTTTACTCATTCCACACCCCCCAAACCCCACCTTGAATATACATACCAATCCTTTCCTGAGTTATGATCACTTCTGACGAAGAGTCACTGGACCCAAAATGTTAACTCTGCTTTCTTTCCCCGGATACTACCAGATCTGCTGAGTTTCTACAGCAAATGCGGTTTTTTTTGTTTCAGAAATAATAGTATGTTGGTCTTTCATTGGATCTGGTCAAGCTTCCCAGTTCTTTGTCACTGTTTTGTATCCTGTATAACACGACATCTCATGCACTTGTCTTTGTTGAATTGAATCAATGTCACTCTGCCCAGCTGTTGATACTTTCTGTTGTGGTTCCAAAAGGAACTTTGCATTTTTCCCAAATTGGTGTCGCAATTTATTTTAACCAACTGAATGAATTATCTGGAATGTCCCATATATCAATGAGTACAGTGAAAAGTTTATACATTGCCACTTACAGCACGATCTTCTGTCTAAAGATACCAAGTAAAGCTTCTTTAGTTATAGTATCATAGAGAATAAAGTCCAGAGCAGCAGCCTTCCAACCTATACCAAGCTGGCACCGATCCTCCAGCCCGCCTCAGGCCCTGGCTCCAGACAATGCTGGGCTTCACCTTGAGGATCATGAGGCTGGGAGATCACTTCAGACCACCATGCCAGGCCAAAAAGCTAGGAGGCCATGGTGAGAGACTGCCATGCCAGGCTCGGAGTCATTGCAGGCTGCGAGAGAAGGAGAAAGATAACGCTAAGAAGAAGAGAAGAAAAAAAATCAAAAATGGGTGGAGCGGACGAGGTCTCACTGAAGCTTCCTACTCCACTGCCATCTTAGAATGGATGTTTGATTGTCAAAATCTTAGTTGTTCACACAGGCCAGAATGAGAAGAGTTCCCAATAGTGAAATAATGGGCACCCTTCTTAGTACAGCTCAAGCAACAACAAATCCCAAACTCCTATCTGCCTGCTGCTGTTACTCCAGCCAACCCTACACCCATATCCAAGTTTTGTTCAGAATATGTGCTCCTTTAAACCTTTTTATAAACACTCCCTCTCACCCTGAAATAACTACTGCCTGCATATGGCTGACTGCTTTACTTTTGGAATATGCAATTGGGGTTTATTTCAGGAAACTTGCATAGCTGCTAGCTACTGGATAAGTTTTTAAAGAAGTCAAATATTTAATGAACTTCTACATAGTTGTATGAAAACCATTATAAACTCGCTATTTCATTGTTTTAACATATTGCCTCATCAGTCAGATTTTGCTTTGATTTCAGGCACTCAGAGAATGGTCCACAACAATAATGTTGTCAGCAGTAAAATTTGTGTTACGAAACGAGGTAAACTCTCCTGCTTAATTTAAACTAGCAACACAGAAAAGACTTATCTTGTGCAGTAATCTGTGAAAATTCGAGAGGCCAAGAACTCTGTAAAGTAAAAATTAACAAGTTTATTTCTTAAAGTATAACAGAGAATAATTAACTAACAACTATTTACAACTCCTTCCTCAAACCTATCTTTTACTTTCCCCTCTACAATACCGGTCTGATAAAAATCCCAATTAAGATTTGCAAAACAAAACTACATCTTTCAAAACCAGGCAGCTTTTGGTTCTTTTCTGTATTCCTGTCTTTTCTTCTTGGGAATTCGGCTTCAAAGTTTACTGATCGATAAAGATACCTTTTTAAGTGAGCTACTTTTGGGCAGTCTTTACATGCTGGTGCCTTGGCAGTTCTCCTCCCAGCTGTTCAATTTTCCCTGGTCTTAAACCCCTAAAGCATCGGATTGTGTCATTGGCTTTTAAGATTGTCAATATACTCCATTCAATCTTGATTGGAGGTTGGTATTTTGGAGTATAATTTAAACTGGTCAAATTCAAATTTGTTTTTGTCTCTAGCCAACTAGCTAATCATGTTGTTCAACCAAAAGTTACATTGTTTTTTTTTTCAGAACACCTGGTGCTGTCAGGTAGTTCTACTAGCTAATAACTTTCTTAAAGGTATAGTACACCCACATCTTCATAACATTTGTGTGACCAAAATGTATGTACTTTTGAATTGTGGGACGGGAAGGTGCACAGTTATTATTGAAGGCAGTCTGAACCAAAAGCCTGGCCTTTAACCTCTGTGTCTCTCAGACTTGTGGTGCATAGTAAATTGATTCTTCAACACATTTGAACATATGGTATTTCTTTAGGACAGAATGATTGTTCTAGCTAGAGATTGGTGAAATTGGTCAATCATATCAGTTCGAGATTTTATGATTTTCTGTGTTTCAAATGAAGAATTTGGAACTGAAATGGTAAATGACTTTGGTTAAAAAGCCTGATGTATTTAATTTGATAATGATGTGAAACAAATTCTATCATGACAAAGATTGGACTTATTTTCACACAGCATGTTTTTGAAAGGGAGCCTGCTAGTGCTATAATTGATAGATCTGACATTTCAACAGTAGGTTATCTTGATATAGTTTTTATTGCAGTCTTTTCCCATTCAGTCTTTCCATGATACAATATATGAGAATCCATGACCTTAAATAAAAGTGTGGTGTACAAAACCAAAGACGTGATAATAAATCTTTATAATTTACTGGGTAGACCTTGATTAAACTACTAGCCAGGAGCTTCCAATGAAAGCCCGTGTTTGCTTGGAGGCCTCGCTTCCTGGGATAATCATGTTTTGCATTGCCAATAATCTGCTGACACATCTGAGGCTGGCAGCCATGGTGAATGAGTTCAGTTGCAAGGAAAATTATGAAAAAAGTTAGAGGCGGGGCGGGGGCTCAGGACCGGACAGGTTATTAAAAAGTCCAGAACAACTAATAGGACAGACAGTATACAAAGGGTCAGGAGTCTAACTTCAGGCATAACAAAAAGGGAACAACTATGAGAAGGGGGCAGTCAAAACTGCAGGTGTTGTACCTAGATGTATGTAGTTAATGAAGTTGTAGTACAGATTGTTCCTGCCAGTTTCAATGTTAAGGGTTCACCGAGACATGGCTGCAAGGGGATCAGGGTTGGGAATTAAATACCTAAGGATTCACATCCTTGTGAAAGGTTGGGCAGATGGGGAAGGATTGCCTTGTTCATAAGAAATGAAATTAAATTGATAGCAAGAAATAATATAGAGTCGGAAGGCATAGCATCTGTGTGGGTGGAGTTGAGGGATTGTAAATGAACAAAAGATCCAAGGTATTGTGTCTAGGCCTCCTAGCAGTAGTCACAATGTGGGGAAGAAAATTAATCAGGAGATAGGCATAAAAGAAAGGCCTTTCAAATAAATTACAGTAGTCATGGGGGACTTTCAGATGGACTGGGAAAATCATGTTTGTAACAGATCTTGAGAAAAGGAATTTGTAGAATGTCTGAGAATTTTGTTTTTGGGAGTAGCTTGTTGTAGAGCTCATCAAGGAACAGGCAGATCTGGATTTAGTGATGTGTAATGAGGCAGACTTGATGAGGGAGCTTAAGGTGAAGGTACCCATTGTGGGCAGTAGCCATAACATGATAGAATTCAGCCTGCAGTTTTAGAAGGAGAAGTTGGAATCAGGTGTAATGGTATCACAGTTGTGTAAAGGTAACTGCAACGACGTGAGGGAGGAGCTGGCCAGTATTTACTGGAAGGAGAGCCTAGCGAGGAAAATGGTGCAGCAACAATGGCAAGGCTGCTGGGAATAATTTAGGAAGCACAGCAGAAAGTTATTCCAAGGACAAAGAAACATGTTAAGGGGAGGACGTGACAACCATGGCTGATGAGGGAAGTCATAGACAGCATAAAGGAAAAATAAAAGCATACAATCTGATAAAGATTTGTGGGAAGCCAGAAACAACCAGAGGGTAACTTAAAAATAAATAACGGGGGAGAAGGTGAAATATTACAAGCTAGCTTACGCTTGTATTAAAACATACATTTTTGCAAGAGTTGATTTGAGGTACATGAAAGATGAGAGAGGCAAGATGGATACTGGACCATTGGAAAATGATGCTGGGAGGTATAATGGGGTACAAAGAAATGGAAGAGGAACTGAATAGGTATGTTGCATCAGTTTTCACAGTTGAAGGTATTAGCAGCACATCAAAACTTCGAGAGCTGGGGGCAGAGGTGAGTGTAATGGCCATCACTAAGGGGAGGTGCTGGGGGAAGCTCAAAGGTCTCCAGGTCGAAAAATCACCTGGACTGGGTGGACTGTACTCCAGAGATTTGAAAGAAATGGCTGAGGAGATTGTCGAGGCATTGGTGGTGATGATTTAGATATCACTGGGATCAGGGAGGGTTCCAAAGGCTAATGTATCACCCTGTTTAAGGACAGAGGGAGGGAGGCAGAAGACATAAAACCTGGTTAGCCTGACTTTGGTTGTTCATAAGGTTTTAGTATACTATTAAGGATGAGATTGTGGAGTACTTGAAAGTACATGGTAAGATAGGGCTGAATCAGCGTGGCTTTGTCAAGGGGAGGCCATGCCTGGTAGAATCCTTGGAGGATCTAACAAGTAAGTTAGACATAGGAGAACCAGTGGATATGATCAGTTTGGATTTCCAGAAGGCCTTTGACAAGGTGCTGTACAGGAGGCTGCTAAATAAGCTCAGATCCATGGTGTATGGGGCAAGATACTGGCATGGATAGAGGATTGGCTGACTAGTAGAGAGTAGGGATAAAGAGGTCTTTTCTAGGATGGTAGCCAATGATGTGAAGTTCCACAGGGGTCAGTGAATGGACCACAACTATTATACATTAACAATCTGAATGAAGGAAGTGCAGGCACTGTTGCTATGTTTGTAGATACACAAAGATAGGTGGAGGGACAGGTAGTGTTGAGGAAGTGGGGAGGCTGCAGAAGGACTTGCACAGGCTAGGAGAGTGGGCAAAGAAGTAGCAGATGGAATCCAGTGCAGGCAAGTGCAGGGATGTGCAATTTGGTCGGAAGAATGGAGGCAGAGGCTATTTCCTAAATGGGGAAACACTTAAGAAGTCTGAAGCACACAGGGACTTGGACATACTCATTCTGGAATCTCTTAAGGTTAACATGCAGGTTCAAGTGATAGTTCGGAAAACAAGTGCAAATTACAAGAGAACTGGAATATAAGAGCACAGATGTAATGCTGAATCTGTGTAAGCCTCTGGCCAGACCACATGTGAAATATTTAGTGGTTTTGGTTTCATATCTAAGGAAGACTTTTGAAGGGGGTCCATAGATGGTTTACAAGAGTGATCCCAGGGATGTCAGCCTTGTTGAGTACTCTTGGTCTGTACTCAATGGAGTTTAGAAACATGAGGGGAGAGCTGATTGAAACTTACAGAAAGCTGAGAGCCTGGGAGAGAGTGAATGTGGAGAAGATGTTTCCACAGGGGTGGGGGGGGGGTGGGTACTAGCACAGCCTCCAAGTGAAGGGGCGACCCTTTAGAATTAAGATGAGGAATTTCTTCAGCCTTAGGGTGGTGAATCTGTGGAACACATCGCCACAGAAGGTCGTGGAGGCCATGTCATTGAGTGTATTTAAGGTAGTGATAGATCCTTGATTAATAAGGAGATCAAGGGTTATGGGGAGAAGGCAGGAGAATGGGGCCGGGAAACCAATCAGTCATGATCAAATAGTGGAGCAGACTTGGTAGTGTATTACACTACTTTTTATGGTCTCATGTAATAGCAGTGGTTGCTCACAACATGACTAAGTCCAGGAATGAGGGGCAATATCAATGACTTTGTGAGGGGAGAAATGGGGTTAGTAGTGGCGGCAGTAGTGGCACAAAGACAGGGGAGTAGCTGTCAGCGTCCACTCCCTGCCTATCATTCGTGCCTCTACCACTCTCAGATTGAGCTGCCACCCCCAGAATGAGGTCCCACCACCAGTCCAATGGGGAGACTGCAGTTTGTTTACTACTCAGGAAACTGCCACTGCTCTCACCTACCGGGACCGAATTAATGGTGGTGTGGAGACCCTTAAGCAGAAGGTGATTAATCTTCCTATTCAGATTTCAGTTTTTGCAATAGCAAGAAGACAATGGATGCATTCCTGATGCCAATTCCCCTGATGATCTGCCCCTCTTGTCATCTCTGCTGTTCCTCAGGAATGGAGCATTCCACCCATTATGCCCACACTTGGGATAGGAAATGGTTCCAGGGATGTGAGACATCAGTTGTGTGATGGGACCGGGGAAGCTGAAGTTGCTAGCCTGGGGTCAAAGAAGATTTATGTGAAAATGTTGCCGTTCAAGAACACTGAGAGGTTTTGATCCAATTGATGGGCTGAAGGTTGGTATCCATTGGCAGCTGATTTAAGGTATTTGTCAAAAGAGCAGTAGGGAGATCAGGAGAAATGTTCTAACTGAGGCATTATGATCCAGAAAGCTTGGGCTGAAAAGTTGGTGGAAAGAAGATTGTTTGCATTTTTAAAAGGTGAAGTATGTTGAAAGCAGTGGAATGGGTCTAACTGGCTATCTCTTTCCCAAGCGCACCATTCTAAACTTGAAATATGACAACATTCTTTCATAGATGCCAGGTTAAAATTTTGGAAATTCCTCCTTCATAGCATTGTAGGTTCACTGACATCATTGACTGAAGTAATTGAAGAAAATCACCAGGACCACCTCAAGAGTAATTGGAATGGATATGGTGCTAGGTTTATTGATGTTGCCCACAACACATGCAATAATCTTCTTGAAAGATAACTGAAAATTGTAAGCTTAGTAATGAAGGGCTTTTGCTCGGAACATCGATTTTCCTGCTCCTCAGGTGCTGCTTGACTGGCTGTGCTTTTCCAGCACCACTCTAACCTAGACTCTGATTTCCAGCATCTGCAGTCCTCACTTTTGCCTTGTAGGCTAAGTAGTCCATCCTGTGCTCTGATTCTATCTGCACCCAACAAGAAAAGCTTAATGCTTAGAAATTTTTTTACATAGTATTTGAATTTTAATTTATTCGATTCCCAGTGCTCCTTTACAATTTAAACAAGCCCAATCATTTCATTTCATCCTTCTCCAGTAGTTAGGAGTTACAAGAAGAAATTCAGATAAAGAATATGAGATGTTATGGAGATCATGTTGGCCTGTAAACTTCAAGGACCATGGAAATACTATGCTGTAATGACCTGTCAAAAAATATTTAATATATAATGTAGGTTTTGTTACAAATTTTAGATTTGTGTTAGATTGATCTTTGACCTGAAGGAAATTGAATGGACTGATACACATCTATGGGAGAGTAGCCTGAATGTAGTAGAGACATTGATTGTGAAGTGTTAAATTTGTTCGTCTCTCCACAGACTTTTTCTGAGACCTGCTGAGTTTCTGCAGCAGTTTGTATTTATTTCAGTTTAACAATGCTCTGTCAAGGGAACAGGCTTGATGAGACAAGTTTTTTTTGTCATTTTCCGCTTTCTTCTGCTTTTAGTAAAAGCAAAGCTTGTGCAATTCTTAGACAAATGAGTTATGAGGCTTGTGCATTTGGAATATTTCTCACAGGGCATGAGGTCTGTGTTCATTAAATATCTTAGGCCAGTTTATCAATGGAGCATGAAGTCCTTTTTGTTCTGAATGAGCCAGTAAAGAGTTATGGGGAGGGAGGATCAATTTATATCTAGGATGTATGTTGCTTCCTGTAGTCCAGGTTGTAGTGGAAGAGTCACTGTTGAGGTCAGTATTTTTGGATTGCATGGATGTAACATTAAATTACAGTCTTGAAATCTTGTCAGTTCATTCCTTGCAGGAGATTAAATGCTTTTGATAACACTTATTGTTGGGATGATGGAGTCATGTAATAATGCAACTTTCAATTCAGTGGGGACATATAAATTTATAATGGGAAAAGTTGACAAGGTGTCAGCAGCCTTGAGATTCTTAAATTATGTACCTGTAAATGCATTCCTTCATTTGCCCAAGATTATACAATTGGGAAAATCATTTGCAAGTTGTGCATTTTTAGTTATCCATTCACCTGATGCAGAATTAGAAGAATGGTTCCAAATGGGATTGTTTAACTCCTCTACTGTCAGCTTGGATTTATACATTAATCTCCTGCATGCTGCTGTAAGCAAACATAAAACAGTCCAGAACAGCAACAACCTGAAGAGAAACCATGGACAAACTTTCTGTGGGAACTGAGGGTTTTTGAGGCAGATGGTCATGTGACAAAACCTCGGGATTACATCCCACCGGAGTGTGAAAACCAATCCGACTTCATGTCAAACCATGATCTTTATTAACATCTGCTTTTGCTCTGTGGGTTGTTGATTCAAAATGCTCGGTGTTGACTTCCATGTTTGCCGCAGGTCGTTTGACGTTACACAGCAAAGGCCTACTGTTTAAAAAAAGGGCAATAACCCTGTGAAAAATAATGATGCTGTCTAAATTTTAAGCTAATCATTAGATGTAAAGCACTGCGTAAATTACATGACTTTCGAATTCTGCATTCAATTGATATTTTACTCCATGAGGGAGGAAACGTTGGATTAGAAAATTATAATCCCCTGCTGATGGCCTGACAGGCAAGAGTATGTAGAGTTCCTCAGGTGACCTTAGCTTGCCCTTGAGACTGCTGTTGTCCTGTCTACAATTTTACATTGGTCATACAAGGACTAGGGAAGCCCCCTCTAAATTTAAACCTTTGTAAATGGCCAATTCGTCATCTCCTCTGGGCAAATTATTTCTCACTGTCAAATCTTAAACTTGAGGTTATTGGGACAAAACGTGGCATCACCCTCCACTTTCTTCCAACTTTAAGCTCCAGCCGCAAGATCTGCCCCCTACAGTTGCTCTTCTTCTCACCAGCGATCCCTTCATTAAGGCACCACCCCATGCACACAAACATACACACTCATTGCCATGTGCGTGCACATGCACACAACAGCCTCACCATCTTTCTCAGCGACAAAATCATGTCGTTTTCCTCCAAACGTACTTATTCTGGACTTTGCGGCTTAGAATATAGGGCATGCTTGTTCAACGCCAGTCCTAACCAGCGTTGCCACTGTGCTGCTGAATGATGTAATTGACTAACATCTCTCTAAAATAATTCCACAGAGGCCAATACCCTGTCACTAACTCACCTTTCATGTGCACATGAACTGTCCTTGACTTTGGTACTGCCTCATTCAGAATCAGACCTCAGTGAAAGTATCTCTGATACTCTACTTACCAACTATACCTCTTATTCTCACATCCAAATCATTTATATAAATGATGAAAAGTAGTGGACCCAGCACCGATCCTTGTGGCACTCCACTGGTCACAGGCCTCCAATCTGAAAAACAACCCTCCATCACCATCCTCGGTCTTCTATCTTTGAGCTAGTTCTGTATCCAATGGCTAGTTCTCCCTGTATTTCATGAGATCTGACCTTGCTAGCCAGTCTCCCATGGTGAATTTTGTTGAATGCCTTACTGAAGTCCATATAGATCACGTCTGGCCTCATCAATCCTTATTGTTACTTCAAAAAAACTCAATCAAGTTTGTGAGACATGATTTCCCACGCACAAAGCCATGTTGACTATCCCTATTCGGTCCTTTCCTTTCCAAATACATGTACATCCTGTCCCTCAGGATTCCCTCCAACAACTTGCCCGACGTAAGGCTCACTGGTCTATAGCTCCCTGGCTTTTCCTTGCCACCATCCTTAAACACTCTTCTAAACTAAACTACATCTGCCACACCTCAGCCCATTGTTCCATCTGATCAAGATCCCTTTGTAATCTGAGGTAACCTTCTTCACTTCCAATTTTGGTGTCATCTACAAACTTACTAACTAAAATGATTTGGATGTGAGCTTAAGAGGTATAGTTAGTAAGTTTGCTGATGACTTTTAGTTTTTTTTTCCACTTGTAAGCAAGGTTCCATCTCCTGGTATGTCAAAATACTGCTCCAGGAGTCAATCAAAATCTGAAATGAGGGCCATTTCAAGTCAGACCGGTTTCAGCATTTTTTGATAAAATGTTAATTGCAGTCCAAATGATTTTGTTTCTTCATTATTTCTTTCGTGAAGTTTGGCTAACCTGAACAGTCAAGTGGTTGCTGTGGTCATTTTAAGTCAGTATTTTTGTCATTTATTAAAATAACTTCAGTGTGAATATCCCACATTTTAAAATCAGATGATGGAGCTCAAAACTAAATAGTCCATATTTTATCACAATCATGATATTAGCATGAAATGGCAATGATGCATTCCTTGCTGATGTTTGTTTTTATTAAAGAGGAAACCACATCATCCTTGTTTGTACTGTTGGGCTGCTTCTCCATTGGTGGAGCTCATTACAATGTACAATGTATGGCCATGGATGTGATATTATTTGGCTACTTGTGGGTTAACTGTTCGTCAATTGTTAGAAAAATTGCCACTGTTTTATTGAGCTTCTGCCTGACAGGAAATCTGTATTGTTATTACTTAGAATGGATCATTTTTGTGGAGATTTACTGACAGTCTTCCAGTGCTGGTGGGCACCGTTACTGTTTTGAATTGCAGAATTTTCACATGACCATTTCCAACATTATCACATTCTTGACACTTGCTTTTGTTGACTATTGCAGTTTGCTCACGGTTCCAGTGAACACAATATGAATCAAAATCTGCAAATTACTTTTGAATTGCCAGTGAACGTTGTCTGATTAGAAATATTAGTTGTGGGTCTCTCTGTGCACTTGTTGACCTGGACTAAAAGCCCTCATTGATGATGGATGGGCATACATATTTTGTACTTTCCTAGGTGCGTTTGCTGATCAGCCGGGGTTAATAGCATTCTGTAGTGTTCCAAGTAAATTAGTCAAACAGTAATTATATGCCTCATTTGACTGACTAATAGATGTTTTGTCAGGGCAAAAAAAGGACTTGAATTTCTTTAAAAATGACACTGTCAGATGTAAAAGAACTTCTGCAAACTGAGAAGAATGTGGTAATAATTGGTTGACGTGATGTAGGTGAGAAGGATAGAAGAACAGGAAGAGTGACTGAGGCACAGGAGTCAATTGTGTGTGTACACATCAGAGAGGGGATTGGGAAACCTGTGCATCAGCAACCTGTCTTCACAAACAAACATAAACTGTGCAAAAACTTTCAGGGTTACTTTTTTATTTGTGAAAATTTAGATTTTGTGTTGTGTGGGAATTTGGGCATTTGCCCATTATGATAATGTCAAATTGAAACAACTTTCAAATGACATCAGCATTTGTGTTTGCTGCTTAAAGGTATCCTCCTTTTCAGGAACAGTAAACCGAGCAGATCTCCCATGAATTGGTCTTTGTAAGTTAGGTTATACACAATGTGTGTCTTATTGCGTGCAAGTGTTCTTTACTGCAAATGTAGGACTTTGACTATTTTTAAGGCAGTAGTAGTAAACTACCACTAAAAATATCTATTTCACTTTGCCATTCAGCCTTCACTTCCCACATGTCCAGAGCCTGATACACTTTTTTTCCAATAGTTTCTGTCTTTCATTTTGTATGTGTCCTCTAAGAGGAAGGCATGGAGGAAGAAAAGACGGGAAACCGTTTCAGCAGAGTAGTTGTGTTCCTTCCTCTTCAGCTGACAACTGGTGAGCTGATAATTGTTGGTAATGGCCCTTGAGCTCAATATTCCAAAATGCAAAGGCTATGTTCGAGGTCATGTTGTACTCCACAAGGGGGCAGGATTGTTGGGTAGTTGCAGGATGAAATTGCAGATATGCAATTTGACATATTGGTGTGTGTTCCTGTCACCGCAGTGCCAGGTCCAATTTTCACATTTAATGGCAAGTGAGTGCTTTAAAATTTTGGTTTTATTTTGGATAGGTTTGAGATATTCAATCTGCTGTTTCATTGGTCAGCACGTGGCAGACCTATGTGAACCTGATGCTGTTTGAAAGATTTAGAGTTGGCAGGGTTCCATAGTTTCATATCGTTTCTGACATGTAATGCTCAAAGGACATGAGGTGCTTGGTTTATTTACTCAGTGGTGGAAGGAGGAGTCACTGAATTGTGTCCAACTTAATTCATCTTTGGGGAATTGCAAACAAGCATCTTATACTTGAAACCAGAGAAATGCAAGTCTGTGACTGTGATTGCTGCTCTTAATTCAAGAACTGCTCTTCAAACGGTTGGACTGAATTCTGTTGTTGATTGATCTTGAACACAGTATTCTAAAGATGAAAGGCAATTAATGATGTAGGTTTCTATATTCAAGTCAGGCAGTTCTTCTTATGAGAGGAGGTGATCAATGCTGTGATCTTGTTGCATTAACTCAGAAGCTGCTTTCAAAACTGCTAAATTGCCCTGTTGGCTGGGGAGGAGAGTGCTGAATATTATATGCTAACTGGGGTAACTTGAATCATGAATGATAAAATATGGACTCGTGGAAGGGAGATTCAATGGCTAATGCAAATTTAATAATGAATAGGTGAGCTATCTCGGTATAAAACTGCAAATAAAAATAAATGTAGTAGATGAACAGTATTGGGAATCAATGAGATAAATAGTTCAAGGTCAGAAAAGTAAATCTTTTTTGTCATCTTCACTGAGTCCCACTGTACATGAGATGACTTTCATGTCACCAACGATGGGCATGCTATTGATCAGCTTTGTAAATTTTCAATATGTTGCAAAGATGATTGTAAGTTTGTTGTTCTAATACCATCATTATTTTAGTTTCTTAATCAACCTGTCCAGGGATATTATGATATGCCTCGGGAGCAGGTGATCCTTGAACCCAGCCTTCTGGCTCAGTGAGGAGCACTGCCACTGCACAATAACAGCCCTTACCATCAATATTCCATGCAACTGATAGTAATTTATGGCACTTCATTTGTGTTGTTAAAAGCCAAAATCTGTAAGTTTCTGGCAGAGATTCTCACCAGCACAGGGTGCTTAGTTGATGTCCTCACACTGGAAATCAATTAGAAATTGATCTGCTGTGGATGTCTACTTTTTATGTTCTTAATCTTCCTTAGAATTCTCAAAATCACATGTTGTTAAGCAACATGTACTCAAGTGTTTTATGTTGTGCTAAATAGTAATTATAGCCAAAGAACCTCTCTGGCCCTGGTAAACTAATCTTCTTTGTGAAATTTTGCCTGATCCTCACTAAAATCCATTATATTTAAAGTTTATACTATTTCATGTGCATGTTCAAGTCTTACATTGTTTTGTAAAATCATAAAATCTGCTTTTGACTTTTTTTTTGTCTGTGAACCATTCAGTATGATTTGGTAGTTAACTTTCAAAATATGTTATTCTTGATGGAAGCCAGAGTTGCCCTGTAGCTAAATTTATGCTAAATCTGCTGATTAATAATTCAAAACACAGGCGTAAATTTAGGAAAACTACCAGATTGATTGTGTTTTTGAATGTTTTCTTTAACTGACAAAATATCAAGAACAGCTAAGGTTTGCCAAGGGAGTGTTGCTAGTTCAAAGTACTCTTTTATGAAATAATTTTGTAAAGAAACAACACAAATTCATTTCCAAGGTTCACCACTGTGTTACCCTTTTGTCTCTAAGCACAACGTTAATGATTTGGGATTAACAACCACCTGATGAAGGAACAGCATTCCAAAAGCTAGTGTGCTTCTAGTTAAATCTGTTGGACTGTAACCTGGTGTTGTGTGATTTTTAACTCAGAACATTAATGATTGGCATTTTTAACTAGTTGACTGTAGAGACTTTTATGTCATATGGGAACATTTTGTTATATTCTCAGTGTAAGACCTTCATGAAACAATTTAGTCTGGGTTTTATTTCGAGTGGAGTAAGTGTATGGAGATAGGGATAGAAAGCTTCACTGTAGAAGTGCTGAGATCCTTTTGTTTCCATTTTGATGGGAAAGGAATACTGTAACTCGTTTTATAATTTGTATAAAACGAATCCTTTTGGGATCCGTTAATGGTTTTATGTTGCAATAAGGCATTTAAAATCGGGAAATGAGAATGGTTTTCCAGAGTAACTCCACTATGTCAGTCAGTGAGTTGGAGTAGGGTGGGCAGAGGTCTGTTGCTTTGATTTAAAGAGTGCACAATACCGCTGTCCTAATAATGTTTGTGCTGTTTTCCAATATGGTAATAAGGAGGTCAGTGCAATCAATTCCTAGATTTGCCTTGGCATTACCAAGAAAACGTTAAGCAGAGCACGAGGCTATTAAATGTAGAGAATGAAGAGATCAAGTTAAAAGTCAATCTGTGCTGATGTAGGGAATGGTGAACTCATTTAGTTTCCACATTGAGAATGAAAGGATTGCATTTATTTTGCATCATTTACATTGTTAGAGTAGTATCCAAACATCTCTGTCTAGGATTATCCATGCTGTTCTTGTTTCCTTCTTTTGCAGTTATTAAATGCACGTGAAATGATTTAGTCACTTCTCAGTCTGGGAACAAGGGGTTTCTTCTAATCTATGATCGGATTTGCGATGAAGCTTTTTAGATATCATTGTGTGGAACATTACAGAGATACACTCTGCTTTTGCCCGAAACGTCGATTCTCCTGCTCCTCGGATGCTGCCTGGCCTGCTGTGTTTTTCCAGCACCACATTTTTCAACAGAGATACACTCCACTTAATGTTTTTATTACATCAAACAGTTTTGGAACCATTTAACTACTTATTAAAGTGTAATTACTGTTGTCACTGTGGAAATCGTGATAGCTAATCCGAATTCAACAAGCTCCCACAAACCGCACTTACAAGGTAACCTGATAACTGGTTGAGGTGTTGCCTGTTGCTGGACATTGGGAAGAGCTCCACTCTTGTTTTGAAATGGTGGCCTGGGATCCTTCACATCCACCTTTTTGAGAACAGACAGGGCCTTGGTTTGGTCCTCTATCTGTGAGAGTGCAGCACTCCCTCAGGACTGCACTGTATTTTGTCCTCAAGTTTTGGTTGTGGAGTTTGACTCCACAATGTCATTGAGGCTACAGTATTATGCACTGAACTGTTGGTATTGAAAATGACCTTTCACTGTCATGAACCAAAAGGCAATTTTTGTTTTGGGATAGATTGATTTTAGTAGGTTTTTAAAATTTTGATTTACCTGAAGTAATTTACTATGAAGCTGTACCATTTGTCTAGATATTTCTGCATTTGTGTTAGTTTTAGGTAATTGGTATACTGATTTCAAAACTCAGCTTAGTGTATATGTAAGGAAAAATAAGACTTTATTCATCTCATTCTTTTAACCAACTTAAACTTCAAAGTAATATTTAAAATTTGTGAGAGAGGAAATGACAGCCTGGTGGATTGTGTACATTTCAATATTACTTTGCTAATTAGTGGTGTGTTTAAGTTATAATTTAGAAATTACAAATAAACACAAAAACGATAATTAGTTTGTGACTGAGATAGCTGCAAATACGCAGTCTGGACGGTTGGGTTCTTTGGGCTGAAGCTCATTGTGAACTGTTGAGCAGGTACTCTACCATACAATTATATTCCATATGGTGCACTCTAACCTGTGGGCATTAGAATAAAGCCAGCTACACATTCACCTCATGTGAATTAAGTCGCTAGTAATGAACTTTTCATTGATTTAACTTTGAACAATTCAACTTCTACAACACTTCTTTCAATGGAAAGATGTGCTTTTGTTCTACTTTGGGTGAAGTAATTCAGCAGTGAATATTCAGTCTGACAAGTCTTTGTATTATCTCATTTGACCTTCATCTTCAACTCCTCCTGCTTAGATTTCTGCAGCTGCTCGTCTGCTGCTTGAATTGGCACATTTTTCCAACGAGTTCATCTGCCCGAGATCCTGTTCCGAAATCCCTTAAAACCAGACCATTATTAATTCAGTACCTTTTTGTCATTCTAAAAAAAAATTTGGTTAAAACTGGTATTTTCTATGTGTGTTTACTTTTGCCACTGATCTGTCCTTTTTTTATCCACAACCAGATCTAGCACTGCCTCATTTTTTTTTTGTTGGATATACACCATTCATACTGATGTATTCCAATAAACCATTCTTATTACAAGTCCATTTGCCTTTTCCTACACTTATTGTGAAGTATTTAGTCATCTGTAATATACCCCTATTGATAACATCTCTATTTTTAAGTATAATTCAGCCCTACAAAGCACCACCATCTGTAAGAACTTGCCCTTTATTGACTAGAGTAACAATCAACATTTCACCCCCTGCTTTTCTTTCCATTTCCTTAAAATTCCTGAAAATTTTACAGTCAACTTATTTAGCATGAAAATTTTACAGTCAACTTATTTAGCATTTTGTCTCAAGGGTCATGAATAATTCAATATAAGGGCTGCAGCATCATTTCTCTTCAGTCTGCTCGGTGTCAGACATAATCTTTTCCTTAAGTTATTCCTTTTGAATGGGTGGCATTGTCCTGGGGCAATAGGTTGTTAACCACAACCTACAGGCCAGGCAGTGGGTTGAGGTGAGCTGGGGCTGGGTGGAGGAATCGAGCTTTTTTTAATTTGGGTTTTGATGGCAGTCTGGCAGTTTTCGTTAAAACCTTTGCCTGATAGCCATAAATTACCAATTTAATAAATTTAATTTCACAGTGAGCATGATTAACAGTATAGATTGATAATTATGTGACCAGTCATAAATTCAGATTGAGGAAACAAAGGGCCTGAGTCTGGGAAATTCAACAGACCTTGAAAAGTGTCTTTTGGCAGCCAGATGAAAGACCTATCCGCAGTAGCAACAAATCCTATATTTATGAATGCTGAGTTCAAACAGATGCTATTTTGACTGTTACCTATAGCAGGGAGTCACAAATTTATGGAGTTCCATGTAAATGCTCTTGAAGGCAGATAAAATGCATTTACCTGTCATGATCTGAAGTATTTAAATCTCCCACCTTTTCTTCAAATGTTTCAAAATAAAACTGGCTGTAGCTGTTTTATGAAACAAAATATTTCTATTGAGCATATGTTTGACTGTCCAGTTGGTGTAGCATCTATTTGAGCAGGTTTATAAACTTTTTTGACATTATGAATTCTTGGCTGAATTTCAAAAGGTCACTTATCGCCAATGATCTTAAATTTGCAGTTCAGCTAACAGATGATAGAGAGGGTATTAAAGGATTAGGGGTAAGAACAATATCTTTTTTTGTGACTAGTCACTTGAGGTTTAAAAGTTTGATGCCTTCATAATTGTATTTTTTTTGCACTGATAGTGACAAAGTGAGAATTGGAATTTTCACATGCCTCAGAACCCTATCTGTGAGAGTGCTTGATTTGGATAGGCATGGAGGCTGTGAGGGGTGGCTCTGAGTCATTGTTTGGCATTGTGTTGACATTGCATTAGTACGCTATGAAAAGCCATGATAGATGGACAGATGGGCAAGAGGGTGGGAAAGACGAGGGATAGTGGGCCTGTAAAGAGAACAAAGTCCCTGAGTATGAAGGCTGTTTTTTTTAGCCAGCTGCTTTAGTACTCTCCTGCCCTGGGTCCTGCTTCTGGGGCAATCAGACCTGACTTCATTTTGCACTGCATGCAGATGTGTACGCACACACAGATACGCACGACTTGGGGAGACAGTTGTCCTCGTCATCTACTGCACAGAATTCAAGTTTTTCTCATTCTGCATGAAGCCAAGGGAAAATAATAAAGCAGAATGTACCACATTTGTGGTAAACACAGAAAAGATATGAGAGTTGCTCTGTTTCTTAACTCTTGAGATAATACTGATTCATAAGTGGAACCTTTTTGTTCTGGCATATGTTAATACACATTTTATTTGATTCTCTTGAGCTGAGATGCTGCTTTAAATGTAGTTCACACATGGTACAGGCTCACTGGTCTTCTGGGAGCCTACTCACCTTTTGAAGTATTTGGTCAGACCTGAGCAGATGGCTGAGTGGCTAGATCATTTTCAATTTGATCAGTGATGAATTCTGTCATATGCTGACTGCTGTCAATTTAGCCAGTAATGTATAAGTATTACTGTGTTAGCTGAAGGAGACAAGTGAGCTAAGTGGTTGATAATGGACTTTCCATTGATCAGCTTTGATTAAAATCTGCTTAGACTGCTTTTTCTGAGTTTTGCAATGTTTCTGTTTTGGTCAAGGAATCCACTAGCTTTAGTGGAAAATTCACTGACTGAGCAGGCCTTGTATTGTCACCGGTTAGTGCTTGCTTCTTGCATCTGTCTTATATGAACATCCTGGCATGGAAAGACTTGTTTCATCTAGTGTGTAGCACTATTTTCGGGAAATCTGCCAGCAAACTTATTTGATGCCGATTTAAAGTTGGACATAGATATGGTATGATCCAAACTTAGATAAGTTTAAATGAAATAAATACACTTAAATGATCCAAAAAACAATATTATTCAGATCAATTCCCAGTTTAAATATAGTGATCTAGTTATCAACATTCCTTTTGTTTTCTGCAACTGGGAATGGGTTAGTAATTCATTTTGAATATGTTTGGTGGTCTTTGCTGGTATCCTGTTGTTTTTGTCATTTAATCACCATGTTGGGGATTGCGGATAAGTCACATCCGAGTTGTTGGTGGGTAGCCATTTTTCATCTGCCATAATCCCTCTGAATCTGTTGGATGGAGAAGTCAGTATAACTTCAGGCACATTCTTAATTAAAAGCTAATTAGGAGTTTAATTATATTAAACTGTAAACAGATCCCAGTGCAAATGCTATGTCACTGGTAATTTGCCAATATCATATGGAACAAAACAAAATTATATTATGATTTTGACGCTTGGCAAATGAGAGATTTTATTGCAAGAAATCATGATTCTGTTTATCTGTGTAACAATCACTATGTTATCCTTATTTCCCAATTAATATTAATAAAGCTTAAAAACACATCAAACTCAGAATTCTTTTAAGAATTATGTCTTGAAGGCGTGAGGAATTTTGTTTTGAAAAGAAAGCACATTTTACATTTACTCTCTACTGTCTGCTTCTGTTCGACAAGATGGATCCTTCCCATTTTATTTTCTCCTTTCTCTTATGGACTATCCATCCCTCCTTGGCCCTTCATTTGTGGCTTTCCCAACACATGTTCAAATATATGCCTAAACATATGCATGCGCACGCATCTGTGTGTGCTGAACATGAGCATATGCACGTACTGTCCTGGTCATTGTTTATACTTCAGTTAATATCTCAGCTGATTACAGTATTTGGCTATTGCTGTTTTTTGTGGGAGCTTGCTGGAGGCAAATCTGGCTTCTGCACTTCCTCCGTTACAATGGTGGTTACACTTTTTAATGTTCAATGATTGTGAAAAGCGCTTAACAAAACAAGTCTTTTTCTTTTCCCATCCTCTTTCCCTTTGTAATTTTTTGTGCATCCTTTTCCTTCTTGCTCACTTTTCTTCTCCCTTTCTGCTTTTCTGTCACATCATGTTTGTCTTCCTCCTCCTTTGTGTCCTTCTCTTGCTCTTTGTATTCTTTGCATCCTTGTTGCAATATTGGCGACTAACACCTGCTCAAGTGGGGGCTGAGCTGAAACATCCTCTGATTTTCCCTCCTCCTTGATGTAAGGTAGGACTAATCCCTTATGCAAGTCCTGAATATTATCATTCAGATATGGATTGAGATCCCAATCTCAACTCCCATTGCATCATGATGAGTGGTGTTCTCATTCCCTCGGTCCATGTTACCAAGTTTAAAAAATCACACAACACCAGGTTATAGTCCAACAGGTTTAATTGGAAGCACACTAGCTTTCGGAGTGGTAGTGGAGGGCTCAATCCTAACACACAGAATTTATAGCAAATATTTACAGTGTGATGTAACTGAAATTATACATTGAAAAATTGATTGTTAAGTCTTTCATCTGTTAGAATACCGTGATAGTTTCACTTCTTTCATGTGTAAATCACAAAACCTTTTTTTAAAAAGTTGCATTCTCGGGTTAGCTGTTAACAATGGTGATAGCTAGACAATATGTTGAAGGTGTTAGCCCCCTGTGTTCTCTGTCTATGACCTGATGTTTAGATCAATTCTAATCTAAAAAGTGAGATAATGGAGTTTTACATAAATTCATGCGGTTTTTTAGCAAAGTGCAATGTAACCCTGTAAGTACAAATTCACCCCACAAAATATATGTGTGCATGTTGGTCTTTGTTTGTGAGTGTGTGTCTGTCTGGATTGGGGGTTGGGAGTGTGTGTGTGTGTGTGTGTGTGTGTAGTGAGTATAGAGTGTCTTAAGTCTTTGAGGGGGTGCATGTGTGGGAGTATGTGTGTCCGTGGGTATGGGGTGTGTGTGTGTGTGTGTGTAGTGCAATGGTGGTTACCTGTAATGTGACATGAACCCAAGGTCCCGGTTGAGGCTCTCCCTATGGGTACTGAACTTAGCTAGCAGCCTCTGCTTGGCCATTTTTTTCACTGCTGCCTGTCCCAAAGTCCATCTTGGAGGATGGTCACCCGAAGGTCCGAGGTCAAATGTCCTGGACCATTGAAGTGTTCCCCAACTGGGACGGAACACTCCTGTCTGTTGTGTGGTGCCCATTCATCCGTTGTCATAGCCTTTGCTCGGTTTCCCCAATGTACCATGCATCCGGGCATCCTTGCCTGCAACGTATAAGATAGACAACATTGGCTGAGTCTCATGAATTCATGTAAAACTCCGTTATCTCACTTTTTAGATTAGAATCGATCTAAACATCATGGCATAGACAGAGAACACAGGGGGCTAACACCTTCAACATATTGTCTAGCTATCACCATTGTTAACAGCTAACCCAAGAATGCAACTTTTTAAAAAAGGGTTTTGTGATTTACACATGAAAGAAGTGAAACTGTCATGGTATTCTAACAGATGAAAGGCTTAACAGACAATCAATTTTTCAATGTATAATTTCAGTTACATCACACTGTAAATTTTTGCTATTAATTTTGTGTGTTAGGATTGAGCCCTCCACTACCACCTGATGAAGGAGCGGTGCTCCGAAAGCTAGTGTGCTTCCAATTAAACCTGTTGGATTACAACCTGGTGTTGTGTGATTTTTAAACTTTGTGCACCCCAGTCCAACACATCTTCAATCCATGTTACCAAGCCATCTTCACAAAATAAATTCATCTCCAGAATTTACAAAGAATGTTTAATGGCTTGTATCTTGTCTAAGATGCAGGGGACATAAAGAACCAAAAAGATAACAGGACAACAATAACTGGAAGTATTTTGGATTGTTGTATAATGTTATAATTTGTCAGAGTCAAGCACTGTGTATGTTCCAATCCGAATAATTGACTTCTGAAACGCGGAATGTTAGAAGCTACTGCTTGCTACTTCTGAGAAGCGTGTACTTGCTGATGGTGTCTGGCACTTGTATTTCCTGATATGACAACTTCAGTTATTTTCTCTGTCCCCTTGTTCCTTTTCTGAAGTTAATTAAATGTGAGAACTGAGGTACTTAGAGTATGGAAGAAAAATGTCTGCAAAATTGTTTGTCAGCTGGTGTATAGATCAGTCAGAAGAAGCCTTGTTAAACTCATATGCACTGTTGGTTTGAGTGATACTCCTTGGATGTACATTGCTATGTTCTGATGCTGTCATTGGTAATACATGTGGACATATTGAATTATGACTTGCACGTCATGTCCAACCAGTAAAGGTGAAGCAAAAGGCATGAAAACTCCAAGTCAGTTGAAATGATCTTGTACGTTTTTCAATAAAACCTTGTTACCGCTGAGTATTTGAGTTGTACTTCCCTATCTGTTGAATTGTGATAATTCAGAAGCTGCCTGTGTCAAACTTTAAAAAAAAAATTACATCCAAAGGCTTTCCTTGGAGTTTAATTACAAATGACTAGGTTCACTGTTGAAGCTGATGTGCTGCCTCATGGCATCCTTACTTGACATGGGAAATCAAACAACTTATCTTTTCTTTCTGCCATAATTAAAGGAATGCTTCTTTAATATTTAGTGTGAGCAATCCAACATGAAGTCCTTCTGTCTTAGACCAGAATATAATTCATACATGTAAGTTAGTTTTGGCAGGGGAGTGCAAATTTGCTGTGATGCTGCTCTTTCACTATTCCTAGTCTATTTTGTAATTCGTGCACCGTTCGTGTGAATTAAATCAGCTTATGAACAAGTTTGTCTTGGTACGTGAACTTTTGCAATTATGGATTGGGGCAGAAGTCTGGTAATTGCATAGCAATAAGGTAAGAATACACGTTATTTTTTTCAAAAAAAATACTAATTCACTACAGCAACATATGCATGTAAATTCTGCCTTTTAATGCAGTAAACCATCCTAAGATGTTTTGCAAACATAATTTAACATAAAGATCAAACATAATTTAACAGTGAGCCACATGGAAATATTGGGATAGCTGACCAAACCTTGGTTACAGAGAGAGGGATTTTAATGAGCATATTGGATGACAAAGAGAGCAAGGCTAAAGCTAGTATATCAGATGTTTAGAAAGTCGAGACCTTATGTCCCAGTCAAATGCTGTCAAAAATGAGTCTTTAAAATTTTAGAACCCAAAATTATGCTCTTGTCTTGACTCCAGAGTAAGTAATCAATGTTGGAACCTGTAACTTGGAAGGTAGGGCAAAAGTTGACAGTTTTTGTTTAAAAAGGATAATTCTTCCCTTCTTTTCAAAGACCAAGAGAGCAAGCAGTTGCATTTGGTATTTAAGTGGGTGGGGTTTAATTTTGAAGGGGTTAAAGAAAGGCTTTCAATATTGATTTGCAAATAGTGTTTATTTTTAGTTCCACTGTTGGAAAATGATAAGATAGAGATTCACAACAACTGATCTTGTTGCCTGATGATGTATGTACTTCATTCTGCATTCTAGAAGAGCAGAATATAGTTTTTAAGTAAATCCATGTCATAACCTGGAAATAAATATTGGAAAATATCAGTAAGAAATGACTTGAAATGTTGCAAGGAACAGTGAGCAAGATTTGAAAAAGGTCTGTCAATTGCAATTTCTTCTTGACTTTTCAGGACCAATTTCCAACTCAACCCACCTACAGTAAACTTTCTGCTCAATATGTTAGTGTATATACAATCTCGGCATTACAAACCAACATTTATTGGTTTTTGTAGCTTATGTGTCTTATGAATATTTACACTGCTAGGCTGTAAATAAGAGATAAAAACAATGACTGCAGATGCTGGAAACCAGATTCTGGATTAGTGGTGCTGGAAGAGCAGAGCAGTTCAGGCAGTATCCAAGTAGCTTCGAAATCGACGTTTCGGGCAAAAGCCCTTCATCAGGAATAAAGGCAGTGAGCCTGAAGCGTGGAGAGATAAGCCAGAGGAAGGTAGGGGTGGGGAGAAAGTAGCATAGAGTACAATGGGTGACTGGGGGAGGGGATGAAGGTGATAGGTCAGGGAGGAGAGGGTGGAGTGGATAGGTGGAAAAGAAGATAGGCAGGTAGGACAAGTCCAGACAAGTTATGGGGACAGTTACTGAGCTCAAAGTTTAGAACTAGGGTGAGGTGGGGGAAGGGGAAATGAGGAAGCTGATGAAGTCCACATTGATGCCCTGGGGTTGAAGTGTTCCGAGGCGGAAGATGAGGCGTTCTTCCTCCAGGCGTCTGGTGGTGAGGGAGCGGCGGTGAAGGAGGCCCAGGACCTCCATGTCCTTGGCAGAGTGGGAGGGGTGTCGAAATGTTGGACCACGGGGTGGTGTGGTTGATTGGTGTGGGTGTCCCGGAGATGTTCCCTAAAGCGCTCTGCTAGGAGGCGTCCAGTCTCCCCAATGTAGAGGAGACCGCATCGGGAGCAGCGGATACAATAAATGATATTAGTGGATGTGCAAGTAAAACTTTGGATGTGGAAGGCTCCTTTAGGGCCTTGGATAGAGGTGAGGGAGGAGGTGTGGGCGCAGGTTTTACAGTTCCTACGGTGGCAGGGGAAAGTGCCAGGATGGGAGGGTGGGTTGTAGGGGGTCGTAGACCTGACCAGGTAGTCACGGAGTGAATGGCCTTTGCGGAAGGCGGAAAGGGGTAGGGAGGGAAATATATCCCTGGTGGTGGGGTCTTTTTGGAGGTGGCGGAAATGTCAGCGGATGATTTGGTTTATGCGAAGGTTGGTAGGGTGGAAGGTGAGCACCAGGGGCGTTCTGTCCTTGTTATGGTTGGAGGGGTGGGGTCTGAGGGCGGAGGTGTGGGATGTGGACGAGATGCGTTAGAGGGCATCTTTAACCATGTGGGAAGGGAAATTGCGGTCTCTAAAGAAGGAGGCCATCTGGTGTGTTCTGTGGTGGAACTGGTCCTCCTGGGAGCAGATGCGGCGGAGGCGGAGGAATTGGGAATACGGGATGGCATTTTTGCAAGAGGTAGGGTGGGAAGAGGTGTAATCCAGGTAGCTGTTGGAGTCGGTGGGTTTGTATAAAATGTCGGTGTCAAGTCGGTCGTCATTAATGGAGATGGAGAGGTCCAGGAAGGGGAGGGAGGTGTCAGAGATGGTCCAGGTAAATTTAAGTTCAGGGTTGAATGTGTTGGTGAAGTTGATGAATTGCTCAACCTCCTCACGGGAGCATGAGGTGGCGCCAATGCAGTCATCAATGTAGCGGAGGAAGAGGTGGAGAGTGGTGCCGGTGTAATTACGGAAGATCAACTGCTCTACATAGCCAACAGAGACAGACATAGCTGGGGCCCATACGTGTGCCCATGTCTACCCCTTTGGTCTGGAGGAAGTAGGAGGATTCAAAGGAGAAATTGTTGAGGGTGAGGACCAGTTCAGCCAAACCTGAGAGAGTGTCAGTGGAAGGGTACTGTTGGGGACGTCTGGAGAGGAAAAAACGGAGGGCTTGGAGGCCCTGGTCATGGCGGATGGAGGTGTAGAGGGATTGGATATCCATGGTGAAGATGAGGTGTTGGGGGCCAGGGAAACGGAAGTCTTGGAGGAGGTGGAGGGCGTGGGTGGTGTCTCGAACGTATGTGGGGAGTTCCTGGACTAGGGGGGATAGGACAGTGTCGAGGTAGATAGAGATGAGTTCAGTGGAGCAGGAGCATGCTGAGACAATGGGTCGGCTAGGGTGGTCAGGCTTGTGGATCTTGGGAAGGAGGTAGAACCGGGCAGTGCGGGGTTCCCAGACTATGAGGTTAGAAGCTGTGGGTGGGAGATCTCCTGAGGTGATGAGGTTCTGTATGGTCTGGGAGATGATGGTTTGGTGATGGGGGGGGTGGGGTCATGGTCGAGGGGGCAGTAGGAAGAGGTGTCCTCGAGTTGACGTTTGGCTTCAGCGGTGTAGAGGTCAGTGCGCCAGACTACCACTGCGCCCCCTTTATCCGCTGGCTTGATGGTGAGGTTGGGATTGGAGCAGAGGGATTGGAGGGCTGCGCATTGTGAAGGTGAGAGATTGGAGTGGGGGAGGGAGGTAGACAGGTTGAGGCGGTTAATGTCCCGGTGGCAGTTGGAAATGAAGAGGTTGAGGGCAGGTAACAGGCCAGCGCGGGGTGTCCAGGTGGATGCAGTGTGTTGGAGGTGGGTGAAGGGGTCCTTGGAAGGTGGGCGGGAGTCCTGATTGTGAAAGTAAGCTCAGAGGCGGAGGCGACGGAAGAATTGTTTGACGTCACGGCATGTGTTAAATTCATTGATGCATGGACAGAGGGGGATGAAGGTGAGTCCTTTGCTGAGGACTGATCGTTCATCCTCAGTGATGGGCAGGGCTGGGATCTGGTGTGGGTGTAGAGCTGGGAGTGGGGGCGGAACTTGTAACTGGAGTGGGTGTGATGGTGGGGGGAATGGGGGTGGAGTCATGAGCAGGGGTAGTGTTCCCCTCGTTGTTCTGGGGGGTGGGGATAGTGACAGTGGGGTCTGTGGGGTGCATGTCAGCAGAATGCAGGTGAGTGGCGCTGGTGGGGGCAGAAGTGGTGGTGACCACAGCAGTACGGTTGGCGGAAGTCACTGAGCATGTGGCATCAGCGATGATGTGAAGGGCAGAAGTGATGTCAGGTGTGATGCATGAGGAATTGTGAGGGGTGGAAGTGGTTGTGGGAGTGGCCATGATGGGGGTGGAAGTGCCATCATCAATCAGCGTGGGGGTGGTAGCTGCATCAGCCGCATGGTTTCTATCCAGGAAAGAAAGTACTAGGAGAGGGTGGAACATGGCTAATGTAATTGATGGCAAAAGGAAAGTCAATGCCACGATAACGTAAGAAAAACACAGGAAGGAATGCAAGAGAGAGCTTCAAAATGGAAGTGTTACTTGACAAACATAAAAGTTAATCATTAGAAAGAGAAACAGAATATTTTATGTCAATTAAGATTCTGGTGGTAAGTTTTTTTTTTATGTTCTCTTGCCCTGTGTCAGTGGCTGGTATTTTGTCTGTGCTATATAATGAATGAAGTGTGATCTGCCCTTATATTGAATAATAAAGAAACACCTTATAATTCACTTCTGTTCATCCTTGTGCTCATATCCTCCTGAGGTTGACTGCAAGTAGATACTGATTATGATCATTAATCAGCTACATTCTGGAGACGTTAAGAAGAATTACATTAACTCCATTGTTGCATATCACAGTTTGTGTTTTCTCTTTACGTAGTAAGGATTTAAGAAACTAGTGATAGGATCTGGTGAAGATATCCTTGTTCCTGTAAAAGCTGCTTCAGCTGCTTGACTTGGCTTTTTTATGGCACACTGTAATCCCAATGATTTTGGTGACAGTTTGACATAATTTTCTTTCAAAGTCATAGAGAGGGATACAGTTCAGAAGCAGGCCTTTTAGCCTACCATTTCTGTGCAGGCCAGCAAACTCCAAATTACACTAATCCTGTTAACCTGCCCCTGGTCATAGCTGCCTATGCCTTGGTGTTTCATGTTTCATTTTTCAGTTTTGAAAGTGTATCTTAATCTGTCTGTGAAATTAATGTGAACCGAGGCACAACATATGAGCACAACCCTGTGGCTAAAGATCAATACCTCAACCAGAGTACACTCGAAACAGTTTTGGTATTGTTTTGCAGTAAGTCGTAATTTGCATTTGCCCCATTTAACATTGTTTAGCTTTAACATTGGGCAGCTAATGAGGCCTTCATCTCCTTGAATAGCTCAAGATTCATTTTAATGTCATTTTCCACCTAATTGGTGCCATTTTGGAATGGCCTGTCTTGTGTTCTCTCTCTCCAACTTGAGATCTCTGTACCCATGCATAGTGTTCCAAAGTGTGACCTCTCCTTGTACCTGACCCTATGACTTGTGCCATCTGACCCCAAGGCATTGCCACTAGAAATCCATACCTGGGAACTTAGTCTAGAACCTGCTGGAGTACAATCTGCTCAAGGCACAATTTATTCCAGCTCATGTAGCTGCCGTCCAATAGCATGTTATAGACAGTAACCAGGAAAAGTCATGGCATCAGGCTCCCTCACCCCCTTGTAGGCTGCCGTTCCCTCCAGCACCACCTCGATCATTGTGCAGCTGCACATCTTGGCCCATTAATTAGACCTTTTCCTTTTCCACTTCGTCCTGGCTAGAAGGATGATGCTCATTACTGAGCTTGACAGTTTTCCAACCCATCCCTACTGTATCTCACATTCGTTGTTGCTATCTTACCCTTGTGTGCTCTCTCTGGAAGGGGCCACAGAAGTGAGGTGAGTGATACGTTTGGGAAGCAGGGTTCACAGCATATATATGTTTTACAATTTAAGCATTTCACGCACGAATGTAGGAATCTTGCAAAGTAAAATATCATGTTACACAGGATATAACATTCGAATGTTTCTTTTCTGACAAGGAAGATCTTACAGAACCTAATTCCACTTCAACTTGATTTCTATAGGTATCAAAGCTTCATGTCATGCCTCAACTTTGAGTGAGGACTTGCAGTTCTGCTATGTAGATGAATGAATGGGACATTGACGTGTTGTGAACAAAATGGTCTTTGAAGCATTGTTGTAATATCCCAAAAATGAATGGATTTACTCTTCTGTGTCCTGAAATTGTGATCAAATGTAGGTCTTGACCCTGAGCTGTGCTTGGAAGCAATAATCCAATGTGACCTTTGTTAAGCTTGCCTCTTAGACCAGAAAGCATGCTCAGTAACCAATTAAGGACAGTGAGCAGGCTCTTGGCCGATCATTAGGAAGTTGTACAGCTCTGAAAGACGAACAAGCTGCTATTGCAGACAAGATGGGAGAGTCATCGAGCTGTACAGCCCAGAAACAAACCATTTGGTCCAGCTTGTCCATGCTGTACAGATATCCTAAATTAGTCTAATTTGATTTAGCCCATGTTTCACTAAACACTTCCTATTCATGTTCATATCCAGATGCCCTTTAAATGTTATAATTACACCAGCATTCATCACTTCTTTTGGCAGCTCCTTCCATACACGGACCACCCTCTGCATGGAAAAGCTGCCCCTGAGGCCCCTTTTAAATTTTTCCCCTCTCACCTCAACCTATGTCCTCTAGTTTTGAACTCCCCTACACTAGGAGAAAGACCTTGTCTATATATCCTATCCATGCCCCTCATGATTGAAAAACTACTATAAAGTTAGCCCTCCGCCTCAGCTTCACACTATAGCCCAAACCCTCCTAACCCTGGTAACATCCTTGGAACTATTTTCTGAACCCTTTTAAGATTCATTTCCTATAGTATGATGTGGAAGTGCCAGTGTTGGACTGGGGTGAACAAAGTTTAAAAATCACACAACACTAGATTATAGTTCAGCAGGTTTGTTTGGACCACTGCTCCAAAAGTTAGTACTTCCAAATAAACCTTTGGATGATAACTTGTGTCGTGTGGTTTTTAACTTCCTATTAGCAGGGAGACGAGAATTGAACAGTGGTTCAGCCACATTTGGAATACAATGTCCTGTACAGCCACAACATGATCTCCCAACTCCAATACTCAATACTCTGACCACTGAAGGAAAGCATACCAAACACTGCCTTCACTATCCTATCTACCTGCAACTCTACTTTCAAGAAACTATGAACCTGCACTCCAAGGTTTCTTTGTTCAGCAACACTCCCTAGGACCTTACCATTAAGTGTATATGTCATGCCCTGATTTGCCGTTCCAAAATGTAGCACCTCGCGTTTAACTAAATTAAACTCCATCTGCCAACCCTCAGCCCATCGATCCATTTGATCAAGGTTCAGTTCTAATCTCCGATAACCTCCTTCGCTGTCCACTACCCCTCCAATTTTGGTGTCATCTGCAGACTTAGTAACGATACCTCCTCTGTTCAAATCCAAATCATTTATATAAATAACAAAAAGCAGTGAATCCAGCACTGATCCTTGTGGCAGACTACTGGTCACAGGCCTCCAGTCTGAAAAACAACCCTCCATCGCCTTTGAGCCAGTTCTGTATCCAAATGGCTTGTTCTCCCTGTATTCCACAAGATCTAACCTTGTTAACTAGTTTAGCATGAACCTTCTGGAATGCCTTACTGAAGTCCATATAAATCACATTCACTGTTCTGTCATCCTCAATCCACTTTGTCACTTCCTCAAAAAATTCAATCAAGTTAGCGCCTTTCTACTCTTCTAAGGATTCACTCAATCTCTGCTGTCTATACCTGACACATACTTCCTTCTTTTTCTTGGTCAGAACCTCTATTCCTTCAGTCATCCAGCTTTCTCTATACTGACCAGCCTTACCCTTCAAGTGAACAGGAATATACCATCTCTGGACTCTTGTTATCTCATTTCTGAAGGCTTCCTATTTTCCTGCTACCTGCAAACATCTGCCTCCAGTCAACTTTTGAAAGTTCTTGCCAAATCCCATCAAAATTGGCCTTCCTCCAATTTAGAACTTCAGTTTTTAGATCTGGGCTACTTTTTTCCATCACCATTTTAAGACTAATAGAATTATGGTTGCTCCCCCTTTGACCTGCCCTGCCTTATTTCCCAAGAGAAAGTCAAATTTTGCACCCGCTACATCCATATACTGAATCAAAAAACTTTCTTGTATAGAGATGTACAGCATGGAAACACACCCTTGGGTCCAACCTGTCCATGCCGACCAGATATCCCAACCCAATCTAGTCCCACCTGCCAGCACCCGACCCATATCCCTCCAAACTTTCCTATTCATATACCCATCCAGATGCCTTTTAAATGATGCAATTGTACCAGCCTCCACCTAAAAACATTTCTCTCCATCCAAGCCCTTAACACTATGGCAATCATAGTCGATGTTTGGAAAGTAAAAAAATCCTCTACCATAACCACCCTATTATTCATACAGATCTTCTTACAAATTTACTTCTCAATTTTCTGCTCTCTCTCTCTCTCTCTCTCTCTGTCCCCCCACCTCTGCTGTCGCCTTCCTATTGCATGTATAACCTGGAGCATTTAGCTGCCAGTCTTGTCCATCACTCAGTCACGTCTCTGTAATAGCTAAGATATCCCAGTCCCATGCTCCCAACTGTGCCCTGGGTTCATTTGCCTTACCTATCAGACCTTTACATTGAAACAAATGCAGTTTAATTTATCAATCCTACCTTGTTCTCTACTTTGCTCCTGCCTGCCTTGAATATTTAACTTGCTCATCAGCCTCGGACTGATCTGTTGTCTCACTTTTTCCCTGAGTTTCAACCGCCTCTCCCTCCCTCCCAGAACTACTTTAAACCTCCTGTGTAGCTGTAGCAAATCTCCCTATCTGCACATTAGTCCCCTTCGAATTCAGGTGCAATCCGTCCTTCTTGTACAGGTCACTTCTACCCCAGAAGAGATTCCAGTGATCCATAAGACCATAAGACATAGGAGTGGAAGTAAGGCCATTCGGCCCATCGAGTCCACTCCGCCATTCAATCATGGCTGATGCGCATTTCAGCTCCACTTGCCCGCATTCTCCCCGTAGCCCTTAATCCCTCTAGACAACAAGAACCTATCAATCTCGGCCTTGAAGACATTTAGCGTCCCGGCTTCCACTGCACTCCGTGGCAATGAATTCCACAGGCCCACCACTCTCTGGCTGAAGAAATGTCTCCGCATTTCCGTTCTGAAATGACCCCCTCTAATTCTAAGGCTGTGTCCATGGGTCCTAGTCTCCTCGCCTAACAGAAACAATTTTCTAGCATCCACCTTTTCAAAGCCATGTATTATTTTGTACGTCTCTATTAGATCTCCCCTTAATCTTCTAAACTCCAACGAATACAATCCCAGTATCCTCAGCCGTTCCTCATTTGCTAGACCTGTCATTCCAGGGATCATCCGTGTGAATCTCCGCTGGACATGTTCCAGTGCCAGTATGTCCTTCCTGAGGTGTGGGGACCAAACTGGACACAGTACTCCAAATGGGGCCTAACCAGAGCTTTATAAAGTCTTAGTAGTACATCTCTGCTTTTATATTCCAACCCTCTTGAGATAAGAGACAACATTGCATTTGCTTTCTTAATCACAGACTCAACCTGCATGTTTACCTTTAGAGAATCCTCGACTAGCACTGCCAGATCCCTTTGTGCTTTGGCTTTATTAGTTTTCTCACCATTTAGAAAGTAGTCCATGCTTTTATTCTTTTTGCCAAAGTGCAAGACCTCGCACTTGCTCACGTTAAATTCCATCAGCCATTTCCTGGACCACTCTCCCAACCTGTCTAGATCCTTCTGTAGCCTCCCCACATCCAAAAATGTGCACCTTCTCCCCTGCACCAGCTCCTCAGCAGTGCATTCATCTGCTCTATCTCCTATTCCTACCCTCACTAGCTTGTAGCACTGGGAGTAATCCAGATATTAATCCCCACAAGGACTTGCTTTTTCACCTCCTGCATGATTTCCTGTATTATCTCCTCAGAACCTCGTCCTTTTCCCTTCCTATGTCATTAGTTTCAAAGTGTACAATGACCTCCTGCTGGTTCTACTCCCCTTTGAGAACATTTTTTTTATAGACTCCCTGCAGTATGGGAACAGGCCCTTCGACCCAAAAATGCACACTGACCCTCCAAAGGTTAACCCACTCAGACCCATTCCCCTACCCTATATTTGCCCCGACTAATGCACCGAACACAATGGGCAATTTGTATGGACAATTCACCTAACCTGCACATCTTTGGACTGTGGGAGGAAACCGAAGCACCTGGAGGAAACCCATGCAGGCTTAGGGACAATGTGCAAACTCCACACAGACGATGGCCCGAGGCTGGAATCGAAACTGTGTCCCTGGCGCTGCACTCTCTCTGAGATATCTAGGATCTCCAAACCACGGAGGCAACACACCATTCTAATTTCTTGCTGCTGACTGCAGAAACGTCTGTCTGTACCTCAAACTGGAGAGTCCCCTGTCACAATTGATTGATTGTAACCTGATGTACTCCTCATGACATTAAAGCCAGTCTCGGTAGCAGAAACTTGGCTGTTTCTGCTACATTCCCCTGAGAGCCCATCACCCCCTACATTTTCCAAAACATCAGACCTGTTTGAGATGGGGATAGCCTCAGAGGATTCCTGCACAATCTGCCTACCCCTTCTACCTTTCCTCAAGTTAACCCATCTACCTGACTGTATCTGCAGTTTCTTTACCTTCTTATAACTGCCATCCATCAGACCCCCGAGCTCCTGTAAATTCCTCGTTACTTCTAACTGCCAGTGTTGATGTCTACTTTGTTCCACAAATCCGGACGACACAAGTTTTCTGTTCTACTGTGGTAGCTTTATTATCGGACAGCCGGCGAGAGATTCAAAGCGTCACTAAAGTAGCCGAGTGCCCGCTTGTAGTGACTCTTCTTCACGAATATCTGCCTTACACCCAGAGACAGTATACTTTATTGGAATTGATCAAAGTCTTATCAGTCACAGGGATGATTGACATCACATAACTTAAAGTAGGTCATTATGATTTTACAATGCCAAATGACTGTCAGTGTCCTGTAATAATGTGTGAATGGACTATAGAAGCTGATTATTGTATATTAATGGAAAGGAATTAAGGAAGAAAGGTTTTGCCTCCTACAACTAGGGAGCTCAAGCCTATGCTAATATGGAGGAGAGGTAACTGGGGGGGGGATTCACATACTTATGTTAATATGGAGAAGTGAATGGGATTCACGTACCTATTTTGATATGGAGCGGAAGTAAGGCAGTGGGAGATGGAGGCTGTTAACTGGGTTGGGGCCAGTTAAAAAAGACAAAGCTCTTGCCCACGCTTACTTGTGTGGAATGGGGGAATCCACATGTGTGGATTGAAAGAGTACAGGCTTTCAGTTGCTGTTGCAGTAAGTTTTTTTTTAGCAGCGGGGTTTTTAACCCTAAAGTTCCCAATGTGCCCTGGAAAAGAAGTAGAACATGAACTGAGCCCTCTGTGACATTTTAACTTCCTCACCAGCCTATTCGTGCAATCCCTTAGGGTATACAACCAAACACACTTTCTGCAGACATAATCATCAGTAACATTGAAATTCGTCCTAATGTCCCACCTCTGACAGAAAGAGCACGTCACTCTACTAAAGGCAATCATTGCACCTTTAACAATCTATAAATGCAGAATGTAGCATCATCTCTAGAGTAACTTGTTACTGATGTTTTATACTTGAAGAAAGTTTGATCAAGAGACAGACCTCAACAAACATATAAACAAAGGTATTAATTTACAGAAAAAAACAGTAAGATTAGTCTTTTTTAAAAAATCACCCTGCTCTTCCCTGCTGCCAACAGTTCTCCAGAGGTCCCTCCAAGGTTAGCTGTGATTTTCAGTTTGTTTATTTTTCTTAGACCAACCTCCAATGTCCAGTGATACTTGTTACTAAACAGCACAGGCAGTCAGCTGTGCAAGTTCACTGCTCCGTTGTTCACATCCCACCTGATGCTATAAGCACATTTCCTTCTTGAGGTAACTCCTCACACTTGTGGCCACATTCCAGTTTAAAAACTTTGCAGCTAATGGCCTATCGAGCTCTATCCACAGGAGGGCTGTGGAATCCACTATAGCCGGTAGGGGAGGCCTCTGTGCGTGGTGCTACTTTCCTCATTCTGCAGTGTTGATATGGGAGGCTGCATCCACACATTGGTGAGGCTCTGCTCACACAGGCCATAGACAATTCTAGTCAGCCATTGATCAACAGCTTAAATCAGCCGAATTAGTTAAGCCTACTAGCAGTTCTTTTGCTGACCCTTCCCTCCAGGCCAATAAGTGAGAGTTTTCACCTTGGCAGGGAATTAGCAATTGAGTTGGCACTGGGAAATTCTATGCCTGCCTACCTCTTCATTACATTGCATCATATCCCATTTGTTTATAACTGAAGCAACCATTTGTTGAGGCTATCTCAAACTTCCAAACATCTTGTAAGGCAACAACTAGTCATTTAAGAATCACAAGCAATGTGACAATCCCAGACCAGTCTGCTTTCTTTGAAGTACAATTGCAAGGGGAGAGAAGGATGTCTTGGGATGGTTTTAGTTGTTAGTTCTGAAATTAATACTGATGCCTTCAATTATGTCTTTTGAGATATAATGCATAGTTGAGCTTACTTAGCAATAGAGACCAACACAAGAGGAATTCTGTTAAGTCTTAAATGAATTTTTGATTAATTCATATTCAGCAAAAACTGCACTTTTGTTTTGAAATAGGAATGACTACTTCAGTTTTCTATTTGCTGAAACATGGAAAGCAAATCCCAGCCTTTGGCAGTGGGCACCAGAGCAGGCCATACCTGAGCCTACCTAAGCTGGACCAGGGGTTGAATCTGCTCTTGTTCATGTTTTCTAATATCCACTCAGCTGTCTAAGCAACTGAGCTAACTGGCCTGTGCATAGGGTCTCTGGTGAGCATTGTTTTGGTACTCTGCAAATGCTCTTTGTTTTTTTAAAATATTGATTTGAGATTAATTAGATCATATGCTTACTGTGTGTTTTTAAAATTTTTGAATTTGTATTGTAAGCCGTTTGTATGGATTATTCTATTTTATGTTAATTTCTTTTGTAATAAACTTCCATAGTCTGTAGCATTGTGTGCTTATGTTTCAGTGCAAGACTACTTTGTTGAAGTCAAAATAAATTTGCACGATTGTTTATTATAATGTTGTATTTATAAAAGTGCATTACCTTGAAAGCATCTTCCTTCATCAACAGCCTTTCATTTGCTGTATTGTTTTCTTTTTAAAATCAGTATTGGCATGATTCACAATGTGAGTGAATTACATGAGACCAAATACTACATAACAGCAATTTAGTTTTATACAAAAAAGTGACAAACTAATTCATTCTGATGTTCTTTTCTTTCTCCACAGTGTTCTAATTAAAAACACTAATTAAATTGACTACATTTCTAGTTGATGCAACTGAAGTGAACTGTGCTCAATTAGCATACTGCAGAGAAAGAATTAGCTTTACCATGAAAATAAGTAACTTGCAGATCTATATGTTCTGAATTTACTTACCTGAGTAAGGGCTGTCTAGATCCTGGTCCTGAGCACAATCGGATGGGCCCTGCTGCAAAGAATACTTATATGGGAGTTAGGAAGGAGCTGGACCTAATTTTGGCTATTATCTTCCCCATGCTCAAATACTGAGCTATCAGGAACTGTATTCGATCATGTATAAAGGAAATGGGAATAAAACCACACATGGCAATAAATGTGCTTTTACACAATCAGCATAAAGGGGGAGAAATTTGATTTGGAGAATTGCAAGGAAGGACACTTTGGGTAATGATTATTCAACTTAAGCAATTAAATTATTCAGAATTGAGTTTTGCACTCTCCTACCCAAAGAATATACCTCCTACAGGGCAGTCGACAATTCTTTTGTCCCATTTATATGCATAACATTGTTTTAATGTGTGTGTTTTACTTTTAATAGGGAGTACTTTTTGCCAAAAATTGAAACAACCATATAAGAATTCATAATTATTTCATCTTCACATAATAATTTTTGTCATTATGAGCACTTGTGCACGTCCAACCATTCATGTTTTAAAGCCTCTTTGTAACAGGCATTTGCAATTTAAAGTATCTGATTAAATTAGATAAGTTTCCAGCTATGAAATTTAAGGTTTTAATAGATTAGAAATTTATTATGCATTCAAGACACAAAGAAACGAACATTACTAGCTGTCAGTAAAGCAAAACCATGTAATTAGAAATGTTGTGTAAATCTACACAATATTATTTCAGAGCTGTCACTATTTGAATTTGCCTTTTGCAAATACTTTTTGTATTTAAGTTTGTAAAAGTAGCATTTTTTCATCACTTCAGTTGGATATTTTGTACATTGAAAAAAAGAGCACCACTCAGTAATTGGTGGATCCTTTGAATAGAGCTGTATATTAGTTTATAAGTGTATTATTGACAGCATCTTTTCAGTTTGGAATAAGTACTAAAGTTTCAGTACATTGAAGTCTATATAAATTCTTCAAATGTAATAGTTTGACATTTTATCTGCTATACTTTGGTGGATTTCAAAGATGTGCATAACCCGGATTGTAATGTTTAGAAACCGAAATGAGCTAAAATTTCAACTCCATTTTCTCTGACTTTTGAAAATGTCCTTATATATTTGTAGCAACATTAACAAGATTTAAGCTCAGCGCTTCAACAGTTTTCCTGGGTTAGGTATTCTGTGTGAGTACTATCCATTTGGATGAAAGTGTACAAGCCAAATTTTATCCTTGATTTAAGAAGTGGAACTTGCCGATACTGCACAGCAAATGTTCTCTCGAACTACTTGGAGTTGTAGGGAAACCTGGGTGTAAGGTATATACAGATCAGTTGGCGAAGCCAAAAATCATAAGGAGAAGGTGGAATTTTGTGGAGAGACAGGAAATTGAGTGACTTAGGAAGCAATTTCAGAACTTGGGCCCAGACAACTGACATCTTGATTGCCAATTATACTAAAATGGGAAGGGACGATGTACAGGAGACCAGAAGCAGGAATGCAGAGCTTTTGGGGTGTGAGAGTGATGCATTGTAAAACCAAAGAAGGTTGTGGAGAGGTAAGGCAAAGCAGGACTTGCAGTTGTAAATTGGAGGTATTGGGGAGCCAGAACGTGGAGGATGGATGATATAGTGGGTGGATATAACTTGCACAAAACAGAATAAGACCGCAGACATTTGGAAGGGCTTAAATTGGCTGAAAATGGAGGGTAGCAAACCATTCAGGACAGCAATGGAATTGTTGAATCTGGCGGTGACAAATGCGTAGATGGGAGTTTCAGCAGGAGGTGGGTTAAGGTAAGAACAGTGGTGGGCCATGAGATGAGAGTGTAAATAGGAAATTGTAATGATGGAGAGGTCATGGAGTTATTGGTAACAGTAAGTGAGCAGGGAAATGGACTCGGCTGGAATTAATTTATCCTGAGGTGAATGTAATGGTGTCCATGGGCTCACGAGTGCTGCAGTCGTAGTATCCTGACCCCTGGACCAGGAAGCCCAGATTCAACTCCCACTTTTCCAGAAATAACATTACTGAACAGGATGATTTAAAAAAAAAGGTTATTTTTGAAAAAAAAGGTTTCTCCTCCTCTTCCCTGATTTTTTTTTGATGGCTTGCATTATCCTTAATGGGCTTTGCACATAAAGTATTCACTTGGGAAAACATGGACGATTTAATGGTGGTGGTAACATCAATAAAAAAATTATGAAGGATGATTTGGTAATGGAAAAGTAAAAAAGAATATTCAGTTGCATGTAAGAGCACTTCTGCATAAAACAAATCATAGTTTGTGCCCCCCCTCCCCCCGTACTGCCCCACCCTGAAATTCCACTTTAATTCAGTTCCCCCCACTTTCCCTCACTGTTGTTACACTGCTCTTGACAAGTTTAGTTTGAAGAGTGAATTAGAGACACGTGGACTTGGTTGTGGAGGATGTTATGGACCAGGCTAGACTCCGTCAAAATATTTCAGGAACGTAGTCTGGATCCTAATTTCTCTAGTTGTTTACAGCAGGTGTAAAGTGGATATTCCAGGACTGATGTAGCTGGCCCAACCACTCAGTTTTAAACAAAACAGAATTTATTTGCAAGAGTACCAAATGAAACACAAACAAAAGAGAACAGAATACAGAATAAGTTAACCTATCCGAAAACCCAACAGATAATCCCAATTTAATGACACTATTCCAAATACCTGCAACAACCCTTGCCAAAAAAAAAATAAAATCAAACACAGGGTTTTATAGGTGAGAGAGGGATGGCAGAGAGATTCAGCATAGTACACCTTCTTCCCTGTAGCTCTTTCTTTGGATTCCTCAGCTTAAACTGGCCAGCAACTCTGAACAGCTGAACTCCTAAAACCAAAACAAATCGGAGAAGAGCTGAGCTGGGAGAACTGTCCACTCTCATTGTACTAGTGTTTTTTTTAAAACTTGAAAGTGTTTTTTTCCGAGGCAGTATCTGTTAGCTATCAAATTGGCCCTAAAACCCATCCAAACCAGTCAAATCGGAATCTATACATTTACGACCCCTTTGAAATAAAAACCAAGGTCAACCTGACCTTGTTAAAGGAACAGCATCATCACAAGGAGAAAGGTAAAAAAGTAACATGAGTGATTTGGAAGGGAGGATAAAAGGAACATTCAGTGGTGCTTAAAACCATCTCTCGGTTAAAAAATAAGAGAAGTTTTGGTTTGTGTCTTCTCTCCATTTAACTAGAATTATCCAACACCGAAAGTCAGGCTTGCTTTTTGTAGTGTCTCCAGCAAATCATCTGCTTGAGAATTGTTGTTATGACTCTTTTCTCAGGACAACTATAGTATTTGAATAGAATCTCACCGAATCATTGAAAATACATTATTTTCATTGCTTTTTAAATATAAGATGAAAGGCATGCTGTGTGAATGATAGCTCAAACCATTTGCTTACGTGTAATTGTGTACTTAGTCAAGCTGGCAAATGGATAGATGTGTGAGACTGCTCAGAAAAAGCAAAATACTGCATGTCTTGCAGCATCTGTGGGCTGAGAGAAACAGATTTAAGAACGTTTTCAGCTTCATGATATCTTCTGAAGTCATGAGGAAAGAGTTCTTGCAAAAAGTCATCAAACTGAAATCGTAACCCCACTGACCCTGCCATACCTGCTGAGGATTTCCAATGTTTTCTATTATTATTTGACTTCCCAGCATTCACTGTATTTTATTTCTGTTATACTGGAGTACTCAATGGAAACCTGAAGTTGTGAACTAAATCAGAGACCGGACTTGGTCCGTTGTTGAAATATTTTGACAAAGGAAAGGGAATTTTTTTTAAAAATTGCTATTACTTGGAATTAGTCAAGGAAGAGGAGTCAAAAGGAGGAGTTTCCAGAGAATTCTAAACTAAAGTTGATGGGCAAGAGTACCAATTAGTGCATTTGCAGGATGGTAAGTGAAGTGGAGAGGCAGGAAGAAACTCAGACCAATGTCCAGAAGATCAGAAGACAAAGGAGAAATTAGGCCATTCAGTCCATTCAATCATGACTGTTAAGTTTCTCAACCCTATTCTGCCACTTTCTCCTCATAACCATTGATCCCCTTGATACTCAAGAACCTATCTATATCTGTCTTAAATATACTCAATGACCTGGCCTGCACAGTTTTCTGTGGCAATGAATTCCACAGATTCACTACTCTCTGGTTGAAGAAATTTCTCCTTATCTCTGTTCTAAAAGGCCTTCCCTTTACTCTGAAGCTATGCATTTGGGTTCTTGTCTCTCCTACCATTGGAAACATCTTCCCAGTGTCCACTCTGTCCAGGGCATTCAGTATTCTGTATGTTTCAATCAGATCCTCCCCCTCATCCTTCTAAACTCCATCGAATGTCGATCCAGAGTCCTCAAACATTCCTCATTGGTTAAGCTTTTCATTCCTGCCACCATTCTCGTGAATATCCTCTGAACATGCTCCAGGGCCAGTACATCCTTCCTGAGGAATGGGGCCCATAATTGCGCACAATACTTCAAACGTAGTTTGACCAGAGCTTATAGAGCCTCGGAAATACATCCCTGCTTCTGTATTCAAGTCCTCTCACAATAAATGCCATCATTGCATTTGCCTTCTTATCTACTGACTCAACCTGAAAGTTTACCTTGAGACAATCCTGGACTTGAACTCCTAAGTCTCTTTTGTACTTCAAATGTCTGAATTTTCTCCGCATTTAGAAAACAGCCCATGCCTCTATTATTCCTACCAATGTACAAGACCTCACACTTTCCCACATTATATTCCATCTGCCACTTTTTTACCCACTCTCCTAACCTGTCCAAACCCTTCTGCAGCCTCCCCACCACCTCGATTCTACCTGTCCCTCTACCTATCTTTGTATCATCAGCAAACTTAGCCACAATGCCCTCAGTTCCTTCATCTAGATCGTTAATGTATAAAGTGAAAAGATGTGGTCCCAACACTGACCCTTGCAGAACACCACTTGTCACCAGCTGCCATCCTGAGAAGGATCGTTTTATCCACACCATCTGCTTTGTGCCAAGCTTCTGTGCACTCTAATGCTTTGCCACTAACACCATCTTACTCAGTAGCCTCCTGTGCGGCACCTTGTAGGTTTCATTTATTTTTTACGCTCTCTTCCCATCTGGAGCTGGTGGCAATGACCATTGAACTTAAGCAGGAAGTCACATTAAATTAGGAAAGTTAACCCCAGGACCAACAGTACCTTGTTGGAGGAAGCTCACAAGGAAAGAGTTGAAATAAAAACTGAAGCATTATATCACCAGCCCACCATTTACCATGGATCCAAATCACAGCAATGTTCCCAGGAGCAGCCATGACTGAGTGGCAGATGTGACTGACTGATGTGCTTAAAATCATTCTCCAGTGATGACACTGAATGTTAACTTCGAGAAAATTGAGACCCACATTTTCCCAGAGGGAGGGCCTGAAAACTCTCCCAAAGCCTGGGATTGGAATTCTTGGCTGGTGAGAAGCCAATGTGGACAGAGATATGGGTATTGCTGGCAAGTAGGGTGTTCAGCATCATCTATTTGGATCATGCATCCCATTTTACATAGGAATTGGAGTTTGTTTTTGTGACAAATTGGCTCTCGTAAACTAATAAATCACTGAATTAATTCAAGTAACCTGACCATGTTTTAAATGCAAATTTAGTTTGTAAGTTGACTCTTTACCTGTGATCTTTGCATTTCTAATCTTGTTTTCCCCACTTAGAATGTCTCCATTGTAGATAGATGTGCTCTCATTTCGTTAGAGCCATTGATTTGTAAAGAAATCACCACCGTTCAAATGGAATATTTTTTAAAGATTTGTCATTAGCGAAACAATTTGTACTGACTTCAGTTGAAGGAGCCAAAATGTTTTTCAATTTTATGATGTACTAATGTCCATAATATACAATTTACTGTTAATTCCATTTCATTTTTAATGACTTCACAACATTTGTTGTAACTCAGCAGTACTTTTTAAAAATGTACAGAATACAAAAGCTTCAAATCTTGGTCCATCATTGCTCTCTGTATCAGCAGTCAAGTCAGAATCAATGAGAGCAACTCATGGCCAATAGAAACCCAGTAAGTGTTTGAGAGAAACGGCTTTGACTCTGTACAGAGTGAAACTTTTGACAGATAACATGGAGTTTTAAAGCTACTATTTCACTTCAATGCCTTGAAATCGAAGAAGCGTCAATACTTAGGAAGGACCAAAATTGGAGGTGTAGTGGACAGCAAAGAGGGTTACCTCAGATTACAACAGGATCTTCGTCAGATGGGCCAATGCGCTAAGAAGTGGCAGATGGAGTTTAATTTAGATAAATGCGAGGTGCTGCATTTTGGGAAAGCAAATCTTAGCAGGCCTTATACGTATAATGGTAAGGTTCTAGGGAGTGTTGCTGAACAAAGAGACCTTGGAGTGCAGGTTCATAGCTCCTTGAAAGTGGAGTCACAGGTACATAGGATAGTGAAGAAGGTGTTTGGTATACTTTCCTTTATTGGTCAGAGTATTGAGTACAAGCGTTGGGAGGATATGTTGCAACTGTACAGGACATTGGTTAGGCCACTGTTGGAATATTGCATGCAGTTCTGGTCTCCTTCCTATCGGAAAGATGTTGTGAAACTTGAAAGGGTTCAGAAAAGATTTACAAGGATGTTGCCAGGGTTGGAGGATCTGAGCTATTGGGAGAGGCTGAACAGGCTGGGACTGTTTTCCCTGGAGCATTAGAGGCTGAGGGGTGACCTTATAGAGGTTTACAAAATTATGAGGGGCATGGATAGGATAAATAGACAAAGTTTTTTCCCTGGGGTTGGGGAGTGCAGAACTAGGGGGCATAGGTTTAGGGTGAGAGGGGAAAGATATAAAAGAGATCTATGGGGCAACTTTTTCACACAGAGGGTGGTATGTGTGTGGAATGAGCTGCCAGAGGAAGTGGTGGAGGCTGGTACAATTGCAACATTGAAAAAAGCATTTGGATGGGTATAAGAATAGGAAGGGTTTGGAGGGATATGGGCCGGGTGCTGGCAGGTGGGACTAGATTGGGTTGGGCTATCTGGTCGGCATGGGTGGGTTGGACCGAAGGGTCTGTTTCCATGCTGTACATTTCTGTGACTCTATGACAGCAATCTGAGTTTTATATGTTTTTAGAAATTCATTTGGAATGTGGTTCAAGGCATGGGTTATTGGATAGATTTGTAAGCATAGCAAAAGTGGTATACTAAATCAAAGTAAAAAATCTCACAACACCAGGTTATAGTCCAACGGATTTATTTGAAAGTACAAGCTTTAAGAGTGCTGCTCCTTCGTCAGGTCGTGTTCCAAAGCTTGAACTTTCAAATAAACCTGTTGGACTATAACCTGATGTTTAACTTTGTCCACCACAGTCGAACACCAGCACCTCCACATCGTTCTAAAGCAAGGAAAGAGTAGCTGAGCGAAATTGTAATTTTTTCAAGTTAAAAATGTAACATTTGGTTGTATGTTAATAGTTTTGGAGGTTTATTTTGACTTATTTGGTTGATGTTTGCTGGAGCATTTCCAGGGAATTGGTTATTTCATGTTCACCAAGATATGATATACATGATAAAGGGGTTAAGTGATTGGCAAAATTGGATTAATTTTATGACATGAGCATTTCTTGTTAGTAATTAACCAATCAAATGAACACGTAGACAAACCTATGCAATTTGGATGTGTTGGGTTACTTACATTAAACTAAAAAGAATTCAAATTGTGATCTTCCAGTTTGATTTCCAAATGAAAGTTTCCTCTCTGTTAATGTGCCTAGAAGGAAAGACAGTATAACAAATCCTTGTGCATGTATTTACAATTGTCCTAACTATTTTGCCTTTCTGCATCTTCATATGCACGCTTTCTGGGAGAGAGAGAGAATGGGAGGCCATGTACACATTTGAATCTTGCTAACTTGTGACTGAGTCCTGGGCATATACCTGCACTGTCTGTGGTCTGTGGCAGTTTGGTGTGCGATTTGGAGGTGCCAGTGTTGGACTGGGGTGGACAACAGGTTTATTTGAAAGTACAAGCTTTTGGAGCACGACCTAATGACGGAGCAGCACTCTGAAAGCTTGTGTGACTATTGAGTTTGGTATATATTTGATTCTTCAATTAATATGTCAAATATTATAAACACACAATCAGTCATTTGTAAGGTTAAAGGTTAAAAAAAAGTAACCAGCAGTATGCTTTTCTTCCAATTTTGAGCATTTGTAGTTTCATTTTAGTGCAGTACCTGGGTTTATTTGATCGTTTCCTGATCAAGCAGATGACGGAGCATGTATCTGATACTTCACTAATTAGCTTGTGCCATCACCCAAAGGAATAGGAAGTGTATAATGGGAGTCGTCTATAATTTCACTTTAGAAATTCAACCTTTTTAATTCAGAATTTAAAATCTAGATTTTAAACTTATTTCACTTATTTTTTTTTATTCTAAATTTACAGATGAAAGAGAAGATGTCCAAAAGAAAACATTCACAAAATGGATAAATGCACAATTTGCCAAGGTAGGAGAAAACTGTTGTGACTTAGGAATTTGATTGAGATTATTCTTTTCATTGTTTAGATGCAAAATATATTCTTGTACATCAATCAATCTGATTCACCTAAAAACGACATAAAACTTAACTGGAATTTGAAGTGGAAAAGACATTTTTAGGATACTTTTGTTAATTGAACTTGTGTACAAGGAAGCCATGATTCCGCGCCACTCGATTCTCCTCATGACATAATAACTGAGGGAGGAGAAAATTATTTGGAGGTTTACATCTGTAACCATTTAATTTAATGGTCTTGAATCTGGAGTACTTCCTTGGCTATCAAGAAACCGGTTGTGTTCTTACATCCTTTGCTACTATTCCTACCTATCGATAGCTATAAAGGCAATTTATTTCTCTATTCATTTATCTTTGTTAAAGTTAAGCATACCTTTGATGCATAACATAACTTATCCACTCTTATTGACCAAATATTTGAAACTTGGCACTTTGAGAAAATTTGAGACATAATGAGATAAAGTTCCTTCAACTTTAATGTTAAAGTGGTGCTTGATTTACTGAATACCTGCAGAGCCAGGTTGACTTTAGATGACCCTTTTGCATTTAATTGCATCTTTGAAATATAAACAGATTTTGGACATAAAGCTGGACTCAGTTTGAAACTAAAAGAGAAAAGGGAATTCTGTTTTCATCGGCAAAGGTATTCAATTGCTTTTGAGACAATTTTGAATTACTTGCCATAGGTTGTGTATACTTTGAACTCCAAAGGCTAATGAGTACATTTTAGTATCAAAGCTTACCATTGGCAAGTGACAAAGAGCACTCCGCTTTGGGAAACTACTCAGCTTTTTTTTTCAAACATGAACATTATCACCATAACTGGAGGAACCTAGAGGTATAAACCCGCTTGTTAAACACTTGATTACAGTAGCATGCTTTGATCAATATGCTTGCCTGTAGTTTAAGTGCAATGCACAAATAAGGGCATTTTAATATTCTAGCCAGACTCATCTGAAGAAAATTGCCAACTTGTTTTAAGAAAACAGTAAAATTATTGAATTATCGCTGAACCTTCCATATTTCACCTCAACGTGATCAAGTGGTAAAAGAAACAAGCCTATCTTAATGGTGCTCAGGCAGAGTCTGATTGATCTGAGTTAGTTCATAAGGAATCTGTGACCATCTTTGCAGTATATTGCAAACCACAGAATATTGGGAAATGAAAATAAGGCCAGCATGGATTTGCAAATGGGAAATTTTGTTTGACAAGCTCGTTGGAGTTTTTTTTTGAAGATGTTGTGAGCAATGTTCATAAAGCGCCATTGATGGACATTGAACAGTTAGATTTTGTGAAGGGTTTTGATAAAAGCCTCTCCAAAAGGCTACTTAGATTTAAAGCAAGTATAGGAAGCAGGGCAAAAGTGGGTTACTATAGGTTGATTGGTGTAATCTCAATTGTTGCAAAAGCATTGGTGTCAATTAACATGGACTTTATAGCAGAACATTTTAAAAATCATAAGCTAAACAAGCACTGTCAGCATGGGTTTATGAGAGAGAGTTTCTCAAGGAAATTCCAACCAGAGTAGATAGAGAAAAGCCAGGTAAGATGTGTTGTATTTGAACTTCAGAAAGGTACCTCATGAAAGGTTAAGTCAAAATAAGAGTTCATGGTGTTGGGGGTAGTATATTGGTATGGACAGACAATTGATTAATGGGCAGGAGACAGTGTGGAGTTGGAGCATAAGAGGTATAGTTAGTAAGTTTGCAAATGGCACCAAAATTGGAAGCATGGTGGTCCGCGAAGAAGGTTACATCAGATTACAATGGGTTCTTGATCAGATGGGCCAGTGGGTTGAGAAGTGGCAGATGGAGTTTAATTTAGATAAAGCAAGGTGCTGCATTTTGGGAAAGCAAATCTTAGCAGGACTTAATACGCTTCATGGTAAGGTCCTAGGGAATGTTGCCGAACAAAGAGACTTTGGAGTGTAGATTCATAGCTCCTTGAAAGTGGAGGCACAGGTAGGTAGGATAATGAAGAAGGTGTTTGGCATGCTTTCCTTTATTGGTCAGAGTATTGAGTACAGAAGTTGGGAGGTCATGTTGCAGCTGTACAGGATATTGGTTTGGCCACTTTTGGAGTATTGCGTGCAATTCTGGTCTCCTTCCTGTCTGAAAGATGTTGTGAAACTTGAAAGGGTTCAGAAAAGATTGACAACGATGTTGCCAGGGTTGGAGGATTTGAGCTATAGGAAGAGGCTGAACAGGCTGGGGCTGTTTTCCCTGGATTGTCGGAGGCTGAGGGTTGACTTTCGAGTTTTATAAAGTCATGAGGGACATGGATAGGATAAATAGACAAAGTCTTTTCCCTGGGGTGATGGAGTCCAGAAATAGAGGGTATATGTTGAGGGTGAGAGGGGCAAGATATAAAAGAGACCTATGGGGCAACTTTTTCATGCAGAGAGTGGTACATGTATGGAATGAGCTGCCAGAGGAAGTGGTGGAGGCTGGTACAACTGCAACATTTAAGAGGCATCTGGATGGGTATATGAACAGGAAGAGTTTGGAGGGATATGGGCCAGGTGCTGGCGGGTGGGACTAGTTTGGATTGGGATATCTGGTCGTCATGGGTGAGTTGGATCGAAGAATCTGTTTCTGTGCTATGCATCTCTATGACTCCGTGAGTTTGGAGTTCTTCTTCAGATTAGGAGAAAGTGAGGACTGTAGATGCTGGAGGGAGCTTCTTCAAGGAAGGCATCCTTGCAAGAGGGTTCGCAGTAGGTTCTTGAAGAAGGGCTCATGCCCGAAACGTCGATTCTCCTGCTCCTTGGATGCTGCCTGACCTACTGCACTTTTCCAGCAACACATTTTCAGTTCTACTTCAGATTACCAACCTGTAACTACTGGAGTTCCAATGGAATCAGTGCTGGGACTGTAGCTGTTCACAACATATGGCAATGACTTAGAAGTGAATGTGCTGTAATCAAATTTGAACAACGTAAAGGTGGAAAGGGAGGTTGCAAGAGGGGTGCAAACAGTCTACAGAGAGATATTGATAAGTTGAGTAAGTGTTACGACACAGGATAAACTCTCCTGCTTAATGTAAACCTGCAACACAGAAAAGACTTATCCCATGCAGTAATCTGTGAAAATTCGAGAGGCCAAGGACTATTTAAAATAAAAATTAACAACTTTATTTCTTAAAGTTTAACAGAGAATAATTAACTAACAACTATTTACAACTCCTTCCTCTAATCTATCTTTTACTTTCCCCTCAACAATACTGGTCCAACAAAAATCCTGATGTAACATGTGCTCCAGCTACTAGGGCAGCTAGGGTAGCTGGCTGCCTGGAAACAACAAAACAGATTTGAATTAGGTCAATCAGTTTAAATTATCCCCCCCCAAAATATCAAACTCTAATCCAGTTTGAATTGAAGTATATTGACAATCTTAAAAGCCAATGACACAATCTGGTGCTTTGGGGGTATAAAACAGGGGAAAATTGAACAGTTGAGAGTCAACAACACCTGCACACTGTCCAGAAAAATAGCTCTCTCAAAAGGCACATTTATCGAAGCAGCATCCCCAAAGAGAAGAAAAAAAACCGAAATACAGAGAAGAACGAAAGCTGCCTGGTTTTGAGATAAGGAGTTTTGTTTTCTGTAAATCCTAATTGGGTTTCTTTTCTTAGATTATATTAGATTCACTCTAGTGTGGAAACAGGCCCTTCCGTGCAACAAGTCCACACCGACCTTCCGAAGAGCAACCCACCCAGACCCATTTCCCTCTGACTAATGCACCCAACACTATGGGCAATTTAGCATGGCCAATTCACCTGACCTGCACATCTTTGGACTGTGGGAGGAAACCGGAGCACCCGGAGGAAACCCATGCGGACACAGGGAGAATGTACAAACTCCACACAGACAGTCGCCCAAGGCTGGGATCAAACCCGGCTCCCTGGTGCTGTGAGGCTGCAGTGCTAACTGCTGAGCCACTCTGCTGCCCAAAGATTTTTTTGGGGTATATAGGCAAAACTACTTTTCTCCAGTCATAGATCCCTACAGTGTGAAAGCAGGCCATTTGGCCCATTGAATCCACCCCACCCATCTGAAGACCATCCCACCCATAACCACCCTGCCCTTTATCCCTGTAACCCTGCATTTACAATGGCCAATCCACCTAACCTGCACACCTTTCGACTGTGGGAGGAAACCAGAGCACCCGGAGAAAATCCACACAGACACAGAATATGTAAAATTCATGCAGACAGTTGCCCAAGGGTGGAATTGAAGCCTGGTCCCTGGTGCTGTGAGGCAGCAGTACTAACCACTAAGTCACCATGCCGCCTATTACAGTTGAGCTGGGAGAACTGACCACTCCCTTTTCATTGTAGATTATATTAGACTCCCTGCAGTGTGGAAAGAGGCCCTTTGGCTCAACAAGTCCACACAACCCTCCGAAGAGTAACCCACCCAGACCCATTTCCCTCCGACTAATGCACCTAACACTCTGGGCAATTTAGCATGGCCAATTCAACTGACCTGCACATCTTTAGACTGTGGGAGGAAACCGGAGCACCCGGAGGAAACCCACGCGGACACTGGGAGAATGTGCACACTCCACACAGACAGTTGCCCAAGGCTGGAATTGAACCCGGGACTCTGGTCCTGTGAGGCAGCAGTGCTACCCACTGAGCCACTGTAAAGCAATGACCAACCCTGAAACGGCACGATAAACATCGCACACCTGCCAACCTCAGCACTATAGTCAGTGTGAGGATTGAACCCACGACCTTGGCATCATTAGCACCACGATCGAACCATCTGAGCTAACTGACTAGTTTTGTTGGGCTAGTATTGTGTAGGGGAAAGTAAAAGATAGGTTAGAGAAAAGAATTGTAAATACTTGGTTCTGTCAGGTACTTTGTTGCTTTTAACTCTCTTATTGGTACTGTAATCCCCACATTTTCATAACAGAAAGTGTGCAAGAAATTGATAAGTCGAGTAAAGTGGGGAGATACAGCTGTTCGTTTTGGAAAGGAAACCAAAAACACTGTAATATTTAAATGGAGAGAAAATGCAGAAAGCTGCAACACAATTGAACTTGGGGGCTGTTTGTACACTTGACAGAAAGCTGTGTACAGAGGCAGTAGGTCACTAGGAAGACAATTCTGGATTAGTGGGGCTGGAAAAGCACAGCAGTTCAGGCAGCATCCGAGGAGCAGTAAAATCGACGTTTTGGGCAAAAGCCGTTCATCAGGAATACAGGCAGAGAGCCTGAAGCGTGGAGAGATAAGTGAGAGGAGGGTGGGGATGGGGATAAAGTAGCATAGAGTACAATAGGTGAGGAGTGGGGGAGGGGATGAAGGTGATAGGTCGGGGGGGGTAGGGTGGAATGGATAGGTGGAAAAGAAGATAGGCAGGTAGGACAAGTCATGGGGACAGTGCTGAGCTGGAAGTTTGGAACTGGGGTGAGGTGGGGGAAGGGGAAATGAGGAAACTGTTGAAGTCCATATTGATGGGATTGAAGTGTTCTGAGGCGGAAGATGAGGCGTTTTTCCTCCAGGTGTCTGGTGGTGAGGGAGCGGCAGTGAAGGAGGCCCAGGACCTCCATGTCCTCAGCAGAATGGGAGGGGGAGTTGAAGTGTTGGGCCACAGGGCGGTGTGGTTGATTGGTGCGGGTGTCCCAGAGATGTGCCCTAAAGCGCTCTGCTAGGAGGCGTCCAGTCTCCCCAATGTAGAGGAGACTGCATCGGGAGCAATAGATACAATTAATGATATTGGTGGATGTGCAAGTAAAACTTTGGATGTGGAAGGCTCCTTTAGGGCCTTGGATGGAGATGAGGGAGATGGTGTGGACACAGGTTTTGCAATTCCTGCGGTGGCAGGGGAAGGTGCCAGGATGGGAGGGTGGGTTGTAGGGGGGTGTGGACCTGACCAGGTAGTCACGGAGGGAACAGTCTTTGCGGAAGGTGGGGAGGGAAATATATCTCTGGTGGTGGGGTCTGTTTGGAGGTGGCGGAAATGTCAGTGGATGATTTGGTTTATGCGAAAGTTGGTAGGGTGGAAGGTGAGCACCAGGGGCGTTCTGTCCTTGTTACGGTTGGAGGGGTGGGGTCTGAGGGCGGAGGTGCGGGATGTGGACGAGATGCGTTGGAGGGCATCTTTAACCGAGTGGGAAGGGAAATTGCAGTCTCTAAAGAAGGAGGCCACCTGGTGAAACTTGTCCTCCTGGGAGCAGATACGGCGAAGGCAGAGGAATTGGGAATATGGGATGGCATTTTTGCAAGAGGTAGGGTGGGAAGATGTGTAATCCAGGTAGCTATGGGAGTCGGTGGGTTTGTAAAAAAATGTCGGTGTCAAGTATGTCGTCATTAATGGAGATGGAGAGGTCCAGGAAGGGGAAGAAGGTGTCAGAGATGGTCCAGGTAAATTTAAGGTCAGGGTGGAATGTTTTGAAGTTGGTGAATTGCTCAACCTCCTCGTGGGAGCACGAGGTGGCGCCAATGCAGTCATTAATGAAGTGGAGGAAGAGGTGGGGAGTGGTGCCGGTGTAATTACGGAAGATCGACTGTTCTACGTAGCCAACAAAGAGACAGGCATAGCTGGGCCCATACATGTGCCCATGTCTACCCCTTTTGGTCTGAAGGAAGTGGGAGGATTCAAAGGAGAAATTGTTAAGGGTGAGGACCAGTTTGGTTATTAGGAAGACGAGTGGAATGTTGGCCCTTTTTATTTCAAGGGGCTTGGAGAGGAGGGAAGTCTTATTGTACAAGATGCTGCTGAGACCACATCTGGAGTACTGTGAGCAGGTTTGGTCTCCTTTTAAGGAAAGATACTATTTCATTCGAGGCAGATCAGAGAAGGTTTGCTAGGATGATCACTGGGTATGGAAGATTTGTCTGATTAGCAAAGGCTAAACAGTTTGGGACTCTACTCACTGCCTTGAGCTCTCCCAACATTGAGGGTAGAGATGTTTGTCATTCACCTTCCTCCAGTGAGGTTCAACAATATGCAAGTCAGTTCTGGTGCTACACTCGGATGCTATGAAACCTATCTATGGTTTAAAACTTAAACAGGAGTGTGGTTAATCAGCTTCTTTTTGCTTAGAAGCACATGCTTTTCAAAAGGTGTACAAGAATTCCAAGATGGTAACCCTCATCATAAACGGACTTTGTTCTGTTACACTAAACACTCTTAACTAGTTGATTGCACTGGCTGCTCATTTATTGCTTTAACCAAATGCACACTTTCTTTGGGCCTGGCCCTGAACTCTGTTTAATAGCTGATGTAAGTGATTATAGGTTTACACATAAGAAAGCATTATATAATTAACAAATAATTTAACTATCAGGTCCCCTCAAAACAAATATTTAATGTGGTTTCCAGACCAGCTTCGACTGAAGGCTGGTGATCTGGTTTTAATAATATGTCAGACATTAAAATGTGTTTTAGCTCCAGCTTATTAAATTACATGGTGTACTCTGGAAAAGACACAGTCAGAATAAATTGGCACATGCAGCAAGACATGATATTGTCCAAGGAATGAAGGCTAATGCAGCATTTTATGACAGGCTTTTTAACATAAGCTCAATAATGAAGCAGAAACACAAATCAATACTATGTTCAATTACAAGAATTATTGACTGGGTAAAGCTTTATTTTTATTTTAAGAGGTTTATTGCTCTTTACTGGTTCTGTCTGTAAATGCATTATTCAATAGTGAACCTAACAAGAAAGTTCAAAATAAAAAAAAATAGAAATTGCTGGAAATACTTAACGGCTGACAACATCTGTGAAAAATGGAAGTGTTTTTCTCCTTTTGAAAAAGTGGGCTTGATTTCACTTGGTCCCCACTGACCAGTTTGAAGAGCAGTGGCACATCCGAGGAGGGTCTGGCCATTGCCCTCATCAAGTCCCTTTCTAATCATACCAGTTGAAAAGGTGGTACTGGACAGCCCATCCACCAGTGGGTGTATTGATGTCCTTACTAATAACCACTTAAGAGCCTTATTCTGCCATCGCCAATTTTTATCCAATTGACCATTAAATGACTTTAGACAGATTGTTCTTTCCCCAGAAAATGTTGCATGATATTTTGGAACAGAGAGGGGATGGCAGGGTCCAAAATACCCCATACAATGCAGCCCATCAACTTTGTTGTGGTATTCCAGACCAGACAGTTACATGAATTCACAAAAACTGATGTTGTGGTGTAAAGGTACCTCACCTCACCTTCAGAAATTCTATCACAGGGCCAGCGTAGGCTGTTCAAACAGTCAGCTTTGAGTCTGTAATGCACAGCAAAAATCAGAAAGCATAGATCCCATACTAAGTGCAAAGATATATGATATTATGTCCATGTAAACTGTAGCATTGGTTAACAACCTTCCAGACCTCTGTTTCAACAAGAACCTGACCCCCTCTCTGGTGTTTATTATGCAGGCTTCAGTATAACAAATAGCACAGTGCATCAAACTCACTCTCTTTGTCCCTCCATAGCCACTGCTGGGTGTAAATATTTCCTGCATTTTCTGTTTATAATTTCAACTTACAGCAACCTAGCATTTCTTTAAGGACAAGAATATCCTGTTGTATAATTGGAGTGGACTCACTGGGGGAATTATGCTGCGTTCCAGCACTCACTGGCAAATTGGCCAAAAGGTCAAACTGCACATTTCAAATTATTGTACACCTCATGCTGCTGAAAAGTGAAAGTTGAATGTGTAATATTATAAGTTGAGAGAAGGTGGATTGCATATACTTTAGCACATTGTTAGTTTCTTCAGAGTTGAGTTAGTGTTCCAGTGCACACAACCTGCATTTGCAGTAAAATAGGACGGCAAGTCAGTGGAGTGGACTCAACATAAATCAACAGCTTCAGCAGAGGAAAGGAAACAAGAATATTGAAGAAACAAAATCTTAAAAGCCTTTCTGGTTCTCTTGATATATCTTCATTCACACTGGGGGAAAAATTGTCAATATTTATCTAGTTTAAAATCATTTTGTCAAATCAATTAAGCCAGAAGGCCATTAGGTCTGCTTTCTCACAGATCAGTGGTTGAGCAGAAGTTTGCACAGCTAGCAGTGTTCCCTCTGCTTTTGTTGTTATATATTTAAAATGGGCAAACTTGTGAATGGCCTTCAGGGTTCCCACTGGAATGTTGCATGTAAATGAGAGGGAATGTTGCTGCCCAGTCCCCTTCAGTGTTCACATTGATGGCTTGAAGAGAGTAGAGGAAGCTTGTTATGTTTATCCTTCTTGAGATGTAGACAACTTAGAGGGAGGTTACAAATCACTAGACACTCATACAGATGAAAACTGACCCACTATTGTATATGTCCATTCAGGTAGCACAGTGGACAAGCATCAGATTCAAAACTGAACCTCAGTGAAATATATTGTGGCAAAAATGGTGTTCTGTTTTGGCAGCAAAAATGAAGAATAAAGTCCTGATTTTAACTGAAGTTGATTTGTAAGCACTTATTCATATGCTGCAGAAAATATGCTGCATGGGTTCTTTTTCTTTGGATGTAAATGAAGAAGTGTTCAGCCATAGTAAATTGTCAGAGATAGGAAGCAATGTTCAATCAAGCTTTTTGAGTACTGGAGCAAGCTGGGATTCGGGAGACTATCTCCATGTTTGCAATGTATTGCAAATCTGTTGCTGGAACAAGCTACTGTTCGAAAGACAGCTAAGTGGGACTGGGAGATAGTACAACAGCTGAGGGGATAGGATAGGTGGTTGGAAACTTGATTGGAAGGAATTTCTGGAGGGGAATTAAGGATGGTGCAGAAAATGCACAAAGAATTGAAAAAGAGGTACAGAATGAAACTGATTGGGACTGTATTGTGGAGGGAGAGAATGCGTGTATGTGAGAGAAAGAATGAATGTAGGCAGGTGGGTGTGTTATGGGACAAATGCTATGGAGTCCAAAGATGATTTGAAGTTAAACATTATTTATTACAAGGATGTAGATGAAAAATTCAATTTCCTAACTTTTTCCTCTCTCTCAACACTCTTGTTCTCTTCAAACTCCCTTTCTCCACTCTCTGTCTCTCCTCCCCCTCCCTCGTTTGTGCACAATCTCTCTCTCCTTGTCTCTTTGCTTCTCTCTCTCTTTGTCTTTTTGGGTTTTTTTCTTTCTCTCTCTCTCTCTCTCCCTCTCTCTCTCATTCTGTCTCTGCTTTGGGAAAAGTGTTTTGGAGAGTGCATGTTTGGGTGGTTGTGTGTGTTGGTGAGTATCTGTTTCAGTGAGTGGGTGTGTGCATGTGTTGCATTTTGGGTCAATCAAAACAGGTTGCCGACACACCATTGTCAGGAGAAAGCTGGTTTGTTTTTATGTATGCTAATAAAAAATGCATTCTACAAGAAAATAAGAACATCCTGCACACTTGTGAGCATATATTAATGGTTTATGTATTTTGGAGGCCAGTGTACTTGATTGGAACAATGCTGGACTCTGAAGTATAGAATAATCATCACTTGAATGGAAGTGAGACAGTTATACAATTGTAGATAACTTGACTGTTAAGAGAAGGCTAAAAGCCACATTATTTTAGCATTTTTTTCACCTTCCTTTGGAGATGTCTTGTTCATTTTGCAGACTGGCATTAAAAAGGTAAAATACACTGAACGACCTGTGTTTAGATTAAATGTTTATGTGGCACAGGATTAATTGCTTTTTCATTTGGCAAACTTGCGTTTGGTGAAACTGGTCTTTGCTGAGCACAAATCTATTTATGATCAGACAAGACCATCACATGTTTTTGCTGATTAAAGATGCTAACTTACTCTGCTTAGTTTAGAATGGAACATAGATCCCATCTGCTTTGAGAAATATTTTACATCTGCCCAGATTGGAGTGTATTTGGAATCTTGATTTCTTGTGCAGACTGTAAATATAGGCCATGAGCAATAAACTGATAGTCTTCTGTAATGTAGCCTTTTTAATGGCATGTAAAGTTTAAGCTCAGGTAATTGATGCTTTATTCTTTACTCTACTATACATTCAAGAGTGTGACACTGGAAAAATACAGCAGCCCAGGCATCAGGAATCCTGATGAAGGGATTATGCCCGAAACGTCGATTCTCCTGCTCCTCAGATGCTGCCTGACCTGCTGTGCTTTTCCAGCACCACACTCTTGACTCTGATCTCCAGCATCTGCAGTCCTCACTCTCCTCCAATATACATTCCCAATTCATGTCCAGATGCAGCCGAGGCCATTTAGTCAATGGCAGTTTGGAACACTTGAATATTACAAGAAAACTCCAAACAGTTATCAGATGACTGATTTCTCTGTAAAGGGAAGGGTGCATTTAGTGTTTGAAGGGACATCAGGCTAAGACAAATCCAGGCTAGCTTAGCTGTAGGCTGTGTTAAATCTAGTCATATTTCTAACTGTCTAATTAGGCACTGTGGAAGGAGTCCAAGCTGTCCAAAGTAGATGACCTGTCAGCAGAATAAAAATTAAGGCTAGTCTAGTATTGATGTTCTTTCATTCGCTGTCACCAACACATTTAGTAAATCCTATTAAGCGTGCCATAGGTAAACACATCCAACAGCATATTTTAGTCAGTATGTTATTTAGATGTGTTCCTTTCCTTGCATGTAATGAATAAATGTATACTCTGTGAAGGCACACCACTGTTATGTGCTCTCCAATGTAATTCCTTAAGGATTGATTCTCTGAGTTTGTAAGAACCAGTTTCTGATTCTTGTATATTCATTAGTTTTGTGAATAATGGGAAGGCATTGATACATATTGGAAAATGCATGTGAAAAAGTCCTATGCTGTTTGGAGGGACCCTCCCTTCATCTGTTACCAAACAATTGATGTGCTGAAGTGATTTAGTGCAGCGCTTTGGAATCTTGAAAGTGGGTGTTGTTTATTCTGTCAACATTTCATGCTTGCTCCTTTTAAGATGCATGTGTTGAGTTTTATTAAAAGAATGTATCCTTGAGATGCAGATGTTGCTGACGATAGTTACTTTTGTTGATTGAGTCACTGTAAGAAATGTATTAAGAGTTGCTCCTTTAATAGATTCAGTTCTTGTAGTTATGGTGCTTCCCCAATGATGTTAAATAAGACATTTTGGCACTCCATGGCATCTACATCGTAGTTAAGGACAGATATTCAGGGAATTTGCACACTGTGGTATTACAATCACCAACCTTTCTGACTTGATGTGGCAAGATTTTGTTCCAAATCTTCAGATGTAGTATCAGTTGGCTCTCTCCAGCTTGTGCTCATGTTGTTTATCTTGTTGTTTGTAATAGCTTCATTCTGTCTGTATCTCTTAGTGGACGTTCTTGGTGTTGTTTCCTGGTGCTCCACATTAAACCAGGGTTGACTGTCTGGCTTGACAGCATCTGCTTCAGAGTATACTGGCAGAAAATAATCATTATGTTCTTGAAGATGTGACCCCATCATATATTGTACAGACTAACAATTAGTGAAGTATATAATTTTCCTGCTGTTCAACAATATATTTCTTAATTTAAATGTAGGCGTCTAAGATCTGGGATTGCTGGTCTTCACTGTTGTCATTTTGGTCAAGCATATGAAAGCAGCCAGTGAGACTAATATCACTTAGTGGATTTTGTTTTTCCCCTAAAGAAGAATGAGAATGTGTACTGCAAAGGATTGTCTGAAAATCCTGAAAGGGCAAAACAGGAATCAAATATTTTGGATGTGAATTCAAATGTAGAAAACGCATGGCAATATGACAACACAAATATGATGAACTACTCTTGCTGCCTGATCTTATGGCCAGGTGGGGAACAGTCATGCCTTCCCTCTTCTGACGCCCTTGGTCAGTTGCAGCTGTTTTAGTATATAGTTATCACACTTCAATAAAACTTCAATAAAACCTCAATAAAATTTAGTTACCCAGGTCAAAAATGGACGAGAGCTAATTCCAAAGTTTCTTTGAGTGAAAGGTGATGTTTTATTACTTAATGGCACTTAAAAAAGAAATTTTGAATTGTGGCTACAAACACACACAAATGCAGGTTTACAAGGAACGGGGAGGAGTGTCAGGTACAAATTAAGTCACAGATCTATCGAGCCCCTTTTTTAATTGCAAGAATGAAGAGACCTGAGCTGAACTGTTTAGCTGTTGTCCTGTGTCTTTAGCAGTGAAAGCATGTGCAGATCTTTGGGTTTTCAGTGAACATATAGTTTTGTACATTGGTTTTTGACCAGTACTGGTTTCTGGGATTTGAGTCTGAGAAAGAGGCAGTACCTTGCTATGTACCATCTTGTGTTTTTTTTCTTTCTGTTTTTACTCAAAGGACTCTGTTGTTGTATCATTCCTTTGTGAATTCTGGTGTTTCTATCATTTTTTTTTCATCCCAAACTGGATAATTGTAATCTTTCATCTCTGTCGCCTGTGCAATTTATATGCAAGTGTGAGTGAAACAAGAAATGCAAATTTCTTGATGCTGCACTGAATTTCTGTGCCTCTTGATTAAAATGTTAATTCGAAGGCAGCCAGTTTTGTATATTTCTGTGTATAACCCCTATGTGGCATGCCTAGGCTTGTCAGGTGATCACAGCGTCTTTTTCATCACATATTTTTGCCCACGAGAATGTTGGGTATTAAAGTCAAGTGAAGAAAGTTGAATATTTGCTGTCCATTTTCATGACAGGTGCCACAACATTGAAAGAGATGAAGATAGGAGGTTCCGTGGGAACGAGAGAGACTCACGGTTGGTGTGTTGCCTCCTAGGTGCCAGGGTTCACATGTCTCTGATTGTGTTTTTGGGATCCTTAAGGGGGAGGGGGAGCAGCCCCAAGTCGTGGTCCACGACATGGGTAGGAAGAGAGATAGGGATTTAAGGCAGAAATTCAGGGAGCTAGGATGGAAGCTTAGAGCTAGGATGAACAGAGTTGTAGTCTCTGGTTTGTTGCCCGTGCCACGTACTCGTGAGGCAAGGAATAGGGAGAGAGAGGAGCTGAACACGTGTCTACAGGGATGGTGCAGGAGGGAGGGTTTTGGATTCTTGGATAATTGGGGCTCTTTCTGGGGTAGGTAGGACCTCTACAAGCAGGATGGTCTTCATCTGAACCAGAGGGATGTCAAGATCCGGGGGTGGGGGGGGGTGGTGTGGGAATTCGCTAAGGCTATTAGGGTGGATTTAAACTAATCTGGCAGGGGGATGGGAACCAAAATTGTAGTTCAAGTATAGAAAAGGTTGAGAGTAGGGAGGTCCAAAATCAAGTTTCAGGGATGCAAGATGGCACCGGCAAGCAAGAAATTGGTTTGAAGTGTGTCCACTTCAACACCAGGAGCATCCGGAATATGGTGGGTGAACTTGCAGCATGGGTTGGTACCTGGGACTTCGATGTTGTGGCCATTTTGGAGACATGGTTAGAGCAGGGACAGGAATGGTTGTTGCAGGTTTCAGGATTTAGATGTTTCACTAAGAACAGAGAAGATGGTAAAAGAGGGGGAGGTGTGGCATTGTTGGTCAAGGACAGTATTACAGTTGCGGAAAGGACGTTTGTGGATTCGTCAACTGAGGTAGTATGGGCTGAAGTTAGAAACAGGAAAGGAGAGGTCACCCTGTTGGGAGTTTTCCATAGGCTTCCGAATAGTTCCTGAGATGTAGAGGAAAGGATAGCAAAGATGATTCTCAATAGGAGTGAGAGAGACAGGGTAGTTTTCATGGGGTCTTCAACTTTCCAAATATTGACTGGGAGCACTATACTAAGAGTACTATAGATGGGTCAGTTTTTGTTCAGTGTGTGCAGGAGGGCTTCCTGACACAGTACGTAGACAGGCCAACAAGGGGCGAAGCCACATTAGATTTTGTACTGGGTAATGAGCCCGGCCAGGTGTTAGACTTGGAAGTAGGTGAGCACTTTGGTGATAGCGATCACAATTCTGTTATGTTTACTTTAGTGATAGGAAGAGATAGGTGTATACCACTGGGCAAGAGTTACAGCTGGGGGAAAGGCAATTACAATGCGATTAGGCAAGATCTAGGAAGCATAGGATGGAGAAGGAAACTGCAGGGGATAGGCACATTAGAAATGTGGAGCTTATTCAAAGAAAAGCTACTGTGTGTCCTAGGTAAGTATGTGCCTGTCAGGCAGGGAGGAAGCTGTAGAGCATGGGAGCTGTGGTTTACGAAGGAAGTGGAATCTCTGATTAAGATGAAGAAGAAGGCTTATGTTAGGATGAGATGTGAAGGCTCAGTTAGGGCGCTTGAGGGTTACAAGGTAGCCAGGAAAGACCTAAAGAAAGAGCTCAGAAGAGCCAGGAGGAGACATGAGAAGTTGTTGGCAGATAGGATCAGGGTAAACCCTAAGGCTTTCTATAGGTATTTAAAGAATAAAAGAATGACGAGAGTAAGATTAGGGCCAATCAAGGATAATAGTGAGAAGTTGTGTGTGGAGTCAGAGGAGATAGGGGAAGCACTAAATAAATATTTTTCAACAGTATTCACTCTGGAAAACGACAGTGTTGTCGAGGAGATTACTGAGAAACAGGCTACTAGATTAGGTGTGATTTGAGGTTCACAAGGAGGAGGTATTAAAAATCCTGCAGAGTGTGAATATAGATAAGTCCCCTAGGCTGGATAGGGTTTATCTTAGGATCTGGATTAGTGGTGCTGGAAGAGCACAGCAGTTCAGGCAGCATCCAAGTAGCTTGCTACTTGTTGCCTGAATTGCTGTGCTCTTCCAGTATCACTAATCCAGAATCTAGTTTTCAGCATCTGCAGTCATTATTTTTATCTCCTTTATCTTAGGATCCTCTGGGAAGCCAGGGAGGTGATTGCCGAGCCTTTGGCATTGATCTTTAAATCCTCATTGTCTATAGCAATAGTGCCAGAAGACTGGAGGATAGCAAGTGTGGTTCCCCTGTTCAAGAAGAGGAGTAGAGACAACCCTGGTAATTATAGACCAGTGAGCCTTACTTCAGTTGTTGGTAAAGTGTTGGAAAAGATTAGAAGAGATAGGATTTATAATCATCTAGAAAAGAATAATTTGATTAGGGATAGTCAGCACAGTTTTGTGAAGGGTAGGTTGTGCCTCACAAACCTTATTGAGTTCTTTGAGACGGTGACCAAATAGGTAGATGAGGGTAAACTGGTTGATGTGGTGTATATGAACTTCAGCAAGACATTCGATAAGGTTCCCCACAGTAGGCTATTGTACAAATTGCGGAGGAATGGGATTGTGGGAGACATAGTAGTTTGGATCAGTAATTGACTTGTTGAAAGAAGACAGAGGGTGGTGGTTGATGTGAAATGTTCATCCTGGAGTCCAGTTACCAGTAGTGTACCGCAAGGGTCGATGTTGGGTCCACTGCTGTTCGTCATTTTTATAAGCAACCTGGATGAGGGCGTGGAAGGGTGGGTTAGTAAATTTGCAGACGACACTAAGGTCGGTGGAGTTGTGGATAGTGACGAAGGATGTTATAGGTTACAGAGAGACATAGATAAGCTGCAGAGCTGGGCTGAGAGGTGGCAAATGGAGTTTAATGCGGACAAGTGTGAGGTGATTCATTTTGGTCGAAGTAACTGGAATGCAAAGTACTGGGCTAATGGTAGGATTCTTGGTAGTGTAGATAGGGTTGTTAAGAAGGCGTACAGTGTTTTAGCTTTTATTAATAGAGGGATCGAGTTCTGGAACCACGAGGTTATGCTACAGCTGTACAAAACTCTAGTGCGGCTGCACTTGGAGTATTGTGTACAGTTCTGGTCACCGCATTATAAGAAGGATGTGGAAACTTTGGAAAGGGTGCAGAGAAGATTTACTAGGATGTTGCCTGGTATGGAGGGAAGGTCTTACAAGGAAAGGCTGAGGAACTTGAGGCTGTTTTCATTAGAGAGAAGGTTGAGAGGTAACTTAATAGACATATATAAGATAATCAGAGGGTTAGATAGGGTGAACAGGGAGAGCCTTTTTCCAAGAATGGTGATGGCAAGCACGAGGGGGCATAGCTTTAAATTGAGGGGTGATAGATATAGGACAGATGTCAGAGGTAGTTTCTTTACTCAGAGAGTAGGAAGGGTATGGAATGCTTTGCCTGCAACGGTCGTAGATTTGCCAACTTTAAGTCATCATTGGACAAGCATATGGACATACATGGAATAGTATAGGTTAGATGGGCTTCAGATTGATATGACAGGTCGGCGCAACATCAAAGGGCCTGTACTGCATTGTTATGTTCTATGTACTATAGGTAGTTCTTAACGTGTTTTGGCAGTGCGATTTGGCTCTAATGTTGTTGAAGAATTAGGGAATGGTATATTTGCAAACATTCACCTCTGTTTGCAATAGTGCAATTCGAGCTGGGATCAGTTTGCGTCTTTTGTTTTGTGCATGCACCAATGTCAGCTGCCGAGAGAGTAGTTTACTGTGGGAGGTACTGTACTGAGAACGGCTTTCTTTTATTTTTTGAATGTACTGTGTTAAATTTACTTTTGTTTCTTTAGTAAATATGATTGCAACCTTCATTCAGGTTGTGCTATATTTTGTGTTAGACTTTCAGGTGATTATTGAGTGATCGTGACTGATGCTTTTTGCTGGTCTTTTCCTAACCCCACATCCCATAGGCCCCATTATTTCTATTAAGTGATATTGTATTAAAAAAGGTTTTACTGGAATTATGACGTTATAGGAGAACTAGCTGTATCTGCTGGCATGTGGCAATGGAGATAAGGGGTGCCATCTAGGGCTCAAAACTCGAAGTCCTGAGTGTGGGGTTAAAAGGGTGGTGAGGGTAGTGTGGTGCTAGAGGTTCCAGTGGGTGCTGAAATGAGTGGGCAGAGAACAAGCTGCAAAGGAGGAGCAGTTGGAGGGAGAAAGAGCAGCCGCTCAAACAGAATAGCTGTGGGAGATTCCAGACTGCAAAGAACTTATATTCAGAGAAATTCCCAGGTAGCTCAGTATGATTAACAAGATACTCGGACATGTGCTTTTGAGGGGAACTCTTAATGAGAATGCGATGAACTTGCTTTCAACTTTGTTCCTTCCCTCCACTTTAAGTTCAATTATAACTCCAAATCCATTTTGCTAAGAGCTGGATGGCAGTTTGCATTCCTGAACCTGAATGTAAGATCTCTCTTATATAATAACTGTGTTCTGCAGTATGGCAGCTCGGTTACCAGGAGTGACACTTCTTTCCATTTCCATCCATATTTCCGAAGTGTCAGACAATGTTGATACATTGTAAAAACTTCATGTCTTTATATTTAACTTCTTGATGAATGTGCTTGTGTGGGTTTGCTGGTAGAAAAATGAATACAGTGTTGAGGCCTTATATATTCAATCACCTTGAATCTTGTGTTGAAATACGGACATGTTCAGCAAAGTCAGTTCTTCAGGAGGGAACAATTTGTTTTATTTTCCCCAGTGCTGGAGGAGCTGCACTGATTTCAAAATGCTGTCAGTGGTGTAAGCACAAATGTCTGGTGTGGTCTGTGTTGGATTTGTAACAATTGGTGAGCAAAGGGGCTTTGCAACAAAGATGTGCAGGGTATCATTGCCAGTTTGAAGCTCTGGCTTTGATCAAATATTTCCCATTCCATTGCTCAGCTGAAAATGTTCTTGCCAGGAAGCCAACCCCTCCCTTGTCCCCCAAACAACCGTTAACCCTACCCCACCAGACTGATTTGAAGATGGCTGTTTGTTTGTTTCTACTAACGCAAAATATATTTACAGAAATGTTTGGCTGAACATTGCTGACAGTGAATCATGTGACAGATGCTAAAGGACTTGACCCTGACTTGCAGGATTCTGTATTAACATCTGCTCCTACAGGCATAATTGTTTTGTAGAGAAAGATAAGATGCTGGAAGAGGTTCTGTTTTCCAAGATATTCTTGGACCTATTTTCATGTCTGAACCTCTGCTTCAGAAAGACATCTCAATTGAAGCCTGTTAACTGGTGCAGCCTTGACTACAACCTGATCAGGATGTGGACAATATCACCAGTTTCTCAAAGTGACTGTGGCCGTGACTTCCTTTTGCATCGTGTTGGTTCCAAGCTGGTAATATTTGCAAAATCTTGCAGTTTGTCCTTTGCCATTGCTTCAAGTTGTCACTGACACTGTGCATTTCAAGAGACTGGATACTTTTCCTGCTGTCTTACCAGTGTGGAGCAAGCAGAGAAGGCAGCCTCACAAGGATTGCAGTCCTTCCCAGGTTGCCAGTGATTGCACCACACTTACCTTTGTGGGAAATGGATACACTTTGAGATATACTGCAGCTGAAGGGATTCTGCTCCCTCAGTTTTGAACTGGTGGAACACTTGCTCAGCATATCTTGCAGGTCAGAATCCAGTCTCCTGGCTGAAATTGTAGTGGATTAATATTGCTGACTGTTTTTGTTTGGTACTGTGTGTCACTCTGACAAACTGGAGGTGACTCCTAGGCAATAAGGTCTCCTCTTTGATGATGTGGTTTGTGATCAGGTGAATAACCTATGCTTTGACAAGATGCATATAAGGAAAGCCATGCTGCCAGCTAGAATGTACAAAGGAACCTCGATTATCTGGCATTCGATCATCTGAATTTAAGATTATCTGGCAAGATCGTACGGTCGTGATGCTTGTCTAAATTGTTATGTGGCATTTGATTATCGAACATTCGATTAACCGAACAAAATACTCCCTGCCCTTGTCCTTTGGATAATTGAGATCGCTCTGGAATTGTATAAACCATTGGCACACTGAAACAATGGCCCCGAGAGTGGCTGGAGTAGGGCAGACTTGTGTTGTATGTCAGGACGATGTGGAATCAAAGTGTGGTACTGGAAAAAACAGCAGATCAGGCAGAATCTGAGGACCAGGAGAGTCGCCATTTCGGGCATTAGCCTTTTTTAGTGTGGAATCCCTGATGGAGCTGATTCTGTGGAAATTTTCCAGGGACTTGAAGCCAGAACTGGGCACTTACTCTCTCTTTATGGAGGCTAAAAATTGGCAAGTCAGCCAGGAGACCATTGGAATAGGAGAAAATGAGGACTGCAGATCAGAGTTGAAAAAGGTGGCCCTGGAAAAGCACAGCATCCAAGGAACAGGAGAGTCAATGTTTCGGGCATGAGTCCTTTATCAGTGAGGCAGCAAAGCTGTATGTGAGGACTTCAGCCAAAGAAGAGCCTGAGGCCAGTGAACCTGTATGATGTAAAGAGGTGGAAGTAACTGGTCTTAGTGATGACAGAGTATGCCGGTGGAAGTTCAACTCAGTCAGTCAGGGCACCAAGGTTTTGAAGATTGTCTCAGGATGGTGATGGAGTGGAGTTTGTCATGGGAATTGAAGAAAAATGGCATTGGTTTTCTCAATATTGAATCTGTGAACATTTTCTCTCCTCTTTTCTGAATGATGGTTAAAAAACCATCTGCCACTTTTTAGAGTAGAGAAGTGAAGAATGGTGGTGCTAGGTCTGATAGCCGTCAGTGTGCATGTGGAAACTGATACCTTTTCAGCTGATATCACAGAATGGCAGCATGTCGGCGAGAAACAGGAAAGCTCCAGTACTCCAAAATGATGATTTTTGGGTCCTCTGCAGATATAAAAACAGATGGTCTTCCTTCTCTCTCCACTGCACCAAGGCTTTCGGTGCTGTGTCTGAAACCCTGAACACATGTATCCTCTTGCATCATTAATCTTTTCTTTGCCTTTCAGGTCAAACCTCCCCCAACACTTGCTCTGGCCAAAGTGTTGCTCCACTTTCAGAAGGGAAAGCTAGACTTTACTCATGCTGGCTCACCTTGAGTGATGCTGCTCTCTTGCCGATGTTGCCTCTTTCCGATGTGGCCTTTTTCCGATGTGGCCCCTCTCCTGAGACGTGCAGCCGCTCAGTAGCACTAAATTTTTTAGAACCTGAATTCTCAGGTCACTATTACTGTGTAATTTGTTCCTGTCGAGCTATTTCTGCTAGCATTCCTGTCCAATAACTCTTTTTGGGTTGGAAAGATTGGAAAGTGTAACTGATGTAAGATCACATGAAATAGAGTATGGAACCTGCCAGATGAATGGTAATGGTCCTGGTCCTGTACTTTCTTGAGTACTTCTGAATTATTTTCATTCAAAATTAGAGAAAGGTGGTAGGGATAATCCCAGCAGTCAGTGGGGAAGACAGTTATTCGGGATTCATACTTACAAAGTGTGTTGATTTAAAAGAGTTAGCATTGTTATCTAAAGCGGATATCATGAATAACTAACTCAGAAGAGATTTTCGATGTAGGTTTGCTTGCTGAGCTGCAAGGTTCATTTTCAGAAGTTTTGACACTGTACTAGGTAACATCATCAGTGAGCCTCCGGATTAAGCACTGGTGGCATGACCTGCTTTCAGTTTGTGTTTAGGCTTCCTTGTGTGGGTGATATCATTTTCTATGCTGACACCATTTCTTGTGGTGAGGTTATTTCCTGTTCTTTTTCTCAGGGGGTGGTAAATGGGATCCAAATCAATGTGTTTGTTGATAGAGTTCCAGTTAGAATGCCATGCTTCTAGAAATTCTCTTGCGTGTCTCTGTTTGGATGATACAGGATGAATGTGTTGTTCCAGTCGAAGTAGTGTCATTCCTCATCTGTATGTAAGGATATTAGTGAGAGTGGGTCATGTCTTTTTGTGGCTAGCTGATGTTCATATATCCTGGTGCTTAATTTTTGTCTGTTGTCTTTTATATTGTTTGTTACAGTTTTTGTAAGATATCTTGCAAAAAAAGCCTTGCAAGAACTGTAACAAACACTACATTGGACAAACAGGCAAAAACTAAGCACCAGGATATATGAACGTCAACTAGCCACAAAAAGACATGACCCACTCTCACTTGTGTCCTTACATACAGATGAGGAAGGACACCAGTTTGACTGGGACAACACATCCATCCTAGGACAAGCCAAAAAGAGACACACACGAGAATTCTTAGAAGCACGGCATTCCAAGAGGAAGTCTATCAACAAACTTGGATTCCATTTACCACCCCACTGATTAAAGAACAGGAAATGACATCACTACAGGAAATGACATCACCTACCCAAGGAAACCTAAACATACAAATAGAAAGCGGGCCATGCCACCAGTGCTTCATCTGGAGGCCTACTGATGATGTTACCTAGTATGGTGATGAAACTTCTGAAAATGAACCCTCCAGCTCAGCGAGCAAGCCTATATCCAGAACCTCAAACTGAGCTACAAATCTTCTTAAAGCCCATTATCGCTGGAGAGTTGTTTGAAGAGGTAACAGGCTCAATGAGGGTAATACTGATGATATGGTGTACATGGATTTTCAGAATGCTGCACAACCGACTTGAGGGAAGTTGCACGTCATGGAACAAAATGAGTACAAAACTGGTTGGGTGACAGGAAGTCGAGAATAATGGTCAGGGATAATTTGCAGGCTAGGAAAGGGTTTGAAGTGGTGTTCTCTAGGCCAAGGTCTTGAAACCATTGGTTTTCCTGACACGCATAAAAGATCTAGATGTTGGAGTGCAGGGGACAGTTTTAAAGTTTGTAGATGACATGAAAGTGGAAAAAATGTACATTGTGAGGAGGACAGTATATAATTCCAGAATGACTTGGATTGTAGGGAAATAGATGGTGACATCTTGCAAAATGTCTATATTACAGAGAAGGAAGTGCTGGATGTCTTGAAATGGGTAAAGGTGGATAAATCCCCAGGACCTGATCACGTGTACCCTAGAACTCTGTGGGAAGCTAGAGAAGTGATTGCTGGGCCTTCTGCTGAGATATTTGTATAGGTGAGGTGAGGTGCTGGAACACTGGAGGTTGGCTAGGGTTAAGAAGGGTGGTGAGGACAAACCAGGGAACTATAGACCAGTGAGCCTGATGTCGGTGGTGGGCAAGTTATTGGAGGGAATCCTGAGGGGCAGGATGTACATGTATTTGGAAAGGCAAGGACTGATTAGAGATAGTCAACATGGCTTTGTGCGTGGGAAGTCATGTCTCACAAACTTGATTAGTTCTTTGAAGAAGTGACAAAAAGAATTGATAGAATGGTAGATGTGATCTATGTGGACTTCAGCAAGGCGTTTGACAAGGTTCCCCATGGGAGACTGAATAGCAAGGTTAGATCTCACAGAATACAGGGAGAACTAACTATTTGGATACAGAACTGTATCCAAAGGTAGAGCGTGGTGGTGGAGTGTTGTTTTTCAGACTGGAGGCCTGTGACCAGTGTAGTGCCACAAGGAACGGTGCTGGATCCTCTACTTTTTGTAATTTTACATAAATGATTTGGATGCAAGCATAGGTGGTACAGTTAGTAAGTTTGCAAATGACACCAAAATTGGAGGTGTAGTGGACAGTAAAGAGGCTTACCTCAGATAACAACAGGATCTTGACCAGATGGGCCAATGGGCTGAGAAGTGGCAGATGGAGTTTAATTCCGATAAATGTGAGGTGCTGCATTTTGGGAAAGCAAATCTTAGCAGGACTTATACACTTAATGGTAAGGTCCTGGGGAGTGTTGCTGAACCAAGAGACCTGGGAGTGCAGGTTCATAGCTCCTTGAAAGTGGAGTCGCAGGTAGATAGGATAGTGAAGAAGGCATTTGGTATGCTTTCCTTTATTGGTCAGAGTATTGAGTACAGAAGTTGGGAGATCAAGTTGCAGCTGTACAGGACATTGATTAGGCCACTGTTAGCATATTGCGTGCAATTCTGGTCTCCTTCCTATCGGAAAAACGTTGTGAAATTTGAAAGGGTTCAGAAAAGATTTACAAGGATGTTGCCAGGGTTGGAGGATTTGAGCTACAGGGAGAGACTGAACAGGCTGGGGCTGTTTCCCTTGGAGCATCAGAGGCTGAGGGGTGACCTTATAGAGGTTTACAAAATTGAGAGGCATGGATAGGATAAATAGTCAAAGTCTTTTCCCTGGGGTTGGGGAGTCCAGAACTAGAGGGCATAGGTTTAGGGTGAGAGGGGAAAGGTATAAAAGAGACCTACGGGGTAACTTTTCCATGCAGAGAGTGGTACGTGTATGGAATGAGCTGCCAGAGGATGTGGTGGAGGCTGGTACAATTGCAACATTTAAAAGGCATTTGGATGGATATATGAGTATATGGCTCTATGACTCTCTAAGTTGATGGAGTAGCCAGAAAGGTGCCCGTTGAATTTCAGTATTGGGACTTGGATGACCAGGCCACAGCTTCAACCTTTTCAGAAGTGTAGTGAACTGTGGAGAGGCTAGTGAGACCTCAAAAGCAACATTCCTTCTGTGGTCCTACTGTTAGGTTCCATGCACTTCAATCCGAGCACAATGCATTACCTTCTGCATGGATCTTCTTGGACATGTTGTTTGTCGGAAGGTTGGTCAAATTGGCAGAATTGTGGGGTGATGCATTGCGGCAGAAGAAAACATTGAAAGAAAATGCACAATAGGATATAAAATTTCAAGGAGGGTGTAGGGGCAGGGGAGGTCCTGGATGTATATGTGCACAGATCATTGGAAAATAGAGAGCAGTAAGGGAAGCTTGCAATATTTTTGGCTTTAACAGGGGTGTAGAATACAAGTGCAAGGAGGTGATGTTGAACTCCTATAAGACGCTTGTCAGACTTCAGCTGAACCACTGTGTCCTGTTCTGGGTGTCACATTATAGGAAGGATGTGACTGGATTGGAGAGAGTGCAGAAGTGATTTATAAGGATGGTTCCAGGGATGAGGAACCTATGTTGCAAGGAGAGATTTGAAGAAGTTAGAACTGTTCTCCTTGGGGGGAAGGTGACTGAGACAACATCTGATTAAGGTTTCCAAAATAGGGTGTGCTGAATGTAGGTTGGGAAAAGCTGTTCCCGCTCGTAAAAGAAATAAGAAGAAGAGGGCATAGATTTAGAGAGATGTGTGAAATGAAAAAAAAGCTTTTTCTCTCAGCTAGTAGCAATGGGTTGGAAAGCAATGAAATGGCTGGAAATGTGGTAGAGGCAGGTTCAATTGAGGCATTCGAGTGGGCATCGGCTTGTTATTTGCATGTGAACAGTATTGGATGGATTGGGGAGGAAGCATTCTGGATTAGTGGTGCTGGAAGAGCACAGCAGTTCAGGCAGCATCCGAGGAGCAGTAAAATCGACGTTTCGGGCAAAAGCCCTTCATCAGGAATAAAGGCAGAGAGCCTGAAGAGTGGAGAGATAAGCTAGAAGAGCATGGGGGTGGAGAGAAAGTAGCGTAGAGTACAATGGGTGAGTGGGGGAGGGGATGAAGGTGATAGATCAAGGAGGAGGGTGGAGTGGATAGGTGGAAAAGGAGATAGGCAGGTAGGACACTAGGTAATGTTGCCCATAATAAGTTTGTGCAGGAACAATTGGCTGAATGGCCTCTTGCTGCATCATAACACTTCTGTGATTCTGTGGTACTTATTCATTGATATTATTTGCCTTGCAGCAACTGAATGGTTTTATGTCATTCGGGATGTGGAATTCAAATTTGTGACATTTGAGCCACTTTTAAAGGCCCTTCGAAATCCACATTCTTTTCAAATTCTCTCAGCAATTAGATGATGTGCTGAGTTTTACCCACTGTATTACAAGAAGAACTTGTCCCATTTTACTGATCCTGAATAAATTTGTCCAGACATTTACAGCAAACGTGAGAAAAAAGAAAGCCAATGAGTAATGTACATTATGCCATCACACCTCGTAAATCACTGTCACACTTGATTACATGAGCAGCACGTTACAGACATGGCTTTTCAGTGCCAGACTGGTTAATATTCCAATGCATCTACTTCATAATCTCCCTGTTTTACCTGTACATATATTTTTATATTCCTTACCTGTGTATGCCTGCTGTGATTTCCATGCCTTATGCCGACAACCTAGCCTCCTTTCTCCAACCGGACATGGTACTGAATGATGTATGATCTTTGTTTGTCACCATTACTGGTCATCAGGGCCATGATTGAAGGGATGCTCAATTTTAATGTCACATCCTAATCATTCTGTCTTGTAGTTGTACTTGAGTCTCTCACAATATTTGAAACCTTGTGCTCCAAAACTAACTGTAACTCTAGCCAAGCTGTTTCTGCATAGCTGCAATGCTGATATCCATTTGACAATGTGACAATTGCCCAGATCTAAGTTCAGAAAAGCAAGACAAGTTCAGTCTGCCCAATTATTGCTAAGGTCGGAGCGTCAGAGGGTAAATCGGCTATCAAAACCGCAACTGGATAGCTGTAACCTGCCAATCAATACTCATTTTAAGTTGCACCAGCGCCACTCAGTTCCATACCATATTTCAATCTTTGTTACAACAGGGACAAAGGAATAGGTTTGAAGAGGTGAGTGAGAGGGATTGCCTTTGATATCAGGGCAGCATTAGACCAGTGTAGAATTAAAGATAACTAGCAAAATTTCAACTCCAAGGGAACTGGGGCAAAGTCCTTCACTTGTTAGAGTCATGTCTGACACAAAAGAAGACAGTTGTACTTATTGGAGGCTTTCCACCTCTGCTTCACAACATCACTGCAGAAGATCTAGGCCCAAGCACTTTCTGGTACTCCATCACTGAAGCTCCAGTGTAAGGGCTTGGAGGAATATTTTGAACGATTTGCACAATGTTCAACAACATACTCAAGTCCTTGGTCACTCCTCCTGAAGCAGTCTCTGCCCACATGCAGCAAGATCTTTGCACATCTGAGTTGATAAGGTGAAAGTGACACTTGCACACCAGGCAATGATCATCTTTAATGAGGAAGAATCCAGTTCTCCTTGGTGCTTAACAGTGTTATCTTCACTGAAATTCGCACCAAAAAAAAGTAACAAGGTTAGCATTGGCCAGAAAATTAACTAGATCTGCCTTCTAAATTTTGCACCTATTACAGCAGGGCAGATGCTTGGAATTCTGGGGCGGGTAATATAACTACCTAACTTGCTCAGCCTGACTGCCATCTGTACTGTACGAGTCAAGAGTGTGAGAGAATACTAGCCTGGATGAGGGCAGCTCCAAAGCGCACTCAAAACTTGACACAATCCAGACAATCCTTTGATCGACAGTCTATCATTCCTAAGATATTTTTATCCTCTATCACTGGTGGCAGATGTGCCATATGCTAGATGCACTGCAACACCTCATCAAAGATTATTCAGCAACACAAAACTTCACCTTTTTTAATCTAGGAGGACCAAGGTAGCAACCATATGGTGATAATCTCCAGCTGCAAGCTCCCTTCTAAGTCGTACACAATTTTGACTGTGAGAAATATTGCTAGTCCTTCACTATCAATTAGTCAACCTCCTGGAATTCCCTTCTAAACTGCATTGTGCATGTAGTTACATCCAAAGCCTCCAAGATTTCAAGAAGGCAGCACATCACAACCCTCTGAAAGGCAATTTAGGATAGAAAATCATATTGCTTTTGGCTCACAATGCTCCTAAAATCATAAGTCGTAGGAGTAGAAATAGACCAGTTAGCCCAACCTTTCAATGAAATCCTCAACTTCATTTTTCTGCCTTTTTCCCATAACGCTTGATTCCTTTACTGCTTAAAATTTGATCTATCTCAATCTTGAATACTATTATGGACCAGACTTAAACCCCCCTGCCCCCGCCCCACCCCCAAATTTATTAAAAAGGTAATCGAGACTCTAACGTTTTTCTTACTTTATGGGTAAGTGTAAGGCATTGCATTCCAGATGCAATTCAGTTGATCAAACTATTCAAAGTTAAGCAGAATGCACTTTATTGCTTCCAAATTCCAAAATAATAAATATATTAACTGTTCCAATAGTAACATTCCATAAATACATCCTTGGCAAAGTAAATGTAGCGGAACAGATTGTCTCACATGCAATGAAGAAGGGTTACACACAAAACGTTGACTTCACCTCCATATGCTGCCTGGTTTGCTGTGTTCTTCCATTCTCCTGCATGTCTACCTTGGTTTCCAGCATCTGTAGATCTTTTTGTCTCTCACTTGCAGTTCTAGCATCAGGAAGAGAACCCCAACTTTTAGCTGTAATAGAGAGAGGGGTAAGAGCTTCAATCCCGCTTCAAGACCCCAGCAACTGCTGAAAGCTAAAACTAAAAATCCTGGTTCGTCGGGAGTTCAACCTCACCCATTCAGGCTGCATCTATTGTACCAACTTCAACAAAAAAAACCAATCCTCACACATTGTTTACTCTATTACCTTTGAGCAGACTGCTCCTATTTCTGTTTCAACCTTCCTTTAGTTACAAAAAACAGGACAAAATAAACCTCTTAAAGCCATAGTATCGTCACAATATTTGAATGGCCCAGCCTCAACAGCTGTCTGCTGTAATGAATTCTACATGTTCACTGCCAACTAAAGAAATTCTTCCTCATCTCTGTCTTAAATGTACAACTCATTCCACAAGGAAAATAAGCTAATTATTTCATGACTTCTACCATGAACATTCCTAGAGCATTTTTGGGAATTTGAGGCAGTTTTGTTTTATTTTTTTTCTGATTATCAATTGTTGGAAAAACACAAATGAATAACTAGTGCCCTTCAGGGAAGGAGATCTGCCATCTTCACTCCCCATGGCCTAAATGTGGCTCCAGACCCACAGCTATGTGGTTAAAATTCTTTCTTGTATTCTGAAAGAGCAGTCAGAATAAGGTACAAATCCTGGTTTTGTGTATCTTGAATGAATTTAGAAGAGAAAATCCCAGAGAGAATAGCTAACTGATTTTAGCCTTCCCACGTTGGGTACTGTTTTTCAGTGTTTATTATTTCCAACTTACATTCCTGATGAATGACTTATGCCTGAAGTGTCAATTCTTCTGCTCCTCGGACGCTGGCTAACCCTACTGTGCTTTTTCAGTGCCACACTTTTTGACTAATTCCCAATTACTGCCATAACTAATAAGATTTACAAAATCATAGCTGGTCTTGGCTTTATAGTCATCACACTCGAATCTTATATTTCACTGTAGTTTCAATCACACTGCTGGTGTTTGGGGACTGCCATCTAAATGCTGTGTTAATAGAACAGCTGCAATTTATTGATCACAATTGCAAGTCAGTTCTGAGGTGTGCCTCTTATATTCCACAAAGCTAATTATTGGATGATGATGGTGGAGTAAATCTTTGCACTGTCATAGATTTTACATAACAGTGTCAAATGTGGCAAGTATATTCCTCTTGACTTCACCAAACCCCACACAGTTTTCGTGAAAGTATCTTGACAACTATAAATTTGTTTCAGTGTGCTATGACACCCCTCTGTGGCCAGCACATCCTGAGGTGGGACTTGAACTTGATATTTCGAGAGGGACACCAGAAAGCCATAAAACCCCAAATCATGTCCTGTACCTGCATCCATGGAGAGAGAGCAAGTTAACGCTTCGAGTCTAGACAACTCTTCATCAGAGCTGATGTGGAATGAGGAAGGGGCAGCATTTATGCAATAGCTTATAGAGGTTGGAGTGCTGGGGGAGAAGGCATGTTGATGGCGCAGAGTAAACGGCCAGAATGTGAGAATGGCAGAACAGCGTTGGTCCACTGCCAAGACTGGAAAGTACAGACAAACCCACTGGGATGGGGGAGGGGAAGAGAGGATAAAGTGTCAGAGAATATGACAAGTAAAATGAAAAGAAAGGGAAGGAATAGGAGTGAGTTCATACTTGTGTTAGACACACAGTTAGACACATCATTGTTCTGCCATTCTCACATTCCAATCACTTAATCTGAACGATCAACATCCTTCCTCTCCAGCACTCTGCCACACCCCATGCACACACCACTGCATAAATGCTGTCCTCTCCACACTTTACGTCAGCTCTGGTGTAGAGTTACCTCGACTGGAAATGTTAGTTCTCTCTCTCTATAGATGCTGCCTGACTCGCTGTGATTTCCAGCATTTTTTTCGTTTTCAGTAAAATTGGCTACTGTCTGATTAGTGAATGGAATATACCACAAGTTAGATAGCAACACATTATTCTTGCAATTTCTTATCACACTGTGTGTATCTCATATGAAAACTCCAGGAGGAGAAACTTGATTAGCCCATCAAAGTTCATTCTGCTATTCACGTATCACTATGTAAAATGATTTGGAGATGCCAGTGTTAGACTGGGGTGTACAAAGTTAAGAAATCACACAACACCAGGTTATAGTCCAACAGGTTTAATTGGAAGCACTCTAGCTTTCGGAGCGTCGCTCCTTCATCAGGTGATAGTGTCACCTGATGAAGGAGCGGTGCTCCAAAAGCTAGTGTGCTTCCAGTTAAACCTGTTGGACTATAACCTGGTGTTATGTGATTCTTAACTATGTTAAATGACATTTTCTTATTTTTAGTTGCTACCTTTACCTCTGTAAATTTCTCCCTATAAGTACAGATGTTCTTCATAGCTTATCAAATGTTTCCTTAATTTATTTAAGACATCTCTTTTGTCATTTTGATTCCAGCAAAATGGAAATACTATGTTCTCTTTCTTTTGTGTGCTAGCTAATATTTGCATGATGGATTACTTTATACCATTATTAGATTAAACTTCTGAATTGCTTCGCATTTCACTTTGTTTGAGAAAATGCATTTTAGACAGCTGACACACAAAAAAAGTTCTGGCTGTGATCTTGAGTGATGAGTGAATAACGACAAGTCACAACCGACCAGAAGAGCAACATTGATGGAAATCTGTCGATATCGGCAACCTCATCAATGTGGGAAATGCGAGGCAGCAGTAATTGCTGATAATGAGTTAACAAAATAGACAAAGGTCGGAAGAAAAGCAAGGCAAGAACGTGTTATATCAATCTGAATTCATTAGAAGAGACTTGACTGTTTGATTCAGGCATTGTGTTCAGGATTAATGGAAAATTGGTAAACAATTCAAGGTATGCTGCTGATGCTGTCCTGATAGCAGATATGAGAGGGATTACAATAAAAGATATTGATGAATGTAAATTAGGTGAAAGTTGGATTATAAATGGAAAGCATGTGCTTTGAAAATGAATTGTCAAGACCATTGGTTTTCATTTGAATATGGAACAAATAAATTGAATTGTTCATTAGATGTGCTGCCAAATAACCCTGATTAGTTAAAGTTATAAGGAAATTCAATATAACAAGTTGCAAATTTAAGCCATTAGAACGTAAAAACTAGGAGCAGGAGGAGGCCATCCGACCCTTCGAGCCTGCTGCACCATTCAATAAGATCGTGGCTGATCTTTTCGTGGGCACAGCTCCACTTACCCACCCTCTCACCATAACCTGTAAGTCCTTTATTGTTCAAAACGATTAACTATCTGAGCTGTAAAAACATTCAATGAGGAAGCCTCAATGACTTCACTGGGCAGGGAATTCCATCGATTCACAACCCTCTGGATGAAGAAGTTCCTTCTCAATTTAGTCCTAAATCTGTTTCCCACCCCCCCCCACCCCTCCTAAATTTTGAGCTTATGCCCTCTTGTCCTAGTCTCAGCCACCAGTGTAAATACCCTTTCTACTTCTATCTATTTCCTTAATAATTTTATAAGTTTCTATAAGATCCCCCCCTTATTCTTCTGAATTCCAATGAATATAATCCCAGTCTACTCAGTCCTTCCTCATAAGCCCACCCCCTCAACTAGTGAACCTCCTCCAGTGCCAGTACATCCTTTCTAAGTAAGGAGACCAAAACTGCACGCAGCACTCCAGGTGTGGACTCACCAGCACCCTAGACAGCTGCAACATAACCTCCCTGCTTTTAAACTCCATCCCTTGAGCAATGAAGGACAAAATTCCATTTGCCTTCCTAATTATCCATTGTATCTGTAGACCAACCTGCTGTGATTCATGCACAAGGACACCCAGGTCCCTCTGCACAACAGCATGCTGCAATTTTTTGCCATTCATATAATAGTCCTTTTTGTGGTATTCCTACAAAATGGATGATTTCACATTTCTCACCATTGTACTCCATCTGTCCACCCACTTTTCAGTATCCTCTGCGCACTTTGCTCTACCGCTCATCTTGCTGTCATCTACAAAGTTTGACACACAACACGTGGCCCCCAACTCCAACTCATCTGTGTAAATTGTAAGCAATTATGGTCTCAACACTGATCCCTGAGCACCCACTAGTCACTGACCGCCAATCAGAAAAGCACTCACTTATCCCACTCTTTTCTTCCCGTTAGGTAACCAATCCTCTATCCATGCTAATATGTTGTCCTTAACGCTGTGCATCTTTATCTTCTGCAGCAGCCTTTTGTGCAGCACCTTGTCAAATGTCCTTGGGAAATTTAGATGCACCACATCTACTGCGTCCCTGTTGTCCACCATGTTTTCATAGAAGTTCAGTAGATTAGTTAAATGTGACCTGCCTTTCATGAATCCATGTCACATCTGCCCAGTGGAACAATTTCTATCTGAATGTTTTGCTATTTAGGAAGGTGGAGTTTCAATGATTCAACAAGAACAGGTTGATAGTAAGTGAGATTTCTCTTCAGAAGGGAAGTTATTTTGATCTATAATCTGTAAAAGGAGGTAGGTACATCAATTAAGAGGCACACAAAGCAGTTTGCAGATTCTGTGATAGATGAGTTTCCTTGGAGAATGAAAGCTAGCATCCATTTCCCACTCCTCCTTCTGTTCCTCATTGTCTTGTGCCATCCTTCTTGTGGTTTCTCCTGCTGTCTCCCTTTTAAATAGATTACAAAGTTGGGCTCAGTTGAAGCCATTGTCTGGGTACTACTGATGTTGTTATAGTGATTATCATGGCACTTCATGTATACTGACATTACTTAAAAGAACTATGATGAATACACAATAGGAGCAAATTATAGCAGATGCTGGAATCTGTACTGAAAACAACAAATGCTGGAGATCACAAAGGATCAGACAGCATTCATGGGGAGAAAGCAAGCTAATGTTTTGATTCTAGATGACTCTTCTTGTTTTCATGGTGAATACCGACTTGGTGTGGGCACTAACATGTAGCAGTTGTTTAAAATATAGAGCAGGTAAATCATGCTGGCGATTAATACTGATGTAACAACCAGGGCTGTCACCCAGAACCTCCAACCACCCCCCTCACTTAATTCTATACAGATGACCATGTGCAGCAGGAAAAGTCCTCCTCATTTAACATTATTTGAAGGGACGTCTAACTGCTCCTGGTCAATTATTGATTGATTGGTTTCTTCTGGCTTTTGCAATTGTCCAAGTGTTTGCTGCTTTCTCCAGTCTAAAGTTGGTAAAGTCTACAGAGAGTGGGATATGGTAGGCGCTGAAGGGTTTTTATTGACTGCAAGGTTTCTGGGTTAAAAAAGCAATTGCTTGCTGATGGTAGTCAGTATTCCCCATAGACTAGTCCATTACTTGGGGAATGAATGAAAGATGAGCAGAGATAGACCAGCTATAGGAAAATGAAAGGAAGGAAGAAAAGACCTCTCAGTAGGGGGTCGCATCAACTCAGTGTATTTGCAGAGCAATTCCCCTATCTAAACCTTAGCAAGAAACATGATGTCTTTGAGACTCTGTTTGAAAAGAGTGAACTATATTTCATTCTCTTCAAGAAGTGTAGCAGGTGGAACCAGGAGCTAAGATTTGCAAGGATTGCAAGCATCCCTATGGTGCGATGTCACAATCGTGTAGGTCAAGCTGTAATTTTTAGAACAAAAACTGTTTTATTATATTTGGTAGAAGGAGGCTCAGAAAAGATTTCCAAGCTGGCTCCAGACCAAGGCAGAATTGTGGATTTCAGACTTGGGTGTCCACTTGAGAAGCAAAGAAGTGTTGTAATGTGATCCCATTCAAGAGGTAATGATGCTTCATTGACTGTTGTTGGGAAAATGTAAAAAGAGCACTGACAGTGACCAGATTAAAAGTAAAGAATCGTAAGTGGGCGAAGGCTGGTTTTGAAGTACCAATCCATCAAATAGACCATGACTTGGAGCTTTGTGTAGGTCACATTGTAACAGAGTGGACATAGAAACATAGAAGATCGGAACAGGAATAGTCCATTTGACCCCTTGACCTTACTCCAACATTGATTACTATCATGGCTGATATTGAGTTCAGTTTCCTGCATTCGACCCCCCCCGCCCCTATATTTTTAATTGTTTACTTATGCGGTATGGATATCACTGGCGAGCCAGCATTTATTTTCCATCCCTGGTTGATTTGGTTTGTTATTGTCACATGTATCGAGATACAGTGAAAAGTATTGTTTGGCCTGGTAACCAGACAAATTATACCTTGCATAACTATATATCAGTGTAATAGAGCAGAATGCAGACTATTGTGTAACAGCTACAGAGAAGGTGCACAGAAAGATCAATGCTAAGATATGAGAGGTCAGTTCATAAGTCTGATAACCGTAAGGAAGAAACTGTTTTTGAATGTGTTGGTACATGTTTGCAAACTTTATAATTCCTGTCCGATGACATTCTGCAACTCTCACTGAACACAGGTGGATATGGATAGTCCAGCGTGGGTTAGATTTGTGATTTTTAAATTCAAAGTACCACTAGGCGGGGGTGGGGGTGGGGGTGGGGGGGGGGGGGGGGGGGCGGGGAAAAGGAGACTCTATCATTAGGTAGTCTTTTGACATCCAACCCCTTCCTTCCCACTTGCACCTTGTTTTAAACACTGTCTGTACCCCATCTCTGGTGAGAAGAAGCCCAAGCTTTGAAGTGCTGGGTTCACCCAGATCTGGGATCTGTTGGGCCTGCATGTAGTCCTGGCAACGCAGCTTTAGTGCTGATGGGCCTGTTGGAGTGAGTTCCTACTGATGTGTGGAAGTACCACTAGGAAGCTGTTCAGCCTATTGCAGCACTTTAGGGCTCAGGGGCAGACTTCTCACTGACCAGTTGGTGGTCACCAATGTCTAGGGAGGGGAGGGTCATCCATCCCTTTCCTCCCCCCTCGCCCATTGTAGTTTTCACCAAAATATGTGCCCGTACACAAAACCTCCTTCACAATAGAATTCAGTACACTGTTCATCCACTAGAATAGTGACTCTTTCTCAACTTATGAAAAACTGTATTCAATGAATGCCAAGATGTCACACACATCCTGAAACAATACGTCCAATGCCTGACTGTCCTGGATGGAGCCTGGCAGTACTTGGCAATGCATCTGCCAAACCATGTGGTCTTTACAATCATGGCAACTCGGTCCTTGGCTCCAGCTCTACACTGAGCATCGAAGGAGGAAGAGGAAAGGTGGAAGCAGCTTTGCCATCCTGTTTCTAGCCTGATTGATGTTGAGTGGTACTGTGACATCAGTCACTGCAAACCTAATTTTCCCCATCACGAACCATTCCACACCTTTGCCTGGCCCCATCACTGACATCACTGTGTCCAGTGAAAGCACAATATTCTATGTAAATATAAACTTATCAAACATATGCAATCGCTTTGTGGCTGTCTTCTTGTGTCTTATCCTACCATACTTCTCCTGCAGCTTGTTCTTCTTTTTGATATTGAGTTTTCACTGCTACACTGGTGGCTGGCAGAAGGCTCCTGACTTTCAGTGGAAGAGATGCTGCACAGTCCTTTGGACTAACTTTACTGTATGCCTGGTGATGACTGTTTGACTGTGGACGATGCCACTTTGACAGGGCTGGTAGCAATCTGGGCTGGCCAGCTAACAGGCAACAGCAGTCATCCTGACAGAATGACAGTCCAGGAAAAAAGAATTGTGAATACTGGTATCCTACTGGTCCTTTTTTTTAAGTATGTGAGACCAGTCAGACCAGTATACTGCCCCCCCCCCTCCCCCCCGCCCCGGTATGTGTGGAGGAGCTACCTGCTCTCTGTGACTAAAGGACATTACTTCCCTTTCAACCTCCTCCAACAAGAACCATTCTCGCAGAATGCAAAATCTCAGTTCTAGCCTTTTGCCCTGTTGTTTTATTCCTCGCTGATTCTTCGAATAGATTTTGTTCCTGCACAGCTCCCAGACCTCTTCTACTGATTAGATGCAAGCTAACTCAAAGCAGTGCAAGTTCTACTCGCTGGTACTCGGTTTCGAGTTTAGACTCCATGCTGTTGTTTAATACCAGTGAATACTTTGGCTGCTGCATGCAGAGATTGTTCTAATCAGCAGAAAGCAAACATTTGGTTTGTTACCTGTATTTCAACCAATGGGGGTAGGCTGACTATAGATTGTGATCTCTAAACCTGTTTTTTCACGCTATCCAATTTAGGCTATCATGTCCTCTTGCTGCTCTTAAGCACTCCAGTATTCTCTTGTATTACAAATCTTATTTTCCAAGAAGAGTATTGAGCTAGTGTTTGCTGAGTAAAAAGCAACCCCTTCCACCAGGTAAAAACAATGACTGCAGATGCTGGAAACCAGATTCTGGATTAGTGGTGCTGGAAGAGCACAGCAGTTCAGGCAGCATCCAAGTAGCTTCGAAATCGACGTTTCGGGCAAAAGCCCTTCATGAAAGGTTTTTGCCCGAAACGTCGATTTCGAAGCTACTTGTATGCTGCCTGAACTGCTGTGCTCTTCCAGCACCACGAATCCAGAACCCCTTCCACCAGTTGATCCTAAACTGATCAGACTTCGAGAATCTTCAGGCACATTTGCAGCAATTTTTTTTTCTCTTGCAGGAGCATTCTGACTTCTGCAGAACTGGCTGCTGCCCTATTTTGGGAATGAAGCTAATTGTTTTTATTGATGCACTTGGAACGCATTTATGCTCACCAGTGATGTGATATTTCAGTATCCTAAATGAAATACACTGGCATTTTAAATCTCTTGATGTCAGACATAATTTTGTTCAATGTTAAATAGTGCTGCTTATTTCATTTTCACCTGTTGTTTTCAAACCTGCTGGAGGGTTAGAAGCTAGATATATCTACCGTTAGATCATTTAGCTCTTCAGAAATGCATCAGCTTTCTAATATATTCTCATGAAAATTGCATATGTAGTAGAAATTTTTTAAAATGGCCTGCTGTTAATAGCTCACCTTGTAACATCAGCACGTGTTTTGTAAAGTGAAATCAATAATTATCTTTACCACTTAAGAAGCGCTGTAAAATGTCATCAGTTGGCTCTGGAAATGCAAACATCTGTATAATGTCTGAATCAAAGGGGCTGTCATTTGATTGAGTAATCTGTACTAAATGAGAGAAATTGTCAAATATACCTTGAAACAGTGTACAATTCTCAGTGCTGTAACATGTCTAACATTTCCTATTTGAAGTACATTTGTTCCTCCCTCCTAAATTATGTATTATACGTGTGTTTATCACTGCTGAATTGATTTGGGAAAGAAATAATCAATGGCTTTCATTACTGTAAATGTTTTCATTCCATAAGCCATCTTCCTGGTATCTTTTCTCATTTTCTATTTTTAGCAGGTAATATTCCTCCAGCAGAATTTGGGCCAGTTCGGGAGAAGTACAAACAATCCAGTTGGCTGCTTGCAATCAAATGTTTTAAGAGGATTTAGTAGCTGGTCCTGTCTGTGATGAAGATCAAAACTGACAGTGGATTTCTACCATGTCAGTTAGTTGCCGTACCAGCTGTTGTGAAAGTGTTAAATCTTTATTTAGATTCACAATTCTAAAGCGCTTCTGTGCAGTCTTTGCTTATCAAGAAAAACAAACATTGGAATTTGACATTCTGTGCACTTGCAACAACCAAAGGCATTTCTTACACATGCAGAACATTACTTATACATTGACTCTGAGAGAGAGTCTGATAATTGAACAGACCTTCACTGTAGATTGACAGAAAAACCTCAGACAGTGGTCTTTACCCACTGTGCCTTGGTGGCAGCTGCCACAAGTGTTAGTACATCCCTCAGCATGTAGTCCTGGACCTTGGAATGTGCCAGTCTGTAACACTCGGTCAAGGTCAACTCTTTGCACCTGGAACACCAACAATTTTCAGGCAGATCAAGGAGCATCTTTCACTGATTTTGATGGTCCTCCAGGTACAGTTGATATTTGTCGTGGTGTGCATCCTGGGAAACAGATTGTAGTGCAGAGTCTTGTGTCATGGAGCTGCTTGAGATGAATCTTGAGACAAACCATTGCATCTTTTTCCAGATTTCCTTTGTCAAGGTACATTCCAGCAGGAGATCTGTGACAGTCTGTTCACCAACTTGAGATGGCAGAGAGTGCCCAGGCAACACACAGGATCTGACAGGCCCTTCTCACCACTAGCCAAGCAAGATCTTGGTACTTGTTGGAAAGTTCTGGCACTGAGACATTCTACTAAATGACTTTGGCAATTTGTTCAGGGAACCAGGCAACAGAATCCCTCCTCTCCTTCTCCCACAGAGTTTTGAGGATGCTACGTGCTGACCAATTCCTGATGGAGTTGTGGTCAAAGATGTTCTCCTTCACAAATTCTTTTCACAAAGGACAGTTGATACAGAACAGATTAACCATTTGGAGCATTCCGCAGTACCGAGGCCAGCCCCATCCTTTGTAACACTGGGACTGGTAGAACCTCAGTACGTAGGGACATGTGGTGTTTACGTATTGAGGGTGTACACATAGCTTGATGCAGCTGAACACAATGGTGAACATCAGGATGAGGGCAGCATTAAGTATGTCATTGTCTGCTCTCTTATTCTCTTTTTCTGTCTCTCTCTCTCTCTCGCTCATTCTCGCTCTCTCTCTCTCTCTCTCGCTCATTCTCGCTCTCTCTCTCATTCTCGCTCTCATTCTCGCTCTCTCTCTTATTCTCGCTCTCTCTCTCATTCTCTCTCTCTCTCTCTCTCTCATTCTCTCTCTCACACATCCTCTGTCACTCTCTCTCTCTCTGTGTCACACGTTCTCTCTCTCTCACACATTCTCTCTTACATTCTCATTCTCTCACATTCTCTTTCTCTCATTCTCTTTCTCTCATTCTCTCTCTAACATTCTGTCTCACACATTTTTTTCTCTCTCTCCTTCTCTATCTTTCATTCTCTCTCTTTCTCTCTCATTGTCCCTCTGTCACATGGAAATAGACCCTTCAGTCCAACCCATCCATGCCGACCAGATATCCCAACCCAATCCAGTCCCACTTGCCAGCACCCAGCCCATATCCCCCCAACCCCTCATATTCAAATAACCATCCAAATGCCTCTTAAATGTTGCAATTGTACCAGGCTCCTCCACTTCCTCTGGCAGCTCGTTCCATACATGTACCACCCTCTGCGTGAAAATGTTGCCCCATAGGTCTATTTTATTTCATTCCCCTCTCACCCTAAACCTATGCCCTCTATTTCTGGACTCCCCAACCCCAGGGAAAAGACTTTGCCTATTTACCCTTTCCATGCTACTCATAATCTTATAAACCTCTATATAAGGTCACTCATCAGCCTCCGATGCTCCAGGGAAAACAGCCCCAGACTGTTCAGCCCCTCCCTATAGCTCAAATCCTCCAACCATGGCAACATTCTTGTAAATCTTTTCTGAACCCTTTCAAGTTTCACAACATCTTTCAGATAGGAAGGAGACCAGAATTGCACGCAATATGCCAACAGTGGCCTAACCAATGTCCTATACAGCCGCAACATGACCTCCCAACTCCTGTACTCAATACTCTGACCAATAAAGGAAAGCATACCAAACGCCTTCTTCACTATCCTATCTACCTGCAACTCCACTTTCAAGGAGCTATGGACCTGCACTCCAAGGTCTCTTCGTTCAGCAACACTCCCTAGGACCTCACCATTTAGTGTATAGGTCCTGCTAAGATTTGTTTTCCCAAAATGCAGCACCTCGCATTTATCTGAATTAAACTCCATCTGCCACTTCTCAGCCCATTGGCCCATTTGGTCATGATCCTGTTGTTATCTGAGATAACCCTCTTCACTGTCCACTACACCTCCAATTTTGATGTCATTTGCAAACTTACTAATTGTACCTCTTATGCTCGCATCCAGATCATTTTATGTAAATGACAAAAAGTAGAGGGCCCAGCACCGGTCCTTGTGGCACTCCACTGGTCATAGGCCTCCAGTCTGAAAAACAACCCTCCACCACCACCCTCTGTCTTCTACTTTTGAGCTAGTTCTGCATCCAAATGTCTAGACCTCCTTGTATTCCATGAGATCTAACCTTGCTAATCAGTCTCCCATGGGGAACCTTGTCAAGCACCTTACTGAAGTCTATATAGATCACATCTACCGCTCTGCCCTCATCAATCTTCTTTGTTACTTCCTCAAAAAAGTTTGTGAGACATGATTTCTCACGCACAAAGCCATGTTGACTATCCCTAAATAGTCCTTGCCTTTCCAAATACATGTACATCCTGTCCCTCAGGATTCCCTCCAACAACTTGCCCACCACCGAGGTCAGGCTCACTGGTCTATAGTTCCCTGGCTTGTCTTTACCGCCCTTCTTAAACAGTGGCACCCCGTTTGCCAACCTCCAGTCTTCCGGCACCTCACCTGTGACTATCAATGATACAAATATTCTCAACAAGAGGCCCAGCAATCACTTCTCTAGCTTCCCACAGAGATCTAGGGTACAACTGATCAGGTCCTGGGATTTATCCACCTTTACCCATTTCAAGACGTCCAACACTTCCTCCTCTGTAATCTGGACATTTTGCAAGGTGTCACCACCTATTTCGCTACAGTCTATATCTTCCATATCCTTTTCCACAGTAAATACTGATGCAAAATACTCATTTAGTATCTCCCCCATTTTCTGCGGCTCCACTCAAAGGCCGACCTGCTGATCTTTGAGGGGCCCTATTCTCTCCCAAGTTATCCTTTTGTCCTTAATGTATTTGTAAAAACTCTTTGGATTCTCCTCAATTCTATTTGCCAAAGCTATCTCATGTCCCCTTTTTGCCCTCCTGATTTCTGTCTTAAGTATATTCCTACTTCCTTTATACTCTTCTAAGGATTCACTCAATCTATCATGTCTGTACCTGACATATGCTTCCTTCTTTTTCTTTGCCAAACCCTCAATTTCTTTAGTCATCCAGCATTCCCTATACCTACCAGCCTTTCCTTTCACCCTGACAGGAATATACTTTCTCTGGATTCTTGTTATCTCATTTCTGAAGGCTTCCCATTTTCCAGCCGACCCTTTACCTGCGAACATCTGCCCCCAATCAGCTTTCGAAAGTTCTTGCCTAACACCGTCAAAATTGGCCTTTCTCCAATTTAGAACTTCAACTTTTAGATCTGGTCTATCCTTCTCCGTCATTATTTTAAATCTAACAGAATTATGGTCACTGGCCCCAAAGTGCTCCCCCATTAATACCTCAGTCACCTGCCCTGCCTTATTTCCCAAGAGTAGGTCAAGTTTTGCACCTTCTCTAGTAGGTATATCCATATACTGAATCAGAAAATTGTCTTGTACACACTTAACAAATTCATCTCCATCTAAACCCTTTAACACTATGGCAGTCCCAGTCTATGTTTGGAAACTTAAAATCCCCTACCATAACTACCCTATTATTCTTAAGATAGCTGAGGTCTCCTTACAAGTTTGTTTCTCAATTTCCCTCTGACTATTAGGGGGTCTATAATACAATCCCAGTAAGGTGATCATCTCTTTCTTATTTCTCAGTTGCACCCAAATAACTTCCCTGGATGTATTTCCGGGAATATCCTCCCTCAGCACAGCTGTAATGCTATCCCTTATCAAAAATGCCACCCCCCCCCCTCCTCTCTTGCCTCCCTTTCTATCCTTCCTGTAGCATTTGTATCCTGGAACATTAAGCTGCTAGCTCTGTCCATCCCTGAGCCATGTTTCTGTAATTGCTATGATATCACAGTCCCATGATTCTAACCATGCCCTGAGTTCAACTGCCTTCCCTGTTTAGGCCCCTTGCATTGAAATAAATGCAGTTTAATTTATTAGTCCTACCTTGTCCCTGCCTGCCCTGACTGTTTGACTTGCTTCTGTTCTCCACTGTACCAATCTCAGATCGATCTCTTTCCTCACTATCTCCCTGGGTCCCACCCCCCCCCCACCACGTTACTAGCTTAAATCCTCCCGAGCAGCTCTTGTAAATTTCCCTGCCAGTATGTTAGTCCCCTTCCAATTTAGGTGCAATCCGTCCTTCTTGTACAGGTCACTTCTCCCCCAAAAACGATTCCAATGATCCAAAAATGTGAATCCCTCTCCCATACACCAGCTCCTTAGCCATGCATTCATCTGCTCTGTCCTCCTACTCCTGCCCTCACTAGCTCTCATTCTCTCTCTCTCTCTCTCACGTTCTCTTTCTCTCTCTCTCTCTCTCTCTCTGTCTCTCTCTCTCTCTCGCACGTTCTCTGTCTCTCTCTCTCACTCGTTCTCTCTCTCTCGTTCTCTCTCATTGTTTGTCTCTCTCATTCTCTCTCACATTCTCTCTTTTTCTCATTCTATTTCTCTGTCATTCTCGCACTCATTTTCTCTCTCACATTCTCGGTTTCTCTCTCACTCACATTCTCTCTCTCTCTGACACACACACACACACACACACCTCCCCCTTATATACTCTCCGCTAACGTCTGTATGCATCCATTCTGTTTCCACCCCCCCGCCCTTCCACTCACTACCTCTTCTGACTTTTTCACTTCCTGTATCTCACTTATCTCCCACCCCACCTCCTATTCATCTCATTTGCATTCTTGCTGTTAGGGTCTTGCATATATTAGCCTTTATTTGCCCACTTGCTGTCCCCCTCAGTTGCACACATGCACTCCCTCCCAGCTTTGAAAGTCATGTACTGACATGAAGTGTGAGTCAGTGAACAGAAACTGAGATTAGGAAGCAGTGTATCATTCTCAGGGTAGCAGGTTATGATTAGTGACGTGATTCTAAGGATCAGTGCTTGGGCTATTCAGCTCACATCATTTATTTGGATGTGGGACTCAAATGTAGTGTTTCCAAGTTTTTGATGGCAAAAATCTAAATGGGAATATGTGTTGTGTGGAGGATGCAAAGACGTTTCAAGAATGTTGACTGTTCAAACAGGGCAAACACAAAGTTTCCACTGCCCAGGGAGCTCAGAACCAGGGGGGTCACATTCTAAGGATACAGGGTAGGCAGTTTGGGAGGGATGAGAAATTCCTTCACTCTGAGCAATGAGCCTGTGGAATTCTCTGCCACAGAAGGTGGTTGAGATAAAAACTTTGAATGTTTGCAAGAAGTTAGATCTCGTTCTTGGGAGGGATCAAAGGATTTGGGGGAAAAAGCAGGAAGAGGATGGATGATTTGAGTCCTGGGATGCTGATGTCTTGCTACAATTGTATAGAGCCTTGTTGAGACCACATTCGGAGAGTATTGTGTGCAGTTATGTCACTTTACCTGAGGAATAATTATACTTCCTTCTGCCAAGTTTATGAAAGTTCAGGAAACTGCTCCCTGGAATGGTGGGATTACACTGTGAGGAGAAAGTTAAAAATCACACAGCACCAGATTATAGTGCAACAGTGTGCTCCTTCATCAGGTAACTAGTGGAGTAGGATTATAAGGCACAGAATTTATAGCAAAAGATCATAATGTCATACACAGATGAGATATTTATTATATTGCAGATACATTCTGTTGTGTTCAAAAAGCACATTTGTAGACAGTCAATTTTTTTTATAATCCATGTGACATTTTATAAATTCCTTCTTTGGAAACAGAACTGGTTTGACTCTAACCTCATACCTTTAATGCATTGTGTGAGCTGAGATGTCACCTTTTTTTTAATAAAACCTGAAGTTATCTTGGGAATGTGTTTTGAAAGAAGTTCTGGGATTTACATATTAACGAATCGAAACCTGCAACCCATTCTAAAAGACGAAAGACTTAACAGCAATCTAGGTTTGTTCAATATATCACATCAGTGTATGACACGATGATCTTATCCTATGAATTCTGTGTCCAATGATCCTTCTTCACTAGCTATCTGATGAAAGAGTAGTGCTCCGAAAGCTTGTACTTCCAAATAAACCTGTTGGGCTATAACCTGGTGCTGTGTGATTTTTAACTTTGTTCCCTCCAGTCCAACACCAGCATCTCCACATCATAACTGCGAGGAGAGATTGAAAAGATCAGATCTATATTCTGTAGCATTGAAGTGTGAGGTGATCTTGACAGCATAGTGGCTCAGTGGTTAGCATTGCTGCCTTACAGCTCCAGGGACCCAGGTTCGATTAGAGCCTCAGACGACAGTCTGTGTGGAGTTTGCACATTCTCCCCGTGTCTGCGTGGGTTTCCTACGTGTGCTCCGACTTCCTCCAACAATCCAAAGAGGTGCAGGTTAGGTGAATTGGCCATGCTAAATTGCCCATAATGTCCAGAGGTGTGTAGGCTAGGTGCATTAGTCAAGGTAAAGATTGGGTAGGGGATGGGTCTGGATGAGTTACTCTTTGATGGGTCTATGTGGACTTGCTGGGCTGAAGTGGACTTGCTGGGCCGAAGGGCCTGCTTCCACACTGTAGGGATTCTAAGAATTTGTTAAAGAATATCTCCGTTGTAAAGGAGTATCCTTTCATTCTGAGACTGTGCCCTCAAGTCCTAGACTCTCCTGTGGAAACATCATCTTTATCCAGCCTCTCAGTTTTTTGTAAGTTTCAATGAGATTGCCCCCTCATCCTTCTAAACTCGAAGTACAGACTCAGAGTCCCAACCGTTCCTTATGTGACAAGCCCTTCATTCTCAGGATCTTCCTTGTGATCCTGTTCTGGACCTCTTCCAAGATCAGCACATCTTTCCTTAGATATGGGGCCCAAAATGCTCAGAATATCCCAAATGCTGTCTGAACGGACACTTATACAGCCTCAGTAGTATATCCCTACTGTGGTATTCTCGCCCTCTTGAATGCAAACGTTGCACTTGCCTTCCTAACTGCTAATTGAAATTGCATGTTAACCTAAACAGAATCCTGAACTAACAGTCCCACGTCCCTTTGTGCTTCAGATTTGTGAAGACGTTCCCCATTTTAGAGAATGTTCCACACACCTATCCTTCCCATCAAAGTACAGAATCTCACACGAGACAGGGTCTCTGCACTCCCTTCCATCCCACCACCCATAAGATCAAACTTGGTATCATCAGCATTCTGCCCCGATCCCCATCCCTCTGCCACAACCTGACATCCACCTTCCTGCTGAACCTGACCCAGAACTCTTCCCCCTTCAGCGTAACTGACACCTTGCACCTTCGCTCTTGACCCAGCTGGTACTCTGTGTTTCTGGACCTTATCCCTCACCCATCTGACATCCAACCCTATCCCCAGCTAATACCTAAAGTGGCACCCCATTGCCCTGTTCCTCTGGGTGTGTCCCCTCCCAGCACCCTAACATCATCTTTTCCTTATATCCTTGTGCTAATGTCAAAGCATTCTGTATGTTTTCACCACTCCTCTGAAAATTCAAACCAAAATATTAAATTCTTGAATTGGGTTTGATGGTTAGCAATTTTTGACTTCTATGAGTTTATTACAATAGTTTATAATGCATTTGCTAGGTCATCAAATTAATTTTTTCAGTTGAAATTGGTGTCCGACTTGCTCTATCAGTTTGATGAGATTTTAAAATTCAGAACCCTCGTGTATGCAATGAAAATGTAGTTGATTAAATCTACACTTGACTACAGATTTATATTCTTGAAAAATAAAGTCATGACACTAATATTTATTTTGATATTAATCACTCGGCTGAACAATTAGTTCGGCTTCAGTTAAAATTTGTCTTCTACATATGTTGAATTGAATGTTAATCTTTTAAAACTGTTATTGGCACTTTGATTTTTAGATTAGATTAGATTCCATACAGCTTGGAAACAGGCCCTTCTGCCCAAACAGTCCACACCAACCCTCCGAGGAGTAACCCACCTGTACCCATTTCCCTCTGACTAACGCGCCTAACACTATGGGCAATGTAGCATGGCCAATTCACCTGACCTGCACATCTTTGGACTGTGGGAGGAAACCGGAGCACACGGAGGAAACTGCAGGCCAGACAGTTGCCCGAGGCTGGAATTGAACCTGCGACACTGGTGCTGTGAGGCAACAGTGCTAACTACTGAGCCACCGTGCCCCCCAAAATTTAAACTGATTTAAACTGTTAGACTTGGTCCCAGCAGAAACTCTTAACACATCAACCAACTATACCTTATGCACAACTCGAAAGATGTCTGCTAGGTCTTGTGGTAGATTCATAGGACTCTGACACGGAGCTGCCAAGATAAATGCAAAAGAATCAGGTGGTCAAGAAAGGGAAATTCTATTGAAGGAAGGGTTGTTGAGGATAAGGAGGTGTATCACACATTGGAGCGAAGGACATCATCAATCATATTTGCTGCAATTGAATTTTGAGTTTCCTGATGAGATTTTCCAAAGGTTTGCCCTCTTGCGAATCAGCACCATGCGTTATCTGAGACTAACAAAAAGCTGACAACTTGGGGATGGGGGCGTTAATCATGAGATTCGTGGGTAGCAGTCAAATTTTCTTGGGAAAAGGTAACGACTGGCATTGAAAGGGTTAATCCAGAATGCAACTTTAAATTAAACATTAGAAGGGAATGTAGACGCAAACTAGAACGACTGGTAGCAATAGTAATTAAGTGCTGCACTCAAATCAGTATGTAGGCTGCAATAAGTATTGTTTTCATAATTCACTTATGAAACAATCAGATTTTAAACCAGGGAGTCTCTCAACTCTGTCTTATGGCCTTAATTTAGCTGAATATGTTTAGGTTTTCAATTTGCTAGTACTCAAGTTGCTTAATTATCATAATCATGCTCATTTTTGCCTAAGTATGGATGCACTTTGAACAGATACTAACTGATAATTTTCATTTTTTTTAATCTTAAGGACGAGCAGGAGTAGCACATTCAGTCCTCTGAGGCTGCGTTGCCACTCAACAAGATCATTGCTGATCTGATTGAGTTCTGAAGTCCACTTTGCTGCTTCAACTCCATGGTCAATAAAAGATATGTCTACCTGAGCCTTGAATAGAATCAATTCAACATTCTCATAGCAGAAACCATGTCAGGTGCCCTCTCTAAATTCTGTATGTTTCATTCAGATCAGCTCTATCCTTCTGAACTCCAATCAGTTTAGGTTCAGCCGCCTCAACCTTCCCTGAAGGCAACCAGTTCATCCCAGGAATCAGCTGAGAGATCCTTTTCAGAACTTCCTCCAATGCAAACAGTCGTTTAAAGCAGCAACATCTATTTTTAATTAGACGGATTAGTGTTTCAAATAAATTAATCAACTCCTTGCAGTTCATTTGTTAGGACGCATTCGGAGAACTAGACTTTGTAGGCTGCATTTTAATTAGTTGGGAGTGGAGTGGCGAGTGGATCTTGTGGCTGAAAAGAAATGCAGAAGTAAGTGTTGCTCTTACTTATCTGTTCGCTTTCTAACCAAGTATCTGAGCTCTGTAGCCAGCCTTTTCTTTAATCTCATACAAGCCTTTGGCAGCCATGGTTTGTTGACCTTTCTTGAATAGGCAAGAAAGGGGAATTCATGACACAAAACAAATCAGTCATGATCACATTGAATTGCATAGCAGGCTCAAGGGGCCAAATGGCCTACTTAGTTCATCTGCTTGTTATCCTGAGGAACATGTGAAGATTTGAATCTGAAGGCAAAAAAAGGGCAAAATATGTTTTGGTAGCAGCTGATAGAGGACAGAACATGATTTTTCTCATGGCTAGAATGTGGGATCAGAAACAGAATTCCTCAAGGTCAAAAGGACTGCCAGTCTACTAGAATTCTGGTTCAAAGTGCACGAATCAGTAACTTTATGTTTGGCAGGATATGATAAGTGAGGTCCAACAGGGGTCTGTGCTGGGCCCTCCATATTTTACAATTTGTATCAGCGATTCAGATCTTAGGAACCAAGGCATGGAGCCTAAATTGGCAGAAAACACGTGGCTAAGAATGCATGTTGTGAAGAGGAGATGAGGCTGCAGAAGTGTATGATTGGAAATGTGAAATTGTTCAATTTGGCAGGAAGAATAATAAAGGAGAATATTGCCTAAATGGAGAATGACTGCAGAATTCTGAGGTGTATAGGGATTTAGGTGAGCTGCGTAAATCATCCAAAATTATTATTATATAGGTGCAGCAGCCAATTGAGTCAACAAAGGGAATGCTATCTTTTAATATGAGAGGAATTTAGCATAAAAAAGCAAGAGTGTTATCCTTCAGTTAGACAGAACATTGCTGACACCACATATCAAAGACTGCATGAACTTGGATTTTCATGTTTAAAGCAGAATGTAAATACATTGGAGATGATTCAGAGGAGGTTTATTGTTTGACCTAATTTTTCTAGTCAAGCTATTCAGAGATGTTGTTGTACACCCCTGGAGCAGGGGGTCTTGAACCAATGCCTCATGGTTTCTCTCTCAAATGTGCCATGAAGCCTTTCATTTCTACCCAAGCAGATTTAACATCATTCTGAAAAATTGAACATTCAGTTGTAAATCACTTGCTGAGTACTTCACTGAAGTGGCAGCCTGTTTTATGTTTCTGCTTGTTGTTAATCTGTGAAATTAATTTATTCAAACCAAGTAGTCTGTGTTAGGCAATGAACAAGTACTGGGTAGAGGCCTTTAATCTTTGAATGACAGCATCTCTGACAAAGTCAGTTTTTTTACCCATGTCCTGGATTAGACCCATTAAGAACAATTGGAACATTGTAAAACTGGAAAGATGCAATCCAAAAAAAATCAAAATGAATGCATTCACTTTTACAATTTAAAAAACATAAGTGAAGCAAGTGATCAGGAAAAACAACTGTTCGACTGACTATATTGACGTGCAAACAGTTGTTTATGTAGTAGTCTTGTTTATTCCTTGTATGTGGGGAAAAATGTTTTTTCCCAGTAAAATATTATAAGGCCATACTTTAAAGTTACAGTTCAGATTCATTCTCTTTCAGTAACCTCCCCCTGCAGCATGCTCCCCGTCCTGAATGCACAGGTAGTTTGATGAAGTGTGCAATTCTTTCGTTGCTTTTGTCTGCGCTGTAATTTTGAAGGGATCAGCTTGGGTGCAGGCTGTATGGGCATTTTTGGGCTGCTGTCTGATTGTACAGCCAACAGAGAACACTGTTGGAGAGAGAATCCCTTTCCAAACTCATACAGAGAAGACGTAATCCCGTCATTTCACATCTCAAACCTTATTCCCACACGGCGTGCAACATTAACAGGAGAATGATTAACATTGTCAAATGGAAAAGGAAATGTTTGCTTCTGTGTTTTTAAAATGTACATTGCCTGCAATGAAAATGTTTAGTCAATATTGCTTTTCTCATTTCATTACAGTAATAGTGTGGTTGTGATATCTTAGCAGTTGCCTGCAAGTTCAAATTTCTTTATGGAAGTTCCTGGCCTCATTGGAAATGCTACTATGGAAGCGTACTGCTGTGTCAATTTCCAAGTTATCTGAGAATTGAATAGAAACTGGATTGCTTGAAGACTCTCCTTGAAACTATTATAAATAATAAAATCCTAGGGATCTGAGGACCTTGCTTGAAATGTGTGGTTGAATCAGCGCAGAATCCTTCCATTTCTGGATTTTAAGTTGAGCCTGTTTTGAGGGATTACAGATCGTTCCCCTTTGGTGAAAGTAATTTGGGGCTGCCTATGTTCAGTTTCAAAATCTCTTAATCTCAACTATGATGAGAATATTTTTTCTCTGAGCATTATTTGTCCGTGGAATTCTCTTTTCCAGAAGAAAGTGAGCACTGAGTCATATATCCTATAATCTAAAGCTGAGTTAGATCTTTGATCAGCCAAGGCATTGTGGGTTACAGGGGAAAGTGACAGGGAAGTGGAGTTGATCGCCTATGATCTAGTGGAATGGTGGAGCATGCTCAAGGGGCTGAATGGTCTGCTGCTGCTCCTATTGCCTGTGTTGCTGTTTTATACTTTGTTTTCCATTCACTCGGGCTGTTGCGGAAATTCCACAGCATAGGCTATCAAGTAAAAAGAACTGGGGATTCATATGGCCGCCAATCACTGAGCACAGTTAGATTTTTCAATGTGAATGACTGAGAAGGAAATGATGCTATAAATTATCTTTTAAAAAAAGTTCAAAAAAAAACCTTTTCTGAAGAGAGCTTCTTTATTTGTTGCTGTGTGATGAAATCTCTCACTGACTTGCAGTGATAAATGAGAGAAAGGACTGCACTATTTATTTTATTGAGGGATTTGAAGAAAATTGGAACATTTATAAAAACATGATGAATTCATGGTCCTTCAAATCCAGTATCTACGACAGTTTGACAAGCTGAAATCGAACTTTAATTAGAAATCCTTCTGGTGAGGTGTTAAGAAGCACTCTCAGGTTTATTCACAAATACAAACACCTCTTCTACAGGCCAATTCAATGTAAGTACTGCAATTCCATCAGTTTGTTCTTCCAGGAGAAATTGTTGCATTATTAAAATTCCAGGCTTCCTCTGTCTGAACACAATTCAGTATGTTACTCTTTGCCCCTGAAACATTGCACACCAGGCATTAATGAGGGAATACATGGCCTATTCCTGTTTGTTTCTTTTTAAATCGATGCATTTCAGATCTGTTACAGCTCTTTGGAAATAGTTTGCAAGGATAAGTTTGGATTATCCCATACGTTATCGACTAGATCTGTAAATGCCAACCTGGTTCTTTTGGAAAGATCAGGACCTTTGTTCATTCATAGAATGAGGGCATCACTGGCTAGGCCAGCATTTATTGCCCAACTCTAATTGCCCACAGGCAAGTCAAGTGTCCACCACAATTGTGGGTCAAATGTAGGCTAGACCAGAAAAGAACATTAGTGTGCCAGATGAATTTTTCCTGAACTGAAAGGAAATGACACAGCTGAAAATTTGATCTGCATTGAATTTTGGCGGTAATTATCAAAGCATTTTTACTGTAAGATTATAAGATTAGATTCCCTATAGTGTGGAAACAGGCCCTTCGGCCCAACAACTCCACACCGAGCCTCCGAAGAGTAACCCACCCAGTCCCATTCCCCTAATGCACCTATCACTATGGGCAACTGAGCATGGCCAATTCACCTGACCTGCACATCTTTGGACTGTGGGAGGAAATTGGAGCACCCAGAGGAAACTCACACAGACGCTGGGAAAATGTGCAAACTCCACACAGACAGTCGCCCGAGGCCGGAATCGAACTTGTGTCCCTGGTGCTGTGAGGCAGCAGTGCTAACCACTGAGCCACCGTGCCGCCCCCTTTTTAAAAAAAATGATTTTAGTAATATTATTTAAAATCGTTGACCGACACAAAACTGGGCAACATGACCATTTGATTTGTGTTGGCCTAACCTGGACAGATGAACAGTAGGAATTCCATAAGTTGGAGGAGTTCCATAAGGGTGGAGGCCCAGCAGATACTTTTCTACAAGTCTATTATGAGAGGGCTCTCATCCTCTTGCGGAAAGATGGACATGAGAGAATCTGGATTTTCATGATCATTAATCCACAGAGAGAGAGCATATTTAACACCCATCCAATGTTTGAAGGACACAATAGGAGTGGCAGAAAGCCCTTAACTACTTGCTTTGTTGGTTCATCTTTAAAGATAAACACACTGCCATCATGTATTGCTAGTGGAGCCAATGAGGTTTATGATAATGGATTGTGTGGCAGTCAGTTGGGCTGTTCTGTACTGCAGGGTGTTGAGCTTGTTAAGTGTTATTGAATCAGAAATCCCAGGCAAATGGAAAGTGTTCCATCGTTCTCCCAATATGCCTTATAAATGGACAGAAGTCAGGAGATGAGTTCCTTGCCGTGAAATTCCCATCCTTAACTTGTTCTTGCAGCCACAGTATTTATATGGCCGGCCCAATTCAGTTTCTGGTCAATGATAAGCCAGGTTGGTAGTGAGGTATTCGGCAATAATAATGAAGCAGAATACCAAGAGAAGATGGTCATTGCCTGGTACTTGTGTATCAAATGTTTTTTTATTTATTCTTCCATTGAAATTGGGAATTGCTAGCAAGGCTAGAATTTGATCCCTATCCTTAAGTTTCTTTGAACTGAATGGCTTTCTAGGTCATTTCAGAAGACAGCTAAGAGTTATTCACATCACTGCGGGTCACAGATACATGCCGGTCAGACGAATCAATCTATTGTCATGTGTACCGAAGTACAGTGGAAAGCCTTGTTTACAAACAGTACAGGCAAATCATAGTAAGCAAGGATGCACAGAACAAAAGATTTAGACAGCGGTATACAGGTAACATTGCTCAGGGCATACAAGAGAGATTGACATTGCCAAGCTGGAGAGTCCATTCAATAGTCTAATAATGGCCAGGAAGAAGCTTTTCCTAAACCTACTGCTGTGGGTATCTAGGCTTCTGTACCTCTGCCTGATGGAAGAGGTTGTAAGAGATCATAACTAGGTAAGGATAGCAGATTCCCTTCTCTAAAGGGCATAGATGAACCAGATGGATTTTAAAGATAAATGGAGACAGTTTCATGTTCAGTATTACGAAGATTTGCCTTCAATTCCTGGTTCATTAATTGACGTCAAAGTCATCCAGCTGCCATGGTGAGATTTGAACCTGTGACCCCAGAACTTCATCCTGGATGTCTGGATTTCTCTTAGTTACTAGTGATGTGAGAGGTGACGTGAGAGGCTTTTCATATGCAAGTGGGTAGTTACGGTCAGGAATGCATGCAGGTGTGGTGGATGAAAACTTGAAGGCAAAAAATAGTTGTTCGGCTTTGAAGTGTGAGCATGGGAGTGCTCCAAGTTAAATTATTTGTCGAAAATCTGTGTTGCTTTCACAGGCCAAATGATTGCCCTCTGCAGTGTTTGATGATCCTCTGATTCCAATACATACTGAAAGCTAGGGAGGTTGCATTCTTAGAGGTTTTTTTTTGATGAGATGTTAACCCATAATGTACCAAAGATCCACTTGCAACCCTGATGAATTATCCATATGTCTTGGCTCGTGATTTCCACATGCACTGTCCACAGAAGTTGCTTTTCTGTTTGCCCAGGCAATCGAACCCATCATGGAGAGCTTTTCTACTGTTCATCGATTCGATAAGAACCTCCACAAGAAAAATAATAATCCTATCCGTGGTGTCTTCTTTATCGGTGTCAGAAAATTATTTTGATTTTGGTGCAACAGGTTGCTCAACTTTTTAAGGCAAGAAAATTGTGTTAAGTCGTAGTGACCCATTTCCCATAGTGTGAACTGCCAGTCACAAATGCAAATGCTTTTGACAGCTCTCCTTAAATATTAAAATGAGATTCCATCAGACAAATTGTTTGGGCCTCCTGCTGACATGAGAAAGGCATGACAGATGCTGCTCATCTAACATATGTATGTATGTATGTCTATAGAAAGCTATTTGTCTGTCTGTTTGTCTCCTTCTCTCTCTCTCTCTCTCTCTCATACACACACACACACACACACACACACACACAGTCTCTGTCTCTCTCTCTCTCTGTGTCTTTCTTTCCCTCTCATCTGTCTCTCACCCTCTCACAACATACACACAAGTCTATGGTGTGAAGTTGTATTTGCAGATACATTGTATTTTGTTAAAAAAGAACACAATCTATAGGCAGACAGTCCATGTGACATAGATGAACCAGATGGATTTTAAAGATAAATGGAGACAGTTTCATGGTCAGTATAACTGAGGTTAGCCTTATAAATTCCTACTTTGGAAACAGAACCAGTCTGACTCAAGGTTGGATACAGGCAGACTCTAACCTCTCACCTTTACTGAACTGAGATGACACTTTTTTAATCCACTGATAAAACCCTGAGTTATCTTGGGACTATGTCTTCAAAGAAATTCTGGGATTTACATATTTATCGAAACCTGCATCCCCATTCTAAGTGATGGCCGACTTAACCATCTAGGTTTGTCTAATACATCGCATGAGTTGTATGACACTTTGATCTCTTACTTATAAATTCTGTGTCTTATGTATCCTGCCTCACTAGCTACCTGACAAAGGAGCAGTGCTTTAAAAGCTAGTACTTTCAAATAAACCTGTTGGACTATAACCTGGTGTTGTGATTTTTAACTTGGTCCACCCAATCCAACAGGGGCACCTCCACATCATGTAAAATTCCTGTTTTGACTCTACATTGCTGAGATCTCCACTCCTCTCCCTCCCCATGCAATCTTTAGATCTGAGATCTGGCCAACTCCTGGTCCTTAAGCCAGGAGAATCTGCGGACATTTATACTCTGTGCTATACAAGACTTCTTTCATCCTTCCTGATACTGGTTTCTGCTTCTACTGCCAAATAAATATCGAGATTCTCAAGATGTAAAACATTGGCAGATACTGGCTTTAACATTTAGAAGCTTTCCTTCCTTATAGCATCAAGCTTATTATGTTTGTATGCTGCTATGGGAAAAGGTGTCAAAAGTGACTAAACTGTAGCACTGGAGGGGACAAGGCCAAGGTGGAGGGAATATTTCCTTTTGAGGTCATTGGGAGCAAGGTCTTCCACTGAAACAATAAATTGAGCATCCAGCTGTAAATCAGCAAAAACCAAAATGTACAAATTGACCTTAATGGATGGAACAAGTTTATATGAGAATTTGTTCTGCAAAGTATTATATGACAAATGCTTCCACATAATAGATTCTGACTTCTGATTTCCAAATGAACCAAATTAGTATTTCATGGTTATTGTCCTTGATAAAGATAGTTTGCATTGGTTTGTAGCTAACTATGTACTTTTCATAAAAGAATGTGGGTGGGAAATACGGTAAAGCTATTTAAAAATAGTATTGTAACATGTTCAATTTGGTTTAAGCCGATATGTGTGGGAATCATTTGCAATTTGATAGATAATTGCAGATATGTTTTTATATAAGTATTTTGAAGGCTTGATTATCAAGTTACTTTTAGGTCCCTCAAGCCCCGTGGAGTTGTAATCAGAAATTCCATAGAGTTATGGATTATAATAGGAAGAAAATCACACTCACTTGCACTGGTTTCCATGGAAACAGAGAATCATAGATTTTTCTAAGATTTTTGCACACAAGACCATGGAGAAACTATTTTCTTCTCAAATTTTGAACATGAGAAAATAGATTAATGTGTTGTGATACATTTTCTGTGACAGTATTGTTCAGGTAAGCTCAGGGTTGAGAAGGTGGGTGGATAAGTAATTGTTAGTTTGCTTTTCAAAAGCTCTGGATGGAAATTGCACTGGAGGTTACATTGATGTTTTAAATACCACTCGATTTTCAAATGATGAATCTGTTTTCTTTGTAATGATATAATCCTGAAATTAAACTTCTTTGTCTGAAGAAGTCTTATTGAATAAGCAGCGATTGAAAGCTATTCTGTGGCCTGACCTCCATGTCAAATGGGTGATAAAATGAACATAGCTATCCCTCACCTTTGTGTCAAGGTTAGAACTGATGTTGGTGATCTCTGCTCAAGTATTGTGTCAATTGCACCAGTTGTATTTGATTTGAGCATAAGCGAGGGAGAGAATCTGTTACCTAAAAATCTTTTCAAAAGCACAAAAGTACCAGCACACATACATAGTTCTTAACTTTATACAGGCCCTGGTTATCTCAATATTCAACCTTCGGTCTGCCAGTTTCAAGAGTGCCTGAACCACGTCTAGACTTCAGTTTCCCTTCTCACCTTACTCTGTGTAGCAATGAATAATATGCTTTAATATGTTATTCTTTCAACTGCTGAACTAACATTATCAAAACTACCCTTGGTCAGGTATTCTATTATGTCAGGAAGAAGTTAAGTGTAACTACAGCATTTATTTCACGAGTATCATGCACTGTAATTTACATCCTACTAATACTAATACCCTTGTCCCTGCTTCATTTCTTCTTTTGGACCTTGGTCAGGTACATTCACAACATTTTTTGCCCACCATTTTTTACTTTAAGGATCCAGCCAGTGTATGGTGGGCTTCAGATCATTTAATCTGCAATTCTTCTGTCGCTTCATTAAAATTTTAATGATCTAGACTGACCTTGGAGCCACACTTCATTGGATAGCAAAAGCTTGATCAATGTTTCTGATTTTCAGATTCTGTGGCAGGGGGTTTTGGGTTGCGCTGAATACTAGAGTGTATCCTTTATTGGCCTACATTATTGTCGGCACTTCCTGGGTTACCAGTCTCTGGAAGCATCAAATACAGAGACAGACTACCAGGAATGCAATGGACATGCAGGCCACTGCCAGCCTCTCATTTCCCACCAGTTAAACTGAATTACTGTGGTCTTTGCTTATTTGCTGGTGAATATTTTGATACTTAGTCCATAATCTTGGCTCGATTCACCTGCACTCTACTGTTAATTCATGACGGCTTTGTTCAAGAAACCTCTTGGCAGTGGCAAGGGACCTATCGAACAATATCCAAGGCATTCTTCCATGGTGTCATGGATGTTCAACAAACCTTTACCATGGATTAGAAGTATCCCTGCGGAAAGCTGTACTTGTAAGATGTAAGACTCTGGTTGTGGAGGTGTTATTAATTTGTGTGCAGAAATGTGAGTGTTGTCAAGTTCCAGTGCCATGTATTAAAAATCGTCTGTCAAAATGCACCGCTATTTAGCTGAAGTTTAGATTACCTGAAAGGCTTTCTCAGGAGGATGCTTTTTTAGCTTCACTCTTGGGACATGGCCTGGGCAGACATATTTTGCCTGTCCCTACTTGCCCTTTTAAAGGTGGTGATGGACAGCCTTCTTGAATTAGTCTGTGTGCAGTAGGTCGACTACGGACAAAACTGACTTCTGCAGTTAGGGCAGAAAGATTACTGGTCACTTTCAGGATTTTACTGAAGTAGATAATGTGATGTGGCACATCTGTACAGCATTCCTAACATTGTCATCACAAGGGTATCATTCGAATTTGGACTATATACCCTGAGGATTCTACTTGATACACTAACCCATCCCTTCCAACTCCCATGAAATCAAATTTATATTCTTCTGAATAAGTTCTGTTGGCATGTTCTGGCATAATCATGAGGAAATTCATTGTATTCTCAGATCTCAACATTACAGGCTATATAACATCCAGATTCTCTCCTACTTCACATAGGTTAAACTGGTTTAGTCTTTCACAGCCATGAATATAATGGCCACAATAATAAACTTACTTTAGTCAGGTTGAGGATGTGATCTATCAGGTCCTGAACTAACCTCATGCCCTTCACTTAGACTGAGAATCAGTTCCATTAGTGAAGACCTGGGATAGTAGCTGTAATCCTCTGAGACAATGTGTGTATACATTTAAGTAACACAGGAAGGTGTCACCTCATGGCATTTTGACCATTAATCCAGAGAGCCAGATGATAATCCAGGTAACCTGGGGTGAATCCCACCATATACTGGATTAGTGGTGCTGGAAGAGCACAGCAGTTCAGGCAGCATCCAACGAGCAGCGAAATCAACGTTTCGGGCAAAAGCCCTTCATCAGGAATAAAGCTCTTCCAGCACCACTAATCCAGTATTTGGTTTTCAGCATCTGCAGTCATTGTTTTTACCTCGTGAATCCCACCATGGCAGATGGTGGAATTTGAATTCAATTCAATAACAGTCTGGAATTGAAAATCTCTTGATGGCCATAAAAAACAATATCAATTGCTGGAAAAGACCATCTGGTTCACTAATGCCCTTCAGGGAAGGAAACTGCTATCCTTACCTGGTTTAGCCTATAGTAATGTGGTTGACTAACGTGGTGCCACTATTTAAGAAAGATGGTAAGGAAAAGCCAGGACACTATAGACCAGTGAGCCTGACATTGCTGGTGGGCAAGTTGTTGGAGGGAATCCTGAAGGACTGGATTTACATGTATTTGGAAAGGCAATAACTGACTAGGGATAGTCAACATGGCGTTGTGTGTGGGAAATCACGTCTTACTGACTTGAGTTTTTTGAAAGAAGTAATGAAGAGGATTGATGGCAGAGCAGTGAATGTGATCTACATTGACTTCAGTATGGCATTTGACCAAGACTGGTTAGCAAGGTTAGACTTCCTGAAATATAGGGAGAGCTGGCCATGTGGATACAGAACTGGCTCGAAGGTGGTGGTGGAGGGTTGCCTTTCAGATTGGAGGCCTGTGACCAGTGGTGTGACACAAGGATCGGTGCTGGGTCCACTGCTTTTCTTCATTTACATAAATGATTTGTATGTGAACATTGGAGGTTTGCACATGATGCCAAAAGTGGTGGTGGAGTTGAGAATGAAAAAGGTTATCTTGGAGTGCAATAGCATCTTGACCAGATGGGCCAATGGGCTGAGGAGTGGCACATGGAGTTTAATTTAGATAAATGTGAGGTGCTGCATTTTGGAAAAGCAAATCAGAGCAGGACTTATACACTTAATGGTAAAGTCGTGGGGAATGTTGCTGAACAAAGACCTTGGAGGGCAGGTTCATAGCTCCTTGAAAGTGGAGTCTTGTGTGAATAGGAAAGTTAGGAAGGTATTTTGTGTGCTTTCCTTTATTGGTCAGAGCATGTTGCACTGTACAGGACGTTGGTTCAACCACTTTTCGAATATTGCGTGCAATTTTCGTCTCCCAGCTATATGAAGGATTTTGTGAAACCTGAAAGGGTTGAGAAAAGATTTACAAGGATGTTGCCAGGGTTGGAGGATTTGAGCCACAAGGAGAGGCTGGATTGTCTGGGGCTGTTTTCTCTGGAGCATCAGAGGCTGAGAGGTGACCTTATAGAGGTTTATAAAATCATCAGAGAGATGGATAGGGTAAATAGACAAGGTCTTTTCCTTCGGGTGGAGGAGTCCAGAACTAGAGGGCATAAGTTTAGGGTGAGAGTGGAAAGATATGAAAGACACCTCAGGGACGTTTTATGCAATGGGTGGTGCGTGTTTGGAATGAGTTGCCAGAGGAAGTGGTGGAGGCTGGTATGATTACAACATTTAAAAGGCATCTGGATGGGTATATGAATAGGAAGGGTTTGGAGGGATATGGGCCGGGTGTTTGCAGGTGGGACTAGATTGGGTTGGAATATCTGGTCAGCATGGACGGGTCTGTTTCCATGCTGTACATCTCAATGACTCTGTGACTCTATTTCTCGTTGGCGTGGATGAGTTGGACTGAAGGGTCTATTTCCGTGCTGTACATTTCTATGACTCTCAAACACTCAAATGTCCTCTTAGAGTTATAGAGTCATAGAGATGTACAGCATCAAAACAGACCCTTCGGTCCAACCCGTCCATGCCGACCAGATATCCCAACCCAACCTGGCCCATATCCCTCCAAACCTTTGCTATTCATATACCCATCCAAATGCCTCTTAAATGTCGCAATTGTACCAGTCTCCACCACATTCTCTGGCAGCTCATTCCATACACGTACCACCCTCTGCATGAAAAAGTTGCCCCTTAGGTCTCTTTTATAGCTTTCCCCTCTCACCCTAAACCTATGCCCTCTAGTTCTGGACTCCCCCACACCAGGGGAAAGACTTAGGATAAAGAGACAATCTATGCCCCTCATAATTTTGTAAACCTCTATAAGGTCACCCCTCAGCTTCCGACGCTCCAGGGAAAACAGCCCCAACTTGTTCAGTCTCTCTGTGTAGCTCAGATCCTCCAACCCTGGCAACATCCTTGTAAATCTTTTCTGAACCCTTTCAAGTTTCACAGTAACCCTCACCCTAACCCTAACCTTGCTGAGGCATGGGATAGAGGGAGAGCGAGTCTTGTCTATCAGCTGGACAGCTGTCAATTTTCAGGAAGATCTGCCAAACACTAGCCAATAAGGAAGCTGTAAGGCCACTGAGATGTCTTCCCTGAGAAAGAGGGCGCAGGTCTTGCCTATTGACCGATCAGAGTTTGTCAGTCCTTGCGCTCAAAAGCGCCTTCAGTTTCTTCCATTTCTGCTGTTTGATAAAAACGCTCAGAAATGGCATAATGTTGGAATTGAAAGAAAGGAATTAAATGTTACTGTTTATGTTGAGCAAACCTTGAGTAGCCTTTCTATGTGAAGGATGACCTGATGTAAAATCAAATCTATTAGTATTGCACTTGGTAAAATCAACTGAGCCATCCTATCCTGCTTTCTGCAAGATCTGACCATAAATTTTAAGAGCCTTGCCCTTAACTGGAATTTCAAGTTGTAAAATTGTTGACCTTCCTCGAGATGTGGATATCTTATCCGTACAGAAATAGGAATATACATGAACAATTAAATACTGTTTATCACATGATGTCCAATTGCCTAATATATTTAAATTTATTTCTGTTTGGCCTCTAATGTTTTGTTTTCTTGTGCCCTCATCAAATTTGACCTGTGTATAATCTGTTTCAATATCTAATTCATTTGTGTAAACTCAAAGCAACACGCAGAATCTCCTGGGTCTCCAGTCAGTGGGTGAAAAGCTCTGCATTCACTACTTTATGTACTTGAAGGGGGAAGGGGTATTTAATTTCGAAGGTATACCTGAAACCCATTGCCTTCCCACCTGGTAGAATTGTTCTGGGCAGAAAGCTGCACAGTTGACCACCTTCTCTCTCCTGCATTCCAGATGAAGGGCTTTTGCCCAAAATGTCGATTTTCCTGTTCGTCGGATACTTCCTGACTTGCTGTGCTTTTCTAGTAGCACTCTAATCTTGACTCAACTTCTTTCACTGCCAATCAAGGCCTTCGTGTGACCAATTAATGACCACTTCAATGCCTTGTCCTCCTGCCATTGGGATTTACTCAATGTGCACAGAACTGTTACACTACAGGCCCTGTGTTACCTCTGGGGATTGAATTCCTCAATTAAAGGCTCTAAATATCTGATTGGGGGAAACTAGACATTGGGAGGAATGTGGGATGAGGTTGTGCCTTCTGAGAGCTATACATCTGGCCTTCTCATCTTGCAGTCTTTAGCTTCATGTAACCTCAGTACTGTGAAACCCCTGTCCAAAATTACTCAGCTGTGGCTTGGGTTTCTTAGCGACACTGGGACTCCAGTATGCATTTTCCTCCAACAACCACAACCACAGCCTCACCTGTGGCGCTGTTGAGCACAAGGGCTGACAAACTGATCGGCTGAGAGGCATGACCTGTGCCCTCTTTCTCGGGGAAGACATCTCAGTGGCCTTGCAGCTTCCTTATTGGCTAGAGTTTGGCAGACTTTCCTAAAATAGGCAATGCTGACTTTTGACAGCTGTCCAGCTGGTAACCAAGACTCGCCCTCCCTGTATCCCAGGCCTCAGCAAGAATCCGCTCAACATGTTCTTATCTCTCATTTCTGTCTGGCAAGGCAACTGTCGTGAAGCTGGTATTCCTGAACATTTTTAAGTGTCATTTCTGATCCAGTATTTCCCTGTATTATTGTGCCTCTATTGATTTTTTTTTTAATGTGCAACTTTGCTAAAAGCTTTCAGTGTTAAGAGAATGGCATTTACCCATGTTGGGTTGAGTGATGCAGAGATGTTTGTAACATTTGGACTGTAGTTATGAATTGTCATATTTATTATTCTTGTTTTTGAACATGATGAAAAGCATACAAATGAATCATTATATAAAAAATTTGGATGAGAACTTAGGTGGTGTAGTTGGTAATTTTGCAGATGACACTCAGATTAGAGGTGTATTGGACAGCGAAGAAGGTTACCTCAGATAACAAAGGGACCTTGATCAGATGGTCCAATGGGCCAAGGAGTGGCAGATGGAGTTTAATTTAGATAAATGCGAGGTGCTGCATTTTGGATACGCAAATCAAGGCAGGACTCATACACGTAATGGTAAGGTCCTGGAGAGTGTTGAACAAAGAGACCTTGGAGTGCAGGTTCATTGTTCCTTAAAAGTGGAGTCCTTGCAGGTAGGGTAGTGAAGAAGGTGTTTGGTATACATGCTTTTATTGGTCAGTGCATTGTGTAGAAGAGTTGGAAGGTCATGTTGCAGCCGTACAATGACCTCCTGCTGGCCCCTCTACCCCTTGATAACATTCTGCACCCTCTCTGAGACATCCTTGATCCTGACACCAGGGAAGCAACACACCATTCTGATTTTTTGCTGCTGGCCATGAAATGTCTGTCTGTACATCAGACTAAAGAGTCCCCTAACGCAATCGATCTCTTGGGATCCAACGTACCCCTCATTGCATTAGAGCTAGTCTCAATGCCAGAAACTTGGCTATTCGTGGTTAGGTTAAATAGCCAAGATCTTTTCTCCAGGGCTGGGGGAGTCCAAAGCAAGAGGGCATAGGTTTAAGGTGAGAGGGGAAAGATTTAAAAGAGTCTTAAGGGGCAACGTTTTCACACAGAGGGTGTTGCGTGTATGGAATGAGCTGCCAGAGGAAGTGGTGGAGGCTGGTACAATTACAGTATGTAAATGGCATCTGGATGGGTATATGAATAGGAAAGGTTTGGCAGGATATAGGCCAAATGCTGGCAAATGGAACTAGATTAATGTCGGATATCTGGTTTGCATGGACGAGTTGGACTGAAGGGTCTATTTTCGTGCTGTACATCTCTGTGGCTCTATTCGTTTTAAGCCAACAGTTTGGAAAGAACTATAAGCAGGAACTGCAGGACATATTCCGCAGATCAGGTGAGGCAGCAGAGCTTGGGGTAAAATGGAAAGTAAGCTGTAGCTCAAGGACCTGTGAACTGAACAGAGTTCTTCAGCACAGTCAAACAACTCTAAGCAAATCACTGATGTAGATGAGAGAATGGAGGTGAAAAGGCAGAGATTTCTTCACCTGTCATGACAAGGAAGAGGTTTTAAAGGTATTTGAAGAGTAGGTTACAGTATCCCAGATGAGACAGACCCTTTGGAGGGAAGGGTAGAGTAGATGCAGTTGTAGAGATTGATTGATCGATGGATTGATTGTCACTGGAAGGGCAGCACAGTGGCTCAGTGGTTAGCATTGCTGCTTCATAGCACAGGGTCCTGGGTTCGATTTCAGCCTCAGGTAACTGTGTGGCATTTGCACATTCTCCCAGTGTCTGCATGGGTTTCCTCCCACAATCTAAAGATTTGTAGTTTCGGTGAATTGCCCATAGTGTTCAGGGATGTGTTAGTTCGGGGTAAGTGTCAAGTAATAGTTGAGGGAAATGGTTTGTGTGGGATACTCTTTGGAGGGTCAGTGTGGACTTGTTAGGGCTTGTTTCTGTACTAAAGGGATTGTATGATCTAAGTGGCAATAAAAAGGATGGTGTTTTGAAAGTGAAAGCTAATGAGGTGGAAGGTAAGGACAAGCAGAAACCCTCAATTGGCTCGAAGAGGAAAGGGTGAGGTGAGAACTGCTGGAAATGGACAAAGACGGTTTAAGAGCTCTGCCAATTATAATAGAGGGAAATACACCATTCCGAAGAAGAGACAAAAGTTATTGAAATCACTTTTATGCAAAGCAGTAGAATGCATCTGATGGAGATCGATACACCAAAGAATGGAACAGATTATTTTTTGAAATGGCATAGCAAGAAATGTAATCACTGTAACAGCAGGAGTCAGCACTTGATACTGTCTGACAGCCTATCCTCAGTAATGGATGTAGAGACATTGGCGAAAGGAACGATAGAGTCACGGATAGACCAGAATAAACGTGACAGAGGGGTGCAAATTGAAGGGAGGAGGTGGTGTTAATAATTGCTGTGAAGGTTTCACGAGCTTCAGGCCTATTCACAAAACAACAATTGATATTGTGATAACATCAGAGTTGAAGCTGAGAGAATGGAGTGCTGCAATTTCCAACAAGATGTAAGTTCAAGTATGAAATGAGATTGCTATTATATGGATAAGCACAGATATAATTAATCACATGCTGTGCTGAATGTTCTTGTTTCTGAGGTGCTGGAGTTGTTGAGTTAATGTATTCTAGAAAAGATCTTCTTTAGAATTTTGTAGGATGTACAATTAGATTAATTTTGGTCTTGTGTTGGTTCATTTTCCCTGTGGGCTAAGTTGTGCAGAAATGCTAATGAAATTACAGTGAAATTATGATAATTAAAATTGCAGGGCACACTCCCACATACTTAAGTTAAGTGGAGCTTCAGGGAAGCCCAGAAAATCCCTGTGTCGCCTGATTTACCGACAAACCCTCTTCATGCACAAACATAGCGATACAGTAAAACTGTCAGAAATATCTTTTTTTTTCCCCAATGTGTCCACAGCTCAGAATGGCCAGACCTTGTGCAATAAAATTGACTAATTTGGGAGTGAGCTCTGGAAAAACTCTAACCTTTTTCTGCTTAGCAATCTGTCTTTGGACAAATCTGATTCAGTCCACCATGTTTACAATGCAGTCAAACCAGCTTTAAATGTTTCCATTGTACATTGCACAATCCAGGGCATTTCTTCAGATTTGTGCCTTCACTTAGGGAGATGAGTGAGTGGGTATTCATCAAACTCTTCAGGATTATTGACCTCCCCTGGTTCCTCAATTGAAGAATCAATGATTACCACAGCTGTCCGTTCCATTTAAGTGTATGTGTTGTCTACCTTTGTGTATGTTTTCATGGTTATTGCTTATACAATTCCTAAACCAACCTTCCACTGAATGAAAAGATCTATATAATCAGGTGGGTTGGCCACACCATGGTCCTCCTTGTTATCCTCAACATATTGCAGACTTGTAGCCTGCTGAAATTCAAATGACTAATTCCAGTATTAGGTATGGTGTGAAGAGACCTAATTTTAACTAATGAAGCCTTGTAACAAAGCCTATGCAGGATTTCAAGTCACAATGTTCACTTTCACAGACCTTAAATTGCTACAATTTGAATTGAATATTACCACCCAATATGATGCCCAAATCTTAAATGTGGTGTGAAATAGTTTTCTAGAGTGTCACAGCTGGGAAGCTTACTTTGAGGAGAAGAGTTATTTTTTACCTTAATAAAGTACTGATGTCTAATCCTTTTACCTTTTATGATTTTAATTCCCCGAGGCTACCTATTCAACCCATCTGCCAAGGAAAATGTCCATAAAGTCTTTGAAAAAATGACAACCTTACAATATGATGTGACATCAACTGTTAGAAAAATAGTTCTGAAGGAAACTTGAAATACTGGTGACAGGTCAGTTAAAGACAGAGTATAGCACGTACTATTGCCTCCAATAGTCAAACATACTTATGGTATGCAGCAATGATTTGGAGATGCTGGTGTTGGATTGGGATGTACAAGATTAAAAATCACGCAATACCAGGTTATAGTCCAACAGGTTTAATTGGAAGCACTAGCTTTTGGAGCAATGCTCCTTCATCAGGTCGTTGTGGAGTACACAATTGTAGGACACCAAAGTTATAGCAAAATGTTGCTATAAATTCTGTGTCTTACAATTGTGTACCTGATGAAGGAGTAGCGCTCCGAAAGCTAGTGCTTCCAATTAAACCTGTTGGACTATAACCTGGTGTTGTGTGATTTTTAACTTTTACGCAGCAAAATATCATTGCAAAACAGTACTGAAGGTCTGAGGAAGTTATATGAAACTTCTCCAAATATTTCCTGATAAAAATGTTTTTTGCTATTGCTAACACATGTATGCTGTTGAATGCATGGGTAAATTTTACAACAGAGTTCTTTGAAAGTTTCAGGAGTTGCTGACCTCTCTGTAAAAGGTTACAGTTGTTTAATTTGCACTGTCTTTTGTCATTTCAAACACTTTCAGCTGTCTTATCCTATGATTGAAAACTGATTCCAGAGATCAGCTACTATAGAACTGAGAGAAATCCAATTACATTGTCAACCTTCAGTTATTTTTCACAATATTAAATGTTGCTTTGGTTCAAACTGAAACTTGGTGGCTCTGCACATTGAATATCCTGAGCAGAGAATTGATTTGAACTCTGCTAAAAAGATCAGTAAACTGCCCTCTTAAGTGGAGTCTGCGGAAGTATTGACAGTGTTCTTTGAGAAGTGTTGACTATTGTAAGGTAGTATGTTCCTTTTTAATATACATGTTTTCACCCTCCAGTCTTGCTTTGCAATTTAAAAACAAAAGATTGGTTTATACAGTGCCTTTAATGGCCTGAGGATTTTTCAGCTCAAAATACTTAGTGTGGTCACCATTGTAATGCAGGAACTGCAGCAGCTAATTTTGTGCATAGCAACTTTTCACAAATAGTCATATGATAATATCCGGCCCAATATCTGGTTCTTACCTGCTTGCACTCTGTCTGATTTCACCACAGGGTCATGCAGAATAGGGCAGGAAGCTGACCCTACAATGAGGAGGATGAGAGAGTGCCAGATTTGGCAGCCCATTCACCAGATATACACAGGATTAATTGTTGAAAGCTTGTTGAAAGGAGGGAGTCAGCAACCTGCTTTTTTTTTTAAACAAGGCTTTCAAAATGCATGTTGGAAGAGAGGGCATTATATTCAGAATGTGTCCTTGTCATATCAGGCTGAAACCCTTCAGAAGATAGAAAACCATCTCTCTTTCTTTTCCCCCTTTCCCTCCTCCCTCGATACTTTAGAAACTACCCATCTGTTCCCTCCTCCCACCTCAAGATTGCGAAACTCTCCCCAACCAATAGCACCCTATAGTTATTTTAATCCACCTATATGGACAGGTTATGAAAGACCCCTGGTCCAGAGGTCCCAGTCAAGTCCGACATGCCCTGGAGGTACGGACAATATCATTGCCACAATAGCCTCTAAAGCACAAGTAAATATTGCAGCAAGAGACAGATCATTTTCATGTTAATGAGATTACAAAAACTAGAGGATGGTTTCAATCCATCTGCGTCTGTGCTTGGACTGAGCATGCTTCTGCTGCACCACTTGACTGCAAAGGCAGTACCATATTCTAGCTGGCTCTGGGTGTCATTGCGGCCACCTTGGGACTGGCTACAGTCTCAGAATCCCGTGCTAACCGGGTTCCAGTGCTGCCGGAATTGTTCGAGTTTTCAGTTAATCCGAGTGGCTGGCAGCTCCAGAGGGTGGTACGAACTCTTACTGAGGGCCCGAAGTTCCACTAGTCTCCAGTTTAGCTGACCAACAGCATACTGTGACTGCAGTAAAGACTAAGAGAGAGTCTGTCCGTTGATCAACATCTTTCCTTCCATGTGGAATGGAGCAATTATCATAAATTTCCACCTTGGCTTTTTTTCCTTTTGCAATGTCCATTGAGGGAAAATTAATAGCATGAATACAACACATGAGTACCATGATCTTCTTTGAAATAGTATCACGGAATCCATTTCATTGAGAGCTGAGAGGCAGGATGACACCTCGCTGAATACGGCACCAAAGTTTGCCCTCCAGTGTGAAAGTGGAATTGAACCCACAACCTTCCTGTGAGAAGGCAAATAGGTCATTGAGTGACATTTGGAATTGGTTGGAGCACTCTCTGATCAATATTACAGACAATGGGGTTGATGAGACCCAGTGAAAGTGCATTGTAAATTACTAATGCATGAATTGGAGGACTTCAGATTGTTGTAAAATTGATTGACAAAGTGTTAATACATGACTTTCCATTGGAACATGTTCCCAGACTCCCCTGAGGAAATAACAAAAAAACTACTTTTTAAAACAATGCTGTGACTGAGCCAGAACTCTACTGTTACTTTCTTCTATCGCAAAGACCATTCTTCAATACTTCAATCCAGGTCCAAGTTTTTATATACTTTAATTAGCCAAAGGTAAATTATTCATACTTGAAGCTCTGAAAAGCCTGTCTTCCCTTCAGCTTGCATTTTCAGTGGCAGTAGCTACCATTGAACTGTGGAGATGTTTTTGAAGATGTTGATGTTTGCTCATTTTTGAAGATGGCATGTTGTGATGTTTTCCTGCGAACAGGGCAACTTTCTCTTAATGGTGGCACAAAATAAATCTGCTACTGCTGAAAATCATACTTCCTTCCTTGTGTGTAGTGTTGTTGTGTCATAGTTTCCATTAGGCAGATTGGAAACAATACACCTTTTTACAGTATGAAAGCTGGAAAGGGGAAGAATGAAAAAAAGCATGGAGTAGGTAAATCTGGCCTCCAGCTGATGATTTAATTGAGCTTGATGTGTCCAAGCCTACTCTATTGTTTGATACTGACAAGGTACTCAGAAGACTGAGCAGAAACTCAATTCTTCATCAAGGCTAATGTTAGAGGAAAATTAGTACTTAAGTGATTACTTCTCTATCTTTCACGCTGATCTAAAAAGATGGAGTTTAACTAGAGTCACAGAGATGTACAGTATTCAGTCCAACCTGTCCATGCTGACCAGATACCCCAACCCAATCTAGTCTCATCTGCCAGCACCCGGCCCATACCCATCCAAATCCTTCCTATTCATATACCCATCCAAATACCTTTTAAATGTTGCAATTGTACCAGCCTCCACCACATTCTCTGGCAGCTCATTCCACACATGTACCACCTCTGCATGAAAAAGTTGCCCCTTAAATCCCTTTCATATCTTTCCCCGCTCACCCGAAACCTATGCCCTCTAGTTCTGGACTCCCCGACCCCAGGGAAAAGACATTGTCTATTTATCCTAACCATGCCCCTCATAATTTTGTAAACCTCTATAAGGTCTCCCCTCAGCCTCTGACGCTCCAGGGAAAAAGCCCCATCCTGTTCAGCCTCTCCCTATAGCTCAAATCCTCCAACCCTGGCAACATCCTTGTAAATCTTTTCTGAACCTTTTCAAGTTTCATAACATCTTTTCCGATAGGAAGGAGACCAGAATTGCACACAATATTCCAACAGTGGCCTAACCAATGTCCTGTACAGCCGCAACATGACCTTCCAACTCCTGTACTCAATACTCTGATCAATAAAAGAAAGCATACCAAACGCCTTCTTCACTATCCTATCTACCTGCACTCCAAGGTCTTTGTTCAGCAACACTCCCTAGGACCTTACCATTAAGTGTATAAGTCCTGCTAAGATTTGTTTTCCCAAAATGCAGCACCTCACATTTTACCTGAATTAAACTCCGTCTGCCACTTCTCGGCCCATTGGCCCATCTGATCAAGATCCTGTTGTAATCTGAGGTAACCTTCTTTGCTGTCCACGACACCTCCAATTTTGGTGTCATCTGCAAACTTACTAACTGTACCTTTTGTGCCGGCATCCAAATCACTTATGTAAATGACAAAAAGTAGTGGACCCAACACCCATCCTTGTGGCAATCCACTGGTCACAGGCCTCCAGTCTGAAAAACAACCCTCCACCACCACCCTCTGTCTTCTACCTTTGAGCCAGTTTTGTATCAACATGGCTAGTTCTTCTTGTATTCCGTGAGATCTAACCTTGCTAACCAGTGTCCCATGGGGAACTTTGTCGAATGCCTTACTGAAGTCCATATAGATCACATCTATCACTCTGCAATTTCGATAAATATGAGGTGTTCCCTTTTGGAAAAACAAATCAGACCAGGACTTATACAGTTAACAGCAAGGTCCTGGGGAGTGTTGCCAAACAAAGAGACCTTGAGGTTCAGGTTTATAGTTTCTTGAAAATAGAGACTTAGCTTCTGTCTAGTATGGAAACAGGCCCTTTGGCCCAACAAGTCCACACTAACCCTCCAAAGAGTAACCCACCCAGATCCATTCCCCATACCATCTATTTATCCCTGACTAATGCGCCTAACACTGAGCAATTTAGCACGGCCAATTCACCTGACCTGCTCATCTTTGGATCATGGCAGGAAACCAGAGCACCAGGAAGAAACCCACACAGGGAGAATGTGCAACTCCGCACAGGCAGTAGCCCAAGGTGGGAATCAAACCTGAATCCCTGGTGCTATGAGGGAGCAGTGCTAAGCACTGAGCCATCATGCCAAGTCACAGTTGACATGATAGTGAAAAATGCATTTGGTACTCTTGCCTTTATTGATCAATGCATTGATTATAGGAGTTGGGAAGTCATGTTACAGCTGTACAGAACATTGGTTAGGCCACTTCTGGGAATATTGATTTCAGTTCTGGTCTTCCTGATATAGGAAAGATTTTGTGAAACTTGAAAGGGTTCAGAAAAAAATCTGCAAGGATGCTGCTAGGTTTGAGCCATAGAAGGATGCTGAATGGGCTGGGGCTATTTTCCATGGAGTGTCGGAGGCTGATGGGTGACACTTATAGAAGTTTATAAAATCATGAGCACCATTGATAGGTTGAATAGCCAAGGTCTTTCCCTGAGGTGGGGCAGTCCAAAACGAGAGGGCATGGGTTTAGGGTGAGACAGGAAAGATTTAAAAAGGAGCTAAGGGGCTGGTACAATTACAACATTTAAATGGTGTCTGGATGGGTATATGAATAGGAAGTGTTTAGAAGGATTAGTGTTTCGGCTGAGTGCTGGCAAATGGGACTTAATTAGGTTAGGCTATCTGGTCAGCATGGACGAGTTGGATCGAAGGGTCTGTTTCCGTGCTATACATCTGTGACTCTATGACTTACATCATCTACTGAGTCTCTTGCTCTTGTATGTCGAAATGCAGGTAAATCTCTGTCAGATTTGGAAGGATCCTTTGGGGCCTTGGATGGAGGTGAGGGGGGTGGTGTGCATGCAGGTTTTGCAATTCTTGCAGTGGCAGTGGAAGGTGGGGAGAGTGGAGCGTGGGTTAGTGGGAGGTGTGGACCTTACAAGGGAGCTGCAGAGGGAATGATCTCTGTGGAAAGCAGATAGGGGTGGGGAGAGTAATATATACCTAGTGGTGGGGTCTGTTTGTAGGTGGAGGAAATGTCGGCAGATGCGATATATCTGGAGGTTGGTGGGATGGAAGGTGAAGACCAGGGAAGTTCTGGGTTCTGTCCTTTTTGTGATTAGTGGGATGGGGTTCAAGGGCTGGGGTGCGTAAAGTGGAGGAGATGCGCTGGAGGGCATTGTTGACCATGTGGGAGGGGAAATTGCAGTCTTTGAAGAAGGAGGCCATCTGGGATGTTCTATGGTGGAATTAGTCCTCCTGGGAGCAGATGCAGTGAAGGCAGAGGAACTAGGAATGAGGAATGGTGTTTTTTTTACAGGAGTCAGGGTGGGAGGAGGTGTAGCCCAGGTAGCTGTGGGAGTCAGTGGGTTTGTAGTAGATGTCTGTGTGAAGTTGGTCGCCGGAAATAGAGATGGAGAAGTCCGGGAAGGGGAGGGGTCTGAGATGGTCCAGGTGAACTTGAGGTCAGGGTGGAAGGTGTTTGTGAAGTTGATGAACTGTTCAATCTCCTCGTGGGAGCACAAAGTGGTGCCAATACAGTGATCCATATAGTGGAGGAAAAAGTGGGGAATGGTGCCAGTGTAGCTGTGGAAGATGGACTGTTTCACGTTCCCTTTGGTTTGGAGGTAGTGAGAGGATTGGAAGGAGAAGTTGGTGAGGACTGGTTCAGCCAGACGGATGAGGATGTGTTGGTGGAAGGGTACTGTTTGGGATGGCGTAAAAGGAAGAAACAGAGGGCTTGGAGGCCTTTGCCGTGGCAGATGGATGTGTTCAGGGACTGGGTGTCCATGGTGAAGATGAGGCTTTGGTGGCAGGGAAAACGAAAGACATGGAGGAGGTGGAGGAGGGTATGGCTGGTATCCCAAAAGAATGTGGAGAGTCCCTGGACCACAGGGGACAGGATGGTGTCAAGTTATGCAGAGAATAAGTTTGTGGCTGGTGCAGGCTGAGATGATGGTTCGACCAGGGCAGTCAGATTTGTGGATCTTGGGCAGGGGGTAGAACTGGGCAGTATGGGATCCCTGATGATAAGATTGGGGGCTATTGGTGTGACATCCCCTGAGGTGATGAGGTTGTGGATGATCTGGGAAATGATGGTTTGGTGATGGGAGGTGAGGTGGTGGTCGAGGAGGCAGTAGGAGAAGGTGTCTGCGAGTTGGTACCTGGCTTCAGTGGTGTAGAGGTCAGTGTGTCAAACTACCACTGCAACCTCTTTATCTGCTGGCTTGTGGTTGGAACAGAGGGAGTGGAGGGCTGTGCGTTGCAAGGGTGAAGTTTGTAGTGGGTAGGGATCATGGAAATGTCAGGTGGTCAATGTCGTGGCAGCAGTTAGATATGAAGAAATTGAGGGCATTGCTGTGGGAGTTGGTGGTTTGTCCATGCGAAGTTGGTTGCCAGAAATGGAGATGGAGCGGTCTAGGAAGGGGAGGGAGGTATCCGAGATGGTCCAGGTGAACTCGCTGTGGGAGTGGTGGGTTTGTAGTAGACTGGACTACATCTCCTACCACCCTGCCTCTATAAAAAAATGCTATCCCTTTTTCCCTATTCCTCTGCCTTCACTGTATCTTGCTCCCAGGAGGACCAGTTCCACTGTAGAACATCCCAGATGGCCTCCCTCTTGAAGGACTGCAATTTCCCCTTCCACGTGGTAGACAATACCCTTCAGCGCATCTCTTCCACTTCCCACATCTCCACCCTTGAACCCCACCCCCTCCAATCACAACAAGGACAGAAGCCCCTGTCCTCACCACCTCCGGATATATCGGATCATGCTCTTCCATTTCCTCCACGTACAAATAGACCCCACCACCAGGGATGTATTTCCCTCCCCACCTCTGTCTGCATTCTAGAGAGACCATTCCCTCCGCAACCCCCTTGTTAGGTCCATGACCCCCACCAACCCACACTCCACTCCCAGCATCTTCTGCCACCACAAGAATTCCAAGCCTTTCATCCATACCTCTCCTCTGTCCAAGGCCCCAAAGGATCCTTCCACATCTGACAGAGATTTTCCTGCACTTCCACATATATCATCTACTGAGTCTCTTGCTCTCCATGTGGTCTCTTCTACATTGGGGAGACAGGACGCCTACTTGCAGAATGTTTCAAAGAACATCTCTGGGACACACACACACTAAACACCCCACTGCCCTGTGGCCAAACACTTGAACTCCCCCTCCCAATCTGCCAAGTACATGCATATGCTGGGCCGCCTCCACTGCCAAACTCTAGCCACCTGACACCTGGAGGAAGAATGCCTCATCTTCCATTTTGGGACCCTCCAACCAAATGGGATCAATGTAGATTTTGCCAGTTTCCCCTTTTTCCCCTTCCCCCCCCATACACACACTATCCCAGATCCAACCTTCCAACTCGGCACCGCCCGGTTGAACTGTCCTCCTGTCCATCTTCCTTCCCACTTATCCGCACCACCCTCCTCTCTGACCTATCATCATCCCCCCATCCTTCATTTACCAATCGCATTCCCAGCTACTTTGCTCCCCCCCCGCCCAGCCCCAGCCCCCTCCCATTTATCTTTCAGCCCCCTTTGGGCCACCCCCTCATTCCTGATGAAGAGTTTATGCTTGAAATGTCCACTCTGCTGCTTCTCGGTTGCTACCTGACCGACCGGCTGTGCTTTTCCAGCACCACACTCTCTTTGAATAGCAGTCTCTGCCCAGGCAAATTACTGGGAGATGAGATCAACTGGAAATGGACAAGGGTTATGTAATTTCCCACTCACAGTTTGAATTTGTATTCACCATACAAAGTCAGTTTGTATCTACAGATATAGACACAGCCAAGGTTGGAGGGGTGCGCTCTTGCTCTCGTCTCATGTATGCATGGGTCACAACTTAACTGGAAATGGTTTTTTTTACACTGTGGAACTGATTAATTGAATACTTCATGTGTATTAATGTAGGTTTTGAACCAAAAACATCTATCAGCCAACTTTCTTAAATATTAACTATAGGTTTATAATCAATGCAAAACTCAGTCAATAAATATTTATAATTGATTAAGATACAGCAGATGTTTTTTAATGATTATTCCCACAAATATCTCTAAAACATACACACTATTCAGGAAGAGATAAGAAAAAAAATCCTGCAGAGATTGGCTCTCTGAAAAATGAACACTCTGAATAGGTTATCCCTGAAGGCAGAGGGAGAAAAGACAGAATGTTGTCAAGTCTGTTGTTCTGATCTTCTGGAACATGTAGTGAAGACACTAACTGCACACTCTGGTCTCCGAAGTCTCTCAGAACACCGCTTATTTAAAAAAATAGATATTTTTTTAATGATCACTCTCTATAAAGAGTAAATAAGTTTCACCAGAAACTGATTTAGGCTGAGAGATCAACTGCACACCTTGTTCATTGCACACTTCCCTCTGAACCCACTGGGTCTGTAGCAGTTTTGCTTCCAAAAACCCCCCTCCAAGACTGAGTGTTCAAAAACAGTCCCAGCAGAGTCTGCAGATAAGCAAGCTGTTATCGCTAGTCATGTGATTTTTCAGAAGCTTTTGTAAAAACTAAGTCACCCACGTCCAGAGTGAACCTCAACTGCGGTTTTTAAAAGGAATTCCAGGTATCGCCACAAAGTATGAAATAAAACTCTTTTTTTTTCCACAATCCTTCAAGACTGAATCCTCCAAGCAGTATTATATATAAAGCACCTTTGCAACATACAAGTTTAAAGTTTGGATTAGTGGTGCTGGAAGAGCACAGCAGTTCAGGCAGCATCCAAGTAGCTTCGAAATCGACGTTTCGGGCAAAAGCCCTTCATCAGGTTCCTGATGAGGGGCTTTTGCCCGAAACGTCGATTTCAAAGCTACTTGGATGCTGCCTGAACTGCTGTGCTATTCTAGCATCACTAATCCAGAATTTGGTTTCCAGCATCTGTAGTCATTGTTTTTATCTAAGTTTAAAGTTTGTTACATTATGAGTGCCATATATGACATGCAGAAAGCACTTTCTTTGTTATTTCAAAGACTGTTAAATTCAGGCTAAACCTAGTAGATGTCCTTGTAACTGAAATACTTCACGTCGCTCACTGCTGTTTTGAATCGTATCATTCTGGATGTTGAACAAACGTTCTTGACTGTTTGAAAAGTGAAAGACTGTAGATGCAGCATGCTATTGTTGAACACACATTGATGAACCTGCTTAAATCCTACTGGTTTTTGACCAGCTTTTGGATGTCTGCCCTGATACTTCCCTATCAGGTAGATTGGGATGTTTTACTTGTTTTTGTATTGTACAAATGCAAATGTTATCTTCGATGCCCTTACTTTGGGTGCTGTGCTTTAAGTCCCTCCTACAAAATTATACTCTGGTTCGTATTCTCAAAAATGGTATGATGAAAGTTGTGCACACTTTACAAATAATTGAACGTTATTGCCAATATTATGCAAGATTTATACTAATGAGCTTGTCAAAGCATTCATTAGGTTATCTGCCCACATTCTCATTTGATTACCATCTGTTTTTCTCACATTAGATGAGATTACTCATCTAAAGATGTACACATAATGTGTTTCAAAGTGGGAAAAAGAAGCGTTAATGAGGCCTGTTTCCTTTCAATAATTAATGATACCATATGCTTAAAAAATGTGAAGATGCATGGGTCTGTGGTCAAAGAAATAATAAAGAGGGCCGTCTGTAAATTGGGACATAATATATTGAGACACCCCATATTAGTGGTGAATTCAAGTTATAATTGTTTCTGATTTAACAGCTTACATTCTCAACAACTGTTTGGAATTGGCACTTCACATTTGTCTCTTTGGTGGGTCTAAAGGTTCGACTGACAATCATAAAGGTAAAAGAATACGTTTTCCTGAAGGTTGCCCAAGGCTATCTGCCAAGATACTGCTAGACCACACACTCAAAAGAAAAGCCTTAACATTTCCTGTATGCAGGCAATCATTTTGAATTGACAGGATTATCACAGCAATATGAAAGCATCACTGCTATAATCTCATGAGAGAATGATATATAACAAAAAAATTGAAAAGCCTCTTTTGAAGCCACATTTAGTTGTGACATGGGTGAATTAGACACAACAAATTTGAATTTGCCTAGTTTTTCTGGCTATGTCTTTATCAGTTGATAGCAATGTCTTTTATTTATCAATGACATGGACAAATTAGCCAGATTTTCAAGTATCTTGCACGTGCCTGGAATTTTCTAGAATTATGAAGACAATATAAGTGCAGTTCACGGCAGCATTTTATTACTCATCTTAATGATATCAAACAAGAATAAGTTATATTTAGAAAACATGACTGCTTTGTTCCTCATTTTTCTGCAATACAAATCCAAGAGTGTAAACAATTGCGAACCAACCAATCGGGAAGAACCAACAATAATTCTACCTTTTCCTCAGGAACTTAAATGATGAAGGAAGTGCAAAACTGGAAATTTTATTTGTTCATCGTGCAAGACACGACACTTCTTTATGGTCATCCAGTAAAGGTTTTTCTAAAATGCTCAATCCTTAATCCCGATTTATGCTATACTGGATCCATTCCTGCCCTCTCATCAGTATTTCTCTTTCAAAGGAATTCATCTACAGCTGTTGCTCATTGGACTTCAAGAACAGATAGTGATGGGTCGTTAGAGAGAAGTTTAAAACTTGTGATTTATGGTGCATTTGATCACATACTCCCCAGGTCACTTGCTATTCTGCTGGTCTAATCAAATATTGTGTTACACTGATCAAATGTGATAGTTTTAAAGTGGTAGCAAGCTTTTTTAAAAATCGCTTTTAATGTCAATTTCTGTTACTTCTCATTCAAAAGGAGCTGGTTGAGTCTCAGAAGATTTGCTTCCCCTATCTAATTTGATCCCAAAACACCATGCTAACTTTTTATTGGAACATCTTTGTAATAGACTTTGAAGAGAGAAATCGATGGAACTAATGAGAGAAACTGCTGCAGGAAGTGAAAGATAGTTTTTATTTTAAAGTATTTCTTTAAGTAATGCCATGGGAGAACAATCGTTTATAAATCTTCGGCTTAAACTTTGGCGCGCAACCTAAAATATATGTCGAGTTTGACATTCACAGGGCGAGGGCATGCTGGCTGGGTCAGCATTTATTGCCCAGAGAGCAGTTAAGAGTCAGCAGCAAAACTGTGGAGTCACATGTAGGCCAGACCAGGTAAGGGTGGAATTTTCTTCACTGAACAGACATTAGTGAGCCACAAGGGTTTTTCTGACAATCGTCAATAGATTCATGGTCATCATCAGAATCTTAACTCCATGTTTTTTTTTAATGAATTCAATTCCACTGTCTGCTGTGGCAGGGCTCAAACCCAAGTCCTCAAGACATGGCCTGGATCTCTGGACTAACAGTCTAGCCATCTATCACCTTGCCTAATTGTGGTCAACAGAGTAAAGGTTAAGCTGTTGAATGGGGTGAATTGATTGTCACCTTCATTTATAGTTACAGTCGCAAAGGATCTTTTTGTATAATGATAATGTCTATACCTCTGGGCCATTTGAAAATTTCTGGTTCACTGCTTGCCTTTAAGTTAATGGAATTTGCTCGTGTTGAATATGGGCAGAGAGATGTTGAACTTTTGGGGTAGAATTTTCTCATTCCTCGTGTGGCAAGAATCATGGTGGGAAAGATGAGAAACTAGAGTGTGAAAATCAATCCGATATTTGACGTAAAGTGAAAATTTCCCTTTATTTTGGTCCCTCCTCAAGCCTTAATTGGCAACTTTAGAATTTCAGCTTCAAGAGGCAACTGTCTGTTACTCCAAGTATGTTTTTTTTTGTGACTGAGTAATGATGAGTAGAAGATGAAAAGCTTTAACTACTTGTGTCCTTTAATATTTAAATATTTATAATTAAAATTAAGAAAACAGGAACAAAATATAATTATCAAGCCAGACTTTAATTCTTGGATCTGACTTGTTCGTTAGAAATAACTGCACCTTGATCATCACACAGGTTAAAACAGATCCAATGGTGTTCAACTGGGATCATCGAGAGAAACTGACAGGAATTTGTCTGGGAAGGATCAATAATTTTTTCTGTGGGGAGGTTCTACAGATTTTGAGCATTTTGTGATTGATAAGGGAATTTAAAATTGGAGGAAAGGCTTTGTTGGCTTTTAAATGCAGAGACTGATATATTAAGCATAATAAATCAAGAGTAACATTGGGTCAACAGTCTCACTTGAAAATTATTGATTATATCCTCATAAATCAGGCCAGGTCCTTAGTTCATTTTACATTCTATGAAGAAGCAGATCTGTTAAGAAGTCTGATTGGAGAATTAAATTGTTTTTATATTCAGACTGTATGCTATTTATGAGACGTTGGACCTGAATACAAGATTGAAACAGGGTACTTTTGAGTGTCTTGACAGCAAATCAACTTTAACCCAATTAAGTTTGGAAAAATGCACATGCAAGTTTCCAACTTCAGGTAACCCAGAAGATATGAAGTCAGCACTGTGTTTTTTTCCAGTGATGTTTCACACGCTAATCTTCTGGATAGATATTGGAATATGGTAGGGTTTAGCATATTCCTGGAAAAGCATAACGAATGTTGTCGATTGGCCTGGAAAGCCAAGAAAATCTTTTTGAAAGTTGTTTGAATTACTTTATCTGCTAAAACATTAGTAGAAGTTACAGGTACAAGGGTATATTTGTCCAGTGCCCCAAAGGAAATTCTATACAAAAACTCACCTGAGAAATTCAGCTTTTTGAATATTATGTAGATACAAGTTCTCTCTGGGGTAATGTACATTTTACAAAGAATTTTGTTGGAAAACAATTTTTGTTTGAGTTAGTAGCATAAAATAAACACTAGAAAGAGAAGTAGTTTCCAAAATGAAGTGTGTACCCGCAAGTTACTGTCTGCCAGACTGTCATATTTGCGAAAGTATACTTACTCCAAGAAATTATGGAGATCCTTGAAAAAGGATGATTGATTACATGCGTTATAAGAATATGAAAGAAAGTGTTTTTTGTTATTTTATGTTCAATCTGTTATTTTTTGTTGGCTAAAGAAAGAGGAGAATGTGGAGAGTAGTTCACAGGATGTACAAAATGGGGAAAAAAATCATAATTCTCATTAGTATCTGTTCAAGGATGGTCTTTTCATAAAAGTTTTATTTTAGAAATAAGGGAATTAGTGAGTGTGGCAAGGCTTGAGGTGCTGACTGTGGTTAATTGATTAAATAGCTGTGTTTCAGAAGCCTGCCTGAAATGTGTGTCATGCTATGTCCAAACTGATTGATTGATTAAGAATAATTTTAAAGGGTCTGTTGTGTAATAGTAATGGGCCTTAGCTCTCTGTGTTCACATTCCACTTGCTGTGGCTGATGAAAAAAAAATTATTTTAAAGGGGTTACAAGTATACTGAGGGTTTTGTATTGAGCTGTTGTAGCAGTTCAGTCACTGGACTGTCACAAGGAAAAGTGTGTTGAGTTCTAGCAAGAGGCTGTGGTGCAGTGGTAATGTCAGCAACCTAATAATTCAGAACCTCAGGTTCATGTTTTGGGGACATAGCAGATAGTGAAATTTGAATTCAATAAAAATCTAGAATACAAAGCTAACCAAATGGTTGATTGTCATATGACTAAAATTGTGTCAGGAGGGTAACTTGCCATCCTTACCCGGTTTGGCCTACTTGTGACTCTACATCTACAGAAATGTGGTTGATTCCAGATGCCCTCATATAAATTAGGCATGGGCAATAAATGATGCCTGCAGCTCAATCAAGAATCAACAGGGAAAAAGTTACCTGTAGGCCGCGATCCTACTTAACAGATATGAATATTAAAATTCCTCCGCACAGATCAATATTGATGGGAGATTTTTGTCACTCATTGTGCCAAATGTGAATTACCATTAGACTCAAACCTTAAACTGGAGTTGATTTATGTAAATAGTACTTTAAGATGTAATAATTGGACGATAAAGCCTATCTACAGCACTTCAAGCTGGCTTTTTAGAATGTAGTTGTTTGATTACGAGACAAAATTTACTGGTAGTTCTCCCATAACACATTTTTATTAAATGCGATTTGGTTGTAATACGATTTGCGAATTGCAGACTTCTTTTATAAAGTGAACTACCGTTCACTGTTATGTGATTCCATCCCCGGCACTGGGTGAACAGCAAAACCCAGCCTCAGGATACTCCCTCTGCAAAATGTAAACTCAAGTGTGTTCAACGAAAACAGGGATGCAATCAGCACTGCATGCCTTGACATTTCGCTTGCAACTGGGAACTGTAGTCTCCTTTTCGAAGGAACTTTATTTCAGACTGGGGGAGAACCTTGAGGAGGACTGAACCTCCGTGTGGACAGCACGTGGTCAATTGGCTCATGCACATTCTGGTGAAGAGCTTTATGAGAGGTACAGTGCTGTAGTTGGTGGTTTTAGTGTTAAGGTGTTAAATTTACTGTTTCATTAAAATATATAGAGTCTTAGAGATGTACAGCATGAAAACAGACCCTTCGGTCCAACCCGTCCATGCCGGCCCATGTTCCTCCAAACCCTTCCTATTCATATTCCCATCCAAATGCCTCTTAAATGTTGCAATTGTACCAGCCTCCATCACATCCTCTGGCAGCTCATTCCATACACGTACCACCCTCTGCGTGAAAAAGTTGCCCCTTAGGTTCCTTTTATATCTTTTCCCTCACACTCTAAACCTATGCCCTCTAGTTCTGGACTCCCCGACCCCAGGGAAAAGACTTGGCTTATTTACTCTATCCATGCCCCTCATAATTTTGTAAATCTCTATAAGGTCACCCCTCAGCCTCCAACGCTCCAGTGAAAATAGCCCCAGCCTGTTCAGCCTCTCCCTGTAGCTCAGATCCTTCAACCCTGGCAACATCCTTGTAAATCTTTTCTGAACCCTTTCAAGTTTCACAACATCTTTCCAATAGGAAGGAGACCAGAATTTCATGCAATATTCCAACAGTGGCCTAACCAGTATCCTGTACATCTGCAACATGACCTCCCAACTCCTGTACTTCGTACACTGACCAATAAAGGAAAGCATACCAAACACCCTCTTCACTATCCTATTTTCCTGCAACTCCATTTTCAAGGAGCTATGAACCTGCACTCCAAGGTCTCTTTGTTCAGCAACACTCCCTAGGAACTTACCATAAAGTGTCTAAATCCTGCTAAGATTTGCTTTCGCAAAATGCAGCACCTCTCATTTATCTGAATTAAACTCCATCTGCCACTTCTCAGCCCATTGGCCATCTGGTCAAGATCCTGTTGTCTGTGCTATCATTTGTGTTAGGCTAATTATTATTTTTGTTTTGATTTTTACTGATATTTCTGGTGGTTTGCCCCAACCCTGTTTTTCCTGTAGGGTCTATTATTTATATTGCGCGATTTTATAATACATGGTGTCACATGTGAACGCAATTACCGCGTTATAGGGTAAGTATCTGCTGTTATTATATTTGTATCAGATCAAAAAGCAATTTGCGCAGAAATTGAGACATTCTTTATACTAGAAGCATCATGAATAAAACTTGAATAGTTAACAGATAGAATCTCTGGGGGTGCAAGCTAAATTTTCTTGGGATCATTACTATATCCAGTCGTCACCCAGAAAACAATAAAATAGTTAAAGTTGGTCTGATTCTCTGACATTTTCATGACTTAGAGTGTGCAAGTACTTGACTACAAATCGTGCAATCTATTCATGATACCATTTCCCCGAATGTTCCAGCGTCAGGCAGAAACTCTTGTGTATTTCTTTGAATGTTCTCTTGTCTACTAGGCAAATATCAATGAATTAAATTTTCTTCTATCATTTAAAAAAAGCACTTCAGATCTGTTATCTCTATGCTTTTATATCTTTTCAGTCACTTTAGTCACTTGAGTCAGTTGATACATTTCAGCTCTTTGAAAACTGCTTTGAAAAGTATCAGTCTTGAGAGAATACCCTTGAAAACAACTTTGGATGCAGCTTATCAATCTTTTATTCATTGGCTACCTTGATTACATTTCAATGTGCAGTGTGAAAGCACGATGATAAACACGTCTAAACAACTTGCCTGTATGAAAAATTGATATTAATAAATTCATTTGATTCGAAAAGAAACTCCCATTTTTAGATACAAATTATCATTGAAATTTTATTTTGCTTAATTTATATCATCAAAGTTAGTCTGAAAGGCTGATTAGTATTTTTTTTTCTTTGCTATTTTACATAATGTTTGATATTTTCAGGAATTCATTAGGGAGACTGCTGTGCTGATGCACTAATTAATGGATATTGAGCAAACATTTCTATGATTAATAGGGTTAACTAGTTTAAATAATTACAGTATATTGTTGTAAAATGCCTCATAATAGGATGATGCATGAATGCACATGAGAATTTCTGGTTTTATGTTGCATATCAAATCTAATGACTCATTTATTCATGTTCCTTATTATACCAAAGTCTAAATTCTGATATAAAGTAGTGAATAATTTATTCGGATTTTGAAACACACTCTATTGCATCCCCGTAGGTCATTAACCAACTTGGGCTAGCAAGGTCTCTGTTGTTTCAAAGTGCCAAACTCTTTGTCAGTGCCATGATATGTGGTTACTAAATTGTGCAAGTGAGTGACTCGAGGATGATTTTCCTGACAGGTTCTCATCCACCATCTGGGTTGCTTCCACTTGACACTTTCCCACAGGAAATGAGTTCAGTTCAAGGCAAAATGAAATTGTATACCAGTATACACATTTTGCTGCCATGACATTGTTCACTTGCTCTTCATTCATGATGTCTCCTTCAAAATACTGTTAGCTTGGCTTTAGGTTTATATCAAACCACAGTGGCTAAGGACCTTCACCTCTAGGTTTGCATTGGAACATGTTCATGCAGTATGCAGCTGAAAAACATTATTTTATCTCGTTGTGCAAAATCTTATGAAATATTATCTGGCTTTCCATAATATTTTTCATTAAACCTTTTCATGTTTTAAATGTGACAAAGTTGAATGTGAGCAACATTCATTGCCCCTTGAGTCCTGAGAAGGTGAAGTTTCTGTTTATCAGATGGTTACTTCAGGATAATTGCCAGTAGTGTCCATTGCTCTATAATTCAGTGAGTGTGGATTCACTTGGATTTGGAGCCTCCTGTAAATGGCAAGAATTAAATGGAGTCAAGCTGGATCTTAATCGTTTGAGAAGTGGTTGGAGTTAAGCTCTTCAGGTTTTGGAAGCTCATCAAAAGTATTAGTATTTGGAGATGTTCAGATTGGCCACAAATTCTGCTGTAAGAAATGGTGAAAAGACTGGCACCTCCAGGCGTTTTCCTTCCTTACTCTTAAGAAAAACAGAACTCAAGTCCATAAAGGGTAGTTAGGTAGCCATCTGCATGGAGATCCCCATAGTGTTTTAAAAGCCAGTTTTTCTAGCAATCTGTTGAAACATCTGGCTTGTCTTTTCTCCAAAGTCGCTTGACTTCCTGTGAACAGCAGGTAAACTATAGTGCACATTAACCTGCTGACTTAATTTCCAAGAAAACAAGTGGTGAAAACCCTTTTAAATTCACAAAGTATTCAAACAGGCCATATCTTTCATTTTTCAATATAATTCATAAATATATTCCCAATACTATACTAACATTTTGAGACAGTGGCCACAGATTAAGCACTCAAGTAAAATTCTTCTGCATTGATATTCCAGTTGCATTCTAAAAACAATATGACTTGCACATCAGGGGGAAAAACGCACTTAAATAAACTTTCTTTCATAAACATGCCATTTTAATCGAAACTGTCAGATGATTACCTTAATAATGTTCAATATAAGAGCAATTTAATAGAAAGAAAATAAATGGAAGGAGAAATGTTTGCTATTTCATTCTCTTCTGTAGTTTATTACGAATTGATGTGATGCAATTTCAAACAGCACAAATATTTGCTGTTGCTGAAAGGAAGCAAAGGGCTGAATCTTCATTTTTCTTGAGGCTACACCAGAGTTGCATTGCATTTACTGGAGGGTGTTTGGCTGCAAGGCCAAACAAGTTCTCTTGTCCCTGTTCTATCAAATTTGCTGCATTAATGATCTACTGTGTCCTTATGGCATGTCTCACCTGCATTTTGTCATGTGACGTTCCCACAACAACTCAACACTTGGTAGAAATTCACCCAAAGACCTGCCTACGCATCCTTCAAAAGCTCATTGTGCAACTGGATGAGCCCTGGCATTGCATAACTGCCCTGCTCACTGACTGACAGAATGTGAACATGTTGGAGAAGTGGGAAGTTGGTATCCTCTTTCTTTAACAGAAACCTGCAGGTTCTGGTGGACAGTTTGAGTCAAAAGAGTTGCCCACACCACAAAGAACCAGAGGAGGAGGCTATGCCATCAAAACCTGCCAGTCTGGTCTGAGGTTGCCATCTGTTAGTGTCATCTCCAGGGTGTGAAGGAATGATGAACAATGCAGATGGAAGGGCAGTGACCATCTCCACTCCAACAAGGTATGGGGGACCCTCCTCTCTCTGCTACCTTACACTCACTCGATCTCTGCCACTGCAACCACCTCCCAATAAGGCACATACTGTGTCACTCTGAATACAGCCTACAATACCTTCCCTCACTTGGGCTCGATTGGGTGTGCCTGTGTGCTGTACATTGTCGGGATGTGGGTCTGTGATCTCTGTTCTTTCTCCTTAAAGATTGTATGGAACATTACTTGCTGCAGCCCACTTCTCCGAAGCAAGTCACTTACCCTGTGCACTCTGAGTATAGCTGCAGCTATTTTCTTCTTTGAGCACTTCAGATTTCCAACACAATGGAAGGTGACAGTGAGATCTCTACTGCCACTGGCTTTCAGCCTCAGCTCAAATGTGCCAGGGAGCTCCCAAATACCCACATTCTCTTTCAAACAGCCCATCTCGTTAACCCCCAGCTCTTCCCGCTTCCTCAAGTGCTTTCCCACCACTCCACATGTACCAACAGCTGCCTACCTGTTCCATCCAGCCCTGGCATATGAGATGACCACGCTGTAGAGGTGTTTTGCTGCCCATCCCTTAAAGCTGCTTGTTTTCTCGATTCTGGAAGACCCCTCCCACCTTCCACTCTTTCTCGATACACCTCTCACATTGTGATTATCAATTAGTCCTTTCTGATTGCACAGTACTCAGCCTCACATAACTTGCTCTCTAGTTGGTTTCTTAATGTATTGATCCAAAATAACATCATGTGCAGACTCCAGGAAATCCTCCTCCACAGTACTATTGTCAGTTTGGTTTATCTAATCGATATCTAGATTAAAATCATCCATGATGATAGTCATGCCCTGATTGTATTTTCCTCCGTAAGTCCCTCTTCAATGCCTTCCCTTGCATCTCTGCGGCTGTTCAGAGGCCCATAGACAACCCCCACAAATGTTTTCTGTCCATTTGCGTTTCTTATCTCCAGCCATTTGGATTCCATCTCATGATTTTCTGGGCCAATATTCTCCCTCATTATTATATCATACTGCTTTACTGACACTGCCCACCTCCACTCCCTGTTTGTCTATCCTTCCTAAATGTTGAGGGACCCGAATGTTCAGTTACTGTTCTTGATCAGGCTGCAGCTTAGTCTCTGTACTTGCAACATGTAAGAACCATGTATGTCCATTTTCACCGTTAATTCATCTATCTTATTGCAAATGTTCCATGTGTTAAAAGACATTTCACCAAGCTCCCCATGATGACTTTAATTTGTACTTCGTCCCGATTTAATTTTTGTCCTTTTTTTATGCCTTCCACTTTTGTTTCTTACCTTTTTGTCTTTGATATCTATCCTTGTTTTCCACAACTATCTCCCTGCTCAGGGTCCTATTACCGTGCTATTCAAGTTTCAACCCTCCCCAGAGCACTTGCAACCAGCCCCAAGGAAGACACTGGTCTCGATTCTGACTAGTTAAGGCCTGTCCTGCTTGTACTTGTCTCGCCTTCCCCAGATCTGGCCCCAGTGACCCAGAAATCTGAATCACTGCACCCCGCCCCCCAACCCTGACAAAAAAGAAGTTCTCCAACCACCCCTTTGTCTGCTATATAAAGTGATTTGTATGGTCGCTAGCAGATGGCAGTTGTAGCAGTCAGTGATTATTACCCTTTGTGGTCCCACATTTTAATTTACAACCAAACGTTGGTCCCTTTTTTAGCCTGTGTCATTGGCTCCAATATTCACCACTGACCCCCCCCTCCCCCCCTGCCAAAGAATGCACTGCTGCTGCTGCTTCAAGGAATCTTTGAGTCTGGCACCAGGAAGGCAGCATGCCATCCTGGACCATGCTTTGTAATGGCAGAAATGTCAATCTGTTCTCCTTACTAATGAGTCACTGTAGCCCCACCACACTTTTTTTCTTTCCCTCCTTCCCCTCTTGTAGAGCAGAGCCACCCACCGTGCAATGGATTTTCTTCCTGCTGCTATCCCTGATACATCCTCTGTGTAGCACACTGCTTTACAGTAAGATGTGCGCTGCATAGACTGAGGGCACCTTCGCGACAAGGCTAGCTGCTGCTTTTTATAACAGTGATAATTGGTGTTATGAAGATGTGCATAAAGTGAGCATCACTAAAACAAGTGACAAAGTCTGAGTAGCATCCTAGTGCAGTCTGAGAGCTGGGTGACTGTCCCTGTGGGTAAAGTGCCCCATTGCAGCCTTTCAATGTCAGTTGCTGGTGCAGCCTATAGTGCTTGTCTATGCTTGCAGAGTGTGCTACCAGTGAATGGTAGAAGGGCCAGGATGGGTATGTGCATCTGATGTCTATTGATCATTTTGTGTGGGTATAGGTTATAAAAGTTGAGAAGAAAAGTTGAACAGAGATGTTTGGTTTAAAGCATAAGTAATGGATTCACTGTACCTTTTGTGATTTTTAAGGTAACTGACTTAAGAATGTAACTATTATTCAAGCTCTGATTTATTTTTGTACTAAGTTATTTTCCTTAAAGAGCCTTATAGCATTATTCTACAAATAAATTCTGGCCTATCAGATTCTTGGAAAAAAGGACAAATTCACTGATTTCTGAGAGCTTAATAATTGATTGTTTCCCTGCACTTGCTAATAAGTGACCCACAACCAATATAGATTCCAGAAACATACTTGACATGGAAGTTGCTGCTCAAAGTCACCAAGGCCAACATGAGTTGACTTTTGAATCAGGGCTGCAAGGGTTGGCACCAAATGTGCACATCCTGAAGAAGAAAAAAAAGTTGTCTCTCCTTCCATGTTCTAGCTTAGATACCCAAACATGCTCTTGACAGGGAGTGGATATATTGAGTGAGTCTGAGTGATAGAAATCTAACATTTGAATTTACCTATGGAATAATTGGGAAAACTTGCTGACAACCTTACAATAAAATTCAGGACTCTGAGGTTTGAGGTGATGTTGCATTGCATTTTCTGCTGTTGTACAGTCACAGTCTAAGATTACTGACAATCCATCACTTCCTGAGTGATATACTTATGAAATAAATCATAGCAGTTGAAGGGAACACAAGGTATTGCATTGAACTGAATTATATTTACACTACAAACAGTGCAGGAGTTTGTAATGGATGTGTTTTTAATGTAGATTGTGACCTTATTTCTGATATTTTTGACGTTTTTGCTGAGACAGTTAACTGAATGTCACTAATCTATCTGGTGGTGAGAGTTTTCCAGATTGGGAGCCTTAACTAGACAAAGGGAGGCAGAGGTTCAACTGTCTTCCCACTGCCACACCATCTTTGCAGTGGGGGGAAGGCAAACTGTCTTGTCACCCTGAGGTGAGTTGAATAATTTAAGTGTCCAATTACGGGCTTATTCGCTCTGCTACTGACACTTTGACAGCAGTGGATGGCCTCTCTGCCATTTGGGGAATTTATCAAGTAAACAATGATGACCACCAAACAGGCAATTAGCCTGTGAAGGTGGTAGTCCCTGTCAGGCAATTATTTGACACACGACAGAGATGCCCATGAAAATGACACCACACACTTATCCTTTCAAACCCCCTTCTGTTGTTGGGAGCCTACCTAACACTGAGAAAGTGAGGACTGCAGATGCTGGAGATCAGAGTCAAGATTAGAGTAGTATGATGAAGGGCTTATGCCTGAAATTTCAATTCTCCTGCTTCTCAGATGCTGCCTGACCTGCTGTGCTTTTCCAGCACGACACTCTCGACAGCCAAGGCATGCCAAGAATCCAGCTCCCTGCTTGGGAGGATGCTATCCATGCACTGTGTCCTGTAGTGACTCACTCCTAGTACTACAGAGGTGTTGACTCTCCAACTGGCTCATAGTTGCTGAAGTATGTACATCTTAGACCACTAAAGATGATAGTCTCTCATCTCCTACTTTCAAACTTGTCAGTAGGACTCATGCCCAGAGATTAAATGTAGCCTAATGTGTCCTGTGTTAACAGCATAGATATGTTCCTTTATATAACTTCCTTTATGCAGTTTTGAGTCACAAAACGGCTCTTCCGGATTGTACCTCTTCGGCACGGTGGCACAGTGGTTAGCACTGCTGCCTCACAGCGCCAGAGACCCGGGTTCAATTCCCGCCTCAGGCGACTGACTGCGTGGAGTTTGCACGTTCTCCCCGTGTCTGCGTGGGTTTCCTCCAGGTGCTTCGGTTTCCTCCCACACTCCAAAGATGTGCAGGTAAGATGAATTGGCCATGCTAAATTGCCCGTAGTGTTAGGTAAGGAGTAGATGTAGGGGTATGGGTGGGTTGCGCTTCGGCGGGGCGGTGTGGACTTGTTGGGCCGAAGGGCCTGTTTCCACACTGTAAGTAATCTAAAATCTAATCTAATATTTAAGATGTTCACAGTCAAACAGCCTTCCTTTCGACACTTGAACTCATTGCTGAGTTGGATTCACTGCCTTTTCACAAGCACCAACTAGATGCCGTCATTGGTTTTCTCAGTTAGATCTTTCTGCCTTTGAACAATATGTTTAGAACTATGTCCTTACAAGGCACGTCAATGCCAATAGTGAATAATGTCAGAAATGAAGCTCTGGGAACAGTTGAGTTAAATGCTGCAAAGATCAAATGTGAGAGCAGTTCTCAACGTTGTTCTTTTGAGATCTTGTCATTACAGGTGTGCATGCCTTAATTCATTTGCATTCCGCTGTCTGGTTCAGTAACTCTACTAAACAAATCTCACCACCTTCCACAGAATGCTCCAGTTTTTACTTTTTTCCCTCCTTCAGAGTTTTCAAAGGTTGGAATGCCTTATCTCCCTTCACCTTCCTTTCAAACAACTACCTTCTCCTTTATCATTAAGAAAAAGATCAAAACTTTGTTATCATCGAATCAATACTTCTAGATCTGCCTTGCTGACTTCATTATTCCATTCAACTATTGGAATTTGCTTTACCTTGTTTTCTGAGCAAAATACAGCAAATAGCATTCCAATATGTGCTGAAGTCTTTAGATTCTGATCAGAAATGCAAGAAGTGTCTCACACATTTTGTTCTGTTCAGATCTTTGTCAAATAATAATGATCAAGTAAAAGAGGGAATCTGGCACATTTGATAATGTGCTGCACAGATGATTAGAATCTCCAAGGGCAAAAAAGCACATCATAAGACCAGTCAAAAGCTGTTTCAAGCTTACTCCTCCCACACTACTTTCCTTGAGAAAAGTAATACATAAAGAATACTTTATTGAATAGTACAGCAGAAAGAAAGGCTTTTTGGCCCATCAGGGCTGCACTAGCCTTTTGAAAGAGCAAGGAGGAGAAAGTGAGGACTGCAGATGCAGGAGATCAGAGCGGAAAATGTGTTGCTGGAAAAGCACAGCAGGTCAGGCAGCATCCAAGGAGCAGGAGAATCGACGTTTCGGGCATGAGCCCTTCTTCAGGAATCATTCCTAAAGAAGGGCTCATGCCCGAAACGTCGATTCTCCTGTTCCTTGGATGCTGCCTGACCTGCTGTGCTTTTCCAGCAATACATTTTCAGTTTTGAAAGAGCAATCCCAGTTGTCTCCCTCGTTGGCTCTTTTCCACATCCATGCCTTTTCTTTTTACTCAGTTTTCATCCAATTCCTTTGAAAGCTACTATTGAAACTGATTCCAACAACCTATTCAGCAATATATTGTATTTGATGACTACAACTTGTTTGTTTTTCTAAAATAGAGGTTTTTCACTCCTTGCCTCTAGTGCTCTCTTTGTCAGTCAGATGACATCCGTATTCTATGGTTGTCAGTGTTTTAGCCATTAGAACCTATTGATCACAAGATTTGGATGTGTTCAAACCCTGGATCCGAAATGGCAACAACAGCTGGAGTGACATCTCTCCCCACTAACTCGAGCAGTAACTAAGTCAGTTACTGACCTGTTAGTTACTGATGAACATCTATGGACTGTTGTTGAGTTTGTCAAAGGGTCTTGTGGTTTGGACTGTTACTGGAAGTTTGTGAAGTTCCCTTCTTAGGCACTCACTCAGGATTGAGATGACTTGCTTCCTCCCTAGTTTGATGGCTCTAAGATGGCAGCTAAGTCCAATGTGTGATCTGCAGACTCTGACACACGTGAATTTGGCTTTTAAACAATTTATTTGGAAGTTTGAGCGCTCTCTCTGACAATCTGCTCCTGTAACGTCTGAAGAAAATCAGAATCTGGAGCCCCACTTAGGCTTTCCATACTGGGGAGCAGTGGCATTGTGGGAATGCCACAACACTAGCGATCCAGAACCCAGTGCTAATGTCCTGGGAAAATGGGTTTGGTTTTCCATTATGGCAGATAGTGAAATTTGAATTCATTGCAATCTGGAGTAAAGAGCTGGTCTAAAGACAGCCATGTAACCACCATCAGTTATCATTGAAAGTTTTGTCTGGTTCCCTAATGTTGTTAAGGGAATTAAATCTGTTCTTATTTGCTCTGAACTGTCCTCTGTCTATCCCTAATTGCCCAATGAATGCTGACCTAGTCAGCGACAATGATGGACTATCAGTAAGAACAAAAATGGTTGGTCACAAGCCATGGACCCCCATGAGTCAAAAGGGGTATTTGATCTCCTCAGGGATGTTTTGAGATGTCCCATAACATTTCTGCTGTTCTCCTCGGAGTTCTCTGCTGTGAAAAAGTTACAAGTAGAGTCATTTCTTGGGGAAATCTGGTGCCAGGGATTTGACTGATGTGTTTTGTCTAAGAAGGCTGGTTTTGAGTGACTGGTGCTTCAGTGCTATCCAGCTTAGCAGAGGAGAGTTCATTGCTGTTGGAATGCTTCTTTTCTTATCACAGAAGTAAGGAGATCCTGCTGAGTCACTGCTAATGATACTTCTCCAGTGCTCTGAGAAGCTAGCTGAATTCCAAGCATGCTGGAGCTTGGCAATCAGGAATGTTATAAATGTATCCAAGAAGAGCGTGTTGTAAGTACAGAGGAATCTTCCGGTTGTTCAAGGATCATCCTTAATCACTTGCTTGCAGTGTCTGAAGAACTCCTCCCGGGATTGCAGTTTGGTTTTCACTCATTGAGAACCACTGCAGATATCAGCTTCACTGCATAGCAAATTCAACAAAAGAGCAATATCACTCTTCCATCTCCCAGATGCTTTGACTCTGTCGACCATCAGAATTTACATAGTATCCTTCTCAAGTTTCGTCTTCAGTTTGCAGAAAATTTGGGTGTTTCACCAGGAAGTCAAACCCGAGACTGAGAATGTGGTTTACTAGGCAACTGAGGTCACACCACCCCCTATAGACTCGTGATGAAAGTTTTTGTTTTGTTCTGATGTTCTGCTCAGCCCATTTGATCCTGGTCATGGCCACTGTACTTTCTATTCAGTTTGGCCGAAGGCATGATGGGAAGAAAAAGCAAAGATAACGTGGGGTGGAAAGGAGGAAGAGAAATACTGTCAATGGGGTCTTATCCACTTACAGTCTTCAGGGAGAATTTCTTTAATCTAAGCCAGAAACAACGTGATAGAAATGTGTTTAACTGATGAGGCATTGAATGCCTCTTGCAGGTTGTCTTGTTTCAGGCTAGGATGACTACTGCACTGCATGGCTGTTGAGTTGATTGTGACAATGACTGTCTTTGAGCCCATTCATTCCAGTTTGGCACGAACATCTTGTGGTTCAACTTCCTTGTACTTGGGAGGTCAATGAGGTTCTGTATTGGAACAGAAAGGAATAAGTTGCATTCTCCATCTTCAGAGAACATGATTGTGGTTATGTCAAGATAGTAGGTTCCCCAAAGTGCAGCATAGCATTAACTACAAACACATGGCTTTACAGGTACACATCTAAGCTCTTCATTTTCAAAGTGTTCCACTTGCTGAATGTCTAGCTGGTGTGTGATCATGCTCAGCACATTGGGCATGTTATGATATGTAGGGAATTGAGTTAACTTTTGACCCATGACTTTGATGCTCAATCCAACCTTGTGTGTGCAGTGTGCTTCTAAGATTTTATTGTACAAAATGTTATTATGCAGACCACAAAGCTGTCAGCAATGCTTCTGTTAGCTGGACTGAATGGCTGTAGTTTATCGTGAGAATGTATGTCTCTCACTTCATTGTGATCTGCTACATTCTGCACATCATCACCAACTCTACTCCAGTGGGGTGTGAAAGTTTCATCTTTTGATATGTTTAAGGTAGAATTTGATGGATTTCTGATTGCCAGTTGGACAAAGTGCAATGAGCAGAGTGTGTGGCAAATGACATTTAAGTGTTTGACTAGCCATGATTGTATTGAGCTGATTGGCTTACTATTGTTCTCATGTAACAGCAGAGTCCAGCCCTTCCCAGTGGTGGCTAAGTGGTGTAAAGAGGGCATGAAATAAAGAGGAAAGGAAGGAAGCAGTCAACATATTTCCTTTCCAATAGGTAGTCTGTCATTGTCTCCAGTTGTGAATGCATACCTAATTCCCCGCATACCTAATTCCCCACATACCATGAAGTGTCAATTGTGGTTCCATCCAATGCACTCCTGCCTCTGAGACACAGGGTCCTGTATTCCTACTCCAGGAGTTAAAGTCAAGGCTTACCCATAAATATACTACAGAGAGATGGTTGCACTGTCTGAGGTGTTGTTTTTCAGCTGAGTTACTAAATTAAGGCCTATGTGATTATTTTCATTCTTGTCGCGACTGACAACTTTCAAAAGTAAATTCAGACATCTAATTAATAACTGAAGGAAAGACAGGACAAGATTTCAGATTTTAAGTCTTTTTCTCCAAACCACAACACAGACTATTCCTCTTTGTCATTTCGCACAAGTGAAATTGCACTGTTCTTCACATTGCCCTTTTATGCAGTTTTCAATTCTCCAAATCCAATTTCAATTCTCCCTGACCAGTGCAAAGGAATTCTTAATTTCTGATTATTTGTATCTATTTTCCTTTCCTTTCTTGGACTGGGAGCTTTTAATCTCTAAAATTTAATGACTAAATGTGTTGGCTAATTGGGTTGTCCTGGGTCTGCCAAGCCAGATGATGTTGGGGGAATGTGTTGCCAATTGTTTGAATAGATTTGATAAACTGACCATTTAACAATTCACGAACTAACAATCTAGAAATAAACAACACAATTATATTGCCAATATTATTTGCTTCAACCTCTTGCAGGCAGAGGTACCAGGGCTCTCAAGTGACTAGCCCAACTTGCTTTCGTATTACAGCAAAGCAGAATGATATAGCACAGCTAACTTCAGGCGTTGCTGTATTTAAGATTATATACAGTCATTTGTGGCTGTGATTCCAAGTTTCGATTCTCCTGCTCCTCGGATACTGCTTGACCTGCTGTGCTTTTTAAGCTCCACACTTTCTGACTCTGTTCTCCAGCATCTGCAGTCCTCATTTTCTCCAAATATGAAAATATGTTCTCTGTTAATCTGTTGCCAGTAAATTAGCTTAAGACTTCCATATTTTGATTGGTTACCTTTTAGTTCAAAGATAAAATCCCACCTTGTAGTGACTGCCATATTTGGGTTAAGTATCTTCTGAGTTGTATAAAACCATCCATTGTTTGGTTAAGCTGTAGATTACCTCTTCCTGCAGACTAATCAGTACATGTACTTATAAATTGCCTACATAGCTCGTACATCAAGAACTTACATTTCAGAATTGGTTACTCAGTTCTATATCGTCTCTGCCTCTAATGACCAAATAAACTAACAGTGTTCAGGTTTTGCAATCTTATGAATAATCATATGAACAAAATAAGCCTTTTTAAAAAAGAAATGTAGTTAAAGACAACAAAAATCCATGGCAAAGGTTACTGAGAATGCAAGGCAAGATAGATATGTTTCATCAATAATTTCTTAAACAATGTTTTCATGTTTTCCCCACAATTAGTCATAGATGTCATAGACTTTACATATAATTTGTTAATTAAATTATACTTCTCAGAAGTACAATATGTTAATAAAGTTTCAAGGAAAGAAAACAAGCCATGTAATTTCCATCAAACTAAGATTGAACATTCAAGCTCAGGAGCTGAACATGAGTCCTTTAATGTGTAGTAGATAATTCCAACACTCCAGCTTCATCATGCTGTTCAACGTTTGAGACAGAAATATCCATGCTCATTAGTTGAGAGTTTATAGGATTCCAGTGGGTACATTGTTAAGGCTGATCTGTGCCTCGAAGGCTCTGCTCCTAATAGCAATATACCAAGACAATTGAGTTGTTGATTCTACATTTTCTCTCCTTGTGTTTTCTCTTTGCTGTCAATATGCATTTGCATTAGAAAGAGGCCATACCTTTGCTTTTATTGAGTTGTGTCAGATGCAGGGATTGTGGGAAAGTTTTTCAGAGAACTTGAAGACGATATCAAAATTTCTGAATGAAGCCTTTCAAATAACTTTGTTGTGCTTCCTTTTCACTGCTAAGAGATTGCACACCAAATACCAGTCCTCCAGAGTTTGCTTTGGCAGGGACTATTCAACATTCTGGCAACATATCTTTTGTACTATGATGTACATGTGCCTCTATTGACTGACCATGGTTTAGGATAACCCTGCTCCTCACCAATAGGCCAGATGTATTATCTCCCTGAGTCTGTTCTCAGTAAACAACAATAGAGCTTAGATGTGTTTCTCAGAGTTCACTGTGTGTGCATATCTTATTTTCAAGTCAAGAATGACATTGTTTTGCTTGTCCTTGGTGTATGGTTGGTGTACTTGCGTCAAAGAGAAGAACATAACATTGACCAACCTGTTCACTGCCTCAATATGCTTGGTAAGCAGACTTACTCCTCCTTATTCTCAGACCCTTGACCTAGACTAAGCGGAAACCATTTTCTCTCTGTAACAACTGCTAACTCTCAATCTGAGTGAGTGATGTGTTAATTTAGAATCTTGCACAACAAAACCTATAAAAAGTGCTACTCACATCACTCGTACTTCATCGTGGGTTGCGAACACTTGTCTTTTCAAACTGATGTAAATATATTAAAACAAAAGTGAACAACATTTGATGGTTTTTCAAAAAAGTGAACAAATTACATCATAATTTACATGAAAATCAGCCAACATCTTGTGACAAGGAGATGATAGCATGTACCCCTCTTCCCCCGATCATGTCTATCGTGAGTCAACGGCAGGTTACTAGATCTTTCACATCGCCCACCTTCGGATTAACAAAAAGAGTATCTGATGCCAACCTCTATTTGTCAAGAAATTGCTGCATGTGTGCATTAATCACCTCTTAAGCATTTCACAGAAAGTTGAGTTTAGTAATTAGGAGTGCAAGTATCCTTTTAACAATCTAATAATAACTAATAACTGCTAATTTTTCTTCTATAGCAAAAACAGGCAAGTATGGAATTTCATTTCTCAGGTTGGGATTTCTTAAAAATTTAAACTTTTACTTATCGGTTCTACTATCTCTTTCCTCATTTGTTTTTATAAATTATGAAGAAAGTATACTGAAAAAAAAACAAAACCCTAATATCTGGGAGAGCATCATTTTAATGACTTAATTGAATTGTATTGGTGGGCAGTTTTTTTAAAAAAGGTGCATTTTTTATTGACAGATTTTCTTTGTGTATGATAAAATTAAGTTTTACTTCTTTACTGAACCTTGATTTTGTTCCTGTTATTTTACAGCAGAATAGGAAGGATTGTTTTTGGATATTGCAGGCTTCCTTCCACCTCTGTGACCTGGATTTCAACCCATTCCAATCTGTACAAGATAGGAACAAAAGTACCTTAGACATGTGCAAAAAGTTGCCATTGCCAGTCAAAAAAAAAAAGAGCCTGACAAATGAAAACAAATGTCAGGCAGACAGCTAGGGGACAGAGAGTAAAGGTTAAGGGAAACCAATGTAAAGTTGCTCAGTGGTTGGCACTGTTGCCTTACAACACCAGGGACCTGAATTTGATTCCAGCCTTGGGCGATTGTCTGTATGGAGTCTGCATATTCTCCGGGTGTCTGCGTGGGTTTCCTCCAGGTGCACAGTCAAAATAAGTGCTAAATTGCCCATAGTGTCCAGGGTTGTGCAGGCTAGGCAGATGAGCCATGGGAAATACAGGGTTACAGTAATATGGTAGGAGGGAGGATCTGGGTTGGATGTTCTTTGGAGGGTTGGTATGGACACAATGGAGCGAATGGCCTGCTTCCCGATTGAAGGAATTCTATGATTCCATGAACTGTGTTCACGTGGTCTGGATGTGTCCACTGAGCGAGGTTGGGATCCTTTCTTTCCCATTTATCCATTACTTTGGATGTAGTCAAAAAATCTTATCCGTGTTTCCTAATGGTGTAAAGTTAGGAAGAATGGAAAATTTTTGAGAAATTAAGGGCATATTAATTGAAAGGAGGAATGTGAGAGATTGTCGGAAGCCATAAACAGTCTAGTGCAAAGAGCAGTTTGGTTTGTGATGGAAAGAAGGAGATTTTTGAAAAATAAATTATGAAGCAAACATACTTTACATGACCAGAAGCATAGCAGTGGGGGAAATGGAGATCCTTGGATGCAACAGAAATGTCTTGGGGACAGATGTAATTAAATCTTGGTGAATTTGACTGAGTGTAGAAGAGATTACGAATGGGCAAAAAAAATCGGATGACAGAATGTAAAAATAAGGAAATGTTCAGTTTCTCCAAGGTCTTAATTGGCCTACAATTAGAATACTTAAAGAGTCTGGATCCCAGTCAAAATGTCTTCATTTTAATATTCCTATCCTTTTACAAATCCCTCCCTTATCTTTGCCCCCTCCCTACCTCTGGTTTTCTTCAACCCCACAATCGTTCCTGACATTGTGGTTCTATCATTCTCACCTCTTAGGCAAGCCCAAAGATAATCCCTCCTGCACTGGTGGCTATGGCTTCAGCCACTTAGGAACCATGCTCTGGAATACAACTCCTACATTTCACCAATTTGATACTTTACTTTCCTTGCTTAATACACTTGTTAAAACCTCCCTTTTGACCAAGCTTTTGACATAGTACTTCCTAATTCTGATTGATATCAAACCTTGGCTTGTCCTGTGTAGCTCCTTGGAGTATTTAAATATGTTAAAGGAAGAATTCAGAACTCATGGAAAGGGTATATGCAGATTCATCAAAATGAGAACATTCCTTCTGTCATGGTGAAATGGGATTAAAAGGCAGACTGAGTCAGAAATTAACCAACTTGTTTTTCTACAAAATTCTGAAGTAGATTTGTCTTGCCAAGTATCTAAGAAAGGGATATTCAGTTTAAGAAGAAACATTCTTTTGGTTAGTGAGTTTTGGGAAGTTTTGTACCTCAGTTTGAGGTTCTGCATGTAACTTTGCTTGCTGAGCTGGAAGGTTCGTTTTCACATGTTTTGTTACCATACTAGGTAACATCATCAGTAAACGTCTGGTGAAGTGCTGGTGTTAGAGACCTTTCTATTTATCCTTGGGTTGGTGATGTCATTTGTTATGGTGATATAATTTCCTGTTCTTTGAGTTTGAGAAAAAGAACAGGAAATGACATCACCATAGGCAATGACATCACCAACCCAAGGAAACATAAACAAATAAATAGAAAGTGAACAGTGGTGGACTCTCCCTCTTTATGGGTATTTAAGCGGGCATTGGATAGGTATATAGAGGATAGTGGGTTAGTGTAGGTTAGGTGGGCTTTGATCGGCGCAACATCGAGGGCCGAAGGGCCTGTACTGCGCTGTATTCTTCTGTGTTCTATGTTCTATGTAACACTAACACCATTGCTTCATCGGAGATCACTGATGATATTACCTAGTATGGTGATGAAACACCTAAAAATGAACCTTCCTGCTCAGTGAGCAAACTTACGTTCATTCCTTTGGTTCTTTTGTGTGCATGTGTACTTCTGTATGTATACATGTGTATATATGATGCATTTTTATATGCGTAATCTGCAGATGTTAGAAATCTGAAAAAAAACCTGATACTACAAATAATCAACATGACCAGCTGTTGAGTATATCAAGTATTTACCATTTATCTTGTAGGTAATAAATGTATCTCTTCAAGCTCAGCAGCATTTTGAGGTTGAGAAATTCAAATCCTTTTTTTGGGAACATGTTCCTCAACTGTCGAGTGCAATTTGAGTTTTTGTCGAAAGCTGTCAGAAACAGATTAACAGTGATTTTATGGGCAGTAACATCATCGTGTAAAGGATAATATCTCAGGGATCTACTGTGCTGTTCAAAGAACTGGAAGAATACAGAACATCTTCAAATCAGTCGGCAATAAAAACTGCAACATCCTCTCCTAAGCCAGCATGCCCAGTGTTGAGGGGCTAATCATTCTAGAATTAGTCCCGTTGGACATGACATGTCATCTGTCTGTCTGATTCTGTTTGGATTGGGAATCTGCAGCAGGAAACTTCCATACGTTTGGCAGAAAGACTTCATGGATGTCTTAAAGCATCCTTGAAGTGGGTTGACTAACTTCAACCCATGCATTAAAATATTCCAGAACTCACTGGTTTCTTGGAGGGTTCCAGTAGGTTGGAAATGTGACACCTTTTTAAGAACGGAGGAGGGCAGAAAGGCAGGAGCAATTAGTTTAGCATCTGTTACTGGGGAAAATGCTCGTGACCATTTTTAAGGAAGAAATAGCAGAGCATTGAGAAAAGCTCAGCATAATCAAACCGAATCAGCATCTTATTGTTAAAGGAAAATTATTATATCAATTTATTAGAGTTTATTTGAGAAAATAACAAGCAGAGTTGATTAATTGTAACCAATAGATAGTGTCACTGGATTTTCAGAAGGCATTTGGCAATCTACTACACTAAAGTTTATCACACAAGATAGGAGCTCATGGTATCGGGCTTATATTTTGGCATGGATTGAAAATTGGGTATCACACAAAACAGATCAAGATGAATTGATCTCCTTTAGGTTTGAAAGACATAACCAGTGAGTGCCACAAGGATGAGTCTTAGGGCTTCAATTAATTACAATCAATATTAATAATTGGTAGGAACGGGCAGAGTGGAACATGTCCACATTTGCTATTGAAAACAAAATACGTGGGAAGGCTTGTTGTGGTGAGGGCATAATGAATCTTCAAGGCAATATAGAAAGGGTGAATGAGTGTGCAAAAACTTGGAGGTAAGGTTTAATGTGGAAAAATATGAGGTCGTACACTTTCACAGGAAGAATCAAAAGGCAACCAATTATTTAAATGGAGGGAGACTCATAAAAATGCAGTGTAGAGGCACCTGCCTGTTCTCATGGCTGAATCAAAACATTGGCATGTGGATGCAGTCTCTAATTAAGGCAGATGGAATTTTGGCCTTCATTGTGACGGAGTTGAAGTTTACAACAGGTACAGTGGTCAGAGTGTTGGTGTTGAGTAAAACACACCTGGAGTGTTGTGTACAGTTTGGCCTGTATGTAAGAAAAGATATACTGGCAATTCAAAAGAGATTCATGAGGCTGATTTCTGGATAAAGGGGTTGACTTAGCAAAATGCATAATCAGGTTAAAATTTTATTCGTTAGACTTCAGAAGAGTGAGGTGTGGTCTCATTGAAACACAGAAGACTCTGAAGTGGCTTGACTGGGTGAACATTGAGAAGACATTTCTACTAGTGGAGAAGTCTTGAAGAAGGGGTCACATATACAGAGCAAACACAGCACAATACAGAGCAGGACAGGCCCTTTGGCCCTCACTGTTGCGCAGTCCTGTGAACTATTCTCAGCTCGTTCCCCTACACTATCCCATCATCATCCATGTGCTTTTCCAAGGATTGTTCAAATCTCCCTAATGTGGCTGAGTGAACTACATTGGCAGGCAGGGCATTCTACGCCCTTACTATTCTGAGCAAAGAACTTGCCTCTGACATCTGTCTTAAATCTATCATCCCTCAATTTGTAGTTCTGCTCTCTCGTACAAGCTGACATTATCATCCAAGGAAAAAGGCTTTCACTTTCTACCCTATCAAATCCTCTGATCACCTTTCATGTCTCTATCAAATCCCCTCTTAGCCTTCTTCATTCCAGTGAGAACAGACCTAAGTCTCCCAGACTTTCCTCAAAAGACCTTTCCTCCAGACCAAGCAACATTCTGGTAAATCTTCGCTGCACTTTTTCAGGTGCTTCCACACCCTTCCCAAAATATGGTGACCAGAAGTGTACACAATATTCCAAGTGTGGCCACACTAGTGTTTTGTATAGTTGCAGCATGATATTGTGGCTCCGGAACTCAATCCCTTTGCCAATGAAACCTAACACACCGTATGCCTTCTTAATGGCACGATTAACCTGGGTGGCAACTTTCAGGGATCTATGTACATGGACTCCAAGATCCCTCTGCACATCCACACTACCAAGAATTTTTTCCATTGACCCAGTACTCCGCCTTCCTGTTATTCTTCCCAAAGTGCATCACCTCACATTTAGCTGCATTGAACTCCATTTGCCACCGCTCAGCTCAATTCTGCAGTTTACCCTGCAACCTGTAACATTCTTCCAAACTGTCCACTACTCCACTGACTTTAGTATCATTTGCAAATTTACTAATCCATCCACCTATGCCTGTGTCTAAGTCATATAAAAATGACAAACAGCAGTGGTCCCAAAAAAATACCTTGTGGTATGCCATAGTAACCGGACTCCACATGGTTTTGTCAAGGGCAGGTCATGTCTCACAAATATGAGTTTTTTGAGAAGGTGACCAAGCATGTAGATCAGGATAGGACAGTTGACGTGGTATACATGGACTTCAGTAAAGCCTTTGATAAGGTTCCACATAGTAGGCTGTTGGAGAAAATGTAGAGGCATAGAATTGAGGATGATTTGGCAGTTTGGATTAGAACATGGAAAATATCCAAACTGCTAAATCCTCCTCAGTTCCATGCCTCTACATTTTCTCCAACAGCCTAACATGTGGAACCTCATCAAAGGCTTTACTGAAGTCCATGTATACCACGTCAACTGCCCTATCCTGATCTACATGCTTGGTCACCTTCTCAAAAACTCAGAGGTTTGTGAGACATGACCTGCCCTTGACAAAACCATGGTGACGATCTGAAATCAAATTGTTGCTTGTTAGATGATTAGAAATCTTATCTCTTATGATCCTTTCCAAAACCTTTTCTACAACAGAAGTAAGGCTCACTGGTCTATAATTACCTGGGTCATTTCTACTGCCCTTCTTGAATAAGGGCACAACATTTGCAATCCTCCAGTCCTCTAGTACTAAACCTGTAGACAATGATGACTCAAATATCAAAGCCAAAGGTCTGCTATCTCCTCCCTAGCTTCCCAGAGAATCTTCGGATAAATCCTATCCTGCCCAGGGGACTTGTCTACTTTCATTCTTTCTAGAATTGATAACACCTGTTCGTAACTAACCTCAATCCTTTCTAGTCTAATATATCATACCTCATTCTTCTCCTCTACAATATTCTCCTTTTCCTGAGTGAAAAGTGATGAAAATGTTCGTTTAGCACCTCTCTGATCTTCACAGGGTCCACACACTCAACTTCCCACTTCTGTCTTTGACTGGCCCTATTCCTACCCTAGTCATCCTTTTATTCCTCACATACCTATACAAAGCTTTAGGGTTCTCCTTTATTCTATTTGCTAAAGACTGCTCATGTCCTCTCTTTGCTCTTCTTAACTCTCTCTTTGCTCTACTTAACACTCTCTTTGAATCCTTCCTGGCTGATCTGTAACTCTCCATTGTCTCATCTGAACCATCTTGCCTCATCAACACACAAGCCTGCTTGTTCTGTTTAACAAGAGATGCAATTTCTGTAGTAAATCACAGTTCCCTTACCTTATCATTTCCTCCATGCCTGACAGGGACGAACCTATCCAGGACACGCAATATCTGTTCCTTAAACAAGCTCCACGTTTCCATTGCCTGCATCCCCTGCATTTTGCTCCCCCATTCTATGCATCCTAATTCTTGCCTAATCGCGTTATAATTGCCCTTGCCCCTCGATAACTCTTGACCTGTGGCATGTACCTATCCTTTCCATCGCTAAACTCAACATAACTGAATTATGGTCACTCTCTCCAAAGTGCTTACCTACAACTAAATCAAACACCTGGTGTGCTTCATTACCAGATCCAGTGTGGCCTCCCCTCTTATTAGCCTGTTGACATACTGTGTCAGGAAACCCTCCTGTACTCATTGGGCAAAAACCGATCTATCCAACGTATTAGAATCCAACCTCCCTGCAACTCTGTGGAGGCACATAAAAAAATTCCAAGCAGTGTGACCTCTCCTCTCCTGCTTCTAAATGCACAAGAATGTAGAATTGCGATGCTTGGGAATTTCTTTTCCCAGAGAGTGGTCAACCTCTGGAGTTCTCTTCCTTCCTCAGTTCTGAAGGTTCGATCACTGAATGTAATTGAAGAGTAGGTAGCTTAGACTGTGAAATATCAAGATGTTGGCATGAAAGAACTTTTGAGGTCTGATGCAGATCAGATGTGACCTTGTTTAATGCTTGGGAAGCTTGAGGGCTGAATGGCCTCGTGGTTCAATTTCTCATGCTTAGAACCCAAAATAAAATCCTAGTATTGAAATCATTTAACATAATAACTGCAACAGATTGTTGGCTTCTTAAAAAAATCTAGTAATGTTGGTAGTATGTACAGATCATCTTTGCGCTCTTACACATTTACACAGGATACCATCTGATATCAAAGGGGATTTTACAAGTTGGCTTTCCAGTGTTCCCCAACCTAGTTTTTCAAAGGCACTCTTTGAACCCTGCAAAAAACATAGAATCCTTCTTCGAGTGTGTGTTTAAACTGAGTTGTTCAGAAATGTAGCAAAGGGCTTGCACAGCACACTAAGCTGAAGCCATGCATATTTTATTAGTCTGAAAGGCTTGATTTTGTTGTGTCTTCTGTTATCCATTAATACCAGTAAAATGCAAAAAACCTGAGTTTTGCAGTGTTTACTATTTTTTTGATTCTGTACCCCCTTCCACAAAATACAAATTAAAATATGGTGTGAAAGGCCAACTTGGGAAATAAATCAACCAATTAATGCAGAAGTGCAAAAATCTGTAGATGAAGACAAAAAACATTGATTTTGGACTAAAGGAAAATGGTAGCTTTTAAATATGCTCTCATTAATCACTGGAAGCATAGCGATTTCTAAATGGTATTCTTAGCAATAAATGGCTGGCTACTCAATTAAAGTCAGTAAGCATTACTCTCTGAACAACTGTATTGTCAGCAGTTGTTATGTTGTTCAAAGAAACATTAGGTTAGTCACATGGATGGAAAAAGTGCAAATAAATCGATTCTGTGGAACTTCAAGCCTTCAGTGTGTATAGTTCACGAAGTTCAATGGTTTCAACAGCAGGTGCATGCTGTTTTGTGATTCTGCAGTACACTTCCTTTGTTTGAAATTACACAACCAACAGGTTATAGTCCAACAGGTTTATTTGGAAGCACTAGCTTTCGGAGCACTGCTCCTTCATCACCACCTGATGAAGTAGCTCTGAAAGCTCGTGCTTCCAATTAAACCTGTTGGACTATAACCAGGTGTTGTGTGATTTTCAACTTTGTACACCCCAGTCTGGCATTTCCGAATCCTTTGTTTGAGGTCTTGTGATATACCAAAAATAAATTCCTTCTATACCTGCTAACACCCCATGTTTTCTTTGAATCCTGCACGTGCGTCATGTAGTTTCTCTGATTAGTCTCTGAATTCATAGTGCACTGATGTCTTGTCAATCAGCAGAAATTTTAGACACTCTGTGGAGACTGTCCTTTCATTTTGATTACCTTTTTCCTGTTATGGGACAATGTATGTTCTCCATTTGCAGTCACATACAGAAAGCATAATGAGGCTTGGGAATTTTTCGTATTGGAAATTGTTAAATTAAATCCCTGGCATGATGGAGGCATGCCACATGTCCTAAATAAATCCCTGTGGAGACTTGTACCAAACATGCAGTGAATCAGTTTTGTTTGGATGACTTGAAATGCTATGCAGTTTTTAATCGGAGTCACCAGGCTCTATGCTAACTTTGCTTTCTTGTCCCAGATGCTGCCAGAGCTGCTGAGTTTCTCCAAGTAATTTCTGTTTTTGCTTCAGCTCTTCAGCATCTGCAGTTATTTGTTTTATTTTATTATTTCAGCTTGGTTCTCTGCTGTGGTCAGGTAGATCAATTGTTGGGTGTCTCGTTTGTGTTGCAGTGTGATACTAACGTGTGAGTCCAGTTCCCACACTAACACTTCCTTCCACCTCTACCATGGGAACATGTCTTCTCTGTGTCTGAAGTGTTCACTTTGAAGACCGCCCCGCCCCCCCCCCCCTCCGCCATTGTTCGCTTATTATTTTCCTCCCAAATTTGTGAGAGGTAATTGAGCCAAATTCAGATTTATCCGCTTGGAGATTTGTTTGCCATTTTTGCCATATGATGATTTGTGAGAGAGATGCTTAATAGATTTAAAATTAAAAGAGACCTATTCTTGCATTCTTCAGAAGTTTGAAAAGTCATTATGTTAAATAACAATTTTCTTCAATACCCACTTGTTATTTTGATTGTTGAAGTAAGCTAAAGGAATCTATAATCTCTCATGTTGGAAAATCCTATAATCCCTATCTGTCTGGAGTGAACAGATGGAAGATACTAGAAGAGAGCGAGAGAGATGCAAAACACGCAAGTCATGAGCAGCCAGATTTCCCAAAGGGAAAGTGGTGAAGGCATGAGACGACAAGATTGCAAATGCTAGACAAAAAGTTAAAATGGCTTTTGATTAAATAAAGCAAGACAATCAATTGCTTTTGTGTGGGGTGCCCTTTATTTGACAAAATTGTGGGCAGGTAAGCTGTTGTTTGACTTAAGTGAATTTGTTCATAATGACTGCTGAGCATTCAACTGCAAGACAAAACAACCATTTATTTGCAATGAGCCTTGACTCTGCAGTTTTTTTGCTTGGTTTCCTTTTCAAGGCTGCAATAGTCACAAAGCAATGCATATAAACTTCAAGAAATGCAAGGTGTTTAGGTCAATTGCAGGAATAATTGATCTCTGATCTGAAAAAGCATGTGTAGTTTATAAAATTCTAATCTATTATGGGCACCTCATTAAGAACCTCTTAAAATCCACAAAGAAGAACTATTGGCTTATTTTGCTTGTAACAGTTCTCCAAAGTTCTTCAAATGTGACTTGCCTTTTGAAAATCCATACAGACTGATACTGGAGAACATTTGCTTCAATTGCTTCATCTTTGAAACTCCATTTGAATTAAACACTTTTTTTTACTGAAGTGGCACAATTTGGCAGAACAGGTGGTTTCCTTGCTTTGGAACCCAGTTGGTGAAACACACATTCACCCTGATCACAGTGATTGCAACTCTAAATTTACATCTTTGTTTACAAACTCCTCCATACCCTGGCTCCACTCTATTGCTGTGACATTTTTCAGCCCTACAACCATCTGAGCTCTTTCTGCTCTCCAGTTATAGCCACTTGTGCATCCCTACGTTTCATAGTTGGCCAGATGCCCTTTCTGCTCCCTCAGTGATTTGCTCAAGAATTGCCCCTTAAAGCTTCCGCTTCTCATTATCCTTTCCACCTCTCTGAGAGGCTGTTTTAAACCCATCTCTTTGGCCAAGATTTTGGTTACCTGAATTTAACAGTTTCCAACATGACTTCGGATCAAATTTTAATTTATAATGTTTGTTCATAGTAACTTGCGATATTTTACTGAGTTGCAACACTCACGCTGTTCATGGAGGAAATACCTCTTAGAGAATGGGTACTGATATTTTTTTAAATGTGAAGTGATTCAGTAGTTAGCACTACTGCCTCACAGCACCAGGCTCACAGGTTCAATTTCACCCTTGGGTGACTGTCAGTGTGGAGTTTGCACATTCTCCCAATGTCGGTGTGGGTTTTCTCCCACTGTCACAAGATGTGCAGTTTAAGTGGTCTGGACATGCTAAATTGCACATAGTATCCAGATATGTGCAGGCTAGGTGGTTTAACCACAGGGTTACAGCGATCGAGGGGCGTGGGGGGTTGGTCTAGATGGGATGCTCTCTTCAGAGGGTCAGTGTGGACTCAATGGGCCAGATGGCCTGCTTCCACACTGACTCTATGATTAACAAGTTGCACAGAATCTGGGAGAGATATGTCGAGCTAAAGTTTTCATCTGGATTACTTTACTTCTGGATTTGTGTTCAACAGTTGAGACTTTTGAAAATTGTAATTACATTTTGCCTTTTCTTCCGTCTCACTCCCTTAACACTACTCCTTCAGTTGCCTTATTTCTCTCTTTGTTACATTTGTGATTCTAACTTGCTAACCTAACTAATGGTGAGTGACATGAATTGACCAGCCCCAAATCCTGCACCATTCCATGATTTCCAGTCAAACTGCAGGCCACCAAGAGTACTGGAATATCTTTGGAGATCCTGGGCTTCTTCTTTGCATAGTGTAATGGAGGGAAATTAGAATTCAGGGAAAGCCAACAGCTCTGCCCCCATGTCAAGTGAAGATTTTTCCTCTTTGATCAAGAGGGAAGGATGCTGGCTGTTCATTGCCTGTGCACAAGTAACTTATTGTGAGGGAACAGAGCTGAGCGACCTGGGTGAGAGAGATCTTGAAGGCGTTCTGATATCTGGTTCTTCTCCTTAGGCTCTAAATGTTGAGTAGCTAGGAAATATGTTTTGTTCAGTTTTAATGTAAACGATGTGTATTTATCACTAACCAGAAAACTACATGTTATTTTGAACATGGTAATCTCTTCTGCTTCCATTAAGAATGGGAAATACTTTAAAAAAACACAAGTGTAGCACTGAACAAAAGATAACACTTGCAAGTCCAAGTTCTGTTCTTGATTTTTGTTTACAAAGTTCAGCCAATGCAGACTAGACTATACAGATAAATGGTAAGAAAAAGTCAAACCCTGGAATGTTTTGTTGTATCATTAGAAGGGACATCTAAATATGTCAATAGTATGATGTCACATCCTTGATAATTATGTTCATCTTTGCTGTGTATGTGGTATAACTGGCTTAAAAGAATGGAGTGGTTTAAAAAACAAAGTAAACTTGTTGTATAACCCATATTTTCATTCTCAGCTACTTTGCCCTCGATTTGATTAAGAAAAAATGGCTGTGTTACTTACAATCTGATCTCCTGTAGTGCTGCTGCCATGTTCCTGTTGCAGTATTTGCTGCATGGTTTTCCCTCAGCACCCATGGTTTGAGCGATCAGTGCTCACAGCCAGTTTTACCACAAATGTTACAACATCTGATTTAACTGCAAGTTTCATCAGTGGGTCTAGTTTGTTCTCATACAAAAAAAAAGTAGTTGGATTTTGCTTGTCAGTAAAGATTTTGCACTGTCCTTGGGTTTGTCCAGATTTGGGTTGCTTGACCTCACATTGATTTGTTCAGTTATCCAAATTCAATAATATTTTAACTTTAGTCTGCAGTTATTTTGGAACTCTGTAAAATGAAGTAGATTTGGAGGAGTGCAATATGGTGCAAACAGAGACTTCAACTAAAAAATGAGTTTGGGGCTAGATGTAACACTTTAGAATAATTTGAACTGTGGCGCAGCTCTCATGCTATACTGTATATGGCCACAAGTATCTAATAAATTACAAGCTGGCATTTTGGGAGGTCCAAACACCATGGAGGAGCAAAGGGCAATGTAGACCTTCAGGATTATAAACAATGAGTATCACTAACTGGCAAACAGATCTGGGGTAATTTAGTTCCCAGTATTTATTCATTAAGGTTAGAGGAAGCAGGGTGGGCACAATTAAACAGCAGGCAGCCTTCATTAGCTGGAGCATTAGATACCCAGTCTGAGCAGAATTGCCTTAGACCTCATTTGAAATTGTGAATTCGAAGCTAAATGTTATTTAATCTCAATGTATCAGACATCTCAATTAACTATTGCCATAGCAGTGAGTATTTCAGGGAGGAGCCTTGGTTAAAATTATGGGCAGTGATCTATGGAGTCAATTTAAGAAGGTCTTTGGAGTTCGAACTGAAAGTATCCAAGTGGTGGATGTAAGTCCTGAGTTCAGCAAGCAGGTGTTTGAAATGCAATCATGTCAAAGTGTCCTCTTAGCTGCTGGATTGAACCATGTGCCACATGCACTGTCGGTAGATGTCTTAAAGTTTAGTTCAACAGTGACCTTGTGATGAAAACTGTGCTGTGTTGTCCACACCAAACAGAGAAAGAAAGACTCTGAAGGGCTTTTTTAAAAAAAAGTAGATGTGCACAACAAGTACGATTAGAAACCCTAGGCATTTCTGAGGTAGCATCACCAAGCCAGAGCGCACTGAAACCCATGCTTAAGTTGGACTGCCAACAACACGATGCACTTAAGGAGCAATGGAGGGTCAATTAGTTTGGGGTTAGTGGAAGGACGCTCAGAGTCGGTAGCTCAGAGAATATCAGGAACACTGAGAGTCAAAGTGAATTCTTGAGGGCTGAGGTGTTTCAGTTTGAACCTCGGAAGTAGCAGAACCAGACCATGATAAGTGCTGATTGACCTTCTGATGGGGTGAGAAGTTGAGGGAGTCAGAGAAAAAAAGGCAGTGCTTAATGATGGTCAAGTTTGGTGGATGATTGCAGTTTTAAAATGAAGCAATCATGTTTTATTTTGGTTTATAAAATATATCTATAACCTAAGACTCTGAGATGCTTCATTTGATTCCTGTATTTTAAATAACACAATCTCATGGCTTTATTTTTTCAGCCGATAGTGGGAATTTAAACATGGTCTCTCCTGGGATCTGAGAACTATGTCAACCTTTCTCGTTAAAATTCCAAATTAACCTCCCCAACTTAACCGTAACAGTAACAAATAGTGTGGTAAAAAAAGTGTCTGTAGCTTTATAAAGCAGCCCTAAGTGCTTCTCCACGGTGCTTTTTCAGGATTATCTTAATGAAGAACGGCAAGGTGGCAATGTTGGAGGAATTTAAGGAGAAGATTCCAGACCTTAGGGCCTTAACAGATAGCCAAAGGAACAGCCACAATTAATCAAGCAATTAAAAATGCATGCTCAAAAGACCCCAGTTAGATGAATGCAAATATTTTAAAGGTGGACGTGGTAGAGTCACGGAAAGGGAAGTCGTTAGAGGTATTTGGAAACAGTGGTGAGAATATATGTCTGTAGGTAGTGCTACACAAATTCCAACCTGGAATGCAATTGCTTGTGGGACCAGGATGAAAATACAAAAATAAACTAACTTGGGTCAAATTGCCTCTTTTGCTTCAATCATGTTTCACCTGATAAGAAAGCACTAATATCCTCTGCTTCATGTTAAGAGTTAGAAATGCACTATGGTCTCAGTGACACAATCAGACCCCAATCTACACATGTTAAAATAACTCGAACAGCACTGACTGTATCAAAAGTTTTGGTAAAATCCTGAAATACTTAGATATTGCCATAAATGTGACTGAGAGAGGATGTAATCATCTCCCCTTGACATTCAATGATATAACTATCACTAAAGCCTCCAATATCAGTGTCTTTGGGGGGTTACCAATCCAGCAGGTGCACCAACTAATCCTATAGCCAGATGGCATTCCAGCTGCGGTTGGTGAAGCTATTGGTCTTTTGCTCATATCAAGCCTCCATGCACTCATTTGTGAGGGAGATGAACTTCCCTATCCTTGACTTATGAAATGCATCAGCTGTAAGTATCTTCAAGAAGGGAGGAAAATCATGTTGTGAGAAGTATTGACGTCTTCCCCCTTGTTTGAGAACAGCTCCAGTAACACTCAACAAACTTGGCAGCAGGAGAAGCAGCCTGTTTGATCGGAACCCCCATCCACCACTTGCATCCTTCGTTCCCTCCATCAACAATGCACAGTGATGCTAACACATATGAAATGGAAGAACAATGTACTGCAGCAACTCAGCAAGGTTTCTTTGACAAAAACTTCTAGACTCATGACCTCCACCAGCAAAAATGACGAGGTCATCAGAGACACCACCTATTGGCTGCCTTCCAAGATTGGAATTTCACTGAGGCTAAAAGCTTATCATGACATTAAATACCTGGTTATAGACTTCTATAACTCTTCAATAATGTGCCAAGTTACAAATTTTTAAACTAAGCTTGCACCAGTGTGACTTGTGATAATTTTATTGAAGTACATCTGATGTAACCCGTACAACAAATGCAGCTTCATTCTAGATTTTGCTTCTGAATAATTTTCCCCTTTGAAAAGTTTTGCCTGCCTGCTTACTCACCCTTCAAACTATATCACATGTTGACAGTATTAGCATCTGGATCGTGGAATTTCATGGGCACCAAATGCTTTTGTCCTTTTAAATATCACCTGTTCTCCTCCGTGGGAACATCAGAAATAGGCAATTCAGCCCTTCAAACATGTCCTGATGAAGGAGCGACGCCCTGAAAGCTAGTGTGCTTCTAGTTAAACCTGTTGGACTATAACCTGGTGTTGTGTGATTTTTAACTTTATGATCCTTGAGGTTTTGTTTTATTATTTAATGGATGCAGATGTCACTGATTAGGCCGAGAATTTGTTCAACGTCCCTAAATGCCATGAAACAGAATGGCTTGCTAAATCAGATCGTAGTTCGGAGTCATCCACATTACTGTGGGTCTGGAGCTCATGTCAGCCAGGTCAGGTAAGGCTGGCTGATTTCCATCTCTCAAGAACATGGGTCATCTAGATAGGTTTTCATGTCACTCAATGACAGTTTCATGATCACCATTATTGAGCTTAACTCCCATTTCCAGTTCTTTATTTATTGAACTTAAGTTCTGCTAGCTACTATGGTGGATTTCAATCCATTGCCTGGATTTCTGGATTACTAGCCCAGTGATATTATCATTAAACCTCCCCTCTAATCACAAAACCCAAACTTGAGAGTGATTTTGTTTCTATTTTACTTACTGCCCATTAACCATTTCTGAATCCTTACCAGATGTTATTTTTCTTCACTTGGGTCAGGTGAAGCAATTTTACCTGGCTCAGAAAAGGCCTGTTCTGAATTGTCACAGGCTTGAAATGGAGAAAAATGAAAAAAAAAACATTGAATGTCCAGAACATAGCAATAGGAAAGCCCTAAATAAGAGAGCTGTTTTATATTTACACTTAGCACTGAAGTTTGCCAGGTAACAATGTCTAACTTCCTTAATGAACCTGTAGATATTGTTTTGGTGTTATGATTCATAGAATTATTCCAGTGGAATAATTTAAAGAGGCTGGTTTATTACTCTATAACACTGTCAGTTCATTCATGGAGCCTGGATTTCACTCTAGTCCCAGAATACTAAAATGAAGGATTCCTCTCTGAAGAACTGAGAGTTCTGTTGGAAATGACTTCCGTGCAGTCAAATACAAATTCAATTAACAATAGTAAGTCCATGAAGATAATGGAAACGTCATTGTGGAATGAGGGTGTACTTAATAAGTTATGATGAGGCACTTTATCAAATAGAGAGAATGTCCTGCTGCACCTGACAATACTTCATTGAAAGTTTGTGATGCAATGGCTATACAAATTAGAAAATTCAATTTCCTATTTAGAAAATCTTAAATGTGAATTTATTTGTTTTGAAGAAATTTGTCTCCAATTGAGCTATCTGCTTAAAAGGATTTTTTTTCAGATAAGCACTTTCTCTCTTTAAAGCTATTTCTCTTTCTATGATTGTGGTTTGTTGTGCAAGAGTGTAGAACAGAATTGGGTTGATTGCCTTTTATGGCAGTGCCATATTTCGTGTGTGCTGTATAGAAAACTTCAAGCACAGAAAATAAAAGTTTTTAATCTTGGACTCATAAAAACTGAAGCACAAAAACAAACAAATTTGGAAAGAGAACATACATTTATAAAGTATGAAAAGAATGTCTGGATTGGTTGGATCATTGGCATGTAGCATGAATTGAAAAATGCCAGTCTTAACGGTGAAAATAAAATTCAGCGCCTGGGGGTCTCTGAATGGTCAAGGTCTTGTCATGGGACATACAACAAGAATTGCCCTTGTCTTCTCACTGAAAAGATGCAATGTATGGATAAGTTTGTTTTTGTCCACATCCAGCAAGATCTTGTGCGTTAATAGCGACAGCCTCTATGTAAATGCAGTAGACTACCATAAGCACTGATCTTAAATTGGTATCTAGTGTAATTCTTCGCACAGTCAGAATTAATTTAGAAAAAATGTGTTCTGTAGCAGAATCATATCCAGTGTTGGATTTGGTATTCTGAGGCTTGCAAACATCCATGTAGTTGCTCATTATTGATAGTTCATTTGCTAATGTACCACTCAAGGATGCTATTGACATTTGCACTAAGTCAGTTTATCACTGCTAACTAGATATGACACTAATTTCTGTAATTAGTTTTACGGAACTAAAACATTTGTTAAAAACAAACTCAACTAAATAAGTTACTATTCCCAAATACTTAGTTTTGCCATGGGATCCTCTCTAAGCCCAGCTTGTACTGACATCTTTGATGACCATAAACAGCATGCCTTGGGTGGAGTATCCGCTAGTCACCTATTGCATGCATGCTTCACATAAATAGATGACATGTTTTGTGCTCATTGAATCCATAGCTGCAAAGAATTCCTTTACACAATATAATTAATTCCTTGTGCTCAAACGTAGCAATGAAATTGAGCAATCAAATGAGCGTCCTTTGCTCAAGGTATTTGCTGAGAAAGCTGCCCGTTGATAACTTACTACTATCTACAGAAAGGTTACATTCACCCATTAATATATATGTTACCATTCCTACAGTTTCTCATGCTATTAAATCAATCTTATTGGCAACAGTGTGAATAGGGCCCTAGTTATCTGCACAATGTGTAAGTTAGATGCTGATTTAAGGTCAAAGTTATCTGATTTGATAATGGTTACTTTGGATTAAACCATCACTCATGGTATATCTCAAACTCACAAATGATTGTTTGGCTTCCACCTTTGGTCCTGAATGATGCCCAGTCCACTTCAAATCACCTTGGAAGGGAAGGTGTTTCAAAATTTCAAACAAACCTTGGAGCTAACATGTTGTGCCAGTACATGCATATGGTTTTCTTGATTTACAGAATGCTGCTGCCAAGCCCCCCAAAAATATACTTCCTACCATACATGAGTAATATGAATGAGTTTATGTCAGCATGATGCCAGGTATGTAGCCATATGTCCCAATAGCTGGCAGACCGTATCAGACAGCATGTTTTGAAGTTGTTGGTATGCCAATTTATTCAACCAGCTAGTATTTATAAGTGTCAACACCGTATTCAAAATTGGATGTGATTTTGTTATTGGACAGCATGTGCGAAAGAATCCTGACTCTGCTAAAGTATATACCAAAAACCAATTTGAGTTGAGTGGTGAGGTGCACAGGGTAATGCATTTGTCTGTACATGTGAATCCATTGGGTCTTACTAAAAGGCACTTGACGATACATTGTGAAATGAGTCATGGAGACTGCCAGTCCCTGCTGCATTTCCCATGGGAACACCTTGACCATCAGAGTCCTCCTGGCTAGTCTGAGTTTTGTTTAGCTAATTAAAGTTTACAGTGTGTCAGTCCTGATGGATCCAACATGAAAAGCGTTAACTTCTTGTTTATTTTCAGCAATGATAAATTATATACTGCAAATCAACCGGTCACCTCGAATATATTTAAAATATGTATACTTTAATACATTCGTTCAAAAGGCAGTATATAAGAAATAGCATCAACTTGATTCTAAACAGTAGAATCTGCATCCTGAAGATTTCCTTTGTTTTCTTACAATGCAAAAATGTCATCAATAATCACTGGGACAGCTGGTGCAAACTATGTGCAATTTGTATTTGGGAATTTAAACTTGTTTACTTTTTGTGAATCCTTCCTAAATGCAATTATTTAGTTCAGGATCCTTGAGTAAAATTTGGCGTACTGTTTAATGCCAACTTGTGAGTTGAAAATCTCCAAGGAATACCAGGAAAATGCAATAAGTTCTGACTCACAACTTAAATGTGCTATTCAAACATACAATTACTCACAATTAAAATCAAATTCTGATCGTGTTTTTTTCATTTCTGCTGGGATTGTAGATGCCTATAATAGTTGCCATTGTTTTCTATTAATCTTTTTTTTTGTCTTTTCGCCCAGGCTGGGAAACCTTTGATTGAAGATCTGTTCACTGACCTACGTGATGGAAGAAGGCTTCTGGAACTTCTGGAGGGTTTTGTTGGCCATGAATTAGTAAGTACAAAAGTTACATTATTCAAAATTCTGCTGACCTCAGCAGCAAGCCCAAAGCTTTTCTTAATAAAATATAAATGAGTATTGTTTCCACTTGAGTCATGTAATCTTAAAATGTGAACAAACTAGATCTTGAATAGTACTATAATTCTCATTCTTTGAATGCAGTTATGAACTTTAAGAACCTTCAGTTCATTGCTTATTAAGTATGATATTTTAAAATTCAGGCTAGGATTTGTAATCCTTATTCTCAAATAGTAATGTTTTCATTTTCAATTAAGCCTTCATAAATCATTTAGGCCATGTCTTCAGCTTTTACTGAATCAATATCGAATTTTTTGTAAGATTAGTAATGGTAGTTATTTCGTGGTAGTGGAAGCTGCTTTGAGGAAGCTGTTTAAGCTTTGAACTGGTGCCAATATATTTGAAATCAATGGTAGTAATCTGTGGAAAGTTCACGTGAAATCTTGCAGACATTTCTGTAGTTATTTTAAATTACTATCGTAATTGCCAAGACCTTCCTGTCCAGTTGGTGAGGAAGGTATCATTCTGCTGAAGGTGTATATGAAACATGGTAAAAGATGTGTCTGCATTTTCTCAAATAAAATGTATGTTCCTTTCAGACACTGTAATGCACCAGCTGCTGTCAGCAAAGTATATGAGGGGTCACATGGTGAGGGAAGGAGAAGTGATGAACAGAAGATGAATAAAAGGATTGCTAGACATTTTTATATATGTTGACCTGTCATTGTTGTCTATTTGTTGCCTTCTATCTTACTCACTGTTAAAACATTGTTTTGATGAAGCAATCCATCTCATGAGGTTAAAGAGAGCTCCTGGAGATTTTGTTTAAAGCCTAGTGTTCTGAAAATAATTTGTCTTTTTAGAATGATGTTTGCCCATTGTTTTGCAGGAAGACTGCTGCAGATTATGTTTACCTGACCTGTCACGTGTCAGAATTACCATTGTTGAATTTTGTGAAAGATATTTCATACACAATTAATCATCAAAGTTTGACTTTTTCTTAAGATGAATTACCGACCTTTTCAAGAAAGAAATATTATGCATCATTATTGCAAAAGATCCCTTCTATTTATTTTGGTTATCATTGAATTTCATTTAATGTAAGCAAAGGTATGATTCCGATATCTCCAATCAATGTCCTCAACTTTCCTTCTCCCTCCCTTCCTTTCTCTGTGCATGATGCAAAGAACACGTTTTTCATGTGGCATTTTTTATATTGACTGGACAAGCTGTGTACACTCAAATGTATTAAACTTGAAACAAATGAGTTTGATTACTCGTTTCATGTACCTGTGTCCCGATTGTGAGCTGTTTTTATGCACAAGTCATCGGAAAATAACTTGAGCATTCATAATTTACAGACTTATTGTAAACATAGGTGTCAATTTGCAAATGAAACTTGCTCTGCAGAGACTGTAAAGCATAAAACATTTGAAAGCTACTCAACTGTTTCAATTGTTTCTGTCTTATAAAACTAGTACAATTTCTAATTATTCTGGCACGTAACTTTGGAAAATATGAACTAACGCAAACCTTCATGCAGATGCCAGGCATCTATCTTTTCATGTCAAGTTGTGAATGACAAGAATTCATAAGTTGTTGGGAGCTTTTGGAGGTGTTATGCTTGCTTTCTCTTTGGCTTGCAGCACTTTGTGCTGAAGGCCACTTAAATCACTCAGTTTGTTCTCAAGTCACTCATTGATCAATTCACTGAGTCTTTATTACCGGATGAGTCCTTCACTCGAATGTCATTTTATTTCCTCAGCAGTGGAGAAGTGAGTTGAAAAGTTAGATGCTGTTCAGTTGCAGCTCTCTCTCTCCAGCTGATGGAAGAAGAGAAAAAAAATCAAGATTTTTCTTCAGCAATTATTTATTATTCCTGTCTTTTTATTGCTTTAGGCAAAAGAAAAGGGATGCACAAGAGTTCACTCCCTGAACAATGTCAACCGAGCTCTACAAATTTTGCAAAAGAACAATGTAAGTAGTTGTGTTGTTTTAAATAAACTGATGGAGTTAGTTGATGATTGGACATGAGTCACCAAGTTTAAAACTGTGATAGGACATTGTTTGATGGACTGCCAATTCAAACAATCAAGTGTTTTTCTAAATATAAAACTCATGTGTTGCAAAATATAATTCCAAAAATAAATGTAGACCAATGTTCCAACATTTATGATTAAACTGACACAACTTTCTCTATTTTCCTCATTTTTTTGGGCAACTATAATCTCAGCACCAGCCCTGGTTGAGACAATTGGTTGCAGTGTTGTTCTCTAACTTGCCTGTTAAAGATGCATGAAGTCAGTTTAGGAGTGGAATTTTATGGTCACTTTCTCTTCCTGCAACCCCCTCCCCCCTCCAGAGAATCTCTGGTTCCTGTTCAATGCTCTTTAAAACTGTAAGACTTACATTGAGAGCTGTGGCATTGAAGCACTGAAAATGTGGAGGTGATTTTAGTCTGTTTATTGTTACACTAGTATGAAACAAGATGATATCAGGTGAAAACTGAAATTAGCTTTTTACACTAACTGCAGAACTTAGCCTAACTTGGCTGAGTTAAAAATTCTTTGTGGTTGGAAGTCCTATTTGAAAGAGGTAAGAACTTCATGGATAGATGAAAATTGAAGTTGGATGTCAGCATTCATTTTCCAGTGGGGAGTGACAATTTGTTTGACTAGTGCAAACAATTGATGGGCTATCAATTGCTTTCATTAAAATTATGCTGAGGGTTTGATATTGTTATTGTACTAATGAATATTTTATTAAAGTCTGTGTATTGGTTATTTTATTCATTTGTCATAAACCTTGAACTATGAATGTGTTGACCATTTTCGACTGGAAGAATATTCATTTTGAGGCTTTGTTGCTACATGGATGGAATGACAAAGTTATGTGGAATTTTCAGTGCAGGAACAAACCATTGGACTCAGTGCCATTATGCTCCACATGATGCTCCTCCCAAGTTATTTTGTTTTGCCCTAAAGTTATTTTAGCTTCCTAATAGCCCTTAGTCTTCTACAACAGCTAATACTACCACATTGCCTCTGAGAGCCATGGTCAGAGGTCCTCTTAACCACCTAGCCATTGACTCCAGCCATCTCTTTGACAACTGTCTCAAGCTAGATCAAACACTAATATTGCATTTGACCTCCAAGATGAGCGTCCAAGCACCTATCTGCACCGTGACTCAATCCAGCTATTTTCACTTGGTTGCACTGCCCAACTGCACCAGTCTCAATCCATCTGCTGCTGCTGCCACCTTTACCCACCTCTATGCTTGACTACTCTAGTGCACTCCTGGCTGCCCTCCACATTCTACTGACTGTACATGCCACTGTAAAATTTCATTGCTGGCATCCTTAATCCTGTTTATCTATTAATCCTGGGCTGACTGATGTATGCTGGCTCCCAATTAAGCTATACCTTAATCATAAAACTTGCTTTTAAATACCTTCATGCTATAGTCCTTCCCAATCTGGAGTTTACTCCATTTCCACAGTACTAATATATCTGCTAACAGCAACAAAATCTGCAGATTTGTGCATATTGTCTTGCTAGCTATCATGGCTCTATAATTCTCCAGTGAGGTTTTCTGTGCTGTTTTCACCTGTACAAACTGACTGCTTGGAAATGAGATCTCAGCATGATCAGTCATCCACAAGAACCCCGTGAAAATCCTAGCAGAATACGATGCAGCATATTTTGAAATCCCCGTGGCAGGCAGTCCGATGCCGCCATCAATAACTGTGCAAAAGTACACGTTTTAAAGAAAAGTAGCAACAACCTGAAATCTGGATATTCAGGATGCTCAGATGTGAGATGCTTCTCTCTAGTTAGTTCTTCCTTTGGCATTCCATTGGCACATGTCCCTGCTCATGCGCTGCTGGTTCAGTGGAACCTTGCTTAACAGGAAATCGCTTAATAGAAATAATGGGGCCAGTGGGAAAAGCGGGGTTAGCGACAGGCCCACAAAATATATCAGTCACCATCGCTCAAAACATCTAACACAAAGTATAGCACAGCCTGAATGAAGGTTGAGATCATAGTTATTAATGAAACAAAATTTACATTTAACATGGTACATTTAAAAAATGTAAGAGAGCTGCTCTCTGTCCAGTACCCCTCTCAGAAAGCTGCTCTGTCAGCAGCTGACATCAGCACATGTGCTGATCTAAGCAGGCGAACTGACCCCCACTGGAATTGCTCTATTGTGAGCAAAGGTAAGCATTCTTGAAAATACCGTTCCCTAATTCTTCAACATTATAGCCAAATCGTGCTGTGGAAATGTGCGCTATGCCAAAACAGTGACTGATGGCACTCTAAATGATGCGAAAGAGTTTGAATGTAGTATTGAGGGTGCGCCCTTTGTCAATCATGGATAGTTCCCTGTCTTAACAGGTTGTCATATTAGGAAGGTCAGCACGTGTCAGGTTGGAAGAAGAGATGGGTGAGAAAGATGCTCACAAATCTCTGCTACCGCACCAAATTTTCCACTGCTGATGCTATTTATTGTCTTTCCCTCTGTTTCAACTTCGTGAGGAGATAGGTCCTCTTCCACATTGGTGTGCTTTTAGATAATCTCCTAGCTTTTAGGTCTCCTTTTACCTTTTCCAAGGATAGTGGAACGAGGTAAATAATTGCATTAAACACAATCCTTCAGTATGCATAATGTTTAAAGTTGCTTACCACAGTGGGCAGGAACTGTGACCATTAGAAATAAGTTGAGAGTATTGAGCCAATAAAATTGGGAGCTGGTGCACTGAAGATCTCCTGGTAATTCCTGTGAGCTATGGGAAACGGAAGAAAATAATAGGTAAAGATGGAGATCTATCAGGCTGGTTCTGAGGACTGAGCCACGAAGATTATCTCAGAATACAACGGGATCTTGATCAGATGGGCCAATGGGCTGAGGAGTGGCAGGTGAAGTTTAATTTAGATAAATGTGAGGTGCTGCATTTTGGGAAGGCAAGTCAAGGCAGGACTTATACACTTCATGGTAAGATCCTAGGGAGTGCTGCTGAATAAAGAGACCTTGGAGTGTAGTTTCATAGCTCCTTGAAAGTAGAGTCTCATTTAGGTAGGATAGTGAAGAAGGTGTTTGGTATGCTTTCCTTTATTGGCCAGAGCATTGAGTATAGGAGTTGGGAGGTCGTGTTGCACTGTACAGGGCATTAGTTCGGCCACTTTTGGAATATCGTGCAATTCTGGTTCCTTCCTATCGGAAGGATGTTGTGAAACTTGAAAGGGTTTAGAAAAGATTTATAAGGATGTTGCCAGGGTTGGAGGGTTTGATCCATAAAGAGAGGCTGAATAGGCTGGGGCTATTTTCCCTGGAGCATTGAAGGCTGAGGGGTGACCTCATAGGGGTTTATAAAAACATGATGGTCATGGATAGGAAAGATGGACTAAGTCTTTTCCCTGGTGTGGGGGACACCAGAATGAGAGGGCATAGGTTTAGGGTGAGAGGAGAAAGATATAAAAGAGACTTATGGGGCAACTTTTTCATGCAGAGGGTGGTGCATTTATGGAATGTGCTGTCAGAGGAAGTGGTGAGGGTAGTACAATTGCAACATTTAAAAGGCATCTGGATGGGTATATGAATAGAAAGGGTTTAGAGGGATATGGACCAAGCACTGGCAAATGGGACTAGATTGAGTTGGGATATCTGGTCGGCATGGATGGGTTGGACTGCAGGGTCTGTTTCTGTGCTGTACATCTCTATGACTCTATAAGTCTGACCTGGTTCCTTCTTTATGTTTCTGGATTGCTGTCAATACACTTCTGGTACCAATTCAGAAGCACTTAAAATAGCCTGTTTGACATCTACATAATCTCTTGACCCCTCGTCTGACAGCAGTGCAAATACCTCACTAGCTCTGCTGACAGCTTAGTCTGAACGAGCATTACCCACAAGTCCTCTAGCCACTCCATCTGCCTAGCCAATTTTTCAACTGAAATAAAAAAGGCTTTGACATCTTTCTCATCAAACTGTGGCAATGTTGTTACATCCCTATGCATCCCTACATTCTCCCTTCATCTCCATACTTGTTGACCTGACTTTCCTAACTTGCAACTTCAGAAGTTCAAACTCTCTCCCTCTTTTTGCTAAGCTAAGAATCTTCTCTCCCTTTGTTTGTTTGTTTCTCTCTCTCTCTCTCTCTCTCTCTCTCTCTTCTCACTCTTTCTGCCCATTATTGCTCAGCTAAAAACCTTCTCTCCCTTTCTTTATCTCCTAACTCAAGCTGTTTCATCAGCAATTGAATTCTAGCCATTTCCAAAGATGCTCATGGCCTTTCCAGCACATTTAAGTGTGAAGCTATTTCAGTAATAACCTCATCTCTTTTCAGAGACGCAGGCAATTCCAGCTCTAGCTTTTCTTTGCTAACAATTTGTAAACTCTGAAAGTCACTTATTCCACCACCAGAAGACATACAGTAACTGAAAGTACCTTTTCTCTCACTTTTAATCTAACCAACTGCAAGTAGCCAAAATTAAACAGATTTTTCTCACCTAAGTTTTATTTAAAGATCTAGGACACTAATCGCCAAGTGTATTTATATCTGCTGGGACCTTTCATATCCCAAATCTGTTCAAATTTGTCCAAATTTATCCAGATCCATCTAAACCTGTCCAAATCCCTGATAACGAGCCCCCAAACTGTTAGGACACTGAGGTCGAACCCCTCTGTTAACTAAGACCAAACACTCAGAAAGGCTCACCTCACTTTGTAATCTGTTAAAATGTGAGTGAGTGACAGAGAATGTCTAATTTCCACTACTTAAAGAAAAAAATACAATTTATTTTCCTAACTCTAAAGGTGAACACTAAACAAAAACTATTCACAAATACAAGCCCTCTTTTTCTCAACTACTTACTAGCTGATGCTAACTCTATAAAAATGCTGTTCCTATAACACACATTAACATTACATTAACTTAATCTCAAGTCCATACAGTCTTCAGTCTTTCATCTGCTGATCTCTCTGGGTGGTTGTCTTTCTTTTTACGGCAAGTATGTTTTACAGGAAAAGGTACCTTTCTGGTAGAGAGTTCTATTAATTTCTTTGAGAGCAAGATGTTAGATGGGCAGTTAGCTCTCCCGCTGTATAATAGTTGCTCTGCTGATTGGTGGCAGTTGTTCTGATCCATTTTCAAAATGCCTGTGTTTTTAATACCCCGCAACACCATACCCTCTCATTGGCTGCTGTTGTCAAAACAATAAATTCAAACTTGATTGGGTTTTCATATCCTGATCATAATTTAACTGAAATGGTTAAGTCTGAATTGTTGTGAAAACAACAACCAAAACTTAGGTATCCGAAACATCCTTCCTCAGGTAAAGGGCCCAAAGCTGCTCACGATGCTCCAAATGCAGTCTGACCAGAGTCTTAAACAGCCTGAGCAGCACATTTTTGCTCTTGTATTCTTGCCCTCTCAAAATAAATGTTAACACTGCATTTGCCTTCCTAACTGCCACTAAACCTGCATGTTAACCTTAAGATAATTCTGAACTGGCACTCATTCGTTCTTTCGTCCTCCAGATTTCTGAAGCCTTTCCCCATTTAGAAAATAGTCTATACCTCTGTAATTCTTACCAAATTGTATATCCTTACACTTACTCACATGATATTCCATCTGTCATTTCTTTGCCCACTCTCCAAGCCTGTCCATGTTCTTCTGCAGTCTCCCCACTTCCTCAACACTACCTGCCCCCCACCTATCTTCATGTAATCTGCAAACTTAACAACAATGCCCTCCGTTCCTTCATTCAGATTGTTAGTGTATAACGTGAATAGTTGTGTCCCAACACTGACCCCTGCGGAACTCCACTGGTCACCGGCTACTGTTTTGAAAAAGACCCCTTTATCCCTACTCTCTGCATTCTGCCAGTTAGCCAATCCTCTACCCATGCCAGTACCTCGCTCCTAATACCATGGGCTGTTATCTCATTTTGCAGCCTCTGGTGGGGCGCTTTGTCAAAGGCCATCTGGAAATCCAAATAGATGACATCCTGTTGTCTAACGTGTTTGTTACCTCCTTGAGAATTCCAACAGAGTTGTCAGGCATGATCTCCCCCTGACAAAACCGTGCTCACTCAGTCCTATTTTACCATGCATTTCCAAGTACTCTGCAATCTCTTGCTTAATGGAATCTGAAATCTTTCCAACAACTGAGGCCAGGATAACTGGCCTGTAAGTTTCATCACAAAAAAATGAAATTAGTGGAGAAACTCAGCAGGTCTGGCAGCATCTGTGGGATGAAAACAGAGTTACTGTTTCTGTGACTCTCTGTCAGAACTTTTCTGTGATCCTTGGTTTTGGAGCAGTTTTACCCCACACCTTCCTTCAGTTTGTCCACAATCAAAAATACAGATAAACACATGGTCTTTATAGCTTCCCAATGATACTGCAAAACGTTAGAACTGCAACAGATTAACTTTTAACAGCATTGACTTGTTTGGGAAATAGGAAGGGAAGTTGGATGATCAACAGTTCAGCAGAAAAGGGATTCGGACGATGAGGTCTGGGGTTCGTGAACAAGATGCAATTAGAAGGGGTAAGAAGGGTGGTAGGAGAGGCTTTGGAGAAAGATGAGCATTCCAAACTCAGGCAGCAATCATTCGCTTCTCCTGGATTGCAATATGCACCAAATAGTTTGCTCATTCAAATCACTGTTTATATACAAGTGTCGGATCTATGTGCTAGAATCTCAAGGTGGTGATTCAAGTCTTGGAATAGCTCAAACAGGAAGGTGGGCCATATCATGTGTTGTTGAAGCACTGAAAAGACCTTTGGCTGGCAGTCCATCCCACAGTTCTTGGGACCAGGGCTAGGCTCACCAATCAGAGGTCTAAATCCCTGCTGAATGGCAGAGCCAGTGGGTAGGCAGTTAGTACTAATCCTGGCCTGGTACCTGCTTATAATGTATCCCTGCTGGATCACAGGCCACAGGTGAGGGCTCTTGGGGGAGTAAATTTGGTAGAAATGCTGCGGAGTCACTCTCTGTACCCAACACCCAAGTTTTCTAATTATCAAGTTTCTTTTAAAAACTATCTTTGTCATAGCATGCAGATAACCCCACATGGAATTTCTGGATATGTGCCTTACACAGTGAATATCACCTTTCTCTCTCCCCACCCCCAAGCTACCTAGCTTCAGGAAGGATTGGCCTTTATACGGCCATAATATGTAGGGGTATGGGTGGGTTACGCTTCGGCGGGTCGGTGTGGACTTGTTGGGCCGAAGGGCCTGTTTCCACACTGTAATCTAAGTAATCTAATGTAAATAATATGGCCAGTTTAGGGCATCAATTGTCATAGGGCATGAAGCCTTTGGGCCTTCCTACCACAGAGATGCGAACCTGCTTTAACGTTTCTCTCCATCCACCACTCCATTAAACTCACCAAAGGAGAGGACGGAAGGTTCCAGCCTGTATTCTGTCTCTGTTTTGCAGCTTGGATTTCTCATTGAAAAGTTTTCAGGTGGCTGGTTGAACATGCTTGGGTCAGCCTTTGGGGAGAAAAGTATCCTGTTACGAGTACGTGACTAGTTACATTTGTCCTCTTTTTGTGTCTCCATAGGTGGATTTGGTAAATATTGGTGGAAGTGACATAGTGGATGGAAATCATAAACTTACCCTTGGCTTGATCTGGAGTATCATCCTTCACTGGCAGGTAAATAACAATATAATACCCATCATTCGTTTGTTATGAAATGGCAGGGATTTTTCAGTCACGTTCAGTCAGAATGACTCTGTTGCCACAGGTTTGTGTTACTTCCAAATGTTCCACAGCTGCAACCCAGATTTGTCCACTGTATTTTATGAAAACTGTCTTTGCCAGTTCTGTTTGATTTTGGTGAATGTGTGGACTCACCTTTTACTCTATCATCTGGTCAGGCAAATGTCCTTTGGCCAAAGTGTTCTGCTCTTTGGTTTGCACCAATGCTGCACAATATCTAATGACTGAAGAAACCAGGCGAGGGGTTTCCTGTGGTTATATCTGACTCTGTGCATAAAGAACCAGTCAAAGCAAGCTGCTGTCTTAACGTTAGTCAGTGAGATGGGATTGTTGATTGATCTTAACTTCCTCACCGACTGTCCAATATCATTATCCTCATTGGGTGGAATTGTGTAGCTGTATGAATGTACCCTTTTTGTTTCATGGGCTGGAAGACATTCTTGCAATAATACAGTAGTTTATCAGGTGAAGTGACCTTTAATACAACTCCTTAAAAGTGAAAAACTATACTGAAATGCACAGTTTCCAACTGAAATTTTGAAGGTTGACTTCTCAGTTAATAGCTCAAACACGTCAAAGATATTTCATTTCACAGAACTGTGACTGTAGGGAGTACGTTATTAACTTTGCATGAGAAAGAGAGTCTGCGATTTATTTTAAGTTGTCAGCAGTCTCATGGCATTTTCAGAAGGAGCCACAATGGGTCTCTTATGAGAATTCACTTTCTGGAATATTTGGTGGTGTGTTTTGGTTCTTATTGGTGCGTCGCCTATTTCTTGGCATTGATACATGAGAGCTGTGTGTGAGCATGGTTTAGAATGTTCCCACTTGTTTGGAGCTGGTCAGTTGGCAGGTCTGTAAAACCTAGTCTGTGCACAGCGACCCGTTAGGTGCATGTGCATGTGGACCTACATATACACACAGCAGAACTGCATACATCCAACGACCCCACACAGTACAAAATGGTGATCTGTCGCCTTGAAACTGTCAGTCTGAGAAAGACAGGCTTAAACAGGAATACAGGGTTCTAAGGGAAGTTTTAACATTGTTCGTTAGACTGGTTCAGGTTCGATTTTTTAAAAAACAAGGAAATCTTCATGAGGAAATTGGAGTGAATGTCTGTGCAATAAGCTTGAACTGGATTGAAAGAGTCAGTCTCATTAACCAAATCATGGCCAGCTATAACATTTGTGTGAGTTGGCAGAAATCTTTTCGTGGTAAAGAAGTGGTTTTCAGAACTTTGAAGTATAAAAAGGAGCTTCTTAATGTATGTGAATCCCTTGTGATAAAACATCACAGCTTTCCATTCAGTGGGGACTCCAGAATCAGAGGGCATAGGTTTAGGATGTGAGGGGGAAAATGTAAAAGAGACTTAAGGGGCCACTTTTTCACACAAAATGTGGAATGGGCTGCCAGAGGAAGTGATGGAGGCTGGTACAGTTCCAACATTTAAACGGCATCTGGATGGGTATATGAATAGAAAGAGTTTAGAGGGATATGGGCCAATTGCTGGCAAATGGGATGAGATTAGGTTGTGACATCTGGTCGGCATGGGTGAATTGGACTGAAGGGTCCATGCTGTACATCTCTCTGACCCTTTTGCTCTGCCCCCTTCCAGGATGTGCAAGTGTTTCCAATATACGTGTTAGTTTTCCATCCTCTATTTCTGCCCAGTTCTTCAACAAAAGCCCTGCAGTATTTCCTGTCCCAGATCACATTGCTCAAGGTCCAAGCTTTTGTCACCATCCATCTCATGTTAGGCCTTCGCAGTGCCCATTGCCAGTTTCAGTGTTGTGATTTATGTAAAAGAGGTAGAAGCACCAAGGACTGCATCTGAGCCATCTACTGCTACAACACTGTGGTATCAGCCCTGCCCCTAAGCCACTGGATGATTGATATGATCAGATGAATTAGGAGGAGTGTTGAGCCTGTCCCACCATTCAGTTAGTTCATGGTTGACCTGATTAAAACCTCAAATCCATATTCCTGCTTACTCCTGCTAATCTTTCACCCTCTTGCTTAACAATAATCTGTCTACATCAGCCTTAAAAATATTATGCTTCCAACACTTTTGCTGGGAAATTTGCAATGTGTGTGGGGGTGGGTTGAAAATAAAAGCCTTACCTCTGTTTTAATTAGTAGCCTTTGATTTTGAAATAATGACCTATAGTTCTATATGCCCGTGAGGAGAAACCATTCTCTCTGCATCTACCCTGTCCTGATCCCTCATGATTATAAATGCTTCAATGAAGTCACCCCTAACTCGTCCAAACCCTAGAAGATGTAAGCCTTGCTGATCCAACTTTTCCTCCAGGCAATCCCTCCCATTCCAGTATTTAGTACATTTAGTACTGAAGATTTAGTAAATCTTCTCTGATTGCCTTGAACTTTTCCATGTGCCCTGCTATAGCTTTTTAATACCATCCTTTAACATTTTCCCCATGACAGGTTATCCGCTAACTTGTCTGTAGTGTCCGACTTTCTGTGAACCTCCCTTTCAAACAAAACAGTGACATTCACTGCCTTCCAACCTCATGGAAATGTTCTAAATCAAGTGAATTTTGGAAAATTAAATGGTATGCATCAATTATTCCACTCGCCCCCTTCTGCTAACACCTTAAGATGAAATCCATCAACGCACAGATTTAACTATTTGCTCAGCTCCGTTTCTTTGGTGATTTTGATTTTTCCTGAATTCCTCCCTCTCTTCCATTTTATGATGTATCACTAGGATGTAATCTACATCCTCTCTTGTGAAGAATGATGCAAAATACCTCCAATTAATTCTCTGGTCTGCCTTTGAAAGGCAAAAATCTCATTTTGCAAACACTTCAAATAAAACACCATACTCGCTGTTTTTGTTTTGTTAGCTTTCTCTTGAACTCTAATTGTCCCTCCTTACTAATTTAGTCATCACTCTGCTTTGTTTCATATTCTGCCCAATTTTCCAACTTCCCATGTGTCTTTGCACAGTTGCATGCATTCTCTTAATTTGGTTCTACCTTCAATATTTTTGGTTAATCACTGGTGGGTCAGTTCCTAGGAATTTTTCTTACCTGTTTGAACATATCGATTTCTTTAAATTGTTTGCTGTTGCATGTGTAATGATCTGTTCTTTGATCTAATATACCAATTCACTTCAGTGAATTCAGCTTTCATGCCCTCGTAATTCCCTTTGTATATTTCAAAATATCATCATGCAGCTGCTTCTCTCTACCTCAAACTGAATGTTAAATTCCACCATCTTATGGTTACTGCTAACGAGGGGTGCCGTCACAATGGGATCATTAATCAATCCTAGCTTATTGCACTGCTCGAAGTCCAGGACAACCTACTTTCTGGTTGGCTCCAGAATATGTCATGCTAAGGAACTACCCTGAAAATGTTCTGTGAGCTCTTTGTTTGGGTACCTTTGTTCATCTGACCTTTCCAGTCGAAATGTATTTTTATAATCGACCATGATTATCGCATTTCTGACAAGCTCTCACTATTTCTACCTTGATTCTCTGACCTGTAAAGGGTGAGTTGGAACCCACTTTTCCTGCACCCATCTTTGAGACATGCATTCAACTCTCTGATCAGATTTGCCCTTTGCCACATTGCTTGGATAAAAGTGCAAAGTTTATGGTCTTCGCAGTTCTAGTTTTGGGCTTAATACCTAGCTCCTCATAGTGATTATACAGAACCTCTTTCTTTGTCTTACTGATACCACTGTTGTCTAGGACCATGATAACCGTCTTCAACCTTCCACTAAAAGTCTCTCTCTAGCCCGGAGCAGATGACCAAAAACCTGGCAGGTTGTTTGGATGCACACTCTTTGCTGCAGAGAATTGTGGAAGCCCCCTCATTATAGAGTCCCTCATTGCCAACATATTCCACCTGACTACTCGCCCCCACGTGAGTGACTTCTGAAACCATAACACCAGGGTCAGCTTGTGCATTCATTCTGCAGCCCTTCCTCTCATCCAGACAAACTGAAAGTACCTCTGAATGTGTTGGACAGTTGCAAAGGCTGACACTCTTGTCTGCCTGCCTACTGCATCCCTTACCTGCCTTGTTTGCCGTCTCATACTCTTGATAGAGTCATAGAGATGGAAACAGACACTTCGGTCCAACCTGTCCATGCCGACCAGATGTCCCAACCCAATCTAGTCCCACCTGCCAGCACCCGGCCCATATCCCTCCAAACCCTTCCTATTCATATACCAATCCAAATGCCTCTTAAATGTTGCAATTGTACCAGCCTCCACCACTTCCTCTGGCAGCTCATTCCATACACGTACCTATGCCCTCGAGTTCTGGACTCCTCGACCTCAGGGAAAAGACTTTGTCTATTTATCCTATCCATGCCCCTCATAATTTTGTAAACCTCTACAAGGTCACCCCTCAGCCTCTGACGTTCCAGGGAAAACAGCCCCAACGTGTTCAGCCTCTCCCTGTTGCTCCAATCCTCCAACCCTGGCAACGTCCTTGTAAATCTTTTCTGAACTCTTTCAAGTTTTACAACATCTTTCCGATAGGAAGGAGACCAGAATTGCATGCAATATTCCAACAGCGGCCTAACCAATGTCCTGTACAGCTGCAACATGACCTCCCAACTCCTGTACTCAGTACTCTGACCAATAAAGGAAAGCATACCAAACGCCTTCTACACTATCCTATCTACCTGTTACTCCACTTTCAAGGAACTATGAACCTGCACTCCAAGGTCTCTTTGTTCAGCAACACTCCCTAAGACCTTACCATTAAGTGTATAAGTCCAGCTAAGATTTGCTTTCCCAAAATGTAGCACCTCGCATTTATCTGAATTAAACTCCATCTGCCACTTCTCAGCCCATTGACCCATCTGGTCCAGATCCTGTTGTATTCTGAGGTAACCTTCTTCGCTGTCCACTACACCTCCAATTTTGGTGTCATCTACAAACTTACTAAGTATACCTCTTATGCTCGCATCCAAATCATTTATGTAAATGACAAAAAGTAGAGGACCCCGCACCGACCCTTGTGGCACTCCACTGGTCACAGGCCTCCAGTCTGAAAAACAACCCTCCGCCACCACCCTCTGTCTTCTACCTTTGAGCCAGTTCTGTATCCAAATGGCTAGTTCTCCCTGTATTCCATGAGATTTAACCTTGCTAATCAGTCTCCCATGGGGAACCTTGTCGAATGCATTACTGAAGTCCATATCGATCGCATCTACTACTCTGCCCTCATCAATCTTCTTTGTTACTTCTTCAAAAAACTCAATCAAGTTTGTGAGACATGGTTTTCCACACACAAAGCCATGTTGACTATCCCTAATCATCCTTGCTTTTCCAAATACATGTACATCCTGTCCCTTTTAGGATTCCCTCCAACAACTTGCCCACCACTGAGGTCAGGCTCACCGGTCTATAGTTCCCTGGCTTGTCTTTACCGCCCTTCTTAAACAGTGGCACCACGTTAGCCAACCTCCAGTCTTCTGCCACCTCACCTGTGACTATCGATGATGCAAATATCTCAGCAAGAGGCCCAGCAATCACTTCTCTAGCTTCCCACAGAGTCCTAGTGCACACCTGATCTGGTCCTGGGGATTTATCTACCTTTAACCATTTCAAGACATCCAGCACTTCCTCCTCTGTAATATGGACATTCTGCAAGATGTCACCATCTATTTCCCTACAGTCTATTTCTTCCATATCCTTTTCCACAGTAAATACTGATGCAAAATACTCATTTAGTTTCTCCCCCATTTTTTGCAGCTCCACACAAAGGCCGCCTTGCTGATCTTTGAGGGGCCCTATTCTCTCCCTAGTTACCCTTTTGTCCTTAATATATTTGTAAAAACGGTTTGGATTCTCCTTAATTCTATTTGCCAAAGCTATCTCATGTCCCCGTTTTGCCCTCCTGATTTCTGTCTTAAGTATACTCCTACTTCCTTTATACTCTTCTAAGGTTTCACTCGATCTATCCTGTCTATATCGACATATGCTTCCTTCTTTTTCTTAACCGAACCCTCAATTTCTTTAGTCATCCAGCATTCCCTATACCTACCAGCCTTCCCTTTCACCCTGACAGGAATATGCATTCTCTGGATTCTTGTTATCTCATTTCTGAAGGCTTCCCATTTTCTAGCTGTCCCTTTACCTGCGAACATCTGCCTCCAATCAGCTTTTGAAAGTTCTTGCCTAATACCATCAAAATTGGCCTTTCTCCAATTTAGAACTTTAACTTTTACATCTGGTCTATCCTTTTCCATCACTATTTTAAAACTAATAGAATTATGGTCGCTGGCCCCAAAGTGCTCCCCCACTGACACCTCAGTCAGCCACCCTGCCTTATTTCCCAAGAGTAGGTCAAGTTTTGCACCTTCTCTAGTAGGTACATCCACATACTGAATCAGAAAATTGTCTTGTACACACTTCAGAAATTCCCCTCCATCTAAACCTTTAACACTATGGCAGTCCCAGTCGAAGTATGGAAACTTAAATTCCCCTACCATAACTACCCTATTATTCTTACAGATAGCTGAGATCTCCTTACAAGTTTGTTTCTCAATTTCCCTCTGACTATTAGGGGGTCTATAATACAATCCCAATAAGGTGATCATCCCTTTCTTTTTTCTCAGTTCCATCCAAATAACTTCCCTGAATGTATTTCTGGGAATATCCTCCCTCAGCACAGCTGTAATGCTATCCCTTATCAAAAATTCCACTCCTCCTCCTCCCTTGCCTCCCTTTCTATCCTTCCTGTTGCATTTGTATCCTGGAACATTAAGTTACCAGTCCTACCCATCCCTGAGCCATATTTCTGTAATTGGTATGATATCCCAGTCCCATGTTCCTAACCATGCCCTGAGTTCATCCCTGTTCGGCCCCTTGCATTGAAATAAACGCAGTTTAATTTATTAGTCCTACCTTGTCCCTGCCTGCCCTGACTGTTTGACTCACTTCTGTTCTCAACTGTACCAGTCTCAGATGAATGTCTTTCCTCACTATCTCCCTCGGTCCCACCCCGCTGGCCACCTTACGAGTTTAAATCCTCCCAAGCAGTTCATCAAATTTCCCTGCCAGTTTATTAGACCCCTTGCAATTTAGGTGGAATCCATCCTTCTTGTACAGGTCACTTCTACCCCAAAAAAGATTCCAATGATCCAAAAATATGAATCCTTCTCCCATACACCAGCTCCTCAGCCATGCATTCACCTGCTCTATCCTCCTATTCCTGCCCTCACTAGCTCGTAGCACTGGGAGTAATCTAGATATTACTACTCTTGAGGACCTCCTTTATAAATTTCTGCCTAACTCTCTGTAATCTCTCTACAGAATCTCGACCTTTTCCCTTCCTATATCGTTGGTTCCAATGTGGACAATGACCTCCTGCTGTCCCCTCCCTCTCCCGCCCCCCCCCCCCCCCCGCCCCCCATGAGAACATTCTGCACCCTCTCTGAGACATCCTTGATCCTGGCACCAGGGAAACAACGCACCATTCTGCTTTTTCTCTGTTGGCTTCAGAAACGTCTGTCTGTACCTCTGACTACAAAACCCCCAACACAATTGATCTCTTGGAAGTCGATATACCCCTCTTTGCATTAGAGCTAGTCTCCATACCAGAAACTTGGCTGTTTGTGCTACGTTCCCCTGAGAATCCATCACCCCCTGCATTTTCCAAAACAGCATATCTGTTTGAAATGGGTATATCCACAAAAGACTCCTGCACTGGCTGCCTACCCCTCTTACCCTTCCTATGTGACTGTATCTGAGACTTTCCCCCCTTCCTATAACTGCCATCCATCACATACTGTTGCTGTTGCAAATTCCTCATCGCTTCTATCTGTCTCTCCAACCGATCCACTCGATCTGATAAGATTCGCATCCAACAGCATTTATGGCAGATGTGATCCGCAGTAACCCTTAAACTCTCTTTCAAACTCCCACATCTGACAAGATGTGGCCATTTTTGCCCCTTCACAATCTACAGACCCAGAAAATAACACCGTCTTATTCCTCGACAAACACTGCACCAGGTTACATTAATAGCTATGGCTTATATTTTAAGTTTAATCAAGAGACTTATCTCCAAAAGCATATAATCAAGAAAGAACACACTCTACTCACTACTGCAGCCTTTCTATTGGACAGACTTAAAACAACAATTAACTTATCTGATTCTGTGCTGTGAACTTTGCCCAATAGTTCCTCCCAAGATCAGTTGTGAATTTCACTGTTTGTTAATTTTCGCAGATGAACTCCAATGTCCAGCGATACACAAATTCAAACAGCAAAGGCAGTAACTGTGCAGTCTCTCTCTCTCTCTCTCACTCCCTCTCTCTCTCCTGCACTGTCCTCACCATGTGCTTCCTTTGTCTGCTCTTTTCCCTCTTAAAACTGCTGTTGTTTTGACTTTTTTTTTCCTGAAGTTCCAAAACAATGCAACAGCATATAAAACAGTAATTGCTGCTCCTGGGATTCGAGGAAATCACCTCCAACACCTAAAATGCCTCAAAACAAAAGGAGCAGCTCTGACAGCCAGAAAGTTTTCCCGTCCTCCGTCTTGGATTACCCAGGATCCTATAACACTGACCATTGTCTCTCAACTCACTCAACAGATGTGACTGCATCTCAGTATGAATAACCGAAGTAGCTTTTCCCCTTCCTGATGCATCACAATGTCTGTAAATCAGTCTCCAGTTCATATACTCTGCGCTGAGGCTGCTTGCACTTCAAACATTTGCGTCTGATGTGTTCACCCTGGATTGTCCTGGCATCCAGGAACTCCAACATGCTGTAATTATGGTACATCACTTGTATTGACATCCTTTATGTTTTCTAATTCACAATGTTGTGTTTAATTTTTAAAATATAATTTTAAGTATGCCAACAGTTGTTTTACTAAGTTGAATCTGTGGAATTGAATAAACGATAGTCAAACTCCCTAGATACTCACTGATAAGCTTACTCTTCTGAAACAGAGTAAAAATCAATTCCTGATGCTGAAAATTAAAGCAAAAACATATGTAACTCAACTGTTCTTACCCTTTCACTTGCAAAGTCACTTAACCCTTGTACTTTATTGTAAGTTACATTAAATTGGCTAGTTTTATATCCTGCAATGCCAATCTGCTCCAGACTTTATGAATGTAAAACTAAAAGTGCTGGAGGCACCCAAGTAGCTCTGACAACTGTTATGAAGTTGAAGGTGTGTACTGTACCTTTAAAAGAGAGTGAATGCTGTTCTGAACTGAGAGCTTACAGGCACCTGTGTTTTTGACTTGATGGCAATCCCAGAGTGTACTGGAAAATTGAAAATATGTAACATTTGGCTGTGAAATGGCCTGAGTTTTGGTTGCTGTTTTAACAACAATTAACCAATCTGTTAAAATTATGACTCAGCATGCAAAAACCCAATCGAGTTTGAATTTATTGTTTTGACAACATTGAACCAATGAGATGATCTGATGTTGGGAATATAAAAATGTGGATATTTTGAAAATTGGAGAGAGAGTAGCTGCCATTGAGAGAGACCCTAGAGATTAGAAAACACTCCATTATCAAAGGTACTTTTTCATATGAAACATACTCATCGTAAGAAGACAGAAGAAGACCTAGGGAGATCTCAGCCGAAAGAGTGAAGTCACAGAAGACGACAGTGGCTGTGTGGTTTTGTAATTACGTTGGTGTAATTTTAATAAGTGGCTTATTGGAACAGCATATTGTTATAGAGTTGGAGGCAGGTGATAAGCAGTTTAAAAACAAGGGGGTCATAGAAAATTTGTTGTTTAATGTTCACTTTTAGAGTTGAAAAAACTTATTATTTTCATTAAATAGTGGAATTTGGGAGTTCTCTGTCATTCTTACTTTAACAGATTACAAGGTGAGGTGAGCTTTTCTGGGAGTTTGGTTTAAATAACAGAAGGATTCACTGCCTTGTCGTAACACAACATAAGGGGAGAGAGCAACTGAGTCTACTTATCTGACACTTTGGAAAGGAACAGCGGTGGAAATGGATGGGTTTTCCACTGTTGGAAAAGGGAGAGGAAGAATTGGAATAGAATGAACGGTCAGAGTATAAGGGAATTTAAAGATCAAAGGTGTCATGTGTCAAAACGTGGATAGGTAATGGTTGTGATGACAAAGCAGGGAATTGGTCCAGAGGTGAATAGTAGAATACTGGTCAGCTTTGACTGAAGACAATACATGGAAAGATTAGAATCTCTACTGTGCGCAAGTAGGCTATTTGGCCCATTGACTCCATTTGATCCTCTGAAGACCATCCCACCAAGAACTTGCATTTCCCATCGCCACTCGACATTGCCTGTACGTCTTTGGATTGTGGGAGGAGACTGGAGCACCCGGAGGAAACCCATGCAGACACAGGATGAACGTGCAAACTCCACACACAGTTGTCCGAGGCTGGAATCAATCCCCTGTCCTTGGTGCTGAAAGGCAGCAGTGCTAACCACTGAGCGACTCTGCAGCCCTTAGATACAGAGATGGGAAAGAAATAAATATACAAATGGAGGATAAAATACAATTTAATAATTTGCTTGGATTAATTTATTAATATAATATTGTGCAAGGTTTGTGAAGGTTTTACAATATTGTATTTACTGAGGAAATTTAATCAGTACAATGCGAACAATTCGAGCAGCACAACAAATGACTATCTCTGCACAATCTAGTCTGGGAAGGAGTTGTGTTCTGGTTAAGGATAAGATTTGTATCTCCAGTCATGAATCAGAGGCCAGGTGTGAGTATTAGTTGTATTAATTTGTTGGCAATAAATCATCACAAATATCCATTTTAACAGCAGGATGAAGAATTTTTATTTGCTTACATTAATATTTAAGGTTAGGGGAGAAATAAAAGCTATGCTGGAAGTGTGCAATACAGTTGAATTTGGACTATATATTATGTCGAGTTATATAGATGTATGGAGATGAATGATGATAAAATATAGCAGTGATTGTATGGAGCTTGGTAATCTGTACATATTGGAAAGTTGGGCCCTCAGCCTTGCACTGTGTGCTTATGACAATGTTTCATCTGATTTTTGATATTTGGAGTTGAAGTTAGCTGTTTAATGATGTGCACATTTAATTTAAATTATGTACAATATCTTCAAAAAATCATCTAAATTATGTTTTACAACTTTGGATGAATTTTCCCTCACGGATGCATTACCTGATTGGATAGCTGCCTGCTACAATAGGGTTAGCCACATGTGCAGTAAATTTTAAAGAAAGGGCGCTTTGTTTCATTTGCTGCTGAAATCTAGTTTCTGAATGTTTCTGTACTTGCGCATTGAGCATCTTGTGAGTCTTCATTTACATCATTGTTGCTGAAGCCTTCGGTTAGCTCGCAAGAACACCCGTGACATACCATTTCTGCAGAGACAGAAGCAATCATGTCAAAGGTCAGTGGGAGAATGGGAATCTGTTTCATGCATCATGTAACTGGGCATGGTTTGGGTGTGGAGGTCCAGTCATTGAGATCAGAACATCTTCATGTCTAACAATGCTTGTGACTTATTCAGTTCCCTTAACAGCCAAGGACCAGGACATGTTTGTGCTCACCACTGCAGGAATGGTACGGAGTTTTGCTCGATTACCTCGATAATAAGATGGCTAGATCCATGAAAACCATTGTTGCATTACGTTCTGACAGAATGGGATCCTTCTCGGTTACTGTTTGTAAGATTTGTCTCAATGCCTTTGTTTCTCTCATCACACACTGAGTATTTTGAGCAAGTTCTGGATGTATGCCTGATGAGCACACAATATATCTGAAGAATTCCCCATCAGAGGTTTTTCAAGTCTGATTCCTGGAACGCTACACTGAACCAACATGATTTACCCTGCCCAGTGTCTTACAATAGTGTTCCGCAAAAAGTTTCTGAAAAAGAGTTCTATTTTAATGCCCATAGTGCAAATTAGTTGGTGGTTATACTGTGGTGAGCCTCCAGCCTTTAGGATGAAAGAGACTCCCAAAGCTTCTGAAATGGCGTCAGCAATCATAGTAGTTTCTGTCTTGAACTCTTCTTTCAGAAGTGTACGGCATATTAATGCTAACCTTCCTCTGGGTGAGACTTTGCCCTGATTTTCAAATGGGTTTCAAACAATTGAAGGGCCCACATGGGGGTTCTGAGACTGAACCTGTTGGTGGTGATACCAGGGTCTCAATCTCCATGGAGACAACTTCCCAATCAATTACTTCTGTAGATGGTGGACTCCTGTTACTGCAACTCAGTCAAAAAGCTGGAAGCTCTGGAATCTTGAAGACCATCTCAGGACTGGTGGGCACGATTGAGTTATGTAGTGGAAACCAAGGATGTTTTGATATAAAAATATCTTTCAAGTATACTTTGGAAGAACCAATTCCTCGGGCCAAAGCCAATAGATCCCATGGAACAATGGAGAAAACTTTCCAGTCTGGACTGCCAATGTTACTTTACTGCCTGCAACCTACTCCAATGCCCAGTCTGCCCAAAAGATGACCCCTAATTAGAGCCAATACAATGTTAATCAGCTTTCTGCTTCTGTCAACTGAGCAGCCAATGCACTGTCTACTTTTCCTGGAAACATTTCTTGGCGCGATAGTGTCGCTGTTTCCTATTATTCTTGTCCCAACTTGCGAGCAGCGGTTCAACCCTTTAAACAGATAAAATGGAAAGATGAGAAGTTCCTCTTAATTCCTGAAGTTAGTCAAATAAACAATGTATGAAGTAACTTTTGTGGACAATCATATTTTTAATAATGTAGTAGAGATAATATTTGAAGAACAGAATTATGTGCTTTGAGAGTATTTATCTTTTCTGTAACTCTGCTAAGAGGTTTTCTTTTAAACTTTGATGACCTGAAGTAAAATGCTTGATTTTGTTCTCATCAGAAATGTCCTAAGTTGCTATTACAGAAGGTGTAACACTTGCCGAATCACCACTTTGCTCCGAACTAGGCACTTTGCACCTTCTGGACTTAATATTGAATTCAACACCTTCACGTTGTGAACCATCTTCCAATTCTGCCTTTTCTTTTGGCTTGTTACAGTCTGTTATCATGTCCTCATCGCTGTGACCACCCTGCTTCCCCCCCCCCCCGCCCCACCACCCCACTAAACTATCCACATCCCAAAGGGGCTGTCTATCCTTTCTAGCCTAGCAGAAGACACACCATTGTTCTGCCATTCTCACATTCTGATCACTTAGTCTGAACTATGAACATCCTTTCTCCCCAGCACCCTACATACACTATCCTCCTCCCACCACTTCACCCCTAAACTATCATACAAATGCTGTGTCCTCCACACTTCACCAGCTCTGATGAAGAATCATCTAGACTTTAAACATTGTCTTGCTCTCTCTCCATGGATTTTACCTGACCTGCTGTCATTTCCAGCATTGGTTGTTTTCAGTACAGATTCCAGCATCGACTGTAATTTGCTGTCCAAGGTCCCAAACCCGTCTTCCAGGTGAAGCAGCATTTCACTTGTACTACTTTCAATCAAGCTGACTGCCTTCGGTGCTCGCAATGTGGTCTCCTTTCCATTGACAAGACCCAACACCGATTAGGTAATCATTTTATGGGACATGTCTCTCTGGAGGAATGAAGCTAACTGCACAGTTGCTTGCCATTTCACAAAAGCATGCCTTGCTGTCATGATAACATTTCTGTCCTGGGTCAGCTGCAATATTTAAATGAAGTACATTGTAAGCGTGAAGAACAAAACCTCATCTCAATTGAATATTGAGACCCTGGGGCTGCAATAACTTCATAAACTGACCATGTTATGTACTGTCAATTTTGCTTAGATTCCACCCCCCCCCCCCCCCCCCCCCCCACCACCCCAAGCACCCCTCTCATACATTGGTGTCATGTTTGTATCTTGGTTACTTCCTGCGTAGTAGAAAAGACCAACTCTCTCCCTTTCACCCACTTGTATCTACACCATCTGTCCTCTTGCTCCTCCTCTGTCCCTCTCAAGAGCATTTAAAAGAAAATCAATTTTCCAACATCTTTCAGTTCTGATGAGAAGTCATTCTGGATTCAAAGTATTAATTCTGTGTCTGTTGTTGTCACAGATGCTGCCAGGCCTGTAATGGACCTGTTGAGTTTTGCCAATATTTTCTCTGTTGCAGATTTTCAGCGTCTGCATTATTTTCTTTTTGTTCATTTTATGTTTTGAGTTTGCAAATAGCCATTTAAGCATCAGGAATCACAGAATCCTTTGTCTAATTGATACCACAACCATAGAATAGTTGACTTGATCAGTGATGTTAGATGATCCTCAGTGAAATTAGTTGTGAAGAACAGATGAATGTTTCCTTGTGCTTAGTATTTTGCTCTTATGGCCACCTCTATATTTTTAATTAATGCCAGTCATAAAGTTGAGGTTCGTTTGCTCAAGCTTACATAGGTACCTGAATCTCAATACACTCTGTAGATGGGAATGTACAAATGGATAGACTAAACAAGTGTGGAAAAAATGTAGCAAATGGATTTCAATGTGGAGAAGCTTAAATTCATTCAATTGCAGTCCAAAAAAAATGTCATTAGTGAGCATGGGAGAAGCAAATAGTTCTGAGTGCTCAAATCGCTAAATACCCAAAAAGTGATCAGAAAGGTTAATGTGGTTTCGGCCTTTGCATTTAAGAGTTTGGAGTACCATAGGAAAATTTAAAATATTTCAATTCCATAGAGCTTTGGTTAGTCCACATCTAGAATGCTGTATGTAGTTTGGGTACCATATGTTAGGAAGGAATTATTAGTCTCTGGGGATCCAGCACAAATAATACTGAGGTTTAACAAGCTATATTATGAGCATGGTTTTGATAAATTTAGTTTATATTAGCTTGAATTTAGAAGGTTGAACTGAAGGGTGATCTAATTAAGATGTTTAAATGATCAAGGGATTCAACAGCTTTTGGAGGAATGCTTAATGTACTTGTGTAAGTCATGTACTATTTAGTGTTCTGGCATGCTGTATCTCTGCTGTAAGTGCCTTGTGTGGGCAGTAAGTGGGAGTCATTAAACATACCCCATTTGAAACAGAGTGGTGTGGCTGAAAATGTGTGCCCTTTGAGAACTGTAAGAGAACCAGCTGTTCTGAAAAAGATAGCAAAGACTGTCCACTGGATTTTCAGAGCTATAAATAGGCAGCTATTGAAAGAAATAGCAAGGGAGTAAAAGACATAAAAAGTCTGCAGATTTTGATCACTGAGTATGTGAAAATGGCTGTGAATTTTCCACTCTCTGTTCCTGTAGAAGTGATATGAGAGAGAATTGGAATATTTTCTCATTTTGGTAGCAAAACAGTGAAATATTACTGAGTAAATAAGGTTAGCAACTCTTTTATCTGTGCTGGGGAACAAGAGCTTAAGCTGTGTTGCAGCTTAGATCGCACTTGGGAACAAAATGATTTCAAAATCTTTGGAGACACAATTTTAAACAGATATTAATGTTACTTGTGGGTTCAACATCAGGGCTTTGGACTGGGAATGATGATAAATCAATATTGTGATGACATTGGTATATCTGGCTGAATCTGTAGTGCTTGAGTACTTGATAAATGATCTCAGCTGAGATAACATTGTCAAAGGCATATAAGATCCTGCCATGAGAGTACATCTGTTGAGTGAGGAGAAGGTTAATCTCAAGGAAGTTATTGACACATACAGAAGCTCTGAGATTGCGTCAGATGACGATTGGCATATTGATGGAAGAATAGATGAGGCCTTGCATTCTGCTGAGACATAGCCAGACTAAACAAGCCCAGTGTACAGGGTGGTGGGGGGGGGAACATAAATATGTGCAGAAAAGCCTGCAGAGTACTGCAGAGTACAGGCATGAGGCTGAAAATAATGCAAAGGACATCAAACAAAATAAAGGAAATATGTCCAGTATGGGAAAAGCAGTACTGTAACTTTGAGGAACTGTAATACCAGTATGTTTTAGCAGAACAAGGCCAAGCAAGCCCATAGGGATGGCTTCTCAAAAAATGTCAGCTGATGCTTCTGAAGAATCACTTTGCGCTATGCAACAGGTTAGCGTTGTCTTGTCTAAAGATGATAAATAGTTTGTTACTGTTCGAATTCACACCATAGAAAGGATAGCATCAAATGAATGTAAAGTGTCAGATAAATCCCACCAGTGCTTTTTACAACATCATGAGCTTTGCAGACCTGTGAGAAGTCACTCAGTTAAGATGGTAGCTCTCAATTGAAGCTCTTGAAGCCAGGGTTGAGGCTTTCTGGTGCCAAGAGGGCAATTGAAATTGAAAGCTCAATGCAATGGGGAAAATGAAGATGTGGAGTTTTGTTTGGCAGATTATGGTATCTCTGCAGAGTGGAAGCAGACCATTTGGCTCATCAATCATTTGGCTCACCGATCCTCCAAAGAGCATCCCTCCCAAACTCTGTGCTTCCTACTGCCAGTCCACCTAACCTGCACACCTTTGGACTGTGGGAGGAGAGCCAGAGGAAAACCCACACAGACACTGGGAGAATGTGCAAACTCCATACAGTCGCCTGAGGGTGAACTTGAACCCAGGTCCCTGGCGCTGTGGCACAGCAGTGCTAACCACTGAGTCACCATGTACTCATCTCAGCAAAAGCAAATCTTAACTAAATTTTAAACATGCCAGAAGAGATTTTTCAGCACTTTACACGCCACCAAGCGGAAGAAAGTCTCGAAGATTACAAATCTGTGTATTTACATGTTTTGGCTGTCACCCTGGTGAACATCAACTTGTGGAAGAAGAGAGTGTGACAAATGTAGCATCAGTTAGGAAGAGTTCCAGCTGCCTCACATCAAGCCTGAAGGATAAAATAGAGCTGAAAAAGCAGAGGATAATCAACAGAGTGAAACTCCTACAGACTGAAGTATCAGCATGGTAACAGTGAGGGAAAATTGGAGTAAGGATCTGAGTCCAGCTTTGAAGAGCTCTCACTGCCCCCTGCGAACCATTAAATTTTCTTTCCATCATGTATCAAGGCAAAGGATGACAAATAACAAATGGCAAGTGAAGCTGATGAAAGCAACAGTTTTCTAACTGCATTCTGGATGACATACGGTTGTGTCTACTGCTTGGTTTTTGGTTATGGAAGTATCGATGCAGACAGCACAGGATAGTTGGTGATCTTTCAGAGTAGAAGCTGCTTTGAATGATCTGCTAGTATATCAATGTGGAGAGGCAGTGAAGAAGTCATCACAGACAACAATCACAATCTGGTATGACTGCGAGAGAGATCTCATCAGATAAACCTAAAGCTGAATAAGAAAATGATGCAATTGAACATGTGAGGTCATGTACTGATAGCATTTGGACTTCACCCCAGTTTTGATGAAGTGAGAGCTACAGCAGAGCTGATGTGAAAGCAGTGCAACGATTTGTTTGATTCATGAACAATTTAACAAAGAGCTTGCTGCTTTTTTCATTATGTGTAGGCTCACTTTCAAAGATGTGCAGTGTTGTTGGGGTACAGAACAAGAAGTAGCTTTCATGAGAATCGAAGCTAGTGATGGCAACACCACTGAGCAACTACAATGTTAATGACGACATCACAATGCAGTGTGATCAGCAAGACCAGTTTTAGAGTAACCTTTATGTGATGACAACCAATTGCTTGTGCATCTAGGGTGTTAGTGCAAATCAAATGATGTTTCCTTAAGAGAGATTGTGTGCCTGGTGATTATCTTGAGTTGTGAGCATTTGAATCATTACATGTTTGAGAATATAACCGGGCAGTCTAAATACAAGCCGTTTCAAAGTTTCTTCCTCAAACTACTTCTATCTGTTTCAAAGCATCTAAAAAGGATGGTACTTCATTGCTGAGGTTTCATCCGGACTTGACAAATAAGACAGCAAACTATTTCCTCTACTCTGATTTGAGAACACAGGAGCATAATCAAGAAATAGCAGGTCATTTTAGAGTGAAATCAAGCAAATAATTTTTACCCAAAGGAGAAATCTATCCCTTTTCTCTCAAAAAATGTGCAGATACTGGGTCACAGGACAGTTTCCAAATTGAGACTATCAAGTCTTCACAAAGCAAAATATTGTGGATGTGGGAAATTTGAGAATACTGGAACAACTGACAGCTCTGGCAGTATCTGCAGGTACAGAAACAGTGTTATTATTTCAGGTCACTGACTTTTCATCTGGCTTCATTGAATGAAAGGTCACTGATCTGAAAGGTTGTGCAGTAGCTTGTTTGTTTCCGGCCAGGTTACCAACCATCCCCTTCCCGTTCGCCTCAGCTCCTGACTTGATAGCCTCAATTGGCAGGGGGATGGGAAAGCCAAAGTTATACCAGGCCACTCCCTGTCCAGACTCCAGGTCTGTTTCTGCCTCTGGGTCAGGAACATTGACCCCAAAATGTTCCTTTCTCACTCCTCCGGTGTGGGCAGCCCTGCTGAGAATTTCTAGCATTTTCTGTTTTTTTTAAAATCAGATTTTTGTCAGGTCAGTGTATGAAAGACTCTGGAGCAAAGGAGGGTAAATGGAATTGAAATACAGGTCAACTGTTATCTGATTGAATGGCAGAGCAAGCTTGAGGCAATGAATGATGTACTGCTATTCGTACGTTCTGCTTGAAAGATATGTTACTGTCATTGGAAACTGTGCCAGCACAAGTCAGTCCTCCCATCAGAAACAATGATGAGATTGTTCAGATATTTGTTGAAATGTTTTCCATTTTAAACAAATGCGAATTAGTTTATTGGCACTTCAATTTTATTCTTGTCACTCTGTCATCATTTGCAGGATTGCTGCTGATTGTGAGATACTTAAAGAAAATGAATCTTGAAATCTTTCTGCAAGTGTAGATCCTGATTATTGATTTCAACTTAAATTTAGAACATAATCCTTTAATGTTGTCAGTTAATTTTCCCATTTCAAAGCAGAGATCAGATTTGGTCTTGCGAAGAAAGATATCTGTATTGGTTCTAATTTTCAATGTTGGTAATGATTTATATTTGTGTCCGCCATAGTGTGTCTTGCAAGACAGTGAGCTGTGCAGCATTTGAATCAAAAGTATCTAACAGATCATTCTCTCAGTTTGCTCAGATGGAAGCAATGACAAGGCAGTCTAAATCATTTCCCAAACTTGCTAGTAGGTTGCTGACAGCAGGAGTGAAGGCAGTGAGCTTAGTTTTGCATTTACATTTGCAATGTCATTGTTGTCTTGGTTTTACTGAGACAAAGTATGAGCCTGCTTCTTTAGCTTTTTTTGGGGAGGGAAAAAAAGGAGTATTTATTAGCTGTGCTGACCTGGCCTAGATATTAAAGTGAAGATTATAGTTATGTCTCCACTATACAGAAGATTAAATGCTAAATTGACTCTTGAGCTGTGGCAGCAGATTTTAATGCAGACAACTATGTGAGGATAGAGTAAGTTAACGTTGGCTGGAGAAATGGTGCAGGAGGAAGGGCTTTGGGTTCTCAGGGTACTGGGATTATTTTTTGGGAAACAAGAACTTGTTCAATTTACATGTCAATAAAAATGACAACTGACCTCTGAAAGGTTGACTAACACTGGATGAGGGGCTAATTGCTATGGCAGGGGTCAGCTGTGAGGTGAAATCAGGTAGTAGGATGGTTTGGAGTGATGTACAGCAGTTGAGTAAAGATTAGATTAAAAATTGGGGAGATCATTTGGGTGGGAAAGTGCAATTGCATGGTAAATGTGCAGTGTGTGGTGAATAAATTGGATGAGTCATGGACACCAGTTGTCTGGTGAGACTTGAAACTTAGAATCGTAGAGCACTGAACCCTTCGGTCAAACTGATCCATGCTAATTCATCCCAAATTAAACTTAGCTGACCTGCCTGCACTTAGTGCTTATCCCTCCTAACATTTCATATTCATGTAGTCATCCAAATGTATTTTTAAATGTTGTAACTGTATTTGCATCCTCCACTTGCTCTGGAAGTTCATTCCATACATGAGCCATTCTGTGTAAAAAAACAAGTTGTCCCTCCTGTCTTTCTCCTCTCATCTTAAAAATATGCTCTTGAGTCCAGAAACCCCCCAGTCTAGGGAAGAGACACTTGTCATTCAATTAATTCATTGAACAACAAAAACACAGGTCTGACTGAATAAAGAGGAAAGCTGGAAACTGAATACTCTTGGCTATAAGGAATTCGGGAAAGATGGATGAGCAACAAAAAGAGGCAGTTGTGATCAAAATCCTATTATAGTAATATCAAGGGGTTAGAGAATTGAACGAACAAAAACTGAGTCTGTTCTCTTAAGAGTTAAGAAACAGTGGATCAGCTACCATGCTATGAAATGACAGGGCACCAAATAATCGAGAGGAAAGAAAATAGCGCGATTGCAGGTAATTTACAGAAAGATGTAAACACTATCTCTACTGGGCTCTATCCTCATTGACATTGGGTATATGTGTGGAGCGTTGACCTCCTAATGTTGATCATTTCATTAGATTCTTTAACCAGGTTTTGAGAAGGATTGGTACTCTGTGTGTGGACTTTTGAAAGATGTATGGTTATACAACACATAATATGCTTCTTCCTAAAATTAGGGCCCATGGAATTAAAAGGGATATTGACCATATAAAATTGGTTAGTGGATTGAAAGCAATGATTATTAATGAATTGTTGCTTATCAGACTGGCGAGGGAAGGGTCCAGTGGTAGTGTCCCAATCTTTGAGTCAGGTGGTCTTGGCTCAAGTCCCATCTGCTCCTAGGAGCGTCATAACATTTGTGCACAGATTGATTAAGAAAATATATTGGACTAGAGAGAAGGAACAAGTGATGTTCCCCAGTGTTTGGCACAGGTTGTTCTGGTATTATATGCATTTCATCAATGCAAATTGGCTATAATGCGATTGATGAATTGTGAATTTTGTTTGGGGAACTCAAACCTTCTACTAAATGGGTACAGAGATTTCAATAGCGGTTTTCCATAGTGCGATTTCCTACAGTGCGAGGTTTCAAAGGAACACAACTGTCGTGTTATAGCAGAGCGACCTGTAATGGGACCACTGCTTTTGTTGTACATTACTTGTACATTACATGCTGGCTTTACCAATGATGCCTGCATCCCATTGCAGAATTTTAAAAAAATACTGGGTCAAGTTTGTGTTAATTGTCCTGAGCCCTTAAAGCCAATGTTCAGTTCTGCTAACTTGTCTGCCTTCTTCTTTTTAAGGTAAAAGATGTTATGAAAGGCATCATGGCTAACCTGCAGCAGACCAATAGTGAGAAGATTCTGCTGAGCTGGGTACGTCAGTCCATCCATAACTACAGACCGGTTAATGTCGTCAATTTCACATCCAGCTGGTCCGATGGCTTGGCTTTCAATGCACTCATCCACAGTCACAGGTGAGGAAGAGGAAAATACTTCTTGGATTTCTTTAATGAAAATGGCAGGCAGAAATTTTGGCTCAGGATTTACTTTTGATCACAGCAGCTTGGATATCAATGAAAGTATGAGCACGTTTGCTGTTAGAGTCAGCTTATCTTTTGCAGAATACTGAATGTCAAGAAGTGGCCCTGACCTATAGAGGAGGTTTGTTCAGCAAAAAAAAAAAGAGGATAAGATCTGAAAGGCTGCTACAAGCTAGCAGACCTCTTATCACAAGTCACTGAAAATAGCATGAACCTTTTTATGTAGTGCGTCATCTCAGGACGCCACACCTTCCAGAAGAGGATTGGAATGTTGCATTTAACAAAATGTTATTCAAGGGTTGACAGCAGCGCAACAATGGAACAGTGACATGTTTAATAATAACAGACAATGTTTGAAACATTTAGCCCACCAGTGAGCACTGGTAGAGATAAAAGGAATGAATTGACATTTTATCAGAAGTGAAAAAATTTTGATGAACAGTTAGCCCACTAGAATCCGAACTGTAGGAGGAGAAAAGACAAACAAAGGATACAGGAAAAAAGTTGTGATGAAATTATTGTTTTGGTAAACACGTTGTGCTCTTATCATTGTGACCTTAAACTCCCAAGACCTCAACTTTTATTCCTCCCTGTCAACCTCCACTCTAATATTTCTGTTTTCAACTATCCACAATGTTATAGACACCAAGAACTCTATCTTATTGTCTTCATCAACTCGATCGCCTGAATATTGGCACAGCGGTCAATAAATGACTTGTACATGTCCATCCTCACTTTTTGAAAACAGTCTTATTAGTGGCATCAATCTCATGAAATTGGGAACATGGGCCTGGATATAAGTGTGCTGTGGTCCCAAATATCCTAGCTCGTATATCAGTGGTGGATGACAACCACCATCCCAATGAGTGTCCGATACTAACATAACACTGGAAGGAGTGTAAAGTTTAAACTTCCGCCCCTGCCTTTCTCCTATGTTAGAAAGTTGTGGGCTAGTCAGATGGTCAGCTGCTGTGTTGTCCAAGCAGCATCATCTGGGCAGTGATGTCCATTGCTGGGAGTACAGCACTTTCACTACTCTGCAGTTCCCAGCTTGGTCCAGGTTTAGGGGTCTCTCCGAGGGCTCACTGAGGAGAATGAGTCCTGCAGTCAGGAGGTGAGGGTTGACTACTTAAGGAGTTTGACCATTGGGAACATGCCTGCATTGGGCCTGGGGGAACCTGCAAATGAAGTGAGGCAGGTACAGCCTGAAGGGTGCCAGTTAAAGGTTTCAGTAAAACCAAGGGTGGGCAGGCAGTTTGTTGCCTCCCTTGTGTCCATTGAACATTGAGGCAGGTCAGAGGCAGGTAGCTGGGTAGGCTACCTTGTGGATTTTATGTATTTTTTTAGGTGAAGGATCAGCCTTGAAAACCTTTCTGAACTGCTTCCAATTAAATAATGTTCATCATTCAGTAAAGTAACCAAATTTGAACATGATACTCCTAATGGTCTCACCAAAATCTAAACAGTGCTAAGAGCTTAATGTTCCATAATACAAATGCTATAGGAAGGATAGAAAAGGGGACTAGAGAGGAAGGGGTGTTGGGGGGGAGGGGGGGTGGAGGTGGCATTTTTGATAAGAGAAAGCATATGGTTATATTTAGGGAAGATATTCTTGCAAATACTTCCAGGAAAGTTATTTGGGTGGAACTGAGAAATAAGAAAGGGACGATCACTTTATTGGGATTGTATTACAGACCCTTTAAGAGTCAGTGGGAAATTAAGAAACAAATTTGTAAGGAGACCTCAGTTATCTGTAAGAATGATAGAGTGGTTATGGTTGGGGATGTTAACCTTCCAAACATAGACTGGATCTGCCATGGTGTTAAGGGTTTGGATAGAGAGGAATTTGTTAAGTGTGTACAACAAACTTTTCTGATTCAGTATGTGGATGTACCTACGAGAGAAGGTGCAAAACTTGACCTACTCTTGGGAAATAAGGCAGGGAAATCAGGAGGACAAAAAAGGGACATGCGATAGCTTTGGCACATAGGGATAAGGAGAATCCAAAGATTCTATAAATACATTAAGGACAAAAGAGTAACCAGGGAAAGAATAGGACCCCTCAAAGATCAGCAAGGCAGCCTACGTGTGGAACTGCAAGAGATGGGGGAGATACTAAATGTGTGTTTTGCATCAGTGTTTACAGTGGAGAAGAATGTTGAAGATATAGAATGTGGGGAAATAGATGGTAACATCTTGAAAAATGTCCATATTATAGAGGAGGTGGTGCTGGATTTCTTAAAATGCATAAAGGTGGATGAATCCTCAGGACCTGATCAGGTGTACCCTAGAACTCTGTGAGAAGCTAGGGTATTGATTGCTGGGCCCCTTGCTGAGATATTTGTATCATCAATAGTGCCAGGTGAGGTGCTAGAAGAGTGGTGCTTGGCAAACGTGGTATCACTATTTAAGAAAGGTGGTAAGGAAAAGCCAGGGAACTATAGACCAGTGAACCTGACATCGGTGTTGGGCAAGTTGTTGGAAGGGATCCTGAGGGACAGGATGTACATGTATTTGGAAAGGCAAGGACTTATTAGGGATAGTCAGCATGACTTTGTGCATGGGAAATCATGTCTTACAAACTTGATTGAGTGTTTTGAAGAAGTAATTAAGAGGATTGATGATGGCAGAGCAGTAGATGTAATCTATATGGACTTCAGTAAGGCTTTCAACAAGGTTCCCCATGGGAGACTGATTAGCAAGGTTAGATCTCATGGAATACAGGGAGAACAAGCCATTTGGATACAGAAATGGCTTGAAGGTCGAAGACAGAGGGTGATGGTGGGGGTTTGCCTTTCAGATTGGAGGCCTGTGACCAGCAGCACATTGCAAAGATCAGTGCTGGGTCCAATGCTTTTTGTCATTTATATAAATGATTTGGATGTGAACAAATGAGTTATAGTTAGTAAGTCTGCAAAATTGGGGGTGTAGTGGACAGCGAAGAAGGTTACTTCAGTGTACAGCAGGCTGTTGGTAAGATGGGCTAATGGGCCGAGGAGTGGCAGATGGAGTTTAAGTTAGATAAATGTGAGCTGCTGAATTTTGGAAAGGCAAATCAGAGCAGCACTTATACACTTCATGGTAAGGTCTGGGGGAGTGTTGCTAAACAAAGACACCTTGGAATGCACATTCATAGTTCCTTGAAAGTGAAGTCGCAGGTAGATAGGATAGTGAAGAACGTATTTGGTATACTTCCCTTTATTGGTCAGAGCATTGAGTATAGGAGTTGGGAGATCATGCTGCAGCTGTACAGTACATTGGTTAGGCCACTTTTGGAAAACTGCTTGCAGTTCTGGTCTCCCTCCTATAGGAAGGATGTAGTGAAACTTGAAAGGGTTCAGAAAGGATTTACAATGATGATGTCAGGGTTAGAAGGTTTGGGCTATAGAGAGAGGTTGAATTGGCCGGGGCTGTTTTCCCTGGAGTGTCAGAGGCTGAGGGCTGACCTTATAGAGGTTTATAAAACCATGAGGGGCATGGGTAAGGTAAATAGACAAGTCTTTTCCCTGGAATGGGGGAGTCCAGAACAAGAGGGCATAGGTTTAGGGTGAGAGGGGAAAGATATAAAAGAGAGCTAAGGGCAGCTTTTTCAGGCAGAGGATGGTGCGTGTGTGGAATGAGCTGCCAGAGGATGTGGTGGAGGCTGGTACAATGACATCATTTAAAAGGCATTGGAATTGAAAGGGTTTAGAGGGATGTGGGCCAAGTGCTGGCAAATGGGACAAGATTACATTAGGATAGCTGATTGGAATGGACAAGTTTGTCCGAAGGATCTGTTTTTGTACTGTATATGTCTATGACTCTGTGCTCAAAAACTTTAAAGTGGAACAATAACCACATGTAATTGAAAAATAAATTTGTTGTCACATTGAATTGTTACAGGCTACAATCTGTCCGTCTCTTGCTTCAAACATCTGCAAAATTAACAGCTCAGTAGTTTAGAACAGCAATTCAGTTTCTTGCAATTTGTTATTGTTTTCAGTGATATCAAGACCTTTATTTATACTACAGTAAACATCTCCATTGGAATGTAGTTTCTTATAGGGAGGAGATTACAAATAATCAATGGTGAGTTACAGTCACAGTGTCAATGGTAGAACTAACTGTATGAGCATAAAGTCCAGGAGCAAAACAGAAAACAAATTGGTTGGCATTGTACAATCCTGATTTAATTGACTCAACCATCATTATGGGTCAATTAGTGAAAAGATTAACTTGAAGAATTGAGGAAGTCTGATGAACTGAAGTGGTGATTTTTGTTACGTGACTGGCATTGTACAATAAGCACAGGATCTTCTAATAAATTTTATATTTTGTGATTGGTCTACACTAGGCTACCTTGGCTTGGTACATCATACAGGGGCCAAATGGGAGTTAGCTGAGAGCTGACTGGCTATGCCTAGCATCATTAGTATCAAAATAGACAAACGTCATGCTTACTCAGTCTTTCAGCGATTTCAAATGGAATTGGATATAGAAACAGTTATCAAGCCGCCGATATGAATGGTCATTCTGAGAGAAACTTGCAGAAAATCATTGAGATAATCTTGGACCCAAAGTGCCTGATTTCAGTTCAGTCAGCTGTTTTGTGTCAGCCGTGACTCCATTTTTGCCCCTCAGCCAGAAGTTTGCATATTTTGTGTAACATTTCAGGCTGACACTTCAGTGTGGCACTGAGGAAGCTGTACTGTCTGAGGTGTTATCTACTGTGTAGACATGAAGCCAAGGCTCAGTTTACCCACACAGGTGGACATAAAAGGTCCCACAACATTATTTCAAGTTTGCTGCAGGGAAGTTCCCTGAAGTGTCCGAACCAATATTTGTTCCTCAGTCAACATCACAAAAAAAATACTCATGCAAAACCAAAATTCTGCACAACCTCAGAGTGAAATTGCTGGAAAACCTTGCTGATAACACTGGATCTATGGAAAGAACTGTGGTTAAAGTTTCAGGAGGATGACTTTCATTCAAAAGGTCATCAACCTGAAAGATAAACTGTTACCCCCTGCAGGTGCTGCCTTCCATCACTTTTTGATTTTCCATTCACAAAAATCCGATTATCTGGTCATTAATGCATTGCAATTTGCACGAGTTCATTGTGCGAGTAGAGCTTCCGTTTTTCTGCATTATAACAGTGACTACACTTCAAAGAAAGATTAATGCGTTTTCATTTGTCCAATCTTTGAAAAAGGTGCTGTATAAATGCGGATTTTACTTTTATGTAAACTCGTGGACAGGACATTTTACTTCAATGAGATTCCTCCTCTCATCCAGATTGAATTAAAATTGAAAATTGAATTCCTATTATTAGAGATATATTTTAACTTTGTTTCCTCCTCCTGCAGTCTATTCTTTCCAAATTCAAATTTACATTTGCCTATCATAAGGTTGTCCACAGTTTTGTCTGTGGGACTTGCTTTTTTGCCAACCGTAAAAGAAGAGCTTTCAAGTTGAAGACATTATCCTGAACTTTATCAAGGATGCTACACAATTAGCTTGGTTGTGCTCCTTGATGATCTAATTTGGTTTGAAAACACTGGGAGTAATGGTGTTATTTCCCTTGTACTCAAAGATTTGAAACTTTCAAACAATAAAGGAGCAAATGCAGCATTGTTGAAAAGAAATTTAAGTGCTTGAAAACATGAAACATAACTGGCAACCACAAAATTTCACTGTATTTGTGTATAAGGTGTGTAGTTTCACACAACATTTTAAAATTCATATCTCCTAGTACATGGGCAGTTTGGGTGTTTGAGCATCTACTTTTGGTAGTGATTTAAATTTACTGATAGATTACCAGGTTTCATAATGCTCAGAAAACCAAACTGCTGGAAAGAAGCAGAGGCAACTGGATGCAACAACTAAATATTTGGTTCAGCACAGTTTTTTAGACCAGGAGCAGCATTGACTTTGTAAATACTAGCAAAGAGGTCAATATTATGATATTTGTGCTCAATGCCAGCAAGCCACTTGTTGAACCCCAGCTTAAAATATTCTGTCCAACCGAAGGCACTGCCTTTTGGGAGGGATATTAATGTTTTGGAGACAGTGGAGAGGAGGTTCACCAGAATGGTACTTGGGACTTAGTTATATGGTGAGACTGTTGAACGCGGAGTTTTTCTCCCTAAAGCACTGAAGATTAAAGGGATATTGAACAGAGGAGTATAAAATCCTGATGGGTTTTGATGGAACAAGTGAGGAGAAATTGTTTCCTGTGATGGAAGAATCAGTAACCAGAGCACACCAATTTAATGCAATTGACAAATAATTGGAGACCAGATGAGAATTTTTCATTTAACTTGGTGAGTTTTGGTTTGGAATGTCATGTGTGCAGAGGTAAGTGAAGCAGATTGGATAATGTATGAAAATGAGTTGGAGATGTACTTAAACTGGCAACATTTACAGTGTTTTGATAAAAGATGAGTGTTTGAAAAAGCTATCCATTAGTTCCAAAGACACAGTACAGCCACAGTGGGCCAAATTATGCCTTTCAGCGCAGCATCATTGTGTAATTTTATCATATTTCTCAGATACCTGTGATCTTCATCGCAATTTTTAAAGTTCAAGTGTAGCAGTTTGTACTTAACCTCAACAAAGAATGTGTGTGGTCGAGGGAAGCTATGAGCATGCTTTTCTGAAGGGGGGGGGGGAACACTTAGTAGTATACTGATGCATAAGCTCCATTAACTATCCTCCATTGTGGAAAGTTACTATGGGTTAGCTGAGGATTTGTAAATCTCTCATTTCACATTTGTAGATATTTTCTTCATGTAATCTTTAGTATTTGTAAATAACCAACAGGAAAGTAAATAGACCTGAGCATTTTGATCAGTCACCCATTTTACCTAATTATAAATAGTCCACTTATCACTCAACATATGTATCATTAGCAAATTTAACTAAGAAGGGCAGTAGCTCAGATATATGTAGACCCATCAAGGTGCAAGTTTAAATTCTGATGTGTTCTTGGTTATCATTCTCAGACAATTCTCAGATTTTAGAGATGCTTCAGTTTTCTGTGGACACATGAATCAGAGAAATGAAAGATCATCTAACCTCCTTCCTCAGAGAGCAACTAGGAATTATCACTGGATGCGGATGTGTGTGCAAATTAAATGAGGACAGAAAAGGCTTCAGTGACGGCTCTCTAGCATTTAGCCTGATGTCCTGGTTCTCAATTTATGACTGACCTGTTGAAAGAGTTAGTGATATCAACTTCGAAATCTATCACTGAGCGGGAAGAGACTCGGGCATCAAAAAGAAAACTCCACATGACAGGCTTCATGGCAGCTCAACTGAATTCAAGGATGGCAGTTGTGGTTCATGTCACGTCCTGAATTAACGAGCCCATATTATTTCAAGTATGAACTAGTTTTATTTTGTCGGCAATCCAAAAGCAAATGGTTATTAATTCACACTGTTCCTCCTTCAAACCTGCTGAGTTTATCAATGCATTTTATCATGCTATCTCTGCATTTAACTAAAACAATTAGTTTAAATGATAGCTGCTGAAAATGTAACAAGGAGGATTATCTGTATAATGGGCTGTGCTTCAGTCTTGGGGGTTTAATTTATTTACATTGTTAAAATTCAAGTGACCTTTCTTTAATTCATATAATCCCCTGTGTGCTTTTGTTTGTGTATACATTTTAACTGTCTTGTAATATTTATTGCTAGCAAACAGTAAAAGTGGCGTTATAATGAGTCCATGGTTTCAGGTTGTGGGGTAGAATAAAAAATAATTCAGGAGTGAAAACATTGGCCGCAGTTTTTGCAGCAAGGTGAGAAACTGAGGCAGGTAGTGGACAGGAACGTGGGGAGGATGTATTGATGGGAAACCTGAGGGTACAGTTTTCTAGCTGCCCTGCAGGTCTCCCATCTGATGAGCTGACTTAAAAAAAAACCAAAAGAACTGTGGAATCTGTAAAGCATAAACAAAAATAGAAATTACTGGAAAAGCTCAGCAGGTCTAGCAGCATCTGGGGAGAGAAATCAGATTTAACGTTTCTGATTGAGTGACACTTCCTCAGAACAGTTCTGAGGAAGGATCATTCTACCCAAAACATTAACTCTGATTTCTCTCCCCAGATGCTGCCAGACCTGCTGAGTTTTGCCAGCAATTTCTGATGAGCTGACTGCATCTTACAGGGAAATCTACAGCACCAGAGTATAATCATGAATGAGTGGGGAGAGAGAGAGAATGAATGAGAGAGACCCCATATGTGCTGGGGTCAGATGATGTTAAGGGGAAGGGAGAGATTGTGGTTGGGAAATTGGGAAGCCATAAATCAGAAAGGGTCAACAATTGGGCAGGACATATAAGTGACTTGTCAGTTTGACTGTTCCACAGTCTTTATTTCCCTTTTTATTGACATTAAGTGTCTCCTGGCAAAACTCAAAAAGGGCACCTGAACTCCTCTAAAGTGGTACCAGATTTCTCTAAAGTAATGTAATAGATATAGACTATGTTCTCAAAAATGTAAAGTCCACAAGTCCTGTTTCAGAAAGTTGGGTGTTAAATTTTGCTTCGAACTGAAAGCAGTTTCACTTTTAAATGTGGTGTTGTCTCCATGTTGTGTGGCTGTATGAAGTTAATCCTGCCCCTATTTCCTCAACCCTCACTGGCCCAGAGAAGAAAGTGGGTGCTATGTTTGCTGGGGCGAGGCTTCCAGAACCAGGTCTTCAAGAGCATTTTGGGTACAGAATGGAGTCTTTCCAACTTGGTGAAAATTCTGACTAGTGTTTCCAGTTTCAGCTTCGAACAAACCAATAGATTAGATTACCCACAGTGTGGAAACAAGCCCTTCAGCTCAAGAAGCCCACACCGACCCTCTGAAGAATAACCCATCCAGACCCATTTCCCTCTGACTAATGCACCTAACACTATGGGCAATTTAACATGGCCAGTTCACCTGGCCTGCACATCTTTGTATTGTGGGGAGGAAACAGGAGCACCTGAAAGAAATCCACGGAAATACAGGGGGAAATGTGCAAATTCCACACAGACAGTCGCCTGAGGCTGGAATTGAACTTAGCTTCCTGGCGCTGTGAGGTAGCAGTGCTAACCACTGAGCCACCAATTCAATAGGGCATTTTGGAAGAAACCGCTTTATCTTGGAGCGGAGAGAATGTGGATTCGACAACCCCAGGAACTTTTGAGTTGATTAGCATTGATGCTTCATCGGCAAGGTTAGACATACGAATTGGGGAGAAGGCAAATAAGGATTATGCTGATAGATGTGGAAGGATGGGAGAAAGTCTGAGTGTCTCTAACACTCAGGTGACCTTGTTGGGTTGAACAGCCTGTCTCTATGCTGTATGTTTTCACTACTTATGTGCAATTATTTCATCTAGATTGTATGTTTGAGGTTAACCTATCGGAATACTAGATGCCTACTAATCATCAAAATCCAATGTTTCTGTGGCAGCAAGGGCATTGAATTTCTTTTCCCTTTACAGGCTGTGAGTAATGTTGATGAAGTCAACATTCATTGCCCATCCCAAATTGTTGTTGAGAAGGTGGTGGTGAGCCATCACCTTGAATCATTGCAGCTCATGTAGTGTTGGTACACCCACAGTGCTGATAGGCAGGGCATTGCAGCATTCTGATCTGGCAACACTGAAGGAGTCCTGAACTTGAAGTGGTTAGTGTTTCTCTTCTAGGTACTCAGGATTGCAAGTTTGGAAGGTGCTGTCAAGGGAAATATGGGAAGTAAGTACAACTGTTTGTTTGAGTGAACAATGTTGTGGGATATTGTGCTGTGCTAAAAATAAGATTCCGTTGTTCTGCCAGCTACAAAGACCACTGTCAGTGCTTTTCTATGGCAGGTCCCTGAAGTTGAGCAAATCTCCATTTCCATTTTTGGCTGAGTGCATGATTTAGTCTGGGAAACTCATCAGAAATATTTTACTTGCAAATTGGGTGGTAATAGCACAGTATTGCAGGAATATGCCAGAAAGAAATCAGAGCACAATTGAAAATACACCCTATTTCACGCGGATATGAGCATAAGGGTTTTAAAAGTTACACGGAATCCTCACTTTTTATTTTCAAAAGAAATAAACTACCATAATTTGTTTTATTTTGCGGTGATCTAAAGATTTTGGTACACAGATTGAGAATGATAATCTTTGACTTATTCTGCTTTTCTTGCTGAAGCATCCTGGAGGAGATTCCCCAAGTGCAGTGGATATTCTGTAATGGATGTTATAATTGTAGCTAATGATAATATTGGAGAAGTCAGATCTCAGAGAAACATATTTTTATTTTGCCCTTGTTTAAGTAGTGGTCAGTCACTGAAGCATATTCACATGAGGCGGCAGATATTCTTCAACAACAGAACATAAGGTTAATTTAGAAAAGATGAAAGTTACAAAATGTGAAAAAAATCTTAGCACAAGCCTTAAAACAAATGGTTCATCATCTTTCTCAACACTATCTATTACAGGGATTCAGTCCCAGAGAATTATCACTCCCATCTCAGCATTTTCAAATCTTTAACAAATGCACAATGTTGGAAAAACTCAGCAGGTCTAGCAGCATCTGATGAGAGAAAAAGAGTTAACACATTGAATCCAGTGTGACCCTTCACTTAAATCTTAATTAGCTGACACTCTCCAGTTTCATTCCTATTTCTTGTGATTTGTTTGAGTTTGTTTCCATAATTCTGATGCCGAAATGATTTTTCTCCCCCAATAACTTGACTTCTATCCAAGTTTTTGAGGCGTTGAAGCACTACAGACTAGAAACTGCTTCTTTGGAGGTGACTGGTCTCCCGGAACTGAAATGGAAAAAGCTTGGTTCAACTGTTAGGTTTTTTTCTGGCCTGAACCCTGGATTCCTCAGATGTGAAACTTGGAAACTTCTGTTTTAAAGTCAAAACTAAACAAATTGCCTTAATTCATGTTCTTTATCCATCTCAAACTGCACCATATAAACATTTTATGCATGAACTCAAGAAGGGTTCACTATGCAGTTCACTGAATCAATATACCTGCCTTAAAATTATGTGTTTAGGTAATTGTTCCTGGCCTTTTTGTAGAAAATTATCTTCATAGCATTGAGAAAAAACTATCTTTTTAAAATATCACAATTCCAGATTAATAATAATAATTATTATTATGCTGGGGGAGGCAATGACTGAGTGGTATATTGGCTGGATTGTTAATCTAGAGACCTGGATAATATTCTGGGGACCCAGCTTCAAATCCGCCCATGGCAGGTGGTAGAAATTGAATTCAATTTTTAAAAAAATCTGGAATTAAGATTCTAATAATGACCGTGAATCCATTATTGATTGTTGGAAAAACCCAACTGGTTCACTAGTGCCCTTTAGGGTAGGAACCTGACATCCTTACCTGGTCTGGCCTACATGTAGACCCACAGCAATGTGGTTGACTCTTCACTGTCCTCTGGGCAAATTGGGGATGGGCAATAAATACTCGCTCAGACAGCGCCGCTCTCATTCCATGAATGAATAAAAAAATTTCACACTATCACGTGTACCTGACATCCCATTATTAGATGCAGCCTATTTTTGCTGCGATCTTTATAAGAATCAAAGGATTTTAAAAATTGATTTATTTTTCTCTTTTATATGATAATATGTTATACATTACAGATATTTTGTGATGTGAGAAACTGCTTCCATCTGTAAATCTGTAGTGCACAGTTGATTGATATGTATAGCTTATTAGAACATAAACAGTAAAACATCCTAAGGCATTTCACAGGAGCCTAATCTGACTCAAATTGGCAACTGTAACGTTGGATACTTTTTTATTTTTCATTTTTCTGTCTTCATATCCTATGTTTTAGTTTAGTTTTCTGTGTTTTAAGATAGTGCTGGAGAGTGGTGGCACTATACAACACTTTTCACTGTATTTTTGTAACAAGGTATGCATGACAAGAAATAAATCAACTTCGAAGATATAACTACAAACTTTGATCAGAAAGGTTCTAGGAGCATCTGAAAGGAGGAGAGAGGGGTGGATAGGTGAAGAGGTTCATGGGTGGGGTTGCAAACTATAATTAAATATATTCACGGATGTCATATCTTCTGACATGCCCTTGTGTTCCATTCAATGCATCCAGCATTGTGATGCTCCACCTTTCTGTATCATTTGGAATGTATTAAGACTCATTACCCAATTGACTGTCAGCCAAGCAACCTTTTTCGTTGACCCATGTTGAATATTTTAATATCTGCCAAAGAGAAATATTTGAAGAAGCTGAAAATATTTTCAATGTCTGTGATTTTTGTTTTTCTTTCTCGGGTTGCATAGGGGACTACCCTAGAGATTGCTCTTTCACTCTTAGTGACTGTAGGTCAATCCTGGAGAGTTGCCAACACTATGTAGGGAGGGAATTCTGGAGCTCTAGCCAGAGACAGAGACTTGGCACCTTTTGGTGAAGAAAGTGTGAGCTGTACAAGAAGCTAGCACAGAGGAAAGCAGAATTCTTATGATTTGGAGATGCCGGTGTTGGAATGGGTGTACAAAGTTAAGAATCACGCAACATCAGGTTATAGTCCAACAGGTTTAATTGGAAGCACTAGCTTTCGGAGCACTGCTCCTTCATCAGGTGGTTGTGGAGGACACAATTGTAAGACACAGAATTTATAGCAAAAGTTTACAGTGTGATGTAACCGAAATTATACATTGAAAAATACCTTGATTGTTTGTTGAGTCTTTCATCTGTTAGAATACCATGATAGTTTCACTTCTTTTATGTGTAAATCACAAAAAGTTGCATTCTCAGGTTAACTGTGACAATGGTGATAGCTAGACAATATGTTGAAGGTGTTAGCCCCCTGTGTTCTCTGTCTGTGCCATGATGTTTAGACTGATTCTAATCTAAAAAGTGAGATAACAGAGTCTTACATGAATTCATGCAGTTTTTGAGCAAAGTACAATGTAACTCTGCAAGTACAAATTCACTCCACAAACGTATATGTGTGCGTTTATGTGTGTGTGTTTGTCTGTCTGGGTTGGGGTGGTTGTGAGTGTCTGTGAGAGAGAGTGTATATGTGTGTGTGTGTGAGTATAGAGTGTCTTAAGTCTGTGGGGGGTGCATGTGAGAGTGTGGGAGAGTGTGTGAGTATGTGTGTGCGTGTCTGTGTATATGTGTGTGTATAGCAGTGCGTGTGTGTGTGTGTGTGTGTGTAGGTGTGTAGTGCGTAGTGCAATGGTGATTACCTGTAGTGTGACATGAACCCAATGTCCTGGTTGAAGCCATCCCTATGGGTAGGGACTTAGCTATCAGCCTCTGCTCGTCCACTTTTCGCTGCTGCCTGTCCCGAAGTCCGTCTTGGAGGATGGTCACCCAAAGGTCCAAGGTCGAATGTCCTGGGCCACTGGAGTGTTCCCCAACTGGGAGGGAACACTCCTGTCTGTTGATTGTTGTGCGGTGCCCATTCATCTGTTGTCGTATTCTTTGCTCGGTTTCCCCAATGTACAATGCCTCCGGGCATCCTTGCCTGCAACGCATAAGATAGACAACATTGGCTGAGTCACATGAGTACCTGCCACGTACATGGTGGGAGATGTCCCCACGTGTAATGGTGGTATCCATGTCCACACTCTGACATGTCTTGCAGCACCTACCATTACAGGGTTGTATGCAGTTGTCCTGAAAGCCGGGCAGCTTGCTACAAACAATTATCTGTTTGAGGTTTGGCGGTTGTTTAAAGGCAAGCACTAGAGGTGTGGGGAAGGTGTTCATCCTCATTGATAATGTGTTGCAGGTCACGAAGAACATGGCATAGTTTTTTCAGCTCCTGGGAAGTACTGGATAATGAAGGGTACCCTGTCGGTTGCAGCATGTGTCTGTCTCCTGAGGAAGTCATTATGGTTCCTTGCTGTGGCATGTTGGAACTGGCGGTCGATGAGTTGAGCATCATACCCCGTTCTTATGAGGGCAGCCCTGAGTACTTCCAAGTGTCCGTCACATTCCTCCTCATCTGAACAGATCCAGTGTACATGTAGGGCTTGTCTGCAGGGGATGGCTGTTTTAATATATTTTGGGTGGAAGCTGGAGAAGTGTAGCATTGTGAGGTTGTCTGTGGTAGAGTGTGGTGCTGAGGTATCCATCTTATGGGTCGTAGAACCAGAAGTACTTGCAGTGATAGAAAATAATAATCGAAGCTGTGGAAGAATTTGAACCTGAAGATGAGAATTTTAAAAACCGGCTTCTAATCTGCCAACAATTTGACAATAATTAACTGCATTTTCCAGAATATTCAAGGAAATGCAATAATTCAGATAGTGTCTGGATTTTGCCATGAAAGTATCAAAGGTCATCAACACTCTCAAACATTGACCTCTGATATCCACGTTTCCAGTTAAATGCAGAAGCAAGAAAGTTGCTGTACTTGTTAATGTTCTCTTCCAAAGATTGTATGCTTGAAAGGTAATAGTAAAGGAGTCTTGGGGAGTTAAATGCAGCACAGTTTGTCTCTGCTGCACACTTGCCATTGTGTGCTGTAAAAGAGGGGATTAATGTTTTAATGTGTTTGACAGAGCACTGATCAAACAGACTGCTTTGTTTTGGATGGTGTTGAACTTCTTGAACATTATAGTTAACACTTTGGGTCTGGTGATCCATCTTTAGAATGAAGCTGAAAAGTTAACTTTGATTTCTCTTCACAGATGCTGCCAGACCTGCTGAGCTTTTCCAGCAACTTCTGTTTTTGTTTCTGATTTATAGCATCCACAGTTCTTTTGATTTGTAGTCCCTGGAAGTTGATTCAGAGCTGGTTACAACATTAATGTGAAGAGGTGATGACGTAATTTTGTTGTTGGAGATGGTCATTGTGTGGCACTTGTGTTATGAATCTTACCTGGCACTTAACCATCTAAATCTGCATGTTGTCAGGTCTTGTTGCATGTGAGCATGGACAGTTGCACTATGGTGCTGCTCATTATACAGTGATCTTTGGTGGAGATTAGGGCATTTATGATGCAGTTGAAGTTGGTTGGGCCTAGGATGCTACACTGCAGAATTCCTGAAGTGATGTTTTGGGCTGAGCTGATGGGCCTCCAACAACTACAACCATCTTCTAGGTATGACTCCAACCAGTGGAGAGTTTTACCCAATTCCCATTGACTTGAACTTTTGCTGCTTGGTTAAATGCTGTCAAAAGCAGCCACTCTTACCTCCCCTCTGGATTCTAGATTTTTTTTTGTCTACGTTAGTACCAAGGTAGTCATGAGGTCAGGAGGTGAGCGGCCCTGCTGGGTCCAAACTCAGCATCAGTGAGCAAGTTATTGCTGTGCAAATGCTGCTGAAAAATGCTGTTGTGTTCCTTCAGATTTTACCTATTGTTGGATGTTAATAGTTTTTTAAAAAATAAATTGTCTCCCATTTTTCTTTTCCTCTTTGTTCAGTCATCTGTACATGGTGGCATCAAATTAATTAAATCTTCATGTCTAGATGCTGCTTATCACAGTACGGCTTCTCCATTTTGATTGATTTAAGGAAACACTGCAACTTGTCGAAGTTACCTTGGCCTCACATCCTTTGTGAAGGTGTTCTGCTGCTTTATATTCTCATAATTAAAAATTCAATGTAAAAACCCACAGAAAGCATAAGGGAAAATGTAATGACCAACCTGGACCAGGCATGACACCACTGACTCCAAAATTCAGGTGAAGGATGTTAACTCTTATTCTCTCTATATATACTTTAGAGTTCATAAGTTCAATGAATTGATAATATTTTGGAACAGCATGTCACCAGGCAACGAAATTACTGTCATTTGATTACTTATTTGCCTAAGAATTTGTCCTTCTTGTGGGCTTTCTACCAGGATGTTGCAAGTGAACTAAGTGAAGTAAATATCACCACAGCAGTGACCAAGAAATAACTATTTTTCATTTATCAGAAAGTTCAACTCCACTGTTATGGATGGTTGAAAAAAGCTTTGAAATGAAAAGATTGTTTTTACTGCCCAGCTCACTTCTCCACAGAACTTGAATATTGTTCACACACAGTTGAGAATCAGTGCTGTTCCTGAAGATCTTTGAAGATTTGAAAATTCTGATTTATTACATTTCTGGGATACTAACTGGCTAGATTGTTCACTTGCACATTGAGTTGAATTGATAAGTGAATAGTTAAATGAATCAAAGCTCCCACCCTCTTTCTTCAGCCTGAGCACTGTGGAACCACAGTCTTGTGAATGCACTTTGTTTGTATATAGATCGATTTTTGTCGAGCAATTACCTCACTAATCAAGTAGAAATTGTTTTCTTTTGTATAATATGAAGGATTTTGCAGACTGCGTGAAATTTATATCACAATATACCTCAGCAATTTGGCGATTTAATGTGATCCTGACCACGTTCTGTCTTGTTCTTAGAAAGGAAGAGAATGTTGTTCTGCAAAGCCCTTCAACCTAGTTGTTCTCCCATTAAAACAGCAGTACGTTAAATATCAGAGCTTCAAATGCTGCTTAGACACAGTCCAGTCACATATTTTTGAGTCAAAATTTTATTTCAAATTCACGGTCCCCCCAACTCCAAAAAGCCTGATTACTTGATACCCAAAATATCCAGTCAAATGCTCACTAGTTATCCCTCCATTAACATATAACCATCATTATTGCATTTGGTCTCTGATATCTGTGCCAGAGTGTACTTACTGGTAATAGTTTTTTTTTACTTTATTAAATTAGATTAGATATAAACAAACAAAAATAAAATATAAAATGTCAAAGTGTGGTGCCAAATAACAACATTTGCACCCTTTTTTTCAACCATTAAAGTCCAAAGCATTTTCCTTTCCAGTTTTTCTGACCATTTCTTAGAGCTCGTTTGGTTCATCATAAAGTAATCAGGAAACTGATGGCTGCTATCCACTAGTTCAATTTTAAGTTCTCCAGCATCTGTTCTGAAACTGCAATATTGATCCTCACTCTTTTTCTCATTCACATTGTTTTTGAGGAAGTTATCCCATTGTTACTTATTATTGATGTAGCAATAACAATTGCTGCTAAATCCAGTTTAGGATTTGGTACCACCTCAACGAGAGCAAGAGTTTCTGCCACTAAGGTACTTTTTACTTCTCTTCTGTGTAAAATCTATGGATTACAGTTTAAACTCACATCTCAATGTTAACTCGTTCATTGAGACTTTTTAACCAGGGCAGGATTGACTGGTATGCGAAGTCATAGTTTGAAGATATTAGGAGGAAGGTATAAAGGAGATGTCAGAGGTAGGTTCTTTACGCAGAGAGTTGGATGGAATGCGTTGCCAGCTGTGGTGGTGGAAACAGAGTCATTAGGGACATTTAAGCGACTGCTGGACATCCACATGGATAGCAGTGAGTTGAGGGGTGCGTAGCTTAAGTTACTATATTTTACATTAGGATTAAATCTCGGCACAACATCGTGGGCCAAAGGGCCTGTTCTATGCTGTACTTTTCTATGTTCAATGTTGTTGGTCGTTTGGTGTAGAAATGCAGGAAACTTCACTTAAGTTATAAATGATCCCTATTGAAGCAGGGTAAAACTTTATGGGCTTTCTGCAGCTCTGACTATCTGGTTCACCTTAGAATGTGGATTGATGCTTTGTCTCTGGCCTTGTTCCAACATCTCAAGGACCTTTTGCTTCCAATTGGACAGCAAGATAACTTCACTTTCAAACTATATGTGTGCACTATCACTGAAAATGGCTGTTTATTAACTTTCCAAACCATAACCCATAACATGATAAATTGCATCATTAGCCGAGGTGAGGTTATTGCTAATTGGTTTAAATAACTTTTGAACAATCTTTACTTGGCTGTTAAGAGTGATGGACATGACTGATGTCACTTCCTACTTTCACCTACTTCCTGCTATCTTAATATCTACAGACCCATTCTCTTCACTATGGTCTGTTGATTGTCTCCTTAGGACTGTTTGATAGTTTGAAATGTTCTTTACCAGCTTGTTTTATAAAGGGGAGATGGATACAGTCAGGACTAAATTATTTTTTGGGATCATGCCTTAATTCTTGTTGAATTAATCAAGTTTTCATTAATTAGGCACTAATTTCTCAAGAACTGTTTACACTTCTTAGAGCCATTTCTGAAATGGCTTTTCTTCCCAGTGTGGTGTTTGAATGCTTGCAATGAATTTTTATTGCCATTTTTGTTTGAAAAAAGGCACACAATTTGGTGGAAAACCATTACCTTTAAACTAAAACTATATACAACTAATAGAGATCATGAGTGCTAATTGAAACAAATTACTAGATTGTAAAGAGAGTGAAATTAGATATCCTTCATTGATGAATGATCTCTTAAGTGATGGATGTTTAAGTCTACAATCTGTTTAAATATTGTATTAGATTTAACTTGGTAATAAAGGTTACTCTTATTCGATTGCTCCACTGCTAAAACAAATTAAAGCACCAGTACAGCGACATAGCTATAGTTTTGAGTCCTTTCCTTTTAATTTATTCATAAGATGTGATTGTGACGATCACCAACCAAACTGGAGTTTGAACTCAAGACATTGGCTTACCAGAGTTTTAAACAATTCATGCATGGGATGTGGGTATCACTGGCAAGATCAGCATTTACTGCCAATCCCTGATTTCCCAGAGGGCAGTTAAGTGTCAAACACATTATGTGCCTTGGCAGGATTTGAACCCAGGTCCCCAGAACATCACCTGGGTCTTTGAATTAATAATCTAGCAAAATGCCAGTTGGCCATCACCTCCCCTGATAATCTGGGAGATTATATTCTTTCTTTCTTGTTGTTGGCTATACATGTTCTCACAATCCTGAAATGGGAATGAGCCAGACAGGGACCCCTCAACCTTTTCTATGTGTGTCGTAAAGAAGCCTGAAGGCTGTCTTGGAAGGTGCACATAAAATATAGCAGGGTCTGCTGTTAACTGGAGGGAACCCAGTTTTCCAAAGACCAGCTTTATTGAGAAGCCTCAAACTCCTTGAGATATACTTAGACCATATGTGCATTCAGTTAACTGAGTGTCTGCATGATGTTAAACACCTCATTTGCAGAGCAAGGAAATGCTTCCTTTTCGAAACAAAAATAGAAATTGCTGGGGGCCAGCAGCTCTGGCAACATCTGTGGAGAGAAATCAGAGTTAATGTTTTGGGTCCAGTAACCCTTCAGAAGGGCCGTCTTTGCTTTTGGGGCTGGGTTTGCTTGCTGGAAGTAAAGCTTTATGTACAATTGATCAATGTTTTCAAGCATTTGTTGCGAACAAAGCCAATAAATTCTTCAAAATACCTATTTCTGTAGGAGATGAATCTACTTAATCTTTGTGTCCCCGTTGTCTTCACACTAGCTACAAGCCTGGCTTTAGCATTCTAAATCCACACAAGAACATGCCTTTTCATGCATATCCATCGATGAGATAGGGCTGGTTGCTCCCTGTTTGGCACCAGGTTATTTCCAGCTCTAATTCTTGATGTTTGGCAGCTTTTATTAATTTGTCTTTTAAGTTACTACTAGTTACCAGTATTTCCTGATCACATGGGCTTCTGCTTCTGGTGGCATTCCTGGTCAGTGCTATATCCCTTGTCCTTTTTAAGGCATACTCTCTATCTTAGCTTCTGTCTTTTTCTGGACTGTTACTGGTTGATTTCTTTGCACTCCCCCTCTTATTAAAATGATTTCTTCAGTTTGTGATCTCTTTACAGACATGTTTTCCCCTAGACTCACTATCAGAGCTAATTCAGCCTTTTTTCCCCAACATTTTTGTACTTTATGTTCCTAGTCGATGTTCATAGATTCCTGCTCCTCATCCTGTACATTCCGTCGGTGTTATGTTTTCCACTGCATTATAGTGAGTATTTTCAGATCTATATTGTTTCAAAACAACATAGTTTAAGAAAAAGGTTGGGAATGTTGCAGGTTTTAAGCAAATGGTATGGAGAAATAGGAAAGGAAGGGGAAGCAAAGGAAAAGGTCTGCATTAAGGTGGAAGACAAAAGATATTAAGTGAACAAAGGGATGGCAGGATGAGACAAATGTTGATGGAAGGGAGACAGGTGAAGAGTCATGAAGTGTCTCTGGAGGAACATCATTCTATGGTTCCAGCCAGAGGTAAGCACAGAAAATACAGCCCTAATTTTTCACTTATATCCATCCCACTGCCCAGAGCCCCAAAGACTCCTGATTTATTCATGATTTGTTTATATTTTGTACACTCTTGTAATCGCTCAAATTTGGTTTTCTCAATAGTGAGGAAACCTAAGACAGATTGGGTGATGTATTTGCTGAACATCTGTGCTCTGTCTTATGGTTCCCCTCAGCTACTAAATATTCAGATCCACTGTCACTCTGTTCAGTGTGTATTTTTTATTATATTAGTAGCTGCTATTAGTGAATCTATGGATGCTGTTACAGCTCCACTGTCTGCATATTTTCCTTATACCAATTCCAACCTACTTTTGCTTTGTATCATCCCTTTTCCCTCATTTTAACACTTACTACCTTACACAGCACTGAGGACTAATTCTTCCCCACCAAACCCTCCATTCTGCCCTGCTCCTGACCTGTCAAACGCAACACTGCTGTCAAACGTGCTTAAGCCCTATATTGTGAAAGGCCATTGGCCTGAAGCATTAACTCTGTCTCTTTCTTTGCAGGTTCTGCCTGACCTTCTTTTCACACTCTTTGCTTTTATTTCAATTTTCTTGCCGATCTGAAGTACGTTGCTTCTATAGCAGCGAAAGAATGATTGAAGAAACTCAAAATGTTATGGTGGGAACGAGTAAAATGCAACAAAAACTGAAGAAGAAAAAATAAAACTTGCTCAAGTTAAAAAATGTAATACAGGACAGTTGCACGAAACTTTGAAAAAAGGAATCAAAAACTCAAAGTTGCATAAAAGTGAATATTTCAGATGCTGGTGATCTGAAATAAAAGCTAAGTTTTGGAGTAGCTCAGCAGGTTTGACAGCATTTGTGAAGATGGAAACTGAGTGGACATCTTGAGTCTGAAGATTTATTTCGGAAGAGATCCAAAAAGAGTAATTGGACTCAAAATGGTAACTCCGTATTCCCAAGTTGCCGCTAGACCTGCGGAGTTTCTCTAGTATTTTGTGGAACTTTCCAAAGTCAAAAGAATCAGCTCAGTTTACTTGCAGCAATAGTGCTTGTACAAGCTACTGAGCCTTCATTAAGGGCCGCAATATTTATCCTTTCGATGGAGAGTTGTTGGTTTTGAAGAATAATCGTGTATGGTGTTTGCAGTGTAAGCATTACCGAGTGATGGATGCTTAGTAATGCTGCTGCCATTTGCTGTGGTATTCTGGCAGTTGCAAAATAGTGTATTTGCACAGAAAAATTGGAAGTGAATAGATTTCTATCTTCACCAAGACATGTCTGAGCCTAAATATTTAATGTTGATCAGAAATTATGATCGGAAATAAGATCCGAAATTCTCCATCTTTTTTTTGCTTTTTCTTTAAACACTTCCCGTCGGGGTTTGTGACTGACTGCTAGCAACTCCTTGGCAGGATTAAGGAAACTGTAACCCAGTGGTCACATACCCAGTACATCTGACCCATCAACTCCTTTCTGTTTGGCCTTACAATCCTTTTTGTTGCTTTGTTGACTGGAAGTTTTTGGGCTTGAAACATTTTGAATTCTATTATTGTGTTGATGATGGGTAAATCCTAAATCAGATCAGTATAATGGAAATCCATGCCTGGAATCTTCATAGGCATGTTCTCTGGTGGAAAGTCAATAGGCATCACAGGAGGAAACATTAAACAGCTGAACACTGATGCTGTTTGGCAGCAGTTTCTACTGATTTTCTTCTAAAGTCATAGCACAAATTGGGGAAGGGGGGGGGCGGTGGGGAGGGGAGATACATGCAAATGTAGGCTTTAAATGAGCTACAAAACCACTCAATAAGCACCACTGTAGCCCATAAAGAGACAAAGCTGTTACACCCTTGCTTTTTGATGTGGATTGTCTGTTACTCTTGCTGTACTGGCACTTTCTAATTTTGTGACAATTTGCAGCTGTAGAAATTTTCCCATTTGCTGTTTTTAGAGCACTGAAATGCCTATGCTTTCTGTGCCCTCATTTTATTTAATGACATGACACAGAAACTGGAGAAGCTCAACAAAGCAGAGCTAATGAGCCGTCAGGATTTTGCACAGTTATAGAGTCATCGAGTCATACATTACAGAAACAGACCCTTTAGTCCAACTTGTCCGCAATGGCCAGACATCCCAATCTGATCGTGTCCCATTTGCCTGCGTTTGGCCCATAGCCCTCTCAATCCTCCTTATTTAGATACCCATCCAGATGACTTTTAAATGTTGCAATTGTACCCGTCTCCACCACTTCCTCTGGCAGCTTGTTCCATAAACGCAACACCACTTGCGTGAAAAAAGTTGTCCTTTAGTTCTTTTTTGAAATCTTGTCCCACTCCCCTTAAACCAATGACTCTAATTTTGGGGTCCTTCACATTGGGAAAAGGCCTTTAGTTATTCACCCTGTGCATGGCTGTCATGACTTTATAAATTTCTATAAAATTACCCCTCAGCCTCTGATGCTCGAAGGAAAAAGGCCCCAGCCTATTTGCCCTCTCCCTAAAGCTCAAACCCTTCCATCCAGGCCAACACTGTTGTAAATATTCTGTGCGTCCTCTCATTTTATCAGCATCATTTCTATAGAACAGAGACCAGAACTGAATGCAGTACTCTGTAAATGGTCTCGTCAATGTTCTGTACAACCACAACATGACACCCTAACTCCTATACTTAAAGTTCTGATGGATGAAGGCAAGCATACCAAACCATGTCTTCACCACCCTGATTACCTGCAGCTCCACTTTCAAGGAACCATGGATCTGTACTCCTCGGTCTCTTTGTTCAGTACCAACAGAGCTCTACCATGAACAGTTCTGGGATCCTATATAGTGTCTAATGGTGAGACTCTGAGAAACAAGTTTAGCAGCAAAAATGTCATGCTTCAGATTTAAAGCTTTACAGTCTAATGCATCAAAGCCTTTGTAAAGTATTATGACTGAATTTAAAGGAATCAGCAGAAATTTGGCATGAAATTTATGGATTCTTAATTTTTCTTCCTGTTCATAAAATTGGTATTTCATTAGAAAATAGATTTAACATTGGAAAAGTCCATCGCTAGGAAGAGAAATGAATCTCGGCTTATTGTTGCAGAATCTGTTAAAATCCAATGCATTTGCCCTCTGCAAAGTTTGAGATTCATAACTTTCTTTTCATGCTTTCTCTTTTAACTTTTCAAACACAGTATTTTTCTGAAATATACTTTTCCATTTTAATTTATTTATTTCTCTCACTGCTATTTTGTGCCTGGTTTTATTTTCTAGCTCATTCTTATCTGCTCTTCGCCTCCTATATCTGCTTATCTTCACACTTTTTCAGTTTTATACCCTGCTTTTTGACTGTTCCCTTCCTCTTTGTCTTCTATTATGTTCAAATCAATTTTGTTGCTTGTCAATCACTTTCACTTTGACTATTCTGGACTTGGAAACTGACCATTTGGTTTTCAATCTGTTGTGTTTAAAAGTTATATTGAGACCATAAAGTTGATCAAGTTTCAGTTGATTATAATTAGTTATACCATATCTGATGTACTAAAGATGCCTCAATCCTCTTCGAGCTTAATTGCTGTTTTGAAAAAAAGCATTATTTTACTTTTTACTGGCTGTTTGGAAAGATCACACAGAAAGATTTCAAGTTTATTTTAAGATGCTTAGTATGTTAAGCAAAATACCTAAATACCATTCAAATTATGGTCTAAACAGCAATTATCCTGCATTTAACTATAAATAGCCAAAACAAAATTCCACCATGGTTATACTTTACTGTCTGTCCTTTAAGTGGACAGTACATTGTCTAAGGCTGGTCTCATCTTCTGGATGCCTCTCTTCCTTTTTCAGATAAATTATAATCCTCAAACTGACTTTCACAGTGATAGTTATCCCAGAGATACCTCCCTCTAGCCAAAGCTAGGCATATCTTTGAGCCTTGTTTGAATCCTTGTGAATGTAATCTTTGCAATCTGAGCAAAAGCTCACATTTGCATTCAGTGTGGGCAAAACAGAGACAGGCTGCTTTTGTCCCTGTGCTCACTGACGCACTCTGTCTTTTATCATTCACTCTCAGATTCTTGCAGACTGACCTATTTCAATCCGGTTCAATGATATCTCAGAAAACCCTCTAAGCTGATGCTACAGTGGGTTGCTGGGGACTGTTCCACGCTCAAAACCCATTTTCAAGGCAATGTGAATCTGCTGGACCTTGCGTGAGGTAAACATGCTCATTATCTGCTCACTAGACCCTTGATTTCATTCTGCTTTGGACTTGAATAGATAATTAAAGTCTGACTGTTGACAAAGCTTCTTACTCCTAACGCCTTCCTGTGAGACTTGTAAATTCATTAGCACAGCTCCTCTGGTCAGGTATGAATGTCTTCTTTCCAGTGAGACAAGTCTGTAATTCACCCATTGTTAGCGTACCAGCAAGCCATTCAGCTTGTGATCAAGAAGGATTTGCAACCACTCACATGATCGGAATCCCTACTTCATTTAACCTTAAGCAGACCTTCCTGAAGCATAACAAATGTATAAGCTCAATAGGGTATTTTATAATCAACTGGTACGTTAACAGTGGGTGAATTACAGACTTGTCTCACTGGAAAGAAGACATTCATACCTGACCAGAGGAGCTGCGCTAATGAATTTACAAGTCTCACAGGAAGGTGTTAGGAGTAAGAAGCTTTGTCAACAGTCAGACTTTAATTATCTATTCAAGTCCAAAGCAGAATGAAATCAAGGGTCTAGTGAGCAGATAATGAGCATGTTTACCTCACGCAAGGTCCAGCAGATTCACATTGCCTTGAAAATGGGTTTTGAGCGTGGAACAGTCCCCAGCAACCCACTGTAGCATCAGCTTAGAGGGTTTTCTAAGATATCATTGAACCGGATTGAAATAGGTCAGTCTGCAAGAATCTGAGAGTGAATGATGAAAGACAGAGTGCGTCAGTGAGCACAGGGACAAAAGCAGCCTGTCTCTGTTTTGCCCACACTGAATGCAAATGTGAGCTTTTGCTCAGATTGCAAAGATTACATTCACAAGGATTCAAACAAGGCTCAAAGATATGCCTAGCTTTGGCTAGAGGGAAGTATCTCTGGGATAACTATCACTGTGAAAGTCAGTTTGAGGATTATAATTTATCTGAAAAAGGAAGAGAGGCATCCAGAAGATGAGACCAGCCTTAGACAATGTACTGTCCACTTAAAGGACAGACAGTAAAGTATAACCATAGTGGAAATTTGTTAATGGCTATCTTGCCTGTTTAATATACAGCTTCCTATCTTGGCAATCATGCCAATTAAGCAATATATTGAGCAAACTTGATATTGGAAACCAAAGCAGGTACCTAATGAATTCAGCTCACTGCTGACTCCAAATGATTTCCGTGTTGCGCAGTGCAAGCTGCATCACAGAGTACACGCCCACACCACAGCAGCGTGCACCCCTTGGCCAGAGGCATTAGCATTTGGCACTTTCTAACTCCTTGCATGACCATCATGGTACTTCTCTAACAGGTTGGCAGAAAGCTCTGGAAGCACAAACTTGAATTGCAGAGTGATGGATTCGTCCAGGCTGCATCTCTGTGCTGCTCGCTAGCTCTCTGTGCTCACTCCCTTCGGGGCTAGTTGCATGCTTGCAACATCCGTGCCTCGCCTGGGTTGCTGTGCCAGCCAACACCGATAGATAACCAGGAAGCTTGTCTTGCTGGTTAGCAGTGCTACCCTGGTGCCACGCTGCCACAACCTCTCACCTGCACCATGTGCCTGCAATCTATGCAGCAAACACACTGCACATCCAGTGAGCAGACAGCCGGGTGTCAAGGGGAGTTCTCTCAAAAGTCTGTGGAGGCATCTGTTGGTCAGGGGTCATGGGCACAGTAAGTCAAAGCTATCCACCAATGACAGTGCAGGGATTGCTCCTGGACAGATGTCTGATTAAGGTGATCTTGGAAAGATCATCATGCCTCTGTATTCTGAGAAGTGAGCCATGGTCAGTCTTGTTGCTCCAAAGCAGTCGGTCCAAGGGGCAGGAATAACACAGTCCGGGAGATGGAGAGCCACCACTAGAAACTGAGTCTCCTTCTGCAAACCTTTCATTTTAGTAGTGGCAGGCAGTAGTGTTGAAGGAAGAGACTGAATGTTATTCTTCAGGGCTGGGAGCAATGGGTTCAGGGCTGGGATGACAATGGAGAATTGTGTGTGTGTGTGGGGGGGGAAGGGGGGAAGGCAGCAACAGTATTTGTCAAGGTGGATGTGGTCTGGAAAGGGAGTCATTCAGGAGCGGTTTCTGTCCATGTTCAGGAGCACCCTGGTTTCATGGGGTGGGGGAGGGGTTGCGAGGGTGGGGGTTGGTGGCGCCACAGTGCATGACCATACTTGGCATGATTACCTCCGTTACCAGCGGCTGGCAGTGAAAGGTGGGCAGGTGCAGGCTCATGAGAACTGATTGCACTGAGGTATGAAGCTCAGGGAGTTGACATGAAGGGCTATCAGGAAAATGATTTGTATGTTCAAGGTTTTGCCAATAGGTGGCGGCAGAAGCTGGAAGTCATTGCTGAAAGAATGATCCCTTGTCACTTGCCATCATGCTGGGAACCAAAACGACAGAATGTGAAAGGAAATGTCTGTGACCATGTCCTGACTGGGTAGGATAATTGTAGGATAAAAGATGGCATGGGTGGAGACACTCCCTAATGTTCGGCATTTTAAAAGGATAGAACATTGTAGACAGGTTAAAGCATTGTGCGGACCTGCCCAGGGACCCTGTAACCTGATATATTGCACCCTCCTTTCCCAGGCATTGCTGATCAACTCATTGACACCAACCCACCTGAACTCTGAAGCTGCAAAAGTATCGGGCTGTTGTAAGAGGAGGGCCAAATGTTGAGATGCTGTAGCAAGCTCTCCCCACAAACATTAATCCATGATTCATTGTGTGTGGCCATGACGTTATGTCTCACACTGGCACCATGCCATTTGGGGCTCTACCCAGACAGGCTGTATAGGAGCAGCAGGCAGATATGTGAGAAGCCATGGCCTTCATTGTGCCAAAACTGCAACAGTGCAATGGACAGGTTGGTGGCTGCTTTGGAGGGCCAGATCCAGCACCCTCAAGATGAAAGCAGTGTTATTTTTTTTAAAAAGTGCAGAATGATGGACAGTGCACTGTCATTTTTGCTACCGAGGTGCCCTCAGTAACTTTTCTTTTTTCACTCCCTCCCACGTCATCTTTGTGAACTCCCAGGGTTAAACAGATGGGGTGGCAGGAGCCTGTGGGCCCTGGAAGATTGGTCAGGTGACCCTGGAGGAGGTGGTGTCTGGGCTGTCCAGACATGCCAGATACAAATCCCCCTTGCTTGGCATGAACCTGCAAGAGTCAGAGGAACAGCAGCCAGGGAGGAGGTGGTGGGCCTGGCCATGTCTACAATGTCCTGGATGGAAACTTCTAAGGGGATGTAGATGGCTTTCCCTCTGACTTGGTGTCTCCTGGCACTGCTACTGGTGTGGGAGTGGTCAGAGCAGGTGGCCGAACCTGCTATTGTGGTCTCTTCTGGCAGCCCTCTGGGAAGAGGAATGCTCACCTTTGCACTGCACCCTTGACCTCGACTTCCAGATTCCTGTTGAAGAATCGCAGGCCATCTTTCTCTTCTCTGACATCATCCCTATGGTCACTGAGTAGGACAGCAGCTTTGTAATGCCAGTCGGGAGTGCAGCAGCCTTTTAAAGATGGTGTGACTGCAAATTGCTGATCTTTTGGCAGGTATCTGCCAAATCGCGAGTTGTCTGGGCACAGTATGTGGCAAGCTGAATCCGAAATTGGATATGACTGATACCATAGAGACAGGCTAGATGTTAAATGTGGTGCTAAACTAAAAACAGAGAACTGCACATTCTGAAAATCTGGACTCCATTACCATAGCACCTGAAATGTTTTTTTCTCTCTCTACATGCCAGACCAACTGAGTTTCTCCAGCACTTTGTTTTTGTTTATGAAACACATTTGCTTAGATTTATGAGAAAATTCAACAGAACTCACAGTGGCAATCCCTCCAGAAATGTCTGCAACCCAGGCTTAGCCATAAAATCATAAGTATCAGCTCATTGGTCTGATTTAGTTAGTTCTTTTGCATACAAATAGAATGCAATATTTTCTAATGAAGAGCCATTTCACAAACCATGAATGTGCTGTAGTTCCAAAAATTATTCTGTTCAAACCTGCTATTGTAATTTCTCTCCAATGTGAAGCAATGTTCAGCCAGAATTGTAAGCCCTGGTGAAACTGGATTGAAGGCTCACTTGGGGTTTATTAAATATTAATAATGGCTCTGCTGTCAGCACACAGTCAGGTTCTGCTGCCCCAAAGCTTTGAGTATAATTGCCAGATATGCAGCATGCCACCAGGTGCTGTTTGTCTGTGCGCCACATGCAGTTGCAGAGAGGAGCTTTGGAGGGAAGTCAAGTGGTTGTTTTGTGCAGTTCTGTTCCCCAATCTGCATGTATGCTCGGTGAAGGGTTGGAATTGGTAGCTGCAGCGGAGAGATTGGAATTTTAACGGCTCCACTCCAGCAACAGGTCACTTTGGTTGTGGTGGAGAAGAAACATTTGAATTCAAGTGCAGTTTGGTTGCTCATTACTTTTACGTTGGTGTTGAATCTTTGGCAATGTAAATTTGGTGTGAGAGATTCTACTTGAAACCAAGGTGTAAGTAACCTTTAACTTCTGTGAAAACCAACCACCTTAGCTCTGTGTTGCTCACTTTAGGAGTTTGAATGTTGTCTTTTCTTCTTCGGTTGATCATGGGCATTGTTTCACTCTTTTACTTAGAACAATGGTAAATCCAGAATGCAGCATTGTTCCTGGGTCTGTATTGCACTGCCACGGTTTCAGCATATACTTTCCCCAGTAATTGCACTTCGAGGTTCTGTTAGCTTATTGATTTAAGTTTTCTTTGATTGAATCCCTTGTTCAGTGTGTTACCTGCAATTGATTATTCAGCTCAATGTTCCCTTCTGCTAGTCTGATTAATTCTCTGTTGTAGCTCGAACAGAAGTGCCAGAATATTTTGAGAAATCTCAGTCTCGGTACTGGATTTTGAGGAATGAGTCATTTTGGTATGTTTTGATATAGTCCCATTAAGAAGTCTTGTTTAAAAACATCATGAAGCCTAAAATTAAAAATGTTGGAAATATTCAAGAAACGTTGCAGTGTTTGTGGAGAGAGAAACAGAATTAATGCTCCAGCTCAGCAATCTTTAACTGGGAGCACTTCAGGTGAATGTTTTTAAGCAGGCCAGGGAAAATGGGAGGTCAGTGGGGGGATGGAGAGAGGTGAGACAGCAATATGGAAGGCAAGACGGAATAAGTAACAAATCCAACAGGCATTTATTGTTTCACTAACTTTATTTTATTTCAGAGTGAATAATGATATCACATTTCACTTTTCCGGGTGCACGTACTTAGAAATGTAGCAATTTACAACTGACTGAGATGAATTTGCACACTTCTGAAATCAGGAGAATGACTGAATTATTGATTTTGATGATTGCTGCCTCTACTGTCAGTATCTGCATTTGGATTAATCCAATTCCTCTGTGGTGTAAAAGCAAAATGAGCCTGGAAATACTCCTGAGGTCTGATAACCTTGGTGAGAGAGAGACTGAGTTAACATTTCAGAGCAATGGCCTTTTGCCAGAAATGGGAAAAGTTAGATATGTCATGGTTTTCGAGCAATTACAAAGGCTGGGAAATGGGTAGAACAAAAGGGAAGGCCTAATAGATCGAGACGGAAATGACAAATGGGATGATGGTGCACGGCAAATGTGAATGTTAATGGAAAATGTTAAATGAAAAGAAGATGACTCGAGAGGAGCTAGGAAATAATAAAATTGTTATCAATAACTGTTCAGAAACAAAACGAACTGTAAAAAAGCGAAAAAGAAACGGCAGAAATTATGATCCAAGATTGTTAGACTACATGTGAAGTCTGGAAAGCTGTACAGTGCTGAATTGAAAGATAAGGTGTACTGTAAAACAATCACCTGATCTGTGCTTCATTATAGAAGAGACTGCTTCCCAGCAGCGAAGTTTTATTTATTCACTCATGGGCTATATTTTTATTGTCTGTCCCTCATTGTCTTTGAGAAGTTGATAGTGGGCTGCACTACAACTTGAACCATTGCAATCCATGTGCTGTAGTGCAAGCACTTTGAAATACAACAATTTACAACCAAATGGGATTAATTTGCACACTTCTGAGATCAGAAAAATGACTGACTGAATGACTGATTTCGATGGTTGTTGCCTCTACTGGGTAAAAACAATGACTGCAGATGCTGGATACCAGATTCTGGATTAGTGATACTGGAAGAGCACAGCAGTTCAGGCGGCATCCGAGGAGCAGTAAAATCGACGTTTCGGGCAAAAGCCCTTCATCAGGAATAAAGGCAGAGAGCCTGAAGGGTGGAGAGATAAATGAGAGGAGGGTGGGGATGGGGAGAAAGTAGCATAGAGTACAATAGGTGAATGGGGGAGGGGATGAAGGTGATAGGTCAGGGAGGAGGGTGGAGTGGATAGGTGGAAAAGGAGATAGGCAGGTAGGACAAGTCATGGGGACAGTTCTGAGCTGGAAGTTTGGAACTGGGGTGAGGTGGGGGAAGGGGAAATGAGGAAATTGTTGAAGTCCACATTGATGCCCTGGGGTTGAAGTGTTCCGAGGCGGAAGATGAGGCGTACTTCCTCCAGGCGTCTGGTGGTGAGGGAGCGGCGGTGAGGGAGGCCCAGGACCTCCATGTCCTCGTCAGAGTGGGAGGGGGAGTTGAAATGTTGGGCCACGGGGCGGTGTGGTTGATTGGTGTGGGTGTCCCGGAGATGTTCCCTAAAGCGCTTTGCTAGGAGGCGTCCAGTCTTCCCAATGTAGAGGAGACCGCATCGGGAGCAACGGATACGATAAATGATATTAGTGGATGTGCAGGTAAACCTTTGATGGATGTGGAAGGCTCCTTTGGGGCCTTGGATGGAGGTGAGGGAGGAGGTGTGGGTGCAGGTTTTGCAATTCCTGCGGTGGCTGGGGAAGGTGCCAGGATGGGAGGGTGGGCTGTGGGGGGGGCGTGGACCTGACCAGGTAGTCACGGAGGGAATGGTCTTTGTGGAAGGCGGAAAGGAGTGGGAAGGGAAATATATCCCTGGTGGTGGGGTCTGTTTGGAGGTGGCGGAAATGTCGGCGGATGATTTGGTTTATGCGAAGGTTGGTAGGGTGGAAGGTGAGCACCAGGGGCGTTCTGTCCTTGTTACGGTTGGAGGGGTGGGGTCTGAGGGCGGAGGTGTGGGATGTGGACGAGATGCGTTGGAGGGCATCTTTAACCATGTGGGAAGGGAAATTGTGGTCTCTAAAGAAGGAGGCCATCTGGTATGTTTTGTGGTGGAACTGGTGCTCCTGGGAGCAGATACGGCGGAGGCAGAGGAATTGGGAATACGGGATGGCATTTTTGCAGGAGGTAGGGTGGGAAGAGGTATAATCCAGGTAGCTGTGGGAGTTGGTGGGTTTGTTAAAAAATGTCGGTGTCAAGTTGGTCGTCATTAATGGAGATGGAGAGGTCCAGGAAGGGGAGGGAGGTGTCAGAGATGGTCCAGGTAAATTTAAGGTCAGGGTTGAATGTGTTGGTGAAGTTGATGAATTGATCAACCTCCTCGCGGGAGCATGAGGTGGCACCAATGCAGTCATCAATGTAGCGGAGGAAGAGGTGGGGAGTGGTGCCGGTGTAATTACGGAAGATCGACTGTTCTACGTAGCTAACAAAGAGACAGGCATAGCTTGGGCCCATACATGTGCCCATGGCTACCCCTTTGGTCTGGAGGAAGTGGGAGGATTCGAAGGAGAAATTGTTAAGGGTGAGGACCAGTTCGGCCAAACAAATGAGAATGTCGGTGAAAGGGTACTGTTGGGGACGTTGGGAGAGGAAGGAACGGAGAGCTTGGAGGCCCTGGTCATGGCGGATGGAGGTGTCGAGGGATTGGATATCCATTGTGAAGATGAGGTGTTGGGGGCCAGGGAAACGGAAGTCTCGGAGGAGGTGGAGGGTGTGGGTGGTGTCTCGAACGTATGTGGGGAGTTCCTGGACTAGGGGGAATAGGACAGCGTTGAGATAGGTAGAGATGAGTTCAGTGGGGCAGGAGCATGCTGAGACAATGGGTCGGCCAGGGTGGTCAGGCTTGTCGATCTTGGGAAGGAGGTAGAACTGGGCAGTGCGGGGTTCCCGGACTATGAGGTTGGAAGCTGTGGGTGGGAGACCTCCTGAGGTGATGAGCTTCTGTATGGTCTGGGAGATGGTTTGGTGATGGGGGTGAGGTCAAGGTCGAGGGAGCAGTAGGAAGAGGTGTCCTCAAGTTGGCGTTTGGCTTCAGCGGTGTAGAGGTCAGTGCACCAGACTACCACTGCGCCCCCTTTATCTACTGGCTTGATGGTGAGGTCGGGATTGGAGGGCTGCGCGTTGTGAGGGTGAGAGGTTGGAGTGGGGAGAGGGGTAGACAGGTTGAGGCGGTTAATGTCCTGGTGGCAGTTGGAAATGAAGAGGTCGAGGGCGGGTAATAGGCCAGCGCTGGGTGTCCAGGTGGATGCAGTGTGTTGGAGGTGGGCGAAGTGGTCCTCGGAAGGTGGGCGGGAGTCCTGATTGTGAAAGTAAGCTCGGAGGCGGAGGCAGCGGAAGAAGTGTTCGACGTCACGGCGTGTATTAAATACATTGATACATGCGCGGAGGGGGATTAAGGTGAGTCGTTTGCTGAGGGGGTGGAAGTGACATCATCAATCAGCGTGGGGGTGGCAGCTGCACCAGCTGCATGGCTAATGGCATCTGAGCAGTTCCAGAGGCCGGGGGAATCTTCTGGAATGTTTGAGGAGCACTCGTTATGGAGGTGGGTCGATAAAAGTTTGTTGTACTTACAGTTTTTGATGTTTGAGATGGAGTTGAAATACTGTTCGTTGAGAGTATGAATTCTCCTGAGGATGTAGTACAGAGTGGGTCCTTTGCAGTTCTGAGAGAGTGTGGCCCTCAGCTGACTGGAGAGAGGTTAGGTGCCGGCACATTGCTGCAAGCATGGAGCAGAGGATCTTGAAGGAGAACTGTTTCTGGTGTTTTTGAATCTGTAGTCTGTACTGTTTGTCCTGTTCGGGTCCGAACTCTGCTGGTTTAAAGGTGGTCCAGAATCCGTGTGGGATGAGTTGGTCTACCGTCCTTAACTGTATTTGCATTAATCCAACAATGCTGTTATGGATGGAATTCCAGGATGTTCACCCAGCAACAATGAAAGAATGGTGATATATTTCCATGTCAGGATGGTGTATAGCTTGGAGGGGAACTTGCAGGTGGTGGTGTTTCCATGTATTTGCTGTCCTTGTCCTTCTGGATGTAAGTGATTGTAGGTTTAGAAGATGCTACGAAAGGATCTTTGGTGAATTTTGTAAGTAGTACACACTGCTTCTACTGAGTGCCAGTGGTGGAGTGAGTGGTTGCTATGTATGTAGTGGCAATCAAGTGGGCTGCTTTGTCCTGGAAGATGTCAAGCTCCTTGAGTGTTGTTGGAGCTGCACCCATCCAGGCATGTGGGGAGTATTCCATCGCATTCCTGACTTGTGCCTTGTCGATGGTGAGCAGTCTTTGGGGAGTCAGGAGGCGAGTTATTTACTGCAGGACTTTGAGTCTCTGACCTGCTGTTGTAGCCAGTATATTTTTGTGGCAAATCCAATTGCATTTATGGTCAATGGTAACTCCCAGGATGTTGATAGTAGACAATTCAGTAATGGTAGCACTATTGAATATCAAGGGTCAGTAGTTAGATTATTATACTATACTATGCTGAAGGAGACAAAATGGAAAGGAATCCATGTGAAGGAGTTGCCTGGGGCTTTAAAGGTCAGAAGGGAAGTGGGTCAAAGATAAGTGTGCCATCTCTTGAGCTTACTTAAAAATGTCCCATTGGATGGGATTAGAAAGTTACAGAAAGAAACAAATCTCCTTGGAGAGTTGAAAGGGGAGGGGTGTACAAATAGTATGCAGTTAGAGGTTATGGAAATATGACCAATGATCCAATCATCATGAAGGTTGTTGGGATGGATGATGAGGACAAGGAAACTCTCTCATGGTTCTGGAAAAGGAAAAGAAGGGATGACAGTTCTACTGCATGAAATCAATCAGGTACCTTTGACCATTCTGTCAGTCACTGGGAGTGTTGAGGGTGAGGGACAAGGTGAGGCTGAATTGGCTGCGGCTGTTTTCCCTGGAGGCATCTGAATGGGTACATGAATAGGAATGATTTAGAGGGATATGGGTCAAATGCTGGCAAATGGGACTTGGTCAGATTGGGATATCTGGTCGGTGTGGACAAGTTGGACTGAAGAGTCTGTTTCCATGTTGTACAGCTGTATGACTCTATAACACCAGAAGATGGTCTGATAATTTAACATTGCACAAATACAGTGGAGATGGAGAAACTGGGAAATGATTAACTGTCCTTTTGTAAGGAAGAGTGCTTGAAGTGCAATTAAGGTACATTTGGGGATCATAGAGTATAATGGAAGGAAAGAGTGAGAGATGGATTGTGTGAAAAATGAGATTACAATCCAGAGCACTTTACAGGCAATGTTTTTTGAGCAAACCTCCTGTCAGGGATTTCTGCAAATCAATTCTGTTCATAATGTCCTTAAGAAACCTGTGCCAGGTTTGTCAAACATTATTTCTCATTGACAAATCTCTGCTGAGTATGCCTAATCAAACTGTTATAACCTAAGTGTCCATTTATCATATGCTTTATGATGGACTCTAGCATTTTCCCTACCACTGAAGTAAGCTGAACAGGTCCCTATTCTTTCTCTCCTTCCCTATTTAAATAATGACATGGCAAATGCTCCCTTCCAATGTACAGAATCCATTTCCAGGATCTATAGAATGTGTAGAAGATGATCATCAATGTAACCACTACCTCCATAACCATCTTTTTAACACCCCTGGGGATATACCAACCTTCAGTTCAATTAATTTCTCCAGTATTACCTTCAATTCCTTTTTCTCTGTAGACTCATGGACTGCTAGTTCTGAGATTTCTTGTCTCTTTCTTTGATCAGTTGTGACGACACTGTGGCTTTTGAGAGGTTATTTGTCATGGTTTTTTTAAAAACAGAGTTTTGTAAGGCAGAGGCACCAATCGTGTACCAAAACCGCTGAAGTAAACAGCTTGCGAGCCCTTGGGTTTTTCTTTAAGTTGAAATGATGAAGGCTGCCGAGCTGGATGTGGATAGATCTCATATGCCAGACTGACTTTCTGGTTTTTTTAGTTTTTGGGTTTAGATTTAAGCAGTTGCTATTGTGGGCCTGAAGAAATAGAAGCTATATTTTCCCTTTCTCGGTTACAGTGAGAAGCTGGCGTTTCTCTCTGCTACTGGGTGAAATCAGTTTTTCTGAATATTCCTCTTTGACAAGGGGGTGTTACGATATTGGAACGGTTCATTAGTAACAGTTACTGTATGTATTATTTGGTTAAATTTTCCAACAGAGTTAAATTATTCTAAGTTCTTTCTTTTGTTTGTATTTTAATTATAGTGTTTAAATAAATTGTGTTTATGTTTAATGTTGAGTAGTTTGACCAGTTGCATGTGTCTCTGGAACAAGGCACTTTCCATTTGACTTAAAAATAAGAAAATGTTCGTGTCTATTTTGAGGGGGTCTGGTCTGGTCCATAACATGGTGAAGACCAAGATAGCGATTTTGTGATGGTTAAACAATCATTTTTGAAATGTAGATGGGAGTTGAGCATGGGGACCCTGTAGATTACTCTTTGTCACCAACTCTGAAGAAATTGCCTGGCAAATTTAAAAGTTCCGCTGGAAGGTTCCATTGCATCTGAAACTCTCAAAGTCTCCCTTTAAATTAGAGAATACAGAGAGTTCTGCTGAAGTTCATTAACCTTTCTTGAGTAACTACTTAAACTTCAAAAATGTGGCCTAACTCATAAGTAACTATTAAGCTGACCCCCAACTTACCCTGCACATCCCCAAATACACATCTGCCAGAGCACTTGCACCACACCCCCCAGCCAGGATCCTGACCCAACTCCCCCCCCAATCCCCTTCTTCTCCCCACCTCCAAACCCCTATTCTCCATCCCCCCCCCCCCCACCCCTTAGCCTCTGGATCCAGCATCACTCACACAACTTGACTTGATTGATCCTGACCTACCCCATACACTCCCATCACTCAGCTGGTTACCTTGTGTGCTGGCACCCTGTCCTCTCAGTATCCAAGTCTCACAATTGCCTGACATGGTAAGGCCTTTGACAGCAGCTGCCAAAGTGACTATCTTTGCTGGACCTTCACATTTGTGGCAGCTGGGTACAGTCAAAAAAAAGGGACCCACTTTTCCCTCCCCTGAATATTTTATGCTCTGAGGAGCTTTGATCAGATTCTGCTGTCAGAAACACTACAGGTATTTTGTTTTGTAAAACCAAAGGAATGGCATAACGATCTGCATGATCCATGGAAAATCTGGCCTCAAGTAGTAATGTGTGTCATTTCTCTCCTCCCCAGTATAAGTTCTCTTGACTCTGCCTGCAATGCATCCACGTTTTTCTGAGCCACATTTTTCTTTTTAATGTCCCTGCAGAGGCAAGTATTGTTGAGCAATTGATCAATACATTCAGTTTGTGTGGCGCACCTCAACAAATTGTGTCTAATGACGGTCTGTAGTACACCCTTCCAAGATGTGTACAGGAAATGGAGTGTTCAAAATATTACCACCTCTTCTCACTGCCTACACTGGAATGGTCTCAAAATGCATTCTTTGTAGCATAAAAGCCATGATCATTAAATGTAATGCCACTTGCTAAGACTTTCAGTTAAGTCTATGGACTACTCCTCAAGTCACTGGGTTTCCCTTGCTTGCAGGTCTCACATTTGGAAGACTAATTTCTACAGTTCTTCTCTCCCATTTTCTCTCCACCCAATCACATGTTAGAAATGTTATGACTGTGAGGGGAGGAATATGCTGATAATCAAATCTCATTTCCTCCATGAGTTGAAAAATTCTGTCAATACATTGGGTTTCTTATTGATGAAATCGAACTGCTGACAACAGTGAACTGATAGAAGATCCTCCAGGGAGGTTCACCTTGGTTGAAATTCTGGCTGATTCCCATTATCTGAAAAATAGTCAGAGTTTGCAAAGTAGTCAAGATCCTGATATATGGAATCTCAAATCATGTTCCTAAATACCTCAACCCACTTCCGATTCCTGAAGAAGGGCTTATGCCCGAAACATCGATTCTCCTGTTCCTTAGATGCTGCCTGACCTGCTGCGCTTTTCCAGCAACACATTTTCAGCTCTGACCTCCAGCATCTGCAGTCCTCACTTTCTCCTCCTAAATACCTCAACCCAAGGTGGAACTTTGGGAAGACAAGTTTTCTTTTATTGCAAACTTTGGAGGTTTTTTTATCCTTTTTTTTCTTTCAGAAGTGTACAGAGACAAAACCAAGACCAGAAAGGGTTGCTAGGGAGCAACCCATTCAGGGCACATGATCTTTCCCAAACAGGTTTTACAGTAATTAAGGATAAAAAATAAAAATGTTTCTTGACATTCTGAAGTCAGCAGATAGCATCAAATTGATCTCAATTTTTTGTAAAACTTTGTTTAATCCAAACATTTTACCAATAGTTCTTCAAGTTTTTTCCACACAGTTCATAAATTGAGATATTTTGTCTCAGCAGAAAGAAGGATGACAATAGTGTACTGCCATGATCAGTAAGCATGCAGAGACCCCAATTTAAACCAGGACAAAACATAAGAGCTTGGGATTTTTAAACTCTCACTCACTCACTCAGTCACTCACTCAGTCAAACATCATACAAGTACGTTGTTGTATCAAGCCTCAGTCACATGACATTCTGATAAGCAATTGGCAAGTTTTACAAAGAAATAGTTAACATGTTCAAAATGCATTTCATCAACCACCCACAGACTCAGATAGCAACAATGTTGTGATAGCAAAAATATGATGCTGTGCAACAACCACCACCAATTTATGATAAATGATAAGTATCCATCTATGAGAACAGCATACCGCAGAGTGAAGCTACCTGTTAAGTCCTGGTCAGAGTATAAATACCAGATTTGGTCATGTCCTATACCCATGAATCAATGTATAGACAATATATCAAAAGAATCCTTTTACATGCTTATCGGCGAAATATTTCCCATTCTTTTCAGGGAACTGGAGGATTATGACATTGAGGCATAGGTTCCAAATCAGCCAGGCATGTAGTTTCAAGAAAGTTATGTATCATCATATGTGATATTCTAGTGCAAAAGTACCTGCCACACCTTCAATCACTGTGTACTGGAATGAGGATGTTGTCTTCAGTCAGTCAGCAATCAGTATATAATTGCAGTCACTTGGTAAGCACAGAACCCAGTATGTATATGTGATATGATACTGTATTTGTAAATATTTCGTAGTGTTGAAAAATTGACACATTGGCATTTGCTATATGGACTAGAAATCCACAAAGTACATCAGAAACCTTAGTCACTCTGCAAAGCAGTGCATTGGTTGATAAGGCTGTTTAACCTCTTGCCTTGCTTTAGGACCAAGTTAATGAATAGTGTAGTCTCTTTTTTTGAGAGATATTAAACTCCCTCAAAGGGAGCCAAGCATATTAAATCTTCAATATTTGCTCTGATTAAAGATGTTTTGCTTTCAAGTGGACTATAGATGCTCCATGAGGGTGCACCTTGGATATCATTTGACCTGACCTATGTCAGTACCATTTGAACATTTGTTTGGAATGGATCCAACCACTCAGTTTTCCCCAGTCAGTTTATTTATCAAGTTGATTGGCTCCTGTTGAAAGGTGAATAATGAACTCCGATTACTGCCTGATTCTACAGTTTCTTGGCATTCAGATTTGCAGAGGGAGCCAGAAATCTGTTGGTAATTGAGATCCAACTTAGTTAACAATTAGACAATCAACTCATGAGGCCTTTAATAACATTAGCAGATAACTGCAGGCATAGCCAACCTCCTGTCCTGTCCACTGTTTTTAGTTCTGTCTGAATTCTGCAGCCCTTCTGAACCTATTAATCAGAGACTGCTTCTGAAGGAAATTCAGAGAAAATAATACTTGAGAGTTTCTTTTGTAATACTGGAACTTTAGTTCTCACCAGCAGCAGAAACAGAGGAGCATGTGAGCCTAAAAGACAGGTGTTCCAGCTCCCTCCATTGTGTTCCTGGTGCTGACCATGTTCACATTGGTTCTGCAGGGGAAGGTTGGCCAAGAAGCTAATTTAACAGCCTATCAAGTGAGGATGTGATTTTTTTGGATTAGTTGCATGCATTGTCTGGAGACAAATCAGTAAACGATGGGAACTCAGCAAATTAGCTGTGCTCCTTAAAAAGGTGATTAACTCAGATGGGGCTTGTCCATTTTTAAATTATTAATTCACAACAGTTCATATCCACAGTAGCATGTGGATCACAACATAATGTTCAACATCATTTGCAACTCTGCAGCTGTTTCACATCACACAAATACCAGGTAATGACCATCTCCAGTAAGAGACAAAGTGATAATCACCCCTTGACATTCAATGCTACTACCATTGTCCACATCTTGAAGGTTATCAATGACCAGAAATTGAACTAGACCAACTATGTCAATACAGTGACTATAGAGCAGGTCAGAGGCCAGGGACACTGCAGCAAGTAACTCACTAGACAGTTACTTTTGAGGCCAATATTTATGACTACCTCATATCACCTTTGGGAAGGTGATGGGGAGCTGCCTTCTTGAACCACTAAGCTCTATTTTGTGTGATTACACTCAAAATGTTATTTGGCAGGGAGTTACAGGAATTTGACCCAGGGACAATGAAGAAACAGTGATATATTTCTGGATGGAGTGTGGCTTAGAGGAGAACTTGGAAGTGGTAGTGTTGCTATGTACCTGCTGGCTGTTTTTTTTCCAGGTGGTAATGCTATGGGTTTGGACCCTGCTGTTGAAGGAGCCTTGGTGAAAGCTGCAGTCCATCTTGTCGACAGGGTATATGCTATTATTGAGCATCAAGGGGTGAATGTTTGAACATGTGGTATCAATCAGATGGGCTGCTTTGTGCAGATGGTGCTAAGCTTCTTGAGTGATAATGGAGCTGCACTTTTTTCCAGGGAAGTGGAGAGTATTCCATCATACTCCTGATGCATCTTGTAGATGGCAGACACGCCTTTGGGGAGTCAGGGGGTGAGTAACTTGCTACAGTGATCCTGCTCTGTAGTCACTATATTGACATAGTTGGTCTAGTTCAATTTATGGTCATTGATAACCTCCAAGATGTGGGCGATTCAGTGATGGTAGTAGTATTGAATGTCAAGGGGCGATTGTTACTTTGTCTCTTACTGGAGATGGTCATTACCTGGTATTTGTATGATGTGAAGCAGCTGCAGAGTTGCAAATGGTGTTGAATGTTATGTTGTGATGGAGGAAGGGTCATTGATAAAGCAGCTGAAGGTGATTGGATCTCGAATGCTATCCTCAGGAATAGTTTTGTCCGAGAGCTGAGCTGACTTTCCTCCAATGCTGGGTAAAGGTGCCATCAATGAAGTGCAGGTTGAGTACAGTGGGCAGTGAGCATTTGGATTGTGTAGTGGCTTGTTTACCCCCCCCCCCCCCCCCCAATTCCTCCGGTACATAGAGCAGAGGGCAAGGCTGTCCAGGATTGTTGTGGTCATCACCTGACACCAGAGAGCTGGCGGAAGAAGCATGGCCCAGAGGGGCAACACCTCCTCTAGACCTTAAGGGTCTGGAGTACAGAAGAGATGATCCAGAGACTATAACCTCAGTATAGGATTGACAAACACTAACTAAGTTTCTTGGAGACAAACATAATATATCATTGCAAGAGACCTAGCCTCTTCAGGCAGATGGTCAAATATAGGTGTGCTTTTATCTCACACTTCCATAGCTCACCATGCTCTGCCAGTGACCACCGAAGTCATTGTATCATTGAGCTTCATTGCTTCTGGTCCTTCTATCTCCCAGATGGTAGCACACTCTTGAATCTTACAGGTCCCTAAAGCCTGATTTGCAGGTATTGCTCTGCATCTTCAATTCCAGATAAGTGTGACCTCATTGTAACAGAGGCTTTCTCCTCCAGTGCTAGATTACCCCAGACACAGAAGATCATTGCTTACACACTGGGGCCATCAAGGCACTGAGTAACTGGCTGTTGCAATCCATCAACAGAAAGGAGTTCTGCTCCTGCAAAATTTAGCTGCTGTACTTCTGCAGCAAGAGCTTTCTTCACATATTCAGTCACTTAAATGGCACCTTGTTCCAGCACTCCTTGCTGCCCTAGTTCTTCACTTCAACTCCTAAAGTTCATGAAAGAATTTGAGAAGTGAGGGATACATGTTGATGAAATGGCTGCTCACCACTCTGGAGGAGTCTCACACATGGGTGCAGACAAGTTGCAAACAAAGCCATCTACTTGCTCGGATAACCACTTCAGCATTTTAATATTTGAGCATTTATGTTTACAGCATTTTGAAGCTGAATATCCCGTGTATGGACCAGTCACGTTTAGCACGGCAGACTGTTGTTGTTGGCTCATGAGAAGCACAGGGCGAAAACAGCTGTTCACCTTAGTTGAAAGGTCAATATGAGGGAACGTAATTTCAAAGTGATGGGCAGGAGGGCTAGAGCGAATTTGAGGAAAGTAAGTTGCTTTCCCAAGAGGTAGTGGGAACCTGGAATGTGGTGCCTGGAAGAGGAGTAGAGTTGGGAGACATGACAATCTTTATATATTTTTAAAAAAGCATGTTGATGAGCATTTGAAATGTCATAGCATCCAAGGCTATGGGCCAGGTAGGGAAAGTGGAATTAGCATCAATTGGATGGGCCAAAGGACATTTTCTGTGCCATTTGACACTCTGACTCTATTATTATGATTGTCTTCTGTGCTCTCTATAACATGGCTGTCTAGAGAACTGTGGAACTTATAGTGGGAGAGACTCTGGAAAATGACAACACATCAGAAGGGGACATGGAAGAGGAGATGGAGAAATGATGCAGAACATAGGTGCTCGGGCTGTACAGGACAGTGGTTTTATGCCATGCAGGGTGTGAAGGTCTCAGTCAGACTGCCATGAATGTCAGGAATCTTCTGGTGCAGGCATGTTTCAGCTGAGCCCTGCTCTCCCGGGATATAATACATGTTGCAGAACACATTCTAATATACCTGTGCTGACATTTGCTTGGAAAACACAGGCTGGAACATGTAAACACTTGGGTGAATTTGTTTAAGTTTCATTTGCCTTCTGCTTTGTCTTTGTCTCTCATGGTTGTTTACTGCTTGGCTCTCTTTCTAGCCATTAAAGTTTCTTTGTGGTGGGGTTACAGTTCTCCAGGTGGTGAAAGCCTGTTTCGAATCAGCCCTGTTGCCATTATTCAAGCTCGTACCTCGACACTGAGTGTTAAAATATTATTTATTTGGATGATATCACAACCAACTTTGACCTGTGGTCCTCTGCATTAATAAACTTCCCATCGAAAGCATGCACACCAAACATCACGTGTTGAGGTGAGCTAACATAGAAGTGACAGTGATCAGTTTTGCAGCCTTTTCAATTTGTATGGCTTAAACACTCATTGTTTTCAATAGCAAACTTCTTTTTTAAAAAATGCATTTTGAAAGACTTGAATAAAAGCTCTTTCTTTCACAACACCAGATAGGGAAAAAAAAGCATCATTTCTCCCCATCAGTGCCTGCCTTTAATATAGTCCCTGCCACCTGACCACTGTTGTCTCTCAGCCAGCCAAGACTGCGGTGACAAATATGGAGGTGAGACATTGCAAAGCATACTAGACCCAGACCTGCTTGGGGTTAACCTGCATGGTCACCTGCTCTCTCTCTCTCTCTCCCAGTGAAAATCAGCACTGGGATTTCACCTGGGGTAGCATTGGGTAGGTGTACCAGGATAGACAACAGCACCTGTGAGGTTGGCATGAAAGGAAAAGGCAATAGGTGAATAGCATATTTATATCTGTGTGCTAATGGAGATGTTCAATTAAGTTGCTAGTTTTTTTTGTGACTAATTTTCATAGGATATAAGACAGCATTTTGATAATTTGGGCATTTCCTGAAAAATTAATTTTGAATTGGTGTTTCACTTTGTTATACTAGGGTTTGATTTAGGGTAAACCTGCTGTTCTCATTGATTTGCAAATTTTCTGCAAAGACTTTAGGTATTATAACTTTTCAATATTTTCTTCTGCAAAGTAGGCAATGACTGCTTGCATAATCAGAATCAGTAACTGCAGTGATAATTAATATAGCCCAGAATGAATGGTTAACATGTTTAATGTCAAATCTGTGGAACAATTTAACAAGGGATTGTTACCATGTGTCTTACTACAGCAGAAAGGGGAAAATAGCAAAGCAATGCTCTTGTAATAAAGGTGAAAACACAGGCTCACAGTGCCAGAACTAAAAATTATAGCCTCTAATCTGGAAGTCTACTTGGCGATTAGACCTTGCAGGTGTAAATGGTGGCAGTTATTGTTTGATCCACTGACAGAATGGGAACCTTGGATATAAAGCATTGGGCTTCAGTTTTTGAGAAACCAGCATCTCATGTTGGTACAAAGAGAACATTGCTGTCAAACATCAACTCTAACTTTAAAAAAAACAGGTTTGAACCTGAAACACTAACTCTGCTTTCTCTCCACAGATGCTGCCAGACCTGCTGAGTTTCTCCAGCAATTTTTCATTTTGTTTGTGAATCCTAAACAAATTTACTTATTAACAGATTGTTGCCACTTCTGTTACTGTACCTTTCAAACACTGCTAACTTGCTGACTTGGGTGGAATTAGTCATGTCCAAGTCCTTTTAACACTACAGTGTGATGCAAATTGCTGGTAATTCTTTTCACATCAAAAAAAAACTTGGAACAAATTTCACAGATTGTGTCATTTAACCTAAAACCTCTCAATCATTGAATCTGATCCTGAATTGCATGTACAAATTTGATGAATAAAATATATTTTGTTGGTAGTGGTTAGGGATATGGGGAAAGAAGGATATCAGAAAGCTACGTGGATGAAGTGTTGTGTGTTAAGTGTAACCACGAACACATGCCAACAGCAAATAGTGATCCTATTGAGGGAATGAGCAAAAAATTGTTTTAAGAAAATAAAATGGACATAATGATGAATGTGAAATTGAGTCAATCTAATTAATACAATATTGATAAGAGTACCTCGTCTTGCTGAACAACTCATTATGTTTGTCATTTGCATGGTATCATGTTTTCTTCCAATCCAGTAACTTTTTGGCTGAGTTTTATTAATCTAACCCCCTTCCTGTTTTCCAAAATAAAACACCAATGATGCCTATGTACTGCTGTACTTGTAGAGTATGTCCAACCAACTCCCTACTTCTTGGATTAATGCTGATAGTTTGAAGCAATGCACAAAAGTAAAACCTACTGCTCTCTTGTGATAGACCAATGTGCCAAGGCATATAGTAACAGGAGATAAGTTCTTTGCCAGCTGTTCCATCATTGGAAGCCATTAAGGGAATGTTTGAAGTATCTCTGCAGGCAGAAGCAGAGAGTGAACAGTGCTGCATGATTCACTCAAGGCAAAGTATTAGAAGCAGGTGTCTTGTTTAAGCTGTTGCTGCAAAATGTTCTGTACAGAGGAGAATACAAGTATGTTTTGAACAGAAATGATAAAAATTATTGTCCCATTCTCCAAGATGTTGACCATTTGAATATATAGAGCTGAAAATGTGTTGCTGGAAAAGCGCAGCAGGTCAGGCAGCATCCAAGGAGCAGGAGAATTGACGTTTCGGGCATGAGCCCTTCTTCAGGAATGAGGAAAGTGTGTCCAGCAGGCTAAGATAAAAGGTAGGGAGGAGGGACTTGGGGGAGGGGCGTTGAAAATGCGATAGATGGAAGGAGATTAAGGTGAGGGTGATAGGCCGGAGTGGGGGTGGGGGAAGAGAGGTCAGGGAAAAGATTGCAGGTTAGGTAGGTGGTGCTGAGTTCAAGGGTTGGGACTGAATAAAGGTGGGGGGAAGGGAAATAAGGAAACTGGAGAAGTCTGAGTTCATCCCTTGTGGTTGGAGGGTTCCTAGGCGGAAGATGAGGCGCTCTTCCTCCAGCCGTCGTGTTGCTATGGTCTGGTGATGGAGGAGTCCAAGGACCTGCATGTCCTTGGTGGAGTGGGAGGGGCAGTTGAAGTGTTGAGCCACGGGGTGGTTGGGTTGATTGGTCTGGGTGTCCCAGAGGTGTTCTCTGAAACGTTCCGCAAGTAGGCAGCCTGTCTCCCCAACATAGAGGAGGCCACATCGGGTGCCGCGGATGCAGTAAATGATGTGTGGGGAGGTGCAGGTGAATTTGTGGTGGATATGGAAAGATCCCTTGGGGCCTTGGAGGGAAGTAAGGGGGGAGGTATGGGCGCAAGTTTTGCATTTCTTGCGGTTGCGGGGGAAGGTGCCGGGAGTGGAGGTTGGGTTGATGGGGGGGTGTGGACCTGACGAGGGAGTCATGGAGGGAATGGTCTTTTCGGAATGCTGATAGGGGAGGGGAGGGAAATATATCCCTGGTGGTGGGGTCCGTTTGGAGGTGGCGGAAATGACGATGGATGATACGCTGTACATGGAGGTTGGTGGAGTGGTAGGTGAGGACCAGTGAGGTTCTGTCCTGGTGGCGATTGGAGGGGCGGGGCTCAAGGGCGGAGGAGCGGTAAGTGGAGGAGATGCGGTGGAGAGCATCGTCGACCACGTCTGAGGGGAAATTGCGGTCTTTGAAGAAAGAGGGAATTGAACCCAGGTCTCTGGCGCTGTGAGGCAGCAGTGCTAACCACTGTGCCACCGTGCCACCCATAGTTCTGTGCTTAGTGCAAAACTACCCTCCCAGGACATTTATTTCAAATAGTTTATATGGAAAACACGCATTTGTGAAAAAGACTCAATAGACAATAGGCAATTCCCACCAAACTTTTTCCGAAAGCTAGCATAAAGTAGATGAAAATTAAGGATTTGTGCTCCGAAGGTCTGAGTCAAGTTTCAAAAACAAGATATTACTTATGTGGAGAGAGAAACAGTTAACATTTCAAGTCTGTATTACCCTTCTTCAGAACTGTTAACAAAACAGTAACCCGAGAGGAAGAATGCTGCTAGACCTGTTGACATCCTCCAGTATTCTGTGTTCAAGTATTTATCAAATTCTGATCCACTATATTCTTACTAGCTCAGTTTCACTGTGATATTTAAAACTCAAGACTGAGGATTCAAAAAATGTACAATTTAGAGCGATTCCCCAAAGTTTTAACCTATTTAAATTCTATTAATAGGTAGTTTCCTAAAGTGGAATTGATTCCAATCCAATAACAACTAAGATTGACTTCCTAATTTGCTTTGTTATACTTGCAGACCTGACCTCTTTGATTGGAAGGATGTGGCAAAACTACAGTCGGCAAATGAGAGACTGGATCATGCCTTCAACGTGGCCAAACAGCATCTTGGCATTGAGAAGCTGCTGGATCCTGAAGGTTAGTATGGAGTCCTGAGATTTTTCAGGAAGGAAGGCAAATATAAGTTTGATTTCTTTTTTCAAAAGCTAAAAAGTGATTTTCAGTAGAATTGCAGTATACTTGTACACAAGGAATATGTATATTTGGATTTGTTCCTTCTGCATACATATTTAATGGGAAACTATAAAATTTTAAAAAACAGTTGCATTTGATTCATTGTGTGAATAGTTGAAGTGAGCAATTACAGTGTGTGGTATGGCTTTGAGTGGAACAGACTCCAGATCAGTGCTGAATTAAATAACCTTAATCAGAATGTGTGTGAGAGAACTGCAATTAGCCCCTGTATCCAAACCTGGGAAAGGCATGTTAAAAATGAAACGAATTTTGTTCCTGACACTGACCAATGGAAAATGTACCTTGAACAAATCACTGTCTGTGGGAGAATTAACTTTGCTAAGTCACATGGATGGCTATAGTTTGTAGCGACCTCCAGTGTTTCCATGTGTTCTCCCCAGTGACTGTACGGGATATTTATTCTGGCAGGTTAGTGCCTCTCTTTACTTAATTAATCCTGTGGAATAACATTGGTCTCCTGCTACATGAGATAGCATCACCACAGTACACTGAGACAGGACCTTCCAGGAGAAATGGAGTGCTGAAGACATACTGCGAAGTTCCGCAAGAAAAAATGAATAGCTTGAATCATTATGTATTCATTCGGTTTTTGAGGTAGCAGTCAAATGAAATAGCCAGAATGTGATTTTCACTCTATATAGAAATCTTAAGAAATTTTGTGTTTTATTTTGGAAAGATCCTGGTCTGGAAAACTTTGAATAGGAGTAGATAGATTTTGGGGATATTTTATCTTTTTTAGTGTAAAGAGGGCAGAGGTGTGCTCCCTCTGCCAGATGTGGGGCATCAGGGAGCAGTCTAGTGTCCCTGACGATTGTGTCTGCAGGAAGTGCCACTGGCTGCAGCTCCTCTCAGATAGCGTTGTTCAGTTGGAAAGGTAGTCGGATACACTGAGGAGCATACAGGGTATAGAGAGTGTGATAGATACTAGTTACTGAAAGGTGTTTGCATCACAGGTTCAGACAGGTAGATGAGTGACCGCCAGGAGAGACAGGCAGGTAGTGCAGGAGCCTCCTGTAGCTATTCCCCTCTCTGGATACTGTTTGGGGGGGGGGGGGGGGGTGTGTGTGGATGGATAGCCTGTCAGGAATATAACAGCAGCAGCCAGGCCTAACTTACCACACTGGCTCTGCTGGAGAGTAGAGTTGGACAAGATCCAAGCAAGCACTAGTGGTTGGAGACTGTCTGTCTACTTAAGGGCACAGGTGGGTGTTTCTGTGGCTACATTTGAGACTCCGGCATGGTGTTTTCCCTCCCCGGTGGCAGGGTCAAGAACGTCTCTATGTGGTTGCTTCAAATTCTGAAGAGGGAGGCTGAGCAGCCAGAGGTCACAGTGCACATTGGTACCAATGACATAGGTAGGAAGAGGGATGAGGTCCCTCACAGTAAGAACAGGGAGTTAGGAAAGAGGCTGGAAAGCAGGATCCCAAAGGTAGTAATCTTTGGGTTACTGCCAGTGCCACATGCTAGTGAGGCAAGGAATAGAAGGATAGGACAGATAAATGCGTGGCTAAGGAGCTGGTGCAGGGGGCCTAGTCTCAGGATCTTGGGTTGTTGCATCTCTTCTGGGTCAGGGCCCTGTACAAGAGGGATCTTTACAAAGTGAAGGGGAAACAATATCCTCACATGGAGGTTCGCTAGTGCTATTCGGGAAAGTTTAAACTGGAGTGGCGGGGGCTGGTGGAGGAGAACAAGTGGAAGAGAAGGTGCCGCTATAACTGCGGAGATTAGACTGTCCTACCTCGGGGGCTGGTGGAGCAAGTTGAGGGATTGAGGGGAAGGTAGCTGCTTGGATTAGTAAATGAGGAAAAAAGGACAGGCAAAGACAGGTAAATGACCATGATGGTACTAATGTGCTAAAGTGTGTTTATTTAAATGCAAGGAGTATTATAGGTAAGACAGATGAGCTTAGAACCTGGAGCAGTACATGGGACTATGATGTTGTGGCTATTGTAGAGATTTGGTTGAGAGGGGGACAGGACTGACTGCTCAACTTTCCAGGGTTTTGTTGCTTTAGACGAGATAGAGAGGAAGATAAAATTGATGGAGGAGTTGCATTACTGATCAGGGAGAATATTATGTCTGCACTCAGAGAGGGCATACTGGAGGGCTCATCCACTGAGGCAATGTGGGTACAGCTCAAAAATAAGATGGGTGCAATCACTCTGATTGGATTATAGTATTGTCCTCCAACAGCCACCAAGACATTAGGAACAAAGTTGGAAAGCTGCAGTAAAAACAGAGTTGCCATAGAGAGTGACTTCAACTTCCCCAATATTGACTGGGACTCCTTTAGAGCAAGAGGCTTAGATGGGGCAGAAATTGTTAAGCATATCCAAGTGGGTTTCTTGGATCAGTTTGTAGATAGTCCAGTGAGAGGAGGGGCCATATTGGATCTTGTATTGGCTAATGATCCTGGCCAGGTGACTGATCTTTCAGTGGGAGAGCATTTTGGAAACAGTGTTCACAACTCATTAAATTTTAAAATAGCTATGAATAAGGATAAGTCAGGTCCTTGTGGCAAGGCACTAAATTGAGGGGAGGGCAAACTACACTGGTATAAGGCAGAAGTTAGGGAGTGTTAATTGGGGGGAGCTGTTATCAGGCAAGTCCACATTTGACATGTGAGAATTGTTTAAAGATTTGCTAATGAGAGTTCAGGACTGGCAGGTTTCAGGAAGGAGGAAGGACAAGGATTGGATGATGAGGGAGGTTGTAAATTTAGTCAAAAGGAAAAAATAAACATATGTAAGGTTTAGGAAGCTAAAATCAGACAGGGTCCTTGAGGAATATAAAGATAACATGAGATATCTCAGGCAGGGAATTAGGAGAGCAAGAAGGCGTCATGAAATGACCTTGGCAAGCCAGGTTAAAGAGAATCCCAAGGCATTCTATACATACATTGAAAACGAGAGGATAACTAGGGAGAAAGTAGGACCACTCAAGGATAAAGGAGGGAACTTGTGCTTGGAGGCAGAGGATGTCGATGAGATCCTAAATGAATACCTTGCATTGGTACTCACCCAGGAGAAGGATGTGGAGGATAGTGAGACTTATATGGAACATGCTAATATGTTCAGGCATTTTGAGATCAAGAAAGAGGTGGTGTTGGGTCTCTTGAAGAGCATTAAGGTGCTAAGTCCCCAGGCTATTGAGAGAAGCAAGATCGGAGATTGGTGGGGCCTTGACCAAGATCTTTGTTTCCTCATTAGCCACTGGAGAGATCCTGGAGGACTGGTGAGTAATCAATATTGTTCCTCTGTTCAGGAAGTGAAGTGAATACAATCCTGGAAACTGTCGTCCGGTGAGTCTCATGTCAATAGTTGGGAAGCTATTGGAGAGAATTCTTGGGGATAGAGTTTATATGTATTTGGAAAAGCATGGTCTAATTAGGGACAATCAGCATAGCTTTATGCAGGTCAGGTCATGTCTTGCTAACTTGATTGAATTTTTCAAGGAGGAGTCAAAGGTGATTGATGAGGGGAGAGTAGTGGATGTTGTCTACATGGATTTTAGTAAGGCTTTCGGCAAGGTCCCTCATGGTAGGCTCATCCAGAAGATTAAGATGCATGGGATCCATGGTGACTTGGCCGCATGGATTCAGAATTGACTTGTGCACAGAAGGCAGAGGGTAGTGGTGGAGGAATGTTTTTCAGTCTGGATGGCCGTGGCAAGTGGATCTGTACTGGGACCTTTGCTGATTGGATACAAAGATTGGTAGCATTGTGGATAGTGTAGAAGGTTGTCAAAGGATATAGGCGGATATTGGTCACTAGCATATATGGGAGGAGAAATGACAGATGGAGTTTAATTTGGGTAAGTGTAAGATGCTGCACTTTGGGAGATCAAATGTTAAGGAAAAGTATACAGTTAATGGCAGGACCTGAACAGAAGGGTTCAAGTCCATAGCTCCCTAAAAGTGGCCATGCGTGTAGATAGGGTGGTAAAGAAGGCATATGGTATACTTGGCTTTGTTGTTGGGGAATTGAGTACAAGAGTCAGGATGTCATATTGTAGATTTATAAGACTTTGGTTAGGCTACACATAGAGTGCTGCATTCAGTTATGGTTGCCACGTTACAGGAAGGAGGTGGAGACTTTGGAGAGTGTGCAGAAAGAGGTTTACCAGGCTGCTGCCTGGATTACAGAGTATGAGCTATAACGAGAGGCAAGAAAAAGTCGGGTTGTTTTCCCTGAAGCAGCAGAGGCTGAGGGGAGACTTAACAGAAATCTATAAAATTATGGGATGCATAGCTAGGATTGATGGTCAGATTCTTTTTTCCAGTGTTGAAATGTCTAAAACTCAGGGACATGCATTTAAGGTGAGTGGTGAAAATTTCAAAGGAGATGTGAGGGGCAAGTTTTTCTTTCCCCAGAGAGTACCTGGAACATCTTCCCAGGGATAGTAGCAGAGGCAGATATGATAGGGGCTTTTAGATAAGCACATGAATATGCAAGGAATGGAGGGGTACAGGCCAAGGTCAGGGAGAAGAGATTAGTTTAATTTGCCATCATGTTCAACACAACATCGTGGGCTGAAGGGTCTATTCTTGTGCTGAATTGTTATATGTTCTTTGATGTCTTGAGCTGGAGGTGGATAAGGGAGCTCTTCACTCTAGTCACTAATGTGAGAGATGTAGCAGTGATTTCATTGGGGGACATTAACCTCAGATCAAATGTAGCTGTTGAGGCAGTCTCAATAAGAGCCCTCTTCTCTGATGTTGCAGGTTGATCCTAGAATCGCAATCTGCTGTTTTTAAACTTTAGTCCTGAGTCAGGAGATCCATAGTTCAGCTTCTGTGTTGTCTCATTGAAGGCTCAAAGTGCGAGAAGATGATTGATGCTCAGTTAGTGAATAGACCAGCATTGTTATCGCATGTCAGATTGAAGAATGTGACCATGCCTATCTTTTCACTAATGCTGTGCTCATCACACCCCTTTAGGCAGTCCAGCAACAATAGCACAGAGGATGCACAACCATATCCTTGTCTAAAACCAGACATGTTGATAACAAGTGAATTGCATCCACAGATCCGAGCTTAATCATTGCATTCGCATGAAGCTCTGATTAGATTGAGGAGCAGTGCTTTGGATTGGTGTGTCACAGCTGATAAGGAGACAATATCTGATTAAATCACTTCTCTGAGTTCAACACAATCATAGCCACGTTGATACTAATGCATGTTTAGCTCATAACAGGAGCCCAGGATCTATAAGCTGACATTTAATCATCACGCTGCTAAATTCAGGTCCACTATCCTGACACCGAAACCGTAAACTCAATTTATTGAGTTGACAGTTCAGCCAGCAAAATAAAAGGGTTTGACTTAATATTGCAAATGTAAGTAGCCAGTTGGCTCATGCCAATCTCTTAAAATCAGACCAAAATGAGCATTGACCATGACTGTATTGGAGTTTTATTTTGGAAAGGAGGAAGGGGTTAGATTTATAAGAGTCAGCTAGGATTAGAAGAAAACATGATATCATACTAATGACAAATATGGTTGAGTTGTTCAGCAAGGCCAGGCACTCTTATCAATATTGTATTAAGGTAGGATTAAATCTGTTTCACATGTGGAAAAATGTCCATTTCATTTTTTTAAAATAAGTTTTGTCCATTCCCTCAAATGATTAAATACTGCCTGGTTTCTTAATCTACTTTAAAGTCAGCAAATAATGATACTTGTACTGTTGATTTATCTTTACCTTCTTCATATCATTTTGATGCATTTTTAAACTCTTTTTCACTTTCTGTCTTCCTTTGTAAGTTTTTTCCTTCTTCTTAGGTATTGCTTTTTGTTCTCTCTTTGTCTATCATCTGAGATTACTTTCCCCTCCTTTGCAGTCTTCCTTTACACCTTGACTTCCTTCGTATCTCTCCCTTCCCCATCTCCTACTACTTCTCTCACTCACCTTCTTCATCTCTCAACCATGTCCTTCAGCACTGTTTTCCCTTCTCCTTCTGTCTCTCTTCCATCACTTCTCATGAGCTGGTGTATCAGTGCCATGATGTGGAGGTACTGGTGTTAGACTGGGGTGGACAAAGTTAAAAATCTTCACACCAGCTTATAGTCCAACAGGTTTACTTGGAAGTACTAGGTTTTGGAGCGCTGCTCCTTCATCAAGTTGCTTTGGTGCAGGATCTTAAGACACAGAATTTATAGCAAAAGTCCGCAGTATCATGCAACTGCAATAATATATTGAACAAACCTAGATTGCAGTTAAGTCTTTATCTTTTAGAATGCGTTGCAGATTTTGGTTCATTTGCAGAATTGTATTTGCAGATACATCGTGTGCTTTTTGAGCAAAATACAATCTGCGGGCACTCAATGCAGGCAGTCAATCCATGTAACATTTTATAAATTCCTACTTTGGAAATAGAACCAGTCTGACTCAAGGTTGGAATACAGACAGACTCTAACCTCACACCTTTAATGCATTGTCTGACCTGAGATGTCACCTCTTTTTATATAAGACCTTAAGTTATCTTGAGAATGTGCCTTGAAATAAGTTCTTGGATTTACATATTAATGACTTAAAACCTGCAACCCATTCTAAAAGATGTAAGATTTAACAGCAACCTAGATTTGTTCAATATATAATTTCAGTTGCATGGCGCTGTGATCTTTTGCTATAAATTCTGTGTCTTCTGATCCTGCTCCAGACCTACCTGATGAAGGAGCAGTGCTCCGAAAGCGATTACTTCCAAATAAACCTGTTAAAAATCACAATACTATAACCTAGTATTGTGATTTTTAACTTTGTATATGGGTCAGAAGGTGTTAACACAGAGGAATGCCATTAGCACCATTCATTGATGATGACGACATATGGACTTGGGCAAAACAGCTTTGCATCTCGATGGAACGAGACCTAACATCTGATCTTTTGCAAAATTTCTGAGTCCCGTATAACCTGCATCTAGTCGCTAACATGCAGCAAACAATACCACTTTAATTAAAAGAGACTCTCTTAGTTAGATCAGGCACCAGTTTTTTTTTCCACACACTCGAGTAAGCTGACCCTTAAGTTTTGTTTTACAGCAACAATGATGGCCTCCTAACTTCATTATGTGTAGCATTATTTACAGCATAGGGAGCTGGCATACTCATAAAACAATTATCTCCCTCACTTTCAACCCATTTTTAAAATTCTAAACCCACTGTGTTTCCCCTTCCTTTCAACACTTTAATCCATGCTTCCTTTTTTTCACTTTCTTTTTATTTTGTGCATATAATTTGTCATTTTTCAGTTTCTGTTTTTCTCTTTCTCTCTCTCTCTCTCTCTTGCTCTCACTCTGTCCCCAACACTAACATACTCTCTCACCTGTTCCAGAAAGTTACGAGGAAGTTGCAAACTACACAAGAGAAACATGCATGCATGGCACACTTATGACTCTAGACCCTCTAATCTAATTGTTGACTTTCAGGATAACCAGTTATATTCTGCCTGATGTACAGTAGATAAAATCATCTGCAGAGATGTTCCATTTTGATGTTGTTCTTGAGGAAGCCATAAACAGTGCAAGAATTGAGAGACACTGTATGCATGTAAAAGTCAGAAACATAGGTGGGCTGTGGGACTAGAGATCCTAGAGACGTTTATCTCTGGAAGATTCAAGGAATGGAGCCTTATGGATTGCTAACTTTGAACAGCATAGTGTCACAAGACAAATGGTAAGGGATGCACAAACTAGGTAGAATTATAGACAGCAATGCATTTGGAGATTCCCAATTTCAAGTGATGGAGTAAAATTAGTGCAAATATAATTGGAAGCTCTGACAGTCTGTTGCTCTCATGATTTCTCTGGTTTAGAACTTGACTGTTGCACGTAACTAATGTTTTTGGATTGAATGGACAATATCATGGGTTATGGTTCGCTTGAGAGATAAATAAAGAACGGGGGTTCCTGCAAAATAAATATCAGGAGCACCTCAAGAGTAGTTAATTCAGTAACACTCCCGTATTGTGCTCCAGACCTCAGCATAATATCTTTTATTAGAAGGGAGTGTAAAAGTTCACAGCCCATGGAGATTGTTTCTGGGAAGGAAAACTCTCTGGCTGTAAACTAGAGGATACGTGAGTTGTGAATAAATGGACAGAAACAATCTTGGAAAAACTTGAGGGAAAAATGGAGGTGTATAACTGTATGGAGCAATTAACCGGTGTGAGGCATTTAAAAACAACCAGAAAGATTAGTAATCTAAAGTATAAACTGTAAAATGTGTTTTGATACCATAACAAGATTTAGCAACTGGTCAGTGAAATGGACTGGGAATTCTGTACTTCAAGTTTGGACTGATCTGGAACAACGAGAATGAAATTAATGAGAGATGCATGTAACAGGCTGCTGAGGGAGAACATAGAAGTTGATGTCTTGCTTTGGGAAGTCATGAAAAGAATTAGTACAAAGACGTGCGTTGTAATCAATGATTTTTAATATTCTTGCTATCTCTGAAGCTGACAGCATGTGCCAAGAGCTTCTTTAAATATAAAAGACTCTTCTGTTTAGTAATGAGAGAGAATGCAAAAGCAGAAGGTTTTGGTCAATCTTCTCCTAATTACAAGGCAAGTAATATGCTGTTGAAATATAGGGAACATTTGATGTCAGTTAATGATACAGTTGTTTGTTTTGAGGTTAAAATGAGATGAAAACAGAATTAATAACAAACCAGTAACCAATAGCAGCAGGTTGGACTGAGAAGGAATAAATGTTGACTCCAATATTTATCTGTTTTCATTAGGGAGCTATTTACCTTGTACTTGATCAAATATTTTCACTTTAACTTAATTTGTCTTGGAATGTGACCAGTTAGCCATATTTTTCTTGTTTCACCTCATGATCACATGTTAACTTATGACATTTGTGGCTAGTTTCTATGCAGAAATGGTTCGTTTAAAAGTATGGTGTTTTAATTTGTGCTGCAATTATTTTTCCAAGTAGCATCAACTTCCTCCCCCTCCCAAAACTACCCAACTCAAGTTGTTGACCAGTTTCTAAAATTTAACCCTCTTTAGAATCTGAAACCAGCATTAAATTATTAGCTCGGGGCTTCAACTTGAATGTCATGGCATTCTGGTTGCCATTTTGGACCTTTGTGTCTACGTTCTAATATGAAAAACTGTTACTGTGTCGAGGACACTACTAAATATGCACATATTATGCGTTTTGCCAACTGTTAGAGGATGCGTTTTTGTAAGGATTATATGTTCATTCTTATATGCAAAAATCAATAAGATTCTTGAATGATTGAGGCCAAGTGGTTATAGTACTATTAACTGTACAGTAAATGCAATAGTACTTACACTAAAAATATTGAAGTTAGAGCCACTCTTGATGGTTGAATTGTTTGAAGCTTTGAATTTAGGTTCATTGACTCTTTTGAATCCATATCCTCATTACCATGTGCCACTTGTTATAACTTCCTGCACTGCAGATTGGTCATCAAAATATCAATACAAGCTGCACACATCTTCTCCCATTTTATTCACATATATAGCTTTACATCATTTGGTTGCAAGATAGTGGCTAATAGGTAATTTTATTTCTTTTTCTAATAAATGACATCTGTAATTTAGTTATGTTGTCACTGTTTTAACTATTGAGTATTTTAATTTAATTCTTGGTTGCATCAAGTAAGAAAATTAATCCAATAAAATCAAACAAATGTCTCTTTAGTGCTAAATATAGGCATTAGACAAACATGGACTCTTGAATTGCAAATTAGAAGTGAGAGTTCATTTTAGAAGGAAAAGGATGTATTTATCAGTACAAAGCGGTCCTTTACAGCTTCAATCAGGCTGATACATTGTTGTCGGATCCTCAGGTTGCTTTTCTGATGTAGTAAAGTCTGCCTTTGGAAGCATCCAGGAGGTGTCTGCCGAGCAGCAATGTTGCTCAAGAGTTTTTATTTCGGTCTCTTAAGTTATCAGTAACACACCCCGTGCCATGTTTATGTAATTTCATTGTTAGTCAAATTAATTGTTGGTTTGTTTCAGGTGGACTTTACTTGAGTATGTTGTCCTTTCAGATGAACAATGTTGCCTCTATTGTACCTTTTGTTGTCTGAATACCTATAATTTGTTTTCATTGAGAAATTCTGACTTCATGCTCATCCAAAATCTTAAAGGTAAAATTAGTGCATTTAAATACAAACATTTTAATTATAACCATCTTACTATATCGACTTGATTATGTTAAACATTTCTTCAAATAGAATGTGATTGAGATGCGTTACTTGCTTTCTAGCGAGTTGTAGGTATCCATCCTGAAAGTGCTGATCCCCGCCCTTTCCAACTCTGTCTTCTATTAGTTGGCCAATCCTCCATCTGTGCTAATATTCTATCTCCAACTGTCTTAAGTAACCTAATGTGTTGTACCGTATTAAACAACTCATGCCAATGCAAATATATTACTTCCACTACTTCCCATTTTTCTATCTTGCTTGTTACTTCCTCAAACAATTCCAGTAAATTTGCCTGGAATGATTTCCCTTTATGAAGCCATGCTGTTTTCCTTGATTATATTATGTATTGCTAAATGCTCTGCTTTGCATACTTTATCATAGGCTGTAACATTTTGCCAAGAACTGATGTTCAGCTAACTAGGCTGTAGTTACTTGTTTTTTGTCTCCTTCCCTCTTCAAATAAAAGGGTTACACTGGCAGTTTTTCTTGAAGCATTAATGCCAGTGCTCCCACTGTCTCTGTATATACTTTCTTTAATATCAGAGGATTCATCCCATCAGACCCAAAGGAGGTTTTAGTCTTTAGCCTCATTAGTTTACCTATTTTTTTAGAGCTAGTTATTGTATTTATTGCCTCTCCTTCCATTGCCCTTTGATCATTTAGTCATTTTGGAATGCTGTTAGTGTCTTCTACTGTGAAGACTGATGTGAATTATTTATTCACTTCCTCCACCAACTCCTGATTTTGGCATTATTATTTCCCCAGCCTCATCCTCTCAGGGACTTTGTTCACTTTGGCTTCTCTCTTTCCTTTCTATATTCTTAAAGAAGCCTTTATTGTCTATCTTAATGTTATTTACATGTTAACCCTTATTTTCTCCCTCTTTCTTAGCTTTTAGTTGTCTTGTTTGTTTTTCCAATCTGAAACCTTTCCTAATTCTCTGGCTTATCACCAGTCTCCACTATGGTAGTTTACCTGAGGCTGCAATACTTCTATCATCTTCCTTAATTTTAAAACGCAGCATTGTAGATCATAGTATTGAAAATTTCAGTAGCAACTGACTCATGTACAAATGTTACATTCCTCAGGCATGAAAAGGTGGGCTAGTCATATGTTATGAAGTTATAATAGAGGAATGTAATGGAAGTCATGCTTCAAGTAATCTGAGATAAGACGAGACCTTTATATCAGGGTGAGCTGCACATCAAGGCACTCTGATGATATCATGAGCACATGTTTTAATGGTATGCTGCCGCACTAATCATGAGAGACAACACAGCAAGGCCCACCTCAAATAAAGTCATAGAATCCGACAGCACGGAGATAAGCCCTTTAGCCCAAACTATTCCAAGTCAACCAAAATGTCCACCCATGCTAACCCCATTTCCCTGCATCTGGCCCATATCCTCCTAAGGGAAAGTGAGGACTGCAGATGCTGGAGATAAGAGTCGAGACTATGGTACTGGAAAAGCACAGCAGGTCAGGCAGCATTCGAAGAGTAGGAGAATTGACATTTCGGGAAGGGCTTTTGCCCAAAACGTTGATTTTCCTGCTCCTTGGATGCTGCCTGACCTGCTGTGCTTTTCCAGTACCACACTCTCGGCCCATATCCTTCTAATCCTTTCCTATCCATGTATTTATCCAAATGACTTTGAAATGTTGTTAATGTACCCGCCTCAACCACTTGCACTGGCAGCTCATTCCATATGCGTACCACCCTCTGTGTAAAAAAGTTGCCCCTCAGGTTCCCTTTTATTCTTTCCCTTTTAACTTAAACTGATGCTGTCTAGTCCTTGATTCCCCAACCCTGGGAAAGAAAACTGACTGCATTCATCCTATCCAGGCCTCTCAAGATCTTATACACCTCTATAAGGTGCCCCTCAGTCTCCAATGCTGTAAAGAAAAATTTCCTAGCTTGTCCAACTTCTCCCTATAACTCAGACCACTAAGTCCAGGCAGCATCCTTGTAAATTTCTTCTGCACTCTTTCCAGTTTAATAGCATCCTTCCTATAGCAAGGTGACCAAAACTCAACACAAGTGCAACTTCACCAACGTACTGTATAACTTTCCAACATCTATACTCAATGTCCAGACTGATGAAGGTTAGTGTGCCAAAAACCCATCTTCACTGCCCTGTCTACCAGTGACTTCCCTTTCAGAGAACTGTGAACTTGAACTCCAAGTTCCCTCTGTTCCACTACACTCCTTAAGGCCCTACCTTTCACCATGAAACTCCTACCTTGATTTGACTTTACAAAATGCAAGATCTCACACTTATCTGTGTTAAACTCCACTTGCCATTTCTTGGCCCACTTCCCCAGCTGATCTAGGTCCTGCTGCAATTACTGATAATCTTCCTCACTGACCACGATGCCACCTATTTTAGTGTCATCAGCAAACTTACCAATCATGCCTTGTACATTCTCATTCAAATCATTGATATCAATAACAAACAGCAATGGCCCCAGGACCAACCCCTGAGGCACTCCACTTGTCACAGGCCTCCTTTCCAACGAGCATCCTTCTACTATTACCCTCTGATTCCTTCCATGAAGCCAATTGTGTATCCAATTTGCCAGCTTCCCCTGGATTCCATGCGGTCTAACATTCCAGAGCAGCCTACCATGTGGAACCTTATCAAAGGCCTTACTGAAATCCACACAGACTACATTTACCGCCCTGCCCTCATCAACCTTTCTCTTCTGTGTTCAAGTGATAAATTTATCAATGTTTCTGTAGATTATTATTTTAATGCAGTTTCCCGCTTGAATTTTCCAAAGTCATTTCCTTTTCAGTGTTCTAAGATTATTATTTGATGTAAGTCTTGTTAAATTTTGTAAGATTTGCACTTGTGCAATTTCATTTTACAGTGGCAGAATTAGAACAAGGTAGATTTTTTTGTAGTCCGTCAGTGATGCTGTCTGAGTAGGATCTATTGTATTAATTTTGCAGTGACTCTCCCTGATAGTTCTATTGTACAACTGGCCATCCATTATTTCATGCATTCATAATCCCCAGTCAGTACTATGTCTTTGAAATGACACTGATTGTATCAGTTAACTGAGTTTGTGAAAACCTTTGTAAAAATAACTTGCCTTGAAAAACACCTTATAAGTATCTTTCAAAATTGTCCCAAACCAGTTAATCTATAACTATTAATTTGAATTGCAGCTGCATTCATTTTTACATAATTTCTCAAACACCAGTGAAGTAAATAACAGCTTACCTTTTGTACTGATCTTGTCTTGGAATTAAATACTGGCTAAGAATCCATGAAAACACTTTGTCCTTCTTTGCATCATGGGATACGAATGATTGAATAGAGTTTTTAGAAAGTATATGAACCTCAGTTTATTGGCTTATCCAGAGAGCATCGTTGTCAGACCCTACATGACTCCCTCAACATGACATTAGAGTTTCAGCCTACTCTCTGTCACCGTTGACAATTGTCATGTCTAGATGCAGAGTGTATTTTGGAAATGGCCTAACACTGATCATATTATAAAATGTATATTATTCCATTCATTGCTTCTTTGGCAATGCTGTGTAGTGTGAAAAAATTCTAATTACATAATCTCTATAAGGACAATAATTTTTACGTGCACCGATTGTTGCAATATTTATGTCTACATTCCTTTTTAGCAATCTGGTGAAGATTTATAAAACATATACTTACTGCTGGCTATTTATGTGCATTATCAAAGTGTTTTTTTTTGCCGATATTGAGTGACTTGCTTTTTGAAACTTAAACTCCAATTCTGTACTTTTTGGAGCCTTTTGGGACGTGATTAAAAAGGTGGCTGTAACATGAGATTTATAGATTTTCTTTGGATTCCCATATTAAGTAATGCTGTATAATGCATTTCATAACTGACTGATGTGAATCACCTTAAACATTCAGCGAGGCTGTTCGATATTGATAAACATTTAACAGTCTTACATTTTTCAGCTGCATCTTGGGGTGCTCATTTTATGTTCATTGGCATCTAATTCTATCATAATTATGTCGAGGTTACTTGTCATGAGATGTTGATAATTTCTGTTATTTTATCTTGGGTCACTTTGAGCTACAGTATTGTTGATGGTTATTGCCTTTAAAGTGCATTGTTCTGTGGCTATTACAAATATAGATTGTTTTGATTTGAAGATGCCGGTGTTGGACTGGGGTGTACAAAGGTAAAAATCACACAACACCAGTTTATAGTACAACAGGTTTAATTGGAAGCACACTAGCTCTCGGAGTGACGCTCCTTCATCAGGTAATATCACCTGATGAAGGAGCGTCACTCCGAAAGCCAGTGTGCTTCCAATTAAACCTGTTGGACTATAACCTGGTGTTGTATGATTTTTAACCAAATAAACCTGTTGGACTAAACACACTCTTGTGTGATTTTTAATTTTAGATCTGTTTTGCGTTGTTCTTGTTTTAATTATGTAAGCTTTCCTGACTTGCTTTCTTCTTATGTGTTTGGTTTAATATTTTCTTCGGGTGCAGGATAAAAGATCCCCTGTTTTTTGCTGACTGTGAGCATGGTTCTTTCTTTGTGAACAGCATGCATGTATGATTTTTAAAAATTTTGTTTCCAATGTCTGAACTTAAATTACATATGCATTGAATCTCCTCTCCTCCTGTGTATTACTCATGGTGTTGTCTATTGAGCTCTGCCTCAGCATCACCTCTTTCTGTCCGTTTGACATTTTGATTTCATGTTTGACCCTGAGATGAGCATCCTATCACACGTTTCTGCTGTCTGTAAGACCTGCCGTCACCGCCTCACATGACTTTGTCCCTGCACAAAGTATTTGCCACCCTTAACATCTTTTCAGTGGCTGATTTTACAATTGATAACCTAAAATGAAGGCAAATCTTTAGTCCTTGGAACATTGCTACATGGAAACCAGCCTGTAAAATTGCAAATCAAACACCACCTTGCACAGGACTTTTGATACACATTGGATAATATCCAAATGGATTATTTATATTTGGTGACTTTTCTAATTTTCCCATATCTCAAGTCTGTAGGCATTGGGATTCTCTTGGGCTACTTGTGGTGTTCCAGTTGGAGGCCACAAATTTTTTCTCATTCTCCTTGATAAGCAAAACATCTTACAACTGGCAAGAATACTGTACCAGATGTAATGATTAAAGTTCACTTGTACCTTTTGTTAGAATCTAGGCCAAATCTCAGTAGATCAGGCAGTATATATCGAGGGAAGAACAGAATTACCATTTTATGTCTGTGACTTTCACAAGAAAGCTAAAAAGGTAACAGATTTTGTTCAACTGAAAAAGGAGGAGGAAGACGAACAAAGAGAAAGTATCTGAAACAATAGTGGGCAAGAGATTTTAAACAAAATCATGAGACAAAAACCTAGGACAGTGGCAATGAATGAAACTTTTTTTTAAAAAAAGTTTGCGCCATGCTTTGGGGAGTCGGTAGTTGAGTTACTCAATGTGGGATTCCAGGCTTCTGACCTGCTTTTATAGCCATTGTACTTATGTGGCTAGTCCAGTTGAGTTCCTGGTCAATGGTTGCCTCCAGGAGGTTGATAGTGAGGGATTCAATGATTTTTACATCCATTGAATGTCAAGGGATGATTGTTGGTTTCTCTTTTTTTTTTGAAGTGGTCATTGCCTGGTACTTGTCAGGCACAAATGTTACTTTGCACTTTTCAGTCAATGTCTGGATGTTGACTACGTCTTGTTGCATTTGGCCATGGCGTTGAAAATAATGCAATCAACACCAAACATCCCCACTTCTGACCTTCTAATGGATGGAAAGTTATTGACACAGCTGAAGATAGTTAGGCCTAGGGCAGTACCCTGAGGAACTCCTGCAGAAATGTCCTGGACTGAAATAACTGACATCCAATAGCCATAACCATCTTCCTTTTGTAGCCGGTATGACTCTAACCAGCAGAGAGTTTTCTCCCTAATTCCCATTGACTTGCGTTTTACTAGGGCTTCTTGATGCCATACTCTGTTAAATGCAGCCTTGATGTCAAGGTTGTCACTCTCACCTCACCTCTGGAATTCAGCTCTTTTGGCCATGTTTGAACCAAGGCTGTAATGCGATCAGGAGCTGAGTGGCCCTGGCAGAACTCAAATTGCGTCACTGAGCAAGTTATTACTGAGCAGATGCTGCCTGATAGCACTGATGATGACACCTTGCATTACTGGTGGTTGAGAGTAGACTGGTGTGGTGGTAATTGACTAGATTGGATTTGTTCTGATTTTTGTGTTCAGGACATATGTCCGTTGTTTTCCGCATTTGTCGCCTAGATGTCCATGTGAATGTGCTGAAACAACTGCTAATACCTCCTCCCTGTCAATGCTGATTGGTTCAAGTTTATCACAGTACTCCAACATCATCCTTCTCTATAATGAATTACAGATGCAACGTATTCATTGAAAACCTAATTGTGTCTACTGGTTCCCCACACATGATCAGTGTGATTCATAATGGACTGTATTCCTTCTCTGGTTATTCCCTTGCCCCTAAAATTTTTAATTTCAATTTCCCTATTCTTTTTGTCCAGCATAGCTTTTTAAAATCTTTATTCTCCTAAATTCTTTTCAATGCCATGCTGTCTTACCATGTTTCCTTGTTCCGTAACTTGGCTACTCCACACTACCTTAACACAATTAGTTTATTTTTCTTCTGTGTTTTTTTTCTGTGTATCACTCCTTGTGCATCTTCACTCCCTATCTCTATCCTGATTTGTTTCTAGAGGAGATGGTGAATGGGTGGAAAGCTGTCTTCCAAATGTCAAATACAGGAATAAAGAAATAAGAAATAAAACAAGCATGTAAAAACAATATGGAAGGTGAGATTATAATCTGAAATTTGCTAATTACAAAAAGCTGTAAGGTGAAATGCCATTTTTCCAGCTTGTATGAACTTCTTTAAAACAATACAAAAGGACCAGGACATAAAGATGGAAGTGGGGGCACAGCCAAGAATTAATATGACAAGTGACAGAAAGCTCAGCATCATGCTTGTGGCCTGAATTGAGGTATCCCACATCGTGGTCACCCAATCTGCATTTGGTTTTCCCAGTGTGGAGAAGAACATCATTTGAACAGGCAATACAATGCACTAAATTGACAGAAGAAAATAATAAATATGAGGAATTTATGGGGCCTGAGGTTATGACAAAGGAAGAGGTAAAAGGGCAGAAATTGTATCTCCTGCATTTCCAATGAAAAAGACTGTAATAAAGTGAGGTGGCATTGGGGGTGATGGCCTTGGGTATTGGAGGAGTAAACAGTTCCTACACAATATTGAAAGGGAAGGGCAAGGGAAGGTGTGTTTGGTGCTGGTATGACAGTGGTGGAGTCAGAAGTGGTGTAGCAGGAGAAATGGATCCATTTATATTGTTGTTTATAAAGTGGAAGGTGAGGATAAGGGGGAAATTTAATCATTCTTATGGGAGAGCAGGGAAGAGTTGAGAGCAGAAGTGCAAGAAATATCAAGGCACATGGAGGATCCAACAAAACCACAGAGGAACCATCTGGCTGAACAAAAGAAAGATTTATGAGAAACATGAATGTGAAAGTTTGCATCATTCAAACAAATGTGAAGGAAATGCAGAAACTAACTGAGGTGGAATGGAGGCCTTGGAGGAGGCTTGGTCTAAAGGAGCTTATTCAAACCAATTGTTGCAGTCCAAAGACTTTTAATGAATATGCGACAGAAGAGTCTGAGTTGGACTAAGTAAAGGTGACATCAGCATAGAAACTGAAAAGAAATCCTGGATTTAATGGGATAAATGTACTCTTTGTCACTACCCCTCTTTCCAGACCCACCCATAAAAAAGGAAGTCTGCTGCCTCAGAGCCATTTTATGTTTGATAGGGTGTTAATTATCTGATGGTAAGCCGTCAGTTCGTCTGGATCTTTGGATAAAGAGTCAAGATTAGAGTGGTGCTGGAAAAGCACAGCAGGTTAGGCAGCATCTGACGAGCAGGAAAATCAGGAACCTTTGGGCAGGAGCCTTTCATCAGGACTCGTCTTTGCATAATGAGTCTGATGACATTAACATTACATCATTGTTTCCCCAATATCTGCTCTGAGCTCAGAAGAAAGAGCCAAACGAACATTTCAACATTGAAAAATGCCTTTAAATGCACTTATTTTTGGTTTTAAATCGGTCAGCTGAATGACTTCATATTTATAATATTTTGACATAAACTGTGAATCATTAGCTGCAGACTTGCTTTTAGGATTTGCACTTTGTAAAGTAAAGTCATGTGTGCCATTCATTATAGTCACAGAGAGCAAAATGTTTGTAAAGGTAGTCAAATTGGTGCCAAGTTACCTTCTGTTCTTGCAATTACAGTAAACCTTAGTGAGAAGTCCAAGGACAAACAGACTGTCACTGATGAAACATGCATTGTGATTTTCAACATGTTTTGTCCAGATTCTTTTATTGTTCTGATAAAGAATTTTCACAAGAAATTGAGTAAAGTTAAATATCTGCAATTATATAGCACCTTTTGTGATTTGAAGACATTCCAAGTGCTCTGCAGCCAAGGAAGAAACCTTTACGTCCAGCCAACTATAATTTCACAAACCGAGAATCCAGCAGCAATATTTTGTGAATCATTTTCTGAAGAAGGATTGCTGGACTGGAATCATCAACTTGTGTTTCTGTCCACTGATGCTGTGATATCTACTGAGCTTTTCCAGCAACTTTAGTTTTTATTTCAGATTTTCAGGATTAGCAGTTCTTTGCTTTTGTTTTCAGTCATGCTGTTTGAGGGATAAATATTTGCCAGGGCAGTTAAATTGCATTGCCATGGACAATAGGCATGGAGATTGCAATTTATGATGAACTTCTGCCATGTCTGTTGATTGAACTGTAGGTAACCTGACTTTTTTTGTGCGGTTTGCTGATGTGCTGGATAACTGCATGCAGCTAATGCTAACTGCATTGTTCATTGGTTGCATGTAGCAGTGGGGTGGTCAAAATTGTCAACTGCCAGTCTAAGTTTAACATCTGAAGCTAAGCTGCACTGTTGCAGAGACTTGCACCTCTAGTACGTGAGGTGTGTCAGAGCTGAAGTGAATGACAGCAACAGGTGATGACTGGTAAACCTGGTGGCAACCCAGACACTCATGCCGCACTCTTCTGACCACATTTACTGCCAATTGGACATTTAGTGAGTTGGTATCAGACTCCTCTGGCACTGCGTTTGGCTGGTGTTCAAAAAATACTCTACCCCAAGAATATTACATGGAGTGAATGTTATCTGGGAGCCTTTGAGGAATGGGTCATTGTGGGAGAGAATAGTTTTTCAAGTTTTTGCATTCTACCCTTAAGGTGTTATTTGGAGGTTTGATGTTTTTGAATTAGTGAGAATGTGACGACCTTCTCGACAATTTTCAGCTGCAGTGGGAGCAGCCAGCTACGGAGACTAAAATAAAAGCAAATTACTGCAGATGCTGGAATATGAAACCAAAAGAGAAAATGCTGGAAACTCTCAGCAGGTGTGGCTGCATCTGTAAGGAGAGAAAAGAGCTGACATTTTGACTCTAACTGACCCTTTGTCAAAGCTATGGAGACTGATGCCATGATTTTAACCTCAAGGACTTGGAAGTGTTGTCCTGTGTTCATGACTTCATAGGAGTGGTCAAGGAAGATGAATACATCTTCAAATGCCAAATTTTTAAACCTACAGCACCTGGACAATCCTCAATTCACTCTATCTCATCATTCCTCACTTCTGAACAATCTCTGTCTATTAACACTCATACGTACAATTGATAGGCTTTACCGAAGCCACACACACTGAGCAGTACTGCAAATCTGTGGTTATGATTCCTGTAGAAATTTTCAAAAAGAGAAATGAATTTTCCAGTAACCAACTCCAAATAGCAAAACAACATTTCTTGTTTTAAGGGTATTATTATAACAAGCAAACTAAAATCAACATGGGCGAAACATTTGTGGTGGGCAACAAATGTGCTGAACTACAGAAAATGAAATTCACCAGCAAGGACTTAATATAGCTGAAAACCATGCACTCTGTTTGTATCTTTCACTGCGCTCTCTGTATACACGTAGTCTTGATGTTCAAATCCAAAGTTCTTCCTGGCTACTTCTTTTTCCCTACTTCCTCAGAATGAATCTTCCAGTATCCTTTAAACAAAGTCCCTTTTATTGACTCTTTGAGCATTATTGAATGTAACATTCCAGTCTTTGGTTCTTCAACGATGTTTGGTGGTTCACAATTGATATTTCCTCATGATGTGGAAGAGCCAGTGTTGGACTGGGGTGTACAACGTTAAAAATCTCAGAACACCAGGCAATAGTCCAACAGGTTTATTTGGGAGCATGAATTTTCAGAGCACTGCTCCTCCTTCAGGTGGTTGTAGAGTAGGACCATAAGACACAGAATTTATAGCAAAAATTGAAGGATATAAATCCTTTTCTGTATACATAAATGATCTGGAAGAGGGCATTGTTGGTATGGTCAACAAGTTTGCAAATGACACGAAAACTGTCCATAGTGTCCAGGGATGTTCGGCTCAGGTGGATTAACCATGGGCCCAATGCAGGGTTACAGGGAAAGGGTAGAGGGTGGGTGGCTCTTTGGAGGCTTGTTGTGGACCCGATAGGCTGAATGGTCTGCTTCCACACTATAAGGATTCTATGATTCTTGAGGATGCAAATGTGAGTTTTGATGGAGCAGGCTGCAGATGAATGTTGATGGCTGTGCACAACAAAATGCTTGATGCATTACCAGACCTGCCAGAAAACATGTGTTTCAATGTCAAGGAATATGGAGGAGCCCAACGTAAACTTGGCACATGGATCCCTTTCTGTAGAGCTTAGGGACTTCCCAGAGTGGGAACTGGTGGTCAACCATCTCAGTAGAATAGGAGACCCACCTGTGATGCAGTGTCAGATCACTGAAGCCTCAGCTACCATTGCAATCCCAGCAGTTTCCCTAAAGCTCTGATGGCAGTGTAGACACTTGGGCTGAATTTATAGATAGTAATGATGGAGTGAAAGGAGGGAAAGGAAGGGATGAAAAAGAACTATAAAAGCACCCAAGCATGCTTAGAATCATAGCAATAGCTGGGAGAAATCAAACAGGAGCTAACCTGAAAGTGATCAATAACCTTTTTATACTATAGGGTTGATAGGGTTTATACTTCATGCTTCTTAGTGCAAGTTCAGCTTCTGGGGTTTAATGAAAGTTATAGGTTGGAGTGCAAAACTCTGAAATGGTTGGTGCTGGTACCAAATCAGTGATACATAGTATGTTGTTAGACATCATGATCTACCTAATCTGTACCACCATCATGATCCATGGGACAGGTTGGAGTCCAATTGGAACGCACAGAGTCCAATTGCATATCTTTTCTACTTGGAGAAGGGCTGCACAATCTTTTAAGTTTTCCTGAGATGGGAGTTGGTTTAAAACATCAGCCAAAACACACAAACTCTAACTATGCTTTATTACCACTTCCTCCTCTGGTGGATCAGCCAAGATTTTATGAAACTTGAATGCACAGCATTCTTACATGAGAGTGTGATCACAAAGTCATGGCGGACACTTTGAAGAATATAATATGTCTTTGAACAATCTGCTTGTTAGTTCATAAAAGTATTATTACATTATATCTTTGAAAGTTCAATGCTGGAGTCTTATACCAGCACTATGAAGTGTGGATAACCAAATTTGTAAATAATAAATTGTAATCCCCTTCCCTTGCCAACTGGAAAAGAAAAGTAAATTGCTATCTTAAACATATAAAGATAACAGTAAATTCTGTTCTAGGAAAAGGCAATATAATTTAGGAATAAGCTTGCATGTCCCATCCCTGTAAATTGAGTGAATGTCATTGGGTTGAATTTTGTAACCCCATTATTTCCCCATTATGCAGTAAGCAGTGAAGTATTTTATTACTGTCCCTTTTGAATCATCAGAATCTCAGAAGAAGTCCTTGAAACAAATGAAATGTTCAGAATTTTTGCTGTTTCAACACTATTTTGTGCTATTGTTAGATTTAGCAACTAAACTGAGCAGTGAAGAATCTTAGCCTCTAAGTCTATAATGTAGCCCCAACCATTTTCATTGCAATATTTCAAAAAAAAGTACAGTGCCTCTTCAAATGAAAATCATCAATACTTGGGTGATACTTATTGATGCTTGAGTTTTTAAAATGGTTGAACTCCAATTGGTGCAGATCATGAAGATGTCTGAGTGGTTGTTGAATAATCTTGTACTGAGTTTAAACTGCAATTTGTTGAAGAGTGATTGAATCCAAAATTACATGTGTTCCAAATCTACTTTCAAACAATGCTATTGAGCAGTGGAAGGCACTGCTAGGAAATTCCAAGGACAAATAAAAAGGTGCTCGCAGTGGTGCTGAATATTTCATTTGTCTTCAAAATAATGATGTTTTGTGTTTGGAATTCAATGTCTTCGGCAGTCTAGTCAGAATTTAATGAATAGATTTTCCTGCAATGTTTATCTGTTAAATGGTTATCTGTTTTGGTTTTAAGGGATATGCTCATGTTTTCCAAGACAGAGTAAAATAAAGTTCAAAGAAATTACTGTGGTTTCCCTCTCATATTCCAGCTGGTAAACCATTCCTCTCATCTGTTAATTAGTGGTGCTTTATCACACTTATATCTTGAGCTACTCTTTTCACTGAATATCAAATAACCTGGGGAGGTTAATGAACAGTACATTCCTCAAGTATATAAAAGGGGTTGCATGCTTTAAGTGCCATTGATGTACTTTAAAATACTCCCACAGACTATAATTAGGAATATATTATGTATGTATGAATGTGTATGGCTATTGCTGGGATCTGATTACACAATCTGAAATGCAAACTTGACACCTTAAGAATTAACTCAAAGTTTTAGTAGTCTTTCACTCTTAATAAACAGCCCCCTTTCACCACATGCAGAAATGTTTTTCACAATAATACTTCTTTGATGCTAGCTCTCATGAACTAAAGAGCCAGAAACTTAACCTCTTACTTTTAAGAAGAGATTTATTAGGAAAGATTTTTTAAAAGTTCCTTATGGCCACCATACATTTTTATTTGTTATTACAGGTGAACTTCTCATCTTAAAAGCTCTTCCATTATTTACCTCATTGAAGTTGAAAATAAGAATTTTGTTTTTTAAAAATTCATTCACAACATGAGGATGTCACTGGCTCGGCCAGCACTTATTGCCCATTGGACAGTTTAGAGTCAACCACATTGCTGTGTGTGTGTGGAGTCATATACAGACCAGGGATGGATGCCAGGTTTCCTTCCCTCAAGGACATTAGTGAGCTAGATGTACCCCCCCCCCCCCCCTACAATTGACAATGGTTTCAAAGTCATTATTAGATTCTTAATTCCAGATTTTTATTGAATTCAAATTCCATTTTCTGCCATGGCAGGATTTGAACCCATGTCCCCAGAACGTTATTCAAGTCTCTGGATTAATGGTGCAGTGATAATACTACTAGGCCATCACCTCCCCATTGTTATAGTTGGGATTATATATGTTCATAAAATATTGCAAAGAAAATATCCTCAGAGTGCAATCTGACAAAAGAATGAAGCCAAAGAAGGAGACACAACAATAAAAGATTGGAAGCTGAAATGAAAAGGTAGGCTTCAGGAGCCTCTTCAAGGAGGAAGGAGTAGAGGCGAAGCATGAAGGTTGAGAAAGGAAGTTCCAAAGTTTAGGACATGGAAACTGATCAAATAAGTGTCAGTAATTGGATTGGAGGGGGGACATGGTGGAGGAGGGAGGTCAAAGGGGAAGTGGGGTGTATGATGAAGAGTTGGATAAGATTTAGAAGATTACCATATCCTTCGAACTTAGAAGAGGTAAACTTGTGACATTAATATTGAGTATGTAATAGTAGAACATGGGGTTAGAAGTTCAAATGGTTACCTGGGGACTAGATTAGGTTGGGATATCTGGTCAGCATGGACAGGTTGGACCAAAGGGTCTGTTTCCATGCTGTATATCTCTATGACACTATGGCTCTATGACATTTTATGAAGTTGTCAACGTGCAGAGTGATTCTACATGGAATGGGTTTCTGGGTACTGGTGTAGAGGGAAAAGTCCTGAAGCAATTTCAAAACATATGTTATCTTAAGGTTGAAGTAGTTTTGGCACTGTTTAGACATCGAGTAAATTGAATATGAATTTCTCTAAGCAGATGTGAAATGTTCCTTGATGTAGAATATCTTTCAATTTGATTGTTCACTCATGAATGCCAACTTGTCATCTCAATAACTGTGAACCATTGAAAGATTGCAGGACAAAATGACACTGTAGTATATAATTTGATGTTTGATTTCTTTTATACTAGTTACTTGTGTTAGAAATGTCAGAAGTCACATGACACCAGGTTATAGACCGACAGGTTTATTTGAAATCCCAAGTTTTTGGAGTGTTGCTTCTTAATTAGGTTAAGTTGTTCCTTCACCTGAAGAAGGAGCAGTGCTCTCAAAGCTTATGATTTCAAATAAATCTGTTGGACTATAACCTGGTGTCATGTGACTTCTGACCTTGTCCACCCCAGCCCAACATGGCACCTCCACATCATGTGGTAGAAATGTGACAGTAATTAAGTCGATAATGCAAGTTATTAATTCTTAAGATATCGGCATGTTCTACCTTTCGCTTTTGGGCTGTTACAAAAAGTGTACAACCTAGCAAGTGGCTTACATTTCTTCTATCCTGAAGACTTGGAACGTGGTTGGAGCAATTAATTTACTATAACAGGCTGAACACTGACACTCCTTTTAAAAAGAATCCTTGGGAAGAGAGTGTTGCTACCAGTTGTCCTTGAAAAGGTGAGCTGCCTTCTTGAATCATCGCCATACAGGTTTAGGTACACCCACATTACTTTATATGTGCAATGGTTCAGATTCCTGTTCTTATACATTTTGAGGGCAGTTAAAAGTTGATCATTTTGCTGTAGATCTGGCATTCGATGTCTGCCAAATCATGAACAGATAACAGACTTCTGTGCTGAAGTAAGTATTAAATGACAATTTGTGATCATTGTTAATGGGGTCAGCACTTCAATCCAGACTTATTCATTTAAATCCACATTGCCATGGTAGCATTTGAATTCATGTTTTTGGACCATTAGTCCAGCACTCTGGAATGCTAGATTAATTGTCCTTTCACGGGATCCTGAACCAAACAGTATTTGTTGTCTATTTCTAATTGCCCTGGAAAAGGTTATGGTGAGTTGCTGCCTTAACATGTTGCAATCCATCAGGTGTAGATGTAACTGCATTAGTGTTCAAGAGAGAGTCTGTCAAGGATTGGTGTGTGGCTTGGAGGGGAGATCACACGTGATGGTGTTTCAATGCATCTGTTACCCTTATCCTGCTAGGTGATAGAGATTAGACATTTGAGTATGTATTGAAGGAGCCTTAGTGAGCCACTTTGATGTATTTTGTAGTGGATTACAGTTCTGCCATTGTGTAACCTTGGTGAAAGGAATGAACATTCAGGGTGATAAATGGGGGTACCAATCCAGTGGAATGCTTTGTCTTCAATCGTGTAAGGTTTCTTGAGTATTACAAGAATACACATAACAAGGCAACTGGACTTGTGCCTAGATGGTAAACCGACTTTGGAGAATCAGGCAATGATTTACTTGCTTTTATAGCCACAGTATTTATTTGGCTGATTCAGTTCAGTTTCTGGTCAATGTTAACCTCTAGGATGTTGATAGTTTGCTTCTTAATTTCAAAATTAAGTATCATTCTAGATATTTCTTAGAAATTAAGGCAGCATTTGTTACACGTTTGTAGATTTTTCTACTTCAAGCTATGAATGTAAACTGTTACAAACTTCAACCTGGGGATCCAAAAGCTCTGAAATAACTGGATCTTGTCCATACACTCAATGAACAAAGTGAAATCAAAGTTTAAGAACTGGAAATCTTGGAAGTGTGAAATGGAGTCAAAAAATGTTGGAAGTGTTTTGTTTCAGAAGGGGGGTGGCATGTAGGGCAGATGGGGAGTGGGTACTTGGAACTTCTGTCTCTCAGCATATGATCCGAGTAGGCTGAGTGGTCTCCCTTGGATTCATCCCCTGATCATTTGAAATATACTTCACATATTCTTGATACTATAGTTAGGATATTTTGACAGACAAATCTTACACTAATATGCAAGTTGGATAAAATAATATTTTGTGTTTTCTCGCAGTGAGCACCTTCAGTTATGATTACAATAATGATGGAATAATACTTTTATTCACCTTATTAATGAAGTAAAAATGTTATTGAGTTTTTGGAAACTTTAGATAAAAGTTGAATTGATTACCTGCACGTGGAAGTAAACTAACAACTATGTTGTATCATTGTTGGGAATTCTGGGCTAAGTATTACTGTGAGAGTGAACTGTTAAAGCATTATTTATGTCCGCAGCACGTGAAAATGTTTTCCAGATTCCTAATGGTGATTGTGTGGGAGTCCTTCAGCAATTATTGCAAGATTTTAAAGCCAGTAATATTCAACAGCAGGCATATCCAATGAAAGAATTTTGACTGAATTTTTTTTTACTATTATAGAAAGCTGCCCGACAGTTCTGGTGTACTGGTTCTGAAAATATTTGAAAAATATTTAGCATTGAAGGATTGAGGAATGCAGATCTTAGATTTTCAAATTAAGAGAGGCACTTGTCCTCGCTTTCCATCATCTGACGCATAGAAAATGAGTCTCCTACACCGAATAAATCTTTGTTGAGTAATAACCTTGGCAGCACTTGCAAAAAAAATTATTCTCAAACCTTTTGGAGTTTGTGGAAATTTCTACAAGCAGTATTCATGCAATCCTCTGTGATTTTTTTTTCTCTCAGGGTGATGATTTACAGCTTGTGCGACTGGCAGACTTGTCTTAACTCATTTCAACACACTTAGATGTGTGAATCCAATCATTTAAACAGAATTCCTGGCTCAATTGGTGCATGGGAACAAAATGTTTTTAAGGGTTAACATTTGTCACCTATTCCTTATTGAAAACTTCGGAGGTAGGTATGCATTATTTTGGAGTGTTGAGAAATAACTTGCTCAATGACTTCCAGTAATGGTGTGTTTGAGGCAGTATTGCATGTGTCCAGTGTCTTTGGGGCAGTATTCCACTGGGAGTTGCAATGCAGCACAGAGTGCAGAGTGCCTTGTAACGCATCAGAAATATGCCTTTAGTTTTCTTAAAGGCTGGCATATATCAGATGTCAATGTCCTTGAATGTGGCACATTTGTGTCAGTTGCCTTTGAAATGGCCTGAGTTTTGCTGCCTGTTGTTCAATATGGAGATTTTTTGGAGAAAGTGGCAAGCTCAATTCCCCTGGTCTGGTTTCCACATTGGGTTTCCCTGACGTCTCGTTTGTGAAGTGAGTTAGGTAAGATCCCAGTAAGGCCAGTTATGCTGTCAACAAGGACCTTAACATTGGCATCGACTGGGAACTTGTCACTGCCTAATAATCTCCCCACACTGCTTGCAACAAGTGTAAACAAATGGAGCAAGTTCATCTTGGTGTTGAGTTGTGCCTGTGTTGGAACCCTTGCTGATTTTTCATTATGTCACCATTTCTCTCCTTTTTGGTTTGGAGTCAGTGAACTTGAGCTCAGAGCTGATCTGTGAGCTTTAGACTGTGGGCAGCAGCTTGTTTTAAAAAAATCAAAGGTAAGAAACACACTGTTATGTGTTCATGAGACCAGACCTGAAATGTAATTGCAGCTTGTTCCTTGTTTAAAAGCAAGATGCTCCATAGATGTTTTGACTGTGGAAAGGTGTTATTCTTCAACAGATGGTAAATATTTGAATGTTGCCAGGGTTGCTTAGGGCGATAGTCAGTTGAGAAGGGAGAGGCTAGAATTTGAAATGTTTCTTGGGCTCTGTTTGTGACAAAAGAATTGTGCTGGCAAAAGCTGTAGAATGTAGGTTTGATTGCATCTCGGTTGTCCTCTCATTATTAACTTAATGAAAGATAAGAGAATAGAATCTCAGTTAGAAGAATGAAAAGAATATTTCTCAAAGCCTAGTGAAAGGTATTTGCAGACATCAGTATAACCCGAAACCAAGCAAGATATAATCCTACGTGCTGGCGATGTCACAGATCATGGCACCTGCTTTGCTGAACTGGCCAGATGTACTTATTTACTTTTTCAATTACTGATTTATCACAACATTGTTTGTTTGTGTGTCTATTCAGGTGGGGGCTAGAATTCGAGGATTGGGTTTAAATCTTAGACGTTAATTAGATTATCTTGTGACTTAACTTTGGTAAAGCTACTGTATTGGAGTCATAGAGTCATAGGAATGTACAGCATAGAAACAGATCATTCGGTCTAGTTCGTTCATGCCTACAAGATATCCTAAATTAATCTTGTCCTATTTGCCATCATTTGGCCCTTATCCCTTTCAACCCTTCTTATTCATATACCCATCCAGATGCTGCAAGTTTACAACCTCCACCACTTCCTTTGGCAGCTCATTCCATACATGCACCACCCTCTGCGTGAAAAAGTTGCCCCTTAGGTCCCTTTTACTTTTTTCTCCTCTCACCTTAAACCTATGTCATCTAGTTCTAGACTCCCACCCCAGGGAAACAAAAATGGCTATTCACCCTATCCATGCTCCTCATGATTTTCTAAACCTCTATAAGGTTTAGCCTCCGACACTCTCCTATTTTGTTTAAGTTAGAAACCTGGAGTCTAGTATTGGTTGTTCAAAAAGTCTGGTTAGGAACACTGGTTAATTTTGAAGGTCATTCAGTATTTTAGTTTTACTATGTTGTGAATACAGATGTAGGGAGGCATTTTTTTTGGCTGTCTGTCTCCATGTTGAAACACTTGTTGGATTTCTCAACCACGTTAAAGGCCTGGCAATCTTGGAATTGTGAGCAAAAGTCCCATGCTCTGTGCTGCTAAAATGAAGAGGAGAATCCACTTATCTAAGCATTTCTAGTGAGAGAAGCAGTGCTTAATAATTTCTGCAAAGTGACTCTTGATTTTAAATACCACTACTTTATATAAATGGAAACTGAAAATGATGGTAAAATCTCTATATGGTGCTTCTTTGAAAGGTACTAAGAACCAACTTGAATGAGATATAGTGATGCATGGGGAGAATATTAAACGTGACAATGCTGATGGAGAGTCACATCGTGTGACGTCAGTAATGACTGTGGCTGATTTTCGACCGGTTAGCCAGTATAGGCAAGTATATACTGACATGCATAAAGAACATGTTGGCTGTCATCTTGAATAATCTTTGCTTAGAGATGTAAAAGCTGAGATTGAAAGATTTGAGTTTCTAGTGTGCAAGAGATTTGCAGAATAATATGAAATGAAGATGTGTTAATGTGAAGGGTCTTTGTAGAAATCCTTACTGTAGAACTATTTTGGCCTTACCAGAAAAGATAATTGGCCATTTCAAATATATTAAAAAAATTATGTAGAACTCCAATCATTGTAAAATATCCCAACACTCTTCACAGCAATATTAGGAAACATATATAATCCTGAACTGCAAAACGAAACAACGGTGTGAAATTTCAACCTGAATTGGAAATCTACTTTCTGAATCTGATCAAAATAAAAAAGTACCCACTTATATTGAGATGACTCCTTCACTAGAACTTCTGAGACATTAGCCTCCTATTATGAACTTATCCAGGAAGCCTTGAATCCAATAGTGAAGGAGGTTACTGTAGAAACCTCTTTACAGCTCTGAGTGTTGTTTTAAGTGGTTTAAATGTCCAGTAGATACTTTGAAGTGATTGTGAAATGCTAAATTAGAGGTATTTGGGTAGCATTCTGGATGGGGAAGGATTTCGGTGCCAAGTAAAGGATGAGTACTTAGGGGATAGGTTGAGGTTGAGTTAGGAATTGGGAATTGGTGTTCGGTCATTTAGGGGTGGGGGGGGGGGTGGCGTTGGTCAGTCTTGATGGGATTGTAGGGGTATCAGATCTGGGTGAGTGTCAATTTAAAGGATTGTCAGGTCAGGAGGTTTTGGTTTTGGTGGGTCGCAGTCAGTGGGTGTGTCAGGGATCGGGGGCATTTGGTTTGAAAGGGGATGATTGCATGGGAGTGGTGGCTTTAGTTACTTAAAAGTTAGAGTGGGTTTTTACTTCTCTAAAGTTTCTTGAATAACTACTAAAATTAATTATATTACAACCCTTGGAGCACTCTGACTATCAGGGGCTTTCTAAAAGGATTCCAGATGCAGGGCAAATTGGAATGTTTAATTTACGAGACAATTCTCTTAGAATCGGCTGCATCAGGAATTCGATGTGGTCCAGAAGCATGTCTCCAGTTCAAGCTACTCCAATTATGAACTGGCATTTAGTTTATCTGGGCCATTCAATCAGAGAGCGAAAGGTCAGTCAGAGGGATAAGTTAAAAGAAGCACCTTCAAGAGGAAAGTGAGGTGGAGAGGCGTATGAAGAGAATTTGAGTGTTTAGGACCTCAACAAATGAAAGTGTCGCCATTAGTTTTGAAAATATTAAAATGTGAAATGCTCAAAAGACATGCGTATATGTCTATTACCTTGTAGGTGAGTGGCTGGAGATTTCAGAAACAGTGACAGCAAAGACCATGTCGAAAATTTCAAAGCAAGAATTTGAAAACAGAGAATTTAATGTCAGTCACCAGGGATGTACTGGGATGATAACTGAAAGAATGGGACTTTCTGTGAATGAATGCACGGACATTGGAGTTTTGGATGAATTCTGGTTTACAGGAAGCTAGCCAGTAGTGAAGTGGAATAGTCAAGTTACAACTGCATCAAGAGAGCTTGAATCCAACTATTGTCTGGGCTGGGTGGGTGGGTGTGTGTGGAAGGTTGGAGGATTAAAGAAAAAGGACAATGCAAGTAATGATGATAACTGAAGTGTGACAGTAAGAGTACAAACACACACACATGCAGATTATATATGCAAATATATATTTGAATAAAGGAAAACAATGAAAGGACAGAATTAAACACTTGTTATCTGAACCTATGAAACATTCTTAAGATGAGTGAATTTGTAAGACAGGAGTAAATAACAGTGAGATAAATATGGTGCCAAGTAACCACAGCTAGGATGTGAATAGTCAATGTTAGTTGACGTTTTGGAAGGATGTATGAAAGGGAAATGAGGTGGGCTAGTTCGGTTAATGTGTGGTAGTGAGAAATGAAGTTGGTTCAGAGGAACAATATATAGGATCAGTTTGGACGGAGGGAAAAAGCAGCAAAGGAAAGACATTATTGGTGGAAGTGGCTTATAAGGCCCTGACAACAGCTATGCGATAAGACACATAATATGAAGAAATAATAAGGGTCTCTAAGAAAAGTTCTGCAATAATCGTGTGACATTTCTATTAACTGAAGGATTTGATGAATTAAATTGAAGAACAAATTCATCGAAGGTACTTGGATCAACTTCTTGGAAAAATACTTTCTGTAATCAACCAAGGAACAGGATATTTTAGACCTAATGCATAATGGGATAGGGTTAATTAATGACCTCATCGTGAAGCATCCTCTTGACAAGAACAGCCATGACATTGTAGAATTTCACATTTGGTCTGTGAGTGGACCGTAAGGATCGGAAACTGAAATCTTCAACTTTAACATACATATGAAGGATTGGTTAAGGTCAAGTGGATACATTGGTTAAAAGGTAAGACAATAAAGAAACAACAAATATTTCATAACCTTCAGCAAAAAAACATTCTACTGAGAAAGCAAGGCTGTACAAGCATTATGCATATTCTCTGGCTAACGAAGGAAGTGAAGGATAATGAATGTTTCAAAGAAAAGATGTGCAATTTTGCAAGGATTGGTAGTTGGTAAAGTTATGGAAACCAAGCAAAGAGGAAACTGGAGCCTGAGAGATAATTGACAAGAAATACAAAAACAGTTGGTAAAATCTTCTACAATGAATTCAGAAGGGGAAAAAGAAGCTAAAGAGCGTGATGGAATTTGTGAAACCGCGGTTGTAAGTGAGTTCGAGGCTGTTTTGTTCCAGGGACATGTAAAGAAAGCTGAGATTTGCAGTGTGGAAGTGGGGTGCACATTGTGGGTGATGAAAGGACTGATCAAAATGGCCTCATCTGTGATTGATACAGTAAAAGTAACAAGAACACTTGAGGTGGCAAGGTCAAGTGGGTAGCTGTAGATATGGGTTGGGGAATTTACATGAAGAGTGCCTAAGAGGACAGTGATCTGAGAGGAAAGTGAAAATAAAAGATTAAATCAGTGAAAATGAGAAGCCATTTTGTGCATAGCCGAGAGAGGAAACTAGTGATGAAATCTTGGTCTTTAATGGGCTAAGTGATATAAGATAGTTCCAGTTAGGGCAGCGTAATTAGGAAATGCATAGGAATCATGGAGGGAGTTGTGAGATGTAATCCATTGATAGAGTCTTATCGGGTCATGAATGGAAGAGATGAGGTGGGCTGGAAGATCATTGTCAATGTTGGTCCCAGAATTCCTCATAGTCAGAATGTTGATATGAGAGTGAGATTTCATGGTCATACTTTTATGCTAATATTAATTGAAAAAGCCAAACTTTGTCACAATTTCACAACCTTAGTGGTTAAGGTTTGTTGACAACCTACAGTTTACAGCAAAACCTCTCTGGAGACTTCCTCTGGAAATTGTCCATAATTTGAAAGGGACTTTTATTCATGGGATGAAAGCATTATGGGCAAGGGCCAGCACTTATTGCCCACACTTGATTACATTTCAATATAAATGAGTGGGTTGCTTTGCCATTTCAGAGACTGTAAAGGGTCAACAACATTGTTCTGACTCTGGAGTCATCCATGGACCAATCAGAGTAAAGATTGCAGATTTCCTTTCCTGAAAGACATTAGTGAATAGGATAGGTTTTTTAATATGCCTGGCAATTTTATCACACTATTGCTAATATTGTCATTTTAAATTTTTATGTCAGACTTGTTTTAATTTAAAATCTCAAACTACCACGGAAGCTCATGACTTTGGATTATTAGTGAAGGCCATTGCCAACATACTACATTATCTAATGAAAACACTTATTTTTGTATATTATTTTGGTTTTTTTTTTGCCAAATGTATCCAAAAAAGGTATCTGATGAGAACAAGTTATCTTCGAAATCCTATTTTTAAAGCATATTGTGTTATTCACGTAGGTTAAACAAAAACGAGACCATGATGTTTAAGACACCAGTTGGATTGTTGCTGCATAGATTATAAATAATAAGCAAATCTTTAACTTATTTCATTTGACTTTAAACATGCTGCATGTGTTGTGTTGGAAAATATTTGATCACTTTGTGAGCAGACGATGATATATAGTTGGGGAACCAGACCAAATGTCTTTTTATGGTGCTGAGAGCTTTCACCAGGATTGAGGGATTGAAATGCTCTAGAACAATCAGCTGCCACCTTGTTTATATATGATGACCTTGTAATGTGGAGAAGCATGATTTGTTCTTTATTTTCTCCTATTGAGTGAGATAGATAAGTTGTAGTGTTTGAATGAAATGAGTCAGATCATAACAGCTGCTTCGTTTATTCACTTACTGTGAAATAAACCAGTTTATCAGTTCATGTCTAGCCTTAGTTGAACGCGCATTTACTCCGATTCATCTGTGAAGTTTGAAGCAAATGTCAAAAAGGCATAAATGACTTGTTCAGCTCTCAAGGACTTGCTCCTGTGTGTGTCAACCCAGGACAAAGTGAATGACCTCTAATGAAAGTAAATGCTTGGGTCACTTAGGGGAGTGAGTACAGCCACTGGGCCTGAAAAAGTACCCACAACAGGACCACGTTCTTAACCTAAAAAGAAAGACCATTATCACTGAGTCTGGATGCCTTTTTAAACGAATAATCTGAGGCCCATGTTATTTCGGAGCATCATCTGGTATTCTGAATTGAACAGATAATCAAATATGTTTTATATCTTTCTCCAAGCAAAAGAGCAACATGATAAATATAGCTTCATCATGACAGACAGAATAATAACGCAGTCAAGTGGAATTTTGGCCTCCAGGCCACAGAACAAAAGTAATGATAAGCATTCTGTTGGAGAAGGAACATTGCTGCATATTTGAATCTGATAGATGACTGTGTCTTTGAGGACATGCATCTTTTGAAGCTCAACATTTTAACACATATTGTTTAAAGTGAAATCACTGTAATTTTACTGACAGAGTTTTTTGAAATGAATTCATACGGATTTTCATTCAGAGTTTCCATACATATTTTGATCGCACAGCACTCTCAAATAGATTCTATTTATTTGTCCCAATTTGAAAGTTGGCTGTGATCCCAAATGTTCTTAAACCAAAAGCAAAGCATGCTATCTGAGCAAAATGGATTTAGCAACATGCTGTTGTATTACAATGGCAACAGCGAAATGTTGGGAATTTTTTAATATATGTTTGGGAATTTATATGACAAGCTGCCGCTTCTATTACAATGTATGCCTCATAGTGACTTGAAGTTGTGATTCATTCACAGCAAAAATTGATGACAAATAGTTACTCTTTGCAAGGTACATCTGTGACCATTGTTATGATGATTTTTCTTTAAGTCTAGGATGATAAGACTAGAGACACCTATTATACTTCTCATTGATTCCCACTGCAGCTTTGTGCTCCTGATTTGAGTATCAATGAAACACTGTTTGCTTTTTTAAAATTTCACCTTCTTCTCCGGCTTTAAGTGAAATTCATTCACAAACTGCAAACTTTGTTTTCCATAAAATTTGAGATCCAACCAATAGAAAATGGAACTTGGGAAACAAAAGAATTGGCCATTTGACCTGACAGGTATTTGCTGCAGATATTAAATTAACAAAACTGGCGATGCTATCTTCTGTTCTTTTATTAAAATTCTTGGTTATCTGATTAACTTGCTCAAGATTAATACAAATTAAAAGCCATGAAAAGATTATTGGTTAGTGGCAATTAATATTACATTCTTTCCTGATGTCTTTGATGAAGACTAAGTTTAAGTTGATAGGCAGTGGTCACTTTGTCTTAGAGTCATAGAGATGTACAGCACTGAATCAGACCCTTTGGTCCAACTTGTCCATGTCCACCAGATATCCCAACCCAGTCTAGTCCCACTTGCCAGAACCCGGCCCATATCCCTGCAAACCCTTCCTATTCATATACCCATCCAAATCCCTTTTAAATGTTGCAACTATACCAGCCTCTACCACTTCCTCTGGCAGCTCATTCCATACACGCACCACCTTCTATGTGGAAAAGTTGCCGATAGGTCTCCTTTTATATCTTTCACCTTTCACCCTAAACCTATGCCCTCTAGTTCTGGACTTCCCCACCTGATGGAAGAGACTTTATCTATTTATCCTATCCATGCCCCTCATGATTTTATAAACCTCTATAAGGTCACCCCTCAGCCTCCGATGCTCCAGGGAAAACAGCCCCAGCTTAATCAACCTCTCCCGATAGCTCAGATCGTCCAACTCTGGCAACATCCTTGTAAATCTTTTCTGAACCCTTTCAAGTTTCACAGCATCCTTCTGATAGGAAGGAGACCAGAATTGCACTATTCTAAAAAGTGGCCTAACCAATGTCCACATAAAGTCAACCAGTTTAATAACTGGGCAATTTCTCACATTATTGGGTAGATGTCACTATTGTAGTAGTACTGAAACAGTTAGAGATGTGACTTGTTCTGGAACAGAGTGTGCAAAATAGGAGTGGACCATAGCAGACCTTAGTCCCTGCTCACTGTTCAATTAGATGATGGCTGATGAAGTACTTCAACACCATTTTTCTACGCTGTCCCAAAGTCCCATGATATTTTAAAATGTGAACCAAACCAACAACTGACCCTTCACAAGTCTCGGGAGGCCAAGAATTCTAAAGATTCCCCTCTCTCAGACTGTAGAAATGTCTCTTTATCTCAGTCTGAAGTAGAATGGCTGTTACCATGAGACAATATCCCCTGGCTCCCAGATCCTCCCTGACCAGGAGCAACATCCTCTCTGCCTCTACCTGGTTGAACTCTGTGAGAATATTTTATATTTAAATGAAATAACCTCTCATCTGACTAAACTTCAAAGAGTAAAAAACCCAATTTACTTAAGCTTTCCTCATAGGGCGTTTCCTCCATCCCGGAAATAGTTTGGTCAAAATTAGTTGCTCTCCATCTATGGAAGTATATCTTTCTGGAGGTGAGGAGAGAAAACTGCACCCAATCCTCCAAGCATGCTCTCATCAAGGCTCTATATAATCACAATAAGACACTATTGGTCTTGAACACCAATCCTCGTGAATTAAGGGCCAACATGCCATTTGTCTTAATTGCTTGCTGTACTTGCATGTTAATTGAAAGCAACTAATGAACAAATCACTTTGAAGTTCAACATTTATAATCTCTCACCATTTAAGAACTACTCCATATTTCTGTTTCAAAGCAGGTAATCGGACATGTCTTCACATTGTATTTCATCTGACATTTTTTGCACATTCACATGGCCTCTCCAAAAGCCCTTGAAGCATTGTTGCATCCTCCATTTAAGTCTCATTCCAACTTAGTTTCTTTTGTCCTCTGCAAACTTGGAAATATTACATTTAAAACCACATCATTGATAGAGATTAGTAAAAGCTGGGACCCAAGCATTGATCCTTGCAGTATCTGACTAGTCACTGCTTCCCAACATGAAAATGGTCTATTTGTTTCTCTGTTTAATCAGGAGTGCAAAGGGGACATGAGATAATTTTGGCAAACAGAGTTAAGGATAATCCAAAAGGTTTTACAAATACATGAAGGACAAAAAGTAACTAGGGAGAGAATAGGGCCCCTCAAAGATTAGCAAGGCAGCATTTGTGTGGAGCTGCAGGAGATGGGAGAGATACCAAACGAGTATTTTGTATCAGTGTTTACTGTGGAGAGGATATGGAAGATACAGAATGTCGGGAAATAGATGGTGATCTGATCAGGTGTACCTTAGAACTCTATGGGGAGCTAGGGAAGAGATGCTGGGCCCCTTACTCAAGTATTTGTATCATCAATAGTCACAGGTGAGGTGTTGGAAGACTGGAGTTTGGCTCAGGTGCTGCCACTGTTTAAAAATGGTGGTAAGGACAAGCCAGGGAAGTATAGCCTGACATTGGTGGTGGGCAAGTTGTTGGAAGGAATCCTGAGGGAGAGTATGTATACGTATTTGGAAAGGCAAGGACTGATTAAGGATAGTCATCAAGGCTTAATCCATGGGAAATCATGTCTCACAAACTTGGTTCAGTTTTTTGAAGAAGTAACAAAGAGGATTGTTGAGGGCAGAATGTTGGACATGATCTATATGGACTTTAGAACGGCGTTCGACAAGGTTCCCCATGGGAAACTGGTCAGCAAGGTTAGATCTCATGGAATACAGGGAGAACTAGCCATTTGGATACAGAACTGGCTCAAAGGTAGAAGACAGAGAGTGGTGGTGGAGGGTTGTTTTTCAGACTGGAGGCCTGTGACCAGTGGAATGCCACAAGGATCAGTGCTGGACCCTCTACTTTTTTTTCATTTATGTAAATGATTTGGATGTGAGTATAAGAAGAACAGTTAGTAAGTTTGCAGATTACACCAAAATTGGAGGTGTAGTGGACAGCAAAGAAGGTTACCTCCGAGTACAACGGGATCTTGATTAGATCGGCCAATGGGCTGAGAAGTGGCAGATGGAGTTTAATTTAGATAAACACGAGGTGCTGCATTTTGGGAAAGTAGATCTTAGCAGGATTCATACACTTAATGGTAAGGTCCTAGGGAGTGTTGCTGAACAAACAGAGCTTGGAGTGCAGGTTCATAGCTCCTTGAAAGTGGAGTCGCAGGTAGATAAGATAGAGAAGGAGGCATTTGGTATGCTTTATTTTGTTGGTCAGAGTATTGAGTACAGGAATTGGGAGGTCATGTTGTGGCTATACAGGATATTGGTTAGGTCACCTTTGAAATATTGCTTGCAATTCTGGTCTCCTTCCTATCAGAAGGATGTTGTGAAACGTGAAAGGGTTCAGAAATGAGTAACAAGGATGTTGCCAGGTTTGGAGGATTTGAACTATAGGGAAAGGTTGAATAGGCTGGGGCTGTTTTCCCTGGAGTGCCGGAGACTGAGGGGTGATCTTATAGAGGTTCATAAAATCATGAGGATAAAATAAATAGACAAAATCTCTTCCCTGGGGTGGGGGAGTCAGGATGACATAGGAGAAAGATATAAAAGAGACCTAAGGGGCAACTTTTTCATGCAGAGGGTGATACGTGTGTGGAATGAGCTGCCAGAGGAAGTGGTGGAGGTTGGTACAATTACAACATTTAAAAGGCATTTGGATGGGTATATGAATAGGAAGGGTTTAGAGAGATATGGGCCGGGTGCTTGCAGGTGGGACTAAGTTGGGTCGGGATATGTGGTCGGCATGGATGAGTTGGACTGAAAGGTCTCTTTCCATGCTCTACATCTCTATGACTCTATCAATCTCTTGTTGAAAGCCTTCTGAAAATCTGAATATACAACGTCCAGAAGTTCCACTGAGTGTGGCACTGTGGCTCAATGGTTAGCACTGCTGCCTCAAGTTCCAGAGCCCTGGGTTCGAACTGGATGCTCCAGTTTCCTCCCATGGTCCAAAGATGTACAATTTAGCTCTATTCTCCATGCTAAATTACCCATACTATTCAGGGATGTACAAAGTTAAAAGTCACACAACACCAGGTTATAGTCCAACAGGTTTAATTGGAAGCACACTAGCTTTTGGAACGTCGCTCCTTCATCAGGTGGTAGTGGAGGGCTCAATCCTAACACACAGAATTTCACGCAAAAATTTACAGTGTGATGTAACTGAAATTATACATTGAAAAATTGATTGTCTGTTAAGCCTTTCATCTGTTAGAATACCATGACAGTTTCACTTCTTTCATGTGTAAATCACAAAACCTTTTTTTAAAAAGTTGCATTCTCGGGTTAGCTGTTAACAATGGTGATAGCTAGACAATATGTTGAAGGTGTTAGCCCCCTGTGTTCTCTGTCTATGCCATGATGTTTAGATTGATTCTAATCCAAAAAGTGAGATAACGGAGTTTTACATGAATTCATCCGGTTTTTGAGCAAAGTACAATGTAGCCCTGCAAGTACAAATTTACCCCACAAACTGTGTGTGTGTGTGCCTGGGTTGGGGGTTGTGAGTGTAAGAAAGTGTTTGTGTGTGTGTAGTGAGTGCAGAGTATCTTAAGTCTGTGAGGGGGTGCATGTGGGAGTGTGAGAGTGTGTGTGTCTGTAAGGGTGTGAGTGGGTGTCTGTGTGCGCGTCTGTGTATATGTGTGTATAGGAGTCCCTGTGTGTGTGTGTGGGTAGTAGTATCTATGTGTGTGTATAGTGCAATGGTGGTCACCTGTAGTGTGACATGAACCCAAGGTCCCAGTTGAGGCCCTCCCTATGGGTACCGAACGTAGCTCTCAGCCTCTGCTCAGCCACTTTTCGCTGCTGCCTGTCCTGAAGTCCGCCTTGGAGGATGGTCACCCGAAGGTCCGAGGTAGAATGTCCTGGGCCACTGAAGTGTTCCCCAACAGGGAGGGAACCCTCCTGTCTGCTAATTGTTGTGCGGTGCCCATTCATCTGTTGTCGTAGCCTTTGCTCGGTTTCCCCAATGTACCATGCCTCAGGGCATCTTTGCCTGCAATGTATAAGATAGAAAAACAATGTTGGCTGAGTCACATGAGTATCTGCCATGTACAAGGTGGGAGGTGTCCCCACACGTAATGGTGGTATCTATGTCCACACTCTGACACGTCTTGCAGCGCCTACCATGACAGGGTTGTATGGAGTTGTCCTGAGAGCCGGACAACTTGCTATGAACAATGATTTGTTTGAGGTTTGACGGTTGTTTAAAGGCAAGAAGTGGAAGTGTGGGGAAGGTCTTGGTGAGGTGCTCATCCTCATTGAAAATGTGTTGCAGGTCACGAAGAACATGGCATAGTTTTTCAGCTCCTGGGAAATACTGAACAACAAAGGATACCCTGTCGGTTGCAGCACGTGTCTGTCTCCTGAGGAGGTCATTACGGTTCCTTGCTGTGGCACGTTGGAACTGGCGGTCGATGAGTTGGGCATCGACCCCGTTCTTGTGAGGGCATCCCTGAGTACTTCCAGGTGTCCTATTCAGGGATGTGTAGGTTAAGTCTGTTAGCCATTGGAAATGCAAAGATGGGGATGGGTCTGGGTGGGATGTTCTTCAGAGGGTTGGTGTGGACTCATCAGGCTGAATGGCCTATTTCCAGTCCATAGGGATTCTATGGATTTATATATTTTGCTGGTTATATCAGCAAAAACTGCAACAGTTTTGTCAAATCTAATTTCCCTTTCATAAATTCATGTTGACTGTGCCCAATCCTTTATTTTTGCATCCTGTTATTGCATTCTTTATTGTAGAATTTAACATTTTCAATGATGACTGATTTCTGAGGTCTGTAGTTCCCTCTCTTCTTCCCTTCTTGAATAGTGGAAATTTATTTGTCACCTAACAATTCACAGGAACCATTTCAGTGCCCTAGAATTTTGACAGATGACCACTGAGATGAGGCGAGAGTGATAGCTCTTGACATCAAGGCTGCATTCAACTGAATATGGCATCAAGGAGCCCAAGCAAAACTGGAATCAATGGTATCGGGGGCAAGCGCTCCACTGGTTGGAGTCACACCTGGCATGTAGGTAGATGGTCATGGTTATTGGAGGTCAGTTCTCTTAGCTTCAGGATGTCTCTGCAGGTGTTCCTCAGAGTATTGTCCTCAGCCCAACCATCTTCAGCTACTTCATTAATGGCCATCATAAGGTGAGAAGCAGCTTAGTTACAGATGATTGAACAATGTTCATGACTCCTCAACTACTGAAGCAGTCCACATTCAAATACAACAAGTTCTAGACATTATTAAGGCTTGGGTTGACACATCGTAAGGAACATTCGTGCCACACAAATGCCAGGCAATGATCTCCGGTAAGAGATGATCTCACCACCACCATCACTCAACATTCAATGGTGTTACCACCACTGAATCCCACACTGTCAACACCTTGGGGTTACCATTGACCAGAAACTCTCACTCAAGTGGATTCACACATAATCACAGTGTTTACAAGTGCTGGTCAGAGACTAAGAATCCTAGGGTGCGTAACTCATCTCCAGAGTCCTCAAGCCTGTCCACCATCTACACGGAACAAGTCTGGAGTGTGATGGAATACTGCCCACTTGCCTAGATGGGTGCAGCTCCAACAATACTCAAGAAGCTTGACACCATCCAGGAGAAAGAAGTCCACTTGATTGGCACCACATTCACAAGCATCCACTCCCTCCATCCCTTAATGCACACTGCTGCTACTTGGACTAACTACAAGATGCACTGCAGAAATTCACCAAAGATCCTTTGGCAGCAGCTTCCAAACTCATGACCACTTCCATATAGAAGGACAAGCACAGCAGATCCATGGGAATACCACCACTTGCAAGTTCCCCTCCAAGCCCCTCTCCATTCTGACTTGGAAATTTATCGCAGTTCCTTCACTAGGTCAAAATCCTGGAATTCCCTCCCTAATGATAGCAATTCAAGAAGGCAACTCACCATCACCTTCTCAAGGGCAACTAGAGATGGGTAATAAATGCTGGCTAAGCAGTGATGCCATGTCCCATGACAAAATTTTTTTTAAAATCAGATTTTATCTGCTGTCTCTACAGCTACTTCTTTTGAATCAAGAAATCTGGGAATCTATCAACTTGAAATACTGTTAATTTCCTACCTTATTAGTATCTCGCAGTTCCTCATTTACATTGGCCTCTAGGTTCCCCATTTATTTCAGGTAGTTTTCAGTGTCTTCCTTGAAAGAAGTGAAAATGTACTTTTGCTTCATCTTCCTACCTTTTCCTTTTTCCACATTATAAAGCCTCCTGACGAAGCTTATAATGGACCTATGTTTATTTGTAAATTTTTTTTTTCTTCTTGCAAACCTTAAAAAAAAGCTTTTGCATTCTGTTTTTGTTTCTTCACAGTTTACTCTCACTCTGTTTTTCTCTTTCTGACACTTGCTCCTTCTTTTGCAGAATTCTCAGATTCTCCCAATGTTGAGGTTTAATTTCGAGCCTTTTCTTTTGATTGAATTTTATCCTTTTCTGTTTTTTGCTTGCCCTGATTAAACCACTTACTTAGCAAATTAAAACACTTAACGAAATCCATTTTTGTTGTAAACTGCATATTAGTTCTTTTAAAAGTTAGCCATTGCCTGTCTATCATTGTACTTTTTTCATGGAGCTTCCCAATCCTCCACAGCCAATTTGCCCCACATAGTTTCTATTTAATACCTTAGTTTCTGACAGAATTAAACTTTAAATCCAAATGTTAAGCGTTATTGTATTGCTGTCATACTGTGGAACACAGGCGTTCAGTCAGAACATTGGCATGAGCCTTTACTGTGCTCAGTGCACTTAGTATAAAGAGCTGGATTGCATAAATTGTACCAGTTTTTATTTCCAAATGATTTTCAAAACTATGCTCAACCCCTCAAACTGCTAATGGGATTTGAATTCGTGCTCCCCAGATAGTTAATCCAGTAACACACCGCTAATTTACCTTTTTTTTGTATTTGGTGGATAGAGAAGACATGAACATTTATTACATGGTAAACTGATCCTCATCTTTATACGAAACCAAAAAGACATAGAAACACTTCCAAAAATAATTCCTCCTCTGTACTAAAAACACTTGGAATTCCAAGTCATTCTTTTATAGGAACTAATTTTCATTACTAAGTAATGTAAATGACTCAACAAATTGTTACAGATGAGATGTCATGTCTTACTAGTAGTGGACCTAAAACTCTGAAGCACTGCAGTGCTGATTGACTAACAAGACATTACTGCTGAGCAATCACACTGCCTCCTGGTGTGAAAGAGCATGTGAGGTGATTCAGTATATTAATCCTCAGTTTAGAACAAGAAACTGAACCATTTGTAAGCTGAGTGCGTGTTTTTAGATTAGAACATTTCAATGCAGATGGCTGCATATTTCATCAACTGCTATGCTTTTCTCAATAATCTAGCGAATTAAAGACGATTGTAATATTTCTTGCTGTTCCATTAAAATAAAATACAACTTCTGTGAAAGTGTGAAAATTCTAACACTGGAGTTAAAAATGACACGAGAGTTGGGGTATGGGCATAATTTTAAACTCCTGTTTCTCAATCTCAGTACTTCATACAATGGTTGCATCACTTATAAATAACAGTTTGCTCCACATTTCCACCTCTTCATTGTATCTGTTCTGTTAGACTGCATATTGACATTCAGGCCTTCAGAAGCTGTTGCAGGTTGTTCCGCAATAACACAAGTTTCGTTCATGCGAATTCGCTGGAATGCAATTGATGAATTAGGGACATTTTCTAAAGATCGTGTGTCTTGGCTGTAACACGATTACATTGCCAGCGCTTTTAAGCGCTGTTTCGAAAGCATGATTTTTCTACAATGCGGGGTTGCACAAGAATGCAACATCGCATTGTAGAAGAACAACCTGTACTTCTCTGAAAAGCCAAATACAGGAGCAGTGAGAAAACATGGATGTCAACATATGAATTCGTATCAGGAGTCAGCCGTTCAACCCCTTTGGCCTGATCTGACATTAAAGAAGCCTAGGGTTAATCTGTTTTTAGCGTCAAATCTATATTCCGACCTTCACTTCATAACTATTGACTCCCCTGTTAGTCAAGAATCTATCTACTCCTGTATAAAAAATTACAATGACTGCGCCCCACCTCTATCTAGTGAAGATGGTTCCAAACCGGTATTACCATCTGCAAATGCTCTTTATCTCAGTCTTAACTGGGAGACCACTGAATTTTAAACCATGCTCCCTAGCTCTCCTGCAAAGGACAGTATCCCTTCAGTATCCACTCTGTCAAGTCTCCTTAGAATCCTGTTTTTCTTTGATAAGATTACTTCTTATTCTTGTAAACTCCTGGTAAATCTCTTTGGAACCCTTTTCAGCTTAATAATATCCTTCCAATAACTGGTTAATCAGAACTGGACACAGTATTCCAGAAGGAGCCTCACCAATGTACTGTACAACCTCAGCATGGGAGGCTGTTGGCCAAGATAAGAGTACGTGGGATCCAAGTATAAAGAGGTATGGCCTGTCTAACCTTTTCTCATAAAACAATCCCCCCAACCCAGACATCAGTCAAGTGAACCTTTCTTTGATATGCCTCTAAATAATTTTTTTTAAATAAAGAGACCAAAGTTGAACAAAGTACTAATTTGCTTCAGCAATGCTATATATAAATGGAGCAAAAAATGCCCTTCTATTCCCTTCGCCATAAACATTCCATTTGCCTTTCTAATCTCCGGCTGTGCCTGTATATACATGGTCATACAGCATGGAAACAGACTCTTTGTTCCAACCAATCCATGCCAAACTAAACTAGTGCCATCTGCCTGCTTATGGGCCATGTCCCTCCAAACCTTTCCTATTCATGTACTTATCCAAATGTGTTTTCGATGTTGTAATTGCACCCACAACCATCACTTCCTCAGGACCACCTTCTGTGTAAAAAAAGAAAATGTCCCTCATACCTTTTATAAATCTCTCTCCTCTCACCTTAAAGTTATGCCCTCTAATCTTGAAATCCCCCATCCTTGAATAAAGACAGCAATCGATACGACTCATTATTTTATAAACTTCAATAAGGTTGCCCCTCAACCTTCTACACTTGAGTGAAAAAAGTCCCAGCCTTTCTTTATAACTCAAACCTTCCATACCCAGCACCATCCTGGTAAATCTCTTTGGAACCCTTTTCAGCTTAATAATATCTTTCCAATAACTGGTTAATCAGAACTGGACACAGTATTCCAGAAGGAGCCTCACCAATGTACTGTACAACCTCAGCATGGGAGGCTGTTGGCCAAGATAAGAGTACGTGGGATCCAAGAAAATTCGGCTAATTGGATGCAGAATTAGCAGAGTGGCAGGAACCAGAGGATGATGGTCAAGGAGTGTTTTTGTGACTGGAAGTCTGTGTCCATGGGGTTTTGGAGGGATCTCTGTTGGTGCCCTTGCTTTTTGATGTATGTATATATAAATAAATGTAGCAGGGTGAATGAAAACTTTTACAGATGATGTAAAAATTTGTGGGGTGATAAATAGTGAGGAGGATAACCTTAGGTTACAGGAGAATGTAGACAGGCTGGTTAGATGGACTGATCAGTGGCAAATGGAATTCAATTCAGACGGAGTGTGAGATGATGCACTTGGATAGGACAAACAAGGTAAGGGAACGTATGATAAATGGTAGAACCCTGGGAAGCACCTAGGATCAGATTGCCCTTGGTATGCTTTTACACTGGTCCCTTAAAATAGTTAAGAAGGCATGAGAGATACTTGCTGTCATTAGACGAGGCATACAGTCTAAGAGCAGAAAGGTTATGGTGGAACTGTATAAAACGTTGTTTGGAGCACAGCTCGAATAGTTTGTGTGCAGCTCCAGAACCACATTTTAGAAGGTATGTGATTGTAATGCAGAGGAGACTTACTAGCATGTTGCCTTGGCTGGAACATCTCAGTTCTGAAGAGAGATTGAACAGACTGAGTTGTCTTCTTTGGAGCAGAGAAGCCTGAGGAGGGGACATAACTGAGGTGCAGCGATAGTGGACAGGAACGAATGTTTCCCTTTGTGGGATGGATCAGGGATGATGGGCCCTGGATTTAAGGGAAGGTGCGGGAGCTATAAAGGGAATGTGAAGGAAAATCACAATCATTCAAAAGGTGGTGAAAATATGGAACTCTGTATCTGTAAGGATGGTAGCGGCAGAAAGTCTCAACACTTGAAGTATTTGGATGTGCCCTTGTGATGCCAAGATATAAAAAGCTGTGGACCAAGTGCTGAAAAATGGATGAGATTAGTTAAATAGTTGTTTTGACTGGCACAGACTTAGTGGACATTTCTGTGCTGTAGATCTCTCTGACTCTCTAAACTTCTTGTGATTCATGTACCAGAACATCTAAAACCCTCTCACTTATTAGAGTTCTACAGTTTCTCTCTCCTTTAAGGTAAAATACTGCCTCTATGTTCCTCTTGCTGTTTTTGCCCACTCACATAAACTACATCTATCCTTTTGTGCCATTTTCTCCTCTTAGAATCATAGAGCTGTACAGCACAGAAACAGACCCTTTGGTCCAATTCATCTATGCTGACCAGATATCCCAATCCAATCTAGTTCCACTTGCCAGTATCCGGCCCATATCCCTCCAAACCCTTCCTAATCATATACACATCTAGATGCCGTTTAAATGTTGCAATTGTATTAGACTCCACAACTTCCTCTGACAGCTCATTCCACACATGCACCACCTTTTGCAGAAAAAGTTGTTCCTTTGGTCTCTTTTATAACTTTAACCTCTCCCCTTAAACCTATGCCCTCCAGTTCTGGACTCCCCCACTTCAGGGAAGAGACTTTGTCTATTTATCCTATCCATGCCCCTCATGATTTTATAAACCTCGATAAGGTTGCCCCTCAGCCTCCGACACTCCAGGGAAAACAGCCCCAGCCTGTTCAGCCTCTCCCCAGAGCTCAAATCCTCCAACCCTAGCAACATGCTTGTAAATCTTTTCTGAACCCTTTCAAGTTTCACAGCATTCTCCTGATAGGAAGGAGACCAGAATTGCACGTAATATTCCAAAAGTGGTCTAAACAGCGTCCTGTACAGCTGCAATATGACTTCCCAACTCCTGTACTTAATACTCTGACTAATAAAAGAAAGCATACCAAATGCCTTCTTCACTATCATACCTACCTGCAACTCTACTTTCAAGGACCTATGAACCTGCACTCCAAGGCCTCTTTGTTCAGCAACACTCCCTAAGACCTTACCATTAAGTGTACAAGTTCTGCTCTGAATTGCTTTCCCAAAATGCAGCACCTCATGTTTATCTAAAATAAATTCCATCTGCCACTCCTCAGCCCATTGGCGAATCTGATCAAGATCCCATTGCACTCGGAGGTAACCTTCTTCGCTGTCCACTACATCTTCAATTTTGGTATCATCTGCAAATTTACTAACTAGACCTCTTATGCTCACATCCAAGTCATTTACATAACTGACGAAAAGCAGTGGACTGAGCACCGATCCTTGTGGCACTCCACTGGTCACCAGCCTCCAGTCTGAAAAATAGCCGTCCACCACCCACCCTCTGTCTTCTACCTTCAAGCCAGTCCTGCATCCAAATGGTTAGTTCTCCCTGTATTCCATGAGATCTAACCTTGCTAACCAGTCTCTCATGGGGAACCTTGTTGAAAGCCTTACTGAAGTCCATATAGATCATGTCTACCGCTCTGCCCTCATCATTCCTCTTTCTTACTTTCTCAAAAAAAAACTCAATCAAGTTTGTGAGACATGATTTCCCACGCACAAAGCCATGTTGACTATCCCTAATCAGTCCTTGCCTTTCCAAATGCATGTACATCGTGTCCCTCAGGATTCCCTCCAACAACTTGCCCACCACTGAGGTCAGGCTCACTGGTCTATAGTTCCCTGGCTTGTCCTTACCATCTTTCTTAAATAATGGCACCATGTTAGCCAACCTCCAGTCTTCCGACACCTCACCTGTGAGTATCGATGGTACAAATATCTCAGGAAGGGGCCCAACACTCACTTCCCCAGCTTCCCACAGAGTTCTAAGGCACACCTGATCAGATCCTGGAGATTTATCCAGTTTTATGCATTTTAAGACATTTAGTACTTCCTCCTCCGTAATATGGGCATTTTTCAAGATGTCTCCTCTATTTCCTGACATTCTTTATCTTCCATGTCCTTCTCCATAGTAAATACTGATAGAAGATACTCATTTAATATCTCCCCCATCTCCTGCGCCTCCACACAAAGGCCGCCTTGCTGATCTTTGATGGGGCCCTATTCTCTCCCTAGTTACCCTTTTGTCCTTAATGTAATTGTAAAAACCCTTTTGATTCTTCTTAATCCTGTTTGCCAAAGCTGTCTCATGTCTCCTTTCTGCCCTCCTGATGTCCCTCCTAAGTATGCTCCTACTGCCTTTATACTCTTCTAAGGATTTACTTGATCTATCATGTCTGTACCTGACATATACTTCCTTCTTTTTCTTAACCAAACCCTCAATTTCTTTAGTCATCCAGCATTCCCTATATCTACCAGTCTTTCCTTTCACCCTGACAGGAATATACTTTCTCTGAACTCTTATTATCTCTTTCTGAAGGCTTCCCATTTTCCAACTGTCCTGTTACCTGCTGATATCTGCCCCTAATCAGCTTTTGAAAGTTCTTACCTAATGCCATGAATATTGGCCTTCCTCCAATTTAGAACTTCACCTTTTAGATCTGGTCTATCCTTTTCCATCAGTATTTTAAATCTAATAGAATTATGGTCGCTGGTCCCAAAGTGCTCCCCCACTGACATCTCAGTGACCTGTCCTGCCTTATTTCCCAAAAATTGGTCAAGATTTGCACCTTCTCTGGTAGGTACATCCACGTACTGAATCAGAAAATTTTCTTGTACATGCTTAACAAATTCCTCTCCATCTAAACCCTTAACACTTTGGCAGTCCCAGTCTATGTTTGGAAAGTTAAAATCTCCGACCATAATCACCCTATTATTCTTACAGATAACTGCAATCTCCTTACAAATTTTTTTCTCAATTTCCCACTGACTAGTAAGGGGTCTGTAATAAAATTCCAATAGGGTAATCCAAGATGGATTGTGGGAGATATTTCTGGCTGTAACAGGCTGCTCCTTTTTTGAGTTATTTTAGGTATTGGAGGTGATTTCCTCGAATTCCAGGAGCAATTACTGTTTTATATGCTGTTGCATTGTTTTGGAACCTTGGAGAAAAAAATCAAAACAACAGCACTTTTAAAAGGGGGAGGAAACAGACAAAGGCAGTACATGGTCTGTGTAGGAGGAAAAGAGAGAGAGAAACCCACACTGCTAACTGACTCAGCAGTAAACCTGCACAGTTGCTGCCTTCGCTATTTGAATTCGTGTACCGATGGATATCGGAGTGTGTCTAGGAAAACTTAAAAACCAGCGAAATTCACAACTGGTCTTGGAGGAACTTGTTTGGGAGAGGTGACAGCACAGGAACAGATAAGTGAGTAGTTTTAAGAATAGCCTTGCTGTAAATCCACAATAGTGAGTAGAGTGGGTTCTTTCTTAATTATATGTTTTATTGAGATATGTTTCTTGATTAAACTTAAAAATATAAGCCATAAGATTTAAGTTACTGAAAATGTGTTGCTGGAAAAGCGCAGCAGGTCAGGCAGCATCCAAGGAGCAGGAGAATCGACGTTTCGGGCATGAGCCCTTCTTCAGGAAACTCCTGAAGAAGGGCCTCATGCCCGAAACGTCGATTCTCCTGCTCCTTGGATGCTGCTTGACCTGCTGCGCTTTTCCAGCAACACATTTTCAGCTCTGACCTTCAGCTTCTGCAGTCTTCACTTTCTCCTATAAGTATTAAGTTAGCCTGGAGCAGTGTTTTGTAGAGAAATGAAGCAGTACTATTTTCTGGGTCTGTAGATTGGAAGAAGCACAAATAGCCTTTAGTAGAGTGAGAAGGTCTTCTTGTCGGATGTGGGAGTTTTGGGAGAGTTTACATATTACCGAGGATTGTTTCTGCGATAAATGTCATTGGTTGTGAATCCGAGCAGATCACATGAATAGATTGGAGTGACAGTTAGAGGCAATGAGGAATTTACAAGAGCAAGGGGATGTGATGGATGGCAGTTAAAGGAAGGGAGAAAAGTTGCAGATACAGTCACATAGATGGGTTAACTGCAGGAAAATTAAGAGAGCTGGGCAGGTAGTGCAGGAGTCTTCTGTGGCTATCCCCATTTCAAACAAGTGTGCTGTTTTGGAAAATGGAGGTGGTGATGGATTTTCATGGGAATGTAGCACGAACAGCCAAGTTTCTGGTATTGAGGTTGGCTCTAATGCAACGAGGGGTATGTCGAATTCCAAGAGATCAAATGTGTAGGGGATTCCCTAGTCTGAGGCACAGACAGACAAATTCCTGTGGGACTCCACTCATCATCTTTTGCAAAGGACCTGTTAACCTTTGACAGCACCCCTCATGTAATTATTCTGTTTCCCATGTTCCATTTATGTTGTTACTTTAATTATCTGCCTTCCATGTTCCAGAGTCAGTTCATTCCCATCATGGCACTAAAACCCTGATTGTGAGATATTCATTGCAGCAGTGTAGGATGTGTAAATCTGGAATATGTGGAATTTCTGATGTATTTAACTGAGGGATTTGCCAATGATATTGGAAATTCAGATGGGCAATTCCCCAAGCCTGGAACCATCCAAAAAAGTTGGAGAATTCCAAGAGTCCTGACCCACTAAAGATTAATAATTAGCCAAGAAAGGTTAAAAGTTTAAAAGCCTACACTATCTCCTGCATAACTATGAACCGCTGAGCCTCACTGACATTGAGTGTGTCCTGTCCTACAACACTGTCCCTGCATTAAGTGAATTTTTCTTTGTTTTTTCTCTGATGGTAGGGTTAGAATTCTGGGCATAAAAGTCACAGACAGACAGGTAAGAAGATAATCTTAAATAGGATTACTGTCAATCGAATCCGTTCGGACAATAATTGGAAAATCCGAACCAATGTCAAGACTTGGACTGAAGAGACACATTAACTACAATTTGCTCCACTTATCAACATTTATCAATCTTACCACCTCATTTTAACTCACTTTTGTCTCTTTCAACTAATAATAGGAAACCCAGAATCATAATTGCTACAAATGAATTTTAAACAATTATTCATTTGGATGAATGAAATATAAAGGAATTGGAATCAGTTGATGTGAATCACTCAATTTTGCTGAAGCCAGGATGCAGTCCCCCTATACAGTTAACAACACGAGTGCTTCTCGTAGGTTTTGTAATTTTTTGTACAATAACACCTGCAATTATATGAGGACATGTCTACTTTTTATAGAGTCATAGAGATGTACAGCACAGAAACAGATCCTTTGGTCCAACTTGTCCTTGTCGACCAGATATCCTAACCTAATCTAGTCCCATTTGCCAGCATGCGGCACATATCCCTCTAAACCCTTACAATTCATGTACCCATCCAGATGCCTTTTAAATGTTGCAATTGTACCAGCCTCCACCACTTCCTCTGGCAGCTCATTCCGTACATGTACCGCCCTTTGTGTGAAAAAAGATGCTTGTTGGGTCCCTTTTAAATCTTTCCCCTCTCACCCTAAAACTATCCCCTCTAGCTCTCGACTCCCCCACCCCAGGGAAAAGACATGGTCTATTTCCCCTGTTCATGCCCTTCATGACTTTATAAAGCTCTATAAGGTCACCCCTCAGCCTCCAACATTCCAGGGAAAACAGCCCCAGCCTATTTAGCTCTCCCTGTACCTCAAACCCTTCACAATTGTTGCTTAGCTGTCTCTGAGGAAAGGTTTGAGGGTGTCATTCTTTATGAAAACTTTTTTTTTTATATATCTGCTTCTCCATTTTTCTGTCTTTCATATCAGACTTGCAGGTTTATTTTTCTCGCCTGTGTATTTTTCTTAAGCTTTCTTGTAGAAATGCAATGACCATTTTTGTTGGAATCTAGTGGCATTACAATTGCTGAAACCCCTACAGTCAACGTACTGGGGATTGTTTGACCAGAAACTGAATTGGAGCAGACCTCTCAGCATTATGGCTACATTTTAGGTGTAAGGTTAGTGATTCTATGATGAGTAACCCACCTCGTGTCTCTTCAAAGACTGGCCAGGAGTGTGATTGGGCATTCTCTACTTGCTTGGATGAGTACATCTCCCAATCATATTCAAGAAGCTCAAATTATCCAGAAGATAGTAGTCTGCTTGATTAAAAGCCCATGTAATACCTTGAATTTTTACTTCTTCCACCCCTGACATTTGGTGTCAGAGTATGCGCTGTGCAGTGCATTGTAGCAGCTTTCCAAGATTCCTTACGCAGCACTTTCCAAATCTGGTGGATGTACTGTGTACAAGTCCAATCACAGCAGATGCCTGAAAGCCACTTGCAAATTCCCTTCTAAGCCACGCACCATTCTGACCTGAAAACAGTATTGATGTTCCTTCACTTTCACTGGATTAAAATCCTGTAAGTCCCACCCTACCAGAACATCTACTTCCTTTTAGCTGCAGATGTTCAAGTAGATGGGTCCTTAAAACATTATGGAGAATTAAAGCATGGGTCTTCACAGGAGCCTCCCAAGCACTGAGGATGTCACCTAGACAGGGGACGAAACGTTTGCAAGACAAATTCCCAGCTCGGCGAACAGAACCACAGCAACTAAAGCATGGGTAAAAGACACAGACCTCGCCAGCAATGTCCATGTCCTATGGACAAAAAAAACCCTGAATTCTGATTCCTAACCGTGCTGAGTGTGAATCTACACCACATGGACTGCAGACGTTCAAGGAGGCTGCTCACTGTCACTTTTTCAAGGACATCGGGAGAAAAATGCTATCTGAGTCAGTGACACTTTTCCCTGTGAGAGAATAATAACAAAAGGCCACTGAAAAACTGGGAGGAATTTGGAATATAATCCGAGAGTGAGCATGCCACAAAGTATTTTAGATGTCTTAATTAGTTAATAGTGAAAAAAGTTTTTTTTTGTGTGCACGTTGATTTTCACTTTTGATACGGGGGGGTCTTTAAAGCATGAAGCCTCTTTGTGCAATTCTCACCATCCATCAATGTGAAATGCATCTTTTTAAAAGTTAATGATCTCTACAGGGATTGTGAAACTGCTACTTTCTTGGCACTAAATTCTAATGTTCCCCATGAACTGATAGTGGGCTACTTTGACTGGATTGTCCCACTTTTGTTTTATCTTCCCTCATTAGGGGAGTAAAACTTGTAGTTTTCAATCCATTGAGACCTTTCCAGAAAGTAGGGAAGTTTGGAAGATTGCAGCAAATGCATCTAACATTTCCCCAGTCCCTTTTCTCTGAGACTGTAGGCTGCAAGTCTAGGGGCCTATTCAACACTTAGCCCCATTAGTATTCCTAACACATTGTTTTTTTTTCCAGTGATCATGTTTATTTTAAGCTTCTTTGTTTGTTTTTGCACCGTAATTTTTGACTATTATTGAAATCCTTTTAATGTCTTCAATTCATTCTCCAATCTTATCCTCTAATGACCAAAATTTACTTTGTTTAATGTCAGTTTATATGTTTCTTGCCAGTTTATTCTCATTCCAATATTTTGTTTTTTCTAAAAAAAATCACTCTTCACTGATTTCCAAACTTTCCCTGTCTTTTGGCTGACTGAGTCTTCATGCTATCTTGTGCCTTTTTTTCGCAATTTGATGCAATTTTAAATTTCCTTAGCCACACCTGGTGCTTCACCCTCATCAATTCATTGTTGCTTAATGGAATGTATCTGTTGTGAGAACTTTTAAACAAATTTGTTAAATGATATTAAGCTTCATTTTTGCGATCTATGAATACTTAGCTTATATTTTAACATGTTTTCCTAATCAGTTTTAACCAACTCTGACTTCATATTTGTGTAGTTTCCTGATATTTAAATTCAATAAACTAGTTTCAGACTGTTCCTCAGCTTCAAATTCAATGTAAAATTCTATCATGTTATGACCACTCTTACATGTCTCATTTTGCATTCTGTCGAAAAGGTATTTTTACCTGGTCGTATCTATAATGTCTTGTGCTAATAAATTACTCAATGGACTCATCCAACAGGTTACTTTTTCCAATTTTTCCTTGTGAAATCTATATAAAGTTTAAAATCACCCAGAATTATCCAAGTTCCTTTCTTGCGACACCTTCATTTATACTTTGTCCTACATGCAGCTACTGTCAGAGGACCAACATAAGCTACTGACTTCATTCCCTTACTATTTTTTAATCTCCATCCAAACTGATTCAGCATCTTGATTAACTGAGCCAACATAATTTCTTAGTACTGTACTATGCTCCCTTAATTATCAGAATTATCCCACATCATTTTTCTTTCTTCCATGTAACTAATTTGCCTAGTTTTACTATTGGCCCTCTCCAATGACGTTCAACTTTCTCTTGTTTGGTGCAAATGTTATTTGTCAATTTGTCCAGATCTTGCTACATTTGGACATGCATTGCTTCAATATCTGAGGAGTCAGGAATGGTGCAGGACATTGCACAATCACCAGCAAACATTCCCACTCCTGGTCTTACGATGAAAGTAAGGTCAATAAGGTAGTTGGAAATGTTTACATCTTGGATATGACCACCAATAATCACAATCATCTTCCTTTGTACCAGGCATGACTCCAAACAGTGGAGAGGCTTCCCTAGAATCTTAGTGATTCTTGTTTTGCTTGGCTCTTTGATGCCACACTGTCAAATGCAGCCCTGATGTTAGAGCATTCAATTCTACCTGAAGTTTAGCTCTTATTTGGAAAGTGATGGTTTACTGTAGTGTCTGACATGCTATCCTTCAGATGAGATGTTAATATGAGGCTGCAACACTCTCTTGGATAATTGTAAGTTCTGCATTGATTCAATCATGTATTTTGATGAAGAAATTGGGCCTAGCATCTGGTCCACAATTCATCCTCCGCCAGTGACATTAATAAAGACGATCTATTTGAGGAATCTTACTGTACGCAATTTGTTACTGCACTTGTTTTGCAAGTGTGACCACTTTGCAAAAAGTACATCATTGACCCTGATGCTTCTCTGCAATATTCTCATGTGCAAAGTCCTAAATACATACAAGTTTGTTCTTTCCAAGCATAAAAGAATTTTCTAAGAAGGCACAGTTGATATGGTATTCCCAAGATCTGTCAATTTATTATTCCACTGAGTGATGGTAAGAACACATTGGCAAACAATACCTTTCTTCAAGCCATCTCATTTCCTTCATTTTAAAAAGATTGACTGACTGCAAATTTGAAAAGCACCCTGAAGGCAGAAATATTCCACTCACCTTTTCATTAATATTGCTGCTTTATAATTCTGATTGACTTTTCTTCATTTTTAATTTTGTCAGACTACCTTTTGAGCCAACATCAGAAATCTTTTCAGTTGAGAGTGTGTGTGGAATAGTGGTAGTTTGCATGTTTCAGTTTGGATTTCATATAGTTGTTGTAATTTCAGTGAAATTCTGGATGACAATGTTTACGTTATTCAGTTGGCTGGATGGCTGGTTTGTGATGCAGTGTGATGTCAATAGTGTGGGTTCAATTCCCAGACTGGCTGAGGTTACCATGAAGGACTCTCCTTCTCAATCTCTTCCCCCATGCTTGAGGCATGGCGCCCCTCAGGTTAAACTATCAGTCATTCCCCTCTAATCGGAGAGCAGCCCAATGATCTTGTTAGACAACAGCAACTTTGCCTTGTACCTTTATTGAGTCATCTATTCTTTTGATGTTCCAATGACATGGACTTAGATGCACAGGGCATAATTTCAAACTTTTTAAATGATTCAAAATTCAGAGATGTAATAGATTTCTTGCTGGACTTGATGAGGTCACATATCCCAGTGAAGTGAGGAGATACATAGCAGATGAAATCTAATGCAGAAAATTGAGAAGGGATTAATTTTTTATCGGAATAATGAGGAAAAATGGTAAATGAGCTAAATGGTGCAATTTTAAAGGGAGTTCACTGGCACAAAGGACATGGGTGCTGTACGTACATGCATATTTGATGGAAGGATAGGTTGAGAAGATGTTGTGGATGGGTATCCAGGATTTTTGGCTTAAAGACATAAAGTAATGTTTTTGGATTTGCATGTGATTTCAATCACAACCAGAGGTTGTTAGGCCAGCTATAACAACTGAGCCCATGATTCCTACCTGAATAGTTTGTGTGACGTGTTTTAAGGCAATGACTGTAAGTTGTCTGTTGCGTCATATGATGTACAAGTGATACAGCTTAGTCCTCTGGCTCTGGCTACTTTGAAAGCATGCTGTAACATCATAAAATGACTAGCTTCAGCCATACAGGACATCTGCAAGTTCTGTCCACCTTGTGAGCAGTTTCCTTTAGAGGGTGGACCAGTTGCTAGTCTTAAAGTATGAAAAAGGCTTTGCTATGCCTCTGAAATGTGGAGCTGTGGTTCTGTAGAAGCCACTTTTGTTTTCACATCACTTCTAACCTTACTGCTTTGCTTCTGATAGCTTTATGATACAATAAGAGCATAGGCCATCATTATTTATCTTTTACCTAGACGTGTGGTGTCTGGGTAATTAACTTGTCATTGGAGTGTGAACATGGGAGTATGAATGAATAGATATCTCTTTGAGAAAGGATAATGAGTCAAATGGTCTCCTCCTGTGCTGTACCATTCTGATTTGATTATCTATTCCAGCAGTTAGAGGCCATTAGACCCTATATTTATTATGATTTGTGACTCAGCCACATTTGTGACTCAGGATTTTATGAATTATTTATATTCAAATGCATTTTTTTTCTGCAAGTGCAACTGCCCTTTGTCATTGTGAAACTTCCATTTTCTAAAAGAAAAACAGCCTACATAGTGGAAACATTTCTATAAATTGAGGCACTTTTTAAACATGCTAATTGTCATAAATCACAGAGAACAAATTTCAAAAATCGGAATAACTTTTTCATGTGTTCTTCGAAATTATTATGCACATACTCATTTGTGAAACGGATTCACAGTGGTGAGGCAAGCAGAAGTTTATTTTTGAAAATCTGCATGTTCTGCCAAATTTAACTTTTATTGGCCTCCACCTTGTTGAACCCTTTTAAAGATTTTTTTAACCCCTGCTGGAGTTCTGCTGTAGTTAAAACATCAAATTCAGGAGCGAAATGCAGATGAAACAAGAATGAAGTTGATAACTTCAATCATACCAGTAGGTGGGGCTGTAAGCACATGACTTCAAGTTAAGGTCACTGTTGTTTTGATAATGTGTCTGTGCCTCAAGCGATCTCACATGAATGAAATGACCCAATAATCAAATGTAAAGCTGAGATTACTACCTCTGGCTGTGCTCAGATTCCAGTAGGTGAAGGGAGAGCAAAGAATTTGAACGCAATTTTTTTCGGAGTTAAGGTTATACTCAGTCTGATGGAATTAGTTTTGTGTACAGTGAAAAGTTTACCATTTATGACCACTTATGGCATCATCCTAGATACAGACTCTTCAGTACAAGGAAAGAAAAACTAGAAAAATAAGGAAATTAAAAAATCAACGTCACTGATTGTATGAATAAATTTTAAAATACAGAAACAACAAGTTCAGTGCTTACAACCCAGTTCATACTAGCACCATATCACGGTGGAAGATCGCTTTGGAATCATCCTGAGGCCAGAAGTCCACATTGGGTCCGGGAACGTCGGTGCCATGTCCGCACCGAGGCTGGGAGTTTAAGACAAAGAAAGGAGGGAAAAAATAGAAAAGAAGCGGATGGAGTTGATGAGCTCTGGCTGAAGCATCCGGCTGCACTGATGGAAATACTATGTCCCCAGTCCAGTGTATTTTAATAGTGGCTGATTGCATATCACGATGAAAACTGGCTCCCTATTAGTCAATAATAAGGACAAAAGGACAACCCATAAATAAACAAGAGGGAATCAAGGAGAGTTCCTTCATAGAGCTCTTGGCCTCAGCACACAGCCGGCGAGGCGACCTCTCAGTCAGCATTGCAGTCTGCCAGCCCAATGTGGCATCCTGTCAGCCTGGCATGGTGATCTCCCAATGACCCAGAGTGGTGGCCTTCAGGTGGTACTTGGCAGTACCTCGGTGTGGCCGTCTGATCTTGAGGTGATTCCAGAGTGATATCCTGGTCTCGTGAATCCTGAATGGTGTGGTCTGGAGGCTAGGTGCCAGCATGCACTGCCTGTTCTGAACTTCTTTTCTCCATTTTATAAATTATCCCTAAACTCTGCAATCCTGGACTTTTTTTACTTTGCTATTTTTCCAGGAACTATAACTGACGAAGCTGTATCTAGGGACCTTTGTACCTGAGGTGGCACCGTAAGTGGTGACTTGTACACTTTCTGCTATACTCATTTGAGTATGTACGACAATAAAGTTAATTCTAATTCTCATGAGAGTGCTTTGTTGGGTGTGAGTGAAGTGAAGTAGATCCAACCCAAGATAACGTTTCTCCAAATAAATCAGTAAGTGCTTTTGATGTTGTTGGGATTTGAGGCCAAGATAAAACGAATGCATAAATTTGCCATTTGATTGATACACAAGCTGTAAGACACAGTTATTTGAAGTCATAAAACTACAGTGAGGCTGAAAAGATTTAAAATATTCTATACAGGAAATATTTCTCTTACAGCTCATTAATCCTAAAACGTCTGGATGAAAATCTTTGGAGATTTGTCAGCATAATATCACACATGAGTAAAGTGATTCTTGATTCAACCTCACGTTTAACTTCATAAACTCACCGGGCTTGACATGAATCTCTCGGAATTATCCTAACAATCTAAGATTGAATGTCATATGACGCATGAGTAAAATGATCCTTAAGTTATCCCCTCAGTTTCAACTGCAGAAACTTACGAGGGGTTGAGAAAAAAATACCCTCCAGTATTTATCCCAATGCAATGCAGAATTCCATTTAGGTTGATACGTCAGTCATCTACGATCAAGGATATAATGGAACATAGTCTGTTTGGAAAGCTTTGATGAGCAGATGGTTGCCTCTGATTGCATATGTATTAATATTTTGAATATGTACAAATTTACCAGTAGCTGGAAAAGGGCATCTCTGCTAACTTGCAACATCTTTTGAACTTCACTGTGGTGAACAATACAGTCTTTACACCATTGTTCCGCAACATAAACTATTAATAATTTTTAGAGGTTACTGTTTACAGAGATTGGAAGAATTGCAGATTGCCAAATATGTGCCCCATATGACCTTCATTGATGAATGCCAAACAGGCCACCAGAAATGGTGCTACACAAATGAACTTCCTCCTCAGTAAGTCTGGAATATGGCAATCATATTTGCATATGTATGTCACTTCAGACTATTCCATCCTACGTATGGGGAATTCATAACATTTTTGAAAGGTCCAATATGCTGCTAATCTGCCATTCTGTTTTTTTAAACTATGCCAACTTAGTAGTAATTTGAGAAGAATTCATCTTTCATTGGCGGGGTGGGGAACAGAGGATGTTACATTTACAAAATCAAAGTTTGCTCCATCGTAACCTTTATTAGTTTAACTCAAAATCAAGCATCAGATGAAGTTTGTACTGGGATGTTTCATAACCCTCCCAAAATCAGTCTGTCAAAACAGTGGTCCTCACTGTCCACTCCCTGGGATCGCCCAATTCCAAAGTCCAATCTGGTGTGTCAGAATCTAGGTTTATGCTAAGTTCTGAAACGAATGACCAAGCTCCCATTCCTTCCTAAGATACTTTTACAGCACTGGATAGCAGTCAGCAATTCCAAATGACTAGTACCCCTGTTTACCAATGCATACATAATTCCATTAAGTACAAGTTGGTGAGCTCACTTGGCTGCATGGCTTACTTGCAATGCAAACTGAGGCCAACAGCATGGATTCAAATCCTGTACTGCCTGAGGTTATGATGAAGGACTCAACTTCTCAACCTTGTCCCTCTCCTGAGGTGTGGTGGCCCTCAAGTTTCAGCCACCTCTCTCCTTTTCTCTCTTCTTTAAATAAGAGAGTAGCCTTCTAGTCCACTGGGACTCTGGGAACGTTTATATAATTCTATCGCTGATACCGCTGAACTACATCTTGGGTATCACTGACATTGGTAGCTACTTTATGAAGTCATACTCAGTTTTATCCCCGCGACAGCCTGCACACAAATGAGCTTACACTATTGGATGAACTCAAGTTGCTGCACTTGTGTAGTTTCCTTATGCTGCATGTGTTTCTCTCATGTAATGCCAAGCCAACATTGTCTGGTGCCAACAGCTATTCAGAGGGCTTCTGGTTCACTTTTATGTAATGGGCACTTTTTCAACATTGATCCAGGGAGCACTTGGCAAGGTGACCGTTGTCTTCAGGATTCTGGGCAGTGGGAGTGTGATTTTATTTTAAAAATTGACAAATTGGACACTGCTCAGATTGTGGAGAAACTGGCTCACTTACATTGATGTCTGCAAAGAGGGTGAAGGTAATAAGCCAAATAGTTTAAAATATCAGGTATCTACTGATGATTGTCTTGTTCGTATCAACTACATTCTAGGTACCAGTATATCAGTTGTGAAAACCATGAGCATTTGCCAAGAACTGTAGGTGAAGTGTGCGCCATTATCTTAACCATACTCGATTGTCTTAAATTCTGGCTTATCCTCTGCTCAGTTGTATTATTGATGTGCCATATATTTTTTGCCAATACTGTTCCATTGTTCATGTGCCTATGACATATACTTCTTAAATTTAGCCCTGGAACCTTTGGTCATGTCCTTGAACACATCAAAACTGTTTGTGGCAAGAGACATTGGTTACAAAGTTACGATTGCCATGGATGAGAAGCAAGAATATGTTCAAAGCTACTTTTCAAAGAACTGCACCTTGTCCTGAGTTGATTACTAATCCCCTAACTCTAGCTTTTCATTGACTCAGGAGTTCCCCAGGGCAATGCCATTTCTCCAACATGTCTTGATTATATTTCGTTTCCAATTTAAATCTATTCAGTGTTGTTAATTTTACTTAAATTTGTTGACTTTCATAAAATTAGAAGCCCTCTGATCCTGACATGCAGGGAAACATCAGCGTTAGGAGCAGAAGTAGATCATTTCTCTCCTTCATCCTGTTCCACAGTTCAATAAGAGGAAGCCTATTCTGTTTATGCTTTGAATTCCATGTTCCTATCATCCTTAATAATCTTTGATTCCCTTGCCTAAAAAAGATCTAACCACATGGGTCTTAATATATTCAATGACACAGCATCTGTTACCATCTAAAGCAGAGTTCCAAAATTGCCCATATCTCTGTAAGGAAAAAAACGTCACTTGTGGTGTATGAATAGAATCCCTATTCATTGATAGTCCCTTTCACAATTGGATATTAAAAATAGTGGAGTTTCTAAATCTTCTAGGAAGCAGATAGTTCCTGTTCTTTGGTGAAAGCTTTAGGAGCAGGTGGCAAAATGGACTTCATGCATGGTCAGCTGTCTCGTTGACTGATCCAGGCAAATTTCCTGAGGCAACTTAAGTAATTTTCCTGGGATATTTGCCAGTGGTGAGAGCCTGTTTTGGAGGGGGGGGGGAGATAATGACAGAGAGAGAAAATCAATATTGCAGGCCTTGGTTGCGTGCAGTAGTGAAGCAGTACAGTCCAAACATGCAATTAATCCTCTTGACAGTGCAATTTTGGGCACCAACAGTGGCTGGCATGGCTCAAGTCCAGTATTGCTATGTCAGGAGTGACTGAAGATACATGGCCTGGTCAGTACCAATCACTTTGTATGTGACCCTCACGTTTGTGTTTTCAGGTTCAGAGAACAATTAATGTGAACTTGAGAGAAGGGATGCCCTGTCTGTATTTGTCCCCAAACTGATTTGTGGAATCTGTTTTCTCTACTATTCTTGGAAGTCTAGCCAACAGCTACCACCTCAGACAGGAGCAAGCTCAGTCCACCTCCCTCCACTTACATATCTGACACCATCATTATTAATGTTTTAAAGTACAGCTTCTCCCAAGACTCCGAAGAGCCCATCCCACCTCCATCGCAGCCTTTGTTTATCACATCAATAGTCACCCCAGAGAGAGTAATCCATTTCCTTATGTACAATAAATCAACATCAGTGGAAATCACACCAAGTGCTAGCATGTTGATCAATTCACTATTTAATGTCTCACATGTCATCTTATAGAACTGAAATATTAGTAGATTTTCTCCATTGTGATTCATGGAGTTCTGGTTGAAATATCTTAGAACTATTAGTTTGTAAAAAGGAGAAACCCTGAACCCTCTGATCTGAAAATGAATTCCTGCATCTGCTTCGTTTTTTTAAAGCTGCCTTCATGAAACGTTTAGACTGAACATAAATCTGACTCTGTTGTTTTCTCACCTAGTCTTTTAATTTCTTCATCTTCAGTCATTGTAACTCCTCACTTCTTGCCTCCAAATTTCCACTACATCAACTGCAACTCTGACTTTATTTAAATGACAATCATTCACTTTCCTTTGCACAAATACAGTCTCTCCAGTGGCATGGGTCTGTTGAATTTTTCACCTTCCTTGTGTCTTTGCTTATTCCTCTGATCATCATACTTTTACAGCCCAGGTTTGACAACATATAATCAGTATTTCATGCTTGTCATCTTTACTTTCTTTAGCTTTGGTGGGCTTTGGTCTAGCATTATGGTTTCTCAGATAAGTACAAATAGTTATAAGTTACCGAAATAGGTCATGTCTGTATTTTTAAAAAGTCACCTGAAACAGCTTTAAAAAATCCTGGAACACTTTGCCCTTGTTTAATTTTATCTATTGTAATTGCCCATGCAAGTTTTTGAAAAAAAAATTGTTTGAGGCTCCCCATGTGTCAACTTGCCTGTGCATTGTTTTCTCAATTGATTTGAGAGGGTAATGAGGATAAATGTGTAGAATCCTGATTATTTACTCCAGTATATTGCTGTACTATTGATTTTGAATCTATAATTCAATGCTAATGCAAATTAACGGTCCTAAAAATATTTCAATCTGAAGTCTGTGAATCACATTGGATGAGCTGAAAGTTTTCAGGCTGAGATTGGAGATGTTAAACAGTGAACTCTTCAGTACTCTAGAACTCTCCACGTGATTCCCATTGATATTGGTTTGTTTTGCATCAGGGATGAAGGGTTGATGGTTGGCCTATTTTGGAACATTGATGGGATTGACACAAGCTGTATGGGTGGGGTGTGTATGACAGCAGAGCATTTATAAATTGTAACATATCTAAAAAGCAAGGCACAATTAATTATCTTAAACTTTCTTTATGCATTATCTCCTCCTTGCACCACTAAATGTGCATCTGTGACCTGTAAAACCTTTTTTGACTGGAATGAGCAGCACTTCCAGTTTTCAAATGTATATATATTTTGAATAATAAAATGGGATATGTCTCATTTATTATTTTCTCTGTTGGAAAGCTAGCTGTAAAATTAATCATTTCTTGCTATGTAATTTGCATTTAATTTACTTTGAGTTTCAAGTAATTTTTTGACAACCCATGTAATTCTGCCACACATTTGGAAGACTGCATTATAGCCAGTTAAACAGCTTTCATTCTTGGCTACAAACTGTATGGTTAATGTTAGAGAAGCAGCTGGAGGATTTCACTAGATTTGGGAATTGGCACACAAGTGGCAGATGAAGTTCAATGTTGCAAAATACAAAGACTTTCACATGGAGACAAAAAGATTATTCCTCAAATTGAGAGAAAATAACTACTTGTCTGGTAAATGTCAAAATCTGGGATGTTGAGAAACAATAAATTAAACTGATGGTAACACTGCTTGAATCAGTGAGAAGAGCAAATCAAATGGATCAATCATGAATTGAACTATTGAATAATCTTGCCATGTTATTGATCACAGGTGATTTTTAAAAATGTATTCATTCATGGAATGTCACTGGTAGGCCAGCATTTATTGCCTGTCCCTCGTTGTCCTTGAGAAGATGGTCGTGAGTTGCTGTCTTTGACTGCTGTGGTCCTTTTGGTGTGGGTAGACCGGCTATGCTGTTAGGGAGGGAATTCCAGGATTTTTTTTACCTAATGACACCTGAAGGAACACTGATACATTTCCAGGTCAGGATCTTGAGTGGCTAGGAGGGGAACGTGCAGGTGATGATGATCCCATGTATCTGCTGCCCTTGTCCTTGATGAAGGGATTGGAAGGTGCTCAGGATTGGAAGGCGCTGTCTAAGAAACCTTGGTGAATTTCTGCAATGCATCTTGGAAATGTTTCACACTGCTACTACCAACCACAGTGATGACACAATTTGAATGCTTATGAATGTGGTGGAAACCAAATGGAGTACCTTTGTCCTGGATGATGTAAAGCTTCTTCTGGGTTTTTGGAGCTGCATCCATCCAGACAAGTGGGAAAAATTCCATCACTCTCTTGACTTGTACCTTGTAGGTGGTGGACAGGCTTTCGGGAGTCAGGAGTTAAGTTACTTGCTGCAAGATTCTGAGCTCCTGCCACACTGACTAATCCAGTTCAGATTTTGATCAGTCATAATTTTGAGAGTGTCGATAGGGATTCAGTAATGGTGATACCACTTAATGTGAAGGAGCAATGGCTTGATTCCCTCGTTTTTGGAGATGGTCATTGTCTGGAATTTGTGTGGCGCGAATGTTAATTGTCACTCGTCAGCCTTGTTGTATTTGGGCATAAACTGCTTCAGTATTGAGAAGTCATGAATGGTACTGAACACTGTGCAATCATAAGCAAGCGTCCCCACTTCTGAGCTTATGATGGTTGCACTGAGGACACTACCCTGAGAAATTTGTGTGAATCAAGTTAATGGAAATTTGACATCTGTAATGCTGTGGGCCTCTAGAGGGGGCCAAGATGGATCATCCACTCAGTATTTCTGGTTGAAGATTGTTGTGACTGCTTCAGTCTTAGCTTTTGCACTAATGTGCTGGACTCCCCCCATCGTTGAGGATGAAGATGTTCGTGGACTCACATTCTTCAGTGAGTTATTTAATTGTCCATCAGCATTCATGAGTGGATGTGGCAAGACTGATGAGTTGAGCTCCATTGGTTGTGGAATTGCTTTGCTCTATCATTTGCTGCTTGTGCTATTTGGCATGCAAGTACTCCTGTTTGGTAGCTTCACCAAGTTGAGACTTTCTTTTTTAAGTATTCTTCGCTCTTATGATTCTGACATGCCCTCCTGCACTCTCCACTGAACCAGGGTAGATCCCCAGACTCAATAAGAGATATGCTGGGACATGAAGTTGCAGATTGTGCCAGAGTACAATTCTGCTGCCGATGGCCCAAAGTGCCTCATGGATGCCAGTCTGGAGTTGCTTGATCTGTTAGAAATCTATCCTATTTAGCACGGTAATAGTGTCACACAGCATGATGAAATTCTCATGTGAAGGCAGGAATTTATTTCCACAAGGACTGTGCAGTGGTCACTATTACCAGTACTATCATCGACAGATGCATTGATGGCAGGCAGATTATTAGGGATGCGGTCGTGTGGTTTTCCTTCTTGTTGGTTTCCCCACCACATGCCACAGATTCAGTCCAGCAGTTATGTCCTTTAGGATTGACCAGTTCAATCAGTCGTACCAGCAAGCTACTCTTGGTGGTAAACATTGATGTTCTTGTCACCTTCTGTGTGTTCTGCAATTGTTGTTCAACATGGAGGATCATTGATTCATCAGCAGTAAGTGATATTTAGTAGGAGGTTTCCTTGCTTGTGATGGACCTGATGCCATAAGATATTATGGGGTCCTGAATGAATGTTGAGGATCTGACAGTATGTCACCGTGCTACCACCTCTATGACAGGATAAAGACGGTGGGCTTTTGCCTGAAATGTTGATTTTCCTGCTCCTCGGATGCTGCCTGACGTGGTGTGGTGTGCTTTTCCAGTACCACGCTCTTGACTCTTAACCTCCAGCATCTGCAGTATTCACTTTGACCTAGAGAGATGGTCCTGTCTGGGACATTGTGTGTAAAGTATGATTCCCATGACTAGGACTACATCAGGCTGTTCCTTGACTAGTCTGTGAGACAGCTCTCCCAATTTTAACACTAGTCCCCAGATGGCTATGTTTGCTGATGCCTTTTCCTGTGTCTTAGTTGATGCCAGGTGACCTATCCATCTCCTTGATTCTTTTTTCCTTTCTAGCGGTTAATCTGACTGGATTGAGCACTGGGTCATTTCTGAAGGCAGTTAAGTGTCGACCATATGAGTGTGGATCTGAAGTCATGTGCAGACCAGTTAAGACTGGCAGTTTCCTTCCCTAAAGGGCATTAATGAACCGATGGGTTGTTTTTCAAACAATCAACAGTGATTTCATGATGCCAATTTCACCATATGTTGTGAAATTTGAATCCAAGTCCCCAGACAGTACTTGAGATTCTGAATTACTAGTCCAGTGACAAGACCACAAAGCCAGCACCTCCCTAATATGCCTATGCATGCATTACTATATCTCTTAGCTATTCCTTTAGGATCAAGGATGACTTGCACTCACTCTAGTTTAGAAATGACAGATGAGTTCAGTGTGTACCTTGCAGACTGTCATGTGTGGTGCATCAGGTTTCTGGAGGGACTGTGTCAGCTGGTTGGTTAGTTGGAGTTTTGTGTGCATCCTGCAATATGTTGTGGTCCGGTCCACTGGAACTATCTGAGATGCTTTGGGTCAATTCACTGCCATCAATCCTCCTTATTGGAATTAGTCAGAGTTAGTGAAATTATGTGACAAGGGGATGTCTAGATGCAGTCTTTGACAGAAAAATACATCTATCTTAATAAACAAAACAGGTTTATTATGTGGTATTTAATAGTTGATTACATTGTTTCTTAGTTAGATATTGGTTTTCAGTAAAACATCAGGCTTTACTTCAGAGTAAATAGATATTAATGTTACTGAACATTCTGGTACACAATAAAAAGGTCGTTAACAATTTGATTGTTCGTTAGTTAATCCAAGGGACAATCCTGTGTATTTAATGGACAGAACTTATCTCTTATTGTGTGAACTGTTTCAGGTGTTAACTGTCTTATACAACACACTTGGCATCTCGGAATGTTTCTAAAGATCTTATGTTGGACTTGTTGGCTGAAGGGCCGGTTTCCACACTGTAGGGATACTACAATTCTATGATAATAAATTCTTCTGATGTGCTCTGTGTCTTTGAAGAAATTCCTAAAGTGTTTTGACTGTCCTGATGGAATTATTCTGCGATGACAAAGTTGTAAGTACACCTGTTGCTTCGGGAATCCAGGGTGAAGTGTACAAAATTATATGTTCTGTCCAATAGAGCTGGTTTTGAGTGTTTGATGTCTTGATATTGGGTGTGTTGGCTTGGGGTGGAGGCTGAACCACTTTTCTTGCTTCTGAATTTAGAAGATCCTGTGAAAACATTGCTGCTGGCAGTTTTCTCCCGTGTTGTGAGGTACCTGCTGTAGAGTATGACAGTACTGCTCCTTTAACACGGTTATGTTGTCCTTGGCTTTTTTTCTCAGAGAGGTTGTAACAACAGTGATTCCGAAAAGTCTGGCTTGGATGGGTTTTAGAACCAATTTGATTATAGATAACAGATATTGCCTCAGGCACAAGGCTATCAAGTTTATAAAAAAAACACTTGTACAATGAAGGGGAAGTGGTCAGTTCTCCCAGCTCAGCTTTTCTCTGATTTAGCTTGGGTTCAGAGCTGCTCGTCAGTCAGTTCTTGAGGCTACTGGCCCACGAAATGGCTCCATGGAAGAGGGTGTTCTATGCTGAGTCCCTCTGCCATCTGTCTCTCTCCTGTAAGAGCCTGTGTTTGATTTTACCTTTGTTACCAAGTGGCGTTATGGGGATTGTTGCAGGAATTTGGAACGGCATCATTTTGTTGGGATAATCTGTTGGATTTTCGGATAGGTTAAGTGATTCTGTATTCTGTTCTGTTTTGTTTGTGTTTCATTCATTAATTTTGTAAATAAATTCTGTTTTGTTTTGTTTAAAATTAAGTGGTTGGGCAAACTGCATCACTCCTGGAATATCCACTGCACCTGCTTAAAACAACTGGCAAAGTTAGGATCTGGGCTACTTCCTTGAAATATTTTGAGAGGGTCTGGTCTGGTCCATAACAGATTGGGGGCTCTTTGTAGGTCTTGTTCCACAGTTCCAAATTGTGATTAGGGTTGTTGGACTCAAAGGCAGCGAGTGATAGGTGTTTGTGTCTTTTGTTCCAGGTGTTAAATTTGGTTGGGTTAAACAGTACTTGGGATAGCAATGGCTCCTTCAGTCGCCAAGAGTTTTCTGGGACTAGACGAAGTGACTTTGGGGGTTTTACAAATGGTGGTTAAGGCCAAGCTGTTGGAATTAGGAGACAAACTGGAGTTGGAGCTGCCTCCTTACATGAGGAATGGAGTGATAATTACAGCAACAGTTCAGCATTTAAATTTGCTGGAAACAGCGTCAATCTTTAGAGATGGCTAAAATACATTTGAAAATGAAGCAGCTTGAGTGAGAGGCAAAAGACAAGGAAAGGACAACAGAAATGAAACTATTTGAATTTCAAGTAAAAACAGAAAGAGAAAGAAAGAGAGAGAAAAATGGAGAGAGAGGAAGGGAAGAAAGAGAGGGAGTTTCAACTTGAGAAATTGGCACTTAGACAAGAAAGTCAGCCTAAAGGATGGGGATGAAGGCTGAAGGTAAGCTTAGTGAGGATGAGCAAACCCGTGGTAGCCAAAGGCCTGGTGGGGATCTGTTTAAGTGTACTCAAGCATTGTTTAAATTTGATGAGAAGGATGTGTAAGCCTTTTTCATATTTGAAAAGGGGGCTAAACAAATGTGGTGAAAGTGAGGACTGCAGACGCTAGAGATTAGAGTCAAGGTTAGAGTGGTGCTGGAAAAGCACAGCAGGAGGAGGAGCAGGAATATTGATGTTTCGGGCTCCATAGATGCTGCCTGACCTGTGCTTTTCCAGCACCACAATAATCCAAACAAATGTGGTGGCTAGTCACCATGTGGGTTTTGTTGATCGAAACAAAACTTGTCGACAAATCTAATGAGGTATTTGTATCACTATCTGAGAAGGTATCTGGGGTATATGAGGAAGTGAAGAAAGCCTTCTTAAGTGCATATCAGCTTGTGCCAGAAGCCTACGGACATTTCAGAAATCTAAGGAGGGACCCTGCTAAAACCTACATTGACTTTGAAAGGATCAAACAAAGTAACTTTGATAGGTGGATAAGGGCATTAAAAATCGAGCAAAACTATGACACTCTAAGAGAGACAATTATTTTGGAGGAGTTCAAAAATTCACTTCCTGAACTAGTGAGAATTCATTTGGAAAAGCATCAAGTTAAAATGCCAGGATTAGCAGCTGAAGTAGCTGATGATTGTGAGTTGGTCCGTAAATAAAAATTTGGCTTCCAAAATCAATCTCAATCCACGAGGGATAGAAATTGAGGAAAAGAGAAATCCTTACGTGCAAAGGGAAAGGTAGATCTCAGTGAAGATCATAAGGATAACTTACCACAGGGTAAAAAGGAAACCCTGGAAGGAGGAGGAGGAGAAGCTAAAGAGCTCCAGTGTTTTCACTGCAATAAAGTAGGCCACATGAAATCACAGTGTTGGTGGGTTAGGAAAAGCACTGGGAAGCTAGATGTAGGAAAACAGAATAAGCCAGTGAGTTTGTTGGAGTGTAATCGGAAATCACAGTGGAGGCTAGAGAGCTGCACCAGAAAGTACATGCTGCTCGGAGGTTGGTTAAGGAGGAAGTGCCAGATCTTCTTAAACCATTCACCTGCAAAGGTAACGTTTATTCACCTAGGCCAGGAGCAGCGGGTAAAGAGGTTAATGTATTAGGAGATACAGGATGCTCTCAATCTATGATGTTAAAAGATGAGGAGATATGTACCTCTGAAGGACTATTGCCAGAACAGGTTCTAGTAAAAGGAATTCATGGTGAGACAAGAAGCGCTCAGTTATGTAAAGTGAAGTTAGAGTGTCTAGTGAAAAGTGAAGAAGTCCTGGTAGGAGTACTGGATAAACTCTCAGCTTAGGAATACATTTTGTCCTTGCTAATGATATAGCTGGTTCACAGATAAAAGTGCTGCCTACTGTGGTTGAAAAGCCAGTGGAAACGCAGGACTCATATCCTGAGATTTTTATGGACTATGTGGTAATGAGGTGACAAAGTCACCAGTTGAAACAAGAGAGATCAAAGAGTACAGATCTGAAAGTTGAAGTGGAATTAGCAGAGACCCTGTTTGATCAGATGGTTGAAACAAACCAGGAGCAGGTAGATGACAAAGCTGATACTTTATCTGAGCTAAAGATAACTGAGTTACAGCAGAAAGATGAAAAATTAAAGCAATCATATCAAAAGGCAGACACAGGAAAATAATCCAAATGTATCCCTGAATGTTACTATCTTAAAAATGATGTCTTAATGAGGAAATAGAGACCACCACATATTCAGGCTGATGAGAAATGGGCAATAGTTCATCAAGTCGTATTGCCAGTGAGTTATAGAAAGGAGGTGTTGTGAGTGGTGCATGAACTTCCAGTAAGGGGTCATTTAAGGGTAAGGAAAACCCAGGCTAAAATACAAGAACATTTTTACTGGCCTGGACTACACAAGGATGTAGTTGAATTTTGCCAGACGTGTCATACGTGTCTGGTAATTGGAACACCACTGACAGTAATAAAGCCCGCACAATTTGATAGTTATTCCTGCATTTGAGGAACATTTTACAAGAGTCTTAGTTGATTACATAGATCCCCTAACTAAGACAAGTGGGAATCTGTTTGTTAATAATACTGGATGTCCATTAGATTTCCAGAGGCTATTCCATTATGGAATATCACAGCTAAAAGGATTGTAGAGGTGTTACTCAAAGTTTTCACTAGATATGGATAACCCACAGAGATCCAATCAGATCAAAGGTCAAACTTCACATCAAAATTATTCAAGAAAGTTATGGACAATGTAGGAATCAAACAATTCAAATCTACTGTATACCATCCAGAGTCACAGGGATCACTAGAAAGGTGGCATCAAACACTAAAGACCATGTTGAGGGCTTATAGTCAAGACTGTACAAATGATTGGGATAAGGGAATTCTGTTTGTATTTGTTGGGATTAGAGATGCACCAAATGAATCGAACAAATTCACTTCATTTGAATTAGATTTTGGGCATGAAGTGAGAGGACCACTAAAATTGATTCAGAAGAAATTGATAAGTCAGAGTTCAGAGATCACGTATTTTTGGAAATGATTAAATAAAGCAGGGGAGTTGACTAGACAGCATTAAAAAGTATCCCAGCATACACTGAAACAGGAAGCAGACAAGTAGTCAAAAACTCAGAATTTTGCTATTGGAGATGAGCTGTTGATGAGCTTCAGTGATAGGTGAACCTTTAAAAGCAAAGTTTAGTGGACCTTACCAAGTTGAAAGGAAATTGAGTGAGATGAACTATTCAATAAGGACTCCAAATAGGAAGAAAACTGGATGTGTCATATGAATATGCTCAAAAGGCCTTCTGATAGGAAGGAAAGCCAAAGGAGACTGTGTTATTGGTCACAACACAGAGTGAGGGATCAAGTTATTATTGCTGATTTTAGAAGTGTAAAGGGATAAGATAATGCAGACCATGAGCAAGTCCATCACTTCTCCCAGAACAGTAGAGGTGGAGATCAGATTGATTTTTTAGGTAAATAAAAAAAAACTGTGGAAACTTTGGATTTGATTCAGTTACACCCCCACCCTCCTCCATTGGTCAAATTGGATTAGGAGAGTTTTGAAGTATGAATGGACAATCCAACTCCATCCAACCAAACTCCTAGTTTAAATGTGGAAGTCAGAGAGCTGATTCTTACTCTGACCTTCAGGATGCCAACATCTGCTGCAAACAAGGCCCCAGGCTGCATTTATAAAACACAATGTGAAGACCTCGAATTCACCAGGATATCAGGTTCTCAACCAGTTTTGAAATTCTGGCTGACGCTGTGGTATGATAACAAGCTGAAATGCATTACACATGCTGTGATCCACTTATCCTCTAGCAGTAACCATTGTTCCATGTGAAGACAATACTTGGCCTTGATTAACCTGTACAATACAACTGGGTGCCCAGTGCTATCAATGTAAATAAAGCATTACAATTTTATCTTTTCCACTGAATTCCTAAATGAAGCTGTCAATGTGTCTCACAGAGGCTGGATAGTTAGGATGCACATTTAAGCCTAATTTTCACTGGAGCAATCTCATTCAGTATTAATACTGTAAGAGTAAAACTAAGAATGAGATTATACATTTAATTGTGTTGCATGATATTGCTTCAATTTATATTTATGCTTGAATTGCTCTTCAGTTTTCTGAGCTCTGGCAGCAGAATCGGCATATTAGTCAATCCTGGCAGTCCCTGTGTGAGTGAGCTGGCAATCAGACATGATACCCAGTTAGGCTATCCATGAGAAGAGTAATTCACGTTTAGAAATTATCGGGAGAATTTACAGGGACCCAAATGATATGAAACATGGCAGAATTGTGTGAGAAATCCAACAAGATCAATCCCAGTGTTGGGAGCAACTCACTGCATCGTTTAACCTAAGTTCTAGTTGTTCATGTGAGGTTCCTGCTCAGAGAGCTGGCTGGTAAGAAGGATTATTGGCTTTAATAACTGCACAATCTGAATGTGCAGTTTCCTATTGTACCACCGACCCTGAGCAAACTCAACTAGAATTCTCGACATGGAAGTCAGAGTGGGTACCTGATAACTTTAGCTCACTCTTGGTTGTGAAGACAATTTGTGTTGCTTCCCATGTGACTGTATCTCAGGGCATGAGGCATAATCACCAGTCGCACACACGCTCCTGGTGATGTACATTGGCATCTGATAATTGCCAACCCTTGGGCACCTTTTCAATCCACTGCAGAATACACTGGCAACTGCCATCGAAAGATTGCTGTGAGGACATGTTGCATGCAGGGATGGGCACTTAGCTCATGGATTGGACCAGTTTGCTGGTGGTTTGTTGCACTTGCTCATTTAGTACTTCCTTGTCATGTCTGTTAGTACATCGTTGCTTCAGCCAGAACTTCAAGGCTATCTGTATTGCCGTATCGATGTGCAGTTTTGTTCAGGTTCACAGACAGGCTGCTTGTCAGCAGGGATGGACATCTTGCTGTATGGCATAAAGAAACTTTAATTTAACACTTGCAGCAGGTGCCTGGTGCCTGCACAGAAACACACTGCATGTTAATTCAGCCATGTGTCTGTGGAGGAGGGCATAGCCTTCAAGGGTGTTCGCTGTCAGTCAGCAGTCCCAGTATTATCAATCATAGGAACAATTTACAAACTGTCCAGGATTTGATCATAGTCAGTTGGTTTACTGGGCTGGACTTCTTCAGGGCTATGTCCAGCTACAATTTAGGGAGTTGGCAATAGTCTCTCCTGTAGGTTTATCGGGGGCCTTTGCCCCTGATTGCCCATAAGCAATCAGGGGAATTGCGTGTTATCAGTTGGGGAGCTGGAAACACAGGAGTGATGAGATCACTGAATCATGTCTCAGCACTGTTTGACAAAGTGAGTCAGAGGTCTGGAGCAAATACACTCCTCGGGGGCCCTGTGTGTTGAGCAGTGGGGTCGGTGGGGGGGGGGTAGTTGTAAGGCCAACCTGTTAAAAGGGGATGGGGCTTGAGATCAATTAGGGACACGGATGGTGATGGGGGGATGTCCAAGTATAAAGGACTATGTGGTGTAGCATCAGTGGGTTACAGGAAGGATGGTTATCCACAGGGGGATTTGTCCTGAACTGTGGTGTGTATTAGTGAGCTGGAATGTTGAAATTCAGAGAACAAGAAGGGAAGCTGGATGTGGAGCAAAGTTCAATGTGTTGGGCCTCCATGTGGCAAGAGGTGGGATCTGGAAATGAGCTTCAGAACTTTTGTAAGATCAAACAGGATAACTCAGCTCTTAGGTTGTGTGGAGCTGTGGTCGTGCCAATGCTAGGAGTGTTCCCTCTGTGCAGTGTTCCCTGTCCTCACTTGCTGTTCACTAGATATTAAGTGCACGTAGAAAATGATTAGGAAAATGCTCAGGGTGGCTGGAGGCAAATATGGGATCTGTGTCTGCTGTGCACAAGGGAGGGGCAAATACATGAAACAGGTGATTGCAATGTGCATCAACATTTAATTTGCCATCATTTCATTGGTAATGCTTTCAGAGTGACTATGTTTCAGGTTCAAATGCTTGTCAAAGACAATTCAAACTTTCCCTTTGGTCCTTGCAGGTTGAACATTGGCATCTCAGTGATGTGAGATGTTGGGGGCTGCGGCAGGGAGATGAGATGTCAGGGGGGTGTTACAGCCAAAGGCCCCTCGTGGTTCTTCAGGTGTACAGGAGGCGAATAAGGTGCAGTGCTGCCACAGGCTCCATTTATCCCAGGGCACTGTGATGGTACTGTGCCAGATGCTGGAGCAGGATCTGAGGGCAGCAGGAGTGGAAGGCCATCCTCTCTTGGTGGCTGATAGAATTGCTGCATTTCAAACCTTCAATGCTCCTGGCTCCTTCCAACAAGTGATGGGTGACCTGTGTGGGATGCTGAAAAATGTGTTCAGGCTTATGCCCGAAATGTCGATTCTCCTGCTCCTTGGATGCTGCCTGACCTGCTGCGCTTTTCCAGCAACATATTTTTCAGCTCTGATCTCCAGCATCTGCAGTCCTCACTTTCTCTGACCTGTGTGGGATGTCTCAGTAGTGCACCCAGAAATGTGACTAATTCCACCTGTGCAAGATCACACTGATTCATTCAGCTTTCCCCATGACAAGGTCAGTGCTATAGCCTGGGCAGTAGGACTCAAAGATCCAGCTGGCTTGCCCCGGTTGCTATCGACTGCACATACAAGGCTAGTTACGAGGGGACAAGGGTGACCTACTGTGATAATACTGATGACATTATTTGACAATGCCCTGACTCAGGCAGAGTGCTGGTACTGCTGCTGATGCTTTGACCGGGGTCACAGTGGAGTAATTGTCAGGGGCTGCCGAAGATGTGGTCCCACTGGTTGTACCATTCTGGGAGGAGGGGGTAGTAGGAGTGTGTAAGTGCGGAGAGGGCATGCCCAGAAACTGAACTGCTTCATCCTGTTGATCTGTGCTTTGTGCAATTGGAACAGCCGATGTGCTGATGCTGCGGAAATCGAGGAATGGGAGCAGTTTTGTGAGAAAGGCAATGGGGCGGAAGGAGCTGTCTTTGGACATGACAAGCCCGACAGCACCTGCTTGACGCTGGATTTCAATTGATAAGAGCTGGCTACAGCAGACCATCACAGAGTATAAATACTTGTTGACCATTTTCGTTTGCAGTGACAGGGTGCATCGCTGCCCCTATTCACTTTGTTGATTGATTTTCTGCTGTGTGTAAATAAAAGTTCATCTTTGAGATTGGTTGTTTGTTTGTCTGTCTACATGTGATGTTCCCTGAGTTGACAATGCCAAGATGCAGGTCTACAGTGACACTGGGTGGAGAGTTGTAATGTTCAGATGGAATGTAGATAAGTTCAGGTAAATTGTGTGGCCTGGTAATTAAGCAGTGATTAAGGTGAGAGAATGGTTTATGTGCAGTGGAGTGCTGGCTGTGCACAGCATAGCTTAGTGTCTCCTGTGCCTTTACGTTGCTAGAATAGTGCAATACATTGTAGCCAAAGCTTGAGTCAGTGCTCAACGGTCTTTTTTTAAATTCCATGATGGGGTGAGGGCATTGCTGGCTAACTCAGCATTTATTGCCCATTCCTAATTGCCCAGAAGGCAGTTAAGAGTCAACCCTTAAAGGACCTGAAATGGATTAATGGTCATGATTGGACTAATTATTGCAGCGTGTTTTTTTTTATTGAGTTCAAATGCCACCATTTGCCCTGGTGGGATTCGAACCCAGGTCCCCCGAATGTTAATCTCTGGATTAACAGTCCAACAAAAATACCACGAGGTGATCGCCTTTTGCAGGAAGGCAGGTGTTGGAATTGGGTCAGGGTGTACCAAAAGGTAGATCATTAATGAGGTGAGTTTGGTAAGACTTGACAGAAATCTCATTTGGCCTCATTGGGGGAACTTTCTGTGAAACTGGCATTTAGCCAACAAGCTCATGGAATTCAAACCATTTGGCCATCTCCAGAAGAGTCTTTTCAACAAAACGATCAGCCTCCAGATATTCCACAGTGATACCAGTCATGTTCTGAGACCTGGAGCGCAAGCATGAATATACCAAAATAAACTAAAGGATTAAATAATAAAGATTTCACAGCTACTGACTAGTTGAAGTTTGAAGAGAAAAAAATGGTTGACCAGTCACTATAGTGTATTACCTTATTGATCCTTTTGATGTTTAAGGATGCATATCCCCTCTCCAGAACCATCACTTCCTCGAATTAGTTAGGTCCCAGCATAGTTCAAGTGAAGCCTGCCCCAGTGAATTAGCTCTCTGCTCCCCAGTACTAATGCCAGAACCCCATCAACTGTATAACCCTTTCCTCTCATGCCAATCTTTCAACAACGTGTTTCACTCTTCCTTAACTTTATTTGGCCAACATCAATTATTTGGCTTGTGGGTCAGGTCATTGTCCTGAGAGGATTATTACCTTGGTCAGGGGGAGGGGGTTCAGCTTTGTAATTGAACTCGAACTGTTGTAAATCTTTCAGCAGAAGCTCCTTTTTACTCTTATCAATGTGGTCGGTACCAGCATGGTAAACAACAACTGGATCCCTTCTCTCCTGCTCCAAATTCTTCCCTAGCACTGAGGAATTGTCATTATTCCTAGCTCTAGGCAGGCGTCACAGCCCTCAGGACTCATGCTCACAGTGACACTGAACAGTTCCTAACTCCATCATTATATTGTCCTCTCTAGCTGTTGCATCTGTATTGTGCTCCGCTCCCCCCCGCCCCACCACTGAATTCCTCCTTGTTTCATGATCAGATGGCTTGTCATTTGTGTAGTCCCTGTTCTTATCCATGTGGCTCACAAGAACCTTATAACTGGGGATAATTTCAGTGGCTGAGGCTCATCAAATGCTTCCTCTTGCCTTCCCAGCAATCACGTCCTCCTGTCCCTAATCACGGACTTAATTTTAAGCACCTAATCTGAGTGGTACGACTGCTATCCTGATGTTCATATTTCAGACTCCAGCTCCTCAATGCAGACCTGAATTTGCTTTCCCTCTGGATCAATTAATTTAAAGGCCTCTCGACAATTTCAGTCTGAAGTCACTGGTGTCAGCAGGGATCAGCTTGGTTTCCAGCAGCTCAATCATACTGCAGTAGCAGACCATTACCCAACCTGTTATCACTATTGTATTTTGTTCAACTTATTAATTAATCAGCGTTGTATCCTACTCTTTACCCTTTGTTTTCTTTTCTTTATCGCTTTGTAATAGTAGTACAAAGTCTAAGTCTCCATCCACTGGTGACTCCACTCACAGTACACTGGCGGTGGCCAGCCTGCTCAGTGTCAGTCCCTGAAGTGAGCAGATTCTGCATTCTCTGTTAATTTTTTTCTTTTTTTCTCCTTACCCTTTATGGTATGTTTTAAACCGATACCAATTTTCTCATTGCTAAGTTCTTCTTAAGAAAAATTGAAGCAAAAGACCAGAGGTACAAACACAAACTTAAGACCTTACTTTTACTTTAATGATCAGAAAGACTCCTTGTATCCCTTATTCACTAATCAATAGCTTTGTTTAGAGAAAAAACAACCATCGCTTCTTTCTTTCCACTGCCTAACTCCTTGAGACAGTCAACTTTGGCACTCAAGTCAGGAATCTCACAATGTAGGAATTGAGCTTGGATCTTGCTAATCTGTTTGCCTCAATAGCACCCTTACAATGCCTCCCATGAATCAGTTCTGTTGTCAGCAGAATTATGGAACTTACCATCAATAATTGAATAGAATTGAGACAACACTCAATCTGTTACATAAACCTGCTCATTCTAAGAGATAATATGCAATAAAATATTGCTCGAAGTCTTAAGGTGGTGATTATATGTTTGAATAACCCAAGAGGAGTTTTTCTTTGAACAAAATAAAATGTTTTATTTAAAGTTAATTAAGTAAATAATGAGAAGTCACTGGGAATATGAAGGAATTTTCTCAAAGATCATGATAGGTCACTGCATTTACAAATGCAAGCATAATAATTTTATTTCTATACATAGTTAGACATCAAGTTAATATCTCAGACTTTTAAAGTCCAAAGCAATGGAGATAATTAAATGTATAAACATAGTCATTGATTAAGTCCACTCCTTACTGAAGAAAAGCGATTGTTATTATTTTGTATTGGTTTAATATGTGACAGTGCATGCGGTGTCCATGAAGACCATGTAAACAATTTGCTATGAAATTGTTGAATCATTTTCATTATTTTTTGAAAGGTTCATTTTAGATTATGCAAGCTTCAACTTATAAGTCATCAACAAGGGCTTTTAAAAAAATCAATAATTTTTTTGGGTTTTCTTTTCTTGCAATGACTGATCTCAGATCAAAAGGTTTCATGCACCAAACCAAAATCACAGCATTGTATGTGAATTTCCAGGGGGTTTAGCTTCTAAACTGTCGTTCCTCTTTCTCGTCACAAATGTAAATCCTAAACAATTTCATGCATGCTGTCCTGTTAATGCTCCTATATTTCAGAAGAAAAAGACATGGTAGCATTCTGACATAAATATAGCATTGCCTGGCCACACGGCTACCAAGTCAGAGCTACCAGCTGCGAAGTGAATTGCTTTTCTGACTTGCACATTTAATCCATCAGAAGGTGACATTTGTTTTTGTAGCACAGCCTGATGGCCTTTCTTGATATAGATGCCAAGTGTTCAGCATGACTGTTCATTTAAGACTTTAAGCCCCAGCATCACTCTGCCTGAAAAACAGGAGAGACTCGATTCCCATTAAAATGGATCCAACTGGGAAGTAGTAAAATGACTAAACTGCACGTGCCTAGAGGGTGGGAAGGTGACTTGGCAATTATGTAAGTGCAAGGCACGCTGCATGCTTAGCTGATGTAAATCTGCCAAAAGCACATTGCTGCCCTATATGTTATCTCACCTGTGGATAGAATATAATTAAATATCCAAGCCATGGGCTGTAATTACAGTCAACTATACCCAACCAAAACCTCATGAGGTGAGTATAATGCCTCCAGTGGCAGTGATGCTGAGGAGCTTGACGTGAAGGAAACAATAAAAAAAAGTGGCAATCAAAGACTGCTTGGTCGAAACAAATGTTTGGAATTGTATGAGGACTTTATTCATTTTGTACAATAATTTCAGAACTCTTACAGTAATTCAGCTTTGTTGGTGAGGTGACAGGTTTGATTGAAGAAGATATCAACAGGTGCACAAATGGAATTCTTCAACTGCAGTTGTGCAGAATGTAAGAACCATTTTGAAAAGAAACAACATGTAATGGAAGATGAGAAGTGTTTTTAGCTTAGATTAGATTCCTTAGTGTGGAAACAGGCCCTTCAGCCCAACCAGTCCACACCGACCCTCTGAAGAGCAATCCACCCAGACCCATTTCCCTCTGACTAATTGACTATGGGCAATTTAGCATGGCCAATTCACCTGACCTGCACATCTTTGGACTGTGGAAGGAAACCATAGCACCCGGAGGAAACCCATGCAGACAAGGGGAGAATGTGCAAACTCCACACAGTCACCTGAGGCTGGAATCAACCTGGGACCCTGGTGCTGTGAGGCAGCAGTGCTAACCACTCAGCCACCATGCCGCCCTGTTCTCTGGCTCAGTGTGTTCACACAGGCAAATTAAGAGAGTCTCGGTTGATCATCAGCCGGGCTGGTCTCAGGACGGCAGTGGTACCATGCCATAACTGATGTTCAGGTTCCAGGTTTGGGATCAGAAACATCTTGTTTGCTGGCCACTGGCCTTTGCAGGATTAGTCTTGGCTATGGTACCCAATGGGAGAGAACAGCCTGCTGTGAGTAATTGAGATTCAGGCAAGACTATAACCATTTGGACAGTGGTGAGACTACCTGATTACTGATGTTAGCAAAAAGAATAGATGACTGAAGGAAAGGGTTGGGGTGAAATCACTGATAAAGGTGTGTTGTATGGGGAAAAGTGGTGGTGTTGAAAGAAGTGCTATGGCTCTGAAACCCATTTTGGAGATTTTCATTGCTTGAGGCAGGCAATGCGCAATTCATCCACAAAGCAACATAGAAATGGATTTACACCCATTTTCATAATGAAGGGAGTATATAACACGCAGAATGTTATATTAAGGACAGCTTAATTGTTTTGTATGCTTATAAAAACACCAGTGCTTCAGGAACACTTTCTGTGAATTTATTTTCATTTTTCGCATTGTGATTGTAATTGTTATGTTGAGCCCATAGTCACTTTGTGACTTTAAACTTCCAAGGATCTGACACTTCAATATGTGCCACATTATTTCTGAGGTCTATTCATAATAACAATCAGTGAAATATGAATGTATATAGCCAGCTTTTTTTTTTCTAAAGAACAATGATAGAATTGGCTTTGCCTGAGGAAAGAAAATAACCATTCTGAAAATATGTACGATCTTCATTTGTATGCAAGGCTGATAGTTTGAAGTGTAGAGCTATCTCACATTGCCCTAATTAGTCTCTGGAGGACATGCATCTAGAATTGCCTTGTTCATTAGGCTGTCTGTTTCCTGATGGTTTGATTGGTTGATTCTTGCTGTGAAACAGCATGCATCTCCCCACATTAGAAGTGCAAGTAAACAAACCGTTCCCATTTAAAAAAAAATAATCCATGCTTCTTTTTACAGACGTTGCAACTGCACACCCAGACAAGAAGTCCATCATTATGTACATCACGTCGCTCTTCCAGGTTCTGCCCCAGCAAGTAACCATTGAAGCCATCCAGGAGGTTGAAACTCTGCCACGACAGCCAAAGGTCACTCAGGAAGAACAAAGAGAGATGCAGCAAAAGCAGCATTTCTCCCAGCAGGTGATGATTTGAAAACTTGACCAAAAGTACCTGTTAAGCATGCTTCAAGTGTAGTCACTCTGTTCACATTTAACCACTTGAATGCGAAGAATCTTGGTATGTCCGAAGTTTGAATGTGCACTCTGCAGTTTATCATTTGCAAAGCTGGAATTTGACTGTTTGGAACAGTAAAGTGCTAAACAGTTCAACCAAGACAACACACAGCGTTTCCATATTCACAACTCTTTGAATTGTGGCAAGAATTTAATTAGATCTTTAAAAAGTTAAATGATAAATATTTTATCCACATGCTCATGTCCTAATTTCAGCCGTAGAGGTACAGAGCGAGCGTTGCGCACTATACCTATGGATGAGAATGGAATTGGGACAAATTGCTGTAGGCTGTTGGCATGGAATGTTTAATGTCTACAAAGTGAACCGGGCAGAGTCCCTGGTTTGGCTTGCATATTGTGTTAGAAAATTCACCGTGGTATGTGGTCTGTGATTAAAAGTTACATTTAAATATGCACCTATAGTTTTATGAATACCTCTGCATGTTATAAAAAGCGTTTATAGTTGTTTGTGTTTTGTTTCTATTTGTTTTTTGATTCTGTTGTGCTTGTCTGATAGGCTGTGGCATGTATTTTGTTGTCATGGTAATCGTTTTATTAATCAGAACTCTGCTGTGCAGCTTTTATAGGAATCCTCACAATTCTTTTTAATAAGTAGAAACAATATGCTACGACAATCCAAACAAAAAAAAAACATAGTGCAATACTGAAGTGAGATTAGAATGGAATTTTAAACCTTAACTCTTTTAGAATGCTCTTTAGTTATCTTGTGAACAGGAGAATTCAGAATAGTGGACACTTACAATCACTTTGGAATAACAACCTAAAGAAATGACAGCAAGTGTTATATGTCTATGATATGTGCATCTCAAAGTACTGATTTCATCCAAGAAATATTCAAGCAGAACATGTTGCATCAAAACCATAAAATAAATCATTCAATGTTCATAGAGACTGCTGCTGCAGTTTAGTGGAAAGTTTGGTTACATTACTGATTTGCAAGCACTTCTGTTTGTTCATATCTGACTTGAATAATGTGGGAATATAACAGAAAAGTACAGAGAATGAAATAATGACAAGTGTGAAAGTAATAAAACAGAGTTCAGTTAACTGGGACTGACAATGAAGCATGAACTAATTAGATAAAGCATTAATAACACTCCGCACTGAACATAGTGTATAATATACACTGAGGAACACAGGCATTTAAATTTGACTTAGCCGCTATTTTTAAATGTATCAGCAGAAAAATGATCTTGTAAAATAATGGATTTTGTAGATAGTTATATTCCTTGTATAGCATGGTAATGGTTTAATGTGAAGTTCAAACTTCAAGTTATTATGTTATGGACAAGGCCAGACCAGTCAAAACATTCTTAAGCAGGCAGCCCCAGACCATAACTTTGCAATTTGTTTCGGTAAGTGAACAGTGAAAATTATTAGATAGCTAGGTTGATTACTAGATTTTAGAAAAAGGCAAAAATTTATTCAAACAATTACACAATGAAACACCAGAACAGAATAAAGAACATCTACAGAACTCAACCTATCCAGTTAGACTTAATTATGCTGTTCTGAATACACACAACAGTCCCAGTAAGTAAACTCCCTTTAAAACCCAGTATGAACGGAACACATGCTTACAGGTGGAATTTGAAAGGCATTAAAGCAAGACCGTTTTCACACAGCTCCCTGTTGAACTCCCAGTTCAAGACTGAACTAAAACTGCTGAGCTCAGGTCAGCTAAAGAGCTGACCACTCCCCTTTCATTGTACAGGTCACTTCTAAAGCATGATCACTTTGACCTGAAGTTTCATCTGTTTACATATAAACAAAAGGCCTCTTAAAATCCTTTTCATGTCTGTACCAAACCAGACTGAGTGGAGCCTGACCCGGTTTATTGCCCCTCTGAAAACAAATCGAGGACAGATTCTCCTTGAGCCAAGGAACAGCTTTTAGAAAAAAAAGGGACTAGCTTTGTGACATCTTACTCTTTTAAAAAAAGAACCATCAATACCAAAAGAATGCTTCACTTTTAACCCTTCAAAACCCAGTTAGTAGTCTAAATACACATACACACCACACTAACTATAAACATGGAAACATGCACAACCACATGCAAATTCAGGCCACATCACGCTCGCCACCAAATGCCTCTGTATCTTATTCGAGCCTCGATAACGCATCAGCAATCACATTTTCATGACCTACCATATGCACAATTGTCAAATTGAGTGGCTCCATCGAAACAGTCTGGCATTTTTGTCCTTAAATTTTTCCACAAATGTCAATGGGTTATGATCAGTGTACACGATTGTCCCAGATGAATTGCTGGTGATATAAACACTGACATGTTGTAATGCCAACAGCAAACTTAAAATTTCTTTCTCCACTGTTGGATATTTCTGTTGATGCTCATTCAACTTTCTGGAAAAATACCCAATGGGTCTTTCTATCCCTTTGTCATCCTCCCGCAGGAGCACCGTACCAACACCCACATCGATAGCCACCTTGAAAGGTTTTGCGTAATCTGGCGTGGCTAATACAGGGGCAGTGGTTAGCATAGTTTTTAGGCTGTCACATGCCTTTTGATAGTCCACTGTCCACTGAAACTTCTTGCCCTTTTTTAACAATTCGGTGAGAGCAGCAGGCACGCTGCTAAGGTTCGGCACAAACTTGCAGTAAAATCCACTCAACCCCAGGAACCATTGTACTGCTTTTTCTGTTGATGGTGTGGGAAATTCCCCAATTACTTGCGTTTTTTCATCTCATGGGGCATTTGTCTATGTACAATAATATGGCCCAGGAAGGTGACTTGGGCTTTAGCAATTCACTTTCACTAGGTTTACCACCAAGCCTGCCTTCCGAAATCGGTTAAACAAGTCTGATAAATGCTATATTTTTTTCCTCCACGAGTGTCTAAAAATCACCAGGTAATCAATATACACCACAGAGTTGGGTAATCCAGCAACGACCTTATGAGTCAATCTTTGAAATGTGGCTGGAGCATTTTTCATACCAAATGGCATGACTTTGAACTGATATAGTCCATTTGGTATTATGAAAGCTGAAAGTGCCTTTGCTCTCTCTGACAGAGGTACTTGCAAGTAGCCTCTGAGCAAATGCAACTTAGAAATGTAAGCTGCTTGTTCCACTTTTTCAACACAGTCCTCCAAACGTGGAATTGGATATGCATCAGTCTTTGTAACGGCTTTGACTTTGCGATAGTCCACACATAACCATTGGGTACCATGACTATGGGTGAGCTCCACTCACTGTAACTCACTTCGATTGTGCCATCTTGGACCATGCGCTCTATCTCCTTCTGAACCTGTGCCAACTTTCGAGGGTTATGTCTATAAGGATGTTGCTTAATCAGAACAGCATCTCCTATCCCTACATCATGCACAATTAGGTTAGTAATTCCCAGTCTATTTCTGCACATCTCCCCGTGTGATAGTAATAACCCCTTCAGGTCATTTCGATTTGCTTGTGGAAGGTAACTCCATAATTTATCCCAATTTTTGACAACTTCCTCATTGTCCAATTTGATTTGAGGAATGTCCAATTCAGAATCCTCTGAACTTGGTTCTTCCTTCTGTGCTGTAATCATTAACACTTTCTCCCCTTGCTTTCCTTCCCTATCAAAATACCTTTTGAGCATATTCACATGACACACTCCGTGAGATTTCTTCCCGTCTGGAGTCCTTATCAAGTAGTTCACCTCACTTAATTTCTTCTAAATTTGATAAGGTCCACTAAACCTTGCTTTTAAAGGCTCACCTGTTGCTGGAAGTAACACCAATACCTTATCTCCAATTGCAAAATTGCGAATTTGTGATTTCTTATTTGCTTCCTGATTCAATGTATGCTGTGATACTTTTAAATGTGTCTTCCTAACTCTCCAGCTCTATTTAACCATTCTCTAACATTTGACGCACAGTCTCCACTGGCTTTTCAACTAGGGAATGCAGTGTTCCCTACCAGTGAATCAGCTATGCCATTTGCAAGGACAAATGGTATTACTGGAGCTGAGAGTTTGTCCAGTACTCCTACCACAAGTTGTCCACTCTTTTCTGGACTGTCTCTCCTCACTTTATATCAAAGAGCACATTTTGTTTCACCATGAATTCCAGTTACCAGTACCTTCTCTGGCAATAGTCTCTCAGGACTGCATATCTCGTCATCCTCCAGCATTACAGACTGAGAGGATCCTGCGTCCCTTAATATTTTAATCTCTTTACCTATTACTCCTGGCTTAAATGAATAAACTTAACCCTTGCATGTATATTTTTTAAGCAAATGTGGCACTTCCTCCTTAATCAACCTCTGATCATCTTGTATACTCTGAGACAGTCGTCTTAACTTCCATTGTGCTTTTTGTTACTAGTCCAACAAAATTTCCAGGCTTGTCTGGTTTTCCTACATCTGACTTTCTCCTAGCCCACCAACACTGTGATTTTGTGTGGCCCACTTTATTACAATGAAAACACCGCAGCCTTTTAACTTCTTTGTCCCCCTCAAGGGTTTCTTTTTTACCCTGTGGTAAGTTATCCGTATGGTCTTCACAGAGATTTACCTTTCCCTTTCCACATGAGGATTTCTCTTTGCCCCGATTTCTATCTCTCATGGACTGAAATTGATTCAGGAAGTCAAACTGAGTTTTATGGAGCAGCTCATAATCATCTGCCACTTCAGCTGCTAACCTTGCTATTTTAACTCTCTGATCTTCCACATGAGATTAAAATGCTTCCTTATTGAGCTGACCCTCAGCCTTTATTTCCAGCCTTTTACACTGACTTTCCTTTTTAAGTGTCAGTTTTTGAAGTTCAAAAGCTCTTTCTTTTTCTCTCTCTTCTGCTTTTAATCATAACTCAAACTGTTTCATTTCTGCTGCCCTTGCCTTATCTCTTGCCTCTAACTGGATCTGCTTCATTTGCAATTGAATTCTTGCCAAGTCTATAGATTCTGATGATTTCTCCAGCAAAGTTAAAGGCTGAGCTACTGCTGTAATTATCTGTCCTTTTCCTCATAGAAGCAGGCAGTTCCAATTCCAGCATCTCTGCTAATTCTTGCAACTTTTTGCAAAACTTCCAAAGTCACCGCATCCACATTCAGAAAACTTTTGGTGACTGGAAGAGGCATTACTCTCCCAAGCTTTGGCTACCCAACCAAACCAACATCCGAAATGAAGACACTAGCACCTACCACTTGCTGTTTAAAACCCCACAAAGAGCCCACAATCTGTTATGGACGAGGCCAGACCACTCAAAACATTCTTAAGCAGGCAGCCCCAGACCATAACTTTGCAATTTGTTTTGGTAAGTATACTGTGAAAATTACCCAGAGTAAGATAGCTAGGTTGACTATTTGATTTTAAAACAGACAAAAGTTTATTCAAACAATTACACAATGAAACACCAAGAACAGAATAAAGAGCATCTACAGAACTCAACCTATCCAGCTAGACTTAATTATGCTGTTCTGAATATACACAACAGTCCCAGTAAGCAAACTCCCTTTAAAACCCAGTGTGAACTGAACACATGCTTTCAGATTGAAGTTAAAAGTCATAAAGGCAAGACCGTTTTCACACAGCTCCCTGTTGAACTCCCAGTTCAAGACTGAACTAAAACTGCTGAGCTCAGGTCAGCTAAAGAGCTGACCACTCCCCTTTCATTGTACAGGTCACTTCTAAAGCATGATCACTTTGACCTGAAGTCTCATCTGTTTACATATAAACAAAAGGCCTCTCAAAATCCTTTTCATGTCTGGACCAAACCAGACTGAGTGGAGCCTGACCTGGTTTATTGCCCCTCTGAAAAAAAAATCGAGGACAGAGTCTCCTTGAGCCAAGGAACAGTTTTTAGAAAAAAAGGGACTAATTTTGTGATATTAGCTGAAAGGATGAAATGCGAAGACGTCACATTGTAAAATAATTATTTTCGTATCAATAGCTAAAGGCAAAATATTGTTAATTAAACATTATTTAGTTCTGTATGCACCATTTACTTTAAACAATTGTAGAATTTAAACAGCGAAACAAAATTTAACCTTCTCTACCTTCACTGACAACTGAAAACTCCCATTTTATTATGTTAATCAATCTCTTTAGCACATGTTGGGTGGGTGCTGTTATGCCCAGTTTTGGTCACTTGGCAATAGAGAGATGTGTGCGTGTTTCAGCTGAGCATGTGTCAGTTGAGACCTGTGGCAGTGAGGCTTACAGCAGTGCTCTGTATGAAGGGGTCAGATAAAATTCTGAATATATGGTCTGACTCAGGATTGTTAAAGATTGATGGTAGGTCAGTGATGGAACTGAAGTAAATTGAAGACTTCGTAAGCGCGGAGCTACACTTTAATGAGATGGTATAAGAAGGCGTACTTGCTGACCTTGACTACATGAGGTCATTGAACCTTTTACAGCACTACATTTAAATTCTTAGAATATGACTCCTCACATTGACTGCCATTGCTATCTGGTTCCATTGTCTCTTAAATAGTTGTGTAGAGGAAGTAGGATGCTGTGTCCATGAATCTAAGACTGTGCTCTCTCCCATATTGGGCCAGTATTCAGTCTTTTTCCACCTTCTAACCATCTTGCTCCCCTTTAAGAGGTGAAGGTTGGCTTTAACCAACATATATGAACTTTACGTCACGCTACTCTGGGAGGAGTTAAGTAGAAAGTAAGCCTAAGTGTAGACTAATTTTGCGACATGGCCTATTTTTGGCAGTAGATTCTTCATGTAAACATATCGTCATAACAAATATATACTCAGAGTAGTAGATAGAAGGGTAGTAAAGAAACCATGCCACAGAGTTAACAGCTGCCTGATACTACAATGCAATGTTTTAACTTTTAGTATTATAGTTAAACTGGGAATCACTATATGGCCACTTTCTACTTGGATCACTTGAAAATGTCGCATCTATGAACAGCTCGACACCACGTTATTTTGAGGAAAATGTTGCAAACATACCAAATTTGCAATTCCATTTTGAAGCAATGGTAGGTGTTTTGAGGGGCCTAAAGGAGTCCCTGTAATAGGAACCAGATAAATAATCTGAATCATTGTATGTTAATGTATTGTGGATAACACCGCAAAGCAGTGAAGAAGAATTGGATGAAGACGCAAGAGAACCACAAGAAGGAAGGATCATGTAGCACATTGCATCTGAATAAGACAGGGAACAACTGCTGGAGTTCTGTGTTTGCTGTTCAGTCTGCTTATCTGAGAAGAGAATACATAGTTAGTATGCATCTGTGCTCACTTTCATGGAAGAGATAGTGCTGACAATCATTGACATAGAGACTACTGAGATTATGGCCAATAATGGTACTGAAACCATCGTTGACAGAATAATTTACCTAATGGTCCTGCTATTGTCCTACCTCTAACTCTTAACATCTTCTGATATCCAAGTTGTAGATGGTGTAAGCATGTGTCTCTTGCCTTTCATCTCTCCCTCACTGCAATCTGACCCTTGAACTTTTTTTTTAACCATGACCCATAAATGTCCACTTGGTCACACATCGGTGTGTTACCACTTATGGAGCAGACTGAAGCTGTCACTCGGAAACTGTTAGTGCCAGTGAGCCATGCTCATTCAGAAAATGTATACTTTTTTTTCTTGAAGAATGAGCTTTGACCTGAACTCTGCTGCTTTTCTTTGAAATACTGCTACAGAATGTTTTAACAGTTTAAAATCTCACCCAATAGATGGCACTTCCAGTGAGTCAGCACTCCCTCATTAGTGCTCTGAAATTTCAGCTTGGATCATGAGTTTGGCTCAAGTTGCCATTGAGCTTAATTGTGAAAGTTGAAGTACGACCACTGAACTAAAGCTGACAACATTTGCCTATTTCTTGTCATTTTATTATTGAATTATAGCTGGAATTCTGATGATGGTGACTGCAAACTGTGTGTAATATAAATTATCATGTTAAATCCCAAATGTGATAACAGTTTACTTTGATCACGGTGAAAAAGGTTAGTATGCAGGTACAGTAAGTAATCAAGCTGCTGGAATGTTATCATTTTTCTTTGTAAGGTGGATTAAATGCTAAGAAGAAAGTTATACTTCCGGTACACAGGACACTGGTGAGATCATTGTGCACAGTCCCCTTCTTTAAGGCAAGATGTAAAAGCACTAGTGGCAGTTCAGAGAATACTTATCAGACCTATACTTGGAATGAGTGGGTTGCTTTATGAATTATCAAAATCAGTCACTGTTGCTGCAATGTGCATCGCTGACACTAATTCTTTATGCACATGTCAAAGCTTATGGTTAAATAAGTTTTGGAGAACTGTTCTGACCTATTTTGCAGAAATATCTACCCCTCAGCAGGATGAAAATCTTTTTTGTCACTTGTACTCATCTAGTGGCTCATTAGCAGCTTGAGAGATGTTCAAAGATCATTATTAAAGGTGTAGTATGATTTTGAAATGGCACATGACTTTTGTTACTATGCCAAGACTGATAAAAAACAAATAGCATTTAACATGCTACTTTACAAGAGTTCCATGTGATACTGAATTGAATAGACAAGAAAAAGTCACTTAAATTGAGATTGGGACTTCTGCATCAATTACACAGAGGCGGCTATGATTAATTTATATTTCTAAATAGTCTGAAATAATTTATAGCCTATTAATTGGTATAGAAATTGATATATAATTCATTTGAAGATAGTCTTCTTTTTCTTGATGCAAATGCACACCAGCCAGTCAATATGAAAGCAATGGTCAGCTCCTCTACCAAGTAATCTAGTGCTGTAGCTATGAATTGGGGCACTAAGATGTGCTAAGAGTGAACAAAAGTTAATATTTTACCCTTTTGTTTCTTTATGAATGGACCAGGCCTTTACAACCAATGAGCTAGAAAATTAAAATTTAGATGTCTAAGCCACTAAGTTTGTAGTTAGTCTGTGGTAGCATCTGTTTTAAGCTCATGGTGAAACATCAGTCTGCCTTGCACAATCTTAACCCAAATGTATAGGGTGCCGATTTTACATTAGTTTTCAAAATTGATTCAAACAATCATGGAAGTTTTCACCTAATCACCATATTTCACATCCTTTGATTGTTCAAAGCATTTTCCTGCTAATGAAATATTTATGAAGTTAGCTTTTGTTGTAATATCTGCAGGTTTGGTAGCCAGGTTATTCATAAACAGCAGTGAGAGAAATGATCAAACAAACTTTTTTTTCCCCTTGCCATCAATAATTATTAACCAGATCTTGTAACTGACCAGCTTTGTTTTTAATTTATTAGCTTGAATGTTTAAAAAAAATCTGTCAATAAATGATCAACAATGAACTTTATTGAACAGCATGTATAATTAACATGAAGTCTACCCTTCTAGAAACTTAGATATTAGCCATTATTTTATGCCAGTGATTTCACTTAGTAAGATGATTAACTTTAAAGAGTATTTTTGATAGTTTATATTCCCTGTTAAAACAAACAGTTTCTGGAAATGACAATAATTATCTGCCTGATTCAGCAGTGTTCCAGAAACCTATCACTCACAATGTGAAGGTTTACTGCCTTTCAAAAAGGGTTCTGAGTAGACTGCTGTGAAGAAATGAGGCATTCTGCCTCCACCAGTGAAAAGTTGACACTTTTGTGTTAAATGGAAGTCGATATTAAATTTACTAATGTGAATTTCACCTGATTTTGATGATGGTGATAGGGGGATTTTCAGCACCATTTTTCATTCATTTTTGGAATTCTGTATTTTTTTCCCAATAACGATAATCATTGCTTGTAAGCAGTATTTTGGTGGAGAATTCTTGTGTTGCTAAGATTTCTTTCACTCAGTTTATATTTGTTTTTCATATTTTTCTACTTGTTGATACCCTTTCCACAATGTTTGTGTGCTTCTCCCCATTTCCCCTTTTCAGATCACAGTCCATGTGCGCACTCCTTCACCTTCTAAACGCTACAAAAGCTATGCCTACACACAAGCCGCTTACGTTATGTCTCCTGACCAAAAGATGGACCTCCATCCAAAGGTCTGTCATCACTGCATGGTTTTCTCAACTTGCTTGTTCTTCTCTTCTGATTTCATTCTGCATGTAACAGTGGTAGAAATGCTAACCGTGAAGTGAATGGTTAATGATGTATGCTTTTAGGACTGTTCTGAGCTTTTGTATGGCTATTCTGGACCACAGCTTTATTAATGACTTTAATTCCATTAGTCTGGTCAAATTGCAAGCAGCAGGGGGTATAATCAGTTCACACTGTATGCATTGCACTTCCATGTTGATGGATTTCTGTTATTATGGCACAAGCCTGGTGCTGAAATAACTAACTGCAATATTCTGTATTGTTTGCAAAATTGGATGAGAAATACTATCCATATCTGTTTTACTTTAATCTCAAGTATGATATTGGAGAGTACATTTTTGTCTTTTAGACTACTTGTAGCACTTAAAGTCACTTCAGAGAAATATTTCACATGGTTGTATTGTTGAACAAGCATGTGAACCATTGACTTTTAACATATCTTTTGTACTATATGTTCTAGAATCTTAATTTAGATTTTAGAGTGCAAGCTATGAGAAAGCAAAATACTCATTAGAACTCTAAAGAGGGATTGGACGATATACTATACCAAATCCTTGTGGATTTGGTTTGAATTCATTCATTGATCAGGAAATGATCATCTTATTAGTTGATTGCAGACATGATATAGGTTTAGGTGATCCGAAACTAGCAATTTGAAGGTTGAAAGTTTGTGAAAGAAAATAGATGGTTATAAAGCATTAATTACACTAAATTATCTATGTTAATATTTTAATATTGTCATCAAAATGGAAATTCTCAGTGACTTACAATTACAAAGGAAGATGTAATCCTCATATTTTGATCTTAATGTGTTCTAACAAGAAGTTTGTTCTAGTATCATGAAAGGAAACTAAAATGGGTTCTGCAGTTGTTTCAGAGAGTTCAATTTTGGAAATCTTACAGTAAAATCAATATACTTTTATTTGATTCACCATTTTCAAAATGAACTTTTGAATTATGACAAAGAAGACAATAAATACCTGAGCTTCATCTTTAAGCATGCCTGAGTAAATTCCTACTTTTGATTTTAATTTTCATTTCCATTTTACATGCATCAATGACAACATAGTCGAGCAACATCCTGACAAAACTGAGTTGCTGAATCACTCTTGCAGCCAATGTCTTGGACTCCTTGATTACCACCCCTTGGTATTATTTGTCCCACTAGTGGGCAAATCCTCAAGAGGTGTTGGTGCATGGAATACAATCAGGAAGGCGTTTTCCTCTAACTTCTTAACGTCGACACTCCACTAATGTTGCTGTGAAACAGGGGAATCAACCCACAATCAATGAAGTGTACAGGGGACCAAGCCAGAAGCAACATGAGACATGTCTAAAGATGAGGGGGTCAACCTACAGCACAGGGCTACACAAAAATCGGAAGCATCATCTGATGGACAGAAGTGATCCAGCAACTCTCAGATCAGATCAAAACTGCTGCAAGGGATGGTGGAAAGTAAAACAACTAATTGGAGAAGGATGCTCCATAATTTTGCCCATCCTGAATAATTGTGAAGTATGCAAAAGACAAGGTTAAAGCATTTGTAACTATTGTCAATGAGAAGTACTGTCTAGATGGTCCATCTTGTGCTCCTGCAGAGGTCCCTATCGTGAAAGATGTCAATTTTCAGCCAATTTGATTCAGCAAAATGAAGTCAGTGGGAGGTTGAGGTGGGGTTTGCGGGAGGCAAGAGCTTGTGGCTACTGCTGGAATCACCCCTAACACAATGGAAGGTGGTTGTGGCTGTTGGAGGTTAATCATCTCAGTCCCGGGGCATTTCTGCAGTAGTTTCCCAGGTAATGTCCGAAGCCAAACCATCTTCAGCTGCTGCTTCAATCACTGCAACACCATCACAAAGTCAGTAATGGGGTCAGTATTCCCTCTAAATTGGCAGCAGCTGGTCAGTATTCCCTCTAAATTGGCAGCAGCTGGGAAGTTTCACATGTACCAATCATTTTGCCAGTGCATTGGCTTCCACTTCCAGAAGCTGCTGTCATACTCAAACCTCGGGTCTGCACATCAGAAGACATTGTCAGAAGGAACAAGGTGGAGGGATGTTCAGTGATGATTGTACAATGTTTAATAACCACGGATGCAAGATCCAAACAATATTGGGACATAATAATTGGCAAGCAATATTTACACCAAGAATATGCCAATTAATCACCATTACCAACATGAGAGAATTTAACCAAATCCTTTTGACTTTCAATGGTGAACCACTTCCATCAGCATTCTGGGATACTGTGAACCAATTATACAAACACTATGGCTACAAGAGCAGGCCAAATTCTGTGGCAGATAACTCAACTTCTGAATTCTCAAACCTGTCCACCATCAACAAAGCACGATTCAGGTGTCTGATGGAATGCTCCCTACTTGTTTGGTTGAGTGCAGCTCCAACAACATTTGAGAAGCTTGACATCATCCAAGGAAGAACAGTCTGCTTTATTATCATCTCAACCAATGCCATGAACATTCATTTCTTCCATCACTGACACACAGCGACCTTCAATACCACCTTTCAAAACTGTGGCTTCTACCTCCCAAAATGGAAAGGGCAGCACACAAGTGGAAAGACTGGTACCCTTAAGATTCCTGCAAACTACACACAATTCTGATTCAAAACTGTATCACTGTTCCCTCACTGTTCAAATCCTAGTGCTCCCTTCCTAACAATGCTGTGAATGTATCTTCACAACACGGACCACAGCAGTTGTCCGCCACTCTCTCAAAAACAATTAGGAACGTACTATAAATGTGGATCCAGTTACTGGTGCCTGCATCCCTTGAAAGTCTTTTTTTAAAGAGGCCTTTCAATTTAGATTTTGACAAAGCAAAGACAACTAACTAAATCTTCTCAAAACTCACTACAGCTAAATAAAATTTGATTTTTGCTGAATGTACTTTGGGAAGCTTGGCTTCACATTCCACTATTCTATCCCCTTGACTGCCACACATTCATAACCTTGCTTGTATTCTCATCATAAACCTGGCTTGGTTTTGTGGCAAAGTGCTCAGCCATCATGTCAGTGGGGTACTTACCACTTAAGGTGTGTTATTTCTTCTATCAGAACGTTCATCATGCATTCTCAATGCAGTATGAGATATGTGATTCTTATGGGATATTCCTACAGGTCATGCTTGGGTCTTTTAATAGTCCTGACCAAATGTTTTGATTTTTGCATCACTTCTTTTCTCTTCAAAAAGGAAAAGAATACTCGTCCTAATACTGGTGACTTTAATTAATGATGTATCTTCCTTGTTGGTTGCATCTAAAATTGCTTTAACGTTGCGTTTTATTTGGGATGACAAAAACATACAAATGATCTTTCCTTTGGATTATTTTAACCATTACAACTCCGTTACCAGGTTTGATGGAGAAATGAGGAATTAAATATGCAGAAAGCATTTCTGAAGGTGATCTTGCTATGAATGATTTGAAAAATACTTACACTAAACTTTTTTAAATGGCAGTAACACATGTTTGTTTTTTGAAATATAGTGCTTGGTATTGCAACTATAAGTCTCAGTAGTTTGGAGGATCTGGTAGAAACTTGGTGATGTGCGAGGAAATAGTGAAATGAATATTTTTTTAAATTGTGAAATGAATAATGTTTTTGTTAATCAGGATAAATGGAGAATAGTCCAGTGAATTTTAATCTTAAAAACATTTTTTTTAAAATTGCACTAACGTTATTGTAACAAAAGGACTATTAAGTAGTCATTTGCCAGTACAAAACCTGAGTATTGCAGAAAAAAGACATATTTTGTCTGCACTGCTTTTCTTCTGCACTTATCAGGATGCTTGCAGAATTATCAGTGTAAATACTATTTGAGAAGAAAGTATTGATTGATTGCCAAGTGGATTCAGCAGTTAGCCAAAGACTGGCCATTAATTGCCAAGCTTTCTTTAAATTTAAACCAGACAGGATGACTTGAATTGGTCAAGGTATTGCCCTGAGGAATGAATTTGAATGTCTGCTGCCTATTTTGTGAAGTTGAAACAGATGCAGTGTAACTACTTGTTATTTTTAATCTGTGATGCACAAGGCCCTGTCCGTTCAGATATATTGCTTCCAGAATGTGTAAGAACATGAGAAATGGGAGAAGGAAAGGTCATTTGATGCACTGAATCTGTTCTACCAGTTAAGATGATCAAGTTATCTTGACTTCACTTTCTTGCGCTCCCTCCCATAGTCTTTTACTGACCAATCATATAATCCCACAGTGTGGAAACATGACACTTCAAATATCTGTCTAACTCTGTTTTAAATATATTAACTGACACCCAATACAGATCTCAAGAATCGAGAATTTCAAAAAATTAACAATCCATAGAACGAAGAATCATTTTCATCTGAATTGGAGGATTTCTAATTTTAAAACTCTGTTTCATTGTTCTGGATTTACTCAAGAGGGGAAACATCCACTCAGCATGTACCCTTAACAAACCACCTGAAAATATTATTCAATTAGATTGCCCCACATCTTTAAAAGACCAATGAGTATGGGCTCAACCTTTCCTCATGAACCAATTCTTTCATTCCAGGAATCAATCTTGTGACACTTTTCTGAATTGCTCCCAGTGCTAATATGTCACTGTTTAAGCAAGGTATCAAAATTGTAAATATTATTATCGGTGCTATCTCACCAAGACCTTGTACAAAGGCAATTTACCTTGCTTACTACTCACCGTACCTATACTAACCTTTTCTGTTTTATGTTAGAGGATATTCAGATCTCTGTGTGCTTTAATATTACAAGACAGCTACTTTAATAATAATCTGCTTCTCAAGACTTCTGATCAGAGCAGATAATCTCACCTTTTCTCTCATTAGACTCCATCTGTCAAATCTTTGTCCACTCACCAAACCTATCCATTAGATTAGATTACATTCTGTTTGATTAGATTACATCCACTAACCTAAACCATCTAATGCACCACTTAGACTGTTTGGAGTGAATGTTTGCTGCCAACTTCATGATGATGACCCAATCCCAGATGTACACCGAGTCGAACTGGTTCGGTATTTCACCAGCAGTGTCCTGTTCATTGGTTGTTTTCAGGACAAGCATTTGAAAACCGTGGAAGTGTTCACATCCCATTACAATAATTAAAGGGCTGGCAGCTTTGGGCCCCTGCAGCACCATGTTGCAGCATGTCCAGCTAAATAAATGTGTAATAATAAACTCAGGACACTAAGGGTTTAAGGGAAACGACCACTGGGAGGAGTTGTTAGGACCATGAATGTTCCCTTTGATTTGAATGAAGGAACAGAGTGGTACAGACTGGATGGGTGAAACGCCCTCTCCTGTAGTGTGTGATTTATGACCCTCTGTTTGGAACTGAACCACTGGGGCTGAATCCTCACCTTGGACTGTCACATGAAGGTGACCTCAATGAAGCTGGCTGCCTGGCCATGTGCTGGGGGCGGGGAGGTGGGGAGGGCACCTCTCACTCCAGCAAAATGCCTGTGGCACCACTTAATTGTTCCAATCAGCCCCATATTCTGATGAATTGACTGTCTTCATGGAGTTAGCAGCCACATTGAACCTTTGCCTGCCACCATTTATGTCGTGCCAGGAGATGTGCTGCATTACCAGCCCCCACTCCTCTTCCTGCTTCAAGGGCCTATACAATTCAGCTCTTTGTATCAGCAATTTGCTTTCCTCCCCAGCAGTATCATCATTATGTTTGACTACATTCCATTCTGTCCCTTCATCCAAGTCATTAATATAGATTATAAATGGTTTTGGCCCTAACATTGCTGTCGATGATGCTTCCCAGTTACTTTGCCAATCAGAAAATGCCCAATTTATCCCAATTCTCCATTTCCTGTATCTCAATCAATTTCCTATCCATGCTAATATATAATTCCTGACACCATGAGTGGTTATCCTGTGCAGGAACCTTTTATGTGACTCCATGTGGAATGCTTGTTGAAACTGATCTGGTACCTTTTTATGCACCCAGCTTTGTTACACCCTCAAAGAATTTTAATAGACAGGATTTCCCTTCCTTAATGCAAATTGTCTTTTGTTGATCATATTTTTTACTTTCAAAATGTCTAGTTATGGATTCCAACACTTTGCCAATGATAAATGTTTAGACTTTCGTTCACTTTTGTTATGGAATGTGAGCACCATTGACAACGTTTGTTGTCTCCTTCCAATTGCTGTTAAGAGTGCGCAATGAGAGGTGCAAAATCTTTATTCCACTGGTACTAAGTATCTATTTCAGACTTCACCATGTTGAAGAAAATCAATCATTTAACCTCATTCGCTGCTTTTAAGTCCCCTCAAATATGCAATCCTTTCTGAAAAGAAAACAAAATATTGTATTCATAATCCCATATCAAAGTGAATCTTTTAATGTTGTTTTGGAATTGTTAATAAACTATGAATCTGCAGACCACCACCCCGTGTTAATTTTAGGTTATGGAAGTGGTTAAGTAGTAATGATACTGTAATAATATCACTTAGTATATCTATTTGCATATCTATTGAAACTGCAAGCATGGATTTTCTTTTTACTTCCACGGAACAGGTATATTTTTTTTTGCCAAATTTTAAAGGGGAATGGATTTCTTGAATTTCTCCATATCTTCCCTTCTTTTCATAAGCATTTGTGTCTCTACTGTAAAGTCATAGAACACTTACTGCATGGCAAGACCATTCAGGGAGTGAAAATGGGGTTTTTGTGTCCTGTGCACTGTGTTTCAATGGACAGCTGAGGTTTAGGTTTCCATGATGTGCTATATGCACCGCCCCCTTTCCATTACCAATAAGAATATAACCAGTCAGGAAAAAGCATGGATAGTTTGGCCCTGGTCAATTTGTCCCTGCCGCTTTTGAAGGTCTTGGTATTTTCTGAACAACATGTTCATCCAGCCCACTATCTCTGCTGTTGTCCTTTATTAAGGGGTGGGGAATGAATGTAGGCCATTTGCTTATTAACAAATTAGGAATTTGTAAATGTTCCACCCATTAATTAGTGTAATTGTTTTTCTCTCGAGTTGTGATAGCTTTAAGCTCCTCCCTCCTTCCTGTCGTAATTCGAATATAATGTGTCTTGTTTGATATCTACAGGAAGTGTGTGATATGTACTATGACTTAGTATGTTGAGCGTTATTTACAATGGTATATTATGAAACAAATAAGAACTCAGCTGCAATAAAAAAAAGTAAAATTATAGTAAATTTCAATACATGATGGCGCAGAAATTCCTGTAGCAATACACCACTTAATTTGAAAACAAAATCTGCTCATCATCCTGATTGCATGCATGCAATGGAAGATGTTGGAAATGTGAGAGGAACTTCATGAACATCAGGTCCAATAGTCTACGGCCCCAAACAATGGAGGCTAATGATGGGGAAATAAACAGAATGGCAGAGAGCTGGAACCAAAGTGCATTAGAGTTAAATTAGATCAAGAGAGAGAGAGATAATTTGGATTTTAAAAAGTAGAGACTGTTTGGAAATTAAAGAAAAGAGTTGCAATCTAGATTATCTGTAGGATCAATTTACTTACTTTGAGATTTTGCACCCAGAATTGTTCTAGTTTGAGTTTTTCAAGACTGAATTTTACATAATAGCCATATATATCATTACTATGTCCTTGTGCTAGGAAATAAATCAGCATGACATATCTTTCATGAGATTCATTTATATTTATGGCACAGAGCAACGATTGCGCAAAACTCATCAGGAAGTAGATGGTAACTTACATTTCAGCAAGACTAATTGCGGTCCACCATAAATAGTCCAGCAGTTTAGCAGTTTGTGGTGATTCATAACTCATGTGGTATCTTGTCTTCATCGTAGGTTGCTGTTTGTTTCTACAGTGATTGTAGGGTTCTTGGAAGTTGTCTTTATATTTACAGCAACCTCTATGATTCAGCATACACATTCCTATAGGAATGCTTGTACAATCAGTTCGTGCCAATAAGATTCCAGTTGTTAGTAATGGATACTGACTAACATGCCAGATCAGAGCAGATAAAATTGCTACAGGTTAAGGACTGCATTTTATAAATGCAAAATATCAACTCGCTGAGACACCTGTATGAATCACTTTACTGAAGACTTTAACAAGTCTGAAACAAGTGGCGGTAAACACTCTGCCTAATTGTTGCTCTACTTTCCTTTCTTGCAGCTTATCTTTAGGTTGAGTTCTGGGTGCTTTATGATAATGTGACAGTTTTTAGAAGCTATTGGAGACTATGTTCATGTCGAGTTCATTTGCTATTTTATCCTGAAGAAACCATTTAATTAGTCTTTAACCAATCTGGCTCTAGGCTAGCTTACAAAAAGAAAATTAGTAAGTGAAAAAAATGAAGCATTAGAGTGACTCTAAGAAATAGGAAGTAGAGCTAATGAACCACTTACTTGTGTAATTGAACATTATTGAAATAAATAATATCTATCAACAGTCTGCAGTTAACCACTATGGAAAGGAAGCACTTATTCAATCTGCATTCAACATCTTTAGAAGTAATTTATTGAAGAATTTCCTTCTGATTCAAGTTTAGAGTGAAACTGTTTGTTTGGGTATTCTCTATATGATACATGGGAGCCCAAAAGTAGATACTCTTTTGATACACTAATATAACAAGATCTGCAGTTGATTTGAGCTATAAATGTGGTGCTGTATGTCATTTCAGAATGAGTCCTGTTGGACTCCAAATATCATTTAGGCGAAAGTGAGGACTGCAGATGCTGGAGATTAGAGTCAAGATTAGAGTGGTGCTGGAAAAGCACAGCGGGTCAGGCAGCATCTGAGGAGCAGGAGAATCGACATTTCAGGAAAAAGCCCTTCATCAGGAATGATGCTGAAAGCCTCAGGGGTGGAGAGATAAGTGGGTGGGGGGTGGGGCTGGGGAGAAGGTAGTTGAGAGTGAAATAGGTAGATGGAGGAAGGGGTAAAGGTGATAGGTCAGAGAGGAGAGTGGAGCCGATAGGTGGGACAGGTCATGAGGATGGTGACAGGTCTTCCAGCCTCATTCCTGATGAAGGGCTCCTGCCCAAAATGTCAATTTTCCTGCTCCTCAGATGCTGCCTGACTTGCTGTGCTTTTCCAGCACCACTCTAATCTTGACTCCAAGCATTATTTACCCTGGTCTCTCCAACGATGCTGCCAGACCTTTTGAGTTTCTCCAGTCCTTTGTGTTTTTGCTTTAGATAAAGGTTGGCTTGATTCTCTGAAATGAGGACCAATGGAGGAATTAGATCTTTGCATTACAGAAGTGGAATCTAGAAAACTAGACATTCCACACACACTGCTTAGATGTTTGTTATGATAATACACTGGTTCCTTGGCACAAATGACCACTTTAGCACTTGAGATGATGTACTGGCTACAGGCGTGGATGTGCTGTCAACAATACTGTTGAAGACTGAAGAGAACTGGCTGGCTAACGGGAAACAGTAGGCATTTTTTTTTCCTCAGTTGGCAGGATGTAACAACTGGACTTCCATGGGGAATGGTGCTAGGACTTCAACTGTTTACAATTTATAAAATGCCTTCAATAAAGGATTGTCAAATTTGCTGACCATTGAAAAAGGCAGGTAGAAAAGTAAGTTGTAAATAGAACCAAAGGAGTTGACAAAAGGATGTTAATTGATTAATTGAGTGGGCAAAGACCTGGCAAGTGGCACATAATGTGGGGAAATGTGAAATTGTCCATTTTAGCAGGAAGAATAGAAAAATAAACAAGCATATTACCAAATGAGTAAGAGGGTGAGAATTCTAAGATACAGATGATCTGGGTTTCTCAGTGCCTGAATCACAAAGGTATAGCAAGTAATAAGGAAAGCTAATAGAATGAAATCAAAGTACTACAGTTGCTAGGAATCTGATTCAAATACAGAGAAAGCTGGAGAAACTTGGCAGGAGTGGTGGCATCTGTGGAGAGAAAGAGTTAATATTTTATGCTTAGTATCAGGTATCTGTTCTCATTAAAAAGTCATTTCCTAATCCAGGATCTCAAGAAATAACAAGAAAGAAAGTATTTATTTCAAAAGAACAGTTGTCTCCCTTGATGAAAATTTATGAGATTCAATGTTTATCAGATTTTTTTACTGGAATCTACCTGAGTTGGCAGAGAGAACTTCCTTTTTCAAGTGAAAAATAGGGAATTGAAGATCCTCCAGTTAAGATGATGGACTGAGAGCAAGAGTCTTTATAAATGGCAACATCTTCCACGAAGGATATCCAAAGATATAAGAACCTTTAGTGGAGAATCAAGATGCAGAGACAACAGTCATCAAACAACAAACCTACCATTTTTCCAAGTTTGAATAAAGTGTATTCTGAGAAAAGTGTGAAATATCCAGATTGCTTGCACTTGCAATGGCAGATGTTTGAGGGAAGGTGGGTTAGTGATACAAATACATGATAAAATTATTTAACTATGTGGAAAAAAGCTTAGGGGAGATGTTAAGTAAAGTAATGGTTCCACAGAGGTTGATGTTTATGTTACATTGGCTATACACAACTGTTAATGTCAGGAGATGATAAATACTATGCTAGTGTTCAGAGAGAGTAGATGTATCAACCAACTCTTTAGTTCCAAATAATTATGCTTTATCAAATGTAATTGCACTTATTGTTGTGATACAGGAAGAGTTTTCTTGTTTAAGAAGAGTACCTCTTCAGTGGATACTCTATGATGGTGTATCCTGTACCATGAATCAATAGATATGCCCAGGACACAGTGAGGTTAAAGGTGAATGGGTGACAGTGAACTATCTTAAACAACTCTCACTCAATACCATGTACTGGTCAAGATGACAGATACCACAAGGGGCCAGCTGTGGACATATGGGAAAATGCAAAACTTGTCTCTGTGATTTAGGAATGTCATCATTGACTTTAGAGGTTTAACGCAGGCTGAAGTCAACAGCTCATGGGCTGAGTGACAGTCTTGGGGGAAAGGTGCGGTATATGAAGTCAATTGCTATTTCTAGTAGTTAGACTTCATCAACAGTGATGTCACATTGAATGGAATGCTTGAAGAAAAACAATTCTATCAATGTCCGGCTCAATATTGCCTCTGAACAGAGTATAAGTAGCTAACAAGTGATAATCTGGTGTCCAGTCCTTGCATATCTAAACCTTTCAGAACCTATTCACGACATTTGCAGATCTGGTTTATTGTCATAAGGAAGAAAAACTTGACTTGGCCTAGTGTGAATGTTACTGGAGTGACAGGATTACCCTTTGAGGAGATCTTGAATTGGTAAAGCTTATAATCCCTTGAGTGTAGATGAATAAGAGTGATTTAATTGAAACAGGTGAAAAAGATCAGTGGCTTGACAGAGTAGCTGCTAGAAAATGTTTCTCCTGGCTGTTGTATCTGGAAAGCGGGGTCAGTATCTTAGAGTAAGGGGTCAGCTATTTAGGAGGAAAAAACTGTTAACTTGGAACACTAAGATAATTCTGAGGATTTACAGAGAACTGAGCATTTTTTAAAAAAATGAATGATTTCTGGGTACAAAGGGAATTAGGGGATATGAGAATTGTGCTCAAAGGTAGATTTGAGGTTGAAGGCAAGGTTTTGTTGAATGATAGAGCTGGCAAAGAGGGCCCACTGTTGCTTCTGCTTATATTCTTGTGAATCTTAGCTGCTCTGCGAATTTGCCAAATAAACTACTCAATTATATCAAATCAATAGAATGTGAAACAAATGGCAATCCTGATGGATCACTTAGCTGTGAAACATACTGCATAACAGTATTGTGAGAGCACCTTCATTATACTGATTACACCTGTTCCACTTTGAGGGCACCACAGATGATGGCCACCTCCTACAAATGTGTTTTCTTTATTAGAAGGACATCAGTCGGGGTAGCAAGGATGCCAGTATGCTGAGCGAAGTGGTTAGCTTTGAATGCTGGTTTGAAAATGAATATTTCATCCAAATTCTCCTCCTGGTAATAATTTTCTCTTTTTCCTGTTGGTTAACTTTTAATTGTTTAAAGCCACATGTGCCCCTGTTGTTCAACTAAGAGGAAAGCCTGCTGTCTATCTCTGTTCTATGAGTTATAGCAGAAGACAAAAGAATAGGCAAAAGTGAACTGATATTTTAATCAGTCATGGCTGGTCGAAACGTTTTGTTTGAGTTATGTCATTTCTTAATGACATAATTTCTGATTAGAGAGGTTTTGTCTCGGAAATTGTGAGCACAGCCCATCACAGTGTTCCACATTGTCTTAAAGGTCCACAGTGTTGCATCACCAGTCTTCTCCCATTGTAAGTACCCGAATAACATTTTTAAACAAGATTGGGAATTGGCAGTTGGCTAGTGACAGGGATGAGGATAAAGTAATTTAAGAACTGCTTGTGTTCTGGAAGAGAACCTCAATGTTTCATGTAATTAAAATTTCAGGTTGACTTATCATCCATTCTGTACATTTCCCATAAGAAAGCAGACAGGCAACTGGCTGACAGGCTTGTGCTTCCACCGCTATGAACAGACTGAGAGGACGTGCACCAGATAATTTGACTATGGCTTCACTTACCTCTCTACAGGACTGTGCCTGGCCTCCTTTCCCCTCTTTTTTTTTGTATATATGTTACATAGAAATACCAAACTTAAAGTACCTACAGCTTAAAATCTTAGACCCCACAGAATTTGGCTCCATTGTGCTGCTTGAGCTGGTGCTCCAACTGGGTGGTGCAGCCCTGCCATCCTCTTCTATACAGATGGCACAACTTTCCACTAACACGATGTGGGCACTGGAGGCTACACAACTCTTCAGGTCAGGACATCGAATAGTTACTTCAGTCGATGTTTGCACAATTTCCACACTTGGACTGGGCAGGTTCACTGAATGTGTTCGCTTGTCACTCAGCAGTAAATAGGAATTCAGGTGCAAAAGAGATCGCTCCACTCAGGTAATTTCAAGAGTCACTCGATCAAATTGCAGGTAAAATGTTTTTGACTATTATTTGCTATTCCAGAGTTTGTGAAAGGGTGTGGACTGTTTTGGGAGGCATTGCTGTCAATTCCTGGATTTTGCAGGGAGTGTTGCTGCAATTGCACAGTGAAGCCGATGGTTTGGTGACCTGGAACCCCGTATTGGAGCTGTCACTGAAATACCACTGGGATTGCAACATGATGGGGCAATAGAGCAGAAGTTATCGAGGGAGAAGGCGAAAGAAGTGGAGACTTTCTGGAGGCACTTGGATGCCTTTGCTCCAGCTGGGCTGTCTCTGAGCATATACAAACTCTGCATCCCCTCTGTATCTCTTCCTCGTCATTTCTGCTTTACATGCCTTGTTCCCATTCATCTGCCACGTTCCATCATTTCTTTTCTCCTGGACATCCTGGAATAAAAACCATTGTCAAATATCTCGATGTAACATCTTTGTCCAAAAACACATCTAAATTTTACAAACAAAAAATAATTTATTTACCTTCGGTGCCTACCTTTCAAGTGCCTCTCTCTGTCCTAGTAGTCTTTGCTAGATGCCACACAGATAGTTTGAAGGCCAGTGACTTAGATTGCAGGGAGACGACAGATCGTCTGGCAAGTCAACCTCACAAAGATGTGAGTGGTGCTGGAAAAGCGCAACAGGTCAGGCAGCATCCGAGGAGCAGGAAAATCGACCTTTCAGGCAAAAGCCCTTCATCAGGAATATTCCTGACGAAGGGCTTTTGCCTGAAAGGTCGATTTTCCTGCTCCGTGGATGCTGCCTGACCTGCTGTGCTTTTCCAGCACACTCTAATCTAGACTCTGGTTTCCAGCATCTGCAGTCCTTCTTTTTACCTCACAAAGATGTGAGCCTTGTGAGCCCAGCTTTTGGACTGTATACCTTGCAGTGAAGGCAGTAATTCGGGCTGGTTGGAGATGCAATTTCAAGTTCACTTCACTTTGGCAGTGGCATCATGGAGCACATCATTGCTGTACTCTTGTTTTCAGTGTTCGTGCTTCTAGCACTGCCACTTCTGAGTGAGCTTGAGATTGCATCTCCAACCAGCCAACTACCTTTTGCTAGGCCATAGTTGGGTAATTGGGCTATATGTTGGAGGACTGCTGTCAGATTCAGCAGGCTGGTTTGAACATGGTATCCGCAGCCATGGGAGCAGCAAGCTGTGCTTCTGTGGCTTCACGCTGAGATTCCAGTCCAGCTTGCAAATTTTGGCTCATGTGATGCAGCAAAGGTTTGAGACATTGTCCACTGATTGCTGCACTGCATTTGGATTTAAAACTGTTTTTGTGGAGTTGCCCACCACTTCCTTGCAGGATAGGATGGAATTCAAAGCTGAAAGTTGATGCTGCAATCCCACATGTGTGTATACCTGCCAATAAACTAAGCGTTGTTACATTTTACTGACCTGAATTTTTCAGTAGGTAACCCCACTGAAGTTCTCACCTTCATGTAAAACATGTGCAATCACATCCTCTGGTGAGTTGACACTGCTGCTTTTATTCCAGGCCCTGCCTACAACTTGTTTGTATCCAATGTCACAACAGATCCTGCTTCTGAGCTGCCTTCATAAAGTTCAACACAAGTTCCATGGCTTCTTGCGTTTCTGCAAGAAGGTTTCACAGTATCTGCCAAATTGGACTCAGAAATCCAGAACAAACCTGACCAACAGGACAGGTGCATGGAGATGTGCTAACTAGTGAACTGAGTCGAAAAACACTAAGACAAAGAACATAGAACATTACAGCGCAGTACAGGCCCTTCGGCCCTCGATATTGCACCGACCTGTCATACCAATCTGAAGCCCATCTAACCTACACTATTCCATGTACGTCCATATGCTTGTCCAATGATGACTTAAATGTACTTAAAATTGGCGAATCTACTCCCGTTGCAGGCAAAGCATTCTACTCTCTTACTACTCTCTGAGTAAAGAAACTACCTCTGACATCTGTCCTATATCTATCACCCCTCAATTTAAAGCTGTGCCCCCTCGTGCTCGCGGTCACCATTCTTGGAAAAAGGCTCTCTCTGTCCACCCTATCTAACCCTCTGATTATCTTATATGTCTCTATTAAGTCACCTCTCAACCTTCTTCTCTCTAACAAAAACAATGTTAAGTTCTTCAGCATTTCCTCATAAGACCTTCCCTCCCATACCAGGCAACATCCTAGTAAATCTCCTCTGCACCCTTTCCAAAGCTTCCATATCCTCCTTATAATGCGGTGGCCAGAACTGTACACAATACTCCAAGTGGGGCTGCACTAGGGTTTTGTACAGCTGTCGTATAACCTCATGGTTCCGGAATTCGATCCCTCTATTAATAAAAGCTAAAACATTGTATGCCTTCTTAACAACCCTGTCAACCTGGGTGGCAACTTTCAAGGATCTGTGTACCAAGATCTCTCTGCTCATCTACACTACCAAAAATCTTAACATTAGCCCAGTACTTTGCATTTCGGTTACTCCAACCAAAATGAATCACCTCACGCTTGTCTGCATTAACTCCATTTGCCACCTCTCAGCCCAGCTCTGCAGCTTATCTATGTCTCTCTGGAGCCTATACCATCCTTCATCACTATCCACAACTCCACCGACGTTCGTGTCGTCTGCAAATTTACTAACCCACCCTTCCACGCCCTCATCCAGCTCATTTATAAAAATGACGAACAGCAGTGGACCCAACACCAACCCTTGCGGTACACCACTGGTAACTGGACTCCAGCATGAACATTTCACATCAACCACCACCATCTTTCAGCAAGCCAATTACTGATCCAAACTGCTATGTCTCCCACAATCCCATTACTCCGCATTTTGTACAATAGCCTACTGTGGGAAACCCTATCGGACGCCTTGCTGAAATCCATATACACCACATCAACCGGTTTACTCTCATCTACCTATTTGACCACCTTCTCAAAGAACTCAATAAGGTTTGTGAGGCACGACCTACCCTTCACAAAACCGCGCTGACTATCCCTAATCAAATTCATCTTTTCTAGATGATTATAAATTCTATCTCTTATAACCTTTTCCAACACTTTACCAACAACTGAAGTAAGGCTCACTGGTCTATAATTACCAGAATTGTCTCTACTCCTCTTCTTGAACAGGGGAACCACATTTGCTATCCTCCAGTCTTCTGGCACTATTCCTGTAGACAATGACGATTTAAAGATCAATGCCAAAGGCTCGGCAATCTCCTCCCTGGCTTCCCAGAGGATCTTAGGATAAATCCCATCCGGCCCAGGGGACTTATCTATTTTTCACACTCTGCAGGATTTCTAATATCATGTCCTTGTGAACCTCAATCACACTTAGTCTAGTAGCCTGTATCTCAGTAATATCCTCAACAACATTGTCATTTTCTAGAGTGAATGCTGTTGAAAAGTATTCATCCAGTGCTTCCCCTATCTCCTCTGCTTCCACACACAACTTCCCACTACTATCCTTGATTGGCCCTCATCTTACTCTGGATTAGTGGTGCTGAAAGAGCACAGCAGTTCAGGCAGCATCCAAATAGCTTCGAAATCGATGTTTTGAGCAAAAGCCCTTCATCAGGAATAAAGGCAGTGAGCCTGAAGCGTGGAGAGATAAGCTAGAGGAGGGTGGGGGTGGGGAGAAAGTAGCATAGAGTACAATGGGTGAGTAGGGGAGGGGCTGAAGGTGATAGGTCAGGGAGGAGAGGGTGGAGTGCATAGGTGGAAAAGGAGATAGGCGGGTAGGACAAGTCCGGACAAGTCATGGGGACAGTTACTGAGCTGGAAGTTTAGAACTAGGGTGAGGTGGGGGAAGGGGAAATGAGGAAACTGTTGAAGTCCACATTGATGCCCTGGGGTTGAAGTGTTCCGAGGCGGAAGATGAGGCGTTCTTCCTCCAGGCGTCTGGTGGTGAGGGTCCAGGACCTCCATGTCCTCGGCAGAGTGGGAGGGGGAGTTGAAGTTTTGAGCCACGGGCCGGTGTGGTTGATTGGTGAAGGTGTCCCGGAGATGTTCCCTAAAGCGCTCTGCTAGGAGGCGCCCAGTCTCACCAATGTAGAGGAGACCGCATCAGGAGCAATGGATACAATAAATGATATTGGTGAATGTGCAAGTAAAACTTTGATGGATGTGGAAGGCTCCTTTAGGGCCTTGGATAGAGGTGAGGGAGGAGGTGTGGGCGCAGGTTTTACAGTTCCTGGGATGGCAGGGGAAAGTGCCAGGATTGGAGGGTGGGTTGTTTGGGGGCGTGGACCTGACCAGGTAGTCATGGAGGGAACGGTCTTTGCGGAAGGCGGAAAGGGGTGGGGAGGGAAATATATCCCTGGTGGTGGGGTCTGTTTGGAGGTGGCGTAAATGTCTGCGGATGATTTGGTTTATTCATCCTCTTCCCCACTCACCCATTGTACTCTATGCTACTTTCTCCCCACCCCCACCCTCCTCTAGCTTATCTCTCCACGCTTCAGGCTCACTGCCTTTATTCCTGATGAAGGGCTTTTGCCCGAAACATCGATTTTGAAGCTACTTGGATGCTGCCTGAACTGCTGTGCTCTTCCAGCAGCACTAATCCAGAATCTGGTTTCCAGCATCTGCAGTCATTGTTTTTACCTAATCTTACTCTCGTCATTCTTTTATTCCTTAAATACCTATCGAAAGCCTTAGGGTTTACCCTGATCCTATCTGCCAACAACTTCTCATGTCTCCTCCTGGCTCTTCTGAGCTCTTTCTTTCGGTCTTTCCTGGCTACCTTGTAACCCTCAAGCGCCCTAACTGAGCCTTCACATCTCATCCTAACATAAGCCTTCTTCTTCCTCTTGACCAGAGATTCCACTTCCTTCGTAAACCACAGCTCCCATGCTCTACAGCTTCCTCCCTGCCTGACAGGTACATACTTACCTAGGACACACAGTAGCTTTTCCTTGAATAAGCTCCACATTTCTAATGTGCCTATCCCCTGCAGTTTCCTTCTCCATCCTATGCTTCCTAAATCTTGCCTAATCGCATTGTAATTGCCTTTCCCCCAGCTGTAACTCTTGCCCAGTGGGAAACACCTATCTCTTCCTATCACTAAAGTAAACATAACAGAATTGTGATTGCTATCACCAAAGTGCTCACCTACTTCCAAGTCTAACACCTGGCCGGGCTCATTACCCAGTACCAAATCTAATGTGGCTTCGCCCCTTGTTGGCCTGTTTATGTACTGTGTCAGGAAGCCCTCCTGCACACACTGAACAAAAACTGACCCATGTATAGTACTCGTAGTATAGTGTTCCCAGTCAATATTTGGAAAGTTGAAGTCCCCCATGACAACTATCCTGTCTCTCTCACTCCTATCGAGAATCATCTTTGCTATCCTTTCCTCTACATCTCTGGAACTATTCGGAAGCCTATAGAAAACTCCCAACAGGGTGACCTCCTTTCCTGTTTCTAACTTCAGCCCATACTACCTCAGTTGACGAGTCCCCAAACATCCTTTCTGCAACTGTAATACTGTCCTTGACCAACAATGCCACACCTCCCCCTCTTTTACCAGTTTCTCTCTTCTTAGTGAAACATCTAAATCCTGGAACCTGCAACAACCATTCCTGTCCCTGCTCTAACCATGTCTCCAAAATGGCCACAACATCGAAGTCCCAGGTACCAACCCATGCTGCAAGTTCACCCACCCTATTCCGGATGCTCCTGACGTTGAATTAGACACACTTCAAGCCAACATCTTGCTTGCCAGTGCCATCTTGCAAACCTGAAACTTGATCTTGGATCCCTACTCTCAACCTTTTCTATACTTGAACTACAATTTTGGTTCCCATTCCCCTGCTGGAGTAGTTTAAACCCACCCCAATAGCCTTAGCAAATTTCCCCCCCCCCCCCAAGATATTGGTATCCCTCTGGTTTAGATGAAGACCACCTACCCCAGAAAGAGCCCCAATTATCCAAGAATCCAAAACCCTCCCTTCTGGCACCATCCATGTAGCCATGTGTTCAACTTCTCTCTCTCCCTATTCCTTGCATCACTAGCACGTGGCATGGGCAACAAACCAGAGACAACAACTCTGTCTGTCCTAGCTCTAAGCTTCCACCCTAGTTCCCTGAATTTCTGCCTTAAATTCCTACCTATGTCGTTGGTGCCTATGTGGACCATGACTTGGGACCTGCTCCCCCTCCCCCTTGAGGATCCCAAAACCACGATCAGAGACATCACGAATCCTGGCACCTGGGAGGCAACACACCAACCACGAGTCTCTCTCATCCCAAAAGAACCTCCTATCTGTCTCCCGAACTATGGAGTCCTCAATGACGACTGCTCTGCTCCTCTTCCCCCTTCCCTTCTGAGCAGCAAGGACAGACTCTGTGCCAGAACCCTGGTAAGTCCCCCCCACCCCACCCCCCCCAACAGTATCCAAAACGGTGTACTTATTTTTGAGGGGAATGGCCACAGCGGATCCCTGCACTGCCAGCTGGTTCCCTTTCCGTTCCCTGACTGTAACCCATTTGCTGCCTTTTTCTTTTACCTTAGGAGTGACTACCTCCCTGTAACTCCTCTCAATAACCCCTCTGCCTCCCGAATTATCCGAAGTTCATCCAGTTCCAGCTCCAGCTCCAGTTCCCTAACACGGTTTTCGAGGAGTGGAATTGGGTGCACTTCCAGCAGATGTAGTCAACAGGGACACCAGCGGTGACCCTTACCTCCCACATTCTGCAGGAGGAACATTCAACTGCCCTAACCTCTCTTCCCACTATTCTAAATTCTCAAAATAAAATGATGAAAAAATAAGGAATTTAAAAAAAAACTTGTTACTTTACCAATCTGGCACTCAGGTCCTTTTTTTGGTTAGAGGAGGATGGTTGGGAGACACTACCCGAGTAGTATTTCGGGTAATGCAATCATACAGATATATGACTTTCCAGAAGTCCTTCGCTCCTCCCTCGCCATTCTGGCAAAATGGAGGCCCGACTCCTGAGGTAAGTCCCTTTTATTGCGGGAAAACTCGCCCTTCCCGACAGCCCTCGCTTCACCTCTCCTTCTCTCCTTGCCGCTCTGGCAAAATAGAGCATGGTGATGGTGTACCCCCAAATGGCAGTTTCCTCCCTTCATTTTGAACTTGATACATTGTGGGGACTATAACCCACCTTCCTGATCATTGACTGGGGTCATTCTAGTATCGCCAGATGTCCATTCACCTTATTTTGCCTGAAAGATGTTCCTTTGCTAATCAGTGGGTTTATCGTTTGGAAAGCTAGCTTCCCTTTTACTTATATTACTTCACCCTGAGAAGGGACAGCTGCTGAGACTGCCTGCTGCCCTCCTGAGCTGCACCTGCCATTGATCTCAGGGCGATGCAAGGTTTTGCCCTTCATTGATAATGGATAATTGAGCTTATACATATGCCCAACAGTGGAGTCACCATTTCACCAACTTCACTGGCTTGCTGAACTCTACCGAGTTCTGTCAAAACTTAGAGGGCAGCAGCAATGCTTTCTGATATGCCATTCTTGGATGATATCAAACTTGGAAACCTGAGCAAAATGCATTAAAGAATTGTTGTGTGAATGGGCCGGGAATGCTTAACTGGAGGTCATTTTGAAAATACTCCCGGGTCCCCACCCAGAGAACAGCACTATCTCTCAGGGAGACACTTGGCTAGCCATTTGCTTCTTGAAACTCATTTATTTTCAACCTTTTATTAATCATTTCTGCCCTTTTCTTATTGTGTTCAGTGCTTTGGTCTATCATCTCCCAGCTTTCCAGTTAATGATCACCAATTTCAGACATAGTTACTACAGGTATATTTCCACTTGCAGTTTAACGGTCTTTCTTTATTGACTAATTTTCGATTGACTATTTGATTAATTTTGATTGATTACTTCCTGGTTTTGCAGTTAATAATTTCCTTTTCCAGACTTATCTTCGCAGCATTATTTCCCAAGTTCATCATTTCCTTGGTTTTTGATTAACCATTTCCCTTTTCAGGTATGCCTCTTCAAGCAACTTTTGACTTTTTGGTTTATTATTTCTCATTTCTTTCTTATTTTGATCAAATATGCTTTCATGTCTTGTTCAAATTATTTGACATCCACAACAAGTTCACAATAAGACAAAACTATTTCCAGGCATATTTTGAAAGAACATTGTGTGAAAGGTGTCTCTGGAGGTTTCAATAACTTTTGAACAGTTTGCCAGTTCAAAAAGTTTGAGAACTGCTCTAAGTAGCATACATTGTCAGTATGTGAGCTGTTGGCTTTGAGATTGAGAGTGAGAGAAGTTTTTGACTGTCACTATCTTGCTACTGTTCTTCCACTGCCTGGCCAGGTTACAGTTCTCTATTACCTGAAAGGTAGGGTTGTGGCAATGGAAGTGGAAGAAATAGGAGCTGCATGTTTCATTAATCTGCTGCTGGGAAATCCGAGTGAAATTATAGAATCTGGGTGGGTGCAAGATTTTTGTTCTCACAGTTTTCACTCCTATTGTTGTCCACGGCCCCAATTGTGACTGCTGCAGTGGAGTGAGGTTGTGCAGCTGTGGTTGTCACCACCAGTTAGGTCCTGCAACTCTGGTTATGCACCACCTTGTTCTGCAAGAGAGAATATATTTTGTCAGTGAGTATGAAGCACTGTTACAAACATACAATCATTTAGCAGGAGTAAGCCGTAAAAGCCCTTGAGTCTGCTTTGCCATTCAACAAGATCATTGCTGACCTATGGTTGAATATTGTGACTGGGTTGACTGAATAGCTATTAGTGAATGCAGACCGTGAAATATAGGTATGAGGCTTGCAGTGGACCAGTGTGAAAGAGAATGGATGAGACTATGAATGCTACATTTCAATGATGATTGATGAAGATCATTGTAGGTGAATGATGCGGCTGTGCTGAATTGAGCAGTATGCAAGCCTAGAGGGAATTTGGTATTGGATGATAAATTAACTTTAACCTGTTTTGTGAGGTCAGTCAACTTCTTGTGGTCCTGTATCCAGGTCTTGGGGCTATGCCTCTGGCATTGACTGTTACAGCTGTTTACTCTCCTGCATGGCATGGTTGAAGGGCCTGTGGCCCCCTATAGATAGAAGGTATTTATCCTCTTGGCACTACTTCCAAGAAAGTGTCAAATACACTGTTGGTGAACCTCTGAGTGTACTCTGTCCTGTTGCAGCATTTTTCAGTATTCTTACTCTCACTGTGCTCTGCAACCAGTTTGAGCAGCTGCTGCATCCAGAATTCCCCTCCCATTTCTGAGGTCTAGTTTGGTTTCAAGTGGTGCTACTGCTGGGCAAACATGGACCCCTTGTTGAGGCATTCAGTCTTTGAGCAATGCTATCATGCAAATCAGCAGGAACTGCTGTGTTCACATGTTGCTGACATCAGAAGCAATGATAGCAGGATAGTTCCAATTTGGGATTCAAGTGTCTGTTTTTGGGCCTTGTCCAATTTCACATTCTTTGCTCATAAATCAATAAAATGCAGCACAGATTTTGTTATATCAAAGAATTGTTCTTTTGCAATATCTGTGACAATGTTGATTTTAATTTCACTGCAGTTGAGTTGAGTTGAAATCAATGTTTATATTCAGAAGAAAAAAAATCTCCAAAACATACAGCTGAAATAAAGATAGCATTATAAACAGTGATGAGTGCCATAGCATATATGAATAGATTGAGGTAGCAGAGTGTTGCTGGCCAGTTGTGAAATGCCAACAGGTCGAATGAAAACTCTTTGGAAATAGGTACTCTGTTTTTATTCATTTGTGGGATATGTCCATTCACTGGCAAGTCCATTGTTTATTGACCTTGAGGTTGGGGTGAGCAGCTTTGTTGAACAGCTGCAGTGATGTAGATCCACACAAAGGGTTATTGAGTTGGGAAGTTCCAGGATTGGAACAAGCAAAGGTTCCAAGCTAAGGATGCACATAGGATGATGAGACAGTGAAGAATGCACAGTCCATGAATAAAGATGCAAGTGGACCTGGCCAAATTTATTTTACTTTTTTCATTTGCAAGGGTTATTGGGGAAAAATAAAGTGTTGGTGTACGGTGCCAGTTTGCTTTGCACTTATGTTCCAGAGGATCCAACATGATATCCTCAAGTCCTTCAAAGGAACAGGCTGGTTTAACTGAATTACTTCAGTCTGTGTTGGATCAACCAACAGTTTCAAAGACAAATGATATGAGGTTTAGATGTGGATAGCTGCACCGAGTGATCATATTGCAAACCCCATTGTGCATTATTCTAGAGTGGATTGCTGAGCTCTGCTGAGAGAACAGCTCTGGTTATATCATTCCCAAAGACTGCATCATTGTAGGTCACTGCTGGAAACTCAATAACAGTAGCATCTGCAACAATTTGCAGAAAGAAAATGGACAGTGCAGTCAGGTAGAAAAATATTGAATTATTTTAGTTCAAGTTAGATGATATATAAAGTAAGTGAGCATGAAATTTGGAACAGCGGTGTCACTGGAAGTGACCTTACTGATGCTGATCACATTCATTAGGCTGCGCATTGTTTCGTATGGCTCATTTCACACATGATCTTGAAAGAAGCACTCATGGGCAACCTCTGCAAGAGCTGGAAGCACCTGAACTTGCCATATTATGATAACTCACAGCTGTCACATAATTTGCAGGTGAATCCAGCAAATTTACCATCGCTGACAAAAAATCAAACTTTCAACAATCAGCAAAAAACAAGCCTTGTGTTAAACGGTCAGGCATACAACTTGCAGTTTAAGTAACGCTGGACAACTCCTTTTTCGCACGTTGTCTGGAATTAATGTGGACTGTTTTTGGGGAGTATTTAAGTGAGTTTCTGGAGTTGGTAGAGAGCACTGCTGCATCCTCGCACAGAGCAATTAGTAACTTGGTCATTAGAAAAGCTTGAACAAGCATTGGAGCAGCTGTTGCAATGCTTCTTGATCTGCAACACAACACCGAGATAAAGAGGCTTACAGAAGTAGAGAGCTCCATAGACTCCTCCATTCTCATTGACAATGACAGCAGGCTAACTGATGCAGAATCTCAATCTGCAGCCCTATTAAATCCCCACCTTAGGTCCCTATGTCAGAAGATGGCTTTACACTTGTCCTCTGGTGAGTTGGTATGTGAGCCTTGGGTGGCTGGGTGGGTGCCGGTGCCAATTAGCTGAGTTGGCTGGATGACGAATTTGCAGTGAAATAACAGGGACATCAACAGTGTGTGTTCACTTTCCCCATTGGCTGAGGTCACCATGAAAGACTCTCTCCTTTGTCCTGTCTCCTTTGCAACTGCCTGAGCCCTGGTGACCCTCAGGTTAAACCACCACCAGTTGGGTCTCTCTAAAGAGAGAGCAGCTCTATGGACTGGTAAGACTATGGTGTTTTTACCATTTATTTTCCCACGAGCTATCCCTGGTGGGCTGCAGCCCAGTTCTGCCCAATGGCTAACCACTTGCTGATTGCAACTCTCTGATGATGCAGTGGCTTTAAGCCATGTGTTTATCCTGGTTTCTTCGAAGAGACAGATTGAATGAGAGGTGTCGAGCAGCCTATGGTAATGTAAACAACTTGTGAGGGCTAGGTTTTTTTTTAATAAGTTGGAACAGTAGAAGCCACTTGGATCCTCTCATAGACCAGGATTTCCAGTTTCTTTTTAGCTTTTAGATTCAGCAGACGCTGCTGGAGTCTGGGAGAAATAGAAGCTATTTTCTCTTCCTCTCTCGGTTATAGATAGAAGCTGGGGTTTTAGCTTCCTATTGCAGGGGTTGCGTGTAAGACAGTCAGTTTTCTGAATTGCTCTTTTTGCCAAGGGTGTGTTTATGGGATGTTACTCAACTGGAATAGCTAATTAGTAATAGTTACTGTATCTATTACTCTGTCACGTTTTACAATAAAGTTAAGTTATTCGAAGTCCTTTCTTTTGTTGTTTTTTTTAACTGTAGTGTTTGAATAAATTGTGTTTTGCTTATTGTTGAGTAGTTTGATCAGTTGAATTGCATCTGGAACACAGCATTTTACATTTGCCTTTAAATTAAGAAATTATCCAGGTGGAGGCTACCTCAAATATTTTGATGGGGTCTAGTCCATCATATCTATTCTAGCTTCCAAACTTACAGAGCCTGTGAATGAAGTAAGTGGCTGTGTGTCTGGTCAAATCCATAGAATCCCTATGGTTTGGAGGCAGGCCATTGGCCAATCGAGTCAGCACCAACCCTGTAAAGAACATCCCACCCAGACATCTCCCTCAGTCCCTGCATTTCCCATGACTAATCCATCTCGCTTGCACATCCCCAGATACTATGGGCAATTTAGCATGGCCAATCCACCTAACCTGTACACCTTTGGACTGTGAGAGAAAACCAGAGCATTCTAGGAGAATATGCAATCTCCACACAGACAGTTGCCTGAGGCTGGAATTAAAGCCAAATCCCTGGCGCTGTGAGGCAGCAGTGCTAACCATTGAGCCACCATGTCACCACTGAACCACTCATATTTGGTGGGGTATCTTCATCTGTGGTATGTGTTTCTCTACCTCCTCTTTCTCAAGTTAATGTGACAGGTAGGGAGCAGTTGTTCAATATCTAAAAGCAGAAAATCAGATATCCAAAAGGTTATTGTGAGGAATGGGGCTGGGGAAGGAAACAAGAGATCCATAGTCACACCACTAGCAGCATTTACCATGTCACAGACAGCTTTTTAATGGTATCCTTCTGAGAGAAAATCTGATGTCCTTACCCGGTCTGGTCCACATGTGGCTCCAGACCCTCAGTATTTCTTTCTCTTAATGTCCATCTTGGCAATTTGGCGTAGGCGATATATGGTGAGATGCCCACATTTCAAGATCAAATTTAAACAAATGCTGGATAAATTCAGTAAGTCTGGCAGCATCTGTGAATGGAGCAACAGAGTTAACATTTCAAATCCAACATGATACTACTTTAGAACTGTTCAGACAATATGAGAGTGTGTGCTGCTGGGATAAGTGATCTTCTCCACTGCTAACATGTCCTGATCATAATCGTACATCGTTGGCATGAGATAAGGATTTCTGGCGCAGGCAGAATCTCCATTTCCTTTATTATGATTCAAAGGCTAAAGTTATGACATGCGTTTAAGTATAAGTCCATGCGGCAATGGCATGCCTGACTCTGAACCAGCAACTAGTATACAATCATTAACAAACAGTAAATCATGGAATATAACCTTGCAGACTTGCCTAGAGTTGTCTCTGATTGAGCAGCTTCCTATCCATGCCAGGAAAATCATCATGGAAAGAGTTAGAGAGCATAGTGAGGAAAGCTGGCTGAAGAGGCTTATGATGGCATACAGGCCCTGCTTAACTCCAGTAGTGACTTGGAATGGTCGGGAATGAGAGAGAAGACACACAGTCATTCAGGACACTGTGAGCATGCTTTCATGGAGCTGTTGAATTGTTGTGTTGAATTCCTCAATATGTTTCAAAAGCTGTCTGCACTGACTGCATCAAACGTCTTTTTGGTGATGCCAGTAAGCTGACAGTGAGGTCCATCTTCTGTTTTTGGATTTTTTTCTGAAATTGCCTGAATATAACGAATATTTTCTGGTCCCTTGATCTTTTTCTGAAACTGTATTGATTGTGTGTGCTGACATCCACATCATGTTGTGTTGGTTCCTAAGGGCGAACATGCTCTTGTGTGTGTGAAGAAAGCCACCTTCTGGTCTTATGAGAAGAGTCTTGGCAAAGTGTGATTGATTACATCTGTGAAACTAATTCTCATTATGAGAATAAGCTGTTCATTGCAGCCAAGACTTCTCTCTCTCGTATTTAGTTCCACTTTTTGCTTAAAGTCATAGAGTCATACCCCTTCCCCTCTAGTCCTGGACTCCCCCACCCAGGGAAAAGACCTTGTCTACTTATCTTATCCATACCCTTCATGATTTTATAAACCTCTATAAGGTCACTCCTCAGCCTCTGATGCTCCAGGGAAAACTGCCCCAGCTTTTTCGGCCTCTCCCTATAACTCAAATCCTCCAACCCTGGCAACATCCTTGTAAATCTTTTCTAAACCCTTTCAAGTTTCACAACATCCTTCCGATAGGAAGGAGACCAGAACTACATACAACATTCTAAAAGCGGCCTAACCAGTGTCCTGTACAGTCACAACATGAATCTCCCAACTCTTGTACTCAATACTCTGGCCACTAAAGGAAAGCATACCAAACACCTCCTTCACTATCCTATCTACCTGCGACTCTACTATCAAGGAGCTATGAACCTGCACTCCAAGGTCTCTTTGTTCAGCAATACTCCCCAGGACCTTCATTATGTGCATAAGTCCTGCTAAGATTTACTTTTCCAAAATGCAGCACCTCACATTTATCTAAATTAAACTCCATCTGACAATCCTCAGCCCATTGGCCCAAGATCCTGTTGTAATCTGAGATAACCTCCTTCGCTGTCCACTACACCTCCAATTTTAGTATCATCTGCAAACCATTTGGTATCATAACGATACGTCCGATGTTTACATCCAAATCATTGATATAAATGATGAAAAGCAGTGGACCCAGCACCAATCCTTGTGGCACTCCACTGGTCACAGGCTTCAGTCTGAAAAGCAACCCTCCACCACCACCCTCTACCTTTACCTCCGAGTAGTTCTATAACCAAATGGCTAGTTCTCCCTGTATTTCATGTGATCTAAACTTCCTACCCAGTCTCCCATGGGGAACCCTGTTGCACGCCTTACTGAAGTCCATATAGATCTCATCCAGTGCTCTGCCCTCATCAATCCTGTTTATGCCTGAGTTTCTGAGTACTGAGGCATCATCCTGACTTTGGACTGCAGAGTTCTTGCCCTTTCAGCATGAATTACTGTGCCAGTTAAAATTTTCACTTTAAACCAAGGATTTTTAGTTTTGAATCTCCGCAGTCTGCTCACTAACTGAACTTGGACTCAGAACTGCACGTGCAATACTGCTGCTTTGGAACTGCAGATTTCTTCTATTGCAGCACAGCTTTTATCAGGTCTGAAATGCTTTCCGCCATTCTTTAGAAGTATTCTTCACCATGGAGTATTGTAGTATATAAGGTGTAACTGCCTGCTTAACATGTTCTAGTTCAGTGTGTATGCAATTGAAATTATACAGACTATGATCACCTTAGTGTGTGGGAAAGTGCTTAGGGTGATGGCTATTTATGTATAGAAGAATCAGTTACTTTGGCAAGCAAATTTTGTCGCTGTGTTGCACCTTTTTCCTTGCCTCTTGTGTTGTGGCTTCAGGTTTGGGAGAGGGTTGATAACAGAGAATATTGATTCCTTCTTTATTAACTCAAATATGAGATGTGTGCAAATGCAAATACACAAGGTATGGTTACTACATGACTGTATCACCAAATAAATAAGCTACTGCAAATGAAAAAGTAGCCCTTGACAAATAATTATTTTGATATCAGACCAGCTTCACAGAAGCGGACTTGTTTCCATAACGTGAGCCACAAAGTTGTGTGCAATTGTCCAACGAAGCTGTGTCTATCATGTGTATGCCATTGCAATCTGCACTGTTAATAGTGCTTATTTATGGAGGCATAGAGCTCCTCAAGCAAATTTTTATTGAGCCTATTTAAAAACAATGAGTGCTGTTGTTGAACAGGGAGTTACAATGACTGTGAGCCATTTTGTGAGGTGTGGTTGGTCATGGTGTGTGAGGCGAGAGACAACGAGTATGTACAAAATGTTGAAGAACTCATCAGGCAGACACAGATGTGAGAGTTTACAAAGAAAATACGACTTTACATTATACTTGGTAGGAAACAAAAAGATCCATATGAAAGAATTTTTGTTTTACAAATGTAACATCTTTCAAGTCCTCAGGACATCGCCAAACAATTCAGAATCAATTAAGTGCTTTTTTTTGAAGTACAGTCACAATTGTAATATGGAAAAGCACAAGAACTTACTGTGCATACACAAGGGCCTACAAACTACTGTGAGCCAAGTATTTGTTAACAGTGATTTTGGTTGCATAGTGACACCACTGGGCTTTCTTGCTTTTCTTTGAACAGTAACAAAATATCCTTTACACCAACCGGAGAGGGCAATCAGATTCTCAATTTAATATGTTGTTTGAAAGACTGCACATCCAACTGTGTAGCAGTCTGTTAATGTGCAGAAATGTCAGGTTTGGTCTAATGGAGATAATCGGTTAGACAGCAAATCAGAACCTATTCCTGGCTTGTTAGCTTGGTCTCCATTTGGCTATCGTAACTGGAGAAATTTCTTAAATTTTATTAAGTACATTCATTTTACACTCCTGCCATAATCTTTTCTATTTGGGGTATGTAAAGAAGTGAGCAAATATTCAGAAACTTACTATTTTATTTTGCATTGCATTCTGGAAATTGTTGCACGGAGCTCGTAACAAACGCAAAGGATTAAGGTTTGATTTTGCCACTTGTATGTCTGCACTGGTGTGTGTGTGATCTAACATGAAGTACACTTCATGCAATAGAATGACATGTAATATGAACCAGTTGATGGAACGTGGCACAACTATTTTTTAAAACTCAAATATCCATCAGATTGCTACTTGTTCTTGCTCTGATGCACCAGTAGGAAGTTTTCAACAAATGTGTGAATATTTTAGCTTGGGCTGATATGAAGCATGAATCAGCCAATGTTGGTTGCTGGTTTGCATATGAGCAAGATTGCTTACAAATTTGAGTAATACTGACAAGTCTGCATCTGTGACAGTATGTATTTCTCCTGCCTGCATTAAGGGAGCACATTAAGGGAGTTCTTCTATAATGCGATAGTTGCGTTCTTGTGAAACCCTGCATTGCGGAAAAATCGCCCTTTAGGAACAGTAACCAAACTGTTGGTGATGTAATCGCGTTACAGCCAACGCACGGGTTAAAAGTTTGTGCTTTAGAAACAGCATCACCAATTCATCAATTGCATTATAGGAAATTTGTATTGAAGAAGTGAGAGTTACAGCAGAATGACCTGTAACTCCAGTCAATCATGAGAGAACTGCTGACATGTATCTAAAATAAGCATGGTTCAAAAGTGATTATTTATCTTTCATTATCAATCCATAGACTAAATTTGTATCAAATGAAGTACGCAACTTGTCATTTATGTGTGCGTATCAAGCCCGCTGTGAAACTACAACATTGAACACAATATGTTTTGCATTTTCAGAGATTTTTTTTTGATTCATTGTGTATTTTTATTAAGAAAAAGGATTTTTTTCTTTTGAATATGACAACAAATGCAAAGCCAAACAATTCAAATCCATGTTAAAAAAACAAACCCACTAATTACATTGATAAATAAATATTAACTAATAACTAATCTAAAAAAAACTTAACAGTAGTAATAATAACCATAACACAGCTAAGCGAAACAAAGCAATAACCCTTGATCATCAAACATATAAGTTTATACTTACTCATGTGTTCGTAGTTCCTCCTCCTCTGGATACCATTTTCATGACATAGAATTGCCGTGGCTACATAAAGGCTCGTATTGGTAGGGCAGACAAATCTGTATCCAGGCAGTCCAAAAGGGCTGCCACATCTTATAGAAATTCTCAGTTTTATGGTGCACTAAACTTGTAAGAAAATCCAAAGGGATGTGCTCCATGACAAGCTTACACCAGCCCCGCCAGCTCCAGGGGAATTTTCCGGCACTCACCCGATTAGAATGTTCTTGCTTGCACAAAAGGTGATGATATTGAAAAGCCTTTTTTTTTGTGCGTCTAATGAAAGTGAATTAACAAAGTCAAAAAGAAGAGGTACTGGGTCTATCTCCACCGCCACCCCCAGGGCATTCTTGATTTTGCCTTTCACAGTGCTCCAGTATGCCCACAGTCTGTGGCAGGACCAAAGACAATCAGTAAGCTTGCCCACGCTCACTTTACATTTAGGACACAGTGGAGCTGCTCCGAATTTAAAATTGGTGAGGCAGTCTGAGGCCAAATGGGCTCCATGGAGAATCTTCAATTGCAAGGCGTGGGCCCTATTGCAAATCGAGATCGTGTTTGCATTTTCCCAGATATCCTCCCACATTTCAGAAGAGATCTCAACGTCCAACTCCCTCTCCAATACCCTACAGAGCCGTTCGGTCTTGTCCGAGGGACCCTCTCCCAATAGATGATCAGCTTTGCCAACAGATGATGTATCCTCAGCGCTCAGCACCCTCTTCTCCATGTTGGATCTGTAAAGATCCGTTAGAAGTGTGGTCTCTTCTTGTATGAAATTTCTAATTTGAAAGAAATGAAACTCATATTTCTGAGCCAACTGGTCAAAGGACATCAATATGTCTCTTTCGAATAAATCTCTCAGGCAAGACACGCCCCTAGCTGCTCATTGTTTAAATCCAACTACGGGTGTCAAAAATGATGTTTTAGCTATATTGCCATCACCCTGACGCGTTGCCTTCCACTCCTTGACAGTACTGATGACTATTGGGCTACAGCAATATTCCTTAACTGTTCTCATTTTCCTAAGAACAGCAGGCTAATAAGGGGATATCTTGCCTGAGATGCTTCAATGTCCAACCAAAGTGAATGAGGGTCCCCCCGGGTCCAAACATTCATGTGAGACAGCAACGAGCTTCACTGATAGTTTTTGATATCTGGGAGGCCCACTCCTCCCAGTCTGGAAGGTAACTGCAATTTAGTCAATTTAATTAGGAGCTGCTTGCGATACCAGATAAAAGAACTGCACCAGCCGTTCAATCTTCTAAACGTTTGCTTCGTAAAAAACAGAGGAAGCATTCACATCGGTTACAACAGGCGGGGCAGAATGTTCATTTTAATGAGGGCTATCCGACCTAACCAAGGAATTGGAAGCACCTCCTGTCTACGAAGGTCCTGCTTAATTCTGTGGAATAAATGGGCACAAATGGCTTTAAATAGCAGATCAACAACCTAAGTAGAGAAAGCCCTCCTGCGACCACCTAAAAGACGATCCGAAATCCACCCTCGAGATAAGGGACTTTTGGGAAACTACCATGAGCAGGGACTCTGATTTTGCAAAAATGATCTTATACCCTGAGAAGCCAAATAAATTGATGCATTGTATCAAATATGTCACTGTGGCTGCTGGGTTTGATAAGACAAGAACATCATCCACATAGTGCTATCTTGTATGAGTTCGTCTCCGCTTCTGGAGCGATTATATTGGGATCTCTATGTATTGCTTCCACCAGTGTAAAAAGCAACAGTGACAACAGACAGCCCTGTCGACTGACCCTAAAAATATTAAAATTGCTTGATCGTACACCACTGGTGAGGACCTCAGCAACAGGGTCACCATACAAAACCTCTATCCACCTGATGGAAGTCATTCCCAGGCCAAACCGCTTCAATGTAATGAAAAGGATATGGCCAGTCAACCCTGTCAAATGCCTTTTCCGCATCTAAGGAGATCACCAATGCATGTACCAATCGCAGTTGACATAACTGGACCATGTTATGTAATCTCCTGACATTATCTGTCGATCTGTGACCTTTTATGAACTCCGTCTGGTCCTCCGTGATGATGGAGGGCAGTACCATCTCTAGTCCTAATGCCAGAGTCTTAGATAGGATTTTGAAGTCGACATTCAGGAGTAAAGTGGATCTATAGGAAGCACAGTCCTCTGGGGCCTTCCCATTTTTAACCCATCCTAACCCATCTATTCTCACAGCTTTTAGACTGGTATAATTCAGAGTAAAATTTCTGGAATTCTGCATTAGTTTCTTTTAGAATCATAGGTTACATTTCCAGTGTCCTCTCTGATTGAGATAATGGCTTGGGGGTTTCTCCTTTTCCTGCCAAGTTATGCTAAGTACTTGCCCAGCTTATTCCCATGCTCAAACAGCCTTTGCCTTGCAAATGTAAACTCCATCTTGGCTGTCTGTGTGGCCATGGAGTTCAGAATAGACCAAAGTGCCCTGATCCTCTGCAGATGAACCAGCTAGGGCCTGTCAAAATATGCCTTTTCAGCTACTTTCAGAGGCATCTCAAGCAAGCGTTGCTGCTCACCCATCTGCCGCCTCTTACTGGCTGATTAGGAAATAACTAAATCTCTAGCATAGGCTTTAGCTGTTTCCTAAAGAATGGATGGGCTACTAGCTGAGCCTGAATTAATATCTAAAAAAGCCCTAAAACTCAGTAGAAAAGAATTCAGTAAACTTGCTATCCTTGAGGATGAAGGAGTCCAGTCACCAGTGCCTCGAGCCTACCACAGTATCCTTCCTCTTAACCATGAAATACACTGTGGCCGTGATTGGAAATTGCCAATTGTACATGGTGCCACTGAGCCCAGATGTGCTGCGGGGGTCAGAAAATGATCAATCCTGGTACGGTATTTATGTGGGTTTGAAAAGAAAGTGAAGTCCCTGCCAGTAGGTTGAAGGTGCCTCTAAACATCTACCAACCCCAATTCAGCACACAGATCCTTTAAAATTTTAGATTGCAAAGAATGTATCGGCGGGCCTTTCGGCAATCTATCTACCATAGGGTCTATGAGACAGCTGAGATCCCTTCCTATGGTAATATGTTGAGATGCAAGGTTAACCAGTCTAGAAAGTGCATCTGTCAAAAGTTTAAGGGGGTGGGCCAGGGGACAGTAAACATTTCAGATCCTGTATTCTTCCCCATGTATCAAAGCTTTAAGGATTACAAATCTCCCGCGTGTGTCTTTAATACAGTCTAACAACATCAATAGGAGATTCTTCCTACCAAGAATGGCCACCCCTCTACTCCTCGCAGTGAAAGATGAGAAAGAAACCTGATTATACTCATTCTGTTGCAGTTTCAAATGCTCTGCATCACCCCTTTCAAAGCTGGAAAGTACCTTCTTCCTCTTGACAGGTGAATGACTCCCCTTAATATTCCAGGTGTACCACGTAAACACAGCCTTAGCCAAAACCTTCTGTAGTACCATTTAGACTCCAGAGAGAGAAGAACTCGACTACAGATTGCTGAGCTTCAATGCAAAAGAATCCACAAAACCCAAGAACTACACAGACTAAAATAACTACAGCCAACAAATCTACAAAACCTACGAAAACTGTTTACAGCAAAAACTGAGAAACAAAAAATTGCCAAAGGCACTTATTGGAGAAATTTACCCCCCATTCGAAGGGGGCACCTACACATCCTACAACCCTACTAACCATCCCAACCGCCCTCTCGACTCCTACCAGCTGGGGTCACGCCACATACACTGACCACCCAATAGAGAAAAAAAACACACCCAGAAGCAAGGTTAGTACTATAGACAAGTAAATTAAAAATAAGTATGCTACCCATTCCTTTACACAACCTGGAGATTAAAGAGATATACTCTATCCATCCCAGACATCATTTCACACAACCTGTTACCAGAAAGGAGATTTCATCAAGTCCTTTTTAAAGAAGATCAAACATGAACAGCTCTGTCCTCTACACCAATCTGGCTGTTTGACTTCAGTCAAAGTCTCCACAAAGTTCTTCCCTTTCTCTGGCAAGTCAAACAAATGCATGGATCCATTATGGTTGATTCGAAGCACTGCTGGATATCATGGAGAATACTGGATCCCAGTTCTCTCAATCTCCTCTTGACGTCATCGTAGGACTTCCTGTTCCAGACTACTGCCACCGAGAAGTCTTAAAAAATGTGACCCTGGATCCACCACACACCAATGCCCTTGTGTCCCTCCCCTGGGCTCTTGAGGCTTCCATGACCCTCTGCTTGTCTTTATCATGATGAAACCTTACCGGGACAGGGCGTGGCCACTGATCTGCACCTGACTCTCATGCCGTGATCTGGTAGGCTCTTTCCATTCCCGTCTCACTCTCCAAACTAAGGAACTCTGGTAACCAATTCTCAAAGAACTCCACCGGTCGCTCACCTTCCGACCCCTCCAGTATGCCCCAATGCACAGGTTCTTCTGTCCCTGTTTTCGAGATAGTCTACCAGATCCAACAGACTCCAGGGCTTCAATCCAGCTCTTGGAGGAGTCAGTCTCTGCCTCTACCCCTGCAGCCCGGTGCTCAAACTCATCGGTCCTTTCTCCCAGGTCTTGCAACATAGCAAATACAGACGCCAGCTTCTCTTCAATTTTTTTTCCTGGATCTGCTTTCCCAGGACCTCATGAGATTTGGCCAGCTCCTCAACCAGGATCTGGTGAGTAAGCAAGCCCGCTGCTTCAGAGGGCAGGCCCGTGGCCCCGGCCCTGGGTGAGCTTTCTCCTTTTCTTGGCATTCTCCAGCTGCAAGGACAAAGGCAAGTCAATTTTTTTTTTCATATTTCTAGCTCCTTTACTGTGTTTTTACTCACAGTAAAGTGCATGGGATGGGTTCTAGCTCTGTCAGGTCAGTGTTGCAGTGCAGTGCCCAGCAAATGCGATCCGAACAGGACGCCGCCATCTTCGATTCTGTTTGCTTCACTATAATTATATAATTTTAAGTTTAATTATAGATTCCGTGCCACAAGGAATATTCTCCTTAACAGACCATTATTAATTTTGTTGTAGGTTTACTTCTGCCCTCATTCCAAACATTACATTACATAGGTCTTCCTCATTTAAGCTGCACTTCTCATGTCAATTTGTAGATGCAATACCTTTATTTCTGACTTTTATGTGGATTTATTTTGTAAGCTGCAGACTTATAGTTCACAAAATGTCAGCAACCTTTAGATTTGTGCATAACACCAGAAGTATTTTAATGATTAAAGTATCAAAGGTGAGTTCAAAAATATTTTGTTGGCTTGGAGGATGTTTTAGTTGATTTTATTTAAGCTATTTTTGTTTTAAATCAAATTTAATCTCTGCAGTGAAAAAAAAGACTTGCTTTCTGAAGAATACTGTGAATAATATCAAACACTTGTTAATTTCCAATTTTCCTAGTTCAAATCATTAAAAATTTATTGCTTCAACATTGATCAATTGCCAGTATAAACTGAATTCTCTGCCTTTTTCAGTTTTTGGAGACAGATGCTAGTTTATTACGAAGTAGAGCATGTAACTTACTGCAGGCTGTAGGATAAGAATTTTATTTATATCGATTTTAAAATTTTCACATTCTCCATGCATCAGATCAGTCTTTACAACTTAATTTGTCTAGGAAATTCATCATTTAGTGATGTGGAGAAATATTGCTACTAGGGTGTTAAAATTCATTTTACACAAAATGTCCCTTGTAAAAATGGCAGCATTTAACTGCAAAAAGAGTATTTACTGTTTCACTGCAGAGCATAATTCAGAATCCATTGATATGTAATATGGGTTATTAATATGTTTAAGTCTATAATTTTAGCTCTTGACAAGTAGACATTAAAATGCAATTGAGAAGATTGAACACAATGGCTTCTTATTGTAAAGAACTTGATGTTTTGTGGGTTTGTGCCTACTTTTATGTGGTGCTTAAGACTGAAATATTGTTTAAAATGCAGGTGGTGCTAAATGCACATTTGTTTAATTTAAGCCATCAACGGTGAGTCGAATACATTAATTCAGACTTTTAAACAAACAAAATCCTTAGGTGGTACTGTAATCACCAACCTCTTTACGTGTTCAAAACTAGACTTAGGTTAGAGTGGGTCAGAGAATAAAACTTCAGCTCCAGATCTAATTTGGCCTTTAATGCAAATGAGTGTTCATTAGAAACTTTAACTACATACCTGATGGACGAGAGGATAAATGCAATAGGCAGTGTGAAACATACGTATATATTTTTTTCTTAAAATTAAGCTTGAAAATGGTCATTTAACACATTGAAGTTATTCCTTCCTATTACTTTAACCCACCCAGTCAGGCTTTCAGCTGAAATTTGAAGGCTGTTTAATGCCAACAATGGTATTATATCACTGCGGATGGAGTTCAGATCGGTGTGACATTTGACTGAGTCGGTGTGATCGAAATGCTGCTAGAAGAATAATTAGAGTTTTTAAAAAAATGTTCCTTGGGTGTGGAACTTCAGTGTCACCCAATACATCACTGGGAAATAAGTAGTCTAAGATTATGCCATTTTTTTAGGGAAAAGACTGGTCAAGACAAGATGAAGAGACATAATGTTACTTAATGCTAAAGGAACTTTATTAATAAGATTCCTTTCTGTGTTAGCAGGAAACATAGGCAATAATAACATTTTGGTCTGTGGCAACTAGTAATATTTAGCTATTGACACTACCTGAATCTAATCCTTGCAGATTTGTAGAAATTACCTTTGAGCTACTATTGACAAGATATAAATTATTAAATTGTTTCTCTGAATTTGCAATTCAGAGAGGTGATCCGACTACATAGGTGCAAGTGCCTTGCCTAAGTATTATGAATGAGATAATTGTCCCAGTTTGGTTGGTTGCTTCGTTGCATATTGCTGCTGCATTGTGGTGAAAGTGATCACTCTTGAGTCTGCACGGTTCAAGCTTATTCAAGGGAGAAGCTAATCATAATTACCGAAAGAAAACATCTGAAAGACCCAGAATCTGTCAGCACCCTTTTATAATACTTAATTTCCTAGTTTAATGACGTGGTTAAAGTAGATATTAATCATTGATTACTTTTAGTACCCATAGGCTATAAAGGTTATTCTTACAACTGCGAAGCCAGCAGTCCAAGAACTGAATTTGTCAAGTATCCCATCATGCTTAGGAGGAGCTGTCACTGCAGCAGTGGCAACCCTAAGGTTGTTAACGTATTTTCCGACGTCAACTTGAATGAAATCAACCCCAAATTGCCCCTCTTCTAACTGCAACTTTCCTGCAAACTCCAGTCTGGGTACTGATGAATTACTGCCTGAGTGTACAGTAAAGTTTACCTCCTTTAATACAAAATTTACAAGTATCACCACTGACTGGGAGAAGACCGTACAGGGGAATTTAGTTTAATGCAGAAATATCCGTTTCAGAACAAATTGTGATCTTGAATAAGGAGCAGAAACTTGTCTTACAAGATAAATTTCTTCATGCACTAGAGCAGTTAAAAGAAACTAGTTGTGAAGGAAATTAGAATCTGAGAGTTACATAAAAAATGATTGAGTACAGATAAGATCACGATGACTGTACAAAATGGTCGGAAAAACTGTAACATTGAGTCTTTTTTGGGTTGTTCATTTTGGCAGCATGTCTGGTGAAATGCCAGTGAATTTATACCTTGTGATTGTTTTTGCACACATATATCAACTTGTCAGAAGTTTGATAATAGATTTTTTTTTATTAAATGTTGTGAAAGGATCTACTGCTTCATTTTTTGGTACATAATGGTGGTCATGAAGCAATTGTAGATTATGTGTCCTCAGCCAAATACATGTTAACATGTTGAGAGATAGATTTTCAATTTGCCGTCAAGGAGTAAAACATGCATTGTGAGTCAGCTACCTGTTTTAGAAACCACCTAAAATCAATGTAAATAGGACAATTTTTTTAAAAAGTTGGTTGGTACATCAAAATACTTTTACAGCAGGGATGTTTGAGAACCATGCACATCAAAAGAAGTCTATTGTACAAAGGACTTTGGAACACTTGATTTTTCTTTTGTTCCTTCACAATAAATGCTCCTCTGCTTCAAACTTAATTTTCTGTTGTGATACTCTCCATTTTCTGGAGAAAGCATTCCATGGTCTTGTCAGTGAAATTGAAGTCGGTTCTAATTACAGGTTAGGCTTGGACTTTTGGTTTATGGCCATTGAAATCTAGCTTTTAACTCCTTCAGACTTAGTATGAGAAGATTTACAACCATTAGGGAGAAGGGACATGGACTCTGATTTTCTTTGAAATTTCAGAAGAGTTGGAGAAGCTTTTTCCTGTGGTAGAGCAGATCTTTCATTCACTCATTGCTGTTGTTCTGACCTATGTTGAAATCATGGTATTACCGTGTTGTATATAGTTTGGATAAGTGCACATGTTGTGTCAAGCAGATCTAGACACCCACCTGATGCAGAAGAAGAATGGAAACAGAAGGTGTTGCCATGAAGGTGCTCCAGAATAAAACATGTGTTCTGATTATTCTGGCCTTTGCTATCTATTTTGGCAATGGCATTGATCATTGCCAATGGTACTCCCAACCTGGACTCCCTAAACAACGTTGCATGCTGGGGACTCTTCTTTGCTGCTGTTGTCTTCGTATTGTATAAGGAGGAATAGAAGTTACTGGATGCATTTCAGTCATTTGTAAAAGATTATAATATTTCATTCTAGAATGTGGCAGAGCTTCCAATAGTGCTATAAAGGGACAAAATCCAGCAGAATCCAAGTTTCACCCTAATTTCACCCCTTTTGTTGCCATTGTATGACTACAGGATTGACCTGCATCAGTTATTAGGGTTTCAGGATCCCTCCCCGTTAGTGCAGTGTTGGTGGAAATGTAAGAAAATGGGCTCCATTATCATGCTGAACATTAGTGAACATTTTGGCAGTACAGTTGGAGTATTGCATTATTTTCATATTGTTGTCATGCCATGTCTTCTTTATTGGAATTAGTACTCAAAAGGTTATTTATGTGTTAACGGACACTTTCTCATGACAGCTGTTGCAAAGGAGCCAGGCAATAGAGACAGAAAACAGTGACGAGTGATGACACGACCCATTTGTCCCTGTTTTCTGATCAAGCAACCTGCCGTTCATTTAATGTGAATCATTGGGCTTGAGTTAATGCAACCTGTTACAGTAGGAGTTGTGGCAGCTGGACCCACTTAATTGTGTCTGTATCCCAGCAACAGCAAATGTTCCCCTGATTGAGTCAAAAAGGGAAGGAATCTTTTGAAAATGTTTACTAATTATTTTAAAATATTAAACATTTTTGCAAAAATCATCGAGTTAACGAATATGGATTGAAATTAGAAATACAATAGAAATGATCACCTTGATAGGTTTGGACAATGGACACCCCCCACCCTCAAATTTTCTGAGGGAAATTGAAAATCAAATATGTAGAGAGATCTCAGACTATACACCAGATTAATGAGGTTGTAGCAGCAGGCGATTTTAATTTTCCAAACATTGATTGGGACTGCCATAGTATTAGACGTTTGGATGGTGAAGAATTTGTTAAATGTGTTCAAGAAAACTTTCTTTATCAATTTGTAAATGTTCCTATCTGTGCAAAAGTTGACCTTCTCTTGGGTAATAAGACAGGGCAGGTAACTGAAGTGACAATGGAGGAACACTTTGGATTTAGTGATTATAATTCTATTTGTTTTAAAATAATTATGGAAAAGGTCAAGCCTGCCATTAAAAATTAAAGGTGTAAGACAAATTTTACTGGTATGAGACAAGAATTTCCAAAAATTGGTTTGCAGGAAAAAGGAGTGTATAATAAGTGGGAGGCTTTCAAAAGTGTGATCGCGAGAGTTGAGAATCGTATGTTCCCTGTTAGAGGGAAAGGAAAGTCTGGTAGGATGAGAGAACAATGGATGAATAAAGACATTGAGATTCTAGGCAAGAATAAAAAAGAATCAGATATTAGATACAAACAACTGGGTTCAAGTGGATCTGTTGAACAGTATAAAGAATATAGGGGCATTCTTAAGAGGTTGATCAGGAAGGCAGAGAGATGATATGAGACAGTCTTGGCAAATAAGGTTATGGATAATTCAAAAGAGATTCTACAAGTACCTTAAGAGCAACAGAGCAATGAGAGAGAGTCAGGCCCCTTAAAGATCAAAAAGGTTAACTTTGTGTTTAAGAGATAGGAGAGACATAAAATGAATATTTTGCATTAGTTTTTACTATGGAGAAAGAAATGGAGGCTGGAAAGCTCCAGGAAATAAACATTGATGTTTTTAAAATGGTTCACATAACCAAAGAGGAAGTACTGGATGTCTTAGAAAATGTAATGGTAAGTCCCTGGAACCCAATCTACTGCATCCCGTGACTTTATAGGGAGTTAGGGCCCCTTGCAGTAATATTTGTATCCCCTATAAATATGGGTGAGGTACTAAATAACTGGAGAGTGTCCAATGTTGTGCCTTTGTTTAAATAGTGAGGAAAAGGAGTGTGTCTGCATGGTTTTGTGTGAGGGAAATTGTGTCCTTACAAACTTGACTGAATTTTTTAAGGAAGTAACCAAGAAGGTGGAGGGCAGAGCAGGAGACATGATTTACTTGGATTTGACAAGGTTCCACATGGTAGATTAATTAGCAAAGTTAGATCACATAGGATTCAGGGTGAGCTTGCCAGTTGGATACAACATTGGCTTAACAGCAGGAGAATGAGACTGAGAGTGATGGTGGAGCATTGTTTCTTGGCCTGAGGCCTGTGACCAGCAGTGTTTCACAGGAATTGGTCCTGGGTCCACTTTTATTTGTCATTTATAAAAATGATTTAGATAAGAATATAGAAAGCATGTTTATATAGCATGTAGAAGGTGATTTACTTTGGAAGGAGTAACAGGAATGCAGACTACTCGGCTAATGGTAAGATTCTTGGTAGTGTAGATGAGCAGAGAGATCTTGGTATCTAGGTACATAGATCCTTGAAATGTTAAGAAGGCGTACGATGTGTTAGCTTTTATTGGTAGAGGGATTGAGTTTCAGAACCATGCGGTCAAGCTGCATCTATACAAAACTCTGGTGCAGCTGCACTTGAAGTATTGCCTATAGTTCTGGTCACCACATTATAGGAAGGATGTGGAAGCTTTCAAAAGGGTTCAGAGGAAATTTACCAGGATGTTGCCTGGTATGGGGGTAAGGTCTTATGAGGAAAGGCTGAGGGACTTGAGGCTGTTTCGTTATAGAGAAGAAGGTTGGTAGATGACTTAATTGAGACATGTGTGTTTAAATAGGGTTTAGATCGGGTGGACAGTGAGAGCCTTTTTCCTTTAATGGCAATGACTAGCACAAGGGGACATAGCTTTAAATTGAAAGGTAAAAAATATAGGACAGATGACAGAGGTAGTTTCTTTACTCAGAGTATTAGGGGTGTGGAACGCCCTGCCTGCAACAGTGGGAGATGGGTCAACTTTAAGGGCATTTAAATGGTCATTGGATAGGCATGTGGACGAGAATGGAATAGTGCAGATTAGATGGACTTCAGATTGGTTTCATAGGTCAGCGCAACATCAAGGGCTGAAGGGCCTGTACTGCGCTGTAAAGTTCTATATTCTATAAAGGTAAGTTTATGGATGACACCAAGATTGGTGGTATAATAGACAGTGAAAAAGATTATTTAAGCTGACAACAAACAAATGATCCATTGTATCAATCGTCTGAAAAATGGCAGATGAAATTTAATTTGCATAAATGCAGGGGATTGCATTTTGGTAAAACAAGCAAAGATGAGATTTATACAACTAAATTAGAGCCTTGAGTAGTGTTGTAGAACAGAAGGATCTAGGAGTTCAGGTACAGAATTCTTTGAAGTTTGTATCACATATGGATAGGCTGATTAAGAAGGAGTTTAGCACGCTTGTCTCCATTGCTCAGACCTTTTGAGTATAGGAGATGGCATGTTATGTTGAGGTTGTACAAAGCGTAGGTGAGACCTCTTCTGGAGTACTGTATCCAGTTCTGGTCACCCTATTATAGGAAGGATATTATTAACCTGGAGAAGGTTCAGAAGAGATTTAGCAGGATGTTGCAGGAAAGGAGGGTTTGAGTAATAAGGTGAGGCTGGAAAGGCTGGACTTTTTTCACTGGAATGTAGAAGGTTGAGAGGTGACATGAAAGAAGTTCATTCAGTTGTGAGGGCTATAGATATGGTGAATGGCAGATGTTCTTTCACAAGGATGGGGGAGTTTAAGACTAGGGCGACATATTTTTAAGGTGAGAGGAGAAAGATTTAAAAAAGACATGAAGGGGCTTTTTATTTTCACAGTGGTTCATATGTGGAATGAAATTCCAGAGGAAGTTGTTGATGCAGGTACAGTTACACTTTAAAAGATATTTAGACACGTACATGAATAAGAGATATTTGGAGGGACGTGGACCAAACACAGGCAGGTGGGATTAGTTGAGTTTGGCATTATGGTTAGCAAGGACTGGCTAGACTGAAGGGATTGTTTCCATGCTGTTTGATCCTATGACTCTTCTATGAACTGATGCAGAATTCCTGACAGGGTTTCAATTCAACTCATTAATGACGAAAACCTGAAGGCCACCTCACATCCTCATCCATGAAACAGGAGGTTCCAATCAGTTCTCTGACCAGCAGATGAGACACCCCCCCACCACCCCGTTGGACAGATTAATCCATTACCAAAACATCAATGGATTCAGAGGAGGGAATTGGATCAAAGTGGGAATAATGGGGTGCAGTGGTTGGAAAGTTACTAATCTTATCATCTGTTTTATTTCTGCTATTGCTCCAAGTCCAGCATCCTGATATTGCAGTTAACTGTACACAATGTGTTGCCAAATGCAAAAATGCAATCCATTATAAAAAAAACTCAATTCATTCCTAAAAATGAAAGACGGACTGTATTGTTGTATTTTTTCAGTGAAATTATAAAGCTGGTAAGTCCCAGAAGAGATTAATCCATATGAAGTTATTATGCAGTTCAAATGCTTTTGTACTTGCAGATAAACAATATAATGAATAGTGCAAAATCCAATCATGTCCTTTTCTGTATTCTAAAAGGGACAACTAAGCATAAAAATTATCAGCTATTTATAACTAGCTCTTAAATTTGGAACAAATTCTCTGGAGAGAATAAGAAAATGAAACAAGATCAGAATTCCTTTCTGGTTTCAAATATACTGTGACATTGCATTGATGATTGAGATAATGTAGTGGAACATTTTGACCTATTTTTAATTGAAGAACTTCCTGTCTGTTTCACATTGAGCAGCTCTCAGAACCCTCAGCAGAGAAGCTAGCTGGAAGCTTACTGATGGAAGCGGAAGTAGACCTCGATAGTTACCAGACTGCATTAGAGGTGGTACTAACCTGGCTGCTTTCAGCTGAGGATTCATTGCAGGCTCAGCGCAAGGTCTCTGATGATGTGGAGGAGGTCAAGGAACAGTTTCATGCCCATGAAGTAAGTGAATTAATTAAAAGTTGAAGGATGGGAATAGAAAGGCACTTATTCAGTGTTAATTATTTAAGTATTCAATATAAAGGTACTCACTACATTTCAGCACCCCCTAATGATAGCGCCTTCCTTTGGTTGGCATCTGTCACTACTCTTGCATTTCTCATTGAATCGTAGAATCCCTACAGTGTGGAAATAGGCCATTCAACGCCACGCCGACTGTCTGAAAAGCATCCCTCCCAGACTCATCCCCATCCCTGTTACCCTGCATCTCCCATGGCTCATCGACCTAGCCTGCACATCTCTGAGCAATTTAGCATGGTTAGTCCACCTAACCTGCACATCTTTGGACTGTGGGAGGAAACCAGAGCTTCTGGAGGAAACCCACATTGACCCAGGGAGAACATGCAAGCTTCACGTAGACAGTTGCCTGAGGGTGGAATCAAACCTGGATACTTGGTGCTGTGAGGCAGCAGTTCTAACCGCTGAGCCACTCTGCTGCCCCCATGCTTTTCTAAAGCACCTCGTTATGTGAATGTATGTGTTAAGGGCCCAAAATAAATGCAAGTACTTGATCAGTTACATTTGTATGATAGTTAGTACCGTCTGGACATTGAGTTAATCAATAAGAAGGTTTCCTTTTTCTGTCTGTGTATTATGTAGTTATTGGAAAGTCACACATTGATCCGTTATTTACAACGGTTATTTTTGACAGGGTTTTATGATGGAGCTAACAGCACATCAAGGTAGTGTGGGTAACATTCTACAGGCTGGGAACCAGCTCATAGCGGAAGGAAAATTAACAGAAGATGAAGAAAGTGAAATTCGGGAACAGATGAACTTGCTGAACTCCCGGTGGGAAAATCTCAGGGTAGCCAGCATGGAGAGACAAAGCAAGTAAGTAGTACATGGTATTATCTATACCGGACAGATTTCCAAGTCTCTTTGGAAAGACAGCAATCATTTACTAATTTGGCTTCAAGCTGCATGCTAACGTGATTGCAAAATAATTGACAAAATGTATTTTTTTTGAATACCAAAACACAGGTTTGCTTTGCATTCTCATTGATATCTCATTTCATTTGCATATACGTGAGACAAAGATGAAATGGTAATATTTTGAATCATTGTCGAGATAGTAGCAGGCGGTTAATCACACTGCTGTTAATTTGTTATGCTTCAGATCGTCGTCAGTCAAAATATTCTCATCATTTGTTTGTATTTCCTTTGCTCTATCTTAACTGTCAGACCAATGCTTTGTGGCAGATTGTAATTCTATTGTCCTTTGCACACACAATATGAGGGTTGCCAGTTTTACAGTAGACTGGTCCAAGATTTATAAGGCTGCTTCACACTGCAGGGCAAAACCATCTATTTCAGGATTCTGGTGGATGAAGGAAGTAGTTCGGCTGATAGAATTTTCTGCAGGATGACCATCTAGCAGCTGGGAGAGCTGTGTACTGTTGAGTTTGGCAAATGTTGCTGAGTGCGTCTCAAAATAAGAGACATGCTCTGCAGTATAATGAAAGGTTAAAAAATAAACTCTCACAGCCAAATCTTCTGGGTAATTGTGAAAGGGCAGCTTTGTGGTTGGATAATCTGTGCCCACAATGCATCCTGATGAGTTTATGCTGCAGTGATGGAGGGGAGGCAGGATGATTCCATGCCCTATCACTGGGAGGCCCTGGCATCAGCAAGTAAGGTGGTCTACCACTGAGGCAATGCAGAAGGTGTCATCCAAGTTTGTTCAATAGGCCCATTGTTGATTTTCACTGCCATTGCCAGTGTTTTACCAATATTTAACCTCTGGTCTTTGAGAAAATCAAGACAGAGGTTTTTCTCATTGGATTTTTATTCCAGCTACAGATCACCAAGTCAAACTCCACTGATTGCTACTACTTCATATTGAGATATTTTCTGATCATTCTGCTCAGAGATGTTATTACACAGATCTGAAGTGGGTAACACTTGAACCGGGGCCTCCTGGCTCCACATCACAAGTTCCTGCTTTCTTCACCTATTTATCCCTAAATTAACATGAAGCCATCACCATTTGGGCTGAAGACTCCCTGCCAGACTAGATAAGAACAGCAGTTGAGTAGCTTCTTCCAGTTGGATCCAGCATTTAGTAAGCAGCTTGGAGGTGAAACTGCCAGCTCTCTGTCCTGTATGTCTTACTATTTTTCTGATATGCTTATAACCTGCATGCACCAGTAGCTCAATTCTATTCCACTCATTGCCTCTTCTTGTATACTATTCTCAGTTTTATGTCAGAATTCCAAAGCTGCTGAAGGTCTGAATATGGTGCCTCAGGCAGACTCTGAATTTTTATTGGAATATTGAGATAATACAACAGTCAAGAGTATTTCTATTTTCAAATTCGATGCACTGAAGCCCCAATTCAACAAAAATTGAAACTAACAGCTATTTTAACCGGAATATGAGCACTTGTTTTAGTTAAGAGCGGCTGCATTAAAAAACCGAAAATATTTACTGGAAAAGAATATTGCAGACAGGCAGTCAACAGATCCAGTAAAAAGCAGAAAGTGCCACAGAATCTGGAAAACTAGAAACTCTCGGGTTTTAGGCATGTACAGAGGTGGACTGGCACAGAAATGTGCGTGCTAGATGGTTTGCTGTCATTTGGAAGTGGAGAGGGAAGCTTGGCAGCCTGCTTGGTTCAGGTGATAATTGACTTGATCTTTTTAATGAGCTTGTCAAGGACCAATTTTGTTTCTTTTATTAGGAGCGCACACAGATTTCACATTGGATAAGGGTCAATCTGGGTTGAAGGAGGCAGTGACGCACTGGGGAGCCAGTGATACTTGGGCTTCTAAATAGGCAAAGGGTGCATGGTTGAGAGAGACCGTTACTTACTAGATCACAGGTGACAACGCTGAGTAGAGTTGCTGAATTAGTGATAAATACATGCTCTGGGCATTTGAGGCAGTTGTGATGTTCCATAGATGGTGGCAAAAGAGGAGTTGGGAAGATCCACTAAGTTTTGTCAGTGCAGCTGACCACAAGCAAAGCAACCACTAGATTTGGGATTGGTAGAGGGGAGGATAATGGGGTTGGAATGCAATAGAGGCCAAGTGCCCAATGAAGGGTGGTCTCTTCATCCTCACTAGTGACTGCTTCAACCATTAGGTGGTGCTGCAGATCACCAGAGAGCATCATCAGTTGAAGTGCAACTGCTATCAACCCTGTACATCCTTGTGCCATCAGTGCCTCTGACTGGTCAATGCTGCAAGCTGGTGTATGCATTCAGTGCTGAGTCTGAGCATCCTGTCAAAGTGTGGATTACATTCCATCCTCATTGTTTAAAGATGCTTGTACCTTTGCAGATATTTTCATCTCTCTATTGCCCACTTCACTCACCAGGAAGACCTGGCATTTCCATTTATTTCTTTTGTGAAATATGTGCTCTCTCCTGTTGCAAAGACAGAGAGAAGCATGAGACAAGTTTCTTGGCTTTTATCTAGACCAGCAGCTCATTATTAATAAGCAGCTGCATGTATTGATACTCAGCAGTGACTCTGGTCATTGTGCAGGAGTCTATAATTACCCTCAGAGCTCATTTCTATCGCTTTCTGAAGCATCATGCTGACATGCTCAGCTGGTGTGTCTGCCAGTGAGTTGTGTATGTGAGGGCCTGTCACTTTGGTTATCACCTTGTACTCAGCTTGCCAGAGTGAAGAAGGTCATTAAAACCCTTGCTGTGCTGCACTTTGTTCCTCTGCTCAACATTTCTGCTGCTGACAATATCTGGGATATCCAACTTTTCTGCTTTGCTGAGCAACTTTTTCATGGTATTGCCTGAACCAACACTTTGTGTGTCTCTGCCTTGCCTTTTAATAGCACAGCATGGGCTGTACCTGTGGTGAGAGGTGGTCTTGCTCCAGTATCGGGTTTTTGTCTCTCATCCTGATGACTATCGGTTTCATTGGGAAATTAGAATACCTGCCTCTGTGACTTTTTGGGCACACGTTCAGGGATCTCACCTTGATTCACATCTATTGCCAGCAAGCTGTCCTCCAAAAAGCAGGTAACTTGGGGCACAATGGGATCTTGACCAGATGGGCCAATGGGCTGAGGAGTGGCAGATGGAGTTTAATTTCGATCAATGTGAGGTGCTGCATTTCGAAAAAGTAAATTGGAGCAAGACTTGGACACTTAATTGTAAGGTCCTGGCGAGTGTTGCTGAACAAAGAGACTTTGGAGTGCAGATTCATAGCTCCTTGAAAGTGGAATCGCAGGTAGATAGGACACAGAAGAAGGCATTTGGTATGCCTTCATTTATTGGTTAGAACATTAAGTATAGGAGTATACAATATTGCGGCTGTACAGGACATTGATTAGGCCACTTTTGGAATATTGCATGCAATCCTATTGGAAGGATGTTTTGAAACTTGAAAGGGTTCAGAAAAGATTCAGGAGGATGTTGTCAGGGCTGGAGGGTTTGAGCTACAGGGAGAGGCTGAATAGGATGACGCTGTTTTCCCTGGAGCATTGGAGGCTGAGGGGTGACCTTGTAGAGGTTTATAAAATCCTGAAGGGTGTCGATAGGGTAAATAGACAATGTATTTTCCCTGGGGTGAGGGAGTCCAGAACTAGAGGGCATTGGTTTAGGGTAAGAGTGGAAAGATTTAAAAGGGACTTAAGGGGCAACATTTTAACGCAGAGGGTGGTGTGTGAATGGAATGAGCTGCCAGAGGAAGTGGTGGAGGCTGGTACAATTACAGCATTTAAGAGGCATCTGGATGGGTGTGTGAATAGGAAGGGTTTAGGGGATATGGGCCAGCTGCTGCCAAATGAGACTAGATTGGGTTGGGATATCTGGTCGGCATGGGCAAGTTGGACTGAATGGTCCAATTCCATGCTGTACATCTCTGTGACTCTATGACTCTCTAAAAGTGTAGGTCATGACCTCTTGCACCCACTGTAGGAACCAGAAGCAATTGTTTAGGGAGACCCTGACACTGGAGGCAAAATCTACCTCCAGGGATTCGAAACTTTGTGTCTTTATCATAATTCATATTTATTCAAGTTTAAACTATTTAGTTAAAATAGCAGTTTGCAATCTCAAATGCCTCTGCAAAGATTTCAGAAGTGACAACTGAATTTCTGTTTTTCAGTTTTATCATAAATTTTGAATTTTTCTTGTTAGTTTAAACATTTTGTCAATTGATCATTACATATTCATCAATATTTGATATTTTTCTCACTTTTTTAAGTAATGTGTCCAATAATCAAAGATGTATTTAAAATTAGATTATTTGTCATGACTTAACTGAGTAATGTGTGTTCTTAACCATGACCCAAATTTCCACATGCCATCATAAAATTCCACTGAGAGCATCAAGATGGCCAATTTGGCTGAGTACCTGCTATTCAGGGCAAAAGTAATTCGCACCAGATTTCATGAGAAGCAGAAAATTATTCATTGAATTACACTTTAATAAATGATATAGAAATGAAAGAATTTCTACTCCACTGCTCTGTAACTTAAACTGTACCCCTTATGAATCCCAAAATACACAGAAACTTATTCACAATTAAGACAGAGCAAAAAAAATAGATTTGACACAGAGATTATGGGTTAAAGAAAAGACAGGGAAGACAACATTCGAAGCATCAAAAGTTTGGATATTGAGCAGTGACTTAAGTTGTCTCTCTCAATGATTTCAGAGACAATGACACCTGTTTTTTTTTTGTAAAGCTCCTCTTCATTTTGACGAGGTAGTCCTAGGCTTTATCTTGTGAGAATTCTTTCTTTTGAGCTTTCTTGTGTTTTTCTCTCTTCACCCACATGGTGAGAGGGGCATGTTTGTTTCAGTTTACAGGCCCTGGATATTTCTATTTACCTTGCACTTACATTTTTGTTCCAAACTGCCATGCAAGCAATAGGGGGCTGTCATCAAGCAGTTTTTCCTTAATTGGAAGTCTCTTGCTGTAACCCGAGCTTAAAGTATCTCCACCTAAACTACTTTGAAAAGCAATGTTGTCTTGCCCAGCTAAAAAAAATTATGTCATTTGATTTTTCCAAGCTGCAAAAACGGCAGCACCATGGCTCAGTGGTTGGCACTGCTGCCAGGGATTCAGGTTTGATTCCAGCCTTGGTTGACTGTCTGTGTGGAGGTTGCACGTCCTCCCCGTGTCTGCGTGGGTTTCTGCCGAGTAGTCTGGTTTCTTCCCACTGTCCAAAGATGTGCAGGTTACATGGATTAGCCATACTAAATTGCCCCTTGTGTACAGGGATTTTTAGGTTAGGTGCATTAGTCAAGGGAATTGCAGGGTTACATGGATAGAGTCGGGAGATGGGTCTGAGTGGGATACTCTTTGGAGGGTTGGTTGTGGACTTGTTGGGCCGAATGGCCTGTTTCCACTCTATAGGGATTTTATGATTGTGAAACTCTCCAACTATACAGAAATTTAATTTCCATTTCAGTTTATAGTTTAAAAAAGAAAAAAATTGAGGTTCTGTATTTATTGCAAGTGAATCCCTCTATGTTTTGTGCACTAGCCTTGGCTCAGTAATGACGCTCTTTCCTTGGAGTCTGAAAGTTATGCATTCAAACCCAGCTTCAGATATTTGAACATGTAATCCAGATTGACACTTAATAGTTGAATAAGGGAATGTTGCAGTGTCACATGGCATATTAAAACAAATCTCTCCTTTCAGAAATATGTGAATGATCCCTATTCTGGTATTTTAAGAAGAGCAAATGCATCTTCCCCAACATTGTGTCCTACATTTATTCCTCAGCCAGCATAATTTGGTCATCCCCTTGCTATATACAAGACATTACGTTATAGAGATTTATTGCCATATTACTCGTATTACCCAGCAAAGTACTGTGATGTCCTAATATTATGTTTCGAAGATGGAAGTCCTTCCTTTTCCTTGTCACAGCAAATGCTGTGTTGGCCAATCTGTTCCCCCTTGCCACTCTTCAATATCATTTCTCAGCTGTATATAATGTTCTTATCTCTTTTTGCTTGATATGTCCATTAAGACTTGGGATTTATGTAGAAGCACTATTGTTCACCTTTCCACTTCAAACATAGCAACTTTTCATCATTCTGATTGCTGTGAAATGTCTATGGAATTATCACATTGATGGCTCATTTATAATGCCAACTATTTAATACTGAAATTGAAATGAATATTTAATTTATTCGTAAGCAGAGTTATGGTAGTGTGTCAGAGCTGCGAAGAGTAAGGTGATTTATCATAAGGTCAGCGGGATGGAAATGTTCAGTGACAGCTGTGATAGATATAGAACCTGTTATTTAATCATGAAATTTAAGAGGGAAGGAAAGTAAAATGGGTTGAAAACGAGATTGGGTGTCGGCCAAATAGTTGTTTGAACGTGCTTTCCCATTGTCACCCTTCGATCTCTCCTGTACTTTCTTCTCCTAAAGCTATCTCATGCTGTCTTGAATGTGCTCAATTTGTGAGCATCCTCAGCCTTCTGCAGCTGAAAAAAAAATCTCCTGAATATTCTCAACATTCTGACTGGAAGAAAATCTCTCTTCCAGCTCAGACTTCAAATTTTGACCCCTTGCTATGAGACAGGAACCCCACCCACAATTCCCATCTGCTCTAGACTTTCTAGTCAGTGGAGACAACATGTTTGTCTGTCCATTCAGAATTTGGAAGGTTCACTCAAAATCTTCAAAGGTTCAATCAGATAAGGGAATAAACTGTGAGTCCAATAGCAAGCAGCTCCATTTTGGGTGCCTTGGAATCATGAAACTTTGCAGTACAGGTGGAAACCTTTGGTTATTGTGCCTGTTCCAATTCTCTAAGACTTCTCTGCTTAGTTTAATTCTCATCAGGCCTTTTTTTAAAAAGGGGAATTAAATCAATCCAGCTCCATTTAAAAAATGATGGTTTCTGCATTCACCACACTTTTCTTGGAGGACATCCCATGTTATAATGATTAATTAGGTAGTACCTTTGTTGAACTCAAAGTTATGTCATTTCAGTATTGCAGCACCAATTAACGGAAATAATTTTCTCCAGCCAGAATATGTCTTCACTTCCTCGGTTCAAATTAAATGTGCTCTGAAATAAAACCACTCATCTCTGATATTGCCTTAGTCAATCTCTCCTACACCGTGTACATGGATTTGAAATTAGTCTTCAAGTAAGATGCCTGAAACTGTGCATAGTATTTAAGTGTTCACGTCTGGCCAAAATAATTACCATTATTCAGAACACCATTAAAATTGTTTGTTATAACTTGGATAGAACTCTCCCATGTTCCACTTATCACTGACAACATGACCTGAAAACTAACTCTGGCAGGCACATAGTGAACAATCATAACTATTTATCAGTCACCATTGACTGTCACATATTAGAATATGAGAATATAAGAAATAGGAGGAAGAGTAGGCTATTTATCCCTTCAAGGTTCTCCTGTCATACATGACCACAGTTAATCTGCCTCAGGTAAAGTAGTCATAATCCTACTAAACCTTCAGGTTGCTATCTCATTCGAGAGAAAGGACAGATGGTGGTTTGACATGAGGGTCACCATGCCCACCAGGCGAGGGGAGAGGTCATGAAGGAGAGTCCTTCACTGTAATCTCAGCTAGTATGAGGACTGAATCCATGCTGTTGGCATCACTTTGCATTGCAAACCAGCTGTCTAGCCAACTGAGCTCACAGTTGCATCAAGTCTTACTTGTTTTTAAAACTCCAATCTAATAGAAATAAAAGCCAAATAGAGTCATAATCATAGAATCAAACAGCATGGAAAAGATCTTTCAGTCCAACTAGTCCATGCCAACCATAATTCCAAACTAAACTAGTCCTACCTTGCTGTGCACTTGGTCCATATTCCTCCAAACATGTCTTGTTCATGTGCTCACCCAAATCTCTTTTAAACATTGTAACTGTACCCAAATCCACCACTTCCTCTGGAAGTTCATTCCACACACACAAACCACTCTGTGATTTAAAAAAAAATACCCCTCATGTCTTTTGTAAATCTTGGCCCCTCACTTTAAAAATATGCTCCCTAGTCTTGAAATCCACCATCCTAGGGAAAGGACACATGCCATTCACCTTTTATTTTATGACCCTCTATAAGGTCACCTCCAAACCTCTGATACTTCAGGGAAGAAAGTCCCAGTCAATCCCACCTCTCCTTATAACTCAAGCCCTTCATTCCAGCAACGTCCTGCTAAATCTCTTCTGAATCCGCTCCAGCTTAATAATGCCCTTCCTATAATAGAGTGACCAGAACTGGATACAGTACTCCAGAAGAGGCCTCACGAACATCCTGTACAGCTTCAGCATAATGTCCCAATTCCTATACTCAAAGGGCTGAGCAAAGAAGGCAAGCGTGCTAATTGCCTTCATAACCACTATGTCTATCTGTGATGCAAACTTCAAAGAATCATTTACCTGAACCCTTCAATCTCTCTGTTCTACAATACTACTTAAGGCCCTAGTTTTAATTTTATAAGCTTTGTCCTTCTCTGATGTACCGAAGTGCAATACCTCACATTTATCTAAATTAAATGCCTTCTGAAAATCCAATGAATCTGCATCTACTAGGTTCCCTTTACTAACTCAACTTGTTATATGCTTACAGAATTCTAGCAAATTTATCAAACATGATTTCCTTTTCGCAAAGCCATGTTTGACTGTTTAATTGTGGTAAGGTCTTCTAAATTCCTATTTCTTCCTTAATAATAGATTCTTATGTTTTCCCAGTGACAAAAGTTAGGCTATTTGGTCTATATTTTCCTTCTTGCTGTCTTCCTCCTCCTTAGACAGGGGCATCACATTAACAGTTTTCCAATCTGCTGGAACCTTCCAGTGAATCCAGTGAAGTCTGGAATATTTTGACCAGTGCCTCCATTATTTTTGCAGCCAATGTCTTAAAAACTCTTGGACGCAGAGCATTCATGCTGAGGGAATCTCCTTCAGGAGGCTTCTCTTCCTACTTCCACACAATGATCTCCAGGGCTCTCCAAGATTTCTTTATTGGTCCCCTTCCATTTCTCATCTGCATGTTTCCCTTTAGGGATGTTAGATGAGGACTTGACATCAGGTTCCATGCCTCCACCTCAATAAACACAGCCACTAGATATAAATTGTCACACCGCTTATCAAACATGCTCTCCTTGGTAATGACCCACAAGCCTGTAATTAATTACTGAAAAGACAAAGCCATTGTCTTTGACTCTTTGCAAATATTTGTTCACTCACTACCAATTCTGTTTTCTAACTATTGGCTGGGGCTGTACCAGGTTGTCCACAATTTTCATGCTATTTTTAACTCTGAGTGAACCTTCAAATCCGTATCTTCTCCTCCACAAGACCACCGACTTTCGCCTTCATAATATCGCCGCCATTCACTCCTGACGTAGTTTGCCTGTTGAAACTTTGAAATCTTTGTTTTTATTCCCTTCAAATTCAATCCCACCTTCTGGTTGGTGCCCCATCTTTTGTCTTGCACAAGTTGGAGCACATCCAAAACACTCCACTCCATATCCTTATCTGCTCCAAGTCCAGGTTTCCAGTAGCTCTTGTACATTGGCTCCTGCTCCCCTAACCAATTTAATTTTAAACAAAACGAATCTGAGAAAAGAATATTGAATCAGACAATGAGGCGTCTGATAATCAGGATCCATTCATCCTTCTACCACCAAAGATGTAATTGAGAAAGCCAGTGCACATTTTCTTGACAGGTGTAGACTCACTAAAGAATCCGGGGTGCTCATTGACAATTAATTTTACAAGGAGCTATAAAATGAACATTAGACCTCTGATTAGAATATGTTAGGCTTCTGCTTTAAAGTGGTCCCCACAAAGCAGTTGTATCAATACCTGCATAGGTTGTTGCAGGTCATTATACTGCCAAATTTGTGTGTGATGTGCCCTATTTTTGAGAAAAATACTTCTCAATTTATTGCTAAATCCTAGGACAACAAGTGATTGTGATATTATTAAAATAAAGGCATCGTTCTGTTTTTTTTGAATGTCACTCATTTTGATCAAAGGTATATAAAGGTATATCAAAGGTGTATAATTAGGATAATGTTGGTGCAGAGTCAGATACTGTTCAACGTAGAAACACAGAAAGTAAGACCAAGTGTGGGTCTTTTGAGCCTGCTCCACCATCCAATATGATCCTGGCTGATCACCCAACTCAGAACCCTGTTCCTGCTTTCTCCACATACCCTTTGATCCCTTTAGTCATAAGAACTATATCTAACTCTCTTTTTTGAAAGCTTTCGATAGTTTGGCCTCAACCACTTTCCACGGCAGAGAATTCCACTGGCTCTCCAATCTCTGAGTGAAGAAATTTCTCCCCATCTCAGTCTAAATGGCCTGCCACATATCCTTAGGCTGTGACCCTGGTTCTGAAGTCCCTGGTTTCCAGAGTCCTTTTACTCTTCTCAGGTACATGCTCAAATCTAGCTTCAGGATAAGATACTGAGTTGCACAATTGAAAAGTGTTTGTTTTCCACAGTATCTATCTATCTTGAACATTTAGACATTGCTCATTTTGTGGAAACATTCAGGCAGTTTAATATCATGTATATTAAGGATTTACTCCCTCCACGACTGACACTCAGCTGCAGCAGTGTAAACTATAGGCAAGATGCACTGCAAAAAATCATCAAAGATCCTTAGATCCTTCCACACCATGAACGCTTCCATCTGGAAGGACAAGGACAGCAATTATTTGGGAACACCACCATCTGGAAGTTCTTCCCTGAGCTACTTACCATCTTGACTTGGAAAAATGTCACTGATCCTTCACTGTCACTGGATCAAAGTCTTGGAATTGCCTCTTTGATAGCACTGGGTGTCTACCTACAGCATATGGACTGCAGCAGTTCAAGACCACAATTTTGCCTAGAGCAACTAGGGGAGGGCAATAAATGCTGGCCCAGCCAGCGATGCCCACATCCCATGATTAAATTTTTAAAAAGAGCAAACCTAGCCATCACACAATAAACCATGTGGCTTTCAGTTCTTTCCTGTAGTCCTAAAACGAATGTATATAACTCTCCTCTGTCAGCACCGTTCCACTGTCATTTCTTTTTCTTGCCTCCATGATGTTCCCATGAGGTTAGCAGATTAAAACCTGGTTTACAAGATTTCTAGATTACAAGCTCACTTTAAAATAATGTATCTGCAACAACATGCATTCGCAAAATATGTTGACACAGTGAATGCACATGGGCATTATCACAGTATGCATATCTGTTTCTGACTGAAAATCATTACCTGATTACACCAACAAAATAGTTTTCCAGTTTGCTCCAACATCTGAAAAACCTGATTACAGGTGGAAAGTGGAGTTAGGGGGTCACCTGACAGCCCTAAAGTGACTGAGCAGCATGTCAGCCAAGGTAGGAAAATATTGGGACCAACCCCACTGACACCTGATTGGCCCTCACCTGACGCCTGTGAAATTTCCAGTGTGCACCTTAATGGTACATTAAGAAGGGAATCTCCTGAGATGTCCTTTCTAGTTCCAAAACCAAATTCTAAATGAGTCAATTTTGTCCAGTGTAATTTAATTTCTTGGTCTGATTGGATACTGATTCTGTCTCTCACTGGAAACCATATAAGGCTGAACTAGCTTCTTCACAGTTCTAGTTATATTTGATCTTTAATTGAGTTTCCTGTATCTATACTGTCACCAAGATGAGCTATTTTGAAAATTATATCTCCTAACTCTGATGTCTCCTCAGCTTATTAGCTGCCGAAACCCTCATCCATGCCTTGGTCACCTCTTACTTTTGACTACTCCAGTGCATCGCCACTTGACCACTCAAGTTCTACTGGATGAAGTTGAAGGCTTTGAGAATTCTGCTACCAATGCTCCAACTTATCGCAAGCTTTATTCACCCATCACTCATGGGTTTGTTGGTCTTGATTGGCTTCCAATTTTACAATGCTTTACTTGAAAATGCTAATTCCTGTTTTTTTTTAAAATTCCCTCACCCTCGATCTTTGAGCTCTGTGCAATTTCAATTTTATTCACTTTGCTATTGACATGCCTTCAGCTGCCAAGGCCTTAAAATCTGGAATCTCCTTCTTAAATCTGACTTCCTATCCATTTTTGTTTCCTCCTTATGGATGCTCCTGAAAGACCTAACTCTAGGACAAAGCTTTTGGTCATATGGTGCCTTATCTCCTTAGTTGGTTCAATGTCAACCCAATGTTCAACAAATATCCTGTAAAAGTGTTTTTAAATGTCTTATTATGTTAAAAGTGCAATTTGAATAAAAGTTTTTAACAATATTTTGCAGATTTACCTACTTAGAATTTTAGGTCACTGGTACCTTTCATATTATTTACTAGTCAATTGTTCTTAATAAAATGAGCAGAGCATTTTGTGAGTGATTGACTCTGGGAATATTAAGATCAATTGTTCATTCAACTGCTTCATTGGAAATATGATATCGTGACATAATTTGATAAATCAAGGTCTTAAGTGACAATGTCTTCCCACTCATTCTTTATCACTAATTTGGAGTAAGACAATGTAATTAGAGGAAGACCTTAGAAACATGGTATAATTTTTGATTTGTCAAATGCTGCTGTGACCTCTTTGGAGATAATATCAGGATGTACTGTATCGTAGCTGCCAAGTAATCTTCATTAAAAATCTTAGATGATTGTCTCTTTGTCACTTGTTAAAGTGAGGGATTGGCATGATTTCCCAAACATGTTTCTTTTTTTAATTTGGATCAAAAAGAAGTAAAAAGTGTTATTAGTTCTTATTTCTCTTTGTGTATCACCTATCAAGAGAGAACATTTGAAAAGGCAACAACTTTCCCCTTCATTTGCCATTTTGTCTTTTAAGTTCATGTTTTCTGTTTTTTCATGGGATTAATGTGTTACTGGCAAGACTATTACTTGTTGCTCATCCCTAATCCCCTTTGAGAAGGTGACCTTGTTAGACTGCTTCAGGTGCACCATGGTAGTGTCATTAAGGAGGGAGCTCCAGGAATTTAGTGCAGTGACATTGAAAGAATGAGGCTATGTTACTAAGTCAGGATGGTGTGAGACTTGGGAAGGGAACTTGCAAACAGTAGTGTTTCACACATCTGCAATAGAACTGTCTCAACACCAGCCTGAATTTTTGCTCCTGAGTTGGGAGATTAGAGCTAAAACGTTTCCCCCTTCTCCAATCTCAGCACAGAGGGAAAAAAATGTGCACTATAAAGTAGATCTTTTTTCGACTGTGGCAAGATTCTATGAAAGCTAGGTTGGGTGACCCCAGAATGAGAGGGGAGGATGCCAGGTGCCTCTGTGTACTCCTACTGTATTGATTTTGTGAAAGAAAAAAGAGCTCAAACCCTTCCTTACACGCCACACACTTCTCATATCCCATCCATACCAACATATTCAACTTAATTTATTCATGTTCTGTATCCAACAGCTCCCTTGCCATGCTCACCCCCCACCACTCACTCACTCATCCATTGCCCGACATAAGTTTGCATGAGGCAATGTTGCAAGATCTGCCCCTTAGTGTTAAGCCAACCTGCATTCCCTTACCCATTCCCAATGGCCCTTTTAAAGCTCGCTAGCTACTTAGTGCCTATTCATTACTCTGCCAGGTACAACCCTTTCCTGTTGCACCTTTTGTTCCAGTTAACCCAGTATCCATCACACACAAATCTCAGGCTGAATACAGGAACAAATAAAACAAAGTTGAAGTGTCAGCTGCATATTTCAATATATTTAAAAAGCACATTTTTTCTTAAAACTGGTTTGTACATTTGCATTCCTTCAATTATTCAATGTTTCATTTAAGTGCTTAACCCCTTAACATCAAGCATTGGAATTCATAGTCCCACTTCAAATAGTTCACAAACATTCTCAGCTGTCCAACAAACAGTAAAATGATAGACTACCTAATATGTTCATGGATGATTGAAAAACTGTGTTTGCAATGCTAAGCCACCAATGGAAACACAGGTTTATATCAACAGATAGAGTGCAATGGCAAGCAATGATTGTTTAATGGTTTTCAAAATTTAACATGAACGATGTTAGATGCCTTGACGCCTTGACAGCTCAACAGCTCCCTTTGATTGTTACTTTTGATTGTTTCTCTTATGTTTTCGGCAGTTCCAGGGTGCTTCATATTTTCAATGAGTTTACACACTACTGCACATTCAGGATTGCATTTAACAATCTCTGCCAAAGGGCAGTTGATCTCCACTAAGTATACGCTGAGACTATATCAAAATGTATAACATATATTTCCAAATGAGTTAATCCCTAGTTTACTAGAATCACATGTGGAATGACCCACTGCCATTCCCACCCCTGAAAAAAATGGTACATGCTGGTTGGAGGGGGACTTGTGCCTTTTAGGCATGCCTGTCATTTCTTCAATGATGGAGTGACACCATGCTATTGTGAAAATCTAGGCCTATGAATCAGTTGCATAAATTCATTTCCTTGTTTGCAGGTTACATGAAGTACTCATGGATCTTCAGCAACAACAACTGAAGCAGTTAGCTGATTGGTTAACAAATACCGAGGACAGAATTCACCAAATGGAGGCACAACCCCTTGGTCCAGATCTGGAAGCTTTAAAACTACAAGTGGAAGAACACAAAGTGCGTACTGACCTCTGTATCTGAGTCCAAAAAGTAAATATGTTTTCAGATTGTGTTCATGAGGCTTAGCTCTCTTTAATTGAAGAAAAGTGAACCAGTAAACAACTCTACAATTAATTCATTTTACAGATTCCACATAAGTTTTAAATTCTGATACAGTGATGTCTTAGTACCATCTGATAGAGATGGTGAAAATTTCGTTCTTATTTGTTTACCAAATAAGAACAGTATCAGTCAAGAAAATAAAGTTGTATCTTGATTTCAGAACGGTAGAGGCATTTTTTTGCACCATTTTGTTTTATGAACAGAAATAGGAATATGACCAAAGTTTAAATGACTTTATGAACATCATAAAAAATATGTTTGGGTGTGATAACCAGGCTTTAGCTGCTCATTCCTTTCCTTGATTATCTTCTGTATTCAAGGTACTTGTTACCTCTACAATCGGAAGTTCGGAATTGCCCATCCTATTCCCACCAATCTTCTTTTCCAGTACTTCCTTGAGGACCTAGTCTTCCCAAACTCCTCCTGATCCCAAACGCACCCAGTATTGCACTTCACTATCTGCAATTATTGCTTGTCATAGACGATATCCATGCATAATCAAACAAGGCCTTTCAGCAAGTGTTGTTCAGTGATGGTGCTTGGCAGCCTGGGTTTTGACATCAATTTAGTTTCTGTATAGTTACACGTTAGTTCTTCACAAAGCCGTCTTACCTTGTTCTACTTCCACACACCCTGGTTTGCTCAAAAGACTTTGGTGATAGTGGTGTTATTCTAATCACTGAATCAAACCTTTAGTTCTCTGCATGTTCCTCTGATAGCTTTTCATTCCTCTTTATTTCTTCCAATATCTTCAACTCCTTTTTAGAATTTTCGTTCTCATTCTGCCACCAAAGCCTAACCCCTAATTTTCTCACTCAGGATTGCGTTGTTCCTTTCCCGCCAAAGCATTTGCACTGTGACTCCAAACTCTTGATGATTTTGCTATTGACTCACCTTGTCCTCTCTTCTGCTATCACTGTCTCGCTGTCCTTCTTAATCTTTTCCTTCAACGTCAGCTCTATTACTTGTACAGGTGGCTTGTTTGATGTGTAATGAGGGAGATTAAGATGACTTAACCTGGAGGGACAGCGACCATATTCTATTAGAATTCACCCTACAATTTGAAAGAGAGAAGCTGGAATCTGATGTAACAGTATTATAGTTAAATAAAGGTAACTGCAAGAAAGATGGTGGAGCAGTAATGGCAGGAGTTTCTGGAAGGAATTCGGGAGGCACAGAAGAAATTCGTCCCAAGGAAGAAGAATAGGGAGAGAGAGTGAGGCAACCATGGCTGATAAGGGAAGTCAGGGACAATATAAGAGCAAAAGAAAAAAACGTACAATGTGGTGAAAATGATTGGGAAGCCTTTAAAAACTAGTTGAGGACAAGCAAAACAAAAAAGCAATTACTGGAGAGAAGACAAAATAAAAGAGTAAGCTAGCTAGTAATGAAAAGGTGATTACAGGAGGTTTTTTTAATCAAAGTATATAAAAGATAATAGGGAGGCAAAAGTGGACATTGGCCCATTGGAAAATGAGGCTACAGAGTAGTAATACGGAACACGTAAATGGCAAAGGAGCTGTGAATATATACTTTAGAACAGTCTTCACAGTGAAAGACACCAGCAGCACACCAAAATATCGGGAGTCAGGGGAAGATGTAAATGTGGTGACTGTCACCAAGGACAAGGTGCTGGGAAGCTGAAAGGTCTGAAAATGGATACACTTCCTGGACTGGAAGGACTACACCCAGACTTCTGAAAGAGGTAGTTAAAGAGATTGTAGAGGCATAAGAGATGATTTTTCAGGAATCATTGGAGGCAGGAAGGGTCCCAGAGTGCTGGAACATAACATCCTGTTTAAGAAAGGTTGGAGGTAAAGATGGGAAATTATAGGCTAGTTAACCTGACCTCTGTCGTTAATAAGATTTTAAGAGTCTATTATTAATGATGAGATTGTGGAGTATTTGGAAGTGCATGGTAAAATCGGGCTGAGTCAGCATGGAGTTTTGCAGAAGTCAGTATTGGGACCACAACTATTCGGCTTGTACGTTAATGTGGATGAAGGAACTGAGGCATCATTGCTAGGTTTGCACATGACATAAAGATAGACAGAGGGACACATAATGTTTGGTAAAAACAATGACTGCAGATGCTGGAAACCAGAGTTTAGAATAGAGTGATGCTGGAAAAGCACAGCAGTTCAGGCAGCATCCAAGGAGCAGTAAAACCGACATTTTGGGCAAAAGCCCTTCAAGACACGTAATGTTGAAGAAGTAGGGAGGCTGTAGAAGGACCTAGATAGTCTAGGAGAGTGGGCAAAGCTATGACAGATAAAATTCATTGTGGGAAAGTGTGGGATTGTGCACTTTGTTTGGATAAATAGAAGCATAACTGTTTTCTCAATGGGGAAATGCTTCAGAAATTTGAAACACCAAAAGGACTTGGGTGTTGTCGTCCGAGATTCTCTTAAAGTGCAGATTCAGTTGACAGTTAGGAATACAAATGCATTTCAATAAAGCTAGAATACAAGAGCAGGGATGCACTGCTGAGGCTTTATAAGGCTTTGGTCAGACTACATTTTGAATATTGTGAGCAGTTTTGGGCCCAGTATCTAAGGAAGGATGCGCTAGCATTGGCATGGGCTCAGAACAGGTTTACAAGAATGGTGCCGGCACTAAAGGACTTGTCATATGAGGAGAAGTTGAGGATTCTTGAGTCTGTACTCAATGGAGTTTAGAAGGATGAAGGGGGAATCTGATTGAAACTTATGAGAGGCCTAGATAGAGTGGGCGTGAAGATGTTTCCAGTAGTAGCAGAAACTAGGACCGGAGGCTGCTGTCTCAGGGTGAGGAGGAATTTCTTCAGCCAGCGATTGGTGAATCTGTGGAACTCATTGCCACAGAAGGCTGAAGACACCAAGTCAATGAATGTATTTAAGACAGATGTCGGTTCTTGCTTAGTAAGGGCGTCAAACGTTATGGGGATAAGGCAGGAGAATGGTATGGCGGACTGCATGGTCTGAATGGTCTTATGGTTGTCCTGTTGACTTTGCCAGATGAGTTGGTCATCTGACTATGGGCTCAATCACAGATTGGGAAATTTCTGACTGTTTACCTGTATTTCTCTTAACGCATTCGTAGCCCAACTGCTTCCAACCCCATTTCTCTGCAACCCACATTTTTTTATTTTTTGGGAGGTAGAGGGGAGAGTGTGCATGAGGAATAAACTTATAGTTCAGGTGTAATTGCATTTCCATGCTGCTAAATGCCAGCTTTATGGTTTCCAGTTGCCAAATATCTGTGCAGCTGCAAGTCTTCTCAAATTCTCGCTCTTGTCCTTTGTTATCTTTTAATGTCTGTGTTTTTTTTAAAATTCTGTTTCTTCCCCTTTGTATGAATGCCCACAGCTTTGCATTCTCAAGTCTAATGTGTGTAGATGTCAGAAACTGTGGTGCTTCAGTCACCTGTCAACAAATCTAGATGGACCACATAAAAAGCGATGAGTGATTATTTCCCTTGGGCAAATCATTAATTTTGCTAAAAGGAAAAAACACCTCGGCCCTTCATTCCTAATTATTTTCATAAGGCTCTATCTACCACGCTCACATCCTGTGTCCGTATGAGGAGTTCTAACTTTTATTTACTGCTAAACTTGACACCATCCATTTTAATGCTTCCCGCACCTGTAGAAATGTAAGGTCCTCATCCATCTGAGTGAGCATTAAATGGATTTATTAAGCATAAATTTACAAGCGTTGAGAAGAGAGGACATGCTACTGCAGCCTTGCAGACTCGGGCTCCAGTTCATTAATTCACATCACCATGACATTGTTCCTTTTTGCGCTTAGCCATTCCTTGAAAAAAAGGCCAAATTAATTCTTTACTTCACATAACCTTTCCCCTGCCAATCAAGCTATCATTCCTGCCCCAGCATAATGCTGAACTTTTGTATATTTTTTTAATACATGCTGTCGTGCCAAATCTGAACATATCATATCTGTGAAATGTACCTCTGTTGGTCATTAATTTCCTTTTCTCAGCCCAAGTTAGCCAACATTGTAAATTATTCCTCCCCATCAAGTGTGCCCCCATTATTATTCCTCACTTCTAAAATCCACCTTCACCTTCTCTATTCTTGTGGACTGATTGCAAACTCTCATCAGGTTTCTACCTCCTGTTTTTGTGCTGAAATGATTCTAATCTGAAATATAAATGACGTCTGTGACGATGACCATGCTGCATTAAGTCTCGGTTAATCCACTTGCTTCCATTTCTTATACTCCTCCTAATATTCTTTTAATAGTTCAATATCAGATCAGCTCTGTGAAACGAATTGGAATGTTTTTCTTTGCTATAAGCTTTAACAATTTGCTTTTTGTCAGTGGCCTTTTTAAATCTTTAGAGCTGTTGACACCAATAAAATATGAAAATTCACATTATTAAATACTTCTAGCTTGCTATAAACCTGTACCTGGCTACTGCCTGTTTGAATCAGCAAGAAATTCAGCTAATAAAACCTTAAATAGATATCGGTATTCTGTTGGATGTCAGAAGATAATAAAACACAATTTTTTTTTGTAAAACATAGTTTAGTACCAAATGAAAATGATAGGCAACACTGTAAAATTTGTTTGGGAGCAGTTAATGCCCTTTGATAAGTCAATTTCTCAGTTCTTCCTTTATGAACAATGGAATATTTTAGTGCCTGGCAAGTGTTTTTTTAAAATTTACTCGTGGGACTTGGGTAGCAATTGCTGGCAGGGACTTGGGTAGCAATTGCTGGCCAGCACTTGTTGTTGTAGAGAAGGTGGTGGTGAGCTGCCTTCTTGAACCACTGCAGCCCATGCGCTGTAGGTAAAGCCACAATATCGTTAGTGAGGGAATTCCATGATTTTGACCCAGTGACTATGAGGGAATGGCAATACATTTCCAAGTCAGGATGGTGAGTTATTTGGAGGACAACTTGCAGATGATAGTGTTCCAATGTATCTGCTGCCCTTGTCCTTCTACATTGGAAGTGGTCGTAGGTTTGGAAGATGGTCTGTGAGGATCTTTGGTGAATCTCTGCAGTGCATCTTGGAGATAGTACACATTGCTGCACTTGTGCAAGATGATTTAGTTATAGAATGTTTCATCGACTCTGCGGCAAGACTTAAAATTATATCTATAACAGATCTTAAAACTGATGAAAGTTGGCTGTGATCAAAACATTTTGATCTTAAAAACGAATGTTGTCAGAAAATCTAGTCACATTGTCTGTGCCTTCTGTTGAACAGCAGGCATCTAGTTTGTGCATCATTTTAAATAAGTGTTTTCTATTCATCTGAATGTGCTGCATAGACAAAAGGATACACGCATCTTTCCTATCCCTATTACAAATTCTGAATAAAACCTTTAATTTCCGAGTCCAGAGGTTTCTAATAAGAAACCTATATACAGCATTGGGTCGAGATTATGGGCACATCTAAGCTTCTGTTGTTGAAGCAATAGCAATGCCTCTGACCCATGATTTCCATGGTAATAAAATCTGAAAGTGGTAGAAATATTGAGCAGGTCATGCAATATATGTGTGGAGCAAGAAACTCAGTTAATGTTTTGGTCAACGACTTTTCAACAGAATCAGGAAAATTGAAATGTAATAGCTTTTAAATAGGCGAAATGGCAGAAGGTAGAGAATAATGAAAAAGAAGGCCTATGATGGGAGTAAGAAGAGCTTTTGAGTGACAAGAGAGATAGAAAGAAAGGGAGAGTTAATGGGACAATCAAAGAAATAAAATTTGGATGGATAAAAACTGTGAAAGGGAGAATAATAAAATCTGCCATCCAGAAATAAAAATGAAAAGAATAAGATTGAGGCAAACACATGACAAGATAAGGAAACAAAATGGGATTGGTGGTGAAGGTGGGGGGAAGAGGAGCTGGAGGAAGGGATCATTGTCTGAAACTGTTGAACTCCATATTGAGGCCAGAAGTAACTAATTAAAAGAGAAAATGCTGTTCCTTGAGATTGGGTGTTTAATGTGACACTGCACCAGTTCAAAGGTCGTAGACACCAGCAAATATTCAATGTAAGCCCACTGTCTCCCACTGGTACCTCAATTACAATTCCTACACTGTATATGCAAGATGGAAAATTAAAATTTGCAGGCATCTGGAAATTCTGGGGTCATGGTTGTCCACAGAATGAAGGTGTCCTACAAAATGGTTACTCAGTCTGAGTTTGGGTTCCACTGCATGAAGGAGATCACATGATCGGTAGAGAATACAGTGTAATTGAATTACACTGAATTAAATTGAAAGAACTGCACGTACACATTGTTTCACCTAGGAGGTGTTTTTGTGATTTTGGATGGTGAGAAGAGAATGGGTGTGGCCTATGTCGCTATTGACAGGTCCAGACGGTGGGCCATGGAGAGTCGTACCTGATTGTCTGCCCCGTTTTGTAGTTACATGTGCGTTCAGATATCCCTGGAGATGGTGCATGGAGTGCTCACTGGCACAATTGTGGCCTTTAGAGTCCAGTGGGCACCACAGGGCAGGGGTGCATCATCATCCTGGACAACCTTATTTTAAATTAGTACATTTTCATTCGCCGTTAATTGGTAGTTCCCAACGAGGGGCTGTTTAACCCCATTTTTGTTTCCTTTAATTTGAAGAATTGAGGAAGCTTTACTTGATCTAATTCCATGCTGTGTCTGTCCTGAGAGTGTTTGATGAGGACAGTGTAGAGGGGGATTTCCTTTCAGTTTACAAGCATAGTGAGACCTTTAGTTTCCGTTTGCAAAGGTAGAGAACAAAAGTAACTTTTCTTTTAGGATGTGGAAGGTAGAGGAGAGTGTCCAAAGAAAAGTGTATGAAATGTGTCTAACTTGGTCAGGGGCCTTGTTCACCATTGTCAACAGTGAGGGGGAGTCCTCCATTGAGGAAAAAGGAAAATGTATCAAAATCCCTCTTATGGAATTTGCACTGTCAAAAAGAATGGAATTCAAATGAGATACAGCCAGTGAAAACTGTGGTTGATGTAGCAGTGACTATCAGTACACCTATACTGTATACTTTCGGATTTCCCAGCCCCTTAAGCGAAACCAGAAATTCAAGAAGGGAGAGTGGGAGTTGGACCACAAGAGGTTGAAAGTTAGGTAGAAATTGGAAGCAACCTCGGTGAAAGAATCTGAAAGAGTGCCAGCATGGACATCAATGTTTGAGGAAAGGAACTGAGGGTGGGACATCAGATAGGACCGTAACAATAATGTTCCACAGACCTTACAAAAAATATAGATGCAGCTAGGATCAGTGATGTTAACAATGACATTTTTTTTGGAGGACGTGAGTGTGATGAGTCAATAAAAATGTTTGTTGATGTGAGACAAGTCCATCCAGGCAGAGGAGAGTGATGGTCGATGAAAGCTAGATGAACTTTCATTCAAGGAAGAAGCCAGAAGCCTTCATGCCACTCTGGTGCAGGTTGGAAGTCTAGAATGATTGGACATTGAGGAGATACATAGGGCCAAGAACAATTTGGTGGAGGACATTAAAAGAGTCACAAATGTTGATGGAAAGACAGAAAAAGTGGGGCAGGGGAAATAAAGCCAAGATAGGAATAAATCCATGTTGTGGAGCAGAAACAGTCTTATAATATTGGACAGTTCTGATTGTACTGTGGTTTTTGGGCAGGAGGTAGAAGCTAGCTGTCTGAATCTGGGGACCAACAGTTTGTTTGATGTTTAATTCACAATCCAGTTGGTAGATAGAGGAAATGTTGGTGCAAAAGATGAAAGATTTTTTGTTAAAATACCAAATGAAATGAAACAAAGGACAACGATAGCTTTGTGATAGAGCGAATTGGTGTCAAGGGATACCAGTGTAAATGTGGAACTTGTGCTTACTCAACATACACAGTGAACAAATGTATCATGTATATTATAAATAAGAATCAGTAAATGTGACTTCTGAAAATATCTTTACTGACAATCGCTTGTTCCCATATAGGTGCTTCAAGAGGACTTGGAGCAAGAACAAGTACGTGTCAACTCTTTGACACATATGGTGGTGGTCGTTGATGAGAGCAATGGTGATAATGCCACTGCTGCTCTGGAGGAAGAGCTCCAGGTAAGAAATAAATATCCAGTGACTAAATAATTGTACTTCAGGAACCCAAGTACAACATTATTAAATGATATTTTTTCTTGTCCATGCATCTTTATCCACAAAGAAAACATACTAAAACATGTTTTATAATGAAGATTTTTGTAAATTTGGTCTAATTTGCTTGTGAGTGCTGTGAAGAATAGACCAGTAATTGGGAAACAAAATGGGGTGTACTTTACAGAATCATTGTGGCATAGCAACATTTCTCCAATCCTTTCCAAAGGAGAAGAGACGCTAATCAGAAGTTAAAACTTCGGCGAGAAAAAAAATAGTGGATGATTGTTGAAGCTTGGGTATTATATATTAAAGCAGACCAGTTAATGGAAAGAATGATGTTGTTGATGATGCTAGAAACAAGGAGAGTAGCTTAGATCAGAGTCAGATGAACTAACAGTGCTGAGTGAGGCTGTAGAAATGCTAACAGGACATTTTGTAAATACAAGTTGTTCTGCTATAATGTGCATTTCATTAACACAAATTCTCTATGACACGATTGACAAACTGGGACACTGTTTCTAAAGTGCAAAATTTTCAAGTGTGCATGAGTTATAATCCGATTCTGGCCCCATTAGTTGAAATGGTACAGCTATTACATGATTTTCCTATAACATGAGATTGCATAAGAATGAAACTGCTGTGTTATAGCAGAACTGACTGTAGTGTTCCAAAATCCTCAAATGTGTTCATAGACTGGAAGTTCTAGAAGGTTGCTGAGGATCACAGTGAGGGACATACAGGATTTAGGGCACTCTGGAATGTTGGCAGGAAGATTAGGTTTATATTCACACAAACATGAATTCCCAACTATTGATCCTTTGTGAATATTTTTACCATTCAAAGTGAACATGTTGATTTTCTCATAAGCAGTCATCTACAGGTCTGTCCAACTGTGCTGTTGTCAGTTGAAAGAACATGGTGTTCGGTTTACCAATGAGTAGGATGGTAGCTGTGCAGAATTTGGAATTGAAACTTGTGCTATATTCATATTGGTAGAACAAAGCTTGCAGCAATGATGTGTTGCGCATTAGGGTATTGTGAATTAAACTTGATTCAGATAAGCAAATACAGTGGTTTGCAGCCTGTTTCTTCATCAAGACATACTTGACACTTAAGAAAAGGTAAAAATAGTTGCAGCTACCAAGGATTCATTACTCAAATCCAGTAGGAATCCCTATTTCTGACCCTGGTTAGATTAAAAGTTACACAATTTTAGATTTTTTCTGTAGTGAAGGGTCCTGGACAGGAGCCTCTTGCAATGAGCGTGTCCAGAAATTCATGAATGGAACAATGAGGAAAATTGTCGTACTGTCAGTGTGCTGTGAATAACTATCCAGTGCAGCAGGACACTTACAGTTCCTGACAGGTGGGTACAATGCCAACTGGGTGAGTGGAAACATGCCAGGTGAAGAAGGTGGGTTAGGGGCAGAGTTGCTGATGTGAGGTAAGTGAGTGGGTATTTTGAATAGCACTGGAGGTTGGGCGATATTGAGCTCCATTGTATCGGGTTTGACATTTGGAGGGGTATCAAGTCAGAGGGCATCTCAGGTCAGCCGGGGTGGAGGGTCCAGGTGGTCCAGTTGGCGGAGGTGGGGAGGGGAGGGATGCTTGGGGGTTGTGAGTCACTTTAGGTTGGGTGGAGCTGTTATATCCAGCAGGTGTGAGGGGAAGTTGTGGAGCAGTGTAAGTATTGAATTGGGCTGGTGTCCAACCGTGCATGAGAGTTGTTGGCTCCAACAGGTGCGATAATGTTGCCAGGTCTAAAGGCTTATGCCAGATGGGGAGTTAGAATGAAGGAATGTGTTAAATTGAGATTCAGGGCTTATTGAGCCAGCAGGGGGAAGAGACAGATTGAAGTCTGGACAAGAATGAGGTCTATCAGTTCCTGTGTGGGGTGGGGCTAGAGCAGGGGCGAATCTGGCGAGTGGACAGGGATCTTGTACCAGGTGTGGGGGATGGTGTTGGGTTGTGGGGAAGGATCAGGAGAGGTGCAAGGTCAGATCGATGGTTTGTGAGGACGGTGAAGTTGAGTCGGGAATGTGGTGGTGGTGATCGCTAGGGGTCTGGAGGCTGTCAGGTAATGGGGGGGATTGTGTATTTGGAGCTGGTTGTCAGTAGTGAGTCAGTTCAGCTGGAGCCAGGAGGGGCAGTGATTGATCCAAGTGGGCTGTAACCACAACAATGATGCCAGTAGCACTGGGGCCACACACATGCCTACTGATAGTGTGGGTACTGACTTCAAGATGCTCGCACCTGACATCAGGACCACTGTCTTCCTGTACCAGTGTGATGGTGGGCAATACACAGATATTCTAGCATTCCATTGTATGGTCATGTACATAGGGCACCTTGTTGTCTGTTTTCGATCATCTCTTCTGACACTATTCGGGGTAGCTATTCGGGACAGCCTTGGGTACCTTGGGTACCTTTGAAAACTTGTACACATGCTGATTTTTTTTTTGAAAAATCCGTTTATCATCACATTGATTCCCATCCAAACTTAAGCTGATGTTTACTGTCAAGTCATTCTTTTTCTGCCTTGGATTTCACGAACTAAGGAACTAATTATCTTGTGACTCTTTAATATTACTATCAAATAAATTATAACTTTAAGATGATTTTGCTATTTCATAACTAACATCACCATCTTGCTTTTTGTAATACATGCAATGAAACATTTAGAATTTTTAAAAACATGACACACAGAATGCTATTATGGAATTGCCTACTTTATGAGAGCCATAATTTCATTTGTTAATAAACGTTTGTTTCTGGGTAGCGTGAGGACTGGCTCACTGTGTAAAAAAGAAACATCCCATATGCTGTAACTTTCTGGGTCACTACATAGAATTACATATAATGTGCACACATGTCTTTTTCCACCCTATCTCAACTAATCCTCTAGCATGCCATCCATAGAGCAGTGCATTTATGAGGATATACTAGTGGATTTAATTTGGCATTGAATTACTGATATTTATCGTTTTTAATACCCTGGAAATTGCTGCAAATATATCTTGTGTGTTGGAGTTCAGGGAATTGGCAGTGGTTCATCTATTTGGATATGGCTGATTTGGGAAGAAACTAGCTCATTAAACGAGCGAACTTCTTGACAGTGGATTTCATGACAAGCTTTATGCACGTTCCCTTTCAATATCAATGTGATCAGTTGGGAGAAAATTACAGATACATTTTATAAGCTGATGAGTTACTTATTGGAGGCCTTGCCTATCTGCAGGATAACAAAGTCAACTGTTAGTCATATTCCCTGCAAAGTGAAAGCTCAATATATGTGCTTCAGGTCAGCAGATTTTTGTTGATTCTGCCTGGGAAATGCAGAGATTCAGTAAGACCTTCCTCGTAGGCTGAGATAAAACAGAACATTGAGCCTTTGACCTCCATGAAGAAACTTCCATTGACCTTCAAAGATGTTTATAGATGAAGTCAATTAATTTTGAGTGATTTTATTTTGTTGAAGAAAACTCACTGAATCCTACCTTAGTGAAATTCCTGAGGTTACACTGCATTGGAGCTGTGTGCAAGAATATAAATATAAGAGACTAATTGTCGTGCAGAGCTTTTAATCCACATTTGTTACCTGTGTCACACATTCATCATTTTTAATAGCTGGGAATAAAAATGTTTGCCTAAAATAGCTTTTGAAATGGTTAAGTTTGAACTATCTATTCTTCACTGTAGAAAACGATTTGAGTAGGTCTCACTTGGACAGGTAGCTTTGTAATCAATCCTCTAGTTCTTGTTTCTGTGGAAAACTACTCAATAGTACATGATTGCCAAATCTCATTAAAGAAAATCTTGAAAATGCTGCTATAATAATGCAAATGATTTCAGTACTTGAGAAAGTAACATTCACCTTTTTATGTTCCTTCAACGCATCAGCTTTATTATGCTGATGAGATAATTGCTATGTGTCAAAGTGAACTATCGCAGCAGTTTCAGATAGTTTGCCTTTGACGATTTGAGTCTGACTGAATTTCTAATGTTGCAAAAGTGGAGGAGGTAATAAATTTTCTGACTTGATGTTAAATGTTTAATAGGAGAGTAGACTTATCGGTGTGGAACTCAGAGTCATAACAGGGCAGGAGATGGTGCTGTGGGAGTGCACTGTCTCCAGCTACTTACAGCATGGTCCACACTGCAACCCAGTCAGAGAAAACAAAGCAGACAGGCCGCCTCTACCATAAGACTCTCCCAACTAGTGGCAAAGTGTCACTCAGTACTTCCTGGCCAATTTAACATTCTGATTACAAACGTGGGCCAGTGTATTCAGCTGGCACTCACCAGTGCACATATGAGCAACTGCAAAGGGGACCCAATGAGCATTATTTAAAATGTCAAGCACTGACATTTACGACTCCAAAAGCTTTGAGAGTACTGCGGAGTGCTTTTTGAGGTGTCAAGATGAGTTTCTGGGTTTCCCGGGTGCTGTTCCTCTCAGGGCACTGAGAGGATTTAATGAATTGTCCTTCTAAAGGCTGCAGTATGTATGGGAGCAACAGTTGCAATTCTGCTTGGTCAGTAATATCATGCAGAGATGACAAAGAGTCTGGGAAACAGGGAAGCTCTCTGTAAAGCCCTCTTGTAATTTGGAGCTGGACTCCTCCATTCTTCTTGATGTTGTCTGACAGTGCACCCATCTTGTCAGTGTGAAGTCTCATCAATGTTCTCATATACAACACCATCCAAAGTCTTCAGCTTCTTCCAAAGGAGTCACATCTCTGCAACCTTGTCCTTTAGGGAACTCAAACATGAGTTATTTTTATCCCGTACCTGGTTGCAGCCATTCTTGCTGGGTAACTCGTCACATGTAGATCCTTCCTTTGTAGTATCCACTAAGGTACATACAGTACGATGACCAGCAGCTGCAAGTATCAGATCAGTACTAGGAACTCTTTATCAGTGCTGTTGGTGGTGTTACTCTCTCTCCTCCTCCTGCCATGTGTTAGAACTACGTGAATCGCAATTCTTAGGTGCAGCAAATTGAAAAGGTGAAGACTTAGAGAGCTAAGTGAGTTGGGAAGCTTGATCATCATTCCTGATAACAGGATGAGGGTGAACAAATTCAGGAATAGAATAAAAGAGAAACACACCATTTTTATCTGTGGATGCTGTGGGTTTTGTTACAGCAAACCCCAAGATGCAGGGAGCCATCTCCTCTATACAACCTGTCTAGCTGCATTGGGATGCAGAACAATGATGACAAAAGATGTAGCTATCTTTTGTCTACTGCAAGTTCTGCTCTGTTCCCTTTGGTTTTGTTACACTTCCTTGTGTAAGAGAAAGGTCAGCACTTTATTGATTGTGACGTGCCTACCAAAGTTGATTTAATTGGAAATGCCATTTAATAGTCAGGGCAATGAAAAGAAGTTGGGTGGCTTATGTTAATGAAAATAAAGCTCCAATTTATAGACATGCCAACTGAACAAGAAACATTAAAGTGGATACAGAGTGCACCTTCATGAAAGTTTGAATATCTATAGCATTGTTGGAGGCTAAAAGGTTGAATCTTTGTAATAAGACCACTTCAACTTGCTGTTGCGTCATGTAATACCTTTTTTAATGTCATAAAATTTTTCTTTGATTGAAAGTACATTAGCAGCGTCTTGTGAATAAGTTTGGTGACTGACTATCTTGGTGAACAAATAGTAAATATAAAACATATGTTCAATCAACCCAGATTTTACTCTGGTATCTGACTTGTCCAATATCACCAACCACTGGGATTGTAATGTGAACTTGAAGCATCAAGTGTTAACATGATCAGGCATTTCTTGAAGGGGTTTGACAATAACAAATAAACTATGAGAATGAAGTTTTCCAAAAGATTCCATGTTCCTCAAACAAACTTTCTGGAACATTGTTAGCTGTTATCTTAAGGGAATATTTGTTTCTTTAAGTTAAGTTGAAAATTATATGGATAAAGACACCAAGTGGATAGATCTGAAAGCCAACACTAGGCTTGATGAGTTAAGTGTTCTTCTTTTTGTGTGATTTCAATAGCCACAGTTTTTTTCACATAGTGAGGGCCTTCCTAGTTTAAAGAAATAAAGTGGCTTTATTTGAGTTACGAAACCCAATGAAATAGGAACTTTTGGAATGGAAGTGGCAGAAAAAGCTGTGTTTATGGTATATTGAAATTTACACATTGGAGTTTATTGCAGTGTTGGTGATGTGAATGGCCAACCTTCTAGAAAACAAATCTAGTGCATCAGACTTCAGTCATGCCTGAAACCATCATTGGTACAAATCTGGCATTGGCTATTTGAGCTGTTTTGTAAGTGCAGGTATCAGTAATTGCTGAAAAGTCTGCACTGTGTTGCACTTTCAGGCTTGCTTCATGTCTTCATGTCATAGTCTGGACTGTTCTTGAGCTGTTAACATTCCTGAAGTTAATGTAAACATAAGAAAAAATGGTTAGGCGTAGGCCCTATTATTGAGCCAACTCCACCAGTCAGTAAGTTTGTATGAATTTCAAGGTCAACTTCAGTTTCCTGACCTATCCCCATATCCTTAGATCCCCTTTGTCTATTGATCTCACAATTGAACATTCTCACCAACTGAACATCCGCAGTCCACTGCAGTAGCGAATACCAAAGACATTCGGTCTTCTGAGTGAAGGCACATCTGCTCATCACAGTTCTATATGCTCAATCCTTTATCTGAAACAATTCCCCCTGGATTTGGATCCTTGAACAAACAGAAACAACCTCTCAGCATCTACCCATTTGAATGCTGTGAGAAAGTTATAGCTAACAATAAGTTATCAATCAGACTCTAAACTGTAGTGAACTTTATGCCCATTCTGTTCAATCTCTCCCCATATTGCAACCCAACTTTCTAACTGTCAGTCCAGTGAACTTTATTGCTCCCTTTGAAAACAAGTATATCCTCCTTCAGGCAATGGGACCAGAGTGGTGTACACTGCTTTGTTGTGGCCTTGCGAACCATGCATAATTACAGCAAGTCTTCCTTCAACTTTATAGTACAAGGTATAGTGCAAGAAAAAGCTGTCATAAATTTGTCCTCCTGATTGCTTGTTGCACCTGTTGAGTAATTTCCTGTAAAGACCAAAATATACGAGTCTCTTTTTAAAAATATTCTGATTTTTGATTCCTCTTGCCAAAAGTCTATGACCTAATATTATAATCGATATGCCAGTTTAATGCCTGCTGACTTTTCAGTTGCCTATACCCCAGTGCAGGCCTTTGTGTCCTCCTCACAGCTTATTTTCTCATGCATTGTCAGGAAAGTTGTACAGATTGTAACAAAACAGAAAAGCTCAGTAGGTCTGGCAGCATCCGTGGAGAGAAATCAGTTAAATCTGCGCCTCTAGTCACACTCCTTAGAACTGATGGTAATTAGGAAAAGGTTTAAATTTATCCAGAAGGTAACTTGGGGGCACAGGTGGGTGGGTGGAAAAGTAAATGATAGGTAGAGATAGAGCCAAAGAGAGAGAAAAACAGTTAGATAGTCAAAGGAGTAGATGAAGGTCAGCTTGGGAGGAGGAATAGCTGTTCGTGAGCTGTTGGGTCCAGACCAATAAAATAAACAGCATGTGATGTCTTGGGATTTTGTTTTAAATTGCACCAATAGAAGCAGCATGAAGGGATAGGGTCAGGTCTGGGGTTTTAGTTTAGACTTTAGCAGTTGCTACGGTTTTGAAGTTTGTTATTGGAAGCTATGGCAAAATAATATTTTCTTGGTGTTCTTTCCTCCTGGCCTGAAGAAATACCACTGGTTCACTGAATTTTCTTTTGCCAAGGCTGTGTTTGAGGGATGTTACTATATTGGAAGAGTTGCTGTTTCATAGTTAAATAATCTATTCTTCAGTTAAGTTATCTAACGGTGCTAAGTTATACCAATTCCTCTTTCTTTTGTTTGAATTTTAACTGTCGGGTAAAAATAAAGTTGTTTTGCTTAAAGTCGAGCTGTGTAACCAAATGAATTACCCGTGGAACACAGCAACTTACACTTGCCTTTGAATAAGATAGAAATTAGGATCGAGGCAATCTCCTTGATATATGTGAAGGGGGTTTGGCCTGGTCCATAAAACAGCATTATTTTGAAACCCCTTTACAAGCAAAGGTTTTGTTTGAAAATCAGAGAGGGCTCTCGTGGAAGTACCTGCATTTCTGCAGAGAATTGCTTAATGTAGCAATATCTGTGTGCATGAACTAAACTTAAGAAAATGAGCATTGTCATATTTAATTCCAGATTCAACCTGCTTTGATTCAGAACTGTGTCAAGAATCAATGCAAAAAGGCAATGACACGATAATGTTCTCGCTGTATTGAGTCCACTATAGCCAGTACCTAACAATTTGTACAACAAACCAGCTTTGAAAAATCAAAACAAAAACAGAAATTGCTGGAGAAGCTCAGCAATTCTGGCTTGCTTTGTGGAGGGAAAAGAGGGTTAATGATTCAGGTCTGGTGAGCCTTCTTCAGGATTGATAAAACACTCAGAACTGAAGAACACTTCACAGATCTCCAGCATCCACAGTTCTTTGTTCTATGTTATAAAAACAAAGCTTACTTTTGATGGTTTGATTATCAGGGGCAGTGATAATATTTGTCGTCTAAATGACAACATAGTTTTCGCAGTGATGCAAAATAGCTGATTACAAATTGGCTGCAGATTCTTTCAAATAAAGAAAATTCTGTTGGAGTACAAAACAGGCTGTGAAGTCCTGCTCAGTCATTCCTCCTCATCTCCTACGGCCCAACATCAATGTCGCAACCATTTATTTAATTCAATCCTGAGAACGCTTTGATGGGGCTTTTCTTTACAGAAAAGACAACCACTTGAGTCTAAGTAGACTCTGTATTCTCTTCTTTAACAAACAGAAAGATATATTCCAGAAAGTAACCATTTGCAACTGTTCCAATAATAGCCATTGCTACAAGTTCCCAAGAGATTTAGTAATGTTGAAATTCTCAAGATCTGCAAAAGGGTAGATGTTCAAGTCTGTCATAGTGCCTTCAAGGAGACTGTTTTATTTTAGTATCATCCTGAATTCATTACAATAGGAAGTTCCATACATGTTAATTAAACCTGAATTTTAATAAAGCCAATCTCTACTGAGTCCACAGGTACTGAGACATGTCATATTCTGCAGTGATCGCCAAGTGTCAGCCCAATTAACAGCTGCAGATCACATAGTGAATTAAGAAGTGATCACAGAGGGAGGATACTTTCAGGTGGCCTAATTCAAATTCTTCAAGATGTTTTCTTCAAGCACATTATTTAAAATAGGCAAAAGTGAGGACTGCAGATGCTGGAGATTAGAGTTGAGAGTGTGGTGTTGGAAAAGCACAGCAGATGGGGCAGCATCCGAGGAGCAGGAGAATCGATATTTCAGGCAAAAGCCCTTCATCAGGGTAAAAACCCTTCATTATTTAAAATGTTGAACAATTACAGTATTAGATGCCACCATGCAGATATGGGGATAGGGTAGAAATAGAATTGAAATAGGTCATCCTTATTCTATTAAATAGCAGGACAGACTTGAGAGCCTGTATGTTTTACTCCTATTCCAAGTTCTTATGACCCGTGGAAGTCAGAATCAAGAATTGAAGTCAGGTTGAAAGGACAATAATGTTATGAAATAGGCTACTAAGGAAAAGCACAGATGGACAAAGTTAAGAAAGTGATACTGAGATTTGTTTCTCGAGACAGAGAATTGAGAGATGTGCTGGGAAAATGATTGTGTGTGTTTGATCTAACCAAAGTCATTTGACTTACTGATATTTCTTGTTCTTAAAGTCTTGTAAAGTTCTAGCAGCTTTTCAGAATAATGCAGGGCATTGTTTAGTCAGATTTGGTCTTTTTCATATTGGAGGTGACTGACAATGTAAAAGCTGAGGCTGTAGTTATATCATATTGACTCAATTTCCCTATCAGTTTAGTACGCTGGTTTTAGATTTGTAATTAACTGCTAAGCAGAAGACTTCCTTGTTTATGATGTTCACTCATCCGTAAAATAATTTACATACCTTCAGTGCACACCAGATCATCCTTTGCACTAAATGCAAAATTCCAATTTCTCCTTCAATATGCCTCTCAATTAATGCTCACTGAAGAATGTGACGAATAATTCAACCAAAATAATTAGGAAAATATTCATGCACTGATTGCTTAAAACATTTAAAAGGCGTACATTGTCAATTTAACTGGCTTTTCTTTTTAATTCCATGCTACAGACAAAACTACTTTGTTATTACAGCAATATTTAATGATTAGTCAAGCGATGTTTCCCCTTGCATTTATTTTGTTAAAAGCTGTGTATTCATGAAACCTTTGAAGTCTTATTCCTGCTGGATGTTTCCAGAAAGTGGGACAGGAGAAGAAATCTGCTGATAATATCTCTGCGGAGTTTCCATTTCTTTTCCTGTGAACAAATCAAATGTCTGCAACCTCCTAATGCTGTGCCAACATTCCCCTCAGTATTGATGTAGGTTTCCTTAAAAAGACAACTTGATGGAGATCAAAAAAAAAGCTGATTTGGGAACATGGTTTGCCTTCTTTCCATGTCAGGTTTTAGAATGTGGCTCTAGTCGTAGATGTTTGGTATGACTCAGTGCAATATTAAATGGTGATATTCCGACTTTAATGCCATGGAGTTGATATTCAACATGGGAAACAATAAAGATCAGGTTGGTTTTCAATGCACCCATTTGCTAATGGTTCAGTAACTGATAGTTAACAGAGCAGCTTTGCAATTGAGTGCAAGCGCCATGAAAGAAGTGAATAACTTTCATCTTTTTCCACTTGAGCAGAGCTCATCAATGACCTGTTATAGAACCTGCATGAAATTTATCTTACATTTAAATCAAATGGCAAAGATGAAAATTGACTTCAAAAAGTCATCTGCAAGTAGGAAAAGCACACAGTTAAGATGGAGAGAAAACAGAGTTAATGATTGAATGGTAACCATTCTGAGGGTTGAGTTCCGAAGAAGGGTCACTGAACTCGAAATGTTAACTTTGCTTTCTCTCCACAGATGCTGCCAGACCTGATGAGTTTCTCCAGAAATTTCTGTTTCTTTTTCAGATTTCCAGCATCTGCAGTTCTTTGTTTTATTGTACACGATTGAGATGTTTCAGTGACCATATCATTCCCTTATTCTTTTGAAGATTGACGAAAACTATGATTCAACTGCATCAATGTATCAATATAGGTTGTTCGCAGTACTCCACACATGAGGCCATCTTTCAAATTTGAGACCGGTCAGTGAATTTATTTTCACACATGCCGACATACACAGTTATCCAAAAATGAGAAAAAATCTGACAGTTCCAGACTCGCCCTGAATTTAGGGCTCTGCCTAGGGCCAATACATTTAGGTGATTTGAGTTAAGATTTTATTATTGTTTGATATTCGCGGAATTTGGGAATAACCATTTACAGTTCGATTTGATTTCCTTGGAAAACTGATATCCTGAAACCTGGCCAATGACACATCAAAATATGTAATTCAATTGAGAGTTCACTGTGACAAGATTGTTTTTGTAATTTTGGGCTGTCCGATATTCCATGATGAATAATGCAACAAAAATGTACAAAAGCATGATTTTGTTGCAGCTCTGAATTGCAAATTTCTGAAAAAGATCCTGAGTATTGAAGATGTGAGCTTTTTTACTGAAGGAGGCTGAGTAAATTGAGGAGTTTTTGCAGTCTGTTCTCCAGCATCATGAAGCCTTTTGTTTTATTATGGCTTTGAAGCGAGATTAATTCAATCTGAAAGGATTGATTTTGATTTTCATATCTTCAAAAGGTAATGCATACTATGTATAACATAGCCTAATGTATACAGGTTCAAGAACTAAATTGCATAATTAATTGAGCTATAAGTAGCTCTGAATCTGATTTAACAGCTGGAAGAAACCCTTGTATTGCAAAAATGCATATTGTGAACCAGGAAACAGAAGTGTTTCAATGCTGGATGCCATAACCTTGGCCCACACTGTAATTTTGTTGTCTTTGTATGATGAAGACTAGAAAGATGAAAGCACCTTTCACCACCTTGGGAACTTGTTCCTAAATGACTGTTGTTGACAGGTCAGGTGCTGCGATGAATTAACAATTGGGGGCTCTACCTTTGAGTTTCACTCTCTTAGATTCCAAGAAGCCAGTTGATAAAGGAGAATATTGGAGCCAATATTTAGATAAGCTGTCATTTATTTACAGGGTAAAATGTTGCAAGAGTGTGTCTCCCATCTTAATTGCATTCAGATTTCAGTGAGTGTCTCTTTTTGTATTCAATTAAAGCCCTAATTAATGCCTTCCACTTCCATATAATTAGACACAGCTCTTATACAATGAATATCCTCTGGTAAAGGGCCATACAGTGTACTTAATATGGACCCCACCACAAACCTGAGTGATAGCCAGTTTAACACAATAATTAGAAAATGCTAGTTAGATTAGCTTCCCTACAGTATGGAAACAGGCCCTTTGTCCAAATGCATCCACACCGACCCTCCATAGAGTAACCCATCCAGATCCATTTCCCTCTGACTGATGAATCTAACACTATGGGCAAGTTAGCATGGCCAATTCACCTGACCTGCACATCTTTGGACTGTGGGGGGAAACCCACGCAGACACAGGGAGAATGTGCAAACTTCACACAAATAGTCGCCTGATGCTGGAATCGAACCCGGGTCCCTGGCGCTGTGAGGCAGCAGTATTGACCACTGAGTCACTCTGCCACCCCGGCAGGTGCCAGTTGTCCCCAGCAGTTGTCCAAGTGACTGTAGACAACACAAAATTCTTGTGAATAGATTGCTGAAATACTTTGCAAATACCCAAAATATATACACACTGATTTGTTTTTACAGTGAAATTCAAATTCATTCATGAAGATCTCAAAGGGAATGTTGTACAGTAAAATACCTAACCTTCCCTCCTTATTAGAAAACCAAGTTTAATGATTTTCTATGTCCTGTTGAGAATCCTGGAACTGGAGTGCACATCTCTGATAAAGGTCATGCTTTAGTCATACCCTGATAACATTGAGTTTCTTGTTGGAGAGTTGCAACGGCATGAGGTTGAAAGTGTCACATAAAAATCTTTAAAACTATGCAAATTAGTTTCCTCTGAATCCTGTGCCATTCTGCAATCATATAAGATCACAGCCTGCATGACACATTCCCTGTACGAATGAGATGCAATCTGTTCCTTTGAATGATGAAAGTTAGATATTCAGTCCACGATGATTCATAGCTAATTGGATTGAGGTATGTTGATTCATTTGAGTTCGTCAGAGGTTTCAGGCAGGAGTAGCTAATGCTTTGCTCCAAAATTAACAATAAGGGAAGAAAATAAAGATCCATGTTCAGTGTCAGTCACTATAAGAGAGCTATAAGAATAAATAATTAAGATAGGTTGATTGCTGATCGGAAAAGAAAAAAATAAATATTCTGTCAGTTACTTAGAAAAATAGCAAATTGTTATTGCTATTTTTCACTTCCAATTCAGAGTATAGGAAATATTGAAAAACAACTTGAATTTTGTGCATGAATTTTGTTATTTTCATTCAGTAATTTATTTCTGCAAAATTAAACCACTTCTGGGATAGTCATCAACCTTACTTTACTGTTTTTTCATCAGTTCTGCCTCTTATAAATTTGGAGGAATGCACAAAGGTACATGTGCGAATTTGCAGTGTGCAGATTGTATCAAGGAGGGGTATTTCTCCATCTCTAAGACTATGCAGTCACACAAGTTAACATCAAGTGTTTAATTCTTGTTGGAATTTCTTTTCTAATGTATACTCCAGGTCGTCCATTGGTGAAGGAAGTATCCAAGGACAGTCTTGACTTGAGATAGATTTATCCACAGAGTGAAACATTTAAGACATATCTCTTGACTCCACTTCACTTCACTATTTAAGTTGTCCTTTTATAACATGCGTTTCGTCAATGCAATTTGGCTGTAAAATGACTGGTGAATTGGGGAATGATTTTTTAAAAATGTGAACTCCTGTTTCCATACCCATGATTTTAAAGGCATTGAACCGTCAGAGGAGCTTCCAGCAATCAAAGAACATTGTGTCACTCTTGCAAAGCAAGTTGAATTTGAACAAGTGGAGGCTGAGGAAGTAGAGGATCTGCTTGAGCCCCATTGTGAAGACCTCCCCACAGCTGATCTCCAACAACTTATTGCTGCAGGGGAAACTGAAGCTGGAGATGAAGACAATGAAGTCCTGGATGCAGCATCACGAGAGCTTTCTACCTCTCTTTTGTCTTCTGTCCTGAGGGGGGGTTGAGAAACAGTTGCAGCTCTTAGAAGACAATGCAGAACACAGCAGGCTAGCAGTTCATGGGATAAAGTCTTACGTAGCACCCTATGATCAACTTCTTCATGTCAGAAGAAAGATAGCAATGCAGTAAAATCAAGATACCTTTTTTAAGCCAACCCCCAAGAAACAGTCTGAGGACAATGAACCACAGTGATCCACTTCCGGACTAAATATTTTCTTTTGTCATAACCTTGCACCCAGAGCTGCATCTGAAAGTAATGTCTGTGTTGATGATGATCCTCAGCTCCTGTTTTAATACATATCTCAACTGCAAGTCAGCAAACTCTGAAGCCCCTTATCGTGTTAAATTTACTGTATTATTTCATTAAAGTGTATGATTTTAACATTTACTTAGACTGTGCTGTAGTTTATGTTAGGCGAACTATTATTTTTGTTTCAATTTTTACTGTTATTTTTGGTGGTTTACCCTAACCCTGTTTTTTTTTCCCATCGACCCATTATTTGTATTGCATGAGGTCGCATGAAAACTCAATTACCATGTTATAACAGAACAGACTAGTGATAGGAAGTTTCTCTGTATACTTGCTCAAGGAGCTGGCCAATCAATGCCATCCTGTATATGCTTACATTGACTTGATAGGATTAACATCTAGTGGCTCCTAGGGTAGAGTGGTAGTGTCCATACCTTTGAGCCAAAAGGCCTGGGTTAAAGCCTTATTTGTTCCAGTGGTGCCCCGTCACATATCTGAACAGATTGTTTTTAAAAGAAATTCACCAGGAGAGAGTGTGTAGTGCAGTGATAGTGTCCCCACCTCTAGGTCCGGGTTCAAGTCCCACCTGCTTCAGATGTGTGTCACAAGTATTTCCTGAACAGGTTTATTAAAAAATATCTACATGTGGGATCAACTTATAGGAAGCACTGACAATACTGAACCAGAGAGAAGTCCCACACGGAAAAGAAAAATTTCAACATCACACTTCATGGATAAAAATCAGAAATGTATGCTGGACGATCTTTGTATGGTGTGTGTTCACACCTATCCCCGCCCAGTAACTCCATAATGGCAGCTTTAGATGAAACAATGCTTCTATGTGCTGTTCTGTATAGTCATTGCCAATCTCACCACCCCCACTGTCATTGGAAGCTACAGCTAAGAGCTTCTGGTTGACATGCTTACATCTGATCCTTGATTGTCTATTTTATTCCAGATCAGCACACTATCTGATTGTCTGTGGCCCAAGTCCCTTTGATATTATTTTGTATTATTTAGTTTTTCCAATGTAATGTGCATGATTAGCAAAAGCAGTGTATCTCCAGAAGGTTTCAAGTTCTTATATGTCATTTGGTGCCATTTCACTGTAAGCTAGTCTTGCATTTGACAGCGAGTGCGAACACACCTATGCAAGTGTCGGTTGTTGGTATGAAAAGCTGACAGTTTGTAAGTACTGGGTCACTGTGGAGAGCAATTTTCCATATTCCCACTGGCTGCTGAGTGCTAAACATCAGACAGGTGATTGTGCGCAAATTCCGTAGAGTACAGAGAGAACTGCAAGGTATTCTAAGGTGACCTTCAGAAGGAATAGATTGTGTTGAACTGTCCTGATTTTGATCAGGAAATCTTGATTAAAGCAGCATGATTTAGTAATTGATGAGAGTCTGTGAAGTACTGACATTGGCATGTATGTGTTCCAGGAATTGAACCTGGAGAATTCTTCATTTGTATAGCTGACTCCCGTAACAGACAATGCTGTGTAATCCACAAAGACTTACAGAAGGCTACAAAATGCTGGAAATATGGACATCTAGTTACATCTATAGGGAGGGAAATAAAATTAATATACAGGGCTTTTCTGAGAGCTTTGGGACACCAATCGGAACCAAATGTGTTTCTGAGCGCACATTTGCCAGATAGCAGGCTGGTGGTGGTATTTTGCTGAGGTTTACCATTCTAATCAGCTACCTCTGAGTTCCTGTCCATGTACCTGGTAGTCATTCCACAGAATTGTTATTTGAGGAGCATGGGGTTGGGGGTGTGGCACTCTGCTTCAGGCTATATACTGGCAAGCATTCGTTGGCCCCAAATCTGGCTTGTAATTATGCAAATATTCTGCATGCTGTTTCACATCAAGTAGCTGATCTCCATGTCAGGCCACCCTGGGAAAACCTCTTTTTCATCAACCTGAGTCAATATCTTGATTTGTATATACCTGCGCTTTCCATTACTTATTATTTGCAGATGTGTATTAGTGTCTCAAATACAGCTTATACTCTAAAATACTTATGCCTTTGACCCCTCAAAGCTGTTGTAATATCATGTCAGTACTGATGAGGCATTCACATTATTGTCCACCTTGTGGTGTTATTTCATTTGCTAAAGAGGAACCTTTGTTCAGCAAAATAAAAAAAAGCAGCCTAAAAATGTAAATATATGAAATGTAAATTTTGAGTTGGTTTCTTAACAACATTTTTATGATGGATTATCAATATTTGATTAGTAAAACATTCCCAGAGAATTAGACTCGTGAGCAATGAAGTTCCATTTTGTTCTTTAAAAAAAATAACAATCTCGAAGAATGGAGAATTGTTAACAACTAAAGGAAACAATAGTGTTTAGCCAAAGGTCCTCATGATCTTTGCTTTTCCCTTTGTGATTACACTGTACATCAAACTGCTGTAATCCTTCTAGGACCTGTTCAGTGCTTCAAAAACAGTTGTATCACTAACAAAGTTATAATATTTCTCTATTTTTCTTAGTTTATAAACCAGAGCAAAGATCTGCCATTCTACCCAAGATCAGGGTGTATGCATATTCGACCAGTCTCTTATAGTAGTTGGGGACTGGGAGTAGGTGGGTAGTTTGGTGCCAGAACATCTTTGAGATCCCCACTGATGACCTGAGAAGTGCCAGTGAAAGATATCTCTGGTTGGTGTCAGTTCTCCTTTTCACACATTAAGATTATGAAAGGATTGGACACTCTGGAGACAGGAAACATGTTTCCGCTGATGGGTGAGTGCCGAACCAGAGGACACAGCTTAAAAATACGGGGTAGACCATTTAGGACAGAGATGAGGAGAAACTTCTTCACCCAGAGAGTGGTGGTTGTGTGGAATGCTCTGCCCCAGAGGGCAGTAGAGGCCCAGTCTCTGGATTCATTTAAGAAAGAGTTAGATAGATATCTCAAGGATTGTGGAATCAAGGGTTATGGAGATAAGACAGGAACAGGATACTGATTAAGGATGATCAGCCATGATCACATTGAATGGTGGGGCAGGCTCGAAGGGCAGAATGGCCTACTCCTACACCTACTGTCTATTGTCTGTTGTCACTGGCATGGTTGGAAAACATGGGTTGTAGTCACACAACTCCTTTGGAGGAATTCTTTTCAAACTATATATTAAAAGTCTGTCTTCAAGGTTCATCCCTCAATTCTGGCCCAAATGCCAGAACCCTAGCCCTTCCATCACCACACATTGTGGCTGATTTAGAATCATGGAGTCACACAACATAGAAACAGACCCTCCAGTTCAACTCGTCTATGCTGACCAGGTTTCTTAAACTGGACCTGTCTCATTTGCCTATGTTTGGCCTATATTCCTTTCCTATTCATGTGTCTGTGCAAAGGTCTTTTAAATATTATAATTGTCCTTGCATCTACAATTTACCCTGGCAGTTCATTCCATATATGTACCACCACCTGTCTGGAAAAAAGTTGCTACTCAGGTCCCATTTTAAACTTTCCCCTCTCAACTTAAACCTGTGCCCTCCAGTTTTGGATTGACTGAAACATTCTTCAACTGTGAAGATTATAGTAATCTCCTTACTGCAGACTTTCCCCTACTCTTGAAGAATCTCATTTAAGGTGAGGCAGAACTGCTTCCCAAGCAAAGCAGTTGAAAACTCTCATGTATACTGAGACCAGGAGTCCCCAGATGAATGCAGTGCTTTCGTCTGTTCTGGTGACTATGGTCAGTGTTAGGGTTGACCCCACAAATCAATACAGCAAATCTAAAGCCTTAGTGACCGACATAATGGAACTTAATATAAAGTGGAATCTCTTGACTTGGGAAAGTACCTTAACTTTGAAATATTCTTCTTTAATCAATGCCTTTAATAATCTGTTTGTGTTGCAGATTCTTGGAGAGAGATGGGCAGCTATATGCAAATGGACCGAAGAGCGTTGGGTATTATTGCAAGAGATACTTTTTAAATGGCAGTACTTCACTGAAGAACAGGTAGCTCACACTACCAATTACCTTGCTAGTGTTCAGACTTAGATCACATTGAAGTTAATTCTTGGTAAGAAAATCTCATTTCAGTGCCTTGAAGTAACCAATGTTTTCATATTGGCTGTGGTCAATCTTAACACCTTGCTTAGAGCTGTCACTATAAAGCTCTTTTTATGTCAACCAAGCCATTGATGGTCTTATCAAAGCTAAATTAACTTCAAAGCAGCAAAATAAGACTTTTAAGAAAGGAGGGAGGCAGAAGTAAGGAAATTATAGGTCAGTTAACCTGACCTTGGTCATCATTAAGATTTTAGTGTCCATTATTAAGGATGAAACTTCGAAGTATTTCAAAGTGTATGTAAAATAGGGCAGAGCCTGCACACCCCCTTCAAGTGGAGAGGATCATGCTGACTGAATCTGTTAAAATTTTCTGAGGTAATGAAGTTACACAAAGGAGAACCAGTGGACATTATAGAGATGTGCAGCACAGAAACAGAACCTTCAGTCCACTTTGTCCATGCCAACCAGATATCCAAACTTAATCTAGTCCCATTTGCCAGCACTTGGTCCATATCCCTATAAGCCCTTCGAATTCACGCACCCATCCAGATGCCTTTTAAATGTTGTAATTGTACCACTTCCTTTGGCATCTCATGCCACCACCCTCTATGTGAAAAAGTCGCCCCTTAGGTCTCTTTAAGTTTATGCCTGTCAGGATATTGTTGATGCTGTTGTATGTTTCCTAAAGAATCCATTAGATACTACCTGCAAAACTAATGTCATTTACAAGATACCATGCATGAACTGTAAAAAAAACACTACACCAGACAAACCAGCAGGAAACTTGCCACCATGACACATGAACACTAACTAGCCACCAAAAGACACCATCCACTATTACTAGTTTCTGCACATACAGACAAAGACGGACACCACTTTGACTGGGACAACATACACATCCTAGGATAGGCAAAACAAAGACACACATGAGAATTCTTAGAGGCATGGCATTCTAACCAGAAATCCATCAATAAACACATCGATTTAGATCCCATCTAACTTCCCTTGAAAAAAAAACGGAAATGACATCACCCACCTTAAGGAGTCAAGTCTGATAATTAGAGAGGTGGGGCATACCACCAGTGCCCCATCAGAGACTCTCACTGATGATGTTACATAGTATGGCAATGTCTGAAAACAAACTTTCAAGCTCAGCAAGCTAATTTAGATACATATCCAATTTGGATTTGCAGAAGGCCTTTGACAAAGTGCATCACATGAGGCTGCTGAATAAGATAAGAATCCAGGGAGTTAGGGGTAAGCTACTGGCATGGATAAGGTTTGGCTGACTAGCAGATGGCAGAGATTTGGGATAAAGGGGTATTTTTTGGAATGGCAGCTAATGATCTGTGGAATTCTGCACGGATCAGTGTTGAGACCACAACTATTCACTTGATACATTTATGATCTGGGTGCAGGAACTGAGAACTTTGTCTTTAGGTTTGAAGATCACACTAAGATAGGTAGAGGGACAGGCAATGTTGAGGAAGCAGGGAGGCTGCAAAACTATTTGGATAGGCTAGTAAGTGGCAGATGGAATGTGCAAATGTGTGACGTTATGTACTTTGGTAGGAAGAACGGAAATGTGAACTGTGTTCTGAGGAAATACTTCAGAAATCTGAAGCACAAAGGGCCTTAGGAGGCCGAGTACAGGATTCTTGTAAGGTTAACATGCAGGCTGATTGGCATTCATTTCAAGGGGGCGAGAACACAAGAGCAAAAATGTACTGTTGAGGCTGTATAAAGTTCTGGTAAGACTGCATTTGGAATAGTATGAGCAGTTTTGAGCCCCCAGTCTAAGGACGGATGTGCTGACATTGGAGGGGATGCAATGGAGGTTGACAAGAATGATCCAGGGGATGAGGAGCTTGTCATATGACGAGTGGTTGAGTTGAGAAGGATGAGGGGAAATCTAATTGAAACTTAGAAAATACTGAGAGGCCTGGACAGAGTGGACATGGAGATGTTTCCATGAATAGGAGAATCAATGACCCAAGGGCGCAGCTTCAGAGTGAAGAGACAATCCTTTAGAACTGAGGTGAGGAGGAATTTCTTCAGCCAGAGTGTGGTGAATCTATGGAACTCATTGCTGCAGAAGGCTGTACAACCAAGTCATTGAATGTGTTTAATACAGAGGTATACGAGTTCTTGATTAATAAGGTGATTAAGGGTTACAGGGAGAAGGCAGAAGATTGGGGTTGAGAAACATATCAGCTTTGATCGATTGGGATCGAATGGCCTTATTCTGCTCCTATAAATCTTATGACCCTTAAGAATCTATTTTCTGTAAGGCTTTATTAAAGTAAATTTAATACACTTTTAAGTCACCCCAAAAACCATGACTCGTGGATTGGATTTTCAGTGGTATCCCATTATGGAACACTGTCGTTTTTTTCTTTTCACCTTGGTAACACTCTATAGCATTAATAAACACCAGTGGCAGAAAAGGGAAAAAATGCTGCACAGCTAAAACTGGCAGTTTGTTTTCATAGTCCTGTCAGTTTGGCATTGATAAAGCTATAAATTTACAGCATTAGGGATAATACTCAATCCTTCTGTCCTGTGCCAGATCTGTATTTTCACCGCTTTCTTGAGGAGATGGTTAAAACTAAATGGAGTATTTACAGGATTGTGATTAAATTTTCCAGACGATGGCTGAAGAATGAAAACTGATGAGTAACAAGCCACAGTTAAATTCTTTGAACCCAGCGCTGCTTAACCCATACACAGTATAGAGCATATTAGGAGTCATAGACGTTCAGTCTGCAGGTGATGCTTGTGTATGATCTCTCAGAAACTGAGCTCCTTCATTGAAATGTATGAGAAAATGGCCTTTTACGGAACATCCAGGAGACTGAATTCCTTTCCAATGGGTTTCCATAGCAAAACACCTTATCCGATCATTGACTATGATCAATGGCTAGAGATTTGCATCATTCAAAACGCGAACACTTTTCCACATATAGAGATCTCAGACCTATTGACCTTCTCAGAGGCCTGGAATTGGAGTTGAAAGCAAGTCATTCCTGGTTTTGAAGGACTATTTCAGTCGAAAGATATTGCTACAACAATTGTTGGCCTGATCTGGTTTCTGCATGGTTTGAGAAGCAAGTCTAACTTAAAAATTGTTCTTGCTTGTGTTCTCATCACCTCAATTTGAAAAGCAAGGTCTTTAACATAAACCTTCTGATTTGTTTTAGTCCCTGTTTGATGCATGGTTGATGGAGAAAGAGGAATCGGTGGAAAAGATTCAGACAACTGGTTTCAAAGACCAGAATGAGATGGTTGCTAATTTGCGAAAGTTAGCGGTAAGTGGAATAGCTTTTCAAAGTGGTCTCTTAATAATATGATCAGATAATAAATATCCTGTAAGTTGGTAGCCTTGTAATGAATACTCCAGTTTGATGATTTGGGTAAGGCAAACTCATATCACTAAATGCCCTTAGCCAATGTTAAATTACACATTATCAAATTAATTTCTCAGTATTTCTTCTTTTATTGTTTTTGTACTTTGAAAATAATATAACTATTCAATTTTTTTTTTAAAATGAGGATAGACTGAAGAAAGCTGGGCACAGAGTGATTTGCAGGACCTGGTGTAAATCACAAAAGTTCCACAGGTGGTAGGAAAGTTAATTAAATGTTGGCCTTTATTTCAAAGGGAATAGAGTATAAAAATAGGAAGTTCTAGCTTAAACTATACAAGGCATTATTCACACCATCCCTGGAATACTGCAAACCGTCTTGGTCCCTTTATATTAAAATAAAGTTACATCGGCATTGGAGGTCATCCAGATAATATTCACTTGGTTGATTCTGAATAGGAAGGGATTTTCTTATGATGAGAGTTTGAGTAAGTTGGACTTGTACTTATTGGAATTGAGAAGAATGAGAAGATACTTTGCTGAAACACAAACTTCTTGCCAGGCTGGAAAGTATCGATGATGAGAAGTTGATCCCCCAGTGGGAGAGCTTAGAACCAGAGTAAAGAATCACCTGCATAAATCAGAGATTAGGAGAAATTTCTTCTCTGATCACAACAAATATGTGTAACTCTTTCCAGTAGAGAACTATCAAGGTTGGGTTCTTAAGAATGTCCAAGACAGAAACAGATCTTTAATCAACGAGGGATCTAGGGTTACAGGATAAGGCAGGACAATGGTTTTGAGGATTATCAGGTCAGCCATGATCTCATTGAACAGACGAAATTGGCTGAATGGACTACTTCTAGGTCTGATAGATTTGTGGTCTTATGGTCAGTTACTCATTTTCTATTTATTTTCTTTCATCCATCACAGCTGGATCTTTTGTACCTAAGCAGCCTTTGTCCTGTTGGCAGACCCTGGCGCTAGTGTTCTTTGTTTGGGAATGAGTAACTCCATTTGACTGTCCCAAACCCACTTGTTTCAGAATAAAAACATCTTTTCTTCTTCTCAGCTCTCGAAGGGAACACAAACTAACCTTATGATAAATCCCTGCTTTGATCTACGATCTACACTGCAAAATACAAACCAACAAGTGGCATTGTTGTTTTAATTTAAATGCAAGATTCAATCCATCTGATGAAACCATCGGAAGCCTGCTTGACGTAAACAAAGCTAAACTGTCCTTATAACAGTAAAAAAAAAATCACTTTTAGTACCAGTTTTCTGCAGGGATTTATAAAATAAATATGTTTTTTTCATTCTTTTAAGCCATTCCAATAAAAAAAAACTAGTGCTTCCAAATAAGCCTGATGGACTATAACCTGTGTGATTTTTAACTTTGTACACCTCAGTCCAACACCGGCGTCTCCAAACCAATCAAAGTATAACTGTCAAAGACTAAACATCATTGACTCATCAAAACTGGTCCTTACAAAACTAATTCAGCCAGTATGATGTTTAAAAGCATTCAAAATCCTTGTTTTCATGATTGTATTTGTACTGTACTGCAATTTTCCAAATATATTTTCATTTTTAGTGAATTTTGACCACAGTTTATTTGGCAGTATTTTCCAAAGTCATGATCTTTACCAGAATGAAAACAAGGGCATGACGCCACCACCTGCAAGTTGCTTTCCATGTCACAGACTATTTTGGCTTGAAACTATATCATTGTTCCTTTACAGTTGCTTAGTGAACGTGTTTTAACTCCTTAATATCACTGTGGATGTACTGACAGCACATGGATCAGCAGGAGATCAAAAAGGCAGTTTGCCCCCTCCATTAGACCATAAGACATAGGAGCAAAATTAGGCCATTCAGCCCATCTGTTCCATCACTCAATCATGGCTGCTAAGTTTCTCAACCCCATTCTTCCACTTTCTCTCCCCATAACCCTTGATAATCAAGAACATATCTATCTCAGTCATAAATATAGAACATAGAACAATACAGCACAGAACAGGCCCTTCGGCCCACAATGTTGTGCTGAACATTTGTCCGAGCTTAAGCACCTATCCATGTACCTATCTAATTGCCACTTAAAGGTCACCAATGAATCTGACTCTGCCACTCCCACAGGCAGCGCATTCCATGCCCCCACCACTCTCTGGGTAAAGAACCGACCCCTGACATCCCCCCTATACCTTCCACCCTTCACCTTAAATTTATGTCCCCTTGTAATACTCTGTTGTACCCTAGGAAAAAGTCTCTGACTGTCTACTCTATCTATTCCCCTGATCATCTTATAAACCTCTATCAAGTCACCACTCATCCTTCGCCGTTCCAATGAGAAAAGGCCTAGCACACTCAACCTATCCTCATACGACCTATTCTCCATTCCAGGCAACATGCTGGTAAATCTCCTCTGCACCCTCTCCAAAGCTTCTGCATCTTTCCTAAAGTGAGGCGACCAGAACTGCACATAGTACTCCAAATGTGGCCTGACCAAGGTCCTGTACAGCTGCAACATCCCGACTCTTGAATTCAATCCCTCTGCTAATGAACGCTAATACACCATAGGCTTTCTTACAAGCTCTATCCACCTGAGTGGCAACTTGCAAAGAGCTATGAACATAGACCCCAAGATCCATCTGCTCCTCCACCTTACTAAGAACCCTACCGTTAACGCTGTATTCCGCATTCTTATTTGTCCTTCCAAAATGGACAACCTCACACTTGACAGGGCTGAACTCCATCTGCCACTCCTCAGCCCAGCTCTGCATCATACCTAAGTCCCTTTGCAGCCGACAACAGCCCTCCTCACTATCCACAACTCCACCAATCTTCGTATCATCTGCAAATTTACTGACCCACCCTTCAACTCCCTCTTTCAAGTCATTAATAAAAATTATAAACAGCAGAGGACCCAGAACTGATCCCTGTGGAACTCCACTTGTAACTGGGCTCCAGGCTGAATATTTAACATCTACCACCACTCTCTGACTTTGACCGGTTAGCCAGTTCTCTATCCAACTGGTCAAATTTCCCACTATCCCATGCCTCCTGACTTTCCGCATAAGCCTACCATGGGGAACCTTATCAAATGCCTTACTAAAATCCATGTACACTACATTCACTGCTCTACCCTCATCCACATGCTTGGTCACCTCCTCAAGGAATTCAATAAGACTTGTAAGGCAAGACCTACCCCTCACAAATCCGTGCTGGCTGTCCCTAATCAAGCAGTGTCTTTCCAGATACTCATAAATCCTATCCCTCAGTACCCTTTCCATTACTTTGCCTACCACCGAAGTAAGACTAACTGGCCTGTAATTCCTGGGGTTATCGCTATTCCCTTTTTTGTTCAGGGGCACAACATTCGCCACTCTCCAGTCCCCTGGAACCACCCCCGTTGACAGTGAAGACGAAAAGATCATTGCCAACAGCTCTGCAATTTCCTCTCTTGCTTCCCACATAATCCTAGGATATATCCCGTCAGGCCCGGGGGACTTGTCTATCCTCAAGCTTTTTTCAAAATGCCCAACACATCTTCCTTCCTAACAAGTATCTCCTCTAGCTTACCATTCCTTTTCATACTCTCCTCTTCAACAATATGGTCCCTCTCATTTGTAAATACTGAAGAAAAGTACTCATTCAAGACCTCTCCTATCTCTTCTGACTCAATTCACAGTCTCCCATTACTGTCCTTGATCGGACCTACCCTCGTTCTCGTCATTCTCATGTTTCTCACATACGCATAAAAGGTCTTGGGGTTATCCTTGATCCTACCCGCCAAAGATTTTTCATGCCCTCTCTTAGCTCTCCTAATCCCTTTCTTCAGCTCCCTCCTGGCTATCCTGTATCCCTCCAATGCTCTGTCTGGACCTTGTTTCCTCAGCCTTATGTAAGCCTCCTTCTTCCTCTTCACTAGATATTCAACCTCCCTCATCAACCAAGGTTCCCTCACACAACCATCTCTTTCCTGCCTGACAGGTACATACATATCATGGACACGTCATATCTGTTCCTTGAAAAAGTTCCACATTTCAATGACATCCTTCCCTGACAGCCTATGCTGCCAACTTATGCTCCTCAGATCCTGTCTTACAGCATCGTATTTACCCTTCCCCCAATTGTAAAACCTACCCTGTTGCATGCACCTATCTCTCTCCATAACCAAGGTGAAAGTCACAGAATTGTGGTCACCATCACCAAAATGTTCACCCACTAACAAGCCCATCACTTGTCCCGGTTCGTTACCGAGTAACAAATCCAATATGGCCTCCCCTCTGGTCGGACATTCTACATACTGAATTAGAAAAGCTTCCTGGACACACTGCACAAACACTGCCTCGTCCAATCTACTTGATCTAAAGAGCTTCCAATCAATATTTGGGAAGTTGAAATCGCCCATGACTACTACCCTGTGGCTTCTGCACCTTTCCAAAATCTGTTTCCCAGTCTGTTTCTCCACATCTCTGCTGCTATTGGGGGCCTATAGTAAACACCCAACAAGGTGACTGCTCCTTTCCTATTTCTGACTTCAGCCCACACTACCTCCAAAGGCAGATCCCCCTTGAACCGCCTTTCTGCAGCTGTTATACTGTTTCTAATTAGCAACGCCACACCCCCTCCTTTTTCACCACCCTCCCTAATCTTACTGAAACATCTGTAACCAGGAACCTCCAACAACCATTCCTGTCCCTCATCTATCCACGTTTCTATGATGGCCACAACATCGTAGTCCCAAGTACCAATCCATGCCTTAAGTTCACCCACCTTATTTCTGATACTCCTTGCATTGGAGTATACACACTTGGCTCCATCTCTGTGTCTGCAAGTATTCCCTGTCAGTGCTACCTTCTCCACAGCCTCCCTACATTCTTGGACATCCTGAAAAAACAGCTAACCTACTTGCTGGACTACAAGTCTGGATCCCATCCCCCTGCCAAATTAGTTTAAACCCCCTGAAGAGTGCTAGCAAACGTACCTCCCAGGATATTGGTGCCCTTCTGGTTCAGGTGCAACCCGTCCAATAACCTGGACTCCACAATATTCTCAATGACCTGGACTCCACAGCTTTCTGTGGCAATGAATTCCACAGATTCACCACTCTATAACTGAAGAAATTTCTCCTTATGCTCACATCTCATAAAAACATGGAGCCTTACAGCACAAAAATAGACACTTTGGTCCAATTTGTCCATGCCAATCAGCTTTTCCAAACCAAACGAAACCAAACCAGTCCCATTTGCCTATGTTTGACCCACATCTCTTTAAACATTTTCTGTTCATGTACCTGTCCAAATGCCTTTTAAATGTTGTGACTGTTCATGCATTTACCATTTACTCATTCCATATATGACCCACCCACTGTGTGGAAAAAGTTGTCCTTAAGGTCCTTCCTTTTAAATCCTTCTTCTCTCACCTTAAAGTTCTTCTAAATAATAAAGTTCTTCTAATTATTTCTAAATAATCTGGTTGCCAATTATCAAGATTTTATTATTTCACATTTCTTAATTCAAGTTCCTTCCACCCTCCCAAGCAAAAGTCTATGGTCTTCATTCCTAATTTGTACCATAAGACTTGAAATATTTTCTCCATGCCATTTCTCCATGCCATTTCCAGTACATATATTCTTTTTGAAGCATGTGTGAAGCATTAATTGAAATGGTATGCTGTTGTTTGAAGGGGTATCAGAGGCTGGAATCATGGGGACAGGGAGCAGAGGAGTCAGAAATAGGGCCATGCAGGAAGCTCTTGGTAGTCGCTAAGTCCAGCCATCTTGATCATAGACACATCACTGCAGGTTGAGGGATTCTGTCACAATTGGTTCATCAGTTGAGTCACATGACTGTTCCTTATTTGTCCAACCTGGAGTTGATGTTATTGTAGCACGCATAGCATGGTGCCCTTAAGTGATGATGGGAGGGTTCGGTTTGGTCCTTCCCATTCAGAATCTAATTTGAGCAATGTTAGAATGGTAGCAGGAATTTGGTTTATCACCATCCTATCCAATTAAATTCACTTTGCACCTTCAGGCTTGCTGTCTCTGGACCTGGAGCATCACATTGTGTCCGACATCTCTCTCAAATCCTGTTTCGTTCTATTAACCACAATTTTATGCATCGTGACTTGTACCCTGGTTAAACAGGAGTTTCACTTTCATTGTGGGTCTCATATGTCAGACTTTATCAAGAGAATTGCTAGTATCTACTTCATTGATCACATCTTCCCAAAGTGTGAGGAAGTTTGCCAAGCAAAGTAACTTTCCTTTTGAGTCCTAGCTGTCCTGTTCTCCCAAGTCTAGTACCAAAGAAGAAACTTTTGTGTCTTGCAACCAGGGAAGGCACGATATAGTTTGTGAAGAGCTAGTCTTGCTGTTAATTCTGATGATATTAAATTTGGTGTAGAAGTGAAGTGCATTGGTGTGGGCCCTTTTTGTTAGGCTTGTTGCTTCACTCAGTTAAAAAGTATGTGGGTCACAATATTTCAGTGTGTGTGCTCAGGACAAAAGAGTATCTGAGTTCTTGGAGAATAACAGCATATCTCCTTAACCAATGAGATTTAAAGATTGAGAGAGAAACAGAGTAACGACTGACAAATAGGGTTAAAACATCACCTCCACTTACATTCAGTGTGGAGGTAATAAACAGGAAGAAGAGATTATGTTGAGAGAGGGGATCTACAGAATGGGAAAATAGTGTTTTCCCTACTTTTACAATAGTTCACACTTCTTGTTATATTGAGAGGAAGTCGATTCGCAGTTTGTGATGAGTTTATTGGGAATATGTAATGACTTTGTGAAGGGAGGGAAAGGAGTGATGTTGTTTTTGCAAAGCTGATGACGGAACAGTGCTAATCTGCTGGCAGCTTGTGTTGATTTGCAATTCATGGCACTGCTTCCTTGTTTCAGGGTGATGGATGAGCTGTTCATTAGTAAAGACGCGTAATTGCTTTTATCTGCAAATTCTGAAAGTGTAATGAAACTAGGGATCATCATTGACTTCCTGGGAAACCTTTGAATTAGCAATGGAAAGTTCTGTCCTGAATAAAATGATATGGACCACCTTAATGGACTGCTCTTCCTTCATGAGGAGGACAGGTCCATTCCATAGGCAGTACCCTTCCCTACAGATGGGACTGGGAAACGGATCCCAAGTCCATCACAGGTGGAATTGAGCTCCATGTTGGCATGAAATTGGTCCACATCGTCTGTCCCACTAAATGAGCTAACCAGACCCCAAGGTGCCTGGGTGGCTGCAGCAATACTTTTCATATTGTGACCATACTCACTCTGCTTCATCGTGTTTTAGACATACTTGGCCATCAAATCCAACAGTGGGACTTGAAAACTAGGCTTCTGGCTCATTGCACCACAGAACATCCCTGACTGACAATGGGACTCAGCAACACACCAACATTTCAGCCTTTATGGATGCTAACGAGTAGAAGACGTTGATTATATATTAATTGAATTTAATTGCAAGTAAACTTTGGAATTACTTGAATCTCTCTAACTCGTGAAACCGTCAGAAGTCACATGACACCAGGAGCATTTGACTTCGTCTGAGGAAGGAGCAATGCTCTGAAAACTCATGATCTCAAATAAATCTGTTGGATTATAACCTGGTGCCGTATGACTTTTTCCTTTGTTCACCCCAGCCCAACACCGACATCTCCACCTCATAGTGCAACTGTGATCTTGGGATTTAGGAGGTGTATGCCCTAACAAAACATGGAATTGTACAAAGATTGGGTTCAGTTCTCTCAGCTGACTGGTTTCCCTGAGAGGAGATTTTAAGAGAATATGTCGTGAATACTTTACACTGAATGGATTTTGCTCTTCTCAGAATATCGCACAAGCTGCAACTACTTCATCTAAATTGGGAACAATGGATTTTTTTTTTGTGGGATGATAAAAATGAATGGCCGTGGTGAAATCTAGATTTAATATTTATTGCTGTCAGGATGAACATTTTCCCTTCTAAAATTCTCAGTTTGAAATGCACAATACTAAACTAGGGAAGGGGAGAGTGATCCATATTCCCACTTTTTGTGAAGAAGTACTTTCAGATATGACACCTAGTCAAGCTTTAATTTTAAGGTTTGTATCCCCCATTGAAAGAAATAATTTCTCTCTTGCTAGCCTGTCAAATCATGTCATTATTTAAACACTGCCATTACGTTATTTATTAACTTGTTATATTTGTGGAAGTGCAAGCCAAGTCTATGGAACCTTTATAACAGAACACTTTTAGTGACAATTTATCCTGACGAATCGTGCTGCATCCCTTTCAAGTTCAATGCATTCTTCCAGAACTAAATATAATAGCCAACTAGGCTCTAACTAGCTTATAACAATATCAAAACTTCCACCCTTTTTTCACCTTCACCCCGAGAGATGAAGGGTTGGATTTCACTATCCTTTCAGTTCTTTAATCATTATATTTGTTTTGTACCTGATCATGGGTCTAACACCGAGCTTACAAATTCCTTGATTATGGAGGGGAAAAGTGTACCCGGGCTCCTGTCTCAAAGATATCTTGTGACTGTTTTGCCAAAGAGTGTTCGTTGTGTGGCTGTCAGATGAAGAGATTTGTCTGTGATGGTTTTCCATGGTTGAATACATCACTGACATCCTGCTTGAAGAACAAAACAAAAAAACACTGGCGATGCTTTGCAGATCAGACAGAAGTTTTGGAAAAAAACAGCTAGAGTTAACACTCCAGGTCGGTGGCCTTTCATCAGATCTGTAAAATGATACAGGTGCAATAAGCTTTAAGCATGTCGAGGAGATAAAATGGAAAGATCAAAGGATCAATGATTGCTTAAAAACAGGAGTGAAAAGTGTTTAGTCTCTTAAATAGAGGTGTTTATCAAAATCAGAATCCAGTGTATATGTAGTTTTCCTGATATGGATGAGACTGTTCATACTTCAGGTCCAGTGACCCTTCCTCAGACTCTGGACTCCCTCAGGAGTTCCAGCAATTACCACGTTTTGTTTCTGATTTACAGCATCCACTGTAAGTTCTTTTGGTTTTCATTAAAGAAATGAAATGTGTTCCGCTATACATCGGATATTGTGTGTACGATGATGCATACTTTTGTTGATTGCCCTTTTTGTTCTCAACTTCCTAATGAACAGGTTCTGAAAGGAGAGCTGGAGTTGAAACGACAGATCATGGATAAACTTTGTGCCCTCAGTCAGGATCTCCTTGCGACATTGAAAAATAAGGTTGTAGCTCAGAAGTTACAGGCACGGCTTGAGGAATTTGCTCAACGTTGGGATGATCTTGTCCAAAAACTGGAGAACAACTCCAAACAGGTATGTGACTGTCTGCTCAAGGTAAATACTAAGTCAATGGTATTCAGTCTCTTGTCAGCTTAGTTGGTGAGTCCTGTTAATCAACTCGATACATGCACCTTTTATTGTCATTCAGTCAACTTAGATCAAAAACTAATGGGAGGCTTATCCATCCTAATTAAGCGTTTAGGTAGTTATGTTATTTCTACTTTGCTAATTAAGCTTGCCAGTGGATATTAATGCTTCATAATGGCCTTGGCGGTCTGAAGCGATCTCCCAATCTCATGATCCTCAAGGTGAAGCCCAGTGCGGCCTGAAGCCAGGACTTGGTGTGGACTGGAAGCTAGGTGCCAATGTGATCTCTTGTTCTGAGCTTATATTTCTGTAATGCTAGACATTTTGTTTCTCTAATGTTTAAGATCTTGTAACTAAAAAAGTTGTGCTTAGGTACCATTGTACCTAAGATGGCACTGTTAGTGGCAGTGAATAAACGTTGCACATGTATTCATCGAGTACACATGACAATAAAGGCTAATTCTTAATTAATCCTTAATTCTTCTTAACTTTAGATTTGACTTTAGATCTTTTAGTTTCATTAATAACAATGATATATGTTGACCAATTTTGTTACTGTGAGAAACATTTTATTCACGCTGTTAGTTAAAGCAAACCAGATCTACTGTATGTGGATTAGTTTTGAGTTAAGTGAATTTTGTGGTGCTTCAGCAAAGTCCTGGAACCAAGTGTCATTCCTGAGTAAGTTGAAATGAAGTTGTTAACTCACAGCTGAATCCTCTTTGTGAGCACAAGTGACTGCAATTCCCTATTCGATATCAATTACAGATAATTATTTGCAGGAGTTTTCTCTGTGCTTAGTAGAACTTCCACTGCACCTTCAAAATAGTAGATGGGAAAAAGAGAGATGCACAGAAGTTTCAAGTAAACAGAAGAAGGGAAATACTGGGAGGGGGCAGAACATCAAAAGTGTTGGTTGATTACAAACACAAATAAGACATGTTCAAGGCTGTGTTTGTTTGGTTTTCAATTAATAATGGCATCAAAGGTTGTGGGAATTTTAAGACAAGAAATTGGAGTTAAGGTTACGATCACGTCACTCACAATCTTATTGAGTGAAAGAACAGGCTGAAAGGACCAAGTGGCGCACACCTGCACATAATCTTATTCATGGATTCTATAGCAGATTTACAAGTATGCTGTCAGAAATTACTTGTCTTGATAGTTCTTTCCTTTGATAGCAGACATTATGTGAGCAAAATACTGCCCACATTTTGTAGAATGAGTGGTAAAAACCTTCATTTACTTAATTGTTAGAGATAGGGCCAAAAGAGTGAAGGTAGCGATTACAGCAGGTGGAAGTAGCAAAACAGCTATTGGCTGACTGATACTGCTAAGTAAGGCTGAATAATTCATGGTGTATTGTGTGCCATCCATTGCAGTGCAAACTGAAAAAAAATCATCAGTAGACCCAGTTGTTGACTGAGATGATTGGAGTACTAAAGGAGTGTAACTGAGTTCTCATCAAATTTAGGATTATGGATAGGCTCATTAAACAGTTATCTTTACTTGAAACAGCAAACAACTTCACATGAGTGTGGACTTGCTCATAAATCGGCCATGCTAAATTGCCCATAGTGTTAGGTGCATTAGTCAGAGGGAACTGGGTCTGGGTGGGTTACTCTTTGGAGGGTCGGTATGGACTGGTTGGGCCAAAGGGCCTGTTTCCACACTGTAGGGAGTCTAATCTAAAAGAAAAATACATGGACCATCACTTGTTATGAACTAATACGTTGTTAAGAGGAACATGGAGAATGACAATTTAACATGCTTGGTAAAGGTGTGGAACCTTCACAAGCATCACTTTGATTAGGAGTTCAATTTAAGCAGTTGATAAATTTAGGCAAATGTGATATAGCTTTTATAGCCACAAGGGATCAAAATCAGATGACTGAAAAGAGCTGATGCAAGCAGCAAAGGACACTGGAATTAATATATTAATTTCAATGAGAATTTGGAGCAGTAACTATGAGTAGCAAGTTGGAAATGCAAGAAGTCAGAAAAGGCTGAAACTTGGCATTGTGAAAGTGAAAATATAAGAGAAGGCGTGCCAGTTATTGAAGTAGATAAAAGTCAACTAGGCGAAAGTGAGTACTGAAGATTCTGGGGATTAGAGCTGAGAGTGTGGTGCTGGAAAAGCACAGCAGGTCAGGCAGCATCCAAGGAGCAGGAAAATCGACTTTTTAGCTTTTGCCCGAAACATCGATTTTCCTACTCTCAGATGCTGCCTGACCTGCTGTGCTTTCCCAGCACCACACTGTTGAGGTAAAAATCAAGATTTGGGAGATCTCTACCAAGATTTAGATATTTGTTGCAAAATGCAGGTCAAGCCAGGAAGAGGGTACAAAGAATCTGGCAGCTCCAATTTTGAGTGCCTTAGAAATCACTGTAATTTATGTATCTTCAAAACCTACCTTCATATTATTTATTTTAGTGGGAGGAAGAAAGAATAAATAAAAGTAAAATACTGCAGATACTGAATTCTGAAATAAAAACCAATTGCTGGAGAAGCAATAGGTCTAGCATCATCTGTTGGGGGAGAAACAGGAAGTAATAAATGTAGGCCACTGTTGTGGCATAGGAAGCATTTATTCGACTTCATTTGTGAAGAACCTTCCAGTTTCCAATATCCAGTTCTGAGGAAGAGTCAAACAAGACTTGAGATATTGACTCCATTTCTCTCTCTACAGATACTACCAGTTTCTCCAACATTTTCTCTTTGTCTGTATTCATACTGAATGCTATTGTAGATTGTTACCTTGAAGATAGTTCTGTAAAATTACATTGTAAAATAAAAACAGAATGTACTGGAGAAACCCAGCATATCTGGCAGCATCTTTGGAGAAAGAGACAAGAGTTAACATTTGGAACCAAAGGATTTGTCTGTAGAATCACACCGGTAATTTGTCACTCTGAGAGTAACATTTCAGACTTCTGCCATGTGATCTAACTGTTGTTAGCAATAGGTGGAAAAGCTTCTCAAAATGCTAACAGTGGGTTTGGATTCCTCATAATAATTAGCTGGTTAATTTCTGGAACAGCATTTGATTAGCTTCCAAATTGGAGTAGATCTCGTAGTGCCATTAGTAACTATGGAAAAGAAGGGAAGCAAGTGCAGAGAGGAAACTGTACTCCCAGACCTAAGAAAACAAAATAATATTATAATACTGAAGAAGAAAACAATGAGCCTCATTGAAAAGGGGATGTGGAGGATGTGGTGAAGTTGGGCAAAGTAGGAGAAGATAGTGGTTGGGGAGAATGAAGAATATAGTCAACATTAAATCAAAGAGTCACTTCAGGGCATTAATTGGTCTTTGTTGGAGCTGACAGTGAAAATATCCATTCTGAGGCTTTGTGCATGGGAAATCGTGTCTAACTAACTTGATTGAGTTTTTTGAAGAAGTAACAAAAAGGATTGATGAGCGCAGAGCGGTAGATGTGATCTATGTGGACTTCAGTAAGGCTTTTGACAAGATTCTTCATGGTAGTCTGGTTAGCAAGGTTAGATCTCATGGAATACATGGAAAACTAGCCATTTGGATACAAAACTGTCTCAAAGGTAGAAGATGGGGTGGAGGGTTGCTCTTCACACTCGAGGCCTGTGATCAGCGATGTGCCACAAGAATTGACGCTGAGTCCACTAGGTTTGTCATTTATATCAATGATTGGATGCAAATCTAGGAGGTATGGTTAGTAAGTTTGCTGATGACACCAAAGTTGGTGGTTCAATGGGCAGCAAAGAAGTTACCTTCCTGTACAACTAGACCTTGATCAGATGGGCAATTGGGCTCAGGAGTGGCAGATAACATTTAATTTAGATAGATGTGAGGTGCTGCATTTTGGAAAGGCAAATCAGGGCAAGACTTGTACACTTATTGCTAATGTCCTGAGGAGTGCTGCTGAACAAAGATCTTAGAGTGTAGGTTCATAGTTCCCTGAAAGTGGAGTCGCAGGGAAGAAGGCATTTGGTACACTTGCGTTTATTGGTCAGTGCATTGTATCAGAGTTGGGAGGCTGTGTTACAGCTGTACAGGTCATTGGTTAGGCCACTTTTGGAATTTTGTGTTCAATTCTGGTCTTCCGCTACCGGAAGGATGCTGTGAAACTTGAAAGAATTCAGGAAAGATTTAGAGGGATGTTGCCAGGGTGGGAGGGTTTAAGCTATAAGGAGAGGCTGGAGCTATTTTCCCTGGAGCATCAGAAGCTGAGGGGTGACCTTATAGAGTTTTACAAGATAGTGAGAGGAGAATGATGTTAAAGGGGCAACCTTTTCATGCAGAAGGTGGTGTGTGTATGGAATGAGCTGCCAGAGGAAGTGGTGGAGGCTGGTACAATTACAGCATTTAAATAGCATCTGGATGAGTATATGGCTAGGAAGGATTTAGAGAGCTATGGGCCAAATACTAGCAAATGGGACTAGATTAATTTAGGATATCTGGTTGGCATGGACAAGTTGGACTGAAGGGTCTGTTTCCGTGCTGTACATCTCTATGACTTAATTTGAGAAGATCTGCCTCACTTTTTCTAAGTTTCTTATTTGGAATCTCAGCCACCTTTGCTGGCTGATGTCTTACATGTTTTCTATGGCCCAGATTTCCAGATTGGGTTCATTCTGGAGCAGCGCAGATTGCAATTGCCTGTCAGTACCTTTCAGAATCCCCAATGCAATACCTTCAAAAGCAACTGCCCAGAGGCTTAAACTTCCAATGAGAAATTCCATTGTGTTCCTAACTGTCCTGAAAAGCCCTTTAAAGTCAGAAACTTTGGATAATTCTGACTCATTTAGGCTTAATAATTAGCTAGGACAAGTCAGAGCATTTAAAACCTACGGTAACTCCCAGATAACCATCAAACTGACCCTGACTCACCACTACCTCCCTAAAACAACACCTAACCCACAAGCTAAAAACACACCTGGGTAATTTACAGTACCAATAATGTATGATTTAATTCTTTTCAAAGTTGTCAGTTGTCAAACAGCAGAAAATAGAATTGCTTACGTGAGAGTGAAATGGCACAAAAAGCACAAATAACATCATAAAAATCTGCACTCGAGATTTGAGGCAGTCACGTGACAGGATTTTAAAGCCTCAGATACATTTGCAGCAAGTAAAACATTCACAGCTTGTTATTTCAGGATAAAGTTCTCATTAATGGTAGAAACGACACATTGACCAGAATTCTATTGCCAACGTTGCACTATCTTCCTTAGGGATTCTTTAGTGGCAGTGAGGGTACTCATAAATTATATATTAAACATTTTGTCAAATTAAAAAATGGCTCGCTCCAGAGGCTGTGATCTGAACCAATGGTTAGATAAGCACAATGTGCTTTATAACTGGAGCTGTTGTGTAGGTTAAATTATTCAAAATTAATTGCTGCTGGGAACTACATATTGTTGGAGTGTTTATTGTACGAAATGGGAACTATTTGAAGCCTGGAGTTTTTGTTGCTGTTTGCTACTTATTCTCTTATGTGTTGATCAAATAACCTCAAATAATTGTTTATCTTGAAAAATAGCTTAACTGTAAATATGAAAATATCACAATTTATTTCAGAATTAAATATAATTTTACTAGTGGCATTTTTTGAATCTCCATGTTTCATCTCTTGCTGCAAATCTTCACATCTTTGTCAGTCTTTAAAAGTGGTTGTTGAAGTCCATAGTGACCCATTTATTAACTGTTACCCTTGCCCTTACCATGACCTCTATCTCTCGTGGAGAATGACCATTTTTGTTACCTTAATGACACCACAGAAGTTGAAACTCATCATTGAAGATTTTTAGTGTTCCCACTCTAATTTGCCAACTGTTACATAATCCTAAAGTTATCTCTCTTTTGACGATCAGGATGGTCACTTTCCTCTTGAACATTTGACTTCTTGCCACAAATATCACTATTGGACTATCATCTGACTGGACTTTCTCCCCCAAAAAAGTTATAATTGGTTCATGTCATAATGTGGCAGCAATGGTTACTTTTTGACAGCAATTTCGAGAGTGTGCACATGTACAGAATAATTCAGAAATCCAAAGATTTCTGTGACTGATTCTACACTTCTCATGAAGTTGTGTTATTGAGACAACCATCAGACTGCATCAACGGAAATCAATTGAACGGGAGAGTTTCAACTTTTATGCTGTTAGTCGAACTATAAAAAAATCCCTTAAAGTTGCATGTTATTATATGAGGTTGACTTGGATTTTTAGTGAGCTACAAGTATTTTAATTACAACAAAACATCCATTCTGGCTCAGAGAAGGTCTCTTTATAATTGTGATGTATAAATTTTTTCCAGAATGGTGAAAAGAAAATGCACATTCATTTCATAGAAATGTAACTTGTTCATTCTTTTTAATTTGTTTATCTCTGTTTTAGCTTTTATTACATTTCAGACATGTTTTCTTCACTGTCTGAAAATGTAATTTCATGGAGAGGGATTTTAAGTGTTTTTCCTGTTTGATGTGTGTGAATACTTCAAAGTGTTTACTTGCCGACCTATTTGTTTAATAACTCTGCTGCTGCTGCTTGCCAAGACAACCCATAATTTGATATTAGATTTAAATTGTCATCCAAGAAAAGGGAGAACTCCATCACAGAGATTTCTAGATTTTGGTCATTTCTTTGATGACAGCAGAAAGCGCAATAGCGTCGCTGCTGACTGTAGATTTTGGTCCATTTTATTAATATTAATTTGGAAAGCACTAATGTTGAAAACTTTTTTTTATTTGCTTTGTTTATTATATAGCCCTGTTTTGCACAATTTCAAGGTTGAATGTTCTTCCTGATCTGTAATTATTTTGAGATTGTCCAAAAACAAAGCTATACAATAAGCAAAGCAAATAAAAGTAAGTTTTTCAACATGAGTGTGTTGAATGTCAATTTCCAGGAATGTCAGAGGCTTAGTGGCCTACCTCATTCATCTATGCAAAAATACACTAAATCATCTTCCCTCCACATTGTAACTTTCAATTATTCATTGCTGAGGATCACTTTTTGCCTCTGGTGCACCACCCTGAAATCCATTCCATGTCTTGATTATTTCACGTGTAGAACTTTGACCTCCTTCAGTCAAATTGTAGAATAAAGCTTAGTTATTCATTTACTTTTCCTTTAGTTTGTTAACATAATGGTTAGTCACTGAGACATATTTACCCAAAGCTGCAGATTTTCTGTAACAACAAAACTGAAGTTAATTATACAGAAAAATTAAAAGCAAACTAATCTATTGAAATATAAATGACAGTCAGCAAGATCTAAATCAGGCAGCAAAGCTACGTGTCAACACATTTATCAACATTATCCATTACAGAGGATCAGGTCGAGTGATATTTACACTCCATACCTCAACTGTTTAGGGCTCTGCTTCACTGACTTCCTACAGTTTGTTTTTCCCTGTGGAGTGTAGAGGTAATTTGATGAGTCCTTTCCAAATCTACCAATGACACAAAGTTTCAAAAAATCTGAGAGCCTAAAATTTCTCTGTTCCATAACCCTGCAGATTTCTAACCGAGCTCTCCTGGTTTGGAAATTTCACAAACTAAACCCATCTGCTAAGGTGACTTGATGTATGATTTGCCCTAAAACCACCACCACAGAGAAATTAAGCTTGCTCCTAAATTCTACATTGATACATTCTGAACTGAATTGCGAGAAAAAACATCTTCTGTACTGAATCAAAAGAAAGCTGTTTATCGTAGATTCTTCCAAACTGAATACAAAGCCTTTGTGTTTTCTGTACCTGTTGTAAACTCAACTGTATGAGCATCTTTTTATTAACACCGCACGTGCTTGCAGTCACCACTCTGAGTGGTTAAAATGAAGTTTTAGTCGGATTCTCTGCCCTTGCTCTTTGGTGAAAAAGGTGGATCGATTATGTGGGTCTGTTTTTAAATCCAAATATAAAAAATGATGTTAATGTATATAATTATCCAGCTTTGTCACAGTGTGTTGTTAACATTATGATAAATTTCTAGATTTCTCTTTCATACAATAACTTAATGTTGCTGAGTTTTTGGAGAATATAAAAAGAAAATCAAGACCTCATGACCTCATGAATCAATGCTGTAAGCCATGAAATGACTATGCAGAAGAATAAAATTAGTTTGAATTATCATACTTTACAGATTCTTAGTCAGCTGGATGTCATTGGTTTTGTGTAAAGAAGATTGGAACACCACTAAGTTGACTTTGTAAAAAGTCCTAGGTTCAAGTCCCATTTAAGAAACCTTAGCCCATTATCAAGACTTGCACATCCATGCAATACTGAGGGAATGCTGCATCATCAGAGATGCCATCTTTCTCTTGGATTGTGAAACAGAGAATTGACTACTTCTGTTGGTTGCCCTAATAGATCTCGTGGCATTATCTGATGAAGCATACAGAAACTACACCCTCTCCCATTGTTCTGACCAGTGTTTATCCCTGAAGCATCATTATAAAATGGATTTTGTGACCCTTTCCAATTGTGAGAGATTGCTGTGTGAATTATGTCCATTGTGTTATATACATTCAAAATGTGAATACCCCTCAAACCTGCTTAGCTGGGTCTAAAGCGTTTTGAGTGGTCATGAGGTCTTTATTTTCTTTTTCTATTGTCCAAACTTTTTAAACTCAGCAGCATTCAGTAATTTAGATTTATTTCAAGTCATTATGTTCTGCTTGTGCCTTCGAAGTTGAAGTTCAAAATACATACGGTTGAGTGGTTTAGATTAGATTAGATTACTTCCAGTGTGGAAACAGGCCCTTCGGCCCAACAAGTCCACACCGACCCGCTGAAGTGCAACCCACCCAGACCCATTCCCCTACATTTACCCCTTCACCTAACACTACGGGCAATTTAGCATGGCCAATTCACCTAACCTGCACATTTTTGGATTGTGGGAGGAAACTGGAGCACCCGGAGGAAACCCACATAGACACTGGGAGAATGTGCAAACTCCACACAAAGAGTCGCCTGAGGTGGGAATTGAACCCGGGTCTCTGGTATTGTGAGGCAGCAGTGCTAACCACTGAGCCACCGTGCCGTCCACTGCCACTGTGTCATGGTGTATAACATTTTCTGATAATTTTGTGCCTGTGCTGGAGAGGGGGTCGGGGGGGGGGGGTGGAGGTGGTGAAGTGCAGTTCCTGTGTAAACACTGAGGTTCTCTGTGTCGTACACATCAGAGGGGCAGCTTTGCTGTTGTCGTTGCTCTTGTCAGTTTGTTCTGAGCTGCAGCTATTACAATCATGGGTTGCAAATGGTTTTGTGGAAGACAGTCTACACTGACTCAAGGGACCGAAAGCACAGAACAATATGAATACTTTATCAGGGCAACCTGTTAAATCTTATCTCATGTTTTAAAAAATCCATATTTTGATTTTTCAGATGTCGAAAGAATCAGTGCTCTAAGCCATGAAATGACTATGCAGGAGAATAAAATTAGTTTGAATTATCATAATTTGCAGGTTTTTACTCACCTGGATGTCATTAGTTTTGAGTGAAGAAGATTGGAACACCACCAAGTTGAATTCAGTTTGGGCTACTGTCTGATTTCGGTGAATGAAGCCTGAGGTAGTTAGTTTTTAATTAGCAGCATTAAACCGACAGTGTATTAAAGTACCTGTTCACACCCTTTGATCATTTCCCTAACCTATTCTGTCATGTTAGAAATCAATCTGAGGTAATGATAGCATGGAACGAACTATTTTATAAACTGAAGTAGTTTTGTGAGAAATATTTACTCCCCCACAATGATGTTTGGGCAAGAAAGCTGCAGATCCAGTCTGAGCTTTCCTGAGGATGGCTGATTCATGAGATATTTCTGATGGAATCGTAAATAATTCTATTTTATTTCAATATGTGATGGGCTGGATTTTCTGGGGAGTGGCAGTTTCACACAGATTTCCACAAAGAAGGGTCGAAGCAGCAAAGTGGAGCTCCGGATTTCGTAGAGAAGGTTCCACTTGAGCCTCCCTCAGAAATGTGGTGCCGAACAGTTCTTGCGTGCAGTGTTCTGAGGCAGGCAAGTCACACCATCTTTTCACAACAGGCAGCTGCCATATTCTGACATTGAAAAGTCTTGAGAGGCACTTTGGCAGCTGCTATCACTTGCTGAGTAAATAAGTTAAGTCTGCCGTTCAGGTGCTGGAAGGTCCGGCCAGGCCGAGATAGTGCCATGTGACAAGGGGTCTGCGTGTCAAGTGATAGATTGCCAAAAGAGTAGAGATAGGGTTAGAATTAATGAGGGAACCAGGTAACTAAGGTGCCAGCTGGGTAAAAGGTAGGTTACCAAGGGGAGTTTGGGAACAGGTGGCAAGTGGGCAAACCTATTTTACGGTAGGTTGGGGTGTGCTGGGTTGGGGGGAGGTTGGGTCCACTAGCAGGGGAGGGAAGGATGTTGTTAGGATGAGTCTGGTGGGGAGAGAGCGTTGGTGGGTTGATTAGTCCAATGGCAGGAGCAATGGATTGGGTCTGTCAGTGGTGGGAGTGCTGGGGTTGGGCTTTGTTGCTCAGGTGTCAGGGCTGGTATTGTCTGATGGTGGAGTGTCCATTGGGTCTACTGTCAAGGGGTGTGGTCTCAGGCCAGGGTTGTTAAGCTAAGGCATGGGGGTTTTTGGGTCGTGACACATTAACAGGTTCCAGGGCAGGGTGTGTATGGCCATGGGGGTGACATGGTGAGTATCTGCTCCCAAGGAATCAGATTCTAGGGATGTCAGTCAGGGTCTGGTCTGTATGTGTGTCTGGTGAAGGTGCAATTAGCAGTGTATGAAGTAAATATGAGATCATAAAAATCCTACAGTGTGGAAGCAGACCATTCAGCCCATTGGATCTGCCTGAGCCTCCAAAGAGCATCCCATCCACCCTGTCCCTGTAATCCTCAATCTCCTATGGCTAACCCACTAATTCTGCACAAGCCTGGAACATGGGCAATTTATCATGGTCAATCCACCTAACCTGCACACCTTTGGACCGTGGGAGGAAACCGGAGCACCTGGAGGAAACCCATGCAGAGACAGGGAGAATGTGCACACTCCACACACAGTCACCCAAGACTGGACTCAAACCCGGGTCCCTAGCGCTGTGCGGCAGTAGTGCTAACCACCGAGCCACCTTGCTGGATCCATTCAATATTTACTCAGGTGTTGCACAATGTATTTAATAGTCTAATGTTTCCTGAGTCATTACTTAATTTAATCCAAATCATTCAAATTCTTCAATTTTTATAGAGACATTGATGGTTCCAGGCAGTAAGCAACTGGCCAGTGGAAAATTCAATTTCCTGGGTAATTCCTTTGAAGTCTGTGGCAGTCAGGATTCCACAGGGTCACTGGCATTGCAACAGTCTGGCCAGTGGAAAATATGCTCCAATATGTATTGGAAAGTGTTGTATACAACGATATGAAGTTTTCTTTGTAAGGCAGCCTTGTTTGTTACTAAATGGTCATTACTATGGGTTACTACAATTGTGCTACACATTTAAGAAAGCTTTCATGTCTACACTATTGTGTTTGTGATTTATGGTCTGTAAATCTAATTCACAGCTAAAAGGGCAGCTATTTAGAAGAATGGTAGGTTCTGACATGGAAAATGCTTCCTCAGTGAAGCACAGATAAATGTAATTTTGCAAGCATTTGAAATCTGCAATTTAATGAGCAAATTCATGCTACTCTTAATTGCATACGCAGACAATTTTAGTTTGCTAAATAACTACTTAATCATGATTCCCAAAAGAATTATTAGCTTCAATCCATTTTGACATGTGTGACACATCTTGATAAATTATACCCAAGCTGTGACATCAGTCCCGATTTTAAAAAAAAATCATTCACAGGATGTGGATGTTACTGCCCAGGCCAGTACCTATTGCCCATCCCTAATTGTCCAGAAGGCAGTTGAGAGTCAACTGATTTGCTGTAGGTCTAGAGTTACATGTAGGCCTGGCCAGGTTAGATTGATAGATTTCTTTCCCTTAAAGGATGTTAGTGAACCAGATTGCTTTTTTTTCCAACAATTGATGATAGTTTCATGGCCATTTTTAAACCCTTAATTCCACATTCCTTATTAAATTCCAATTCCAACATCTGGGACCCTGTGGAGATCAGAGATATGCAAAATAAATATTCTCTTTTTTTCAGTTAGGAAAAGGAGAATATTGCAGAGGAGAATAATGAGACACGGGATATTAGACTAGAAAGGATCGAGGTTAGTAAGGAAGAGGTGTTATCAATTCGAGAAGGAGTGAAAGTAGACAAGTCCCCTGGGCCGGGTGGGATTTATCTGAGGATTCTCTGGGAATCTAGGGAGGAGATGTTGGAACCTTTGGCCTTGATCTTTGAGCCATCATTGCCTACAGACTTAGTACCAGAGGACTGGAGGATTGCAAATGTTGTGCTCTTGTTCAAGAAGGGCAGTAGAGATGACCCAGGTAATTACAGACCAGTAAGCCTTGTGTCTGTTATAGGAAAAGTTTAGGAAAGGATTATAAGAGATAGGATTTATAGTCAAATAACAAGCAACAGTTTGATTGCATATAGTCAACATGTTTTCGTCAAGGGTAGGTCATGTCTCACAAACCTCATTGAGTTTTTTGAGATGATGACTAAGCATTTTGATGAGGGTAGGGCAGTTGATGTGGTGTATATGGACTTCAGTAAAACCTTTGATAAGGTTCCACATGGTAGACTGTTGGAGAAAATGCAGTCATGGGATTGAGGATGATTTAGCAGTTTGGATTAGGAAATGGCTTTCTGTAAGAAGGCAGCGAGTGGTGGTTGATGGAAAATATTCAGCCTGGACTCCGGTTACTACTGGTGTGCTACAAGGATACTGCTTGCATGCATGGACGCAGGCATAGATGGGTGGGTCAGTAAGTTTGCAGATGACACTAAAGTTGGTGGAGTGGTGGACAGCGTAGAAGAATGTTGCAAGTTGCAGGGAGACTTGGATAAACTGCAGAATTTGGCTGAGAGGTGGCAAATGGAGTTCAATGCAGACAAGTGTGAGGTGATTCACTTTGGTAAAAATAACAAGAATACTTGGTGTTCTGGTACAGATTCTTGGTAGTGTAGATGTGCAGAGGGACCTTGGAGTCCACGTAAGTAGATCCCTGAAAGTTGCCACCCAGGTTGATAGTGCTGTTAAGAAGGAATACAGTGTGTTAAATTTTATTGGTAGAGGGACTGAGTTCCGGAGCCGCAGTAACATGCTGTGACAATACAAAATGCTAGTGTGGCCACATTTGGATTATTATGTGCTGTTCTGTTCGTCCCATTACAGGAAGGATGTGGAAGCATTGGAAAAGGTGCAGAGGAGATTTACCAGGATGTTGCCTGGTCTGGAGGGACGGTCTTATGAGGCAAGGCTGAGACTTGGGTCTGCTTTCATTGGAAAGAAGAAAGCTAAGAGGGGATTTGATAGAGACATAGGAGATGATCAGAGGATTATATAGGGTAGACAGTGAAAGTCTTTTTCCTCGAATGATGATGTCAGCTGGTACGAGGGGGCATAGCTACAAATTGAGGGGTGATAGAATTAAGACAGATGTCAGAGGCAGGTTCTTTACCCAGAGAGTGGTAAGGGTGTGGAGTGTCCTGCCTGCCAATATAGTTAATTCAGCCATATTTGGGACATTGAAACAATCCTTGGATAAGCACATGGATGATGATGGGATAGTGTAGGGGGATGGGCTTAGATTAGTTCACAGATCGTTGCAATGTCAAGGGCCAAAGGGCCTGTTCTGTGCTGTATTGTTCTATGTTCTATGTTCTAATAATCTATTGATAAACCACCAGGGCATTGTCTCCCCCATGTCCTTTGTGAAGCTGCATAGAAATGGAAGCAGAATATTTCAAACACTAGAGTGATGAAATAAAAACCCCAAGTGCTGGAGAAGCTCACATGGTCTGGCATCATCTATGAGGAGAGCTAACAAGTGAGCATTTCAAATCCAACATGACTGATTATTTCTCTCTGTGTAGAGCGATACTGCTAGTTTCAAGTTTCTCCAGCACTTTCTGCAGAAAAATTGGCCTTTTATTTTCTTTCCCACCAGCCCATGTTTCAAAAGATTCGGGACACAATTTTCCAGTCAACGGCTTGAAAGTGATTTCTAAAATTGGTAACATTTTTTCAAAAGACGGAGTTAGATTCCGTCTAATTCACTGTTGTAAAGATTGATCAATTGCTGCACTGATGTGACAGTTTTAATCAGGTTTGGAGCTCGATATTGTACCTGCATTTAATAGCTAAATATATCATTTATGTTTTTCAAAGAACTGGCCCTCAAGCAGTGATATCAATTTTTATAACTTAATATAACCATGTTTGTTTCTCCCTCTAATGTACAGGGGGAAATTAAAATTTAATAGCAACCAAGTAATTGGCATTCTTAATAGACCGTTCATAGTCTTTATAAGTTGGATTATCATGAGACATCTAAACTCTACCACATTTGTCACATATAGGCTCAGACTTTCCAATGGCCAGGTAATCACTCCTGAAGTGAGGGTGGGAATTCCACATGAGGATGTTGTCGAACCTGAAGTGGAACACATTCTGAGCAAATTGTGTGGGAATTTCAAAGTTCCACTGGGCAATTGCCCTGTGCCTGGAACCACATCTCTGTTTAAATCAGACAGTTCAGAGGATTCTGCTGAATTTATGTAAATAGTTATTAAGAAAAAAAAAGTATCTAGTCCATATACTGAGTAAACCATTGAGGAGCCCCAACTACACTTTCCCTTGAAGCCTTGCACCTCTGGATCCTGGCCTGAAACTCCCCATCCTTTCTAAGGCCCTGGCACTCCTCTCCCACTGCTTCCTGCCATCCCTGACACTGGGCTCATTTGGCACCCTATATCCAGTATCACCACCACCACCATCACCATCATCTCCCTTCAGCCACTGGCAGTTGTGACTCCTTCTGCTTCTGACCCAACACCAGCTTCCTGTCTGCCTGTGACCTTACTATCCATTCATCCCATCATGGAAGCTGAATACTCTTCACCCAGGTGGCGACCATCGCGAAGGCAGCAACTTACCTGCCCCACCCCCTCCCCCCATCCTGATGAGACAAGACGCCTCCAAATTTCCATCCTTGTACGCTGCCCCTCCTGCCCTGCTGACAGATCCAACCAACTCACCACAACCCATCAACCCAACTCTTGTCATTTGCTTATCTAGCACCATGCCCTTTACCGCGTGGCACCATGCCCTAGCCTCCTGGCACCCTAACTCCTTACTTACCTGCCAGACTTACCCAGTCCAAGTGGCTGTCTGTGCTGTCAGATCTCTAAATGTCAGAATGCAGGAGCTGACCGCTGTGAAAATGGGGTGTAGTTTAGCTTTTGCTGACTGTTCCATGCATTGAAGGGATCTCTCAGTTTGGAAGGAAAGATCGACATTTCTGAAAGCTCCCTGGGCGGGATCTTGTGTCAAAAATGTGGAGCACTTTTGTTGTGTTTCTTGAAAAAAAAAGGAGTGGATATGCAATGTGAGTGAGATTGCCATTCCTTGGAAAATCTGACCCATATTTTCTGCAATTTCTCAGATAAATAAGTATTTATTAAGCAGATAGCCCTTGAAGTGCCTGATTTTGATACATTAGTTGACTTCTGTTTACTGCGCAGGTTGGTAGGGATCTAATAATACTTGTTTAGCGAATACTTGGAACCTCAAATGCAACGATGTGCAAACTTTCAGAGTGAAATTTGCTTGAGTTGCTGTTTCCTTGCCAGTTTTCCTTTTTACTTTTGAAATGTTGTGTGCAGTTCTCTCATTAAACCAATAGATGTTAATAAATGAGAAACAAGCTGCTCTATCATTATTGCACTTGCTAAGATGAGTGAAGAAAGGAGTGTTATTAAATATTAATAATAGTACTTTGATAGCATCACATGCGGTTCACTGTTGAGTGTGCCAGCGTATATTAATGTGCTTATGCAGCCTTAGTGCCTGCCAGTGTTTTCCATAATTCATCTAGAAAATGTGACATATTGTTGAAAAGAAAGCAGTTAACAATACCTCATCTAAATAATCTTCGACAAATAAAACAGGTGCTGGCAGCTGGGAAATAATACTTTGCTTTTGAGTGTTGAAATTCATCTGGCCAAATGCTAGAAATAGTTACAACCGCAACACTGCCAATTTATATACCACCTTTTCACAAAATGTAACATTCCATGGCACTTCGCAGGAGTATTATAAAATAAATTAGAATCCTGAAGCACAAAAAGAAATTTTAAGGTCTGATGGGCAAAAGCTTGGTTGAAGTCATTGGTTTTAAGGAACATCTTAAAGAGGGAGAGTAGGGAATAAAATGCAGAGAAATGCAGAGTAGTTATCTGAGAGCTGGCTGCTGAGCCAAATGAAGGCACTACCACCAGTAATGGCATCATCAAGATTAGGAATGCGCGAGAATTAGAGGAGCATAAATATTTCAGGATGTTGTGGATATTGCATATAAGGTATGAAAAGGCCACGGAGGAATTAGTAAATAAGGGAAAGAATTTTAACAGTGAGACATTACATGGCTGAGAAATCTAAGTCACAGAGCAAAGAGAATGGAATCAAATAGTGAGCATGCATTGATATTGCATCTTATTATATCTTCAAGGTATCCAAAAACAATTAACATCCATTGAAGTACTGTTGAAATCCAACCACTCTTCTTGAACAGTGTGGCATCCAGTTTGCACGCAGCAAAACAACATTATGAGATGTGGAATCACTAAACTGAGTTTTGGTGGAATTGTTGAAGGAAGGATTGATTGACACTAATCAGAACATAGCTAGAATACTCTGAACAGTTTTGTGCCCCTTTATCGAATAAAGATATACTCGCTTTGGAGGCAGTCCAGAGGTGCCTCACTAGCATATGGGTTTGCTTTATCAAGAGTGGTTAAGTATGTTGGGCCTGTAATAATTGCAGTTTAGAAGCATGGGAGGCAACCTTACTGAATTGTACACAACTCTAGGGAACTTGACAGGGTAGTTGCCGAATGGTTATTTCCTGCCTGTGCATGAATCTAGAACCAGAGAACATAATCTCAGTGAGGGTCACCCATTTCAAGTAGATAAAAGAAAGGGTTTCTTCTCTCACAGAGTAGTGAATGTGTGGAATTCTTTACTGCAGAGGGCTATTGAGACTGTGTCATTAAGAATGTAAATGGTTGAGATTGATATTTAATCAGTAATGGAATGAAGGGTGAGAGGGAAAAGGTAGGAAAGTGGTTTTCAAACCTCATTGAATGGTGGATCAGATTTGTTGGGCTGAATGGACCACTACCACTACTACATCTTATTGTTAATGTAGACTTTGAGTAAATTCCCAGCTATTCAAATGATACCCACGTGTCGATGTCCACCTGAAATGACAGGACAGGACATCATTTCACATGTCATCTGGAACAGTTATATCAACCATCTTATTAAAACTGGGGTAAACTAACTGTACGGATTAGGAATATCTCCCTTTATCATAAGGAAAATATTTTTAAAAATAGAGAACGTATTAGTAAAAAGGAAAAAAAAATAAAAACAATTTCACATAGAAAGGTGAATTTATGAGTTTTGTATGGTTGTACTTTCATACTTTGGCTTTCCGAATACCTATTTTCACAAACTGTACTCTGGAGCAAGCTTAAAAACTGGCCAGCCCTTGAAAATACCTCCATAATGTAAGGCTGTTATTGTGATAGTGAATGGAATAGAAGTACAAGAAGTATGAGTCAGAAAACTATAATTAGAATTAGTGCATTAATTAGAACACATTTAGAGTATTTGAATTCAACACACCAAAGAAAAGCAATTGCACAGAAATGGTCAAAAAGGATGATGCAGAAGAACTGGGTCATACGGCTGTAGGCTTTTATTCCCAATCTCCCTGACCTGTCAGGTTTACTCTGGATATCAATAAACCAACATGGTTCTAACAATTAAATGTACGCAACATTCTTTATTAAAGCAAACCACAATAAAAAGCACAAAAACTTAGCCATGCAGTGCTTGCAACTACAAGCGAGCTCTTTATTGCGGACTTGCCTGAAGATCAGACCTGAACAGTTGATCAGCCCATTCTGTCTCAACTTCCAGTCATTGATCAGTCGACTTCCCCAAGCTAGCTACATTTTTTGCTGAGAAGCAAGGTTTTTTTTAGATTCTTTCTGTACAATGAATCTATGCATTTACATTCTTGACACTGTCCAGTCTCCAGCAAATGATCAGTTTGACAACTGGCAAGCGTCATACATTTGTCATGTTTCCAATGACAGTTTGAGCAATTGACTCATGAAGACTTGCTTATGTGTCCTTGGAAAGCCACTTATCTCTTGCTTTTAATTTTGACATAAAGTTTAGCTTGTGCTGGCTTTTATGTCATTCAATCAACCACATCACATTTAGACAATACAGTTCCATGACAAATTCAGTGAATGAATAGGCCACGTTATCACATCTGATTCATTGTGATGTTTTATACAAATTTTGAGCATTTCCAGGGTGACTGTGACAGTTCACACTATAGCTATTGAGTTACCATACTTCAGTCTAAAATGAAACATGCAGACACACACAAAGGCACACGCACACATCAATGACCTTTCAAATCATCGAGTCATCATCAGGTTTCATTTGTTTTCTCCTCATTTCATTCAGCTTAATTTTATTAAACCTTATTTTGGCCAGTCTGGCAAATTTGAGGTTAATACCTGCACAGTTTAGTCAATTGTCACCACAACATAAACTTCAAGGATGCAACATGGTTCAAACCTTGAAGTTATTCAGAGATTAGAAAGCACCTCTCTAGGTGTGACTCTAAGACCATAAGACGCAGGAGCAGAAATTAGGCCGTTCAGCCAATCAAGTCTGCTCCTCAATTCAATCGTGGCTGATAAGTTTCTCAAGAGGTAAAAACAATGACTGCAGATGCTGGAAACCAGATTCTGGATTAGTGGTGCTGGAAGAGCACAGCAGTTCAGGCAGCATTCAATGAGCTTGGAAATCAACGTTTTGGGCAAAAGCCCTTCATCAGGAATAAAGACAGTGAGCCTGAAGCGTGGAGAGATAAGCTAGAGGAGGGTGGGGGTGGGGAGAAAGTAGCATAGAGTACAATGGGTGAGTGGGGGAGGGGATGAAGGTGATAGGTACGGGAGGAGAGGGTGGAGTGGATAGGTGGAAAAGGAGATAGGCAGGTAGGACAAGTCCAGATAAGTTTCTCAACCCCATTCTCCTGCTTTTGCCTTGACACTCAAGAACCTATCTATCTCAGTCTTAAATACGCTTAATGACCTGACCTCCACAGACTTCCATAGCAGTGAATTCCATTGATTCATCACGCTCTGTGGGAAGAAGTTTCTCCTTACCTTTATTCTAAACATTCTTCCCTATACTCTAAGGCTGTGCCCTCGGGTCCTAGTTTCTCCTACCAATGGAAATATCTTCCCAACATTCAATCTGTCCAGGCAAATTGTATTCTGTAAGTTTCAATTAGATCCCCCTTCATCCTTCTAAACTCCATCGAGTATAGACTCGAATTTAGAATCCTTGTTGCATCATGATTCCCGCCGTAATTTTTGCCTCGTTTTTTTTCTGCAACATCTTCAACTTACACAATGCCTTCCAAAATAACCTGAAAAATGTATTTCTGCAACAGCTGTCTTAGTCAACTGAATTCTCCCTCTGCTTGGCTTCATTTTTCTCACAGCTTCCTCTGAAGCGCTTTGCGATGACTTACATATTAAAGATGATATAGGAGTGCAACTTATTATGAAAATTCCATGACATTCAACAGGTGTGAGAAACAACAACTTATATATGAAATTATAAGGCAAAGATGATTTAAAGCATATTTTTCAATTTCACAATTTATTCGTGGAGTACAGAATTTATTATAAGTTTCAATACGAATTAAACTGAATGGGCTGCTGCTTAGAGGAAAAGGTGCAGGAGGGTAGACGTGAAGTGGGACATGTCTTGACTTAAATACAAACTTATTATATAACTGGGAATGAACTGGGATAGTTTACAGACTTGTTTGTATTGCTGCTCTCGTCCTCTATTTATGTATGAATGAATATTGTCGAATTTGCCATTGTCACTATATTTACTTGTGCATTATTTAGTATGTGTGCCACAAGGTCCTTTTTCATTTCAGTCAATGTTCAGCCACATGCTAAGTTGAAATGAACATTTTTGTTTGATAGAGTCATGTGCCTGTTGTGGGGGTCTGATCATGAATGAACTGGAACAGTCTCTTTCCTTATTATCTGTATGGTTTTCAAACAATTATTCGTGAAGTTACCCGAGTAGTCTGTGACTTCTTGTCTTAATACTTTCCTTAGATGTCACAGTCTGTCACCACAACTCAGACGTCATTAACACAGACCATGCTAATGGAAACTGTAACCATGGTTACCACCAAAGAAAAGATTTCAGTATCGCCGAAAGAGGAACTTCCCCCTCCTCCCCCTCCTAAGAAGAGGCAAGTGCTCTTGGATTCTGAGCTCAGGAAAAGGTGAGTGAATGAGCATTGTGAAGGTGTTTGTTAACATTTTTGTTAGACAAGGAGAAAATTTTTGTGGTGTTGTAACTGTACAGATGTAATAAACGCCTTTCATTAGGCGTATCCATTGGCCATTATGTGGAAGAATGCATATACTGTGTACTAAATAAATTGGAAGAAATTCCAATGTGTTTTATAATGGCACCTTGAGGTCTACCTTTTCCTTCTGTCACGGTATACAGTACACCTAAATTTTATTCTATGTACTTCTGTTAATAAGAGCCAGATCTCCATCTAGTGTTTAAAATTATGATCACTGGTGTCAGGTTTTTAATATGCATGAGAACAAGTATTAGAAGACCCTTTACAATGTTATTAACTCTTTTTGATTGCATTCATGTTCCTAGACAACAGTTACATTGCAGTAATCCTGCGATAATAATGTATATTTTCACATCTTGTAATACTTCAGGAGTTGTATCACGTAAAGAATACAGTCAAAAGCCAGGGAGAGTACCAAAAGTGCAGGAAGAAAATTGAACAATGATACAAGAAAGGCAAAGAGCTGGTATAGAAGAAATAGCAGATAACTCAAAAAGAAGACAACAATATTTTGAGCTACTGCATGCAAAAGTGTTGAGCAATAATGCCTCATCCTGTGAATGAATTAAAAAATATGATCGGTAAGGGAATGGTGGGACTGTTTAGGGTTAATGAGATAACCTGACAGAACTAGGGGGCAGCATACAGGTACTGTATAAGTATACTGCCTTTGTCTTCACGAAACAAAGAATTATGTTAATAACAGAGTAGAGGATAGGCAAGAGAAGTAGGTGGAATGGTATCAGATGAAAATGGATATAAAGGATGTGCTAAATTGTTTGGCATCACTAAAAGTTAACAAGTCATCCAGTTTAGAGGGAATGTATCCCAGGTTGCCATGGGGAATTAAGATGAAGATAGCAAAAGATTTTCAGTCCTCCTCGAAAGTTGAAATGGCACCAGAGGACTTGAAGATTGCGTGACCATCTTTGTTCAAAAGTTGGGAGGGGGATATATGCCAGTCATTGAGTCAGATGTCAGTGGTGAGAAAAGTACAAAAGATCACTGTCAAGCATAAAATTAATTATTCCTTCGAGAGGAATGCGATAATAAATGGCATTTTCATGATGTATTTGCTAAAGGCAAATCTCTTCTGACTGATCTGTTTGAATGAATTTTTCAATGAACAAAAGTCATTCTTACATTTTTCTTCTCTTCATTCTTTCATTTAGTTTATTCATGTGTGGGATGTGGGCGTCACTGGCTGGCCAGCAATTATTGCACATTCCTATTCCCCTTGAGAAGGTGGTAGTGAACTGCCTCCTTGAACTGTTGCAGTTCACCTGCTACAAGTTGACCCACAATGCCATCAGAAAGGGAAATCCAGGATTTTGACCCAGTGACAGTGAAGGAACAGTAATATATTTCCAAGTCAGAATGTTGAGTGGCTTGGAGGGGAACTTCTGCAGGTCTTGGTGTACCCATATATGCTCTCCTTGTTCTTCCACAGAGAACTGCTTGTGGGTTTGGAAGGTGCTGTCTCAGGATCTTTGGTCCATTTCTGCAGTGCATCATGTAGATGGTGTGCACAGCTACAGCTGAGCATTGATGGTGGATGTTTGTGAATGTAATACCAATCAAGAAAGTTGCTTTGCTCTGGATGGGGTCAAGCTTCTTGTATTTTGCCTATCCAGGAGTTTCTGTCACTCTCCTGACTTGTGCTTTGCAGATGAGGGATAGATTTTGGGGAGTCAGAAGATAAGTTACTTGCTGTAGTATTCCTAAGCTTCTGACTCTTGTATCACTTTTATGCGGAGAGTCCACTTAATTTTCTGGTTAATATTAATTCCCATGTTGAGATTTAATGATGGAAACACCGTTGACTGTCACGGAGCAGTGATTTGATTGTTTCTTATTGGAGGTGATTATTACCTGGCATTTGTGTGGTGCAAATGTTACTTGCCACTTGTGCGGCCATGAAATGTGAGCCTTGTTAGCAAGTCTATGTTGCCAAATTGCACTTTATTATGACAATCTGACACCTGACCCAAGTGTCAGCAATATGCGTGTTTCATTCAAAGGACCACGTCTCAAAGTCTATGAGGAGTTTTCCTTGGTCAGATCAAAGGTGACCCTCTGCAGTAAAGGGGTCCCAACACTCTACATCAAGGGTAGTGTCTGCTTTCAGTGTCAGGGTTTAAACACGGTTTATTATCTGCCAGTCAAGGTCTGGGATCCATTCCAGGCACTGAGCGGCTGTCAGTCCTGCAGGTCCAGTGCAGTCATTCTGGAGATTTGCAGAGTGTCAGTCAGGGAGCTGCACACAGGGCAGTCGGGGGCATGTCCTTTCATTAGTTGTCTGTCCAAGTCATTGAAAGGGATGGGTCATGGTCAGTGCTGTAGGTCAGCTCAATGCTAACAGGCACCAGTGCTACAACAGAGAAGTTGACCAGTCATTTGTGTGGATGGGAAGCAGGAAGCTGGGATGCAGAGGAGACAACAATCTTGAAGGAGGAAACTCAACTTAACAGGTCGGGTGGGGGGTGGTGGTGGAATTAGGGGTGTCGCTAGCAGTCACAACCATCACAACAAGAGGGATTTGCAGTACAATGGCATGGCAGTTGTATGCTACATGCTATTTTGGGCATTAGGGGAAGAGTAACACTCCCTTAAATAGGATTCTAAGATGGGATGAGGCTATGGGTGACCGATGTAGTGCGGTTCTAAAATGGCAGTAGATTTGCAAATGTGCACTTGTCTCGACAATGAGGCATCAGCCAAATTATCTGTGTCTTTTTTTGGGGTTTCTCCCCCACAATTTGCTCGGTAAATAGCAACTCCTGGCTGGCAGCATTTTACCTGGTGCATAGGTGGGCTTTAGAAATTGGAATCCTGGGCGATCCCAGCAGTGGTGAGTACCACTGTCTCTGGTGAGAAGGAATATAGGATGAGTGGGGCACCATAGAGGCTTGGTACACAGCTTAAGAAAATAGACTGTAAAATCTAACTTGGAGAAACCCCTCCATGATACTCGCCACAATTAAAACTTGGGCTGCACTTTACCAGAAATTGATCATGGTCACTATCACAGAGACCAGCTTTGCATTCCACAATTTTGATTGAATTTAATCACACTCAGTGCCCCAACACTAGACTCGATTCTGAAGAAGGGTCACTGGCCCTGAAACATTGACTCTGCTTTCTCTCCTCAGTTGCTGCCAGTGTCACTGCGTTTTTCCAGCAACTTGTGTTTTTATTCTTGGTGATGCCTTTTCAGAGCTGATGCCTCCAAACCCACAAATGGTGGATAGTCAATAAAGACAAGGTTATTGCCAATTAACACCAATTACTGGGGACCAACTGATATTTGACTCCATGCAAGCTTTAAGGTCCTTGACTCCGGCTGCTCTGTTCTGTGACTATTTTTAATTTGTTTTTTTTATAAACATGTTGAGTGAGTGCCTTAAGATGAAGATGTGTTCTCTCTCCCCTATTCACTATGATATGTTACAGCTCCTTCTGTAGTGGAGGCTCTCCTAATGGCTTTCCAGCTCTGAGTGTCCATTGGTTAGCCAATTCAGAGGAAGTCACTGCCAGTGATTGTTCTCAACGCAGTCTGGTATTAGGACCTTATTTCACACTGAAGTCTGGATCCCAACCAAAATCCCTATTTGTAAAGGAGTACAATTCAAAGTTTGTGGATGATATAGATTTAGACAGCATAATAAATAGCAAATAGTTGCAGATTTATGGAAATTATAGCTTAATAACACAATGGACGGACGCATGGCAAATGCAGTATTTTTGACCAAACAATGTGAAGTGATGCACTATGGGAGAAACAACATTAAGAGTAATTTTTTATGTAAATATCTTGTAGGGGTCAAGGAATGGATGAACTTAGCATATATATTCACAGATATTGAAATGTTTCTGGTGGAAGTTGAGAAGGCAGATAAGAAAGTATAGAACCTAGAACATTACAGCGCTGTACAGGCCTTTGGCCCTCGATGTTGCGCCGACCTGTCATACCTATCTGAAGCCCATCTAACCTACACTATTCCATGTACGCCCATATGCTTGTCCAATGACGACTTAAATGTACTTAAATTTGGCACATCTACTACCATTGCAGGCAAAGTGTTCCACACCCTTACTACTCTCTGAGTAAAGAAACTACCTCTGACGTCTGTACTAGATCTATCACCCCTCAATTTAAAGCTGTGCCCCCTCATGCTCGCCGTCACCATTCTTGGAAAAAGGCTCTCCCTGTTCACCCTATCTAACCCTTTGATTATCTTATATGTCTTTATTAAGTCATCTCTCAACCTTCTTCTCTCTAACAAAAACAATCTTAAGTCCCTCAGCCTTTCCTCGTAAGACCTTCCCTCCATACCAGGCAACATCCTAGTAAATCTCCTCTGCACCCTTTCCAAAGCTTTCACATCCTTATAATGCGGTGACCAGAACTGTACACAATACTCCAAGTGCGGCTGCACTAGGGTTTTGTACAGCTGTAGCATAACCTCATGGTTCTGGAACTCGATCCCTCTATTAATAAAAGCTAAAATACTGTATGCATTCTTAACAACCCTGTCAACCTAGGTGGCAACTTTCAAGGATCTGTGCACCTGGACACCAAGATCTCTCTGCTCATCTACACTACCGAGAACCTTAACACTAGCCCAGTACTTTGCATTCCGGTTTCTCCGACCAAAGTGAATCACCTCATACTTATCAGCATTAAACTCCATTTTCCACCTCTCAGCCCAGCTCTGCAGCTTGTCAATGCCTCTCTGTAACCTATAACATCCTTCGTCACTATCTACAACTCCACCGATGTTCGTGTCGTCTGCAAATTTACTAACCCACCCTTCTACGCCCTCGTCCAGGTCACTTATAAAAATGACAAACAGTCATTTTTATGCAGAATATTTAGCTCTGCTAAGGGACAGTGACTAGAAAAGCAATGAAGTTATGCTGAACCTCTAAGTCTCTGATTACATTGGAAAGTAATGTACAGTTTTGAGCATGACAATTTAGGTTGCTGTCAATGACCTGGAGTGAGATCAGAGAAGGTTTGTCAGCAAGCTATCCAAAGTTGGAAGACTTCCAATAGTGTGGAGTGAGTTCAAAAGTTGTGATTGTTCTCAGTACAGCGAAGAAGATGAGGGGAGACCTCTTAGAAATATTAAAATTTAAGTGGGGCTTTGATAATACAAGTATGGAGAAAATACCTTTGGCAAGTGGGATTGTAATGAGAGTATGCACAGGTTTTAAATAATCGACAAAATGAACAAGTGAGGAAGTAAGGAGAAAACTATTCACCCTGAATGTGGAGAGCCAGCACCAACTGTGGGCATGAATATGAAAGGCATATTGGGGAAATGGTGCAGGAAGCAAGGATTTAAGTTCTTGGATCACTGGGGTATATTTTGTAGTAAGCATAAATTCTACAAGAGAGACGGTTTGCACCTTAATAGGTTAGGGACCAGCATTCTGGCAGGCAGGTTTTTCACTGCAACACCGCTACATTTAAACTAAGTAGTGGGGAGGAGGGGACAAACTGGATGTTTAAAAAGGAAATTGAAGGGAAAGTAGAACAAGAGAAGTCAAGAAAGACAACTGTATCAATGAGGCAGAAAACTCGGAAAGGGATCATGCTGTAAGGTTGATGGGAAGGGTGAGAGCAGTAACAAATTAAAAATACTATGCATGAATGCACGAAGCATTAGACATAAGATGGATGAGCTTGAGGCTCTTTTGGAAATTGGCAGATACGATATTGTGAGGATAACTGAGACGTGGCTTCAAGTGGACAGGGCCTGGGAAATGAATATTCAAGGCTACACGTGCTATTGTAAGGACAGACTGATGGGCAGAGGGGGTGGGGTGGCCTTGTTGGTAAGGGAGTTATTCAGTCCCTTGCGCGGGGGGACCTAGAGTCAGGGGATGTAGAGTCACTGTGGATAGAGCTGCGAAATACTAAGGGTAAAAAGACCCTCTTGGGAGTCATCTACAGGCCCCCAAACAATAGTCTGGATGTCGGATGTAAGTTGAATCAGGAGCTGAAATTGGCCTGTCGCAAAGATGTTACTACAGTTGTTATGGGGGATTTTAACATGCAGGTAGACTGGGAGAATCAGGATGGTATTGGACCTCAAGAAAGAGACTTTGTGGAGTGCCTCAGAGATGGATTCTTAGACCAGCTGGTGCTGGAGCCAACCAGGGAGAAGGCAATTCTGGATCTGGTATTGTGTAACGAACCAGAATTAGTTAGAGACCTCGAAGTGAAGGAGCCATTGGGAAGTGGTGACCATAATACATTAAGCTTCAATCTGCAATTTGAGAGGGAGAAGGTACAGTCGGAAGTGACAGTACTTCTGTTGAATAAAGGGGACTATGGAGCTATGAGGGAGGAGCTGGTCAAAGTTCAATGGTGCAGTACCTTAGCAGGGAGGACCGTGGAGGAACAATGGCGGACATTTCTGTATATAATGCAGAAGTTGCAGGATCAGTTCATTCCTAAAAGGAAGAAAGATTCCAGGAGGAGGCATGGGCGGCCGTGGCTGACGAGGGAAGTTAAGAAACATGTAAAGTTAAAAGAGGAAAAGTATAACATAGCAAAGATAAGTGGGAAAACTGAGGACTGGGAAGCTTTTAAAGAGCAACAAAGGATTACTAAGAAGGAAATATGCAGAGGAAAAATGAGGTACGAAGGTAAACTGGCCAATAATATAAAGGAGGATAGTAAAAGCTTTTTTAGGTATGTGCAAAGCAAAAAAATGTTTAGGACTAAAATTGGGCCCTTGAAGACAGAAACAGGGGAATGTATTACGGCGAACAAAGAAATGGCAGAAGAATTAAATGGGTACTTCAGATCTGTGTTCACTGGGGAAGACACAAGCAATCTCCCTGAGGTGACAGTGGCTGAAGGACCTGAACTTAAGGGAATTTATATTTGCTAGGATTTGGTGTTGGAGAGACTGTTAGGTCTGAAGGTTGTTAAGTCTCCGGGGCCTGATGGTCTACATCCCAGGGTACTGAAGGAGGTGGCTCGGGAAATCGTGGATGCGTTGGTGATCATTTTCCAGAGTTCGATAGATTCAGGGTCGGTTCCTGAGGATTGGAGGGTGGCTAATATTATACCACTTTTCAAGAAAGGTGGGACAGAGAAAACAGGAAATTATAGACCAGTTAGTCTGACCTCAGTGGTGGGAAAGATGCTGGAGTCTATTATAAAGGACAAAATTAAGGCACATCTGGATAGTAGTAACAGGATAGGACAGAGTCAGCATGGATTTATGAAGGGGAAATCATGCTTGACTAATCTTCTGGAATTTTTTGAGGATGTAACTCTGAAGATGGACAAGAGAGATCCAGTAGATGTAGTGTACCTGGACTTTCAGAAAGCTTTTGATAAAGTCCCACAGAGGAGGTTAGTGACTAAAATTAGGGCGCATGGTATTGGGGGCAAAGTACTAGATTGGATTGAAAATTGGTTGGCTAATAGGAAACAAGGAGTAGTGATAAACGGCTCCATTTCGGAATGGCAGGCAGTGACCAGTGGGGTACCGCAGGGATCCATGCTGGGACCGCAGCTTTTTACAATATATGTTAATGATATAGAAGATGGTATCAGCAATGACATTAGCAAATTTGCTGATGATACTAAGCTGGGTGGCAGGGTGAAATGTGATGAGGATGTTAGGAGATTACAGGGTGACTTGGACAAGTTAGGTGAGTCGGCAGATGCATGGCAGATGCAGATTAATATGGATAAATGTATGGTTATCCACTTTGGTGGCAAGAACAGGAAGGCAGATTACTACCTCAATGGAATCAATTTAAGTAAAGGGGCAGTACAGAGAGATCTGGGTGTTCCTGTACACCAGTCAATGAAGGCAAGCATGCAGGTACAGCAGGTAGTGAAGAAGGCTAATAGCATGCTGGCCTTCATAACAAGAGGGATTGAGTATAGAAGCAAAAAGGTGCTTCTGCAGCTGTACAGGGCCCTGGTGAGACCACACCTGGATTACTGTGTGCAGTTCTGGTCTCCAAATTTGAGGCAAGACATTCTGGCTATTGAGGGAGTGCAGCGTAGGTTCACAAGGTCAATTCCTGAAATGGCGGGATTATCTTACACTGAAAGACTGGAGCGACTGGGCTTGTATCCCCTTGAGTTTAGAAGACTGAGATGGGATCTGATTGAGACATATAAGATTATGAAAGGATTGGACACTCTGGCAGCAGGAAACATGTTTCCGTTGATGGGTGAGTGCCGAACCAGAGGAGACAGCTTAAAAATACGGGGTAGACCATTTAGGACAGAGATGAGGAGAAACTTCTTCACCCAGAGAATGGTGGCTGTGTGGAGGCCCAGTCTCTGGATTCATTTAAGAAAGAGTTGGATAGAGCTCTCAAGGATAGTGGAATCAAGGGTTATGGAGATAAGGCAGGAAGAGGATACTGATTAGGAATGATCAGCCATGATCATATTGAATGGTGGTGCAGGCTAGAAGGGCTGAATGGCCTACTCCTGCACCTATTGTCTATTGTCTCTTGTCTTTTGCATTGCTTTACGGGATAATGCTGAGGTGCAAAATTCAAGTGGACAGCTCCCATGTTTGGTCAAGTTCCTTCTGAGCTGCACAATTTGCTGGTTCTTCAGTGAGGTGAACTGCTTCATACTGCATGCTATTAAATATTGAAAGCGTTGATAAATTTGTCTTAATAGCAAGCCAAGAGCATTATTGAGGAAACTACAGTTTAATTCTGTGCATTGAAACAGGGTGTTTGGTGTTTAACAATGCTGCCACACTTACTGGGTGCAATTTTGCCCTTCTTGGAGGTGGCTAAAAGTGCACATAATAAGACAAATGGATCCTGGAGAGATACTATCATCTCTGTGATTGCATGCTGGACAGTTGTGGATTTTTCTCAATGTACCACCAATTATGACAAAGATGATGTTCGTTAATGGCCTCACTGCATCAGCAGCTTCAGTAGAGTGTGTGTGGGTGTGTTGCCAATTGTTCAATTTTGTGTCCTTTCCTTCAGATACATTTTGTCCCTTTCCAATCACTTTTGTCCCATATGTACTTATAACATTTAGAAAGTGAGAAACACAAGTGAATGCTATGAACTATGTCAGCCTTTTACTTCCCCATCAGGCTGGATCAGATCAAGATCCCAACCTGATCCAATTTTCTGCCATTTACTCTTCACCAAGTCTTCTGGAAAAATTCCAAAATTTTCAACACCAAGTTCCAACATCTGCTGCAGAGAATTATGAGTGAATTTAAGTACTTATTGAATTTTGTTCCTTTTCTGTTTATTTAAAATGTACAGTTTTGATTATTCCTGATTAAATTATTGTGGATACGGGCCTAAATGATGATCCAGCTGCATGAGAAAGGTGGATGAACAACAGCTAACAAAGGGACTGATTTACTCCAAGGTGCAGGAATTCAATTTTGAATCATTTAGATCCTCCTTGTATTTTTGGTTTTCTTTACGATGCCATTGGCACTAAATATTTGAAGAAAAATGAGATGAAAAGCAAAGGTGTGTCAAAGTTGATGATTATCATTTCCAATTAAATTAAAGATGTTATTTAATTACTCCCTTTTCCAGTTGAACAGTACTTATTCTAATTGAGATCATAAGGTGAGGGACCTAACTCTCTAATGTAGAGAACTAGTAAAGCTGAAAGAGGAAATGAAGTAAATCATGAAGTAGGGACTAGATGAGACTGAAGTTGGGTTTTAAAAGAGTGGCTGGATTGTTGGAGGAGGTCAGAATTGAGAAAGATAAGCATTCCCAAAATTTTACAGGAACGAACATATACATCTTGATTTCAATTCAATAAAGACTTTTTTTCTTATCCTCTCTGCATCTTGTGAAATGATGCAGAAACACGCATACATTGCCAATACCCAGCTCCACCTCACTGCTACGTCTGACCATTTTTTTCACTCTGTAATTTATAGCACTGTAGATGAACAGAAACTGTATCCAACTAAACGCAGAGAATTGAAAACGATTTTTTGTCAATCCTTTTCTTTTTCTGACAATTGTCAGTGGCATCCACTACTTTGGTGTTATAATTGATCGCAAAATATGCTTCCAATCATATATTTAAGCCATCACCAAAACTTCTGTCTCACATGACAGAGCAGCTGCTGGGACATTCCAACATGCCAATTGGCATGCTATTAGTTTCCATTGCCTGAAGTCTGTGTCATGCATACCCTTGGATATCCATAAACCGTGAGATAAAGATGAGAGGGAAAGTTGCTTCCAATCTTGATAAACTTACTTCATCTCTTTTATCTATTTCCTAATTCTCAGCTAGTTACAATCAACCATCACCCCTGTACATTCTGATCTCAGTTGGCTCTGGGGCTAAGCAATGCTGCAAATTCCAAAGTTTCAACCATGTTTCCAGATCCCTCCCTATTTCTGTAATCTCCTCCAACCCTCCAAGATCATTACAGTTCATCATTTAGTGCTTTTGCACATTCCCAAATCTACTTACATCATTCATTTCACACAGTTTCAAGATTGTATCAGTTTCATTTAATGGTCATACTTCAGTTGCCTGTTCTGTCCACACAATCTGTCTGGTGGATATTCCTCACCTCAAACTGATTCCTCCCCCCTCTTTCTTTCTTAAGGAAATATTTGCTGGAAATATTGAGGTGTGCTTCTATAATTTTCAAGTTTTAAAGTATTAACAGTAGCATTTTTAAAAAGGAGGCCGATTATGTTGCTCCCACAAAAATCATTTGAAGAGTGTGGATTTTTTTGTGAAGGGAAAATGGCTACAGTTAGCAGTTCAGCAATTTTACAGGGTCCTGAATAATGAAGTGTGTTCATCGTGTTGGTAACCTGCAGCTTCAAATCAAGTAAGGTGATTCTGAAAGGAACATTGACAAGAATATTTCTGAGACATTCCCCCCATATTTAATCATTGTTTGCTGGATGGAAATGGGGTGCATTCTCTTTGAGCCTTTTCAAGGATTTTCGGAATTTTTGTTCGGACGAAAGCATTAAATTTGTGCTGCAACGAAGTTTGGAATCCTAAGAAAATGAAGCTGTAAGATTCCATTGTTTTGAAACTGTCAAAGTTTACATTACAATATCAGGTGAATAAACTACCCATAATGTTTATCTTGTACTCTACTGTCAAGAATTAACCGGAGATAAACCTGAATCTATAGGCAAACTGTGACTGAACAAATCTTGCTGCACTTTGAATAGCAGATGTGGCCAAGGCAGATCCGTGGGTTTTTCTGCAATCTACCCAAGTGTTAATGATGCTGTGGGTCACCAAATGTCATTAAATGTTTGTGCCCTGCACAAGGGATTCCAATTCCTTTCATTTAACGTTCGAGCGTCAGAACTCCCTCAAAAAAAATGCTCACATCAGGGTAGTTCAATCTCTTCACTCTTCGGTCCAACCCATCAATGCAGACCAGGTATCCCAACCCAATCCAGTCCCACCTGCCAGCACCCGGCCTATATCCTTCCAAACCCTTCCTATTCATATACCCATCCAAACGCCTCTTAAATGTTGCAATTGTACCAGCCTGCACCTCTTCCTCTGGCAGCTCATTCCATACACGTACCATCCTCTGCGTGAAAAAGTTGCCCCCTAGGTCTCTTTTATATCTTTTATATCTCACCCTAAGCCCAGGGAAAAGTTTTTGCCTATTTAGGTAAAAGCAATGAATGCAGATGCTGGAAACCAGAGTCTAGATTAGAATGGTGCTGGAAAAGTTCAGGCAGCATTCGAGGAGCAATAAAATCGACGTTTCGGGCAAAAGCCCTTCATCAGGCCGATTTACCCTATCCTTGCCCCTCATAATTTTGTAAACCTCTATAAGGTCACCCCTCAGCCTCCAACGCTCCAGGGAAAACTGTCCCAGCCTGTTCAGCCTCCCCCTATAGCTCTCATCCTCCAACCCTGGCAACATCCTTGTAAATCTTTTCTGAACCCTTTCAAGTTTCACAACATCTTTCCGATAGGAAGGAGCCCAGAATTGCATGCAATATTCCAACAGTGGCCTAACCAATGTCCTGTACAGCTGCAACATGACCTCCCAACTCCTGTACTCAATACTCTAGCCAATAAAAGTAAGCATACTAAATGCCTTCTTCGCTATCCTATCTATCTGCGACTCCACTTTCAAGGATCTATGAACCTGCACTCCAAGGTCTCTTTGTTCAGCAACACTCCCTTGGACCTTACATGAAGTGTATAAGTCCTGTTAAGATTTGCTTTCTCAAAATGCAGCACCTCGCATTTATCTGAAATAAACTCCATCTGCCACTTCTCAGCCCATTGGCCCATCTGGTCAAGATCCTGTTGTAACCTGAGGTAACCCTCTTCGCTGTCCACTACACCTCCAATTTTGGTGTCATCTGCAAACTTACTAACTTTACCTCTTATGCTTGCATACAAATCATTTATATAAATGACAAAAAGTAGAGGACCCAGCACTGATCCTTGTGGCACTCCACTGGTCACAAGCCTCCAGTCTGAAAAACAACCCTCCACCACCACCCTCTGTCTTCTACCTTTGAGCCAGTTTTGTATCCAAGTGGCTCGTTCTCCCTGTTTTCCATGAGATCTAACCTTGCTAACCAGTCTCCCATGGGGAACCTTGTCATTCACCTAACTGAAGTCCATATAGATCACATCTACCACTCTGCCCTCATCAATCTTCTTTGCAACTTCCTCAAAAATCTCAATCAAGTTTGTGAGACATGATTTCCCATGCACAAAGCCATGTTGACTGTCCCTAATCAGTCCTTGCCTTGACTGACTACCAGACTGACTTTGGCAACCTTCTGCTTTGATTACTTCTAATTAACTCACTGTGTTCCATTGGTTCCCTTTGATGGCGTTTCCCTGATCCTGTGATTTCCTTTTTTGCACCAGTCATTACAGGCAAGCTACTGTTAGATTAGCCCTGCTCACTGTCTGATGTTACGCTGGGAGGAAAAGTTAGATAGAGCGTACACAGTGCATTGTGGTGCTCTGCATAAACAATGAGTACTGGGGCTTGCTGAGAATTGCCATTCTCAGAATCCACTGTGAAACCACATGAAAGCATTCAACAACACTGACCCAAAAAGGTAAGTTACCTTTTCTACACATTATAGACTATAGAACAGTTAGCCCATGTCTGTCCTGACCGTGACACCATTAATCCCTTCTGCCTAAACCTGGTCCATGCCCCTCTGTTCCCTGCCGTAATGCCTCTTAAATGTTGTTATCATGTCTGCTTCTGCCACGTCCCCTGGGAGCACATTCCTGGTGCCTACCACCCTCTGCACAAAAAGCAGGTCTTGTGTATATCCTTTAAACTTTCCCCATCCCACTTTAAACATGTGCCCCCTGGATTTTGACATTTCCACCCTGGGAAACAGACTTTTGACTACTCACCCTATCCATTCCTCTCAGTCTTTTTGTACATCTCTCAGGTCACCCCTCAGCCTCCAACACTCCCCCAAAGCAATCCAAGTTTGTCCAACCTCTTCTTACAGCTAACTCACTCCAATCCAGACAACAGCTGGTAAACCTCTTTTGCACCCTCTCCAAAACCTCCATATCTTTGTGAGAGTGTGGGGTGCATAACTGCAAACTCCAATTATGGCCTAATTAATGTTTTATACAGTTGCAATGTGACTTGCCAACTTTCATACTCAATGTCCTGACTGACGAAGGCAAGCATACCAAATACTTTCTCATCACCTTATTTTCTTGTATTGCTACTGTCAAGGAACTGTGGACTTTTATCTAAGACCTTTCTGTAGATCAATGCTCCTCAGGGTCCTGGCATTTACTGTATACTTTCTTTCTGCATTTGATCTCCCAAAATGCATCACTTCACACTTGTCTGGATTAAACTCCATCTACCACTTTTCCACCCAGGTTTCCAACTGATTTATATCCTACTGTATCATTTGACAACCTTCCTCACTATCCACAACTGCACCAATTTCCATGCCATTTGCAAACTTATTAATCAGACCACCTACACTTTTACCCAAATCATTTATAGAAATTACAAACAACAGAGGTCCCAGCAATGATTCTTGTGGAACAACACTGGTCAGAAAAGTACTCCTCAACAACTACCCTCTGTCTCATGTGACAGTGACAATTTTGTGTCCAGCTTACCAACTCACCATGTATCAAGTTTGAGAGACAAGACCACCCTGCATAAAGCTATGTTGACTGTCCCTGATAAGACAGAGAACACAGGGTGCTAACACCTTCAACATCTCAACATCTTATCTGCACTGACACCAATTGTTACAATTAACTGAGAATGTAACTTTTAAAAAGCGTTTTGTGATTTACATATGAAAGAAATGAAACTAACATGGTCATTCTAACAGATGAGAGACTTAACAAATAATCAAGGTATTTTTCAATGTATAGTTTCAGTTGCATCACACTGTAAACCTTTGCTATAAATTCTGTGTCTCATCATTGTGCACTCCACAACCACCTGATGAAGGAGCGGCACTCCGAAATCTAGTGCTTCCAAGTAAACCTATTGGACTATAACCTGGTGTTGTGTGATTTTTAACTTTGTACACCCCGGTCCAACACCGACATCTCCAAATCATAACTTCTCATGCAAGCCTCACTGAATACCATCTTCCATAAGATGGTACTGTGTATGCAACAAAAGTGCATCGAAATTGCGTATGGACAGGTTGATTATGAGGTTAGACAGCATGGTTTACTTTCTTCCAGCGCTAATGAAACACATTTTCGATGGCATGAGGATTGCAGGTTTTCCCATGATGCTGATTGTTTTCCACAAAACATCAATCATCTTTTCAGTATTGCATGTCAACTCTGAGATGTACAGCAACCAGAAGGGACTTAACTCCCTCAATGTCCAGTTGATGCATGACCATTCGCAGCATGTTATGCAATTCACTGCCTGGTATCTCAGCAGACATCATGCAGCAGTCCACTCTGCCATCTGTGTTTAAAAACACCATAACAAACTGGGTGATAAATGTAAACGCTGTGTAATGACGCCACTACACAATTTATACAATCTGGCCAATGTGCGTACAATGGGAGCCATGTTGCCCCACGCAATCTGAATAAATTGATTGCAGAGGTGCCAAATCAGTGCTTCCACTGGCTTAACCCTGGAGTTCTTAGCAGATCTGTTGTCAAGAAATGTGGGAATCAATAAAATGTTGCTCATGTTGATGTCCAATGTTGGCAGATTTTAAAACAACTGTATGTGGAATATGCTTGGGCCTCATGTTCCGCCCATTCCTAATTGCCCCTCGATCTGGGTGGCTTTTGAGGGCCATTTCACAGTACAGATAGAATAAAGCACATTGCTGTGGGTATGGAGTTAGTTGCAGGTAAGGATGACAGATTGGCCTCCCTAAGGCCATTAACAAGCCAGAATTTTTCTTTTAATTACCTGAGCCTTTTAATTCCAAATTTTTATTAAATTCAAATTTCACCATCTGCTCTGATGGGATATGAATGCATATCCCCAGCTTGAGGTTCTGGATTGCCAAAGTAGTAACATGACCATTGTGCCATTGTCTTCCCGATTGTGTGACGAACAACTGAGTCAGCAACCAATGTCACAGAATCATAGCATTGTTTCAGACCATTCACCCAGCATATCTGCACCAGCTCGTTAATTGACCATTATAACTAATTTCCTGCCATTTTTCCCATAAGTTTGGATGATTATTTGGATAAATATAATGTACACTGTCCTTTTCAATGTTTCAACTGAAATTGTCTTCAACACACTTCTCGGTAGAACATTCCATTCCCTAACTATTCTGAGTGAAAACATTTTTATTCACTTCACCTTTGTTTCTTCTGCGGATCATTTAAAATCTATGCCTTGTTCCTTTTATCTATTCTACCCAGCCTGTGCATGACTTTGAAAATCCCTGACAGATCTCATCTTAGCCTTCTCCTCTCGAGGAGAACAGTCCCAACTTCTTCATTCTGTCCGCATAACTGAAGTTCCTTATCCCTGGAACCATTCTTGCAAACCGCTTCTGCACTGTTTCCAATGCCGTCACATCGCTCCTATAACATACTGCCCAGAACTGTACACAGTGCTCCAGCTGTGGGTGAACAAGTGCCTTATACAACTTCAACATTACGTCCCTGCACATGCACACTATTGTCCGTATTAATAAAACTGAGGATAATGCATGCATGCTTACTGCTCTGTTCACCTGTCCTGCCTCTTTCAATGCTATGTGCTCATTCACTCTCAGTTCTCTCTGCTCCTGAACACCAACCCCTTTCCCACAGCTTAGAATTGTACTCCTATTTTATATTGTCTTTCAATGTTCTTCCTACCAAAATGCATCATAATTCTCTGTATTAAGACTCATCCATCACCTATCTGCACATTCCACCAAATTGTCAGTCTCCTTCTGGATTTCTGCATTGTTCATCTGACAGTTTACAATTCTTCCATATTTTGTGTCATCTTGAAGCTTTGAAATTGTCCCCTGCACCCCAAAATCTACATTACTGACACATATCAAGAAAAGCAAGGGTCTCAATTCTAACTGCAAGAAACTCCAGCACAACCCCTCCCTCCTGCCTTAAAAAAAGATCCATTGACCATTATTATATGTACCCTATCACTCAGCCAATTTTGTATCCATTTTGTTGCTAACCCTTTTATTCCATGACATGGAACTTTGCTCAAGTCTGTTTTGTGACAGTGTATCAAATGCCTTCTGAAAGTCCATACGTACCACATCAGATCTGTTGCCCTTATTAAGCCTTTCTGTAACCTCTTCAAAATCTTCCAAGTCAGTTAAATGTGACTTCCCTTTTTAGAAAATCTTTGTGTCAGGTGACATGCTACAATCACTTAAATGAGCAGGCAGCACTTGAATTGCCATACATTCTTTCTTAGAAGACAGCCCTGCATCCATTGTTATCCCCTAGAAACAACATCAATTTGGCCCCCCTGAGTTTAATAGCACAAAAATATGTATATGGATATAAAGAAATATAATACTGCGATAAAAGCAAAGTGCTGTGGATGATGGAGATCTGAAATTTGAAAAGAGAAACAAAATACTATAGAAAGTCGGCAGGTCTGACAGCATCTGTGGAGGAGAAACAGAGTTAAGGTGTTGCACCTAATATGCCTCTTCAGAAATGAGGTAATACTGACCTTTGGTAAAAACAATGACTGCAGATGCTGGAAACCAAATACTGGATTCGTGGTGCTGGAAGAGCACAGCAGTTCAGGCAGCATCCAACGAGCAGCGAAATCAAATGACAGCGGCGCAATCGACAGCCGCACTCCCCTCCACCCCGAGGCCGACAGCCAGAGAAACCCGGCAGTTGGCCTCGGGGTGGATGGGAGCGCGGCTGTCGATTGCGCCGCTGTCATTTGATTTCGCTGCTCGTTGGATGCTGCCTGAACTGCTGTGCTCTTCCAGCACCACTAATCCAGTAATACTGACCTTTATCCACTGTATACATTGATACAATGCGACTATAGAAATATTGTCATGTTATTTCCAGTGTTATGACGTTAAGCAGATTTTTTGCAGCAAGAATCCCAGACTCCATTAAAACAAGGTCATCAACGTTTCATGGGTTGTCCTTCCTGAGTGGAAATAAGAATGCCTTTATCCACTGATTCAATATACACATTTTGGGCACAGAGGTGGTGTGGGGACAGACTGTGCAGCATAGTGGGGCTAGGAAGGTGGAACCCCATCCCCTGTCACTGACCAGCAACTCCTCAGTCTGAATGTACTGGGCTACATATTGGGACCAGGCCTCCCTTGTTGAATTGCAGCAGAGTATTGTAAGGTCCTTTGGTCCTTAATTGATCACTTCAGGGCCTCAATTCAGCATGGGCAGGTTGTCTACCTAACATATCCAATTTTGTTGGTGGGCTGGAAGAGGACATTATTGCCAATGGCATGGCATCCTAGATTATGGATCCACCTTGTTTTTCCACTTGTGGATGTCCCATAATATTCAGCCTCCTGTATTCATAATTGAAATGTGAAGAAGTGATGGCAAGCTTTTGTTGATGATTGGTTGTTCTTTCTGCAGGTTTGATGTTGATACAACAGAGCTACACAGCTGGATGACTCGATCAGAAGCTATCCTTCAAAGTCCAGAGTTTGCAATCTACCGGAAAGAAGGAAGTATCTCTGATCTTCAGGAAAAAGTTAATGTATGTCAAGTGTTCAGTATGTAAAAGATAATAAGTAAAATGTACAATTCAATTCACTATCTTATGATAAATGTTAATGTAATAAGATATCTCAGATACTGAAGGGATTTTGCCAACACTGGGATAAAGTTATGACAGTCGTGAGATTTGTGAAATACTTTATTTACACATTATGTTCAAATATTGGACCTCAGTATAGGAATTTATATATTGGCTTTTAATATGTTTGCCTGTTAATTAGTGCATCATATCTAAGGTTAAGTTTAGCTCAGGGAATGATGATTGTAATTTGCAGCTCAGTTCCAATGGAGTTCGGCCAACCAAAAAGAAAAGAACTATTCATGGGAAATTGGAAAACAGGACGCAAACTGTTATTTGCTGAGTTGACACATGCTTGTTTGAAGTTTAGATTCAGAGAGTAATGAAAGCATGCATTAGTTTCTGTCAGCCTCCCACACTCCATTAACTTATCCAGGAGTGATGTGTCAGCGTAAATCTAACCTTGTTTCAGAAGCTGATATCGTACATTAAATAAGTTAAGGTATTGGTAATACGTGCTGATCACTCATGGTGTGTTGCATATCCTGAAATTACATGTTCAACACATGACAAAAAGGAATTGTTTAGTTTCAAATTAATTCAGCCAAAGGATAACCTGTTGCGCTCATTTGAGGGAATGTCATTTTTCTTTTGCCCCTTAAAATGTGTGACAAGTACGCTCATTTTCTTATCTTGTAGGCTATCGAGAAGGAGAAACCTGAAAAGTACAGAAAACTGCAAGATGCCAGCAGATCAGCTCAAGCCCTGGTGGAACAGATGGTGCATGGTAATTATATGCAAATTGATTCAGATAATCATCTTAGGGATTTATGCTTCACACACATTCATACTTATCACACAGGAGATATTAGCACACACCAATCTGAGAGCAAACAAACTTCACAGCATACATTTAGAATAGTACTCATTCAAGTTTGATGCATATATTAAGCAACTAATTGCAAGTGAACTGACAAGTCATAAACTTTAACACATTGTAAATTATGTTGTCAAAAAGCAAGACTTGGTTTTATTAAATTTCACCTTAGATGAAGTGATTCTGCTGTCTGTTCACAATCATTGCGAGGAGTGGATGCATTGAGAAAATGCAACAGAATTTCCAAAGAGTTTCTAACTATCTTCCCCTGTCATTTTGTTGGAAGATCTGTGGAAACATTGAGGAAACATTGAAGGTTCAGGAAAGTAAGCTCAATGTCTTTGTCCTACTTACCTAACTTTTTGTGGGCACACCATATTGTTAACAACATTCCCCTGAATTGTATGGAAAAGCAATGGTTTGGGATTTGCTTAACTATTCAAATGAGTATCAGTGTATATCAGGTCACATGGCTCACATCTGGGAGCTTTCTGTGTGTTACTGTCTGGCATGTTACATACACTGATAGAATTTGTAATTTGAAATAGTGAAAAAAACTACAATCTTAAAATAAAGAAGTATTGGTGGATAGTCATGCAGGGAGATTGAGCTGTGGTGGAGGTTTGATAATTATCTTGTTGAATGGGGAACAGCCTTGAACAACCAAATGACCTACCCCCAGTCCCTAATTCATATCATCTTATGTATTCTCGAGTGTGTTCGATGTTACTTATTCAAAAACTCTTGATGTGTTACGTATAAAATATACTGAAACTTAACAGGAAATGTACAAGTCATTTGGAAAGACAAAGATTAATCAAGGAGAGATGGCATGTCTCGTTAAAAGCAAATTGTGTCTGACTGCTTGATTAAATTTCTTGTTGGGAAACAGAGAAAGTTGATTAAAGTATGTGTTTAAATTTTATGGACTTTTAGAAGGCATTTTAGAGAGTTATATTGTAGGAGGCTTGTTGGGATGGTGGAAACCGATTGTGTTTCGGGGAAACGACAGTGTGGCTATGGAATTAGCTCAGTTACAGGAGCAGAAGATGTTGTTTCGTGGATGTTTCAGGCTGGGAAATGGATTACGTTGATGTTGCCAAGAGTTGGTTTAGAGTCCTTTATTCTTTATTTAGGGTTTTATCCAATGTCAAACTCAGATGTAGGGAGCAACATTATTGCATTTGCAGAGGTTACAAGAGCCCAAGATGTAAGAGCTTGAGTAGGCCACTTGGGTCCTCAAACATTCAACAGAATTATAGTTGATCTATAGTTTTTATCACAGCTCCACTTTACTGTACTGTATCCATGTGTCTTAATTGCCTTAAGTACCAAAACAAATCCTAAATATATTCATTGCCTGATGAATCACCAGAGTACAGCATTTTGAATGGAGAAATTTCTCATCTTAGCCCTTAATGGCTGACCTTTATTCTGTTCCTGTGTGTTTTACAATATCAAACTTGTCACATCTCTTAAAAATTGTATGTATTTGAAGGAGATGACCTCTTATTCTTCTAATCTAGAGCAAATGTATGGCCTAGTCTACTTGCTATCTGCTGATACAATTTGTCCCATTATCCCAAAAACCTGTCTAGTGAATTTTGTTACACTCCAGCTAAGGCATGTACTCCTTGTGACTTGTAAACAAAAGTTGTGTCCAGTAATCCATCTGTGGCCTTATGAATGCCATGCACAATTGTGCTCAGTATTTGTTCATCTTACATTCCAGAGAGGCATCTCGTACTGAGGGGCACAAGTCCAAGTAAGGGCATCCCATGAGGAATTTCTCTTCTGAGAGTCTTTAATCTGTGGATTTCCTTGCCACAAAGGGCAGTGAAAGCTGGGTCGTGGAATATATATTGGCAGGAGTTACATGGATTCTTGATCGAAAAGGGAGACCAGGGTTTTGTGGGACAGGAAGGAAAGTAAAGTAAAAGCCTCAATCAGATGAACCATGAGCTTACTGAATGGCAGAGCAAGCTTGATGGTTTAACTGGTCTACTCCTCCTATTTCTAAAGATCTGATGATGACTACCTTGCAGATTGAGATTCATCAACACCACATTCCTCTTCTACGAGAAGCATAGTCAGTATTTATCCAGGATTAGTTCTTCATCAATATGTGAAATTTTGTATTGAATGCAGGACATTGTAATCAGTTCCAATTTTTAGCTTCTTGTAGGGATTTCACTCTTCTGCAATCTCAGATGAAAATAAATCTGCAGAGCTGCATAAATGATCATGTTTAAAAAAAAGTATTGGGTTATTTAATTGACCATATAACCAACAGTGAAAAGGTTCCAGGGATGATGAATTAAATTATTCATGGATGCAGGTGATGTTGAGCTAATATCAGAGAGCCAAGGTTTGCTGAAAGACAACTTGTCCTCAATGAATGTGTAGCTAACTTGAGGAAAAGTTGGATGTAGACATCCTGCTGACCATTATAAAGAAACTCTGTGTTACTAAAGCAAAAATCTGGTGTGCTTTTTTTTCTTGAGGCTAAAATGGAAATACTGCATTGTCTAACTCAGCCATCTCCTTCCAGGCTATGCTAAATGTCATCCGCTAGAAACAGTGCCATTCATATCAAAAGAGGCATTGCCTCTGATGAGAACATCCCTCAGGAGCAGCTCTCAGTCGAGGGAACATTTCCGCCTGCCTTTGAGAATTGATTTCTTACATACTGAAGACACGTACCGACTCAGTCAGAAGAAAGTTTCTCCCTCAGAACTGAAAGTGCAGGTTAAGGTTTATAATAGCGCTCCTGTTAATAACTTCTGAAAAGAGAGATGTTGCCAAAGCTTCTTGTCTAGAACTCATCAGAACAAATGCCAATTTCAAACATTTACAAGGATTTATAATGCACAAGGCAAGTACTGATTGGTTGGCAAGGCAATTCTGGTTGATATGTTGCCATGGAGAAAGCAGGAGGGAACTGCAGGCTCTCGAGCAATTTACAAAGAGCTCAAGCCCGAACACATTCCTTTTGATTGCAGAGAATGGGTCTCTGCATATGAATCTGTGTTATGTCTTGCAAGTGTAAACTAGCTTTGACGGTCTTAAAGTGGTTCCTGGTGGAGCTTTGAGAGCACTTAGATTTTTTTTAACAAAGGCTGCCCAATCACAGAATCACATGTATCCCAGAGGACCAGAGAATTGCTCATGTTGTCCTCTTGTTGAAGAAGGGTAGCAGGGATGATCCAGGTAATTACAGACCTGTGTACCTGATGTCAGTGGTAGGGAAGCCACTAGAAAAGATTCTGAGGAATAAGATCTATTCCCATTTGGAAGAAAATTGTCTTGTCAGTGGTCAGCAGCATGGTTTTGTGCAGGGAAGGTCATGTCTTGTAAACCTAATAGAATTCTTTAAAGAGGTGACAAAGCTGATTGATGAGGGAAGGGATGTAGGTGGACTTTGGTAAGGCGTTTGATAAGGTTCCTCATGGTAGGCTGATGGAGAAAGTGAAGTCACATGGGGTCCAGAGTGTTCTAGCTAGATGGACAGAGAACTGGTTGGGCAACAAGACGCAGCGTAGTAATGGAAGGGAGCTTCTTAAAATGGAGACCTGTGACCAGTGATTTTCCACAGGGATTTGTGGTGGGACCACTGTTGTTTGTGATATACATAAATGATTTGTAGGAAGGTGTAGGTTGCCTCATTAGCAGGTTTGCAGGTGACACTAAGATTGGTGGAGTGGCAGGTAGTGAAGGGGACTGTCAGACATTACAGCAGAGTATGGATAGATTGGAGAGTTGGGCAGATGGTGTTCAATCTGGACAAATGTAAGGAGACATATTTTGGAACAATGCAATTTAAGAGTGATCTTTACAGTAAATGGAAAAGTCCTGGGGACAATTTCTATACAGAGAGATCTGAGTGTTCAGGTCCATTGTTCCCTGAAGATGGCAACTCAGGTCAGTAGAGTGGTCAAGAAGCCATATGGCATGCTTTCCTTCATTGGACAGGCTATTGAGTACAAGAGTTGGCAGGTCACGTTACAGTTGTATAAGACTTTGGTTCGGCCACATTTGGAATACTGCGTACAGTTCTGGTCACCACATTACCAAAAGTGGATGCATTGGAGAGGGTACAGAGGAGGTTCACCAGAATGTTGCCTGGTACGGAGGGTGCTGGCTATGATGAGAAGTTGAGTACATAGAACATTATAGTGCAGTACAGGCCCTTCGCCCCTCGATGTTGCGCCGCCCTGTGAAACCAATCTGAAGCCCATCAAACCTACACTATTCCATTCTCATCTATATGCCTATCCAATGACCATTTAAATACCCGTAAGTTTGGCATTCCCACACCGTTGCAGGCAGTGCATTCCATGTCCCGACTACTCTCTGAGTAAAGAAACTACCTCTGACATCTGTTCTATATCTATCACCCCTCAATTTGAAGCTATGCCATCTTGTGCTAGCCATTACTATTCCAGAAAAAATGTTCTCATTGTCCAACTTATGTAACCCTCTGATTATCTTGTATGTCTCAATTAAGTCACCTCTCAACCTTCTTGTCTCTAATGAAAATAGCCTCAAGTCCCTCAACCTTTCCTCATAAGACTTTCCCTCAATACCAGCTGCATCCTATTAAATCGCCTCTGAACCCTTTGCAAAGCTTCCATGTCCTTCCTATAATGCGGTGATCAGAACTGCACATACTCAAAGTACGGCCACACCAGAGTTTTGTACACTGCAGCATGACCTCATGGTTCCGAAACTCAATCCCTCTATTAATAAAAGCTAACACGTCGTATGCCTTCTTAACAGCCCTATCAACCTGGGTGGCAACTTTGAGTGATCTATGTACATTGACACCAAAATCTCTCTGCTCATCTAGACTATCAAGAATCTTACCATTCGCCCAGTACTCTGCATTCCTGGTACTCCTTTCAAAGAGAATCACCTTACACTTTTCTGCATTAAACTCCATTTGCCAGCTCTGCAGCCTATCTATGTCCTTCTGTAATCTACAACATCCTTTGACACTGTCCAGAACTGTATTGACCTTAGTGTCGTCCGTAAATTTACTACCCCATCCTTCGACGCCCTCGTGCAAGTCGTTTATTAAAATGACAAACAGCAGTGCACCCAAAACAGATCCTTTTTGTCCATCATGAGTAACTGAATTCCTGGTTGAACATTTCCCATCAACCACCACCCTCTGTCTTCTTTCAGATCGCCAATTTCTGATCCAAACTGCTAAATCACCCTCAAACCCATACTTCATATTTTGTGCAGTAGTCTACTGTGGGGAACATTATCAAATGCCTTACTAACATCCATTTACACCACATCAATGGCTTTAACCACATCCACCTGTTTGGCCACTTCCTCAAAGAATTCAATAAGGTTTGTGAGGCAAGACCTACCCTTCATAAAACCGTACTAATTATTCCTAATCAACTTATTCCTATCGCGATGATTATAAATCCTATCTCTTAAAAACCTTTTCCAACATTTTACCACAACTGAAATAAGGCTCACTGGCCTATAATTACCAGAGTTGGCTCTACTCCCTGTGGTGGAAATTAAATCGACTTGACTCAAATGCTAGCAAGAGCAAAGAAAAAGTTTATTTTTGGACTCTGCAGAGTCGACCCGATACACTGGCAAGTCGACTCTTGTAAGGGGCGCCTCATAGCTTTCCCATATTCCCTTTATACTATAACATGCTTCTCCTTATCAACACCTCAAAGCCAGGAGCCTGGAACATTCAGGTTCCTTTCCGCATATGGAGTTGTTTTTCTCATTCCTTGACTGTTGATACAATAGTTTACTGTCCTTGTAATTCCTTACTGTCGGTTTAACCTTTCATTTTTTCTGTCTGTCTGCAATGCTTTGCAAAGTCAGGCCCTTACTTCTTTGTTTCAATCATGCTTTTATAGATTTCACAATAAATGTTAATTTTCCATTTCACTCCCCTTCTTGAACATGGGAACAATATTTGCTATCCTCCAGTCTTCTGGTACTATTCCTGTAGAAAATTACGACATAAAGGTCACAGCCAGAGGCTCTGCAATCTCCTCCCTACCTTCCCAGAGAATCATAGGATAAATCCCATCCGGCCTAGTGGACTTATCTGTTTTCAAACTTTCCAGAATTTCTAACACCTCCTTGTGAACCTCAATCCGATCTCATCGCATAACCTGTTTCTGTGTATTCTCATCAACAATGTTGTCTTTTTCCACAGAGTACTGATGAAAAATATTAACGAAGTGTTTCCCCTATCTCCTCTGACTCCTTGCACAACGTCCTACTACTGTCCTTGATTGGCTCTAATCTTTCTCTCCTCATTCTTTTATCCCTTGTATACCTAGGGAAAGTTATTCTCTGATTCTATCAGCCAGCAACTTCTCATGTCCTCTCTTTGCTTGTCTTAGCTCTCTCTTTAGGTCTTTCCTAACCAGTTTGTAACACTCAATCGCCCGAACTGAGCCATCACACCTCATCCTAACATAAGCCGCCTTCTTCCTCTTGACAAGAGCTTCAACTTCCTTAGTAAACCACAGCTCCTGCACCCGACAACTTCCTCCCTGACTGACAGATACATACTTATCAAGGACCCACAGTAGCTGCTCCTTGACTAAGTTCCACATTTCTGTTGTGCCCATCCCCTGTGGTTTCCTTCCTTATCCTATCCTTCCTAAGTCTTGTCTAATCACATTGTAATTGCCTTTGCCACAGGAGTAGCTCTTGCCCTCTGGTGTATACCTGTCTCTTTCCATTGCTCAATTAAACATAACTGAATTGTGGTCACTATCACCAAAGTGCTCAACTATCTTCAAATCTTGTACCTGACAGGGTTCATTACCCCGTACTAAGTCTAATGTGACCTCACCTCTTGTTGGCTTGTTTACATACTGCGTCAGAAAACCCTCCTGCCACACAATGGACAAAAACTGGCCCATCTAAAGTACTTGAACTATGGTATTTCCAGTCAATATTTGGGAAGTTGAAGTCCCCAATAATAACTCCCCTGTCACTCTCGCTCCTATCAAGAATTACCTTTGCCATTCTTGCTCGAGTAGATTAAGATTATTTTCATTGAAAAGATGGAGATTGAGGCCGACAGATTCATGAGAGGTGTAGACAGGGTAGATAGCAATGTTTTCCCAGAGTGGAGGACTCAATTACTAGGGATCATGAGTTCAAAGTGAGAGAGGAAAAGTTTAGTGGAGATATGCATGGAAAGTTGTTTACACAGAGTGTGGTGGGTGCCTGGAATACATTGCCAGCAGAGGTGGTAGGGGCGGGAACGATAGCGTCATTTAAGATTTATCTAGACAGATACATGAATGGGCAGGGAGTAAAGGGATACAGATCCATAGAAAATAGGTGGCAGGTTAAGATAGAGGATCTGGATCAGCACAGGCTTGGAGGGCTGAAGGGCCTGTTCCTGTGCTGTAATTTTCTTTGTTCATTATTATTAGATGGTTTGTTCTGGGATTTGTAAGTGTTAACTAGTTGATGATCTGTTCCACATGAGAAACACAAGTTACCTCTGAACCTTGCACATCCAACCCATCAGGTTTTAAAAGAAATGGAGGGTGGAATTTCCTAATTTGCGGAAGGAAGTGTGTGTGTTTGTTTTTGGTGGACTCAAATGGCAAGAATTTCAACTCTTGTTTTAGCCAAGGGTAATGGAGTATAAAAATAGGGAAGTCTTGGTAAAAGTATACAAGGCACTCATCAGACCATTGTGCAATTGTGGCTTTTGTCAGGGAATTAGATAATTACCTGGCGTGAGAACGATTGTGGGGCTCTGGCATAAAGACGGAGGAGAGTGACAAGTTGTGCTGCTGTTCCTGAGAGCAGGTACAAAGAATATGCTTCTGGTGCTGTAATTATTGTACAATTCAAAGTACTTTTGAGATGTAAATGCCATTGTACTGTAGGGAATGCAGCAGCTAATTTGTGCACAACAAATTCTCACGAACAATGATATGGTAATGACATAGGGCTGAAAGAAAGCAGTTAATAAAGCATACAGAATCCTGGGCTTTTATAACTTGCGATGTGGAGTACACAAGAAATGAAGCGTCAATGAATCTTTCATAAAACACTGGTTCAGTCACAGGTGGAGGCTGTGTCTAGTCCTGGATATGATACTTTCGGAAGAAGGATGGGAAGGCATTCATAAGATCCATGAGAACGTTTTCAGGGATAAGCAGTTCCTGTTCTGTGGGTGGAAGAAATTGGAGCTGCTTTTAAAGAACTGCAACTTCAGAAGAAATTTGATTGAGATGCTCAAAATCAAGAGTGGTCTAGACAGAGTAATTGGAAAGAAATGTTGCCATTGACAACAATTTTGTGATTCAGAAAGTTCTGAGATCATGAGATTGGAAAAAGAGGAAATGGTAACATGAGAAAGAGTTTCATTATGCAGTGAATGGCTGGTATCTGGAATGCAGGATTCGAACTTGTGATGGAGGTATATCTAACCTTGGCATTCAAATAAAATTGAACAATTATCTGAAAAGAGTTTGTAAAAATAGGGATATGGAGAAAAGACAGGGGACTGGGACTCATTGATTTGTGTTAGCACAGACACAATGAGCTGAATGGCTGCATTTTATAATTTTTTTGCAATGTTGCTTAGGACACTGGTGATGATGCTACTCCTTCAACAAGGTTATGTTGTCCTTGTTTTTTTCAGAGTGTTCGTAAAGGCAGAGGTTCTGATATGTCTGGAAATGACCACCTGAAAAAGTTTAAACATTTTTTAAAAAACACTTGTACAAATGAAAGGATAGTGGCTAGTTCTTCCAGTTCAAGGTTTGGTTTGGTTTTAGCTGGGGATCCAGAGGAGCTGCTGGACCTGAAAAAAACAACAACATAATGATTTTTCTCTCTCTCTCTCTCTCTCTCTCTCTCTTTTGCCAAGAGGATTATCTTGGGGATGTTGCCTTGGTTTATCGGTTGGAACATTGAGTATAGGAGTTAGGAGGTCATGTTGTGGCTGTGCAGGACTCTGGTCAGGCCACTTTTGGAATATTGCGTGCAATTCTGGTCTCCCTCCTTTCAGAAGGGAGTTGTGAAACATGAAAGTGATGGATGATTTGAGTTGGAGGGAGAGGCTGAATAGGCTTGGGCTGTTTACCCTGGAGTGTTGGAAGCTGAGGGGTGACCTTTTAGAGGTTTTTTTTAAATCATGAGGGGCATAGATAGGGTAAATAGGCAAGGTTATAGAGTCATGGAGATGTACAACATGGAAACAGACCCTTCAGTCCAACCCATCCATGCCGATCAGATATCCCAACCCAATCTAGTCCCACCTGCCAGCACCTGGCCCATATCCCTCCAAACCCTTCCTATTCATATACCTATCCAAATGCCTCTTAAATGTTGCAATCCTCCACTTCCTCTGGCAGCTCATTCCATACATGGACCACCCTCTGCATGAAAAAGTTGCCCGTTAGGTCTCTTTTATATCTTTCCCTTCTCACCCTAAACCTATGCCCTCTAGTTCTGGACTCCCCGACCCCAGGGAAAAGACTTTGTCTATTTACCCTATCCATGCCCCTATAATTTTGTAAACCTCTTTAAAATCACCTCTCAGCCTCCGACGTTCCAGGGAAAACAGCCCCAGCCTGTTCAGCCTCTCCCTGTAGCTCAAATCCTCCAACCCTGGCAACATCCTTGTAAATCTTTTCTGAACCCTTTCAAGTTTCACAACATCTTTCCGATAGGAAGGAGACCAGAATTGCACGCAATATTCCAACAGTGGCCTAACCAATGTCCTGTACAGCTGCAATGTGACGTTCCAACTCCTGTACTCAATACTCTGACCAATAAAGGAAAGTGTACCAAACGCCGCCTTCACTATCCTATCTACCTGCAACTCCACTTTCAAGGAGCTTTGAATCTGCACTCCAAGGTCTCTTTGTTCAGCAATGCTCTCTAGGACCTTACCAATAAGTATATAAGTTCTGCTAGGATTCCTTTCCCTGGGGTGGGGGAGTCCAACCCTAGAAGGCAGAGGTTTGAGGTGAGAGGGGCAACGTTTAGAATTAGAATCCTTACAGTGTGGAAACAAGCCCTTCAGCCCAGCAAGTCCACAACAACCCTCTGAAGAGTAACCCACCCAGACCCATTCCCCTACCCGATGCTTACTCCTGACTAATGCACCTAGCCTACACATCCCTGAACACTACGGGCAATTTAGCATGGCAAATTCACCTAACCTGCACATCATTTGATTATGGGAGGAAACCCAGCAGACACGGGGAGAATGTACAAACTCCACACTGACAGTTGCCTGAGGCTGGAATCAAACCCAGGTTCTTGGCAGAACGGACCTTAGGAGCAACGCTTTCATGCCGAGGGTGGTGCATGTATGGGATGAGCTGCCTGAGGGAGTGGTGGAAGCTGGTGCAATAGTAACATTTAAAAGGCATCTGAATGGGCATATGAATAGGAAGGGATATGGACCAAGTGCTGGCAAATGAGACTAGATTAGGTTAGATATCTAGTCATGATGGACGAGTTAGACCAAAGGGTCTGTTTCAATGCTGTACGTCTCCCTGACTTTGTGACTGTAAGTATTTGGAACAGCATCATTAAGTTGCAATAGAGTCAATTGGGTTTTCAGATAAGTTAAGTTATTCTAAACTCAGTCTCTTTTCTTTGTGTTTCATTCAGTAGTTTGTAAATAAATTCTGCTTTGTTTAAAACTGAGTGCTTGGGCCAGCTGCATCACTCCTGAATATTCATTCTACACTTGCTTAAAACAACTAGAAAGGTTACAGTCTGGGCTGCCTTCTTGAAATGGTTTGAGGGGCTTTGGCCTGGACAATAACACATCTGGCTATTCTTCAAAATAGAGCCATAGAAACTTCAACATCAGTTTAACATTTATGTAAATGTCTAACAGAAGTGGGGCATCAGTCTAACATCTAATGTAAAAGAGACATCTCTGCTCTGACAGCATTTCCACACTGGGAGTGTCATCCCAGGTTTTGTGCACGAGTTTCTGGGGCCATGCTTGAGCTCTCAATTTCTCAGAGATTTGAATACTACTATTCAATGACATTTGACACTAAATACAGTTGAATGCAAGGCTATAAAAAGTTGTTTCAACCCATTCTGACCTTAAATCTCACTGGAGGATGTTATGTAGCTTTTCTTTTGATTTTCAATCAAGTTTTAATTCATTATCTTTTGAAGTTCTATTATAAAGGATGAAATTACGACACATCTGGATAGTAGTAACAGGATAGGTCAGAGTCAGCATGGATTTATGAAGGGGAAATCGTGCTTGACTAATCTTCTGGAATTTTTTGAGGATGTAACTCTGAAGGTGGACGAGGGAGATCCAGTACCTGGACTTTCAGAAAGCTTTTGATAATGAGCAAAATTAGGGCGCATGGTATTGGGGGCAAAGTACGAACTTGGATTGAAAGTTGGTAGGCTGATAGGAACCAAAAAGTAGTGATAAACGGCTCCATTTTGGAATGGCAGGCACTGAACAGTGGGGTACCGCAGGGATCAGTACTGGGACTGCAGCTTTTTACAATATATGTTAATGATATAGAAGATGGTATGAGTAATAACATTAGCAAATTTGCTGATGATACTAAGCTGGGTGGCAGGGTGAAATGTGGTGAGGATGTTAGGAGGTTACAGGGTAACCTGGACAGGCTAGGTGAGTGGACTGATGCATGGCAGACGCAGTTTAATATGGATAAATGTATGGTTATCCACTTTGGTGGCAAGAACAGGAAGGCAGATTACTACCTAAATGGAATCAATTTAGATAAAGGGCAGTACAGAGAGATCTGGGTGTTCTTGTCCACCAGTCAATAAAGGTAAGCATGTAGGTACAGCAGGTAGTGAAGAAGGCTATTAGCATGCTGGCCTTCATAACAAGAGGGATTGAGTATAGAAGCAAAGAGGTGCTTCTGCAGCTGTACAGGGCCCTGGTGAGACCACACCTGGAGTACTGTTTGCAGTTCTGGTCTCCAAATTTGAGGAAAGACATTCTGGCTATTGAGGGAGTGCAGCGTAGGTTCACGAGGTCAATTCCTGAAATGGCAGGATTACCTTACACTGAAAGACTGAAGCGACTGGGCTTGTATACCCTTGAGTTTAGAAGACTGAGAGGGGATATGATTGAGACATATAAGATTATGAAAGGATTGGAAATTCTGGAGGCAGGAAACATGTTTCCACTGATGGGTGAGTGCCGAACCAGAGGAGACAGCTTAAAAATACGGGGTAGACCATTTAGGACAGAGATGAGGAGACACTTCTTCACCCGGGAGTGGTGGTTGTGTGGAATGCTCTGCCCCAGAGGGCAGTGGAGGCCCAGTCTCTGGATTCAATTAAGAAAGAGTTGGATAGAGCTCTCAAAGATAGTGGAATCAAGGGTTATGGAGATAAGGCAGGAACAGGATACTGATTAAGGATGATCAGCCATGATCATAGTGAATAGTGGTGCAGGGCAGAATGGCAGAAGGGCAGAATGGCCTACTCCTGCACCTATTGTCCATTGTCTATTGGCTATTCACATCCTTTTTCCTGATACCTAATAACTTTAATAACCCATGTGAAATGACCATACATTGTCATGTCCTTGAAAAATAATTTAGATTCCTCTCCAGGGAAGAAAACACTTCTTAGTGTTTCAATTGTTTATTTTCAAAACTAAAATAAATAGAAAACCTTCAATTAATTTCAAAAATTAATTGAAAATGGAAAGGAGAAAGAATACTGACTGGATATGACAGGACGTGGCTCCCTGTTAGAAGATCTGCAAGTGGTTTTAAGAAATTATCTTTGTTTTGCTTTCCTCTAGATATTCTCTTAATGCTTGTGCCTCAGTAAAGATTTACCTCCTGCTCAGCTGGTCAATTTTTGTTAAATTTGAGAGATAGAGGACCCACCATTTCTAACTTTGATGTGAACTCAAAATAGATTTGATCAGACATGTGTACTTAACCAAAATAAAATATGATTTGACTCCACTTTCTTCCCTTGTTCACAGCCAGTAAAAGATTCCACTCCATGACAGATTGTCATCGAGTGACTAATGAGAATTCGAAGTTCTGATCTTTGTCACTGCCCTTTAGCTGCCTAGGTTTGCCAGTCAACAGTGACCGCACTTGAAAAATGCTACATTGATTGTGAAGCACTTTGGGATGCGGACTTGAAAGGTACAATATAAAAGGAAGTTTATCCTTTCTAGTCATTATTCGACGGTGGTGTACACAGCATGCCAAGAGCTGTCTTACTGATTGAAAGCAGACTCTAGGTGTATTGGGGTGGCACTGGGGAGCATGGTGAGTTGTTAAGAAAGCAAACATTTATGATGAAAGGTTCTGAGAACTATTACCAATTATGTTTGAATATGCTTAAAAACAATTAAAGCTTAGGGTGTAGACAATCACCTGGGAGCGGATGTTGCAAGATAAAATGATGCAACACAATAGTGGCCACGGGATACTGTTGTTTGAGATTCTTGAGCCCCCAAGAGAAACCCGTACTGCAACAGAGGTCACTTACTCGATATGTCAATGGGGCTAGGAATAAAACCTGAAGAAAAGAGAAATTTGAAGGATGGAGACAACTTCAAGGTAATGTAAGGTTTTTATAAGTTATATGTGGAGAAAAGCTTTCCAGTTTTGAGAGATACCATAGGCCATAATTGTAACTGGCAACTAATAAATGCAGAAGGCGAATAAAGACAGATCTCTATACACAGAGTCATAAAAATGTGGGATACACTAGCAATAGGACAAATAGCATAGATGAGCTTGTTGCTTGGGCTAGTTGGGGAGATGTGGCTGATAGCTTAAATGGAGAAACCACGAGCAAAGGTCATTTGGACCTGTATCAGACAGTAAATTGAACATTGAGGATGGAAGATTGTAAATCAGCAAGCAAATAATATATTTTTTAAGGATGACATACCAGTCTGAAAGATCTTCAGCAGTGAGAGTGATAATCATTGTGACTGACTACTGTTCAGGTTAAGAATCCAATGCTGTAAAAATCAGTGGAAATATATAATAACTGTTCAGTATAACAATACTTATAAATATCTAACAGAGTACCACCATGAATGGCTTGACATCCTTAAATACAGGAGTTGGGAAGTCACGTTGAGGTTATACATGACATTGGTGATGCCTCTTCCAGAACACTGTGTCCAGTTCTGGTCGTTCTGTTATAGGAAGGATATTATTAAGCTGGAAAAGGTTCAGAAGAGATTTATCAAGGTGTTGCCAGGTATGGAAGGTTTGATAGGCTGGATAGGCTAGGATTTTTCTCACTGGAGTGAAGGAGGTCAAAAGGTTACTGTATCTAGGTTTATAAAGTCGTGAGTGGTAGAGATGGCATTAATGGTAGGTGTATTTCCCCGAGGATGGGGGATTTCAAGACTCGGGGCCACATTTTTAAGATGCAAGGAGAGCAATTTAAAAAAAAATGAAGGGTAAATTTTTTTCAGAGGGTAGTTCGCTCGTGGAATGAACTTCCAGACGAAGTGGTGGATGTGGGCAAATTACAATGTTTCACAGATATTTGGATAAATACATGATTAGGAAAGGTATGGAGGGCTATGGCCCAGGAGCACACAGATGGGACTAGTTTAGTTTGGGATTATGTTTGTCATGGACTGGTTGGACCAAAGGGCCTGTTTTCATGCTATGTGATGCTATGACCACTATCTCATTGCTCCTTGGACATGTAGGCAGTGGAGTTCTTTGATTCCTTGTTGGTGGTTCTCCAACATGGATTCCACGCACAGCTTCGTTTCTTTCAGCCGTCCCGCCTCTAAAGGGAAATCCACCAGCTTTTCAAACTTTCCCAGAAAAAGACTATCCGTACAAACGTCACAGTCATGGAAAATGCCCTTCAGCATGAAATCGGACTGGTGTTTGAGTGAGTTAAGGAAGGAGAAAGACAGTGGATTTGATAGCGGTATGACTTACAGGGCTAGATTACCAACTGCTAGTAACTGAGAGAAAGATTAATTCCTCATTACACACATGGCAACATGTAAAAGAAACTGCAGTGAAATGTACATTGGATAGTTAGGGTTAGATTTTTGATGAATTGTCGGAACAGAGGTAGCCAGGAGTGCATTGACAGCAAAATGAACCTCATCCTTTTTAAAAGTAGGGAAGGAGAAAATCCCAATCAATTACTCTAAAGGAGGAAATTAAAGAAAAGGAGTTGCAGCAATTTATTTTATTTGTGTGTTCACTCAGACCCCACACCAGTGATATGTCTTATGTGCTTTCCTGCTATAGGATGTTATGAAACTTGAAAGTGTTTGGAAAAGGCTTTCAAAGATATTGCCAGGGTTGGAGGTTTTGAGCTATAAGGAGAGGTTGAATAGGGTAGGGCTGTTTTCCCTGGAGCGCCGGAGGCTGAGGGGTGACCTTAGAGAGTTTTATAAAGTCATGAGGGGCATTAAATGGGTAAATAGACAAAGTCTTTTCCCTGGATTGGGGGAGTCCAGAACTAGAGGGCATAGGTTTAAAGTGAGAGGGGAAAGATTTCAAAAGGATGTAAGGGACAACTGTTTCACACAGAGGGTGGTACGTGTGTGTGGAATGAGCTGCCAGAGGAAATGATGGAGGCTTGTACAATTACAACATTTGAAAGGCTTCTGGATGGATGCATGAATAGAAAGGGTCTGGAGAGGTATGGGCCAAATGCTCGCAAATGGGACGAGATTAATTTAGAATATTTAGTCCGCATGCATGAGTTGGACTAAGAGTCTGTTCCCACGTTGTACAGCTGTATGACTCAATATAATAGATCTATTCACAACCCACCATTTGGCAATCACTCTCTTTATGCTATTTTGAGTAACTAATTTATAAAGTGCAGTAATAATGGAACCAAATGAACTCAGTTTAGCAGATTAGTGGTGCTGGAAGAGCACAGCAGTTCAGGCAGCATCCAAGAAGCTTCGAAATCGACGTTTCGGGCAAAAGCCCTTCATCAGGAATAAAGGCAGTGAGCCTGAAGCGTGGAGAGATAAGCTAGAGGAGGGTGGGGGTGGGGAGAAAGTAGCATAGAGTACAATGGGTGAGTGGGCGAGGGGATGAAGGTGATAGGTCAAGGAGGAGAAGGTGGAGTGCATAGATGGAAAAGAAGATAGGCAGGTAGGACAAGTCTGGACAAGTCATGGGGACATCTTCTTTTCCACCTATCCACTCTACTCTCTCCTCCTTGACCTATCACCTTCATCCCCTCCCCCACTCACCCATTGTACTCTCTGCTACTTTCTCCCCACCCCCACCCTCCTCTAGCTTATCTCTCCACGCTTCAGGCTCACTGCCTTTATTCCTGATGAAGGGCTTTTGCCTGAAACGTTGATTTCGAAGCTACTTGGATGCTGCCTGAACTGCTGTGCTCTTGCAGCACCACTAATCCAGAATCTGGTTTCCAGCATCTGCAGTCATTGTTTTTACTCAGTTTAGCAGATAGTTGCCCCTGAAAGAGAAACTGTAGCTTGAGTCAAATTATAAATGAAACTTTGCAAATTTGTTAAAATCTAGTCATCAAAGGCCTCATGCAGCAGCACACAATGTCTGCTCCCTCTTCTAGGCCCTGCTATGGACATCTCCATAGTGGAGAGACGGGCATTAAGGTCCAATGAAAGTCCTTAATCCTCCTCTTCACCATTCTCCTTGTCTCTTCTCCTTCTCTATCACTCTTTCCCTTTCTATTTCTCACTCTCCTTTCTCCATCTCTTTCTTTCCCTGTGTTTCTGTTTTCTCGCTTTCAGTCTTTCCCACCGCATCTCCCTTCCCCTCCCCCTGTCTCCAGTCATCTCCCCTATGCTCTTTTTCCTTCCTGCATACTGCTTTTCCTCTCTCTATTGCACTCCTCTTGAATTACCACCATCCTATTTAAGTGTAAGAAACTACAGTGCCTGCTTACCCCAGAGGAAAGTCATTTCCTGGTCTAACCAGATAGGTCTCTTGTAGTTCGCAAGATGGAATTAGTTGCAAACACACAAAAAAAAACTTTCATTGATTTGATGGATGTTGTCCTGGATTGTGGATGGCCAGGGAGTTGTTTCCGTAATACAGATATGAGTTGTGCCTTCTGACCATGTAATCCCTGATGTATTATACTCTGAAGGAATTGCCTGGGAAATTGAAATTTCCAATGCATGATTCACCTGTGCCTGTATCATTCTGAAAGTACCCATGTAAACTGGAAAATTCAGAGTTTACTGCGGCAGTTAAATTTCCTGGGCAAAGTTAGATAATTAAAATCTAAGTTAAGAGTTAAACTCTTGCATAACTGTTTGCCTGTGGTACTGAATGTTTAAATCACAGAATAGAGCAAGTGCTGCCATGCCAAAAAGGGTGTGGTTTGTCTTCCCCTGAATATCCTGCACTATAATAGACCTATTCAATTTAAGTTATGCTTTACCTTCCTGAAAGTGCCATGATCAGCATTTTCCATCAGAAATGCGGAACTCTGTCTCAATGGGAAAAAATGTTGGAGCAATGTGGCAGTCTGTCTGTGTCTGACCCTCTTAAAATCCAGTCAATTGTTCTCGAGACTTTGAGGAGGACTAGATGTTAGGTCTCCCTCCTTCGAGAACCTACGCTGTCCTGCCTATGAGTCCACCCAATATCATCCTAGTGCTGATGATCTTTCTGTTAAAAATGTTGGGCTTGAGAATTTAACCAATACAAAAAAGACCCAAAACTGTCACGAAGAATGAAAATAGAAAGCATAAGGCCATTCAGGCCATCAAGTCTCCTCTGCCATTCGATCATGGTTGATATGTTTCTCAGTCCTATTCTCCTGCAATCTCCCTGTAAGCCTTTGATCCCCTTACTGATCAAGAATCTATCTATATCTACCTGAAAGACACTCACTGACTTAGCCTCCACAGTCCTCTGCCGCATTGTATTGCATGGATTAATTACCCTCTGGCTGAAGAAATTCCTCTTCATCTCAGTTCTGAAGGGTTGTCCCTCAGGTCCTAGTCTATTCTACTAGTGGAAACCTCTTCTCCGTCTCCACTCTATCCAGACCTTTCAGTATGCTGTAAGATTTCTCCCCCCCCCCCCCAATATCCTTCTAAACTCCATAGAGTACATTCTCGAAACCTCAACTGCTCTTCATAAGCCAAACGCTTCATCCCTGGGATCATTCCTGTAAACCTCCTCTGGAACCCTTCCAATACCAGCACATCCTTCCATAGATACAAAGCCCAAAACTGCTGTTGATATTCCACATGCGGTTTGACCAGACCCTTCTCAGGAATCCATCCCTGCTGTGGTATTCTAGCACACTTGAAGTGAATGCTAACATTGCATTTGCCTTCCTAACTGCTAGCTGAACCTGCACGTTAATCTTAAGAGAATCCTGAACCTGCACTCCCAAGTCATTTTGTGCTTCAGATTTCCAAAGACTTACCACATTTCGAAAATAGTGTGTGTCCTTAATCATCCCACCAAAGTGCATAAGCTCACTCTTATCTCCATTGTTTTCCAGCTTCCCCTCTTTGCCCATTCTCATAGCTTGTCCAAGTCCTTCTGCAGACTTCATGCTACTTGCCCCTCCACCTACTTTTGTTTTGTAGGACACTTCTGCAGCTATGATCGAATGCCAGAGCCAACTCTATGGGCCAAATAGTCTAATTCTGTTGCTATATTGTATGGTCTTATTGGTAGGAACTGTATGGTAAGATGGAACGTTTTTCATGTAATGTGGATGTGTAATGTTTCAAAGTTACTGGCAGCAATAAAATTAAATACTTAACAGTATTAGATCACATTCTTTGTTCACTACTTCAACAAAGATGTTGTTGAAACAAACCATTTAGTTCTGTTTAAATGGGTGAATTCTTGCATTGATTCACTGCCAGATGGGATTAAATGTCATTCACCAGAAACAATCATTTCTAGGGTCTGCATCCAGAGACTTGAAAATATTTTTCAGTTTTGTTTGGAGTTTGATTTTCTTTTCTGTGTATCTTTCTTCAATTTACTGAAGATTATTAAGAATTTAGTGATTGACTTATATCGTGCAATAGATGGGTGCCCTGACTCGTGAAATTAAAGACTAGTTATTCGTTCCTAAATAAATCTGTGGCCATGGGTTGGAAAAAGAGGAAGTATCTGTTCAGGAGGCTCCAGTCATTGTTATGAGGAATAGCCTTTTCTGGACTGTCAATTCAATATAGAGTTAGAGAGCACTGAAACAGTCCCTTTGGTCTGACCACTCCATACCGAACATAATCTCAAACTAAACTAGGCCCATCTGCCTGCCTCTGGCCTATATCCCTCCAAACCTGTCATGTTCATGTACCTAGCCAAACGGTCTTTTAAACATTATAATTGTATCGACCTTCACAACTTCCTCAGAAAGCTCATTCCACACCCAAATCACCCTCTGTGTGGAAAAAATAAAGTTGCCCCTCATGTTTTCTTTTAAGTCTCTCTCCTGTGCCCCCTAGTTTTGAAATCCCCCATCCTAGGGAAAAGACAACTACCATTAACTCTATCTGTGTGAAAATTTTTCATTGCCTACCCAGATATTATATTGAACACCCCCTGGAAGTGTTAATCTTATAATTTAGACGTTTTTTTCAGTTGACTGTGCTTGGTAGAGCAACACTTTTTGCAGATTACACAATCTCATTCTGAAGTACATACCAAAGTGATTATTTAGCAAATATATTATTCAATGATACTCACTCTAAATATCAAATATCTGTTTACACATTATGGGTTGTGAATAGAACAACATTGGATCGAATTTCAACTTCAAATGCTTTCTTATTATCTCGTTTTCTATGGTGTTAATTCCTCCAGTTTTCATAATTTGTGAAGACTGTGTAATGTATCTTAAGAAAGATTGCAAACCAAGAGGAACAACAATCACTGATTACACAAATAGACTTAGTCTAATTAATCTAGCACAGCATGAATTCTACTTTTATCAATACACCTTTCACTCATTCAATACTTTTAACACAAATAACCTACAGAATGTGTTTAAAATTCAGCATTTTTATTTATGGTGCAATTTGAATCTATATTTGTATAAATCTGTTGGGAAGGCGGTTCTGAAAGTTTCTCAAAACACTGCCAACCAATAGCTATTTTCCCTGATGTGTGTGTATATTTATGTATTATTTTATTCAGAGGGGATCTCAACTGCTGATGACATCAAACAGGCTTCAGAACAACTCCAAAACCGCTGGGAGGAATTTTGTCAACTGTTGGTGGAGAGGATGGATTGGCTGCAGTATCAGAGCAAGATCATTACTGTCTCTTCCCAGCTGCAGCAGCTTGATCAAGCTGTGGTCTCAGCGGAGAACTGGCTGAAAATACAGCAACCACCAGCCACTGAGTCAGATACTGCAAAGGTCCAATTGGAGAAATGCAAGGTTAGAACATTCAGTAATTAGAGGGAAAGTTTGTTTTGCACATTTGGCTTTTATATTGCCTTGTTCTGAACCATCTCTCGATCATGGTGATATCCCACATGCAATGGACATGGGAACTTGAGAGGTTTCCCAGTGTTGAAGACAGTGTTTAAACAAGTGTCAGAGAAACTGCAAAACAGATCTAACTACAGATATGCTCATTCTCATGAAAATTATCTGTAACTGGAACTGTGCTTTTTACAAAATGCACAATATTTTGAAAACATGCAGGCTGCTGACAACTTCTGCTGTGTTGCTGAATAATGGCTCCATGGAATTGGCATTTTGAATGTTTTCTCAGTTAGGTGACTGGGCCAGAAATAACCAATGCAGTGAATTCCTGTCCTTACTTGAGGTAGGAAGCTGCTGTATGGCAGCCAGACACTGATTAAATAGGAGGAAAGCCCAACTGGGACTTTGGGATATGGCTCTTGGTGCCTTTCTCCAAACCCTTTCTTCAAATGCTCTGCATCCTGGAGAAGAAGAAGAAGACAATTCATATAATTACCATTATCAGAATAAAGTATGATTTGCTGCACTGAACCATTGTAAAATGTTATGAAGTTTCTGAAATTATTTATAGAATAATTTGTACCCTTTAAAATACACATGGAGAATAATTTAATTTAATGGCGAAGACAACAAGTAGTTTGAATTAGTATGACTAAAAATGACAGCTACTAAGTACTTTCCATTCTTAATGGTGAGTGACCTGTCACAAACCCCTTGCTTCACTGCTCATTTTCAACACCAACCTCGGTTCTCAAGATCTGTCACCCTTTGAATGAAGTTGTTTCTGTTCATCTCAGTCCAAAACAGCTTGCCTTTTTGTATGAAACTGTGGCCCCTTGTGTGAGACTCTTTCTGCATCTACTCTCTGTATTCCTGTAAGAATTTAGCCAGTTTCTATGAAATTGTCCCTCAGTCTTCTAAACTTCAGAGCAAACAGGATCATTTTCCTCCGTGTTGTCTTATGGGACAATCCCACCATCCCAGGAATGAGCCCAGTGATCATCCACAGCAATCCCGTTACATCTTTAAGGCAAGGGGACCAGATAGTCCACAATACTTTAGATGCAATGTCACCAGTGTACAATACTGTTGAATTAAGAATTTTTTGCTGTTGTACTCAAATCCTTTTGTGATATAGGCTAACTTATCATTTGCCAACTGAATTACTTGTTGCACCTACCTACTCGTTCGCAGTGACTTATGAATAAGTTTCTTTGGATATCAACACTTTCTAATCTCTCACTTATTCAGAAATAATCTGCAACTCTCTTCCTCCCACCAAGGATACCCTCACACCTATCCACTTTATATACCACTGACCATATCCTTGCCCACTCAGCGTGTATAAATTCCCATAAAGGCTTTTTTTTCATCCTCCTCACAACTTATAGTCCTATCAGATTTTGTATCATCTACAAACTACACATCTAAATCATTGACCTAGATTGTGAACAGTGTGAGCCCAAGCCTTGTGGTATCCCACTGATAACAGTCTGCCAGCCTGAGAAAGAACCATTTATTGTGTCTTTTTTTACATACTTAGAGGAATTTCTACAATCCAATTTGGTTTTGTTTTGATACTTTCCATTTAAATTCTATTTTATTTTTCTTTAGTAAATTATTGCTCTTGTTTTGCTAAATTCTAGAGTTCTCCAAATGCTCAGGCTTATGATATTTTTGACAAATCTATGAAGCAATTCCCCTTGATTTAACATTATCTGGCATTATGTGAGGAAGAGGCAGGAACGTGGATATGAGAAGTGTTGGCTCAGTCATGATTCTATTGAATGGCGGAGCAGGTTGGAGAAGCTGAATGACTCCTGCTCCTATTTCTTTGGTATGATGACAACTACATTCCCCTTGCACAAGGCATCTCTAATTTCTTGAACTGTGTTATATTCTGCTTTGCCACAACTGTTTGGCAAATATATCACTCTTTCCAATGTTTCCTACCCTTTCTGAGCAGTGGCTCTGTGGTTAGCATGGTTGCCTCACAACACTCGGGACTCTGGTTTGATACCAGCCTCAGGCGACTGTGAGGAGTTTGCACATTCTCCCTGTATCAGTGGAGGTTTCTTCCATCAGTCCAAGGATGTGCAGATTAGGTGGATTGGCCATGGGAAATACAGGGTAACAGGGACTGGGTAGAGGGGGGTTGGGTCTGGGTGGGATGCTCTTCAGAGGGTCAGTATGGACTTGTTAGGCCAAATGACCTGCTTCCACACTGGAAGGGTTCTATGATTCTGTTGCCTCCATCCAAACAGATTCTGCATGCTGTTCTTCTCACCCAAAATCCTCTGTCACTAAGTCAGAGATCTCATCCATTCCTTTCAGAGCTACCCCACTTGATTTTCTGTTGTGCCTATTCCTCTTTTAATAGTCAGTTCCAAGTCATTTTTGTCCTGCTGCCAAATCTCTGCAATCAAACCATACCCTTTTAACTTCTAATGCCATCAATTCACCTTTCGTTTGAATGCTGTGGGCATTTACATAGCATTTTTAATACTCCTTTTCAACATTTCTGCAGTTTGATCCTGCTTGATTCTGGGACTTGTTTCTGCTACTGCCCCTTTTCATTAATAGCTTGACTGCTTCTTGTGACCAGTTTTGTTTTTATTCTAACTGAATTCTCTTGCTGGTTCTCATCCCCCTAACAAGCTCATTTAACTTTACCCAATAGCATGAGCTAATCTGCCAGCAAGGATATTGGTCCCAGTTTTAGTAAATTGGAAACTGATTTCCTTGTGAATGTCTCACCTGCCCCAGAAACTGGTCCCAAATGCCCAGAAGTTGAAATCTCTCCTTTCTGTGCTGTTTTTCCAGTGACATGATCATTTGCTTCCTGTGGCAGTGGGGGTACTTCCTTTTAGGTGATGGTGGGAATAATTCTGGGATTAATGCCTTAGAGATCCTCTTTTCACTCTCTTGCCTAGCTCTCTTGATTTTTCATAAAGGACCTCATTCCTCTTTCTATCTATCTTATTAGTGTCAATGTGGACCATGGCATCTGGTTTTTCCTCCTCTCCCTAAAGAATGTCCTGAAGCAAATCTGAGACCTACTTGACCCTGGCACAGGGAGGAAAAATACTATCCTGGAATCATGTCTGTAGCCAGTGGCTGTCCCCTTAACTACCAAATAATTTACCACCACTGCCCTTCCAGTTTTCTGCCCCACTTGAGCCATTTCTGGTGCTGCAGCTTGGCTTTCATGACATTCCTTTGATGACCCATCACCCTCAGCATTTGAAATGGAAAATTTTAATTGGTGAGTGAGATAGACTAGGGGACCCCTGCATGACTTACCTGGTCTACCTGTACTGTCTAACTGTACATCCATTCCTTTTCTGCCTGCATGCTGTTAATCTGCTGTGTGACAACTTTGTTAAGCATACTTTCTTGTCTATTATCATCATCTTGAATGCACAATTGTGACTCCAACGGCAGTAGGAGACCACAGTAAAGTTGTCTAGGCCACATTAAGCAAAGTTTTCTGTAACCAACCTTTCAATCTTTCCTGAAGATGTTAATGTTTCAGGCATTGAAGAGATTGCTCGAAAGACATTTTGCTCGGAAATTGATATGTCAAAACACTGAGAATAATGCTCACTTTGTGAACTTGAATGAAACTTATAATGACCAGTTGTGATTGAATATTCTCATTTTACTTGTCACATTCCTATATTTTACATTTCCATAATTTAACCTCAACGTTTCCTTGTATCTTCATTCAGCCTGGTATTTAAGTATATTCATTAAAAACCCATCATCTTCATGAGACCTGCCTTCTCCTCTCTTGACTCAGATTCTACTTTGGATGGTAATTTGAATTAAGACAGGAGGCATAGTTTTAGAAAACAATTCGTTGCAAACAAATTTCTTACAGAGGATGAACGTGATAAAAATGGCTTCATTAACTGGAAGAACTATACAGAAAGTATTCCTTAATCTCGCCTTGAAGGTTTTCTTTATACATGTGTGGAAATTGTGTTCAGTTTTGATGCTTTCTGTTAGATTCAGAACATGAAAATGTGTTGAAAAATATGTCCTTTAATTTTTTGTTGAATGACAATGCCAATTCAGGGGTTTTGTTACTTTACTAGAAATATAATTCTTTAGATTTTATTCAGAGATAATCACAGTTTGGCCCAGGTAACACATTGTGCTTGTATGGCAAATGGAGATTTTTAAAAATGCACCCACTATCTGGCTGATACACATATAAGAGTAATGTAATTACTCAGGATTACAAAAGTTTCACCAAAAGTTCAAACATTGAGCATTCTCTGATGAAATAGAAACAGCATTTCATAATTTATTTGGAGACAGAGAGTGATAACCTTGTGTTGAGGTGGTGATGAAATTCTTCAATACAGTTTTGCCAATACATATTGCTAACCAAACAGAACTGTTAAGTAAATGATAAGTTCTAGTGAAAGCATATGTGACTAGATAACCCACATGTGCCCAGTCTCTTGAATACAGTCAGACACTCCTTAGCTATTTTGCTTTACCTTTGCTGTGTCCTTTTCAATTTGATTTCTACATTCATTGTCAAAATATTCCATGAGTCTATTGTAAGCAGTGATCATACTTCTGGTGTTTTGCTGTTGATTGTCAGTAAAGATGTTAACATCATTAGAAGTAGAGGTTTCAATTGCATCTTTGCCCAATCACATGATTGGGTAGAGCACAACTTAGGTATGTAACACTGTTGACTCTTACATGATTGTGACGCCATTGTTCCTTATGGCATATTCAGAAAAGCACCCTACTGCACCCATCTTTATTTCCGACATCAATCATTCTCATGGCCCTCCCAGACAGTACTAGTTTTGTATGCACTTGTGCTTTGAAATAATGCTTACTAGGAACTGAATTCAGGCCATCCACAGTCGGTTAGGTTAAACGCAGTGACAGCTCTTTAAGAAAACATATATTTGGTCAATCCAGGCTAGATTTAAATCTGATAATCAATGGCTAGTGCTCTCTAGTTTCGCTGCCTAGCCCAACCCTCCCAGAAACACTGATTATTTTCTAATTTTAACATTGATCATCTTGCCAACTAAATTTAGATTGAGCATTTAAATCCTGATTAGTTGGTATTAAGTCTTGTAATGGAACTAACGAGTCACTTCAAGCTCAGGCTAGTTGTTTAAATGTTCCAGAGAAGCTGGTCTTTAATGCTTTTTACATTGTTAGATGACACCCCCACCCCAAACCAAGCAATATAGAACTTAAAGATGTTCATATCCTGATATTGACAACATAAAATCTGTTTTTATGTGAACCTTTCAGGAGGAAATCTCGAGATTGACAGCACTGCAGCCATTGGTTCATAAGCTGACAGAACAAGGAGCTGAATTAAAACAGAAGGAAGAGGTGCCCAAATCTTTAACGGCTGATATCAAGGCCTCTACCAATCATTATGACCAAGTTCTTAAAGCTCTGCAGGCTGAAGACAAACAGTTGAACTCCCGTAAGTGATTTTATGTGTTCAGAATGGATAAGCTTAAACATATATGAGAAACTAACCTGAGCTGGTAAACGGTATGTGGAATTTTCTCCAATCAAAGTCTTTCCAAACCAAAGTAAGACTTGCAGAACAGGTTTTCACCAAGTAGAATTGAAGTATACACGTTCTAGTGTTTTTTCCCTAAATCGTTGCCGAACACTGAACATTGAAATCATTCAAATGGGAGAGAAGCCTGTAATTATTTAAATCTATATTTGACAGACATTTCATCACTTGCAGCAGAATGCACTTATCCAGAGTTCAGAAGCAATATGCTGCTTCTTTCCATTCACTGCTATCTTTTGTTATATAAAGACACTACCACAATGCTGTTGCAAACCTTTAAATTGAAATCCTAATTAACGTCATTGTTCTGATTTTTCCCAGACACCATTCTTACTGATTTAACCTTGGTGCTTCAACCCAATGTTAATTTTATCTTTTCCCTCCTACAACTTCTCTTTCACTGTTGACCAAAGCTTATTGTTTCCTTTGATTGATCCTTCATTTCCTTCCCTGCATATCCACATCCATGAGAGCAATCTCTGAAATACTTTTGAAGCAGTTTTTCAAGTAAGCAGTCCGAAACTGTATGCAGTACTGTAGATGTGGCCTCACTAAACTGTCTATATATGCAGTAAAACTTCCATATTCTTAATTATCATTCCCTTGGCAATAACCAACAACATTACATTTGTCTTCCTTATCAATTGTTGGATCTGGATGGATAACCTTCTGTGCTGAATGTACCAGAATCCCTCAATCCCTCTATACTAGTTGTACAAAATGCTGCATATCTTTCACTTTTAGTGATATAAAACTTTTCTAGTCTTTCTGCTAAAACAGGACAAGTTCGCATTTACCCACATCATAAACCAGCTATCAAATTTTGCCCAGCTGCTTCATCCACCTATAATACTTCATTATCCCTGCTCTTTACTTATTTTAACTCTCTTGCAAACTTCTTCAGATTGTATTTTTCCCCTAAATGTTTTGTCCTTTCACAGAACATATTGTTTATTTTACTTCGCGTCTTTGACTGTGCAATCCTGCGAAACTGTGTACAACTGGGTCAGATTGTCTTTGAGTCCCTTGTCTGTGCTAAAGTATCAATGTGGTAGGAGTGTAACAATTTATTATTTGAGAGTGGTGGGTCAAATTCTAGTATTTAGATCCTGAAAATGAATTATTTGAGCTAAATGTCTGCACACTTGCACAGAACCATTTAAAACAATTTGGCAGTTGCTTATCTTGAGGTCACATATAGCACTAAGGTTTGCAAACATATAGGATTAGTCTCAGAAAATTTCCTGGGAAAGGGATGGAAGTTGATGGCTCGGGACAAGTTTGTAGCAGAAACTAAAGACAATAGCTTCAGTCTTCCTAGTATTTAGTTGGAAGAAATTTCAGTTTTTCCTGTCCTGGATATTGCACAAACTATCAGACAATATCAAGACAATGAAACTATCAAAAGACGTGGTGGTGTGGTCAAGCAGGATGTTTATATTACACAGCCGGTAACTGACACTGGTTTCCAGATGAATGCACCAAAGGATAACCTGAAGGTGAGGAAGGGTCCAGGGATTGGAAGGTAACTGGTCAGAATAAGGAAGAGAATACTTTTTCATGTGACAGCAGATGACTGCAATTGCATCCAACTAGATTGCAATGGAGAGGTATTGGAGGAGGAGAGTAGGCTTCTCACACTATTTGAGATGAGGATGGAGACGAGTGAAAGAAGTTTAAGAAATGGTCATTGGATAAACATGTGGATGAAAATGGCATAGTGTCGGATAAATGGTTCCACAGGTTGGTGCAACATCGAGGGCCAAAGGGCCTGTACTGCACTGTAAAGTTCTATGCTCTGAATTAATTTTTGAAAGAGAAAATAATGTGGATTGTTAACTTTGTGTTCCAGGATGATGCCAGACTTTTAAGCAGATTTTTCAATCTTGGACAGGACCCTCATGGTTCAGTCAGATCTGGCATTGAATGACTGTTAGATGTAGGAGCAGAATTAACTCATTCTCCTGACTTCTCGCCTTAACTTTTGAAATCTTTACTAATTACTAATCCAGAACCCATCCATCTATCTGTCTGAAAGGCACTCACTGACTTGGCCTCCACAGCCTTCTGCAGTACTGAGTTCCACAGATTAGCCATTCCTCTTCATCTCAGTTCTTAAGTCTCTTCGCTCTGTGCCTTTGAGTCCTAGTCTCTTGTACTAGTGGAAACATGTTCTCCATGTTCACTCTACCCATTCTTCTAAGTATTCTGTAAACCTCAATAAGATGCCTCCCAACTCTCCCCACCCTACCACTAATCCTTCTAAACAGATCCAGAGTCCTCAACCACTCCTCCTATGAGTAGTTCTTCATCCCTGGGATCATCGCTATCAACCTCCTCTGGACCCCCCTCCAATATCAGCACATACTTATGTATGGGGCCCAAAACCGATCATAATACTCCAAATATTGTGATTTGATCAGAGTCTTGTAAAACATCAGCAGTACCTCCCTGCTCTTGGACTATAGCTATCTGTAATATTGCATTTGCCTTCCAAAATGCTCACTAAACTTGCATATTAACCTTGAGAGTCATGAAACAATATTCCCAATTCCCGATTCCCATTGTGCTTCAGATTTCTGAAGCACATTCCCATTCAGAAATTAGTATACACTTCTTTTCTTCCCCAAAGTGTGCATAACCTCACATTTCTGCACATTATATTCCATCTGCCACTTCTTTGCCCAGTGTCCCAGTCTGTCCAAGTCCTTCTGCAGCCTCCCTGCTTCCTCAAAACTACCTGTCCATGAGCCCATCTTTGATCTGCAAACTTAGCAACAATGCCATCAGTTCCTTTGTCTAGATCATTAATGTGTAACGTGAATAGTCCTGGTCCCAGTACACTGCAGAGTTTCACTAGTAACTGGCTACCACACTGAAAAAAAACCCTTTATCCCCATTTTCTGACAGTCAGCCAAATCTCTATCCATGCCAACACCTTGCCTCTAACACAATGGGTTATTATCTTATTTAGCAGCTCCCTATGGGGTACCTTCTCAAAGGCCTTTTGGAAGGCGCAGAAGTTAGCACTGCTGCCTCACAGCACCAGGTCCCAGGTTCAATTCCAGTGTCAGGCAACTATCTGTATGGAGTTTGCACATTCTCCCCGTGTCTGCGTGGGTTTCCTCCAGGTGCTCCGGTTTCCTCCCACAGTCCAAATCTGTGCAAGTCGGGCTTTTGCCCGAAATGTTGATTTTCCTGTTCCTTGGATGCTGTCTGAACTGCTGTGCTTTTCCAGCATCACTCTAATCCAGAATCTGGTTTCCAGCATCTGCAGTCATTGTTTTTACCTAGGTGAATTGGCCGTGCTAAATTGCCCATAGTGCCACATGCATTAGTGGGAGGGAAATGGGTCTGGGTGGGTTACTCTTTGGAGGGTCGGTGTGGACTGGTTGGGCCGAAGGGCCTGTTTCCACACAGTAGGGAATCTAATCTCATCTAATCACTGGCTCTCCTTTGCCAAACTTTCTCCTTATCTCCTCTAAGAATTCCAACAGAATTGTCAGGCATGACCTCTCCTTGACAAAGCCATGCTGACTCAGCCTTATTTTGACTTTTTGGTTCTGCTTTTAAATTTAGCCTCTAGCTGTTCATATTCCCTCAGCAGAGCCATTTTCCTCTGTCTTCCTATTTTGTTCGTACTTACATGGACCACAGCAAGTGGGTCTGTCCCCTCTTGTTCTGAGTTCCTCTGAAGACCAGATGAGATATCCTGAACCCCTGGTGTACAGACTTTTGGACTCTTGATCCTGTCCACAGAGAGCAGTGTCTATTTTGCTGACTATGCTATCTTGGGAGATTTGTGTAACTGGAGAGGGTGAGAGGTGAATGGGACAAACTTCAGAACAATTTGAAAATAAGGATCAGAGTATTAAAATCAAGGCAATTTATAAGTGGGAGCCATATTGGTCACCTTGTCTCCTACTTTCCATTATACTCTCATTTAACAGTTGTTTCTTTTTCTCCCCCATTAAAACTCTACCTTGTTATCCCACAGATACATTTAAGAGTAGAAAGTTAAAACAAAAAGGAAGTTATTTGTCCAACAAAGTATTTCCCATCACAGTAAAGCTATTTTTTACTTTGTATTCAAATGATGTTTGGGGAATTAAATCAAATAAGTGAAAGTTGTGCAGAGATTGTAAGTGAACCTCTGCAGAGAGAACTTAGTTTTGTACCCCCCTCCCTTTTTCTCAAGTATGAGTCTATGTGCACATGCAGTTTATTTGGGGTCATTTAGCGGGACAAGGACTGTAGTCTATCATAATTAAATATGCTTTCATCGAATTCCTACAATGTAGAAGCAAGCCATTCAGTCGATTGTGTCTCAACCAATCCTCCAAGGAACATCTCATTGAAACCTACTACCCTACCCAATAACCCTGCATTTCCCATGGTCAATCCACTGACTTGCAAACCTTTGGACTTTGAGAAGAAACCTACGCAGGCATGGAGAGAAGGTGCAAACTCCACTTAGACAGTCAACCGAGGCTGTAATCGAACCCAGGTCCTGAGCACTATGAGGTAGCAGTGCTTACCACTGAACCACCATGCCACCCAAATGAGACAATCATTGTATTTTACTAAAGAAACCCGGTAAACAGACCTTTTATTTAAGTGGCCATTAGAAATAAGGTCACCCTCCTGTCCTGGCACCTTCCCCTGCCACCGCAGGAATTGCAAAACTTGCGCCCACACCTCCCCCCTTCACCTCCGTCCAAGGCCCCAAAGGAGCCTTCCACATCCATCAAAGTTTCACCTACACATTGCTCCTGATGCGTTCTACTCTACATGGTGGAGACTGGTCACTTACTCGCAGAGTGCTTCAGAGAACATCTCCAGGACACCCACACCAATCAACCGCCCAGTGGCTGAACATTTCAACTTCCCCTTCCACTCTGCTGAGGACATGGAGGTCCTGGGCTGCCTCCTTCGCCAGTCCCTCACTACCCTACGCCTGGAGGAAGAACTCCTCATCTTCTGCCTCAGGACCCTTGAACCCCAGGTCATCAATGTGGACTTCACCAGTTTCCTCATTTCCCCTCCCCCCACCTTACCCCAGTTCCAAACTTCCAGCTCAGCACCATCCTCATGAGCTGTCCTACCTGCCACTCTTCCTTCCCACCTATCCACTCCACCCTCCCCTCAGACCTATCACCTTCACCCTCACCTCCATCCACCTATTGTACTCTCAACTACCTCCGTTCCCCCCCCACCACCCCACCCTCTCCTATTTATTCTTCATCCTCAAGGCTCCCAGCCTCATTCCTGCTGAAGGGCTTTTGCCTGAAACGTTTATTTTCCTGCTCCTCAGATGCTGCCTGAGCTGCTCTGCTTTTCCAGCACCACTCTAATCTTGACTCTGATTTCCATCATCTGCAATGCCCACTTTCACTTAATCCAAATAAGGCTGTCCAGTATAGATAATCTTGACAACTGGGGGAAAAAAACTGCAAGCTACTCAGTGTCCAGTTTTGGAACTATGTTGTCATTCCTTCAGTGTTGTGTGATCGAAATCCTGGATCTCCCTCCGTAATGGCATTATTGACGTCCTTACCAATTGCAAAAGCTGATTGCCACCTTCTCAAAGGCAACTCGGGATAGGCAATAAACGTGGTCTAGCTCATATCACGTAAGTGAGTTTAAAAGATAATTAATGTACTGACATATGGAGTAGAGGGATGAAAATAGCATCATAGCCCTGCGTAGATTTAACAAGCAGTTTTGAAATTAATAGGACAAAGCCAGAGAGATGAAATTACATTTTGTCCTTTCACTGATGTTTAAAAGTTGGAAGGATGTCGGTGTGAATAATAACTTTTGAAAGGAATGTGAGTATGTCAGAACCCCGAGTAAACTGTAATTCCAAAAGTGATTTTGTTTTGAAAAAAGGTGGTGGGGGGGGGGGGGGGGCGCGATACATCCAAAGTGTTGATTAATGTATGTTTAAACAAATTTAATATAAATTAAATTACCACTTGGAGAGAGAGTCGGAGTGAGAGAGTCCAGTGGAGTGTCACACCTAGTGCTCTGAACAAAGTTAAAAATCCCACAGCACCAGGTTATAGTCAAACAGGTTTACTTGGAAGCTCCTTTATCAGGTGGTTGTGGAGTATAAGGTCATAAGACACAGAATTTATAGCAAAGGTTTACAGTGTGATGCAACTGAAATGATATGTTGAAAAATACCTGGATTGTTTAAGTCTCTCATCTTGAAGAATGACCATGTTGGTTTCAATTCTTTCATATGTAAATCCCAGAACTTTTTTCAAAAGTTACATTCTCAAGTGAACTTTAACAATGTCAGCTCAGAGAATGCATTGAAGGTGTGAGGCTGTCTGTGCCCCAATGTTCAGACTGATTCTATTTCTAAAAAAGGGATTTACAGAATCTTGTATGGATTCATGCAGTTTTTTAAATCAAATAAAGGCAATTCCGCAAGTATAAATTCACCCCACAAACTTGTATGTGTGCGTGTGTGGGAAATTTGAGTGTCTGAGAGTGTATGTGTGTGAGTGTCCGTAAGAGGGCATACGTGTGGCTGAGTGTTGGGATGTGCATGTGTGAGCCGTAAGAGTGTGAGTGTGTGCGTGTAGTGCCATGGGGTCACTTATAGTGTGACATGAACCCAAGGTCCCGGTTGAGGCCATCCCCATCAGATGAGGTATTTTTCAGTGCATCATTTCAGTTGCATCACACTGTAAACCTTTGCTATAAATTCTGTCTTACGATCTTATTCTCCACAACCACCTGATGAAGGAGCAGCGCTCCAAAAGCTAGTGCTTCCAAATGAACCTGTTTGACTATAACCTGGTATTGTGTGATTTTTAACTTTGTCCACCCCAATCCAACACCGACACCTCCAAATTAAGATTGGGATTTGATATCAAGCGATTAACTTGATAATGAGACTGACAATTCCTGCTGAACACAAGGCCCCCTTGTGAATGTATTCCCATACTGTAGACACATATTGTGTTTTTTTCCCTTTGAGGTGTTGGTTGGCTGTGAATGTCACCCCTATGTTGCTGATAAAAGGATTCTTTCACTGAGTGCGAAAATGCAACCACCGAGGAAGCCAGACACAGAAAAATAAATAAGTAGAACAACAAAGTTACTTTCTCTCACCCTGCTGGAATTCAGTTATGGTTGAAAGGAATTTAAACAGCGGCATCTCAAACACGCTTCAACACTCAGAATCTTGAAATTGGCAGTTCAGCAGTGCTGACAATTACCTCCCCTCCAGCAGCTGTAGCATGAAATAGTCTGCTCTTTGTGAGCAATTAAGAGACTGATCTGCATATCTGTTCTTTTTTAACTTTGATCTTTTTGGGCTCAGCACTTATTTCCAATCTGTGCATATGTGTTCTTCTCAAAAAAAAAATGGGTCAAGGAGAAGGGGGGAAAGGATCTGTTCTCAAAGTAATGTTGTTGCGAACAATCAAAGGGGTGAGTGAATAATGAAGGGGACCCGGTTCAGTCCTGTTCATTCTGGAGCTTAATAATTTGGTGTATCCTATTTGGAACTGTAACAAACCGGAGCATCTTGTCCAGGGTCTGGGCAGAACGATAACATTTTTATAAGGTAAAATATTGCAGTGTTTGAGGAAGAGCAGGGGAGTGAAACAACAGGATTCCTCTTTCACAACCCATATACTATTAGGTCAGCCTTTTCAAAGAGTTGATTAGATTAGATTCCCTGCAGTGTGGGAACAGTCCCTTCGGCCCAACAAGTCCACACCAATCCTCCGAACAGTAACCCACCCATGCCCATTTCCCTCTGATTAATGCACCTAACACTATGGACAATTTAGCATGGCCAATTCACCTAACCTGCACATTTTTGGACTGTGGGGGGAAACTGGAGCACTCGGAGAAAACCCACACAGACACTGGGAGATCGTGCAAACTCCACACAGACTGTTGCCCAAGTCTGGAATTGAACCTGGGTCCTGGCACTGTGAGGCTGCAGTGCTAATCACTGAGCCACCAAGCTGCCCTAATGTAGGCACAGTTTGTTGAATGAGCTTTGGAAGTCTCTTACTCAACATCGTTCCAGAACTGCTGACATTTGAATAATAGCTGGCATCAAATATTTACCGAGAAAGGATTATATAAAGGCCCTGATGAAATACAATAAGTAGAGTTTCCTAAATCACAATAGTCTCTACACGCCAACAGCACTTTGTGCCTCAAAATGCTTTGCAGTCAATAATGTGATCATGGAAGGTGTTCTCCTAAGATCAGTTTGTTTCCCCCCTGACTAGGGAGAAAGGACTTTCCAACACTTTATCACTTGGTCTGTGGTATGAAATGGTCTGAAAGTGACAACTATTGAACAAATATGCCTGACTCTGATGGTAATGTTCATATTTGGTCAGAATGATGAATTGACATAACATAAATATGATGCAGAGGAGCCGGTGTTGGACTGGGGCGGACAAAGTTAAAAATCTCACAATGCCAGGTTATAGTCCAACAGGTTTAATTGGAGTTACTGGCTTTCAGAGCGCTGCTGGTGAAGGAACAGTGCTCTTGAAAGCTAGTACTTCCAAATAAACCTGCTGAACTGTAACCTGGCATTGTTAACTTTGTAACATAAGTAGTGTCAATAGCATGCCATTTGGTTGTTTGGACCTGCCCGATCATTCTCCATCATAGCTGATTTGATCATGGATTCATCTTTACTTTTTTGCCAGTAGTCTTGTAGCAGTTCATCTGGCTAACCCAATATTATTGGTAAATATTTAATGACCAAACTCAATGGGATTGAAAATTCCCTAGATTAGTCATCCCCGGGAGAAGAAAATCTTCATCTAAGTTTTAAATAAGAAGCCCCCTGCATTTAAACTGTGCACCCTATTTCTAGACTTTTCCAATGAGGAAAAACATCTTCTCAGCATTTACTCTGTCAAACCCCTCAGAGGCTCTGATGCTTCAATAAGATTATTTCTTATCATTTTAATTCTGAGGAACATTGACGCAACCTGCCCGATTTTCTTCATATGATGGTCTCTTTATCCTGAGAAGTAGCCTCTTGAACTGCCATTGCAAGTATCAGTCTCAGTCCAAATTCCTCTTCAGACACAAGGAGATGTCCTTGATCTGCCACCTAGCAAGCAACACAGAGCTGTCACAGTTGAGAAGAAGGCCATTCAATCCATCCTGCTCCATTGGCTCTCTGTGTATTTTAACATAGTGCCCATCATCTATCTTAATCCTCTAACTCTACATAATGTTCCTAATTGGATCATCATCCAATGCCCTTTTGAATATGTCAATTGAACCTGCCTCCACTACACTGAACACCAGACCCTAATTACTTGCTGTGTGGGTAAAAAAATAAGTTTTTCTCACATTTGCCACATTTGCAAAACATTTTAAAACTTTGCCCTTTGATTCTTGATCAATTTAAGTGAGAACAATTTCTCCCCATTTACCCTGTCCAGGTCCCTCATGATTGTAAAACTACTATCAAGTTTCCTCTTAGTCTTATCCCCAAGGAGAAAAGATCCCAAGTTTTCAATCTGTCATCATAACTTATCTTTTTCATTCCTTGAGCCACTCTCAAATACCTCTGCACTCTTTCCAATGTATTCACATCCATTCACATAGTTTGGCACATCAAACTGTACATAACACTCCATCTGATGTTTAACTAGTGTCTTATGAGTTCATCATCACCTTGTTATTGTGCTGTATGTCCCCCTCAATGAAGCCTAGAAGACCGCACACTGTATTAACACCTCTCTCTACCTGTGTTGCCACTTTTTAATGACTTGTATGCAAAAAGAAAGTCAGTGATTTTTGCTCCTGCACACTCTTTAGAAAAGTATCTCTTATTTCAAAGTTCTTTGTAATGAAGTGCATCACCTTGCACTTCTCTGCATTAAACTATTATCTTCCACCCATCTGCCATTTCTACCAATGTGTCAATGCCCTTTTGAAGTCCTCCGTTAATAATTCTCCCAAGGTTTGTGTTATCTGCAAACTTTGAAATTCTCTCCAGCACTCCAAAGTCTAAATCGTATACTATATATAAAGAGAATTGAAATACATCTGGGGAACTCAAATACAGGTGCTTCCTAGTGCAACAAATATCTATTGAACATTACTATCTGTTTCCTATTTCTCAGCTAGTTTTGTGCCTGTATTGCTTCTGCCCTGTTATCCCAAGAACAGAAAATTACCTTACAAATGTGTTGTGAGGCACTGTGTCATATGCCTGTTGGAAATCCATGTTCACTGCAGCAACAGCATTACTGTCATTGACCACGTATGTTACCACTTCAGTAATCTCCTCCAAGTTAATTTGTCATGATTTTCCCTGAACAAATGTGTGCTAACTCTTCTAAATCAATCTACACATAATTCTATCCCAAATTGCTGGGCCACCTTTGCAATATTTTTGTAGAAGGGCACACTGTTTGCAATTCTCTTATCCTCTGCCACCATTCCCATATTCAGGGAAGATTAAAAAATAATTACTTGCACCTCTGCAATTTCTACTTTCACTTCCTTCAGTATCCTAGGATGCAGCTCCTGTGGTCCCAGTACCCTATCAGCATTAAATAACAGCAGCTTATCCAACATAACATTCTTATTAATTTTAAACCCTTTCAGTGCCTAATTTTCCTCTTTTCTCACCATGACCTGGGCAGCACCTTCTTCATAGCTCAAGACAGATGCCAAGTCTTCATTTGACACCATAACCATGTTTCTTGCCTCTAAGCATAAATCTCCTTTTTGGTTCCTTATTGGTTTTACTCCTCCTTGTATCGCCCTTTTACAACATTGTTAATTCACTGGTCCTTGCAGCCAAGTATATATTTTTCCCTAAAAGATGTAATCTCCTATGATTCCTGCATTTTATTTTAGTCTCCAACTTGAATGTCCTCCTGGAGCACTGTGCTGTGCTCAGTGTGATTATTAACCCATCATTAACTACCAAATGAAGGGCCGGGACTCTCTCAGTGTTATATTCTAGAAACCTAGAATTGCCTTGCATGTGGTCAAATCTTCCTGTTATTGATAGCAGACCAATCTGAAGTTCTTAAGATGTGTGATTGTTTCTGCTTGACATATTACATTGTCTGGAGCTCACCTTCAACTCGAACCCTGAGCTGTAGTTCCTTGAGTTTACTGTGGACATAGTTACTCAGGATCATGTTGGTGTCCATTATTACCTACACAGCACTTGCCCTACCATCTCTCATGTGTTTACCTCCGTAAGAATTTAAATGTTGAAATGTGACTTATTGTTTATAATTTTAATGATTACTTTGACGAGTTAAGTTATGAATTCCATGAGTATTTATCTGTCTCCAGTCCAAATCATGCACACGCTCACTGAACTAATATTTTGAGATCTCTACTTTTAGGTATTGTTGTCTCTTACTTCTCTTAACCTGCTTCTTGTTTTTATGAGTTGTGCTCCTTTTATCTGGCCTCTGTGGTATTTACAAAACATCATGGGCTAGAAATCTGTCTCAGATAATGTTCCAAAATGGGTGCATTTTGATCAGTTGAGGTTTATATGAAGAACTTGATACTTCGTTGTTTGCAAAGGTACTAAATACTAGGCACTATGATCCCAGTAACCTTAACATTAGAGAAATATCAAATCCCAATCTGAAAACTGACTTGATTGACCTAGCTTTGTCTTTTTCTAAACCAGGTCAGTTAGGTACTGAATGCATTCACAGCAGTCTGTAAGTATGCTAAAGAATGGTACAACCTCTCTTCGGAACATAGGAATATTAGATAAGAGCATTATCCATCTTACATTGGAGAAAAAGGTTGGGACGTTTCCATTGCAAACACCAGAAAATGATTCATACTTGCATTATTTCTTTAATCCTAACATAAGGCTATTGTGAGATTTGAAAGGATTCAGAAAGGATTTACAAAAGGATGTTGCTGGCGTTGGAGGGTGTGAGCTATAGGGAGAGGCTAAATAGGCTGGGGCAATTTTCCCTGGAGCATTGGAGGCTGAGGGGTGACCTTATAGAGGTTTGTAAAGCCATGAGGGGCACGGATAGGTGAATAACCAAGGTCTTTTCCCCAGGGTTTGTGGGGGGGTCCAAAACTCAAGGGCATAGATTTAAGATGAGAGGGAAAAGATTTAAAAGGGACCTCAGGCAACTTTTTCATGCAGATGGTGATGTATGAAATGAGTTGCCAGAAGAACTAGTGGAGGCTGGTACAATTATAACATTAAAATGACATCTGAATGGGTACGTGAATCGGAAGGGTTTAGAGGGATACAGTTCAAATGTTGGTAAAGACAATGAGTTTAATTTAGGATATCTGTTCGGCGTGGGCAAGTTGGAAAGAAGGTCCTTTTTCCATGTTGTGCAGCTCTATGATTCTAAAATCCAAATTTCTTACTGAAACATTCACCACTCTTGTGACATACAGTCATGGGCACACAAGCATGCTGATCATATTTCTCCTGGATGTTTCTGTGTTTCAGTGAGATTGTTGTCGCTAGCCAATCGCACAGTCTTTTTCCACCTTTTATTGTTCACATACCAACACCCATACCTAAGTTTCAAAGAATGTAAAATTTCATTATACAAAACACATGTAAACAAACGGACTTCCAGATTTCAGGTACCAGAATACCAAGAAGAACTCAAAAAACATAAATAAAACCATGTCTCTCCCTTCTGAAAGCACGACGTGCAAGCTATAAATTAAACTTAAACTTGTGCATTGTTCCTGACACTGCATAGAACTAGTTAATCTGATATTGTCTCGGTCCAAGATAAATTTCTCCACCAATTCCTTCTGGATTTTGTCATTACTAGTGATCTCTTGCAATTTTGCTTGATGAATTTTTAAACTTTTCAAAAGCTCAGCTTCATTTTGAGCAGGCCCCCTCTCTAATTACATACACACAACGCCGAAGGTGGTAATTTCTTTACTCCCGTCCCTCATCCTGTGTAGCTTCATGACAAAGATGGGAATCCTTGCTGGAACCCATTACAACACCCAAATTGGTCCTCAAATATTCATCAGGGACAAATGCACGATAGCTGTAAAGATGGCAAAAAGTGAGGACTGCAGATGCTGGAGATTAGAGTCGAGAGTGTGCTGCTGGAAAAGCACAGCAGGTCAGGCAGCATCTGACGAGCAGGAAAATCAATGTTTCGGGCAAAATCCCTTCATCAGCACTATTGTTTTTTCCTGCTCCTCGGATGCTGCCTGACCTGCTGTGCTTTTCCAGCATCACACTCTCAGCTGTAAAGATGTGCTGCTTTCTGCCACACTGGGGCGGGGTATTCAATAATTTTGCTTGAGTCTCTCATTTTTAATTAAAAGTTCATTTGCACAATGTGATGTGTCTGGCCAGGCCAGTCTTTAATGCCCATCCCTAATTGCCCAGAGCAGTCAACCACTTTGCTCTTGGTCAGGGGTCAAAACCAATGATATTCAATTATCCATTGCCTCTTTAGGATATCCATTTATTTTCTAAATTTGTTTGCACTCCTGATTCAGATTCGTTTACCCAATGAGTTAACAGCGGAAAAGCCACCTTGACCTCCATAGGTCAATGTGTAAATAAGAAGCATAATCCCACCTGTTATATTGAGAGAATGTACAAGAACCTTATACAAAACTTTGGGCTTCATGAAAAAGATGCAATATAAATGCAAATTGTTTTTCTTTTGTGTCTCGAAACCTGATAGAATGGTTTGTACATTGCAAAAATGTAACAAATTGCTGTCAAACTTGCTCAATATAAATTATTGATTTGTTCATCGTTCTGACAGGTTCTGAAACTGCATCACACTTCACAAAATGCTATGAATTTGTTTCACAAACACAGTTGGAGCAAATTATTTCACCTCCGGAGAATATCAGCAACTGAAGCTGCTCAATCTGGCAGTATCTGTGAAAATCAATTAGGTGAAAGTGGGTACTACAGCTGCTGGAGATTAGAGTAGTGCTGGAAGAGCACAGCAGGTCAGGCAGCGTCCGAGGAGCAGGAAAATTAACGTTTCAGGCAAAATCCTTAATCAGGAATGAGGCTGGGAGCATCGGGGGTGGAGAGATAAAAGCATTTATTTCTCTACCCAGATGCTCCCAGCCTCGTTCCTGATGAAGGGCTTTTGCCCGAAACATTGATTTTCCAGCTCCTCGGATGCTGCCTTACCTGCTGTGCTTTTCCAGCACTAATTTTGATTCACCATCTGTGAAAAATCCATTTGTCCTGATGCTGCCAGACCTGTTCGAGTACTTCCATCATTTGCTGCTTTTAATTCAGATTTCCAGAACCTGCCATATTTTGCTTTTGATTTAGCTTTGCAGCAACTCCATCACTTTTCAAAATATCACAGACCATGAAGTGAATAAAGGTCTCTTTGCTTCTTCAGCAGAAGAAAGCAGATTTACCATCTAGAGTCTGGATTGAACAGATTCTTGCTATATTAAGCTGTCAAAAGCTAAGTTGGCATACTCTCTGTTACTTTGCCTGTGTTTTGTGTAGTTAAAAGAAAGCACTTTGATTAAATTTGCTGCAAAACCTCTAACCAAGTTAATTACAAAATGCAGCATTTTGTTTCAAGGATCTGTGTAACCTTGACACAATGAAGAAAGGAGGAGGAGTAGGCCATTTAACCTTTTAACCTGCTCTGCCATTCAATATGTTCACATCTGATCATTGAGCTCAGTACCCTCATCCCACCCTCCCTCAGTATCCCTTGGTCCCTTAACGCATAAGAGCTTTATTTACCTCTTTCTTGGAAACACATGATTTTGCCTTGTCCACTTTGTGTTGGAAAATCCTACAGGCTTATCTCTCTCTGGGTGAAGAAATATTTCCTCATCTCAGTCCTGAAAAATTTACCCTTTATTCTTAAACTGTGATGACTGATTCTGGATTCCACCCCCCCCCCCCCCAAAAAAAAAATCAGGATCATTCTTCTTGCATTTAACCTGTTAGAACTTTAAAGGTTTCTATGAGATCTGCCCCTCGTTCTTCTAAACTCCATGAATACAAGACCTACCAACTCAATCTCATCTCATATATTAGGCATGCCATCCCAGGAATCAATTGGTAAACTTTCTCTGCACTCCCATTATAGCAAGAACATTGTTCCTCAAATCAAGGGACTGAAGTAATTGCACAGAGGCTGGTATCCGGTCACCAAGTTACTCTTTATTTACATCTGCACAATCCACTGGCTGTGAGCATCCAGCTCAGAGTCAGTCCCTGAAGTCAGGAGACTCTCTTGTTTGTATCTGTCAGCCAGGGCTCCCTGAATGGCCCAGGTTTGCAAACCAAAACAAGAATCTCATAGTCAATGAGATCCACCTGACCATGGTTCCAATCACTACAGAGACCAAAACTGCACCAAGGGTGGTCTCACTGATGCTCTGTATAATTGCAGGAAGACATACTTGTTCCTGTGCATGAATCTTCTCACTACATAGACCAACATACAGTTTGCCTTCTTTACTTCCTGCTGCACCTGCATGTTTACTTTGAGCAAGTGCTGTATGAGCACACCTACGTCTCAGAGAATATTCCTCTCTCTCAATTTGCAGTCATTGAAATAATAATCTGCTTTCTGATTTTTGCTATCAGTTTGTTTGACTTCACTTTATCCTAATTATACTGCAACTGCCTTACATTTGCACACTTACAGAGCTTGTCCAAATCACACTGCTACATCTCTGCATCCTCTGCACAGATCATCCTTCCACCCAACTTTCTGCACATTTTGAGTTATTACGTTTAGTTCCCTTATCTAAAACATCAACACACATTGTAAATAGCTGGGATCCTGCTGCCAATCACTGTGGTACGTCACTAGCCACTGCTTGCTGTTTGGAATCTGATTTATTTATTCCTACTGTTTCCAGTCAGCTAACCAATTTTCTATCCATCTCAAAACTTCAATTTTGCTCATTAATCTCCTGTGTATGGCCAATAGTCCACTTTTTTCATGTGTCTCCACAGACGCATAGATGAATCTAGAAGATTCTGGAAATGGCCTACTGGTATTATCACTGGACTGTTGGTCCAGAGATCTAGGTAGTGATTTGGGGATGAGGTCCAAATCCTGTCATGGCAGTTGGTGGAATTTGAACTTGAATTCAATAAAAACCTGGAATTAAGAGTTTGATAATGATCATGAAACCATTGCCGATTGTTGGAAAAACCCATCTGGTTCATTAATGTCCTTTAGGGAAGGAAATTACCGTCTTTACATTGTCTGGACTACATGTAACTCCAGACCAACAGCAATGTGGTGATTCTCGTCTGCCATCTGTGCAATTAGGGATGGGCAAAAAATTCTGACCTAACCAGTGATGGCCACATCCCATGAATGAATAAAAAAAATTGGAAAAAACTTAGTAATGTTCAGGATTCTGTGTAATTTCTTAGCATTGAATAGATTACAGGTGTTTATTGCTAGATTTTATTTAAATAATCAAGCTTCAAGTTTTTTGATTCTGGGAAGTCTGTTTTGTTTAATATAAAATCTGATAGATTATTCAGTGGAATCTGCTATCTGAATACAAAGAAACCAATATATTTATACCAGTTTGTATTCTATATTACCTCGGTGAAATGTGGATGTTTCGCAGGGGAATGAACCAGAGAACAGGCTATTGTAGACTTGGTAGTGTGCATTGAGCAAGGATTAGTTAACAATCTTGTTGTGCAGGGTCTTTATGAAGAAGGACCATAATATGATAGAATTCTTCATTAAGACGGAGAACAAAGTGGCTGTATCCAAAACTAGGGACCTGAATCTAAATCAAGCAAATTGTTTCGACATAGGGATAATAGGCTAGACAAATCTGATTCAGTAACACTGGATACGCAATGCAGTGAAATTAAAACATTTGATGACCCTCAAAAATTGCTTAATTGCTCCAAACTAAACAAATCTTGGATACCAAGTTTATAACTTAAGAAAAATAACATTACTGTTACTAATGTAACTTTAGCAGAACACAGATGAACTATAAGATAATCTAGTTAATATCAGCAATCTAAACCCAATCTTGTTTGATTACCAACTCTCCTCACTGTCACACCAACAGAGACTCAAAAAGATAAATTTTTAAAAACATAAATTGCCCGTTTAATAACCGTTTCAAAGAATACTAAGCTTTTATGAAATCTGATGAGTTGTATTATAGGCACAAAGGTTTATTTCTTGCTTGAATTGCAAAGTCATTGATCAATGCAAACACCTTCCATAGGCCTCGGTTGACATTTCCTGTCTTCTTATAGACTGGGATTCTTTTCTCTGGACCTTCAACACCTAGATAATTGGAGAATAATAGAGACAACAAAAGCAAAACAGTTTCCAAAGCAATAGTGCTTTCTGCACCAAAACACAATCAAAGCCTGTTCACTCTTTCTCTCTTGACATTCTCTCTGGGTGAGTCAAAACATGTCGTGCTGGAAAAGCGCAGCAGGTCAGAACAGCATCTGAGGAGCAGGAGAATCGATGTTTTGGGCATAAGCCCTTCATCAGGAATGTGGGGGGAGGGGGGGTACCAAAGGGTGCTGAGAGATAAAAATGAGGGGGGTGGGGCTGCAAGAAGCTTGGAAGGCAATAGGTGGATGCAGGTGGGGGGGATGATGTCATAGGTTGGAGTGGATAGGTGCAAAAGAAGATGAACAGGTGGGAGAAGTTCAAGAGAGCGGTGCTGAGTTGAAGGGTTGGATCTGGGATAAGGTGAGGGGAAAGGAAATGAGGAAACTGGTGAAATGACATTGATGCCATGTGGTTGGAGAGTCCCCAGGCGGAAGATGAGGCATTCTTCCTCCAAGCGTCAGGTAGCTAGGATTTGCTGGTGAGGAGGCCCAGGATGTGCTTGTCCTTGGCGGAGTGGGAGGAGGTGTTAAAGTGGTTGGCACTGGTCCTCCCTTGATTGATCAATTCAATTTCTGACCAGCTGCTATTCCCTGACCACAATGAATTGTGGTGCTGAACTATCCACAGTGTTCTTAGAGTGGTACTCTACCTCTATTATCTTTCCAGACTAGTTCCCAATGGTAAACATTAGACTTCTGTTCTCTGTTTAAAAATCAAGCTGTTCAAAATTCAATTCTCATCTGCAATTCCCAGTTCCAAAAATGCAAAAAATAAAAGAAAATAAAAAAAATAAAAGTTATACTGGTCTCAACAGTAAAAGAGTGGATGAGGTGTGAATTGGTAAGGATGGATTGAGGAACCTTACTAAAGGGGTTGACGGTGGATAAGCAGTGGTACACATTGAAAGATCCAGTGTATGATTTACAAGTAGTCATTCTTGTCTGGTGCAAAAATAAAAGAGGAAAGATGGCTCAACCACCTCAACCAAGAAATCAGATACTTTTATGTTCGAAGAGAAGGCTCACAAAACTGTCAGAAAAAATAACAAACCTGAGGATTGGGAACTTTGTAAAATTCAACAAAAAGGGAAAAAAACGTTTGTAAATATGTGAAGAGAAAAGGATCCAGAAAGGCAGATCTTGGTTTCTTACAGTCAGACAACAGGGCAATTATAATGGCAAACAAAGAAAAGGCCAAAACATTGAGCACACATTTTGGTTCTGTCCTCACAAAAAGGATATATTTGAAAAGGTTAACTTCTTATCGATCTTAAAGGGGTCAAGAGGTAAAGGGAGGAAGAAGGATTGTGATATTGAGATAGAGGATCAGCCATCAGTTGAATAGTACAGCGTGCTTGAATGGTTGACTGATCTACTGTTCCTTCTGGTTTTAATGTTTCTCTGTTTGAATGAATATTGACTCCATGTAGAGAAACGTTGTCCCATTAAGGTGGCAAAGGCCTGGTCAAGAAGTAAAATTGTAAAGAGGTTTTTAAAGGTGAGAAATTGAATATGTTTTGGAAGAATCTTTTAGGTTCCAGAGACAAAGCAGTTTGAGGCTGTACCTTTAATGGTGGAGTGGAATGGAATAATGGAAGAGACCTGCAAAAGAGGTCCAAATGGAACGGTAGTTGACGACAGGCTAGAATTAGAAGCAATTCTTGAAAAATAAGAAAGAACTATGACATAGTAAAATTTGTGAATGAGAATTGGACTTTCTACTTAACATGCATGAGGTTTGTGGGTTAATCCGATAGGTTGACAGGGGTCCTTGGAAATCAGCATTTACTATAGCATGAAGTGTAAACTGTAGCATTTAAAATGAATTGTAGTTCAGTGTAATCATGTTTCTCCAAGCAGTTTGGTAGTAACTCACAATCAAATGTCCCACCAGTTTCGAAAGCTGATCTATGTCGTTTTTGTCTGCAGTTGGATTTCCTAAAATCAGTTTAAACCTGGTGATATTTGCATATTTAGACAGTCTTACAGTGTACTCTTACTAAGTTCTTGCCATATGAATCACAAAGAGATTGATATAAGACTGATAGCTTGTGGAAATGTACTCTTTGTTTGTTGGGTCGTACAGAAGTTCAGTATTGTTGAATATGGAAGCATTTTGCTAAAGTTTTTTAATGTTAACCTCATCAGGACAATCTGCAAATGGTACGACACCACGATTGCAAGCCAGACCCAATCAGACTCAATAATACTGGATTCACAACGCAGTGAAACTAAAGTTTTTAATGACCCTCAACTGCCTACTTGTTCTTAACCAGACTTCAAGAATAACAGATAACAGACACCAAGCTGATAAATGGAAATTTACAATTTATTATTAATACTGTAACTTTAACAGTTTTGTGCTACAAAAACAAGGTAATCTAATTAAGAACTGTGATTAAAACCCAATCTTTGATCAGAGCCCCAGTTCTCTTACACAGATAGAGACAGTTAAGGGATAAATTAGAAATAAAATAAGAGCTGTAACTGGCCAGTTCAGTAACCATTTCAACAATGAGTACCAAGCCTTTATGATTGATCTGTTGTATACCAGGCACATGGATAATACCTTGCTTGAATTCCAATGTTCCCACTCAATGCAAAGAGCTTCCAGCAGGCTTTGAGGAATAATCCCTTAATTCTTTTAAACTGGGATTCTTTTCTCTAAATGTTCAACAATCCTTTACAAGGATATAAAGTTAGAGAGAGTGTACAACTCAAAACACAGCTTCCCAGGCCAGCAGCTTCCCAGCACACAAACTTGTCCAAAAACTCAATCAAAACCAGCTCAATCTATGATTTATCTTTCTTTTTAAACAAACTCCGTGGTTCACTGGCCAGCAGCAGTCTTCCGATGAAGGGCCAACCGGGTCACAGTTCTTGGCCATAACGTATCCTAGAGCCAAAATATCTGCAGTATTCTTTGAATGACAATTAACCTGAAATTATCTTTCCAGGCCCAGTTCCCATATGCAAGTGTCAGTTTATTTGTTCCCTCTTTTTCTTAAGAAAAAACAAGCTGTTGTTTAAAGTTCACAGTTTCTGAACTTATGCTTATGGTTTCAAACCAAAAATAAAGAAAAACTAATGGTGGTTTCAACACAAACCCCAGTGTAAAGGGAAAACAGCATTTCTACTGTGTGGAGAGTGCTGATTAGTTGGCAACTGGATGATGATTGGAAGAGCCTGTTTCAAACTAACACAATAGGTGCTAGCCTCTCTTTTTATTCATTCCACATGTAAGGAAATTGCTGCATTTCTGTCATCGAATCATCATTAGTGAATGTTCCTCTTGGCCTTCTCTTATGGGAGATCTGTTGGTGCTTTGTTAGAATTGATGTGGACTCTTAATTATTACATAAATACTGGTCAGAATTAAAGAATAGTATGTTTAATAGTAAACATATAGCTTTGAGAAAAGCAAATGTATTACATGCATGTCTACAATGTCAGAATAATTGTAGTTACTTGTATGCTAATCAGCTTACCAGCAGGGACTTGGAATACTAACAGAAGGAAATCATGTTGCAGTTGCACAGAGCATTGTTCAACTCCCATTTGGAAACATATTGCCCTTAGATACAGCATAGCTTCACCAGAACAGTCTTGGGGCTTCAAAAGCTAAATTATTAAGACTGTTTGCATAATGCCAGGTTATATGCTGTTGAGGACAGAAAATTGGAAGGTGATATTATAAAGGAGTTTACAGTATTAACATAATATGACAGGATTGTTAGAAACAAACTCATTCTTTTGCTGGCTCAATTAAGAATTGAGTGACATAGCGCTAGATTTTCACTCCTAAGGCAAGATATTTTTCTACAACATGCCCAGTCAGCTCCAATTTTGATCTGGGTTTGGGGATGGGTACAGGAAAGAATTGGGTCTGAGAAACAGAGTCATCCACAGGGGAAGCTGAATGTTAAGGCATCCTAGTTAAAAGACTTCCTTCTATTCGCTGTGACTTTATCCAAGTTACTTGTTAGATGTTAGATCCTTCAGCTCTTACACCTTAACCCTTGAAATCCGTCACCATGCCATTCATGACCTATGCCACCCCCAATGGTCCCTCATAGCGTGAAACCAACGTTTGCATGCCACACAGCACAACTTAATACCAGTCTACCTGCCAGTCTTGTCCCTTGTATCATCCATTCACTTCACACAGTATTCATTATGGGCAGCTCTGAAGAGCTATGTTAAGGTGAAATAAAATGGAAGTCTAAATAACTGATATAGCATTCACAGTATTAGAGAAGACTGGTACTCATGAAAGCCCATTCAAAACTTGTAAATCTCATCAAAGGCTTAATTCTTTTCAAAATAAACAGAGTTGCATTCATAGCTCCACATCAAAAGAGATATTAATCCTTTAATAACCATTTGAATTCTCAATCAGTGTTTATACATTGAAACTCCTACCAAGATAATTGTATGTTTTAATAATCGTATAAAGAGAGATCTTTGGGAAATGTCAATGTACAGCAATTGTAACTGTGGAAAAAAAAAAGATTTTTCAACTCTCGCAAGCACAGGCAGCCTTTTTAGTTTTTAAATAGCTGGCAATTTAAATAATTGAGTTTTACAGTACTACAGATGCTTTTGCTCCTTTCATGAGCTTTCACTGTCACTATAAAAATTCACATCAGTCAAATTCTGAATGAAGGCCTTTGTTACAGAAAAAAGTTTGTCAATTTGAAGCCAGGTTAACATGTTCACATTTTATTCATGAGTCAAGCCCTGTGCCCTTTCTCCGACTGGTGCGAATAGGTGGAGGACTTTTTGAATTCTGATTCACCCTCAATTTTTAAAGATTTCTGATGTGTTCAGAACGCCATAAAAATCCAGCCCCATAATCTTGAAAACGGAATGGAGGTAAGTCAGGAAGCACTTTTAAAAATGACAATTTGATCTCAGAAGACTGAAAGAGATATTTATGAGGTATGGAAATCTGCATGTGGTGCAAAGATAGGATTAATCAAACAGAAGTGCAGGTTGGGCGTGATCTAATTAAATGGCAGAGCAAGCTTCTCAAGTTAAATGCTTTGCTCTTGTGCCAAATGTTTCTATCCATGCATATTACAACATAAATACAGCCATTGAATTCAAATAATCGGCATTAAATTGCATAAACACGTGACCAGTTCCAGGTCTGTTCAGACATAACCACTGCTTCATTTACTGAACAGTAATTTTTTTTTTGCACAAGTTGGTAACATGGTCCGTCAGAATTTTTTTTGAAAACTTGTAAATGCATTTTGTTTTCCTTTTTCAGTTTTGAAAAGCCTGCCAACAGTCCGCTATAAGGAGACAATAAAAACCTTGGGTCTGTGGATGCAACAAACTGAAGCCAAGTTAACTGTCCCCCGTGTCGCAGTCACAGAATATGAAATTATGGAACAACGACTCAAGGAACTAAAAGTAGGCCTCCAAAGTCAACCATTGCTGTGGAATGTCACATTTGAATTCTATTCCTTTCTTAATTTAAAGATAAATTTGTATCCAATTATTGCAATACTGGAATGATAGATTAGAGATCTAGTGGTCCTTGATGTGAGAGATCAGGTATTAATCACATGCAGACAGACCTGTTGTTTCTTTGTGCTGAAACATGTATGAAAGAATTTTCTTCGTTGTTTGTAGCACCATGACTTTCATCAAGTGGTTAAGTTTTTGTTTGAAAGAAAAGCAAAGATTGATTCTTTGGAGACAGTAATACAGCTCAAATTAGACACTAAACATATAAATACCTAGCTCTGAGAATCAAAAAGCAAGGATTCAGTGACAGGAGAGATGCTTGTTTCTCACCCATTTGTTGTCTTTAAGGACTGAAGGATCTCTGAAATTTAAAAACAATTTTAGTCTTTGGATTTGGTAATAATACCTAATTATGCAAATATATAACCAAGTTGTGCTCAAAAACATGGAAAAAGTGTGATATTTCTCACCAAAGACGTAAGGCCATTCCTGCCCAGGACTTCCTTTCCACCCCGATGACCCGGCATTTAATCGGGTTTCTAATGTTCTGTTGGTGGCAACCATTGATTTTATGCTGCTCCTAACTTTCCAGGTCTTCCAGCATTTCAGTGAGCCTGAGGTATGTGACCAGGTTGCTATTTTTCAAGGAGTGGGTGAGCTTTCAACTTATTTCTGCATCTCGACTGAACCCACAATTAAAATTGGGGCCATTGTCTGTCATTAAAGAAATACAGTGGCTGCCAGCAGCTTTGTGAAACAGTATTTTTTTTCTGATAAACAAAATTGAGGTCATCTTCTTAATAATGCAGGAGCTAGGACTGGTACAGGCTGGATAAGTTGTAGCTAAACAGATCTGAAAGCAATTTTCCTTCAGGGCAAATTGCCAGTGCTATTGGAGATGATGTGTTTGGAGTGGTAGGGCGGATGATGGTTGTTGATTTGAGGAGTAAATACTGGAGAGGAATACAAAGGTGCATGGAATATTGAGAAAGACAAATGATATTTCAGTCCATTTTGAAAAGAGTGACTGCTTGACCTAGTTCTTGTGATTGAGGTTATCAAGTAGATTAAATTTCAGTCATGGACCATTTAGAGGACAGTAACAATTGAATTATAACTTTCAGATTGACTATAAAAAAGAACAAAGAAGAAATATTAAGAGTATTAAGAAAGACTCGCAACTAACATTGAAGGGAATCACAAAGACTCGGTGTATAAATGATGAAAAATGGTGATTGAAGGAGTGAGACTGATTAGTGACCCATAAAAGCGACCAACATATGGAGGCAGGGAATATGGCTACGATATGAAATGCAAACTTTCTATCTATCTTTACCAAGAAAGAATGTGATTGTAGATCTTGCTGAAAGGTGGATGTGGTTCAGCCACTTAAAGTGCTTCAAATTTATACAAAATTGGTTTTACTTCATTTGTTTGCAGTTGTTGATAAGTCTCTCATAATGGATGAGGAGCATCTCAAACTGAGAGTGGAAGCTATGGATTAATTGACCATTATTTTCCAGTATTTTTCAGACATGGGTGGTGTGAGGTGACAGGGAAACTTGCAAATGTTACACTCCTATTCAAAAAATTGTGTCAATGTCAGCCCAACAATACCACAACAATTAGTTTAACCTTGGTGCTGAGGATGCTGATAGAAACAATAATTTGGGACAGACTGAAAAGACACTTTGGGAAATGTGCATAAATTAAGGAAAGCCAGCATGACTGAGATGAGTGAAAGTCATGTTTTACTGGTTTTGTTGAATATTTTGATGAGGTATCCTAGGATTGATGAAGGCAGTGCTGTTGGTGTTGTCTGCATGGACTTCCAAAACAGATTTTATACAATGCCCTCCAACAGAATTGAGAGATTACAGAGTAAAAAGGGAGAGTCGTAAAATAGATACAAAATTGAAGTGACAGAAACAGCATGCTGTAGTTAATCAGTGTTTCTCAGACTGAAGGAAGATTTATAGTGGAGTTCTCCAGAGGTTAGTGTTGGAGCCCAGCCTTGCTGATATCTATTTATGACTTATGCCTTGGTGACCAGGGCATAACTTCAAAATTTGTGGATGGTGCAAAACTTGAAAGTATTGTGAACTGTGAGGAGGGTAGTGTAGAACCTCAAGAGGAATGGACAGGTTGCCAGAATGGTGGATAAGTGAAAATTTAATGCAGAGAAGTCTGCAGTGATTCATTTTGGTAGGAAGAATGCAGTTCGACATTGTATACTTGAGGTTATAATTTAAAAAGGGGTGCAGGTGCATAGGAATCTGGGTGTATCTGTGCATAAATTGTTGAAAGTTCCAAGACAGTTTGTGATCGCAGTTCATGAAGCATTCAGGATTTTGGGTTTTACTAATAGTAGCATTGAGTACAAAATCAGGGAAGTTCTATTAAACCTGATTAAAAGACTGGTCAGGCTCAGGTGAAGTATTGTGTTCGTTTCTGGACATGATGTGAAGGCATTGGAGAGGGTGTGGAAAAATTCTTGAGAATGGTTCAAGGATTAGGAACTTCAGTGTTGGCAAGGTTCAGAGGAGACAGAACATGGTGAGAGGAAGGTCAGCAGTGAGAGTTACAGTGGGTAAAGGAGCGCGAGCTGAAACAGCTTCTGGAAACGGGAGTTGCTGAGGAGCAGGTCTGTGTTGCATAATTTGTTATCGAAACAGAGAACATAAGAAGCTTTAACTAAGACATGGCAGGAGAGCTCCAAATTGTAGTCTGCACCTTTTGCTCGATGTGGGAAGCTGGGCATACTTCCAGTGCCCGAGACCTGCATGTCTGCAAGAAGTGTCTGTAGCTGCAGCTCCTGGGAGGCCGAGTTTCAGAGTTGAAGCAGTGGCTGGGGACGCTGTTGAATATTCGTGAGGCAGATTGTGTCATGGATAGTATGTACAGAGAGGTGGTCACACTGCAGACTCAGACTCCACAGGCAAGTAGAGATTGGGTGAGCAGAAGGAGGGCAAGAGCATTAGGGCCAATCAGGCAGTGCAGGAATCTCCTGTAGCTGTTTCCCTGCGAAAACAGATATACCGTTTCAGAGACAGTTGAGGGGAATGACCTCTCAGTGGATAACAGCAGCAGCCAAATTCATGGCACCATGGTCGGCTCTGCTGCAGAGGGAGGGAGAGTTAGGCATAGAAATGCAATAGGGGATTCAGTTGTGAGAGGAGGAGATAGGTGTTTCTGTGGCATCAAATGAGAGTCCACAATGGTGAGTTGCCTCCTTGATGCTAGAGTCCTGCATGTCTCAGAGCAGTTGCAGGACATTCTGGAGGGGGAGGGTGAACAGCCAGTGGTCATGGTATACATGGGTACAAAAGACATAGGTGAAAAAAGAGATGCGGTCCTAAAAGCAAAATACAAAGAACTAGGAAGAAGGTTTAAATGTTGGACCCTAAAGGTGCTTATCGCAGGATTACTAGCAGTGTCTTGAGCTAGTCAGAATTGAAACAGCAGGATGTATCGGATGAACATGTGGCTAAAAAGATGGTGTGAGGGGGAGGGTTTCAGATTTGTGGGGCATTAGGACCAGTTCTGAGGGAGGTTGGACCTGTACAAACTGGATGGGTTATACCCGGGCAGGACTGGGACTGATGTGTTTTGGGGCAATATTTGATAGAATGGTTGGGGACAGTTTACACTGGTGTGGCAGGAAGATGGGAACCAGAGGAGTACGGCAGTAGATGCAGAAATTGAGGGAGAGGTAGAAACCAAGGCAAACATGACTAAGAACAAGACCAGGCAGGAAAAACTGCTGAACAGAGCAGGGGAGGTGGTCTCAGAAAGACATGTGTTTCAATGTGAGAAATATAATAGGCTTTGGTTAGTACTTGGAACTATGAAATTATTGCGATTACAGAGACTTGGCTGAAAGAGGGACAGGACTGGCCGCTGAATGTCCCAGAATTTCGATGTTTTAGGTGTGATAGAAAGGGGATGTAAAAGGGGCGAGGAAGTTGCATTACCAGTAAAGGAGTATCTCAAAGCTGTACTGAGGGAGAATACATCATAGGACTCATGCAGCAAAGCAATATGGGTAGAACTCAGGAATAGGAAAGGTGAAATCAGAATGCTGGGGGTATACTACAGGCCTCCCAACAGCCAGCAGGAGGTAGAGGAGAAAATATGTAGACAGATTTTGGAAAGATGTAAAAACAGCAGGTTTGTTGTGGTGTGTGATTTTAACTTCCCCTACATTGTCTGTAACTCACTTTGTGCTAGGTGGTAGGAGCTTGGATGGGGTGAATTTGTAAGGACCATTCAGGAGGGTTTCTTGACACAGTTGTAAACCCCTACCAGGAAAGGGGTTATACTGGACCTGGTTTTGGGAAACAAGCCCAGTCAGGTGAGAGAAGTTTCAGTGGGGAGCACTTCAGGAGTAGTAACCATAATACTCATGGACAGGGATAACAGCAGTCCTTGGGTGAAGGTGTTAAATTTTCTGAGAAGGTGAACTACAACAATATTAAATGGGAACTGGAGAAGTTTGATTAGAGGTGACTGTTTGAGGGTAAATCCACATTGGACCATGTGGGAATATTTCAAACAGCAGTTGATAAGAGTTCAGGAGCTGCATGTTCCTGTGAGAATGAAGGAGAGGTATGGCAAGTTACATGGATCTTGGATGAACAGATGTGTTATGACCTTGGTCAGAAAGAAAAGGGAAGCATATGGAAGGTCGAGGAAGATGGAAACTGAAGAAGTCCTTGAAGTATATAAGGAAAGTAGGAGAGAGATTAAACAAGGAATTAGAAAGAATAAAAGGATTCATGAAAAGTCATTAGCAAACAGGATTAAGGAGCATCTCAAGGTTTTTTTACACATATATAAAAATCATGAGCGTAGCCAGAGAAAGGGTTAGCCCAATCAAGGACAAAGTTGGGAATCTGTGTGTGGAGCCAGAGAGGTAGGTGAAGTCCTAAATGAACACTTTGTGTCAGTATTCACCAAAGAGAAGGAATTGATGGAGGATGAATTCAGGGAAGTGACTGTCTAATCTTTAAGCCAAGTTGCTACTAAAAAAGAAGAGGTGTTGTGCATCTTAAAAAGTATTAAGGTAGACAAGTCTCCAGGTCATGATGGAATCTATTCCAGAATACTAAGGGAGATGAGACCAAATTGCTGGAGCATTGACAGACATCTTTGTATCCTGTTTGCTGTAGGTGAGGTCCCAGAGGACTGAAGAATAGCCGATGTAGTTCCATTATTTAAGAAGGATTGCATGGATAATCTTGGAAATTATAGGCCTGTGAGTCTCATGTCGGTGATAGGGAAATTATTGGAAAAGATTCTCAGGGACAAGTGCAAAGTGAACTTATTAGAGATAAGGAACATGGTTTTGGGCAAGGGAGGTCATGCCTTTCTAACTTCATCAAGTTTCTTGAGGAGATGACGAAGATAATTGAGAGCAAAACATTTGTTGTCTACATGGACCTCAGTAAAGCCTGACAAGGTGCCTCATGGCAGACTAGTTCAGAAGGTGAAGTCACATGGTATCAGGGATTGCTGGCAAGATGGGTACAGAACTGGCTCAGTCACAGGAGACAGAAGTGGCAATGGAGGGTTGCTTTTCGGAATGGAGGTTTTGTGACTAGTGGTGTTCCACAGATGATCCGAACCAGAGGACACCGCTTAGAAATAAGGGATAGGCCATTCTGGACAGAGATGAGGAGAAACTTCTTCACCCAGAGAGTAGTGGGTGTGTGGAATGCTCTGCCCCAGAAGGCAGTGGAGGCCCAGTCTCTGGATTCGTTTAAGAAAGAGTTGGATAGAGCTCTCAAGGATATTGGAATCAAGGGTTATGGAGATAAGGCAGGAACAGGATACTGATTGAGGATGATCAGCCATGATCATGATGAATGGTTGTGCAGGCTCGAAGGGCAGAATGGCCTCCTCCTGCACATATTATTTATTGTTTATTATCAGTGCTGGGACCTCGTGGTCTACATAAATAATTTGGAGGAAAATGTAGCTGATCTAATTAGCAAATATGTGGACCAAACAAAGATTGATGGAGTTTCAGATAGTGAGGAGGAATGTCAGAGGATACAGCGGCATATAGATTAGTTGGAGGCATGGGCAGAAAATGGCAGATGGAGTTTAATGCAGATAATGCAAAAGTGAGGTGATGCATTTTGGAAGGTCAAGTACAGGTGGAAGCTATACAGCAAATGGCAGAACCCTCAGGAGTATTGATATGCAGAGAGATCTGGGTGTGCAGGACCACAGATCACTGAAGGTGACAGTGCATGGTAGATAAGTTAGTAAAGAAGGCCTCTGGCAAGTTTTCCATCAGAGAAAGGGACATTGAGCATAAGGATAGGCAAGTTATGCTGCAGCTTTATAGAACTTTAGTTAGGCAACACTGGAATATTACATACAGTTCTGGTCACCACACCACCAGAAGGATATGGATGCTTTGGAGAAGTTACAGAAAAGGTTTACCAGGATGTTGCCTGATATGGGGGATTTTAGCTATGAAGAAAGGTTGGCTCGACTAGGTTTGTTTTCATCAGCACTCAGGAGGTTCAGGGGCGAGCTGATCGAAGTTTATAAATTTGTGAATGGTGTGGATAGAATAGGAAGTATGAGAGTTTTCCCCAGGGTGGAGGAGGTCAATTACTAAATGACGCAGGTTCAAGGTGTGGTGGAGAAGTTTAAAAGAGATGTGCAAGGCAAGTTTTTCACGCAAAGAGTGGTGAGTGTGGAACATGCTGTCAGAGGTGGTGGTGGAAGCAGAAAGAATAGCAGCATTCGAGAAGCACCTGAACCAATATTTGAATAGGAAGGGAATAGAGGAATACGGGTCTGGTAAGTGAAGACAGTTTTAGTGTGGAAGGGCAAATGTTGTGGCACAGGCTTGGAGGGCCAAAGGGCCTGTTTCAGTCCTGTCTTTGATAAATTTGAGAAGAGAAGGTTGAGAGGAGATTTGATGGAGGTATTTAAAATTGTGAGAGCTCTGAACAGACTTGAGAGAGAAGAACAGTTTCCATTAATGAGAGGATTGAGAGCTAGAGGACACAGCTTTAGAGCAATTGACAGAAGTTTTGGTGAGTTGGGGAAATCTTTTCATGCAGCACATGGTTAAGATCTGGAATACACTGCCTGCCAGTGTGGTAGAAGGGGAGTGACTTGAAACATTCAAGAGGGAATTGGATAACTACCTCAAGTGGAAGAATCTGTCTCAAGAATTGAGTACTTTGACAGTTTTGGAAGAAAATGATGGCCATCTGGAATATTGACGGGGCACTTAATGGGTCACTTTTAACAGCCCTATTGTGGTACTGCTTTAAAATTTACACTTTCACTGGGCGACTTCAAACATTCACTTTGATAGTTGTCAGCTGTGGCTCAGTTGGTCGCACGCTTCCTCAGATATAGAGAGTGCTTATGTATTGTCCCTACCTCTGGACCAGGATGCTCAGGTTCGAGTCCCACCCGCTCCTCTGAACAGGATGATCAGAAGCTACCTGTTGTGATTTAGCAGGTTTTAGATTCAAGACCTGTGAACCTGAGCAAAAAAAAAGTCAGGTTGATACATCAGGGCAATCACAGAGGGACTGTTGGCCTGCTTTCTGCAAGTAGTTTGGATGAGGCATTAATTGCTTGGTCTCTTACATTGATAGAAAAGGTTCCAAAAAATTACTTGGAAGAGGATTAGGGCATTAATTTCTGGTGATGCCTGGCCAATATTGATTCCTCATGACAGTAATGTATCGAATACTTGGTCATAATGATGTTGCTGTCTGTGGGATCTTCCTGTGCACAAATGAGCCCAGAATTACCTGCATTAAAATACTGATGATTTTAGTTTTGCAAGATAGTACATAAATGTACTATCTTTCTTTACACATGTACTTGTGTGCAAGAGAAATAGCTTCCATTTCTCTCCAGCGGTTTGTGTTGGGTAATTGAAAATCTCAAAGGAAGAATTAAAGTTAAAAATTGTACATATGTTCTGCCATATATTTTAATAATTTGTCAGGAGTCAGTTTAAGTACCAAGCGTTGAGTCTCACTGGGATTCAGAAGTTAATGGAATTTTAACTGACATGCAGTTGTGAGAGCTGAATAATGACAGCAAGATGATTGCACAATACTTTCCACCCTGATCTGCCCATTTAAAAACTTAATAATTTGTTTGTATTTGCATTGTTAATAGTTCACATTTTCTGGGGAGGTAGCAAGTTAGGATACTTCTGAATCATAATGGAATGGATGGGAGAAAGCAATTGCATGCTTCACGGCTTCACTATTAGTTTTAATGAGTTGAGGAATCTTGCCAATGTTACACATATAACTTAAGGTGTATTTTATGAGTGGCCTGAAGCCGCAGCAACATCAGTGGCTGTTTATCCCATCAGGCGATTTGACTGCATGATTTCCCTAAGCTGGGGTCACATGAATTCAATGGATGATCAAGATGGGTTTAGCAATTGCTAATTGGGCAATTAATCATTTCAGTCAGTGAACTTTAACTGTTTGGACATAATCAGAATTCCACTATGGTATATATATTGATCAATTGAACTTCAGGAACACAGATTTTATTAAGCTAAAGCAGGAAAAAGTTGAAAACATCAGTGTTTATTATGGGCTGTGTTTTACTAGACCCATGAATATGGACGTCGAGGTGAGATGGATTGTTTAAAGTCAGCGGAAGATATTGGGAGGGGAACCACCCACTGGCAGCCAATCAAACCAATTAATTCCCCAATTAGGGGCAACCCCATCACTATTTCATAGTAACAGAAGGTGGAATCATATTTCCTGTTGTGCTGAAGAAGGCAGAAAATATTGTTTTGTTTCTCAAATTGAAACTTTGTTTAACTTTTGATTCTCACAATGTTTTTTGAAGGTTTTCTTAAAAAAAACTACAATTTTTTTTTGAGGTTTTACAAGGCTCTTTCCAGGAGCAGCAGAGTGGCCTGAATTATTTGACTACAGCTGTGGAAGAGGTGTCCAAAAAGGCTCCTGCAGAAGTTAGTCAGAAATATCGATCAGAGCTTGAGGGAATTATTGGCCATTGGAAGAAATTGAGCATTCATTTGATGGAGCAAAGCCAGAAACTTGAGGAACTCATGACAAAGGTTCAGCAGTTTCAGGTTGGTAAAAATGTTGGAGTTTGTTGCAATGGATCCAGAATCCAGCATGATAAGCTGCACCTGAAGAGTCATCTAGACTCACAACATTAGTTTGCTCTGTCATCATGGATGCTGTCTGACCCACTTTGATCTCTAGCATTTGTTGTGTTTATGGCAAGCTGCATGTTGATTCAAACCTCATAACAAGGTTCATGTCGCACTGGGACAATCATATACTTGGTTCTGATATAACACAATAGTTCCCTTCTCATGACATCATGTGTTATAAGAAAATCACACAATAGCCACACTATTTAAACTAATGAGGCCAGAATCGCATTATAGCCAATACAGTTAAGGAAGATTCGCATTCTACAAATACCAGTCTAAATTCTTCAATCATGCTACAGCCAATCCACATTGAAGAAATGTACTTCATTATTGGTATGATAGAATGTGGACGGACAACAGAAATATCTGGAATCTATGCAGTGTGTTGTAGGTTTATTCATGTCCATTGCTATTTATAATTTGTTTCAGTTCCTGTCCAGAGTCCAAGGCATAGTACATACCAAAGTCAGAAATTACCCAGAATTAAACTTACTGGATTTTGGGATCACCTAGCACTGACATGGCTGAGTTTAGAAATTACCCAACATGGACAGTGCTGAATTCAGAGATGAGATCTTGTCCAGGACTAACACAGCCAAGTTCAGAGATTGCTCCATTGTTAATATCCCTAAGCTCAGAGATCAGTCAGTGTTAATGTTGTCACTTTCAAAGATCACCTAGCATTAATGCTGCCCAACTCTGTGGTTATTCAGCTTTAGCACCACCAAGTTTAGAGAATGATTTGGAGATGCTGGTGTTGGACTGGGGTGTACAAAGATAAAAATCACACAATGCCAGATTATAGTCCAACAAGTTTAATTGGAAGCACTAGTTTTCGGAGTGCTGCTCCTTCATCAGATGGTTGTGGAATCCAGAATTGACGGGCACCTGGAAGTACTCAAGGATGCCTTCATAAGAGCAGAGTACGATGCTCAACCCATCGACCGCCAGTTCCAGTGTGCCACAGCATGGAACCGTAATCAGGAGACAGACACCTGCTGCAACCGACAGGGTACCCTTCGTCGTTCAGTCGTTCCCTGGAGCCGAAAAACTACGCCATGTTCTTCACGACCTGCAACACATTATCAATGAGGATGAGCATCTCGCCAAGACCTACTCCACACCTCCACTGCTCGCCTTTAAACAGCCGTCAAACCTCAAACAGATCATTGTTCGTAGCAAACTGCCCGGCTTTTAGAACAACTCCATACAACCCTGTAACGGTAGGCACTGCAAGACATGTCAGAGTGTGGACAGGGATACTACCATTACATGTGGGGACACCTCCCACCATGTACGTGGCAGGTACTCGTGCGACTCAGCCAACGTTGTCTATCACATACTCTGCAGGCAAGGATGCCCTGAGGCATGGTACATTGGGGAAGCCGAGCAGAGGCTACGGCAACAGATGAATGGACACCCCACAACAATCAACAGACAGGAGTATTCTCCCCTAATTGAAGAACACTTCAGCAGTCCAGGACATTTGACCTCGGACCTTCGGGTGACCATCCTGCAAAGCGGACTTCAGGACAGGCAGCAGGAAAAGGTGGCTGAGCAGAGGCTGATAGCTAAGTTCGGTACCTTGGGTTCATGGCACACTACACACACGTGCACACACACATGCACTCCTATACACAGACGCTCACACACACTTCTACAGCCACACACACTCACACATGCACCCTCTCACAGACTTAGACCCCTTTATACTCTCACACATGTAGACACTCTCTCTCACAGACTCTCAGAATGCCCCCCCCCCCCACACACGCACACATAAACCCACATACACATATGCGTTTGTGGGGTGAATTTGTACTTGCAGAGTTACATTGTACTTTGCCCAAAAGCTGAACAAATCCATGTAATATTCTGTTAATTCATTTTTTAGATTAGAATCAGTCTAAACATTGTGGCACAGACAGCAGCAAACAGGAGGCTAACACATTCAACACATTATCTGGGCTGACTTCAATTGTTAAAGTTAACCTGATAATGTAACTTTTAAAAAAGGTTTTGTGATTTACATATGAAAGAAGTGAAACTAACATGGTCATTCTAACAGACGAGAGACTTAACAAACAATCAAGGTATTTTTCAATGTATAATTTCAGTTACATCACACTGTAAACTTCTGCTATAAATTCTGTGTCTTACAATTGGGTACTCCACAACCACCTGATGAAGGTGCAGTGCTCCGAAAGCTAGTGTGCTTTCATTTAAACCTGTTGGACTATAACTTGGTGTTGTGTGATTTTTAAGTTTAGAGAATGCACTGTCTTCAGATGCTCTTGCTTCTAGCTGGAGTGTTGTGTGAACGCACAGAAGAAAATATCCCCTGTCAGTGTAAAAAATGCACAGCAACAGCATTCTGATTTTTTGACAGGTGACCCATCATAAGTAAAAACATCTATGTCTACTTTTGGCCCCAGTGAAATTAACTGGTGCTGAAGAGCATTTGAAAAAGACACTTTTGGGATATCCTTACCAAATATGCCCTAAATAGGTAATTGGTGGAAATGTCTATCCATGACTACAATTGGATATCACACCATTAAATTTCATTAATTGTCTTTCAAAATAAAAAAAAACACATTTTAAAATAATATAAACATATTAATCAGTTAAAAATAATACCGATTTTTAATGTATTCAGTTCTGAAGAATAGTCTTTATCGGACTCAAAAGGTGAATCTCTTTCTCTCTGCACGAATGCCATCAGACCTGCTGTATTTTTCCAGTGCTTTGTTTCGATCTAAAATAATTTATTGTCCTCATGATGGCCTATTTAATATCCCCTGTTGATTTTGCTCCTTTAAGGCATACTTTACCATGTGGTATGCTTTCCTAAGCTGAGAAAATAGGAAGTTAATTAACTTCCAGAATTCATGATAAAGGCCCCATGTAGCTTCTCATTTTGTATTTCCCATCTCTATTCTATACCCAAATGCATCTTTGACAGCACAATTGAGATAAGGAACTTGTGTGGTGAAACATGCCACATTCAAGCATGCTGTGACAGTTTGATCTCACAATTGGTGTGCTACGTCACTGCAGTCCTTCATAATGTATCATTTAAAGTATTTATTTTTAGGAGGTGATGGGAGAGGTGATTGATTTTCTGTAGATCAGATGAACAGCTTGAGAACACCAGAGATTAATGCAGGGTGAAGCTCTACCACAGTATTATGTCTTCAATCAAATTACATGATATGTATGACCTTCAGTCTTCCCAGCTTGGAAGTCTTTGCAATGTATTGCTATTTAGTGCTGAATTATCTGTGATTCTGTGTTGTGGATTAGTTTCCAGCAACAACTCATTGAGTCAGTTCACCTAAAGGCCTTTGAATTGCACAGAAAAGTGGTGCCTTCATTTAAGCTTGCGGAAAACCCACATTACATTAAATCATGGAATGGTTTCAACAATGAAGGCAGCTAAATGTGAGAAAATGTTTGGATCAGTGTTCTTTATGTCATATGATTTTGCATTTTAATGCAAAAGTGCGAGGAGTAATATAAAGTCCAACATCTAATTAAAAGTGGGAATATTTAAGGGATCAACTCCGGGTTAAATAAAAATGAATACTGAAAGGAAAATGTACAATGGTCATGTAGATTTTCTTAAACGTAGAGCTGTTTCTTAGTCCAGGTTATGAACATCCCCTCAATTACATGTGGGGATTGAAAGTTTTACAGAAGAAATTTTATGATCTACGTAAGGTGAACTCTTCAAGTGGCAACAAGGTTGAATGCAATAAATTGAGAGGGGAGGTGAAAAGGCCAAGAAGACTGTCAGAGAGAAAATGAGGATAGATTGACTGTGAATAGAAAAGGATAGCCAAGATCTGCTTCTGATAGGTAAATGGTAAGCATGTAGCATGAGATGGAATGCATTCCACCAAGGACATAGAACACATTTTTTTTATATAATTCTTTCATGGGATGTGCACATTGCTGGCAGTATCAGCATGTTTTTTCCATCCCTTATTGTCCTTGAAGTATGTGGTTTGCTACACCATTGCAGAAGGCACTTGAGAGTCATCCACATTGGATCTGGAATTGCTTGTAGACCAGGCCCAAGTAAGGGTTGCCCATTTTGCATCCTAACAGTCATTAGTAGACTAGATAGCCTTGTAATACAATCAATGATGGCTTCTCAGTCACCACTGCTGACACTTGCTAGAGCCCATATTGTGCACATTTTAACTACTAACATAGTGAGATTACACTTCCATCCCCAGAGCATTAGTCTGAGCATCTGAGTTACTAATCCAGTGATGTAACAATTGCACTACCTTTTCCCTGTGTCTATTAACTCCTCTCAACTGTTTCCTTTCTAAGTCCAGGTTTTTTGACCTATCAACAATTAAAGTGTTTGTCCTCTGGAGTAATGCTTATAAGCCATTTCCACACTCCCTCTAAACCCTTCATATCCTATAGTATAGCCCCAGAAAAGCACAGAACAAATGGGTGTGGCTGAGCCAGTGTTTTATAATGCTTCATCATAAATTGTTTACTTTAGTAATCTAAGCCTTTTGGCTTTAGTACACGAAGCGCATCCTGTATGCCATTTTTCTCCGCTTCGAGACTACCCTTTCACCTTAAACAACGTGTACATCATATAGCCCCAGGTGTCTTTCCTCCTGTGCTCTGTTTAGAAATGTCTAAAAACGAGTCACTTCACATTTCCCTGCTTAACATTTCATCTGCCCATTCCTTCAAACGGACTGTTTTTTTTAAAGTCTACCACTGTTCTCTTTACAGTTCATAATGCTCACAAATTCTGTCACTTATAAATTTTGACATGAATCTGTCACATCCAAGTTTAGGTTATTAATATATCGTAAGGAAAAACAGAACTTATGGTGCCAATCTCTGGGAACTTCAAATAATTTGAATAACACCTGCTGTCTTTTTTTTGTTTTCTGTCAGTCAACAGACTTTGTGCTGCCGTTGCACCTTTTACTTCACAGGCTTGAATTTTGCTGTTTAATCTGTTGTGTGGAAGTTTCTCAGATGTGCACCAAATCTACTCTTCATTACATCTTGGAAAAAAGATTGTGGGCAGCACAGTGGTTAGCACTGCTGCCTCACAGTGCCAGATATCTGGGTTCAATTCCCTCCTCAGGCAACTGTCTGTGTGGAGTTTGCACATTCTCCCCGTGTCTGTGTGGGTTTCCTCCAGGTGCTCCGGTTTCCTCCCACAGTCCAAAAATGTGCAAGTTAAGTGAATTGGCCATGCTAAATTGCCCATATAATGTTAGGTGAAAGGGTAAATGTAGGGGAATGGATCTGGGTGGGTTGCTCTTCAGAGGGTCGGTGTGGACTTGTTGGGCTGAAGATTACTGTAAGTAATCTAATCTAATCTGACAAATCTGCTTGAATTTTCCTTAATTTGTCCACACTTGTCCAGATGATTTAATCTTGTCCTGATTATCACTTCTAAATCTTTCCCACCACTGAGATTAAACTGATTATTCTGTAGTTGCTGGTTTTATCCTTGTAAAGTTTTTGGACAAGGGTTTAGCTTTTGCAATTCCTGAGTCCTTTTGGAAGATTATGGCCAGTATCTCTCAATTTCCACATTTGCTTCCTTCAAAAATCTCAGATGCATTTGATATCTTCCTCGTGACTTGCCAACTGCCTTTCTGACACTATTAATGTCTCAAGTTAGTTGGCCAGTATTTCTCTCCCTGGTATGGCATGAGCAATGACAAGAAATTTGAGGGGAAAAAAGAGAGTTTTATAAACATCAGAAACTCAATATCAAGAAAGATTTTTCCAATTACTCCCTCAAGCCTTAATGCTAACTTTAGATTTCCATCATTGGTCAGTGACCACCTCATTTACATGCATTTACAATTCATCTTATTTGTTTATCACTTCTGATTGTTGTACCCTTTGCCAAAATTCCAGATGGTACAAACCCCTGAATTAAATCAGATATCAGGTGGCTGCAGCTCACATGCGATTGTCCTAGCTATCATCCGACTGCTTCGGTGCACCAGTGTGTCCCTGCATGCTCCATGGCCACCATCCTCCTTGACCCTTTGTGCATGCAAATCCATGTCACAAAGCCACCAGCCTCTTCACATTCTCATGTTTGTGCTAAGGCCGACTTTCACACCACTTCAGCCCTTCAACACCTTGAAACTCAGCGACTCCTACAACTTGCATGCTTAGGGCAGGTCACATTACATGCTGGGAACCACATGCATCTCCAAATATTATGGCTCATAGTTTGCTCTCTGCTCATTCATTTTTGTGGCAAGCTCTGTACACTGAAGAAGGATCACTGATCTTACAATGTCAACAATGTCTCCTCTTTATAGATGCTGCCGCAAGGGCTGAGTTTCTCCAGCAATTCCTGTTTTGTTTGTTTCTGCACACATCACACTGTTTTCCTCGTGCACCCTCACTGACTTCAGCACTGGTTTGAGGACTGACAACTCCACATTGCTCTCTTCATGCACAGGCTCTTTAATGCAGAGTTGCAGACTGTCAGCCTCTGTGGCTTGCATTGTTTTGAGCAAAGAGAGAGGCAGGCAGCTTGGTCTGGCATGGAGCACTGAACAATTAAGGTGCTGCTCTCTAATACCAGGTTTTGTCTACCTCAGTCCTACTGCATGCACCAGAACCAGGGAACACAGTCTAAGGATGACCATGTCGGATTGAGCTGAAGAAGTATATCTGCACTCAAAAGGGAGTGAACCTTTGGAATTCTCAACCACAAAAAGCTGTGGAAACTAAGCCATTGAATACATTTGAGAAAGAGAGAGAATTTCTTTTTCGATTTCAAAGGCATTGAGGGCTATGGAGAGAAAACAAGAATCAAGACAGAGGATTGTCTATGATCATCGTAAACTGTGAAGGAGGCTCCCTCTCCAAGTTTCTGTACTTCTGACAAAGACAATGTCTTTTGTATGAAACACATGCATCGTGTGAAAGTCTGAGGGACCTGTTATTAGCAGACTGACCATGAAATGAGTGTCAAGGGTTATTGCCACAGTCAGTGAATGGGGCTCAGCCGATGCCAGTCCAGGAGGTTAGCCACAGGCAGTTATTTCAAGAGACATGTGCATCACTTACTCATGCCTAATTCACCAGAGACCAGTTAGGGATCAGCCACTTTGCTGTTGGTCAGGAATCTAGTGTAGGCCAGATCTAGTGTAGGCAAGGACCAGCAGGTTTCCTTCCTTATAGGATATTAGTGAACTAGACTATTTTTAACAAAATCAACAGTGGCTACGTGGCGACCGTTAGATTGGTTTTCCAAACTAAAACAAATTGAATCAATATTCCACCAACTGCTATGGTGGAATTCAAGATCATATTCAAAGATTACAAGCCGGTATTGTTCCTCCAACGTCATCACTTTCCCATGTCCAACTGATTTCTCAGGATCTGTGTCCATACCATCCAATGATTGGGCCACAGCTATTCCTGCGGGTCAAGCACAACCTGCCCAGGAATTACAAGTAGGTAAATCGGGATTCTGGAGAATATCAGTTTGGCCAATTTTTCCTGTGATGAGACAAAGGGAGAGATTGAGTTCGAAAGTAGGTGGATGAGCAGTTATTGATGATACAAGAGCAGGAGATGTGGTGAGGTGATTGCAGTGAGTGTGTTGAAAGCACTGACGTAGTAAGGGGCAAATAGATTTGGAGAAAGTAATGATTCACTTGATGTATTTCATTTCTAAGCACCAACTTTAGCAATGCTTCTTTTCTCTTCAGGCTGGAAACGTTCTGATCACTGAAATTTGCTGGAATGCGCTTAAAAAAAACTTTTCCCACTGTCTGCCCATTCCAATAATACAATTCCAGGCTTTTCTGTGATCATCAAAGTTTTCCATTAATAGGGTTTGTAACTTCATTGTCAATGTGTCCCTTTGCATCTTTCCCATTATTTGGTAAACTATAGAATACATTCAGTAGTGTAAGGTACCTCAAATATTTCTTAACTCTAACCTACTGAGCGATGTTTTTGTTATTCCTCCAGAATATTATCTGTCTTGCTCTAATATCCTCCTTAATCAATGCTCCCAGCCCTTCTTTGTTTCCCTTGCCTACCTCAGTTGAACACCTTCAATATCGTGAGGGATATTCGCTCATTCCGGCCTTTTAGTGGCCTGGCTTTCTGTTCTCGCCACAGCTTTATATTTCAGATGGGTATATGCAGCTTATTGGCCATGCTTTGTGCATTTCTACTTATGTTCTCTTTGCTGAGGTGATAGGAAGGTGAAAGGAAAGCATGCAGCCACCGGTTCTCTCTTATGGATCATTTTGATTAACTGCCATAAGGACTTCTGAAATCTGGGAGAAGAGAGAAATAGGTACGTTTACTGCTGGCCTAACATCTCCGCCTCCGTGTTCATCAGGGCAGTGTCTTCAGCCCAACCATTTTCAGTTGTTTTGTCAATGACCTATCCTCCAATAGAAGGACAAAAGTTGGGACTTGGTTGATTAATCCATTATGTTTGACTCAAGTTTGCCTCTGACATGGCATTATACCTGATGTGGCAATGCTCATGTTACCTCCCATTTGGATGTTATGATTTTGAGAATGTGAGAGACATTTAGTACAGGTCGTTACTATGTAAAAATATACAGACACATAGGTGACTGCAATTAAGATTAGATACTTGGGCGAGCATTACATACATATGTTGCAACAGAAGGGCATGCTTCAGATATTCAGAGGTAAAATGACATATGTGATCTTTGTACCCTCAGGTCACATGCTGTGATGTATTGATCTGAGTATGTCCCTTAAAAGATATACTGACTGTGAGACAAAACACAACACTGTTCACAACTGTTCAGATACGAAAACAATTCATACCTTTATGCAACAAGGCTTGAACACATTCAGTATTGGGCTGGTAGTGACATGAGACATTGCACGAAGTATGTGCCAGCTAAAGACTACCTCTAATGAGGGAGACTCAAACAACTACTCCTCAACATTAATTAGCATTACCATCACTATATTCCTCAACATCCTGAGGGTTACTTCTGAACAGAAGCTTAATGGGATGTGTCATATCAGTGCTATGGTTACAACTACAGATCAAGTGTATTTTTCAAATCTCTGACCTCTTTTGTATGGAAGAATCAGAAACTCAGGTTCATGATAACAATGTCTGAAAATCTCCTTCAAGTAACACACCATCTATTGGAACCATTTTGCTGTTACATCATTGTTGCTGTGTCAAAGTCTTGGAGTGTCCTACCTAACAGCACTGACGGTGTAGCCTTATTGCAGAGATTGCAATAGTTCGAGAAGGTGGATCATCACCAGTTTCATTAGAGATGAACAATAAATGTTGGCTGTGTCAGTGACCAACCTGTGAATGAATTTTGAAAAACATTGATTTTTGCTGTAAAACTTGTATGACTTTCTTCTGCCAAGAAAACTAAATTTGTTAAGTTTCATTTACTTTAACGTGTTCCCCAAAACTGTGCAAGCAGTGCAACTCCTTCAGTTGAGCAATGTAGGCCCAAGCTATGAAAAGTATCACTAATATTGAATGAGTTGGAAAAGTTTGAAAGTGTTTGAGAGGTTTTGAAGAATTTTATTATAATGGTAATAGGTCCATTCAAGTATGCAACTTAATATTGTTTTGTGTTGTACAGAATGACACAAAAACTTTAAAGAAATGGATGACAGAAGTGGAAGTTTTCCTAAATGAAGAATGGCCTGCCCTTGGTGATTCAGAGGCACTTGAGAAACAGTTAGAGCAATGTACCGTAAGTAAATTATTTGAAAGACTAATTTTACTCTTAGTAGAAGGTATGACAGCCTCTGGAATGAGAGCTCCATATTTGAACAGGAATTACAAACACAGATCTGGTGTCATATTTATTGGAAGGAAAGTTACTGAAAGTTACATTAAGACAACTTAATAAATTTGCATTCTTCACTCTAATAAGAAACTTTTGCTGAAAATTTTGTATATGTTAAAATAATAGGTACAGGTGGGAAACTATCCTCCCCACCAACCTATCAGCATCAACCCATACCTGCATCCACCTATCACCTTCCCAACTACCTTTTCCCCCATCACCAACCTCACCTTCTTATTTATCTCCCAGCTCCCTTCCTATCTCTCCCCCCCACAATTCTTGATGAAGGGCTTATGTCCGAAACATCGACTGTCCTGCTTCTCGGACGCTGTGCTTTTCCGGCGCCATGCTTTTCAGCTCTGACTCTCCAGCATCACAGGTGGGAAATATCAGTCCAAAGTTGATTCCAAGAAATATGACTCTGTAATTTGTGCAAGAATATCCTGAACAATTTCAAGATCCCTAGAACAGTCAGATTTGGCTATTTTCTTACGTTTTATATTCTTGAAAGGGGCTAGTTCGTCCATCACATCAGCAGCAACTGAAAAATTATCTCCCTGCCTAATCCGATTTTTCTATATTTAGTCAGCTCTCATCTGACTCTTTGTATTGCATGCCAGTTATAGCTGACATCAATATTGTTTCAGGAGGCAAATCTGTTATAGTTGGCAAAACATGAAGACGTAGAGGCTGATGTGGATGGTGTGGTAATGTTACTGGACTAGTACTTCAGAGGCTAATATTCTGGTAACATGGGTTCAGACCCCACCATGGTATTCTACCATTACCATTGATTAATAAATAAATTAAGCTTACCTGGTTTGACCTACATGTGAGTTCATACCCTATAACCTCTCACGTACAATTCACTCAGTTTCATCAAACTGCTATGAATGGAAATGAAACCAGGTTGACCATCTGACATCAATTTAGACAGTGGAAATAACCATGGCAACCTCTGCCCTATCAATCCTGCAATTTTCTCCATACTAACATCAGAAGGCTTATACTAAGATTCTCACAGCTGTCTACAGGCTAGTCAAACCCACTAATGTCTCAAGTACCACCATCACCATCCCTCAGTATATAATGTTCCACTAGCTTGACAGACTCCAAAATGGCAGTTCTGGGGTTCAGAGTCAAAAAAGGGTTTGCTCTGGGTGCTCTCAACATTAATGCTGAACGTCATGAAGTCTTGTGACATCAATTCAGACATGGACAAGGAAATCTCCTGTTGATAAACAGCAATCACAGCTCCTGCCCCTCCTCAGCTACTGAATCTACTGTCCTTTATGTCAAGCCTCAGTTGGAGGGCGTACTGGGAGTGGCCATAGCACAGAAGAACACTGGGTGGGACACTTTGGTCTATAACATCATGAGTGACAGAGCTGACCAAGTGCTGAAGGATAAAGCTGCTGCACTTGGCCAGTAGCAGATAGCGAGAGAACCAGCAAGGAGAATAAATGTGTACCATCTCATTCTTTAATCCATCTATCCATATACATCTGACTATGGCAGTAGGAGTGACTAGTGTATAAACCTCCTGAGAACAAAGTTCTATCATCACATTGAGGATGTTCTCCATCATGTTGTATGACATTACCATTGTGCTAACGATGTTTTGAAATGGTCTGACAAATCAACATTTTGCGTTCATTATGGGGGTATGGTCCTGGTTAAGTAAAGAACAGAGAAAGGCATACACTCCAGGACAACCAGCTATGGTTAAAAATGGGGTGTCGACTTAATGAGGATTCACGGTATTATTTGCTTCACGAACACAAACAGTGTTAATTTAAGACATCTTAGAACCAATGGATAACGTTAAAGTTTTGCAGTCCTACAGCATGTAGTCATGAATGTTGTTGGACAGATAAACATCAACAAGGAAGAGGTGGCTATACAAATATCTCCATCCTCAATGAGAGGAAACCCATCACATTGGTGCAAAAAAAAACCAAGCCGAAGGCATTTGCAGCCATTTTCATCCAGAAATATCAATAGGATGATCCAACTCTGTCTTCTCCCACCATCAAAGATGCCAGTCTTCATCCCGTTTGATTTGCAGCATGTGAAATGAAGTAACACCAGATAGACTCAATATGGCAAAGGCCCTGGGCCTGGACCACATTCCAACAATAATACTGAAGATTTGTATTTCAAAATGTGACGTACCTCTAGCCAAGCTTTTTTAGTCTAGTCGTAATACCAACATCTATCCAGCAATGTGAGATTTTTCCCAGGTATAACCCATCTTTAATAACTAGGACAAATCAAACCCAGTGATTTACTAACTCAAAACTAACTACTCTTGATCATCAGCAAAATGAGGAATGTCATCAACAGTACGATCAAATGATGTTTGCTCAGCACTTCCCTCTGAACTGATGTTCAGTTTGGGTTCTGCCAGCCCACTCAACTTCTGACCTCCTAAAGCCATGGATGAAATGTGGACAAAGCAGAAATCTGATGGTGAGGTATAATTGATTGCCCTTGATATTAAGGAAGCTTTCATCTCCATATGATATCAAGAAGTCAAATAAAGCTGGATGAGTGGAAAACAGAAAATGCTTGACTGGTGGGAATTATGCCAAACACAAAGACAGATTGTTGTGGTTGCTGGCATTAGCCATTTTTTTGCCCGAGGATAGCTCGGCAGGTGTTCCTTTGTATTGTGCCCAAGGCCCAACCATCTTCCACTGCTTCATTTGTGATATTTCCTCCATCATAAAGTCAGAGTGAGAATGTTTGCTGATGATTGTACAATCTTCAACACCATTTTTAGTCCTCTAATATTGAAGTAGCCTGAGCCCATAAGCAGCAAAACCTGGGTAGCATAACTATTGGCCTGATAAGTACTATTCATGTCAAATAAGTGCTAGGCAATGGCCATCTGCAACAATAGAGAATCTAGCCATCAGCTTGATGACATTCAATTTGTATTGCCATTGTTAAATTTCCCAGGACCAAGATGTTGACCAGAAACTGAAAAGAACTCACCATATTAGTACGATAACTACAAGAGCAGGTTAGAGGTGAGAATTTCTGCAGGGATAACTTGCTTCTTGACTCCCCTTGACCTATCCAATATGTTCAATATACGAGACAGTGGTGTGATGATATACTCTGTACTTGCACAGGTTGGTGCATCTCCACAACTCCAAAAACGCTTGACACTGCCCAGGCTGAGGTGCCCACTTAATTGGCATTCAGCCCATCATACTAAGTATTCATTCTCTCCAAAACCATGCCACCTTCAAGAAACACTGCAGTTTCTCATCGATGTTTCCTCGACTGTTTTTCCCAAATAAGCAAGTGGTCCCCCTCAGTGAAGATTGAAAGTAGTAGATATATTGGAACAACATCACCTGCAAGTTTCCCTTCATCTGCACACCATCCTAACATAGAACTTCACTGTCACTCAGTAAAAGACGTAGAAGTGCCTTTTTGACAGCAGTGTGGGTGTATCAGCACCACTTGCACTACAGCAGTTCAAGAGGGTGGCAAGTGTCTCAACTCTACCTTCTCCAAGGTATTCAGGGATGAGCAACAAATGTTGGTCCAGTCAGTGATACCCACATGGTGTGATTTTTTTTTAAAAAGGTCCCAAGTTTGAACTTCCACTTCTTTCCTGGAGTGCAGTTGAAAACCTTCACGATTTTAGACACCTCCTCCCATAATCAGATAAGGGATGTGAAGAAAAAGAATGAAAAAAACAAAGAACTGCAGATGCCAGAAATCCGAAACAAGTTCAGAAATTGCTGGAAAAACTCAGAGGTCTGGCAGCATCTATGGAGAGAAAGCAGAGTTAATGTTTTGGGTCCAGTGGCTCCTTCTTCAGAATCTAGAAAAAATGTGTGCTGATAAAAGTTTTCTGTTATATCCAAATTGCATTTGAATAGATTCCAGTCCTTATCCATCTCCTAAATCAAACAGTGTCATCCAAACTGTATACTGCAAATTCAGGTTGTTTTCTTTTAATTTTGTTTCATGAGAACTGAGGAGTGCAATTTCAATATAGCAAATGATCTGTATTTCTGCCTGATAAACTAACAAAGCTGACACTTTAGACCTCATCGTACTGAATATCCCAAGGCAGGAATGGCAGGTTTTTTTTTTGTGTTAAGTGCTAACTGTGATGAGTTGCTCTGGTACTATGTATTGTTCTAAAGGGAGCATTATGCCTCGCAAACATTTGTATGTTTTAACATGTTTTTTTCTGTTTGGTGTATGAAATGTCTTTGAGTTTGTTGGCAACCACTGAAATAAAAAATGTTGAATCTGACCTCAAACTAGTTAAAAGCTAGGAGCTTGAAACATAATTTCCATCAAAAGTGCGTCCCTGAATTGAATAAGAATTGAGAGGAGAAATACTTGCCTGGAATGAACAAAGAGCCAGTGAAAGGATGAAAAAAGGTTGAATTTGTTGTGTTATAATGATAGCTTTGTTTATTCATTAACAAAAAGTCCTAAGTTTTTGTCAGATGCTATTCTTAAGTATACTAATTGAGTCGTTGCAAATAATCTTAGAGTAGGCAAATTTATTGAGTCTCATAGTTCAGTTTTTGGGCTTCATCTTGCTTTTTGTATATAAATAAATATTTGCTACTTTGGTCAGAGTCTCTGGTCTGTATCTTTGTGTGTTTTTGTTTCAGAGAGAATTACTTAGCAGGATTTTGTCGTCAATATAGCCAATAAGTTGCTATAGTTGTTAGTTACCATATAGGCCCTTCAAAGAGGAAAGAGAATTACAGTGATGTCGTTTCAGAATCCTAGGGGTGAAATCCGACTTGTGGGCATTGCTGTTCAGCTGTTCCTCAATGGGATGGTACGAAAAATATCCAATCTGTAACAAATTTAGGTGGTACAAAAGATAGAAGCCAATATTCCTGGATGGAAAAATAATTCAATTAGGCTTAAAAGATAAATTGTAAACTATGTTAGTTGCACATCTGCATTGTGCTGTAGAAGCAACAATGCAAAATTGAATGAAGTTATTTTTTATGCCTTTTCAATAGCCATAGAGGAAATAAAAATGATACCTTCTCAGAAGATATTTGATGAAGTACTACACGAGAAGTTCTTGGGCAAGCTATACTAAAGGAATTGAGGGGTGATATATTAATATGATGCAGGGATTGATTTATGGACAGAAAAGGGAGAGTTAAGAATAAAGGCAACATTTTGGGAATGCCACAAGATCACTGTTTGGGTTTTTAAATGCTATACCAATTTATCAACGTCTGCTGATGACTGCCATCCAAATTAACAATTCAGCTGTTAGGAGGATTCTGGGAGATATGGACAACTGAAAGGATTTGGCAAGAAAAAGGCAGATGAATGTAATGTAGGGAATTGCAGAATGATTCGCTGGAGAAGAAAAGCTGTTTTCTTTAAAGGGGTGATTTTGAATAACGGTAAAGTTCAGAAGGCTATCCGGACCTTATATACAAATCACAGAATATTAATACACAAAAACAGCAAGGAATTAGAAAGGCAAATAGTCTGATGACCTGAAAAGTAGTTGGATTGTAAAAATAAGGAAATTTGCTGGAATTGCTCTGTTGAGTTTGGTCTCTGTACATAAAGAAGGATACAATTTGATTCTGAATGATCCAACAAAGGTTTTCTAGATTGAATTTTGAATGATAAGGCTGTCCTATGAGGAGTATGTGAGGAAAATTGAGTGAAATTCTCTGGAGTTTGGAGAATGGGCTGTGATCTCACTGGAAACTATAAAATTCTGAAAGGGGTTGATGCTGAGAGACTTTTACTCCTGTTTGGTAGGTTTGGATCTTGGCGGCATAGCCCACTGCTTAGCTTGAGACTATTTGTGATAGTTATAGGATGAAGCTGCTTTATCCAGAGGATCGTGAGTCTTTGAAATCCTTCACAACAGAAGGTTGTGAATACTCAGTTATTGAGTTTCTTCCTACTTGAGATGATAAAGTTTTGGGCACTGAGGGAATGATGGAATATTTAGAATTACAAAAATGTTTATCTGTGGACTTAATTTAGATTCTCTGAGCAACCTTACTGAATGGGATAGCAGTATCAAAGGGCCGTATGGCCAACTGCTGTTTTTGAACAAATGTGATATGATTCAGTTTAATGTGAACCATGTCATTATAAAGCAGGAGTATACCCATTCTTAATCACTTAATATTAGATGTTCTTTTCACTTCCTGAGCACTCTGGGTGGGAGGGGAGAGGGGAAACTGTCTCATGAAGCATTTCTTGGTGTGCTGAAAATCTAAATGAGCTGATTCAAGAAGTTGCTAAGGGTTGCAGGCTGCTGGCTGGCAGGTTCTGGCAATGAAGCGATCTACTCCAAACGAAGCAGAATATTATAGCTCATTTTGTGGGAAGCTTCAACTGTGCAAGTTTGGTGAGTACAGTTATTAGCAATCAGGCAGGGACTGACAGAAACCATATCAAGGATTCGAGCAAGGAGCTTTCTAAAGTCTTGAGTATATATTGATTTGAAGAGTGACAGCTCCCAGTGGGTTAAATATAGTAATTGAATTATCCATGTTCAGCTGACTTTCCTACTCCTCATGCTTTTCTCTCTATTTGAATTACTGCATTGAATTAGTGGCGTTTAGTTCACTGACAAATCATGTATTATTCTCTCTATTCATTACTAATATTTCAATTCTAATGTGACCAAGTGTCAAAAATTCTATCTATGTTATACCTGTGAGCTGAAACAAAAACTAAAGGCTAACTATTGTTATGGGCTTTACAATATTGATGCACTAAATCAGAGAATTTGCATTAACAAAATTTAGATTATTCCTCCAAATGCAAATTCACATTGTTATTGATGTTCATGAAAGATACAACTGTAGTTGTTCAATTTACTTTGAAGTATGTTATGCTTCATTAACTTTCTTTCAAGTTGTGTCACTAGCTTATTGGTACCAGAGAGATTGGTTCTCAATTTCACTGTAAGTTTAACTTAACTACCCTGTTTTGCTTAATTTTTCATCTGTGTACTTAGAGGTATATTTGAGTAGTTATGATAAAAGCATGTTTTTCTTTCTTATTCAGGCTTTAGTGAATGACATTCAAACAATCCAGCCTAGCTTAAATGGTATCAATGATGTGGGAGAAACCTTAAAAGGCCAGGCTGAGCCCACCTATGTGGGAAAATTACAGACTGAACTGTCGGAACTGAATGCATGTTGGGAGAATATCTGTAAACAGGTGAGAAGTCTGGTCTCTGGGAATGAAAGTAGTAATGCCTTTGGATATCCACCATTTCACAGAGACAAGTGATGAATGAGATGTTTTCTGTTTTTATATTTGTTCAAGTTCCAGAGTCTCTGTCTGATTGTACAGGCGAATTTCATTAGAGCTGTTCCTGTTTTGCTGCTGCATGTTCACTGGAAATGTAGCCAGGAACATAGTAACATACATAAACCATGTTGTTGCATGTCTATCAACATTTACAGACTATTGTATGGATTAGTGACCAAGATTTCTATTCACCAAAGAATAAAGCACTGAGTGAATTTTCTGTCTGTTTTGTTGTCAAGTGATTAAGATAACATGGTGATCTTACCTACAGCAGTTATGTCCAAGATGATATTGAGTGGTCTTCAGGTAGCAGTAAATGGATCTGGCAAATGTTTATTGAAGTGTGTTAGAAACTGGCTAGACAAGCAAACATGCATGTTGAATACATATTTTTGTTCAAATGTGAACCACAAAATTCCCAGTTTGATTATACACTGCCATTGTTTACAATACTCGAGCAGGTAGGGTCGGATTTATATAATGCTAGCTCAATTGAGTTTGACAAAGTGACAATAACTTTGGACTTATCATTGACAGCAAATTCTTTCCCAGGTTTTATTTACTCTGCTTCAAACATTTCTTTTTATATGACATTCATTTTGGTGTCGATTGTATGGGAAAAGTCAGTGCAAAAATAAAATGAAAAAAACCTTTTTGTTGAAGTTATTAACAAGAAGAATTTCAACAGCTTTGTATGTCAGCATTCACATCAAACTCTGTAAACTTGACCTATTTTGATTCAAAATGATATCCAGGAGAGGATGGAATAATATTGAATCCTTGACACAGACATTACTGTCTAACAATAGCCTGTGAATAGTTATCATGTCTTGCCTGTTGCTGTAAGATAGTAGGGTCTGATGAGCAGCCCCAGCATTTCTGATTTGGCTGTGTTCTTTGCAGTTGTTTGATAAGGCTAGTAGAGTTGAATCATCCTCATGGAACAATAACCATCGGCTGAAATTCGTGGATTAGATTTTTGACTTTCCACAATGCATTAAATAAAGCCAAGTAAAATTGAAATTATCCAGATGTTATATTGGGCTGATTAGTTTACTGTCCAGGGGAAAACGTACCCACTCTCTAAAAGTCAAAAGTATTGTTACTGCAGCTTGAGCAGACCACAGTAGAGATGGAGAGAGAGAGAGAGAGAGAGATGGCTGGTAGTGGTTTAACCTGAGGGTCACCATTCCTCGAGTGAGGGAAGGGATTGAGAAGGAGAGTTCTTCACGGTGAGCTGAGCCGGAGTGGGATTTGAATGATTGTTGTCGTTGTTCAGGAATGCAAACCAACTGAGCGAACTGCTTTCCGCCGCCTTCATCTCTAAAACTCCGATGATTGTTGGATTAAAACCAACAAGTAGTTGCTATAATGCAGCATTAACCAAGAAGGAAACAGCACTTTCTGGGACAAGAGAGAAGATTGAAAGAAACATGTATTTCTCTGAAACACCTGATAATCTGGGCTGTGTCTTCCTTGGCAAATGGTGAGGTCCTTGCCAGATTCTGTCCCCACTCTCTCCTTGTTTACAGTTCCCACTGAGGTGTCAGTATCCGGACTGATGAAGGGACACAGGAGGCAGCTTCACTGCTGCTTTCTCTGATTTTTTGATTAGATTAGATTACATTACAGTGTGGAAACAGGCCCTTTGGCCCAACAAGTCCACACCGACCCGCCGAAGCGCAACTCACCCATACCCTTACATTTACCCCTTACCTAACACTACAGGCAATTTAGCATGGCCAATCCACCTGACCTGCACATCTTTGGACTGTGGAGGAAACCGGAGCACCCGAAGGAAACCCACGCAGACACGGGGAGAACGTGCAAACTCCACGCAGTCAGTCGCCTGAGGCGGGAATTGAACCCGGGTCTCTGGCGCTGTGAGGCAGCAGTGCTAACCACTGTGCCACCGTGCTGCCCACCGTGCTGTGCAGCCTGATATTTCCAGGCTGAAGGGTAACACTTCTGGGGAGGTGGGTGTTTCTCCACAGACATTGTGGGCAGGCCAACAGAATGAGAGGGAAAGCCTCATAGCCAATGGTCAGAAGTGGTGTGCAATGATTGAGAGTGACAGTCGGATTAATGGGAGAGCAGTAGGGGCATGCAGAGTGGTCCTGGCTCGCTTAGTAGCAAATGGATGTTTCTGCATCACCACAGGAGCAATTCCAGTCTTATCCTGTGAAGGCCAGGATTATGCCTCTATAGGGGGTGAGGACACCAATGTCGGGCACCCCTTCACCCATTCAGACTCTCCCTGTAATGATTGGGTGATATGGCTGTTAGTCCTGGTGTATATGGGGAAAGGTGTACCAAAGGACTGAGGAGGCAGCACAGCAGACTCAGTAGTGGAGGGGAAGAGTGAGTGAGGGAAGATATTGAGAAAGGCCAAGCGTGATATTCTGTGAGAGGTGAGTGCAGTAGGAGGATTACAGTGAGTATGCGGTGACAGAGAGAGGCGTGTGCTGTTCTAACCCTGGCAGACCAGATAATGTCTATGACCTTCAGTCAACACTGCCAGTTTCTGAACACCCTAGAAATGGCACTGATCTAGATGGCCACTTCAGACCAGGCTGGCAGGATCTGGAGGTGTCGTTTCTGGGAAGAGGTCCCTCTCCTCTTAACCACCCCATCCACCAAGACCTCCCAGTTTCCTATTGGAACATCACAATGACATCTTACTCTTCTTCAACCTGTTCAAATTCTGATTGTCATTAAGTGGGATAGTGCTGGAATGCCAGTGCTCACCCAGGCATCATGGGTTTTTAAAGATGCTATGGCAACAAGGGATGCCAGGCTTTTGACAGATATCCACTGGTTGGTAAATTGTTCTGGGAGTGATGCAGAGTTAAAAGGGTGAAAATCAAATGTGAGAAATGCCAAAAGGATGTGCTAGATTGTTAGTGAGGTGACGTAGCCAAAGAAAAAAAGTGAGATTGAGCCTTACATTTGTTTTTTGTTATTGGTCAATCAGGCATTTGGTAGCAATGTGGTTACACCTATTAAAATAATCGGTAGAGGAACGTTGTAGGAGCATGCATTATTAGTTAATGTTGTCAACAGCAATTTCTATGTCCAAATTTCTTTTTGTCATGAGTGATTTAAAACATAAATTTATTTATGGCGAAAGATTTATCTTCCTGTGTATGCTTTCTTATTACTTTTTCCCATAAGATATTGGAGTAGAATTAGGCCATTTGGACCATCACGTCTGCTTCACCATTCAATCGTGGCTAATATGTTTCAGGACCTCATTCTCCTGCCTTCTCCCAGTAATCCTTGAGCCTCTCACTAATCAAGAACCTATCTATCTCTGTCTTAAATGTCTCAGTGACCTGGCCTCCACAGCCTTTTGCGGCAATGAGTTCCAGAGATTTTACCACCCTCTGGCTTAAGGAATTCCTTATCTTTTACCCAAGGCTGTGCTGAGGAGAACAAGTCTACTGATGTTATCAATGTTAAGAAATTGGCCTAAAACGGAAAAAAAGAGTTTACACCATCTGTGGAACTCATTGGTACCATAAATGTACCAATGTTTGAAAGGGAGTCCCACTGAAAAACTTAGTATTTATTGCATTGTGACAAAATCAAAAGCTGGCTGTTTATTACTTGGCATGATAATCATTTCTTTCACTTCCATCCAATTGTGTGAAACACCCCAATCTTGTTGGTAATAAAATACCTGCAGGGTACTGTCACTGGCATTGAGGATAAAGCTTGAGAAATCAGCCTTCTTTCTTCTTACTTGCTGACCATGTAAGTTATTCCATTAACTGAAACCTCCAGTCATGTAAGCACTAAGCTTTCCATTATCTTTCAGATGTCATTTTGCCATAAGGAGACACTATTAATACTGCAGCAATTAACATAATGCAGCAAGGAATTTTTTCAAATAATTTCTGAGATTGTTATCTTTTCTTGGCTTATTGTTGACAGCTACAAGGAGCTAAGGGAAGAAAATAATACTCCAATGCAAAGGGTATCCACAAAAGGGGGGAAAAGCCTTCAAATACAAGTTTCTAGATGACCAGAAATACTGAGAAAAGTTCTCAATTATTCTCAGGCTGAGTTAATTTGAACAGATTTTTGTAGGTGCTGTCTGGGCACCAAGGATCTTTTGCAAATGGTGTGAACCCGAGTTTGTGACTGAAGTGAAGCTCCTATGGTTATACTATTTTCTTTAAAGTGAGTTTTTTTTTCTGCCCTTGAGGATTACTTGCCACCACTCAGCAGCCGACACAGAGTCAGAGAGATGTACAGCACGGAAACAAATCCTTCGGTCCAACTTGTCCATGCTGATCAGATATCCTAAATTAATCTAGTCCTATTTGCCAGCACTTAGCCCATATCTTTCTAAACCTTCCTGTTCATATCCCCATCCAGATGCCTTTTAAATGTTGTAATTGTACCGGCCTCCACCACTTCCTCTGCACCAATGTTTGTGTATAAGTCAGTGAGCACTGGCTAAGAATTTGCAGAGCTGTAGCTAGGTCCCGGTGTGGTCCCCTTTCTCAAGGAATAGCTTCTTTTTAACTTCCTAAACATTCTTGGTAGGGTGAGAAGCTAAATGCTGTTTATTTTTTAATCATAGATTTTCCTCTTAACATTACACCGTGTAAAACGTTTTCCACACAATATGTTGAAACTGCCTTTTCTTTGACCTGCACCAAATAGGCATACGCCAGAAAGGCTGCATTGAAAAGTGCACTGGACAAAACAATGAGTCTCAGGAAAGACCTGTCCGAGATGCAAGAATGGATAGCACAAGCTGAAGAGGAATACTTGGAGAGAGATTTTGAATACAAAACTCCTGAGGAGCTCAAAAAGGCCGTGGAAGAACTCACGGTAAATTTCTCTGAACAATTTTATTTTGTTACTTCCATTTATTTTGCATTTTAACCAGTTACATGTTAATGCGTTCATGCCCATCACTAGCATTTACTGTCACCAGTATTCCCCAGTTTCTGATGCTCTCTGTGCCAAAACCTGCGCAAGCTTTGATCTCACATAAGTTTGAAGTCGTCCTTGAGTGCTGTCAGACTCAGCTATATTCTATGGGTGAATGATCAGGTGGCTTCTGTGTAAGTGTAAGGAGCATAAATAAAACAATTAATAAATTATTGAATTAATCTTTCTTACAATAGAATGATCAGGCAAGTGAATCTGTTACCAGTAAAAATTCTGTTGGATTTAGAACAGTCTGCTTTTACACAATGTAAGAGCTTGGAGTAGGCCTTGAACCTAAAATCAGGAAATTCAAAGTTAAGCTCACTTCTAATCATCATCATTGGCGGTCCCTCGCAGATGAGGATTACTCTCTTCCGCTCTCAGTGAGTCCACAGGTGGATATACAGACTGATGTGTCTACCGCAGGCTCTGTTGTACTTTGGGTGGGAAGATGTTGATGTTGGTCCTTGCACATGTCCATTCCCCACAATGTTGGCCTGCAAGGCCTCAGTTTCTTCCTCTTCAACAGACCCGTCCAGTCCTCCTCCACCAATATCCTCCTCTGCCTCGCCAAATTAGTCCTCAGCCACAATAACTTTTCCTTCAACTCTTCCCTTTTCCTCCAAATCTAGGGTATGGCTATGGGCACTCGAATGGGTCTCAGTTACGCATGCTTCTTTGCCGGTGATGTCAAACAGTCCCTCTTCAGAACATACACAGGCACCATGCCCAAACTCTTCCGCTGTTTCATCAATGACTGCATTGGTGCAGCGTCCTGCACCCAGGCTAAACTGGAGCAGGTCATTGACTTTGCCAACAATTTCCAAGCCGTCCTTAAATTCACTTGATCTATCTCGGACATCTCCCTCCATTTCCTGGAACTCTCCATTTCAATTTCCTGCAACAGTTTACAAACTGACCTTTACTACAAAACCCACAGAATCTCATAACTACGTGGACTACTCCCACAGTATCCTGCAAGAACTCCATCCCGTTTTCCCAATTCCGCCGTCTCAGTTGCATCTGCATCGATGGGGAGATGTTCCACCCCCAAGCATCCTAGCATCCTAGATGTCCATCTATTTCACACAACGTACTCCCCCCCCCCCCCCCCTCCCGCCTCCCCACTGTCATCCAGACAGTCCTCCATTGCACCTCCTCCATTCCCCGCTCCACTGCTCTAAATCCCACCCCATGCAAACATAATAAAGATAGAATCACCCTTGTCCTTACATACCAACACACTAGTCTATGCACCAAATGTATCATCCTCGAACATTTCCGCCACCTCCAACTAGACCCCACCACTGTGAACATCTGCCCCTTCCCACCCCTCTCTGTCTTCCACAAGGACTGTTCCCACTGACAGTCCTTGGTTCGTGCTACCCTCTTCACCAACCCCCCGAACCCCCAGGTACCTTCCCCTACAACCGGAAAAGATGGACAACCTGTCGGCACACCACTCCCCTCACCTCCATCCAGGACCCCAAAAAGTCCTTCCAGGTGAGACTGAGGTTCACCTGCCTATCTTCCAACCTTGGAAAAAATGAGGACTGCAGATGTTGGAGATTAGAGTCGAGAGTGTGGTGCTGGAAAGGCACAGCAGGTCAGGCAGCAACCAAGGAGCAGGAGAATCGACGATTCAGGCAAAAGCCCTTCATTTGCCCTCCATTCCTGTATTCTCCTGCTCTTCGGATGCTGCCTGACCTGCTGTGCTTTTCCAGCACCACACTCTCGACTCTCCTCCAGCCTTGTTTACTGTATCTGGTACTCCCGATGTGGTCTTCTCTACATCGGGGAGACTGAATGTAAACGGTTCACCAAGCATCTCAGCCAGCCGGTAAGGACCAGCCTGATCTCACACTCACCGCCCATTTCAATTCCCAAACCCACTCCATTTCCGACATGACGATCCTTGTCCTTCTCCATTGCCACACTGATCCAAACTGCAAATTGAAGGAACAACACCTCACCTTCAGCCTGAGCAGTCTACAGCCCAGAGGATTCAACAACTGAATTCTCCAATTTCAAATAATCTCCTGTCCTATCCACCGGCTCCCTTTTCCAGCCCTTCCTTCCCCCTTCCATCCCTCCGACCAACCCCTCTTTTCAGCTACCAACCAGATTTGTTCCTCCAATCGACCTACCACCTATATTCACTTCACCATTCTGTCTCTATCTCCATCCATAACCCATCCCTCCCATCCCCTTTATCTGCAACTCCCCCCTACCCTCACCTCCATTCCTGAAGAGTGGTTATACCCAAAACATTGGACTTCTCCACTTGCTGATGATGCTCTTCGAGCCTCCAGCTTGTCTACTTTGGCTTCCAGCATCTGCCAATCTTTTGTTTCTATCTAAGGTGTTGGTATAAGAGCAAGCTCTTTTCGCTGTTCTCATCGGGCTTCTGCCTCTCCCAATGGCAAGTCTCGAGGTGCTGAACACCTTCTGGGATGCTTTTTCTCCAGTTTGGACGGTCCTGGGTCTGTGATTCCCAGGTGTCTGTGGGAATGTTCTACTTTGTCAGTGAGGCCTTAAAGGTATCACTGAAGCACTTCCTCTGTCCACCTGGGGCTCAAAGTTAACCTCACTACCACTGCCAAGGCAACACACAGTATATTGGAAAGGTATCCGAGTGAAGTCTCAAGATCTAATTTTGCTTGCATCTGCTACTCTGGTCTTCAGGAGCAACTTTTAGGAATGCAAATTGTATTTGTGCAAAACGTACTTCCAACAACCTTTTTTTTCCCTTCTGCAATGTAAATGGGCCCCATTATAAACAAAACAAGACATAATATTAAAAATCAAGTGGTCATTCATTCTCTTAGCTCCTCCACCACTGTTATCACCGATGATGTGGTTGGTTTGTCTAGCACATTTAATTATTTTATTTTGTTTGAGCAAAGTATATAATGACTTGAGAGACTGTTGTGCCTCAAGAGTTCCAATTTTGTTGCTAAAATTGGAATCTCATTCCCTTTTAATGAGGATTCCTTGAATGAAGCATGGAAATGCATACTTTATTTGAATCTCTGAGCGTGTATTTTTCTGATAATATATTTAATAGTGGTTTTTGTTCTAGGAAACCATCCAACCTCCATTCCTGACTGTTACAACATTGGGCATAGCTGTTTTAAACTGTGGCAAATTGCAAATGCAGTGCTGCTTTAGACTTGAAAGAGGTCACAGAATTTCGAGGTTCTACAGTGCAGTTAACTCAATTCAGTGTTAAAAATAACAATTGAATGCTTTCTCATATCCAGTTAATATATGTATTGGGGAGGGGGAAGAAACACAATTAAGGACTGCTGCTGTCATTGCTAAGAGAAAGTTGCTGAATACTGGGATACAATGATATTACCCAGGCAACCCATCTGTGCATTTCAGTGGGAATTCCTTGTAAGTTGACTTCTTAATTCTGAACAAACAATAATATTGTTTAAAAAATAACTTATCAGTGTTCAAAAAACAAATAGCACTTTGATTATCAAACAGCAACAATTGACATTGCTAAGTAACAGCACGATGAACAACTAAAACTTCAATATGTTTCCATGGCACTATGATTCTATTATTCATCGATAAAAGTGGCTCCGAATTCTTTGTAAAAACAACTTTTATGCTTGAAGATAGTTATGAATAAAATTTTAGGTAGCCAATGACTTATTCTAGGGCTAAATAGCTAAGTCTATTTAGTAAAAATAGTTGGGAAATGTATAATGTGATTTAAATTGATTCTTTGAAAAGAGGAACAATGTGATACTGAGGTGGTTACCATGACTTCAGTCTAATATTACCTCTAAACATCGAGCTGTTTGACAAAGCGCCTTGAATCTGAGACGCCTACCAATGGTAGAAACAGAATTTCAAGATATTTTGGACTGTCTTCAGGGAAAACATAGAGAAAAAAGTGAGACATTGTTGAGACAGCAATTTTCTTTCAGCCGGTCAGCATTGTCTGGTTATCTACAGATGAACACACCAGCCTTGTCATTTAATAAGGTCATTTTGTATCAAAGGGATTTGGGGAGGGTTTGGAATAACTTGAGATATTAGAGCTGGCTTAAATTTTTCATATGCCCAATTTTACTAAAGGCATTAACTCAGTTAAAATTAATGAGTTCATGCTTGAGTTAAGCTAATGCCTGTCGAAAAGATTTAGCTTGATGTTTCATGGTCACTGTAATAAGTCATAATCTCGAACCTCAGGTCCTTTCTAGTGTTGGTTTTGGGAGGTTCTGAACTTCAGTCTGTGATGCAAGTGGACTGACAAGAAGTTCAGTCATGAGACTGCTTTTATGAAATAAAGTCAGAACAAATTATTCAAGTTTCAGATAAAATCTAGTTCTGCATTCAAGCAGAGCTTTACAGTCTGCTGCAGGCTATTTATTTCCCAGATGAGGACCAGACAGAAGTGTCGAATGAATTCTCTGGGCAGCTTTTGGTCTTGGTGCTCATCTTTATTTCTTTCCCTTCTTCTCTTCTGCCTTGTTCTTGTTCTCTTGTCAGTGGGCCATCTCATTGGAAATCCCTCATTTCTCCTAGCTCTTATAATAGGTCCCTCCCTTTTCCCCAATCACATGTACCCCCATGTTTTATTAATTCACTCATGAGATGAAGGCTTCACTTGCTGGCCAGCATTTATTGCCCATCCTTAGTTGCTCTTGAGGTAGTGGTAAGCTGCTTTCTTGGAACTAGACCCACGATGCCAATAGTCAGGGAATTCCAGGGTTTTCACATAATGGCAGTGATGGAATGGTGATGTAAATCCAAGTCAAAATTGTCAGTGGTTTTGAAGGGAACTTGTAGGTGGTGGCATTGCAGTGTATCTCCTGCCCTTGTCCTTTGAGATGGAGCTAGCTGAGAGTTTGGAAAGTGCTCCTTAAGGAACCTTTGTGAATTCCTTCAATGCATTACTGCTGTTTCTAAATGTCTGTGATGGAGGGGGTGGATGTTGTGACTGTTTGTCCTGGATGAAATCAAGCTTCTTATTACTGGAGCAGCATTCATCCAGACACATAGGGAACATTCCATCCCATTCCTGACTTCTGCCTTGCTGGTGGTGGACAAAGTTTGGAGAGTCAGGTGGTGAGATATGTGCCTCAGAATTCCAGTGTCTAACCATCTTAGTAGTCACTGTATTTAGATGGCTGATCCAGTCCACAGTTTCTGGTCAGTGGTATCCCCCAAGGATGTTGATCGCTGGGGATTCAGTGACCGTAACATCATTGAATGTTAAGGAGCAATGATTAATATCTCTGTTGGTAGTCATTGCTCGGCATTTGTGAATCTTACTTTAGACTTTCTGCCATCAACCTGGATATTGTCCAGGTCTTGCTGCATTTGGACACTGACTGCTTCGATATCTGAGGAGTTGCGAATGGTGCTTAATGTTGTGCAATCATCAGTAACATCCCCACTTCTGATCTTATGGGGAGAAGATAATTGATGAAGCAGCTGAGGATGGTTGTGCTTTAGACCCAACCAGGCTGTTGTGAGGTTTCCATAATTTCAAAAATTGTCTCTCATTTTTCACTTTTACAGCTTTCACATTGAGTTTTTTTTTATTTTAATAAAAAGACAAGTTTCTCACAAAGTTAGATATTAGTTTTGAGTTATAAAGTTAATGTTAACAGTTAATATTCTCAATACTTACTGACCTAGTAATGTTACTGTTTGAGCTATTGTTAAAGTCACCTCTGTTGTATCATCAGGTAAGATATTCTAAACCAAATAATCAATCTCACTGCTTGCATTTGGGTCAAGAGAAAAATTATATTGGGTTTTTCATTGTGAACTGTCTGATTGTGGAACATGCTTAATGCATTTAATGTAATCTTTTCAGTGGAAACTGAAGACTGGCTACATAGGCTACAAACTGGCCATTCCCAGAGTCTAGGTGAAAGTTGGGTGTGGTCTAACATTTTCCCAAATGGATGCTGCATTAGAAAATGTCAACATTTTAAATCTTTTATTCCAATACTTGGAGGCACTTTGTGCAACCAACAAAATGGACAGGAAAATATGTCACAAGTAACTCACCCACTTTTGATATTTCAGGCATTTTAATTCTGAGTCAGAGTTCTTTATGCTTAAAACATTTTGGTTAGTTCACCACAGAATGCAGTATTGACAGCTTTGATGCTATTCCTTAGGCTAGCCAAGTGAGGCCAGTCATGGTCTGCAATTAATAACTGCAGAAGTCATGATAATTAGTGCAACAGTAAAACGAGAAGCTTTTAAAACTTTCTTGTCCTTGCTTTATCACTTCCATCCTTGCAATAAAATGTGAAAAAAGTGAGATTCTACTGAATCTCTGCCTCTATAAGTCAGGTCATAGATTTCACAGTTGGATGCTGATAACCTGTGTAAATGTATGAAAGATCTTCTTTGGCTTTCCAGCTTAACCAATGATTGGAGGCTTATATTCACTTCCAGTTGTACTTTCTTGCAATAGATGAGGTTTGGGAAACACATAGAAGTAGCTGTTATGTTGCTGTTAATGCAAATGCACTTTGTAATGGTGAGCTGTTGCTTGTGTTGTTAATTTGTACTTTTTTTTTAAGCGAGCCAAGGAAGAAGTATCACAGAAAGAGGTGAAGGTGAAGCTCCTGAGTGAAGGTGTTAACAGTTTCATAGAGAAGGCTCCACCAGCAGCCCACGAAGCTTTGAAGTCTGAACTGGATATGCTGACGAGCAACTACCAGCGGCTTTGCAGCAGACTGACTAGAAAATGCAAGACTCTTGAGGTCAGTTCTTGAATTGCAAAAGGTTTTCTTAGCTTTCTATTAAGAATGTTAGTTTTGAAGACATGTAAACTGCATCTGAATGGAGGGTTACTCCTTGCAAATATTAAACAACGTGAAAGATATCACCAGTGCTGCAGGGGAAAATTCCGAGCACTGATTTTGAAGGGGCATTCTTATCTAGTTTTAATAATGTATGGTACCGTTTTGATGTTTGTGGGAACATCGATGACAGCAAGAGTCTGATGTTACTTGTACTGAGTAATCAAACAGGGTGTCTCCAAGTTAGACACTCTAGTATGACACTACATTTATATATACATTGTAATTCACCAGGAAAACATCATTCCTTCTGGGTTGTGTATGAATGGTGATGGTCTGGGATAAGATGGGGTTGTAAGTGGAATGGTACGTATGAGTTTGATGGAACAATCCAGAGAAAGCTGTTCTGATGATTGGCTATTTGCAGCTGCTACAATGGGAAGGGCACATTCATAAACTGGTACCTGAATGACTGCAGATTCTTAAATTTGGATTGGTTCATTCCTGCTGTTGTTTCTCAACAATGCAATGTTACATCCCTGTATTATCAAAATGTTGCCATGGTGAACTTCCTTATCCTTCTGATGAGAAGAGACTCAGCCTTTATTGAAGATTAGGATGAGATGCACTGATTTTATATACGAAGGGCTGTTTTTGTTAAGATAAATCTTGGTTGTTTCACCACTTGTCTACTAATTTTTTCTCCAAAGCATGTACCTGTCCCTTAAAAGATATTCTACAATTGACGAGGAAATATGCTGCATTCTGGTGTTTGATTGTTCTGCATGTTTTTCTTTCGTTTTGTCTTTCATGCTAATTTTTTTTATTTCCTACATTCAATCTCAGGAGGTGTGGTCATGTTGGTGTGAGTTACTGTCCTATCTGGAGGCAGAAAACCTGTGGCTTGATGAACTGCAGCTTAAACTCCAGGAAACAGAGAACCTACAGGGTGGTGCAGAAGAGATTTCTGAGGCACTTGATGTAAGTAATTGTGCCCTGCAGACATTCTTGCATGAATTCGCCATATAACATTAATTGAAGAATCATACTGCAATTAAATAAGTACAACATTTAAACATTACAAATTCACAATGCTGTTTGTTAGTTTGAATATTACAGAACCTTGTTTTAAACTTGGCAAGCGAGTTATTAAAATTCCAGCCATCATTGTCAGTGTTTTCAAGAATGTTAAAAGGAACTGTTTGGTTCAATTGTAAGCGTTTGGTTATTTTCAAATTGAGTGGTCAATTAAATCAGTGGAAACTTCTAAAACAAAACAACATTATTTTGGGTTTTCATTGATATAGGGTCCAACTGTGTTGTGAAATAATTGTTACCTATGAGTCAGTTACCAATTGAAAGCTCATTTATTTTAAGTTGCAATAATTTTGTTATATTCCCCCCTCTCAATTAGAAGAATGTTCACTCTAAATATGTAGCTTTATTGTGACTTATTTATGTGTTTGTTCACATTTACCTATTACTTCAAACTTGAAAAGGAGTTTTATGTGATTGTGTTGATTTCAAGGACAGAGTCAAGATCTTATGGAATCATAGTCAGTGCAGCAGCTAAAATCAATTACCCGATGTAGTTTGTTGTTATTTTATCAAAAGATTATCAAGATTTCAAAGCAAAAGCAGACAATTTTAAAGTGAAGGGGCCTTAGGCCTCATCCAAAAGATTGATCGAAAATGTGAGTACTGAACTAATACATGACACACCGATTTGGAAAAAAAACATTATGACCCAAAGAAAAACAGATTACTTGGTGATTCATTCAAGTGATGCTTGTTGAATTTTGATCATAAATTGGCTGTGGTTCCTGTCACATGTTACAACCAGATGAGGAGTGGATGAAATTGTTCTCCTCTTTATAATACCCTTGGTGGGATATAACAAATTTAGAATTATTTTAGCATGCGCCTATCATATTTCAATTGTATAAGAGTACTTGTCCAATTAAGAAGCTGATGTTAAGGTTATTATTAATTTGAAAAGATGAATTTTAGTGTTTACCTTGAAAAATAAAAAAATCATCACAATAAACAAATGCACACAGGTTTTTTTTAATCACTTAGTCCAGTAGGAGTAAAAAGTATAGGCAGTTTTTTTATTTTAAAAAAAACTTCCTTAAAGTGTCCCTTGAGTTGGTATGGTGTCACACCTCACTGGGGTAACATGTTGGAGATCAAGGAGAAAGTGAGGACTGCAGATGCTGGAGATCAGAGTCAAAAAGTGTGGCACTGAAAAAGCACAGCCGGTCAGGCAGCATCCGCGGAGCAGGAGAGTCAACATTTTGGACGTAAGCCCTTCATCAAGAATGTGGGGTGGGGAGGTGAGTGTCCAAGGGGGCTGCAACATTAATGGAAGGGGGGTGAGGCTGGGCAGAAAGTAGCTAGGGAGGTGATAGGTAGATGAAGTTGTGGAGTGATGGTGATTGGAGATGAAGACCCACTTTTGCCAGAATCATCACAAGAATCACGATTTTTATCAAGTTTCACAAAATTCCCAAATTAATTGTCTTTTCGAGCCCAGATTAAAAGCAGAGATTAGCTTTCTGAATTCAATAAGAATGGCTGTTTATTACAAATAAGTTCCAGCTAAGGGAAACAACTATTAGTTATTGACATACAACTTCATTCGGTAAAACTTTAATTCCTTGGTAAGATGTCCCCTGTGCACATGTGCAAGGAAACAACAAAAAGCGTTGGTGTGATGGGTGGAGGGAAAACAGGAAAAACAGTTCAATGAACCCTGTTCACAGGGTTGGCTGAGAGGATCCTTTTAGTTTACCAGGACCTGTGGCTCCTTGACTTCACTTCGCCAGGCCCTTGCTTGCCAAATGCCTTATTGTAAAAATACATAATTTACAGCAACCGATGAGGGAAAATAAGCTGGCACAATTCAGACTTTAGATTTTTTTTTAACTGCAGAGCAAAATGATGCCAACTCCCCTTCTGGAGTTTCAAAGACTTCTGACAATCCCATTCCCATTCGCAAGCTGTTCAGCTACCTGCGAGTCAATCATGTAAATGTAGGCAGACAGAAGGCCTTTATCAATGATGAGTAGGCTGGTGTCCAGTAGTCAATCAGCTGCTTGTTGCTGTCTGAATTGTCCGTTCTCTACACCCCTAGAACTTGTTCATCTGTAACTAAACTTTCCCCACTGGTTGATAAACAGCAGCATAAACACCCTTTATAATAAGTGCAGGCTGCTTGCTTTAAAAAATCATGTAGCAATTCTTTCCACAATCTTTGGTTTTAAAACAGTCTTTTTCCCATTTCAGTTCACAATTAAAAATCCAGAACAATAAAAGCTAGTGTTTACAATTGTTGAACCTGAGATTATGACTATTTAACTGATGCCTTATATAATCAATAGCATTGAAGTTTGCAGAATCCTTGTGTTCTCTATGAATGAATGTTTCTTTGATTTGTTCCATCACCATTGCTGGCTTTCAAGATGTTAGAAAAGGAATCATGGAACGAGGGAAAGAATCTTTCAGTCCTTGCTATTACCAATGTTCTTTCAATTCTGTCTGAAAAGCGGATTTTTTAAAATTCACTGGTGGGACATGGGGATCACTGGTTGTCCAGCATTTATTGTCTTGTCTCTAGATGCCCTTGAGAAGGTAGTGGTGAGCTGTCTTCTTCAACTGTTTATAATCTGCATTGTGTAGGTAGATCCACAATGCCCTAAAGGAGGAAATTCAAGGATTTTGCCCTAGCAACAAAGAAGCAATTATGATATCTTTCCAAGTCAGGATGGTGAGCTTGCAGGTGCTGATGTTCCTAACTATCTGCTGTCTAAGAATCATTAGTGAATTTCTGTAGTGCATCCTGTAGATAACATACACTGCTGCTACTGCTTGTTGGTGGTGAGGGGAGTGGGTGCTTGCGAATGTGGTGTCAGTCAAGTGGACTGCTTTGTCCTGGCACTGTCAAACTTCTTTTGAGTGTTGTTGAGCTGCACTCCTTCAGTCAAGTGGGGAGTATTCCACCACACTCCTGAGTTGTGCCTTGCAGATGATGGACAGGCTTTGGGGAGTCAGGGTGTGAGTTACTTGCCATAATATTTCTCTGACCTACTGTTGTAGCCCATAATATTCATGTGGTAAGTCCAGTTGAGTTTTTGGGCAATGGTAGCCTCCAGGATATTGATAGTGGAGGCATCAGTGATGGTAATACTGAAATGTAGTTCACTTTTATATTATCAAGTCTGGTATCATTGTTTTCCCATTTCGGATAATCTGCAGGTGGCTTTCATCCCACTAGCTGAAACTTCCAGAAATGTTTAAATCAAAAATAGGAGTCTTAGGTTTCTCAGTTCCTGACTGAGTTTCACTGCCTTTCGATAAAATGTTAATATTGACTCTGACTATCATTGTCTATCTCACATTGGATCCATGAGCTTTAACCTGGTTTAGTGACATTTAGGCCATCTTATTTCACAGTTTTGTCTTTTGAAGTTCATAAGGGTCTTGGATGTTAAAGTCAGATGTATGGAAACTGAAAATTGGTCCATATTTTGCCACTGTCATGACAACACGAGCAGACTTCAAATTTTGGGACATTATAAATAATGTAAATGACAAATCTTCATCCACATTTATATGCAAAGTCCAACAATCCATCTCCAAGTTCACAAACACACTCACTTGATCTTCTGTTACTTTTGCAAATTGGGCACAATTTTTAGTTCAACATCCTCCCCTCAGCTATTAGATTTACTTTGGGAATTTTTACAAAAAACATTTTTCTTTCAAAACTTCTCACTTAGTAAGTTCCACTCGAAGTGCTTCAAGCCCAGTCAGGACAGCTGTATTTCAAATGCAATATTTCTACTATCCTCTGCTGCAAATATTTGTATCGCTGCCATTTTACAATGTACCATGTCTCTGCACTAGTATTAGAATTCCAGTGTTCGTTCATTCATTCATTCATTCCTTCACCAGCGGTCCCTCACAAACAAAGATGATTCTCTTCCACTCTTGGGGTGAGTCCACAGGTGGCGGTATAGACCAATGTGGCTGCCACAGGCTCTATTACACTTGGGACCGAAGGCGGCCATGGGAAGGGTTGGGTGGGACATTGGTGGGACAGAGTGCTCATTTTACTGTTTTCTCCTGGCTTCCACTTTTTCTCTCACAATACTTTCAGCTCAATCTCCAATCCCACCTAAATTCCACTACATACGATCGGTCACTAACTCTGAAAGTAAATTTTGAAATGTACTGTTTCCAATTCTTAGTTTAGCCTTTGACAACGGTTTCTAAACCAGTCTTCCATTTGAAGCATTAAACCTTTGTTCAAAATAAATGATACACTTTCAGTTCATTGTAAATGCATTAATTATTAGCCATTGTGCAAGGTTTAGACACTAATTGCTGGTCACCTTAATTAACTTTGCAAAGAGTTGGAACTTGGAGCAGTGACAGCAATGTGTTGACCATGGAGATGTTCTGGGAAGTGTTGCATTCAGGGAAGGTGTTATTTTAAAGATCTTAAACTGTCCTTTATCATTTGAACCTGTTACAATTTTAGACTTCCAAGTAAGATGGTAATACAACTCCACCTCTTTCAGTGCGGTACCAGAGTGAGGGGCGATGGATGGATGTGAGCGATGGGGAGAGTTGGAGAAAAGGCTGAGGGTGGTGTGGGTACTGATGCTCGTGGGAAAGGAACTTAACTATTCCTTTACTATGGTGGCACAGTGGTTAGCACTGTTGCCTCTCAGCGCCAGAGACCCGGGTTCAATTCCACCTCAGGCGACTGACTGTGTGGAGTTTGCACATTCTCCCCGTGTCTGCGTGGGTTTCCTCCAGGTGCTTCGGTTTCCTCCCACAGTCCAAAAATGTGCAGGTTAGGTGAATTGGCCATGCTAAATTGCCTGTAGTGTTAGGTGAAGGGATAAATGTAGGGGAATGGGTCTGGGTGGGTCATGCTTCGGCGGGTCAGTGCGGACTTATTGGGCCAAAGGGCCTGTTTCCACACTGTAAGTAATCTAATCTACTAGATCATTTGTGCACAATGTTATGATGAAGCCTGTGCCCTCGTGACAGTTAGCAGGAGTTTCTGTCTGCATTGCTCTTCGAATGTTCCCAGCCGATAATTGCCATTTTCATGTCAGAAACAATGCTTTGACATATTCGTTGGGTAGCACAGTAATGTTGATTATCTGTGGTAATATTCTAAATTTTAAAATAGTTGTGCAAGTAACAGTGTACTCAATGGAAAAAAAGAAGTGCTGCCATATTAATTACTTGTGGCCCAAGGTGGTGAACAATTAATGGTTAAACCTTCTATGATAACCAAATGATTTATGTATCTAAAATGAACTGAAAATCTATCATTAATTGCCAACAAAGGATAGCAATGCTGCAAATAGAACACTGACTCAGAGGCAGTTGCCAGGGATCAGAGTAGGTATTTTTCATACACTAAGAGATGGAACTGACATATTCATAGAAATCATTCTTGCGTGTTTAACGTCTTGAGGCACAAGCATTGAAGGGTAACCTGTAACCTGGGGCTGTCTGCTTTTTTTTAAGTGGTGAGAATACATGTTTCAGTCTGTATTTTCTTGTGGATAGGTCAGTCTATATACACACATGCATATCATTCTAATTTCCTTTAGTTTTATTCTGTAAGACCTGGCATCACTTGAGCATGCATGATGTGACACAGTACCAATTCACTAAGTCCGTCGTCCATTTGAAATACTTTACCGATAAAAATATTTACAGTCTTAGCTCCAATCTTATTAAACATTCAGATGTTGATAAAATGTAATGATGCCATCATTGATGTATCATAGCCTTGGATCACATTTTAATTCAAGTATTTATGTAAAAACACAACCTACCTGTTTAAAGCTGTACTTCAAAGCCATGTACTTCTCATATTGTGGATCTGTTTCAGACCCTGGAAAATGTAATGCGTCACCCAGAAGATAATCAAAATCAAATCCGTGAGTTGGCACAGACACTGACTGACGGTGAGATCCTGGATGAACTGATCAATGAGAAGCTGGAAACATTCAATACTCGCTGGGAGGAACTCTTGCAACAGGTAAGATGGCTGCATTGCTATTTGTTCAAACACTTGATAATCCTTTAGTGGTAATACTAATATCCATGATACAGGAATACATGATACTGACCGTATGTCAATCAAACTAAACCTTACTGAGAGATCTGTCTTATTTTTCCCAAAATCTTTTCTGATATGCTAAGTTTGTGCACTACCTTGGGTGTCTGTACAGTATGGATCACAAACTATTTGCAACTAAAGAATGTTGAATATTGGGCCCGATAAGGGCCAAGAACTGAAGGAGGCAAGAGACTAAAATGCCAGTGTGGGGTAGTGTGCTAACCACTTTTAGAACACGAGCAGGTTTTTTTTTATCGATATTGTTATTAGAAATTTAACACTTTTACAAGTTTACAAAAATAAACAAAACTCTCAAGTACAAACATTGATATACAATTAAATCTTAAATCTATAATAACCAAAATTTAACAAAAGAAAAATACCGAGAAAAATAAACAAAACTCAACTAACTACTAATCTAACCTACAACTAATCAGAGTGTATATTTAAATCTCTTACATTATTCAAATAAGAGAAAGAGAAAAAAAAAACAGCGGATAACATAGAAATTGGGTAGTGAGATACATGCTCGGAATGTGTTAACATCAAATGTAACAAAACCCGTATTCGTGCGGGATTCCTCTCCCAAGGGGCCCCGGGCCAGCCAGGTTCGTAATCTCAATAAAATAAAAGCCCTTGTTAGGATAGCCGAAATATCTGTATTCATATAATTCAAGAAGGGCTGCCATATTTTATAAAATAATTCGGTCTTTCGGTGCACCATATTTGTAAGGAAGTCAAGGGAAATACATTCCATAATCAATCTGTGCCAATTTGAAAGTCCAGGGGGGCCCTCAGCCACCCAGTTTACCAAAATATTTTTCCTTGCACAGAAAGAGGGAATAGAAAATAGTCTCTTCTCGTACATGTCCAGGGAGGGAAAGTTTGAAAAGCCCAAAAGGAGAGATACAGGGTCCACTTTAATTTCCGTTCCTAAAATTTCTGTCAGGGCACTTGCTACTTTAGTCCAGTATCTACAGATCTTATGACGGGTCCATAGACAATGTACAAGAGTGCTCACCTCTATTTTACATTTGGGACACATAGGAGATGCCCCTGCCTTAAATTTTGCCAATCGATCCGGTGCTATATGAGCCCTATGAAGTATCTTCAGCTGGATAGCCTGAGTTCTGTTACAGATGGTGATTCTTCTGGCGTTTTCCCAAATGTCATTCCACGTTTTAGTCCCAATTTCTAGTCCCAATTCCTGATCCCATGTTTTAAGCAGATAGTCCATATCTCCCGATACTTCATCATGTAGTAAATGATAAATAGTACTGATGGAGGATACCCCCACTGGTCGTAGTACTCTACTTTCTCTATCTGATTTATAAAGAATATCTAAGAACGTAGTCTTTTTCTGTATATAGTCTCGAATTGGAAGTATCGAAAGAGGTCTCCATTAGGTAATCTGAATTTCTGACGCAGCTGTTCAAAAGACATCAGGACCCCATCTTTAAATAGGTCCCCTAGACATGAGATACCCCTGGATCTCCAGAGTTTAAAAGTGGCATCTGTAAACCCCGGTTGGAATCCCCATGCTCCCACTATCGGCGCATCGGGGGATGTTTTATGTGAGTTGCCCTCATTTTAGATTAGATTAGATTAGATTACTTACAGTGTGGAAACAGGCCCTTCGGCCCAACAAGTCCACACCGACCCGCCGAAGCATAACCCACCCATACCCCTACATCTACCCCTTACCTAACACTACGGGCAATTTAGCATGGCCAATTCACCTGGCCTGCACATCTTTGGACTGTGGGAGGAAACCGGAGCACCCGGAGGAAACCCACGCAGACACGGGGAGAACGTGCAAACTCTACACAGTCAGTCGCCTGAGGCGGGAATTGAACCCGGGTCTCTGGCGCTGTGAGGCAGCAGTGCTAACCACTGTGTCACCGTGCCGCCCGCATTATATTACAAGGTTTAATTGTATTTAGTATTATAGGGTTTTTACAGTGATCCATAATGATTTTCCTCTTGTCTGAAAATAAAAGGTTAATAAGTGGGCATTTTACTTGAGAAGCCTCGATGTCCAGCCAGATTGATTGTGGATCAAACAAGACCCAATCAGCTATGTAACTTAATAAGGAACTTAACTGATATTTCCTAAAATCTGGGAAGCCCAATCCTCCCCTTGCCTGTGGAAGCTGTAGCTTCTTCAGCTTAATGAGGGGCCATCTATGATCCCAGATAAAGGAACCCAACCAGCCATATAATTTACGTAATGCCAGCCTTGGCAGCATCACCGGAAGCATTCTCATAGGGTATAGGAGATGGGGCAGGACATTCATTTTAATTAGTGCTATTCTACCCAGCCAGGAAATTGGAAGGTCCCCCCATCGCTGGAGGTCCTGCCTTATCCTTTCCAGTAAATGCACAAAGTTAGCCTTGTATAACTGACCAAATACTGGGGTAATAAAAATGCCTAAATATAAGAAACCCTCCAGGGACCAACGAAAGGGAAAATGGGATCCGTCCACTAAGTGGGGTATCATAGCAAGGCCACCCATTGGCATAGCCTCCGATTTTGAGAAATTAATTTTATAGCCTGAGAATGCGCTAAATGTATTAATAACTTGGATTAAGCGAGGTACAGACATCAGAGGATTACTGAGAAATAAAAGAACATCATCTGCATAAAGGGTAATTTTATGTTTACCTGTACCAATCCTTGGGGCCGTTATATTAGGGTCAGCTCGTATAGCTTCTGTGAGTGGCTCAATTATTAGCGTAAATAACAATGGCGAAAGAGGACATCCCTGACGGCAGCCCCTACCCACACTGAAGCTATCCGAGCCTAATCCATTGGTAACCACAACTGCTTTGGGATCACTATACAATGTTGAGACCCATTTGGTAAACACCTTTCCAACGCCAAACCTTTTCAATTGTAAAACAAATATGACCATTCAACCCTATCAAATGCCTTTTCTGGGTCTAATGAAACTACTACTCCTGGTATCTTTCCCTGAATCATATTCAAAACCTTTCTAATATTATTGGATGATCTATGGCCCTTAATAAACCCCGTCTGATCCTCCTTTATGATATGTGGCAGTCCCCTTTCTAGTCTCAGTGCTAACATTTTAGAAAGGATTTTAAAATCTACATTTAGCAAGGATATTGGTCTGTATGACGTACGATCTTCTGGATCCTTTCCTTTTTTAAGGATAAGAGAGATATTTGCCTCTTTCAGCGAAGGCGGGAGACAGCCCTGACTATATGCATAGTTATACATGTCCATAAGTGGACCAGCCAATATTTCTGTAAATTCTTTATAGAATTCAGCTTGAAAACCATCTGGGCCGGGTGCCTTACTGCTCTGAAGTTGCCTGATTTCGTCAAGTATTTCTTGGACTGTTAGGGGAACATTTAAGACCGATACCTGTTCCGGAGTTAGGCCCGGAAAGGTCAAATTTTTAAAAAATGATTGCATCCTCCTAGTCCTGTCTTCACAATCCTGTGATTTATATAAATCAGAATAAAATTTTCTAAAGATTGCATTAATCTTTTTATGATCTTGAGTCAAAATACCCATACTTTCCTTGATAGACGTAATAGTCTGAGGGGCCTTTTCTTTCTTTGCAAGAAATGCTAAGTATCTACCCGGTTTGTCGTCATCTTCATATAACCTTTGTTTTGCAAATTATATTTCCCTCTTCGCCGTTTGAGTAAGCGTAGTGTTTAGAGCTGTCTTAAGGGCCGTAATCCTTTGCAATTTAATAATAGGTCTATCAGTGTATGCTGTTTCAGCCGCTTTTAAGCGAGCTTCGAGCAGACGCTGTTGTTCTCCCTTTAATTTTTTCTGGGTCACTGACTCGGAGATGATCAAACCTCGCGCGTAAGCTTTGATGGTCTCCCACATCATTGATGGGTTGCTAGCCGTACCTGAATTAATTTCTAAAAAAGTCTTAAATTCTTGAGAGAAGTACTTTACAAATTTACTATCTTTCATTAGGAAGGGGTCCATACGCCAATGCCGAGGGGATGTCCCATTGTTCCTCGCCTTAGTTTCCATATTTACAGCAGCATGGTCGGAAATTGTTATTCTATCTATTTTACAGGATGATATGGAATTTTAAAAAATCGAGAGGTCAAAAAACATATCAATTCTGGTATGGCATTTATGTGGATTGGAGTAAAAAGAAAAATCTCTGCCCTGTGGATGAAGACATCTCCATACATCTACTAATCCTAATTCTTTGTTCAGATCCACCAATTGTCTCGATCTGGGAGATACTCCTGCAGTACTCTTGGGAATCCTATCTATTTCCGTATCCATAATACAATTAAAGTCTTCCCCCTATAATTGTATGAGGGGCACCAAGAGCAATCAATTTTGAGAAGGCTTCCGTTATAAATTTAAAGGGGTGTGCTGGGGGGCAGTACAAATTTAAGATCCCATAATCCTCTCCATTTATAAGGGCTTTAATCAGAATATATCATCCAGATTCATCTTTTATCTGATTTAGGATTTTGAAAGGGAAATTCTTCCGAATAAGAATAACAACTCCCCTGCTTTTTGAGCTAAAAGAAAAAAAAGGCCTGATCAAATCCACCCTGTCGTAAGTTCAAGTGTTCTTTATCCAACAGATGTGTCTCCTGTAGGAGAGCTGTATCAACTCTTTCTTTCTTAAGATTTGATAATATTTTCTTCCTTTTGACTGGTGAATTACTCCCCTTGACATTCCAGGTGCACTACTTTACCGACTGACCAACCATAATCATCCGGGCAAATCCAAGACCCCTCGGGAGGGGAAACCCTATCCAAAACATCCCGAGCATAGAGCATATAAAATTCACAAAAATAAAGGCTCTCTAATACACTCACAACAGTATAATAAACAACTATTTCTAAATAATTAAAAAAAGTATTTAAATGGAGATTTTCCCCCTTGTTCCCAGGGGGTGTCACTTCCTTTCCAAAGGTCCATCGTATCCTCTCCCAACCAATGCCCCACCCTTGACCCAGGTGCTCCTCAATAGGTTGAGGAGAATTCAGCTATAATACAAAGCTAGAGTTAACAGTGAGCACCCTACCTACCCACACCTGGATATATTTGGTAATGTTAATACCATGTATAAACATATATAACTATAAAATTACAACCTCAACAAATAATAATTAAATATAATAATACAAAATAGCAAGGGAAAACAACCCCGCTACTAGAGACAGAGGTAAAATAGAATAAGGTAACCACCTCCCCACCAACATTAACTAAACCCCCCGGCTTATATATACATACATATATTTTTTTATATATATATATATATATTATATATATATACATACACACATACATACATAGAATAATAAAATAAAACAACCCCAAGGGGGGGAGAAAATCGTTAAATAGAGAACAAATAAATAAATCCCTCTCCCCATCCCCCCAAGATAATATTAAACAGTAAGGTAAGGAAAAAAAAACGGGGGTGGGGGGGATATAAACCGGAGTGGGGGAAAGGCAAACCAACATCCATTGTCCCTTACAATTTATCTAAGAGAGTCCAAAAATTCCTTAGCCTTTTCTGGCGATCCAAAGTTATACACGGATCCTTCATGGTTCAAGCGTAGCGTCGCTGGGTAGCGTAAGGATTACTGAATATTTAAGTCCCTTAAACACTACTTTGCCTCATCAAATGCCTTCCTCTTTCGGACTATAGCTGGGGAAAAGTCCTGGAATAGCATGATCTTGGATCCTTTATAGCTCATGGCTTGGGAATGTTTTCCATGATTTCTAGAGGCTTCTAGGAGTATCTGCCTCTCCCTATAGCTCTGCAGCCGGAACAGGACCGGGTGAGGACGCTGGTTCGAGTTAGGCCCACGTATTGCGATCTGGTAGGCCTATTCCACCCTTACCTGGCCTGATCCAGCTTCCAGATTTAAAAGCTGTGGCAGCCACTGCTCGAGAAACACCGTAAGCTGGCCTTCCTCTTCCCGTTCGGGAAGGCCCAGCAAACGAATATTTTTTCGACGACCTCGATTATCGAGGTCATCAATATGACACTGTTCGAGAGTCCGGACCCGATCCACGGCCGATTGTGCTGTAGTTTTGGAGGTCGCGGCCTTTAGCTCCGCCCCTCCGACTCGGCGCTCGATTTCTTTAATGTCTCGGTCGTGCTTTTGCAGCGCGGCCAAGAGTAAGTCCCATCGACTTCGGGATTCTTCAATGAAAGCGTCAATCTTTGCATCCAGTTTGGAGATGATTTCCACAAGGCTTGTCACTGTAGGTAAGTCCCCCAGGGCGGCTGTGGACGCCTCTGCTGCAGCTGGAGAGGGTGGGGAAGGGGTTCCTGCCTGCTGAGAGCTGCGGGCTCCCTTCCCTTTCGTCATTTTTACTAAAGATTAGATTGTTTAAATTTAATACTAAGCAACTAATTAAATTAAACAGCTATTTTAAATGATTTGGTGAGTGTGGTGGGGATGGGTGGCCCACTTTACCCAAGTCTTGGGAGGAGCACTGTAGACTCAGACTTGCTGGGTCGCCGCCATCTTGGATCCCCCCGCGAGCAGGTTTAATCAAGGGGCAAGTGGGGATCCCTGACATCCTGCAAGATTCATTAACCTTGGTAATTAAGAGCTCATTCAAACCTTGCCGAGAGCCCTGCTCTGAAATTTGACAGGGACACGGAGATCACTTTGAACAGACCGCGTGAATAGATGCAAGGACCCTTGAAGGAACCTGTTAAGGTTACTCAATATCGTTTGGGCTTCAGGAAAGCGTTCAACGTGTAGAGTGAAACTTGACCATCAGGCCACGCGTGCAGTTAACCCAGTGAAGGTTGCGGGCAGAGCAGGCAGTAAGTTTGTTTGGAAGGTTTCTCACTTCGAGGCTTTAGAACACACTGGAGAACTCATATGAGCGCAAAGACGGCAGCAGCTGCCAATGGGAACATAACACTCTGATTGTGGGTCAAATGGTTATGAAAAGCAAGCCCCTTCACAGGAAGAACAAAACTCTGAACGTCAGGAGTGCAGAGGAGAGGAAAATTCTTCCCAGCATTGGATCTACTGGTGAAGAAGGAGCTAACCTTCTCCCAGGTGAGTGTGACTTGCCAGGCAGACAATTACAGGCATCTATGCTGTTTCCTCTGAAGCTCTCCGAGTTCAGCTGAACTGGAGCTCCCTCCCTCGTGATTCATTTATCCTCCCCCTTTCACAGTACCAAAATGTTTAATTCCCACCCCCAATGTTTCTGCTTTCATTCTGCGAAACAAGGGAAATGTCTTGAGGTTCCACCATCACAGTCATAACAGGAGGTTCAGGTGGCTGTCTTCTCCTGGCTGTGGTTACATGATGCTCAGAAAGACCAACAGAGTACAGATCACGTCAGTGTCGCTGCAGTGACCCAGTCAGTGCTCTGCCCTGATGGGTTGCTCTCCATTCGATGCAGTGCTACTCTCATGCCCTCCGTAAGAGGTCGGTGCAGCCTGCTCTCTGGCTCTGCCTGCAGCTGAGATGCAGGTGCTCTCCCTTTCTGAGGCTGCTGCTACCTGTTTCATTGCAGGGCCAATCGGCATTCTTGCTTCTTACTGCTTCGATTCTCTCTCAGTTAGAACATGGGAACGTAAGAATTAGGAGCAGAATTAAGCCACAGTGATTGATAATACTAGCATTCTTATCTTCTGCGGTGATTACCTCAACCCTTGTGTAATGTTCTGGATGGCTGGAGGGTGGAATTCAGGTGTGGTGCAACTGCCATTTTCCCCAGAAATCCCTGTGCCATCAACATCCCTTCCTGATCTCGGCTATAGAAGTATGTAAATCCCACATGCATTCCAGTTGCTACTACTTTAGGTACTCTATTGACCACTCCCTCAGTGGAGAAGCTGATGCTCTCAAGGCCCTGGGTGCATTCTTCCCTCAACATCACACTGTCTCAGGCAACTCTGACTCATCTGGTGCTGCCACGTTTCTGAGAAAACCTGAGGTGTTGCATCTGAGCCCAACTGAGTAGGGTTGTGTCTGCAATCCATTCTGCAAGGCAAATTTACCCCCCGCTCTTTCAGCCTCTCTGACCTCCATTTGGAGGCCCATGGTCTTGAGGGAGACCTGGAGGTTTGCTTTGCATCCCTGAATGAAGCAGCTGCTCTGACTTGGGTTCCACGCCTCTGCCTCACCTGAAACATAGAGGAAAAACCCTATAGTGTGAAAGCAGGCCACTCGGCCCATCAAATCTGCGCTGATCCTATGAAGAGCAGCCCACCCCATTTTCCATGGCTAATCCACATAGCCTGCACACCCCTGGAAACTGTGGGGCAATTTAGCATGGCCAATCAACCTAACCTGCACACCTTTGGACTGCGCTAGGAAGCCCACACAGACACAGCAAGACTGCACCAACTCCACATAGGCAATTGCCTGAGGCTGGAATTGAACCTGGTCTCTGGGGCTGTGAGGTAGCAGTGCGAATCCTGAGCTACCATGCTTCCCCTGAGCTGCCGTGCCACAGATGGTGAAGCAGTGAAATGTCAGCCCCAGGTAAAGGCTATCATGGTCCACTTAAATCAGACCCTTGCACCATCCACCATCCCTGCAGCTGCTAATTGGCCATCAAAATCCAAGCCCTCAACAAATAAGGGAGCACCCAAGTGAACACTAAGGTTGCAGTTATTTTCGCCAGAGAACCAAAAAATGCTCCTGATATCCGTTAACATGACTCGGCAAAACAAAATCCTGTCCATTCTAACAGTTTTGGGTAAGGAAAGAACTTGGGCCCATCTTGCTCACCTTTGACCATATTCCCTTTGCTGCAAATTTAAAAAGCCTGCACAAGACACAAATGCTATGCTAGTCTATAGCTCCGGATTCAACTCCAGGGCGTGATAGCCATGGAAGATACATTCATAATGCTGCACAATTTCATCCATGTGATGGAAAGCAATTTGGAAATGCTAACATCACTGTCTAAAGTCCAGACTGCCTGCATATTGTGACAGAAGCTCCAACTGCATGGGGAGTCTATAAACAGTTCAGTTGGCTCAATGACTGCTGTGGATCAGTTAGACGTCAATGGCACAAAACTTGATTCCCATTCGGCCTGGATTGATGCAAAACCTGGTTCTTTGCCCTAATCATGATGGAGATCATACTCTATCTTTTCTAACCTGCTCTGCCCCTCTCTCCTCCCCACACCAAAACCACCCCATGTGATGTGTACCAATCCATTCTAGTGAAGCACTTGTTGAAGTAAATAACCTAATCAGGAGTTAGCATGAATGAGATAAAGTTTGAGTCATAATTATGATGGCAGAGTGCAAAGTTGAACCAGTGGAATGGGAGTCCAGTGAACATGTCACAAACTGCCACAGTTAGTGGTCACCCAGTTATTTACAGTAAAACCCCATTGAACAGCCTTTTCTTCCATTGTTCTTGGGCTATTCTTAATTCCTGAGCTATCCTCGCAATGGTAAAGCAATATCTAATTCACTGGTAGCTTTTGGTTGGATTCTTGGCTTTGATTTATGTTTTACTGATGCCTGTTGAGAATGTTCAGGACAATTTTATGTGAGAATGATATTGAGCCTTACAGTTTTCAATCCTTTAGTCTTCAACAGCCCCTAATGTAGACAAAAGGCCTTCATCGCAGTTGCCATGTTAAATCAAAATATAGGTTTCATAGATAAAAGGAAAGTTTTCAAATTTGTCCCAGATGTACAAATGTTTTAATTTTGTTAACTAATACCACTAATTTTAAATAAATTACAAATCATCTGTTTGATTTCAGTGGGTAATTTTAATTTGAAGTTTGTAAATAAACAGTGAGGCAATACCTCTTTCACCATTTTGTTTTATTCTCCATATCAATTGCTTTATAATGTTTGACTTTATCCCCATGGTCACTTGGATTAATGATGCATGTGGAAGAATTTGTCCAACAGGAGGGTACTGATTCTGTGGAATGATCTGACTGCTCATTTTCAGCACCCTGTATAAAAATGATCACTGACTGGCCTTGTCCTCTCATTTTAGGACTAGAATGTAAATTTTTGTAACCCTTTAAATGCCTTCACAAAATTTGCATTTATTGCAGTTCAAGCTCTTGTATTTTGTTTTTGTTGATCATTTCTAAGATAGTGAAGTTCAATTTTCTTTGAATTTATGCCCACTTTGTTACAATTGAATGTTTTCTCATTTGCTTGTTAAGTAACAAATAATTTGTTTTTGAACATTTATACATTTTGAGTTGAGGTGTTGATTCTCTGGGATGGTACACTTTTCTATATTTTATCATTCACAAACTCTGAAGGCAAGTGGTGTTCCATGTACATGGAGCACTCTTTCTAGCCTGTTACCATACTCCAGGTAATTTTCAACTTTGACAGACATGGAAAACTGGCATTTGTGAATTGACAGCTCACAACAACATATGAAAAGAAGATTCAAAAACATAATTTACCACTGCTTACACCTTACTGCCCTGGCCAAGTAGAAATGCCTCCTCTTGCTATTTCACCCCAAATCCCAGACTAACATTCACCTGAGGAAGGAATATCGAGTAGAAGCTAAGTGAACAATCTGTACTTGAGACAATTTCTTGAATGTATTTTAATCAGTCCCTTTAGGAAAAAAAAATATTTATTCCATACTTTAGTGTCGCAAGAAAATCAGCAGAAAAGATGTGCTAATCTGAAATTTGCTCACACAAACAATGATTTGAAGGTATGAAGTAGACATTGTAAATAATAAGCATGCTCAGTGTGATATAAGACTAGCCCTGGTATCCCACCTATAAATCAACTGATTGCAGATTATTGGTGGTCCTATTTTCATGTGAAATTATTTTGCAGTTTCTATATCAGTATGTAATAACTTATACATATTTTCCAAATATTTAGAATACTGTGTTATTTTTAACAATTCTTTTGATTACTTATAACCTTGTCAACCAATTTCTTTAATATTTTCTTACTGCACTGATCAACTTCAAAATGGATTGGCAGAAAACAGTAAATAAATAAAAATCAAAATTTTCAACCACTCCTAAGCAAACCTGTTACAGATTGATTGATTGACTTACCTGAAATGAAAATCATCAAGTCACAAAAATCATGACTTCACTTGCATAGATTAATTATGATCCAAGTTATTGGCCCAAGCTGAATCTTGGATGGAAATACATGGGAATATGTATGAGTAAATTAAGCAATATCCTTTAAAATTGGAAAGAAGAGATATTTGCACACTGATGTTTGGCTTTACCATTTTAACTATTGGCTAGAGATAGTTTGAGGATAGACATTCTGTGCCTTCTGAGAGGTGGGTTCAAGGACCACATGACTGCCATCATCCTCATCATAGTGTGGTACTTATGATGTTGCTGCAACAAACTATTTGTCATGCAAGTGGATGTTGAAATTCTATACAAGATTCCATAAACTGAGTCAGCCGATAAGCAGAGGTATCAGAGCATAGCAGAGCAAATCGCCTTCTGTCATGTTTTGATTGTCACACATTTCATTCAGCAGAATAAAATGAAGAGCTATGGATGTTGCAGTTCTGAAAAGAACACAGAGAACACTGTCAGCTGGTCTGGCAGCATCTGTGGAGAGGAAAACCAGAATTAATGTTTCAAGGCCAGTGACCTTTCTTCAGAACTGAAAGCAGCTGGGAAAAGGTGACTTGAGTGGGGGGCAATGAGTGAGTTGAATAGATGGAGAGAATGCCCAGAGAATGGGAATTAAAAGAAAACAGCCAAAAAGGGATTGTTGATAGTAAGCCAGGAGAGAGGTAATTGCTGAATGAATGCGAATGGATTGTGTGAATAGTTGAAAATGAGTTGTCTGTGCTCACAGCAGCCCATACAGACAGATGCTTGGGTTACGGGAATAAACAAGAAGAAGCTGTTCACACTCTCAAATTATTAAACTCAACCTACACTTTATTCAATCTAATCGACTGTATTCACTGCCCACAATGTGTTACCTCTACATTGAGGAGACAAAACACCAACTAGATGACGACTTTACAGAACACCTCTGCTTTATCCATAAAAATGACCTGAACTTCCACTTTCCTGTCACTTCAACATATTGCCGTGTTCCTGTGCCAACATTTCTATGTTGGGCCCACTGAAGTCATCCAGTGAAGCTCAATGCAAGCTGGAGGAACAACACATTATCTGCTGCCTTCAGGACAGTTAGTTCAGAAAGATTGTGGTGGAGTAGGACACTACTGACCCTGAGCCTCGTATGCTCCATTGGCTTTTCCTTTTCTTTTTTTTGCTCCCTTCTCTTGTTTTCTTTTTCTTTTTTTTTACTTACATTTTGTGAAGGAGCTCAGTCATAGCCGTGGCGGCAAGTGGGCCCAGCAGCTCAGACTTGTGACAGCAGCGAGTTTGGCTGCCAGTGGTTTCTGCATCATAGTTGGTGCCAGGAGCTCCACTGAGAGCTGCTACGGTGGAGGGACGTTTGTGTTACTGGTGGCATCTACATCTCTAGCAGATTGAGCGTGGCATAGATGGGTTTGGGCCCAATATGAGACCAGACGGTGTCAGTAGCAGCTGCATCAGTGAGGTAGGCCCAGAGCAGATTCATGGTGGTGGCAGAGTTGAGTTTGGGCTGGTGTGGCACCAATGGCATCCACATTGGACCCATAGTGGTGAGGGCATCGGTGGTGGTAAGATGGCATCAAAGAGTGGCACATTTTGTTCCAGTAGTGGCATGGTGAAAGGGACGTGGCCAATGACTGAGCATTTAACAGGAATGACTGGAAAGTTGGACATTTTCTTTTTTCTTCATTTTTCTACCTTTATATTTTAGGATTACTTTTCTTGTTTTAAGATGGCACCAGAGACACAGTACAGCATTTTTCATTGTATGTTGTAACAAGATACATGTGACAATAAATAAATGAAACTTTGTCATTTATATAAATGATTTGGATGTGGATATAGGAGGTATGGTTCATAAGATTGGACATGACACCAAAATTGACTCTGTAGTGGATAGCAAAGAAAGTTGTCTCAGAGTACAATGTGGTGTGAGGAATGGCAGATGGAGTTTATATTGGATAAATGTGAGGTGCTGTGTTTGGGTTTGGCAAATCAGTGCAGGATTAATACACTTAATGGTAAAGTCCTGAGGAGTGTTGCTGAACAAAGAGATCTTCAGGTGAACACTAAAAGTACATTGAAAGTGGAGTTGCAAATAGACAGAATAGTGAAACTACTCTCACAGTTATTGGTCAGTGCATTGAATATTGAATTTGGGTGGTCATGTTGCAGCTGTACAGAACATTGGTTAGCTCAGTTTTGGAATACTGCATTAAATTCTGGCCTCCCTGCTATTGAAGGGATGTTGTGAAACTTGAAAGAATGACAAGGATGTTGCCAGGGTTGGAGGGTTTGAGCTGCAGGGAGAAGCTGTTTAGGATGGGGCTGTTTTCCATGGAGAGTTGGAGAATGAGAGGTGACCTTATGGAGGTTTATAAAATAATAAGGAGCATAGATAGAGTGAACAGTCAATGTTTTTTCTTCCAGATAGGGGAGTCCAAAACTAAAAGGCAGAGGTTTAGGGTGAGAGGGGAAAGTTTTAAAAGGGACCTAAAGGGCAACTTTTTAATGCAGAAGGTAGTGTGTGTATGGAATGAGCTGCCAGAGGAAGTGGTTGAAGCTGGTGCAATTAACAACATTTAAAAGGCAACTAGATGGGTACGTGCATAGGAAGGGATGGAGGGATATGGGCCAAATGCTGGCAAACAGGACGAGATTAATTTTGGTTATCTGGTCAGCATGGACGAGTTGGATTGAAGGGTCTGTTTCTGTGCTGTACAACTCTCTGACTCTTAATCATCATTGAGTTTGACAAGTTCAAAGCATGTACACCTTTCTCCATGTTTGTTGCTCACTCCCACATCTCCACGACCTATTCTTTATGGGTTGCTCCAAACCCATTTTCAACCATTCACACTTCCTGTTAGCACCCATTCAGCATTTATTTCTTTCCCAGCTTAATATCAGCAAGCCCTTTGTCTGCTTTTCTTTCTCCCTCTGGGCACTTTTTCCAACTATTCACCTCCCTACTCCTCACCCATCTCTACCCTGTATCATCAGCATAAAGAACACCTTTTCCCGGCTGCTTTCAATCCTGAAGAACAGTCACGGATTTGAAAACATTAATTCTGCTTTCCTCTCGACAGAAGCTGCCAGACCTTTAGATTAGATTACTTACAGTGTGGAAACAGGCCCTTCGGCCCAACAAGTCCACACCGACCCGCCGAAGCGCAACCCACCCATACCCCTACATTTACCCCTTACCTAACACTATGGGCAATTTAGCATAGCCAATTCACCTGACCTGCACATCTTTGGACTGTGGGAGGAAACCGGAGCACCCAGAGGAAACCCACGCAGACACGGGGAGAACGTACAAACTCCACACAGTCAGTCGCCTGAGGCGGGAATTGACCCCGGGTCTCTGGCGCTGTGAGGCAGCAGTGCTAACCACTGTGCCACCGTGCTGCCCACCTGTTGAATTCCTCCTGCAATTTCTGCTTTCATTTGATTCAGTAGAAAGCACGTTCCTGCTTATGATCTTTGCTAATTCTTAAGGTAGAATACTATTTGTTTTATTACCAGTAAGTCAGTAGTTAATTTGGGTTCTTACACTTCAAGCTGCAGTAGACTTGAGATTATATGTTTTAATAATTGGTCACATATTCAGGAGACAACCTAATGGTTATTGCAATGCTGTATGATCAAAGTGAAAGCGGCAAGTGGACTGAGCATAACACAATTTTAAAGAAATTGTGGAACTAAGCCACTGAAATTCAATAGCCATTCCTGTGAAAGCTGTAATGGTAGGGAATTAATGCATGAGAAATCGCTTAGTGCACACGAGCTGGTAATCCTGTAGTAAACAAACTCAATTTTGCTTAAATATACTGAGAATCTGAATCTCTCAAGTTCATTTGGTTCAATATCTGAGTTACAAAACCAAATTTCCCAATCTTTGTCAAAGTGCAAATTTAAAAGGGGAAACATTACTACATCTGTTTACTTTTAGTTTTATCACCATAGTGTGTGGGTTTTTTTCACAATGAAACTTTGTGATATGTAACAAGTTGTCTCATACATCTTAAATGTAAAAAAAATTGCAGGACAATTCAATTTTTTGTATCTGCTGAATATACCTTGTTTTGGGAGCAATATTTTGGTTTCACATTGTGAACCCAATAAAATCACGGCAAGTGTTTGTCCCTGAACAATGTGGGCAATGATGAGACAGTGTCGAAGACATGGTGAGAATGATAAATGAGGAAAGGATATCAGATTTTGTGGAAAAGATTTCAATGGCTAGATGAGAATCCCACCCATCACCCCTCATTCTGCGCAGGTTGTTGTTTCCCCAGGCAATAGAGGGAAACGGGATGGAGACCAGTTCCTGTTGTGCAAGTCAGATCGAGGACCTGGAAGCTGCAGCCACCCATTGTTGGCCAGCATTCCACAACATCTCAACTGACACTCCATGGGCAATAACTACCTGTATCTTGCATCCATGGAGATTGGCATTGACCAAACGCCAATCTCATAACATCAGCAGGGCACCTCTCCGACTCATTTAGAATGCAGTTCACCTCTCCAACGCTGCATTTTTGAACTCAATGACAATTTTGTGCCAGTGCTGCTGCCAGGCTAGTTTGTGTACTGTGGCACACACCCATCTCATGCGTGAGAACAGCGTGCATCTAAGAGCTGTTGGCTTACTTACTTCTTGCTCATTATTTTTGTCTCTACTGGGATGCTTGTTGCATCTGTCTTGTTACCTTGCACATTGGCACCTCACTCAAAACTTACAGGCTGACAGTGCATTTGTCTTGAAATGTACATGGAAAGCTAGGCATCTTACCATGGTTGACAGCAATGATTAGTCAAGATGTGAATATGTTGATGAATGATGTCTTACTCTATACATATCACACCTGCATCTGGTGACAGGAATGTACTCAGCCAATAGGCAGAATGGATTTCAAGCAAATGACCAGGTCTCCAAGACTAAGGGTGTGACCCACAGTTAAGGGGGACTGTGAGAGAGTCCCATTATCATTAGTTCAAGGGCATCATTTGAACTTCCTTTTCCCCCTCGCTACACCTTGCGACAGGTCCAGGCTCCTCAGCTGAAGGTGGAAGGAGCCTGCCCTATACTGGATTATTTTGATGTTGAAGGTTTGGTTGGGTGTGCTGAGTGTCCTGGCCAGATGCAGGCTCACTTTTGTTGGTTTAATGAAGGAGTGCGATCAAATTCCCTTGACCACACTTGCCCATCTTCCTATTCGTGCTGAGCACCAGCACTAACACGGTAGAGTGTAGAACTAAAACAAAAACAGAAATTGCTGGAAAAGCTCAGCAGGTTTGGCAGCATCTGTGGAGAGAAATCAGAGTTAACATTTCAGGTTAGGTGACCCTTGCTCAGAACCTGAGTGTCGAGCTGTCTGTATCTCCAGCTATCACTGAGTACTTTGCAAGACCTCGCTCTCTGTGGAGTTAGCCAGCCAGACACAGATGCTCGAGCCAACATTGTACAGATGATATTGGGAAACTCATCCAACCTTCAATCAAATTTCCCAAATGTTTCCAACAGACCTGCCTGATATTTCTGTGTGTTCATTTTAATCAAGTAATTACTGACTGACACATGGGTTCTCTCCTGCCTTGGTTAGCAGTGGTTAAATTGCCGCCACATTTCTTCTTCTGGCAGCTGTAGAGAGGTGCGTCTGACTCTCCTATAGGTAACGTAGTCAGTGAGGTATCTACATCTAAACTGGTGGAGGGTGCATGAGTAAACCTTATGATCCTCTGAAAGGTCCTTCTTTTTGCTCCTGAGTTGAAGGAGGGGATGTTGACTGGTGGGCTGCTCTCTTCAGGGCTGAAGCAATGTAGATGCCATTCATAGCTTCTGAAGGCAAGAGACAGAATAAGCTGAGCAATGAGGTCGAGGTTTGGGCATATTAAAGATACATTGACACTGGTGTGGCAAGGGGAGAGCAATGCAGCAATGCAAAGGGTGAACAAACACCCTGCCACCCATCTTTGCCTTCTCTGTCCTGTTGTGGCCTGCTTTCTCCTTCAATAAGGGCAGGGATTGAATAAGATACAAGTGGCTGTCACAGCTGTCACTGTTTGTGTCGGTGAGGGAAAGTGATGACATGTTCCGAGTGAGAAAGTAGGGAGCACAGAGCTCCGTCCGCACCAATCAACCTAACATCCTCTGGTCCATAAGCACCACTTTCCGGTGGCCATCCATTTCAACTCCCCCCTCCCACTCCACTGAGGGCATATCCATTCTGGGCCTCCTCCACCCACAAACTGTAGGAGGAACACCTCATCTCCAGCCTCTGAAGTCTACAACCATACAATTACTTTATTTGAATTCACCAGTTTCCAAATCTCCCAATCCTATTCCAGATCCACCCCTCCAACTGACCTACCTGTCCAATTTCCTTCCCACCTATCTGCTCCATACCTCCCACTGAACTATCGCCATCCCACCTACCTTTCCCCTAGCCCCCTTCCCCCTGCGCAGTCCTGAAGGAGGGTTATGCCCAAAACATTCACTCTCTAGCTCTTCTTGGTATAGCACCTGCTGTGCTTTTCCCAGTGCCATACTTTTTTGACTCTAGCATACAGGAAGGGGATGCAAGGTAAGTGGTCTCTGGGAAGGTCGGGATAAGAGCCAATGGAGAAGATGGTAGGCCGTGAGCCTGAGAAGAAGGTGGGTGCAGTAGCAGAGGGAGAGTGTCATGTGAGGTAGCAGCATGAAAATGGTACTACTGACCCTTTAATGAATGCAGTAGCCTATGTGTTCTGTTCCTGCATTGCTTGGTGTTCCTCGGGACCACACTGATCCAGCTAAGATCTGGTGCCATGGTGTCCTCTGGCAGCACTGAAGAAAGAGTTCCTCTGCACACGACCATATCCACCAGACAAAAAGGGTTCTAACTTTCCTCCTTTCAGCTACCTCCTTTGTAATTCTTCACCCACTTGAACTGGGAAGGACTGTATTTGAACCGATGCGTATCTGGAATTCAAAAATGGTGCCGGTGGTGAAAACCTGGAAACACTTCTCGAAAGTTGTAAAGTTTATTGGAAATCTTGCTTGAGCCCACAGAGGAAATCCTCCAAGCAAGATGCTGAAATTGAACTTAGTCAACTTAGTCACATTGTGGGGAAAATTCACCCCAAACTGTCACTGTATCAGGAGAATAACTATAACAATCAGTACTGTATTCTTGTATTTGTGCTTTGATTTTTTTCTGAAGATAGTTGTGCTTGTAAAGGAAAAGCCTACCTGTGCTGTAGAACAAGTATTTGTATTTGACTGACATTAATGCTCCGTATGCTCATTCATATTGCTCACCTGCAGCATATTAATATTAAGGGTAAAGCTGCAAAAAGAAATGCTGGGTTGATATGGGATGGGTTGAATTCCCTAGTTCAGGAATGAAAATCATAAATGGCTTTAGTGGAACTTAAACTGAACATCATTGAGTGAGCTAGCAGCAAACAGATGTCTTTTTGTGGAATTATTGCTGACTTTTTCTATCACTGTGCTGAGGGTTAGGAGAAATGATTGGCTCTGTTAGCTATATCTTTGGCTGTAATGCTTAAAATCTGCACAGTGAAACTGACCACTCCGATGCTCAACCTGTTCCAGTACAGCTGTGACACTGACATTTATTCAATAATGTGAATAATTACTAACAAAGTGCAGGATTAGTCTAACTTTGCCAATTACTGTTCTTTCCAATCATCAGTAGAGTGTTGCAGCTCATTAATAATCTCATAAAATGTCATCTGCTTGCTAGTTGCACACTCACTGATGTTCAGGTCAGGCTGTGCTAGATCTAGTAGATCTGGGACATAAATAAAACACCAAGTGTTGCCCAACCACAGCTAACAAGGGCAATTGGGGATTGTATTAGATCCAAAGAAGGGGCATACAAATTGGCCAAAAAAACTCAGCAGACTTGGAAATTGGGGACAGTTTAAACATTAGCAGAATAGAACAAAGAAACTGATAAAGAGGGGGAAAATAGAATGAGTGTAAGCTTGCAGGGAACTAATTTAAAAAGCTTCTGTGGATATGAAAAGAAAAAGATGAGTGAGTACAAATGTAAGTTCTTCACATCAAAAACAAGGGATGTTCTAATGAGGGAGAAAGAGATGGAAAACCAATTATTTTGTTTCTGATTTCACAAAGCAGGGCACAGATAATGTCCCAAAGATAATGAGGAACACAGAGTCTAGTGAGAGGATGGAAGTGAAGGAAATCAATATGAGAAAGGGAGTGATACTGGGGAAATTGATGGGATGAAAGGCCAATAAATCCCCAGGGCGGTTTTCGTCTCCTTACCTGAGGAAAGATGTTCTGTCTATGGAGAGGGTGCAACACAAGGTTTGTCACACTGCTTTCTGGGTGGAAGGACTAATGTATGAAGAGAGATTGGATCATTAGAACTATGTTCATTGGAGTTTAGAAGAATGAGGACGAACTCATAGAAACCAACAAAATTCGAACAGGATTAGACAGACGCAGCAAGGATCATTTCAATGACCATTGAACTAGGGACCCAAGTCTATGGTGTGGGCAACTTAGGACTGGGATGAGGAGATACCTCTTCCTCCAGAGGGAGGTGTGCCTGTGGAATTCTCTGCCACGGCGGTTGAGGCCTGAGCATTGAATGTTTTCAAGAAGGAGTTAGATACAGTTCTTGGGGCGAAATAAATCAAAGGATATGGGGAGAAAGCAGGAACAGATCTTGATTGTCTGTCATAATCATATTGATGGCGGAGCAGAATCAAAGAGCCAAATATCCTGCCCTTCTGTCTTTCCTGTGTTTCCTCAGTCCCAGATCAAATCTCAGCCTTGCTCCAGAGAAGATTCAAGAGCTGCATGCATTGACAGCAAGACAATCTATGATCAAGATTGTCATCAGCAGCTCTGGTAAAAATACTATCAAAGAGAATTTCCATGATCTCATACTGTCCCTCACCTCTTTCCCACCCAAATGCCTCTCCCTATACTGCAAAGTCCTAATGGTCACGTCTGCTGTATTTGCAGATATTGTTGCACGACTTAACAAAGCTGAGGGAGCTGCCTTTTTGAATCCTGAGCTAACAGAGGTGGTTGCAGATCCTATGCTGTCAGCATAGCACAGTGCTGATGTAACTCACAATAACACCTGTCAGCTTTCGCCTTCAATTTCACTCACTTTTTTCACTTAAATCTGCACAGCTGTTTTCCTTTCCCTTCATCTTTTGGTCATCTAAATTACTTTGCAGTAGGAAACTTGGTTTTAAAAAAATGTGTATAATTTGGAGGGGTGGGGGGTCCGGGGGGGTTTGGGGGGGGGGGGGGGGGGGGCGGCATGTTCAGGTGCTTCATTGCCAATGAAAAACTTTTGACATTTAATCCAAGTTTTAACATGATATGATGCCTTCTATTTTTGTGTGTTCCTCAACTGACATGGTCCTTTAATTCTCACTCATTTGTTGTTTTTCCTTCCTGCTATTAGTATGCTCTTTACACTTGACCTGGATCCCTGATTAATGATGCAAATGAGCTTGCTGAGAACATTTGAATGTTGCTAACACATTACTATTCAAGTGGAGTTAGCACCCACTCTTTGCTTTTCTCTTTAGTTGGGAAATTATCCTTATTATTCTACTTCTTAAACACAGTGCATACACTAGCCCTTTCTATGGAACATTGTGGAATTGAAATAAACAAAAAAAAAGCTAAGAAACTTTGTTTTTTTTTCAATAAGTTACTGCTGATTGTTATTCTCAGAAGATCTTGGAGTTCTGCTGATGCAAGAGATGAAGCAGAGTGTTAATGACTTGTTTTTCCCTGCCCCTTCCAGGCTGTAAGAAGACAGAAAGTCCTTGAACAGAGCATTCAATCAGCACAGGAGACGGACAAAACCCTTCGTTTAATCCAAGAGTCTCTTGCATTGATTGACAAACAGCTAACGTCATACATTGCTGACAGAATTGATGCAGCCCAGGTCCCTCAAGAAGCTCAGGTATGCCAGAAAGCTATTTATTTAAAGTTCGATTGTAAATCAGCAGAACATTTTCTTTAAAACTGAGAGAGAAAAGAAACAATTTCCGAATTAGAATGAAGAGAGGAATCAAACAGACCTGTTGTTTGATGGATTTCTTAAATGCAAGTATTTGAGGCATGACATTCTTTATTATGTTTGCTTCCCATGTAAAATATAAGGATCTTCAAAAAAAAATGGTGCTCTGACAGAAACTGTACACGCACATTGCCTCTCCTAGTTTTGCTGCATATAAGACATCATTCTGGAATAGCATTTCAATTATCTCTCTTCTGCTGTTGGCAGCAGCTTGTTCATGGTTACCCAGTTCCTTTTCAAATCACTTAAATGTGCTGTCATTTATGGTTCATCTTTTCAGTCTTTCCTCATGAGTTCATAGGTACCTGGAGGGGTCTGCTCACTCTCCACTCATTTTGTTCTTCATATCAATTACCTCTCCCATTCCTCTAACATAGCCACACTTTAACTGATGTTTGCAATGTGCAGATGTCAGTTAACTTCCTGTAGAACACCCAATCAGTGCCTCTTCCTAGCTGATTTTAATCCTATAAAATTCAGAATTGTGACCAAGCTTCACATTCTCCTGTGCAAAGGCACCTTGTAAGATACAGTAAATCCCATACCGTCCTGTTAGAAAATGCCTTTGTTCACTGTCCAGCTCAGTAGTAATGCTGTTACTTTATTCCATTTTTCAGTCTAGTGTTGCCAGAGAACTTCCAGCAATACCTTCTTTATTAGAGCCACATTATTGCTTTGGATCCCCAAGAATTTCTTCTTGGTTCTTTTAATGTTCCTCATCTATATCCATGGACTCCCACTTTCCCCACTGGCAACATGACCTATCATGGTGGAGTCAGCTTTCACATTGTTGGCGTTGAATGTTAAAATTCCACTTTCCTTGGTAACGTTGCCACTCCCTACCTGTTTGCTCTTGGCTAAGCTTTAATGTCTTTCAGCTATACATTCAAATAACCATATTTGCTCCTTTTCCACAAAGCTCAGTTTCCTGACAAAGGATAATACCCCTTTCCAGGAACAGGCTCATGCTGATCTAAATTGTTCAAAATTTCAAAATCTGTTCATTCCAAAGGAAGTTGTAGAATCCATGTCCTGTACCAAGACCACAGATTAGTTTTCTCATGTTGGGCTGAAGAAGTGAGAGTTATGCTCTTTCCTTAGTATATAAATCTGAATCTGTCACCTCTGCCCATGTACGCCACATTTTAACTGTTATCCAACTCTATCCATGTGCCCCAATATTTCCATAACAATTTCATTCCATATTCACCCATACCACCATACTACTTCAATGCTCCTATATATCCCTACGTCCAAATACACCATAAAACCTCATGTATATCCTCCATGCCCCCTATATATCCGGTCACAGTCCACCAGTTTATTTCGAAGGACAAGCTTTCAGAGTGCTGCTCCTTCATCAGGTAGCTAGTGGGGCTAACTGATGAAGGAGTAGCACTCGGAGAGCCAGTGACTATAACCTGGTGTTGTGTGATTTTCAACTTTGTTCACCCCAGTCAAACACCATCACCATCCCTTCCTATATATCCTGCGTTGCAAGATATCCAGTATTCACTCTGGACAGACAAAGATTTTCATTGAAATGGACATTCAAGAGAATAATTTGTAATAATTACAGACCCATCATGTTTAAATACTTAATGTTGAAAATCATATGCTCCACAAAAACAAGGAAGAAACCTAAATGTTAGTGATCAACAGTTATAAAAGCATACATTTATCCACTTGCAACATTTGAGATGGAAAGCCCCCTCTGTAAAATGATCACATTGCAGGTAACAGTCTATTGTGGCTAAACTTCCTCATTAAAGCTGCAATTCACTTTGTGCTACTCCCACACCTTCCCTCCTTAGTCCTGTAGATTTTTGATCCCATACAATGGTCCTACTCCCTCTCACATGCCTCCATTGAACTTCCCTCCACCAGGTTCAGGAGGTACTTTCCCAAATCCTCACCAGTGTTCCCATAAGCTGTGCAATGCTATCTACTCCAGTTGGTGTGCCAATCAATGGTTTCTGCTGCTGGAACTCACTGCCTTGTGTGGACCTCGGAGCAGCAAACAAAAATAATTTAAGGAAATGTTCATTCAAACCTCTCATAAAATAAAAAGGTTTCTCAACATGTCACCATTGCTTCTTTTGCTAATTACCTCAAATCTGTATCCTTTGGTTTTTGATCCTTCCACCACAGAGTCATGGAGTCAGATGTACAGCATGGAAACAGACCCTTCGGTCCAATCCGTCCATGCCGACCAGATATCCCAACCCAATCTAGTCCCACCTGCCAACACCCGGCCCATATCCTTCCAAACCCTTCCTATTTATATACCCATCAAATTGCCTCTTAAATGTTGCAATTGTACCAGCCTTCACCACATCCTCTGGCAGCTCATTCCATACGTACCACCATCTGCATGAAAAAGTTGCCCCTCAGGTCTCTTTTGTATCTTTCCTCTCTCACCCTAAACCTATGCCCTCTAGTTCTGGACTCCCAAACCCCAGGGAAAAGACTTTGTCTGTTTACCCTATCCATCCCCCTCATAATTTTGTAAACCTCTATAAGATCACCCCTTAGCCTCCGATGCTCCAGGGAAAACAGCCCCAGCCTGTTCAGCCTCTCCCTGTCGCTCAGATCCTCCAACCCTGGCAACATCCTTGTAAATCTTTTCTGAACCCTTTCAAGTTTCACAACATCTTTCCGCTAGGAAGGAGACCAGAATTGCACGCAATATTCCAACAGTGCCTAACCAAAGTCCTGTACAGCCGCAACATGACCTCCCAACTCTTGTACTCAATACTCTGACCAATAAAGGAAAGCATACCAAATGCCTTCTTCACTATCCTATCTACCTGCGACTTCACCCTCAAGGAGCCATGAACCTGCACTCCAAGGTCTCTTTGTTCAGCAACACTTCCTAGGACCCTACCATGAAGTGTATAAGTCCTGCTAAGATTTGCTTTCCCAAAACGCAGCACCTCGCATTTATCTGAATTAAACTCCACCTGCCGCTTCTCAGCCCATTGGCCCATCTGGTCCAGATCCTGTTGTAATCTGAGGCAACCCTCTTCATTGTCCACTACACCTCCAATTTTGGTGTCATCTGCAAACTTATTAACCGTACCTCTTATGCTCGCATCCAAATCATTTATGTAAATGACAAAAAGTAGAGGGCCCAGCACCAATCCTTGTGGCACTCAACTGGTCACAGGCCTCCAGTCTGAAAAACAACCCTCTACCTCCAGTGGCAACAATTTCTCCTTATCTGTTTTTTTTTCCCCCAATGACTTTGAACAACTCAAGCAAATCTCCTCTTCACAGAAAACAACTCTAACTTCACCAATATGCTTACTTAATTGAGGTTCCTCATTCTTGGAAATATTCTTGTTCACCTTTTTTTGCCTCCCCTCTAATGTCTTCAAACCTTTCCTTAAAATTTGATGCCCAAGACTGGACTCAAAAGTCTCCAGTTGAGGCTGAACCAGTGTTTGACATACATTTAAATAAGCTTTCTTGCTTTTATCCTGTCTGCTTAGGAGAGAAGCTGGGATGCCATATGCTTTATAAAGCATGTTTTTGACTTGTCCTGTCACCTTCAAAGAATATCCAGCATCATTTTTTTAAAAATTATCACTTTTTTAAAAATGTTTCTGTCTGTTCTTCCTACCAAAGTTAATCCTTTCATTCCTCTTTGCACTAAAATTCATCTGCCACTTTCCACCCATTCAACTGACCTATCTGTGCCTTGGAAATCCAACTTGCCTCTTCACAGCTCACAAAACCTCCTGTTAAAATCATCAATTAAAACATGAAAACAGCCCGTGCAGAGGTTAGTGGTGCCTCATCTTTTGAAACTCAGCCAAGAATTTATAATAGCCTCAGCTATCAAAAGAAATGCAGGGAATGCTGTCTATTTGACTGAGACAACAGGTGGCCATTTTAGTCTACAAATTGTCATAATTTCATTTTAAAGCAGATTGCCACCAATTGATGAACTGCAGCAGGTGTTTAAGTTATTTGTTATGACCAACAGCAGGGCAATTTTGGTTTTAAAACCAAATGGTTATTAAACATTGGTTCAAAACATGACAGGAGTGTGTCATGACACATCTTCTATACTTTTGCACCACTATCACCTGAAGTATTGTAATGAAAGTTAACATTACACCATGGTGGCCGATATATTGGTGAACTTACCTTTGTAAGATAAAGTTCTGTAATCAATCCCTCCATGAAAAACACGTCTAGAATACAGAACATCATCAAAGAGTGGCATTTGAAGGGACCAAACAGTAAACACTTGTCAAAATATTTTGGACTCTTCAGGTTTCCTCAAACGGTTACAAAGCGTCAAATCTGTTGAGTATTTTGAGGCTTTCAACCTCATCACTAATGCATGAAAATAGCTTGCAAATACAGAAAATAAGAGAAGACATATACCAACCAGCTCCTTGCACCTGCTTCACCATTCAACAAGATGGTATCCCATTTGATTTTGTTTGGAATTCCCAATGTTCCTGTCTAAGCCAGATATAATTAGATTCCCTGATTAACATGAGTCTTTCCACTCCTGTCTTAGAAAATGTTCAGTCACCCACCTCCATCACCACCTGAGGCAGAATTTCACATTTTCAAAGAAAGCAATACACCTTAAGAGGAAAAAGGAATCATCCCTGTTCTGAAAGGGTGACCCTAGTTTTAAATCATCCCTGTTTTGAAAGGGTGATCCCTAATTTTAAAACAGTGCCCCTTGGTTCTGGATTAACACACATGAGGAAATGCTTTGGATGTCCATCTTGTCAAGACCATTCAGGATCATTCACACTTAAATTAAGTCACTCATCATTCTTCTAAGCTCCAGTTGAAATGAACTCTGCCTCTACAACCTGTAGTCATAAGGCAACCTGCTCAAACCACTCCTGAAATTCGTTTATTTCAAGCACCACCTTATCTTTAATTTTTTGTTCTTATCTATGCCTCAATTAATCAGATTATAGATCATCCCTTCACTTGCATAAATCTTGCACTATATAAGGAGGTCACATTTGCACACTGTACTCCAGATGTTGCCTCACCAATGCCATGTATAACAGAGGTGCTGGTGTTGGACTGGGTTAGACAAGGTCAGAGATCACACAACACCAGATTGTAGTTCAACAGGTTTATTTGAAATCACAAGCTTTGGGGGCACTGCTCCTTTAGTGGGTGAAATGAAGAGAAGCACACAGGCACACGTAATTTTCTAGGCAGAGGGGTCAAAACATCGTATATATGGTGTGAGTGCAGTGGTCAGAGACTGAATAACAAGTCTCTGCAGGTGATCAAAAGTGTCAGACCAGACAGTGTGAGGAAAGTGTCAACAGCTGAATAGCAAGTAATGACTTATAATCTGACTAATTGAAGCAGAGATAATTGCAAAAAATTAAAAATACAGAGTTTCTGGAAACAAACAAACTGGCTGGAATAATATGGCAAGTATAAGAGTCGCATGATGAGAGTCTAACCAAAGTCACAAGTAATCCAAAACTGTACAAACTAAACTGTACAAACTAATTAACAGGTTATCAAGGCGATGGTGTCAAAACAGAATAGTAAGGAAGATTTTAAATTACAGAACAGTATGGTGGGGTTACATATAGTACCACATCATCCCACAAGATGAGGCCGGCTTCTTGGATATGGAACTTGGCTATCAGTTGCTGCTCAGTGATTCTGTGTTGTTGCAATTATCTCGCTGCTTCAAATAATCGGATTATAGGTAATCCCTTCACTTGTTATTCAGCTGTTGACACTTTACTCACACCATCTGACACTTTTGATCACCTGCAGAGACTTGTTATTCAAAAGCTGGCTTGGGGGATGCTTACCCTAATACCGGGCGCTGAATGTCCCTGATTGCTGGAGGGTTCCCCGACTGTGAGGGAACATCCTTGACTGGCCATTGTTGTGTGATGTCTGTTTATCCATTGTCATAGCATCTGTATAGTCTGCAGCATATGAATTGGACGACATTGGCCAAATCACATGAGTATCTGCTATTTATGTGGTGCATGGTGTTCCCATGTGTGATGATATCCATGTCGTTGAACATATTCACTCCACCTAACAAAGGAGCAGCGCTCCGAAACCTTGTGATTTCAAATAAACCTGCTGGGATTACAACCTGGTGTCATGTGACTTCTGACTAAGGATGTCGAGCAGAAGCTGATAGCTAAATTCCACACCCATGAAGAATGCCTCAGTTGTGATCTTGAGTTCATGTTGCCCGACGTCTAATCTCGCCATACTGTTTTGCATTTGTAAAATCTTCCTTATTATACTGTTTTGACACCATCACATTGGTAACTTCCTATGGTATCTCTACATTAATTAGTTTGTACAGTTTTGGATTACTTGTTACTTTGGTTAGACCCTCGTCATGTGACTCTTATACCTATCATGTTATTCCAGCCATTTTGTTTGTTTCCAGCACCACCTTCCTTTTTAATTGTTTGTACTTATCTCTCTGCCTCAATTAATCAGACTATAGCTATCCCCTCACTTTCTGTTTGGCTGTTGACACTTTACTCACTCCGTCTGACACCTGTAGAGTCTTATTATTCAGCCTGTCACCACTCTACTCACATCAGTTGCATGATCTTTTGATGTCTCTGCCTATAAATTCTGTGCCTGTGTGCTTCTTTTCATTCCACCTGACAAATGGACTTCACTCCAAAAGCTTGTAATTTCTAGCAAACCTACATTCATTCTCCATTGAAGTAATACTATTTTTTCCTGCCAAAGCGAACAAATTCCTTTTTTCCTACATTTATGCTCCATCTGCCAATTTTCTTTTTACCCATTCACTCCACCTATCTGCAGATCCTTTTTTTTTCAAAAGATGCTTTCTAATTTTGTACCATCTGCAGATTTACCTACAGTGCTTTCACTCCCCTCATCTATGTCATTGATTTGAATTTTAAAAAGTTGAGGTCTCAATACACTGCTAAGTCATCCTGCAAATCAGGCAATGACCTTTTGTGCATACCCTCTGTTGTTTACAAACCTGCCTATCTTGTTTTCATGTTAATATGTTACTTCCTAACATGAGCTGAGTAAGTAAGTGCAAATGTACTTTGGTTCCCAATGATGATGTTGACCTTAGAGGGTATGTGTGGGAGGATCACACGAAAGACTTTCCATGTCTGTGAAAAGGCCACATACAAATAATACAAGGTCAAAAATGCACTACAAATTGGAATTTGCATCAGATATTATAATTTATTTTCCTTGCCTCCATTAAGAGCTAAAAACTCAGTCATATATTTCCAATCCACCACTACCACCACCTATGTTATGTCATCTGTCTCTGCTTTATCTTCAACCCATCTTTCACTGATGCCCTCATACATGACTTGGCCATCTCTCGTTTCTCGTGGTTGATTTCCAATACTGCATAAATTTTGTTGTTCTATATTCTGTAGCCTTTATTCTTTTGCACAACCATTCATTTATCTCATTCTCCTTGCAATACATAGATTCACAAATATTAAATGGCTTAATCTAATCTAATAATCCAAAGTTGTAAAGAGGAGGTAGAAAATCTCAAAGGGAAAATGTCGGTTTGAATAAATTGGCAAAATCTAGCAAATGGAGTATGTCATATGTAAATATGAATTTGTCCAGTTATTGAGGAAGAGTATGAAAGTGGTATACAAAAAACGGGTGGCATGGTGGCACACTGGTTAGCACTGCTGCCTCACAGCGCCAGAGACCTGGGTTCAATTTCCCCCTCAGGCAACTGTCTGTGTGGAGTTTGCACATTCTCCCCGTGTCTGTGTGGGTTTCCTCCGGGTGCTCTGGTTTCCTCCCACAGTCCAAAAACGTGCAGGTTATGTGAATTGGCCATGCTAAGTTGACTGTAGTGTTCGGTGAAGGGGTAGACGTAGGAGAGTGGGTCTAGGTGAGTTGTTCTTCGGAGGGTTGGTGTGGACTTGTTGGGCCAAAGGGCCTGTTTCAACACTGTATATATTCTAATCTAAATGTAAAGTTTCGCTCTTTTTCTTAGATTCTTCCATCGCCTTCTTTTCCTATGATTGTAACTTCCTCCATATGTCCATTATTCCCTCATGCTCATATTTCATCCACAGTCTATTGTGCATACCTCTCGATTATTGGCAATCATGCCATCAGTTGCTGACATCACATGCAAAAAAAATGCTTTTCTCTTACTGTCCTTTTTAATGTATAAAGTTTCCTGACACCTACCTCTTTTTTTTACTATATTCTATGGTTCATTTCTTTGCAACATTGTTTTCTGCTGTGCTGCATCTACAGGTTGGAAGATAATAAATAAACGTGAGGTGTCTCTGATGTCACAGTGGGGAAAAGCAACAGATAGGGAGAAATGTTACTTGTTTGTTGGTTTTATTGCTTGCTCACAGCAATCCTTGGGGTTAGTTGGCCAATTATGCACTAGCATGCGTGATCAATATACCTACTAAAGCTTCACAGAACAAGGTACCTCAGAAGCTGTATTCTGGGATACATGATCATGCAAAATGAATAAATAAAAGGACAGGCACCAAAAATAAAGCATTACATGCAGCAACTAAATTTGAAAGGACATGTTGTGTATGATACTGCACTTGCACCCAGCTAGCTATACCTTCATGAAGTACTTTGGTGTTGCTGAGATTATTTTTGTGGGGCCAACGTGGCCACATGATGTGCCTTCAGCTTAAAGTTATTTCATGCAGTTGATAAAAATGCAGACACCCTTCATACAGTTGAGATTTTCTGGAGAGAAATGAATCCGTTCCCAACTCTGGGAAATAGGTTGGAGTGACTATGCACTTCATCAACATCTCCTTGGTTAAAAGAGCCATAAATATGCAAGGTAACAGTTGACGTGGCAATAACTGACAGAGCCATCCCAAGGCCTCTACACACACACGTTGTAAAGGAGAATTGTAATGGAAATTGCTTTAGTCTGAATTAAAGAATGGCATCACGAGCAGTACCTGAAAAAATTGCCTAGACCTGGAGGAAGTATGTGTGCACATGTCAAATGTCAAACATGGAATACAACTTTAAGAGAAACATATCTGAGAAAATGTACAACACTGAATGAAGCCATTTGACTAATTGTGTCTGTGCTGTACAGAGAAAGTGCAATTGTGAGAATACAATGGAAAGCAAATGACTGCAACATATATAATTAAATAGAGCATTCTTTAGTGACAGTCTAAAATATGATTACTCATGGGAGTGGATCCAAAATGGCAATTGCAATTCCAATTAAGCTTTGTTTAAGACAGATTTTCCTAAGCGCTCATTATGGAACAGAATATCTTAAGCAGGGCATGGTATTACAGCAAAAAAGATGTTTATCAAGATTTAAACTTATTTTTTAGAAACAAGGCAAAATGCACTTCCATAAACCTTTTTGAAAATCACTGTTTCCCTCTTACACCTTGAATTTCTTCTTTGATCATGAAATCCATGTTTAGGGTTAAAGCGCACATGTACTTATTCCATCAAAGAAATAATGGATTTGATTCTTTTCCCTGGATATCTGATAATGCTGTTTGACAAAACAAAGCATAAACTTCATAGCAGTCAAAAGAATTCTTTTTCTAAAATTGAATTTTAAAAATGCTTTAATTTCCCAAACATAAAAGGTTGCCAACTATAATTCTTAATGCAACAATTAGTTTGGCAAGTATTGTTTGGAGTAAAAATAGCACTGAGGCTGTCATGTATTTTTTATATTTTTGTGATAAATCGAATGGGCTTTGCACACCACCCTGTGGTTGTTTGAAGCTAATGCTGACAAGTGATGAAGAAGTTCCAGTAAACATAAAGCACAATACGTTCATATTCTCTGATACGTTTTGCCCTCCATAATCATTCAATATTAATTCACAACATAACCTCACTTCCTATATAAATGTTATGCAGACACTAAGTAGATCATATATCTTAGTTTCAACTTTTTCTTCCTGTCCCAGATCTCCTTTTGAATCTTATCTTCGTCTCTTTCATGAGAATTCTTGAACGGTTTCCTTTCTTATCAATTCAATATCGGTAGATTGTTACTCTACAGCAGCGTGCTGAAATGAAGCGACTTCCATAAGGGTTGTTGAACTTGATCACAAGGTGATTACACAAATCTTTTCTATCATCCAGACATGCCCTACAGTACATCTTACAAGTTACATCAGATAATTTCTTGAGTGATTTCATGGTTCATGCATCTAGTGCCCTCTATTCTAAAGTCCATGATTACCCTCTATTGAAGAAAAACTTGAACACCATTCTACACATTTCTATAATAAATCATTTTTCATAAAATCATAGAACTCTTATCTCTCTTTGTCTTTTCTCTTTCCTGTTGCATATAATTATCACATCTGAAATTATCCTGGTGTCCTTTGCTCCTTTGAATTTAGGCATTATCTAATGTTAATAATCTTTAAGGAAGGATCCTTTAAAATGTCACAAAATAGACAATCTCATGCTGGGTTCAAACCTGTTCCACGTTGATAAAATGAACAACAACTCTTTGTGCTTTCTGAGAAGTAGTTGTGATTCACTTGAAGGCATTAGATGCTGATCTGACTAAATTCTGGGACTAGTACTGAAGAGTGGTACTTCAGAATTCTTCTTACCCCTCACCAACTGCTCATGTGCTATAACACTGAGCACATGACTGATTGGAGAAATCTTGAAGGATGCAGAAATTTCTGGAAATATCCAATGTGTGGATATTCATAGCTGCAAGAAAAGTTCATGTAAAAGAGACCACAGATCTTTGACACTCACGTCAATGTCATTTACATGTAATGTTCATGATTTTGTTATGGTTATAGTTTTTTTTATGCCAGAGCACTAATCAAATAGCTGAGGTGCTTTTATAACTGCATTTATTTATATTTTATACATTTTCCTTATCTGTCTGTATTAACCAATCTGAGAGTGTCTCATAGTGCTTTTGGTCCCTGATACACTCTGGTCTCTAGCTACCAATCCCAAACATCTCCCTTTCCTTGGCAACTTGCTGAGTTGAAGCAGGCCTCTGAATTTCTGTTCACAATGTCACTACAACAGCCTATTTCTACTTCCATTGTGTTGTCCAACTCTGGCCAGCATTGCTTATCTATTGCTGACACCTTCACTAACTCAATGCATTGTACCTGGTTTTGCATTTCCTACCTTACATAAGATTACAGCCATTTGAACCTTTGCTGTCTATGTCCTAACTTGAGCCGAGACCTCTTCATACATCCTACCTACAATAGCTCACGGGCATGCAATCCCATGAATTTGAGTGTTGCATCCCTGTTTACAAATCCTTCCCTAACCTTGCTCTTCCACATCACTTTAATTCTTCCAGCTCTGCAATTATTAATATATCTACCCTCTTCCAGTTCAGTTTGTATCCCCAGTTCTAATTAATCATATCAGTGACAGTCATGTTTTCAGCTTCCTACCTAAGCTCAGTAATTTCCTCCCTAAACCACATTACCTCTCCTTATTCCTTGAAGAAACTCATTGAAACCTATCTCTTTGACAAATATTTTGGTTATCTTCCCTAATATTCTCATTCCATAGCTCAATGCCAAATTTTGTTTGATCACATTAAGCACCTTGGGTTGTTTTACAATGTTTGTAGATGTTATGATAAGCCCTCCTTTGATGGATCAAGTACATATTGTTGCCAGATTTGGCTTTAAATCAGTAACTTGCAAAGGAATGTAATCCAAATCAAAATCATTTTAAAAATTTAATTTGTACATGGAAAATACGAGAAGTCTCTTGTGAACCAAACTGCACTTTGGAAAATCAGGTATAACAGAATGAATGGGAATTAGGTCTGAGGTCCATCTTTCTGACGGTCATATCACCAACTGGATTCTGCAACACTGGTTCAGCTTTTTAAAGTCAAAGTTTGTAAAAGTGGAAACATTTGTGGTTGTTCAAAGAAAACAGAGTTAACTGAGTCCAACTTTGAGAGTTAAACCAGCAACTAGGAAGATGGATGTCCGAGCTCACATTTCAAGAAATATTTACACTTAGATTATTGAATGTATATATTTATAAAACTTCAAGATGGACTTCAAATATTTATTAGCCTCTGTCAATGCGAATATGAAATCAACGTGCAGTTGCATAAGGCAGGCTATAAGCAAGAGCAAAGTAGCAGCTGAATCCTTTTTGATTACCAGCAAGTTGGATGGACCACAGCTTGTAATAGGGTAGATAGGTCATCCTGTATGACTTTTCAAGGTTCGCTCTCCACATGACAGCACAGCTTCTACTTTGTCAGGAGGTTGTGGTTGAATTTGATCATAATGTGGCCTGTATTCTCAATTTGAATGGTGTTGCTTCACTGACAGTAGTAACCATGTGCAGTACAATTATTTTTCCCTGACTCTGACCACACATGTTGCAACTACCTCTGACCACTCTATCACAGTTTTTCACACAGTCACCTTTGTGGCAGGGTAAGTTTCAGGAAGCAGTACAGAGATCTCCTGAATTGACAAACTGGTATCTCATTTGAAATATATATGATTTCAACAACTGAAGGAAATAAAGCACATGGAGAAGGTGGCATCCAGGAACAGGGAGTGTAATTGCTCATTACATGTAAAAGCACAATAATAGATGATTGCACACAGAGAGAGAAATGGATAGGTGACACAATCAAATGTATAAATCAATCATCAAGAGAAAAACAATTAGCAAAGGCAAGAGTATGTCGATGGTATTACACATGGATTGTGCAGCTGCAAAGAGCACAGTTAGGACATAAATGAAAAAGCAGAATTTCCAGTTCACAATTTCCCTTTGTGCCAAGTATTAGAGTAAGGTTTTGTGAGTGTGAGGGAGATAGGAATGTTTATGGCTGGGAGAGTGTGACCAAGTGAGAGTGATTGAGAGTGTGATGGTCCATGGAAAAAGAAGACTGTTTAAAATGTAGGACTGGTGAGAGAGCAAGACATACAGCCAGCCCCCTCGCCCCCACCCCCCCACCCCCCGCATTCTCCTTACTTCCCATAAACCCACCCACGAAGCAAGCCGGGGATGAGGAAAATCCAGGCTGAAAGGCAATCCGTATTCAATTCTGGGAATCAATTTAGCTCAGTTGGCTGGATCATTGGTTTACACAGCAGTTTGGGTTCAATTCCCATCACCAGTTTGAGGTTACCATGAAGGACTCTCCTTTTCCCTTGCCTGAGGTCTGGTGGCCCTCAGGTTAAATCACCACCAGTTGCTTCTCTCTAGTGAGAGAGCAGCCCCTAGGTCTAGTAAGACTATAACAACAACATTCAATTCCACTTTGATGTGAATTCAGCCCCAACCAGCTCAGTGTGCCCTAGCCCTATCAGTGTGCAAGCACAATGGTAGTGTGAGTTACATCCATCTGGTAATAAGAACATTTGGTCTCCATCATTGTCTGCCCTGGCGCTCCCTTATAAATTCCTCATCTATCATGCAGTCGATTATATCCAATATCTGTTTTCTCCTCTGCTTCCATCTCCTTTATTTTCCCTCAATCTGTCTTTGCAATAATTATCTCTGTTCATCGTCTACTCTATTGGTGGACCAAAATATTTTGGTCTTTTGTCTTTTGATGGTATGCACTAATTAACACTCCATCTCAGCCACTTATATGACTTCCTTTTGAATCTTTCTGTTTGTTAAGGATGTGCAGAACATCCCCCTTAATGTCCATACCTCAAAAGCATTCAGTTTATCAATATAAAACATTTTGGTTGTCCTCTGAGGCATATAATACTAATGGCAAAATTAGCACCTCAGCATTCCTTTTCAAGGTTCATGTTCAACTTATTTGATATTGACATAACCAATCTTTGTCAGAATGATAGGTGTATCAGTTGTCCTTCAGATTTCACATCTTTGGCTCAGTGATTAGCACTGTTGCCTCACAGCACCAGGGTCCCAAGTTCAATTTCAGCCTCGGGCGACTGTCTGTATGGAGTTTGCACATTGTCCCTGTGTCTGTGTGGGTTTCCTCCGGGTGCTCCGGTTTCCCCCCACAGTCCAAAGATGTGCAAGTCAGGTAAATTGCCCATGGTAAATTGTCCATAGTGTTAGGTGCATTAGACAGAGGGAAATGGGTCTGGGTGGGTTACTCTTCAGAGGGTCGGTGTGGACTGGTTGGACCAAAGGGCCTGTTTCCATACTGTATGGAATCTAATCTAATCTTCCACCATCTATGCTACTCAGACCAAGGTAACCTTTTCAGTTGCTCGAGAAGCTGTGAATTTACTATATTTTTCACTTCTAGAGTTGTCTCTTTTCATCATAAATGTCCTGCTTGTCTTCACATTCATTCTTACTCCATATTTCACACTCCTTGTTTTTACATTGTTTATAATTTCCTTTCGTGTCTCTTCTGACTGTAGGAGCAGTGCAGTGTAGTCTATAAATTGCATGTTATTCATATTTATATACTGCAGCTCATTTACACATTTTGTCAGTACATGTAAAGCGCATATTTTTAGCATTTACAAACAACAGAGGAACACTTTTATAGCCAGTTAGACTGATGGATCATTGTTGTTGCTGCAATTATTTAATTGAATGAGCTATGCTATTTCTTGTGGAACTCTTTGAAAGTGCAGTGTTGGGTCTTTAGAGAGACATTGCCACATGCTTAACATTTGCTTAATGAGTATGAAAATATAGGCATTACGCCCCTGAAATTAAAAATAAGATGAAGATAATTATCTGTATTGAGACTAGGGAATGCTATCTGCCTGGATTGCATGTTAATGTAGATTAGATTAGATTCCCTACAGTGTGGAAACAGGCCCTTCTGGCCAACAAGTCCACACCGACCCTCTGAAGAGTAACCCACCCAGACCCATTTCCCTCTGTCTAATACACCTATCGCTATGGGCAATTTACCATGGCCAATTCACCTGACCTGCACACCTTTGGACTGTGGGAGGAAACCAGAGCACCCAGAGGAAAGCCACACAGACACTGGGAGAATATGCAAACTCCACACAGATGGACACCCAAGGCTGGAATCAAACCTAGGACCCTGGTGCTGTGAGGCAGCAGTGCTAACCACTAAGCCACCGTGCCACCCATACCAATACTTTGTGTTGCTAGCACCTTGATAGAAAAGCACCCTAATCTTTCCTCTCAGGCAAAAACTGATTATTTCTCTTGCCACTCCAAACCTTAATTTAAGATTTCTGATTGATGGATTGGACCCTTTGAGTGGTGAGAACTTGGTCAGGCCATTTTGAAATGATTTATTTCCCCTATACAGGCATGACATGTGACTTGTTCCTCGCTAGCTTATCTTGGTTCATAAGGACATGCAGAAATAACCCACAGATACTGTTGAATGACTCCCTGATGTGTTGTATTAAACCACTGACACTTCTCTGGAGAAGAGGGCTTAATTTTTATGCCCACTTAGTTCTTAAATGGGATTAGGAGCTAGCAATTCTAAATTATGGACACCAAACTCCATTTGACAATAGTGTGGATAATACACACTGCAATTCACCTGCAATATGCATGTCAAATAATGATTCTTCTCTTTAATACATCTCCTCATTTTACGTTTTGTGCTCATTTCCTGAGCCAGTAATCTGTAAGTGGGAAGATGTACAAATTGTTAACTGACAAATTCAGAAAAACATTTGCATGTTTATTCATTGCATACATATTTTGGAGAGTTGTACGTAATAAGGTAGTTGTTTCAATGTCCATGGGCTGACAATAACAGGATAACCAAATTGAATAATTAAAATCCTCGTTCACATACCAGTGACATTTGTTGATTGTTAAGCTCCGAAAGATGACTGTGTACTTCATGGAAGATAAATTTAGGTTTCCTTCCCTTTTCTCAAGTCTTCCTTGATATGGTGGCCTTTCCTATCTGCACAACCCTGTGTGAAAGGTTTTACATTTGTTTAGTTCAAACTAACTGGTAACTTATCTGGGATATTGTTGTAGCTGTAATTTGCCATCACAATGTTAAAATGGCACATTACCATGCTGACCAATGATTTTTAATTTGAATCCCAAGTGTACGCTTTACACTTGGGACCAGAAAGTTGCTATAGACATTGCATTATTTATATTAAATTCTTTATATTAATGAAGAAGATAATTTATATTGGTTGTCATTTGTCATTCAGAAACATTTCTCAAATACTGTAAATTGGGTTGGATTTGTCTTTTACCTCTGATTAACAAACAAATGGACTTCAGTACATACATTGAAGCACATTGATCTAACAAAACAGAATCCCGAGAGGTTTATCTTTCTGTTTAATCTTGGATTTTACAGCATTTTAGGTCAACCCGTAACAATGGACTGTAGAGGTTCAAGATGGCACCACCCTCTCAAAGATGACCGAGGATTGGCAATAAGTGCTGGCCCAGTCAGGGAAGCCCATGTGAATTTAATGACTTTTTTTAAAAAATGGAATGCGGTATATTGACATTCTAAGCATGATCATCCTGGTGTCATTTGTCTTTGTTACAATTTGATTACTTCATCTTCTTGGCCGTAAGATGCAGATGTCACCTAATTTTATGGTTCACATTTTGAAACAGTTGATCTTTCTTTCAAACAAAATCAAAGTTATCTGTAAATAATTCTTATCACCAGTCAAAACAAATACAAAAATATTGAAAATTAACAACTAGATTTGATAACTCCTGAATTTAAAAAAAAAATGCAATCATGGGACTTGGGCATCATGATCTGGCCAGCATTTATGGCCCTTAATTGCTCTTGGAAAGGTGGTGGTGAGCTGCCTCTTGAACCGCTGCAGTCCATGTGCTGTAGGTATTCACAATGCCATTAGGGAGGCATTTCCAGGATTTTGACCTCATAAAGGAACAGCGATATTTTTCCAACTCAGGATGGTGAATGGGTTGAAGGGGAACATGCAGATGTTTGTGTTTCCATACTTCAGTTTGTTCATTGCTTTTTTGAAATGTAATGAGATTTTAGATGTGGGAAATGTTACCCACTCACTGTATCATCATAAAAAAGTTTCCTCATACTTTTACAAAGTCTAACACAGGTGTTAGATTTTTACTAAAGCTGCATATTTCTCAGCGTTTTTTGTGCATCGATGGTTTTTGCAAGATTCCGAACAATCAGCAGAAACTTGCATTTCTGTAAACGACTTTACTGAGAGAAAGAACAAAGACTGTCCACAGAAACCTTACCAGAGTAGAACTGATGCCTTCTGAGAGGAGGAGATCTGAGGAGGGATATCTGAAAGCTTAGACAATATGGTATCTCTTTAGCAGATTCTGAAAGGATGAGAGGGAGTTGGAGGATTACAAATAAAGTCCAAATTGATGATCCAATCCTGCTGCAGATCGCCAATTGTTGGACAACTCGACATGGGGCATTCAAAAGGGATCAGGGTTGGGAGATGCATTATCTCAGGAGGGATTGAATATGAAACATGTACAGAAGGACTGTACCGAATGGCAGTTGAGTAACATCCTTAAACTGTGTGTAATTTTAGGCTCAAATATTGAAAGAATGTAACAGCCTGTAGAAAGTATGAAATTGATTTTCCAGGATGATGTGATTTTGAGTAGTTTGCCTTATGGTGAAAGATTAAGGCAACTGTGGCTGCATTGATTGGTGAGGCGTGATGGAGTCCTAGAAATCTGATGTTATCCATGTGCCAGGTTTCTTGCATTAAAATGGTGTCTACGCTAAAGTAAAGTATGATAACATCTCTGAAACAGGTGTTAACCTCCTTGCAAATGCACTTTTATGCAGTCAAGCACGTTCACACAAAGCACATCTTCATGAGACCCATCGAGTGATTCATTAAATGTACCATTGCGGACCATCAGCAAGAACATTAAATTTGTAAAAATCTACTTAGCTGTCTGTGAATGCCATTTTAAAGTTATATCGCTGCCTCCTAAATCATCTCTCTGACTGTGTCCTTGATCATTGAACCCCACTGTCATACTCTATTCCCCTTTGATGACTGACCTGCTGAGAGCAATGTAAAATCATCCACTGATTCAGTTCTGCAAGGTCTTGCTATCCTCCTCCTGTGCTAAAATCTTGATACCATTTAGAATCAATGCCATCAAAGCAATCATTGTTAGACAACTTGATTCTGATGAAGTCCTTGGCATTTTTCCATTTTCTGTCAATGAGAAAATCTTGTTATTGATGTTTTTTTTTAAAAAAACTGATTTGGAGATAACTTTGCGAGGTAGTTTGTTGATACACAATCAAGTCGAAGTCAATAAACGACTGGTGAAAGAAAGTTAATTATTCACTGCAGTCAATTGCTTTTCAGTTCAAATATTTGAACTGCATTAAAAATAATTAGCCAATTGGAAATTATATTAGTACAGGAACTGGGAACTAATCATATGTTGGTACTGAAAGCTTTAATATGTAATGAAGTAACAACACAAAAATCATCGTGAGGCCCCAAGCATTATTCTTCAATCTGCAAAAAGAATCTCAAACTGTATTCATTAATTTGCATATTATTAAGTCAATGTCACTATACTAATGACTTTCTAGTCTCAGTGAATGTCAAGGGTATAAAACCTAGGCTATTATTTGGGCTGTAACTCAGAGTTGTTCAGTATTGACAAAATGCTTCTGTCATTCCCAGAATATATCACCAGAGTTGTGTACAGTTTAAGACACTTTGTGAAACTAACTCAAAGCCAAGTTATGTACTTTGTTATACAGTGCTGAGCATAATGTGCTGTGACCAAAGAATAATTCAATTGAAAGTATCAAAACCCAAATTATCAGTATTTACCAGTGGACAACAAAAGAAAATTGAGAAGAAATTTGTAATGCTTTCCTTTGGAAAATCCCAGGGAAGAATCTTACTAGCCTCTCAGCAATGTTGACTATGATGAGATTAGTGGTAGAATCTTAAGGCTTGTCATCTTGACATCTTGACATCAAGATCATCCTATTTGCTCAAGTAGAGTGATGGAATTCTCCTTACTGAATGGTGAGTTCCCTATTGACATTTGTTGCTTTTTAAATGACTTGTGAACACTGGACCCACCGTGGGTTTGCATTCTTACCAAACTTGACATCCAAACTAGCCACGAGGAAAACTTGACGTGAAAACTAGAGCTGTTTCTCGGTGGTTTAAACTCATCATTTGCTCCCCACATCCTCTTATGTTGGCCGCCAACATTTTGTGCATGTTCCAAGATCACTGAGTGCTGTACCCCACGAACAGAGACAATGGCATCTGATGTGTAAGCCTGTATGAACCCTCATGGTACATCTCTGATCAGTTTACAGGTTACTTCTGAATTTTAGTGGTTCACCTTGGACTGCACCAGCAATTTTCATTACAATGGTGCAGCAAGGTCACTTTGTGCTCAGGACACACAACCAGCTCATTGACTGGGAAAGAATGTATCTCAAGGATCTTTGCTCACTGTCAAAGCACTCATTCACTCGAAGTCCTCCTGGAAGTTTGCAGTATCCCTGCGTTGCTCTGCTTTGCCTTGCCTTTTTGTGTTTTGCCCTGTCAGCATTGAGTTCTGCCTGGTAACCCAGAATGCCTGTGTCCCCTTTTAAGTCATCCTGACAGCCCATTTTCCCCAAGCTTCCTTATATGGTGAGCCACTATATTGAAATTCACCTCCAACTGTCTTCCTTGTCTCCTGAGTCCCAGCATTGCACACTAATGATGTCCACCCTGGACCTCCGTGCTTCCCCTGTAGAGGCTATAATGGTGGTCAGTGCTGGTAACCCCTCCAACCGCAATCTAGATTAGAGTGGTGCTGGAAAAGCACAGCAGGTCAGGCAGCATCCAAGGAGCAGGAACAATGACGTTTCAGGCAAAAGTCCTTCATCAGGAATAGAGGGCTGATGAAGGGCTATTCCTGATGAAGGGCTTTTGCCCAAAACATCGATTTTCCTGCTCCTCGGATGCTTCCTGACCTGTTGTGCTTTTTCAGCACCACTCTAATCTAGATTCTGGTTTCCAGCATTTGCAATCCTTGTTTTTACCCCTCCATCTGTAGCCTACCATACCTTCTTGGGCTATTCCACATGCTGCCCTTCAGTTGCCCTCTCCCATCGTTATTGTTGGCCTCACCTCTGCATAAACATTTGCTTTCCCACCCCCACTGCTCCTCCTGCTTCCCAGCTGCCCCTCAAACTCCCCCCACCTTGCACACAGTGCAAAGTGTTGTTTTGCGTGTTATACAGGCAGATCGTGCCTTACAAAATGCATTAGGTTAGCAGAATACAGTGAAACAGTTGCAGAGAAAATGCAGAGAGAGAGAGAGGTCAGAATTAAGATTTGGGAGGTCTGTTCAAAAGTCTGATAACAGCAGTTAAGGAGCTGTTTTTAAATCTGTTCATTACATGTATTCAATCTTTTATAGCTTCTGCCCAAATGAAGGGAGTGAAAGGGAAGATAACTGGGGTGGGAGGGGTCTTTATTGCTGACCATCGTACTATCTCCAGAACAGTATTTACTCTAGATGACTGACCATATAGCATCCCTACACATGACTTATTAGACCCTGAGCAACTGTGATTCTCACTCCTGACTGATCATACAGAGTTCCCGGACTGCTGGTGCTGGCCCTGTGAGCCACCTGAGTGAGTAACTAACTGTGTCCAAGCCCTTAGACTGAGTGTGCACTGTGCTCATGGCTGACAGTAGCTCTCCCCACCCCAGACTGGTGTGACAGGGAGCTCTTCTGCAGTTTATGACATGGTCATTTTGTTGAAGAAACAGGCAGTTTCTTTTATGTGATAGCAGCTGGCTAATGCTCTCGGGTGTGAGATTGATGTCTTGGTTTGCTGTAGAAGAAGACTTCTCCCTACCCACCACCCTGAACAGATCCCGACTGGCAAGCAGCCTGGCTCTGTGTCAGTGCAAAAGAGAATGTTGATAAGGCATTACTAATAGCCTTGGCATGGCAAGATATGGTATGGATGCTGCGAGCATGCAGAGAGTCATAGAACTGCTCAGCACGGAAACAGACCCTTCCTTCAGTCCAACTTGCCCATGCCTCCCAGAATACCTCAATTAATCTAGTTCCTTTTGACAGAATTTGGCCCATATCCCTCTAAACCCTTCCTATTTATGTGCCCATTCAGATGCCTTTTAAATATTGTAATTGTACCAGCCTCCACCACATCCTCTGGCAGCTCATTCTGTACACACATCACCCTCTGTGTAAAGATTTTACCCCTTAGGTCCCTTTTAAATCTTTCCCCTCACACCTTAAACTTATGCCATCTAGTTTTGGACTCCCCAACCCTGGGAAAATGACCTTGGCTATTTGCCTGATCCATGCCTGATCCATACCCTTCAGCCTCTGACGCTCCAGGGAAAGTAGCTCCAGCCTATTCAGCCTCTCCCTAAAGCTTAAACCCTAAGTGGGCAAGCGTTAATAGTACAAGTGGGAAGTCCTGAGGTGCAACCTGGTTCAATTTGTGAACAGGCTGTCCTGTATGCAGCAGCCTTTCAATGTTGGTTGCCATTTTGCCCTTCACTGCAGGTCTATACTTCCTCAGTGGTCTGCAGGTGGATCAGAGAGGAGCCATGATGATTGTGAATGGTTGGCAAGGGCCAGATGCCAATTACCATTTTGAGTCATGCATACATACGATGCCCGTGGATAATGCCCTTAGATACTGTTGGTGTTGATCAGTGTGGAGGCACTTCCAGCCATTAGTGAGCTGAAGTTGCCAGGCAAGTGCTCAGACATCCGTGTTGAGAATTTGCAACATCTAGTTCATATGGAACGTTTCGTACGATAGGGAACTGAATATTAATTAAGCAGATTGTAGCATTAATAAGTTGCAAATATGTTCTGCTCCCTCCTTGGCAACTCACCACTGTCCAGCAAGGAACTCATCTCTCTGCTCAGTATAAAGTGTACATGATACAACAAGATGTTCTCTATATTGGAATGGGTTCCCTGGACCTCCTTGTCTGAGTTTGCCTCAAATCTTGCCATACCCATATCATCCACACCTCAAAAAGGTTTTGTTCATCACGACAGAGTGGAGTGGAATCTGATAGTGGTTTACCATCAGCGTTAGTTACAGAGGATGATCATGGAAAAATGCACACTTTTTCTATTGAACCTTGTGGAAAGTCCAGGAAAGGGTCAGTCACAAAGGGTGTCTTCTGATACCATGGGCAAAGCCACTAGCACCAAAGGATCTGGGCTGATTATTACAGGAGATATAGGCATAGGGTTAGAAGATAGTAGAACAAATAATCACTTTTTAAAAAAATAGTGTTTTTAGTGCAGTACAACTTTCAAAGGCACTTCAAACAAATACTGAGCTGCATAAAAGATGTTAGGAAAGATAATCAAAGGTTTAACCCAAGTGATATTTGAAAGGAACATCTTGAAAAGAGTTAGAGAGGGAATTACAGAGTCTAGTACTTCGGCAGTTGAAAGAATGACCTCCAACAAGGGAGCAATTCAAATTAGCAATGTTCAAGAGATCAAGGTGCAGGTATTTGTGTGTTGTTGAGCTGGAGAAGATTACAGTGGTAGGGAGATGGGAAACTAGAATAAATTTCAAAATTAAAGCATTTGTTTGACTGGGAGTTGAAGTCACTGAACTGGATGAACTGGTGCAAATTAAGACAGACAGCAGAGCTTAGGTAACCTGGACTGATGGGGATTGGGCAATTATGAATTTGGACAGTCATGTGCAGAGATGATGAGAATGAATGAAAATTTCTGAAGAGATCTGAGGCCGGGTAGAAACTAGTGGGCTGAGTGACAGCAGAATATGTAGTCGAAAGTGCATCTTGGCATAAAATGTGATACCAAGATTGAAAACCCACTGACTTGTGCTCAAAACATTGAGAGAAGTTTGGAACAATTTAAGTCTTCCCAAATTTAATTGAAGGGAATCCTGTCCTGGATGTCAGATAAATCATCCAATAATTTAGCAAATATGAAAAAGTAGAAAGCTGTGATGGTGAGGTTAAGCTGAATGTCAAAAGTATAAATATGACAATTAATGCTCTACTTCTAGATGATGTTGCAATGGTATTACATAGATGAAAAATAGGAAAGACCAAGGATAGGTCACTGAGGAAGCACGAGAGGTAAGCGATTAAAGTGACTTTGTGGCAAACTTGTCAATAGAAATGGAACCACATGAGAGGATACTACCAAACTGGATAACAGTGGAGCAAAATTGAAAAAGGATGGTATGGTCAACTGTGTAAAAGGCTGCAAACTGATTGAGAAGACCAAGTCGTGGTGGGTTTACAGTTACAGAGAATTTCATTTGAACTTTGACGATACCTGTTTTGAGGCTGTGACAGGATAGAAACCTGATCATGGGGATTTATCCAAAGAGTTCCAGGAAAAATAGGCCTGTCAGCAGAAGATGGCTTTGGAAAGGAAAATGAGGATAGAGATAGGGCATTGATTTGTTAAGACAGTGAGATCAAATTTTTTTTGTTGAGGTGAGGTGATGGCATTTTTTTAATAAAAAGGAAAGCGGTGCGATTATTATTAGTTAACATGGGGGCATGTTGGGTCATCAGTCATTTCGTCAAGGATGGAGTGCAGGAACAGTTTGCAGGTATGATAGATGAGATTTTCTTGGAGAGGTCATGAATTGTAATGGGAGAGCAGTTAGTGGAAAATGTGCCTTTTATCCTGTGGTCTGACGTCGCACTCAGAAAGGGTGGCCGGGGAGAAGGCAGAGTCAAGAACTATGTTCAGGTTTAGACTTAAAAGTAACACTAATTATTATGTATTCATAATTGATACTGCTATACGTGGTAGACACATATATACCAGGCTCTGAGTGCTAGTCACATTTGGTAAAGACTAATCTAGCACCTTCCTGTGTGCATGTCCGTATTGTAGTTTGATCTGATGTGGAATTTCAGGATATCCTAACTCTGTAAACTGTGATTAATGCTTTGTGATGTGTAACTCAGTGACATCATTGCAACATTGATCCCAGATTCTGATACCTTTACACAACACCCCAAGTTTTTATATCCCTTGCCAGTAACTTTGATTCACAGTTAAATAATTCTGACATCCAAGTGCCATCCGTATTCTGAAAACCTCCTCATTTTTATTATAATTTGGAACATCAGTGGAACAACAGAATATAGTTATTTTACTGTTGCTGCATTTTTTTCTGACCCGAACCTCTTTCCTATTGTGTAAACATATGAGCAGCAAATCAGCAGTTATCTACTTCTTGAGGTATTGTAGACTGGCATGATGCTAGAAGAACACAGTAAGCCAGGTAGAATCAGGAGGTGCAGAAGTCGACGTTTCGGGTGAAACCCTTCTTCAGGACTGGGGGTGGGTCTGGGTGGAGCTGCAGATAAAGAGAGTGGTGGGGGCAGGTTGGCGAAGTGGGGATTGGTGAAGACAGGTAGAAGTTACGACGTGGTTGGTCAATGGGAGGAATGAATCCGGTTGGTGGCAGGGAAGACTAGGGAGGTGGTGTGTGGGTGGGGGTGTGGAGGGGCTGAGAAGGGAGTCGGGGGATTGGGAAGGAGGTTATTTGAAACTGGTGGGTTATTGCTGCTTAAGATCATAAGAAATAGAAGCAGAGCTAGGCCATTCAGCCTATCAAGTGTGCTCTGCTTCTCTTGATGCACCATTGAAAGTCACATCTTGAGTTCCTTTCAGCATTTGTGTTGCTGTTGTAATTAATTATAAAGTAAATGATAACATCAGTACTTTTTGTTATATCTAATCAATATCTCAGCGAACCTGTAATTAACCTTGTGATGAATAATTTAAATATTGTAATAATATTACTCCCTAATTTCACACATATGATTTTTAAACAGAAAATCCAGTCAGAATTGACCAGCCACGAGATCAGTTTGGAGGAAATGAAGAAAAGGGTCCAGAGTCCTGAAGCTGTTGATCAGAGCAAATCTGCTGGGAGAGTTCTTTCTCAGATCGACATAGCACAGGTGATCATTTTAAATTAATCTGAACAGTGCAGGGATTAGTGTGATGTTCCTTGGCATTGTTATAATGAAATGTGATGAAATTTAACAAGCTGTACAATGAAAACGTCCAACACTGGTATGCATCATTAAGAGGTATATCTCCGTGAGAATACCAAGTCACAAATTTTACTCAGACTTTTTTTGTAATGAGCCTTCAGGTTTATTGCAAGCTGTCAACATTGTCTTAATCTGTGCCAGCTAGTAACACTTGAAGCTCTCTGATATGTATCAGAAAGAATCATGGATGATGGTAATGTGTAAACATACTGCCTCAGCAACATGTGTTAGAATAATCAGTGCCTCTGTATAGCTACTTATTTTGGTCATTTTTATGCCATAGTTCGTTTAATTGTTACCTCTAGACATGACTGTTCCAGTGCTGTATTGACATGCATTTGAGTTTGCATCCTGAATAAAATTGATCTCACCAAAACCTTGGGTGTCCATTCAAGAATCACACTTGTACTTGGTAAACTATAATGCTTTGCATTCCACCAATGCCTCAATTTAAAAACTCTCAGACTTTCATGAAATCTTTCAATAGCATCAACCCTCCTGTTCAGTGTAATCTCTCTAGCTTTTTATATTTCTACACTTCTTCAATTCTTATTTCTTGCATGTTCAGGATTTTCAAACATCCCACCATCGACAACCATGCCTGCAGCTGTCCTAGCTTTAATCTCGGGTATCCTTCATTGAGTCTTTCCATCTCTTGACATCTCTCCTCTCCACTCATTTGCTCTGGAAAATTACCTCTGTGCCCAAGCCTTTTGTCACTTGTACTGGTATCTGGGTCAGTGGTTCAGTGTTAAATGTTGTTTGAATACATTTCTGTGAATGAATTTGAGTCATTTTTACTATATTAAAGACACTAAATGATGCAAGTTGTTATTTAAATTATATATTAATCCAGAAGAATGCAAACATAGATTACTTGCAAATGTGGAAAAATTCTAGAGTTCTTTTTTATTCAAAATACTTAGTCTTTCTTGTCACGCACTGTGATTACATGGTGGGAAAATTTGAAGTCCTGAGCTTTTTATGATCATCATCATCCTGTCACTTCAAATCGAAAATCATTCATAGCATGATACAAGTGAGAGACCTGTTTCTGTAGTTCAGTTCTCTCGTGGTTTCATGGTTTACAGATGAGTAATGTGCAGGACATTTCAGTGGCAGACATGAAATGGAAAAATGCAGAATTAGATTTTGGTATTCATCAGTTGTGTTGCAATATCTGCTATTTGTCATCTAACTCGTGAATAATTTGCTATGTTTTTTTTAATTGGTCATAGAAGAGATTTATTTAATATCTTAAGCAGGAATTTAATGGTTTCCAAAGAACGGACATGTTTACTATTGGTGCTGAAACACAGTATTATTTAAATGACTTCCAAATAAGTATAAGCATATGTACGACTCTTCTGATATATGTTCGTTATATCTAATATTGGTCAGTCATATTTTAGCTAATGGAGTATCATAACTGTCAGCTTAGCTAGCGATGACATAGAATAGAGATTTTGTTTGAGCTGACATTTATTGGTCACATCTGAATACAGGTATCTTAATTGGAATGTAAAGTCATGATGATACTTCTGAAAACATCTTAAAGTTGCTTTTTGAATGAGAATTTCTTTAAAAACCCCAGCTGTGCTACTGGATTATGCTTGAATTGCAGTGATATTTGAAGAGCGAATGAGGAACCAAATGCAGATATTCTTTTTCCCACAATTTAGTTGTTTGAACACAGGAGAATTGTTGAACTTCATTTGCACCCATTTGTGGCAATGAGAAAGTTAAAAGCTTTGAATTCATGCTCTGAATATTCATATAGGAGATCCTTTGATATTTTAGCCGATGCATTACCTCCTTTGTTATAAAGCAGCATGTACAGATCATAAACAAATATGTTAAGCATTTGTACATGAGTATTGATGGTTTAATTTCAGGGTGCAAGAATGAGACTGTCATTTTAGATCATAATTTGTTCTGTTTTGATTGTATGCTCTTTTATTGCCTTGTTGTGTGGTACATGATGCTATATGTATCTTTTCACTCAGGACATTTCAACCCACAGTGTGTTTGGAGTGTGCGTAATCAAGTTCAGGCACAACAGAGAATGGCCTGGCTGGGTGACATTTATTTTCGTGCAAGGAGTCTTGTCAGTAAGATAGATGAGTTGCAACTGCTAATTAACAAATTGCGATCTGGCATCATTGTTGTTAAGACATGGCTGAGGGAGGGGCTGGACTTGTAGCTCAATAATTCGAGGTATAGAATTATCAGGCAAGATAGGAGAAGTGTAAAAGAGGAGACGGTGTTGCGTAATTGATTGAGGGGTCAATTATAACAATAACAATAGTTTAAATGGTTCCTCAATTTAGCTAAGGTGAGTGGAACTTAGAGGGGGCAATCACATTCTATAAACCTTCAAGTTGTCATTGAGAGATAGAAAAGCCAATATATAAGGACATTACTGACAGTTTTATGCCTTTATTCATCAAGGTATTGAATATGAGAGGAGGAAAGGATGATTTTGACTGTATCAGACCACAGCTGGAGTTCTAAATGCAGTTCTGGTTGCCACACAATAGGAAGGATGTGACTGTTCAAGAGAGAGTGCTTGAGACATTGCAGACTGGAGTATTTTAGCTATAAGCCGAAAATTGATAAGCTGGAGTTACTTTTCTGACAGCAGAGAAGGGTGAGGGGGACCTGACTGAAGTATACAAAAGAATGAGGGGCATAGACAATGTAGCAAAGACAAAACCTTTCATTAGTAGAGGAGTCAATAACCAAGGGGCATAGGTTTAAGCAAAGGTGTGGAAGGTTTAAAGGAAATTTGAGTAATAGTTATTTTTATGAAGTTGGTGTCTGTATCTGGAACTCACTGAAAGGGTGGTAGAGGTGGGAACTATCACAATATTTAACAAATATTTAGATGAACACTTGAAATGCCAAGTGCTGTAAAATGGTATTTGAGACTCAATAGGTGCTTCACGACCAGAGGACACAATCAACCAGAAGTCTCTTTCCATGCTGGAAGACTCTGATTCTATGATTGACTCTGCCTCTTGCACTGTCCTCATGCACTTGCATGTATTTCTCAGCGTTATGCAAACTCTCTAATTGTTCTGTAAATTTCCTAAATAAGGTCGATTTGAGATGTAATTGTTACAACACAAATACATGCTGAAGCAGAAATAATGCTTGCTGTTTTTAGAGTGGAGGAATTAAAAAAATGGACTGGAACTACTTCCATTGTGAGGTTTCAATGGGAAATTTCTAAACCTGATGTTTAGTTTTATTAATGGATCTTCACTTCCTCTGAACCTGCCCTTGTCTCAATCTACAGAAGAAGCTGCAGGAAGTTTCTACGAAGTTTCGCTTATTCCAGAAACCAGCAAATTTTGAGCAACATCTATTGGAGTGTAAAAGACTCTTGGATGAGGTGAAAACAGATGTACATGTATTGGAGATGAATAGTGTGGAACCTGAGATTGTCCAGTCCCAACTTGACCACTGTATGGTAGGTGTGGTTGCTTCATTTTTTTTTCCTATTCTTTGGAGTCTTTTGAATGTCAATAATAGTTTTTTTTTAAACAATAGATTTGAAACTACTGAACAATAATGTGTTCACTACCTACAGTCAAAGCTCTGACAATAAGTTTTCAATTGATTTGAACAATCATTGACAAATGCTGATATTTCTGAGTTCCTTTCAGTTTGAGGATTCTGACTAATAGATTGGCAAATGGCAGGCAAAAGCACTTTTTTTTTTACTTACAGCTAATTTGACAGATAATGGTAAAATCTTTGGAAAGAGGGGAAGGTTATTCTTCCTAAAAATCTGTTCCAATTTAATATATTTGATTCCCACTTATATTATGAAAGACTCACACATTTAACACTTTTTTGAGGACTTCAGATCTGTAGGATTGTAGAAAATAGATTTATTTCAAGTTGTATGGAAAAACTGTTGCGGTTTCTTTCCCAGTGATCATTGAAAAGTCGCTGTGGACATTGGAGTTTCCTTTGAACAAGGCTTCCTTGAAATCACCTGACTGGTGACAATTGATTGCTATGCTGTAGGCCCCTGCTCAGGCCTGTGTGAATGGTGACTGCGTGGAGAGTGCTTTGGTCTCTGAAATGAATTGGGGAACGTGAGCACTGGTCATCTAATCTTTCGTAGTCCTGAAAAGAACGTTCTTGTTAAAGTCATTACCGAACCTATTTGTCCTTCTGGGAGAGTGATTGTAGGAACCTGCCAATATTGTATTTCCGCAGCAAGGACAAAGACGTCTAGGTGTCTGAGAGTGATTAGTGACTTGACCATTCAAGTCAGAGTATCATTATAACAGACCATGAAAATTCTATATGTGTATTCTTGAAAGCCAAAAACGGTAATATCCAGAAAGTGATTTTTTTTTCAATGAACGTTAACAGAGAGAAGTCAACTTTTCTCATAATTTACCAGGTGTGGGACAATGTGTGTTCTGGGTTATTTAGAGACTGAAATATATGTATACTTCTACATTACCACCTGTGTATGATTTTTGCATCTTCTTTTTCGGTTTGTTCCGATAATAAAAAAAATTGTCGTGATTATTAAAAAACAAACCTGGTCAATCGATTTTATTTTTATTTAAAACTGATAAGTAAGATATTTAATTGACCATCTTGGGGACTGGGAAAAGCATTTCCAATTCGTAATATGACCTCTGGATTAGTGAGCTTAGAGCAACAGTTCACCTCTCCAGCCTTGTAACACTTGAAATTTTTAATCCTTTCTCTTTCGGGAATACTTTCATACTTTTTTAAGTGCATTTGCACAATTTGTATTCATTACCTTCTCAAGTAGGAGGTGACAGCCTCGTGATCCTAACACTGGATTGTTAATTCAGAGACCCAGGTAATGTCCTGGGGACCCAGCTTCAAATCCTGCCACTGTAGATGTGAACTTTGAATTCAATTAAGCAATCTGGGATTCCGAGTCTAATGATGACAATGAAACTATTTAATGGTTGCTCAGTAGTTAGCACTGCTGCCTCATAGTGCCGGGCACCCTGGTTCAATTACAGCCTCGGGCGACTATCTGTGTAGAGGTTTGCACATTCTCCCTATGTCCGCATGGGTTTCCTCCCACAGTCCAAAGATGTGCAGGTTAGATGGATTGGCTATGCTAAATTGCCAATAGTGTCAGGGGATGTGTACTTTTGGTGGATTAGCCATGGGAGGTGCAGGGTTACAGGGAGAGGGTAGTGGGGTGAGTCTGGGTAGGATGCTGTTTGGAGAGTCAGTGTGGACTTGTTGGGCCGAATGGCATGTTTCCACACTGCAGGTATTCAATAGATTCTATTCTATGGAAGTAACTTACTCTGCAGAATTATTAGCTTCAGGAAACATTCCTGAATGACTCCTCACATTTTTAGTTGTGATCCCTTTGTGTTGTACCCTTGAACAAAATAGAAAAATGCTCCTGGATCTCGCAAAAGCTAACTTTTACAATTCACTTAACTGCAACTCACTCTGATAGTTTGAAAAATGAATAACCTTTCAACATCAAATTTATTGAAAAAAATGCTGAAATAATTTGTTACCTTGAAGTGAAATCTGTTGGCGGATATTGGCTTTAGATCCAATGAAGGTCCTACTCTGGAGGTATGTCCAGGCTTTTATTGTTCACCCTGCAAGGACTCAGCCTTCCAGCAGAACCAAGTGAAGAGCATTTTTAAGATTCAAACATATAATTTGACCCTGACTCTTTCAAAGCGCAGAGCTAAGTAATAATTAATAATTGGTGCAAAAATAGTACATGAACCTACCACATTCCAAGCTCAGATTGCCACAGAATAAAAATATTTGTTTTTCCAGCCTCTTATTAGAGCTATAGTGCACTAGAGTTTTACAAGAATTTATGTAATCCAGTATTGTCCTGAGTTTCTGTGCTGGAAACCTGACCGTATATTGAACTTTTCTTCCCCAACTTATAGAAATTGTATAAGAGCCTGAGTGAGGTCAAGTCTGATGTGGAAACGGTAATTAAAACTGGACGTCAAATTGTACAGAAACAGCAAACAGAGAATCCCAAGGAACTGGACGAGAGGCTTACGGCTTTAAAATTACAGTACAATGACCTTGGAGCTCAGGTTAGTAATTTCTTATGTTATTGCCTGAGATCTTTTCTGCTAGTGAGCATGTGAGTGCAAGTGAATGTTCTGCAGAACATATAACGTAGAACATAGATATCACTGCAGGAATGTCAAAACAAAAGTAACGAGGCCATAATTTCTCTGTATTAGTAAAAAAAAAGATTTTGTTTCTGCACCTATAGAAGGTCACATTCTACTCTTTTAATTGTAATTTTTTCATAAATAGATCAGGGAATGGAGAAATTCCCAATTTTGTTCTGGTTACCACTAAAATGATGTCAAAAATTTATATTAGAGTGTGGGTGGCATTGGCAGCTGCCATTATTGTTCTTCACCATTATCCCTGAGAAACCTCCCTACCATGTACTAGTTTTCAAATCTTAATAGTTTGCCAGACACCTTGCAGTATTTGGGTTCAGCTATGGACTGTATGACAATGTATTACACTTAGACCAGTCTGACTGTCAGTGAGAGATTCCCTTTCCTGCAGGGTAAATGTGGAAGCAGTCCAGGTTTTATTGCAGGTCAGTGCATATTCACAAATTACCAGCTTCTTAAATTGAGTTTTGCAATTTTCTAACACAGGATTGGAAATATTCACTTCCTGTGTACTTGTATAGTATCATTACAAGGAGGTTCTAAAAGCTATACTGTACAGCCAAAGTAGTTGAAAAATGATACAGTGGGAACTACTTTGTGTGAGCAATCAAACTGATGTAGACAAGCAGGAGGCTAATAGAGCATAGCAAGCCAGGGAGCATTAGGAGATGCAGAAGTCACCTTCTTCAGGACTGGGGTGAGTGTGGGGAGAGCTGCAGATAAAGGGGGTGGCAGGGACAGATTGGTGAAGACAGGTAGCGGGTATGACCTTGGTTGGTCAATAGAAGGAATGAACTGGTTGGTGGCAGGAAGGACTGGAAGGGAGGGGTAGGGGCTGGGAAGGGAGTCATGGGATGGGAAGGGAGGTTATCTGAAATTGGAGAACTCAATGTTGAGTCCTCCGGGCTGTAGGCTGCCCAGGTAGAAGAAGAGATGATGTTCCTCCGATTTGCGGTTTGGTTCATTGTGGCAATAGAAGAGGCCAAGGATGGTCATGTTGGAAAGGGTGTGGTTGGGGGAATTGGTGACTGGGAAGTCCAGTCGGCCCCTGCAGACCCGGATGAAAAGCTCAATGAATCGTTCACTAAGTTTACGTTTGGTCTCCCCGATGTAGAGAAGACCACATTGGGAACACCTGTTGCAGCAAACTAGGTTGGAAAAGAGGCAGGTGAACTTCTGTCCCTCCTGGAAGGACTGTTTGGGGCCCTGGGTGGAGGCAAGTAGAATGGTGTACCGGCAGGTTTTGCATCTTTTCCGGTTGAAGGGGAAGGTACATGGGGATTCAGGGAGGGGGTTTGGTGGGGAGAGTGGCACAAACTGTCGAAGGGACAGTTTTTTTTGTCTCTGATCAAACTGACTGTCAGTGTCAAGGAAATGAAACCTATCATCCATTCAATATTGGCAGCTATTGAAGAGCTATGTGCAATTTAACTGATTCTTGATACTGCTTTAAAAATATAGCTCAGCAATGCATTCTCTGCTCGATCATTGATAATTGCCTATTTTATTCTTGAGTCACCTTTAGTCAATTTAGTGACACGAGCAGTTTTATCCTGTGGATTCATGACCACTATTGGCTACATTGAGATAGTACTGACAAGTTTTCATGTATGATCCTGGCAGCAGGTAGACCAACAGAATGATCACACCATTTATTGAGCTCAAATTGAATCCCTGGCCCCAGAGATGGGAGTCCACAAAAATATCCATTTTCTGACAGCAAATCCAAATGGGAAAGCCAACTCAAAATGAAATGCAATCCAATCGACATAACATTGATTAAATTCATTGACCTATTGACCAGATATATATTTATTTGGTAATTCCAATTGCATTACCTCCAGGAAGTGTGCAATTTATACATTGTCATGACCATTACAAGACAAATGTCCTTGTATAACATTAAACATTAGTTATTTGGGATGTTCATATGATAGAAGCAAACCACAGTGTCATAAGCAAGTTATAACAAAAATCTGAATGTAATCCAACTTTATTTTGGCTTTTATAAAACAGTCATCCATTATGATCTAATATTCAAGCCAACATCCAATTGTCACAATTTTCATTGACTTTTAGCATCGCTAACAGAGCATTAGCCAAAACATTAATAGCAAAATCACTTGAATGAAGCTATCATTTCTGCACATTATTCCCAAAAAATAAGTAAATTTATTGCTGCACCTTCAGGTTTTACATTCTGCTCTTTTTATTTTTTTCATTAATGTATGCCATTAACAATTTGTTTGAGGTGTACATCCAAATTCATGAAGAACTTATAAAAACCATGTATCTTTGTTACTATTCTAGGAATGTAGTTTACACTTGATAAACTCTCCTGGGTTTCCTCTGAAAAAAAAACATAATCCTGACTAACCTCCATAGTATTCAGACTTGAGGCATTGTGCTGTGGGCTTTCACTTCAGTGAACAAGGAACTAGAAAGCCCTGTGGTTGTAAAGGAATCCATATGGCTCAGGTGGGACATGTCAAAATGTTGCAATAGGCCAGACTTGTTACTTCAAAGGTAGTATTCAGTCTGTCCAAGTTTATCCACTTTCGGGATCAAACAAATTGGAGAAACAACGGCTCTCGTTTCAGCAAATAATTCATTACAATGGAATATTTAGTGATTGACCTCCAGTACCGGTGTAAGGACCTGCTGAGCTCTTGCGTCATAGAAAGAATTTCACAGGAGTTAACTTTGCTCTTCTGCCAAATGTGTGGCACTAATATTGGAGTAAATGACTTTACAATATAACAGAAGATCTGTCTCTATCATCTGAGGTACAGCACTTTAAAACAATTCCCCAGACAGACAGTAATTGATAAAGTATCTTGAAACAACAAAGTAGTTTATGCCTGGGAATCCAACCATTCCCTGTGAAGGGAATGGCCCGCTCCAGTGTGAATTAAGTAATGCTTAATCAGAGTGGAATATTTTAACAAATAAATTGCACCCTTTGGGAGCCCCCATGCTCCCAGACTGAGCTGAGGAATAAGAGGCAGAGTAATTGGATCATTTAGTCATTAATAGGCTCAGTCAATCACAAATAAAAATGAAGTTCAGCACAGCATGGGGATCATTAAGCTAATGTTGGGTTCACAGCTGCAGATATCCGTCAGGTAAAACAATTAGCAACTTGTTTTAATTTCACTCTTTGTTGCATTATTGTCTATGAGGCTGCCATGTATAAATTGTTGTGGAACATGGAGAGAACATAGCATCAATCATTAATTTGTTTATGTGAAGCAGAAGAAACAACAATTCTGTTTTCGATATACCTAAAAAAAATCTAACTTCCTTAGTTCGATGAAGGTATATACTCATTAATAGCAGCCCCCAACTCATGAAGTAAGTTTCAGCCTTCCTGCTGTTATGTTAAGGAAGGATTATTTTTTCCTCCAGTGGATGGAGGGTTAGAAGTACTCATCAGATGTACAAACTTGGTTGGCTTCAGTTGATGCTTTTTGGCATTTTGGATTCTTCCGCCCCTAAATTCAAGTATGCCGTTCCTTTTGATTTCCTGTTTCTGTAGAGAAATACCCATCGCTGTTTTTGGTATTGATAACTGCTGCATAACAATTCATAGACAAATCACAATTGTTATCCGAATACCCTAATATTTTAGTTAGAAATCGGTTTGCTTCAGGACCAAAAATGATGGCATTGTATTTTTCAAACTGGAAGCATACTTCTATTATTTTGGAGTGAGACCTATGGGGAAATATTCCAACTCAGCATTGCTGGCAGAAACCTTCACTTGGTGGTGATCGTTTATTGATGTATATTGGATGTTTGTGTGCTCCTCGGAGTTGATGCTCCTCACCTCAGCTTGAAGTCAAAGCATTGTTCCCAAATTATTGTTTTTGTTGCTTTCATGTTAGAGATGGCAAATATAAAACATTAAAGGAGTTGATTGGCAATTTTTGCTGCTGTGTCATTTATTGTGGGTTTTACATTTCATGGCAGTGGTATAGGCACGAAGAGAGGAAGCATAATCTGGGAGCATGACATCCTACCTGACACCAATTAATTTTGGTCTACCACAGGTAGTGCAATGTTAATAGAGATATTATTGGTATTTGAATATTCATAACTTTTAGTGGGAGAGAAAACACTCGTATGATTTTTGTTTTAAAAAAACGTTTTTGTATTTTTGCCAGTCAAAATGAGGGATTTTAAGGAATTTGAATGCCAGCATTGTCTGTCCATTTCAATGTCATTTCTAAAGTAATACAGCTTTTATTCTCTCCAAGCAAAATAGCTTAGTTTAAATTTCACCTTTTAAAAGTGTATCCTTGGCTGTATCAATGTGACTTTTTGTTTTATCTCCCACCACAGTTATCCTCTCTGTTGTTTCTGAAGCATGCCACCTGAAACTGAACTGGGGCTGGCTAAGCATGATTGCATATTGCATCATTGAAGTATGGGGATAAAAAAAGCAATGTCAATAAATCTGAGCTGGATTGAATCCAGGCTTGAGAACAGAGAGCACCGTATTCACCCAGATTTTCACCATGACTTATATCAGCCTCTGGCTCACCAATGCTTTAATTCTTATACTCCGATCCTTTCGTCAGAGAGATTTTTATTTTGCTCTTCATGCCTCACTAACTCTGTCATCTCCCTCTAATGCTACACCCATCCCAGAATTTTCTTCCTGTAATTCTAGTCACATGGGCTATTGTATGTGCTGCAGTGTTAACTACTTCCTGCTTGTGTTGGGGTAGTTTGCTGCTACCATCCTCTTCCCTTGACTGATTCTCTGGGTCTACTTTATTTCCAGCAAAAGAGGAAATAGCTTGAATAAGAAGAGGGTCTTTGTCTGAAATTTAGTGCATGATGGCCATGATGTACGCATTATGTTTGCAAGTTAGAAATTGCTACCAAGACTATTGAGAGTCAAAGCGATATAAGTTTTTCACACTAAAGATCGTTAGATGTTTTGCCTTTTCCTTCCCAAGTCTTGTTAACTCCAGTTTCCAACATAAGACCTTTTTATAGTTATTACTTTACATCATGTGCACCTCCCTAACTTCCTTCATTGCATCATTGTGACTGTAACATCAGCGAACTTGAGCTCTGGGATTGCCAACAAAGAGTAATCTGTCTCTCTCTCGCCCTGTCTCTCTCACGTGTGCTCTCGCGCTCGTTCTCGCTCTCTCTCTTTCTGAAGGGAACCAATTAGGCAAAGCATTTTTGTTGTAAGTTAACTATAAATCAAAAGTGGAGATATAAATAAAGAGGTCAAAGGCAATGATGAAGATGAAAATGTTACAATTGCCAAGAAAGCGGTATGGATCACTTCATGAAGTTGCATGCTGTCAAATCTCCAGGTCCAAATGGACCTCATCCTTGGGTCTTAGAAGATTTTGGCAATGAGGTGTTAGATACTTTATTTTTCTAAAAATTCCTAGATTCAGGAAAAGCTTCAATAGACTATTCAAAAAGGGAGAGCTACCAAAACAAGAAACTGTAGCCCATTTAGCCAGATGTTTGTCGTGTGAAAGTTGTTAGAATCAACCATTAAAGAGGTTATAGTCTAACACTTAGGAATTTGGAAAGATTTAGCATGGAAATGTGAAGAGGAAATCACGTTTAACCAATTTATTAGATGTCTTTGAAGGAGTAGCATATGCTGTGGATAAAGGGGAGTTGATAGATGTTTGGATTTCCAGAAGGCATTTGATAAGGTGCTGCATCAAAGATTGGTGCAGAAAATAAAAATGTAAGGAGAATGTATGATTGGTGAGCTGGGAGAAAACAGAGTGTTTGCATAGATGGGTCATTGTCTGATTGACAGGATATGATGATTGATATCCTGTAGAAGTCTATGCTGAGGCCTCAATCTAGTACAGGTTATACCAGTAACTTGAATGAGAGGAGGAAAAGCATGGTAGCTAATTTAGCAGATGACACAAATGCAGACCACATCTCTTTAGTTTTCTATACCTTCCTTTATTTTTGATAATAGTCTAAAAAAATGAAAATTATACCAAGGACTTTGGAAAGAAGTGCTGCACTTTTCCTATCAACAAAATTACTGCAACTCGTTGTCAGTCGTTCACACATTGCTTTGCAAGATACGAAAAAAGGGAGATGGGATAGCATGGCACTGGGGCTGTAAGCAGAGTGAGATTCTGCCAGCAATAGATTGCTGATTGGTTTGTGCATTTGTGCCAAGTTCTGGATGCCACAAGTTAACAGGCTGATGCCAACTCTTTGGCAACTGGTATGTGTGAGTCGTACAGAGGCAGAGATCGCTAGACAGGAAGAGGGCCCTGTGTCCTTATCTCCCTGATGTAAAGGTAACCAAGGCCTCGTGAAGCCGATTATTTTCTCCCAAAAAGTTGTTGTCAGCAGTTAGCTTTAACCTGTAACTATGAGACTTTATAGTCAGTGTACCATTTGCCCTGTGCTTCCTGCAAGTAAGTCAAATAATTCTAAAAGTAAATTGGAGAACAGAAGGTGTTCTCAAATGAAGCATCTCATCATTCCTGCAGACTGGTGTTATTGAATTATGTTTTCTCAGTATTTATTCCTCGCTCATAACTCCAACATTTTTTTTTGGTTTCTCTGTATGTTTGGTTAGGGATTTAAAAAAATCAGTTAGATTTTCAACCAGTAAACTTGCATGTTAATCATTCATAAATTTGTTTACATGGGGCCAGAATTTGTTTGCAATTATCTTTTGTGATTATCTCCAGGAATAGTAGGGCTCGAGTTTCAATGCATTTTTCCCAATGTGTGGGAGCAGTAGATCAGGAAGTTTTATGTGTAGCAGACATGAGGAATTTGCAGGACATACAGTTAGGTTGAATGTGTATCAAAAATTTGGAGGGCAACATTGACAATGTGGAGTTCTTCATTTTGGCAGGAAGAATGAAGTGCAGAATGTCACACATACGGAAAGCAACTGCAGAAGGTGCAGAGGGATTTTAGTGTTCGGGTGCATGAGTCACCAAACATTAGTATGCAGGTAGAGTGCGTCATCAGGAAAGCTAATGGAATACTTTGCTTTACTATAAAAAGTGTTGAACATAAAAATAAAACTGTGTCAATTATGCAGGCCACTGGGAGACCACATCTTGAATGCTGGATGCTGTTTCGACCTCCTCATTTAGAAAAGGTTGTAAGTACATTGGAGGTGGTTCAGAGGAGATTTGCTTGATTGATAGCTGGAATGAGCTGTCTTCTACAGATAGTTTGGACAGCTGGCTTGTTTCCACTACACATTATAGAGTGAGGGATGGCTTGTTTGAAATGTACCAGATCCTGAATGGTCTTATCTCAGTGGACGTGGAAAACGTACCCTCTTGCAAGTCCTTTCCGAACCAGGCAGTCTCCATTATAGAACAGAGTTGAGGTGAAAGTATTGTGTGGCTTTGGAACTCTCTGCCTCATTAAATATATTTGAAAGCAGATGCAGCTAGCTTTTCGTTGGGCAAGGGAATCAAAATTTATCAGGCGAGGTGAGAATTGGAATTTGAAACACCAATAGATGGTGTATTCTCTTACTGAATGCCACAGCACGTTCAAGGGTCCAAATGGTCTACTCATGCTCCAGTGCCATGTCGGTTTCAAAAACAGTTTGAATCTGAGACTTGAACTGATCTCATTGAAAACTGAATATAAATGCTGTCTGTTCAGGAGTCTGTTGTCAGTGAGCACAGGGCTGATAACTGAATTGATCTTGATACAAACAAAAACAGGGTGAGCAGAATTGTGCATCTGTTCCCTGGCCAGTATTTCCCAAGTTCCTCTCTCCCACTTCCTGCCTTTCCCATTTACCATCTAGTTTCATTGAGCTATGTTCTCTCTTTCTCCACCCCCCCCCCCCACCTTCCCTTTTGTTACATTTTCTCTTTGCCCCTCCTTACTACTTTATTCACTTGATGGCTTCCCTCCTCCCTTTCCCTGTCCTCCCTCTTCTTCCTGCTTTCTGTTGAAAATTGGGTTGGAAAATAAACCTCAATCTAGCTTATAAGTAAACTGCTTTTCCACTTGTAAATAACTTGATTAAAATTCCTGAGCAGTACAAAAGTGAGATGACTGCAAGGAATCTGTGAAGGATGTTGACAGAGTGAGAGCTTTAGTTCATGTAGATTCCCCCCTGCTGACTGCAGAACATTTATTAATTGCATAATATCGTTAATTTCTTTGCAAAACCGGTTGTCACTGTGTGTTCTTGTCACAAGTACTTTCAATCAGTTTGAGGTTTGTGCTCTATAACATTCCACTGTAGATCAACAGAGCATGACATTCATACAGATCAGTTCAGGGATACCATAATGTGTTTGATGTGATTCTGGGTGTCTTACTGCAAAACTAAAATCAAACTTTGTTGCTCTGGCACAGTAGGTCAACCAGTGTGGGAGAACAATGCATATGTAAGAGGGAATGACATGTTGCAAGAGAATATTCTCATTTAGTTGATGGGCCTTGCAACATTTGACTCCTGCAGGCTGTTGGGATGAAGGTTTTTCTTCTCTGTTTGCTATCAAGGATTCCATGAATACAGTTTTCCCATTTCATTCCAGTTCTAGATTGGCCTTAAACTACAACATGAAACTGCTCAGATTGGTAGAAGTCAACAATAAATTCCTAGAGTCCCTTATGATACAAAAACAAAACTCATAACTTTATTATATTAAAATGAGATTTGTTATTAATGAAACATAAAGGAGACTTACTGTCTCTGATTACCTGTTTAGCTGACCTAAGAGTGTCCAATGCTGATGTTGGTTGCAAACTTAATGAGTTTTCTATACTGCAGTAGCACCTACCTTGATAAGTAGAGGTGGCAATGGTATCCAGCACTGGCTCCCAAAGGTCATTCAAACGAGCAAATGTGGAGAAATCAGTTATTTCATTTACAACTGCCCAGAAAGAAATACGCAAAAGTTAAAAATGGTGGTCATTTTTGGAAAAAGTCGAACACAAACGATTAGATTCAAAATAACCTGCTCAAGACCTGCTTCAATATTGGATTGAACTTTGATTTTCTGTGAAGTATTTGCCCTCCTGCATAATTTGAACATACTAATTCCACAGTACATTCCTCTGGTGCTGTCAAAATAATGTTTCTAGTTCATTTATACATTTATGACACTAGCATCCAGCTTTCTGCTCTTCCCTGTTCCCTGTGTCCTGAGCCTCTTCTAGTGTTTTACCTTTCTTTTTGCACTCATCTCTTTTTTTTTCTTTTACTTTCTCTACTCCTCTCCCTCTCCTGTTCCTTTCACCTTTCTTTCTTCAGTCACTTCGCTCCTCCTCCTCATTCTATTCTTACTTTCCCCGTTTGCTGTCATCTCCCTGCTTTGTCTTCCCTTTCGTCGCTCATTTGCAGTGTTGCTTAAACTCACTGTATCGGTCCATAATAATGTTTGAGTTGTAAGTGTTATTGACGACAAAATTCAAGCTGCAGATGGCAGTGTGTCCTTACATGAGTTCCCATCACAGCATAAAAATGGAAAATAAAACTTGCCAGTCATGGCTGCCTTTTTAAAAGAATTCTCTTATCTGTATGCTAATACATTTATAGCATCTTGTTTTAACAGTAGAAAATTTGTATTGCATCTTTGGATTCAGAATATTGTTAAATATTTTGCATCATGTATTTAAATAGCTTGTACCTGGGGAACTAGAATGCCAAATTCGTTAGTTAATGCTTTTAGGAGAGGAGAGCAGAGCAGCTAACCAAAATAGAAAGGTCAGTGACTGCTGATAGAGGATGTGCCATTCATCTGGCTTGAATTTCAGCTAAGTACAACATTCATATAAGTGTTGAGCATTGCTTGTTTAAATTATATACCAACCCCTGATAATAGAGACATTTGCCTCTGGTATAAATGTCAGGTAGGTAGCCACCTGCCAACTGCTGGATTATATATCACAAGAAAATCTTGTGTTGGAGAGTGAGCAATTTCTTGTTTTTATAATGTGAACACTCTGAATGATTCTTGGCAGTTAAATCTTTTTTTTTATGAGCACAATCACAGAAGAACTGATCTATAGTCAAAGAAGGAAGCATCAACATTAAAATAAATGCCTCCGTATAAAAATGTACCCTTTTGGCATTTCAAATTGTTTATTGTATGTCTGAAACATGCAGTCAATCTTGTTTTCTGTTTGACTGGGAAGCTATTTTGCTGCTTTCCACCTCAAACATAATGCTTTCAAATTAACAATCACAATTTGGCTCCTTGTGTTATCCTGGTTTGATTGAATTTAGTGTTCAGTTTGAATAATAGAGCGCTTGGTCCAAGATATGTTTTAAAAGTTTTTTGAGAATAATTACGAGGGCGTGAAAGAAGATCTGGCTAAAATGAATTGGCAAAGATTAGATCAATTGAAATGTAGCAGACACTTAAGAGAATATTTCAAAGGTACATTCCAAAGAATGATAAAAAAATTCTAAAGAACAGACCCACCTTATTTAACTCGAAAGGTTAAAGATGATATCAGCATTAGTTTTTAAAAAGTACATAATTGTGCAAATTGTGATTGACTGACTGGATGATTAGACAGCATATGAAAAATAAAGACTTCAGAATTGAATAGGCACAGAAAAATTAGAATGCACAAAGATAGTCAGAAATATGAAAACATGTTAACATTTTCAAAAATAATTTAACAGGGAAGAGTTAGCAAAATGTTTGTTGTTTCAGAAAGGTCTACAAAATTAATAATGGAAAATTAAAATTAGACACAAATTGAGTAGTGATTTTTGCATCAGGCTTCACAGTATTAGATGCAAGTAACACCCCAGAGACAGTGATAAATTAGGGAATGAAAGGGGAGGAGAAACTCAGAATGATCTCAGTCACCAGAGGAATGGTGTGTGAATTGCTCAAGCTGTGGGATTACAAGTGTTCAGGTCCTGATGGTGTCATTCCTCGAGTTTTATAAGAATTGACTACTGAGTTAGTTGATTGCATTGGTCTCCCCATTCCTTCCTGACAGCATTTATGGCAAGAGAAATAGAGTTACGATATTGTGCCAATTTGACTTCTCCAGAACTTCAGTTCTCAATTCCAGACTCAAATTTTAATTCTATATTTCTTACCACACATTATGCCAGACCTGTTGAGGCTCTCAAGCATTTTCTGCTTTTTATTACAATGTTAGGAAGCTATACTTTAGTTATACAGGCACAGGTGAGACCACATCTGGAGTGTTAGATATCCTATTGGTCACCTATTGGAAGGATGGAACTGCATCGGAGGCAGTGTACAAGGGTTTTTATCAGGCTAACACAAACAGGAAAGTGACATTGTGAAGGAAGGGTGAACGGGCAAGAGTTTGTTGGAGTAAATTACTGCAGATGCTGGAATCTGCGCTGAAAACAACAAATGTCTTTAGAGCTCTGATGAAGAGTCATCTCCACTCAACGTTAGCTTGCTCTCTCTCCATGGATGCTGTCTGACCTGCTGTGATCTCCAGCATTTGTTGTTTTCAGTCAAGAGTTTGTATTCGCTGGCATTTAGAACAGTTAGAAGCAACTTGGTTGCAACATACAAGTTCCTGAATAGGTTTGACAGGATAGATATGGAGAAGAAATGTCCTCTTTTGAGAGGATCCGCAACTGGAAGTTGGGGTCATTGTTTAAAAATTACATGTCACTCATTTAAAACAGGTGAAATGTTTTCTTTTAGAAGTCATGAGCTTTCTACCTAAAAAGCTGATTTACTTTTAAAACCGAATCAGATAGATTCTTGTGAAAGGTAGTGAAAGGTGAGAGGAGTCGGCTGCAATGCAGATTCGAGGTCGCAAGCAGATCATCCACCAGTCGTCTTGAATGGTAGAGTAGGCACAAAAGGCCTAATGACCCTTGCTTGTATCATTGCCACTGGGTTTCCAAGAAACCAATCAAAATTAGGATCAGTTGTGGTGAGCCCAGAACTTGTGGAATTTGGACATGTGGTGTATTGGATTAAGTCAGATTGGGATGTAAAAGGAATTTCTGTTTCCAAGATTAGCCGAGACTGACAGAGGTTTTAAATCTGAAGACTGCCGTAAATTAAAGAACTGGTTTGTACAGCTAGAATGAGGTTTATTTAACAGCAGTGTGGAGAAAAAATGCATTTTTCTCTTTTGCCTTCCCCTTCATTTGTGGTCAACGAGAGTTGATCATCTCCTAAGTATAACCTGAGGAGCAGCTACAGAAGAATGCATGACTGAGGGTGTCTGCTTGTTCTCATAATGGCAATGCTGTTGTCTGCACCTCTGGAGCTTGACACTAGGCAAGTTAGGACCATACCTGCATGCCCTGATGTAGTGCGTGGAGGAACTAGATGCTTGGTAAGTGCTGTTGTCCTAGGAAACAAGACTAGTTTGTTCTAGCCATCTCTACTCAATTGTGGATCAATTTATCTATCCTGGATCTTTCTCTGCACGGATCAGTGGAATGGCTAGTCTAATAATAGCTATTCAATCCTGAAACTCGGCAGCAAGAATCCTGGCAACCAGCATCAGAGGCTTATATTTTCCAGATATCACCAAATCTGTCTGCATCTCTCGAGAAGCTGGCACTGATGAGGCCTCTAGCCGCCCCCATAGGGGATGATCTGATGGTGATTCCAGTGAAATGTCACATATTGAATGGATCCCTTTACTAAAGGAAGAGTTTTCACTGAAGTTGCTGAAAGTTAGAGGTAAAGGGGAAGTTGGAACTGCCATCTACCAAGCACTCTCATAGACAGTGATACCCATGATTATCTGTTTCAGGACTCATGACTTCTATGACTTGGTGGGGAAATATTGACACTGGATTCAAGATGAAATGTTAGCACCTTCCTTAACTAGGTTGCAATATTAAGGGTTGATTGTGCAGATCTGTAACTTAGGGGGTTTGAGATGGTTAATAACATATGTCTTGTATGCTTTGTTTTCCTGGAGAATGGACAGTCTTTCTGACACTGTCTCTTTTCCTCTACCTCCATTCCTTTGGCACATTTCCTTGACCAGGTTTTGGAGACCAGTCCCATTGAAATTGTGTGCATTCTTTTGAAATGTCTATGCCCTTCTATGGCTTTCAGTGCAGTGACTTGGCGAATTTAGCCAAGCATTTTTATATTTAATTGCAGTTCTTCTAGCCTGTGGCTGCCCTATTCAGGTTGTCTTTTTAAAGACAACATTCCAATTTACAAAAAAAAGAGTAGCACATGCTTGGGCTTTGTACTCGAGAGTTGCCAAAGAGGAGTTGAATGAACTTCCTGTCTACAATGTTAGGAGAGGTCAGGTTTGCAGGGTATCAATGAGCACAAAATCTTCTCTCATTTGACACGCGTTCATTCCAGTTGGCTACGTGGAAAGGTATCCATTTTGACGCACCATTTCAAGAGCAAAAGTATGAAAATTAGTTTAAGATTTCCTGAAGTTTTGGACGGTTGGTCTAGCTGAATGGGACAAGTTTGTTTTTAGTTTGAAAGTTGTTGGAAAGAAACTCTCTTTCTCAAAACAAAATACAGTGTGTTTTATTTTGTTCAGCACTTTGGGTTGCACACTGCCAGTCACACAGAATCATGAAAACAAATGTAAGTTAATATCGGTGACATTTTATTGCTCAAAAAATATCAGTATTGACTACTTGATACTGTGGTAAAGCTAGTTTGATGAAATTACTTCTAAGGGATCAAAATATTAACTACAAAATTTATCTCTTTACCATCCTATTTGTAGTGCTATATATGACTTTGTAACTTCAAAATGACATCTGGTGTAGCCCACACTGTAGATAGGTAGAGTGCAGTGGATGTCATTTTGGAGCCATTGTGCATGGCTGGAGATACACTTAATTGGCAGAATATGGTACCAATCAATGTATAATATTGCTTTGATAATGACATTGCCACTTTAAACTTGATGCTCCAATATTCCATCTCTTAAACATGCACAGCTGAACACTCATTCAGCAGTGGGAATACATCATCAGACGGTTTAAGATTAGTTGCTTTTTTTAGATTAGATTAGATTCCTTACAGTGTAGAAACAGGCCCTTCGGTCCAACCAGTCCACACCGGCCCTCCGAAGAGTAACCCACCCAGACCCATGCACCTAACACTATGGAAAATTTATCATGGCCAATTCACCTGACCTGCACGTCTTTAGATTGTAGAGGAAACCAGAGCACCTGGAAAAAACCCACGCAGACATGAGGAGAACGTGCAAACTCCACACAGATAGTTGCCCAAGACTGGAATCGAACCTGGGACCCTAGTGCTGTGAGTCAGCAGTGCTAAGCACTGAGCCACTGTGCCGCTCTCTTGGCTGTTCTTGTGACTGAGTGATTGGTGACTTCTGGTACCCTCTAACATGACCTATGATGGGTTGTGGTGAGGTCCCTGAAAAGGCCAAGAGGTCATCAGGCACCCAAGTTGGGGAAAGAATTATCGACAAGTCCAATATCCAGCCCAGCAACAAAAGCACCTGATAGAACTGTAGCAAACACCGAGGCCTCAGTTCCACAAACAGATCTCCTCACCAGCATCATCCAACTGGTTGGCAATGTGCTTTGGGGACAGGGCATGCTGTTGGAAGAGTGAGAAGGCAGAGGCTGAGAAAGCTCTCAACAGAAAGCCATGGGTATGCACAATGTTCATGGAATAATGTCCTTACCTGAATCTTAGTGAGGAATGATGTGCCAAGCATTTGTTTCTTTTCAGTTCACAGAAATATGCCAATTGCTGAAGCCAGAACTACAACCCCACAGCATGTTGAGGACAGCATTGACAGTGGTTATGAAGAAGTCATGATATATCGCATTGCTACCAGGCTTAAGTCAGAGATATTTGTGGTATCCTCCACATTGTTAGCCATTGTTTTAAAGGGTTGGTCAATGCATTGCATGACGGCTGAATATTTTACTCCTGTCTTGTCAAAAGGAAGAAAGTAGAGTGAACATAGCTTTTTGAGAAATGAAGATTTTCCCATGTTGCAGGGTCCCTTTGATTGCATATGTGTTGCTTTGCAGAGGCCACAAAGCAACCCTGTGATCGACCACAACTTTCTCTTCATCCAGCCAGTGTGTGATCTAACACAACATACAATGTAGCAGTCATGATGCCTTCACTGTGCAGCAGACCGCTGTGGTATGTGGTTACCAGGACAAACCACCGGGTTGCTGCTCGGTAAATTGGCCATCCTTTATTGGTAATGACTCCAGCATATCAGCAGCATTCATGTAATGAAAGCCACACTACAATGCACTATATAAGAGCGGAAGCAAAAGAGAGACCAGACAATTCATCACTATGTTTGTACATAATATGTTCTGTTTGAGTGTGTAGTTCCAATTTTGTTTTATCATTTTAGAAAATTCTGGCTTTATCTGATTCCACACACTTATGATCATACACTCTGTGCCATCTTGCCATGTTTTGATTATGATTACACTTATTGCCACCTTGACCTCTTGCTTTGTGCCACTTCTTAACTCTCTCAATTCCTCACCCCACCTCTAAAGTTAATTTATCACCCTTGTTATGCAACTCACCAGAACATGATTCTAATGAAGACTTCCCCAGTGATCCAGTTCCTTTTTCCAGTATTGATGCCATGCTGAGATGAAACTAAATAAAGTTAACAATATCGTTAATGCAAACATCATTATATTTTAAGAAAATCTGTTTCATTTTTTTAAATTCCAAGCTTTAAAATAACATGAAATAACTCTTTTTGTTAAAAGAAAAATCCAATGATTACCCACTATCAAGTATAGTCAATTACTTCTGGTCCCTCATATGATTAAAGTTGGATGTGGAAACAGTCAAGCAGGACTAATTCTTTAAAGATAAATATCATGCACTTATCAACAAACATCTATTAAAACTGCAAACCTTTTTCAAAGCCTTTTTATTTTCAAAAATTAAAGGGCTGCAGATTTGAATGACTCAAGAGCTTAATTGTTGGACCTTTTATAATATGCATGTTTATCCATAACAATCCCAAAGGGTGACCTGACTGCTCCAGTAAGCCAACTGACATCTCTAAAGAACTCCTGCAAAATTAGTTGTTTCCCTTAAATTCTTAAATGCCACAAAAACAGTGATGAAAATTACTTTTGAATGAAGGTGGTTTTCAGTGTGCCATTGCCTTATGAACTATCGATATGTGGAAGAGATCCTGTCATGTCAGCAGCTTTCCAAATTAAAAAATATCTGTCTACAAGATGGATAAAAAGTGAGTAATTTGAGTTGAGAACTTTTTGCCAAGTTCACAGGATCACTTGGAAAAACAGTGGCATTGAGATGAATGGAAATTAAATTTATTTTCAGAGGTATATCCAGTTGCAAATGAAGACAGCTTTTTTTCAGTTGATTACATTTGACACTTTGTACTGTGGTCAACATTAAAAATTGCCCTAACAAGTTGATTTTTTTTTGTCTGTCATGCAGGTGACTGAAGGAAAGCAAGAGCTGGAGAAGTGTCTGAAATTTTCCCGCAAGCTCAGAAAGGAAGTTAATGCCTTGACAGAATGGCTAGCGGCAACAGATGCAGAACTGACAAGGAGATCAGCCGTTGAAGGCATGCCAACTAATTTAGACACTGAAGTTGCCTGGAGTAAGGTGAGAGTGACTTTAAGATCTTGAGAGGCAATAAGGTCAATGAAGAATTGTCACCTTTGGCTCACAGCTTCAGTTCTCATATGTGAGTGAATGCTTTGACATTGAACAGGGTGGTCACTTTTTCTCAATGGATTCACTTTAGCTCAGCTTGCTGGTTTTCAGTACAGAACAGTGTGGGTTCAATTCCTGGACCAGCTGAGGTTACCACGGAGTGTCCTTAACCTCTCCCCTTGCCTGAGATGTAGTGATCCTGAGGTTAACCCATCTCTCTCTCTCTCTCTCTCTCTCTCTCTCTCTCTCTCTCTCTTTCACTGTCTGAGAGAACGGCCCGCTGGTCTACTAAGACTATGACGACTTTGCCTTTACCTTTCCTTTTCTCATTGGCAATGAAGTTGAGAAGCATTAAAAGACAGTGCTCGGGTGTTTTAGCATCAACTCTCTGTGAGCACAGATGACTTCTGCAAAAGTTATGTCAAATACTCAAATGCCTGTTTCACGCTGTGGTGCTTAATTAAATAGGATTATGAATTGTTGGAACAGCTTTGTAATATTATAGTCATGCTTCCTATCTGAGCTCCAATCAGGGACCCTCATTTTCCCAAAGTTATCTTGCCTTTTTCAAGATATTAAATAAACTAGTACAGAAGCAAAATACTGTGGATTCTGGAAATCTGAACTGAAAAAGAGAAGTGCTCAAAATAGACAGGATGTCTGGCAGCCCTATGGAGAAACAAACAGAGTTAACATTTCAGGACTGACCTTTTCATCCTCCGTGATGAAAAGTTATAATCATGCTTCCATAAATGCTACCGACCTGCTGAGTATTACCAGCATTTTTCTTTTTAATATTTTATAATTGACGATTTTGAAGCTATTATTCGGTTTTAACAAGTTGGGGTCCTGCTCCATATTTTATTGTAAATTTAACATCATCACATAATTATGGAGCAGCAAGGCAGGCCAAAAATGATCAACTGAATACTTTGGGAATAAACTTCAGCCTTTGGGGTTTTTCTCATCTCTGATTTTTCTTTATGATTGAATGGATTAATAGATGCTGTGATAAAGTTGGTGGAAAAATAGAATTAATACACTAACCAAATTGTCCGACTGGACACCACTGTCATATAAGGCCAGAAGAACTTTTAAGTCTTTGATTTCATTTCAATGCTGGGGGTGAGTCCACCATGCAGACCTGGTGTCATGTATTGCCTGCCAGCAGGCAGGAATTGTAATCTGTGTATTAGGAGGCCAATCACAAGAACCTAGAGTACTAAATGATAAGGAAGGGAGAGGGCTGCATCATGATCAATGAAAAGGAGGTACAAGGTTTCCTTTCCCTTACTGCTTCACATGGATATCAAACAACATGTTTAAATAGGTGTCAAGTACCTCTTAAGTCAGAAGGTCACAGTTTCAGAATCCTTTCTTGTGGTCATGAGCAAGTAAATCTAATTTGATACTGCAGTCCATCACTAAGGGGGTGCTACACTGTTGGAGGTGCTATATTTCAGATGTGATTGAGGCTAAGCCCTGTCTGTCCGCTTAAGAGCACCTGAGTTCCCATTATTGAAACATGAACAGGGAAATTCTCCACGGTGTCCAGACCAATATTTATCCTACCAACATGAAGAGAAGACATCATCTAGATGTTTAAAAGCCCTACAAACAATGTGATAAGTAAACACCTTATCTGCTGCTTTTCCATTGTGAAAAGAGTACTCCTTTGGATGTGACATGTTTTGGGATGTCCAGAAGTTATGAAGAATATTACATAATTCTCGCCTTTCTTCCCTGTGGTCCTGATCCTGCTGTCACAAGATTTGTTGAGTGTCTCTTGCGCTAGTTAATACTCAGATAACTTTGACGTAAAATGTGATATCCAGTTGTTTAGCAAGAAGGGAAGAAAACAGAAGCAATCTTCGCAGAATTGTTTGTGCAGAATGTGACTTTGAATGTGTCTGCACCAAATTTCTGAATGATCCTGATGACTTAATGCTGTTCTCCTGCAATTTCACCAATAACCCTACTCTTCCTTTCCATTCAAATAATCACTAGTGTCCTAATGAATGCCTCAATTGTGCTTGCCTCTACCACATTTCCAATGTATTTCAGACTGAAACGACTCACAGTGTGAAAAGGTTTTGCTCACATCTCCTTTTGCTTCTTTGAATTTTGCTTTAAATCTGGTCAGTGCCAGCCAGGAATAGCCCCTTCACAGCATACATAGTGGGAGGGAAGTGAAAAAGAAAAGTCACAGAGAGCCCAACCTGACACTTCATTGGAACCTCACCTTCTTAAATGTGTTCTGTCTTTGCATCATCATTTGCATGATTGACTGATAGTAACTGCACCTACAAGAATGAAGCGACAGAGGCCTTAGTGCTATATTGCTCAGTATAGCATAACATCTCTGATAGGCTGTGATAAAGAGTCATCTTGATGCAAACCATTAGCATGCTCTTTCTCCATGGATACTGCCTGACAGGCTGTTTATTTCCATCATTCCATCATCTTCTCATTGATCAGTATGTAGCATCACATATTGTAAAGCCTTCAAACAGTTGTTACTGTTAACTTTTAATGAATAACAAGCCAACTATCAACATTTGCATTAGGCTCTAAACAGAGACTACATGCCTTTTGAGCAATAACAAATTTAAGTTTATGATGACTTCACTCAATTGACATCAATTGGACATGAGTGTAAATTCAGTCCTGTCTGGCTTGTTCCAACCAACGCTGCACTGCTGTCTCTCACTGAACATGATGTTTCTCTTGCTCAATGTCTTCATCTTCCTTGAAAGACTGGAGGTTGCTGCTGGTTCTGGGCTTACTGACAAATTTGCTTCTTTTCAATTTCTCTGCACATTTGTTCTACATTGCCCACAGCAACAATGACGTCGGCTGTGACGTCCATTCGTCATAGCTTCAATCAACCTATGTGAGGAATATCAGAAACAGAACAGGTCCTTCATATTGTGAAGATTGAACATTCACATCATACATAATTACATAAATAATACATCATACAAATTTTTATATGGTCATCAACACATTGGGACATGAAGAACTCCAGTGATGAGGGCTGTGGAATGCCTGTACTTGGCATTCCATGTACATTCAAATCCCTTTGATATAATAGACATTATTCTGATGTAAGCAGCAGAAGCCATGTTGTGCAAATACAGTAAGGCTTTGAACATGAGGTAGGAAGACTGAAGCCTTTATCCGATCCACCCCAGCCCAATATGGATCCCAACTCCCTGAACTCTCCCCAAAATAATGCCTTGCAGCTACTCTGTGACATTCTTGGCCCTAACACCAGAGATGACACATAACATCCCAGCATCATGACTAGTGCCATAGAAATGTTTGTCTGATTCCCTAACTAATGAACCCCCAATCACTACCGCTCTTCTATTCTTTTCCCTCCATTTTTTCCAGAGCTGAGTCAGCTGCAGTGCCACAGGCTTGACACTTGGTGCACACTTCTGATAAACCATGAGTCTCACCAGTCTCCAAAACTGAAGAACAATTGGCAAGCAATATAACCTTGTGGGATTCCAATGCTACCTGCCGGTCCTCTTGAACTGCCCGCTGTGTACCCATTCCCTATATATCTGCATGTCACTATCTGAGGTCTGACCACTTCCTAAATGTAGTATCCATATAATCCTCTGTCTCACAGATGTCTGAGTGTGATTCCATCTGCTCTTTGATCTCTGAAACCCAGAGTTCATATTTCTCCAGCTTGTGAGCCTTGCTGCACTCATGCTCACCTAGGCCATGTGAAGTGAATACCTCCATCCCAAACCAAAGCATGGGGTTTCTACATGGCCAAGCTGCCCTGCCATAACTTAAACTTTTTTTTACTATCAGCTTGAGACTAGAGAGTAGAACTATTCAGTCATGCTCACAAAGCAGCTCCTTCTTCTGTGCCTATAAATTGGATACTTAAGAGTAAGAATTCCTACAGGTTAAGAAAGTTTAAAAATGAAAAAAACACAAATGAGAACCTCCTTTCCTGCATGTGTTTAAGTAATCATCCAATCAGTACCCCCTTCTTACAAGTACTTAATCTTAGTTGATACAGTTAAGTTTGGTTACTTCAAGATTTTTATGGATTTATAAACAACAAATCTATTAAAATACTACAGAGTCATCGAACGTTCTCTTTCAGTGGATTAATTCTGCTGGCATGACAAATTTAGTGGAAGAAAGGGGCAATTATTTCTTTTTAACTAAGTTTCAAACTGTGGCACACCTTGTTTTACTAATGCAGCTACAGGTATGTTAGATATTTTTCAGCACACTTGCCATTGATGTGTTAGCTCCAGTGGCACCGTGGTCGTTCCCCTACCTCTTTACCAAGAGGCCTGAGTTCAAGTCCCACCTGCTTCAGAGGTGTGTGATAACAGCTTGATTAGGATAAATACCTACAATGACATTTAGGGTTTGTGTCCACCAGCTTCATGTGGAGCAGGTAGATTAGAACATATCTGCAATTGATGGGTTGCAATTTTGCATTTTTGAATCATGAACAGTAGGTTGTCACTGAATAGATAAGTGATGCATCAGATATGCATGTGACAAGTTGAAATTAAGACTCAATGCACAACTTCAAAGCATCCCAAATGAAAAACATATCAGAAATTCAGTATTTTCTAAGAAACTTTTTGTGGGGAGATAAAGAATGGCCAATAATTTGGATATTTGCCTCCTTTTTCAGAGGGAAGTTGTAATACCACCAAATGCGGAAACAAGGAAATTAGCAGAGTTTTGTTATTGAAATAGTCATGGTGCTCAGGAAATTTTCTCAAAATGTAAGACTGACAAATGACTAGAGCTTAACTGTTTGCATTTGAAGATCCTGAGGTCAGCTGGGAAGGAATAGCAGAGGTGTTGCTTATAATTTTCTCAAACATTGTGCTTACAATAAACAAGAAAATTACAACCAAGGAACATGACACTCTGCCCAGCCAGTCTATGTTGGCAGGAACACTCCACGTGACTAGGTAACCCCAGATCAATTTATCCAACTTGCTGACATGTACCATCATCTCCTTTTGCTTCATGCACCTGATTAAATTAAATCTTGCTTGGTGACATGATTTCTACAACAAATTGTGAATCAGAAGCAGGAGTAGGCCATTAAGCTCCCCAAATCTGTCCTTCCATTAAATAAGATCACATGATCTGATTGTGATCTCAAATTCACATCCTTGTATTATCTCTGATTAACTTTCAACTCTTGCCAAATAAAAAACTATCTATTTCCATCTTAAAAACAATTCAAGGATTCTGCTTTCACCACCTTTTCAGGAAGAGAGTTCCAAAGAGTCACAACGCTCAGAGGAAAAAGAAGTTTGTCTCTATTTTAAATAGTACTTCTGATTTTTAGAGGGTGACCCCAAATTCTAGCTTCTCTCAGGAGAGGAAATGACCTCTCCACATCTACCCATTCAAGTCATTTCCTTCCTCATCTGAACTCCAGCAGATACAAGTCTCAGATTTCTAACCTCTCATAAGCCACTTGGCATTTCAAATATTAGTCTCAAACCTTCCCTGAACTGCCTCCAATGCATTTATATCTTTCCTTCAAGATTATTGTGCACAGTATACAAGATGCAATCTCACCATAGCCCTGTATAAGTAACTTCTTTACTTTTGCATTCAATCTCCCCACAATAAATGATAATATTCTCTTAGCTTTCCTAATTACTTGCTTTGATTAATTATCTGTCCACATACCAAGATTACTTGGAGTTCTGAATTCTCAAATTTCAAACAATTTTTAAAATATTTCTCCTGCTGAAATGGATAAGTTCACATTTACCAGATCCTTATTCACTCAGCCTGTCTGTCTATTTTGGAGCCTCCTTTCATCCTCTTACTTTTATGGTGGCACAGTGGTTAGCTCAATTCCCGCCTCAGGTGACTCTCTGTGTGGAGTTTGCACATTCTCCCCATGTCTGCGTGGGTTTCCTCTGGGTGCTCCGGTTTCCTCCCACAGTTTTGGTGAATTGGCCATGCTAAATTGCCCGTAGTGTTAGGTGAAGGGGTAAATGTAGGGGAATGGGGTCTGGGTGGGTTGTGCTTCGATGGGTCGGTGTGGACTTGTTGGGCCGAAGGGCCTGTTTCCACACTGTAAGTAATCTAATCTAACCTAATCTATTTATCTTTGTGTCATCGACAGAGTTGACAACCATTATCCCTTCAATCAAGTCATTTCTATAAATTGGAAGCAGTTGATATCCCATCACCAATCACATGGCACACCACTCGTTACTTTTTGCCAATCTTAAAAATACACATCTATGCTGGGCATCTGTTTCCTGTTAACCAGACAATCTTCAGTCCATGCAAATATGATATTGTTTAAACTACAAGCTCTTATTATCCACAATAATCTTTATGGTGTCTTATGGAAACCTAAAAACAGTCCATATAACCATCTCAAATAACTTCTGTTGATTGGTCAAACACAATTTTCCTTCCCCAAAACGATGTTGACCCTGTCTAATTGTCAACATTATAGTCCCGAATCATTTCTGTTCTTGTTTGTTGAAGTTCGCACAAGCTTTTTATTTACACATCTTACAGACATTCCCGTGATTGGTTGAGACACATTCAAGGTTTTACTTCGCGAGTCCAAGATGATTTACAACACTATTACCTGCTCTGCCTCCTTTCACACACCATTGTGTTTTCCACTCACTCCATGGTGTTTTTTCAGAGTGGAACTCTTGAGCCATGGCAGGAGATGTTTAACACAAGGTTGATCACCTTGGCACAAACGATCATATCGTAGGATGAAAAGCTGACAAAGGGACAGATATACATGAACATAGCCTGCCTCTCTCTCTTGCTTTGGGTAAAGTTTACAGTACAATTTTGCTGATTACTGGCCATATGTTACATCTATTGATCTGATGTTGTTATTGTTGTTTAAATAGTTTTGTTTGATTGATTCCTGTTCCTGGCAGCATTTTACCTACGTCTGTTCATTCCACTTGCCTGTGAAGCCATTGATATGAAAGTTACTAATATTGTTTAACCAGTGAGTTCAGTACAGAGGTCTGTAATTTGAAACTTGTTTTCTCCTAGAAATCACACTGCTATTTGCAACATCAGATAATCAAGAGGTTAGTAAATTTTGAGGAGGGTGTCTTGTTGGATCAGGTATTATTAATTCGTCACCACTTTGCCAGTACCCTTGAAACTGGCCTCAAAATGAATTTGACAAAATGTTTTCATGGAATCAGGACTGATTGCCAGTCAACATTCATTGAACTTTTGATTCACTCCTGCATCTGTTAAAGTTATAATATTTCCATGCTTTGGAATTTTGCTTTGAACAGATTGTAGAGGATTGCTGCATTCCACAAAGTGACCTGTTATCACTAATGTATGTTGTACTCATAGGCAAGTAACAATGTCAAAGGAGGGGAGAAAGGTTGTTACTGATATACTCCAATGAATCTGACTAAACTAAATTGTGAGTTATAGTAGTCTGTGAACCCTTAATGTCAAGCGATGTATTGTAAACAGAAGAACAAGTAACACTGAAATTGTAGAAGTAGCATCCAGGGGCTTTTCTCTAATGAACTAATTCTGCAAAAGCCAGAGTCAATAAGGGAAACACAATGATGTTTACAGAAAACGAAATCAAACAAAAATGTGAATAATTTGGATCGTTCTGCTTCTGATCCATTTAGCTAACTCAAGATTGTTTCTCAAAATCTTTCCTAGAAGCAGAACAATTTGGTTTTGCACTTATCAGTTCCTAAATGGAATATAATCTCTACCAATTAGGATGATGAATTGCATAGTTTGGATGAGGGGTTGATTGAAGCTGTGAAGTTGAAAACAGAAATTACATTTTAATTGAAAGATGAATGCAATTCAGTTTGGAGAGATTGCATGTTATGTTCTTTTCGGCTCCCTTTCAACTCACTTGTGCAGACTCTTTAAACCCCATTCTGCAGAGTAATTACTGCTTTAAAAACATGTTCACTTGTCCAATTGCTGTTATTGGTACAATATATTTGTCAAAAAACACAAACCTTACATTAATGTAGTGTTATTAATTACATGTGAAAATGTTGAGGTGTTCCTTTCCTATAGTATCATTGCAATGACAATAATATGTCACTCTTCTCTCGAGCTATGAAAGTAATCGTCATCAAATTGAGCATACCAAGGATCTATATACTTTCCATGAGAAAAAAACATTTAATCGTGTCATATATTGAATTAATGCCTGATTTGCAGGCAAGGCAGTGATCCAAAGTTAAAATTGGAAAGGGAAAATTATAATGAAGCATATATTGGTGACAACAGAAAATAACCTGGAAAAAGACCTAACAGTCTTCAAAGCTGCAGTAAAATTTTATACAAGTGAATGGCAATTTACTGATACTGAAACATAACAACGTTATTCTTGATAATAGTCTGAAGCATCAAGTCATGGCTTTGTGCCACACATTTTGACAGTTGTCTGACCAGTTAATTTAATCTTTAATTAACTTTTAATATAACAGAAAGTGTTAGCATAAATTGCCTGAGCCAAATGCTCAAAGTACAATATGGATGATCCACCTTACACTCAAAAGAATAATATTGAGACATATGAGGTGAAAAAAACACTTACTTTCTGTTTGATGACCAACTGCCTCAGAAGAAGAGAGGAGCAGGACTGTCCAAGAGAAATTATTTTATTATATCACTTTTACTTTCTAGGCACCTATCACTTTGCTGATGTGTGTTTGTGTAATTTTAGTATGGCAAGCAGGGTTGTACAGGGATTTTGGACAGCTACATAAAAGAGAACTACATCATAATTTGTTGCAATAGTAATTGTGTAAATATTGTTGCGTTATCAAGAAAGTACTTTGTATTTCCTCACTTTACATCAATACATACATACCTTCACTGCTCAATTATTGCAGCAGTAACATCAAATTGAATATCGTCACAATAATTTGTATGTGTAGACCCCTTTACACTGTAAATCTCAAATTTCTTTGACTGTGAATCACTTCAATCAGATCTTTCAATCAGATGAAGTATGATTTCAGTCCATGGAGGATCAGAACTGAAGGCCTGAATGGTCTATTCCTGCACCTGATGTTTGTGTGTAGTTAGATGGGGTAAAAGACCCTACAAAATATGACCGGCCCGACCTGACCTCACTTTTACCTTTGCAATGTGAAAATATCTCAACAGAATTAATGGGAAGATTGGTGATACTTGAGTAACACACCAAAGAGGTGGTGATAATCAGAACGCAGAATACTGTGGATGCTGAAGATCTGAAATGAAGCACAAAATGATGGAAACGCTCACCTGGTCAGCATCTATGGAGAGAGGCAGAGTTAACACTTAAAATCTGTAATTTCATTAGAATTGAAAATCTTTCAAAATATGATGTGATGGGATATGAGCAAGTTGAGGATTCTGGATAATCTTTCTTGCTGTAACAGCTGCTCCTTTTTTGAGGTATTTTAAGTGTTGGAGGTGATTTCCTTGAATTCCAGGAGCAGCAATTACTGTTGTATATGCTGTTGCATTGTTTTGGAACTTGGGAGAAAAAAAGTCAAAACAACAGCAATTTTAAAAGGGAGAGGGACAGACAAAGACAGCACATGACGAGGTCAGTACAGGAGAAAGACAGTGAGCAAGAGGGAGAGAGAAAGAAACCCACACTTCTAACTAACAGAGCAGTGAACCTGTGTAGTTACTGCCTTTGCTGTTGAATTCATGTATCTTTGGACATTGGAGTACATCTGGGAAAATTAACAAACAGTGAAATTTGCAACTGATCTTGGAGGAACCTGTTTGGGAGAGTTCATAGCACAGAAACAGATAAGTGGATATTTTAAGTGTGGTCTTACAGTACGTCAGCAGTAGTGAGTAGAGTGGGTTCTTTCTATTTTATATGTCTTATTGAGATATGTCTCCTGATTAAACTTCAAATATAAGCCATAAGTGTTTTTAGAGGAGTAAGACAGTGCTATATTTTGGGTCTGCAGACTGAAAAAAGCAAAAATGGCCTTTAGTAGAGTAATGTGCTCTTCTTGTCAGATGTCAGAGTTCAGGGAGAGTTTACGTGTTACTGAGGATTATATCTGCAATAAATGCCATTGGTTGTGAATCCTATCTGATCGAATAGATCGGTTGGAGAGACAGATGGAGGCAATGAGGAATTTACAAGAGCGAGGGGATGTGATGGTTGGCACTTGTAGAAAGGGGGGAAAGTAGCAGATACAGTAACAGAGATGAGTTAATTCCAAGAAAGGTAAGAGAGGTAGGCAGGTAGTGCTGGAGTCTTCTGTGGCTATCCCCATTTCAAACAGGTAGACTGTTTTGGAAAATGTAGGGGGTAATGGATTCTCAGGGGACTGTAGCATGACCAGCCAAGTTTCTGGTATTGAGACTGGCTCTAATGCAATGAGGGGTATGTCGGGTTCCAAATGATCGATTGTATTAGGGGACTCTCTAGTCCAAGGTACAGACAGACGTTTCTGTGGCCAGCAGTGAAAAAGCAGAATGGTGTGTTGCTTCCCTGGTGCCAGAATCAAGGATGTCTCAGAGAGGGTGCAGAATGTTCTCCAGGGGGAAAGGGGCCCAACAGGAGGTCATTGTACACATTGCAACCAATGACACAGAAAGGAAAAAGGTTGAGATTTTGAAGGGAGAATACAGACTGTTAGGCAGGAATTTAAAAAGGAGATCTCCACCAGGAGGTCCCGGTGCTACAAGCTAGTGAGGGCAGGGACAGGAGGATAGAGCAGATGAATGCATGGCTGAGGAGCTAGTGTATGGGAGAAGGATTCACATTTTTGGATCATTGGAATTGCTTCTGGGGTAGAAGTGACCTGTACAAGAAGGACAGATTGCACCTAAATTGGAAGGGGACTAATATACTTGCAGGGACATTTGCTAGAACTGCTCACGAGAATTTAAACTAGCAGGGTGGGTGGGTGGGGTGGGTGGGGGGGGGGGGGAGGGGACGGGACCCAGGGAGATAGTGAGGAAAGAGATCAATCTGAGACTGGTACAGTTGAGAATAAAGGCGAGTTAAACAGTCAGGGCAGGCAGGGACGAAGCAGAGAACAAGGTAGGACTGATAAATTAAACTGCATTTTTTACAATGCAAGAGGCCTAACAGGGAAGGCAAATTAACTCCGGGAATAGTTAGGAACATGGGACTGGGATATCATAGTATTAAAGAAACGTGGCTCAAGGATGGACAGGACTGGCAGTTTAATGTTCCAGGATACAAATGCTACAGGAAGGACAGAAAAGGAGGCAAGAGAGGAGGGGGAGTGGTGTTTTTAAGTGATATAATTACAGCTGTGCTGAGGGAGGATATTCCTGAAAGTACCTCCAGGGAAGTTATTTGGGTGGAACTGAGAAATAAGAAAGGGATTGTATTGTAGACCCCCTAATAGTCAGAGGGGAATTGAGAAACAAACTTGGAAAGAGATCTCCGCTTTCTGTAAGAATAGTAGGGTAGTTATGGTAGGGGATTTTAACTTTCCAAACATAGACTGGGGTTACCATAGTGTTAAGGATTTAGATTAGATTCCCTACAGTGCAGAAACAGGCCCTTCGGCCCAACCAGTCCACACTGACCCTCCGAAGAGTAACCCACCCAGACCCGTTTCCCTCTGACTAATGCACCTAACACGATGGACAATTTAGCATGGCCAATTCACCTGACCTGCATAGCTTTGTGACTGTGGGCGGAAACCGGAGCAAACCCACACAGACACGGGGAGAATGTGCAAACTCCACACATACAGTTCCTGAGGCTAGAATTGAACCTGGGACCTTGGTGCTGTGAGGCAGCAGTGTTAACCACTGAGCCACAGTGCTGGAGAGGAATTTGTTAAGTGTGTACAAGACAATTTTCTGATTCAGTATGTGGATGTACATACTAGAGAAGATGCAAAACTTGACCTACTCTTGGGAAATAAGGTGTCAGTGGGGGAGCACTTCGGGGCCAGCGACCATAATTCTATTTGATTTTAAATAATGATGGAAAAGGATAGACCAGATCTAAACGTTGAAGTTCTAAATTGGAGAAAGGCCAATTTTGACGGTATTAGGCAAGATTGAGGTCAGATATTTACAAGTAGAGTGACGGCTGGAAAATGGGAAGCCTTCTGAAATGAGATAGCAAGAGTCCAGAGAAAGTATATTCCTGTTATGGTGAAAGGGAAGGCTGGTAGGTATAGGGAATGCTGAGTGACTAAAGAAATTGAGGGTTTAGTTAAGAAAAAGAAGGAAGCATATGTAAGGTACAGACAGGATAGATCGAGTGAATCCTTAAAGTATAAAGGCATTAGGAGTATACTTAAGAGGGAAATCAGGAGGGCAAACAGGGGGCATAAGATAGCTTTGGTAAATAGAATTAAGGAGAATCCAAAGGGTTTTTACGAATACATTAAGGACAAAAGGGTAACTAGGGAGAGAATAGAGTCTCTCCAAGATCAGCAAAATAGCCTTTGTGTGGAGCCACAGGAGAGTATATTGCATCACTATTTACTGTGGAAAAGAACATGGAAGATATAGAATGTAGGGAAATAGATGGTGACACCTTGCAAAATGTCCGTATTACAGAGGAGGAAGTGCTGGATGTCTTGATATGCATAAAGGTGGATAAATCCGCAGGACCTGATCATGTGTATCCTAGAACTCTATGGGAAATTAGGGAAGTGATTGTTGGGCCTCTTGTTGAGATATTTGTATCATCGATAGTCATAGTTGAGGTGCCGGAAGACTGGAGCTTGGCAAACGTGGTGCCACTGTTTAAGAAGGGTGGTAAGGACAAGCCAGGGAATTATAGACCAGTGAGCCTGACGTCAGTGGTGGGCAAGTTGTTGGAGGGAATCCTGAGGGACAGGATGTACATGTATTTGGAAAGGAAAGGACTGATTAGGGATAGTCAACATGGCTTTGTGCGTGGGAAGTCATGTCTCACAAATTTGATTGAGTTTTTTGAAGAAATAGCAAAGAAGATTGATGAGGGCAGAGCGGTGGAAATATGGATTTCAGGAAGGCGTTCAACAAGGTTCCCCATGGGAGACTGGTTAGCAAGGTTAGGTCTCATGGAATACAGGGAGAACTCACCATTTGGATACAGAACTGGCTCAAAGGTAGAAGACAGAAGGTGGTGGTGGAGGGTTGTTTTTCAGACTGGAGGCTTGTGACCAGTGGAGTGCCACAAGGATCGGTGCTGGGTCCTCTCCTTGTTGTCATTTACACAAATGATTTGGATGTGAGCATAAGAGGTACAGTTAATAAGTTTGCAGAAGACACCAAAATTGCAGGTGTAGTGTACAGTGAAGAAGGTTACCTTTGATTACAACGGGATCTTAATCGGCTGGGCCAATGGGCTGAGAAGTGGCAGATGGAGTTTAATTCAGATAAATGCGAGGTGCTGCATTTTGGGAAAGCAAATCTTAGCAGGACTTATACACTTAATGGTAAGGTCTTGGGGAGTGTTGTAAACAAAGACCTTGGAATGCAGTTTCATAACTCCTTGAAAGTGGCGTTGCAGGTAGATAGGATAGTGAAGAAGGTGTTTGGTATACTTTCCTTTATTGGTCAGAGTACTGAGTGCAGGAGTTGGGAGGTCATGTTGTGGCTGTACATGACATTGGTTAGGCCACTGTTGGAATATTGTGTGAAATTCTGGACTCCTTCCTATCAGAAAGATATTGTGAAACTTGACAGGGTTCAGAAAAGATTTACAAGGATGTTGCCAGGGTTGGAGGATTTGAGATATAGGAAGAGGCTGAACAGGCTGGGGCTTTTTTCCCTGGAGCATCAGAGGCTGAGGATTGACCTTATCAAGGTTTATAAAATCATGAGGGGCATGGATAAGATAAATAGACAAAGTCTTTTCCCTGGCATGGGGGAGTCCAGAGCTAGAGGGCAAAGGTTTAGGGTGAGAGGGGAAAGATACAAAAGAGACCTAAAGTGCAACGTTTTCACACAGGGTGTTACGTGTATGGAATGAGCTGTCAGAGGAAGTGGTGGTGGCTAGTACAATTGCAACATTTAAGAGGCATCTGGATGGCTATATGAAATGTTTGGAGGGATGTGGGCCAGGTGCTGGCAGGTGGGACTAGATTGGGTTGGGATATCTGGTCGACATGGAGAGTTGGACCGAAGGGTCTGTTTCTGTGATGTACATCTCAATAACTCTATGACTGTAAGTGGTGGGTAGGACCAAGAATAGATGATGGCACCTGTGATAGGGGAAGGAATACACGAGGTTCATTGACCAAAGAGTAAGAGAAGGGAATGGTGATAGAAACTAAATTGGGATGAGTAATTTTGAAAATGGTGGAAGTCCGTGCGATTCCTGTATTGCCTTCCCTAGGGAATGCTTTCCCAACCATGAACCAGTCAGGCAGTGGGAGAGGCTCAAAGTGGGCCTTTCCCTAACATCAGGATCCCAGAGTCACTGACCGAGAGCTGCCGGACGGTCAGAGGCCAGCAGGTCTTTTTTGCTCAACGTTGCCGCATTGGAGGAGGTGATTATTTTTTAATAAAATCTTTATCCACTGGAGGCTTGGGATAACCAAACAACCTCGGTTGTGGATGATTTTTTAGAAAATTAATTCATGGGATATAGGCAACATTGGCCAGTCGAGCATTTATTACCTATCCCTAATTACCCAAAGGGCAGTTAAGTGTCAATCATTTTGCTGTGGGTCTAAGGTCATGAGTTGATCAGACCAGGTAAGGACAGCAATGAGCCAGATGGGTTCTTCCAACAACTGGCAATGGATTCAAGGTGGTTGTTCGACACTTAATTTAAATTTTTTTTTTATTACGTTCAAATTCTGCCATAGCGGCATTCAAAACTGGGTCCAGAGATCATTGCTTGGGTATCTGGATTAAAAGTCCAATGAAAATGCCACTAGGTCATCACTTCATTTTTGAAAAAAAGAGTGGTGAGCAATTGGCAGGAGGCTTTTCATGTTGCAGGTAGTGAACCAGATGGTTTTTTTCTGCGAATGGACAAAGATTTCATGACCATTAGACTCCTAATTCCAGCTAGTTATTGAATTCAAATTCCAGCATCTATCATGGTGGGATTCGAAAATAGGTCCCCAGAGCGTGACGCTAGGCCATCACCACCTAGGAAGTATGATCAAAAAGGTGAGCAATGGCAGGACGTGTTTCATGGGGCAGCTATCACAAGGTGTAAGGATCAGGCAGTAGCAAGAACAGGATAATGTTTCAAAGTGGGAAACGAGTCAATTCAAAAGAGGATAGTAAGACAGACAAGACACTTTAACTGAAAGGTAATAAAACCATGTTTAGCACTGCATTATGTATTGTGATATTTGATCAAATCACCAGAAACCTGATCAGAGATGTAGATTTTAGGGTAGCGTTGCCAACTCTTCGCGGTTGTCCTGGAGTCTCCAGGAATTAAAAAATAAATCTCTAGTTGTGCAGCCCTGGACAGAAATCATAGGAGCATCCATTGATTTTAGCAAACCACCAAATGAATTCAGCCACCTTCAAGAAAACGCTTCTTGTGAATGTTCAGCTGCAGAGCAGTGGAGGCCGAGCAAGAAAAGTTGAGAGGGGTGATAACTGATTGAAAGCCAGATGGAGAGATGAAATCAAGACGAAGGGCTAAATCCAACCTTTTTTCTGGCTTAGTCCAAGTTGCATTGAATTACTTTTTGGAGGGTTTTTCACCATAAGGTCTAACTAGTTCTTGTCATATCTTACCAATTTGCCTCATTAATTATGTATCATATCCCTGTGGTATGACTTGCCACATCTTACCATACTCTGTCCAACTCAACACTGAGGACATCCCAGAATTTTTCAGCTTCCCTTGCATCTGTGCCATTTTTAAAAGAATATTGTGTACCCAGATAAACATTGTCAGTCCAGAATTGTCTCTGCATGGTTGCTGACACTTGCCCCGGATATGGCAGATAGGGGATAATCAACACCTGACTTTGCTGGCATGGTCGTGGATATTCTGCAGGAGGGGATAGTATTGACCTTTGACTTCTTCCACACCCACTGTGTACACTGCTTTTGGTTTCCTCCAGGTGTTCTGGTTTCCTCTCACAATCCAAAAATGTGCAGGCTAGGTGAATTGGCCAGGCTAAATTGCCCATAGTGTTTGGTGAAGGGGTAAATATAGGAGAATGGGTCTGGGTGGGTTATGCTTCGGCGGGTCGGTGTGGACTTATTGGGCCGAAGGGCCTGTTTCCACACTTTAAGTAATCTCATCTAATCTCCCAGCCTTAGTGTGTTGAAGTGCTTCCTAATATCTCTCCAGAACAATTTGGCCCTAATTCTCAGACTATATGCCCCCCCCCCCCCCCCCCCCCAGTTCTCGAATTCCTAACCAGTGGAAATAGTTACATTTAACTTTATCTACCCTGCCTTTTCCAGTTGATATCTGGAAGATTTTGATCAAATCGCCCTTTTGACCTTTTAAATTCGAGAGAAACCAAGCCTAATTTGAATGATACTGCTGGATAAATTTAAGTCCTGATGACAGGCATGGTTCCTGGAAACCTGCATTGTTGGCCTTCCCAGGCCAATATGTCCTTCATAAGGTGTAATGCCCAGATCTTCTCTTCGTACTGTAAGTGGGGTCTAACTAGGGTTTTTTACAACTGCAGCATAACCTCTGCATCCTTGTGCTCCTGTCCTCAAGAAATACAGGGCAGCATTACATTAGCTTTCTGGATTATTTTCTGCATTTTGAAGATGTATGCACCTGAACTCCCTGCTTTTTAAGCATCCATTGTATTTAGCTTCATGCCATCTAGAAAGTATTCTGGTCTTTTTTTTTGGTGCAGCATGGATAACCTCACACTTGCTTACATTGAACTCCAACTGCCAGTTTCACCAATTTCCTTTGTTTATCAATATCCCTTTTTCATTTTTTGCCATTATGTCCACTGCCTACAATACTGCCTAACTTTCTATCAACAGCAAATTTAGCAATTTGACAGTCTATGATATTATTCAATTTGATCATAAATTAGGTGAATAATTGAAGCTCTAGCACAGATTGCTGTGGGACCCCACTGATCACATACTGCCAATTTAAGTAACTGTACATTGTCATTACTTTCTGTCACCAGCCACTTAAGCAATTTCCCAGCCATCTCATTAATTTGCTGTCCATTCTCTGAGCTTCTATCTTGGTTAACAGTCTCTTACATGGGACTTTATCAGGTGTCTTCTGGAAGTCCATATAAACCACTTCCATAGATATTCCCATCTGCACTACCTTAGCCACTTCTTGAAGATATTTTGTGAGGTTTGTCAGGCACACCTACCTGTCATGAATCAATGTGGGCTGTCTTTGATTAACTGGAAATTTTTAAGGTGTTCAGTTACCCTTTCCTTGATTATTAACTCCAAATGTTTTTCCAGGCAAGATGTTTGGCTGACATGTCTGTAATTCACTGTTTGTTTTTTAATTTGCTCTTCTTGATGAGCGGCACGGTGGCTCAGTGGTTAGTACTGCTACCTCTCAGCATCAGGATCCTGGGTTCGATTCCTGCCTGTCTGTGTGGAGTTGGCACATTCTCCCTGTGTCTGAGTGGGTTTCCTCTGGGTGCTCCAGGTTCCTCCCACAATCCAAAGATGTGCAGGTCAGGTGAATTGGCCATGCTAAATTGCCCACAGTGTTAGGTGTGTTATCAGGGATAAATATAGGGTAGGGGACTGGGTTTGAGTGGGTTTCTCTTCGGCGGGGTGGTGTGGGCTTGTTGGGCCGAAGGACCTGTTTCCACATTGTAGAGAATCTAATCTAATCATAAAAAGCAAAGTGACATATCTTGGACTGGTATCAGAGGCTGCTCTTGACTTTCTGCACTGGGCATCCCTGAGCAAATGCAGTCTCCCTTGACTCAGACCCACTGACGATGTGAAAAGCATTGTGGCTTTGTGTCCGCACTAAATAGCAGAGCAAGTCAGCAGTGATATGAGTTTGGTATCTCTGGCTAAGGAGGCAAAGTGCAAAAAGGCAAATCAAGCCAATTCACAACAGTCATTCCCCATCAATTGGCAATTTATCTTTGCCTCGTGAGAATGTTGCAAAGCATATTGGCTGAAGTATACAGTGGTTACCTGACTCGATAGATAAGAGTTTGACTTGGTGAGTTGGGGTATTATCAGAAGATCTGAAAATGTGTTGCTGGAAAAGCGCAGCAGGTCAGGCAGCATCCAAGGAACAGGAGAATCGACGTTTCGGGCATAAGCCCTTCTTCAGGAATCAATTCTCTGAGCTTCTATCTTAGTTAACAGTCTCTTACATGGGACTTTATCAGGTGTCTTCCGGAAGTCCATATAAACAACTTCTATAGATATTGACCATAGACCTTGAGGTCAGAGGCCTGAGTTCAAATCCTGCCTGCTATAGAGGTGTCATCACAAATTGTCTAAAATTGTCCCTAATAACAACAAACATAGAAAATATGCAGTGAAATGCTTTTGCTGTTGAGAATGGCCTCACTGTACTTGTCACCTCCAGTCCTGAAGAAGGGCTTATGCCCGAAACGTCGATTCTCCTGCTCCTTGGATGCTGCCTGACCTGCTGCGCTTTTCCAGCAACACATTTTCAGCTCTGATCTCCAGCATCTGCAGTCCTCACTTTCTCCTCCCTTTATTATCAGAAGATTGCAGGTTTGAATCCCACTGTGATCATTCGTAAAGCACAGTGACCAAGTGGAAAGTCAGTGGTCTCACAAATCAGAAATCACAGGTTTGATGCCGTTACAGTTCTGTTGCATTTAGTACTTCATTATGGAGCCTCAGCTTCAACCACCTGCAACTAACATGTATTTTTAAATATTGAAACCGTGTTCTTCCACCACTTTGACTTGAAAAATAGTCTTCACCCCTGTCCTGCAAGGGCACATTAGTGTCCTCACCTTGAGATCAGAAGGCCTGAGTTCAAATCCTGCCTGCTATTCAGAGGTGTCATCACAAATCATCTAAAATCGTCCCGAATAACAGCAAACATAGAAAATATGCAGTGAAATGCTTTTGCTGTTGAGAATGGCCTCACTGTACTTGTCACCTGATTCCTCCACACATTTCACCAGTACCTATGTTCTTCACCCTAACTGGATTCCTCCCCTCATCTTTTTTTGTCCAGAGTTCATTAACTTTCTCAGTCTTATCCCTCTATTATAGTCTGTAGTGTTATAGCTGTTCCTTATGTTTGCTCAAACGATGAATATCTACCAACTGTTTCTCTTGACCTTCAAGTACATGAGAACTAGGGACAGGAATAAGCAATGCAGTCCCTCAAGCATCCTCCACCATTTGAAGCAATCATCTCACCTCAGCCTCAACTCCACTTTACTGCCTGCTCTCTGTAACCCTTCAATGCGATATGAATTTAAAATCTGCCTGTCTCTTCCTTCAATTTGCTCAACTTCCAGTATTCACTACATTCTGGGGGAGTGAATTCAACAGATTCATGATTCTTTGACAGAAGCAATTGCTTCTCATGTCTGTTTTAAATGTGTTATCTTTTATCATAAAACTATGATCTCTCTTTCTTAAATAAAGATGTTAACAAGCTTAAAGATGATTTTGATCAGGCATGAACAAAGGAGAAGACTAAATTGGCTTTATTGGTCCATTGATTAAAAATGGAAACTGTTGAGTGTTGTTACTCTTTACTGCTGTCCAGTGAGTCTTGTTTGACTGTTGATGAAGAGACATCATGGATAGGAAAAGACTTCAGTTTATCAAATAACCTCAAATGTGCATCCTTGTATCTCATAGCTTAGATATTCAGTGGCCATGGAAATCAATAAGTCAGCACCTTTTAAGGAGGGAAAAGGAGGATATTGGAAACAACTGGCAGGCCAACGAAAATATCCTCTGGTGAGAGCTGGGTTCAATTTCACTTCAGAAATTGAAATAGTTATCTTTGATAGGTGACTACTAATGTCTTCATTCTTCCTACTTATAATGAATGTTGAAATGTTTGATGAGAAGATTATGAAGATTTTCTATTTAAAAGTTTGAGTGTTGTCAGGGATCTGGGAGCCTTTATTGTCTATCAGTAAATTATAAAAAAGAAATCTCCTTTACAATATACAAAGGGAGATGAGGCTACTTTTTTCTTGACTTCAAAAGGAATGTTCATTTTGATTATAATTCTAAGATTTTTTTTCTTTAAGTTTCTTTCTAATTTTTGGCATTTTTTGGCATTTGATGTTCAAATCAGTCAAAACCACAGTGTTGGGTTAAGTTATCAAATTTAACAAATTCAATTAAAAATATTGGGAATATCTTCGACATTATAGATGAAAATCTTCAGAATAGAAACTGAGAGCTTCCTTCAATTAAAATCCTGAGCTGCCAATAAAATCGGTTTGAGTCCAAGTGAAGCGTTTGTTCCTGATGTTCAGTCTGCAGGTTCGCAATGGAGTTCAGCAGAGAGTGCTACAAACTAGAAGATGCTGGGTTCATACATTGCTGAGGTAAAAACAATGACTGCAGATGCTGGAAACCAGATTCTGGATTAGTGGTGCTGGAAGAGCACAGCAGTTCAGGCAGCATCCAAGTAGCTTCGAAATCAACATTTCGGGCAAAAGCCCTTCATCAGGAATAAAGGCAGTCAGCCTGAAGCGTGGAGAGATAAGCTAGAGGAGGGTGGGGGTGGGGAGAAAGTAGCATAGAGTACAATGGGTGAGTGGGGGAGGGGCTGAAGGTGATAGGTCAGGGAGGAGAAGATGGAGTGGATAGGTGGAAAAGGAGATAGGCAGGTAGGACAAGTCCGGACAAGTTATGGGGACAGTTACTGATCTCAAAGTTTACAACGAAGGTGAGGTGGGGGAAGGGGAAATGAGGAAACTGTTGAAGTCCACATTGATGCCCTGGAGTTGAAGTGTTCCGAGGTGGAAGATGAGATGTTCTTCCTCCAGGCGTCTGGTGGTGAGGGAGCGGCGGTGAAGGAGGCCCAGGACCTCCATGTCCTCGGCAGAGTGGGAGGGGGAGTTGAAATGTTGGGCCACGGGGCGGTGTGGTTGATTGGTGCCGGTGTCCCAGAGATGTTCCCTAAAGCGCTCTGCTAGGAGGCGCCCAGTCTCCCCAATGTAGAGGAGACAGCATCGGGAGCAACGGATACAATAAATGATATTAGTGGATGTGCAAGTAAAACTTTGATGGATGTGGAAGGCTCCTTTAGGGCTTTGTATAGAGGTGAGAGAGGAGGTGTGGGCGCAGGTTTTACAGTTCCTGTGGTGGCAGGGGAAAGTGCCAGGATTGGAGGGTGTGTTGTTTGGGGGCGTGGACCTGACCAGGTAGTCGCGGAGGGAACGGTCTTTGCGGAAGGCGGAAAGCGGTGGGGAGGGAAATATATCCCTGGTGGTGGGGTCTTTTTGGAGGTGGCGGAAATGTCAGCAGATGATTTGGTTTATGCGAAGGTTGGTAGGGTAGAAGGTGAGCACCAGGGGCGTTTTGTTCTTGTTTCGGTTGGAGGGGTGGGGTCTGAGGGCGGAGGTGTGGGATGTAGACGAGATGCGTTGGAGGGCATCTTTAACCACGTGGGAAGGGAAATTGCAGTCTCTAAAGAAGGAGGCCATCTGGTGTGTTCTGTGGTGGAACTGGTCCTCCTGGAGCAGATCCGGTGGAGGCGGAGGTATTGGGAATACGGGATGGCATTTTTGCAAGAGGTAGGGTGGGAAGAGGTGTAATCCAGGTAGCTGTGGGAGTCGGTGGGTTTGTAAAAAATGTCAGTGTCAAGTCGGTCGTCATTAATGGAGATGGAGAGGTCCAGGAAGGGGAGGGAGGTGTCAAAGATGGTCCAGGTAAATTTAAGGTCAGGGTGGAATGTGTTGGTGAAGTTGATGAATTGCTCAACCTCCTCGCGGGAGCACGAGGTGGCGCCAATGCAGTCATCAATGTAGCGAAGGAAGAGGTGGGGAGTGGTGCCAGTGTAATTACGGAAGATCAACTGCTCTACGTAGCCAACAAAGAGACAGGCATAGCTGGGGCCCATACGTGTGCCCATGGCTACACCTTTGGTCTGGAGGAAGTGGGAGGATTCAAAGGAGAAATTGTTAAGGGTGAGGACCAGTTCGGCCAAACGAATGAGAGTGTCGGTTGAAGGGTACTGTTGGGAATGTCTGGAGAGGAAAAAACGGAGGGCTTGGAGGCCCTGGTCATGGCGGATGGAGGTGTAGAGGGATTGGATATCCATTGTGAAGATGAGGCGTTGGGGGCCAGGGAAACAGGAGTCTTGGTGGAGGGCGTGGGTGGTGTCTTGAACATATGTGGGAAGTTCCTGGACGAGGGGGGATAGGACAGTGTTGAGGTAGGTAGAGATGAGTTCAGTGGGACAGGAGTATGTTGAGACAATGGGTCGGCCAGGGTGGTCAGGCTTGTGCATCTTGGGAAGGAGGTAGAACCGGGCACTGCGAGGTTCCCGGACTATGAGGTTGGAAGCTGTGGGTGGGAGATCTCCTGAGGTGATGAGGTTCTGTATGGTCTGGGAGATGATGGTTTGGTGATGGGCGGGTGGGGTCATGGCCAAGTGGGTAGTAGGAAGAGGTGTCCTCGAGTTGACGTTTGGCTTCAGCAGTGTAGAGGTCAGTGCGCGAGACTACCACTGCGCCCCCTTTATCCACTGGCTTGATGGTGAGGTTGGGATTGGAGCAGAGGGATTGGAGGGCTGTGCGTTGTGAGGGTGAGAGATTGGAGTGGGGGATATATTTCCCTCCCCACCCCTTTCCGCCTTCCGCAAAGACCGTTCCCTCCGCGACTACCTGGTCAGGTCCACGCCCCCAAACAACCCACCTTCCAATCCTGGCACTTTCCCCTGCCACTGCAGGAACTGTAAAACCTGCGCCCAAACCTCCTCCCTCACCTCTATCCAAGGCCCTAAAGGAGCCTTCCACATCCATCAAAGTTTTACTTGCACATCCACTAATATCATTTATTGTATCCATTGCTCCCGATGTGGTCTCCTCTACATTGGGGAGACTGGGCGCCTCCTAGCAGAGCGCTTTAGGGAACATCTCCGGGACACCCGCACCAATCAACCACACTGCCCCGTGGCCCAACATTTCAACTCCCCCTCCCACTCTGCCGAGGACATGGAGGTCCTGGGTCTCCTTCACCACTGCTCCCTCCCCACCAGACGCCTGGAGGAAGAACGCCTCATCTTCCGCCTCGGAACACTTCAACCCCAGGGCATCAATGTGGACTTCAACAGTTTCCTCATTTCCCCTTCCCCCACCTCACCCTAGTTCTAAACTTCGAGCTCAGTAACTGTCCCCATAACTTGTCCGGACTTGTCCTACCTGCCTATCTCCTTTTCCACCTATCTACTCCACCTTCTCCTCCCTGACCTATCACCTTCAGCCCCTCCCCTACTCACCCATTGTACTGTATGCTACTTTCTCCCCACCCCCACCCTCCTCTAGCTTATCTCTCCACGCTTCAGGCTCACCGCCTTTATACCTGATGAAGAGCTTTTGCCCGAAACGTCGATTTCGAAGCTACTTGGATGCTGCCTGAACTGCTGTGCTCTTCCAGCACCACTAATCCAGATTCAAACATTGCTGTCTGCTGAGGTACTTGATCTTGGTAGGATGGGAACTGCAATTCTTTAGTTGGTCTGGGTGTCCCTGTTGCCAGGGACAAAATGCCCCCTAACTGAGGACAATTAAAATGTCTAAAGCAATCAACCCCCACTTTTAAGATTAACATGAAGAATAGTCATGTGTATGAGGGACAAAGCATACCTGCAGCTGGAGTTTGTGCCTGAAAGGACTGGAAAGATGAAGATCAGGACAATATGAGCTCTATCAACTCAAGAGTCATGGAGTTGTACATTGCATTAAAAAGAAAGGCAAAGTTGCTACCAACTGCTTTTTCAGATTTGTTGTGTGCCTTTTTACCAACAGTGTAAGGTGTTACCTTATTGACAGGCAGCTGACTGCTGTATAGTACACTGTTTTGATATTGTGTAAACAAAGTGTTTCTTCTGCATTGACAAGAGACGCTGAGTTCAGAGGTGTGACAAAGCTGCTCCCTTAACAAGGTTATGCTGCCCTTGTTTTTTTTAGTGAGGGCATAAACGACACAGACTCTGAAAAGTCTGGAGGTATAGGGTATTAGGGCCAATTTGATAATAGCTAACAGATACTGCCTCATGCGGAAGACTTTCAAGTTTAAAAACACTTGTACAATGAAAGACGAGTGGCCAGCTTTCCCAGTTCAGCCTTTCTCTGTTTTGGTTTGGTTTGTTTTGGTTTTTAACGGTAATGTGGGAAACGTTACTGGATTCAAAGAAGCAGGTCTAGCTTGTACTCTCTCTGATTTCTCTCCTGTAAGAATCTGTGTTTGATTTTACCTTTTTATGCCAAGGGGTGTATATGGATATTATAGCAAGTATTTGGAACAGCATCATTATGTTAAGTTTTTGTGGTTTTTTTTTGTTTGTGTTTCATTCAGTAATCTTGTAAATAAGTTCTGTTTTGTTTAAAACTACGTGGTTTGACCAGCTAATTGTCCCCTGAATATACACACTACACCTGCTTAGTCATAGAGATGTACAGAATGGAAACAGACCCTTCGGTCCAACCTGTCTATGCCGACCAGATATCCCAACTCAATCTAGCACCTGGACCATATCCCTCCAAACCCTTCCTATTCATATACCCAACCAAATGACTTTTAAATGTTGCAATTGTATCAGCCTCCACCACTTCCTCTGGCAGCTCATTCCATACATGTACCACCCTCTGTATGAAAACGTTGCCCCTTATCTCTCTTCTACATCTTTCCTGTCTCACCCTAAATCTATGCCCTCTAGTTCTGGACTCCCCGACCCCAGGGAAAAGACTTCATCTATTTATCCTATCCATGCCCCTCATAATTTTGTAGACCTCTATATGGTCACCCCTTAGCCTCTGACGCTCCAGGGAAAACAGCCCCAGCCTATTCAGCCTCTCCCTATGGCTCAAATCCTCCAACCCTGGCAACATTCTTGTAAATCTTTTCTGAACCCTTTCAAGTTTCGCAATATCTTTCCGATAGGAAGGAGACCAGAATTGCACGCAATATTCCAACAGTGGCCTAACCCATGTCCTGTACAGCTGCAACATAACATCCCAACTCCTGTACTCAATACTCTGACCAGTAAAAGAAAGCATACCAAACGCCTCCTTCACTATCCTATTTACCTGCGACTCCACTTTCAAGGAGCTATGAATCTACACTCCAAAGTTTCTTTGTTCACCAACACTTCCTAGGACCTTATCATTAAGTTTGGGTCCGAGCTATCATCTTGAAATGTTTTGAGTGGTCTACAACAGAGGGCTCCTCCAAAATGTGAAATGTGTGGTAGATTTTACTTCACATTAACTTCTCCAGTATTTATTTTCTTACTCATCGTGAGTAACAGTTGCTGTGGCAGAAATGAGGGATTTCTGTCATATCAGCTTTCGGTTGATGCATATTGCATGAAGGACCTAAAGTGAATGAGCATGTAAAAATGAAGAGGACAAGGTTTTTTTTAGGTGCCAATGGAAGATTGATTTTAAAAATAGTTCTGTTTTAAATTTCTTAATACTGAATAAAGGATGATATTGTTTAAAGTAGAAACTATCTTTCAATTATAATATTCCCTCAGAGTTTGGATGGATTAGAATTTTGGTTCATAGAATCCCCACGGAGTGGACTTCATGGGCCAAATGGCCTGTTTCCACACCGACCCTCCAAAGGGCATCCCACCCAGACCCTACCATTGTAACCCTACATTTCCCACGGCTAATCCACCTAAACTGCAAACCTGTAGATACTCTGGGCAATTTTTAGCTTGGCCGATCCACCTATATCTTTGCTCTATGAAGGAAACCGGAGCACCTGGAGGAAACGCATGAGAGATAGGGAGAACATGCAAACTCTACACAGACAGTTGCCTGAAGTTGTAATCGAACTTGGTCCCTGGCGCTATGAAGCAGCAGTACTAACTGTTGAACCACCATGTGTACCAGTGTAAATTAATGCAACAGCAAGCAGTACAATTCTGATGGTCACAATCCTATTTTTAGAAGTTAGTGTGAATTTTCAATATCAAGTAATGTCACCACAGTCCCAGCATGCCATAGGGCTGCACTATCATGAGAGAAACACCATTATTTTAACCTGAGGGTTGTCATGTCTCAGGCGAGGGGAAAGGTTGAGAAGCCAGGGCCTTTGTGGTAACCTCAGGCACAGGAATTGAAGCTACACTGTGTCATCACTCTGCATCACAAGCCAACTGTTCAACCAATTGAGCTAACTTTGCCCCTATATCACAGCAAGATATTATATAAGCCAAAGTAGGCTGAATCTGTAACCAGGAAAGGGGTTTATATAAATGAAATGGTGAGTCACTATGGGCAATGAATGCTCTTAGAAAGTGTTATTTTACACTAAATTATTTAGGTTAGCTTTAGTATTGCCATTATATGCTGTTATTTATTTTTAAGAACTGTTTACTGTTTGAAAATTGCAAAAAAAAATTACTTTGATGTACATGTAAGGTACATTTTTGTAATGAGCAGTTCCAGTTGAATAATCAAGAATGTGTGCAGATAAACCATGAAGTATCCACTGTGATATTGCAGACACTTTGACCTCTCATAATGACCTCACTGTTATGAAGCTTCCAATTTGAATTTTTTAAAAAATAAACTTCCTAATTCATTCCAAAAAGGTCTTGCCATTCTGTCATAAAGTTACATATTAATTCATTGGATATTCATTAATTTTGAAGCTATTTTGCTCAAAAGAGCATTGTCGGCCCACAGAAAACATACCCCCACTTGTCAGAAATGTCTTAATATCACATTTCCAATGCGATTATGCTGTTGATACCTAATAGTGTTACAAAACATTACCTTACCATTTGTGCATGAAACAAGTGAATCATTGCTCTCTGGTTTATTTCCATGCCGATGTTAAAAGCTGACTTTTTTTAAGCGTAAAGAGAGTTAATGCAGTTTTATTTTTGCCAATGAAAAGTTATTCACCTTCAGTTATTCACACAAAGTTAGACATCATTGTGGACAGTGTAGGCAGCTTTATGAATGGGCAAAGCTGGCAGATGGAATTCAATGTAATCAAGTGTCAGGCTTTCTATTTTGGATCGAGAAAAGGATAAATCAGGGTACTTTGTGGATGGTAAGAAATTATATACAGTGGATGCCAAGACTTGTTGGTTCAGGTTCATTGATCTTTAAAATGTTGCAAATAGGTGGAGAAAATAGTCAATTAAGTGAATGGAATGCTGGCCATTCTATCTAGAGGACAGGAGTACAAGGATTCAGAGGTTATGCTCTGGTTGTACAAAACCCTGGCTCGACCCCACTTGGAGTACTCCGAGAAGACCTGGGCACCACACCTTAGGAAGGAGAGATTGGCCTGAGAGGGAGTGAGATTTACAAGAATGACACCTCGATGTCAGCAGTTAAGTTATGAGGAGACATTATACAAAATTAGGCCTTTTTTCGTGAGAACTTAGAAGGTTATGAAGTGATCTGATCAAAGACTTCCAGATATTATTAGGAAAAATCAGGGTGGATAAAGATAAACTATTTTCACTAGTTTAGGATTTCAGGACCAGCAGTCACCGTTTGAGAAGTCGGAGTTGAGAGTGTGATAAGCACAGCAGGTCAGGCAGCATCTGAGGCGCAGGAGAATCGACATATCAGGCATAAGCCCTTCATCAGGAGTGTTGTACTTTTCCAGCACCACACTCTCGACTTTGATCTCCAACATCTGCAGTCCTCACTTTCTCACAATTTGAGAATTAAGGCCAGAGTGTTCAGTCGAGATCTTGAGCACTTCCTCACACAAAGGTTGGTAGATGCTTGGAACTCTCTTGGGGACAATTGTTAACTTCAAATCTGAGAAGGATAAGTGTTTGTTCACAAAAATGTTAAGGGATATGGGCACAAAAGCAAGTATATGGAGTTCAGCCACAATCTCTTTGAATGGTGGAACAGGTTCAAAGTTCTGCACCTATTTGCAATATTTTAAAGATCGATGAACCTGAACCAACAAGTCTTGGCATTCACTGTATGTAGTTTCTTCCCATCCAGAAAGTACCCTAATTTATCCTTTTCTCGATCCAAAATAGAAAGCCTGACACTTGATGACATTGAACTCCATCTGCCATAGCTCACTCATGTTCCTATGTTCCTCAATGCCTTTGTTGTATTTGGGGGGAAAAAAAATTAGCAATTTTATTGTTATGAACAATGATATTTTAAGAATAAGGCTTTTTTTCAGTTTTGCTGTCTTCTGCATATTCAGTAATGTCACACAGATGTTTATTTTGAAGGCTACACAAAAAGACATAGAAAAGAGACGGCTACTGCTCAACAGTATTACTGAGACTGGCAAGAGTCTGAAGACAATGTTAGGAAAGAGTGACAGTGTTGTGGATGACAAACTTAGCCTGTTAAATTGTAACTGGATAGCAGTCACATCACGGGCTGAAGAATGGTTCAACATTCTGCTGGTGAGTATCTTTGAACATCATTGTATCAATGCAGCAGCCTTTGGAACATAATATATTGCCAAATAAACAACAAAGATTAGTGTCAGAGATTGATGGAATGGAATGCCTATTAATTTGCCACACTTCATTAATTTTCACCAAGGGCGGATGAATGAAGGTACTTATGTGAAGGTCAGGTGTCTCTCTGTAGCAGAGGGGTTAGGAAGAGATTCAAAGGGTATTTGTCTCCATGTAATTCTTGGATGTCATTTGGAGGAACATTTGTCTATTTTGGATGTTGTCAATTAAATTTATATTTTTAAAAATAAAATAATACCTTTTTGAGATTTTTTGTTCAAGATTTTCATAAATGTATGGACATAATTTAATATAGTTATGTGATATAGAAGATTTAAGATTCAATTGAAGCTTGTGGAAGTGATAATTGGACAGTTACTGTAATGTACTGGTGTTGATTGGCCTTTCATTGTGTTTAATAAGATGTATGTGGTCGACATTAAGTAAAGTTTCATTTGGCATCCAGTCAATAGGAACTGGAAATGGGTTGGAATTGACAATGTGTACATTCATAATTGTTTATTCGAGGGATCAGTGCTTATATATCTTCCTGAAGATTGGCTCCAGTTTTATTTTTCACGATAACACTTTCTGAAGAGTAAAACAAACTCTACCCCTATCATGTAACACCCAAGTTGAAAATGACCTCTGTTGTCTCCATTAGTTAATCTGATGTAAGAAATAAAATTCAGCAGCAACTAGAGCTTGGCTTTAGCTTTTTTATAGATATTTTAACAATTGCTCACAAAATGAATAAATATAGAACACCCGTGGAACCCATAGTAATCTAAAAACCGTGCAAAATAGCACAATATCCTTTGATCGGCACTATGTAAAATTAATTGAATCACCACAAACAAATAGCCCTGACAGTGGCTTGTATTCCTCTTTATATATGCAATGTATATTAGACTGGCAACTAGCACTTAAAAATATCGATTCAATCATACCCTGTATTATTCAGGTAAAATTTGACTGAAGATTTAACAAGTCACTGGTTTTATGAGGAGAGATCTCTCAATGGTAGCCACAATTTCTGGGATTGCTGCTTGCAGCATTTGAACATTTCAATATGGTATCTGCCCGGCATAACCTGAAGTTAATCACAGATCTCCATTTACACAAATTAACTCGTGCGCTGATAGCACTGCGCTAATGTTTAAAGAGATTACATGAGAACCATCCCCACAGAGCTTGCTGATCTTTAGTTTCAGCTGGTTCCTGTAAAATAAAGTGTGCTTGAAGAATGATTTGGTTCTCCACCAAATGTTTCTGTGAAGCTAACTTTCCTTGTAATAAGGTATTCACTAAATGGCGTGCAATGTTTAATCAGAATTTAATGGCCCAAATAGTTCATGGGAAATGTATCCAAACTTATGCCCTCTAGTTCTGGACTCCACCAGGCCAGGGAAGAGACTTTATCTATTTATCCTATCCATGCTCCTCATGATTTTGTAAACCTCTATATGGTCACCCCTCAGCCTCTGACACTCCAGGGAAAACAACGTTTCAGTGAGTTCGATCAGATTTACCTCCTGTTTATGGTAAATATTGTTTTCAAATTAACTTCTGGAGAAAACTATGCTCATTAGCCATTGAAAGAGGCATTGCCATGACTGCTTTATTTTTGTTCAGATGACTTGTCAATTGAATTGACTTTGTTTTCTATAAATATCTTGACAATATACTGATGGAAATTATTGGCCAGAAGTTAAATTAAGCTTGGTGCTTTCAGCCACGCATAGTGTTGGAAGCCAGACAAATAGAAATGTACTGAGTGTAAAGCCCTTGGTGTGTGGTATAATAGCTTACTACTGAATTCCCTGTGGAGGAATTATCATTGTATCTCATTAACAATGATACTTTGTAAAATATGCAGCCCATCTAATTATTTTTGCTCATTTAAAATGATTGAGTTTTTAAATAATTAAACATGAATCTGTTCTATTTCCAAATACTTTGTGCTAATTGATTCCAAAGATTGGTGGTGATTTTTTTTCTCTGCAAACTTAAAATAATGTTGTGATGATGGCTATGATATTTTAATAAAAGGGCTAATGCCTATTTAAAGTGTAAATTATAGGATGGCATGACGAAAAGTGGCCTATCAGAGAACCATTGTTCAATGCTGAAATGTAGTGAAAGGAAGATTCAAACTCCTCATTCCCCATCAGGCAGCTGTTTAGTCTGACAAGCAACATGTATAGAGAATCAATGTCATCAACCAAGGCACAAAACAGCATCAGCAAGTTATGTGTCCCTAAATTTTAGGCAAGACTTTTCAAGTGACCAAGGGAGAGCTGAAAAGGGAAATGAACCATTTACTTAATGTATTTTTTAAAAAGCTCTAAACTACTTATTCATATTCAACTGCAACACAGGAATACCAGAAGCAAATGGAAAATTTTGATCAGAATGTAGCTCAAATCACAGCCTGGATGTATCGTGCTGAAATCTTGTTGGATGAATCTGAGAAGCAGAAAGTTGGACAGAAGGAGGAAGTTTTGAAGGTAACTTCACTTCAGATTTTTAAATTTTGGATAATTGATCTTTTCTTACCAAGTTATTGATTTTTGTCTCCATTTGCAGTTAGAATCTGAATTCCAATTACGTTCAGCAATTTAGAATTTTCGCATTTGCAGTTAAAGTGCGGTGGCAAGTGGGTTGCATGACATCACGTTTCCCATAGCCTGGCCCAGCTTGTACATTTTCCAGCTTTTACCTCAATACTTAAGCAAGCAGTATTCCATTGTGCTACACTCCTCTCCCATTAACCCATTCTGTGTGGATGTTCAGACCTACAGAACGGACCACAGCCCAGTCCCTGGACTTGCATGGGACCAAACACCTAACTGAGCATGGCCAACCCCTGGACTGTCATCAAACTAGATGCTTGAATAACTGGCTATACACCATATCTGACTATGGTCCACCACTTCCCATTGAGCATCTATCCCCTCTGACTTCTATACATTGCTGTTTTTTAAAATTACGTGCAGCATCCCCTGTTGGGACATGCAGTTCTGATTCTGACAAAGCACTGTATTGTTCAGCATAGTATCTATCCCCACTCTGATTGATACATTTCATCCTTCATGCACTCCACTGCCACAAGTTGCCTGCCTCTCTTTCTGCACTGTCAGATAAGCTCATTCACAGACGTTACCCACTTCTACCTCGGTGCTAAAGCCTTGTGCACGAAAGAGCAACATAATTCTGAAAGACTGAGTGGCATGATTTAAGTGCTTGCAGGCCCTGTGCATGATAAAGCAACCAAAGACCATAAGATGCCTTGCTTCAGGTCAGTGCAAAAGATTTTGTATTGGTGCAAGAGATGCCTTGATGACCCCGTGTGTAAACCTGGAAGAGGTTTGCATCCCACAGCTATCCCTCAGCTCCAAAGTAGATAATTGAAGTAGTAACAGACTTGGTCTAAGTGTAGGCATAGTGATGTGATGAAGTTGGTACTTTACTCATGCTGAGTTGTGTAGTTGAAGGGCTGTGGAGGATTGTGGCTATTAACTATGCAGGAACCTTGTGTAGATGAAGCAGCTCCATGTCGTGAGAAGGTAGATGGCTTGCAGCCATTTCATAAACAGCAACAGATTCTGGCAAAACAAACCACCATCTTAGAACTGTTTTCCTTGTCTTTGGACACTTTATTTTCTCAATAAAGAAGTGGAAAATATGTGATATCAGTATGTTGGTCTGGGATATTTAGAGATGCAAATTCAGGGAAATTAGGTCATTACCTAGAATGGTCAAGATTCTGAACTTGTTATAAAACGTTTGAGGACTAAATGGGGAGGTTTTCTAGACTCAATTTCTTCACTTTTGCCAAATTAAGTAATCTTGGTTGTCTTCCATTTCACCACTAGGGAGGAGAAAATTCTGCAGTTGATTTGAACAACCTTTCGATTGTAACCTATGCTGCTTACAGCATATGTCCATGTAAAACTGACTAAATTCACACCTGTTTACCAATGATTATTTCTCTGATGTCACTATTCCATTCCTTTTCTCCATACTATGCAGGAATGTGTCTTTGTTACTTCGCAATCTGCTCTGAAAAACAGACACGTCTTTCTCCATCATATTCCTGAAGCTAGGGTGTTATCTTATACTGTGATTGCACTGTAGGTGATGGGAAGAATGGGCTTCTCAATGTATAAAGCCTAATCATTCTTGAAGGATGCTGGTTCATGTATAAAACAATTAAGAAGGTCATAAGGTTTATATTGCAGTCTGTTTCAAAAACAAACTGATCACTACCAATCAATTGTCCACAGAAAATAACTCAAAGAATAAACCGGGGGAGAAAGTATGTGTTACTGTTAAATAAATTATTAAAGATAGTTCAGGGATGCAATAAGGTTCGATATGGTTGCAAAGTGGTGACATAACTGGGCTAATTATCCTGAGGTCTGCACCAATGATCCAGAGATAGGAGTTCCAATTCTAGCACAGTTGGTAAATGAATCAGGGATAAAATGTCAGAATCAGTATTGGTGATCGTGCAATTGCTAGAAGGATATAAAAGCCCATTGATCCATTAACCTTTATAAGTCAAAGGAAACATTTCCTTACCTGTGCTGACAGGTGAATCCAGATGCATAGCAATATGATGGCCTCTAAACTACTGTCTGAAGTGGCTTAACCAACCATGCAGTCAGAGCTGCAACAAATAGACTACAGTGGTGCAAGCAAGTGCACACTATCATCTCCTCAAAGAGTTATGAATAGGCAATAAATGCTGGCCTTGTCTGTGATATTCTCTGATTTTTTTTCAAGTGCCTTGTTTCCTAATTTGTTAAGGTAATATAATCCTAGCAAAGTGACCACTGCAAAACAAAATAGTTTGAAATAAAAATACTGCAACAATTTGTCATCAATTTCTTCTCATAGATTATTTTGAATACTTTAGAAGTTCGCTGGGAATTCTATACACAGCTGTGAAAGTAAAGTTGTTATTCATACATCATGGTTAAAAGACAGAAAACTGTGTTTTGCATCACAGAATCTCAATTTGGTGCTGTATTTTGTTTATGTCTCCTGGGTGAAGTTGGTACTCTCTCTTTAATGAAAACAATGGAATGAGCATTTTATTGGTTCTAAAGGGGAGTCGAAAACAAGAGGGCTTAGGTAAGATGGGCAAAGTTTAAAAGGGACAACTTTTTCATGCACAGGCTGGTGCTATATGGAATGAACTGCCAGAGGAATTGATGGAGGCTGGTACAATGACAACATGTAAAGGACATCTGCATAGGTATGTGAATAAAAGGGTTTAGAGGGATATGGGCCAACTGCTGGCAAATGGAGCTAGGTTAATTTAGGATATCTGGTTGAGTTGGATCGAAGAGTCTGGTTGTGTGCTGTACATCCCTGTGACTTTGAAAGAGGCTGACCGATGCTGCCACTTTAGTGTGAAGTCAGCAGTCTAGTGAACTTAGGCAGCCTCACCTCAGCTGGTTACCCACTGGCTGCAGTGGAGTTGTCTAGCAGGAAGCAGTTTGTTTTTAAAGTTTTGTTTTGGCCTTCATTTTTAACTTTCTCTGCTGTTAGCTCTTCATCAAAACCCAACAAAAAGCTTCATACACAGAAACTTCTGTGGCTGAAGAGCTATGTGGAACTGACTGTAACACAGAACTCTTTCAACATTTTGATAAACAGTATAAAACTCAAACTGTGATCTGAATTTCAGCAGATCCTTCTTACTTTATTCCACATGGGGACAATCTGTTAATATGAGTAACCTAACCTGTCTCTTATCAATGTTACACAGTTCTTTCCCTACCTTTCCATCCTCTATATTGCTGTGCCCTTTAAATGCATCTTTCTGTCTATGTATGTATTTGTAGCTCTGACTTTAAGCTGTGTGTGTCTTGCTCATTGGCTGTAGCGTCTGAAGTCTGAACTCAATGATATGAGACTGAAGGTGGATGCGGTGCGTGACCAGGCCCTGGAGCTGATGACAAACCGTGGAGATCACTGCAGGGAGATAGTGGAGCCCAAGCTTTCAGAGCTTAATCAGAGGTTTGATGCCATCTCACACAGAATAAAAACTGGCAAGGTAGGTATATCAGTCCATAGAGCAAATCAAATGTGTTTTCAAATCCAATCTGGAATTGATGCTTTGGATACAAACTTTTAACTTGACTTTCAAGGAGAGCATGATGCAAAAATAAATTTGTGAATTATTTTAAACTGCTTTTACATAAAGGGGAGTTAATTTCAAACAATGACTGGATATCCAGTTGATCATATAATTTGAGATCTTTAATCATTACATGTTGTTACATGGGTTGTCGAATATTCCAAAAATAATCATAAAATCCAAATCCCAATTTTACATCAGTCTGCACTTCATTAAACGTGATAATAAACCCATTTTCATTGCACTACTGCTGAAATATTTTCCATTAACCCATGCATGACGACCGTTGTCAAAATTCTGACCATTTCATTAACCTGTGCATGGTGTGGATGAGTAGCTATTAAAATAAATGTTATATTTATTTCATTGGAATGGTCTTAAATTTGACATGGTGTCTGAGGACTTCCATATGAGATATAAACATTCCAATTATGTGGGCTGGAAACATTCTCACTCGATTCTCATCGTCATTTTGGGTGAACATTCAGCGCTCTTTCTGGTTGCTGTCAGAAATGCAGTTTTTGTTCCCTTGTACATTTTTATTCATTTCACATGATCATTGCAGTATTTATAAGTACTAGAGTTTTAAAGTTAGTATTGTTCCCTAACTATTATTTTCTGATACAAATCAGTTCTACACTTGACGTATGCAATAATCTCAATGTAAAATAAAACGTGAACATTTTTACCATGCAATCAGTGTGTGCATTTGCAAAGACTTGATATTGTGATTCAAACGTTTACAGTCTTTATTTCTTAAAAACAAAATCTGTCTTTAAAAATCTATATTGATGATTTTTTCACTGCATATGCCTGTCGCAATGTTCACTTATTTATTAACAATTTTGAACTGAGTAACTTGACAATTAACTTGACAACCCAACTCTTCCATTGTAGGTTAAAACTAAATTTGAAAAGGATTGAAGTGAAGATAGGATGTAGGGTGGGAAAGCTGAAAGATTCATGATTTAGGAAGTACCTGATCACTTCTAATACAATGAATTACTTAGTGTGATGCCTATTGCGTGAAAAAACACCCATCAAATCTATATGCAGTCGGAATTCAAAGACAACACTGAGTTGAAAATCTGATTTTAATGATCTTGGCTGATGAATTGAGGTTAAATAAAACATTTTAAATATATTTGTTGTTCTTTAAATAGTTGCACAATATTTTTAACACTCCCTATCTTAATGACCCAATTAGAAACGTAGATTGACTACAGTGTGGAAGCAGGCCATTTGGCCCATTCCATCTACACTGACCCTCTGAAGAGCATCCGCCTATTCCTGTAACCTATCCCATGGATAATCCACTTAGCCTGCACACGACGGCAATTTAGCATGGTCAGTCCACCTCACCTGGGCATCGTTGGACTATGGGAGGAAACTGGAGCACCTGGAGGAAACCTGCGCCGATACATGGAGAATATGCAAACTCCACACAGACAGTCGCTGGAGGATGGAGTTGAACTCATGTCCCTGGCACTGTGAGGCAGCAGTGTTAACCACAGAGCCACCATGCCGCGCCAAGACTTTAGTCTGGTCGCTTTCTGAAAAAATGATACATCCAAAAAGATCATTCTCTCTCAATATTACATTGACTTTTATAATCTTAATATATAACTGAAATTCAAACTTATTAGGGGTTCAGTAACTGAACTAGACCATAAGATGTAGGAGCAGCAGTAGTCCATCGAGTTTTCTCTACCATCCAAGGAAATCATGGCTGATCTGATTATTCTCAACTCCATTTTGCTACCTTTTCCCTGTAACTTTGAATCTCTTATTGATGAAAAATCTGTCTGTTTTAGCCTTGAGTATACTTAATGACCCAGCCTCAGCAGCTGTCTCCAGTAAACAACTCAGTAGGTTGACACCCTTTTCAGAGAAAAATATCATTCTAATTTCTGACTTAATTGAGTGACCCCTCACTCTGAGATTACGCCCACTCGTCTTCACCTTTCTCCTAAAGGGACAGCACCTCTCCACATCTATCTGTCCCTAATAATCTCATTGTTCCAATAAGGTCTCTGCTCATTATTCCAAACTCCAATGAGTAAAAGCCCAATCTAGTCAGCTTGTCCTCATAAAATCCTTCTATACCCAGAATCAACCCAGTGAACCTCTGTCAACTGCTTGCAATGCCAGTATATGTTTCATTGATAAGTGAACCAAAACCATTGACGTTATTTCATCAGTGGTCTCACTAGTGCCTTCTATAGTAAGCAAGACTTCCCTAGTTGTATATTCCATTCACTTTGGGAAGAAAAGAACAGTGGTACAGTTGCCTTTCCTATCTCCTGCTGAACTCTTTTATTTTGTGACTTGTGGATTTAGGATCCCCAAATCTTTCTGTACTGTGTAGTCTTTTAAAATTGAATTAATATCCCGGTCTTCTGTTCTTCATGCCAATGTGCAAACCCACACATTATCTTCTTTCTGTCCATTTATTTGCATACTTGCTCAACCTGTCTTTCTCTCTCTGTAGACTCTTTGTGTCCTCCCCAATTGCCATCCCACCTATTTCTGTGTATTAGCGCAAGAGTAGATCAAGCATCTAAATCCTTGAGTTCAATAGAAAATAAAGCTAGGTGATACCTATAATGGCCAGTTAGTTTGCTGCTGCCTGCTTTGTGAAACACCAAAATGAATTGCCGAAGCCACACAAAGATCTTAATACTGTGAAGTAATCTCCTTTAAAAAAGAGAACTGATGCTTTTGCAGAAACAAATTGGTGATTTCAACAATCCAGAATTCACAGAGCTTGTTTTTGTCAATGGACATACTGTTCGGTTTAAGCTTGATGCCAGTAAGTCGGTACAACCTACAGAGAAAACACTCTATGGCATGGATATAATCAGTGTGGATGTCCAGCTTGATCATCAAATTGAGAGGTGAGTTGAATATCACTCCATGTGCACTAAACTGATGCCCAATGATACATAGAATCAAGAAAAAGATGATGCCTGGTCAAATCATCAAGGAAGCATCCTTTTCCTAAGGAGATCATTGGAGGTTAACAGCCTTCCAGATAAGCTAATGGACCAACAAAGTCTGCAACAAATGCCCACCCTCCACCAATGATATCCATGAGCGAGTGGATCTTTCAGCAAATAAATTATCTACCGATTAGAATCGGTGTCAACAGATTACCCTTCTTCTAAGTCTGAAGTGAACATATTCTGAGAAAATTAGCAACATTCAGATCATCTACGTTTGTGAAGACAAAGTCTTGAGCAGGTGATAGGATGTGTAACGGGTTAACAATGGGGGAAGAAATGCTTGTGAGAGGTGTATCAGGTAATGGTTCTGAAGGAATTAATATTTATATTACATTGGCTCCTTCATTCTACTCATAGGAATGTAGAATATAGGAACGGAAGTAGTCACATGACTCATCAAACTTGCTCCACCTTATTCAATATGGTCATCACTGAACATCGCACTCTGTGCCCAATTCTGCTTTCTCCCTACACCCTTTAAAAACTCTTTAGCCCTAAGTACTATTTCTATCTTATTCTTGAAAACATTGTGCGTCGACCTTAACCTCTTTCTGTGACACAAAATTCTACAACCTAACCACTCCATATTTTTACACTATAACCCTTGGTTATGAATTCACTGGCTATTGGACTCATCCTTTATGCATTTAACCTGTCTTGTTCAAATTTTAAGGCTTCTATGAGATGCCCCTCATTCTTTTAAATTCTATTGAGAAGATTGTAACTAATCTAGTCTGTCTTCATGCCTCAGCCCTCCCATCCCAGGAATCAGTCTGATGCTACGTGGGTGGAGATAGGGAATGTTGTTGTAGCTTTCCGATTGAGCAGATTTATTTGTACCAGCTTCCTTGCATAATAATCTGACCAAGACAAAAGGAGCATTCGTGGCAGCAAACTGACTCATACAACCCTCCCCCAGTACTGCATGTGGTAGAGGTAGCAAATACCATAAGAAGGTAATAAGACTGCCATGAGTGCTGTTTCAGAGTTTAAGTGCTGAGGCATTGGAAAAGGCAGGAGAATGAGTTTGAGAGAGATATCAGTCATGAATGAATAGCAGCTCAGGCATGCTGGGCCAAATGGCCTAATTCTGCTCCTTTATCTTACAGTCAAGTCTCCTCCCCGCCATTCAATGAGATTGTAGCTGATTTGTGACCTCATTTCATACAGCTCTCTTTGACCTGAAGCCCTTCCCACATTGTGTAGAATTGTATAGGGCAGAGTTCTATTCTGCCTGACCTGTACATGAAGAGAGAGTTTTTTTATGTGAAACCAATAACCACAATCCTCCATGCTCCAATAAGTCCCACTCTTTACCTTTCCTCAGTCACTGACTACACATTGTCATCTTGGTCGCTATGCAAAACAGAATTGTCGTAAATAGTACAAATATTTACAATTAGCATCATGCTGTGTACATACAAATGAGCTAATTGTCCTTAATGCCCATCTTCTGTGTACCTGTGTCTGGTTTAGTGAAACTATGTGGAGCTGACTTTCATGGGAGTTGAGAGAGCTCCAGGTGGTCTTTGAGGAGAACATGAAGCAATAATAGGACAAGAAAGTGTGGATGTTGACTGCACCACCTTAGTTTGAGTGGTAGCTCTCTCTAGGCTGGCTGACTGGCAACAGCAAGATCACTGGCAGAGGTGCTGTAGCATACTGTGAACGGATAGCATAATGAGATGGAGGTTGATGGTATGATCTAATATTCATATTAGTTATGTGCAGAACATGTGGAAAAAAAAGGAAACGTTTTACTAGTGAGAGATGTACTTAACAATGGTGCAGGTGAAAGCATTTGCAAAACCTACCAGAGTCCGATAATAGTTGTTCTTGGGTAAAGGGAAACCATAAAAGGCTGTAAGTTACCAGAAATGAAGAGCAAAGCTGTCTCTGTATTTTTCAGAATTGAGCCCAAGCCACAACTCTTGTGGCATCACTAACCAGGTGGTAAAACACATGCCAGCTTGAACGTGAGCAGCATAATTTTACTGTCCAGGCTGCACCTCAGCAATCCCAGTAATCTGTTGAGAAACAGATTGTCACTGTACCCTTAAACTCTGGTTGAAAGCTGGTATCCACTTCCATTTTGATAGCAAAGTGTATTCTGAGGTTTCATTGCAAAACTGAGACTCGTGGTGGAAACCATGTGTGCCACAGTGGGAAGTATGATGGTACCTCATTCTCAGTTCTGTAATTGTGCTCATGGATTTGTCCTCCATTCCATTTAAGGAAAGGCTGGATGGTCTCCACAAAACCTTTTGTTAAGTTGGTGTTGGACGACTCCTTGTTCTTCACAGTTTCAGACTGACCTCCTCGTGCATGAAGATTTTCACTCTCCAACCAGCTGGCACATGCTGTGCTGTCTGCAGGGCACTTGTGCTTGTAAATCAGAAGGAACTGTGGGACAAGGAGGATTGGATGCATGGACTGAGTTATTTTTTGTTTATTCAGCCCCATCATTCACCAATACTTGACATTCAGTGATAGCTGAATATATATTACCATGTGAATTAGGATGTGTATGTGCTTTTGACCCTCATTTGATTAGCTTCTGTTCCCTCCAGTTATGCACCTCCATGCTCTTCAAGACAAAGGGGAATATGTCACTGAGTGCTTCACAATCTGTTTTTGATCGAGCTGTCATGTTGAATAGTTGATGTGTACAGGTTGGGGCTGTCAGGTGATGTGATGTAAGGCTTACAACAGTGCTGATGTGTGAGCATTAAGTGAAACCAGGAATGTTTGGATTGGCTTCCTATTGATTAAAGGTGGTTTGATGGTTGATGTTGTTGTGGTAGACAGTATTTGAAGATGTATTCATTGACCTTTGTGTGAGGTAATTGAAATTAGTGTGGCACGACATCCACTTCACTGGAGGCTTGGTTCCTGGCTTTGACTTCTTGGGCTCACTGCTGCCATTATCCTTAGTGTATATCTGAAAGGCCTACTCGGCTGCGATATCTAACTGCTGCCCAACCTTCGATCTCCTCCATCAATGAATCCAGTGCAATGTCTGACAAATTTAGACCGTTCTTCTCAGTGTGGTCCCATTCTTCATGATAGCTCACTTCACATTTTCCTTTCTGCAAGATTGCTTCAGTCTCAATGCACCACTCGACTGAGAAGTGCTATATAGCTTTCAGATCTGGTGGAAAATTATCATTTTAGGCCTTCTGTTGTTTTGTGTGACCAATGAACAGTGTAGGAGCAAATTACTGCTGATGATGCAATCTCTACTGAAAATAAAAAATGCTGGAGATCACAGTGGGACAGGCAACATCCATGGAGAGAGAGCAAGCTAACGTTTCGAGTCAAGATGATTCTTCATCAGAGCTGAAATGAAATGTGGAGGGCGCAGCATTTATTCAATAGTTTAAGTTGGGCAGCGGGGAGTGACAGAAGTTGTGAGGGAGAAAGGATGTTGATAGTTCAGATTTAAGTGACAGAAATGAGAGAAAGATAGAGCAATTGTGCATTTTACTGCCAGACTGGAGAGGACAAACAGTCTCACTGCTGTTTTGGCGTGGGGGGGTTGTGGTGGTGTGGAGGGGGGTGCTGGTGGAGGAGAGGACATGGTAACAGAGAATGTAACAAGTAAAACTAAAATAAAGAGAAGGAAATAGTTCACAATTTGAAAGTGTTGAACTCAATATTGAGCCTAGAAAGTTGTAAAGTGCCAGGTTTGAAGATGAGACATTGTTCCTCCAGTTTTCACTGTGATTTGCTAAACCATTGCAGCATGCTGAGGACAGACACATGGGCATGAGAGCAGGACACTGCAGTCAGTTTAATTGACTGCTCATGACCCCACCCGCAGAGCCACCGACGAGCCACTCGTTTGTGCCACCGACAATCAGACCCCACCAACAGATATATTTTCCTCACCACCCGTATCAGCATTCCGCAGAGACCATTCCCCCCATGATTCCCTTACTAGGTCCCCCACCAACACATCCTTCACTCCCGACACCTTCCCTTGCCGCTGCAAGAGGTGTAAAATCTGTGCCCACACGTCTTCCCTCACTTCCATCCAAGGCCCCCAAAGGATCCTTCCGCATCCAGCAGAGATTTTCCTGCACGTCCAAACACCTCACCTACTGTGTCCGTTGCTCTCAATGTGGTCCCCTCTACATTGGGGAGAACAGGACGCCAACTCACAGAATGTTTTAGGGAATGTCTCTCGGACACACGCACCAAACAACCCCACCGCCCTCTGGTCGAACACTTTAACTCCACCTCCTACTCCTCCAAGGACATGCAAGTCCTGGGTCACCTCCACCACAAAATCCAAACTACCCAATGACTGGAGGAAGAATGCTTCATCTTCTGCCTTGGGACCATCCAACCACACAGTTTTGGAACCAGCGGGATCTGCACCGTTCGGACAGTCTCCACCTGAGCTGATCTGGGACCAGTGTTCTCGTGAAAAGTATAAATAGGGTGATCAGTAGGACTTTAAACTTCTAAATCGGGGGGAAAGAAAAGTGAAAGTGACAATGGAAAAATTAGCAGCAGGAGAGCATGTGTGCAGTGGGTTTATGCTCAAGGCAGACTAGGAATTCAGCAAAAAGGAAGGATAACTTTGGACATCTTATGATTTCCAATATCTCTAATAATGATAAGAAAGTTAACATTAAGGCACTTTACCTGAGTGCTTGTAGTATTTGTAACAAAGTAATGGCAAAAATCATTGTGAATGATTAAGATGTGGTAAGCATCAGAGATATTGGTTGCAGGGAGTTCAGGACTGGCAGTTAAACATCCAAGGATTTTCAACTTATCGAAAAGATAGGGAAGTGGGCAGAGCGGGTGGGATTGCCTTGTTAGTTAAGAATTAAATTAAATCTATGGCACTGAATGACATAGGGTCAGATGATTTGGAGTCTGTTTGGGTGGAGTTGAAGAACCATAAAGGCAAAAAAAATGGGAGTTATGTACAGACGACCTAACAGTGGTCAGGACAAGGTGCACAAGATGTATCAGGAAATAAATAGGGCATGTCAGAAAGGCGATCACGGGCGACTTCAATATGCAGGTGAACAGGGTGAATAATGTTACCAGTGGATCCAAGGAAAGGGAATTTATGGAATGCTTACATGTTGGCTTTTTGGAACAGCTTGTGATGGAGCCCACAAGGGAGCAGGCTATTCTGGACTTACTGCTATGTAATGAGCCAGACTGTATAAAAGATCTTAAAGTAAAGGAACACCTAGGAGGCAGCAATCATAATATGGTAGAGTTCAGACTGCAGTTTGAAAGAGACATGGCAAAATCTGATGTAATGGTGTTATGGTTAAATCAAGGTAATTATAGGCATGAGAGAGGAAATGATGAAAATCTACTGGAAGCAGAGCCTAGTGGGGAGGACAGTAGAGCAACAATGGCAGGAGTTCCTGTGTGTAATTGAGGACACAGTATAGAGGTTCATCCCAAAGAAAAGAGAGATTATCCGGGGTGAGGATTAGACAGCCATGGCTGACAAAGGAAGGAAATGTAGCTGCCCAGTAATATTAGAAATGATAGTAAAAGTTTATTTCAATACATAGGAAACATACGAGGGGCAAAAATAGACATTGGCCCACCCCAAATTGATGTAGGAATGTGAGTGATGTGAGACAAGGAAATAGCTGAAGAACTTAATACGTACTTTGCATCAGTCTTCACAGTGGAAGACATGGGTAACATCCCAACATTTAAGGAGAGTCAGAGGGTAAAGTTGAGTATGGTAGCCATCACAAAAGAGTGCGAGAAAAACTAAAAGGTCTAAAAATTGATAAGTCTCCTGGCCCCAATGAGCTACATCCTACAGCTCTGTGGGAGGTGGCATAGGGAATAGTGGAGACCTTGTGATCTTTCAAAAATCACTGGAGTCACGGAAAGTCCCAGGTGATTGGAAAATCGATGTTGTAACCCCCTTGTTCAAGAAAGGATCAAGACAAAAGATGGAAAATTATAGGCCGATTAGCCTAACTATCATTAACGGTGAGATTTCTAAATTCTTGGAAGTCAGATTAGAACAAGTCAACATGGATTTAGTAAGGGAAGGTCGGGGCTGACAAGCCTGTTAGATTAGACCAGGGAAACCCAATGGATGTTATCTATCTAGACTTCCAAAAGGCCTTTGATAAGGTGCCTCACAGGAGGCTGCTGAGTAAGGTGAGGGCTTATGGTGTTCGATGTGAGCTAGTGTATGGATTAAGGATTGGCTGTCTGAGAGAAGGCAGAGAGTTGAGATAAAAGATTATTTTTTGCAATGGCAGCCAGTGACAAGTGGTGTTCAGTGATGGGACTACAGCTGTTCACTTTAATATATTAATGATCTGGATGAAGGGACTGGGAACATTCTGGTGAAGTTTATCAATGATATGAATTTAGGTGGATAAGCACATTGTACTGAGGAGGTAAGGAGGCTGCAGAAATATTTAGGTAAAAACAATGACTGCAGATGCTGGAAACCAGATTCTGGATTAGTGGTGCTGAAAAAGCACAGCAGTTCAGGCAGCATCCGAGGAGCAGTAAAATCGACGCTTTGGGCAAAAGCCCTTCATCAGGAATAAAGGCAGAGAGTCTGAAGGGTGGAGAGATAAGTGAGAGGAGGGTCAGGGTGGGGAGAAAGTAGCATAGAGTACAATGGGTGAGTGGGGGAGGAGATGAAGGTGATAGGTCAGGGAGGAGGGTGGAGTGGATAGGTGGAAAAGGAGATAGGCAGGTGGGACAAGTCATGGGAACAGTGCTGAGCTGGAAGTTTGGAAATGGGGTGAGGTGGGCGAAGGGGAAATGGGGAAACTGTTGAAGTCCACATTGATGCCCTGGGATTGAAGTGTTCCAAGGCGGAAGATGAGGTGTTCTTCCTCCAGGCGTCTGGTGGTGACCCTACCTCACCCCAGTTTCAAACTCCCTGTACAGCACTGTCCCCATGACTTGTCCTACCTGCCTATCATCTTTTCCACCGATCCACTCCACCCCCCCTGACCTATCACCTTCATCCCCTCCCCCACTCACCTATTGTACTCTATGCTACTTTCTCCCCACCCCCACCCTCCTCTCACTTATCTCTCCACCCTTCAGGCTCTCTGCCTGTATTCCTGATGAAGAGCTTTTGCCCGAAACGTCGATTTTACCGCTGCTCGGATGCTGCTCTTCCAGCACCATTAATCCAGAATGCAGAAATATTTGGACAGTTTGGGAGAGTGGTCCAGGAAATGGCTGATGAAATTCAACATGAGCAAATGCAAGGTCTTGCATTGGAAAAAATAATACAGGCTTGGACTGTTTTCTAAATGGTGAGAAAATTCATAAAGCCAAAGTACAAAGGGATCTGTGAGTGCTTGTCCAGGATTTTCTAAAGGTTAACTTGCAGATTGACTCCGTGATTAAGTAAGCGAATGTAACGTTGTCATTTATCTCAAGAGGGTTGGAATCTAAAAGCAGTGATGTGCTTCTGAGACTTTATAAAGCCCTAGTCAGGCCTCATTTGGAATACTGTGTCCAATGTTGGGTCCACACCTCAAAGGACATACTGTTACTGGAGCGTGTCTAGCGGAAATTCACACGGATGATCCCTGGAATGGTAAGCCTAACATACGATGAACAGCTGAAGACTTGGTATTGTATTCGTTAGAGTTCAGAAGATTGATGGGAGATCTAATAGAAACTTACAAGGTAATGCATGGGTTAGAAAGGGTGGATGCTTGGAATTTGTTTCTGTTAGGCAGGGAGACTAGGAATCATGGGCATAGCCTTAGAATTAGATGGGGTCAATTTAGAACTGAAATAAGGAGAGTGAGAGTGGTGAGCCATGGAACGCAGTGGAGGCTGGGAAGTGAAATGTCATCAAGGCATAGATTGATAAATTCTTGATTTCCGAAGGAATTAAGGTCTACGGGGAGAGTGTGGGTAGGTGTGGTTGAAATGTCCATCAGCCATGATTTAAATGGCGGAATGGACTCAATGGGCGAAATGGCCTTACTTCCACTCTATGTCTTATGGTCTTTTGGCATCCCCGTCGACTTCAGCAGTTTCCTCATCACCCTTGCCCAACCCCCCACCTCATCCCAGATCCAACCCTCCAACTTGGCACTACCCTCTTGAAACTTGTCTACCTGTTTGTCTTCCTTCCCACCTATCCATTCCACCCCACCCCACCCCCGACCTGTCACCATCACTCCCCACCTGCATCGATCTGTCACTTTCCCCGCGACCTTCTCCTCCCCCGTCCCATCCCTACCGTGCTATTTATCTCTCAGCCCCCTTCCTCATCACCACATTCCTGATGAAGGGCTTGTGTCTGAAACATCGATTCTCTTGCTCCTCGGATGCTGCTAACCTGCTGTGCTTTTCCAGCACCCCACTTTTCAACTCTGATCTCCAGCATCTGCAGCCCTCCCTTTTTTCAGGTTGCAACAAGATAGTGTGCTACTGCATTGCAATCCAAGATATGTTAATGACCTCAGATGTTGTCATGGGATACCCAAAAAGGCCATACCAGATTTCCACAATGCATTTCCTTGTAGATAGCCTGAGAATAATATTGGGGAAAAAAATCATGAAGATTGTTTGTATTCCATTGGAAGTTATTCTGGAGACATAGTCATCTTTACATTCTACTTGTTAAGGCATGTATTTTGTCATAGCTCATTTTAATTGAAGTAACTCTCATCCCCATTTCTAAAAGGCATTCCTCACTGAAGCCTGACCAGAATTAAAAAGAGATTTAAAATGAGTAATAAACAGGTGAACACCCATTTTAAGTCATGGTTGTTTGAATTTGAAAACCGGATCCAAAATCACAGCTATCTATAAAAATAGAAAATATCAGAAATACCCAGGTTTGGAGGGAAGATGCACTTTTAATGTTTCAGGAGTACATCATCAAAGTGGCGTGTTTACTGTGTTTCTTTCTCCGTACATGCTGCTAGAACAGCTGATTATTTCAGTTCTTCAACATTTGTGGTGCATCGTGTTCCTACACAAATGCCAACATGTATTTTCCTCTCAATTGCAAGGGTTGTTGACGTGTATCTTATCTTAAATTTGCTGAAGTGTAATTATAGGAATCCAACAAAGAGTTGTGTTTTGTTAAAGAATTGGTGTGTGCTGAATAATGCTTTTTTTAACGATGTGTCAAAACAGTTAATTAATCATACCCTCTACATGTGCGTCCTGATTTTTCTTACAACGATTCTTAGTTGTACTTCCTTTTCCTCACATGCTTGCTTTTCAGCAACCAGTGCTAGAATATGTATCTGTTTCCCCGTATACATTCCTGATGGATCCTGATGAACTGAAAAACCAGAAGAGTTTTCTTGCTGTGCAGCAAAAGGTACAGCAGCAGGTATGATGGCTTAGCAGCTGGTACAGCGGTTGGTTAAAGCAAAGTAGAACATCTGCTGAATGGAAGGAATGATAGGCTGGTCCCATGACGGCACAGTGTTGCTCACCAGATCTAAAGAGCAACAGGCTGAGGGTTGATGGATGTCAGGAGTAATTAAGTACAAAAGTTCGAAGAGCATCTGTTGTTTTGTTGGGCAGATGTGAACTCTACCGCATTCACATTCTAATCATGGCTGACTAAATAACTGCTGTGATTTTGCATTGATAAACAAAAATATAACTGAGATGGGGATTACTTGTCCTCCAAGATTCCAATTTTGAAGTTAGGCAATTGTTCGATATTTATTCTTGAATTAGCAGTTTAGAGACTTCAGAGTAGATTTTTTTTAAACCTCCATTTATTAAGACTGACCTAATGGTGAGACTTATCCTTAGATTTATTTGAAATCCAATAGTTTTAGAACAGAAATCAATATACCTTGTTTGATTGATACTCTTGTCTGGTTGCCTCCTCATTGATCATATTGTCCTGATTTAACTTAAACTAAACAAAGATATCCCATGACTCATCTGGTACACCTGGCATCATCAGGTCTCAGCAATAGAAACTATCTTGTACCTAATAGCACTGTGGTAAAATAACATGACAAACCTGGTCATATGAATCACTGAGTAGTTGTCAAACAGGAATCAAGTGTCGGACATCTGGGTAGTTCTTCAGACTGGCAAAAGTTGAGAAGCAGTGTTCCATAAGGATCGTCATTGTTGATTGTTTATATAAAACTACTTAGATTCCGGACTATGAAGTGTAATTTCAAAATTTGTGGCCAACACTAGATTGAACAGTGTAATAAATGCTTAGGTAATTTGTTAAAGTATTGAAATCTCTTTAAAAAACTTGAAGGAATGTTGGTAACTGGAAAATTGTCTTTACAATAGACAAGTAGGATGTGGTGAATTTCTGGAAGGAAGAACAAAAAAGCCATACATTATCTGGAAAGTCATGTCTAGTTAGATGGAGGAGCAGAGGAATCTGGGTTACAGATATACAGATCAGTAAACATGCTGAGCTAGGTTGTGCAGATAGCAAAGTTTTTTTAGATGGATAGAACTGAAAAACAGAGAAGTCGTTGCACTTGGTTCGAGGAGATCAGATCTAGGGGTCACATAATAATTACTAACGAATTCAATCAGAAATTCAGGAAAAAAATCCACCTTCAGAGCTGATCGTTAGGAAGTGGAACTCCTAAGATGAGTTGCATGGAATAGAATAGATGCATTTCAGGCAAAACACAATTAAAAAAGGGGAGAGAGAAAGGAATAGGAGGATATGGTGAGGAAGGTTAAATGAAGAAGTGTGGGAGGATTCTCAAATGGAACATAAGAACTGATGTGCATCTATGGGATTGGTTGGTTTCTTTCTGTGCTGGAAATGCTGGTAATATTTTCATCCAATTGAGTTATAATACTAATATACTTCAAAAGGAAAAATATCCATATTTCAAATGAAATAGGATGTCACAATCGAGCAACATTAAGCAAATAGCATGAACATTTTTCCAATTTACAACACAGAAAATTGTGGTTTTTAAATGTACTTATTGACATATAATATGTGCTCATTCATGAGCAATGGAGGAAATCTTCTCTTAAGAATCCCACAATAAAGCATTTCATTTGATGAGTGCATGCTCCCATTGAAGGACTTTCTCAGACCTTGGCTTTGTTGCAAACTTAATCTTGAACCACAATGTGATATTTTTCACTGTTTATTTCAATGCAAAGATCTTAAAAAAAAAAGATTTAATTCCATTTTATAAGTAGTATTTATGGTTTCTTGTAGAGGTCTGTACCTTCATGCCTCATGTTTCATAGTTTATACATGATATATCTAAAAATTATATTTCCGTCTCATGCTCCTCACTATCTTGCTTCTTTTGGTGAAGCTTAAGCTTCTAGAAAGTCATCAAAAATCGACTGATGGACTGAAAGAAACCTACCGACTGACTAGCTTATCAACTGTTCGTTCAACTTCAACCTATGGTTCCTCTCTGCATCCCTCTCTTTTTCCTGGCCCATCTCAGGCAAGAAGTCACCAGGTTACAAATTTGATGTGCTCTTTCACAGGGATAGACCTAAGGTTTTGAAAATGTGTTGTGAGGTAAATGTTAAAGACAACTCTTCATTCGGCTACCGTTCTGCACTATTCAGTCAACTAATTTCTGGCCTTCTGTTTGGGAAAATAATTCTGTTGTTCTGAAAACCGTTCAAATCAGCTTTCAAAATTCCATTGCTGAAAGTGGCATCTATCAGTGGGAGACAGCCTTCCCGCTTAGTTTACTTCGATTTTTTAACTTCTCGTAGGTTTTCTTGAAAGATTCATTATCTCCCTGTAAAATTATTGAAAGTTACCAAAGGCTCATCCAGGTATTTCCGCTGCACCACCTCCACGATTACCCACCTCTCCCAACCACTACCAGTAACTGTAATCATCCCTCTTGGAAACTATCAGCTTCATATTATAGGGTTCATATTATAGTGATTCATTAGAGAACGGTGTGGTATGTTGTAAAGAGAACTGTAGTGTGTAATAGATGTGAGATATATATATTTTTTATGAATCTTTGAAATGCACCATGTGCTCAGCACCCGAGGGAAATATCATCTCTTTGCAACTGGTGGATTACTGTAGGAAATGTGGTCAACCAGGACTAAACATTTGACATCTAAATCATGGTAATGCATTTCTGCACTCAGTAACAAAATATAACGAGCTCATTGCTTTGTGATTATTGGAATTCTCGATCACAATGCCACAATCTTTCTTTTTATGATTCATCCAGGATTGAATTTTTCTAGTAGATATGTCCACAGATTTGGAAGGAATTACACCTAAAAGATGTGCAGAGTCGGCAAAATGTTAATTTGTTAATTAATAAATCTGTGGCATAATTTTAAAAAATCAGTGCTTCAAACTGGTAGCACTCATATTTTCTAAATGTATCGATAACTGGCATTCAGTTGGATTCCCATTGTGTACCAAAATCATTATCTCACACAAGAAATTTGGATTAGCTCATTTGGATGATTACATTATTTAAATTTCAATTCCCAAAGTTATTCATTTTCTTCTTGTGGATGATGATATCGATTCAATGTTTGCTCATGTAATGAAAGTGGAATTTGCTGTGACTAGAGTGACAGATTAAAATACTGACAGGAAAGTCTCAAATTCAAGCTTCATCTTACTTTTATGGCATTGCAAATTCTGCCAGAAAGTACAGTCTCAAATTCAGTCTCAAAGTTGGCCTGCAGTTCTGATTCATTCACTTAGTGCTATCCCTGATGAGTTGCTGTGTGCACAGAATCTAACCTCAGTCTCAGCTTGTTTTTGCATGTTTACATCTTCTATTCTCACATGTTCTCCCTCCCTCTTTGCATTCAAATGGCAGTTTGTTAACTGTTGTTGCTTGTCTGGTTGAAGTTAACTTCCTTTCAAGATCTACTAATATGTGTAATGACATGCTTGACAGATTGAGATGGGTTTTAGCTTATACTTAATTTATTATTGCTGACTAAACAGGTACAATGTGCAAATAATCTTTCTAAACATACAATATTTCTATAGGGTTCTGGAAATGCCACACACTGAGTGCACTTGTGAAGCTATTGTCATGACGTTGTAGGTAATGAGCATGACTGAGTAGCAAGAGTCCTGATTCCTGAAGAAGAGCTTATGCCCGAAATGTCGATTCTCCTGCTCCTTGGATGCTGCCTGATCTGCTGCGCTTTTCCAGCAATACATTTTTCAGCTCTCAGTAGCAAGAGTGGCCATTTAGTCTGAGTGGCTTTGCCATTCAACAAGATAATGGCTGATCTGGTTGTAACCTCAAATCTGCATTCCTGTCTACTCTTCATAAGCTTTTACCATCTTACTTAACATGAACGTGCCCAGTTTTGCTTTAAAAATATTCAAGAACTCTGCTTCCTCCTCCTTATCCAGGAAGTGGATTTCAAAGACTCATGACATTCCAAGAGAAAGAGAAATGCCCATCTTTGTTTTAAGTGGACAGCTATTTTAAAGTTTTAGATGCTCCCATGAGAGGATACGTCCTGTCCCCATCTACCCTGTCAAGACCTCACAGGATCTTGTCTGATTCAACTCAATCTTAACTCTTCTAAGCTCCAACAGCTACAAACCTAGCCTATCCATCCTTATAAGATATACACCTCCATTTCAGATATTAATTTAGTAAACTATCTCTGAATTGCTTCTGTTGCTATTGCTTTTCAGGTCAGATCCCAGACTGAAACTGGCTTGATGGATGAATGTTTTTCAGTTTTACTGAAGTGTTTCATTGGTGCAGATTTGGTTCTAATAATAAAACAGAAGTTTATTAAGCAAAATAGATGAAAATAAAACATAATAAACTTTAAGCTGTTTTTATACAACACAAATTTAAAGATTCCAAAACTACAGTAAAGATAAAATCATCCCTTTACAGTAATTACACCAGAGAGAGTCGTCTTCTCCATCACTTCTTCAGGGCTTAATGCAATTGTGCTTCAATTCCCCACCTAGAGAATCTGAATTCTTAGAAGCAAACTTACTTCCTCTGCTTCAAATAACTCCTTCAGGGTTTTAACCAAACAGTTCTGGTCTGGAATTCTTACTACTACTTCCTCCCCTCACTTCCATATCGACAGAGGTATATGAACATCATCCTGCCTCTCAGTTCCTTGAGCACTCAGAGAGGGTGTGTGGAATGATGCAGGAGGACTGGGATTGACTTCCCTATTTGAAAGCAACTTGCAGGAGAGCCAGAATGGAGTGAACTATTGAAGAAACATGGGAAGCATGGGAAATAGAAACATCGCCACTTCCAAGTTCCCTTCCAAGGCACTCACTGTCTTTACTTGGAAATATATCACTGTGCCTTCAGTGTCACTAGGCCAAAGTTGTGGAACTCACTTCTTAATGGCATTGTGGGTCTACTGTCACCTAACAGACTGCAGTAATTCAAGAAGGCAGCTCCCACCACCTTCTCAAGAGTAACTAGGATTGGGCAATAAATGCCAGAGATCCAAGCCAGAGGCTTCCACATCCCACAAATGAATGTACCGATAAAGTTATAAAGCAACCTACTTTTAACAATTCTAAGCCATCTTCCATGTTGATCAGGATTAACTGCTTTACACATTCAGCTTTATTAAGAATCCTGTAGAACACCTCAAACTAAAACTTATCAACATTTGTTTTCTCAAAGATATGAATGTTTCACCCACATGACAAGAAAAACTCTCCCAAAGAAAATAAAAACCCTTCAGTCCTTGGAAGCCAGCTCTCTCACTTTTAAAAGAAAATCCTTGCCTACAGAAATATTTAAAAGTTCATCATTTAATCCTTTCAGACACACGGAAAACCCTTATGCCACCTGTTCAAATAAAAAAATCCAAGCTCAAAAATACATGATATCAAAAAACATGTGCATCACACGTTGTATCTCACTTATTTGCATAAAGTGAGCACTACTATGCACAATATGCTAGATATAGATTCACCAGTACTCTGTATAACTGAAACATAATTCTCTCACTCTTGGAGTCACTTTCCCTTGTGATAAATGACATTAGGCACAGTCTGCTGTACTGTGAGGCAAAACTCCCAAGTCAGTCATTCCATTTTGTATGAGATCTTTATCACCATGAATATAAACTGATTTGTACCTTCCATCAAGACATTTCTTATTTATTCTGTGCTTTGTCTGATTTCTGAGGAGTCTAAGATGTTAGTAGTAGTGTCACTGGGTAGCAAACCTCCAGACAGTATCCAATTGGATGATTCTTTCCGAACAGTCATATAAAGGGGATAGAAAATCCAAGGGTTGCAAACTTTGGGGCCCTCAGTTGAAAAGAGGCCAATGAGGGAGATTTCTTCTTCTTATCAAAGACCTGAGTAGGTGATCTGCACTTCACCCTACTCCTGATGTTTATCTGCCAGCTTTAAAACTGAGGCTATGTAGGAAACAACCCTTATTTGCCCATTTAAGGATCTTAATTTGGGCAAGATCAGAGGATTGGGCTCAGCATCATCACCCATAAAATTGTGGATAGATCAAGATGGTGAGTGGTGGTTGGGAAGACCAGCCTGGAGAATTATATGGATTTTGCTGCCTGCAAATGCACTAATGAGGGAATGTAAAATGCTTCCCATAAAATGTTTTAAGCTGCTTGAAAGAAAATCTTTCCCTGAACTGGAGCCAAGAACTAGGGGTCACAGTTTGTGAAGAGTCAGGCATTTAGAACTGATTTGAGCAATTTCATTATTCAAAGCAATCATAAGCAATGTAAACATTGCAAGCAATAACAATATGCTGCCCCACAGAGCAGTAGATATTCAGTCATTGAATGTTCCAGACAGGGATTGATAATTTCTGGAAAGCAAGAACCGCGTGTAAAGTGAGGATGTTGAGCCATGATCCAATTGTGTGCTGAAGAAGGTTTGAATGGCTGAATGACCTGCATCTGCTTAGTTGCTGTGTCCCATCATCAATTATCCAAAGATATTTCCTGCAAATTCAGTTTGTTCTAAAAAGTTGGTGATGTACCATTGAAGCCAATCATTCTCTCCAAAAATCTCCTCCAATTATTCCTATTAATATGTTGTTGTGGTGAGTTTTGCAGTTAGGAATGATTATCTGCACCACCATCAATTGATAATGACATTTTCATGTGTGCACTGGGGCATGTGAATCCCCCAGAATACATTCCACTGGCAGACGTGCTAAGAGTTTGTGTCAGCGTATACCATTGGAAGATTAAAACAAGGCTTAAGATCAAACATGGTACCAATTCATTACAATTTATCTTTTAAACTAAGTAATATCTTCTTCTTGACTTTGGTTACATTTTTGGTGTGTTGCAAGTTTGATGAAATCACTTCTGCTCAGATCCTTCATGAGGTGGAAGAGATGAAAGAGCATGTTACTTTTGGAAGTTGAGTATTTACTGCTAGTTTGAGTTGGAGAGCCTGTAATGTTAACGATCTGTCACTAAACTAGACTAAAGATTTTAATGTAACTGTTATAGATTCTAAACTGAAATCATTGTGTTCTGTTTTGCCAGGTTTTGTATACAGACTCAAATCTTACTGCATATGAGTATACGGTTTAAAATGTTCTGTATATTATCAAGAGAGTTGTGGATCACCTGTAGGTTTTCCTGTGAACATGACGATTTGGAGGCACGTTTACATGCAGTTAAAAAAAGTAATTTGACCTTCCTATTTTTCAGGTATCTCCAAAGGAGTTGGAACAGTTTGACACAAATATCCAGCTAATGCTTGAAGAGTTGGAAGCAGAAATACAACAAGGAGAGAATCTGAAAGAAGGGGATTTTGAGAAAGAGATGGTTAGTTGGGTATAAATAGCAGTATTAGGACTAGCTGTGTAACCAAATGCTGAACAGAGGACTCGACATGAAAGACTGTGGTTTCTGAATTGGATTGTATAATTAACTGATATTCTGCCAGTATTAATAAATTGGGGTTTCCTCTTTAAACATGGATAATTTTGGCAATACAAATTTGTGGCTGCTCCACACGTTAATGCTGAGTTTAGGATGAAGAAATTTCAACCTTTAATTTACAGGAGTACGTGGATGTATCAATGCACAAGAATGTGAAAGCTCATATTTGAAATTCTTCAATATACTTGTGTTTAAACAAAATAAACATGTGAAACCTCATTTGGGTCATCAGGTTAGATGACATATATTTGTTTGTAGCGTCTATCACAGACTAACAGTATTCTCTGGGTCTCCATAATATGAGAGGAGGAGTTAGAGGAGAAAATAGGCAGGGAAACCAGAAATATGCAAAGTTTGACAATGCTGCAACATTTATTGGCTTGTTTAATGTGTAACATAACCAATATTCAGGATCTTACATTCTCCTTCATGAGAGAGAAGAAATTATTTCCATGTTGGAAATTATTAAATCAAACATCAGCAGAAAGGAGAGTTGTATATACTGAATGTTTTTCTTTCCTCTCATAAATTCATGTTCTAAACATTGAAAAATATTTTTTTTACCAATAAGTTGATGTCACTGATATATATTTGACATGTAAGAATGTAGCAATTTTCAGAAACCATGCAAGGTTATTAGGCTTCACAGTGTGTGGTGCTGGGAAATGTGTGGTGCTGGGAAAGCACAGCCGGTCAGACAGCATCCGTGGACCAGGAGAGTCGACATTTTGAGCATAAGCTCTTTATCAGGAATTCCTGATAAAGAAACGTCGACTCTCCTGTTCCTATTAGGCTAAACAGATCAATCCCTTCCTGCAAAGTTATGATGGTGACATTAGAGCATCAGTACGATTCATACAGTTTTTTTCCTTGGTTTTATCTATTTACAGATCACGTAATGCATGATTAAAAACAATGATCTCTTATTTATCAACTTTTGAAATGTAGAAATTGAGAAGTTTAGAAAATTTGGATACTTGATTGCTTTTGCTGACAGACATATTAAATATTATGGTGTCAATATGAATCAGTCAATATAAGTCATAGAGTCATAGAGATGTACAGCATGGAAGCAGACCCTTAGGTCCAACTCATCCACGCTGGCCAGATATCTTAACCTAATCCACTTCCATTTACCAGTGCACTTGGCCCATATCGCTATAAACCCTTCCTATTTACATACCCATCCAGATGTTTTTTAAATGTTGTAATTGTACCAACCTCCAGTACTTCCTCTGGCAGCTCATTCCATACACGCACCACCCTCTGCGTGAAAACAAATGCTCCTTAGTTCCCTTTTAAATCTTTCCCCCTCACCCTAAACCTATGCCCTCTTGTCCTGAACTCCCCCAACCTAAGGAAAAGACCTTGTCTATTTACCCTATCATGATTTTATAAACCCCTTTAATGTCACCTCTCAGCCTTCGACGCTCCAGGGAAACCAGCCCCAGCCTATTCAGCCTCTCCCTTTAGCTCAAATCCTCCAACCCTGGCAACATCCTTGTAAATATTTTCTGAACCCTTTCAAATTTCACAACATCTTTCTGATAGGAAGGAGACCAGAATTGCACACAATATTCCAACAGTGGCCTAACCAATGTCCTGTACAGCCGCAACATGACCTCCCAACGCCTGTACTCAATGCTCTGACCAATAAAGGAAAGCATACCAAACGCCTTCTTCACTATCCTATCTATCAGAGACTCCACTTTCAAAGAACTATGAACTTGGACTCCAAGTAGTGTTGAGATACAGGTTACTAAAACCTAACTGAGTAGTCCAACCGGCTCAGGGGACTGAATGATAGATTCCATTGTATTTTTATTTCCTACAGTATGGAAAAAGGTCGTTCAGCCCAGCAAGTCCACACCAACTCTCCGAAGAGGAACACACCCAGACTGATTTCCCTCCATTTACCCCTGACTAATGCACCTAACACTATGGGCAATTTAGCATGGCCAATTCACTTGACCTACCTTGTTATTAGCTCTGCTATTGCAGAAATGCACGGAAAGTGGTAAGGGGACTTGAAGTGGACAAAATCACAAAGGAGAAGGGAAGTAGTGCAGGTTAGTTGGGTTAGCCGGGGAAATGCAGTTTATAAGGATAGGGTGTATCTGGATGGGATGCTTTTCAGAGGGTTGGTGTGGACTCAATGGGCTGAATGGTCTGCTTCCATACTGTAGGGATCCTGTGAAAAGAACTAGTACGTAGAAGGAAAAAGTCTGGAAATTTCTTTTCGAAGAGCTATCCATATGGATTCCCAAATGTGGTAGAACCTATGTATTTGAAAAATGAAGTATTAACTTCATGAATGAGTATATAGTTGGGAAGTTACAGAATAAAATCTTGACAAACTTTGCAAAAGGAAAAGGTCAAAATATGACAAATAACTGTTTTGTAAAATCTATGTAGAAATTGTTCAATACCTTTTGCAAAGTATGATAAGACTCAAAACCCTGAGTAATTTTCGATTTGAACCAAAAAGGCAAATATTCCATTAATGTCAGTTCAGTTCAATTACAGTGCTTACTCAGCTAGCACAGAACAAACTACTTGATTTACTTTAACCTCATGCATTGTTTTCTTTTACGGTTTCGTTGAAAAGTATTATATTTAGTAATTGATTTTTCATGTTGCTTCAGAATTAAAAACCCAAATCCAGAACCACATAATTCACATTCAGCAATTTTAGTTCACCCTTTTCTATGAAACAGTGTGTGAAATCCCAACTGCTGATAATTTTTGTGGAAAAAAAATGCAATTATTGAGAGTGCTAACTTTTTTTCTGCTGCAACGGCCAACAGGAATCATTTTACTTCCAGGGCTCAGCAGTTTTATTTTAAGAAAGAAACTAATTTTGTATTATGTTTTTTACAATTACATTATTTTCATGTTATGATGCAGCAAGTTTATAGCCCTAGTTTTGGAGATTGTCAAATAAATAGCAAAAGTTGTGACTTGTTCTTTCATGAACTGAACTCCATTAACAAAATACTATGTCAGTATGACAAACTTGCTGAGATTCACCAGCTATTTCAATTCTTGTTTCTCGCCTTTGTTGAATTATTCTTCAGACCGGAACTGACCATTACTCCTGAGAAGAGTACTGTATCTAACATAGTCGAAGTTTTGAGTTGCTCAGTACTGGTTCAGATCATCATTAGGGGGATGATTGTAGGTTTAATGGGCTGATATTGCACAGTGAGCAAGAACCTGGTACAAACTCCTTTTGAAATGGAGATAAACACTGCAGGATTGAGAATGGAAGATAGTACAACGTTATAGAGTAATACAGCATAGAAACAGACTCTTTGGTCCAACTCATCCATGCTGACCAGACATCCCAGTCCAACCTAGTTACCTATGCCAACATTTGGCTCATATCCCTCCAAACCCTTCCTATTCATGTACCCGCCCAAATACCTTTTAAAAGTTGTAATTGTACCAGCTTCCACCCTTTCCTCTGGCAACTCTTCCATTCACACACCATCTCTGTGTGAAAAAGTTACTCCTCAGGTCTTTTTTAAATCTTTCCCGCCTCATCTTAAACTAATGCCCTCTAGTTTTGAACTCCCCACCCTCAAAAAAAGCATTGTATATTTATCCTACCCATGTCCCTCATGATTTTATCAACCTCTATAAGGTCACCCCTCAGCCTCCGATGCTCCAGAGAAAACAGCACCAGTCTATTCAGCCTCTCCCTATAACTCAAACCCTCCAGGCCTGGCAATATGAATGAAAAGTTAATTCGAAAAGGTAGATATGGTTTGTTTTTCCCCAAATTATGACCTATTTAATTTATGGAGCTTTTATTAATATTCTAGAGTGAAGATGATGAGCGGAAAATGAATGAACTGGCAAAAATGGGAGAAACATTGCAGCAGAATGTCACAAATGAGAAGAAGAGAGAAGAAATTCGAATGAAGCAGCAGATGTTGCAGGCTAAATTTAATATTCTCAAGGTATGAGCAAGCAACAATTCCTGAATTACCATCAGCTGCAGACTCCATTGGAATACCAGGAATTAAAATATAGCTTTGTCCTTTTGTTTGTTAGGCTTCTTACTTTCTGGTCATTCCAATTGTGTACTTACTTTGGAATGTTCCTGACGTAATTGGATAATTTGTTGGAATTTCTGCAGATATCTCTCAAATAAAATTATTCACCATTAACAGAATAAAATTAAGTGAGATAGTGTGCTGCTAGTTTTCAAAATGATATTTCTTTTCCCAACAGTCCTGAAGATGACACTGGATACATAGTTCATGGCTTCAGACAATGAATAAGGAATATATAGCATATACCATTTATGCACCAAAATAAATTGCACTGTATTGCGCACAGACATTAGGTTGGTAATGTACAAGTATGGTCCATTGCATAACACTAAATATTGATAAATGGTTTACTTTGAGAATACTGGAGAGAAAGGTGACAACAAAGGCAAAGATATGCCTAACATATGATTTCCAACTGTTTCCAATTTTAAATTGCATGGGAGAATTTCTCTGTTTTGAGTACAACAGGTGTGTGAAATAGTACTTGACCATACTGATATAGTAATTAGATAAGATGAGCCAAAATAGTGAATTCCTTCATTGCATATTTGGTGCATTCCTTTGTTTCTTACAACTTGGATACAGAAGCTGAGCAGAGATGCAGTTAATTTCTCAATATCTTTTTCCAAATAAAGACTACAATGGGGCATTTTATTCTTATCACTGTTACAGACTTGGAAGACTTTTACAGACTTACAATGCATTGTACCAAAATTTGTCTTTGAACTTGTAGAATATACTGCCACAAAATATTTTGGAAGTTGCAACTAAGCCTGAAGGTTGTACAGAGTGTACGATTTCTGACAATGATTTTCACATATTTGCAAATGGCACTTTATCCTTGAAATTTTATTTGCAGGTTAAGGTTCAAGACATCCAACCAAATCATTCACTTTACTGTGATGTTAGAGAGCCATTGTTTTCTTAACTTTTGCTACCTAGCAATGATATGCAATTGCATTGCTAAGTTCTATTAGTAGAAGCGTTATATTATTGTGAACACTTAGCTATACAAGCCCCCTGAAAAGGTATGATATAAATTCTCATGACATGGCAGATGGAATTTAATTTAGATAAATGTGAGGTGCTGCATTTTGGAAAGGCAAATCAGGGCAGGACTTACACACTTAATAGTAAGGTCCTGAGGAGTATGGCTGAACAAAGAGACATTGGAGTGCAGGTTCATAGCTCCTTGAAAGTGGAGTCACAGTTAGATAAGATGGTGAAGAAGGCATTTAGTATGCTTTTCTTTATTGGTCAGTGCTTGGAGTTTAGGTGTTGGGAGGTCATGTCATGTTGCCACTGTACAGGATATTGGTTAGGCTACTTTTGGAATATTGTGTGCAGTTTTGGTCTCTCTCCGATAGGAAGAATGTTGTGAAACTTGAAATGGTTCAGAACAGATTTAGAAGGATGTTGCCCGGTTTGGAGGGTTTGTGCTATAAGGAGAGGCTGAACAGGCTGGGACTATTTTCCCTGGAGCCTCAGAGGCTAAGGGATGACCTTGTAGAGGTTTATAAGATCATGAGGGGCATGGATAGTGTGAATAGGCAAGGTCTTTTCCTTAGGTTGGGGGAGCTCAAACTAGAGGGCATAGGTTTAGGGTGAGAGGGAAAGATTTGAAAGGGACCTAAGGAGCAATTTCTTTTCACGCAGATGGTGGTGCATGTATGAAATGAGCTGCCAGAGGAAGTGGTGGAGGTTGGTACAATTACAATATTTAAAAGCATCTCGATGGCTATCTGAATAGGAAGGGTTCTGAGGGCTATGGGCCAAATGCTGGCAAATGGGACTAGATTAATTTCGGATATCTGGTCAGCATGAATGAGTTGGATTGAAGGGTCTGTTTCTGTGCTGTACATCTCTGATTTATGACACCTTTTATCAAAGGGGGAGGCAGAGAATTGAAGGAATATTAAGTCTTGGAGGAAACATGATGCCCATCTTTCATTCACTACACTAATTCAAATCATAGTCAGAAAGTGCAATACGTTGTGACTGTCCACACCCTGTCAGGAATAAGACATCATTGGGCACAGCATTGAATCGGTCCTTTAATTTATAGGTTGATAGGTATTTTCAGTACGCTAGGGTCTCCAAGAGCATTGTTGTGCATAAATGTAACTGGAAGACCTCATTTGTTCCATTTTATTCATTTCATTTCTCATCAAGAATTTAGCCAAATGGACATTCTCGCCATAGACCGGGAGAGAACACCCACAGTAGGTCACAGCCAAGGATCCTTTAGGACAGTTAGAGGTAATAGGGAGGAAGGAGGAAAAGAGAGAGAGAGAAAGATGATCAATAAAAGGTAGAAAATGCAGGATTGGTGGGGATAGAGAGAGAGAGCAATTAAGAATTTGCGGAAACCTTCAACTCTCATTGATTGCTGGTCTGCCAAGAGTAATAGAAAAGGCAGTCAGGTTATGCAGTCAGGATCCTTGCCTCCCTTTTTTCTGCCAGTTTCCTCAAACCCTGGGAAATCTGTTAAGCAACAGCAATGAGGTTTAAGTTGGGTTTTAAAGTTCATCATGAGAACTAGACTTACATTTAAAATGAATGTTTTGCATCTCCATTGTAGGATACTCCAATGCCTCAATGTCTGCTGCTATATAAATAAAAGTACCAGAATACATTCCTGAATTCAACTATTCAGCACCTTCCAAAACCACCCTCCACAATGAGTTGGGAGAAGGGCTGGGTCTTCATAACACCTTTATCTGTTTTGTTTCTGCCTTTTTATGAACCTTCTTTCCAAGAGAATTCTGTGTATATTTGAAAACTGTGGATTTGTGATGAGGTTGCAGAAATGGAAATGCTCTATTTCCTGTATCTAAGGTTTGCATAAAGTGAATCATTCGATGAAGTTGTACTGTCAGTCAGGACCTTACTTTCTGGCAGCACGTAGCAGCAAATAACAGGCAGTTTGCCGAATGATTTTTCCATCACTTACTCTAAAACTGATGCTTCAGAAATTTCTTTGATGGCAATGTGCTGCATTAGAGAAAATGTGCGGTTAATGTTTGATCAGTTTGATAAGAGAGATTCTCATATAATCAGCAACTAACTTGGAAACTTGCCGGAAAATTCCATGAAGATTGGTCATGCCTATGAGATAGGTAAAGAAGGCACCTCATGACACCTTCTTACAACATTGCTTCTCATGATAAAATGTAAGAGTGAATACTGGAGAGAAGAGTCTAATAATATTGCTTGTGAATGGCCAACCACAGCAAAGTTACTCATGTTTAATCTGGAACCTTTGAAAGTGTCACTGTTCTCATAGCTCCATTATAAATCATTAAACTTCAGAGTGGAAATGATTATTGTACATTTGGGATCTAGCTACTCAAGTATATTTGCTGGATAACCTCACTCTCAAGGTAGCGATTAACAGAGATCATTACTACAATCTGGGTCTGTTACATGTTTTAGTTCTTCAATTCCACATTTGATGAGATGTGACATGGTGCTGTAACATGTAATAATAGGATTTGAATTTTGACTTGTTCCATTTTGCTGTGCCATGGAATGATATTATGTGGATTCCTGATCTTCTTTCCACGGGTACAAGAGGCACTGAGTATGTTTTGTGCAAGGAGAAAACTCTGTGAAGGACATTTGGTTGAATCTCGTGCATCTTTTAGCTTAAGAAAACAGTGTTAGCTCAGAAATGAAAAAAGAATTGATGGCAGTTAGCAAAAAGTTATGAATAAATGTAAGAAACGAGTGACTTTAGACTTCTTCAGCAAACTGTCTTGTCAGGAATACTTAAGTTCATAGTTTATTTGTCTAAGAATAAACGCTTTAGTTTAGGGATTTAAGTTGTAATGGTAGAGAACTGGGGTGGAGTATCGAGGTTTAACAGGATTACTGTTTGGAGTGGTGTAAATAGCACTTCCCATAGTGATGGTATAAGTATTCACATGATGGAAACATGCATGGAGAGTCAACATGGTTTAGCAGCATTAGATAAACTTCTGTCAAGTATATTATTGAAAAATATTAAATAAATAGTTATTATTTAAATTTACAGAGGTTCGGTAATTGCTGCTAAACTAAACAATGGAGTCATCAATAAGATAAATCTAATTCTAATGATGGCAGCTTGTGTTGTAAATAAAACTAAAACATACTTGAGTTAATGGCAATTCAAGGAACATGTTAATCAAAAGGCTTGGGCCATGTTGACTTGACTGGCAAACAGCTTGATCAGTAAAAAAATTAAATAAAAGGGGAAGAAGCCAAAACAATGGATAACCAATTTTCAGGCCTTTGGTCAGAAATATTTTCTGCAGTAAGGGCAGTTCAGAAGATGTTTTGAGAAGCAGAACTAAATTTAACAGTATTCAGTAAATATTGAAGGGTTATAAAATAAATTTATTTCTCCACTTCAATGAAAATTAAGCACAAAAGCTGTAGAGCATAACTGCTGGAGTGTGTTAGGGATGGTATTGTAAAACATTTAATTGAGCCATCCTCACCAAGACACTAATGATCGAGGAACAATATAATGAAACATGGCAAATCATAAAAGAACCTGTGGTATGAGTGACTACAATATGATGGCATTTTACCATATGTTTCAAAGTGAAGCCATTGAATAAAGTGTAAATCCAGGTCCATAGCATATGTAGTTATAATTTCTGGTATTAAGTGCTTCTTTAGTTTAACGATTTTAAATGCAATTAAGTTTGTGCTTGGTTGGGAAATATAAAATCTTAAGGCATTATTCTTTTGTTATTTTATTATCTTTTTGGATTTATCTTTAAATGCTAATCCAAAAGATCATAACAATCTCAACAGAGATTATTGTTATGGTGACAACACTGTTGGCAAAGTACAAAGATAGCATCTTTGAAGAAAGCAACCAAACTAATGAGCAGAATTGACCCTGTCCTATGGTCATAGCTTGGAATGGGGGTGTAGAGTAAATGCAGTGATTCTAGGCAGCTAGGAGGGGACAGCTCTTCATGCCTTTCCACTGCTGAGGAGATTCCCCGAGGGAGGGTTGGAATGTCATGCAGCAAACCTACACAAATACGCACATTCTCTGCCATACACATGTGTGCCTCTCTCTCTATCTCATACTCACACTCAAACACACATTTGTGTACTCTGACTCTGACTCTCATTCACAAACACACTCATAATCTCACTCTCTTATGCTCATGCTTGCTCATTCACTCAGTCTCACATTCTCAGTCGCTTACTCTCAATCATGCACTAACACACACACACACAGTGACACACAGACAGAGACACAGACACAAACACACACACAGACTGACACAGACATTGACACCCATACACACCCACACACGTCCACACAGACACCGACACAGATACTGACTCAAACACTGACACACAGACATAGACACACACTGACACAGACAGATACCCACACAGACGCAGACATGCGCACACACACACACACACACACACACACACACACACACACACACTGACACAGATACTGACACAAACACACAGACAGGCACTGACACAAACACACACTCACCCTAGGGGGAGGTTACCAGCTTCATGGAGATTACAACCCTGTAGGCGATTAGTGTCAGAGGTTCTACCTCCCAAAGAGGAAGCTGTGGGTAACAAAAGTATGTGTCCACTGATCCTCATGAAGGAGCTTTTCTCCAATCCAATTGGCCCTCAGTCATGTCCCCCAATACAAGATACTTTTTAGGGTTTTGCAGAACCCTCCATTTTGAGACATCCTCTTAATTACCCCTCTCAATCTGAATTCTGAGGATCTACAGGCCATCCATGTGACTGGATGGTTCAATATCTTTTATACAAAGCAGTTGCAGAAGTAGATAAGTAGGAGGTGGGTTCCAGGAAAACAGCTTTGCCTGTCTGGCTCACGACCCCTATTCAGTCCTGATGTCAATGTTTCAGTTTGATGACTTTGCATGAAAGATCATCGGCCGACATCATTAACTTTGTTTTAGGTAGCAGAGTTCTTTTGTTTTAACAAACCCATCAGAATGGAACATAGGAGGAAAATAGTTATTAGAAACAAAAACAGAAGTTGTTGGAAAATCATAGCAGGTCTGGTAGCATCTGTGCAGAGAAATCAAAGTTAATGTTTCAGGTCTGGTGACACTTCCAAGAACAGCTCTGAGGAAGGGTCAAATTAACTTTGATTTCTCTGCACAGATGCTGCCAGACCTGCTGAGATTTTCCAGCAACTTTTGTTTTTGTCTCTGATTTACAGCATCCACAGTTGTTTCGGTTTTACTCAGGAAAATAAATATGCCTTGAACAAGTTGTTTGAACTTCAAGTAAATGTTTCTGATACTTTGTGCTCTTATTATGAAATGGCTAACAAGTAATGATCATTGACTTTTTAAAACAGGATTTAAGATCAATTCGAAGGAAAAAAGCACTGGAGATTTCTCCACATTGGTATCAGTACAAGAAACAGGCTGACAATCTTTTGCAGTGGTTGGATGACATTGAGAAAAGGTTAGCCAGGCTTCCAGAGCCCAAAGATGTCCAGAAGATGAAGGTAACATTTTTTTTAAAAAAAGATGTTTGCATTTCCCTTCCTATAATCAGAGGGGGGAAAAAAAGCAGATAACTCGAACTAAAGATTTGGATGAATGTGGCACTCTCTTGTAACATATATTGTACCCTCTGGTGCATTTATTAGTGTCAGATTATTTAATCACTATCGATGGAATTCTTGCTAGCAGCTTATGTCCTATAGGTAAAGGAGCCGAAGTGTATTTTATCCTTTTTTCTCATTTATATAAAGTTTGCAATGGTTTTTAATTTATTGATGATATTGCTGAATCTTTTAAATGTGGATATTAATAAAAATTCCATGAATTTGAAGGCAGAAGACATTTGAATTGAATAACTTTATTCCTCCCAATGTCCGTGCATGTAGACCTTTTAAGTTATCATTAGTTCTATCTTACACTCCGTATAAAATCTGGAATAGAAGTTGCCTGGTACTGTGATCTATATCAGAATTGGACTTCTTATATGTTGACACGAATGTAATTGTGATGTTCTTTATTCTTTTTAAATCTCATTTATTACAGGAAACCAGTTGTCTGGTTATTATAGAAAACTAATTGTCTTTATGCTCGGAACAGTTGAGGGACAGTTATATGTTCCCTGCACTGTCTGATAATGTGTGTGACCTTACCACTGTATCCTCCCTCCCACTTATTTGCTCAGAGCATGTATCATTGTTGTCATCGGACATTTCTCTGAGTTTATTTACACATGTCAGATTCACTTTTTTATGATCCATTATTTTCATTTGCTTCTTTACTTTGTTTATCATTTTGACTTACAAATAATTAAGATTTTAAGATAGAGAAACTATTTTTATCAACAGAAAAATCAATAAAAACTACAAATCAGCAGGTTAGCCCACAGAGTAAACTAGCATGCTTATGTTGTAGGCAGCCATTTGTTAAATGTAAACATTTTGTCAATTTCAAAGAATCCTTGTTGAATCTTAAACAATGATTATTGTGTTATAACAACTTTAACCTTTGAAAAGATTATTATTAGTAATTTTTATAAAACTATCCAGATTAGTAATTTCAAAATTACCAATGCAATGTCCTTTATAGTGTTTTACAATTGCATTTGAGATAGAAGGAGAAAGTGAGGACTGCAGGTGCTGGAGATCAGAGCTGAAAATGTGTTGCTGGAAAAGCGCAGCAGGTCAGGCAGCATCCAAGGAGCAGGAGAATCGACGTTTCGGGCATAAAGAAGAAGGGCTTATGCCCGAAACGTCAATTCTCCTGTTCCTTGGATGCTGTCTGACCTGCTGCGCTTTTCAAGCAACACATTTTCAGCAATTGCATTTGATATGACCATTTCCAGTCAAAAATCTTCAAGGTTAATGCAAGCTGAAGCCAAGTGATGCTCCAGATTTTGTGGAACTGTCAGTGCTCACAATTTTTGTTGGCCTGAAACTGACAGCAGCCTTTAGAGCATGCACATTGAATCCTTAACAACTATATTTTTGAATTTTTCTACGTTTCCCCATAGGCTGCCTCTCCAAAGCCTCTACAGTCTCCTGTCAAATCGAAATTATTAAACTGATGAAAGCTTACCTTTTGCACAATTGATCTCTGAGTAAAAACCCTTGGAAGAAAATGTACCTTGTTGCATGTGGTTAAGTGAATTTTTAACCACACATTAAGTTTATAATTATGTTTGAATAGCTTCATAGGACCTAAAAATAAATCTTTGTGGAAATTCAAATTTCGCAACCATTTTTCATGAAAAAATTCTTTTAAAAAGAAACTTCAATAAGTTTCTTTTATGATATTTCTACTTTAGTCTTATATTATGTACCCCAATCATGTATTTAATTCTACATAATATTTTAATTAAAAATTAAAAATGAAAATATGAGGACACTATATTGTGATTTGCAGCTTAACTCTCTTGATGACATAATTGATGTTGAGTGCTTAGACATTCCCTTAACATAATGTCAGATTCAAACTGATGTGAAAAATCCACGTTGTTGCAATGCTGTCTACTGAGATTTGAGCTGACATATCTTTATGAAAAGAAACAAAACTGCCACTGCTGGACTTAAAACAGGTGATTTTGTCTCCAGCTGTTCTCATCAATATGGCTGCTGCTTTCTTGATAACAACCTTTATGTTGGCAGTGCACTACCACCACCAGGCAACTGTCTAAGAGAAGACTAAACTCTCTGAAAGTTAGCTGTTCTGGGTTTGTGCTACATTGAATTATTAAAACATCCCATTTTCCCAGATAATTTAACTCAATCTAAGTTCACCCATGAGAATTGACCACTTGAGTAATACTATACAGCACTGGTTTTGGCTTGCAAATGGTAATGATAATGATTCAATACTATTTGGGACATTGTCTTTCTACCGAGTTATTTGATTAAATTACGATGCGCTCACGAATCAAGAAGCTAAAATAAGGAAGTTGAAAATGTTTTCTTTCAGTTTGTTGAGTTTTTCTTCAAGTTGAGACAGTAGCTAGCTAACCGCTCTGGGACCATATGGTTTTACTCACTAGGAGATGGATGCTGAACTGGAAGAGAAGAGGGGAGACCTGAATGCAGTGTGCAGGCAAGCACAGAGCCTGTCAAAGAAAGGAGCTGCTAAGGCACTGGAGTTGCAGCTGATCCAGCTCAACAAACGCTGGAATGACATTGAGAGCAAATTTGTTCAATATCGAAGGTTGAACTATCCACAAATTGTGAGTTTCCCAAAGCAAGCTTTAAACATTTGCTTGCAGTTTTTGCTAAGATGGACCCCTGCAAATAAAAGGCTTATATTTTAATAATCATGCTGTGTTTGTTTGAAAGCAAATACATCTTTGAGAGTTTGTAACAAATGTTCCATCTTTGCAAAATATTGTTTACTAAACCAAAATATTCAGGGACTGCAAGACACAACTGTTCAAAAGCTGAAACATATGATTGGCAAATTTCTGATTAATGGAGGTAAATGATATATTTTTTTAATTTGCCTCATTGTCTCATTACATCCAAATTCTGAGCAGCATGTTTGAAGTCTGAATTGATGCAGCATTCAGTAATTGATTTAAGAACCATTCATGTAAAGGGTTCATTCCATGCAACTTTTTATTTTGGCGAGTGGTATTAATTGCTGTTTTTCATCATGTGAAAAACCTTGTCTGTCTTAGTATTCCTTTAATCTACAATTTTTAAAGATTGTTTTACTTGTCGATTTACTCAATTTTCCTTCCCTCTGTTTTGAACTTTGGTGTGTCCTTTATCCTTCATAAAAACACAAGATTTGAATAACAAATCTGTCTAAATAACAAATCTGTCTAAATAACAAATCTGTCTAAATGCAGGGGAGCATCCCCACATCTGATTTGTCTTGTTATATTCTCTTTGACTTTCACCCTTCAAGCACAGGTAATATTTATGAGGCGTTTGGACAAGCCATGTTTGTGCATTGAAAGTGGTTGATGTTCAAACTTGAACATCAAGTTTTATTTAAATATTATTAAGATTGGGAAGCAAAAATTAACTTTGCTAACATTTCACCTGTAATTAAGTCAAATATTGAACAGGACTGTTCTACCTGCGGTTCAAGTAGATGCTATAACTGCTCGGGTGTAAGCCTCAGGTCTGGCTGTTTAAAGCTGTGCTGGTCACTTATGTAGCCATAGACTTCGGAAATATCTGTATGTAATGAGATGACAGTGCATAAACTTAGGGTATAACTATAGAACCCTGTAATGTGTGAAGGGAATACTTTGGTTGAGAAGTTGAACTTGCCGCACCCAAAAAAGTATACAAGCCAATGAAACGACAGAATTGTGTGCTAGTCCCCATTACTCAGAGGGTCTATTAAAATTGGGCCTTGAGCCATATGTAAATTGAGCAGATAGTCTGGTATTGCTCACTGGTCAGTGCCTGCTGAATTTCAATTTGTTTTTTCATTCCCCCAAGCAGCTTCCAGCAATCAGTTAATCAATTGCTGATAAGGCTGGTCAGATTACGTGTGAAATAACGCTGACTAACTGCCAATTTTGATCTACAGCCAGTGTCATGAAGCAAATTCAAGGTGCCTAACCCTGGCTTCCAGCAGGTGAACCACCAAAAGATTGTCTGCTTCTGATCTGGCAGCATGTCTGTATCTGGAAAAGATGTTGTGTGCAAAGCTGCAAGGCAATCTGCTTCTGTACACTTCATATTGTTTTCAAAAAATTGTTGAATTGCTTCTATAGAGGTATACTGAAAAGATGTTTGTTTAATAAGCAGAAACTATTTAAGGAGATTCATTTTACAGATAGAAAAGGAAAATATGCATCAATGGTTGTAATCAAGTCTCAATGATTCAGTAAGCCACAGGAATCTCCTTAAGGGCAACTGAAGCAATTAGTAAGCCACACTGCTGTAAGTAAGGATCTTTCTTCATGTTTTGTTCTCAATGATGTGGAGAGCTTTGGACTTGAAGTGAAAAACCTTTCCCTTATTAAGTCAGGTTTCCCAAGATCCATTTTTTTTTTCATTCTCTTTACTTCTACTGAGCTTACAGTATTTCTAGAAATTATAAGTTTCTGAAACTTCTCCTATTCAGTGAGTCACCAATGTTATCTCACATGGACAAACCTCTTTTCCAATGATAATACTCAGAAAACACATTGAACTCCTGTACCACCACATCCACCACTCCAGGACCCAACCCCTGCCATGGCTATGGATATTCGCTGGAATGTGTGAACTATCTTTCAGAGAGTAACTCTTGCAATATCTTTCCATTTTATGATTTGCATGTAAAATTCAATATTTAAGACTGTGGGTGGAGTTTTCCTTTCTCTGGAGTGACATGAGTCATGGTAAGAAAGATAGGAAAGTAAAGCAGTATGAAGCAAAATCAGAATCTTGGTGACAAGAAAGTTTTTCCTGATATTTTTCCCCTTCAAGCCTTACATAAATTCTAAATATCTCCTTTGAATGGTGACTACCGTATCCATGTATTTGCATGTCATTCATGATCCAATTTTCCAAATCTCTCTGTTATATCCAATCCTTCTCTCCTTCCCCTTGAAATTGGACAAGACAAATTGCTGACATGTAAAGCATGGTGGTGCTGGAGCTCAGTGAATGTTTCTCAGGGTCAACACACCACTGTATCTTCGCAATCACATTGTTGTGTGCTTCTCAGCCAACACAACCTTTTGTTCCATACAGTTCAGCATTGATAAACCACCATCCTCACCATTCCTGATGAAGGGCTTCTGCCCGAAACATCAACACTCCTGCTCCTTGGATGCCACCTGATCTGCTGTGCTTTTCCAGTGCCACACCTTTTGACCTTGTTCTCATTTCACTTAATTAGTTGGCATGACAATGAGGCAATTAATCCGCAAATTGCTGGGAGTTAAGGGGTACTCCTCCAAAAGTTGTTGACACCTTTGCAAACCCCTTACATCCTTTCAGAATGACGATACAACACTCTTCACGCTTTCACTTCCATCAGGGACATATGTTTTCCTTTTTTCTTGGCTCTGTTTCTTGTATTTCTGCTTTCTTTTTCTTTAATTGTTTTTGTACCTAAGATGGCTGTTTCTGTTAATTCTTTTTGTTTTGTACCTACGATGGTGCTGGAGAATGACGATCTTGTACACCTTTCACAATGCTGCTGTATCCTTGCACTTGAGTGCATGTGACAATAAACCTGATTCTAGTGAAACAAACCAAAGGTCATCTCTAGATGAGCGTTCGGTTTCTTGACTGCAAAATTGCATCCTGGATAATTGTGTCTTTCACAAATGAAGCTGACAAGGTGGACATAGGAGAATGTTCCTTAAGGCAGATGAAATGGGGGAGAAACAGCAGTCTACTGAGGATGAAGAATAGGTTGAGGATCAGCACATTGGCCATGTGACCTAAGCAAGAGAGATGGTAGAGCGATGCAACACTGAAACTGAGATAACCTCAGTGAAATCTTCTACCAGGATGAATGATCTGCCTCCAGATTTTGTTTAATTGGTTAACATTCTGTCAGTAATATGGGAAGCAGTCCCTGCTTAATGCAAAGGGTATGTGGGCTTTTTTTTTTGTTTACTGACCTTGACCTTCTGTGTTGTAGAATAAGTGTTTCATTATCCATGTGGCTGCATGGTTGTAGTCTTCAGTGAAGAATCCGCTTTGAACAATCTGCACGTACATCCCACTGATGATCAGGGAAGAAACAGCAGTTAGTGAGCTAGTGTGTGGATATCACACAGGGGTGAAGGTTGGGGAGCTCTTTTAGGGCTTTTGTCTCACTAAGACATTTGAGTGATGCATATTGAAGTCCCAGTGGGCTGATACAAATCCTGAGGAAACTCTTTTGACCAGTCCATCGTTCAATACTTCAGAGAGCACATGCTAAAGTAGTTGCTAAACTGTTTTAGAAATGCTTGAACATTCTGTAGGATGGCAGTGAATCTGCGAGAGACCGTGTTTTGTGACAGACCAATATGACAGGAAGGAAAACAGATATGTGATCTGCACAGAGTACATAAAACTTTGAATGACTGCGTTCCCTTGAAAAGCTTGTGCACAGATTGAAGTATTTTTACAGTGATGTGTGGAATCATCACTGATTTTGCACTCTCACTCATAAGGTGGATGAAAGTGTAGAATGATGTGTGCTGGCTTGTCCCTAATACAATCCCTGCACATTGTGTCTGCCTTAAGTGTCTCTTTTCACAGCTGACAGGAAAAGGCCAGTGTCCCTCTCATGAGAGCCATGCAGCTTTCACGGACATCAAGGAGCAAGCAGTAAATGGCTACCAATTTTTTTTTTCAAGATATCATCACAGCATCAATATTTCTCCATAACTTCAATCCATGTTTTGCACACTATCCTGACATCCCCTTTGCCAAAATCCTTCAATAAAAGTCAGTGACAATATATTTTTTTCAAATGCATTATTTGACAATTTGCATGTTTGTGTTTGTTTTTGTGGCTGCATTTGCCCCTGGATCTGACATCTGACAGTCTACAACCCCAGTGGATGTAACATGGCTAATGGAGAAGACTGCCAATGCTGTCAAGCAACTTTGGAGGTTTTCCCTATGCCTCTTGGCATACATGGTAACAGTCTAGACTGAATGGACGCTGATGAAGGTGATGATAGGAACATGAATGCTGTCATCCTAGTAAAGAACAGAAGAAATAGGAACAGGAGTAGGCTCTTCAGCCCCACGAGCCTGCTGCACCACGGCTGATCCAACACTCTTCACATCCACTTTCCTGCCCTTTCCCCCTTACCCCTTGTTTCCTTTACTGATCAAGAATTTATCATTGCAGCCTTAAATATACTCAAGGACTCTGCCCTACAGCTCTCTGAGAGAAGACATTCCTCCTCATCTCAGTCCTAAATTGGCGCCCTTTTATTCTGCTCTGCCCCAGAGGGCAGTGGAGGCCCAGTCTCTGGATTCATTTAAGAAAGAATTGGATAGAGCTCTTAAAGATAGTGGAGTCAAGGGTTATGGAGATAAGGCTGGAACAGGATACTGATTGGGAATGATCAGCCATGATCATATTGAATAGCGGTGCAGGCTCGAAGGGCTGAATGGCCTACTCCTGCATCTATTGTCTATTGTCTATTGTCTATTGAAACCTCTGGTCTTAGACTCTCCCATGAGGGGAAACTTCCTCTCACCACTAACCCTGTCAAGCCTCTTAAGAATTAAGACCACAAAACCATAAGACATAGGAGTCGAAGTAAGGCCATTCAGCCCATCGAGTCCACTTCACAATTTAATCATGGCTGATGGGCATTTCAACTCCACTTACTGCACGCTACCTATAAGTCCTTGATTCCTTGCAAGATCAATAGTTTATCAATTTCTGCCTTGCAGACACTTCATGTCCCGGCCTCCACTGCACTCCATGGTAGTGAATTGCACAGACCCACCACTCTTTGGCTGAAGAAATGGCTCCTCAGTTCCATTCTAAATTGACCCCCTGGAATTCTAAGGCTGTGCCTATGGATCCTAGTCGCCCTGCTTAATGGATACAAATTCCCAGCATCCACCCTTTCTAAGCCATGCATTATCTTGTAATTCTATATGTTATCAGCCATGATCAAGTGGCAGAACAGACTCAATGGGCCGAATGGCCTAATTTCTGCTCCTGTGTCTAATGGTCTTATATACTATATGACTCTGCCTGTGCTGTCATGAAGTCAACCAACACTGCTTTCTCATGAGAAAGGAGAGGCTGAATCACTATGATAAGCTCTGTGCTAAGTTCATGCCAGAAACTATTTGCTTTTTAGCAGGTGTTCCAATGCACCAACAATCTGTTCAGCACTGTCATATCAAACTCTCAAATTTCCATTATATCAGAACTGGTCTATGGCCTTCAACTTCTTTAAACTTCTGGCACATACTTTATTGTAAAACCTAATTGTCAATTACAGTTATAGGCTGGTTCTCTCAAATACAATCTAAATGTTTGATCAGAAAAAAACAAATTGTTGGAGAAACTGAGCAAGTCTGGCAGCATCTGTGGAAAGAGTTCATGTTTTCAATCCAGTGACCCTTCCTCAGAAGTCAAATTTATGAGTCCTGCTTAGAAACAAGACACGTTCTGAGTACAAATATATTTTCAAAAGTTTTTTTTGCCAAGTTTAGATATTTTAATCAACTTTTGGAGCAGGTGGGTCTGTAAACAGGGCCTCCTGGCCCAGAAGTAGGAACATAGATAGGCAACGGCCTAATGGTATTATTGCTGGACTGTTAATCTAGACACCCAGATAATGTTCTTAACACCCAGGTTCGATTCCTGCACAGCAGGTGGTGGAATTTAAATTCAATAAAATAAATCTGGAACTAATAGTCTAATGAGTCCATTGTCAATTGTCAGTAAAAACCCATCTGGACTAAGGTCCTTTAGAGAGTGAAATGCCATCCTCATCTGGTCTGGACAACATGTGACTCCAGACCCACAGAAATGTGGTTGAATGTTGACTGCCCTCTGGATAATTGGAAAGGACATTAAATGCTAACCTAGCCAGCGTCTCCCTCGTCCCATGAATGAATAAATAAAAGCTACCACTGTACCACAAGAGCCGCAAACTAATGTAGGTAGCAAGCACAAAATAAATGGTACATGCTAAAAGATGTGGGACACCAATTGACTGGACGCAGGTCTGTTTATTCTGTTGACTGCAATTTTCATTCAGTTTTCCTTTCTTGTGCGTCCAACCATAAAGAATCAGCACTCATTAACCATAGCTGATCCCTGTGCATGATCAGTTATCCTGAACTCTAATTAGCTTATTAGAGCATGACCAGTTAATGGTCTAACTTGGATTAGCGAAGTTAATTCGTTTACCCTTCGTTTACCGATTTCATATGTCTTTGTCAAGAAAAAGTGGTGTCAATAAACAATTAATGTGCCTACGTAGAGTGTGTAGAGTCACCCCATCATGGTTTAACATCATCTCACATGTCCTAACTGATACGTCTGAATATTGTGCAAAGCCTTCAATGCCCTTGAACAAAACAAACCAGATGTGACTCCACAATAACTGTTCATACCTCACCAAACTAACCATACAAAACGAATACATATTGCATACTTTAAGTTATAAAACTGATAAACCAATTTAAAACATAACCATGTTTCTGTAAAAGTCATTTACCTCAAATCATTTTAACAATTTATACTGTTATTAAAGTCAGCATAACACCAGAATCCCATGACCTTAATTTGAGTCATTTGGTTTTCTTCCTTACAGAACTTTTTTTCTTTTTTCAGCGAGCCAGTTAAACAAAGCAATTTAATTTTTCATTTGCTTGATTAAGTCAAAATGATGAATCATTGAAAATAACTCAATCCTACACTCCAGTGAGTTGGCACAGAAACTATCCTAGGGCTGTAGCCCAATGCTGTCAGGTGCAGTTAACAATGCAGTTGTTCCACGCACACACAGATTTGCTCAGTACTGATGTCTGAACTGGTGGCTATGATTGTCAGATCAAATAACAGTTCTGTTCCTCCAGGATTGGATGCTGTTCTTGCCATTCCTTTGAAGGCTGCACTGGCTGCTCAGGTGGCCATGATCTGGTATCTGAAAGCTGAGATGAAGATGAAGGTATCATGAAAAGCAGGAGGTCAGTTGTCAAAGATCTGTAGCTTTCAGTACATGTCAGATGAGGATGAGGACGGACTGCAGAAGGTGCGTTTGGAAGGACCAGGAATACCAGATATGATAGCTTCTGTCAAAATTGATTCTGGGTTCTGGGCACAGCCTGCCTGAGAGGGTTCAGATGATGTCAGTGTGCCTGTATCCCACAGCTTTACGTTTCTTTCATTTATGGGATGAGGGTTTTGCTGGTTGGGCCAGCATTTATTGCCAGTGGCTCGATACCCTTGAGAATATGGTGGTGAGCTGTCTTCTTGAGCTCTTCAGTTCTGTTGTGCTTCCTCCTGTTCTGGCTATTTTGTTTTCTGCAAAAGGAGAGGAGGAATCTTAGTGATTATATTACATAGTGCATGGATGGAAATGCGAAATAGCTGTAGCTTTAAGGAAGCAGTGAGAGTTGAATGTGTGGACAGTAGCATTGGCATGTACGTGAGGATGAGTTGGAGCCTGTGAAGGTTAGACTTGAGTCCTGATTGCTGATGGAATATGCTGTACTGGGAGTCTGTGAGGCTGTGAGTGCAGTGGGGGTTGGTGGGGGTTGGTGGGGGTGGGGAGGCATGTGCCCCATGAAAATGCATTCACTGAGCATGAACGCCAAAGTATGATCATTGAATTACTAAGACACTGTTACCAGGTCCACAGGACAGTCTCCAGGAATTGACCTAGCGGTCCATGTGCTCCGAATCCAATCTCAAAGTTTTCCTCAGAGGCTCTAGTCACACTCTAGGAACAACACAAATCTCCTGCAATCCTAACTTGGTGTGCTTTTTACTTTTAGCCAATTCTTCCACAGTCAGCAAGAGATTAGATATGATTGTTCGAAATCTCTGTTAAAAGCAGCAATTGCCTTGAAAATATACAAACTGTTTGATGTAGATACTCATTGTACATGCTGCTGGACCTCCCGCTGTCAGTCAGAAGTATGAATCATGTACAGCTGCATGCTGAAATTGTTGTAATGTGAAGATGCATGCTGTCTTTCAAATGAAGTTTGTGAATAACAAGTCTCAACCCTCATGTCTGAAGAATATTTCCCATGTTTTGCTGACCACTTGTGCACCCTTTCCTCCCGGTCTTGGATATTTGGCCCTCGGATCTCTTACCCATTTTAAAAAAAACAGTGTGTCTTCTAAACTATCCCCCTCTGTTTCAACATCCAATTTCCTCACAACTTTGTGTAGGTCTTGGAATGATTTTTTTTAAATTTGAGAATTAAGGCACTATGGTAATGCAAATGGTATTCTTCACAATGCTTGCTATTTCTAACACTTGTGCTTAATGAACTGAAACTGACTTAATTTTATCATTTGTTGTAAAACCTAACTATAGTTAGTGCTTTGATTCTTTCGTAGCATCCTGTTTCCCACTGTGTGGCATACGGAATAAATTTGCAAGGCTTCCATTTTGACTCTTGTTTCTTAAATAAAAATGTCACAATATCAGGCACCTGCTGTTCTCAGTTGTTCTGATTCACACTTGGAAATAGAAATGACATTTAAGTGGGAATGTGGCTGATACATTCTTGACAATAATTCAAGGAATGGATTCCAATAATTATGGTCCAACAAACTTGATGCATTCTTTTACTTTTGCAGGTGGTGCCTGACCTGAAAAGGATCACGCAGTAACTGTGAAATGAGTGTAAGCCTTGGCTAAATGGCCACATTATTGTGTCTGAGTAAGAAAGTACAAATCCCACTTCAGAAACTTCACACTGTGAGCCAGAATAACACAACAATACAATACTGAATAAGTGCTGCTCTGTCAGAGGTGACAGGTTTGAGATGGGATCTTAAACGGAGGCTGTGTCTTTGCCCTTTTTATTTGTCTATAGGAAGTTGACACCATTAGTGAGGCCTACTTTTCTTGTCTGTCCCTAATTACCCTGGTGGATTTTCAATCCAGGATGGTGTGTGGCTTGGAGGGGACCTTGCAGGTGATGGCATTCACATCCATCTGCTACACTTGTTCTTCCAGGCAGTAGCAGGTTTGGTAGGTGCTGTCGAAGGTGGCTGGCAGAAGTACTGCAGTGTAATTTGTAGCTGGTACACATTGCTGGCGCTGAGTGTTGGCAGTGAAGAAAATGAATGTTGGCAATGATTAATAGGCTGCCAATTAAGTGGGTGGCTCGGTGCCGAAAGGTGTCAAGCTTCTTGAGAATGATTGGAACTGTACCCATCCAGGCAAGTGCAAAGTATTCCATTACGGTCTGAATTTGTGACTTGTAGGTGGTTTACAGCTATTGTGAGATAGGAGATGGATTATTTGCTACTGAATTCCTAACCTCTAACCTGCATCTACTGCCATATATTTATTTGGCTAGTTCAGGTCAAGTTTCTGTTCAATTTTAACTCCTAAGATGTTGATACTAAGGAATTGAATTTTCAGGACGGTGAAACCATTAAAAGTCAAAGAGAGATGGTTAGATTCCTCCACATTGGAGGCATTCTTTGCCTGGCCCGTAATTGGCCGGAATGTTATTTAACACATCAGCCGAATTCTAAACATTGTCTAGCTCTTTGTGTAGAAACTGTTTCAGTATCTGAGAAATGCCGAATGGTGCTAAACCTTGTACAATTGTTAGTGAGTTTCCTTTATTCTGTCCTAATGGTAAAGGGAAAATCATTGATGAAGCAGCCAAGGGTGCTCCTTTGTGCGATGTCCTTCGACTAAAATAGTCGACCGCCAAGTTCAACCATTTTCCACTGCGCTCGGTATGACTCCAGCCAGCAGAGACTTGTCTCCTTGATTCCCATTGACTACAGTTTTGCAAGGGCTCCTTGATGCCATAACTTGTCAAGTGTTGCCTTTCTCATCTCCTCTTTTAAATGCAGCGTTTTTTGTCCATGTTCTGAACTAGGCTAGAATGAGGTCAGGGGCTTTGGCAGAATCCAAACTGAGGCTCAATAAGCAGGTTATTCCTTTGCAAGTCTTGTTCATTGGCAGTGTTGATCAACACTGATTGAGTTGAACTTGTCCTTCGTTTTGTGGACAGAATATGCATGAGCAGTTTTCCATATTGTCGGAAGCCAGTGTTGTAGCTGCACTGAAACAGCTTATCATTGAAATGTTGTCAGGCTATAGTCTTTGCAGTATCCGGTGCGTTCAGCTATTTATTGATATCATGTGGAGTGAATCAAATTGGTTCAAGATTGATAACCGTGATGCTGGGGATCTCCAGAGGAGGCTGAGATGGATCATCTTCTGGCCGAGTAAAACATTCGTAGGTTAAAAATAATTTGACTTTGTTTTTTAACCCCATTGGTGTGTTGTGCTGGAACATAGGAACAGGAAAAACCCAGTCAGCCCCTCCATCTGCTCCACCATTCAATAAGATAATGGCTGATCTGTAGCTACCTCCATATGCTTGCCTGAGGCCCATATCACCTGATGTCCCTGATGGTAAAAAAATTAACAATTGAATTAGCATTGACTGCCATTTATGAATGAGAATTCCAATTCTCTGCCACGCTTTGCATGTAGAAGTGCTTTCTAACATGTCTCCTGAATAGTCTAGCCCTAATTCTTAGACTATGCCTCCTATTTTTGAATCTTCAACCAGTGGAAATAATTTCTCTTTATCTTCCTTATCTTTCCCTGTTGATATGCTGAAAACCTTAATTAGATCACCCTTTAGTCTTCTAAATTCTAGAGAATAACAGCCTAATTTGTCTAATCTCCCCCTCATAACTTAAACTCTGAAGTCCTTCTATACCTGCATTGAGCTCTCTCCAGGGCCAAAACATCCTTCCCCAGGCCTAGTGCCCAGTACTCTGTGTAACATTCTTATAATCCAGCCCTTTTGATATGAGGCCAGCATTCCATTAACTGCCTTGACTACTTTCTGTACCCGTTTGTGACATTGCAAAGAACAATGCACCTGAACCGCCCAATCTCATTAAATATGCATGGTATTTAACTTTGTTGCCTTCTAAAAATAGCCTGATCTGCCCTTTCTTTGGTCTGAAATAGATAACCTCACAATTGATTATGTTAAAATTCATCTCCCATAGTTTTGCCCATTCATCTAATTGATCAATATCCTGTTGTAATTTTATGCTGTCGTCAACTCTTGTCTATAATGCCGCCCAATTTTGTATCATCAGCAAATTTGGATAGTTTTTTTTTAATGCCATTACCCAACTCATTAATGAATATTGTGAGCAATTGAGGAAACAACATAGATCTCTGTGGGATATCCACTAGTCACATCCTGCCAATTTTGGTACTTACTTATTTTTCTACCTCTGTACCCTGTCACTCAACCAATTCCCTTTTCACGTCAATAATTTGCCCTCAATTCCATGGGCTTCCACTTTAGCTAGCAGTCTCATGTGAGAAAGTTTATCAAAAGTCTTCTCAAAGTCCATATAAACACATTCATTGACTGCACCTCTGTCTACCACCTTTTTACCTTTTCAAAAAAAACATGCATAAGGTTAGTCAGGCATGACCTACCCCATCGTGAATCCACACTGACTCTCCCAGATTAACTGAATGTTTTCAAGGGTGATCAGTTTCATTACCCTTAATTATAGACTCCAACAATTTCCCCACCACAGATGTAAGGCTAACTGTTTACCCTTCTTAAAACATGGAGTAATGTGAGTAAATTTCCAATCCAGAGGTACGACTCCTAAATCCAGGAAACTCTGGAAGATTCTGATTAGGGCATTGACAATGTCCTCTCCTACCTCCTTTAACACCCATGGATGGAAGCTATTAGGTCCTGGGGATATGCCATTCTTTAGTTCTATTAATTTCCACATTATTGATGATTTACTTCCACTAATTTTATTTCGACTGTGCCTCTGATCCTCTTAATTTTCCTGGGACTTGAGTCAAAGTATCCTCCTATGAAATTCTGCTGTGAATACTGAAGCCAAGTAATTGGTCAGCTTGTCTGCTATTTTCCCATGGTGATTGACAATATCCCCACTCTCCGCCTTCAGTGCGCCAACAGTACTCCCTTCACTTAACTATAAAATCTCTTATTGTCTTTTATTTCCCTTGCATATTTCCTTTCATAATTCTCTTTAGCCAATCTTACAAGCCAGTTTGTGTCCCTTTATTGGTCTTTGTATTTGTCCCATTCCATTGAATGAGTATTAATTTTTTTTCCATTTTCATATGCCTTTTCTTGTCATTTTATGCTGTCCCTTCCATCCTTTGTTGTCCTTGGTTTTCCTTAGCATAGCTACAAATTACTTCTCAACAGCGTTACATGTCTCTTTGAACACCGTCCATTGACAGAGCTTTCCAGTTCACCATGGACAGTCTCTGCTTCATCGCATTAAGTCTGCCTTACTAATACAAAATTGTAGTATTTGATATTTGCTTTTCTCTTCCAAGCACTATGTGAAACTTGATCATGTTATGATCACTATTTGACAAATGTCACAAACAACTGGATCACTAATTAAATTAATCGTGCCAAATCAGACTTATTGCTCATTATTAGATCCAATATCACTTGTCCCCTTGTCTCATCCAGGTCATATTGCTATAGGAAACTATCACGGACCCACGTTAGAGATTGATAAGGATGAGGTCAAATAGCTTCTTCCCTGTTGTTGATTACTCCACCACCTGCCACAGACACATTCTGGCAGTTGTTTCTTTTTTGTTTCATTTAGTACTGGTGCTACTAAGCCACTGTTGGTGATCAACATTGAAGTCCACCACTCAGAATACATTCTGTACTTGGGAACTCTTTCTGCTTCCACCAAGTTGTGTTCAACATGGAGAATTATTGATTTGTCAGACAGTGCTTATTTGAGTGAGGATTTAGGGAGTAATCTGCAGGATGTTTTCTTGGCCATGTTTGACTCAATACTTGAGACTTTGAGTTCCAAAATCAATATTGGGGATGCTCAGGGCAATTCCTTACTGGTGATATGCCACTGTGCTGACATCTTGGGTTTGTCTGTCTTGATGGTGGAGTAGGACACACCTGTGGATAATGATAGGAGTGTCTGATACATATACACTGTCTCTGAATCTTACTTTACAGATGATTCCAGGTTGTTGCTTGACTATTGCGCTGTATAGCTCTCCCAATTGTGGCATAAGGTGTTAATAAAGAGAACGTTCAGGCATCTTCAGGACCAAGTTTTTCATTGTTGCTGTGGTGCCAAGAACAATGTTGTGTAGTGCATCCTGTTTTACTCCTTTCTTTAGACTTAGTAACAGTTTTGATATAACTGAGTGGCTTAAAGCTACGTCAGAGGGCAAATGAAAGTCAACCAAATTGTTGTGGATCGAGAGTCACAAAAAAGGTCAAACCAAGTAAGGCTTGTAGATCTCTTTCCCAAAAGGACAAATAGATTCACATGAACAATTCTATGACAGCATTTTTCTGCGTTTTAGGATGGAACCAAAGAATGGTGACACTGTACAACAGTATTCGCTGTGTTTTGTAACAAAATACAAATGATAATAAATAAATCAAATTAGGGTCGAAGTCATCCCTAAGCACTCCATCAGCATCACTGTAATCTGGTCATTATCTCAGTGCTGTTTATGGAACCTAGTTGTTCACAAATTAACCATCATGCTTGCCACATTACAACAGTGAGAACAGGATACTGTCAAATCATGAAATGTACAAGTTGTTTTCTGTACACAATGCATAAAATGTTGATGCATAAAAGATTAATCAGTTTGTGTCACCATTTTCTTTTCTAATGTTTTAACAGAGAAGGGACTAGATTTAAGATAAACAAGTAAATGATTGTATTACAGTAATGGGCAGGCAAATATCTTACCAATGCATCAAATACCGAGATTGCTCACAGCAACTTCTCGGCTTTCACTGTCAAAAAAAACAAGAGTAACACTCTAATTTCAATTGCAAGCAGCAATGTGAATATGTGAATATTTCCAAATTTGATTACATGGAAGTGAATTGGAGGCTTGCAGTTCTTATTTTACAACAAATAAAATTACATCACGTCATTGTATCACTTTAATTTATGACACTGGCGTTTGTTTTCCTTCATTTTGAAAAGGAGAGGAAAATATTCTTTAAATTATTGATTATACTTGTCCCACTTGTGATATTCATTGTGATGTTCAAGTGTTGCCATATAAAGTGAAAGCAAATCTTCTCATTCAAAGGAACATTTGCAATGCTGTATTATATCACTTTTGTGTTCATTTATGTACCAACAAAGTAATATGTTGTGAGGAAAATGTCACATTGAAAAAATAATAGGTGCAATATGCTGGTCTGCTTTTTACAGCTGTGTAGTTTCTGATCCTCGACTTTCAATGAGATTAAACAGCATGTTTTGAATGAACACCCTCTTCACAAAATGCTGTCGTGGAAGTTGGATGGATAACTGGTGGGGAGAGGTTACATTTGAACTAACGTTACAGACTTTTTACAGAATTTCATGAAAAATACACAATTTCAGAAGAAAATAAACATTTGCTTTATGTTAGCTGTTTCCTAATCTTGATTCACTATTGTGAAAAGTTTGCAACAATATATGAATGGAGGTCAAAGGACAAATACAGAATGACAGATCAGATTTTTTCCACTGATTTGTTTACAATTTTGACACGAATGTGACCTGCGCCTCTCCTTTGCCCATCTCTTCTTTGCATTTTTAATTGCAATGCAACAAATAAAGTACCATGATTATCCCTTCATCTTGACTAGTTTAGGATTGGATAAAACTTTTAAAGAATCTAATATTTTTGGTTATGGATTCCCTTTGCATACCTACAACACAGGCGGTTCAAGAAGGTAACTCACCATCACCTATTGAAGGGCAACTAGGGATGGGCAATAAATGCTGACCCAATTAGCAAAGCCCACATCCCATGCATTTTTTCTTGAAAATTCCAAACTTGCACTTCCCACCAGAGATCTTCTCAGCAATGATGAGGCAGCTTTAGTTGAGAGACAACCTAACAGAAGTGTATAAAATAATGCTGGGTACAGGCAGAGTTAATGGTAGTTGTCTTTTCCTTAGGATGGGGGATTTCAAGATTAGGTGACACATTTTTAAGGTGAGAGGAGAGAGATTTAAAAGAAGACATGGGACGTTTTTTTTCACATAGGGTCCTTCATGTGTGGAATGAACTCCCTGAGGAAGTGAGTACAATTACCATGTTTAAAAGACATCTGGATAAGTACATGAATAGGAAAGGTTTGGAGGGATTAGGGCCAGGAGCAAGCAGATGGGACTAGTTTTGTTTGGGATTATGTTCAGCTTGGGTCAGTTAGATCGAAGGGTCTGTTTCTGTGCTGTATGACCCTGAAACGTATTGACTGACCTCCATATCAAGCAAAAAGTCATCAGCATGGAGGTAAATTAGCTTGGAGGGGAAACTTCCATTGTGTCAGTCTGATTACAGCATTTCATTAATTTGCTTACCGCATTGTTGGGGCATCCTCACAGTTGAGCTGGTGGCCTGCACAGTTGGTGGGAGCATGATCAACCAACAAAATGAGAAAGAGATGGGAATATAGGAACAGGAATAAGCCATTTAGTCTTTTGAGCCTACTCTAACATTCCATGACATCATGGCTGATCTGTGGCCTAAGTCCATATGGGCTGCCCGTTATCCTTAACACCTATGCTTTTCGAGAATGTATTTCTCAGATTTCAAATTAACAACTGATCTTGCATCCGCTACCATTTGTGGAGGAGAATTCCAAACATTTAACACCCTTTGTGTGGAGCAGTACTTCCTAACATCTCCCTTGTACAGTCTGGCCCTAATTCTCAGACCAAGCCCCTAGGTTCTCAAGTCTCAAACTACTAATGGGAGTAGTTTACCTTTATCTATCCTTTCTTTTCCTGTTAATAGCTTGAAGACTTTGAGATCGTCCCTTAAGCTTCTAAATTGTAGTGATTGTAATTTGTTTCTTCTTGAGGCCTTAACAGTTCAGTTTAGCTGCCTGTCTCAGTGTGGTCAGGAGCTGACACAGTTGTCATTCCAGTGCTGGAGAAACTCCTTGAGAGTGGGATGCATCAGGGTCTGTCCTAATTGTTGTATATTTATGCCCACACCAAACCCCCCGACCCACCCCCACCTCCCACTCATAACCACTTTCGAGCTTAATTCCATGGGCTGGGAAAATTCATTTCATTACCTCTACAGAGCTCAGTCCACTTTTATTCTTCAACAGGAAACCAAATGGAATTCTTCAGTTCTTTAAAATATCAGCAGGATAAGTAAATCAATAAAATACATAATGCATGTTAATTTAGCAATGCAGTCATTATTGAAAGACTTATTTTCTTTCTCTGCCTTTTACTCATGCCAGGAGCATTTATCTGGTCAGTGCACAGTTCCAAGGGAACCTTTTGCTATCTGGACTAAGTGGCCATCATTTATGTAGCAGCTTCACTTGTGAATATTCGAAGGCTATTTATCAGCAGGACATAAGAACTGAGCCCAAACCTCCTCATTTAATATCCAAGCAAATACATTTTCAGTAGAGGCGTTGATAATAATTGGGAGGAGAAACTCTTGGATCATTTTCCCTTTCTAAGCTGCACATTTCCACCCTGTAGTTATTCCCTCTTAAAGCATTAATGTATTTTGTGGTGCCCTGTAACTTGCCAAACAAAAATCAATTTATTTGGTATATTTGAAGAATAGATTTGGATGGGTATATGAATAGGAAGGGTTTGGAGGGATATGGGCCAGGTGCTGGCAGGTGGGACTAGATTGGGATATCTGGTCGGCATGGATGGGTTGGACCGAAGGGTCTGTTTCCATGCTGTACGTCTCTACGACTCTATCTGAACAAATTTTGGTTTTTACAGTTCACCTACTCCAAGCACAAACTCCTGCTGAGTCTTTAAAGAAGTTCTTTGTTTTTGAGATCAATACTTATTTTCGTTAAAATGAAACTTATACATGACTAGATGTCAAACTATATTTGTCCAAAATGATCTAATTTGTTCAATGATTAATTATCTCTTCGCACTATAAGGTGACAATAACAAAGGAAATACTGACAATACACAGCGTTTGAAAAGACAAGGTATATTGTAAAACGTGTGTAATCTAACAACACTAGGATCAAATGGTGCCTGTTCACTGAACATAGTTCATGTTATTTTCAGAATCAAACAAAAACAATATATTGACATGTACTACAACTTGGCTTCGACCCTCTCCACCTTTTAATTCTTTTCACTGGAAATAGTGAGGGAAAAATAGTTTGAATATTCAGCTTGTTATTTTACAGATTAACAAGATCTATGTTTTATAAAGCAAACATGATGCCCACAGAGGCTTATTGGAGATGCCGGTTGGTGAGGAGCCAAATGATGCAAATTTTACTGCATTGATCTTTCAGTTAAAAGAACTTCTTCAAAACAGATTTGATCATTTTTAAAAGAAATCAGATCAACACTTGTCCAGAAAGAAATTTGGTGCTTAATAGCTGTATCTTTTTTATAATTAGTAGTACAGGGAAAGGGGGGAAATGCTGATACTTTTTTCATATTATCTTGATTTTTTTACTGTTAGCTGAGCTGTGAAAACCACATTTGCAGACATAAATGTTTTGACCCCTTTGTGATAGCTTCTGCTAATGCTTTCAGTGAAAAAGGATTGAAGTAACAGCAAAGATTCGGGATGTTAATAAATCTTACTTAAATGGGAATTTGAAAAAGAATCTGAAGATTTTAGAATAGATTGCTTGAAATGTAGCCATTTAATAAGTTGTGAAAGAAACAAGCTGTTTTTGACCAGATCAAACTCCCTCAAAATATTCAGAAGATCATCTCGACTCTTTTTCTTACTTTAAAGGTAACTGCCAGGTGTGGTGTTCCAGGTACAATTTGATTGGTCAAACTATTCAACATTAAGGAAAACATACTTCATTTTTACACTACAGTTAAGATATAGACAAAACAGAAAGAAAACAAAGTGTTGGCTTAACTGTAATTTGAACAAAATGCTTAACAAAATAATAGATATATATACTACTACTAATTAACTGTTTCAATATAGTAACGCCCCATAAACATACCGTTGGCAAAAAGAAAATTCAATAAAACCACTTTTGTCACAGGCATTTCTCCCATCCAGGGGGGAAACATCAAGAGCAAGCTCTGAAATTATGAGTAGCAGAGCGAGATGTACTGTAGCTTCCAAACTGAGCTTCAAAGCTCCAGCAACTGCTACTGAGAAACTAAAACTCAAAATCCTAGCTATGTGGGAGCTTGACCCCACCCATCAGGCTGCTTCTATTGTTCTAACTCTTATTTAAAATAAAACCCGAAGCCTCACCAGCTGTCTACTTTATTGGAGTCAAATGGACAGATTTGAACCTCTGTTTTAAAACCTCTCTTCAAACAAATAGCCGGGAGAAAATACATCTCTTAAAGCCATTCTATTATCACAATGTTCCTCGAGCTGATTGGTTCTTTACCCTTCAAGTTTTTCTATGTTCTTCAGATTTTCAGCTTTGCTCATTTTTCTTCTCTCAATTTCCATCCCTGCTCCTGATAGAATCAGTTGCACATGAATCTGTTGGAGAACTCAGTTAAATGTTCCACATCATACTGACACATTTATGCTCCTTTATCTTTTATGTTGAATCATTCACAAATTATAACGAAATCAGTTTAAATCTCCTGTTTAACATTGAAACATTATGTATTTTTCTGTTGATGAATTTTAACATGATCAAACAGAAACATTTACTGTAAACAATTCCAGTGCTTTAGCTTAACAATTTAATAACAGAAATGACTATGCAATTATATGAAACATAGCAAATTACTATGGATGTGATCTATATAAAGTGTCAAATAGCACATCCATTGGAGCCATTGGTGAGTTCTTGTCCTGGTGTAAATGTGAAGTCACGGTTTGCATTAATAGTCTCTGATTTCCCTAAATACGTAACACTTCAATCATTTGACTCATTTTGCCTCAATCATTATTAACAGGACGTCTTACATTGTATGAACTCATTGAGCCAATCGTTTCATTTTTAGAATTCAAGATCAGATTTGAGAAAAGTATCCTGATGAAATTAACATAATATTCACACATTATTTGGAAAGTTTTGGCATGATGTTTTAACTGCAGAAAACAAGCAGTTTCAGGTTATTTTCTTGACAGGAAACACTTAATGTTATTCTATGCTGCTAATTTATGCTTAATGTATTCTACTTAAAATTTGTGGTTCTCAAAAGCTTCATTAGGATTTGAAGGAAAAAGTTGCATGGTATTGAGCCTTATTTTACATACTATTTATTTTCTTTGGAGCTGTTAAAAACATGACTGCTATGTTCACTGTTGAACTCAAAAGATGCTTGCAGCTGTACCTGTTTCACACATACAGGAACATGCTCAGAATGCTGCATCACATCATCTTCCATCTTGAAGACACCCGAGGCTTCATGGTATTTTTAAAATCTATTTTGACATATTTCTCATTGAACCCCATGCTGCTTCATTACAATCCTAATTCATTTCTCTGTTCATCTCTTTTCTTTGTTATTTGAATAAGTTTTTTGAAGTTAACCGATATACTAATTGGCTTAATTGTAAAAATATGTTATATCGGTGGAGCTAAACATCTATTGTCATCACTTGCATGGCCTGAAAATTTCATACTTTTAAATTGTAAGATGTTTGTTAATGTCCAATCTTTGAGTAATTCCCCACTCTGTTCATTAACAGCTCTATAAAACTTATGGTTGCAAGTGGGGAAGAAGCAAGGATTGGCTAATTGTTTAAAATGTTTTGAGTGATCTCAATTTGTATATTTATTTATCTATCAAGTTAGAATAATGATTTATGCTCAGCGACATCATTAGTGATACACATTGACACTTTATTACGGAGCCTGTTTATTTGTTTGTGAAATTCTATTAACACAAACTAATATTACTTGGCCGTTTGCTGAGAGTGGGTAAATTTTGATGTTGCAAAAAAAAACGATGTGGCACAGGCTTTGAATGACTTTCAAATGATTTTAACTTCCCTGCTTAATGGAGGGGGTAAACACTGATTAGTTTGACTCCACATAACTCATCATGTACCTTGGAAAAGGGGATTTTTTATTCAGCAGGAATATTTTTGAAGTAACTTTGGCGACAGGAGAATAATGCTGTATCTGTTTAAGTGCTTTGTGTTTAAAGTCCTCAAACCTGATTCTATGTTTTCAACTCTATGATTACGGAAACTGATTTGAAAACTTCCAAGAAATTTGCATTTGCACTGTGGGTAAGCTTATGATAAAACAATCTTTGAAGGACTATTTTCAGAAGCTAAAGTGCCATATTTACTAACAGTGTGATCAGTTATGTTGTTTGAAATAATTTTTCAGGATGTTGATGTTTTGTCAACCTCAGTAATGCAGTTTGTTATTTCAGCTAGTGATTATTTGTTTGTTTGTTTGTTGTTAAATATCATGTTATATTTTCACACTAGCAAAGTATTAAGGAAGAGAGCATTGTAACTGTGCTGACTGAAGGGATGTTACCAGAGCCCTCTTATGTGCCTTCCACCTACCTGGCCGAGATACACCAGCTTCACCAAGCTGTGTGTGATGTGGAGGCTCTGCTCAACTCCCCTGAGCTCCAAGTAAAGGACTTTGAAGATTTCTCCAAGCAGGATGCTTGCTTAAAGGTAAGATATGCTGAAGTGATAAAATATAGTTAACTAGGACCAGGGTTCAATGAAGCTTGTACATGCAGTTAATCATAAAAAAAAGGCTTTGAATCACATTGTTCATAGCTGTTATTAAACCCCATGCTTCCTCTGAATGTGCTACTCTTCAACTATCTCAACCCTAGCCATCAGACAAAGCTTTTGAAATTGCTATGCCTGACTAGATAATTTGATCTCTCAGAAACACACCGAGGTCAGTCAGCCCATTGAGACTGCTTCACTACTTAGCTCGTCATTCAAGCTCTATTTTTATAATCAGAAGCACTGACTTTCTTTCAATATCCCTTAATATCCTCATTTCTCATAAAATTCCCTTTTAAATACCTTAGTTGATTTTGTAAGTATGTTTCCTTGGAAGAATGGTTTTTCAAATTTGTTTAATTCTTTGTCTGAATTACTTATCTGACCTGAATTACTTATCTAACCTGAATTTGCTTACTCCAAATTCCACTATCAGCGAGAAGAGTTATTTTCAACATTCCTTTTCCATATTCTTCATTATTTATACAGAGGAACTGAATTCTGATTACTTTGAAACTCTATTTAAAGACCTTTCCTAATATGTGGTACTCAAAGTTGAATGTAGTATTCCAGATGCATGCTCTGTAATGGCAATAATACTGTGGCATTTGTATTCTAAACATGTTGTGATCCAAGTAGTCTTTTTGATTATTTGCACATGAATTAACTTGTAATGACATGTGTCCGAATCTCAAAATCAATTTGTTTATCTATTCTTCAGAGCTAACTCATTTAGAATGTCGTACAAACTGGCATTCTTATTTTCGGAGTTCAGTCTTACACTTTCACTCATGAAACTGTTTTCTTCATTCACTTTGTATCTCTGTAGTTTTTAAATTTCTACTTTTTTTCAATTTGTTACCATCAAGTTTAACTAATTTGAAAGCTTTGGTACACGCCTATTATTAAATCTATTTCACAATGAAAGATTAGAGTCTCAGTGTAAAAATGACTAACTATCCTATTCATCCCACATAGCAAGCTTCATTTCCAATCATTTCAATTGTAGATAGCAGATACCTCAAGCGCTTCTGTGTATTAATTTATAACACAGTTGTTTGCCATCTCCATGATCTTACTCCCTTTGTAACTTTGTCAAACAACTTTTAGATTAAAATCTGGTATATTTCAAAAGACAAAATATCACTTTCATGACTTAGCGGATAGAAAAAAAAACTGAGAGGTGAAAGAAGGTTCACTAACTGGTGAAATATGGTGTTAGCCTTACGCAGTTGCCTGTTTTGACAAATCTTCATGATTGATTGGATAAAATGGGAATATGTTCCTCTTCCTTGGTTAACACCAATGTTTTAAAAGTGGCTTGATGATTTGTTCTTTCATTTTAATCCTTCTCTTCTATCCGGTGTGGGGAAAAGACTCAAACTGGAATTTTAAAGAGAATCATTGGTGACCATGCAGTGGAAAGTTATAATATGCTGCTGTTTCACATTGTTTCTAGGCGTACAATAATTTCTTCACATTTAAAATTTCTTCACAATGCTTTAGAGTCTAATCTCAGTACAGAAATCACCCAACATAGTTTTTTTTCTTCTCCAACATGTTGGTTTTAGACTGGTATATCCCTCTAAGAATGTGTACAACCTCTTAGAGGTCAAAATTATATCATTGTAGCTTTATAACTTCATGTCCAAATATCAGATAAAAGGAGTGCTTGTTTTTTTGCAAATCCACACAATTTTTTTTTGCAAAAATCCAAGTAGGCTGTATTGTAGCTCACATATACAAATGCAAATTTATTTCCCTGCATTTGTGACAAGCACTTGATTTTTTTTTTTAATTTTATAGTTTTTGAACATTGTTCAATGTGTGTACGTAGAACATAGAACATTACCGTGCAGTACAGGCCCCTCAGCCCTTGATGTTGCACCAACCTGTGAAACCAATCTGAAGCCCATTTAATCTACACGATTCCATTTTCATCCATATGTCTATCCAATGATCCTTTAAATGCCCTTAAAGTTAGCGAGTCTACTGCTGTTACAGGCCGGCCGTTCCATGCCCCAACTACTCTCTGAGTAAAGAAACTACTTCTGACATTTGTAAGTACCATGCCTCAATTAAAGCTATGTCCCCACATGCTAGCCATCACCTTCTGAGGAAAACGGTGTCCACCCTATCTAACCCTCTGATTATCTTATATGTCTCAACTAAGTCACCTCTCAACCTCCTTCTCTCTAATGAAAACAAACTCCATTCCCTCAGCCTTTCCTCGGAAGACCTTCCCTCCATACCAGGCAACATCCTAGTAAATCTCCTCTGAACCCTTTCCAAAGCTTCCACATCCTTCCTACAATGCGGCAACCAGAACTGTATGCAATACTCCAAGTGCGGCCGCTCCAGGATTTTAGGAAACTGCAGCATGACCTCATGGCTTTGAAACTCAATCCTTCAACTAATAAAATGCGAGCCAACACATCGTATGCCTTCTTAACAACTCTATCAACCTGGGTGGCAACTTTCAGGGATGTATGTATATGGACACACAGATCTCTCTGTTATCGAAACTACCAAGAATCTTAACATTCACCCTGTACTCTGAATTACTGTTACTCCTTCCAAAGTGAATCACCTCACACTTTTCTGCATTAAACGCCATTTACCACCTCTCAGCCTAGCTCTGCATCTTATCTATGTCCCTGTGTAACCTACAACATCCTTTGGCACGATCCACAACACTACTGACCTCAGTGTGTGCTTGACCTCACCCTGACTTGTTACTCCTTGAAAAGCATTGACCTTTGCACGATATTTTGTTTTTGGTGGCAACCAGATCTTTCTATTACACACTTCTCTTGATTAACACCACCAAGTCATCTCTTGTTCCTTAACAAATATTAGATATGATCATTGCTGACACCAATTTTAATGATATTGATTGCCCTGGTTACACACAAGTATTGCCTTAGGTTTAATTGAGCTGAACTATTAAATTGTCATGAGATGCAGCCATGGGCACAGTTCTATCCTGTTCTGAAATAAATCTGCAGAAGCTACAAATGTAGCTTGTACTTTTGTGTGATGGTAAAATGGGGCGGGGGGGGGGGGGGAGAAAAAGGAGATATATTTGATTTGATTAATGAATATTTATTTCCTCATTAATACATTCATCATTGTCATTATCAAGCAGTAGCACGAAGGAAACTATGCCTTACAGTTTTCAGCTACTTCTCTGTTAACTAACATAAACTTTGAGATGAACTTCTCCAACAGTTAAAAATCACGCAACACCAGGTTATAGTCCAGCAGGTTTAATTGGAAGCACACTAGCTTTCGGAGCGATGCTCCTTCATCAGGTGGTTGTGGAGGACACGATTGTAAGGCACAAAATTTATAGCAAAAGTTTAGTGTGATGTAACTGAAATCATCCATTGAAAATTCCCTTGATTATCTGTTGAGCCTTTCATCTGTTCGAATACCATGACAGTTTCACTTCTTTCACGTGTAAATCACAAAACCTTTTTTAAAGCTTGCATTCACAGGTTAGCTGTAACGTTTGGTGATAGCTAGACAATATGTTGAAGGTGTTGGCCCCCTGTGTTCTCTGTCTATGCCATGATGTTTAGATTGATTCGAATCTAAAAAGTGAGATAACAGAGTTTCCAACGCCGGTATCTCCAAATCATTCTCAAACAGTTGCCTTTGTTACATAAATATATAATGTTTATAAAGCCAAAATGTTAATGTTCTAATTTATATTGCCTATTATCATATTTAAGAATGCTGAAACTGAATTTTTCATTTATTGTTATGCATTTCATGGCTGTTGGTATGACTCGAACACAGAGCTAGGAAATCTTTTAAAACATTTTCTTTGATATATTTTTATTGAGAAAAAAATGGATTTTTTAATATTACAAGTACAAAACAATGCAATTCAAAACAGTACAAAACAAACCCAAATGATAAAAAAAACCCAACCCACCCTCATGTACAAATGTATAAATATATATTGAAAAATATAAAATTTAAAAAAACCTAAACTAGCTATTTGACTAAGTAAATAACCAACAACAAACAAATAAATAGTAATAACTCTGTCGCCAAACAAAGCACTCCTACATTCACAGTTCCTCCTCCTGGATATTGGACTCGTGAAACACAATCATTACGGCTATATAAAAGTCCTTGTTAATGCAGCAGATAAATCTGTGTCCAGATATTCCAAAAAGGGCTGCCAAGTCTTGTAAAAATTCTCAGTTTTATGGTGTACCATATTTGTGAGAAAATCCAGGGGAGTATGCTCCATAACAATCTTCTACCAACCCAACAGGCCTGGGGGTTTTTTGGATATCCAACCTGGCAAGGTATTTTTCTTGCACAGAACGTGAGAATATTGAAAAGATTTTCTTTATGCACGTCTGCAGGAAGTGCAGTGGATAGGCCCAAAAGGAGACAGATAGGATCCTTCTCCGCCCCTACAGCCAAAATCCTCTCCATTGCACCCGCCGCAGCACTCCAATATGTTTGAAGCCTATCGCAAGATCAAAGACAATGGGTAAGAGTGCCCATGCACACCTTGCACTTGAGACATGCTGAAGATGCCCCTGGTTTAAATTTTGACTTCAACACCCAGTTCTTTCCCACATCTTGCAGAGTCGATCAGACTCATCTAAGGTGGTACCCCCCAATTGATTATATAAAGTACTGTGTACTCTTAGCCCTTAGCACCACTACCCGCACAACCCCCCCACCCCGGTGTCACTTTTGCAGGGGTCAGTCAAAAGTGTGGTCTTTTTTTTGAACAAAGTCCCTGACTTGAAAAAAAACGAAAGCAGTCTCTATTAGATAACTCGTACTTCCGTACTAACTGATCAAAGGGCATCGTTACGGCTCCCTCAAATAAATCACCCATGCAAGACACACCCCCAGCTGCCCAACATTTAAATCTTGAATCTACCATACCTGGTTGAAAACCCGGCATATCCATGAAAAGTGTAAACAAATGTATTTTGCCAGTATTGCCTTCCCTCTGTCGAATTGCCCTCCATACTTTAACAATATTGATGACTATTGGGCTATGACAATATTCCCTAACTGTCCTCATCTTGTCCAAAAACAGCAAACTGGTAAGGGGGCACCTTGCCTGGGAGACTTCGATATCTAGCCATATTGAAAGAGGATCCCCACAAACCCAATCACTCACGTAGGTCAAAGGCGAGCTTAATTAGTCATTTTTAACATCTGGAAGGAGCACCTAAATGGGAATCTATAGTCACCCTTAAGAGCTAGCTCCTTTGTAAGACCACCCATAGGCATAGCCTCTGATTTAGCAAAATTAATCTTATACCCTGAAAAAGCGCTAAACGCGCAAATGCATTGTACCAGGCAAGGCACTGAAACTGCTGGATTTGTCAAACAAATTAGGACATCGTCTGCATGCAACAAGATATTATGTAATTTTGACCCCACTTCTGGAGCTGTTATATTGGGATCCCCATTAATGACCTCTGCCCATGGTTCAATCACCAACATAATAAGCAATCGTAAAAGGGGATAGCCTGCTGGCTGACCTTAAAAATGTTAAAATTGCTTGATCGTACCCCGTTGGTAATGACCATGGCGAGAGGTACACCATGGAGAACCTTTACTCATCTTACGAAGACTTTGCCCAAACCAAACCGCTTTAGAGTATAGAAAAGGTATGGCCACTCAACTCGATCAAATGCCTTCTCTGCATCTAAAGAACTCACCAATCCCTGTTTTGACTACTGTTGGCATGCTTGAATTACGTTAAGTAGCCTCCTAACGTTATTGGAGGATCTGTGACCCTTTATAAAGCCCTTCTGACCCTATTTAATAATAGCAGGTAACACAGTCTTCAGCTTAATGCGAGAGCCTTAGAGGGGATTTTAAAGTCCAAATTTAAGATAGAGATGGGCCTGTATGAAGCACAGTCTTCCGGGTCCTTCCCTTTTTTAAGGATAAGTGAAATATTGGCCTCTCTCAGAGATGGTGGGAGACCATCATGACTATATGAATCATTAAACATTTTCAGCATCAGGCCTTACTTATAAGTTCCTTGTAGAATTCACTGAGAAGTCCATCAGGACCGGGCGCCTTTCCACGCTGAAGCTGCCTCACAGCTTCTTGCACTTCTTGTTCTGTTAATGGGGCATTGAGAAAGGACTGTTGTTCGGGAGTCACACCCAGGAGCTTCAGATCTCTAAAAAAAGGATTCCATTCTAGCCTGTCTCTCCTCACAATTCTCAGACTGATATAATTTAGAGTAGAATCTCTGGAACGCCACATTAATCTTTTTAGAATCACATGTTAGGTTCCCAGACCCCTCCCTAATCGCTGTAATGGTTTGTGGGGCACTTCTCTTTCTGGCAAGGTATGCTAAGTATTTGCCTGCCTTGTCACCATGCTCGTATAACCTTTGCTTTGCAAAAGCCAGCTCCTTCTTTGCCGTCTGCGTGAGCACAGAATTTAGTGCAGACCGCAGTGCCGTAATCCTCTGAGTTGGACCAACGAGGGTCTGTCAAAATAGGCCTTCTCGGCTGCCTTCAACCGTGCTTCAAGGAGACATTGCTGCTCACCCTTCTGCCGCTTCCTGCTGGTGGAATATGAAATAACTAACCCCCTAGCATAGGTTTTGGCAGTTTCCCAGAGAACAGATGAGCTATCAACCGAGCCTATGTTGATGTCTAGGAGCGCCCAAAATTCCCTAGAGAAATATTCCACAAACTTACTATCCATGAGGATAAAGGGATCCATTCGCCAGTACCTTGAACCCTTAATCTTAACCATAAGGTACACTGGAGCATGATCAGAGATGGTAATATTACCAAATCGTACAAGATGCCACCAGATCCTGGGTTACCGCAGGGGTCAGAAAAAAATCAATCTTCGTGTGACATCTGTGCGGATTGGAGAAAAGTATAAAAAGTACATAAACTGAAACCACTACATTTAACAAACCTACAAAACTATTAAAAATAAAAAACAACAAACTCCAGAACTCACCCCTGCCCAGAGGGGTATCCCCAGCATCTCACGAGATTTCAGGAGCTGGTTCTCAATGATCTTTCTGGAGTCCTAAGGAATCCTGATGACCTGGGTTGGGTGGGTTAAAGGATAGTCCCGTTCCTGCTGTAATGCGAAGCTCTGCAGTGCGACCTTCTCAGATCGCCGCCATCTTGGGTCTCCCAGGAAATTTATTTTAAGCAGATTGAGGCGGCTGTCTAACTCGACTTCAGTTCTGATCCCGTTTTCCTTTCAAAGTGGGACACGTTGATCTTCCAGAATCCATATTGTATTCTATTTGTATATTTGATTAAATGGGTTGCATTTTTAAAAGAGCAAATTATCTGAAAGTTTTTCTCATTGAAATTCTTGCAGAGATTATCATTACTGGATCTGGTTTTTAAATTATACCACACAAGTTGACAGAAAGCGGCATTCAATTCCTATCAGAGCTGTTTGATGTTCAACAAATCTTATTTACATCATCAAGGCATGAAAATCAAATAATCGGAGCCAACTTCAAAAACCTGAGTCCCATTGGGAAACTGATTAAGAAAGTAGAAGATAATAGGATCCAGGGTAAATTGGCATTTTGGATCCAAAATTGGCTTAGTGACAGGAGGCAGAGGATGGTAGTAGAAGGCAATTTGTCTGACTGCAGGCTGATGTACAGTCACAGGGATCACTGCTAGGTCCCTTATTGTATGTGATGTTCGTAAATGATGTTGATGAGAATGTGGTGGTGGCAGTGGGATCGATAAGTAAGATTGAGGTGGCCAGGTGATTGAGACTCAGGAGGAAGGTCTTAGTTTACAGGAATGGGTTGATGGTTGGTCAGATGGCCAGATCAGTGGCAGATAGAACTTAACTTTGATAAATAGCCCTGATAAACTTGGAGGAAGTAACAAAGCAAGGAAATATTTGATGAGTGGCAAAACAAGAATGCTCAGAAGAACAGACAGATATTGGGGTACTTGTGCACAACTCCTTGAATGTGGCTGGACAGGTTATTAGAGTAGATAAGAAGGCATAGGGGATATTTGCCTTTATCAGTCAAGGCATAGATTAAACGAGCGAGTTATTTTGGAGTTGTACAGAACTTGAGTAAAGCCCCAGTTTGTGTATTGTGTGCAGTCTTAATCACCACACTGCAGGAAAGATGTTATTGTACTGGAATGGATGCAGAAGAGGTTGATCACAATGCTGCCTAGGGTGGAGCATTTCAATGCTGAAGAGAGGCTGGATAATCTCAGCTTGCTTTCTTTGGAGCAGAAAAGGTTGAGGAGGGACTGACTGGAGATGTATAACATTATGAGGGAGATGGACAAAGTGAATAGAAAGCAGTATTTCTCAATAGTCAAAGCGATAAGAACAAGGGGGATATACTTTTAATGCAAAAGGATTTGAGGAGTGGTTGCCCAACGTCTGGAATGCACTGCCTGGAATAGGTAACAACACTGCCTTTAAAAATTATTTAGATTAGATTATCTACAACATGGAAACAGGCCCTTCATTCCAACCGACCCTCAGAAGAGTAACCCACCCAGACCCATTTCCCTCTGGCTAATGCACCTAACACTTTGGGCAATTTAGCCTGGCCAATTCACCTGACCTGCACATCTTTAGACTGTGGGAGGAAGCCCTCGCAGACACGGGGAGAATGTGCAAACTCCACACAGACAGTCGCCCAAGGCTGGAACCTTGGTGCTGTGGGGCTGCAGTGCTAACCACTGAGCCACTGTGCTGCCCCGTGCTGAATTTGGTTCAGCATTTGAACTGTCATAAACATTTAATGTCAAGAGCCTTGTTTGGGAAACAAGGACCAGTGTAGATAGTAGTGTATTTTTGGCAGTACAGACTTCATAGGCCAAAGCACCTCTTCTGCACTCAATAACTCTAAACATTTTAAACGGACTAGCTTGGATACTGCAGGATTTGGCGCACAACTTTTTATCACCTTTTACATGCAGCATATTAAATAAAAACCCTGGGAAACGCTAACATCACAAGTGGTTTCAGTTAAGCAGAATGATTAGATTACATTAACGGTGCTCAAACTGCTATGAAGTAAAGATGCAGAACAGCAATCATCTCCTGAGGGGTCCAAGAACACACAGTTAGACCTGTCAAGGGTGATGTACAGGAGCAATGCTGACTTGAGACAGCTTCCTCTCCGACTGCCTTGCCTCTTCGCTCTCCTGCAGTTTAAAGTCATGAGAGTAATTGAGCTGGCTCCGATCGGACAAGAGCACACCTGCCAACTCTGCTCATGTAGTGCCTGTTCAAAACATTGTCTCTTAGTGTCCCTTATAATCAGTGTAATATGTGACTTCAGTACATTCACAATGTGCGCACACAGAAGAGGCAAATTGTAAACATTATGGAGAGGTCCTCAGTTAGTGTGAAACAAAGTGTAAGGTGTTCAAAAATTGAAATATTGTTCCAAAAGCCAGTGGCTGGCAACTATCTGAAAGTCACCGCTAAGTTGGTAGAACTTCAGGTGTTTCAAACTCAGCTGGATAGGAGTGATCATGATCAAATGATCTGAACCCCCATCTTCCTCACTGCAGTGTAATGGGAGTGAATCTGTTACTAACAATGTGGGTCTCTGACACCAACAGTCATATGCTGCTGTGAAGAAAGCAATAGATAGACTGTAGAAGAAATTGGAATCAATATTCTATATATTAAACTGTAAATAGTGTTTCCAGGACTTGCTGAAAGTGATACATTTGTTCTTTCATTTTAATCCTACTTTTCTATCCTTTGTGGGGAAAAGATCAAGCTGGAATTTTAAAGAGAATCATTGGTGATCATGAAATGAAAAGCTGGAATATACTGCTGTTTCACATTGTTTCTAGGTGTACAAGAATTTCTTCACATTTAAAATTTCTTCACAGTGCTTTAGAGTCTAATCTCAGTACAGAAATCACCCGACATCGTTTTGTTTCTTCTCCAACATGTTGGTTTTAGACTGGTATATCCCTCTAAGAGGTTAAAATTATATAATTGTAGCCTTATTACATCGTGTCCAAATATCAGATAAAAGGAGTGCTTGTTTTTTTTTGCAAATCCACACAATTTTCTTTCAAAAATTCAAGTAGGCTGTATTGTAGCTCACATATACAAATGCAAATTTATTTCCCTGCATTTGTGACAAGCACTTGATTTTTTTTTTCATTTTATAGTTTTTGAACATTGTTCAAGGTGTGTACGTAGAACATAGAACATTACCGTGCAGTACAGGCCCCTCGGCCCTTGATGTTGCATCGACCTGTGAAATCAATCTGAAGCCCATTTAATCTACACTATTCCATTTTCATCCATATGTCTATTCAATGATCCTTTAAATGCCCTTAAAGTTGGCGAGTCTACTGCTGTTACAGGCCGGCTGTTTTATGCCCCTACTACTCTCTGAGTATAGAAAACAACATAGAAAAGTACAGCACAGAACAGGGCCTTTGGCCCACGCTGTTGTGCTGAGGTTTAATCCTAATGTAAAGTATAATAACTTAACCTACACACCCCTTAACTCACTGCTATCCATGTGCATGTCCAGCAGTCACTTAAATGTCCCCAATGATTCTGCTTCCACCACCACAGCTGGCAATGCATTTCATGCATTCCCAACTCCCTGTGTAAAGAACCTACCTCTGATGTCTCCTTTATACCTTTCTCCTAATATCTTCAAACTTTGACTCCTCGTACCAGTCAGTCCTGCCCTGGGAAAAGTCTTTGGCTATTGACTCTATCTATTCCACTCATTATCTTGCATACCTCGATCAGGTCTCCTCTCTTCCTGCTCCTCTCCAGAGAGAAAAGTCTGAGCTTATTCAACCTTTGTTCATAAGGCAAGCCCTCCAGTCCAGGCAGCATACTGGTAAACCTTCTTTGCACCCTATCCAAAGCCTCTGTATCTTTCCTATAGTCGGGAGACCAGAACTGGACACAACTGGACGTTGAAGCTTTTCATCTTGTATTCATAAGAACTATGTTGCAAGAAACAGGCTTGGGGAAAGAGATATAGGCTCGAGGGGCCCGAATACCTACTCCTGTTCATATTTCCTATGGTTTATGTTGACTGTAAGATTAATTTTCCAACTTCTCATTTTAGTAATATTTAAGTTCTGTACGATCAAGCATTTATTTAAAAATTGACATGCTGATGATTCCATAAGAACAGTCTACCTGTGTAAAACAGCCTGAAGAGTGAGGAGTAGATACCTACCACCCACACTGCATGGTGAGTATCAGTAATGATGCGAGCTTGCGGCCGTGGAATTGGAGATGGTGAGAAGGAGAGTCCTTCATGATAACATTGTCAGTGCAGGAGTAGTGCCAGTCAAGTGGGCTGCTTTGTCCTGGATAATGTCAAACTGGTTGAGTGTTGTTGGAACTGCACCCATCAAGGCAAGTGGAGAGTATGCCATCACACTGCTCATTTGTGTCTTGGAAATGCCAATCAGTCTTTGGGGAGTCAGGAGTTATGTTACTTACTGAATACAAGACTCTTAGCTTCTGACCTACTCATGTAGCCACTGTATTTAGATGGCTAGTTATGTTCAGTTCCTGGTCACTGGTAGTTTGCCAGGATGTTAAGTGTAGAGAATTCAGTGATGGTACCATTGGACATCAAGAGGCAATAGTGAGATCCTCTCTTATTTGAGGTGGTCATTGCTGTTTGTTCATCTCCTAAATGAATGTCCTGTCTAAAATACTCTGTATTTTAGAGAATGCAAATAAAAAATTATTGGAAGTAGCCAACAGTTAAAATAACAGTCCCAGTCATATTCATCAACTTGCAGAACAATAAGCCAAGGGCCAAAGAAGCATTCTGTAGTCAGCGTGGATATCTCCAAATATCCCTCAGTAACCTGGAGCTGGCAGTAAGTTATTTAGTGCAGAACATCTCCAGTATCTGAGAGGAAGCTTATAAGCATTGGAAATGTATTGTTTGTTTAATCCATCTTGGCTTTGAAATTTCCATCTAACAGTTCTTATTCAGTCCATTCCAGAATGTCGTAGAGGCCATTGTTTGCCTCGGTAATTAACTTTAAATTACTGCCCAAAAACAAAATAAAATCCCACACTGCAAGAAAGAGAACAGTAGTGTGCTGATGAATTTATTAGTGTCCATTACTGCAGTAAGGCTTCAAAAGCTAATTTGTGTGCCATTCAGTACTAGCACTTCCCAATCATCTAAATTGCAATCTGCAGTCATATCTTGTACACTCCCTTTGATAAATGTAGTCTTCGAGTAATCTTTTCTGAAGTTAATATAATTATACCGAAATTAATTTGTCATAACAAATTTGTAATAAACCCCTCTGAACATGGTTCTTCATCTTCAGAGCTGAGCTACATGAAACTGTTTGTCGTCTTTTATTTCATCTTCGCTTTTAATGAGCTTTTGCAATTACAGGAGTTTTTTTTTGGTATGACAATCCTTTGCAGGCATCAGACTCCTATCTGCACCAAAAATAAATCTCTTGGTTATTCAAATTCAAGAAGTTGCATTTTGGCAAAGGTTTAGTAGATGCTGTGTTGCAATATTGACATCACATGTTCAGTACTCCAGATCTAACATGGTGATGCATAGTTTTAGGGAGTTAATTTTTGCCAATTCCACTAAACATTGAATGCAAGGATTATTAGGAAGAAAAAGAAAAAAAAATCTGAATTTTAAACAAAAACATCATTTGCAGATTGTTGTATGCTATGACAGGAATGAAATGTAGGACAAACATGTTCAAGCAGTTTGATTCTGGTAGCTGAGGCATCAGGAGCAAGCAGTTAGATGTATAAGGTCAAAAGCAAGAGATTCAGGACAGAGAGGAAGGCTTTTTTTTCTTGAGATTTGAGAGGCTGTAGAACGTGTTTCCAAGATTAGCAGCAACTGTGCCAGCATCCAAGGTTTAATTGGCTTGTTGGATGAAGGGAAGATAATTAGGATAGGATTGATGTGACTGGGACTATTTGCTGACAAAGAGAGTAAACATCAGCCTTGATTAGTTGGGTCAAACAGCCTGTTACCATTTTGGAACTTGAACGTTTTCATGTATTCCTAAGTCACCAGTGCTACAACAGTATATGATGTTTTTTTTTGCGATTCAGTATTATTCATTGTGCACTTCTGTATTTGTTACTCAGCTATAGTATATTGGAGGGTTTTCTTTTTCAAACACAATGGGCTGAGGGAGAAAGTGACAAGACTTTAAAAATGTATTGTTACTTGTGATCTATTTTTGCATCAATCTTCTCTAGTACAGTCTTCTTTCTCATGCCAACATCACTTATTTTTTGAAATGTGTGCCTCCTTTGGCTGAAAGTATTTTTTGTGGATGATTTTAAGTTGAACACTGTGGGTGTTCAAGGGCAAAGTACATTTGGTTTTAGATCAGAGATTAACATTGGCTCGAAATATTATTGTTAGTGTTTCTGGCAAAAGCTTTTGAATTGGTCTTTTTCATCAGTTTCAATTTATATTTAAGTATAGGTATTGAAATTAAAGATGTGGGTATTAGTGACCATATTGGCCATTTAAGTTGCATTGAAGAATTTGGTGGTGAACCAACATCTTCAACCTTTGCAACCAATGTGGTGTAGGTACACCCGTGGTGCTTTAGAAACAGGCTTTTGGGAATTTGTCCCCTCAATAGTGAAGAAACAAAAAGTCATTTCATTCTAAGAAACTCCAAAGTTTTTGAGTTTGTGAAATGGTCTAGTGGAATCAGCAAGGTTCCTTTGAACTGCTACGGCGCCATGCATCTTCGGTGTTATTGGCCCTGCAGTGATGCAAGCAAACCGGGAATACATTGCCACACTCTTGATTTGTGCCTTGCAGATCATGGAAATGTTTAGGGAGTTAGGAGATGAGCCACATACCACAGAATTCCCAGTCTCTCTCCTGTTCTTACAGTCACAGTAATTAAGTAGCTAGTCCTAGGCGGGAATGGTAATGTCTTTGGATGCCAAGGCAAGGTATATTGTTAGACAGTCTCTTGCTCAAGATAGACATTACATTTTTGTGGTGCATTGGTTACTTGCCATCCAGCAGCCTAAGCCTGTATTGTGTCCAGGTCTTTGTGCATATGGTTGCATACTGCGTTGTTGGCCCAGATCTTTTGTTTGGAAGTTAGTCATATCCTGAAAGATGCATGATAGAGTCCCTGAGAATTCCTGACCCACCGATTAGCTGGAAATGTCCAATGGGAGATTTACATGGTGCCTGGAATACTTTAAAAATCTCTGATGAAGGGTTCAAGTCAGAGTCTTTGGAGGGTTTCTGTTCATTTGTCTGAGTAGTTATCCAGGAAAAGGTTAAAGGGACTAAAATCAACTCTAACTCCAGAGTGACTATAAAATTGAAACCCTGGCTCCCTCAATCCAATACGTGCTCCCCGAACTCAACCACCTTGACCCTAACCTAATTGGACCTTTCCACCACACACTCCCGCCAACAGTAGCTCCCCCCACCCACCCCCAATCCCCAAACCCTAACCCCATCCCTCAAACTGACCCAAGACTACACATTCTAGCCTGACTTCCCTCAAGCCCCCCAACCAATCTAAGTCTCACCATGTGGCCCCGATCCATCTGCCATGCAACCCCTTTAACCACTCAACTGCCATTCTGCCCTCTCACGACCCCAGTTTTACCTTATTCTCTTCCATCATTGTGCACCTGACTTCTCACATTACAACCTATTTCTAACATTATAACCTGTCACCCTACTCCCTTACCCATGTGCCTCACAAGAAAAATATTTTTCTCCATTGCTTGTCAAAATTGCAATCAGACCTTGAAATCTGAAAGCATTCCAGATTGTGCCATAAAAGGAGGCATTGTTTGTATATCCTTGGTGATCTTACGCTGCGAGAATTGAGTCGTAAAAAACAGGTATGTTCTGTATTTTCCAAGAGATCTGGTTTGGAAGTCCAGACCAGAAATGTGTAATGTCTGAACACAGGGAGGAAAAAGAAGTCAGTTGGCAATCTGATGGCAATTGCCACTTCTCAAAAGGTTCAGCCCATCATCTGAGGGGTTACGAATAGAACTGAAGACTGTGCAATCATCAGTGTACTTGAGGGACAGTCATGAATGAAACAACTAAAGATAGTTATACAATTCCCACCATCCAAGAGATGATAAAATTCAGCCATGTGGGCCAGTGCAATGTTATAGTTTAAGATTTTGTGTTTAATCTGTTAAACTGTTTAATCTGTTAATCTGTTCAAATTATTATTGAAAATTTTAAAGTCATTTACCCAGTAACAATAGAAAAAATATCATCCAAGCAAAATTAAATGTTCAATTCTGAATAGGTCCCTTGTAGGAGTTTTTTTTTGATGAATGAGGTTTTGAAATCTGTACAGTGTGATTATAGGTACCTAAGGCTTGCAAATGTTTTTGGTTGAGTTATTTTAAATTGCCAAATTTAGTTTACAAAAATACCTAAAGCTAGAATTGGTTATGCTCCTTATTAGTTGTAAGGAGTAGGAAATATATCCATGATCCTAAAAATTCCTCTCTTTTTAAAGTACACATATTGTGAAGAAAAATATATCTGGAATGGTTTATTGACAGATTCTATAAGCAGAAGGCAAAATTGATTTTGTTTCATGATGTGTTTGTACAAAAGAATCTGAGCAGAGATAAATTAGGTTTGTGAGAAAACACATTTTGCTGTAAAATCTGACCATAATAGTACTTTATGTGAACACTGCTTTGTGAACCAATGCTTTCCGAACTTTATTCCCCATGTCTGCGTTTTAATGCTTGAGATGAGGACTATTAGTTTTGTATAGAACCATTCTGAAGATTTTTATTGGGCCTCAGAGCTAAAAGTGTGTGTGTCTCTCTCTCTCTCTCTCTCTCTCTCTCTCTCTCTCTCTCTATATTAGAGAGAGAGAGAAAGAGAGATATGTCCTTGATGTCAATCCTAGCACTGACCTACCAAAGTCTCTCCACAGTTACCACATTTCTCCTTGGAATATGTGATCCCAAATGGTTATCTGTGTCCCATTGCTTCATAACTCATCTTAGAGTCTGACCTTTTGGATTGTTTAGCACTGCTACCCTTTGACTAATGGTTAAAAGACTTGTTTTTGATTGTGCTGAAAATTGCTACTGTATTCTCAAATGATCAGTTGTCATCTTTTATTAGATTACTTACAGTATGGAAACAGGCCCTTCGGCCCCACAAGTCCACACCGCCCCGCCGAAGCGTAACCCACCCATACCCCTACATCTACATCTACATCTACCCCTTACCTAACACTACGGACAATTTAACATGGCCAATTCACCTGACCTGCACGTCTTTGGACTGTGGGAGGAAACCGGAGCACCCGGAGGAAACCCACGCAGACACAGGGAGAACATGCAAACTCCACACAGTCAGTCGCCTGAGGCGGGAATTGAACCCGGGTCTCTGGCGCTGTGAGGCAGCAGTGCTAACCACTGTGCCACCGTGCTGCCCACCTGGTACAATGGTTGTGATTATAGCAACTTTTCTCCTTCCAAAATTAGTTTTTTTGTGAAGAAAAATTGTTCTTTCATGGGATGAATATCAGTAGTAAGGCCAGCATTTGTTGCCCATCCTTAATTACCTCTTGCTGAGCATTTCACAAGAATCATTTACAAGGGCAATTTGGAGTCAGCCACCTTGCTGTGGCATTGCAATCATATTTTGGCCAGACCAGGTGATGATGGCAGATTTCCTTCTTTGAAGAATGTCAGGAAACCAGATGGCTTTGTTACAACTTTTGAAGATAGTTTCATAGTCACCATTAAAAAGACTTAGCTTTCTATTCCAGCAGTTGCCAAGCGTGAATTCAATCTGCGTCTCTACAGCAGTGTACAATGACTTTGCCTCAACATCACTGTAACTAATGGGTTGAACATACTTTAAAGAAAGTTGTTGTAAGGACATTTAGATTATCCTCTTTGATTCAGATTACAGTACTCTCAATATTTATAAACGTCCTCATCAACAGGCACAAGTGTGTAATTATTTTTTAAAACATGTTTTCTGAACTTCAGAACATAAAAAGGAACTTGGAGAAGCTTTCAGGCAGAGTAGAAGCAGTTCACAGCAAGAAACCCTTGGCTCTTCAGAACGTCCCTTATACAGATGCTGAACACATACAGGATGCATTGGATCAGCTTGATGCGAAATGGGAGAGTGTAAACAAGATGTATAATGATAGAAAAACGTAAGTACTTTGTACTGACTGATTTTAGTTATTGCACAATTTTATCATTTCTTCACTTCGTTGTGGTGAAACTATAGTGTTCGATATTGATGTACTAAGGCTTAAAGTATCAGTCACAATTTTTTCTCTTTGCTGATGAGTTGAACCCTCTACTGCACAGAGTAATCACTGTTAATGAAGCTTAATTACTTCTGGTAGTATACTGATTAAGATATTCATGTGAAATTACTTGATATACCATTCTAGTGCAGGGTTAATGACTGTGCTGAAATAGCACACCAGGGAATTTTACTTGTTGCCTTTATGGACTCTTCTTGAAATTTCAAACTGCTGTTGTCTTCAATCGAGAGTCCTCCTTCAAAAAAAAAGAACATTTCAAATGATCAAAGTGAACAAATATCCCTGTGTTACCGCGGAATCCGGTTCATATGATTATGTTTACTTTTAATTACAAGACAAGACGTTTCATATTGCAAAAAAACAGTTGAAATGTTGTCCCTTTCCTCTGTTTTTAAAAAAAAACAAAACCCAGAATTGTGTCAAAAGGTAGCTGTTGGATTTAACCAGTAGTCTCAAAGCTACAATGACAGCACCACCAACTTCTAAAGCCAAAATTTATATGAAGACCAAACAAATATTTGTGATAGACCTCAGTTGATTGGAAATCAATAAAAGGATCACTTAGCATTTTTTTAATGGAGTACCTCATTGATGATTTACTTTATGATGTGTTTTCTAAAAGCTTCCCATGTTTTGTGTTGGTTTAGACTGTGCACTTCTTGTGAAAATGATTGGTATATGAAGAAGTGAACCACTTATTGCATATGTATTAAACATTTAATTCCTGTTTAACTCTGCCTCAGAACCACAACCAAGCACTCCTGCTGGTTAAGAAGGCAAATGCAGTAGTCCACTCCGAAATCACGAAGTAATTGCAAAGTTCGTGCTTCTGATTGTTATCCAGTAATTTCTTGTTGGAACGTGCAATGAGCCCATTCAGTGAGGAAAGTATCTCCTCTCCTTTCAATGAAATTATAGCTACCAACACTCATTATCTTCGAGTCTGCTTGAGTGAGCTACTGGTGAGCTGCCTGTGGCACTGCACAAAGATCAGAAAATGTCTTTCCTTCCTATTAGTGGTGATATTGCCACTGTTACTCATAGTGCTCACTGTGATTTCAATGTCATCTTCACTTTCCTGAGGCTGTAGTAGATTTTATGAGAGAATTCAATATGATAAGTGAGCCGGAGTGTAATTTAAACTCAGAGTTCAGATAACAATCATAAATCACTGCTTTCACAACTTAAGATTTCATCTGAATCAGAAGAAATTACTTTTATAATACTATTAATCATCCATAATTTAATGTACCACATGAGCAATTACACTCAAGTTGGATAACTTTATTGCATTAAACAATGATACTATACTAACATAAAACTACAATTGCCCTAGTTTAAATCTGAGACCCATAGACTGTTGATTCTGTAGCATTCAGTAGAAATCCAACAGACGCTACCAAAAAAGCAAAATTATTTTACTCAAGTAGATGCCATGTTTCTTGAAACCACCAGAAGCACAAGTACGCAATTTAATCCAGTCCTGATATTATCACTGAAATGTTTATCTTCTGGATTGCATTTCATGAGGTTTGAAAGGATGTGATAGTTACAATACATTGCTTGTTATTTTTACTGTGGCCATCAACACTTACTTTCACTGTTGCAGTCAGCCATGCCTCAGTTGGTAGTTCAGTTGGTATTGAGTGAAGGGCTGCACTGTCTTTTGGATGAAACAAAAAACCAAGGTCATGTCTGCATTTTCAGATCAATGTTAAAGATCCTCTGGCACTGTTTCAAAGGAGAGACGAGGAATTGTTCTATCTTGCCAATATTTCTTCTTGAATCCACGTGTCACAATCAGACAATCTGATTATTATCATGTTGCTATTTGTAGGTGTTTGCTGTATGCAAATTGGATTCCCACGTTGCAACTTTGGTTTCCCAAAGTCCAAAGATGAGCAGGTTAGTTGGATTGGCCATGCTGAATTGTTGAGTTAACCACATAGGTTAAATTCTCATTTTTATGTTAACTTTCTGGATTTTTAATTAGATTTTAGGATTAGATTTAGATTTGAATATGGGAGGAATGGTGAGTAAGTTTGCAGATGATACCAAAAATTAGTGGTATGGCGGACAGTGAAGAATGTTATCTGAGAGTACAATGGGACCTTGTTCAGATGGGGCAATGGACTGAGGAGTACCAGATGGAGTTTAATTTAGGTAAATGTGAGGTGTTGCATTTGGTAGGGCAAATGAGGATAGGACAAATACACCTAATGGTAAGGTCCTGGGAAGTTGCTGAACAAAGAGACCTTGGGGTGCAGGTTCATAGTTCCTTGAAAGTGGAGTCACAGGTTGATAGGAAAGTGAAGATGATGTTTGGTATGTTTGCCTTTATTGGTCAGAGTATTGAGTATAGGAGTTGGGAGGTCACGTGTGTGTACAAAGTATTGGTTCGGCCACGTTTAGAATACTGCTTTCAATTCTGGTCTCCATTTTGTAGGATAGTTATTAATAAACTAGGAAGAGTGCAAAAGAGATATACAAGGATGTTGACATGGTTGGAGAGTTTGAGTTACAGGAAAACACTGAGTAAGCTGGAGCTATTTTCCCTGGAGTGTTGGAGACTGAGTGATAATCTTTTATACATTTATAAAAGCATGTGGGGCATGGATAGAGTGAATAGCCAAGGTCATTTTCCCAGGGTAGGAGAGTCCACAGCTAGACAGCATAGGTTTAGGGTGAGAGGGGAAAGATTTAAAAGGGAATAGAAGGGACAACTGTTTCCAGCAGAGGGTGGTGTGTGTATGGGATGAGCTGGTGGAGGCTGGTACAATTACAACACTTAAAAGGCATATGGATGGGTATATGAATAAGAAGGGTTTAGAGCGATACGGGCCAAATGCTGGCAAATGGAGTTAGATTAATTTAGGATATCTGGTCGGCATAGACAAGTTGGACTGAAGTGTCTGTTTCTGTCCCGTTTAACTGTGTATTCCGCAGTCCAGCTTGTTTATTCTGTCAAATCTGAAAACCAATAGCCTGACCTGTGACATCCGAGAGTTGATTCTAGTAGAAGTGTAATAAGACAGGTTTTTTATCTTGCAGCTATGCCTAGCATTCCATCTGTTGTGTTATTGGAAATCACAATTACACAGTGGTGATGGGTTTAGAGATTTATGAACAAGTATGTAAACACGATGGCTGCAAGATTTATCTCCTCAGGGTTTCTGTGTCACGAAACTCCTAAACATTTTTATATATGATATATGGCATGGCATAAGGCCAGTCAGCCCAGCAAGTCCATGCTGACTATTATGTTCCATTTCAATCTTCTCCTATTTTTCCTCATCTATCATTGTTACCTTGTGTTCCATCTTCCTTATGGGTTTGTCCATCTTCCTCTTAAATACATCTGTTACCCTCAGCTAGTCCCTGCAGTAGTGAGCTCCGTATTGTTATCACTGCATAAGCCAAGATATTACTTCTGAATTCAGTATTGGATTTCTTGTTGAGTATCTTATTTAGTCGGCCTCTAGTTTTGTCTTGTTTGATGCACATCCCAGATATCTTGTATGAATCTGCTGCTAAAGCTAAAACATAAATGGTGACAGTTGCACTCGATCCCCAGGAGGCTATTATCTACAAACAATATCAGAAGCAAAATATCAAGGGAGGAATTCCACCTTTGTTCAGGGATAACATTATCATTCGAGTATTAAAAGGACATGGATTTAATCCTCAGGCCAAGACCTGAACATGCAATCAAATGTTATGCTTCAAACCATGCCATCAGAGGTGATCCTCTTGACTTCAGATGTAAAAAAATCTTCCCAATTGTATTAATACAAAAGAAGCCATAGCACCATTTAAACAAAAGCATTGGATTCATGTCCATAAGTCTGTGTTGCAACAACTATCATTAAGCTAGAATATCTAGTCATGTTTATCATTTCAGTTTGTGTGAGCTTAGCATATACAAATGTGTTTACTGCCTTTCTTCACATGTCAATAGTAACTGCCCTATTAAAGGAATCCAGTAGCCATAAAGTACTTGGGGTACTCTGAGGTCATGAAATGAGTGCTACAATTGAAAGTTCTTTGTTTCATTTAAAGTAATCGACATCTTTTAGTGCTTATTGCTTATCATATGTGCTTCTTTACAGTCACATCACTCATGCCAAGTAGTGATCATGTATTTTCTCACATAGATGAAAGCAAATCTTTGGTCAATAAATGATTCTATCAAATAGTTACATTTTACTTGGGCTGTCAGGGTGATATTTGTGGAACTCACTGTATAGCTAAAAGTAAGATATCGAAATCGAACAAACTTGGATAACCTTGCCCCAAACAACATTACTTCCATTTCCTGGTGACCACCAAGGGGAAAAAGCACTGGATCGCAATCTGTTGACAGCTCTCCGATAGGCAGGTCATACAGTTAGATGTCTGAGTAAATCTGCTAAGGACTAATTTGTGTGTCAGGAATGAAGTCCATTAGCTTCCCAGACTGTCGATATGGGGAAAAGAGAACTCCAGGATGGTTTCATAATCAGAAGCAGTATTCTTATTCAAGTTAGTAAAAAACAGCAAAAGTTTGTAATCAGATGAGTATCTTCAAGACATTATTTTCTCAAGAATATGGTTTTTTGTTACTTTTTCAATGAAGACTTTATCAGAATTTATCAACAAAACTTTTCACTCAAAAAGTAGTGCCATTCAGCTGCCCATGTATAAAAGCAGGCCTAGATATTTATCATGCCTATGAATTGTTTCAGCAGTCTGGCAGTGTAACGTCTTTATAGTCTCAGAATAAGCTGGTTTAGTTAGTAACTGGTTCCAGAGCTGTAAAAGCAGTTTTATATCTGATGGATTCATTATAGTTTGAAGAATAAACACTACTTCCTTTGCAAATGTCTGTCACATTAACATCTAAAATTAAAGAGAATAGGTTTTTAACTGCCAATCTTGTACCAGGAAAAGGTCCTTGTTAAGAATTCAAATTTCACGGCAACAGTAGAGCTATTCCTTCCTTGATTTGAAGTTTGTGGTCTGGCAAGCCCACTGGAGTTAGTCTAGTCTGTAGAGCAATGCTGACTGTTAACATCGTCTTTATCTAAAGGATGATTGTGGGTGTGTTCCTTTTCTTCACCTGGCAGCTTTTCTTAAGCATTTTTATTCAAATCTCGTGAATCTTAATTTTTAGCTTTTAATTAAACGTTGCATTAATTAGCTGCTCCTGCCATTGTGTACTTAATCAATTCCAGTATCTCATCCACCATGCTGTCCCCTTCCATTCCTTCCATCCTTTGCATACCAATCTATTCAACTCCATAAATTCCGTTGTATTCCTCATGGAAACAATCTTTCCAACCCAGGCAACTTTGTCATTTGGCTAACCTTATGTTCTGATGCTTTCTTTTTGTTCTATATCAATCATCCTCATCCTACTATTGTCACCATCACTAAATGTTGATAATTCTGCATGTGTCATTCATTCTAGCCCTCTGTGTGCTTCGTGTGCAACCATATTCTCCAGACACCGCTCATTAAATAAGCCCACCAACAAATATCAAATTGACAAATTAAAGCAGAAGGACAGAGATTTCAGATTAAAGGGAACACCACCACTAGCAATTTCCCTAAGCCTCACACTATCTTCAATTGTAACTACATAGCCATCCCTTCATTGTTACTGAACCAAAATTCTTGAACTCTGTACCTGACAACATTGTGTGTGCGCGACACTTCATGGATGACAGTAGTTCACAAGGCAGCCCACCGTCGCCACCTCAAGGGCAATAAATGCTGGTCAGGTCAGTGATGCCTGCATTCCATGAACGAACAAATAGAATGATACCTTTCAGTTTAGCATAGATTAATATCTCGATTCAGTCGACAATTTATTTCTCAACTATGTTTTTGAGTGTAGCAATATAATTGGAGAGAGATTTTATGAATTATGTTGCGTATTTTCAATCTTATTCAGCAATGTTAGTTACTTTTGTTATATAATTTAGAAAATTTATCACAATAGAAAATACATACTATTAATTTTGGAATGGGTTATTGTCAAATCTAATTCTATCTGAGCTGTGAACATCAAAGAGAATAGCAATTTGCATTTTGCATGAAAATAACAGGTGTTTCAGAATATTTGAAAAATCCAATCAACACACATTTAGCTTCTCTTGTATTTCTTATTCATTTGGTGCAGTATTTTATCCTCCCCGACTAAGTCCATAGTGGGAAGGCACCTGGACATCTGCCATCACCCACTGATAATCAAGGCCCTTAAAGTGGACGATGAATGCATACTGAAGGGCCTCATCTCACTGCTACTAACCATTCAAATCTTCTGACTCTCTCCCAGATCCCTATCCATAATCCCCATCAATCAGCTCTGGCCTGCCATCCAATGAGGATGTTGTCCTTTGTGTCAGTGTCATACCAGCAGTAGCCACCATCTGTGCACCATCTTCCATCTGATTGACCAGCATCTCTTGGCATGCATGACTTTTGCTCCTGAGTTCATTGGTCCCAGTGGATGAATTGTCACTGAACTGTCATGACCTTCAGTATAACATGACCTGGCGGGCTTGCTTTAAGAGGAGTAACACAGTGCTCTTGTCAGCTTTCCTGCAAGTAACCAAGGCCCCGTAACCACCACAAGATTCCAAACATTGGTTATTGTGCCTTACTTTAAGTGTTTTTCCTTTCTCCCAGATTAAGGAATTGAGGGTAATTGCAAAATGAAGTACAGTTGTGACACAGCAGTTAGCACATTGATATATTGAAGAGTGTAGTTCTGCTCTGTTTTATAACTAATATAAAGTTCCTTATCTTACGATTCACACATGTTACTTATTTCTGCTTGCAATATCCCCCTTGTGTTCCAGGTAATGATTTTGAACATATCCAAAATTTTAAACACAAGTTTACTCCTTAGACAAATGGTGGTGTCTATTTTCTAATACCTCTGTGAACTGGTCTGGCCTTCCTTTTTCCTGGAACACAAACAACTTCAAAAGTGCAAGATTATTTGAAAAACAGATGTAAAGGCAGAAAAGATGGCTGTTTGGCATCTTTCTTTATCTAGCTGGACAAGTAGTATTTTCCATTCTCACTTCTCTCCTTTTCCACTGGTGGATGTGTCTTCAGTTAATGAGCTCAAAGTTCTAGAGCTCTCACCACAAACATCTGTCTCACCTCTCTCTCCTTTTAACATGCTGTGTAATTTCTTTATAGACCAGTCAGTCTTAGGTGCTTGGTAAATAAATTATTGGAGAGGATACTGAGAGAGAAGACTTATGATTATTTGGAAAAGCAATGCTTGATGAGAGATAGTCAGCATAGCTTTGTGAGGGGCAGGTCATGCCTCACAATCCTTATTGAATTCTCTGAGGATGTGACAAAACAGATTGTTGAAGGTAAAGCAGTGTATGTAGTGTATATGGATTTTAGCAAGACGTTTGATAAGGTTCCCCCGTGGTACACTCATTCAGAAAGTAAAGAAGCATGGTATACAGGGAAATTTGGCTGTCTGGGTATAGAATTGGTTGGCCTGGAGAAGATATAGGGTGGTAGTAGATGGAAAGTATTTAGCCTGGAGCTCGGTAACCAGTGGTGTTCCGTAGGCATCTATTCTGGGCACTTTGCTCTTTGTGATTTTTATAAATGACTTGGATAAGGAGGTGGAAGAGTGGATTAGTATGTTTGTCGATGATGTGAAGGTTGATGGAGTTGTGGGTAGTGTGGAGGGCCATTGTAGGTTGCAGCAGGATATTGACAGGATGCATAGCTGGGCTGAGAAGTGGCTGATAGTGTTCAACCTGGAAAAGTATGAAGGCATTCATTTCGGAAGGTCAAATTTGAATGCAGGTTACAGAGTTAAAGGCAGGATTCTTTGGCAGTGTGGAGGAAGAGAAGATCTTGGAATCCATGTCCATTGATCCCTCAAAGTTGCCATCCAGGTTGATAAGGTTGCAAAGGCATATGGTGTGTTTGCTTTCATTAGTGGGGCGATTGTCTTTAAGAGCCATGAGGTTAAACTGAACCTCTATAAAGTCTGGTTAGATCACACTTGGAATATTGCGTTCAGTTCCGGTTGCCTCATTCTAGGAAGGATGTGGAAGCTTTAGAAAAGGTGCAAAGGAGATTTAGCAGGATGCTGCCTGGATTGGAGGATTCATCTTATGAAGAAAGGTTGAGGTAGCTATGGCTTTTCTCATTGGATCGAAGAAGGATGAGAGGTGACTTGATCGAGGTGTACACGACGATGAGACGCATAGATAGAGTGGATAGCCAGAGACTTTTTTTCCCAGGGTGGAAAAGGCTATCATGAAGGGATATAATTATAAGGTGCTTGGAGGAAGGTTTAGGGCAGATATCAGAGGTAGGTTCTTTACACAGAGAGTGGTGGGTGGTGGAATGCACTGCCAGCAGTGGTAGTAGAGTCAGATACATTAAGGACATTTGGCGACTCTTGGAGGGGCACATGGAAAACAGTAAAATGTGCAATATGTTGGTTAGTTTGACTTCAGAGTAGGATAAAAGGTCAGCATGACACAGAGGACCAAAGGGCTTGTACTGTGCTGTACTGTTCTATATTCTTTGTTCTATGTTGTTCTTTGATTAAGAATTTGATCAAGTGCCCTAACATCTCCTGCTTTTGCAGTAAGCTGAATCTTGTAAAATGAATCCTCGCAACTGTGCATTTTGGTTTTCTACATGTTAGCCCTGTAACAAATACCAAGAAACCTGGGATCTTGTGAATTAGGTATTTTAAAATTATATATGACAGGATTTACAATATTACAGACTTCTACATTGTCTTTTCTGTGTTTACTGATGTTACTGTATATTATATGCACATAACTGACTGACAACATTGACTCCATTACACAGTGGCTGGAGGCAAAGCAGGCACCTTTATACGGAACATTTCATGTTGTATGTTATTGTCTTAAAGGGACAGACCTATCTCATCTGGCATCTATGCAATGATACCACACTCACGGATCATGTTGATTTGCAGCAATTGTATCCTTTATATGGGGACCGATATGACCCCATTAGTCTGGTTTGGTCAACAAAGAATTTTAGTAGTCTCCTGAAAAAAGACTCATGTCTTAACCAAAATATAGCTTATTGAATTACAGCAAGTATATGTAAGTTACATTAATACAATGACCATTGTTAGAGAAGGTGTGAAGAAGACCTAGATGATCCTTGCTCAGGATCCTAAGTTGTTCTCCCACAAGTCAACACCTCTTCATCATGGCTGATGTTTTCTGGTCCTCAGTATTAACCATTTCAGCTCCTTGCAACTTGTATAACACAACTCAGACTTTCTTTTTATTCCTATATGAGACGCGGGCTTCGCTGGGTGGATGTCCATTTCTTGTCCATCCCTAATTCTCAGTGAAAAGGTGGTGATGAGCTGCCTTCTTGAGCCACTGCAGTCCACCTGCTTCAGGTACACCGAAAATGCCATTTTGGGTGGGAGTTCTAGGATCTTGACCAAGTGATGCCGAAAAAACTGTGATGTATTTCCAAGTCAGGATGGTGAGTAACTTGGAGGAAAGCTTAGAGTCATAGTCATAGAGCTGTCCAGCATGGAAACAGACCCTTCTGTCTTGCTCGTTCATGCCAGCTCGTTCATGCTGACCAGGTATCCTGAATTAATGTAGTCCCATTTTCCAACATTTGGCCCATATCCCTCTAAACCCTCCCCATTCATATACCCATCCAGATGCCTTTTAAATGTAATTCTACCAACTTCCACCAGCTCATCCCATATACGACACCACCCTCTGCTAGAAAATGTTGCTCCTTCGACCCCTTTTAAGTCTTTCTCCTGCCATCTTAAACCTATGGCCCTTAAGTTTTGGACTCTCCTATGCTGGGGAAAAGATCTTGACTATTTACCAATGCCCTTCATGATTGTATAAACCTCTATAAGGTTACACCTCTGCTTCCGACACAATAGGAAAAACAGGCCCACCCCATTCAGCCTCTGCCTATAGCTCAACTCCTCCAACCCTGGCAACATCCTTATAAATCTTTTCTGAATCCTTTCAGGTTTCACAACATCTTTCCTATCGTAGGGGGAACAGAATTGTATACAGTATTCCAAAAGTGGTCTAACTAATCTCCTGTACAGCTGCGACATGACCGCGGTGGGGGAGTTCCAAACTGGAGGGCATAGATTTAGGGTGAGAGGGGAAAAATTTAAAATGGACTGAAGGGATAAACTCTTTACAGAGGGTGGTGCGTGTATGGAATGAGCTGCCACGGGAAATGGTGGAAGCTAGTACAATTACAACATTTAAAAGGCATCTGGATGAGTATATGAATAGGAAGGGTATAGAGGGATATCGGGCAAATGCTGGTAAATGGGACTAGATTTATATCTGGTCGGCATGGGCGAGTTGTACCAAAGTGTCTGTTTCCATGTTGTACGTCTCTATGACTCAATGACCTCCAGGTTTGGATATATCTGCAGACTTATTAACCATACGTACCTGCAGGTAATGGTGCTATCTTATATGTGCCATTAACCCTCTGGGAGGTACTGTGTTTGGAATGTACTGTGTAAGGAGTCTGTGAATTTCTGCAGTGCATCTTGTAGATAGCACATGCTGTAGAGCGGGTCAATATTTATAGATGTGGTGCAAGTCAAGTGGGTTGCATTTTCCTGGACAATCTCAAGCTTCTTGAATGTTGTTGGAGCTGCACTTATTCAGGAAAGTGAAGAGTATCCCATCGGACTTGTGACTTGTAGGCTTTGGGAAGTCAGCGAGTAACCTGCTGCAAGAGTTAAGCCTTTGACCTGCTCTTGTAGCCACTGTATTTATGTGGCTATTCCAGTTCATTTTGTTTTGGGCAATGGTAACTTTCAGCATGTTCATTGGTTGGGATTCAGTGATGGTAATACCATTGATTGTGAAGGATCATTGTTGCGTTCTCTTTTATTGGAGATGGCCATTTCCTGGCACTTGTGTGATGTAAATATCACTTGCTACTTGTCAGTCTGAGACTGGTTATTGTTCAAGTCTCTCTGCTCCTGGACACAGTCTGCTCCAGTAACTGAGGAGTCGCAAAAGGTGCTGAATGTTGTGCAGTAATCATCAAACATCTCCACTTCTGACTTTATGATGGAGGGTAAGTCATTGATGAAGCAGCTGAAGATGGTGGGGCCTAGGACATTACCTTGAGAAGCTACGATCTTGTGCAGTGGTGGTGTCCTACCTCTGGACCAGAACATCAGAGTTCAAATCCCACCTGTTGAGGTGTGTCAGATGTCTCTGAAAAGGTTGTTTAAAAACATCTTCCTTGAAGAACACCTGCAGAGATGTCTTGGAATTATGATGGAGTACCATTTAAGTACCAATTGTTGTTATTTCACTATTCCTTCTTTAATCAGACTGGATACTCTCCAGTGGTGACGTTGCTGCAATTTATCTCCCACAAGGAAAATAAAATCTTGTACAACTAACTAACTAAATATAAACTGCAGAGGCTGCTTACATGCATTTCTGTATTCTGTGAGGGTGCTTGAACAGAAAGCAAACAGTGAAGGCACCACTCAAAAATGCTGAAAGGAACCCTCAAGAATGTGATGAAAAAGACTGCTGTGAGAAAGAAGTTAATAATACTGTACCCAAGACAGACTAACATGGTTGAAAGACACTTACAAAATGCAAGAAACGACTGTAGTTTGTAGAATCATCAAACTGGACAAAGTAACAAGCCTGAATTGCTGTGTTACTCTCTAGGTATAAAATATTAAAAACTAGAACAAACACAAGATGAAGACAAATATGCAAGGGATGATCGATTTGGGGGGGGGGGAATGGTTAATTTTTGTGTGTGCCCACCCAATTACTACTTGCTTATGTTGTGCACCACAAGGAGTCAATAAGATACCTGCAGCCATGAGGTGGTCTGTGTCATTATGATTAATGACGACGCAGGCTGGCTTTCCATCAGCTGAGTGCAGCAACACATGCATTTCCCTTTCTGAGCTGTGAGAGAGTATCTCTCTCTCTTTTTGCCTTAATACATTGGCATAAACTGTTCAGATTCATTAAATTGCTGAATTAAATTTATTTAATTGGGACTTAAATAAGCTATTTAATTGCCTGCTTCAACTCATTTTCACTTAATGTTTTTGCATTACACACTGTCTGGTCCATTACATTTGCTCAATTTTTTTTGCTTTTTCATGCCAGTTTTTTACTCAATCTCCTAAAACCATCAATGTCGATTGCACTTTTTTGTTTCTCAACCAGCCAGTAAACTAGCTCATAACCCTTGACTTTCCTGCTCTGCATATCGCAGGTAGGCAGTAGGTGATATCATAGCTTAAAAATGTGTTGCTGGAAAAGCACAGCAGGTCAGTCAGCATCAAAGGAACAGGAGAATCGACGTTTCGGGCATAAGCCCGAGTCCAGTGAGCCATCAACATGTTTTCTCGAATATTTTTTAAAATTCTTGTTTATCCTGAAGGATAAATAGGCTAATTTGTCTGATTCCTTTCCACCCATGAGATTTTGAGGTTATACTAAACAGCTGGCACTCGATTTGGACTCTTACTTGATTAATGTACATTTTCTTTATGATATATATTTTATATTAACTCATACAATGAATGTTTTTATTTATAGAAAGTAGTCCTAAATCAATCAACTGCTATTACCTGAAAGACTGGGGCTTTCTTAAATCAGAAAGAGAAATAGTTCAGTTATTAATTTTGACCAAAATTATTTGGGTCTGAACCTTCTGTTTGCCTGTTGTGGTGCTGTGTAGCATTGAGGACAGACTCATTGGAGTGCGTAGCCAGTCATGTTTATCAACATTTGAGCAAACAGATGAACTATATGAATAGACGGAGAATGTACATTTGAGTGACGTGTCCCCGATTCTGTAGTTGGCAGAGACCTTGGCATTTTTTTTTCCAGTCCTTGTTTGATTATCTTCATCAGCTCAGCTCATGTTAATGCTTTTAATTTAGTCCAGGTGGATTTTCTTCTGAATAAAATTCTGGTTCTCAATTCCTCTGACCTTGCTTCTACAGTATACTGGCTTTTGAAATCCAAGTTTGCTGTAACCTAATTGTGAGACTTATTTCTTTAAGTAAATGACTGCTGATGTAATTTGCTTTACTGTTGCTATTTGACCTTTGAATGTTTTGCCAATTCCATGTGCACATATAATTGACATTATAAATTAGGAATTATGTGAAGGATAATATCATATTGGTCTTTGGGGATAATTGTGATGTACAACGGAGCAGGTACAATGAAGACAACTTTTTAATGTTATTCTGTAAAGCTTGTAATGGAAATATTGTAGCCACTGTGCTTGTATGGCTAATGTCTGGTTGAGTTTCTGGTCAATGGTAACTCCCAAGGATAACAGTTAGATTCTATCTTGTTTAATATAATGTTTGACAGGCACTTGTGTGTTGCAATTGTTTCTTGAACCACAGAATTGCCGGTACTGAACGTATTTGCGAAGGGAGAAGCTAACCATCATCCTTTGTCATTCAGTGGCATTATCATTACTGAATCCCCTGCTATCAATCAAACTAAACTCAACTGACCTATGGGAAAGTCTCAGACCCAAGGGCATAAACTCATTGTAATAGATCACCCATTTAAGACCGAGATGGGAAGAAATTTCTTCTCTCAGACACTCTTTACCACAGAGGATTGTACAGGTTGGGTCAGTAAGAATTTCAAAGCTGAGATAGACAGATGTTTATATTAATAAGGGAATCAAAGATTGTGAATGTCAGAAAGTGGAGTTCAGGATCATCAAATCAGTCATGATCTCATTGATTGCTGAAACAGACTCAACAGGCTGCTACATCTTATGGTATAGTAATTTCTAAAATGTTCAAAGACCCTACCTCAGTCTTTTGAGGCAGAAGTTCCAAATGGAATGCCCCTCTGAAAGAAAAAATGTCCTACTTCTGCCTTTACAACAGGACCCCTAGTTTGAAAATAGTGTCATTGATCTTCTGAAGCTCATTCAAGATCTTACACATTTAAGTCAAGTCACCTTTCACTCTTCTAAACTCCAGTGAAAACCAATCCAGTCTGTCCACTCCTTTAGCATGAGACAACATGCTCATTCCTGGTATTAAGCTACTAAGCTTCTCTGAACTCTCTCCAATACATAGACATCCTTCCTTAAATAAGGAGACCAAAACTACATGCAATAATTTGGATGTGGTTTCACGAATGTAATGAAGTAAAACAGCCTCACTTTTATGTTCAATTACTCTCCTAACAAATGATAGCATTCCATTAACCACCTTGATCACTTGCTACCACCATTGTACCTTTTAATAGTGAGTTTTGTGGAAGAGGACAGATCACTGATAAATCTTAACAAGTCAAGACACTTGTCTTGCATAACAGAAGACAGGAAACAATATGATAGCAATGGTTTCAAGTTATATTGACAAGTTAGGCAAAATGACTTAAGGCTATCGGAGCCAAAACCGTGTTTGTCTCCATCAGGATTTGGTGTTAGACCATTCAAAAGTTATCTCAACGTTAGCATAAATAGCAAGTGATAGACAGAGCTAAGCGATCCCACAACCAACAGATCAGATCCAAGCTCTGCAGTCCTTCCACATGCAGTTGTGACTGTTGGTGGACAATTAAACAACCCACTGGAGGAGGAGGCTCTGCAAATATCCCAATCCTCAGTGATGGAAGAACGCAGCACATCTGTGCAAAAAATAAGGCTGATGCATTCACAACAATCTTCAGTCAGAAGTGCCGAGTAGATGATCCATGTAGGGCTCCTCCAGTTGTCCCCAGCATCACAGGTACCAGTCTCCAGCCAGTTCGAATCACCCCACGTGATATCAAGAAACAGATGGAGGTACTGGATACTGCAAAGGCAATAGGCCCTGGTAACGTTCTGGCAATAGTACTGAAGGTGTGTGCTCCAGCACTTGCTGCTCCCCGAGCCAAGCTCTTCCAGTACGGTTTGCTGCTTTTGAAATTTGCTGTCTTTCTCAATTCTGTTCCAACTTAAGGAAAATGCAGCAGGAAGGATTGAAGACTACTTCTTAAGTTGTTTGTACAGGCCAACAGGCAGTAGAATAGTTTCTTAGCTCTGCGAACTGGTCAGAAGGCCTGCCCATGTTAACTTCATGTTTAATTCGATATTCTTGACTAAACAGCTATGAAGACCAGTACATTCCACCAATGGAGGGTTTGAGTTCAGTCATTTGCATTGCTAGTATGAGATCTGACAGAGCAGAGACCTTATGGCAAATACTTGAAGGAGAGAGGCTGTGAAAAAGTATGCCATGCTTCTATCCTTAGGTCAGTCGCTTATTTGATTCCAGTACCATATTGTGGCACATACCTTCTACACCAAGAGGGCCAACACCCTCTAGAGACATATCTTAGCTGTTGCTACTTTGCAGTATATAATTCTATTGGTCTTTGTAGCACTTCTTGATCCTTAAACACATTCTGTAGACAAATGAGGCTGAAAGAGATTTAGAGATGACCTTTGTGTGAATGGTTAATGTCTTATGATTGCCATTAACTTGAGGCTGAGAAGACTGCAGTATTGTGTGGAAGGTTGCTGACCTTGCTGTTGCTGGGAACTCACAACTAATGCATGGCACTGTGAAGCAGGTGAATACTTGCATTCTGGTTGACATTTTAAAATGCTACATAAGAATTAACATTAATTATAACAAGGATATACACAGTGCCAAGAGGGCTTTTTATTATCCGGTCAAACAGCAACCCATTTACAACCAAAGATGATAAATTAATAGAAATTAATGTTGACAATCTATTCAGAAAATTAGCTGAACATACTGAAACTACTTTGCGAATATGGATTCATGTATTATAAGGTGGGTGATTGAAATCAGTCCTGAAGCAAATCATTGCTTGACATTTTGGTTCTCAATCAGAAATTTGTGAGTGCTTCCATTGTAATTGAATCAATAATTATTGACCATTTTAACAAAAGAACTGTTAGCAGCATTTGCAAAATGCAGCAAGCAAAGCTCAATATCAGTCCTGACTTTATAGATGGCTAAATTAAACCTGTATTAATAGTATGGCAGAAAGTTTTCCAGATGAGCAATTAAACACCAAAATAAGAACGCAAGGCTCCTACTTGTACAAAATCAGTTTGAGCTATCTGTGACCAATAACATAAGGCAAGTTTACAATGTAAATGTACTGTGGGGTACAGCAATGCTAAAGTACAACCTCTGTATAGTTTGAAAACCAAACGACCAAGTGGAACAAACGTAAAATATGGTCATTCTTGGATATCCTGTTTAAATAATACCTTTTTGAATTGATCCATATAAATCTAATGGAAATAAACACTCAAGTATTGGCTACTTGAATGTGTTTTTTTTAACTGAGCTTTTGTTCCTCCATTTTACATTGCATTAGTCAAGTCAAAACCTTGTATTGGTGAGATCATTTTTGTGTCTAGTTCAAATGAGATAATCAAATAACTATGCTGTGTGACAAGTGTAACAAGGGCTAATTGGGGAAAGATTTACATTTGGCTTATGAATCAAATTTGTACTTTACCTTTGAATTAAAACTTTTGATGGGTGGGTGACAGATGAGAATACTGAGATTACTTCCTGTAAATTGTGTTTAGTCTCAATGAGATGTCAATTAGAATCCAATATATCCAGTGCATGACGAAAAGTTGAAACCACGGAAATAAGATATCTTGGAGCTCCAGAGTGGAGTAATTTAGTGGTTGACAGTTATTTACAAAAGTCATCAGCAAAAGCAATTATAAATAGAGGTCACTTTATGGGTGTATTTGATACCTGAGGACTTAGTTTCATTATTATTATCAGGCTATTTGAAAGTGAAGGAGAACATAAAGTATGTACTTAAATGTTTATTTATGTAAGTAAATCGTGTAGAATGACTCCCTATTGAATCCACAGAGCAAGATTTTATTGCACATAATTGACAGTGAAGCATGTACTTTGCAATATAACTTGTAAACATTGAGAGGCACCACAGATTCATTTGGCTGAATCTTACGTTTCATTGCTTCTCAACAGAAGCCCCAGAATTTACCAGAATCTGTTGGGCTTGAGACATCTTTGAAAGCACATTTTGCACCCAGACAATCACTAAGCCCAGAGCAGCCCTGCTGAGCTGCTGACATTTTCTGTGGAACACTGAGAGATATCAGCATTCCACTTTGCAGAGATATCAGCATCCCACATTTTGTCTGACCTATCTTATGATGATATATAGTTGTATACCAGTGTATAAAATGGAGTGCAATTATTTTGCAAATGCTAAGATGGAAAACTGTTTAGGAACTTATGCTCAGCATACATCTTCAAAAAAACAAAACCATGAATGTTACATTTATCAACCCTGATCTACATGCACGTTTGCATTGACATCGCAAAGTATGATTAACTAATGTGACCATTGTAAAGTAACAATCAACATGAGGGGATGGTAGAATTTACCTGTCTCCATCAGTGTTGTTCATGGAAGGGGTATGTACATGATGGGAGTTGCTTGCCTGTTGCCATGTGGGAGGAGCTTAAACATCATCAGATTATCACTAATCCGTGAGGCTGGTTAGCAAATTTACTGATGTGATAGTTTCTCAGCAAAGTCTATGCCAGATTCATACCATTCTTATCCTCCATGACTACTCTGAAAGAAGATGCAATTTCCTTGTGTTAACTGTCCTCCGATTGCCAAGTCTCATAGAGCGCAGTGATCTCAATGATCCCTCTACTGACAACAGCAGCTCTTCTCTTTGATCTGTTAGCTGTGGCAGTGTCCATGAGGGTGAACCTTTTCCATGTGCCAATGATGATTAATTCCATTTTTAAGATTAACTTATGACCGTGTTTGTGGAATCTGTTCCAGGTCTGGCTTGGTTGATGAAAGGGGCAAAGACAAATATTGTTAGAACATCTTTTTAACCCATTTCTATTAGGCAGCAATTAAGCAGCAAGGCCCTGAAAAGTATTGTTCATGGGCTGCCAAGTCCCTAGTTTGCTGCTTTCCAGTGAAAAACAACCTTGAGCCATCAGTGTGAAGTTCACAGCTAGAGCTCCTGGTAAATGCATACTACATGCTGCATCACTTGCCCAGTGCCACTGGACATGTGATGATGGATGACAAATGAAAGATTGTTGCACATGGATTATTGTCAGAGAAGTTTGCACATTGTCAGCCTCAAACTCCTGACCTGATCTTTCTTGGTCCAGTGTCAGCCTCATCACACCAGTCCCAACCTAATTAACTTATGGCTCAAAATGGCTCTGAATGTCGTGGCTGACCAGAGAATCTTCTGTGTTTTGTAAACTCTGTGTGATCCACTTTAAGACCATTGACCATTACATTGGTCTCACCTTCCCAGACTGCTAGAATCAGTCTTTGTATGTCAGAGTAAACAAATCTCTAAGTTACCCAGAATAAACTTGATGGTATCCATTCCCATTCTTTGAATTGGGTTTAGCTACAATCACTTGCCACCAACTGATGAGTTGGATGAAAGTGGGGACCCAATACAGGGTGACCTGCTCCAAAGAGTGCAGTGAGCCTACCTAGCAGAGGGGTTATTCCTCCCTTGCACCATTTAAATCCTCAAATTTTATGAAATTACACGTCCAAACTCAAAAGTACATGGATGAGACTGAGGATGAAAATGAGAGACAGCAGCTGGTGGAATTGAAATTCAAATAACATGTCTGGAAAATGAAACTAGTTATCAATTACAGTGAGTGATTGTTATAAAAAAAAAGCTCTTTCACTGACAAATGTTCTTTAGGGAAGGAAATTTGGAATCTTTATCTGGCGTGCTGACGTGAGCGACATGTCAGTCCTGTTCCCAGTAAAATGTGGTTGACTCTTAAATGCATGAACAGATCATTCAGTTGAAGGGCAATTAAGGATCAGCAACTAATGCTAGTATTGCCAACATTCCATGAATGAAAATATAAAAACATTCTCAACACCTTCCTGAGGCAGGAGACTAGCCAACAAATCCTGTTAACATGGATGCTACTGCAGTTGTCTTCTTTGTGATCAATATTGCCATCTTCCCAGCAAAACAATCAGGGCCTTCCTTTAACCTTTAATAGCCTTATAACACAGGGCTATTGTTAGTCAGATTTGAGAATAGGTCACTTTATTTTTCCCTAAATGTAAGACATTCCTGAAATACAAAGGAACAAGAAGAGAAATTGCTGGAAAAGCTCAGCAGGTCTGGAGAATCTGTGAAGAGGAATCAGAGTTAACATTTTGGGTTGAGTGACCCTTCCTTAGAACTTTGCAACCTCAGAATCTTACAAAGTTCATAATAGTGTCATTTTTTTCTGGATGGCAAACTCCCAAACATCATTACTAGGTTTGACTTTTTTTATTTTAAACTTGTGTCCTGATGTCCTATTCACAAAGCTTGGTTTCTGGATGCACCTTTTCCATTCAGGTTATGTCATGCAATTCTGCACAGACACCTTTCCTAAATTCTTTTCAAAAATGTTCTCGTCTTTCCTCAAAAGTTTGCATTTAGATATGAGGAAACATTCTTATTGCTCTTCTCTTCAAAACCTCCGACTGTCTTGTGTGTGTTGTTGTGAGCGTACCTGATCTAATACTCAAGGTCTGACCTGACTAGAGCCCAAACAGTTTTGAATGCAGATTTATTTGTTGTGTTCTCCATTTTTATTTATATAGTTAATATTCCATTCATAATGTGGCTTGTGAATTGTACAAAATTTAAATATGCTCAAACTGTTCCTGAAGTATGAATATTGCCCATTTTACCTTGTATTTGTCCTTACAAAGCTCCACATGTCATTATTCATTTATGTGCCATTGTCCATATACCACTGCATATTTTGTCCAAAAAAAAGTTGTAATTGTCAAGTTTATGCTTCATGAAGAGCACTTCCTAATTTGAAATTATCTGTAAATTAGACCACTTGCTTTTTCTCCATTCAAGTGCCTAATGTATATTTTATCACATTTAAGATAACTTCACAGTATGAAAAACATTAAATGAACAAAACAACTGTAACTATCAGAAAAGTTGATTTGGCTACAGTAAGGAACTAGGAGTTTTTAAAATGATTAAGCATGTAGTGACTCCAACTGCTAAGGCTTACTACAATTTTCCTTGTCTGCAATGCAAAAGGTAGTTGTATTATTCAGCTAACTAATAACTTTATTTCTCCAGTTTATTCCCTTGTCCTCATCAAGGCACAGACTCTTTTGTGGGGTATGGTTTAAAATAACCAGTCATTCTTGGAGTACATTGCTGAAGTGAGGGTTCACATATTAACCCATGAATAGCCACAGGTGTACAGTATTTCATGCTTTGAAATTGTTCACCATTTGATTAGATACTCACTGATCTGTACCTCATCTCCATTTGTTCATTGCATATCATCAGAAAAGAAGTCCATACCTAGCATGTCAGCAATAAGCATTTCTATTCACCAGTACAAATGCTGTTCCCAAGAAGCTTTGAAACATCATCTGCTAAGATTGGGGTGCTTTCTACATTATGTGGCAGCCATGCTACCTTGTTTATAATTGATCCCTCAACAAAATGACACACAAGTTTTCATTTGTAGTGTGTCTGATCAAAGCTATCAGAAACAACACAAAGTGTTTCTGAGGTAACAAATTGCTTTGGAATGTGGCAGCTTTTCTCCTCAGGCAAACTGTAATTATAAAGGGGTATAAATAATTCAGAACTTGAAATGAATTGAGATTTGGGATTAATTGTAATACAAGTTGTGTGGGAAGAGTGTAGGTTGTTTTTTTCTTTCCTTTGATAAATGTCTTGAGGTCCCTCCATACTAATATGCAAACCTTTCAAATGCGGTTTCTTTGGTCCAAAACCCTTGTTAGTTTTGTGATCTGAATCCTGCTCTGTGTAATCGCATGTAGCATCTACCACGAAGATTGGGTTCTTCTTGAAATTTATTGATGCTTATCAAATATATATGTGGCTATGGTATCACAGATGTATATGTAATTTGGGAGTTTGTATTGAGTGATGTCACTGTAAATTATACAAATGTAATTGACTCTCTGAACATACCATACTTGTCCAATTCCATTATTCCATTATTCTGTCTGCTGAGAGAGTAAATGAAGGTGAGCTCGGTTCATTTATAGCACAATGTCACATGCAATAATATCATGTAACTGCTGTAAATATGTCCCCATGTGAAATCTGTGCAATAGTGCAACAGTTTGTAAGAATTGTTTGAACAAAAATAGTCTTGTGATACAGCAAATGGCTTTTGTGAACCTGATATTATACACTTCTGATAATATATGATTACTGTTAATACCTTTCAACATGGAAAATCTGCAAAGGTGACAAATTCAGAGTCTGTCTTTCCTTCCATTGCTGTTTCTGAGCACAGGGCCATGGACTTGCACTAGATTGATCCATACTTACAGGAAAGCACTGTAGTGTTTACCATGGCCTCCTGAGTGATGGCTGACCAGGGGAGATTCTTCCCGCTTGCCACCTACCATCAAACACACTGTAAGGACTTCCAGATTGAAAATCACCCTGTTTCCCCACGTTAAACATATCTTCCTGTGAGACTCGATCGTGGACCTTCTAACCCTGAACTGAGGGTGCTCCCACTGTGTCACAGGTTTCCCCATATAGAGTGACAATTCTTCTAATATCCGCCTTTTGATGCATTTGAATGTGTGTATTATAACATATCATTTCCAAGTAGCAAGCATGCATGCCCTTAGAGATGCATGATAATTTTAACTTAAAATGAGTTTATTTATTTTTAAATCAACTCTGACCACAAATATGACAGCTTAGCAGGATACAAAGTGGAAAAAAAGCTAAAACGTGCCAGTTAGCTCTCCAGTTAGAGTGGTATAATAAATCTACTGACTTCTCTAGTGTCAGTCTTCAATTTTAAACAATTCAAATTGAATGATAATAGTTTATGTACTTGCATATAGCCCTGTGTATTGTATATTTGAGTTCTGTATTATATAGGCAGTTTTAAAAGATTTTATGTAATTATCACAGCTATTAAGTTATGAATTACAAATATATAAATGCATGTTAATTCATGGATAAACCTATAAAAAATGCACTTGTCCTCTGCCCAGGAGGTTTGAGAGATCTGTGGAGAAATGGCGCACCTTCAATTATGGAATGAAAGACCTGGTGAAGTGGATGACGGAAGCAGAGCAGATCCTGACTGACATCAGGATGGATACTGAAAATATAGAGCCAGAGAAAACTAAACAGAAACTCAAGGTAATTATGCATCAAGTGCCTCCTTATTGAAATGACCACAGTTTTACATTGGAATGAGTCCTCGTTAGAAAATAAATAGAAGCGTCTGCTTCCAAAGGCAATAATATTTTGTAAAGGAAAACTTTGTAATAGAATAAAACTGTCTAGTTCATGCTTGCTGTTACCAACTTTAGGAGTCCAATAATTACAAAAAGGATCTTTATAATATTTATTTCTGGATATTTGTGCTTTCTGTTCACTTTGCAGTAAATGTTGCAACATTAGATTTTTACGTTATACAAAGGCTTAGCAATAACTCAGATGGCTAAGGAAGAATAAATCTATGGTTGATATCCTGATACTGATGCAACTTTAATAAGCATTGCGATTTGTGGGTAGCTCATGCTCCATTGTGTCATCTTTTACACCATTTTTTTATACCTGTATTCTTTGTGGTCGTTTGACACAGAGTAATCGGTAGATTATTTACCGTTAAGTGGCAGCATATGTTGAGGTATAATTACAAGAGAATCATAAAGAAGTCTTTATGGGCTGAATTGTTTTTGGAGATTTTACATATACAAGTCTGGTGGGATGGAAGGCAATAAAAAAATTCCATTAGCTCTGCAGTAATAGAAACTGTTAAGTGTTCTGTCTTTTCCTGGATTAGTGATGCAGATCTTTATGAGCAGTGCTTGGTGACCCGTATGTAAAATTAATGAGGCGTGTGTTTTGAAGTGCAGTATGTGCCCTTATGTTTTGATCAAGAAATAACCCGTCCTGAAACCAGAGAAGTGGAGCATACAAGAAAGAATGTCTTGCCCTTGATTGATCTATATGGACCAGAAATAAATATGTATTTAAATTAAAACACGTAGAGACGTAATATCTATTATGTGGGTCATGGACATCAAAAGAGTGAGGCTAAAATACAGGAGATAATTGGATAGGAGCATGCAGATATACTTCAGTTCTAATATTGAAGTTAAACAAGTTAAGTCATTATTTTTATGTTACTTGTGGCTGAGAGGCGAAGTGTGGAGCATTTTGGAGCTTTTCTTAGCTGGGTGGAGGGGGTGGGGTGCTGATACCACTGTATCACCACTGGTGAGATGCTTACATGAGCAATTTCTGTCCTATGCATTGATATGGGATCCTGAATGAGAGAAAAAAAAGCAAGTTAACAGAAGTGCTTGAACGTGTATAAGTTCTAAAATATTGTGTGTATTTGTTACATCACAGTTCATAGAATCAACCAGATGGATTCTAACTACAGCCCTGCCTGCTGTGACATAACTTCCATGTCACTGTATGCAGCCCTCTAAAGATAAAGGGGAATATTCTATTATGCTTTTCAATTCATGTTGGACTTCTACCTGCCCACAAACTTTGAATGGTTTCTATAACTGCACTCCTAAACCCCTCTACTGATTCATAGTTCCTTACTTCTCACCTTTAGAAAGGGCTCCGATCTACTTTTCTTGAGCATAATGTAGATGATCTCACACTTTTCTAGATTCAAGTGCAGGAGAACAATCTCTCCTTGTAACTGTAATCATTCATTCCTGAAACCATTTCTGTAAATCTGTTTTATAACTTCTCTATAGACGTCACACTGTACCTGAAGTGTGTCACCCAGAATTGAGGTCACATCAAGTGAGAAGTGGAAGCATGAATTATGTGAGCCAGGGTTTAGGATTGCAGTAGGTTGCTTTTTTTTTCATGAAATGAAGACATATAATGATTTGCAAATGAAGAAAATGTGATGAATTTAATGTATCAGAAGATGAAAAGCATGTAATGTTTGATTAAGTTTGTAATGGTAGGGCTGCTGAATTTCAGCATTAAGGCATTAGATGTGCAGCCAGGTATGATTGTTCTGGAGCTTGTGTCAGCTGGTGTTAGGCTGCCAGTGATGAGGAAATTGGAAATGTCAAACCATGAGGTAGGAATGCAAGGAGATGGTTTGGATTGATCTTTGAGCATTTCTTCTTTGTTTCTAAGAATGATAAAGTATCCACAGCCTGCCACTTAATGTTGTGCTTGAATTTGATACAAGAAACTATTTTGTGATATCATCCACAATCAGACAATGTTACTGTCACTGAACGACTGAGGTTCTCCCCCAACCAGTCTCTTCACTTACTTAATGAGGAATGACTGAATTAAGCAATATTGGACATATGAGTGAACAGCAGGTTGTAGTTTATTTGAAGCGCAATATTTCTAGTTTACTGCTTTTCGTGAAGTTGGCATTCTCCATTGAAGCCTAATGTACAACCAAACATTTGGCATACCTGTACCAATGTGTAGTTTTGTGGGTTTATTTTGTTTGTAGGTATTTTAAGTTACGTTGTGTTATGGAATGTCATGACAGTTTTGTTTGATTTAATCTGCTTGTTATAAATCTTTTGTAAATAATCTGTTTGAGACCTAATGAAAAGTTATTTTAGTATTGGAGTTAAGATATTTTAGTGGCAGAGACAATATATTAAATCAAACAGTATCCTATATATTAAGTGCTAATAGTTCAGATATGAAATGTGGAAAATATGGAAATTAGCGAACAATTGATATTCAAGTGTTACATATGGGATAAGTGGGTTCATTTGCGACTCAGATCAGGCTTTTTGTTCATTTTCTGAATTACACTTACATGGGATATTCAAATTTTGCACTTGAAAATGAATATTTTAGTTCAAATCGATTCACTGATAAAAGCAATGTTCAAAAACTTGAAATTGATTCTACTTTGCATAGCTGTATCTAGAATAACTCTCTCTCTCTCTCTGTCTGTCTCACTCTCTCTCTCTGTCTCTGTAATTGCCGAATTTAAAGGGCTTGTTACCAGCTCTGTTCTAGAGCTATTTATGCCACTGCATTCATCATGTCCCACTGTGACAAATCGTTTCCATAATTGGGACACCATGGTTCTCTGCATTATGTTTTTGGAAAATTTGACCTGTAGGCAACTGAGCTAATTCTGCATCCATTGTGGTGTTTTCCAGTCTGCGTCAAATTTATTTGTGAACTTCGTTGTCTTTCTGCAGTGAATGTATTATTTTTTCACTATTGTTCATCATGCATTCTTGGAAATGAAGCTGAAAAGCATTCTTTCCTGGGAAAGAGAGAGATGGAGGGCGGGAGAATCAGGTTCAAGGGTTCTCTTCTCCTATTTCGTATGTTCAGATGTAAAGAGAATTCAGATTAATGTGAATTGTGTTTTTTTTAAGTTGGTTTATTATGTCCAAACCTTTTTTGAAACAAGGAGTTTCAGTTTATTGGAGGGAAAATGACAGTTGAGAAAAATTATAAGAGTGTAAGAAATAGGAACAGGAGCAGACATTCGGCCCCTTGAGCCTGATCTATCATTCAATAGAATTATGACTGATTCAGTATTCCACTTTCCTGCCCTTTCCCATTCGTTCTGATTCATCTACTGAACACCACTTTCTCTATCTCAGCCTTACATATTCACAATGACTCTGCTCCCACAGCTCTCTGTAGCAAGCAGTTCCAAAAACTCTCAACCCTCAGTGAAGAAATTCCTCTTCACGTCAGTCTTAAATTGTGACCTCTTTCTTCAGAGACCTATGGTCCTGGACTGTCCCTTGAGGGGAAACATCCACTCGGCATTTACCCTGTCCACACACTTAAGAATCTTATATGTTTCAATGACATCACCTCCCATTCTTCTAAATTCCAATGAGTAGACGCCCAACCTGTTTAATCTTTGCTCATCAGGCAATCCCTCCATACCCTTGATCATCCTCATGAACTTCTCTGAACTGTCTTTGATGAAAATACACCTTTTCCTTAATAAGACGACCAAAACAGCTTGAAGTACTCCATATGTGGCCTCATTGTTTCAGTGATTTTTTTACAGCAGAAGACTATTACCAATAATTCTGGTCCTTAATATGCCACCACAGCCTGTTAGTATGTATTGTGTTTTTTTTTGTAGCTTGTAAGCTGCATTTGCTATTTTGAGGTATGCTGTCTACATCTTGGTGAATTGATTGAAGAAAGCCCCTTTGTTGACTTGCTGGAGATAAAATCCAATGTATGTTGAGAGCCATCAAAGTGTATCAATTCACAGAACTAACCGCCAATCAATTTGCTTTCAAGTGTGCCTTGTGTGAAGTTTCTGCAGAATAGAAATGATTCTTGGACCCTCCTGATTGAGGGAGAAGGAATGTAGTTGCTGTAGATGTTACACAGGTGAAATTAGAATTGAAAAGAATGGTTTAAAGGCAAATATGGTCCCTAACTCTGACTGCATATATTCCAGGAGACATCGATGGAAGTAATAGAATGGAGAGCCAGTGATGTGGTGCGAGTGGGTGAAACTCAGCAAAAAGGATAGAAATCAAGGCTGAGATAAACTATGGAATGAATGTAACCAACACAGACTTGTTTAATTACTCTGATACATAGTAAGAGGTAATGAACCTGACCCCATTAAATTCTGCCTGAGCAGCTCCAGTTCCTCCCAGGAACATAAATCCATAAAATGTGACAGTCTATCCATTTCAATCCAAGACCAATTAAAAACATTGGTAAAACTAATTTATTTGATACTAGCTTCCAGCCAGTCTTAGGCAAGCCGAACCTTGTTTCACAGCCGGTAGCCTTTCTCTAGCTTTTCAGGCTGAATGAGCATTATCCACACTGATGGTGTGTAGGCTGTTCAGCTATCTCCATTGCGTGGCCACTACCGATGCCTGCTCAGGCATTTCAGTGGTTGGGGGTGTGGACTCTAGACATAGGACGGGTCAAGTACTTTTTGAACATGGAGTGCAATTTGCTGCTGTTATGTCATTGATGTTTCTCTCTCAAAATCAAACTTGCATTTCTGGAGAGTCACTTAGAGAGAGAAAAAACAGTCAAACTTATGAATGAAACACACCAGTCTGAATTGTCTTGCATATTTCAAAATGGAGCCCCAAGTATATTTCTAGCTAACAATGATCTCTTACTGTTTTTTTTCCCCCTCTGGCAGGTAGAACCCTGGTGAACCCTGTGCTTGGCTAGGCACTGTTGCAGGAGACTGGCATGTTCCTGCAATGGGTTCTTTTGACTGCCCAAAGATAGAGGCCATTTCCAATGAACTCCCAGCCATTCCAGGAGTATTGGTGACCCTCATGACAAATTGCAATCAAACTGTCAAAATTACTGAGTTATTATATTCTTTGAAGTAATTGGTTAATTGTTGTGCCAGGTTGCAGAGGGCAAAAACATTAGCATCAATCTCACGAGGAATGGGTCAAATTGATTGAAGCCCAGCCAAGCTGAAGATCAAAATCCAAACCTTTTGCAGATGTACTGCTGAAAGCAGACAGATCACCGTAGCATTGATGTTATTTTTTGTGTCCAAAAATACCTACCTTTTTCCCTACATTTCCTACACTTAAGAAAGAATGCTTGGTGAGGCTTTTAGGGACTTATCAAAGTTAAATAACATACTGGAAGTGTGCACGTATTTCTTTTGTCCAATTATAAAATAAGTATTGATGGAATTACAAAACCTCATTGTTTTCATATAATTAAAATAGGATTGTGAAAGTGATCTCAGTCTTCAGTGACTAAGCTGGCAGACTGCATTGTTTTTTTAGATATCTACTAGGATGTGTAGAGGAAATAATCCCTGACTGGTATTGCAAAAAAAAAGACTGCAACTTTGGTTGATGAAGATTATTTTTCCAAAATATATCTTGTACATTCTTAAGTTACTGAATAAACTGCACAATGTGGAATGCATACTGTGTGTGCATAGCACTTCTGCAGTTTGTCAATCAGTACCAAGTAACTCAATATGCTCAACATCACCATATTTGATTGCTACCAAACATAAGATGTGTCATGAAGAAGATGAAGGAAGACATTGAAAGTAAAAAAATAAAGGTGCATCTTAAGGCCATATTGGCCAGAACAATAAAAAAAGCATATAATGTGAAAGGAAGGAGATTGAAGAACTCAGATTCAGTGGGATTTGGGTGTCCTTTGCATGAATTTTCAAAGGTGAAATGAAAGTAGAGCAAGCAATTAGGTAAGCTCGTACGTTGTTATCATTTACCAAGGTTATGCTTCATTTTTACAGCGCATTGGTGAGATCGCATTAGAATATTGTAGAATTGATCACCTCATTGAAGGAAGGTCTTAAATGTATTTGAAGTAATTCAGAGCATGTTTGTGATACAAATACCTGGAATAGTGGGGTTGCTTCCTTGCAAAAGTTGGATGGGATTTAGAAGAGTAAAAGGGGACTTGATTGAAATATTTAAGATTCTGAGTGGTCTTGACACGGTAGATATATTGAGGAGAATTTTAGGAGTCACTGTTTAAAAATCAGAGATCTCCCATTAAAACAGATGATATCAAGTTGTTTCGCTGAAGGTTATGAGACTTTAGAACTATCTTCCTGAAAAGGTGGTGGGAACAGAACCATAGAGTCATCAAGGTGGACAGCATGGAGGTTCATGCCGACCAGATATCCCAACCCAATCTAGTCCCACCTGCCAGCACCCGGCCCATATCCCTCCAAACTCTTCCTATTCATATACCCATCCAGATGCCTTTTAAATGTTGCAATTGTACCAGCCTCCACCACTTTCTCTGGCAGCTCATTCCATACACGTACCATCCTCTGCATGAAACAATTGCCTCTTAGGTCTCTTTTATATATTTCCCCCCTCACCCTAAACATATGCCCTCCAGTTCTTGACTCCCCCACACCAGGTTCGAGATTTTGTCCATTTATCCGATCCATGCCCCTCACGATTTTATAAATCTCTATAAAGTCACCCCACAGCCTCTCACTCTCCAGGGAAAACAGCCCTAACCTATTCAACTTCTCCCCATACCTCAAATCCACCAACCCTGGCAACATCCTTGTAAATCTTTTTTGAACCCTTTCAAGTTTCACAACATTTTTCCGATAGGAAGGAGACCAGAATTGCATGCAATATTCCAACAATGGCCTAACCAATGTCGTGTACAGCCGCAACATGACCTCCCAACTCTTCCATCAATACTGTGACCAATAAAAGAAAGCATACCAACCGCCTTCTTCATTATCTTATCTACTTGCGACTCCACTTTCAAGGAGCTATGAACCTGCACTCCAAGGTCATTTTGTTCAGCAACACTCCCTAGGACCTTACCATTAAGTGAATAAGTCCTGCTAAGATTTGCTTTCCCAAAATGCAGCACCTCACATTTGTCTAAATTAAATTCATCTGCCACTTCTCAGCTCATTGGCCCATCTGATCAAGATCCTGTTGCAATCTGAGGTAACCTTCTTTGCTGTCCACTGCACCTCCAATTTTAGTGTCATCTGTAAACTTACTAACTTTACCTCTTATGCTCACATAACAATCATTTAGATAAATGATTAAAAGTAGTGGACCCAGCACTGATCCTTGTGGCACTCCACTGGTCACAGGCCTCCAGTCTGAAAAACAACCCTCCACCACCCACCCTCTGTCTTCTACCTTTTGAACCAGTTCTGCGTCCAAATGTCTAGATCTCCTTGTATTCCATGAGATCTAACCTTGCTTACTAGTCTCCCATGGGGAACCTTGTCGAACACCTTACTGAAGTCTATATGGATCACATCTACCGCTCTGCCCTCATCAATCCTCTTTGTTACTACTTCAAAAAATTCAATCAAGTTTGTGAGACATGATTTCCCACACACAAAGCCATGTTGAATATCTCCAATCAGTCCTTGCCTTTCTAAATACATGTACATCCTGTCCCTCAGGATTCCCTCCAACAACTTGCCCACTACCTATGTCAGGCTCACTGGTCTACCATTCCCTGGCTTGTCCATACCACCTTTCTTAAACAGTGGTATCATGTTAGCCAACAGTCCTTGAATATTTCTAAAGTGGAGTTGGGTAGATACTTGTTAAACAAGGGTGTGAATGGTTATCAAGGGTATGTGGATTTGAGATTATAGCCAGATCAGCCGAGTTTATTGAAGAGTAGAGCAGGCTCGGGAGGCTGAATAGTCTGTACCTGTTCCTATTTCTAATTTATATACAGAGGAACCTCGATTATCCGAATACCAATTGTCCGAAAATCGGATTATCCGATGGAGATCTCGAGGTCCCAATGGAAACATTAAATCAACGATGTGTTTCAAACAGTGATTGTGTCTTTTGTTTACAATGATTAATTCGGCACTGTCTCCAGATAACTGACCTCCTGCCCTCCCTCTCTCCCCACATTTTCCCTGGAGTTCTACACAGTGTGTACCCTAACCCCACCCATCTTCCCCACATAATCTCTCCAACATTGTCCTGTACAGGGCAAAGGTGGAACCTGTCAAAAAGCTGCAGTAAGAAGTTGTGTGGGTGGCCATGGCTGCGTGTGTGTGCTATTTGGAGACTTACCCCAAAAAGGCAACTGCAGCAGTCTTATTAGTGTACAGTCCGGCTGCCCCAGAGAGGGGGCGGGTGTGTATGGGGTTGCGGGGGGTGGGCGGTGGGTGTTGTTGGACGGGGTTTGGGGCGTGGGGGCGGTGTTTGACGGTGTTGGGGACGGGGGGGGCAGTGTTGCACGTGGTTGGGGGCGGTGTTTGACAGTTGCGGGTGGGGGTCAGTGTTGGAGGTGGGGGAGGTGTTGCACGGCGTTAGGGACGGTGTTTGACAGGGTTGGGGGCAGGTGCTCGCGCGCTGTGTGCTGCTGCAGTCTCCTGAAGGGGGAGCAGACTTTAAAAACTCCGAACTCCAGAGGAAAGGCATTTAATCAATTAATCGAATAATAGATTATCCAAACGAAATAGTGCCCGCCCATCACATTTGGATAATCGAGGTTCCCCTGTATTTGGATATAATTGTGCTCGCATGATATTGCAGCCACTGCTGGATGTAGTTGGACCACATTGATTGGAAGTGAACACAGACTCAAGTGACCATTGTCAGCTGGGATGATTATATCCATGTATCAAATTTTGAATCAAATAAATAATCTTTAAGCTTTATTTTGGCCTTTAATCAGTGGCAAATTATTTTTACATGATTTTTAGCCAATAGTAATTAGCTATGATTTAAAGCTCAAAAGATGTGGGAAATTCAATATTGTCGTTTTGAAAGCATTTCTTCTACATTATGATACCTCCGAGCCATTCTTCTTTCTCGTCGATGATACAAAAACAACGATTTTGTATATACATTGCTAATTAGACGATAAAGAGCTGGAAGCCCTTTTTGCAAGGGAAGACCATCGAGGAAGATTTAAAAATCTTCATTTGTAGTGCAGTTTCACAAGTAATACAGGGTTCAATATTGAAAATATTTTTGTTTAACTGTGAACAATATGAAATATTGACTGATGAAGTTTAGAAGTTGTTCTTCAGACGTTTAGCCAAAGGAACAGTTTGGGGTATTACATTAACTGTTGTGCACATGTGACTTATTATACTTTTGCTTTCTCTAATAAAAGAAAGAGTGACAGACAGCATTCTAACAGAGAAGATATCAATACATCTCTATATATCGAATGCATGAATACCTTAATCTTTTGTGTGCTGGTTGATAATATGTCAGAATGGTGAGAAAGCATGTTTATTTTTATCATTGTGAGTGATTTACTTTGGTTACTGACAGATGTCTAATTAAATATAGAAAGTATGTAACCAAAATGTGTGAATATATATGAGATTAGTATATGTGCAAAGCAAATTGTTGCAATATTAAACAATGAGACAGTGACAGAGTTACAATGGGGATTGTTGGACTGTCTTGAGTTTCTATGAACTTTAATTTCCTTCTGAGTTTTGCCTGTTCCATTCAAACAACTATAGTGTGTCAGCAAGAATCTTTGTTTTTTTTTAAAATAAATGCAATTCTGGCTGTTGTTCTTCTATTCGGATCATGATATGAGCTACTGAGCCATGGAGACCTGAAGAGTGTCTGATTCACTTCCTGGTTCTTTTAGGCCTGGTGTCAATTATCTCGGTTCTGAACAAATTAAAATCTCACCCTCTTGGTACGATAAAAGGCACTTCTTTGTTTTAAAAAACTAGGATGAATAACTTTTCTAGATTGTAACGCATATCTAATAAACCCAAATAGACAGTGTAAGAAAAATGGTAGCTCAGTGTTAACAGGTTTGTTATGCTTTACAGTGGTATCCCACAGAAAGATAAACTGACAATGGATTGGAAAGCCACAAAGCATGCCCCCCCCATCCTCCTTCCCCAAATCTAAACTTTCAGTTTATTGGTGACATGAACATTGAGTCCAAATGCAACCTGTAATCTGTTCCTCTCAATTTTGTTCTCAGAGGCTTGATTTTTAGGGTATTGTTTGGGGTTTTCTTTTCTTTATCACAACAGTGTTCTGTGGCAAAACACCACTGCCAATCTTTTTAGGAGGAAGATGCCTCTCTGGTATTGGTGTTGTTGTATTTTTGGCTTCCTCTACCTTAAATTACTCAGTCACTCTTTAAGTGAACACAGCCCGTGTTTGTAGAGTTTTGGTTTAACTGTGTCCCTTTGCCTCATGGCTTGTTCTAGATTGGTTACGGTGCCTATCTCCTTCGAAAGTTCTTAAGTTAGTAAATCATCTCATGCACTAATTCATGATTGTCACATCAATCTGTATGTAGCTATATTTCATCAGCTGGAATGAATAGAAATCTCAGCTTATCACATTTGTCTCACTGTTCAGTTTGGTCACAAAAAAAATTTTGAGCAAAAAGCTTTATCAACTTTGTGACATTAATAACTGAATAAAATTGGCACTTATTATGGTGTCATCGCTGTTTGGAAAACTGAATCTTAACTACTTAATCATAGATTTTGTTATATAACTGGTATTCACTTATTCATTGGAATGTTTGAAAAGAAATTAATTACATCTAAAAACATAAATTAAAAGCTGTTGAAATTTGATTCCTATCGACCATAAAACGTATATTTTGTACATCAAGGAAGTTTGCTGATAACCACCTTAACTTTAATATTGCATTCAGAGTTATAGTTACAAACATATTTGGCATGAAAAGCAATCAGTAAAAAAAAAATCTTCACAAAGCCTTTTTTTCCCCATTCACAGTTGCTACTGAGACTTTATAGTATGGTTGCTGTGGAGAAATAAATAGAGTTAATATTTTACATTAATGACTTCTTATCAGAGATGTTCACACAGACACTGCCTGATCTGTTTCAGTCCGGCATTTTGTATTTTTATTTCCTGAAATATTTTCAGCTCTGAAGAAAAAGAGATTTATTGTGCTGCTTAATATGCAATCAACAGTTTCAGGAACAAAATCAAAATACTGTTGATGCTGGAAATCTGAAGAAGGGCTCATGCCCGAAACGTCGACTCTCTTTAAGCTCCTCTGTTTCTGACCCTCTTTTTCAGCCCCTCTGTTTCGCCCCCGCTGTATCAGCCCCTCTGTTTCGCCCCCGCTGTATCAGCCCCTCTGTTTCGCCCCCGCTGTATCAGCCCCTCTGTTTCGCCCCCGCTGTATCAGCACCTCTGTTTCCTCGCCCTCTGTTTCCTCGCCCTCTGTTTCCTCGCCCTCTGTTTCCTCGCCCTCTGTTTCCTCGCCCACCGTTTCCTCGCCCACCGTTTCCTCGCCCACCGTTTCCTCGCCCACCGTTTCCTCGCCCACTGTTTCTCGCACTCTGATTCAGCCCCTCTCTTTTAGCCCCTCTCTTTTAGCCCCTCTGTTTCAGCCCCTCTGATTCAGCCCCTCTGATTCAGCCCCTCTGTTTCTCGCCATCTGTTTCAGCCGCACTGTTTCATACTCTCTGTTTCATACTCTCTGTTTCATACTCTCTGTTTCATACTCTCTGTTTCATACTCTCTGTTTCATACTCTCTGTTTCATACTCTCTGTTTTATACTCTCTGTTTCATACTCTCTGTTTCATACTCTCTGTTTCAGCCCCTCTGTTTCAGCCCATCTGTTTCAGCCCCTCTGTTTCAGCCCATCTGTTTCCCGCCAGCATCTGCTCCAAGGAGGACGTCTCCACCGCATCTGCTCCCAGGAGGACCAGTTCCAATACCGTACAACTCAGATGGCTTCCTCCTTCAAAGACTGCATTTTCCCCCAGGCGTGATCGACGATACCCTCCACTGAATCTCCTCCACTTCCCGCTCCTCCGCCCTTGAGCCCCACCCCTCCAATCGCCACCAGGACAGAACCCCACTGGTCCTCACCTACCACCCCACCAACCTCCATATCCATCGTATCATCCGTTGTCATTTCCGCCACCTCCAAACGGACCCCACCATCAGGGATATATTTCCCTCCACTACCCTATCAGCGTTCCGAAAAGACCAATCCCTCCGTGACTCCCTCGTCAGGTCCACACCCCCCACCAACCCATCCTCCACTCCCGGCACCTTCCCCTGCAACCACAAGAAATACAAAACTTGCGCCCACACCTCCCCCCTTACTTCCCTCCAAGGCCCCATGGGATCCTTCCATATCCGCCACAAGTTCACCTGCACCTCCCCACACATCATTTACTGCATCCGTGGCCGCCTCTATATTGGGGAGACAGGCCGCCTACTTGCACAACATTTCAGAGAACACCTCTGGGACACCCGGACAAACCAACCCAACCACCCCGTGGCTCAACACTTCAACTCCCCCTCTCACTCCACCAAGGACATGCAGGTCCTTGGACTCCTCCATCGCCAGACCATAGCAACACGACGGCTGGAGGAAGAGCACCTCATCTTCCGCCTAGGAACCCTCCAACCCCACAAGGGATGAACTCAGATTTCTCCAGTTTCCTCATTTCTCCTCCCCCCACCTTGTCTCAGTCCCAACCCTCAAACTCAGCACCGCCTTCCTAACCTGCAATCTTCTTCCTGACCTCTCCGCCCCCACCCCCACTCTGGCCTATCACCCTCACCTTGACCTCCTTCCACCTATCGCATTTCCAACGCCCCTCCCCCAAGTCCCTCCTCCCTACCTTTTATCTTAGCCTGCTGGACCGACTTTCTTCATTCCTGAAGAAGGGCTCATGCCCGAAACGTCGATTCTCCTGCTCCTTGGATGCTGCCTGACCTGCTGCGCTTTTCCAGCAACACATTTTCAGCTCTGATCTCCAGCATCTGCAGTCCTCACTTTCTCCCCATAGAATAATACAATACTAGAAATGTTCAGCAGGTCTAGTAGGACCAGTAGAGACACAAAGTTACAATTTTCAGTCATTGCGTATTTGTCAGAGTTTTTCAGGAATCTAATTTTAATACAAGGGGGTAAGAAGCACAACCACATTGAGTGAATATGCCATTTGTTGATTTTGTGACAAAAAAAATCTTCATTATATGTAACAAAAAAAAAGCAGAATTCCTTCTCCTTGTTAAAGCCATTGATTTAAAATGTGATTTGGGTAAATTTAAAAGGCAAAATAAATATTCATCCTGAACTGATTTTTTTTTTGGTGTGGCCAACACATTTGTGTCGTAAGTTACTGATAGTAAAGCAGTGTTTCTTGCAGAAGCCTTGAACGTCAGAAACCTAAGATATAGGAGTTGACAACTCTTCCTGTTTTTCACAGGAGTTAGTCAATGAGCTGTTGTTAAAATAAATGAAAAAGATGAAAATGAGAGATGACTAGATACAGTTTACTTTGTGGCATGAACTACATGGGTTGGTTGTCTTGTTGCATGGGGCTTTTTTGACATACTTCAGTTGTGAATAGGATCATATTCAGTGCAGCATCCAACTTATCATAGTTTCACAGGTTAAACTCAGGTAATGTTGCTTACATTTGGTGAGTTTTTATTTTGAAAATCAATTCTTTCTTCAAGGTGTGCTGATACATTGTAAGTATCTTGGAGCTTTCATATTTTGAGCTTAGAACATCTCTGTTACTTTGGTAAATTGGAACAAACAAATGCAAAGGCTTCTCATATGTTCTCTTCCCATTTTGACTCTGGAGCCATGGTCTAAATGTCACAAGGTTCCAGATATGAGCTCAGAATGCCACACTTTCTCAATGGTTTTTCATGATTCGAGTGTGCAAGCATTGGCATCATTAAGAATATTCCAGAACAAGTTCCATGTATCCTTTACAAAATTCAGATGACCATCTGAGGATGTTGAAGTGGTGCGTGTACATTTGGGTTCAATTTAAACTATCGGCGATAACCAATCAATAACAGATTGGAGGCAACTTAGTTGTCAGATAATAATGGTTTGATATCAAGTTTACCTCCAGCTTCTGATGCACTAATGCATCTGAAAAGCCCAATGTACTGAAGATTCACTTCAGTGTTAATATTTAAGCACAATAACATAATTATGAGCACAATAGCATAGAACTGCTGTTTAAAATCTGGATTCTTCCAAACGTATTGTAATTAATGAATGTGCATATGATAATTCTCGTCATATAACTTGAGGCTTGTGTTCTGAGTGATACCTGACAGGACAAGTAATAATTAATTAGCATTCTTACTTATTGTATCATTATTTTGTTGTTAGAATGAATTTATCATTTTATTTTTGGATAGTACAATGATTCCTTTGGAGACAAGATCATCTTAAAATTTCCAGGATCATGCAGCAAGATTTGGAGTTTTAAAACTTCTTTAAGAAATGAGCAAGTAGTAAAACAGTGGCAACCTTTTCTCTAAATGACAGAATAGATCTGCCAGTTAACATTTAAAATGATCAAAAATTTCCCTGCACTGTCATACACTGTTACACCCCTCAAGTATACTCTGAATTCTCCAATAACCAGTCCAAAGATATTACCAATTTCTGTTTCATCTTCCAGCCAGGTAAGCTCCTCAACCTAATTTTCACAGTGAAGAAAGAATTGAAGACTCAACATTGCTGAGCCTTCCAGCTTCACTTAAACCTTCACATTCTTGCTCCTTTCAGTCTGAGTGTGAGCTTCCAACTATGTTTGTAGTCATGAGTGGTAGGGATTTATTTTGTCTCTCTCTTTCTTTTACAGGCTTCCTATGATGCTATACACTCCCCCTTGCAAAACATAATCCTATAAGCTTCATTTTTGTAGCAGCAGCAACTCAGAATGATCAAAATATTGATTTTCCTTTTGCATTTATGTGAGACTAATGGTTACAGAAAGTGCTTTTTTGCACAGTATTGCCTTCGTCATATCTGCTGCAAATCCAATTTGCATGGCCCACATTGAGTTAAGCCTGGGTCCACTTACACAAATGCATAAACAGCCATTCAGTTTTAAGGGCCTGAAATTTGTGTCCTAACCAAAATGAAGCCTCGTGACATTCCATGGAGCTTGAAAGGAGATAGATCAAGGTTTCACCAGGATTTATCTTTGTTTTTTTCTCTGCTGACATTTTTTTTTGGAGAAGGTACTGCCATCTCTTCTCATGAGGCATATTGCATTTTTGATTAAACAAATTAAGCTGTGGCAGGAAGTAGAGAGCGATGGTCAAAAGTTGTCTGTGTGACTAGAAGCCTGTGTCTAGTGGCATACCTCAGAGTTCAATGGTTCCTCGTGCTGAATTCCTATCTGTTTGTAGTTTACATTCATTATATAGACCTGAATGTTGGACGTCTGATCAGTAAGTTCACACATGACGCAAAAATTGGTGCTGAAGTAAATAGCAAGAGAAATGCCTGAGACTATAAGATGGTTTGGATGGCCTGAACAGTGGCAAATGAAATTTAATCCTGAAACATGTGAGATGATGCATTTTGAGGGGACTGACAAGGAAGGGAACAATCAATAAATGGTAAGATCCGAGGAAGTACAGAGGATTTGAGGGACTTTGGTGTGCATGGTGATAGATCCTTGAAAGCAGCAAGACAGATAGGTCAGATTGTTAAGAAGACATATAGAATGCTTGCCTTTATTAGTCAAGGCATTCAATGCAAGAACAAGGAAGGTATAATGGGGCTGTACATAATGTTAGTGAGGCCACAGCTGCAGTACTCTGTGTAGTTCTGGTTGCCACACCATAGGAAGGATGTGATTGTACCAGAGATGGTACAGAAGAGATTCATGAAAATGATGCCAGGGTTGGACAATTAGATGTGAAAGTAAAAGATAGACTGGGACAGATTTCCTTTGACCACAGATAGCTGAGGGAGGTTCTGATTGAGGTGTATAAAGTTCTAAGGGACAAAGACATAGGAGACATGAAGAAATGTTTCCCCTTAGTAGAGGATTCAGTGACCAGGGGCACAGTTTTACTGTAAAGCACAGGAGGTTTAGAGAAGACTTAAAGAAAGCATTTCCCACCTGGTGTGGGGTGGGGTTATAGGTATCTGGACCTGTTATCAGGTTAAAGGCTTGTACTGTACCTTTAAGAGAGAGTGGATGCTGTTCTGAACTGAAAGATTACAAGTACCTGTGAACTGACTAGATAGCAGTCCCAGAGTGCACTGGAAAATTGAAAATATGCAACATTTGACTGTGAAATGGATACCTGAGTTGGTTTCTTTTTTGGTTAAATTCAAATTGTTGTCAATCAGTCTAAATTATGCCCCAAGATAGTAAAACTCAGTCAAGTTTGAATTTTTGTTTTGCCAACATTGAAGCAATAAGATGGTGTGACATTGGCAATATTAAAAAAAAGGCAGACATTTTGAAAATTGGTTTACAGCAACTGCCATCAAGAGAAATCCAAGGGATTCTGAAACGTTCTCTATCAAAGGTACCTTTTCATCTGAAACATACTCATACTAAAATGAAATAAGACGACCCAGCGAGATCTTCAGCTGGAAGAAGAAAGATGCCAAAGACTACATTAACTGTGTGGTTTTGAAATTAAGTTGATGTAATTTTAATAAGTGTCTTGTTGGAGTTGGAGACAGATAATAAGCAGTTAAGAGAAAAAGATCTTAGAGTTGTAAATAGTTGTTGTTCAATGTTCATGTTCAGTGCTAAAGAATAAATTGATAGTATTTTCTTTAAATAGTGGTGTTTGGGAGTTCTCTGTCACTCGTATTTTAACAGATTACGAGGTGAGGTGAGCTTTTCTGGACGTTTAGTTTAATTAACAGAAGGGTTCATCATTGTGTCGTAACAGGACTCCTCTGCCTGGTTTTATGCTGGAGGCTGGAACCCTTAATGCAATTAAGAACTATTTTGATGAACTCTTGAGATACCACAACATACAAGGTTACAGGTCAAGTGCTGGAAAATGGGATTAGAACTTGATGACCATGATGAGTTGAAGGGTATTTTTTCATAGCTGTAAAAAGTCTATGACTGTATGAACTAATGGATGAAGACTAAGATTCCATATGCTTCAACTGGGCATTTGTTTCAATAAGCAACTTTGTGACTTCACAATGTTGTACAATGCAACTGTTGCTGAGATTAAAAATACATATTATTAGCAAACAATATTTTAAAGAAATTAGAGGGTAGAGGCATAGAATGCCTACAGTATAGAAAGAGAAAATTCAGCCCATCAAGTTTGTACTGATCCTCCGAAGAACATCTCTCCCAAACCTAGCCCCCACCCTATCCTCATACCCCTGCATTTCCCATGGCTAATCCACATGGCTGCACATTGCTTGGATGCTATGGGCAATTTAGCCGGGCCAATTCACCCAAACTGCACATCTTTGGACTGCAGGAGGACACTGAAGCACCCAGAGGAAGCCCATGCAGTTAAGGGGAGAACGTGCAAACTCCACACAGTCACCCAGGGGTGGAATCAAACCTGGGTCCCTCGAACTGAGAGGCTTCAGTGCTGAGCCACCATGCCATCAAAAACTTCCCCAGGATCCTGAAAAGGACTGTCACAAAAACGAATTCCTGGAATCTTAATATTCTGCTGTTGCAGAATTTTCTTTCAAAACTGTTCCCATGAGCATGTAGTGCTGTTGCATGGGATGCAAAAGTTCCATGTGAAAATCCCATGCTTACTGTTGGAAAAATCTATTTGGTAAAATCTAATTGGTAAAATAATTGTAACTAACTTTCAGTAAATCTGCTGTGTTCTGAGAATTCATCTTCGTTAAAGGTTCAAAGTGAACCTATTGCAGTTAGGCCTAAGCATGTCTGCAGTTCATTAGCACATGCAGTTAAGATTTGTATTTGAATTGCTGGCACCTCTTGGATTAAACTTGTTTTTCAACAAAAGGATGAAACAGACAGTCAGCCGTCTTGTATAGCTTTTTGCTTTCAATCACTGTGTTTCAAATACCATTAACTTATTGCCCATGTTCTCCCCTGTAATTTTATCTCTGTCGCAATTATTTCAGTGGATTGCCTTGCATTCTATCTCACATTCTGCTGCGCGATGATTAATTTTCCAGAGTCTTAGATTTGAGTGTGGGGCTGATTAGTTTCTAGTGTATTGGATGCTCCCTCTCCTTAAATATCCACACACTTCAGCAAACCATGCACTTAATGTCAGTTTCAGTCAAGTTTAGTCATTAAGAAGCTTTATCAGATTTACAGAAATCCACTTAAAATTGATGTATATGTTCTTTTTATTCACTTGAAAATTGAGGACACAAGAATATTCAATTAAATCTTTAATAGGTTGGAGAAAGTATCTTTTTTGCTGACATAATTTTGGATTGAGAAGCTGGACAGCGACTGGGTGAAAAAGTCAACGGTGAAACATTGGGAACCACTGTGAATGCTCCCGTTGCTGGGAATGGAAAAGATTTGGAGTTGATGATATTAATTATATAAATTAATGTCATGTGTCAACAGGTTGGTGTACTCATTTGACAGGCACTGTTTCTGTCTCAAAAAGGCTCATACGATGCAGAGGTAGTGTCCCTAACTTAGAACCAAAAGGTCTAGGATAAGTCCAACCTCCTCCAGAGGTGTGTCATGATGTTTCTCAACAGGTCGGTTAGAAAATATTTGTGCTTGATGTAAACAGAGTCCGACTTCTGAATGCAACAAATGAAACTCAAAAATATTTTTCTGGTCAGTGCTAGTGTCCACTAGTGCCCCAAGTTCCACCTCCTTGTGTGATGACATCGAATTGCATGAGAATACATCCAAATGGATTGATTAAAATTGTAAAGAGACTTTTTTTAACTTAATTAGTTAATTTTCCTTTAATTTTTTTTATTGTTCCCCTTGAAGTGACAGTTCATTGGTTAATTTATTTTTTGTTCATTTACTAATGTGGTCATCAAACAAGTATAAAAATGCATTGATAATGGGGCTGAGTTGCTGAGGGATCAGGAAAAGCACACTTGTAATGTCTCACTTTGTGAATAAAATTGAAATTGAATACATTGATTTTTGTTTCCCACCTTCACAAACTCTCAGATGTTGAACAGCTGGAGGGCTTGTCAGGGGCAGGAGTGAAAAATTGAGGCATAAAGGAGGGAGAGGAAGAACATTGAGAAATAGGGGAGATTATGAAGAAGGAGAGATTGCAGAGTGTCTGAGAATTACAAGAAGGAATGAGATCACTATGAGGTTCAATTGGTCAATGGGAAGGAGCCAGACTCCAGCAGGTTAACTTGGGGAGAGTTGGGACTGGGTGATGAAGTACCTCTGCCCCTGCTGGTCCATATACAGTACTGGAAAAGTACCCAACACCTTGGAGCTGGCAGTTCCTGCCTGCCTTGGCTGCAGTACGGTAGTCCACTTTGCTGTAATAATCTGAGTCACTCATCCTGATTTAATAGTTTACTTAGCAACTCATATCTCTAGAAAAGTTGCTCAGCTGACCCTATATCTGCCACAATTAAACAGGACGTACGTGTGTTGATGGCCAGGATTCCCATTTTTAACAATTTATTATTCTCCCATCTTCTCCAACCCCAACACTGTCCCAAGTGTCCAAATGGAGTTAAATTGTTTACTTTTGTTTTTGTACAGAGTTGATCTTGATGCAGTTGTGCTGTCTCTTCTAATATCAACTGCTGTTCGGGGTCATCCTGGAAATGTAACTCTAATTCAGGACAGTGACGGTGGCTGGTCGACTCGCCAGTTTAATTGATAGACATTGTCTACTATTAATTGGCCTATGGTTTTCAGGGAAAGAGGGTCACTTTTTATGTTTTCTTGCTCTTTGTGTTCTGCAGATCAAGAATTTTGAATACCAGTAGTGCCAATTCAGAACTGAAGCCATGTAATCTGATTTTTAGTCAGAAAATCTATGTCCTTAAGTACTTATCACTAACTTTGATTCTTATCTTATACAGTGTGAGTGCAATGAAGCACTAATAATATTCTGACTCAATTGAAATATGGATATTAGTAATTCTGTAAATAGTCTGTGGTGCTCTTCTTGCAAATACAATATCATAGTCTGTTATTTTCTTACCCACTAATGGTAGATGACATCTGTGGAATTGCATTTCTTCTAAAGGTACAGGATAAGACAAAAATATATAAAAGTGTACAGGAAAATAAATGGCACTTATATTTGGAGTACATTTCAAGAATGAAATGAAAGCTTTTTTTCTCAAAACATATGCACTTGTTTGAAAGGATTGAGCTTCAGATTGGGAGAGTTGTGTTGGCTCACACTTACTGCTGCTCTGCAAGGATGAAATCAGAATTCACCCCAAATGGAGTGTGTTCCTCATTTGGCCACAGTTAAATCAGTTATACTTGTTTGAATGTTAGTTTTACATGATGCTCCCTGATTGAATTTCAAAATTGTCCACATTAAGAGCAAAATATTGCATTCTCGGGGGGGATGTAAAGTTCGTTTTGAAAGGTAATGCTGTTGCAGTGAGAAAGCAAAGTGTGTCAAACAGGTCTTAACCAATTCTATTCCTTTTTTCTCCAGAAGCTTTTTATCTTCACAGAAAAACATTATCCATTTCTTTATGTCTTGTTGTTTCTTGGTTCTCAGTGTTTGAATATAGAAAATGAAGAGAAATGGTAATGGTCAATAATAAGACCCTGTAGTTGAGTGATGGAGTCTTTCCTTGCTGACCTCCCACTATACCTTTTGAGAGTGACTGCCAGAACCTTTGAAGTAACCATGTAAATGTCTGAAAGTAAACACTTAGTTGGAGTTCCAGTGCCTCCTAGTGCGAGCTGTAACAGATGTCTAGTAAAACCCCAAAGGAAGTTCAGCCATTATACTAATGCTTGAGTTATACAGATGGCAGTAGCTGCTATCTTGAACATAAGATATGCAAGTTATGGTGAGGCAGAAAGACAGCAATTCTTTTACCACTACAACAGTTTCCATGCTGTGTATTTACTGCCTATTCAACAAAAAAATCAAGAAGGATGGTTAAGAAGAATCATTCACAGGTGGTCTAAATGATGTTTGGCAGCCATAGTCACTTTTTACATGTGTTACTGATATTTAAGTTTCTTCCTAGAACAAAATTGGCAATGATATATGTTCAGTCTTCTTCTTTACAATCTGATAGAGCCTAAGAGTGCTTGGGAAACTGGGAACTGGATATATTCACAAGTCACTACCACTCTGGCTTCATTAGATCACTAGATCACTTTCACAGTCAAAGCAATGTCAGAAGCCATTGGCAAGAGTAGAAATTGTGGATATTTATGGTCCAGTTAAAGGATTAGACAGGAACAGTTTGAAAGCTGTTGGATTTGAGAGGAACAGAAACACCGAATGCAATGTAAAGAGTTGGGTGGGGGGAAGGTGGAAATGGTCATCCTGGCTGTCAGGTGGAGTCAGTTAATCTTGCACAAGAGCATGAACTGGATAACGTACCATTTGCAATGCCAACTGTGCAAAATGGAAGCAAAATAACTGGCAAGAAATTCACAGTGGGCAGAGTAGGTTGGGTTTTTTTGGTCTGCCTTGTCATAAGACCAGAAGATATAGGAGCAGAAGTTAGGCCATTCAGCCCATTGAGTCTTCTCTATCATTCAATGGAGTTACGTTTCTCAACTCCCTCGGTTTAAATGATGGATTAAAAGAAGTAGCAACAGAATTAATGGATGCACAGATAGTAATAGTCCAAGAATCCTTCATTTCTAGGAATTATAAATGTTAGGCGAACTGGCCGATAGGTACTTGGTCATCATCTTTTTAAAAAATATTAGTTTGTTAGGTTGGCAGTTATTCAATCCTCTGGACTTTTCCCACTTCCTCCCCATAACCCCGGATCCCCTTGATACTCAAGAACTTATCTATCTCAGGCTTAAATACAGTCAATGACCTGGCCTCCACAGCCTTCTGTGGCAGTAAATTCCATAGATTCACCACTCTCTGGCTGAAGAAGTTTCTCCTTATCTCCATTCTAAAAGGTCTTCCCCTTACTCTATGACTGAGCCCTTTGGTCCTTGTATCTCCTACAATGGAAACATCTTCTCAACATCTTTTCTGTCAAGGCCATTCAGTATTCTGTATGTTGCGATGACCCACCCATCCTTCTACACTCCATTGAATCTAGAACCAGAGTCCTCAAATGTTCCACATCTGTTAAGCTGTTCATTGCTGGGAGCATTCACATGAACTTCCTCTGACAACACTCTAGGACCAGTACATCCTTCCTGAGATATGGAGCACAAAACTGCACACAATACTCCAAATATGATCTGACCAGAGCCTTATACAGTCTCAGAAGTACACCCCTGCTTTTATATTCAAGTCATCTCAAAGTAAATGCCAGCATTGCATTTGCCTTCTTAACTACTGACTTCAACATGCAAATTTACTTTGAGAGAATCTTGGACTAAAACTTCCAGGTCTCTTTGCACTTCAGAATTCTGAATTTTCTCCCCATTTAGAAAATAGTCCATGCCTCTATTCATCCTACCAAGTTGCATGACCTCCCACTTTCCCACATTGTACTCCATCTGCCACTTCTTTGCCCTCTCTCTTAGCCTATCCAAATCCCTTCTGCAGCTTGCCAGCCTCCTCAATGCTACTTGTCCCTCAACCTCTCTTTGTATTGCCTGTAAGCTTAGCCAGAATTTCCTCGGTTCCTTCATCTGGATCGTTAATGTATAAAGTAAAAAGTTGTGGTTCCAACACAAAGTCTTGCAGAACACGACTTGTCCCCAGCTACCAGCCTGAGAAAGACCCTTTTATCCCCACTCTCTGCTTTCTGCCAGACTACCAAGCTTCTATCCATGCTGGCATTTGCCTCTAACAGCATGGGCCCTTATCTTACTCAATAGCCTCCTGTGTGACACTTGGCCAAAGGCTTTCTTGAAGTCCAGGAAGACAACATCCATTGGTTCTCCTTGGTCTAACCTGTCTGTTTCCTCAAAGAATTCTAGAAGATTTGTCAGGCATGATGAAACCTTGCAGACTCTGCCCTATTTTTCCATACACTTCCAAGTATTTAGAAATTTCATCCTTCATGATGGACTCCAGGATGTTACCCACTATCGAGATTAGACTAATTGGTCTGTAATTTTCCATCTTCTGCCTTACTCCCTTTAGAAACAGGGGTGTCACATTAGCAACTTTCCAGATCTCTGGGACCCTTCCTGATTATAGCGATTTCTGATGCGTCCATGATCTTTTCAGCTATTTCCCTTAGAGCTCTGGGGTGTATCCATCTGGTCCAAGTGATTTACCCACCTTCAGGCCATTCAGTTTTTCTAGCACCTTTTCCTTGGTGATGGCCACCATACTCAGCTCTGCCCCCTCTCTCATGATTTTTTGGGATATTATTCATGTCTTCCAAAGTATTCACTTGCTCAGCCATTTCTTTGTTCCCCAGTATTATCTATCCTGCATCATTTTCCAGCAGCTCAATATCCATTTTTGCCTCTCTTTTGCCCTTTATATATCTGAAGAAACTCTTACAACCTTCTTATATATTACTGGCTTGCTTCCTCTCATGTTTAATCTTCTCCCATCTTTTTTATTTTTTGTTTGTTGCCATCTGTTAGTCTTTGTAAGCTTACTGATCCTCTGCTTTCCCACTGCCCTTCCCCACATTATATGCTTTCTCTTTTGTTTTTCTCATCAGCCATGGTTGCCTCATTCTCCCTGGACCATGCTTCTTTTTTCCTTGGGATGCATCTCTGCTGTGTCTCCTGAATTACTCTCAGAAACTCCTGCCATTGCTGTTCCACTGTCTTTCCTGCTGAGTTCCTCTCCCAGTCAATTCTCCCCAGCTCCTCCCACATGCTTCTGTAGTTGCCTTTATTCAGCTGTAATGCCATTACCTGTGATTCTATCTTCTCCCTCTCCAATTGCAGAGTAAATTCAATCATATTATGATAACTGTTTCCTAAGCATTCCTTCATCGTAAGCTTCCTTATCAAGTCTGCCTCATTGCACAACTCTAAATCCAGTATTGCCTGTTCCCCAGTGGGCTCCATCGCAAGCTGCTCCAAAATGACATCTTGTAGACATTCCACAAATTCCTTTTCTTGCAATCCACAACCACCATGATTATCCCAGTCCACCTGCATATTGAAATCCCCTATGATCACTGTAACTTTGCCTTTCCAACACATCTTTTCCATCTCCTGGTGTATCTTGTGCCCCAGCTCCTGACTACTGTTTGGAGGTATGTACATAACTCCAAATATGGTGTTTGTTAACTTTGCAGACCCTCAACCTGACCGACATGGATTTGATACCATCTGACCCCCTACATATTTTTGTTACTATTGATTTAATTTCATTTCTTACTAATAGGCCACCCCACCCTCTCTACCTACCTGCCTATCTTTTCGATAGGATGTATATCCTTGAATATTCAGCTTGAATTCCTGATCCCCTTGCAGCCATGTCTCTGCAATGCCCACCACATCATACTTGCCAATTTTGATCTGTGCAACAAGCTCACTGACTTTCTTCCACATACTATATGCATTCAGATCTAACACCTTCAGTCTTGTATTAACCTTCCCTCTTCTCATTATTATTTGTTTGTCCTGTATATTTGAAATTTAATTGCTGACCCTTTCCAGATACTCTGTCATATTTGTGTCTGTGCTGAAGATTTTAGTAACCTCTCCTGAGTTCTGCACTGTTACCCCCTCTTTTAAATCAGTTTTTTTTTAATTTTCCCGATAACTGAACCCTCCCCCAACATCTCCTCACCTCCCCCCCCCCCCCCCTCCCCCAACTAGTTATGCGATTCACTCATCCTCTGGGTTGCAGCACAGTTCAGATGAAGACCATCCCATTGGAACAGGTCTCTTCTTCCCCAGTACTGGTGCCAATGTCCCATGCATTTCAACTCATTTCCCCACAACAATCCTTGTATTTACCTGCTTAACCTTATTGACCCTGTCCCAATTTGCTCGTGGCTCAGGGAGTAATCCAGAGATTACCAGTCATGGTGGATATCTTGCGATGTGTCATTCTGCGGGGGCAAGAGTTAGTCAGGCAACCAGAAACTCAATGATGCCACATGTCTGCCGTCAAACCACACTTCAGGTGCAGATCATGCATTGACCAGCAATACACGTTTGACATTTTTGCCTCAAGCAATCTTGACCATTCTGGTGCTTATTATAATTGTCATCGCTGTGAAGCTGGTGTGAACACAGATGAACACCAAAGTGTCACCTGCATTTGTCAGTTCACAAACATTCTTCTGGTCTCATTGCTGTATAATACCTTGAAGCTGTAGGTGTAGCTACACCACATGGACTGTTGGAATTCAAGAAGGGACCTTCCCGCCAACCTTCTCCAGGTAATTAGGCATGATCAATAAATGCTGACATGGCCAATGATGCCCCTGTACCATGAATGCAAGCTAAATTTATGTGAGCAAAATGTCGGGTTAGACTTTATTTTTAAACGAACAGACTCATATTAAACGGAGGTGAAAAGCCACAAAACTAACAATTAAAATGTAAATGAGATTTGAATGATAATGACACTACTGAGTGACCTTGCAATGTCTGTTCAGCAATCCCATATTTGCTTTAATCATGTAGAGTACTCAGTAAAGCAGATTTTCATGTAATTAGCACTTAATATGTGGTTGAAATAGTGGCATAAGAAGATCTATCAATACTCCGATGTAAGGTGCCAATGGAGATTGGTTTGCTCAGTTGTCTGGCATGTATTACAGAGAGACGCTAACGGCGCGGATTCAGTTCCCACACTGGCCGAGGTTACTGTGAAGATCCCACCTTCTCAACCCTGCCCCTCACCTGAGGGACAGTGACTCTCGGATTAAACTCACCCTCAGTCATGTCTCTCTAATGAGCAATCAGCCCTACGGTCCTCTGGGAGTATCCAGGCTTTACTTACTTCATAAAATGTGGATGAAAGACTGTTTGAAAAAATCCTAGATTTGAACAGCGAGTAATGTAATATTTTTTTTCTGGTTTACTATGGAATATGTTGATCCCACTCATTGATTAAAAATTTAGAGAGTTGTGCTTAACATTTCTTGCATGAACATCATTACCAGCTTTTAATTCCAATTCCAACTGAGATGCTATTTGCCCTTCATTTAAAATAAGATAATAGATTTTAAAGAAATGATTTAATTGTCAGCCATCAAATCATTTAATTTTCTCCTTTGGGAGCAGGTATTTAATGCTCCATTAATAGTGTGCAAAGCATCGCTGTATGAAAGTATGCATTAATCCCTCAATGATTCAAAACCTGAAATGGGCAAGTCCACCCTGTTCCTTTTATGAGTCACCCGCTCACAGATATCCTCTGGGGGTACAACAGCAACTGGATTCACCCTGCTTACTTCCAGATAGGCCTGTAAATCAAGGCCAGATGATCAAGGCAAGTAATAGCTAGCTACCTTGTGTAGTGGTAACCTGACCAAATTCTGTACATGCCGCAGTGAACAGCGAGACCATGGAAGTTGATGTCTGAGCTCTGTTTGCATGTGCATATCAGTAAGTGTGGTGTGACCTTTGCATAGATTGGTGCTTGATGGGAGGATGCCCTCTATCTCATGGACACAGAAATTCTACGTCTGTGTACTTGTCAGTAGTTTGCTGTAGTGTTTAGAGTCATAGAGATGTACAGCACGGGAACATACCCTTTGGCCCAACTCGTCCATGACAACCAGATATCCCAACCCAATCTAGTCCCACCTGCCAGCATCCGGCCCATATCCCATCCTATTCATATACCCATCCAGATGCTTTTTAAATGTTGCAGTTGTACTAGCCTCCACCACTTCCTCTGGCAGCTCATTCCACACACGCAACACCCTCTGTGTGAAAAAGTTGCCCCTGAGGTTCCTCTTATATTTTTCCCCTCTCACTCTAAACATATGCCGTCTAGTTCTGGACTCCCACCCCCAGGGAAGAGACTTTGTCTATTTATCCTATCCATGCCCCTCATGATTTAAAAAACCTCTATAAGGTCACCCCTCAGCCAGCTACGCTTTAGGGAAAACAGCCTTAGCCTATTAAACTTGTCCCTATAGCTCAAATCCTCCCACCCTGGCAACATCCTTGTAAATCATTTCTGAACCCTGATGGGAAGGAGACCAGAATTGCACGCAATATTCCAAAAGTGGCCAAATCAATGTCCTGTACAGCTGCAACATGACCTCCCAACTCCTGTACTCAATACTCTGACCAATAAAGGAAAACATATTAAATGCCTTCTTCACTATCCTATCTACCTGTGACTCTACTTTCAAGGAGCTATGTACCTGCACTCCAAGGGCTCTGTTCAGTAACACTCCCAAGTACCTTACCATTAAGTGTATAAGTCCTCCTAAAATTTTCTTTCCCAAAATGCAGCATCTCGCATTTATCTAAATTAAACTCCATCTGCCACTCTTCAACCCATTGGTCCATCTGATCAAGATCCTGTTGCAATCTGAGATAACCCTCTTCGCTGTCCACTACACCTCCAATTTTGGTGTCATCTGCAGATTTACTAACTATACTTCTTATGCTCACCTTCAAATAATTTACATAAATTACAAAAAGTAGTGGGCCCAGCACCGATCCTTGTGGCACTCCGCTGGTCACAGGCCTCCAGTCTGAAAAACAACCCTCCACCACCACCCTCTGTCTTCTACCTTCGAGCCAATTCTGTATCCAAATGGCTAGTTCTCTCTCTATTCCATGAGATCTAACCTTGCTAACTTGTCTCCCAGAAGGAACCTTGTCGAATGCCTTACTGAAGTCCATATACATGACGTCCACCACTCTGCCCTCATAAATCGTCCTTGTTACTTCTTCAAAAAACTCAGTCAAGTTTGTGAGATATGATTTCCCTTGCAAAAAGCCATGTTGACTACCCCATATCAGTCCTTGCCTCTGCAAGTGCATGTACATCCTGTTCCTCAGGATTCCCTCCAACAACTTGCCTACCACCAATGTCAGGGTCACTGGTCTATAGTTCCCTTGCTTGTCCTTACCACCCTTCTTAAACAGTGGTGCCACGTTAGCCAACCTCCAGTCTTCCGGCACTTCACCTGTGGCTATCGATGATGCAAATACCTCAGCAAGAGGCCCAGCAATGACTTCACTGGCTACCTACAGAGTTCTAGGGTACACCTCACAAAGTCATAGTCATACAGTCATAGAGATGTACAGAATGGAAACAGACCCTTCGGACCAACCTGTCCATGCCGACCAGATATCCCAATCTAATCTAGTCCCACCTGCCAGTACCCGGCCCATATCCCTCCAAACCCTTCCTATTCATATACCCATCCAAATGCCTCTTAAATGTTGCAATTGTACCAGCCTCCACCACATCCTTTGGCGGCTCATTCCATACACGTACCACCCTCTGCGTGAAAAAGTTGCCCCGAAGGTCTCTTTTATATCTTTCCCCTCTCACCATAAACCGATGTCCTCTAGTTCTGGACTCCCCAACCCCAGGGAAAAGACTTTGTCTATTTATCCTATCCATGCCCCTCATAATTTTGTAAACCTCTATAAGGTCACCCCTCAGCCTCCGATACTCCAGGGAAAACAGCCCCAGCCTGTTCAGCCTCTGCCTATAGCTCAAATCCTCCAACCCTGGCAACATCCTTATAATTCTTTTCTGAACCCTTTCAAGTTTCACAACGTTTTTCCGATAGGAAGGAGACCAGAATTGCACACAATATTCCAACAGTGGCCTAACCAATGTCCTGTACAGCCACAACATGACCTCCCAACTCCTGTACTCAATACTCTGACCAATAAAGGAAAGTGTACCAAACGCCTTCTTCACTATCCTATCTACCTGCGATGCCACTTTCAAGGAGCTATGAACCTGCACTCCAAGGTCTCTTTGTTCAGCAACACTCCCTAGGACCTTACCATTAAGTGTATAAGTCCTGCTGAGATTTGCTTTCCCAAAATGCAGCATCTCGTATTTATCTGAATTAAACTCCATCTGCCACTTCTCAGCCCATTGGCCCATCTGGTCCAGATCCTGTTGTAATCTGAGGTATCCCTCTTCGCTGTCCACTACACCTCCAATTTTGGTGTCATCTGCAAACTTACTAGCTGTATCTCTTATGCTTGCATCCAAATCATTTATGTAAATGATAAAAAGTAGAGGACCCAGCACCGATCCTTATGGCACTCCACTGGTCACAGGCCTTCAGTCTGAAAAACAACCCTCCACCACCACCCTCTGTCTTCTACCTTTGAGCCAGTTCTGTATCAAAATGGCTAGTTCTCCCTGTATTCCATGAGATCCAACCTTGCTAATCAGTCTTCCATGGGGAACCTTGTCGAACACCTTACTGAAGTCCATATAGATCACATCTACTACTCTGCCCTCATCAATCTTCTTTGTTACTTCTTCAAAAAACTCAATCAAGTTAATCAGTCCTTGCCTTTCCAAATACATGTACATCCTGTCCCTCAGGATTCCCTCCAACTACTTGCCCACCACTGACATCAGGCTCACTGGTCTATAGTTCCCTGGCTTGTCTTTACCACCCTTCTTAAACAGTGGCACCACATTTGCCAACCTCCAGTCTTCTGGCACCTCACCTGTGACTATCGATGATGCAAATATCTCAACAAGAGGCCCAGCAATCACTTCTCTAACTTCCCACAGAGTTCTAGGGTATACCTGATCAGGTCCTGGGGATTTATCCACTTTTAACCGTTTCAAGACATCCAGCACTTCCTCCTCTGTTATCTGGACATTTTGCAAGATGTCACCATCTATTTTCCGTACATTCTATATCTTCTATATCCTTTGACACAGTAAATCCTGATGCAAAATATTCATTTAGTATCTCCCCCATTTTCTGTGGCTCCACACAAAGGCCGCCTTGCTGACCTTTGAGGGGCTCTGTTCTCTCCCTTGTTACCCTTTTGTCCTTAATGTATTTGTAAAAACCTTTTGGATTCTCCCTAACTCTGCTTCCCAAAGCTATCTTATGTCCCCTTTTTGCCCTCCTGATTTCCCTCTTAAGTATGCTCCTACTGCCTTTATACTCTTCTAAGGATTCATTCGATCTGTCCTGTCCTGTCTATACCTGCTTTTGTTTCTTTTTCTTAGCCAAACCCTCAATTTCTTTATTCATCCAGCGTTCTCTATACCTACTTGCCTTTCACCCTAACAGGAATATACTGTCTCTGGACTCTCGTTATCTCATTTTTGAAGGCTTCTCATTTTCCAGCTGTCCCTTTACCTGAGAATATCTGCCCAAATCAGCTTTTGAATATTCTTGCCTAATACCGTCAAAATTTGCCTTTCTCCAATTTGGAACTTCAGCTTTTAGATCTGGTCAATCTTTTTCTATCAATATTTTAAAACTAATAGAATTATGGTTGCTGACCCCAAAGTACTCCCCCACTGACACCTCAGTCACCTGCCCTGCCTTATTTCCTAAGAGTAGGTCAAGTTTTGCACCTTGTCTAATTGGTACATTCACATCCTGAATCAGAAAACTTCCTTGTACACGCTTCACAAATTCCTCTCCATCTAAACCCTTCACACTATGACAGTCCTAGTCTATGTTTGGAAAGTTAAAATCCTCTACACTAACTACCCAGATAACTGAGATCTCTTCACAAATTTGTTTCTCAATTTTGTCTGACTATTAGGGGATCTATTATACAATCCCAGTGAGGTGATCGTCCCTTCCTTATTTCTCAGTTCCACTCAAAAAAACTTTCCTGGATGTATTTCCGGGAATATCCTCCCCCAGTTCAGCTGCAATATTATCCCTTATCAGAAACACCACTCCCCCTCCTTTCTTGCCTCCCTCTCTATCCTTCCTGTAGCATTTGTATCCTGGAACATTAAGCTGCCAGTCCTACCCATCTCTGAGCCACGTTTCTGTAATTGCCATCCCAGTCCCCATGTTCCTAACCATGCCCTGCGTTCATTTGCCTTCCCTGTTCGGCCTCTTGCATTGGAACAAATTTATCAGTCATACCTTGTTCTCTGCTTTGTCCCTGCCTGCCCTGATTGTTGGCTCGCTTCTGTTCTCAACTGTACCAGTCTCAGATTGATCTCTTTCCGCACTACCTCCCTGGGTCCCCCTCCCCCCACCCCCTACTTGTTTAAATCCTCCCAAGCAACTCCAGCAAATCTCTCTGCCAGTATATTAGCCCCCTTCCAATTTCGGTGCAATCTGTCCTTGTACAGGTCTCTTCTGCCGCAAAAGAACTTCCAATGATCCAAAAATGTGAATCCTTCTCCCATACACCAGCTCCTCAGCCATGCGTTCATCTGCTCTAACCTCCTATTTCTGCCCTCACTAGCTCGTACCACTGGGAGCAATCCAGATATTACTATTCTCGAGGACCTCTTTTTAAAATTTTCTGCCTAACTCTCGGAAATCACCCTTTAGAATCTTAATCCTTTTCCCTTCCTATGTCGTTGGTTCCAATGTGTCCAATGACCTCCTGTTGGGCCCCTCTCCCCATTGAGAACATTCTGCACTCTCTCTGAGACATCCTTGATGATGGCACCAAGGAGGCAACACACCATTCTGATTTTTGATTGCCTCAGAAATGTCTGTCTGTACCTTGGACAAGAGAGCCCCCTAACACAATTAATCTCTTGGAACCCAACATACCCCACATTGCATTAAAACCAGTCTCAATACCAGAAACGTAGCTGTTCATGTTACGTTCCCCTGAGAATCCAGCACCCCCTACATTTTCCAAAACAGCATACTCGTTTGAAATGGGGATAGTCACAGAAGACTTCAGCACTACCTGCTTACCTCTCTTTCCTAGAGTTAACCCATCTATGTGACTGTATTTGCAACTTTTCTCCCTTTCTATAACTACCATCCATCACACCCCCTTGCTTTTGTAAATTCCTCATTGCCTCTAACTGTTGCTCCAAACTGTTCCATTCAATATGATAGGATTTGCAACCAAAGGCATTTATTGCAGATATAATCCTCAGTAACATGTAAACTCTCCCTAAACTCCCACATCCAACAAAAAGAGCATATGACTCGACTAAAGATCATGTTTGCTTCTTCCAATCTGCAGACCCAGAAAATAACCCTGTTTTATTCCTCTACAAAACACTGCTCTAGGCTAACTTAATACTTCTGGCTTATAATTTTTAGTTTAATCAAGAGACATATCTCAATAAAACTTATAGTCAAGACAGAAGCCATTCTATTCAGTACTGCAGACTCCCCAAGGCCACACTTAAAACTATTCACTTATCTGTCTCTGTGCTGTGATCTCTCCCAAACAGGTTCCTCCATGAATAGATGTGAATTTCACTGTTTGTTCATTTTCCTGACTGTGTCGCTTTAAATCCAGATATAGCACAGAATAATGTTTCATAAAAGACCTCTTTTCCAAACAGTAATGTATTGCTAAGTTTGTAGGTTCCAAGCTGGAAAGAGAAATAATTCGAGCTTCAAAGATGCTACTTAATTGGTAGGCATAGATGTGGCTTTTTTATTTGAATAATATAATCAGAAATTGAAACCCTGAAACTCATGGTGCATTATTCTCCAGGGTGCATTAAAATAGGCTGTTTTGTTGAAATCAAATAACCTTGGCGTTCATAGACTTTCAAACAAACCGTCAGAAACAGTTAAAAGAGAAAAAAATTGCTTTTAGATTCTCAGAAGCAAACCTAATAAATTGGAGATACCTCGAATGTTCAGCTGGCTCTTGTACTCAGATGAGACACCGTATATTTGTGGTCCTTCTTCCTTATTTTGTTGACTTAAGTGTTTGGTAGAACGTGCTCAGTTATGGGTGCATACAATTATTATATTGCATACAAGACTGGTTGACAAAATTGTGACGATTGATTGGGATGGTCCATGTGAACTTGGATGTAAAAATGACAGTACCGAAAGTCATGGTAAGGGGTTGTTTTCAGATTGAAGGATTGTAGACAGTATGTTCCAGAAGGACGTGATAGAATCACTTTTTTATTTGATATGTATAAATGAATCGAGTATGGCAATCTGCATTAAACTTGAAAACATTGCTCATGATACCAAAGTTGGAGGAACGACAAATAGTGAGGATAGTGCTAATCAAATACAACTGGACAGATGCTCACAGAATGGGTAAGACAGCAGAACAGGAAGCATATGACCTTTATATGGACAAGTTGATGCGTTTTCATAGAAGAGGTGCAGAAAGGCAACATCAGCTTAATGGGCTGGATCTACACTCCTTTAAAAATAATGGATGGGACCTGAACTCCTCTTTTCCAAACAAAATTGCTGAATACGTCTGTTTTGATAAGGGAAAAATACTTGTGAGACTTTCTACATTTTGGAGTAGAACTGATTTTTTTTTAAATGAAAGATAGATTAGCTCTTTAATATTAATCCTTTTTAATTTCAACATAGCTCTGAGATGTACCCATAATGGAGACTGAGTGAGTTGTCACAGAGGGTATCAGGGAAAAGTAGTAGATTGAACCTTCACTTTGATGTTAAGTTCACATCATGACTATTGTGGGCCACAAAAGCTAGATGGGGAACATGAGGTCAATAAGGAACCATGGATGCTGGGACGTATGATTTGACATCAATGGGGCATGTGGAGTGCATTGGGTGTGAGGGCTCTTGTCTTGAGAGAGGCTAACACTTAATAACATAACTGAGTCAGTGTCGCAAAAAATCATGACAGGCCTTTTCAACAGTCTACCTTGACAGCTCCCATGGCCGCCCTCATCTGCACCTCGGAGCAGCCAATCCGATTCTATTGTGTACCCACCTCTCCAGAGTGAAAATTGTACCTTTCAAAGCACCTTTTATTGAGGATTGTGCAGCAACCCAGATTTTTTTATTAATACCAGCTACTTGCTTTGGGAGCAAAAATCCAACCCAATAACAGTTTGAAGAGAACGTGCAGCAGTGTGAGGACCTTGCATGCACAAGGGTAGATCTCTGGTATAGAGAGAAAGGTATGACTAAGTAGAATAATGAGCACAAAAGCAGGAAAATTATGATGGACCTTTATAATGCTCTGGTTAGGCCATAACCAGAATATTGCATCCAATTTTCATCCCCATGTGTGGAAGAACATGAGCATCCATAAGTGAGTATGACAAAAATGGTCCCTGAGGTAGGCGATTGCAATATTAGGTTGTAGTTGTTCTCTGTGAAACCAAGCATAAGGAGGGGTGTTTTGAATAACTTGTACAAATTATGACCGATTTGAATAAAGTATTGAGGGAAAAGTTGTTCTAGTTAATTGATGTTAAAAGGATAAGGTGGGATTAGATTCATGGTTTTCAACAAGAGACACAAGATGAATGTGATGAAGGCCCCTTTTTGTGCAATGAGTGATTGCAAAGCTTGGAAAAGTAGAAGTGATCAATAGTTGAAAAGGAAAATGGTTGGCCACTTGAAGAAAACAAGCTTATGCAGTTTTAAGAAAAAGTGAAGGAATGTATCTGATTGCGTCACTGAGAGCTATCAGGAGACAATGGTGACTCGGGTCAAGATTAGAGTGGTGCTGGAAAAGCACAGCAGGTCAGGCAGCATATGAGGAGCAGGAAAATCGACATTTCGGGCAAAAGCCCTTCATCAGGAATCTGAAATGTTGATTTTCCTGCTCCTCAGATGCTGCCTGACCTGCTGTGCTTTTCCAGCACTGCTCTAATCTTGACTCTGATCTTCAGAATCTGCACTTCTGCCTAGACAATGGGGAATGCTGACATTGGCAAAATCACAGTTGATAAAATGTGGTGCTGGAAAAGGCACAGCAGGTCAGGCAGCATCCGAGGAACAGGAGAGTTGACGTTTTAGGAAGGACCCTTCTTCAGTATAGACAGCTATCATAGACTTGATGGGTTGAATGATCTCCTTTGATGCAAATGACTGTACGATTGTTATTTGTTGGTACATTCACCACTTCTAAAATAAATGCATGATTCTCAAGTAAAATATTATCTACGTGGTGCTATTGCTTTTTTGCAAACTGAAGCAAAGTTTTATCAGACTCTTCAAAGAGTCAAATGGCTCCAAACCAACTTACAGTAAAACGTTATGTGTCAAGAAACCTTTCCTGTCCTCGAACTATGGTGGCTGTTTCTCAACTGTCACACTGCCTGGACACTCCGTAGATCTTTGGATGTTTTCAAATATATTTGAGCTGTTGGTTTTAGACACTCTCATTTGTAATTGTCTCAACCAAATGCACGAAAACCTTTCCCATTTCTTATGCAAGAGATATACTCCTGAATTATTAGTTTATTTTTAAAGCTTGACCCTTGATATGATCCTGCAGGCCCCTTCACTGAGGACATTATTTCTCCCCCAGACCTGAGAAAGATGTGTTTTGAATCAAATTAGCCACTCCTTCTAGAAAGTCTTTCTGGATGACATGGCAATTCTTGTAATGGTAACTGCTGCACTGTCTGCTAACCCCAAAAAGCCTGCTCTCACCCTCTTTTGTGGTTTTCTAGTCTTCAGTACCCTGCAGCTATCTTTTCTGAACCCGAGCAGCCACAACTGAAGAGGAATTTGAGCATGTGGGGGATGTGTGCCCCTCTGTTGCCCCTCCTGAAGCTGCAGCTCCTCCAGTTTGTCTTGTTGCTGCCCAGCGTTGGTTGCAACCAACTAAAGATTGCACCGAAACTGAAACTCCCAATGTCTCACACGAATGATAAACTCATCAGAAGCAAGACTGTAACAAAAATGAATTACATTTGTGCAGTGCCTTTAATTGCATAAAACATCTCAATATGTTTCACAGGAATTTTGACAAACTACATCAGGCATAATAAACAACATATGAGGACAGATGACCGAAAGAAACATCTTAAAGGAAAAGGGAGAGAGCAAAAGAGAGGTAGAGATCGCAAGATCTGGAGTTAGAGTTTCCAAGTTTATTCCCACTTCAAGCTGATTCTGCACAGCAAATTAAAATCCCAAATGACATTTGTGGTTTAATGGTGGACTCATCTCAGTGGGCAGTATTTATCCTGTGTTGCAAACCAACCAATGGAATGAGAATTCAAACCAGTTATCTGTAATTGAATGAGAAAATGCTACATTTGCCATATTTTTGTTTCAGTCCTTTTTTGCCTTAAATCATTTGGGGGCAAGTAAGAAGAGATTAACTCCTGTCTTATCCATAATCATGTTTGCTCTGCATCTTTTACTTATGTCTTGAATTGATAATTTCAGTGTTGAACCTTAATTGCTTTGACTGCATTAACTCAAACATGGAACAGTTAAGAGCTCCAGTAGATTCCATCCTGTGTGGGCAACTGAGCAGCACCACTTATCCAAATAAAACAAATTAGAATTCAAATAGAACTACAGTTGGTTAGTGCCCTTGAAAACCAATGACTAGGAATTAGTTCTGTTTATTTTGATGGCTGTGGCAAGATTAAAGTGACTGCACATTGTTCATGCTTGTCATCCTGTGCATCAAAAAGAAGACAAGAAAGCACTTAACTGTGAATTTGTATGAATTATCTGCAATAAAATTAAAGATTATCTTTACGATAACTATAAACAGAAGCCAATGTTGATTTTTGCACCTCGTTTTTTCTTGGATTTGTGAGGAAATAATAGTTTAAGGGGATTTGATAAAATGTTGAGAATGAAGTGCTACAGTTGTGTTTCAAAAATCACAAGACAGTCAGAGTTATTCTCTGAAGTATGCTGTTTAAACAGAGTAAAACTTGCACTGACCAAGAAAATAACTGAAGGGCTGAAAGTGAAGAGTTGCGAGAAGAAACGTTTTGAAGTTGGACAAAGTAGTAGAGGACTGCTTCAGTGACCGAATTTTAAATCCATTCTTGTTTTTAGTTGATGCCAATGATTCTGAAAGCGAATAAAATTTGAGCAGAGCTGTTTGAACATGACCAAGATATTGACGGGGGGGGGGGGAGTGGAAGTGAGAAAATTAGATCTGAGAAAGTAACCAAGAACATTCAAAATGACTTGACTAAGACCTGTCAGTAGGCAGAATAATGGAGGCAAGTGGGATTTGTTGTGCTCAAATGAAAATACTACACCAATGATGAAAAGTAAGTTTTTAATACCTTTATTAGATGTATGCTGGTTGAATGTTTGATTGCAACATGGTAAATTTTGAAAAAATGAAATTGGCGAGCATCCTGTTCCTCTTTATTAGAAAATCTGTTGGTCATTTTAAGTCAGTTCTATACTATTGCTGCCAGAGCTCAAGTGTTTCAAATGATTGGTTCTAGTTCAACTTCTGCTTTATTTCTACATTGACAAATGAGCAATTACAAAAGCTTGTATATTGACATCCTTTTGTAAAATATTTATTCTTTCACAAAACTGTTTAATAGTGATTTCGCAGCTGTCTCATGCTATCTCAGAGCTGTCTCAGAGTCAGCTATCTCTGGTTAGTAATGGGATGAAATTGCTTTGTCTATAGGATAATTACTTTTCAGCAGAAACCATCGCGCTTTCACTGTTATGAATACAAACTTGATTTAAAAATTAAAATTCTGTCATACATATTTATACAACCGCAATGTGGCCATGTGAACATATGAAAAATCAAGTCATTATGATTCCCATATGACTTTGTTCTCCAGGAAAGAACCATGTTGCTTTATAATCATTAAAATTTAACACATACTCAGAAAACAAAATAAAAACTTAGAGTCACAAAGATGTACAGCACAGAAATGGGCTCTTCGGTCTAACTTGTCCATGCCGTCCAGATATCCTAAATTAATCTAGTCCCATTGCCAGCGTATGGCCTATATCCCTCTAAACCTGTCCTATTCATATACCCATCCAAATGCCTTTTATATTTTGTAATTGTATCAGCTTCCACCACCTCTATACAGTTCATTCCAGACACTCACCACCCTCTGCATTAAAGAGTTGCCCCTGAGGTCCCTTTAAATCTTTCCTCTCTCACCATAAACCTATGCCCTTTAGTTTTGGACTCCCCCAGCCTGGGGAAAAGACCTTGGCTATTCACTCTATCCATGCCCCTTACTATGTAATAGCCCTTTATAAGGTCACCTCTCAGCCTCCAATGTTTCAGAGAAAACAGCCACAGCTATTTAGCCTTGCCACACAGTTCAAACCCTCCAACCCTGGCAACATCTTTGTAAATCTTTTCTGAACTGTTTCAAGTTTCACAATATCCTTCCTATTGGAGGGATTCCAGAATTGCATGCAATATTCCAAAGTGGCCTAATCAATGTCCTGTACAGCCGCAACCTGACCTCCCAAAACCCTTACTCATACACTGACTAATAAAGGCAAGTGCACCAAACACTTTTTCCATTATCCTGTCTACCTGCAAGTCTAATTTCAAGGAACTATGAACCTGCACTCCAAGGTCACTTTGGCAACACTCACCAGGACTCTGCCTTACCAAAATGCACCATCTCCAATTTATGTTGTAATTTGCAGCAACATAACACCTTGGCACTGCTGTCCAAATGTTAGAATCATTCTGTTGAAATATACTGTTTTATAAACTATGCTCACCGATTTGTTCATAATAAGATCTCACAAACAGCAATGAGATGAATACCAGCTACATTCTTTGACATCTGCCTGCTCTGCCAGAACACATGCATTGAGACATTATATACTGAGAGGACAGCAACTCTCACAAATGTGGATGAGCCAACCATGTGAGCCATGCTGATGAATAAATTGCTTTGGAGGTATTAATTTGGAGATGATTTCTCAGAGCATTTGTCTAGATTTGAAATGAGGGAAAAAGTAATTGATTTCAGAGCCAAATGCAATTATTATGGACCATTATATCTGAATGTCTTTAAATATTTTGTAATCCAATTCATTCCATCTTTAATCTTTTGTTAACCTCAGTTCCAATTGTATAAAGGTTCCCACATTGCTGTATGTATACCTTTACTAAACTTCTGAATATATTCATAAGAACCTACAAAACAAGGTGAATGTCAATCCAGTTCAGGTTCTAGTTTTAATATTAAATGAGCACTGTGTACAATTGAAATGGATTTCTGTCCACCTATGCAGGCAAATAACTGTCTGGCAAAATTGATTCATGATCTGTGATGGATATCAAACATAATCACCTTCGATTTGTGAGGTTTGAGATTCTTTCAACACAGGTCAGTAGTGGCCTATGACATTTTACCGACATGATTACCATTGATATTTTTCAATTGTTTTGATATGGTTTCTCCAAACTTGAATGTCACTTCCATTTCTCGACTTGAGTTTGAAACTGAGGTCTAGATTTTCATTCATGAATCAGGTGCAAAAGGTCAAGAAATTCCAGGTTCTGTTATCCTGAGTCAAAAATGGCCACTTGACCCATGATAAACTCAGCAGACATGGTGATGCCATTGAATGTCAAGGGCTGATGGTTGGATTTTCTTTTGTTGGAAAAGAGGTTGTGAAGATACTTCCAAATTAATGTTTATGGGAGGAGTTAAATTTCGAAGGATTGTGGAATAATTCATTCACTACAAATTTTGGTTTCTGAGATGGTTTGTTTCAAAGGAGTTGATGACAGGCCACTGTGGAAATTGCAGGGTTTTTTTTAAACCAAGGCTTCCTAGAAATCACATAATTAGTGAAAAGTGCAAGGTTTTTGCTGTGGAGCTCTGCTGGGCTGTTTGCTTGTCAACTGGCTTAGTAAGTTTCTTAAAATAAAGTTAAAGTTCTGTGGGTAGTGGAGATCTGAAATAAAAATAGGAATTGCTGGAGACATTCAGGTTTGGCAGCATTTGTACACAGAAAACCAGTTAAATTCCAGTCTGGTTTGACTCTTCGTCAGAAATAAAGGCCCTGGAAAATAGCTTTCTTTTAATGCAGTTGACAAATTGGGAAGGTTAGCAAGTGGAACAGAAGGTGAGGGTGCGCAGAGCAAAAGACAAAAGGAGTGCGAATGGCACGAGTGAAAATATTGAGTCAAAGTAGGTATCCATGTCAGTGTGAATAATCTAAATTAGGTCAGTTTTGCTGAAAGCAAAGTCATGCAGACAAGGTGGGTGGTGAATGGAATATAATTAAAATGAAGGACTGTTTATGATTTGAAGGTGTTGAACCCAAATGTTAAGTCCTGAAGACTGTCAAACACCTTGTTTTCCACTTAGTTAAAAATCACACAACACCAGTTTATAATCTTGGCACCTCCGAGTCATATTTTCCTCTTAGACACATTACAGCCTTCAGGACTATCACACTTGATTCCACCAGAAATCTTTTTGTTAGCTTTTCAACCTTTGCCTTCCACAGATTCTGGATCAACCAAACTTCTCCTGTATAATCTTTTCTCTTCCACATAAAGTCATTGTCATGCATTTTTACAAAGTAGACACAAAGCAGAACGTCTATGTACACCTTTGTAAATAATAAATTTTCATTCGAATTACTGAGTGATGGTTTCTTCTCAGCCAGAAGAAAAAGCAAGATAACAATGTCAGAATTGATGTATGTCTCTGTAGTTTAATATGACAGTTTAATGGACAGTAAAGTTAGGTTATATTTTCAAGAATTGTATTCATTGGCAGTTGTATCTTACTGTTAAAGTGTGAAAGCTAACCCAGTAATCTTTTGAGTTGCTTTAGTGTCCTGTGGATTTAATTAAAGTAATTTTGACACATTTGCCTCTCTTAATCACATGGCTTCATTATCTTGTCAGTGATTAAAAATTGAAATATGATTCTTCAGTGTTGAAACTTTGTGAGATCCATTCATTCTGGATTTTTATTTCATTTTCCATGAATTAACAAAATTTGTGTATTTGTAGTATTTGTATTTATGACTGTTTGTTTTCGGACTAATATAGTATTCTTCACCACCAAAAACGGTATTCCATCCGGCCTGAAAATCTCTAGCCAGTGCAGGACAGATGCAAAAGATCAAAACTGTGAACAGTCTGATTCAGCATTCCCTCATGGGAGCTCAGGGTAGTGATTGGAATCCAATTCTATTTTTTGATTTTTGTTTTGATATTTACTTCTGTCAGGTGGGGTGTGGTGAGGTGAACATGCCATAGTATGCCTTCCTGATCTAATCAAGCACAGCATTGTTATTGTGGTTTCTTATGATTGGTTTTATGTTTATGACTTCTGAACAAATTGACTCAATAGTATAATGATAAAAGCATTAAAGGCCATGACTTCATTTCTGCACCAGTCACCTTCTTCATGCTGATGCCCTCAGTTTTACATTAGGTTTCTTGGGAGTCTGTGAGTTTCTCATCTCCGAATACAAAATTAACTACAACTAGTCATTTACATTGCTTCACTTGTTAATGAAGTCCATTCATACACCACTTCAGACTTAGTCCATAATGCTCAATTTACGAAAATGGTACTGTTATAATTGCAGTAGAGCCCAGTCATGTTTTTAATTTCTTCTCCAAATCTGAAAGCCCAGCTACATATTAAATGAATCAACCCAGATGTCTGGCAGTTTAAATCAAATTTTACAGCACATGAATCAAAGAATATGGTAAATAAATATGCGTTACCTTAAACTGACAGTTACATTACTAATAATAAAAGTACAAAGATCTCCTACTCACCTTCCTTGTTGACCAACTCCCTCCAAGTGTTGAATAAAGTGTTTGCTCCACTTACACACTTTATAGCCTCACAGTCTCAAAACTGAATTCCAAAACGTCACATACTGATTTTCTTCTGTTTGTTCTCCATTTTTATTTTGCCTCCTTGTTCTCTAGCCTAAAATGAAACTTTGAAACCTCCTCAGGACCTGCTCACCTCTAAAATTAACCTGTTGACCCCTTTGTCCTATTGTTTACTTTGAATATAACTTAGTCACTTGATCATTCATTCACTGAAAGCCAGTTTTATTAAAACCAGGAATTAGATTTTGAAGAAACTTAGTCTTTAAAATGGACACAACGCCAATATAAAATATAGTGTTTCTTTTTCTCTCCAACACAATGTACAAAAAAAGTAAGTCAAAAATTACAATATATTATAATTGTTGCAGAATTTATTACCTAAATAAGACAGTCATCTGAACCGTGAATATTTTGCATATTACTATTTAACTGAAATATTTTGGATTGCAGAATTAATTTTTTTGAATTTATTTAACTTCAGTAGAGTAATTAGAATATTGATGAATTATAGCAATAGAACTACACGTGACACTTAATGTGATGTGTTTTAATGAATTAGGGCAGGAGAAAAGACCAGACTTCTAGAAATCTTCAGATCTATTCTCCTCTTGTTTAAATGCAAGATTGCAGGGCTTCTTTGTTGCATAACCTTGATGATCAGTCAAAAAGTTTAAATACACCTTTATTTGTCTGTTCTTGCATTATTTTGTATTTTTTTCCCTAATAAGCACAAATTTTGTTCTACTCACCTCTCATAAGAGCGAGGGCTTTTATCCTTGTCGTTTCATAATATCAGCATTAGCTAAGTCATTTTGTTTTGAAGCATTTCCCCTGACAATTATCATGGAATGTTGCTGCTGTATTGCGCGTTGACACCTGTGGTTTAGGGACTGCTTGCAGGCATAATTCAGACAGCTTCAATTTGATTCCAACTATCTTTTTCATTGTTGTCAGCTTGAGGTTTTTGTGCCTTTATAATTACACAAGCTTTACTGTTTCTGTAGCAGTTAAGTCAAACTATTGTTCTTTGTAACAATTTAAGAAGCAGATGTACCGTTTTCCCAGCCCATTGATCTCACTGATATACCCTTCTCTTTAACAAGTGAAAGGAATTTTGGAGATGAATTTGGAGGCAGCATATGGTCTGTCACTCAATTGATTTTATCTTGAGAAATATATCACCACAGAAGTCATACCTTAAAGCAATTGGTATTGCTTCCAGCAATAAGCATTAAATATCCACAGGTTAACCATCAGGACCATGGGCAGGCTACCTCATGACCTTTCCGCTGAAAGGATCGGACAGGGATATCTCATAAAATTTGCCACATAACTTACTGAAAGAAAGCTAATTGAGAGCATACACTTGTGATGTGATCAAATCACCTTGTTACTATCTCTGAATTGCAGCTATTCTTTCATGTCAACAAAAGTGACAAAGTCAGGAGTGCAACAACACTCCAATAACTAGGTTATTGCTGATACGCCCTTTATGTCATAAGCTATTACTAAACCCTATGATGCAAAATGGAAATGTTTAGGACTCCAACATTGTGGGCATGTGGTGCTTTTCTAATGCCAAGTTACAAATGACCAGTATATTGAGATTTTCTTTTTGCAAATAAATAGTGCATATCCCATTGTCACTCTGGGTTTTAGCACTAAACCAACAGAAATAGATGCTATTTTTAGGTAGGAGGTCATATATTTATAACAAATGCATTCATGCTCCATTGAAACAATGGAAATGTGGGAGATATGTAAATCTTGACATTGAATAGGACTTTTTCTCTATCAGACTTGTGTTCTTTAGAAGAGAGCACTATCAATCGAAATTTTTAACTTTCATTCAGAAATGAAAGGCAAAAATAACCAGCATTGGAAAACTACATTTGAAATGTTCTGCAGTGTAAAAAGTAACCTGTTGTTTGTACCTTGGGGGTATAACATTTTAAATTTGGCTTTTTAAATTGATCTCCAACAACAGTTCAAAACATTAGACATATGAATCAGACAGAACCTTATTGAAACATAAGGCGATTTGACTGGATGGATGCAGAAAGATTGTTTCTCCTTTTGAGAGTGTTTAGGACCAGGGGGCATAATTGCAAATAAGAGAATGTCCATTTAAGACAGATGAGGAATTTCTTCACTCAAAAGGGAGTGAATCTGTGGATTTTGTTACTGCAGAGGGCTGACGAGGCAATGTTATTAAATATATTGAAAGCTGAGATAGAGATTTTTAATCAGTTGCATAATTAAGGATGATGGTGAAAAGGCGAGAAAGTGGAATTGGGGATTATCAGATCAGCAATGATTTTTGTGAATGGTGAGGGCAGAATGGCCGACTTCTGCTTCTACATCTTGCGGTCATGCCTCATGGCAATTTGAATACATTCTTCTGACACCATTGTATTTTTAAGCAAGCGATGGGTTCCTGTGCATAGGTAGGGAATTGATTAAGCCTTGTGAAGATGACTTTGTTCAACTTCTGAAATCCCCTTCAATTCTTGATCCATAATGAAAGTAGCAGTTATGTTCCAAAGCAATATTTATATTGGCATTGGAGAAACATAAATGATAAAATCAAGGATGCATATTAAGTGCACACAACCTGGTGGAATGAAGAATAAAAATTGGAAATGCAGCAGTCTCACACATTGGCAATGAATGAAAAAAAATGGAGAATAATGTGATGTAAGGTCTATGATCTATCTATATTTTAATATCATTTAATTTAGAGTTCAGATTTGAGGGAGTGGCATGTGAATTTTAGTCTGTGTGTCCATAGGGGTAATGATTAACTTACAAGTATTTCTGTGGCAGCAGAGATTTTGTTTTGATGGAACAAGAGTTTGACAGAAAGATTTCCAGGGCATGAATGGGAATTTGTTGACATAGGGAGAATATTTTTTGTGGGAACAAAATAAATATTTGTGCATGAGGCTTTCAGTTTAGAAGGATAGGGATTGAGTGGGTTTTTTTCCTTTTGATTAGGAGAAACTCTGTAACATGGGAAAAATAACTCTTAGGTTTCAGTTTGGTGATTTGTACAAGTCTGGGTTGAAGATGAATTTGCAAAACCATTGGTCCTGATAAAAGGAGACTGTTTAAAACTTGAAGAGAGAAAACCTCAATGGAAGTGGTTTCATTTGTAAGTTCCAGATGAGTAAGACCATAAGACATAGAAGCAGAAATTAGGCCATTCAGCCTATCGTGTATGCTCTACCATTCAATCAGGGCTGATAAATTTCTCAACCCCATTCTCCCGCTTTCTCCCTGTAAACTTGATACCCTCGATACTCAAGAACCTATCTATCTCATTCTTAAATATACTCAGTGACCTGGCCTCCACATCCTTCTGTGGCAATGAATTCCATAGATTCACCACTATCTGGCTGAAGAAGGTTTTTCCTTATCTCTGTTTTAAAAGGTGTTCTCTTTATTCTAAGGCTGTGCGCTCGGGTCCTAGTCTCTCCTACAATGGAAACATCTTCCCAACATCTATTCTGTCCAGGCTATTCAGCATTCTGCATGTTTCAATTCGATCCTCCCCTCCATTGAGTCTAGACCCAAAGTCCTCAGATGTTCCTTATATGTTAAGCCTGGGACAATTCTCGTGAACCTCCTCTGAACATGCTCCAGGGCCAGTCCATCCTTACTGAGATATGGGGCACAAAATTGCACACAATACTCCAAATATAGTCTGACCAGAGTCTTATAGAGTCTCAGAAGTACATCCCTGCTTTTATATTCAAGTTCTCTCAAAATAAATGCCATCGTTGCATTTGCCTTCCTAATTACTGACTCAACCTGCAAGTTTACCTTGAGAGAATCCTGGACGAGAACTCCCAAGTTGCTTTGCACTTCAGACTTCTGCATTTACTCCCCATTTAGAAAATGGCCCATGCTTCTATTCTTCCTACCAAAGTGCATGACCTCACACTTTTCCCCCATTATACTTCATTTGCCACTTCTATGCCCATTCTCTTTACCTGTCCAATTCCTTCTGCAGTCTCCCAGATCCTCAATGTGACCTGTCCCTCTACTTATCATCTGCAAACTTAGCCAGAATGCCCTCAGCTTCTTCATCTAGATCATGAGAGGGAAATAAAGTGAAAAGTTGTGGACCCAACACAAAGTCTTGCAGAACACCACTTGTCACCAGCTGCCAGCCTGAGAAAGACCCTTTTATTCCCACTCTCTGCTTTTTGCCAGACCACCAAGCTTCTATCCATGCTAGCACTTTGCCTCTGATATCATGGGCCCTTATCTTACTCAGTAGGCTCCTGTGCAGCACATTTCAAAGTCTAGGTAGTTAACATCTATCGGCTCTCCTTGGTCCAACCTACTCATTACTTCCTCAAAGAATTCTAGCAGATTTGTCAGGCCTGACCTTTCCTTGATGAAACCCTGCTGACTTTGTCCTGTTTTACCATACACTTGCAAGTATTCAGAAATCTCATCCTTCACAATGGATTCCAGGATCTTACCCACGAGGGAGAGTCGGCTAATTGTTCTGTAATCTTCCATCTTTTGCCTTACTCACTTTTTAAACAGGGATGTCATGTTAGCAATTTTCCAGTCCTCTGAACCCTCCCTGATTCTAGTAATTTCTAAAAGATCACCACTAATGCCTCTACTTCTCTTCAGCTTTTTCCCTGAGAACTCTGGGGTGTAATCCATCTGGTCCAGATGATTTATTCACATTCAGGCCGTTCAGTTTCCCTAGCACCTTCTCCTTGGTGATAGCCACCATACTCAGCTCTGCCACCTTACTGTCTTGAATTTTTGGGATATTACTCATATCTTCCACTGTGAAGACTGAGCATGAAGTAAGTATTCACTTCCTCAGCCATTTCCTTGTTCCCCACTACTATCTCTCCTGTGTCATTTTCTAGCAGCCCAATGTCCACTTTTGCTTCTCTTTTGCCCTTTATATCTAAAGAAACTCTTATAGTCTTCCTTTATGCAGGCTTGCTTACCCTCATATTTAATCGTCTCCCTCCTTATTTCTTTTTTTTTGTTGCCCTCTGTTGGTCTTTGTAAGCTTCCCAATCCTCTAGTTTCCCACTGCCTTTTTCCACAGTAAATGCTTTCTCTTTTGATTTTCTGCTATCCCTGACTTCTCTCATCAGCCACGGTTGCATCATCCTCCCTGTATCATGCTTCTTTTTCCTCAGGATGAATCTCTGCTGTGTCTCCTGAATTAGTCCCAGAAACACATGCTATTGCTGTTCCACTGTCTCTCCTGCTCAGTTCCTCTCTGTCAATTCTCCCCAGCTCCCCCCTCATGCTTCTATAGTTGCCTTTATTTAGCTGAAATACCGTTACCTCTGATTCTATCTTCTCCCTCTCAAGTTGCAGAGTAAATTCACTCATATTATGATCACTGCCTCCTAAGGGTTCCTTCACCTTATCAAGTTTGCCTCATTGCACAACACTAAATCCAGTATTGCCTATTTCTTGGTGGGCTCCACCACTTCTGGAGCAAAGCTCCAAATCCACAGCCAACTTGATATTCCCAGTTCACCTGTAGATTGAAATCTGCTCCGATCACTGTAAATTTGCCTTTCCAGCACACCTTTTCCATTCAAAGTTTGTGAGAAAATTTGTAACTCGGGTGCTCATTGCTGTGGTTCTGTTCGCCGAGCTGGGAATTTGTGTTGCACACGTTTTGTCCCCTGTCTAGGTGACATCCTCAGTGCTTGGGAACCTCCTGTGAAGCGCTTCTGTGATCTTTCCTCTGGCATTTGTAGTGGTTTGAATCTGCCGCTTCCGATTGTCAGTTCCAGCTGTCCGCTGCAGTGGTCAGTATATTGGGTCCTGGACTCAATGAAAGATACTTATGAACAACAGTAAACACTTGACACTTGGAATATGTTCATTGGAGAAGATGCAAATTGCAAACATGTGTCAAGTAGGACAGAATACACTTGTATGTGAAGGGTCAGAAACATTTGCAATGCCCTCTCAAACAAGACTGTGGATGGGTAGAGTTGTGAAATACAAAAGGTTGGTGAGTGAATTAGAATACTGGAAGCAATACTTAACGAAAATGTTCAGCAAGTATGGTAGCATCTGGATAGAGAGAGTTAGCACTTCACGGCAAGGACCTTTTGTTCAGATCTGTTCAGTTGGGTTCACTAGTTGTTTGTTACCTTTGTAACCATGGTAGGAAGAGGGAATGGTTAAAATGTTCTCAGTTTTATTTTATTTATAATTCACCTGGCAGTATTTCAACAATCTTGGTGCTGTCTTTCTTGTTTGATAGTTGCAGTGAAAGGAAGAAGGAAAGCTGTTGAAACTGGAATCCTAAACATGAAGGTTATAAAAATGGATGAGTTACCAACTTTTTTTTATATTAAAAAATCAAAATGTATGCCTTGAGAATGACTTTTCCTCAGAGATGACGTATTTAGTCCAGTGTTGTCCAAAACAGTTTTGATGTTTGACAAACTTGTGGCTATCATATTGTCATGTACATCACTCAGAGCAAAGGATGGACTGAATATTGTAACAGCCTCTTAGCAATGAACTGGGTTATAGGACTGGACTATAGATGAGCAAGGGTGAGCTGCATTATGATGACAGCTTGACCAAAGTATATTTTGTCAAAGCATCAACTAACCGTGACATGGTATTAATTTGTGGTGTTAAAATATTTCAACATATTTCCCTTAATGGGGGTCCTTGTTATAACCAAATACAATACAGATCACATACAGGTTTTAATGTTAAGGATTGTTTTTCCACATACATTTCCACATACTAAGGATATTAGCATGTATTCTATCAGGCAGATGCTTGAACTGCATCCTCAGACATGTAGACAAGCAAGAGGCTGGAAGAACACAGCAAGCCAGGCAGCATCAACAAGTGGAGAAGTCAACATTTTGGGTATAGCTCTTCTCCAGTCCTGAAGAAAGGTTCTGCCCAAAATGTTGACATCTCCACCTCCTGATGCTGCCTGGCTTGCTGTGTTCTTCCAGCCTCCTGCTTGTTTACCTTGAATTTCAGCATCTGCAGTTTATTGTCTCATCCTCAGACATGTAAGCTGCCTCAGAATCCTAATGCTTATGTTAGGAAAATCTCTCTCCTGGTGAAGAACAGTAGTTTGCCTTTTGGATTGCATATTGAACAGCATTGATGGAGCCTTGCTTGTTCCTCAAGATTGTGGCCTACTTGCTGTAGTAGTAGTAACATCAGTAACATTCCTGATGAAGACCTTCCGCCCGAAACGTCGACTCTCCTGCTCCTCAGATGCTGCCTGACCAGCCGTGCTTTTCCAGTGCCACATGTTTTGACTCTGACCTCCAGCATCTGTAGTCCTCACTTTCTCCTATTTGCTGCAGTAACACCTTGTTATACTTTGTATGTGAGACCACGTTCAACTAAAAAGTATCTTGTGCATCTCTTTGATTTTACATATAGCCATAATGGAAATGTCATTTTAATTACTATTATTGATGATTCATGAGATTCCTTTCAAAGTTTTCACTGATCTTTTGATTTTCTTTTGTTACAGTGCCTCATCAGGGGCTGTCTGACTTATTTTGTTTCTCCTTTACAGTTTTTTTTTAAATGAAAGAAGAAAAAATGTATTCTCAAGAAGGATCACTGGATCCAAAATGTTAACTCTACTTTCTCTCAGAGATGCTGCCAGACCTGCTGTTTCTGTTTCTGATTAGGAACAAGAACATTGGAAATCAAAAACAGGACATTCTTCACTGCCATCTGGGCTTATCCATCACAAATTCTCTGAAAGTGAAGCAGATAAACATGTTACGAGAGGCTCTGTCATCTATCCAGTTAAGTCCTTGATGATAGCCGTCAGTAAAACAGGAATCCTTAATGGCACCACTATCAAACATTTGTGTACATGTGTGAAAGGGTTTGACTTTCAGAAGCAAGTTACTTACATCAGATGCTTGTGACCCAACACTCCAGAAACATCAGAGAACCAGGAAGAGCTTTGCATCTTGTCTCCAATCAGCCAGGACACAACCTGGTCAGCAGGAGCAGAGATGCCTTGTGTCTGGCAGCACTGATGATTGGAGGAGCTCCAATTGCTCATCTGAACAGCCGTGTGAGCCAGGTTACCTTGCCAACCAGGCCTCAAAGGGCATTTTCCTCACCTAGAGGTTGCTGTTGGGGTCTTGAGCGGCTGTATGTCAGTGTCACCCTCTCCCTCCCCACCCCCCCCACCCCCCCAGCAGTTCTCCAAATGCCATCAGAGGCTCTGACTGCTCGAAATGTGGCTCTTCTTCCTACCAGGCTGCAGTTCAACACTTGATAACATCTAACTTCTTCTGGCTGCTGCTGTTTCTTCTGCCTCTCCTCGCTGCCTTAGGCATTGCCCTTTCTTCAGCCTGCACGTGAGGCTGTAAGCTCTGCTCTTCCCAACCTGCTGAGAATTTCGCCTCTTAAACGAAGGGGCTGCAAGGCCCAGCAGGTCCCCTTCCCAGCGAGATTCTCCTTGACATCTAGTGGGGGCCCCACAAGAGGCCATACTGAGATTGGGAAACTGGGACCCAGCACAACTCTCCTGTTATATCTGAAGAGGCAACAATGGTGGGTGAGGGGTATGATAACCCCCAATAACCCTGCAAGGAAGTGTATGTTGGTGTCTGCGTGCATATCCAGTGAGGACGATGTGACCTCAGCTGTACTCCCCTCTGTCAAGGTGTGTCTTGCTGATGCACATTGTTTAGTCTCTTAAATGTGACTTGAGCAAAGCTTTGCAGGGCTAACAACACCTGGGAAACTGGACCCCTGGAAGAATTAGGTGAAAATGAGGACTGCAGATGCTGGAGATTAGAGTCCAGAGTGTGGCGCTGGAAAAGCACAGCAGGTCAGGCAGCATTAAAAGAATTAGCAGCCTCAGAAGCAAACTAAATTTATTCAGGGATGCATTAATTTAAAATGCTTCATGCTGATTTTGAATATTAAGGGCCATACTTCAGAAAGCCTGATGTGCTTCAAGTTTAAAAAAAGTGTTGTATTAACTTTGAAGCATAATATTTAATGATTAAATAATTTCCCTTACCTGAAACATATACTTTGTACTGTAAATTATTACTTTTAAACAGGATCTTGAGGTCAAAACCAATGAGCAACTGTTTCTATATGGTAGCATATTGGTGCACTGATCTGCTGTAATTGATAGCAGAAAAGGGTTGATCTGTGCAACAACAAATGGGACTGGATTTGTGTGTTGTATATCTACGTAGGTCTGTGCAAGTAAAATCTGATCAACAAGATTGTCTTCAGGGTTGTATGCAACATGGGATTGAATGTGCCAAATGGTTCCAGTCTGAGCTACAGTTTGTAATACTGGCATGTATGAAGAAATCACAGTGTTATTTTGCACACCAAAATGGAGAAGGCAGTCTGTGACAGCAAATGATGTTGATCTATGTGTGGTGGTTACAGAGCACTTGAAGAATTTCAGAGGAGATAGCGACACATGGGTTGTGTATGAGCACTGGACTGTCTACAATACTGTTGCGTACATTGGTTTGTATGTGAAAGCATTTAAGCATAAATAATTACTTTATTCACTTTATTTAGCATAATCAGAATTTCCTCGAGAACTGATCTTGAAAAAATTTGTCAATAATTTTAAGTAATTACACATTAGCTTTTCTCTTCAGTTATTCAATTCAGAATTATTCAAACTCTTTTGCGTGAACATTTAGACAACCCTGGTTTTATCACATTTGAGTCCAACAAATGCAAGAAAGCTGAATTACTCTCAAAGATAATGAGCTCCACATTATTGAGCTTTTGGTAACTGCTGTTATCATTCATTTGCTTTGATAGAGTTTGGTATCTAAACACAAAACAGTGCGAAATGTGTGTCACGTTTTGTGTGGGGTGAAAGGCAGGTTGGAATATAAATCATGCTTTCATGGATGAAACGACATAGGACATGGATCCATATGTGATTGAAAACTCAGAGCTGTGTGTATGGGCAGGATAATTGTTGTTTTGCCTTTGTTTCCATACTGGTGTACCATATAAACCAAATATCAAAACGGTTACACATTTGTTAATTAATGTTGTAATATTGTAACATTTATTGATTTATTCAGCGTCATGGCTATTTCATATTGTTGACCGTGCTCTCTGGAAACATGTATATTTACCTATACTGGCACAGATTTCCCAAACTACTTGTTAACTTTTTGTCTTATATATTTAGTTTTAGTCATTAGCAAATAACACAGAACGCATGTTGCTTGCTCACAAATTATTCCAAAAAGAACCTTTCCCAATAGTTTCTCATGTTGATTAGCAACTATATTGTGCTTATGTTAAAATGATATACATAGTTTCAGCACCTTTAAACAGATTTATCCAATCAAAGATTCACAGTGGCTTTTTTTAGCACATGAGATTTACAGATCAACCCAATCCATTGGCTTGCTAGTAACAGGCCAGGTTTTCCATAGAGCCTCTGCTACATTAAAGTTAGTTGCTGTGAATTCAGCATCCAGGCGACAGCCTCCACTTCTGTTGAATAACAACAGCGATGCCACAGCTGTGTGTGGATGTGGATGTGTTAGAGTAACGTTAGTTCGAACAGAAGCTTACCGCGCTGTCTGAATTCTGAGATTGAGGTAAGAAAAGGATGTTGTCAGGGTTTGATGATATTTTCATTTCCTTGGTTGAGGTGGCATCTGGGCTTTTCTTCCAGCTGTCTGCCGGGTAGCTAGGGCTGGGAGGAGATGCTTTCACACTAAGGATGTAAAGGTCCGGATTGAGTGTTTGCATAATGGCTTGTTAGAGATGAGAGGCAAGGGGATTCACTGATCAAACCATGCTGCAAACTGCCTGCTTCAATTACTCATCAGTACCCAGCCAGTATCTGAATCTATTAATGTGCAGTAGAAGGCCAACATCCCCATGCTCAGAAGCCTCGCACAACAAGGTGGTGTAAGAGACGCTGTTTCATTCAGTTACTTTGAAGGTTGCTCATCAGGGAAAAAAATATCTTGATGAATACTCTAGAGAAGATGTTTGATGTACTGCTCTCTGTTATTAAGAACACAGTGCTCACTGAGATTCTCAGAAAAGACATCTTCAGGAGCACATTTGCAGGTTATAATTTCTTTTATGTTTTGCCTTGAACCTTTAAATAGTTTTTTTTCTGTCTCATAGGGATTTTGTATGGGAACGTTTCAGATGGAACTTGTCTGAAACGGAACTGACATTCAAAAAGCTGTTAATGACTGTTTCCTCACAGTAGCAAAGATTTTTGTGTTTAACCATTTTTTGCCATTCTTTAGAAATACATATTAGATGGATTCTTCAGGGAATTGTAAGAATGGATTTTCATTTATACCTGTTTTGGAACACTGAGTGTTCTGAGAAAGATGAAGTACTGTAATTACCAGATGCTTGTGTTATTAATTTTCACCAGTTCAATCTATGAGTTTTTCTCCAATGATCTGTGCTTTACTTGTCTGAATTGTAACTGCTCACATGTTGCAAAATATGGTGACTCTTGAGTTCAATTTCATGCACCATTACCATGGCCATTTGTAAAGGGCATATGTATTTACTTGAGAACCAGTTTGGTTAGCTATGACAATAATTTGGTTTCCAAGTGTTCTTTACTTTGTTCCTTTGGGAACAAATGAAGATGTGTCTAATTATTTATTATTAATCGATTATTTATTTTTAATCAACATGTTTGGACATGTTATGACACCCCTACATAGCCATCATATCTTGAGATCGGACTTGAATATGGACATTCTGTAGAAGTTGGAACACTACTGATGCATTGCAAAGTCGTTTTCGGTTCTGGTTAATAACACCATGTATCTCGACAGCAGACTTTCAGTAGTTTTCCTTTATGATCTAATGTTTACTGCTCTTCATACCTTCAAACTTCGTGGAGTTACTGTTTTGCAGATTAGTTTTGGTGAACTCAGCACAGATTTCATGAAGATCTCCAAACAGTGTGCTCAAGATTGACTGCTTGACTCTTATCTCCTCAGTTTGTAGTAAATTCACAATTTATAAGGCAAGGGTTATATAATACTGTCAGTGTGTGTATGTGTGTGTGTGTGTGTATGTATGTGTGTGGTGGCATTGTAAGCACACAAGGGAACCACTTACTGCACTGTCCTCAGACTGAGGAGGACTTTGGAAAAGTGGGATGTGTTCAAATCCCTGTCATTCATTTTAAGTTATTGCTTGTATGTAAGCAAGCCCCTCTCACATTGACTTTCATCCTTCATTTCCTGTACGCATCATTGGAGAACCAAATACTTCATCTGAGGTTTCTCCAGACAAAACACAGATTCATGGTGGTAGGATGGGAGAAAATCTAAAATCCAAGTTTGCAATACCACTGAATATTAGTGTATTAATATTGGCATCCATAATGCTATAATTTAAGAATGTTACGGCATTGAGTTAGAGGCTATTTTATCTAGGAGTGGATTACAATTAGCCCAAGGCAACAACATGAGATCTGGGGGATTTTACTTCTGGGTGTCATTTAAACTGCCATCCAACTGGCTAACAGAATTGATCAGAACGAAACATCTGACATGTCAAGCTATTGGTAGCAGCAGTTGATTATTGATGAATGGTATTATACCAGCACAATTCTGCCTCTGTACTGGCACCATGCTAGTTGTGCAATACCACTGGCAATGAATACTGAAATGGTACTTTCCATTCTTAAGACGGTTCATCAAGATGATCCAGAACTTTAGGAAGGCATGACAACTGAGTCATGATTTAGAGATGCTGGTCTAACAACTGAGTAGCGTGGTTGTTCCAGGTTCCTTCACTTACTCAGCAATCCCCTGCATCGCATGTTTCAGCATTACACACTTTTCAACTCCAACTGAATATATCACGCTCATCCTCACTCTCAGTCTTTGTCACCTTGAATCCGTGCATCACAGTCACCAATCACAAATAGTGCCCTTTCCTCTACTCTACAGAAGTCGTGCTGAATGTTGACGTTAACTTGGCTTTGTATGCTTGCAGAAGAAGAGAGTGCAGAATTCATTGAAAAGGTGGGAGGGCGTAGTGAGAGGATGTGAGCTTTCTATTAATGGCACACCATGTCAGCTGCTGGCAATGTGTGCCCACCTTGCTCTCCCATGGTAGACGTCTCATTCTATGACAATAGAGGTGTCAGCAGAGATGTACCATGAGACCCTGAGCCTCCTTCGAGCTGGATCTCCCTGTCCATCCCCTCTGTTCTTAGAGATGGATACTGGATCTGTATAAGCTGCTCTCCTCTGCCATTGTGAATATTGACAGCAGAGAAGTGCAGCAAGTGATGAATGAGGTGCAAGTCAGATGAAGTACCTTTTGAAGAAGTTAATGGTCACCTTTTGAGCAGTCATAGCACTTTGATAGAAGAAGACATTTGAACAGCAAATGATTCCCTGACAATGGCCAGAATTTTTCAGTTGCGGTGATCAAATGTTTCATTAAAGAAGGTGTTCCTGTTATGCATTCACCATGGTACACTGATGAGTTTTGACATATTGGGAAACGGATGCCTTGGCTAAGAAGGTCGGACTTCAAACTTAAAGAAGCTTTGAATTGCCTTTTTTTATTGATTGGTTTCCTCTGAGATTCAGAGGGGTTCTGAACTGTTCTGGGTATTTAAACCCAGAAGGTGGCAGAATGGCATTAGGAACCCTTAAGCAGCCTTAAATTTGGGGATTTATCTCCCTGTAAGTACACAGAATTCTCCCCAGTGCTTTTGTTTTGTGACACACAGTCACCATTTTAATTCTCTAACTGAGGTCTGTGGACTTTTTGCATGTGTTCTGAAAGAATATGGTGCCTTTTCTTCACAATTGTGTTATGTTTTGTCATGTTTCCCAGAATCATAATCCACCAGGTAGCAATGAAGGAAGATGGAGAGACAGAGAATATTGGGGTAGGCTGAAATTGAAGCACAAATTTTTAAAAATCTTTTAAACCACCCAAGAATGCTCCTTCAAAGTGCTTCGTTAAACAATTCACCAGGCTTCAGCATAAAGTAGTCTAAGGTTTATTATTTTTTCAAAAATGAAACATTAGCATTGTAAATTTTCAAGCCATCAAATGGATTGTCAAAAGACATCAATCTTTTCATATCCTAATGCATTCTCTAGCTTGAGTAAGTGATGGCTAAACTCTACAATTAAAATTCTATACATGAGTGATAGTGCTTCATGTAACAACACTGTCTCAGAAGCCAACCTGGCAAGGAGGAAATACGATAATTGATGCTTTACCCACTTCTATTTCCACTTTGTGCATTGAATGAGTCTTGAGGTTCAGCTGCAGGTACTGCTGTATTTTTGGCATCAGCGTGGATGTTGAGAATAAGCCCGAGAACTACTTGTAATTATTTGTTAGCAGAGTCCCATGAAAAACTTAGCACAGTTTTGGGAATTGTGTCAACTGCCAAAATAAATACAAAAATTATTTTTCTTTGTGTTTCAGTATAGACAAATGACATGTTGGGAATTTAACATATCCAGAAGCAGGAGAACTGAATGAACTCATTCTAGGAATTCTTTTCATACGAGGAACAGATGAATATTATATGAGGACAGAAAGCATTTACACCAACAATGCCAACTGTAACTTCAGGACTCCTATATTGCATTTGTCTAGCACTGCCGTCATGCAATGCTTGGAGGAAACCCCTGTTTAAAAATGAATGTTCTCATGGACTGACAGCTGAATAGTTAATTGTGCAAGCAGAGATGGAAGTTATTGATGAATTAACCAAATTTCACATCAATATTTGCCCAAGTCGTATTGGAAATTGAAGTTTAGGGTGGATCTAACACCATGACTGTAATGTTCAACGGGCTTTTATCTGCCATTAAAAATAGTGCTTAATTTGCTTTAAACTAGAGAGTTGACATTTCAGCCTGAAACTAATCCTTTGCATATATTATGGATTAACTTTTGTGTGTCCTGTTTTTGCTGAACCAGTCGTATTTTCCAAAATTGCCCTGATCCATTTAATTCTTCCTCATTTGTTCTGTTCATGTCAGTTGGTCACAGTCTAGTAATCTTCAGCTGGTTCTCAAGCTGTAATTTCGATGGAACAGAGTGCACTTTGTGCTGTCCTGATTTGATCTGAAGCATCAATCTACTACAAACACCTGTGCTTTCAGCACTGATTAACTCCAACAAATTCAAATAAATGAAAAATTGCTTTAGTTTTACACAGATGGGTATGCACAGTAAATTTCAATGAGGATCAGTTTACTCCCACTTTTAATATTCTGTTAGTAAGTGTTTTAAAGAATTAGCAGAGCTCTTGTGGTTAAATATGTTTGTGTTATATCCCCCAGCGAGTATGTGAGGAGAGACAGTGGGACAGGTATTCCAAGTAGGGCAATCTCATGCAGATCCACAATTGAGGGGTGATTTTGCTAAGGGCTCCCTCAGAAATGCAGAGCTGTACTTCCATTCTGATAGTTTTCTCACAGAATACAGCTGCAAATAGCAACCATTTTATCTCTGTAGTAGCTTCCCTCATGTAAAATATGAATGCCCTGACATCTGCATTAATAGCTACTCTGTAACTTTAAGTAGAGAAGGTTAGTTCAATGTGAGGGTGCTGGGAAGGTCAGATACCAGATGTAGAGGGTTGTAGGGTTCCAGGTGAGTTGTGTGCCTGTTGAAGAGGTTGGCTCCCAGGGGGAGCAATTTGTTGCCATGTAGCACAGGAGCCTAGGTAACCAGGTAAGTATTATGGGCAGTTTACAATGGGTGGGAGATGTCTCGTTTGGCGGGGTGTGGGAGGATTAGTGTCAGGTTTGGGGACACTGGGGGTGGATAGTGAATTGGGTGACGATATGTGTGTTGGGTCTATTGTGGGAGAGGGGGTGAAATAGTTCATGTCAGATTTGACATTTGGGAAAAGGGTTCAGTTCATAGGATGAGAAGTCAGTGTCTGCTGGGGTGGGGTGGAAGGGTCAAGTCCTGGGGGAAGTATTCAAGCAAGAGCTGGGGTGTGTAAATAATCTGGGGGAGCTATATTTGAGGCTGTGTGAGGTAAGTGTGGGGTTATTGTGAACTATAGCAGACAGAAGAATCTAGGCGTGCAGGTATACAGTTCCCTGAAAATGGCAACAAAAGTGGATAAGATGGTCAAGAAGGTGTGTAGCATACTTACCTTCATCAGTCAAGACATTGAGCATAAAAATTGGCAAGCCGTGTTGCAGGCACACAGAACTATTTGAAATATTGTGTACAGTTCTGATTGTACACTAGCAGAAGGATGTGGAGGCTTTGGAGATGGTATAGAAATGGTTTACCAGGGTGTTGCTTTGTTTAGAAGATATTATCTATGTGGAGAGATTTGATTTGTTTTCACTTGACGTCGGAGACTGAGGGGCGACCTGATAGAAGTTTACATAATTGCGAGAGGCATGGATAGAATGGATAGTCAGTCTTTTCCGAAGTAGAAATGTCAGTTACTAGATGATGTAAATTTAAGGTAAAAGGAGGAAAGTTTAAGTGAAATGTGAGTGGCACGTTTTTTAAACAGTGAGTGATAAGTGTTTGGAACATGCTGTAGTGGTAGAAGCAGATGCAGTAGTAATGTTTAAAGGCATCTTGACAGATATATGAATAGGCATGGAATAGAGGGATAGGACCACATTGTCATATGATTTTTAGTTTAAAAAGGCATCATGTCAGCATAGGCTTGGAAGGGCCTGTTCCTATGCTGTACTTTGTTCTTGTTCTTAGTAGTTATACAGGAGCTAAACTGTATGTTTAATAGTCTAACTTTTGCTGCATGTTTTATTTTACTTAATTTTATCGGAATCATCTGAAGTCTTTGATTTACATAGAGACAGTTGAGTATTCCAGTTATATTGTGCAGTCGAATTTCCCCAGAGTCTGCTATGATTAGGATTTCACAAGGTCCCCATGCTCAACTTCCCATTGATGTTGGAATAATGGCTGTCCCACTGGCCAGTGGAAAATCTGTTAGTATACCATGAGGTGGCATGCTTTTATGCATAACATAAGTCAGATCACTTGAAGAATCACATGCACCTCTGTGGAACTGTTAGCTTAAAGTTTGCTGAGATACTGATATGCCTGTGAATGCAATATTTTGTATATAATAACGAGCTGCAATCAGCAAATGTTGGATTCTTTAATACTACAGTTATCCAAGCCTTGTCTACAATGTTATGAGCAATAATCAAAGCATTGACATAACAAGTAATATTAACTGCCAGAGACAAAGCCCGCATGAAAACTTTAACACTTCCGCCAAACCAAAACTCTACTGCAAGATGTTGGAAACATTGGTAAACACTGTAGTCTAGAACCCTGACAAATAGTGGGAACAAGGGATGGGTGGGTTGGCATGTATGAAAGCTACAGTATACTTTGCACATGGTTGACTCGCTGAAAGAGCAACATAATATCAAAGAAAGTTTTGGAACTAATTTTAATGGATGCTTTTATTTTTCTTGATTAATTCTCTGGAAATAATTCAAATGATTCTGTTGAGTTTCTATGGGTTAGTAGTTTTTTTCCTCCTAGTTGAGTGATTCTTCAACTATATAATGATTATTTCAAGCAATTAGATTAGTGTGACAGACATTTTAAAGTATGCCAGTCAATTTTTCAATGCATTATTAGATGAAGAATCTCAAGTCTGTGAATATGATGATATTGTGTTCCACAGAAAATCAAAATATGACAAATAATGATTTTGATGACAGAACATGATGGAGTTGAATTCTAGATTATATCCTTCTGATTAAATAAAGTAAATTACTATTCTAAAAATGTCTAATTGGAGTTAGAAGCCCAATGAGCCAATGAATTGGGAACAACTGCACAGAGTCACTGGGAAATAGATATGTACTCATCTCACCAGTTCAAACATGTGTCCTTAACAGTATTGCTATTTGCAGCTGCAAACATGTGTCCAAATGATTCTCATATTTGTAAATTAAAACACAAGCTTCATTGACTATAACACCAGCAAATATGGGCGCATTTCTTCCAATATACAACAAGTATAAACACCTCCTTTATTATTCATCTGCAGACAAATTCTTCACAACCACCACTACCCTCCACCACAAACACAAATGTGAACATTATGTTGCTGAGAAGGGAAGGGTCCAGGTAGAGGGAGAGTCTTAGAGGTGCGCGAAGGTGTCTGTGGGACACATAATTTGTGGCAAGATAATTAGTGGCTGTGTACTTAATTTTTGTTCTCCTGGTATTATCAGTCGGATAACATCATTTCCAAATAAAAATACTTCATTCCAAACAATTATGTCAGAATAGGCCCACTTAGGTCAACAATGCGGGTCGGTTGCTACATTTGGTCAATACTGAATTAATACAAAACAAAAATGCTGTAATTATATATTGATTGGGGAATCTGAAGCTGTTCTGCTCAGAAAATTGAAATTGAGAGATTTGGTAGTGTATTCAAAATCATGAGTGCCTGAACAAAGTCATTAAGGAGAAACTGACCTGAAACAAGAAGGGTCAAAACCCAGAGGGTACCAATTTAAGGTGATTGGCAAAACAAAGCAATAGTGACGGGGGTAAACCTTTTTAAAACTGAAGGTGGTTCGGATCTGGTATGCACTGCCTGAGGGTATGGTGGAGGCAGAATCAGTTGTAACTTGCAAAAGAGAATTGGATGACCATCTGTTAGGGAAACTTTACAGAGCTACAGAGAAAAGACAGGACAGTGTGACAAAACAAGCTGCTCTTACAGAGAGATGACACAGAAACAAGGGCCAAATACAAACTCTGTTCCATAACCATCCTTTGATTCTACTACGTAAAGATGATGAAATCACATACCAGGCTAGACCTCCAAGATGAGTTTCAGGCGAGTGTTTCTGCTTAATCTTTTAGTTCCAATATGCCCTTTGCTGGCAACTTTTGAGGGAGGTTTTGAAACAAGATTCCAAAGAATGGGCATTTTAATTTATCTGCTCATTGTCTACCATTTTCGCCAATGGTTTAGTATGTGATCCTGTTCTACAGCTGGCAAACCAGGCATCTCCTTGAATGAACTGATAGGCTGTTTTAATATAGGCCAGGGATTTATATGTGCATTGTATCCTGATTTACACTTCAGGAGTCAACTGGAACACCATACACTCCTACATGATTGGAGCTAGTGTTCAAGTTGAAGTGGAGTTGAGAAGCTTACGTTTCTTAATTTATATTAAATGATCTTCTTGACATCCACAAAATCAACCTGAGCGACATTTGCGTCAGGTGCAAATATATCTTTACAGTAAGGTTGGAGACTACCTGGATGAGCCAGTGGTGTGCTTTGTTGTCTGCCAGCTGTATATTAAGTTCTCATGAAGTAGACCAGATCCTCTGCTGGCATGATCATTTTGCCACTAGACTGCTCATAAGTGTCCAAGTAGAAAAATCTACCTATTGTATATGTGGCTTTCTACTCGCACAAAATGTGATTGTGTGGTCCGACTAGAAGAGCTTGGCTGAGTAAACAACATAAGTTTATTGAGCACTGGAACTAGCATAAAACATATTCCAAACAAAAGAATACGAACCATATTTACAAAGGATTTGAGAGAGGATTTGAGTCCAGGAGCAAGGAATTTGTGCTGCAATTACACAGGGCTTTGGTGAACCTCGACTATGGTTTGCAGTTTTGGTCATTTTATCTGAGGATGGATCTCATGCTATAGAAGGAATGAAGTGGAGGCTTATTAGACAACTTCTTGCACTGACAGGACTGATGTGTGAGAAGAGGTTGAATCTGTTGGGTTGATATTTGCTGGAGTTCAGAAGATTGAATCGAAATAATATAGAAACCTACAAAATTGTAACACAACTATGTTAAATGCAGGAAGAATGTTCTCAATGATGAGGGAGTCCAGAACTAGGGGGCATCGTTTAAATAAAAGGGATAAACCATTTCAGACGGAGATGAGAAACTTCTTGACCCAGAAAGGAGTTAACCTGCGGAATTCACTAACATAGAAAGGAATCAAAACCAAAACATTGTACAGTTTTAAAAAGGAGTTGGATATAGTGCTTGAAGCGAAATGAATCAAAGGATGCAGAGGTAGAATGGAAACAGACTATTGAGTTAGATGATCAGCCATAATCATAATGAATAGCCCAGGAGTTTCCAAATGGCCTACTCCTGCTCCTATTTGCTATGTTTCTACCTTTCGATTAAGATCAGGACTGTTATGAGCCTCAAGTCTGATTTCTATCAGTTCCGCCTTTATTCTGATTAAGTCATTGTGACATGTCCACAGTGGATTGTGGTTACTGCATTTAATCAATCAAGTATTAACCTGTTCCAACCTATGACAACAATATCCAGCTGTTATTCTTAATGTCGCCTTTGAGCAAGATGCAAGTTGAAATTAGTTTTATGAAATAGGCCAGTACTATTTGAACTGGATTGTTATTGATCAAATTGTTTGCCATTGATAATTGCAAGAGTTAGTGTTGTACCATTGATCTGATTGGCTTCAAGCATGATACTACCTCTATAACACCAAGTATTCCGTATCAAGCATCTTGCTTTTATTTTTAGCCTTTATTGCTAATTTAAAATATTATGATCTATGGAGATAATAAGAAGCAGAGTGAATTTCTAGTGACTAATTGAAAGGATCACTGAACAAAATTTCAAATTTTAAGAATTCTTCTCTACCAAACAGGCTAAAACAACATTGAAAACGAACACTTTCTGAAGGAAACTTAAATATTGTAAGTGTTTTCCTCCATTTCACATTTAAGAGAACAATTATCCACATCATATTCCATGAGCAAAGATTTCCTGGATTGCCCCTTGTATAGGATTTATTTCACTTTCATACACATAGAAATATACGAAAAAATTAGCCCCTTGAGCCATTCAGCCCCTCGAACGTGCTCCACCATTCAATGTGATCATGGCTGATCTGAATATAACCTCAAATTCACATTCCTACCTCTCCTTGGTAACTTCTCATCACATTACTCAAGAGGAATCTGTCTACCCATGCCATAGGAATCTTCAAGGACTCTCTCCTGAAAAGATTATAGAAGCAGAGTCCTAGGAATCTGAAGAAAAATATTTTACCTAATCGATTTGTAATGGGCAAGCCTTGATTTTTAAACAGTGACCCCAGTTCTAAATTCTCACCTAAGAAGAAACATCCTCTCCACATCCAACCTGTATTTACTCTTCTAAACTCCAGCCTAACCTGTCCAACCTTTTACCATGTGACAAACCATCCAATCCAGGAATTAGTTTGTTAAACCATCTCTTAAAATGCTTTTACAACTTCTTTAAGTAAGATAACTAGTATGCTACACAGCACACAACACTTTCCGTAACCCGATGCCCTGTTTAACTGAAGCACATCCTCCCTTTTTTTTTATTTAATTCCCCTTGTAATAAATAATAACATTATATCGATTTTTCTAGTATTTGCTCTTCCTTTATTTTCGTGCTTTTTTATTCATGTGCAAGGATGCTCAGATTCCTTTGCATCGTTGAGCTCTGCAATCTCTCATCATTTTGATAATATGTTTTTTTTTATTCTTCATGTGAAAATGTTCCCACTTTATACTCCATTTGTCACATATTTCCCATCAACATCACTTTGTAGCCTCCTAAGTCGTCTTCGCAGCATACTTCCTGAGCTATCTTTGTGTTATTAGCAAACTTATCAACCATACCTTCCATCTCTTGATCCAAGTTAGTGTGAATTAAGAACTATTGATCCCTGTGCCACACTATCCAGTACACCTTGCCAAACTGAAAAAGATCCATTTATGTCTATTTTGTTTACTGTTTGCCAGCCAATATTCTATTAATGTCAGTTGACTAGCATACCCATAAGCTTCTATTTTCTGCAGTAACCTATGATATGACAGCTTATCAAATGCCTTTGGGAAAGCCAAACACAGCCACCAGTTTCCCTTTATCCACTGTACGTGTTACTTCCTTGTTCTTTCACACAACTATATTGACCTGCCTGAATATGTTGAATCTATTGAAATGTCCTTCAATAACTTTTTAAATAATACCTTCTAATATTTTCCCCATGATAAATAATAATCCTAACTGATCTGTAGTTTTCTGCTTCATTTACAGTAACTTTTCTTATCTGTTTTGTTATTTCTTGTCAGCTTTCTCTTGTACTCTAATTATTTTGATCATTACATTTTTTTTTCAATCATTCTTTGCTAGTTTTATATTCTGACCAGTCTTTTGACCTGTCACTTCTCTTGGCTCAGTGGTGTGTTCTTTTTTTCCTGAAGTTTGATACTGCCTTTAACCTTTCTAGTTAGCAATGAATGATGGGTTTATCCTTTGGAATTTTTCTTATTCTTTGAAATGTATCCATTGCATGTTCTGAAATGTCTCCATAAATGCCTGTTCCTGCATTTCTGTTAATCTAACCTTCAAACAAACTCATTTTAGTAAACTGAGAATAGACCTCCTTGAACCCCACAGCTTCTGCTAGCACCAGGCTTTCAGTGGCTGAGTACTTGTAACCATTACTTTTGTTTCCTTGGCTTCCCAGGCCAATAGACAACATTTCTTATTCCTTCCTGCCTATCATATGATAAAACGCTGCCTTATCTGAATGACCATCTTGAAGGTTGGCATGCAAAGATCATGAAAGAGACTGGCTTCATATCTTCAAGGTCGCCAGCAATTTGAAAGTACATTTTTATAACTTTAATTTCCTCAAAACTTCTTCAACAATAGCAAGTTTCGTCATAGTCCTCAGATCCAAAATGTCATAACTAGAATCAAATCTACTTAAAGTGCACAACTTGTTGAACTATCTCATCAAATTTGTAAACTGGTTCTGAGTAGCAAATCATCTTTCTCAAAGGTCTGATTTATTGGGGTGTAATTAACAATTAAGACTGTTAATCCAACCACACTCCTGACTTATTCCGCTCACTGTCTATATATTTAGTGTGCTTTCTACTTAAAAGCCCCAAAGCCTGAAATCCAATCTTACATTTTATTTCATCTATTAACTTGCTCATTCTTCAGAGCCGTCCCACAGAAAATAATTCATGTACAGAGATGTCTACCAAAAACATTCCCTCATCGCATCAATCGACACATAAACACATTTGTTAAGTTTGTGCCACTTCCTTTTTGTATCACCAGTGGTTTCAAAATTGCATGTCTTTGAAACTTTTCACATTGTAGAAGTGCAGTTTTTATATCATCTGACATACATCCCCAGGTGTATGCTGGTTAAAGAGCTGAGCAAATCTTCATGACCTCTTTTCCAACAGCAAAGGAAATCACTTCCAGTACAGGGGAAGGTTACAATGCTTGGCTAAATGTGTTGTCCGAACATTTGATTATTCAAACAAAATACTCCCACCCGTGCCATCCAGAAAATCGAGGTTCCTCTGTATATTGATTACTGACATTGTTTTCTTGAAATCGTAAACTAGTAACATTTTTTTTCATGATTTGATTTACTGCAGTGACATGTACCGAAGTACAGTGAAAATATTTGTTTGCAAGCAGATCATAGTAAACAAGGACACACAGATCATAGGGTGCTTAGACAGAGTGAGGCATACAAGATTGCACTGCACAGGAGGTGCACTGCACAGTAAAGTCAACATTATTTGAAGTAAGAAAGTCCATTCATCAGTCTAATAACTGCTGTGTGTGTGTGTGTGTGTGTGTGTGTGTGTGTGTGTTCGTTCGTTCTTTCGTTCTGGCTTCTGTATCTTCTGCCAGAAGGAAGAAGGGCTCTTTGATATTGGCAGTCTTGACATGTGTAAATGGAGTCCACGGATGGAAGGTTGGCTTCTGTGTTGGCCTGGGCTCTGCATACAACCTTCTGTAGTTTCTTACGGTCCTGGGCAGACCGGATGCTGTACCAGGCTATTATGCACCCAGATAGAATGCTTTCTGTGATACATCCGTAAAAGTTGGGGAGAGATTTATGGACGTGCTGAATTTCCTAAGCCGCCTGAGGAAGAAGAGGCCTTATTATGCCTTTTTGACCTTCACATCTATGTAGTAAGTCCAGGACACGTTGTCGATTATTATCACTCTGAGGAACTTGATGCTCTCAAACCTCTCAACCCTCACTGTGTTGATGTAGTTGGGGGTGTGTCCTCCTCCTTTCTTTCTGAAGTCAATGATCAGTTCTTTTCTTTTGCCAACATTGAGAGAGAGATTGTTTTTATTGCATCACGACACCAAGCCCTCTATCTCCTTTCTGTATTCAGACTCATCATTGTTTGATATCCAGGAGAAAGTGAGGACTACAGATGCTGGAGACCAGAGTTGAAAAATGTGGTGCTGGAAAAACACAGCAGGACAGGCAGCATCCGAAGAGCAGGAGAATCGACATTTCGGGCATAAGCCCTTCAGGAATCTGAACAGAAACATTGTTTGATATCCATCCTACCATAATGGTGTCATCAGCAAACCTGAAGATTGGCATTCATTTGGAAGATGGCTGCATAGTCATGGGTGTGCAGAGACTACAGTAGGGGACTGAGATGCATCCTTGAGGGGCTGCAGTGTTGAACGTTGTCATGGAGGAGGCACAGTTGTCTGCCTTCACTGATTGCGATCTGTGGGTCAGGAAGATGAGGATCCAGTTGCAGAGGGCGGAGCCAAGACCTGGCTCTCAGCGTTTTGAGATCAGTCTGGAGGGGATTACAGTTTGAAGGCTGACCTATATTGGTATATATGAATCTGATTTGGCGTCCTTGTTATCCTTATGTTCCAGGAATGAGTACAGAGCTAGGGAAGTGGTTCCACTGTGGACCTGTTTTGTCATTAGGCAATTTGCAGGGTATCGAGTCAGGCTGGGACACTGGACTTGATTGGGACATGACCAACCCCTGAAAGCACTTCATGATCACGGAGAGTTTATTCTTGAATCAAGGTTTTAACCTAGTATCTCTCAACTGGGAGTGCATTTTTGTGGATATCAATTTCTGTAAAGCTGGCTGGACCTTAACTCGTAGCAAAGTATGTATATCACGATTTTTGTTCTCATGCTTTTTTCTTGGCATCCAGTATCAGCTTAAAGAGAGTCATAGATTTTACAACATGGATGGAAGCTCTTTGGCCCATTGTGTCCCGATCAGTTATCAAACATCCATCTGTTCTAATCCCACTGTCCAGCACTAGGCCTTGTACTTAACTAAGTTATGGTGTTCCAAGTACTCATGTAAATGTTGAGTGCTCCCTCACCCCCCTCACCCTATCATCCTTTAAGGCAGAGAATTCCAGATGTGCGCAATCCTCTGGGTGAGAAATTTTCTCAAATCCTCTCTAAACATCCTGCTCCTTACCTTCAAACTGTATCCCCTGGTTACTAATCCCTCTATTGAAGGAATGGTTTCTCTCTATCCATCCGATCTACACCCATCAAAATGTTGTACACCTTGATCAGAACTCCCCTCACCTTCTCTGCTTCAATGAAAATAACCTCAGCTTATCCAGTCTCTCTTCATATTTGAATTGTTGCAGCCCAGGCAGCATCCTCATGAATCTATTCTGCGCCTTCTCTCGTGCAATCATGTCCTTCTTATTGCTTGGCAACCAGAACAGCACACATTCTCCAGCTTTGGTCGAACTCTCATGATATACATTTATGCATATCTTACCTTCTATTTAGTTTGCAGCGAATAAAACTTCTTGATAGAATCTTATAGTATGGAAACAGGCCCTTCAGCCCAACTCATTCATACTGACCAGGTTTCCTAATCCCCATATCCCTATAAACTTTTCCTATCCAAGTACTGTGCAAATGTCTTTTAAGTATTGTAATTGTAACTGTCTCTACTACCTCCTTTGGCAGCTCTTTCCATATGCGCGCCATCCATGATTAAGACTACTACTTCATGGGACATTTGTAATCTGTTTCATTGATCTGATTTCTCCCATCACCTTGTCTATTATTAATCTGTTTCTTTACCATATGTTAGCGTGTGTTGATGAAACAGCTTACCATAGCGACAGGGTGCAAGATGATTTTTCTTAATCCATAACTTCAAGTCCATTGCTGCAACTTTATTCACATTTCTTGCTAATGGAGATTGATTATATCCTGTGATGCTGTAGGTAAGGAAAGGGGCAGGGAGAGAGTGTGAATGGTTAAGTGAGAGAATGAGGGAGGTGGTGGGAGTGAGAGAGGGAAGGGGGTGTGACTAAATGAGGGAATGTGGGAGGAAGAATAGGAAGGGATGAGGGTATGTGAGTGGGAGAGAGGGAGGATTAGTGTAAGAAAGGTATGGAGGGGCAAGGAGGATGGCTAATGTAGAGGGAGAGAGAGAAAAAGAAAGAGTGTGCTTTAAGTTGGAAGGAGGAATGTAGAGGATAACAGTGTCTGAACTATGAGATGGAGTGTGATGTTGAGACATGTTCCTTCTCCTGTCCTCACAAAAACTTATGGATAAAGCTGCTGAGGAGGAAATCCCAAACTGAAGAGGGACTCTCTTTGGACCCACACTTCCGTATGTGTTCTGCTAAAGCAGTTGAGAGGTTGAACCACAGCTGGACCATTGTTTGTGCTGGTTAAACCCAACTTCTTAACATTTGCTGAACCCTCCCCCTCCTATGGTGATCGGGACTTGGAGAATTCTTGCTTCTGCCTTACTCGGCTTCTTAACTAAAAAGGGAATAGCAAGTTTATTTATTGGCCCTGCTGCTACCTTCTAATGGCCTATGTTTACTGATTATTATTTACATGATTGACTAGTTGTTGTGCCAAACCTCAATTTTCTGAGATTTGATTACTGATCATTGAAGTGAGAGAGAATTTGCAACGAGCACCCCATTAAGCAACTAAGGAAAACAATGCTTCTGTAGACCCCCACTTCAATTTTGGTTTGGAATTAAACAGCCAGTTTAAAGAATAATGTTATATAAAACTTTGATACCTTCCTGCAAGACTGGAGACTGGAGCAATCTTCAGCAGATTCAGACAGATTTACAAAAACATAAGTGGAGCACAGATATAGAAATCTCACCTTTTCAAACAGATCGATTTTTTGCAGGTCGTGGAAATTGGGTGGGAGCAAGATTCCTCCAAGAAGGAAACCCATACGCAGCAGCAGCATTTGAAATCCACCTGACGACTGCAAGGGACTTAACCTGCATTTTGGAATTTGTTAGTTGATGAAGTAAATGTATAGGCTTTTGAAGGTCAAAGTCTGTATAACTAATACAATGTGATAGAGTCATAGCGATGTTAAAGCAGGGAAACATACCCTTTAGCCCAACTCATCCATGACAACCAGATATCCCAACACAACTTAGTCCCACTTGCCAGCATCCACCCCATATCCCGCCAAATCCTTCCTATTCATATACCCATCCCAGATGCATTTTAAATATTTAATTGTACTAGCCTCCACCACTTCTCTGGCAGCTCATTCCATACATGCGTCATCATCTGCATGAAAAGTTGCCCCTTAAGTCTCTTTTATATCTTTCCCCTCTCAGCCTAAACCTATACTCTCAAGTTCTGGACTTCCCCATTCCAGGGAAAGGACTTTGTTTATTCATCCTATCCATGCCCCTCATGATTTTATAAACCTCTATAAGGTCAATCCTCAGCCTCTGACGCTCCAGGGAAAACAGCCCTAGCCTATTCAAGCTCACCATATAGCTCAAATCCTCAACCTCAGCAATCTTGTAAATCTTTTCTGAACCCTTTCAAGTTTCACAATATCTTTCCGATAGGAAGGAGACTAGAATTGCACGCAATATTCCAAAAGTGGCCTTACCAAAGTCAACATGACCTCCCAACACTTGTACTCAATAGTCTGACCAAGAAAGGAAAGCATACCAAACACATTCTTCACTATCCTATCTACCTGCGATCCTACTTTCAAGGAGCAATGAACCTGCACTGCAAGGTCTCTTTGTTCAGCAACACTCCCTAGGACCTTACCATTAAGTGTATAAGTTCAGCTAAGATTTGCTTTCCCAAAATGCAGCACCTCACATTTATCTAAATTAAACCCCATCTGCCACTCCTCAGCCCATTGGCCCATCTGATCAAGATCCCGTTGTAATCAGCGGTAACTTTCTTTACTGTCCACTACACCTCCAATTTTGGTGCCATCTGCAAACTTGCTAACTTTACCTCTTATGCTCACATCCAACTCATTTATATAAATGACAAAAAGCAGTGGACCCAGCAACGGTCCTTGTGGCATTGCATTGGTCATAAGCCTCCAGTCTGAAGAACTATCCTTCACCATTACCCTCTGTCTTCTACCTTTGGGCCAATTCTGTATCCTGTATTCCATGAGATCTAACCATGCCAGCGGTCTCCCATGGGGGATCTTGTCGAACACCTTACTGAAATCCATATAGATCATGTACACCGCTCTGCCCTCATCAATCCTCTTTGTTACTTCAAAAAATTCAATCAAGTTTGTGAGACATGATTTCCCACGCACAAATCCATGTGGATTATCCCAAATCAGACCTTGCCTTTCCAAATACATGTACATCCTGTCCGTCAGGGTTCCCTCCAACAACTTGCCCACCACTTATGTTAGGCCCACTGGTCTATAGTTCCCTGGCTTGTCCTTCCTACCTTTCCTAAGGCCAACCTCCAGTCTTCCTGTGACTATTGATGATACAAGTACCTCACTAAGCAGACCAGCAATCACTTCCATAGCTTCCTACAGAGTTCTAGGGTACACCTGATCAGGCCCTGGGGATTTGTCCACCTTAATGTGCTTCAAGATTTGGACATTTTTCAAGATTTCATCATCCATTTCCTCACATTCTATATCTTCCATGTCCTTTTCCACAGTAAACACTGATGCAAAGTACTCGTTTAGTATCTCCCCCATCTCCTGCAGTTCCACACAAAGGCTGCCTTTGAGGGGCCCTATTCTCTCACTAGTTTCCCTTTTGTCCTTAATGTATTTGTAAAAACCCTTTGGATTCTTTTTAACTCTCTTTGCCAAAGCTATCTCATGTCCCCTTTTTGCCCCCCTGATTTCCCTCTTAAGTATACTCCTCCTGCATTTATACTCTTCTCAGGATTCACTTGATCTATCCTGTGAATACCTGACATGTGCTTCCTTTTTCTTAATTAAACCCTCAATTTCTTTAGCCATCCAGCATTCCCTATATCCACCAGCCTTTCCTTTCACCCTAACAGGAATATACTGTCTCTGGACTCTCCTTATCTCATTTCTGAAGGCTTCCCATTTTCCAGCCATCCCGTTACCTGCAACCATCTGCACCAAATCAGCTTTTGAATATTCTTGCCTAAAACCATCAAAACTAGCCTTCCTTCGAACTTCAACTTTTAGATCTGCTCTATTCTTTTCCATCACTATTTTAAAACTAATAGAATTATGGCTGCTGGCCTGAAAATGTTCCCCCACTGACATCTCAGTCACCTGCCCTGCCTTATTTTCCAAGAGCAGGTCAAGATTTGCACCTTCTCGAGTAGGTACACCCACATACTGAATCAGAAAATTTTCTTGTACATGCTTAACAGATTCCTCTCCATCTAAAGCCTAAACCATGGCAGTCCCAGTTTATGTTTGGAAAATTAAAATCCCCTACCATAACCACCCTACTATTCTTACAGATAACTTTTTGTTTCTCAATTTCCTGCTGAGTATTAAGGGGTTGATAATACAATCCCAATAAGGTGATCATCCCTTTCTTATTTCTCAGTTCAACCTAAGTAACTTCTCTGAATGTATTTCCAAGAATATCCTCCCTCAGTACAGCTGTAATGCTATCCATTATCAAAAACGCCATCCCCTCCTCTCTTGCCTCACATTCTGTCCTTCCTGTAGCATTTGTATCCTGAAACATTTAAGCTGCCAGTCCTGCCCATCTCTGAGCCACATTTCTGTAATTGCTATGATATCCCAGTCCCATGTTTCTAACTATGCCCTGAGTTCATCTGCCTTCCCTGTCTGGGCTCTTGCAGTTTAATGTATTAGTCCTACCTTGTTCTCTAAGTTGTTCCTGCCTGCCCTGACTGGCTCACTCCTTTCCCACCTGTACCCATCTCAAATTGATCTCTTCCCTCACTATCTCCCTAGGTCCCACCCTCACCACCTTACTAATTTAAAACCTCCTGAGCAGCTCTAGCAAAGTCTATTAGTCCGCTTCCAAGTCAGGTGAAATCGTCCTTCTTGTACAGGTCACTTCTATCTCAGAAGAGATTCCAATGATCCAAAAATGTGAATCCTTCTGCCATACACCAGCTCCTCAGCCATGCATTCTCTGCTCTCTCCTCCTATTCCTACCCTCACTAGCAGAACCGGGATTAATCCAGATATTGCTACTCTCGAGGATCCCCTTTTTAAATTCCTGCCTCTATATTCTCCCTTCAGAATCTCATCCTTTTCCCTTTCTATGTTGTTGGTTCCAATGTGTACTGTGACCTCCTGCTGGGCCTTCTCCCCCTTGAGAACATTCTGCACTCTCTCTGAGATATTCTTGATCCTGGCACCAGGGACACCATTCTGAAGTTTTGCTGCTGGCCACAGAAACATCTGTCTGTGCCTCTGACTAGACAGTCCCCAAACACAATATAACTGCCATCCATCACACCCCCTTGCACTTGTAAATTCCTCATTGCCTCTAACTGCCTCTCCAACTGATCCCTTCGATCTGATAGGATTCACAACCAATGGCATTTATTGCAGATATAATCCTCAGTAACACGTAAATTCTCCCTAAACTCCCACATCTGACAAGAAGAGCATATCACTCTCCTAAAGGCCACTTTTGTTTCTTTCAATCTACAGACCCAGAAAATAGCACTGTCTTATACCTCTGCAAACACTGCTACAGGCTAACTTAATACTTATGGCTTATGTTTTTAAATTTAATCAAGAGACATATCTCAATAAAACATATAATCACGAAACAATGCATTCTCCTCACGACTGGAGACTAACTGTAAGGCCACACTTAAAAATATTCACTTATCTGTTTCTGTGCTGTGACCTCTCCCAAACAGGTTCCTCCAAGATCAGTTGTGAATTTCACTCATTAATAGTTTTCTCAGACTCACTCCGATGTCCAGCGATACATGAATTCAACTGCGCAGGTTCAGTGCTGTATCAGGGAGCAGTGTGAGTTGCTCCCTCTCCCTCTTCCCCTCTCCCCCCCTCTTTCTTCCTTTCCCCCTCTCTCTTTCTTTCGTCGCCCCCTCTCTCTTACCTCTCTCTCTCTCTCTCCTCTCTTGCACTGACCTGACCATGTGTTGCCTTTGTCTGTTCCTTTCTCTTTTAAAAGTACGATTGTTTTGACTTTTTGTTTTCCTCAAAAGCACCAAAATAATGCAACAGCATTTAAACTGTAATTACTGCTCCTGAAATTTGAGGAAATCACCTCTGACACCTAAAATACTTCAAAGATGGAGCAGCCTGTTCCAGTCAGAAATTTTTCCCATTCTCCATCTTGGTAATGTTATTTACATTGAATCTCAAATTAAATAATGGTGGCTGGGTTTAATGGCATGCAACATTTTAAAATCCATGGTAAATGAGAAGATAAGGTTGTATATTGGTAATGGGGTTGATTATTACCAGAAAATAAAAGGAAGGGAAGAATGTGTGAATCTCATATTGTATCAAGGAACCATAAAGGTGTTGGAAAACTCGATAATAGAACAAAGTTAAAGACTTTGTATCTTAATGCTCATAGCCTTTGGAATATGGTTGATGAACTGACAGCACAAATCGAGGTAAATTGAGATGATTTCATAGCTGTAAAGGAAACATGGTTATAAGGTGATCAAAACTGGGAACTTAGCTTCAAGGATGCCTGACCTTTTGGAGAGACAGGAGGGATGGCAAAAGTGACAGGGTAGCACTGTTATTAAGAGATGGAGTGGGGACACATGTGAGAGATGACCTAGGCTCAGAAGATGTAGAGTCCATTTAGGTCGAGATAAAAGAAAAGTAAAGGAAATTAAACATTGGTAGGAATAGTATATAGACCCCAAAACAGTAGCGGCATTGTGGGAAAGACCAATAGGACTATGTAAAAAGAATAGAGTGATAATATTGGGTGACATTAATCATCATTTGATCAGATTAATCAAATTGGAAAATTAGCTCTGACAACAAATTTATCGAGTGCATTGGGGTAGCTTCCTAGAAAATTAACTACGAGGGCAAACTATCAAGAAATACAAAAACTGATGATAAGCGCTTCTTTAAATATATGAAAAGAGACAGGTCAAAGTGGACAGAGGCCACTTAGAAAATGAATCTGGGGAGATAGTTTTGGCAACAAGAAAAATGCTAAGTAATTAATCTTTATGGTGCAAGATACTTTAAACGTTCCATTCATATAAAAGAATACGTAGGAGAAATTAAACAATGGCACTATCACTAGTGAAGTTATGTAAGACAGATTAATGGAGTTAAAGTCAGGTAAGTCCCTGGCCTGATGGCTTGCATCCTAGGATGCTTAAAGAGGTATTGACAGAGATGATAGTTGGAATATTTCAAAAACTGCTGCAATGTGGTGAAGTACAAGAAGAAAGAAAAATTGCAAACCTGACACCCCTATTCAGGTAGGGATACAGGAAAAAAGTGGGTAAATATTGGCTGATTAGCCTGTCACGTATTATTGGAAAAGTATTGGAATCAATTAAGGAAGTGATTGCAGAACATTTGGAAAATCACAATCTAATCAAGCAGAGTTGGCATAGCTTCATGAAAGGGAAATCGTATCTGACCAATTTAATAGACTTTTTGAATGATGTCTCAGCTGCAGTGGATAGAGAGGAACCAATAAATCTGTTGTTTTAGAATTTCCAGAAGGTATTCAACAAGGTACCTCGTAAATGAATAAGTCATGAGGTAGTATATTGGTATGGATGGAGAATTGGCTCATGGGTCGGAAACAGCACTTGAGGTTCTTTTACAGTTTGGCGACATGTAACCAGTAAGAATCCACAGGCATTAGTGCTGGGACCACAACTGTTTATAACATATATCAATGATTTGGAGGAATAAAGCGAATCCCAACCCTTAGAAGTTGAAACAAAAGGAAAAGAAAAGTATCAGTTGAAGTTAGCCACATTTGCAGACAGGGTGAAAAGACAGGGTGTGAGATGGGTACAAGCAGTTTGCAGAGAGATATTGATAGGTTGAAGAAAGTGGCAAAACATTGACAAATCCAGTATAATGTGGGAAAATGTGAAGTTTATCATTTGGAAAGGAGAGCAAAAGAACAGAGCATTATGTAAATAGAAACTGGAGAAAGCTGCAGCACAAAAGGGCTTGGGGGTACTTGTGCATGAAACACAAACAACCAGTACGCAGTTGCAGCAGGTAATCAGAAAAGCTAATGGAATGTTGGCCCTTACTTCAAGGCGATTGCAGTGTAAGAGTAGGGAAGTCTTACTGCAACTGAACGAGGTGCTGGTGAGACCACATCTGGAGTACTTTGAGCAGTTTTGGTCCCTTTTTTTCAGGAAACATATAATTTCATTAGAGGCAGTTCAGAGAAGGATCCCTGGTATGGAGGGATTGCCTGATGAGCAAAGGCTAAGTAAGCTGGGACTTCACTCATACTGATCAGAGTTCAGTAGAATGAAAGGTGATCTCATTGAAACGTGTAGGATTCTTAACAGTGAATGTTGAGAGGATGTTTCCTCCAATGGGAGAGTCTTAAGATCAGAGGGCACAGTCTCAGAATGAAGGGGTGTCAATTTAAGATTGAGCTAAGGAAGAATTTCATCTCTCAGAAGATTGTACATCCTTGGAGCTCCTTATCCCAGAGAGCTGTAGGGGCAGCCTTGCATAACACAACTGGGACAAAGTCAGGCCCAGATGGAACCCCACACTTTATCTTACCAGCCTGTAGGTGTCAAATGTATTCATTACATCTCCTCTAAGCCTCCTACCCATTACCTTAAATCTGTAGCCTCTGGTCATTGATCCCTCCAGGGGAAAAGTTCCTTCCTGTCTACCTTACTTAGGCCTCCTGATAATTTTATACATTTCAGTCACATCTCCCCTTAATCTCCTCTGCTGTAAGGAAAACCCCCTCGCCTATCCATTCTCCCTTCATAACTAAAACTCTCCAGCCCAGATAGCATTGTGACAAATCTCGCCTGCACTTTCTTCAGTTCCTAGCACGTCCTTTGGCAGTCCTCACCGTTTGGGCAGTTGTTTTTGAGGTAACACTATCCCTAATTAAGTTCCTGGGCTTGGGCTCTGCCTGTTATGTCCCACGGGAAACCTTGGCTTACATGGGGTTGGCCAACTTTTCTACTGCTCTGCCTTGGTTTTCTGAGGCAACTCCCCATGACAAGCCACATATTGTCATCTTGCATAGGAATGGTACTACTCTGATATTTTGGAGTTGATGAGTCTCCAAAAATTCAGATGAAGCAGATTACAGTTGAAAGCAGAGCAGTATAACCCTTGTAGGCTGGGAAATCAGTTCACTATTCAGGCTAAACATGGGATTCTTTCTGGAAATCAGATCCTGAGTCTAGCCTTGAGGCAAGCTTTGTAGTTGAGCCCAGAGCTGCATAGTTGATTTTAACAAAGTAGAATGGAAGGAGGGAAGTTAAAACTGAATGCTTAAAGGCTGCTCAAACAAGCCATCAGTTTTAGTGTTGAAAAGTGTGGCGCTGGAAAAGTACAACATGTCAGGTAGCATCGAGGAGCAGGAGAGTCAATGTTTAAGCCCTTCACCAGGAAGTTTTAGTCAGGTGAATAGAAGTCTTCACTGAGCCAGTCAGCAAACGTGATGGTTTTGATGTAATTATGGGCCAGTATAGTTGGCTGACTGAGGAGGCAGCCAGGTCGTTCTAAGTTCAGCATTGGGCAGGGTTCCACAGGTGGGCCACAGGTGTCAATATATCAGGCAGACCCAGTTTCCTGACAATCCAAAACACACATTGGCAGCATAAGCACCCAGTATTAAAATCATTACAGAATGCTAATAGAGCAAAGAGAGGAGCTGCTCAATGTTAAACACACCACTCCCGCCCCCTCCCTGCAATTCTGCCCAGGTTCTTCCAGGAGTTGGGAGTTCAAGTCACATATTACAGTTGAAAGCAGAGCGATATAACCCTCATAGGCTGGGAAATCAGTTCACTTCTCAAGCTAAACATGGGATTCTTTTTGGAAAGCGAATCCTGTGAAAGTACAAAATCTGGTCTAGTCTTGCAGCCCCTCACCGAGTTTTGATACTTCAGCATGTGGTGAAGGGAGCAGAGGAAAGTTTCTATAGATGTATACAGGGCAGGATTTTGTGCAAGATAGCATTCTGCTATATTTCATTCTATAAGCTTGAATGGGACCAATCAGGGCTCAAAATACATGGGAATGGCAGTCCAGTCAACCCTCCAAATTACTGGGGCCTTCACTCACTAGGGCCAGCAAATTGAGCAAGGTCACCCTCTCAACAGAATGGAAGAAAATAGTGACGATCTGCTCCTCCAGTTTCAGGCTGGTTTTTCTCCCATACTTGCTGCTGATGGGCTCAAAAGTAAACATATAAGTAACAAACTGTAGAGAGAAATAATTTGTCATTGGAGGAGCAGCAAGCAGCTAGGTAAGTTAGTTCTGGCATGAAGGAGTTGCTGAAAGAGCACGAAGAGTCAGGAGGCCAAGGTGCTAGGGAAAGGAGCCAAGTGTCTCCCTGTTGCAACTAGGAGCCAACTTCCTTTGTGCTAAGGGCAAGAGCTAATCTTGGTTGAAGTGACTGCTTACAAGGTTAATTGGAGGAGGGTGAGGTGATTGGAGAAGAGAGATAAACTGCAAGTGGAAGGAGTTTTAAAGGGATGGTCGAGAGGTGTGAGAGAAAGAGAAAAGCTGCAGGGGATGGGAGAAGAGAGAAGAAAATGCACGGGAGCTACACAGAGAAGTTGTAAGGAACATTCAACAGCTTTGCACAGACTAACAACATTCAGTGAACAAGAAATAAGGCTCAACATAATATCAAAACCATTGTGAAGATGTATATTTCTGAATTACATATCTAGATAAATGTGAATCATCATTTAGTAGATCAGGACTTAAGTATTGCTGGAAAAAGACAGAGCTTGTTGAAGCTTTTTATCTTGTACCTATCTTGACATTTCCAAGAATGCCAATGTTAGGGGAGCAATATACCTTGTGTGCAAGAAAAGGGCTGGCTGGTTAGCAAATTGTAGAGGTATTACCATGGAGACTATACCAGTTAGATGACAAATGGCTGACAATTTACTGCCAAGCATTGTTGAAATTTAAGCTGGGCAAATGTGAGCGAACATTTGAGGGCTAAAAGTAGCACAACTGGGCTGAAGTCCTGCTCAGGTGAAATCCAGTGCTTTGCCTCTACTCTGCATGAGTGCACATCTCCATCTCTCCCCACCCGTTCATCTCCAAGGTGGATGTGGTGAGCCACCAAATTTCCCAGCTCAAGCTATCTGCCTCAGTAACAAAATTCTGAGCCCAACATGGTTTCTCCATGGATAGCACTGCTGCTTTTGCCATTGTCTACAAGTGTGAATATAGACCCAATGAAACCTACCCACGGGTTGCTCTTTAACTTTTCTGACAAACACATTGCCCAAGCGTTCAGTTGGCAAAATCCAGAGCAAATCACATGATCTTCATCCTGACATTTTTACTTAAGTCTCAAAAAATTACAATTTTGATTTGTATTTGTATTACATATTTATAAAATTTTAACTTGATTAATGAAAGAAAAATGAAACTTTTAAACACAAGCAAATACAATGTGCTGTGTTCACCATCTGTTGTTCCAAGTTTAGAGACTATTCTACAGCTTTTTTGCTATAATTCAGATGCAGATTACATCTGTTGTCTATGCATAAATTGTTTAATTCTCATTTTAATAATGTGAACACCATGGGGTCTGCAATGTAATGAGGGACCAGTTAATCTGATGCAAATAAAGCACATACAGCACAAGACTTCACTTCCATTGAGAAGTACATGTGGGAAAACAGTACAGCAAGGATGGATGTGGGTAAATGAATAGAAGAAAGAGAAATTCTTCAATAAGTGACCCAGTCCACCGACTGAAGAATCAGTGTGCCAATATAGCACAAAAAAATGAAGGCCATTCGGCCAGTCATGTCTGTACTAACTCTCAGGAAAAACTACTCAGCTCGCTCTCTCCTTTTCCCTGTAGCCTTGTAAATGCTATCAGTTATTTATCCAATTTGACTTTAAAAGCTACTATTGCATCTGCTCTGCCACAACATTCCCCACAACAGATTCCAACCCATGGTTGGGTAAAAGGTTTTCCTAATGTTGCTTTTGGTTATGTTAAACACACCACTCCCGCCCCCTCCCTGCAATTCTGCCCAGGTTCCCACCCACCTCCAAAAGAGAACTAGCTGCCTTGAAATTAAAAATCCATGTTTTTGTTTTGTCTTGCTTCACTTGGTTTTCTCTTGGTTTTGGTGTTTGTTTGGGAATTGTAGGGGCAGAATAATATTACAGTCCTGTGTCTACTAGGAATTTGGCGGAACCTTTTTGGCTTCTTTGAGTTAACAAGCTTCACTGAAGGGCAACATGCATTCACCTTGTTTGGGCTGACTTCAAAACCAGGATACTGAGGTGAAGGGCAAGGTGTTTGAGTTATTGCCTTAAGCTTCAATGATAAATCCCACGATGGGACTTCATTTTTAATCGCAGCAACAAAGCTGCGATTAAATCTCATTGGAGTTTTGATTTCCTTGTATAACTTCAGCTTGTCGCTTCAAATATCTTTAGTAAGGGAGCATCTAGTGCATGAAAAGAGTTCTAACCAAACCAGTGTTTAATTCAGCAAAACGTGTTTGACCTAGATCTTAACTGGATGCATGATTTTTAAATCTCAATTGGGACTTCAGACAGCATGTATATGGTTTATTGTACTAAATAAGGAACAAGAAATCAGCCACTGGAAAAAAATCTATTCCACTCCTTGGAAATTCGAGATTTAACACAGGTCTATTATTCAAGGTTATTTTCTGTAAAGTCATTTTTTTACAAACCATTTTAAAGAGATATCTGTATTGCTGCACACAAAAATTGACTGTGTGGCTGAATAACGTTAGTATGACTTCAGGGATCTGGGGCCCAGCCCAAGCCACCTCATTGGGATGAAAGTTTCACAGAGTCACAAAATACCTATAGATGGTAAGGTAACACAATCCATAAATCTATTTTTTAGAAATTCCCCTTCTTATCATCCTTCCCTAAATCACAGAGGCAGTTGGTGCTTTAATTCTCTTATCTCACCTGGACATCTTGTGCAAATATTGCTCATTCTTTGTGTTTAGATGGATTGTTTAATTGGTCTGTGATCTTAACTTTTTTGAGAGATTGAACTTGCATATATGGACAATTCAATTTGCAGAAACGTTCTAGATTTTCTTCTTAACACGGTATTTCTTATTTTTAAACTCATATGTGGGGGGGAGGGGGTGTGGGGTTGGCATACATAATTGCCTTTGTGCATGTGATAGTTATCCTCTTAAACCACAGCAGTCCTGTGGCATGAAAGCTCCTCAAAGCTGTTAGGGAACAAGTTCATGATTTTTGGACAGTGAAAATGAAGGACTAGCAATATATTTCTACAGTGTGAGAGAGGGGAATTTGCAGGTGATGGTTTTCCCAAGTGTCTTTTATCTTTGTTCTTCTGTTGGAAATGATTGCTGCTTTAGAAAGTGCTATGGCTAGTTGCTATTGTGTACCTTGTAGATGGTTCACACTGCAGCCACTGTGCACCTGTGATTGTGAGTAATCCTTTAAGGGATTTGATAGAGTAAGTAGGTTGCTTTGTCCTAGATGGTATCACACGAGTGTTGTTAGAGTTGCATTGCTTCAGACAACAGGAGAGTATTCTGTCACACTTATTTCTTGAAAATTCTTCTTCTGGCTTTGGGATTGCAGAAAGTGAGGTGCTAGCTGCAAAACATTTGACTTGGTCTTAATGTAATAACATTGATGGCCCAATTCAATGAAAACCCCAAGGAGTTTGATCTTGGGTGATGCAGTGATATTAAACCTTGTATTTGTATGTAATAGTTGACTGTCAGTGGCTTTGTTTCATATGTTTCTCCAGTGTGCTCTTAGAATGCAATCCTCTGCAAAGGGAGTCCATTAACTATTCATTCTTTGTACCCTCATCTGGACCTGAATAACTTGTGTCCAGGTAGCCAGATTTGAACACATGTATTGCGTCCACTGATATACTAAACCAATTTATTTGTGCCGATGCAAATTTTCAGATTCGATTTCAGATTAGTTCAGCTATTAAGAAGGACAGTGGTAGTTTTTGTAGCTAAGTTATTAAAATAATTGATTCCATGCTCACAGGCATTGAGGAAGGTTAGTTAAACATGGGATGTCCAGTTATATTCGTGGTAACTACGTTGTCAGTCTCTCAGGAAAATACAAAAATATTGAATGTGGTGCAGAGGTGGACTGCTAGCTGAATTTCAACTGGGGAGGCACTGTGCCACAGTCTTTCGCACTCTGCCTCACAGCTCCGAGTACCTGGGTTTCATTTCAGCCTCAGGTGAATGTCTGAATGCCGTTTGTATGTTTTCCCCATGTCTGTATGAGTTTCCTCTGCGTCCTCCAGTTTCCTCCCTGTGGACGGATGGGCAGCTCAAAGTGATAAAGTTTATTAAAAATGGACATGGACTAAAGCATGCTGGGAAATGGGACCCAGCCTTAACCACAGAGACTGTGCTGATCCACATGCTGCAGAATCCAGACAGACTGCAGCTACCAACAGACAGTTTGCAACAAACCTGGTAGCTGCAGACCCTACAATACACACCAGAATTTGGGTTTGAATGGAGTCAACAGAATGTCATTCCCAGGGCATTGGAAACACCGAGGTGTGTACCACACACAGGGGCACCTCACACCCTTATTTGGAGGAGACTATGTGCACCCAGCAACTCCAGGACTGGAGGCCCAAGCACCACCCTACCATCAACATGCCAACGATCATTGGGTCCGATTGATCAGGGTGATCGAACCTGATCAATCCATAGGTGAACAATGAAGACCCTCCCAAAAGACGCAAAGACTTTTGGAGAAAGAATTGCCGCAACACCATGTTCAGCACATTCACCCAAGAGCGGTAACGAGATGAATCACCTGAGAAGAGAAGCAGCTCTGAGATCATCAGATGACATCACTACCTGGAACAAGGCCAAGTTCTAGTCTGATGGTATATGATCATCTAGAGTTAAGTTAAAGCACAAGATAGATTTGTAGTGTAAATTGTGAATTTACAGTGTATTTTTGTGATAGCATTAATTGAGTATTATTGTTGATTTATTATTAAGAGTTGACTCACAGTTTTTTTGCTAGATAAAAGAGTTAAAACACATTGTGCAGCAGGCAGAACATCCCACAGTCCAAGGGTGTGCAGGTTAAGTGAATTGGTCGGGGTAAATTACTAGTGTTCGGGGAAATGCAGGCTCATTGGACTAACCGTGATAAAATGCGGAATTACAGGGATAGACTGGGGGCTGGGTCTGGGTGGGATGCTCTTTGGAGGGTCTGTGTAGACTCGATGAGCTGAATGGCCTCGTTCCACACTGTAGGTATTCTATGAGTCATGAGGAAAGGTTGTTCCAAAGAATTATATCTCTGAAGAACAGGGTAAGCGGGAAATTGAGGTTTTGTGAGATTTGCTGAGATACGCAAGTTTTTCATCAAGGAAAATGAATTTTCTTTTGCACAAGATTTGAGGACGAGGAAATGGAGTTAAAGTTAAGTGAGACAAAGGAAAATGGAACATAAAGATGCTGTTCTCAGGAGGGCAGTGGTAGAATTGCAGAATGATGGTAGGACAGAAAACCATAACAGGGTTTTTTTTTCCCTTTTAGAAGGGCTGGGTTAATTCGAAAATAGAACAGAAGACTTCATTGATTCAGGATCATAGGAAGCAGATGAAAGGGTGATGTGAAAGGCCAGACAGTATTATATGTACAAAGCAACCTTCTGTTAAATGATCGTCTGTAAAATTGACCATTGTTTAACAAGCTGATAAGGGAGTCTGCATGACTGTGGAATGGGGGGGAGACAGTGAGGAATAAGAGATTCTGATCCTTGAGCTGCTTGACATCATTTCCTCATTTGGTACCACTACTTGGCATTCTGCATCCAATTTTCTGTGCTGCATCCCACTTCCTCCAGAGTCCCAGGTTTTATCTTGAAGCTTCATGTTTAAACACAAGTGCACGCATCACAGTGGAAGTTGTCAGAATACCAGGTTGAGGCATTGTATTGTTGTCTGCTTTTGTTTTGTTCACAGTATATACATGGTCTTCACTTGCTAACACAGCATTTATTGTTTATCTGTAATTGCCTTTCAGAAGGTAGTGGTGAGCTGCCATCTTAAACCACTGGAGCCCCTGGGAGTGTTAGTAGACCCACAGTGCTGGTAGGTAGGAAGGGAATTCCAGCAATTTGACCCAAGCAGTGAAAGAATGGCGATTATAGTTTAGCGTTAACATGGGTTGTAGCTTGGAGAGGAACTTGCAAGTGGTGGCATTGCCATGCATCTTTGCCTTCATCATTCTAGGTTGTAGAGTGTGCAGGCTTGGAGGATCTTGCTGAAGAGGCTTTTTATGATTATTTTGTAGCGTAGAAGATATACATTTCTGCTCGGAGTCTCTAGTGAAGAGAGTGAATGTTTAAGATACTAGACGGTGGGCTGCTTGTTTTGGTTGTTTAAGGAAAATTAGAAGCTTGAGACAATTTCTTTCCTTCTGATTCCTGGTTAGCTACTAGATTCCTATAAATAATCTTCAGTTCCTTTGCAATGTCTGATTCTTTACCAATAATTTTTAGTGCCTTATAGTTACATGCCTTGTCTCTCTTAGGGCTGAGGGTAAATAACATCTAACGCAGTGGACTGATTTGTTACAGCTCTTTGAGTTCGCTGACATTTGAAATGATTTGGGCAGTTTCTAGTTGGAATGGATCCACAAATCTTAACTGCACACAATTCATCAAAGACATGCTCTGAATTTGCAGTAGCTCAAAGATCACGGGTTAATTTTAAACAGTTTGGATCCAAACCTGACATTCCATTGAAATCAAGGGGAATTAAACGTGGGCTGTGTGCAATCTGCAACACCAGTTCAATGGCAACAAATCCAAAGGAACGAGTTGGTGTGAAAAGGAGGCCATTTTAAGCTTGTTAAATTATATCTTTCCCCTCTTACCCTAAAGGTATGCCCTCTAGTTCTGAACTCCCCTACCTAAGGGAACAGACATTGTCTATTTATCCTATCCAAGTCTCTCATGATTTTATAAATGTCTATAAGGCCTGTTCAGTCTCTCCCTATAACTCAAAAGTTGAAGCAGTTCTGCTAAGCTTAGTCCCCAAAGTTAATTTCAATATTTACACTTGCAGGATTCTCACTCTATTCTAATCCATGGTCTTTTTTGTTCACACTTGCTTTACTATGTTTATGATTAAGCATTATGATTAACTGTTGCAAAGTGGTAATCTTGTTTAGAATTATTATAACTTAAGGAAATAGTACCCATCAGTTGACTCTTTTCGTTGAGCTGACTATCTTTAGATTTTCCTTATCCATTCACTTTTATACAGTATGCTGTTTAAGAATCTAAGGGTAAGGAGCAGGCAGAGGCAATTCAGCCCCTCAAGCCTGCTCCACCATTTAATGCAACCAAGGCTGATCTCATCTTGGCCTCATATCTACTTGCCCACTGTCCATTACACTTTGACTCATTGCAAAGTAAAAATGTCTCCATGTTAAACTTATTCAGTTCCTGGCAGACACTGCACTTAGGGGAAGTGAAATCCACAAGTTTATGATGGTTTGAGTGGAATAATTCCCCTTCATCTCTGTTTCTACATTGCCCCACAAGAGGAAACACTCTCTCTACATCGATATATACCTCAATTAGATCCCTAACTGGTTTGGTGAGAACAATTGAGTTTTTTTTAAAGTCAGAATGTTTTTCTTCGTATTGGATGCCTCAAACTCTCACTGTCAGTGTGATATATTTTGAGATGGCATTTTCACTGAAGATGAGGTGATTGGAACTGTAAATAATGCAGATACTGGAGATCAGAGTCAAAAATTGCAGTGCCGATAATGCAGAGATGCTCAGATAGTATCCGAGGAGCAGGAGAGTCGACATTTTGAGCATAAGCTCTTCATCAGAAAAGTGAGGGAGGCCCAAGTTGTCTGAGAGATAAGTGGGAGGGGTGGGGCTGGGGGTGAAGGTAGCTGGGAAGGTGATAGGTAGATGAAGGTGGGGTGATGGTGATGGGTGGAGTGGATAGGTGGGAAAGATGATGATCAAGTAGGACAGTTCAAGAGGGCAGTGCCGAGTTGGTGGGTTGGATCTGGGATAAGGTGGGGGGAATGGAGGTGAGGAAACTGGTGAAATTGACATTGATGCCATGTGGTCGGAGAGTCCCAAGGTGGAAGATGAGGCATTCTTCCTCCAAGTGTCGAGTGGTTAAAATCTGGTGGTGGAAGAGGCCCAGGACTTCATATCCTTGGCGGTGTTGGGAGCAAAATTAGAGTGTTCAGCCACAGGGTGGGGTCAGGGGATATGGTTGTTTAGTGCATCTGTTCCAGAGATGTTTTCTGAAAGATTCCACAAGTTGGCGTCCTGTCTTCCCAATGTAGAGGAGGCCACGTCGGAAGCAATGAACACAGTAGATGATATATGTGGAGGTGCCAGATGTGAAAGGATCCTTTGGGGCCCGGCTAGAGGTGAAGGGGAAGGTGTTGGCACAGGTTTTATACCTCTTGCGGTGTCAAGGGAAGGTGCCAAGAGTGAAGGGTGTGTTGGTGGGGGCATGAACTTAACAAGGGCGTTGCAGAGGCAATGGTCTCTGCAGAATGTAGATAGGGGTAGGGAGGAAAATATATCTCTGGTGGTGAGGTCTGTTTGCAGGTGGCAAAAATGGCAGAGAATGATCCGTTGTATGCGGAGATTGGTGGGGTGGAAGGTAACGACCAGCAGTGTTCTGTCCCTGTTGCGATTGGAGGGGTGGGGTTCAAGGGTGGAGGTGCGGGAAGTGGAGGAGATGAACTGGAGAGCATCATTGACTACGTGGGAGGGGAAATTTCGGTCCTTGAAGAAGGAGGCCATGTGGAATATTCTGTGGTGAAATTGATCCTCCTGCAAGCAGATGCAACAGAGGCACAGGAATTGGGAGTAAGGGATAGTCTGTTCACAGGAGGTAGGGGGGAGGAGGTGTAGTCCAGTTATCTGTGGGAGTCGGTGGGTTTAAAGTAGATGTCTGTGTTGAGTTGGTTGTCAGAAATGGAGATGGAGAGGTCCAGGAAGGGGAGGGAGGTGTCCGAGATGTTCCAAGTGAACTTGAGGTCGGGGTGGAAGGTGTTCATGAGGTTAATGAACTGTTCAACCTCCTCGTGGGAGCACGAGATGGCGCCAATACAGTAATCGATGTAGCGGAGGAAAAGGTGGGGAATGGTGCCATTGTAGCTGCGGAAGATGGACTGTTCCACATACCTGACGAAGAGGCAGTCATAGCTGGGGTCCGTGTGGGAGCCCATGACTCCTGCCTTGGTCTGGAGGAATTGGGAGGATTCAAAGGAAAAATTGTTGAGGATGAGGACCAGTTCAGCCAATCAAATGAGTGTGTTGATGGAACAGTACTGGTTGGGTCAGTGGGAGAGTAAGAAATAGAGGGCTTGGAGGCCTTCATCATGGCCGATGGATGTGTTTGGCACTTCACCCTTTGCTCCGACCTATCACCATCACCACCCACCTTCATCTACCTATCGCATTCCAAGCCCCCTTGGGCCTCCCCCACATTCCTGTTGAAGAGCTTATGCTCGAAACGTCGATTGTCTGGCTCCTCTGATGCTGCCTGACCGGCTGTGCTTTTCCACATTTTTTGACTGTAAACGATGGAAGTACTGTGAAGTAATGATCTGCAGTAGTATAGGTTGTCATCTGAACAATAGCTAATTATGTGCTGTTCACTCAGTCGAGAAATAATGCCTTTTATTTTGAAACAGTAAAAGTCCTTTTCGAGAAGAGAAAAGATGTTGATTTGTTTTCAATGTTGAACTGAAAGAGAATCAGTAAGGGTTAAAATAAAGTGATATGAACGTTCATGAACTAAAATGTGATTTTTAATGTGGTGATATTAAATTTTTGAATGAGGATCCTTTCCTGGAAGGAAGTAACGGAGTTTGATGGTAAAAGTCTGCAATCTTTAAATTAATTTGTAACACAATGTAGGCACTATATTCTAAAGGAAATGCTGACAAAGATGATCATCTCTAACACAAATGCAGATTTCTTCCCAATGAATTTGTAGTGATTGGATCAAATCTATTAATGTTTCAACGAGGGCATTATTACTGGTCAATAACACTAACTATGCTGAGACCTACTTCAGGTGAATGAAAATTGAGTAAGGTTATGTGTCTTTATGATTATCCCTGGAGCAATCTCAAAGTTGCAATCTCAATAAAAGAAATCCATTTCAGTCGTCTGAAGGTACAGATTTGTATTTCATGATGATCTGAGCCACACCTTTGTTGTGTTATTTCGCTTTATGTGTGGTCACAATCCTTTTTCCATGTCTTAGAAAATTACTTCAGTTACTTATATTATTTCCAGAAACTACATGGAGTTATATCAAGTCTAACTACAAGAATTTATACCAATGAGCGTGAATTTCAGACTGCCCTGCAAGTAGAAACATTTTCCCTTTGTCTAGCACATAAAACTCCTTGAGCATTTTAAATGTTTCTGTTCAGATACCTATCGGTCTTCTCTTCTGCAGAGAAAAGAGTCCTAGCCTAGTCAGCCTTCACTGATTATTATATACTCTCAATTATGGCATTTTGCAGATGACACCAAAATTGGTGGTGTAGTGGACAGCGAAGAAGGTTATCTCAAGAGTACACGGGGCCTTGATCAGATGGGCCAGTGGGCCAAGAAGTGACAGATGGAGTTTAATTTAGATAACTGTCAGATGATGCATTTTGGTAAGTCAAATCAGGGCAGAACTTATGCACTTGGTGGTAGGATCCTGGGAAGTGTTGCCATACAAAGGCACATTCATAGTTCCTTGAAGGTGGAATCCCAGGTGGATAGAATAGTGAAGACGGCATTTGGTATGCTTGTCTTTATTGGTCAGTGTATTGAGTACAGGAGTTGGGTGGTCATATTGCAGCTGTACAGGACATTGGTTAGGCCACTTTTGAAATACTGCATTCAATTTTGGTCCCCTTGCTATAGGAAGGATGTTGTGAAACTTAAAAGGGTTCAGAAAAGATTTACAAGGATATTGCCAGGGATGGAGGATCTGAGCTATAGGCTGGGGCTGTTTTCCCTGGAGAGTCAGAGGTTGAAGGGTGACTGTATAAAAGTTTATAAAACCAGGAGGGGCATGGAATAGGGTGAATAGCCAAGGTCTTTCCCCAGGGTGAGGGAGTTCAAAATTAAAAGGCGTAGGTTTAAATTGAGAGAGGAAAGATTTGAAAGGCGCCAGAGGGATAACTTTTTTCATGCAGAGGGTAGTGCATGTATGGTATGAGCTGCCAGAGGAAATGGTGGAGGCTGGTACAATTACAATATTAAAATGGCATCTGGATGGGTATATGAATAAGAAGGATTCAGAGGGATATGGGCCATGTGCTGGCAACTGGGACTAGATTCATGTCGAATATCTGGTCGGCATGGACAAGGTGGACCGAAGGGTCTATTTCCATGCTATACATAACTATGAGTCTGTTTTATTTGTGAACATTTGTACCATCACCTTTGATTTCCATTTATAATACACAGGTCAGAACGATTCACAATGCACCAGTGTGGTCTGTGTACATTTGTATACAAGTTTCAGATAATTTTTCCTCCATTTCAATTCTATCCCTTGAGAAATGAATCCTTAATATTCAGTTTGGTTTTCAAAAATAAAATCTTACTCAGCTACAGTGTTAATTTTCATGATTAATCTGTACTGCATATGTAATAAATACAGGATATAGAAATGGAAGTTGGTGATGAGTTAATCCAGAACAACATTTGGGAGCATAACTGTTATTAGCAAACAATTACATCAATTTCATCATCTTCTTTTATGATTAGTCATTCCCAGAGTTCAGTGACAGACTAATACACAACCGGCTATGATTCTGGTCTGCAATAAATTACTTGACTGGGACTTGGTAGGGTTTCTATTTAAAAGGGGGGAACTACCCAAGACTGGATCACAGTCCAAGAACTCTTGTTTAGATTGTGTGCATGTTAAAGTGTATGTGCATCAGTAGACAGCAGGGCTTGAGGATGGGTTTGATGTCCATGCAGTCAAAATGTCTTCCAGGTCTTATTGTCTGAGGTTGCAAATGAATAAGTGTACAAATGGGTCAAGTGTAATCAGTTGCTAATGCATACCAAACTACCAGGCATTTGAGTTGATGCTTCCAGGAAGAGAGGATGACAAAAGAAGGAAGGGAACAGTAAGTGGAGCAGAAGCCTGACTAGCAGCCTGCATTGGTTGCAATTACCAAACTCCTCATCAAACAAACATTAATAGTGTTAATGTGTGCATGTATTGTGACTAGACAATTCAAACCTCTTGCACCAAATCTTCCAACTATTAACATTGGTTTGGGAGGACCACTACAAAGAAAAGTTAAAATATTCCATTAAAACGGTCAGTGGGTTAAGTTTTTTTTCAAACAAATCTCCCAGTGTGTTCCATGAGTGATTTGTTTAGCAATAAAAGCTTTCATCTGTAAATTGTACTGGCAGCATATGGAGATGTCAATAACAGATGAAAATCAATAGCTTGGACAGTATGAAGTAGTAACTCCGTGTGGCTACATTTTAATTTATGTTTCTTTGTAGCAGGCTTCAGAAAGCTTGAACAAGTGAGTGCTCAGCCCAAGTAATTTATTAAGTTGATTGGCCACACTGTGCTACGATGTGGGGAAGCACTGCCAAGCTTTATGTTCACCTTGGTAAAAAGCTAGAAGGAACTATCTGAGTGCTGACTTTAATATCGAAAAAGAAGTAATGAACTTTCAACTTGTTCCATCTATAATTTCAGCAATTCTCACTGAGATCCTCATTTGTATTTCCTGCAACAAAGCAGATTATCTCCTTGATGTATACATAAGTGATGCTCTTCACCAGTCATTGACAGAAATGGGGAAGTTGCATTGTTCAAAAATTGTCTCAGCTAGTTGTACAAATATTGAAATAGCCGGTTAATGTATACGTTGCTGGACATCTTCAGGAGAGTTTATATCTAGCAATGTGGCCACAACCCTTTGTTTCATTTCTTAGAAAATTATATTAGTTACTTACATTACTTCTAGAAACTACATTGAGTTCTATCAAGTCTCATTTTTGAGTTACATTAAGATATCATTCCAGGAATTAGTTGGTATCGTAAACCTTAGGTTTAGCTCTTCCTGTTTATGGCATCACTTGAATAAATTTATTCCTGTGAATAAAGCCACATAACAGTGAAATAATTTGTATTCAGAAATTCTCACTGTTGAATACTAATGGTGACAAGTTGAGAACATGCTACTTAACAACACATCAGGTAGCAAAATTGAAACATCGCAGTCATAAGGTCATATGTGAGCAGAATGCTGAATAGACATTACTAATTATAGTTTCTGCTTTCAAAGTTATCGTTATATCATGTAAAGATCATATCTTATTTTTCTGCATTTTTGTTTGTGAACTGAAATGGGAAAAGGCGAGCTTAAAAATGAGAGATTTGTGGAAGGGATTGCTGCACTTCTCAATGTAAATGGGTCTAGGTGGGTTACTCTTTGGAGGGTCAGTGTGGACTTGTTGGGCCAAATGGCCTGTTTCCACACTCTAGGGAATCTAATCTAATCCCAATATGCCATTTACCTTCCTAATTGTTCCTGTACCAACATGTATCTTTGTGTTGCTTCAAAAGGTCACCCAAGTTACTTATTGTAAGTGGTGTCTACGTGCTGTTTGTTTGATATTGGGGATATTTACTTGCAGATGAACTGACGTCAATGCGTGCGTACAAAGTGAGATTCAGCCAGATGATGATGACCTGTTGTCAATGACTAAGGCCTTCTGTCTGCCAACACCTATGTAATTTGCTCTTTGGTAGCTGAACACCTGATGAGTGTGAATAATATGGCCAGAAGCCTTCGTTCCTGGAAGAGGAAGTGATGTTTTTCCCTCTGCTGTAAAAACTACCTGAGACCCTGAAGGAAGCCAGTTTGTTTTCCCTCACCATTGCTGGAAGTTTTCAACCTTTATCGGAGATTTTATAATTGGTAAACCAGTCACTCTTTGTGTCCTGTAAGTAAGTGAAACAACCTGGTGAAAAGGGATTGAAAAGTAACAACTCCTGACCAGGCCAAGAGGACGATCTCAGCAAACTCTGTGGACAGGGACCATTGAACTGCCTTCCTAGTTTTGCCCAACACCCATAACATGATTTTGTTTTTGTTTCTGTCCATATGCATTGAAGGGAGTTTAAAAGTGAGAGAGTTTTACTAGCACATAGTTATTTATTCATTCTGGAGTCTATTGCTTTGTTACTGGAAAAGGTGAATAATTCCATACTTAACTACCTCCGAAAGTCTCATTTGATTTTAAAATATTTAGGGTCTGATTATTTTAATGAGAATAAAAAAATTAGCCATAAAACTTTGTCTGCTTCTATCACTCGTGAAGATAATTGAAAGGAGCAGATGTGTTCACCACAACGGCCAATACTGAAGGAGCATAAAAACCAAAAGAACTGCAGATGCTGTACATCAGAGAAAAAGTAGAAATTGCTGGAAAAGCTCAGCAGGTCTTGCAGCATCTGTGGAGATAAATCAGAGTTAATGTCTCTGCTCAAATGACCCTTCCTTAGTACTGATGGAGAGTAGCTTGAAAAATGTTGGTTTATATGCAGAAAATAGGGTGAGGAGAGGGGGAAAGGGGAAAATAAGTGGGGATAGATCCAAAAAAAGAGAGAGAACAGTTGGACAGTTAAAGGAATGGATAACAATCAAGCTAGGAGGGTGAATAGCTGTTAATGGGGACTGTTCATGGCTAATAATGAGTTGTGTGGAAAAGCAGACTCTATGATAACAAGGCGTGGTGTGGGGGTTGGGGTAAGGACATGGGTGAGCTCAAGCCCTGAAGTTATTGACCTCAATATTGAGTTCAGAATGCTGCAGGGTCCCCAGGTGGAACATGAGGTGCTGTTCTTCCAGCTTGCTGGAGCACTGCAGTAAACCTAAGACAGAGATGATGGCCAAGGAACAGGATGGTGTGTTGAAGTGACAGGCAACGGGAAGCTCAGGGTCTTTTTTTTGTGAACAGAATGTTCTGCAGAGCAGTCATGCAGTCTATGCTTTGTTTTCCCAAGGTAGAGGAGATCACATTGTGAGCAGTGAAAGTAGTCAACTAGACTTTGGGGTGGCACGGTGGCTCAGTGGTTAACACTGCTGCCTCACAGTGCCAGGCACCCTGGTTCGATTCCTGGCTCGGGCTACTGTGTGCGGAGTTTGCACGTTCTCCCTGTGTCTGCATGGGTTTCCTCTGGGTGCTCCAGTCTCCTCACAAAGTCCCAAGATGTGCAGGTCAGGTGCATTAACCATACTAATTTGTCCACAGTGTTAGGTGGATTAGTCATGGGTAAATGTTGGGGAATGGGTGGGTTGTTCTTCAGAGGATCGGCATGGACTTGTTGGGCCGAAGGGCCTGTTTCCACACTGTAGGGAATCTAATCTAATAGAATGTGTGAAAGTAACTTGGGTGACCTTTTGAAGAAACGTAAAGGTACATGTTGGTATGGGAACAATTGGGAAGGTAAATGGCACATTGGCTTTAATACAAAGGGATTGGATTAGATTCCCTACAGTGTGGAAACAGACCCTTTGGCCCAACAAGTCCACACTGACCCTCCAAAGAGTAACCCACCTAGACCCATTTCCCACTGACTAATGCACCTAATACTATGGGCAATTTAGCATGGCCGATTCACCTGACCTGCACATCTTTTGGACTGTGGGAAGAAATCAGACCACCCGAAGAAAACCCACACAGACACAGGGAGAATGTGCAACCTCCACAATGACAGTTGCCCAAGGCTGGATCAAACCCAGGTCCCGGGCGCTGTGAGGCAGCAGTGCTAACCACTGAGCCACCATGCCACCCATCAGAATGCAAGAATTTAAGGATAGAGGATGGTTAATGCTTCATCTAAGCTGTGGGACTGTTTCTGCGGATCCCTGCAAAACAAAACATGTTGTCGTGGTAATATCTCTGAACTAGTACTCCTGAGGTTGAGGGTAATTCTCTGGAAAATGGGTTCAAATCCCACCGTAGAACCTAGTGAAATTTAAGTTTAACTATTGAACACAATTTGGAATTGAAAGATGGCTATGAAAATATGATCAATGGGCATTAAAAAATCTTTTGCTTTAATGCCTTCTGGAATGGAAAACTGCCATCTTTACCTGGTTTGGTCTATTTGTGACTGTAGACTTTCAGCAATTTGGCCCATTCCTAACTGCCTTCTAAAATGGACTGCCATTCAATTGAAGGGAAATTAGAGATGGGTACAAAATGGCTTGCTAAGAACACAGATGTCTAATGAAATGCAAAAGAAAGACAATTTTACAGGAAACCAATGAGATCTGGACAACTGTGTGCAGTGATGGCCTCCATACCCGAGAAACGACATATTTGCCTTAGCAGAGATACAGTGAATGTTCACAAGGTTGATTTCTAGGCTGAGAGATTCATGCTGTGATGAGATGTCAAATAAATTGTGCAGGTTAGAAGAATGAGTGATGATCTCATTGAAAGTACAAGATGCAAAAGGAATTTGACATGTTAGACACAGAGGTTGGAGAATGTGGAATACACTGTGAAGTTAAGTTGTTAATCATTTACAACTGAGATGAGAAATTTCTGCATTCTCAAGGTAGTGAGGCTTTGGAACTCTTTGTGAAGGGGGCTATGGATGCTTCATCCTTGAGTATATTGAAGATTTGAGATAGATTTTAGATCACTCAGGGAATCAAGGTACATATGGACAGGGTGGAAAAGAGGAATTGGGGTAAAGGATTGCATTGAAGAGCATAGCTGGCTCAAAGGACTGCAAGGTATATTTAATTCAATTCATTTAGGTATCACAGCACTGTCCTTGATGGGGTGGTGAGTTGCCTTCTTGAATCACTGCAATCCATTTGGTGTTGCTGCATACGCTGTATTGTTAGGTAGGGAGTTCCAGGTTTCCAACTTAGCGACAGTGTGTGGTAGTTTGATGTGTTCTTGTTCAATCAGTCAGGTATCTGACATGTGCTTTACAACCAGCATCAAGTACACAGTCAACCTAAGATCCTCCAGTCTGCACAGCTCCAAAATGTAGTGCACGTACCCACTAAACTATCACTGAATGTGATTTTTCCAACAAAATGCCATCTTAGTGTTTGATTATCATTTTTGAACATGAACTAAATAATGTGACAGTGAGCTAAAATTTTATTTTGTGTTGCTGACACAAAGTTTCAAGATGGACCAATTTGTGGGGCTGTTTAAATTAACCCTTTGGTGCACACTGTCTGTGACAATATGATGAAAATATGAAGACAAAGATAAAAACTCATTTTAAAATGCTTGCTTCTGTATAGCTTTCATATATGGTTGTTACTCTTGGTATCACTATTGTCTGGTGTAATAGAAATATTGATCATGTTAGATGCAAAGATTTCTTCCTGTTAGTGACAAAGCACATTCCAATTAGGAGAGGCATTGACCACTTTGAATTACTTGATTCTTAGTTGCAGTAAGACCATTTGTAAATTCTGCAAGTCAAAATTGAGCTCTACCTCATTATACAATCTTCAGTGTTCGTTGATATCCTACAAGTTTTAAAGAACAAGCTCACTTTTGATTTGTTGTTCAGATTATGTAGCCATGTAGAAGGGAAGCAATGGTAACTAAAGTAAAAGAATGTTGCTCTTGCAATACACCATATGTTTCAGCTAATTTTCAATTACCCAGTTGCTTTATCCAGAATAACATGTAGAATTAACAGAAACTGTGCTGAGCGCTTTTCAACATTGTTCTTTTCAATCTTCAAAATGCTTCCATGCGGCCAATAGTTTCTCCTAATACTCTGACTTTCTTACCCTCCTTGTGGGCTATATTTTTATCGGTATGAAAATTTGAATCAGTGCTAATGTGCATCCATTAACATTATTTTTCTGTTAATTTGTTTTTGTTTGATCAGTCAGATATCTAGCATGCACTCTGCAAGCACAGAGTATAATCTACAGCTAGGACACCATATTTGTGAGGACATTTACTGTGAGAATCATCTGGAATTCATTGGGACAGCTAACTATTGCCCCTCTTTTTTTAGAGATCGGCATCAAGGTAGAGAGGAGACGCAGGAATCAGCAGCATTGGTTCAATATTGCTATGGTTGCTTCTGAGTCACTGTGTTGTGTGTACAAGTCCTCGTCTAGAAACTTGAACACACAAACCAGGTTGACATTTCTGAGAAATATTATGGAAGTGCTGTACTCTGAGATGTATCAGAGATTTCAGATGAGATAAATGGCATATTTTCAGTCAACATCACCAAAATGGGTTAACTGGTCTCTTTTCATATTTTGCCATATGCAAATGGTCTGCAACATTTTAATATGTGTTTGATTGACTCTGAAACATCTTGATATTGAAATAAGTGCTACTTGAATGCAGCTTCTTCCTTCTTTCCTTAAATTACCTTTGATTACAAATTGATGGCTGTGCTGTGCTGTCCATGATGAACATCTATCTTATAATTCCCATTCATAAAGCAGTGTAACTGGTTATAATCCTTGTTAGGATGAGAAAGAATTGTTCTAAGATAAGTTGAACTGAAGGACGAGATTGCTGAGTCTCAGTTCAAAACCGTCATCATTCAGGTTTTCACCTTTGAGTTGAAGAAACTTGGGTCCTGCTTCTTGTCCACCTTGAGCAGGAAAATCGCTGACCAATCATGTCAGTTGATAAACAGATAATTATTTTCTATTATGACATGAGAAAATGGATCAGTACTGTGCTTGTGGCTGTCATTGCTTTGGACAGTTAAGTGAAAGAATTTGAGAAAAGCATTGTGTATGAGTGTCTCTTTGGCCTGCCACCATACCCCCCTACTCTCAAACAAAGAATCCAAGTTCCTACATTTGCTCAGTGGAACTGATACCTCTATCAGAGATGATGGATGACTGTTTACTGCCTTACCAAGCAATCTAGTGCATTAAGATGTTATTCTGAACCTTTATGAGGTAGCCCTCCACAGAATCAGAACAATAAACTCTTAATACTCAGCTGTTGTCATTATTTTCAGTGTCGTCCTGCTCATCTACAGTCACAGAGTTACTTTTTATACCACGCGTTTGCATTTAAAAACAGACTGATAAGTGGAAATGGAGGTTGAGACAATTTCTCAGAGAAGATCAAAGCAAACTTAAAGATGTTTACTGCTACCACACAACTCTGACAAATGACTAGTTTATTTTAATTTCAAGAATTTGGCATCCTATCTTACCCTATGAGTGTTTATAGGGGTCTTGAATTTATGTTTCTGAGCTTGTAACATGATGGTGGAAAATTACATTTTTATGTTCAATGATAATTCTCCCATTTGCATGAATTTATTAAATGTTATTTTCAGAGGACACAGCTCACATGTATCGCACACTGCATTTCAGATAAGGTTGGTTGGATAATTGTATTGGTCTCTGTTATCATGTGTAATTGCAATGATGCTATGCTGGAGATTAAATCTGATAGTCTGCATTGCAGGGGTTAGAGAAAAAAAATCAGATGTCTGCCAGGTTTCTTAATTCACATCAAATCTACACTATACTACACACAGAAAATGAATATGAAAATCTGGTTTTGGTGATAATACAAATCAGAAACAAATTCTATAATCTGGAGGACCTCGCAGTTAACACTTTAATTTCCCTTTCCAAGCGAGCGAACTGTCTGTTTCTGCCACGGGTAATTTAATAGGTGGGTTCAATCATGCGTTAAAAGGTGAGGGATTGAATCTGAATGGAATGCTGGGTTTCCATAGAGATATTTCACAATCTCTAATATTGTATCCCTATCCTTTATTAAATTCTACATGTGGTACTGAGTGTATAGCTGCTGTCTGCATTCCATCTCCTCAGTCTCATTACCGATTACTGTACTTCAAGCATTTCTACTTTGCCTGTTTATACACAGTGGAATAAAGATGGCTTTGTATTGAGGTTTGAGATTATTTTGCTTTCTGTTTGGAGATTACTTCATTCATTCAGTATTGCTGGAAGTAGATTAGAAGAGATACCCTACAGTGTGGAAACAGGCCCTTCGGCCTAACAAGTCCATACCGACCCTCTGAAGAGCAACCCACCCAGTCCCATTCCCCTATATTTACTCCTGACTAATGCACCTAATACTACAGGCAATTTTGCATGGCCTATTCACCTAACCTGCACATCTTTGGACTGTGGGAGGAAACCGGAGCACCCAGCGGAAACCCACACGGACACGGGGAGAATGTGCAAACTTCACACAGACAGTTGCCTGAGGCAGGAATTGAACCCAGGTCCCTGGCACTGTGAGGCAGCACTGCTAACCACTGTGCCCCCCACCCCCCACCAATGATCAGTACAATAATAGAATGAGTCTTTTTTAGTGAGTGATTATTGCACAAAGTGTATGGAGTTATTCATATTTAAGATTAGAGAGCAATATTTTTCATGTTTCCTCTCCTAAAGAAAAGGCTTCAACATACCTCAAATCTGTTAGTGCCAACCATCCCCCTCAAATAGTCATTGTTTGAATTTAAACCTAGACAAATTATATCATTTCTGGAATGCCTTGAACATGGCATAAGATCCAAGGCATCTTACAAAGTGGGAAAGGGAACAAACCCCAAACCACAGAGGGCGAATTAGGAGTGGGACTGAATCTCTTCGTTTAGGTATCAAGCCCTAAAAAGGTATTGATGACCACAGATTTTCATGTTAATCTCACTCTGGAGACATGGATCCTCTCCGTTAGTAATACATTTATCCAGAATATGAGGTCCTTTCCAACAATTCATTCATACCTCAATTTATTTTACTATCTGTCTTTCCCATCAGCAGACTTTCTAATTCCTAAATTCTTATTGTGCATCTAAGAAATTAAAACGGTGGTTTCCTGATCTTAGTTGGTTGAGTTCTCTTGGTTTCAGATTTTTCTAGCACTTCTTCATTTGTAGTATGATTTATTCAAGATATCCCAATTATTTACCTTAACCACACTCTTCTAGTATTGCTTTGCTGAATGTCCAACACTTTGCAACATAAGTCAACTTTAGTCTAACATAACATTCCAGGTTTTTCAACTTTATCTTCATGGCTAATTTTATATTGATAATGATTTCTTTTCAATTTTTTAATGCATCTTTGGGCATTTGGAACTAATGGGACTAGCTTTGTGCTTTGTTGGGAAAAAAGTATGTTCAAAATAATGACCTACAGTGGAAGGGAATCAAAATCTCTGCGACTTTTCCCTAACTTCAACTACATTTGGTTCACTAATTGCCCCAGTTATGACTGGCCTGTCCACACCATTTTTTCAAAATTTTATACTGTTACCCTGGTGTTAAAATATTTCCATGGCCTTGTGCTTTCCCAATCTCTCTCTGACCCCCCTCCAGCACTGCAGCCCATCAAGATCTCTGATGGACTATAAGTTTGACGTTTTGCTAACATCATTTCTTCACATTGATGGATGTACCTTGTGTGGTCTTTCCCTTAACATTTATAATTTCTCCTTAATCCTCCCTACCTCACTTTCCTCCCTTATTGGTTTTCATTACTTATATTTTTGACCAAGCCTAAATACATGCAAACTGTAAGCGTTTAAGGAAGAAGATGGAAGAGATGCAGTAATTTGTTGTGAATAGCATTAAAGTTACAGTTTACCAAGCACCAATGACCCCATGCACCTAAATTCTTAAAAGACATGGACAATCGACAGTAGGCATTTGAATAGACTGAATAAGAACCACCAGCATTGCCTTGCAAGATCCTCTAAATGCAGTGGCAAGAAAAGCAATCTAACAGCTATGCCCTCTCTTCCACCAATATCCCCAACATTGCTACACTGATTAGTCAAATAAAGTTCTCCTGGCAAAATTCCCAAAACAACAGCTGTACTGAGAATTCTGTTGTGATAGTGAACACCTAGGAATTCAGCAAAACCCCTCTCGTGATATCCTCAAAACATTGCTGACGAGATCAAACATCTTCACTGACTTATGACAGACCAGATTATGACCAACCAAAATTGACATGTAAGGAACGGAACATATTGAGGAAATTGATCAGGATTGCACAGAGACAAAGCATTGGACACAGCACACAAACCCACAAGCAGCTCATTTTCCCAAACTGTCAAACGCCATCATCTTGGATGTGACCGAGTCTATGGCAGACAAAATCAAACCCAACAGCAAGCAACTGATCATCAATCCCGAGGAACCACTAAGAAGAGGAAAGAAGGATGGAAGAGACAATATAGGAACGATGTTTCGGGGTTTACTGTGAGGATCAGCAAATAGCCTCAATACGTTAGGCTGGCATCACCGTGAAGTGCAACTTTGCTTCCAGCAGAGGTCACAAGACCATAATCCACATTGGGTTTGTGCTTTTGATTATTTACCTACATAGCCCTGAAGCATTAAGAACATTTGCTTTGCTCTAATTAATGTCCAACTGAGATCACCATAGACCATAAAAGTGGTTTTAGTGTACATAAAATGTATTATTACTTAATCTAAGATTTCCACACTTTGTTCTGTTAAGTGCATAATAACAGGACTAATTTCCTCTTTAAATATATAGTATTCCAGTCCATGTTCCTTTCTCACTGTTGTAGATAGTAATTTGTTAATTGTTGCTCTATTTGCTGGAGGGTAGCCATCACAAACATGCAATTCTGAATTCTCATAGTTGTCCCAAAATACCCTGCAATAAAAACATGGAAAAACACAGAAAAGAAACTGTAGAACAGTTGGCATTCAAAAGATCAGGCTTTTTTTTTTGAGTGTGATATATCAGCAGAATCCTTCATTGGTTCTGAATGCCTATTCTTTGAGGTTGCCAGCTTGTATTTTTTCAGATGCTGACTGACCTACTTGCAATATGTTCTATTCTTATTTCAGCCTCTGCATTTGTTATTTAACCCCTGTTATCCTGCTGTTGTAGATTTATGTCTACCCTTTCACACAAATATAGCAGACATTTCTTTTTGGCTTTCTCAGGCTATCGCCAGCTACATTTACAAATTGTACACAAAAAGACTCTATAAACCTCAGGAATATTTCAGTTCTTTACAATAATGTTTTATTATGATCCTGTTAGACAGCATTAACATTTTAAAAACAAAATCCAAAAAGCCTGTAATTAATTGAAAGAACTCCAAGATTTCATGTTTAAATAATCCAAATTTTATTGTACATAATAATTAAACAAAGCAAACACTCTAATTTAAACACTGAATTTATACTTTTTTGCTTATGAATTCACTTCTACTTTTTATATAAAGCCATCCAGTCCCCAAGAATTGTCTTGCCTCAAAAAATGTAGAATGTCTAACACTTTGTTTTCTGAATCAAGCCAAAGGTATGGCACAGACCTGTAAAATTGACTTTATTATTCCTCAGTGCTTCAGCAATCCTTCTCAGTTAAGACTGTTTGTTTGGGGACTTTGCATTAACTTCTGGCTTGTGTGATTCTCCTGCTTTCTTTGACAGACAGACCGACAGTGAGTTATGCAGCTCCTTGTTTGGCAGATACTAATCATTCGTAAACTTTCCAAGCTAACTCTGCTGAATGCTTTCTGTCATAAAGTTCTGTGAGTAGCACGGTAGATTTTATTTTCAAGATGCAAGTTAGACCAAGTCTCCCAGTGATTTTTCTCTCACAAAATCTAAACTGAACTACAGACCCACTGACATTCTACATGATGAATGACAAAAGTAAGTATTTTAACTGCTTGAAATGCCAGCCAACTGACCAGCATTTATTATTTTTCAGAACTCAATGAGCTGCAGCATAACCTGCAACTGACACTGTTTGTTCCCAAACTGAACTGCTCGTTTCTGAGAGCCAACACACAGATCAATTAAACAAAACAAAAAAATCCATCTAACCAAAGCTCCAGAGTGAACCACCATCTCTCTGGTAATGTGACGTGCTTTGAGAAAGCTGAAATAGAGATTCAAATAACTTAACTTCAATACAACTCTTTAATTCTGCAACCCAGTTCAACAAATTCCATCTCTAATGGAAATTTTCTATCCTCCTTTCCATAAACCAAGCTAAAATTTGGCAGTTATCAAAATAATAGCGTGACACAGAGGTTCATTAATGTGTTGTACATTGTTTACATTTTATTCTACACTATCAACTCAGACCTTGTCAGGTAAGCTCAGGTCAATTAAAAGATTGGCTTGTTTGATTTGCCTTTACATTAAGATGTTTATCAGTTTCTTAACCAGAATATCTATTTATTACACACTTAACCATTTAATTCCAAATAACGTAAATGTTATATTTTAGATTGTATGACTAATGAAGTAGATATTCACAATATTATTCATTGAAACAGGATTTTATCATAGACAATTCCAAAATCAATTGATCCAAGGTAATAAATATTTATCTCTACGTCTCTCCAACGATTGTTAATTGGAAATGTTCTTATTTCACTTGCATGCATTACAGTTGCTTATCCTATCACATATTTTGAAATGCTTTGGAAAATTTGTTTCCTCATGTCATTAAAATTTCATAAAACCTTTTGATCTTTCTGAGAAAATGTGAGCATTCCAGTTTAGACCTGGTTTGGACTTCCAATAGCTGTGACCCTGACGAGATGGTGCAGACTGTGTTTTTATCCAAAGACACCTATATTTTAGTTTGAATTTAATTTCCACACAGTCAGAGGTTGCAGTTACTCAGTTCTATATGTCAATATTTACAATAGCAAAAGGTGTTGCTGTCAAAAATAGTGTGTGGAAACTTTGTTGTTTTGCTGATCCCATCTTGAATTGTTCTCATGGATGTTATCAATGATGATTCATTGGTGCCTGCCTCGACAATTCCACTTAAATCTCTGAGAATGCATTTTGTCTTCAAAGTAAGTAGAGCTTCTTCATGTTCAAAATAACTTTTACCATGTGGAATTTATAGCAATTCCAGACTGTTCTGCATCAGGTTTTATTTCTTCCATTATTCTGATAAATAGTTAAAAAGAATACTCTCTCTCTGGGTATTTTCAGCATTTTCTGTTGGATTTTTTTCCTGCATTTGTTTTTGTGAAATCAAAGCGCATCTGCAGCCTTCAGTTGGTTCATATGCTACTACACCTTTTTATTTTTTTTTAATGCAAACCACTCAGCAATGCCTCGGGAAAATAAAACTCAGAATTATTTGTACTGGAGCTGATTGGCCAGGACTGTGTGACAGTTCAATCATAACAAATGAAAATGAAAAACAGGAGGAACTCCCTTCAGTTAACTCTAATGTTTTTGTTTGTGTTAACTGAACATAAGGCAGACTGTTAACAAATTCATAAAGCTTCAGAATATTAGAAAAATCTGAGGGGGTGGGGGCTAGCTGATACTATGGTAATAGACTCCGCTATAATAGTGACATTAATTGAATTGGAGTTTTAAACAAAACGGTCAACTATAATATACTGGACTAGCAAAACTGGAGCAGGTGTTTCATCTTTTGTTTTCATGGCAAGTGGGCAATGTCAGTATTCCTTGTCCATTCCTAACTGACCTTGAACTGAGTGGCTTGCTAGGCCAATTAATAGTCAATCAAATTGCTGTAGTCTGGAGTCACATATAGGCCAGATCATCTAAGGCAGCAAAATTTCCCAAAAGGCATTAGTAAGCCAAATAAGCTTTTATAACAATTGATTGTACTTTAATGATTACCGTTATGAGAATAGATTTTAAGTAAAACAGACATGATGGGCTGAATGGTCTGCTTCTGCTTCATTGTCTTATAGCAATTCCAGATTTTATTAATTGACTAGTACCTGCTATGGTGGGCTTTGAAACCATGTTCCAGACTGTTTGCTTCTGACTGCTCCTGAATTGAACTGACTTTATGTCACTGTCTTTCCTGTCGCCTGGGAACCCTCCATCCACAAGGGATGAACTCCGATTTCTCCAGTTTCCTCATTTCCCCTCCCCCCACCTTGTCCCAGTCAAATCCCTCGAACTCAGCACCGCCTTCCTAACCTGCAATCTTCTTCCTAACCTCTCCGCCCGCACCCCACTCCGGCCTATCACCCTCACCTTGACTTCCCTCCACCTATCGCATTCCCAATGCCCCTCCCCCAAGTCCCTCCTCCCTACCTTTTATCTTAGCCTGCTGGACGCACTTTCCTCATTCCTGAAGAAGGGCTGATGCCCGAAACGTCGATTCTCCTGTTCCTTGGATGCTGCCTGACCTGCTGCGCTTTTCCAGCAACACATTTTCAACTCTGATCTCCAGCATCTGCAGTCCTCACTTTCTCCCTGTCCATTTAATCCCAACACTGCCAACTAGTGAGCTTACTATGTTGTGGCTAGAAGGCCTTGAAATAATGAGAGCATCCTTTCCAAATGCAGGGTCATCCTCCTTGGCTTGGAATTCCACAGGATTTGGGACTTTTTAATGGCTGGGGAAATGGAGTTGATATCTGTGCATATAGCTGGCAGACAGTGTGCTGAGCCTGTTTCCCTATTGAGGCAATGGGACACACCCATACCAGAGAGTGCAGTACAGATAGCATTGGTGGACTCCTCCAACCATTTCGTCACTTTTCCAAGTGCCTGTTTGCTTACCTGTTACTCCTGTGTCTGCTAGTGTTTGAATGAAGTTGTGAATGGCCAACATCATGGAGTCTGCTCCAGCCTGGGCCTGAGCATAGTGGTTGGTCTCTGCCAGGAAGCTGGTACGTTTCTTCCTTAGCTAGCTGCAGAGACATGACTATGATGAGCTCACCACAATGTGCACCTGACTGTACTTCAGTTAAAGTGTGTACTGAGCTTGTGAAAGGTGCACTTCTGAAGGTACTGCAGCACCTTCTCATTGCTGGAGTTGGTGAACATGTTCTGAGGGGTCGTCTTCTCAGGGTGGATGCCACATGTGGCTTCAGGACACAAAATAGAAAGTGGGTTGTAAAATGGGGTAGATGTTTTTGGACATTGTTAAGAATATATTCAGTGTTGGTAATAGGAGAGCAGCACAGCACTTGTGATTGAATCCTACTTGGTGACAAATGCATGATGGGCTTGACAAAAACACATGAGCAATTTCAGTCCTCTCCTGCAAGGACAAGGATGTTTCCCCCATGGACGGGGAGGGGGCAGATATTGGGCCAGAAATAGAAATTGCTGTAGGAACTCAGGTCTGGCAACATCTGTGGAGGGAAATCAGAGTCCAGTGACACTTCTTCAAAACTGATAGTTGCTGGAGAAGGGGGGTCAGGGTGGAAGAGGTGTGAATGGATAGATAGAGATGGAGCCAAGACAGGCAAAGGAATGGTAAACTACAGAGAAAGACAAGCTGATAATGGGGACCATAAGTAGGTGAAAAGGGGTTGGTTGTGCTGAAAGCAGCCCATGTCATGACAGGACCTGCAGTGTAAGGATGGGTAAAGGAAGAAGCTGTTCAGATTATAAAATTATTGAACCTGATACTGAGTCCAGAAGGCTGCAAGTTCTCCAAGCAGTAATGAGGTGCTGTTCTTCTGGCTTGCACTGTGCTTCACTGGAACACTGCATCACGCGAGAGACAGAGATGTCAGTCAGCGAACATGGTAACTTAGAGACATTGTAGGTGACTGGAGGTTTGGTGTCATTTTTGCAGACAGAGTGTAGATATTCTGCAAAAGCTCTCGCCCTGTGTGCATTTTGACTTCCCAATGTAGAGGAGAGTGCATTTTGAGCAGTGAAAACAGTCAACCAAATCGAGTGAAGTGCCCGTAAGTTGCTTCTTTACCTGAAAGGTGTGTCTGGGGCCTTGGATGGTGAAGAGGAAGGAGATAAGTGGATACTTATTGCACCTTCTGTAATTGCATGGGAAGGTGTTGTGGGGGTATGGACAGGGGAGAAGGATTGGAGTAGAGAGTGCCAGAGGGAACTGTCCTTCTGGAAGGCTGACAAGGATAGGAAGTATGTGTCCACCACTGGAGGTGACAGAAATGGCAGTTAATGATCCTTTGGATGCTGAGGCTGGTGGAATGCTAAGTGAGGATCAGGATGACCTTTATCACTGTCCTGGCAGGTATGGGAAGCAAAGAGGTGAGGACAAATGCTGGAGATTGGTCATATCATGGCTGAGGGCCCTGCCAGCCAATGCAGTGGGGAATCCTTACTTGAGGATTTCAGAGATCTCCCTGCAGAAGTTGGCATCATCAAAACAGAGGCCAGAGTGACAGAGAAACTGGGAGAATAGAGCCCTTATAGGAAGCAGGGTGTGGGGATAGGGCAACCCTTTACTCTTTCTCCTGGTTTCTGCTGGAATGAGACTTAGGGAGAAATTGACTGGGATGAAAATGGCTGGCAAAGCTGTTACTACTGGTGCAGTTCGGCAAAGGTAGTGAAGGCTCCCAAATGAGTGAGCACTGCAGCAGCCAGGAAGATGAGGAGGATGGTGGTAGGGGTGGAAGATGGGGAGGGGGAGTTGTTGCAGTCAGAGTAGTAGACCGAGAGTTTTGGTGGGAGGTAGCTGCAGTAGCAGAGTGAAAGTGTGGCATTGCTGAGAGAAGGTAGCAGCACTTACTCTTGCTGATCACAGACGGTCACCAAGCACCTTGATACATCATTGGCTGTTCTGCCAGACTGTAGATATGGCACTGACCTGGTTGGTAGCTGTAGAACTGTCTGGCAGGCTCCGGTGCCATGGTCTCCTTGAATAAGAGTAAGGAAAGAGGCCACCTGGTTCACCAGCATTTCTAGGTCCCTGTCAGCACATCGGGTTGTCTCAGTCAGCTATCTTTGGGCGATTCACCCCTCATTGACTTTGAAGGGTCAATTCCTCTTTGACAGTGATTGACCTGGTGGACAGCTGGGGTTTAAATATGGTACTGGCAGCAGAACCCCCAGAAGGTCCCAACAGTTGTGAGGATTTGCATCAGGGTGATGAGCATAAGACAGCATGGGAGTGGCTCCAAATAACAATATTACATATTAGGTCAGTAGCATGAAATTGAGAGAGACATCATACTGGAGCACAGAGATACAAATCCTCCATGAAACTTCCTGGAACTTAACTGACATTTGGCAACAGCCCAGTAGTTTTATTTGGGTCTGCAAGCCCAAATTGTGAGTATATTATACTGCTCAAATTATAACTGAGTAAAGGTAAATGAGGGTCTTATTGAAGGGGAAATAGGCTTGAGATGGTAAAATGGCCAATTCCTGCATTTTTTTAATGAAATTACATTTTTTTTCAATTGCTTCTCTTCATCCTCTTCCTTAAATGGTGGCTGCCGTTTCAACTGATATTCTTTTGTTTATTACAGGTTGGAGGCCTTATGTTAACAAATGGACTTTCACTCAGGATAGAAAAATATCATATTTTATATTACCCCAAGAAATGGGTCCCATGTTGATATTAGTTATTTAATAAAATCACTAATATCATCCCTCTTCTCGTTTGAATGAGGAAAAGGTGGCGATGTTAGGTCAGAACAAGGTGGGGAAACCTTCTTTGTTGGGACTTTGAGAAGTGCAAATGAAATTGGAGTCCCGTTATAAACTTTGGCTCTGTATTTTATTACAATAATGTGTTCTTTTTTTACTATTTTGGCTGTAGAACAAGAAACCATTTCTGTGCTAGGACCCTCAAAAAGAAGTTCTGTGAAGGAGTGTGAAAGTATAATATTCCAGTTTTGTGATATTTTCTTTTCGCTGATCTAAACTCTGTTAGAATATTCAACAAAATATGTGCAAAATTCATCATTTTAGGTGATTGTTTGAAATGCTATCCGTTTCTACATTTAATTTGGCAGGAATACATTATGCCTGAGCATAAAGAAAAGGGGAAGCAAAATTTAAACTTGTACAGAACAATTTCTTCTGCACTGCTCCGGTCTTGTTTCAGGGATTCAAATCATTGTAATTCATTAAATCAGATCAGCTGGTTGTTCTGTATGGTCTGGCCTCTCATTGTAACTGCAGTCTCTTATACTTCAAATTAAATTAGTTCATTCTTTGTGTAAAAACACGGAAAAGAGCAGAATGACGAGACCTGCAGCTGGATGACTGGTTATAATGAATTATATTTCAGCAATGCTTGATCTTATGCTGACATTTCCAAAAAGCTATGCTTACTGCAAGTTGGACTTATGACAGGAGCAGCTGTAAAGTTATTTCAGTATAGGAGATGAACGTTGCTTGAAATCTTTGTAAAGAATAAAATATTCTGTCCATATATTATCTGCACTTTGCCAAAAAATGAAAATGAGTGTTAGAATTATACTTTGGTCAAATGAAGAAATATTCCTCTATGTGCTTTTGCAAATGATTCAGAGCAATAATGCAATGGGTTGCTCTCCTGTCTTGTAACACAATGGGTTGGTAACACATACAGGTAACCATCTGATTTCTCCACATGACTGAGTTCATGTTCTCGGCTATCTTTTAATGGAGAAGCTTTAAATGCTAACCAAGTATTTTTCTAATGAAGAGAGCAATTGCGAATGGGTTTTCTTTCCCATATTGATATCCACCAGAACTGAAGGTGGTACACAAGCAAATTATTGCAGAAGCTGGAAATCTAAAAGAACTCTTTTTTTAAAAAAAATCAAAAATCACTCATCACCTCTTAAAAGAGAGAGGTGCAGTTAATTGTCCAGATTTGTGATGGTCATTCATCAGAATGAGAGGGACTATTATATCCAAAGATGTAGAGTCAGAGTCACACAGCATGGAAACAGACCCTTCAGCCCAACTTGTCCATGCTAACCAGGTTTCCTAAAGTGAACTAGTTCCATTTGTCTGCATTTGGCCCATATCCATCTCAACCAATCCTATCCATGCACCTGTCCAAATGTCTTTTAAATGTTGTAATTGTACTCGGCTCTGCCACTTTTTTCTGGCAGTTCATTCAATACACTCACCACCTTCTGCGTGAAAACGTTGCCCTTCAGGTCCCTTTGAAATCTTTCCCTCTCATCTTAAAGAGATGACTGTCTCATCAGGAAAGGAATAAAAGATGTATGCTGGGTAGCAGCAAGACAGGATTCGCTGGGGTGCCCTCACGTTTGTGCCGTTTTTCACAGTTCATGCTCTCAGCTGTAAATACTTTTTGAATGCACGTTACCATTCTGGAGGATGGAGAGTCCAGCAGGTACCTCACAGGTCAGGGGATTACAGGAAGATGACTGTTCACAAAGAACATTATTAAAGGGAGAGAAAAGGGCTAACAGGGAGAATTTTTAAAATATAAATCCTACTTTCCAGAAAATGTCAGATTAGAACAAAATGGCTCCTGGCTCTGGATGCATTGCGTCCACAGTCTCCATAATTAACTCTGCAAAAATGCAATAAGAATCAGATCCCAATTTGCATTGAATGATGAGGCTTCCAGCACAGTTATGGATACCAAATTGAGACTTGTATGAAATTGTAACTGCATAGGATTTGGGCTAGAATTGGTAATAGTTTTTTTTTAAATAGTGCCAATGCCAATCCATTCTCATTAATAGTTTTAGCAATTCAGAGACCAAAATCCAGTGGCAATAATCTTGGACAGCTTCAGAATAAAAGCTTCTTTGTGGCTGATTGGGAATTTGTCACACTGCATTAGAAACATCTTTTTGAAGTTATACACCAGTTGCACATTGATGGAGTGGGACTCCTTGAAGTTTCCAGATACTCCTGGTACTTCTACGAGCATTTCACACCCATGGGGAAACCAAACAGAGTGATGCACATTCTGGCTGGCATCATCTTGAGTTCAACTGAAGGGACCATTAGTCATCTTCGGCATTCTTGATCAACCATCTAGGGGATAGATCTGATAGAGACCCTGAAAAACCCAGGGGCAAAAAAGGTTTTTGTATCAAGGCAAATTTTATAGACACTGATATTGCGTGGTCTCCAGGTCGAGCAAGCATCAGATCTTCCAGAAGGCATTCAATGTGTGTTGTCACCTGGCATGTAATCTGATCCTCCTGTTGCATTGCTTTCTGATAGATGAAGGAAACTCAGCCTCTGCCTGTCCACCCTGAAAACTGAGGAAAAGAATAGTGTTAGAGACGGATGGATTTTTCCCTCATGGAGCAGTATGGATGATGGTGGGAAATTTGGAAAAATATAACAAGAATGAAAAAATCGGAGTCTCAACATTGAGAAAAGGTTTCCAAATTTTCCCCTTCAGTTTTAAATGGTAACTTCTGACCCTTGGTATTGAGTGGCAGCTACCTTTGTTACATTCATTTCCTTCTCATTCTCAGCTCAAACTCACCTCATTGATATGCCACTTCCAGTTCTCCCCTGTTAGGTATCAATTCCCAATGTGAAAGTCAGAGTGAGTACCTGACAACTTCAACTCACAACTTGCATGTCTCATCTTCATCCAGCTCTGTCTGCAACACAGCATTCTTGGGCATTATCCATCTCCACCCTTCATCCACACAATATTGGTATCAACAGGCCACATGCCTCATTAAATCATCAATGGTCACTCCCATTCTAACTCAAATATCACTTTGACACTTGACCTTAGGGATGCTTCTGGCTAGCATGTTTCTGCCAGAACACTTTGCGTGCAGGGGAACAAATGCATTTGATGCATCTGCATAAGAGGCATCTAATGATTCTGAGCTTGCTGTCTCAGCACTCTAACTTTTCACTTACATGGATGCTGTCAGCCTCTGTGAGCTCATCTCTTTTTAACACAGGCTGTTCAGTGCTAAGTTCTTTTTCATGAAGTCATTCATGGCCATGAGCAAGGGATTGATTCCAGCCGAGGACTGAGAATATCCTGACAGCCTTCTGGGTGTTAGAGGCCTGGACCATCTCCTCCACCCAACAACAGAGACACTTCAGTGACGTGCTCACCTCCTTCTGCTGCAGTGTTTAATCAACTAGAAGTATTCATCAAAGTAAAAGTCTCTTAGCTGGTGGAGGGTGCAGGCGGATGCCTTGCTGCTGCATCTTCTGAAGGTTCACACTCAAGAAAAATATTCCCAGATGTAGAAAATAAACTTGCAGCAAATGAAATAGCTGGTAAAGAAGCAGCTGTGAGTACTGAATATTTATTGCATTTTATCCATGAGTTTAATCAGGCTCCACAATTATGGCTGCGTTCTCACCTTGCTACTCACTGATGAGTTTCAGGAAGCTCGGGAATTGGTAAATGTGGATAAACTCATGAGCGCATTGAAATATTGCTCCAATTAAGTGATTAGCATATGTTAATAGGCAACCAGCCTCTCCCGAGGGTACTGTGTGCAAGCAAGCTAATGTGCTAGTGTTGAATGTGGAATTCAGCCCACTGGAGCTGGCTTTCAGAATCACTTACATTTTTTTTCTGCTTTTAACCCGTCACCTGCACTGAGGATCACACTCTTATTTTAGTCATAAAACTTCTGCTAACTTGATAAATTTACTGTAATGTACACTGATTTTTATTTTTAAATGTAGCATTCAGTTTGTACGAATTACTAATACAGACCTACGGGGCAGAATCTTATCCCCACCTTGGAGATTGTGATTGTAGGGAAAGGGGTTATTTAGTTCGATGTTTTGTTTGATGAAGACTCTGTCAACTTCCCTATTTAACAGGATTTAATTCCAGGGCAAGAAGGCCTGTGAATCATATTTCTCCCCAACCTTTAATTGCATCGTCCTTGCCCACTTGAAAGTGTAAGGCTGCTGGTATTAACCTTGAGGCATGCAGGATCCACCACAAACAAACACCGGTGTGTTCTCTTGCAGTCTCCAGGGGAGGCATTGGTGGGTTGGAGGAACAGGATGTCAAAGGGTGTGGTGGATTGCCATCTTGTACAATTCAATCTTGGTAGATTGGAGAGTCACAGATGTAATTCCAATATTTAAAAAAAATGAGAGAGTGAGAAAAACCAAAAATAACCTAACCTTAATCATAGTAAAATTGCTGGAGTCTTAATAAAGAATGTGTTAACAGTTTTTATAAAACACCACTGGGATTGCATGAAAGGGAAATCCTGTTTAACAATTCTATTGGGAATTTTTGAGGATTTAACTTGATAAGGGAGAACCAGCTCGTGTGGTATCTTTGAATTTTCTGATACAATCCCATGGAAGAGGTTAATGTGCAACATCAATGTACATGGGGTTAGTGGCAATATCCTGAGATGGATTGAGAATTGATTAGCAGACGGGATACAAAGAAGCAGAATAAATGTGTAATTTTCAGAGTGGAAGGCAGTAGCAAGTAGGACATCACAGCGATCACTGCTTGATCTCTAGCTTTGTAGAACATATATTAACAATTTGGATGAGGGAATCACATGTGATATTTCCAGGTTTGCTGACAATACAAAACTTGGTCCAATTGCAGGTGGTGAGGAAGTATTAAAGAGGCTTCAGAGTGATTTAAACAAGGTGCTTGGATGGATAAGTGAGACATTGTCCAGTTTGGTAGGAAAAACAGCTTGAGAGAGTATTATTTATATCATGATATTTTGGGAAATATTGATGTATGAAGGAACCTTGGCCTCCTTGCACATCATTCATTGAAAATAAACATGCAGGAGTTCAGAAGGCAAATGGTACGTTGGTCCTCATTACAAAAGTATTTGAGTTCAGGAGCAAGAGGGTCATACTAAGCTGTAGAGGTCCTTGATGAGAACACAGCTGAAGTATTGTGTATAGTTTTGGTTTTCTTACCTAAAAAAGGCCCATTTTCCAGAAAGGGATTGTAAAAATGTTCACCAAACTAATTGCTAGGAGAGATTTTTTGTGTCAGGATAGATTGGGCAGAATGAGCCTGCATTCACTAGAATTTCGAAAAACAATAAGGATCACCTTGAATTTTTTTTTAAATTGACAAGGACTAATCAAATACAGGGATTTTTAAAATCCTAGCTAGGGGACACAGTTTCAGGATTGCAGTAGATCAGTTCAGACAGCGATGTGGAGAACTGGGCTTATGAACATGTGGAACAATCTACCACAAAAGGCTGTGGAAGCGAAGTCACTGAATATGCTTAAGAAAGAAATAGATTCTTGAGGCTAAAGGTGTTATGGCAGATGGGGAGAGAATCGGAGTATGTTATTGAGATATAGGCATAAATAATCATGTTGAAAGGGGGAGAGTGCTTGGTGGACTGAGTAGCTTATTTTGACACCTATTTTATCTCTGTTTTTATGATCTTACATTTAAGAGAATTTAAGCATCCATTTTTCAGCAGTCCAATTCATTATTCGTAAGCAAATATGGCTCAGTTAAAGGCAATGCTCACTTTTAAAATACACATGCAATGTAATATTAATTATATCGCTCTGTTTTAGTTAAGTACCTTTTAAGAATTTCAGTAGGCTAAATCACAAAATTCTTAATTTGTAAAACTCACAACTAACAATGTTGTATACAGATAATGAAAAAAATACCAGAAAAGAGGACTGTTGTGGCACGTCATTCGGTATGTTCATGACAGAAGTCAAGAACTATCTGGAGAGTAATGACATCAGGAGATATGGAGCTTGTGCAGGGAAATGACATGGAGGTGGATCATTTGTAATAATTTAACTTAAATCTGGAGCAGACTCAACAGACTAAATGGCCTAGACCTGTTCCTGTGTTCCATGTGACAAGAAGTCAAAGCTTCTCAACTTGCACTCATTGGGATGAGGGCATGTAACAACAAATGTTGAAAGGTTACACTAATTTAAACAGCAAGAGCAGATGGTGCTCATTACACCAAACAGTGAAGTGTCGGGGGAGCAGTTACAGTACTGGGAGGTGTGGGGTTAGTGTATTGGAAGATGTTCTTGGGATTTGTTGAGTTGAAAAGTGGAATGTTGTTGAGTTGTACAATTAGTAAATAGTTACATAAGGTTATAACTGTAGTATTTCCTGGGTAGCTGTCCACGTAAGCAACTACTGTGGTATTTATGGGTGGAAGGATCCTGTTTCTTTGACTGAATCTTGGAACATACTTTGTCTGTAATGGTTGAGCAACAAATACTACTGAGTCTTAACAAGAAGCAGCTCTTGTCTAACCAAAATGTAGTTTATTGTGTGACAGCAGTTGGGTTCAAGTTACATTAGCTAGTTAGGCATTGTTACTGAAATTATTAAGAAATATAGATGACACAGTTGTCCCCTGCAAGACTCGGAGATATACTCCCAATTTCCTGTGCAGGACTGTGTGGCATCATCAGATTGGGTATGTGTAAGACTCCTGATGAAGGGCTCATGCCCGAAACGTTGACTCTCTCACTCCTCAGATGCCGCCTGGCCTGCTGTGCTTTTCCAGTACCACACTCTCAACTAAGATTAATGTGTGTCCAACATTTAACTCTTTCAGAATGGGTAATCTTCTAAATATCTTTTGCAGTGGATGTCTTCCTTGCAGAATCAGGTAGTTGCTCCATAACAGTGTCTGTGGCACCTTTAGTCTCATGAATGTCCATTATGGAAGATCAGTGGAAACAAATACTTTATTTTTTTTGTAGTGTCCTGGACTTCTGATTATTTTCTTTATGACTGTATGCTGAATCCATGGATAATGTTCTGAGTTTCATTAGAATCACTTGCAGCTCACTTGAATTGTGTGCAAGCAGGTTATTATTCTCAATTTTCTAGTAAATCGTGTTGAAGTATGTAAACTCTTTACTCAATGGATTGATTAGATTGTATGTATTGATTCAATATTTGTGGCTTTGAAAGACAAAAAAGTCATATGCTTCCTCTTGAGCTTGTGTCATCATATCCTCTGATATCAAATTCAAATCTGCAATATCAATTTGTTCAGACAGTTCTGCGCTCTCAATGATTTCTGTTAACAAGTGCTCATTGTACTCTTTATTCTTCTTAATAGCGCGAATGCACCGACAGAACCTCACTTCCTAACAGAATATCTAATTAATAGGTGTGACTGGCTCACAGAACTGCTTCTGTGTTTCTTACCAGATCTGAAGCAACAGCTTTAGCATTGAGTGTTGCTTCTCCATTGCTGCTCTGTCTACAAGTTCCTGCTGACTGCTTGTTTGTTCAAGCATTTGTAGTTGCTGACAGTCCATCTGAGTAGTTCTTAATTTGGTAAAATTATTGAAGGTTAAAACTTCCTTGGTCTCATGGAAATTTCTTTCCTGGGTCCATGGTTTTTCTTTTCATCATTGTACCTTCTGGTATTAAGTAACAATGTGCATCACTGATCACTATGTGTTATTGTGAGTAGTTGAATGCTGTCACCATTCCTCTTTCCTCAACTGGTTTCAGGTCCTATTTGGTTTACAGTGATCAAGGAACAATCATTAGTCAGTCTTAATAAGGGAAAGCTCTTATCTGCACAAGATGTCACTTATTCCATTGTAGCAAATTAGGTGCAAGTTAAATGAATTTGTTCAGTATTGATACTTTGATGATTGGAAGACAAAAGTAACACCTCTGTCCCCTTGAAGATCCAGAGATATTCTGCTGATTTCCACCCAAGACCATGTAATATAATTAAATTGAGTGGAGCTTAATGCACTCTCCAATATTAATCTTTTCTCGATCTATTACCTTACAGAACCAGTTGGATATTTCCCAAGTCTCATTTGTCTCTCAAGGTATTTGTGTAGGATCCCAGGAGCTTGAGGGTTGTCCATCAGAAAATTAAACTTTCTGTCGCTTCCCACTAAAACAGGACATTGAGGACTCTGAGGGCCCAGATGGTATCCTAGACTATTAGTAAACTGGAAGATCTGTGCCATCATTATCTAACGTGGGGCATTTGAGCCATTCAAGAGAAGTCCTTGTTTGATCAGATATCTACACAAAGAAGTTCAGGTAGATTTTTGTTCCTTTAAGGATCAGAAATCCCTCTTTATTTCCAGAAGAGAAACAACAAAGTAATACATGGCAACCAGCTGATGCCTGGCATCAGAAATGTCTAAACCATGAATCCTCAATTTACCATTGCATGTGCAACAAACAGGCAGATTACAAAAAGGGAGGCCACTCACCCCTACCATTTAAACCCTCCAAATTGGCATTGTTAAACCAGCATTTAACCTGTCCAATCCATTCCAGGAGTGTTTGAGCAGAAGTGAAGGGTTGAGATAAATGCTGATTCGTGTCCCCTGTCTGGGCCGTCTAGGGGTATGAGAATAAATATAGAAAGATTTCTCCTATATAATGGAGTTCAGACAATCATGACCTGAGGTAGCTATCCAGTATACTCATGAGCTACATATTAATATGTTTTGCAACTCTTATTAATGTTTCAAGTTCTTGATTGTTTAGCAGGAGTTCCATAATCAGTCAAGTACAATGCCTAGGGTGTACCTCCAATCTCTTTCTCCAGAAAATCAAAGCCAAGCATGCTGAGTGTGATGGTAATTTCACACTAATTTTGTAGATTGCCCTGCTTCGTGGTAAATCCAGTAATGCAGTGGACTTTTTTTTTGAGATTCAGACTTCATTACACAAACTAGCAAAACTGAAGATATAGACCATTATTTAACATGGAAAACAATTGGACTCCTGGGATATGTACAGTTTTCTACTAATTGTCACCATCTGCAAAAACAGCAATATAATACAATTTGAACAAACTGTTCAATTAATTCTTTAATTAAATTAACTAAATTCTTTAGTGTTCCCAATGGAAGCATAAGACTGAAGTTAAAAAAGGGATGTTTGCTTTATCACAAGAGTCTTAAGGTTCTACAGTGTTATCCATCGAGTACTCCATAAACAATATACATCAAGGATGCTGTGTTAGTGAGCAACTATACTAATACATTACCATACTTGCTTAGCATTCACATTGCTTTGTTTGTGTAAGATACATTTAATGTTGCTTACTTCCAAGTTACTGAAATCAAAGTCAGGAATGAAAATTAAGATCACTGTGGCTTGACGTTTATTCCTTTATAGATTATTTCATGCTCTATTGAAGCAAGGAAGCCAGGATTTTTTCTTTTTTCTCTCTCGGATATAAATTTCTGCTCAGATTTTCTTTTACAGTCTTGCCGCTGTTACAGGGAAAAATCATGAAAGAGCAAATTGAGTCACATTTATTGAAGGTAAAGTTTTGCTCAATTGTATTCTTGGGTAAGAATGTCATTACAGTGTGGTGCAATAAATCCTTTGGTTATGCAACTTGTCAGGGTTACCTGTGAGAATGCTGACTTTTCCTTGATTAAGATGAACAATAGCCTCTCACACTGAGAAAGGCACAAAGTCCATTGACTGGCCTTGGGCTGCACACAAATGATTCCTCATTGATTCTTTGTGACTGTACCTGAAGCCTGTCCTTCATAAAAGTGACTAATGGGTCACCAGTATCAGTGCGCTGAATGGCGTGCCACAATATCGCTGTTATTAATGTGTTGTAGTGGGAAAGCAAATGACCATCCTGAGCCCTGTAGTGGATTAATTTGCTGAGCAACTGGCAACCAAAGACGTTTATATCTTGCCATTCCATTCTCCCTGATACTCAATAGTTTCTTGCTGTATATATTTTTTTCCAGTCAACACCTGTATAATTAGTTCTCACCAAGTGACTAATTTTAATGATTATTTTGTTTGGCAGATCTTTTCTTTTTGACACTTGTGATAATTTTTGAAACAATGATATTCTTCACCACACTCCACCCCATCCCACCAGCAGTCACTCCTTTGCTCCATGTGCTTTGAGGGTGATCTTTATTCTATAATTACATAGTACGTGGATCCTTTCAAAATATTTCCTAAAATAGATATCTCCAACTGACATAAATATTGTCAACAGTCAACTGTGTGTGCAGGTTAATTCTTGTTAAACTCACTTAATTCTGTGGAGCGAAATGTGGGAGCTTTCACATCGTGGAATATATCTTTCTTCTCCCCAGTTTCTACTGTGCCTTCATTCAACTGAACTCTTTATCTATCACATCTGCTGGTAGAGCTGCACAATATCTGTGAGTTTAAATCACATCTGTCACTTTATAGTTCTTTTAAGGAGATGCATTGTCAGCAAACAGTGCACCTTGCATCCACTGTGCACTGGACTGTACTTCCAACTGCTCAGAACTGATTTTTTTTTTTGCTTCTCCAAGGTGTCAATATGGCAGGTGCACAGGGGCATAAAATTGGATGCTATCAAGACCATTGTCATTACTTCCCTGACAACCTACCCTGAGGAGTGCTTTTCCCACAGTGAAGGGGGCATTAGTTGGTTCACCAGCCCATGGGCTAGCTCTGTGAAAGATTTATTCATTGTCCTCATTCACTGCTTTCTCCCAATAGTCCTACATCCATCCTTTCTGCAAAATTCCTGTTTAAAGTTATGGTTGAGGTTGCTTTCGCCACCTTTTGGTCAGTGCATTACAGATCATAACAAATTGCTGAGGTTTTTAACGTAGTCTTTTACCTGCAGTAGATGAGGCCCAATTCCCTGGTCATTAGACCATTGGGTTATAATGAAGTGTGCTTCCTTTCTGAACTATCAGGAGCCACCCTGAGATGTGAAACACTAACTTCATCATGTCCCCTATCCCCATCCCCATTCTCAGTTCCTTCAACCCTCTCACGTTTAGACCATGCCCACACTGCCAAGCCTGCTGAGTATTGCCTGCATTTTCTATTTTATGTATGCATATATATATATTTATGTACTCTGTCAGACTGAGACCTGATTCATGAATAATGGATGGTTTATGTACTTAAAAGAACAGACAAATTAAGTGGGGGAGAAAGCATGCTTGAGGAGAGATTAGAAGGCCAGTAGATCCTGAGTACAACATTGTGCTCCTGGGTGTAGTGAGCTTGAAGGTGGGGACTGTGTATTTTTAGACAGGTAATGATAGCAACTCAAATCCTTTCACCTTTCCAACTCCCAGAATTAGTGCTCTCGGTGAAAAGGCCCATAATAGACCTTTTTGCCCCTCCGTCAATGAATGTACCACCCAAGGTCTTCAGCTCACCACATTTAGGATTAGCCCAGCTATAGGTGGCCCTGTCTCCATGCGGTATTCCTACCAGCTACTTCCCTGAGGTAGCTTAACATTGTGTGCCTGGTGAAGGATTGAAAATGGAGATTGCTTGCTTGGGTGTGCCCCACTGCCCTTACTTAAGAACCCCCTGTACCTGTGTCCCACAAAACCTCTGACCTGAGAAATCCCCTCCCTCTCATCACCTTGCTGTGGTTCCTCCGCGATCGTGGGTGTCTGATTGTCCGGCAGCCCCCTCTGGATGAGATTTTGAATCCCAGATTCCTGATTACAGGAAAAGGTCCACTGAGTACTTTGCATCAGTATTTACGATGGAAAAGGATATGGAAGATATAGACTGTGGGAAAATAGATGGTGACATCTTGTAAAATGTCCATAGTACAGAGGAGGAAGTGTTGGATGTCTTGAAACACATAAAACTGGATAAATTCCCAGGACCTGATCGGGTGTACCCTAGAACTCTGTGGGAAGCCAGAGAAGTGATTGCTGGGCCTCTTGCTGAGATATTTGTATCATCGATAGTCATAGGTGAGGTGCCGAGAGACTGGAGGTTGGCTAACGTGGTGCCACTGTTTAAGAAGGGTGGTAAGGATAAGCCAGGGAACTATTGACCAGTGAGACTGACGTCAGTGGTGGGCAAGTTGTTATAGGGAATCCTGAGGGACAGGATGTACATGTATTTGGAAAGGGAGGGACTGATTAGGGATAGTCAACATGGCTTTGTGCGTGAGAAATCATGTCTCGCAAACTTGATTCAGTTTTTTGGAGAAGTAACAAAGAGGATTCATGAGGGCAGAGCAGTAGATGTGATCTATATGGAGTTTAGTAAGGCATTCAACAAGTTCCCCATGGGAGACTGATTAGCAAGGTTAGATCTCACAGAATACAGGGAGAAATAGCCATTTGGATACAGAACTGGCTCAAAGGTAGAAGATAGCATGGTGGTGGAGGGTTGTTTTTCAGACTAAAGGCCTGTGACCAGTGGAGTGTCACAAGGATCGGTGCTGGGCTCTCTACTTTTTGTCATTTACATAAATGATTTGGATGCAAGCAGAAGAGATACAGTTAGTAAGTTTGCAGATGACACCAAAATTGGAGGTGTAGTGGACAGCGAAGAGGGTTACCTCAGATTACAACAGGATCTGGACCAGATGGGCCAATGGGCTGAGAAGTGGCAGATGGAGTTTAGTTCAGATAATTGCGAGGTGCTGAATTTTGGGAAAGCAAATCTTACCAGGGCTTATACACATAATGGTAAGGTCCTAGGGAGTGTTACTGAACAAAGAGACCTTGGAGTTCATAGCTCCTTGAAAGTGGAGTCACAGGTAGATAGGATAGTGAAGAAGGCGTTTGGTATGCTTTACTTTATCAGTCAGAGTATTGAGTACAGGAGTTGGGAGGTCATGTTGCGGCTGTACAGGATGTTGGTTAGGCCACTGTTGGAATATTATGTGCAATTCTAGTGTCCTTCCTATTGGAAAGGTGTTGTGAAACTTGAAAGGATTCAGAAAAGACTTACAAGGATATTGCCAGAGTTGGAGGATTTGAGCTATAAAGAGAGGCTGAACAGGCTGGGGCTGTTTTCCCTGGAGGGTCGGAGGCTGAGGGGTGACCTTAAAGAGGTTTGCAAAATTATGAGGGGCATGGATAGGATAAATAGACAAAGTCTTTTTCCTGGGGTTGGGGAGTCCAGAACTAGAGGGCATAGGTTTAGGGTGAGAGGGGTAAGATATAAAAGGGACCTACCGGGCAACTTTTTTCTCTCAGAGGGTGGTACGTGTATGGAATGAGCTGCCAAAGGAAGTGGTGAAGGCTGGTATAATTGCAACATTTAAGAGGAATTTGGATGGGTATATGAATATGAAGGGTTTGGAGGGATATGGGCTGGGTGCTGGCAGGCGGGACTAGATTAGATTGGGATATCTGGTCAGCATGGATGGGTTGGTCTGAAGGGTCTGTTTCCATGCTGTACATCTCTATGATGTCTTTGGATATCTCTAAGGCATCTCCAGGGTAACTCCACAAAATGGTTTATTTTTGGTCCCCAAATGCTTCCCTCCTGAAGGCAAAGGAAGCATCACATCCTGAATTTTGTTATCGTCTATTAAATAGTGACATTGTTTATCTAATTTCCTTTCTTGTTGGAAAACTTTTAAACTGAATTTGGCAGTTAATTTGAGAAACTGTTCAAAAAGAATTTTAACAGAATTACAAGCAATGACCTCGAAATTGCAGTAAAATAGAACAAAAAAAACGAAGAACAGCCATATCTTTGAATTATTCTAGATTAACAGCACTTCACAGGCTATCTATTACTTCAAATATTTGTGTGCCAAATATATTTGTGAATTCTAATAAATCATTGGACTATCTCAGCTTGACAATAAGCATCAAGTCCATCTGAGAAAACTGAACAGAATGACATCTGTCCTGAATATGTTCCTGTGAGGAAGAATGTTTCTGTTGGGGCCTCATTTGACAGAATTTAAATTGCTGATAACTTTCATAAAAGTAGCAAGTCCTGATTGACAAAATCACATATCATCCATTTTAACCCTTCACATCCTAATATGAAAATTGTACTTGAAATCAATTGACCATATTCAGAGTTTCATTTTGTTGCTTATTTCATTGGTTAAATATGAAATTCACAGCCGGAAACCAAGGCAGAGGGATAGCATTTCATTTTAATGGGGAAATGGCCAATGTTCTAGGTCCAAGAATAGTAATCCAGTCCTGAGTTCTTGCCTTCAAGGCAAAGGGAGAATATTACAAACATACAAGCATTTTTCTCATATCTTTGTTTTGTTGGATTCGAGTGACTACTCAGAGTACAGTGCAATTAATTTGAATATGTCAGATGTAATAGGTACCTAGAGACATTATTATGAACTAGTGCAATAGTACAGAGTAACAGGACATGAGTTCTCAATCTTGCATGTTCAATTCCTATTTCAGTGAAAAGGTATAAGCATGGAACAGAGGTAAGAAATGGCAGTAATGAATTCTGCAATCTGTGTGACCTAATTGCATCACTCAAACGGCAAAAGGAATTGGAGGCAAGATTGAGTCGAAAATACAAGACATACTGAAATACTCTAAACTGCTCACAAATTATTGATAAAATTCAGAACTAAATAAAATTAATTGAAGATATGGAGAGTGAGAAAGTGTTAGAAAATCCCTTTTAAAATGATAATGCATTCAGTAAAATATTGACCCCCATTAATTCGCATTTGATACATTCCTGTGTAAATGAGTTTTTATTAGTACAGTCCAATAGTCTAAAATGAGTGATAATTTATCACCAGCCATCCCGTTTTATGTTCTCCTGAATTTGTATTGTCATTGTAAGTAGAAGCATATTTAAAATGGCAGCTGTGTGGTTGAATTATAAGAACACTATCTGCTTGACGGCAACACATCATCCTCTAAATATAGTTGGAAAATGCTCACTTCAGAAGCTCAGCAAAGGTAGCCATCCTGCGTAGTCTTAAATCGCACCACACATTGTGCCTAAAAGTTCTGGAAATTCAAATTGGATACAAATTTTATTTGTGAAAATGCTTTTTTTGCCTTTTTATCTGTATATTATAATTTGGAGACAGAAGTTTTCTTGGTACTAAATTTTCACTTAATTTCAACATCATAAAGTAAACTGCAGATCTCCACAATGTTGACCTTGCAGCAGGTGGTAACACTCAACTGTGAATTAGATTGGAAAATAGGAATAGGAGTGGACTGTTTGTCCCTTATGTATTGAAAGTAGTATGCAGCTGTTGTGCCAGTGGATAATTATTAGGATCACTGGAGTCAGTGCTGCAGATGTCAGAGGCCACCTCATGAGGTGCTGGTACAGGTGCTAGCACAGGCATCTTGCCTTCACTAAAAGCTTTGACAATATACATATTGTAATATCAAACAGTCATCCAGGCTTTTTTTTGATGTACGTACAACAAAATTATGCAATGCTGTAATATAATCACTCACAGCTGAACATGTGTTCAAGTGCATGAGGGATGAAGTATCTACCCACCAACCTCCAGCCAGCACACATTACCCCACAACCTCCACCAGTGTTATTGAATGGACCAGCCATCCAATTTGTAGTTGAGATGCTTTGTAGTGTAAAGATATAAGCCAGCACACCAGCATTTTGGAAATGCTGATTTGTATTGGAGCCATCTGGGATATTTTGAGTAGAGTCGCAGCCTCCAGTTCCTGTTACAGGTATTCGTCAAACTCCTGAAGCCATTTCGGGAATGGTACCCGCACTGTGTCTTAAGGCAGAAGACAGGCTCTGTCTTGAATAAGCAGTAAGGGTTTGTTTCTTATTATATAGTTATTATGCACATTACATTTAAGATAAGCACTAAAAATAATAAACGCTGGAGATGACAGTGGGTCAGTCAGCATCGATGGAGAAAGAACAAGCTAACATTTTGACTCCAGGTGACTCTTCATCATGCTATAGTTTGGGAGGGTGGTGATGGTACAGAAAGGATGTTAGTAGTTTACATTAAGTGATCGGAATGTGAGAATGGCTGAACCATGGTGTGTCTCCTGCCAGACTTGAAAGGGCAGAAAATGGAATGGCTGGGGAAGCGGAGGATGTGATAACAAGCTAAAAGGGAATAAATGGTTCACAATTTAAAGGTTTTGAACTCAATACTAAATCCAGAAGGCTGTAAAGTGCCTAGTCTGAAGATGAGATGTTGTTTCTCCAGTTTGTGCTGTGATTCAGGACAGACATGTGGACATGCGAGCAGGATGCAGTTCTGACGAAGGGGCACTTGACCTGGATTTCTCTCTGCAGAAGCTGTCTGACCTGCTGAGCTTTTCCAGCAATTTCTGTTTTTACTTCTGTAGTTTCTTACTGTTCTGGGCAGAGCAGTTGCTGAACCAGGCCTTTATGCACCCGGACAGTATGCTTTCTGTGGTGCATTTGTAAAGGTTGGTGAGGGTCCTTAAGTCCATGCCAAATTTTCTGAGCCATCTGAGGAAGTAAAGGCATTGTTGTGCCTTCTTGGCCATCACATCTATGTGGGAAGTCCAGGTCAGGTTGTCGATTATTGTGACTCCAAGGAACCTGATGCTGTCAACCCTCCCAACCCCTCTGCTCTGTTGATGGAGATGGGGACATGTCCTCATCCTTCCTTCCCTGACCTCACAGAGCCATACAACATGGAAACAGACCCTTCTGTCCAACCAATCCATGCCGGACATAATCCCCATTAATCTCGGTCCCACCCTGCCTGTTCCTGGCCATTATCCCTCCAAATCTTTCCTTTTCATGAGGGTTGCCATGGAGAAGGTGTAGTTGTCTGTCTTCATTAATTACGGTCTGTGGGTTAAGAGCTAAAGATCAGTTGCAGAGGGCAGAGCTTAGACCTAGGTCTTGAAGTTTTGAGATCAGTTTGGAGGGGATTATGGTGTTGAAGGCAGAGCTGTAGTCAATGAGTAGGAGTCTGCCATAGGTGTCTTCGTTGTCCAGACATTCCAGCGATATGGTAAGCACTGTGGATCTGTTTCGTCAGTAGGCAAATTACGGGGGATCGAGGTCGGCTGGGAGACTGGCGTTGATGTGGACCATGACCAGCCTCTCGAAGCACTTCATGATTATGGAGGTCAAAGCCACTGGGCAGTAATCATTAGGGCACATTCCATGTGATTTCTTTGGTCCTGGGATGATGGTGGTCTTCGTGAAGCAGGTGAGCATTTGGATTGTCAGGCAGAGACGTTGAAGATGTCAGTGAATACCTCTGCCAGCTTGGCCACACAGGATCTAAGTGCACAGCCAAGGCCTCCATCCGGGCCCATTGCTTACCTCGGTATGACTCTCAGGAAGACTGATCTGACGTCTGCAGTGGTGATGGAGGGGACGGGTGTCTGTGACTGTCAGGAAAGGTGACACCATGCTGTTGGCATTCTGCTTGAACCGAGCATAGAAAAAGTATTGAGTGCATCAGGGAGGGATATGTTTAAGTCCACTATCTTGCTTTGCTTCATTTTGTATAGTTATGTTGTGTAGGCCTTACCACAGGCAGCGGGTGTCCTCTAAATTGGTCTGGTACTGGCTTTTGGCATCTTGGATGGCTTTGCGGAGGTCATATCTGAACTTTCTATATAGGTCTGGGTCATCCAACTTGAATGCTGCACACTCTGTCTTCAGTAGGCAGTGGATTTCCCAGTTCATACAAGGTTTCTGGTTGGTGAACACCCTGTTTGACTACTTTGGCATGCAGTTGGCCATGCACTTGCTAACAAAATGTGTGACAGTGGTGGCGTACTCATTTAGGTTTTCTGCTGAGTTCTTGAATATGGTCCAATATACCAATTCGAAATGTCCCAGAGAAATTCTTCTGCCTCAGACCACCATTATATTAGCTTCAGTGAAGGATCCTCCTGTTTCAACTTCTGCTTGTAAGCTCGGAGGAGTAACATAGCGTTGAGATCTGGTTTCCCTAAGTGTGGGCATGGGGGGAATGGAGCAGTAGGTGTCTTTGGTTGTGTAGCAGTGTCCAGGATTTTCCGTCCTTTGGTGGGGCAGGAGATTTGGTGGTAGTTTGGCAGCACTCTCTTGAAATTGGCCTAGTTGAAGTTGCCGGCCACGATGAACAATGTCTCAGAGAATTTTGTCTCCAGGGTATTTGTGGAGTTGTACGTTTCATCCGGGGCATTCTTCACATCCACCTGGGCTGGGCTGTAGATTGCACCTGAGAGAATAGGAGATTCTGCCAGTTGAGTGGTCTCTGTCTGTACTGCAGTAGAAGCCGAGAGAGTGCACAGGAAACTCCCCATCATGGCTGGGTTTGCAAATATTCTATTGGATCTGTTTATTGTCAAAGAAAGGACTTTTAAACTGTGCCACGTGGGAGCTAGATTCTTCCATCCTCCCAGACGTGGCCAGGAGGCTGTCCACTGGTTTGCCAGAGCACCCAGCATCTCAGAATATGGTTTTCAATTTCTGGCTTAACGTTACCCGGTCAAACTCCTCGTCTAACACCTCGATGCAGAATCTCAGTGTGATCTTTCCCTGTGGTGAGCTGACGTGAATGACCCCTTATCTTGGGCTGGTTACAGCTGGCTCATGCACATGACTTTCTGCATGTAGACATTAACTCTAAGCATGTTGCCTGCTTCAACATGTCAACTGATTAATCACCCTTCCCCCAACTGATTAATCACCCCTCCCCCAACTGATTAATCACCCCTCCCCCAACTGAAAATGTGAGCAATCCAGTTTTTAGTTGTGATTCTTTAGACTTACAAATAAAATGTTGGAACCTACAATTAAATATGCAACAGAGTAACGTGCTATTTCCGATTCATGTGATTGCTAATTAGTTTGCTCTGTAATTAATTTTGATCAGCTTACATATCTGCATGAGAAAAAACATCTATGCCTGAAGATAATGTCTGATTTCCCATTGTGGTCACTATGACTGGAAGCTGCAAGAGCAAAGCTTGTGCCAAACATCAGTGTGATATCAGAAAGGCACTAAACCTGAAAATTATGCATTGCCTTTTCATATTCTGAAAATGCATAGAATTGGCAATATATTACAATAAAAGACAGTGGCCTATTTAAATTATTATTTCAGAAAACACTGTGAACAATGAAATCTTATCCTAAATGACTTCCTGAAAGTTTGATTAATATGCATGCATGAGCTTGTGCTGTTTTGCCCATCTATTTTTGTGACATTGCATTGTTCTTTTGAAGGTATTCAGATAGAGTAAACACATAATAGTGTTACAGGGTACTATATATATACTATTATTAAATGATGCACTATACAGAGGCTGCTCCTTACAATAGCTCAGGTGGAATGCTCTTCCAAAGAAATCAACAGGAGCTTAGTCAAAACAATTGAAAACACGCTTGCATCCAAGTTCTATAGGTTCACCATTCCCTTATTACATGCCAAGCTATGTTTAATATAGTGTGTTAGGCATGTTTTCTTTTTTTCTGAAACAGCAATTCAATTAGATACTCATTCCATCTGCTGATAAGATCTTCAAGGGTCTTTTGAACATCATCTTTGGCAATTGGACAAACTTTCTATTTTTTACAAATGGAACAATTTTTTAGGACTTTCCAAATTTCAGCCTGTTTGTGATTAAAGACTACAGTAATGTTCTTGGCCAGTACTGCCTGAAGTTACCATGAGGTCCTGTCTTCTCAAGCGCACTCCTTGCCTGAGGCACGGTGACCTTCCATTTAAGCTCGTCACCGGGCTTCTCTCTCTCTCTGTTATTCTGGGACTATGTCTAGTTTACCTCGCGTTTAGTGTTCAGGCCCAGTAATGTATTCAATAATCCTGGATATTTGGATTTGCAAAGAGAGAATTTGCTAACTGCAGAATGGAGAAAATGGGAAAAAAAGAGCAAATGTGATTTCTAATTTTCAAATTTTCCTGATATTATTTTATTTTGAACAAGATCTTTACATACAGATGCCCTAGTTTTCTCAACCTTTTATTTTTAAAAGAGCTGTTTTGTAGATAAGTACCACAAGGTTACATATTGGAGTTGTGATGCCAACTCTGTCAGCAAGCACAGAAATAGTTCCTTGTGTTCAAAAACAGGGTTTCTCTGACAGCAGCTTCTTGAATGCCACATTTAAATGCACTTATGAGGGCAATAGGATATTAAGAGACCACCACGGATACCATAGGATATCCTTCTCTGGTGCCTGGTGCCAACTGCTAAGAGTTTGTAGCTGGGACAGAGCGCTGCAAACAGTTTTTCTTTGTATGCTCGTCCATGGGTATGTTCATTAGTCTGTTGTGAAGAATGGACAACAAATAACTGTCTGCATAAGAGGCTAGTCTTTCAAAAAGAAGGTTAGCTTATTTACATAACAGTTTATAACATATTGATGTATGGATAGGATGAAGATTCAAGGTCTTTTCCCCTGGGGTGGAAGAGTCCAAAACTGAAGGGCATTGGTTTAAGGTAAGAGAGGAAAATGGTGGAGGCTGGTACAATTACAGCATTTATAAGGTGGCTGGATGGGTGTATGAATAGGAAGGTTTTAGAGGGGATATGGGCCAAGTGCTGGCAAATGGGACAGGATTAGGTTATGATACCTGGTCGGCATGGATGAGTTAGACCAAAGGATCTGTTTCTATCTGTACACGTCTATGACTGTGATTGTATAACTCTTAAACATATTGGTTATGAACAATCAGAGATAAAGAGTTCACACCTGCCTCCAGGGAGCGATCATGTTGGAGTCCAAATGATTCTTGACCCTGGAGCCGTGTGACATCATCAGAAAGGCCAGATTTTTGCATGGCTCAAGCATAAACTCATCCAGAACCATTCTCTTATAGACCACATCAGGAGTAGGTTTCTGATTTACCCTGCAATAAAAATTATTATCAATAGTATCACTGTTGTTGTTACAGCAAATAGTACTTTGGGCTGAATTCCAGCTGACTTGTGGGGCTTTTTCTTTTGGCCCATCATTCGTTCAGGTTTTCCATTCTGTTAATGCATTTGAAGATTAGACTGAATACTTGGAAGGCCTTGCCAAATAAAAATTTTGAAATGCCTGGGACTTATCTACTAGTTGGATTTTTGGGTTTATTTATAAGAATTAAAGAAATGCAGTGAGATAGAACTCTATTGTCCCTGACGTAGATTGCATGGACTAGAACCTATGTATGCTCATACACGGGGTTTTCTCTGAGGCCAGAAAGAACATACACATGCACTATGCTCATTTCAACTTGACAAAATAAGTGACAACCATTGACTGGTGCATTTCCCACAACTCTGCACTGCCCAATCTTAGATCACTAACTTGATTTAAAATGTAAATAAAGTCTGGCAGTTAACTATCAATTATCATTATTTTGGCGTATTGTCCATAGCAATGACTCTACCAATCAAAAGTCTACTTTATGAACCAACCAGCATTTCCCTCCTCTCCATAAATGTTATTTTCTTTTTCACTTCAATTAGTATTTTTTGCAAATTGTCCTGATAAAAATAAAACTCCAACAGGATGCCTATTTTTTTCAGTAATAGTCAAGTTTTGTGTCACCAAATGACTACTTAAATAAATTAAACTCATCATGGAGTTATAACAGGCTGAGCAAAACTCCATGAAGAGAGGGAGGTGAAGTTTCTGTTCACTGAAATTATCTGCAACTTAGCCAAAATGGCCCAAATTTGTAAATCATTGAAAAACTGCCCAGTACATTAAACACCATTCAACAAATTGAGAAATTAGTTATTGACATTATTGACATTATTAGAATGAAATGGATTTGAAGTAAAACTCAATGATTTAAATAAGGAGCTGCAGGCAGTGTGTTAGTTTATGCAATAGATCGCTTTTGTGCAGCAGCATGTGGTATGCAAAAGAGGATTCACTCTTATTGTTAGAAGATGAATGGGACCTGAGATATTGTGGTTCAAGGATGAAATAGAAAAAAGTTTTAAGCAGATCGTACCACATATCAAGTGTCTGGCTTGAAATGTTACTGAGTCGATACTGTCCTATTTGATTCAAGATAAAAAAGAATATTTTTGTTTTCCTGTAACCCATCATCGGTAGGTACCATGGCATGTTTTCATGTTATTGAAGATTATGGAGGCTTTTAGACTTTGGCTATGATTGCAATTTTTTTTTAACCTCAGGACACTCTAGACTATTTTTCCTGGAGCATCAGAGGCTGAGGGTTCACCTTATACAGGTTTATAAAATCATGAGGGGCATGGGTAGGGTAAATAGACATGGACATTTCCCTGGGGTGGAAGAATCCAAAACTAGGGGACGCAGGTTCAAGGTGATGTGGGAAAGATTTAAAAGGGACCTAAAGGGCAACCTTTTCACGCAGAGGGTGGCGCATGTATGGAATAAGCTGCCAGAGGAAGTGGTGGAGGCTGGTATAATCACAACATTTAAAAAGCTGCTGGATGTGTATGTGAATGGGAAAGGTTGAGGGGGATATGCGCCAAATGCTGGCAAATGGGAGTAGATTTATTTAGGGTATCTGGTTAGCATGGATGAATTGGACTGAAGGGTCTGTTTCCACGCTGTACATCTATATGACTGTAAATGCAGATATCTAAATTATCATTAAAATCTCTAATGGTCATGCCATTGTTATTTTGTGCTTGTTTGAATCCCATTTATTGCTTGTGCATAATTTGGTGCTGGAGGCCTGTGCCATGACTTTGAAACAGAGCCTTTGATTATATCAAAAGGGAAAGGGCTGCATTAAAAGAAGACAATACGGAATATTGGGAATTGTATCTGTGGGCAAAAGCCACATATTCACCCTTACTTAGAATGTTCACATAAATCATTGCCCTGACTATAATTGGCAAGAAGCAATGAACTGCAGATCAATAGTAATCTTAGCTTCAGATAATGTGTACATTTTTAACACATTATTTCCTGGCAAAGTATGTCTGATAAGAATCCAAATATCAACAATTAAGTATGTGAGTTGGTTCAGTGACTCAGCACTGTAAGGGATAGTTTGTTCATATGTCATGTTGTGGAAATACTGAGAAACAATATAATGATTTGTCGTTACAGACATGAATATAATATTCAAGATATAACTATTGGCTCCATGGGCTGGCTCAGGCAGAACTTGATAGGTGTCAGAAACAGAGTGGTCACCTCAGATGGAATCAGCAGGGGATAATTTGATGTTTGTCTGACTGACTCACTCTTAAGCTAAATCATCTTGCATGACATTTTTGTCCATTAAACCATAACAATACGATAAAAGAACCTAAAGGGAAAACTTCAAATTAAACCATTGTTGAGATGATGCAAAGTGTTTTATTTAACCTGTATGAGAATAGAACTGAGATTGTTTATTGTGGCCAGTGTTAGCATACAATCAAACTTGCTTTGTTCCCTACTGCAGACTTTGGAGATTTGTCATATTCATCATCAAGAAGGACAAAAAAAGAATTTATCAAGTATGAATAAGTCATAATTCATAATGTCTCAGAGAATGGAACAAAAGTCCTCAAGGTGCCCTGGGATATAATTTGGCCACTAGTGTTGAAATTCCATTTTTAAAAAAATAATTATTTTAACATTGTTGATTTTACACTGACCTTCACAGAAAGGCAAAAACTGTCAAGGCAAATGTGCATTATCAACCTGTTTTATTTTACTTCTTTCAACTATTTTTTGGTACTCACATCAAGTGTATTGAGAAATATTAGATTATACTGGGCAATGACAATTGTTTTACAGGAAAAGATGGCTAAAATTCCTTCAGCTGAGTTTTGTGATGAATGGGATTGAATCTGAATGAGATGTTTTAATAGGTGAGGTTCCATGAAGCCCTGTTTTGTCACCTTTCCGTATCATTATTTCCATCAATTGTCTAAGTAATCAATTAATCCAGCTTTCATAAATATGGCGATAACATATAAGTATATGTAGAAGCTAGTGTAGCCTCTATGGAAAGTAGGCATAACAATTAGGTAATCACTGAAGTTACAGTTCTCAAAATGATAGAAATAAAAATCTGCAGTGTTAGAATGAGGGGAGATCAAGTTGAGCCTGATAAGATGCTGAAGGAGTTTGACAAAATAGATGTAGAGTGGATGTTTCTCCTTGTCTAGCAATCTAGAATCAGAGGACATAGTTTTAGTTTAAGGGGATAGCAAAATTAAAACAGTGTCAAGGAGGAATTACTTCTCTCAAACATTTATGAATCTCTGGAATTCACACCACAAAATGCGGTGAATGCCAGGTCACAGAATAATTTAAAGGAGGTGATAGATGTTTGCTGAGTGATGGGTTGAAGCATTGTGTGGAGCGGGCAAGAAATTGGAATTGAGGTTGAGATTATATGATTGTATTGAATGAGGGAGAAGGACCGGGGCTGAACTATCTACTCCAGCTACTTCTGATGTTCTTTTCATGCATGGCAAATGAGGATTTGTGTTGCAATTTGAGACCAGTCAAGTCATAATCAGAAAGCATCCTACCTGTATTAAAAAAAAAGGTTTCAGCTTGGCTCAGTGATAGCAGTCCTTCTGTGCATTCAAATCCTGGGTTTGATCACAATCTTGGGCTTCCCAAAGTGGGGGTTGGGACCACAAGTGGGTTTGCGAGCTTTGAGGCAGTAATGGCTCTGACCAAATTATTACACACTCAAACACCCACAGCTCTCAGTGAGAGGCCATAACACTGAGGAAGCCTCAAAATGGGTTCATGGTCGGAAAAGATTAGTGAAGCATTGGTCTGAACTAACACTCCAGAGCCAACCAAATGGTGATTTTTAAATTTGCTGTCATTTGGATCAGACACAAAAGGATGTCTATCCATTGTTCAAAATATATTTTTTAAAAAACCAAAGCAATTAACCTATTGTCCTGCCTACCATTGATTCACAAACCAATACAACTGGTCATATCTCAATGCTGTTTGTAGCAGATTGGCTGCAGATTTAGGCTACGTAATAAATAGTAATTGTATTTCTCAAGTAATTATTTGTTTATGATATATTTTGGAACATTGTGAGGATATGAAATGCATGCAAGCTTATTCTTTTTGAAGTAAGCAAAGCTTTGAAGTTTTAATGCTCGAGTGTAACGTTCTATTTTGATTTTTTGCACATTATTCAGGGAAGTTAGTTCTTGAGAAGCTGCAACAGAGTGCAAATGTTGTGAGCTATTGGTTCTGAAGAAGCAAATATTTACATTACATTTTGCTCCACCCAACGAAATGATGTCACAAACTCTTTGAATGGAGACAGTTGAGTTCCACATGGGTCCCCAAAGGGAGCAGATATATTCTGTACAGCTCCCAAGAACCTTTGAGTGACTATGCTTGACAAGTTAATGTAGACCATACTTTGCAATAAAAATACCTTGTTATGCAAGATGAGTCCTTGTCCTGTTGAGATTCTGTTAAAACATCTATCCTGTAACCCATCATCAGTCTGAATAATCCATTCTTTCCCAAGTTCAACCAGTCATTTCTAATGGTTATACAGCATGAAAAAGTACTGATGTCCACCCTGCTTACTCTTACTAATTAGTTGCATGCTTTGCGATCACTGTATAGGACAATTCTGTGGTCATTAATTGTTGTTTTGTTCAGAATGGGATAGAATGATATGTGTTATACTGTGTCAGAAAGTGCAGTGTCTAAGAGTTGATACAAATTTGAAAAGCTATTCAGGATCTGCAGCACAGGTTCTGCTGTTACTATGGGCATTATCTGCTGTTGCTGAGCAGTGATTACCACAATTGCTTCACTTGAAGCCCTGGCATTTGCCTCCTGGCTAGCAATCTCTATGAGGTACAGTGTTTACTGCCTCCATTAACAAAATTGAGAAGGGACACCTTTTCCAGTTGTTTCTATCATCAGATTCATCTTCACTGGAAAAATCAGAAAGCAAGAAAATTACCAGCAAGCAAGTGGCATAAAGTTTCATGAAAGTAAGAAGAGGATTTGTAAAAGGACATCCTTAAACTTAAAGATGGGACTGCAAATGCTGGAAACTTGAAAGACTTAGATGTTTTCTAATCAACCTGTTGAGAAATGTTACCTCACACCTCTGGGACTTGAACCTGGCAGGGACATTACCATGTGTCACAAGAGCCCTCCACCTAAAATAAGCAGGTGTGTGACTATTTGAGATAGAAAGACAGATTAAGATGTTGGATGCAATCAGATCTTTCTCAAGCTGTTATAAAATTACATGGCTTTAATGGAAATGGAATGAATACATCAATGATTGTAAACAAAGATACTCTGCTAAAATGCAATTAATTCCTTGGATGTTATTTTTGCCATTAGACGTTTTACAAAACACAGCCTATAAATTTTGTTATTTAAAAAGCACAGAGAAAAGTGATTTGCAGCGAGATTAGCTTTACAATGAATGCTCCTTGAGCAAGTAATTGCCAGAATCTCTATGCAGAGACACACCGAAGATGCAATTACCGTTCTTAAACCAACATTTTGACAGGGCATTGCACGGAATTGTCACCACTGTGATAGCCAATCCCAGAAATGTATTTCACTGTGATCTTGGATAACAATGAGATGAATGACAATATTGCCTCAGACAAAACTCTTTGGTACCTCCCAAGTTTATTTTCATGGCTACACTGTAATATGCTGTGTTTGTGACAGGACTTAAAAAAAAACTTGTTGACTGTGACTAATGGTCCTTAATACTTGCATGAAGAAGTTGAGAATACTGGATCCAAAAATTGAATGTTATTGATCAATCAGCTTTAAATATTGTTCTAAAAGCAGTGTGATACTAGTGAATTTAAATACTTATTCAGACCAAGGTATATAGCATGGCAACATTTTTCAGCACAGGTGCCAATTGTGGGGGGAGATCCCCATTTTTCCGGCACCTCTCATTACTGGCTGGCCAATAGCCAAGAAATGAGGCATTTGGACATTTGTTAAACCCTTAATGTGCACAAAATTTTTTCGAGTCTCTGAATCTTACTCAACAACAGCATTTCTGACAATATTAAGTTTGCAAACATTACCAGTGTTTGTCTAATACAGTACCTAAATCTGCCCAAAGGAGAATGCATCCCAGAATTGCAGCAAATGACACGCGACATATCACCTGCAGTAAAACAGCTTCTTGTCGGTTAAGTACCAGGAAGCCAATTTCTTGTTACTCATCATTTTGTTGCTGCACATATGACTGTTGTTTCAAACATATTCACATGTTGTGGTTTACCTTGATTCAAAGTCATGGTTGGGACTCCAACCAAAGCTACCGGCCCAATGGTTGTGACCCCATATTAAGATGCGTCAAAGATCTTGACAAATTATATTAATTTTCAACCATGGGATTTGAGATGATAATGGATATTTATTGAAATCTGAGTAAGCTGGAACAATGTTACTGCTGACTTCCCAGCGTTAGTAGTTGTGTAAAAATCAGTGACTATTGGACATCATGAATGAATATTAAAGATAGAAGCAGAGATCTGATCCATACTTGTTAAGGTATCTCTAGTATGACCAGAAGTTATTTGCGGCTTCCTAATTGCCCTTGAGAAGATGGTGATAAGCATCCTCTTTGAACCAGTGAAATTTTGAGATTTAGATACACCCCCTTTCGTTTTGAAAACGGGGGTCCTGGATTTTGACGCTGCAACAATGAGAAACAACATGATTCCAAGTCAGGATGGTGTGTGACTTAGAAGGAGACTTGCAGGCAGTAATTTTCATATTGCTGTTCCCTCTTATTTTAAATGGTAAAGCATTGGTAGTTTGAAATTTATTACAGAACATCTTACAGGAAGCACGCCCCACTGCCATTATGCTTTGGATATGCAGGGAGTGAATGTTTAAAATGGTGGATGGGGTGCAAGCCCATCAAATCTTTTGTGATTTTGGAACTGCAGTCTTACAGGCAAGTGGAGTGTGTTCAATCACATCTTTCTAACTTGTGGATAAACTCTGGGAGCCAGGATGCAAATTACTTGCTGCAAAGTTCCTAGCCTCTAATCTGCTCATCTACCCCATACTATTTATGTGACTGGACCACTTAAATATCTAGTTACTGGTAACAACTTAGACACCAGGACTGAGTGAAGGTAATGCCATTGACTGTCAAAGGAGGATGTTTAGATTCTGTCTTGCTGAAATCAGTCATTGCACTTCATTTTTGTGGCATGAATGTTAGTTCCTACTTGTGAGCCAAAGCCTGTGTCTAGTTCTTGCTGCAAATGGAATCATACTGAACATTGTGTAATCATCCATGAATATCTCCATTGCTGACTTTAATTTGGGGAAAGGTAATTGATGAAGTCACAAAATAGTTGAACTTGACAGTCTATTGAAATGACGTTCTGGAACAGAGATGATTAACTTTAATAATGGCAACCATCTTCCATTGTATATGTATTATTCCAACCAATTAAGAGGTTTGGCTTTGAGCACAATCTTATAAATGCTGTTAGATGCCAACGTTGATCAAATGCAACCTTTATGTCAAGGACAATCGTCTTGAATTCACATTTTTTGCCAATATTTGGACCAAGTCTGAAATGAGGGCTGGAGCAGAGTGTTCTTGGTGAACCTAAGCAAAGTATCAGGGAGTTGTTTATTGCTGAGGGAGTTCCACTTGATAGCATTGTCAGTGACACTCACCAGCATTTTACTAAGGTCAAGAGTAGACTGATGAAGATAATTGGCCAGCTTCAATTTATCCTGCTTTTTTTGGACAGTACATAGCCAGGGCATTTCTCTCTTTTTGACAAGCCTGGAAGGACAAGGGCAGCAGGTACATGGGAACACCACCAGCTACAAATTTCCCTCCAAGCTACACAACATTCTGAATTGTAAATATAAAGAGGCACTCCTTCATTGTTGTTAATTCAGAATCCTGGAACATCCTTCCTTTTGGATTGTGGATGTGTGTGCACACTCCAAGGACTGTGATAGTTCAAGTAGGCTGCTCCCCACCCGCCTCTCAAGGGCATGTAAGGATGGGCATTAAATGTTGGCCCAGCCAGTAACATTCACATCTTACGAATGAATAGAATTAAAAGGTAGATGCCATGTTTGCGGCTTTCTACTGGAACAGCTTGGCATGATGGTGAGGTAGTTCGGGAGTGCAAGCCCTCACCACTACAGTTGGATGTTATTGCAGCTCATAGCCTTTCCTCTATTCAGTAAATGAAGCCAATTCTTGATAAAATCTGTTATTAACATTCTTACAGCCAGATGTTGAAAGAGATGAAAAGTCAGTTATTACTCAATTTTACAAATATTAACAAAATGAGACATTACATGTACAGGTCCTAACTCCACTACCCACCCAATGTCAGTAAGTGCCTCTTTATATTTGCAAAACAAAGTGCCTCCCACCTTTGTACACTTGGCTTTAATTTATATAATTAATATCTGTGTTGGAGCCTGAATCGGAGTCCTTGATGGATCATGTACTTGGCATTTCTGGTTGTATAATGGACATTACTCCTCCTTCTCCCATTAATTGTTTAATTGCCCTCACAACAGGGTGCAGCAAGACTGCAGAGTTGGGATCTGATCTGTTGATTGTGGAATTGATCAGCTTTGAATGTATCTTGCTGCATCCCGTATTTAGTATGATGTTCTGAATAATGGTTTGATCAAGTCAGTACCTCCAGTTTAAGTATAACATCAAACTGGATTTTGGAATTCTTAAATAGAAAATGCTGGGGACAAGTCTGGCAACGTCTATGGACAGAGAAACTGAGTAAACATTTCAGAAACTGAAAACCTCTTATCTGACTGAAAATGTTAGCTGTTTCTCTGTTTGCAGATGCTGCCAGACCTGACTGGTTTCTCCAGTGTATTGTTTTTCTTTTTAGTTTTTGGTTTGCTTGGTACTTTTCTTGGCAGACTCTCTTTGACTCCTCATTGAATCACAGTTTGTCCCTGAGCTTTCATAGTAATTATAGTGCTGAGCTCTGAGCTTACCTATTATGGCTGAACATAATTTTGCTGTTGCTTAATGTCGACCACACTTATGGATATCCAGTTTTAAGTCGCTGGATCGAATTTGAATGCATTTCATTTAGCATAATGGTAGTGCACCTTTTTGCCAATACCCTTCCACCTGTATCTACCAGTTACAACATAACTATCAAGATTGATAATACATCTATGATTGTCAAAGTTGAAATTAATGAGTAATATGGTGTGTGTGCAGCGTATCACGCTATAACAGTTCCTCCAACCAATCCACAAGCAACAATTTGTTCAAAGCTACCAGTATATACTTCAAAAGATCTGTGGACATATTAAGCATTATTTGCTCATGTACATACATGGTAATGATCTCATAGTCACCATGGACAAGAAACAACACAAGTTATGTTTGGTAAAAATTTTGAGATATTCCTGGACTTGTGCGTGGACTGCAGAATTTCTAAACAATGCATCAGTACTATGGATTATTGAATCTTCAGCTGCTGTCATGAGATAAATGATGTGCTTCTCAATGACTGGAGCCATCTCTCATACTCAAAAAGCAATTGTCTTTTTATTTTCAAATTTGGCATCCGGCTATCATGTTTGTGTCTCACCCAGTGAGCCTTTGAATCCCCAATAATCTAAATCTCCTGCAGTGGTTGTACATGTCCCACTGTTGACCAAGCATATCATTGGATATTCTTAGCTGTGAGATTTTCAGCGGCTTTTGGACAATAGTCCACTTACTCTGCCAGTCTTATTGAAGCAGATAGAGAACAAAAACACATGTTCATGGCACAACATTGTGTCACATAGTTTTATTTGCAGTCCTGGAAAGTATTCGCTAATCAGTGGATGTTTCAGTGTAGGTCAGTACATAGTACAACAGGATCAATATGAGCATGTCTTAAGCCCAAGTTGGGGATAAAGTCTTTTCTATTTCTTTAGCTTCTCTTGCATAAAGTAATGGTTCTGAAGGAGCTAATATTCAAGTTACATTGGCTTCACCCATTTTAATGATGTCACACATGTCTGTTTGGAGAAGAGCAATTCCTTAATAGCTTTTGGAGGGAGCTGACATATCTACAGCAGCTCCCTAAGGTCTCAGTGATTATGCTGTGGAGGTACCAGTGTTGGACTGGGGTGGACAGTGTCAAAAACCACACAACACTGGGATATAGTCCAACAGGTTTATTTGAAATCACATGTTTTCAGAGCGCCACTACTTCCTCAGCTAGCTACCTGACTAAATGTAGTTGTACTTATTGCTAGCATGCAGTAAACCTTTTGTCATATTAGAATAGTACATTTTATGGATCTACTGTCCTCTACCACTGTTCATTAGATAGGCCCAAGATAAAGTAAAGGTAAAGGATGATTAGCAGCAGCAAACTACTTCATACAACCATTACCCAGTGTCACACATTCGCAAAAGTGGCAAATATCACAGTGCCAGAACCGCTGTACAGGATTTACCACATCACCAAGTTTTTTATCAGAATAACATCCCTGTATTTTGAAAATCTTTTAATAGTAATGGAGCTTGGCTAGACCTTGTCCAGTTCTTGTCCTTACTCCGATGATGTCAGCAGTGCTATGTATTGAGTAGCTAACTCACATGAACTGAAACCACGTCTCGGGATGAGTTTATAAAACAATACACAGAGCATGAACACAAAAGAAAAATACTGCAGCTACTGGAAACCTGAAATAAAGAGAAAAAATCAAATATTCAACAAGTCATAAACAATTGATGAACGATCACCAATCTGAAGTATTGACTCTACTTTTCTCTCTATTTGATGCTACTGATCGTTTCCAATACTTTATCTTTGAGTACACAATAATGTGTAGCTAAGGAACTTGGGGTTTACACATTGCACAGTTGAATTTGGCTGAGATAACAATCAGACCGATGGTTTTGTGGAGCTCATTCATGATTCCTAAGGCATTCAAAGAAAACAGTCATTTTATTACACATGTCTTGATAGTGTGTTTCTTTAGAACTGTTCATTTCATTGTTCCACTTTTAGAAACTGTAGCCTCCACATTAAATTTTAATCTATTTTAATGTTAGTTTCTTACATGCAATGGTCTACATGAGGACAAGTTAAATACATGAATAGTGGTAAGTTGGGCAGAAAATATGAACAGTCGCCAGTTCCTTATAACGGAACGCTTAAGGAATCCTGCCGTAGGGCTCACAATTTCTTGACGTCAGCTGACATTCCCATTTTGCTCCCAATTCCATCTCTCTTAAGTCATTTTTGAGGATTAAGTTAGCGCATGATCTGGGAAAGATACTTACAAAGCCTTTAAAGCCAATGATCAGAACACAACTGAACCTTTCCAATCAACCTGCAAATCCCTTATGGCTTCCAGAGCCCAGGAGCCTGTATTGAGTGTACAACACAGCAGAGTATTCCACATCAGGTCTTTACTGAAGTGTAGCTTAAGATGTCTGCCTACAGGAAGTGTACATCATGATAGATTAGATTCCCTACAGTGTGGAAACAGGCCCTTCAGCCCAACCAGTCCACACCAACCCTCCGAAGAGGAACCCACCCAGACCCATTTCCCTCTGACTAAGGCACCTACCACTGTGGGCAATTTAACATGGCCAATTCACCTGACCTGCACATCTTTGGATTGTGGGAGGAAACCGGAGCACCCGGAGGAAACCCACGCAGACACTGGGAGAATGTGCAAACTCCACACAGACAGTCACCTGAAGCTGGAATCGAACCTGGGACCCTGGTGCTGTGAGGCAGCAGTGCTAACCACTGAGCCACTGTGCCGCCCCACATGACTATGGCAAACTAGAACAGAAATTTGTACCTGATTTCATTTCAATCCATAAACTCCCTGTTTGATTTTTAAAAAGGCCTGCGTGTTCAATTTTCTTTATCCAACTATATACATTAATGTGCCTTTATAGTTTATTTTCACCAATCTATGTATAAGCAATGCCCTGTGTATTTCTTACTGAAATTAATGGATGCATTGTTGTAATTTATTGTTCATCTGGGTGATGATGTTTTGTTGAGGACAATTGTTCCTGTTCTTGTTCTTCTGTCATTGGTTTGTTGTGGACCTCTGGGTTTGATGGTTAACTTGATTCTTTCAGTCCTTTTTTTTATCACAACTTGGAGCAACAGTTGGCGATTTACCTTTGTTGGATAGTTTTCTTGTTTTGAGCAAGACGTGTGTCTGTTATATTCAGTGTCTCTGCTGTGTTAATGAGTTCTAAAGCATATTGTTTCACAGTGAATCTGGAAGATTTCACAAGCTATTGTAGCATCCTGTACTTAGGTTTTCCAGGAGGGTTGCTCTCAACCATGTGCCTGCAATATATATCTGATTTCCTTCCTTGTATGTCACATCCAGATGATATCTCTGTAACCCAAGTATAGCTCTTTGTAACTGTTTTGGAACAGATGAAGATGGCTTGAGGAAGATACTTTGAAGTGGCTTCTGGTAGACTGTCACTTTGTCTGCTGTTGTTCTGCCCTGTGTGCCTGGAAAATCTGTCAGCCTGATGTAAGACCTGGTCTGTTCTACGCAAGCCATTGTCTCATAACCTCAGCACTTCTCCACAAGTCAATTGTACTCCTCAGTGTAAGCTTGTCTTCTCTCAATAGGTACACTTTCACTTTTGCATCCCTTATTTCTAGTTTGATCCTCTCTTTAATTAGTTCATTCTTTATTTTATGAAAAAAATCACAGGTTTCTGCAAACTGACGTAAGGATGTTATATATTGATCAATAGAATCTTTTGTTCTCTAATATTGAATACATACTATTCACATGTAACACTCAGATGGGATTGAAAGCATGCCTTCAAAGCTTTTAAAATTCCTGCTGTGTCCTTTCTTCTCATCAGAGAGATTTTGAAACATTCACTTCCCAACAGTGATAAAAGTGCAGCCAATTGCTCTGGTTTGCTCAACAAATCGAAAGCTGTTGTATAATTCTACAATTGTACATGGAAGAACTTGCAGTTTTGCCTTATATCGCCAATAATTGACCAGGAGGTAGGGGAAAGGCTGCAGCCATTTTCTTTTCAGCATTTCTTTTTTACTGTGATCTCCATTTTTGTTTTTTTTTACAGCTCATAAGTCTACAGCTGTGTTTTTTTTATTTCAGCTCTGGAAACATGCCATCTCTCACACCGTGTTTTGAGTAGAGTCATACAGCACTAAAAGAGACTCTTCGGACCAAACTAGTTTATGCCAACTATAATCCCCAGTTAAATTAGTCCCCCCTTGCCTGCGTTTGGCCCAAACATTTCTTATTTATGTGCTTTCCTAAATGTTTTTTTAAGCATTGTAACTGTACTCGCATTCACTACCTCCTCTGGAAGTTCATTCCACATACAAACCACTGTCAGTGTGTAAAACAAAGTATCCCGCATGTCTTTTTAAATTCTTTCCCCTCTCGACTTAAAAATATGCCCCCAGTCTTGAAATCCCTCACCTTAGTGAAAAGACACCTGCTATCCACCTTATTTATACCCCTCATAATTTTATAAACCTGTGTAAGGTCACCTGTCAGCCTTCTGTGCTCCAATGAAAAAAGTCCCAGCCTATCCAGCCTCTCCTTATAACTCAAACCCTCCATTTCCAACTACATCCTAGTATATACAACACAGCAGTGTGGCTCAGTATGAGGACTTACTGAAGTGTAGCTTAAAATGTCTGCCTACCCTACAGGATGTGTACCTCATGATGGAGGTCATGTGACTAAGCAGCCTAGAAAAGACTTTTGTAAATCATTGCACTTCAGTACAAACGCAGATGCCTGGAGGTGGCCTCTCAGCAGGAGACAGGCTGGAGGGAGTCATTCTTCAGGGATAACTTGAGATGTCTGCCCAACTTCCCCACACTAGACAATGTCCTCGGCACCATCCTTGCTTCTGTCCTGTGGAGGGAGGAGATCATGGACATTTTGTTCTTTGCGAATTTATATAACTGCTGAAAACATTTTTCTATTTTAAGGCTTCGTCTTTCTCCTTTGTCTGCCATTTTTTGATTCAGTACTGGAGGGGTTCCTATTGGCTTTCAAGCATTTGGAGCCCATTTGCTGAACTTGATTGGACAGCTAACCATGAACGAACTACTCTTTTGAATATGGTGTTAAGCGACCATATCCAACAAGGGATCCAGATTTCACCCTGATGTTGAACACTCAAACTCCGTAACATGGAGAAACCAGCCTTCTTTAGTTCATCCTAACTGGCATTGTGTTGCTGTAATGGAGTGTGTCTGATAGCTGTAGTGGAGCAAGAAGAAAGAAGCACCTTTATTGCATCCTTAGGATTTCAAAAATGTTTCGCAACATATGATTTATTTTTAAAGTGCATCACCTTATACTCTGGAAAGAGACAAGACACGTAACAAGGCCCTCAGACAGCAAATTAAGTATATCTGCTCTTTAATTATCATGGTTGAGAGTGGAAGCTTGGCTTCACTAACAGATGAACCCTTGCTGTTCTTTGATTTGTACCAGAAAATTGTTAAGATATATTTCAAGAACAAAAGTGAGGCAGATCTTTTTGGAACCCTTTGTTTAAAAAATATATATTAAAGCACTGTTTCACAGAGGTTAAAAAAACTCTGATGGTTGCAATATTAATTAGCCAGTCTTAAAAATTATAAGATATTTGTTAGTCTGCCTCAGCAATTGATAACAACAAACAAATCTCTGCCCATTTTGCTGTGCATCCTTTCATTGTACCTGTATTCTGGCTGTCAGCAGAGGAATATAGGAGCAAACTGATGAAAGGGGAGAGGTTTTAAAGCAAAATCTGTAAAAGCTTTCAATCGGACGAAGAGGCTGAAAATGTTGAAACACCATTTAGAATCATCCTGTTTTTGTCCAGGAATGTGTTCTACTGATGATATGTTGTTGTTTTAGCTTTTCATGCATGCATCAGTTTTCCAAATTGAATTGTAACTGTTGCACTACATGTTTATGTCTCATGAAATAAAGCAACTTTTATGATTTCTGCCTGGCTATGGGCAGGTTTTAGCATCGAGTTCTCAACCTTGGTGTCACACGGGAAGTCTTGATCTCATACTGTGTCAGGAACAGTCACCATGCAATGATTTTCTTTGTCCTGAAATGCTTACCTCATAATCAGAGACATTGTCAAAGAGGAAGAGCCAGGAGGAAAGCCATCAGCATAGAAGGAGCTGCACCCTGCCATTCCAAGTAAGGCAGAAAGAGGGCATCCTATTGTGAGATGTTCCTCACCAGAAGTTTGAATTTAAAGTGGCTGCAAATGCCAAGCTGCCATTGAGTGTCTGTGGTCTGGTGATGCGGGGAGGTGACTCAGCAGCATCCCGAAGCGCACTCTCACTCACAGCCAGCATCCGATAACTGTTAAATGATCTGAATAAGTTACCCGCCACTTGCAGGCTAGTAGCCATTATACCCTCCCAACCCAGCATCTGGAAAGCTTCTCAGGGATAGGATGGCAAACTGGCATTCAGATTGGTAGTAGAGGGTGGGTTTTGAGAATTATGTAGTAGAGGATTATGCACCAGCTGGCCTTTGCTCCCACCCATATACTGCTGTGAAAATCCTGTCCCATGTTTTATTGACTGTGTAGACAGACTGTATTTAAAGAGATTGACGAAGCAAAAACGTGAAACAGAAAAATATATGTTTCAGGTCAGAAGAGAATGTTGTCATTACATGCCTGATTAAACTATTATATATTTTCAAATTATGCTTTTGAATCCACTCTGAAATTAAGATATTTTAATTACTTATGGGAATGACTGGTGCCACTTTTTCTGTTGGAGAACATACAAGGCAAGGTGTTAAATTTGTCACATTTGTAAAATAGGGTCCTTTCATCTTTCAGTCAGGACTCCAGCAATGCAATGTTCTCTTAGTACGGTTCTAAAGTGACACATTCGATTACGTGTTCAGAACTTGAAGTAAAGTTGAACTGTAAACCTCAGAGGTGAAATTGCAATCTACTGAGCTAAACTATCATGTAGGGATTACTGTGTGCGAGCTCAGTTCTGAGATGTTGAATTAGATTTGAGGAGAAGGATCACACTTGCTTTTCCAATTTTAAAAAGATTATTTTCAAAATGATTCCAATTTGATAAAGAGCTTATGGGTAATTTCCAAGCTACTTGTTGCTGAGAAACCTGGGATGAGTCCAGCTGCAATCATGCTGTCATACACATTCAGATCCTGAGTACTGTTACTTTCATTGGCTATTCACCAATGTCACATCTCTTCAGAGAAATGAGAATCAAATTCTATGTCTAGTCTTATTATCTATAACTGTAGGTTGTAATTAGAAATGGTTAAATGGAAGATGGGGAAGGGGAAAGAAAGAACAGAAAAACAGAAAGAGCATAACTATAATGGTGACTGTGGTTAAAGAACAAGTTAGAAAACCATCCATATAAAGGTTGAATTATAGGCCCAGACCTACTAGCTCTTGATACCCTGAGACCAGACTTATCATTTAAGATACATGCAGGGACCCCTGAATGCAGCAATGGCGTGGAAATTGCCTGGAAAGTTTGAAATTCCAATGGGCAATTCAACTGCATCACAGGATCCTCCATTAAAGATGTGCAACTTAGTTAGATTCAGAGACTTTAGATAGCTTCACCTCACTTACCGGGTTTTTAATCTAGGAAATGGAAATAAAATCAGTCTGTCAAACTGCTGGATAAATATCAGACTGACCTCCCAATCACTCGGGCCAATTCTCCCGCTGCTACCCACCCCACCTAACTTGAATTGCTTCCCCCCCCCCCCCCCCCCCCCCACTCCCCACCAACCCCATCCTTTCAACCCCACCTGACCCAATCTCTCACCTTGACTGCACAACCTTCCCAAACTGACCCGACAGCTTCTCATCTTATCTCACTACGCCAAACAATCTGACTCGCCTCCTGCTTTAATCATTTCACCTACTTACCATATCCAATTATCTACTACCTCATCTGCCACCCAACTAACCTGTCATCCATCTCCCCTTACTCCGACTCCTGCCTTTATCCACTTACTTCTCCCACTCTGACCCCTTATTGATTGAACCCACTTAAACACAAATTCTCACAATAACTTTTCCAAAATGCTTACAGACATTTTAACTTCACTTATCAGAATGCAGCAGGTACTGCAATATCAAGGCTCTGTGGATTCTGCACAGATTCCATACACATCTCTCTGGGTTGGCTTTAACAGATCTTTCATTGGAAAATCAATTCAAACAACTGTGAAGGGAGAGTTTTTTTTATTTGATCAGGTTGGGAGTTATGGTTTCTGAGCCTGTGTGGATAAATCCTGATATGGATTTTAACATCGACAGCTGAAATTGGTGTGGTCACCTGGATATACAAGGTGGCAGGGAGGGGGATACAGAGCTGGGGGAGAGTAAAGAGAGGCAGACCCCTCTGTCAGGATCCCTCCCCAAAATTAGGGAATGCTGAATGTACACATCTGAGTCTCCTGTATTAAAGATCATAAAATGTACTTATCACGTAACCAGCCCTTAAAAGCACTGCTGAGGGCTGTCATGAAAGAAGTAAATTCCAACAGAAAATATTTATTTCACCTTAATGTGAGAAACTGTGTTATATCCTGCTCTAAGCAGAGCTAAAGAGCATTTCTGAATGTACCTTCATGCCTGTCCTCTCCCCCAATACTGAACACCATAAGAGGATATAGAAAGCAAAAGTCCGGATGGTTAGATAGCTTATCTCTGATTTTTACTTGCTGCTCCTGTGATTTTGGATCCTTCAATTCCCGCTGCTACTGTCTGTTTTTCCATTGTTCCTCTTTCTTCCCCCCTTGCTGCACCTTCCCCTGACCCCCCAACAGCCCTTCTGTTACTCTAGTGAGTAGAATTCTGCTAAAGACAAGAGGTCCTCGTCTCTCTCAGTTGTCAAAATGTTCTTGTCTGTGTTACTTTTTCCTCATGGTCACACTTTACAACCTTGTGGAATTTGCCATCTGTACCAGAACGTGACACTGAGTGGGGACTATTTGAAGTAGTCGAGAGTGCGGTGCTGGAAAAACACAGCAGGTCAGGCACCATCCGAGGAGCAGGACAAACGACCTTTCTGGCAAAAGTCTGATGAAGGGCTTTTGCCCAAAACGTTGATTCTCCTGCTCCTTGGATGCTGCCTGACTTGCTGTGCTTTTCCAGCACCACACTCTCGACTCTGATCTCCAGCATCTGCAATCCTCTCATCTCCTAGTTATTTAAAGTAGTTTGCTGTCATCAATCCTCCTTTTGTTTTTGCTTTGCCTTAGGCTTATTTGGGATGATCACTGGGACAGGATACACTGCCATAGAGTATCTACAGAAGAGGCAGTGTTTTTGGATAATGAGCATTATTGTATGACAGCAAGAAGTACAATTACATTTGGTCAGGGATAATTACAAAGACCTTAGAGAGCTGGTACAGATGCATCAATTCACTTCAAAATCATGAGTTTATACAGCATCTCCCTCAAATTTAATCCTCAAAGCTAATCCAAAACAAAATCATTTATATAAGCCTGTGACATTTACCACAAACCCACCCTCCTCCAATTCTCTGACTTCACATATGTAGGCATTCTGAACATTTAATATTTTTCTCAGGGCATACTGTCTCTCGGAACCGTAAAGAAAGTAAGTCAGTTGCTTGAGACTTGCTAAGTTATTAAGTTTTATGTTTTTTTCTATTTCTTCTGAATGTGCTATTTATCTCATTATTGCAAATGTATTTTAAATCAGTATCATGTCAATATTGCTTTAAATCTGCCATTCGTTGAGCTTTAGCCAATGCTATTTTAAATTGAATAACTGCAACGCTTGCTGGACTCTACAACAAAGCAATGTTGTAGCATTCCTTGGGGCATCCTGAATGTTTTTAAACTTGGTATTTCTATCGGAGCTTAAAATATTTATGCTTTAAAGCTTTAAATTGTTACTAGCTGTTTTGTTGTGATTTACTACTTTCAAAATCGGTTTAGCTTAGATGGCTGGATCATTGGTTTGCAGAGCAGTGTGATGCCAACAGCGTGGATTCAATCCCCATCACTGGTTTGAGGTTATCATGAAGTACTCTCCTTCTCAACCTCTTCCCTTGCCTGAAGGCTGGTGGCCCTCAGGTTAAATCGCCACCAGTCGCTTCTGTCTAATAAGAGAGCAGCCTGGTAAGAGTATGGTGACTCCTTTCAAACTTTCAAAATCTTTTTCTTTGTAATACTGTCTCTGTTTCGAGGTTTGCCTGGCTTTTTTAGAATTGCCTGCAATTTTTAATGATGAAAATGGTAAGTATACACTTTTTCGAGTGTTTTCTCACCACCTACAGCTACAATCAAAGTTCTGATGACTTCCTGGGTAAAAATTTGTGTTTTTTCCATCTTACATGGACTAAGTCACCAAGCAATTTCTTCAACGCTAATTTTTAATTAAGTTCTATGGCAGTGGCCTTTCTAAATCTTTTATGTTATATATTTATAAGAGTGTGAACATAATAGAAAGGAAAGCAAAGGGAGAAATGTCTGTCACCAACAAAATGGTTGAGATCCCTGATTATAAAGAATGTAACTGTGACATTGGCATTAAGATCCATAATTAATCTTTGACCCATGTCACTTTTGGGGAGAAAAAGTAAAAAATGGAAGGTGCTCAACTTATTCTTCTTACTTTTGACATTTCATATGTTCTGCACAGAACAATATTCTGTATTGATGCATTGTGTAACAGTCAGCATCTGATGACCCAAGGTTAGCCATTGATTAGAGAAATTTGATGAGTCTAAGCAATGTATAAAATCATTATTTACTCGTTTCTTTACTGTAGGTTGCCTTGAAAGTCCTTCGGCAACTTTAAACTTTAATAATTTTGCATGAAAGAGACACACTATGAATGAAACCTGAGAGCATCAGGCATGTCATTGTTTTTAACATTAATGTTGCAGTCTTGAATACCATTAGTCAACTAACAAGATTAACCTTTGCTTCTCAGACATCATTTCAGTCAGACTTGGTTTGTGCTAAAATTGAAAAACATTAACAACTTAATGAATTATGTATTTTTATGCTATATAGTTTGTTTCTATGCATTCAGATTCATTGAAGTACAAAGTTGCATAAGGATTTTATAGCATACTTTACTACTAACTCTGAAGGCAAGGGTGTATTTTTGTTTGTTTTTGTATTTGTGTACTTGCAAACATATTTGTATGTCACATTGAAAACAGATGTGTTCATTTGGTATTGTCATTTCATGTCATTGAAGCAATTATTAGTTTGCCACTTGCTTGATATGACTCTTCAACCTAGGAATTTATTCAGAAAAATTAAGACCTTTATGTTATAAAGCAAATAGTAAAAGAAGGGGAAAGAGGCTTTATACGCAATTGAGTTATTTATGTTAGGCTGAGTTTCAATTTTTCAGAAAAATGAGGAAAGTTTAAAATAACAAATAGTGGAAGTATGTACTGCATGTTCAGCAAGTGTTTGCATAATTGCAAAAGACATTTTGTTGAAGGTACATGTACAAGGTGATAGTATTAAAGTGTACTAAAGATATCCAGAGTATGTAGCAGATGTCCAGAAACGAGGAAAACAAGATGAAGGGAGACTTGTGTAAAAATGGGCAGTGATTGCATAAAAGTGTTGTAAACTAGCACAGTGTTAAAGTTGTGATAACAATTGAAAATGTGAACAAAATAAGGGCAGAGTAATGTCTATTGGACAGTGGAAGGACTTTGAAGAAGTGGATAACTTTGTATGTTCATAATTCTGTTTTAAAGGAAACTAATTAAAAAGACCATCAACTTTGAGCTGATTATCTACTATGTGCTTTGTGAGTAATAAAATGGAAATTGTCATAAATTACTTTTGCATTTTAATCATCAGTATGTATCTTTATTGGAGCAAGGCCAACTCTATCAAATAACTATGTCAACATTCTACATTTGCCCATTCATCCTCTTCTGGCATTCAGTCTCTTAAGTGGTCACTGCCAGCTTGAGTAGTACTCAATTAAAGCAACATAGTTAGTTTAATACAGGAATGAAATCCATTGTTGGAGCCTTGGATTAAAGGTTAGCAGTTACTCTGTGCAAACCAGGGTTGTATAGCTCATTAAGATGGCACACAAGAAGAAAATTTGCAACAGTTTTGATGATATGTATCCAATGTTCTGTCGGTTCTTATGCAGCTAGTTTCAGAAGTTGCAAGGTGTAGATATTTCACTCAACCCATTCAGACATGTTCTAAAACTCCTCTGGAACAGTTGGGACTTGAACATAGACCACCTGGCTCAGACATAGGGACATTATTATTGCACCACAAGAGGCCATTTGAAAAATGAGTTATTTTATTTTTCATTAATCTGTTCAGTTGAACAGAGATGCACTGGGATTTGGGTATTCTGCTCAGAGGTAGGGGCACTGCCACTGTATCACCACAGGCATCAATTAACCTGTTATGATGCACCTCTGAAACAGGCAGGACCCAAACTCAGACCTCAAGGCAGGGGCACAAATAATGTCAGACAAGTGCCTGACAATTGTGATGTGTAAACTATCATGGAAATCCCCAAAGTTGAGGCATTGATAATATAAACAGTTTTTAAGGCAAATATTTTTTAATCAGCTACATTTATTGACACTGTTTTATAATTTTAAATAGTCTTTAGATTAGTTAATTTCTGCTGAAACAGAGATATTAGTATTAGATGACTGACTGACAGACTTTATAATGTAATTGTTTTGCACAGATTGTGGAAATGACCAGAGGTCATGATGCATCCTGGATTGTCCGACTCCCCCTTACTGCTGTGATCAGGAATTGCTTTGAGTGAATCCTATCTTCAATCTCTCAGCATTTAATTTCAAACAAAGATGCATTAAATGCCCAAGTCACATCACACACCTTGCCAAAACGTGTTCTTTTTTGTTGTGATTATTTCTAAAGGATTTTCATCATGAACACCAAACTAATCATGCAACTGCATTACAGTTGACTGATTTTCTCCCCATTATTTATTTCACACTTTCAGTGCAGCCACTGCAGGAGAGTAGACCCTCGGGGCTGTGTTTTCTCAGGCTTCAGAGCAACATGTCATGGGGAGAGTGAGGATTCTTTCACCTGAGGCTAACTTTCACAGGAATATCATGCCATTGGCCTGACTCCAGAGTAGAGGGTCATGTGTTCAAATCCCATCAGGCTCACTGTGTTTCACTGCAGCTCAACTCCTTAGATTTAATTGGTGACAGTGTGACTCAGTGGTTAGCACTGCTGGGTAAAAACAATGACTGCAGATGCTGAAAACCAAATACTGGGTTAGTGGTGCTGGAAGAGCACAGCAGTTCAGGCAGCATCCAACGAGCAGCGAAATCGACGTTTCGGGCAAAAGCCCTTCATCAGGAATAGAGGCAGTGAGCCTGAAGCATGGAGAGATAAGCTAGAGGAGCATTGCTGCCTCACAACGCCAGGGACCTGGGTTTCATTCCAGCCTTGGCCAAGTGTCTGTCTGCATTTTGCCCATTCTCCCTGTGCCTGAGTGGATTTTGTTTCCTGCAGTCCAAAGGTGTGCAGGCTAGGTGGATTAGCTATGGAATTACAGGGTTACGGGGATAGAGTAGAGGGATGGGCCTGGGTGGGAATGCTTTTCAGAGGGTCAGTGTGGACTCTGGGCCGAATGACCTGCTTTCATACTGTAGGGATTTTATGATTAGCCAGCAGTGGCCTCAGCAATGACAATAACTGTTGCAATTTGAAATTCAGCAACTACATCCAATGATCATGTTAAGTTGGCTCAAATGTGGTGGTTAAAATAGGCATTTTAATATTCCTGAGACAGTTTTGACTTTCCTCTGCTTGCGTGTCCCTTTATGCTTCTACAGTAGTATGAGAGTTGGCAACTCCTACACTACCCCATAAAAACCTGGACCCAGGTGAGGAGTCCACTTGCTGTCACTGAAATATGATTTCCAATCTTCTATTCCTGCTGCAAAGATGAAACTCTGACCTCACGTTATTAAAAAAAAGCACTATTAAGACTGCAAAATACTGAGAGCCTGATGGAATAGGTGGAATAGGATTTTAGCATACAGACCTAGATCATAGCAAAAAAAATCATCCATTTGATATCACTGCCGCTAAAATGCAATAAAATCACCCAGCTCCTCCCACCCTGCTGTGCCATACTTTCTTTTGAATTAATACAGATATTCTATATAAATGCATACAGAAACTAGCAATAGCAAATTGAAAACTATTTCTTTTAAAATTGGAAACTGAACAATGCAACATTTTTATCTCTGATTCCTAGGTGCCATTTTGCTATTGTATTGATTAATATGAGTACTCTGAATTCCCTTTTACTAGGTTGCTGTCTAGACATTTTTACCCATTCACTTTTAAGGTAGGCTTTGCTCCATCTCATTCGTACTCTCCTGTATATCAAGGTTGGACATTCCTGTACCAGAGAGACCAGAATTGAAAGATGTTGTTTAACTTGAAAGGGTGTGGGAAAATAAGTTACAAGCATGTGGCCAGGGTTGGAGGTTTGAGCTATAGAGAGAGGCTGAATAGACTGAGCTATTTTCCCTGGAACGTCAGCAGCTGGGATTTGGGTGACCTTGTAGAGGTTTATAAAATCATGAGGGTAATGATAGGGTGAAGAGCAAAGGTCTTTTACCCATGGTTGGGGAGTCCAAAACGAGAGGGCATAGGTTGAAGGTGAGAAGGGAAAGATTTTAACCTTTTCACGAAGAGAATGGTGCGTGTACGGAATGAGCTGCCAGAGGAAATGATGGAGATTGGCGCAATAATAACATTTAGCATTACGACATTACATAAATAGGAAGGGTTTAGAGAGATATTGGGCCAAATGCTAGCAAATGAGACTAGATTGAGTTAGGATATCTGATTGGCATGAATGAGTTGTACCAAAGGGTCTATTTCTGTTAAGTTGCTATGTCCCTATGACAAAACAAAGAACAAATGACAGATTAGTGTCTCAGTCTGAACCTTTCATCACCCTTTTCCCAGGCCTACAAAGCATTCAGTTGCTTATAGAACATTTGATAGGTTTTCTATTTTGTCACAATTTGTTTAATTTACCCAACTGGAGCACGATTCTTAATTGCACAAAATGATGGGAGTTTTTATTCAAGTTTGAATCGACGAAACATAGGAATTGGAATAGGAGTGGGCACAATGGCCTTTGGCTCTGCTCTGCCATTTAGTACAGTCATGCCTTAGCTTTGGTCTAAGTGCCACTTCGCTGCCTATTCCCTACATCTCTCAATCCCTAAGAGACCAAAATTGACCTTGAATGGATTGAAATGATGGAGCAGTCACAGTACTCTTGAGTAAAGTATTCCAAAATTCACATCCTTCTTTCGGAAACAAAGTTCCTATCTCAGTCTTCAATGATTAGCCCCTTATCCTGAGCCAGTGTCTCTGTGTCTTTCCATGTTTGTTTTCATAGTCAGATACAGAATGTAGTAGCTTTCAGCATTTACACACATCTCATAGTCGCTGCCTTGTCCTAATGCACACATAAAAGAAATGACAGAACCTCTTAGCATAACATGGTTCGTCAATTGGTTCGAAGACACACTTCAAGATGAATTTGTCTCCTCTTGCCCAACAATAGATGAACAAGGGATGGGCTGCATCAGTTATAATGTGCTTGCATTCAAAGTCAGGACATTGACTCACCTACAAAGTTTGAGCTGCCTTTATCAATTCTGCTATTGTAGTAAAATATTGCATGATTTGGAATATATTAATGTATTAGTCAGAAAATTACCAACCACCATATGTATTTGATTTCACCAAAAAGGACATCAGAAGTAGGGCAGCGTGATGGCTCAGTGGTTAACACTGCTGCCTCACGGGACCTGGGTTCAGTTCCAGCCTCGGGCAAATGTTTGTGTGTACTTGCATTCTGCTTGTGTCCAAGTGCGTTTCCTCCCACAGTTCAAAGATGAGCCGGTTAGGTGTATTGGCAATGCTAAATTGCCCCATAGTATCCAGGGATGTGCTGGCTGAGTGGATTAGCCATGGGAAATGCAGGGGTACAAAGATGGGGTGGGTTCGGGTGGGCTGCTCTTTGGAGGGTCAGTGTGGATAAATTGGCCAAATGGCCTGCTTCCACACTGAACAGATTCCATGAAGTGGTTTGGAGCAGGAGAGTAAAAACAGAGAACTTGATTTAGAACTAGAAACAAGATCTTTTAGAAATGCAGATCGTTTTTTGCACCATCAAATAATCATTTGGCAAAAGTTTAATAATCAGCACCTACCACCCGCCTCCATTTTCCATTGGCATCATGCCTCCATCTTGCTACATCTTATCCTTAGCCAATTTGTAAGTGAATTCCAATGCTAGTGCTGAATCCTCACAACATCTGAATTTTATAATAATTGTTTTGTAAGTCAAGACACGAAACATCATAGGACTCCCCACAGTCCACATAGGTTGTCATTTCTTCTTGAGGAGAATTAATTTTGATTAATTTCCTCATCTGTAGATGATAGACTGATTTTCTCCTGATAATTAAATCTATTATTTGGCAAAGTGGAAGGTTCTAACAATAGTATTAATAGAATGACCATAATATTAATAGTATAACAGGACAATTATGAAGTTAATAGGTCTGTAATTTGCTGTGTTTATTTCATTTAATTTTTTTGAACATTGGCATCTTGCCTATTTCAAAGCTAGCTATATTTCCTTTAATATTTGGTCACTCCCATACAACAGTTGTTGGCGTCCCATAAATTTCTTTATGCTGCCTCACCCAGGTTTGATTCCGCCCTCTGGTGACTGTCTGTATGGAGTTTGCACATTCTCCCAGTGTCTGCTTGAGTTTCCTCCCACAGTCCAAAGATCTGCAGGTTAGTTGGATTGGCCATGCTTAATTGTCCATAGTGTCCAGGGGTGTGCAAGCTCGATGGAGATACAAGGTTACAGTGCTAGGGTATGGGCATGGGTTTGGCTCTTCAGAGAGTCAGTGCAGACTCAATGAGCCAACTGGCCTGCTTCCATATTGTAGGGATTCTATGATTCACCTTGATGATTTTTTTAGCACTTCTTTCATTAGATTTGTGATATTTGTCTCTCTCATTGCTTCTTTAATCAGCACACAACATCAGAAATTGTTTCCTGTCTTCCTAGAGAATTATAAAGTTCAATTTTCTGCAGTCTCAGTGTTACGTTCAAGCCTCACCAAGCACAGTTTAGGGGTCATAAGAATGAATTAGATGTTCTTGTGTTGCAATGGTAGTGTCCTTACCAGAACGCCCATGTTTAAGTCCCATCTTCCTTCAGCATGTGTCATATTAGTTCTAAATAAGATTGGTTATGTTCTCGATATTTTTAAACAGATGTCAGACTTTATGGTGCAATAGGATGACGTGTCTGTTTATTGACCCAGAGGTTGTTGGATTTGACAACACCCAGGAATAATATTTATATGATACAATGGTAGTGTCTTACGTGCTCCTGCAGTGTGTAACAATATCTCTGAATCGTTTGATTAAAGATATCTAGAACATAAACTGACAAATCCTGGTTTTATAGGTTGTGATGTCAAATGAATCTTTGTTTTGCTTGATGAGATTTTCCTTTGAGCTATTTTCATTCGCAAGTTGTAACCAGAAATCTGGAGGTGAAATGATCACATTTCTTTTCAAAGAATGATCAAACAGTTGATCTGAGTTCACTGTTTTCCCATAGCATCCAAGGTTCTTGTGGACTGCACGTCTAATAGAAAATCTGATTGACATCTTCCCTAAGTCATAGAGAATATGATGAGACCAAACTCTGTCTAGATGAAAACGTGAACTGAGTTGAAAACATATTATTTTGGGCCATGGGTAAATCTACTGGAAGGATTAAGTAATTCCATGATGGGTGGGTCAGGATGTGGTAGGTGATAGAGAAGAAGGTAACTTGGACATTCCTTTGCATTTACCTTCCTTAACGTCTTTTCTGTGTTATCCACTGTCCTATGAACAATGAGCAAGTCAGCTTGCATATGAGAGGAAAGCAACATAAGCACCATGAGGAAAAGAATCAAGCATGATAAATTGGTTTGCATAATATATTACTAATGTTCAAGACAGGGACCTTCCTTTTCCCTTGATCGTCCAAAGCACTCAGTTACGAGTCGAAGATCAGTGACATTATTGCCGATTATAAGATTGTGATCAGCTGACCTGCTTTTTGAATGTGAAATGGCGGCACCAGTGTGTGTTTTGCTCCTGTAGGATTGTCAATAGGCTGATCAACTCTCTGGTTTATGTAAACCACTTATAAGTACAAATAAAAATCTTCTGCTGTTGTAGCACTTGATAATTATGAAGGATTACTGTGTGAAAATAATGCAGGTGCATTAATTTCCTTCAGTTGTTTTTTTCAAACTCCTTTATCTTCAAGTGTCCTTCAGCATGAATTCAGGAAACACAGTTAATATTGGGTCTTTTTGAACAAGTCAGTTTAGATTTTCCTTAATGAAAGCTTGAGTTATAATATTCATGTGAGGTGATCTCCGAGTGATGTGCTTGTCAGGGTTTTATGTGCCTGTGGATTTGTGTATCATTGAAGCTGACAACAGAACAGAGTAACGGGCTCTGTGAATAACTTGTCAGTCTCAACTGCTGGAGATTTTCATCTTGAGGGAAGCAGTTCTGAGATTGAAGCAAGTCATGAAACTCAGAGCTGTTTGTTTCTGTGCTGTGAAGGCAGCTTATCTATGGTTGGCCAGACATTATTTTGCTAAAGACAGACTCATTTATTTATTCAGATCTTAAACTATATAGAGTGACAGGTAGAGTCTACCCATGCGAGTTCTGCTGAGACTGAAAACATTGCAGGTAATTGAAAACTAATGCAGTCTGGAAGACATGCTTGTAGAGATATCCCGTTTGATCTCTCTGAGTACGCTTTGTCGCTAATTAACCGCATCACCACTGAAATGACAACTAATTTGTTTTATGTCACATCTTCTTAGTTCTTTGTTTTATACAATGAATAAAAGGTTTAAGAAATGGCATAATTGTTAATTATTTGAAGAAAAGAGGAGGACATGCAAGTATAGAAACACGTTGCAGAGTGTCAGTCTTTTCCATACCCACTACCCCACAGCGTGATTATCTGTAGTCACCAGTAGAAAGAAAGGCATGTTACATTGGGAAGTTCAGAGGATTGAGGTTTAGCTTCTTCCGTTAAACTGATGCCAAATTCAGGCAGACTCCATTCTTTGGAGTTGTCTTAATTAGGTGAAATGGTCAGAAAGTATAAATACAATATGATATAGAAGAGCGAAGTGAATTTATGCTGCAGGAGTGCAGCTGCCAGCTGTGGCTCAGTGGTAGCATGCTTGTCTGAGTTGATCATAAGGTGACCAAACATTCCATGACAAAAACTTGACGTAATTTAGGTTGACATGTCTGTGCAGTACTGTCAGGCATGCCATTTTTCAGATTAGATTTTAAATCCTATTCCTTCTCAAAACATTCAACGGTAGTATTCAAGGAGCAGCCAGAGATTGTTTCTGAGGTCCTGGCCAACATTCAGCTCTCATCCAACATCGTGAAAATCAATTATGTTATTGTTTTCTTACTCGTCATTTGACATAACAGGGCACAATTTGGTTACTAATTTTCTCTGTAGTGCATAGTTTCCTGAAAAGTACACTTTAAAACAAACTTAGTTGACTGTAATGACTGTGATGAAGGTTTATCTAGACTTGAAACGTTGGCCTGCTATCTCTGCATGGATGCTGACTGACCCACTATGATCTCCAGTATTTGTTTTCTGTACAGATTCCAGCATCTGCAGTCATTTGTTCTTCACTTAGTTGAATATAAAGTGTATGTGGTGCCCTGAAGTTGCAAAACATTGTGATATAAACCAAAGTTGTTCTTCCATTTATATTTATTTACTGGCATACAATTCAAGAATGAATACTGGGCTTTATGCATTTCAAATGTATTTGCTTTCTTTGGTTCTTAACACAAAGACTTCCATATCAGAATACTCCCATTTCAGCCTCCAGTTACAATTCTTTTGTGCTGAAAGCATTGCTCTCAATTTGTATCCACACGCTCACCTCCCACACATTCTTAATGTTTCCTGCACATTCTCATTTCTAATGAATCATGCTGCTTCTTGGCCCAGAGTACCTGATGATGCCAAAGAACAACCACCATGTTAAACCATCAGTCTGTTATCTGCAGTAATGCTTTACATCATCCAATATTCTGGTAAAATTATTATTCTTCAATTCAGTAATGTAGTGCAAAAATTAGTATCATTGAAATCAATTTGAGTTAACTAGATTTTAACTTTGACCACAGAAGTAGGTTCCAAAAAAACTACTGGGTCTTTGAAATCTGCCAGAATTGAAAAAAAATGCCATTTGTAACATGAAAATTAACTCTCTGATTGAAGGTGGGGTAAGGCCAATTGTCTGTATACATTGCTGTTTATTTTTTGACGTCTAAAGTAGAACGATTATTCATGACTGATCACTGCGATTGTTGTCATTGACAAACAGCAACCCAACAAGATGATTGGCTTTCAATCTTATGAAAAAAAAGGAACTATGAAAGGCATTGCCCAAAACACTCATTAAAAAATAAACAGAAATCTATGCAATTAAACAGAACTTGACATATTCACTGTAAAGTAATGGCTCTAACTATGGAGAACAGCACTCCCTTTTTCTCAGAAAAACAAATTGCAGAATATGATTTCTGAAAACACTGATAAATTTCAGAATCACTTAGAATAGAAATACAATTTGACTTGTTTACCCCTGAAAAGCAATGATGCAGAACCAAGATTAATTTGCTAGTTTTTGGTAGATGTAACTTGAACATATCAATAGAAAGAACAAAGGAATAAATTTATCTATTGGGGTTTGCTGGGCATACATAGTCTCATTTTCAACAAATTTCAAAACCGATTCAAAAGGTATTGTTGTAGTTCTGGAGGCAATTAGCACTATCATGACGGTATGCAAATGTGATGTGGAAAAAACACTAAAACATGGGGTGACTCCTACCAAGAATTAGCCAAGTGTCACTTGATGAAAGGTCTCAACCTGAAACGCCGACTCCCCTGCTCCCCTGATGCTGCTATGTTTTTTCCAGCTCCACACTTTATCGACTCCAACTTTCCAGCATCTGCAGTCCTCACTGTCTCCAAGTGTCACTTCTAATAAATTTCATTTATGGCTTCTCTTGTGTTACCACCCTAAACTCACCTCGCTAGTTATGCACCATGCCCCTGTAGTACACCACCTATCCTATCATTCTCTCATCACTGCAGGGTATCCCAGGATTGCTGGTGCTGGCATTGTCCTTGAAGCTCAGCTTTGCATTCGCTCAAGCATGGTCACTTCACCATGCACAAGTCGGACGGAAAGCACATACCAATGCTGTTCAGGACAGATTGGTGGCATAGCTGACCTTTCACTGCATAAACAAGTGCCCATTTGCACATCTATCACTGTCGAAGCACTCTCTTTAGCCACATACCCTCTTACATCCCTGTTTCCATCAGTGTTACTCTTTCCCCAGGGCCCAGTGTTCAATGTGAGACCATCACATACAGGAAAGCCTTCAAGCAGTTTGTTTATTCAGCAACAACAAAAGTCAATAAAGTTCTCAGATAAACAGATCATGTCCATCCTGAGCAGGTGACAACTCCAAGCCCATGGATAAGGTTGACTTCGGGCAGCAAGATGGCTCAGTGGTTAGCACTGCTGCCTCACAGTGCCAGGGACCCAGGTTCGATTCCACCCTCAAGCGACGGTCTGTGTGCACTTTGTACATTCTCTGCGTGTTTGCATGTGTGGATTGGCCATTGTGAATTGCCCATAGTGTCCAGGGATGTGCAGGGTAGGTGGATCAGCCATACAAAATTCAGGGTTTCTGGGTTCGGGTAAGGTTTGGATGGGATACTCTTTGGAAGGTCAATGCAGACATGATGGGCCAAATTCTTTCCGCACTGTAGGGATTCTGTGATTGAATGATGCTCTTACCAGGAGGCCCTGAACTGTTGGCAGCAACTGTTGACTGACAAGTGTTCCCCTTAGACATAGCCATTTGGTTGGTGCACATGCAAAATGTTTGCTGCTTAACCACTGGCATGTGCTGTAAATGAAAATTTGACATAGCAATGGGCAAAAAAGAAGTCTACCCCCCTTGACTGATTACTGCTGCGGTCATGACTTACCATCTGGCTTTGGGGCTCTGGTAAACAGCACAGGACAGAAGGATTGAGAGCTATTCAGGTATGGCTAAGTGACAAATGTGTAAAAGTCATGGGAAAGCAGGGACCCTTTGAGCATCAAACTAGGCACAAAATGAGTGAGTGTTAAGACAGAGGGTGAGCAATGCATGAGCTGGGTTCATATCCGTACACACAAAGCATCTTTATACCAGAATCCCATGAAAGGTTCCAAAAGGCAACGTTGAAGTGAATTGGAAATGTGCAATTGGAACATGTCCACTGTCAATTCTGTCTTTGTTGGGTGGCTGCGGGTAACCACTGCTCATGGAACCTACCCTGAGGTTTTGGTGCCTGGTAGCTAAGGTGGATACCTGGAGTCGCCAAGCAATCACTCTGAATTTCATGCCAGGAGTTGCCACCATTTGGTTTCTATCTGGTGTGTAGGAGAGTGAGAAACTGTACAAACGATTAGTTCACAATGAGGTGTTGTTGCTCCCAAATAGGTCGCTCGCTGCTTACCAGCATGAATCAAATTTTGGCGTTTAACACTTGGTTGGAAAATGGGACAACAGTTAACTTTTAACTGGCCATCTCACGCAGTTTTCCCAAATTTGTCACTACTATCTACATTGTTTAGGGGCTGAAAAGATTCTGCCCATAATCTTTACTGAGTAACTTCATTTGAACAGTTTTGCATTCAGCCAGAAGACACCTTTGGGAATTAATTTCGCTCTGTCCAGTGCTCAGGCATATCGCCCCATTCCCACGAACCACTGTTGTTGACTACAGCTGGCGAATTGACAATCTCTCTGGGTCCATATGTAGCATCAGGAGTTAACGGAGTCTGCGGTTATGGTGCACTGAAAGAGCTCTAGTTATATTTTAATCAGAGGCAGCACTGAAAAGCTGATACTGTTCTCCTGATCAAAGAGGCTACACAAGGTAAGGGAAGGGACAGGAGGAACAGTAAATGAGGTAAATTGCCAGGTAGTCTACTTTTCGAAATGCAGTTTGAGGGACAAATGTTGGCCAGAACGCAAAAAATATCAATGTTCTTCTTTTGAAAAGTACAGTCACTTAAAAGGAACACAATGTAATTGTGCAACATCTCATGAAAAGCTGTGTTTCTGATAGTACAACACCTTCTCGGCATTATACTGAAGTATCAACCTAAATTTATATTCAAGTCTATGGAGTGGGAGTTGAACCCATCACCTTCTGACACATAAAATTAGTGCTCCCATAGGCCCAGATATCTAAAGTAATAGGTTTGATGAACAACTGAGGATGAATGAAGTAGATTAGTGAGAAGGTCATGTCCATTATTCTTTGTAGTTCCTTTGATGGGCAGTTTTATATCCAGGCGTTACTGATTTTATTATTATATTTTCGCCCAGAATATGAATTAGCCAGCAACCAAAAGCATACCTCCAGTCAAAATAGTGAGCAGATAGCCACTTAATAATGGAGGGTTCCTTGCACAAGATGCATTTTTGTTGCTTTCAAGATTAATTACCTGGATTTTGCGGTCAGCACTGAAGCAACAGATCACATCACTGAGCTTGAAAAGACCTGCTACCAAAGATCTGACAATCTCTGATGTGAATTCTCCCCTTCCTGACAACATTTTAACTCTGGAGGTAAGACTCAGAGATCTCTTGGCTGTGACATCATTGGCTGTTTTTCCTACCTGGTCATGTTGAAGCATGTTCACTAACCGGTAATCGGGAAATCAAAAGCACTTTGCATCCTGTTTAATTGAAATTTTCAAACTGAGCAATAAAGTGGAGTGGATTTAGATAGTAACTGAATACACTTTTAAGATGTAAGAATAATGCAAATTTTATATTGCTGCAGAAAATATTGATATTCCACAAATATAATAGCCTCTTCAAAGACCATGTCCAACTTTGGGATCCCACTAGTTGTCCTTAACTGAATGGCAAACCTATTGTCTGGTCCTTAGTTGGTTGATGTGAAGAATCTTCATGTGTGTATGTACATTTACTTGTTTGTTTGGGAACTAAGTCCATACAGGAAAGTAACTAATGATCCTGAACCCATGGGACATAGCTCGGGTAAAAATATAGCATTGGGTACTTATATTACTTTTTTTTCCTGTATATTGTATATTTACCGATTGCAAAACTCAAACCTACATTTGAATGTTAATGTAAGGAATATTTTTCTGACTCTGCATGTATTCTAATTTAAACATGTTTTATTTACTTGAGTCTTCCTAACTGTAGGAAGCAACACACTAGCTGTTATCTATGATCACTGCACAGTGCATTTGCTCTTGTCCTTGGGTAGCGTTATTCAGCAGTCTGATCAGTGTAGATGAAATCCTTACAGATTTGTTGCCGTGGTGACACACGAGAGGAGGCAGTGCTCTGATTTGTTTTAGCATCCTTTCCCTATCTCAGTCAGCGTGCTCTTAGATGATGAAATGCTTTAAGTGAACTACAGTATGCTGGACTAGAGCAGCACCTTTTGTTTGTCACCAATGAAAGAGGAAGGATCAAATGGTCCTGTGTGTCTTGGATTTTATTGTTGATGGTGTTTAAAAGCTGCACTGAACCTCAACCGCTTTGAAGGACAGCGTGTGTTGTGAATTGATCAGACTGATTCAGTGGTGAGCTTGACTGCCCGATGGCAATCACAACATTGGTGTATTGTGAAAGTGAAAGCAAATAAACTTCGTTTCATCAGTAGTTAAAGTGTCCAAGTCTGAAGAATGAAGACAAGAAGCAATTGAAGCATTCCACTGAAACGCCTCCCACATGGTGTTATTAACTCTCTATGTGAAACATAAATCAATAGGGACTCTTCAGGAAATATCTTCAGTTAACTAAAAACTTGTAACTTAATATAAAACCACTCAAGGTATTTGGACACACTGCATTTTTAGTTCACCTTTACATTGAAGGGAAAAGGTAAGACTGCATTTTATGTACTTTGTTTTTCTTCAACCTTGACCCTTTTCTTCATGTACTGGAGAACAGAGCTTCTGACTGATTTTGTAATTTATGTTGATGTGTCACTTTTAGGGATAATAATGCTGTAAATTCATCATAAATTCTTGTTCAGTCTTGAACCCAAAATTTTAACAGCTAGAAAATAGACAGTGGGCAGTCAGTTGATTTAGTTCCTTGAAGCTGTATTGATTTACCTGATTAAATCAAAAAAGCAATAAAATATACTTTGCCTTTTCCATTGGTTAATCTTTACATTATGTTGGTTATAAAGCAAATCAGAATCCCAGCAAATGAGGTGGTTTTCAGGTTACAGTGAGTGCACATCATTTTTGATTGAGCTTTGATGCCTTTTGATGGATTTATTGTGGATGATTATGTTAGATAACAATCAGAACTAGCCAGTATGGATCCGTGATGACTTGGATTGGCTTTTTTATTGAAATTAAAAAATGAATGTGAAAAAAGAAAAGCTTTGCACTTTGAAATCCAATCAGCCTCATACAATTGGCAATACTGTGTTAAATATTATAAATGAGGAAGTACTTCATGTTCAAATAATAATTCCTTTCAATTCGGTCAGGGGTATTTTTCTATTGAGATAAAATCTTAACTCGTTCATCAATTGAGATTCTCTTCAGTGGCAGTGGAATTTTATCCAAACAAGTCATGCAAGATATATGTTTACATAAAAATGGTCTACATGATTTACCTGAATATTTGTCATATGTTTAGCAAATGCAAACAAGTTGCTGTTTCTGTGTACTAATCTTCACCTTTGGCAATGAATAATATAGGGTCAAAGGAATGGAAATGCTATTGTTAACTTCAGGAGTACAGCTGCTGGCCTTTTTTGCCTGTAACCTTTCAGTTGAGTGCAACACTTGTCTTGAGGACACATTTTCCTTCATGCTGTCTGGTACATGGTTCATTGAAAGATTTTATGCACAGGTTCAGCCAGTTTGTGAATACATTTTATGGCAACATCAGGAAGAATATAACTGTAGGCATAAAATGTACAGATATTATTGATTAAATCTGCAGTAGTACATCCTCTGTTGCCATGAGTGGCTACTATACATGTTGACACTTAAACTTTCATATTGCATTATTTTCTGACCTTCCTTGTGTCACATGTCATTTTTTGGATCGTTATTGTGGGCATTCCCTCAGGTGTGCCAAATCTCAGTATTTTATCCTTTTAAGAAGATCTATGTTTTTTTTCTCAGCATGGTGTTACAAACAGACTCTCAATAAGTTTGAGGTTTATACACAATAATGTTTCATCACCACCATGCATCTTTTGTTTTTGTTTTCCCTTTGTGCTGAACAATATACTAAGATAATATCTTACCATAGCAATACAAAATAATAGCTTTGAGATCTGAAACTAAAACATTAGTGGTCTATACCTTTTTACACATTAGACAATAGAGGTGATAAACTGTAAAGGAGTATGATTGGAAACAGATTTTATTTTCCAAAAAGTAATTGAAAAGTTATGACTAGCTGAGAAGTAATAACTGAAGTGACGGTGAAAACTGAAGCATGAAAATGTGTCCTCTATCCAGGTGGCCTAACAACAATGGACTAGAATCTATTTTGCACTGTACTTTCTAATGCCACATATTCCTTTACTGCTGCAGATTGCTTAACCATTCACTTTCTGATCTGCAAAATGCTAAGTGACAGCTATAAAAACATTTTCCATGCTTAGCACTTACAGTTGTGGTGTGATACCTCCAAAATTTATTAAAGTTGACATTTGGGATTCGAAAGCTTAATAGAATGAAAAATTGTGATTGTAACTTGACCCATTTTTAAGTTTTTGCTGAAATTAAAATGAGACCCCTGATCATGTTTGCAGGTTTCATAGATATTGGGCTAGCATTTGCCGGCAAGTAGTACTAAGTTTAATGTGATGACATAAATTACTGGGTTATTTACACACTGATTATGTTGAGGAACAGACACTCTGTGAACCATGATTTTCTTATATTGCTGGATAATATTCTCTGCTTCATTGGTAAACTCTCACAAACAGCAGCTCACCATCAACATTGCTGAGTTTCAAGAAATGGCTACATTGCACAGTATATACACATGAATCTAACAACAGAAGTTTTGCAGTGGTACTTAAGTGTTTAAATGAATAATTTATATCTTTACAAAGGCGCGCAGGATCATGGGCTGAAGAGGACAGAACTGAAATTGTGTTGTCTCATTGCTGTAGGTAGTAAATTCTTTCTTTCTCTGTGAAATAACACAATGTTTTGAGCACAGGGCTGCTCTCTGGATACTAAGAGTGGAGTTAGATTTTCATAATGCTGATCTTACACACAATTGTTATGAATAATGCTGAATGTCATTTTGGAGAGTAGAAGTTTGACTAGCAAATACAGGAAGTACCTAGAGGAGATAGATTATGACATCAGTCACCACGTGACACTGGCAGTACTAATGTCAATCTAGAACTCTGTTTCAACTAATATCTCCTCTTACTCCTCTTACTCCTGACTTCTCTGCCCCCTCCCCATCCCACTCCATGGCTGGTGACTTTGAAGGAATAGTAAGTTACTTTTTCAGGTCACCTAGTGATTGATTTCTGTTGGTTGTTGTACAAGTGTTTGGGCTTTCTAGAATTCTGCTCCATTGCAAATGCCTACAGAGAGTGCGGTGACAGGTACTGAAGGATATGATCTTCATGTCTGGCTTTGGTAGAAAGCAGTTGCTGCCGAACATGAGTGCAGTTATCGAAGGTCTCCATGGATTATGATTGGCAAAGTAGGTGAAGAAGACAGAAATGGAAGAAGAGAAAATGGCTGTCAGCAGCAGGCCGTGTCCATCTTGAATGTTCGAGGAGTAAATCTCTGACTTGAATGTTGGTGAGACACAATATGTGAGACATCTGCCTTTGCCGAAGGGGATTATCAGTGAGATCTGTCACTTCCTGCTACCTCCGAGCAGTGTAGGAATGAAGCTGACTTTGACAAGGAAAATTTCTTCCAGCCTGGAACTGGGGACGCTGACAAATTTGTTGTAGTTTGCCATTCTCAGTTGCATATAAGAGAGGTCACTGACACTCTGTATAACAGTGCTGCAGAACATTTGTCCTCTATGGCAACAGCAGAATGAAGTACACACCTTCACAGAGATTGAGGGCTTTTTATGATGCAAGGTCTCATTGACTGCATAATATTCCCTTTGCAGGTACAGGTAGTTCTGGGATAGCATGCATTTCGGCAGCCTGATTTGATTCTAACATCACTGAAGAATTAGGGAACAGTATTTTGGAGAACGCCTACTTTTGTTTGCAGTAGCGTGATTCCAGCAGGGATTGTTTGCGCGCTTCGTGTTGCACATACACTGATGTGCATGCTGAAATCCCCACCTGGTCTGTGCATGTGCCGATGTCCGTATCAGTCTGTGTGCTGTTCTGAGCATGCGCCAATGTCAGTTACTGAGAGAGCAGCTTTCTATGAGAAGTACTGTACTGAGAACAGCTTTCTTACATTTTTTTAATGTACTGTGTTAAGTTTACTTTTGTTTTGTTAATAAAGATGATTTCACTTTCATTCAGGCTGCAGTATACTCTGCTTTAGACGTTTGGGTGATTTTTGAGCGATTGAGTGATATTTTTTGTGTGTCTTTCCCAAACCCCACTTTTCCTATCAGCCCCATTAATTCTCTTCAGCAATTTTCTATTAAGCAAGGTTTCACTGGAGCACAACTGTGGTGTTCCAGGTGAACCACCTGTACTGCCAGTTAACTCATTGACAACAGAAAGATAATTTTTTCCCTAAACATGCAACAGACATGCAAGCATATGCCTTGACTGATACAAGTGATGCCCACTATCTTGGCAGCAATCATGATTTCATTCTGTAGCCATTCTCTATGCCATCTGCAATTGAGTCACCCTTACAAAACAAATGCTGACTCCTGGGTAACAAACACCGCACTTGGACAATGTCCTTGGTGACTCTGGTGCACAACCTACGTACCCTAATGTGCAGCAACGCAAGCCAAACTGCCACAGGAGCTGTAGTAAAATAGACCACTGGCACGCTTCAGTATTTCTGCTGCCTGGATAGTGCTGGAGGAATGTTAAAGGACATCGCCTAGAGGTGTCAAGAATCATGGTGGTCTTCTTTGTCTCGCACAGTCTCGCCACAAGAGAACATCAACTACATGGTAAGCAGGAGAAGAATGAGACCAGAAGAATGAGGTCACCCAATCTGACCAGGGTGACCATGAACAATTTATCTGACTGCAGAACCAATTTAATGCAACCCCAATTTCCCATTCACCAATATTACCACAGCTTCACCTTTACTCGATAACTCACCATCACTGTTTTACCTTGGCCACAATAAACAAATGCCAACAAAAAAAAATCCAGTCCAAATTATATCTGAAATCAAGTTATATTCAAGACAAATACCATCAATCAGCCTTGTGCATACCCTTAGTGCCTGTCTTCTGTGTAGCTGTGCCTGGTTTGATGCTTTATGCCTAAGCATTGCTGGTGGAAAGCTGCTGCATTTCAGTGAGAGACTGTCGGTGACCTTGAATGACAACCTCAAGTTGGTTTGAGCCTTGAGGGCTGTCCTTCAGATTGTACCACCTTGACCTGGGTGTCAGTAGTCAGTGTTGGCTTGTTAAAAGGTAATAGCGAGAGCATTGATGGGATTCTAGTGGAGGGTCAAAACTTGCTGCCATGGTGAAGAAAGAGCTTCACAGAGACATTGCTTTAGCAATTCTAATAATCTGTTGGAGGTCAAGATGCTAGAATTCGTAACACTACACAAAACTCTTTGCAATATTTAATCAGTTAAATTTTAGTCAGATTTAGAAGCCCTGTTTGCATTAAAAGTTACTTATTTAACTTTGTATCTTCAGCTCTGGAGGTTCAGAGGCATGCTGGTGTAAACCTGTCCAACTATCTGTCGAATCAGGCAGTGCAGAACGTCTTCAGTGAAACCACATCCCCTTCTGCATCAGTCAAGTTATCATGTTGTATGATTCAAATACTCAGCAACACAGCCAGCCACTTTGACAGGTCCTGCAGAAGGATACTTCTGTCAGAAAAGTGACAGAAGTGTAACATTCAGTTAAATGGTTTGAGTATCCAGGGGCAAGGGGTGGTCGTGGGGGGTGGTGGGGGGCAAGGGAAGGGAGGCTAGATGGGGCAGTCTGCAATTTGGGTGTGTTCGGGGGGTGCCAGGTGGGTCGGATGCTTTGAGTAGGTCAGAAGGCAGTGGTGGGTGAGGGCGGGTTTCAGTCCAGGTGCAAGATGGTGGGGGAGGGGAGCATGTGTCAGGTTTGGCAAACAGGGAGGCAGGTCAGTTCACTGAGTGTTTGTCAGGTCTGGCAGGGTGGCTGATGGGAAATGTGGTGTTGGGTTGGGGTCTGACCCAGACTGAGAGGTGTTAGATATGGCAGATATTGGTGGGGTCTGGAGTACCAGGTCTTTGGGGGTTTGGTTCTGCTCAGGAATGATGGGGACAAGGTGGAGAGTGGGCGAGAGATGGGTCAGCCCAGTATCCAGTTAGGGGTGAGGGGAACTCAGATCAGAGGGAGGGGAAATAGTTGTATTGAGTCTGGCAGGGTGGGGCTGGGGATGGCTGTCAGATGATTGTACAGAGTTGGTTATCAGGTATTGTTGAGATGTGAAGGGTTGGCAAAAAGGTAGTTTATTGGTCGGTGATGAATGAGCAAGGGATTAGAATGTAGGAATCAGTGATTAGAGTTGGGGATCAATGTGCTAGTAACCCGGGAGTTAGCATAGGTTTTTAATCCTTTAAATCTCCTGGGTAACCACTGACCTTAACTGAACCACGGACTACTGAAGATTGCTATTTTAAGGAGCTTTCTTGGAAAATTCCAGACACACACTTGAACTATCCATCAGAAGCTTTAATTTCCTGGACAGATCCACAGAAGCTGCTGTGTTAGGGATTTTACACAGTCCTGACACACTACTCCAGTCTGCGTCATTGATTCTGTGATCATTATTAATGTCAGGGCTGATATCTGTCGCCATGATGGTGGAAGACTGAACCTACATGGGAGCAATTTGAAGAAACTGCAGCAAACTGATTTTGCATGAATTTAGTCAGAATTAGTCACCTCAACGTCTTGCTTATCCTGTTATCGAAGCTGGACCATCAGCCATTGGATGCTGCATTTTTGATGGGACTACAAATTTGCTAATGGAGTTGGCCACCCACTTGACACTGAAAAGGACGGGCTCAACAAAACTGCTGTGCTGCCTACATCAATGATAATGTGTGCAGGTTAATCCCACTTCGTAACACTCTGTATAATTGAGTTTCTATCTGCAGATTCCCCACTCTGAAATTATGTTGTTAAAATGAGAAGAAGTGCTTGTTCGGTTATGATTCATCACAACATGTCTGGGTTTTGTACCTTCCACAAAAGCTGGGGAGGATGTGTATAGATAAACAAGCGTAAACACCTTTGCTACAACTGCCAAAGTATGATGACAACCCATTTGCAAGTGGTTACAGAATATGGCCTTTGCTCTTGGTGTAAATTCCAATTATCATAATCTTTCCAACTTGTATAATCAAGATAACTTTGCCATTTGGCATTGCTCCTTGTGCAGAAAATCCATGAGTACCTCTTTCAGTACTGCACCAGCCTTGAGAGCTGCTTTATGACATAGGAACTGTTGTCAGAGCTGTGGTTGTAAGTAATGGAGTAGAGATCCTTCCTGCTCATAATTTCACAGATCGCATCATGAATATATTTGAAAAATAACTAATGTTTTCTATCCATAATCTCTCTGAAGCACATAAAAAACTATGTTGGCCTCTTTTCTTTTGCCTCTCTCCCTCTTTCTCAAACTTACGGTGTCAGTGTCTCATTCACTTAGTTATGACAGGTGTAATTGCAAAATAATCATTTCAAACATGTGAATTTGTTAAAATTTCTATTGTGGTACAATCATAGAAAATCATGTAACAAAATCCTTTCACCCATCACATCTTCTGCTGCACATTGACTAAAATATTCCCCAAGGATGGGGGAGTCCAGCAAGTCAGTGCAAAAGATAAGGCTGAAGCATTCACAACAGTCTTCAGCTAGAAGTGCAGATTGGATCAACCTCTCCAGCATCACAAATGTCAGAATTCTGCCAATTCAATTTACTCCAAGTGATATCTAGAAATATTAGATTAGATTAGATTACTTACAGTGTGGAAACAGGCCCTTCGGCCCAACAAGTCCACACCGCCCCGCCGAAGCGTAACCCACCCATACCCCTACATCTACATTTACCCCTTACCTAACACTATGGGCAATTTAGCATGGCCAATTCACCTGGCCTGCACATCTTTGGACTGTGGGAGGAAACCGGAGCACCCGGAGGAAACCCACGCAGACACGGGGAGAATGTGCAAACTCCACACAGTCAGTCGTCTGAGGCGGGAATTGAACCCAGGTCTCAGGCGCTGTGAGGCAGCAGTGCTAACCACTGTGCCACCGTGCCGCCCGAATGTTTGGAGGCACTGGATATTGCAAAGGCTATGGGCCCGAACAACATTCCAGCAATAGTAATGAAGACTTGTGCTCCAGAACTTGCTGCACCCTTAGCCGAGTTCTTCCAATACAGCTACAAAACTGATATCTACCTGACAAAGCAGAATATTATTCAGTTATAATCTGTTTTTAACAAAAAAGCAGAATAAATGTAACCCGACCCATCAGTCTACTCTCAAACATCAATATAGTGATGGGAGATGTCATTGACAGTGCTTTCCAGAAACATCTGCCCAACGATGACCTACTCAGTGATGCCCAGTTTGAATTCCACCAAGGCCACTTAGCTCCTGACCTAATAGCCTTCAGCAAAAGAGCTGAATTCCCAAGGTGAGAGTGATAGACCTTGACGTGATGTCCACATTTTGCTAGGTGTGGTGTCAAGGAGCCCTAGCAAAATTAGAATCCGTGTGAGTTTGGAAAAACTCTCTGCCGGTTGTAGTCATACTTGGCAAAAAGTAAGAGATGGTTGTCATTGTTGGAGGTCAGCCATCTCACTCTGAGATATCTGCGGGAATTCCTCAGGCGAGTGTCCGAGACCAATCATATTCTGCTGTTTCATCAATGACCCTTTATTATAAGGTTATAAGTGGGGATTTTACCAATGGTTCCACAATGTTCTGCATTGTTCATAACTGCTCAGGTACTGAATCAGTCCGTGTCCAAATGCAGGCTAATATCCAGTCTTTGGCTGAAAGGTGGAAAGTAACATTAGTACCATGCAAATGCCAGGCATTGATCATCTCCAATAAGAAACCATCTAACCATCACCCCTTGACATTTAATGGCATCGCCATCACTGAATTCTCCACTATTTACTTCCTAGGGATTGCAAATGACCAGAAATAAACTGGACTAAAGTTAACGGCTACAAGAACAAGTCAGAAGCTAGGAATATTGCAGCAAGTAGCTCAGCTCCTGGGTCCCCTGTCCAGTGTCTACAAGGCACAAGTCAGGAATGTGATGGAATGTTTCTCACTTGCCTAGATGAATATGGCTCCAATAAAATACAAGAAACTTGACACAATCCACAACAAAGTTACCTGCGTAATTGGCAACATGTCCACATTCGCTCCTTCCTTCATAGATGCTCAGTAGTAGGAGTGTGTACCAACCACAAGATGCACTGCAGAAATTCACCAAAGAGCCTTCAACAACACCTTCTAATCCATGACCTGTATCATCTGAAAGGACAATGGCAGAAGACACATGGGAACACTGCCACCTGCAAGTTTCTCTCCAAAACCACTCGCCATCCTGACTTGAAAATATATCTCCATTCCGTCAGTATCAGTGGATTAAAATCCTGGATTTTCCTTCCGAATAGCATTGTTGCTGGACGAACATCACATGTATTGCAGCAGATTAAGAAGACACCTGATTACCACTGATAGAGTAAACGACAGAATGCTTAGGAGCATTGAAATATAGAGAGATCTTGAGGTCCAAGACTATAGCTCCCTGAAAGTGGCAACACAAATGGATAAGGTGGCATGTTTGGCTTCACTGGTTAGGGTATTGAGTATAGAAGCTGGCAAGACATGTTGCAGCTGTGTAAAACTTTAGTTAGGTGACATTTGAAAGATTGTGTGCAATTCTGGTCACCACATGATAGGAAGGATGTGAAGGCTTTGAAGAGATTGCACAATAGGTATAACAGGATATTCCTAGATTGGAGTGCATTAGCAATAATTTGAGGTTAGACGAATTTAGATTGTTTACACCAGAGCATCAGAGACTGAGGGGCGATCTGATAGAAGTATAAAAAGTTATGAAAGGCGTGGATAAGGTGGATAGTTAGAGTCACTTTCTCAGGAAATTTGAAATATTAGGGGGCATGGGTTTAAGGTGAAATGGGGAAAAAAGATGTGTGAGGCAAGTATTTTACACTGAAGATGGTAGTTGCCTCGAGTGCTTTGCCAGGGGAGGTGGTAGAAGCAGAGATGATCACAACATTTAAGTGCAGCAGCCAAAGTTGGACTGGGCTGGATGAAGTTAAACATCTCACAACACTGGTTATAGTTCAACAGGTTTATTTGGAAGCACTAGCTTTTGGAGCACTGCTCCTTCATTCGGTAGCAAAATTCTGTGTCATACGATCCTGTTCCACAGCTACCTGATGAAGGAGCAGCACACCGAAAGCCAGTAATTCCAAATAAACCTGTTGGACTGTAACCTGGTGTTCTGATTTTTAACTTTGTCCACAATATTTACTAGGTACTTAGACAGACACAAGAACAAGCAGGAAATAGAGGGATACAGGCTCCATGCAGGCAGATATCATTAGTTTAGGATGGCATTGTGGTCAACATAGATATGATGGGCTAAAGGGCCTGTTCCTGTGCTGTACCATTCTCTGCTTTATTTTTAAGGGTCAGCAGAGACTGACAATAAATGCTGACCTGGCTAATCATGCCCACGTCCTACAAATAATTTTGTTTTTAAAAATAACCATCTTTTGATACATCGGAGCAAGGACAGATTGACATCTCTAGGATTGCTTCTGCAAATAATAATGGTAATAAAGGAGATTATGTAACTCACACAATTAACAATCTTGATAAACCCCACTTTTTTTCAGCCATACATTGCCAAAATGTTTAAATTTTTTTGTGATCATCCATTGATTCAATGGGCCAACCAAAGTTATTAATCAGAATGAAATGCCTATGAAGTTATAAGAGCTGTCTCTCGGTAGAGAGAAATGACTCATGCTGGTTTAACCTGAGGGTCACCACACCTTAAGCGACGGGTGAGGTTCAAAAGGAGAGTCCTCACCAGTAATCTCAGCCAGTGTAGACATTGACTCCATGTTGTTGGCATCACTCTGTTTCACAAACCTGGCATGCAGCCAACTGAGCTAAAACGTAAGTTGTAGTTTGTGCAGGGATTCAAATATTCATTATTTATTGATGTATTGCAAATATGGCATTTTGTGAAACTTCTGAGTAATCTAGATATCCTAGATAATGTGGCTTCTGCTAATTGCAGTGTTTGTGTCTGTATTTTACATCTTGTCCCATTAATAGTTACCAGGCCTCTGTGAAAATAAGTAGACCAATATGCGACAGCTAAAAAGGTCATAAGTTTATGGCTGCCTTAGAAATGGCTATTTTGTGTCAGATGGAATTTGTAAGTAAATTCTGACCTTCATTCTTAGAGTCATCACATTATATATGCAGACAGCATCAAAAAGTGGTCATAACCTGCCCCAGTCTATGTGAAAAAGCAATTGTATTTTGAAAATATGTGTTGGTGAGAGTCAGAAGAGGTTTGGCATTCCAATCTAATGATTGGAGGTATTGGTTTCAGTAGTTGTTCCTATTTTTACTGTTTCTGAGTTAAATGCTCCTTAATTGAACATTAAGAACATCAGAAATTCTGAAGTATCTCTACCAACTTATCAGATAAGATATATGATTAAAGGCATTCTGCGTTTTTGGATAATGCAATGATTTAGATTGGGCTTTCAGAACAAATGATGAAATTTCTGTCTGTTAAAAAGAGTTGAAAGCAGCTTAACAGATGCTGCAAGCATGCCAGAGTCAATATTCATCGACTCAGAGGATACTTGATGGGTAATAGTGAGAGACAGAAGGCCTGTTAACTCACTAGCTAGAAAAGTACAGATGTAAAGCTAACTTGCAGAGACTTGCATTGGTCAACACTTTGTTTTCTTCCAGCTTCTGCTTTTATTAAATTGTTTTCTGAAAGTGCTCACCTGGCTGGAATACTGTTCCAGGAGCACTAGCAGCCCTCCTAGATACTACTTAAATCAACATTTTTAGAAGTGTTACATCTCTGGGAGTAGGTGCGACTTGAACCCTTGTGGACAAGAGATAGTGATACTGCAACTACATCACAAAAGTTTGCTAAAATCTACTGACTTGAACTTTTAGATATTTTTAACCAACATTTGCAGGCATTTGACACAACTCAGGGGAGGGGTGGGCTTCAAGTTCGATCTTCTGATCCAGAGGTAAGGACACTACCTCTGTGCCATGAAACCTGACGAGAGGCCCCCTTATATCTCACCTAAGTGGCCATTCTTCACATGCAAGCCTCGTCATTGAAATCCAGATTTACTGTTAATGAGACCTGACCGGAAAAGTAGCACTGGATTCAGACGGATGTGGGATGTCAGTATTCAGTATTCTATGGTGAGCTAACTAATACAGAACTATGTGCAAGTTTGAACAGATGTAGGGAGTGCACTAGTCAGGGAGAAGTGCGTGTCCATGAAATCTGATTAAAAGCATGCAATTAGAGGGGAGTGTCAAAATAGGAGAATAACCATTGTGAAAGAAGTTAGAAAAAGCTCAGAAATGAATGTGCAACCCATTAGCAGCTCTTAGTTCAGTGAAAGAAAGATGACACCAAGTCCAAGTGTAGGTCTACAAGCAAATGAGCAACAGTGTGCTGAGTGCCTGATTTTTTAAAATTTGATTCCTGATGGTAGAGGTACATTTCACCAATAATTGCCACAACCTGTGCCAGCTTTCTGGAGTATGGAAGTTGTAGTTCTGACAGCAGCAAATGTGTGACATGTCAACATTTAGCTGTCTGCTGAGAAGATCTGTTTCTGCAAATGTCATCAAACTCTGCAAAACCAGGTTTGCAGATGTGGCTTAAGACAGGTCGGGCCAATCAGATATGCAGGCTGGTTATCATCCTGCAAGGCCTCATTAATGCAGTGCTACTGAAAACATGGTGAATTCCATGACTGGACCTCTTCCAAGGTAGACTTCAATACATAGTAATGCATCATGTATTCACATGCATGAATATATATACAGGGTCTATGATTCTAGGAACAGAAACTTCTGCCTGTACTGACTGTCAAAACAGGCATAGGTTTATGAGCAGAGAAGCACAGAACATTTCTTGTACAGTTGGACCATCCTGGTATCCCAGTGTCAGCCTCCCTTTTCTTTCGGGCACCTCAGATTGTGAGATCCATTGGTACTAGATATGATTTCAGGGCAAAAATAAATCTTCAGACGTGTTGTTCCTCGGGCTTTTCTTGAGTTTCGTTGGAACACAGCAGCAAGCCAAGAGCAGAAATGTACCTTGGGAGCAAGATGGATAATTGAAATCATAAGCAACCAGAAGGCTGGAGCCATTTTGTCGGATTGATCGGAGCTGTTCCACAAAGCTGTCACCCAGTCTGTGTTTGGTCTTGTCTATGGAGAGATGACCACATTGTGAGCAGCAAATACTGTAGACAAGATTAAAAGAAGTACAAAGAAACCACTGCTTCATCTGGAAAATGTGTTTGGTGCTTTGGACAGTGAGGCAGGACGAAGTAAATGGACAAGAGCTATAGCTCTGCAATTGCACGAGAGTGCAGTTATATAAGGAGTGACAGAGGAGTGGATCACAATCTCAAGAAGAGAATGATGCCTATGGAATGCTGATAGAGCATAGGAGGGAAAGATGTGTTTGCTGGTGGAATCCTGCTGGAAATGCCAGAGGATGATCCTTTGAATACAGAGAGTGGTGAGGTGGAAAGTGATGTTAAAGGGGAACCTATCATTGTTTTGGGATGGAGAGCTTGGCAAAAGGGCAGAAATGTGGCAAATTGGTTGGACAGGGTTGGGAGCACTGTCAACCACAGTGGAGTAATCCTCGGTGGAAAAAAATGGAAGACATTTTGAAGGAAACCCAATGGAAGGTGGCATCATCGAGACATGCAAGGAGAATGGAATGGAGTACTCACAGGAAGAAAGGTCCTTGGGTCAAGGCAAAAAGGACAAGGTCAGGTCATAATCCTTTTCTGTTTCTTCCCAAGAATTGCACAGCATTCTACCAGTAGGCTTTGTAGATTATCTGAATAATTATTCAAATGTAAATTTTATGTTGTACAATGTGAAAAAGACCTTTCTCCTCATGATAATTGTCACGATGCCTAGCCCCATATATGATTTTGTTTTCTAAGACAAATAAACCTCGCAGTTGTAGAACTGTTATTTCCATAATATTTTGAATATCCTCCCAAAATGCTGATGTGAACTCTTTTTTGCATTCAGTATACAACCTTTCAGGTGGGGAAGGAGGATTGACAGATATATGCTAGAACATTCCAGCTGCTGGACTGTCCCAGGATAATTATTTTTGGATGAAAATACCATAAAGGAAAATCCCTCCAGCAATTTGCCATCTGGTTTAAATTATTGAAAGGGAAATCTGTAATGGTGAAAGGTCAGTATGTAGGTTATATTTTGAGAATTACAGTCACGTCCAGCCAATGTAATTTATACAATACAATACTGTTGTGCCTTGGGGTGAAAGAGACACAGCATAGTATTTGAAATGCTACTTCCTTCACTCTGAACGTCAGTCAAAAAAAAACACTCTAAGGAAATCCTGCCCTCAGGAATGTGATACGGAAGGGATAAATATTCCTGGAAATGAGATGATGTACCTGAGAAACTTATGCAAAAAGGCTGCTGTTATTTGTGATTTGCTTTCTGGAAAAAGATAAGGAGTAGTGATTTGGTTTATATTAAGCAGCATTTGTAAGCACAGTCATAATGCAATTGTAAGAGACCAGCATCAATGAACCGGAGATCATGAGCTCAAACCTCTTCTCTGGAGTAGAAGGGTTAACCATCCAATTGATTCAACTTTTTAAAAGTAAAAAGTCTTAGTCATGATGGTCATTGACCTATTTGATTTTCATAAGTACCCAACTAATTCCCAAATGTGCTTTCTGGAGGTAAACCTGTCAATTCTATCCAAACTGGTTATATGTGACTCCAGACACTCAACAATGGGTTGATCCTTAACTACCATGCGGCATGCTGTATAAACCACTCAAACAAGCATTGAAAAATATGGGAGAAGCTCAGCAGGTCTGGCAGCATCTGTGGAGAGAAAAACTGAGTTAACATTATGACTGTTTTTCAGAACATAAACTGTTAAACTGTTATGACAAAACAAAATAAGGATAAAACTGGAATCACCATCCATCATCAAGGTAGGCACCAGATTTGAAAGCAAAAAGACATTGTCACTCCTTAAAGGTTTGGGTTTTCTGCCATGATTTGCAGAGTTGTTACCACAGGTAAAGGGGGGGAATTTGCTAATGCTCTTCGGGAGGATTGAAACTAATTCAGCAGGGGGATGGGAACCTAAATTGTAGTTCTAGTACACAGGAGGTTGAGAGTAGTGAGATCAGAAATAAGGTTTCAAGGCCACAAGAGGGCACCGGCAAGCAAGAAGTTGGTTTGAAGTTTGTCTCCTTCAATGCTTGGAGCATCCAGAATAAGGTGGGTGAACCTGTAGCATGGGTTAGTACCTGGGACTTTGATGTTGTCGCCATTTCAGAGACATGGGTAGAGCAGGGACAGGAATGGTTGTCGCAGGTTCTGGGATTTAGATGTTTCGGGAAGAACAGAGAAAATGGTCAAATGGAGGTGGGGGTGGGGAGGTGGCATTGTTAATCAAGGACAGTATTACGATTGCAGAAAGGCCATTTGAGGACTCATCTACTGAGGTAGTATGGCTGAGGTTAGAAACTGGAAAGGTCACCCTGTTGGGAGTTTTCTACAGGCCTCTGAACAGTTACCGAGATGTAGAGGAAAGGATAGCAAAGATAATTTTCAATTGGAGTGAGAGTGAAAGGGTAGTTGTTATGAGGGACTTTAGATGGGTCAGTTTTTGTCCAATGTGTGCAGGAGGGTTTATTGACACAGTATGTAGACAGGCTAACAAGGAGCGAGGCCACACTGGATTTGGTACTGGGTAATGAGCTAGGCCAGGTGTTAGATTTGGAAGTCAGTGAACACTTTGGTTGTAGCGATCACAATTCGGTTATGTTTAGTGATGGAAAATATATACCACAGGGCAACAACTATGGCTAGGGGAAAGGCAATTATGATGCAATTCAGCAAGTTTTAGGATGTATAGGATGGGGAACGATAGGATGCAAATGAAATATGGAGCTTTTTCAAGCAACAGCAGGTCCTTGATAAGAATGTACCTGTCAGGCAGGGAGGAAGTTATCAAGTGAGGGAGCCATGGTTTACTAAAGAAGTTGAAGCTCTTGTCAAGAGGAAAAAGAAGACTTCTGTTAAGATGAGACGGGAAGGTTTAGTTCGGGCGCTAGAGAGTTACAGGTTAGCCAGGAAAGACCTAAAGAGAGAGTTAAGAAGAACTAGGAGGGGACATGAGAAGTCATTGGCAGATAGGATCAAGGAAAACCTGGAAGCTTTCTACAGTTGTATCAGGAATAAAAGAATGACTAGAGAAAGATTAGGGCCAAGCAAAGACAGCAGTAGGAAGTTGAGTGAGGAGTCCCAAGAGATAGGGGAAGCGCTAAATGAATATTTTTCATTAGTATTCACACAGGAAAAAGACAATGTTGTCGAAGAGAATACTAAGATACAGGCTACTAGACTAGATGAGATTGAGGTTCACAAGGAGAATGTGTTAGCAATTCTGGAAAGTGTGAAAATAGGTAAGTCCCCTGGACTGGAAGGAGTCTATCCTGGATTCTCTGGGAAGCAATTCTCTGAGATTGCAGAGCCTTTGGCTTTGACCTTTCTGACGTCATTGTCTACAAGAATAGTGCCAGATGACTGGAGGATAGTAAATGTTATTCCCTTGTTCAAGAAGGGGAGCAGAGATAGCCCTGGTATTACAGACCAGTGAGCCTTCCTTCGGTTGTGGGTAAAGTGTTGGGAAGGGTTGTAAAAGATAAGGTTTGTAATCATCCAGAAAGCAACAATTTGATTAGGGATAGTCAACACGGTTTTGTGCAGGGTAGTTTGTGCCTTACAAACCTTATTGAGTTCTTTGAGAAGGTGACCAAACAGGTGGATGAGGATAAAGCAGTTGATGTGATGTATATGGATTTCAGTAAGGTGTCTGATAAGAGTCCCCACGCTAGGCTATTGGACAAAATACGGAAGCATGGGGTTGAGGGTGAGTTAGCTGTTTGGATCAGAAATTGGCTTGCTGAAAGAAGACAGAGGGTGGTAATTGATGGGAAATATTCATCCGAGAATTTAGTTACTAGTGGTGTACCGCAAGGATCTGTTTTGGGGCCACTGCTGTTTGTCATTTTTATAAATTACCTGAATGAGGGCTGAGAAGGAGGGGTTAGCAAATTTGCGGATGAGACTAAGGTCAGTAGAGTTGTGGATAATGTTGAACGATGTTCTAGGTTACAGAGGGACATAGATAAGCTCCAGAGCTGGGCTGGGCTGAGACGTGATAAATGGAATTTAATGTGGAAAAGTGTGAGGTGATTCACTTTGGAAGAAATAACAGGAATGCTCAGTACTGGACTAATGGTAAGATTCTTGATAGTGTCGATGAACAGAGACATCTCAGTGTCCATGTGCATAGGTCCCTGAAAGTTGCCACCCAGGTTGAAAGGGTTGTTAAGCTGGCATACGGTGTGTTAGCTTTTATAAATAGAGGGATTGAGTTTCGGAGCCATGAGGTCATTCTGCAGCTTTACAAAACTCTGGTCCAGCCGAACTTGGAGTGTTGCGTAGTGTTCTGGTCACCACATTATAGGAAGGATGTGGAAGCTTTGGAAAGGGTTCAGAGGAGATTTACTAGGATGTTGCCTGGTATGAAAGGAAGGTCTTATGAGGAAAAACTGAGGGACTTGAGGCTGTTTTCATTAGAGAGAAGAAGATTGGAAGGTGACTTAATTGAGACATATAAGATAATCAGAGGGTTAGATAGGGTGGACAGTGAGCGCCTTTTTCCTTGGATGGTGATGACTAGCACGAGGGGGCATAGCTTTAAATTGAGGGGTGATAGATATAGGACAGATGTCAGAGATAGTTTCTTTATTCAGAGAGTAGTAAAGGTATGGAATGATTTGCCTGCAACAGTAGTAGACTCACCAACTTTAAGGGCATTTAAATGGTTATTGGATAGACATATGGATGAAAAGGAAATAGTGTTGGTTAGATGGGCTTCAGATTGGTTTCACAGGTCAGCGCAACATCGAGGGCTGAAGGGCCTGTACTGCGCTGCAATGTTCTCTGTTCTGTAAGTCAATCCACGGTCTGATTGAAACACCTACACACACCTTTCAACCAGTTCCTCAGAATCTTCCATTCCTAACCCTACTTGCCCCACTGGCAGGATACGTCCACTCGAGGTAGCGGCACAGAAATATGCTGTTGAGAGGGATTGGCCTTATGTATCCTTCATGGTGATTGTGGATCCCATGAAGTTTCATTGCATTAGGTCAAGCACAGGCAAGAAAACTTCCTGCTAATCTACCTCTCTCTCTTGACCCCGTTCCCTGAGTCACTGCTGTTCAATGCTGAACATCATTAGAAAACACTTTGAGGATATCAGAGACACAAGATAGTTTTCTCCACCCAGACAAAAATGTCTGTTGCCGAGAGTGATTTGGTAGCATTATGACTGAAAGACCTGGCCATGTCTGAAGGATCTTTCCTCTTAACTAGGTTTGTGGGCAGCTGGTTAGTAAACCCATGTCAGGCATGCAAAAATATTTGACCTTGCTTTCATCATTTATGTGTTTTAGGTATATCTGACTATGACCATTTTCGTTCGGAGTGATCACTGCCCAGTAATTGTGGAGGCAGAGTTCCATGATCACAGTGAAGGCACCTTTCATTGTATGTTAAATAGAAGAGTTTAGAATAGATACAGAAGCTCGAGACTGGGCATCCATAAGGAGCTGTGCCATGAGCAGCAGCAAAATTATAGTGCACAATCTGTAACCTCAAAGTTGTGCACTTCCTGCAATCTACCAGTTGCACCCATCAATCTGAGGTGCCCACCCTATTTCATTGAGATATGTAGGAAAGGTTACCAGGAGTAGCATCAGGCATGCCTAAATATTAGCTGTCAACCTAGTGAAACTACCACAGAAGCCTAGATGTATACTAGATTATTGACTCATCATGCTATAGATAGAACAAAGCATGGCTACAATAAATGGATAAGATATAAGCACAGCAGTCCTGCCACATCTGGTCGGGAATGGTGGGAGACAATGAAATAATTAACGGGAGGAGGAGAAATGTTAATTAACACTTCGATCGTGGAGCTTTGGTCATGAATACACAAGACAAAGTTACAGCAAAGGCAAAAGTGAGGACTGCAGATGCTGGAAACCAGAGTTTAGATCAGAGTGGTGCTAGAAAAGCACAGCAGGTCAGACAGCATCCGAGGAGCAGGAAAATCGACGTTTCGGGCAAAAGCCCTTTAGAGCATATGCAACCCTTTTGAAGCAGAATTGTGAATCATTTATCCAGTCTGCTCCTGCGCTACCCACCAGCGATAGGCATCAACCTTCAGCAAATCTGATTCATTCCATATGAAATCAAGAAATAGCTGACTGCAAGAATGTGACAAAGGCATTGAGACCTGAGAACTTCCTAGCTGTAATGCTGAAACTGTGCTCCAGAACTAGCTTTTATCTTATGAAGCTGGTCCAGCACAGCTACCCAGCACTGGGATCTGCTTTTTAATTTGTGCAGTTGTCCAATCATTTACTCGCCACAAAAACAGTCTGGCCAATTGCCATGCGATCAGTATGCATTGAATTAGTGGTGAAGTGAAAGAAAGTTCTATCCAGTGACTTCGTCACTAATTACCTGCTCACAAATACTCAGTCTGGGTTCTGTCAGGGCCACGTGACTCCCGATCTCAGCCTTAGTCCTAAGATCGAAAAAGAGCAGATGGAAAGTATAAATTACTGTACATGACATTACGTCAGCATTTGACCACGTATTAAGACGTTCTGGCAAAATTTCTGCCAGTGGAAATCAGAGGGAAACTCTCCATTGGTTCGTATCAAATCTGCTTGTTGCGACAGTACTGCTGCCTCACAGCGCTGGGGACCCAGGTTCAATTCCACCTTTGGGTGACTGTCTGTGTGGAGTTTGAACATACTCCCAGAGTCTGTGTGGGTTTCCTCCGGGTGCTCTGGTTTCCTTACACAATCCAAAGATGTGCAGGTTAGGTGGATTGGCCACGCTAAATTGCCCATAGGGTTGCAGAATGTTCAGACTATGTGAATTAACCAAGGGAAATTCAGGGTGACAGGGATAGGGTCTGGGTCTGGATGGGATGTTCCTTGGAAGGTAGGTGAAAACTCAATGGCCTGCTTCCACACTATAGAGATTCTATTCTATATTTTCCATGACAGCATTGGGATTGGTCACTGGACAGTACTTCTGGAAAACAAAACCTGACTATTCAATTAGCACAAAAGGATTGATTGTGATTTTTGGAAACGAATTGTCTTAACCCCAGGACATCACTGCAATGTTTTCCTGAGATCAGTATTATAGGACCAACCAGCTCCAGAAACTTTGACACTGGGCTTCCCCCTAATACAGTGACAGATCCTCACATTTTTTCTTGAGTATTTCAAAACAAGTAATTAAATTTCATTATACAAAAGGAATTGATGGCTACAAGGTTAGTGCTAGAAAGTGGAATTGAGAAAGATTATCAGTCATGATCTTTCAAATGATAGAACCCATTAATGCCCCTATTTCCAATGTGCTAATGTCCATAAGATCAGAAGTTGAGGTCCTCACTGATTAATTGCACAATGTTCAGGATGACTCGCATCTCCTCAGATAGCAATACAGTCCTTGCCTATATGCAGCAAGACCTCAACAACATTCAGGTTTGGGCTGACATGTAGCACGTTATATTCATGCACAGAAGTGCCAAGGGCAAGGCCATCATCATCTCAAACAAGAGAGAACCAAAACACTTTCCCTTGATGTACAGAAGTGTTACCATAGTCAATTCCCCACCCTCAACATGTTGACGGTCACCATTAACAAGAAACCTAGCTGTCACAGCCAGATAAATATTGTGGCTACAAGTCTGTTTCAGAGCCTGATTATTTTGTGGAAAATTATTCATTTCCTGATTCCCCACAATGTTTCCATCACTTCTAAGACAGCATGTGAAGAACTACTCTTCATTTTGCTCGATGAATAGAACTCCAACAAGATTTGAGAAACTCAGTATCACCTAGGACAAAACAGGGTGCTTGTTCAACCCCCACCCATCAATTTAAGCATTCATTCTATCCATGACTGACATACTATGGTAACATTATGTGCTCCTACAAGATGCATTACATTAGCTTACCCAGGCTTCTTTCACAACACTATTCACAACTGAAACCTCTACCATCCAGAAGGGCAAGGCCAGTAGCTACATGGGAACATCACCATATTAAAGTTTTCAGACGAACACATCCTGACATGGAAATGCATTCCAGTTTCTTCATTGTTCCTGGGTGGAAATCTCAAGCTCCTGACCTGTGGGAGCAGAGTCACTACATGACTGCATCAGTTTAAGAACATTTGCTAGTATCTTCTCAATTGCAATAAGGATGGGCAATACAGTGTTATGATACAGACTGATAAACAAATCAAATCATCGTCCTTGCCTCTGTATTTGCAACACTGTAAAGTTAAAACCTTCAAAGATCCTCAAAGTTGACTGGTTGTTCCTAACCAAACATTTATGACAAACCAGTCCCCATCCTTGTGAATAATTGATTTGAGACCCTTTTGATTCATAGCTTAAACAAAAGACTTAACAATTTGACAATACAGTAACTTCAGCAGAGCGAAATTAAACAACAAAGTAATCTAATTGATGTCTGTGATTTGAACCCAATCACCTTTATTTTTAGTTCTATTGACACAAAAGACAGACAGACAGACAAACAAACACAGTTAAGGAATAAAGAAAATAACAAAACTGCCAGACTGCATAAGCATTTTTTTACCATGTATTGTTCCACAGTCATGTATGATTGTTTCTTAGTTAATTTTCTGAAGATTTCAATCAACTTTTTCCCATTCACTCTGAAGACTCAGTGATTCTTATAACTTCATTTTAAGTCTCCAAACTTCCAATAGTTAGTAATGGGAGGTTAGGCAGCAAATTTTCAAATCTTCAAGCTGTAGCATCAACAACCAAACTCTTCCTGATCCAAACATAATCCAAAAAGGCAGTTCAAACTCTGACCTCTCCCTATCAGACTGGCTGTCTCCTCACAAGGTCCCAGTTACTATACAGCATCTGCCATCTGCTTGAGCATCCGGCCTCTCCCAGGCTTGTTGCTAACCAGTTCCCAGATACTGACCTCATTAATAGCCGAACATCTGCTAACTGGTTCAGCATATTGCCACTCCAGAGTTGAAGTGTCTAGGGAGCACTTTTTAACAAGAATTAACTTGCAATTATCTTTCAGGCCTGGCCCCATAAGCAAACAACAGTTTGTTTGTTTTTTTTCAACACAATCTGCTGCTCATAGTCCAAAGGTCACCTTTGATATCTCATCTCAAAAATGATAAAAAGAATACAATAATGAAAAATCAGTGAGGGTTGTAACAAAAGTTTGGGTTGACCTTGCCATATTTCACTTTATAATAAATGTAAAGCATCATATAAAAAAGACAATCATCTGTAAAGCACCTTCTAGAAACTCAGGACAATGCAAAACACCTATAGTCAATGAAGTACATATGAAGGGTGATCACTGTTGTAATGAAAGGATACATGGCAGTCAATTTGTGCAAACAAGACAGCACAAACAACATAATGATAATGACCAAATAATCCAACTGTGATTATGGTTGAAGGGTAAATATTGGCTGAGACACTGTCGAGAATTGCTGTGCTCTTCTTTTAACTAACATCATGCAATCTGTTTTATTCATCACATCTCACCCAAAAGGTGGCAACTGTGATCGTGTAGCACTCAGTTATCAACTTGGATTTTGTGTTTAAGTCTCTGGTGTAGAGTTTGCTGCCATGACTTGCTCACTCAGGTTACATTGGTCTCACTGAAGCCATGTCTGACATGTTACATTTATCAAATGATACTTTGCAGTTCTTTAGCTATTTTGAAATGATTGCATGTGGCTAGTTGGCGTGTGGTTCTGAACAGCATCGATAGCACAGGTTCGATTTTTGTCCCAACTGTGTTGTGTGGTACATTCTTCCTCATTCTGCACTGGAAAGTGACGGCAGTTTGAAATCATTACTGATAAAAGCTGCCATAATGGCTCAGGATTAGTGAGCAGTGAGTCAAAGGACCTGCTCTGGACCAGAGTGCACGCAGTTGAATGAATGAATATGTGTATATATTGGGTCAAAGGCATATGAATTAAGAGCAGGTGTAGGATGTTTGATCTCTTGACCCTGTTCTGCCATTCAAGAAGATCATTGTAGATGTAATTGTGGCCTTAATGCCACATGGCTGTCTATCCCCAGCAACCTTTAACTCCTTTGTTAATCAACTGCGCTCTCAGCCAGAGTTCCAATGATTTGCATCCTTCTGTAAGGAAAATAAAAGCCTTATTTCCTTACTAAATGGAAGAAATTTATTTTTAAACTGTGATGTCTGTTCTAGATTTTCCCACACAGAGAACCATCCATCAGGCCAAGTCCTCTCAGAACTCCTACATCTCAATAAGATCATTCCCTGTTCTTCAAACAACAACGAGCACACAGTCAGACTGTCCAACTGTCCAGCTTTATATAACCCCATCAGCTCTGATATCAGTTAGGTGAACCTTCTCTGAACTGCTTCTTACAGATTGTAGTCACACAATCACAGGCCATTTGGCCCATTTTGTCTGAACTGGCATATCCTTTCTTAAATAAGGAGATCAAGCCTATCTCCAGTACACTATACACAGATGTGAGAATTTTCTTTTTAAAACGAAGCTACACTAACTAAGAGGACAGTTTATGCTTTACCTATTTAAATAGGACAAGGACAGCAGGCATGTGGATGACTCGACTATTTTTTAAGAAGTCTTGTTACTTGTAGGCCAACGTATCTCGTCATTCTCAGTTGTCCTTCAGTAAGTGGAGGTCATCTTCACTGTGAACAGTTGCAATGAATATGGTGAAGATTATTTCTGCAGTGCTGTTACGAAGGAGGTTTGAGAATTTCAAATACACTGGACAGTATATGCATAAATCAGGAATGAGAACACAAATAATAATACTTTTAACCTGCCCGTAGAGACACTTCATTCTTCTGACCAGCTGCTGAATTTCTACAGCCCATACCACAGATAAAATTGGCAGCTTAATATCAGAGGTAGTGGAGGCTTGCAAATTAGTTCAAATGTTTTGTTTCGATACACAGAGGTTATTGAGGATTTTTTCACAATTGATATGGTCTTCCAATTTATTACCTATTCAAATGTAGTGTTTGAAACCGTCCAAGATCTTCGCCCCTCCACCCTTACCCCAGAACATCCCCTGTATAAGTATCTTGACTTTGAAGCTTTTTATTGTTCTCTAGATGAAATGATGTGTAGGTTAGTTGAATTGGCCGTGGGAAATACAAGGTTACAGGGATAGGGTATGGGTGGGATGCTGTTAGGAGGGTTGGTGAGGGCTCAATAGGCAGAATGGCCTGCTTCCATTCTGTAGGGATTCTACGTAAATTATGGAAAGTCAGTCTTTGCAGCAAATAAATCTACTCGTGCAATGTAGCAATAAATATTTTTTTCATTCTGTCAGAGTTTTCTACCTAAACTTCCTTAAGTGATTACTTAGGTATCCTCTTGAAATACAGAATGCAGCTCGAAAAAATAATTGCCTATCTAATTTAATAACTTTTATTTCAGATGCTGAGAAAATGTGTCTCTCAGCTCATCTGCAATATACCTTTAACATGTTCATCATATCATTCCCCCAGCATATGACCTGGTTTTATAGTGATTACAAGGCTTCATCATACTAGGGCCACTTGTAGCATGGCATGCTGAGAGAAGCATAGAACAGCTTGTACAAGTACAGTACTACCCAGGAACAGCACAGCCTGTGATTATAATGTCTGTAACTGGGAGCCATAGTAAAAGTCCATTGAAGCTTTTAGTATTACGTCTAGTTCTTGTCAAGGAAGATGACATAAGGCTTATTAGGTACAAATGTGAAGTTGGAAAAAAATCCCATCATTGCGACAGATCATGAGGGCAGAATAAGTCAGAATGAACTGCAGTGGCTGTTCAGATGTTGCATTATGGCGCCTTTGTGGTACTACGTTGCAATAGCTGCTTGTAAAAAAAACTCTTAAGATCTTGTTTGCAGACCTTTGGAAATGCCACTGGAGGGGAGATAGGAGACAGTCATGGACTTCAACACATACAGAAAACTAACGGCGACAAAGCTGTGGGAGAAACAGATCTGAAGATTAAAATGTATAAACTTTATAACTTTTTTTTAAAAGGTGAAATTTTGGCCTCCTTCCCCCTTTAAAAGTGACATATGGCAATCAAAAAAAGCCATTTTTAGGCGTAAAACAAAAATCAGTAACCAAAGGATATGTTCAGTTTAAACAGCGTCCCTGTAAGTCCACTACCACTCCCCCCCACCTCATTCCCATTGCAAAATTGACTTTACCTTTGAGCAGGGTTCCGTTGGTTCTACTACTTTGTGTCCTCACTTCCATGCCAAAGCCTGTGACATCTTCACTCCATATTTAATGTGAACTCTGTCTGGCTGAGAACTGCTACTGCATGCCTTTATTATTGAAGACAGTCATAGAGTCATAGACATGTACAGCATGGTAACAGACACTTCAGTCCAACTCGTCCATGCCAACCATATCTCCTAATCTAATCTAGTCGCATTTTCCAGCACTGGGTTAAATCCCTCTACGCCCTTCCTATTCACGTACCTATCCGGATGCTTTTTAAGTGCTGTAATTGTACCAGCCTCCTCCACTTCCTTTGGCAGCTCATTCCATACGTGTACCACCCTGTGTGTGAAAAAGGCTTCCCCTTAGGTCCCTTTTATGTCTTTCCCTTCTCACCCTAAAACTATGTCCTCTAATCTGGACTCCCCCAATTCCAGGGAAAAGACCTTGTCTATTCACCTCTCCATGCCCTTTATGATTTTATAAACCTGTATAAGGCCATCCCTCAGCCACCAAAACTCCAGGGAAAACAGCCTCAGCCTATTCAGCCTCGATTTTAGCTCAAATCCTCCAACCCTGGCAGCACCCTTGTAAATCTTTTCTGAACCCTTTTAAGTTTCAAACATCCTTCTGATAGGAAGACCAGAATTGCCATATTCCAAAAGTGGCCTTACCAATGTCCTGTACGGCCACAACATGACCTCCCAACTCCTATCGGCAATACTCTGATCAATAAAGGAAAGTGTACCAAATGCCGCCTTCAGTACCCTATCTAAGAAACTGCAGTCCATGGTCTCTTTGTTCAGCAACACTCCCCAGGACCTTACCATTAAGTGTATAAGTCCTGCCCTGATTTGTTTTTCCAAAATGCTCAAAGGGACGACAATACTGAAAATGACATAACATAAAAGCAAAAGAAGGAAAGATAACAGGGTAGAACAGTGACCTAAGTCAGAGAAAGGAACCATCAAATCATTTTCTTTATTTCAATTAAAGAAAACACCTTCAACAAGAAACAGAAATCAAACATTTAATTATGGGTTAGATGTGATTGACATCTTCATTGAGTTCCAGATATTTCAGCAATATTTGCAGCTTCAGTTCACAGATTATCCCAAAATCTTACCTGCAAAGAGAGGCTACATAGCAGAATGAAATCTGGCCTTTCTAAGGATGATGCAGATGAATGTTCCAGAAAGAAACTGAAAAGAACTTGAAGACAATCTTAAGGCATAGAATAACGTTCAGAATGTCATCCAGCTAAAAACCCCAAATGTCTATTTAATCATGTTGTAGTAAAATGGCTATGCAGAGGGTATATGGGATTTCCCCAAAGAGCTTCTGAAGAGGCTACTTTAATGAGTAATCACCTTGGCAAAAACTAAAGCCTTCAGAAAATATCTTTTGAGCAGGACTGGTGCCTTGATGAAAAATGGATGACAACCTGAAGGTGTAGTGGAAAGATGAAATCAGTTACTTGCTTTTGGTGCAGACAACGCTATTGCTATGGTCAGCAAAGTGCACCAAACCAGTAAGATCTGTCATACATGCAGTTGTTAGCAGTTAGGCAAAAGTTATTCAGTATATCTTCACACCTACAGAGCATAAGGTAACAAAGGACATTGGGCACATGTCCAGGAAATTTGGTTTCAACAGCCAAACCACATGCCAGAAAAATGTGCAAGATGGTACAATAGATCCCACTGGTTTTAAGACTTAATAATGTGCACAAACAGAAATATTCTGATGTGAGTCAATAAAATGAAACACAAAATTCAGAAGGTGACCAAGCTTTTCATAACTTTGACCTCACACTGCATGCTGATCAGAAGCTTTGTTGACCATCCACATCATAAGTCCCCAAATGGCAGGTCAACCCGACGGGAATGCCACAATCAATACAGGAGCTAATGCCAAGATACTACCAAGATATACATCCTAAAAGACATGTACCCCATCAATGGTGCTCCAAAGTGCAACCTTTGAGAGGCCATCTCACATCATTTCATGGATTGAAAATACAGTGCTGTGGCACAATCAAAATGCACTGTGAATATGCAGCTTGGATTCCTGAAATCATCAATGTGGTAGATACCAATGGTCCAGCAGTGACAGAACTAACAGTATGCTCAATCTCAGTAAAGTAACCATTCATGAGGTTCAAGCCACACCCTCTATAGGAGAACTGACCAAGTGTGACACACTGGAATCAACCAATGACCTCAACAGCTATATAGGCCAATTTGACATAATTAGTGATTTTAATGGTCATGTGACATTGCATCTCAAGAATGATGCAATTTCATTCAGCAGTCCTCATAGAAAGTGCAGTGTGCACATTTAGGGCACACTTTGATCAATGTGATGGAGCTAAATTATAACATTTAATAGGTTGACTATCGCAAATATGTCTTAAAGATACTTAGCACCATAAGACTGTCCCTAGATCAAAGGTACTTTATCTTCTCACTTATAAAGGCAGCCATATAAAATAATGATACTGGAAGAATTTAATCCTGAAACCAAGTTATTTGTGAAACCCAATGTGAAACATGACTATGGGTTCATCTGTAGAAGACAAATTCTTACAGTTCACGACATTTTGGTTGGAACTATTTTTGGCTGTTGCTATTTGGGTTATTAGTATACCAAGACTTATTCCAGCAGTATACTGACAGGATTGTTGAACATATACCTGTATTTGTTTGCACAGCTTACTATATTGGAGCAATGATGTGGAGGTGCCGGTGTGTGACTGGGGTGGACAAAGTTAAAAGTCACACAACTTTTAACTATAACCAGGTTATAGTCCAACAGGTTTATTTGGAAGCACTAGCTTTCAGATCACTGCTCCATCAGGTAGTCATGGGTCAGACAAAGGCAGAGCATGCCTGCAACCTTAACCTACTGATGGCAGTGCAGTGACATGGAGTGATATTTACCAAGGTCTTATTTACCTTATTTTCCGATTTGCTTACTCTTCCCAATCAATGCAAGAATGAAGATGTTGAATGAGTGCTTGCTGCACAAGATAAGAAGGATCTCCGACATTGCCTGGAATTTTTAAACTTCATCTCACCACATATTTTCAATTTCACAGTAAAAGAGATTTGCTCAAGAAGGACATCCCCTCTGTCCAGCAAGATGATCACTAGTGCATTTAATTGTCTCAAGCAAGTTCTGGCAGCAAGATTGTGCCTGTGGAAATGCTCCAACCCCAGCAAACCCACAACCCCGTTTTGGAAGAAGATGCATAGCAAAAAGAACTAGACACCTGAAATTTGCAATACGTCAAACCCATTGCTGTTGATTCAATAGCCATGTCATCTGCACAAGTCAGTTAGTCCAATATTATGTGTGAGATATGAGCTGCAGTGCTTGGCATAATGTGGTATCACATCTACTTAGGAATTCTCCATCGAAACAGATCATGCGCAACTAGAAATAATCTGCTGTAAAAATGAGTGCACCTCCATGTTTATAGACCAACTTGTCAATGTGTAAGGCTATGACTTGACATCAGAAAGAAGCAGAAAACCAGTTTGATTACAACTGATGCATTGAGAGGCCAAAACATGTTCCTATTGATCTCCACACTGATGCTCTAGACGACAAAAGTGAAGATGTTTTCAAGATAGGTCTGTTGCACTTCAGATGAACAGTGACAACCAGCAAATGACAAAAGATGAGAAACAAGAAAAGTTGCAAAAGACTGTTAGCTAAGGGTGGCCTAATCGTACCAAGGACATTCCTGAGAACATTCCTTAATTTTGGCAGGACAGAGATGAACCTGGGTATCACAGCAAGTCATTTTCCAAGGCAAGCAAAGTAATTTGTAAAGCAGTATGCCAAGCTATTGTGACCATGTTACACCAAGGATACATGGACATTGAATGCGCAAGACAGTTAGCATGTCAAACTGTGAGGCCAGACGACATCAGGGTTAGAAACAATGGTCATTTATTAAAAATTCCCAAATCCCAGATATCACATCACGAAAGACAGTTGAGAGAGTAATGCTCACTACTTTGGATATACAATTTACTTTACTGTATTAGGGTATACAGTGTGATGTAATTAAAAGGGCAGGTGAGACTAAGCTTTCAGTTGGGCGAAAGTGAGAACTGCAGATGCTAGAGATTAGAGCCTGATAAAGGGCTCCTGCCTGAAACATCAATTTTCCTGCTCCTCGGATGCTGCCTGACTGGCTGTACATTTCCAGCACCACTCTAATCTAAGATTTCAGTTGGACGACTCAACTGTTTGGGTTAAAAAATCACAGTTAAAAGAGCCTAAAACTTGAATATTTAACAAAACTGGAATTTGGAAAGCACCTGCGATGGAGAGAGCATGGATGAAAAATCATTGAGCAATGTCAACGGGATAAGTAATGAAAGGTACGAGAGTTTATAGGGAACTAATGGTATAAAATGAGAGTCATTAAACTCTGTTCAGATGAGCAGTAAAGATACTGCTGAGGATGTAACAACTGGAGTCCACAGGCTGAGCAAATTTGAGGGTTATTTTGCAATGTTGCTGTTTAATGATGGACTTCTATTTGTTTATAAGAATTAGAACTTAAACATTTTAACAATAATGATTCTTGCACGTTTTTACATCTGCTGTCACTAGTTTTGAAAATTATTATTACTTTACACATAAGAGGAACTCTTTTACCTTGTTCATTCTTGCCTAACAAACAGAGGAGAAGTGTGTGACATCAGTGTATCATTCAACCATTTCTTAATCAATCAGCACAAATAAAGGTGCAGGCATTCAAGGGTAATAATCTCAGCATTGTTACCAATGACTGATGAGTTAGGAATGAACAGATGAGATGTGTTGGTAGCTGGAAGTTCTTCCACCGCACAATAGTGGGAAAAATTCTTGAAAAACTTTACAGATGTTGTTGTTGAGAGGTTTAATAGATTTATGGAGCAGAATTAAAATACCGTTGTATTGTTTGCCTGAAAATAAGTATAGGAAGGAGGAAAATCTGTCTAAACAATGAGGTATGAAGGGTGAGTGGAAAAACATGCTGTTGGGAAAGAGATTATGACAAGAATCCTGAGGGCAATTATAAGAAAAGATATTAAAGCAAGCAAAGCCGTTATATGTGTGAATCAATCACAATTGCAATCTTCAAAGTTTAAGAAATGAAATCAAGATTATAGATATACTAATTAGAATGGAAGGAAATCATTCTGTAATCTTGATTAAAATCTGGGGATAGCTGCAGTGAGATTAGAAACTAAGTATTCTTGGCTATAACATTTTCAAGGTAAGTGAGGGAAAAACACAAGGGAGAAACAATGATCTTTTTTACAAAGGACGTTAGTCGTGTAAAGACGGGTTTTCTTCAAGGTGAATTTGAGGCAGATTCTGATCTGTTTGATTTAAGACAGAAGGAGTGACATGTTAAGATATTAAAGGAATATTTATAGATCCCCAAACAATAGGAAAATAATCAGGAAGGAAAATTGTGGATATTGTTGAAAGTTGGTAAGACAGTTGTGTTCGTAGGGACCTGAGCTATCCTAGTGTACGGCTCGGATAAGGTATAAGTTTCTGGTTAGTTTAGGAGAATAGTTGTTTGGATACATCCACTACTAGGTCCTAAAAATACCAATGCTAAATCTAAATGGGATGAATGTATGAGAGTGCTAGGGAATAGATGAGATTACTTACAGTGTGGAAAGAGGCCCTTTGGCCCAACAAGTCCACACTGACCCACCACCCACCCATTCCCCTACATTTACCCCTTTAATTAACACTACGGGCAATTTAGCATGGCCAATTCACCTAACCTGCACATCTTTGGACTGTGGGAGGAAACCGGAGCAAACCCACGCAGACACAGGGAGAATGTGCAAACTCCACACAGACAGTTACCTGAGGCGGGAATTGAACCCGGGTCTCTGGGCTGTGAGGCAGCAGTGCTAACCACTATGCCACTGTGCCGCCCAATTCAATAATGAATTTCCTTGAAGCATTCTATCTTACACTCGTTCTCCTTTGAAATGGAACATTTAAATAAGTTTCCTTTAATTGATCTGTTAGTTCAGAGGGTTGCCCATTTCAGACTACTGCAAGCCTAACTACACAGTGCAGTATATGCATTTGAATTTTTTGGTTCCATGTGCTCTAGGTTTGGCTTTACTGGCAATCTCCTCAATATTTTCTCATTTTCTCATTTTGCAAATTTAAGGCTGAAATAGGGCACATCAAAACCATTCTACAAGATAATGGCTACCCTGATCAGATCATTTCTTTCTGTATATTGTGTTAACACATAACCAGGCTGAAGGTCTCCACTTAGGATCCTGAAACATTACCCAGTCTATCACAGAAAACCATGGAAGGGTAATGTATCGCAAATATTTGAGCAACAGCTGAAGCTCACTGTTTAATCGCGGTAATGTGAATTAGCAATATAAGTCATATGCATTATGAACAGGATGCTGTCATTCAGATCAAAAAAGCAATTCTGTCTATCTCATTTTGAGTAATGTGGTATACGAGTTTCTGTTGTGATGGACCAGACCAACCCCGCCTCCCCCCAAATCTATTAAGAAGATAGCCTTAACCCTTGCTTTTTCTTAGTGTAAAGGCAAGAGTGCCAAGCATTGCAGTCTGGATGCAATTCAATTGATCAAACTACTCAATGTTAAGCTCCACAGCTCCGCCCGTTCTTTTTCTTTTCCTTTCCTTTCCCTCTTTTATTTTCAAAGTCCCAACTTGAACTTACTGGAGAGGAATGGAGGAGACTGAAGGTCATGGTGAGGCCTGGAGATGGTCTCCAGACATGCAGCAGTGAGCCCAGGTGAGGCCTGAAGGCACGTTAGTGGGAAACAAGGGTCCAGGTGAGACCCAAAGGCAGATCTGTGGGAATGGTGAGCCCAGGAGAGGCCCAATGGCGGGTCTGTGGGAACAAAGAGCCCAGGAGAGGCCCAATGGCGGGTCTATGGGAACGGTGAGCCCAGGAGAGGCACAATGGCAGGTCTGTCGGAACAAAGAACCCAGCAGAGGCGCAATGGCAGGTCTGTGGGAACAAAGAGCCCAGGAGAGGTGCAATGGCAGGTCTGTGGGAACGGTGAGCCCAGAAGAAGCCCAGAGATGGTCTGTGTAATGGAGAGACCAGGCAGGTCACAGAGGTGAGCTGAAAAATGTGTTGCTGGAAAAGTGCAGCAGTTCAGGCAGCATCCAAGGAGCAGGAGAATCGACGTTTCAGGCATACGCCCTTCTTCAGAGGTGAGTTCCAGGTCAGGCCAGCATGGGAGTGGAGAGTCTAATGAGTCCCGGAGATGGGTCCATGGGGATGGAGAGTCCACGCAAGTCCTGGAAATGGGTCATTGGGAGCGGAGAATCTCACGTGAGTCTTGGAGATGGGTCCATGGGAGCAGAGAGTTCAGCAAGTCCCAAAGATGAGTCCATGGGAACGGAGAGTTCACGTGAATCCTGGAGATGGGTCCATGGGAGCGGAGTGTTCACACAAGTCCTGGAGATGGGTCCATGGGTGTAGAGAGTTCACGAGAGTCTCGGAGATGGGTCCATGGGAGCAGAGAGTTCACGCGAGCCTCGGAGATGGGTCCATGGGAGTGGAGAGTTCACTAGCGTCTCGGAGATGGGTCCATGGGAGTGGAGAGTTCACTAGCGTCTCGGAGATGGGTCCATGGGAGCGGAGAGTTCACACGAGTCCAGGAGATGGGTCCATGGGAGTGGAGAGTTCACGTGAGTCCAGGAGATGGGTCAATGGGAGCGGAGAGTTCACACAAGTCCTGGAGATGGGTCCATGGGAGTGGAGAGTTCACTAGCATCTCGGAGATGGGTCCATGGGAGCGGAGAGTTTATGCAAGTCCAGGAGATGGGTCCATGGGAGCGGAGAGTTCACACGAGTCTCGGAGATGGGTCCATGGGAGCGGAGAGTTTATGCAAGTCCAGGAGATGGGTCAATGGGAGCGGAGAGTTCACGAGCAGAGAGTGGGTGGCACAGTGGTTAGCACTGCTGCCTCACATCGCCAGAGACCCAGGTTCAATTCCCGCCTCAGGCGACTGACTATGTGGAGTTTATACGTTCTCCCCATGTCTGCGTGGGTTTCCTCCGGGTGCTCCGGTTTCCTCCCATTGTCCAAAGATGTGCAGATTAGGTGAATTGGCCATGCTAAATTGCCCGTAGTGTTAGGTAAGGGGTAGATGTAGGAGTACAGGTGGGTTGCGCTTCGGCGGGTTGGTGTGGACTTGTTGGGCTGAAGGGCCTGTTTCCACACTGTAATGTAATGTAATCTAATCTAATCTAAAAAAACCGAGGGGTCCATGGGAGCGGAGAGTTCATGCAAGTCCCGCGGATGGGTCCATGGGAGCAGAGAGTTCACAATAGTCCTGGAGATGGGTCCATGGGACTGGAGAGTTCACACAGTTCCTGGAGATGGGATTCCAATTCTAACTATTATTCTAATTATTTTTATACTACAGTAAAAACACAGACAAAATAAAAAGAATTGGCTTAACTATAAATCTATCACAATGATTAATAAAGTAATCGATGGATTAACTACTACTAATTAACTGTTCCAAGGTAGTAACATGTCATATACACACCCTTGGCAAAGACAAATTCAGTAAAATAGATTGCCTCCTATGCAATTCCTGCAGCCCAAGTGGAAAAACCTCGAGAGAAAACTCTGTGTGTGTGTGTGTGTGTGTGTGTGTGTGTGTGTGTGTGTGTGTGAGAGAGAGAGAGAGAGAGTCACAGGAAGAGATGTGCTGCAGCTTCAAGACCCCAGCAACTGCTACTAAAATGTGAACCCCCATCTGGCTCTGGGACAGCTTGACCCCACACATTCAGGCTACTCCTATTTTTCCAACTTTTAAAAAAATCCAAGGCCACACAAGCTGTTTACTTTATCGAATTCAATAGACTGCTCACACCATTGTCTTAGAACCTCTCGTCCATAAAAAAAGGACAAAATACACTGCTTGGAGCCATCCTATTTTCACATAGTGCTGCTATGATTTATGTCAACCAGTATCCTATTCTTTTCCCCCAGTTGTCTAACACTTGCTGTTTCTCCTTTTCAGATGTTTTGCCCCCATTTTAAGTGATCTGATATGTATAAAGCGAAACAACCAATAAATGAATTATCCCCAGTTCGAAAACCTTTCACGTGGTTTCTTCCAAAGAGAATCCAAACTTCCCAGTTTGCATGCCAGTGGAGACAGTCTTTGATTTTACAGCCATAGGATCGACAGCCTTTTATTGTGTAGTGTTCTTGAGGTTATGCCCACATTCACTACATTACACCCTCCCATTCTTCTGTCTCTCCACCCTTCCTCCTGCCGTTGCCTGAGCTTCGATTGCCCAAGTTATAATACCTTGCACACTTCTGCATGTCTCCTGACCCTATCAGGCACCCTTTCCTTCTCTGTCAGTCTTTCGCTTACATTGCCAACTTAATTCCCATCACTCTCCACTTCCCCACTGCCATCAACACAACCAGTTGGTCCCCTTTCTAATAAGTCTGAAATGTATGCTAAAAGGTGATGTGATCCAGGCTGTTACTTCTCTGCACAGGATCTGGCGATGCAACATCAGGAGAGAAGAGATAGGCTGGGAAAGAGGAAAGGAGAAAGTGAGGACTGCAGATGCTGGAGACCAGAGCTTAAAAATGTGTTGCTGGAAAAGCGCAGCAGGTCAGGCAGCATCAAAGGAACAGGAGAATCGACGTTTCGGGCATAAGCCCTTGTACAGGAAAGAAGGGCTTATGCCCGAAACGTCGATTCTCCTGTTCCTTTGATGCTGCCTGACTTGCTGCGCTTATCAAGCAACACATTTTTAACCTGGGAAAGAGGAAAGTGGAGTGAATTGGGAATGTAGGAGGAATTTAATGCGTCAAAATCAATCTGGCTGTTAGCAACAGCACTAGAGAGGTGTCTGCTATATTTGAGGAAATGCTGAGCAATCTGGAGAGTTAATACCTCTGCACAACAACAGCAAATATTGCACATCATTCAAGAGAATTAGAATGTAAATTGTCACTCAATCAATCTCTTGTCTCATCACCCAAATGGATCTTATTCCCCAATCAGCATCTCTACCCAAAATCAGTTCCACTATTTAAAATTGCCTGATTTATTTTGCACCTTTTCAAAATTGAATATCCTCCAGTTCTCCAGTGCCGCTCCCTGTGCTAATAGAATGCCTTAATTGTATTTTGAATCCCATCCCTTCTTTGCTCATCAACTTTAGATCCCTGGCATTTGTCCAATATGTAAATTTATGTAGAGCACCTTGAGCTTCTTTCTGTCCGACAATAAGCACAGACTAAGGATCCTGACTTTCTAATAGACAAACCTCCCAACAGCGTGATGACTGCACGTTGAACCTCACGCAACATTTTTGGATGAGAGTTGAGATGATAACAAGCACATTTTCCTTTTTGCATTTCAGTCAAGAAATTAAACCAGTTCTAATTTAAGGAGGGAATTTTTAGACCTGTTAGTTGCTAGCATTCGAAAAATAAACATTTAAATACACAGCACAGTAATCTAATATCCGCAATGAAATTCAGTGGATTACTGTGCATTCATTGATTCTTAGATATTGTGAAATTACTGCATATCATTATGATCTAGTATTCACTAAGCTCAAACTGTTGACAGCATGACCAGTTGTGTATAAAATAACCACATGCATAAATGCAGTTTGAAATGTATTAACCTGTCATCTTTGCACCTTAGGAGTTTACAATAAAGTATGTCAATATGCTGAACTTTTTCTCTCTATTTCTGAATTGGCAATGACTTTTTTTTGCTGAGTGTATTTTTTTGCTGAGTCAGAAAAAGTGCTTTGATAGTTGGTAGCATCTCCCAATTGGTGAGTTCTTCAGGGGCTGCCATACTCATTTGTTTTCTTGTACACAGCCTCAGGCACTTCTGAAAATTTGAAAAATGCAATTCACCAAACCTACAGTGTTAGCTGGATTGTGCACAATCAGAATGGACAATTTAATGAACTTCATCTCAGTGCAGTTTAAGACAATTGCTCCCTGAGTAATTCAACAAACTCCTGCATAGAATAAACATAGAATAAAAACAAATATTCTCCTGGAACAATAGAGCAGCTAATATCTAATTGTGAATGAAGATTGAAGGAATGGATGGAAATGCTGGAAACACAGGAGTGAAACAGTTAATGCTTCAGTTTGATGACTTATCATCAGAACTGGATAAAGTCAGAGATGCAACAAATTTTAAGTCAGTCCAAAGGCAGAGAATGGGAGGAGAAGGGAAAAACAAAAGCGAAGGTCTGTGATAAGACAGAGGCATGGAAAGTTAAGGCCCAGGTTTTTTCTCCATCATGTACAAAAATAGCAGAACTATCCAGAAAAACGCAAGTCCCACAGCAAGTATGCTTTGTGCAAACACATTGTACAGAGGAAGATGGCCTTCAAATCATCAGTGACCCCAATCCTTTTTGGCAGCCAAGATGCGTAAAACACTAAATGTGCAGATTAGATATGGTAAGGAGGAATTTACTAAGAGTAGGCCTACACTTTGTCTATCTGTGGATAGCCAGGGTAGCCTTTTGTAAACCTACCTTGAGTTAAGGTATCTTAATGCATCTAGTCTTAGTATACATATGAAGAGGTAAATGCCCTTTAGTGGATATCGGGTGTTCTTTGGGAGAGATTGATTCCTTCTGGATTGGGGATTCCACTCTGTATGAAAAAGTTGCCCCTTACGTCTCTTTTATATCTTTCCCCTCTCACCCTAGACCTCTGCCCTCCAGTTCTGGACTCCCCAACCCCAAGTCTTTTCTCTGGGGTCAGGGAGTCCAGAACTAGAGGGCATAGGTTTAGGATGAGAGGTGAAAGATTTAAAATGAACCTAAGGGGCAACTTTTTCACGCAGAGGGTGGTGCATGTATGGAATGAGCTGCCAGAGAAAGTGGTGGAGGCTGGTACAATTGCAACATTTAAAAGGTATTTGGATGGGTATATGAATAGCAAGGGTTTGGAGGGATATGGGCCGGGTGCTGGCAGATGGGACTAGATTGGGTTGGGATATCTGGTCGGCATGGACGGGTTGGACCGAAGGGTCTGTTTCCATGCTGTACATCTCTATGACTCTATCTAACTGATATCAGTCTGTCAAAACATAAGTTGAGAGTCAGTGTACATTTTTTTTAAAGTAGATCCATTACAATCTTAGAATGAGGAAGTAATTGTTTATTCCTGTACAATAGGTTTATTGCTGTACAATAAGCCTAGGTGTCTCATTGGCTGAAATGGAATTCAGCTGAGATGGGTATGAAACACTTTTGTTTTAGTGTCAATTGGGACATTGACACACCAACATTTCCACAATACCAAGTCAGGTAAAGGGAAGAGATTCAAAATGGTAGAGACTGTGCCATTGTCATGTAATAGTAATTCCAGAGTTTTAAATATGATATCCCACTATTGTTCTTTCTACAACCATTTGAAACATACTTTAACCTAATTTCTACAATGATGATCCATCATCATTTTAAGGTATCCTTTATTTAGTTCTATGCAGTTCGGGTGTGAAGATGTTGACTTCTGAAGCCATAAGTTGGCTTCAGTCCTTCAGAACAAACTGAAGATGCAAAATGCATTGATCCATTACAAACCTGTTTATACTTGCTGCTGGAAGTCTAGAATCCCATTGCAGACCAGATTAATTTTCTCCTCTGTATTCAAATAATGCCATTTCAAGTAAAAGCAAAAATAAATGAAAGACCGTGTCTACCAAAACTAGATAATTTGCAGAAACATTAAAAGAAATTGCTTTTGCTAGTCAATTACAGTAGCGCTTGAGTTCTGACTTTCTGCTACAACTGATACAATTTTCTCCAGTTACCAGAGACGTGAGTCATACTGACTTGAATTTAGTTAGAGAGAATAAACTGTTAATACAAAGTGCTTGCAAAAAGCCAGCCTTACATACAAGGGAATCTTGGAGGACAGATTCTGGAGACTATTCATTATCAAAATTACTGAGAAAGATGGTAATGACATAGAATACAAAAATAGGAGGAGGCCATTTAGTCTGTCAAGCAATTATAGATTAGCTTCCGTGCAGTGTGGAAACAGACCCTTTGGCCCAAACAGTCCACACCGACCCTCCGAAGAATAACCCACACAGACCCATTTCCCTCTGACTAATGCACCTTGCATTATGGGCAATTTAGCATGGCCAATTCACCTAACCCGCACATCTTTGGACTATGGGAGGAAACCCATGCAGACACCGGGAGAATGTGCAAACTCCACGCAGACAGTTGCCCGAGGCTGGAATCGAACCTGGAACCCTGGTGCTGTGAGGCAGCAGTGCTAACATTGAGCCACCGTGCCACCCTAAATTATCTACCCCAGTGCTAATCTCCCATGTTATCTCTATATCCCTTGATGTTATTCATCAACAAAATTCGATCAGTTTCTGTGTTGAACAGTGATTGAGCTTCTATTACATGCTGAATAAAGAAACTTTTCCTCATCTAAGTCTTTAATGTTTTACCACTGAGATTATGTTCCCCTGGTTGTAGACTCACCTGCCAGAGAGGCATCTTATTTATGTCCATCCTGTCACACACTTCAAGAATTTAGGAAGTTTCAATTAAGTCAGCCTTTACTCTTCAAAACTGTCGTGAATACAAACCCATTCTCCTCGATCTCTCGTATAACAGGAATTAATTGATTGCATTTCTTCTATAGCAAGTATATCCTTTGATAAGGGGTGATGTCTGTACACAGTATTCCAGGTGAAAAGTCACCAACGCTGTATACAACTGCAACAAAATCTCTTTACTCCCCTTGTGATGAAGATCAACATACCATTTATAATGCTAATTACTTGCATGTTGGTTCAGCAAGTAATTAGTGTCTCATGAACAAGGATGCATAGAATACAGGGTACTCGTATTTCAGAACTTTTCACCATTTAATGAATGTTCTGCCTTTCTGTTTTTTCGTATCCAAATTAATTACTTTACACTTATTCACATTATATTCCATAGCCCTTTCTTCTAAGCTATTTTTTTGAGTTTTTTAAGCTACATCCTCCTTGTGTCATGTCTTTCTTGGTGTCATCAGCAAATTTGAAAATGTTACTATTAGTCCTCACATTCAAATCATCTCGATAGATAGTGAACAGTTTGGACCTAGCACTTATCCTTATGGAACTTGTCCTTTCTGTCTGTTAATTTATCCTCAATCCATTCTCATATTGTAATAGCCACTAACACCACCACCATTTCCATGTATTCTAGTGTTATTTATTAATCTCCTATTTGGACCTTATCAAAAGCTTTCTGAAAATCCAAATGCACAGACTCACTGGTTCTCCTTTATTAATGTTGCAAGTAGTATCCTCAAAAAGCAGTACTCAAACATGATTTCCCTTTCTTAAATCCATGTTGACTTTGTGCAATTTTACCATTCTTTCTAAAATGTCCAGTTATCATATCCTTTGTAATTGATTCTAACATTTTCCCTGTGACTGACATCAACCTTAATTGGTTTGTAGTTCTCCACTGTCCTTTTTCTCTTCTCCCTACCCCACATCTCCTGTTCCCTCCATCTATATTGTAAATATATACATACTGGGAGAAATAAGCCATTGATTTTTGCTTCTTTCATCCCCCACACAAGGGCTGTGCATTGATGCTTTGATTATTAAATATGCTGCAGACTCTGACAACAAATAGCAATTAGTTAATGGCTTGCAGAACTTGCTGTTGCTGTTAATTCTGCACACCACATCGCTCACTTCCCCAAGGTCACAAGACTTTTCAGAGTAATGGATGGATAAAAGTTGTGGCTATACTCTGCCCTTTCCTTTTGTCATTTTTGATACTTTTTCAAAAAATGAGTTTACGACACTAAATATGCAAAAGATTGTTTTGCACGTATTATTAGTTATTTAATTGCCCTTAATGTAAAGAACTCTATATTGTGATTTGTAGATGTGAAACAGGAAGGGATATTAGACTTGAAAATAAATATTGTTGATAAATACCTATTTTGTTGAAACTTAAGCACAAATATCCATGGCTTCCTGGAGTGATAGACTGGTGAATAGACTAGCAATGTCCTTGATTCCTAGTTGAGAAACTGGACAGGGGTCTAATGCATACCTCAAACCTTCATTCACTAGCCAGTATACATACTGAAATTCCTATAGAGTCATGTGCGGTAAGATTAACATTATTGGTAAACTCATAAATAGGAATGAAGCAATTTATTAGTGTGTGGGCTTGAGGATGAAATTGGATACATCAGAGTTGTCCTGTAGGATAACGGCTACCGTGATCAGATAATTTCTCACTGTATATCATGCAAAATCAAACAAGGGCCTGAGGCCATCATTTTAATTTAAGGAAATGCCCAGTCAACCTCAGACTACCATGGAAAGGTAAAGTATCTCAAATATTTAGCAATACATGAAGCTAGGTGTTTTACACTGCTACTACCTGTGTGGGTTCTCACCACGAACAGAATGCTGCTGGACAAGTAAAAACAAACTGCATCTTTCACACAAATGAGCCCTGTAGTGTATGAATTTCAGTGCCGGTGTGATGCTAGGTTATGTTGCTTATACGTCCCAAAGATTGGTGCATCTATATAAACAACATAGCCATTCACAATAAGCATGATAGTCACCGCATTCAATCAGCTTGAGATTGCAATGTTTGCAGCAGTGTCCAACATTAGATGTGTGATCATGCTTCTCCTTTCACAAGGTTATATTGTTCTTGGATTTTTTTCAGAGGGGTCGTAAAGACAGGGCATCCATTCTACCTGCATTTATCTACTTGAAGAAGCATTTAAGTTTATTTTAAAAACTCGTGCACTGAAAGGGGAGTACCCAGTTCTCCCAGCTCAGCCTTACTCTGGTTTAGTTTTAGCAAGCAGTCAGTTTTTTGAGGTTGCTGGTCAAAGAAACAGTTACATAGAAGAGGGTGTTCTATGCTGAATCTCTCTCTCTCTCTCTCTCCTGTGTTTGATTTTGCCAATGGGTGTCAACGGGGATTGTTGCAGGAAGTTGGAACAGCATCATTCAGTCCGGATATAGATAGGTTAAGTTATTCGCTTTTGTTTGTGTTTCATTCAGTACTCTGCAAATAAATTCTGTTTTGTTTAAATCTGAGGGGTTTTGACCAGTTGCATCACTCCTGGAATATCCACTCCACACCTGCTCGAAACAAGCTGAAAATTTCGGGTCTGGGCTCCCTTCTTGAAATGTTTTAAGGATCTGGCCTGGTCCATAACAGATGTGATACACAATTGGATAATATTTGTTGCATGCACTTGAATTTGTGAAAACTTATGCTGGCAACCAATTCATGATTGTTTGTCACTCTTGCATCATAGCACACTTGCAATTATTGAGGTTACATAGACAAATATGTTAAGTCCTCTTTTACATAAACTGTGCATATTTCAGTACATCAAGTAAGTGATAGCCATTCTCTCTCAGCAATGCCTGGAACAATCAGAGTCAACCTGCCTTGTTAAAAATTTTAACAAAGCTTAGCCATCATTAACCCATTGCAACATCTATACCATCAGAATCCACTTGTCAACTCATCAGGACAATCCTTTCATGCAGTGTGATGTTATTTTCCTTGTAATTTGGTATTTCTTGTGAATTGCCCTGAGCAGCACAAGACAAACAGCTTCTACAAAGCAATCTTTTTCTGCAGTACAACCAAGCAACTATTAGGAGACTTGAAGGTGCTGTTCTGCCTACATTACTTCCAAAAGTTGAATACCATCCTCCAATCCATGCAGTTGCCTTCTAGGGCCGAACAACTTAACCTTCTTGTTCTTCAAAGATTTGTCACAGTGATGTGACTAAGCATCTTTAACCTGTTAAACTTGTAGGAGCTGAACTTAATAAAGTTCAGGTCTCATTTAAAATTCAAATCCTAGGTTGAACCACATGACCTGTGGGTGAGCAAGAAAGGCATTTTGACTATCATGAAGTATAACTTCATCGCACCCATTACCTCATTAATGAAGAGATAATTATTCATAATTAATCAATTAAAAACAATAATGAAATACAAAGAAACAAGTAATGTTCACTTTTGGAACATACACAAGTCTCTGAAAAAACATAAACATTATCCAATCATTCTGTGCTCCAAACATCAAAGGAACATGAAAGAAAATACTGGAAGCACTCAGGAGGTAGATCAGTATTTGTGGGGAGTAGAATTGAGTTTTAATATTTCAGGGTGATGAACTTTCATGAGAATTGGATGATCCTGCTTCTCTCTCCACAGACATGTCCTGTTGAGTTTTTTCTTTATTTTTCTGTATTTTTCTGTTTTTATTCTTCCTGCTCTCCAGTTATATTTGGTTTAGTTTTTTTGAAGAATGTATATTTGTTAAAAATTGTTTGCCATCTTGTTTCGTTGATGCATTGCCCAATGTGATTGAACTAAGTGCAAATACACCATAAGTATTGCAATAATTAGATGCAGATGATCAAAGATTCATATGTAACTCCATCACGTTTAAACGCAGATGAAGGAGAAAAGAGATTCACATAAACTTGCCCGAACAGTTATTTGACTTGTTCGACAGGATTATTTTCCACCTGGCCTATTCCCTCTTGCTTCATATTAAATTTGTATCCCACTGCTTATTCAATGACTATTTTGCACATTTTCCATGGAATGTTTCAGTTCTACAAAATAAGTTCAGACCTTGGCTAATGGAATATGCTTTGTAATTTACCTTTAGTTTGAAGTTTCTTTCACTGATACTTATGTTATGAAGTTTTGTTGGTCACTTCAAAGATTCCCTTTACCCTTTCAAAATAGGCCATTTTGCAACTGAGCAAGATTGAGCTTGTCAAACGACTATTTTTGTTGTTCTGTACACAAGCATGGAACGCTTTCAGATATTTCTGTCCCTTGCTAATTGTGGAGACTAAAATTGTGTTCAATGCATTGTCTATGATCAGGCAGATTGTACTTATACTATACTACACTTGGTTCTTAAGATAGAACTGATCAACTGTCACAACTTTTAACTTAGTAGGCTTCTTCATGGTTTCCGATTGTTTGAATTCAGTGGTCACATATATTGGTACTCATTTTACGTCAGTCTTAGAAAACTGATGATTTTTGTAATTGTTGAAGGACAGTTAATTTGAATTTTTGCAAGCATTTTGGACAATGCTATGTCAATGATGTTTTCTATGAGACAGCTAGTGTGGAGCATGTGTTCATTGCTACTTGCTACACCATCTACATTAGACTCTGGTTTATTGATCACTTCATGTGTATGCCTCTGGTGGGATGCCAGATGGTCTTTACTGTAGTTAGAAAGTACTGCTTGTGTTGATGCATGGCTCTCCGTAGCTATAACAGTCTTTCCTCAAGTGCACTCCCTTTGCCATGGTCTTCTCTGCCACCTGCCTTGCACAATTGATTGAAAGCTGAGCTTTCCTTCGTGTAGGTGCAAGACCACACCTACAACATAACTTTTTATTTTTCATACGTTCAATAGTTCTGTCAACACTCAAGTTTGTATTTGGGATTGTGATGATTAATTCATGCTTGCGTTCATCCTTCAATAGCTCATGAACACTAAAAGTTTATATTTACTCTGGCAAACCTTGTTGTAAAGTTCCATGGAAGTGGATTTGATCACCAGTTTAACAATTCTGTTCATGACATCGTCTGTGGCTTCCAAAGACTTCTGCCGAAATGACATGAAATTGACTTCATGAATACAGAAGTTTAATCTGACTCTGACTTAGAAGACCATCTTTTGTGGATCTTTTTGTTATTCAGCTTTTAATCCTGACATGACTAATTATATAGACCTGTGTTTCCAATTTCTAAAGGATTTCTGTATCAGGTGCACAGGTCAACCACCCTCTGCACCCCTTTATTTTGGACCCACTGGCCTGGAGAAACATCGCTCCTGCATCCAGACTGCCCAGCCCTGTCAGAATGTTATGTATTTCAATAAAATCCCTCTCATTAGTCAGACAGAATGATTTAAGACATGTATTTGAGCTGAAGATCAACCTGCTTGCTGACTGCTCATGATATGCCTCAACAGCGCAAAGCTTTCTGCTGCAACCCATATTATTTTAATGATGATGTGACAATTAATTACCCAATAAAGAGTGATTAACTCTGCAGGTTTGTTCATTTAAAACCTGAAAGCACTTTATAAGCTATGAAGCAGGCATGACATTGAAGCAACTAATTTGCACGGGATACAACTTGCAAACACAAAGCAAACTAACCATCAGGAAGTGGACTATAGCCTGGTGTTGTGTGATTTTTAAATTTAACCACCAGGAAGCATCGTGAACTTCTATACACACAGCACATGGAGTCTTTAAAGGCGAACTCTCTTAAACGCGAGGTACCATGTAATGCTTTGGTATTCATCATGATGTAAAGATAAGTCTGTTTGTCTTTAACAAAGAGCATTCAACAAACACAAATATCAATTTCATACGATGTCCATTTATGCACACTACCTCAGAAGTGATCACAATGATCCTGGGAAAAGTTGCGGCACTCAGCTCTCCGAGGTTTCTGCTGAAATTCTGCTCTGCATGACTTATTGTCAACAGGCAAAACATTTTATATTTTTATAAGTTTCATAAAATTAAACCGCCTGTATTATTGCACACTGGAAAGAAATTTTCAAATTATGTTCTTTGTTTGAAAGTTCCCATTTGTGTTTTGATTTTCATTTCCAAACATAATGAAAGAGGAAGAAAGCAAGTTATAAAACGGAATCACACTACATTATTCATACCTTGTGGTTCTCTATGTGTTAGTGTTAAGGATAATCCATTCAATAAAAACTCGTTATGTGACACAGTTTGAGTGCTAATGAAATGCATGAAATCAAATTGCATGCAGGAGTAGATGTAGGATAAACTCCAGTTGCAGAGCAATTTATTTACTTTATTTAATATAACTATTTAAATGCTTTAACTCTTATCCACCTATAATGCATGTTTATTCAAAGTGTGTGCCAAGAGTTAGAAGTCTTTGGGCTTGTCTTAGAACCTGCAAAGAACAATTTTTAAATTAAAATATCTCAATTAAAATCTAAGTTGAGCATGCATAAAATGCAAAACCTGAAATGATAACATGATCAAACTTCTAGCAATGGTAGTTAATAGTAAACCGAGCACTTGATAACAAGATTTGATTACAAAGTATTCCACTGTAAATTTAAATTTCATAAAGGGAAAGAAGTAGATTGCATTTTTTAGTTTTTGATTTGCCATTAAGTTAGCTGTAACAATTGCTATATTTTGCCAGCAGTGAATTTGATGGAGACTTTAAAAAAAAATCCCCTTTTATTGTTTTCCAGATAACTTTTAGTTCTGAAGGGATTTTCAAGAACCAGTTTGTTATTGGTTTTGTCAGTGGTTTGCTTGATTTGAGCCTGTGCTCAATGTCACACTCTAGGTACATCAGCTATAGGCAGGGAAACACGACGCAACGTTTGAGAGTCCCAGATAGAAATATAATGATATTAGTTAGGCCCTCAGCAGGAAATGGAGCTCACTCACGCTGAAAATGTGCTCAGATGGTCAAGATAAATTAGGGCTTGCAATATAGGCAGGATTTTGAAGCAACCTCTGATTTTTTTTTTCTGTAGGTCTGAATCTTGAATTTGTACACACATGAAAAACAGACTTAAGGAAGTGTTGCTTCTGCCGATTTTCCTATAACTTTAGGCGAATGCCTTGACAAAACTCTCAAGGGAAAGCTACAAGAGATTCTGTGGAAGAAACATTCTGAATGCTGGTCTGTGTTGCTGTCTGGCAAAGAGTAAAGACTGCTGAGAATCAAACCTGGTTTATAAAGTTCTCAGCCATGCTTTTAGATCTTTGAAGCCTCTCTTTAATTGTAACCTGCAGCTTATTTCAAGGGCATTCTGAACTTTTATGTTTTAATGATTACAATGGGAGCTGTTCACATAAGTAGATATCTGCAGCATGCTCCCTGCTAGTTGGACTAAGTCCATTTAAGTCAGGTCATGAAAAGTAGATATGATGTGAGTAGCACAAGTAGACTGGTCATTGCAGTATAAATGCACCATAAAAGATTTTCAATTCTGACATACAGTATGAACAGTAATCCATTTTTTTCCATATATAAATGCACCGCATCGTTTAAAGGAAATTAATAATTTTCAGATCAGCGTTGAAAAAATATTTTTCTTCCAAGTGGCACTAATGAGCTATTTTATCAATTAGCGTTATATTAGTCTTGGTATCTGATGGATGTTTTGAGTATTTCAATGCAAAACAGTCTGCTATTGTAAATCAATGCAGCTCTTGTGACCCTGCCAGAAGGTTTCAAGAAAAAGGATGGAGGAAAAGCAATTCCTCTAGCTGATCACCAACCAGGATTGTGATTATTGAGCAATTAACTCATGCCTTCCCAACAGGTAGAAAATGGGGTTGACTGAATTCAAATAATTTTTCGGATATTTTCACGGCGAGGCAATGACTTAGTGGTTTTTATCACTGACTGTTAATGCAGAGCCCCCGGTAATGATCTGGAGACCGGAGTTGGAATCCTGCGATGGCAGATGGTGGAATTTGAACTCAGTAAAATCTGGAATTAAGAGTCCAATGATGACCATGAATCCATTTTCAATTGTTGGAAAAACCCATCTGGTTCACTAATGTCCTTCAGGGAAGGAACCTGCCATCCTTACCTGGTTCTGGCCTAAATGTGACTCCAGACCCACAGCAATGTGGTTGACTCTTAACTGGCTTCTGGGCAATTAGGGATAGGCAATAAATGCTGGCTTAGCCAGAGACACCCTCATCCAGTGAATGAATTTTTAAAAATGAATTACTTGTATTTTATTTGGAAGTGTAGTGATAATGAAAGAAAGTGCATTAGATAAAGGAGATGTATGTATTTCATATGGAATTCAGTAGGTTTGTTCATTACTCACAAGAGTTTAGTCATGCGAGTCTAGTTCCCATGGTGGTTTGGCTTGTAGATCGATCTTTATTCTTGCTTTGGTTTGTTTTTTCTCTTTTCCATGTAGTATTGTGACTGTTATTCATTGCACAGGTAGTTACACCCTCATCCTAGTGGCTCACTGGCAAGTACTGCTGCCTCATGGCGCCAGGTACCTGGGTTCAATTCTAGGATTGGTGATCGTCTGTGTGGAGTTTACACGTTCTCCTTGTGTCTGTGTGGGTTTCCTCAGAGTGCTCAGAATTCAAAGACATGGCGGTTAGGTGGATTGGCTATGCTAAATTGCTCATAATCTCCAGAGGTGTGCAAGCTAAGTGGATTAGCCATGGGAAATGTAGGGTTACAGGAATGGAATATGGCCCTGAGACTGGGGGGAATGCTCTTTGGAGGATCATTATGGACACATAGTCCAAATGGCCTGCTTCCACACTGTAGGGATTCTATGATTCTCAAGGTGACTTAAGCTGCTGATTGCTCTTATCATGGTTTATGAGTACTCTGATTTTCCTCACACTCTCTTAATTTGCAATTATCATAATCATTTTATTGTGGGATATGGATAGCACTTGGGAGGTCATCCCAAACAGGCTAAAATCAGATAATTGCTTGTGGTCACAATGGTAAAGGGTTCTTGGGGTGTATTAAGTATCGTCGTGGTACTCAGTACATTGCATGTACTGCCAGGTTGGAAGCAGTACATCTTAGTTATGGATAATTGAATTATTCCAAATAATTGAACAGATGTGGGAAGAACTCTTTTTGAGAAAAAACAAATGTAAGTAATATCCAGGGCAAGGTGATGGTGAAGACAAAGTTATGGAATAAACTTAGCTTCAATAAAATGAATGACAGCCCAGCACTGATTAATTGGATAGAGTTTTGACGGTGGGGCAGCATTGGGGATGTTCAAATACATAGTAATTAAGATCCAAGCTAGATACGTTCTTTATAGGAGGAGTTGGATGGAACAAAGACTGAGCCAATAAAGAGACTAGAGTAAAAATAAAGTTTTAAAAAGTACATAATTTTAGGTATCTTAATATTGAAGAATATGTTTGGGAAAGAAGAGCTGAATAGAAGTGAGGCTATGAAGGCTGAGAGGGAGTACGAAGTCTGCCAACAAGGGCAAAAACAAGGATATTCATGACTGGGTGGGGCCACTTGGATCAGAGGGATAGGATTTTGGGCTTGAGCGTGAAAGTGAAGAGGCTTAATAAATATTTCCTTTCAGTTTCTGCAAAAGAGGTTGAGAATGGCATTTAGGATATGTTGAGAGGGATGGGAACAATCCACTTGTGGATATAAATATGCAAAAGAAAACACATAAACTACCTAATGGAACTAAAACTGGAAATGTCACAGACTCATGTTCTATACATTGCATGCTACTGTCAAAAATTGTAATGACATAACAGAGATATTACTCCTAGAGAATTGTGCATTAATCAGGGGCATTCAGTGCAGATTTGGAAATGGCATATACATGATTAGATAATATCATCCTACATGACAACAGTGATGTTATAGCACAAGTATCCTTCAAGTAGATCAGATATGTGCTATGAGGTTTCTTGAATGCTGGAATATATTGGATCCAGCCGTCTGTGGGCATGGAGTGCATGTGTCAGCACCAATAGTGTGTGCACTGAGATGTTGGTGTCCCACACAAATGTCTTCCCATGTAAGTCGCAAGCTGAACCAGTTCGGAGCTCACTCTGATTTTCTTGCAGAGTCTTCCTGACATTGAACTTGTTTGGCAAGTTTGGTAAGATGGGAGGCTGAATTGAAGTGAGGGGAGTTGAGCTGTTAACAAGGCGTTTCATGTGCAATAATCACCATCAGTTGGCAATGCACCACTGCCTAGCAAGATTCTCATCACAACTTTTGGTAAAAACCGAAAAGGTGATGCAGGTTTCTCCTGACGTTGAATTTGATCTTGATGCACTTGTCTGATTCTGACACACATTTTGTCATTATCCACATTGCTCAGATCCCATTGTGTGCTTCCTGCTTGGTTTAGATGGATAGAAAGTCTGTGCTTGGGTTCTACTCGGCCCAATTGTAACTCGATTCTTTCCTTCAGTAATAGTCAATAATTTGGCATAACAATGTAAAATGATAAAGCATGAATTTAATAATTCTGCAGGTTTAATGTTAACTACAGATGGAAAACATGCTACCTCACGTTTCTACTTCTCACTGCAAAGCTGCAATATTTGAATCATTCTAAAGCTTCTTAATCAAAAGCACTATCAGCATCACTGAGTCACATTTATGATATTGTGAATTTGTAATGTCTTACTTCATAATTATATGTTGTTTCATATGTTGCTCCCTTAATTTCCTTAGCCTTTTTGAATTTGATAATATGAGTGTAATCTCTCAGGCGCAATGAAATAGCAAGTAATTGTTCAAAAATAGCAAAGATATACAAAGGACAGGGTAATGTGAAAATAGCTTGCTCCTGCAGCTCACGTTTAGCAACTCCACATCTAGTGCTTGGAGTGAAGATTTGATGATGATGCAGGTTCGGGTGGCCAATTTTGGCTTTTCAATGCAAAAAGAACCTTCCGTCCCCTGTCTCCTGCAGAAAACTAAATCTTATCTTTTTCTAGAATTTAAAGTCCATTACTCTTATCTTATATAGAATTATTTTTTGACCCTTCTGAGAGTCTTCAACAGGGTTTCGGAGACACTGCTGTGTCTTTGTGACAAGAACAGTACTACAGATGCAGTTTTTTTCCTTGAATTTTTTTCCAGCTTGTGCTCCATGTTTTGGCTCAATAGTTCAGTATTGTATTTGCTTTATTGATTCTCAAGATAATCCATCCCATTATTTTACCTATACTGATGTGACATTGATAAATTTGCAGTGGCCCAGATCTATTCTGTTGACTTGTGAAAATGTTCACAGCATTAGGGCATTTCCAATTTAACTAGACCTTCACAAGATTCATCAACTCTCACATAACATCATAAATCAATATATTTGGTCTTCTCTTACCCTAAAATAAATGGAATCTATCCCTGGCTGGTTTAGATAGTTTCAGTAGCACTTTTAGCTAGCTTATCCGTTTTATGTTGGAGTTATTTATTCTCCTTGGATGACGTCCGATTTGCAGAGTGTGCGCTGAATATCTTCTCCAGTGAGTGTTGATGATAATTAATTGGACCCTCAATCAGCATTGAGGGAGTTAATGGGATGGATTCCTCTGATTTTTTTCTCATTATTATATTAATGAGTGAATAAACCGATATGTTTTTACTGTCATCATACATTTTCAGAAATAGCAGTGGAGAATTGCAGCTGAACACATAAAATATTCATGTCCTACAATTTAATTTTAGGATCATATTGCATTGGATGTTTTCTGTTCACTGTTCACCTTCACTTTCAGTCCTGTTTGCATTCTTATACAATTCTTACCTTTTTTTTTTGCAATGCTTGTTATTGTGTTAGCATTGTGAAACAAGGGAAATGGAACTAATTGAATACTTCTTTAAAAGACTTAGCACAGGCAGACTGCATTGAATGGCCTCCTTATTTGTTTTACAAGTTCTATGATTAAAGATTTTTTACATTATTATGATTGATAATCAAGCCTCAATATCTTCAACTACACTTTAACACATTTCCAGATGTTTCTATTGACACCATTTTCCCACTTGCATTTCTTCTTTGGGAACTGTATATCTTATATTTGTTTCTGTTTTGAAGAATAATTTGGTATCATGACTTTTTAGTGTCAGATTCTGTATTTGAATTATCTCTGAATCATGGATGTTCAATAATTGGCCTTGAAAAATATACCACTGCATATGTACATTATCATTGAGGAAACACATATTCTGGTTTTGCTTCATACTCTCAGTAATATTCTATTTTTAAATCATTTGAATATATTCGTGGATTCGACAGAAGAAACATCTGTGTCTTAATCCTTTTTTCCTCTCTCTCTTGATATTTTGTCTCTGTCTTGGTTTTTTCTGTCGTTACCTTCATGGTGTTGTAGATTGATACAGCATTGAAGTCGTCATTTGGCCCATAATGCCCACCCTACCTGATTGGTCGAGTGATCTAATTAGTCCTCCTCCACTGTTCTTCCCGGTAGTCCTGCATTTTTTTTCTCCATTAAATATTTATCGACTTTTATTTTGACAGGTTTTGTGAATCTGCTTCTACCATCCTTTCAGGCAATGCATTCCAGATCAATGGGTAAATGCGAAGGTATTAAATTTTTGATAAAGCGAATAAGGGCAGGACTTATACGGTTAATGGTAGGGCCCTGCGTAGTGTTGTCGAACAGAGAGACCGAGGGGTTCAGGTACATAGTTCTTTGAAAATTGCATCACAGGTAGGCAGGTAGTTAAGAAGACATTTAACGTGCTTGCCTTTGTTGCTCAGACCATTGAGTATCGGAGTTGGGATGTCATGTTGAGGCTGGACAGGATGTTGTTTTACATGCATTGGGGAGATGGGATGCATTTTTCAAGGGCTACTCATTAACTTCTCCACTGCTCCCTTAATGGCAGACTTTAATGGCTCGAGCTAGACTCTTTCTAAGAAAAGGTATTAAGTTGCCATTCCTGTTAATTTTGCAGTATAGTTTTTTTTTCCTGAAAAGCCCTAATCAGTATCTTGGCTACTGTGGATCACAAACTGTACAGTTGAAGACTATAATCACTTAGTCTACAGTTAGTACTGATTCTATTTTGTTTACTTATAATTTTCATTAAAATATTTTATTGCTCTGAAAATAGCAGACTCTTTGAGTGTACATCTTAAATGACTCCTGGGACTGTAATCAAGATTGAATGGTAATTTTTGCTTACAAGATTTTACAGATTGCAACTAACAGCTAGCCTTGCATATTTAATTACTGCAGCCAATGTGAAAGAAATGTTGTTGTAAAAATATCATCAGTTTTGCATGTCCTTTTTAAATTGGCAGATGTTCATTTTTGGCTTCTATGGAAAATCACAGCAGACTTGGTATTTTTGAGGATATTTTGTATTTTTCCTGTGGATTAAGCCTAAAATGCAAATGCCACATGTGGGGAGATGGCATCTTAAATTTCAGTTCTTAACAAAGTGCATTCTTTGTCCACTCTGAATTCCTGGATTAATTAAAAACAACAATGTGTTAACTTCTGACCAAAAGTATATGTTTCACAGTTAAGTAAATATTGTTTCAGTTTAGGTTGATTTAAAGTTAACTTCAAAGTAGGCTCAACTGCAATCTTATAAATATGACCTTTCAGCACCAATTACATAAAACCATTTGGCATTAGCACTAACACATTGGCACGCATATAAAATTGACTATTATATGATGTTGAAATAATATGCAGTTGCGATGAAATAATCGCTTGTTTTTTGTCCTAAAACCAGCAAGTGTGTAAATACTTGACGAGACCTGAAATGAGAATTAGTCCAGAATTAGATTAAACTGCAGGGAATGCATTTTCCTTCATAAGTAACCATTTTAACTGGTGTTATATTTGCACAGCAATTGAATTGCAATACCTTACAACTAATGGCTAGCCAAAGGGGAGAAGGAATTTGCAAAAACACAATAGTATCAGCAGAGCTTTCTAAAACTTGTTGATCTAGTCTCCTTAGTTTAATTCCAGACAATATCTATATTTTGACCAAAAATAACCCCACCAAAAAAAAGTTAATTACATTACACCAATTTTATTCCATTTTCTCAGGAGATTTTGTTTTAACCGTTTTTTATTCCGAGAACATTTTTTGAAAAATTTCTCCATAATTTCAATTGTACTTGTTCGAACAGAGGTATCACTTGCAATGCATTCTTCATCATTGACCTTATGTTCATATTTTGTCTCTCTCAAGACTCTTCTTCATTTATGCATTATCCTGACAATATCAGCAGCGTGGTGATCAAATGACTCATTTCTACCTCTCCATCCCAGCAATGACTGTAAGAGTCCTTCCACTGATTGAGTGAGCCAAAGAAATCAAAACCTTCACGTAGGCAAATGTTGATAACATAAATTTAAGATGCCCACTTTGGCTCCAGGAAGTGCACACACCACCAGCATTGTTTTTGCCAACCTTCCCAGCTGCCACCTAAGGCTGAAGTCCTAAAGAAAAGATTCTCTTTCTCTTCCCCATTTATATTGTTACTGCTTTGAAACTCCAGCTACGAATTCTTGCCTTCCCAATATCAATCCTTCCATTTCACAACAGTTAGTCTAAAGTACCATACCCCACAATCTCGCTCTCACTAATACTTGAATTTCCAGCACAGTTGCAAGTTCACTGGCTCATTTAAAAGTATTCAATTGTCTCCCCATCATTTTTTCAGCAATTTTCTCAGACTAATGTCTCTAAGTGCCTGTTTTGTTCCTGCAGTGCTACTTGCTTCACAACACCAGTACTGTACATTTCTCCTGTCTTCAAGCCATTCTTTTTATAATGAGCTTCTCTGCCTTGGCAATTTCTTTTCCTGCTGGTTTCAAAAATATCTTTAAGATATTTCTCTTTAGTTACACTTTGGATAATTTCAATCACAGTTTTTATCTTTTTTCTTACACAGCTCAAGTGTCTGTCCTTTATTATCACTTACACATACCTGTCTACACAAGTGTTGCACATAAACAAGATGTCGAATCACCAAGAAATTTTATCCTTCAAAATATCCAGCAAAAAAAAGTGTCATAATGAAATACAATAATATTAATATTGCCATGCCCCAAAATACCTCTCATCTCCTCGAGCACAAGAAACCCCATCCACTGAAATTGTTTCCCCGAGTGATCTCTGTTGCATACCTCCCTTTTGTGCTGGCCAGAATCAGCTGCCTTGGTCTCACTCAAGTGTTCTGTCACTAAAACCCTGTCCCTCTCAGGAATTTCTCTGTTACTACCATGACTTGGCATCTATTTTTCAAATCACTTGTCAAATATCCAATACTTTGTGTTCAATTTAGTCTTTATCAATGAAAATAGTAATTATTATTAATGTTATTTGCTCAATGCTATCAACCTGTCTTCAAAATGATGGATTTTATCACATCAGTCATACGTTTATTGGCTAAAACTAGCAATGATTTTGTCTCTGAACAAAGATCTAAACAAAGGGTAAACTTCATGGTAAAAGTTGATCATACATTCAGTAAGAATAGCCAAGGTACGCTAACTATTTAGATTTAACAGTGATTCTTATTAAAGTGTTCTGGAGAGGTAAGAAACCTAAATGCTTCAATATTATTTCTGTCTGTCTTCCATTAAACAGTTATAGAAGAATAATTCATGATTTTCTTTGACCATTTTTGTTTGACCATTTTTTTGACCATGAATTTTCAAACATATTTTCAGCTGCCTCCTACCTTTAATTTCAAGTGTATAAAATCAATACTTAGAGCTAGTTATCCACAAGAAGTCAAAGAGCACATCTTACAACCTTTGGATATAAATAATTGTTAGGAGAAATTAAACAATATTCATAAAGACCATTCTTAATTTACAAAATGCTTGATGAAGTGAAGACATTCCATCATTTGCATCAGCAAGGCATATTTTGACAATGGATTAAGCCAGTTCCTTTGATAAAAGGAAAAGTCATCAATTAATCAGTTGTAACATAAAAGACACTACTTGAGTCAAGGAAGCAGTAATGGGAATGATAAGTCTTTCAATATTAGCAAAGTTGACAATAAGTGTTGCAGAAAATCTGAAATAGTGATTTAAAGTAGTTATTTTCATTGATTAATTATTGATAATTGTTTAGTAATGGATGATTAGCCATGAAATAATTGTCGACCAGATAACAAACAAAAACAATATTGGAATATAAAGTAACACTATTTTGATTAGTGTCACAATTCAAGCATCTTTACATCATTGTAATTGACCAGCAAAAGTAATAAACTTTTGGCTACATTCAATTATTGTTCCTTCGTTCTACATACTGAGCATTGAAAGGCAAATGGAAGTGCACAATAGAGAAAAAGCAGACTTTTAGAAAGACAAGGAATCTCCCATGCTTTCAGTTGGGTGAAATAGAGCTATTTTCTTTTACAATACCATTTGCATGTACAGGTATCTTAAAATCTACTCGTGAATCATTTGATTGAGTAGATTTTAGAATTTTTCATTATTTTATTTCTAATGCATGTGCGTAATATTATAAGTCAGATGCGTTGATTGAATTGTGACAATCACAATAAATTATGAAGGGAATGTTACTTGCAGCATCATTAGGAATAGGCTCAATTTTCTGTGTCCACCCCACTGCAGTGGCACAGTGGTTAGCACTGCTGCCTCACAGCACCAGATACCCGGGTTCAATTCCCACCTCAGGCGATTGTCTGTGTGGAGTTTGCACATTCTCCCTGTGTCTGCGTGGGTTTCCTCTGGATGCTCCGGTTTCCTCCCACAGTCCAAAAACATGCAGGTTAGGTGAATTGGCCATGCTAAATTGCCAGTAGTGTTAGGTGAAGGGGTAAATGTAGGGGAATGGGTCTAGGTGGGTTGCGCTTCGGCGGGTCAGTGTGGACTCGTTGGGCCGAAGAGCCTGTTTCCACTCTGTAAGTAATCTAATCTAAGTAAGATTTAACAAACACTCCAGGTAATGCTGACCTCTATTCCGCTCTGATTCACAAGTTGAAAGTAATAAGCACTGCTCTAACAGGGAGTTGGATACAAGACATTGAATGAAGTCATTTCAAAGGGAATGCTAGCTTCGACAGACTGATAGTAATGCTGTAACTATATTTTTAAAAATGCTTTGTCTCAGCGGTCAAACTCTTCTGAAAATTTTCAATGAAATGTAACAAACATTCCCCATTACAATTACGTTGTGGACGCATCTGTTTATTAATTCTGTAAATGCAAGAACATGCATTCCATTTTTAACTTGGAGACCAAATGCACCATTTCAGAGATACCCAAACTTGAAAGGATGTTGTAATGATGTTCCTGTCAGATACTGCAGACACAGATGGCTTATGGTTTGGTACACTGCCACCAATCCTCCTTTCCGCTATTTTAAATCGCCAAAATAAACAAAATTAGAGTTGATGCACTGTAGGGGTAATCAAAAGAATACTTATTAAATTTAAATTAAAATGTAGTTTTGAGGATTGATGATGCATGCTATTTCTAAATATTTTCAAGCAATCTGTTCAGACATCTTATACCACATCAATGAAGCAGATGCAACTGGAAACTTAGCTTCCTTGCTCAGAGGCAGGGAGACTACCTGTTTGCCACGAGTGCTAATCCTCATTTCTACTCTACTCTTTTTAAACAACCTTCATTTCTAAGCCAAGCTCAGAGTTGCCTTCACAGGGGGATAAATCACATTTGAATCTTAATGAGAAGATGTATTTGCCTTGGACAACAAAATGTATTTGATTGCATGATAGCAACAAGTACAAATTACAGTGACTCGTTAGGCATAATTAGGAAGTCTGTTTAGGAGCCCGGGATGATGATCCGTGGTGGCAGCAATGATTACCACATAGAAGATACACTGCAACATCTCACCAAGGCTCCTCAGCAATATCTTCCACACCTAGGAATTCCATCACAAAGAAAGACAGGCGCAGGAAATGCATGTGCAATTTTTGCCCAAGCTATACATCATCTTGTCGCAGAACTATGTCACTTCACTGCTGGTCAAGATCTTGGCATTCCCTCATTAAAAGTACTGTAGATTGACTTGGTAAGATGGCGGCGATTCTATAGAACTTTTGTGGACAGCTTTGCCTAACAGCCAAGGCATACCGGTGCTTTTTGCCATCCCTGGCCAACTTATGTGGTGGAAATATCAGTTTAAAACTTTACAGAATACATATTTGTTAATATTTGGGAGTGGGAAGGATGCCAAAGGGAAAAGGAGCAAGCAAACAGCAGCAGGGAGGACACTCCCCTGCAGCACCTACCACACCAGAGACTGCAGCAGCAGCAGCCTCTCCTGAACCCCCCGGGACCTGACAGACTCACAGGAATTGGCTGCGGCGATGGAGAGACTTACCTTGACAGTTGCCGCTGCGATTGAGGAAATCCATGGGGAGATTCGTTCCCAGATGCAACCTATTGATCCATGCTGCAGAAGCATGAGCAGGAGATCCAGGGCCTCTGGGAGAGGCTGGAGGAGGTGGAGGGTCTAACTAAGGCCTTGGAAGCTGCAATGGTAGATATTTGGAGATGTCTTCACCCTACCGGCAGGGACTTCACTATTTTTTCAAACCCACATAAATGTCACATGAGGATTGACCTCTTTCTGGCTCCCTCGGCCCTTCTGGATTCGATTATGGGCTGTAAAATTGGGAATATAGCTATGTCTGATCATGCGGCAGTATATTTGGAGGTTAAGGCCAAGAGTGGGGGCTAGGTTTGCGGCACTGGTGTTTGGACCCCTTTCTCCTTAAGGATTCCAAATTTGTGGAATACTTTTTGAAGGAGTTTCAGGAATTCTTGACTATCAACTCAGGCACGGCTCGTAGTCTGTCTATGCAATGGGACACTGCTAAGGCTTTTGCTAGGGGATTAGCTATTTCCTATTCGGCGAGCTGGAAACGACAGAAGGAGGAACAGCAGTGTCTACTTGAGACGCAGTTGAAAGCCGCGGAGGCAGCACATTTTGCGCGGCCTTCGGTGACTAAGCTACAGCGGATCACAGCCCTTCAGGCTGCCTTGAATTCAATACTGACACAAAACACAAAGAAAGAACTTGCTTTTGCTAGACAGAGGCTGTTTGAATATGTGGATAGGCCAGGGAAGTATTTAGCATACCTGACTAGGAAAAAGCGTGCTCCCCAATCCATTACTACAATCAGAGACAGCGCGGGCTCCTTACATACGATGCTAAAAAGATTAATGAGGCTTTTCGGAGCTTTTACTCTGAATTGTATCAGTCTGAAGGTTGCGAAGACAGGAGTGCTAAAATGGAGACCTTTTTTAAGAACCTGCACCTCCCAGGGGTAACCTTGGGACAGACGTCTCTTCTTAATGCCCCCTTGACAGTTCAGGAAATACAGGAGGCAGCTCGGCAACTTCAGAGTGGGAAAGCACCTGGCCCTGATGGTCTTCCAGGTGAGTTTTATAAGGAGTGTATAGGGATTCTGTCAGGGCCGATGTTGGAGATGTACAATTACTCCTATATGCATGAATGCCTACCACCATCTTTGAGAGAAGCTAATAGTTCCTTAATTCTTAAGAAGGGGAAGGTTCCTGAGGATTGTGCCTCATACAGGCCCATCTCTCTATTAAATTCAGATTTCAAGATTCTGTCCAAGATCCTGGTGCTGAGATTGGAAAGGGTGTTGTCCATATTATTAAAGAAGACCAGACAGCCTTTATAAGCGGCCGTAGGTCATCTAATAATATTAGAAGGTTGCTGAATGTAGTCCAAGTTTGTCAGCAGCGAACGATTCAGGGGTTGGCGATTTTCTTAGATGCAGAGAAAGCATTTGACCGGGTGGAATGGCCGTATCTTTGTTATGCCTCAGAACAGTTCGGGTTGGGTGGGGTCTTTGCTAGGTGGGTGGAGGTTTTATATTGCCACCCTCTGGCCGCAGCCATCACCAACGGGGTGAAGTCGGCATTTTCCAATTGGTAGGGGTAGTCAGCAAGGCTGCCCCCTCTCACCGTTGTTATTTACGTTGGTGATAGAGCCGCTGGCAGAGGCTATTCGTCAGAACATCCACATAACCGCTCCGGAAGTGGGATCGAAGGCACACAAGATTACATTGTATGTAGGTGATGTCCTTCTGTTTTTATCCAACCCGATCACCCCCGTACCCCATTTGAAACAATGTATCAATTCATTTGGGGCTATTTCAGGATAGAAGATTAACTTTGCAAAATCGGAGGCAATGCCTTTGGGGAACCTTAAGGATGTGCCAGGAGTTGAAGGTGGCTCTAAGTTCCCTTTTAAGTGGTCACGGGCAGGGTTCCGGTATCTAGGCATTTTTATTAGCCCCAAGTTTGATCTGTTATTTCGGAGTAACTTTGCTCATTTGCTCGACAATATTAGGCGAGATCTCCAGAGACAGGAGGCTCTTCCAATTTCATGGCTGGGCCGAATATCTCTCATTAAGATGAATGTTCTTCCTCGTTTGCTTTATCCCATGCGTATACTCCCTATAATGTTTCCCAGGTCAATGCTGTGGATGCTTATGGGGTGGTTTGGTTCCTTTGTCTGGCATCGTGGGCGGCCCCTCATCAAACTTAGTAAATTGCAGTTGCCTCAAGGAGGGGGAGGAGTTGATTTCCCAGACATCAGGAGATATCAATAGAGTTCCCTGCTGTCCTTTGTCTGCGATTGGGTAGGTAATGATCCCAACTCAATATGGCTGGATATTGAGGCCTCCCAAGCAAAGTACCCTCTTATTAATCTATAATTCATGGATAAGATGAGGACAGTTATGGACCATTGCCAGAACCCCATTGTCATTAGTACAGTCAAGGCATGGAGGGCAATGTTTCAGAGTGAGGGTTGTTTATCCAAGACTTCGCCACTTACACCTATAGTTGACATGTCAGGGTTCCGACCAGGGATGATGGACTCAGGGTTCAAGCTATGGGCAGCGAGAGGAGTTTCTAGTTTGGGAGACTTGTTTGAGGGGGAGGTTATGATGTCTTTTGAGCAACTGAGCCGCAAATACAGGTTGCTGAGCAGAGACCTTTTCCGTTTTTTCAGGTTAGGGAACTCATCCAGAAGAAGACTACGCTTCTCTATAAGCCCAATACAGAGAGATTGTTGCTACATTCCACAAGCACCCTTTCAGTTAGTGCCCTCTATCGCCTTCTGGGTGGCAGGGCCTGGCAGGATATTAACCAGTTATGTGAGGTCTGGGAGCAAGAGCTGGGAGTGGAGATCTCTTCTGAAATTTGGGAGAACATATGGGAGAATACTCAAAAGATCTCAATCTGTAACAAGACATGCGATACGCAGTTAAAAGTTCTGCACAGGGCTCATCTGGCACCAGACCGTCTGGCAAAGTTCATGACGGATATGTATACAATGTGCCCCAAATGTAAATTAAGTGTAGGTACTCTTACCCATTGCTTCTGGACATGCCACAGGCTCTGTGTTAATTGGAGCGCTGTGGCGGGAGAGATAGGGAGGGTATTGAGAACTGAAGTCAAAGTAGACCCAATATCTCTCCTCTTAGGTCTACCGAATTTACCATCCTTAGACAGGCGTGGGAAGAAACTATTTAATATTCGTGCACACTGTGCAAGGAAGAATATTCTGATGAATTGGGTGTCTGAGAACCCGCCAGGCTGGCTGGGGTGGCAGAAATTAATAACGGAGCACATTCCCTTGGACCTTTTTACAAACATGGTGCACCACACAACAGATAATTTTTATAAGACATGGCAGCCCTACTTGAATTATTTGGATATAGATTTATCAGTTATCTTAACTAGGGCATTTGCTTAATCAGGATGATGAGATTTGTCAAGCCCTGGGCCCTGGAGGGGGTCTCCCGAGTTAATACAATGTTCCCGCTCCTTTGTTTGGGAGCCCTGTGCCGAGCGTAGCTGTTCTGCATTTTGTGGTTTTTTTGGGGTTTTTTTTGCTTTTTGTTTTTGGTGTTGCTTTGCAGAGTGTTAGGGTTTGCTTTGTATTATAGAGTAGTTAGTAGTTAGTAGATAGTTGTATTGTAATTTGTGTTTTTTTTTCTTTTTATTATACTAATATTTGTGATAGTTCTTTTCTATAATTTTTATATGTTGTAAAGTTAAAAAAATTGCGAATAAATATATTTACAAAAAAAAAAATTCCTGTAGATGTATCTTAACCATGTGAATCCCAGAAGTTCAAGAATGCAGCTCACAACCACTTTCTCAAGAGCAGTTAGGGTGGGTAACAAATGTTGGCCTTGCCCGCAACATCCGCATTTTGTGAAATAATTAATAAATCGTAGAAGATGATTTGTATGGGAAAATATGAGCATGATCATTTCAGCAGAATGAATATAAAAGCAGCATATTATTTAAATGGAGAGATATCGCACAGATCTGAGGCAACAATCATTGAGTACGCAGCTGTGAGTCACCAAAGGTTAGTGTACAGGTACAGCAAATGATTAGGAAGTTAAGTGGAATGTTTTTGCAAGGGAGTGGAATGTAAAGGCAGGGGATATTTTGCCGCAGTTGTGCCTTCTACCTAGGCAGTCCCTCAAAAACATGAACAACTTTCTTCTAACCTGGAGTTGTGGATCCTGAGGTGACTAACTAGTCCATTGCTGGGTCTACACAGCCTGCTGCATTGTGGGAGGTGCAGATTTCCACATGGTCCTTCAGCTGTTTCCACATGGCCTTTACCTGGGGCCTAGCTGTAATACTCGAGATGGTTGGCAACTTCGCTGATGCTTCTTCTGCAGTTTGGGTGTCTAAGGGAAGAGGTTACACTGAGTCAGTGGAGATGCTGTGTTTTTTTTTAAAGAGACTTTGATGATGTCCTTGAAGCTTTTTCTGTAGTCTCCTTAGTAATCACTTATGTGACAAATCTCAGAATAGAAAATTTGTTCTGGAAGGCATGTGGATGGTGTAGCTCACCCAGGACAACTAACTGACAGAAACCAGTGCTTGTGTTTTGGACTGAGACATGAAATTGGTGGTGCCTATCCAGCCATTGAGTCTGCAGAATATTGTGAAGCCATCACTGACCAGAAGATAGAAGCAGAATTTGGCCACTTGGCCCATCAAGTCTGCTCTGTCAGTCAATCAATCATGGCTGAAATGTTTCCCAACCCTATTCTTCTCCGTTCTCCTCAGAAATCTTAGTCCCCTTACTGGTGACATTTCTCTCGAGATTTGAGATATCTGCTGTACGTTGTCCATGTCTTTGATACATGCAGATGGACAGGTGAAACTGCAGCTGTGCAGATCTTTAGCTTAGTGCCAAGATTCAGGTGTTTGTCACCGAACATTCTGCCTTAGAGATGTCACAGTACAGCGAACAACCAATGGGAAACTTCAAACCAGCGTCTACAGGAAAACAACACATACAGACCAAATATTGAACTACAGAAGCAATCATCCCAATACCCACAAACAAAGCTGCATTAGAACATTACTTCAATGAGCCACCATACCTGCAGCACAGAGGAACTACGCAGAACAAAGGAAAATCACCTGTACAGTGTATTCAAAAAGAACGGGTACCCAATGAACACAGTCCGCCAGTTTCTCAGCAACAAACCCAAACAAGCAGAAAAAACACATCCAGAAACCCTAGTCACTCTCCCCTACGGCAAAGACATCTCAGAAATGACTGCCAGACTACTCAGACCCGTTGGCGTCATGGCAACCCACAAACCCACCAACGCACTAAAACAGCAGCTAATGAACTTGAAGGATCCTGTACAGGCAACTAGTAAAACTAATGCCATTTACAAAATACCTTGCAAGAACTGTAACAAACCCTACAATGGATAAACAGGCAGAAAACTAGCCACCAGGATACATGAACATCAACAAGTCACAGAAAAGACATGACCCACTCTCACTAGTATCCTTACATATTGATAAGGAAGGACACCACTTTGACTGGGACAACATATCCATCCTAGGACAAGCCGAACAGAGAGACACACGAGAAGTCCTAGAAGCATGGCATTCCAACCGGAACTCTATCAACAAATGCATTGACTTGGATCCCATTTATTCCCCCCCCCCCAAGAAATGGCATCACCATAGGAAATGATGCCACCACAGAAAATGACATCACCAGCCCAAGGAAACCCAAACACAGAAATAGTGAGATACAACACCAGTGCTTCATTCAGAGGTTCACTGAAGTTGTTTCCTAGTATGGTGATGAAACATCTGAAAATGATCCTTCAAGCTCAGCGAGCAAACATATATCCAGAACCTCAACCTGAGCTACAAATCTTCTCAAAACTCGCTAGTAACTGTCACTGATTAACTGTTCCAATATAGTAACATCCCATAGACACAACTCTTGGCAAAAAAGCAAAATGAGAAACAGCAGCAGAGAGAGAAAGAAAAAAAATCAAGTGAAAATTCAGAGTTATAACCAGTAGACATTTATTGCAGCTTCCAAGCCTGTTGAGACTCCAAAAGCAACTGATGCTGAATTTCAAAGCTAAAAGACAGAAAACTAGACATCCTAATCTGTAAGAGCTGGCCACAACCATCCAGGCTGCTTCTATTGTTCCAACCTTAAAAATAAAACCAAGGTCTCCCAAGCAGTTTACTTTATGGGACTTCAATAGCTGGCTTGGTACCTCTGCCTTAAAACCTCTCTTGAAAGAAACCAGGACAAAATACACCCTTAAAATCACAGCATCATCAATGATCTAAAAATATCTCGTGTGAACAGACGTACAACTTCAAACAGATGATGAACTTAGAGACAGAAATTGAGACGTTGCTCTGTTGTGACTAAACTGAAGAAGCCTGTACTTTTCTACAATTTCTGGAGACTTGTCAACAATCTAAACTTCGCAGCTAAAGGCTATACAAAAGACTTTAATGTTTACAGTGTGTGGAATGAAACTGCTAAGATTAAATTCTGTGAAATAACGATTTAACACTACTTTTCACCAATTGTTATCTGTGCAAGGAAACTGTTATATTTTACTTTGACTGTTGAATCCTACATCAACCTTTTAACCTTCATTTTGTGTACAGAGAAATCTTCACCCTAAGCCCAAAGCCAACTCTTTCTTAAATTAATGTTAGGCTTGTTACTGACAGTGAGCAATGTTCTGTTTTCTATGATGTGTAATAAGTCCGTGATCAACAGCTCTTAAGTTCTCTAGATGACAAATCTTTTCACTCGTGACCTTATGTTTCCTTCTATGTCATTTTTGTTAGAATCTTTGCATTCTTAGGAAACATTTTAGAGCTTTTTCCATATTGGGTCCTTTGTTAATTAAAATTATTGTTATTCATCTCGGAATTGAGAGCTTTACATTGCTGTCAGGCCAGATTCTTTTTTCAGTGTGAACATGTGCCACAAATGGTCCTGCTCGTAGTTTCAACAACTTTGAAATGGATGTTTAGATCTAAAGCCTAGTCAATGCTCAAGAAAAGATAGCAGCTTAAAAAGAAGACAAACTCCAAGCTTTTCTGCTGTGCCACTTGAATGCTGCCTGAAATGTGGGTGAATTATTCAGAATGAACGTCTGAACTTCACTTCAGAGGCACATCCAGCTTCCTACCCTATAGAGCCAGATACTTTAGTGTTGTTAGGTTGGTGTAACTGTGATGAGAGACTGGTATTAATACAGGAGCTCGATGCAACTTTTTTGTAAAAGGTGAATTTTAAGTTCTGAACAAGAATTACATCAAACATTTTACAACTCCATTATGTTAATTTTAGTTTGATTTTGAAAATGTTTAGGTTACAATGTTCCAGATTATTGTGTAAATACAATGTGGCAAGGTATCAATTTCCTTTTTTGGTATTTTTAATTTGTCTTTGTTTTCATTCATTCAATGAAACTTAGAATTATACTCAAATCCCACATGTTGCATTTTAATACATTCAAATCAAAACAATGTGACATCAAACTTCTTCCTTCATCCTGACATTTTAATTAAAACAATTGTAAAGGAGAGTGTTTTGTTTAAATGTCTGGATTTGTTTTACATTTTCAGTATTAGGTACAAGCAAAATCATTCAAATGTGATGTTACATTGGCACTAATAGTTATTGATGGTGGAATTGGAAGGCATGTTACAAAGAAGTATGGATTTGCTGATTCCTCATTACACCCTCAGCACTTTTTAACTCTGATCTGCATGGGTCTTTCTAATTTAATCAGGAAATATTTGACATCATAGCTTGTTGCTCCAAAGCAACAACTAGAATCTAATGTCATTTGTATTTTGAAATGTGGAATTTTAGAGACATAGTGCCTTGTGGACTTCAGCCTCTTTCCTGATGGATAAAACTTGATATGAACCTCTTATGAAGCTACTGCCCTTTTGTATCTTCTTTCTGCTGAGGGCACATCTAAGAAGGGGTGTAGTGGCATTATGAGAGTTGGTTCCAATGCGTTCTGAAGAATGGTCTCTTGACTTAAAAGGTTCACAGTCCTTTCTCTCCAAAGATGTTGACAGACCTACTGAGTTTCTCTAGCAATTTCTGTTTTTTGTTTCAGAGGTCTAGCATCCACAGTTCTTTGTTTTATCAAAGTAACCAATTGTCCCATAAGTAAGTGCTGTTGCAGAGTGACACTCTACGATGAGAAATTCTTTTGCTGTGTCTTAATCTGAGCTAATGACCTCTTGAAGGATGAAAAAACTTGTTGGTTTAGGGACCGTAAAGACAATATGCTCAAAACTGAGATACAGTGCAGACACCCATGGTTTCTGAAAATAGTTGAAGGGATATCCTGTTTCAACTTCTGCATTAGTAAACGCAATTATTCCAATTTTTATTTGCATTTCTTGCCTTAAGAATGCGAAAAACAGGATTTCTGCAAAGCCTTACAAATGAATGAATTATTTTTTGCTCACTCCCCTCTTTGAATAGTTATCTGTTCCATGATCTCAAAATAGACACACACCATACAGAGTAACTTGCAATGTCTTATTTGTGACCAGTTGATTAAAAGCAATTTGTGTTTTCTTTTTAACTGATCAAGGTTTCATTAGGTAAAATCTCATCTGTTTCAATCTGAAAGATGTAATATTTTTAGTCATTGGCTCCTGTAAAGTCACATGTGTTGAGGATGATAATTGTCTATCAGTGGAAGTCCCACTACATAAAATATAATCCTGCACCATGCTCCGAATCATCATCTTCAGAGGAACATATTCAATTCCGATTTTATAGGCTGAAACATGTAAACTTGTGAAATAAATGTGAAGCTCTAATGTTCAGCGAAATCCACCAGTACAATGTTTAAACATAATGAGAATGATCTGTAATGGCACACTTGCCCTTAAGAAGAAATATAAATCTTTGAAACATGAAATCCAGCTGGCTGCAAATAAAATTTGGGAGATTTTGTGCCACTTTCAACATTGATATAATGTCATACCGATTAGCTTCTTTCAAGCAAAGAATTAACAATCAATCAACAAACAACAGCCTACTGAACTGAAACAGATTACTTATTTTGAGCTATTAATTACAAAGTCAAGATTTTCAGGCAAATTTGATATTCCATTCATATCAGGTAAATTAATTGATAAACATATACCATGTATAGGAAGCTAGAGAAGAAATCAGTCAACTCAATTGTGGATTAATAATCTATTGCTCAAGGTTACAAGACATTCATAATGAACAATTGGTACATACAGATTACATAAGCCATTTGCTATTAGAAAAACATTATCAGATTAGTGGTAAAATATAGACTATCAATTTTTAAGGTCTGTCAGCTGGCTTTAATAACTGGTGCTGGCATGGATCAATTTTTTTTTAACATGAAGAAAAGTGGATAGAAAACGGCTACAGTAATTACTTGACCATGAATTAAGGAACATTCTGGAAATCAGTGTGAAATGTCGACTAAATCACCTGAACTGAAGTAATCATTTTACTTCAAGACATTGAAACCAGTCAGGCAGCTGTGTCAGGCAGCAAGAAACTTGTAGCTCTTATATTAATTTGCATTCATGTGATAAGTTCCACATCTTGGACAAGAGAGTTTGCCTGCTACATTCAGTTTGGAAAAGCAATGAAGTCAGACCCGGGAATGCAAAAATGAATCATAGTTCAATGACTAGTTCATAGAGCAGTAAACAGACAGAAAGGAAGATGGATTAGTAGCAGTGAGCACTAGAAAATTCTTTCTCCGTGTTCTCCTCTCTCAAAACCAGTATGGACATTAAGGTAAAGTAGAAAGATAACCATCCACCAAAAATTCCAACATTCAACAGATTTTGAAATTAATAAAGATGGAAGGCAGCAATCACACAGCAATAATACAAAGTTCAATTATAACATTAAAGAACTTTAAAAACTTAATATTATTTATCATCCTCTTGTACTTGTCAGTTTTTTTAAAGCTTTACATGTGTATTATTATTTGTTTTCTTGCCATTATTATATAATTAAATTACTTTTTTGTTTATTCAAGAAAACCTACATCTTACTTGAAGCATGGTACAGGTCATTCTCCTATAAAGTATGTTTTGTTAAAGCAAATTGATAAGGCATTTCGATAAAGCGATTGGTGACTTGAGGACGTTTCTGTAGTCCACACTTTAAAAGCCTGCATTGGTTATGATGTGATTCCAGTCCCACTAGTTAAAACGATGCTGCTGTAACGTGATTTTCTTATAACACTGGATTGCATGAGAATGGAAGTACTGCGTTATAGCAGAACTGACTCAATAGTTGAATGCTAAAAAGAATGAAAAGTCTTTATTGCTTAAAAAGAGCTGAGCTGATACATGCGTCTGTGATTGGTTCTAACAATATAACCATCAACAAATTGAAATCAGAAACACATTTATTTTAAGATCAAACGATACAGTGTATTTCTTTAGTTGCAAGTGAAACAAATCAGATCAGAATTCTTCATTGCATAATTTTTCTGCTTACTTGAACCTGTCCTTTAGTCAGCAGTAGTGCATAGCTTAATGCATTTTTAATTAGCAATGTAAAATAATTTTGGTGACCATTTTGCATTTGTTGTTAATACTTTCTGGACTTGTGTACCTCATACTTTTGTTTTATTTCTGGTTTAAGAGTTCAGAAAATTATTTTATCAAGTCAAACTATTAAGACAGTGATGAGGAGGTTTTCTATTTCCTCTTGAAGGTAGTGAATATGCGGAATTCTTTATCACAGAAGTCTGTCAAGGCTCGGTCATTCAGTATATGCAAGACTGAAATAGGCAAATTGTAATCAGTACTGGAATTAAGGGTAATAGCAAATAGGCATTTTTGGACAATGTGAAGTTGAGAATCAAGTTAAAAATCACACAACACCAGGTTATAGTTCAACATGTTTATTTAGAAGTACAAGCTTTCAGAACGCTGCTCCTTCATAAGGTAGCTAGTGTTCCGAAAGCTTGTACTTCCAAATAAACCTGTTGGACTATAACCTTGTGTTGTGTGATCTTGAACTTTGTCCACCCCAGTCCAAACAGGTACTGCCACATCAGAGTTGAGGATCTTCAGATCAGCCATGATCTCACTTAATGGCTAAGCAGACTTAAAGGACTGAAAGGCCTATTACTTGGCTTTGTTTTACGATCTTATAAAAACCAGAAACCACTTGCAAGTCATTATGAGTTGATGATGCTCATTCAATGTTGTAATAATTATCCAATTTTGCAGCCAAATGATCCTACAAAGTCTTTCTGAATGTTCCATGCTACTGTCTGCACTCTGCATGTAGTTCTTTCTGTTTTCAGAGCTTCTGAGCTCTCCATTTGTATGCTTGTATGGACATCGTTAGCATAATATATTAATAATTAAGCTGATTCCAGATTGCCAAGCAAGAATGATAATGGGGAAATTTAGATCATGTCTATAATGAAGGGTCAGATGCTGGAAATGATTGAGAATCTACAGTGAACTGAGTTTAGTTTAGCTACCAATCGATGAATGTGAGAAACTAATTAGCATGTTGATAACATTTTGTGCAAGACATGGTGGAAAAGGAGAACACAATAATCTTGTATGCAAAGTTAATAAAATGTTATTTGATTTTTCCATGCTAGGCTAAATCCTATGATCTTGAAGCTTCGGCTACAGGATTTGTCACATCACAGCATTTACTGTGAGTGAAATACACATCACATCTGTGTGTGAGACACAAGGATCTGACAAAACTATGTACCAAAATCATTCCCCTCATGATTTGTCTTTATTGATGTTCACCCAGTAATTCTCTTGGTTCCACTGAACTTCAATCGGTATAGATTTACTTGTTTTATTACTTGCTGCAGTTCATCCTTAGTCAATGCCAGCAGCTATTGACAGAAATCCCAGATCTCTTTGGCATTGATATTTCTTATTGAAGTTCAAAATCTCATTGTGTTAGGTGAATCTGTACTTGTAGGTTTTTTTAAATATGATTCAATAGAAATCTGTTTGCTAGAAAACTTAAGCTGAACATAAATATCCACTGTTTGTGCAAAGTGACTACTTATTGAAAATTGTTGAACAAGTCTGAATGATTGGCAAAACTTCTCACTTATATTGGCCCATATACCTAGCATGTGAAACGCTAGTCCTCTAAATTCAGTTTTTTGATTGGCTGATCAGTGGAAGGAATTAAATTTATGCCTGATGTTTGAAATAAAATGGCACTACAGCATTAAGTTATCATTCCAGTTTCTCCTGGAACTGCAAGAATAAACATTGAAGGTTTCTGGTTCTGCAATGATTCCTTCAAGGATTGTAGGTTAGACTGTTTAAAGTTGACTGCAATTATATGAAACTCTGCATATTGACATAGAACATAGAATGGAGAATAGCACAGCACTAGAAGGTGTGCCAACCATGATGCTATTCGTAACGAAAAATCCCATCTGTCCCTCTATTCCCTGCCTGTTCATGTGTCTGTCTAAATGCCTCTTAAAATTGCTATCATATTTCATTCTACTACCTTGCCTCGCAGCACATTCCAGGCACCTGCCACCTTCTGTGCAAACAATTTACCTTGCACATCTCTTATAAACTTACCTCCTCTCACTTTAAACCTGTGCCTTTTCATTTTTGAAAGTTTCACCCTGGAGAAAAGACTCCTAACTATCCACCCTATCCATGTCTATCATTATTTTATGTTCTCCTATCATCTGAATTGAACAGTCCACATTCTATAACTACCAGCAACACTCTAATTGACATATTTGAGGAATAATTGCCTCTCCTAAGTGGACAATCTCGAAGACTAAAAGCTGTCCAAAGCGATGTCCATCTCATTTCTGCCAGGAACAGTAGACCCTGCAGCAAAATCTAAAGGGTTTATGTTGCTTGTTCAGGGTAAAAACAGACAAGCATATGTCAAACTTCTTCCATTCCTGACTTTCTGCACTTCCCTTTCTGCTTATTGTATCATGGACTACACCTTTTCACACTATCTGGTTAAAGAGCACCACTTTCCTTTCCTGATCTTCCATTAAGAAAGAATCAAGTTCCACTTAACATTTTCAATATTGGATTAAATAGTTATTTGAATAGCTGTGAATCCCAAAAGATGGAGGGTGGGAAAAAATTGTGGCTGTCGGAGGTGCGCCTTTTCTGAGGTATTTTCAATGTTTGAGAGTGATTACTGTTTTATAAGCTGTTGGATTGTTTTGGAAGTTTCGGGGAAAAAAGGATCAAAACAGCAGCATTATAAAAAAGGACGAAGAGAGTGAGAGAGCAGGTTCCACATGGGAGACGATAAAAGTCAACCTGCACTGTTGTGTGACCAGGCAGTGAACTTTCACACATGACTGCCTCTGCTGTTGTGTTTATAATGGATGGAAGTGTGGAATGAAGCTATCCTTCTGATCACCCCCTTCATTCCATAGGAGAAAGTAAGGACTGCAGATGCTGGAGATCAGAGCTGAAAATGTGTTGCTGGAAAAGCGCAGCAGGTCAGGCAGCATCCAAGGAGCAGGAGAATCGACGCTTCGGGCATGAGCCCTTCTTCAGGAAACTAAACTCTGGACATAGACTTTGTTCGAAGATGGAATGAGCTGCCAGAGAAAGTGGTGGAAACTGGTACAATTGCAACATTTAAAAGGCATCCTGATGGGCGACATAAATATAAAGGTTTTAGAGGGATATGGGCTAAATGCTGGCAAATGGAATCTAGATTAACTCAGGATATCTGGTCAGCATCAACGAGTTGGACCAAAGGGTCTGTTTCCATGCTGTATAGCTCTATGACTCTATATCATGATGAAGATTGTATGGTGCAATATATTAGAGCACTAAAGTGGCACTTTAATCTCTGGGAGCACAGGTTCTTATCGTTTCCTGATCCCCATTCTTTCTTTGTAAGAAAACATTGAATAAATGCCTACATTTTCCAATATAGATTGAAGGGAATCTCTAGTCTGTAGGTAAGGAGAACCAACAAAACCATTTCTATGTATTTCCTAACAGCTGGCATCAGAATACTATTTTCAAAGAACTCTTCCATTTGTTCTCTTTCCCTGTGGATGGCCCATGACATGTGACAAACTGTTTCTTGAATGTATTGACATTCCTCAAAGAGAACTTCAGAATTAAGGAGGAAATGTGACAGACAAAATGGGAGTGAAGGAAGAGGTGGAAGATTTCAAAAACTGTAACATGAAAGAGTTGGTGTTTCACCAAAACAAAAGTTATGTCAAACATTTATCTATTCTGTGCATGTGAGAAAAATTACACCACCAAAGTAAATTGTGGATTGGTAATGAAAAGTATTGGGGTTACAGAAGTCAAGATTTGCATTTCATTTTCTGAATTTATTCAATGAGTGTAATGCACAAAACACTATTTCAGTAAAGGGCAGCTCGGAAATTACCTTTGGTTGATCATGTAATCAAAACCGTTATTATTTTTCACCATTCCTCACACATATAAAACATCCTTTTGTGTTTATAATGGATGGAAGTGTGGAATGAAGCTATCCTTCTAATCACCCCCTTCATTCCATAGGAATGCTGGAGATCAGAGCTGAAAATGTGTTGCTGGAAAAGCGCAGCAGGTCAGGCAGCATCCAAGGAGCAGGAGAATTGACGTTTTGGGCATGAGCCCTTCTTTAGGAAACTTCATTCCATAACTTGCTGTGCTTAGATACAGCTTGGGAAGGTTCTGTTTCATCATAGTGTGGATATTTATTTCAAATTCAGTTCATTGAGGAACCTGTTTAGAATCTTGGAAAGAAGAAAGGAAACCTCCTGGAAATCATTACTAAAGAGCCTGTATCAAATTTGCAGACATCTTTAATGGTATCTTCAGTGGCCACTGATGCAAAAGATTATAGGACTTACAAGGAATACAGTTGATCCAATTCATTGTCCTGCTTACAACTGGAAAATAATCTTGTGTTGGAAACCACTAATAAAAGTATGCCACTTATTGAATGAACTTGCTGTGAACTCCACTGAATTCATTTAATTTTCCAGCAAAAGTCCTGCATTATTGGTTCTTGCACTCTGTGATGAATTGTATGAAACTTTGTTAAATGTCACTTTGAGTCGTTGCTGCTTAATCTAAAGGCTGTAAGCTTAAATCACGTTTCCAATTTGGAGCTGAGCTGACACTCCAACATAGCACCAAAGAGATGTTGCTTCGCTAATGGTACTGCCCTTTGAATGTGATGGTAATTGAAAGCACGACTACTTGCCCTCTTCAGTGATTCAGATCGAAGGTCCTATGGCACTATTCAGAGAAGGGCAGAATAATTCTTCTGGTGTTGTGGTCAACACTTATCCCTTCATCAAAATTATTAGAAAAAAATCTTTATATTTGTCATATTCCTGTTTTGAAGTAGGACTTTGGGACATCGGAGGTTACGCTGTATATACACATCACTCCTCAATCTCAATCTAACTAAAGATTATCCAGCTTCTTTTGGACATATCAATTGCAACTATATCAACTGCTTCCACAAGGAATCTATTCAACAGTATCTGAATGAGGTGTAGTTCTCCAATACTTGCTCCAACTTATCTCCTTCCAGTTAGGTAATGCATTCCTTACCCCAGCTGGAAATCTTTTTGATCACATCTCATGTCATGTTCATTGTGATCAAAGCAAGATAAATTCAGTTTCTGATTGTCTCTTCAGAATTTACAGAATGTAAATGAATTCCCAAAAAATGTGATTTTCCAAGTTCTCTCAACTGTTGAGTACTCTGTCATCTAAATAATCATCTAGTAATCTCAAATAAAGCAATATTAGTATAAGTTTGTTTGTAACAAGTTCATATTAATTTGACTGGCTATTTGGATGAGTGTTTCAGTTTTAGACCATCCCTTTGCCCAACATGGGCAATGCCGTACCATTTCAGATTAATATAAAGATTGTACTGGAAGCATTTGTTGCAAATTGATTAATTTCTATAAAACTTTTTAAAAACGTGTGCAATTTATTTTAATTCCACGATCTGACTACTTCTGACTGTGTTCATTTCTGTTAGTACTTTCATTATTATTTACATACAAATACAGAAACAGATGAATTAGGACCAGAATATGACATTTGGCCTCTTGGGGCGGCTCCTCCAGTCAATTAGATTGGCTGATCTAACTGTGACCTCAAATTCACATTGTAGTCTACCCCTGATAAAGTTTCAGTCCCTTGTTAGTCAAATATTGATCTACCTTTGCCTTAAATGTTGTGCAGGTTAGGTGGATTGACCATGCCAAAATTGACCCATAGTGTCCAGGATGTGCAGGCTTGGTGGATTAGCCATGGTAAATGTGGAGTAATGAGTGCTGGGTCTTCAGAAGGTTGTCACAGTCTTGATTAGATTACTGACAGTGTGGGAACAGGCCCTTCGACCCAACAAGTCCACACCGACCCGCCGAAGCGCACCCACCCAGACCCATTCCCCTACATTTACCCCTTCACCTAACACTACTGGCAGTTTAGCACCTAACCTGCACATTTTTTTTGGACTGTGGGAGGAAACCAGAGCACCCTGAGGAAACCCACACAGACACGGGGAGAATGTGCAAACTCCACACAGACAGTTCCCGAGGTGGGAATTGAACCCGGGTCTCTGGCGCTGTGAGGCAGCAGTGCTAACCACTGTGCCACCGTGCTGCCCTGCCAAATGGCTTTTTTCCGCATTGATAGAATTCTATGAGAAGTACTCAGTGACTCCACATCCACTTCTCTCTCTAGGAATGATGGTTCCAAAGACTCATGACCTTCTGAGAGAAAGTATTGTTTGATCATCTCCATCCTTAGGGGAGACCTCTTATTTTTAAACTGTTTCTCCTAGTTATGGTCTAAACCACCACGGGAAACTTCCTTTCAAAATCCATCCTGTCTGGTCCTCTCAGAATCTTTTATTTTACAATAAGATCATCTGCAATTCTTCCAAACTTCAATGGATACTGCCTAGTCTGTCCAAATTTTCCTCATTAGATAACACTCCCATCCCAGGTGTAAATCAAGTAAAACTTCCCTGAACTGTTTCTAAAGCATTTGCATCTACCTTAGATAAGTAGACAAAAATGGTTTCTGATATTCCATAATGGCTTCACCAATATTTGGTATAATTGTTCTTCCTTTTACAACCTGACTTTTACATCCCATGCCCTTTGCCATAAGCAATAACATTCCTAATCGCTTTCTGCCTGTGCTTGCTAATATTTTGTGATACCTGTACAATGACACCCAAATTCATCAATTTGTACCTCTGAGTTCTGCAATCTCTCTCTATTTTAAATAATTTTCAGCTTTCTTATTCTTCATGCCAAAGGGAACAAGTTCATATTTTCCCATATTATTCTCCTGTCAAATTTTTGTCCATTCATTTATTCTTTCACAGGACATGGTGTTACTGGCTAGGCCAATCTTTCTTATTCATACTAATTGCCATTAGGTAGTGATGAGCTGCCTTCCTGAACTTCTGTCATTCATGTCGAGCTACGGTTTTGTTAAGAAGAGTGTTCCAAGATTTTGATTCAGTGATAATGGAGGAATCGTGATTTAGTTCCAAGTCAGAATGATATTGGCTTGGAAGGGAATTTGCATGTGGTGGTGTTTGCATCCATCTCCTACCCTTTTCATGAGTCATGAGTTTGGAAAATGCTTTTGAAGGAGGCTTTGTATCTTGCAGATGCTTCGATCATGTGTCAGTGTGTAGGGAGTGATGCTCAAGGTGGTGTATGGGATGCCGGTCAAGCACATTCCTTGAGCTGGATTGTGTTGAATTTCTTGAGTGTTGTTGGAGTTGCATTTGTCTAGGCCAGTGGAGGGTATTCCCCAATTCTGTTCACTAGAAACTTGCAGATAGTGAACGGAATTTTGGTGAGTTACTTGCCAGTTTCTGACCTGCTCCAATATTGAGGGTATTTGTATGGCTGGTTCAGTTCAGTTTCTGGTCGATGTCAACCTCCCAGAATGTTGATGATGGTTGAGATTCACCAATGATAATGCCATTATGTCTTAAAGGAAAATGGTTGGATTCTTTATTGGAAATGATTCAATGTCACAATTGTGAGATGAAAATGTTACTTGCTACTTAACAGTCCAAGCCTGAATGTTGTCCAGGCCTTTCTACATATGGACACATTATGTTAGTATCTGAGGAGTCGCTATTGGTACTGCAAATTACGTAATTATGAGCAAAAATCCTTGCTTCTGACCTGATCATGTTACAAAGCTCCTTGGTGAAGCAGCTGAAGCTGGTTGGGCCTTTACACTGGCAAATTCCTGTCATGAAAGCCTGGGGTACAGAAGATTAACTGTTGACAACAGCATTCATCCTTCTTTGTACGAGGTATATTTCCAACCAGGGCAGAATCTTCCCCATGGTTCCTTTACTACAGTTTTGCTCGGGTTCCTTGATGCCACCATGAGTCAAACGTTGTCTTGATATATGCAGTTACATGCATCTCACCTCTACCTTTCAGCTCGCTTGTTCAAGGCTGCAATAAGGTGCAACCGAGTAGCCCAGCAGACAAACTAATCTTCAGCAAACACCTTATCGCTGTCTAAGTGCAGCTTGATAACACTGTTGCAATCCCTTCCTTTTCTGATGATCGTGAGTAAACTGGTGGGCATTGACCAGTTGTATTTGTGTCATTTTTTTTGTGAACAGGGCATTTTAGGGCAACTGTACACATTGTTGGCTGTATCTTACTTTTATGGCTGTACTAGAACAACTTGAATAGGAGCACTATAGCGATCAATTTTTCAACACTAGTGGCTGGTTGTTATCAGGCCCACAGCTTTTGCAGTATCCACCTTTATTGCATTGGTAATTTTGGATATTCTATTTGGCTTACATTGGGAAAATCTGCTGTTATGAATTTGAATTGTTTCCTCACTCTGTTAAATCACTTCAACATATTCAGGGATTATTTGTGCTCATACAAAGAACAATTTCCCTGATCCCTTCAGAGTTTGAGCTGAGTTATGGGAGGATGAACCTTTCAGTCTTTTTTCTGGATTAGATCATGAATGTTTTCATAAAGGTACAGCCTATAACTTTTCACAGTCATAATTTTTGTCTCAGTAGATTGGTATGTCAATGTACTCAGATGAATGTCATGTTTGTAACAAGGTTTTTAAAGTCATACGATTATCATGAGCTTTCAATCTAAAGGAATAAAGTCTCAATAAATTAGGCAATATGGCAGTGTTACATAATAGGATTCTGATAATTATTTTTCTCAACTAATGTTTAGTTCCATATATAAAAAAATGGAGTCAGCGTTTATCATAGATCAAGCTAGGGTGTATGTGGTATGCCAGATGGATTTTTTTTTTCCTCATTGCTTTTGCTGATGAGTTTGCCTGAACAAATCACACAACAGACAATTGGGCTGAACAGATCATACAAGCTTTAAATTTCAATCACATATAGTCCTGTTTAGCTGCAAGAGGAGAAATTGTCAACCATTGAGCTGCCCCTTCTTTCCTACATTATAAATTATTGTGATCATTTGAAATTTGGCATTCCTGAGTTTGTCCTGATTAGTGGAAGACAAAAGACTTTGACAGCATGCCTCACTTTTCAACACTTCTAAAAAAGATGCTTTAATTCACATCACTCCTTTTATGGCCATGATTGTTACAATGTAATAAAAAACAGCAATGTGACATTTGTGGTGATGATTGAGGCTTAAATATCCCCAAGATTCTGGGGATATATTCCCTGCTCCTCTTCAAAGTAGCTTATTCATCTGAAAGTACAATTGGAACTTAATTTTATCATTTCATCCAAATGATGGTACCTTAGTTGGTGCAATACTCCCATTGTGCTGCACTGAAATGACTGCCTTTGTGTTTTGCTCAAATCCTGGACACTTGAGCAAACTCCAAAGCATGAGAGCTACCAGCTGAACCATAACTGATACATTCAAAAGGTGGCTATGTTAGAGGCTGATTTCTGTGCATCAAAACCTCCCTTCACGTGTTTCAACTATGTGCCATACCCAGGAGATACTTATACTCTTTGAGAGTAAAATCGGCCTCTTAACAGTCAAGTCCTGAGTTGAAAGGATATTTCTCAAAACTGAATGTTGTACGTTACTTCAGCAAATGGCAATAATGACAATGAGATTATTTAATAACTGTCAGGTTTTTAAACTTTGTCATGAAAAATATGAATGAATGAGGTAATTAAGAGAAGTGTAAATGCAGTTTGACAGGCAGAAAACTTTAAATCAGTGAGGATGCTCTTTGGCAATATTTTATGATGCTATTCTCTGATTATGTGTCTGACCTGCCTACTTGTGTTGTTTTCATCCCATGGATATTATCCTGACAAAAGAAAAATCAACACGTAACTTGTTCCAGCCCTCCTTCCATTTTCTTTAAGACTGGTTGACCTAAAATGTAACTGGATTTGCTTCGCTCATCAGTAATTTTCATCTATTTTTTAATGTCAGGAAAAGCACAGCTGAACTTGAAAGTTCACTATTTGGTTGTCACATTGAGGCAATTGTCTTAATCTGGGTTTAAATTTTTATTTACCGCTTGAGGATGAATGTAAAGCAGCAAAACAAGTGTGGCACAACATAAACTTGCAGTTAACATTCACAGGATTGAAGCAGGCTCTAATACATGCTCCAAAAATTGAGTCTTTGCAAATACTTCCGATTCACTTCAGCCATTTCTAGTATAATATACCCTACTGGTCCAGTAATGTTGATTTATTTAGGTTCTAGCTTTTTATTATGAAGTTCTGTTCCATATATGTGCAAGATCGAATCTTTTTCTTGCCCAAATTAGGTTACTCATTGGGAATGTGTATTTCAATGGCCAAGGACTGTTATATCATTGGAACTAAGATGAACCAACGTTTTCACCTTGAAGTCATGACCATACTGTAACCTGGGCTTACTCATTTTGGTCTGCAGCAATAGAGACATGTCCTAGAATGGATCAGACACACTGGGAGAAAGAGGCTTTCTTTGTGTAGTGTGTAGCTGCTACAACACTGGGTTAGGTTTCAGGATGGTGAGGAGTGAAACCAAGAGTATGCACAATGATCATAAAAGAAACATTTAACATCTGTATCTGTGTCGCTGCCATTTCCCATTCAACTGATAATGTTCAGCTTACCTGTTCTTAATAGACACTAATATGATGTGCTAATTATTTTTCCCTGTGCCTTGTCAGCATGTTTCACCTTCTCTGTCCTTGAAAGCATTCACCCTGCCTCTCAATGCCCACTTGAAACTGCTGGTGGACGATTTATGAATCCCCTTTCATGATCACTGTTATTCTCTTCTCATCTACTCTCTTTGCCAGTCGTATTATCCCCTTCACTCTCCTTGTTCAATGTACAGTATTGTACTTGACCCACTTCTCACTTGAAGAATTCACCTGACATCATTCATGCATTCCTTTTTATTTCCCTATGTCCCTTATTATCTAAGAAGCCTACCTTCCACCTTTGCTGGAATGGATGTAGCCTGCATCTGAAAACCTTCCTCCTTAAAGATAGCCTGCTGTTCTGTCACTGTTTTTCCTGCCAGTCTTTGGCTCTATTTGACTTGATTTAGATTCCTCCTCATCCTATTGAAATTGCGCACCCCCCACCCCCGCTTAATCTAATTGAAATTGACCTCTTCCAATTTATGTCTACGTTAGATAGTCCCCTGCTCTTTTCTGTTACTAATCTAAACTCATGATAGCCATGTTCGCTCTTCCCCGAAAAGTTGCCTGGTGAGGTTTTAATCCAGTATATGTTTTGCTTCTTGACAACTGGGAGCAGAGTTTAGCACTGATGGTCAGGAATGTCTGTGAAGCCAGTGTTAATGTACTTTAAACGCCGTTATGTGTTACATGGCAGTAGTTGTGTTTGTAAATATGGAAGGATAATCATTTGATCTTTGCACATCTGTGTATTGTTGTTATTAGTTATTGCAAGCAGAAATGACATGTCATAAATATTATTATTTAACCAACACACTATTACTTATGTTCTAAACTGTAATGAATATCAGAGGTCATATATAACTGTTATTCTTTTCAGAAAAATGCTGAATATTTTTATATAAGTATTGTCACGACCCTGATAGGAATAGTGCCGTGGAAATTAACCTCCCCCGCCCAATCCACAATTTATCACAAATGTGTAAATGGTCAATTTAATCACAAAATTAGTTAACTTGCAAGACTTGAGCTTCTATCTAAGATAAACTTTCAGCAGGTTTCATCATCAAATAAGAAAAAAAACTTATAGCAAATTTATCCCTTAACAAGTGAAAAATTGGCTTATTAATTACTGACATGACAACAAACTGTATCCTTTCTATCTCAGCACACACTCATATTTGGTCACAAATAGGAAGGACAAAACAGACAAGATGAGCAGTTTTGTGGATAGAAACATAGTGTAAAAAGGAACAAAGTTTGGGGAATGAGGTGATTTTCCAACAGTTCCTTTTTGATTTATGCTGACGATGTCACGTCAACCACTGTGGAAATGCTTGATTCAGTAGCCAGTCATTTGGACCTAGGTCCTTTGCTTAATTCGAAGTTCTTTCTTTCAGGGTGTTTGTGCTGGTTTTCTCCTACTCAGAGGGAGGGGAAGAGAATTGGCTTGTTTGCAGACGTTTTGAGGCCAGAGTGCCAACTGCTATCTTCTCAGTCTGTAACAAAACTGTTAGTTAAAACAATATAAAAGCTGCTGCTGAGCAGACTTATTTTTCATCCCCAAAATACTTATTGCCCTCTGGGCTTTCAATATTTTCTAATATAGCTTCTCCAAAACTTATGTGCTCTTATGGAACCAATGAGTGACACCAAACGGTTCCATTTTTGTTGCAGGCTATCAGTAAACACCAGTTCATTCTCTACAAAACAGCAGTCTACACTTCCCATTTCCAAATGGTATTTCAAATAAAATAGATGTCGTCTTACAGTATATTTCTCCATCACCTTTCTCCCACAACTGCACCGCAATGATGGTAATTTTTATGTTAGTGTTAAAGATTGGTGAATGAACCTCAATTTTTGCACTGCCTTTTCTACAGGGTGCATTTTGTATTTTTGTAAAGTGATGGTAATTATGCAGAGTGCAGGAGAGGAACAATTTTAGCTTTGTACATGAACTACATACATTTTTTGAGATTCCCCACAGTATGGAAGCAGGCCCTTCAGCCCAACAAATCCACACTAACCCTCTGAAGAGTAACCCACCCGATATTTATCCATGACTAATGCACCTCACACTACGGGCAATTTAGCATGGCCAAGTTACCTAACCTGCACATCTTTGGATTGTGGGTGGAAACCGGAGCACCCGGAGGAAACCCACGCAGACACAGGGAGAATATGCAAACTCCACACAGACAGTTGTCCGAGGTGGGATTCAAACCCCGGTTGCTGGTGCTGCGAGGCAGTAGTGCTATCCACTGAGCCACCGTGCCGCTCAATTGAACCTATTGTTCCAATACCTTTAAAAAGTGCTTTCTGCTTATTAATGGTCCATTCTGCATCTATTTCTGAAAAGCAGTGAATAATACTACTGTTGATCTTGAAGGTGAAAGTTTTTTCATTGTGTATCCATGATGATTTAGCAAGGAGATTAATTCTTTGTACTGCTGTTTTACAGGAATTACAGAATGGAATTGGAAGCCGGCAAAATGTTGTCACGTCTCTGAATGTGACTGGGGAGGAGATTGCTGGACAGTCATCAGCATCCGACGGTGCCATCCTTCAGGAGAAGCTCAGCAGCCTGCACAGGCGTTGGCAGGAGATCTGCAGACAAGTGGATGAGAGAAATAGAAGGCAATCTCAAAACTTTCTTTACATATTTTATTGTTGGCTGGTTCTTGATATTCAATACTTAATATTTTCTCTATCCAGGTTATAATTTCAAGTACAAATGATGAAGTTTAATCTCTGCAATATATCGGAAACTCTGACAGTTTATTCATTGAGAGTTTCAAGGGTGTTCCCGATTGCTATAAGTTCAGTGAAAAATTGGTGGATAGTCGCATTACAGCTAATTTTCCACTCCAATTTTCACAGTTGAGGAGCCAAAGAGATTCATGGTGATTGTCTATTTGATGATATGCCAGTGGGATTCTGTATTCCAGCCAAAACATTCCACCAGCCACTAGTATAACAAAACGCTGGTTCATTCTTGTTGCATTCAAATTTTTATTGTTGTTGACCTGTTGAATTTTAATTAGATTTTGCTTTAAGTTAAATTGTTTTCAAAGAAAACATTTTTCCATATTGATTCACTCAATAAAAGGGGGATATATGCAAAACTCCTTTCAGGAATGAAAGTGCCTTCCTTACCTGGTGTGGCTGATATGTGACTCCAGACCCACAGCAATGTGCTTGACTCTTAACTGCCCTCTGAAATGGCCTATCAAGCCACTCAGTTGTGACATCAGTTGGATCACCTGACATCAATCTAAGCACCAAAGCAACAATGGGAAAAACAGCCCTGTTGCTTCTGCAAAATCTTCCTTCTGAATATGTGGAAGCCAGTGCCAAGATTAGAAGAGCTGTCTCACAGATTAGTCAAGCACCTGTCTGATATAGCCATAGATACCACTCGTGACTTCTCAGACATTGAAGCAGTCCATGTCTAAATGTAGAAAACCTAGACAATATCCAGGTTTGGGCTGACAGGTAGCAAGTAATATTTGTGCCACACAAATGACCAGGTGATGACCATCTCCAGCAAGAGAGAATCTAACCACCACTCCCTGACATGTAATGGAATTGTTATCACTAAATCCCTCTCCATCAATATTCTGGGGATTCCTATTGACCAGAAACTGAACTGGACTAGTCACATATATACAGGTAGCTACAAGGGCAGTTCAGAATCTAGAAATACTGCAGTAAGTAACTCACCTCCTGACTCTCTGAAGCTGGCTGCAAGGCAAAAGTCAGGATTATGATAGAATCCTCCCCACTTACCTGGATTGGTGCAACTCCAACAACACAAGACATTTGACACCATACTGAACACTGCAGCAGCTTGATTGGCCACATACCCACAAATGTCGACTGCCTCCACTACTGATGCTCAGAAACAACAGTGTGCAACATTGACAAAGATGCACTGTAGAAATTTTCCCAGGCTTCTTAAAGAGCACTTTCCAAAACCACAACCATGTCCATCGAGAAAGGGAAGGGTAGCAGATATATGGGAACACTATCACCTCCAAACCACTCACCATCCTGGCTTAGAAATATATATTGTTCCTTTACTGTCACAGTGTCAAACTTTTGACACTCCTTTGCTAATGGCACTGTAGTTCTACCTGCAGCAGATGGAATAAGGAGTTTAAGAAGGCAGCTCACCACCACCTCAAAGGCAAATAAGGATGGACAATAAATGCTGGTCCAAGCAGTGACACCCACATCACACAAGTGCATTTAAACATTGCAACCTGAAGTTGATGTAATTTTCAAACCGTATTTGATAAAATGCTGCATTATAAGCATTTCAGGAAAGTTAAAAATTGTACAATGAAAGGACCATTGACATCAGTGACAGAGCAGTGGTAAAGCACAGTCTTATTTGAACTGGAAGAAGTTACATAGTGAAGCTCCCCAGGGGTCAGCAGTAGAATCACTGCTTTTCTTGGATCGACATTAGTGATCAATACTTGTGCGCAAAAAACAAGACTCCAAACCTTGCAGATCATATAATATTTTTAATTACTGTTAACTATGGGGTGTAAAGCAATAGACTTTTGGAGGTCATGTAAATGATTGTGAAATAGATGAACAATGTTCTCAAAGGGGAGGAGAGCCAGCAAGGGGTCATTGTCCACATTGCAACCAATGATATAGGAAGGGAAAAGATTGAGATTCTGAAGAGAGAGTTAAGCAGGAATTTAAAAAGGAAGTCCTCAAGAGTAGTAATATCTGGATTATTCCCAGTGCTACGAGCTAGTGAGGGCAGGAATAGGAGGATAGAGCAGATGAATGCATGGCTGAGGAGCTGGAATATGGGAGAAGGATTCACATTTTTGGATCATTGGAATCTCTTTTGGGATAGCAGTGACCTGTACAAGAAGGATGGATTGCACCTAAATTGGAAGGGGACTAATATACTGGCAGGGAAATTTGCAAGAGCTGCTCTGGAGGATTTAAACTAGTAAGGGGGGGGGGGGGGTGTGGAGGGGTGGGTGGGGGGGGGTGGAGTGGAGGGGTGGGGGTGGGACCCAGGGAGATAGTGAGGAAAGAGATCAATCTGAGACTGGTACAGTTGAGAACAGAAGTGAGTCAAACAGTCAGGGCAGGCGGGGACAAGGTAGGCCTAATAAATTAAACTGCATTTATTTCGATGCAAGGGGCCGAACAGGGAGGGCAGATGAACTCAGGGCATGGTTAGGAACATGGGGCTGGGATTCACAGCAATTATAGAAACGTGGCTCAGGGATGGGCAGGGCTGGCAGCTTAATGTTCCAGGATACAAATGCTACAGGGAGGATAGAAAGGGAGGCAAGAGAGGAGGGGGAGTGGCATTTTTGACAAGGGATTGCATTACAGCTGTGCTGAGGGAGGATATTCCCAGAAATGCATCCAGGCAAGTTATTTGTGTGGAACTGAGAAATAAGAAAGGGATGATCACCTGACTGGGATTGTATTCTAGACCCCTTAATAGTCAGAGGGAAATTGAGAAACAAACTTGTAAGGAGATCTCAGCTATCTGTAATAATAGGGTGGTTGTGGCAGGGGATTTAACTTTCCACACATAGACTGGGACTGCCATAGTGTTAAAGGTTTAGATTAGATTACTTACAGTGTGGAAACAGGCCCTTCGGCCCAACAAGTCCACACCGACCCACAACCCACCCATACCTCTACATTTACCCCTTCACCTAACACTACTGGCAATTTAGCATGGCCAATTCACCTGACCTGCACATTTTTGGACTGTGGGAGGAAACCGGAGCACACCCATGCAGACACGGGGAGAATGTGCAAACTCCACCCAGTCAGTCGCCTGAGGCGAGAATTGAACCTGGGTCTCTGGCGCTGTGAGGCAGCAGTGCTAACCACTGTGCCACCGTGTTTAGATGGAGATGAATTTGTTAAGTGTGTACAAGAAAATTTTCTGTTTCAGTATGTGGATGTACCTACTAGAGAAGGTGCTAAGGGGAAGCACTTTGAGGCCAGCGACCATAATTCTATTAGATTTAAAATAATGATGGAGAAGGATAGACCAGATCGAAAAGTTGAAATTCTAAATTGGAGAAAGGGCAATTTGATGGTTTGGGGCAGATGTTCACAGATAAAGGGACGGCCGGAAAATGGGAAGCCTTCAGAAATGAGATAACGAGAATCCAGAGAAAGTATATTCCTGTTAAGGTGAAAGGAAAGGCTGATAGGTAGAGGGAATGCTGGATGACTAAAGAAATTGAAGGTTTGGTTAAGAAAGAGGAGGAACATATGAAGGATAGATCAAGTGAATCCTTAGAAGAGTATAAAGGAAGTACGAGTATACTTAAGAGGGAAATCAAGAGGGCAAAAAGGGGACATGAGATAGCTTTGGCAAATAGAATTAAGAATCCAAAGAGTTTTTACAAATACATTAAGGACAAAAGGGTGACCAGGGAGACAATAGGGCCCATCAAAGATCAGTAAGGCAGCCTTTGTGTGGAGCCGCAGAAGATGGGGGATATACTAAACGAGTACTTTGCATCAATATTTACTGTGGAAAAGGATATGGAAGATACAGAATGTAGGGAAGTAGATGGTGACACCTTGCAAAATGTCCATATTACAGAGGAGGAAGTGCTGGATGTCTTGAACACATATAGATGGATAAATCCCCAGGACCTAATCAGGTGTACCCTAGAACTTTGTGGGAAACTAGAGAAGTGATTGTTGGGCCTCTTGCTAAGATATTTGTATCATTGATAGTCACAGGTAAGATGCCAGAAGACTGGAGGTTGACTAATGTGGTAGGCTTAAGATGGGTGGTAAGGACAAGCCAGGGAACTATAGACCAGTGAGCCTGACGTCAGTAGTGGGCAAGTTGTTGGAGGGAATCCTGAAGGACAGGATGTACATGTATTTGGAAAGGCAAGGACTGATTAGGGATAGTCAACATGGCTTTGTGCGTGGGAAATCATGTCTCACAAACTTGATTGTGTTTTTTGAGGAAGTAACAAAGAGGATTGATGAGGGCAGAGCTGTAGATGTGATCTATATGGACTTCAGTAAGGCATTCGACAAGGGTCCCCATGGGAGACTGATTAGCAAGGTTAGATCTCATTGAATACAGGGAGAACTAGCCATTTGGATACAGAACTGGCTCAAAGGTAGAAGACAGAGGGTGGTGGTGGAAGGAATCTTTTCAGACTGGAGGCCTGTGATCAGTGGAGTGTCACAAGGATCAGTGCTGGGCCCTCTACTTTTTGTCATTTACATGAATGATTTGGATGCGAGCTTAAGAGGTACAGTTCAGGAGTGGAGGAGCCTCAGCCCTTGACCTTGTCCAATAGGTACGAGATTCTTGCTCCCTCTTCGGATGAGGAAAAGGGCTCTGGACAGGATGAGTCAACTGACCAAGGCACCATGGTGCAGAAGGCCATTCAAGAGGGGGGAGTTAATAGACAAGTAGTGGTTATAGGGGATTTTATAATTAGGGTGACAGATAGTATCCTTTGCAAGCCAATCAGGAGTCTCGCATGGTGTGTTGCCTGCCTGGTGCTAGGGTGCAGGACATCTCCGACTGGCTTGAAAGGATATTGGAGCGGGAGGGGGAGGATCCAGTTGTTGTGGTCCATGTTGGTACTAACAACATAGGCAAGACTAGGGTGGAGGACCTGTTTGGGGATTACGAAGCACTAGGCAGGAAATTGAAGCACAGGTCCTCAAGGGTCATAATCTCCGGATTACTGCCGAGCCACGTGCCATTTGGCATAGGGACAAGAAAATTAGGCAAGTAAACATGTGGCTAAGGGATTGATGTTGTAAAGAGGGATTCCACTTCATGGGGCATTGGCATCACTTTTGGAACAGGGGGGATCTGTACCATTGGGACGGTCTCCACCTGAACCGATCAGGTACCAATGTTCTAGCGAAGAGGATAAATAGGGTGGTCAGTAGGACATTAAACTTCTGAGTTGGGAGGAAGGGAAAGTGAAAGCGACAGGGAGTATGGCGTTAAATGGAAATATAAGCAGCAGGATAGCATGTTTCCAGGCAGATTTAAAATTGAGGCAGACTGAGAATGCAGAAAAAAGCAAGGATAACTTAGGACATCATATGACTTCCAATATCTCTAATGATTGGAAAGTTAGCATTAAGGGACTTCACCTGAATGCTCGTAGCATTCACAACAAAGCAGATGAACTAATGGCACAGATCATAGTGAATGATTATGATGTGGTAGGCATCACAGAGACTTGGTTACAGGGGGGTCAGGACTGGCAGTTAAACCTCCAAGGATTTTCAACTTATCGAAAAGACAGGGAGGTCGGCAGAGGGGATGGGGTTGCCTTGTTAGTTAAGAATAAAATTAAATCTATGGCACTGAATGACATAGCGTCAGATGATGTGGAGTCTGTGTGGGTGGAATTGAGGAACCACAAAGGCAAAAAAACCATAATTGGAGTTGTGTACAGACCTCCTAACAGTGGTCAGGACCAGGGACGCAACATGTACCGGGAAATAAAGAAGGCATGTCAGAAAGGCAAGGTCACGGTGATCATGGGAGACTTCAATATGCAGGTGGACTGGGTAAATAATGTTGCCAGTGAATCGAAAGAAAGGGAATTCATGGAATGCTTACAGGATGGCTTTTTGGAACAGCTTGTCATGGAGCCCACAAGGGAGCAGGCTATTCTGGACCTAGTGCTTTGCAATAAACCAGACTTTATAAAAGATCTTAAAGTAAGGGACCCCTTAGGAAGCAGCGATCGTAATATGGTAGAGTTCAGTCTGGAGTTTGAAAGAGAGAAGGCAAAATCGGATGTAATGGTGTTACAGTTAAATAAAGGTAATTATGAGGGCATGAGAGAGGAACTGACAAAAATAGACTGGAAGCAGAGGCTCGCGGGGAAGACAGTAGAGCAAAAATGGCAGGAGTTTGTGGGTATAATTGAGGACGCTGTACAGAGGTTCATCCCCAAGAAAAGAAAGATTATCCAGGGAGGGATTGGACAGCCATGACTGACAAAAGAAGTCAGGAAATGTATTAAAGAAAAAGAGAGATCCTATATAGTGGCCAAGAACAGTGGGAAATCAGAAGATTGGGAAGGCTACAAAAACAAGCAGAGGATAACAAAGAGAGTAATAAGAAAGGAGAGGATCAAATATGAAGGCAGGCTAGCCAGTAATATTAGAAATGATAGTAAAAGTCTCTTTCAATACATAAGAAACAAACGACAGGCAAAAGTAGACATTGGGCCACTTCAAACTGATGCTGGAAGCCTAGTGATGGGAGATAAGGAAATAGCAGGAGAACTTAACAAGTACTTTGCGTCAGTTTTCACAGTGGAAGACTTGAGTAATATCACAACAATTAAAGGGAGTCAGGGGGCTGAGTTGAGTATGGTTGCCATAACAAAAGAGATAGTGCTAGAAAAGCTAAAAAGTCTTAAAATTGATAAATCTTCTGGCCTTGATGGGATACATCCTAGCATTCTGAGAGAGGTGTCTGAGGAAATAACGGAGGCATTGGTTGAGATCTTTCAAGAGTCACTGGAGTCAGGGAAAGTTCGGGATGATTGGAAGATTGCTGTTGTAACCCCATTGTTCAAGAAAGGATCAAGGCAAAAGATGGAAAATTATAGGCCAATTAGCCTAACCTCGGTTGTTGGTAAAATTCTAGAATCCATCATTAAGGATGAGGTTTCTAAATTCTTAGAAGAGCAGAGTCTGATTAGAACAAGTCAACATGGATTTAGGAAGGGGAGGTCATGCCTGACAAACCTGTTGGTATTCTTTGAAGAGGTGACAAGTAGGTTAGACCAGGGAAACCCAGTGGATGTGGTCTATCTAGACTTCCAAAAGGCCTTTGATAAGGTGCCACACGGGAGGCTGCTGAGCAAGGTGAGGGCCCATGGTGTTCGAGGTGAGCTACTGGGATGGATTGAGGATTGGCTGTCTGACAGAAGGCAGAGAGTTCGGATAAAAGGTTCTTTTTCAGAATGGCAGCCGGTGACGAGCGGTGTCCCGCAGGGTTCAGTGTTGGGGCCACAGCTGTTCGCATTATATATTAATGATCTGGATGAAGGGACTGGGGGCATTCTAGCGAAGTTTGCAGATCTTACGAAATAAGGTGGACAGGAAGGTAGTACTGAGGAAGTGGGGAGGCTACAGAAGGATCTAGACAGTTTGGGAGAGTGGTCCAGGAAATGATTGATGGAATTCAACGTGAGCAAATGCGAGGTCTTGCACTTTGACAAAAAGAATAAAAGCACAGACTACTTTCTAAACAGTGAGAAAATTCGTAAAGCCAAAGTACAAAGGGATCTGGGACTGCTAGTCGAAGATTCTCTAAAGGTCAACATGCAGGTTGAGTCCGTGATTTAGAAAGCGAATGCAATGTTGTCACTTTTCTCAAGAGGGTTGGAATATAAAAGCACCGTTGTGCTACTGAGACTTTATAAAGCTCTGGTTAGGCCCCATTTGGAGTACTGTGTCCAGTTTTGGTCCCCATACCTCAGGAAGGACATACTGGCACTGGAACGTGTCCAGCGGAGATGCACACGGATGATCCCTGGAATGGTAGGTCTAACATATGAGGAACGGCTGAGGATCCTGGGATTGTATTCATTGGAGTTTAGAAGATTAAGGGGAGACTTAATAGAGACGTACAAGATAATACATGGCTTGGAAAGGGTGGACGCTAGGAAATTGTTGCTGTTAGGTGAGGAGACTAGGACCCGTGGACACAGCCTTAGAATTAGAGGGGGTAAATTCAGAACAGAAATGTGGAGACATTTCTTCAGCCAGAGAGTGGTGGGCCTGTGGAATTCATTGCTGCAGAGTGCAGTGGAGGCTGGGACGCTAAATGTCTTCAAGGCAGAGATTGATAGATTCTTGTTGTCTCGAGGAATTAAGGGCTACGGGGAGAATGCGGGTAAGTGGAGTTGAAATGCCCATCAGCCATGGTTGAATGGCGGAGTGGACTCGATGGGCCGAATGGCCTTACTTCCACTCCTATGTCTTATGGTCTTATGGTCTTATAGTTAGTAAGTTTGCAGATGACCCCAAAATTGGAGGTATAGTGGACAGCGAAGAAGGTTACTTCAGATTACAACAGGATTTTGATCAGATGGGCCAATGGGCTGAGAAGTGGCAGATGGAGTTTAATATGAGATAAATGCGAGGTGCTGCATTTTGGGAAAGCAAATCTTAACAGGACTTTCAACTTAATGCTAAGGTCCTAGGGAGTGTTGCTGAACAAAGAGACCTTGGAGTGCAGGTTCATAGCTCCTTGAAAGTGGAGTCACAGATAGATAGGATAGTGAAGAAGGCGTTTGGTATGCTTTCCTTTATTGGTCAGAGCATTGAGTACAGGAGTTGGGAGGTCATGTTGCGGCTGTACAGGACATCGGTTAAGCCACTGTTGGAATATTGCATGCAATTCTGGTCTCCTTCCTATCGGAAAGATGTTGTGAAACTTGAAAGGGTTCAGAAAAGATTTACAAGGAGGATTTGAGCCAGGCAGAGGCTGAACAGGTTGGGGCTGTTTTCCCTGGAGCATTGGAGGCTGAGGGGTAACCTTATAGAGGTTTACAAAATTATGAGGGGCATGGATAGGATAAATAGACAAAGTCTTTTCCCTGGGGTGGGGGAGTCCAGAACTCGAGGGCATAGTTTTAGCGTGAGAGGGGAAAGATATAAAAGGGACCTAAGGGGTAACGTTTTCACACAGAGGGTGGCACATGTATAGAATGAGCTGCCAGAGGAAGTGGTGGAGGCTGGTACAATTGCAACATTTAAAAGGCATTTGGATAGGTATATGAATAGGAAGGGTTTGGAAGGATATGGGCCGGGTGCTGGCAGGTGGGATATGTGGTCGGCATGGACAGGTTGGACCCAAGGGTCTGTTTCCATGCTATACATCTCTGTGACTCTAAGTGACCACTGAGAATTAAATCTGAAGTGATTTATTTTGAAAGAACAACCACAAGGAGGCAAAGAAAGGGTACAATTTGAATGGAACTGCAGTACTTGAAGCATTTCAATGTTTGTGTGTTGAAATTGAATTAAATGGCTAGGCAAGTTACGAAGATCTCTGGGACCCTGAACTTTAGTAGAGGCATACCCGAATCTAGACTCTGATCTCCAGCATCTGCAGTCCTCACTTTTGCCTCCATTTCTCATTCGAGTCTCAACCAAGTGTCAGCAGTCACATTTTCTCATCCTGCTACATGCACAATTGTCAAATTGAACACATGAAACATAAAGCTCCATCTAAACAGTCTGGCATTTTTGTCCTTAAATTTCTTCACAAACTTCAATGAGTTAAGGTCAGACTATATGATTGTCTCAGTTATGTTACTGGTAACATAAGCACTGAAATGTTGTAATATTAACACCAAGCTCAAAGTCTCCTTCTCAATCGTCGAATATTTCTACTGATGAATGTTCAACTTCCTGGAGAAATATCCAATAGGCCTTTCTATCTTCTTGTCGTATTCTTGCAAGAGCACAGCACCGACACCCACACCACTCGCATCAATAGCTCCCTTAAATGGTTTTGCGTAATTAGGTGTGGCTCACGCCGGGGCAATGGTTAACACAGCTTTCAGGCTGTCAACTACCTCTGACAGTTCACTGTCCACTGAACCTTCTTGCCTTTCTTTTGCAATTAAGTGAGTGAAGTAACCACACTGCAAAGGTTTGGTACAAATTTTAGCATAAAATCCACTTAATCCCAAGAACCGTAGTACTGCTCTTTTTGTCGATGGTATGGGAAACTCCCCAATTACCTTTGTTTTTGCATTCCATTGGGCCATTTGTCTGTGTCCAATAACATGGCCCAGGATAGTGACTTGGGCTTTGACAAATTCACTTGTAGCCAGGCTTATCACCAAGCCTGTCTACCAAAGATGATCAAACAATTCTGATAAATATTTTAACTGTTCCTTCCATGTGTGGCTAAAAATAACCAGGTCATCAATATAAACAACACAGTTGGGTAATCTGGCAATGACCTTATTGGTTCGTCTCTGAAATGTGGCTGCACATTTTTCATACTAAATGACATGATTTTAAACTGATACAGTCCATTCGACATTATGGAAGCCAAAATTGCCTTTGCTCTTTCTGACAAAGGTACCCACCAGTATCCTCTGAGCAAGTCCAACTTAAAACTATAAGCTGCTTCTCGCAGCTTCTCAACACAGTCTTCTAAATGTGGAATTGGATATGCATCAGTCTTTGTAACTGCTTTGACTTTGCAATAGTCCACACATAACCTTTGGTTTTAGCCCCATTACTATTGGTGAGTTCCAGTCACTGTAATTCACTTTGATTATGTCGTCTTTGAGCATGCGTTCTATCTCCTTTTGAACCTGAGCGACCTTTAGAGGGTTACACCTATAAGAATGATGCTTAATAGGAACAGCATCTTCTATATCTACATCATGCATGCTAGGTGAGTACTTCCTAGCTTATTTCCAATTATCTCCCCATGTGATAGTAATAACTCTTTCAGGTCATTTCAATTTTACTCTGGAAGATAACTCAGTGATTTATCCCAAGGTTTGACAACTTCCTCATGGTTCAATTTAATTTGAGGAATGTCCAATTCAGAATCCTCTGAACTTGGTTCTTCCCTTTAGACAATAGACAATAGGTGCAGGAGTAGGCCATTCTGCCCTTCGAGCCAGAACCACCATTCATTATGATTATGGCTGATCATCCTCAATCAGTATCCTGTTCCTGCCTTATCCCCATAACCCTTGATTCCACTATCCTTAAGAGCTCTATCCAACTCTTTCTTGAAAGTATCCAGAGACTTGCCCTCCACAGCCTTCTGGGGCAGAGCATTCCATACACCCACAACTCTCTGGGTGAAGAAGTTTCTCCTCAACTCTGTTCTAAGTGGCCTACCCCTTATTTTTAAACTGTGTCCTCTGGTTCGGGAGTCACCCATCAGTGGAAACATACTTCCTGCCTCCAGAGTGTCCAATCCTTTAATAATCTTATACATCTCAATCAAATCCCCTCTCAGCCTTCTAAACTCAAGCGTATACAAACCCAGTCGCTCCAATCTGTCAGCGTAAGGTAATCCCGCCATTCTGGGAATTGACCTTGTAAACCTACGCTGCACTCCCTCAATAGCCAGAATGTCTTTCCTCAAATTTGGAGACCAAAACTGCTCACAATGTTCCAGGTATGGTCTCACCAGGGCCCTGTACAGCTGCAGAAGGACCGCTTTGCTTCTCTACTCAATTCCTCTTGTTATGAAGGCCAGCATGCTATTAGCTTTCTTCACTGCCTGCTGTACCTGCATGCTTGCTTTCATTGATCGGTGTACAAGAACACCCAGATCTCTTTGTACTGCCCCTTTATCTAACCTGACTCCATTTAGGTAGTAATCTGCCTTCCTGTTCTTGCCACCAAAGTGGATAACCATACATTTAACCACATTAAACTGCATCTGCCATGCACCAGTCCACTCATCTAGCCTGTCCAGGTCACCCTGTATTCTCCGAACATCCTCCTCACATTTCACCCTGCCACCCAGCTTTGGGTCATCAGCAAATTTGCTAATATTACTTTTAATACCTTCATCTGTATCATTAATGTACATTGTAAAAAGCTGCGGTCCCAGCATTGATCCCTGCGGCACACCACTGGTCACTGCCTGCCATTCGAAAGGGAGCCGTTTATCACTATTCTTTGTTTCCTGTCAGCCAACCAATTTTCAATCCATGTCAGTATTTTGCACCTAATACCATGTGCCCTAATTTTGCTCACTGACCTCCTATGTGGGACTTTATCAAAGGCTTTCTGAAAGTTCAGGTATATTACATTCACTGGATCTCCCTTGTCCATCTTCAGAGTTACATCCTCCCAAAATCCCAGAAGATTCGTCAAGCATGTTTTCCCCTTCATAAATCCATGCTGACTCTGACCTATCCTGTTACTGCTATCCAGATGTGTTGTAATTTCGTCCTTTATAATTGACTCCAGCATTTTTCCCACCACTGAGGTCAGACTAACTGGTCTATAATTCTCTGTTTTCTCTCTCCCACCTTTCTTTAAAAGTGGGACAACATTAGCCATCCTCCAATCTGCAGGAACTGATTCTGAATCTGTAGAACATTGGAAAATGATCACCAATGCATCCACGATTTCTAGTACCCTGGGATGCAGACCATCAGGTCCCGGGGCCTTATCAACCTTCAGACCTAACAGTCTCTCCAACACCATTTCCTGCCTAATATAAATTCCCTTCAGTTCAGGTCCTTCAGCCACTATTACATCTGGGAGATTGCTCGTGTCTTCCCCAGTGAAGACAGATCTAAAGTACCAATTCAACTCTTCTGCCATTTCTTTGTTCCCCGTAATAAATTCACCCGTTTCTGTCTTCAAGGGCCCAATTTTAGTCTTAACCTTTTCTTTTCACAGACCTAAAAAAAAGCCTTTACCATCCTCCTTTATATTTTTTGGCCAGTTTACCTTTGTACCTTATTTTGTTCTTTGCGTATTTCCTTTTTAGTTATCCTCTGTTGTTCTTTAAAAGCTTCCCAGTCCTCCGATTTCCCACTCATCTTTGCTATGTTATACTTTTTCCTTTTGTCTTTATATGGTCATTAACTTCCCTCATCAGCCACGGCCACCCCTGCCTCCCCTTAGGATCTTTCTTCCTTTTTGGAATGAACTGATCCTGCATCTTCTGCGTTATATCCAGAAATACCTGCCATTGTTGTTCCACTGCCATCCCTGCTGGGGCATTGCACCATTGAACTTTGGCCAGCTCCTCCCTCACAGCTCCATAGTTCTCTTTATTCAACTGAAATAGTGTCACTTCCGATTCTACCCTCTCCCTTTCAAACTGCAGATTAAAGCTTATTGTATTGTGGTCACTCCCTCCTAATGGCTCCTTCGAGGTCCCTGATCAAGTACGGTTCGTTGCACAACACCAGATCCAGAATTGCTTACTCCCTGGTAGGCTCAGGACAAGCTGTTCTAAGAATCCGTATCGGAGACACTCCACAAACTCCTTTTCTTGGGCTCCAGTACCATCCTGATTCTCCCAGTCTACCTGCATGTTGAAATCCCCCATAACAACTGTAGTAATATCTTTGCAACAGGCCAATTTCAGCTCCTTATTCAACTTACACACTACATCCAGGCTACTGTTTGGGGGCCTGTAGATGACTTCCATTAGGGTCTTTCTACCCTTAGAATTTCTCAGCTCTATCCATACCGACTCTACATCCCCGCAAAGAACTAAATATTATTCCTTACTGTCAGGGACACCCCACCCCATCTGCCCGTCAGTCTGTCCTTAAGATAGCATGTATAGCCTTGAATGTTCATTTCCCAGGCCCTGTCCACTTGAAGCCACGTCTCAGTTATCCCCACAACATCATAACTGCCAATTTCCAAATGAGCCTCAAGCTCATCCATCTTATTTCTAATGCTTCATGCATTCATATATAATATTTTTAATTTGTTACTCCCCTCACCCTTCCTATCAATCCCTATTTCACTTGACCTTACGGCATGATCCTTTTTTGAGTTTTCTGCTCCATTGATTCCATTGTCTTTCTTGACTTCTCTTGTTCTAACTTTCCCTTTAACTTCCTTCTTAAACTTCGAGTTTGTCCCCTCCCCCCCTCCCCCGCTATTTAGTTTAAACCCAGCTGTGTTGCAGTGGCAAACCTACCTGCCAGAATGCTGGTCCCCAACCTATTGAGGTGCAACCCGTCCCTCTTGTATAATTTATCCTTACCGCTAAACATACCCCAGTGATGCAAGAATTTAAATCCTTGCTTCCTGCATCAGTTCCCCAGCCACACATTAAAGTCCATTATCTGCCTGTTCCTGTCCTCTCCAGCCTGAGGAACTGGAAGCAAACCAGAGATAACCACCCGGGATGTCCTGCTTTTCAGCCTTCCGAGTTCTCCGAAGTCCCGCTGAAGAATGTCCCTTCTTTTCTTCCCAACATCATTTGTGCCGACATGCACCACCACGTCTGGCTCTTCACCTTCGTCCTTGAGGATTTCCTGCACTCTGTCTGCGATGTCCTTAATCCTGGCACCAGGAAGGCAACACACCATTCTCAAATCCCGCCTGTTGCCACAGAAACCCCTTTCAGTCCCTCTCACTATGGAGTCCCCGATTACCATGGCTCTGTGTGATGTCTGACTCCTCGGCTCTGCCTCCACGCCAATTTCTGATTGGCAGACCTGACCGCCTCTCGGACTGGCAGTGATGTCTGTCTCTATGGTTTCCATTGTAATCAGTAACACATTCCCTTCTTGCTTTCCTTCCTTGTCAAAATACCTGTTGAGCATTTTCACATGACACACTCTGAGATTTCTTTCTGTCTGGAGTCCCTATCAAGTAGTTCACCTCAATCAATTTCATTTCGACTTGATAAGGTCCACTGAACCTTGCTTTTAAAAGTTCACCTATCACAGCAAACAACACGAACACCTTATCCCTGATACCAAAATTGTGATTTTTTTTGATTTCCTGTTTGCTTCCAGTTTCATTGTAAGCTGGGATACTTTTAAATACTGTCTAGCCAACTCCCCAGCTCGATTCAATTGTTCTCTTAGATTTGCCACATAATCCCAACATGTGGTCTCTGAGTTTTGACTTCCCAATTTCTCCTTAATCAATTTTAACAGTCCTCTCACTTAATGCCCAAAATCGTATTCAAATGGTTGGAACCAAAGTTGGAATCAATTTCAATCCATGAGGTAAAGAAATTGGGGAAAAGAGAAATCCTCACCTGGAAAGGCAAAGGTAGATCTCTGTGAAAATCATAATGATAACTTACCACAGGTAAAAAGGAAACCCTTGAAAAGGACAGAGAATTCGATTAGATTCCCTACAGTATGGAAACAGGCCATTTGACCCAACAAGTCCATACCGACTCTCCGAAGAGTACCTACCCAGACTCATTTTCCCTCTGACTAATGCACCTAACACTATGTGCAGTTTAGCATGGCCAATCCACCTGACCTGCACATCATGGATTGAAATTAAATCTGGAAGCCAAACTTTGCTTTATGGGCCAACTCATAATCATCAGCCATTTCAGCTGCTAACCTTGCCATTTTAACTCTCTGCTCTTCAACATGAGTTCTCACTACTTCAGAAAGTGAATTTTTGAACTCCTGTCAAAGTGCCAATTTCTGAAGTTCAAATTCTCTCTCTCTTCTGCTGAAGCAATTCATTCTTTTTCTCTTTCCTCTGCTTTTAATCATAATTCCTTGTCTTTTGCCTCTCACTCAATTCATTTTCAATTGAATTGTAGCCATCTCTAAAGATTGATGGTGTTTCCAGCAAATATAAATGCTGAGCTATTGCTATAATTATCTCTTGTTTCCTCACAGAAGGAGGCAGCTCCAACCTCAGATTGTCTGCTGATTCCAACAGCTTGGCCTTAATCACCTTTTGTAAAACCACCAGGGTCACTTCACCTAGTCCCAGAAAACTCTTGGCGACTGAAAGAGCCATTGATATCCCAAGCACTGTTTATACCAACCAAACTCAAAACCCAGAACAAAAGACACGCACCCCTACCACTCACTGCTTTTGAGTCCAACAACTCTAATCCCAATGTGAAACCATCAAACAAATACCGCAAAGAGCCCCCAATCTATTCTGGACTAGGCCAGGCCCTTCAAAACATTTCAAGAAGGTAGCCCAGACCCTAACTTTGCTGGTTGTTTTAAGCAGGTGTATGGTGGATATTCCAGGAGAAAAGCAGCTGGTCAAACCATTTAGTTTTAAACAAAACAATTGATTTACAAGGTTACTGAATGAAACACAAACAACAGTAAACAGAGTAGCAAATAACTTAACCTCTCCGAAAACCCAACAGAATCATCCCAACTTCATGATGCTGTTCCAAATACTTGCAGCAATCCCCATAAACACGGCTTCGCACAAAAGGTAAAATCAAACACAAAATCTTAAAAGATAGATGTCAGAGAGAGAGAGAGAGAGTACTAGCCTTGACCTGTGTCTGAGAGTCCAGCAGCCTTTCTTCACACTACTGCTTTTAAAAAAAAACCAAACCAGAGAAAATCTGAGCTGGGAGAACTGGCTGCTCCCCTTTCATTGTACAAGTGTTTTTTTTAATTAAACTGGAAAGCCTTCTTACTGAGGCAATAGCTGTTAGCTATAAGCAACTTGGCCCGAACACCCTTCAATTCCCAGACTTTTCAGAGTCTGTGTCGTTTACGACCTCTCTTTAAAAAAAAAGCCAAGGACAGCATAACCTTGTTAAAAGGAGCAGCTTCGTTACACCCTGTGAGGCATATAATCTTCTGTAAAATTAAGCAATCTTGTTGACAGTCTTCCGTACTTACAACTGTGTCACTTTCCACATAGTTTCTCCCAATGTCTTGTTTCATGTTTTACTTGCTGTTCCTGTAAAATATAAAATATGTAAAGTTTTTTTTAACTTTGTAGGCAACATTAACTCATTCGCTGCTAGTTAAGATTCCAACATTTTAGTCACAAAGTGCTTTTAGTTCTATTCAAGCTGTTTCAACTTCTGCTTTACTCTTTGAGAGGCAGTAAAGTATTTATTGAGTCTCTGTTACATCTGTAACCTATACCCTTGAGATATGTCAGGTGACTAGAAATGCACAACAGAATTTGAGAGCTTTTAAGAGATGCATTGAGTGAATTTATGTGTTCTTTAAGCTAATAACCAATGAGAATTTAAAGGTCAAAGTGAAGTGGTCCAGATTCAGGATGCAGCAATTCTTGCATGCACAAAGCAATTTTGTTAATGGGGATCGGTGCAGGCGTGTATGTGAGGCACATTAACAAATCTCTTTGCTCCCAACAAGACAAAAGGTATGCCATTCAAGATAAACATCGCCAAGACTGGAGGTAGCAACAAGCTCCAAATCTGGAACATGAAACCAGAAACATTGTGCAATATTTGGGCAGTACATTGTGAAACACTGAAGAATTCATGATTACAATACAATTTGGGTATATTTTTGGACTTGGTATTCAGAAACAGAATGATGTATGAATTGATAAATGAATGAAGCCACAAAGTTACTCAATAAAAAATCATGTATGATTATCTTTAACAGGAAGGCAACATCAAAGAATACTTCAGAATATTGTTTCACACAATTGAATAGTGCAGCTTCTACCTATTGTCAGAATGTTTCTGTGAAGCACAATGTGGAGAGTCGTATTCAGGAGGACACTATTGATTACAGTTTAGTGATTAGTTGTTGCTGTATTGGCTATAATATGCCACAGGCAAATCTGTTTGATAATGCTAAAAGCTTTAGGAGTCAAAAGATCGGCTATATTGCATCTGCTTGCTGTGCAAAGGCCAAAGCAAGAACGAAAATGTCTCCACGTTAATGGAAAACAGCCACATCATAAGATGGAATATACAATCTTACATGAAGATGAGCTGGGGAAATATATATTGCAGTATCTTACAGGGATCTGAATGGTCTGTGGCAAGAGTTGTTGCAGAATCAAATGAGAAATGCGGCAAGGCCAACCTTGACATTCGGAGTGTATTGTTGCACCTTTCAGGGTTTTGGTAAACAGCATGGCATGCTTCTCATGAGGCAGCCGCGATCTGTCATTTAGGGGAGATTATTGATTGTTAAACATTGTTAAATGAAGGAAGGGGTGGAGGCAACTTGATCTACAGCACATTAAAACGTCAATCGAACATCTGTAGCATGAACCAGCTGCCTGTGTACAATGTACAATGCCTCTGTATTAAACCAAATGGTCACATGGGATGCTGCTGTCATTCAGGGCATCCTAGTACAATCAGTCAGAATCACACAGTTCAGGGGCTCGACTATAGTCAGCAATTCACTTGGCACCCTCACCACCACATGATCTATCTGACTTTGGTCTGGGGAGTGGGAATTAGGTAGTCCTCTGTGGCCAGCAGCAGCAGTCAGGAGAGGCTCATATTGTCAGTTAGGGTGCTGCAGATCAAAATAGATCAGAAATCTGGGGAAATCACAGTCCAGGGTTCGCTGTTATTCATTAAGAGGAATGGGAGTCAAGATTAGATTGGGGGTAGGGTGGAGTGGGGTGATGCCAGGATGCACAGGTGGCTTTTGGGGAGGTATCAACGAGGATAGTGTTGGCAGGAAACTACAGGGGAGTGGAGAGTATGTGGAGTAGCAATAGAGAGCCTGGAAGGCAACGAGAAGCATGGTTTATGGCAATGACAACAGCCGTGCCCTCAACATTTTGCAGCTACGCATGTAGAGCGAACATGCTTTTGCATTAAATGTTTGTCAAAGGCAATTGCAACATGCCATTCGTACCACCCAAATTATCATTGTTAGTTAAAAAGCAAAAGACATATCTGACCTTCGTTATCTTCTCAGCACTTTTCAATCTTATCCATCATTTCTGTCTACATAGCTTGGAATAGTGTGAGCTTCATGACAAGTTGTTGAAGAAGGGTGTGAAATGAGACTTGTCAAAGGTACAAGATGATCATTATGATGTATGTAAGAGAAGCTTAATGAGTGCTGCACTATTTGTTCAATGCAATGCAAATTGGGACCTGAGGATAGCATGTCATTCTGCATACTGTTAAATTAGGGCAGTGATGTCGTGAGTGACGGTGAAAAGACTGCCATAGAATTTCATTGAGTGCACTGACTGACAGTGAAAGGTAACTTTGCACAGATTGAAAACAAAGAGCTTATTTGCTAACATTTTCAGGATCAAAATTTGTTTTAGTCCATTATGATTGGGTAGAAATTGTATAATAGTTATAGATCATAAACACCAAGTAGCTGTTTAGAGTTTGAAGTCTGCAATGATGACAATGGCAGGTATCTAATTTTACATGGTAGCAATAGCATTCACCTTTAAATGAAGGTTTTAAGGAATATGAGTCAAAGGCATGTATTTGGAAATATGCCATCGATCAGCCATGACCTTATTGTGTGGTGGAATAGGCTCGAGGGGCTGGATGGCCGATTCATGTTCCTATGTTACAATGAATTAGGGGACTCCACATCATAGACATGGTGTGAGAAAGGTACAGCCCACTGCTACTAATGTACATTACCAATAGTCTATGTAGGACTATCACTCAGAAAGATGATCAAGAGATCATGTTCAGAGTCATGGACCAAGTCATACAGCAGCTAGAAAAGCTATGACTGAAGGTGACAATTAAAATAATGATTCATGAAGAGTGACCAAAGAGAGTGTGTTCTTAAAGGCAAGTATAGTGGCTCCTAGTATAGCTTTGTAACGTAATGAAAATTGTTGGTCAGTGGAAACAATCATTTTATATTGAATCAGGCGATGAACCAAGGAGGTAAGAAAATTCTGGTCTTAATATAACAACTTTTACAGAGTTCACAATTAAATGGAAAATTCTTCTGACGAGAAATGTGATATTAGTTTCACATTTACATCTTCAAAAAACACACATACACTTAGAAAGTAAATTAAATGCATCTACACTTAGGAGAAAAGGCAAGGGGAGCTGAAAGTAATCTAAGATGATAGGCTGTCATTTCTCTTTTATTTTATTGCATTTTTACAATCTTATCAACTGCACAGCAATCTTTATAAGATACCAGTTGTCATTGGTATTACTGTGCATGTAGACTGCACCAAATGGCATTCTGATTACGCTGGGTTCTGACTAGAATACTGGGATTCAACAGGAGTTTGCTTTACAATCTCAGCATCCCAATCTCAGTATTATTTCATTTGCAGAATCGTCACTGTTTTGAACTGAACTATACAAATTATAATTGCAATTTGAGAAGTGCATGCGTTATAACTGAATTGCCATAGCCTTTCTATCACGGTGAAAGGAATTGCTTATTGTTCCAAAGCTAAGCCACTATCTGTTGACCTCAAATGACTGCTCATAAAGATCTCTGTGGAACAGATGTCCACTTTCTTGATGACACCTTGATCAGGAAGTAAAACATAGTGATCTTCATATTTCCAGCAACAGTGTAATTTGCAATTTAATCAGGAGCCATTGAAGTATTGCTACTGACAGTAAACCAGGAAGTTAAAACCACTTTATCCTTCACTTCTGGTTAAAAAATAGTTGATTATGATTCATTTAGATACTAGTTAAAATTTCAATGGAAACAAACTTTTCAGAAAAGCATTTAAATACATATAGTATTTTTTAAAAATAAAAATGGAGAAATTGAACATTTCATATGTAATATTTTCAAGGACAGAGGAACGGATGAATGGACCCAGAGGCAGGCCGTCAGTATCACCTAGATGACCCCAAGACTCTAGCAATAGTGAATTTGATTAGATTTCAGGTATTTAAATCAGTTTAGTAAGAGGTAGTGAGAAGATAAATGAATTTAATAATTACTTAATTACAATGTGATAAAATGGCAGGTTGTAATGTATTGTTATTTGCAGCATGTGAAAATTCCTGAATGTAAGTGTGATCCAGAGCAGACATGTCAGCAGTGTTGGCAGTCTGAACACCTTTGGCTTAGAATTTGATCTGGACTGCATATACATTAATGATATCAGTTCAGTGTTTCCCAGACTCCTCAGGAATACTGGCTTAGCTGCAATGGCATCTCCTTTGATCTATCACAGTTTTTGTATGAGTAGCTAGCTATGTACTGCATTATGAATATATAATTACATGTTTTAGATACACAAATTCAAATTGGGAATTAAACCCCTAACGTAAACTAAGTGGAAATCTGAGAATTGAGAAACCAGTCTATAGAGCCTCATGCAATGACAATGGAATGGCCTTGGATTATTTGATAGGGTTACAATAAAATTAAGAGTTGCAAAATGGCAAGTGAACTCAGTTAGCTGGAGAACTGGAGACAGGATAAAGTTAATAATAATACATTATTATTAAAAGAAAAATGTAAACAAAATGTCCATTTAAATATGTGTTATTTCATTAAATGTTGACAATATATTATGCTCATTCATGGAGACTTCATTGTCAAACATTATTCCAAGAATAAAATACATTGATTTATTTCAAACAACTTGCAATTCCATGAGCTAAATATTTTGTGTTGTATTCAATGGCCACCGTGGTCCATTAAGAATGGATTGAGAGCAATAAACTTTCTTTATTCATTTTCCATCCCCTCTTGACATCCAGTAGATCTGAGAATAAGAATATTCCTGACCTGATGTCAATGAACATTCAGTTTCTTGACCTCTACTCATATATCTTGATAGGACCAACAGAGTGGTTCCTATTAATCTATTAATCCAGTAACAGGGCATAAGCAGATTGCAACTGATAATGGGCTGGAGGGGGGAAAATAGCTTATCCTTCTCCTAGCTTCTGTGATTGCTTGCATTTGTTTATGACTGCCAATTTTTTGAGAGATATTCAAAATCCAGGAAACTACAGTTATGCTTTTTGTTGTATGAAAATAGAGACAAAGGTGGTTCTGTTTAATTCAAAGCTTAACTTGAAACTTCATTCAGTCAGTTTGAGACTCCGGAAATACAGGCAAACTAGTTAAACTTCGAAGAAATAGAACATGGTCCGTCAATGATAAGAAATATGGAAGGAGAAAAGCAGAGTGTACTGAAGAGTTTTTGGTAAATTATTAGGATCAATCTTAAATTTATGATTTTTAAAATCATATTGCCTTTTGACTTAGTTTTAATAAAAACCTTTTGTGATCAAATGCAATTATTATGTTACTTATTTTTTTCAGTAAAATTGTTTAAGTTGAAAAGTCTGATTCTCTAATTGTTTATCAAAACACAGAATCAGTTCACTTAAGTGAAAAAAAATACAGTTGCTGGAGATAAGTAACTGACTTTGCTATGTGGAGCACATTGCATATGTCTACGAAGAGATCAAGGCTAATTTCAATGTTATATAGAATATAGATTTACCTATGAGAGACATTCAAACACTTGAGTTAGTATAAGAGTAAACTGTGTAAGTAGGATCCAATAATGTAGCAAAAATTCTGCCATCCTGTTTTCCCCCTAATCCTTTTTCCTGTACTTGCTGAACGACATCTTGGTCTGGATTTCTCACTGTGATGTTAAGAAGTACAGTGATTAACTGAACCAATAAATACATTATTTGTGTCCAAATGCATGCTGCAGCTCTGGAGGTTGCCAAAACCTGACACAAGGGTCTTCCAAAAATCGTATTTCATGAATGTAAATTATTTGGATCAGGATAGGAATGGAATGGAATGGTCTTTTCATTAAAACCTCGACAGTTTTAAATAACAGCAACAAAAATGAGTAGTATTGAGGAGATTGTCCTTTATTGAAAACTCAGTTATGGTTGAAGAACTTTTTTTGTGGAAAACATGTTCGAATCAATACCTGTCTTTCTACTTTTAGTAAGAATTTCTGATATTCTATACAGATATTTTCCTGCATTAGTAAAATAGCTCAAAGTACTGCAGTCAAGTCTTCATAAATGTATATGCAATTTAAGTTTAATTCTTATACAAGCACAGAAGCCGAATATGTCTCCCCATTTAGTTTGATTATACTCGAGCTGAAAATGTCATTCCCATTTTTTTCATTGAATACAAGTTAATATGTCATTCCCATTGACTTCATTAGGACAGGTCCAGTGTGCCATTCTTAGTTAGTTGCATTAAACAGAAGTCCAATGAATCATTCTCATTGGCTTCATTAGCTACATCTCCAAAGTGTCATTCCCATTATGTTATTAGATTTAAAGTGTCATTCTCAATTACTTCCATTGGATGTAAATGCAATGCACAATCACAATTTCTTCTATTAGATATAAGTCCTATGTGTCATTCTCATTTCCATGTAATTGATCTGTGTCATTCCAATTTACTTCCATTTGCTACAAATCCATGGTGCAAGGAATAATCCGGTGAAAAGGTTGAAAAACATGACCAAAATCTCATGTTTCTCAGTTATTCTTTCTATGTTCCATTAAAATGAAAGATTATTCTTTCAGCCATGTTAGTTATCCCATAGCTTAGTAATATCAACAGTTCTAATTGTGCACTTTGAACTTTATCATGTAAATCTGAACCATTTAAACCAGATTTCTGAAACCTGAGAGTATAAATCCAATGTGATAGTGGCAGCTATTGCTTTATGCTCTCTTCTGTAGAGTTATTCCAATTAGCAAGAGTTTTCTAAAGGTGGAACAAACACAGATTGGAAAATATATTCTTTAGTTTGTACTTCTACATACAGGAGGTCCCCAGATTGCGAATCAGTTCCATCTGGAGTCTGTTCGCAAGTCAATGTGTGCACAAGTTGAAACACAATGCAGGAATATATTGCAGCTGTTTGTAAGTACAGGAAATGTTCATATGCAAGGTCGTTAAAATTACACCCCTGTATAGGATTGCATTCATAAGTGCAAACATTCATAATGTAAGGACGCTGTATCTATTTTGGGCGGCACAGTGGCTCAGCGGTTAGCACTGCTGCCTCACAGCGCCAGAGACCCGGGTTCAACTTCCGCCTCAGACATCTGTCTGTGTGGAGTTTGTACATTCTCCCCGTGTCTGCGTGGGTTTCCTCCAGGTGCTCCGGTTTCCTCCCACAGTCCAAAGATTTGCAGGTCAGGTGAATTGGCCATGCTAAATTGCCCGTAATGTTAGGTGAAGGGGTAAATGTAGGGGAATGGGTCTGGGTGGGTTGCTGTTCAGAGGGTCGGTATGGACTTGTTGGGCTGAAGGGCCTGTTTCCACACTGTAAGTAATCTAATCTAAATGCAAGGAGTATTTTGAACTGAAGACATAGAGTAATTCGTAGAGTGTAATTTTGTAGCAATTACTAGAAAATAATCTAGATGGGAGAATGGCAACATAATGTTCCTGGTTATCAAGTCTTCGAATGAAATAGAAAAGTAGATTTTAAAAATGGTGATAAGAAACAATTACTGCTACAAAAAGAGATGGAGAATAGCAGTTAGCAATTTCCCCATTGCTGTGAGATTCAGAAGTCAAGTTTAATCCCCCATTATGAACCCCCTCAATGTGTTATCAAGTGAACTTTTCATAAAGTTTAAATCTTAATAACCATCTATCATGGGTCAACCATCCAATAATTTTATATCTTGATGTTTCAAGTTAGAAGTGTCTCTCAGTACAGAACTAGTGTCCTCATTAATTAATGGAGCAGCCCCACCACCTTTTCCTACCTTTTTCTCAATCCAACATGTCAACATCTAAAGCTATTTCATTAGTCTATAAAATACATGCAAGTGACTGAAGCTAAAGGTGAGCCTATTAAGTGTCAAAATGGTAAACTACATTTGGCAACAGAAACTATGAGTGAAGACTGTTAATAAATACGTTGTGGCTGTCTTCTCAAAACATAAGGCTGATGATTATATCAGAATTAAGGAGAAACAGCCTGGAATATGTAGTAAAGAATTAAATTATTTGTCACCTTTGTATAAATATATATCCCTGTATGGTCGACAGTGCAGTGGAAAACTTAAACTTGCAGGAAGATATAGATTGTCTGGTTAGTTACATCGAGGGAAATGAGAGATTATATAGTTTGACAAGGGTGGCAGGTCCAGAGAAAATATAATAAATAGGAGAATACACACTTAGTGGGGAGGAACAGAATATTCTTGGAGTATGCGTCCACCAGTCTGTAAAGATGTCAGGGCAGGTTGATAGGATTGGTAAGAAAACATGTAGCATGCTATCATTCATTAGCCATCCAAGACATTAAGTATAGGAACAAGGAGGTTATGCTTAAACTGTATGCAGCACTAAGTAGTGAATTGTTCAAGAGAGTTCTGGTCACCATATTAAAGGAAACACGGGAATGCGTATAGAGGAGTTTTACAATTATGTTGCCAAATTTGAAAAGAATTTAGTGATGATGAAAAATTGGACAGACTGAGGTTGTCTTTCTTGGAACAGGTGAGTCTGGTGGCTAACTTGTTTGAGGTATATAAAATTATGAGTGGCAAAATAAATGGAGGAATCTTTCCTTATCAAAGGGATCAAAACCAAGGATTAGAGGCAAAATAAGGTAATTTATTTTTCCCAGAAGGATTCTGAAATTTTTTTACCTCAAAGTGCAATGGAGGTAGAAACCCTCACTGCATTGAAGAAGTCCTTGAATGTTTACTCAAATAACTATGAGCTGCAAGGCTGTGGGCCAAATACAGGGAGGTGTGTTCAACTGGCTCGCTCTTTGTCAATTGCAACATGCATACATTGGGCCAAATGGCCTTGTCCTGTGCAAAGACTTTCTTTGATTTCTATGCTATCAAATCATTCGGTTATGAAAATTCAAGACAAATGTGTAAACAGCTGTATGCACGGTTCTCTCTTGGCTATGATTCCACCCAGACTGAAGCAGGTGTTGCCAAATGTTCTATGAAACAGTGAGGATGGTATTATAATATAACTGTAACCAAAAATAACCTCAAATTGAAATGTCAGTCCTATAGCAGCATTTGTTCTTATGCATTTAGTACTTTATATAACTGCAACGCAGTGACTGCATTGGAGTGCGGGGTTTGTTTTAAATGAGATTTGCTCCTTACAGAACTAACTGAAAATTAGATTTAAAACATTCTTGAATTGCATCATGGTAAGTTGTAAGCTTTGTTATGACATTGTATGCTGCAATTCATGATTAGACGACAATGCAACAGGCATGCAAAAAACAAAAACAAATTGAGCTCCTTGAAATTGTATTGATTGACCAGAGGGTTTCCTTGATTTGTATTTTGATATCCATGAGCCATCTGTTTCAAGAGTTCTTCCCTGGTATGACTTCACAGATAGTAGGCTTCCTCTGTCTTATCTTTGAGGAAGTCTATAGGTTTGCTAATGCTGCATAACAACCCAAAACATGGATGATAAAATAATGTGTCATGAAAATTCTAATAGTGCAAACTTAAGACCATAAGACATAGGAGTGGAAGTAAGGCAATTCGGCCCATCGAGTCCACTTCGCCATTCAATCATGGCTGATCGGCATTTCAACTTCAGAGCAGGGGAATGCTGCTTCATCCAAAACATGCGAGTCATAAATAGCTTTATTAAAATCTGTATGTTCTGTGCGGAACTGTGTAACTCTGTCAGATCACAGTACACTCCAAGAGAATCTGGAAACTATCATGAATTTAATTGCATGAAAGAATTGCTGATTGTAGCTAACAAGTAATGGGGCAGTAAGTGTCACTTCGATAAGTTCATCTTTCATTGTTATTCTCTGTAAATTTGACAAACAAAGTTCACACAGAATGAGATTGTTTCTACATCAAATTCTTTTGACTTCCTTCAGGATTTTGAGTTCACAACCCAACATGCATTTCAACGACAGTACTACTTTGCTATGAGTTTAGAAGGTCCCTAAGAAAAAACACTTATCAAGAAGTGATTGCTAATCTATTTGCTTGTTGGCTAAATGTTTAGATTTGGAGACCCTGGATTTTCAAAAGAAATGGTGGTGAGGTGAGCAGTGTCAATCTAATTTCTAGTGGTCACACATATACTGAACTAAATGAAGGAAGCAAAAGGTTGTTATTCAAGCTACCTTACTTTGCAGAAGCGTTGAATATCGATATCATGCTGAGATACTCAGAATTCACATGCAAGAGCAAGAAGTGGGCACTAATTACATCAGAAAAAGCTAGCGTTAGTCATCCAAGTGTAAGTGGACTTTTAATAGTGTGATATATCTTAGTTACTGCCAAGCAATCTCGCTATTGCTATCAATTAATATTTGCAAGTCCTGAATCCTTTAGATTTTAATTATTGTTGGAGATTTTCTTTCCTCTTTCACGCACTCCCATTCTTTTTCTTCCTTTTACACTTCCACTGTACAATTTAATGTTGAAATGATGTTATTTGTGGATAGAAAGATGCTGCCAATATACCTGTTTCCTCGATGGACTCGAAGGCCCATATCGAGTCATAGAGTCACACAGCTTAGAAACAGAGCCCTTGGTCTAACCACCCAGGCCAACCAGGTATCCTTGTCCCATTTGCCTGCATTTGGCCCATATCCCTCTCAACCTTTCTTATACATGTACCTTCCCAAATATTTTTCAAATTTTGCAATTGTACTCACCTCTACTACTTGCTCTGGCCATTCGTTCCATATACGCAGCACCCTTTGTTGGAAAAAGTTACCTCTCAGGTGTGTTTTAAATCTTTCTCTTCTAACTTTAATCTGATACCCTCTAGCTATGGATCTTCCTACCCTGGGGGAAAAAACTTGGCTGTTCACCTTATCTATGCCTGTAATGATTTATAAACCTCAGTAACATCATCCCTCAGCCTCTAGAAACTGCCACTAGTAGTCTCAAAAAAAAAAGCTCTTTCTGTGAGTTACATTAGTCATACATTGTTGTGAAGAGTTTTGGAAAGGCATAGTTATACCCTTCAAGATCCAGAGTTATTGTCGAATTTCCACACCTGAGACTGTAAGACTTCATCAGACTGTATGGAGCGTAATGCATTCATTCATTCAGAATTTACCTTATCGGACAGAATTCACCATGCTAACTTGTGTTTTCTGGTTCAGACTGTATAGGTGACATATTAGGTCAAACTTAACTGGACAATTTGAGTTTTTAAATTTGTCATTACACATGCATATTTTTTGTGATTCAGGCACATGCAAACCTTGTGTTGATAGTTCATTATATTGATAGAATTCTGCTCCATGTTTCACTCAGTGCTGCTCGTCAGCTGCAAGGGTGAGCAGTGGCTCAGATTCGCATGCGACTGGCATTATTTAAATCCAGCCTGTGCTTCTTAAAACCAGGCTGTAACTTGTAAAGCAAAAGTAAATTCTGGCTGCAGTAGGTGCTAGAAGTGGTGAAGGAGGAGTCTCTGAGCAGAAAGAAGAATGACTGTAACGTAAGACAGAAAGAGTGCTGTAAGGTTCTCTGAGGTAGCACTGGAGATTTTGATGGCAGAGTAGGACAGGTAGGAATGTGTCCTGTATCCAAAGGACAGGAGACAGTTGAGACAAAATTGTACAAGTAGCAGGAACAAGAAAGCTGCCACAGTTAATGTCAGTGGTGGAGCTCTGTGCTGTGTGTGAAGAAATTCAATGAGCTCACTCAAGTGATCAAGTTCAATTCATATGTTCTCAACTGCTGTACTCTTATTACTGAATGTCTAACCTCAGAAATTTCTCAATTCACTGTAATCATTTCGCTGATCCATCAATATTGTTGGTCAAACATGACTCATACCTGACATTCATTATCTCACCTCATCGTCATACACTTATCGCACTGCTGTGAGCCTCACATACGTGGTCAGCTATTCAGAAATGACAGCTACATCACCCAAACAAATTGTTCCAGGTTCACTGCAACACCCCTCTCTCCTGAATGATGAAGACCCATACACCAGAAGGCCCGCCATCTGCCCAGCATTTGACAAACATGTCTGACACCCTCATCCCAATGCAGTTCTGGCCAGTTGTTGGAGTGACCATGACCCAGGCATTGACAGTTATTTCAAGTTGATTCACCTTCTTACAAATTGTCTCACCCCCTTCCCACAATATTCTTTGATGCACAAGCTGCCGGCAGTGTAATCATTTCCATTATGCAAAACCATGCTTATGTCTTTGTTCTTCCCAGCTATTCAAACATTATCAAGCATTAGTGGAGGACTGTGAAGTGAAAGAAGAACAGAAGACTGATAGAGGAATAACCATTCAATCATCTCACACTTGCAATCACTGGTGACATTACATCTGTTGTGAATGATATCATAGAAGCTAGATCTTCACACAGTGAGTCACCAGCCATGAGTGACCTTTACCAAGGGGAAGTTCAAACTCCCCAGTTGACAAGAAATCACAAGGCTTCAACCGTAGAGGAATCAGATGAAGATGGTTGTGTGGTGTATATGTTCACACAATGATCTGTCAGGAAACCTGCTGTCACTGATGAGGAGCGTGGATTGAGGATGTGTCCAGCAAAAACTTGATACAGGATTTTGTACAGATTTTGAGGTCCATCCTTTCCAGCATAGAAGTGGTGGCCATGACTGTGTTGCAGATGTGTGCATGATGTAACATTTGAGAGTCAGTGTGTCAGCTCACATTAATGACATGAAATCACATCATTTTGCCAAGAAAGCCCAGCCATCCTGACTTAAGTTACCTGCAATGAAAGGTTTTCCAGGGTCCCACAGCAGGCTGCAGCCTGTTCTCCAGCAGTAAACCAGAGGAATGAGAACAGTTTGTGGAGCATGAACTTGCTGTTCCGTCTCTGAATCACTGCTTCATGATATTTGAACACCATTTTATATTTCTGGCAAATACTTACATTACTGCTTTTCTGCTCTCACACTTATGGTGAGGTATTCGAACATCACTGTGCAATTAAAAAAAATCGAAACACCATGCATTCCAGTCTCGAGAGTTTACAGAGCATAAACAAATTCCAAAGTTATCATGTTGTAAAATTAATAATGATAAATGAGAAAATTCTTTCTGCATTTATTGAAAAGAAACAACATTCATGAATGAATGCATTTACAGAATACCTTTCAATTGATCTATAACATGTAGGTCCGATAACTGAATGTATACATATTCTGAAGCATTTGCTTTTCTTTTTGATTCATATGACATGCTATTGATTGAAGTTTGTTCAGTTTTGATAGGGAACATTAATGTCCGCAATATCAACAGTCAGCACTCAACTATCACTGTATTTGCTTTTTAAACAAAGTACTGATGTGCCATTGTGAATATTAATGGTTGTGTTACTTGATCACACAATCACAAATAAAAAAGAATTGGTAGCTTGCTACATTAAATTCTGGAATCTTGCTATTCTGCTTTATATGACCAAAAACTTTCTTGAAGTAATTGATTGTCTGTGGAAGGGCTTTGAGATTTGAGATTTTTCTGAGAGATTTAAATGTGCCATGCAAGGACTTCCAATTCTCAATTTTAAAAAGAATCATCACTGTGACTTTTACTTTTGCAAGGACCCCAGACGATATTGTCAGATGATATTACAACCTGGTTAGGGACCGGTAGTATTTTTTCCTTTGGTGAGAGCAGACAAATTTCAAGATGTAAACTGCTTAAGTAGGGAATACAGCCACAAGTGACTCACTTCTGAAAAAAAACATGTTTTACAAGATTAGAAAAGCAAAACAATCTGTAAGTATGTGTAAAATGCATTTTCTTAAATTGAGAAGGAGCATGACCGAAATAGGAGTTAACAAACTGTGGTCAAACTCCCCAAGAGAGCTAAATAACCGAAATGGTCAAGACAAATCACAAGCATTTCTTAATCATTTCCAGATGCTAGTGACACTGTGGATAATCAAATATCATTAAAACTTTGTCTCCTTTGCATGAGATTCCCTTTCTTCACTCTTGAAGATCTCAATTCAGATCTGCCTCACAAGTTGTGCCATTTTAGAGTGTGTCAATGACTGCTCATGTCCCTCAGACTACATTCTACTGGTTTCCTGAGGCTACACTCTAACACCTACTCATTGGCAAAATTCAAGCTCACTTCCTTGGGATTCTTCAAATGCCAATGCTTCTGAGCTGCACCAAACAAATGCAACTTGTGGGCTTCTTTATCTTCCAATTTCAGCTTCATTGAGCTACTTATGACTCCCAGGGCACGTTCTGAGACCACACTTCTTCAGATCCTAACTCCAACCATTAGCTGCACCCAATAGCTCTCAAAACTCTGAGAGCCCGATCTGCCCAGGACCTGCTATAACAATACCTTTTTAGTGTGGAGCTACTTGTCCTGTTATGGTGCTGCAGAACACTCCCAGCACTTGTGGGCTTTCCTCTTCCCACCACAGGGGCCATGTGATTGTACTAATGCTCTCCCACCACATCCTATGGGTGAATCCTTGTCCACAGCTCCCTCAAAAACAGAAAGAATCTGGAATGTTGAGCCAGGTATGCATAGCTTGCTCCCCTGCAACTGCACCGGTATATTCAGTGTCTGCTAGAATTTATCATCCTCTGCCTTCACCCATTCACAAAGGTCAGTCAGCTTTGTTAACACTACCAAAACATTTATTTAATTTGATGGTGCATTGAATATTCTCGAAAGCTGGTAAAGCCTTTCTTCATTTAGGAAATGTAAACTATCTCAGGTTTATGATCAGTCATGTTGACAGTCTTTGCAAGGGGAAGAAATGGGTCATATTTACCTCACTGAAGTAGGAATTGCAAGTCAAGAGGTTCGCGGATGTTGTGATAATCCCAACCATGCAACTTCCATGGCAGAGTGTATGGAATGGAGTTAGGACCATTGCCTTCTGCAGTGGGCCCAAAGCGGGATCAGAGTAGACAGGAACCCCATGGGCCTTGGTTCACTGAGACATCAGCCCAGTTCAGGAGCACTACTAAAACTGATGTCAAACTCCCAATTTATTGGAGTCACATGTCGCAGAAAGATAAATGACATTCACTCCAAAAGGCAGATCTCTGATAGCTTGAAAATGGACTGAGTTGAGAGAGCACTCAAAGGAAGTGCTACAACAACATTCTAGCTTTGAGTCCTCAGAAAACCTCAGCCAGAATTGTTACATCCGACACAACCAAGAAAAAAGGTGGTGCAGCATCCTTCATTAATAAACCATGTTAGAAACAGAGGGAAAACCTAAATTGAGATTGTGAGCTAACAGTTCATCTGAAACCTAATCAACTGGTGGTGTCCTGCCATATTTGCCATAGCTTTTTCTGTTGTAATTGTTGTAGCTGTGGCCTAGCTGCAGATGTTCCTCAGGAAAGTGCATTGGCCCAACCATCTTTACCTGCTTCATACCTTCAATCATACAGTCAAAGGTAAGCATGTCTGCTGACTCCCCAAAGCCAGTCTACCATCTACAAGGTACAAGTCAAATGTGTGATGGAATTCTCCCTATCTAACTGGATGGGGACAGTTCCAACAACACGCAAGTAACTTGAAACCAACCAGGACCAAGCAGCCATTAACATTCGATCTCTCCACCAATGACACTCAACAGCAACAGTGTGTACAGTCCACAACCTGCATGCAAAAGGTCACCAAAGGTTGTGGGACAGCTCCTTCCAAATGCATGAACACAACCAACCCGAAATTCAAGGGCAGCAGATGCGTGGGAACACCATTCCCTCCAAGTTCCCCTCCAAGCCACTCAAAACCATGACTTGGAAATATATCGCTATTCCTTCACTGTCACTGAGTCAAAGTCCTGCAATTCCCTCCCAGACAGGATTGTGGGTTCACAGTGCATGGACTGCAGCAGTTCAAAAAAGCAGCTCACCACCCTCTTCTCAGGAGCAGGTACGGATTGGCAATACATGCTGGCCTAGCTAGTGATGCTCATGTCCCACGAGTGAAATAATTTTTAAAAAAGGTTTCACAATTCGTGATTGCTCAGGCATGTCCATATGCAATATGTCCAAGAGCTAGAGAGTATTCAGACCAAGCAAAGACCATCTTTAACAAGAGGGAATCTTTGCAGAGAAAAATTACATTGGACTTGAAATGCTAATTCTTTTTCCACAAATTCTACCAGACTGCTGAGCTTCTAGGCAAAAATGAGGACTGCAGATGCTGGAGATTAGAGTCAAGATTAGAGTGGTGCTGGAAATGCACAGCAGGTCAGGCAGCATCCGAGGAGCAGGAAAATCGACGTTTCGGGCAGGAGCCCTTCATCAGGAATAGTTCCTAATGAAGGACTCCAGCCCGAAATGTCAATTTTCCTGCTCCTCGGATGCTGCCTGACCTGCTGTGCATTCCCAGCAACACTCTAATCTTGACTGCTGAGCTTCTACTGCACTTTCTGGTTTCATAAAAGAGAATGTCCAACCATCTCCTCTTGACAGTCAATGGGATTACCGTCACTGATCAACCCTGCCACCATAAATGAGGTATCATGTGGTAACCATTGACCAGAAGCTGAACTAGATCAGTTACATATATATTGTTGCTACTCAAGCGATCAGAGATTCGGAATTTTGCAGTGAGTAACTCACCTCCTGACTCCCCAAAGCCTGTCCACCATCTACAAGGCCACAAGTCAGCAGTGTGGTGGAATACTCTTCACTGACCTAGATGTGTACAGCACCAGCACCACCCAGAAGCTAACCCCAAACCTAACCCTAACCCATCCAGGCTAAAGTAGTGCATTTGAATAGCTTCTCATCTACTACCAGAAACATTCACTGCCTCCTCCACTGACATACAGGGGCAGCAATGGGTGCCTTGTATAAAGTGCACACAAAGCTTGTCCTTTCTCAAAGTTGCTGTGCCCTTGAGGTTTTTTCAGAGAGGGGTAATTTTCCTGGCTCCAACTAGGCTGAGTTTGAAAGGTTTATTTTCACATCTTAAAAAAAACTAGTTATAATCAAGGGGGTGTGGCCAGTACTCTAGTTACGCAGGTCAGTTCAGTTCGGGGGTTAGTTGAGTCAGGGTTACAGTCGAATGTGGACCCTTTGCCTCTCCTTCTGCCCTCCTGACCTTGTAACCTCTAAGGTTTTTGTGTCATTTTAATTTTTGTGCTAAGGGGTCTGTTTATTAGGACTGTTGCACGTATTTTTGGAACAGCATCATTAAGTCAGAATAGTCTGTCAGGAGTTTTAGATTAGATTCCCTACAGTGTGGAAACAGGCCCTTCAGCCCAACAAGTCCACACCAAGCCTCTGAAGAGTAACCTACCCAGACTCATTTCCCTACATTTACCCTGACTAATGGATAGGATAAGTTATTCAGGTATTCTATTTTCGGTTCATTGTGTTCCATTCCGTAATTTTGTAAATAAATTCTCTTTGTTTAAAACTTGGCAATCGGACCAGCTAATGTACTCCGGGAACATCCGCTATACACTTACCAAACATGAATGGTGAAGTTACAGTCTGGGTTACCTGCTTAAAAATGTTTTTTGGGAGTCAGGCCTGGTCCATAACAAAGTCAGCAAGCATATTTCAACAGCACCTTCCACCCAATGGCCCCTATCACCGAAAAGCACAAGGGCAGCAGATGCATGTAAGCACCATCATCTGTAACTTCCCTTCCAAGCTGCACATCATTCTTACGTTGCCATTCTTTCATTCTGGAAAGTCGTCCTTGACAGTATTGTGAATGTACTCCACCTGAAGAACTGCAGTAATTCAAAAAGGTGGCTCATCACCAGCTTCTCAATGGCAACTGGATGGGGGGGTGGGGGGTGCAATAAACGCTGACTTAACCAAGATCCCCACAGACCATGAATGAAGAAAATAGAAAAGAATTGCTCTGCACCAGTGGCAAACTTGCAGACATTTTCTGGTCTTGTATGTTCACTAAACTCATGGACTGGCAAGTTCAGAAACAGAAACCTTGCAGTATTGTCAATGTACCCACAGTCTGTTTGGTATCCTTCCATGTAGAAGTGCAACAATTAACAGCAAGCAGATTTTGTTCCCAACAGTTTATGCCAGATTCAAAAGCAGCAGTGAAGTCACTTTGATGTGAGAAATGTACCACAGCTCTTTGTAAATACATTTACTCTTAGGAAAGAACTACACAGGGATGAAAGTGAAAAGATTCAGAAACGTATTCAAGGATGCATAGCAAGCCACAGAATGGAACACTGCTCAGTCCAGGATTTATAAATATGCCCCAGCAAACAAAATGCACTTTGATGTATGTCTCGCCTCTTCCTTAATTTATACGACAGATGGAATTTTGGGTATAACCATATTTTAAGCCATGACAAGTTCATTTCCAATGCATTGCCATAGTAAATACTACTTTCATGTGTCATTCATGAAGTAATTGGATTTCACAGCAAAGAAATTGTATCGTCGAATGTGATCCCAAAACAGTAATAAAGATATTGAAATCCAATGTAATCAAATTGAAGATAACTTTACAATTGCCTTGAAGTCATGACCTTGGTCATAGGCCTTTGTTCAGTGCTGATTCAATCTGCTTCAATATTCTTTGGAAAAATCAACATTTCTGAAGCTTGTATGTTGGCATGTCTACTGAAGGTCCACTAGATGCCATGAAAATATAGTCTGTAATTTGTGGTCAGCTTGAAGCAATGGTGCCTATCATCAACTTAAAGGAAAGTTGCACTGAAAGATCTAGTAGCCCCTGAGGAGAAATTTAAATATTTCTGTGTACCATTGTTTGTTCTATTTTTCTCAGCATCGTCAAACTGCCCAAGCACCAATCAGAATTTTCACAGACACCAAATAGAATGATGAGTGCTAAAATCTATCAACTTTTTAAAAAAATTAAGGTGCAGTGAAGTGAAATTTGGAATATATAGAGTGAAGGAGTAACATCGCATGGAAACAGAACCTTTGGTCCAACTCATCCATGACAACTAGCTTTCCCAAACTGAACTTGTTTCATTTGCCCATATTTGGCTCATATCCCTCTAAACTGTTCCTATTCATGTACCCATCCAAATGCCTTTTAAATGTTGTAATTGTATCAGCTTCTACCACTTCCTCAGGCATCTCACGCCATTATGTGCTACCCTCTGTGAGAAAGTTGCTGCTCAGGTCCCTTTTAAATCTTTCCCCTCTCATCTGGAATGTATGCCGTGTAGTTTTAGATTCCCCTAGTGTAGGGAAAAGATCTTGGCTATTGACCTTATCCGTGTCCCTCGGTATTTTATAAACCCCCATAAGGTCACCCTTCGGCTTCCTCTGCTCTCAGGAAAAAGTCCCAGCCTATCCAGCCTCTCCATATAAATAAAACCCTCCAGTCCCAGCAAAAGCATTGTGAATCTTGCTGCACCCTCTCCAGTTTAATGACATATTTCCTACAGCAGAATTGTACACAGTATTCTAAAAGTATCCACACCAATGCCTGTACAGCCACACTGTGATGTCCCAACTTCTGCAGTCAAAGTTTGACCAGTGAAGGCAAGTGTGCCAAATTCTTCACCTTTTTTATACCTGCGACACCACTTTTAAGAAACCGTATACCTGCACTCCCAGGTCACGCTGCTTGACAACACTTCCCAGGGCCGTGCCATTAACTGTGTAAGTCCTGCCCTGATTTGTCTTACCAAAATGCAATACCTCACATTTATCCAAATTCAATTCCGTCTGCCACCTCCTCAGCTCATTGGCCCAGCTAATCAAGATCTTGCTTTACTCAAAAATTACCTTCACTGTCCAAACTTAATAAGCATGCCTCACAGTCCTCCAGTCCGAACATCAACCCTCTACCACCACAGTCTTCCTCCTACTGTCAAGCTAATTTTGTATCCAGTTGACTAGCTTTCCCTGGATCACATGTTAGCTAACTTTACTAACTAGTCTATCATGCTGGACCTTGTTGAAGGCCTTACCATTGTCCATGTAGAAAATGTCTACCACTCTGCCTACATCTATCTTCTTTGTCACCTCTTCAAGTTAGTGTGACACGATTTCCCATGCACAAAGCCATGCTGACAATCCCTAATCAGTCCTTGCCTTTCCAAATGCATGTAAATCCTATCTGTCAGAATCCCCTCCAACAACTGATCTACCATTGGTGAAAGGCTCATCAGTCTATAGTTTCTTGCCTTTTCTTTACAGAGTATCTTAAACAATGGCACAACATTAACTAACCTCCAATCTTCCGGCACCTCGCTCATTGACTGTTGATGGTACTAGTGTCTCTGCTAGGGGTCCACAATTTCATTCCTAGCTTCCCACAATGTCCTGGTGTACACCTGATCAGGTCATGGGGGTTTACCTGTCTTTATGCGTTTTAAGACCTCCAGCACTGCATCTTCTGTCATATGAACCCTTTCAAGACAACACTATTTATTTTCCGACCTTCCAGGTCTTTTTCCATAGTAAATACTGTTGTGAAATATTCATTCAGGATCTTACCAGTCTCCTGTGGTTCTATATATGGATGGCCCTATTCTCTTCCTAGTTACTGTTTTGAACTTGTACAATCTCTTTGGATTCTCCTTAACCTCTGCCAAAACTTTCTCATATCCCCTATTTGGTCTCCTGATTTTCCTCTAAAGTGGAACCCACACCCCTCTCCATTGCCCCTCACCCTTCAAGGGATTCACTAGATCCCAGCTGGCTGTAGCTGACATATACTTCCTCCTTTTCTTAACCGGAGCCTCAATATGTCTAGTCATCCAGTGTTCCCTACTCCTGGCATCCTTCCCTTTTTGTTGAACAGATATATACTGTCCCTGAACTCTCATTATCTCACTTTTGAAAACCTCCCATTTGCCAGTTGTCCCTTTACCTGAGAACAGCGTCCCTCAATTTTTTGGAAGTTCCTGTCTAGTGCTATCAAAATTGGCCTTGCTCCAATTTAGAACTTTAACTTTTAGACGAGGCCTGCCTTTCTCTATAACTAATTTAAAACTGTTATAATTCAGATCACTGGTCCCAAAGTGCTCCCCCACTAACACGTCAGTCATTAATCCTGCCTTATTTCCCAAGAGAAGTTCAAATTTTGCTCCTTATCTAGTAAGTACATCTACATACTCAATCAGAGCGTTTTCTTGAATGCACTTGACAGATTCCTCCCCATCCAAGCCCTTAACACTATGGAAGTCCCAGTTTATATTGGAAAGTTAAACTCCCCTATTCCTCTCACAGATATTTGAGATCTCCCTACATATTTGCTCCTCAGTTTCCCACTGATAATTGGGGGACCTGTAGTACAGTCCCATCAAGGTGATCAGCCCTTTTTTTATTTCTCAATTCCATTCACATAACTTCACTGGATGATCCCTCGGGAATATCTTCTCTAAATACAGCCATGATGTTTTCCCTCATCAATAATGCCACGACCCCTCTGCTCTCATCTCCCTTTCTATCCCTCCTATTGCATCTGTACCCCAGAATTAACTCAGGGCATGGTTAGGAACATGGAACTGGGATATCATAGCAATTACAGAAACATGGCTCAGGGATGGGCAGGACTGGCAGCTTAATGTTCCAGGATACAAATACTACAGGAAGGATAGAAAGGGAGGCATGAGAGGAGGGGGAGTGGCATTTTTGATAAGGGATAGCATTACAGCTGTGCTGAGGGAGGATATTCCCAGAAATACATCCAGGGAAGTTATTTGGGTGGAACTGAGAAATAAGAAAGGGATGATCACCTTACTGGGATTGTATTATAGACCCCCTAATAGTCAGAGGGAAATTGAGAAACAAACTTGTAAGGAGATCTCAGCTATCTGTAAGAATAATAGGGTAGTTATGGTAGGGGATTTTAACTTTCCAAACATCAGCTGGGACTGCCATAGTGTTAAAGGTTTAGATGGACAGGAATTTCTTAAGTGTGTACAAGACAATTTTCTGATTCAGTATGTGGATGTACCTACTAGAGAAGGTGCAAAACTTGACCTACTCTTGGGAAATAAGGCAGGGCGGCTGACTGAGGTGTCGGTGGGGGAGCACTTTGGGGCCAGAAACCATAATTCTATTCGTTTTAAAATAGTGATGGAAAAGGATAGACCAGATCTAAAAGCTGAAGTTCTAAATTGGAGAAAGGTCAGTTTTGACAGTATTAGGCAAGAACTTTCGACAGCTGATTGGAGGCAGATGTTCGCAGGTAAAGGGACGGCTAGAAAATGGGAAGCCTTCAGAAATGAGACAACAAGAATCCAGAGAATGCAGATTCTTGTCAGGGTGAAAGGGAAGGCTGGTAGCTATAGGGAATGCTGAATGACTAAAGAAATTGAGGGTTTGGTTAAGAAAAAGAAGAAAGCATATGTCAGGTATAGACAGGATAGATCGAGTGAATCCCTAGAAGAGTATAAAGAAAATAGGAGTATACTTAAGAGGGAAATCAGGAGGGCAAAAAGGGGACATGAGATAACTTTGGCAAATAGAATTAAGGAGAATCCAAAGAGCTTTTACAAATTTATTAAGGACTAAAGGGTAACGAGGGAGAGAATAGGGCCCCTCAAAGATCAGCAAGGCAGCCTTTGTGTGGAGCCACAGAAAATAGGGGAGATACTAAATGAATATTTTGCATCAGTATTTACTGTGGAAACGGACATGGAAGATATAGACTATAGGGAAATAGATAGTGACATCTTGCAAAATGTCCAGATTACAGAGGGGGAAGTGCTGGATGTCTTGAAACGGTTAAAAGTGCATAAATCCCCAGGACATGATCAGGTGTACCTGAGAACTCTGTGGGAAGCTAGAGAAGTGATTGCTGGGCCTCTTGCTAAGATATTTGTATCATCGATAGTCACAGGTGAGGAGCCGGAATACTGGAGCTTGGCAAACGTGGTGCCACTGTTTAAGAAGGGCGGTAAAGACAAGCCAGGGAACTATACACCAGTGAGCCTGACCTCTGTGGTGGGCAAGTTGTTGGAGGGAATCCTGAGGGACAGGATGTATATGTATTTGGAAAGGCAAGGACTGATTCGGGATAGTCAACATGGTTTTGTGCATAGGAAATCATGTCTCACAAACTTGATTGAGTTTTTTGAAGAAGTAACAAAGAAGATTGATGAGGGCAGAGCAGTAGATGTGATCTATATGGAGTTTAGTAAGGCATTCCACAAGGTTCCCCATGGGAGACTGATTAACAAGGTTAGATCTCATGGAATACAGGGAGAACTAGCCATTTGGATACAGAACTGGCTCAAAGGTAGAAGACAGAGGGTGGTGGTGGAAGGTTGTTTTTCAGACTGGAGGCCTGTGACTAGTGGAGTGCCACAAAGATCAGTGCTGGGCCCTCTACTTTTTGTCATTTACATAAACGATATGGATGCGAGCATAAGAGGTACAGTTAGTAAGTTTGCAGATGACACCAAAATTGGAGGTGTAGTGGACTGAGAAGTGGGTTACCTCAGATTACAACAGGATCTGGACCAGATGGGCCAATGGGCTGAGAAGTGGCAGATGGAGTTTAATTCAGATAAATGCAAGGTGCTGCATTTTGGGAAAGCAAATTTTAGCAGGACTTATACACTTAATGGTAAGATCCTAGGGAGTGTTGCTGAACGAAGAGACTTTGGAGTGCAGGTACGTAGCTCCTTGAAAGTGGAGTTGCAGGTAGATAGGATAGTGAAGAAGGTCTTTGGTATGCTTTCCTTTATTGGTCGGACTATTGAGTACAGGAGTTGGGAGGTCATGTTGCGGCTGTACAGGACATGGGTTAGGCCACTGTTGGAATATTGCGTGCAATTCTGGTCTCCTTCCTATTGGAAAGATGTTGTGAAACTTGAAAGGGTTCAGAAAAGAATTACAAGGATGTTGCCATGGTTGGAGGATCTGATCTATAGGGAGATGCTGAACAGGCTGGGGCTGTTTTCCCTGGAGGGTCGGAGGCTGAGGGGTGACCTTATAGAGGTTTACAAAATTATGAGGGGCATGGATAGGATAAATATACGAAGTCTTTTCCTTGGGGTCAGGGAGTCCAGAATTAGAGGGCATAGGTTTAGAGTGAGAGGGGAAAGACGTAAAAGAGACCTAAGGGGTAACTTTCACGGGTGGTACGTGTATGGAATGAGCTGCCAGAGGATGTGGCTGGTACATTTGCAACATTTAAGAGACATTTGGATGGGTATATGAATAGGAACAGTTTGGAGTGATATGGGCTGGGTGCTGGCAGGTGGGACTAGATTGGGTTGTGATATCTGGTCGGCATGGACGAGTTGGACCGAAGGGTCTGTTTCATTGCTGTACATCTCTATGACTCTATAACACCAAGCTGCAAGTAGTGTCCCTCCCTCACCCATGTTTCTGTAATAGTCATGATATCCTAGTCCAATGTTTTCATTCATGCACTAAGTTCATCTGCCTTATTTCTCAGGCCTCTTGCATTGAAAAAAAGTGCAGTTTAATTCATAAGTTTTCCCTTGTTCCCTGCCATGCGTCTGCCTGCCTTGTGAATTGAGCTTGTTCTCTTTAACTCCTGTACCAGCCTCAACCTTCTCTTGTCTCACAGCTGCTTTGAGTCCCCTGCCAGACTAGTTTAAGCCCTCCTGAGTCAGTCTAGAAAATCTCCCCACCAGGATATTGGTCCCCTTCAGGCGCAACCTGTCCCTCTTGTACGGATCACTTCTGCCCCAGAAGAGACCCCAATGATCACAAAATTTGAATCCCTGCATCCTGCATCAGCTCTCAGCCACACATTAATCTGCCCTCTCCCCTTATTCCAACTTTCACTCGCACATAAAGCTAAAATATTATGATCATTCTTTTTGAGAGATTACTAATGATTAAAATATCCGGGAATTAATAGCGTTGTACAGTAGTCTGCAGAGGAGCAGTGAATGGCAGAGCAGAATTTCAGGATTTGTGTATACATCTGCATCTGCATTAAATCCTGAAGCTACAATCGCATTCAGGGAAGTAATGGTGTTCCCCACAATCAAAAACACAGAAATTCTGGATATTTGATCCAAGAGAAGGCAGGAGCAGGCAAAGCAAGGGGCACAATTAATATCATGGAAATGATGCTCCTAATAGGTCTGTATCGACTGTGGCTAAATGAATCTGACCTTATTGGACGTAAGACCAGAGAGCAGAAATTAGGCCATTTGGCTCATCGAGTCTGCTCTGCCATTCAATCATGGCTGATAGGTTTTTCTACCCCATTTTCCTGCTTTGTCCCGGTAATCTTTGATCCCCTTGGCAATCAAGAACTTATGTTTCTCTGGTTTAAATATACAAACAACCTGACCTCCACAGCCCTCTCTGACAATGAATTCTACAGATTCACCACTCTCTCGCCAAAACAGTTTCTCCTTATCTTCGTTCCAAAGGGTCTTCCCTTTACTCAAAGGCTGTGCCCTCGGGTCCTCGTCTCACCTGCCAATGGAAACATCTTCCCAGCATTCACTCTGTCCAGGCCATTCAGTATTCTATGTTTTGGACCAGGCCAGACCCCCCTCAAAACATTTTCAGAAGGTAGCCCAGACTCTAACTTTTATTACCTCTTAGGCAGACTTAAGGTCAATAATCCAGGAATGATGCAGCCGGTCAAACTACTCCGCTAAAACAAACAGAATTTATTTAAGCAGTACAGAAGATACACAAACAAAAGAAAACAGAATTTAGAGTAACTTATTTGATAACCCAACTGACACGATATCACAACTTAACAAAACTGTTCCAATCCCTGCAGCATCCCATCAACACACTCCTTGGCAAAGGGTAAATTCAAAAACAGGGTCTTACAGCTCTTACCTCATCAGAGAGGAAGTCCAGGCAAGACCTCTGTTGAAACATGGAACTTCTTTTCACTATAGCTGCTTCTCGAGGTCCTCAGCAAGTTTCTGACTTCTTGCTAAAAAACTAAACCAAGCTTAAAAAAAAAGAACTGAACTGGGGGGACTGGCATTATTCAAAGCAACCATTTCCATTCAAATCAGCAACTCTGCCTTTATGACCTGTCCTGAAAGAAAATCAAGGTCAACATACTCTTGTTAAAGGGGCAGCATCGTCACATCTATAAGTTTCAATCAGCTCCCTCCCTCAGCCTTCTAAACTCCATTGAGCATAGTCCCAGAGTCCTCAAATATTTCTCATATGTTAAGCCTATCATTCCTGGGATCATTCTCATGAACATTCTTCAGATCTAGTCCAGGGCCAATACATCCTTCCTGAGATATGGGACCCAAAAATTGCTCTCACGGTTTGGCAAGACTGGCAAATTAGGTATCAAAGAATGTTTGGATTTCGTCTTTTACATGTGAAATTATGAAGGCACATCTATTGTCAACATTCTATTGTACTTTGCTATTACCAAAGGTTAGATATAATTGAACATAAATATTATCATTGATTTGCTGTGTGCACTCTGGGGAATTGATGAGATGTCACTTCTAATTTGCAATAGTCATCAATCTTAACCACAGTTTGTAAACAAATGGTAATATATTTACACATTTTTTGTCACTGATTCACATACAAATTCAAAATCTGAGTGTTTTTGCATCTTATTATCGAATTGATACTATTTTATTCTGCCAAATAATTTTCTGTGAATGGATTACACACATTTAATGAGTGAATATGGATGTGTGATATAATAGAGCCACATATCCGTTAATATGTATTTTGATAGGTGGAAGTGCAAAATGTAAGGTCAGGAGCATTTATTCTGCTGTATGTGTGAATGCGATAAACCTCTTCTTGATGAGTGTATAAATAGTGAGAAAGCACTGCAATACATTGTGCGAACAATTGCCTGATTAAACATTATTGTATTTGGTTGCTTGGTAATCTGTTCGCAGGGTTCAGCAGAGGCCCATGATGATTACTTTTTTGACTTCTTCGCAGAAAGTACATGTTCCAAACACGTAAATTGGGATTGAAATACTGACTGTGGAAATAGATTTGCAAAGAGTTGTTATTTCCAAATGTAATTCATGGCATTGATCTTCATTATTGTACCCATTACAGGTTAGAGGAGGAAAAACATATTTCAGAATTGCAGGAAGACTTGAATGAATATCTCAGCTGGCTTGAAGAAGCAGAGAGCATTGTGGGAATAGACCTTCACCCTGGAAATGAGCAGCAGCTAAGAGATTCTTTGGAGAGAGTCAAGGTAACAGAGCAGTATTGTTGAATTATGCTTTATCATCATGTCAAAGTTCTTTATATCAGTTCATTGTACATTTGTGTGCAAATGCATTCTTAGTTTCTTTCAAAAAATGCAAATTTGCTTGGTAGAAAACTTTAAAATTATCCATCATTCAGAATAATATTATAATTCACTAAAATTCCTTGTAAAATTCCAATGTGTTATTGAATTGTGGTAGTCAGCAAAATGATATTGAACTGCATCATTAAAGAAGAACCCAAATTTGATCACTGATTTACATGCCGACTGAAACTGAGCTCGGGTGGCAGGAGGGCAAAATATTCCCTTGTTGTCAAAAGGGAATTTGAGATCCTGTTCCTGAGCAGAATGAAGTAACTCTCAGCTAGAAAATCCATATATGGAATCATTACAAGACATGATTGAGTTCCATTGTGGTGACATGTACCACTCCCCATAGTCACTGTTAATGGGTTCACACATGAAGTCTAGTTCATTGGGCAAGGTACAGGCAGGCTACGAACACCTGTGTTGTCATAAATGCGTTGAGGAGGAGTAATGTTGAATAATTTGTGAAGCAATACAAATCAGTAGCAGAGCCCTCATTAGCATCACAAATGAATTTAACTCTGTTACATATTTTTCAAAAATGGCCCCATATTCTGATGGCCAGATGGTTTTTTTATTTCTGTAGCGTAGATGGGGGTGGAGCATGGGGACCCCATGGAATCTTCACTGTAGCAGATTCAGAGGGAATTGCCCATGTAATTTGAAGATTCAGATTGTCAATTTCCCTCTGTCTGGAAGTGTCTATTTGTCTCAGAGAATGTGAAGGTTTATGCTGCATTGAAATTGATAGTTACATATTGCAGCTGTAGACAATTAAAAACCTAATATCACTCATGGGTAACTATTAAACTACAGTTTACCAGACACTCCTCACCCGTCCCAAATTACAGCTCCCTTACCCCCTAAATTAAACCTGCCTCAAGCTCCTTCCTTGCTCACAGATCCTGACCTGACACATCTCTTCCCCCGTGACCTGTGTACCCTTCTGCTGGGCTAAACAACCTCCCTCCAGGGACATATTACCATCCCCTCTATCCAGTCTGGAACCTCTATTTTCCAACCTGAAACCACACAACTGAAGCAGCCCCAAATGGAATCTCCTGTCAGCAATGCAGAGCTCACTCTTAGCACAAAAAAAATATGATAATGGAGTGATCTATCATTGCCTCTTCCTCGGAAAATCTGACCAAATACTCTGCATTTAAATGCTTATGGCTGATTTAGAAAGTTGTTTTTTAAATGTTTTTTGCTCATTAATTTAGTTTTAAAGCACATTTCATTTAGAGGTGCAGATAATTGTGGAAGTTCTTAAAGGAAGATAACTGATCCTAAAATCTGGGAAGTGCACTGAGTGATCTAAAAGTTGTAGTTTTCCAGCCTCTTTAAAGTTTATTTTCTCTTCATTTAAAAAAAAAGGAAATTTATAAAATTAAACAGTGATATTATTTATGTCATTCTCCATTCAGTAATTTTCCTACCTGTCAATCATGCAAAGGCATTGACTGTTCTAGTGATATCTTCACCAGGCCCACCCTGTCATGGACTTAATCATAGAAAAGTTTTGAACATATTTACATGTTCAAGGTTAAACGAGGTACTTATGGAATTAGCCTTGAAGTTTCAATGATGCATTTTCACTCATTAACTAAATACGTGCTTCAATTTTGCCCAAATTAAGCTGTTGTACATTGCCAATCTGAAGTAAGAAGGCCAAAGTTCTAAGATCTCACATACCATACCTTCCCGGGGACAGGATGAAGTGAGGAAGTCTAGTTGCGAACTGGATAAAGCTGCTGGTGTGCTCTGCTCCATACTCGGAGTGTTGCTGCTCCCGGTCTCCTCGAGCTATGCTGTTGTGGATAACTTTTGGTTCTCAATGTCTGGAGATGGGCTTTCAGCAGGCCCCTCATGATATCTGCCATTTGTGAGCTGGAGGATGCTCATGTCCTTCTGCTCGTTGGAACCTAGCCTCTTTTGTTGTTTGTGGCTATCCCACTGTACATCTTCATCATCACAGTGCTGGTGTTACACTTGCTGCCAAAGTGTAGAACCTTGATGGTGGTCCTTTCCCACTGCACCTTGGTAGCAATTTCTTCAAACTTTAGTGCGTTCGTCAGCACATAATGCTGGACCTTGGAATATGCCAGTCTGTAACACTCAGTCAAGATCAACTCTTTACACTGGAAGACCAACAAGCTTCGGAGAAACCAAAGAGCATCTTTCACCGAGTTGATGGTTCTCCAGGCACAGTCAACATTTGTCTAAGTGTGTGTTCCAAGGGGTCGACCGTAGAGCACATAATCCTGCGTCACAGAGAAGTTCGTGAAAAAACATTGCATCTCTCTCAAGCCTTCCTTTGCAAAGGCACATTCCAGCAGGAGATGTGTGATAGAGTCTACATCCCACCACACCCCTTTGCCGGGCAGCCACTGTCAAGGGCATTGTGTGGTGGTGCAGGGAGACCAGGCATGCGTGAAGGATCTCATAGGTAGTGCCTTCTCCCCATCAGCCAAGCAATGTCTTGGTGCTCGTTGGAAAGTTTTGGCGATGAGCCATTCTATCAAATGACTTTGAGAGCCTGGTCAGGGAAGCACCCCAACGGAACCAACCCTCTCCTTTTCCCGCAGTATCTTGAGGATACTGTGTGCTGACCACTTGCTGACGGACTTGTGGTCAAAGGTGTTTTCCTTTACAATTTGTTCCATTTGGGACAGGTGATACAGAACCATCCGCGGAACAAGGCCAGGCTTATCCTTTGCAACACTGGAGACATGTGGAAGCTCAGTACGTAGTGACACTTGGCGTTTATGTAACAAGAGTCTATGCACAACTTGATGCAGCTGCACACAAAGGTGGCCATCAGGATGAGAGCGGCATTGGGTATGTTCTCACCACCCCCCTATCCAGAAGTTTATACATGAAGACAGTAAACTGCAGTTGGTAGAATAGATTAGTTTTACTCAAAAATATATATTATTCATAAAAGTATCTTTATATACATAGTTACTGAAGCAGTTTGGTTCTGTACAGTTGCATGTGGAGAAACAAACATTGGAGTTTTTACTCTATCCAAACAAACCAAAGGCATCTCTTGCTTGAACAAGACTATATTGACATGCTTTGGAAGCAGCGGGAATGGCCGTTAACTGAACAGACCTCAATTTAACTTTGGCACAAGGACTTCAGACAGTGGCCTTTTCCCACTGCACCCTAACTACCAGCTGCTTGAAACCTACACCAATCCAGGAAGATCCAGTTGACAAAGAAGTTCCAATTGACCAGCATACCTTCTCCAACCTTCTTTACAGCCACACTGACTGTGTTCCGATACCCTTGCCTGGTGCTTGCCATTGCCTTGGCTCTAGTTGGCTGTATACCGAATTGGTGTTAGGCCGAAGACAGCATAAGGATCACCCAATAGTAGCTCAGCTCAACTGATGATCTTCCAACATCCAATTGCAATCCAGCGATGATTTTGAAATTCTGTGATGACTCACAACTTGATGCTTACACTTGATCTTGGCCAAAAGGTTAAGAAGCAATATCGGATATGGTACAAAATTAGCAGTGTTAATTGCTTTTTCTGTTTCTTCTTCACTGTTATATTATATTGACTTAATCCAACTGAGTTATTTATTATGGATATGAGAATAAAATCAAACATGCAACTTTGTAAGGCCCCACAGCCCATTAAAGAATCTCCCTTTCGCAAACAACCTGCAATTTAAACTTTCTATTTACTTAAGCTTAAAATGAACCATTGCTCATAAGATTTCCAAATGATAGCACACTGAACTCTTATTTAAACCCCGAAGGCAATCAAAAGTAAACTCCAGAGCAAAATCTAACAAGATAAATCTTGCTATTAAACATTGTCATTTCTGTTCCAGTGGCAACTTCCCTGTGTTTACAGAGTTAGCTAGTGGATTGAGAAGGGAGACATTTCCCACTACTCAAGACCGACTGTGAACCTGCTTTTCTGGGTCATTCAGTTTCATGGATAATAGATTGTCTTGATTATGGAGGGGGAGAAAAATATATGCTGTCAGTTTTAAGAATATTGGACTCTCTAGTTCCTGTTTCCTCCGAGCGGTGCTTCAGAACCAACTGAAAGCCAGTGGTTTCCTGGAAGGAAATCCAGCCCAAAGTGTGGTTTAACATTTAATTTCACATTTTGTCGAACACTAATGTAGCACTCTCGAACTATATATGGTATTATCTGATTTTATTTTGGGCGATTACAAGCCACAACTAGAAAAGCACCTCAACTTTCTGTTTTTTTTTTCCCAGTTTCGCGTTGGTGAAATTCCTCCACGGAAAGGGAAATTGAAGCGAATTAATGAGAGTGGAGGAGTGGCACTCAAAAGTGCGACTCTGTTCCCCGACCAACGTTTTAGATTGGAAACTGGTCTCTTGCAGGCCAACAATCGTTGGACTAAGGTATGAAAATAGCTGTAAAAGTCTCACATTTCAGAGAATCTGAAACTTCAGTAAAGTGGTGGGGCTAGTAAGGATTAATTGATCAATCTAGGAAGAGAGAATCAAATGTTAAAAAAATACTTTTTGTTACATTTTCTTGCAAGAGAATTATTTTCTTTGATCTGGGTGTGCATACATTTGTGTCGGTGTATACGTTTGCAGGAAGGATTTTATTATGAATCAGTATTTCTCATTGACTTACTTTTCCATGTTGGGAGTGCAGAATCGGGCAAGTGGGTTTTGCAAATTGGATTTGGTAGAAAATGTCTCACAAAGCAAGCCCTAGATGTGTGTTTCGGAGGAGACAGGTGTTAATGGGAGTCAGGCCCACTGTTCCAGGCAAAGGTTTAAAGCAGTCCCAGTGGCTTCTGGGTGTAAAGGCAGACTGTGTGAAAGGTTAACCTCAGTGAATTGGGACTTTGTTCCAGTTGGTAAAAAAGCAAAAACAGCTTTCTAGCCTCACACTTGTCTTGGCCCAACTGCCTAACCATGGTACCTCATGAATCCATCCACCCCCATGACCAATGCCAACATAAGCATGTTACTCCCACCTGCAATGCCAATCTATGCTGTTCCATGCACCTCCTCACCCATGATCCTTTCTGACCTCTATGCTAACATGGTGCCAACTTACATGTCTCTGCTCCTCACCCATTCACTATCTTTTACCCTCATACCCTTCATTCCAACTTACCGGTATCTCCATGAAGAGATCTCATAACCCATATTCAAGTAAAATAAAATAAAATTTCCAGCATCTGTTGGTGAATTCACTATGTAGAAAATAATTAGCATTGATACAAACCCATTTACTATATTTATCTTCCTTCATTACTTAATTCCTTCCTTAAAAAAGGCAAGAATTTGTACTTTTAGTCCCACTTCAAAGATTTTATGAGCAACTGGGGCCGGCCATCATACTCTGAATCTACAGGCATGCCACTGTGATAATGATAGGCTATGAAAACAGCCATGCAGCATAAATCCAATAATTTAACCCCCAGAATCATATCTCTTTACACTGCACGCAGTTCCTTCATAACTTTGGAGTCCAGGCGTTTTAAGAGACTTAAAAGCTTATTAGTTCCCTTGACAACTTGACAGTTTCAAATAATTTATCTAATTTTTATACAGATTTATGTTTACTTTTAACAGTCTTGAAAGACAATCTCTCACAGGTATCCCTGGATCAATCCAGGAGAAGATGTTTCCACTCGGAGGAGAGACTAGGATCTGAGGGTACAACCTCAGAGTGAAGAGACAACCCAATAGAATTGAGATGAGGAGGAATTTCTTCAGCCAGACGGTGAAAATCTTTGTCACAGAAGGTTGTGAAGGTCAAGTCATTAAGACAGACATAGATAGGTTATTAATGAGTCAGTGAATCAAGGGTTTTGATGAGAAGGCAGGAGAATGGGGTTGAAAAATCAATCAGCCATGAGTGAATGGTGGAGCAGACTTGATGGGTCAAATAGCCTAATTCTTCTCCTATATCTTATTTGACAAGGCCAATATTTATTGTCTATTATTAATTGTTATTGAATGGAGTGGCTAGCATTGCTCTTTCAGAGGGAAGTTAAAAATCAAGTACATTGTTGTTGGCCTGGAGTCACATTAGCCACACTGGATAAGTTTAGCAGGTTTTGTTTCCCAAAGAACTGTAGTGATCCAGATTTTTTTTTTACCATATTTGGTGATGGGTTTATGGCAACCATCATTGACGCTCGCTTCAATTTTAGCTTTTAGGAATAGAATTTAAATTCTACCAGCTGCCATGGTTGAAAATAACCCTGCACCTCCAGATTACTGGTCCAATGACATGACCACTCAGGCGCAATCTCAGCTGTGGTGATCCAGATGGTGGAGGAGGAGGAGGTATTTGGACATCATCTTAGAATTGTAGTCAGTTTTTGTGTTTCTGGACTGTTTTGAATGGTCAGTTTAGGGTCATTTGATTTTGGGGGTAGCGCATTGTTATGGACCAGACCAAACACCCTCAAAATATATTAAGAAGATAGTCTAGACCCTACTTTTTTCTTATTTTAAAGTTCAATGTAAGGCATTGTATTCTAGATGCAATCTGATTGTCCAAACGACCAGACTTGAAACAAAGCACACTTTATTCATGCACAATAATTAAACTAGGGACAATAAAGAAAAGAATTGGCTTAACTGTGTGTCTATCAAAATGCTTAGCAAAATAACATTAACTTAATGTATTATTTCAGTTCTGCTATAATGTGGAAGTTCCATTCTCGTGCAACCCTGTGTGATGAGAAAATCACGTAATAGCAGTACCATTTAAACTAATAGGGCCGGTATCACACAATAACCAATAAATTCTTTAACAGTTTGCACGATAGAAACAGCGTCCCCACTTCGTCATTTGTGTTATTATGAATTCACATTCACAAAATGCATGTTATAGCAGATTGACCTGTAACATCCCATAACACACCCCTGGCAAAGGCAAATTCAGTAAAATGGATAGTCTCATATGCAATTCGAGCAACACAAAGTAAACTCCAGCTTTTGGCTCTAACAGAGAAAGGAATGAGAGCTTCCACATCCAGTCCCAAGACCCCAGCTACAACTGCTGCTGAAAAACTTAAACTAAAAATCCCAGTTCTGTGGGAACTTGACTCCACCCATTCAGGGTTCTTCTATTGCTCCAACTTAACAAAACAAAAATCCAAGGCCCAACAAGTTGTTGATTTTGTTTCTTTTGGAGCAGATGGCATGTGTAAAACCTTTGGGCGGCTACACAGAGGAGCTGTTGGTGCCAGTGACAAATCTGTCCTGACTGGAGAGATTGTATCTATGAGGGATAGATTGGAATGGGGATGATAAGAAAAAATGGGATAGCATGAGAGGGAGAGGATGAATAGGAGGGATAGAATGAACATGGGCAAATGAAATAGTGAAGTGAGTTAAGTGTGTAAAATTGCAGGGTCAATGTGAAAGCTGTACTTCGTGCCAAAAGTGGAGATTCACACAGCTTTTATTTAAAATTTTTGAGAAAAAACTGTCCATTAAATTAAAATTACATGAGTGTTGATTCGATTCGAATAGGTGATTCTCACTGAACTAAGGTTGGCCCTCTGGCTGATGGTAATACTAAACTGCCTCTCCACAGTATTACAGATTATGTTGGACTAATTTCTGTTGTTGTAAATGACCTACAGCAACTTATGGATGCTCAGTCTAAGCTGGTGGATCTGTTCTGAATCAGTGCTTCTCTCATGTTTGTAGTGCCTTACAACACAAAGAGGTGTGTCCTCAGTGTGAAGAAACTGAGATCAGGTGGTTGTTGTCTGATCAATAAGGCAACACTCCCAATGAGGGCATTGTAGTGAGTTTATTGAGAGTGTCTTTGTTGTCTCGATTGACTTTGCATCCACAACACTAAGCAGTGGTCATTCCTTCCAATATAGTCAGGGATGTCTATATCTGTAGCAGGTAAATTGTTGAGGATGATGTCAAGTCAGCTTTTTTCCTAAAGTTACTACTTCTGCCACATGCTGAGCATAGTGGCTATATCACTCAGGACTTATCTAGCAGTGCTGCAACTCAGTGATGCGCATTGAAGTCTCCCACCTCAAATGTATTGTGTGCCTTTTCTTCTTTCAATGCTTTTATGAAGTGGTGTTCAATATGGAGAATGGATTCATCAGCTAGGGCAATGAGTCCAGACTTCCAAGGCCACTTGTACCTACTGCATATAACTGCATGACCACTTCTAGTGGGTCTGTTCTGCTGAGGGGATAAGGATTAGCAATCAAGGAATTGGAACATTGTCTGAAGATATGAAGATACCAAATGGTGGGTTATCTAATTGCAACAATGCTCCCTATGAGGACATTGCAGATTTCCTGGGCTAGTGTGTCTTTGTTCTATTTGTACACAAGGTCAATGTCAGCTAGTCTGTCCAGTTTTACTTTTCTACTTTTCCTTGATGACTTGATGCATTTAAATGGACTATCAGGCCATTTCAGAGAGCAGTTATGAATTGACCACAACAGTGTAGATTTGAATTGCTATTTAGCTATGATTCACCCAGGGACAGCATTTCCTTCATTAAAGGGCATTATTGAGTCAAGTAGATTTTTGACAACAATCTGGTAGTTTCGCAGTCATTGTGAGGCTAGGTTTTCAATGCAGACTTATTTAATTATCTTTAGTTAAAGTTCTACAAATCCAGAAAATTTGGAACACATTTCATTCCATTTTCTTTCAGCATTGATAGTTCTTTTGTTTTCGTTATGCATGTGGATTTTCTTGCCAACAGAAATGTCTAAAAAGGGTGCCTTCAGATTGCCTTTGAGCTGTAACAACTGATAATGAGGAACTGTGCTTGCCAATATTTCCAGTGCTTGTTGTATGGGACCTGTTGGGTATCACAATTGTGTTAGCAGTTTTCTTATATTTTTTATGGCACAGAAAAATGGATTGATAGATTAGGTTCAGAGCCAATGACCCAAGCCTTTCATGGTTTGCTGTATAAATATAACACAAATCTTATTCCTGCGCCTTTGTCAGTGAAAAGAGATGAGCTGGATTATTAGAGAGCAAGCAGGGTGCCAGAATTCCCATCTGCCTCATTCATTTAGTACAGCCTTTCAGACTCCTACACTCTGTGTGATGAGCATTTTTGCAAAACGCTGACAGTGGCCTCATCCGGAGCACTTTTTAAATATGGATATTCAATAATGGAGTTAAATATATGTAACTGAGCAAGCCAATCCATTGTGATTCTAAGTATGCATTCATTGGTTTCACTGTCAATTTTTTGTATGTTTGCAACAGCGAGATAATGCAGGTTAAATTAAATTGTTTTTTTAACATCAGCCACTGAGAGAGGCCTTTAGCAGGTGCGTGGTTTGACTGCTCATGTGGAGCGTGAGACAGATGGATGTACAATAGCTGCAATGTACCAAAGTCATAGCAAGATCATAGTTCACATTAAGCTGCTTGTTTTATGCCAGTAAAGATTTCACTTATAGCCCTATCAGACTCTTCAAAGCTCTGAAACAATCTTTGTTCCAATCCCAGTTTTGCTGGATTTGCTTTTAAAGTGCAACACTATGTACATCATAAAATGAGCAAGAACATTTGGGTTCATAGAATCCCAACAAGGCAGAAAAGGGACCATTCTGCGCACTAGTCTGTATCAACCTTCCAAAGAGCATCGCACCCACCCACCCCCAACCTATCCACGTAACATTTCCCATGGCTAATCTACTTAGCCTGCACATCCATAGACACGACAGGACAACTTTACATGGTCAGTCCACCTGAACTGCACATCTTTGGACTGTGGAAGGAATCCAGAGCACCTGAAGGAAACAAACGCAGACCTGAGGAGAATGTACAAACTCCACACAGTTGCCCGAGACTGGAATCAAATCCAGTTCCCTGACACTGTGAGGTAACAGGGCTAACCACGGAGCTACCATGCCGCTTTTTCTGTGTGACTTAGAATTATTCAATTGTACCTTAACATTTCTACTTTTTAATCTCTATTTAATTGTATTTATTCACACTTTTAATAGTATTAGGTCTAATGTATGACAAAAATGTTTTGTCGGGCTTATTGTACTGAGGTGTAAACATTTTATTAGACAAGAAAATAACAAGTTGGACAACATGTAAATTTCTGCATTTGCTTTTCAATTAGTTTCTGCATTGACATAATTTATTTGTTGCTTCGGCAATAAAATTCTTGAAAACCACAACCATGCAATCAGTAGTGTAGGACGGATTTTGAAAGATTGGCAGAAGTTGGATTATGATGGCCCAGTGTATACACATACCAGGAATGGACAAACGTACTGAATTTTGTGATGTAAATTTCCTGAGCTGTATTTTGAAAATGTTAAATATACGGAGAGAACCTAACTGGAAATTTGTGGATTCAGCACATGTTTGCATACATAACAAGACATTGCATAATCAAAAATGATAGTAAGCCCTGGAAACTAAAGTTCACTGAAGAAGGGAAAGGTTCACTTGAGACAGGAAAGTTGACTATTCTTCACAATGACTCCCTTTGAGGTGAGAGGATTGGATGTTCAGCTGAAAGAGACCTTCTCAGTGGGGGCAGGGAGTGGGGCATGTATGCCAATTTCTCGTGAAAGCTCGCTTAAAGGCATGGAATTGTCTATTAAACCAATGTGTTAACCCTGTTGTCATGTACCTTGTTGCAAGTAAGTACAAGTTTGATGGAAGCAATACAGAGTTCAATTTCTCACTTCTGAGCATTCCTAATTTTTTGCACATAGGATATGTTAATACAGCAGAGGCTGATGTTATCTCAGCCTCTGAGATTTCTGGTTGAAATACTGTTCAGCTTTTTCTTTAAGGTTCCTCAGTGGGACCAGCAGTTATGTAGAGAATGATCTGTTCTCCTCAGATCCATATTTCAAGGGTTTCTTTTTGCTTCAAATACTATGAACATCATTGAACATCACAGAGCAAAATCATCATGCCTCATTGCCAATGAGAGATATTGATGCAGGGAACAACATTTCAATTGTCAAATACAACCTGTACATTAATTGAATGCAAATATTTTAATTTCATGAAGACCTTGGGGTTGATATTAAGAATCCACTTTTTATACATGTTTCATGTGTAGGTCTTTACAACTGACAGGTTCTTGATACTGGGTAAAACTTCTGAATTTTGTCCAGCTGCTGTCTCCGTTACTCTGGAAAAGGTGTGTTGTCCCTTGAAAACACAGAGGTTATTACTACTTTGATTTTCTGTACACACTGCTAACTGTCCAATACAATTGCTTAATAAACTGGATTAGAAGGACATGGCTGCGTGAAAATCTCATGCTTTCAATTTTTAGTTCTTTCCACAGAACTTAATGCTTTCAATTTTTTAAAAGCATTAATTTCTGTGGAAAGAACTAAAAAGAATCCCCAGATGTATGGAGCAGATACTTGTGTGGTATGGCAGCCAAGCTTGAAGTATTGAAAAAATTCGACTAATGACCATCTCTAATACAACATTAGTGGGGATAGAAAAACAGACTTGTTCCTTCATCTGACCTGCTATTTTGATTATAAAAAAGAGTAATTGGGGCCGATTTTGAGTCATGCAGAATCCATTTTGTGGGTATCAGGTGGTCATCGAAGATTCAAAAATTGAGTCTGAGAAGCAAGCACGCTTCCAAGAGGTTCACACTACCATATGAAATGGTTTTGTGTGTCTACCTCGATGGCTGATAGCAGGAAGAGATGAGAGGTAAGTATTGCAGTAATGATTCAAATCAGTGAACAATACAAATTTAATGACACCACTACCATTTTTGAACTCTGCACTCCAATCTTTACCTACCTTAAACATCATGCAGCTAAATATGACATCAAACTGAATGAAGGACCTCACCACAAGTGTTATTACAAAGAATCATGAAGTACTTGCAGTTTGAATCCTGATTTATTTCTTGTGGTTCCAAATGGTTATGCTTATGGAGGACTCCTCTACTTGGCTCAAATTTGATTAGTCTGCAGGAATAGATCTGCTGCTGGTTTGGCAGAGTGTCATCAACTTAAGTGAAGATCAGGGGCTTGATCCTTAGATTCATTGCCACTTGATGTTTTGCATCAGCTTTTTTTTGGAGTCTGTCCATCTAGTGACAAAGTGGTCTTTGCTATTGTACACCCTTCAGTATTTTTTTGTAGTCTAAGTTGAAGACATCTTCATTTGACTGCCCTGTAGCAGAACCTGTGTGCTGCCCAAACCTCCGGTGATCAGGGACTTAGAGACCATGCTTTTCCCCCATCCAGACTGTTGTGCATTGCGCCTAATCGATCAACATATGCCGATTTCTCCGGTATCCTTGCCTCTAAAATGTGGGCGATGTCAGTTTCTGAACTGAATGGCTGCAAGTATAGGTTTGACCAATAATATATTTTCATCTTCACCAGCATCTTTAGTTTCTTCCTCTGGCTAGGATGCTTCCAGTTTCAGGATATCTGAAATGGAAAAGGAACAAAGATTGGCTTGTGATGAGAAGAGAAGTCAAAGTAAGGAAATGAGTATTTGTTTTTCATACAGCTTTTGAGTGAGAAGAAACTTTAGAATGAAGGAGAAGTGAAAAGAGAGATGGAGACATAGCTTTGTGGCTACATTCATCCTCAGTTCTTTCAGCACCATTTGGCAGCCAAAATCACGATAACACTCCTTCCTGTTGTCGTTAACACTTCTCCTTCATAGGAATTAAATTGTGAAGGTCTTGTCCAACTCCCGATATTCCCTGCTGTCTTGTGTTATGTGTCAGCACAAAGTAATTGCATCCATGAGTGCCCAACAATAAATTTGGTTATTGCAGCTATCCCTGAGTATGGGACTTGCAACAGTGCTGTGTATGTGAGGATCAGATGAAGCATATGGCCCAGGTACGTTTGGAGGCTGTCTCTGTACAGGCCAGGAGCCTTCCCAGCTGAAGTAGGCTAGTACAAAGCAAGAGTTCACGCAGCCAGCAATAGAGTAGCAAATTATCATCGATCCTGACGTATACAACAAATGCCATTGAAGATGTTGGACTTATGAATAATTAATAATTGCTGTCAATTTTCTTCTTGCAAACTATTTTGACATTAGGAAATCACTCATCAGGTCATTAACATGTAAATGGATCATGCTGCATACTTGTTGATGATTTGTTGAAATATAATCATTTTTATCGAAAAGAACACAGACATTTGTTGTACATAATGCCATTTTTGAAAGCTGTCAGTTCCAAACATATTTCGGCATTATATTTCTTGTATCGGAGCATATAATTTTATTCCCAGCAGCCATTTTGGGCTGTGGGATTTTTGAAAAAGATTGCACAACAGCTATATGTCTAATTTTGACTGCTTTCCAGCAGTTTTATTGTAGATTAAACCTGTCAAATGCTGCAGTCTGTGTAAGATGTTTTTCCTTTCAAGATTCCGTTTACCATGATGTTATTAAATTGATGCTATCATGAGGTAACTGTTGAAGATGCATGGTGCATATGAATTGCACATGAGACTAATCCAAGCAGAAACATTTGCAGAGTGAGGTGTTAATCAAAGTAATGGATCATAGCATAAATTGAAGGGCTGAAGTTTCTGGCAGCGTTCCAAGGCCACCCATTTTGTCGGCTCAGCCTGTGGTCCTGCCTCTCAGAAGGTAACCTCCTAATTGTCCTTCTTTCTGTCAGAGTAACAGGGATGGGAACAGGTTTCTGTTCCATCGAGCTCCTACAACTTTAGATAACATGCAGCCTTTCAATCTTTCCAGTATTTCCGGGATTTTCGTAGAATAGAATAGAATTCCTACAGTGTGAAAACAGGCCATTTGGCCCAACAAGTCCACAAAGACCCTCCAAAGAGTCTCCCACCCAGACCCATTCCCCCGACCCTATTACTCCACATTTACACCTGACCCAAGCACCTAACGTACACATCCCTGAACACTATGGGCAATTTAACATGGCCATTTCACATAAAGTGCACATCTTTGGATCGTGGGAGGAAACCCACGAGGAGAATATGCAAACTCCACACTGACAGTCGGCTGAAGCAAGGATCAAACTCTGGTCCCTGGCATTGTGAGGCTGCAGTGCTAACTATTGAGCCACTGTGCCGCGTGTGTTCACCTGTCAAAGTTTGTCGCCTGAGTTGTGGAAATCTAGCTCCTCGATAGCAAAGTAAATGTGAGCCCTCACCCCCTTATGCGTTGACACATTTGCCATTCTTTGGCTACCTGTCAAGCCTGTCTCCTCCATACTTCAGATGCTAAGACACTGGACACATGTCATCATCATGCTGGCAGCCCCACCAGAAGAGAGGAACAGACCTCTTCAAGAAAATGGAAGTCTCAGAAGTCTGCATTGGAATGATAAATTGCAAGCCCCAATGCTGACACGACTGAACAGAAAACCCATTGGCCAACCTACTCCCTGTTGAGGCAGTGATCATTCACCTGTACCACCCATTGCTGGAAAACAAAGCCCTTGTTCTGTGGGGTGGCTCAGTGGTTAGCACTGCTGCCCCACAGCGCTAGGGAGCCGGGTTTGACTTCAGCCTTGGGCAACTGCACGTTCTCTCCATGTCCGTGTGGGTTTCCTCCAGGTGCTCTGGTTTCCTCCCGTAGACCAAAGATGTACAGGTTAGCTCGATTGGTCAAGCTGAATTGCCCCAAGCTTCTGTGGATGTATGGACTATGTGGGTTGGCCATAGGCAATGCAGAGTTACAGGGATAGGGTAGGGGGAATGTGTCTGGGTTGGATGCCCTTTGGAGGTTCCGTGTGGACTCGATGGGCTGAATGGCCTGCTCCCACACTGTAGGGATTCTATCAATTCTGTGACTATCCACCAGGTTGACTCACTGGGTTCCCACCTCGATACAGCAGGAGCTGACTTGGTACCCAGCTTGTCACTGGAAGCCACCACCTTTCCATCTGCTACCCACCCCCTGAGGTGGCAGTGTGTCCGAGAGCTGTCCTGACAAGGCTCTGCCATGGTTTTTAAAGTCCCTCCAGTATCAAGATCCATTTTCAAAAGGTCAGAAGAATCTTGCCCATAGAATCAGAAAATCAAATAATAGTTCAATCTGGAAACTTGCTGGGATGAGCAAGTCACAAGGTGGGTTCATTTATGTTCATTGATCACCTTTTACACGGCCCTGCTTTGCAAGGTACTTCCTAAGAGTCTTGTTATCAAACTAAACTCGGCACTTGGCCACATTAGGAGGTATCAGAATTAGTGGTGAAAAGCTCCTGCAATGAGTAGAGAGTGATAATGATTTCCAGAGTGAAAATAAAAGCTTCTAACCTGGAGGGAGTCTGTGAACTTCACCTTTAGTGGAAGGAACTCCTGTTTGTGCTTCTTTTGTTTATAAGCCTCCCCGATTTTGCTCTCAGCATCTAACATTAATTAAGCATTACTGGAATACATCCAGGTTTGGTGCCGTAGATCCATAATGCAATCTCAGCTTCTAGTAAGCTGACACTGTTGGCATACCATACGCTAGCCTAGATTCTACGCACTTGTAGTCAATGATTTACCACATGAAACCCTTTCTTTCACCAATCTGTAAACCATTGTGTTGACACCCTTTGAATCAGTGTCTGCCATAATCAGCTGTTGTGATTCCCCCATCTTCAAGAAAGCTGTCCTTCTTTTCCTTCAGTGAGAGAATATTTCCATCAGTTGAAGAAAAGGACAAAGGTTAGTTTATCGGAGGATGAGTTGGTGCTAAAAGCAACTCTTGCAGAGAATACAGGACACAACACTGAGGAAGAAAGAGATTAGGTTATAACAAAACCTTTTGCACCATCACCTCCCAGTAAAGCTACTTGCCACTATGACCCGCCACATGTCTGTGATAGCCAGCAACCTCATTTTAAACCCCACCCCTCGAGTGGACTTCACATTCTTCTGATCAAAGTATGCAGATATTGTGTTCTTTTGTTTCCATTAAGAAAATGTGTTATTGACAGCCTTGAAAGGTGATTTGAGTATAAGCCTCTCAGGATTATGGGTTGTGGGTTGTGGGTCACAGGTGATTTGAATTTTGAAAAACCCACAAATGTAACATCACTATTTAAGAAAAGCAATATACGTAAAGCCAGAAACTGTAGGTCAGTTTACCTAAAGTGTCATTGGGAAAATGTTTGAATCAATTGTTGACAAGTTAGCAGCAAGACCCTTCGAAAATCATAATATTATCAAACAGAATCCACATGTTTTTGTGAAGAGGAAATCCTGTTTGACAAATGTAACAATCCGATTCGATGAAGCAAAACAAATAGATGTAGTGTATCTGAATCTCCATAAGACATTTGAGAAGGTGCACATGAAAGGCTATTGCAGAAGATTCAAGTGCATAGTGTTGGGATAATACGTTAGCATGGATACAAGATTGGTTAACTCATGAAAAATAGTCCAGATAAATAAGTCATTTTCCAACTGGCAAACTATAAGTGATGAACCTGTGAAGTACCTCAGGGATCGGTTCGGTCACGTCAACTATTTCAGATCTTTCTTAATAACAATAATGACGAGGTTGACTAATTTGTAGCCAGAATAGCTAATGGAACAAAGATAGGTAGAAGAGCAGGTTATGTGGAGGGAATAAAGCATCTGCAAAGGTATACGGATATGTTTCGTGAGTGGGAAAAGCATTGGAGAAACCTAAGAATGCCCAATCGCAGAATTAGTATGGTGCAGAAGGAGACCATTCAACTCATGGTGTCTGCACAGCCTCTCTGAATGAACTTTGACTTGGTGCCAATCTCCTGCCTTTTCCTCATTATCCAACACATTGTTTGTATTTAAACAATTATCCCTCTTGAATTCATTAATTGGATATGCTTCCAATACACTTACAGGCAGTGCAAGGGACGCCATGGCCGAATGGTAGTATGGGCACGAGCCCTTCTTCCTGAAGAAGAGCTCGTGCCCGAAACGTCAATTCTCCTGCTCCTTGGATGCTGCCTGACCTGCTGCACTTTTCCAGCAACACATTTTCAGCTCTGATCTCCAGCATCTGCAGTCCTCTCTTTCTTCCGAATGGTATTATGACTAGGCTATTAATTCAGAGCCCCAGGTTTGAATCCCTCCATGTCAGATAATAGAATTTAAATTCAACTTTTAGTAAAAGGAATCTAAAGATGACCATGAAATTGTTGTCATTTGCTGGAAAACTCATCTGGTTCACTAATGCCTTTTAGAGAAGGAAAATGGCCTGGCCCAAATCTGACTCCTGACTCTCAGCAATGTGGATAACACTTACCTGCCCTCTGGGAAATTAGGTATGAGCAATCAGTGTTGGCCTCGCCAGCAATGTCCATTTCTCATGATTTTTAAAAAAAATCAATACTACAAAGATCCACGATGTTAAAAAGTGTTTTTTTCTGACATTACAGTTTCTTCTTTTGCAAATTACTTTAAATGTGTGCCTTCTCATTCTCAAGCTTTTTATGAATCTGAACGGTTTCTTCCTGCCGACTCTATTCAGTCTCCTCATAATTTTGAAAAATACGATCAGATTTCCTCTTCGTCTTATCTTCTTCAGGGAAAATACTCATAACTTCTCAAGTCCATCTTCATGATTTAAGTTTCTCATCCTTTCAACTATTCTCATCAATTTTTTTCTGGACTCCAACATATTCACATTCTTCCTGAAGTGTGGTACCCCGAAGTAAATTCTAATGTGTCTTGTATTGGTTCAGCAAAGCCTTCAAGTTATCACAACTCTATATTCCTGTTAATAAAGCTTGTAAGTTCAGTTTGACAGAGAGAATATAACAATTTGGGGAAACTCTCTACTGGTTGGAGTCATACCTGGCACAAAGAAAGAAGATGAAATTCTAAGAGGCCAAACATATCAGTTCCAAAACATCTCTGTAGAAATTCCTCAGGGCATCAATACATTCAGAGATGTTATTATACACCTCTGGCCCAGGTGGGCTTTGAAGCTGGGTCCACTGGTCCACAGATTGGGATATCACACTGTGCCACAACAGCCCATTTCCACAGGGTGTTTCCTAGATCCAAGCATTATCAGCTACTTCATCAATGACCTTCCCTCCATCATAAGGTCTATACAAAATATATATCAATGAATGAGGAAAGTTAATGTACTAGCACTACATTTCCAGATGCAGCAAATAATGCTGTATACTGTATAATCATCAGTAAGCATCATCACCTCTGACCTTATAGTGGAGGAAAGGTCAGAGCTGAAGATGGTTGAGCCTAGAATGTTACTCTAAGGAACTCTTGCAATGATGTCCTGAAGCTGAAATAATTGATCTCCAGCAATCGCAACCATCTTCCTCTGTGCCTGGTATGACTTCAACCAACAGGGAGGTTTCCTCCTGATTCCCGTTGACTCCAGTTTTGCTTGGGTTCCTTGATGGTGCACTTGGTCAGAAGTGGTCAAGGCACTCACCACTGGAGTTCAGCTCTTGTGTATGTTTGGATTAAGGCTAGAATAAGGTCAGTAGCCCTTATGGAACCCGAACAGATTGTCATTGTGAAGGTTGTTACGAAGCAAGTGCTCCTTGATTGCACTATTGATGACCTCCGCATCACTCTACTTATGATCAAGGGGAAACAAATGAGGCTGTAATTGTCTGGATTGGATTTGTCCTACTTTTAGTGCACAGGAAAGACCTGGTCAGTTTTCAACATTGTCAGATAGAAACCTGTGTTACAGATGCAACAGCTTGACCAGAGTGTCCAAGCTCTGGAGCAGAAATTCAGTACTATTGCTGCACTGTTGTCAGGACCCATACCTTTGCAATTACAAGGTCTTCAGCCACTTTTTAACAGCATGTGATGTGATTTAAATTGGCAGAAGTCGAGCATCTGTGATGCTAGGGACCTTGTGAGGAGTTCAAGTGGATAATCCACTCAGCCTTTCTGTTTAAAGTTTGAAAAGACTTCAGGGAAGGCCATGATGTCATTATAATATCACTGGACTACTATCAGATAATCCAGCACCACAGATTAATGTCCTTTTAATGTCCAAATTGGAATTGAATAACAATCTGGAAACATTGTGACTCCAGACCCAATGTAATTTGGTAAACTCTAATTGTAGCTAGGGATGGGTGATAAATACTGGCCTCCTCTCTGCAGAATGAACAAAAGGGAGTAAGGACAAGAGAAAAAAAGTTTTGATTTTCACGAGGTATGGTAGCTTTCCCCGGTGTTAAGAATGGAATATTGTGGAGCCTCCAGGTGCAGTGAGTTTTTAATTGTCATCCACAATTCACAACTGGATGTGGCAGGACTTAAGAGTTTAGACCTGCTTCATTGATTGTGTGAATTACTTAGCTCTATCAATAGCTACTTGTAATGTTTGGCAGGGAGGTTGGCTTTCCCCTATTTATTAATTCTAACACCAGTTATTTGTTTATTGTCTTTTTCCATAACCAAGCTAAACCTTAATGTCTAATGTTCGCTGTTAATACTCCCCAATTGGTCCATTCGGTCCACTTCCTTCAAAGAAACCAGTAATAATGATTATACTGCCAAGTTGATTTGGTGTGCAACTTGGAAGGGAACCTTCAGGTGATGATGTTCCCAAACACTTCTTATCCTTATCCAGCTATTGATTAAAATATTTATTTGACTCTAAATTCCATTCTTTCAGAGAAATATCATCCCCTGCACCTTAAAAGGTTACTATTGTCTATCTTGATGATTTTATAACAGCAACATTGAAAGGTTATCTTCATGATCAAGGTGGATATGAAGCAGAAATAAGTTACCTGTAATCTGGATGTTGTCTTCCCAAAATGTGTCATGCACAATTTTTTTTAATAGTCCACACAATTAAACTGTGGCATGCAGAGGGGTTAGACATACTGCACATGGCCCATGTTATTGAAAGACTTTGTATCAGTCAATAAGGTTGGATTTAATTGCCACTGGTTGTAACTTCTTCAGAAAAGTATTGATTCCACCACGTCCTCCGAGAAAAAGGAATACTTGAATTTGCATTGCAACTTTTCATGATCGCCAGGCATCTCTGAGGTGCTTTACAGCCAATGAAATATTTTTTGAAATGTCGCCACCATGTTACCTAAGGAAATATGGCAGCTCATTTGCACTTAGCAGTCTCCTACAAAATCCATCATTGCCACATATTGATTAATGGGCAAATATTAGCCAAGATGTCAGTATAGCTTCCCTGCTCTATGAAATAATGTCCTGGAGCCTTACCTGCCCTAAGCATGCAGATGGGGTTTTAGTTTTAAGATCTGGTTTGAAAGATGACCTCTGGCTGTGTCATACTCCTTCCGTCTTGATCTTTGTACTCAAGCCCTGGGGTGAGTCTTGAAACAGAACCTCAGAGGCAAATGTGCTTCTAATCAAGCCATGATTAACATGAGAGACAAGTTGATCCAGTTGAAATAGCGACAAGGCTTTTTTTAATCATATAAAGCTGCAACTATCTTTTCTGTTTATTGCAGCTAATTTCACCTTAATACATTGAATATGAAGATTTTTATGCAAGTCAGTGTGTCAGCTCATTGTGAATCTATTTTATCAGACCTTTAAGCTGTTTTATTGGGTTGTATTTATTAGTGCTTGGCTTGTGAGAGGTTTATGAATATACATTAATTGAAAAAAGCTTGGCTTGTATAACAAAGTATTGCCATTGTCTCCAGCTACCTATCGTGCAATGATACTATAAAATGAATTGACTTATTACATAGACAGACACAGCAGCTGTTCTGTTCATGATCCAACAAATCAACAAAAAGGATGAGGTTAATCTAGTACTAATTGAAAGAGAAATGTTGAAGAGGGCCTGTTTTAAAGAAGAAGACTGAATTCGATGAGATTTTTCTCTTTTTATTTTTACCCAGGCTACTGAAATAGCTGGATATTAGTATCACATTTATAAGCTAGCACTTTTAACAGGGAAGCATTCCCTCAGTATTATATTGTTAGTTAACAAACTCAAGTCATGTTGGGAGACTTGAACCCACAATATTCTGAGTTTAGATCAGAGTGGTACTGGAAAAGCACAGCAGGTCAGGCAGCATCTGAGGAATAGAGGCAGGAAGCCTCCAGGATGGAGAGATAAATGGGGGTGGGGGGTGGGGGGGTGGGAGCTGAGGTGAAGATAGCAAGGAGTACAATAGGACAGGTCCATTAATGAGGACCGACTTGATACTGACAGTTTTTACAAACCCACCGACTCCCACAGCTACCTGGATTACACCTCTTCCCATCCCACCTCCTGCAAAACCCTCCCCTTCCTAGACCTCTCCATCTCCATTAATGATGACTGACTTGACACTCACATTTTTTACAAACCAATCGACTCTCACAGCTACCTGGATTACACCTCCTCCCACCCCACCTCCTGGAAAAAAGGCCATCCTGTATTCCCAATTCCTCTATCTCCGCCATATCTGCTCCCGGGAGGACCAGTTCAACCATAGAACACACCAGATGGCCTCCTCCTTTAGAGATCATAATTTCCCTTCTCACGTGGTTGAAGGGAATTCTCCAATGCATCTCATCCACATCCCGCACCTCCACCCTCAGACCCCACCTCTCCAACCGTAACAAGGACAGAACCCCCCCTGGTCCTCACTTTCCACCCTACCAACCTTCGCATTAACCACATCATCCAACGACATTTCCGCCACCTCCAAACGGACCCCACCAGCAGAGACATATTTCCCTCCCCACCCCTTTCCGCTTTCTGCAAAGACCGTTCCCTCCGTGACTACCTGGTCAGGTCCACACCCCCCCAACAAACCACCCTCCCATCCTGGCACCCTCCCCTGCCACCGCAGGAATTGCAAAACCTGTGCCCACGCCTCCTCCCTCACCACCATCCAAGGTCCCAAAGGCGCCTTCCACATCCATCAATTAATGTGGACTGGCCAATTAACTTGCCCATCATGTTCAAGGATGTGTAGGTTAGATGCTTTAGCCTTGGGAAAGGCCGCATTACAGGGAAAAAAGGGTAGGGGGATGTGTCTGCTTGGGAGGCTCTTGGGAAGGTCGGTGTGAACGTTTTGGGCCAAATGGCCTGATTCCACACTAGAGATTCTGTGACATCTTTGAGACTCAGATGTCAGCATCTACTGACATCATTTAGGCTCCAAAAACATTACAGTGTCCATTAGCCCAGAAAGGCTCACCAGTGGAATCCAGTTTTGAGAAGTAACAAGCCCAGAAAATGGTTGAAATGATAAATTAATTTTGCATATTGGTTTTCTTATAGACTAGGGCAAACAGATTGTTCCTCAGTCCTCTCACAGGGAATCCCTACATCTCCCTTATCTCAGGCTTTCCACAATTGCTGTGGACCCTGCCCTGGACTGTCTGATTAGTGACTACCAATGTAATTAAAAAAAAGTTCCAAGTAACTGTGAATATTTTTCAAAATCCTTGAAGCATGCAATATTTTATAGCCACCTTGAGATGACAGTATTTTTCAGCTGTTATTTATATACATAAGAGTGTTAGCTTGGATCATCTCGCTGTAGCAATGTGCCCACTCATCTGAAAAGTGAATTGTTGAGTGATAATGAATATTATTTAGTTGAAAGCCTTTCTGAAAGATCTTCCCACATTTGTTTGACTCATTTCTTCTTGACAAAGGATATATTTTCGCCTTTCCTTATTCTTCAGACAAAGGTTGTGTAATGACAACATGGATTAATTTGTGGTCGAATCCTGTTTTTCTCTCTGAAATTACATTTTGTCAGAAATCGACTTAAATCAAAAAAATATATTTTTGATGTGGATAATCTTGAGAATATGTCTTGAGTAAGGTGTGTAAATATCTTGCTTTGTGCTTATTAGCAGATCAATATGACGCTGAAGGAAAATCTATGAAAACATGATTTCTAATCAATCAGACATTGAAAACAGCCAGTCTTCAAGTATATGCAGCAAACCATGGCAATTTACTGAAGTTTATTTTTTAGTTAATAGCAATGATTATTTTGAATCACAGTTAATCTACACCCTGATTATTACCTTGATCTGACTGGATTAATTTCATAGTGCAGTCAGGCTAAACATATGCGACTTAATCATGATTATGTCTACTGTTTCACAGCAAGGGAATCGAATTATGCTTTATTGCATGGAATGATGTAATTTCTAAGATATCTTGTCATTATAGTCCGTGATTGCATCCATCTGTAATTAGGCCTACTGGTTTATGTGGCCATATTACTAGCTTGAAGCCAAAGTTCTTTTTGCACCATTCAGGCATGAAGTGCAGGAGCTGGATGTTTGGTTTTGCTCAGCGCAGTAATCCTCCCACATTTTCAGGTCAAATGTATTGCTCAGCCAAATTATACAAAATTTAAATACCTTAATCAATGTAAGATGCATGTAATTCTGAGCCTATAGGTTTTGCATTATTTATGGCAGATTTGCACTGTGCAGCCAATTGATTCAAGTGGTATAAACTAAACACAGTCTGCCTGCTTTATTTTAAAGGCAAAAACTTTGCATGCTTTATTTAAAAATGCAGTGTATTTTCTTAGTTTAGTTTATTAGTATTCTGACTTAATCTTCCTTAGCTGAACTTCTTTTGCTCTTATTTTGTTTTTTTATTATTGATATGAAAACAAATGCTGTCCATAAAATTACCAGAGGCCTTGTTGTAGAAAAGGCATTAACAAATTATTAGATGGGATCTTGTGTTTACAAAATGAATTACAGACTTGAAAAATAATTTACATCAAAATAACGAGCAAATCTCCAGCTAACCTCCTCCAATGTCTACTGCCCTTTCTCAGCTGACAAGTCAATCTTCCTTTGGTTTCAGACTCCTGTAGCTAAATGTCCAATCTCAGCCAATTGCCAAGATGTAATTCTGATCGATTTTCATCCGAAGCTCTATCCCACCATTTAACTGAGGCCCCACCTTTCAGATCATCAAGACATTGACATCCCTGGTCTTCTCTGGTTCATTGTCAGTACCATGAACATCCATTGTAACTCCTGATCACCCTCAGACATTGAACTTTAAATTATACTTGATTTTTTTAAAAAAGAGGAGACAGAGCCAAAATGATTCAGAATGAACATTTGACACAATGTAGTTCAGTAATTTTCTGAAAGGACTGTGCTTTTAAAGAGGGAGAGCTTGGAATGTGTCAAGAGTGAAGGACTTCAAAAAACAAATGCCCCATTACCCCATGTGAATGATCTCAGACTGTAATCATGGGACAAAAACGACAGGAGTCTGAGCAAGAAGCCTTTTTAGTTTTCCCCTTTGAGGAATACACAAGAGTTGGAAGATAGATTTAACCTTTGTCTGCCGAGCAAGGGAAGCTGTATCCTATTAGAGTCTAGCTGAGAAAAGCCCATTAGTTATCCCTGTACTATTAACAAAAAGAATGGAAGTCTCTCGTTACTGGAAGCCAGAAATCAAGCAAAACTGTAGTTGAAAAGAAACAGGGAGCCTTTCTACAAAGCCAACCATCTTAAAATCAATACTCACAAACTAATTTCAGTGCTACAAGTGTCGCCCAGCACAACAATCACAGTATCACATTATCTACCCTTCACTGAACTCAGAAACTGATTTGTATATTGTTTCTTTTTGGGAACTCCTCTCATTTCTTGCGTTTAGTAACTAATAAACTCATTCTTTCTTTAACTCAATAAATCCCAGTTAAATTAACACCCGTTTAAAACAGGGAATTTCTTTAGTCTTGGAGAACAACACCACAATGGCAAGGATTGTTGTTTCAATGAACTGAGGCAAGGCTAGATAAACAAGAGGAGGCGTTTCATCCCTCCTTACTCAGAAGTTAACAATGGAGATATCCTGTGTGAATAAAAACTTGTAGAACTCGAGCCAGGGTGACTACTTGTAATATCCACTATTTAATAACCCTACCATATGTTTATATCAAGATGCATGTGTTGGTGTTTTGAAATATTTCCCTAATTTATGCAATCACATCTTTATGTGCATCACCAGAGACATAGTCATAGAGTTATACAGCACGGAAACAGGCCGATTGATCCAACTCATCCATGCTGACCAAGTTTCCCAAACAAAACTAGTCCCATTTGATTGTAATTGGCCCCTATTCATCTAAACCTTTCCATTCATGTACCTGTCCAAATGTCTTTTAAATGATGCAACTGTATCACTTCCTTCATTATTCCACATACGAACCATCTTCAATGTGAAAAAGTTGATTCTTGAATCACTTTTAAATCTTTTGCCTCTTACCTTAAAATTATGCTGTGTAGTTTTGAACACCCCCACCCGAGGGAAAAGAGCTTTGCTATTCACTTTATCTAAACCCCTCAAATTTTTATAAGCATCAATATGGTTACCCCTCAACCTCCTGCACTCCAGTAAAAAAAATTCCAGCCTATCCTGCTGCTTCGTATAACTCAACTCCTCCAATCCCACTAACATCCTTGTAAATCTTTTTCTGAACCCTTTCTAATTTAATAATATCCTTCCTAGAGCAGAACAAACAGAATTGTACGAAGTACTCCAAAAGTGGCCTCACCAACATCCTTTGCAACCGCAGCATGACATTCTAACTCGTGTGCTCACTGGCCTGAACAATGAGGACAAGCATGCCAAACGGCTTCTTAACTATCCTGGCGAAAGTGAGGACTGCAGATGCTGATTCAGGTCAGAGACAAGATTAGAGTGGTGCTGGAAAAGCATCTGAGGAGCAGGAAAATCAACGTTTCATTCCTGCTGAAGGGCTATTGCCTGAAACGTCAATCTTCCTGCTCCTCTGATGCTGCCTGACCTGCTGCACTTTTCCAGCATCACTCTAACCTTGACTCTTAACCACCTTGGTAAAAACAATGACTGCAGATGCTGGAAATCAGATTTTGGATGAGTAGTGCTGGAAGAGCACAGCAGTTCAGGCAGCATCCGAGGAGGAACTGCAAAACCTGCGCCCACACCTCCTCCCTCACCTCTATCCAAGGCCCGAAAGGAGACTTCCACATCCATCAAAGTTTTACCTGCACATCCACTAATATCATTTATTGTATCCGTTGCTCCTGATGTGGTCTCCTTTACATTGGGGAGACTGGAAGCCTCCTAGCAGAGCGCTTTAGGGAACATCTCTGGGACACCCGCAACAATCAACCACACCGCCCCGTGGCCCAACATTTCAACTCCCCCTCCCACTCTGCCGAGGACATGGAGGTCCTGGGCTTCCTTCACCACCGCTCCCTCACCACCAGACGCCTGGAGGAAGAACGCCTCATCTTCCACCTTGGAACACTTCAACCCCAGGACATCAATGTGGACTTCAACAGTTTCCTCATTTCCCCTTCCCCCACCTCACCCTAGTTCCAAACTTCCAGCTCAGCACTGTCCCCATGACTTGTCCTACCTGCCTATCTTCTTTTCCACCTATCCACTCCACACTCCTCCTTGACCTATCACCTTCAACCCTTCCCCCACTCAGCTATTGTACTCCATGCTACTTTCTCCCACCCCCACCCTCCTCTAGCTTATCTCTCCACCCTTCAGGCTCTCTGCCTTTATTTCTGATGAATGGCTTTTGCCCGAAACATCGATTTTGCTGCTCCTCGGATGTTGCCTGAACTGCTGTGCTCTTCTAGCACCACTACTCTAAAATCTTAACCACCTTGACTACCTGTGAGCAACCTTTAAGGAACTATGTACCTGAACCTCTAGGTGTCTCTGTTTGACAGCACACTCGTTGACTGTATAAGTCCTGCCCTTGTTTGTCTTACCAAATTGCTATACCTCTCATTTATCCAAATTAAACTCCAATCTGCCACTCCTTAACCTATTGGCCTAATTCATCCAGATCTCTTTTTAATCTTAAATAACCTTCACTGTCTACTATACCATCAATGTTGGTGTCATCCGCAAATTTACTAACCATGCTTCCTATATTCTCATTCAAATCATTTATATAAATGACAAATAACAGTAGACCCAGCAGTGATCCCTGTGGTCACGGGCTCCAGTCAGAAAAATAACTGTCTACCACCACCCTCTGTCTCCTACATCAAGTCGCTGTTGTAAGCAATTAACAAGTTCTCCCTGAATGCAATGTGATTGAACATTACTAACCAGTGTACCATAGATTAGATCAACTCCTTTAGCTAGATGGTTACATGAACCATTAGACTGCCAAGTTGATGAACATGCCTTTCTGGTTGTATGGTTACTTGTTCCACTTGAATTCTCCAATTGATTCCCTCCAACCTACATATGAATGTTGCTAAAATACTTTGCTTCATTCTTACTTTTCTGGATCTCAGGTAACTGTATAATTGCATGTTGTCTGTGCAATATGAGAACTTCAACACCGCCAGTTATCGGCCTACTGTCACTCATCAGCCATCAGCAAAGTGCTGAACTCGTTCATCAATAGAGCTCTCAAGCGGCACCTATAAACGAGTAAACTGCTCATTGATGCTCAGTTTGGCATCCATCAAGAAAACTCGGTTCCTGACCTCCTTAAAGCCATGGCCCCAAAATTGAAAAGAGTAGAACTCCAAAATGTGAACTAAGAGTCACTGCCCATGACACACACATACAAGCAAATGAATTACCCTGCATTAACCCTGCCTCACCCCTCAGTAAGATAGTGACTGATCTGTTTTTGTTCCAACTTTCACATTCCAATCTATCCATGATAATGCTTGATTCCCTCACCCAACAAGAATCTGTCCACCTCTGCCCATGTCTCCCCAGCCTTCACAGCATTCTGAGGCAGAGTTGCAAAGTTGCACAACCCTCTGAGAGAATAAAGTCCTTCTGTCCACTGAAAGAATGAACAGTAATTTTAAAACAATGTCCCTTAGTTCTGACCGATTCACAAGTGGAACACCCTTTCCACACCCACCTTGTCAAGACCGTTCATGTTCATATACTCAAGTCAACTTTTAATCTCTTAAACTCCAGTGGAAAGAAGCCCAGCCTGTCCAACTTATCATCATAACACAATTTTTCCATTTGATGTGGTTTACTTGGACTTTCAGAACTTCATTAAGGTCCTACAAAAGAGACTAAATTAATGAAAGTGCATAGGACTGGAGTTGGTGTACTGACATGTAGAGAACTGGTTTACATACGGAAAACAAAGAGTACAAATAAACAATCTTTTTCTAAATGGTAGTTGGTGATGACTGGGATATTACAGGGATCAATGCTTAGACCCTAGTTATTCACAGTACTTATTATTTTTATTGATGAGGGAACTAAATGTAACATCCTCAAATTTGTTAAGACACAATGTTGTTTGGTAGGGGGAGCTGCGAGGAGGATGCAGAGATGCTTAAGTGTGATTTGGGCAAGTTCAGTTAGTGTGAGTTGACAATGCATGGCAGATAATGTATAATGTGCACAAATGTAAGGTTAGCCACTTTGGTAGCAAAATGTATTGAGAAAGGGGGAGGTGGAGTGTGACCTGTTTGTGCTTGTCCACCATTCACTGAAGATAAGTATGTAAGTGCAGCAGGTGGTGAAGAAGGCGAAAGGCATGTTAGCCATCATAGCAAATGGATTCATAGGCAGGAACATACATGCCTTGCTGCACTTGTACAGGACTGGAGTGAGATCACACTTGGAATGTCTTATGCAGTATTCACCTCCTTATCTGTAAAAGGATGTTCTGTCTGTAGAGGGAGTCAACAAACTGATTCCTGGGATGGCAGGACTGACCTATAAAGAGACTGAATCACTTAGGACTGTACTCACTGGAGTTCAGAAGAATGAGGGGTGTCTCTTATAGAAACCTACAAAATCCTGATAAGACTAGGCAGGTTAGATGCAGGAAGGATGTTTCTGATGGCAGGGAACTACAGAGCCAGGAGTCAAAGTCTAAGGATACACGGTGGTCATTTAGGACTGAGATGAGAAATTTCTTCATCCAGATAGTAGTGAGCCTGTGGAATTCTTTGTCAGCGGAAGTGGTTGAGGCCAAACCATTGAATGTTTCAAAGAAGAAGTTAGATATAGTTCTAGGGCTAAAGGGATCAAAGGGTTTGGGGAGAAAGCAGGAAAAGGGTACTGATTTAGGTGATCAGTCACAGTTGTGTAGACTGACCGAGCACACTCAAAGGATTGAAAGGCCTATTCCTACTGCAAGTTTCTCTGCTTCTATGTTACTATGTATAAATGTAATAATCTTCCTCTGGACCCAACTGGTTCATTAATGTCCTTTTGGGAAGGAAACTGCCATCCTCAGCTGGTCTGGCCTTCATGTGACTCCAAACCCACTCTTAACTGTCCTCCTGGGCAGTTGGGGATGGACAATAAATGCTGGCCTAGCAAGTGATGTCCTCATCCTGTGAATGAATTTTTTGAAAAACCTTTTGATGCATCTTTCCTTAAATAAGGACATCAAATTGCAAAATGCAAACAAGATGTCACCACAATGCATTGTGCAACTGAAGCAATCCTACTGCACCGTTTTGCTGATGATTGAGAGGAGACTGAACGGGTGGTAGTTTGCCAGGTTAAATTTGTCCTGCTTTTTGTTTCCAGGACATACTGGGCAATGTTCCAACTTGTTAGCTAGATCCCAGTGTAGTAGCTATACTGACTTGGCTCACGGCACAGCAAGTTTTGGAGCACAAGTCTTCAGTATTATTGCTGGAATGTTGACAGGGCTCATAACTTTTGCAGTATCCAGTGCCTCCAGTTCTTTCTAGATATCACATGAAGTAATTTGAATTGGCTGAAGACTTGCCTCTTTGATGAACCATTTATTGGCGGAAGATGGTGATAGGTCAGAGAGGAGGATGCCTCATGATCTGCCCCACCTGCCAATCTTCCTTCCCAACCCTCCTCTCCGATCTATCAACATTACCCCTTCCTCTATCCACCTAATGAACTCCTAGCTCCTTCTCCCAGCTCCACCCCCTCCCATTTATCTCCCCATTCTCGAGGCTTCCAGCCTCATTCCTGATCAAGGGCTCCTGCCCGAAACATTGATTTTCCTGTTCCTCGGATGCTGCCTGACCTACAGTGCATTTCCAGCACCACTCTAATCTTGACTCATATAAGATTCTATCCTGGTCCTAATTGTTTGGTATTCCTAGTTTTGTCTCAGCCCTTTCCTGCCATTCTATAAAACTCCTATCCCAGGTTAATATTTATCCCTCTCATCTTGATTGTACTCCGTATCTCTCCACATTTGATTCTCTCTGTTTCCCTAATTATATGGCTTGCTAGAATATTGGCCCAACATGCTTCATGTTTAAACTATCCAAGTAGTGCAGCCCCCCACTTTCCCCTGTACCAATGACCCATGAAATGATTCCAATTCTCTGCAATAAGTCTCTTAACGATGCTTTCATTCTCTAATTTTATGTATCCTGTGCCAGTTTGCATGTGGAATAATCTGAAGATTATAACCTTTGAGGTTCTGCCTTTTAACTTAGTGCCTAGCTCTCCTTACTCCCATTAAAGAAACTCTTTGCTGGTCCATTCAGTCAGCAATTCACTAAGTATGGCATCAAGGAGCTGTAGCAAAACTGAAGTCAGTGGGAATCAGCAGAAAATTCTCCACTGACTGAGGTCCTACCTGGCACAAATGATGATCATTGTGTTTGTCAGAGATTAGTTATCTGAGCTCCAGGACATCTTCAGGGTAACGTTCTTGGCCAACCATTTTCATTGACCTACCCTCTAATCATTAGATCAGAAATGGGGATGTTTGCTGATGACTGCACAATATTCAGCACCATTCGCAGTTTATCCGATAATGAAGCTGGCAGCGAGACCATGATCACATCCAGGTTTGGCCTGATAAGTGGCAAGTAAAATTTGCACCACATAAGTCCCAGGCAATGACCATCTCCAACAAGAGACAACCTAACTATTGCCCTGAACTTCACTGGTATCATTATTGAATTCTCTGTTATCACCATCCTGGGGGGTTTCCTTTGACCAGAAATTGAGCTGGAGCAACCTGTAAATGATGTGGCCAGGAGCAGGTCAGAGGCTAGGAATTCTGTAATGATTAACTGACTGCCTGTCTCTGTAAAGCACAAATCAGTTGGAATTCTCTGCAATTGGCAAGAAGAGGTACAGTTCCAACAATACCCAAAGTAGATACCATCCAAAACAAAGCAGCCCATTTGTTTGGCACCCTGTCTAGCACAGTGGCATCTATGTGTCTCAAATAGAAGATGCACTGCAGTCATTCATGAGGACACCTTTAATAGCATCTTCTTAACTCATGACTTTGATAATATACAAGGACAAGGGCAGCAGATACATGTGAACACCACCATCTGCAGGTTCTCCGGTAAGCCATACACCATCCTGACTTGCAACTATATCATTGTTCTTTCACTCTCGCTGAATCAAATTTCTGGAATTGATCTTCCTAACAGCACCAGGTGTCCTTACATGCCAAGGACTGCAGAGATCCAAAAATGCAGGGCTATTAGGAATGGACAAAGAATGTTAACCCAGCCATCGTCATTCACATTTCACTAATTAATAAAAAGTATCATTTTGATCTGTCTGATAATATTTACTATAGCCATGCAGTGTGACAGCAGAAATCTCTTAGAGTCTGTCTGAGATGAATCCAATATCTAAAAGATTATCAGAGGAGAAGAATATGGAAGATGGACTGTGTGTACTTCAACTGTCGCAAGATAAACTGTATCCTCTGAGAATCATGACAAATACCCTGTGTATTTCAAATTTAATAAAAAAATATTTTCCAGATTCAGCTTTCTCCAAGTTAATGCGCTCTGACTAACGAGCTACGTCAAAACATTTACTCTCTTGCTCTCACATATTTACCTGCGCAAGCTCAGCCCAATACATTTACATCCCACTGATCAGCTATTTCTGATCCTGGATATTAAAAGTGGCCGTTCTGTCACTCATAAGGAGCATTTTGTTCCTTCCCACAAACCTTTATTTGCTAAATTGGCTATACCAGCTTTTAATTGGTTTCAATTTTCCAGTGGTTAGTTTAATGACTGACACCAACTTTTTTTGCCACCTTTCATCACAGATTCCAATTTTTAAAAAAACATTAAAACAGTACAGAAGTAACTTGCCTTGAAGATCTCCCTTTTCCATTGTACTGGCAAGTTAATATGTCTTACAATTGCAAGCTCAATAATATCTGATTAAGAGGTTACCCCACACTTGACAGAAATAGAATGCACACAAGTTAATGCTAATATTGTACACTAGAACTTATAAATAATCTGCACTGGATGGAGTACTGAATGTAATAACTTTGTATGGCCTTTAATTAAAAGGATATCAGTAAAGTACACAAAACATAAAAATCAATCTGTTGTGAGAATAATATTCTTCAAGCTAATTATCTTTAATTTGCCAAATGTCAAACCAAAGATTTGTTTGCTTCAGTTGCCCTCACATCCCAATTTGTGTATGGTTCCATTTGCTACTTTTGAGTGGCTCAAGCTCCTAAGTTAACTTGCTCAGCTATGTTATAATGGTCTATCTTTGCCTGAACCAAACACCGATTTCCCCTGTTTTTTTTTTCTCCAATATATCCATGCCTTACTTCCTTTAGTCAACCTGGCAATTTTCAGAATCACCTCTGTTTTCTGAAGAACCTTTCTCTCTGAAGTTTACTTTGGCAATCAAATATCCAGTATTTGGGCTCTGGAGGGTTCAAAATCCATTTTTATCAACATTTCTTTCTTAAGTGAGTACATTATCTCTACTGCTGATATAACCTTTTTTTTCTTTCACTGGTCAAGTCACTTAAAATCTGATAATATGCACTACTTGTGTCAAATGCAATCTATTCTCAAGTGGAACACAGCATGAGTTAAGTAGCTGCAAAACGTAGAGAGATTTTTCGATTTCTGTGTACCTGATAACTACTGATTGAAATGTTTTCTATCTGGTCCCAGCTTGTGGTGATAGGTTCTGTTTGAAATTTCCTTTGATTTGACTGGTGTATTCCTGTCACTTATCCAAATTATGTTTCGTCACAATTGCTTTGATTTCCACCCAACTTCAAGCATACTTGTTCTGTTCTGCATGCTTATTCAGGGTGACTATAAGTGGCGCTTCACAGTCAGATGGTGGCAAGTGATACTTGTGAAATACCAATCTGTATTCTACCTTTTGGTCAATCATCTAATCCCCAGACCAAATGCATTTAATCATCGGCACTATTTTTATTCTCTCTGGTGAACTGGGCACTTGTTTATCTTAGGCTGAAAAATTAGTACCAATCCAATAGTAGCCATGATATCCAGAAAATTTAGTTGGAGTCCAATAATTATATGTCCTTTCAAAATACATCTTACCAAATGACTTTACTTTCTATGGTACTGTATAACATTTCTGAGCTTACCCTGGTTTGATTCCAGCCTCAGGCAACTGTCTGTGTGGAGTTTGCACATTCTCCCCATGTCTGAGTGTGTTTTCTCCGAGTGCTCTTGTTCCCTCCTGCAGTCCAAAGGTGTGCAGGTTAGGTGAATTGGCCATGTGAAATTGTCCATAGTGTTCAGGGATGTGTAGGCTTGGGGCGTTAGTCAGGGGAAATGCAGAGCAATAGGGTAGGAGAATATGTCTGGGTGGGATACTCTTCAGAGGGTCAGTGTGGACTTGTTGAGTCAAATGGCCTGTTTCAACACTGTAGTGATTCTATAATATAATTCATTATTGTGATAATGTTGGGGAAAATAGCTTCAGTGTCGCTTCTGACAAGATTTCACAATTCTATTTGTTGAAAAGACAATGAATCCACTTTGATTGCTCTGATTGAGCACCTTAATACTGTTTGAACCATCATAAAATTTGGCAAGACCTTAACTTCATGTAAAATCCAAAGGACAACAACATAGCCACCATGTCACTCGCTTAGTACTGGATAGTTGGTCTGGCTTTCATGTGAGAATCTTAAAATTAGATTTTTATTTGTGATGTATTGACTCAGAAGCAAAAGCAGTACCAATGAAACCAAATCAGCAACTTGCTGTTGCCTGGATTAACCATCGGCATTTGTAAGGTTAACGATGTGACATTTGGATCAGAAGGATTGCAGTTCTTTCCTCTCTCTGTCTGTTTTAATGACTTAGGCTGTACTGTGCACTGCCACTGTCTAGTCCCAGCACTTCACTGGTCACAATATAAATTGAAATGCTCCACCAGTGAGCAAAATGACGAATTATAATATTTTGGCTCTATTAGGATGAGCCAAATCATCCAGGCTTCTTTAGTAAACAACAAAACTATTGATTTGTTGTAAAAGCAGGACCTTTCATGCAAAGATTTAAGTTGAAATACAGTTTTCAAAAGGAATGTATAAATACTCAACCTTCTAAATAGCACAAATACACCAAATATCAAGAAGAAAAACAAGAATGAACATTTTAGTCAATAATTAGTCTTGTAAGGGAAAAAAAACACTATGAAGTGTGCAAGGTGACATTCAGTCAGCATCCTGGCACTAATAGAGAGGCGTCACTGAACACACGAATTGTCACAGGGAACATTGCAGAGAATTCAAAGGCTTTTTACAGGAGGACAACTACATCAGTTTTTCAGGCTTCATGTTGGACTCTCCAAAAGGGTTTCGCAGAAAGCCAGAGGATATAGTCTGTGGCAGCTATATCCCAATTGAAACCCAATTGATATCCAAAGTAAAACTGTAAATCTGAGCATGGGATTTCTAGTACGTGCATCCAAACAATTAGCTGAATGTATTTGGCGTCTGCGGAGTATCTTTTTTAAAATAAGTCTTTCAAGTGACCCATTTAAAATCAAACAAAGGTTCAGGTATCCAAATGAACTACTATTGCAATTCCTCCTTTAACATGAATCCTTCAAAATAATTATGTCAAATAGCATGTTCATAACACTATTCTGTCTGTATAGCTTGTGGAGTGATGTCTCCTCTATGTTGTCTACATAGAAATATTGGATGGTTGGGAGTGCAGTATTAAGTAGAAATTATATTCCAGTAAGCAAGAGTGATTATTCTCAGAATTATAACCAAAGCTGTTTGTATGCTCATCAGTACTTAGTCATTTCCTTTGGCCACTGCTTGACTGAAAAGCCTTTGGTTAAAATGCCTGGAAGCAGATAATCATATTCCGATTTTAAAATAGGTGAGTAGTGAACACCGTTCCCTCATAATGTTGTTGGAGTGAAATCAGAGGTGAAGTTAGTTACAAAATGTTTATGAAAAAAAGCAAGACACCAAGAAGACTTCTCGCAAAAAATATAGCAACTAGAGTAATCTATAAGGCATCAATATGTATTTATATGGCTCACTTTAAAGTACTTGGGAACATATGCTTAAACACTTTTTTTTCTGTATGGTGTTACTCAGCATGGAAGATTTGAGTTATGAAGGCTGGACAGACTGGGTCTTTGTTCACTAGAATGTAGGAGGTTGGGAGATGATTGTACAGAACTTTATAAAAACATGAGGTGTATAGATAGGGTTAATAGTGGGTAATTTTTCTCTGGACAGAGAATCGCAAGACTGAAGGCATATTTTTAATGTGAGAGGTGAGAGATTTTAAAAAGATATGAGGGGCAATTTTATTTTGTCTGGAGGGTGATTCGCATGTGGAATGAGCTTCCTGAGGAAATGGTGGACCGGGGCACGGTTACAACATTTTAGATAAGGACATGAATAGGAAAGGATTCGAGGGATATGGGCCAGGAGCAGGCAGATGGGATAGGTTTAGGTTGGGATAATGTTCGGCATGGACTGGTTGGACCAAAGGGCCTGGTACTGTGCTGTTGATGTACATAATTAACTCTGTCAAAGATATAAATACATTTCTTAAAGACATTTCTTGGCCATAGTAGAACAAATGCCTCTGACATTAACAACTTGCATTTATCTGCAAAAACGCAAAACAATGTCACAGAAGGTTTCAAAACTTGGACTTTGTACCAAAAGAGGAAAAAGATAGGAAAGTGGCATGAATCCTGTCCAGGTTAAATTTTAACAGGGCCATTTAAAAAAAAGGAAGAATTTAAAGAATAGCTTTCTAAGTTTTACCTTGCCAGGAAACCTATCTGTCAATGTTGGCATGGAGAGGTGATGAACAGAGAACTGGAATTGGAGGAACTGATAATAACTGGTAAAGAAGGGCATGAAGACAAGCAAGACTGTGGTGCTATTTAAGTAGTTGGGATTCTGAAAATAAAACAGGAATCGCTGGAGAAACTCAGCAGCTCTGGCAGCATCTGTGGGAAGAAAGCAGAGTTAACATTTCTGGTCCAGTGACTCATCAGTCTTGCTTCCTTGTCCTTCTAGTTATATGGCTTTAAACCAACGTTAATGATAAAGTTATAGTGTAGGGACTACAGAGTGGAGCAAAGGCAGCACCAGGAAGAAGGAAGGATGTACCTTGAATGCTGGAAGATCCCAGCTGGATTGAGAACTTCCTGCCCGCCCACTCACTAAGTTTTGTTGTCTTTCTAATGCATGTCTACATAATGAGCTGAGAACTGCATGATTCTTGAGCAAAGCTGATTCATCCCCCAGCAGAAGTGACTCCCATTCCCCCACCCAATGCCAGATTTAGACCCCGTAAAAGACATGGACTGCAAAGTTTTGGATGAGTTGAATTATAAGCATTAAGATTAAAAAGAGTTGTGAATTTCAGTGCAGGGGGCCTAGGGATTAACAAGGAAAAAGCTGAAATAGACTCTTGTCTCCTAACTTAAATTTGAAAAACTCGACAGAAGTGCAGTTATGCCAATTAAACAGAAGAGCATCATCAAGCAGAGTAACACCCTGATGCAGCAATCAAAGAATATAGCCAATAAAAGCTAGAGCATGAAGTGCAAAGGATGGAAATGAACAGGCAGCCTTAAGTTGTGGAATAAGCTGACAATTATATACTGTGGGACCAGAAGAGAAAAGTACAGGAGTGGAATGGATGGCTATAGCTCAGTAGGGATATGTCTGTACAGGAACCATCTTTAAAGTAAAGCATTTATAGCTTTACCAGGAAAGTCGAGATATGGATGCAACTGTGCCTTTGTTTTCCAGTGATGTTAACATTATAATTCAGGAAACATCTTTGAATCAAACTTTTCAATTGAAATGTCAAAAGCATAATTTGGATAGTGGTTAGCACTGCTACCTCACAGTGCCAGGTACCCAGGTTTGATTCCATTCCTGGGTGAGCTGTCTGTGTGGAGGTTGCATATTCTCTCTGTGTCTGCGTGGATTTCCTTCAGGTACTCCAGTTTCCACCCCCAGTCCAAAGATGTGTAGGTTAGCCGATTTAGCCATGCTAAAATTGTCCCATAGTGTCCATGGATGTACAGATTAGGCACAAAGGTTGCAGGGATGTGTTGGGCGAGTGGTCTGGGTGGGATGCTCTTCAGAGGGTTGGTGCAGACTCGATAGGCCAAATAGTCTCTTTCTTCAATGTTGGTATTCTCTGATTGTGTAATGGATATTATATCTGGTCAGATCTATACTTCATCTCTGATCCCCTTTTGAGGCCTTATTCTCCTTATCAGTTAGAAAAGCTGAAACCTCACTGTGAACCTATTCTGATATACAATTGCAATGACTAGTTTTAACTATAGGCATTATGTCCTTGCATGTCAATATTGTTACAGAAGACAGTTAGTAACCTGAAAGAATTAAGTGATATCATAAGATAAATTCCATCCATCAGGCTACAAAAGACTGTTTCTAGGAGGAGCTAACCACTCTTTTGTTCTCTGTATGATGCTGTTGTGTCCTCAAGAATTCTTCAGTGGGAATTCTCCATGAGTTGTGTGTTGTGAGTACATCAGTGATTGTACTTCCTGTTCATGCTAAGTTGAGGCTGATGTCTCACAAGAGGCAACCATATATCTTTGATTAATGTCACCATCTACAACGTAATATGTGATAAACCTTGACTGCTTCATCTAGACCAAATCTATCTTCTCCTGAATACATCACATGGATATCCTCCCCACTTTTGGTATCAGGAGCTCAACTAATACTAGTAAGAAGGATTGGTGGCAGAGAATTAACCATAATATGTTTGCAATTCAGATTACCAATATTACAGCAATGACTGTGGTTTGAAACATTAATTACCACAACCAAACGTAATTTTAAAACAAAACTTCAATAGATATTAATGAAGTTTTGTGAAAACGCATAAGAATGTTGGCTTGATTTTATTATTTGAACTGTGTCTAGGTATGGGGATGCAAAATGGAGAAGGAATTTTGACCAAGTTTTTCTTGGTGAATGCAGCCTTGTACCTGCTGTGGTTTTCAATTTAAGCCTAAGAGAAACATCTCCCAACCAGTCATTGAAAAAGCTTTCCTGATTATAATTGATAGGTGTCTATAGGACTTTTTGGTTATGGATGGTTCAACCACTGTCAACATAGTATAGCAAATCTTTATTTTTATAAGTTTCAACTTGGTTACAAGTTTTTTTTCTTGCATTAAATAAAAGACATCATGACAGAAAAAGTATTGCTGAACACATCAAGCTAAGAAAAAAATGCTTTTAATGAGCAAGTTTATTGACCTTGGGATATTGCAGAACACTTTACAGTAACTGAAGTAGTTTGTTATAATGGAGTAAATGTGCCAGCCACTTTGTATATGACAAGGTTCCAGCAGTAGCAATGAGATAATGACCAACTAGTTTGCTTTGATCATGTTGGTCAAAGGATAAAAGTTGACCAGGGCACAGGGAAGAACTTTGAAACAGTGTAATTGAATCTTTCCCGGGTCCGGCACAATTCCAGGCCCAATAGTCAGTCCTGGGGCTTTAGGCGGCCTACTGTACTTGGGCCAGGAGCTGGGCCACTTTGCTAGGACTGTGTGGGACTGCTGTTCTCAAGCCGTCGTCCAAAGCCAGGAGCCCTGAGCCAAGGACAGCAATGGATCCCAGGCTTACTATCCCTTGCTCTGGATTGTTTACCTCATCAATGACACCAGATATTTATTTACCAACTTTTAATACTGTTAATCCCGCGAAAGACATGTTAGCAAACAAAATTTCACATAAAACCGTATAGGGATGTATTAGGGTAGATGAGTATTAAAGAGAGCCTTAATGCAAGCAGGAATAATGGAGAAGCAAAGAAGTTTAGGGAAGAAATTCAGAGATAGCAGAAGATTCGGAAAAGGTGTTGTTCAGGTCGAGCTGCATTTTTTTTTCAGCATATGCATTGGATGCCAATGCTGTGTTTTTGGATGAGGAGAAACAGCTGTAATGTGTGTCATTCTGGCTGCCACTCACTAAGAAAGATGTGATTGCATTGAAGAGGATGGAGAGGTGATTCATTGGCTTATTGCCTGGGCTATGCAGGATAGCTATGTCTTAGACAGCACACCCACCTAAGACAGAAGGTTGTGAGTTCAAGTTTTCTTCACAGCAGATAAGGTGAAACCTGATTGAGGTGATAAAATTATGAGGCGCATAAATGGGTTAGATTTGAAGGATCCTTTCTCCTTACTAGAGGGGTCAATAACCAGGAGCCTTTAATTTAAAGTAGTGGGTAAAATACTTGGAAGGTATTTTAGGATGAGTTGTAACCCAAAGCATGGTGTGTATCTGGAACTCAGCACCTATGAGTGTACAGGTGGGAACCATCACAACATTAAAGATGTATTTGGATGAATAATTGAAATGCCATAGCATAAAAAGACCACCAGCCAACTTCTGGGAATTACAATTAGAACGGAAAGGTGCATGATGAACCAATATGAGCATGGTGGACCAAATGGCACCTTTCCATGCTGTAATAGTTTATGACTCCACAACATAGCTCCTTCTGGGACACTGCAGATGCAGGAGCAGAAAGAGAGAGAAACCATTGCAGTTGATTCATTATCTATGACTGATTGGATAAGAATAGAGTCGGGTGAGCATAGTCCCACTCAGCTGGATGTCTGAGAGAAGCACTGAAGGCAAATGGTGTGGTCAGTCAGGTCAAGGCTACAAAAAGGTTGCATGTGAGATGCAAATGAACCTTTGGTTTAACATCTCATCTGATAGTCCAGCACTCCCTTGTTGCTCAAGATTCTGGAGTGGGACTTAAACTCAAAACCTTCTATCACAGGTAGATGTGCTGCCTGAGCCATGGCAATCCGGGATAGGACCTGTAGTCACAGGGTTTTAGACTGAAAAGGTTCACACTTGCCAGTTAGCGTTGTACATTTGCCTATGGTGTTCTATATGTGGTAAGTAAAACGGTTCAGAAATGTAGGGTCTCATAGGCATTCAGCCAGTTCAACATCACCAGTTCGTCAAATTTTGCTGCACCTCAGCAGCAGCCGTTGCCATGGAAACAGTTATTTCTGAGGTCTCCTCCTGATGTTTTAGATTTATTGTCTCCTGTAAATGGCTCATCATCAGAGATTAGGATGGCTGGATTTGTCATTAATACATTGTACTCAGACAGGCTGAAGGTAATATTCCATTAATGCAAGCTGGAACATGCATATAAAAGAAATGGAGAAGAACTGATTATTTCAATGCAACATAAACTTTCAGTAAAAAAAATCCTTCTAGTTCTGAAATGCAACTGCAAAGTAAATGTTCCATTAAATTATACTAAGAGTTAAAAATACTGATCTGAATCAGCTTCGGTTTTCCTGTGTTTTTTTTATTTCATAGGTGTCAAGGAATTTGCCTGATAAACAAAACGAAATAGAAGAGTTATTGAAGGATTTTACACGGTTTCAACAGAAGCTAAACCTGATAACTCTGTGGGCCTCTTCGACAAAGGATCAGTTGGAGTTGTACAAACAAGCACCAATACCACAAGTCTTTAATATTAAGGTAAAAGTTATTTCAGTGTCCACGCACATGCTATTATTGTAGCTCTCTATAGTAACACTGAGTTGAGTTTCTCAGTGTAAATTGTTTCTGACGGGTTTAGAAGGATATGATAATGGATGCTTGGAAAAGTAATGAGGCAGCACACTATTGCACAGCTGTGTTTTGCTGGACAAGAGATACTTAGAGATTAGAAAATAGAACAGCCCTCTGTTAGACTCAAATCCTTGGACTACACTGTAGATGAGAAAGAAGCAGGAAGACCGAGAATTAGCAAGGATGAGAGAAGGGCATTTTAAATAAACAAGGGGGAGAGTTTGTAGTTAAAAATTAGATTAGATTACTTAGAGTGGAAACAGGCCCTTTGACCCAACAAGTCCACACCGACCCTCCAAAGAGCAACCCACCCAGACCCATTCCCCTACATTTACCCCTTCACCTAACTCTATGGGGCAATTTTGCATGGCCAATTCACTTAACCTGCACATTTTTGGACTGTGGGAGGAAACCGGAGCACCTGGAGGAAACCCACGCAGACATAGGGAGAATGTGCAAACTCCACACAGACAGTTGCCTGAACCCAGGTCTCTGGCGCTGTGAGGCAACAGTGCTAACCACTGTGCCACCGTGCCTCCCAATTGCAGGCTGTTGGAACATAAAGTCAGAATGGCAAATATTATGCATTGTTTAGATGTATCGAGTGGTTGCTATCAGTTTGGAATGACAGTAGTTTCATTATTTAGAAAAAGCATGTGTATAAACCTATCCAGTTGTCTTGCATGTGTGCCAATGACCTAGCAGTGTGATATGGTAAAATGCAGAGATCTGATCATGTCGACAATTGCATAGTTAGTGCAAAGTGAAAAGCAAATGATAGGTTACTTAAGCCATTTAGTAAAGCACTGAAATTGCTAGTATTAAAATGGAAATTGTTTTCCCTTATATAAGGATCAAACAAAGGTAAAACAGAAGCCCTTAGGGTCAAGAACAGAGCAAGAAATGAGCTGGTAAATGTGTGAAGAATAAATGGAGTGGAAATCATACTTCCATAATGGACATTTGGCTGGACTGTGAATTAGAAGCAGGATGTTAAGAAGGAACAGAATAATTTTAATTAAACTTTAGATAGCTAAATTGGATTGCATGATAATAATTCTAGAAAGATTAACACACAAAAAGGGGCATTGATGTGCAGACCTTGCAGAGAATGGGAGTTTCAAGAATAGATGTCGACTTAGACAAATATTTCTGTAAAATAATGGTCCTAACTGTGACTTTGAGCTCGAGATGTTGGAGATTTGTCGACTTGACAGTATAGGAGATGGGTTTCTAGAGCATGAGCTGTCAGTCATAGTAAAAGGATCAGTAACTATTCACAAGATAGAAAATACAAGAAGGGAGAGACTAGAACAGAAATGTTATGAATGTTATTTACAAAATCTGGCAGATGCTTCACTCAATTTCTGTTACTTTTGAAAGGTGATCCTTCAACAGGCATTATACCACTCATTAGAAACTGCAAATGGCTTTAACTGTTCAAGCTGTCAGTCAGCAAAGTCTGTATATTATTTGAATCATTGTGGCATCAATATTTGAGAGGTCCTGAGGATGAAATGCAGAATAGGTTTTCATCTCTCCATTTTGGCACCTGAGAAAGGTACAAACAAGTCTGGTTTCATTTGAAATTTGTTCAGTTTTAGATAGGATAAATAACTAATTTAACCATCTAAATATATGGCTTAAAGTGTATATAGTTTAAAATGTTGCTCAAAACTGAATGCAGCAACTGGGATTTTCTGTAATTTTGAACAATGTTCTAATACAGTTCAGCACAATGAAAGGATTTGAAAACCAGATTTCCATCACTCAGGTCACCTCAATATTAACCTACGTACTTGGTTATTAATGCAAATAAAATGAGCCATTGACTACCTGGCTTTTGAGGATTCACCATGAGGTTTGCAGCAGAATGGTTAAAGTAAACTTCAAAGAAATTTAGATGCTCATTTGTGTAAGGAAGATTGATGTGTAAAATGACATTGTTTGCACCATTCAGGATATTTTGTCTGAAGAAGTCAGGGTTTTATTTGAGTATGTAAATGGCTGAGGACTGGACAGTAGCCAACATAATGTTCATTTTCAAAAAGACAGACAGAGCTAACTCAGATAATTGAGGGCCATTACATTAACATTTGTGGAAAGTAACATTCTAAGCACAAATCTGTTCAGGGCAAAATATGTTTCCAGGATCATTTGCATTAGTTTAAAGATATGTGCACTAAAAGCTTCATCAAGCCATAGATCTGGCCCTGCTCCCAGATTGAATTAGTTGCATTGCAAATTACTAATTTTATGTCCTTTCGTGGGTCTTCAGCAAGCTTTTTGTAATGATAGGCACCTATTAAAGGGGGCTGAATATGAATTTAAGTTAGGACGAAGCAGACTATTGTACGTCGATATATCTAGCCAATAGTTCTGTATAGTCTTTAAAGTCATTTTCAGTCAGGCTACTCGCAGGTAGTGGACTAGGTATTTTGATTGGACATGCTTTTTTTCATCTTAAACCGTTTTTCGCTGGGTTAGTTACATTGCCTGCCCACCTCCAGAAGCCAGAAGTGAAGTGCTGATTTCTCCCTGCCTGCTATGTCCTGGGCAAATATCAGCAACCATGCAGCACAGATCTGACTTGTCTGGGCTTTGAAAGATGGCATGGGCCCAAAGGATGTTGGTGAATTCTGGGATATCCACTGAGCAGCAAGTTGTTTTGGGGACAGCATGTGGTAAAATGAGGTGAACTGTGAGAGACACCATAGGGGCATGGTACAGAATTAATCAAGCAAGGCAAGTTTGGTAAGATATCGTTATGGAATTTGATAAACGTCATAGTCAGAAACCATCCAAAATATTGAATACAACTCTGGCTTAGCAAAAAGAACATAAGATCCTTGAAATTTAGTAATTGAAGCAGAAAATCTGTTCAGGTAGTTGAAGGTAAAAGAAATAATGGGCATAGGATGGAAAATGGCATTAGGACTAATGCATTGTGAAAGATAAACACTTAACCAATTGGGTTTTGAGACAGTAGTCTCGTCAACTGACTGGAAATTTTTGGATGAGGCAAGCCGTAATGCAGTTCTCCAAAGCTCGGACAATTAATTGCACATGGTTACGATTTCTGCCCTCGTGAGGTAGAATGCCCCACCTCCAATAACTACTGGCCAATTAGAGGGTTGACAGCTCTCCAGGAATACTGGCTACCACTGGAACTGCAGACAGTGTCTGTCACCAACCAGGAGCATCACTGGAGGCTGGATTTCACAATGTGTGGGGGTTTGCTAGCCAGTACCTTAGAAAGGGGAATGAAGCAAACATTGGGAGGCAGGAAAGGGGATGGTCGAGGGTTAGCAAGCAACCAGCTGCCTATGATGCTTTGTTGATATGCCAGAGTGGCAGGCAGATGATGGGCACAGAGCTTCGCTTCCTAACATCGCATACAATTCTGTCCCCCTTCCAAAATTGCCAGTCTGCGCCAGGTCAAAAGCCAAGTCAAGCGTGTGCGCTAGACTTCAAAAGGCGAAAGACAGACTGGTAGACAGGGCATGTCAAATGAACTTTAGTGCAGAAATGTGCAAGTAAAATAGCTTACTGAAACAACAAGAGGCATTATAACACAAAGGAAATGGTTCGAAAGTGAGCATAACAACTGAGAAACGTTGTACAAGTCCTTGAAGGTGATATGGCAAATTGAGAAATCAGTTTAAAAAAGGGAAATGAGATGCTCAACTTTATAAATAGATTCATGGAATAAAAAGAATGACAAATCTATATTTAACACTGGTTTAGCCTCTATTGGTGTATTGTGTCCAATTCTGGGAACCATATTTAAAGATATGAAGGCATTAGTGCAGGTGCAGAAGAGACCAATGAGAATGGTTAGAGGGGTGATGAATTTTAATTACTTGGACAAATTGGAGAAGTTGAGGCTTAGTGAAGAGAAGGGTGATGGAAGATTTGATAGAGATGTTCAAAAATCAATTTGGGTCCGTACAGAGTAGAAAAGGAAAAAGTGGTCCCATTGGGAAGTATAAAGAACTGAGGACACAGATTGAAGGTAAATGGTGCTAAAGCAAAGGTAACAGGAATAAAATGCTTTAACATAATGTGGGGTTAGAATGTGGAATGCATCTTCTGAGAAATCAATTAATGCCCATTTATGAGTCTCTTCCAGCTTTCATTAGCACTGTAAGCCTGGCAGGGGGTGATCTGCACCAAGAGAGAGGCACAGCAGATTTACTTGCGTGGGCTGGTGTCGATCAAACTGGGGAGCTCCTTTCCAGTCCTATTTTATTTTCTATTGGATCTCCTCATTCTTCTTAACAGATTGTATCACTTTGCAACTTCGCTTCATTAAATTTCATCTGTCACATCTTCACCCATAACTCCTCCGTCATTTTTTTGTCACAGTGCACAACACTTGCCAATTTCGTAATATCTTCATTTTTCTTTTTCAAATCTGCCCTGTCCATACAAGTACAAATAATTAGTATACGTCAGGAAGACTTAATGATGTATCACCAAGAACAATATTCTCAGAGTGCTTGGAAGTGTGGAAGTGCTACCAAATTCTTCCAAAGTAAAACCTGATCTTTATGGTTGAAACAATAAGCAAATGAAAACAGGGATACTTTTTTTTGTCATGACTGTTATTATCCATTTAGGGACCATTGATGTTTGAAGGGAAATTGAAACACCCTGGATATAACTATATCACAAGGCATAGTGTTTTTAAACAAAATCAAATTTAATTGTATTCAAGAAGGAATTCAGCAAAGCAAGCACCGCTAACTTAATACTCTCATTTATAAAGAATTATGCTGTAAACCACACCCTACAAAGTTCCCCGGTCTTAGGAAACTTGAAGTTTCCTTTGCTTCTTTAAGGATCAACCCAAGTGTATGTCATAACTACTTGAAGTTCACTTCACATGTCTTTAATGTGCCATCTGTTTCCAAGGAACAACAATTATGGAGATCATTCCATTAGCTTTTCGGTGAGCAATTATCCAACATTCCGTTAAAGACCTCACAACTGTGATCACCTCAGCTACTTGGCTAGACTGCTGGTGGATACCCTGCAATCTTGTCACAATCTTACAACTAACTCAGTTACGTACTTCTGCCTCATAACTCTTTGCGAGATACTGTAGATTTCTTACTCTACTTCAAACCTGATAAAACTTTCAGCTTAATTCCCCCTCTAAATTCCGAATTAAGCTTGATCCCTTTCCTGATTGATAAAGCTTGTATTTTTTTCTATTTAACAGACAGACCGGGCAAAGCATTGATCTCCTTTGGTTCTTCCTGTTCAATGAGCTTTAGCCTATGTCAAGACCAAAACTGAAATTGGTTTTGAGCGCAATCATAAAAATGTTGAAGTTCAGAAGTAGGCCATTTAGTCCATTGTGTCTGTAGTAGCCTTGAAAATGAGCACCATGATTTAGTGGCATTTCCCTGACCTTTCTCCATATCATTACACATTGTTGCTATTTAAATAATCATCCAGTACCCTCATGAAAGCCTCAATGGAACCTGCCTCCACCCCTCTTCAGATCGTCTAACCAAAATCCAGATAAATTAAGCATTGGAAGCTTCTAATCCCATAACCTATCTCTATGACAATACAGCATCCCCTAGGATGGTTCAAGCAAAGTTGCAAACAAATTATTTTTATCTCCATCACTCTTGAATTTTCTAAATCACATGGAGTAGCAGAGATGTCATGATGATGTCACTGGACGAGCAAGCCAGAGGCCCAAGCTAATATATTGATGATATCTGTTCATTTGATATTTTAGAAATAGTTAACATTGCAGAAGAGGAAGTTTGGGAGATCTTAGAGAACAATAAGGTGGATAAAACTCCAGGGCCTGATCTCATGTAGCCCAGAATGTTGTGGGAATTAAGGGAGGAAATTGCTAGACCCTTGCAGAAATATTTGCATCATCTATAACTACGGTGAGGCACCTGATGCCTGAAGGGTGGTTAATGTTGTACCTTTGTTTAGGAAAGGTTGTAAGGACAAATCAGGGAATTACAGACCTGTGAGTCTGACATCAGTTGTGGGTGAATTGTTGGAGGTGATTATAAAAGAGAGCTTGTATGGACATTTAGAGAGGCAAAAATTGATTAGAGATAGACAGTGTGGCTTTGTGTGAGGAAAATTGTGACTCACAAACTTGGGTGAGTTCTTTTGAGGCAGTTACCAAAAATATTGTTGAGGGCAAAGCAAGAGACATTCTTTACTTGGATTTTGACAAGCTTCCACATGGTAGACTAATTAGTAAAGTTAGGTCACATGGCATTCTCATGAACTTACCATTTGGATACCTAATTGGCTTAACATCAGGAGACAGAGAGTAATGGTGGAGGGTTGTTTTTCAGACTAGAGGCCTGTGACCAGCAGTGTTACACAGGATCGGTATTGGGTCCTCTTTTGTTTGTTATTTATATGATAAGAATATGCAAGGCATAGTTAGTAAGTTTGCAGACAACAGCAAAATTGGTGGCATAGTGAAAAAGGTTTCTAAGGTTACAAAAGGATCATGATCAAATGGGTCAATGGGCTGAAAAATGGCAGATGGTGTTCAATCTGGATAAATGTAAGGTATTGCATTTTGTACAACAAACAAGGATAGGGCTTATATAATTAGTGTTGGGCATTCAGTCGTGTCATAGAACAGAGGGACTTAGGGGTACAGGTACATAATCCTTTGAAGTTTGCATTCCATATAGTCAGGGAGAAAGTCCAGGTCCTCTTCCACCGCCAAATCTTAGACACCCGACATCTGGAAGAAGGATACCTCATCTTCCGTCTTGGGACCCTCATCCACATGGAATCAATGTCGATTTCACCAGTTTTTTCACCTCCTCTTAGATTTAACAGTTTAATTTTTAAAACCAAAAACTTCATCCCAAATCCAACTCACCAACTCAGGACTACCCTCTTGACCTGTCCTACCTGTCCATCTTCCTTCTCATCTATCCGCTTTACCCTCAACTCCGACCTATCACCTTCACACCCCCCCCCCCCCCCCACCTTCATCCACATATTGCATTCCTAGCTACTTTCACCCACAGCCCCACCCGCCTCCCATTTATCACACAGCCGACTTGGCCCCACCACCACATTCCTGATGAAGAGCAGATGCTTGAAACGTCAACTCTCCTGCTCCTCGGATGCTGCCTGACCAGAGGTGCTTTTCCAGCATCACACTTACATAGAGACAACATGGTTAAAAAGGCATTTGACACGTTTGTCTTCATTGCTCATTCCTTTGTGTATAGGAGTTGGGAAGTCATGTTGATGTTATACGGGACATTGCCGAGGCCTCTTCTGAATACTGTGTCCAGTTCTGATCACCCTGACATATGAAAGATATCATTAAGCTGGAGAAGGTTCAGAAGAGATTTACCAGGATGTTGCTAGGTATGGAAGGTTTGAGTTATAAAGAAAAGATTGATAGGCTAGGACTTTTTTCACTGGAGCGTATGTGCTAGAGAGGTGACCTTTTAGAAGTTTATAAAATAATGATGGGTACAGATAGAGTTAATGGTAATTTTTTCCATAGAATGGGGGATTTCAAGATTCGGGGCCACATTTTTAAGATGGGAGGAGAAAGATTTTAAAAAGGCATGAGGCACATTTTTTTTTTACATAGAGGGTGGTTAGTATGTAGAATGAACTTCCTGAGGAAATGGAGAATAAGGGTACAATTGCAACATTTAAAAGGCATTTGGATAAGTACATGAATAAGAAAGGTTTCGTGGGATAAGAGCCAGAGGCAGACAGGTGAGACTAGTTTAGTTTGGGATTATGTTCAGCATGGACTGGTTGGACTGAAGAAGTCTGTTTCCGTGCTGTCTGACTCTATGACTCTTTGTTTCTCCAAATCAGATGGTGAAATTTAAATTCAGTTAATTAAAATTTAGACCACAAACCTATCATTGGTTTTTTTTAGGAAAGAAGCAACAATCTGGTTCATTAATGTCCTTATGGAAGGAAATATACCATCCTTACCTGGTCTCAACAACATGTAACTCAGATCCACAGCAAGTGATTGACTATTGTCCATTTAGCAAGCTACTGGATTCAAGGGCAACTTTGGGTGGCAACAAATGCTGGCATTGCTGTTGATACCCATATTCCATGATATAATAAAACAAAATCTCGTACAGCGTTTTATGGCCACTTTCCCAGAATTGCTTGCCCTCTAAGCAAACCTTTTGTTTTACAATCAACTTTTAACTTTCATTTTATCTGGAAACTAACTACAAAAACATTTCAATAGTGTAATGAAGTAAGGATCAACCTTATGGCTCCATTATATTCTTAAAGATTGCTCAATGCCTTTGCATGTCAACCTCTGACCTTGTAAAATAATCTTTTTACTGTAATTAATTCCAAACTTGTTTGATTTGCATTCACAATAAGGTGCTTTCTCAGCTTCTTAATCAGATATTTATGCTTAGATTTAACAGTTTAATTTTTAAAACCAAAAACTGTATTCCGAAACATTTGAATGATGAAATCATGTATTAGAACATGATAGGAAGGTACTATTTTAAATTTTGAAGGATGAATAAAGAAAGACTGAACATGAGACTTTTGTTCGCATTGCATCATCCCTTACATTGCCTGTGGCACTGAGGATAATTAAGTCTACATTGTGACTTAAATCCAGAAGCAACAACATGAAAGAAGGTTCTCCTGCGTAGTACATCCAGATGAGAAGCTCATAAGAAGGGTTTATTGATGTAAAATTGGCCAACAGAAAGGAGAGGAGGTAGAAAAGAAATTTTGCTTGACAAGTTTCTCTTGTTAGAGCACAGAATTTAAGAATATTTGAGTTAGGAATCAGGAATTGCTTTGAGAGAAGATTCCGTGATCATTTGAAACAGGAAGAGGATGAGGGGGTGAGAGAATTATTGCTGTAAGCTTATGAACTAAACGCAAAAGCCTGAACTACTTTCGTGCTGTAAATGTCTTTAGATTATTATTTTTATCACTTTTCTATGGATACAATAAACATGTACCTTTAACTAAATTTTTGTAATTTTTCTCCATTCACATTTGCAAAGATCCATAGCTAATTTTTGGTAACCGTCAGTTAACATCTGAATTTTGTAATATCTTGTAATTTAATACACAACAGTATTACATTCAATGCATTCATAGATTCAAGATTTAGGATTGCAAAAACTTCTAACATTGACTAATGAGTTCTTAATTCAAGAATCAAAATAATTTATAAATTAGTTTCTTTTCAGGGTTTGAATGTTGTTTTATGTACCGCATATGGGCAGTGAGAAGGAAAACAGCCTAGGAGGACCACATCAGTGGAAGTTCTTTAAAAGAAAACTAGAATAAACTAAATAATGGATATGGACTTAATTGTCAGTTCTTGCCTTTTTAGACTATTTACAGTAAAGTAACCTTTTAATATCTATGGAGATGCCATTTTGTGACTTCTACATATACTTCAAGGTATAAGTCTATTGTGGAGTGCAGCACTGAATGTTAAGAGCACAACATCTTGTTGTATCTCTGATGTGCTGACTTGGATAATCTCAGCCAAGGCATGAGTAGATGTCAAGTGTAGAGAGAGATGAGGTTTGGCTATGACTTGCCCATAATTGAACGTGCTGCTGACATTTCCACTGAGGTTTGCTGCTGTGTTCTCTGATTTTGAGATCATAATGAGCAGCCTGGATTTACAGTTACACAGCCCTCCGTTTCTTTCTCTCCCAATGGCCTCAACAGTACCCTTCCACCGACACACTCATTCATTTGGCTGAACTGATCCTCACCCTCAATAATTTCTCCTTCGAATCCTCCCACTTCCTCCAGACCAAAGGGGTAGCCATGGGCACCCATATGGTCCCCAGGTATGCCTGTCTCTTCATTGGCTACGTAGAACAGTCCATCTTCCGTAGTTACACCGGCATCACTCCCCATCTCTTTCTCTGCTACATTGATGATCACGAGGAGCTGGAGCAATTCATCAACTTCACTAACACACTCCACCCTGACCTTAAATTCCATCCTGGACCATCTCTGACACCTCTCCCCCCCCCCCTTCCTGGACCTCTCTATCTCCATTAATGACGACTGACTTGACACTGACATTTTTTACAAACCCACCGACTCCCAGAGCTACCTGGATTACACCTCTTCCCACCCGACCTCCTGCAAAAATGCCATCCTATATTCCCAATTCCTCCGCCTCCACCGCATCTGCTCCCAGGAGGACCAGTTCCTCCACAGAACACACCAGGTGGCCTCCTTCTTTAGAGACTACAATTTCCCTTCCCACGTGGTTAAAGATGCCCTCCAAAGCAGCTCATCCACATCCCGCACCTCCGCCCTCAGACCCCACCCCTTCAACTGTAACAAGGACAGAACGCCCCTGGTGCTCATCTTCCACCCTACCAACCTTTGCATAAACCAAATCATCCACCGACATTTCCGCACCTCCAAACAGACCCCACCACCAGGGATATATTTCCCTCCCCACTTCTTTCCGCCTTCCACAAAGACCATTCCCTCCGTGACAACCTGGTCAGGTCCATGCCCCCCAATAACCCACCCTCCCATCCTGGCACCTTTCCCTGCCACCGCAGGAATTGCAAAACCTGCACCCACACCTCCTCCCTCACCTCCATCCAAGGCCCCAAGGGAGCCTTCCACATCCATCAAAGTTTTACCTGCACATCCATCAATATAATTTATTGTATCCGTTGCTGTCGATGCGGTCTCCTCTACATTGGGGAGACCAGACGCCTCCTAGCAGAGTGCTTTAGGGAACATCTCTGGGACACCCACACCAATCAACCACACCGCCTTGTGGCCCAACATTTCAACTCCCACTCAGCCGAGGACATGGAGGTCCTGGGTGTCCTTCTCCGCCGCTCCCTCACCACCCGACGCCTGGAGGAAGAACGCCTCATCTTCCGCCTTGGAAAACTTCAACCGCAGGGCATCAATGTGGACTTCACCAGTTTCCTCATTTCCCCTCCCCCCACCTCACCCCAGCTCCAAACTTCCAGCTCAGCACTGTCCCCATGACTTGTCCTACCTGCCTATCTTCCTTTCCACCTATCCACTCCACCCTCCTCTCTGAACTACCACCTTCATCCCCACCCCCATTCACCCATTGTACTCTTTGCTACCTTCCCCCACCCTCCTCCCTGACCTATCACCTCCATCCCCACCCCATTCACCTATTGTACTCTATGCTACTTTCTCCCCACCCCCACCCCCCTCTCATTTATCTCTCCACCCTTCAGGCTCTCTGCCTCTATTCCTGATGAAGGGCTTTTGCCCGAAACGTCGATTTTCCTGCTCCTCGGATGCTGTGCTTTTCCAGCACCACTCTAGTCTAGACTCTGGTTTCCAGCATCTGCAGCCCTTGTTTTTACCTAGTTACACAGGAACTCCACTCACTTTCAAACTTACCTGATTTTCCAACCTGAATAGATCCCATCTTCCACTGTGGTATATTGAATAATAAACCGATGTTAGCTCATTTTATTACCTCCTTGAAAACAGAAAAGTTTGAAGGGACAAGCGTACTTGGATGCTGTTGTTAACAGCTTATATTTATTTCATTAGTTTTAAGATATTTTCTGGACATGTTTCTATTTTTGCCACATGTTTTGCTCTTTGAATTTATGGCATTCGCTGAAGGGGTTGCCATTTATTTCTCAATGGCGAAGGCAGAATGGAATTCCTGTTAGAAACATGTCTCTGTCTGGAAACCAGGTAAAAACAATGACTGCAGATGCTGGAAACCAGATTCTGGATTAGTGGTGCTGGAAAAGCACAGCAGTTCAGGCAGCATCCGAGGAGCAGTAAAATCGATGTTTCGGGCAAAAGCCTGATGATGCGCTTTTGCCCGAAACGTCGATTTTACTGTTCCTCGGATGCTGCCTGAACTGCTGTGCTCTTCCAGCACCACTAATCCAGAATCTATCTGGAAACCATTTAGGGAAAGTACCCAGGAGTGACAAAGAATGATTGACAAGATTTTGCATATACAGACTTTCTTCCCAGTTGCCTCGAGGATTTACATATAATGGTCTGAAAGCACGGCCCAGTTGCTTATGTTCTAATATAAAGGGTACAGTCTGTAATCGGTTCTTCTTAGGATTTAGCTGTCGTTTGTGAAGGACTGTCTCAGCCGCAATGGCGCCACTGTTTTAGCAAGATTTCTGCGCTGGGGTAGAACATGGGAAGCACTACATTAGGTTTAAGCAATACAAGCAGACATTAAGGAAAGTATAATAGTAAGAAAAATACACGTATACAAGAAGGCACATATTAATCAGCTGTGCAAAAAAGAATGAGGGAATTAAAATTATTAGAAGCAATTGTCGTAAGGTTACATGATTGAAAATTATCTCAACAAATGCATATGGAAGGCTCTATAGATGATGACAGATTCATAGTAGGAAAAGGGAAGTTTACCAATCGTATAGTCAGTTTGGGTTCATCAGAATGTCTTTTGTAACCAGGAATCTTTGGCTGTTGTTGTGCTTCTTGCAATGTTTGTAATTCTCAGGGAGTCCAAAGTCATCAGAGCTTCCATGTGAGTCTTCATTCATAAGATTAGTCTCTGTAAATGCATCAAACCACCAATTCTTTGAACCACTCATTGGACCACAATCTCAACTGTACACAAGAGACAGTACACAGTAGACCACTGAGATCTGTCGAAGTGCTTCCCTGCGTGAGTTGATGTCTTTATTTGAGAGAGTAAAAAATTTAAAACCAAAAGCAGGTGTAATTTTAACTTAAAACGCTAGGTCAAAAATTGGTTGAGGTGTATAGTCTTTCGAGCTTGCCTTGCCTAATGTGTTTTCCATGGAAAACAAACCCTGGCAAGTTCTAAAGTAGTCAGCATGTGACCATTTTTTGCTCTGACCATTTTTTTAATTGGTTGATTCATGGGCTGGAATTAGGCAGGTCATTGGTGGCCCCGTCCATCAGCTGGAAAGCTGGGGGTCTGGAAGCCCTGACTGCATTTTGCCTTCACCATGCAGTCCATCATCTGTACTTAGGATATCCTTCCAAAGAAAAGAGCCTTCAAAATCTGTTGGCTTATAGCTGAGTGTGGTAATCATTGCAAGGACGGCTCCAGTCACCGATCAGGAGCAACTATTACAGAGGAGGGCCTGGAATTGGAGATAGGTTGGTGCAAGCCCAATGGGATCAGTCAAACAGGCTCTAGCAAACTGGGAGTAGGGTTTGTTCATGAGAATAAGGCAAGTACCTTTCAGTTGGGATGGCCCATGCTGTTGGCGTGGAGTCTTTTGTGTGCTTCAAGGGTGCTTAATCAAGAAACCCTACCCCAGTCTTTCCACTGGAACCCACAAGGAAGCCACCACTGGTACTCTTGTCGATCTTTACACATGACAAAATTCCCATCTGCCACTGAGAACATGTCAGTGGCAGCAGAAAAAGGGCCTTAAAGCTCTTAATTAACTATATAAGGATTTCACTTGGCCTAACAGGAGGAGGTATATCCACCACCTCCCAATGGGCATGCCACCTTTACCAGATTCTGGATTAGTGGTGCTGGAAGAGCACAGCAGTTCAGGCAGCATCCAAGTAGCTTCGAAATCGACGTTTCGGGCAAAAGCCCTTCATTTACCTATGCCACCTTTACCATCCAACTCCTGTCCCTCCACCAATCATACCAACACCTGCACATGTCTAACTGAGTTATCTGGAATCCAAATCAAGAGGCAATTTCATGACGAACAGTGACAGTTTGCAGCAAGCACTCCCTGGACCACCCCCAACTGCTACCCCCTCCCTCCACAGGCCCACTTAGGAAATGTAACAACCCCACTTCCTGTGAACACAGGGAGAGTCATCATTTGATGTAAAGTGTTGTGAAGAGACTTTGGGAAATTCTGAAATTTATAACAGGAAAAGCAAAAGATATATTAAAGTGAAATAAATGGGAATAGATTCCCAGTGCCATTTTGTTTGCACTGATGGTGTCTATTTAATTTTGATTGCTTTAAAAATAATACTGTCATGTTTAAACTGACAATAATGCTTTGCCACTGCATTAATTAAAAACAAAAATGTGTGACTCATTTAAATAAATAGACGTGACAATTTTTCTGACGCAACCCCTGGTTGGTGAACTGGAAATCTTGTTGTCTTCAACATTTGTTGAAATGCTTGGAAAAAAAACAAAGAAAAATTGCAAAGGTATTTTTAGATGGAGCCCAAGCTGATCATTGCAATTTTTACAGGCACTTTGACAGATTACCTGTGATAATAGATATTTTTCTGGCAAAAAGATGAAGAATGGAACAGAAACAGAGATTGTGAGAGAAACTCATCAGGTCTAGCAGTATTTGTGGAGAGTGAATGTTTGGAGTACAGGATGAGCCTTCAGAATTGACTTAGTTCAAACGGTTAATTCTGTTTCACTTTCCATAGATGCATTTCTAGCATTCTGTGTTTGTTTCAGATTGCCAGCATGCACAGTATTTTATTCTTTTATTCAAGTGGAATGGATTTTTGTGTGTGAATACATATCCATGACATAGCACTAAATAAATAAACCCCAGAATTGCACTGCAGGACTGTGCTGAATTTTCTTTTTCTCAATTCTGTTCGGTCGAGTCACAGATTACCTTCTGTCACTATCATTCATCATGATTGGGCGCATCCACAGGACACAAATTGGAAAAAAATGCATTCAGCTCAAACTCAGGTTATATTATAGAAAATGATGTTCATGGGACATGCTAAGAGAAGATACTTTTTCTTGGAGGGTTATTACAAGCTGAACTATTGATGTAGAACAGGGGGACCTCAAAGAACGAGGGCAAAACAACTTCAGCAGTGATGTCAATCACCCCAACTTCAACCAAAAAGTAATTGAAACCTAATTTTTTAAAAAAACATATTAAATGTTTTCCCATTGCTTTTGGTCTTCAGCCATTTTCAGTGAATCACCCTATAACTTCTGGTACACATTTATCTATGCTAATCCATGGATGATTTTTTTGCTTTGCTGTTTCTCTGAAAGTAAAATACAGAATGCAGCAATGATCCCATGGCTTGGTAAAAGCAGACTTTCCTCTGAGTCAGAAATTTCTAAATACAAATCCCTTTTCCAAGACTTCAATGTCTAGTTCTCCAGTGGATCACAGAACAAATATTATATTGTCAGACCTGCCATATTTCAGACAAGTTGTCAGATTATGGTCAAATTTTCAAGGTCAGGTGGGCACAAAGCTGAAAGGAAAATGCAAATGTTCTGATTGGAGAAGAGGGTAGTGCTAGTCTGCAAAAAAGCGTATAGACAAACTTATGGAATGGCAGACAAGAGGAAGATGAACTTTCAAGGAAAGAAGTTTAAATAATTCACTTCATTAGCAAGAATGAAAGGCAATGTAAATCAGGGGGCACAATTTGAAAAGAACTGCATTAGCAGAGAGTCCTCGAGCATACATTTACAAATCCTAAAGCAGGCGGACAGGATGAGAAAACAGGAAATAAAGCATATCGGATCCATGGAATGATAAACGGATACATAGAGTATAAAAGTAAGGAGTTTATGATAAACCTGTATGAAACACCAGTAGACCTTCAAATGGAGTATTTTCTCCAGCTCTGAACACCACCCTTCAGGAAGGAGGCAAAGAGATGAGAGAGTACGCAGAAAATATGTGCAAGATTGGTCCCATGGCTGAGGAGCTTCAGTTGTGTGAATATATTGGAGAAGTTAAAATGGTTCTCCTCAAAAATTAAAGAGGAGATTAAGAGGAAGTTTGAGGAAATTGTTCAAAATCATAAAGGAAAGATGAAGAATCACAGACAACCAGTTTAAGGTGATTGGCTGATGAAGCAATGGCAATTTGAGATAGATTGTTTTTTGAGGACTGAATGGTAAAGACCTGGAATCTACTGCCTGATAGTGGGGTGATTTAGCTGAGATATCTTCAAAAGGTATTTATATAGTTCATTGAAGACAGAGAAAAAAATTAGAATGACAAGGAAAGAGTGGTAATGGAATTAATACAATTGTTCTTGCTGAAAGAGAACACACTAACACAGACATAACTATTCTGTCCTTCTTTGGATAATTCTTTGAAACTATTTGAAAAACAATTGGAATTTATTCTGATGTTCATGCAGCAGTACCAAAAAATGACAAGTTTGCCATTTAGGTTAATGCTGTCTGTGGAAGCTCCTTTGTGCTAAATTGGTGGTTGTTGTATATGACTACAAAACGAAAATGACCAGACTTCAAAAGAGTAGTAGTTCATTGTAAAGTATGTTAGGCTATCTTATGGATATAAAATGCAAATCATTTTCCTTCTGTTCTAAACGGCTGCAATCCTGTAATTTGCAATGTGTTACTTGGCCTTTGTGCCTACTCAGTGTAAATTCCCAATTAGTGCAAGACATATCCCAAACAACATTCTCGGTGCTGGATTCTGTTTTTTTTTCTTTGTCTTTTCCAAGTTCATTCAAAGTCTTAGCACCTGGACTGTAGGTTACAGCTTCCTTATACCTGTATTCAGTTTGCCAAATCTGATTTGAAATAATACTGGAGGTGTCATTTCCATTTCCAGTGCTTAACGATGAACAAGCATTAATACGCTTGAATTGATCAATACAAATGAAAAAAACACATTGTGTTTTTCATTGTGCCTGTGAATATTCAATCTATTACTGTAGTTTCCCAGAGATTGATTTTTACTTCCTGAATATTTCATGGCAATCTCGAACTTTGGCAACATCTAGCTTGTCAAGTTTTAATTCATGTTGTTGTCCTCTGCTATCAAGTGTGCACTAGCAATGTAATGGAACGTAGTTTTTTTTTGCAGAGTGAAAGATCAAATGAATGGTTTGTGTATAAATACAGTAGTGCCTTGACTTACAAACTTTTTTATAGATATTTTTATTAGAAATTTAACATTTTTACAAGTTTACAAAAATAAACAAAACTCTCATATACAAACATTGATATACAATTAAATCAAATATACAATAGCCAAAATTTAACAAAAGAAAAAAAAACTGAAAAAGAAAAAAAAACAAAACTCAACTGTCTACTAATCTAACCTACAACTAACCAGAGTGTATATTTAAATCTCTTACATGCTCGGAATGTGTTAACATCAGATGTAATAAAACACGTATTCGTGCGGGATTCCTCCCCTAAGGGGCCCCGGACCAGCCAGGTTTGTAATCTCAATTAAATAAAAGCCCTTGTTAGGATAGCTGAAATATCTGTATTTATGTAATTCAAGAAGGGCTGCCATATTTTATAAAATAATTCGGTATTTCGGTGCACCATATTTGTAAGGAAATCAAGGGGAATACATTCCATAATCAATCTGTGCCAATTTGAAAGTCCAGGGGGGCCCTCAGCCACCCAGTTCACCAAAATATTTTTCCTTGCACAGAAAGAGAGAATTGAAAATAGTCTCTTCCCGTACATGTCCAGGGAGGGAAAGTTCGAAAAACCCAAAAGGAGAGATACAGGGTCCACTTTAATTTCCGTTCCTAAAATTTCGGTCAGGGTACTTGCTACTTTAGTCCAATATCTACGGGTCTTATATCAGGTCCATAGACAATGTACAAGAGTGCCCACCTCTATTTTGCATTTGGGACACATTGGAGATGCTCCTGCCTTAAATTTTGCCAATCGAACCAGTGCTATATGGGCCCTATGAAGTATCTTCAGCTGGATAGCCTGGGTTCTGTTACAGATAGTAATTCTTCTAGCATTTTCCCAAATATTATTCCACGTTTCTAGAGAGATTTCTAGTCCCAAATCCTGATCCCATGTTTTAAGCAGATTGTCAATATCTCCCGATAATTCATCATGTAGTAAATGATAAATAGTACTGACGGAAGATACCCCCACTGGTCGTAGGACACTACATTCTCTATCTGATTTATAAAGGCTATCTAATAACGTAGTTTTCTTCTGTATAGAGTCTCGAATTTGGAAGTATCAAAAGAGGTCTCCATTAGATAATCCGAATTTCTGACGCAGCTGTTCAAAAGACATCAGGACCCCATCCTTAAATAGGTCCCCTAGACATGAGATACCCCTAGATCTCCAGAGTTTAAAAGTGGCATCTGTAAACCCCGGTTGGAATCCCCATGCTCCCACTATCAGTGCATAGGGGGATGTTTTATGTGAACTGCCCTCATTTTGCCGCATTATATTCCAAGCCTTAATTGTGTTGAGTATTATAGGGTTTTTACAGTGATCTGTAATGATTTTCCTCTTGTCTGAAAATAAAAGGTTAATAAGTGGATATTTTACTTGAGAGGCCTCGATGTCCAACCAGATTGATTGTGGATCAGACAAGACCCAATCAGCTGTGTAATTTAATAAGGAACTTAACTGATATTTCCTAAAATCTGGGAAGTCCAATCCTCCCCTTGTCTGTGGAAGCTGTAGCTTCTTCAGCTTAATGAGGGGCCGTCTATGATTCCAGATAAAGGAACCCAGCCAGCCATATAATTTACGTAGAGCCATCCTCGGCAGCATCACGAGAAGCATTCTCATAGGATATAGGAGACGGGGCAGGACATTCATTTTAATTAGTGCTATTCTACCCAACCAGGAAATTGGAAGGTCTCCCCATCGCTGGAGGTCCTGCCTTATCCCTTCCAGTAAATGCACAAAATTTGCCTTGTACAACTGACCAAATACTGGAGTAATAAAAATGCCTAAATATAAGAAGCCCTCTAGGGACCAACGAAAAGGAAAAAGGGATCCGTCCACTAAGTGGGGTGTCATAGCAAGACCACCCATTGGCATAGCCTCCGATTTTGAAAAATAAATTTTATAGCCTGAGAATGCGCTAAATGTATTAATAACTTGGATTAGGCGAGGTACGGCCATCAGAGGATTACTGAGAAATAAAAGAACATCATCTGCATAAAGGGTAATTTTATGTTTACCTGTACCAATCCTTGGGGCCGTTATATTAGGATCAGCCCGTATAGCTTCTGCTAGTGGTTCAATTATTAGCGTAAATAACAATGGCGAGAGAGGATATCCCTGACGGCAGCCTCTACCCACACTGAAGCTATCCGAACCTAATCCATTGGTAACCACAACTGCTTTGGGATCACTATACAATGTTGAGACCCATTTGGTAAACACCTGTCCAACGCCAAACCTTTCCAATGTGTAAAACAAATATGACCATTCAACCCTATCAAATGCCTTTTCCGCGTCTAATGAAACTACTACTCCTGGTATCTTTCCCTGATGACAGGCTTGAATCATATTCAAAACCCTTCTAATATTATTGGATGATCTATGGCCCTTAATAAACCCCGTCTGATCCTCCTTTATAATATGTGGCAGTACGTTTTCTAGTCTCAGTGCTAACGTTTTAGAAAGAATTTTAAAATCTACATTTAACAAGGACATTGGTCTGTATGACGTACAATCTTCTGGATCCTTTCCTTTTTTAAGGATAAGAGAGATATTTGCCTCTTTCAGCGAAGGCGGGAGACAGCCCTGACTATATGCATAGTTATACATGTCCATAAGTGGACCAGCCAATATTCCTGTAAATTCTTTATAGAATTCAGCTTGAAAACCATCTGGGCCTGGTGCGTTACTGCTCTGAAGTTGCCTGATTGCATCAAGTATTTCTTGGACTGTTAGAGGAGCATTTAGGACCAATACCTGTTCCGGAATTAGGCCCGGAAAGGTCAAATTTTTTTTAAATGACTGCATCCTCCTAGTCCTATTTTCACAATCCTGCGATTTATATAACTCAGAATAAAATTCTCTAAAGATCGCATTAATCTTTTTATGATCATGAGTCAAAATACCCGTACTTTCCATGATAGACGTAATAGTCTGAGGGGCCTTTTTTTCTTTGCAAGAAATGCTAAGTATCTACCCGGTTTGTCACCTTATTCACATAACCTTTGTTTTGCAAATAATATTTCCCTCTTAGCCGTTTGAGTAAGCGTAGTGTTTAGAGCTGTCCTAAGAGCCGTAATCCTTTGCAATTTAATAATAGAACGTCTATCAGTGTATGCTGTTTCAGCTGCTTTTAAGCGAGCTTCAAGCAGACGCTGTTGTTCTCCCTTTAATTTTTTCTGGGTCGCTGAGTAGGAGATGATCAAACCTCGCGTGTAAGCTTTGATGGTCTCCCACATCACTGATGGGTTGCTAGCCGTACCTGAAATAATTTCTAAAAAAGTTTTAAATTCTTGAGAAAAGTACTTTACAAATTTACTATCTTTCATGAGGAAGGGGTCCATACACCAATGCCAGGGGGATGTCCCATTGTTCCTCGCCTTAATTTCCATATATACAGCAGCGTTGTCGGAAATTGCTGTACTACCTATTTTACAGGATGATATGGAATTTTATAAAATTGAGGGGGCAAAAAACATATCAATTCTGGTATGACATTTATGTGGATTGGAGTAGAAAGAAAAATCTCTGCCCTGTGGATGAAGACATCTCCATACATCCACTAATCCTAATTCTTTGTTCAGATCCACCAATTGTCTAGATCTGGGAGATACTCCTGCAGTACTCTTGGGAATCCTAACTATTTCCGGATCCATAATACAATTAAAGTCTCCCCCTATAATTGTATGACTGGCACCAAGAGCCATCAATTTTGAAAAGGCTTCCGTTATAAATTTAAAGGGGTGTGCCGGGGGGCAGTACAAATTTGAAATCCCACATTTCTCTCCATTTATGAGGGCTTTAATCAAAATATATCGTCCAGATTCGTCTTTTATCTGATTTAGGATTTTGAAAGGGAAATTCTTCCGAACAAGAATAACAACTCCCCTGCTTTTTGAGCTAAAAGAAGAAAAAAAGGCCTGATCAAATCCACCCTGTCATAATTTCAAGTGTTCTTTATCCGACAGGTGTGTCTCCTGTAGGAGAGCTATGTCAACTCTTTCTTTCTTAAGATTTGATAATATTTTCTTCCTTTTGACTGGCGAATTACTCCCCTTGACATTCCAGGTGCACCACTTAACCGACTGATCAACCATAATCATCTGGGCAAATCCGAGACCCCTCGGGAGGGGAAACCCTATCCCCGAACATCCCGAGCATAGAGCATATAAAATTTACAAAAATAAAGGCTCTCTAATACACTCACAACAGTATAATAAAAAACTATTTCTAAATTTAAAAAAATATAAAACGTATCTAAGTGGAGATTTTCCCCCTTGTTCCCAGGGGGTGTCACTTCCTCTCCAAAAGTCCATCATATCCTCTCCAAACCAATGCCCCACCCTTGACCCAAGCGCTCCTCAATAGGATGAGGAGAATTCAGATATAATACAAAGCTAGAGTTAACAGTGAGCACCCTATCCCCACCCATACCAACACTTGGATACATTTGGTAATATTAATACCATATATAAACATATAACTATAAAATTACAACCTCAACAAATAATAATTAAGTATAATAATACAAAATAACAAGGGAGAAACAACCCCGCTCCTAAAGACAGAGGTAAAATAGAATAAAATATATACCCACATATATACATAAAATAATGAAAGAAAATAACCCCAAGGGGGGGGGAGAAAATCAAATCCCTCTCCCCACCCCCCATGATAATATTAAACAGTAAGTTAAGAAAAAAGAAAAAAAAGTGGGGGGATATAAACCAAAGCGGAGGGGAAGGCAAACCAACATCCATTATCTCTTACAGTTTATCTAAGAGAGTCCAAGAATTCCTTAGCCTTTTCTGGTGATCCGAAGTTATACACGGATCCTTCATGGTTAAAGCGTAGCGTCGCTGGGTAGCATAAGGAGGACTGAATATTTAAGTCCCTTAAACGCTTCTTCGCCTCGTCGAATACCTTCCTCTTTTGGACCAGAACTGGAGAAAAGTCCTGGAATAACATGATCTTGGATCCTTTATAGATCATAACTTGGGGGTCTTTTCCAAGATTTCCAGAAGCTTCTAGGAGTATCTGCCTCTCCCTATAGCTCTGCAGCCAGAACAGGACCGGGCGTGAGCGCTGGTTTGAGCTGGGTCCGTGTATTGCGACCCGGTAGGCCCATTCTACCCTTACCTGACCTGATCCAGCCTCCAGATTTAAAATCTGTGGCAGCCACTGATCGAGAAACGCTGTAAGCTGGCCTTCCTCTTCCCATTCGGGAAGGCCCAGCAAACGAATATTTTTTCGACGACCTCGATTATCGAGGTTGTCAATGTAAATCTCTAAGGTCTGAACTCGCTGTTCGAAAGTCCGGACCTGATCCACGGCCGATTGCGCTGTAGTTTCGGAGGTCACGGCCTTTAGCTCCGCCCCTCCTACTTGGCACTCGATTTCCTGGATGTCTCGGTCGTGCTTCTGCAGCGCGGCTAAGAGTGAGTCCCATCGATTTCAGGATTCTTCAATAAAAGCGTCGATCTTCGCATCCAGTTTGGAGATCATTTCTACAAGGCTTGTCACTGTAGGTAAGTCCCCCAGGGCGGCTGTGGACACCTCTGCTGCAGCTGGAGAGGGTGGGGGTGGGGGTCGGGGTCCTGCCTGCTGAGAGCTGCGGGCTCCCTTCCCTTTGGCCTTTTTTCTCAATATTAGATTGTTTAAATTTAATATTAAAGAACTAATTAAATTAAACGGGTATTATAAATGATTTGGTGAGTGTGGTGGGGGTGGGTGAACAACTTTACCCAAGTCTTGGGAGGAGCACTATAGACTCAGACTTGCTGGGTCGCCGCCATCTTGGATCCCCGACTTACAAACTTAATCCGTTCCAGGATCCGGTTCGCGAACCGAATCAATTTTTCCCATTGTTCGGATAGTGTAAGAATGCTTGGACGGCTGTTCACAGCGCACGCGCCAAAGACGAACTGAATGACATCACGCGGGGACGGAGGGCTTTTGCGTTCAACAAGCGCGTAGCAAAGCAGAACAATGAAACCATGTGGTCGCACACGGGCTTTTTGCGTTCGTACCTTTGTTCGTACCTTGAATATCGTATGTATGTTAAAACAAAATTTTATGTACAATCCTGTTCATAAACCGATTTGCATGTGAACGGGATTGATTGTATGTTGAGGCGCTACTGTACATATAGGCACCGTGGTTATAGATTACTTCAGTCTCATCTCTGTTCCAATTTTCCTGCTTATACATGATGCCATCAGAGCCTTTTCTAATTTTCCTGAATTTTCTTATTTCTATGGTTCTAATATTTCCATAATTGTAGCTTTGCACTTTTTCAAGGATAATATAATCTGTCTACATGGCTAAATGTGCTCATGTCTGCATGTATATATGTTGCTTCAAGCTGGACACCTGAAACATGGATCCTGACTAAGTCATCTGTTCCACATAATGACTTTGAATTTAGGAAATCATTCCTGATCCATCTAAAATTTGTGATGTAATTTATGCAAAACCCTGCTGGTATGCGTGAAGGCTGAGAGCTTAATTTGATCTGTTTCAGACAATTTGTACTTCTCTGGAGCTTCAATGATTCAAAATCTCTCTAGGAATCACACAGAAGTCAACAAGACTAAAGGGCACTGGACCGAATGAGGAGTCAGTGGAAGGTTACCAAAGGCATAGTCAAAGAGGAAGGATTTGTAAAGGTTGTAAAAGAAAAGCACAGAAATGAATATGTTGAGGAAGAAATTATAGAATTGAGTTGATGCAGAGCATAATAGAACGAGCAGAACTGTAAATGAACTGAGGTTTACCGAGGGTTGAGACTGGGAGACCAGAAAAAGAACATCAGAAGAATGTAATCTGATGGTAACTGTTATGGACCAGGCCCCCTCAAAGAAGGTAGCCCAGACCCTAACTTTGCTCGTTGTTTTAAGCAAGTGTAAAGTGGACATTCCAGGAGTGATGCAGCTGGTCAAACCACTCCGTTTTAAAAACAGCAGAATTTATTTACATGTTACTGAATGAAACACATGCAAAAAAAACCCATAATTCAGAGTAACAACTATTTGAAAACCCGACTGACACAATATCCCCCACTACTTAACAATGAGCTGTTCCAACTTTCTGCAACATCCCAAAACACGCCCCTTAGCAAAAAGGTAAATTCAAATACAGGTTCTTACAGGAGAGAGAGATTGTAGAGAGGATCAGCCAGGGATATTGGCTGAAATATGGAACCTCTTTTTTTTTTGCCCAGGCAAAACTATATCAAACTAGAAAAATCCTTGAACTTGGAGAACTGGCCACTCCGATTTCATTGTAGAAGTGTTTTTAAAAAACAAACTGAAAAGCCCTTTTCCATTATTGATGATGGCTAAAAGATAATGCCTGAGGCAACAAAGTGGTCTAATCCCACACAAATCGGAACCTCTGTCTTTTACAACCCCTTTATTCAAAATAAAACTAAGCACAACATAACCTTAGGCATCATCACACCTCCCCCCCTTTAAAAAAAGCAAACCATCAATGTCCATAGATGGATTAATTTTAAAAGCACTTAATCTTGCACTGTTAGTACACTACAACACTTATACATTACATTGACGACAACCATGCAAACATGCATGCCTACATCCTATTTCAGTCTGTTTTACTCCTACCACCAAGTGCCTCTGTTTCTTGTCCAAGTCTAAACAATGTGTTGGCAATCATGGTTTCTTGTCTTGCCACATGTACAAATCTTAAATTGAACGGCTGTAATAAAAGCTCCATCGAAACAGTCTGGACATTTGTCCTTACATTTCTGAACAAATGTCAATGGGTTACAGTCAGTGTATATGATTGTCTCAGATGCATTACTCGTAACATAAATGTTGATATGTTGTAATGCCAACACCAAGCTCAAAGGTTCCTTCTCAACTGTCAACTATTTCTCCTGCCGAATGTTCAATTTCCTGGATAAACACTTAAAAGGTCTTTTTATCATCTCGTCATCCTGCTGCAGGAGCACAGCACCGACTCCCACATCACTCACATTGATAGCCACTTGAATGGCTTTGCGTAATTAAGTGTGGCTCACACTGGGGCAGTGGTTAACACAGCTTTCAGATTGTCAAATGCCTTCTGACAGTCTGCTGTCCACTGAAATGTCTTGCCTTTATTTAGTAATTCAGCAAGTAGGGCAGCCCCACTGCTAACATTTGTTATGAATTTCCTGTAAAATCCACTCAATTCCAGGAACCATAGGACTGCTCTTTTTTGTCAATGGTATGGGAAACTCTCTAATTACCTTGTTTTTGCATTCCATGGGGCCATTTGTCCACATCCAATAACATGGTCCTGTAAGGTGACTTGGGCTTTGGCAAATTCACTTTTAGCCAGGTTTATCACCAAGTCTGCTTCCCAAAGCTGACCAAATAATCCCGATAAATGTTGCAATTGTACCTTCTGTGTGTAACTATAAATCATAAGATCATCAATATAAACTACACAATTGAATAATCCGAAAATGATTTTATTGGTTAGTCTTTGAAATGTGGCTGGTGCATTTTTTATACCAAACAGCATGACTTCAAATTGATCCAGAGTTAAGAGTATGGTGCTGGAAAAGCACAGCAGGTCAGGCAGCATTTAAGGAACAGGAGAATTAACATTTCAGGTATAAGGTCTTCATCTGAACTTGCCCAAAACATCAATTCTCCTGCTCCTCAGATGCTGCCTGACCTGCTGACCAGCACCACACTCTTGACTCTGATTTCCAGCATCTGCAGTCCTCAATTTCTCCTTTGAATTGATACAGTTCAGTTGGTGTTATGAAAGCCGAAACTGTCTTTGCTCTTTCGGATAAAGGTACCTGTCAGTTTCCTCTGAGCAAGTCCAACTTCGGTTGCATGTCCCACCTTTTCAACACAGCCTTTCAAACGCAGAATTGGATGTAGGTTTTGATTGATTAATATGTGAATCCCAGATCTTCTTTCATGTCACAGTCCCAAGATTACCCTCACCTGCAGCCTTCCCAGCTATCTTCCCCCCCAGCCCAATCCCCACCTCCCCCCGTTATCTCTCAACCCCCTTGCCCCTTCGCATTCCTGATGAAGGGCTTATGCCTGAAACGTCTCCTGCTCCTCAGATGCTGCCTGACCTGCTGTGCATTTCTACTTTATATTTATGAAAGCCTTTGTTATCCATTTTTATATTTTGCACGAGTTTTCTTTCATAATTAACCTATACTCTTTTTATTTACTTTTTTCATGGCCACTTGTTGATCTTTAAAAGCTTCCCAGTATTCAAGTCTGCCATAAGCCTTTGCAATATGTTATGCTTTACTTTTTGCATATGAGTTATGATTAACTTCATTGCTTAGGCATGAATGTTTTTAATCACTTCTCACAATTTTTCTTCCTCTCTGGAACACACTTTAGGAAATTGAACATTTCCATAAATATCTGCCACTGAATAGGACTAAGGCTAACATAATAGTTAAATTAATATATAATTGTTGGAAAAGGGGATGTGTTTAATAGCAACAATATAGATTTTGTGTGTCATTTTCACTGCAGAATTATCATTAGAATGTTCACTATGAATTAGTTTGTTCTCTGCTCTATAGCTGCATCGAGAGATATCTGGAAGACTTTGGGAACCAAGCATTTTTTTTCCAAGAACCTTTCATAACAATAAATGTGTTCACTGCTCGGCTGTAGTCACAAACCTTCCAGCATTAATTCATGGTAAAATGATTTATCTAACAGGTAGTTCTAATGTCATATAAGAGGCACATTTTGTCTTGCAAATTGCACTGAATACTCTGGCCACCCATGGAGAAGATTGAGCAAAAATTGTTAGAATCAAAATTGAAATTAAATTTGAAATTATTATTCCATCAAACATTCACTTGAATGATTCCGTACATATTTCTTTTCATAAGGACAATTTCTAAGGTCTTCTAAAATGCGGTACTTAAATGTACTTGGAACTACTGCTTCTCATTCAATTCTTTATTGAACCATCTCACATATAACCCCAGTGAAACAAAAGTTATTAAAAAAATCATCACTCATATGTATTTTAGCACCTTTCTCTTGAGACACTTAGTGAACTTTGGTAATGTAATCTCTGCTTTTAAACTATGTACTACTGGAGGCAAATCCTCACTGAAAATGGACTCTTAAAACACAATCTGAAAAGGGAAATTGGAGGAAGGACCTGACCTTCACAAATTCTTAGCAGGTCCTGATTATTATATATAAAGAGATGTGAATCTAAAATGGTTAGTTGCAGTGGATTCACTGCAGATGTTTCACTTACTTGAACATAACAGAAGCCTATGTTTTTAAGGCTCTTGTGGCACATTGGTAATGTCTCAATCTCTGACCAAGAAACCAGGGTTCAAGTTCCACATGTTCCAGAGGTGTTTAACAATATTTCTGAACAAGTTGATTAGAAAATAATTTGGTGGTTTCTGGTGGCTCTTGAGGTGCTGTTGTAGTGTACCTACCTTTGAAACAGAGGGATTGGGTTCAAGTCCCATGTGCTCCAGAGGTGTTTAACGACATTTGAACAAGTTGCTAAGAAAATATCGAGAACACCATTTGTTTGTTTATACCGTCCAGACTGAGTTGAGGAGGTTCAGCAGGCGTGTTATTTGTGGTGAAGTCTGTGCGTATAGAATTCGAGTTAGTGGGAACTGTAATTGGTCGGAGATCAGGCCAGCTCCAAGACAGGGACAGGTTGAAATTATTGGGGAACTAAGAGTTTTAAAGGACATTGTGACTGTGATTGTTAAACATGTGCATATGGAATGATGAGCTAAACCATAGAATCTGCCATTTAATGTGCAGTTGCACTTTTACATGTCAATTCATCTTTAATATATGCTGATTCAGGATTTAGACTAAGGAAAGTTATTTGGGATATTTTGCTTTGATTCTTACTGTTAAAAATCTTCTATTTTTTACTGTTTAATCTTGTGGCTCAACTTCTCCCCTAAATAACTTGTAGTTTGTCTTCTTTTTATGAAATAATGTTACTGGCCTCTATTGAAATCTTGGGGGCAATTTTCCATGGTCAGAATGGGTCTCCCATGCCAGCTGGAGACCGAAGCAGTAACAGAGCTGCATTTTCCATGGAAAGCCAGTTGGCACGATCTTCTGCCATTCAGGCAGTTCTGAGTGTACGCACCAAGCCAGTTTAATTGTTAATGGTAAAAGGGAATGGTAAATTGTTTGTATACCAACACATACAATAAGGAACAGCCTGGACTCTGGCATTCAGGAGATTTTTATACAATTAAATAAAGTTAAAGCCAAGGAGAAGCTACATGTTTTGATCTCCAATTCATCGTCGGGTTTGAATTTATCACTGAGGATACCTGACGTCACTCCTCTGGACTTATTTTCCCCAAAGCTGAGTTCCTGCCTACCAATCAGAGGCTCCTTCTTGCTAAGTAATGCCATGTAAGAGGTTGCAGTTGTGTCCAGAAGAGCAAACCTTGAGTGCAAGGATCCAGGAACAAGAACCGTGAATTTTAGGGAGTGTTTTCCAGAACTGAGGGAGGTCACAGGGGAGAGGAGGCCAGCGTAGGTCAGAAACAAGGATAAGGTTATGTTTCTCAGTATCCAACATCTCTCTCCCTACCACCAACCTGATTTCTTTGCTTGAGTGACTGAGGCTGCTCCCAGCCAACAAACAACAGGACTTCGTTGCATTGAAAAGCTGAATGTTGGCAGGCTCATCTTCCACTGGGTTAATTCTAGTGGCTGCACCCTCAGAAGCTTCAGCAGTCTGGAGTTGAACAATGACAGGCCTCAACTGCAGCAGGGTAGGAAGGTTATTCGCAAACCTTTCCACTCTGAATTTATTTCCAACAGAGTCTGGATCGTGGCAACATTCAGATCCACGAGCACCCCCGACCTCATTAAATATCCCTCCTACCTCCGACCTTGTTGCTTCCGTGAATACAGGATTACACTTTGAATGCTATATATTTGATTTCAGTAAAGATTATTTCATGTCTTTATTGAGTGAGAATTAGAATATTCTAAATGTAGTATTGGTTTTAAAAGGGTACTTGTATCTCAACTAGTTAAACGTATGTGCTAGGGAAATTTTACAGAGCAGAGAAGTTGGCCATTAAAATGTCCATATTTCAGGTCTGAAATCGGGTTCCAAAATCAAGTGGTAATCCTCTGTCGCAGTTAAAATTGATTCAGGTCCTTGGTAATTACAGGCAACCATTTGTAACAGCAGTAGGTTGATTTTATTGCAGAAACAAGAGTGCTGTAGTCTTTGTGGGCCACTGAATTGTAATTAGACAGTTACTGTTCCTTTAGTTTTTTTAAGGTCATTTTAATAATTCATTCATGGGATTTGGAAGTCTCATTAATTGCCACTCTGAATTGCCACTGAAAAGCTGCTAATGCATTGTTTGCTTGTCAATGTTGTCCAGTTACTTTCATAATGCTGTCAGGTTGAGAGCTCCAGGACTTCAAACCTGAGGCATTGGTAAATGGCTATGCATTTGTAAATCAGGATGCTGAAGGCATTGGAGGGAAAACTGCAGTGATTGTGTCTCAAGTGAAGTTAGTGCTTGAAGTCAGTGCAAGAAAGGCTGAACTCTGGGTGCAGAAGACACAAACCAGTGCATTGGGTGATTACTGATTTGCCATCGGGTTCAAGTGTAATTCTGCTTTATTTTCTTCGTCTTTCACAAAAGATGAAATTATCACTACAACCAGAAAAGAAGTAAAGTAATTAGAAAGTGCCATTATGCATTTCAAACAGAGTAATCATGCTTAAAACAATGTTTTTTAGAGGGAATAGACTTAATTGATGGGGAAATGCCACCTTCTCAAGGACAACTAGGGGCAGGCAATAAATACTGGCCAGTCAGTGATGTCCATGTCTTAGTAGTGAATAAAAAAAAGTTGTTTACATATTTAGTAGTGAAGCCTTTGAATGGATGATTCTGAAATAAAATTAAGATGCATTGAATTAAGGACAGAGTAGGAAACTGAATTTAAAATTGAATAGAATGATAAACTTGAAATCAATAAATAATTTTTGTGTTATGATTTCTCCTTGCACTCTACAGGATCTTTATCACTTTATTAATCAAACTGTGTTTGAATTGATTTTGACAAACCAGTTGCAATTATTTTCTGGGGAGTAGTCAGAACTAAACAACAATTTATTTTGTTTGCCTTCATTGCCAGTCAAGAATAGGATGTTGGAGATCCAAGATGGTGGCGACCCAGCAAGTCTGAGTCAACAGTGCTCCTCCCAAGACTTTGGCAAAGTGGGTCACCCGCCCCCACTACACTCACCAAATCATTTTAAATAGTTTCTACTTAATGTAATTAATTAGTTGCTTAGTATTTAAACAATTTAATCTCCAGTAAAAATGACTAAAGGGAAGGGAGCCCACAGTTCTCAGTAGGCAGGAACCCCTTCCCCACCCTCTCCAGCTGCAGTAGAGGCGTCCGCAGCCACCCCGGGGGATTTACCTACGGTGGCGAGCCTTGTGGAAAAAACCTCTAAACTTGATGCGAAGATCGACGCTTTCATTGAAGAGTCCCGAAGTCGATGGGATTCACTCTCGGCCGCGGTACAAAAGCACAACTGAGACATCAAGGAAATTGAGCGCCGAGTCAGAGGAACGGAGCTAAAAGCCGCGACCTCCGAAACTACAGCACAATTGACCGTGGATTGGGTCCGGACTCTTGAACAGCAGGTCCGGACCTTAGAGAATCACATTGACGACCTCGTGAATCGAAGTCATTGAAAAAATATTCGTTTGCTGGGCCTTCCCGAACAGGAAGAGGAAGGCCAGCTTACAGTGTTTCTTGAACAGTGGCTTCCACAGCTTTTAAATCTGGAGGCTGGATCAGGCCAGGTAAGGGTGGAATGGGCCTACCGGGTTGCAATACGCGGGCCCGGCTCGAACCAGAGGCCCGCCTAGGTCTCCGGCTGCAGAGCTGCAAGGAGAGCAGATACTCTTAGAAGCCTCCAGAAATCTTGGAAAAGATTCCCAAGCCATGATCCATAAAGGATCCAAGATCATGTTATTCCAGGACTTTTTCCCAGCTCTGGTCCGAAAAAGGAAGGCGTTTGATGAAGCGAAGAAGTGTTTATGGGATTTAGATATTCAGTATTCCTTGCGCTACCCAGCGACGCTACGCTTTAACCATGAAGGGTCTGTGTATACTTCGGATCGCTGGAAAAGGCCAAGGAATTTTTGGCCTCTCTTTGATAAATTGTAAGAGTTAATTGATGTTGTTTTGCTTTCCCCCCACTCCGGTTTACATCCCTTTTTTTATATATTAATCCGGTTTTTTTACCTGACTGTTTAATATTATCTTGGGGGGTGCGGAGAGGGATTTATTCATTTGTTCTCTACTTTGCGATTTTCTACCCCCTTTTTTAAAATTTGATTTATGTACATCGGCCAGGGGGGTCTAGTTAATGTTGGTGGGGGGAGGTAGTTACCTTATCCTATTTTATCTCTGTCTTTAGGAGCGGGGTTGTTTTCCCCTCTTATTTTGTATTATGATATTTAATTATTACTTGTTGAGGCTATAATTTTATAGTTAAAAATGTTTATACATGGTATTAACATTACAAAATATAAACAGGTGTTGGTGTGGTTGGGGGAGGGGTGGTGGTAGGGTGCTCGCTGTTAACTCTAGCTCTGTAGTATATTTGAATTTTCTTCATCCTATTGAGGAGCACCTGGGTCAAGGGTGGGGCACTGGTTGGGAGAGGATATGATGGACTGTTGGAAAGGAAGTGATACCCCTTGGGAACAAGGGGGAAAATCTCCATTTAAATACGTTTTATATTTGGTTAGCACTGCTGCCTCGCAGCGCCGGAGACCCGGGTTCAATTCCCGCCTCAGGCGACTGACTGTGTGGAGTTTGCACGTTCTCCCCGTGTCTGCGTGGGTTTCCTCCGGGTGCTCCGGTTTCCTCCCACATTCCAAAGATGTGCAGGTTAGGTGAATTGGCCACGCTAAATTGCCCGTAGTGTTAGGTAAGGGGTAGATGTAGATGTAGATGTAGGGGTATGGGTGGGTTACACTTCGGCGGGGCGGTGTGGACTTGTTGGGCCGAAGGGCCTGTTTCCACACTGTAAGTAATCTAATCAAAGTAATCTAATCTAATCTAATATTTTTTTATTTCAAAATAGTTTTTTATTATACTGTTGTGAGTGTATTAAAGAGCCTTTATTTTTGTGAATTTTATATGCCCTATGCTCGGGATGTTCTGGATAGGGTTTCCCCTCCCGAGGGGTCTCGGATTTGCCCGGACGATTATGGTTGATCAGTCGGTTAAGTGGTGCACCTGGAATGTCAAGGGGAGTAATTCGCCAGTCAAAAGGAAGAAAATATTATCAAACCTCAAGAAAGAAAGGGTTGATATAGCTATCCTACAGGAGACACGCTTACTGGATAAAGAACACTTGAAATTACGACAGGGTGGATTTGATCAGGCCTTTTTTTCTTCTTTTAGCTCAAAAAGCAGGGAAGTTGTTATTCTTATTCGGAAGAATTTCCCTTTCAAAATCCTAAGTCAGATAAAAGACGAATCTGGACAATATATTCAGATTAAAATCCTTATAAATGTAGAAGAATATGGGATTTTAAATTTGTATTGCCCCCCGGCACATCCTTTTAAATTTATAACAGAAACCTTCTCAAAATTGATGGCTTTCGATGCTCGTCATACAATTATAGAGGGAGACTTTAACTGTATTATGGATGTGGAAATAGATAGGATTCCCAAGAGTACTGCAGGAGTATCTCCCAGATCTAGACAATTGGTGGATTTGAACAAAGAATTAGGACAAGTAGATGTATGGAGATGCCTTCACCTGCAGGGCAGAGATTTTTCTTTTTACTCCAATCCACATAAATGTCATACCAGAATTGATATGTTTTTTGCCCCCTCGATTTTTAAAAATTCCTTATTATCCTGTAAAATAGGCAGTATAGCAATTTCCGATCACGCTGCTGTATATCTGGAAATCAAGATGAGGAACAATGAGACATCCCCCTGGCATTTGTGTATGGACCCCTTCTTGATGAAAGATAGTAAATTTGTAAAGTACTTCTCTCAAGAATTTAAACCTTTTTTAGAAATTAATTCAGGTACGGCTAGCAACCCATCAATGATGTGGGAGACCATCAAAGCTTACGCACGAGGTTTGATCATCTCATACTCAGTGACCCAGAAAAAATTAAAGGGAGAACAACAGGGTCTGCTCGAAGCTCGCTTAAAAGCAGCTGAAAAAGCATATGCTGACAGACCTTCTATTATCAAATTACAAAGGATTACGGCCCTGAGAACAGCTCTACACATCACGCTTACCAAACAGCTAAGAGGGGAATATTATTTGCAAAACAAAGGTTATATGAATTTGGCGATAAACCAAGTAGATACTTAGTATTTCTCGCAAAGGAAAAGAAGGCCCCTCAAACTATCACGTCTATCAAGGAAAGTATGGGTATTCTGATTCATGATCATAAAAGGATTAACGCAATCTTTAGAAATTTTTATTCTGATTTATATAAATCGCAGGATTGCGAAGACAGGACTAGTAGGATGCAGTCATTTTTTTTAAAACCTGACCTTTCCGGACCTAACTCCGGGAGAAAGTGAGGACTGCAGGTGCTGGAGATCGGAGCTGAAAAATATGTTGCTGGAAAAGCACAGCAGATCAGGCAGCATCCAAGGAGCAGGAGAATCGACGAGAAGGGCTTATGCCCGAAACGTCGATTCTCCTGCTCCTTGGATGCTGCCAAACCTAACTCCAGAACAGGTATCAGCCTTGAATGCTCCCCTAACAATCCAAGAAATACTTCAGAGCTGTAAGGCACCCGGCCCAGATGCCTTTCAAGCTGAATTCTATAAAGAATTTACAGGAATATTGGCTGGTCCACTTATGGACATGTATAACTATTCGTATAGTCAGGGCTGTCTCCCTCCTTCGCTGAAAGAGGCAAATATCTCTCCTATTCTTAAAAAAGGAAAGGATCCAGAAGATTGCGCGTCATACAGACCAATATCCTTGCTAAATGTAGATTTTAAAATCCTCTCTAAAATGTTAGCATTGAGGCTAGAAAGGATATTGCCACATATCATAAAGGAGGATCAGACGGGGTTTATTAAGGGCCGTAGATCATCCAATAATGTTAGAAGGGTTTTGAATGTGATTCAAGCCTGTCATCAGGGAAAGATACCAGGAGTAGTAGTTTCATTAGACGCGGAAAAGGCATTCACCAGGGTTGAATGGTCATATTTGTTTTACACATTGGAAAGGTTTGGCGTTGGAAAGGTGTTTACCAAATGGGTCCCAGCAATATATAGTAATCCCAAAGCAGTTGTGGTTACCAATGGATTAGGCTCAGATAGCTTCAGTGTGGGTAGGGGCTGCCGTCAGGGATGTCCTCTCTCGCCATTGCTATTTATGCTAATAATTGAGCCACTCACAGAAGCTATACGAGCTGACCCTCATATAACGGCCCCGAAGATTGGTATGGGTAAACATAAAATGACCCTTTATGCAGATGGTGTTCTTCTATTTTTCAGTAATCCTTTGATGTCCGTGCCTCACGTAATCCAAGTTATTAATACAATTAGTGTATTTTCAGGCTACAAAATTAATTTCTCAAAGTCGGAGGCTATGCCAATGGGTGGCCCTGCTAGTATATCCCACTTATTGGACGGATCCCACTTTTCCTTTCTGTGGTACCTGGAGGATTTCTTATATTTAGGCTTTTTTATTACCCCAATATTTGGTCAGTTATACAAGGCTAACGTTGTGCATTTACTGGAAAGGATAAGGCAGGACCTCCAGCGATGGGGAAACCTTCCAATTTCCTGGTTGGGTCGAATAGCACTAATTAAAATGAATGTCCTGCCCCGTCTCCTATACCCTATGAGAATGCTTCCGGTGATGCTGCCAAGGCTGGTACTACGTAAATTATATGGCTGGTTGGGTTCCTTTATCTGGAATCATAGGCAGCCCCTCATTCAGCTGAAGAAGCTACAGCTTCCATGGGCAAGGGGAGGATTGGACTTCCCAGATTTTAGGAAATATCAGTTAAGTTCCCTATTAAGTTACATCGCTAATTGGGTCTTGTCTGACCCGCAATCAATCTGGCTGGACATTGAGGTTTCTCAAGTAAAATGCCCACTTATTAACCTTTTATTTTCAGACAAGAGGAAAATCATTACGGATCACTGTAAAAACCCTGTAATACTAAATACAATTAAAGCTTGGAATATAATGCGGCAAAATGAGGGCAACCCACATAAAACATCCCCCTATGCTCCGTTAGTGGGACCATGGGGATTTCAACCTGGGCATACAGATGTTACTTTCAAACTCTGGAGATCCAGGGGTATCTCATGTTTAGGGGATCTGTTTAAAGAAGGGGCCCTGATGTCTTTTGAACAACTGCGTCAGAAGTTTGGATGACCTAATGGAGACCTCTTTCGATACTTCCAAATTCGAGACTACATAGAGAACATTAGAGTGCTATGGCCAATGGGGGTATCTTCCGTCAGTACTATTTATCATTTATTACGTGATGAAGTATCGGGAGATATGGACAATCTGCTTAAAACGCAGGATCAGGATTTGGGACTGGAAATCTCTATAGAAATGTGGAATGACATTTGAGGAATCACGATCTGCAACAGAATTCAGGCCATTCAGTTGAAGATACTTTATAGGGCCCATATAGCACCAGACCGATTGGCAAAATTTAAAGCAGGAGCATCTCCAATGTGTCCCAAATGCAAAATAGAGGTGGGCACTCTTGTACATTGCCTATGGACCTGATATAAGATCCGTAGATATTGGACTAAAGTAGCAAGTACCCTGACAGAAATTTTAGGAACGGAAATTAAAGTGGACCCTGTATCTCTCCTTTTGGGCTTTTCGAACTTTCCCTCCCTGGACATGTACGGGAAGAGATTATTTTCTATTCTCTCTTTCTGTGCAAGGAAATATATCTTGGTGAACTGGGTGGCTGAGGGCCCCCCTGGACTTTCAAATTGGCACAGATTAATTATGGAATGTATTCCCCTTGACTTCCTTACAAATATGGTGCACCAAAAGACTGCATTATTCCATAAAATATGGCAGCCCTTCTTTAATTATATAAATACAGATATTTCGGCCATCCTAACAAGGGCTTTTATTTAATTGAGATGGCAAACCTGGCTGGTCCAGACCCCTTGGGAGAGGAATCCCGCATAAATATGGGTTTTGTTACATTTGATGTTAATATATTTCGAGCATGTATCTCACTACCCAATTTCTGTGTTATCCGTCGTTTTTTTTCTCTTATTTGAATAATGTAAGAGTCTTAATTATACACTCTGGTTAGTTGTAGGTTAGATTAGTAGTTAGTTGAGTTTTTTTCTCGGTATTTTTTTTTGTTTGATAAATTTTGTTTATTATTTATTTAAGATTTAATTGTATATCAATGTTTGTACTTGGATTTTTTTATTTGTTAACTTGTTAATTTATGTTAAATTTTCAATAAAAATATCTACTAAAAAAGCATAGGATATTAATCATTAATTAGATACACAAATGAGAATTTGCAATTGTCTTACCAAATTTACTGTTCTCACCGGTTTATGTTGCCAGATGGCAAGCTGGCATGCTAAATTTGTGATGGCTAATGTTATGGTGATGTATCTAGATAAGTTCTTTACATTAGTAAGGTGCAGATGCAAAATGATTTTATTATTTGTATCAGTGAAAGTAATTGTGAAGCTGTTGTCACTAATGAAGTTAAAGATATATTTTGTCACAAGTTAAGACCTGGCATTCTAGTCATGTATGAATCGTTAGTGACTTCATATTTCAGTCAATTATTTTTGGTTCTATTGACTCAATGTGTCTGCATTTTCCTGTATCAAAGATGACTGGATTATCAGGGGTTTTGTACATCTTTTTATGTCACAATTGGTGACAGGTGAGTATAACGTGATGTAATATTTTTATTTAGGTCCAAGTTATGAAGAGATTCACACAAAAGTTAATTTATTTTCGTGAGAGAAAAGACAACAGAAATGAAAAACTAATCCAGGCCTTACAATGTTGAGAGGAGCAGATAATGTCGATGTAAGCAGGTTGATTCATTTCGCAGAATGCATGCAGCACGAGAGGACATAGGTTTGAAATTAAAATGCCTCAAGTGAGGCGAGAGATTAACAGAATTTCTATCCACTGACAACAGTAATAGATATTTGAAACAGACTCACAGAAAAAAGTGGTTAATTAAATCCTTCAGTGATGATAAAAAAACTGTTTAAGAATAGGATTTAAAGACTTAGATCATCAGGTACATCAATGCAATTGGTAGTTCTGCATTCTTAAGACCTTAGAAATGTCATCTAGGGAAAGCAATTAATTGGATTGGAATAATAAGAGGTGTAGCTTTGATCAACTTTGTGTGCTTTTGGTGAACTTTCTTTAAGGGCTAGGGAGCATAATTGGCATTTATATTCTGTGGAAGGAATTGTCTAGATTAGATGAACAGCTTGTTATAATTCCATCTTTTCTCATGTGATTTTCTCATATCTAACTTGGTGAATTTTAAGTGTGAATTGAATTTGAAAACCTTCTGAAAAGGTGTCATTGCTATTATAATCGAGTATAATTGAATTTGAAACCATTGCCTGCTTCCCCTGTTTCTGCTGAGAAGTGATAACAAAGTAAAATGAATGTTGCCAGGTTTGGAGGATTTGAGCAACAAGGAGAGGCTGAATAGGCTGGGGCTGTTTTCCCTGGAGCATTGGAGACTGAGGGGTAACCTTATTAGAGATTTATAAAATCATGAGGGGCATGGATAGGACAAGGGCTTTTCCCTGGGGTTGGGGGGGGGGGGGGGTCCAGAACTAGAGGGCATAGGTTTAGAGTGAAAGGGGAAAGATATAAAAAGAACCTAAGGGACAACTTTTTCATGCAGAGGGTGGTGCATCTGTGGAATAAGCTACCAGATGAAGTGGTGGAGACTGGTACAACTACAGCATTTTAAAAGCAACTGGATGGGCATATGAATAGGAAGTGTTCAGAGGGATATTGGCCAAATGCTGGCAAATGGGACTAAATTAGGTTCGGAAAATTGGTCAGCATGGATGAATTGGACTGAAGGGTCTGTTTCCATGCTGTACATCACTATGACTTTATGACTGTAACTACAGTATATTCAAGATTTGCTGACAATAGCTATATTGAGGTTTGAGAAACAGAAAGTTTTCCCATACGCTGATGAGTAAAAGGGCACGAGCAAATTGTTTGAATATAATCAGTAAGGAATGATCTGCAATCTGTAAAAGAGTCAACACCTAATAATGATTGTATTGATCATTTCAGAATTATGTATATTTTTAATCATTTTCTGTTTTAAGGAGGCAGAAGAAGGCGTATTAGCCAAGCAGGCTGATGTGGAAGGGATTCTGTTAAAGGCTCAGCACTTCTCAAGGGAAAAGCCCATCCCTCAACCATTAAAGGTAATATCACCTTGGATCCAAATGGTTTATTATTGTCGATTTGTAAATTTCTAATCATTTATTTTAATCATGCAACTTGACATGGTCAGCAAGATGTTACCAATTGAAATAAGAGCAATCAGATCAAAATGATATCTGCTAAATGATGACTAATTCAAATTTAATTTGAAAACATCATTTTAATATGTTGTCTTTGGGGAAATAATTTAGTGTTGGAGTAAACCCGGTAATGATTTGATGAGTAAGTACACCTTTCCCTGAGCTGCAAAAGGAGAAAGTGAACTGGAGTGCGACAATATGTTGAGTTGACATTTAAATACTGTACAATGTTCACTTTTTCTTATTTCCGATGAAGATTGTATTGTTTTTCTTTCAATGTTTAACAAAACTCAAGCTGTTAATTCTTAGAACAGCTTGTGTGAGGATGTTAGACAAAAATAATTGGAACAAAACAAAACACAGCAAAAGCAGCTCAGATCATCAACTTTTTTCAAAGAAACCAAACCCGGATAAGTATCTGGTTGAGAATAAGAGTTTCTCAGAGATTGAAAGGTACAAGCAATGATAGACTGGAAAATACATTTTGTTCTGTCCATCCTGTCACACCTAAGAGAGAGAAATTCTGCATCATGATAAAGAGATTCCCTGTGCCACCCAAAAGCCAAGAGTTCTCTTAAGAGGGATGAAAGGAGACTAAAATCCTAACCAGTTAAGGGCAAGGAGAAGGGTATTTCAGAAATTCATCTCTGACTCCCTTTAGAGGGTCACAATTAAAATCAGAAATTACTCTGGTTCTGATTAGTGTTGTACAAAATGTATCTATTGTGCATTGTGACTTCTGCTCCAGCCAGTATTCAGGTCCAATTTGTTATCATCAAGTAGGATCTGGCAGGGATGCTGGAGACCAAATTAAATTAGCGAACAGGTAATGGTTATATGTTAATTCAAGGATAATTGGCTGCAAACTGAGCAGGGCCTGGGACATAAGGGTACATCATGGCCAGATCTCTGGAGCACCTATTGTGCTCAGATCAAAGCCAGGCTGCTGCATTTGAGTTGGCATCCAGAGGCCCAGGCCATCAGCAGCACGGGCTTATTATTTCTATGCCTACCCCTTGTAATGGATCATGTGTATGGGGAGCAAGGAATCAGAGTGTTGGATTTCTGTGATATGCAAGTTGAAATAAATCACTGCAGAAAGGTGCATGCTTGGACTCTATCTAACTTCCCTTTTAATATCTGCTGTTTGACAAAATTCTCACTCTAGAAATGGATGAAGTACTCCATCGAATAAGTTGAGCTGGGGCAGGGAAGAAATGCTAGTTGGAGGGCAGCAGGCCACAGCTGAATAGAGATCAAGATGTTTTTATGCTGAACATTTAGGTGATCAAATAGGAAAACAGAAATGCCTGGCCAGGTATACTATATATCTGTGGTTTATGCGGCTCCTTTCCAATCTTCTGCTTTAAAGTCACACTATGTTTAGCCTTATTCTAATGACAACTGGAGAATGGGTTCACTATTATGGTAAAGAGAGAATTTGTCTGAGAAAGTGCTTCACATCAATTGGTTATTTTGAAAGAGTATTCACTGCTCTAATGTATGAAATTAAGCAGCTAATTGGTGCATAACAAACTTCCACAAAAGTTAAAGGAATGACCTCATAGTCACTGAAAAACCACAAGTATATTGTGTTCTGAGTGTCATTTCATCAGCTTAAGTTAAGAGAAATGTCAGACTCATTTTCAGAAAAGTGGGATCTGTCAATAGTGATAAATTCATTATAAACTTATAATTGTGAAGCAGTTAATTACAATCTGTTATTGCAGAAGCTGTTTATTCCAAGAAACAAACAAAAATGCAACAATGAAAAAAAAGTGTTTAATTGATTTGTTATGAACTGAAACATGTCTCTGATAAAGTAAAGTTCCTGAGGCAATGTGTCTACTACTGTAGAGATGTTTTGAGACTTGGTGACAACATGCTGTCGTTACGTAAGAAGTCCATCTAAATATTTAGCAATTCTATGATTCAAGACTAGGTTAGTCCTAACCTGCATCTATTGTAACTGAACATTTGAAAACACAGTTTGTGCCATATAAAATGTTTCTCATGCTAAATAGAGCACTAATTGTCAGTTGGAGCAGGTACAGTATTCTCAAATGCCATGAATAAACAGTGCTCAAATTAACCAGTCTACAGAATCATTTTGCAATTTATTATATTCAGCTATTTCACAATGTTCAAATAGTTTGCTGTGTTGCAATCCAAAATGGTAGCTAATATTTATTCTATCTGTGCTACAAATGCAAATTATCTGATCATTTTTCACTTTGCTGTTTGTAGGACCTTGGTACGCATAAAAGTACTGTCATGTCCCCCTGTCTTTTTCGCGTTACAATCTTTCAGTCTTTTCACAATACCTCTCTCAGATACAGTCACTGTTTTATCCCTTGCTGTTGCCCGGGGCCCTTGGGCTTTGGTAAATCCTACTTTGCACCATCTCCAAAGATTGGCCCATCTTAAGATAGATCTTCTGTTGCAAACTTCTAGAACTCACCTTAAATAGTTAAAAATCACACAACACCAGGTTATAGTCCAACAGGTTTAATTGGAAGCACACTAGCTTTTGGAGTGTGCTCCTTCATCAGGTGGTTCTGGAGGACACAATTGTAAGGAACAGAATTTATAGCAAAAATTTACAGTGTGATGTAACTGAAATTATACATTGAAAAATACCTTGATTGTCTTATATTTGTCCTCCACTATCACCTGATAAAGAAGCAGCGCACCGAAAGCTAGTGTGCTTCCAATTAAACCTATTGGACTATAACCTGGTGTTGTGTGATTTTTAACTTTGTACACACCAGTCCAACACCGGCATCTCCAAATCACCTTAAATATGTTTCCACATATATATTTAAGTTCAGGAAGGTAAAATCTTGAAACAACCAGGATATGGACATGCATCAAGTCATTTTGATGTGATAAAGAATTTCCTTTCTTGAAATTTGTTGTGAAAATGTGTGAGTAAAAAGAGTAAAACAAAAAGGGAAAAAAATGGAAAAAATGGTGGAACTCTAAAATAAAAACAAAAACGCTATAAGTCATTGTCCAGGAAGAAAAAGTAGGTTATGGTATTTCAGATTTGTGCTGTTCACCCCGTTGTCAAAGCTCTGTTGCCTTAAGTCTTTTTTTATGAAGAGTTAGTATACCAATTACTGAACTGGTCATTGAGAACTTGAGATGCCCTGAGCGTGTGAAAGTCACTACGTAGTGTAACTTTTTTTCTGTAACGAAGGCTATGTTACATGACAAAAAATGTCTGGCAGTAGGTTACAAAATCTTGTTTATGCCAAAACCTTATCCATAATTTATTTTTAAAACACTCACTAATAAATTATCCCAAAGTACAGCATATATAATTTCTAAAGACCATAAAACAAAAGTCCAAAACACATATTTGTAAAATCACGATGATAACAAATAGCAGCTCGAATGGGCCATTTGATTCCTTGAGCTCTCTCTCTCATTTAATAAGATCATGGCTGATCATATATCCACACACCTGCTGTCCCCATAGCCCTAGGATCCTTCAATGATCAAAAACCCGTTTGACTCACACTTGAATATAGTCAATGAACTAGCTTCTATTGTTGTTACAGTTTGCTAACTTGAAAATAACCCATTTTACCTGCACTCTGTTTCCTGTTAATTAACCAATTCTTTCATTATACTACTATCTTACCCTCAATATCACAAGCTCTTAGCTAAAATATGTGGCACCTTTTTGAGGTCTTTTGTAAATCACAATGAACTACTTCTACTGGTTCCCCTTTGTCTGTCCTGTTTGCTCTATTCTCAAAAAACTTGAACAGTTTTCTCAAACATGATTCCCCTTGTATAAAACCATATTGGCTTATCTTTATTACATTGTAATGTTCTAAATCTCCTGCTACTAATTTCAGTATTTTACCAATTAGAGATGTTATGTTCACTGGTCTATACTTTCCTGCTTTCTGTATCTCTGCGACCTTGAACTGAGTTGTTAGATTTGGGATTTTTCAATGCACTGGAAAAAACCTTTCCAGAATGCAGAAACAGCTCTTCCAGAGTATGTATTTGATGAAGGGTTTCCTGACGCTATTATCTTACTTGTGTCACCAAATGTGAGTTCAGCTTTCCATATCAAAACTACTTCCTGATCATCATGTATGCCTCACTCTAAGTCGATGTTAGATCAGCTTGTTATTAAGTAAATTAATCATCTTGTCTTTTCCAAGCAATTGGAAGCATCTGTTTGTTGCCGTTTTCCTGCAGAGATGTTTCAGAGTTGCTCTTTGACAGCTGCAAAAGATTATGCCAATTCATGCTCTGTCAAGAAAAGAAATTTCAATTAATTTTAAAAATTAGTACCTCACAAATGCCATTTAAAAGCCTCTAACTAAAGATAAAAAGTGAGAAATAATTTATAAATTTCCTATATCTATGCTAATGTCTTCCTCTTGTATGTGCAGGCTGCACTCAGCAATTTAGTTAATTGCCACCAACATACAATAAACATAATGATGTGATTAGGAAAAATCATAAAAGCTTTTCCTTGTTACAATCTTTCAGTCTACTCATAATGTAAGCATGATAATAATACCTCTCTCAAATACAATTACTGTTTCCTCCCTCGAAGATGCCCAGGGCCCTTGGGCTTTGGTAAATCCAACTTTGCACCATCTCCAAAGATTAGCCTATCTTAAGATAGCTCCTCTGTTGCAAACTTCTAGAACTCGCCTTAAAGATGTTTCCACATTTGTATTTGAGTTCAGGGAGATAAGATCTCAAAATAACCAGGATATGGACATGCATCAGCTCATTTTAATGTGATTAAGAATTTCCTATCTTGAAATTTGGTGTGAAAATGTGTGAGTGAAAAGAATAAAATAAAAGGGGAAGAAATGGTGGAACTCTAAAACAATAGGAAACACGCTGTAAGTAATTGTCTAGGAAGAAAAAGTAGGTTATGGTATTTCAGATTTGTGCTGTTCACCCCATTGTCAAAGCTCTATTGCCTTAAGTCTTTTTTTATGAAGAGTTAGTATACCAGCATGAGTATTTGTCTGGTATTTCTATTAGTTTTAATGATCAAAAAGTCCTAACATAAAAAAAGTTGCCTGACCTAAGCAAATATTATGTTTCTGTTACTATTGTTACGTTGGTGTTCAGCTGATTAAGTCTCAATGTCATCAATTTTCCAGCCAGCATAAAACAGTGAAGAACCTGTTAAAATTACACCAGCAAACATAGGGCACCTGTTAGAATTTCCCAGTAATCTCTGTGCACAGTCAGCAGTACATTCATAAAGCTGATGATCTCTTACAGACACAATCATTACTTAGAGCACTTTGAACTATCCCAAGGTGCACATTTGCGCACACACTGCTCAGCAAGACATTGCTGGTGCTTTGTTACAAATATGAATGAAAAAAGTTGGTTGTTATTGATGTTCAGCATTTATACATAAAATGCCTCACGAAATTATTTGTTGAAGAAAACAAGAGGTCGATAAATGTCAATAAATGCCTGTCATTCACCATCTCATCAGATTGTGGCTGAATACTCTGTGTTATTAGTCTCAATGTGATATGAAGTGATGGGGAGAGTAGAATTTGTCTCTGCTACCAAGAAGATACAGACTAAAATGTAACCAAGAACAGATCTTGGGCAAACCTGAATTCTTGCAGCTATTCAAATAGTGGTTATCTCTCAATATACATCTGCAATGTTAATATCTGATTATCAAACTCTGAGGAAAATAATTGACCTGTCCATCATAACCTGCTAATTACCACTCTAACCATTGCAAACAAAGAATCTAGCATTTTGTGCTGCAATGTACCAGCTTATTAAGGTTTATGTTTTTAACTTAATATATTATAGGGAAAAATTGAAGACCTAAATTCTGACTGGAAGAAGATTAACACACTACTATACGACCTGAAGCAAAGATATCAACCTAGTGTTCGTAAGTTAAATGCTATATTTGTGATCTACAATGGTGCTTAGTGGCAATTAGATCATCTGCTTCTCATAATTATTAAGGATCTTATTAAGTTCAAGTGTTCATAAATTTTTAAAAATATTTTCGGTGTATGCCAGATCGGTGTAAATCAGATAAGTTCCAGTTTTGAACTAAATCTCTGTGCAATGTTCAAACATTACATGGGCCTTTGGATTAATAGTTCAACAATGATACCACTGGGACATTGCCTACCCAGATTGAGATAGTTGAGGGTCTAAACAAGGCAGTTTATTATACAGCTCTGCACCCAGTGAAAACAGCTTATGAAGACACTGCCTCGTTGGTCACAGTTTGCTTTCTAGATTTACATGTTATACAGTCAGGCAGTGTTTGCTGGCACCCACAACTGCAGGCAAGTACACATGTGCACTCATTTGAGAACACGTGTGTGTGGTCCCAAAAGCCATATGTCATCACGTTGAATTTACATGTGATGACTGCACATATGCAAGAAAGTTCACATGATGTTGAAGTGGGGTTCAATGATGGGGAGAGAGGACACGGGACAGGGGAGCCCCCCAGAGTGAGGAGCAAAGGGAACTCAGAAGTCCAGGGTAGAAGCTGATAAGGAAGCCCTCCATCCTCTGTCTCCCTGCATCCATGCTGCCTAAACATTCTCAAAAGTATTGTCTGTGGGCTTTAAAAACCGTTGAAGTAACCCAAAGTTGCATATCACAAGATATCATGCACTTAACATTCCCGCAAAAAACTATATTGGGAAACAGCAATGCGAATCAGCTTCTGTGATGATGGCAATCCCTTAGATCAGAATCTGATGTAGCAGAACACCTTAGGTTTTCGGTGATTAGTTAGACTCACCTTTGCACACTTCAACTCAAAATCCTTTTGCCTGCAAGGTTGCTGATGACACAGGCAGATTATGGTGCTGCGGAGAAATGGGACACCTGGGATCTGACTAAACAGGGCAACCAGATTTCTCCTTAAATAATAAGATTTAAGAGTTAGAAAAGATACAAAGGAAGAACTGAAGGAGGTTGAATGAGACTAAGTAAATTCAAAGCCAAATCAGAAAGTGAAATAAAAAACAATCTGGAATTAAAATGGGGCGGCATAGTGGCTCAGCGGATAGCATTGTTGCCTCACAGCGCCAGGGACCCAGGTTCAATTCCTGCCTCGGGCGACTATATACAAGGAGTTTGCACATTCTCCCCGTATCTGCGTGGGTTTCCTCCGGGTGCTCCGGTTTCCTCCCATGGTCCAAAAATGTGCAGTTTAGGTGAATTGGCCCTGCTCAATTGTCCATAGTGTTCAGGGCTGTATATGTTAGATGTATTCATCAGGGGAAATACAGGGTAATGGGTCTGGGTGGGATATTCTTCGAAGGGGCGGTGTGAACATGTTGAGTTGAAGGGCCTGCTTCTGCACTGTATGCATTCTAATTCTAAAAGTCTCATGATGACTGTGAATTTGTTGTTGATTGTCAGAAACACCCATCTGATTCACCACTGTTCTTTCGGGAAGGAACCTGCCATCCTTACGTGGTCTGGCCTACATATGAATCCAGACCCTCAGCAATATGGTTGACTCTTGAGAATGTCCTCTGGAGAATTAGGGACGGACAAATGTTGTCCTAGCTAGTGACACCATGAATGAATAGCAACAAGATTAGAAGGAAAGAAAGATTGGATAAAGAAAGAATTTTTTTTAAAGTTAACTTAAAATTTGAAACCTGATATAATAGCAACCGGTATCTATAACAGTTAATCTGTGTTTTCAGAGATGTTCCTAAGCAATAATTAGTATTTACCACAGGTGTACAAATATTTATGCTGACAATGACATGCCTTGCCTATTTAAACGGCAGGTTCTTAATTAAAAACAGGGAGGATAAAAATAAGAACAGAAATTGCTGGAGAAACTCAGCAAGCCTGGCAGCATCAAAGGAGAGAAAGAAACAGAGTTAACATTTTGAGTCCAATGATACTACTTCAGAAGTGATCGGAGCTAGGAGAAGGTTGTATTTCTGATGGTGACGGGTGAGGAGGGAAAGGAGAGAGAAAATTAGGCAGACAGAGGGATGTTGGTATGCTGGGGATGCAGATAGGTCATTGTTTCATCTAGCCCGTGTGTCTAGAACTTTGGATACTGAGGAGGAAAAGGGCAGGAAGTGTTGCACATCTGCAATTGCAGAAGTGTCATATGTGGGTGTAGGTGTTGAGAGTGAAGGAGGACTGGATCAGGGTGTCCTGGAAGGAATGGACCTTTTCAAATTACTGACCAGGGAGGGGACGTGAATATGTATCTGATGGTTGCACCCTACTGGGATGGCTGAATGGTGGCTTATGATCTTCTAGATGTGGATGCTGGTGAGGTGGAAAGTGAGGTTGGGAGGACCTACTGGTGTTTTGGTGGGTGGGGGGGTGGGGGGAAGGGAAGGGAAGGAGTGAGAGCAGAAGTGAGGGAAATGGGAAACAGCCAAGGTTCCTGTCAGCCAGAGTAGTGGGGAATCCTCAGTTGAAGACAAAAGTGGACATATCGAAGGCCCCATCGAGAAGGCAACATCATCAGAACAAATGTGACAGAGTTGCAGAAATTGGGAAAATGGAATAGGGTCCTTACAGGAAGAACAGATTGTGCAAAGTGTAACGATGTGTAGTCCAAGTAAAAACAAGACATTGTTTTCACAAAGGTAACAGTGATGCAGTGCAACTTGGAAATGGACAATCAGATATTCATGTCCCACCATCTGCCTGCACCTTGCCTGAAATTGGTGTATGATTTAACTATAAACAGTGGAGTGCTATCAGCCTTGCCATTATTTTTGCTGTCAGTTCTGCTCCCCTATTATTTATTTTCCTTTGGCGTACTTTCTTCCCAAAAGAAATGATTTTCTTTCATGTGTATTATTAATTGTATGTACAGTCTACTTAACCAGCTATTAGAATGAGGAAAGGTAAACCAGGGAGCATAATTTGAAAATAGTTAAAAATCACACAACACCAGGTTATTGTCCAACAGGTTTAATTGGAGGCACACTAGCTTTCGGAGCGACGCTCCTTCATCAGGTGATAGTGGAGGGCTCGATCGTAACACAGAGTATATAGCAAAAATTTGCAGTGTGATGTAACTGAAATTATATATTGAAAAATTGATTGTCTGTTAAGCCTTTCATCTGTTAGAATTTGAAAATAAGTGGCCACTATTTTGGACCAAGATGAAGAGAAATATTTCTTTACTCGAGTGCAGTGAATCTTTGGAATTCTCCACCCAATTGGCTGTGGGATCTCAGTCTTCAAGTATTTGTAAAGATTGATATAACTTTTGATTATTAATCATGTAAAAAGGTTTATGGGATTAGTATGGATGAAAGGCATTGAAGTGTTCAATCAGCCATGAACTTAGGGCCTACTGTTGTTCCTATTTTGTTAAACATGGACCATTTCTGGATTGTGAATGCTTTTAACTATGCCTACTGAAGTGAAACATTCTCCATATTTGTCTCAGATATGAACTTGATTATTATATGTATGGATTTCAGCAGAAGGTCAAAATTAAGACAGCAATGCATTGCTGGGGGGACTCTGGACTGTCGGAGGTTCCATTTATTTCAGATGATATGCAAAAATTTTGTCTGCCCTCTCAGGTGGATGTAAAAGATGCTATAACACAATTTTGCAGAAAACACAGGAGCTGTCTCAAGTGTCCTGACCAATACTTTTCCTTTTAATTAACATTACGACAAAAAAACTTACCTGATTGTTGTCATAGTGCCGATTGTGGGACCTAGCACAATGCAAATTGATACTCCTGCTTCCTACATTGCAATAAGGCACACTTTGAAAATACTCCATGAGCTGTAATGATCTTTGTCAATCCTAGGACTACAAAGGCACTGTGTAGATCCACATTTTCCTTTTTTAATTGTTTATATTTTTGGTCGAGATTTTTGCCATTCAAGTGTTATGAACGGGCTTTATCTCTTCCAAATATTAATTATATTCAGCACAAAATATTGCAGGAGTTGATTTTTAAATCTGTGTTCTGACTATCAATAATATCTCTTCATTCCCTTTAAGAGACAGCTGAATGATGTTCCCCCTTTTTCATGAATGTGCATACATTTTTTGTTTCACTCGGGCAGGAAGGCCAACCTTGCCTTAGTCTGAACCAATTCTGGATACATTTAATCAGCCTGTTCAAATGTTTCATGACACAGTTCAGGAGCAGGTGGAACTTGAATGCAGACCTTGCATCTCAGGGATGGGGATATGACCACAGCGCCACAAGAGTCCCTATCCCTGACAATTCTACACTTGAGCCAGATACTAAGAGAACATCAGTGTTCAATTGCCCATCTGATATCTATCCTTCATGATAACATGCAGGAGATTAAATAATTGGATGAACTATGACTTGCCAGTATGAAGCATATTTTCAAAATCAGTGAGTAATTGTTAAATCATTTAATATCATAATTAATAACACATTTGAAACTCAGGACTTTCTGATGTGTAAAATAACAGGAGACCACATCTGCCCGATAAGAAAGTAAAACTTTATACTTGTAGGAGAAAGGGAATTCTTGACTAATTTTCCTTGTTAAGAAAATGTTTCAGTGTTCAAACCATTTCTATTGCGATTGATCACAGATGACCAGATGGACAAAACGTTGTTTGAAAGTGCATTTAACATCAATGGACTGACTGGTATGAAAAGAGAAATGGACAAATCTATTAAGTTAGCAAGTTAGATAAATGTTACAGAATAACATTAAAAGTTGCACTACAATAAATGTTGAGATAATTGCTTTCCAGAAAGCACTTGCAATTGGGTTAGAAATAATCTCAGAAATGGTTGCTGCTGACGTTGGCAGAAACATGCTGAAAGCATTTTTGTGAGATTCCTTTCACCTACAGTAACCTTTTTTTAATCTTAAGTGGGTTACAACTGGCCCTAAGATACCTGTTAAAGAAATGTCAGAGAGGTACATTTAAATGAACACTTAGGCTGTTATATGACTTGCTGTTTATGTGTTATCTTAATATAGGCAGTTGAGGTAGTCTAGTTTATGGTGTTTAATGAAAAAAATGTGAGAACTTTACATCTGGTCACCAGCAATTTGTAGAGTTGATAATTATTTCGAAGAGAACTATCAGTACATTGAATGGATTCTGATTTCATTACCAGCAGAAGTTATTTTGCATGCGATACTGTTAAACGCATTCTGGCTAAATAAAAGTGACAGAAACAAATACCAGCCTGCAGATGCACCACAAACCAATCAATACTGGATGTGAGAGATCATTTTAAAATTAGCTTTATCTTGAAAACACATTGGTCCATTATGTGATAAGTAATACAGGCGTAGGACTGAGTTAGTCTGCAAAATACCCTGTCCTCTGTGTATGAATGGTAATAACGCCAGCATCTAAGAATGAATAACAATGTTAACATTATGTTAATGTATGTAATAAAGTGCACAGATCTTTCTTAAGGATGATTTAAGATTTACAAGTAAAGAATGTGTAATCTATACAACTCCAGTTGTGATGTTTTAAGTTGTATCAGTCACCTTTGATTTAAGGTTTCATCAAGGTCAGGGCCCAGAGTCTTTGTGATTTTTCTTCTCCAATTCCACTAACTTGAGACACAAGGTGTTAGACTTTATCTACATAATAAAGCTTTCAATTTCAATTTGCTGTCTGGCAAATATATGAACACTTCTGATGTCACTAAGAATGTGCACTGAGGAATAGACTGGAACTGTACATGAAAAGGGCTTGTGCTGAAACTTCAGCTTATTTCATTAGAAAGGCACAGAGAGTAGTTTAAAGTGTGCAATTTACTGTTGTGCTGCGATTGTATGTGGGATTGAGTGGAGGAAGTGCTGACTTGTTGTTCTTATTGCTGTTATTAGCCTGCACAAACTGGATCTTAAAACTATCAGAAATCAATTATCTGTGACACTACTTACACAGAAGTTTTTGACCTTGGTCAGCATATTATTCCTGCTATTAGACTCCACCTTCCAGCCAATTCTGAGCTAGTTATTGAAATCACTGTGTTTGAAGCTCATCTTATTATCATTCATATGACAATGTGTGCTTCTTTAATATTTACGTACTAATTTGTATATTCCTTTTTGGTATTGTTCCACAACAGCTAATCCTTTTACTTCAAGACATAGGAATGACTGTTCCCTTCCTCCCTAGTCCCATTCTCCAAAGTACTCACCAATAATGCTGTGAAGACTTGTGCTCAGTGTAATCCAGACGTCCTACCTCTGGGATTTTTAAATTAGGAAAGTCAAGCATTGAAGTGGCACATTACGTCTAAAACTCTCAAGTTGTCATAAGGCCAGGCTCAAGCATTGACATTAAAAAAAGGGCCTTCAGTTCTACCCATAACATATTAATCAGAACTTCAGTGACCTTTGCATCTTCAATCATGACATTGATGCTCCTAAAAGCACAGAAATTCTGCTTGTACATCAACCAGTTGTTGACCTGTTTCCAATCTAAGGCAAGTACAGCTGACCCAGGTGCTTGCCTGGTATGTCGGATTTGGAAAAAACCTTGACTTTTTAATGTTGTTGGATTAATGTGCCATTCATGGCATCCTCTGTGCCTTTTTTTCAAATTCAAAGGACTTTATATAATGAATCTGCAAGCAAAATATCACAGTTGTAGTGCTTTCTCATGGCTGTAGCTTTAGAACTATTGAGGTCAGCAAAACCTGGGCATAACAATTTGCAAAGAAATCTCTTGGAACTCCATCAATACACTGTTTTTACACTTGTCAGAAATACCCATTTAAAGGAAATAAACTGTAGAAACTGCAACTGAGCTGACTTTAAAGGTTTTTGATGTGAAAACATTTTTCATTACTTGAAAAGCGAAAGTCAGAAATGATACTTGGCATTGATTTAGACGGATGTTCTTGTTTTTTTCAACATTCCAATAGACACCTTATTGACTGAATATGAATGAGCCTAAATGAGTCTGACTAACTCCTGTGGAATAGATATGAACATTTTATTCTCCTTAATTCACCAGAAATCTAGGGAATGTTTCCACAGCTACCAACAGTGCTTCCGAAACAGCATCCTTGGAATTTAAATAAAAAATTAACCATTGAATAGTTTTTACTGTGCTGCTAACTGGCAAAATATTGTTTGTACAGAAGTATTTAACTTGTGTTTATTGCTGAACTAAATAAATGTTACAGAGATCAAAGCAGGTGATCTTTGTAGTTAAGATATTGGTTAGAAGCTCGGTTCAGGATTAAGTAGGACCTGAAAATTAGAAACAGATTAGTTTGGCTGGAAACTGTGGACAGTGCTGGAAATGGAACTCTATACCAAGAAAATGAATGTCAATGTGTTATGGAGCAGATCAAACCCCCTCAAAATATCCAGAAGATTGTCTAGACCCTAACATTTTCTTATTTTAAAGATAAATGTAAGGTGTTGCATTTCAAATGCAATTTGATTGATCCACAACTGGATTTAAAGCAAAATACACTTTATTCATCCACTATAATTAAAATACAACAAAGGAAAGGAGTTGGAATAACTTAAATGTATTGAAACTGTAATAATAAATACAGTAACTATTACTAATTAACTATTCCTAGATAGTGACAGCCTATAAAAACACATTTGGAAAAAGACAAAGTCAGAAAACAGATTGTCTCATATGCAACTCACATGGCTGGCAGAGAAACCCAGCTTTTGACTGTAACCAAGAGAGGAAAAATAATAGCTTTCACCTCTTCAAGACCTACTGAAAGCCTACTTCTGAAAGCCATACTAAAGATCCTGGTTCTGGCAGAGTTTGATCTCACCCATTCAAGCTGCTTCTGTTCCATTTTCTTTTTAAAAAGACCCAAGGACTCTCAAGCTGTTTACTCTGGTTGACTGCTTGTCACCTCTATCTTAAAACCTGCCTTCAAGGAAAGGTACAAATAACTACTTAAAGCCACAGCATCTTCACAAGTGTCTTGAGTGTTAAGCTAGAGAAAGCTGTAGTTTGTCTAACAGTGAAATAGCATTCTGACAGTATGAAGGCAGTGGGGGAGTTGAAAGCTGTTGAAAATTCAAGTCTCAGTATTACAGTGCACATGTGGAACCTCATGTGGTTGTGCAAGGTCAGAAAGTGGAGGGGACAAAGCTTGGAAAAGAACGTGTATCAGATTGGCAATAGCATTGTAAAAGGTGGAGTCTGTGACTCAGCAATGATGACAAAGACCACCACTTACACAAAGTTAATCAGCATACCATTCATTAATTTAACAGGGCTATGTGAGAGAGGTTCATGACTAATCTTCAATCTTGGGGTATTGCTAACTGACAACATGAAATGATACAGCTGTAATTAGACAAAATGTGATAACTCAGCCTTAACTCTCTGGTTGGAATCTTCCCAAAATTTCTGCATTAATATCCCATTACTAGTTAATCTAGCTTATTTATATGCAGTCTCCTATTTCCCACATGACAGATAGAAACTTAATGGTGAACGCTTTCCAACATGCAACAGTGCAAATACCTATCTCCAACTTGCCACTAGCTCCTTTAGCTCCCCATCTTGGACACCAGTCACAAAACAGGCTCAATGCACCCTCATGGTATACCCCGAGTCCATTTACATTCCAGTTCTGCACTTTGGAATGCACTATTACCCCTCATTGGAATGTTGCTTCCTGGACATTTTGCACAGAAACAAGCACTCATCTCGAGGATTAGACTGGGCTACAAGCTAAGGCTCCTTACGAACCTCCTTCGTGTTCTGTAACTTGCTACATACTTGAATGCTAACAGAACTTCAGTCTTGACTTGCCTTTTTGCACAGACACAAAGCAGGCAACCTGTGGTGGTTGTGAGCAGTCATAAGTTAAAAAGGTGGACAAGTTGATATATACTGCTGTTGAGTAACAGCAATCTCACACCTATACCATGTACCAGCAGCCTGTGTGAAAAACATACTGAGGTGATTCAACCTTGTCTGAAAGTCTAATGGGCAGAGTCCCTCAATCAGGTTAAGGGAAGAAATACTAGTTTGGGAGTCCACGCAATAAATCAAAGTCAGCTTCCAATGTTAGTCTAGACACTTGGGCATGGCCAGTGATCTGTTGAGGACAGTCATGGGGTTGGTAACAATATTCCCTCAAAGCAGTGCAGTCACTAACATGTACAGGCTATGGAGGTCCTCACAGCAGAAAAGAGTTAAAGGGAGCATTGATCTCTAGCTTTCCAGCCTAGAGAGTGGGGCATTGCCAGTCCTGCTGATCCAATGCATTGAGTCCAAAGAGTCATAGTTAATCAGTTGGGGAGCTGCATACCAGTCAGTCATCAGTTGAGGTTGTCCATCCAAGTCTGTGAAGAGGGTGGGCCCCGGTCAGCCTATGCAATAAAAGTCAAAGGAACCAATACCATGGGAAGTCAATTCTGAGAATTTGAGGCTTCAAGCTGGAATGCAAAAGGAACAATAACTGAAAAGGGAGGCAAGTTAAATTTTAGGGGTGGGAGATAATAGTGCATTGGAAAACATGGACTACTGTGGGGGGATGGAGGAGAGAGGTTATTGACAATCACAAACAACCAGCCTTGATAGTGAGTTGGTGCAGCATGATGGTTGGTATGATTACGCTGCAGGGCTTGAGCTTAAAGGGGAATACTAAAAGAGGAAATCGCAATTCAAAGAGGTGTGTGGCACTGTTTGGCTGTTCAGTACTGGTGGGCTTGGCAGGGAGTGGCAGGAAGAAAGGAGCATGGATGTTTGAGTGGGGTCCACTTGATTGCCCGGCCGAACCTTTAACTGACTGTGCCAAGTGTGATCTATGTTGCCTTCCATATTCGTACAAATCATAAATGCCCACTGAAAATGGAAAATAGCAACGGTGACACACTGAGGAGGTAGAGAAAGTGATTGTTTTTCCATCTGCGCTTATGTGAAGTGAGGCTCTGCAAGGGCCAATTGCATTAATGGTGAACCATTGTACCCTGTTTATGAAATGTATGCTGTGTGCAACAGCGCAGGACATAAATCCCGTTCACAAGCAGTCTTAACCATGCCATTGCTCATTGCAGGTGAAGATAGAAGCAGAGTAATCACAGGTGACCTTTAAATGTGACATCGACAGGACACAACTCACAAAGATAGTCCAGGATCTCCTCAGCTGCACAAGGGGATGGAACTGATTTCCTCTCACCTTGAAGTGTAATTTATTCATCAACATGCCCTTGTGTGTGATGCCAACCTTCTTGCGGGATGTGTGAGGATGGGGGCTAGTTAGACAAGGACAAGTATCAGCAGGCATACAGCACTTAGAATCTTCAATGGCACATTTGTGTGGTGTAGCTGTGCTGCATTTATTGGAATACGATCTTCATACCAATGGTCCATGTAGAGGCATTCCATTGCTCTCCTTTTCAGAATCTTTCATAGTCCACTTAATGGAGGAGGAGGCCAAACCATCAAGGACAAGATACCTGAAAAGAAGGGATGAAGGCTACCCTCTCCTCCTGTGGCTAATGACTGTCTTGCAAATGACTTACTGAGGCTGGCCACAGATGCAGTGCAGCTGATATATCAAGCAGGACCACAGTGGAGCAGACAGTAAGCATGCTGAGAAAGAGATTCCAATGTTTGCATAGGTCTGGGGGAGCTGTTCAGTACACTACGGACAGGTTGTGCTGCATAATTCTTGCACAACTGCAGCCAACAGGATGTGATAGAGTCTGAAGAACTGGGAGAGCAATAGCCATCTTCTGAGGATAGAGGTTGAGGGCATTGAGCAGGAGGAAGATCACCTTCTGCATGACCGAGCACTGCAGCATCAACCACAACAAACAAAGCATGACTTAATTGACAGCCAGCTCAATAGATGTGAGCTGGGAGCAGTGATCACACATGGACTGTAATTTTGTTGGTCCCAAAGCAAACACCCCTGTCTGTTACATGCGCCAATTGAAGTGTAGGCTTGTTTGATTTATTATTTACTTTGGCTGTTGCTGAATAAACGTGAATATTTAGAGCCATTTGATGGGACTTTCGGATATGTGAAGGGCATACATTAAACAATGAGAGTTTAAAGGGCTATGTTAGATACGAGGGAAATAGCAGCACTCTCTGAGACAGAATTCTAAGATGCGATGAGATAAAGGATTGGTAACCTGTGTAGTTTTGTTCTTGGCTAGCAATAATATTTGTATGTGCAGTGAAGTGTCCGTCATGCCACCCATGTACCTTGGGAAGCATTTGCTTTTGGTTAAAAACAGAAAGAACTGCTGTAAATCAGAAACAAAAACAGAAGTTGCTGGAAAATCTCAGCAGGTCTGGCAGCATCTGTGAAGAGAAATCAAAGTTAACTTTTTTTTATTTCCAAAATACATTTTATACACAGAAGGAAACCTTTACACAGTTAGTGAAACCATTCAGATCTGTACTCTCTTTATTGACAGAGAAAAGAACAAGCATTGTGATTTGGCTTTCTCTGTACAAACAACCTCGATTATCTGAAAAAGATGGGCAGGGATTATTTTGTTCAGATAACTGATTGTTTTAATAACCGATAATGTTTTTATGGGACCTTGAGATCTTAGGATAATCCGAAATTCGGATCATTGAGTTTGGATAACGAGGTTGTTCTGTATTTGCAAATAAACTCTTAGCATTTAGCTGAGGTATCTGGGAGGGTCTGATTACTAAATGGACTCCTGTTATGCTTTGGCAGAAGGATCATATATGGTGGTTATTTCCCATTATCACCAAGCTTTAATGCGTCCCTCAGCACATAGTCCTGGACCTTGGAATGTTCCAGTCTACAACACTCAAGTTGGGCTCGACTCTTTCAACTGGAAGGCCAGCAAGTTTCAGGCAGCCAAAAGAGGGTCTTTCACCAAATTGATAGTCCTCCAAGTTGAAGCTTTTCTCAGTGTGTGTCCTGGGGAACAAAAGGTAGAGCAGAGTCAGACATCACAGAGCTGCTTCAGATGAACCTCAACAGAAACCACTGCATTTCTCTCCAGACTCCCTTTGCATTGGCACATCCCACAAGGAGGTATGTAACAGTCCCGTCCCTTTCACAGTCACTTCGAGGGCAGCATATGGTGTCAGCGTATGGTATGGGCATGCTTAAAGGATCTCACGTGCAGAGCTGTTCTCACCACCAGCCAGGCAATGTCCTGGTGCTTATTGGATGAGGCATTCTGCCCAATGACTTTGACAGTCTGCTCAGGGAGCCACTCGAAAAGATCCACCCTCTCGTTTTCCTGAAGGGTCTCGCGGACGCTATGTGCTGACCACTTCCTGATGGACTTGTGGGCAAAGGTGTTTTCCTTCACAAATTTTTCGCCGAAAGACAGGTATTACAGAACAGTCCAACTAATTGGAGTTTCGCAGCAGCGAGGCTGGTCCTATCCTTCACAACACTGGAGAGAGGTAGAACCTCAGTACGTAGTGACACTTGGCGTTTGCCTACCGAGGGTTTCCGCAGCTGAACACAGAGGTGACCATCAGGATGACGGTAGCATTGGGTAGGTTTATCCCAATTTTCCCTATGTATTAAGAACTGAAGAGAAATCAAAGTTAACATTTTCGGTCCAGTGACACTTCCTCAGAACTTATGGTAGCTAGGAAATTGTCAGCTTATGTGCAAAAGATAGGGTGGGAAAGGGTGAAGGAGTAAACGATAGGTAGGGTTGGAGCCCAAATGGAGAGAAGAACAGTTGGACAGACAAAGGAGTGGATAATGACATAACTAGGAGGGTGAGGAGCTGTTCATGGAGACAGTTCGTGACTGATAATAGGCATTGGTCACTAACAGTCTCCATTAACATCTATTCATTCTCCCAGCCAGATCATTATCAATGCTTTCGTCTGTCCAACTGTTCTTTCTCTCTTTGAGATCTATCTCTATCTATCATTTACTTCCCCCTCCTCCTCCTCAAATTCTGCATGTCAACTGACAATTTCCTATCTACTATCAGTTCTGAGGAGGGGTCACTGGACTAGAATCATTACCTTTGATTTCTCTTCACAGATGCTGCCAGACCTGCTGAGCTTTTCCAGCAATTTCTGTTTTTGTTTCTCATTTGTTTTTGGTTGCTGTCGTACTGTGTACACGGTGAAAGGCAGCTACTGGTTGACAGTGTAAGACTCGGTGTGTGGCTGGGTGTTAAAGTTTGCAGCAATGCCAGAATCACAGTAGGTCTCAGCTGTGGGGGTGAATAATTACGTCAGTGGTGAAAGGGAGGATATGATGAATTGGGCACTGCAGGGATATGGCGCACAACTAATGAAGTCATTTTCAGAAGAGAAACCTGGCTAGACCTTACAAAGAGAAACCTTCCATGAAACAAAATTGACACAGCCCAATTCTGGTATGGTTCGTAATTCTATCTCTCTCTGTACACAAAAGTCAAGAGACCTGTTGAGTGTTTTCAGCATTTTTTGTCCTCATTTACAAGTCAATTTCCTATTTTAGTATCAGATACCTTGAATGTCTTGGAACTTGAGGGCTGAGAGCAGATTTTTCCATCATAAACCATCTTACATTCTGAACTCATTTGTAAGCTCCTCGCGAGCAGCTGCTGTTCTATATATAACCAGGTCCATATGGACATCATGAGCTCCTGTTATGATGCATAACAAAAAACTGCAGTTAAAATGTTCCTTTATGACAGGTGATCGGTTAATTTGCATGATGTTATTTTAGGATTCACTTTATTCTACTTCCAATTGATAATTTTGAGATACTAAAATTCTCAAGTATACAAAAAGGGAGACAAGCATATATCTGCTGTGAAACTTTTTAATGAATTTACAATGATTAACTTTGTCTCCAAAAATATCTGCCTATTGCAGCCAATGTGTTTCATTCAAGTAACTACGTTTATAAGCCTGTATATGAAATAATCACATTTAATTACAGTTTGTGCTCACTGATCTTTTAAAATGTCTCTCATTGACTAACATTAGTAATTGTTTCTTTTCAGTTTCAACCACACAACAAACAGTTACCGTGGTGACTGAGACCCTCGTTACCACGGATACTTCCGTCACCAAGTTAGACATGCCTTCTTCTTTACTCATGGATGTTCCAGCTTTGGCCGATTTCAACAAGGCCTGGGTGGAGTTGACAGATTGGCTTTCATTGCTGGATCGTGTGATCAAGTCTCAACTCGTGACAGTGGGAGATGTTGAGGAAATCAATGACATGATCATAAAACAGAAGGTATGTGCACAATCCTTTAGTGTAAACTTTCCTGTCAGCATAGCATGTGTTAATAGGTTGTTGTCCAATCAATAGAGAAGTAATTTAAAAGCAGAGTGAACAATTTACATGGTAATAAAGTAGAAGTGAATGTACTAGGTACATTGACACAATAAAACCTGAAGCACCTGGTAGGTTAAGTCTTTATAACAATTGACATCCAAGTCTGACTTGGATAATTGGGGGAGAGTAGCCTTTTAAATGAGTTAATGGCATGCTTGTAGTACACAAATACTTCAAGAAATGGTTCTGCAATCATGCCTTGAGGTTCATCATTACAGATTTGGCTTGCTTGCACTGTAAAATGGGTTGCACCACAGCTGGGGCATTAAATTGTTTGTAAGTCATAATTATTGACATTTAGCCTAACGATGCTAAAATGTAGGCTTGCTTTCTTCTCCGGTACCAATGTTTGTCATTTTTGGGATTAGCATTGTTTAAAGGCATTCTTGCCCAATGTGTTTTCATAGATGTTGAATTTCTTTGGTACATCTTGCTGACTTACAATTCCACTGACTGGTACAATCAGCTGAGACATGTTAAAGTATGCTTTGTATCCATAATAGAATCTGCACCTAAGTGTTTGAGTCAGAATCAGTTTCATCACTGCAAGAAAACTTTGATGGGATCTAAATTTTTCTATAAATGTATACTATTTTAAAAATAGCTAAAAATAGCTTGTGACCTCTCAAGTCAGCTTCCAGTGAGTTCAAACTGGAAACTACAGGGAGAAAGTGTAGGCTGCAGATGCTGGAGATCAGAGTCGAGAGTGTGGTGCTGGAAAATCACAGCAGGTCAGGCACCATACTGATGAAGGGCTTTTGCTCGAAACATTGATTCTCCTGCTCCTCAGATCCTGCCTGACCTGCTGTGCTTTTCCAGCACCACACTCTTGACTGTAAACTGTACAGTTGAGCAATTATTGTGTTGGTTCCTCTCAACACGCAAACTGATTCTTTCAGGTTTCCAGTATTTACTTGTGGTAATAGCAATTACCAGATTTGCCCAGTTGGTCAATTAACATTTGAAATCGAAAGGTAGATTATTTTTGGTGATTGTAACTCTTCAGAACCTTGAATTCTCATCTGAAGTGCTTTCCTAACTATCTCTTGTAGTTGGTTGTGCTTTTCCAATAATAACAGAAACAATTCCACCCCCAGATTTTTGTTTCACTAGTCAATTTCCTTTTCAACTCTACACAAGTATCTCTCTTGAGCAAGAGCAAACAGTCAGGTACCTTCACTAATAATTTCACGCTTCATATAAAGGAAATACCCAAGAGTGCTGTTTTAATTTTTATTTTAACAATATCACTGTAATGAAATTGAGTGAGCTGAATCTCTCAAATCCTTTTATTTTACTCTATTCAGTTGCAAATACAATGAATTGTAAACTGCATGAGCCTGTCGAGATTTAAAATATCTGAGGATTCAGCACAAAGTAGGAAGGTGTTATGTCATAAGAACTGGCCGGTATATTTGAAAATACTCAAGAAAGCTGCTATTGCTGTTTAGGACACCTATTTTCTACATGCAGCAACAGCTAAATGGTTTATTTTCTTTTTTTTTTTGCAAAACTGCTTAAAGCTATGCCTTATGAAGCAACAACTTATCCTTATGATGTACCTCCAAAATAAAGGAAAACCCAATGTGCTTCATAAAACATTATAAAACCTTTATGATACTGTAAGACAGAAGGAAATATTGGGCTGAGTATTCCTTGGGCTGAGGAAGCAGCCTGGACATGAATAGGTCTGCAATTTTATAATAATGGCACACAGGATTCTGCTTCTGATGGATTTCCATGGAAGCTGCCTTTCAATGTGGAGAAGGTTGATTGCCTGTCCATCCTATTCCTGATGAAGGGCTTTTGCACAAAATGTCAATTTTCCTGCTCCTCGGATGCTGCCTGACCTGCTGTGCTTTTCCAGCCTCACTCTGATAAACATCCATAAGAGGTGCATAGCCACTTAGATCAATTAAAGTATCTAGCGAGTGTATCCAGTCTTCTGGAATTTTCTATAGAGTAGATAGGTCCTTCACTTCCAGATGGAACCCAGCCAAGACTTCCTTCAGATTCTCTCCCAGTGTCCCGTTGGTGACAATTATGGTAGTGATTCAGACCCAGAAATAAAAATCCAGGTTAGATGACCGCAAACTTCATCAAAAAATTACATCCAAAGTAGTGTCCGAAAACTGAGAAGCAAGATCGAGGGTCAGAGAAGCAAAAAAGTACACTATATAGTATACAGATAACGATGTGGAAAATCACAATAAGGATAGTTAGTCTTCATTATTTTTCAAATACAGAAGTTATGGACACCATGCATCTGCTCAATAAGGTGTTCTTAGGATATGTCTGGGGGCTGAGAAAGAGCTCTTGGACCAAGTAATCTGGAAGGAGTTGCAGAAGGCAGAAAATCAGTGGCTAACTGTTGAAAGTATTGTTGGCACACCAAAGGAGGAAGGAGAGCAGCACTCAATATTCAGAGAACAGTTTGGGAAACATGATTGCACCTGCTTTACAAGGATATATTCAGACAGGAACATGATACCCACAAAATCTGTAGAAAAATTAAAGACTACCTCCACACAGGAGATATCCTTTAACATATGGAAGGTAACTTTGCAAGAGAAACCAATAACATAGTGACTGCAATTTAAGGGTCATGAAGGAGGAGCACAGAAGATGGACAGTGAAAGAGGTAGTGGGAAATAGGAGGGGTCATGGTCTTATGCAATTAAAGGAGAAATCGGGTTGACAAGCAACTTTATGATGATTTGAACATAGGCTGGGTGACTAGTTTGCTGGAAGGTTCCTTGTCCATTTAGCAACCAGCCATTCCCAAGCCATCCAATAATTACATCCCTTGTTAAATGAGTTTGCCATTTTTGAATGTCATTTTCAGTGGCTCGCAATCCAAAATAACAAAGTAGCCTGAGTGGGCAGCAATTGAACACCTCCCCCTTCCATCCCACCCTTCTAAGTTTCATGAGTAATGCCACATATTTATAAAGGTGTTGGTGAACTGTAGGGCAGCTATCAACTGTAAACTTTTTTTTCCACACTCAATGTGCATGTAAACTATCAGTTAAAGCAAATTCCACTTCGCTTTTGTGGATTGACTTTGGATTTTGGCAATAGCTTTCTTAGTTATTCAGTTTCTCACTACTGTAATCGAGCTTCTGAGCTTCAGCTTCCAGCTCGAGTTCAATGGCCATGGCTCATTGTCAATTGCAGCTCAGCCATGTATTTCTTCTCCTGTTTATTTTCTTTCAATGGATATGGGTATTGTTGGCTAGGTCTGCAATTATTATGAGAAGATTGTGGTGAGGCACTTTCTTGAACCACTGCAGTCCACATTAGCAGATAGCTAAACAAAGGTAGTGATGATAATTGAACAAATGACTTTCCAATGGCCTGTTAATAAACCAAGTGCATATCCTCCCCTCCACCACTCTGCCAATGACTCCTACCCGGCTAAGTGTGGAACTTAAAGAAAAACTGCTGCTATTCTCAGAATGAACAAGGCCATCTGAACTCAACCCTGATCTACTTTTGAATAGACATTGAGATATGGCATATGGACCAAGCTGGATGATATCAACATGCCTTCAAAACTCACCGCGGGTGTCCTTTTTTAACTAACGGGTATTGACCTTTTGAAAAAAGTATGCACAAAATGATTGTTAAATGCAATCAATCCCAAAATACTTTGCCCGAAGAAGAAAGTTAATTGAACTTTAAGGGGACCCTAATGATGAAACTAAGAAAGTGAAGAAAAATAAAACCGAAGATACAGACATGAGCCTGCAGAAAGGACGAATAAACAATCCAGCGCTCAGTCCTCTCAAGTGGAGATAATATGCATGAGGAGGCTTGCCACAGCCTCTGCTTGTAATCTAGCAGTGCACTATGTCAGCAGTGATGTGCAACTGACTGTTGCTAGGCCTGACAACTTGTTACCTCACGGGAACGATGAATGTCCTTGTACCGGATGGCAATGCTTTAATTCTGCTTTTCTGCTCCATGTAAGAGAGTAGACAGGCTGGAAGAACACAGCAAGTCACAGAAATGGCTGGTGTCACCTTGGCAGTCCAGCCATTCAGAAAACTGTGGCTGTCCAGTGCCTTCGGATGCCTTTCACCATGCCATATGACATTGTATGATCTGCTTTGTTTGAGATACTTCTGAGAAAGCTTTCAACAATAAAGCCAGTCAGGTATTTATATAATATATATTACTGATGTTGCCAGGGTCTGTATCCATAATTAAGCTTGTGCCAAGGTGTCCTTTGTTCACCTCTGGAGCAGCTTTTGATGTGTGGATGTTTGGCAGATAATCACAGAGAACGTCTCATGCAGTCTGATCTCCCTGGAATCCTTTCTCTTCCAAACACATCAGAGAGAGGGATTTACAGGCAGTAAATCAAATGGAGAAGGAGTAGTGCTGGGCAAGATGTACATAGTTTGCAATTAGTACAGAAACATTTATATGTATCTGCAATGTACAATATAAAAATGATTTAGGTGTGCTTATTTCTTACACTGTTTGGTCACTTTCAAAATATGTAGGCTGCCAAGCATCTCTGATAACTACAACTGTAAATACACAGTAGACACTTTTGGTTGAGAATGTAAATCAATGGACTCACCCAACCCCATCAACTGCCCAATGATTTTGTCAAGGTGCTCAACTAAAATTTGTGCTCAGCCTATTTTGGGGAGTAAGTGATGCAGTACTTTTCAGTGATAGGATAGTATGGAGTTTATTTTTTCAATGTATGACTGTAAGGGCTGTTTTCACCTTTCCCTTCCTATGATCCCTTTAACTAGCATGGGTCCAGTGATTCCCTCCTCACCTGTACCACTCAGGAGTTGGTGGATTACGGAAATGGCAACAATTTTGATTGGCACAATAACGGCTTTCATGATTGCATCTGTTTACCTGTGTTTAAATGTTCTAATTAAACACAAGTTTACAAGCTGAGGCCGGCCTCAAAATTGTGTGATAAACTGGCATTAGGTTTGCTCCAAATTTCATTTCAATGCAGACCCAATTACAAGCATATATCCAATGATGTGAACTTGAAAATTGATCTCATGTCATCTTACTCTCTCGAGTGGTAGAAAACAGCACAGAAGTCTCACATGCTGATAAGTAGTGGGCCTGCCTGTTTGCTATTGTAATATCTGCGGTGATTTGTCATATTGCCCTTTCTGCTTCCCACTTTTGGGCAGTGAAGTTATTTTAAGAATGGCTGCCTGCAGATGAGCACATATTAGAGCAAAACACAGTGACTGTCCTGAGTACCACGCAATAGAAAATGCTTCGACATATACACATTCAGAGTACATATGTCCTGTGCTGTAATGCAACTGCCCAATTTCGGGCTAAGGTGAGACTTTGGATTCAGGGTAGTTATGTTTAAGCACCTGAAAGATGGTGATCAAACTTGAACTCTTTTTTTGCAGATGTTTCCATTCCTCTTGAATGGGGATTGTCTGGTTTGCAAAGGAATAATCATCTTTAGCCTGATGGAATTTGGAATATATAGTTTACAAATGCATTGGTAATTTATTTATGTAAAATTATGGTCATAGTGTGAAACCTTCTCATGAATTTGCTTGCTGATTATAATGCTACTTTCATAAGACACTTATTGAACTGATGTTTCTGACATCTGTGATGCAGAGATGTAGCCATGCCAAGCAACTGATCGAATAACTGCTAAAATTGGGAAATGTGGAAGAATGCTTCATATTAAATCATGTGAAGTTCACATGTTAAGGAGGAAAATGTGCATAAATTTGATGATCCATCTTACAAAGACCTATTGCTTTGAGTGAAGCAGTTCAAAATATAAATTTATGAAAGTTTGACACAGTCTTATCAAAGTTATCTTGCATCATATTTTGGAGTTAGGACACCATATTAGTTTGTGCCATGAACTCCAAGTTGCCCAATTGCATTAGCAGCACTTCACTGTCGTTTCTTGATTGCTTTGTCTGGATGTCTTGTGCACCATTGAACTCTAATTGGAATAACTTCCACCACAGATCTCATTGATTTGCAGGAATCTGACAGCAATCTCTACTATTTTTAAAAAGTGAGAGTGTTTTCGGTCTGATTGCATATTGTCACTCTTTCAGTTTCTAATGAGCTACAAGATAAACACAGAACTTGAACACTGATAAAAGGAGACGTTAAGTTGAAGCTTTTTGTCTTGCACTCATCAGGACAAGAAAGCAACAACCAGACTTGGAAAAGCGGCACCTATTTGTACAGCAAGTTACCATCGATTGATTGGATTTTTTTTCAGCATGGAGATGTAGCTGTATCTATTAACTGTCAATCCTAGTTCTTAGACCAGGTAGATTGACTTGGATTGGTCGGGATGTTACCATGGAAATGTAGCAGAGATTGGTAGTTTCCATGACCCCTTTTCCCTTCCCCAATGAAAAAAGGTGCAATGTGTGTACAAATAGCTTTGGCAACATAAAATAAGAGTTTGTGTGTTAATAAATATGGTTTCGATCACATGCAACGGCATCTCACTGCCAACCCAACTGATGTCCTTAGATTGGTTTTCAGTGTAACTCTTGGCACAATCCAGAACACTAAATGCATGTGTTCGCATTATATATTAATGATTTTAATGATTTGGATGAGGGAACCGGGGCATTCTAGTGAAGTTTGCCGATGATACGAAGTTAGGTGGACAGGCAGGTAGTACTGAGGAAGTGGGGATGCTACAGAAGGATCTAGACAGGTTGGGAGAGTGGTCCAGGAAATGGCTGATGGAATTTAATGTAAGCAAGTGCGAGGTCTTGCACTTTGGCAAAAAGAATAAAAGCATGGACTACTTTCTAAATGGTGAGAAAATTAATAAAGCCAAAGCACAAAGGGATCTGGGAGTGCTAGTCGAGGATTCTCGAAAGGTAAACATACAGGTTGAGTCCGTGATTAAGAAAGCGAATGCAATGTTGTCTCTTATCTCAAGAGGGTTGGAATATAAAAGCAGAGATGTACTACTAAGACTTTATAAAGCTCTGGTTCGGCCCCATTTGGAGTACTGTGTCCAGTTTTGGTCCCCACACCTTAGGAAGGACATACTGGCACTGGAACGTGTCCAGCAGAGATTCACATGGATGATCCCTGGAATGACAGGTCTAGCATATGAGGAACGGCTGAGGATACTGGGATTGTATTCATTGGAGTTTAGAAGATTAAGGGGAGACTTAATAGAGACGTACAAAATAATACATGGCTTGGAAAAGGTGGATGCTAGGAAATTGTTTCTCTTAGACGAGGAAACTAGGACCCGTGGACACAGCCTTAGAATTAGAGGGGGTCATTTCAGAACAGAAATGCAGAGACATTTCTTCAGCCAGAGAGTGGTGGGCCTGTGGAATTCATTGCCACGGAGTGCAGTGGAAGCCGGGACGCTAAATGTCTTCAAGGCCGAGATTGATAGATTCTTGTTGTCTCGAGGAATTAAGGGCTATGGGGAGAACGCTGGTAAGTGGAGCTGAAATGCGCATCAGCCATGATTGACAATAGACAATAGACAATAGACAATAGATGCAGGAGCAGGCCATTCAGCCCTTCGAGCCTGCACCGCCATTCAATATGATCATGGCTGATCATTCCCAATCAGTATCCTGTTCCAGCCTTATCTCCATAACCCTTGACTCCACTATCTTTAAGAGGTCTATCCAATTCTTTCTTAAATGAATCCAGAGACTGGGCCTCCACTGCCCTCTGGGGCAGAGCATTCCGCACAGCCACCACTCTCTGGGTGAAGTAGTTTCTCCTCATCTCTGTCCTAAATGGTCTACCCCATATTTTTAAGTTGTGTCCTCTGGTTCGGCACTCCCCCATCAGCGGAAATATGTTTCCTCCTGCCAGAGTGTCCAATCCTTTCATAATCCTATACGTTTCAATCAGATCCCCTCTCAGTCTTCTAAACTTGAATGGCAGAGTGGACTCGATGGGCCGAATGGCCTTACTTCCACTCCTATGTCTTATGGTCTTATGTTGTCCAATAGTAGAATTGGACATGATGGTGTTAGGCTTACCAGCATGAGTTGGTTTAACATGAGTAGTGCACTGCTCACTGCAACTGGACAACTAGGTGTTTTGTTTGATACAGTCTGCCAGTCATTGGGATGTACAGTCTATTTACCTGGCATAAAAAAACACATCATTTTATTACCTTTTCTTTGAGACTGTAGACTTTAAAAAAAGGAAGAAATTGCTTTAAATTAAAGAATCTATGCAAAAAACATGACTGGAATTTTAAAAATCATGTTTACTGATGCAGGTTTTAAGTTGTATGTAATATAGCCTTTTCCTGGGACAAAGGGAACAAATGCAGACGAAACTGAGCTGATGGGTTCTGAACTAGGGGGATATTTTTGGCAACAATGTTTCGATTGGTCAGGTGACCATTGTGTAAGGGGACTGTGCAGCCGAGACATCCAGCCTGAAAAGAGAAAGTTTCACAAATCTCTCTTGGTGTCTTTGTCCTGTGTGGAGGTACCAGCAAGCTCAGTAACAGCTAGCTGGCTTTTATTCACTTTTCTCTGCAAAGTCCCTGTGGAAAGAATAATAAAATGCCTTCAGAGACATTGAAAGTGCAAAATCTCAACCAGCTTAGATTCTGAGAGTGTGAGTTTTGAGCACATTTGTTTTCAAGATTCCATTGGTGGGCAGCCTAATAAAGAACTATCTTAAACTGAAACCTCAACTGACCCAGATCGGCCCGTTTATTTTGGATGCATCCATTGGCAGCCAAGTATGACTGAGCACTTTAGTGGGACTTCGATTAGAATACTGGAATTTAGCATCACAGAGAGGAAGGATTGAGCTGTTTGTTTGATTTTGTCTGGACAAAGTATCTGATTGGTGAATACTTCTAGACTCGAGTAAAAGTTATGTCTTCTGTTTGAGTTTAGGGCTCTAGTTAATTTTTTTTCCCTTTTTTTGTTACAAATTCCTTGTTAGTCATAAGATTGATACTAGTGTGTAAGGGGGGAAATGCTACACTGTGTAAATGCTATTCTTTGTGTAAAAAGCAGAGATACCAAAGTGATTAAGTCAGAACTAAAATAAAATACAATTGAGATGGCAGTTTGGGTAATGGGCTGTATCTATAACAGGTGGGAGTTTCTGGACTCCAGTTTGAACAAGTGTTTGTAGCTCAAGCAACTTTAGATTGGAGTTGAGGAGCTGGAGTTCAAGCTACAGATTGTAGGAGGAAAATTACCTGGAGGGAATTTGTTCCTGGAGGTGATCATACTCCTTACATGTCTGTGATTGAGCATTGGAGACTGAGGAACTTGGGTCATAAACAACAGTGCTGACATGGTAGATATTGATAGGATGTTTATTCTGAGAGAAGAATTCATATCTAGAGGTCACTGTTTAAAAATTAGGAGTCAGCTATTTAAATGATCCAGGTGAGGCACCAATATGGACCCAAGGAGCAACTCTCAACATGCCTCAGTCCCTGCAATCATCCAAGAGTTGCAGGGTTCTTGCAAGTTGTGTGGACAAGAGAGGAGATTGCATGGAGGATGGGTCAAACTAGTCCTGATACTGTGGTAGAACAGGCTATTCAGGTAGAAGAGGAACTAGGAAGCCGGTAGTGATGTTGGTCAGTGTAATTCAGAGGACAGCCATGATTCTGTAGACTTGAGAGTGTAGTCCTGAAGGCTGTGCTACCTGTCTGATGCCAAGATTAATGATATGTCCTTGGTGCTGGAGAGGAATTTGGAGTGAGAAGGGAGCAATATAGTTGTCATTATCTATGTTAATACGAATGACATTGATAAGAATAGAAAGGATATTCTGTTGAGCAGTTAGGACCTAAACAAAAAATGCAAAACATCCAAGGTAATGATCTTTGGATTGTTGCCTTTGTCATGACTGCCTGGCATTTGTAAATAAACTCAAGGTGTTAAGTGTGTGGCTCAGAGATTAATGTCAGCAGAATGGTTTTCTGGTTGTGATTAGTGCCACAGTACCATGTAGAAGAAAGACTTTCCAATGGAATGGACTTCATTTGAGCTATTCTGGGACTAGTGTCCTGGTAAGTTGAATACCTAGGGCTGTTAGTGGGCTTTAAATTACCTTTAAGAATTGCAGGGGTGGCTTTGTGAGCAGGGAAATGTAAGCTCACAAAATCGAGTCAACATGGCAGCATTGCAGTGCACCTTATTTAAATAATGAAACCTGAACATGAAGGGAGAGAGTCCGTAAGCATATAAAAACAGCAGAAAATATGATCAAAGGGATGAGAAATGGTTAAAAGGCAAAATTAATAGCTCTTTGCAGAAAAGAAGTACATTATATTCAGAACAAAGTAATTCACGGTACGAATAGAGATTAATGGATATGATCATATAGCCATTGTGAAGACATGGTTAATGGAGATCAAAGCTGGGAATTAAATATTCAGTGTCATGTGACTTTTCAAAAGGAAGAAATGAAAAGGTGGTGGCGGAGCTTTGGTGTGAGGTGGAAAAAGTACAATAACAAGAAATGATCTTGGATTTGGATGATATAGAATCCATATGGATGGAGGTAAGAAATAGTAAGACACTGATGGGAGTAGTCTATGGGCCCTGTAACAGTCACTGTTCCATTGAACAGAGGATGAATCAATAGGTAATGAGAGCATTAGATCAGTGCATTACTCATGGATGCTATAATCTTCAAGCAGTTTGGGAAAACTTCATTGCAGAAGTGACCATATGGCAGAATTAATAAAGTGTATTTGGGACAGTTTGCAAAAGAATATGTAGTGGAACAACTAGGATTCAGGCTCTTTGGATCTGTGTAATGAGGTTGGTTTAATAAATGATCTCCAAGTAAACAATCCCCTAGGTCAAAGTGAAGATTACACAGTGGTAATGGAGCATTCAATTATCAAGGGAAGAGCTTAGGTCAGAAACAACTGTGCTGACAGGGTAAATGGCTATAGGACGTTTCTTTTTAAGGAAGAATCTATACTTAGGCGCCACTGTTTAAAAAGCACGGGTCACTAATTTAAAAAAAGACATTAAGCAAAACAAAGTCTTTGGAACTCTGTCTCTGAAAAGGGAGTGGAAGCCCTTCATTATTTTTATGGCAGAGAAACCCAGATTCTCAAAAAACGAGGGGTTGAAAGGTTTCCAGCGACTGGCAAAAATGTGGCTTTGAATTTACAAACAGATGAGCCGTGATCTTATTTAATAGCAGAGCAGCCTGTAAGGGCTGAATGGCCTACTCCTGCTCAAATTCATGTGTCCATAAAGTGAATAGATGCAGAAAGCAATTACACAGCCAATTGAATATTAATCTTTATCATCCTGGAATACAAGAGTTGAAGTTAAGTTACTGCTATACAGAGCTCTGTTTGAGGCAAAAGTGAGTACTGCAGATGCTGGAGATTAGAGTCAAGATTAGAGTGGTGCTGGAAAAGCACAGCAGGTCAGGCAGCATCCGAGGATTCCTGATCCCTGAAACGTTGATTTTCCTTCTCCTTGGATGCTGCCTGACCTGCTGTGCTTTTCCAGCACCACTCTAATCAGAGCTCTGTTTGATCCCATCTGGAATGTTGCACTCTGTTCTGGACACTGTTCCTCAGGAAGGCCATTTTGGCTTTGCTTAGATACAATATAGATTTAATAGAATCAAACCTGGGAAAGAAAGTTTAAATTATGAGGAAGTGATAATAGATTTGTATTTCTTTGGGGTTAGAAGAATTAGGGGTTAGCTAGTTAAGGTGTTTAAAATGATTAAAACATATTGATGAAGTGAAATACTTTCTTCTCTTGACGTAGCTTGGAACAAAGGTATTTAAACGTTAAAATTAGAAATGAGTGATATCATAAAGCACTTCCTCACATAAAAGTATATTTGAAATCTGTTATCTCTTCCCCTACTATGCACATGAAGCTCTGAAAAATTCTAAATGGTGTTACATTTTCTGCAACAATCTGAGGCTCCATCGAAGCAGTGGGCTAAATAGCACAATTCATGCACATTGTGTGTGAATACATTGCTGTCTTGTTAATCACAGCAGCATAGTTGTACAATCTCAAACATGCTCCACCTGTTGGAGTTGCTTATGCTCCAGTTACCAAATTCTAGATTAATCAAACTGAGCTCTCATCCACTTGTCTCCAACACTTTCAAACAGCTGTCAGCTTACCTTCAAAATTATTTTACAGTTTATGCTAAAGACATCCGCCTGGAGCACCCCAGCTTATTTAATGTTCCATGAAAGGTTTAGTAATTTCTCTCTGACTCACAGCTAAAATGAAAAAAAAATTCCCCAGTCCTTGTTTCATCTTCTATCATCTTGTTTTATAGCTCTTAAACCAGCTACATTTACAAAGCATTATTTTATGCCAAGTAAGATTTAAACCAGATACATGAATGTGCACATTCCACCAAACCAGTCAACAGCATTTCTGTGAATAAAGATTTCAAAATTGTTCACTTTATAGCTTGTTAACTATAGAAAATAGAACACTGATGGTTAGATAGGATTAGATTGACAGTTGTAGTTTTCTGTATGTTAGCCAATGTAGCATAAGCCACATTGGTTCGTAATGAGACGAATATCTTGAAATTTATTAGTGACATTAACTGGGGGAAGCAGCGATGTAATGATGATTTCATGATGGAAGATGATGAAATTTGAATTGAATAGAAATCTTGAATTAAAAAAAGCTAGCCCAATGGCGCCCATTGTTGATTGTTGAAGAAAGCCATTCCATTCATTAGTGACATTTAGGAATGGAAATCTGCCATCCTAACATGGCTGGGGTGACATGTGACACCAGACCCACAGCCAATGTGATTGACTTTGGGCTGGGTAACAATGTCTGCATCCCATGAACAATTTTGTGAAAACTATTAACAAAACTAAATTTTCTCAGATATATACACAAAATCGGGGTTTGAGGCTTAAAGATTTTACTGTATATTACATATATATGACTGATAGACAGAAAGCATTAGGCTAACTCCATAACATAGAGACATCAGAGTAGAAGCAGGCCATTTATCCCATCTTGTCTTCTCAGGCATTCAGTGAGATACTGTTGTGATCTCATGTAACTGTCTTAAAAGCACACGTCTGTCCAGTCTGTAATCTATGCTGCAATGCTGCAACAGGGAATGATAGATAAGAGTTTCAACAGTAGATGACCTAAAACAGAAGAGGAAACAGGCAATAGTGCAGTGTTGGAAGCAGGCAGTCCTTGTGAGGGAGAGGAAATGGACCCTCACAAGAGAGTAAGGTGTTACTTTATCTGATTAAACCTTATTGGGAAGGAAACATGAAATATAAAAACTGAAAGCTCAAAGTGCTAGAAATCTGACATATAAGCAAAATACAACATCTGTTCAGAGGAACAGGTTGATGGCCCTTCATGTGAAGTGTGTCATTTATACTCAATCTCTGTTATACCTGGTCTGGACTTTGTTATTGTAAGGAAAGTGACTGCTAACAATTTTGCGCCATTGGACCTGCAATCTCAGGAGTATATAGATGCACAGAATAACATGTAAGTATAAACATTGCAGTCAGTGAATGAGGGTTGCAGCAGTAGATGAGTTGAGACAAGTCAAGTACTGTTACAGAGGTGAGACCACATTGTCTGAATGATGCTACCTCGGGATCAGCTGTGACACCAAGGTTGCAAACTGACTGTTCATTCCATCTTAGACTGCACCAGGGAGAGGAATGAGGTCAGTTGCTGGAGTTTGGAGTGGTGACTGAAAATGTCAAGCTTCCTAATAATTAATTGCAGAAAATTTCTGCTCAGGGCTGGACATCAGATAATAACCTATCTGATATTTTAGCAATTCTGGTCGTTTCAAGAGAGATGAATATTTGGTAGAACTGGCTGCTATCAGTTTACATGCGAAAACTAATGTTGTGTCTTCAGATGATGTCTCTGAGGAGTAGCTGAGAAATAGGAAGGGATCAAGAATAGATCCTTGGAGGACACTTGAAGCAACAATATGAAAGCATAAAGAAAAAGCATTACACATTATTTCCTGGCTATGACTAGATTAGATTTGCTTTTGTTCACTTCTGATTTGTGAAGTACAGGTGAAAACACAACTCTCTCTAACTGATCCAGCAGATACAAGTACCTGTGCTGGTGCATGAGTTCTGTGATTGTCCAAGTTTCATGAAATTTTGTAGTGTGAAGACGCTGATGTGTCGTGAAGGAATAAATTAATAGTACAAAGAACATCGCAGGTTGCCACGCAAAATACCTTCATAATTAATTCCATTTTGCGATAAAGTTGATGTGACTCAATGTGTTATATGGCAGTTGGACTGTGAATATTTATTTGTGTTACCAGATAGTGCACATCCCCAATAGCTTGCAGTGCAAAAATACTACAGGCATTTCAGCACCACTTCCCCAGTAGTTGTTATGGGAGATCTGCAGAGCAGCAACATCAGGCTGGCCTCAAGTGTTCCTGACCAAGTTGCTGTTTCCCTTTCATTTCCAACTGTGAAATTTTGGTAAGTGGGCAAAATAGCAGCTAAAAATCTCATCTTGAAACTATCCTGAATGTGCCCCCCTGCAGTCTAAAGAAAAAGTGCTTCTAATGGATGTGCAAAGGGCAATAATTGCTTACACAACTTTTGTCTTACGCAGACTTTCTGAAGCCATCAGGGAAGGTAGTCACCCCCATTAATCTAGTAATTATTTAAGATGCATTTTATGTGGCACCTGGGAGTATCTCAACAAATGGGTGTTGCACAGTAAGACATTACTTATCAGGGTATCCACCTCTGAAATAAAGGTATGGTGAGATTGTGATCACCTCTTGCACATGAGAATATACGCTATACTAAGTCAGAATTTTTAAAAATCTTAAGTATACATCTCACCTGCAAAGAAAAAAAATCCTTACACAATATTGCACAGCAATTTGATTGCTAGCTGGTTTTAGAGTACACCTCTTTTAATTTAGTCCAATCGAAATGGAAAGCCTACATGACTCACCAGAGACAGAAACTACATGTATAACATCTCGTCACTTGAATTTTGAACTGATTGGTTCATGAGAAAATTACTTCAGTTCATGAGTGAGAAAGAAGTTGTCTTCTTAAGCCTGACTGTTTTAATGAATGAAACTTTGTGATTAGTGTTACAGTTTATTTAGTTGATGTTTTATTCAAACTTTGCCTGATTTAATTAAGCACATTAGAAATCTCTACAATGCAACTTGAACAAAAATCTTTTGCTTGACGATTCTAGTCATGAAAAAAATGGAAGGTTACTTTGTGCACACTGAATGATGTGTTTAAAATAATTCAATTTGCATGAACGCACATTGAATAAAAGTAGAATGTTGAGATGACACTGAGCCAAGTAGATGAGGAAAGTTTAGATTTGCGGTAAAATAAAAGACATTCAGGGCTCTGTCTCCTGATTGTTATACAAGTATTGATTCCACAGTCAGGTAACTTGCTACCAGTCTTGGTCAGCACTCAAGAAGGGGGATGTCATGTTATCAACTTTGTTGGGATGTCCCTTCAACAGATCAACATGCAAATCAGTTAATTCATTGCTTGACCACAAGCCACTGGCTTTCTTTATTGCAACATTCTAAGTATAGAATGTATCTGGAGATTTCCTTGCATTTAGTCATAGAGTCATAGAGTTTTAACAGAATAGAAAGAGGATCTTTGGCCCATTGTTTCCATGCTGGTCATCAAGCATCCATCCAATCTAATCCCCTTTTCCAGCACCTGACCTGTAGCCTTCTATACTATGATGTTTCAAGTGCTCACCTAAGTTGTTCTAAAATGTCTTGAGAGTTTCTGTCTATGCCACCATTTTAGGCAGTGAATTCTAGATACTCACTACCCATGTGGGTCAAAAACAAAATCCAGATATCTGGTCCAAATCTCCTGCTCCTTACATTAAAATTGTGCTCCTTGGTTATGGCGCCCTCTATTAAGGAGAAAAGTCTCTCCCTATATACTCTGTTTCTGCCCTTCAGAACTTCAGAACTTAACATCAATTGGATCTCTCCTCAGCCATCTGTTCTCTGAGGAAAGCAATTTCAGCAAACTCAAAATATTAACTTGCTACCTCTCTCTAGAACAGCTGCCATATCCTTTTCAGTTTCTCCAGTGTTTCCTACGTTTATTTCAAATTCAAACAAAATATAACACCAAGTCGGATGAAGAGATGCTGGGTCAAGTGACCAAAATCATGATCAAAAAGGTGGCTTAAAGGAGTGTCTTAAAGGAGAAAGCAAGACAGAGTGATGTACAGGTGTTAAGACGAGTTTCTGAGTTTAAGGCTGAGGCAGTTGAAGGTGCAAACGTCAATGATGGAGCAAATAAAATCAGGGATCAATACAAGACTAGATTTAGATAAGCATTTACATGGTTTGCAGCTGGATGTTTAGAAAAATACAGTTGTGTATGTGCGCTGGCATTTTTGCTATGGTCTCATGAACTCTACCTCTACGTAATTAACTTCCGTAAGTTTGTGGTAGCTATTGTACACATTCCTTATACTTGAAATGGTAGGGGGGATAATTTTGGATCTGAGTTACCCCAACAATCACTGAGGGAAGAAATAAATATGATTAATAAAAGTCTTAAGTGATTTTATTAGAGATGACTAGAGAATTTATTTAGCTTATAAAGTACAATTCATACATATAATTCATTAATTCCTATTCAAAAAAGATTATTGGGTGCTTATAGAACAAAACTAAAACATGCAGACAAGGTTGAAACACTGACTTAATAGGAACACATCATCCTGCAAATGTGTGATGCAGCAACCTTTGAGATACTTTTATTGGAGCTGAAGCTGAAATGTCGATGATTTCTCCCCCCGCCAAGTTAAATACCACCAAACGAATCTATGGGGATCTCAAAAGTGTGAGAATAGCACAGGATCTAGGGCAGCATCTGAGAAGTTAGGGCAAGTAAGTAAAATTAGGGATGTTAAGCACCCTTGCCATTTCAGAACATGCAAACAACAAGGCTTTTTTTTTAACACAGACCATTTCAGAATTAGTGTACTGTCTCCACAGCTCAGAATATATAAATAGCTGAGATTTCCTGCTGAGGGAGGAATTCTACTTTGGAATTACAATGAGATTGATCACTTGCAACCTGAGGATCCTAAGATTTTGTATTGTAATTTTCCACAACACAAGGATTGTCTTTTCGAAATGAGTGATGATGATAGTTTTTTAAAATTATAATCATAGCTTGTACTGAAATCAGGAAGTGAAGATGAGTAGTCATTGGTTTCGCAGAAATAGGGTCAAGAAACAAGAGGTAGGTCGTTGGATGAGATGAGGTCTGAGTTGAAGTAATAGAGAAAGCAGAGATAGACTTTGGGACTAAGGTAGTGGGAAATTTGTGAACCTTGAGGGACTTTCACCTGTTAGGCATGTGCACAGACCTTATATGTCTTTCCTACTCACTATCTGAACCAGCTGAGCCCACAGGGATTTATGTGATGTATCATTTCATTTACAATATATTCTTTAACTTCAGAAATGGTACCAGTGGCATCTCTCCAGTATAAATGCAAGATTTCATTTCACTCTTCTGATCTGTTTTTAATGAGGATATTTTGCCAATTTAATATTCAGAGACCTATTTGGATTGTGAAATCACAGCTTTATAAGCAATGTTAAATGGTGCAGTAAACCAGAAAATTATGGGACATTTAGTATGTAAAGCTCGAAAGACAAATAAAGCCTTCCAGATATTTTGTTATCTCCAAAGATATAGAAGAACAAATCAGATTGTGGTTGCATTAAAATGCTGTGAGGTTATTCAAGTAATATATTGAGTTTTTTAAAAATCATGTCATACAGCATAATGGGTGTTAGAATCGTCTATTAGAAAGGAATCAGAGAATTACTTTGTCTTTCAAATCTTCATTGGATAATGAACATTGTTGGTGTTATGAATGTATGATGTGTTTCTTGCCCTCAAGAATAACATCACTTAATCTCCTGTTGAATAGACAATGCCCTGTCACCTAAAATAAACAGGGAGAAGTAATAGAGTTTTAATATTTCAGTAGCAAAGCACATAGAGTCACAAAAGGTAGAATGGAGCGTCATGTAAGAGAATGTCTAAATCTGTCCAGTCCAAATTTTTCAAAAGACTTTGCATTTCTCATTTCTTTGGATCTGTTTTTCCTAGATAGCCTTTCCAATATCGGATTCTATGAGTGTTGGCTGTCATTAGTGTGTATCATGTATTTCTACAGGGAATAAAAAAATCCTATTAAATTATTAAAACTCAACGCATTCATGCACTTTAGCTTCCACATCCACAATATGGTGATTTGATTTGAGTGAGCTTGTTATGGCGATGATAAATAATGAAAAGGCTGAACCATTGGACAGATTGGGATCTTCTGGTCAGATGCATTTATCTGAATGTCATTACTTCACATGGAGTAATGTGTTTCTGTGAAAATTCAATAAAGTTATTTCATTTCATGCAGCATTTATGTTGGAAACTGCATGCTTTGCCAATTGGATTTGCCAGATCTTACAGTTAATTCAAATTAGCTTAGAGCTATGTTGAAATCAATTAACTCTATCCGTGTTGGAATGTCTGGAGATAAAGGACAGCAGTCAGCTAGCCTGCCAAGAGATTGAATTTTCATTATATCACCAGTGATGCATCAAATTACATCTGAATAGCCCAATAGCATGTGTACTGTCCAACTGAAGTCAATGAGAAAATGATCTTATCGGAGTCAGCTAGTTCAGAAGTGCACCACACAAAGCCAGGCAATAATCATCTCCAATAAAAGGCAATCTAACCACTGCACTTTGACATTCATTGGTATTACTATCACTGCATGCCCCACTAATAACATCTTGAGGATTATCATTGACCAGAAACTCAACTGGACTAACCATTTAAACACAATGGCCACACAAGTAGGAATGCTATGGCAAGTAACTCACTTACTGACTCCACAGAGTTTGTCCACCATCTTCGAGGCACAAGTTAGGAATGTGATGGAATACTCCCCACTTGCCTGGATTGGTACCACTCCAACAGCACACAAAAAGCTTCACACCATCCAGGAAAATGCTTGATTGGCACCATTGACAAGCATCCACTCCCTCTACACTGATGCTTGGTAGCAGCAATGTGTACCATCCACTAGATGCATTGCAGAATTTCGCCATGAATCCTCAGATAGTACCTTCCAAAACCCATGGCCACTTCCATCTAGAAGGACGAGTGCAGAAGATACATGAGAATACCAGTACCTGCAAGTTCCCCTCCAAACCACTCACTACCCTGACTCTGAAATATATCGCTGCTTCTTCACTGTCATTTGGTCAAAATCCTGGAATTCACACATTGTAGGTCTACCTACAGTAAATGAACTGCAGTGGTTCAAAAGGCAGTTCACCACCATATTCTCAAGGGATAGACAGTAAATGCTGGCCCATCCAGTGCATCCTTATCCCACAAGTGAATTAAAAAGTAATCACAGAAGTGTGGAGGTGCTGAAATAGGCCATTTGGCCCATCATGCATGCACCATTTCTATTACCTAATACTAATCTCCTTGCTTTCCCCATATACTTTCATCCCATTTCTATCAAAATTATCATCAAGTATTGTCTCAACTGAACCATTCTCCATCACTTTTAGAATCGTAGAACCCCTATATTGTGGAAACAGACCCTTTGGCCCAACAAGTCCACATGGAACCTCCAAAACGTATCCCACCCAAACCCATTCCCCATTACTCTACATTTAACCCTGACTAATGCCCCTAACCTACCCATCCCTGAACACAATGGGCAATTTAGCATGGCCTTTCACCTAACCAGTACATTCTTTGGACTGTGGGAGGAAATCGGAGCGCCCAGAGGAAACTCATGCAGACACGGGGAGAACGTGCAAACTCCATGCAGACAGTCACCCAAGGCTGGGATCAAACCTGGGTCCCTATCGCTGTAAGGTAGCAGTGCTAACCACTGAGCCACTATGCCGCCCTTTTGAACAACAAACCTTTTGCCCTTATTCAGTCCATATCCCTCTATTCCCTCCTTATTCGTAGAATTATAGAACCGCTACAGTGTGGAAACAGGCCCTTCAGACCAACAAGCAGAGCATTTCACAGCCTCACTTGCTACGTACAAATGTTTTTTTTACACATTACCCTTGATTATTTTTCACACCACTTTAAAATTATTTGCAGTTAGTTGGTTAGCTGCAGTTCTATGTTTACATAATGATAGCACTGAGAAATAGCAACCATTCTTTGCATTTACCTCTCTCTGATTACCTAATGTTGATGGTATCACTCTTTATTTGAAGCTCAATATTCATTTCCTTTCTATCATTAGTGACTCTGCAGCAAATCTGAAGTCGTCTATTTCTTTTTTATATTCAACTCCATAAGTCAGAGCATCTTAGGGATCAGCAACTAGTATTCTCGTAGCGTAACCAGCCTACATTGATCTTCATTGTTTAATCAGTGGTGCACTGTTGATTGCTCAGTTGTTTCCATTTCAACTTAAGGCATTCTTGAAAATCCTTTGATTTAAGTATCCTCTGAAGTGTTACTAATTAGCTAGTTCAGACCTTTTTTTCTCTGGCTCTGTGTTTGATGATATCTTATCAAGAATATCAAGTCCACTTTTAGCTTCCTAACGTCAAAGAGATAATGAATGGACAAAAACAGAAAGAACTGCAGATGCTGTAAATCAGAAACAAAAACAGAAGTTGCTGGAAAAGCTCAGCAGGTCTGGCAGCATCTGTGAAGAGAAATCAGAGTTAATGTTTCAGGTCCGTTTCCGAGGAAGGGTCACTGGACCCGAATCATTAACTCTGATTTCTCTTCACAGCTGCTTCCAGATAATGAATGGAGTTTATTGCTGTCATATTGTCGGATTTGGAGGTTGAAGGGGAATTTAATAGGGTGGAAATTGTGAACTGGGGACCCCACCACCTTTCTGCCTCCATTCAATTAAAACCAGAGTGGGAATGCTGATGGACATCTGTCCTGCATAATAACTGAAGATCTTAGTGGATGATTAATTGAAGGATCTCAATCTGCCGTACTGGAATTGAACCAGCGAGAGGCTGGGGAGTAACCATACACACCTTTCAGCATGAAACTCCATCCATTATTGCCAAGAGTCAAGCAGTGAGCTGCAATGTTAAAACTCAAAGTAAAGTATGAAAACTCATGGCGTATCTTGTTACTTTCTGTCTCTTGAGAAGGGAAGGCTATGCAAGGACTTAATAGGCAGAAGCATTAATTATGACAGAACTTGAATTACTAAAGTTGGGGACTTAGATTCAAGATCAGATTTTAGAACTGGGGGTTCTGGGAATGGAGAAGGAGGCTCTTATTCAAAGCCACTCAGTTTTTGAGCAAGACACCAAGAGCTAGAAAAGGTTGGCCTACGGTGCGTCACACCCTTGGCCTTTCACGTAACTCCCACCCACACCAAAGTAGCCATCCATTTTCCAAAACCTTTATCTCCAATGCCATTTCATTCACCTCTAGCCTGGTTACCACATCAATATCAGGCACCTGGTTGGTGTATTATCAACAGCAGCCACCACTCCTTATGCTATCGATAGACAATGAAGAACATTCTGACTGGCCTGCAGTTCTTCCGCCCCTGCGATCCTAACTTCTTGGAAAGCCCAGTGCTGAATAGTGAAGTGCCTGATGGGAACTTAATTTCAGTGAGCCTTCCCTGTGAAAGATGGCATGGCACTTTTATAGCTAGCTTTATCGCCAGTCGGCAAGACCGTCGACACCATGCATTTCTGCCCATCGTGCAACTGCCGAGAGTCCAGCAGAAAGCTATAATGTTAAAGCTCAATCTTTGTGTAAGGAATGAAAATTAATAGTTTGTCTTGAGAAGAGAAGATTATGCAAAGACTTGATTTATGGAAATATTAATCATGGCAGGGTTTGAATTACAACATTGGGAAAATGGCTTTAAAATGAGGCTTCAATTTCTTTTGCAGGATGATGATTGGGTATAAGAACATATGGTCATAAATAGAAGTAGGATGAGACCATAAAACTCCTTAGCCTGTTCTGCCATTCAGTATGATCATGGCTGATGATTTGCCTCAACTCCAGTTTCTTTTTCCCTTGATTCCCAGAGTGACCAAAGCTCTGTCAGTCTTTTGAAAATATTCAACACTGGTACATCCACAGATCTGGTATGCTGGAGTAGTATTTGAATGGGAAAGTCGTAATTGTCGGCTGCACCAGAAATCTTAACTCTGTTTGTGTAAACTAAAGAAGGTAAATGAAGACTTACATTCACGTAGTGCCATTTGTTAACTCAAGATGTAGCAGAGCAGCCAATAAAAATGTAGTCACTTTTGTAATGTTGGGAAGGGCAGCAGTTAATTTGTGCACAGCAGTGTCCCACAACTATCAGTGTGATAAAAATCCACTCATGTTTTTTGTTATGGTTGATTCAGAGATGAATATTGGTCAGAGCACCCGGGATAACTTCCCTGCTCTTATTTCGAATAATACAGTGGGATCTTTTACATCCACCTGAGAGGGCAAATAAAACTGAAAGTGTACATCGTTTTGGTCACATATTTAAGGAGGGATATACATCAGAGGTGGTACAGTGAATATTCATGGGATTGGTCCCTTGGATGAGAGGATTGTCCCATGAGGAGAGATGGAATAAAATGGGACCGACACTTTCTGGAATGTATGAGAATGAGAGATGACCTCTTTGACACTTACAGGACTCTGAGGGGCATGTCAGAGTGGACTTTGGGAGGTTGTTTCCCCTTGCAAGGGAACCTAGAACAATGGCTACAGTCTCAGGTCAATCATTTAGGATTCGGTTGAGAAGAAATTTCTTTACTGAAAGGGTTTTGAATGTTACCCTGTACCCGAGAGGGTTTTGGATGCTACACCATTGAACATATTTAAACTGGTATAGACTGATTTTTTATTTCTCAGGGAGTCAGGTTTATAGGCGGGCGTATGGACAAATGGAGTTGAATCTGAAGAAGAGCCATGATTGTGTTGAAAAGTTTGACTGGCCTTCAGGTCTACTCCAACTGTTACTTTTAACTTTTTAATGTGAAGTTGTCATCCAAAATATAGCACCTTCATCAGTACAGTCTTTTATCAGCACTGCAATGGAATGGCATCTTAGAAGTGTATGCTCAAGTCTCACGAGTCGAACTCGATGCATCAGTCTTAACCGAGATGTAAGTGTGCTACCAGAATTACTGAAACCAATCCACAGTGCATTGAAGAAAGGCCTTACAAATGTAATCAAATGCCAGTGTTTTTAATTAGGTAGGAACTATTCTATAAATGTTATTCTATGCCAACTAAAACTTATTATTAAATCGTTGTCTCCAATAAATAAGGCAAGGCAGAAAAGTTCAAAATAAAGACAGGAGAGTATAACAAAGGATTAGAGAGAAAGAGAGAATCAGAAGCATGTAATGATGGCAGAGACCAAAGCTTTGATTTTATTTATTGAAGCCCTGGAGCTGTATTAGGGGAGGTTCGGTAGTCTTACAAGCGTAATTCCTGTTATGGCATATATTATCCAATTTCAAAATATTACAAAAGAAAAGGTAATGGTTAAGGGTTATTTCTGTAATTGGAAACCTGTGAGACCAGTGATGTACAGCAGGGATCACTGTTGGGACCCTTGCTGTTTGTTATGAACATTAACAACTTGGATGTGAATGTGGAAGGTTTAATCAGTAAGTTGGCAGATGACACTATAATTTGAAGATGTTGTTGATAAGAAGATGGTCTCAGGCATAAATCATAAATGGCAGTTGGAATTTAACCCTGATAAGTGCAAAGTGATGTATTTTGAGAGGTCTAATAAGAGAAGAATATACACAATGAATGGTAGGTGCCCAGTGAGTGCTGAGGAACAGAAAGAACTTGGTGTACAAGACCATAGATCCCTGAAAGTGTCAGCACAGTTAGACAGGGTGATGAAAAAGGCATGAGGGACGCGCACCTTCATTAGCTGGGGGGTAGAATATTGGCGTAGGGAAGAGTTGTCACTATGTTATAAAGTATTGGTTAGATGCAATATTGTGTGCAGTTCTGATTGTCACACGATTGGAAGGACATGATTGCACTGGAGAGATTCGCCAGGATATTGTCTGGGAGGATATGTCTCAGTTATGAGGAGAGACTTAGTCTGTTTTCCTTCGAGCAGAGGAGGCTGAGGGGGGGGTCTGATTGACGTGTACAAAATTAGGAGAGGTATAGACAGAGAATATCACGAGAATCTGTTCCTTGTGACTGATGTGTCTAAGACCAGAGGGCATAAGTTTAAGGTTAGGAGTACATGGTTTAGAAGAGATTTGAGAAAAATTATTTTCAGCCAAGGGTGGTAGAAACATGGAATGTGCTGCCTGAGAGAGTGTGGTGGAGGCAGGTACATTCGCAACATTTCAGAAGCATCTGGCTGAGTACTCAAAATGCTGGGGCAGAGTATGTTGTGGACCAAGCGCATGTAAATTGGATTAATGTAGAATGGTGTTCGTTGGATGGCTTAGACATAATGGACTGAAGGGCCTGTTTCCAAGCTATATGACTCTGAACCAATGTATTTAGATTTTTCTTTGATTAACAAGTCACATCAGGTACATTACTTGAGTTAATCATGTGCATCACAACATATCTGGCAAAGGAAGATGGAGAGATTGGAACAAAAGCGATTTGAGTTGTAGCTGTAATAACAATTGAGTGTCAGACTACTGTGTATGTTATATGTAGCCCATTTGATTCTCCATTGGCCTGGTGAGCTGTATTCAGAACAACCACATTTATGTTCAGCCTCATCTGTGATCCCCTAAGCACTTGATTGTACCTCCTCCTCAATACCTTCCTTTCTCTTCATGCCCTTACCTGAGACAGCCTGAAAGTTCAGTCCCTTTTACTGAGGGATACTCAGCAAGGATCCACAGCAACACTCAAACTACATGGGACTTAAGGCTGCATTCTCTCCTGAAGAAGCCACCAGACTCCCAGGAAAATTAATCTCAAAGGTGACCAGTCAGAGAAAGGTCACCCCTGTGAGTCGAATGGCCAAAATCTGAGGGGTCAGGTGGAGGGTAAGAAAGCAACTGTGATTGGAGTAACAGTGAGAACATGAGTCGCAGCAGGGGCAGGAAGTTCAGCACGCAAGGCTGGCAAGATTAGAACCCAGAGGGCAAGACTGTCAGGCTAGGAACAAGAAGGTGAGCCAGATGTGGTCAGGGGAACAAGCTGGATGAGGTAAGTCCCAGGGAGCAAGTCTGTTAGGCCAGGGGTTAGGCCAAGTCTGTGAGCTTGGTAAAATAAAGGCCAAGGGAGTCGGTTAGCCAGCTAGGCTGGGGCCCAGGAAGCAAGTCTCCAGGGACAGGGGGAGTAAGGCTGAGGGTCTGATGGGAACTGAAGCCATAATTTGCAGGTTGGGGAACAGAGGGAGGAGAAGAGTGTCTGCAAAGGGGCTAGAGAGAAGTTGCAATGGAGTGGCAATGGCTAGAAAGGGGAAATAGGGTCAGCAAAGGGAAGGAATACTTACTGGGAACCAGGTAAACTTTGAATTCTTTGCAAATTAATCTTGATTTTCTAGCTTAAGGTTGCAGCAGTTTAGAAGCTACAGTACAAGGAAAAGTATTGAGGATGCTATTGTAATGTACATCACGTAAATTGTACAATTGAATGTTGAAGTTTTTTTCCATGAGGATTTGAATTTATGTTTTAACACATGTCAAAGTACCTTATATACAGTGAATAACGTGAATGGAGTGTCTGTGTCAGGGAAAAACATGCAACATGTCGACCTGGCCTCACCAGAGCATTCAAAGCCTGTTTGAGGTGATAGCTTTCTCTGTATAGAATTGTGTCTTTTAAAGCAGTTGTTATTAACTTAAACCTCTTACCTGTTTAAAGATTGTGGTGTTGAGGAAACTAATGCTTTTCTTGTGCATTGTGGTTTTAATTTTAATGGATCAGTCATGAGAGTATGAATGAACTTATTCTAATTCGACTCCTGTGTGAATCAAAATCCCCATTCATCATCAAAAATACTGTATGACTGCACCACCTAATGAAAGAGTCAGTGGGAATAAAAGATCAAAAAGCCCTGGAAAAACTTGCAAGTGGAGTGCTCAAAAAGATTCTTTTGACACCTGGAACACAAATCTCTGGTCTCAATGTCACAAGTCTTGCAAATGCAAATGCAAACGCAGAGATCATTCCAGGTATTCAATTTAAGATTTTGAGTCCAATATGTTAACGGCATATTAATGAATGAAAATACAATTAGAATTTTTTTTCCTCCACTAAAATGATGGAAACTTAAATGATGATAATGAATTGCAAACATATATTGCTGACCTTCTTGTCAGTAAGCAATTTCCATTGTTTATAAACATCATAGATCAAATCAATCCTGACAAATAGCCTGTGATCCAATATTCTTTTAAAGAATACAAAGCTGAAGGGAAGAAGTTTCTGTTTCTTACTACTTCCTTCAAAAAGCATGCCCATCATATACTCACATATCATCTTTAAGTGAATGCCTTCATCTTTAATGGGTCATTATGACTTCTTACAGTGACCCCAATATTTTATGTTTTCACTTCCCTCCTGAACAGTTTGTGGGCCATTGCTTTGAGAAAGTTTTCTACATTGTAACAGTGATTAAACTCCAAAAATACTTTGTAAACAGAAGATTCTCTTTCTTTTGACTCTTACATTGCTAGATTGTAATGTTCCTGAAATGGTGTCATGGAGTGTGAATAAATTTCTTTTGTATGGTAGACATTGTACGATTTCCATGAGAGTTAGCACTTGACACCAGACAGCAGGCTAAATGCAAACAGTACCATTAACTCAGGCTTTTCAAATCAAACAATTTCTTTCAAAAAGTAAGAATATCTTTTCAACTGATTAGCTGTAACATGTATCTTACACTCATTGCACTGAACAGCTTTTAGTTCATACAACATCTTTGCTGGATAATTAACCTGAATTTAAAACTACATGATACAACAGCATATGCTTCAGTTAGCCATATAAATGCTAGCTTAAAGGTCCAGTAACATTCCCTTCCATGATCTCCAGTTGTGTGTCAGTTTAATGATTCTGTTAAACTAGTGAACGCTGTCAGGATAGAAAGCAGCATTTCTGCCCTATTTATTCCACTTCCCAAAGGAGGTTTGGAAAAAATGAGTTACTGCTTGCTTTCGATTGGAGCTTTTGCTGAAATTTGATTACTTAGCTGCTGGGAGGAATCATTCTTGTTAAAATGTAACATCCTTGTCTCAGAACATATTTGAGATGTGAGATAGCTTGCATTTTCCCAGCTTCATAAAGGTGTTAGAACAAATTGTCAATTTATCTTTGGATGTAGTGCTGATACCGTATATTTTGTCCAGAATTGTTTTTACAATAAAAGCTTTCCAAATATTTACAAGATTTGTGATCTTATTTTAGCATAACACAGTAAACTGCAAAAACAAGTGTCACGATCACAGCATCGTTTGCAGTATAAAACCTGGACGTCAGTGCCCAGTGTGGATGGTGGCATGAATTTAGTCATTTCTCAATGGATTCGTGCTGCCTACCTTCTCAATATAAGCTCCAGTTTAGAAGCCTAGGGCTTCTCACAGGTGGCCAAATGGCTGTTTCAAAATCCCTTCCTAAAATTGGGATACCTTGAAATGCAAGTGTATCAGGCCCACTAGTTTCAAGACAAATATGTTTACCAGGACAAAGCAACCTGCTTTATTGACACCCCATCCACCACTTTCACCATTCACCCCCTTCCGCACAGACGTACAGTGACAGTGGTGTGCACCATCTATAAAGATGCATTGCAGTAACTCATCAAGGCTCCTTTGAAAGCACTTAGCAAACTTGCAACCTCGACTCCCTACAAGGTCAAGAACAGCGGATGTATTGGGACACCATCACATGGGAGTCCTATTCCAAGTCACAGACCATCCTGATTTGAAACTACATTGCTTTGATTGAGGGGAGACATTTAGGAGGGAACGGTGGCTAGTCTCACATCGCCAGGGAGCCAGTCTTAATTCTGCCCTTTGTAACTAGGGGTCTATATGGAGTTTGCACATTCTCTCCATGTCTGCGTAGGTTTACTCTAGATGCTCCAGTCTTCTCCTACAGTTGAAATATGTGCAGATTAGGTTGATGGGCCATGCTAACTTTCCCATATTGTCCAAGGATGTGCAGGCTGGGTGGGTTAGCCATGTGAATGCAGAGTTGCAGGGATAGGTTGCGGTGGTGGTTGGGTGTGAGAGGTATGTGGCTGGGATGCTCTTCAAAGAGTCGGTGTGGACTCGATGGGCCAAATGGCCTGCTTCTGCACTGCAGGAATTCTATAATTCTATGATTCTAATCCTATCAAGATTCATTCAGCTACTATTGTCAAAAATTTATTCATAGTTCCAAACATCATGTTTCATGCAATATAATGATATTTCTAGCCTGTGTTCTTTAGCTTACCATTCTACAAGAAGTCAGAGGAGGTAGTTGAAGAAATGAGTGCGCGACTGGAAAAAAAAGCAATTATTCAGTAGCTCTCAAAATGTAAGAATTCAATTTTTGATTATTTTGGGAAATGGCAAAAGCCTAGTAGAGGCAGTGTTTAGAGCCTGTGATGCATCAATTAGAAGAGAGTTGTGCAGTGGAAGGAGTCAAGAGAGTTAATTTCAAGGTTTTTTTGGAGCACCAGCTGTAGTAGTGCAACCATGTTACAGTGCTGTTTATCCTACCAGCCAGTATTGTTGTGTCAAATATTCCTTTCTGCCAGATTTACTAACAGCAATAAAACACAAGGCACTATGTGCAATTAAACCTCTTAAATGTCTCTTGTCTATATTATCTATCTAAATATTATTGCTGTGATTGGTAAAGCATTCAGTGCTCATTTTTTCACTAAATTTCGATAAGCTTTGCATATATTGTCGCACATAACTTATTGTGGTGTGTGTATTTTTAGCTGATCAAGATTCACACATTGCCCTTGTACAATAATGCACAGAAAAGTTGAGTAAGAAATTTGTTTTCAGCTTCAGTGGTTAGGTTACGATGTTATTCAAAAAGCTTCATAATGTGCTCAGACACTGAGTAGTGCAGAAAATGGACCTTGATCAACTTAGAGCAACATCTACCTGTGGAAAAAAAAACAAAAGAACTGCAGATGCTGTAAATCCGAAACGATAACAGAAATTGCTGGAAAAGCTCAGCGGGTCTGGCAGCACCTCCCTGTGAAATCCCATTTCGAAATGGGTCTAAATTTACTCTATTTCTCATCCACCAAATACAACTCAGTGGATGCTCACAGAGGTTGATATTATTCTTTTTGCTGGTTATAAAAATCCCTCAACAGTACTCATGTTCCACATTGTATCTGAGAGATGTGGCAATTGATACTGACAGGACTTCTTCAGATGTTGTACTCATGGTTCAAATTCAAGGCAGCTTTTCAAAGCTCAGTTTATGGCTGAAATCTGTTGCCTGGTCAGTCTCTATTCTTCCCCCTCTCTGTCTTTCTCCTTGCACCTTCAAACCCTTCTTTCCCTCATGCTCTCTGCACCATCATTCCAATATGTATAAAACAGTGAATTTTTCTTTGTCTAGGTTGTAAAAGTTTTGCATCTGGATATAGTTTGAATGCTAACCCTTTGATCATTCCATTTAATAACTGCATGAACATTCTACCCATTTGCCGGTTGAAATGAGCCCTCTTATACAGCCTTTCATTTCCCCAATTATGATAACTTCTCTTCCACACCTCAGATCAGAGCTGCTGCATGCTTTGATCTCCCTGACCTCACCAGTTTAAATTGCCCTCACATAAATTTCTTGCTGCCCTCTACCATCGTGCCCTCTCTCTCTCTTTTCTCACTTCCTCCTTCCCTCCCTTATTCATTCACTCCCTCTGTCTGTCACTCACCAGTTCTCTCCCTTGACCTCTCCCTCTCCTGGGATCTTCAATGTAGTTTTTATTGTCCATGCAGCAGAGATGTGGTCTAATCAATCCAGGTCAGGGTTAATCTCCAACTTTAACTATATCTAATTATTATAACTTGGTCAATATATTCATCTCTTAACCAACTGACTGGTCGTTATCACATGGTTGTTTGTGGGACCTCGACTTATGTGAATTGGCTGACAGATTTCCTACATTACAACAGTAACTACTTTTCAGAAATATTTCTGCAGAGCACTTTGAGATGTCTTGAAATTTTGGAAAGATAAATAAAATTCTTTCCTGTTCTAGAAATACCAAATTTCAAGAAACAAACATCTGAGCCTAATATCTGCCAGATATAATGGAGGAGTCAATACGGAGTTAATTTCAAGTGGGAAAGCAAATCTTAGCAGGACTCATGCACTTAATGGTAATGTCTTAGGGAATGTTGCTGAACAAAGAGACCTTGGAGTGCAGGTTCATAGCTCCTTGAAAGTGGAGTTGCAGGTAGATAGGATAGTGAAGAAGGCATTTGGTATGCTTTCTTTTATTGGTCAGAGTATTGAGTACAGGAGTTGGGAGGTCATATTGCGGCTGTACAGGAAATTGGTTAGGCCACTGTTGGAATACTGCATGCAGTTCTGGTCTCCTTCCTATCGGAAAGATTTTTTTTAGATTAGATTAGATTACATACAGCATGGAAACAGGCTCTTCAGCCCAACAAGTCCACACCGACCCTCCGATGAGCAACCCACCCAGACCCATTTTCCTCTGACTAATGCACCTAACATTACAAGCAATTTAACATGGCCAATTCACCTAACCTGCACATTTTTGGACTGTGGGAGGAAACCAGAGCACATGGAGGAAACCCACGCAGACACTGGGAGAATGTGCAAACTCCACACAGTCAGTTACCTGAGGCAGGAATTGAACCCAGGTCTCTAGCGCTGTAAGGCAGCAGTGCTAACCACTGTGCCACCGTGCCACCTTGAAACTTGGAAGTGTTCAGAAAAGATTTACAAGGATGTTGCCAGGGTTGGAGGATTTGAGCTATAGGGAGAGGCTAAACAGGCTGGGGATGTTTTCTCTGGAGCATTGGAGGCTGAGGGGTGACCTTATAGAGGTTCACAAAATCATGAGGATCATGGATCAGATAAAAAGACTGGGTTCGGGGAGTCCAGAACTAGAGGGCATAGGTTTAGGGTGAGAGGGGAAAGATATAAAAGAGACCTAAGGGGCAACCTTTTCACACAGAGCGTGGTATGTGTATGGAATGAGCTGCCAGAGGAAGAGGTGGAGTCTGGTACAATTGCAACATTTAAGAGGCATTTGGATGGGTATATGAATTGGAAGGGTTTGGAGGGATATTGGCCGGGTGCTGGCAGGTGGGACTAGATTGGGTTGGGATATCTGGTCGACATGGACGGGTTGGACCAAAGGGTCTGTTTCCATGGTGTACACCTCTATGACTCTAAGTTATTCTGAAACACTGGCCAATAGCAGTGCAAACATGTTACAGTATTGTTTATCCTAGCATCCAATGTTATTGTGTCAAATAATGAAAACATTGATTCTTAAAGCTCTGTGTGTTATGCATCAACCTTCACTTCTTGATCTAAATTGAAGAATATGCATAAGTATTTATTTGGTTTTGGGCAAAGCTACATGTCTGATATCTATGCCGCATTCACCTGCTTGGCCAACAGTTTTTGACTGGATGGTGAAGCTAATACTTTGACTAAAGGATTTTGATATCAATAGCCACTGCTGTTAAATATCCACTTCTTTTAAGTCAGTTTTTTAAATGGTTCATGTGGATATAATGTAAATAATTTTACAAATGCATGCATCTGAATGTCTGAGAATGAAGTACGATTGAAATGCGTTCTACAATGATAAATAATGCTGCCTTAAATATGGGTTATTTATAGTTCTCATCAAGATATGTTTTAGACATTGGCCAAGATATATGGGTTTACTTATAACTTGGGACTTCTTGCTGACATTTTACAAATGGATAGATCCAATGCCTATCTATAACTATGTCATTGTTATCCTGATGCAATATTATCATACTTCCTGCTGTGTTAAGGAGCTACTCGTACAGAATTTAGAGGCCAAGTTTGTGTCAATATAGGACACTGTGACCGAAAGAGTAACACAGTTCTGATCACATTGATTGTGCATATATTTACTACACAGTTGCCTTCCCTTTCAGCAGTGATTTTCACAATCAACAATGAAACAATGGCATTCATCATTGACTGTAAAGAGAGGTGACCCACAGAGCTTGCGAAGGATCTGTTCTTCCCTTTAGAGAATTCTAAACCAAGTGTTTGTAAATGTGATAGACGGAGAGTATCTCCCAGCGTAAAGTCCAATTGGAGTTTGACTTGTTTCCTGGATAGTCACATTTGAGATAGTTAAGAACTTACCGACTAGGGCGATATTGAAAACCCAGGAGTAAGATCTGTCTCAGTTGGGAAAGAGGGAATGTGAGAGACCATTGAGGGGAGTAGAATGTGCTTGTTGGAGGATTCCTCATGGCAAAATGTTTTTCTCTCTCTCTCTTTCTCTCTGTGCATCGTACAAACTTGATCTTCCCAGTCAATTCGCCTTGGTGTAAAAGGCGAGATATAAATGAAAAATGATTCAAGTAAAGCAAACTGTGACACCAAAGACACAGCAAGATGCTGCCATTCACTGAGTTCCACAATCTTCAGTTTAACCAAAACGTGCCCTGATATTACACCCAGAGAACAAGAGTAGAAAGATGTTAAAAAAGCTTTGGATGGAATTGATTTACTCCTGAAGATTCATTTAGCAGGAGGAAATGTCAGAGCTCCCCCCTTAAAATAACTAAGTCCAGCTGAAGATAAGGAGATAGAGCAGTTGCAAAAACAGCACCGAGGTAATTTACATTACGTGTAGTGACCAGAGCTATGGCAAAACTAAGTCCATCAGCAGAGATCTCAGTAATACAGCAAAGCAGGTGTGAGGGTAGCTGACACTTTATTTCGGTTTGAAGATAATTCAAAAGAAGTGGTGTTCTCACCTTCATTAATTGAGGCTCAAGAAGCAGATTCATAATTAAATAAATGAATACAGAAAGCTTACACTGAAGCTGATGGTGAAGGCATTCCAGAGTGTTATTCGCCTGAAAGTGGAGTTTAAATGAGAAAGCATAGATATCCTCACAGACTTGCAAGACAAAGAATGGATATGCTAAGAAGATATTGCAGTAGCATATGAAATTCCATTGGCAGGACATATGGAAAATGCAAGCAATGATAAGCAGGTATGGCCAATAGTTCATAAAGATGTGATGCAGTTCTCTAAAACATGTCCTACATGTCAGATGGTAGGAAAACCTCGGCATGTAATCAAACTAGCACATATAGTTCCCAAATTTTGAAGAGTTATTCAGCTGACCATTAGCAGGTTATATAGGACCATTAATGAAAAATCAAAACAGTATATCCTTGCATTTGTGAAATGACAACCTGATTCCTAGAAGCTATCCCTTTGTGGAAATTACAGTTCGGTTAGTGGTTGAAATGTTCACTCAGTTTCTGTACTCATTACAGACTATCAATTGAGATTTAATCTGATAAGGGTTAGAACTTTATATCTAAAGCTTTTGAGGATGTCATTAACAGTTCTCTTATAAAACAATTCAAGTCAACTGCATTTCTTCCGAAAACAGACAGCTTTGGAACGATACCATCAGATTCTAAATATTATGATTAAGGCATACTGTCTTGAATACATACCATATTGGGCAAAGGAATTAGATTTCTTCCTGTTCACGACCAGAGATTCTCCAAATTAATTTACTAGGTTCATTCCATTTGAATTCATTTATTGTCATAACATTAGTGGTTAGGTAAAATTGTTTAGAGAGATGTTATTCAATTTAAAAAGACATCAACATTAAGTTGCAAAGTTATCATCCATAGTTGTAGAAAGACTCTGAGAAGCACGAATGGCAGCCTAAGAGCATTTGGAGGTGAAAATGGAAGAACAGGCGAATAAACATGCTACAATTAGAACAATTCAAGTGCGAGATCAAGTATTGGTATTGTTATCTTTCTCAGGTGAACCTCTGAAGATGAAATTCAGTGGTCCATACAAAATAGTTAAGGGAGTCAGTAAAGTGAATTATCTGATAATTACAAATGATTTTCAAAAGACAAGTCTGTTTTGTCACATAAACATGCAAAAAATGTGTCACTGTAGTGAAGCAGATAAGAAGGCGAAAGTGTGTCAGGTGCTAAGATATTGAATGTTGACAGAGACAAGAAGAGTGAGGTGAAAGGAGTGCTGTACAATTCTCAGTGCAAGCCTCCTACAACAGGACTAGGACAGTTAGACACATATTTAGTTAAAATTGTTTAGAGAGATATTCTTAAATCAGAAAAGACATTAACATCTCGTTACAATGTTGCCATCCATGTTTCTAGAAAGAACAACAGGAGGTTCTTTTAAGCCTACTTAGGGAGTATAAGGTATGTTATGATCCATATGTGTGTAATATGTTAGGTAGGGAAGCTGTGGATGTAGGACCATCAGTGCTAATAAAACAAAGTTCTAGAGTCCAGAGAAACCAATTTGCGTGGAAACAAAAATTCAATGCATGGTGAAAAGCCATTCGACTGAATCCAAAGCACATATAATTCACCAGTACTGTTAGTTCCTAAATCAGAAAATCAAATGGATTCTGTATAAATTATGGAAAGTTAAAAGCAGGTATAAAAATAAATGTTTGCCCAATTCCACAGTTAAAAGATTACATTGAAAGGGTCAGAATGTATTATTCCTTCACAAGATTAATCAATTGAAAGGGTACTGGCAAGTGCACTTAAGGACTAAAGAAATTTCCATTTTTATAATACAAAATGGTTTATACTATTGTCACGAGGTGACATTTGGGTTAAAGAATGCCTCGGCTACGTTCCATAGACTTGTGAATCAAGTCACAGCTGAGGTAGTCTATTTTCTGCGATAGTGTGGACAGTGCAATCACATGTAGTAACTCCTGGAAAAAGCACGTGAGCAGGAGCTGTTACTAGTCAAAGACCTGTTTATAGTTGGCTAGTTTAGTAATAAATTTAGCCAAAAGTGAATTGACACTAGCAAGAGTAAGTCACCACGGACATACCACAGGACAATGCCAAGGACATTAAAAGTAAAGGTTCTAACACAATTCCTTGTTCCTAAAGGTAAAAGGAAATCATGAGATTTTCAGAATTTCATAAGTTTTAGTGGAAATTTGTGCATAATTTCAGCACAATATTTATATCTGAGAAGATTTTGTTCAGGAGGGGGAGTAGAGTTTTTGATAAGGGACAGTTTTACATCTGTACTGAGGGAGGATAAACCTGGAAATACATCCAGGGAAGTTATTTGGGTGGATCTGAGAAACAAGAAAGGGATGATCACCTTATTGGGATTGTATTCTACACTCCCTAAAAGTCAGCGGGAAATTGAGAAACAAATTTGTAAGGAGATCTCAGTCATCTGTAAGAATAATAAAGTGGTTGTGGTAGGGGATTTTAACTTTCCAAACATAGATTGGACTGTTAATTGTGTTTAGGGTTTAGATGTAGAGGAATTTGTTAAGTGTGTATATGAACATTTTCTGATTCATTATGTGGATGTACCTACCAGAAGAGGTGCAAAACTTGACCTACTCTTGGGAAATAAGGCAGGGCAGGTGACTGAGGTATCAGTGGGGGAGCACTTTGGGGCCAGCGACCATAATTCCATTCGTTTTAAAATAGTGATAGAAAAGGATAGACCAGATTTAACAATTGAAGTTCTAAATTGGAGGAAGGCAAATTTTGATGGTATTAGGCAAGAACTTTCAAGAGCTGATTGGGGGCAGATGTTTGCAGGTAAAGGGACGGCTGGAAAATGGGAAGTCTTCAGAAATTAGATAACAAGAGTCCAGAAGCAGTGTATTCCTGTTAGGCTGAAAGGAAAGGCTGGTAGGTGTAGGGAATGCTGGATGACGAGAGAAATTGAGGGTCTGGTTAAGAAAAAGAAGGAAGCATATGTCAGGTATAGAGAGGATACTTCAAGCGAGAATAGTATAAAGGCAGTTTATTTAAGAGGGAAATCAGGAGGGCTAAAAGGGGACAAGAGTTAGCTTTGGCAAAAACGGTTAAGGAGAATCCAAAGAATTTTTACAGATACATTAAGGATAAAAGGGAGAGAATAGGGCCCCTTTGTGTGGAGGCACAGGAGATGGGGGAAATACTAAACGAGTATTTTGCATCAGTATTTTCTGTGGAGAAGGATATGGAAGATATAGAGATGTAGGGAAATTGATGGTGACATCTTGAAAAATGTTCATATTATATCGGAAGAGGTGCTGGATGTCTTGAAACACATAAAAGTGGATAAATCCCTAGGACCTGATCAGGTGTACTCTAGAGGTCTATGGGAAGCTAGAGAAGTGATTGCTGGGCCTCTTGCTGAGATATTTGTATCATCGATAGTCACAGATGAGGTGCTGGAAGAGGGACGGTGGTGCCACTATTTAAGAAAGGTGTTGAGGGCAAGCCAGGGAACTATAGGCCAGTGAGCCTGACATCGTTGATGGGCAAGTTGTTGGAAGGAATCCTGAGGAAGATTTGCATGTATTTGGAAAGGCAAGGACTGATTAGTGATAGTCAACATGGCTTTGTGCGTGGGAAATCATGTCTCACAAACTTGATTGAATTTTTTGAAAAAGTAACAAAGAGAATTGATGAGGGCACAGTGATAGACGTACTCTATGTGGACTTCAGTAAGGCATTCAACAAGGTTCCTCATGGGAGTCTGGATAGCAAGGTTAGATCTCACAGAATACAGGGAGAACTAGTCATTTGGATACAGAAATGGCTCAAATGCAGAAGACAGAGGGTGGTGATGGAGGGTTGTTTTTCAGTCTGGAGGCCTGTGACCAGTGGAGTGCCACAAGGATCGGTGCTGGGTCCACTACTTTTCATAATTTTATAAAAATGATTTGGATGTGAGCATAAGAGGTAAAGTTAGTAAGTTTTCAGATGACACCAAAATTGGAGGTGTAGTGGACAGTGAAGAGGGTTACCTCTGATTACAGCGGGATCTTGATCAGATGGGCTAATGGGCTGAGAAGTGGCAGATGGAGTTTAATTTAGATAAATGCGAGGTGCTGCATTTTGGGAAAGAAAATCTTACCAGGACGGGTACATGTAATGGTAAGGTCCTCGGGAGTGTTGCTGAACAAAGAGAACTTGGAGTGCAGGTTCATACCTCCTTGAAAGTTGAGTTGCATGTAGATAGGATAATGAAGAAGGCTTTTGGTATGGTTTCCTTTATTAGTCAGGGGATTGAGTATAGGAGTTGGGAGGTCATGGTGCAGCTGAAAAGAACATTGGGTAGGCCACTTTTGGAATATTGCATGCAATTTTGGTCTCCTTCCAATCAGAAGGATGTTGTGAAACTTGAAAGGATTCAGAAAAGATTTATAAGGATGTTGCCAGGGTTGAAGGATTTGAGCTCTAGGGCGAGTTGAACAGGCTGGGGCTGTTTTTCCTGGAACGTCGGAGGCTGAGGGGTGACCTTATAGAGGTTTACAAAATTATGAGGGACACAGAATCCTAGAGATGTACAACATGGAAACAGATCCTTCGGTCCAACCTGTCCAACCAGATAGCCCAACCCAATCTAGTCCCACCTGCTAGCACCCGGCCCATATCCCTCCAAACCCGTCCTATTCATATACTCATCCAAATGCCTCTTAAATGTTGCAATTGTACCAGCCTCCACCACATCCTCTGGCAGCTCATTCCAGACACGTACCACCCTTTGCGTGAAAAAGCTGCCCCTTAGGTCTCTTTTATATCTTTCCGCTCTCACCCTAAACCTATGCCCTCTAGTTCTAGACCCCCCACCCCAGGGAAATGACTTTGCCTATTTATCCTACCCATGCCCCTCATAATTTTGAAAACCTCTATCAAGTCACCCCTCAGCCTCCGATGCTCCAGGGAAAACAGACCCTGCCTGTTCAGCCTCTCCCTATAGCTCAAATCCTCCAACCCTGGCAACATCCTTGTAAATCTTTTCTGAACCTTTTCAAGTTTCACAACATCTTTCCGATAGGTTGGATAGGAAAAATAGACAAAGTCTTTTCTCTGGGCTGAGAGAGTCCCGAACTAGAGGGCATAGGTTTAGGGTGAGAGGGGAAAGATATAAAAGAGACCTCAGGGGCAACCTTTTCACGCAGAAGGTGGTATGTGTATGGAATGAGCTGCCAGAGAAAGTGGCAGAGGCTGGTACAATTGCAACATTTGAAAGGCATCTGGATGGTTGTATGAATAGGACGGGTTTAGAGGGATATGAGCCAGATGCTGGCAAATGGGACTAGACTGGGTTGGGATATCATGTCAGCATGGACGAGTCGGACCGAAGGGTCTGTTTCTGTGCTTTTTATCTCTATGACTCTAAGAAACAACCAAAATTGGTATGGTCAGTAAAATGCCAGGCAGCCTTTGAGAATCTGAAGGTGATCCTAATTAATGAACCCGTTTTGAGCTGCCTTTGATTTTGCAGACCTTTCAAAATGCGGATTCATGTCAGTGACTTTGGAGTTAGGTGCTGTCTTCTTCCAGGCTGAGGAGTCAGGAATAGGGTACTTCCCTCAGAAACCAAATCAATATCAACGTACAGAATTGGAGACTTTGGGATTGTTTTTGACTCTTCAAAGATTGTGTCTGGTACAGTAACTGAGAAACATTAATCTACACACGTTATAATCCACTGGCATTCATTAAAAGATTTCAAACTCGACATGTGAGACTATTCAGATGGAGTCTTTCATTTTAACCACTTAAGATTATTCACATTTTTGGAAAAGTTAATGGGGCAACCTGCCAGTGTAGGTTGAAGGTTTAAGAAATACTAAGATTCTATTGATGTGATTGAAGGATGAGTGGATCAAAGTCTTACATTGTTGATGGTCTTTCCAGTTATTACATTGTTCTTTCGCATTCACCCTGTGAAGGGAAATTTTGGCAATCAAAACCGGGAGATATTGTTTGCATCCATTCTTTTGGATGGGGAATACGATATTCATAATGAAGATGGACTGTTTGCATTCAACCTTTGTCCATGGCTTTAAGAAGTACAGCTGACCTAAAATGGCTGCTGTGATCACCTGAAAAGCCCAGGCAGTCAACATGGAACATATGAAATCAGCATGCTCAGAATGACTAGTTCATTCAAAGGCAAGGGAACTCAATGAGGCAATAAGAAATTCACTTGGATTGTTTTACTCACAGCTGCATGATAATTGCACATGTTAAAAGATGAAAGGTTGCCTATAACTATTCAGTTTGAAGTCAAACAATAATGCAGACTCCAGAATCTGCAAAGGAATGGTATATCTGCAGAAGCCTGAGCTACAAGAGAAACAAAGCAACATGTTAGATTACAGCAAGATCACTGGAAGCACATTTCTCCCTCAGTCTGTCTCGATTGCAGAAACCAGTGACAGCAAAAAACTAACTTGAAACATCATCATTTGTTGAGAACTCAAGGTCTATGAACTTTGCCACTGCCAAAGAAACAGAATAACAGCTGAATGGTTGGACTCAGGTCTTTTTCATTCTCACAACCCAGGGGACATTTCAAAATTTTCACTGTGTTTGTCTGTTCTAGAAATTCCGCCACTCCTCACTTGTGAATTTGTCGTGTTTGATGTTGCATTTTATTATTTTTTAGGGAAGGTTAAGTAATAAAACACAATACTCTTTAACTTGAGAAATCATTGGAATTGACTCTCCTTCATTTCTTTATTGATCTGGTTAAATAATTTAAGATAATAGTAAACTGCAAATAGAGAGAAAGTAAAATGTTACTGACCAAAAGGGGTTTAAGAAAAAGGGAAATGGTGATTCCTCCTCATCTGGTTTTAACAAGAAATCTTGCAGGACACTTGGGAAGGGAAGAATGGAGATGGATAGGGAAGGTAATGACTCTGCATGGACATGAAATGAAGCCACAGAATTTTAGGATTGACGTGATTTGGATCTGAAAACCAGTGTCAATCAGTGAAGATCAGAATGATGGGTGGATGAAAGGTGATAAAAGCAGGAAGTGGGCATTAGATTTTTTTAATTCCCTCAAGTGTTAAAGCATGGGAGATGGCAATGAGAAGGATGAAATAGCGAACCCTGGAGATTCCAGAAGTAAGTTCCAGAAGCAGATGAGCTTAAGTGGTACAGCTGTGTGAAATCATTGAAGTAGAAGTAGTCCATTTTAGTAATGGAAAGTTATGTGGTAAAAAGCTCATCTCGGTTCAAATCTGACACCACGGTTGTGAAACCTCTTTCACCTTATACAGTTGCCAAGAGGAATCAAGTTGGGTCAAAGGAATTGAGGTCTAGGGAATTGAGTTTGTGGTAGAGGCTGAATACAGTGGTTTTCTGTATACTTATCTGGTGGAAAGTTCTGTTTCTGTGACATTGAATGTGTTGCAGCGATGGATTAGAAGCCCAACATACCAATATCTATTCCCTTAATTTCCAAAATGTGTTTCTTTCAAAAGAGGACTACTACAGAGACAAAATAACTGCAAGTATAAAGAATTCTGTGTGGGATCAATGAGACATAAGACCAAAAAAAAACCTTCAAACTGTGACTGTGGAGTGTGTGAACTGTTGTGAGTGGAAAGATAACAACATTCCTGATGAAGTGCTATGCCCAAAATGTTGACTCTCCTACTTCTCAAATGCTGCCTGACCTTCTGTGCTTTTCCAGTGCCACACTTTTTGACTCTGACTGTCCTGCATCTACAGTCCTCATTTTCTCCAAGAGGCTTGATGACCTCTTGTTCAAACGCAATCCGCCTTCCCCCACCCCCAAACTCCTGGCTTACCTGTGATTACAAAAATAGAGCAATCAATTACAAAGGACATAATAGTGGAGCATTTAGAAATGTGTAATATAATAAAGCAGAATCAGCATGGCTTCCTGAAGGGAAGTCATTTGTGACAAACATGCTAAATTTTTTTAATCTTTATTTTTATTAGAAAAGATTTTTATTCTTTTACAAAATTATAAAAATACAATCATGTTAAACAATATAACAATATTATATTACAAAAATGTTAACAGGAAACTACCTACTACTTTATAAAACAAACCAAAACTATCACAAAAAAAATACAAAACAATCTTTCCACATTGAGATTAAATAAATAAGTAACTGTACTTAACAAATTAGCTGAGGCTGACCCAGATTGCCGTAGACCAACCTAATCCAATTTAGAATGAGTCAGATTAGATAAAATCATCTTCAATTAGCTTAACTTAACTCAAATTAAATTTAAATTAAAATTAATTAAATTAAAGTAAATTATACCACTCACTGAGCCCCCAATGAGACTCCCATCCACAGGAATATCAGTTATAAGACCTGTATTTATCAAGCTTCCCCCTTCTCCTAGAGCTCCCAGACCACCAAACCTGGTCCCCATGGCTATACAAAGGTCTTGGTCAGTATTGCCAACAAATCTATATCGATGTAATTTAAAAAGGGCTGTCACGTCTTATAGAATGGTTCTGTTTTCTGCTGCACCACATTTGAGAGAGAATCTTGGGATCTGTGGTCCATCAACAATCAACACCCCATGAGATCCGGGGGAGTTTCTGAGATCCAGTTCATTAGAATGTTCTTCCTTGCACAGTGTGTAAGAATATTAAGCAATCTCTTCCCATGTTCGTCCAGCGAGGGCAAATTCAGCAATCCCAAAAGAAGGGATACCAGATCCACCTTAAACTCGATTCCCAGGATCCCCTCCAACTCACTCACTATGGCACTCCAGTATCCACGAATCCTGTAACATGACTATAAACAGTGTGTAAAGGTGCCTGCGCTAATTTTACATTTAGATAATTCCCATATGTCCTCCCATGTTTCAAATTAAATTTCTTCTTCTAGTTCCTGACTCCAGACTCCATCGAATCTTTCCATATCCTCCAGGGAGGCCCCTCTTTGTAAATGGTATAGAGTACTAACTGATGAGTGCCTGCACACCGGAGCACTCTTCTCTCTACATCAGACATGTAGGGCTGAGCCAAGAGCGTGATACTTCCCTGTATGTAGTCCTTAATCTGAAAATAACAGAAGAGGTCCCTACTAGGCAGCCCATATTTGTGACTTAATTGGTCAAAAGACATCAGGACCTCTTCCTCAAATAAATCTCCCAAACAGGAGACTCCCTTGACCTCCCATGCTTTAAAGCTGGAGTCCATTGACCTCGGCCTAAATCCTGGGGCTCCCCCTAAAGGGGTGAATGATGAGATTTTATGTAAATTTCCCTCGCCTTGCCGCATTATTCTCCACGCTTTGACCATGTTTAAGATAATTAGGCTTTTATAATGCTCAGCCATGGATTCCATCCTATCCATAAACAGTAAATTAATGAGGGGACACCTTACATGAGAAGTCTCAATGCCAAGCCATATCGACCCCAAATCCTTGCACACCCAGTCACCCACAAATGACAATAGGGCACCTATTTGATATCACTTCAGTCCTGGGAGATCCACCCCCACTATGCCCTGCGGGAGCTGCAACTTAGTAAATGCAATGAGAGGGCCTCTGTGGCACCAAATGAATGACCCAAACCAGCCATTTAAATTCTGCAGTACCTGTCTGGCCAGCAACAATGGGAGTATTCTCATAGGATATAGTAGCTGAGGAAGATCATTCATTTTAATTGAGGCTAATCGGCCTAACCGTGATATTGGTAACCCCTCCCACTGCTTCAGATCCTGTTTTATCCTATCAAACAATTGCACAAAGTTAGCTCTGTACAGCTGATGGAAGATGAGGTTAATAAAAATACCCATATAATGAAAGCCTTTTTACGACCATCGAAAGGGAAACTGTGTTCCATCCTTCAGGTCAGGCACTCCCACTAAGACCCCAAGGGCATAGCTTCTGACTTTGTAAAGTTCATTCTATATCCCACGAAGATGCTGAATAGTTTAACTTTTTTGTATTAGTCAGGGTGCGGACTTTTCTGGATTAATCAAAATAGGATGACATCATCAGAATAGAGAGTAATTTTGTGCTCTCCCATTCCTAACTTTGGCGCCACTATTTCAGGGTCCTTTCAAATAGCCTCTGCCAACAGTTCAATTACTCAGATAAATAACAGCAGTGAGAGAGGACACCCTTGTCAGCTGCCAGTTCCACTGCTAAAAATATCTGATTTAACGCCATTTGTAAGAACTGCTGCCTTGTGGTCACTATATAGCATGCTACCCACCTAGCGAACGCCCCACCAAGACCAAAGTCTTCTCGGACACCAAAAATGATAGGCCACTCCACCTGATCAAATGCCTTTCCCATGTCCAAGGAGACCACCAAACCTGGAATTAACCTCTGCTGGCATACTGCATATATTCAGCATCCTCCTAATGTTATTGGAAGAGCTACGGCCCTTAATGAAGCCCGTCTGGTCATCTTTTATAATAATGGGCAGTACCTTTTCCAACCTCAGGTCCAGTATCTTTGACAGGATTTTCAAATCTACGTTCAGCAACGAGATAGGTCTATACCAGGCAGAGTCCTCAAGGTCTTTTCCTTTCTTTAAAATGAGGGAGATATTGGCCTCCCTAAGAGAGAGCGGAAGGCAGTCCTGATTAGATGATTGTTTATACGTTCCCAGGATTGGCTCAGCCAACATGTTTATGAACTCCTTGTGGAACTCACTCGAAAACCAGTCTGGGCCAGGTGCTTTGCCACTTTGGAGCTATGTTCCCAATCCTGCAGGATAACACCGAATCCAAACAGACCGATGGCAAAGAATATATCAATTCTCATGTGGCACTTATGCAGATTGGAGTAAAAGGTAAAATCCCTGCCATTAGGGTGGAGACATCTCCACACATTCACTAGCCCTAACTCCCCGCACAAGTCCACTAGCTCTCTAGATTGCAGGGAAACACCCGGCAGACCCCTTGGCATCCTGCCTACCTCAGGGCCCATGAGACGATTAAAGTCGTCTCCTATGATTGTACAGCGCACCCCAAGAGCCATTAATTTAGAGACTGCATCAGTTAAGAATTCAAGGGGATGCGCCAGGGAACAATAGACGTTCAGGGTGCCTTACTCTTCCCTGTGTATTAAGGCCTTGAGAATGATGAAACGCGCTAATTGATCCTTGATTTGTTCTAATTTCTGGAATGGGAGTTCCCTTTGTATTAGTATGACTATTCCTTGATTCTTGGAGTTGAAAGAGGAGAAGGATACCCTACCAAATCCTCCCTGCTGCAACTTCAAATGTTCTCTTTGCTTTCTAAGGTTTGATAGCACCTTCTTTCTTTTAATTGGAGAATGGCTCCCTCTAATATTCAAGGTGCACCATCTAAACAAACCACTAGCCATGACCACCCACAGCAGCCCGTGGTCCCCCAAGAAGAAGAAACTTATTCATGCCATGCCAAGTGGAAAAAAAACACAGAATTTATAAGAGCTAAAACCTATCTCCACAAATATTACTAGAACTAAAAATAATTCTTTGAAGAGGTGACAAGTAGGTTAGACCGGGAAACCCAGTGGATGTGGTCTATCTAGACTTCCAAAAGGCCTTTGATAAGGTGCCACACGGGAGGCTGCTGAGCAAGGTGAGGGCCCATGGTGTTCGAGGTGAGTTACTGGAATGGATTGAGGATTGGCTGTCTGACAGAAGGCAGAGATAAAAGGTTCTTTTTCGGAATGGCAGCCGGTGACGAGCGGTGTCCCACTGGGTTCAGTGTTAGGGCCACAGCTGTTCGCATTATATATTAATGATCTGGATGAAGGGACTGGGGGCATTCTAGCGAAGTTTGCAGATGATACGAAGTTAGGTGGACAGGCAGGTAGTACTGAGGAAGTGGGGAGGCTACAGAAGGATCTAGACAGTTTGGGAGAGTGGTCCAGGAAATGGCTGATGGAATTCAACGTGAACAAATGCGAGGTCTTGCACTTTGGCAAAAAGAATAAAAGTATAGACTACTTTCTAAACGGTGAGAAAATTCGTAAAGCCAAAGTACAAAGGGATCTGGGAGTGCTAGTCGAGGATTCTCTAAAGGTCAACATGCAGGTTGAGTCCGTGATTAAGAAAGCGAATGCAATGTTGTCACTTATCTCAAGAGGGTTGGAATATAAAAGCACCGTTGTGCTACTGAGACTTTATAAATCTCTGGTTAGGCCCCATTTGGAGTACTGTGTCCAGTTTTGGTCCCCACACCTCAGGAAGGACATACTGGCACTGGAACGTGTCCAGCGGAGATTCACACGGATGATCCCTGGAATGGTTGCCCTAACATATGAGGAACAGCTGAGGATCCTGGGATTGTATTCATTGGAGTTTAGAAGATTAAGGGGAGACTTAATAGAGACGTACAAGATAATACATGGCTTGGAAAGGGTGGACGCTAGGAAATTGTTTCCGTTAGGTGAGGAGACTAGGACCCGTGGATACAGCCTTAAAATTAGAGGGGGTCAATTCAGAACAGAAATGCAGAGACATTTCTTCAGCCAGAGAGTGGTGAGCCTATGGAATTCATTGCCGCAGAGTGCAGTGGAGGCTGGAACACTAAATATCTTCAAGGCAGAGATTCTTGTTGTCTCGAGGAATTAAGGGCTACGTGGAGAATGCGGGTAAGTGGAGTTGAAGTGCCCATAAGCCATGATTGAATGGCGGAGTGGACTCGATGGGCCAAATGGCCTTACTTCCACTCCGATGTCTTATGGTCGAAAAAATGAACCACTACGCTAAACTTAACCAAACAAATATACCAACAACAAGTCTCTGGAGACTTCCCACTCGCACATATGGAGCATCCATCCCAAATTTCACAACCACCCTAATTCCTTCCAGCTAAGGCTGCACCCCAAACCTAAGCAACACTAAGACAAAGAAAACAAATTATTTACACACATGGGAGTTGACAGTGGGCACCCACCCAGTCTCCTCCATACACTGACCCCATTCATCTTCCATAAAAGAAATAACCACCCCTCACCAAAGTCTATAATTGTCTTTGCTCTTCTTTTCCCCCAGTCTGGATCAAGCATTTCAAAGAATCCAAAAAGCTCCTTGCTTTTACTCCCAAGTCAAAATTGTAAACAGACCCTCCATGATTAAGTACTGCCAGGAACCTCAAAGAATACTGGATATTCAAGTCTCTAAATTTCTTCTTGAGTTCATCAAAGGATTTCCTCTTCTTGATTATGGCCCCAAAGAAGATCTTGAAAAAAATATAAGATTTGACCATTTGTACACCAGGGCCGGTGAATTTCTTCCCAGTCTTCTGGAGGCTTCCATTATCAGCTGCTTCTCTTTATAATCCTGGAGTCGCGATAGGACCGGGCAGGGACGCTGATCCAACCTGGACCTGTGCATCGCGATCTGGTAGGCCTACTGTACACACACCCAGCTTGACACAACCTCCAGCCCCAGGAGCTGCAGGGGCCACTGTTAAAGGAAGTGAAGCAGGCTGTGACCTTCCTCACTCTCCGGGAGTTCGACAATTTGGAAGTTCTTCCTCCAACTTCAATCTCGAGGCCATCGACCTGATCCAACAAGGCCTGAACCTGGTCTTCCAGTGTTTGGATCCATCCCTCCAAATTGTCCGCCACAGTCTCCGATGCTGCGGTCCTTTGTTTGACCACCTTGACGCGTCGATCCAGTGCTTGGATCTCCTGCTCATGCTTTTTAGCATGACAGAGATCGGTTCCAGCATTGAGTCGATTCTCTCTTGGAGTTTAATAAACTCTGAGACTAGATTCTGCTGGCCCAACAGGTTCAAAGGGCCACCCTGGGAGTCGGGACCATGACTGGGGGTGCCTCCCGCACTGTAGGGAAGTGCTCTGCTTGCTGCGATCCTTTGGCTCCCTTTCCTTTATTAGAGTTCATCTTACTCCCAGATCACCCAGATCCAAATTTCAAAGGTTCTATGTGCTTTATATGTTATTTTAATGAACTCTTCTTATGAATGACTAGCAAGGAGGGGGGTGAAACCCACCTTACTTGGATATTAATGCGGAGTCCTGGCACAGCAGTGCTATCAGATCGTCGCCATCTTGGATCCCCCTAACTAAACTTTTTTAAGGCAGTAACAAACAGGATAGATAAAAGGTAACCAATAATTATCACATATTTGAATTTCTAAAAAGCACATGATAAGGTATTATACATAAGTTTACCTAATAAGTCAGAGTTGGGATAAGGGGAGATTTTCAGGATGGTAAACTGTAACTAGTGGAGTGATTAAGGAGACAGAGCTGGGGCTACAATTATTTATAACATATATTAATGACTTGGATGTGGAAAGTGAATGTACTATAGATAAGTTTGCAGATGACACAAAGGTAAGTGGGAAGGCGAGTGGTGGGGATGACAGAGCCTGCAGAAGGATATAAAGGTTAAGCATGTGGGCAAAAACTTGGTGATGGAATATGGAAAGATGATAAGAGAAGCAGAAGTAGACCACTCAGACTGTCAAGTCTGTTGCACCGTTTGTTGAGATCACAGCTGATCTGATTTGGAGGTGCCGGTGTTGGACTGGGGTGGACAAAGTTAAAAATCACACAACACCAGGTTATAGTCCAACAGGTTTAATTGGAAGCACTAGCTTTCAGAGCGCTGCTCCTTCATCAGGTGGTTGTGCTCCGAAAGCTAGTGCTTCCAAATAAACCTGTTGGACTATAACCTGGTGCTTTGTGATTTTTAACAGCTGATCTGATAATCCTCAATTCCATCCCCCTGACTTTACTCCATAATCCAGAATTCTCTTAGTGATTAGAAATCTGTCTGTCTCATCCTTGAATATACTTAACAACTGGCCCTCAGCAGCTTTTTGTGATAATGAATTCCACAGATTCACCACCCTTTGAGAGAAAAAGTTCCTCCTCAACTATGTCTTAAATATGTAATATTTTCATTTGAGAATATGCCCTATTTGCATCTACCCTGTCTGCCACAACAGAAACACTCTTTTTGCATCTACCCTGTCAAGTTTCCTAAAAATTTTGTATGTATCAATAAGGTTGCAGTCATTCTTCTAAGATCCAATGAGTAGAGGCCCAATCCACTCAACCTTTCCTCATAAGGCAGTGCCTCCATACCAAGTATCAGCTTAGTAAACCTTCTCTAGACTGTCTCCAATCCCAAAGTATTTTCCCTTAGATGAAGAGCCTAAAACAGTTCATAATATTCCACCTGTGATCTGACTATAATGTATATTGTGAACAAAACATTCCTTCATTTATAATTCATACCCTTTGAAAGAAGACCAACATTCCATTTGCTATCTCTGTTACCGGCTGAACGTGGTTGCTAGCTTTTTGTGATTCCCAAATCCTTCTGTTCCATAACATTTTGCAGTCTTTCTCCATTTAAATGCTATTCAGCTTTTCTATTATTCCTCCAAAGTTCATAACCTCATATTTTCCCAAATTATATTCCATCTGCCAAATGTTTTCATACTCACTTCATCTTCACCACATGCCTTCCCACCTTTATGTGTCATGTGCAAACTTGGCTATTGTACATTTATTTTGCTCATCTAAATCAATGAAATATTTTGTATAATTTGGGAAAATGTGAAGGTAAGCACTTTAGCAAGAAGGATAGAAAAGCTCAATATTGTTTGAATAAAGAAAAACTGCACAAAGGAGGGATTTAGGGGGTCATTGTGAATGAAACATGAGAAGGGGGTGGCAAATGGACTTTTAATATTACCAAAGGGTGGAGTGAATTAAATGGAATACAGGACCGACAATAAGGTCATTTAACTTTCTTCCTCACGTTTAACACTGATTTGAGTTTTCTGCTCATGCTTCTAACTATAACCACTTAGAAGCTCCACCTTTTAAAATATTTTCATAGGATGCCTTGTTCATCTAAAATTGAAAATCTATACCACTGTCCTGTGTTCTGACAGTATAACCACTAACTCTTCAAGGACTACCATTGTCTTTGGAATGAGTAGTAGGGAAGGAGCTAATGGTTGTGGGTAAAGAAGAGATAGAAGAGAATCATTAGCTGAACTCCTTGAGACAGATTGTTGTTTCTCAAGAATTCCTCCAGAATTATGGTGTCACATGTTTACAAATTTGCTGCTGCAAGAGAAGGTAGGGTCATTATTTGTAGTGTCAGGGAATTAGGGAACTATCCTGACCATAAAGTGATTAACCCTTCCAACTAAATCCCTTAAACATGAAAGATTTATTATGGCATGTTTGCCCAACTCTTCATTTTAGTTCCCTGACATCCAAAGTTGATTGCATTCATACAAGTTAGGAAAGAATTATTTTGAGATAAGTACATCTGCTTTTATTCATTCCCGTGAATAGTTTTGCTGAAACTGCAAGCTCCAGTTGTTTGAGAACAATGTAAGAGGTGGAGGCCATTCAGTCATTTTAACCTTTCCTACCATGCAGTTCAGTCATGGCAGATCTGTAGCACAGCTCATTGGTGGCTTTTGCTCTTCATCCCTTGATAATTTTCCAAACAAAACTTTAAATTTCTACCTTGTAGATGTTAATGCACCCAGAATTCACAACCCTCTGTTCCAGATTTCCACTGTCCCTATGTGAGAAATAGTGTTTACAAACCGATATATTTTCAACCATTGAAGAAGGAAGGACCATTCAGTAGACAACTCAGGTGCTTTCTGAGTAATATTTCTCAGCACCAAAGGCTGGGCAAACTCCTTTTATTCCTCGCACAAGACCTTGTGTTTCAATTCATGCTGACCTACTTACGGAAGCACTGCTGTTGTCAGCAAAAGTAAAACATTGGAAAGATTCTAAAATGTAACACAAACCCTTCCAAAAATAGACCAGCAAAGTGTTCAAAGGAATAGTTTATTTTTGTATTTGAACATGACCAAAGTAACTTGTGAACAAAAAACTGACTTAGCATATTTTACCCACAGGCTGACATTGTTGAGTTGAAAGAGGAGTATTTTAATGTATCACCACATCGATAATGCACAAGTGTGTACAATATGATTGAGGAGGAAAAGAAAAAGTCTGTTTGCATGCTTCAAATAAGCCGTCTGGGTTTATTGGAGATTATGCTGCGGACACAATTTATTTGCATTTTTCTATCGTTATTAATAAGCGCTTCCTCAGAACTACAAGGTCATTTAAAATATTGAACTTTTCATATCAAGGTAAGACTGTTCAGTTCAGTAACATCCAGGAAACACAGATCCCTCAAGAATGGTTATTAAAAATTTATTGCAGCAAATAGATTAAATTTCTCTGACAAGCTTAGGTCATTTCAGTTAAGTTTCTGCAGCATTTAATAATCACATGAATAAAGCTCGCCTTTATTATCTTCTTAAAGTGCTTTGACAGGCTCATACGTACCAAGACACAAAATTCACACAAGTAGCTTCAAAATTGCTGGCAGCACAGAAACACTTCATAACTGAAAATCAGACTTAAGCAAATGATCATAACTAAAACAATTACCTCAACACAATTGAATAAATAAGATTTATTCCTTTATTTAATTATTTATCTATGCTCTTCTGTATGGTTTGGGGCAACATTCCACAACTGAGCACATTTTCTCAGAAAAGCTGAAATTCTCTGCTCATGTGCAAGATATTTAAAAAGGAATAGTTGTCATGAGTGTGCAGCAGGATTTAAACAACATCTATACCTAATATTCATTCAGTTGTATCATAGGGACAGGCGGTGAATCACAAATGTGCAAACATTTGACGGAAAATGAGCTCTGTGAAGACTAAAGTAATGTTTCCATCAGTTTGGGTATCAATTGTCCTCACTTTTGATTTTTGGCATTGTGTAATTCATAATCTTAAACGATGGTTCAATAATTGGAGCCAGAAAAATCTGACATTATCCTGTCTCACTATTAAGATATAAGTAATTATTGGAAGTGTTGGTGAATGAGCGAGTGCTGTAAGCTGGTGAAGAGACTGATGCTGAAATGCAGATAGATGTGAAACCCCAGTCTGAGAAGTTGTCTTTACAAATCTGCATCTTTTATGGCCTTGATTTAAAGCTAAAGAGAGGGAGCATAACCACACAAAAACAAACTGCATTTCATTTAATATATTAGTTGATGATTAATTATGATTTTGAGCAAAGTCATATGATTTCATTTTTGCCTTTTTCATAGACAGAATACTGCATCTTAATTTCCTTAACTTTAGATGTGTTTACAACAGTTAAAATCTTTCTCACTATGGCAGTCAGACTTTGTATTGCCGCATACACAGTGGTAAATGCAAATTTAAAATGCTAATTGTCCATAAAATCCTCAATTATTCGACATTTAGGTACCCATCAAAATCGATAATTATTTCCTGTGTCTAGAGTGTGAGCAATGCACCCTGGATGTGAGATGCACATAATATCTATCGAACCATGTTTAAACTTTATAACAAATTGAAAGTTTTATCTAACATCTACTTTCATTAACAGTTTCCTGTTGTTTGTCATTATTTCTGTAATTCTTTCCTAGCCACTTCAAAGTCGTTGAAGAACTTTAGATGATACTTCTCAGTTGTGAGTCACACAGCAGCCAGGATCAGTGAATGTGTTGGATGTCCTCGGGTCTTGTTTTGTTGGCTGAGTGGATATATTGCTTCTCTCTCCACTGCTGACAAATCTGTTAGATAACTCAGCTTTCTGTCAAAATCTGCCGACTGCACCTCCCTGATGAACATGGAGCATAAGACTGTGGTCCATTTAGTGCAATGGGGATGGGAGCAGTGCAGATGGCCTGGACTTGTTTAGGGCAAGGGTTTGCTGAAATGATTTTCCTATTATTCTTAATCATGTTGCCTGCTCCGATGGATGCAAAGGATTCTATATCATTAAAAGTAGAGCAGAATTGCAGCCTTTATAATTCGTTCACTTGAATCAGCAACAGTGGTCATTGAGGATATTTTTCAGATTGTTGTTTGTTGGACTTGCTATGTGAAAATGTTCGATGTAAGCTGCTTACATAATAACTGTTCAAAATTAATTAATTTATTTAACACATTTTGGGATATGCAAGATATGATGTAAATAACTGCAAGCTGTTCCATTTGTTGCATGCATATGTATTCAACGTGGATTTTGCTTATTGGTGGATTCAAATTGGCAGTTACGAATGAACTGGGATTCAACATAGAATCTGCTGTAAAACTAAAATTAGCAGTGATGGCATTGACAATGGCTGAGGCAAACACACACATAAACCACATGGCATTTTTGAAGTTGAGCCATTTTACAGCTCATGGTGGATTTGTGAACTTTTCCTGTTTATATTTGTGAATTTTATTAATTTTGCCAATCGATGTTTGAAATCAAAACGAAAAGCAAAGTTTTTTTTATACCTAAGGATTTTAAGATTGTACCATTAGAGAATCTTTCCTTTACATTGGCTGTCCCTCCCTTTCTCCAGGCTACTCTGCAAGATTTGGATCAGAAACGCCCTCAGCTGGATGAGCTCATTACTGCAGCACAAAACCTGAAAAACAAGACAACGAATCAGGAGGCGCGAGGAATAATTACAGATCGCAGTAAGTAACCTGAATAGTTAAATAGATGGACACCTTTTATGCAACCTTTATGTCTGTATCCCTCATTACAGTAAGTCAGTTTAAATCATTATTGAAAATTATGAATGCTACTAGTTAAATGAGTCCATGTTGGTGCTTTAAATAATTATAAAATATCTAGAATAAAATTTGATTCAGCATTATTACTGTCATAGACTTGTCAAGTTTCAAAAATAAAGTTGGCATGAATCACCTTCTCAGTTTCCCTAATGGCTGAGCTGTGTAAAGACAGTGAGTTACCAAAACCTTCAAGAAGATGTTCCTATTTACAACCTCCATCCTTTGCTGAGTTGTGTATCTGAGTGGATAGCCAGAGACCTTTTCCCAGGGTGGAAATGGCTATCACGAGGGGGCATAATTTTAAGGTGATTGGAGGAAGCTTTAGGGGAGATGTCAGAGAGTGGTTCTTTACACAGAGAGTGGTGGGTGCGTGGAATGCACTGCCAGAAGTGGTAGTAGAGTCAGACACATTAGGGACATTTAAGTGACTCTTGGATAGGCACATGGATGATAGTACAATGAAGGGTTACCTAGGTTAGTCTGATCTTAGAGTAGGATAAAAGGTCAGCACAACATGGAGGGCCGAAGGGCCTCTACTATGCTGTACAGTTCTACGCACTATCTCAGCTGGAGCAGAAGGAGGGAATGATGCTTGAGATTTTGTACTTGGTTGCTCACCCTGTGCTTTGGTGAATATCAGACAAATATTAAATAGGGGTAAACAGTGATGTGCTTACAGCAAAATAACATAGTGACACTTGGTCAACAACAAAGAAGGAAAGCAGTTTTAATGGTAGATATTCCATCTCGTACTGGTTGAGACAAGCAGACTAGCATTTGTGTCTGTCCAGCTTAGTTGTCTCCAACAGAAGGTTCTGAAATCAACAAGTGGCCGTCCCATGTCAGATTTAGTTGTGAATCAGTGTCAGTTGGAATAACATGTTGGTTGAAGGATGAAAACTGCAAGTCATGGTACATGGTTATTTCTAGATCGCAGGATGGTAACAGTGATGTTTCCCTCAGGTTAAGTGATTTTGTTGATTTAAACAAATGACTTGAATATTGGCATGCAAAGCAAATTTTCAAAAGTTACCAATTATACTAAACTGTGAGGTGTGAGACAATGAGAAGGTTAACCATGAACTGTAACAGGACATTGGCGAGCAAAATGGGCAGACAAGTGGCAGATGCAATTTAGTAGAGAGAATTTTGTGGAGAATAGTGGAGACTGTTTAAGGAGCAGTTTCTGTGAGTGATGCACAAATTTGTTCCTCTGAGACAGGCAAGAAGGGGTAAAATTAAGGCGCCTTGGATGACAAGAACAGAGGAGCTACTCATCAAAGTGAAAAAAGCAGCTTACATAAGGTGGAGGAAGCAAAGATCTAGCACAGCTTGAGAGGATTACCGGCGTACCAGAAAGGAGCTCAAAAATGGACTGAGGAGAGCCAGGAGGGGACACGAAAAAGGAAAGGATTAGGGAGAACCCAAAGGCATTTTACTCATACATGAGGAATAAGAGAATGATCAGGGAAAAGCTAGGGCCAGTCAGGGATAGTGTAGGGAACTTGTGCCTGGAGTCTGAGCAGATGGAGAAGCCCTAAATGAGTTTTTTGCTTTAGTTTTCACTAAGGAAAAGGACCTTGTTGTGAATAAGAACTTTGAGGAGCTGGGAAACAGGCTTGATCAGATTAAGATTGATGAAGTTGATGGGCTGGAAATTTTGGCAAACATTAAGAATGCTAAGTCCCCAGGGCCAGACCAGATTTATCCTAGGTTGCTCTGGGAAGCGAGAAAGAAGGTTGCTAAGCCGCTGGGAAGATTTTTGCTCACTCACTCTCTATAGTATTCGTACTGGAGGATTGGAAGGAGGTGACTGTTGCTCCTCTTTTCAAAAAGGGGAATAGGGAAATTCCTGGCAATTACAAACCAGTCAGTCTTCCGTCTGTGGTCAGCAAGGTTTTGGAAAGAATTCTGAGGGATAGGATTTATGACTATTTGGAAAAGCTTAGCGTGATTAAAGGCAGTCAGCGCGGCTTTGTGAGGGGCAGGTCATGTCTCACAAATCCTGTTGAGTTCTTTGAGGAGGTGACGAGACAGATCGAAGAAGGTTGAGCAGTGGATGTGGTGTATATGGACTTCAGTCAGGCATTTGATAAGGTTCCCCGTGGTAGGCTCATTCATAAAGTCAGGAGGTATGCAGGGAGATTTAGCTGTCTGGATTCAGAATTGGTTGGCTGACAGAAGTGGTTGTAGATGTAAAGTATTCTGCCTGGGGATCAGTGGTGAGTGGTGTCCTGCAGGGCTGTGTTCTTGGGCCTCTGTTCTTGTAGGTTTTATAAATGACTTGGATGAGGAGGTTGAGGGGTAGGTTAGTCAAAGGTTGGAGGTACCGTTGATAGTATCAAGGGCTCTTGCAGGCTGCAGCATGGCATTGACAGGATGCAGAGCTGGGCTGAGAAATGGCAAATGGAGTTCAACCTAAATAAATGTGAAGTGATGCATTTTGGAAGGTGGAACTTGAATGTTGAATATAGGATTAAAGACAGGAGTCTTAGCAGTGTGGAGGGATCTTGGTGTTCAAGTGCATAGATTCTTCAAAGTTGCCACCCAAGTGGATAGGGTTGTTAAGAAAACATATGGTGTTTTGGCTTTCATTAACGGGGGGATCGAGTTTAAGAGCCGCCAGGTTTTGCTACAGCTCTACAAGACCGTGGTGAGACCATACTGGCAATATTGTGTCCAGTTCTGGTTGCCCTATTATAGGAACGATACAGAGGCTTTGGAAAGGGTGCAAAGAAGGTTGACCAGGATGCTGCCTGGAGTGGAGGGCTTGTCTTACGAAGAGAGTTTGACTAAGTTCGGAAGGTAATGAGAGGCATAGATAGAGTCAATAGCCAGAGACTTTTCCCCAGGGCCTGATTGACTGGCACAAGGGGTCAGAGTTTTAAGATATTAGAAGGAAGGTATCAAGGAGACGTCATAGGTAGGTTCTTTACGTAGAGTTGTGAATGCATGGAATGCGTTGTCAGCGGTGGTGGTGGAAGCAGAGCCATTAGGGACATTTGAGCAACTGCTGGACATGCACATGGACAGCTGTGAATTGAGGGGTGCATAGGTTGGGGTATTTTATTTTAGATTCAGAATAATCCTCGGCCCAACATTGTGGGCCAAAAAGTCTGTTCTGTGCTGTGCTTTTCTATGTTCTATGTTCAATGTTCCAATCGTGATATGTTGGCCAGAGTGTTAGAGATACCTAACATCGACTTGAAGGCAAGCTTCTGGAAAGTGTACAGGGACCGAGGGATATTGGGATCCTTTTGTACAGATCCTTGAAGGTTGAAGGACAAATTGAAGGAGCGGTTAGCAAACCACATGGGATCTTGGACCTTATAAATAGAAGCATTGATTACAAAAGCTGGAAATCCATTCTAAAAGCTCTGATTAGACTCATCTAGAATTTTGCATCCAGGTCTAGTCATCACACTTTAGAAATGATGTGAAGGCCATTGAGAACTCGACAGCCGAGACTTGCCAGAATGGTTAAATCAGGAGCCATTCCTTTAGGTTGGGAAATTGTGCATGTCATCCCAGTTTAAAAGAAAGGAGAGGATTGAAAATCAAGGAATTATAAACGGATCAGCCAAAAGCTGCTGTTGGGAAAATGTTGGAGTTGATGATTAAGAATAGAGTAACTGAAAAGCTTGAAATGTTTCAGCCAATTCGGGTGAGCCGCCATAGATATTTCAGCGATATGTCATAGCTGATTGAATTTGTTAAATATGTGATTAAAGCAGAAGACAGAAGAATATCTACAGATTTTATTATGACTTCCAGGAAGGATTTGGTAAAATCTTTCATAAAAATGCTGTTAGCTGAAGTTAGAACCCATGGAATTGAAAGCAAGTCATTGACTTGTTGAAAATTTGGCGAAGTGAAAGATGTCAGAGTAGAAATATTGGTTAGGTATTTTCATGATACAATGTGATTAATTGTGCCCAGCATAGGGATCTGTGAAGGAACTTCAAATATTCAGCATATTTATTAATTACTTTGGTAAAGGAATATTAAACTGTCAAAATAATTTTTCCATCAATACAAAGATAGGTTGTGTTTTAAATAACAAAGCTGGAAACTGCTGCTTCTTCCTCAGCAGTCCTTTGAGATTAAGAATGACTTGCTTCCACCCTGGTTCCATGAGCTCTGAGATAGTTGAAAAGTCTCATGTACAATCTGCAGTGTGCTTTACAGGTTAGGCAGTGAAATATTTGAGGGATTGTGCATTTTCTCCAAATCTCAACATCAACCTCTGCCTGCTCCTGACAGGATCTTTATTCTTGTATGGCATATAGTCAAGTGATCTTGAACTGATTGGCTATTCAGGTCATTTCAGAAGACAGTTTAAGAGTTAACCACAAGACTGTGGGCCTAGAGTCACATGTAGGTAAATTAGATAGATTATTTTATTACTTGATTATTTTATGATTATTGCTTATATTAGAACAATAATTGTTATTATTATGACAATTGACATTAGTTACATCATCTGCATTAGACTAGTTTACAATTCAACATTTTAATTGAATCCAAATTTTGGCATGTACAATAGTAGAAGGTGAATATGTCCTAGAACATGAGCTTGGGGTTCTGGGTTACAAGGCCAAAGTTTCTTGATGCATTCAGTGCTTTCCCAAATTAACCTTCTTCATATTGGTTTGTCACAAGTCAAGATTTCCATTTGTCATTGGGGATGTATGACCTCTTCAGCAATACCTTGAGAATAGCCGTGAAGCATTTATCCTGTCCTCATGGTAATCTCCTGCTGCAACCAAATTCCAAGCAGAGTGGCTGCAACCAAATTCCAAGCAGAGTGGCTGCTTCAGGAATCTGGTGTTAGACATACACATAGTATGCCTCTTGTAGCAGTGTTGTGTTTCAGTGATAAGTGTCTTGGTGCAGTATATGTTGCCTCAGGAAAGAATACTGCTGTTGGACTACCTTTCTTGCCACTGGATTTCCAGTCGAACATTACCAAAGGATATTAATAAACTAAGTGAACAGCCAAATCTTGGAAAAAGCAAGTTCAGAGTAGCTAAATTGAGAACATCCACTTTGAATGTATAAAGGATGACACAGATTATTACTCTCTAAGTAGTAAACAGCAAGAAACAATCGAGGTCCATAGACATGGGAATCAGGTATATATCATTACATTAGCATGATCATATACAGAAAATAGTATAAAAACTAGTGGAATGGTGGATTTTATTTCTGGAGGGTTAGAACACCAAGGGGTGGAAGTTATATCTCAGCTAAATATAGCACAGATTACATACCTGCCACACTCAGCAGTTTGGACACAACAACGTAAGAAGGAACCCTTAAAGGAAGTGTTTATCCAGAATGATACTTGAACACTAAGTATTAAAGAAGGAGAGATTAAATAACCTAGATTTGTGTCCTGTGAAATTTAGAAAGCCAAGAGTGATATGGTCTAAACGTTCAAGCTATTTCGAGGAACAGATCGGGAAGAAAGTAAAAAAACAAGATCCACTGCTGGGGCTTAAGGACATCGCCCAAAATGTCAGACCTTGCAGAATTGAACTTATGAAATAGTTTGGACAAAAAGAAGTTTAGAATTTTCCTCTGCAAAGCATAATTAGTGCAAGTTTAAGTACACTTCTTAAATATCAAATGTTGTTTTCTGCGATTGTTAAGAGATGTGGGACTACCTGTCAGGAATATCAGTCATGATCTTATTGAATGGTTAAATAGGCTAAGTGGTCTTCTCCTGTTCCTGTGTTTATTGTTCAGGCTTAGACATGGGAATTAGTCCCTTGACTGAGTAATTACAGGGTACTTTATGGGCTTGTTATTATACCTCAGCAAAACGTTCATATCCTTAGGAGAGGAGATAAATGGATAAACATTTTTTTCTCTGTTTGAAAATCTTTATTTCGACGGGTGAGAGTGTCAAATTTTACACCATATAGAGTCATTGAAGCATATCAGCGGAAGCTAGATAAGTACATGACGTAAAAGAAATAGAAGGATCTGTTGACAGTGATGCATGAGTTGAAGCAGGAGGAGACGTGTGAAGCAAAAATGCCAACGTAAAAGATTTGTTATTAACAGTGGTCATTTTTATAATTAAATGGACTTTCAGCTGTTTTAATCGAACTTCAACAATTTTTTTTTAAGATGTACATGTTAAATTGCTGCCCAATTGTGATTGTTCATGGCAAGTTTTGTGTTTATCATTTTTCAAAATGAATTTCAAAGAGACAACAGGATTTCAGGCAAGTTGTGAAAACAGGTCCCATTTTGTCTACAATTTGCCACAGATATCTTGAATTAAATGAAAGTTTAAAAATTGCAAGTTTACAACATAGAACTGTGCATACAAGCACAATTTTACACAACATTTTACAAAGAATTAATCGCATTTGGGATATCTAAATGAGCATTTGATTAGCCTGGAAAGACAGTGCAACTTTGCAATAATCAGTAACTCATCTTGTGCCTGCAGCACTGCCTGCACTTGATAAAAGATCCTCCTTTCTAAACTGTTAGCAATCAATACTCAAGAGTCAACGAGCAAATGATTCTCTGAAGGGGTTTCCAACTGCCCTGCCCAGTAACAAGAATCTTGTATCAGCTGCAAAGCAAGAAACAGACTTGAAGCACAATTTTTCATTGGTTTAGCAGCTGTTTTTGAACAATTCCAGGAAGCTACATACTTAAAACATACATCAACTCAGTTTCTCTGATCTTTTTTAAAAATTATTCATTTTTTGGTTGGGGTTAAGGTCACTTGCAAAGGTGGCACTTATTATCCATTACTTTTAAGAATTTGCTCATCAGAAGGTGGTAGCAGTTTGACAAACTCAGTTGCTTCCTAGATTACCACCCTTGTCAGCCATTTTGGTATTAGACTGCAATTACATCTGAGTCCTAATGGATCAGGTTTCTCACTCTCTTGGATATTGGTCAGTTCAGTTAGATTTCAATAACAATCCTGATGACCTCATGGTTGAAGTTTGCTTTTTACTCCAACATTCTTAAAACACACCTCAAAATGTTAAACTGCTATTGTGGACCTAGAACTCTCATCTTCTAGGTTATTAGTCAAGCTCTCTGAATTATCGACTTTTCAATACACAACCGTTCTGCTACTGTACTCAGTAAATTACAAAATTTATTCCTGTGCAGAGTCTACTTTGGTCCATTGAAGTGAGAATCGTTCAGCGTGGTCACCCTCTCTGCTCAGTTTCCCTCATCTTGCACCTTTTCATTGACCCAATTTAAAATTACACTATGAGCTGCACTGCAATGACCTTGAGACAGGCACTGAATCGAGGAAGGCATTTTGTTTACTGCAGCTGAAATTTTACAGCAGAAGGACTGTGAATTTCTAAATTACAATCTGACTTGCTGTGTGTTTCATGGATGAGGAAATGGAACACACTTGTTTCTAAGCTCCTTGACTGAGTACAGCACAAATGTCTTTGTTCCCCACACGAGCACACACACACACGCACGCACACACGCTCACTGTCACAGGCACGGCCACACACACTTGGGATTCATTGACTTAACTTTGATTTCTCTCTGCATTGTTGAATCAGAAGTCACATTTCTCACTGGATGCAACAAATGAATCTCTGAGCTGTATGTGGACACATGCAACCTATTGGAGTCGGTTAAGTATAGAGAAATGTAGAATTCTGCCTAATGAAGGAAATAGCAGAAACCTACTGATCATGAAGGACTGTATTGATGTGAAATCTAGGAGAACAGATATGTGTTATTTGGAAGATGATGTGATCCATTTAGCTATCATGTTCAGTGACTTCCTTTCAGATGTGTAGATAAGGGACATAGGTAAGGTGAATGATGAGGGTCTTTTCCTGAGGGTGGGGGATTTCATGACTTGGGATCATATTTTTAAAGTGAGAGGAGAAAGTTTAAAAAAAAAGACATGAGGGGCAATTTGTTTTACACAGAAAGTCGTTAATGTGTGGAATAAACTTCCAGTGGAATTGTGAATGTGGATACAGTTATAAATGTATAAAGGACATTTATATAAGTACATGAATAAGAAATGTTTGGAGGAATTTGGGCTAAGCGCAGGCAAGGACTGGTTATTTTGGGATTATGTTCAGGATGGACTGGTTAGACCAAAGGATTTGTTTCCTTGCTGCATAATACTATGACTGTAGTTGTTCAGTAACTATGAAGTTCTTTTGTGATGTCCTGAAGTCTGGTCATTGTTGTACAAGTAAAAATTTCATATGCATGGTATGAAATGTTTCAGCTGCGTACATAATGACCATCACCAAGAAGAAAGAGCAGTTGAGAAATAACGTGAAGCTGATCTGTATGATGCCTGTCATCCTGTCTTAAACCTTGTCATTTTATTACGATCTACCTGTTATATGCACAGTTTGCTTTCCCTGCAAACTCAGGATATTTTAGTCATATTTCTATCAGTTGCAATTTTCCAGGCCCTCAGATATTAGTTACCAGTCAGGTTCTAATGTAACAGTCTTCTTTATACTGGGGCTTCACCCTGTCTGCCTGCAACTTTTTATTTTGTTCATTTTGAGGGACTTGGGCGTCACTGGCTGGCCAGCATTGATAGCCCGTCCCTATTTGCCCTTGAGAAGGTGGTGGTGAGCTGCCTTCTTGAATCGCTGCAGTCCACCTGCCTTGGGTTGACTCTCGATGCCAGGATGGAGTGCATACCAGGATTTTGATCCAACGACTGTGAAGGAACGGCGGTATATTTCCAAGTCAGGATGATGAGTGGAACTTGCAGGTGGTGGTGTTCTCAAGTACCTGCTGCCCTTTTCCTTCTAGATGGAAGTGGTTGTGGGTTTGGAAGGTGCTATCTAAGGATCTTTGGTGAATTTCTGCAGTGCGTCTTGTAGATTACACACGGCTGCTACTGAGCACTGGTGGTGGAGGGATTAATTGTAGATGTGGTGCCAATCAAGCGGGTTGCTTTGTCCTGGATGGTGTAAAGCTGCTTGAGTGTTGTTGGAGCTGCACCCATGCATGGAAGTAGAGTATTCCATCACAATCCTGACTTGTGTCTTGTGGATAGGCTTTGAGGTGTCAGGAGGTGAGTGACTTGCTGCAGTATCCCTAGTTTATGTGGTGAGTCCAGTTGAGTTTCTGGTCAATGTTAACTCCAGTGGGGAATTCAGTGATGGTAACACCATTGAATGTCAAGGGGCGGTGTTTTGAGTGTTGCTTATTGGTGATGGTCATTGTCTGGCATTTGTATGGCATGAATGGTACTTGCTACTTGTCAGCCCAAGCCCGGATATTGTCCCGATCTTGTTGCATTTGAGCACGGACTGCTTCAGTATCTGAGGAGTCGCTATTGGTGCTGAACACTGTGCAATCATCAGCGAACATCTCCACTTCTGACCTTATGACAGAGGGAAGGTAATTGATGAAGCAGCTGACGATTGTTGGCCTAGGACACTACCCTGAGGTACTCCTGCAGAGATATTCTGGAGCTGAGATGACTGACCCTCCACAACTATAACCATCTTCTTTTGTGCCAGGTATGACTCTAACTAGCAGGGTGTTTGCCCCCCCGATACCCATTTATTCCAATTTTGCCAGCTCCTTGATGCCACACTCTGTCAAATGCGGCCTTTATGTCAAGGGCTGTCACTCTCACCTCACCTCTGGAATTCAGCTCTTTTATCCATATTTGAACCAAGGCTGTAATGAGCTCAGGAGCTGAGTGGAAGAAGCTTGTTTCGGAGAGTACTCTGGGAATGTTTGGGTCTATGCAAATGCTAAGCTTTCTCTGAACCATCAGGAACTGAAACTTTAAGCAAACACAGGAGAGTGGAGCTACTCTTTAAACATTTGACTCAAGACAAACTTTGCACTTTGATGCAATGTCAGACCAAAGTGAAGACCTTGCCTGGAGATGAGATTGCTACATCAAAGAAAAGTCTACATTTTACCCAAGGGCCAGGTTAAACCCTGAATCTGGCATCACACTGCTACTTCACTATTGCTCCACTGGGAAAAATGACTTCATTGTGATGCTAAGCTTACGATGTAAAAGCATTTGAAGAGTTTTTTGACTAAAGGTAAAAGTGCATTTGCCGTAGTATAAACCATGTATGGGAACAAATTGAATCATTGTCTTGCTACTACCAGTCACAAACCAAAAGCGTGCAGAGAACATTGAATTGAGTACCAGCTGGCTCTGGCATCATTGCAGTGCAAAATCATAGAATGCTATCTCAACCTTCAACCACCAGAAAATATGTGTTTAAGGATAGAGTGCTTAGAGAGTCACAGTGCAGTGAGCCAAGATGCTGATCAAAGCTTTGATTGAGAACACACTTCAGGGAATACTTATCTCTCTGCAATCGACTTCAAGACAAGTGGATTGTTATTCACATATTGACATTTGCTGTTCAACTTTATCCGTTCATACAATAGACTGAAACAGTGCTTTGATTTGCACAGGTAATGTATTTTCCATCAGACCAGAGTGTAAGGAGAGAAAACAAAACTGGCAAAGCCACTTCAAGCTGTGCCTGGGTTATGAGGTTTAGCGAATTCTTTATTATGTATAAATGAGCCGTGAGTGAAAGCTGCTGGAAGCAGATTTAGCGGCTTAACGAAAGAAAAGAAATACGGCAGCTGCTGGAAATCTGAAATCAAAAGAGACACTGCTGAATCCATTCAGAAAGTCAGATAGCACCTGTCAAGAAAGAAATAATATCAACATTTCTGGTTGATGTCCTTGCATCAGAATGTTTAATCCTCTTCAGAGCAATAGCAATTTTTGTATTAATGAAGTTCTGCCAATTTTCTGGATAACCTGAATGTTGACCTCCAATTTTCTGCCAAGAAATAGCATGTTTACAAAGATTATATAAGAAGTGTACGGACTGGATGATATTTAAATTGGTTTAATGTAAGCCTCTGTGCTGCACACGTCAAGATTGTCAAAGCAACAGTAGTTACTGATTTTAAAATGAACACATATACCTGTACTACACTTTATGGGAAGTTTATTTTCTGCTTATGAATGCATCTCAATAGTTTTGGCAGTAGCAGACAAAAATAAATTTTATTATATTGTGAGTTTTTTGTCTAACTCATTACTTGTGCTATCCAGTCTGCTTGTGTGTTTGTGTCAGGAGGTTATGGATTCAGATCCCATGCTTGAGTTTTCAACACAAAATAAGATCTCAACAGAGACTTCAGTGTAAAACTGGGGGTGTACCACCATGTCAGACACGCTGTTCAGATATTAAATCCCATTTGCTTTCATAGGTTGCCATAAAGAGCTCCGTGGCAATATTTCAAAGAACAAGGTTGTTATACCCAGTATCCTGGCTAATATTTGATTGCAAAATTTGGTTGCTTAGTGCCTTTCTGGCAGATGAGATTCTGTTTTGCATCAAAAATGGTGTCTTGTTGCATGTGCACATAGTTTTGATGCTGGCTGTGCCAATGCCATTTTAGAGAACTTGTTAATGCTGAGGCTAGGCACATATGCTGGAGGTGTGCAGAATAGGCAGATTATGGTGACAGTCAGTGTGATACTAATTTGACTCTCAGCACTCCAGCAATTGGCACCTCATAATCTGACACAGCAGAACATGCATTTAGATGAGAAAAAAATTCCTCATCAGCCCCACTACTTAAACAGATCACTAACCTCTTTCAGGTTAGGTTATGACTAATATCTATTAGGTATTGATCCAGTAAGTTGCTGAGTCTGGAGAAGTTTGTACTGTTATTCAAAGTTGCTGCAATTTACAGGGGGTAGTGTAACATGTGACTATTTTGATTTTGATTTTAACAGTTCTGTTCACATGACTTTAATCCTGGGTGCTGTAGTTTTTATACCCACGCAGCACTCCAGGGAGAATGAGCAGACAAGGCACAGAAAGCAAGCTGTTCAAAGAGGAAGAGGGAGGAAGACCGGTTCTGAGCAGGAGCTCATTTGAGAAAGCAATTCTTCAACCTCAATTTCAGCCAGTATTAGTCTTCATTTCATGAAGGAGATGCTCATGTAAATCTGCCAACAGTGTCAGATTGCACACATCATTTTCTGGGTGTTGTCCATACAATCACAGATGCTGCCAGGCAGAATGGAGTTGAGCAGAATATTTTGAGGTTTAAGCAATGTTTCCACTCCCAGAATCGAGCTCTGCAGACTTTAACCTCACATCTTCAATGCATTATCTGAGTTGAGAAGGCACCTATTGTTTAAGACACCTTGAGAATGTAACTTGAAAAAAGTTCTAGGATTTACATATGAAGGAACTGAAACTAACATAGTCATTCTAAAGGATGAAGAACTTAAGCTAAATTTGTTTAATATTACATTCCATAACACTGCAATCCAGTTGCTGTAAAATCTGTGTCTTATAATTCTGCCTGATGAAGAAGCAGCACTTCGAAAGCTAGTGCTTCCAAATAAATCCGTTGGACTACAACCTGGTGTTGTGTGATTTTTAACTTTATACAAAAATATTCAAACCAACTTTTCTAATCAATTTCCACACAAAAGTCAATTCATCCAACCTTCAATATTCCTTTTGTGCCTGTCATCAGTGAGCATTTGCATGTGCTATGAAAAGGTAAAGTAATTCTCCATAGTACCAAAAGAGCATTGGATTGCAGTTTCATTAGAGAGAGACAACTGGTGATGGTTTAATCTGAGGGCCATGATACCTTAGGCGAGAGGTGAGGTTGAGAAGGCAGGACCTTTCCGATGACGTAATACAGGAATTGAAACCCACACTGTGGGTGTCACTCTGCACTGCAAACCAGCCATCCAATGCAGCAGCCTGGGCAGAACAAAAACAGAGATTGCTGGACAATCTCAGCAGGTCTGTCATCAACTGTGGAGAGAAAGCAGTGATAATGTTTTGGGACCAGAGGGCCCTTCTTCAGAACAGTTACGAGGAAGGGTCACAACCCAAAACATTAACTTTGATTTCTCTCCACAGATGCTGCCAGACCTGCTGAGATTTTCAAGCATCCACAGTTCTTTTGTATTTTTTAACAGTCTGGACAGGCTGATCAGTTGATAGACAACAGCAAGGGGCAGTGGCCCATGGGCCAGTGGGATAGGAGTAGGAATGCTGTCATCAGGCAAGAGGATATCAGGGTTTAATTTGGTGACTGGTGCCTTGGCAAACCTAGCAATGAGTGGAAGATCGGATTGTTAAACTGGGAGACTTTGGAAGCCCCTTTGAGCACTAGAATCCACAGCAAGACTGAGAGCATGTTGAGATTTTCTGAACTCGTTGTTGCACTCAGACATTCGGAACATTTTCGTGCTGGATTGGAAGCTGAGTGATCACTTCAGTGTGGTGATAATGGAATTACATCCCACTTCCAAATTAGGAAGGATAAGCTCCAATTTCCGTACAGACTGTGTGTAAAACTGATTACAAACGCATCCAAGTTCACAACATTCGCTGCAGGCGTTTTGGCAAAACTGCCAATGTGGCAAGCGTTTCAGTACACCTACACATTTCAGCAGTCAGCAACCTTCCAGGAGACGAAAGTGCGGACTGCAGATGCTGGAGATTAGAGTAAAGATTAGAGTGGTGTTGGAAAAGCACAGCAGGTCAGGCAGCATCCGAGGAGCAGGAAAATCGACTTTTTGGGCAGGATCCCTTCCTCAGGAATGAGGGTGGGAGCCTCTGGTTAGAGAGATAAATGGGAGGGGGGTGGTGGGGAGGTAGCTGAGAGTGTAATAGGTGGATAGAGGTGGGGGTGAAGGTGATAGTTCAGAGAGGAGGGTGGAGTGGATAGGTGGGAAGGAAAATTGACAGGTGGGACAGGTCATGACGGCGGTGCTGAGCTGGAAGGTTGGAACTTGGGTCAGGTGGGGGGAGGGGAAATGAGGAAATTGGTGAAGTCCACATTGATGCCCTGGGGTTGAAGTGTTCCGAGGCGGAAGATGGAGGTGTTCTTCCTCCAGGTATTGGGTGGTGAGGGAGTGGCGGTGGAGGAGGCCCAGGACCTGCATGTCCTCGGCAGAGTGGGAGGGGAAGTTGAAATGTTCGGCCACGGGATGGTGGGGTTGGTTGGTGTGGGTGTCCCGGAGATAGTTCCTGAAGTGCTCTGCAAGAAGGTGTCCAGTGTCCCCAGTGTAAAGGAGACTGCATCGGGAGCAACGGATACAATAAATTACATTGGTGGAAGTGCAAGAGCCATGCTACAGCCGTTGAAGAAGCACTCCATAGGTGCACTACTTTTTCGATGCACAGCCCAATCAAAATGCTCATCAAAATCTCCTGGAACAAAACTGTGGTTCAACCCTATAATCTGATGAGCTTAACCCCTCCTGTTCTCTATTTTCCCTTTCCTCTCTGCTCTATCTGCAGCTTGTTCATGCTCAGTACCTGACCATGTGTAGGCTCATTTCTCACCTATCCTCTACCCTATGGGCAGTGTCATATCTGAGCCAGTGGCTGTGTATGTAAGATGAAGTGATAATGTTCCTTTTTCCTTATTGCTTTCCTGATATTACACACCTTGCTCTTCTACTGGTGCCTCATCAAATTACAGTTCTTGGGCACTTGAAAGGAGAAAAGCACAAGGGTAGGATTGTTAAGGGCATTGGTTTGAGGTAGGTGGGAAATGAGACCTAAAATCTGCAGCTTCTATATCCTGAGAGTTTGTGGGATAAGGGGGAAATGAAATGTGGCATAAAGGATTAGTTAGGAGCATACAGTCAGCTTCCAATGCATTCAATGCCCCCTTCTGCTGATCACAGACGTAGTCATGAGAGCTTTGTTGATGGTTATCACTCTGTTCCATTGCAGTCAGGACGTGGAGCTGTGCTGGTTAACTCCTGCAGCCTCAGATCGAGCATCACCTTGTCCTGCAAGAGTAAGGGCAGTGTATCAGTGAGTGAATGTCAGTACATTTCGAAGATGTCACGCTTGAACACGTGAGCGTGTACAAGCTGTCAGGTGTGGGTGTAAGGCTTGAAGCAGAGACGTGTGTCTGAAGGTGAGGTAAAGCTATTCATTTCAAGTGTGAGTTGTGATTGATGGAAATTGTTGGTAGGACAGTGATGGGGGCATAGTGTATTGAGCATTTTTCATGATATAGCTGGTGGGAAATGGTAATAGAAAATGTATTCACTGACCATGATTACTCATGAGGACTTAAAATTTATTTTAATTCATGCTTCAGAACCTTGAGAAATATGCTCTTGCCATTGATCGCAGTGACAAATCCCACTACCTTCTCAATGCCTCTCTTAATTGCCCACAGACAGACCAACTTCCTCCCCTTCTGCACCAATATGTCGACATATCTAGTGCATGCTCAGAATGCTGGAACCTAGTTGCTCCTGTATTGTACCATTTTCACTCTGTTTGCAGGTTAGACACACTTCCTTAGCTAATTAGGGTACCGATTATTTCACAGCTCTGCACAAGTGTGCAGCTACTTGTATTGCCTTGCTGACTGTGTAATGCAATCATGTGTAACTGGTATTCCAGGTAGTGATGGTATTGGAGGGCACAAATGAGGACTGCAGATGCTGGAAACCAGAGTAGAGATCAGACTGGTGCTGGAAAACCACAGCAGGTCAGGCAGCATCCGAAGGGCAGGAAAATCGATGTTTTGGGCAAAAGCCCTTCATGGGTGGAGAGATAAATGAGGAGGGGGGAATTCTGGGGAGAAGGTAGCAAAGAGTACAATAGGTGAATGGGGGTGGGGATGGAAGTGATAGGTCAGAGGGGAGGGTGGAGCAGATAAGTGGGAAGGAAGATTGGCAGGTAGGACAGGTCATGAGGATGGTGCTGGGCTGGAAGTTTGGAACTGGGGTAAGGTGGGGGGAGGGGAAATGAGGAAACTGGTGAAGTCCACATTGATGTCCTGGGGTCTGAGGCGGAAGATGAGGCACTCTTCCTCTGGGCGTCGGGTGGTGAGGGAGCGGCGGTGAAAGAGGCCCAGGACCTGCATGTCCTCGGCAGAGTGGGCACTGAGTAAGGGAACTCAGCAGTGCTGTAAGAACACCACCAGCAAATGGCAATAGTGAGGCAGGGCAGCAGAAACCGTCCACAAGATTCTTTCTTGAAATGAAAGTGTCTTTGGTAGAGAAAGGGCTGATAAGAAGTGTGGGTAGCTAGAGAAGTCCAACAGACTCTTACGTGAAACTAAAGTGTTTTTAGTGGAGAAAGGATTGATGGGAAGGAAGTAGAGATCAAATTCCTTCCATGTACAAAGTTAAAAATTACACAAGGTGGTTGTGAAGTACTGATGAAGGAGCAGCACTCTGAAAGCTGGTGCTTCCAATTAAACCTGTTGGACTATAACCTGGTGTTGCATGATTTTTAACTTTGTCCACCCCAGTCCAACACCGGCACCTCCACATCATCCTTCCATGTACATAGTGTATATTGTTCTTGTTTATCCTTAGTTTTCCTTTTTGTTTGCGTTGATCCGTATTGAATTTTAAAAATCCCTGCTTCATGATCTTTGAGTTATATGAGTGTTCAAACTTTATGTTACACATGTAAGCCTCCATGCAACAATTCCCAAATTTACTTCCTGTGGCATAAGACACAGCATCTTTAGGTTAATTACGTATTGCAAAACCACACCCTATTTTCTGACTTTGTGTTTTGCAGCTGTATTTTCACAGTCAACATGATGTAAACAACTGACCTGGTTAATATTATTCTGTTATTTATGGGATCTTGCTAAGCACAAAGTGGCTGCCATGTTTCTGACATGACAATAGCAACTGCACTTTAAAGGCACTCTTGTGACTGTACATTAATTTGGGGCATCTTGTGGTTCTGATAACCGCAATAGAATTAGAAGTCTTTTCTAAGTGTTCATTCTGCAGATTTCTTGGAAAATGGAGTGGAATGCTTTCTGATATTCAAGCTACATCATTTGTGTAACTTGAAGTCCTACAATGTGTTTCCAGTATGCAGTCTGGCCTACCCAAAGGGATGCATGGCTAGCATCAACTGAGTTGAGACCTATTCCTGTCACCTGACCCAATATACCCAGGAATTGCCAGTGACCCTCAATAGTCTGCAGCACTGAAGTGAATCAGCCTATTAAGTAAGGAAATAGGAAATTCAAACCTCATCAAACCCATTATAGATCCACTTGTGTTCATTTCTGTCCACTCAGTAATGTTAGACATAGATGATTGGATAAAACATTTTTGTAACATAGTAGTCCAGTTATAGCTACCTTTAATTTCTCGTACTCCAGCAGTCTGCTGCACCAAAAGTCACAAAGTGGGTGCAATATTAGAAAAAAATTGTTTCTCTCTTTCCAAAATTTCCCAAAATTGCTGTGCACAGAAAGCTTTGTCATTCTTTTTGTTTCAGTGATTCAACATAAATGGACTATTTGGAGTAAGATGGCAACCAAAATCAGGGAGTACATGTTTATGCTTAAATGCCTGTTTCAGTATGTAGGAAGGTCATTCGGAGCACAAGCCAAGGTGGCAGTTCACACAGATGAAGGGTATTAGATAAATATGTCTCTTACACTCTTGTTTGTTGAGGGGCACATTTAAATGCTTCTAAAACATCCCTTAAAAGTTTTCCTTTTTTTACATTTACTTAAGTTTGGGTGAGTTGTCTAGTGGCAGAAAGCAATGTAACTTTTCCATTTGTTCTTTTGAACATACCATAAAGAATAGGAGCGGTATTAGGTCATTTGATCATTAAAACCACACCCATCCCCATCCCCCACCCCTTTGCCTTCCAAAAAGATATGGCTCCTCTTTCATGTTAGCTCATCAATTCTTCAAAATTTCAAAACTCTATCTGCCTCTTCTTTAAAATCTGCCTTCCACAACTCTTTGTGGGAGAGAATTTCAGACATTCACTATACTCTGGGAGAAGAAATTCTTTCACATCACAGTGTTAACTGAATGACCTCTTGTTCTGTTATTATGCCCCTGCATTCAAGATTCACACACAAGTGGAAACACCTTCTCAACATCTATCTTGTCAAGGCTCCATATTTGTCAGTAATGTTACCTCTCATTCTTTTAAACTCTAATGAACAAAGGCTTAGCCTGTTGTGAGCCATTCTTGAAAAATCAACCTCTTTTTCCCAGAGATGGCCTAGTGAATCTCTTTAGATCTGCCTCCGATGCCAGAATATCCTTTCTTAAATGCCAGGACATAAACTGTACACAGTATTCCAGATGTGACCACTCCAACACACGACAGTTATAACAAGTCTTCCCTACTTTTAAACTCCAACCGCTGAGCATTAGGGGCCAAAATCCCATTTGTCTTCTTAATTACAAGCAGCACCTTTTCAAGCACAAGAACACCCAGCTCCCTGTCTGTTACCTTTTTTTGAGGGACACTTCCATTTAAATAATAGTCTACCTTTTCATTCTTCCTACCAAGGTACATGATTTTGTGCTTTCTTCCATTGAACTTCATCTGCAAATACACTGACAGCTATTTGCCCACTGTCTCAAGCCTAAGACCACTTGTAGATTCTTTATCTCCTCATCACAACATGCCTTCTCATTTATTTTTTATGTCATTTGCAAATTTGGATACATTATACTTTGCCCCCTCACCTAAATCATTAATATAGCTAGTTAATAATTGTGGTTTTTGGATTAACCCTTGTGGCACTCCACTAGTTATACACATTTTTCCAACCTGAAAAAGACCTTCTATGAGTCTGACTTGCCTCTTGTTGGTGCTTCATTTTCATATGATAATTGGATGGGTAGAGGTGTTTTTCCAATCTATTAAATTGTTGATTTGTTGGACAGGCAGACTCCTAAAACAACACAAGCTTAGTCCTGAAGTGATAGTATCATAAAGGAATCACAGAATTCTACCATTGAAAATAAGGCCTTTTGTCCCATCACATCTGTACTGGCTCCTGAAAGAGCTAGCCATTCTCCAGCCCTATCTTCCTTGTCCTCTGACTTCATCACTTTCAAATATATATTCACCTATCTTTTGAGCTCCTATGATATTTGAAAGAATTCGGAACAATGCTTTTGATAAGCTGGCAGATCAGGTATTTCAGTGAGTTGCTCTGATGGCCGGCTTTCAATCAGGGCTAAGTCGCACAGCTGACTGTTGTTTTCTGTTTCCTGGGTTTTGCCAACCTTCTGATTAACCTTATTGTCTTGTCTGGCACTAATTCATACATTAAGAGCGTTCAGTAAGCTATAGTATCCACATTAGTCAACTGCTAGTTGTAATGAAATCCTGTGCTTGTGATTTTTCTAGATTTTTGTGAATACACTCAGTTTTGACTTTGGAGGCGTCACAGTCCATCAGTTGGTCACAAAATGTCCTCCTATACTGGCCCGTCCTTGCCCCTTAACTACGCATTCAAAAACTACTCATTCATTGACTGCGGAACTGTCCTATGCATGAATTAGTTGCTGCACTTTCCTCAGTAACAGTGACAATTGTTCTTCAAAGCCAGTTGATTGAATTCAAAGTGGTTTGGCAGGTTCTGAAGGTGTGAAAAGTACCGTGTGAGTGTTTTGTTCTTTATTGGTATACTGAATAATCCCAAATTTATTTTCTGTCCCAAAGCTTTCAGACAGTTGTTGGCAGTCTCATCACATAGGCAAATCATAGGCAAATCCTTCTGGTTATAAAAGGGTGAAGTGGATCATTTCAGTGGGTGATAGAGGAGAGGAATAGGGATAAGTGTGAAATTATGAAAATACGGACCATGATGTTTATCGAAATCCATTCAAAGTAGCAACATTAGGTCTGATTTTCCTTTGAAATTATGCACTTTGGGCAGTCAGGAATGGTAAACAGAGCCAGTTCCTTTTTAATTTGCTGGCCTGTTGCACCCATCTAATGTCAATTCTGTGGAATGCTGGAAGTGCCAACTCAAGGGTAGAGACAGTTAAAAAGATGATAATGATGGAGCAAAAATCTAAATTATACTTACTGCTGTCACCATGACGATACCACACATATGTAAACAACAGACATTGAGTATTGTGAGGACTGAGTGACACCACAAAGATAAATTTTAAAAACCCATCACAGAGAGTCCATTCAATCATCAGGTGCTTGATTTGCACCCCCTGCTTGAGTATTTATTTATTTATGTTTGATCATTATTTATCAGAGGCCTGGTGTGTCTCTTGTTTATCCTGTTGTGAGCCCTAGTCTGCAACAGTAAGGGTTATCTACTTCTGCCAGGAACTCAATGGGCAGAACAAAGTGACTGTATTTTTAACAATCTGCTTGTTTTCTGATTCTTGCCAAAACAATGATGCCAGTTTCATTCAGTTTTCCTTCCCTTTGCCATTTTTTCTCTTAAGGCATGCAATTTTCACTTGTTTGACCTGGTGCTAAAAAGTGTGGTGCTGGAAAAGCACAGCAAGTCAGGCAGCATCTGAGGAGCAGAAGAGTCAATGTTTCAGGCATAAGCCCTCCATTCCTGATGAAGGGCTTATGCCAGAAACTTCGACTCTCCTTCCCCTCGGATGCTGCCTGACCTGCTGTGGTTTTCCAGCAACACTCTTTTTGACTCTGACTCTCCAGCATCTGCAGTCCTCACTTTCTCCTGGTCTGGTGTGAAGTCAAGGACCCTAAAAGGGGTCAGTAAGCCTTCTCTTCACTTTTCATGGTGAAGAAGAAACTGGGCCTATTTTCTGTAGCGCCGATCATTGGGCACCCCCTGTTTCGGTTAGAGGGTCCATCACCGCAAGCAAATGTCATTTTTTTAAAAAAACTTGACCAGAGGATATGCTGTATGCATTGGAACCATTTATACAAGTGATAGAACTAAGAGGACCATTCCAACACACTGAAGTAATGTAAGTGCCAACTGCACCAAGGCAGTTCACAGTCCACCACCCACTCCAATATGATCAGAAACCATCAATGTATGTATTGTATAGTCAGGGTCAGGTGTAATTGACCAGTCTTAATCCATAACAGGATGCTCATTTGGCTCCCTGTAGCAAATAAGCGAAAGTGAGGACTACAGATGCTGGAGATCAGAGTCTGGATTAGAGTGATGGTGGAAAATCATAGCAGGTCAGGCAGGATCCGAGGAGCAGGACAATCAACGTTTCGGGAAAAAGCCCTTCATCAGGAATCCTGATGTGAAGGGCTTTTGCCTGAAACGTCAATTTTCCTGCTCCTTGGATGTTGTCTGACCTGCTGTGCTTTTCCACCACCACTGTAATTTAGTCCCTGTAGCAAATGTCCCATTTAAAGGAGACCATTGGCTCTAAGTAGCTGTCAACTCTATATGGCAAAAACTCTTACCCTACACCACCCACACCTCATCCATGGCATGGTGAGGTACAGTTCTTTAGGTGGGAGCACTCAAATAACCATATATGTCTTAGCAATGAAATCTGATCAGCTACATGTTAGGGGTAAGATAAAAGCAATGTCTTATTCCACCCTTCTCCATGTCCACACAACTGCTCAACCCTGGAAAAACAACCTGAAGAGGGCACCTTGGCTATTTGGTTTTCCCCTCACCAACCAAGGCAAACTGAAACTCATTAATCAAATGAATTAACACATGGTTGTAATTGATGAGCACTGCTCTAGGGGATGTCCCACAGTGAAAATTATCCTAATCAGCTGTCCCTTGATTCGAGGATGCCAACTTCACAGGTTCTGCCACGGTCTTTATTTGACTGAATAGATTGATTCTCACCCACAGATCTTTGAACGCATGGGCAGGATGTCCAAGGAGGTATTGGGATCTAGAGTGCTGGAATTGCTTCCTTTTTTCATTATCATTTCAAAGTTGCAACTCAAAGCATGATGAAACTTGATGGACAATGTGCTGCCATTTTGTAGGATCAGAAGCATGTTTCAGCCAGTCATTAATGTCAATGCTGCAATGTGGGAATACAGACCTATACTATTTAGCAAATTATATGGTTGGCTGCAAAGCTGAGCAGGGCAATTTTATAAGCTGTAAAAACTATTATAGTCTTTCCTGTTACACTTCATTAGATAAGTAATGAGTTCCAGATAACAGTAGATTAGGGCTGTCACAGTGACCATAATGGCCAATGCATCAGTAAATCCAAAAGTATTAGGATACCCACAGCACCACTGCTACTCATTAACATTAATAGCTTTTGAATTATATTTTGAGAGCAATCATATGCTGTATTAATTATTTTCATGTTGCATCCTCAAATGAAAATTTTACCAAATTATACCTTTTGTAAATAAGCAGACCTGCTGAGTAGCATATGTCATGATCTAAATGTGCTTTGATAAGCTTATTAAAGATAACTTTGCCATGAAGACTTAATTACAATCCAACTTTCATTAAGTTCACTTTGCTAGTGGAGCCAAGAAGAGGTTTCTTCACCAATAGAGGATGTGGAAAAAACTCATTTATAAATCAAATCACTGCAGATCATGGTCAATGACAACAGACAGAACAGTGAGTAATAGGAGTATTCATTTTTTTAAAAACCAAAGGAAATTGTGATTCTGGCAATCTAAAAAGAAAAGCAAAATGAAACTCAGCACTTTAGTCTGCATCAGTGATGAAAACAGATTCATTTTAGACACTTCAGCAGAAACGAAAGAAAGGAACTAAATGAAGAGTGGGTGCTGTTCAACCACACATTGTACAGAAAAAGAAGACAAATCACTTGTACAAAATGTCCCTTTTACTTGTTTTTTTTTCTAGTGTTCAGTCAATGGTTCACATCCAAGTGTTCACTTACCTAGTCTCTTCAAAGATACTGCTTTGACTGTCAAGTATTGCCAACTTTTTCTGTTTCTGTATTTAATTCTATGCCTTCTGGCAAATGTGGCACTGCAAGACTCTATTATTTAATTTACACCCTCCACTCTAGTTAATCAATTCTTTAATATTTTAATATGCTACCATGTTAAGGAATCCAAAATATCTAATTAGTAACAATTCAGACATAATTGGAATATTTCAAAGTGCTTCACACAATGTGGGTTTAATTTTAGCATTGAAATAACCAACCGTGGGGAGGGGAAGGGAGGAATTTTAAAAGCAAATTGGGTATATGAGTATAATGGGAATCAGCTTACTTTTATGCTTCTAATGTCAAGAATGAACTTCCTGAGGAAGTGGTGGATGCCGGTACAATTACAATGTTTAAAAGACAATTGGCTAGATACATGAATAGGAAAGGTTTGAAGAGATAGGGGCCAGGAGCAGACAGGTGGGACTAGTTTAAGTTAGGATCATGTTCGGCATGGACTGGTTGGACCAAAGGATCTGTTTCCGTGCTGTATGGTTCTATGACTCTCTGACTCTATTTGCCATAAGTTAGGAGCTCAACCATTGTTCTCAATGCGAACTGTTCACTACAGTTCCTCACTCACTGATATTCACACTCAAACTTTCAGAATAGCAAAATTAAGTTTATTGGGCCTCATTGACTTCACTGTCCATGAAAGCCATTGAACTGAGTGTTGTACACAAACCAACTAATTGCAGCCTCAAATGGCAATCAGAGAATACTGCTTATTAAGAGGAGCCAACCGCAGAAAACAGATGGGCACTTTGGATGGTTAGCCGTAGGACATTTTCAAAATGTCAATGATCTTGTTGTTAGGATGATTGGAGGAGTAAGGTTGCAGACTCAATTTTCAGATCAGTGCAATTTTGTTAACACCTGCTGAAGCTGGTGTAAATTAATACCAATTAATTACTTTTGGAGTGCAGTGAGAGTTGCACACAATCCAGTGCTTGCTTGATGCAGGGGCAAAAGCTACAAACACAAACATTTCTACTCAGAGTCAAGATTGAATAATTCAGCAAATAATCCAGTCTTTTTTGCAATCAGATAACAATTTTTATTTCATGGCATCTTTAAGTAATAGGTCCTGAAATTCTAAACAGGGGGGTTATCTCATTTGACAGTAACCCATATGAGGAGATATTTAGCCAGTGACCCATAGTTTGGCCTTAAAACTAAACTTCATAAATATTTTGGAGCAGGGAGGAGAAGTGAAGGGGGTTAGGAAGGGAACTCTAAAGCTTAGAATCCTGCTCACAGTGTTGGAGTGATTCAAATCAGCAAATCTCAAAAAGCCAGAATTGGAAGAGTATGGGTTTTCCAAGAGGGTTAAGGATCTGAAAGTCGAGGTCATACTGCTTGATCCTATTGTTTAGAAACAATAATAGGATTACAATTTGGAAACAGGCCCTTTAGCCCAACAAGTCCACACCCACTGTCCAAAATGTAACACACCCAGACCCATTGCCCTACCCTATACTAATGTACCTAACATTAATTTAATGTGGGCAATTTAGCATGGCCAATTCACCTAACCTGCACATCTTTGGATTGTGGGAGGAAGACCGAGCACCCAGAGGGAACCCACACAGACATGGGGAGAATGTGCAAACTCCACACAGTTGCCCAAGACAGGAATCGAACCCGGATCCCTGGTGCTGTGAGGTAGCAGTGCTCACCACTGTGCCACCCAAGCATGCATAGGGAAATAAGACCTGTTGAGTGGCAGTTGTAGCAATATGTTGTGACCATGTGCAATTGGAAGAATGAGCTGATGGCTGTGTGGTGTCAAGATGCATGCATTGATAACAGATTGAGTTAGAATATTTTGGTATGATGATATCAGTCTCAGGTTCAAATTGGCTCAGTATTGAACTGGAAAGACTGGAAAGTGTGAGATGATTTTCAAGGTCACAGGGGCACAATTTGGTTGCAGCGGATTAGGGTCCATTTTACATTCACTGGGGTTTTACTTTTTATCGAATGAAGTCTGTAGAAAGGGAATCCAGTCAAAGGTGGAGTCGGTGTTTAATTCACTGCAACTACTTTCTGCCCATCTACTGACGTTTTTGTCAATGTAGATTGTCGGTTTAAATAGTGAGTGGTTTTCATGCCCGTATTTTAATGATACATTTTAAATAAGTACATTTTTGTGTTACTGGACATGTGACGATGTAATGTCTGGAGTAGATTTACCGTTACAGGTGCTGTTTGCCCGGAGATGGTTATAAATGGATTACATTGTGCTGTCTGCTGTGGATAATTATGAAAATTAGTTGACCATGGACAATTGTGCATAATTGTTTTAATGAGTTATCCTAGCTTTATGTGGACAACTTATTATCATAAACATGTATAGCTTCAGTTGTTCAGTTGAATATGTGAGAGGAGCAAAAAATGGAGTAGGAGTGCAATTTAATTGGTTCCGGACAATTAAAGGGAAGTGTTAGAATAGCTGGGCAAAAGTTCTTGCAGCCTTGGCAGTGTGTCGAAAGATATTTTAGGCTTGACAGTGTATTATGGTAATGGTAAAAATTTTCACTTTCTATCCTGTGATTTTAATATAGTAAATCTTTTATTAACTGGAACCAATGGGATCAGGAGGGTACAAGCTGATCAAATATGACAGTTGATCAAGAGATCCACATAATCAGTGTAAAACCACATACTAAGTAATAGAAATATCATGCAGGTGGTATATACCTCACTGTTATACTTTATTTACAGTATAAATCACTGAAATAATAATGCAACTTTGTCTAGAACAAAACTTAATGGCAGAGAGCATTCTCATTCGTGCCCTCAGATTGAGGAAATTGTGATGATACAGTAATCTTCATATTTCAGGTAGATAATTTTTGCTGGTTTGTTGAGAATGCCAGTTCATAAGCTGTTGGTTAATTCAAAGTTAAAAATTACACAACACCAGGTTATAGTCCAGCAGGTTTATTTGGAAGCATGAGCTTTCAGAGCGCTGCTCCTTCAGGGAGCTGTCTGATGAAGCGACCTGATGAAGGAGCAGCATTCCGAAAGCTTCCAGATAAATCTGTTGGAGTATAACCTGGTGTTGTGTAGTTTTTAACTTTGTCTACACCAGTCCAATACAGGCTCCTCCACATTATGGTTGAATCAAAGTTTGCTGTACCTGGATTTGTGTACTAAATGGTTTAAAAAGGAACATTGACTTAAGATGGCCACCGAGGTCACCTGACGAGGTTAGCCATTTGAAGAAACCATCAATTAAAGAAGGGTCAGTTTGAACTTAAATTAAGATGACATCAAAATAGCTGAAAGTGGTCACTCAGGTATATATCTCCTGTTTGATTTACGCTTTTCTGGACGTTTCATGTAATGAAGATAGGCAGGAGAGTATACAGAGGATCTATATTTCATGCTATGGAGATGAAAGTCAACTTGTACTAGCAGAACTGAAAAGCTTGCTCTCTTTCTCTGTCTCTCTGCCTCTCCTTGTTTACCCCAGCCTCTTGAGAAGCAGTGCCTAATGTTCAAGCAAATTAGAGAAACATTCATTCAGCAAAGCTCAAAGTCATCCAATCATTGACAACTCAAAGATTGTTCCCAGTTATGTCACTGCTGGGATACAAGGCATCATCGAAACAATTGGACACCTCAAGGACTCTGAGGCATTTTTAAAAACTATATTTTCTTGGTTTTCCTTTTTATACGAGACATTCCTTCCATTTTAAGCTTTACATCTGTGTTTGTGTGTGATTGAGGTTGGTTTTTCTTAGTAAGTAATAAATTCATTTTTTCACTCAAAGCTCTGCAACCGCCTCCTTCATTTTTAAGTAGAACTAGATTTTAATTAAAGTATGATGTAGCTGCATGCTAAAAAAATTAAGAATATTTGTTGCGGTCACCTCTGGGGAGTTAACAGAGGAGAGCCAATTAAAACTAATTTGCCTCTACTCTAAAATGCAAATTCCCAAATGATAATTATGCATAGAAAATCTTTATCTTGCCTCTCCCACAGAAAGAAAATGAAAAGTATCCTTAAAAGATAGTTTCAGTTTCTATCTTGTTTTTTCTTATCATTATTCCAATGTTCTGTTGAGACTAATAATATATTTACATTAAATACAAGGTGTTTTAATAACAATCATATTCTACACATTCCATTTTGATCATTACATTTTTAATAATCTTTTATGTTTGTTCTTAACAAAGTGTCCACTGTAGCATTGTCATTGTCTGTTGCAGGAATGATTTTCAAAAACAAAATAGCTTAAAATTACTGCCATGTGATCTCTCCAAAAACGTGAAGAGTAGTGGTCTGTATAAATGACTGTCACTGCAAACTTATTGGAAATTATTTTCAAGATTTTTGAGATCCAATACCAAACTCTGTGCCTCTTTCTGCTCCATTGAGTATTCCTGCTAACACACATTTGGTTTGCATGAAAAAATAAATAACTGCGATAACTGGTCATTGAGTCTCCATATAACAACAGTTCCTGGCATCAATATCCAGTTGCAAATGACAGTTCTGAGGAAGGATCACCGCACCCAATCTGACTTCTCTCCATACATGCTGCCAGACCCGCTCAGCTTTTCTAGCAATTTCTGTATTTGTTGTTGTGAATGGCTACACTTTTTGATATATAACTGTAAACTGAAATGAAAGTCGAAATTCTATCACTGAAATGCCAGGCGAGATTTGCATTTGAAAATCTGATGCTGCATTTTTTAAAAAACTATATGTGATATAATGTTGCTTTTTGAAACAGTGAGAGGTGAATTCAAGAAGCACAGCATCTTTATCACTGAAGGGAATTCCACCTGACAACCTGACAATTCCACTCTGAATGGTTGAACTATAAGAGTTTTAAAAACTGCAAAGATAAACCATACAGAGACGACAGAGAGTCATAGAGATGTACAGCATGGAAACAGACCTTTTGGTCCAACTCATCCATGCCGACTAGATATCTCAATCCAGTCTAGTCCCACCTACCTGCACACAGTCCATCTGCCTCCAAACACTTCTTGTTCATGTACCCATCCAGATGCCTTTTAAATGTTGCAATTGTACTAGTCTTCACCACTTCCTCTGGCAACTCATTCCAAACACGTACCACCCTCTGTGTGAAAAGGTTGCCCCTTAGGAATCTTTTATATCTTTCCCCTCAAACCCTAAACCTATGCCCTCTAGTTCTGGAATACACACTCCAAGGAAGAGACTTTTTCTATTTATCCTGTCCATGCCCCTCATGATTTTGTAAACCTCTATAAGGTCACCCTTCAGCCTCTGACGCTCCAGTGAAGACAGCCCCAGCCTATTCAACCTCTCCCTATAGCTCAAATCCTCCAGTCCTGGCAACATCCTTGTAAATCTTTTCTGAACCCTTTCAAGTTTCGCAACATCTTTCCAATAGGAAGGAGACCAGAATTGCATGCAATATTCCAACAGTGGCCTAACCAATGTCCTGTACAGCTGCAACATGACCTCCCAACTCCTGTACTCAATACTCTGACCAAGAAAGGAAAGCATACCAAACACCTTCTTCACTATCCTATCTACCTGCAACTGCACTTTCAAGGATCTATGAACCTGCACGCCAAGGTCTCTCTGTTCAACAGCACTCCCTAGGAGCTTACCATTAAGTGTATAAGTCCTGCTAAGATTTGCTTTCCCAAAATGCAGTACCTCGCATTTATCTAAATTAAACTCTATCTGCCACTCCTCAGCCTATTGGCCCATCTGATCAAGATCCTGTAGTAATCCTGTAGTAATCTTCTTTACTGTCCACTACACCTCCAATTTTGTTGTCATCTGCAAACTTACTAACTGAACCTCTTATGCTTACAACCAAACCATTTATATGCATTACGAAAAGTAGTGGACCCAGCACCCATCCTTGTGGCACTCCACTGGTGGCCTCCAGTCTGTAAAACAACCCTCCACTGTCATCCTGTCTGTTCTACCTTTGAGCTAGTTCTGTATCCAAATGGCTAGTTCTCCCTGTATGCCATGAGATCTAACCTTGCTAACCAGTCTCCCATAGGCAACCTTGTCGAACGCCTTCCTGAAGTCCATATAGATCACATCTACAGCTCTGCCCTCATCAATCCTCTTTGTTACTTCTTCAAAAAACTCAATCAAGTTTGTGAGACATGATTTCCCACGCACAAAGCCATGTTGACTATCCCTAGTCAGTCCTGGCATTTCCAAATACATGTACATCCTGTCCCTCAGGATTTCCTCCAACAACTTGTCCACCACTGAGGTCAGACTCACTGGTCTATAGTTCCCTGGCTTGTCCTTACCATCCTTCTTAACCAGTAAACCACATTAGCCAACCTCCAGTCTTCTGGCACCTCACCTGTGACTATCGATGATACAAATATCTCAGCAAGAGGCCCAGCAATCACTTCCCTAGCCTCCCACAGAGTTCTCGGGTACACCTGATCAGGTCCTGGGGTTTTATCCACCTTTAACCATTTCAAGACATCCAGCACTTTCTCCTCTGTCATACAGACATTTTTCAAGATGTCACCATCTATTTCCAAACATTCTACATCTTCCATGACCTTTTCTTCAGTAAACACTGATGCAAAATGCTTGTTTAGTATCTCCCCCATCTCCTTGCAGCTCCACACAAAGGCTGCCTTGCTGATCTTTGAGGGGCCCTATTCTCTCCCCAGTTACCCTCTTGTCCTTAATGTATTTGTAAAAATCCTTTGGATTCTCTTTAACTCTATTTGCCAAAGCTATCTCATGTCCCCTTTTTGCCCTCCTGATTTCCTTCTTAAGTATACTCCTACTGCCTTTATACTCTTTTAAGGATTCACTTGATCTATCTTGTCTCTGCCTGACATATGCTTCCTTCGTTTCCTTAAGCAAACCAAAACAGAAAGCATCTGGATATCTCTCCCTCTGTCTCTCCACCTCCTTAACAACATCTCTCTATGTTAGAAAAAGGTTTAAAAGAAACTCTGAAATTAGAAGATCTGATTGACCATCAAATCAGAAAGCAACTGTCACCTTCTTTCACAACAGCATGTGGACACGGCTAAGATGAATGGCCTGTGAAAAATATCTTTCCAACTTGTGGGCTGGATTGTTGATTTTCAGAATTTTGTTTACCCTGACTATTCTTTTCCAGCCCATCAAATATGTATCAACCCATTTATCTTTTGATTGGCTTAATTTTGATCGCTTGGGTGTGTAGTTGGGCTGTGCAGCATAGTTAAGTTATATTAGGTTAGAAATCATTTATTTTATTTGTTCTTGTTAAAGTATGCTAAACCTGGTGTGAATATCGTTTCTCATGAGTAGTGGTTAGCCATGAAAATTGATCATTGTTATGGTTTCATTGGAACTTTACGCATTTATACATTTTGTGACGATTTATATAACAGTGGGACACAATTATTAGTGCACCTTTCCCAGTTATGCATTGATACAATTTAAATGACTTGTCAAGACAAGTTGTTGGGAACAGCTAAAGCCTAAATAGTCGTAGCTCAGTTTTCAAATTGTCAGAGACATTCTGCTATTCCTTTGTCCGTTCAACTGTTTTGCCTTTATATTGAAACTTGCTCAACGGAATACAAGAGTTCTGAAATTTGGAACAAACTTTGATAAAATCCACTAATGCAAAAGTATTGCAGGATGTTTTGTTTTGTTCATTTTATTTTTGTTTTGGGAAAATCCATGAAATAGAAACATAGATAATAAGTGTAGGAGTAGACCATTCGACCATGCACCATCATTCAGTACGATCATTGCTGACCATGCAATCTCAGTATCCCATTCCCACTTTCTGTCCATATCCCTTGATCTATTTAGCTGCAAGGGCCATGTCCTGCTCCGCCTTGAATATATCTAATGAACTGGCCCATGCAGCTTCCTGTGGGAGAGAATTCCACAGGTTCACAACTCTCTGAGTGAAGAAATTCTTCCTCATCTCAGTCCTGAATGGCTTACCCTTTATTCTTAGACTGTGACTCCTAGTTCTGGACTTCCCCAACATTGGGAACATTCTTCCCACATATAGCTTGTCCAGTCCCATCAGGGTTTTGTATGTTTCTGTGAGACTCCCCCCTCATACTTCTATCCCTTGTTTTGGGTTCTCTGGGAGACATTTGACCTTATCCCACAGTTTGTGAGTTACTTTGGCTTTGGCAAATTCAACAAAATTAACTCTCTATATTAATCAAAAAATTTGTTCAAGTGTTTGGCTGAACGCAATCTTACCATCAGTAATGGCAACATAGTTGCAGAATCCTTCAATAACCTATTTGGTTAATTGTTGAAAAGTCATTGGTACATTTTTACATTCCGGTTGGTGTGATGTTTCACTGATAGTGTTTGTCAATTGTTCCATTGTTACAAAAGCTGAAATTTCATTGGCTATATCTATCAATAGACTTGTCCTTTCAACAAGTCAACTTTTGTGACTTGGCAACATTAGCCCATTCAGCCTGATCCACCATTCAATCTAATCATAGAAAATTGAATGATTACCCCAGTTTTTGAAAAACATGGCAGTCAAGTATCATAGATTGTGTTGGACCATTACCAAAGATAGAGGCAGGGCAATTGTACATTGTTATAATGATAGATATGACAACCCGATTTCCAGAGAAAGTATGGCAGAAAGGAGGAACACGTGTCAGGTGATAAGAGTTTCAGAGGATTTCCAAGTTGAAGAGAGTGAAGTAAAAGGAGACACAAACACTTCTCAAACAAAACTTCTTTAATTTGTCTCACCAATTCTGATATTTAGTGCAGTTAGACACTCTGTTCTCCTATTTAGAAGGGCAACAGCAATATCTTGTAAGACTGCTTGAGATGTACAAGGTAATTTATAGCGATACACCTGAATGTACTACCTGAGCTAAGCACAACATAGGTAGAGTCACTACCAATAAGTACCAAGTCAGTACCAAGTTGAGCCCAGAAAAGTCAACAATGTTGTGATTCCAGCTGATATTCTGGGATCACAAGTCAAATCACAGATAGGAACCCTACTCCACAGATCATAAGCTTATTTGTTTTGGTTTTGACAAAGTGGTCTCTTTCTGAACCATAAACATAAATGCTGTAGATTGTGCTTTAACCACAAAATAGGCGTTTATTCAATAAGGAACAAAAAAAAATCCAAATTATCTATGTACAGTGAAAACACAAAGATTTTAAACATGCAGTCAAAATATAAACCCATTTATCCCAAAATATGCCTTTATAAATTGAAAAGAAATAAAACAGCTTTTGTATTGCATGCAAACACCTCTGTTGAATTCTCAAACATCACTCATCTACAGTAATCAAAACACCACTCATAATACTCACACCAGTATTCCTGTGCCTAAAACGTCAGTAGGTTTAATTCAGCTGAGGTTTCAGGTGTTGAACTGAAACAGTGATTGTTTCTTCTTGGAGTTACCACACCATATCTTCACCATACTCAGTGTAAATACATAATTCTGGGTCTTCACTCTAACAGTTCTGGTTTTGTACTAACATAAGTGTTTCACTCCACGGTAATCCAATTGATTAAACCTATCATTTCCATTTCAGGATTATTGCTATACATCACCATCCATTTCTAAGGTGTTCCCAAGACTAATACATTACCCAAAATTAAAATTGAAGCTACATATTTCTCAGTTATAGGAATTTTCCTTAAGTTAAAAAAAAGATCGCAAAATGCTCTTTGAGGTTCCATTCTTTACCATAGTGAGTTGCAAGTAATCCAAAAGAAACAAAAATCCATTAGCCCACGAATCCATTCACTCTACACTCAGACTTCTCAAATTATTTTTCAAAGAAGTCACTGTGGTTACAGAAGTACTCACAAGCTGATCATTAACTTCAGATACACACAAAAACCCACCAGTCACTCACTCAAAAAATAATTAGAACTCACCAAATGTCATTAAAATTACCCACAGTTTGTACCACAATAGTTGGAAAAATAATTCAATACATACTAGAAAATCACTTGAATGAACCTACTCAAGGAAGTTGGAGTTCTCCAGTAATGGTGGTTCCTTAACCAGATGAATGAACAGATTCTGCATAGACGACAGAAAAATAACAGCTCACGCAAATAAATTCATGCCCAACTCCACAATTAGAAAGAACACTGTATCAATAAGGTTGGCAGTGCCTCACTTCTTTCAAAGATTGATCGATCATAGAGGTACTAACAAGTGCCATGAATATCAAGGGCTAAAGAGCCATTCACTTCTGTTATAGCAAATAGATTATACTAATATGGATTCATGCCATTTGGGTTGAAAAAAATGCCACAGCTATGTTGCAAAGGCTTATGAAATGAAATAATTACATCTAACTATGTAATTATTTAAATGCTGTAATATATAGTAACAGATAGGAAGAACATATAAAGCAATTAGAAGACCAGTTTATGTGAATTTGCAAAAGCAAGAATATCTTCCCTAGGATATATTGTAGACTAAGATCGGTGAAATTGAAAGTTTCAGTGAAAGTCCTCATTCCTAAAACTAAATTAGAAATAATGGGATTTTTTTAGGAATGTGAGAGTTTTACTGGAAGTTTTTGTGCAATTTCAACATGTTAGTTGTAGTTTAACAAGGTTGTTAAGCAAGCAAAATTGACATGGTCACCAGAATGCCAAGCAGCCTTTGAGAATTTGAAAGCAATCGTAATAAATGAACCAGTGTTGTTCCCCTTCCCCAGGACTTTTTAAGACCTTTCAAAATGGTGATTGGTACCAGTCACTTGGGAGTAGGTGTAGTCTTATTACAAGATGACAAGTCAGAAATAGTGAAGCCAATGTGGGGTACATTGTGAAGAAAGTAAACCAGAGGAAGTACTCTACTATAGAAAGAGATGGGATTATTATTGACTCTTCAATGTTCAAGTCCATGTCTGACATGATAGCAAAGAAATATTAATTTACACTGACCATAGTCACTGGCATTCAAGATTTGGAGAAGCAATAAGGATACCTCATTCAATCCTGTAGACGGGTGTTATTAAGCATTATTTTCCCACCGTTTTTTCCCTACCTATAACATTGATGTTTTTTTCTTGTCTGTGTGTATCTGATCTGTATGTATGGGGTTTAAGAGTGATAGAGCTTCATCTTTCATTAGAGTTATACATTGATAATTCACATTTTACTTCCCTGTAGTTAGAACTGATATCTTTACAATGAATAGCGTTTCTCATTAAGTACAGAAACCTGCTCAGTGTTTTCTGTTAACCCAAGTCCATTAGATAGTAGATTGGAAGCTTTGAGCAATTTAACTTAATGGAGAAAGTGAGGACTGCAGATGCTGGAGATCAGAGCCGAAAATGTGTTGCTGGAAAAGCGCAGCAGGTCAGGCAGCATCCAAGGAGCAGGAGAATCGACGTTTTGGGCATGAGCCCTTCTTCAGGAATGAGGAAAGTGTGTCCAGCAGGCTAAGATAAAAGGTAGGGAGGAGGGACTTGGGGGAGGGGCGTTGGAAATGCAATAGGTGGAAGGTCAAGGTGAGGGTGATAGGCCGGAGTGGGGGTGGGGGTGGGGGCGGAGAGGTCAGGAAGAAGATTGCAGGTGAGGAAGGTGGTGCTGAGTTCGAGGGATTTGACTGAGACAAGGTGGGGGGAGGGGAAATGAGGAAACTGGAGAAATCTGAGTTCATCCCTTGTGGTTGAAGGGTTCCTAGGCGGAAGATGAGGCGCTCTTCCTCCAACCGTCGTGTTGCTATGGTCTGGCAATGGAGGAATCCAAGGACCTGTATGTCCTTGGTGGAGTGGGAGGGGGAGTTGAAGTGTTGAAGTACAAATTCACCTGCACCTCCACACACATCATTTATTGCATCCGCTGCACCCGATGTGGCCTCCTCGAAATTGGGGAGACAGGCCGCCTACTTGCGGAATGTTTCAGAGAACAACTCTGGGACACCTGGACCAACCAACCCAACCAACCACCCCGTGGCTCAACACTTCAACTCCCCCTCCCACTCCAAGGACATGCAGGTGCTTGGACTCCTCCATCGCCAGACCATAGCAACACGATGGCTGGAGGAAGAACGCCTCATCTTCCGCCTAGGGATCCTCCAACCACAAGGGATGAACTCAGATTTCTCCAGTTTCCTCATTTCCCCTCCCCCACCTTGTCTCAGTCAAATCCTTCGAACTCAGCACCACCTTCCTAACCTGCAATCTTCTTCCTGACCTCTCCACACCCACCCCCACCCCCACTCTGGCCTATCACCCTCACCTTGACCTCCTTCCATCTATCGCATTTCCAACGCCCTCCCCTAAGTCCCTCCTCCCTACCTTTTACCTTAGCCTGCTGGACACACTTTCCTCATTCCTGAAGAAGGGCTCATGCCTGAAATGTCAATTCTCTTGTTCCTTGGATGCTGCCTGACCTGCTGCGCTTTTCCAGCAACACATTTTCGGCTCTCAATTTGACTTAATCCCAAGAATAGTGGAGCTTAAGTGAACTTTCCCAAATGGGTTGGAAAACTATATTTTCATTCCATCATCTGTTTCTTTAGGCACTAAATGCAGATTCTTATTTAAAGGAAATTATTGATAGAAATCATCTTCTAAACTATGACCTTTTCTTGCTACCTCTACCCTAAGCCATTGTTTAGTCAAGTCATTTTGCATAATTTCCTTATCTCTTTGGTGTTCAAGTTCTTTAAAAAAAATTAGTTTCCATTGTTTCTTTGCATGATCTTTCATCTCTCTATTCATTTCTCTTCTTTTCTTTTTTCTCTTTCTTATTTCCAATGCTCTTTTTTCTTTTTATTCACTTGTCTTCCCATTGCTTTTTTCTTTTTCTTTCAGTTCAAACTTTTAAATTTTCATTTCCTAATGTCTCGCACCCTCTTGCTTGAGTCATTTCATTTCTCTTTTTTTTATTTCTAAGTCGTTTGTTTTTCCATTGCTAAATGAATCTTTGCTAAGTTTAGTGGTGCCAACTCCATTTCAGGTTTCTCTACTTTTTTTCTTCTTTGCTAGACTTCCCATTCCCCACATCTATTTTGTGCGCATAGAACAACTTATTAGGACCTTCCATTCGCCCCTTTCCTCCAATTGATTCAATTCAGATTTTATTGTCCATTTAGAAATGCATTCAGGGTACACTGCTCGTTAGTTAAAAAACACATAAATTCCAATTTCATTCAGGTCCATAATGCCTTGAGGATGGAATCATAATGAATAGATAACACTTGTTCAGGGACCAGTCTTAACACTTTAAATTTTAATTTTGCCCTAGAAATCTCCAGTGTAGGAATAGATTCCAGATCAAAGTTTTGTTCAGCTGTGTTCATTATACACTTTATAGTTGAAATCCAATTTAAATTTCCTAAAGATCAATAGTTGTTGTTTCTTCTTTTCATATCCACTTGGCAAGAGTTTTGTTTGCAAGAACTAACTCAGAAGTTGTGTATTTATCGACTAAATATTGATAGCTCGCACACAAGCATTAAATGATCCACTTTCCAGTTTTGCCTGCTCTCTAGATGCAAAACATTTCTCAAAATGAACCACAAAAGCAACAAAAGTTAAGATTTAAGTTCTGCCCTCATTCTATGTGCAAAGGGTGAGGAAGGTCTGTTTAAAAAAAGGTGTTAGTTATGTTAGATTGTGGATTTAAAAATGAGAAAAGATGCTGCTTTAAACCAAAGGACTTTGGAAGGTGTTGCAGTTAGTTTTTGTCAATGTAATACCTATCTCATTATGTGTCATATCTACAAGATGGCTTTATTTATGTGGAGGGGAGAATGTTAAACACCTCAGCTCCATATTTTTATGGGAGAAAGTGAGGACTGCAGATGCTGGAGTTCAGAGCTGAAAATGTGTTGCTGGAAAAGCGCAGCAGTCAGGTAGCATCCAAGGAGCAGGAGAATCGACGTTTCGGGCATGAGCCCTTCTTCAGGAATCATGCCCGAAACATCGATTCTCTTGCTCCTTGGATGCTACCTGACCTGCTGTGTTTTTCCAGCAACACATTTTCAGGTCCATGTTTTTATGTCCAGGAGCAGCAAATGAAAGATTGAGAATCGTTGTGTCTACAATCGCATGTCCTCAAAGACTCAAAAAGGAACTGAAAGAAAATATCTCATCAATGTCTGCAATCCAGACCAGTGCCAAAACTGAGCTTCACTGTTGATTTATTTGGTCTTTCCCTACCCATGTTTTATCTAATTTCTTTGTGTGTTTGTTTGTATGTGGATGGGGATTTTTTTTTTAAAAGGATAAAATTTCACCTGTAGAGAATTATGGGTTTGTCATTCCCGTTTCTTTTCTGCCATCAATTAAGAACAATGTTTTCCTGTTAAATACAGAAATCTGAGGGGTGTTTTCTTTTAATCTGAGTTTATCAGTCGAGGAAATTTTGCACATTGATTCAATCTTTTTAATCAACTCTAGGAATAGTGGGGCTTGGCTTCCAGAGCAGCTCCCCATTGCACCACCCCTTCCCCATCCTCGCCAAGCCCACCATCCCCCATAAGCCATGACACCAGAAGCCCAGATACAAGATTAACTTCTATTAGTGTGTATTATGGTAGGAACCACTGCTTGAATGAAATAAAACTTGGTAACAATAATATGTTGGGGTAGGTGGGCCCTCCCTTTCGCATTTGGAACCCAACCTTAAACTGTGGGTCATCCAATTAAGACCAAGATAAGGAAAGAAAATCAGAGAGTTTTAGGTCTTTGCAATTCCCTTCCTCAAAAGTCAGTGGATACAGAATCTTGGTAGCTTTTTAAAGCTTAGTTTTTAAGAATCTAAGGGGATGAAAGATTGTGGAGATTTCAGAAATGTAGAGTTCAGATTACAATCAGATCAGCCATTACTTTATTGAATGGTGGAGATTGCATTGATTCAGACTTTGCATCTGTTTTCATACTTGTGACAAATGAAATGTAGAAGACAAGATTTACAAATACCTAAAGCATGCTGATTATAATGGATTTCCTCGCACAATGGATGAATGTTTGCACCCTTGTAATAAAATTGTTCTTTGATGTAACCTTTTATTTTAATTTTCTTACCCTTTTTCCTGCAGTTGAAAAAGTTCAAAATCAGTGGGATGAAGTGCAGAACAGGTTACAGTCCCGCACTCAACAGCTACAAGAAATGCTAAAGGATTCCAACCAGTGGCTTGAAGCCAAGCAAGAGGCAGAGGAACTTTTAGAGAAAATCAGAACCAAGCAAGCCTCCTGGAAGGAAGTTTCCTATACCATGGACATACTAATGAAGCAGAATGCAGATGTTAAGGTAAATCAAATGGCTTTATAAATGTCAACAGCCTTTTTATTTCAGATAGATAAATCAACAGAAACAAAAATGTCTTTTCCCATTCCTCCCCCTTCCTCAATCGCAGCTTAAACTTTATAGTGTTTTAATATAAAGCATATCACAAGAGCCTGATCAGTCAGCATTTGATGCTGAGCTATTTAAGTTTGCAGTGCAGCTGTCTAAATGATTGGTTCAAGGTAGATTTTAAGGAAGATAAATGAAATGGTTTTGGAAAGAAATCCTCAAGCTGTGGACCTTTGCAGCTGAAGGCATGGAATGAAGGATGCACAGGAGAGCAGAATTGGGTGAGTGTAGAGGGTTCTTAATCTGGAGAAGGCTAAAGAGAGGGCTGATATTGTGGAGGGATTTACAAATCAGGATGAAAGTTTAAAATTGGAAGTGTCATGTTAAAATGAATCTCTTCTGGGGTAGAAATGATCTGTACAAGAAGGACGGATTACACCTAAATTGGAAGGGGACTGGCAGAGACATTTGCTGGAGCTGCTTGGTAGCACTTAAACTAATAAGGTGGGGGTGTGGGACCCAGGGAGATAGTGAGGAAAGAGATCAATCTGAGACTGGTACAGTTGAGAACAGAAGTGAGTCAAACAGTCAGGGCAGGCAGGGACAAGGTAGGACTAATAAATTAAACTGCATTTATTTCAATGCAAGGGGCCTAACGGGGAAGGCAGATGAACTCAGGGCATGGCTAGGAACATGGGACTAGGATATCATAGCAATTACAGAAACATGGCTCAGGGATGGGCAGGACTGGCAGCTTAATGTTCCAGGATACAAATGCTACAGGGAGGATAGAAAGGGAGGCAAGAGAGGAGGGGGAGTGACGTTTTTGATAAGGGATAGCATTATTGCTGTGCTGAGGGAGGATATTCAATAGACAATAGACAATAGGTGCAGGAGTAGGCCATTCTGCCCTTCGAGCTTGCACCACCATTCAATATGATCATGGCTGATCATCCTGAATCAGTATCCTGTTCCTGTCTTATCTCCATAACCCTTGATTCCACGATCCTTGAGAGCTCTATCCAACTCTTTCTTAAATGAATCCAGAGACTGGGCCTCCACTGCCCTCTGGTGCAGAGCATTCCACACAGCCACCACTCTCTGGGTGAAGAAATTTCTCCTCATCTCTGTCCTAAATGGTCTACCCCGTATTTTTAAGCTGTGTCCTCCGGTTCGGGACTCGCCCATCCCCGGAAACATGTTTCCTGCCTCCAGAGTGACCAATCCTTTAATAATCTTATATGTTTCGATCAGATCCCCTCTCAGTCTTCTAAACTCAAGGGTATGCAAGCCCAGTCACTCCAGTTTTTCAGTGTAAGGTAGTCCCGCCATTCCAGGCAAGTTATTTGGGTGGAACTGAGAAATAAAAAAGGGATGGTCACCTTTTTGGGATTGTATTATAGACCCCCTAATAGTCAGAGGGAAATTGAGAAACAAACTTGTAAGGAGATCTCAGCTATCTGTAAGAATAATAGGATGGTTATGGCCAGGGATTATAGCTTTCCAAACATAAACTGGGACTGCCATAGTGTTAATGGTTTAGATAGAGAGAAATCTGTTAAATGTGTACAAGAAAATTTTCTGATTTAATATGTGGAGTATCTACTGGAGAAGGTGCAAAACTTGACCTACTCTTGGGAAATAAGGCAGGGCAGGTGACTGAGGGGTCAGTGGGGAAGCACTTTGGGGCCAGCGACCATAATTCCATTAGATTTAAAATAGTGATAGAAAAGGATAGACCAGATTTAAAACTTGAATTCTAAATTGGAAAAAGGCCAATTTTGACGGTATTAGGCAAGAACTTTTGAAAGCTGATTGGGGCAGAGTGAAAGGAAAGGCTGGTAGGTACAGGGAATGCTGGATGACTAAAGAAATTGAGAGTTTGGTTAAGAAAAAGAAGGAAGAATATGTAATGTATAGACAGGATAGATCAAGTGAATCCTTAGAAGAGTATAAAGGCAGTAGGAATATACTTAAGAGGGAAATCAGGAGAGCAAAAAGGGGACATGAGATAGCTTTGGCAAATAGAGTTAAAGAATTAAGGAGAATCCAAAGGGTTTTTACAAATACATTAAGGACAAAAGCGTAACCAGGAGAGAATAGGGCTCCTCAAAGATCAGCAACAGAAAATAGGCGAGATGGTAAACAAATATGCTGCATCAGTATTTACTGTAGAAAAGGATATGGAAGATATAGACTGTAGGGTAATAGATAGTGACACCTTGCAAAATGTCCATATTACAGAGAAGGAAGTACTAGATATCTTGAAATGGATAATGGTGGTTAAATCCCCAGGACCTGATCAGGTGTACTCTAGAACTCTGTGGGAAGCCAGGGAAGTGATTGCTGGGCCTCTTGCTGAGATATTTGTATCATCGATAGTCACAGGTGAGGTGCCAGAAGACTGGAGGTTTGCAAACGTGGTGCCAGTGTTTAAGAACTCTGTGACCAGTGAAGTGCCACAAGGATCAGTGCTGAGTCTACTACTTTTTGTCATTTACATAAATTATTTGGATGCGAGCATAAGAGGTCTAGTTAGTAATTTTGCAAATGACACCAAAATTGGAGGTGTAATGGACAGCGAAGAAGGTTACCTCAGATTACAACAGGATCTTGACCAGATGGGCCAATGGGCCGAGAAGTGGCAGATGCAGTTTAATTCAGCTAAATGCGAGGTGCTGCATTTTGGGAAAGCAAATCTTAGCAGGACGTAAACATTTAATGGTAAGGTCCTAGTGAGTGTTGCTGAATAAAGAGACCTTGGAGTGCAGGTTCATAGCTCCTTGAAAGTTGAGTCGCAGGTAGCTCGGATAGTAAAGAAGGTGTTTGGTATGCTTTTCTCTATTGGTCAGAGTATTGACTACAGAGTTGGGAGGTCATGTTGCGGATGTACAGGGCATTGGTTAGGCCCCTGTTGGAATATTGCATGCAATTCTGGTCTCCTTCCTATCAGAAAACTGTTGTGAAACTTGAAAAGGCTTATAAGGATGTTGCCAAGGTTAGAGGATTTGAGGTATAGGGAGATGCTGAACAGGCTGGGGCTGTTTTCCCTGGACCATTGGAGATTGAGTGGTGACCTTATAGAGGTTTACAAAATCATAAGGGGCATGGATAGGATAAATAGACACAGTCTTTTCCCTGGGGTCGGGGAGTCCAGAACTAGAGGCCATAGGTTTAGGGTTTGAGGGGAAAAATATAAAATAGACTTAAGGTGCACCCTTTTCACACAGAGGGTGGTACGTGTATGGAATGAGCTGCCAGAGGAAGTGGTGGAGGCTGGTACAATTGCAACATTTAAGAGGCATTTGGATGGGTATATGAATAGGACGTGTTTGGAGGGATATGGGCCGGGTGCTGGCAGGTGGGACTAGATTGGGTTGGGATATCTGGTCGGCATGGATGGATTAGAGCAAAGGGTCTGTTTCCATGCTGTACATCTCTATGACTCTATGACTATGAACATAATCTCTGAATCTCTCAATCATTAGGCAATGGGAACCAATGGAAGTTAAAACATATCAACATGTTCCTAATAATTTTATGGTCTTGTATTTATTACTGTTAGCTTGTAGTTGATGCTAAGTAGTCGAAGGTCAAAGGGTATTTGTTATGTCAAACATAAATAAGTAGTGAAGCTGCATTTGAATCTCATTATAGATTAGAAAGAGCACTGTATGGAGGAAATGTTCATGCTTGAGCAACTTTTCATTCTGCCTTCTTGTTAACGTAGAGACCATTGCAGAATTAAACATCCTGATATTCGATTGAGTAATAAAACAGAAGTTTTAGGTTGGGTCTTTATCCACTCTATTAATTTAATACAAAGGTGATATTGGGCTCAGGGCAATATTTTGTATTTATGTTGACCTTTCAGTTAACATTTTTTTCTCATTTATTTATTCAAGACATTTCATGCAATGGTTGTTGGTTAATGTAAAAACTATGGGAAAATATAATCATGCAGCATTATACTTTCTGTGGAACTGCTTTCACCAGTTTACCTTTTTGATAAAAGTTTCAAATGTTGAGAATGTTACACCCAATTTAAAAGTGAAATTAAGGTAATGAAGCACTTTGAATGTGCATTTGATTATTCAGATGTAACATGATAATAAATGGGGCCTGAAAGTTAAAAAATTATGTGTCATTAGTGTAATTATGCAAATTCATTACATGAAGTCATGTAAGGAAGGAAATAATGTGCTTGTAATAGGCTAACCCATCAAACATTCATTACAACATCCTGTTATTAATGCCTCAAACAACGACCTGTAGGAGGCAGTAAATTAGATGCCAGGTATGTAATCCAGGCGACACAAATTGACATGACTTTCAATTTAAAACAAATGCAATTACAAGTTTTTTCTTCATGTACCTCGTTCAAAATGAATCAGGCACAATATTTTACTATGACTTGTAATGAACTTCTTTTGAATGTTTAGCTTGTTTTTAGTGTTTCTAATGTAGGTGAATGCAATGCGAGAATATCAAGGAGGAACAAACATAATCTTGCCTCCACCACCTGTCTCACACATTGAAGCCTGACAGGAAATTGTAATGTATGATAACAGGAAGGGCCTGTTCTTCTGAGAGACACTTTCACCTGCCAAGGTGGATAGATATTGCTGCAAACAAGCTATAATACTCAAGTGCTGATGTGTCAAAAAGCTGCCAGGAACCCACCAATTTCTGCATTTAACTGAAGAATTGTTTGTGAAATATGGAAAGACCAGTGAAACAGTGGATGTGCAATTAATGTGCTTAATTAAGTGGATTGTAACCCTGGCTTCTGACTTTACTTGCACTGCCTGGGTTTCTTGAACAACACCAGTTTGAGCAACATCAGAGGATATCAGGAATGGTTGGGGCTGAGCAATTGACAGAGTGGAAAATCTTCCAAAACAAAGATCTCACGGCTGCTTCTTTGCCCAAGTGAAAAGCCTTTGTTCACAGGACTTGATCTGAGTGTGTGCTTTTTACTGCTTTGGATTAACTTCAAAGGATATTTCTGCAACCTTAAGTTCTCTAAGTTGATGTACTCTTGATAGCAGCATGGCAGCTGCTATGGTGGGGAGCAAGAAAAGCAGCAGCAATAATACCAGCAGGAGGTGATGCCTTAACCACCTCCTGCTCCATGGGAGAGAGGGAATGAGCCCAGAGCTCCAGCTCTTAGGTGCCTGTACCCTGAGCTCTGGATATATACAAAGAGGATAAGCTTTCTCAACGTAAATGAGCATCAGTGCCGTGGGAGGGTTAGAATCTGATGATTACAGCCAATCTGGAGCAGACAACCACTCCCGAAGTGATTATGGTTACCAGAACCCTAAAATCTGCAGCTTCCTTCATGTCTGGGATTCCCTGGTGACATAAGTAGAATTTCTCAATGGCAGGTTTCCAGGGCTGCCACTTGCAGTCATTTTACAACTGATGGGTCCACTTAAAATGAAGAATCTCTCAGACTTGCTGCTCAAACCAGATTCCCAAAGGTCCACTGAGTCATAGATTGCGTACAACTGGCAAATAAGGCACCCTCAAATGAACTAGCATTATTTAGCAACCAATTTGGATCACACATCACTAATGTTCATCTTATATGCAACTACTGAAAGTTTGTCCAACATGTCCTGCAAGCCACCATGATGCCTTTGTCCTGCACTAATCAAGTGTACGACATTACTTGATACCGATGGCACTTTGGAGATATGGCCTACCTTTGAAGAACATGCTCGATGACAACTCAAGGCTGAGGCATCTTACCCTTGATTTGCGAGAACTGAAGGCATGGAGTGTTCATTGAGCAGGCATTTGGGATATTAAAGATGAGATTCAGGAACCTGAATAGACTTGACACCCTTCACTATATGTACCAGCTTGGGCTTCCATGATTGTAGTGGCTAGCTGTGCCTTGGACAGTATTGCACAGCAGACAGGACGAAGCTGCAGCAGGACTAGCAACACGAGGCAGAGGTGGAGGAACCCTGATATGGCCAGGCGATGGCAGCATTCATTTGGCTGTCAGAAATGCACAGGACAGACTAATTCAGGCATGCTCAACTAATTTGAGGTAGCGCAATCATCTAGTCAGTCAATACTGAAACCATGTGGCACATCCTGTCTTCAGCATAAAGTAATCTCACAGTCAACAGGTCATCACATCACTCACACCTGATGGTTATCTTTCCCTCTTATCATACTATTTACACAGAGTAGGAAATCAGTTGACAGGATGTATGTGGATGTACCTGCCAGAGAAGGTGCAAAACGTGATCTACTCTTGGGAAATAAGGCAGGTGACTGAGGTGTCAGTGGGGGAGCACTTTGGGGCTAGCAACCATAATTCTATTAGATTTAAAATCGTGATGGAAATGGATAGACCAGATCTAAAAGTTGAAGTTCTTAGGTGGAGAAAGGCCAATTTTGACGGTATCAGGCAAGAAATTTGGAAAGCTGGTTGGGGGCAGATGTTCGCAGGTAAAGGAACGGCTGGAAATTGGGAAGCATTTAGAAATGAGATAATGAGAGTCCAGGGAAAGTATATTCCTGTTACGGTGAAAGGAAATACTGGTGGGTATAGGGAATGCTGGATGACTAAAGAAATTAAGGGTTTGGTTAAGAAAAAGAAGGAAGCATATGTAAGATGTTGACAGGATAGATCGAGTGAATCCTTAGAAGAGTATAAAGGCAGTAGGAGTATATTTAAGAGGGAAATCAGGATGGCAAAAAGGGGACATGAGATAGCTTTGGCAAATAGAATTAAGGATAATCCAAAGGGTTTTTACAAATACATTAAGGACTAAAGGGTAACTAAGGAGAGAATAGGGCCCCTCAAAGATCAGCAAGGCGGCCTTTGTGTGGAGCCGCAGAAAATGGAGAAGATAGTAAACAAGTATTTTGTATCAGTATTTACTGTGGAAAAGAATATGGAAGATATAGACTGTAGGGAACTAGATGGTGACATCTTGCAAAATGTCTATATTACAGAGAAGGAAGTGCTGGATGTCTTGAAACAGGTAAAGGTGGATAAATCCCCAGGACCTGACCAGGTATACCCTAGAACTCTGTGGGAAGCTGGAGAAGTGATTGCTGGGCCTCTTGCTGAGATATTTGTATCATTGATCGTCACAGGTGAGGTGCCGGAAGACTGGAGGTTGGCTAACGTGGTGCCACTGTTTAAGAAGGGTGACAAGGACAAGCCAGGGAACTATAGACCAGAGAGCCTGACGTCAGTGGTGGGCAAGTTGTTGGAGGGAATCCTGAGGGACAGGATGTACATGTATTTGGAAAGGCAAGGACTGATTAGGGATAGTCAACATGGCTTTGTGCATGGCAAATCATGTCTCACAAACTTGATTGCGTTTTTTGAGGAAGTAACAACGAGGATTGATGAGGGCCGAGCAGTAGATGTGATCTATATGGATTTCAGTTCAACAAGGTTCCACATGGGAGACTGATTAGCAAGGTTAGATCTCATGTAATACAGGGAGAACTAGCCATTTGGATACAGAACTGGCACAAAAGTAGAAGACAGAGGGTGGTGGTGGAGGGTTGTTTTTCAGACTGGAGGCCTGTGACCAGTGGAGTGCCACAAGGATCGGTGCTGGGTCCTCTACTTTTTGTCATTTACATAAATGATTTGGATGTGAGCATAAGAGGTACAGTTAGTAAGGTTGCAGATGACACCAAAATTGGAGGTGTAGTGGACAGCGAAGAGGATTACCTCAGATTACAACAGGATCTTGACCAGATGGGCTAATGGGCCGAGAAGTAACAAATAGATTAATTCAGATAAATGTGAGATGCTGCATTCTGGGAAAGCAAATCTTAGCAGGACGTAAACACTTAATGGTAAGGTGCTAGGAGTGTTGCTGAACAAAGAGACCTTGGAGTGTAGGTTCATAGCTCCTTGAAAGTGGAGTCGCAGATAGATAGGATAGTGAAGAAGGCATTTGGTATGCTTTCTTTTATTGGTCAGAGTATTGAATACAGGAGCTGGGAGGACATGTTGTGGCTGTACAGGACATTGGTTAAGCCACTGTTGGAATATTGCGTGCAATTCTGGTCTCCTTCCTAATGGAAAGATGTTGTGAAACTTGAAAGGGTTCAGAAAAGATTTACAAGGATGTTGCCAGCGTTGGAGGATTTGAGCTATAGGGAGAGGCTGAACAGGCTGGGGCTGTTTTCCCTGGAGCATCGGAGGCTGAGGGGTGACCTTATAGAGGTTTACAAAATTATGAGGGGCATGGATAGGATAAATAGACAAAGTCTTTTCCCTGGGGTCGGGGAGTCCAGAACTAGAGGGCATAGTTTTAGGGTAGAGGGGAAAGGTATAAAACAGACCTACAGGGCAACTTTTTCACACAGAGGGTAGTAAGTGTATAGAATAAGCTGCCAGAGGAAGTGGTGGAGGCTGGTACAATTGCAACATTTAAGATGCATTTGGATGGGTATATAAATAGGAAGGGTTTGGAGGGACTAGATTGGGTTAGGATATCTGATCGGCATGGACAGGTTGGACTGAAGGGTCTGTTTCCATGCTGTACATCTCTATGACTTTATGAGTAAGCAGGTTACAATGGGGACAACAGGACTCCTGACCTTTGAAGTAAAGTTTCTGTTCCTAAATGTTGAACAGTGAAGTGGCAATGTAATAGTGTCAAACATCCATGTGATAACCTTGATACAGCTATAAATTCTTTCTCTCCCTTTTCTGTTTGTGCAAACCCTGTGGTTTCAGCAAAACTAAAAGCAGGCTCTCATTCACCTGTTCTGACTGTCAGGATGCTAATGGCTGCTAACCTCTGGATTTTGGAGCCTGTGATGGTTCAGCCATAGATTGCATCACCAGCAACAGAAGACATAGAAGCACAAGTAGGGCATTTGGCCTATTAGCTCTGCTCTCACATTCAATGAGATTGTGGCTGATCAGATCATGCTCAAGCCCACTTTCCTGCCTTTTCCCCATAACTGTTGATTCTCGATTAATCGGGCTACCTTGACGTTGAATATACTTCGTGACCCAGCTTCTACAGCTGTCTGCAGTCAAGAATTTCACAGAGTCGCCACCTTTTGAGAGAAGAAGTTCTTCATCTCTTTCTTAACTGAGCAACAGCTTCCTCTCGGACAATGCCCTAATGGTCCTTGACTCTCCCACAAGTGGAAATAATCTCCTTGAATTTACCATATCAAGTGACCTCAGAACATTTTATGCTTTAATAAAGTCGACTTCCAGTCTCCGAAAGTTCAAGGAGTACAGATCCAACCTACTCTATCTCTCTTCCATACATGGGATCAGTCTCATGATCCTTCTCTGGATTGCATCCAATGCTATTATATCTTTCTTTAGAGAAAAAGAGTAAAGCTGTTCATAATATTCCACGTGTTGTCTGACTGGTACCTTGTACAGTTTTAGCAAGACTTCCATATTTTGTACTCCATTCCCTTTGAGACACTTTAAGCCCCTTCCATTGTGTGCAACTCAGAATATTAAAATTCAGTTTAACTTCAAATGTTGGGAAAGTGGTTAGATATCATAATTGAGATAAAATTAACAGTCACTTCAATAAATGTCAAGTAAATCAGTTTTAATTCTCTTAAGGTTTTGATGCTTTATATGGCATTTGAAAGAGTTCAATATGACAAGTTTGTCAACAAAGCTGAAGCTTATTGCATAAAAGGCTGAGTGTTAGGAAACAGAAAACTGTAGTTGTTTTATGGGCTAGTGAAGAGTATACAATAAGGTAAGCCACTGGTCAGTGTTAGGATCCTGGCCTTTCCTGATATATATGAATGAACTCAATGTGAGGGTCTGTGGCTCAATTTCAAAATCTGGGGATGACATAAGTCTTGGAAATATCATGAAATGACACTTGACTGCCCCATGCTCTTTTGTTACAGGCTGTGCTGTGTCCCACAGATGCTGCCTGTCCCTATCCTGGTGAAAAGCATGCTTGCATGGGTACTGCTCTTTTTGAAAGTGCAGGATGGTTGAGAGCAATTTGTGGTTTATTGAAAAAAATGGAGAAGCCAGTTGGGGTACAGCAAGATCCACAAGTCGTTTTCAGATAAATAACCAGATAGTTTTTGTAACGATTTGGCTAAGGGCTCAATGTTCGCCAAAATTCCTGGCTCTTCTCCAATTCATACAACAGGATTTTTACATCTACCTGAGGTGCCAGAAACATCATGAGTTTAACGTCTGGCCTGAAAATTTTGACACCTTTGACAGTGTACAATTCCCTTAGTATATCACTGCTTTGGTAGCCTCGATTATGGAGAGGACATTCTAATAAGTCTCAGTGGCAGTAGTCGTATCCTTGAGGGAAAAATGACAGTGTTGAGCAAGCAGTTGACAAACATTATTACCAAAAACATAGATTCTATATTTGTTCTTTCATTTACAGTTTGAAGATCTTTGGTGAAAATTAACTGCTCCACTTGTTCATATAATAGTAGCTTGTGCTTCGGAGCTGGCCTTCAATTCCTTAATATCTCAGAGGGCTGATAAAATGCCACATCAATGCAATTCTTTCTTTTAACAATTGGCTGAAATTTCCTTGAATAGTTAATGCTGATATCATCATGATTAAGTGGCTTCATTTGACAGAAACATTCTCAATGCAATTTCTTATATGTTTTATGACTTTGCCATTTATTTTGAAAAGGTGGGAGTCATGGTTTTAGTAATTTGAAAGCTGACTAATTATGAGTCATTCATGATAATCAATTATGTGTAGTTATTTACAAGACACAGAAGCTCATAGTAAATATGAATCATGAAATATAAGGTGGTAAGGCCCATTCCACTTCTTCACTTTTAATTCTTTTGCAGTTCACCTGCCTTTGAATATCTGATCCCAGTGATCATTTTAAATGTCTGAGCCTAGTCTGTGAACTATTTGATAATAGATATTGGCCTCACTATATCGTAAACTTTAATATTTTGCGGCAGAAGTCATTGGGTAGGTAGGTAGTCGGTATAGGTTTCCTGCCTTCATAGTGATGCTGAGAAAATTTATAATTTGCTTTCCTCCGTCATGCCTCCGAATGTGCTTACCTGACTTTATACATAATCAAATATGGGATTGTCCTGGTACATTGCACAAAATTACACAGAGGAAGACAAAATCCTGATCCTCCATGACTGTATAAAATAGTTCATCCTTCAGTCTAATGCATTATATCATCCAAGCACAGCAATAGTTCCAAAGAAGAGTCACATTGCTTTCTCCACAGATGCTGCCAGACCTGTTGAGTTTCACCAATACTTTATGTTGTTAATTACAGGATCCATTTTGTTAGCATGGCAAAATTATTTGGCGTCCAAAGGAATTTGGAGTCAACAATGTTAAGTTCCCAACTAAGACCAAGAGGCCTAATTGTTTAACACCAGGAGGAGCTTCATTAATGAGGTGTTCATTCTGCAGCAGCAAGGATACCATCATGATGTCATGTGATCGGACTCTGAAAATGACAGTCCACTCTACTTACCAAATACAGACCATCCCTTTCCCATTACATCAGAGCTTCCTCCATTGCAAACATTCACACTATCCAACAGCTGATAGGTAAGAAGCTGCACAGGGCATTGATTCCTGTGTGGCTGTCAGCTCACCTCAGGTGTCTGCTTAGCTTTCTTATTGGTAGAATTCTGAGCAAAACTCTTGTTAACATACTGGAACCACAGCCCACTCAATGATTCAAAGTTCTCTGGCATTGTTCTTGGTGAAGTGTCAGTTATGCATGACATTTGATTTGCTGAAACCATGTTTGACAATAGGTGTCATTGCTGAAAAATGTGTTGCTGGAAAAGCACAGCAGGTCAGGCAGCATCCAAGGAGCAGGAGAATTGACGTTTCAGGCATAAGCCCTCCTTCAGGAATGAGGAAGGTGTGCCAAGCAGGCTAAGATAAAAGGTAGGGGAGGAGGGACTTGGGGGAGGGGCGTTGGTGGAAGGAGGTTAAAGTGAGGGTGATAGGCCGGAGAGGGGATGTGGGCGGAGAGGTCAGGAAGAAGATTGCAGGTCAAGAAGACAGTGCTGAGTCCAAGGGTTGGGACTGAGATAAGGGGGTGGGCGTGGGGGGGTGATGGGAAATGAGGAAGCTGGAGAAATCTGCATTCATCCTTTGTGGTCGGAGGGTTCCGAGGCGGAAGATGAAGTGCTCTTCCTCCAGGCGTCCTTGGTGGAGTGGGAGGGAGAGTTAAAGTATTCAGCCATGGGGCGGTTGGGTTGGTTGGTGCGGGTGTCCCAGAGGTGTTCACTGAAACGTTTCGCAAGTAGGCGGCCTGTCTCCCCAATGTAGAGGAGGCCACATCGGGTGCAGCGGATGCAGTAAATGATGTGTGTGAAGGTGCAGGTGAATTTGTGATGGATATGGAAGGATCCCTTGGGGCCTTGGAAGGAAGTGAGGGGGAAGTGCGGTTGCAGGAGAAGGCGCCGGGAGTGGAGGTTGGGTTGGTGGGCGATGTGGACCTGACGAGGGAGTCACGGAGGGAGTGGTCTTTTTGGAACGCTGATAGGGGAGGGGAGGGAAATATATCCTTGGTGGTGGGGTCCATTTGGAGGGGGCGGAAATGACAAAGGATGATAGGATGTATCTGGAGGTTGGTGGTGTGGTAGGTGAGGACCAGTGGGGTTCTGTCCTGGTGGTGATTGGAGGGGCAGGGTTCAACGGCGGAGGAGCGGGAAGTGGAGGTGATGTGGTGGAGAGCATCGTCAACCACGTCTGAGGGGAAATTGCGGTGTTTGAAGAAGGAGGCCATCTGGGTTGTTCGATATTGGAATTGGTCTTCCTGGGAGCAGATGCGGCGGAAGCGAAGGAATTGGGAATATGAGATGGTATTTTTACAGGGGGCAGGCTGGGAGGAGGTGTAATCGAGGTAGCTGTGGGAGTCGGTCGGTTTATAGTAAATGTCCGTGTTGAGTCAGTCGCCCGAGATAGAAATGGAGAGGTCTAGGAAAGGGAGGGAGGAGTCTGAGACGGTCCAGGTAAATTTGAGGTCGGGGTGGAAGGTGTTAGTAAAGTAGATGAACTGTTCAACCTCCTCGTGGGAGCACAACGAGGTGTTGTTGACAGGAAACAACAGAATTAGGTTTTCCAACAAGACAACAAGGCCAAACACAGCATTTTCCAAAAAAGGTCAAGAAACATTGTTGAGGGATTACACCCCGAGTGAGCAGTGGGTACCACTCAATCATCATAGCACAGACAGAGACCAGTCTCCTACACTGTACAGACAAGAAACAATATCGTAAATGAGAAGGAATACAGACCAGTTTTTGGCAACCAAAACAAACGTGCCAGAGACAACATTAATTGAGAATCCAAAAATTATTGTGGTCCTGTGGAGCATCTTGCCTGTCGGCTGTTGGATAATGTGAACGTTTTCAATGGCGGAACCTCTGCCGAAATGGGGAAGGGATGTTCTGTATTTGGTTAGTAGGCTGAGCTTCCTTGGGAACTTAACATTGTTGACTCCAAGTTCTCTATTTTGTTTGTTCTTTTAAAGTGGAGGTCAGTGGTGGTTTGAACCATTTCCTACCCATGGGATTTTAACCTCCTTTCCATGTACCTAAGTTCATGTCTGAAGGGACCCGAGTGCATCTTCACTTTTACTCTGCAGTTTTTTTATTCACATACAAAATGGTAACCTCCTTTGCTCAGTGCCTTTAAGCGGAACTGCAATTTCTCTGACATAATGGAAAATTTTGAGAATCCAATTATTATTTGTTATTCTGCCTTATGGTGTTTTGCCTCATAAATTTGACTGAAATTTTGACTGTATGTTAAACTTTCAAGTGCATCATCTCGGTTGAAAACTGCTCAAAGCGATTTTGAAAAATATTGTGTGAGAAATGCACTTGGCTTAGCCCTCTAGGCATGCTTTTACAAAATTTGATATCTGGAAACAGCTGAATTCTCTTATAATGTTTACAGCATTGGAATGGGTACTTGTTAACTCGATCACTTCCTGCAGTGGCAGCACATGGAACATCAACAGCCTCGAGAACATGCAGTCATCTTTGCTGACATTTTCAAGCAATGACAAGTATGAAGCACTTTACATGGGCTTCTTGTGGCAATTTGAATGACTTGCACTTGCAGATTATGAATGAATAAATGGAGCCAACAAATCGAAAGCGTATGGATTCACCAGCTCATTTTGCAAATTCGGAAAATTTATGAAAATCAAATTGTAAAATTGTAGGACCTCAGAAACTGTATTCTTATTATTCCTGGTTCTTGTTTGGCTTCCTTTTTTAGTTGGTGATATGTGTCAAAGGTCCTTATAAAGTTGTTACGTATGATTTTTCTCTTCCCAAATTTATATCCTCTTTTGAAGCTGGTTCACTATTTTGGAGCACAATTCCTCAATGCTGTAATGTTCTGCAGGACCTCACCAAATGCTCAATCATCTTAGGTAATCCCAGACAATATCTATTGCTGGCTGTGAGAACGAAGTGGCATCACTGTTAAGCTTCATTCTGTCTCTTTCAGTGTACATGCATCTGTCTTTGGATAGTGATCAAACCCATACATTACCAAAGTGCAAACACTGTCTCCTGCCAGCTACATAAACATAATTAAAAATTCAGCAGAAGAGCAAATCAAAGCGCACAACGTTGAAACATTTTAAGTGTGCCTAACACACTTCTGCATTGATATGAAGCAGCTTGAAGAGTGTATTAGTGTGAAAGATAGCTATAATTAGGATAATCCCTAATGTGTGGAAACAGGCCATTCAGCCCAACAAGTCCACACTGATCCTCTGAAGAGTAACCCACTCAGACCCATTTCCCTCCCCTATTGCTGTACATTTACCCCCAGGCTAATGCACCTAATCTACACATTCCTGAACACTATGGGCAATTAGCATGGCCAGTTCACCTAACCTGCACATCTTTGAATTGTGGAAGGAAACCAGAGCACCCAGAGGAAGCCCACGCAGCCATGGGCAGAATGTGCAAACTCTGCACAGACAAGGCCTGGGGCTGGAATCGAACAGTGAGGCAGCAATGCTAACCCCTGAGCCACAATGCCACCAGTTAGCAATATAAATCATGTGATTGGGCCTTTATTTGACTAACAGCACTGAAACCCAGCATTTCAAGACATCCCTTTAGATACAGCATCTCAAATCTACTTAGATTCAAACCAGCAGGGAAGAGGTCCAGCTAGATGAAAAGCTACATTTGAGAAATGCCGAGTTGAATCATGGGTTACAGTATTGGCAACATTAAATGGGATGTTCTCAAGAGAGAACAGGAGCTGCCATTGAATGTTTACATTTGTGTCACTTTCACTGAGTGGTACTAGAGGAATTTTCAACTGCAAACCGCAATAGAATGCATGAAATTGTATTCGTTATCACAGAAGTCCACCAATCGTCTTGCAGTCATTCGGTACAAGCATGGGTTGTTAGAGTCCAAGTATTTAATTTTTAAATGGTTTGCAAGGACAAAATAAAGTACCACAGCTCTGCTGATGGAATTTTCGCAAGACTAAATGTTACAAGGCTCCACTCTTGCCATGAAGTGGGAGTTGGAGACTGAGTCGGAGCACTATCGTGCTGCCATCTAGTGAAAGCTCAGTAAGAACTGACTGCTGCAATATATCCTTTATTGTTGTGTGATATTTTTGAGTGTTTAAAATCCTGTCCTGTACTAATGGGGTTTTGAGGCTGAGTGACTTTTAATATAATCTTTCCACTAAATTGCAAACTCAAACCTTCAGCTGCTCAGCAGCAACCTGACATGGAATTGTTCTCAACCAACTAACTGTGCAGCATTCATCAGTTGTTCGACACATTTCGAGTTTCAGATTATTGTGTGAGAAATGTAACATGGTTAGAAATTAGTAATTAAGTTTTGGCTTGTCACAGGAGACTTTTGAATGGAAATGTAGAGCCATCATTGCTAAAGCAAAAAGGTGTTTGTTGACATTAAAATTCAAAGTGAACCTGCACTATTGTCCCTCTGTCTGCTCTACAGCATGGTCCAGTTTTGATTGGCACTGATCCAAGATAAAACATGGAGGCAGTCAGCAGTGTAGTTAGCAATTCATTGATTTTCATTGCCAAACTTACTGTTGATTGATCTGGTTTCTTACCGCACCTTGAGCCTTGATCTTTGTTCCATGGAATATCAATACAACCATCTATTTTTGTTGACTACTTTTGCTGCACAAAGTCCGTTCCCAAATTTCCTTCCTTCCTTCCTTACAGAAGTATTTGATTTTTTCACACAGTTCCATGGGCATCAACTGCCCTTCTGTACTTCATCTTCACAGCCATTCTTTCTGCACGAGACCAGACAGCAAACACCAGGAACTTACCAACATCAGAAGCGTTGCAGCCAAGCTAAGTTCATTGTTGTTCATGTGAAAGTGTTTCAGTTAGGATCAGTAAATAAAGCTGTTATTATTCTTCTTCCTTTCTACCCAACACTGAGAGCCATCGTGGCGCACTATTTGCCATTACATCTGAGTTAGCACAAACCTGACATTTGTTGTTCCAAATATTGTTCAGTACTACACTGGAAAAATGGTTTTGTGCATTATTTAGAGTTGTTGAGATGTTAGTATCTTTCCCAGAAGGTCATTTCCGACACTGTGATTTATGTACTGATATCTTTTTCCCATTAGAAATAAATGGCATGCGTCTTGTGGGAAAAATAGATTTCTAGTTTTGGTTCCCTTGCTGTCATCTTGAACTGGGTCGCTGACATAATACTTAACCCTGTATAAGTGACACTGTCTAAATTCAAACAATGGAGCAATGAGAAATAGAGGGCTGTGTTAAAAATACACGTTAGTCTTTGAGGAAGAGACCAAGAGGAAATTATTTCAAGTCTGTCAACAGTTTAAAACTTTTACATTGACACAAAAGCTTTTCTGTAATTTCTACTCTCAGATCAGATTCTATGTTGCTTACATTGCAACAAAAATTGACAAAAACACAGAACTGTCATTTCAAAGAAAACTTTTTTTGATTTCTTTGATTGAAATGTCAATGTTAATTCACTTACTGAAACTTGAATACCGATCATCTAGTTGAAAGCAGGTGGAGGGCTGCCCTTCATATAGTTCCTCACCCCTTCGGCAAAGAGGATCCTGACTTTCACTGCCCTGAGTGGGTGCTGGACTGATGCTGCACGTTGATGTTCCTTGACTTACACTGCTGGGATCCTCTTCGTGAAGGAACCCTTTTACTGAGTCTCGATTGCACCTACGACAAACTTCTTGGCTTTGTGTCTGCGTTGAATGGCATGACAATACAGTAATAATTTGAGCCTGATATCTCCTGCTGAGAAGGCAAAGCACAACCAGGCATGGCAGTGATGCTTTGAGCATACAGGTTGACTCAGAGCAAGTGAGCGTTCCGACAGCGAGCAAAGAGCCCAGAGATGCAGCCTGTTTCAATCTATGAGTTGGGTGTGTGTTCCTAAACACTTAGTATCCTGGTTGCAGCATTACAATGGTAGTTGCTAGTGCAGCATTGAAGTGCACAATTGTTGTGTACCTATTTAGAGAGATAAAAATCACACAACACCAGGGTTATAGTCCAACAGGTTTAATTGGAGGCACTAGCTTTCAGAGCGCTGCTCCCTCATCAGGTGGTTGTGAGAGAGATGACTGGTGACAGTTTAACTGGATGATCACCACACCTCAGGCAACAGACGAGGTTAAGGAGGAGAGTCCTTCATTGTAGCAGTGTTGAAATTGAACCCAAGCTATTGGCATTAATCTGCATTGCAAACCAACTCTCCAGTCAACTGAGTTAGCCGACTCCCATTCTTCAGTGGTGGTGCCATATACACAGTAGCTAATTGCTAAATTGGATGGGAAAGAAGATCTGACAGGGTGTGGTAGCATTGCACTCCAATTAAATCAGGACATGAGCCTGGAGTCAATGAAATGTAGAGTTTGGGCTTGTTGCTGTGGAGGAGGTTTCAGAGGCAGAAAGTGGCAAAAATATTGAGGATTTTAAAATGATAAAGTTTATACCTGACGCAGCTTGGAAAACAGCTGACACATATCAGTTTGAACAAGCACAATCAGTAACTGTGATTTAGTGTGGAATAATTTTGAATAATCTGAAGGTTACAGTGAGTCACAGGCTGAGCCTGTCACATGCACTCAAATGAAATGTTTGCAGTGTTGCCACTTATGGTGCCGTTTTAAGTACAAAGTACCCAGGTGCAGATACTTAAGTATTTGGTATAAAATCAAAAAAAAAGTACAGCATAATAATAAAAAGTAAAAATAAATTAATCAGTTTACAGTCCTTCCACCCTAGTCATTCCCATGCTGGCATCAAGCCTCCAGACCGCACCAGGAGAAGTCTCCAAACCACGCCAACCTACTAAATTCAAGGCCTCACTTCCAATCCACAAATGGCCTTGCCTCCCCACAATGGTCTCCAGCCTGGGACTCACCTCCCCACAATGGCCTCCAGTCCAGGTCTCGCCTCCCCATAATGGCCTCCAGTCTGGGACTCGCCTCCCCACAATGGCCTCCAGACTGGGACTCGCCTCCCCACAATGGCCTCCAGTCTGGGTCTCACCTCCTCACAATGGCCTCCAGTCTGGGACTCGCCTCCCCACGATGGCCTCCAGACTGGGACTCGTCTCACCGTGATAGCCTCCAGCCTTGGACTCGTCTTCCCGTGGTGGCCTCCAGTCTGGGACTCGCCTCCCCACAATGGCCTCCAGTCTAGGACTTGTCTCCCCACGATGGCCTCTAGTCTGGGACTCGCCTCCCCACAATGGCCTCCAGTCTGGGACTCGCCTCCTCACGATGGCCTCCAGTCTGGGACTCGCCTCTCCGCAATGGCCTCCAGTCTGGGTCTCACCTCCCCACAGTGGCCTCCAGTCTGGGACTCATCTCCCCGCGATGGCCTCCAGTCCAGGACTCGCCTCCCTGCACCAACCTCCTGTCCAGGACTCGCCTCCCTGCACCAAACTCCAGTTTGGGACACCCCTCTCCGTGATGGCTTCCAGTCCAGGTCTCGCCTCCCCACAATGGCCTCCAGTCTGAGACTCACCTCCCCACAATGGCCTCCAGTCTGGTGCACGCCTCCCCACGATGGCCTCCAGACTGGGACCCGTCTCCCCGCGATGGCCTACAGTTCGGGACTAACCTTCCTACAATGGCCTCCAGACTGGGACTCACCTCCCTACAATGGCCTCCAGTCTGGGACTAACCTCCCCGCAATGGCCTCCAGTCTGGGACTAACCTCCCGGCGATGGCCTCCAGACTGGGACTCACCTCACTACAATGGCCTCCAGTCTAGGACTTGCCTCCCCACAGTGGCCTCCAGACTGGGACTTGTCTCCCCGCGATGGCCTCCAGTCCGAGACTTGCCTCCCTGCACCAGCCTCCAGTCTGGTACTCCCCTTCCCATGATGGCCTCCAATCCAGGACTAACCTCCCTACAATGGCCTCCAGTTTTGGGACTCCCCTCCCTGCAATGACCTCCAGTTGGGGACTCCCCTCCTCACAACGGCTTCCAATCTGGAACTAACCTCCCCACGATGGCCTCCAGTCCGGGACTCATCTCCCCACGATGGCCTCCAGTCTGGGACTCCCCTCCTCACAACGGTCTCCAGTCCGTGACATGCCTCTCCACAACAGCCTCTGGTCCAGGACTCGCCTCCTCCATTCCCATCCAAGTAAATTTTAAAAATTAAATGTTTAAAGAAAAACACAAGGAAAATTAAGAAAAGAAGTGGATGGAGCCACAGTTCACCACTACGTTGGCTGGAAGGCAAGGAAATAGCCACAATCCTGAGGTGATGCAGACTGTTCGAATCGTAAGATGCATGTGTAACTTACGGGAATACTGTACAAGGGAGTAGATCTTTGTAACCTAAATATGAGGAAAATTTGTTCAGTACACTGTAATAGGTACAATAAAAAGAATTTAAGTTTCAGATTTATAAAAGGGATGCAAAAAAAGATTTTGCATGAAAAGTCAATTGAAATGTTTGTTAGATTTCATATAATGTGAAACTGAACGCTATTCTGATACTTATGTGTACGTTGTAGAGATATTGAAGGTACGGTGAATTGAAAGCCCCGCACCAGAGAGGAATAATTTGTTATTTCAGAGGCTTTTGCTTGTACACTGAAGTATATTAGTCATGGACATTAATCAAAAAGGCAGTGTTGCAAGGATTAGAAAAAGTGCGATTGTTAAGTCTTAACTTGTCTTTTCGACTTGTACAAAATTAGCAATGCAAATGTCTGTCACACAGGTAAAGCTACATCAATTGTAAAGGAGATTAAAAACAATCCTGAATTTAGCAACATAATTCTTACCCATTGTTTTATGCAGCTTGCAAAGGGATTTTCGATTACTCTCAGTTTGAGGAGGAAAATAATTGCACATGTAATTTGCATTTAAAGAATGAGAATAATCCACACTAAATCTTCCCCCTCACTGGTTTTCATTAGGTTTTTCTTCCCTATATAATATCAGTCATTTATTTTAATTTGTTTTTCAGCAATTCATGAAGGAGCTGCGGCAGTGGCAGAGAAATGTAGACGTGGCCAATGAACTTGCACGGAAGCTTTTGCGGGATTACTCAATGGACAATACCAGGAAGGTGGAACTGATGGTAGACAATATTAACGTTTCATGGGCAGCCATTAATAAAAGGTAATTTGCAGTCATATATTTTTCCTTTCCTTGAAATACTTTTTGAAAAAGATATCAAGTTTAACCTTTCCAGGGTTTACAGATTTAATATCAAACAAAGAACTGCAGACGCTGAAGATGTGAAACAAAAAAAGAACTGAACTGTTCTCAAGAACAGTCACTGGATCTGAAACGTTAACTCTGCTTTCTCACCACAGATGCTGCCAGACTTGCTGAGTTTTCCCAGCAATTTCTGTTTTGGTTTCTGATTTCCAGTATCGATACTTTGTTAATTTTTAGTTCAGGACAGAAGGAAAGCTGAATAAGAGACAATAAAAGCGAAGGGTGAGAAAGCAGATGATCTGTGCTGAATGCAATCCATATACTGTAATAATGGGCTGATGAGTATGTGGGAGTGGGTGACTGTGCTCAAAACAACCCATGTCATAATTGGTCTGGGTGTGGGGTGGGGTAAAAAGACATGGAAGGATGGAGGGAGGCTCTAAAGTTATTGGACTCAATGTTTTGTCCTGAAGTCTGCAGGGTCCCAAGTGGAAAATGAGATGTTCTTTTTGTTTACAGATTTAATCCTGCTTCATAGAGACAGAAGTTTCAAAAAGCCTTATGCTCCAGTCCTGACCACTTTCATACACATTATTTAGAAATCAGTGCTTCAGATAACAGCAAGAGGATAACCAATTCAGTTGGGCTCTAAAAGGTTAACAATTTGCATTTAAAATCACTGTAGTTTGAGTGATGTTGCAGAGCATTTGATTTGCTTCTGATGCTGGTGGTCACACAGACAGTTTTAGGGCTAATGTGAATTCTTTAATACTGGCATACAGAATTGAATAGAGAGCTATATGTCTTATGAAAAAAATCCCTTCAGTCTAGGGAGAAAATGGCTACTGGTTTGTAATAATGTTCTAATTTTTTTTAAAAATTGTAACAGGAAAATATATATCCCACTTGATGGCAGAGAAATAATTTCCCTTGCTTATTGATTGGATCATTCATTCAGGTCCTTTTGTGGGTTATTTCAATACAGTTATTAACCTTTTAGAAACACATAGATTAACAATCGTGTTAAAATAGTTTACTTTGCTATTTAATGTGAATGTGCTAACTGAAGCAACACTAGAAAAAATGAAGTCCCTAGGTATGTGGATATTAATTGCTGTCCCAATTGTCTAACAGTTCACTTATTGCAAGTGGAATACAGGGGAGACAGGAAGGAACCTTTCCCCTTGGCGGAAGGATCAATGATCAGCAGGCATTTAAGATAAGGGGCAAGAGGTTTAGAGGTGACGTAAGTAATAAAGAATTATAAAGGAGATGGGAATCTGGAACTCACTGCCTGTAAGAGTGGTGGTGACCGGAACCCTCAGAACATTCAAGAAGTATTTAGATGTGCACTTGTGATGTCAAGGCACATAGTGCTTTGAGCCAAGTGCAAGAAAATGGATTAGAATATTTAGGTGCTTGTTTTTGACTGATGCAGATTCGATGGGCTGAAAGGCCTTTTTTGTGTTCTAAAGCTCTGTGACTCTAGAGTGCAAGGAGCAGCAGCATGCATTTCAAAGGAACTGAGATGGGAAGAAAGTGAGCAGTTGGTCGAAGTTGGGGCAGATCTATAGTATCATACCAACAATTTGTTTTTCATTGTGCCTTCGTTGAAAGAAGAGTTTCTAGAGCAAAACGAGAATGGTTTGATGCACTATTCTAATTATATAAGCATGGCATCCATGCGACAAAATCCCACAAATGTCAACAAGACCCTATCTCTTGCAAAAATGACACCTCTTCCCACCCTATCTCTTGCAAAAATGCCACCCCGTATTCCCAATTTCTCCGCCTCCATGGTATCTGCTCCCAGGAGGACAAGTTCCACCATAGAACACACCAGATGGCCTCCTTCTTTAGAGACCGCAATTTCCCTTCCCACGTGGTTAAAGATGCCCTTCAACGCATCTCGTCTACATCCCGCACCTCCGCCCTCAGACCCCACCCCTCCAACCGTAACAAGGACAGAACGCCCCTGGTGCTCACCTTCCACCCTACAAACCTTCGCATAAACCAAATCATCTGCCGACATTTCCGCCACCTCCAAAAAGACCTCACCACCAGGGATATATTTCCCTCCCTACCACTTTCCGCCTTCCACAAAGACCGTTCCCTCCGTGACTACCTGGTCAGGTCCACACCCCCTACGACCCACCCTCCCATTCTGGTACTTTCCTCTGCCACCGCAGGAACTGTAAAACCTGTGCCCACACCTCCTCCCTCACCTCTATCCAAGGCCCTAAAGGATAAAAGTTTCACCTGCACATCCACTAATATCATTTATTGTATCCGTTGCTCCCGATCTGGCCTCCTCTACATTGGGGAGACTGGGCGCCTCCTAGCAGAGCGCTTTAGGGAACATCTCCGAGACACCCGCACCAATCAACCAAACCGCCCCAACACTTCAACTCCCCCTCCCACTCTGCCAAGGACATGGAGGTCCTGGGCCTCCTTCACCGCCGCTCCCTCACCACCAGACGCCTGGAGGAAGAACGCCTCATCTTCCGCCTCGGAACACTTCAACCCCAGGGCATCAATGTGGACTTCAACAGCTTCCTTATTTCCCCTTCCCCCACCTCATTCTAGTTTCAAACTTCCAGTTCAGCACTGTCCCCTTGACTTGTCCGGACTTGTCCAACCTGCCTCGCTCCTTTTCCACCTATCCACTCCACCCTCCCCTCCCTGACCTATCACCTTCATCTCCTCCCCCACTCACCCATTGTACTTTATGCTACTCTCTCCCCACACCCACCCTCCTCTAGCTTATCTCTCCACGCTTCAGGCTCACTGCCTTTTTTCCTGATGAAGGGCTTTTGCCCGAAACGTCAATTTCGCTGCTCGTTGGATGCTGCCTGAACTGCTGTGCTCTTCCAGCACCACTAATCCAGAAGATAGATAATCAGATGAGCCAATTTTGTGGTGGTGTTTGAGGGAGCAATGGGTGACATGAATGCCTTTGCTGGTCTCTTGGACCCCTGAAAGACCATGATATGTCACCTCCATAGTCATCTCCACCTTCCATGTCTCCAAGACCACTACTGTCAGTGTGGGTCCCTCTTTCAGAAAAAGAAGGCTGCCTTTAACACATGATATATGCAGAGCTGTAGTGTTGAGCTGAAGACCCAAAGGCAGATGACTCATTAGGATAAACTGAGTAGATTAATTTTGTATCTAGCCCATCTTGGTCAGAACAGGCAGTGGCACACCACAAAACATAAGTCTTTTTTTTACCAAAAATGGTAACAAATGAATTTCATGCTCATTGATCCTTACATTAAAACTTAAATCATATGTATTTTCGTCACACCCAATTTGTATTTTTTTTAATGTTAATTTGCATCTTCAAGGAAAAAGAATGGTTCCTCTAATATTGGCCCTGAAATTGGTTGTGCTTTCTTCCTACCTCCAGTTACATTGCCAGCTTCTTGAATGCCAATCCCATATTTTCCCTGACTTTAATTTTTTTTTATGATGGACTTGGCTTCAGCTGCAGTGTAGGCTCAGCACAGGGAGGAAATAAGCTAGCGGTAGAGAAAGAGCTTTTGTTCAATTGTAGCAGCAACTATTTCTTAAGGCTGAAAAGAATTTCAGCACAAGGTCATACAGATTCCCAATACAACAACTAGTGTAACCATGGTGGATTTATGCAGTTTTTGATGGAAGTAACAAAAAATTAACTTTATTCTCAATGGTGCAATTATGCTATTGATAGCTACAACCTGGATACGTGTTCAGATTTGATAACAATTATTCATTTTGCTTTTTTTTTTCACAAACTTAAAGCTACCTTGCTTCACAAATAGTTTGCACTAATGCCCAGCTAAGTTGGCGGGCTTCCCTGGTATTTCAATACCTCATTACCCTCTTGAGCTGCCACAAGAACTCTGGACATTATGGAGTGACATTTCTCAAATGTCTCAAGACATTTTCTGTGATTTATTTTTGCCATCCACATTTTTGGTAAACAGATTCCTCAGCCAGTTTGGCAATAGCTCATCACAGATCTGTCACACCCCTGTTGCTAGGTTTTTATTTTGTGGTCTCGAATTGCTTCAAATTAGCTATTTGCTGCTATGATACTAACAACGCATTTAAAGCTTGTTGCTACCGGGTCTTTTATTTTTCAACCAGCTGACAGTTCAGAACTCCAAAGAAATGCACATACCACAGCTCAACAGGGTTAACACTGTATGAGAACAGCAAGGCAGTTTAAATGTTCTTAGATCAAATAAGTTAGTATTCATTATAAATCATTAGGGGCTTCTTTAATGACTGCTGCTATCCCAATACGTTTTTTCCTTTTCCAGTTCTTTTTCCTTTTCTCCTGACATTACTGGGCATAGTTCCACTTGCTCTTGTTGCTGCTGGTACAAAAATTATAGATGTGATGTCTTGTGCTCTCCATACCCTTTATCCATTATTTTTAAAAAGCTCAATAAATCCCCTGGGGCAGTAAAAACACAGGGAAAAAAACAAGTCAATTTGAAGGAGAACTTCTAAATGTGTCCTGAAAATGCTAGAAAAATGAGGCAAGTCGGGCAGCATCAATGGAGATGAACAAAGTTAATGTTTCAGCTGTATGACCTTTTATTAGACGGATATCAATCCCAACATGTTATTCATCAGAGAACCCTGTCTCCCCAAGACTTCTTAATCTATCCCAGCTTTGACTTGTGGAAACCTAGCCACCCTAACTATGCACATTTGGAAAATGCTTTGTTTTGACTGCAGGTTGCAGTTTTGCCAATGATCACCAACATCTGAAAGATGTAGGATTCTGGAATTTATTTTGGACATTGGATATCATTTTTATAAGCAGCCTGGGCTTTATAGAGCAGTGGTGCCACTGGGAATTTCATAATATTTTGCCTGTTTGGAGCAAAAGAATGAGGAAGAGAAAGAAAGAAACACAAATTCTGCTTGTATTTCTGCCAAATGTTGGAGATTATCTCCTGAAATTTATCATTACTCACTCAACTATATGTACAAGCATGGTCAAACATCCTTGCACTTCACTGTGGGTAGCAGCAGCTCCTCATGAGTTACTTGTGACATCTATTTCAAGATAACCAACAGACAAGCCCCAGTGGAAACCTATTGTAGTAAAGGAAGTGGCAGCCATTTTGAATATGGGTTGAAAGGGTTTATGTTAAGAATACCATAAGCACTGCCCACAATGATCGTGTCACATGGACTTGCGGGCAGAACAGCTTAGGATCTTGGAGGATGAAAACTTGACCCTCTCAGAGTGTTATAATAATGTGATTATCAATATGAACTGTAATTAGTCATTAACGTGCAATAAGCTACTCATTATTCAATACAAGCCCCTCTTCTGTTTGGACCATTGAGATATCTTCTACTGCCACACTAGGTGAAGTAGGCCCTAGAGATCTCTATTCCTGAAGAGGGTAGTGTGACAGCAAACCCACTATACAGAAATATCAACATACTGAATGGTTGCACTTATGAAATGGTGAGCAGCAGTGTGCATTTTGTTTATCTGCCTCATACAATATGCTGGAAGTGGTGGAGGTCTGGAACCTTTTCAGCATCTTCACCCCCCTCAGCTTTAAGTTCCTTGCTCTTGCGGACAGTCAGGAGCAGGGGAGAGCTGAAGATTTAGGAAGAAACTATCATGCTAAGATTATACAAGGAAGCAACTACTGTCAATGCTAATAGCATTGCAGATGTGGTAAAAGATGTACTGGCAGCAGGAAAGTTAAGAGCTCGATGAAGAAAGGGAATTAATCACTCCAAAGGAGATACAGACTGCATCACATGGCGGTGATCTGTGGGGTCAGCTCTGAGTTGGTGTTCAGCTGAAGAGGGAATGGACATCTGAAGCTCCAACAACAAAGTTAAAATGCCTGGTGGGCAAGGAAAGTATTTTAAAATGTGCAGTCTGTGAAAGCAAAACGTAAAGGATGTATTTACAGCTCAGATCAACATCACCGCTGTAGCGAATGAGCATCACAATGGACAACTCCAGCGAGAGAAGCCAGTTTATACTGAAGTCACAGATCCAGAGATAACACAAAATCAGAATTAAAGTAATTAAGTGCCAGTTTAGAAACTCAAGTAGTTTTGGTCTAATTGAAGAATTAAATTTCAAAGTTTTATTCAGGTTGCTGAAAAAGTAGGAGATCCTTCATTGAATTATTTCAAATGTGTAAATTTATTTAATCCACAGGGAGTGGGATAGCACTGTCAAAAGAAATGGGGAAAATTATTCAGCTGTAAAAAGAGGGAATCATCCAGAAATGAAAACTGTTAAAGAAGTTGGATTCATTCAATAAGATTGTAAGGATTGGAAATCACTTGTTAAGTCCACAAACAGTGAGATTATCCACTGGAACTGTAGAAAAGGTGGAAACATCCATTTCTGCCACTGAAGTGGGAAACTTCAATTTAGCTACGATAGGTAGATATCCTCCATTTTGGCTACAAAATGTGGGAAAATCCTTCAGTACAATAGCATAGAGCATCAGCAATGCTACTGTTGCAAAATTGAAATATTTAAGCAAGGTAAAGAATCATTTTAAGATGATATGACTAGGAACATGTCAAGGAAGATTTAATTTCAGTGATGGACCAAATAGATTGCAGAAATTGGATAATGTGGTGAAAACAATTCTCAAGATGCAGACTAGGATTCAAATCAGAAGCTGAACAAGTAAGTGCAATTCTGCATACAATTGGGAAAAAAGCTTATGATGTTATAGCTCACCAAGATGTAAACAAAGAAAAATGTACTAAATGCCTTTGACAATTACTTTAACCTCTGAGATAATAGAATTCTTGAAAGAACAAGATTTAATATGAGTTCAACATCCAAATGAATCCATGAATGATTGGCCTAGGGCAGGAATGAGGCCCAGTGTAGGTCGTCATGTATTTTTGGCAGTGAAGACTCAATGGGCTGAAGGGTCTCTTTATGATTCTATGAAATGCAACAATTGTTGACGTGAAGTCAGAGTATATAAGAGACATAGTTATTGACAGAATTATTAATGACATTCCTCATGAAGTGCTTATGCTCAAAACGTCAACTCTCCTGCTCCTCAGATGCTGCCTGATCTGCTGTGTTTTTCCAACAATGTTTATTAATGAGTCTGTCAAACCTAGATGCTGTCCAAAAAAGACCTGACTCTGGAGAACACCGTTAAGACAGTGATGAAGCAGGTATCCAAAATCAACACAGACTAAACGAAAGGTGAGAGGATCAACCTTGGTACATGAAATCAGAAGAGTCCATTCAATTCTTCAACTTCAAATCCACAAAAATACATGAAAAACAAGAATTGTGATTGAGAAAGACACCAGATAGTTTACTAAATGTCTTTATCAATGCTGTGAGAAAATAAGCTTCACAGACACAGACAGTGCCCAGGTATTAAAATAAAAGGTTTTCTCTGTCACACTGAGGTAAGTTTTCAGAAAATTTGTCAAATTAGTGCACAGTCATAAAAAACATTAATGAAATTAATGAGAAATTAATGAGATGAAACAGGTAACATCCGGAGGAAACCTCAAGTGTTCTCGGGTAAATAGCTGATACAGAACATTTTTACAGACATTTTGGCACTCTGATATTTGTATAAATGATTACCTCAAAAAATTCAAGTTGGACACTGGACTAAGTGTTGTATTCAGATAGAGAACCATGGTTGCGAAAACAATGTTAGTACTGACAACATGGCAAGTGCAGATTCCAGGATGCATATCACTGAAGGTTAAAGGAATGCTACAAGCAACTCTGATACAGGAACCACCAAATATCAGAAAAACTAGATATCCATCATAACCAAGAATTATCACACTTGAGTAGGAATGCTTGTCTTGACCCCAGATATCTTCAATTGTTGGAAGGAGTTAGGTTTGTTTATGTCAAGGAACAATTCATGAAAGGACAACCAATGGAGGATTTTGTAGGCCTCCATAGAGTCTTGGCTGAGCCTAAGCAGAAAGTAAAATCCATTGAGCTTTGCTTTGTGCACATAGGAAATTTGTTTCATGCTGTTTGAGAACTTATGACTCTATGACTATGTCACTCAGACCCGAATGTTTGGGTAAATGTACTTATGATTTTAAAGGAGCCAATTTAACTAGGTTTCCTTGAATTTAAAAAAAATATTGTTATTTATTATTATTACTTTAAATTTACTAATGACTAAATATAACAAGATACAGGACAGAAATTTACACCGACTACGAGCAAAATGTGAATCTAAAAGGATAATCGTTTAAAATGTATGGATCAATCTCTGAATTGTTCACAAAAGCAAATAGTTTAACATTGCAGCCATCATAGTGCAGTGTTGACTGCTCCTGTTGACTCTGGTAGCTGACAGTCTTTTTTTGGTTTTTGGTTTTGTAAGCTTCAATATGATCAAGACATGCAGAAAAAAATCTGAAGGGAATAATGGGCTGAATTTCAAGTCTCTGTGTCAGGCAAGATACTTGTAGCAATGACCCTGAATGTTACTGTACTGTATTTGCTTCATCAAATGCCATATATTGTTGTTTGTGAAGGGTGTGATAATCCCAGACAACTATATCTACTGTATGAATTTGCAGCTTTGGAATGTTTGGCTCTGAGTTGCTGAGCTAGAGTCAAAGCTGCAAATATTCTGGGACATCAGAGAGGATAACGCTTTGTCACCTGAAGCAGTTACCTTCCTTAATAAGTAGAACTCTCAGAGTTGGTCATTTTGTGTTGCATTGAAAATCTTGCCATGTCTATGAAGGGTTCTGTGCAATTACCTACTAATTCCATAACATTATCAGTTTCACTTCCATCTCACTCTGCTTGTCATTTACCTAAATTATTACATTGTTCTACTACCTCAGTGTTTCTCAAGATTTTGCAATGTTCTGTCACCTGATTTCTGAAACTCGCTTTGCCTGACACCTACTTTTCTTTTAATTGAACCATGGCCTTAGTTATACGAACGTAGAAAGTAGAAGAAGGAACAAGTCATTTGACACTTTGATTCTGCCCCCACAATTAAGATGATAGCTGATTTACTTATAACCTTAAATCAACTTGCTTAACTATCTTTTAGCTCCTTAATCGATTAAGAATCTGTCTGACTTAGCTTGAAAACATATTCCATTACCCTGCCTCCACTGCTTTCCAGAAGAAGTGGAAGCAAAGCAAAGGACTCTGGAACCCTGACCATTGTGATACTATGTACTTGCAGATTGATTGACAACTATTCAAGTCTCTCCCTTGGGACATTGAGTGGGTTACATGAGCATTCCTCCTTTCACCTGCTTACCGATAAGATCTGCCCCATTGTATAGTGTAAACTGGAGGCCTCCCCCAAGTCCAGTGCACCACCCAATTCACACTAATTGCTTTGTCCACTGCTTCCATCACCCTATCATGAATGCAAGACATTCTATTCCATCACAGAATACCTGGTCTATGTCTCATCCTGGGTTATTATTATAACATTGCCTCCTTGCATATCAAGACTGTTCACTGTACATTCGTGTTATAATGCATTGTGAGATAATAATTTTCATACATTAAATAAGAGTTACATTAAAGTCCATAATTCCATGAAGAAAACCTTGAATGAAGTATTCCAATGCCAGAGTGTGAGGTAATATCATGTTGGATACTTCTACATGCAAAGTCGAGTGGAAGTTGGGAACTCGCTTCCTCAAACAGTGGTTGATGATAGTTCAGTTGCTAAATTTAAATGTGAGATAGTCAACTTTTTATTAAGTAAGAGTATTCAGGGATATGGGCCCATGGTAGACATATGGAATTAGGCCACAGGTCGGCCATGATCATCTTGAAGGACGGAGCAGACTTGAGGGACTGATTAGCCTACTCCTATTCTGAAGTTCCTATACATGAAGAACTGCTAGATGAGTGGTGGGGGTGGGGTCTTTAAGTCAATAAGGTCCCATCAACGTGCTGAAGACATTGCTGGAGAACAATATTCATCAGCCACCAAGAGTTATCCATCAAGATATGATTAATATGCACTTCAACAGCATGGCCATATTTTGTCTGTCATCATACGAATCATTGTAACTACATACCCTCCATACTCCAAGCAACCCCTATCCCACAATTGCAAAATCATTCATCTGAATTTAATTTGCAGCCAGCAATGTAACTTTGGAAGACTGAACCAAAAGATATGCAGCAAAAGCATTACAGGGAAAGAGAAGCCAAGAAACAAAGAGTTTTACAGTATGTGAAGCAATCCAATACTAAATAACAGCCTCACTCTCTCCCAAAGACCTTTAGCTTCTCCTGTTTAAAATATTTGTACATTTTTGCCTAATGCAGTGGGCTCTGTCTCAACCACTCAGTGCAGTAAAGAGCTATATGTCTCAATAGTCTATTGCATTAACAAATTTCTCATGATGTCTCCATTTTTACTGTCATTTTAAAATTAATGAACCCACAGCACTGAATCGCCAGTCGGAGGAATCCTTGTTCACTCCTTCAAAAATCTCTTCTAACTAGAGTGAGGTACCTGTTTAAATTGTGCCCTGCTCTCAATTGTATGATCCACCAATATTCTCACTCCCTGATGCCATTGCATTAAAAGATATAGAATATAAAAGTAGGCAAGTTTTGCAAAGACTGTACAAGGCACAAGTCAGACTACAGCTGAAATACTGTGAACAGTTTTGGGCCCTTATCTGAGGAAAGATATTCTGGAATTGAAGGCAATTCAGAGAAGGTTCACTCGGCTGATACCAGTTATGGAAAGGCTGTGCTATGAGGAGAGCTTGAATAAATTGGGCCTGATCATGATTCCTCCATGTTCCCCTCCCCCAAGAACTGGGAAAATTGTCAGTTCTAGGTCCTAATTGTACCAGTCAATCATCTGCATTCATGTCTGCATGTGGAAAGTTTCTGAACAATTTAATTCAAATGGGTCTTAATTTCAGAGTGCTGCCTCATCCTGCGATATACAGACAGGTGATAGTCGGAAAATACAAGAACGAGAGCTGATTTTATTAAAACATCCAAATTCTGAAAGGGCTCGACAGGGCAGGTATGGAAAGGTTGCTTCCCCTTTTGGGAAAATCGAGGGGTAGAGGACATAATCTCAGAATATGTTGTCAGACACAGATGAAGATTAATTTCTTCTCACAGAGAACACTAAATCTGTGGAATTCTTTATTGCACAGGCTGTTGAGACTAGGTCAGTGAGCACCTTAAAGACTAAGATGGACAGATGTTTTATTAGTCAGGATATCAAGGATTATGAGGAAAAGGCAAGAAAACAGAATTGAAGATTATCAGATCAGCCATAATCTCATTGAATGGCAGAGCAGAATCAGTGGACTGAATCACCTCCTTTGGCTTCTACGCCTTTTGATGTTATCGTATTCGCTTGGTATCTCTCTGACATCTTTGGGAATCTGTCAGGAAACAATTCAATGCCCTTTTAAATATTGCAAGCTTTTAAAGTCTACAGTAAACCATGATTTCCCCATGCTCCCCTCCCCCAAGAGCTGGGAAAATTGTCAGTTCTAGGTCCTATTTGGATTAGGCAATCATCTGCATTAATGTCTGCATGTGGAACTATTTAAATCAACTGGGTCTTAATTTCAGAGTGCCTGCTTCATCCTGCAATATACAGAGAGGTGATAGTTACTGTATCTCCCAGCACCTCATATGTTAGGTAACTAATTTTAATTAAAATTTTAAAACTTGGTCATAAATATTGAATGCAAATGTAATTTTGTTTTAATCTTTCACAGCATGTCACAGTGCTGGCTGGGCCAGCATATATTGCCTTTTCCTAATTGCACTGCTGAAAATGGTAGTGAACCACCTTCTTGAGCCACAAATATCCATTTGGTATGAATACACCCACAGTGTTGTTCGGAAGGGATTTCCACAGTTTTGACACAGCAGCTGTGAAGGTTGTGATGATTGTTACATCTCCCGCCCTTGTCCTTCCAGGTGATACAAACTGTTTGCAGGTCTGGAAGGTACTAAAGCAGTACCGTTACTGAGGTGCATTTTGTAGACAGTGCATTTTGTATAGACTGTGCTGCTACCACTGTACTTCAGTGATAGAGGGAGTGAATACTGAAGGTGGTGTATGAATTGCCAATCAAGCAGGTTGTTTTGTCCTGGTCAGTGTCAAGCTTCTTGAGTATTGTTGGAGCTGTACTTATCCAGGCAAGAGGAGAGTATTCCATTTTGCCTTGTGCTTTGCTGATACTGGACAGATTTGAGGGAACCAGATGAGTTATTTGCTACAGAATTAACTGCCCCTGACCTTGTTACCTCTGATTTGATTACTGTGACAACAGAAATAACTTGTTTGAGTGACCTTTTAAGGTCACCAAAGTGAAACTCTTTTTGAGAGAAGTTTGCTCTCAGTTGAGGAAACAACTTCATAGAATAATTAAAAATTGCAAATGATAATATCCCAGACACCCAAATGAGCACAGCATAGCAAAATACTTGTAGAAAAACTTAGTCCTTATATCATTAGATTTGTGATACAATCTTTATGTTGACTTATTCTACTTGATAGAGAACATTTTCCACTGACCTTTAACAAAGAGCAATGGAATAAACAATTAGAATATGAATGAATACATAAACTTCAAACTCAATAGATCAACATTGATAAAAGTACTAAATAAAAATCAAATGAACTGCTGATGCTGTAAATTAGAAGCAAAAACTAGAAATTGCAGGTCTGGCAGCATCTGCAGAGAGAAGTCAGAGTTAACATTTGTGGTTGGGTGACCTTTCCCCAGTTCTGAGGAAGGGTCGTTCAACCTGAAACGTTAGCTCTGATTTCTCTTCCTTGGTAACAGTACTACTAAAAAGACTATTGGTAAAATAAAAATCATGTGGTTTGAGAACCATGCTGCAGAAAGCAAAATTGGAAGATGCATTCTTTTTCACAGCTGGTGAACCGGGACTCATGCCTTTGATTTTAACATATGTGGGAGGTGACGGAAAACTAAGCAGTTTTTATGCATCAGGTGTGTCAAGGAATGACTGCCAGAATTTACACAGGAGTTGACAAAGAAGGTAGTCCGTGTGGAGTGAACTGTGAGAAGGGTCTTCTTGATCTCTGTTCATTACACCCACAGTGAGCTTACTTGGATCAGAGAGATGTTTAAGCTCATTGAACTTGGATCATTTAGATCAAAGCAATCTTCATATTTAGTTCAGCAATAAATTCACTGCATACCAATTTTTGAAAGAGAAAGCTTGCCTCAGATGAAAAAGTTCAGAAGAATTGTGAGCTACAATTTAATACAGAAAAGGGTTTTACATTTGGGTGTTTAGCTATTGCAACTGTAGTCAAAAAGACAGACCATGTTTGACTATGTACATGATTATAATAAAAATATCACAGATGAGTTCTGGAGCAGCAATTACATTGTTTAACAGCTATTTCTTACCCCTAAGACTTCTAAAATTACAATTTTATATATGTGTGTGGAGACTCAAAAATTAATCAAAAATATCTCTCTACAATTTTGGGGCCAGACTTCTAAGTTGAACAGTGGTGAATGCTTCAAGTGCAGCTTATCGTCTAAACTTCAATATAATGCAAGGAAGACAAAACTGTGTCTCCCCCTTGCAACCTTCTGCCTTGCCATGACACCAGAGGACCTAGATACATGCCTTAAGGGCAGCAACAAGCACCATAGAGATAAGCAATTTGGATGAGAAAATAGGAGGCATTGTTAATAAGTTTGTGGATGACACCAAAATTGATAGTATAGTCGACAGTGAAAGATGGTTATCTAAGAGTACAAAGAGATCTGGATCAAATGGCCAATGGACTGAGGAGTGGCAAATGGAGTTTAATTTGGATAAATGAGAGGTATGGCATTTTGGTAAAATGAAAAGGGGCAGGACTTATGCAGTTAATGGTCGGGCCCTGGGTTCAGTTCACAGATAGACATGGTGGTTAAGAAGATGTTTAGCACACTAGCCTTCATTAATTAGACCATTGAGTACAGGAGTTGGGAGTTCATGTTCCAGTTTTACAGGTCATTAGTGAGGCCATGTTTGGAGTACTGTATGTATTTATGGTCACCCTGCTATAGGAAGAATATTATTAAATTGGAGAGGCTTCAGAAAAGATTTACCAGGATGTTGTTGGAATTGGAGGATTCGAGTTATAAGAAGAAGCTGGGTAGGTTGGGACTTTTTCTTTGGAGCATAGAAGGTTGAGGGGTGACCTTATAGAGCTTTTAAAAATCACGAGAGGCATAGATAAGATGAATAACAAAGATCTTTTTCCTGAGGGTGGGGGAGTTCAGAACTAGGGGGCATATTTTTAACATGAGAGAAGAAAGATTTAAATGGGACCTAAGGAGAAAATTTTTCACACAGAGGGTGGTTTGTAAGTGGAATGAACTGCCAGAGGAAGTGGTACAGTTATAAACATTTGAAAGAGATTTGGACGGGTTCATGAATAGGAAAGGGTTAGAGGGCAAGCACAGGCAAATGGGACTAGTTTAGTTTGGGAAACTTGGTCAGCACAGACGAGTTGGACTAAAGGGTCTGTTTCCATGCTGTATTACTCTATGACTCTATGGTGCATTGGAAATTCAAATTAACAGTTTCCCAGGAGCTACAACAGGTTTTAATACTTCTAATCTTTCCTAGGCAATTATTCAGGTCAGTAACTTAGAGCCCTCTCAAGTCAACCCTTAACATAGAATTGGGGATCCCATTGGATAGTTTTAGATATTGGGAATTTGCGCACTGGAAGTTTCAACTTCCCTTAGAGTTCTAGCAGACTCAGCTGCATGATCTCAATGCATAACTCCATTCAATGTTGCTACAACAACTGTCTTCCTGTAGAGGCTACATTGCTGTGATGTCTTAACTATCCTGCACATGCACCATACCAACCTAACATGTTTGAGGACTTAACATTTGGCTTTTTATCTCCAAAAGAAGAAAAAAAAACCATCAGGTCGATGTACACTTTGTCTTCTCCAAACTTATGATGTCAGTGAATTGCTCAAGCAGCAGCTTTCGCATCTTATTTTTGTCTCATATGTTAAGAAGGCTTTTGTATCCTCTCATTTGTGTACAAATAGATTTACCTACTAACAATTACAGAAAGACATGTAGAAAGCAAAGAGGGGGCAGGGAGTTGTGGAAATAGAGTTTAATATATGAATTTCCACTGGATGTAACCGCTTATCAAATGTTTAGGATAACCCACAGGTGTTTTGAACCACAGGCACCGGGGGAAACTTCACAGATGCATAAGTAGCTGTTGAAATATATTTTTCATTTTGTGAATATATCTTTACTGTAGCTTTCAGTGCAGTTTTCTTTGTAGGTCTTTTATATTGAGATTTATTTTTCATGAAGTCCTGTTGTTCATGAAAATGTTTGGCAGCAACCTCTGATCATTTGTTGAGGTGAGTTTACTTTTAAAGAAATGTAATTTCTTGGGCGGCTGTTAAAAATGAAAGACAACATGCAAGGGAGTCTGACAAGAAGCAGGTTATCTTTTTTTTAAAAAGTGACAAAACTGCTTGTCAGTGGCAGATATCAATGATTTCATCCTGCTGCAGATTAGCCCGATAAAGCTTTCTCCACTGAGGCTACGTTATAACACACATGAATTAGTGATATAGTGAGATCATGACATTGATTCGTATCGAGTCATAGGGTCACAGCACGGAACAGACACTTGCCAACCAGTCCATACTGACCATAATCCCAAATTAAACACCTGATTGCTCCTGTCCCATATCCTCCAAACCGTTCCTATTCATGTATCTATACAAATATCTTTTAAACATTGAATTGTGCCCATATCCACCACTTCCTCAGGCAATTCATTCCACATGCGAACTACTGTCTGTGAAAAAAAAATTTGCCTTTCATGTCTTTTTTAAATCTGTCTCCTCACATCTTGTAATCTCCTGTCCTGGGGAAAAGACACCTACCATTAACCCTCATGATTTTATAAACCTCAATAAGGTCACCTCTCAACCTCCTACACCCCAGTGAAAAAAGTCCCAGCCTATCAAGTCTTTCTTTATAACTGAAAATGTCCATGCTGGCAACATCCAGGTAAATCTTTTTTCAACCCTCTCCAGCTTAATAGTATCTTTCCTATAACTGGGCAATTCGAACTGGATGCAGTATTCCAGAAGAGGCCTCACCAATGTCCCCTACAACTTCAACATGATTTCCCAAATGTTATACTCAGTCTCAGTATGCACTGCATATCAAGAACTGTATTGGCCTTATGTGTTTCAAATGGGTGAATATTGCATTTGGTTGGTATAATGAAAAGGAAGACAAGTCTTATATTTATCTGGTATCTTCCATGATCTCAGGATGAGTTAGTGATTGACAGTTAATTTAAAGTTTTGGGTTCACTTTAACTTTAATTATAAAACATATACTGTTAAAAATCACACAACACCAGGTTATAGTCCAACAGGTTTAATTGGAAGCACTAGCTTTCGGAGCGCCACACCTGTTGGACTATAACCTGGTGTTGTGTGATTTTTAACTTTGTACACCCCAGTCCAACACCGGCATCTCCAAATCAAAACGTATACTAAATTTGACCTTTCTCTGCACTTTCTCTGTCGCTGTAACATTATGTTCTGCATTCTGATGTACTTATATAAGATATGATTTGTCTGGATAGCTTGCAAAACAATACTTTTCACTGTATCTTGGTACATATGACAATAATAAATCCAATCAAATCAAGTCAAATATATCAGTTGTAATTATAGACTGAGATTCAGAGAGCCAATCTAAAAGTTTACTAGCCCTAATTAGTTACCAGACCAATTCCAGGTTTACATTTTTTTTGCATTTTACTGAATTCATTAAGTTTATCAAAGAAAGTACAGTGATTTTTTTGTCAATCTACTTTGCGATGCTAATTTGTGACACTGGTTGACCTGGATCAGGTGTTGTTTTCCATTGGCTAAAGTTTTCCTTCTCTCTTCAATTTTCCCTCCAATGTACTGAATTACTGAAACCCAGGCCATGTCAATTCTGAACAGCTACTGCATCATCAAAAGCATCCTGAACTCAAGTTGGCTTATTTGTTTTGGAACATTATGTGACCAACCTTTGACTGGCTAAATAATATGTGCTGAATTCCTCATTTGTTTCTTCAAAGTCATGATCGTGTTAGTGCAATACTTATTATTGTCTCCTAATTCATTCTGCAACATCTTAATCATTTTGTAAGATTACCCCTTTTGTAACAGCTTATCCTTCTTACTTTACCAACTCCATAGTTCTTTATGAAGACAAGTTGGCACCAAGAAGTAATTAATGCATCTGCTTAGAGATTGTAATGTCACATCCCAGTATTAATTCTCATTCCAATGATGCAGGTAAGAAGGTCAAATTGACTTCTTATCTACAAATCTCACTGCAGAACCTTAATCCAGCATGTGTATAGATTTAATAACACAGATAATGAATATATCCATAGGCCTGTTACATACTTGATGACTAAACCAAACCAATTTAAAACATTGCTGTGTATAATGAGACAAGGAACTGCAGATGCTGAAGATGTAATACAAAGAAAAAAAGAAATTGCTCCAGAAACTCAATTGGTTTGGCAACATCTTTTGAAAGGAAACAGAGTTAACGTTTCAAGTCCAATGCATAGCTGTGTGTGTGAGTAAAAGCCTTTTAGCTCAAATCAGTCTCACACATTCGTCAAAGTTTACATTAGCCTAAGGTATGAAACTCATACTTTACTTGACCTGAGCCATATGACTTCATCTTCACAGCAATTTTAACAACTAAACACAATGAAATAGAATATAATTTAATTCCTGACTCGCTTAATCAAGTCAATATTAATTATTGAGAAATGACTCAGTCTGACATGAATGAAATGCAGTAATAAATACAAATATTTGCTTCTTCTTTGACGGGATATCATAAATACACATTACCAATGTCACTATCACAGCTGTACATTTCCAAATGTGCTAGGAGTCACTGTCATTGGTTGTCCCTTGATTCAAAGATAAAGACTCAGGGTCAGAGATTTCTGCTTTGGGTCTTCATGTGATGAACAGGCTGATGTTTAATCCACAGATCTTTAGGCATATGCAGTGGCTTGTTCCATGAGACAATAGAATGTGTACTGCAGGATTTGCTTAATTTTCTTTCCTTCCCTGCCCTGCCACCACTCTGCTTCATTGGTAAGGTATTTGCACTCAAGGCATTATGCAGATTGATGGACAAGTTGTATTTATGTTGGCCAGTTGGCAACAAACCCATCCTAGTCACTAATGTCTGAGCTGCCATGCTTCAAGCAAAGCTTTGGGCTGTTCTTGAAGCATCTTCTTCATCTTTCTATGGAACGCTGGCTATTTGTGATTTAGCAGAGGGATGCTTTTTGGCCATCCGGAATAAATGCCTGTCCACCATAGTTGATTTTGAAGCAGCTTTGCCTGAATATTTGTGGAACTGCCTTCAACTGGTGGGCGGCACGGTGGCACAGTGGTTAGCACTGCTGCCTCACAGCGCCTGAAACCCGGGTTCAATTCCCGCCTCAGGCGACTGACTGTGTGGAGTTTGCACGTTCTCCCCGTGTCTGCGTGGGTTTCCTCCGGGTGCTCCGGTTTCCTCCCACAGTCCAAAGATGTGCAGGTCAGGTGAATTGGCCATGCTAAATTGCCCATAGTGTTAGGTAAGGGGTAAATGTAGATGTAGGGGTATGGGTGGGTTACGCTTCGGCGGGGCGGTGTGGACTTGTTGGGCCGAAGGGCCTGTTTCCACACTGTAAGTAATCTAATCTAATCTAATCTAATCTAAAAAGGATACTAATATTTCTTCAATGATTGTCCTTTCAAACTTGGATAATGCAGCAAATGCATTGCTGTTAGAATTTATCTTGTGCTCTTGTGTGCCGCTGATACATTTGTCTAGTTGGCAGTGCAGTAGAGGAGTGGTGATAACTGCTGTGAACACAGGGACCTCTGTTGACTTGCAAATGTCTTCATTGTCAAATGCTTGCTACCTTAGTTTGTCAAAGGTTGAGCTAGCACTGTTGATCTGGTGGTGGATCTCCACATCAATGCTGAGAAAGAGAAAGAGAAGGCATGTAAAGCACTTAACAAATGTTTGAACATTGACTTTTAGTAATATATCCTACTTGAACTCCCCTGAAGATATGAATGTGTCATTGTCCTGGCACCTTGTCATACCTTCATTGTGTGCCTCTTGCAGTACTGACCTTATTGTCTCACTAATGTCATTACTATATCTGAAAGTCAAATGTTCAAAGCGACCTGCATGCCTCAATGATAAAAGTTTGTTTTTGTTTGTATTATTAAGCCACTGGATATGTTTCATTCTGTTAATTGCATTTCCTGGGGGACAGCAAACATTGACTGCTACTCTGATTTAAATTTGCACTTGTTGAAAGAAAAGTCTTGGTTCTGAGTAGAATTTAAAAATATCTTACTTGTGAGTTTTCTCATATCTGTCAGTTGAATAAATAAAAGAAACCTTTAATTTACAACCATTTGTCATTTACTTTTCAAATCCAAATCGTTTCCCCTTCTGAATTAAGACAGCTGTGGGCAATTAATAATTCCTATGTTTTTTTTGTAACGTTAAAGAAATGCGACAGATTGCATGGGATATTTAACTGGAGAAGTGTTGACATTAAATATTGTTTTATTTTACAAAACACATGAGAAGGCGGAACATTGTTGGAATAGAAGTTTTATTATTGGCCAGTGTTGAAGTCAAAAGAACGCAGTCTTTGGCATCCAGTCTACATTGTTATGTTTCATTCCTGAATATTGGGGTATTCTCAAACATAATGAAGGACAATACATGCAGCAACTAAACTTTAAAATCAAACACACAAATCTGTTTAAACTTACTTTTGTTGGCAACAAATGACATCTGATGGAGTTCAGAAATATGATTATTGTTGGGCTTCCTGGGGTGTTCCTTTAAACTACTTGTTGCTGTAGAGGTAGATTTCAGCATGTGCCAAGATATATCCGTGTGTTGCCTAACTGATTCTGTTTAAAACTGATTGTTCCTTGCTTTTGGGCATCAGTTGAGAAAGAGGACATAATTGAATTAATTGCCAGGAATCCCATTATTACAATTTTCTTGCATCAGATTGTGACAGTCTGGTCAATGTGTTATGGAAGAAAAGTAAATACTACCTCAGATTATTTGCCAAATTTTGACCTAGAAAGAACAAAATTAGTTCTAAATATTAAATGCTTTCAGGCACACTTACAATTTCTCACAAATAAATTCTCAGCTGCACTGTCTGACAGTTATCGTCTTCAAATTCTCCAAATATTTCTCTTCTAATGACTCACCACTCTCTCTCTTAACTGTTCCTTGAGCCTATGAGAAGCATTGAAATTTATGATGTCAAATGTGATCATTTAGCCCATCCTGTCTGTGCTAGCCAATAAAAGGTTTTCCAACCTAATCCCACATTCTGGTTCTTGGCTTGTAGCTATATAGGTTATGGCACGTGCAAGTGTATCACTTATTAAAGACAATGCGGTTTTCAGTTTCTCCCACCTTTTGAAACAGACTATGGCACATTTTCCCAGCTCCCTAAAGCAGTTCACACCAGTTTGCAACAGTAATGAAAATAGCAAAGTCATGCTGCTTCATTATCCTCTAAACTTCCTTTCTGCAAAATGATGGAGTGGGTGGGGGTGGGGGGGCACCTAATACGTGTAGCATTCACATGGTCCTCTCATCCTTAGGCATTACATCCACTATATAGATTAACATTGTTATGATGTAACAAATAACAATTGACAAAGAAAACTCCCCTCAGTAAAAATATTAGTACTAGGCTGTGCTCTCTTTATATATGTAAAATATTATTAAGTCTTTCAGTAACCCTTCAGAAGTTTATCTATTACTGTTCAAATTTAAACAAATTCAGTATAACGTCCGCATTCAGTACCAATAACCCAAAATAGTGATGTAAGTACATAAGGTACTTGAAATGACTTGGTATTCCATCACCAAGTCACCCTTTACTTACACGTTCAAGGTCCATGACTATGGTACAACCTCGTCAGGGTCAACTCCCATTGTGAACAGGATGTTACTCTTATTTTTATCTGCTAGCTGGGGCTCCCTGATTGGAGCAGATTAACAGTCCCAATGAGGGAACTCATATTCTATGAGATCGACTTGGCTGACCTTGTTACAATTACTACATTCCTCCCTCCTTGAGTCTGATCTGGTCCTTTTTCTTGGAGCTCCTCCTGGGGCATTTTAGCACCAGGTCAGGTCCCTCCCACTCTGCCATGATAGGGGCATGTATAACAAACAAATGCTTGCTTCTTGCACCCAGAATGTCTTGGAAGAAATTCATTCTCTTCTTCAGGCAGCAAAGGCATCAAGCAGGTGACATCTGTGTCCACCTCAGATTCCAAGGTCTCTTCAATGCTTGACGGAAAGGGAGAACCCTTGGTTTCTGTCAGCTTTTCTGACTGTACCAAGAAGCTGGGCATGTTTTGCTCCTGCTCCATTTGCCAATTTGTAGCTTTCATATGGTCCATGTGCTTGTTCAGGACTGTTGAACTTATCCTAACTTTATATGTCTCTGGACCTGATTTTGCACCACCCATGCCCCTTACCCATGCAGGGCTGCTCCTGTGGTTCCTACACCAAACTTCATCCCCTGAAGTAATCTGGCTCTCATGATTAGTGAGGTTTTGTGTCCGGCACTGGGGTTTCACCACGTACCCCCAGGTCCAGGAAGATCAGGTTTACCCTTGTGCGGAGTTTTCTCCTGATCAGCAAGTCTGCTGGTGCTTTCCCTATTGCATGAGGGGTGGTCCAGTAATCAAGCCAGAACCAGGACAGTTTGGTCTAGTGAAGCTATAGTCTGTTCTTTAAGCCTCCTTTCAAAGTTTGGACTGCTCTTCCTGTCAGATCATGGAATGATGGATAGTATGGAGCTGTCCTAATATGATGAATGCCACTTGACTTTAGGAAATGCTCAAATTCCCTGCTGGTAAACAGTTATCTGTGGACAAGCCTTCTGGGAGTCCATGTATTCCAAAGGATACATGCAGTCTTGCCATCATTAAACCCGTGTTTGATGAATGAACTCTGTCCATGTCCAGCCACTTTGAGTGCACGTCCACACTGAATAAGAACTTTGACCCTAGTCAGTGTAGAACTGAGTCCAGGATTTATCTGACCATCCCCACAAATGCGGGGGAACTGCTGGCAATAATTTCTGTCCTTGTTGGCATTCCGGGCATTGCCACACCAACACGGCTATGACTACATCCAATCCTGGCCACCAGACATAACCTCTCACAAACATCTACATTTTGGAAACCTCTGGATGAACCTGGTGGAATTCAAGTAGTATCTGCCAGCAGCCTTGGCTCAGGACAACCACTCTTGCTGCCCATCATAATATGCCCACCTTCACTGTGATCTAGTCTCTCTGGACCCAAAAAGGTTTCAATTCTGGTTGTGACGGCCCTTTGGTTTCCCCCATCACCACCAGCTGTTTCAGTTTTGTCAGGGCCAGATCTTTCTTTGTCCAAATTCTAACTTTGTCAGCTGTGATTGCAAGTGTGTCCAGGAAATTTAAAACATTATGGACTCTTCCAGTGGCATGACCACTAGTGTATCTTTCTCAACCAATTTTGCCTCATCATGCTCGGACCCGAGCCTTTTACTACAATCAGTGGTAACTGAACCAACTGCTTCTCACAAAAGACTGGAACAGTTGTTGTACCCTTAATCTCTAAAGGTCCCCCAGTATAGATTCTCAGTAAAGCCGATATCTTGCATAAACTAGAGGGTTAGAATCCAGAGCAAATTTTGTTAAGACTGGTTCTGCAATCACTAAAACAGTCGCGCTGGCACTAGATCTCCATTAGAACCCGTGACCATTTAACCAGACTTTTATTTTGTTTGGTTCTGATTTGGATATTGCTCAGCAATCTAACTGTTCCACATGAGATGAAGGTGGACTTTTCATGGTATGCACATTCCTGGATACCGGCTTTTGAGTTCTTTTACTCAAGTTTGGTCTAAAAGAGACTTTTTTGCTGTCTCAAGTCCACATAGAGGCCTGGATTCTGAAGAAACTTTTAACTATTTGACTGATGCTTGGCTTTGTTTTGGGGTTATGCTGTGCGCTGACCTAAAACCCTTATGTTCAGGATATGTCCTGAGTGAGGCTATGCAATTGCCTGCACTCAAGTGGTGTTCCCCAAGCTCAGTCAGACTGGTAAGGGTGTCCACTTAGAGTCATAGAGTCATAGAGATGTACAGCATGGAAACAGACCCTTCGGTCCAACTCATCCATGCTGACCAGTTATCCCAACCCAATCTCGTCCCACCCAGCCCATATCCCTCCAAACCCTTCCTATTCATATACCCATCCAACTGCCTCTTAAATGTTGCAATTGTACCAGCCTCCAACACATCCTCTGGCAGCTCATTCCATACACGTACCACCCTCTGCGTGAAAAAGTTGCCCCTCAGGTCTCTTTTATATCTTTCCCCACTCACTCTAAACCTATACCCTCCAGTTCTGGTCTCCCCGGCCCCAGGGAAAAGACTTTGTCTATTTATCTTTTCTATGCCCCTCATAATTTTATAGACCTCTATAAGGTCACCCCTCAGCCTCCAATGCTCCAGGGAAAACAGTCCCAGCCTGTTCAGCCTCCCCCTGTAGCTCAGATCCTCCAACCCTGGCAACATCCTTGTAAATCTTTTCTGAACCCTTTCAAGTTTCACAACATCTTTCCATTAGGAAGGAGACCAGAATTGCACGCAATATTCCAACAGCGGCCTAACCAATGTCCCGTTAAGCCGCAACATGACCTCCCAACTCCTGTACTCAATACTCTGACCAATAAAGGAAAGCATACCAAATGGCTTCTTCACTATCCTATCTACCTGCGATGCCACTTTCAAGGAGCTATGAACCTGCACTCCAAGGTCTCTTTGTTCAGCAACACTCCCTAGGACCTTACCATTAAATGTATAAGTCCTGCTAAGATTTGCTTTCCCAAAATGCAGCACCTCGCATTTATCTGAATTAAACTCCATCTGCCACTTCTCAGCCCATTGGCCCATCTGGTCCAGATCCTGTTGTAATCTGAGGTAACCCTCTTCGCTGTCCACTACACCTCCAATTTTGGTGTCATCTGCAAACTTACTAACTGGACCTCTTATGCTCGCATCCAAATCATTTATGTCAATGACAAAAAGTAGAGGGCCCAGCACTGATCCTTGTGACACTCCTCTGGTCACAGGCCTCCAGTCTGAAAAACAACCCTCCACCACCACCCTCTGTCTTCTACCTTTGAGCCAGTTCTTTATTCAAATGGCAAGTTCTCCCTGTGTTCCATGAGATCTAACCTTGCTAATCAGTCTCCCATGGGGACCCTTGTCGAATGCCTTACTGAAGTCCATATAGATCACATCTACTGCTCTGCCCTCATCAATTTTCTTTGTTACTTCTTCAAAAAACTCAATCAAGTTTGTGAGACATGATTTCCCACACACAAAGCCATGTTGACTATCCCGAATCAGTCCTTTCCTTTCTAAATACATATTCATCCTGTCCCTCAGGATTCCCTCCAACAACTTTCCCACCACTGACGTCAAGCTCACAGGTCTATAGTTCCCTGGCTTGTCTTTACCGCCCTTCTTAAACAGTGGCACCACGTTTGCCAATCTCCAATCTTCCGGCACCTCACCTGTGACTATCGATGATACAAATATCTCAGCTTTTCCATCAGAATACTCTGCTTCACTTGCCATGTTTTCCAATGTTAAAACCAGTTGTATTGTCTGGTTGAAATCCAGTCTGGCTTCAGTTAGTAGGCACTTTTACGTGGTTACATCATTCAACCTGCATACCAACCAGTCAGCATCTCATTAAGGGTCAATACAAAGATTAATGCCTTTGCCAGTCATCTTAAACTAGTCAAAAATCCTGACCTGGATTCCCCTAGTTTTTGAATTGCTGAGTAAAACTACAAGTGTCTCAGAATTAGGCGTGGTGTCATGATATTCCATCAACTCTTGAAAGGTTTTAGTATTTGGTGCCTCTATAGTGGAAAAAGCTGCGGGTCCACAAGCTGTCAGGAGAATTACTCTTTGCTTTTCATCTGCCCCAATGTCATTTGCCCAGAAAGAAAATCACATTCTTTCCACATTCTGGACCCAATCTTCAACAGCAGGGTCGAATGAGTCAAGCCTCCCAAATAGAGGCATGATGCAAGCAATGTCTACCCAACTCAAAGTCAACTGTTGCAAGTAAGTTTCTTCAAGATGTGTCCCACTCTCATTGTCACTGAAATAAGTCCATAGAGTCAGGTATCCCATCACCAAGTCACCATTTATTTATAAGTGGAAATTCCTTGACTCTGGTACAGCCTGGTCAAAGTCAACTCCCACAGTGATAGGGTGTCTGACACTCCTGTTTATATCTGTCAGCCAGGGCTCCTTGATTGGGCCAGATTAACAGCCCCAGTCAGGGAACTCAGATTCTATGAGGTCCACCCAGCTAACTTGATTACAATCATGACAGTACTGCATTTTCCAAAGGTAGACAGAAAGCTATTCAAATAGATGTTTATAAGTAATATCAAACCCTGCAGTAAAATGGTATTTTAACAGACATCTGCCTTAGGGGTAGACAATATCTGCATATTAACTTATATTTATAATATATATAATATATATAAAATATATAAATATGGTTGATCCTAATTCAGCATTTACTCCGCAACCAAATGAAATTAAATTGCCTTGTTTGAATTCAATAGAAATCTCTGAATGTCAATGATATCTCAGCAAGCCCATTCCATGAGCTTAGTTTTTGGTTGTTCTTTCTAATCAGTGTCGACAAATAGTTGAGATAAAGCAGTGAAAAGCTTAATAGGCCCATAGTACCTACCCCAGTTATTGTGACTATCTCTAATGTTTTGAACATATAACATTTAGATTGCCTTATAATTGGAAAACTACTATTGCTTGGACAACTGCCATGTAATCACAGGGGAAACAAAAGTGAGATACTGTATGTAAATTTGGTTTTGCCAGCTTATTCATTGAGTAGAATAATTTTCTCCGAGAATTAGATACTCGGAATACTTCATTATCTTTGGGCTTTATTACAAGTGGTGCATAAAACTGAAAATATACTCCCAGTTTGGATGAAGATGTTCAGTGCAAGAAGCAATATGAATGATATAAATTTATGATTGAGCTCTCAGTTCAGAATCATAAAAGTCACATCAAAGATTGAATATTGCTGAAATGAGAAAAAGGCCTCCCTTAATGGTGCTAAGATAGCCTAGAGATAAACATTCAGATAAATTTCAGCTTCAATTTCAGGTTGAACCTTTTTTTATGCATTATGTAATGTAGGTTTATGTTAAATTTTGTATGAGTTGCATAATGCTATGGGATGAATAGTTGAGCATACTATAATGCCCACTGCCAACATTAAGACCTGATTAGTCATACCAGACATTACCAGGTCATGACCAAAGTTTAAGGTACAGCCTGGTCAAAGTCAACTTCCAGAGTGGTCTTTACCCCAGAAATCTACCTTCATCACAATTTCACTGGAGCATTCACAATGTACTTTTGGCAAATATGAAATTATCAGGTTGGAATTAATTTTCATGGAAAATGGGCAAAATTTATTGTGTATTTGTGCTTCCTCGAACCTGGGATAAAGTGACTTCAACTGATTTCAGAAAGAAGCTTTACTATAAAAGAAACAGATCTCCATTTTGTGTCCTTCAAATTCTGCTGTGTCCTTCAAAATCTTAAGATAACATATGTAGATTATTTATGGGCTTCAACTGACAATCTTTCTAGCGAAAGCTCATTATAGTTGTCGTCTGAACTGAAGCCCAAGTAGTCTTTGAACTCTAGTGAATCAACTTAGTGAAGCTTTGAAGATCAATGGGCCGTATTCGTAAATTCCAATCAGATAGGAGAACACTTTCCATTTCCAAGAACTGTCAGAGGTTTTGAGCCCATTGATTTTTTTTCATAAAGCAATGATTTTAGAAGACTCCCACTTGTTTATTGCTTGAATCGCAAACTTTGACTGGGATAAGTTATCTCAGCCACTTTGTTTCTAATATGAGCTGCTTAGTATCTTCTTATTTAGAATTGTTTGATGGAGCAACAATTATTTTAAGCTTATTTGTCATGTTTTTCGTTCAGATCAAGTAGTGTGTTAGGTGATGTCTGAGTTCAATAGTGAAATATGGAAGTTGTTTCCTCATAAGTAAACATTATGTTAGGAGCTTGAAATTTATTAGGTAGCATTGCAAATAATTCTTGGAGGCAGGGGAAAGGGTATGGAGTTTTAACCACTCACCCAGCCAGGATGGGCAAAAGGATGGAGTAGGGAAGCAAGTTTAAAAATTTGAAAACAGGAAACCTCAGCCAAACCTGTTGTCAACATTTCCATTTTAAACAAAGGCAGTTTTGGAGCCTGGGGTTTTGAGTGACTAACCTGCTGTCTGAAACTGATACTTAAATGTATATATTTTAATGAAGTTGCACGGCTTAAATTTTGGCTGCGTTTTAAATGTAATGGCTGCAGACCAGGTATCTCAGCTGTCAGGAAGTTTGGAACTTGGAGGAAGGTTTCAAGAGTCAGATGTAATTTTCAGCCCTTCCAGTCAACTGGGAGGAGCAGACATGCTTCACTTCACTTGTCTGCCTACCTTTCTGTTCCGCCCCAAATAAAAACTGCTTCTCATTTAATGTGTTTGGATTAAGCCTGAAATCAGAGCATTACAATTTCTCTATGGTCACCCTAATCTACCTAACTGAAAGTCTAATCATGGTCAACACCCTCAATGTTTCTACCTCCAGATAATCTCCTGTCACCTCCCACCTCTCCAATAACTATCATAGTGTATTCTCTTTTGTTGGAGATGGTCTTTGCCTGCCATTTGTGTCACTGACACTGACATGTGGCTTCCCATGTGTCAGCCCAAGCTTGAGCATTGTCCTGGATCTAGCTGCACTTGGATGTGAGCTACTCTGCCATCTGAGAAATTAAAAACACAAATTGTGCTGCAAATTGTGCAGTCATCAGTGGATATCCCCTCTTCTGATCTTCAAATGGAAGAATCAGAATTATTAATGCTGCTAAACACAACTGAACTTAAGACTCTACCCTGAGGAACTTTTGGCATTGATGTCCTGGAGTTTAGATGACTGACCCTGAGCAATTACAGTTATGTTCCTTTGTGCTAAGTATGACTCTAATCAGTGGAGAATATTCATCCTGATACCCATTGTCTGTAGATATGGTAGAGCTCATTGATGCCATACTCTGTCAACTATTACCTTGGTGTCACTCTCACTTCCCTCCATGAGTTCAGCTCTTTTGTCCATGTTTGGACCAAGACTATAAGAGGTCAGAAGATGATTGGCCTTGTGAAATCTAAAATGAGTATCAGTAAGCAGTTTATTGGAGGCTGGCTTACTTGAGGGCAGTTTTCTATTCTTGCTATGTGGATGGCAGTGTCGTCAATATACTGAAATAGCTTAGCTGGGGCGGTGGCGAGTTGTGAAGCACATGGTTAATGTACTGTTGTCGGAATGTTGTCAGTGCTCTTAGTCTTTCCTGTAACCAGTGCCTTCAGGCATTTCTTGATATTGCATGGAGTTAATTGAATTGACTGAATACTTGATGTGATATGGGGACCTCAGGAGGAGGCCAAGATGGATTGGATAGGAACTTCCTAAAGGAATAGCTGCAGTGATATTGACATCACCCTACATTTTAAAAGTGACTAGCTGAAATATTTTCTTAAAGGCACACTGTTTGGAATTCCGTCAAGCTAATGGGGTCTCACCCACCATCAGCTCACTGGTGTGTGGAGGGGCATGTTGATGGCAGTGGAACCACATGCCCTTCAGATTCTTACGTAGCCACTTTTGGGCTTTCTCAATGATTGTTGTCCCAGGCATGACAGTTTATGCCCACTAAGAACTGCCAGCCAGTTGCAGGCTGATAGCCCATCAGTATGTCAGTGATAGCAGTAATATAGTAGATTATTGTGGGATCCTGACTAAAGGTGTTTGCAGACAAGAAGGAGGAAACAGGCTGAATCCATAAGCAAGATAGTATACAATACTTGTGGTTCACAGCTGGAATCTATCCACAAGTAGAAGTTTAATGTTCTCTTTCCATCATGTACAGTCAGTAAACATTTGGGATTATTCATCAACACTGAGAATTCATGAATCTCTCACATTCATAGATGCATTTAAGGGAACTAGAAAAACACGTAAAGGGCAGCACGGTGGCTCAGTGGTTAGCACTGCTGCCTCGCGGTGCCTGGAACCCGGGTTCGATTCCAGCCTCGGGTGACTGCGTGGAGTTTGCACATTCTCCCCGTGTCTGCTTGGGTTTCCTCCGGGTGCTCCAGTTTCCTCCCACAGTTCAAAGATGTGCAATTCAGGTGAATTGGGCATGCTAAATTGCCCATAGTGATAGGTGCATTAATAGGGAGGAGCGGAATCGGTCTGGGTGGGTTACTCTTTGGAGGGACAGTGTGGACTTGTTGGGCCAAAGGGCCTGTTTCTATACAGTAGGGAATGTAAAAGAATGGAACAGATGGTTGTATTGATCGTGTTAGTTGGAGAGATGTAGGAGGAGGCGGCAGTGGAGCATAAGCACCAGCATTATTGAGTTGGGCCAAATGATTTCTTTTAATGTTATAGCTCAATGTAACATGGAAGGACCCTGTTTGTTTCTAGTAAGTTATCTAGTAAGAAATTGAAAATTATACATATTTTATCTTGTTTTATACATTGTTTCCTTGATAAAGTTCAAACAAAGTCCTTAGATTGTATCCTCCATCAGACTGATCACAGTAAGAATTAAATCAATGATGGTATTATGTTCCAAGACGATAATGCTAATGCGAAACAATGGACCTTCATTTGCTTAGCAATTATGGGGACAAAAGATATCTGTATCTAGTAGTTAATCCACACATACTCATACACCCACCTATGCTATTATTATTGGTGCATCAGATGTAATAGCACTCCAGACTAAGAGGCCAGTCACGAAATTGGCATATTAAATACCCCTTCCTCTTCAAAAATAACCTTTAATTTGATTGATGCTGAGTCAGAGATTACAAAGGCTCTATAACAAATTATTTCTGCAAAACCATGTCTGTTGTTACAGACAGAGACCACCTTGGTGTCATAACTTTAAAATGATACACACACAATGTATCGCAAAAAAAAGAAAAAGTTTAAACCTATTTTACTTCAGTACACAGTGGATTGCTAAAAATGTTCAATCTGAATAAGAGAAAATAGTTTTTTTATTAAAAAAAATTTCTTTACAGTGATTAAGTTATTGTGATTTAATTTAGTTTCAAATTGTAGTGTAAGTCTACATTCTGTTGGTAGGAATCAACTGCTTTGTAGCTCAAAGGAACTGCAGAAACCTATCTTTACATCATACTGTGCTTGAATGCAAACATTGAAAGGGTTCAGAAAAGATTTACAAAGATCTTGCCAGGGTTGGAGGATTTGAGCTATAGGGAGAGGCAAAACAGGCTGGGGCTGTTTTCCCTGGAGCGTCGGAAGCTGAGGAGTGACCTTATAGCGGTTTACAAAATTATGAGGGGCACAGATAGGGTAAATAGGGAAAGTTTTTTTTCCCTGGGGTCAGGAACTCCAGAACGAAAGGGCATAGGTTTAGGGTCAGAGAGGAAAGATATAAAACAGACCTACGGGGCAACTTTTCCACACAGAGGGTGGTACATGTATGGAATGAGCTGCCAGAGGAAGTGGTGGAGGCTGGTAAAGTTGCAGCATTTAAGAGGCATTTAGTTGTGTATATGAATAGGAAGGGTTTGGAGGGATATGGGCCGGGTGCTGGCAGGTGGGACTAGATTGGGTTGAGATATCTGGTAGGCATGGACCAAAAGGTCCGTTTCCGTGCTGTACATCTCTATGACTCTATGACCATCTAAAGCAGAAGAGAGAACTCGTCTTGAGAGTAGACACAAAAGCGACAAGACTTGAATAATTTTGTTTACAGTGTGCAAAACCTGTCGTCTAGAAATTTCTGTGCTTTCAGTCTAATTGTGAGTACAGCCACAATGCTGACCTCTGCCCAACAACTGACAAGCAATTTCTTGGTATGTAAACTGGGACAAATCTAACCTGACAATTACTGTTCTATCAATCTACTCCTAGTCATCAGAAAATAATGTGTTGTCAATATTTACAAACTGATACCTGGCAGCCTTGATTCAAACTGAATTCCACATGTGAGGTGTGAGTGAATGCCCTTGATTTGTGGGAGTATGGCTCAAAGAACTATTGTAAAACAGGGAGTGAGAGTCTCACTCCCAGTGATTGGACTCACATCTAGTACAAAACATCTTCTGGATGTTGGGTCGCAGTCATCTCATCCCAGGTCAGAGTCTCATGCCCAGCTACCCTCAGCTGCTTCATTAATGACTTTCTCTCCATTATAACTCCTCCATCATGGCCTACTGCCACTCTTATATTCCTATATGAGAAGTGGGGGTGTTTCTTGGTAATTGCAATATATTTAACTATGTTTATAATTCCATTGGTAATGAAAAATTCCGACTTGCAAGACCAGGGCGACATGCAGATTTAGGCCAATAAATAACAAATAGCATTTGTCTCTTACAAGAACCAGACAATTTTACTGCATTCTAATGCACGGTGGCATGGTGGCTCAATGGATAGCATTGCTGCCTCACAGCACCAGGGACCTGGGTTTGATTCCAGCCTTGAGCGACTGTCTGTGTGGAATTTGCATGTTCTCCCCATGTCTGTGTGGGTTTTCCTCCGGGCAGTCCGATTTCCACCCACAGTCCAAAGATGTGCAGGTCAGGTGGATTGGCCACGCTAAATTGCCCATGGTGTTAGGTGCATTAGTTGGAGGGAAATGGGTCTGGGTGGGTTACTCTTCAGAGGGTCGGTGTGGACTTGTTGGGCCAAAGCAGCTATTTCCACACTGTAGGCAATCTAATCTATTTAGTTAATCTAATTTCTCCTGAAATTAAATGGCATGACCATCATTAAGATTTCCACCATTATTGTTTTTGGGTCAATAGTAACAAGAAACTGAACTGGGACAACAATTTAAATGCTATATAATGGTGATTTAAGCAAGCATGAAGCTGGGGGTCTGTGGTGAGTAGCTCATGTCCTGATTTCCCAAAGCTAATTCTTCATTTGCATGACAGAAATAAAGCTCTTCACTTATTTCCGTGGTTGTAGTGACTACAACGGTTTGGTGATGATTCACCACAGCACATTCGCCGCCGCCGATTAACCACTGCCGGTTCGCCACCAGCGTTTCTCCACTGGGGTCATTTGACCTCTGGAGACTATTCACCACCAGAAAGATATATATATGTACTGATTGTTTTCCCTCCCGCCTGTTCTTTCATACTTCTCAGTCCCCTTTATTTATACAACAACATAGTACATATTGATAAAAAAAAGTGAAAGAAGTATCATTTTATTGGTTTATACATAAAAATGAGTTACAAGCACTTGCAGTGGTGAATCGTCCTCAGCGGCCAATGGGCGGTGGCAAACCATCCTCAGCGGTGATAGGGCAGTGGCTAATCGGCAGCGGCGAATGGTCCCATCCCGATTGCAACATTCAGGAAGCTCCACAACATTTAGATAAAGCAGTTCACATAATTGGACATCCATCACAAGATTAAATAACTACTTTTGCCTCCTAACAGTAGCTACAAGTCTGTATTATCCACAGAGTTCAGTGGGGCAACTTGATAGACTTTTTGAACAGCATCTTTCCAATTCTCAATTTTCACAATCTAGATAAGGGCAAAATATGCATGAAAGTGTTGTTCTACTTAAGGTTCCTCTCTGAGCAACATGGTGTGATTAAAGCATATATCATTTCTTCATGGTCAATGAGTCAAAATTTTGGATTTCCACCTAAAAGGAGGCATCTTAACCACATAGATTGCTGTGGATCAAGAAGAAGACTGTCACCACCTAAGGATAACTAGTCATGGGCAATACTAGTAATGGCCCACATGTTCAGAATTTTTTTATTTAATTGTTTTCTTTTTAGTTCATTGTTAAACATAGGGTTCACACTAATTTCTGCATTGGTGACCTCATTGAAAGCAATTATGGATCTCTAATTATTTAGATGGTGGAACTAAGCTAAAGATAGAATTGCTGGGGGTGAAAGAAACAAAGGTCACATTCTAAGAAGGCAATTGTCGTTGTTAAAACTCACACGTTATCATGTTTTCCTCATGCTGTATAACCATGATTTAAAGTTTGAGTTGCCAAACTATACACAATATATATCAAGGGTTTAGGTTGGGAAATCTAATGTAATTGTTTCCAAGCTTGTTGCCCATGCAAAAATAGATGGGAGTGTGAATGGTGCAGAGGATATAAAGAGATTTCATGGTGTCTTAGACAAGTTTAGTGAGTGGACAAATGTGTGGAAGATGCAATATTTTATGGAGAAATGGGAAGTTTTCCACTTTGGTAAACAGAATGGTAGAGTATTATTGAAATGGTGGTGAATTGAGAAAGGTTGACCTAGGTGACCTTATACACTAGTCATTGAAAACAAGCATACACTGCAGCAAGCAATTAGGAAGGCAGATGATGCATTGGTCTTCATTGTCAGACCATACCTGGATTACTGTGTGCAGTTCTATTCCCCTTACCTATGAAAAGATATACATACCATGAAGAGTGCATGTTCACCAGACTAATTCTTGGGATGGTAGGTCCATTGTATGAGGAGAGATTGGGGGTACTGGATCCATATTCACTGGAATTTAGAAGAATTAGATTGAAATATATCAAATCCTGACAGGTTGAGCAGACTGGATGCAGGGATGATGTTACTATTGGCCAGTGAATCCAGAACAAAGTGTATAGGCTCAAGGTTCACAGTCGGTGAAATTTCATTGAGTGTAACAAACCTATGGAATTTTCAATCACAAAATATCTGAATGCAAAATCATGGAATATATCTAAGAAAAGAAAAGACTAACAGAAGTTAAAAGTGTCCAGCAGTATGGGGAGAAAGCAGGAGTGTGACATTAAAATAGAGAATCAACCATAACGGTTAGCACAGTGGCTCAGTTGTGAGCATTGCTGCCTCACAGTGCCAAGAACCTGGCTTTGATTCACCCTCCGGCAACACTTTGTGTGGAGTTTGCACATTTTCCCTGTATCTACATGGGTTTTCTCCAGGTGCTTTGGTTTCCTCCCATAGTCCAAAGATGTGCAGGTTAGGTAGATTGCCAATTGTAAATTGCCTGTAGTGTCCAGGGATGTACAGGTTAGATGGATTTGCCATGGGAATGTTTGGTTACAGGAATAGAGTGGGCGGAATTTCTTTTAGAGGAACAGAGTCGACTCAATGGGCTAAATGGCCTGTTTCCACACTGGGGATTCTAAGAAGGAGGAGCGCTCTTAATTAGCCAAATGTCATCTTCTGCTCCTATTTTCAATGTTCTAATCCTTAAGGATTTCTCTGGAGTCTCTAAGAATTGGAAATCTTGCTGGCTATTTCGAGATAAAAACAATTATCAAGGCATAAACATGTTGTATTCCTTTATGGACTTGGGATACGTTCAATTATTAATTATAAAAATACTGATGAAGGAGAGAAAGGTTGTTTTGATCAGATAGGTCAGTTAGAATTGAGAACTCATGATTAAACCTCTCAGAATATGTTCTTACAGAATTGGTAAACTTACTTGAAAGTGAGTGTATGACGCAGTTATAGCAACTATGGTGCAAAATATCCTGACACCTATCGCTACTGCCAAAACAGCAGTGGGTCAATGCTGTTGACCCCCTCACTGGTGTTTAATCTGGTCCCTAATCCAGGTTCAGTGTCATGTGCATGATGGAGGTGACCATATCATTTCCAGCATTTGTTTTTGAGTGGAGTGGGATAGGGTGAAACAAATTTTACAGTGGTGTTCTGCTGCTGCATTTCAGGCTGTGCTGCTTGAAGAAGACTCAAAACATTACTGCTTCTAAAACTTAAATAGTCACTTTTCCGATGAAAGCTAACTATTTTGTAATCAATTACTAGAAGAGATTGGTCATTGCTCCAGTTATGGTCCCATACCTACAAGGCTCTGTCACTTAGCATGCCATTGTAATTGGTTTTGGACATACTAGACTGAAAAACTGAAAGCATGCCTGATGGTATTGCCATGCCAGTCTAACTTCTTCTAAAGGGGGTGAAAAACTCTTTTAAAACAAAATCTGCACCAACTCCCGCAGAACATGCTGCTTTGTATAAGATTTGGAATTGGCAGAACTATGTATAACAGAGAGAAAGTTCGTTGCTAAGAGGCTGAAAAAAAATTACAAGATGTAAACCAGCAAAAGAAATTTCACCTTGAAAGTCTGATATTCACTGTTGCTAGTCAGTATTTCCTGACTGTAAAGATGGAAGGTGAATCACTCTGCAAATAAAGCTTGAAGAATAGTACTGGAATGGAATAGAGAAAGAAAGAGCAATTGATTGATTTTACCAACAGAAGTGTGTGTGTGTGTGTGGCAGAAATGTTAAATAATTACTTTGCTTCAGACTTTGCCAGAAAGATATGATCAAGTGGGTATGATACCGAAAGAATAGATTGCCTTATTTAAAATAAAAAGGCAAGCAATATTAAGTAAATGAATCAATTTCAAAGAGGATAAAACCCGTGGTGTGGAAGTATTACATTATTGCATTTTAAAAGAATCTAAAGCAGGGTTGCTAATACACATAATTAATAATTTATGACCAAATGATCTTGTGTCAATGGACTGGAGGAAAGCCACCTTCATACCTATATTGAGGAATGGTAATAGAACATGTCCTGGGAAGTGATGATCAGTCACCTTAACACTGATATGAAAAATGGTGGAATCCTTACTCAAGGAGAATCAGTGCTCAACCTCACTGATTCTTTGAAGAGGGCACAAAAAGAGTAGACAAAGATAATGCTGCCAATGTAATTTCTCCAAATTTTCTAAAAGTCCTTAATAAGGTGCAATGTAATGGTATAATATTAAAAGTCAGAGTTTGTAGAGTGAGAAAACAAGAAACAGAATGGATAACTTTCTGTATGCAAGGCTGAAAACATGTGATGGTAAAGAGGAGCAGTTCTGAAAGAAAGAAGTTAGACAGTCAGGTCCCACAAGGTCACGCCTGTACCACTGTTGTTCATAATTTATATTAACAATCTTGCCCTTTGAACCAAAAAGACTGTTTCCAAATATGGGCTGGTGCAAGCATGGAGGTGGTACTCAACACTGAGGCAAACTGCAAGAAAATAATGAAAGAATATATGCAGAGTAAACATGCAATTGACAGATGATTTTCAGAATAACTGTGTGAGACATTACATTTTGGTAAGTATAATAAGGCATTCCTGGACAGTATTTGAAATATGAATTTAAGTGGAGTAGAAGTGTAAATGAAGAATAAATGCACAACTCATTAAATTTATTTGATGAGGCCACAAAAACCAAGCCTTGTCCTTTGACTTATTTCCAGAAGCCAATTTATGCAAACATGTGTGAACTTTGTTTTGACCACATTTGGATCACTTAGCACAATTCTGCCCATCATTTTATGGAAAACTGCTCCCACTCCACCAACTAGTCTACCTTCATCAGAAGTGTAGTTAATGAACCACTTTGTGCATGCAAACTGAGTTTCTGCTCCAGTTCCTGCAAAGCTACCATAGCTTTGCGGAAATTCCAGGACATTCCTTGTACAGTATGAATGGCAGAAGATTAATAAAATGTTTTTATGCATTCATAAATTCCTGATGTGTTGATTATTTTCCATAGAAAATGGAAGTGGAATTGAATAAATATTAACAGTGTACAAGTATTTGCAGTTATGAAGAATTATGTTCTTCTGCCTCTCAATTCACACTCCATGCCCAGTGTGAGAAGAAGGAAGTTAATTTGCCAGTTAATAAGAAGCCCCATTCATTTAATAGAAAAACACTGAAGACTATTCTTTTTCAGCTCATTTGTTGTTTTATTTCACATCTTCATGCTATTATGCTTGAATATCTTATTCAAAAAGGTGATATTCAATTCAATATGTTTATCCACACCATCCAATATTGTGGAAATTCCAATTTACTCCTGGTTGTAAGTCTTGGACAAACCCCCTTTGCTATAAGTCAGTATGTGGTACAGCACCAAAACCACACTAGTCACCATAGGCATAATTTTTTGCTGTTTAAATGTTGTCAAGTGTAATTACTTTCTACTGCTATAAACCAAATTAAGTGACTAATATGGGTAAAGGTTGTGTGACGATAAATTCCCTAAATATTTAAATTTGTGACAGTCACTAACTCATTCTTAATCCTCAGTTGAAAGTGTTGCAGAGTTCATAATTGGACATACAGCTGTGTTTATGAAAAGACTATGCTAATGAAGCTGGCTAATGTGTATGAAAATAAATGGTTTCACAGGGCCGGTGAGAGGGAGGCTGCGCTGGAAGCAGCCCTCAGATTGCTGCAGCAGTTCTATCTGGATTTGGACAAATTCCGGGCCTGGCTTACAGAAGCGGAGACCACTGCCAATGTCTTGCAGGATGCCACCTATAAAGAAAGACTGTTGGATGACACCCAGCTGGTTCGACAGCTGACTAAACAATGGCAGGTACATGTGGTGTTGTGTTTCTAATATATTAGCAGTTCTATCATAATAGCTTTGCTCTTGTACATATGATGGGCAATATCTCAATGTGGGTTGGCAAAATGAGAATTGGTCAACTGGAGATCTTATTATTTTAATGAATCGTTGCTTAATAGCAGGATTTAAGCTCACTAAGTTTATAGCGAAATGTTTTTAAAGTAGGACCCAAGAAGGCAGTTATCTGTCTTCAGCATCCATTGAGTTCTCTCTGTTTTCAGATGATTGAAAGAAGTTTATAAAACACATTTTTTCAAAGAAGGGATTTATGGAATCCATCTTCTTCCTATCACTCTGCAGATAGTAATACCTATTTGAGTGAAATGGATGTGTCGTTTGCTGTATAACGTGCAGTTCTCTAAGCGTGAAATCTCAGACACAGTTCACTTATCAGGAGATCCAGTGCATCTTTGGAATTGAGATTAATAGTATTCTTTGCCTGAACAGAACTGCTTAATGCCTGCTCAAAATTGTGCCCCACACATTCCCCATTGGCCACAGATAGAAGCATGTTCTTATTTTGATTAGCCTCCAGTCTGAGGAAGGGTCACTCGATCTGAAATGTTAGCTCTGATTTCTCTCCACAGATGCTGCCAAACCTACTGAGCTTTTCCAGCAATATTTGTTTTTATTTGTGATTTATAGCATCCACAGTTCTTCTGGTTTATATGCTAATTTGCTTGCAAGTTAGGGGAAGGGCCAGTGAACATATTATATAGCAATAGGAAATTTCAAAAGATTTCAGATACTTTGATAAGCACTGATTATATTACAGTAAACGTATGTTTTTAAAAGCCATTGGATTACAAAGCAAGGAAATCAAGAAGAGGAGAAGGATCACACAGACTTTGGATAAGCATGAGTTACTTCTGTTGCATGTTTATTCTCCTCTCAAGAGAGATCTGTATTGGAATATATCACCCTTAATCTGAGATTTAGAACCGGAGTCTTAATGTGTATGTTTTCAACATTCAAAGGGAAGGAAATGTTTTCAAAATGGTTTATGCATGGGAGAATAGGCATGTTTGTCTGTAATATATAGCTGCAGCTCAGACCTGTGTATTATGTTAATAAACATCTCAGACCTGTATACTATGTTGAGAAGCAGTTTATCCAATGAAGGGTCAACATAAAAGATTTCAAGCTCGAAGGACAATTTGTAAGTATCACAGAGGTCTTAACATAAGTCTAAAGAAAGCACATCCGGAGTGAAAAGATCTGTAATTTAAATGCAAGAAGATAAACCATTTTCCATGCAAGTGTTTAGGTAGTAAGCAGACAAAGATGATTGCTCTGAAACTGTCCAACGTTGTTTAAATAAATCGCGGGTGGGTACGACAGGAGGTTGGAGGGAGATTCAAATCATTCAATTTACACTTTAGAGCAGGTTGGCAATGTCAAGTGTAAAGGAGAAAATGATTTATAACTGGTGCAATGAAAACAGCAAAATCAAGTGAAGTGTACCAGATGTCAATCATATCCTTGAAGATAAAGTTGAGACTCTATGACCGAATGATGCTCACTCCAAAAGGACAAGTTAGTCTGAGAATCCAATATTGCAGCATATCTGAAGATCTGAAATTTTAGATATTGGACATGAAACTGAAGCTACTCAACTGAACAGAAGCAAGTCAAAAGCACAGACTGGTAACCCTAAACGCTGCAGAAGTGATTTACAGTGTTTCACAGGCAATGACAACTGATGAACAGACAAGCAAATACAAGACAGAGAGCGGCTGACTGCAGGAACAGAAAGGAATCTTGTTGATGAGGGCACAAAAGCCAAAGACTGCATTGTCAGACAAACGTTTTCAGTTAATGAATTTAAAGGAAACAGATGTTTAAGGCAACAGTGTAAATCAGGAGAGTCAGCTGAACCAGAGAACTCATCATGAGCAGTATGGTGGCTCAGTGGTTGGCACTGCTGCCTCACAATGCCAGGGGCCTGGGTTCAATTCCACTCTTGCGCGACTGTTTGCATGGAGTTTGCACATTTTTTTCTGTGTCTGCATGGGTTTCTTCTGGGTGCTCTGGTTTCCTCCCACAGTCCAAACAGTGTGGGTTAGATGGATTGGCCATGCTAAATTGCCCATAATGTCCAGGGGTGTGCATGCTTGGTGGATTACCCATAGGAAATGAAGGGGAGTGGGGTGGGGTGGGGGGATCTGGGTGGAGGGTTGGTGTGGACATGATAGGCCAAATGGCCTACTTCCACACTGTCGAGATTCTAAATAATAAATATCATTCCAACCAGCAGATGTTGGAGAGAAAGCTGACAACCATCATGTGACAAACATGTTCAAGTCCTTTTCTACCATGTGTATAAATAAACACACAAAAGTGGGACTAGCTGAAATAACAAACATTTGCAAATGTGGGACAATATATTGTTTATAACTTGGGTAACTTAAAATAGATATATTAATGCATTTAAAAAAAAAATTTTCCACCCCTGTCCCAGAGGCTGATTGAGACCCTTAAGTGGCCACTTCAGTTTAACCATAGTGGACACGGGAATCAGCGAGTAGGACAACTGCCTGGCAAACCATATCTGGTTGTCCGTGCCCTTCGGTGGTATTCTTCATGTTCGGAGCTTGATCAAGTGTCCTAGAATCAGAGTGGATGGAGCCCACACAAAGCCCTATTTTCTCCTTCATGTTAAATATCATTCCTCCCTTACACTCTGGCTTACCCTGCCCACGCCTTCCTTCATACTCCATTCCCCCCCACCTTCACCACCACCAACAAGCATTTCCCCAAGACCTCTATTCCATCTGCATTCAGCTGTATCCTGGAGATCCATTCATCAATCCTCATGGTAAGCTCAATGTTATAGTGGCAGTGGATGTTGCATCAGATGGTGTCACAAGTACTGGAGATCTGGCAGTCTTTTGCCTTTTTGATGATGAGAATTCAAGAGATACTGTGCACAGAATTCCTGGCCTCTGACGTGTTCTTGTAGTCATATTAATGATATGACTGGTCTAGTTCAGTTTCTGGTCAATGGTAGCTACTAGGATGTTGATAGTAGGGGGTTCAGCATGGTAATGCCATTGAATGTCATGGTGTGTTTGTTAGATTCAGTCAGAGGAAGTCATTTCCTGGCATTTATGTGGTGTAAAGCTTGAATGTTGTCCCTGTATTTCCTCCTAACTGGGATCTTGATTGGCATCTTCCAGGTAAGTGGCTGATCACCTGATAATTATGCCTGGCCTCTCAGAGAGAAACAATTTGCTGCTCCGATTGACCCTCTAACTGGTTTGCAGCACATTCTATCACATTCAGGTCTGCTCAAAATAATTTGACAATTATTGAAATTCCTCCTTATCCTTATTTAACTTTATTTTGGTAACTCCTATGGTCAATTTCATTGACAATGATTCCCTTCCAACAAAACATCCACACCCCCAGCTGTTCCACTATTTGAATTTATAGACTCTTCTTAAAATCCCCTGCTTCGACAAAGGTCACCCCCAACAGACACATCTGTGACTCATCAAGTGTCTTTTGATTTTGCTTCTGTGAAGGGCTTTCAATGTATTTCTGTCTTAATGACATCACAAATGGACATTCTTAATGTCATTTCTATTCTTTAAGTACAGATTTTTATTTTGTAGTCCTAACACCTAATGAATAAATAATTACTGAAAAGCATTTCTGTTGTATCAGATCATTACAGGGAAAAAAATTTGAAATTCATCTGTAACAATGTTGCATTTCTGTGACAAATGCCATTCTTAGAAAAGTTTGGTCACAGACAACGTTTTACTCAGTGCTTCTGCACTAGGGTAATTGAAAATGTGGTGACAGTTTCAAATTCATGAGAAACCAGCACAGTGTGTGAAATCCTGTGTACTGTATTCTGGCATAGTGTAACTAGTGAGTTTCCTGTGAATGCCTTTAGGCAATCTAACATTTGAAGTAAGACTCAAGAGAGAGAACAAACATTGCAATCCATCCAAGGTGACCTTACTCTGGTTTTATATACAGCATCAGTAACCTACTGTCAAATAGTCTACGGTTTTTGTACTGTTATTTTTCAATACAATGGATGGAAAGTTATGTTTCAGTAACATAGCTGGAAAATGAAAAGAAAGTCTGTCAGAGAAAAAAGGCACCATTTAGAAAATACTAATCAGAATGATTACCTTCAAAAATCCTCTTTTATTTAGGCAAATTTGAGGAGTCCCTAGGGTTCCAGTCTATCTTAGATTTTCAGTCATTTGGTTTTGTGTGTGTTTCCTTTCCTTCCTGATGACTGATGCAGAGGTGATTGGCTAATATTAATATGCATCTATTGTTGCATCTTTTGTTTCTAATAAAGAGCAAAATAGGAGCACCATACAATCTGAAAATCAAACCAGACTAAATGCAATGCAGGTTTCGCGCATCTCCCGGAAGGCACAGCTTAAGAAAGAAGATGCATTTATTCGTGCAGACCTGATTATGTTTTCTCAACCAGATGTTTTTACTAAATCTGGGAAAATAGGGTACTATTTAATTATTAATTTCCATGATTTCTAAACATAATTGTAGTATTGCCTTGATTACCACTACTGCACAAGGTAGATATCCGCTGCCTCTATCAGTAAGGGCTGTTAGAGGGAGTTACCTGCAATCATTCTCCTTTACCTGTACTTTGTCAAGGGCCTGTGTAATGATGTGTGGTAGGGGATACACCACTTCAGAGTCTTTACTGGAGACACTGTCCTTAATTAACAAGATAGTCTATTGCATAAAAGTGATAAATACAATTATAGAACTAGTCAGGCATAATTACTAGAACTGTATGAAATGCAAGTGTTCCCTATGAAAGCTAGCATGGAACTTCTCTTCTCCACCTTTAGATTAAGTGACATCATCAGATTGTGTAGAACTGAACGTGACATGAACATTAACTCCATCAGAATCATTACCTTCTTCATGATTATGTCAACCTGAGCCTTTTATAATTCACTGGTTTTAATGTCAGATTATCAAACAGTTTCGGTGTTTGACTAGGTTGTTAGTGGCTATCCTCTGAGCCTTTTCTAAGGTTACAATATCACCCACTATGTGAAGGAACCAAACTCAATCCAATAGCCAAGAAGTCTCGTTCATCTCTCTTGGAAAACAGGCATTGTGTTTGGATTTACATTACTGCAGCACTGGTACTCAACCTTGAAAGACTAATGTAGTTTAGTAACTGGATCTTTCTTGATGTTTTAGAGTTTGTGACCCTGGCATTAACTGGCTAGTCCTAAGCCTACTCATTCTCTTGCCATATCTCTATGAAATGCACATTTTGGAAAATTATCCTATTTACCTTGGGAGCCAGCTACAGTCTATTTTTTATTATCTAAGGTTCTAATATCTGCATAAATCTTCATATCATTTGCAAAATTGAAAACCATCTACATCTTCATCCAGACCTTTAATTAAAATGGTAAAAAGCGATAGCCCTACCTCTGATCTTTATCAGACTCTACAAGTAACCAGTTCCCATATTAAAACCATTAACAATCTTGTTAAATGTGGAAAACTCTTCAATGAGCAAGACACCAAAATTAATCATCAAAAAAAAAGCTTGTGTTCATATGACACCATGCGATCATGGAAACCAATAACTCTAGATTTAGCAACTAATCTGGTTGAATCAATTTCCGTGAATTCAGTGACACAATAGAAAGACAGAAGTACCGCCTTGCACATGTGTATACTTTCTCGCCATTTTCTTTCATGAACGGCCTGATAAAGTGACGGGAATACAGCACTTCCTTTTGCAGGGGGCTGTATAACTAACCCTTACTTTTTAAAAAAATCCAGCCACTGTTGCTTGACGTGCTTGTGCTTCTTTGTTTTTGCCAGCATTTTCACATGTTCTTCAGTACAGGTAAACCAAATTCACTTATTTCTTTGGTGTAGTGTTTTTATGGGACCTTGAGATCTTACTTGGATAATGCAAAATTCAGATAATTGACATTCGGATAATCAAGGTTCCTCTGTATGTGCTGCCTTTGTGATATCATTCAAAAGTATGGTTTGGTTTTTAACACGTACCCTCTGACACCAAACTAATCTCACAGCACCACCTCTCTCTACTCCTCCACTGTTACTAAATTGTCAGATTGCTTCTGTTTGATTCAGTACTGAGTGAGGAAAAGTTCCCACAAACTCATTCCCTGTTTATTGACCCAATACCACTTCCTTGTAATTATCTGAGATTAAGTGAGACTGTTCACAACCTGTGTTATATTTGACCCTGAGATGAGCTTCTGACTGCACATTCACACCATTACTCACACCATCTACTATCATCTCTGTAATATTACCCAACCTAGCCTGGTCTCCAGTCACCTGCAGCTGAAACCTTCATTCATGCTTTTGATACCTCTAGATTTGACCATTTCATTACACTACTGACTTGTTTCCTCTTTCACTCTATATTCCTGATGTAAGGGTGCCAGTGTTGGACTGAGGTGGACAAGGTCAGAAGTCACACGACACCAGGTTATAGTCCAACAGGTTTATTTGAAATCACAAGCTTTCAGAGCATTGCTCGTTCGTCAGGTGATCACTTACACCTGAAGTAAATAAGCTTGTGATGTCATGTGACTTCTGATTCAATATTCTGTATATTTGAGATCATAAGAACTCTGCTGTTGACACCCTGACTTGAATCCACTTCCATTCGCCTATTACTCTTGTGTGCTCGTACCTATGTCGGCTCCCACTTAGGCAATGTTTTGTTTTTAAATTACTCATCCTTATTTTCAAATGCCTCTCTGCCCTCTCCCCTCCACATTTCTGTCGCCTCTTCCAGCTCCGCAACCCTCTGAGCTATCCGCACACTCCGTTAATTTTGGGCTAAGTGCAAAGTGATCCTGTAAAAAGTCTTGGGAGATAATAAAGTTGCTTGATGTGTATGTTGATTGCTGTTGATGGTTTGGTCTGAAAGATTAGCTGTTTCAGAATCTGTGGTAGGACTGGGTCTGGGGAAGAGCTTCTGTTCTGGTTTCAGCTGAGTTTCTGCGATCCATGATCCACATGGCTAATGAGAGAACAAGGTCATAAAAGCTGCTAGGGTTGGGGATGAAGGTCCTGCTGATGACCCTGCCCCTTTATACACTATTGACCTTACTTTGGGTATGTGTATCTCTACCCCTTCTGGACTTAATGTGCCAGAATTACATAATTAGAACCACCCAGAGTTTTGGTCACTTTCTTTTTCAAAAACTCAGATTTTATTGCCCTATTGAATTTGTTTGACAAGGCAGTGATTGTATTGCATGACGTGATTGAAACTAATGAGATTCATTGCTGAATAGCTTTCAATCATTGTTATTTTTGAGCTTGTAGGTGAAACATTTTTCTGAGGTGAATCTGTAATGTACTAATTCTCTGTCCTGAGTTTGTGTTCTGCATTTGTATAAGCTGTTTTGTAGGTTAGTTATTCATTGTAATAAGAAAATTGAATGAGCTCAATTTGGGGAAAAGAGCTAATGAATGCCAACCCAAGCAGTTGATTTCCAGAAAGCAAATGCACTTTCCTTGCAGCTGAAACAGCACAGTCGGCAAGTTTGTATTTTAAATTTCTTCCATGACTGCAGGCTTGCCATAAAGAGTATATGCAAAATTCTCTGAGCCACCAATCACTTTTAGAAGATTGCCAAAGGGCCACACATAAAGTGTCATAGTTTCCACTTCAATACAGCACCCTGTCCGAATAGAGAGATGGGGTGAATGGTCCATATTATAATTCAATACTACTCAATCACTAGTTGGCTTGCTTGTGTGTAATCTGTGACCCAAAACATGATTCTGATATTTAGATGCTGACTAGGCCTCTAACTTTCAGACCACTTACCTAAACAAGTAACTGTTGCTTCTTTTAATGTGTTGAGGACAGTGAGTCAGGTAAGTGTAACTGGAAATGCTGGACCCTTTTATCTTTTTCAAATTTAGGTTGTATCTCTGACAGATGGACAATAAATGTGAGTTGCTTCGAATATTGTCATTTGTTGCATTTCAATTTTGTGATTGGGTTAAGTAAATAATAACACATTTGCAAAATACAAGAAAAAGTCGTGAATAACCCCCTGCATGGTTTCCGTACTTCATATTTGTGGTAACATCGCCTATCAATTAGCCTTACCAGGTATTGTGTTACCATTTCACAATGAGACTAAATATTTCATCACATGAAATTGAATTATGTATTCATGTTATGATATATCTGCTGTTTAAGACAAATCACTTACTCACCTCTGGAATTATTTCCCACCAGTGAGAGAGCCAACAAACACTTTCTAAAATCTTGCCATGCATTCTTAATATATTTTCAACAATGATTGTTAAATGCAGCACCCAACTGTCCAGACATTTCACATCTCTCAGATCTTTCTGATCATCTTATCATGGTGCTGTAATCTGCTCCTGAATGTTCAACCAGTCTACAGCATTATGGGGATGGAGGGAATTAGATGCATTGATCTGACATTTTCTCTGTCAGGGTGAATGGTGTCGATGGTCACACTGCTTCAGATGATGTAGCATTAGCTATTAGCACTGAGAAAGAGTTTGAATTCCATTATGACCGAAACATTATAGGTCCTCTGACATGACCCTCAGTGGCTCTGTGTCAATGTGATGGTTGTTTAGCATGTTTCTTTAAAACAGTAGAGTCATAGAGATTTATATAACAGAAACAACTTGTCTGTGCCACCAGATATACTAAATAAATCTAGTCCCATTTGCCAGCATTTGGCCCATATCCCTCTAAACCCTTCCTATTCATATACAGATCCAGATGCCTCTTAAATGTTCTAATTGTACCAGCCTCCATCACTTTCCCTGCCAGCTCATTCCAAACATGTACCTGCATGAAAAAGTTGTCTGTAAGATCCTCTTTAAATCTTGCCCCTCTCATCTTAAACCTTTGCCCTCTAGTTTTGGATTCCCCCACCTGTGGAAGACACTTTGTCTATTTACCCTGTCCATCCTCCTCATGATTTTATAAACCTCTATAAGGTCACCCCTCAGCCTCTGACATTCCAGGGAAAATAGCCCCAACCTCTCCTTACAGCTCAAATCCTCCAACTTTGGCAATATCCTTGTAAATCTTTTCTGAACCCTTTCAAGTTTCACAACATCCTTCTGATAGCAAATGCCTAACCAATGTCCTGTTCAGCAGCAACATGATCTCCCAATTCCCATACTCAATGCACCAACCAATAAAGGCAAGCATATCAAAAGCCTTCTTCACTATCCTATCTACTTGCAACTCCGCTTGCAATATGAACCTGCACTCCAAGGTCTCTTTGTTCAGCAACACTGCCAAGGGCCTTATCATTTAAGTGTATAAGTCCTGCCCAGATTTTCCTTTCCAAAATGCAGCACCTCACATTAAACTGCACCTGCCACACCTCAGCCCATTGGCCCATTTGATTAAGGTCCCGTTGTACTTTGAGATAACCTTCGCTGTCCAATTTCAGTTTCATCTGCAAACTTACTAATCATACCTCTTATATTCATATCCAAATCATTTATAGAAATGACAAAATGCAGTGAACCGAGCACCTTAAGGATCTAAATCTAGACTAATCTCTTGTCTGCCTACATTTCACTTTTCATCTGAAACTTCTCTGGCATCTTCCAGGAGATTGACTGTCAAAAATATGTTCACCATGTCACATGAAGGATCATTCGCAAGGGATTGCTTAACTTCATGTATTTTGAGCATTAGCACATTCGAAGTTATGAAGCAGACATAGCAAACGAACTGACTCTATGCATGCTTGCAGACCCACAGCAAAGCCACACTATTGTGTACAAACACCACATGGAATTCTGAAAGGTGCACTCATTTAGAAGCAAGGTACACATACAATAATCCAGGAGAGCTGAAGACTGGAGTATTGACAGAGCAAAAGTCTTCTTTTATATAAAAAAAGAGCTTGAGACCCGACAGCGCATGCTGCTTTTTAATAATACATAAAATTCAGAATCCCAAATGTTTGCTGCTCACTTCATCAAGCTGTTTAGTTAGCATCTTTCTCATAGAGGTTACATGTCTCATGCAGTGATGCCACTTTCCACCTCCATTGAAACAGGTACTATATCATGAAGCCTTTGTCTCTCCAAGTTCTATTTTCTGTTAAACCTGCTTCCTTACCAATTGCTTAGATTCTGTTGGGGACTAGCTCCTGCAAACAATTTGCTCCTCGGATTTGTACAGCCTGCCTACTTCTTCTTTTATTAATTGTCTGGCACAGAAACTTAGGATTTTGAGGAGAATTGGACCTTCTGGCAGGCAGACATCATAACTAATGACAGAACTCCTTCTGTCCAACCTTCAGCATTGCTGCAAAGCCCTTGACATTTTGAGACTCGAAAATCCAATTCAAATTGGAACAATTTTAGATAAATAAAATCCATAGAACTTTTTTTGCCTCTCCACATAGTCAAGCCTTGAAGCCCTGCAGAACGGCTTCAAAGGTTGGGGGCCGGTTGCCAGTAGCCAAGCCTACAACTGGAGGCATCTCATCATAAGGTTCTGCCCCTTATTATACCACCAAATCAACTTCCATCACAAGACTGCCCCAGAGCACTGATGGAACTGAGAGTGTGATCAAATCAGGCCAACCCAAAGCACGTTAGTTGGGCATTTTCCTTTGCCTACCCTGCATTTGAACAAGAGAAAAAAGAATCAAACCTCCAATATTGTTATTAATAGAATTGAAGTAAACGTTTGGACTGATGCATTCTGGGGAAAGTAGGAAAATATGCATCTTTATATTTTGTCATAATGTTGGCACTAACAGTGAGGCAATGATTATTTCTCAATTCAGCTGCCACCTATCCATTGTTTTTTTTAAAAAGATCCATTCAACTGTGTCGTCCACTTCACTCTGCCAAATTACAAGAAACAGCTTTTCTTTAAACTAAAACAAAACATTGTATGCACATTTGTAGAGTGCCATCTGTCATTCCACATATGATAGGTTCTGTGGTTCTTCATTGTTCAATTATACTACACTGTCAGTTCAGAAATATGAACTGGACTCCAAAAACAAGCAACTCAGTTTAGCATCTTTCAGCCAAAATTACATCCACATTGGCTGTGATGAGCAGCCAGTCTCTCTAAAACAGCTATCCATTCAGCCACCTGCCCTATTCTGTTTGCTTGCACAAAACCTCACAGGCACTACTTACTTTCAACTCGATAAAGGATTCAGCTTAAACCCTGATTAACAAAAATTTAAACTGTTGTGTTGCCTACTGAACATTGTGCAAATAACAAAATAACAAATGCAATTTCAAACCATTACGCCGACATATTGTTTTGAGGTTGAAAGAATGTATGTTTAAGATAGAAAGTGTTTTCTGAATTTCTAAAGTAAATTTAAAGAAGAGCCCCCAAACTGTTACAACGCAGAGGCCGAACGCCTGTGTTAACTAAACCAAACACCCAGAAAAGTCACTTCACCTTGTAATCTGTTTGAAATGTGAGGGATTAAATTTATTTAAAGAAAATTTAAATCACTATTTTAAAAAAAGGAATTTATTTTCCTAACAGAACACTAAATAAAAACTATTAACAAATCCAAGCCCCCTTTTTCTTAACCAATTATTATCTGACCCTAACTCTATAAAATGCTGCTCCAATAACACAATTCTAAACATTACATTAACTTAATCTCAAGTCCACACAGTCTCTGTCTTCTCTGCTGTTTTCAATCTTCTGCCTGCTGATCTCACTGAGTTGTTTTCTTACTTTTTACTGCTTATACAGGAAAAAGAACCTTTTGGTCGAGAGTGTTCTCTTATTTCTTTGAGAGCAAGCTGTTAGATGGGGGAGTTAGCTCCTTGGCTCTACAGCAGTTGCTCTGCTATTCCGTGGCAATTGTTCTGACCAATTTTCAAAATGCCCTGGTTTTATACCTCCCAACATCTTACCCCATTATTGGTCCAATGTTGTCAATACAATAAGTTCAAACTCAGTTGGGTTTTAGTATCCCATTGGTTAAAAATGAATTGTTGTCAAAACAGCAACCAAAACTCAGATACCCATTTAACAGCCATTTGCTTTGTCTATCTACTTGGAACAGCCCATCTCTTAGCTATTCTGTTCTGCACCTGTGGCTGTACTTTAAATTTACTATAAAAGTTCAGAAAACCCTCCCTATCTTAAAGTGAACGTACACTATTTTGACTTTGTAACAAAATAGCATTATAATTTAAGATCATTTTGCATAATTCAAAAAACTATGCTAACAATGGCATCTACACCTAGTGAAATGTTTCAGTGGAAATTGCACCTTGCTAAGCCCAATCCAGAGGTGTAAAATGAGTGCAAAGAGCTTTAAATTTATACACTACCTCTTCCACCTAGAGTGAACAAGATCAGTTTTCACTAGCTTTGGCAGCCACTTAAAGCACCAAGCCTCAATTTTTCATTTAGACTTGGGATGTGAGTGTTTGGCAAGACCAATATTGATTCCCAACCTAATTTTCTTTGAGAAGGTGTTGATCTGCCTATACAAGATACCAAGGGCAAACCATCTGATTAGATTAGATTAGATTAGATTAGATTACTTACAGTGTGGAAACAGGCCCTTCGGCCCAACAAGTCCACACCGCCCCGCCGAAGCGCAACCCACCCGTACTCCTACATCTACCCCTTACCTAACACTACGGGCAATTTAGCATGGCCAATTCACCTGACCTGCACATCTTTGTGACTGTGGGAGGAAACCGGAGCACCCGGAGGAAACCCACGCAGACACGGGGAGAATTTTGGACATCTCACCAAAAATAGGTGTCACCAAGCATGGGTTGTTGACCAACAGTCATAACTTAGTTGATAGTCACCAGATAGCAACCCCAGGACTTTGAAGCATTAATTTTGAAAACTTTAAAATATTTTACATGGCCCTGTGGACCCAGCTGGTTCACCTCTTAAGTTTCACACCATTACTGATGGTCCGAAGCAGCTCCATGTGGCTAGTGTTATCAATCACATACATATGGATTCAGATTGAGCTGAAGAAGGTTTAAATTATCCCAAGTGTTGCCAGAGGGGTGGCTGGAATATTTTGTGGCAAAGGGTCAAGCTACCTATGAAACCTTGACATGTACAGGCAGTTGGCCTGCATTATTTAGATGAGCACCAATTTTGAACCAACTGCAGGCATCCAGTGAGGATTCACATTCCAAATACCTTTCCACTTCAGGCCCAAGAATGTGCCCTAATCTACTAAGTTGTTCTTACTCTATTATCTGTTCAAAAATTCAGTTCATATGCAATTTTTAATAACTATTATGTAAAATACAGATCTAGTAGTAGGAAAATATAGAATGGAAGAACATGTGTTTAGTGTTCCTTTTCCACTTTCTTGAAGAAGGCTTTGTCTTAAAGAGATACCTCTATGCAGATGCTGGCAGTTCAGTGCTGATGGTAATACATGTGGGGCTAAGGAAGAATCACAATTAAATTAGATGCTGCACTGATCACACCTCCGCAGTACCACACTTTCCCAAAGGCATGTTACCCAGAAGTGAGGTTTTTGGCACAATACAAATATTGATCCGCATGATACAAACACCGAAGCAGCTGTCGGAGTTGGTTATGCACTTTCAAATAATGATAAATGTTAAAGGAAAGCATCAACGAAATCTTTGCATTTGTTGGTTAGTTTAAAACTTCCCAAGACTGTGGTTTGATCGTTTTGCAAATGGGCAGAAAGAATCTATCTCAAAAAGAAAAAAACAACTTTTTTTCCCTACTTGTAAGTGGATCATTTTGAGATGAAGACAGGAATTGCTTGAGATTAGCAGGGAAGATGCTGAAGATTGAGGGGAGTGTGGGAGATAGTGGGCGGCACGGTGGCACAGTGGTTAGCACTGCTGCCTCACAGCGCCAGAGACCCGGGTTCAATTCCTGCCTCAGGCGACTGACTGTGTGGAGTTTGCACGTTCTCCCCGTGTCTGCGTGGGTTTCCTCCGGGTGCTCCGGTTTCCTCCCACAGTCCAAAGATGTGCAGGTCAGGTAAATTGGCCATGCTAAATTGCCCGTAGTGTTAGGTAAGGGATAAATGTAGGGGTATGGGTGGGTTGCGCTTCGGCGGGGCAGTGTAGACTTGTTGGGCCGAAGGGCCTGTTTCCACACTGTAAGTAATCTAATCTAATCTAATGTTCTCATGTGGAAATACATGTGGTGGTGGGATTTGCAATGCAACATTGCATTCTCACGTGATGAGGATAGTTTTCCCCATAACCTTTTCAGTGAGGCTTACGGCATACATGGTAAATTTAATCAGTTCCAGCATTAAAAAGAGTACTGACATTAGCAATCTTGGATTTTATTGCTTTAATCATGGCTCTGCATTCTTCTTAATGCAATTTGAATGAGAATCATCCTCAAAGTTACTGGTACTTTTCCCAAAAAGTGCTTGCACAGCTTTTTACAGTATGGAATAGCCAATATGATTGGGCATAATGCAGATTAAATTTATGCTGTAAAACATCCTGCGTTAATTTTATGTTCATTGCTATGATAGAATTGGCAAGTTCTAAGTTGCTTTTCATCTTGGCATTTCTAATAGTTCATCTTTGAAGTTCTTCCACCTGAATAATCTGTTCATGCTGTGCCAGTTTTGCATGGAAGCTGGGAAGCTGGCAGTGCCGCCAAAAACAAATTTGCCTGTTTCAGTAGGACCTGAGAGCAACAAGGCACATCAGTAAAATAATTGCACTTCCCAGCTACCAGGCTTGGGAAATGTAGCAGGTTCACATTGGTGTTGTCACGATCTGTGCATGGTCCATATATTGGAATTCAGCTACATCAGCATGAAAAGAGAAATAAATTGCATTTAAATAGTACACTATATGGCTTGAGGGTGTCCCCAAAGTATCTGCACTCAACAAAGTACTTTTGGCATATTATCATTGTTAGTATGCAGGGAAATTGTAACAAACTAGTTATTTAAGCAAGGATATTATATTGGAAAGAGAATCTCTTTTAGAGATGTTGATATCAGATCAATACTGACCAAGACAGCAAGATAATTCAGCTGTTCTTCTTCAAAACTATGTATTGCGATCTTTTACCTGAGGGAGAAAACATACTTTGATTTAATGTCTCATCTGAAAAACAGGATTTCCAACAGTACAATACTTTCTTAACCATAAGGATCTGATTTTAATTTCACATATTTCTAAGAGGGACCTAAGTAAGGCAAAACATTACATATGTAGTGTGCAATGTGTTTTTTTAGTCAAAATAACAAGATTAATAATTCAACTTTATATTTTTAATCTAATCAGACTTCCCAATCTGGTTGAGTGAAACGTTATGAAACATAATATGACACCAAGCCGCACAGGAGGTTTCTGAGGAAGATAAGGCCCATGGTGTTAGCGGCAAGGTGCTAGTATAGATAAAAGCTTGGCTGTCTGGCAAAAAGAAGAGATTGGGGATAAAAGGGTCCTTCTCAAGATGGCAGCCAGTGACAAGTGGTGTTCCACAAGGCTCAGTCTTGGGACTACAACTTTTCACTTTAAACATTAATGATCTAGATGAAGGAACTGAGAACGTTCTGGGTAAGTTTGCAGATGATACAAAGATAGGTAGAGACACAGGTAGCATTGAGGAGGGAGAAAGCTGCAGAAGGATTTGGACAGGTTAGGAGAGTGGGCAAAGAAATGGCAGATGGAGTACAATGTTGGAAAGTGTGAGGTCATGCCCCCTACTTTCTAAATGGCAAGAAAATTCAGAAGTCTGAAATGCAAAGAGACTTGGGAGTTCTAGTCCAGGATTCTCTCGAGGTAAACTTGCAGGTTGAGTTGGTAATTAGGAAGGCAAATGCAATGATGGCATTCATTTTGAGCGGACTTTAATATAAAAGTTGGGGTGTACTTCTGAGGTTCTGTAAGGCTCTGGTCAGACCACATTTGGAATATTGTGCACAGTTATGACCCCCTCAGGGATATCTCAGGAAGGATGTGCTGACTCTGGGGCGTGTTCAGAGAAGATTCACGAGAATGGTCCCAGGAATGAAAAGCTTAACATATGAGGAATGTTTGAGGACTGTGGGTCTATACTCGCTGGAGTTTAGAAGGATGAGGGGGGGGGGATCTAATTGAAACTTACAGAATACTGAATGGCCTGGACAGAGTAGATGTTGGGAAGATGTTTCCATTGGTAGGTGAAACTAGGACCCAAGGGCATAGCTTCCGAGTAAAGCGAAAGCCTTTTAGAATGGAGATAAGGAGAAACTTCTTCAGCCAGAGAGTGGTAAATCTATGGAATTCTTTGCCACAGAAGGCTGTGGAGGCCATGTCATTGAGTATATTTAAGACTGAGGTAGATGAGTTCTTAAATGTCAAGGGGATCAAGGGTTACAGCGAGCAAGTGGGATAATGGGTTTGAGAAAATTATCAGCCATGATTGAATGGTGGAGCAAAATGGGTTGAATGGCCTAATTTCTGCTCCAGTGTCTTAAAGTCTTATAAGAAGACATTTATTTGGATGGCCAAGACCTTGGTCAAAAACTTTTATTTCAAGAAGTGCTGCAAGGAAGGTGTAATGAGAGAATTCCAGAGTATAGTGCCTGGGCAACTGAAAGCAAAGCTCCCCAGAGGAGTGATTCAAAACAAGGATGTGCAAGAATCAGGATTAGAAATATGCCAATATACTTGGAGGATTGAAATACTGGGGGAAGACTACAGAGATAGTGAGGAGTGATGCCATGGAGGAATATAAAATCATGATGTCATTTGATTGGGAATCAGTGTTGGGTTGCTGAATGAACTGGTTTTGTTGTGTGACGGTTTTGGATGACCTCAACTTTACTAAGGATAGAATGAGGGTGACAAGCCAGGATGGAGTTAGAATCGCCAAATGTAACAGGCCTAAGGGGTTCATAGACCTAATAATTACAAGATCAAGACCATCCAATCACTTGCCTCTTTGTCAAGTTGCCACCTGCTTCCTTTCCACTAGCTCCCATGACCAAATGTGAGAGGCATGAAAGTGTGTTTCAGCAGCAGATGGGCTGAAACAAGGCAAAGTCCGATAAAGTTCAGGACCTGTCAATGGGCAATTTTAGTACAAAAGTGTGGTTGGAAGTTCATCTCAGTTGACTCTTCATACCAAGGTTGTGAACAATCTGATTTACTCTTATAAAGTTGCTGGAGAGTGAATGGAGTAAATAGTTGGAATTGGAGTTTGGAATAGATCTAAAAATCATGTTTAGTTGGAAGAAATATACAGAAAGGTGCAAGTTCAGGCCTTGGGCTAAACAGCAGAATGTAGCTTTGGAGCACATTTGGTCATGGGAGCTGGTGGAAAGGAGACAAGTGGCAACTTGGCAAAGAGGCAAGTGATTGGATGGTCTTGATCTTGTAAGTATTAGGTCTATGAACCCCTTTGGTTTGTTATAGGATGTGAAAGTAAAGGAGAAAGGCAGGAAGTTTAGAAGAAATTGATTTACTGTTGAGACCAGCTTCAGACAAGAGCAGGGCCAAAAGTTACTTTACATGGTCATTCCAGATCTGCTGTGAATGACTAAACAAGTTGAAACATGAGAAATCCATGAGCTCTAGGAATTTTTTGTGACTGTCAACCTGTGTCTCTTCCACTAACTCTCTGCTTCTTATTGCAAATGTTCAAGACTCTTGCAAACATAAGTATGCAACAGCCTGTACCTCTTTGCATAAAATGTCATAGAGATGAGCCTGAAAATGACTGTTGCTGGTATTGTCTTACAAATTATAATTTTTTTTTCAAATTCCTCTAAAATGTTAATGGAAGTGTGAGCTTATTTAAATTAATACTACCAATAGTTATTTCTATTCTTTGCTTTATATCTATTTTTTCCAGGCCATGTGACAGTAAACAGGAAATTTATTTTAACCATAAGGCCTTTAGTGTCACTGGGAATGTTTCAAATAATGACCTTTCAAAACTCTTTTTACTCACCAATAAAAATGTACAGAATGTGTGAGAGTTCTGTTCCTTAGAACTCCTGCAAATGATGAATTCAAGAAGGGGGATCTCATTAAACATGGGTTAAAAATACATTAAAAATTGTGGATTTGCGAGTTTTGCCTGCGGATGTTGATTTTTATGGTTACTTGATTTTTGGCGCATACAGGCAAACTTGTGATTTTGTGGACACAGCAGATTTACTGCATTATGTCTGGGGGAGAAGGGAAATCCAAGTTAAAATACAGGCACATCTCAAATTTTCAAACCACAGTTAAGGAACCCTTTGCTAAGAGATTAATTCTTTCCATGATACATTTTTGCAAAAGTCTAAAGCAAACCTACTATTAGTTTCAATTCACGATGGACAGAGCAGATTGGGTAATTGGTTTTGGTCTGGGGGATGACTGAGAACTTTTGCAATAAGGAGCATAGAAGCAGCCAGAATGGTTGGTGAAGACTATTAGTTTATGTGCTGTAATGCCATCCCAGATTACCACTGCAAGATAAAGGCATCAAGCCTGGGCATCAAATTATCATGTCACCGAGATCTCTGAATTAATACACAAAGGAAACTAAAAAATTGGCTACTTTCAAAAAAGAGAGAGTTTAACCACAGTCAAGGCATATTCCATCAAAGGCAAGAGGCAGGTCAAAGAAATCCAGATTTTCCAGGACGTCAAAGAGATAGAAATTAAGTTTAAGGTAAAGGAATGTGTTTATGACTGGTGTCAGGTGAATAATGTGAGGAGGAACCACACTGTCAGCAGAAGGTTAGGAGGGGAAGTGAAAAGTCTGAAAGGTAGAGAGAGAATGAAAAGAAACTATCAATTAAGATAAATGGGGAGCCCCAAGATATCTGTAGGCATATAAATAGTAAAAGGGTGATAAAGTGAGGAGTGGGGCTGATAGGACCAAAAAGGGATTTTAGATGGAAACAGAGACATAGCTGAAATAATAATCCCCGAATACTTTCCATCTGTCTTTACCCAACAAGTGCATGCTATCCAAGCCATGGTGAGAATAGAGATATACATAATACATGGAAGGATTTAAAATTAATAAGATATTACATCGGGTGTCTATACTTAAAGTCCACGAAGAACAAGGGCTAGAGGAGGTGCATCAGAAAATATTGAATGAAATGAGACAAAGTTGCAGGAGCACTGGCCATAATTATCCAGGCTTGCTTAAACTCAGGCATGCTGCCGGAGTACTGAAGAAGTGCATATGTTATGTCCTCCCCAAAACAAGGTGTAATGATAAGACCAGCAATGACAGAGCCGTCAGTTTAATTTCAGCATTGAGGGATCTTAGGCAAACAATAATTCAGGAGAAAATTAACAAAGTATGAGCATATACAGGTTAATTAAGGGAAACCGGTATGGATTTCTTAGGAAAACCATCAGCTTGCTAGAATTGTTGAAAGAGGTAACACATGGTGGATAGTGGCAGCATTGTCCATGTGGTGGATGTCCAAAGGGTATTAAATGAAATAGCACATAATAAATTTGCAACAAAAGTTAAAATGGAATAAAATAGACAATATTAGCTTTACTATAAAATTGACTAAGTGACAAAAGGCAGAGAATAATGGTTGAAAGCATACTTTTTAAGCTGGAGATGTGTTTGTACTGGAGTTCCCTGAGTGTCAAGGGTTCGGAGTTTTGTCTTCCTTGTAATATATTAATGACCTCAGCCGTGGTGTTCAGAGTATGATACCAATGTTTGAAATCAAACTTAGAAGTACTATCAGCATCAAGGAGGATACTGTAGAGTATCAAAAGGACAGAAACAAGTTGGTGGAGTGCAGGGTAACAAATGGCAGATGAAGTTCAATGCGGAGAAATGTGAAGGGTGTACAGCTCTAAAGGGAGTTTAAATATCAGGAAACTGGTTATATACACATGCATAAGTTATCGAAGATAGCATGGCATGTTGAAAGAGTAGTTATCAAGGCCCAGAGTGTCCTTCACTTTCTTAATAGGGGCATTGAGCACAAGAGCAAGGAGGTGATGTTGAGCTTGTACTAATTTGATCTCATACAGTGTTGCGTTCAGTCTGCGCACCACACTTTAGGAAAGATGTAAGGGCATTGGAGAGAGTCGAGAAAGAATTCACGGAGTTGTTTCAAAGATAAGGAACTTCAATTAAGAAAATAGTTTGGAGAACTTGGGTGTGTTTTTCTTGGAGCAGAGAAGTTTTAATAGAGATCTTCAAAGTCATGATCGGGAATAGACAAGGAGAAGCCATTCCCATTTGTGAAAGGATTGAGAATGAGAGGGCATGGATTTATATGAATTGATGAACGAAGGAAGAAAGACTTTGAGGGGTGGGAAAGCTTTCTCACAGAGTGAAAGATTGAGGTCTAGGATGCCCTGCCTACGAGTGTAGTGGAGGCAGAATCCAAGCTTTTAAAATTAAATGAGATTATTATCTGAAAAGGAAAAGCATATTGAGTTCCAGAGAGAATAGCATGAGGTGAATTACTCATTCTGAGAAATGATCAGAGACATGATTGTTCAAATAACGTCCTTCTGCACTGTCACAACTCTGAGACTATATGAAGAGAAATATAACTGCTGAGACTCTGTGAGAGAAGACAATATTTCTTTAAAGTAGAGAGTGAGGAAAAGCCCAACTCTGAGGAAAACAAAGTCACAGTATGGTCTGGAATTCAAGAAAGAGGGCAGCACTGGGAAGTGGAGCACAAGAAGGGTAATGAAGGAGGAATGTGGTCTTAGGAACAGGAGAGAGAGAGAACAGTCAATACTTCTGAAAGGAAATATGCAACTGTGGAAATTTAGACTTGGCAGAGCAATAGAATGGCAGCAGAAATCAGGATGCAAAGAAAGTAACTGCTGCAGAAGCAACTTATAAGTTAGGAAAACCAGCAGTGTTATTGGGACACCAGAAGAGATAGAGAAGCTGCAGAATTCTTTACTTATGTAAAGGGTCAGGTCAGTAAAGTAGGAAAGAAGCAGGGTTCCAATGGGAGACATAACTGTGCCCAAAAAGACCAGCAACATCTTGCTCAGTGAGGAATCTGGATTGTGGAAAGGTGAAGGGAAAAACATGTGAAGAATAGACTGTTATTTCCATGTCTGGAACCTTCTAGCTGACTTGAATGATATCAGAGATGGAAGGGCATTTTAAAAAGTTTCATTAGTTAAATTTTATATTTTATGATGGTGTTCTGGACACTGCCTCTGTTTGAAGGTGCATTTTTGTTTTTTTCACCTATTAACTTTATTCTGATAAAGTGATGGTCCTGGAACAGAGGAGAATTTAATTAACACTGCTGACATGTTCTGAATAACTAATGGTCTGATACTGCACTCTTATTCATGACCAAGAGCCACACACAGTTCTCAAGTAATGTGAAATTAATAAAACATTATTTTATTGTAAACTGCAATCGTTAGCGGCTTTTAATATTGAATTAGAATTTCAGCGTTGAAATTAAGGCCTCAAAAATACTGGTAATGCAAATAATTTCAACAGAAGGTAGATGGGCTTTTGAAATAGTTGGGGGGGGTGGCGGTTGAGGGCTATGTGGAGAAAAAGGGCAGTTGAGATTTGGGGTAGGTCTTATTAAACTGCAAGGAAGGACTGAAGGGCTGAATTGGCTATTCCTGTTCCTCTACTTTTTGTCATTTACATAAATGATTTGGATGTGAGCATAAGAGATACAGATAATAAGTTTGCAGATGGCACCAAAATTGGAGGTGTAGTGGACAGTGAAGAAGGTTACCTCAGATTACAACAGGGTCTTGAGCAGATGGGCCAATGGGCTGAGAAGTGGCAGATGGAGTTTAATTCAGATAAATGCGAGGTGCTGCATTTTGGAAAAGCAAATCCTAGCAGGACTTATACACTTAATGCTAAGGTCCTAGGGAGTGATGCAAAACAAAGAGACCTTGGAGTGCAGGTACATAGCTCCTTGAAAGTGGAGTCGCAGGTAGATAGGATAGTGAAGAAGGCATTTGGTATGCTTTCCTTAATTGATCAGAGCGTTAAGTACAGGAGTTGGGAGGTCATGTTGCGGCTGTACAGGACATTGGTTAGGCTACTGTTGCAATATTGCATGCAATTCTGGTCTCCTTCCTATCGGAAAGATGTTGTGAAACTTGAAAGGGTTCAGAAAAGATTTACAAGGATGTTGCCAGGATTGGAGGATTTGAGCTACAGGGCGAGGATGAACAGGCTCGGGCTGTTTTCCCTGGAGCGTCGGAGGCTGAGGGGTGACCTTATAGAGGTTTACAAAATTATGAGGGGCATGGAAAAGATAAATAGACAAAGTTTTTTTCCTGAGGTGGAGGAGTCCAGAACTAGAGGGCATAGGTTTAGGGTGAGAGGGGAAAGATATAAAACGGACCTAAGGGGCAACTTTTTCACACAGAGGATGGTATGTGTATGGAATGAGCTACCAGAGGATGTGGTGGAGGCTGCTATAATTGCAACATTTAAAAGGCATTTGGATGGGTATATGAATAAGAAGGGTTTGGAGGGATATGGGCTGGATGCTAGCAGGTGGGACTAGGTTGGGTTGGGATAACTGGTCGCCATGGACGGGTTGGACCGAAGGGTCTGTTTCCGTGCTATACATCTCTATGACTCTGACTCTATTTCTCATGTTCTTGTCTATCAAAAGTACATTTTGCTTTGCCTTGAATAAATTTAAAGATTGAGCTCCGTCTATCTTCTGGGGGAAAAAAAATCCCATGCTGTAATAACCCTTGGAGAAGAAAATGTGGAGAACCTCTCTATTCTGTCACATAAATGTAGCCTGAATTGATGAAATCCTTTCTTGTAGCAGCATACATCTAGAATTGTAACGTGTTAATTAAAGACAGAAATTTTGAACTGGTGTTCTAAGAACTAGGTAAAACAAAGCTTGGTGGGAAAGGAAATGGTAAACTGTAATGACAATGTGGCTATTCAATTGATATTGGGATTCTGATGTTAGGATTTTAGATTCTAAAGCTATAACTGACTATAACTATTGATTTTCCAATGTCACTGCTGGACAAATAACTTATAACAAAGTCAATATTAATGGAACATCATTTATGGCATATTTTTATCCCCACATATTGGCTGCTCCTCTGTTGGTTTACAAGGTTAAAAAATCTCTTACGATAAAATAAGTGCACCAAAACGAATGATCAAAAGGCATTTCCATGCCCAATATAGTGATTTCTATGACAGCTCTTAATGCTTAGAGACATGAGAGCTGACCGCTTAAATGAGTAAGTTGGCAGCAAGCAGAGAGCACATTTGCCATACTGATGACATCTATTGTGGTCACTTTCTCCAGAGCATGGACAGTCTCAAAGAGGAGAGTGGTGGGTTATTATATGGGTGAATATAATGAGGAGAATTATTATATGGCTGCATTTGGACGCAGAAGAAAATTGCTTTGTAACAATGAAAAATAAAGGGAAACAAGCAAAATTTATTAAGTATTTAACAGACCGTAATCCTCAGAGTGCTTCAATCCAAGCAGCACTAATTGTTTAAAAGTCTCAAGTAGCTCTGACCTTATAATTATCACGCTGAGGATTCATTACTCACAAATTGCAAAGTGCTGCTTTGTTACAAATCCTAGCAAAAACAATTAAGTGACTAACTTTAAGTAATTTGCTATTTCAGCCAGTAGAAAAGTTTGTTGTTTCAGAATACTGCTTTCACTTCTAATAAAGTCCCTGTAGTGTGGAAACAAGCTATTTGGCCCATTGAGTCCACACTGCCCCTCTGAAGAGCATCCCACCCAGATTCACTCACCCATCTCCTATTTCTATTTCTCATGGCTAATCCACCTAGCTTGCACACCCCTGGACACTATGGGCAATTTAGCATGGTCAATCTATCTAACCTGCTCGTCTTGGACTGTGGGAGGAAACTGGAGCACCTGGAGGAAACCCACTCAGACATGGGAAGAACATGCAAACTCCACACAGACAGTCACCTGAGATTGGAATAGAACTCAGCTCTCTGGTGCTGTGAGGCAGCATTGCTAACCACTGAGCTACCATGCCGTGACACCATTTCTGTGTTATTAAATTCTCATAACAAGCACAGCTTCCTTTTACACACAAGACATGTGCTTTTTTGGCGCTGATACTGACCATTTCCATCTTACTGGCTTCATCTCACAGCTTTAATTTCCTTTGGATTCCCTTTGCAGCTAATGGCAAAAGTTTAGCCCATATAACGTTATTACCCAGATCTCCCAATCTCCAGATAATTTGAGATCAGAAATATTCTGGCAGATGTACAGTGGGATCCCGCAGAATTATTAAAAACTGACCACACAGTAATTGCTCAGGACATTTCAACTTGCAGTAGGCAACAGTCTCACAATCAAACCCTCAAAAAAGTTTCCACTCTGAGTTTCAATTAGAATCAGAGACTTTGAAGGGTTCTGATTTACTTATCTTAATCGTCATCCAACAAATGTTAGTGTGATTAAAATCTACTTTAACTCCTGGCTATATTTGCAGATGACACAAATACAGGTGGAGGGACAGGTTGTGTTAGGAAGAGGGAAGGCTGCAGAATGACTTGGACAGGCGAGGATTGGGGGCAAGGAAATGGCAGATGGACTACAATGTGGGAAAGTGTGAGGTTAGGCACTTTGGTAAGAAGAATTGAGGCATAGACTGCACTCTAAGTAGGGAAAGGCTTTGGAAATCTGAAACACAAAGGGACTTGGGAGTTCTAGATCAGGATTCTCTTATGGTTAACATGCAGATTCTGCGGCAGTTAGGAAAGCAAATGCAATGTTAACATTCACTTCAAGAATACAGGAGCAGCAATGTACCGGTTAGGCTGCAGATGGGCTTGGTCAGACCACATTTGGAATATTGTCCGCAATTTTGACCCTTTATGTGAGGATGGATGTACTGGCTTTGGAGGAGGTCCAAAGGATGTTTACAAGAATGATCCCAGGGATGAAGGACTTGTCTTATGAGGAGCGGTTGAGGACTCGGGGACTGTGCTCGATCGAGTTTAGAAGGATGAGGGGAGATCTCATTGAAACCTACAGAATGTTGAGAGGCCTGAATAGAGTGAACGTGAAGAGATGTCCCCACTAGTGGGGGAGACTCAAAGTGAAGGGACAACTTTTAGAACTGAGATGAAAAGGAATTTCTTCAGCCAGAAAGTGGTTAATCCAGGGAACTCATTGTCACAGAGGGCTGTGAAGAAGACGCCTTTGCGTGTACTTAAGACAAAGATAGATAGGTCCTTGATCAGTAAGGAGATCAAGGGTTATAGAGAATGGAGTTGAGAAGCACATCAGCAATGATTGGATGGCAAAGAAGACCCGATGGGTCAAATGGCCTAATTCTTTTCTGATGTCTTATGGTTTTGTGGCCTTTGGTACAGTGTTGAACCCCACTCTCTCATTAACTCCCAGGGAGATGGGAGGAAAGGGGAGGGCAAAGCTGGCAGCTGAGGATGAAAGGGTAGGGAGGCTGTATGTTAGGCTTGTGGTGGGGGGAGGGATCTGGCAATTGGGTGTTGGGAATTTAAGGAGCTGGGCAAGAGTCAGGAATTGGGGAGTTTGGGATAGGTGTTTGAGGGTTGGGTCTGTGTGACTGACTGTACTCAATACTCTACCAATAAAAGGAAGCATACCAAATGCCTTCTTCACTATCCTATCTACCTGCGACTCCACTTTCAAGGAGCTATGAACCTGCACTCCAAGGTCTCTTCGTTCAGCAACACTCCCTCAGACCTTACCATTAAATGTTTATGTCCTGCTCAGATTTACTTTCCCAAAATGCATCACCTCACATTTATCTGAATTAAACTCCATCTGCCACTTCTCAGCCCATTAGCCCATCTGATCAAAATCCTGTTGTAATCTGAGGTAACCCTCTTCACTGTCCACTACACCTACAATTTTGGTGTCATCTGAAAACTTAATAACTTTACCTCTTATGCTTGCATCCAAGTCGTTTATGTAAATGACAATAAGTAGAGGACCCAGCACCGATCCTTGTGGCACTCCACTGGTCACAAGCCTCCAGTTTGAAAAACAACCCTCCACTACCTTTGTCTTTTACCTTTGAGCCAGTTCTATATCCAAATGGCTAGTTCTCCCTGTATTCCATGAGATCTAACCTTGCTAATCAGTCTCCCATGGGGAACCTTGTCAAACGCCTTACTGAAGTCCATATAGATCACTTCTACCACTGTGCCCTCATCAAGCCTCTTTGTTACTTCCTCAAAAAAACTCAATCAAGTTTGTGAGACGTGATTTGCCACGCACAAAGCCATGTTGACTATCCCTAATCAGTCCTTGCCTTTCCAAATACATGTACATCCTGTTCCTCAGGATTCCCTCCAACAACTTGCCCACCACTGACGTCAGGCTCACTGGTCTATAGTTCCCTGGTTTGTCCTTACCACCCTTCTTAAATAGTGGCACCATGTTAGTAACTTCCAGTCTTCCGGTACCTCACCTGTGACTATTGATGATACAAATATCTCAGCAAGAGGCCCAGCTATCACTTCTCTAGCTTCCCACAGAGTTCTAGGGTACACCTGATCAGGTCCTGGGGATTTATCCACCTTTATGCGTTTGAGGTGCCCTGGGATGGCCAAGAAAAACAAAAAGGAGTAGAATGTCATTCCCATGGTGATTACCATTCCTCTGAAGTTTCGTCCTAAAACATCAGCATAGCAAAAGCAAAAAGCCTTTTCCTTCAGGAAAGTAACATGCAATAATACGAACTGACAAATCAAAGGTATTGACCTTTATGTTTGCCCTGACTCCCCATGCTTTTAATAAAACTATTTGAAAGACATCTGGTTTCAACTAAAATATGAAATCATGAAGTGACAGATATTCTAAGGATATAACTGAGTTTCAATAACATCCAGTCTACATTATGTGAAGATGTGGTGACTCTCTCTATCGAACCAACTAGAAAGTTAAAGGCCAGTGTTCACATTGACCTATTCTTTCTCTTTAATGGCAATAATAAAGACAAAAGAAGTAACTTTTTTCTTATCAGCAGGTTGTGGCTGTTGTGACTGCTTTGTTGCACCAACTGAAACTTTCAAGGCATATAAGGATTAAAACATCACCTATTAAGCTCATTCAAATCACTTCTGTATCAAACTGAGACTGAGGCAGCATGTCATGTGTTTCAGGGAAATTTCTCTAATAATTAAATATAAAATGCATTTCTCCAACTTGTGCTGCTCATAAAAATCTCTCAATTTTCTCATCAGTAACACTTTTCCATCCAACTTATTGCCAAAGGATTGAGGCGGCACAGTGGCTCAGAGGTTAGCACTGCTGCCTCACAGTGCCGGGACCTGGGTTTGATTCCACCCTTCAGCGAATGTCTATGTGGAGTTGGCACTTTGTCCCTGTTTCTGCGTGCATGTTTGGTGGATTGATCATGCTAAATTGCCTGAAGTGTCCAAGGATTGGATTAGATTAGATTCCCTACAGTGTGGAAACAGGCCGTCTGCCCAAACAGTCCACACTGATCCTCCAAAGAGTAACCCACCCAGACCCATTTCCCTCTGACTAATTGACCTAACACTATGGGGCAATTTAGCATGGCCAATTCACCTGATCTGCACACCTTTGGACTGTGGTAGGAAACCGGAGCACCCAGAGGAAACCCTCGCAGACACAGGGAGAATATGCAAACTCCGCACTGACAGTCACCCGAGGCTGGAATTGAACTTGATGTACAGGCTCGATGGATGGGCATAGTAAATGCAGTGTTACAGGGATAGGGTAGAGAGGGGTGGAGTCGAGAGTGTGGTGCTGGAAAAGCACAGCAAGTCAGGTAGCATCTGAGAGCAGGGAAATTGATGTTTTAGGCTTTTCCAGTACCACACTTTTGACTCTAATCTCCAGCATCTGCAGTTCTCACTTTCACCTAGAGAGGGGTGATCTGGGTGGGATGTTGCTTGGAGGGCCACATGGCCTGCTTCCACATTGTACAGATTCTATGATTAATCCCATGCCAGAGATCTAGGCTTGCACTTATTGCAATACTGAGGGCGCGCTGCTGTCTTTTCAATGAAACTTTAAGTAGAGATCCCAAACACCCAGTTCAGCAGGTCATAATGGATTCCCATGGCACTATTTTTAATAAGAGCAAGGTGCAGAGTACTATTGAATGCTTATTCTTCAACAGCAAGGACTGCTTAGAGATAGTCAACATGGCTTTGTGCGTGGCCAATCAAGTCTCATAAACTTGATTGAGTTTTTTGAAGAAGTAACAAAGAAGGTTAATGAGAGCAGAGTGGTAGAGTGATCTATTTGGAATTCAATGAGGCAGTCGACAAGGTTCCCCATAGGAGACTGATTAGCAAGGTTAGATCTCATAAATACAGAACCATTTGGATACAGAAATGGCTCGAAGGTAGAAGACATAGGGTGGTGGTGGAGGTTGCTTTTCAGACTGGAGGCCTGTGACCAGTGGAGAGCCACAAAGACCAATGCTTATATAAATAATTTGAATGTAAACGTAGGAGGTATAGTTGGTAAGTTTGCAGATGACACCAAAATTGGAGGTATAGTGCACAGCGAAGAAGGTTACCTCATATTACAACAGGATCTTGATCAGATGGGCCAACGGGCTGAGAAGGTACAGGTGGAGTTTAATTTAGATAAATACAAGGTGCTGCATTTTTTGGGAAAGCAAATCAGGGCAGGACATATACACTTAATGCTACGGTTTTAGGGAGTATTGCAGAACAAAGAGACCTTGGAGTGCAGGTTCATAGCTCCTTGAAAGTGAAGTCGCAGGTAGATAGGATAGTGAAGAAGGTGTTTGGTATGCTTTCCTTTATTGGTCAGAGTACTGAGTATAGGAATTGGGAGGTCATGTTGTGGCTGTACAGGATATCGGTTAAGCCACTGTTAGAATATTGCATGCAGTTCTGGCCTCCTTCCTATTGGAAAGATGTTGTGAAACTTGAAAGGATTCAGAAAAGATTTAAAAATATGTTGCCAGGGTGGGAGGATCTGAGCTTATAGGGAGAGGCTGTACAGGCTAGGGCTGTTTTCCCTGGAGCGTTGGAGGCTTAGGAGTGACCTTATAGAGGTTTACAAAATTATGAGGGACATAGGGTAAATAGGCAAAGTCTTTTCCCTGGGGTCGGGGAGTCCCGAACTAGAGGGCATAGGTTTAGGTTGAGAGGAGAAAGATATAAAAGAGACCTAAGGGGCAACTTTTTCACACAGAAAGTGGTACATGTATGGAATGAGCTGCCAGAGGAAGTGGTGGAGGCTGGTACAATTGCAACATTTAAAAGGCGTTTGGATGGGTATATGAATAGGAAGGGTTTGGAGAGGTATAGACCGGGTGCTGGCAGGTGGGACTAGATTGGGTTGGGATATCTGGTCGGTATGGACAGGTTGGACCGAAGGCTCTATTTCCGTGCTGTACATCTCTGTGACTCTATGACTCTACAGTGCCATCTTAGGTAAAAATGTCACATTTGGGATGTCTTGAGGTTTCGAATTGTTGTATAAAAATGCAAGTCTACCTTCCTTCCCTTTGTGATGTAAAATGAGAAGTTAAAAGGGGTCCTTCTGTTTTCAGATGTAGAAGTTTGAAGAGATTAATTCTGTCTGAGTTCCTGCTTCATTATTCATAGCTTGAAAGCCTCTTCCTGTACTTATCCTTTAACCCTTTGTTATTTTTGTTCTGATGCTATTTGAGAGTTTTGCACTAAGTTTGTGAAGGCATTGTTTGGATAGGTACTCATACATACATGCTGTTACCTGAGTAATGTTGCTGCTCTTTCAAATGTCAATGCACCTGTACCTTTGCACAGTACACACTGAACAGTCCATTGTCCAGGAAGCTCTTTTAAAATAATGATCCATTAAAAGTCCCAGTATTTATATGTTTCCACAATGTGATGTTCCTTAAATTTTTGGGGGAATACGCTTCTTTCATATATACAAGGGAGGTGGTCTTTCCAGTTTGAAAGACCTTGCTTCAAAGAACGAATCAGGTGAACACTTTCGCTGGGCTTTAAACAATGGAGCAACAAAGATTCATAGAGTCATGGACTCCTACAGCAAAGAAACAGACCCTTTAGTCCAACCCATCCACCCTGAGCAGACATCCAGTCTGACCTAATCCCATTTGCAGAACTTGGCCTATATTCCTCTAAAGCCTTCCTATTCATATACCCATCCAGATACCTTTTAAATGTTGTAGTTGTTGTACTAGTCTCCACCACTTCATCTGGCAGCTCATTCCATCCACCCTCTGTGTGACAAGGTTACCCCTCAGGTCCTTTGTAAATCCTTCCCCTCTCACCTTAAACTTATGCCCTCTAGTTGTGGACCCCTCACCCTAGGACAAAGACCTTTTCTCTCTCCCCTAACCACACCTCTCATGATTTTCTGAACCTCTAAAAAAATCACCCGTCAGCATCTGATGATCCAGGGGGAAAGCGCAGCCTATTCAGCCTCTCTTGATAGCTCAAACTCTCCAATCCCAGCACATTCTTGTAAATCTTTACTGCACCATCTCAAGCTTAAGAAAATCCCATCTATAGGAGGGCAACCAGAATTGTACACAGTATTCTAAACAATGGCTTCACAAATGTCCCGTACATCACATTGTGGAAACATATAAAAACTGGGACTTTTAATGGATCATTATTTTAAAAGAGCTTCCTGGACAATGGACTGTTCAGTGTGTACTGTGCAAAGGTACAGGTGCATTGACATTTGAAAGAACAGCAACATTACCCAGGTAACAGCATGTATTTGTGAGTACCTATCCAAACAATGCCTTCACAAACTTAGTGTTAAACTCTCAACATGATGTCTCAACTCCTACACTCAATGCTCTGACCAATGAAGGCAAGAGTGTCAAACACCCTCTTCACCATCCTGTTCATCTGAAAGTCCACTTTCAAGGAACTATACACCTGCACCCCTGGGTCTCTTTGTTCGATAACAATTCCCAGGGCCCTACTGTATACGTCCTGCCCTGGTTTGCCTTACCAAAATGCAACACTTCACATTTATCTAAATCAAACTTTATCTGCCACTCCTCGGCCCATCTGATCAAGGTCCTGTTGTAATCTGGGATAATCCTAACTATCCAATATATGCACTAACTATGCACTAATTATTTTGGTGTCATTTGCAAATTTACTAACCATTCCTCCTGTATTCACATCCAATACATTTATTTAAATCACAAAAAGCTGTGGATCCAGCTTCTGGCACACCAGACCAAAGAACCAACCCTCTACCACCACCTTCGCAAAGGCTCAACAAGATTAATTGTAGTGGTAAATAGATTATAATTAGATAATGCTTCAGACAGAGTTTTAATCTTGGGTTTTAGAACAAACTTGCTGCAGAGAATATCTTTTACAAGCAGGGTTCATTTGAAATATTGAAAAATTGGAAACCTGTAGAGTTCTGAGTCATGTAGGATATGACTGGATGCAGAGGGTAGTGCATCTGTGAAACAAGATGCCTGAGGAAGTGATAGAGCTGGTACAATTACAACATTTAAAATGCATCTGGATGAGTATTATGAACAGGAAGCGTTTAGAGGGACTTAGGCCAAATGCTGGCAAATGGAACTAGATTAATTTAGGATATATTTAAGATTAATTAAGTACAACTCTCTGACTCTGTGTGTGGCAGAAGCAAGTAACAAGTGCCCATTGAGGCCCATCACAAGGTCCAAGTCAGCTCCCTCCCTCTTTTATGCTTGTCACATGTGGCATGGCAAGGTTCTCACTGGGAAGTGGTGAGTTGCCAACTGACGGTCATTATTGATTATTCAATGCCTTGTTAACAGCCCACCTACTTCATTAAAATTCCCACCCCACCTTACTAAATTGACCAAATAGGCCTGATATCTGGAAAACACCCAGAACAAACGCGAAGCCGATTCAGCTTATCGCTTGTTTTGAACAACCTCCCTATTGGACACCAAGCACCAACATATCAGGGCATGCTCCATGGTCTCTGTTCACAAAGCAAATTGCATCAACAGCCATTGGCATCCAGCCTGTGCCAACCTCGAAGAACTCTCATGGCACATCTCTGAGCAACTTACATTACCTTATTGCATCTTGGGACAAAACATCAACTATCATTGTAATGCTGCAGCAAGGCACTCAGGGACACACACCAGCTCATGGGCTGGACCAGGCTACATTTCATTGGCTCTGAGCTTATCTGGATGATCACAGCATTTCTGCCTTGTCTTTCTACCCTTCTATCCCCCCCTCCCTCCCTGAGCCAGCGATACTAGGCTTATGTTCCTTCTGTCTTGACCTATGATTTGATGCAGACACAAAACCAGAAGGCTTTTCAAGGTTGTCAGCAGGCCTCTGCCAAGTCAAGGGTGAGACTTCATTCGTGTTAAGGGCAGCCTCTGACACCAGGTCAAGGCCTGCTTGGGACAGAGTCAGGAACCTGTCTTCACAGAGAAGAAGAGTTGAAAGACAGGCAGCACCCCAATTGATTTGACTCTTTCTGCCCTACTATGGCCTGTTTTCCTTCTGAAATGAGAGACAGGCAGTTAGTACAGGAGGTGGAAGTGGTTGGCACAGCTATTGCTGTTTGTGTTGGTGGGGAGATGTCTGGAGTGAGTGTGTAGGCAGCACAGAGGGCATGCAGTATTAGTGGTCAGTGGTCAGGGTGGAAAAGAGCAAGAGGGGAAGGGCAATAGCGACAGTGGTAAAGCATGAACCTTGGTAAAAGATCAGTATGGTGGCAGAGATAGAGTGCATGCAATGTATTGGATGGAGGATGATAGCAGATACCTTGGTCAAGTGAAGACAAACATTGATCATCTTCTTCCTGGTGTCGTGGCCTCCACCTCTAGTCCAGAGACAGTTCCAAGTTGGCGCCACTCTGCCCAACAGGACCTCCAGGTCCTTGCCTGCAAAGTGGATGATTGATTCTCTCCTGTATGGCATGTCCAGGGCAAATGTCAGGAACTATGCAGGCCATATCCAGACTGACTATGATGGTGCAAACACAAAGGATGCTGGCATTTTAATGGATAGTTAGTGTATGGTATAGTATTATGGAAATGACCGTGGTATGATAGGGCAGAAATCAAATATGAAAGATGCCCCAGAAGTATGGTGGGCAATTAATAAGGCAAGTTTGCTCAGGTGGAACTGAGAAAACACATTACACCTCACAGTGAGAAACCCTTCAGAAAACTCAGTGCAACTCAGGTATCACCACAACAATGTAAAACTCAGTCCATTATGTTTTGGCTAAACAAATTTAAACTTTTTGTGGAGACAGTTAGCTGAGTTTGTTGGATAACTGGTTTGAAATGGAGAATGACACAAACAGCATGGGTTCCGTTCCTCTTCCAGCTAAGCTCTGAAACCCCAACTTCTCAACCTCACCCTTGTCTGTTGGGTCTGGGTCGGATGCTCTTTGGAGGTTCAGTGCAGACTCGATGGGCCTAATGGCCTGCTTCCTCACTGCAGGAATTCTACGATTCTCTATGATCTGATGAAAAACAATTAAATGTATTACTGGCCTGCACTGAGATTGAAGCAACACACAACACAGATTTTTCATTTAATTTTAGCTTACTTGATAATTGTTTCTGCATTTAACCTTTTACTACAAAAATTACCCTTGAGAATATTTCCTTTCACTCTTTAAGGTCGGCCATCTTATTTCGATATAAACTTCAATGGTGCTATTCACTGTAGTAATAAATCATGCCTTTCTGGGCCTGATATAGATTATCATCACCCTTGTTATTATTCATAAATGTAAACTTAAATCTAATGTAGTCATTGGTTTTCTTTGTTATATTCAGTCCTTGTCACCACCTCATTTATTCAGAATGGAAAGAGGGAGAGAGTGATGTCTTAAATCTTTAAGTGGAGAGAGTTGAATTTGTCCATGTCACTGTCGGCATGAGAGTAGACACTTTCCCAGCAATAAACAAAAGATAAATTTGCTTAAAAACATTCCTCACCCAACAATACATTGTAGCTATGTATACTCAGCTCATAAACAAAATATTTGTAGGTCTTCTATTTTCCATTCTTGACAGAATTGCATTTCACATGCTCATTTAACATTGGTCACTTGATTCAGTCTTTGTACCATGTTTGTCAAATTTCTGGGAGGAAGTGAGGACTGCAGATGCTGGAGGTCGGAGTCCGAGAGTGTGGTGCTGGAAAAGCACAGCAGGTCAGGCAGCATCCGAGGAGCAGGAGAATTGAGTTTCAAGGATAAGCCCTTCATCAGGGGTTATGCTCGAAACGTCGACTCTCCTGCTCCTCGGATGCTGCCTGACTGGCTGTGCTTTTCCAGCACCACACACTTTGAATGTCAAATTTCTGTCACTGTTTATGAGGTGCCAGACATGGTGAAATGTTATTAGCTGATCAAATATCATCTTCAGCTACTGAGATCAGTTTCTGTTAATACCAATATATGATGCCTGTCGGTTCTACATATCATTTTTGTTTCACTGCTGCTGAGAAGATCTGTTTATAAGAAGTTAGAAGTACACAGTATCCAAAAGCACTCTGCTTAGCATTAGCTTTGGTCCTACTGCTTGATAAAAGCACACACCGTGCTTTTCGTGTTTGCTTCCCTTCTAATTGAAGTTGCAAATGGGCTCCTTACAAACTTGTCTAAAGTCTTTTTCACGGCCAGTCCATAATGTAATCTGGCATTTTCTGTATGGTATGTTTCTGATGGTTTTGTTGTGACAAATGGATAAACAGACAAAGGCATGGTTTTCACTGAACTGCAATGTGGCAGGTTGGAGAATTATTAATATTTGGAAAGTTTCTGAGAATGTGATCACACTGTTGATCACATTATTGTGAAGAACATAAAAAGTATGACAAAATACATTTTCAATTTCCTTAATGCAGAAAGCCTCTGAAACTATTGACAGATGGTCTGATTCTCAGCTTGATGTAAAGTCAATTTGAGTGAAGTTAATAGATGGTCCTTGAATGTTTTGCATGTCCAGCACTTTTGAGTGACTGCAGCAAAATAATGATGGCACTACTGTTCAAAGAGATATGTAATGGGAAACATGAAAGAACATGCAGCACAGGAGCAGGCCAATTGACCCAAATGATTTATAGCCATATTCATACTCCTCATGAGCCTCCTCCCAAACTGTTCAGCCTATCAACATATCATCATGACTGCCTTGTCATTGGGGATTTTGGTATCACCGTGGAAAAGCTGTGACCTGAACTGAACAGTAAGAATCAGTTCGAATTGGAAACCTCATGCAAATGAGTTCTGTTGTGAACAAGTGGAGCATGGAGCACTCTGGTCTGCAAGTGATATTTCAAATTGCTGCCAAAGCATAGAGTCTTTCAGGAATGGAAATAAAATGACATTTCTAATAACGTTTCTGTGTTCAAAGGCAGGCCCGTGCCACAGCAATGATTCAATTACAGCAATGCAGTAGCTGATTAGATGACCTCTGTCTTTCTGATGCTAGAGTGTGCTGTGTTCCCATGTCTGTGACTGACCTGAATTTGAAGTATTTTGGTAGGCAGGGACATGTGTGTTTGGGAAGATTATGGTAGAAAATGCTGGAAACACATCAATTCAAGCAGCATCAGTGAATAAAAGAAAGTGGAATCATAGAATCCTACAGTGCACAAGGAGGCCATGTGTGCCTGTGCTAGCTTTTACAAAAGCTTGTCCAATTTACAACCAAAAGAGAAAATGCTGGAAAATCTCAGCAGGTCTGGCAGCATCTGTAAGGAGAGAAAAGAGCTGACGTTTCGAGTCTAACTGACCCTTTGTCAAAGCCAAAAAAAGGGAGAAATAGGGAGGTATTTATATTAGGCTGAGAGAAGGTGAGTCATGGCTCCAGAAGCAAAGGTAGCAATAAAGAGGTGATAATGACAGTGCATAGAAAGATTATGGGGAGATTAGGAGCTGTGAATGACCCAGGCTGAAGCCAGTGCTATGTGACAAAATATGTGGGGGATGTGGGGGATGGGTGAAGCAGAGGCAAAACGGAAAACAGGGGAGAAGGGTAGGTAAGGGGGAAGAGGAGAGGAAAAAGGTGATGAGAATGGGGAGCGAGAAAAAGAGAGACAATCAAGAAATAAGAGATACAGAAGTGAAAAAAAATATATAAAAAGATAAATAAAATAAATGAAATAAAATTACGGAGCAGAATGAAAACAGAGGGGTCGAGATGGGATAATCATCTGAATGTTGAGACCAACAGGGGGCCCACGCAGTCATTTGGGCTCTTTTGACACCTCAGCTAAATATATGGATATATGATTGATAAACGTACAGACCTGTATATACAAATGATAAATTCTGATCTCTGTATGCAAAGAAATGGAATGTTTCCGTATGTATAACATGACCAACTGTACAGACCATCAAAATAACTTATGAATTAAGTATATTTTTGAAATAAGAAAAAGCTCCTTTCTCTCCTTACAGATGCTGCCAGACCTGCTGAGATTTTCCAGCATTTTCTCTTTTGGTTTCAGATTCCAGCATCCACAGTAATTTGATTTTGTCCAATTTACACTCCTATTTCAGCTTTCTCCACCTAATCCTGCAAATCAGTTCCAATATAGCACATAGCCAATTGCTTTGAAAAACTGTTCATTTCGGTTATATAAGCTAATGGGTCTGGAATAGTTAAAATCAAAGATTTCATTAAGCTCCACCCAATCTGATGATGCAACAAGGAGTTGGGTGAAGTAAAGCTGAGTATCCCGAGATCTCAAAGGACATAGACCTATTATCCTGGCATTTCCAGGGTCAGCCAGAGGGCAATTAATTTCCACAATTCAGGAGAGAGCAAATAGCTGCCTGGCATATACAATTAGAAAATGTTTGCACTTGCAGGAGCACCACAAGGACCCTAATCCAGGCACCAATTCCACTTGTAAGACAGCTCATAAAACAGATTTTTTTTAAAAATCTTTTTTTTTAAAGCTTTTGGAAATTTGCCTCATCTGAAACTCTGTTGTATCCTTGCTGTCATTGCACTGAGCATTTGAGACATCAATACTGTTCCCAGTCTTGCATGAGTCAGTAATAGTTGTTTTCTCCCATTTAGCATTAAGCTAGGAGAGATCGAAATAAAGGCCGCAGTGTTTTGATTCTGCAGAATTTGGAGCCGGTTTTCCACCTGCTGTGAAGTCTAGATTCAGAACAGTGACCAAGTCATGTTGCACCAAAACCGGAAACTAATTAGTAATAAATAGATGATTCATCCCCTGCTGTAGGGGGAGGTAAACTACTCTGTGGAGATTGGATGGTTAAAGAGTCACTGTATTCGTAGAGTTCTTGGAAATTGCAATCAATTTACAACATAGTAATGCAGATAAGTTGACCTTGACTGGTTCAGAGTTTATGCTCCTCTTACACCTGCCTGCGAGCTTTAATCACATATATTTCTGATAAGTAAGGCATATTTTAGAAAAACATAACATTTGTAAAAATGGTTTCAATATCATTAAAGCATGATATTGCGTAAGCAAAATTACGGATCAAATCTATGCAGTACAGTATATGACACTCTAAGGTGCCTCACACATTGTCCAAAATATTAAAATATTTTCTGCATATGACCCCCCAAGGGTTTTTATTTGGATTTTATCACTTTAGTAACCAAGGTGTGAGGGGCTGAAAATGGGAACTGTTCTCACTCTGACTTTTCAGCAGCCACCTCAAGCTGCAGTCCCTTTCTCAACACCTGGTTCTGGACCGTGGAATGTGCCAGTCTGAAACGCATGGCTGTAAACAGCCCCTTGCTCTGGAAGGCCAACATGATTCAGGCAAATGAAACAGCATCTTTTATAAAGTTGCGTGTTTTCAAATAACAATTGGTTTTTGTAATCTCCAAGTGTGTCCCAAGGAACAGACCATCCTGTGTGACGAGAAGAGAATCTGAGTTATGTAGTTACTAAGATGAACCTCAAGAAAAGAAATCTGATTCTCTTTTCCACACATTCTTGCAATCTGCTTTCCTCCCCAGCTGCCTTAAATACAGCCTGCATTGGCACTGTGATCCCAGTTGTGCGTGAATAATCTGCTCGAGAGCCTGCTTCTCTCCACCTGTCTTGCTACATCTTGGTGCTTTGATAAGAATTCTGATAGTGAGGCATTCTGCCACCTAGCCTTAACAGTTTGCACAGAGAACTGTACAAAACAAACTCCTGTCTCTTTTTTCTGCAGGGCCTCAAAGATGTCACAAACAGACCACTATTATAGACTTTTGTTTAGAGATGCTTTTCTGCACCAAATTTGCCATGAACAACAGATTATACAGCATGATCTATCTGAATGCCAATGAGATGAGATTTGCCCAAGGACACTGAGAGAAATGAGACAGGAAATTGTGAAGACACTGTAAATTTTAAAATTTCTATAGACTTGGGGGTGGTCCCAGAAGACTGGAGAATTGTAAACGTAGCACCATTGTACAAGTAAGAATGTAATGATATACCCAGAAACTACAGGCCAATCAGTTTAACCACAGGAAGCTTCAAGAAACTTTGAGAAACATTAGGCAGAATCGTACTAGGGTCTGAGTGATGAAGGCTATGTGGCAGAACAGTGTCACAAGTCCAGCAAGGCCCATCTTGATGTTGGAAGTATCTTGTGCCGCCTTTATGTTTTTGACAAGAAGCATGGAGAGTTTCTCACTATACAGCAGCAAGTTGCCAATTAGGTCAAAATATTCAGTCACTTGCATGAATGTGTGTTATGTAAGAAAACCAGTATGGATTTATTTAGGGCATATTTCATTTCACCAACTTGTGTGAATAATTTGGAGTAGTAGCAGACTGGATTGAAGAGTGTAACATTTTTAACATGGTTAACATAGACTTCAAAAAAATTTAATAAATTACCACACTTACTATCAACATTACTAACCCCTTTAATCCATGAGTTATAGTGAAGTGAATGGAGAATTAACAGGTAACAGAGTAGTGGTTAATGGGTAGTTTCAGAATGGAGGAGGTTTTGTAGACTTCCCCATAAGTTGATGTTTGGACCCTTGCTTGTCCTAGTATATATTAATGACTTGGACCTTGGTGTAAAGGGCTCAATTTCAATTGTTGAAGATTATTTGAATCTTGGAACTATGGTGAACAGTGAGGAGGATGGTGCAGAATTTCAAAAGAGCATTAACACGTTAATGGAATAGGTAGACAAGTCACAAATGAAGTTCAACGTGAAGAAGTGTGAGGTGATACAGTGTGGTAGAAAAAAACATGGACAGACAATATAAAATAAAGGATACAATTCAAAAGGTGAGGGCTCTTGTGCCACAGTGGTAGAGTCTCTACGTCTGGGGCAGAAAGCTCAAATTGACCTTCCTCCTGTTCTAGAGGTGTGCCATAATATATCTGAGTAGGTTGATTAAATATACCTACAACTCTAAAGGGGTTGCAGGAGAAGAATGACCAGGGTGTATAAGTGCATTTGCATCTAGAATATTTTGAGAATTTACTTAAAATATACAGTGTCTTAAGTTTCGTTGATAGTAACAAAGCACAAAAGAAAGAAAGATTCATAAAATGGTTCCCAAAGATATGGAGCTTCAGTTGAGTTGGTAGATCAGAGAGACTGGGATTATTTTCCTTGAAGAAGAGAAAGTTGAAAGGAGATTTGAAAATTTGATAGAGGTATTCAAATTCATGAGGTTCATGATAGAGTGGATAAGGAGAAACTGTTTCTGTTGATGGAAAGATTGAAAACCAGAGGACACAAATTTAAGGTGTTTGAGTAAAGAAGCAACAAATAGAGGTATGAGGAAGAATATTTTTATTGTTGAGATTTGGTGCTTAAGATTTGGAATGCACTCCTTGACAATGTGGTGGAGATAGGATCTGTTCCAGCATTTCAGAGGGAAACAGATTCATTTCTGAAAAGGAAGAATGCACAGGATATGGGGGGAAAAGTTAGGAAAGTGGTTGCTGTTGAATTGCTCTTTCTGAGAGTCAGCACCAACGCAAAGGACTGAGTTGTATCTTGAAATGCTGTACACAAATTGTAAACCTGTCATCAGTGAGACTGGTATTGCACTATTCGAGCATCTAGCCTCTTACTTGGCTATTCCACCCCCTCCCCCCCCCCCCCCCCCCCCCCGCCCCAAATTCTCATGCCAACCATGCTCAAACCATGCTTCCACACATAGGACCAGTCACCCCCAAACGGTGTGGTGAAAACGGCTGAATCAGATAGAGACCCTAACGACCTCAATAAGCAGAAACCCTCTGAAACTTAAAACTAAGTTACTAATGTACAGCAGTGAAGGGGAATGCTCTCTGGGGGCCATGTGATGGAATTTCTTTCAGTGGCTTCACCAATGGGGCATGGAGCATTCTACCCCAGTGGTCCCCAGTGTTTGCAGGAGGACATCTCCATGATACTGGTGGACTCTCCACACACACAAAAGGCCAATTGATCACTAGTTTTACTGGGCCCAATATGCCAAACTCTCTTGCCATTTCAGCGAACCGTCCCCAAGTAAAGCCTTAGATGATTTACTTGGCTGTTTGCTTTCTTGAATCTCGCCTGTTTCACTGATATTTTTTCAGCGATGGCAGTACGTCGGTGAGCCATCCCATTGAGGCTTCTGTGCACGATATTTAAATAGAGAGTCGACAAAAAGCTTGTTGCACCCATACACAAAGTTGCCATCAGGGTGGGAGCATGTTAGGTCTATGTTTCCTGTTCTATCTGGTGGTTTTTTTATATCATCTCCCTGTGGATACAGTGCATTTTCAACCTCCAGGTCAAGTAAAAGTTGATTTGAATGACTGCCAATGGTGCAGCAGCCTGTTAGGTGCAGACCAGCACCATATACAACAACATTAAGAGCAGTTTGTATTTACCAAAGGTGAGGTACATTCTACTGAATCAGATGGAAGTATGGAGAAGGACCAGCGCTGCCACTTCCCTGTTTCAGTATAATTTTGGCTTCCATTTGGCTCCAGTCCTTGGCACATCTATTGTCCCTTACAAATACTGCAGCACTTTCAGGTGGTTGGAGATGATGATGTGAGATTCATTGGTTGAGTCACCAAAGAACATAGTCTTGTTTTTCTTCTGATTCACTCTGGTCTCTGAGACCAGTGTGATCTGTTCACTAAACTAGCAGACCTGAACAAAGGTAGTGACAGTGAGACAGCAAAAACAGAGATGGATTGGTAGTGAATTGATTTAAACAACCTTTACCAGTTGATAAGCTCACACCGGCTGAGATCGTCATAAAGATCCCAGCTTCTCGACCTTGGCTCGCGAATGAGGTGTGGTAACCTTCAGGTTAAGCCACCACCAGTCCTCTCTCTGTCTTGCTCTCTCTCTCTGCCTTTGTTGCTGTCTCTCTCCAATGAAACAGAGGCCTTATGGTCCTCTGGGACTATGGCAACTTCATCTTTTACAGGTAAAGATGGCAGAGTGACCATGTGTGATCATCTGGGAAAATACCGCAGCCTGGGTCAAGCAGATTCAATGTGTATAGTTCTTCCAGTCCTGTAATAGGCAACCATACTTCTATATAGTGCAAGAGTATCAGAGATCATCCTATTGAGAGTAGGGAGGTCTAAACTAGAAGGGTCACAGTTCCAGAGTAAGTCTGATCTGATTAGTAATGACGTTGGACAGAAAGTAATGTACATGTCAAAGTATCTGACCAATATTTTCTTCTGACTTGAGGTTGGAGAAATGGCAGACAATGTGTGAGATTCTCATCAGAATGCATTGTGTACAAGTGTCACAATGAGCATAACCCAAATTGTTCGCTCGTTCTGGTTTTATTAAAAGTCTGTCTCTCCTTTTTATTTTATTCCCTTTTTATAGGAAGCAAGAATGCCCTAATTAACTTGAATATTCATTTCCTTCTTTTTGAAACTCCCATATTTGCTGCTGGGAGTTTGAATCAAATGCACATTTCTGCTATCTCTGTGTTGCAGCTGTTTTGGTGAACCCATGGAATGTGAATAAAAGTGTGAAACTTGCTACTTCCCCTGAATGTGTGAAACAGAATATTCCCAATCTCTTTGGAGTGGTTTGAACAGCTGTCGATACTGAATAGATTCCTCTTTTGTTTCAGTGTGAATACAAATCCCTTAGGTGGAAACATTTGAGTCGCCAAAAAATGTCATCCCATTAACTACTGTATTAACAGAACTATGGAGAGCTGAATTAACTGCTCTTAAAGGGACTGTTGCACCTTGGTGAAAATGCTTGTCAAAGTGCCTTTATATTTGTATAGTAACCTCCTCTGCTGTCTTCTATAAAAAAGGCTTCCTGCATTTTTGTCACTTCCTTTAGATTGTCTCATCCAATGCTTCCGACTTCTGTTTTATAGTAAGGAAACCTAAGGCTTAAATCTATATTGGGATGATAATGCGTATGAGATCAACTCCAAGTATGAGAATGGCACTATCCCATAATAGTGCCACTTGCACCAAATGTTAACTGATTTAGATTTGATTTACCTGCTAGTAGACAATAATTCGACCCATCACATCTTTTATTTACAGCCTATATCTGCCCACTCTTGGACTGGAACAACTGCAATAGTGATCTATAGACCTTCTCTGACACTTCACCACATTTTGGAGTTAACAACCTACATCTAAACTGTGCTGGCTGATTTTTTTTTTAATCCCTCAAAAAGTTCGTTCTTAAAATTTCCAGAAATAAATGGCATAACTTTTCCAATTTGATATTACTTCAAGTACAATGTAAATCAATCTTTTTCAATGCAGAACATAAAGTGCTTCACTGCACTTGCTGTTACAAGTCATATTTATACTGTACATTTACATTTCATGTCAAACTTTCTTTGGTGTATACAGCTTGAGCAGTTTTACACTGTTTCCAGCACCTGTGACCACTGTGCCAGGAGATGGCCTTTCCCCATCAATCCATTGTAGCAACTTCACAAAGCTTTAGCCCATCCCTCAGGACACTCCTGGACGTTGGAGTGTGCCATTCTGAACTATGTTAAAAATCACACAACACCAGGTTATAGTCCAACAGGTTCAAATACACCTGTTGGACCATAACCTGATGTTGTGGGATTTTAAACTTTGTCCACCCCAGTCCAACACCAGAACCTCCACATCAAGTTTGAACAATGGGTGCACTGCATGAAGGAATGGTGATATTTATTTAGATTAGATTCCCTCCACTATCAAAACAGACCCTTTGGCCCAGCAAGTCCATATCGACCCTCCAAAGAATAACACACCCAGACCCATTCCCCTACCCTACATTTACCCTTGACTAATGCACCTAACACTATGGGCAATTTAGCATGGCCAATTCACATCTTTGGATTATGGGAGGAAACCAGAGCATCTGGAGGAAAGGCACAGGGAGAATGTGCAAACTCCACACAGACAGTCGCCCGAGGTGGGAATTGAACCCAAGGTCCCTGACAATGTGAGGCAGCACTATGCAGCCCCAACTACACCTCCTGTATTCACATCCATTTAAGTGCTAGTCTTGATGATTTCAAGGCAATATTGGCACAAGCCCTGTGAGGGGACTAGAGGATAAGAAAAATGAGTTAAAAAGTCATAATAAATAAAATGTATCAATATGCTTCTATATAACAGAACAAAGTGAAATGAAATATTGCTGTGGAATCATGGTTGTTTATTTTTTGCACATAGCTTTCCTTGAGGAGCGTGAGACCAGGGAAGCTGGCAAAGACTGCAGAATCCACCAGATATGTATATGAGGCTTATTAACACTCTGTAAAAATACTGTTTTACCCCACATCAGGAAAGCAAAGCCCAGGAGAGTGTCACTCCATTTGCTACAATAGCTTTAATGACACAGCGGGTGGAAGGCAACATTTCTCTGAGAAAATCTTACTTTTTTTTTGCTCCTGGCTTTCGAGACTGCTGTCTTTTTGTTTCTATTGTGCCCTCCTGGCTGCCTACATTGTATGGAGAAATCAGTGCTAATTGGAAGCAGTGGGATGTGAGCGGAACTAATGGCAGCAGTAGCTGTTCTGCTTTATCCTGAAGGGCAATGGATTGCAGTGGAAATAGGCAGCGAGACCTTGGGTGGATCGCTAAGTGAAAGCAAGCTTTGTGTACTGGCACTGTTGTAACCTATGTTTTTTGTGAATGTGTGTATAAAGCTGAAGGGAATGTTTTCCGAGTCATTGGAAAGCTAAGAAGAGTTTTTAAAGAAAAAGGGTACAAAAATAAATATCAGTGTAAGCTCTGAATAGGCTGAGGACAGTGATAGAAGATAAAGCAGTATGGAGCTAGACCTTTGCTGGAATTCCTGGGATTGGAACAAATCTAATTTCAGTACAGTGAGTACAATTTAACTGGACTGTGAAGTCAATTATACTGCACTTGAACTTATGAGTTTATGAGTAACTTTCAAAAGGTATAAGGCCTGTTTTATGAGCTAGAGAAAACAGCTTCATGGTTTGACAATAAATGATTTGATATCAACTGTTAGCTGGTATTTGATAATTAACAATTGCTAAGATGTATCTTTGACTGAATTAACAGAAAAAAAAATGTTGTGCATTGGAACCAGAAATTTGGGCTGCACTTAAAGCAAAAGCAATATGAGAAAATAGCTTTTTCAAACACTGAGTAGTTAGGATTTGGAATGCCCGACCTGAAAATATAATCAAAGCAAGTTAAATCACCATTCGCAAGGTAAGTAGCCAGTTATTTGGAAAGAGATAGTGTATAGGGTTACAGAGAGACGGCAGGAGAATGGCATGAAGTAATATGCTCATTTGGAGAGCTGGCGCAGACATGATGGACTTAACGCTTCCTTCTGCACCATAAACATTCTCTGTTCTCTCTGCTGGTACTTTCACGGTCAATGTAAAAATGTTCAGAATAAACTGCCCAAGGTAGATCACCTGTAAATTTAGTTTGGCACTTGACTCTTTCTTTTGACAGAAGAGATATAAGCAGAGTGATCTTCGTACTTAGGTGTTTAATTAGCTACCTTTGAGCTGCGGTATGTGATGTGTTGCTTGGATATTATTGATTTCACATTTGGGATGTAAACCATTCATTGCAGAGAGGAAGATAAACAAGGGGTAGTTTTAATGCTGAGATCAATTTGGATGCTATGCATCTGTCATCCCATCAACTTTATTTCACACTCTCACTTCTATTTGTTATATCAACCAATAAAGGTAATGGCTTGCCCGTCCAGCATTTAATGACTTTAACTGCTTGCCACAAATTAAGGAATTCACTGTTAAATTAGAAAGGATGGTGTATTCAGAAAGACCCACAGTATCTGATTCAAAATGTTTTCTAGTTTGGCCAATGGATTTATGTTGCTGTAAAACAAAATTATTGGAGAGAAAGCTCAGCTCTATTCAAGTTGACAGTTCTGCAATCACATTTTAATGTTAGACTGTTTGCAGTTGTTTCATTATTGTCATTAGTGGGCTTGTTTCTGCAAGAAAACTAAAAGCCGATTTCATCTCTGGTTATAAGTTTGCTTCACGGTCAGATAGGTTATTTGACCTTTTGGTGCAATGGCAATGCCTTAATGCAAACAGCAGAATAATGTTGAGACTTCACTTTAATAAGTCAGCAGCCTTGGATGTAAGAGAACACGGTAATTAGCGTAGATGACTCTATCGGTGAAGGCAATTTGTAATTGAACTATGCACATCCAAGCTTGAGTGTTGAAAATCAGCTGTTCTCAACTACGTGGCAGTAGTTGGTGACATTACAGAATGTCACCGGTCGCTAAAGAGCAAATTTACCTGGAGTTCTGCTCTTGTTTGCCATTCAGTAGCCCCTGCTGGAAAGTCAACATATGTGAATGCTTGGTGAGGACAAGTTTAGGCCTAAGTGTGATATGTTTTACGGTCAATAGCTGCAGACTCAACTTGGAAAGTTGGAGGAGGTCCTGAAAGTGGACAAGAATCCTGTATCAGAATGAATCAGCGTCTTCCCTTGTGGATGAGAAAAAAACAATAAATTGCAGTTAAAGTTGAAGTGATAATTTGCATTATGTTGAATAAGTTCAAATATTTAGAATACATGAAATGAAATAATTGAGCAGACCTTACATTCTACGTCAATCAGTTTTAATATTATCAGTTTTTTTTTATGACCTCTTAAACTTTCTTTCCTTGTATCGAGGCTACAATGGCACAGGTACCCACACAACCATCCCGAAGGCTCGGTGGTTAGCATTGCTGCCTCACAGCGCCAGGGACCTGGGATCAATTCCAACCTTTGGGTGACTGACTGTGTGGAGTTTGCACCTTCTCCCCGTGTCTACGTGAGGCTGCTCTGGTTTCCTCCCACCATCCAACGATGTGTGTGTTTGGTACATTCGCCATGCTAAATTGCCCAGAGATGTGCAGGCTCAATGGATTAGCTATGCTCAATCCAGGGATATGGAGGATTGGGTCTGGATAAGATGCCGTTCGGAGAGTCAGTGCAGACTCAAGGGGCTGAATGGCTTCTTTCCACAATGATGAGAACTACCTGTTCTTTTAAATTTTCATATAAAACCACGTAGTGCCTTTACTAGATTAAATCTGTAAATTTTGATGCAAAAAGGATTTATGCGACACATGCAATGTTTCCCTGGGAGACAACAAAAGCCTAGGAATTACAGCACACGATGTTAACAAATGACCACTGGGCATCTTTACGATATTACATGATCTGCTGTTTTAACAAGTCATGGATGTGTTAATCAAACACATTGTTCATTTATCAGCAGAGTGGGATTATCCTTCTGTTAAAGAACAAAGTAATGTGACATCTGTGCGCTCAGCATTTATGAAACAATAATATAATTTTCATCTTAAACTTTGTGGTTATGATTCTGCATTTGCTTGCCTTTTAGGTGAAACAAACTATGGGTTTTTAACTAAAATATTACCTGAAAAAGGAAGGAAAATATTGAATCAGAATATGAATTTTAAGATGTGGTTCAAATGATTCAACATATTTTGACTCTCGGTGCCTTGTGCCCTCCATAATGACCTCATGACATATACGGAAAAACTGTAGGAGGAAAGAATAACTCTAGAGTGTCAGATATGGGATATGACAGTTTAGTGCTGGTAATAAAGATAGGAATTGCCAGCAGCATATTGTCAATCCACAAAGGTGTTTAAACAGCCATTAGTATATGCATGGAATGTCTTTCTGTTTTGTGGAGCTGCACCTGATGAGAGTTTTGAATTGAGATGCACTCACATGAGCTGATCGTATACCCGTGTATCGCATTCTCTCTTTTACTCAATGTTGTTAAGAGTTGATGCTGTAGTGTGATGTGACATTATTTAACCAGTGCTGAAGAGCAGGTGTTTTCATTTATTTTCTCCTTTGGGACCTCTCTTAACACTATCTGAGCATTGTAATAGGAAAGTCTATTTGAAGAATAAATTGTGTCTCAGACTTATGGCCTGATTGTAAATCAAATCACAGTGGAATCAATAGCTCTGGTGTACTCAGTTAGAATGTTGATTCTACTGTGTTAATTCTATCCTTCAGACATCGAAATAGCTCATGCCTTGTGGGAAGAACGAGCTGTCTTTTTATGTTGCAATTCAGTTTAGAACCTATTGACATGATTTCAACTGCCACCCCTCAAGACAGAAATTAAATGAAGGGGTGTGGTGCAATCATGTAACAGGACTTTCTGAATAGCCTTGATCAGATTTCCTTTGTGCTATGATCCCATACCACATGGTCCTTCGAGCAGATAGAGTCATACAGCTGTACAGCACGCAAACAGACCCTTTGGTCCAACTCGTCCATGTTGACCAGATATCCTAGATTAATCTAGACCCATTTGCCAGCATTTGGCCCGTATCCCTCTAAACCCTTCCTATTCATATACCCATCTGGATGCCTTTTAAGTTTTGTAATTGTACTAGCCTCCACCACTTCCTTTGGCAGCTCATTCCATACATGCACCTCCCTCTGTGTGAAAAAATTGCCCCTTAGGTCCCTTTTCAATATTTCCCCTTTCACTCTAAACCTATGACGCCTAGTTTTAGACTCCACCACCCTGGGGAAAAGACTTTCTCTATTCACCTTATCCGTGCCCCTCATGATTTTATTAACCTCTATAAGACCACCCCTCTGAAGCTCCAGGATAAACAGCCCAACCTAATCACCTCTCCCAACAGCTCAGATCCTCCAACCTTGGCAACATCCTTATAAATCTTTTCTGAATTATTTCAAATTTCACATCTTTCTTATGTCAGGGAGACCAGAATTGAATGCAGTATTCTAAAAGTGGCCATACCAATGTCCTGTACAGCTGCAACATGACCCCCAACTCCTATACTCAATGCACTAACCAACAAAGACAAGCACACCAAATACCTCCTTCACTATCCTGTTTACCTGCAACTCCACTTTCAAGGAACTATGAACGTGCACTCCAAGGTCTGTTTGTTCAGCAACACTCCCCAGGACCTTATCATTACGTGTGTAAGTCCTGTCCTGATTTGTCTTTCAAAATTGCAGCACTTCACATTTATCTAAAATAAACTCGAGGTGAGTGGGACAAGGAAGCTAGTTCTGGGATACCATCAGAAATCAAGCTACAGTTTCAAGCTGAAGCCTCGATAGACAGTAGTGAGGTTCAGTGCCTGTTCACTAAAACCTGATGGAAGTAGGGTCTACTACCACAAGAGGTGCAGAAGGTCTGGTTCTACTTTTCAGCTTTTCTTGTGAACAGGAAAGAAAAGCATTAATCCCCACACTTCTCTTGTGCTGGTATAGCAGTTTCCTCCTCCACACCTCTCCGCCCAAGATCTATATTGTTGTTCTCCCAACACCAACCCTGTCAATATGAATTAGCAAATAAGAGGTACATAAAAATGACTGAAAGCAGCTGAAAATTGCACATCACTTTTGACCTGAAAAAAATCTCTGAAAGTTTCACCCTTGTACCACAGCAACATGAAATGAATTCCTCCCTGTAAACATACCTTGTTCAAGGTAGATCATGGAAATTAGTTTGGAGGTTAGAGTATGATGTTTAGTTATTTCGCTTTCCTAAGTTATAATATGGTGAAGAGAATGAAAAACTGAATGAAAATCCCCATGGGGTCAATTTGGGATCTCAACAGTTTCTAAATCATATTCTAATAGATTCAGAAACCCTAAAGTAGGTTGGTCAAAATTGGACGGGGGGGGCGGGGTGCGGTGGGGAGGGGGTGTAGTCTCAAAGGAGGCACCAGAGAAATTGCAACCTGACCTAAAGCAAATATGTGAGTTGAAAGATGAAATTGAATGCAAAAAGGTATAAAATACTGTGCAGAAGAATTAAAATGGACAAGTTGCTTTTAACTAATCTGCTGGTAACATTGAGCAGTATTACCAGACAAATCACAACAGATACGGTGGCACTGTGGTTAGCACTGCTGCCTCACAGCACCAGAGACCTGGGTTCAATTCCTGCCTCAGGCAACTGTCTGTGTGGAGTTTGCATGTTCTCCCTGTGTCTGTGTGGGTTTGCTCCGGTTTCCTCCCACAGTCCAAAAATGTGGAGGTTAGGTGAATTGGCCATGCTAAATTGCCTGTAGTGTTAGGTGTAGGGGAATGGGTCTGGGTGGGTTGCTCTTTGGAGGGTCGGTGTAAACTTGTTGGGCCAAAGGGCCTGTTTCCACACTGTAAGTAATCTAATAATGTTTTTTACTGTATGTTTCAGAAAAAACTTCAATTAAAACCAGTGATCAATGGTTAAGATAAGGTATCATGGATAGATTAGTTGAATGTCCAGAAGCAATTGCGGAGTTTTGATTTAATTTGTTCATGGGATGTAGGTGTTTCTGGCTGGGCCAACTTTTGTCACTAATCCTAGTTGGCCTTGAGAAGGTGATAGTGAGCTGCCTTCTTGAATCACTGCTGTCCTTTGGGTATTTCATGTGGTGTATAAAATGGCTAGTTTCAATACCTTTCTTTGTGTTTAATGACATCCAGAGCTCTCAAGAGCATGAGAAGGCACAGGATCCAAAGGTAACTATTTATCCAAACATTCCCACTTTCATTAAAATCATACTTGCATGTACTATAATGTGCAAGTTATTCCACAAAATACATCAGTAAAATTATCACACATCAGCAAAAATCCATTTGTGCTTTCTAGTTTGTCATAATTCAATTTGTCCCTACACACACATTCATGTATAGTCCTTATAAGAATTAACATCCTCTTATAGCACACATGCAAGTCATTATTGTTTGTTCACCTGATTTCTGCCAGTTCCTGGAGTGATATTGCTTCTCAGGGGAATTTTGTTGCCATACCAAGACTTACTGCTGTGGTAATTGTTGTGACTGATGCATTGCACTTGTTGGTGAATTTGCTGACTCCTGAGACTAATGGTCATTCTGTTCCTTGCTCAGTCGGCAAAATAAAATCTGCCTCATCAGCTGACTATTGTGAAGGAACGGCTTCTCTAGTTCCACACAGATGTCTGAGTTTGTACTGTGGTCATTTAAGAAGAGACTTGCTCAACGCTCATCCATGGTCTCCCTGGGTTGTCACGAATGGCTTATCGGCTTGCTTAGATTGATGTTCATTGCAGGCATTGTACAGGCTGATGTCGCCTCGTTCTCTTTGCTGATGTTCAGCCAGTAGAGTCCCTCTCTTGCTTTCCACAGATCAGACTAAATTCTTTGATAGTTTGCCTGGACGCACTTCAGATTCACTTTCCAAATCTGTTTAAGGAAAATGATTTTAGTCTGTTTGTAAAAGACGTCATATTGTGTGATCACTTCACCCCTGTGTCTTGGATGGTTTCAAACCATCCTTTCATCACAACTTCCCGCAGCACTTGAAGAGCTGTATTTCAATATGGAGTTTGCTTTGAGTACCATGATCATCTTTCAGGATCTGTTCAGCAGTCCATGTCTTGATAACCTGCAATCTCTTCTGACACTTGAATGTGTACCAGTCCAAGCTTTTGACGTTTTTCAGTGAAATGAGGGCATTTGGTTTAGAGTCCAGTGTTTGAAACTGCATATCTTTTTTCACATTATTTTGCATGCTCAGCTTTATCTCTCTTGGTTTTCAATTGGAGTTAGAATTATTTCACTGGTGTTAAGCTCACAATTGATTAAGCCATTCACAAATAATCCATCCTGTCTTCTTGTACATGCCCCCAAACTCCCTTACTGTGAAATGGAGGTGAATACATAAATATTCTATCAGGATATATTAAAGCACAAGCAAAATTTGGTATTGGAGAAGCTGATCTGCATTTTGTAGAATTTGCAGCAGAGAAGAAGGCCATTCGGCTTTTATGCTCCCATATACTTTATCTGACTAATTATCTTCTTTTTCACTCTGCTGCCATATTCCACTATTCTTTTGAAGAAGTTCTCTTATTAGGATAGTGAGTAAAGTATTGTGAATTATTTTAAGTTTGCAGGCTATAAGTTGCAAATTCATTAATCAAGTGAAATAATTGTATTACCTTTTCGTTACATTTTTTTATTTTTCATAGTACTGATTCATAGTTCTTATCCTCAGTCCTTTGATTGTATTGTCCCATTCTTTTTTCATGTGAAGACTGTGAGCCTGTAGTGAAGTAAAATAGTAATCTGATCGACTGGTCATGGTTGCATTACCGTCCATGATGTGTAAAAGATGAAACTTCAGTTTATAGAAAATGAAAGGTCATTAATAGAAGTGATCTTTGATCCACTCTGAATTGACTGCCTGCTGATGTACAAGCTCTACCTTAGAAAAAAAACTCAAGCCATTTATTCTTTTTCTCTCAAACTCTCCATGCAATAGTACAACTATAATTAGGAACTCTGCATATGAGGAATTTCACAGAAAATATCTCATATTGTTACAGTGGCATAATACATAGCAAATATCTATTTTCTCAGAACATTTATTGTATCCATGCAAGTTTCCTGATGAAGGGCTTTTGCCCGAAACGTCGATTTTACTGCTCCTCGGATGCTGCCTGAACTGCTGTGCTATTCCAGTACCACTAATCCAGAATCTGGTTTCTAGCATCTGCAGTCATTATTTTTACCTAATAAAACATTGCTGTCCACTGAGCTAATATGATTTAAAATGTCAGTAATTCACTAGATATCTTGAGACTACCTAAAAAAATTACAACTGTTGTTTTTAATTGTTATACAGAGCCATACTTTCCAAATGTTGTCATATTCATTTAGTTTGCATTTTTCTTTGTTGGTAACTGTTATTTGAAAGACAATCTTAGCAGCATTCATAGAACTTGAGACTTTCCCAGTGCTGGTTTAACAAGTGGAATGTGTCATTTATTAGGACACTCAATTCCAGATTGGCACATACCAATTATGAAATAAATGGTTCATGATTTTATCTTGCTCTGTGTTTCAAATTCAAAAGCTCTGTTCGCCTCTCTGCAATGCATGACAATTTTAAGTTAGCAAAGACTTAACAATTCTTTATTCAGATATTAATGGTGCAGTTGTTTTGAAGCACTAATTAACAGTCATAACAAGGAGGCATATCCTGTTGTCCTCAATGTTTGAGTGACCTCTGTGCTAGACTCTTTGAACTGAATTTTACCTGAAATTGACAAAGTTTCCATATTGGGGTGTTTCCTGGTGGCTTTCTCATTTTAAGTTTTAGAAATTTTACTCAGGTTATTCTTTACAGATTGTCTCATTAGCTTTGTAACTTGTGTACTCCTATGCTATCCTCCACTCAGCTGTGGCGGAGGTAAGGCTACATTCCCAGGCCTAGCACCATTTCTAAGGCCCAGCCAGCCATACATGGGCTCGAGTGCTGCTAGCTAGGAGCTGCCTTTCATAGTGTGGGTAGGGGGAGGAAAACAAAAATGCCATGCTTCTGAGGGCACAGAGGTGGCACAACTGACACGTCATTGCAAATACACATTCACATTTGACAAATGTAATGCTGCTTTACAACGTCACCGGTCTGTCTGACAGTCATTGCAACTTCAGCTATCAGAATTAAAAGCTGCAGAGATTAACCATCCTTAGCATCATTCCCATCTTAGAACCCTCTCTGAGGAAGAGATATGCTTTCCCTAGTACCCAACATAGCATAACATCCTTTCATTGTGCAATATGAGGACATGCCACACTTAACCATATTTAAATGGTTGAAAATGTTCAGTTTTATTCAACATGTCAGGGTATAGTGCTGATGTTCCTCCTGCTCAGTGTCATCATCTTCCTCATCAGAAGACTGCTGCCTCTCCCCCACATCTTCAGTTTCCATCATGTCCCCTGTTTGCCAAAGTACAGCACTCAAGGATTATGTGGATCATTCTGTCTGGAGTGTACTGCTCACACCATACTCCCCAAAACTAATCCAAGTATTCAAACTCATTTACAGTAGGCCTATCCATTGGGGCTGAAGTTGAAGAATGGGCTGCATTGTATTTATACACAGTTTCAGTCAAGGTTAGGTTAAGGAATTGTAAGTCATGGTTTAAGAGGGTATTCCTTATCTCCATTTAGGGCAACCAGCCCTCAAAGAAAGAACATACCAGTTCTCCAGAGTATAGATGTAATATCAGCTTCTATGGTACCTGGTGCAGGCTTCTTAGCTTTGGAATCAATGTTCACAGATGACTTATACATTGAAGGAATGGAAAGCTTTTTTACTGATGAAGTCAGTTGTGTTATGGTACAGTGCTTTTAATGCAATAAAGCAACCTGCACCTAGGGGATGCCAGCTATGTTGCTAAAGGCTACTGCCCAGGCTGAAGGACTGACCTTACTTTGCAGGGAAATGAGATGAAATCATGTTGTCTGGTGCAGCAGTACCAACCTTGATACATTCGGGATCAAAGATTGAGAGAACAAACACAGGTCCCCATTGGATCCTTAAAAGCAGCCATTTGCTGAAGATTGAATACAGCAGTCACTATGATGGCCATTGGCATACAATGGCCATCCCCCCTTCAGGTTGCAGGACCCACTCCAGCAGTTAGCATCGCTTTGGGACAATGTACTGGAACGTCTGCAATACGTGGTGTCACTGCACCTCATTCCTCTGGAAGAAATGGCATCGACAAGGATAGTCTTCAGGCATCCTGTGTCCCCTGGACAGCATGAGAAGACGTTCAGCTGCAATCTCTTCACATGGGGGCTGTTTGACAGTCAGCAGTGGTTTGTTCTTGGCCTGGGTTTGCTGGCACTTGTGCTCCTCCTCAAATTCCTGCTCAGACAGGAACAAGAAACAAATGACGTGAAAATGAGCCTCTTACTGCTCACTTGTGGGAATCTCCCCATACCGTTCAAAACTTGGTTCCTGAATTGAGCTTCTTGATGTCAAGGCTTTCATTTTTATGATCTCACCATATTTTCTCAACTGACTCATCATTGCCTATGCTGTTCAGGGGCTGGGAAGATCCCATCCAGTATTTTATAAAGTTGAGTTTCTTTCTATTTCTTTTTGTTTTGTCATGTCGTTTTTGTTCTTCACAGAAGACTATTGTTACTAAGTGTGCATCAGTTATCTGTGCTGATTTAAACAATCTGTTTTATATACCACCATCAGACTGTTAGATATTATCTGTAATGAGCGAGGTTAAAGTCACCTTGCTGAATCAAATACTCTACTTAATTTCTCATAAAGTGCTATTACCACACAGCTTATAAACAACAGACATAGACAATTTGTACCATAGTCACTGGGTCCTGACTTATGTATTTCTGTCAGTTTAATCTGTGAAGTAATAACTGGGGGATAATTTTGAGTTATTGTCAGATGTAATAAGACTTGTTACTAATTAAACAGCGAACATTAATTTTTCTCGGGTATTAGGTTTGCGTGGTAATCAGGTTTGCAAATTGACTTGAGAATTTCCTTGTGGAGGTGTTTATTGTAACCTCGAAAATGGTCTCGGTGATCTTAATTAGTCAGAGATTAATTTACAGTGATTGGAATATACCTCTTAGGACTTGGCACCACTATGTGATACTATGATGACGGTTTATGCATGTTAGTCATTTCTACGTTGAGCAGTTGCATTGATCTCGTTATTTAAGAAACCCTTAATGTTCTGGCACCAAATTCATCCCCATGCTATTTTAACAGAGACTTTAGTCTGTTCAACTGGGCTTTGCATGTAATCTCCAATTTTTTAAAATAAAACTATATGAGAATACAATCACAGAGCAAGTCATCAGCTCTGAAAAGAAAAGTGTTAAGGTGATTTTTCTTTGTGGATATATTTCTATTGAAGCTGTGAAATGAGTAAGATAAGACTTTTGTCATTTCTTTTATTTCAAATTGATTGTTCAGTCTTTAAATATAATTCCTTGGAAATCGTTTTTCGTATTAATTTAGGGAATGTGAGTTTCAATGGCTAGTCCAACATTTATTACCTGTCCCTCGTTGTCCAGCAGAAGATGGTGATCAATTGCTGCCTTGAATTGATGCATCTATTTGGTGTAGGTAGGCCCACAATATCAGTTATGGAGCGAGTTCCAGGATTATTACCAGTAACATTGAAGGAATTGTGAGATAATTCCAAGTCAGGATGGTGAGTGGTGAGGAGAGGCGATAGTATTCCATTTATCTGCTGCGCTTGACATTCTAGATGGTGGTCATGGATTTGGAAGGTGCTGTCTAAGGAATGTCACTGAATTTCTGTAATGTGTCTTGTAGATGGTGCACACTGTTTCTACTGTACATCAGTAATGGAAGGAGTGAATCTCTGTGGATGTGGTGCCTCGTCAAGTGAACTGCTTTGTCTTGGATTGTGTCAAGTGTCATCCAAGCATGTGGGGAGTATTCCAACTCACATTACATTCATTGTGGACAGGAGGCTTTGAGGAGTCAGAAGATGAGTTATTTACGGCAAAATTCTGAGACTCTGACCTGTTCTTGTAGCCCTATATATGAGATATCCATCTGAAATAGATACTGGAGTGTCAGTTAGTTTTCTAAGCATGAGGTACTTCAAATATTACTATAAGTAAGTTCAAAAGTTGAAATATTTTTCAGAGCCATTGGATTGTTTGCAGCAAAGTGCAGTTGGCAGCCAAATAAAGACCTGCTGTTTAGTTTGTGGTTCAGGAATGGAAATCAATGGGAACAAGAAGAGAACTTGTTATATGTCTGTAGAGATGGGGTCTTGTCTTAAAACCTCATTCAGAATCTGAGCAAGCCTGACCCAGCAGCATTCCTTCACTAGTACATGAACATTACAGAAAAAAATTATGCAAGTTTTTCATTCTATATTCATCAGGACAAACACAGGAATGCCAATTTTCGGAAGATCACAACAATTTACATGACAGAATCAATGGGATTTGATTGGTTGGCAAGTTGACACTAATTAGCCAAGGTGTTACCATGGAAAAAGCAACAGGAAGCCTCATCACTGAATATAAAAAGCTTTGGCAACAAGTGTTTTTTTTCTGCAACCTATTTAGATGCATGTTGATGGGTGACAAAGGGCTTTAGCTTGATATTTCATGGATGGCTGCAATCCAAAGTTATACCTGCCCTTCCAGGGCACATAGGGAATTCACTCATGAACAAGAGAAAAAAAACTCCAGTAATAGCTTCAAGTTCTTTCTTAAATTGTCTTGAGAGTTCTGAGTAGCACTGTTGTTTTACATCATGCAATACCGTATAGATTTCAACATACTGGCAGAAAAAAAAGGCAATTTTCTTCTGTGGCACTGGTAAACAGCTCGAGGTTGTGAATTCATTGTCCATGATGCGCCCTGTCTGACTTATCTATTCACACAGGGTATCAGGCAGGTAGCTAACAACTAACAATTAATTTATAACCACAAATTTCTCATCCATGCTGAAAGTGAATTTTAAGCTCTATGTCTGAAATGAATTATGCTATTAAATTATTCTCACTGTTAACTGAATGTTACAAGACACTTTCTTTTATCATTATTTAATATGTAATAGTAGTTATGGTTCCAACAATCAGTTACAACAGTAGACTAGTTCATCATTGTTTACACATGATAAAAAGGATCAAAGAAATCAGTTTTCATGCTGAGGTATTATTTATTTAATTCAACCATATTTTTGCTTTTCAAACAAAGAACTAGTGAAAACAAATACGGCCTTAACCATTATACTTGAAGGATAAACACAGAGTATTGGAGAAACTCAGCATGTCTGGGGAAACATGTGAAAAGCAACAGAGTTAACATTTTGAGTTCAATGTGGCTCTTCTTCAGAAATGAAAGGGATTGTAAGAAGATGGGTTTTATGCTGTGGTAAGAGAAGGAGGAGGAGGAAGTGGAATAGATAGTGAGGATGCCCAGAGCCAAAGACAAAGGGATTACTAATTCCAGTGATGAAGAAATAGAGATGTAAAATGGATGTAAATGAAGGTGTGAGAAGGAGGAAATGGGTCTACTCTGCTGACAGCAAAGTCAACAGGACACAAACAAAACAAGGCAGTATTTGTGTTTGTATGTGTTGGGGGGAGGGGTGTGATGTAATAAAAATCAAGAACTGAGCGATCATGCTCTGAAGTTGTAAATTTCTACATTTACACCTTGAGGATGTAAAATGCCTGAACAGAAAGTGAGGTGTTGTTCCTCAAGCTTGCATTGTACCACATTGGAACTCTGCAGCAGGCCCAGGACAAAAATGTTTGCATAAGAGCATGGTGGTTTGCTGAAATGGCAAGGTACAGGACTATTCCTATTGACAGAACAGAGAAGTTCCACAAGGCAGTCACCCAGTCTACATTTGGTCATACTTATTTAAAGGAGATCACATTGCGAGCAGCAGATTTCTAGCATCCTTAGTATTTTGTTTTTATACTCAGAGCATCTTGCTCAATGCTTATGGAAATATGACTATAAATATTTATTGTATGAAACCAAGACTTGCTGTTTTTCTGGTCCTGATATTCAAAAAACACAGCAAGAAACTTCGTTGCAGAAATGAAATTGTATAAGTCAGCGTTGTTCACATCAAACTAAAAGCCTGTTTTGACAATAAGTTATAAGGATGGTGACATTAGCTTGGAATTACTATGACTGATGTGATTTGTGTCCATATGCAGCAAGATCTTGACAACTTTCAGGTTTGGGGTTGACAAGTGGAATGTAATATTCATTCTGCTCAAGTCCCAAGCAATAGCCATTTCTATTAAAAGAGGATTTAACCACTTACCCTTGACATTCATTGGCATGGCTATTGACCAGAAATATAATTGGATGAGCTAAATATAGACTGTGGCTACAAGATAGGGAAGAAGCTAGCAATTTTTGGTGAGTAATTTGATCCAGTGATAGAAATTTCACAGCGCTTTGGGGCAGAGAATCCCAAGAATGTTTGGCACATTATCCTAAGTCTGTGACCCATGTTTTAGATTTCCTGGCCAGCAGAAATAATCTCTCAGCATCAAACCTATCAAACTATTGTCAAATCTTATGTGTTACATTGCTTTTGTTACGAGCACCAATAATTTATCATTTAATGCTCGGTCCAACTACAAATTATATAAGTTACAACTACTGTCAGGTGGCATACTCTCAAATTCTGACATGTTTTCTGACTCTTGTTATCACTAATCTCCAATCATATTGATTTTGTGATCTTCTGGGGCCAAATCCTTTCCTATTCATGTCTTCATAATATCCTTTACTATCAGGGGTATCCCAACTCCTTTCATGTTCTCTTTGGCTCTCCGAACTCAGGAAGGTGATGAAATATCTTGACTGGATGAGGACAGCTCCAGGAGCACTTAGGAAACTCAATGGCATCAGGACAATGCACCCCACTGGATTGGTGCCACATCCACAATCTTCACTCCCTTCTCCACATTGGAGAAGTGTTTACCCTACATCTCTATGACTCTATGGCTCTATTTACCATATCATTCCGACTGAAGGGCTTATGCCCAAAACTTTGATTCTCCGGCTCATCAGATGCTGTCTGACCTGCTGTGCTTTTCCAGCACCACACTCTCGACTCTGATCTCCAGCATCTGCAGTCCTCACTTTCTCCTAAGTGTTTACCATATGTAAGATTCACTACACTAGCTTGCCAATGTTTCTTTGAAAGAATCTTCCAAACACTCCATCACCTAGAAAGACTGTGCAGCTGGTTGTGGGAACACAACCATCTGAAAGTTCCCTTCCACGCCACTCATTATCCTGACTTGCAACTGATATTTCCATTCTTGCATTGTCAATGCTTGGAAAAGGCTGGAAACCACTTCCTCACAGTTCTGTGGATGGACCAGATGGACTGCAACAGAGAAGGCAACTCACCACTACCCACTCAAGAGCAATTCACTGTGAGCAACACATGCTGTCCTTGCCAGAGACACCCACTTCTCATGAAAGAAAAATCATCAAAGTATATATACCATGATGTGAGAGGAGAAGTTTTTAAAATGTATTCATTCACAGGATGTAGGCATCACTGGCTAGGTCAATATTTATTGCCCATTCCTCATTACCGAGAGGGCAGTTAAGTGTCAACCACATTGCTCTGGGTTTGGAGTGATATGTAGGCCCAGAGCAGATAAGGATGGCAGTTTCCTTCTCTGAAGGACATTAGTGAACCAGATGGGTTATTCTGACAATCTACAGTAGTTTGATGATTAACATTAGACTCTTAATCTCAGAGTTTTTTTGAATTCAAATTCCAATATCTGGCATGGCAGGATTTGAGCCTGAGTCCCCAGAACATTACCTGTGTTTCTGGATTAACAGTCCACCATAATACCTCTAGACCATCGCTGAGTGACAGCCTTGGGTATCAAGGCTGTATTTGACCAAGTATAGCATCAAGGAGCCTGAGCAAAACAGGATTAAATGGGAATCAGATTTTAAAAAACACTCTCTGCTGATTGGAATCATAACTGGTACAGATGTTTGTGGCTGTTGGAGGTCTGTCATCTCAACTTCAGGACATCTCTGCGGGAGGTCTTCAGAGCAATATCCTAGACCTAACCATTTTCAGCTGCTTCATCAATGTCCTTCCCTCCATCATAGGGTCAGAAGTGTTGATATTCCCTGATGGTTCCCCAATGTTCAGCACTGTTTATAACTCCTCAGGTATTGAAGCAGACCCATATATAATTGCAACAAGACCTTGACAAGATCCAGGCTTGGGCTGAAAAGTGGCCAGTAACATTCATGCCATGCAAATGCCAGGCAATAACCGTCTCCAATGAGACACAATCTAACTAATGCTATTCAATAGCATTACCATCACTGATACCCCCATTATCAGCCTCCTCGGCATTACCCATGACCAGAAACTCAACTGGACTACAGTGGCTACAATATCAAGTCAGAGGCTAGTAATATTGCAAAGAGTAACTCACTTCCTGACTCCCCAAAGCCTGTCCACCATCTACAAGGCACAAGTCAGGATGAGTGCAGCTCCAACAACCTGTTTGATTGGCATCAAATCCACAAGCATTCATTCCCTTCACCACCAATGCTTAGTGGCAGCAGTGTGTACTATCTACAAGATATACTGCAGAAATTCACCAACGATCCTTAGAGAACACCTTTCAAACCCATGATCCCTTCCATCCACAAGATGAAGGGCCGCAGACGTATGGGAAGACCACCACCTTCAAGTTCCCCTTCCAGCCACTCACCATCCTGACTTAGAAATATATCGCAATTCCTTTACTGCTATTGGATTGGAATCCTGGAATTCTCTCCCTTATGGCATGGATCTACCTACAGCACATGGAATACAGGAAAGCAGCTTACCACCACCTTTTCAAGGGTAACTAGCCATGGGTAATAAATGCTGGCCAGCCAGCAAAGCCCAAGTCCTGTGAGTGAATTTAAAAAAAAATGTATGTATCTAATCCCTCTGTGGCATTTAAATGAAGAAGTTAACTCCCCTGAAATAACATCAAAGTGTTTGATACAGGTATGTGGTGTCCACAGTAGCATTTCTGACAGTCTTTTCCAGGCTTTATATGTTCACAAAAGCACTTTTGTGTTGTCCTGCAGCTTTTGGGCTCAAGATATATCACTTTAATTGATTGTTGTGCGTAAACAGAATTTTATTGCTTAATGAGCTATATAAGGATAAAATAGGAAATGTATCAATAAGATGAGCAGCTATAATAAATCACTTCATGGGAGAGTGAAGGTACATCCAAATTTTATGAAGAAACATTAACCTGTTCCAGTTATCATTCTATTAAAAGTTTACATTTCGGCTGTAAAGGTTAAGCTAAGTTGCTTCAGCCTGATTTGAAAGGTTGCTTTTTCAATCTTTGAAAATACAACTGCGGTTTTGGTAGCTTACTATGTAATCTATCTTGGGCCTCATAAATAAGCTGTCAAAAAGTGAATCTGTTCCACTTTCCTGCTTTTGACTTGTATTATGTAATGAGTTTTGATATAAAATTCTTACATGTCTTTGTAATAAGTCTGTAATATGCTAGTTGGCTTCCTGTGATATTGCACATGGGGTCTGAATCGCAATCAGTTTGAAGGCAATAACCCGAGCATTAAACGTTCTGAAAGGGTACTGACTCAAATCCATCAGGGACTTTTTTGGTACGTACTTTGGAGGGTAGGATAGGAGAGATTGAGTCTTTTGTTGCCATTTTATTCATATATCATAAATATTTTGCCAAGAAATGAGAAGATTGAGAAATGATCAAATTAGTTTGACAGGTTAGATCTTGGGAGGTGAGGATGTTTCCAGTGACTCACTGTCGAGAACTGAGATCACAGTCTCAGAATAAAGGGGCAACCATTTAAAACTGAAATCAGGAGAAATTTCCTGAGTCAGAGTATTGTAGATGCTCACGTTGAGTTTAATCAAAACAGAGGTTGATTCATTTTTGAATACTATCACAATTAAGAATATGGAGATAATCCTGAAGGATAAAGTTGAGGTGGAAATTTAGTGTGATCTGATTGAATAGTGGAGCAAGCTTAAATTGTCCACCTATGACTCTGATTGTATTTTTTTGATATCCAGCTTTGCTAAAAGCATCACTTTGTACTGTCAACAAAGATTTCTCAATGGAAATCTTTTTTAATTTAATATTTGACAAACATACAAAATAGGTGCAGAGGTTGGCCATTTGGCCCCTCAAGACTACTATGCTACTCAATAAGATCAGTTTATGTTTCACTTTCCACATTCCTAACTATTCCCCTTGATTTCCTTGTTTTGCAAACGTCTATTCACATTTGGTAAAAATATATAAGAACCCAACTACCACTACCTTGGTAGACAAAATATTCCAATTTCAGACAACCCCCAGAGAGAAAAGTATTCTCCTCATCTCTGTCTTAAAAGGGTTAATGCAGTGTTCCCCCAGTTCTATAGAATTATAATTAGAATCCTTACAGAGTGGAAACAGGCCCTTTGGCCCAACAAGCCCACACCGACTCTCCAAAAAGTATCCCACCCAAACGCATTCCCCATTACTCTACATTTGTCTCTGACTAATTCACCTAGCCTACACATCCCTGAACACTATCGGCAATTTAGCATGGCCAATTCACTTGGCTTGCACATGTTTGGATTGTGAGAGGAACTGGAACACCCGAAGGAAACCTGCACAGACACTGGGAGAATGTGTAAACTCCACACAGACAAATGACTGAGGCTGGAATTGAACCCTGGTCCCTGGTGCTGTGAAGAAGCAGTGCTAACCACTGAGCCACAATCTGGCATCTGGGCTGGCTCACAAGATGAACATCCTTTCCATGCCCATCTTGTCAAGACCATTCAGGATCTAATGCACTTCAATCAAGTTATCCTTGAATCTTCTAAACTCTGCTTGAAACAAGCTCAAACTGTACAACCTGTGCTTGTAAGATCAGTCATTCATTGCAAGCATCAATCTAATAAACCTCTTCTGAGCTGCCTCGGACATATCGACATTCTCCCGAAAATGTGAAAACTAAAACTGCACACAGTATTTGAGATATGGTCTCACCAATGACCTGTATAACTGAAGCATAAGATCCTCGTTGTTACATTTGATTGTGGTATAGTTTCAACTCAATGATTTAGAGGAAAATGTGCAAGTGCTGATGTTCCATGCATTGGATGGCCTCGTACTTATTGGAGTTTGAGAGTTTGGAAGGTAATTGTAAAGGATGTTTAGTAAATGATACAGAGCAATGAATCTTTAACATTATGGATTGGGTACCAATGAAATGGGCTGCTTTGTCCTGGATTCCATCAACTGTCCTGAGACTATTGCATTCATCCAGGCAAATCGACAGTATTCCATCACATACCTGACTTGTGCCTCGTAGGGAGTGGAAAAGCTTTTCAGAGTTGTGCAATGAGTTTCCAATCTCAGAATTCTAAATTTCTGATCCGGTCTTCCAGGCACAGTAGTTGTATGGTTGGACTAGTTGGATGTCTGGTCACTCGTAATCCCCGAGATGTTAATGATGGGTGATTTGGGTGATCATCTTCTTGATTGTCAAGGAAAGATAGTTCAATGCTTCTTTGTAGAGATAATTGTTTCCTGCCATATATGTGACATAGATGTTATTTCCCAAATGTTATTTTTGTGTGCAACATTCAGCAGAAAGAGCCTGGAAAATCATCCTATCCTCTGTACAGCTATTTAATAACAAGACAACCCTTTGTGTCAACTGAATTTACTTCGTTCAGTTCTTTTCTACAACTTCTATGAAGTATTCCCTCGGTGAAGTGAGATTAAACAGTGGGTGACCATAATGGTTCTGCTGGAGATTTAGAGACCTGAGGTACATCTTGTCTCAGGGTAATGGCTGTTCCAGAGAATTCAATTTCTGGCAGCTCAGTGGTTGCTGCAGTCAAACCTATGTCTGAAGTTGTCTCGTATGATGACCTTAATGGAGTGTTTCATTGCCTTTGGAAAAGCAGGAATACCTCCACCAAACAATAATGCAGACCATTATTTCCAACTATGCCTTCAAATCTATGTAACTAACAACTGAATAGTTCCAATGAAACCTGGGAAGCATTTTACAAGTGTAACACTCCGGTTGGTCCTCAAGGCACCCACTGACCAAATGGCAATTCTCACACCAAAGTCTTGATAAGCTTTTCCTGTCTACTTATTGATACAAAAATATTCCAGGCTGCTACAATCTAACTGGAATTCTACAAATTGTGAGAAACTTCTTCCGATGTCTAGCAGAGATGGTTATTAGAGTCATAGAGATGTACAGCATGGAAACAGACCCTTCGGTCCAACCCGTCCATGCCAACCAGATATCCCAACCCAACCTAGTCCCACCTGCCAGCACCTGGCCCATATCCCTCCAAACCCTTCCTATTCATATACCCATCCAAATGCCTCTTAAATGTTGCAATTGTACCAGCCTCCACTACTTCCTCTGGCAGCTCATTCCATACACGTACCATCCTCTGTGTGAAAAAGTTGCCCCTTAGGTCTCTTTTATATCTTTTTCCTCTCACCCTAAACCTACGCCCTCTAGTTCTGGACTCCCCGACCCCAGGGAAAAGACTTTGCCTATTTACCTTATCCATGCCCCTCATAATTTTGTAAACCTCTATAAGGTCACCTCTCAGCCTCTGATGCTCCAGGGAAAACAGCCCCAGCCTGTTCAGCCTCTCCATATAGCTCAAATCCCCCAACCCTGGCAACATCCTTGTAAATCTTTTCTGAACCCTTTCAAGTTTCACAATATCTTTCCAATAGGAAGGAGACCAGAATTGCACACAATATTCCAACAGTGGCCTAACCAATGTCCTGTACAGCCACAACATGACCTCCCAACATCTGTACTCAATACTCTGACCAATAAAGAAAAGCATACCAAACGCCGCCTTCACTATCCTATCTACCTGCTACTCCACTTTCAAGAGAAGATAGTTAGTCTCTTTATTGGGGCTGTGTTTTTGTCTGGACCTTATGTTGCCTGAATATTACTTGCCACTTATTAGTTCAAGTCTGGGTGTTTTTCGTATTTTATTAGCAGAGATTGTTTCATTATCTGAGGAACTGTGACTGGACAAAACATCAAATTTGCTGATGGACCTGCTCTGTATCTCCAAGATCTTCCATCTTAGCTTGAGTATGAACATGTGCTTATTTTGGAAGATACAGTTAGTTGTTTTAGTTGAGTTTATGATTTACATGGAGTGAGTGTCTCAACTGTTTGTCTTATGAGTAAACTGTCTCTCACTTGGGATTTATTCCTCTTGACAGTTCTGTCAGAGTTTACTGCATGGATCCACTCAGAGATATACTTCCTTCTTTGAGAGGATGCATGTAGGAAGGGGCATAAAGCTGAAAAGGAAACAATTGGTTGATGTACAGAACAGCAAAACTCTCACTCCATATTATAAAGTCAGCTCAATCAAGCCTGTAGGTGGGTTGGTATGCTGGTCTATGCTTAAATGTTTGCACATTGGCATGTGGCATCTGTTTGAGGAATGTTCACTTGCTGGAGCCCTTTAAAATTTAAAGAGAATTGAGAACTGTGATGCTTTTCTATTCTATAAAAAAACAAAGCTAATTTTATGACTGGCCTATTCAACTGTTGTGTTGCTGAAAGGCCACTACCCTGAATGATGGTTTTGTGTCCTTTAGGGTGGTTATGCAATAGTGAATGTTGAGGCTGGTTCCTATCCAGTCACACATTATTGAGCAGAAAGCACACAAGAGTCTGTGCTTTCCTGAGTAACTGTCTCGGGCATAATGCAGGCACCTCAAACCCTTTGTATTCTTCCAAGGCTTAGACTCAAAATGTTGCAAAGAAAAACTTATTACGTAAAGGTCAGTGATGTCAAAAGTGCAATTTTTGTTTTGTTTTATTTTATTGTCAATTTCATTTCCAATCTAATGTTGAATCGAGTAAAGCATGAAGTCAGGCACAGTTCAGTGATTGTCCTGACTGTAAGATCCCATTTCTGACAAATCGATAGATACAAAATAAATATATTTTGTAATCTGTCTTCTTTGACAGGATCTCCAGTCAGAAATTGATGCTCACACTGATACTTACCATAACTTGGATGAAAATGGACAAAAAATACTCAAAGGTCTGGAAGGTGCAGAGGATGGGGTTCTGCTACGGAGACGTCTTGATGACATGAATTTTCATTGGACTGAGCTCAGGAAAAAATCACTGAATATTAGGTAAGGCCTTTCATCGGTGCTAATCTGAAAATAATAAGATTTGCTTTTGATTCCTGTATTTAGCATTTGGAGTTTAGCATTTCTACTCAGAATGTTACTTCAGAATTGTTAGGAATCTACAGTGATGTTACAATTTATGAGATAAAACTTTGGATATCTAATTTATCCTGATAGAAGTTTGCGAAGTGTGAAGTACAGTGTGGTGTGATACCAAGCCTTACAGATCACCTGATACTCACTGGCCATAGGCTCTCATACATAGGTCCTCAAAGAAGGGACTGGCTGACATCCTCAGAACTGTGTAACTAAGTCAGCAACAACCACCTGATGAAGGAGCAGCGCTCTGAAAGCGAGTGCTTCCAAGTGAACCTGTTGGATTATAACCTGGTGTTGTGTGATTTTTAATTTTGTACACCCCAGTCCAACACCGGCATCTCCAAATCATGACTGTTGCAGTATGTTGATGTCTAATATCTCCAAACTGCCGTGTAAGCTGGTGGTGTGCTAGCATTGAGAAAATCTTTGTCCTGCCACTACACAGGGGGAATGTTTATAGCAGGAAATGTAACTTTTTAGTGAAATTCTTTTCACGAGATGGAGAGCCTGCTTTGGGAAAACTAATGATGGATTCTCCTGTCTTTGTGGGAAGTTAATGTGCAATGACTGTGCACTGACTGTTGGATTTAGGACTCACTCTGCTGCCCTCTCTCCCACTGGAAATCACTCAATAGTATAGTTGTTGGCTGGAAAACAATATAGTACTGTGTAGTAAGTGGCATTGTGTTCCTCATACAGTACTCATAAATCTCTGCTCAGCATTCTCACAGTGCCAACACTGCTATGCTAAAGGATCATATTTCAGGAATGCACTAACATGACATTGGAATTATTTACCATAACCATCCATTGATTCTGTGTCAGGTCCCTTTGACTCTTTAATACGTTGATTCCCTCAAAATGTACTTTTAATTCTGAGCTCTTACTTGGGAAGTGAAAACCTTTAACGTTTGTGTGATAGCTAAAAAACAACGCATTTTAAAATGTGCTAGGACTGAAAGCTTAGTTTCCAGACAGGAGCCCTTTTTTGATTACTTATCAAAGACTTAATGACATGGTGCATTCTCAACATGATCGAGTTGGTTTTGACATTCAAGTATGGAATAATCTTCCGATGGTGTCACTTTCTTTTCCTTTTGTTCTGCATATCATAACTTTAAACAGCACAGATTTGAAACTGCAAACTTTAATCACCTGTGAAAGTAACTCATTTAGTGTGTCAGAGGGTAGAATTCTTGCCTAAAGCTTGAGTGAAGTTGATGAGCCTCATTAACCTTCAATATTAATGACTCTTTAATGTTATTTATATAAATCAACACATCTTCTAAATGGTGCTGTACATTATATCTTGGGTGCTGTCAAAGGGCAGTCAATTTTTTTTTGCATATTCCACATTTCCAGATTTATGTCGACAATGATATTTGTTTGTCCTCTACAACTCCGCAAGGATCATCAGCATTAACCTTGATTCTTGTCAAGAAATTTGCACTCGCGCATGCTCTTACATGAATATGTAGATTCTTGAGGCACAGCAATAGATTAACTGACAAATATATTACCGTGCACAAGATAAACAGCAAAAAAAAAGGCACAGATTAAAATATCTGCAATCAGGTAAGTAGTAACAGGGTCTCATTTATCATTGCAGACATTCAGTTCCTGAGACAATTAGAAATAGCTTTCACTAAACAAACTGTGAGCCTGTCTGTATGATTTCCTGGGATAGTATTGCTGTGTCTACATCTACCACAATGTGAAAATCCCCCAAGGCATTATACACATAGTTGCCTTAATTTTTATTAAAAGGAAAGATAACAAGAATTTAGGTGTGATCCATAATAACATTTGTCACAGCGAAAATGCTCGAATCCGTTCTTAAGGAGGTTGGCAGAGCACTTTGGAAATATTAATGTCATCAGGTGGCGTCAACTTGATTTTGTGAAAGGGAAATTATGTTTCATTAATTTCTTTGCATTTTTGGAAGAAGAAACAACTAACACATATCAAGGGGTACAAGAGTTCCAAATACTTAGATTTCCAAAAGTAAATGAATAAGATGCCGTAGCAAAGAACAAAGAACAAAAAATAAGAACTCATGGTGTAGGGGATAATATATTAGGTTGGATAGAGGATTGATAGTGAATTGGAGACTGGGAGAAGGGATAAATGGGTCATTTTCAGATTGGTGATCTACTGGCTTGTTGAGTAACTAATGATGTATATCAAGGCTTCAACAATTTACAATCTATATCAATATTTTAGGTGAAGGAACTGAATGTATAGTTGCCAAATTTGTTGATGACACAGATATTGGAGAGTCTGTTGTGAAGATGATGTAAATCATCTGAAATGGGCCATAGATTGAGTAGGAAAATAATTTATAGATGATGTATAGTATGTGGAACTGTAAACCTGTCCAGGGAGAAAAAAAATGAAAAGCAGCTGATTATTTAAATGGGGAGAAATTCTGAAACTCTACAGTTCAGGTGATCAGGATATTGTTGTACATGAATCACAAAGAGTTAGTATGCAGGTACAGAAAGTGATTAAGAGGCCAGTAAGAAACGTTCTTGCTTTCTGAAATGGAATTTAAAATATAAGTTGGGAAGGTTTGCTATAATTACACAGGGCATTGGTGAGACTACATTTCAACTACCTTTTCGCTCCCTAACTTAAGAAAAGATATAAATTCATCACAGAAAGTTCAGAAAGGGTTCTCTCAAATGATTCTTGGGAAGAAGAATTCATCTTATGAGGAAACGTTAAACAGGTTGGGTGCATGTCAATTTTGGGTTTGGAAAAAGGAGACGTGATCTTATTAAAACATAGAAGCTCCTGAGGGGACTAAACGGGGTGAATGTTTTCCTTACGTTGAGATATGAGACAAAAGGATACAATTTAAATTTAAGTATTCATCCATTTGAAAGTGAGATTATGAGAACACATTTCCCTCAGAGGCCATTTGTTTTTGGAGTTCTCTTTCCCCAGAGAGCAGATGGGGGCAAGTTCATTGAATTTACTCAAGGTAACTTCTTGATTGACAAGGGAATCATTGAGTATAGGGGATAGGCAAGAAAGTAGGATTGTGGCCCTTATCCGATGATAGAGCAGACTTAAGGAACTCTACAGCCTGCTCTTGCTACTAATTCATTTGTTTTTATATAGATTGCATATCTAATAATTTCTGTGTACCCTCCTCTTTATTTAAATGTGGAAAACTGTCTGGTGAATAGTCTTCTGCCTGGTATTGGAAGGCAAATTGTCACTGTACTGCCATACTGTGGGAATGTGGTCTAAAGTGGTTGCTTGTTCAATTTTGTCCTTCTTTCATTTCCCATAACCTATCATGTCCTGAGCAAACTGATTCATGTCTACTTGTGGCATTTGGCCCAACTTACCATTCTCAGCATGAGCTTGGACAATAGTGCCAGCAAGTAACGCGACAATGAGAATCAGAGTCAGGAGTGTGGTGCTGGAAAAGAACAGGTCAGGCAGCATCCAAGGAGCAGGCGAATCGACTCTCCATCAGGAAGGGCTGATGCCCGAAACATCGATTATCCTGCTCCTCAGATGCTACCTGACCTGCTGTGCTTTCCAGCACCACACTCCTGACTATGATCTCCAGCATCTGTAATCCTCACTTTCTCCAATGAGAATTATAGCCAATCATTATCCAGACCCCATTGAGAATGGTGAGGAGCAGAACTCCTAGCTGTTTGTTGCCCCCACTTTCCATAATCCTTACTCTCTCCTTAGACTCATGGCTTGGGGTTCTCTTGGGAACTTTGACTATTCTAATATGAGGTTAGGATTGGCTGACTCAGTACAGAGCAAGAGTCAAAACTGCACTTGTCCTGGTCGATGTGACCCACAGCCACATTTAAAACCACATTGAGAATCCAAGGGAGCAACCAAGGACTGATAAATGTTGACATTGAGTTTGAACAATCAAACATCATCTTCAATTTCTCAACATATTCATTTACCTTTACTGTGCAATGTCCATGAAATAAATTGTCAACTAATTCTGCATTGATGACATGAAATAGGTATTCCTGATTTCAATGAAGTTCTCATACCATGCACAGTTTTGATAAGGGGTTTTCACATCTCTATTTTTTTTCTTTTCTAAACTAATAAAAGTAAACCTTGTCTTCCAGCAAACTGATGATATGGTATCAGACATTCTACAGCATCCAGAGATGATTCCATTTCTTTGGCCAGATGATATCAGTCTCTCATTTAAATAAATCCAATAAACTGACTACTCTATTGTAATAAGATTTAGAGTTGCTTTGAGGATTATGCTTTCTTCCAGGCACCTGTCAATCTGTCAAGCATATAATCATTGCGAGACTGCTTACTCACACATTTCATTTCATTTATTTTATCTTTAAATGTTTTAACCTAGCTTGCCTACTAATAAATAACATAGCTCCACTGTAAAAACACAAACACGTATTTTCGGCTTGTGGACACAGACTGAGCTTTCATTTTATTCCAAGTGAACATAGCACATTTATAGATTTTATTTCTATCCTGATACCTAATAAGAATTTTTATTTGTCGAGGTCGGTAGGTTTTCCACTGATGTGCAGAGCTTGTTTATGAAATCACAGCAACGTTCCTCCAAATACGTGTCTGCATGGATCAGAAGGACAGACAGTTTAAAATGTACTGTTTGATGTTTGAAGGGCATCGATCTTCCTTTGGAGGTGAAATCAGATTAAGTGCAAGTTTGCAGAAATCCAAATCAAGATGGGGGAATCGTTGACAGGTTGTGGAGGGGGGTTTGCAGAGTTGAATGGGGTTTTAAATGCGAGTGGCACAGGCAGGATTTTTCCCCAACTAATCTTGTCCAGTCTAATGAATAGGCCAATTTTCCAGTGGCATTAAGTCCCATAATACTTAAATCCATGCCTCAGTGGTCAGAATTGCTCTAAATTGAAAAAAAAGAGTTATGCAAATGTACAACGTGGAAATAGACCCTTTCGGTCCAACTTGTCCATGCCGACCAGGTATCCTAAATAAATATACTCCCATTTGGTAGCATTTGATCCATATCCCTCTACACTCTTTCTATTCACACACCCATCCAGATGCCTTTTAAATGTTGTAATTGTACCAGGCTCCACTGCTTCCTCTGACAGCTTATTCCATTCGCTCATCACTCTCTGCATGAAAATGTTGTCCCGTAGGTCCCTTTTCAACCTTTCCTGTCTCACCTTAAACCTATGCCCTCTAGTTTTGGATCCCCCACCCCAGGGAAAAGATCTTGTCTGTTTACCCTACTACCCAGGGCAGAAATGTTTAACACGAGGGGTCATAGTTTTAAGCTGGTTGGAGGAAAGTATAGAGGGGATGTCAGAGGCGGGTTCTTTTTACAGAGAATTGTGAGAGCATGGAATGCGTTGCCAGCAGCAGTTGTGGAAGCAAGGTCATTGGGGACATTTAAGAGACTACTGGACATGCATATGGTCACAGAAATTTGAGGGTGCATACATGAGGGTCAATGGATCAGAGGATCAGCACAACATCATGGGCTGAAGGGCCTGTTCTGTGCTGTACTGTTCTATTCTATGTTCTATGCCCCTCATGATTTTATAAATCTCTAGAAGGTCACCCCTCAGCCTCTGATGCTGCAGGGAAAATAGCCCACATGTTTTACCTATAAAAGGGAAAATTGTATTCGCTTGTTCATATATTGATTATATTAAGATTTATTTGGCACACAGCTTTCACTTGCAATCAGGTTTTTGAACAGCAAATGTGAATTCAAATACTTGCAACAAATGGAATACTTTTTAGCTATATAGCTTTGGAATAAAATGTGCAGCAGATGTACAGTTGTAAGAGGGGCAGTCCTTAGTTATGGGAAGTGTTGATTTTCGCTTTCTTTGTTCACCAATTACCTGGCATTATCACATGGATGCCTTTCACAGTCTTGCACCTTACTCAGTTGATACCATCAGTTATTCAAACACATGGTACATTCTGGCTAATTCACTTTTATCCTACTAAATGTTTCATGTCACCACACCTCCAGCTGTGGTTATTGTTGAATAGCAATTATATTGGGATTCCTGACTGATTTTCATCACTCCCAACTCAGGGCTTCAGAGACTGCGTGTACATGGCTCCTGTCCAACATGAGATCAGCAAACCTAACACAGCCTTTTGTAGTACTTGATTCTCTAGGTTGTATGGTTCAGTTGTTGATTGCCTTCCTCATCAGAGTCACATGGACGGAATCTGAAACTGCATAAGGGGAGAAGCCATATATGCAGAATATAAGTGTAGTATCAGGAAGCATCCGAATTGCTACTGGTAACTGTTATTATTCCTACTAATGTGTTGCAGGTATTGTTTCACTCATGGTATTTCTATGATAATGATGCAGTTAGCTGAGGATATTAAGTCATATAATTCTGTCTATACTTAGACACAGGGAGTTTTGCAAAATCTCTCCTTTCGCATGCACATATGAATACGTGCATGTATCTATTCCCCTCAGTAACCATTAGAATTTCAGGGTTGAAAAGCCAACGAAAGAATTATTACAGCAGCCCATGCAAAGCCGAAGTTGTATGAGTCAGCCTCGCTGAGCTGGTCTTGCATCACTTATTGCAACATAAATTTAGCTACTTAATTTCCATATCTTGACTGCTGAATTAATGAAAGCCAGGAATTCAACCCAACCTCAGCCTCCAATGCTTTTTAATCATTTGCCTGAGATTAATTCCTTCTTGAGGTATATTGTAGAATTGCAAACCAAACAATACATGAACAGCTTTCAAATTGTAGTCTTTTTTTTGCTTGAGCAATATTAAAGCTGCCAATAACCATTGTGGTCCAGCGCCCATTCCCTGATGATTATTGATGTCTGATAGGGGAGAAGTTCATATGTGGACCGAGCAACTGCTTTCAGCTTATGTCAACAGAATAAGTCTTTATGAGTGACCAAAACACAATTCAGAAAGGAAAAATATTGACATAAAGATCCATCTTGTTCAAAAAACCGGCAACATCAGATAATGGTAATGCCATTCTTTCTGCTATTAGGAGTCAGAAATAGAGGAATATTCAAGGGCTATTAATAAAGATGTCAACTTCTTTTGACCTTTTACTCGAGCTTACTTATTAAATGGTCGACTTTAATTGCTGAGTCAAGAAGAAAGCTATGTAGCTTGATGGTTTAGAATTACAGACAAAACACTAATATACATTTTAAAGGTTTATTGATTGCCATTTGATTTTTTTTTGTTGATAGGTTTAGTTTGGAAAACAACCTGCTCTGATAGTTCCATTGCAGAATTGCTAAACTAGCTGACGAGAGGATTCATGAAGCAGTGAGCAGCCTTCTCTCTCAGTTGGTTTCTTCAACAGATGTGTTTGTCTTTTCAAAGAAACAGACATTTTGAAAGTCAGACAGAGAGTAACTGTCATTGACATTGTAACTGCCACCAAGAAAGACTGCTGTTCAAAAACACTCTCTATCAAAGGTACCTTATTCAGATGAAAAATATTGTTAACCCATGGATAATCTCTGTATGACTTTCAAAATGCTTGTTTCTTTTATAGCCCAAACATCAGATTGTCTCATTGGTTCAAGGTTGGCAAAAACAATAAATTAAAATGTGATTGGGTTTTAGTATCCTGGGGCATAATTTAAGCTGATTGGTTAAATTCAAATTGTTGTCAAAACAGCAGCCAACCCAGGTGTCAATTTCACAGCCAAATGTTACATATTTTCAACTTTCCAGTTCATTCTGAGACTGCTAGCTAGTCATCAGAGGTACAATCCAGCTGTCAGTTCAGAACAGCATTCACTCTCTCTTAAAGGTACAGTACATGTCTTCAACTTGATAACACCTCACCCCGTAAGAAAAACTGAACCATCATATTCAAACTTTTTTCTAATTCTTAATCCTATTGCAATGAAATACATAGGACATTAAACTAAGTTTATATTAATTTCTGCACATAAATATAACATTGGTATCTGTTCAATCTGATCTGTACTTTATCCTTTAAATCCATGATAACACATCTGCAGTTACATTTTAATGACCTGCAACATGTACAATTTGTAAACTAAAAGTCTGTAACATAAGACGCCAATGAAATAGTCTCATATTCTTGTCTTTTAATCATTCCAAGAATGTAAGAGGATTGTGATCAGTGCACACAACTGTCTCCGACACATTGCTCATCACAAAAACATTAAAATGTTGTACGGCCAGTAGCAAAATCAATAATTCCTTTCTGATGGTAGAGTATTTTCTCTGTTAAGTGTTGAGCTTCTTTGAAAAGTAGCCAATTGGACAATCAATTCCATCATCATCATCCTGTAGCAGTACAGCTCCAACTCCTATATCACTAACATCAATTGCAACTTTGAATAGTTTCAAAAAATTTGGTACAGCTAAAACTGGTGTGGTGGTTAATACTGCTTTGAAATTGTGAAATGCTTCCTGGCATTTTTCTGTCCATCAAAATTTTTGTGTTCTTCAGTAAATCTGTAAGCGGTTACACATGCTCCTGAAGTTTGGAATAAACTTCTGGTAGAATCCGCTTAGTTGCAAAAATTGAAGTACCTCTTTCTTTGAGGTTGGTCATGGAAATTCCTCGATGGCCTTCATTTTTTCATTCCTTGAGATCAATCTTCCATGACTGATATTATGTCCCAAGAATGTCAACTCTGCCGACTCAACCATGTGATCTTTCCAAGACTCACTTAAGATCACTACATCATCCAGATAGACTGTTTGTAAACCCAGCCACAACTCCGTTCATGAGTCTTTGAATGTGGCCTGTGCATTCTTCATTCCAAAAGACATCACTTTGAATTGGTATAACCCATTTGAGGTTACAAAAGCAGAAACTTCTTTCGCTTTCTCTGATAAAGGTATCTGCCAATAACTATGCAGTAAGTCCAATTTTGTTATGTAACTGGCTTGTACCATACATTTCTGCAATCTTGGTGTGGAGTATGAGTCTAATTTTGTGATGGCATTGACCTTCTAATAGTCCACGCAAAATCATTGAGTTCCATCAACTAACATGATTGGCAAATTCCACTTATTCTGACTCAATTCAATGATATCTTCGTTAGGCATCTCATCCACTTCCTTCTGGGCCTGTGTGGCTTTGAAAGGATTAAGTTGGTAGGTGTGTTGTTTTATTGGAACAACATTTCCTACTTCTACCACATGCACAGTAGCATTAATCCTCCCCATCTTATTCCTGCATATGTCCTCATACCACTGCAACAAACCTTTCAGCTGCGTTCTTTGATCCTGAGACAGTTCGTTAACCTATCCCACTCCTCAAGGACTTCCTCATTGTTTAACATATTTTGAGGCACATCAAGTTCCACAACATCTGGATTTAATAATTCACTCTGCAGGGCAGTAACTAACACCTGGATCTCCAATTCCCTCACTCTATCAGCATATTCAAATGACATACCCGATACAGTTTCATTCTAGCTTGCATCTTTACCAGATAGTTTACCTGACCTAATTTTTTCTCAGTTTGATACAGACCATTAAACCTGGCTTTGAAGGGATCTCTGACCACTGGTAACAATACTAATACGTCCTCCCCATAGGAAAACATCTGAATTTCAGAGTTTGTATCTGCTGCCTGCTTTATTCTATGCTGTGCCCTCTTCAGATGCTGTTTAGTTAACTCACCTAGCCAATTTAGTCTCTCCCTCACCTCAGGTACATAATCCAAGTGCGAGATCTCCAACTTCCGTCCTGTCAATTTATCTTTAATTAAATTCAAGGGTCTCATGTCCAAGTATTAACTCAAAGGGAATAAACTGAATAGATTCATTTGGGGCATCTCTAATGGCAAACAATATGAATGGCATACCTTTATCACAACTATTGGCTAATTCTGACAGTATGCTCCCAACATGTCCTTCAGGGTTTGATGCCACCTTTCTAAAGCTCCCTGAGATTCAGAATGATATGCACTTGATTTAAAGTGCTACATACCTAAGCTACCAATGACTTCCTTAAATAGTCCAGCAGTAAAATTAGACCCTTAGTCTGACTGAATCTCTTTGGGTAGCCCATACTGCATGAAGAAAGCTATTAACTCCTTGACCACCCTTTTTGCCTTAATACTCTGTAATGGAATTGCCTCCGGAAATCTGGTAGACACATCCATTATAGTTAGCAAGTACTGGTTCCCACTTTTAGGAAGAGGATCTACAGAATCAATCATAACCCACGTTAAAGGTTCTTTGAATGTGGGAATTGGCAACAAAGGTGTTGCAAGCAGCTTACCTACCTTTTGGCACATATGACATGTACGGCAAAAGTTAACCACATCCTTATCCAGTCCAGGCCTTTAGAAATGCTTTTGTACCTTAACCTGAATCTTCCTCACACCTCGGTGACCTCCCACAGGTAGTTTGTGTGCTACAGGTGACAATTTGTGTCTGTATGCTACCGGCAACACAATCTGGTGCACTTCTGCCCATTTCACCTCTGCACTAACCTACTATGGTCTCCATTTTTGTTTTCGAATTTTATCTTTATATAATAACCCTTAGAAATACATTCTGACTCCTTTTTTGAATATGAATTAACAAATCAATCTTTTATTGTCTCATCTTTCTATTCTAAATCCATTAGTCTTTCAGAACTAAACACTTCTGCCTAACCCTCTGCCTGTTCAGGTTTTTCCTGCACCATTACATCAAACAGGATGCCCGCTAACTGAACCTCAACTGCTTTGTCTTTCTCTTTACTTTTCACTTCATGCTGTGACACATTACTGGGGGATCTTGTTACTACACAGTCTGGGAAAATACCACGATATTTCTGTTCCTCAGTTCCTCAGTTTCTTGGTCTTCCTTGGGCTTCTCCACAACAAGGGTGTCACTCCCACCTTGGATTCTGCTAAATCGTTTCCAAGAACAAACTGTATTCCTGCAACTGACACTGTCAATCACTCCCACTGTTACTTTCCCAGTCTTTTTGGCACTCTAATCTGATCTTACATAGGGAATGCTAAATTTCTGTCCATCTATCCCACAAATTACCTCTCTCTCAGGTCACAGATCAGAAAGAGTGCAAATACGTTCATCTCTTACTATTGGAAACTGATTAGATCCTGTATTTCTCAAAATTACAATTCCTTTCCCATCTCCCCCTGTTCTTTCTGAGTAAACTTTACATACAGATGAAAAGTCTTTATAGAGATTAGGCATAACTCCATACCCAGTGCCGGCCTAGGCAGTTCCTGAACCTTTCTTGGGGTTTCCTTTACTAATTCCACTAATGCCACTGGCATTTTACCACATTTTTTCCCACAGTGCTTTTCTTTAACGACCGGTACTGTGCACTTTCTGGCAGTGAAAACACCTTTTCCCAGTGCCTTTCTTAAACCATTGGCACTATAATTTTCTGTGTCCCACTCCATTTCAGTGAAAACACCTGAGGTCTTTCACCTCTTGGGCTTCTTTTTTAACCGGTGGTAAACAATTATCAATGTGCTCTACTCTTTGTTTGGCAGTGTAGGATCTCCCCCTCTCGCAATTTCTATCCCTCACAGGACAAATTTCTGGCCAGGAGCTTGTCTTATGCACCAATATGTAGTCATCTGCTAAATCTGCTGCTCTTCTCACTTCTTGAACTTTCTTTTCCTCCACATGAATTCTTACCATCTCTGGAAGTGAGTTTTTAAACTCCTCCAGCAGAATAATCTCTCTTAGAGCCTCATAAGTTTTATCTATTTTTAAGGCCTGCACCTATCTGTCAAAATTATTATGTTTAATTCTTTCAAACTCAACATAAGTCTGACCTTGTTCCTTCTTTAAGTTTCTGAACTGCTGTCTATACGCTTCTGGTAGCAATTCATAAACACTTACGATAGCCTGTTTGACATTTGCATAATCTCTTGACTCCTCATGTCACAGCACAGGAAATACCTCACTAGCTCTGCCTACCAGCTTAGTCTGAACTAGCATTACCCACAAGTTCTCTATCCACTCCACCTGCCTAGCCAATTCTTAAAATGAAATAAAGAAGGCTTCGAAATCTTTTTCATCAAAATGTGGCAATGTTTTAACAAATTTGTAAATATCACTAACTTTTGTCTTCATCTCCATCCTGTTAACTTGACTTTCCTGACTAATTCGAGACTGTGGTGCTGGAAAAATACAGCAGGTCAAGCAGCAGCCTATGAGCAGGAAAGTCGATGTTTCGGGCAAGAGTTTGGGGGGAGGTGGTGGGCTACACTTCTTTTTACCAGGATTGCCTAGGGTCAAAATTTGGATGGGGTGGGTTGAACACCCACTTTTAATCTTCTTGTTGTAAGATGCGCCTCACGGAGTCCAGTGCAGTAACACAAACGATCCCAGAGTAGCCCATACTGAGTGAAGAAAGCTATTAACTCCTTGACCACCCTTTTTGCCTTAATACTCTGTAATGGAATTGCCTCCGGAAATCTGGTAGACACATCCATTATAGTTAGCATGTACTGGTTTCCACTTTTAGGAAGAGGATCTACAGAATCAATCATAACCCACGTTAAAGGTTCTTTGAATGTGGGAATTGGCAACAAAGGTGTTGCAAGCAGCTTACCTGCGCCTGGAATGTTAAGGGGAGTCATTCACCGATTAAGGGAAAAAGATACTTTCATGCCTTAGAAAGGAAAGGATTGATGCAGCCTTGCTGCAAGAAACAGATCTGACCAGTAAGGAGCACTTAAAGTTACAGCAGGGAGGTTTTGGCCGGGTGTTTTCTTCATCCTTTCGTTTGAAAAGTCGAGGAGTAGCTATACTCATTCAGAAGAACCTTCCATTTCAATTGTTAGGCCAAATTAAAGACGAATGTGGGCGGGTTCTGATCCTTCAAACTTTAATACATGGTGAGGAATATAGGATCTTGAATATATATTGCCCACTGGCACACTCCCTCAAACGTTCAATTGCGTTATCCAGGTTTGATGGTCCTTGGGGCATGTCATACAATTATAGGGGGAGACTTTAACCGACTTATGGACCCCGAGGTGGACCGGATGCCGAGGGGTTTTGCAGGTATTTCCCCATAATTCAGGTAGCTGGTGGACCTGAACAGGGGTCTGGCGTTGGTGGATGTGTGGAGAAGCCAGGTGGCCAGGTGAGTGGCAGTGTTATAGTGATCCTAAAGCAGTGGTTCTCACTAATGGTATAAGGTCTGACAAGTTTAGCATTGACAGAGGCAGCCAACAAGGGTGTCCCCTTTCACTGTTACTATTCACATTAGTGATTGAGCCGTTGGCAGAGGCCATCCAGAGGGACCCAATATAACTGTCCCAGAGGTAGAATCAGGAAGGCATAAGATCACCCTTTACGCAGATGATGTTCTTCTCTTTCTAACTAACCTGACAATATCTGTGCCCTCTTTAATACAACTGATTCATTTATTTGGCTCTTTCTCAGGATAGAAATCAATTTAATGAAACTGGAGGCCATGCTTGTCACGGGTCTTATTAGAGTACCCGATCTTGGGGGTGGAGTCAGATTCCCTTTCAGATGGTCACAGGGAGGTTTCCCGTACTTAGGCATTTTTATCATGCCAGCCTTTGATCATTTATATAAAGCTAACTTTTTGCAATTGCCAGAGAAGATAAGACAGGACCTTCAGCACTGGCAGGATCTTCCGATATCCTGTTTAGGTAGAATAGCTCTGGTTAAAATGAAGGTTCTTCCTCGTTTATTATATCCCATGCGAATGCTTCCTTTGATGATGCCCAATCAGACGCTATGGAGGCTTAACAGTTGGCTCAGCTCTTTTATCTGGCGTCACAAGTGGCCTCTTATTAAATTTGCCAAATTGCAGCTTCTGCAGAGGATGGTGGGGTGGGGATGTGGATTTTCCAGTTGTTAAGAAATACTAACTAAGTTCCCTACTATTCTGTGTGGCTGATTGCACTTGCCAGGACCTGCGGTCAGTTTGGCTAGACATCGAGGCCTCCCAAGCAAAATGTCCCCACATTAATCTGTTGTTCATGGACAAAATGAGGACTGTTATGGACCATTGCAGAAATCCAATTGTCCTTAACACAGTTAAAGCGTGGAGAATGATGTGACAAAGTGAGGGCAATTTACCAAAAAACCTCTCCTTTACTCCCATAGTAGGATTGGGAGAATTGCGGCTGGGATCGATGGATTCCGGATTTAGGCTCTGGGAGTCCAGAGGTGTTTCCTTTTTGGGAGACTTATTTGACAAGAAGGTTATGATGTCTTTCGAGCAGCTGAGCCAGAAATATGAGCTTTCTAGGTGGGACCTCTTTCATTACATTCAGATTAGGGACTTTATACAGAAAAAGACTATATTAATGGTTAGTCCCGTCTAAGTTGGATATGGGGAGAAGTGCGCTTCGGTCCATGGGCACTCTTTCAGTTAACACCCTCTATCATTTATTAGGAGGTAGTGTCTCACAGGACATCGAACGGCTGTGTGGAATTTGGGTTCAGGAATTAGGGGTGAACATCTCACCAGAGGAGTGGGAGGATACTTGGGAGAACATAAGGAAGATTTCGACTTGCAATAGGATGTAGGCTATGCAATTGAAAGTACTCCACAGGGTTTATTTGGCACCGGAGCAGCTTGCGAAATTTAAGATAAGGGCATCCCCAGTGTGCTCCAAATGTAAAATAGATGTTGGTACTCTTACTTATTGCTTATGGTTTTGCCACAAGCTTTGTAGGTATTAGGTGTGCTATAGCAAGTGTTTTGGATGAGGTCTTGGGAATCGAGGTCAAGGTAGATCCAGTGTCCATCCACTTGGATGCACCGAATCTCCCCTCTTCGGACGCGCATGGGAAAATATTGTTCAGTATTCTTTCATTTTGTGCGAGGAAGAACATTCTGATGAGCTGGGGGTCAGAATATCCCCCAGGACTCTTGGGGTGGCCTAAGTTAGTTATGGAGCACATCCCCCTGGACTTCCTTACAAGTATGGTGCACCAGAAAATGGAATTTTTTTATTGGACATGTCAGCCATTTTTGAACCATATAGAAGCGGACTTATCAGCTATATTGGTTAGGGCCTTCTGTGTGGCCATGAGGGCTGTGTCTGGTGGCCCGGGGCCCCTGGGAGAAAGAATTCTGAACAAATACAGGAATGCCAACTGATGCTCCCAGTGATGGGGAGCTTTGGTGGGATTTTGCTGAGTGTTGTAATTTAATGTAAGTTAATTTAATTTGCCTTGGTTCAGCTCAGTTTAATTTATTTTTTTTTTTGTTTTGCTTGTTTATTGAAGTGTAGTTTGTATAGATTTTGTTTTTCTCCTAAATTGTATATGGAGTAAAGTAGTAATTTGTTTACTGTTGTTGTTGCTATATTGCAAGATTGTTCTATTATTTTGTAGTAATTTTATATTTCTTTAAAAAAATCAAAATCTTCTTCTCAATATTTTATTTATTTATAAAATATTTATTAAATAAAATCTGCTGGGATCTATCGTACCCCAAATCTGTTCGAATCTGTCTAAATTTCAGACTGGATTTGTCTAAACCCCTTCCAAATCACGGACCCAAGCCCCACAAACTGTTTTGATATGACGGTGAACCCTCCTGCTAATTAAACTAAGCACCCAGAAAAGTTCACCTCACCTCGTAATCTGTTAAAGTATGAGTGACAGAGAACTCCCAAATTCCACTGTTTAAAGAAAAATAATATCAATTTATTCCTTAACTTTAAAAGTGAACATTAAACCACAACTATTCACAGCGCTAATCCCCTGTTTTCTCTTAACTGCTTGTCATCTGCCCACAACTCTATAGCGATATACTGTTCAATAAACACCAGGATTAAAATTACATCAACTTACTTGCAAAACCATATTGCGGCTGTTGTCATTAGTGTCTGTCTTCTTTCGGCTCAAGATCTCCCTGGGTTGTTGTCTTTCTTTTAGATTAGATTAGATTACTAATCTAATTAGATTAGATTAGATTAGATTACTTACAGTGTGGAAACAGGCCCTTCGGCCCAGCAAGTCCACACCGCCCCGCCGAAGCGTAACCCACCCATACCCCTACATCTACATCTACCCCTTACCTAACACTACGGGCAATTTAGCATGGCCAATTCACCTGACCCGCACATCTTTGGACTGTGGGAGGAAACCAGAGTACCCGGAGGAAACCCACGCAGACACGGGGAGAACGTGCAAACTCCACACAGTCAGTCGCCTGAGGCGGGAATTGAACCCGGGTCTCTGGCGCTGTGAGGCAGCAGTGCTAACCACTGTGCCACCGTGCCGCCCACACTGCGAATATTTTTCATATGAGAAAGATACCTTTGATAGAGAGTGTTTTTGAACAGCAGTCTTTCTTAATGGCAGTTACTCTGTCGAGGGCAGTTACTCTCTGTCAATGACAGTTACTCTCTGACTTTCAAAATGCCTGTTTTTTTTATTGCCCAAGCATCAGATTGTCTCATTGGCTCAAGGTTGGCAAAACCAATAAATTAAAACTCGATTGGGTTTTGGTATCCTGAGGCATAATTTAAACTGATTGGATAAATTTGAGTTGTTGTCAAAATAGCAGCCAACTCAGGTATCTATTTCACAGCTAAATATTACATATTTTCAATTTTCCACTACAGAGAGGCAAGTAGAGAGCTTGGCAATGAACAGACCTGCATGATACTTTGGAACAAAGACTTTAGATAGTGGTATTTCTCCACAGTGCCTTGGTGGCAGCTGCCCCAAGCTTTAGTGCATTCCTCAGCACATAGTGCTGGACCTTGGAATGTGCTAGAGTGCAATACTCGATAGAAGTTACAACTTTGCACTGGAAGACCAGCATGTTTGGGCGAGCATCGTTCAATGAGTTCATTGATTGGGTGAATAGGAGCACACTCCCTCCTCATTGCAGGAATAAACCTGGTCATCGGGCGTGAGGTATTCCTAGAGTTGACCATGAGCCCATTGCTGTTCCACCGAAACAGCCATTCTTCACATATGCTGTGTCTGCAGTTCAATCAGATTTCAGCTCAAAGTTCTGGATTGGCATCCTATTTATTGAGGGTTATTGGTTCGTTGGCAGAAGTAGTAGTGTTGCTTTGTCATTTTCTTCATTACTGTCTTGTGCTGAGGCTGATTGAAGCAAACTTCTTGGTTTGGTTTGGGTTAACAGCACAATCCAAGCGATAAATCTGAGACCTTCCTGGTTGACATAAAATCAGACAAGGTAGCTGCTGGAATTGAAGAATAGGTTCTTGTGAGATTCTTTGAGGTTTCTGAGCAGATTGATGTTGGGAGTGAGGAGGTATTGGAGGGTTAGTGAGTTTAAATGTGGACAAATCCCAAGATCTGATGAGTTGAATCCCAGGCTGCTCTGGGGGATGAGAGAAGAAATCGCAGGCGTTCTGACCCCAATTTTAGTTCCTCTCTGGCCTCAAGGGAGGTGCCAGAAGGCTAGAAGACAGCCAATGTGCTTCCACTGTGCAAAAAAGGTAGTAAAGGTAAACAAAGGAATTGCAGAACAGTGAGTGAGTGGTAAGGATATTATAAGAGAAAATTCTAAAGGCTGAATTGATTTCCATTTAGCAAACAATGTTTGATCAATAATAGTCAGCATGGCGTCGTGAGAGAGAAGTTATGCCTAACAAATCTGATTGAATTTTTCAAAAAAGTGATCAAATATTCAGATGAGGGTTGTGCAGTTGACGTTGTATATATGGATTTCAGCAAATACTTTGACAAGGTTCCCCTATGTAATAAAGATACTGATAAAGGTTAACTTGGCAAGGTGGATCCAAAATTAAGGAAACAGAGGGTAATGGTAGAAAGCTGTTTGGGTGAGTGGAGGCCTATGTTGAGTGGCATACCACAGGCATTGGTGCTGACCCGCTTCTTGTTTATGGTATATATAAACAATGTAGATGTGACTCTGGGGAGGGTTAATAAGTAAGTTTGCAAGTAACGTGAAGATTAGCTGGGAGTTGACAGTGAGGAATAAGGTCTTAGGTTACAGGAGGATATAAATGGGTTGGTCAGGTGGACAGATCTCTTGGAAATGGAACATATCTCATTTAACCATAATAAGTGTGAGGTGATGCACTTTGGAAGAGGTGACAAGACAAAAGAGTACAGTTGAATGATAGAACACAAGAAAGCTCGGAAGGACAGAGGGATCTTGGAGTGCTTGCCCACAGATTCCTGAGGTGGTAGAGCAGGTTATCAGGGAGTTCAGAAAGCATATGGGACACTGTCAGGAAAGGCATAGATTGTAAGAACAGGGAGGTTATCTCAGAACTATGTAGGACTTTGTTTAAGCCACATCCAGAATACTGTGTGCAGTACAGGTCTCTGCATTCTAAGAATGATGTGGTCTTGCTGGAGGGGATGCAGAGGAGATTAACCAGGATGTTGTCTAGGATGGAACATTTTAGCTTTCAAGAAAAGTTGGGTAAGCTTGTTCCTTTTTCTTTGGAGTAGAGAGAGTTGAGAGAAGACGTGGTGGAGGTAAATAGGATTGAGGGCATGGACAGGGTGAAGAGAAAGCAGCTGTTTCCCTGAATTGAATGGTCAATAATAAGGCATCTGATGTGGTCCCAAGAATAGAGGCATGAATGGATCCTGGTGGGGAGAGAAGGATTTTAAATGAACTGGATCTGGGGGTTGGTAACATTGGTAACATTTATTACAGAGACTGAAAGTTATGACATTAGACTTTCCAAGATCTGGAGGAAATTACCCTTATCCCTGACAAATGATGGAAAAATAAGATCACAGAAGTCATCGGTTGTGTGGGTTTAAAACTGGGGGGTGAGCAGTTGTCAGAGAATCAAGTAAGATTGAGAAAAGTAGTGCTATGTGTCATGAGCATTGAGGCAAAAGCTGCTCCCCCATTCATTTGGATAATATCACTCAAGGCAGTTTGCAAGACAGGAAAAGGAAGAGATGAAGGGGATTTCAAAGGTAATGGGATGATGATAGTTATAAAAACCAATTCTGGCAATTCTGTGACTGCAATCAAGAATGTAAAAGTGAAACCAAATGAGAACAATTCTATGTAGTTGCACCAGAGAGTAGAGAGTTAAAGGGTAAATGTGTGGTCAGCAATGTTAAAAGCTTTATAGGGGTTCAGGATGGTGTATAATTGATAATGCAATGAATGTTACAGTCACAGAAAAATCGCTTGACTTTGATGGGATGGGTCATTTCATGGCAGTGGGAGAGGCAGCATTCATGCAGGGAGTTTGTGGGAGGGATAGTCACAAGTTTGGAGCATGGCATTGAGCAATGATTCTGTCACGAAGAAGATTTTGAATAGGAATAACATTCAAATGTGTTTAAAAACAAACTTTCTCCCTACAAGCCTGAGTGGAAATGTGGTTAAGAATGCAATCAGTAAGCTGTGGATCAACCTCATAGTCCCACAACCCAGCACCGCCCGTTTCTACCTCCTGCCCAAAATCCACAAACCTGACTGCCCCGGCCGACCCATTGTCTCAGCCTGCTCCTGCCCCACCGAACTCAGCTCTGCATACCTCGACACGGTCCTGTCCCCCTTAGTCCAAGAACTCCCCACCTACATTCGGGACACCACCCATGCCCTCCACCTCCTCCATGATTTTCGCTTCCCTGGTCCCCAACGCCTTATCTTCACCATGGACATCCAGTCCCTGTACACCTCCATCCCCCATCACGAAGGACTCAAAGCCCTCCGCTTCTTCCTTTCCCGCTGTACCAACCAGGACCCTTCCACTGACACCCTCCTGCGATTGACTGAACTGGTCCTCACTCTGAACAACTTTTCTTTCCAATCCTCCCACTTCCTCCAAACCAAAGGAGTAGCCATGGGCACCCGCGTGGGCCCCAGCTATGCCTGCCTCTTTGTAGGATATGTGGAACAGTCCATCTTCCGCAGCTACACTGGCACCACCCCCCACCTTTTCCTCCGCTACATCGATGACTGTATCGGCGCTGCCTCATGCTCCCACGATGTGGTTGAACAGTTCATCCACTTTACCAACACCTTCCACCCTGACCTCAAATTTACCTGGACCGTCTCAGACTCCTTCCTCCCCTTCCCAGACCTCTCCATTTCTATCTCAGGCGACCGAATCAACACGGACATTTACTATAAACTGACCGACTCCCACAGTTACCTAGACTACACCTCCTCCCACCCTGCCCCCTGTCAAAATGCCATCCCATATTCCCAATTCCTTTGTCTCCGCCGCATCTGCTCCCAGGAGGACCAGTTCCAATACCGTACAACCCAGATGGCCTCCTTCTTCAAAGACCGCAATTTTCCCCCAGACGTGATCGACGATGCTCTCCACCACATCTCCTCCACTTCCCGCTCCTCCGCCCTTGAGCCCCGCCCCTCCAATCGCCACCAGGACAGAATCCCACTGGTCCTCACCTACCACCTCACCAACCTCCATATACATCGTAGCATCCGTCGTCATTTCTGCCACCTCCAAACAGACCCCACCACCAGGGATATATTTCCCTTCCCTCCCCATCAGCTTTCCAAAAAGACCACTCCCTCCGTGACTCCCTCGTCAGGTCCACACACCCCCCATCAACCCAACCTCCACTCCCGGCACCTTCCCCTGCAACCGCAAGAAGTGCAAAACTTACACCCACACCTCCCCCCTTACTTCCCTCCAATGCCCCAAGGGATCCTTCACAAATTCACCTGCACCTCCACACATATCATTTCCTGCATCCGCTGCAGCCGATGTGGCCGCTTCATATTGGGGAGACAGGCCGCCTACTTGTGGAACGTTTCAGAGAACACCTCTGGGACACCCGGACCAACCAACCCAACCACCCCGTGGCTCAACACTTCAACTCCCCCTCACACTCCACCAAGGACATGCAGGTCCTTGGACTCCTCCATCACCAGACCATAGCAACACGACAGCTGGAGGAAGAGTGCCTCATCTTCTGCCTAAGCACCCTCCAACCACAAGGGATGAACTCAGATTTCTCCAGTTTCCTTATTTCCCCTCCACCCACCTTGTCTCAGTCCCAACCCTCGAACTCAGCACCACCTTCCTAACCTGCAATCTTCTTCCTGACCTCTCCGCCCCCGCCCCCACTCTGGCCTATCACCCTCACCTTTACCTCCTTCCACCTATCGCATTTCCAATGCCCCTCCCCCAAGTCCCTCCTCCCTACCTTTTATCTTAGCCTGCTGGACACACTTTCCTCATTCCCGAAGAAGGGCTCATGCCCGAAATGCAATTCTCCTGCTCCTTGGATGCTGCCTGACCTGCTGCGCTTTTCCAGCAACGCATTTTCAAGCTGTGGATCAGCCAATCTTGATTATCGAGACACACCACACTCTTTTGCTGGCTGGTCTCTAATCATGGGTGGTCAGCAAGACTGTATTTAGCATAGGACTTCCTCTTAAATAATAAGCAGGATGAAAAAGGTCACACAATGTGCATCAAATATTTAAACAGAAAGCCCCCCAGGTCAGCTTACACCAGGCTCAGTAGGTGACTACATGAGGGCTATTATTTTGCAAATAAAGGAAGATGGCTGATGCAAGGAACCTTGTGTTCCAGTTTTTCTTCATTGTGGGAGGACATGTTGTAGTGATGGAATTTAAAGAGTCTGATCAATACTGTTGTGCTGTATCTTCACATGCAGGAAATTCTGCAACTTCATATTTCATTCCATGCCCGATTTTCAAAATTGTTTTCTCATTCCATTGCTGAAGAGATTGTGAATGAAAATGGGACATATGTGGAAGACATAAACATCTGCTTCAGATCATCAGAGACCCTTGGGTTACACTAGGTAGGGTGAGTCGGTGCTAGCACATATGGGAAAGAGTTCTGTTTATTGGAGCCGCAAAAAATGGGGGAGATACTAAGTGAGTATTTTGCATCACTATTTACTGTGGAAAAGGATATGGAAGATATAGACTGTAGGGAAATAGATGGTGACATCTTGAAAAATGTACATATTACAGAGGAGGAAGTGCTGATGTCTTGAAACAGGTAAAGGTGGATAAATCCCCAGGACCTGATCAGGTGTGCCCGAGCACTCTGTGGGAAGCTAGAGAAGTGATTGCTGGGCCTCTTGCTGAGAGATTTGTATCATCGATAGTCACAGGTGAGGTGCCGGAAGACTGGAGGTTGGTAAACGTGGTGCCACTGTTTAAGAAGAATGGTAAGGACAAGCCAGGGAACTATAGACCGGTGAGCCTGACATTGGTGGTGGGCAAGTTTTTGGAGGGAATCCTGAGGGACAGGATGAACATGTATTTGGAAAGGCAAGGACTGATTAGGGATAGTCAACATGGCTTTGTGTGTGGCAAATCATGTCTTAAAAAAATGATTGAGTTTTTTGAGGAAGTAACAAAGAAGATTGATGAGGGCAGAGCTGTAGATGTGATCTATATGAACGTCAGTAAGGCGTTCGACAAGGTTCCCCATGGGAGACTGATTAGCAAGGTTAGATCTTATGGAATATTGGGAGAACTAGCCATTTGGATACAGAACTGGCTCAAAGATAGAAGACAGAGGGTGGTGGTTGAGGGTTGTTTTTCAGAATGGAGGCCTGTGACCAGTGGAGTGCCACAAGGATCGGTGCTGGGTCCTCTACTTTTTGTCATTTACACAAATGATTTGGATGCAAGCATAAGAGGTACAGTTAGTAAGTTTGCAGATAATACCAAAATTGGAGGTGTAGTTGACAGCGAAGAGGGTTATCTCAGATTACAACAGGATCTGGACCAGATGCGCCATTGGGCTGAGAAGTGGCAGATGGAGTTTAATTCAGATAAATGCGAGGTGCTGCATTTTGGGAAAGCAAATCTTAGCAGGACTTATACACTTAATGGTAAGGTCCGAGGGAGTGTTGCTGAACAAAGAGGCCTTGGAGTGCAGGTTCATAGCTTCTTGAAAGTGGAGTCGCAGGTAGATAGGTAAAGAAGAAGGCATTTGGTATGCTTTCCTTTATTGGTCAGAGTATTGAGTACAGGAGTTGGGAGGTCATGTTGATGCTGTACAGGACATTGGTTTGGTCACCTGTTAGAATATTACATGCAATTCTAGTCTCCTTCCTATCGGAAAGATGTTGTGAAACTTGAAAGGGTTCAGAAAAGATTTACAAGGATGTTGCCAGGGTTGGAGGATTTGAGCTACAGGGAGAGGCTGAACAGGCTGGGGCTGTTTTCCCTGGAGGGTCGGAGGCTGAGGGGTGACCTTATAGAAGTTTACAAAATTATGAAGGGCATGGATAGGATAAATCGACTGGGTTCAGGGAGTCCCAAACTAGAGGGCATAGGTTTTGGGTGAGGGGGAAAGATATAAAAGAGACCTAAGGGGCAACCTTTTAACACAGAGGGTGGTATGGGTATGGAATGAGCTGCGAGAGGAAATGGTGGAGTCTGGTACAATTGCAACATTTAAGAGGCATTTGAATGGGTATATGAACAGGAAGGGTTTGGACGAATATGGGCCAGCAGGTGGGACTAGATTGGGTTGGGATATCTGGTCAGCATGGATGGGTTGGACCGAAGGGTTTGTTTCCATGCTGTACATCTGTATGACTCTATGAGTGACTAGGAGCACCTGAAGTTTCAATAATTTAGATGTAGGGATGATAATTATGAAAATTTTTAAAAGGAAAACGAAGCACTGCTCAATGAGTGGGAAAATTTGGAATATTAGTTAGCAAGTGAATCAAGCTGAGAAATTAGATGGTTAACACTGTCGTGAGGATGGAGCGAAGGGAGCAGGAATGGATGTCAAGGACGAGAGATGACATGCACTTCTCCAACAAGAAGTATGAAATTACACGGAACCACCATGTCTTCTCCCCATTTTGTTTTTTTTTGTATATGATTCTGTATTGTGACTAGCTATATTATAGTGGTCACATGGTATGGTTTTCATATTACTTTGGATCATTCATGGGAACTAGGGTTTATGGGATTGGCCTCTCAAGTTCGTGTTCAATGCTGTGGTGAGGTTAGGTAAAACATAACTTGAATCAACTGTAGCTTTGAGATTTGAGCTGATTATGTTAAGAAATTCCCACCTGTATATAGAAATTTTTAGTGTATTTGATATTTGTCAAAGCGTTTTTTCTCTTTTTCTGGGTATGGCTGTGGTCAGTTCTTCAGTATCTGTATGTGAAGCGAGATGGATAATTCTAAGTGTTTCTCAACAATGAAAGTCAACCACGGTGCCTGATCAAGTTCCTTCTGACATACCTGCTGGAACATTTTCTTGCAAAGGTCACTGCATAACAATCAGTGAATAAAATACCTGACTGAGGATTCATCAGAGTATTGAGTACAGGAATTGGGAGGTCATGTTGCGGCTGTAAGGACACTAGTTTGGCCACTGTTGGAATATTGTGTACAATTCTGGTCTCCCTCATTGGAAAGATGTTGTGAAACTTGAAAGGGTTCAGAAAGGATTTGCAAGGATGTTGCCAGGGTTGGAGGATGTGCGCTATAGGGAGAGATTAAACGGGCTGGGGCTGTTTTCCCTGGAGGTCGGAGGCTGAGGGGTGACCTTATAGAGGTTTATAAAATCATGAGGTTTTTGTATAGGATAAATAGACAAAGTCTTTTCCCTGAGGTGGGGAAGTCCAGAACTAGGGAGCATAGGTTTAGGGTGAGAGGGGAAAGATACAAAGATACAAGGGGAAATGTTTTCATGCAGAGGGTGGAACATGTATAGAATGAGCTGCCAGAGGAAGTGGTGGAGGCTCGTGCAATTGCAACATTTAAAAGGCATCTGGACGGGTATATGAATTGGAAGGGTATGGAGGGATATGGACCACATTCTGGCAGGTGGGACTAGATTGGGTTGGAATATCTGGTTAGCATGGACAAGTTGGACTGAAAGGTTTGTTTCCGTGCTGTACATCTCTATGAGTATGGCTGAAAGTTCACACTGACCATGTGGTATGATGATACCTTTTAGTGCCTTTGTAGCAGCCTAAGATGAGCGTTTTGTCAGGAGGCCATCACACCCGCGAGATTAAATAATTCAAATTCGGTTAGTGATCAGGAACAACAGGGTGTGACTGTAAGTGAGGCAGGTAGGGGGATTCTGGGTTCAGGAGTGGAGGCACCTCAGCCCTTGACCTTGTCCAACAGGTATGAAATTTTTGCTCCCTGTCTGGATGAGGAAAAGGGCTGTGTACAGGGTGAGACAGTTGGCCACGGCACTGTGGTGCAGTAGGCCACTCAAGAAGGGGGAGCAAAAAGACAAGTAGTTGTTATAGGAGATTCAATAATTAGAGTGACAGATATTATCCTTTGTGAGCTGGATCGGGAATCCTGCATGGTGTGTTCCCTGCCTGGTGCCAGGGTGCAGGACATCTCCAACCGGCTTGAAAGGATATTGGAGTTGGAGGGGGAGAATCCAGTTGTTGTGGTCCATGTTGGCACAAACAACATAGGCAAGGTTAGGAAGGAGGACCTGTTTGGGAGTATCAAGCTCTCGGAAGGAAATTGAAGACCAGGTCCTCGAGGGTCATAATCTCTGGATTACTGCCCAAGCCATGTGCTAAATGGGTCAGGATAAGAAAATTACGTAAATAAGCACGTGGCTAAGAGATTGGTATGGGAAAAAGGGATTCCATTTCATGGGAAATGGCATCAGTTTTGGAAGCGGGGAGATCTATACCAATGGGACGGTCTCCACCCGAACCGATCTGGAACCAGTGTTCTAGCGAAAAGGATAAATATGGTGGTCGCTCAGACTTTAAACTTGAGTCAGAGGGAAGGAAAAAGGAAAGCAACAGGGAGCATGGATCAAGTAGAAAGATAAGCAGCGGGTTAGCATGTGTGCAGGGTTTAAGTTTGGGGCAGACTAGGAATGAAGCAAAAAGGAAGGATAACTTAGGACATATTACTAGAGATGACGAATATCATGAGGATAAGAAAATTAGCATTAAGGTGTTTTACCTGAATGCTTGTAGTATTGGTAACAAAGTAGATGAATTAATAGCAGAGTATCATGAATAATTATGCTGTGTTAGGCAACACAGAGATGTGGTTGCAGGGGGTTCAGGACTGGCAGTTAAACATCGAAGGATTTAAAGCTTATCGAAAAGACAGGGCGGTGGGCAAAGGGAGTGGGGTTACTTTGTCAGCTAAGAATGAAATTAAATCTTTGGCACTGAATAGCGTAAGGTCAGATGATGTGGAGTCTGTGTGGGTGGAGTTGAGGAACCACAAAGGTGAAAAAAAACCATAATGAGAGTTATGTACAGACCTCCCAGCAGTGGTCAGGACCAGGGGCACAAGATGTACCAGGAAATAGATAGGGCATGTCAGAAAGGCAAGTTCACGGTGACCATAGGGGACTTCAATATGCAAATTGACTGGGTGAATAATGTTGACAGAGGATCCAAAGAAAGGGAATTCATGGAATGCTTATAAGTTGGCTTTTTGGAACAGCTTGTGATGGAGCCCACAAGCAAGCAGGCTATTCTGGACTTGGTGCTATGTAATGAGCCAGACTGTATAAAAGATCCTAAAGTAAGGGAACACTTAGGAGGCAGTGATCATAATATGGCAGAGTTCAGTCTGCACTTTGAAAGAGGGAAGGCAAAATTGGATGTAATGGTGTTACAGTTAAATAAAGAGAGAGGAACTAACGAAAATCTACTGGAAGCAGAGCCTAGTGGGGAAGACAGTAGAGCAACAATGGCAGGAGTTCTGGGTGTAATTGAGGACACAGTATAGAGGTTCATCCCAAAGAAAAGAAAGATTATCCGGTGGGGTGGAGGTGGGGGGGAAGTTTACACAGTGTTGGCTGACAAAGGAATTCAAGAAATGTATCATAGAAAAACAGAGAGCCTATAAAGTGGCCAAGAGCACTGGGAAATCAGTAGATTGGGAAGACTACAAAAGCAAACATAGGATAACAAAGAGAGAAATAAGGAAGGAGAGGATCAAATCTGAAGGAAAGCTTGCCGGTAATATTAAATATAATTGTAAAAGCTTCTTTCAATGCATAAGAAACAAGAGTAGAAATTGGGCCATTCCAATTTGATGTAGGAAGGCTAGTGATGGGAGATAATGAAATAGCTGAAGAACTTAATAAGTACTTTGTGCCAGTCTTCACAGTGGAAGTCATGAGTAATATCCCAACGATTAAGGACAGTCGGGGTAGAGTTAAGTATGGTAGTCATTACAAAAGAGAATGTACTAGAAAAGCTAAAAGGTCTAAAAATCAATAAATCTCCTGGCTCCGATGGGCTACATCCTAGAGTTCTGAGGGACGTGGCTGAAGAAATAGCAGAGGCACTGGTTGTAATCTTTCAAAAATCACTGGAGTCAGGGAAAGTCCCAGATGATTGGAAAATCACTGTTGTAACCTCCTTGTTCAAGAAAGGATCAAGACAAAAGATGGAAAATTATAGGCTGATTAGCCTAACCTCGGTTGAAGGTAAAATTCCAGAATCCATCATTAAGGATGAGATTTCTAAATTCTTGCAAGTGCAGGGTCAGATTAGAATAAGTCAGCATGGATTTAGTAAGAGGAGGTCGTGCCTGACAAACATGTTAGAATTCTTTGAAGAGGTAACAAGTAGACTCGGGAAACCCAGTGGATGCTATCTACCTTGTCTTCCAAAAGGCCTTTGATAAGGTGCCTCACGGGAGGCTGCTGAGTAATTGAGGGCCCATGGTGTTCAAGGTGAGCTACTGGCATGGATTGAGGATTGACAGAAGACAGAGGGTTGGGATAAAAACGTCTTTTTAGGAATGGCAGCTGGTGACAAGTGGTGTCCTGCAGGGTTCAGTGTTGGGGCCGCAGCTGTTCACTTTATATATAAATGATCTGGATGAAGGGACTGGGGGCATTCTGGTGAAGTTTGCCTGTGATACAAAGTTAGGCGGACAGGCAGGTAGTTTTGAGGAAGTGGGGAGGCTGATGAAATTCAATGTGAGCAAATGCAAGGGGTTGCACTTTGGAAAAAAGAATACAGGGACAGACTATTTTCTAAATGGTGGGAAAATTCCCAAAGCCAAAGTGCAAAGACATCTGGGAGTGCTTGTCTTGGATTCTCTAAAGGTTGATTTGCAGGTTGAGTCCATGGTTAAGAAACTAAATGTAATGTTGTCATTTATCTCAAGAGGGTTGGAATGTAAAAGCAGTGATGTGCTACTGAGACTTTATAAAGCCCTGGTTAGGCCCCATTTAGAAGACTATATCCAATTTTGTGCCCCACACTTCAGGAAGGACATACAGTCACTGGAGCGTGTCTAGCAGAGATTCACATGAATGATCCCTGGAATGGTCGGCCTAACAGCTGAGGATCCTGGAATTGTATTCATTAGAGTTTCGAAATTTGAGAGGAGATCTAATAGAAACTTACAAGATAATGCATGGCTTAGAAAGGGTGGAAACTGGGAAGTTGTTTACGCCAGGCGGGGATACTAGGACTCGTGGGCGCACCCTTAGAATTAGAGGGGATCAATTTAAAACAGAAATGAGGAGACATTTCTTCAACCAGAGAGTGGTGGGCCTGTGGAATTCATTGTCACAGAGCACAGTGGAGGCCGGGACATTGGGTGTCTTCAAGGCAGTGATTGATAAATTATTAATCTTGCAAGGAGTTAAGGGATGTGGGGAGAGCACGGGTAAGTGGCGTTGAAATGCCCATCAGCCATGATTGAATGGCGGAGTGGACTCGATGGGTGGAATGACCTTACTTCCACTCCTATGTCTGATGGGTCTTATGTGGTTGGGGGTGGGGTGTGTGGGAGGTGGCAGGAGGGGGGAGCAGCAGATCTTTCCATAAAATTGGAATTAACACATACAACAAGAGCCATGTAGTATGTGTTACACCAGCATAGGAATTTATATTGTTTGTTTTATTTATTTGACTCATTTTGGACAAAAATGAATGTAATTTATACAAATATTCAGAATATTTAATGGCATGACAAATACTGTAGATAATATTCAGTATGGGGTATATTTGTCCTGTAGTGTTTCATTTCTAATCACATGTTTTCTCAGAAAAGCATTTAAATTGATTTTAGAAAGCAGGGTATGCTTTGAATAGTCTGCCATAAGAGGTGCTTGTTTATATGTTAATGGAAAGACAGTAGAAACATTCTTCAGGGTATGAAGAATAGAACCCACTTGGAGTAGTTGGCTGCAGTTGGTAGGTGAAGCTATTTTGTACAGCGTAATTAATGTAGTTACCATTGTTATATGGGTAATAGAATGCTGACATACTTTTTTTAAAAATCCCTTTCTAGAGCCTGTCTGGAAACGAGTGCTGAACAGTGGAAGCGGCTGCATGTCTCTCTTCAGGACTTACTAGCATGGCTAAATTTGAAGAATGATGAGCTGACAAGACAAAAGCCTATTGGTGGTGATGTTCCTACTGTACAACAACAGAATGATGTTCACCGAGTAAGGAAAAACTTTCACTGCTTCAAAATGTTATCACAAAGTATATTCCTAGCTCCATTTCTGCTGCGAGGGCTGAGTGGTATTGCTAAAGAAACGGCTTATTACATTCTATTGCAGATGTGAAGTTTTCTTAGATTATAATTTGATCACTGTATATAACAAAGCATGCTTAACTTGCCAAATTCATTCCATACAAAATTAACATAATAAAAAGGAACATGTATGGATACTGTTCTAGATGATGGAAAGCATGTTTGAGTTTTGTTTACAACATTGGAAGTGTAATGCAAACAGCATTTGTAGTGTTCCTGGGATGTGAACAACATCTTTGAGTTGCATTTTAGCAAAGTTTTGTTGATTGATGATTAGATGTTTGAAATCTGCTCTTTTTAAAATAAAGTTTGGTCATGAATTTAATGAAGCCAGCTGAGAAGAAGTTTGGAAAAAGCTGAAATAACTTGAACTCTTTCCTAGCAGCTGAAATAAGTACGAAATGGAAACTACGGCCTGAATTTTACATTTAATTTAGCTAGGTATCTTTTGTTGAGATTCATGGCAAGTTTTCTATAAACACCTAAAAGGGTTTCCTGCTGTATCTGACCAAATTGCCTCATAAACAACCTACCCTACTCCTGTGACACCCTGCTGACCCGACTCTAGTCCCATCCAAGAATTGCCATTCACATAACATGCCAGAATGGACTGACATCCCAAGCACTGATACTACCTTTAAAAGATTGTTGTGCCCCTGGACAGGCACTGTCATTCCAGAGCTGCCCTGCACGGTTGCTGACATTTGTCCAGGACTTTGCAAACAGGAGGAAGTTGGTGAGCCACTTTGCGGAGAGGAATCTGGAGGTCCTGGTGGGTGGGATGGAGCAGATGTGGGACGTCCTTGACCCCCATGACTAGCAAGGGACACTGAGATCACACAATGACAGCCTCAGCTTGCTGAAGGAATGCAAAGAAGTATCGAGATCATTAGCTTCTCCACTCCACCAGTATAGGCACCACTGTTTTCTGTTTGATGCCTCATATTTACATTATTTCTACTCCTGTATCCACCCCCCCCATCAAGTCTCATGCTCTCCCACTCTCACTATTGCCTGAAACATCTTTCCTCACCTGCTGTCATGCATCCCAACCTCAAACATCATTAATCTTGCATGTCTTCTGTGCTACCTACTTACTCTCACAGGATACTGGCCCACTTTCATCGGCATTAACTGCTATGCCACTCCCTTCATACCCGCATCTCTTTTATTGCAGGAGAGAAAAAAGTTTAGATCAGAGTGGTGCTGGAAAAGCACAGCAGGTCAGGCAGCATCTGAGGAGCATGAGAATCGAGGGAATAGAGGCAGGAAGCCTCCAGGGTGGAGAACTAAATGGAGGGGGGGGGGGGGGGGGAGAGGGTGCGGGTGGGCTGGGGAGAAGGTAGCAAAGAGTACAATAGGTGAATGGGGGTGTGGATGGAGGTGATAGGTCACAGGGGAGGGTGGAGCAAATAGGTGGGAAGGGAGATTGGCAGGTAGGACAGGTCTTGAGGACAGTGCTGAGCTGGAAGGTTGGAGCTAGGGTAAGGTGGGGGGAGGGGAGATGAGGAAACTGGTGAAATCCAAAATGATGCCCTGGGGTTGAAGTGTTCTGAGGCGGAAGATGAGGCGTTCTTCCTCCAGGCGTCAGGTGGTGAGGGAGGGGTGGTGGAGGAGGCCCAGGACCTGCATTTCCTTGGCAGAGTGGGAGGGGGAATTGAAATGTGGTGCCACAGGGCGGTGGGGTTGATTGGTGCGGGTGTCCCGGAGATGTTCCCTGAAGCGCTCTGCAAGGAGGCGTCCGGTCTCCCCAATGTAGAGGAGACCGCTTCGGGAGCAACGGATACAATAAATGATATTAGTGGATGTGCAGGTGAAGCAAAGCCCACAATAGGACTGAAAGAGTTCAGGTTGCATGACATTCAGATTTTTTTACCTCTCTACCCTGGAGGCTCCTGCCTCATTCCTGATGAAGGGCTTTTGCCCGAAACGCCGATTTTCCTGCTCCTCGGATGCTGCCTGACCTGCTGTGTTTTTCCAGCACCACTCTAATCTAGATTCAGATCCTCACCCCTTCTGAGGAAACGATCCTGACTTTGACTGCCCTGATGGCTGATTGACTGCATCCAAGCCCCTTGGCTGGTATCAGAGGCTGCCTTTGTCTTGCTGTTGCAAGATGCCATGAATGAAGGTTATCTCCCTTCACTTGAATGAGAATTGCGCACAACCTTGCCAAGCTGCCTGGCTTTGTGTGTCTGTTGAATAGCACAGCAATGCAGCAGTAATATGAGCCTGATATTTCTGAGTGAGAGGCAAGATGCAAAAAGGAAAGGCAAAGTAAGACATCCAGTCCCGCTCAGAGTGAGTGAACTCTATGAGAGCAAGCAAACAGCTAGGAGGTGCAGCCTAGTCCAGTCCATGCGCTAGGTATGGATCCCTGAACGTAAAATGTACATGCTGCAGCATTGCTATTTTGCCCTGCCATGCAGAGGTGCACTGCAAGTTGCTCAGAGATGAGGGATCTGGCACATGTCAGACATGGATATAGGATATATGATGGCTGGTGTCCATGAAATGCTGGTTCCTAATGCCCAACATGGAGTTCCTTTGGAGCAAGGGGTGAGCCCTGGGGTACGAGTGGATGTGAAGGAAAGGTGCTCTCACTCAACATATGTCAATGTCAGTTTAGATCAAAATATATGATTTAATTACATGTTCGGTGTCAATGTGAAGTATAAACTATAAAGTTATCCCATTCCTGATCAAATTTTGAATTAACTGAAAGAGGAAAATAGTTTCCTCCAAAATTTGGGTGACACAGTGGCTCAATTGTTAGCACTGCTGCCTCACAGTGCCTGGATTCCAGGTTCAACTCTGGCCCTGGGCGACTGTCTGTGTGGAGTGTGCACATTCTCCCCGTGTCTGCATGAGTTCCCTCCGGGTGCTCTGATTTCTTCCCACAGTCCAAAGATGTGCAGGTCAGGTAATTTGGCCATTCTAAATTGCCCATAGAGTTAGCTGCATTAGTCAGAGGAAAATGAGTCTGGGTGGGTTACTCTTCAGAGGGTCAGTATGGACTTGTTGGGCTGAAGGACTTGTTTCCACACTGTCGATAATCTAATCTAAAAGTACACATCAGAGTTTCTGATTATTTCCATGCAGTAGGTAGAGAGAATCTTAATAGAAGTTATTGTTCTCAATTCTGATAGCTGTGGAATTTGCATTAATTTGGCTGTAATAAATTTCCACCCTGTTTCTTCCTTTGCTGCTTAGAGATATTGACTAAAATACCTGGGGGCTCTTCACAGTAACTATAATGTGCAAGAGCAATGTGTGCTGTAGCAAGAAATATGAATGTTACTGATTTTCACAGGTGTTGCAATGAAAAAAAACTTGATTATTTGCATCCTCCATAAATTCTGCCTCTTGTTTACTTAACTGCAATCCTATATCACTTGACTTTCACGCATTTACAGCAATAATGTGCGAGCGCAATTGCTGAAGTTTTCAGGCACAGCAGAGCCTGAAGTCGTATGATATCAGTGTAATAATTATTCCTGCAGTTTTCTAGCAATTATGATGTTTTATTGTGCCTCACTATGCTCAACCAAAGGTTGGAAAAGAAAGTGAGCGTATGAGGTTCTAAGAGTGAGATGCCAGAGCACAGGACATTAGTCCACTCTGTATTATCCCGCTTCACAGTGTTGCATTGGATCTTGTATTATGCTAGTTTTAAGTTCAATGTCGGCAAGTTAAGATTAGATGCCCTACAGTGTGGAAACAGGCCCTTCGCCCAACATGTCCACACCGACCCTCAGAAGAGCAACCCACCAAGACCCATTCCCCTCTGACTAATGCACCTAACACTATGGGCAATTTAGCATGGCCCGTTCACCTGACCTGCACATCTTTGGACGGTCGGAGGAAACCGGAGCACCTGGAGGAAACCCACGTAGACACGGGGAGAATGTGCATACTCAACATAGACAGTTGCAGGAATTGAACCCGGGTCCCTGGCACTGTGAGGCAGCAGTGCTAACCACTGAGCCCACAAATTTGCAGGAAATGTGGATGTAAATTATTATTGACAAGATTGATATACGGACTTGCATAAACTTTGGACATAAATAGGATTGAGCAAATTCCAGGTGTGTGCTTCTTATTAGGCTGTAACTAACCCATTGACCCATTGGCCAAACTGCAAGTGACTGAAAATGTAGAATGTAAGGAACTAGATGGTGACATCTTGAAAAAATTTCCATATTATAGAGAAGGAGGTGCTGGATGTCTTGAAACACATAAAAGTCGATAAGTCCCCAGGACCTGATCGGGTGTACTCTCAGACTCTGTGGGAAGCTAGGGAAGTGATTGCTGGGCCCCTTGCTGAGATATTTGTATCACTGATAGTCACAAGTGAGGTGCAGGAAGACTAGAGGGTGGCTAACGTGGTGCCACTGTTTAAGAAAGATGGTAAGGACAAGTCAGGAAACTATAGACCAGTGAGCCTGACATCGATGGTGGGTAAGTTGTTGGAGGGAATCCTGAGGGACAGGATGTACATGTATTTAGAAAGGCTGATTAGGGATAGTCAACATGGCTTTGTGCAAGGGAAATCATGTCTCACAAACTTGATTGAGTTTTTGAAGAAGTGATAAAGAGGATTAATCAGGGCAGAGCGGTAGACATGATCTATATGGACTTCAATAAGGCGTTCAACAAGGTTCCCCATGGGTCATTGGTTAGCAAGGTTAGATCTCATGGAGTACAGGGAGAACTAGCCATTTGGATCCACTTTTGCCTCAAAGGTAGAAGAGAGAGGGTGGTGGTGGAGGGTTGTTTTTCAGACTGGAGGCATGTGACCTGTGAAGTGCCACAAGGATTGGTGCTGGGTCCACTACTTTTCCTCATAGAGTCATAGAGATGTACAGCATGGAAACAGACCCTTCGGTCCAACCCATCCATGCTGACCAGATATCCCAACCCAATCTATTCCCACCTGCCAGCACCTGGCCCATATCCCTCCAAACCCTTCCTATTCATATAGGTAAAAACAATGACTGCAGATACTGGAAACCAGATTCTGGATTAGTGGTGCTGGAAGAGCACAGCAGTTCAGGCAGCATCCAAGGAGCAGTAAAATCGATGTTTCGGGCAAAAGCCCTTCATCAGCAATAAAGGCAGAGAGCCTGAAGGGTGGAGAGATAAGCTAGAGGAGGTGGGAGCGAGGAGAAAGTAGCATAGGGTACAATAGGTGAGTGGGGAAGGGGATGAAGGTGATCAGTCAGGAAGGAGGGTGGAGTGGATAGGTGGAAAAGAAGATAGGCAGATAGGACAAGTCATGGGGACAGTGCTGAGCTGGAAGTTTAGAAGTAGGTTGAGGTGGGGAAGGGGAAATTAGGAAACTGTTGAAGTCCACATTGATGCCCTGGGGTGAGGGAGTGGCGGTGAAGGAAGCCCAGGACCTCCATGTCCTCGGCAGAGTGGGAGGGGGAGTTGAAATGTTGGACCACAGGGCGGTGTGGTTGATTGGTGCGGCTTTTGCCCGATGAAGGGCTTTTGCCCAAAACGTCGATTTTACTGCTCCTCGGATGCTGCCTGAACTGCTGTGCTCCTCCAGCACCACTAATCCAGAACCTTCCTATGCATATACCCATCCAAATTCCTTTTAAATGTTGCAATTCTACCAGCCTCCATCACTTCCTCTGGCAGCTCATTCCATACAAGTACCACCCTCTGCGTGAAAAGATTACTCCTGAGGTCTCTTTTATATCTTTCCCTTCTCACCCTAAACCTATGCCGTCTAGTTCTGGACTCCCCCACCCCAGGAAAAAGACTTTGTCTATTTATCCTATCCATGCCTCTCATAATTTTGTAAACCTCTATAAGGGCACCCTTCAGCCTCCAACGCTCCAGGGAAAACAGCCCCAGCCTGTTCAGCCTCTCCCTGTAGCTCAAATCCTCCAACCCTGGCAACATCCTTGTAAATCTTTTCTGAACCCTTTCAAGTTTCACAACATCTTTCTGATAGGAAGGAGACCAGAATTGCACACAATATTCTAAAAGTGGCCTAACCAATGTCCTGAACAGCTGCAACATGACCTCCCAACTCCTGTACTCAATACTCTGACCAATAAAGGAATGCATACCAAACACCTTCTTCACTATCTTATCTACCTGCAACTCCACTTTCAAGGAGCTATGAACCTGCACTCCAAGGTCTTTTTGTTCAGCAACACCCCCTCGGGCCTTACCACTAAGTGTATAAGTCCTGCTAAGATTTGCTTTCCCAAAATGGAGCACCTCACATTTATCTGAATTAAACTCCATCTGCCATTGGCTAAGGTCTTCAAAGCTGGTGTACCTTTGTTCACATCAAAACTCCACACACACATCCAACAAATTTGGGAGGATAAAGAACTCTGGCCCCTGAAAGTCAGAAATGTGACTATTTAAGAGGGAAAGTTAACAACACTATTGATTCTATTGTAATATTTTCAATTGGCCATAACAGGGAAAATCCTGAAACATACGCTTCCCGATTGCCTACATCCTGTGACTGCCAGAGAGACAGTGTGGTTTAAAACTTTACTGAGAAACCTCTGATTATGTTTGTTGTTAGAAACCTCCTTTTTTCCATCTCGAAAAAAGGACATTTTGATTTGATCTTGCTCTACAAATGGCCCTTGTGACTTCTGAAGAACTTTATATGTCGTAATGGTAAACATATTACTGGATCTTGTTTTAAGATTTCTCCTTGTATCTCATGACCGTTATTTTCTAAACTTGTGTTTGGATGTCAAGCTTGATCTTTTGGAATGCTTTCTTCTCACTTGTCACCTTGCGTTGTTCCAGTCCATGCAAGCTGCTCATTTTTGTTTGAGAAATCACATAACTGCTGCTGTCATCAAGTTAGTCAAACCTGGTTTTGACTATGTTCAAAAACAATGGTTTGGCCATAGGAGACTGATAGACTTCATTTGATCACTGTTCTCGAATTGAGTTGGATGTGTGAAGATTTTCCAGATTAGTTATGAGCTGAATTTAGAATTTCTCTTTTGGGCTGGGCTGATACGGGTAAAGACATTGATATTTTTTCTCTTGAAGTTTTGGGCCTTGTCATGTTTTGGTGCTAGGTCAATGTTCATCAAATAATCAAGTAAGTCACCAAGAAAGAAGTCAGTGATTTATACTGATCTCTGATAAGAAATCACATTGATCTTTAAACCAAATAGTAGTGTTGCATTTGTCCTCTGGCAGAAGGGAATGTTTGTTGTAGTGAAGTATGTTGAGCACACTTTGCCAGCAGGAGGACAGCATTTCAACATCATAGTCATTGACTATTTTTCAGGCACCTTTTCTAGCCCTTTCCTCATTTGGGGTAAGAAAAGGGTATCTCTGAAGAGGACTGCTCACTTACAGATGCTGCTGTCATAAGATACCTCTGACCAATGTCAGATATCCAACAAATTTCTTGTATTGCCGCCTGTGTGCAGATCCTTGAGTAGGTACTTCCTGGTTGACAGCGCTGTTGTCATTGACAATTTTCCGTTATCACGGGATTGGTAAATGGACCTTGACAGAATCTTACATTTGATTGTTTAGCAAGTTAAACCCATCATCATTCGCATGATTGTGAAAGATTGGTGATCAAATATTGGTACTGTGATGATTGTGGGACCATATTGCTGCTGCTGCCTTCCTTAGACATTGTTTGTCTTAGTCTGTTCTGCCATTGAGGGCTCTATGAACTATATTTTGTCCAGTACTTCCTCCTGAACATAGCACCATAGGTGGTCCTCCAGGGAGCAAGGATGATGTATCCTCGATGGCATAATTCAGGGAATCATGAAATTATCCTCACCATTCCATCACATTAGGTGACAATCATTGAAGGATTGGTACAATCAGGTGAGTCAGGTGATTCAGCTCCCCTCATTTCAAATCCTCCCACGAGTTGTAAGATTTTTTTTTCCTTTTAGCATATAACTATACATCAAACATCAATTAAAGATGAAGTAAACGAGATCAAGAAGAAATGGGGAATTACAAGGTTTCTTGGGGAAAAAAGAAAGGCGAATTTTATTGCTTTTGAGAAAGAGAAACAATGTGACACTGCATGCAAACATAAAGCCAGGTAATAATCTTAAAAGAGAGAATGTCTGGTACAGGCATGAAGAATAAATGCTGTGCAATTTAAAAGTCCTTCGACATCTTGATGTGTAAGCTGTTTAATTGTTGACTCATATTTTCAACAATGGTCAGTCTTGTAGAGATCTTTGAGTTCCCACTGAATGGCTGTTGTCCCAGTTTGTTTCTTTACTATGCATCATCTTCCAAGATCATGCAGGGTGTAAGGTAGCACACCTCCAGTTGTCAATAAATTTTCCTTCGCTGTCTGATCTGGCAAAGAGCTACTGCAAAACAACTCCTTTCTGTATTCTCATGTTAAACTTAATTGGTTTATTGCAAGCTGGATAATCCACAGCTGATATTAATCCCAACATATGAAACTACTAGAAAGCTGTAAGTCAAAAATAGAAGATGAAGGTTTCATTCACACTTGACCTAGTTTTATTGCCTTTTGATAAAAATGTTAATTTTGGCTCAAGCTGTCTTTATTTATATCATCATGGTTTCATAAGCTTGGTTCAAGCTCAGGTAACCACCAAGGCTATAGAAAGTTTTCTTTTTTAAAAAAAACACTTTAGTCCATGAATCATATGGTGGGAATTGAAAATTGATCCTACATATTTCACCACAACCATGGCAGAGAAAATGTAATGGTGGTACAATTCCAGTAGGTTCAGTTGTACTTCTCTGGTTCATGAATTGGTTTTAATGCTTTTTTAGTCGCTGTGTAAGTAAAGCTATAATAATATGCTGTACTTTTCTAGACATTCAGACGGGAGCTGAAGGCTAAGGAACCAGTGATCATGAGTGTTTTGGACACAGTGCGTCAATTCTTGGCAGATCAGACTATCGAAGGACCTGAAAGTGTTTTGGCATCACCGAAAGGTAATTACTCAACTTGTTCTCAGAATTCCAGTAATGATGAAGTAACAACTATTCAGTCACTGTTGCCTGATTTACTGAAAACTAATTAGTGAAGTGCATTCAAGGACTATTAATGTTCAATTGCAGATCTCTTAATGATAAGATGAGTCTTTATGTTTGCCTCAGGCCCAAGTACATAGCATTGAATAATTTGCTGTCCTTGCGGCTCCACACTCTTTAAAAAGAGGATTCTATACAACATCAGGCTTGGTTGATTTCTGTTGCTTTTTCATTTCAAAATTAATGTATTGTTACTCTGCTAGAGACTATTAAAAGCAAAGAAATTTGAGAATAATAGTGAGAGAGGTACTCATACCATTGGAAAAATCAGGAGCTTTGGTCATTTGTTTTTAAAAGTAAGATATGTTGCGTATTGTCTATCTTTTGGAAAAGGAAACCCTGCTTATAGGTGGTAATAAAGAATTGAAACCACAGTCTTATCTCCCTCCATTGTTCAGGAATGGTGAGATTATTTCTTGTTGTCTACCACAGGTCTACATGATTTGATACTCGTCAGTTGAGTGATGAACCCAGTGGAAAACAAAACCTGCTTGCTTCTCAAGTCTGTTCTAGTATAGAGTACGACTTGAGGTTACCTTACTCACCATGTTGTTGGTATATATTTCAACAAACTTCGCTCTTTTTTTCTTAGACAGTGGGTTCCTTCCTAACATGAACAATTTTTTTTAATACAATGTCCCACTTACTCATCTTCCCAATGAGTCATTTCAGGAATCTTTAGGTGAATTACTTTTCTTCTCAGAATTATATTTCATAGATTTTGATGTAAAAGTTGATCTTAGAAGATTCAAAAACCCTTCCAAAAACAGATTGTCTTACTCACTAAGTATAGAATATGAGCTGTTAGTGCCATGATTGCTGTTCCGAAATGATCTTTAATTGCCATAGAGTGTACTCTGTGTGTCTTAAACTTCCAAGCATCCTGTTGGCGACATGGTCTGTATTGCCTGCTTGATCACATGCATCAATAAACAATGCAAAGAATTATGTATTTCTGTGCTGAAAAATCAAAGTCAATTCCAAATGCATGAATAGCCTAAAATATGCATTTATTTGCTGAAAAATAGGGAGTCAAGGTAGATACTGAGTATAGGTCTAAACTTCACTGTGAAATGCAGGGGTCATTTTATATGTCAAATCAACTCATATATCATGATCAATGGTACGTCAGTGCAATAGAATGGAATATGCTCCTCATTAGCCACGTTGTATCAGCTTCATTCTTGGCTCAGTTTTCAGTGGTCAGCTGCAGACTAATCTGAATGTTCATTCTCTTCCGACAGTATGTCTCTGTACAATTCTGGCTCATCTGCAAGATTCCAATTATTCATGACTCTAACGGAATATGAGTCCAATTGCCATTGTAATGCCTTTGGGAAAATTGTGGGCAGTTTGGTGTTATGGGAAAGCAAAATTGGTTGAAAGTATATAAAACCATTTCACGTTGTTTCCTTGTGGGCCGCAGTGGTAAGGGACAGTTTCCATTGCTTTATTCTGATTGCATTTGAAATCAGTTGATAGAAAGGGAAAAAACTGTGTAACAATTTGTGTATCACGTTTCAGGACCCTAAATATATTTCAATTGATTTTTAATGACAAAATTATTTCATAACTTGCATATTCCAAAGGTTTAGAAATAAGTTGCAAATTATTGATATCTCAGGAGGCAATGGCCTAGTGGTATTGTTACTGGACCTATTAATCCTGGGTTCAAATCCCACCATGGCAGCTGATGGAATTTGCATTTGATTTTTAAAAACCTGGAACTAAGAGTTTAACAATGACCAAGTCACCATTGTTGATTATCAGCAAACCAATCTTGTTCACTCATGTCCTTTGAGGAAGGAAACTGTTCTCCTTATCTGGCCTGGCCTACATGTGACTCTGGACCCACAGCAATGTGGTTGACTTGTAACTGCCCTGTAGGCAGTTTGGGATGGGCAATAAAATGCTGGCCTAGCCACTGATGCCCGCATCCCATGAATTAATTTTAAAAACACTTCTTTTATTTGTTCATGTGATGAGTGTGTTGCTGGCTAGGCCATTATTTATTTCCCATCCTTAACTGCCCTTGAGAAGGTGTCAGTGAAGCAGTTTTCTGGAACTACTGCAGTCCATATGGCAGAGGTTTACCAATAGTGCTGTTGGAAAGGCAACTGCAGGATCTTGACGCTGAAGTAATGGTGATTTATTTTCAAGTCAGGGTGATAAGTGGTAAATTGGATAGGAACTGGAAGATGGTAGTTTTTTCCATGCATCTCTTATTTTTGCCTTCCAAATGCTGGAGTTGCTGTAAATTTGAAGTGTGTTGGTGATGGCTTCTGGGTGAGTTGCTGCAGTTCATCTTGTACATGATATCCACCATTATCATGTTCTTCAGTGGTGAAGGGAGTGAATGTTGAAGGTGATTGATGAGGTGATACTCAAGCAGGTTTGTTTGTCCTAGATAGTACCAAACCTCTTGAATGTTGTTAGGTCAGCACCCATCTAGGCAAGTGATTCCATCACAATTCAGTCTTGTGCCTGTGGAAGGTAGAGAGGCACTGGAGAGACAAGATGTGAGTTATTCACTGCTGAATTCCTCGTGTTAAACATGTTGTTCCCGCCTCATAAGAGCAGAAGAACTAAGAACAGGAGTAGGCCATCTGGCTCTTCGAGGCTGTTCCGCCATCCAAGAAGATCATGGCTGAGTTTTTAGTGAACTCAGCTCCACTTACCCGCACTCTCACTATATCCCTTAATTCATTTATTGTTCAAAAAAAATTTATTTTAACCTTAAGAACATTTACTGAAGTAGTATCAACTACTCCACTGGGCAGGGAATTCCATAGATTCACAACCATTTGGGTGAAGAAGTTCCTTCTCAATTCAGTCCCAAATCTGAGCTCACTAATTTTGAGGCTATGCCCACTTGCCCTCGTTTCATCCGCCACTGGAACCATCCTCTCTACATCTATTTTGACTATTCCCTTAATAATTTTGTATGTTTCGATACGATCCCCCTCATTTTTCTAAATTCTAATGAATATAATCCCAGTCTACTCAGTCTCTCCTCGTAAGGCAACTCACTCAACTCCAGAGTCAACCTAGTGAACCTCCTCTGCACCCCCTCCAGTGCCAATACATCCTTTCTCAAGTAAGGAGACCAAAACTGCACACAGTACTCCAGGTGTGGCCTCACCAGCGTCCGATACAACTGCAACATAACCTCCCTGCTTTTAAACTCAATCCCTTTAGCAACGAAGGACAAAATTCCATTTGTCTTCCTAATTACCTGTTGTACCTGCAGACCAACCTCTGTGATTCATTTACAAGGACACCCAGGTCCCTCTGCACAGCAGCATGCTGCAACGTTTTACCATTCCAGTCATAGCTCTTTTTACTGTTATTCCTACCAAAATGGATGACTTCACATTTATTAACATTGTATTCCATCTGCCAGACCCATGCCACTCACTTAAAGTATCCATGTTACTCTGCAAAGTTTCACGGTCCTCTGCACACTTTGTTTTGCCATTCATCTTAGTGTAATTTGCAAACTTTGACACACTACACGTCATCCCTAACTCCAAATCATCTTTGTATATTGTGAATAATTGCATCCCAACACTAACCCTGAGAAACACTGGTAATTATTGATTGCCAGCCAGCCAGAATAGCACTTACTTATTCCCACTCTTTGCTTCCTGTTAGTAAAGCAATCTTCTATCCATGCTAATACTTTACCTGTAATGTCATGCATCTTTAGCTTATGCATCAGCCTGTTGAGCGGCAACTTGTCGAATGCCTTTTGGAAATCCAAGGTACACCACAGGTACTGAATCCCCGAATATTTATATGGCTAATCTAGGTCAATGTCTGGTCAGTGATCACTCTAGAATGTCAGTAAGGGGGGGATTCATTGATGATAATGATACTAAATATCAAGGGGAGATGGTTAGATTCTTTCCTATAAGCCAAGGTCATTACCTGGCCTTTGTGTGACATGAATGTTACTCATCAATTATCAGCCCAGGCTCGGCTGTTGTCCTGGTCTTGCTGCACATTTACTTGTGTTGTAAACATTGTGTTTAGATTCTGACTTAAAAACAGTAAATAATTAATAAAAGAATATTCCAGTTCGGCCCAATGTATGGGTCAGATCTTTCATACAAGAATCCAAACTGAGTTACACTCTTTCTCACTTGATCCTTTCTTTTGACATCATCTGACATCTGTTAATGTACCTTATTACATTTGAGGTCATCGATGCTTGTTGCTAATTTCAACTGCTGTTGCAGTTAGTGTCACCAATATTCTATGAGGAGTTGTAGAATTTGGATTCACAGTTGCAAGAGCCCAGTTGTTACGCTTCTGGACTGGGACACTACTGGATAAAAATAAATGGAGCCAAAGTACCATCATTCAAGACACATCAATAGATGTTACTTTCTAGTCATCCTTCACTGAGTAGCATCACAGAGACCTGAGGGTTGCCTGTTATTTCCTCCCCCTTGGCATAGGAACTCCAGTAAAGATGACAAAATGATCAAAGGAGACTTTGTGGCACAATGAATTACCACTTCGCCTTTTTTTCTTCTGGGACCTGTTTGAATGCAGCTCAGATGAATAGGATAAGTCTTCCCTTTGTGAAAATTCTTTATTGTCTAACTCAAAGGAGTTTGAATAATAACAACTAGCACCTGGGGAATACAAGCCCATAGCACAATTGCAGCCTTAATTTACGATTAATTGGGAGAAGATTGTGACTGTCATGCAGAAAGACAGCTTTCTTGTACAAAAAAAACTGCAATAAAGGGAGTGAATTCTTGGAGGTATGAATTACTAATGGTTGCCAACATATTAAAAATTGCGTAAGAAGACTGACTATGTTATGAAGCATGGCTAAGTGTCTGTGGAAAAGTAGCTTGCGAACATCAGTACTTCAAATGAAATGGGACAAATACTAGCAACAATAAAGTTGGGAGTGTGCAATTATGTTTCAAATGCTTTAGCAAGTTGTGTCTGATTTCAAAATTATTTTTGCCCATTATAAGTTCTACAGAAAGATGCTATTAACTTGACATTAAATTTGAATCATCATTAAACTTGTGAATGCAACTTATATATTAGAGTCATTGAGTCGTACAGCACAGAAGCAGACCCTTTGGTCCAACTCGTTCATGCCGGCCAAGTTTTCCAAACAAAATTAGTTCTTCTATTCTTCACGTTCTGCTCGTTAGTTGGTACAGCTGGATCCCATTGGGAAAAAAAAATGATTTCTTCATTTCTGTCATGGTGTCAGTCTCAACAATTTGTTTACGCCAGTTAGTCTGATGGTATCATCACTGTTCATGGTTTCACTTAATTTGCACTTTTTGAGCATTTTTGGCATAGCCAGGTTCCAAGGCAGCAAACAATGAAACTGTTTCAGAGCAGCTGTATTGGCCAAGGATAGATTATACTTCAGCAGTTGCTGTTGCAAATGATTGAGATGTGGATAACATAGGAACGCTTTATTCATCTTGTCTTATTGCCAGTTTTTCTCCCCATCTCATCTGAGGTTAGTGACACATGCCAGCCTAGATATACACTGACACTGGGCCCCTCCCGGAACTTCAAATTAATAATTGTTCATTCATGTATGAATCCAGGATCTGATTGTTGGCATGCTATTCAACTGGGAGAAAGTGAGGACTGCAGATGCTGGAGGTCAAAGTCAAAAAGTGGGGTGCTGGAAATGCACAGCAGGTTAGGCAGCATCTGAGGAACAGTAGAATCAATGTTTCGAGCATAAGCTCTTCATCAGAAAACATTGACTGTCCTGCTCGTCAGATGCTGCCTGACCAGCTGTGCTTTTCCAGCTCCACACTTTTTGATGCTATTCAACTGTACATGGTGTCACAGCTCAACCAATATTTTCCTCATCCAAATCAGTACATGAATGATTTTTCAGTCTATCTATATTGAGGAGCCTGATTGGTATTTTGTTTCCCTTGTCCATGACTGCTGTTACCTTCTCCAATTCATATTATAATCAAACATCATATTTTTAAATTCAGCATTATAGTTTTCAAAAGAAAATCAATGAAATATGATCCATCACAGCCCTCCCAATGTGGTCCACTTCTTGGCTGGCAAATGGATATGCCTCCCAAGACTGGTTATTCATATGGAAGGTCATAAAGACTCATTGCATCCTAAACACTGGTCAGTGTTCACCTCAAAAATGTACCAACAAAACAGAGCTATTATTGTACAGCTTATAAGTATTTTATAACCTGCTCACCGATGCCCAGTTTGGGTTCTACCAGACCACTCAGCTCCTAACCTCATTACAACCTGAGTAAAACACAGACAAAACAGCTGAATTCCGAAGTTAAGGTGAGAGTGACAGTACTTGACATCAAGGCTGCACTCAATCGATTGTGGCATCAAGGAACTCTCACAAAACTGGAATCAATGGGTTTGAGGGGGGAAACTCTCCCCTGGTTGGAGTCATACTTGGCACATATAAAGATGGTTGTGGTTGTTGAAGGTCAGTCATCTTAGCTCCAGGATATCTCTACAGGAGTTCTTCAGGGTAGTCCTAGGCCAGCCATCTTCAGCTGCTTCATCAATGACCTTCCCTCCATCATAAGGTCAGAAGAAGGAATGTTCATCGATGATCTTACGATATTCAGCACCATTTATGATTCCTCACATATTGAATCAGTCCGTGTTCAAATGTAAGATCTGGATAATATCCAGCCCTGGGCTGTCAAGTGGCAAGTAACATTCATGCCAAATAAGTGCCAGGTAATGACCATCTCCACTAAGAGACAATCTAACCACTGCCCTTTGACATCCAATGGTATCACATCACTGTATTATGGACTATAAACATTCTTGGGGTTACCATTGACCAGAAATTCAACTGTACTCACCACATAATCATGGTGTCTAAAAGAGCAGGTCATAGACTAGGATTAATGGCGAGTAACTCATCTCCTGACTCCCCAAAGCCCATCCATCATCTACAAGGCACATGTCAGGAGTTTGATGGAATGCCCTCCACTTGCCTGGATGAGTGCAGACCCAACAGCACTCAAGAAGGTTGACATCATCCAGGACAAAGCAGCCCGCTTGATTGGCACTACATCCACAACCACCAGCTCCCTACACTACCGATGCTCAAGAGCAATAGTGCGTGCAATCTACAAGATACACTAAAGAAATTCACCAAAGATCCTCAGACAGCACCTTCCAAATCTACAATCACCATGATCTTGAAGGACAAGGAAAGCAGATACATGGGAACACCACCACCTGCAAGTTCACCTCTGAACCACTCACAATCCTGACTCGGAAATATATCACTGTCGGTTGGTCAAAATCCTGGAATTCCCTCTCTAATGGCATTGTGAGGCAAACCACAGCAGGTGGACGGCAGCGTTTCAAGAAGGTAGCTCACCATCACCTTCCAAGGACAACTAGGGATGGGCAATAAGTGCTGGCAAGACAGCAATGCTCATGTCCCATGAGTGAATAAACAAAATACCCCTCCCCCCCAAAACTTGTGCTGCATGGTTGGTGTCTGTAACTCCATTAAGTAGACCTGATTAGAATTTTTGGATAGATTTTGCAAACTAATCTTTGCTGTTATTGAGTTTTTTGAAATTGGGGTAAATATGGGGAATTCTGATTGACACTTCTGATGCACACTTGATAATGGATGAAAAAGGATGATGGTGAAAATTTGCACCGAATCTGCACCATCTCTTTATGTGGGGTCATTAAATTGCAAATGTTCATCTTACAATGTAATTACATTTTATCCAATAAGATAGCTTCTTCACATTTCTTCACTTAATATGGGTCTTATAACCGTGTTCTCTCACAGTGAGTCATATAACTTTTTCTTAGTAACTTTAATAAATAAAGATCAATCAAAAGTCTTCATAAGAGTGCAATCTGAAACTAGATGTTAATTCAAAAGAGTCGGATGGGTCATCAAAGTTATGATGAAGGAATTAGGTTTTAAAGTATAAAGGGACTATTTCCTATTCCTTTCATGAACTATAATGCCTTAACAAAATTCTCCTTCCTGTTTATTCAGTGAGAACCCCTGAAGAGAATGCACAGGCTGTTGCCAGAGTGATTCGGAAACATGCTGAGGAAGTAAAATTAGAGTGGGATAAGTTGAGCACTCGCTCTGCTGATTGGCAGAAGCGTATAGATGAGGCCCTGCAGAGGCTCCTGGAATTACAAGATGCAATGGATGAATTGAACCGCAAACTGAGACAGGCAGAGGCTACCAGAGATACCTGGCAACCTGTGGGGGACCTGCTGATAGACTCTCTACAGGACCATATTGAAAAAGTCAAGGTAAGTGCCAAGTAAATTCACCTGCAGTAAGATGGATGATTTAGCAACAATATACATATTGTGTTTATTGTCCTTTTACATTCAAATCTCTCTCTTTTGATCGACAGTTAAACTCGATAGAATTCACTTCAAATTGTTAATAATTTATGCAGTGGTTGGCTGAAATGGTTGTTCCAAATGATTTTACTGTAGGTCTGTTTCCACTGAAGCTCTACTTCTTAACAATAGCTTACCTCTTTTTATCAAACATCTGGGCAATACAAATGTAAAGAAAATCCAGTTTCCTTGCGACCAAAAGCAATGTTAGTAATTGAGAATGCAGCACTTGCACCCCCCCCACCGGCCCCTGATCAGTTATGTCAAGATGCTAGGTGCAGAGTAAAGCTTCCTGTGATTGAGGGAAAGTGAATACTCACAATGTTATGCAGTTCCTTTAACCTTTAACCCAGAAGATTTGATCTGACAGGATTGATTTCATTAAAAAGCATCCCCAGCAGTGAGCCTTGCCCACAGGATGTACTTCACAAGAAATTATGGCCTCGCCTCTCCATAGTTATCTGCCAAGGTTTGTAAAATTGGACCTCAACTGCAAGACAGATAAAATTTTATTAATTGTGCAACAGGGTGCAGAAGATAGATGTGTGCTAAGACTTAAAAAGTACATGAAATAATCTCAAACCATCACACAGCCAACTGCTGTTTCCTGGAGACGTAAAACAAAGTCACATCCTTGACCAAAGATTTGGAACTGGGAATCACTGCAGAGAAGGATGGAATGAGCTGGTAGGAATTGTCAGAAGTAAGGACGTGGTGTCCTCCAAAAATGACAAAATGTGAGATAGATATCCACACAAACGATAAAGACCATTGTTTCCAGGATACCGTGTCAGGAAGGAGAATCCCACAATGGAAGAAGTTGCCAAAGAAAATAATCACAGATCCATCAATTGAAATATTCAAGATCTATCTTCAGATTATTGTAATTTATAAGTTTTCATCATCAAGACTACCATCTCAGCAGGTCATGCCTTTGTTAGCTCTCACTACCCTTATAAATGTTGGCAAGGGCTCTTGTGGCACAGATGAAGTGCCCCTATTTTTGAGCTGGAAGACCTGGGTCCAAGTCCTATCTGTTCTAGAGGTGTGTCACAATAATCAGAACAGGTTGATTAAAAATGTCCATAAATACTGACTCACCAGACCTTGGGGGCTCTGCTACCAACGTCCATCCTGCAGTGGCCAAGACCATGGATTCCAGATAAGAATTTCTAAGGTCCTACTTGTTAATTTTTGATCTAGCTCCCTAAATTCAGAGTGAGGACCACCATCCCTCCTTCCTAATTATTGTTTTGATAAAACCATGGGCCACAGCCTCTGGCTGATCACCTTCCATGGAGAATGTTCTGCAGCTGTTCTCTGACACTGGGGAGAGGCTCATACCATCCAGGAGTTACAAGTACAGCTGAAGAAAGCTTGGTTATTCCCTCAACAAATCCTATTACCCCTGCTCTTCTACTCTGTTTTTTCCACTTTGTACATCATGAAATAATTATGGTAAAATAAAGCAACAGATAAAAGGCGACGCTAGAGGCAATTAATAAGAGCCAAGATAGAGTTGTTATAGGCAGATCATGCTTGAATAATCTAACCTTTTTGATGAGTTCACAAACGTATATGGTGTGTTTTGTCTACATGTATTTTAAGGAAGTGTTTGAAAACATCCCTCATAAAAGATTGGCAAATAAAGTTAAGGTTAATGGAATATTCTCATAGAATAGGCAGTGTGCAACTGGATTAGAAAATGGCTTATGGACAGTAAGCAGTGAGTTCTGGCCAATGGCTGTTTTTGGAATGGAACAGAGTGATGTTTCCCAAGAATCAGTAAGCAAACAATTGTTTCTTTTGGTAAATATTAGTGTCACTATGGTGATAAAATATGTACAGTCGATTTTTAAATTCCATCATCTAATTTTAATGCCTGGAACTTTCAATTGAAATGGTTTTAAATGGGGATAAAGCAGTGACTTAATATGCCACAGCAAACACCTGACCACAAAGGCTATCCAAATCTCATGAAATGTTATCAAGCGGCACTGAAACCAGTCAACACACTCAGGCATGAACAGACCCTCATTTCCTGTTTAATTTTACAACCCCCTTCACCAATTAACATACTCCACTCACTGTGATCAAGCCATCACACTCCCCACACTCCACCCTGCCGACCCGCCAATCCCAGCAATCATTTATTTTCCATCAAGATCTCCAACTCTCTCAACCTCAACCCAATCCACAAACCTTCACTGATCGCTGTCCAAGCATTCCATGTAATCAACACCTGTGATCACCGCCCCACAGCAACCACTGACCCAGCTACTCCCGGGCCATGGCCTTGCGGTGAACAATTTCCCTGCCCAGCAGGACTAGGCCTGATTAATAAAACTGGCTCTGGAGCCTACTTTTTAAGAAGACATGTACTATGTGCATCTAAATCACCATAATATCCATCCCATGATAAGTCCTTTCTCCCTACCTTGCAGCAAAACCCATCCCAATAAATGTCAGGGCGACAGACTCCTTTATTGACAGAGGGTATTACTGATGACAGACATCATTAATTTACTTCTATTCCTCTGTGAACCAAAACATGTTGATCAATAAATAACAAATAAGAAATTGTTAAATTTTAAAATGGAGATCAGATGGGTGGTTTTCTATTCCAGTTTTTTATTGGACAGAAATAGGCATTCCAGGCTAATTGTCCTCCTTTCGGGGAATTTGAAGCTCAGTGGTGTCCCTTAGCTATTACCACAACACAGACCAACTAGTCCAACCTGGTTGAAAGATGAAACTCCAGTTCATCTTGCCTTTTTTTTAAAACAGTGCTTCAGAATGCACTGCCTGAAAAGGCTGTGAAAGCAGATTGGCAGTAAATTTCAAAAGATAGCTGGATTGACAGTGAAAAAAAATGAAATGTTCAGACCTTTGTGAAACATAAAGTGCATGGAATTAATTGCTTAGCTGTTACAAATAATTGGTGCAGACACAATGGACTGAATGGCCTCCATCTGTGCTATATGGTTCTTTTACTCTTTTTGAGAGCATTGCTCGATCTCCAAAGTGTAGATTTTGTTTTAAAATTATAGACTTCTTCCCATGTTGTTTTCCCAACAGCTAATTATCCAGTGACTTGTATATTGCCTTCACTGATGTGACAAGTCAATTTTATATGAATAACAATGGTCCAAAGACAAATTCCTTGTGGGGGCTTCACTGATCACAACAGTGGCCATCGACAAATAACTGCAGTTCCTGTTTTATAATCTACTATTAATATTCCCTTAAAATGTTTCATTATTCAAGCATGCAAAGAACCGTTACTAAGATTATTTCAGTAGGTTCATTAGGTTCCAAAATATATTTTTTAAATGTATTTGGTAACAGCAAATGGGAAGAATTTTTCAAGGCTTTATTTTTGCTTGTTTAATCTTAACATATTACATCAAGTGAGTAGATGATAGTTCACAAGACTAATGGCTTCAGTAGCAGAACTATTCTTGTCAACAACTAGATTGAATTTTCACAGGGACAGTGTGGAATTGGCACTTTGAATGCCCCTTTGCACTGTTTTACTAAATCAAGCCATCGAGATTGTTTGTCGTTAATAAATTTTCAGAAGACTCATTTAGGTAGTGCAGCTATCAGGCATTCAGGTACCATTACAGCAATTTTATTGGAGCATAAGCGAGTCAATGAGCAAAATAGAATCAATTTATCAAGCGCGTGAGAAAGCACATTGTAATTAGTCAGGGACATCAGGAGAGACTCACAGAATAGAAATGAGACTGACTCATTAGTTAGGTTATTACTTGACTTTGAACACACAACCTCAACTGAAGGAACAAGAGCATTTCTGCTCAGCGTTTGGAAAAGTGTTTTAGAAGAAAAACATGCTTATCTAGGCAAATAAGCAGACTGGTTTTTGTTTCCAGTAATGTTAACAATTTCCAATAATGTAGCACTGGAGGGATGAAACACTTATTTCCCCATTTGTTTTACTATTTCCATCATGAAAACATCAGTGGGTTCTCAATTTCATTTAACTTAAAATTCCAAACAAATAGAAATGGCATTTTGAGCAGGAGTGAAAAATCTCAGAAATTACTGCACTCAGAAATAACTTACTCTTCTATCTCTGGCATGTAGCAGAAAGGGCTGATGGAGCTTGTGTTTTCACTTGTAATTCTCCACATGTTTCAGTGTATGATTTCAAATATTCCACTGTGAGCAGTTACTGACATGATGACAGGCATTAGGTCCACCACAGGTAAACCAGTAATCATTCTATTTGAACCAAGTATCAGATCCATAAATTTTGTAATTTTGCTATACATCTTAGAGCATTCTCTTGATTTTTTTTTCTCATCAAATTGTAATAAATGAAGAATACGCCCATGCTAAAGCTTAGTTCTGGTGGCAAATTGCAATTAAACAATTCATAGAGGAAGTCTCAGAGAGTGGCTAGTCTGTGGAAGGCGAGGAAGTGGGCTGCAGCCATTGTCTACCTCTGTCGTAAGTGCTACTGTCTATAGATAGGAAAGGGTGAATTGAAGAACTTAAAACAAAACTGTTGAAGTTGTTTGGAAATTTCCAGTTAAAGTCCATGCAAATGACTCAGAGGTAAATAGACATAAGTATTATTGAATGAGAAGATTTTGAGTTCAAGCATTCCCTTGGCATCTTGCCTGAAACCTATTCTGCAACAAAACTATCTGCAATATCAACTTATTTAGGAACAGGGGAGACAATCCAGTCTCAGTCTAAATTAACTCCTGCCCCCAAATAGAAGCATAAGAGTTGATAATTGTTCAGAAAGGAAGAAAAGATTTTCTATTTTTTAAAATTCATTCATGGGATGGTGAGCATCACAGCATTTATTACTCATCCTTCATTGCCTCTGAATTTTGCTGAATCATGTAACAATCTTGTAAATTTCTAGTTCATAGCTTTGGGCAGGTCAGTATCTGTGTGATCTGCATCACAAACAATTGAAAGACTCTCACTGCCGTCCTATTTTTGGGAAAAGCTATGTAGTCGTACAGAATCGCTATCATGCAATAAACCTTCTTGATACGTAAGAACAATGTATCTTCAATAAAATGGATAGTTTGAGTAGTCAAGGTATTTTCCCTGGATGGGGATGTGGGTGTTCTAAACATAGAGGGCACAGGTCTTAAATGAGAGGGGAAAGATTTAAAAGGGACCAAAGGGAAATTTCTCACATGGTGCGTGTATGGAATGAGCTTCCAGAGGAGATGATGGAGGCTGATACAATTACAACATTTCAAAGGCATCCAGATAGGTATATGAACAGAATGGGTTTAGAGAGATATGGGCAGCATGTTGGCTCAGTGGTTAGCACTGCAGCCTCACAGCACCACGGACCCAGGTTCGATTCCAGCCTCGGGTGACTGTCTGTGTGGAGTTTGCACATTTTCCCTGTGTCTGCGTGGGTTTCCTCCGGGTGCTCCGGTTTCCGCCCACACTCCAAAGATGTGCAGGTCAGGTGGATTGGCCATGGTAAATTGCCCATAGTGTTAGGTACATTAGTCAGAGGGAAATGGGTCTGGGTGGGTTACTCTTCGGAGGGTCGGTGTGGACTTGTTGGGCCGAAGGGCTGTAGGGAATCTAATCTAAGCATATCTGGTCGGCATGGATGAGTTGGACTGAAAGGTCTGTTTCTGTACTGTACATCTCTATGAAACTAATCTACAGTAGTCTACAGTAATGTATCCTCTACCAATTATCACTAGATAGGCACAAGAAAAAAACAAAGACCAAGAATAGGTGGCAGTGAACAATCTCAAATAACCCTTACCCAACACGACAGTTCCGAGGACGTTTAATAGATTGATACCTGGAACACTGGATTAGTGGTGCTGGAAGAGCACAGCAGTTCAGGCAGCATCCAACGAGCAGCGAAATCAACGTTTCGGGCAAAAGCCCTTCATCAGGAATAAAGGCAGTGAGCCTGAAGCATGGAGAGATAAGCTAGAGGAGGGTGGGGGTGGGGAGAGAGTAGCATAGAGTACAATGGGTGAGTGGGGGAGGGGATGAAGGTGATAGGTCAAGGAGGAGAGGGTGGAGTGGATAGGTGGAAAAGAAGATAGGCAGGTCGGACAAGTCAAGGAGACAGTAACTGAGCTGGAAGTTTGAAACTAGGATGAGGTGGGGGAAGGGGAAATGAGGAAGCTGTTGAAGTCCACATTGATGCCCTGGGGTTGAAGTGTTCCGAGGCGGAAGATGAGGCGTTCTTCCTCCAGGCGTCGGGTGGTGAGGGAGCGGCGGTGAAGGAGGCCCAGGACCTCCATGTCCTCGGCAGAGTGGGAGGGGGAGTTGAAATGTTGGGCCACGGGGCGGTTTGGTTGATTTCCGCCTCGGAACACTTCAATCCCAGGGCATCAATGTGGACTTCAACAGCTTCCTCATTTCCCCTTCCCCCACCTCATCCTAGTTTCAAACTTCCAGCTCAGTTACTGTCTCCTTGACTTGTCCAACCTGCCTATCTTCTTTTCCACCTATCCACTCCACCCTCTCCTCCTTGACCTATCACCTTCATCTCCTCCCCCACTCACCCATTGTACTCTATGCTACTCTCTCCCCACCCCCACCCTCCTCTAGCTTATCTCTCCATGCTTCAGGCTCACTGCCTTTATTCCTGATGAAGGGCTTTTGCCCGAAACGTTGATTTCGCTGCTCGTTGGATGCTGCCTGAACTGCTGTGCTCTTCCAGCACCACTAATCCAGTATTTGATTTTCAGCATCTGCAGTCATTGTTTTTACCTTGATACCTGGAACAGCTAAGTCGTCCTGTGAGGAAAGATTTGACAGGCTGGGCTTGCTTTCACTGGAGATCAGAAAAGTGAGGGGTAGTGTGATTGAACTTTCTAAGATCCTGAATGATCTTTACAAGGTTGACATGAAGAGGATATTCAGTCTTATGGGTGAGTCCAGAATTGGAGGACACCATTTTAAAATTAGGGATCGCCCTTTCACTACAGAGGTGAAGGGCTTCTTTTTCTCTCAGGGTGTGTGTGTGGCTTTGAAATACTCAGAAGATGGTGAAGGCAACATCATTTAATATTTTTAAGGCAGAGATTGATATATTTTTGATATGCATGGGAATTAAAGGTTTTTCGCAATGGTTCAGAATGTGGAACTTGGAACACAAACATATAAATCATGATATTTTTGAATAATGCTACTTTTGACCTAATTTATATGTTTGTTGGCATCAAATACCAAAAGGTATCAGGGATGGTCATCTGGGAGAATACCACAGGTCTGAGGGTGTTTGTAGCAAGGTCATAATGGTGCTGATTTACTTGATGTAATGATCTGCAAGAATTGGTCTTACTCTCTTTAGTTCTAGAGTTAATGAGGAAATGTATGGAATGTATCTGCTGAGATCCCATTCCAAATTACTTTTCAGTTGTCTTGCTGTAAAATTGTGTGCATGTGGTCATTTGGTTAAAGATTATCATGCTTTTGTTTGTCGAATAATCTGACATTGGGAATACCAAAAGGCTTACAGAACGGTACTAACCAGTCATTGACTCTGCAGGAGAAGGGAGAACAAGAGAATGTATGTCAGGACATCTGAAAGAAGTCTATTGATACTTTTATCATAACCTACATTTTGGATAATCGCTGCAGAGCTTCACCCCATCTGTCACTTGCACTTTGTGCCTGCAGTGCCTGGCTCTGCTGTAGAATGGTAGAATTTGAATGTCCAATTCTCTTCATGTACCTGGCTCTCGAATCCAAGCCCTGAGTTAAATGTTTGGAATTCCTTCAGGTTACGCCTGGCACAAATTGGAAGATCCTGTGTTAAAGATTCAGCAAGTTTCTGTTGGGTTGACACTTGGATGTGAAGATCTTGCAACAGGAGCGAACAGTTCACACCTTACCAGAGCCAACACAGAAGGGGTTTGTTAAATCTAAGGTTTCATGAGCCTGGCAGGGTCACTTATACAGTGTAGTGTAGGCTTCTTGTTAGCTTTGATAACATAACATGTTCAGTGGCTCTGCAGTGAAGCAATAAGAGCTACTAGTACTGAGGGGTTGTTATGTTCTTTTCTAGTCCCTGAACCATATATTTCAGCAGGTGACCTTACAGATGCTTATAAATTACCGACGGGCATAGATCAGGTGAAAAGCAAATGTCTTTTCCCTAAGATGAAGGAATTCAAAACTAGGAGGCATATTTTTAAGCTGAGAGGAGAAGGTTTTAAAATAACATGAGGGGCAACCTTTTTACATTGTGAGTAGTTCGTGTGTGGAATGAACTGTCAGAGGAAGTAGTGGCTGCAGGTACAGCTACATGTTTAAAAAACATTCAGATAAGCACATGAACAAAAAAGGTTTGAAGGGATATGGGCCAAATGCTGGTAAGTGGGTCTAATTTAGTTTGGGAAAATGGTTAGTGTTGACTAGTTGGACCGAAGGGTCTGTTTCCATGCTGTATGACTTTAAGACTGGATAATAAACACTGAAGCATCCTTATCTGTTTACTACCTGCTCCAGTTAATGTTTTTAATGCAGAACATGAAATTGTATCACAGTGTAAAAAATGAGTGAACATAACATGGTCAAAGTTCTACATTCAACTTCGAGTTAAAAATTAGTTGAAATTTGAAGTGACATGCACCAGTGGTGCATCAGATTTAATCAGAATAATTAGAGACCAACTGAGTTTACTGTAGTTTCTATCTGCCAAGAGAGTAGGGGGTGATAAAATTTTGAGCTGTTACATTGCACTTAACTACTTTACACAATGCAAAGCAAAGTTGTAATCCTCATTTCATCTTGTCCAGTGCAGTGTGTCATATTACATTTACTTGCGTTACACACTCAGACTCAGGATAAAGTGAAAATGTCATTCACCCACTGTCCTTTGTGATTGTTGAATCATATTTGTGGTGCATTCAAATATTGTCAGGTTACAGATTTCAAGATCTGATCATCCACAGTGTTATGCCAGGCAGTATCCTACTGGGCAAAGCAAGCTTTATAAATGCAAGTGATACAGTACTTCGAAACAGATTGAAAATGAAGATTCTTAGTTTTCACGTCCTTTTTGTGTTACAAATTTCCTCCGCTTTCCCAAACACATTGATCTTGAGCAGTAATTCAAAACAGGCCAAAGCAAATTGGCAGGCTATTTAATGCCATGATTGTAGTGGACAAGAATATTGGGTGGAATAGAATTCATTAATGATTGCTTTATGCTATCTTCAAAGGTAAAGTTTTCCCTTTGAATGTTGTGCAGTGGCTGGATTGTGAAGAAGAATTAATTAACTTTGCTTGTGTGAAATTGTTTAAGTTCTTGTGGTGCTGCAGTCAGGTTCTTGGGACTAGATTCCTTGCATTGATATGCCCTCACTACCTTTGCACTAGTAAATTTTTAAATATTTGTTCATGCATGTGGGCATCCCTGGCCAGACCAGCACTACTGCTATCCCTCTTTGCCCTGGAGAAGTTGGTTATGAGCTTGGAGGCTTTAGAGTGTAGGAAGGGAGTTAGACCCAGCAACAGTGAAGGAATGGTGATAAAGTTCCAAGTAAGAATGGGTGAGTGAGTGGCTTCGAGAGGAATTTGCAAGTGATCATATTCGCATGTGTCTGCTGTCATTATCCTGAAGGGCCTTCTGGTCTCCAGTGGATACGCATGGTTCTCAGTTATTGCATCTCCTCCACCAGTGCCTCCAGGGCATGTTGAAAGACTAGAGTGTCTCCCCCATTCAGCCATTCTTTCCTGGGCCAGATTCAACTCATATAGGACTCCCAGTCAAGCACCAGCATGTTTAGCATCAACTGTGAGTAGACATCATGCTAGTAAGCAGGGTCCCAATTTTAAAGGCTCTCAACTTAGCCCTCAATTAGTTCAATCAGTACAATTAATATTCATATAATTATAGGAAAAAACATAAAGCATGACACTGTCCCTGCTTTGGTGGGTGTCTCATATTAACTGAGACAAACTGATCACTGTACATTCAGCGTAGGGAAGGACCTTTCTCCTTGCAGCATTGTCCTTTCCAACCATCTCATAATATTTCCTGCTTCAGTCATTGTTTGGTGCTTGTGTTTTTTTAAATGTCTGACTCCAGTATCAACTTTCTACCATTTCCCAAGAGCAGAGTCCAGAATGCAACTTGGCAATGGCTTTATTGAGTTTCAATAAGTAGGATTACTGCAGCAGTAGTGAGTGAAACCAGATACCAGAATGACAAATTATCTTTCATTCTCTCCAGAACACAGGTTTGAGATGCTTTGTCTGGAATTTAGTACGTGCCAATCATACTAAGTGCTGTGAATTGACACCTGACGGAAATAATTAATTTAATGCACACTTTTAAATAATTCATAACTTTGATCTTTTTTGTGTAAAAACAGTGCAGGCAAAAAATTAGAAATGTCATCTAGGTCAACTGAGATTTCAAAACTGAGATTTGTAGTCTAAACAAAAAACAAAGAACACGGCACAGTGGTTAGCACTGCTGCCTGCCTCACAGTGCCAGAGACCCAGGTTCAATTCCCACCTCACACAACTGTCTTTGTGAAGTTTGCACATTCTTCCCACATCTGCGTGGGTTTGCTCCGGTTTCCTCCCACAGTCCAAAACTACACAGATTAGGTGGATTGGCCATGCTAAATTGCCCGTAGTGTTAGGTGAAGGGGTAAATGTAGGGGAATGGGTCTGGGTGGGTTGCTCTTCGGAGGGTTGGTGTAGACATGTTGGGCAGAAGGGCCTGTTTCCACACTGTGAGTAATCTAATCTAATCAGATTATGGAAATCTGAAACAAAGATAGAAATATCTGTACAAACTCAGCAGATCTGGCAGCACCTGTGGAGAAAAAGCAGAGTCAGTGACTTGGCTCCAGTAACCCTTCTTCAGAACTGTCCAAAGTGACTCTGCTTTCTCTCCACAGTTGCTGCCAGATCTACTGAGTTTCTCCAGCCATTTCTGTTTTTGTTATGGATAGTGGGCGGCACGGTGGCACAGTGGTTAGCACTGCTGCCTCGCAGCGCCGGAGACCCGGGTTCAATTCCCGCCTCAGGCGACTGACTGTGTGGAGTTTGCACGTTCTCCCCGTGTCTGCGTGGGTTTCCTCCGGGTGCTCCGGTTTCCTCCCACACTCCAAAGATGTGCAGGTCAGGTGAATTGGCCATGCTAAATTGCCCATAGTGTTAGGTAAGGGGTAAATGTAGATGTAGGGGTATGGGTGGGTTACGCTTCGGCGGGGCGGTGTGGACTTGTTGGGCCGAAGGGCCTGTTTCCACACTGTAAGTAATCATCTAATCATCATCTAATCTAAAAAGATTTGTGTTGAGTTATAGAATTAAGTTAAGCAGGTGACGTCAAGACATAATCTCATTGATAAACTTGCTTGAAGAGCTGAATGACTTAGAAATTTTCCCATGACCTGACTGTAAGAGGAAAATAGAAAATAAAGTGCTTTCCCATTACGGAAATAATTGTTCTATTGGCTTTGATCAGGGCATATAACTGTGGCTGGTGGTAATTTTGCAGGTTATTTCACACGACTTTCTGACCACTTGACTTTTACAAATATTATTATATTTAATTCACAAGGGATAGGTCCCCTAATGCTGTGCATTTTTGCTTATGGTTTTGAACCAGCAACTGTTGTATGATAACTTACCAAAACTAGGTGACCATCTGAGGTGACCACCAGTGTGTAGCTAAAGAGAGCAAACTGTGGGTGTGCTAACAGGTATCTGAGGGCAGGGAATGAGAAGAAACTGTTTTTAGTAAAAAGGGCAACAGGACAGAAAATTGAAGGTGGTGAAATTGAGGACAGGAGAACTAAGAGGTTGAGGTTGATGGAGCTGCAGGCAGGGAAATCAAGGTTAGGGAAGGGGAAACTGAAGGGGGAGAGCGAACAAAGGTTAAGAAAACTGAAGAGGAAATACTGAGATTAGAGAATAAACTGAGGGCATAGGGGAAATTGAGGGACAAATGGTGATTGCACATTTTGCAGTCGGGACACTAGAAGTGGCAGGGACTTTGATTCCAGTAGTAATTAATGATAACTCACTGAATTGGCACTAATAATTAACAGGAAACACTCAGTTTCCCCTCATTACCAACTATAAGTCACTGATTCATGCAACTTGCTGTCATAGGTGTATGCCTAATATTCTACATGTAAGTGTTAGCTGTGATCTGCCTAGAGACAGATGTTCTGCACATTGCTCCAAGCCTCGCAGTCCTGCACTCTTCTCTCCAATTGTTTATTGAAGCCTCTTGTTTTCAATTTCAAGTTGCCTTCCTCTGTTTTGACCTACATCTCTTTCAGCTTCCTGCAACCACCACCTTCAGCAATAAAAGCAGAATACTGCAGAAATCTACAATAGTAAAAATGGATACTGCTGCTGAAGCTCATCTGTGGAAAGAGGAACCCAGTGATTGTTTCAAGTTGAATAATTCTTCTTTGGTTCCAGATGCTGCTGTCTGCTTACTATTTTTTCTCAACACTTTATCTTTTTATCTGCTTCAGCAAGTTCTAAAATTCCAGATTATGACTAGTACAATTTTGCTGGCTTATCATGATGATATTCATAGATTATCCACTATCTTAAGAATTTCTTCATTGCAGTTGTTGCGAGCATGTTCGGCGAGCTGGGAAATTGGTTTGCAGATGCTTCGTCCCCTTTCTAGATCTTCCATGCTGTGCAGCTTCCTGTACTGTGTGGTTTCATTCCTGTTATTTCCGGTTGTTCGTTGCAGTGGTCAGTATATTGGGTCCAGGTCAATGTATTTATTGATGGAGTCCATGAGTGAGTGCCATGCTTCTAGAAATTCTATGGCTGTCCTCTGTTTGGCTTGTCCTATTATTGTTGTGGTGTCCCAGTCGAATTTGTGGTCCTTGGTGTCAGTGTGTATAGATACTAGGGACAACTGATCATGGCATTTAGTGGCTAGTTGATGTTCATGAATGTGGATCGCTAGTTATCTGCCTGTTTATCCTATTCAGTGTTTTGTGCAGTCTCTGCATGGAATCTTGTACACCATGCTTGTCCTGTACATGATGGGTATTGGGTTTTTTGTTCATGAGAGTTGTTGTCTGAGTGTGGCTGTCAGTTTGTGTGCTGTCATAAATCCAAATGGTTGAAGGAGTCTGGCAGTCAGTTCTGACATTTTTTATGTAAGGTAAAGTGGTTAGTGTGTTGGGTCATTGCATGTTCTTGTTGCATTGTTTGTCTGCCAGGCATCTGCAGATGAAGTTACAGAGATATCCGTTCTTGAGCAGGACAAACCTGGTGTACAAGATTCCCTGCAGAGACTGCATGAAACACTATATAGGACAAGCTGGCAGAGAATTAGCGATCCGCATTCATGAACATCAACTTGTCATTAACCGCCACAATCAGCTGTCCCTAGTATCTACGCGCACTGACGACAAGGACCACAAATTCAACTGGGACAACACAATGATGATAGGACAAGCCGAACAGAGGACAGCCAAAGAATTCCGAGAAGCATGGCGCTCATCCTTGGACTGAATCAAGAAACACATTGTCCTTGACCTAATATAGTGACCACTGCAACAAACAACCGGAACCAGCAATGGAAAGCAGTGGGAACAAAACCACATAAATTCTAATCGACACGGTACAGCAGCGCATCACAGAACACTTCAGAGCATTGAGGATGCCACCTAGAAAGGGGACAAAACATCTAAAAATCAACTTCCCAGCTCGGCAAAAATACCCACAACAATAACCAGCAGTTGAGAGTGTGTTGCTGGAAAAGCACAGCAGGTCAGGCAGCAACCAAGGAGCAGGAAAATGGATGTTTTGGGCCGTAGCCCTTCTTGATAAAGGGCTCCAGCCTGAAATATCGATTTTCCTGCTCCTCAGATGCTGCCTGAGCTGCTGTACCTTTTCAGCAACACACCCTCAACTCTGATCTCCAGCATCTGCAGTCCTCACTGTCTCCAACTGTAACCGGCACCCAAGCTACAAATCTTGCACAAACCTTGAATTTCTTCATTGCTTTTGTATTCTGTCCACTTAGCCTGTTCCATCTTCTACAGAAGCATATTCCCTGATTTTCTTGACTTTGGATGTTTGCTTTTTTGAAATCCATAATTTGTCTCCAACAACAAGGCTCTGTTAAGCGCAGTGTTGACCAGTGTTTCCATAAGGCATCTACGCATTTCAAGAAGTAAGAATTAGAGAATAAGTAGTAACCCTAAAACTCACTGGAGTCGCAGATAGATTGGATAGTGAAAAAGGGTTTTGGTATGCTTTCCTTTATTGGTCAGAGTATTGAGTACAGGAGTTGAGAGGTCATGTTGCACCTGTACAGGACATTGGTTAGGCCACTGTTGGAATATTGCATGCAATTCTGGTCTCCTTCCTATCGGAAAGATGTTGTGAAACTTGAAAGGGTTCAGAAAAGATTTACAAGGATATTGCCAGGGTTGGAGGATTTGAGCTATAGGGAGAGGCTGAACAGGTTGGGGCTGTTTTCCCTGGAGCGTCAGAGGATGAAGGGTGACCTTATTGAGGTTTACAAAATTATGAGGGGCATGGATAGGGTAAATAGACAAAGTCTTTTCCCTGGGGTTGGGGAATCCAGAACTAGAGGGCATGGGTTTAGGGTGAGAGGGGAAAGATGTAAAAGAGCCCTGCGGGGCAACTTTTTCACACAGAGAATGGTACGTGTATGGAATGAGCTGCCAGAGGAAGTGGTGGAGGCTGGTACAATTGCAACATTTAAGAGGCATTTGGATGGGTATATGAATAGGAAGGGTTTGGAGGGATATGGGCCGGGTGCTGGCAGGTGGGACTAGATTGGGTTGGGATATCTGGTCGGCATGGACGGGTTGGACCGAAGGGTCTGTTTCCATGCTGTACATCTCTATGACTCCATGACTCACTGAAATGTGCAGTGAGGTCACAGCTAGAATCACTTCATTATACAAGGTTTGGTCAGGCTTTCCAGTGACTACTTTTGAGCATTCTCCTTATTTTCTTGACTTCTGGTTCCACATGAAGGCAATGACTCAATTAAGAAGCAAAGTTAGAGCTATTCTGTATTTGGCCTTCACACAGTATATCTATAGAACACAGAGCACCCTGAGCCAATTGGTGAATTTACACAATGGGTGAGGGTTCAGCGTTGGGGACAGTTCTCACAGGTTGCATTGTCCTAAACATAGCTGAACACGCAATTTGTAAACTATTCAATAAGCTCAGACTTTATTAAAACTATTCATTCAACAGAGGTTATTATTAAAGATGTTATATCAGTGCACTTGGATAAGTTCAAAGTTATCAGACAGAGTCAACATGGTTTTGTCAAAGGGATATCGCGTTTAATTCACATAAGTTCTGTGAAGAAACAGCTTGTGCAGTCGGTAAAGCCACCACTGGATATGTTGTATTTAGATTTCCAAAATGTATTTCCAAGAGTATCATGTGGAAAATGAAAGCTCATGTTCTTAGAGGTAACGTATTGGAATAGATATACGATTGGCTGCTTAACAGGAAGCAGATAATATGAATAAGTAGGTCTTCTTCAGGCTGGCAAGATGTCATGAGTGATGTACAATAGGGATCCATACTGGGCCTTAATGCTCTATAATTGATGTAAATGATTTGGGTGAAGGGATCAAAGGTATGTAGCTAAATTAGCTGATGACACAAAGATAAGCAGGAAAGTGAGCAGTGAAGAGAACACAAGGAGCCGACAAAGGAATATAGATAGGTTACAGGAGTGTGCAAAGATCTGGCAAATGGAGTATAATGTGGAAAAAACTTGAATTGTCTATTTTGACAGAAAGAATTAAAAAAAGACATATTATCTTAATGGTGAGAGGCTGCAGAATTCTGAGGTGCAGAGAGATCTGGTTGTCTGCGTGAATCGCAGAACGGTCAGTATGCTGATCCAGCAAGCAATCAGCAAACCTAGTAAAATGTTATGGTTTGTTGTGAGGGGAATTGAAATCAAGAATAGGGAGGTTGTACTTCATGATTACAGGGCATTGGTGAAGTATTCTGTACAGTACTGGTCACCATATTCATGAAAAGATGTTGATGCATTGGAAGCACTTCAGAGAAGTGGTAATAGAGAAGTGCTAGACTAATATCTGTAAGGCAAGACAGGCAAGGCCTGTACACTCTGGAGTTCAGAAGAGCCAAAGATTATTTAACTGAAGCATGTAAGATCCTGAGGGGCCTTGACAAGGTGAATATTGGAAGGATTCTTCCTCTTATGGGTGAATCTCAAACTAGGGGTCCTAGTTTGAAAATAAGAGGCTACCATTTAAAACAAAGAGAAAGAAAGTTTTTTTTTAGTGTTTGGACTTCTCTTCCTCAAAAGGCAGCAGATGCAGAATCTTTAAGTATTTTGAAGACAGAGGTAGATAGATTTGTGGGATTAAATGGCCTGCTATTGCTTCTTGTTCATATCTTCATATGTCCAACATTTAGTAACCCAGTTGAAGGGGAATTATTGCAGCAGCAAGTATATGCATTTATTCTCATTTGTTTAAAATGTATGATGAAAATTAAATCAATTTCCATCAAAATGTCATTTGTGTGCAATGCAATTACAGTGCAACTAACCTAAGCTCCTCTTCCTGTTTAAACAGCGAAAAAAAAACCTAGTCATCAAGAGCATAGATTGTTTTAAAAGACATGTCATTAATTTTTCTTTTTGTCCAATTAAAAAGTAAGCACTGACCATTTTGGTACAACAGTAGGAAAGTGCAGTTAAAAACCAGATACCAACTTAACATCAACAGGCTGTGAAAGCAAGCACTGATGATGAAAAATAAGACCATAAGATAGAGGAGCCGAATTAGGCCATTTAGCCCATCGAATCTGGTCTGCCATTTAATCATGGCTGATTTGTTTCTCAGCCCTATTCTCCTGACTTCTCCACAGAACCCATGAACCCCTTACTAAGCAAGAATCTATCTTTTTCTGAAATACCCTCGATGTCTTAGCCTCCACCACCCTCTGTACAATGACCTCTGGCTGTAGAAATTCCTCCTGACCTCAGTTCTAAAGAGCTGTCCCTTCACTCTGAGCCCATGCCCTTGGGCCCTCGTCTGTTCTTCACATCCATTCTATCCCAGGCCTCTCAGTAATATATAAGTTTCAAATTGATTTCCTCCAATCCTTCTCAAGTCAATCCAGTCCAGGCCTAGAGTCTTTAATGGCTCCTCATGTGACAACCCTTGATCCCCGGGATCTTTCTTGTAATCCTCCTTTGAACCGTCTCTAATGCCAGTAGATTCTTCCTTAGATATGGGACACAAACTGATCACAATGTTCCAAATCCAGTCTAACCAGAGACAGCTTAAGGAAAACAACTCTGCTGTTGTTCCCAACCATCTTGAAATGAATGTTAACATTGAAATTGACTTCCTAACTGCCAAATTAACTTACAAGTTAATCACAAGAGAATCTTGAACTTGGACTCTCAAGTCCCTTTAGATTTCTGAAGCTTTTCCCAGTTTAAAAAATAATCTGTTCTTCCTTTCAAAATGTATAACCTTATAATTTGCCATATGGTATTCCATCTGCCACTTCTTTGCCCACTCTCCTATCCTGTCCAAGTTCTTCTGCAGCCTTCTTGTTTCCTAAACTCTACCTGTTCCTCCACCTACGTTTGTGTCATCTGCAAATTTAACAACAATGCCCTCAGTTCCTTTGTTCAGACCATTAATATATAATGTGGACAGTTGTAGTTCCAACACTGACCCCTGTGGAACTCCGCTAGTCATCAGCTGCCATCCTGAGAAAGACCCTTTTATGCCCACTCTCTGCCTTCTACCAGTCAGCCAGTCTTCTATCTATTATGGTACCATACCCCTAACACTATGGGTTCTTATTTTATTTTGCAGTGTCCGGTGTTGCACTTGTAAAAAACCTTCTGGAAAGTCAAATAAATCATGTCCACTGGCTCTTCTTTGTCTAACTTGCTTGTTACCTCCTCAAAGCATTCTACCAGGTTTGCCAGGCATGACCTCTCCTTGACAAAGCCATGCTGACTTTGTCCTGTTTTGCCTCCAAGTACTCTACAATCTGATCCTTAACAATGGACTTAAATCTTACCAATGACAGTTTTCTGTCTTCTGCTTCCTTCCCTTCTATAACATAGGTATTACATTAGCCACTTTCCAATCCTCTAAGACCCTCCCTGACCACATTGATTCCTGAAAGATCACCACTAAATCCTGTATAATCTGCTCAGCTATCTCCTTCAGAACTATTGGGTGCAGCCCATCCAGCCAGGCTGATTTATCTGCTTCAGATTTTTCAATTCCCCAGCACCGCCTCCCTGTTTAGGGCCGCACCTCTGACCCCTGACTTTCTTGAAGTTCTGGATGCTGCTGGTGCATTACACTGTAAAAACTGATGCCAAACACCCATTCAGTTGCTCCGCCATTTCTTTGGTCCACATTAATACTTCTCCAGCCTCATTTTCCTGCAGTCCAATGTCAACACTTGCTTGGCTCTTCCATTTTAGATGTCTAAAAAGAAACTCCTGCAAATTTTGTATTACTAGCGAACTCACTCTCATATTTCATCTTTGCCCTCTTATTTATTTTTAGTTATCCTCTACTGGTTTTTAAAGGCTTCCCCATTCTCTGGCTTCCCACTAACCTTCACCACATTGCATGCATTTTTGTTTGCTTTTATACTGTCCCTGACTTCCCTTGTCAGCCCTTGCCTGATCCTCCCGTTAATGTTACTTCTACCTTGGAATAAATTTCTGCTGCGCTTTCCAAATTACCCTCAGGAACTCCAGCCATTATTGCTCACGATCTTGTTAGGTTTTCCTTCCAATCATCTCTGGGCAGCCATCATGTCTTTTAGTCACCTGAGAAATTTCTTCCATATATCCCACAAAGAAATTAGGAAGTTCCCAGCAGGCAACCAATGACCTGAGATATTTTGTTTGAAAGCTGAGCTGAGAATTTAAGTGGATGCTTTGTAATGTCTTACAGATATTCCACAACTCTCCTGTTGGAGATGGACTTCAATTAATTGGGTGATTTGGCTTCTCATGCTGTAGCAAATTTAAGTATAGGTTGTAAAGGAAGTAAAATAGGGTCACATTCAGCATGCCTTTGTCAAGGGGAGGTCATGCCTGGCAAATCTGGTAGAATTCTTTGAGGAAGTAACATCCTCAAAGATATACTTGGCATTTGTGCCATATTTGCCTTGCAGAATAAGCGCAAGAATAAACATGCATGATTCCCTGTTAATCTCCTGTTAATGCCTTGCCTTTGCTGTCAGAGCCTTATTTTTATTTTATAAGGTGGTATTGTAAATCATACTTGACATTCAGGTTTTTTTTCTTCTTATGGATGCAGGCATTCAGAGCAGAGATCGCTCCTTTGAAAGAGAATGTAACCCACATGAACGATCTCGCCCGCCAGTTCACACCACCAGACATCCAACTTTCTCCATACAATCTAAACCAGCTGGAGGACCTGAATACACGTTGGAAGCTCTTACAGGTGGGTCTAACCCCTGTCAGAATTCAAAAAAACCTAATCCCTCACAGTAATGTTTGTGTTTCCTCTTGAGGCTTTCTATGGGTGAGTTAGACTTACCAGTGTAAACCACAAACTGTCCAGCAGAGATCCCTGCAATAACTCCCGAACAAATGCCTGTGTAAATAGTCTATTGAGGAAGGCTTTCCAAGCCCGTTACTTACTCTTGTGCATTAAAAGGCTGAAATTTAACCAAGAATTATGAAAATTATCAAGAAGTGCTGATGTGAGGAGATTTATATGAAAGGATTTCATGGCTTTTAGGATTTACAGGGTCTTGCTTTTGGAGATATTGACAGTTTGTTTTCACAAAGGCAACTGTTTACAAATACATGGCAGATTTTCTTTTTACCTGGACATGATATTTTCAGTTCTCTACTCTGCTCTGTTTTCCTGATCTGAAATGTTTCAATCCTTACGAAGAATACTATTCTAAAGTCTTGGCTCATCTGCAACAATTTACTTCAGTTGCCATTAATTATATGTGAATATTTAAAGTGTTAAATGGCAGAATGTTGGATATGGGAAGTATGGTAGCCAAAACTGATCATGTTCTTACCTTTTTCCCATCTTCATGCAAGTAGCAAAATTTGATTCCAAACAATAAATTGGGAAATGTGGCTGATTCTTAATCCAGGGGGCTCAAAAGTTAACTGCAACGACTGTCAAGATCATCTAACTTGTTACAGAATAAAACTAGATCAACATAGCAACATAGGAATTTGGAGCGGGAGTAGGCAATTCAGACCTTTGAACAGTTCTGTAAGTTAACATGATCGTGGTTGATCTTATCCTGGTCTCATTTCCACTTTGCTACCCATAGCACTTTGTCCTGCTTTTCATGAGAGATTAGGGATCATAGTGTTCTTTATAAATTACCATTCATTTGTTTTATTAAGTAAGCCAACATAGATATACCCTGCTGGTACTTTCCTTTCTTGGGAAATAATTAAAGTTATTGCTGGTGTGTATTTTTATTTTGCTCAGTCCCGGAGGATTGAGGTTAACTTGCTTCCACTCCTGTTTGATGGGTTGCCTGAGAAGTGTAATGCTAGAATGCAGACTCTGCCAAATGTGGGAAAGGTGGAGCATGAAGCATTGGGTAGATGGATTGTTTGGCTGTTTGCATGCTCTGTCCATTGCCTGATTTCACCTCTGTATACTCCTGACAAAGTCTCTCAACATTCAGTGCCTTTCCAGAGGAGCCGTCTCTGTTGACTTTGGTCACAAGCCAGGGACTTCCCGTGCATTGGCAGAATGTGGTGTTCCCTCTGCTTAAGTTTTAAGAATATCTCTGAGACATTTGAACTAACTGCCTGGGATTTTCCTGCCGTGGTTGAGTCCCGAGTTCAACAGCTGCTTCAAAGGTCTGGTGTCAAGCATAAGAACTACATGTTCTCCCCAGTGGAGCTAATCTTGATTGGTCGGAACCTGCACCAGCACATCTGGAGGAACCCTTCAATTAGCCGTAAAACATGCCCCCTTTGGCTCCCTCAGTGGCTACATTGAAACCACGTTTGCCCTTTTCTACTGTTTCACATCACACTCCACTTCATATTTAGTTTGTGAACAACGCTGAAGCTGCTGTCGGCAGCAAATTGTGAAGCTAAATGTACTCTAAAGCTGCAACAGTATCTGATCACCTTTTAAAAGTAAGCGATTAACACTTCGGGAAGCTTTTGTGAAGTGACAATGGGTGATTAATGGGGCAGGCTTCAGGACAAAAAGATGCAAGGTCACCTTAACTCACTGAAACTCTGTAACAGCTGAAAAAAAAACTCTTGTTGAAGGGTTGCGACAATCAGAAAGCTTGGCTAATAGTGATAAGAAATCCATCAGCCAAGGTTCCTGATTATAAAGGCTACATGCAAGGCAATTTAAATGACCTTGTCACTTTATTTCCTGAAGTCTGAGCCAGTAATAAGTACAGGCACTTCAGAAAATATAAACAACGCCATGTAATCACTGTTCAAAGTTGTGGATGCGTAAGGGAAGAGAATGTGGTGAGTCCAAGATGACATACAAATGCTACCCCAAACACAAATAGGAAGCTTGTGGGTATGGTTTTCCCCTCCCTGGAATGGGGTGGTAAGTTGATGTACCAGGATGAGGGCCCTGTTAGGGCCCAAAACCCATAGTCTAGGGATCGCTGTGCTAGGGACCAGTGTCCAAGATCAGTGTCCAGTGTCTAAGGCCCATGATAGCTGTCACTGACCCACCAAAGGCCAGCTTAGCTGCCTTTCTCGCAGATAGAAAAAAGTGACTGCCTTCCCCACAGGGAATCCAGGGTGACCTGTCTGTCTGGATGTGTGATGCAATCGGGGGTAAAGAGTTCCTTGTTCAAAGCCATCCCTTTCTCAGGAGCCTTACTTCATGAGCTCACCCCAAAAACACACTTCTTTCCACTGGTGCAGATCTTCACAGCTACACAATCTCAGTCTCCAATAACTCTCTTCAGCTCCCAACTGGATGTGTAGATCACTGTAGTTGTGTGCTTTCATGCTGGTAGGGATGGGATATAAGTTGCTTGCCTCACTAGGGTCATAGAGTCATAGAGATATACAGCATGGAAACAGACCCTTCAGTCCAACTCATCCATGCCGACCAGATATCCCAACCCAATCTAGTCCCACCTGCCAGCACCTGGCCCATATCCTTCCAAACCCTTCCTATTCATATACCTTTTAAATCTTGCAATCATACTAGCCTCCGCCACTGCCTCTGGCAGCCCATTCCACACACACACTACCCTCTGCATCAAAAAGTTGCCCTTAGGTATCTTTTATTTTTTCCCCTCTCACCTTAAATCTATGTCCTCTAGTTCTGGACTCCCCCACCCCAGGGAAAAGACTTTAAATATCCATGCCCCTCATGATTTTATAAATCTCTATGAGATCACCCCTCAGCCTCCGACACTCCAAAGAAAACAGCCCCAACCTATTGAACCTCTCCCTTTGGCTGAAATCCGCCAACCCTGACAACATCCTTGTAAATCTTTTCTGAATACTTAGCGCACTGTGCATAAAATTTAATTAAAGTTTGAGAACCATTGTAGGGCTTGCAATCTGTCTTTGGATTAAACAGCTCATGTTATTAATGTGGTGAGTCCAAGATGACATACAAATGCTACCCCAAACACAAATAGGAAGCTTGTGGGTATGGTTTTCCCCTCCCTGGAATGGGGTGGTAAGTTGATGTACCAGGATGAGGGCCCTGTTAGGGCCCAAAACCCATAGTCTAGGGATCGCTGTGCTAGGGACCAGTGTCCAAGATCAGTGTCCAGTGTCTAAGGCCCATGATAGCTGTCCGAGGTTCCTGTGTCCTTGGATCAGGGTATCCCTATTGACACCCAAACTGGCACTATTTTTCTGTATTTGAAAATTCTGACAGAATTTCTTGTCCCTCCCCGTGACATCCAGTCAATATTTTCTCCGAGTAAGTTTTAGAAATACCAACATCTTTGAACCCCTAAATGAATATTGCCCTCAACCTTAGATTCTGTTTCTCTCCCTGACTACTGAACCAGATTGTTTGCAATTTCAACATTCGAACAAAAGCTATCTATTTCCACCCTGTTAATATTGTCTGTCTCTACACCTGTTGCTAAAACACTCAGCTCAGAAATGCTTCCTTCATTGTTTACTATTCCAATGCTCTCCTGGCCACCTTGGAACCATATAGACCCTCTTGTGAACTTAAAATTATTGGAAGCTTTGATATAACCCACATAAGGATATATTATCCTTGTGGTCACTGATTTTAGCTTCTCATCCAGTGATGCTTCAAATTCATAATTCTCATCCTTGCATTCAGATACCTTTGTGGCCTTACCCCACGCTATATCTGCAACTTCTTTCAACTCTACAACCCCCCTCAAATCTGTCTGGTCCTTCACTTCTGGCCTCTTATGTCTCCTTGATTCCCTTCACCACATCATCGACCAGGTGCCTTCAGCTTTCTGGACCATATGCCTTGGAATGCTTCTCATAAACTGTCTACCTATCTACATTTCTTATTACATTAAGATAGTCCTTAACATTTCCCTCTTTATCCAAGCTTCTGGTCACTTATCTCATTGTTGTATGTCAAATTTTGTCTGGTAATGCTCTTGCTAAGGGCCTTGGAATATTTCACATATTTAAGATGACTATAAAATGCCAGTTGTTGGTTTCTATATCTTGTTTGTTTGCTGATTAAACTTACACAGCAAATATTTGTTTATTTGATTATGTCCGTTGGCAACATATTTGGTATAGCAATTTAAACATGTATACGTTCCTCAGTGTCGAGGTTTATTCATATTTTTACAACTAATTTAGAAACAAGTACGCAATATCTCAACATGGTGTAACAAAGTCAAGTGATTTAATAGTGCAGTTGTTTAGTTAGGGTCACATTTGACATGCTGTCAAATCTATCAATGCATTTAGAGAATGGAATTGGCCCTGAAAGACATCATTACTTCTGAAAATTCTCAAGACAATTTATTGTTGTGACAAAAAAATAAATGACAGGCATCTGTTCAGCTAAGTTTTCATTACCAGAAAATCTTTGTTTTACAGATAGTTTTATGTCTCTTTTACTGTATGCATAGAATAAATAGGAAACATCGTATTGATATTTTTCAGACAGCCCTCCATTTTCCCAGATATGTGATTGATTGAAAATTCACTGCATAGGCAGTTTGATGCCTGTACAGCATAGCAACAATCTATCATTTAATATGTAACCATGCCCTTACAGTAAAACATGTGAAATTGAACTGTGTGACTGGACATTGCCTTTCTAGGACCTTCTATGCAGTAGAATAAATCGTGTCTTTGGGGCATGTCCAAGAACATGACCTGCCATGTTCTGAAATATTTGGATGAAGTAAAGAATGCAGTTAGGTAGGTCAGTAAAGTTGGTGATCTTTATCTAAGGCGTAAAGCATTAAAAAGAAAAACAATAATTATTTAACCTTCTAAATATGGTCCTCTTACTGTAATGATATCACATTTTTATTACTTAAAGAATAGAAATTTGTTCAGTTTATCACCAGAGGGAGCTCTCCATGAAGCTTGAGCTCACTGCTTCACTTCAGCGCTCCTCCTTCAGGCTGTTTCTGCTCAACTGATCCTGCGAGTTTTTGTTTCTGGACCTGCTTTATTTCTTAAATTTATATGTAGAATCTTGCAGAGTATTTGGCTGGAACTCTTTGTTCCTTCCTGCTCTTTGCTTTGCTCCTTTGTCATCCTGTGTCCACCAAAATTTTCACATAGAAAACTTTCAACCTTTTTGATGCGATTTTTCATTGTTGATCAGAAATGTCAATGTTTTTGCAACTTTGTTTATAAATATAGTATTTTGCTACTGGTTTCATAAACCACATGTAACTGTTTAAACCTCAACATTGCTGATAGTCATTTTATTGCAAGGTAGATGCCTGATCCTTATTCTTCAGCCCTTATGTCCATTTATACTTTACATTCTAATTAAGAAGGACAGGAGAACCTGGAATATCCCTGGCAAATCGAACAATGACTGGAGAAAGGTAAAAAAGCTCATGTAAAACTTTATCTAAAAATCAGTATAACCTATTATTTTTATTACATTTTAAGCAGGCATGGACACAAAACGATGCTGCACAATTTCACTATCTGTTGTCCATCATTTCAACTACATATTAACCTACTCATGGTAAAATTGTTCTGTTCAGACAGCCGCCAAACAAAACTTGTCATGTTAAAGGTTCAAACTTGAGTGTTACTCAGCAGAGTTTCAAGACACAAGTTTGTTTTGTCTTCCCATGAAAGAATTGAATGTTTTTATAAGACACACAAAGCCTTTTGTGTACACCAAATAGAGAAATGTTAAGTGTAAGAAGGGGAAGCATTTCAACTTTGATAGACCAGCATCAGCATCAAATATGCTGACTTTTGTACGTACCATGACCAGATGCATTAAAACTCTCTTTGGTCTTACCTAACCACAAATTTAGAACAACTGAGTTGCTACAACAGTGTGACATTTTCAGTTCTCATGTCGACTATTTTTTATGTGAATGTTGACTTCAAGCTAATTTTTGCCAAATTATTTCCTTTTAATCCTGTGACTTCATATCAACTGGAACCGAATGGAACTTATCAATGCAGCAGTAAAGTTAAAGTGGATGCTGTCTTTTGATTAGATTAGATTCCCCACAGTATGGAAACAGGTCTTCTGCCCAACAAGTCCATGCCGACCCTCCGAAGAGTCATCCACCAGATCCATTCCCCTATGCATGCGCTTATAACTATGGGCAATTTAGCATGGCCAATTCACCTAACCTGAACATCTTTGAACTGTGGGAGGAAACCAGAGCACCCAGCAGAAACCCACACAGACACGGGGAGAATGTAAAAACTCCATGCAGACAGTTGCCTGAGGCTGGAATCGAACCCACGTCCCTGGTACTGAGAGGCAGCAGTGCTAACCACTGAACAGCCGTGCCACTCATATGCTTTGTATATCCATCCAGGGCACTTTTTGAGCCTTTCATTGGCAAAACTTCCAAGTCATTAGTCAACTCATTTGCATATATTAACGAGAATGACACACTATGCCTGAATGCACTATATTTCTGATGCTTTAGCACCCTTAATAACTTAGTTAAAAATCACAGAACACCAAGTTATAGTCCAACAGGTTTATTTGGAAGTATTGACTTTCGGAGCATTGCCCCTTCATCAGGTAGCTTTATAGCCAAAGGTGTCCATAGCAAAAGATCTTTTCATAAGAGGCCATGTGTAATGCCTGCTTCCAAAGTTTTAGGCTAAACAGATGGAGTGTAGTTGGGCACTTTCACCTGAAGTCTGAAGTAAAAGTTATTGCACTTCAAAAACATCTTGGATCCCTCCATTTTGCTTTGGTTACCAACAGAAGTCAGCCATATAGCCTCTTGAACCAATTCTGCCATTCATAGAGATCATGGTTGCTCTATGATTTCATTGAATTTACCCATCTGTTTGCTAAATATCCTTTAACCTTGGTTAAGAAAAAAAATTGGTTCAGAGAAAAGGATTCAATTTCAGATTCATCAACTGCCATTTGGGGAATAGCATTCCAAACACTATGAGCAGTTGCATACCAAAATTTTCCTAATGCCACTCTTGAAGTGCCTGAGACCAATTTTAAGCCTGTACCCTTTAGCCCTCGCCTGAATAGTCATCAGACCTTGGTTCTCTCTAACTACCCCATCAGTTCTTCTTAATACCTTAATAACTTTGATCAATTGCTCCCTAACCTTCTAAATTGCAGGGAATATGACCCTAGTTTGTGAAGTCTTTCTTCATAATTTATTTGATTTGGTTTGATTTATTGTTGTCATGTGTACAGTGAAAAGCTTTGTTTGCAAGCAGCATAGCAAGATCATAGTAAGTAAGGTCATATTTATCATACGGTGAAAAAAAACTTAGACAGAGACAAATGAGTTATATCACACAGAGCATGTGGTAGACAAGATCAGCATTAATTGAAGTTAGAGAGTCCATTCATCAGTCTGATAATGGCCGGGAAAAAGCTGTTCCTGAACCTGTTGCTGCATATATTCAAGCTTCTGTATCTTCCGCCTGATGGAAGAAGTTATAGGAAAGTATTACTGAGGTGTGATGGATCTTTGATGATGTTGGCAGCCTTTCTCCTGCAGTGACCTGTGTAAATGGAGCCCATGGATGGAAGCTTGGCTTTCGTGACGGTCTGGGCTGTGCACACAACCATCTGCAGTTTCTTCTGGTCCTGGGCAGAGCAGTTGCCATACCAGGTCATTATGCACCTGGATAGTATGCTTTCAATTTAACCCTGTCATTCTCGTAAATTTATGCTGAACTCCTTCTAAGCTTAATACAAGTTGTATCCTTCCTTAGATGTGATAGCCAGAACTGAATGCAATACCCCAGGGTGTCATTCAGTTTGAACTGTATACAGTCATAGCATATCTTCTTCTCCCTTGTATTCTGGTCCTTTAAGTATAGAGAATAGTTATCGGTAAAAAATATTTCAATATATTTGGTGGACTTAATTGGGAATAGGATTTACAACAAAAGACTGAGAAAAATTGCTATATTTTAAAATAAATGTTATTGAAACTCATTGTTGCTTTGCAAGCAGTGGGTGAGGGTGTAAATGAATAATCTGGCACGGAGCTTATGTACAAACTAAGATCCAGCTGGCAATGAATTGGCTTGTGGAATTGTGACCAGTTGTAGATGCTATAGGTCAACTCTCTGGCCCCTAAGGAGCTGAACAGGTTGTAGGTATGAACGATACAGTGAGAAATCCTTGGTCTTCTGGGAGGGAAGGTAGTGTGTGTATATATCTCCAATGAAATTCCCGAAGCAAAAAAATGCCAGTTACTTTATCACCCCTACTGCTGTAAGCTAATGCTGTTAATCAGTAAGTGAGAGGATTCATAATTTATGAGCCAGTCACTATGTGCCTATCATAAAAAAGTAAACGAACCCAAAGGAAAAGCTCAGAGATATAAAATACTGAGGAAATAAAAAGAATCCTCCATTGAATCCTAAGGACTGGTGCCATTGAACTGTTACTTATTTTTTTGTTTTCCCATCTATCCTTAACACCAATCTTTTTTGTCTGCACAGATATGCTGGGTGGGTTACAAGAGAGCTTAGAGTTTTAACTGGTATGGTAATATGCTGAAAGTACACAGTTTTTATCTGTGGTTAGAATTTAATTATTTGTAAAGTATAATAATATGTAATTATTATAAATAGAAACCTGGTTTTCTTTTAACCTGCATCTATCAGACCTTGTGTACTTTGATAATTTTTTTTAACTTCTGTGATAACTCAACGAAAATGGGGTTTTAGGTCCAGCATGTTATCTCAACAAGGTGTAACAATTCCCTTAACTTTTTTGATTATTTTCTTGTTGTGATTTTTACCTATTAGTGTACATCTCTTTCAAGCTTCACTGTTTCTAGCTTTTTACCATTTTCGAACATACTCAGACTATATTTATTAAGTTCAAAGGGAGTTACCTCACACTTGCCTATATTGTCATTTAACACAGTTTTGCTGATTCAGGTAATCTTGGTAATTTTATGCTTGTATCAATATTGTTTACAATGTTGCCCATCTTTGTATTCTGTTGTATTGGATATGGTGTTCTTCATCGAATCATTTAAGTTGTTAACAGTGTATTGAACAATTGAGGCACCTACTCTTCATAATGTCATTAGTCACATTATGCCAATTATCCCTGCGCTCTGTTTCCTACCACTCAGCTAATTTTTTTAACCAGGTCAATAATTTGTTAGAAACTGGTTTGTCCAGGTCCAATTTCCTTTAGACTGGATCATAAATATCCCAAGAATCTAAAGCCCTCTCTCCTGTACCTTCTTTCCAGCAACATAGCTTTATCCTCCTATTTCCATACTCACTTGGAATAATCCTCAGGTTCCAACTTTTGAGATCCTGCTTGCTAATTTTCTACATAGCCCAATAAGTGCTGACTGCAGGACCACATCCCTTTTTCTACCCGTGTTATTGGTGAATATGACTGCTGACTGTTCACCCTTCCTCTCAGGATACTCAGCAGCTGATCAGTTTCCCAAGTGGTTCAGCAAAGTGATATCAACAAGTTAGAGTAATTCCCTCCCCCGTGTATATACGTTAAATGAAAGGCATTACAAACAAATGCATTGCTTTTTTATAGGTTGCTAAAATGCCTGCATAGTTGTCAAATTTGAGTCCCCTAGTGACTATGATAGCTCTGCACACATTAAGATCTCATTTAATGATTAAATAGCTTCTGGATGAATTTATTGCATTTTTAGGTACGTATGGAGCCTGCACTGTGATAGCAATATGCCTGATCAGGTCCTGTGGTTTAGTATTCATTTAATGTTCAGTTGAAACTTATCCATACAGATGGAACGTGCCTACAGTATTACTTTGAAAACATTTTCTGTAAAAATACAAAGAGTACCTTGGTGGTGGTTCAACAACTATGCATTAACACCAGAAGGAAATATGTACAAGGTTTTAAAAGCAGAATTAGAAGTGTTTCTTTTCTTCCAAACTTAACACCTCATTCTTTCACTAGGATGCAGTTCCATTCCTGTTAACTACGTATCCACATAACTTCAAAGTGGTTATATAAAGGTTTTGAAAATGTATGTCAACAGGTTGCTTTATGGGAGCATCAAAACAAAATCAGCGATTCTGCTGTCTAGCATTCAGCTGGGATCATTTGTTGGCAATCAAGGTAAAAGAAGGGTTTCTAAAATAAAACTTTCCCATCATCCCTTAGAGATACCACTTTACAATCCACATACATGGAATATCTTTAAGGAGTAACTTACTCTGTGTACACAGATCCAATGAAGGTTTGTCAGATTTTCTGTTTATCTTTCTCTGTGGGCCTCCACTAAGTATACCAGGTCATGATTTTGCTGTTTGTAATGCCACAACTTTAACATTCACTGGAAAAGGAAAAGGGGGTCTTGTTCAAGGGATGTTACACATAAATCAAATACGTTCGCAGCGTTCGACTGAAGGATCAGCCTAGATCATTGGGTCTTTGCCATTACAAGAACCAAAAGTCTGTTTTTATATTTTCCTATTCCAGCGCTGTGACTTAAATTGGAGCAGCTCAATATTTCCAGAGCTTATCATGTGAAGCCTGGGAATAGAACTCAGGCCATTCACATCTCAGTGCCTTGTAGAGTGAAGAACTGATTTTAATAGAATAGATTGCCTACAGTGCGGGAACTGGCCTTTCTGCCCCACAATACCATAGTGACCCTCCAAAGAGTAACCCACCCAGACCTATTCCCCATACCCTATAATTACCCCCAACTAATGCACCTAGCCTACACATCTCTGAACTCTATGGGCAATTTAGCACAGCCAATTCACCAAACCTGCACATCTTTGGACTGTGAGAGGAAACCTGAGCACCCGGAGGAAACCCATATAGACACCCAGAGAGTGTGTAAACTCCACAAAGACAGGCAGCCGAGGCTGTAATTGAACCCGGGTCCCTGGTGCTGTGAGGTAGCAGTGCTAACCACTGAGCAACTGTGCCAACCCCTTTTTTTTCAGTACCTTGCCAATATTATAAGATGCTTTATTTGGTTGCTGGATTGTGGATAAATTCACGTGTAGTGATAAAATAGCATAGAAGATTTGTGCCAATGGAGCAAATATACATTGTATCCAAGAGCGTTTTTCAAGATTAATGTAATTTTTTAAATTGTTTTGTGAACTGTAAATTATATATCCTCCAATGTCTACCGACTTTTGGAAGCAAAGGGCTTTTGTCTTTCTTGCTGGATTCCCATCATTGTGGATTGATGTAACATGTTATTAACTTTCCATGAATCATCTAGTACTGTGAAGAAGCAATATCCTTTCGAGATGGAACTTGAGAACTATTGGGGGATAGCAGTCTGGATTTTCTTGCCAGTTTAGAAGTGATTTAGAGGTGCTGGTGTTGGACTGGGGTGGACAAAGTCAGAAGTCACATGACACCAGGTTATAGTCCAACAGGTTTATTTGAAATCACAAGCTTTTGGAGCGCTGCTGTTTAATCAGGTGAAGTCAACTTCATCTGGTTTCATATGACTTCTGACAGTTTTCGAGTTAACCAGGAATGCCTTTGGCTGGACGTTAGGAACGGGAGGTCTAACACAGGGCTCTGACCCTAAAATAACTCACTAACATTTTCCTCTGCCCGCCCATTGTCATGAATGTTGGCCTTCCACCTTTGCTTACATATTAAAAAGCAAAAAAACACATTGATGAAAGTAGAGCAATGGATGGGGTAAACATAGATTTTAGCAAGGCATTTGTTAAAGTTCCCCATCATAGGCTCATTCAGAAATTAAGGAGACATGGAATACATAGAAACCTATCTGTCTGGATACAGAATTGGCTGGCCCATAGAAGACAGAGGATGGTGGTCAATGGAAAGTATTCAGCCTGGAGCTCGGTGACCACTGGAGTTCCGCAGGGAATGGTTCTGGGACCTCTGCTGTTCGTGATTTTTATAAATGACTTGGATGAGGAATTGGAAGGGTGGGTTAGAAAGCTTGCCAGTGACACAAAGGTTGGTGGAGTTGTGGAAAGCATAGAAGGCTGTTGTAGGTTGCAATGGGACATTGACTGGATGCAGAACTGGGCTGATAAGTGGCAGATGGAGTTCAACCTGGAAAAGTGTGAAGTCATTCATTTTGGAAGGTCAAATTTGAATGTAGAATATAGGGTTAAAGACAGGATTCTTGGTATTGTGGAGGAACAGAGGGATCTTAGGGTCCATGTCCATAAATCAGTCAAGGTTGCCACCCAAGTTGATAGAGTTGTTAACAATGTCTATAGTGTGTTGGCTTTCATTAGCAGAGGGATTGAGTTTAAGAGCCACAAAGTTATCCTGTAGCTCTGTAGAGCCCTGGTTAGACCACACTTGGATTATTGTGTCCTGTTCTGATCGCCTCATTATAGAAAAGATGTGGAAGCTTTAGAGAGTACAGAGGAGATTTACCAGGATGCTGCCTGGACTGGAAGGTATGTCTTCTGAAGAAAAGTTGTAGGAGCTAAGGCTTTTATCATCGGAGCAAAGAAGGACGAGACGTGACTCAATAGAGGTGCACAAGATGTTGACAGGCATAGATAGAGTGGACAGCCAGAGACTTTTTCCCATGGCAGAAGTGGCTAACACGAGGGGGCATAATTCTAAGATGATTCAAGGAAGGTTTACAGATGTCAGAGAAAGATTCTTTACACAGAGTGATGGGTGCATGGAAATCACTGATGGCAGTGGTAGTTGAGTGAGATACATTAGGGACATTTAAGCGAACCTTGGATAGGCACATGGATGATAGTGCAATGAACGGTATGTCGGTTAGTCTGATCTTAGAGTAGGATAAAAGGTCAGCACAACATCAAGGGCTGAATGGCCTGTACTATGCTGTACTGTTCTATGTTCTGTGTTTTAACGCTTGAAGCGGCAAAAGCTGTTTGCATATCACTTTGAATATAATAACATATCAAGGCAATTCACAGGAATGTTAACAAACAAAATGTGGCACTCAACCACAAATGCTTACTAGGACAGATTAAAGAGACAGATTCTAAGGAGTGTTTTGAAGAAGGAGAGAGAAGTTGAAATAGGGGGAAGGTTAGAATCTGATTTCTAAACCTTCCAGCCGAGTTATTTAAAAGCCTAACTGTCAATATTGGAGTGATTGAAATTGAGGCAGTGTAAGAGGCTAGATTTGAAGAGGCACAAGATCTTAGGAAGATTACACCACCTTCCTGCCAGTGTAGCACTAATGGGAACCAAGATTGATTTGGAGATGCCAGTGTTGGACTGGGATGTACAAAGTTAAAAATCACACAACACCAGGTTATAGTCCAACAGGTTTATTTGGAAGCACTAGCTTTCAGAGCACTGCTCCTTCATCAGGCGGTTGTGGAGTATAAGATTGTAAGACACAGAATTTATAGCAAAAGTTTACAGTGTGGTATAACTGAAAATATATCTTGATAAAGACCTGGATTGTTTGTTAAGTCAGTTACAACACACTGTAAACTTTTGCTATAAATTCTGTGTCTTACAATCTTATTCTCCACAACCACCTGATGAAGGAGCAGCGCTCCAAAAGCTAGTGCTTCCAAACAAACCTGCTGGACTATAGCCTGGAGTTGTGTGATTTTTAACGTAGAACCAAGATTGTTATCAAGTAGACAGCAACTCGCAGCAAGTTATCAAAATACTTGATGTAATCACCTTTACTTCTCATATCGAATCTAGTTCCTTCATTATATCAGAAGGACTCAATTCTACCCCAGAGGACACCATGAAATACTTAGGAAGCTACACTTTTCCTTGATCCCAATCACATTTCCAAGAATGATTTTTTATTTGTGTCTATATAGTTATTTCAGTTCCTCATAAAATTTATCTGTTTGCAGTCTCTGTGGACTGAAGCATGGGGACAGCTTCCATATAAATCATCCTGGTGACACCTAACTTTATCACAGCCAGCATGACTCCATGTCTACTGTTGAGCTGGCTGTTTGCCAGTCTGACTAGCTGGACCACAGTCATCTTGATTCATTCTTGTCACAAGCCATATTTTAGCCTGTGGTTCCATCCCTCTTCCTAGTGTCACACTGAGGGCTGAATCTAATAGTGCATCATCTCATTGTTGTGTTTATTTTTGAGATGAATGATATGCCTGATGGTCTGAATAACACAATTGTTTCTGAAATATTAACCTACCAAATTCTATTTGCACCTTCAGCATCAGTGAAACTTGAATTCACATCTAAGCTCCACTTCCTCAGTGTTCTTCATAAAGCTTTCTAAGTTCAACTTCCAAACCATTGGAAAACTGTACTCAACACCCAACTCATTACTTGTCTGTATTGTTGAACTTACTGATTATGTCTATTCTTTCTAATCTCCATAACTTCCCCATCTGGCATACTTCAAGGTCTTTATCTTCCACTACTTATTATTTCATGACTTCATTCCACCCTACCATTGTTTCAATTTAATAGCTCGAGCCAGAACAGTGCCACTGAAAGTAATCCACATCATGTATCACACACTTTTGGGTACCTTTGAATTGCTCTGCAATTGTTTAACTATACAAGTTGATTGTAGACCCTGTGTTATATTTACAGCTAACCAGTCAGATCATATTTAACATATTATAAAAAGAATAAAGAAGTATCGAAGAGGGTGGAAAAATGTTTACATAGATGATCAGGAAACAATGGACAGCTTAGCTCGAAGAGATGACCGAAAAATGACTGAATAAAGGATGTAGAATTATGGAGGGTTTTGATAAAATAGACACAGTAAGAGAATTTTTCCATTTTTGCCAGTAGTAAGAGTAGAGGACATTGATATATGATATGACTAAAAAAATCAAACATGGTAGTGGGAAGAACTTTTTTTTTACTTAGAGGTTGGTATGAATGTGCAACTGGATATCACAGAGAGTGGCTGGTGGTGAAGAGTAGAGATGTATCGAAGGAGAAGTTAGACAAAAAAGGTTATATATAGTTTCTTTCTCTACAAAAAATTTTTCTGATTATATGAATTTAAGTGTAATTTGTGCTTGATCTGAGCTCTGTGTCTGATCATAAAGTTTGGCTTGAAAAGTGTCCCATTCTCCATTAACATCATTAATCACCTTGATGATGATGGAAGTTCAACAACTCTTGACCCATACCCTTGTAAGGTGCTGAATGGACTAAAGAAAGAACAATTAATTCTTTAAAACTGGAGCACCAAAAAGAAAAATAATTTAGATGCTGGAAATCTGAAATGGAAAACCAAAAATGCTGGGACATTCACCAGCACCTGTACAGGGAGTACCTGTAAGATAGGACCAAAAGGTAAATGTAACATTTCAGATCTACAAAAGCTCATTAAACTAGATATTGAACAAATGAACAGCTTACAAAGATAAATACAGACAGAAAAGAATGATTGCTATGGGCACAGGAAATATTTTTTTAAAATGATTAATGCTTAGGTGGAGAATGCAATGAAGTACATATGTGAGGATGTATAAATAGTTGAAACAGAATAGCAGTGTTGTCTCAAAAAATGTCTCATTCCAGTGGTTGACTGTGTAGTAGAAGAAACAAATCAGTGGACACTGGAAAATCACCATACAGCCAATTACATGGTCATTTATTCTTGTCACTGACTTCCAAATTCCATTATCTTTACATGTAATAACATCTAGTTCTGACAAAGGGTTGTAGATCCAAAATATTAGCTTTTCCTTTCTCCACATATGCTGCCTGATCTGCAGAATGTTTTCTGCATTTTTGTTTTTACTCTTCTTAATTGGAGTGATTCTTTTAATAAAGTTCAGTTGGAGATAAAGTTCAAAGTCAATTTAATGGTCAGAGAGTTTGTTTATACTGTCACTTCTTGGAAATTAGATAAACAGAGCTCGCAATTGAACCAGACATTTCTCCTCAGCAACAATATATTCTGCAGCACAATTTGGCTCAAACTAATATTGTGTTTTGCACAGTTTGCTAAGAGCTACCTGCAAAAATACCCAAAATGCTCTGGTATGTAGACCAAATACACTTCCATTAAAATATTAGGTTCAGTTAATGTGACCAGGTTCCTTTATATGCAAAGGGAAATATGCTTTATTTAAAATATTATACACAAATTCATCCATCGCCCAGAATATGTTTTCCTTAGCACCTTTTCAACTGTGTCTGATTGCAACCATTTTAACACTAAACTAATTAAGAGAATGAATAGAAAATTAAATGAATATTGAATTCTATTTTGAATATCTGGAATGTACAAGGTACAATTTTAACTTCTATCACAGTGTAAAATTGGTAACGTGGAATAAACCGACCATTCCTTTTATTCATTGTTTCCACTGAAGAAATTGAAGCAATGCAGAAAGAGGCTGAACTGATATCTGATTGTTTTACATCTATCAATATTTCCCCTGTGAAGTGAAAACCATCAGTTGAAGGGTTTAGTTTGATTGAGTGAGTTGAATGGTGCAAATGTGGAGTGTTAGGAGAGAGTGATGGGGAAGTGGAAGACTATAAAATTGAGTGCTGTGCCAGTGTCACTTCTCCAATCACCCACCTGCCTTTGGCATTTTATCTACTTTGAAGGATGCATCAGGCAGCTTGTCTGCCCTGGAGGCTGTTGAGTGGTGGAAATTTTGGAGGTGCTAGATTCCTTCTGTTCATATACCCTGTGCCCACTAGACACCTCTTCCACTTTACTCACCCTCCACCAACCATGTGGTTTCTCCACACCCACCATGCTGCACATAGTCCTCCACTCCACACACTGGCAGAAGCCTCCAACTTAAGTCAGTGGGCTCTCTGACGAACTGCCATTGGTTGCACTGCTGGGACTCAAAAGCTGCAAGTTATCTGATCGACTGGCAGTTCCTGGAGGCAAGACTCCCTCTCAGACAGAGGTGAACCCCTCCCAGCTGGGGGCCTGTGTCTTGCTCCAAGTTGGATGACTATTTGACAAGCATAAAATCAACTCAGGACTACCCAACCAAGCAGACCTGAGCTCATCCCTAACTTTTCAGTCAATGTTGGCTTCATCAATCCATGTAAACTTCAATCCATGATGGAAGGATGGAACCAAAAACACTAGTCTGTGTGTGCCTTAATAATTCGGTTTGTCAAAATAATAAAGCAGTTGCTAACACAATAAGAACGGTTATGGCATTTGAGAAGGAAGTCTTTGACATTTTGACCTCATAAAAGATAGAGCTGCAAAACAAAGCAGAAAATGGTATGTTTTCTGATGATAGGGCAGATGGAAACTTAAAAAAAAAACTTCTTAACATGTCAGTAAGTGAGCATTAAATTGTAATTGTTACTTTGAGGTGGTCATCTAAATTCAATTGCTTCCCCCCATCTCCATGAGTAACATTTGCTGTTATATACCTCTTCCTGGAAATAGTGACCGATGCAACAAGGAATGAACATTGCAAGGCTGCTCAGTCGAGCTGTTCCAGTGGCTCTACAAGTTCATTCAGTGAGAAGCTGAACTGTATGGTGCCGGGCTATGCTGCATTAGCTGATGTCAGCCAGTGTTTATAATTAATCACTGTGCCCTTGGTTAGGAGGAGTAAATAAACTGAGCTTCAACTCTTGATCGCTCCCTGGAAATTTTGCTTGCAAGACTGCAGGCCTGACAGAGCAGAATTCAGCTTGACAATGGTATATTGCCAACTCACTCCCCAGGCTTACCCAAAATAAAATATTACCATTCAGGAACCAAACAAATTGCTGGAAAAACTCGGCAGGTCAGGCAACATCTGTGGAGAGAAAGCAGAGTTAACACTTCAGATTCTTCAGAACTGACAATACCATTCCAAGTATTGTCCACAAAAATCAGCCTTTTTCCTCAGACTTTACAGTGGCTGTAAAGATGTAGCCGAGCATTGATATCAACTAGTTTAATAGTTAAGACTGTTGAATGATTCCAATATCCGAAAGTGGGACGATCTGTAAAGGCACCTAAATCTGATCTTTATCTCAATTGCTTGCTGAAAATGTATGTGTGTGAACAAAGGATGTGTGTAAAACATGTATCGGTCTTGATACTCTCCAGATGGAATAACCCGTGTACATCCACTCTTTAGACTGACAAAATATATGGGCAAAAGTGAGGACTGCAGATGCTGGAGATAGAGTCGAGAGTGTGGTGCTAGAAAAGCAAAGCAGGTCAGGCAGCAGCCAAGGAACATGAGAGTTGACGTTTCGGGCAAAAGCCCTTCTTGTGGATGAAGCCTCATCCCATATAATAAATGGGCATGGGTTCAAATAATGTAAGTTGACAATCTTCCAGCACAAATCTGTACTTGGAGCAGTCAGAAGTAAGTCACTCAATCAAAGTCTGTGAGAAGATTTGTAGCTCGGGTGCTCGTTGTTGTGGTTCTGTTCGCTGAGCTGGGAATTTGTGTTGCAGATGTTTTGTCCCCTGTCTAGGTGACATCCTCAGTGCTTGGGAGCCTCCTGTGAAGCGCTTCTGTGATGTTTCCTTCGGCATTTGTAGTGGTTTGAATCTGCCGCTTCCAGTTGTCAGTTCCAGCTGTCCGCTACATGGCCGGTATATTGGGTCCAGGTCGATGTGCTTATTGATTGAATCTGTGGATGAGTGCCATGTCTCTAGGAATTCCCTGGCTGTTCTCTGTTTGGTTTGTCCTATAATAGTAGTGTTGTCCCAGTCGAATTCATGTTGCTTGTCATCTACGTGTGTGGCTACTAAGGATAGCTGGTCGTGCCGTTTCGTGGTTAGTTGGTGTTCATGGATGCGGATCGTTAGTTGTCTTCCTGTTTGTCCTATGTAGTGTTTTGTGCAGTCCTTGCATGGGATTTTGTACACTACATTGGTTTTGCTCATGCTGGGTATTGGGTCCTTCGTTCTGTTGAGTTGTTGTCTGAGAGTGGCTGTTGGTTTATGTGCTGTTGTGAGTCCTAGTGGTCGCAGTAGTCTGGCTGTCAGTTCGGAAATGCTCTTGACATATGGTATTTTCGCTAGTCCTTTGGGTTGCGGCATGTCCTCATTCCGTTGTCTTTCCCTTAGGCATCTGTTGATGAAATTGCGCCGGTATCCGTTTTTGGCGAATACATTGTATAGGTGTTCTTCTTCCTCTTTTTGCAGTTCTGGTGTACTGCAGTGTGTTGTGGCCCTTTTGAATAGTGTCTTGATGCAACTTCTTTTGTGTGTGTTGGGGTGGTTGCTTTCATAGTTTAGGACTTGGTCTGTGTGTGTGGCTTTCCTGTATACCTTTGTGGTGAATTCGCCGTTCGATGTTCTCTGTACCATCACGTCTAGGAATGGGAGTTGGTTGTCCTTCTCTTCCTCTCTAGTGAATCGGATTCCTGTGAGTGTGGCGTTGATGATCCGGTGTGTGTTCTCTGTTTCTGTGTTTTTAATGATTACAAAGGTGTCATCCACATATCTGACCCAGAGTTTGGGTTGAATTTGCGGTAAGACTGCGCAGACAACAGGACATTGAACCTATCAACAAAGACGGCATACTCAAACTACTGGATCTGTGCCTCACAACACACTTCACATTCAACAACCAAATATATGAACAAATCAACGGGCACACCCATCCCTGGACTCATAGCAGAAGCTGTAATGCAAAGGTTAGAACAAACAGTCTTACCGCAAATTCAACCCAAACTCTGGGTCAGATATGTGGATGACACCTTTGTAATCATTAAAAACACAGAAACAGAGAACACACACCGGATCATCAACACCACACTCACAGGAATCCGATTCACTAGAGAGGAAGAAAAGGACAACCAACTCCCATTCCTAGACGTGATGGAACAGAGAATATCGAACGGAGAATTCACCACAAAGGTTTACAGGAAAGCCACACACACAGACCAAGGCCTAAACTATGAAAGCAACCACCCCAATACACACAAAAGAAGTTGCATCAAGACACTATTCAAAAGGGCTACAACACACTGCAGTACACCAGAACTGCAAAAGAGGAAGATGAACACCTATACAATGTATTCGCCAAAAACAGATACCCGTGCAATTTCATCAACAGATGCCTAAGGGAAAGACAACAGAATGAGGACATGCCGCAACCCAAAGGACTAGCGAAAATATCATACGTCAAGAGCATTTCCGAACTGACAGCCGGACTACTGAGACCACTAGGACTCATAACAGCACACAAACCAACAGCCACTCTCAGACAACAACTCACCAGAACGAAGGACCCGATACCCAGCATGAGCAAAACCAATGTAGTGTACAAAATCCCATGCAAGGACTGCACAAAACACTACATAAGACAAACAGGAAGACAGCTAACGATCCGCATTCATGAACACCAACTAGCCACGAAACGATACGACCAGCTATCCTTAGTAGCCACACACGCAGATGACAAGCAACATGAATTCGACTGGGACAACACTACTATTATAAGACAAGCCAAACAGAGAACAGCCAGGGAATTCTTAGGGACATGGCACTCATCCACAGATTCAATCAATAAGCACATCGACCTGGACCCAATATACCGGCCACTGCAGCGGACAGCTGGAACTGACAACCGGAAGCGGCAGATTCAAATCACTATAAATGCCGAAGGAAACATCACAGAAGTGCTTCACAGGAGGGTCCCAAGCACTGAGGATGTCACCTAGACAGGGGACGAAACATCTGCAACACAAATTCCCAGGTCGGCGAACAGAACCACAACAATAAGTCATTCAATCGCTCTAGAGTGTGGTGCTGGAAAAGCACAGCAAGTCAGGCAGCATCTGAGGGGTAGGAGAATCGACATTTTGGGCATAAGCCCTTCATCAAGAATTCAATCCTTCTAGCCCAGTTTGCCTTGCAATAGTTTCACAGCTGATCTGACTTTGGCCTCATATCCATATTGCTCTTACTCCCAATAACTTTTGGCTCCTTTGTTCGCCAAGAATCTCTATACCACTGCCTTAAAACTGTACAATGGTGGCGCCTCCACCATTTTCTGGGGAAGACAGTTCCAAAGACTCGTGACCCTCTGAGAGAAAAGTCACTCTTTGTCTCTGTTTTAAAAGAGACACCATTTATTTTTAAAATTTACACTTATTTGTAGTCTGTCCCAAAAGTGAAACATCCTTTCAGGATCCACCCTGGTAAGCCCCCTCAGGATATTATACATATATGTGAGAGGCAAGCAAGAGAAAGATTTTTGTTTGAATGTAGTCACAATGAACAGAGTTTGTTCACTGTTTTAAACAGTGCATCCAGTTCCTCAATTATATTGATTTCCATGATCTTGATCCAGTACAAAATATCCAGTACAAAATGCTTGTGGCTCGAGCAAGAAAAATAAAGCGGCCTGTGCATCTACAGTTAGTTTATGAAACAGTTGTTTAGATTGAGAGCCCTTGTAGGAGTGTCCTGTGGGCCAGCATTAAATGTGTAAATTTTTAACATGGATATCTGCATTAATTCTACCTATTATCTGCCACTGTTGTTCAGAATTATCAGCCAGTTTCCTTAATGTGCTCTTCTTGCTAATGCACTTGTGCTGCAGAGGTACACATGTTCTGTTTACTTTCTGCTAGTTACGGTGCACTGCTTTGGAAAAGTACCCTGGAGTGACAAAAGGGGCAACTTTTTTTGTACACAGCTTACAGAGCAGTTTGTCTACTTCAACATCTAACCAAAATGTCTCTGTCACTCAGTGACTTACCTTGTCCCGTCTCTTTAATTTTATCATCTGTAGTCTTTCATTTAATAGTCTCCAAACAAACTACATTGTTCACACTTACCATGTCAATCAAATGGTGCAATCAATTCCAATTATCACATGAGCCAATTGCAAAGAATCTACTTATGGCATGTTAAGCATGCCGACTGTTTTGGGCAGTTCATTAAAATCTTCAATAAATTTGTAGTTCATTAATCAACTGCATTGGTAAGATCAGCCCTTTGTCTAAATAATTGATTTTTATCAAAGGCCTCAAAATGGGACCATGAAATGGAAATAAAATAAGGAAGAATTGCACAGTTGAAACCAGCCATGGTTTCATAGGCTGCTATCTAATCCTTATTGCCAAAATATATCAAATAAAAAACCTGTCAAAAATACATTAGCTTTCTTCAGTCTGTTACGACAAAACGAGAAGTCTTATCACTAAAATTGACATAATTTATTATGGTTTAATCAGACATTGCTTATCATGGCAACCATGTTAATGACTGTGTGCTCACTATTAACTATTGAGATCTGTATTTTTTCCAACTCAATGACTTTGGCTTGGCATTAGTCTACTCTTTAAATGGCTGCTGCAACCTTGTATGTCTTCTTTTCTTCATGCAATTTCAGTGTCCCCCTCCTTTCTCTCCATACCCCGTGATCCCTTTAGCTGCAAGGATTACGTCCAGTTCCTCTTGAATATATCTAATGAACTGGTCCCAATAGCTTCCCATGGTAGAGAATTCCACAGGTTCACAAATTTCTGAGTGAAGAAATTCTTCCTCATCTCAGTCCTGAATGGCATTACCCCTTATTTTGTGACCCCTAGTTCTGGACTTGCCCAACATCAGGACCATTCTTCCCACATCTAGCCTGTCCAGTCCCATCAGGATTTTATATGTTTCATTGATATCCTCCATCATTCTTCTCTTAGTTTCTTCCATTTTCCCTGGAATAGTCATAATATTTGTTGATTATCCTCTCCATCTCCTGCTGTCATTCACCCATTCCTCTTCATTCCTGCTGCATTAAAGTCTCTCAATATGATGTCCTTCCATCTGATCTTAAATCTTCTTTCCTTTCGTCCAAGCAATCTGATCTTAGTCACTCAACTCAACACATACCTTTGCTGTCTCCCTAAAACAAATGACTATTTCAATTTCTTCTTGGCCTTTTTCTTCAATGCTCCCACAATCTTCACTGACCTTCTCTGATGTTCTGGCTCCTGATTGTTGTTTCTCCTCAGTTCACATAGCCATCTGAGCATTCATATCTCATTTCATCAGTGTCCAGATGTTGTCCCCCACTTCTTGATGTTGCCTATATTTCTAAATGAAATTAAAAAGTCTTCATTATTGGGCCAAACACGGAAAAAAAGCCTCCTGCTACTCACTACCTACTATCCCAGCTCAGTAATACCCCACTATGTTACACAATTTGGAAGAATCCCTAGGGGTAACATGGTCACAATGTAATCTGGATGGGGTACTTCAGTGAGGCTTGCACCAGTACTGACCAAATTGGTCAAGTCCCAAGGTTCATAGCTACTAAATTGAATTCGTGGCAGATAGTGAGGAAATAATCTATTTGTTCTGGTCCTTGACAACCTACTTCCTATAAATGCGCTTGTCCATGTCAGTATCAGTAGGAATTACATGTGCCTGATTATTGTGGAGACAATATATATTTGTGGACAAACTGCAAAGACTGTGGGCCTTCACAACATTTCATCTGTACCTCGAACCAAGCTGTTCCAGTGCAGCTACAACACTGACAATGGGGAAAATTGATCAGGTATGTCAAAAAGCAGGATACATCCAACCCTGCCAATTACACTATATTAGTCTACTCTGAATTATCAGCAAAATGCTGTGGGGGGTCATCGCCCCTGCTAACAAGTGGCACTCTCAAAGGAATAACCTGTCCATCGGTGCTCAGTTCAGGCTCCATCAAGGCTATCTGGCTTCTGACTTCATTACAGCCTTGGTGTAAACATGGATAAAAAAAATTCTGAATTCCAGAGATGAAGTGAAATTGACTACCCTTGTCTTCTCGACAACTTCAACCAACTGTGGCATCAGGGAGTCATAGCAAACTGGGAGTCAATAGGAATGGGAGGTGAAGGAGAAAACTCTCTCCTCTGATGGATACACATCTCGACAGAGCTGGTTGAGGTTGTTAAGGCTCCATCATCTCAGTCCAGGATCACATCTGAAGGAGTTCTTAGAATGGTGTCCTCAGCCTAACCATATTCAGTTGCTTCATCAATAAGCTTCCATCCATTATAAGATCAGAAATGGGGATGTTTGCTGCTAATTACACAATGTTCAGCATTGTTCAAGACTCTTCTGAAGCAGACTAGATCCATATGTTGACCATAGGATGAAGGGCTTTTGCCCGAAACGTCGATTTCGCTGCTCGTTGGATGCTGCCTGAACTGCTGTGCTCTTCCAGCACCAATAATCCAGTTTTTGGTTTTCAGCATCTGCAGTCATTGTTTTTACCATACCTAGTCAACAGGCAGGCTTGAGTTGATAAGTGACAAATGTAAAGACTGTATCTTTTTATTTTTCTTTATTTTTAATTATAGAACCAAAACAGGAAAAGAACTGTTTAAATAAAGCAAGGGATTTTGAAGGATTTCTGTACTTTTTTAAAGCAAGTTAACTGACTCTCATTGTCAGTGCTGTTCAGAGAGCTGTTAGTTCAAGCTTTAGGGCAAGCCTAGTTACAGACAATCTGGAGCCTGAGAGCTGTGTATGAACAGAGATTTGACCAGCAACAAGTCACTAACTGGTCTCTAAAATGGTCACCAGTTATCAATGATGAAGACCTCCTGCCAACAACTATGTGACTGGAACCTGTGACATTTAGTTGATAATTCAGAGACCTTTATAAGTATGAGCCAGTCACCTTTTGTCTCCTGCAAATGATTACATGTACCTGGAGAAGCAAGATCAATGAGCAATGTCCTGATCAGCAGAAGGATCATTTCAACAAACACTACAGACAGGGACCACAGAACTGCCTTTCCAGTCTTCACCTCTGCCCATAAGACCCAGACTGTTTTTATGTACAGCTGTTTGTATATGTGTAGATCTAACTTCTCTAGTTCTGTTAGAATTCATACATTTCTAAGAGACGTCCACTCATTCTTTTGAACTCCAATGTGCCTGCACACTTAGTTGTAGTGACTGGTGCATGAGGACACCCAGGTCTCATTGAACAATCCCCTCTGTCAATTTACAGCTATTTAAATAATAATTACTTTCCTATTTTTGCTACCGAAGTGGATAACCTCTGTATTACTGCACTGCCATGCATGTTCCTACTTGCTCAGCCTGTCCAAATCACACCACAACATCTCTGCATCCCCCTTACAGCTCACTCTTCCATCCAGTTTTGTGTTATGTGCAAATATTTGAATATTACATTTAGTTCCCTTATCTAAATCATTAACATATATTGTGAATAGCTGGGGTCCTTGTACCAATCCCTGCGGTATTCCACTAGCCACTACATGTTGTTCTGAAAATTTTGTGACCCCTAGTTCTGGACTTGCCCAACATCAGGACCATTCTTCCCACGTCTAGCCTGTCCAGTCCCATCAGGATTTTCTATGTTTCATTTCTTCCTACTTTGTTTATTCCTACTTTGTTTCCTGTCTGCTGTCAAAACTACCAATTTTGTATCCACCTCAATACACTAGGTCCCAATCCCGTGCACTTTAATTTTATACATGAATCGTTTATGTGGGACTTTGTCAAAAGCCATCTGAAAGTCCAAATGAACCACATTGACTGGCTCTCCTAATTCTATGTCACAAAGCTGGTCCTTTTTTCCTAAAAACTGATCCTTTCCTCAAGGGTACTGTATCCTTGATTTTTTTTCCCAGAGGGGATGTAAAATACTCTGGGCTCCAAAACGACTGGGTTTGGAATAGAGATAAAAGGGTATTGGAGGCCTTTTTTGTTTATACATAAACAGATGAGACTTTAGTTTTTTGAAGTAACCTGTATAAGTCAAGGGGGTGTGGCCAGCTCTCTAGCTGGGCAGTTTAGTTCAACCTTTATTTGGGAGTTCAGCTGTGGAGCTGTATGGAAACAGGTGCTTGACTCTCTCTCCTGCTGCCCTTCTAACTTCGACCTGTAAGCCTTTGTTTCATTTTTACTGTGTTTAAAGGGTTTGTTTATTGGGGCTGTTGTGCATATTCGGAACAGCATGATTAAGTCTAGTTTGGATTGTTCTGTAGGTGTTCTGTAGGTGTTCTTTATTGTGTTCTTTGTATTTTAGTCCGTAATTTTGTCAACCTAGCTAACTTACTCTGGGTAATTTTCACTGTATACTTATCGAAACAAATTGCAAAGTTATGGTCTGGGCTGCCTGCTGAAGAACGTTTTGAGTGGTCTGGCCTAGTCATAACATCTATCAGTTATATCCTTAAAAAATTCCAGTAGATTTGTTGAGCATGATTTCCCTTTTGTAAATCCATGCTGACTGTGTCTGATTTTACCACTGATCTATGATTCCTGAATTTCTTTCTACCTCTCTTTTTAAATAGTGGGATTAAATTAGCTACCCTCCAGTCTGTATGAACTGTACCAGAGTCTTTAGCATTTTGGAAAATGACTGCCATTTCATCAACTATTTCTAGGCCACTTCCTTAAATACTCTGGCATGTAGATTACCATATCCTAGAGAGTTAACGGCCTTCAATCACATCAATTTCTCCAACACTAATACAGATTTGCTTTGATTCCTCCTTGTCACTGAACCCTGTATTCACCATCATTTCTGTTACATTATAAAATATCTTCCTTAATGAAGACAGAAGCAAAGTATGAACTTTGTTCATCAGCCATTTCTTTATTCCAGTTCCCCTGCTTCTTATTGTCAGGGGCCTACTTAGTTTTCATTAATCTTTTACTCTTCACATACTGTAAAAACTTTTACAGTTAATTCTTATGTTCCCAGAAAGCTTACTCTCATACTCTATTTTCCCCTTCTTAATCAATCCTTTGGTTCTCCTTTGCTTACATATTAAACTATTCCCAATTCTCAGATTTTATTGCTTGTATCTTGTAAATTTGTATACCCCATTTTTGCATCTAATGCTATCTCATTTCCATTGTAAGCCATGGCTAGGCCACTGTTCTATTTCCACTCTTGCACCAAACAAAAATAATTTTTTTTTGTAGTTCACCCATTCACTCTTTGAATGGTTATCATTGCCTCGCCACCGTCATTCCTTTCAGTAACATTTTCTAATCCATCAAAGTCAACTCATGCCTCATACCATTGAAGTTTCCTTAATGAAGATTCAGGACCCTAGTCTCAGAATTACCTCACTGTCCATCTGACAGAATTCTATCATATTATCATCACATCCCCAAGGGAATTCTCCCAGCTACATTACCAATAATCCTTTCTCATTCTAAGATGGCCTGTTCTCCAGTTGATTCCAGAAAGCCATCCCATATGCACGCTAGGAATTCCTCTTCTACACTATTGAGAATAATTTTATTCACTCAATCTATAAGCAGGTTAAAATTCCCTTTACGTTGCTTAATCTCCATCCTTATACTACTGCAGCATACTATACAGTTCAGCATAGTACATTCCCCTCATGCTGACAGTGAGAATTTCCAGCAGCAGAAATATTTTCTGTTGGGAGTTCACAGTGTACATTGAAACAGTTTGATGGTCATTGAACTCAGATATGTGAGAGAGTTCTGTTACCTGAATGTTCAAATTAGAAATGGAAAACCTACATGCGGGATTAAAGAAACCAGATGTAGCCAGGAACAAGGTTAAACTCCAATCCATTTGATCCAACACTTTGTTTCAAGTTTGTGCTTATTGTGAATTACCCATTTTGGTCATCTATCTCTACATTGGAACTCTAATTTTTGTGTGTTCTGTACTATATATTCACATTCATTGGAAATTGGGTTATGGGTCCTCTGACAAGTAACCTCAAACTCATCTTACACAGCTGTCGTGACACGTCGAGCAGTTGGGGAGATAACCTTGTCTATTTTCAGTTCAGGTTGGATTTGTGCTCAGGTTTGGACCATCATTCAGTCCACAGTCCTCACAGATTAGTTAAAAAGGACTGCAGCTACAGCAGTTCTTGTGTCTGTATCTTAAAAAGCAAAAAGAATTCTGCCTTTTATTAACCTACAAAACACCAGATACTTGACATGCTGTATTATCTTTGCTATTCTGAATAGGGTACAAGACTGAAATAAAACTTATCATCTTTAACAACCGTGCTTGAAGTTTTCACAACGGAGGATCAAGATCTTCCAATTGTTATACATTTTTATACTCTTGAAAAATATTAAGTATGATATTGGTTTAATGGCTGATTCTTCAGAAAATCTACTGGAACAACAGCTTGCGGTCATTTTGTAAAGTGGTCAAGAAAATCGATTTAAAGTGAAAAGATTGTAATGCCCAGGCATCAGTGCTCTCCAGATTGTTCTCTAATGCATTTCCAAAAGGTGGAGAGTGAAACGTTTGCAAGGAAGCAGCCATTAAACCAACATCATACTTAATATTTTTCAAGAGTATAAAAATGTATAACAATTGGAAGATCTTGATCCTCCGTTGTGAAAACTTCAAGCACGGTTGTTAAAGATGATAAGTTTTATTTCAGTCTTGTACCCTATTCAGAATATCAAGGATAATACAGCATGTCAAGTATCTGGTGTTTTGTAGGTTAATAAAAGGCGAAATTCTTTTTGCTTTTTATGAACTCCATCAATAGTAATCCATTTGCAATTTACTTCAGTAGTTATCTTTGGAAAGGAGACTACTGTCTATTTGAATTTGCTTTACTATGAAAGAAAGGGAGGAAGATCGAATCACATTCCATATTGATCTGTTAAGAAAAGCTTTGTGTTGATGCGACAGCTGAAAGCCAACAGGAAAATAACACACTTTCAAATGATTGAGGCAGTTTAGTATGTTATTAAAAGAGATCTTGGTCAGTGGTGATCTTTATGGCAAAGATTCATTGGGGATTCAAATGATCTGATTATGAGTATTTTGATGCTTAAATAAGTATGTATTTTGCAAATATTACATGTAAAACACAATATTGAAACGATAGGAGGTAAGTCACAAGACAACTAAAACTCTGCACAGTGGGAGATGTTTGTGTCACATTGTACAGTTTGCAATAGTTCATGTTATATTTCAAACAAGATGCTGACTTCATCAATATTAAATCCTATTTATCCCTAAAATTGCAATCTGAGAGCATTTTTATCATTAAAGCTGTGGCTGAATTGGTTGCATTGTCATCAATGAGTGACAAAGCCAAGGGTTCAAGTTCCAATCCAGAATCTTAAAACAAAGTTCAAGTCTGACACTCCACTGCTGTACTGAGGGAGTGCTGCACTGTCAGAGGTGCTGTTTCTCTGACGTGATGTTAAAGCATGTCCCTATCCACCTTCTTCAGTGAATGTAAAAGATCCCAATTTGAGAAAAAAAAACAGGATGTTATCTCTGGTGCAGAAAACAGAATGGCTCCGATACTCTGATTGCCAGAGTTGTTGGAGCAGCACGAACTGGAGTTGCACTTTGGCTATGCAGAAATCCCAATGCAGTTAGAGGTTTATAAATGTACTCTAACTCCTCAGTGAACTCCTGATTCAGCAATGACATCCCACCTACCTATATTAACATTGTCCCCTCCTCCCTACAACCCCCCTAGCCTCTGGCAGTCTCCAGACCTGATAACCCTATCCTCCACCTGTCTCAACTACCCTTGACCTAACAATGCCGTATAAAAGACCCAAGTGCGAACCGATCAGACCCCAGGATAAGCAGCCAATTACTGTTTTGTCGAAGGTGGTCAATGTGTGGCATGGCTGTTACATGCCCGTCATCAGCCCAAAATGGAATATTGTTCAGGTCTTGCTGCGTGCAGACATGGACTGCACATGTATCTTGTCTGAGGCTCTATGAAGAGAACAGAATATTGAAAACAGGAAAATAAACATTTAACCTTCTGATGAAGTAAAGGTCATTGATGAACATCACAAGTGAAGATGGTTGAAGCCTGGCATTAGGATAATTACAGAGCTGCATGTGACTCAGAAAGTTACTGTGACTCTAGCCTTTTATGTTTTGGGCTTCTTCTAATTGGTGGGTATCATCAGTAATATCTGAGTTAGCTGTGCACACTATAGCTCAAGAGGTCACAGGTATGGGTTTTGCTCACTGTCAGGAATTCTTCACCATCTCTGATGCTGACCTGCAGTAGAAGATTAGATTCCCTACAGTGTGGAAACAGGCCCTTTGGCCCAACAAGTCCACACCAACCCTCCAAAGAGCAACCCACAGAGTCCCATTCCCCGACATTTACCCCTGACTAATGCACCTCATACTACAGGCAATTTAGCATGGCCAATTCACCTAACCTGCATATCTTTGGACTTTGGGAGGAAACCGAAGAGAGAAAAATACTTTGTTCCCTTGAAAGATGGAGGGTCAATGACTGCAAGCATGTACATGTTCCCTGCCTGCTTCAGTGCAAGACCAAACCCTCTATTATATATAGTAAGGGATTCTTCCTTAAATGTGCAACATCTTTGTGACCATTAGTATTACACATTTCTGTGTCTGTTCTCCTGGCATTATTGATCTGCAATGATATTAATCTGTATCAATCTTTAGTAGCCACTGTCTTGAATCCAGATTGTTCAGATGTTAGCCCTGCTGTTTTGTGGTGATTTACCCACTGAACACCTTGGCTTGTTACTCCTGTTGGCAACCTGGGTACAATCATATTGCGTGTTTTCGGTAATGGTCATGCCATACCTAGGGCTCACAGAGAAAAGGTCTTTAAACTCTTTGAGCTGAGATTCCAACAGTTGTGAAATCACTGATCTCTGTCTAAAGCACGATGATTCTGCTGTTCAGTGGGCACATATAGTTCACCAGGGTAGCATAATTTTGAGGTAGGACTGTGCTACAAATGGCATTTTTTTAAGATTAGATTACTTACAGTGTGGAAACAGGCCCTTCGGCCCAACAAGTCCACACCGCCCCGCCGAAGCGCAACCCACCCATACCCCTACATCTACATCTACCCCGGGCAATTTAGCATGGCCAATTCACCTAACCCGCACATTTTTGGAATGTGGGAGGAAACCGGACTACCCAGAGGAAACCCACGCAGACACGGGGAGAATGTGCAAACTCCACACAGATAGTCACCTGAGGCAGGAATTGAACCCGGGTCTCTAGCACTGTGAGGCAGCAGTGCTAACTGCTGAACCACCATGTCGCCCCTTACCAACTCACGTATTGTATTTTCAAAATCTACCACAACTTTCAGCCAAATTTACTGTAAATATAAGTTGAAATTTTCATTTTTGGCCAGAGATTGTGTCACTATAACTATTGATGCCAAGTAAGTCCTAATGGTGACACTTCTAAACATGTACTTATAATCTTTCTTATCAGAATATCAGGAACGTGGAAGGAGAAAGGAAGATAAATCCCATTAAAGTTATTCTCCCATTGATCTTTTTTAGTTACCTGTCATAGAGTTTGTCGAAAGATTTTCGCCTCGTGAAGAAAATTAGATGAAAGTTTATTGGTCACAGAAAGTGAAGATTGGTGTACGACGATATTCACATTTTAACTCCTTGACAACCTTTTCAATGAGGAAATGTTGTTTTGCAATTAATAAAAAATAGCAGTTGGATATATCCTTTCAGCCACTCTAATAATTCCTTCTCTTTATTTTCAGATATCCATAGATGAACGCTTGAAGCAGCTGCATGAAGCACATAGAGATTTTGGTCCTACATCCCAACACTTCCTGTCCAGTAAGTATTAGATTTTTGATATTCTGAAGTGGTCCTCCTGTCACATTCTGGAAGTGCTTTCTGCATGTAAAACAATATGTTAAATTTTATAATTTTTTCCATTCACAAGAGTATATAAATATAACATAATGGGGAGAATGAAATTAAAAATATTTATTTCACATATTTTATTTTCCAATTACATTGATTTTCGCTTCACTAAAATAAATCTTTCATTTTCTTTGAACACTTGCTTCACTTTAATCGAACCAGAGATGTTTTGAATTAACTTTTTTTTTAAAAATGTGACTTTAGCTAAATGATTAAAGAAGCTAATGGTGGATTAATTGCTGAAGTGTTTACTATGTTGAACTTTTGTGACCGAGAGAAAGAAGAGCCAGAACCTAAAGCAGATTCAGTTCAGAATAAAATGCTCTAGTAGCAGACATGATGTTCAACAGATAACATAATGTAGACTTAGTCAGAGAAAAGTCAGCAAATTGCCTCTCCTACATGTCTCAGAAAGAGATTGAGAGATTCACATGTGGTGCATATGCAGAAAATCACCAAAAGGAAACACTTGCAACCTCAACAATTAAGTGAGCAATGGAAGAGTAAAGAGAGAAACATAGAATATAGGAGCAGAAACAGCCCATTCAGCCCTTCAAGCCTGCTCCTACTCAGTACACTGCTCCCACTTTCTCCCCATATCCTTTGATTCCTTTAGTCCTCAGAACTATGTCGATACCTTTCTTGAAAACCTTCAATGTTTTGCCCTGAACAATATTCAATGTTTGCTGTGGCAGAGATCTCCACAAGCTTGTGACTGTCCGGGTGAAGAGGTTCCTTCTCATCTTTGACCTAAAAGATTAAGCCCTTGTCCTGGTTCTGGATTCCCCAGTCGTTGAGAATATCCTTCTTGCACCTACTTTTTCTGGTCCTATTAGAATGTTAAGTTTTCTGAGGCTTCCCATCATTCTTTTAAATGCTACAAAATACAGTCCTAGCCTATCCAGTCTCCCTGCATATATCAGACCTGCCATCCCAGGAATCAGTTTGTAAAACTTTATGGCACTCCGTCAGTAATCAGAACATCCTTCCTCAAATAAGGCAACCAAATCTGCAGATGATACTCCAGGTGTAGTTGGAGCAAGACATCCTGCTCCTGTAGTGGAACCCTCTCACTATGAAGACCAACTTACCATTTGCCTTCTTCAACAACTGTTGTACCTGCCAAGGAGCGATACTTCACTGCAGCTGAGGGTGTGCAGAGGATATTGCTGGGAAAAAGAGTTGAGTCATTGAGTTTGCTGTTTATGATAAGATCTTTCCATTTGTTTTAATATTTAGCTTTTATTCCTTTCACTTTGAGTAATAAACGATATTCTTTTGTTAAAAGAACAGCTTTATGTGAATATGTTTAGTGACTAAATACCATGGTAATTAAATTTGAACAAAAATCACATTGTTAAACCAGGTTTCTTGCTGGAAACTGATTTATCTCAATATTACCATCAGCAGGCATTATGATACTTTACATTGGCATTCTTGTGAATGTCCTGATGAGTACAAGATGAACAGCTTGGAAAAAGGTGTGCGTTTTCGTTTCAGCCGTACTTAGGTTGTCTCAGATATGTGCTGTGTGATGATTTCTTTTGACAAACTTCAAATCAGACAGAGGTCAAGGTGGAACAGAGTAATAGTTGGGGTCAAGGATAGAAATCCATGATCGAATTGTCCCATTAATTTTCATTCCATAAGCTAGATTTTCCTCAACTTGTGGAAATTTATTTAAGAGGCATGATCTTTACATTTCTGCACAGTTACTTTAAAAGGACCAACTTGCGGTTTGCTTTTGCGGGAACTTCCTGATTGTTGAATGGTCACACAGTTCAGAGAGAACATTGTTATGACACAAATTTCAGGTAGTTTTAGGGCGAGAGGTAAAGTGGGATTGGGATCATCACATTGCCTGTCCAAATAGTAGCAGAAACATATACTGCCCACCCATTAGAAACCCTGTGCCAGGGTGTACAGATTGGAACTTGTATCTCCATGTGTGTAAGAAGAATGTTTGCAGATACACTGGACTTCACAAAAGAAGCCATCAGTCTTTTATATTCTGCATCCTGGAACACTGACCACTTCTGCCACATAGCATGTTATGAAGATCAGGTGAGAAAGCTTCTATAAGTATTTTAACCACCACCACAAACTTGTTTATCATTAGTAGCGAAGGGTGAAATTTGAGACTAACATTTATTGACATTTGTTTCTCAGTTCGCTGCCATCGTAGTGATGCTTTGTGTATGGTTTGAATAAATTAGAAGGATTGGCAGATGCATATTCTCCTGTTTACATTTTGGTCATTGTCACCTGTCAGCTCAGAGTGCTTTCTGAGTAGAACTCTCAAGGCAACTTAAAGTATATTTACTTTAACAAGTTGCCAGCTATGGTAACTTTGGTATGGTAGAAAATGCAATGAAGGACTGCTTGTACCACTGAAGTTTTTATAATTCTTCAAATGTGCCATAGATGACATTAGCATAAATTATTATCTCAAAAACATTTTGGAACATCTTAAGGTTTATATAAATGCAAATCTTTCATTTCTATTCAAAAAATAGCAACATTTATTGGTACTCTGTAAACAAACTTTGCATAATGCTGCAGACTATCGGAGATATTTTGTACTTGCTAGATTGTAGTTATCGTAACCATTTGGAAATGTGCATTAGATGAGCAGGTACAGTTTCTTTGTCAACACTGTAGCTGCTCTGTAAAAAAAAAGTGTCCATATCAGCACTGTAAGATGTTAGAAAGCTGTCTGTGGTGAAGAGTAGATCTTCTGATTAGCATTTGTATTAAGGTTTATAAATGCTCCTACAGACTGACTACATAGTTTTCTTTCTTTTAAAAAAATGAGGGCATTGATTAATTCTGTATTATTTAACATCAATAAACATAACTGTCTTTTCCTGTTAATATCTTGAAAACTTTGATGAGATCACCCCTTAACCTTCTAAATTCTAGAAAAAAACAGACCTACTTTGTATAATCTCTCCTCATAACTGAAACCCTGAAGTCCAGAAACCGTTCCTGTAAACTTACATTGTACTCTCTCCAAAGCCAAAATACCCTTCCTAAGGTGTGGTGCCTAGTTTTGCTTACAGTACTTCAAGTGGGGTCTAACCAGGATTTTGTATAGCTGCAGCATACTTTCAGTAACATTGTACACCAGTTCTCTAGATATAAAGGCCACCATTCCATTAGGTTTCTTGATTTTGTTTGCACCTATCATTTTACCATTTTAAAGACCTACTGACCCAAACTTCCAAGTCTCTGATTATCCGCTGTATTTAACTTCATATCATCGAGAAAGCCTTAATATATCCTTTATTGATCCAAAAGGGTTGACATCCCATATTGAACTCTATCTGCTACAATTTCACCCATTTGCCTAGTTTATCAATATCTCTTTGTAATTTATTGCTATCATCTGCACTGTCTACAATGTTGTCTCACTTTTGTGTCATCAGCAAATTTGGATATATGACATTATCCAAGTAATTAATAAACAAGGCAATTAATTGAAGCCCTAACACAGATCCCTTTTGGGACACCATTGGTCACAACCTGCCAATGTGTGTATCTACCCACTATCCCCACTTTCCATCGATTGCCACTTAGCCAATTTCCCAGCCATGTCAGTGAGCTGGACTAGCCTTAATTAAAGGTTTCTTCTGAAAGACAGTACATCTGATAATTGAACACTCACTCAGAGATCAGGATCTAGAGTGGAACTCACATCCAGACTTTCCATCACTGAAGTGACTTTGGAACAACTGAAATTGTGACCTTCAAAGATTTTGATTTTAGAACATAGAACATAGAAAAATACAGCGCAGTACAGGCCCTTCGGCCCTCAATGTTGCGCCGACCGAAGCCTACCTAACCTACACTAGCCCAATAATCTCCATATGCTTATCCAATGCCCGCTTGAATGACCATAAAGAGGGAGAGTCCACCACTGATACTGGCAGGGCATTCCATGAACTCACAACCCGCTGAGTAAAGAATCTACCCCTAACATCTGTCCTATACCAACCTCCCCTTAATTTAAGCTGTGTCCCCTAGTAACAGCTGACTCCATACGCGGAAAAAGGTTCTCACTGTCAACCCTATCTAAACCCCTAATCATCTTGTATCATTTTCCACTTGAATATATGCATATTTGCAGTTTTGTCAGAATAAATACTTAGTTAAACAAGACCAGTGAACTTTATTTTGCTTTTAGATGATTTTATTCATAATATTTTACAGAAAGTTTGTTTTGTGTCTATTGCATCATACTGATCCTATAGTTATAATAACAATAACACAGAATGACATTCCTTGACTGGTGATTTATTAAACATGCTTTTATTGTTTGTTTTCTTGCTGTGAAATGTGATGGTGGCATTAAAAGCAATGCACACTGTAATTATTGACTCTCCAGGTTTGCAAACCATGAGTTCAACCATTATTTTTGTGGTTGAAAGAGTTCAATTTCAAGCAGGTTATAGAAAAATTTCTCAGTCCGCTAAGTTAATCCTTCCCTTCTTCACGAGCAGCTGAGCAAATAGATGAAGATCTGCTGAGCTGAGTGTAAAAACAGTCATTTTAATGATTAATGTATTCTTCTTATTTACTCTAGGATTAACCTTTTGGTTTCTTGTTTTCAGCTTCTGTCCAAGGTCCTTGGGAGCGAGCGATATCACCCAACAAAGTGCCCTACTATATCAAGTAAGTGCTACTTTTAAAACTGTACATTACATCTTAAAAAGGAATGTAATGTTCTTGTTAAGTATAAAACTGAAAGCTCATAGAAGTAGAGGCAGTATTACAGATGGTCTGAAAAAATTGCTTCTGTCTTGCTCTAAGACCTGTGTCAGTGATGCCCCATTCTAACTTGCAGTTGTAGTAAAGCTGTATGCACCTCTAAAGATGCACTTGTAGCAGAACTTGCCAACTACTTGCTGAATTGAACCTTGACTGGCACAAGCATCAGAGCAACATAAAGGCAGCTGTAGAAACTTAATTTAAAATCTTCCAAATACCAATTTCATAAACTGAAGCTTCACAAATTGACAACGGGAATTAACATTTAACAGAAAGACTCAATTTCAAGTAATAGAAATGGAAACCACCACTTAAATCGGAGCCACTAATATTGAAGCAACTTTTTCCCATTTAAATGTATGTAATATCAGGAGGTACATTCCAAATCCAAGAATTTGATGGAATAAAGAAAACACAATAAATAAATCCATTTCATTCTCAGTGATGTGATGAAGAACCAAAGAGAACACATTGTGTCTTTTCCTGGTTGCTCTAACATAAAGCCACAAAATACATTCTCCAAATATAGTTGGCAATTTTTTGTTAGATGAATTTCCCCAATACTCATTTATCTTAAAATCAATAGAATAAATACATTTTAAATTAATTTAGTTTATTAAAATTACCAAGTTGCTTGTATTCATTTTTGTCCAGTTGTGGGCCAAAACCTATACTGACATTATTTTCCAAGTTAGGCGGTGGAGTGACCAGCACCTAAGCCGAACTTTCTCGAAAATGAACAGCACTTTGACTGATTCACATAGCCAGTATGCAGACAGTTTTAAAAATATGTACTTGGCACCCAGCTCCCAATACTGCACAGCTTTGTAGGTCATATTTGAAATAGATAAATGGGTAGTAACTTGTTAAAATATGCTATTCAAGAACATTAAAAAGACAAATATTCTATTGCACTGTTTTAGTTCAGATTCTAGGAGACAGCTATTCATTTGCTACCTTCGCACTTCTATATGAAAAAATAAATATCCCTTTTTCTAAATTCTCAGACTTAAGTCTCATTCATACAGATTACTGCCAGGATAAGATGAGGGATGTAGGACTTCCTGATTCTGAACCAATAAGATACAACAGCAACATAATTGTTGATCTCACATTGCGTCTGGACAGTCACAGACTCAGTCGTGCATACAGATGTGATAACTTTCTCCAATAAAAGAAAATCTAATTTTTTTTCTCTCTTGGCATTCAATGGTATTACCATGCCTGCATCCCCTACGATTGATATCTTGGGCAGTACAATTGATCAGAAACTGAACTGGACTAGCTACGTAAATATGAGAGCTGGCTGGTGCTAAGAATTCTGCAATAAGTAACTCACCTATTAACTTATTAAAGTCTATCCATCTTAAAATCCAGGTACGATTGAAAAGTGTGCTGGAATACTGTCTGAGAATGAATGTAGCTCCAACAACACTTGAGAAATTTGACACCATCCTGGACAAAACAGCCCACTTATTTGGCATCAGGTCCATTATTTGGAACATGCAGTTCTTCCACCATTGAAGCTTAGTGGCAGTAGTATGAATCATTTGAAAGATGAACTGCAGACACTCACCAAGTCACCCTCAATATCACCTTCCAAATTAATGACCCATATTACAAGGGCAACAGATACATGGGGGAGCACTGCCTCCTGCAATTTCTCCACTAAGCCATACACCATTTTGATTTGAAACTGTATTGCCTCATCTTCACTGTCACTGAATCAAAATGCTGGAGCTTCCTGTCTAATGGCACTGAGGAGTATCTAACTTCAAGGACTAGACTGGTCAAGAAGGCAGTTCATCACCACTTTTTCAAGGATAATTTTGGAGGGGCAATAAATGTTGACCAAGCCAATGTCCATAAATTATTTTTTAAAAACTGCACCTACCTTCTGCAACGAGGCAAGAAGGGACTCAATCACATACATATTAGATGTATCTAGATCATCAGAGAAGCGTGCACAGAGATTGCATCGAGACAATCAGATACACGCTCTCCCTTTGGATAGCTAGCGAACCAGACACACTGCAACTAAACTACTGAGGAGACACACAAACTCCATCTCTCATATCTTAACACTTCTTTTCCCAAAGTGAAGCACTCAAATCATTATCAAACTGTTTTTATGACTTGAATATCCAAATGGACTGAAGCTGATTTTCTGTTGGGTCTGTAGTTGCTACAGTGCCCAATGCTTGGGACTAAAGTAAACTTGGCAGTTTCACTAAGGCCAGCATACAAGAAGCCCAATTTTACTGGGTCTCTTTGCAAAGAAGAAAGACACATGAAACACGTGTAACTTTTCAGGAAAAATGGCAGTATAGTGTTAAATGTCACCAAACTAGTAATCCAGAGATTCATATGGTGACATGGGGTCAAATCATACTATGGCAGTTGGTGTAATTTAAATTAACAAAATCTGGAATTAAAAGCTTGTTTCAGTAATAGTTACCATGAAAACATCATTTTGTTTTTCTTCTATTTGCTCATTTGGTTCACTAATGTCCTTTAAGAAAGGATATCTGCCATCCTCTCCTAGTCTGGTCTGCATGTGATTCCAGATCAACAGCAATCTGGTTGAGTCTGAAATGGTTTAGCAAACTACCCAATTCAAGGGCAATTAGGGCTGGGCAGTAAATGCTGGCCTTCGCAGTGATGCTGACTTTTTATAAAAGATTTCTAAAAATGCATGTGTAAAACCCACACCTATTACACTGAATTCATTTGATGGGACACATTTTATTTGTCATATTGCATTTAACCAAACATATAAATGAGACTGGAATGATTCTACATCACAAATGCAACTAAAAGTCAGAAATCGAGCAAATCCATTCAGGTTGCTGTTAAATTAAGGAGGCACAAAATTTAAATGTTGACTGACAAAGTTGTCCTGGGAATTCAGGCTGCCACATTAGAAGTTAATTAGACACATACATTTTCTTTACTCTTTTCATGGCACTTATTTCCTAATACCAGTGTATCATTCTTCTAAGCAAGTCTTGTTTTTTTATTACAGTGCAAAGACTGTGATCGGAAGTAAACTAAGGTCATCAGAGTGAGATATCTAATTGCTTGTTGTCTAATAGATTTTGCTTGTAGTTTTTAGAAAGTTACCCTGCCATGCTTTATAGCTTTTTACACTTAAAAGCATGTGGTTTAGAAGCAATTTGTCCCTGTGTTGGCTCTGGGATCAATTAGTAATTGTGGAAAAGTGTCTTTCTGACAAGAATCCTTGATATGAGCATGCTTTTTTGTGACAAATTGAACCTTCCCTGACCTGTGATTGACTGTACCTGCGTAAGTATGAGTGCAAAATGACTTTATCTTATAAATAGAGGTCTATGTGGTTCAAGGAATGATGGAGATTATGAATTAATTGATCTGCAATGCACAGAAAAACAGTTCTACCTTTTTTCTTATTGTGAATATTTTCTCTGCCTTTTAATCCTTTGTAGCTTTAAAGTACAGTATGTTTTTGAAAAATACCAGTTTAACAGTGTACCATCTTCAGGAAACTGTCTTTAGTTTTTTTTAAACTCTTAGGAACAATGACTTGCCATTTATATTAAGTCTTTCATGTCCAAGACATGTGGGGTCAGAAGTTCAGCTCAAGGTCAAATAAGATGCCAAGTATGTGAACAATCTGATTAATTTCAAACAGTGCCATGGAGAGATCTGGTATTGAGGCTTAGAGAGCAGAATTTGTGCCAGAAGCTAAAGGCAAAAGTTTTGATTATTCCAATGATTAATTGGAGGAGATTTTGACTCATCTTGATTTGGATGACAGAGACGCATGCAACTTTATAATATTTTTCAGAATGCATCAGCATGCTTCATTTGCAAGATGGCTTGATGGTGAAAATAATGCTGTTTAGCATTAAATTCTGTAGAGAAGCAAACATGGCCTACAATCTAAATGCCATTTCCTTACATCTCAAAATGGGAAATGATGGTGATCAACTCTCATTATGGCATGGCAACAGAGGGCAATGCACTTTATTACCAAGCTGCAGTCAGAGTTGGCATCACAATATGCTGGTAAATTCTTCAGTTGTTCAAAGCAGCATTACTTTTCCTTAGCGCAGTTCACCATTTCTTTGGGGATTGGTTAGCTTGGGTAGCTGGATGGCTGATTTGTGATTCAGAGTGACACCACCAATCATCTCTCTCTCTCTCTCTCTCTCTATAATGAGAGAGCAGAACTATTGGCCGGTAGGACTATGGTGACTTTATATTTACCTTCTGATGATTTAGCCAAATCTAATAACAGTTTTTAAATTGTGAACTCCCAAAACTAGCATTCCTCCAGACATGTGGTCAGGCAGTTTTTCACCAACACTGTTCCTACTTCTCCAGATAGATTTGCCCTCTCACCCAAATATTTTTGCCCTATTTGCCAAAGCAGGAGGAAGTAACGGAAGGAACGGTGGTTAGGGCGGCACGGTGGCACAGTGGTTAGCACTGCTGCCTCACAGCGCCAAGGACCCGGGTTCAATTCCCGACTCAGGCGACTGACTGTGTGGAGTTTGCACGTTCTCCCTGTGTCTGCGTGGGTTTCCTCCGGGTGCTCCGGTTTCCTCCCACAGTCCAAAGACGTGCAGGTCAGGTGAATTGGCCATGCTAAATTGCCTGTAGTGTTAGGTAAAGGGGTAAATGTAGGGGAATTGGTGGGTTGCGCTTCGGCGGGTCAGTGTGGACTTGTTGGGTCGAAGGGCCTGTATCCACACTGTAAGTAATCTAATCTAATCTAAATCTAAATGAATACTATCAAGAACGAGTGATTAAATCTAATTTTTTAAATCATGATAGTCTAACAGGTAGCTGAGCGCACTGAAAATGAGAGTCAATGCAAAACTAACATTGATCTTCAGTAAAACAAAGAGCTGTGGATACTGGAAATCGAAACTGAAACAGAAATTGCTGGAGAAATTCAGCAAATCTAGCAGCATCTGTGGAAAGAAATCAGTTAATGTTTTGAATCCAGTAATCCTTCTTCAGAACCAAAGCATTAACTCTGCTTTGTTAACCTCCGTTATTATTATTATTACTATCATTATTATAAGTAATCATCTTACTTGAAGGGCATGGTTAGGATAAATAGACACCGTCTTTTCCCTGAGGTGGGGGCGTCCAGAACTAGAGGGCATAGGTTTAGGGTGACTGGGGAAAGATATAAAAGAGATCTAAGGAAAAACCTTTTCACACAGAGGGTGGTGCGTGTATGGAATGAGCTGCCAGAGGAAGTGGTGGAGGCTGGTATAATTACAACATTTAAAAGGCATTTGGATGGGTATATGAATAGGAAAGGTTTGGAGGGATATGGGTTGGGTGCTGGCAGGTGGGACTAGATTGGGTTGGGTTATCTAGGCATGGACGGGTTAGACCGAAGGGTCTGTTTCAGTGCTGTATATCTCTATGATTCTACTTATCAAACGTTTATTGATCTCAGACTGGGAAGCACTATTTGTTTTCCACACTGTGAGTAATCTAATCTAGTCCCTGTCCACCTCCACCATTTAGAGGGCACAAGTACAAATTCTGATACTTATTCTTACCTATTTAATACGCAAGGTTTTGGTATCATTTTTCTGCCCCTTCTCTACACTTGACTTCACTTTGAATTCCATACCTTCCCCTTTCCACCCACAGTCACTCCATTAGTTTCCAATTTAGGAATACAAGAAGGATGCTGAAATAATGCCGTCAGTGCAGTCAGGTTTCAGTGGCATCAAATGTCTAAAAGGGAAATATGTCAGACAGTTCAGCAGCAAGGTTGGAGGTTCCAGGCAGAAATCTACTTTGGGACTTCATTTCCATAGCCTTGATTTGATATTCTAATCACAGAAAAGGCAGGGAGACACTACAGTGATTACTTGAGAGATTGAATGAATTTTTATTAAACATTAATAAATTTAAATGTTAATAACTTTAAACCTTTGTGAAAAGAGTCAGTTTGAGGATAATATTTCATTGATTTGTGAATAGAAATGGGATGGCTGCTCTGGATCAAAGCCAGATTTCCATTGTTCTGTCAGCAAAAAATAATTTTCAATGAAATTTTGTCACTGACAAATTACAAAATTGAGACATGTTGAATAATGGTAAAGAAATGCTTCTCACTGTCTGTCATGGTGATTTTCTTGTTTAAAATAAATTAACATACCAAACTAAAACCCAAAAGATTCATGAAAGTCCAACTCAAATGAATTGTATTTTTCTATTCAATTTCCAATTGCTTGTATTTAGAACTGTTTGCCAAATACTCTGAAGTGAAGGTGTATGTGCCTCAGTTCCTTATGGTCCTAGTAATTATGCCTGTCCAAAAGTAGTTGTACTTATTGATGTAATGCAATAAATCTTCCACTCACTACAAATAGGCCTAAAGTGAACAAAAGACAATGGAGGACAGGTGGCAGCAAATTAACTCAAAACAACCCTCACTCAATACCGGTAGAGGGACTAGGAGCGGACATTTGGGAAAATACCACATGATTGCGGCCAGCAGATCTGACCTCTATCACAAAGAGTAAATCCAGAAGAAAAGAATAAATATTGAAGCAAATAAATTTACCACCTATAGAGCAAACTTTGTCAGGAGGGTCAGACAGCAGCAGATTACACAATTCCTGAAAGAGAGCAACAGCAACAGCCATAGAAGCGACGCAAAGGTACATGCAGCAGTCCAAAGGCAGAAGTTCATTTAGAGGTTGATAAGGAGCAAGAGTGTAGGCTAGTAAAAGAGACCAAAGCTACCTACACTTAGAAAATATAAAGCTTTCAGCAAAGGAGACTCTGTAAGGAGCAACTGAATGCTCTTGGAGTTAACATTGGAGTTCGCCACAGGAAAAGGGAACAACTTTATGAAAATTAATAAAAGGCCAAAAAGAGAATCCTTGCCTCTCACAAGGAGCATTGCCACCACCAACTTTGTGCTTTACAGGTGCAACGGCAAAGAACAGTGCATGTCCTGGAAGAGAAATTTAGATCAGAGCTACAAAATCAGGAAAACTGCAAAGTGCAATAGCTGAAAAACAAAAAAATTTACACAATGTAGTGAAAGAGTCGAGCAAAGGATGGAAAGTCTGGAAGATTTAAAAGGACTCGGACTCAGTAAATAAACCGTGATTTTAGCGAGAAAAGTTTTGAAGGCCACAGCTGGAGATGTTTATTTTAAAAATTAGTGTAGAATGAAGGGCTTGGAGTTTTAAATCATGAAAGACAGGAAAATGTCTATTTTACTAGGGATGAATCAAGAAAAATCTATCTTAGCTGTAGAAGACCAGAAAAGCCCTGAAATATGTGGATAGCCATCATTTTGATAGTTTAAAAAGACAAGGAAGTCTTGACAAAGGCAGGAATCCCTGAAAGTAGTGTCAAGATGACAAAGAAACAGATTTAAAATGTTTGAAAGTAGTAAATCATAACAGAACATGCAGTTAATGTAATTTAAAGATTTATTGAATAATTTAAAACATTTTAACACAAAATAACCTTTAAAAATACTAACAGAAAAAACTTGCCGCACTGTCATATTACAGAATTTTTGAATCTCTGTGGAAGAGAATTTTTATGCAGCATTTGCGAATGAGAGGCAAAAATACACATTTAAGGAACAGCAGAGTACAAACAATATTGAAATGCTTTAGATTTATAACAACTTTATAATAAGAAGATGCATCAGCACATTGAGCATTTTGTCAAAGGACATGCATTGGTTACATTTAAAGTGGATAAGAGTGCCAAGGTAACTATCCTAATAGGCCAGTTACCTCTGCTGAAGAAGCAGAAATTACAGTCTACAGCAATGGTTTTTTAAACCAGTGTACTATGACAAGGTGAGAATTGTACCATGAAAATTTTGGGAAGTACCACCACTTTCCCTGAGTTTTGAGGCCTTGACCATACTACCAATCTACTTCAGAACCTCAATGGCTGCTATTGAAGGCAGTATCTACTGGTGTGAGCTGCCCCTGTTGACTGCAAGTGTGTTATCTTCTGGAACCGCACATGCATGGACTTCCAATACTGCATATACGCGGAGGTTTAACCATCCACATGCTCAGACATAAATCACTGTGCATGCGCATGAGAAGGTCTGCCATGGAATTGTTCTGTGCCTTGATACTGCAAAGGTTGGAAACCACTACAGAAATGAGACCACGTGGCTAAGGTGGAATGACTGTCCAAAGCATAGGTATGCTACAAGGCACACTGCAACACAAGGAGCATGAGAGAGTTGACTAACTGATCAAGAACAATCAAAAAAAGATTAATTGGGCTTGCTAGACTCGCAATAGAATGCAAAACGGATATAGTCTACAGAGATTACTTATGATGACAGAAAAGAAACATTTCTGAAAGGCAAGAAGAAATAATGACCAGAAAGCCAAGAGAGATTCAACCAAACTTGACAAGAACAAGAGTGCCACCATTTGTCAGTATTGTGTTGGACAATGGCCAGGACAAATTGAATTAGCCAACAACATATACTTTGAGCACTAACAACATCTCATAATCATTGGTGAATTCCCTATGGGCTGCATAGATATTGCCAGGTGCATAGTCAAGGCTCTGTTAGTGGTTTGGTGTCCAAAGATCTCAAAAAAGATTGAAGATCTCATATCTCATTGTGAAATCTGCGATTGCACAGGATTGTTCTGTTTGAAAGCACTCCTGTTATTGCTGCTGACAGATCGGGAGATAAAACCTAGCAAAGTTTACCAGAAAAACAAATACTGAGAACAAGAATGAGCAGTGCAACCTGCCTGAACTCATTGTTAAATCCTTAACTGAAGGTGACCAGGCAGCAGAACAGCCTGCTGAACAAATTGGTGAAGCAGAAGTCAATTCCAGTGATAGTAATAGTGCTGAGTGAACAGCAATCTTTCAGTAACACGACTAAGATTCTAAAAAGGTTTACTTCACTAGTCAAACAACAACGATGGATGATTGAAGACATCCAGCCTGATCAACTACTCTATGGAGAGAATCTTTATATAACTCTATGGAGAGAGTCTTTATATAAGGCAGAATAATGTCCATGGATTCAGGACCTGGGCAATAGAAAATGGACAATAGACAATAGGTGCAGGAGTAGGCCATTCTGCCCTTCGAGCCTGCACCACCATTCAATATGATCGTGGCTGATGATCCTTAATTAGTATCCTGTTCCTGCCTTATCTCCATAACCCTTGATTACACAATCCTTGAGAGCTATATCCAACTCTTTCTTAAATGAACCCAGAGACTGGGCCTCCACTGCCCTCTGGGGCAGAACATTCCACACAGCCACCACTCTCTGGGTGAAGAAGTTTCTCCTCATCTCTGTCCTAAATGGTCTACCTCGTATTTTTAAGCTGTGTCCTCTGGTTCGGCACTCACCCATCAGCAGAAACATGTTTCCTGCCTCCAGAGCGTCCAATCCTTTAATAATCTTATATGTCTCAATCAGATCCCCTCTCAGTCTTCTAAACTCATAGGTATACAAGCCCAGTCACTCCAGTCTTTCAGCATAAGGTAGTCCCGCCATTCCAGGAATTGACCTCGTGAACCTATGCTGCACTCCCTCAATAGCCAGAATGTCTTTCCTCAAATTTGGAGACCAGAACTGCACACAGTACTCCTGGTGTGGTCTCACCAGGGCCCTGTACAGCTGCAGAAGAACCTCTTTGCAAGAAGAAGAGATTGCCTGACCTAGGCATCAAGGCTTCTTCATAAAGAGACCATCTCTTACAATCAGAAAAAAAATTGCAACACCTTAGAAAACCAAGATAACACAGCAAATAAATTATTTGTTTCAACAGAGCAGTTGTCTCCTTGATGGAAAGTTGCAAGATTAAAGGATAACCAGTGGATGTTTTGGAAGGACATATTAAAACACTAAGTGCTAGAGGAACTCAGCAAGGCTAGTAGCATCTGTGCAGAGTGAACTAGAGTTAACATTTTCTGTCCAATTTGACTTGTTGCCAACAGTGACAGTACTTTGCTTTTATTAGGATATTTCAAGGCAACTAGTTGAGTGAGGAAGAGTTCCTCTGCCAAGGAATTTCAGAAGATTAAGTGTTTTGTAGATAATATAATGGACTAATGAACAAGGTCAACAGAGAACAATGTCCTGTATAAAGAATAGCCAAGGGATAAAAGATTCTCCAACAGCGAAATCATCCATAGATCAGAATCGAGGTCAACAGTCCTCAAGCAAGAAACCTGCTATCGTTCCCAGTCTTAAGAGAATGCAGAATGAGAAAAGTATGAAACATCAAGATTACTCGCACAGAACATTGAGTATAGGAATTGGCAGGTCATGTTGTGGCTCTACAGAATATTGATTAGGCCGCTTTTGGAATATTGTGTGGAATTCTTGTCTCTTGGAAGGATGTTGTGAAACTTGAAAGGGTTTGGAAAAGATTCACAAGGATTTTGCCAGGGTTAGAGAATTTGAGCTATAGGGAGAGGCTGAATAGGCTGGGGCTGTTTTCCCTGGATCATCACAGGCTGAGGGGTGACCTTATAGAGATATATAAAATCATGAGGAAAATGAATAGGGTAAATAGACAAAGTCTTTTCCTGGGGTGGGGGAGTCCAGAACTAGAGGGTATAGGTTTAGGGTGAGAGAGAAAAAAATTAAAAGGAACCTGAGGGGCAACCTTTACATGCAGAGGGTTGTACATGTACAGAATGAGCTGCCAGAGGAAGTGGTGGAGGTTGGTCCAATTACAACATTTAAAAGGCATCTGGATGCGTGTATGAATAGAAAGGGTTTAGAGGATTATGGGCCAAGTGCTGGAAAATGGGACTAGATTAATTTCGGATATCTGGTCAGCATGGACAAGTTGGACTGAAGGGTCTGTTTCGGTGCTGTACACCTCTATGACTGTATGAATTGCATTTGTGAAGTCAGACATTGGGGAAGATCGGGCATTTCTATCTGCAATATACTTCGGGACATTCTTGTATAATGAGCTAACTCTGTGCAAAATGTTTGGGGAAAAATGTTGCCTAAAGTAATAGTTCTTAAGGAGTTAATGCAGCTGTTACATCAGATCCACTCTCTCAGCCTGTGGGTGGAGACTGGAGTTCTATTCCAGCTTTCATAAGGAGTAGTACCAACTGTACTGACTCTCTAAGGTCCTCCTAATTATGCCTGACCAAATGTTGTTGTATTTACTGCTATCATGGAATAAACATTATTGTTCCCTCAGTACAGTACATCTTTTGTAGTGACTCTACATTGCTACATCCTGTAAAACCACATGATCATAAGAAATAGGATCAGATGGAGGCCATTCAGCACCTCGAGACTGATCTGATATTCCTCACATCCATTTTCCCCTATTTTCCCCATAACTCTTGACTCCCCATGCTGATGTACAATATGTCTATTTCTGTTTTAATTATACACAAGGATTCTGCCCCAATAGCTATCAGTGTTAGGAATTACAAAGACTCCCCAAACCTTTGAGCGAAGAAGTTCCTCCTCATCTCCATTTTAAACTGGTGCCCCTTTAGTCTGAGACTATGCCTTCTGGGCCTAGACTGTTCCAGGAGGGGAAATATCCTCTTAGCATTTACCCTGTAAAGACCCTCAAGAATCTTGTTTGTTTCAATGAGATCATCTCTCGTTCTTTTAAACTCCAGTGAGTAGAGTGCCAAGCTGTTTAACCTTTGCTATGAGGACAGTCCCTCCATACCAGTATCATCCCAGTGAACTTGCTCTGAACTGTTTCCAACGAAATGATATTTTCCTTAAATATGGGGACCAAAACTTCTTTCCGTGCTCACCAACATCTTGTACAGTTGCAGCAAAACGTCCCTACTCTTATGCTCCAACTGCCTTGAAATAAGGGCCTACATTCCATTAGTCCCCCCGATTACCTGCTGCACGTGTGCTAGCTTTGTGTTTCATGAACACATACACCCAAGTCCCTTTGTGTTGCAGCTTTTTTCCATCTAAATATTGCTCTATTCTTTTGATCTTCTTTACAAAATGAATAACTTCATATTTTCGTACATTATACTCCACTTGCAAGCTTTTTGCCCATTTACTAAGCTATCCAAATTTCTAGGTAAATTGTTTGCATCCCTCTCACAACTTGCCTTTCCACCTAATTTTGAGTCATCTGCAAATTTTACTACAGTACATCTGCATGTCATGAATGTATATTTTAAACTGCTGTGATGCAGCATTGATCCCTGTGGACCTCCACTGGTCACAGGTTGCCAAGTTGAAAAATAACCCCTTATTGCCATTCGCTGCTTCCTGCCCAACAGCCTGTCCACCCCAACATACTACCTTTATTGCCTCTATCACTAACCACAATGAGGATCATTGGCAGCAAACTACCTCAAACAATTCTTACCCAAAATCGCACGCTGGCAAAGGTGACACATACCACAAGGTAACCTGTCCATCCTGGATTCGAGGTGGATGTGGTCCTAAGGGCTGTACTGTGTCATCTTGACTTGTCCTACCTGCCCATCTTCCTTTCCACCTATCCACTCCACCCTCCTTTCTGACTATCACCTTCATCCCCACCCCCATTCACCCATTGTACTCTTTGCTACCTTCCCCCACCCTCCTCCCTGACCTATCACCTCCATCCCCGCCCCCATTTACCTTTTGTACTCTATGCTACTTTCTCCCCACCCCCACCCTCCTCTCATTTATCTCTCCACCCTGCAGGCACTCTGCCTCTATTCCTGATGAAGGGCTTTTGCCCGAAACGTCGATTGTCGTGCTCCTTGGATGCTGCCTGACCTGCTATGCTTTTTCAGCACCACTCTAATCTAGAATCTGGTTTCCAGCATCTGCAGTCCTTGTTTTTACCCTGTGTCATCTTGAGACATGATAGTGATTCCCGGCAGACTGGTCGTACCATGATATCAGTAAGAGGAAAAATTTCATGTGCTCCTCTTGTATAACTGTTTCAGTATGGCGATCGGTGGTTGGCCAGCACCTTCAGGAGAGGAATGAAGCCAATGCTATCCAAAATATTTTTGTTTATATAATTCAAACCTATTTGCAACTTCTAACTTCCTTGTGTCAAGAAGAATTATATATATATTCTGCCGAAACTTGCTCTGAACAATTCAGCTGACTTCCCTTTCGAGCAACTGATTGTCGCCTAGCAACAGTGACCAGCACTGAAGCTGCGTCAGCCTGACTGGGCATTCGAGAAGAAAATATCCTGACAGATTTTCTTTTCATAAATAATTAAAATTTTATCATTGGAAATTGAATTAATTGCTAATGCAGTCAGCAAAATGTGTGTGTTACACTGTTTGTACAATTCATTCCATGTTTTATAGTGAGCTGTGTGTGCATGTAGTGAGATGACATTCAATTCCATCTCTGCTCCCAAGTGTTTCGAAACTGCCATGCAAATTTCTTTTATGGGCCTGACGGTGTTGAAATCCCAGTTTGATGTAATCACCATGGCAGAAAATTTCAGGAATTTTGCATTAAATATCACGGTGAACCTGATGGTCATTTCTTAATGGGTTTGTAATCCTTAGGAACCAGAGCTGAGCATCCTTGTCCTGATTAAAGTAGTACCTTTGAGATATTTAACGACCAGTTCCATTATATTTTCAGCACAGATTGCCACAGACAATCAACAAAACGTTAAAATAATGTTGCTCTGGTCTGAGGAGCAAGTGATATTTGAATTACTTTATCGAGTAAATAAAGCAGTAGATATATCGAAAGCAGCTGCTGCATGAACAAATTATTCAGTTATTGCTCCTGGTAAAAAGTGTGAACCACTGGTCAGGAAAGTATTCACCTGCAGGCCAGGTTTTCTATCATTTGATGAACAGAAATGTAGAGCTGAGGGCTGGTGATTTTTTTGGCCAATGTTCTTTGTGAATACCTCATCTCACCAGGGAATTTGGGAGAGGCATCTCTCGAGGACATAAATAGTTCTGATGGAAGAGTTGTGGCAATTCAGTATTATTTTTTTACAGAATGCCTGTTATGAAGGCATTGACTATTGCTGTAATATGGTCCATAGTCCCCGTCTCCCATCAATATTTCATCTAAGAGGGGATGTGTTTTTTGACATGGGAGTATCAGTAAATTATGCAATTCTCAGTTTCACCCTGGTTTCAGCTGACATCCAAACACTCAAATGCATTTTCCTTCAAAGGTCACAAAAAGGTGATCAGGAACTGATGCCCTGACTAATTTTTATCCTCCCTGCTCACGGGCATTGAAGATAATAGCAACCTGTCTTCTGCTTTCTTTGATGGGATCAGCCAATATAATTGAAAAGTGAATCTTGAACCTCCTGATCTATTTGCAGAACAGGTTATTGGCTGAACTGTAGGAGCACTGCTCACTGTTGTTGCTGTTTAACCTTTCATTACCAATATAGTTAAAATCCTAAACATAGCTGAGAACCACTTTTCTCCCCTAGAAAAGCCCATTTTTCTGTTCTGATTGGGTTGTCAACACTCCTGCAATCTTCGGGACTCCAGCTGAATCGACAAAAATCTCCAGTGACCAAAGAAAAGCATTCCTGGAAGGGAGCAGGTCCACAGACCAAACTTGGCCAAGGCAGAGTTTTTATTTTCTCGATTCTCTGTTTGCTCTGTATCACCTTTAATGTCGGGAAGTTAAGCGGCCTGTGTGAGGCCTGCCCCCTCTGTGCTTGTGCAATATCATGCTCAGAAACTCCAGCTCATCACTGATTGGACATTGGCACCTGGCCCGAAAACTGCAACATTGGAATACTGTGGCTCTGATTGGTTACAGCAGCACTGGCACTTTGCTATGGCTGGTCACTGGAGATTTGAAGCAGCCAAATGCAAGTAACATGGGTGAGTTTAATCTTGTCAATCTACCGCAATCAATATGAGTGTTAAAGTCTAAAATCAGTGCTGGACTTGAAAGAGGGAAGTAGGCGAAAGTAGGTACTGCAGCTGCTGGAGATTAAACTCAAGATTAGAGTGATGCTGGAAAAGCACAGCAGGTCACACAGCATCCGAGGAGCAGGAAAATCAACATTTCAGGCAAAAGCCCTTCATCAGGAATGGCTGAGGAAAAGGGCTGATGAAGGGCTTTTACCCAAAACATTGATTTTCCTGTTCCTTGAATGCTGCCTGACCTGCTGTGCTTTTCCAGCACCATTGTAATCTTGAAAGAGAGAAGGCTTCATTTGAATAAAAATAAATTTGGTTCAAGCTTGCTTGGCTAAATTGCAAAAATGTTTGGATATTGCTATTTTCCCCACTTTCAGGCTATATTTTGGAGAGATGCAAAACTGTGAATAAAGTTTTTTTAAAAAGTTACGATCTAAGTAGGATTTTAATACAGGAGGCGTAAATACACTTGGTGTAGTTACTTCTGGTAACCTGAAGTATTTGAATAAAATAAGTTTAGTATGTTTGAATTATCATTTTCTCCTCTCTCTGTCCATTTCACTATTGGTCATGCTGAAGTTATAATGCTCTAGTTAGCACACAACTAGAATATAATGTCCCATTATGGTCACCACATGGTAGGATCGATGTAAAATTCCTTGAGAGATTTCCAAGAATGGTTCCAGGATTGGGGTTTTGGCTCCAAGTTAGCTTGGCAAAACTGGGTGTAGTTTTCTTTGGAATTAAGGAGAATGACAGGAGATTTGATAGAGAGGCAAAGAGATTTACCAAAATGTTGCTGAAAATTGAAGGTTTGAGTTAGAAAGAAAGGCTGGAAAGACTGGGACATTTTTCACTGGAGCATAGGAGGTTGAGAGGTGACCTAATAATGAAGGATATGGATAGGGTTAATGGTAGTGTCTTGAGCTATGGAGATAAACAGGGGAATAGGGCTGACTAGTTACCCCCGCAAAGAGCCAGCATTAGCACAGTGTGCCAAATGACCATCTTCTGCACTGTAAATGTCTCTTAAGACTGAACTGCTCAATATTCACAAAACAATTGTGAAAAGCTTTTCACTGTATTTACTGTTTTTCTCACTGTAAAATTCACACGACAATAAAATCATTCATATTCATTTTCTCACAATTTTTACGTCCAGAAAATGTGTCCAAAGTGACGTTTATGTCCTTTACAAGTTACATATGTGAATTGTGCCAACTGAGGCAATAATTAGCCTGCCAGTTTTTGAATGGAGCAAGACTTCTGCATAAATATCAATTTAATACTAAATGGAGTGCAATCCACTGCTGACTTTCTATGCATATAATATTTCATGTTTTTAAACATGTTTTTCAGTCAAAAAGTTTCATTTTTCTTGTTAAGTATCTTATTTTCACCATAATCAGAAAAGGATTGTAAGACTTTTCTCACAAGTATAAATGGCATGAAACTTTTAAAAGATATTTGAAAGAATTTTCTTTTGGAGGGGATAAAGTATTTTGTTCTCTCTTATAGCTGGCATTCTGAGGTTGAGTTCAAGCATTTGTTCCATTGAACATTATTTGCTCAGATTACTATCTTGAAATTTAGCTTCAAATCCCTTCATTTCTGTCCATAGGCCTATTCACAACCCATGTCATTCATGTGGACTCCAGCAGAAATTTGTTAACTAAAGAATATTTGTAAAATTTTTAGGTCTATTGTGACTCAGTTTGTACCACTCTGCAGGTTGTGGGATCAAGTTCTATTCCAGAACTTCAACACTAAAACAAAGCTGATATTGCATCGCAGAGGTGCCATCTCTTTGATCTGATGTTCGCTGAGGGCCCATTTGCCCTCTCAGGTTGCCGTAAAAGAATACATAACGCTGTTTGAAGATGAACAATGGAGTTTCCCTGGTGACCTAGCCAAAATCTATCCCTCAATAAATACCTTAAGAAGTACTATCTGCTCTTTTTGAAGGAATTACATCATGTAACATAGCTGCCACCTTTCCTACAATAAGACAGTGACTCCCCTTCAAAGCTTCATTGGCTGTCAAACACTTTAGGTCACTGGGTGGACAAAATGCTGTGTAAAAATAAGTCATTTTAATAACACCATGGCGGTGAACTTACATTTTTTAAAATAAAGGTTATTAGCATTGTCTGCGTGATAGTTCTCATGCATGAATCATAAGGAAGTAGGTTCAAGCTTCACTCCAGAATCCACAGCACATAATCTAAGCTGATATCCGGTACAAAGATGCCACATTGTCAAAGTGCCCTCTCAGTTGGATATAAAGAATCCTTATTCAAAGAAAACAGGCGATCTCCTGGTATTCTAAACAATATTTATCTTTAACTCACACCACTACAACAGATTTCATAGCTATTTTTCTCATTGGTGTTGTACAATCCTGCTGTGTTTAATTAGCTGCAGCATTTGCTGATAGTACAATAGGACAATACAACTGTATTTCAAAAATAGTTTATTGGGTGTGAAGCAATTTGCAATGTCCTGAGGACATGAAAGATACTACATAAGTGCATGTTGTTTCTTTCTTCTAAATGCCTGGTAACTTAACACCCGATAACAGGTTTGGCATAACAGTGAAACAGAATTAATCTGACATTATTGTGTGTTCACAGAATATACCTAATAACATGATACTTGATGAAATTCAGATTGTACTATTGCTGAGATTCCCACCTGGATATAAAATTTCAATTCTGAAGGATGTTGACAGCTATCAGTTGTATGCTGTTATTGTCATTATTTTAATAGTAGGGTCCATAAACTTGTGGGTTTTTTTCACAATTCTGCTGCCGATATCCAAAGCCACAGTCTCAGTCCTGTGCTTACTGGTGTGCATTATTTCATGATGCAGTAGTATTTCAGTTTTTAAATTCTCATCCTTGTTTTCAAACTCCTCCATGGCTTCATCACTCTCTTTTTGTAATTCTCTCCAACACTACAATCCTCCAAGATAGCCATGCATCTCTGATTCTGGCCTCTTGGGGATCTTTGGTTTATGTCAACCCACCCATGTACTCAAGCTGTCTGAGACCCAAGCTCTGAAATGCCTGTATAAATCTCTCCACCTTTCTACCTCTTCAACGTCCTTCAGGATTCTCCTTACAATCGACCTCTTTGATCAAGCTTTTGATCCTTTGCCTTAATATCAGTTTATGCACCTCATTGTCAGTTTGTGTCTGATCAGACTCCAAAAAAGCACATTGGGACATCTTATTATGTTAAAAGCCCGAATAAAATGGAAGTTAATTTCTCAATGTGACCCACAATGCATTTCAATATAATAATCTTTATCAAATGTAATCAAGTAAATATCAAAATGCATCAGTAGGACAAAGATCCTGTGAATGATGGTCACAAAAGTTTTGACCAAATGAATCAGGAATGTATGAGGCCATACTAACGTGAAGAGAGCTATATATAAAACAAAACAAAACTACTATATTAGGCTTGAGACATATGCCAATTATTATAATTCTAAATTATCTATCTTTAAGTATAGTAGAGTCCCTACAGTGTGGAAACAGGCCATTTGGCCCAACAAGTCCACATTGACTCTCCCATCCAGACCCATTCCCCTACACCATTACTCTACATTTCCCCTGACGAAGTCATCTAACCTACACATCCCTGAACACTATGGGCAATTTAGCTTGGCCAATTCACCTAACCTGCACATCTTTGGACTGAGGGAGGAAACTGGACCACCCAGAGGAAACTCATGCAGACATGGGGAGAATATGCAAACTTACACCATCGCCCAAGGCTGGAATCAAACTTGAGTCCCTGGCGCTGTGGGACAGCAATGCTAACCACTGAGCCACTGTACCGCCCTTGTATGATTGTAATTGGGATTATAAAACCGTCAGTAGTGAATTAACTGCCAATAAAATCGAAAATCTGAACTCTTAATCTTGCAGAATCAAACATGAAATCAGCCATTGTTTCTTGAGAAGGATCTTGGAGGCACTTTTTTCTACTAATTAATTATTGACATTTTATTGACTGATTTAGAAAAACAACAGAAAGTAGAAATAAATAAATAAAATTTGCTGGTTTATAGAGTCATAGAGATGTACAGCATGGAAATACATCCTTCTGTCCAACTCATCCGTGCCGAACAGATATCCCAACGCAATCTAGTCCCACCTGCCAACACCCAGCCCATATCCCTCCAAACCCTTCCTATTCATATACCCATTCAGATGCCTTTTAAATGTTGCAGTTGTACTAACCTCCACCATTTCCTATGGCAGCTCATTCCATACATGTACCACTGTCTGTGTGAAAAGGTTGCCCCTTAGGTCCCTTTTATATCTTTCCCCTTTCACCCTAATCTTAGCAGGACTTGGATGCTTAATGGTAAAGTCCTCGAGAGTGTTGCTGAACAGAAAGACTTTGGAGTGCAGGTTCATAGCTCCTTGAAAGTAGAGTCACAGGTAGATAGGATAGTGAAGAAGGCGTTTGGTATGCTTTCCTTTATTGGTCAGGAGTTGGGGGTCATGTTACAGCTGTACAGGACATTGGTTAGGTCACTTTTGGAATATTGCATGCAATCCTGGTCTCCTTCCTATTGGAAATATGTTGTGAAACTTGAATGGGATCAGAAAAGATTTACAGGGACGTTGTCAGGGTTGGAGGATTTGAGCTTTAGGGACAGGTTGAATAGGCTAGGGCTGTTTTTTTTCCTGGAGCATCAGGGGCTGAGGTCCTTATGGAGGTTTATAAAATTGAGGGGCATGGATAGGATAAATCAACAAAGTCTCTTCTCTGGGGTGGGCAGAAGGATAACTAATTTGATAGCTCATTCAAAATACTGGCCGAAGCAAAATACATTGAATGATCTCCTTTCTGCTTTGTCATTCTATGATCTCTAATCAAGCTAATCTTAGTAACTTAATATTTTTATTGTTGACACTACATCATCAGTAAGTTCAAGATAAATTTGCCACTTAATGGGCAAAACAACATAAAACAATGGATTAAAAGGCATGAAAAATTCTGATTTCTATCATAGAGGGAAGCTAGTGGGTTAAATAGCAGGTAAGTGTTTTTGAGATGTTGGAATGAGATGAAAAGTGACAGCTGATATACAAAGATCATCCTGGTGAGACAACAAGCAATCACTCAAAGACCAAAAGGTCATTGAAAGATGCTCAAATGGTATAGAGAAATGAAAGAAATACTAAGTGATAATAGAAATGATATGACATACAGAGCATGCCCTCCAGATTTCAGTCAGTACAACATTTCGGATGTAGACTCTTGAACTAATTTTGTTTTTTTTAAAAAAAGGCATGCGTGGAGTTTGCACATTCTCCCAGTGTTGCATGGGTTTCCTCCAAGTGTTCGGGCTTCCTCCCACAGTTTAAAGATGTGCAACTTAGGTGGATTAATTATGCTAAATTGCACATAGTGTCCACAGCTAGGTAGATCAGCCATGGTAAATGCAAGGCTGCAAGGATAGCATAGGGCTCTGGGTCTGGAAGAAATGCTCTGAGAGGGTCAGTGTAGATTCAATGTCCTGAAGGCCAGCTTCCACACTGCAGGGATTCTATTATGAGGGCACTTTCCCTGCCACATGTACCCAACAACCTCTACACTGAAGAAAGTGAGGACATTGGCTGCTGGTGTAAAGTTGCTGAAGTTTGAAGGGCTGCAGGGAATCCTTGAAGAAGAAGAGGAGATATTTTTCCCTCAGTTTCCACTTGCAAGATTAGATTGGAAAATCAAAAGGTAGGGAGGTCAAAGTGGCAATTGAAGGAAATATTGAGTGGCAAGTCCTGGATATTGCACCAATCAATGCTGATGATTTCATGTGCGAGAAACTGTACTTTGAGAAGCAAAAACAGTGCCCTAGTGTTTTGTTGTGTTTGTTTCTCAAAGTAATTTGCATGAATGCAACAGCACCAGAATTTTAACTGAAACTTGCATGCAGCTGAAATTGATATTTTGTACTAGTTTGCGAAGCTTTGCCCTAGAAGCCAACCCTACTGAAAAACCGATCGTCTCCACTGTGGTGAATTTATCACCGTTCGGAATTTCTACTACTTACCCTAATTTACAGGTCTTTGAGGAAATTTGAAAAATTAAACTTGTTTTTTTGTCTAGGTGTAAGGACAGTAGTAAATGCTGTCAAACATTTTGGTTTTTTTTTCCTAATTTACTAAATAGTTGACCCTATGTACCAATATATCTAGACAGTTACTTTATACAGTACATTCACTTTATACAGTCACTATATACCAATATGTCTAGACAGTCACTTTCAGTCATTAAAATTGAGTTTCTGAGAGGTGTAAACCAAGAAGGATTCCCCTTCTCAACATCTCCTCTTGCCTGAGACATGGTGACCCTCACATTAAACCACCAACAGTCATCTCTCGTTAATGGGAGAGCAGCCCTGTGGTGTGATGAGACTATGGTGAGTTTACCTGTACCTTACTAAGAGATGGTGTATTAACAGAATTTTTTTTGTGATAAACCTATTGTTTAGGTTATAAATGAGACTATACTACATTATCACGCTTAAATATATTAAGGCTGAATTATTTTTATGATTTTAAAAATGCCACCGTGTTTCATTGCAGTTTTATATTCAGTGATATGAAAATAAGTTTGAGAGGAAAGAAAAATTTTTCAAACCTGTTTCGGAAAATCTATCCAGTAGACAACAGCACAGGGAAATGTGCTGTCTTACTTCAGAAGGAGCATTTGGGGCCCTGGATGATTGTTTAAGGGGTGAACCAACAGATGTTGTACCTGATGCATTGACCATTGAAAGTGCCATTGAAAGGAATGTAAAGGAAGATGCATCAAAAGTCTAAACTGATAAATTTCTTATCGTAAGTACATTAGCAACAGCATAAGTTGACGCCAATAAAGTCTTCAGTCACATGATCAAAAAATTGGTCAAAGAGACAGGTTTGAAGGAGTCTTTTAAAAAAGGATAGAGAGCTGGGGAGTTTTAGGAATTGAACTCCAAAGCTTAGGCCTTTAACAGTTGAAGTCACATTTTTCAAAGGTGCAGCAAAGACCAGAATTAAAGGAATGGAACATGGTTGCAAGCAATTACTTCAACATTTAGCATGGTCACTGTTACGGTACAAGACTAAAACTTAACAGCCCTAATACATTCACTTATTATTATATTGTTAAGATGCATAAATGAATGTACATTATTTTGTAGCTAACCAATTAATTAGACCAATTTGGTTTGTTGCTAACTAATTAAATAATGATCAGAAGCTCCAAGATCTCTCTTGCTTTGGCATTGTATTCAAGGACGAACAGATGTGAATGCATTTTAGAATTGAGATCCTTACAGGAAAAGAAAGTGAGGGTATTTAAGAGGGTATTTAGTGTTTGTTATTTGAGGAAGTAATCCCGTCGATGAATATGTTGACCCAGAATTTGTTGCAGTGGGGCCTGTTAGACTGTTCTCTACAGGTTTAGCTTTTCAAATGTTTAGCCCAGAAATGTGCAAGGACAAACTGAAACTAGCTTACTGAGGGAAACCGAGTATCTTTTTGACCCTGTTAAACAATGGGACAGTCTATCTCCCAAACCAATGAAACTAAAAATTGAGAAATAAGCAGAGAAAAATTTAAAAGAAGGGTGAATATGAGTGGGTGAATCCAATGTCAGGTTAGGTTTTGAAAGAAAGTTAGAGAGGTGGACGGGGATTGAAATAGATTGAAGGACTGGGATAAGTAAGAAAGAAAAGTAATTTAACAATTTGGCATTTCAAAAACACTTATCACTAATTCAGAAATTGAAGCAATGATGCTACGCACTTTCCACTTTCTGAACAAGAGTCGTCACTCAATTGTTACACCATTAAATGGACATTTGCCTTAAGCTTGGATTGTGATTGTCTTTGTACCAGATTTCAGAAAGTGCCAAAGTTTTCTAATGTTGTGCTTGCCCAATGGATATTTTTCTTGAAATGTTTGAGGTATTTGGAGTACCTCATTTGGATAGAGTTTGGGGAAATGTTGTATAACCTATGTGATGAATAGCCAAGACTTGCTACTGAAATAGGGAATAGATTTCAAAAGAAAGAAAAGTCTCTGGTTGACCTTTGAAGAGTCATTGAGTCATAACAGCACAGAAACAACCAGTCCATGCCGACCATGTTCCCAAACTAAACTAGTCTCACATGCCTGCGCTTGGCCCATGTCCCTCTAACCTTCCCTATTCATAAATTTATCCAAATATCTTTTTAACATTGTAACTGTACCTGCATCCACCACTTCCTCCAGCAGTTCATTCAACACACGAACCACTCGCTGTGTAAAAAGATTGTCCTCATGTCTTTTAAATCTTTTGCCTTTCACCTTAAAAACATGCCCCTTAGTTCAGAACTCCCCCACCCTAGGGAAAAGACTCCTGTCATTTACCTGATCTATGCCCCTCATGATTTTATCAATCTTAGTGAGGTCACCCTTCAACTTGTTACACTCCAGAGTGAAAAGTCCCAGGTTTTCAGTCTATTTTATGTCATGTAGTTTTGGATTGAGCTTTTTCTCCATATTACATTCGTATAAAAAAATTAAACGAGAGCCACTGCTATCATCAAACTAATACTTCTCAAGTGCCAAGTGATATGTCAAAGCACAACTTCCTCTGGCAAATGCCCCATTTATCCACACCTCTTATGTGTGGCATTGTTTGCTGTCCAACACCTCAAGTTTCCACCTTACTAAATGCCAGTAAATTGCCACTTTTTCTAAAAAAACAATAACCACATTTTAAAATTAATTCTGTCCATAAAAAGTGCTTTGGAACATGTTGAGGACATGAGGGGCACTTTAAAAATGCAAATCCTCTTTCCTCCACAGCAGTCAATTATTGAGTATTGTCATCGGCCTGGCATTGTTTCACTTATTAGATTTTTAACGGAGAATGATGTTAATTAAATTTGGGTTCAGAATTTGGTGGAAGAATTTCACCCAATGTCTTAATGGGCAAATAGACCATGAGGAGAAAGTGAGGACTGCAGATGCTGGAGATCAGAGCTAAAAATGTGTTGCTGGAAAAGCGCAGCAGGTCAGGCAGCATCCAAGGAACAGGAGAATCGACGTTTCGGGCATAAACTGAAGCATAGCATCCTTAGTTTTAGGTAAAATTCCTTTCATAATCAAGGATACCATTCCATTAGCCAATACCTGCATTCTTTTGCGACTCATGCACCAGAGCACTTGCATCCCTCTGCACCTTGTAATTCTGCAGTTATTCACCTTTTAAACAATACTTTACGTATTTATTCTTTCTGCCAGCTACAACTTCACATTTCCCCATGTTGTAGTCCATGTATTGGATTTTTCATCATAGAATAGTGTGGAAGCAGGCCATTTGGCCCATCGAGTCTGCACCGACCCTCCAAAGAGCATTGCACCTAGACCCCACCCTATCCCTGGAACCCTGTATGTCCTGCAGCTAATTCACTTAGTCTCTGCATCCCTCGATACTATAAGCAATTTAGCATGGCAATTCAACTAACCTGAACATAAAGTCATAGAGATGTACAGCACAGAAACAGACCTTTTGGTCCAACTCGTCCATGCCAACCAGATATCCTAAATTAATCTAGTCCCATTTGCCAGCCCTTGTCTCATTTCCCTCTAAACCCTTTGTATTCATATACCCATCCAGATGGGTTTTCAATGTTGTAATTGTACCAACTTCCACCCCATCCTCTGGCAGCTCATTCCATACAAACTGCACTCTTTGTGTGAAAAGGTTGCCCCTTAGATCCCTTTTATATCTTTCCCCTCTCACTATAAACCCATGCCCTCTAGTTCTGGACTCTCCCAACCCAGGCAAAATACCTTGTCCATTTACCCTATCCATGCCCACTCAACCCATCTGCATCCTTGTTATATCCTTGTTAAAACTTATTTCCTTCCAACATTTGTGTCATCTGCAAATTTAGCCACCATGCCATTGATCCCCCCATTAAAGTCATTGTTATAACATTGAAAGCCAAGCACAGACCCCTGCTCAACCCCACTCCAAACATCCTGATGCCAATCTGAAAAAAAAGCTAATATTTGATCTATGGTGGTATGTTACCCCAATACAATGGGCTCCTACTTTGTACAAATATGTTTTATCTGGAACTGTCAAATGCCTTCTGGAAAGTATAAGTACACCATACCAATTGTTCCCCTTTATTCATAGTGCATGTTATTTCAAAGAATTCCAAACAGATTAATAAAACACAATTTCCCTTTTACAAAATTAGGCTGACTCTTCTCAATTGTCTTGAGGTTTTCCAAGGTTTTCCAGTTCTAATTTCCTTAACAATCAATTCTCAAACCTTCCCCACAGCAGATGGGAAGCTTCCTTATCTATAGTATCCTGATTAGTGCCTGTGTCCCTTCTTGAATAAACAGGATTTATTTATTATTTTCCAATCTGATTGAATCCTTCCAGAATCTCATGAAATTTGGAAAATTAAGACTAATGTATCTATTACCTCAATAGCTACCTCTTTTAAGACCCTAGGAGGAAGTCCATCTGGAACAGGAAGCTGATCAACCCACAACTCCATCCGTTTGCTTCCCTAGTGATTATTATTTCAAGAGGCTCTTTTCTTCCCAATTTATAGATGTTACTGGAATACTTTTTGTATTGTCTGTAGTGAAAACACAGGCAATTTATATATTAACTACCCATTCTCATTCACTTTAATTATTATTTTCTTTTTCAGATACTTGTATAAACTCTTGCTTTTTTTTACATTTGTAGCTAGCTTACATTCATACTCTAATTTAATAATTTCTTTATAGGCAATGTTTGGTGGCACTGAATGCTTGGGTTGACTGTGTATATGCATTCACATGGCAATGCGCCTACATACAGTTCGAGGGCCTGAACATTATTATGTCTTGCGCAAAAGTCTGCAATGCGCACGTGCACAGAGCAGGTGCGAGATTCAAATGGGGCTGGAGGGGATAGAATGGATGGGCTGCTGTGGTAACAGTAAAAGCCTGCGAGGATGGTACATAGGGGGATGGAATGGACAGGGATGGGGCATGATTGGGTTCACTGGGGGACAGTGTTAATGGGCCCCATCAGTTCTCTCTTCTCCGCCCATCTCAACTGTTTCCCCTCCCAACCCTGATCTCTTTATTCATTCGCCTGCAAACATGTTCCCAACTATTCACAGGTAATAATGGTAAGCACCTTGAGCATCAGGAAACACAGCTTTTTCTCAAATTGGTAGCCAGCCCAATGACAAAGACATGCATGCAGACATTTTTCAATAAAACACCCTCATTAGTGCATGAACAAGTATCTCCCTAGATCGTATTGCATATGCTCCTCAGTGTAATAAAATATAAAATGCAGCCTTTTCATATTCTGACCAGTCACCTGACCTGCCAGGCACCTTTGTCGATCATATGGTTTTTCATTAAATTTGATGGAAGCTTTAACTTATTTTATTGACCACAGTAACTAGATATTTCCCTTGGAGCTTTGCTCTGCAGTAGAAATGTATTTTCTGAAGTACTCCTTTAAATGTCTGTAATTCCTTTTGCACTAATTTATCTCCTAGTCTAATATGCTAGTTCAACTCAGTTAGCTCAGCTTTCATGCCCACATAGTTGCCCTTTTCTAAGTATCAAGTACTTGTCTTAAATCCTTTCTTCTCCCTTTCAGAATGAATGCAAAATTCAATAATATTGTGGTCACTGTGATCTAGAGATGCCTTTACTCTGAGGGGATTAATTACTCAGCATGGGGTCAGGTCTGGTATAGCCTGCTCCCTGGTTGGTTCCAGAATGTGCGACTTGAACAAAGTATTTCAGAATTATTCTATGAACTCCTCAAAGAGGTTATTATAACCAATCTGATTTTTCCAATTCATATGATGTTTAAAATCACCCAAAATGATTGCTATTCCTTTCTGACAAGCACCCAATATATCTTCTTGTATACTTCTTCTTCCATTGTGGTTACTATTTGGAGGCCTGTAGACTTCTCCCATAATTCTACATCCTGATCATCCAAACTTGTCTGAAGGAAATAGTCACTAGTTGAGAGATTGAATGGAGCATTCCCTTAATTACTTTGGAAACAGGTTCCCTGACAAAATAATGGAGGCAGGCACGTCCTTGAAGCTGCAGGGGCAATTAGAAGATTTCCTGCTGCAGAAAAATAGCAAACAGCAGTAAAAGGTAAATAACTGAGAGAGCACTTCAACATTAAGATGCCCCATCACCAAAAGAAACAAATAATAATTTGAAAATGCAACCAGGCCACTTTGGGGGATGATGGTCACTCTGCAGAGCAGCGTTCACACTCAGGCAGACAAAAGAGGACCTGGGGGCCTATCCTGGGGCACTCGCACCCGACCGTGCACTTGTTGCTACCTCCAGTCAGTTGGACAAGCCCTGTCATTGTTGGTAAAGCTGGAGACCAACCAAAACCAAATACAGTACTGAGCCTGAACTTAGTGGCATTATTGGCTGTGCTCCACAAGAGGGCAGGCAGGCAGACTCACTGGGCTCGAACTCCAAAGTGGCCACTGTCAGAAACTGTCTCAGGAAATTAGCACACCAGCCAGCACTGCTATTTTCAGGATTTGTCTACCATCATGTACACCTTCATTAGGGCCTGAAAACTTATGCTGTATGACTTCGAATTTCTTTGAGAGTTGATTAACTGAAAATGCTGAAGAGATCAACATTCTTACCTGGACATTCCTGCATATTTGCAGCCTACATCTGAAAATCGAGGGCAGACCCTCCCTCCCTAGTGAAAATCGTAACATTCAGTGTGTTAGATTAGATTACTTACAGTGTGGAAACAGGCCCTTCGGCCCAACAAGTCCACACTGACCCGCCACCCACCCCTACATTTACCCCTTCACCTAACACTACGGGCAATTTAGCAAGGCCAATTCACCTGACCTGTACATCTTTGGACTGTGGGAGGAAACCGGAGCAAACCCGTGTAATGTGCAAACTCCACCCAGTCAGTCGCCTGAGGCGGGAATCGAACGCGGGTCTCTAGCGCTGTGAGGTAGCAGTGCTAACCACTGTGCCGACCACACGGGTTATGAGGTTTCCTAATTGGCTTTGAGGGGGACAGACTGGTCTAAAGCCAGAGTTGTTCGACCTTTGGGAAATTTTAACTGGAAATCAAATCAAGTCTTCTGACGTCTTGGACTCTTAACTAGTGCCCACTCCGACAGTCACCCTGTCTCAGTCCCAGAGTGTCGTCCGAACACACCCTTCTGATGATTCGAGTCCGTTGGCCGTGAGCCACCTTGTCCTGTAGGTCGGGATGTATTCGTCAGGTGTCCACCAGCTGCAGCCTTCCATGTCATTCACTGTAATTACTCCACAGAAGTATTTTACCAAACAGTAAGCGAACAGACACCTGATGTAATCGTAGCTTCCACTGGCAAGTAGGGAGGGGAGGTGGAACTGGTAGCATTGAAGCTGCTGGCACGGCGTGCCTGGGGAAGCGATGGAATGGCATTGTACGCTTTATTGTCATGCACTTACTGACGTGACTCAATCGTCTCCGATCAGAGTACAGCTCCGTGATTGCTGATCTGGAGTGAGAGCTTCAGACACTCGGCTCTTTGTTCATTCAAAGATCAATCAAACTGGCCGATAAGGGGGATTCGGCCGTCAGCTCCACTTCCCTTGCGTTTTGTGAAGGAGTTAGAATTTGGGGAGGGCAGCTACCTTGCAATGTGGGATCAGTGGATTTTATTTAAAAGCAAGCACCAACACCCCACCACCCCACACGATTTGTGCGTTGTAAATGATTTTCTTGTTCCTGCTGCGCGGGGGGGGGGGGATTGAGCTGTTGCTGAAGCCCTATGGTTTGTATGTGGAAGCAGTGCAAAGGTTTTCAAAACTGAGGCTGCTTGTACTTGGGGCGGGGGCTGTCTGAACAGACCCTCAGTATCGCCCTGGTGCGGAAAATAAAAGGACGGTCCGTTTCTCAACCGTTGTCCAGGGCCAGAGGCTGGGAATTATGTATAATTCCGAGCTGCCATTTGTGGCATCCGTGTCCTCAACCCCCCCCCCCCCCCCTGTCTTCAATCCAGCTCGACCTGCTGTGAAAAGCTGCAATTTCTGCGGGAGCTTCAGTTGGAGGGGGAGGGGGGGGGGGGGGGGTAGAGCGAGCGTGTGTAAGCTCCTCCCTGCTCCCTCCTACTCCTTGTCGGCTGTTCAGCACAGCAGCAATTCTCCAGCGCTGCTTTTTGTGTGTGTGTGGTGCGCTCCGTTTCTTACCCACGGGCTGTGTGTTGTTCGGACTAACTGCTTCAGCATCATGAGGGAACAGCTGACGGGGTAGGTAAACTGTGAAAGTCGTCCCATTGCCCTGACTCGCTGGAGTGCGGTAACTTGGAACGGTGTCGTTTCCCCCCCCCCCCCCAACCCGTCGGTTTCCCAGTGCAGGTATCGTGATAGTTTTCCTACTTCAGAATCGGTGGCAAGCTGGAGTGTGTCATACAGGTGTGTGTGTGTGTGTGTGTGAGAGAGAGACAGAAGTTACAATCTGGACTCTGCTGCAGGGTTTCACTTCAAAGTTCCTCTGACTCTTTGTAGCTTGTGAAGTGACAGGTGAGCGGGGGGGGGGGCGGAGAGGGAGCTCTCCCGAGGTTTCTCACCACTTCCCCCCGACAAAGGAATCCGCCTCTAGCTGCTTTGGTGCAGGATTAGTTAATGCCGCCTCGACCCGGCTTTGGTGACTGCTGGGGCAGAAGAAAGCCGGAAAGGCCAACAAAAGAAGTTGTGAACTCTTTTGAGAGAGCCCAATGAGCAAGGGTCGGGTGGAGGCAGGCTTCTGCGGACAGACGAACATGACCGTAAATGAACTCTGAATAAGAAATCATTTTCTGTTTTAACTGTTTGTTGCATTCCGCTACTAACAACGGTGTGGACTAATCCAGCTGAAGTCGGCAGGTGACGACCTTGAGCAGCACTTTGTGTGTGTGTGTGTTCTGTGCTCTCGCCACCCTCACCTTCTACGCACCCACCTTTTGTTTCTTGCCGTCTTCTCTTGATCATACTAATGCTGTGATCACTTCAAGTGGATTTGAGAACACCCCCCAGAAGTGCTGAGTCGACAGACCCCTAGGAACGACTTTGCTCTGCCCCCGCTAGTTTACCATTAAAGAACCAGCTATTGAAAATGACAGCCGTGCAAAAGAACCAGACTTTCGTCAGCCTTGGTTTCTTGCTGCCCATTTACTAGCTTGTGTAAATTGATAGTCATCACCTCCTTTCAAATGCTGAAAAAAACTGCAATATTTGTTTAGGCCAAAGCAAATACCTGCAGCCTCCATGCTGTCTGCATACAAAGTGAGCTTCTGGGCCCGTAATTGGCACAGAAGCTTGCTTTTTTAAAATATATATTCAGTGATCCACTTGTCTTCCAAACTTATCCTGAGCTCCTTAGCGTATTTAGGAAGCTGCCAAAGTGAAAAGGAGCAAAGTCTACTGCTGTGCTGCTCCTCTTCTGAAGCTGTCCAGATTAGTTAATCGGCAATAAGAGAATGAAAAGGTCAAGCAGAAGAAATATTCAAAGGCTTCGCTCTCGTTATGTGAGAACACAGCTTTTATCTGCTCAGGTTCAGCTAATTCCAAATCCTTTTCTTTTCGTGTGTCTTTCAGCCACCAGACCCAGACTACCTGCTGGGATCATCCCAAGATGACAGAGCTGTATCAGTCACTAGGTGAGAAAGCCTTTGAGCATGCTGCGTTTTTTGAGTTTTCACAATGTTTCACCACAATTTGTAATGACTTGCTTTGTTTATGAAGAGGATGTATTTGTGAAAAGAGCCTGCAAGTATAGCTGGAGATGAACCATAATTTCAACTGCCCAGGAGTCAAGATCTAGCTGAAAGGATGAAAGTTTTTTAAAATGGAAAAGAAGGCATTCTAATCTCAATGCATTAGTTATGACTGATTATTTCTACAATTTCACAGGAATCGTTTACCATCTACTTTAGCAGCACAGTTCAAAGCTTAATTTTTGTCAAATATAATCAATAGTTATGAAAGGTTTTCTTGTGAAAGCTTATACATTGCAAAGCAGCAGTTCACACTTTGCATTGGAATGCAGTCTGCATGTGGTCAATTATTTGCAGCCCATATTTCTAGGTTTGCTTGAATTTTCCTTTTAGATCCTATGCCTTTATTTCCATGGGCCTCTGTTTACAGGCAATGTTGTGGTATGCAACCTTCATTCACATCTCACATAGTGCTTTGCAGGTTTCACTGGGAAAGTAGGAGAAAGTGAGGACTGCAGATGCTGGAGATCAGAGTCGAAATTGTGGTGCTGGAAAAGCACAGGTCAGGCAGCATCCGAGGAGCAGGAGAATAGTCATTTTGGGCAAAGGCCCTTCATCAGGAATCTTTTGGGCTTTTGCCCAAAATGTCAATTCTCCTGCTTCTTGGATGCTGCCTGACCTGCTCTGCTTTCACTGAGAAAGTGTTAATACTTTACAGGGGTCTTCAGGAATGGGGGATGCGAAAGAAACATACCTGAAATATTGTTAATGCTGTTTACCATATTTGATTGGTATTTGCATTAGCATTTTCTTTTAATATTGAATTAATGTTAACTTTTCATTGATTATTGTTCAGTCCTGTGAGCTGACTCTGCTTTTGTTAGAATTTGTTTTGTCTGTGGTTAAAACAAGTTATATTCGGAGAATATGTGGTGGAGCAAACATACGTTGGAACTGCCTTTATTTGCCATAATAGCAAGATTCCATTGTCGATAGCTGGCACACGGAGTCCCCAAAATTATTTCTTAAATGTACAAGATGGTCATATTTCTGGGAGCAGGAATAAAGACCCGTACAGCATAGAAGGGATAAAAGTAACCTTGTGTGCTTTCATTATTCACAATGAAAAGATGAAATACAAGAAAATAAACATCTGTGGTCTTTGCAGTAAGGCTTTCTCCTGCAGAAATCTCATAGAAACAGGAAAACAGATAATTGAGACGCCACCCTAAGTCTTGAGCAGCACAGAGAATTTCTGCTCATACATGGTGTACACCCTTCTCGTGCTAGTTTGGTTGACTTTTTCCCTCGTTAGACTATAATGTGTCACAGTACCAAACATTCTCGTTCATATGCAACTAGCTGTACAATGAACATTGATTTTGAATAATTTCAAATAGAATGTTTCAATCTACATGATTAGAAAAATATAAACTCTTGTTCCTTTTTGAACCCAGTGTCATTATGGGGAACTCGTAATTTGCTATTGTTGCAAGTGTGTTATGCTATAGAGCATTAAAGATCTATAGTCAACAGAAGATTACTGATGTGTTTATTTTCCACCAATGTCCAGAGCACAGATCATTCTAAAATTAATGCTTCTCACTCTTTGCAAGCTAGTTGCTTAATTGTGCACCACACATTTTATTCCAGTATACAACAAATATGTATTGTATTCTTCACCTTTAGTGATATTTGTGTTCTGTCATTTTAACTATTGAAAAGTTAAAATAAATTTCAATTGGATCTGCAAATGTGCTAGAAAAATGAGATGTTGCTTTAACATCAAGCTAAATTATGTCAAAAAACAGTACTTAATTCAGTCCAAATTCAAGACCTGGAGAATTGATAGCCTTGGTGAATTAGCAGACACAACTTGTCATTAAAACGTAAAAAGAAAGAGTAAGCTTGAAAAATCCTGTGGCCTGCCAGCCCTAAAGACATTTGAGATGAATTGTACTTTATATTTAAAGTTGTGAAACTCATTAGACCTATGAACTGTGATTGATTTATTATGTAGCATGTAACATCTGTGAATGATATACTATCAGAGAGCCTATGCATGTGTGCATATGTTTATAAAATGAGCATTTCTGGATAAGATTCTAATGGACTGCACAAAAAATTAAACTTTCATTGACTATGTGTGCATTTATGTATGAAATATTGACTAAAATAAGATTTATCAATGTATACAGGTATAGCAAATAGGCAACATCCACAAATCCTACGCTTCATCATTGATCAGTGCAACCCCCCTAGTGACCACACACTAAAATCAGAAAGGAGCTGACGTGAGACAACAATAATAAACAGGACACAAGTATTTTCAGGCTGCAATCTCATTCTGAAATTAACATGACAGATTATAAATGAAATTTGAGTCCAATCTTTTTAGTGTTGTCATAGTTCCTGGTTATTCTTTATCATTCCCAGATTCTTACATTAGAACATTTGAAACCAGTGTCAAAGAGTTCTCATAGTATCTGCAAAAGTCATTCCACTGATATTTTACTCGCGTCACCATCTTGTTTGCTGCCTCAAATTAAATAACAGAAAGTGCCTTAAAGGCAAATTTATGAAGTGTTAACATGGACATCAACAATGTCATGAATATGAAGGTTTTTATTTTGAATTTGTGCATGTTACATCCTCTAAAGGTTGGATCATAAAATGCAAGAGCACAAGTTAGCCATTTAGTGCATCAAGCCTATTCTACTATGCAATGAGTTCACGACTGATTTTTAACTCAGTTTTTCCAGTCTTGTCCCCTCAATCGTTCATGCCCTTACCGATTGAAAGTCTGTCTCGCTTAGAATTGAATATACTTAATAACTCAGCAATTGCAGAGCACTGCGTTTTTAAAAAAGCAGAATCTCCATGTTCTGAGAGAAGAAATTCCTTTTCATCTGTGTCTTAAGTTTGCTACCCTTTCCTCTGAGATTATGCAGCCTGCTCCTAGACTGTTCCACAAGGAGAAACAACCACTTTATATCTACCCTCTTAAACTTCCGAAGAATCCTATGTTTCAATAATTCAACTCTTATTCTTCTAAACTCCAAACCTGAAAAACAGATTCAACCTTTCCCAATAAGAAAATCCTTTTATACCCAGGATCAACATAGTGGACCATTTCTGGACTGCCTCGATGCCAGTTTATTTTTCTTTCATTAGATAAGCGGGCAAAAATGTTCACAGTATTTTTGATGTGGACTAACTGGTTCTTTATATAGATTTAATAAGCACCCCTATGTTTTGTATTCAATCCATTTAAAATAAAGACCGACAGGCTTTTAGACTTACCTATTACTCGTTGACCTTGGATGCTAGCTTATAGCGATTCATGTACAAGGACCTCCAAATCTCTCTGTGCTGCAGCTATCTGCAGTGCTTCTTAGTTCATGTTCCACTCTTCTGTTCAGCCTGGCAAAGAGCATTGCCTAAATTTTTCCTAATGTATTCCATCTGCTAAGTCTCTGCTCACTCATTTAACTCAACATTTAACTGCCCCTGAATTATCCATATCTCTGCAGACTCTTTGTGTCATCCTTAGCACTTGCCTTTCCATCTATTTTAATATATTCTGCAAAATTGGTGATCGTAGATTTACTGCCTTGTCCAAGTCATTAATAGATGTTGTAAATAATTGTGGCCCCATTCCTGATGCCTCTGGCACACCAGGAGATGCAGATTGTCATGCTGAAAGTGAAACCTTTTTCTCAGTTCTCTCTTCTATTAGTTTCCCAATCATTTATCCATGTTTATAACATGTTCCATCCCCATGGGTGCTTATCGTATTAAGAAATGTGTTTGTCAAAATATCGCTGTTATTAAATGTGCGTGTGATATTGAAAGTGATGAATATTTTGTGCTAAAATCCATACCTACTGGAAAAATTTAGAATGATGAAGAGTCACTTCTGAGATACACTACTGAGAATGTTTGTTTGTTTTTTTTAATGCAGCCGACCTAAATAATGTAAGGTTTTCTGCGTACAGAACAGCCATGAAGCTACGAAGACTGCAGAAAGCTCTTTGCCGTAAGTATTGTCTTCTCCTCATACTGCTCTTTGCCAAGGAATAGTTTGTTTACCACTTCAAACCGTTCCTTTACTATGAAGTCATGACTGATTTGTGACTGAACCTCGTGTTTCCATTTTTTGCCCATTATTCTTTTAATGTATTTGGTTAATAATGAATCTGTTGATTTTAGATTAAAATTAACGATTGACAACCATTAGTGGGAGAGTTCCAAACTTTACTTACCCTTTACAAACTTCACTTCTGAGAAGCATGAATTGTAGTTATGTCATGTAACCCTAGATTTCCTAACCAGCAGAGATATTTTCCTTCTCTCAAACTTATCATTTCTTCTTAATTTCTTGTAAACTGTGATAAGCTTACCCTATAACATTATAAATTCCAAGGAATGGAATTCTAGTTTGTGTAATCTCTCCTAACAATTTAACCTTTGGAGTACATGTATTGTTCTGCTCATTCTTTACAGCCCTCCATCCATGAACAATATATTGTTCATAGTGCATTATGTTAACAACTGTTCACAGTTCTCCAGTCTAGTCTAACCAGGGTTTTGTATAGTGGGAACTTGAGTCATAGAGATGTACAGCATGGAAAAAGAACCTTCAGTCCAACTTGTCCATCTCGACCAGATATACTAAATTAATCTAGTCCCATTTGCGAGCATGTGGCCCATATCCCTCTAAACCCTTCCAATTCATATTCCCATCCATATGCCTTTTAAATGTTGTAATCGTACCAGCCTCCACTACTTTCTCTGGCAGCTCATTCCATACACGAGCCACCCTCTGCGAGGAAAAAGTTGCCCCTTAGGCCCCTTTTAAATCTTTACCCTCTCACCTTCAACTTCTATCCTCTAGTTTTGGACTCTCTCATCCACCCCAGGGAAAAGACCTTGTCTATTCACCATATCCACCCTCATGATTTTATAAACCTCTATAATGTCACCCCTCAGCCCCTGATGCTCCACTGAAAATAGCTCCAGTCTGTTCAGCGGCCTCCAATAGCTCATACTCTCCAACTCGGTCAACATCCTTGTAAATATTTTCTGAACTTTTTCACATTTCACAGCATCCTTCCAAAAGGAGGAAAACCAAAACTGCACACAGTATTCCAAAAGTGGCCAACCAATGTCCTGTACAGCTGCAACATTACCTCCCAATTCCTATACTCCATGCACTGACCAATAAAGGCAAGCATACTAACCGCTACCTTCACCATCCTCTCTATCTGGACTCCACTTCCAAGAAGCAATGAACCTGGAAGCCAAGATCTTTGTTCAGCAACGCTCCTGGCAACTTTTAATATTCATCAACTTTGCAATCAACAGGTCATGTTCTGTGTGATTTTTCCCAGCAGATCCTTTTATGTGGCCAGATTATTAGCCTTACTGACAGTCCATATCAGGTAAATGGGCTACAGTGATTGGTGGGAATGTCACTACTCTGCTAATCCAGGATGTAAAGAAGCCCTGTTGTCAAGTCTAAAACATATGGGAGAGGGAATAAGATATTAGCTTCCTTCTAACACAGGTATCCTGTTGGATATCAACCCATCATCCAGAGACTGAAATCCTTATTCCCGCACCCTAAGGCTGTCTGGAGGAAAGTGTGAATTCCCTGTTCCCTACTCCGAACCCAACAGTTGGGTTGGGACTGGTTGTCCTCCATTACCTTGAAGTGATCATTATTCATAAGCCTCCAATTCGGCAATCCAGTTTCAACATGTTCAGGATTACTCTACAGTGTGATGTGGATGACCTCATTGCCACAAGAACTTCTAAGTACCTGTTTGTAGCAGGAGAGTTTCGTGGCATTCTTGGGATTAAAAAGTTTTATGCAAAATCTTTATTGATAATACATAAAGTTGATGAAAGTATCAAGCAGACAGATATCCCTGTATAATCTGTATGTTGCAGTTTTTATCATGGAAGTGAGATAATTGTCTTACCTCAAGCATCAAGTCCCACAGTGGATTCTGAACATGAATGTGAATGAAACAGCAGGTTACAAGCACCAATCCATGAAATGCAAGCATTTAGGAGCATGCTTCACTTTGGTAGTAATGAAAAAATTCACCACAAGCTATAAAGTAATGCATGCAGTGCTGTTACTTCTTTCCTTGCCCATTATTTATGAAATGTCCTTTTATGGTTTTTTTTGGAAGTGCATAAATGATGCAAAAATTGTTGCAGAATCTTCAGAACACAACATTAGCATCCAAGTTCTTTCTGATGTTAAAAGCTTCAGGCCAATTCAAAGTTAATGTTTTACATATTTTTAAAAATTGATCAATTTACCAAATAGATGTCATGTCAGTTTGGATTGCATTTGTGTTGTCAAATCATTGCGAATGTCTTTCCAAAATTTGATCCATTTAGACTGAGGCTTTGTTTCTAATTAAACTACATCAAACCTGCTTGAAGGAATGAATTAGTTGTCATTGATTATTTAACTCTAGGGGATCTCACTATCACTTGTTTGCCCATCGATACAAGTGTTGTGATGCTGATCGTATATTTCCAAGTCCACAAATAAACTAACCTTAGGAGAATAGTGTTTTTCAATTCCTTGCAGGAAGTATTGTAACAAATGGTTTACTTGTTTGTTGATATCTGACCAGGCCCTCAACTTGATATAGTTGAATTTGTATTTGGCTGCAAATTCATGTAGTTGAACTTATGTAAAGGTAGCTCAACTAATTAAATAAGAATGAGTTTCACTTGAAGTAGATTGCCCCTAAATTATGTGTATTAAAGGTACACAAAATAACCAATGTATTGGCAACAAACTAGACATTAGAATGACTTTTGCAAAGGCTAGCTCTTGACTTATGTGCATTAGGGGAACATGGATCATTTGGTTATTGTGGTGTGACATGCATTAGCAGAGCAAGACTTACAGCTCAGTCACGATCACTTTTACTGCGCAACAATATTGCTCTGTCATTTTATCCATACCTGTGAGTTAGATGTGTGCTGCTACTTTTTTCAAGTCCTTTTTAAACTTGCTATTCCTGCAAGCTTCTATGGGGCTTCAGCAATTATTTTTTAAAAAACTATATTCTTTATTGTATTCCTGAATTGTTTGTCAGGTTTGTTCAGAAGTACATTTTATTATGTTAGAGCTTTTTTTCAAGCAGCATGTGTCATTTTCTTGTTTTGTGTTGAGAATCAGCAGTTGGTTCATATAATAGAGTCCATTCAACTCATCTTGTTGGTGCTGGCTCTTGAAAGAGGTGTTCAACTACTTCTACTCCCTATTCTTTCCCCATGCCCCTGCAGATTATTTCAATCCAGATTTTAATCCAATTGCCGTTTGAAAGACAAATTGAACTAGTTTCCCCTTCCCTTTCAACATGTGTAACTCGCTGCATTAGAGGAGTAAAGCTGTCAGATTTTATTAGATGAGAAGTCAAGGGCTATAATTTTCTAGATTTGACCATTGCCTGTCCGCCCAACTCTGCCCATTAACGGTATAGCACAGTTCAGACCTGATGAGGTTGTTGTCTGACATTGCCACGCCTTCCCAACCCTTGCTCCACACCCAAACACAACCAAGCACATCCTTGTGCTCAAATTATGGTATAACTCTGCACTTGATGTTTTATGTATCTGGATCATGGTAGAATTGAGTTGTGGATATTTGCAGTGAACAGTATATAAGAGCCATCATGGGGATGCACTCTTCCAGTTATGAAGGTAGGAGGCAGTAGGTGTGTTGTATAAATCTTGATTTGCGTGTTCTCCCAGGAACTGGCTTCAGATTGTGCAGGCAGGAATGGACAATACTCCGTGTGTTCGTTGGGAATCCGTTCCACAGTCTGCTGCTCTTAAGTTCTTCCTGTTGAAGCACAACCTTTGGAAAGCTTACATTGTTTGGGCTAAAAGTTCGATAGCTTGGGACCAAAAGCATGATCAATGATCTCATCAATCCCATCATTATTCATGTGTATGATTTGCAAGCCAGCTGAAATGATTTGTAGATCCTTCATCAGAATACGGTGGCAGCAATAAATTGGTGACAGCAGGAACACAAATTCCAACAAAATACACCATAAGTTTCAAACAGAGTGAATATCCAATCTGTTGTATTGGAAAAATGTGCACTTTGATGTGAGAATTGGAGGCCAGTGCTGAGGATTGATCAGATCATAGAATTTCACACCTTGCAGATAGAGTGCAATTTTGTTTCTTAAATCCGTAGTTTGAATCTGTGACTGAGTTTTATTACTGAATTTCATGGCTTGTATTTGCAGTGGGATTTTGATGCTGGTGTTCACAGCTTGTATTTGCATTAAATCTTTGCTCTCAACTTTTACAGTACAGGCATAGATAGTAGATTTTATGTTGCTCAAGTGAAAAAAAAGGTTTCTGTGCTGGTGCTTCTGCTCCATCCTCAAGCATTATTGTTTTATTGAGGAATAAATTATTTCCGATTGACAATATTGAAATTATTCAGAATAATTTTATTTGTCCCATCATATACTGCAGTGCAGACACACAGGATAATTTGCAGCGAAGTGATGCCATCTCACTGATTTGCTCTTTGGAAATGCTGTCAAGTAATTGTTCAGAGATTCGAACATAATTTTAATAAGTGTTGTTTTTCGATTTCTCGACAGTGGATCTTCTCTCTCTGCCAAGTGCTTGTGAGGCTTTTGACCAGCACAACCTCAAGCAAAATGATCAACTAATGGATATTTTGGAGATAATTAACTGCCTGACTTCAATCTATGATCGACTGGAACAAGAACACAGTAACCTTGTCAATGTGCCTCTCTGCGTGGACATGTGTCTTAACTGGCTCCTCAATGTTTATGACACGTATGTTTCTTTGAACAGTGTAATGAACTCAAACAGAACCAATCCAGGAAGAAAGGGGTGTTGGAAGGAGGGTTATGGTTGGAGATAAGTAGGGTGACTACAAAACTGCTTGATTTATTTCTGGCAAACACCCCTGACAAAAGTTGCTATGTTGACTCCAAGACATCTGTTGATGTGACGTATGTGGACTTCCGAAAAGCATCAAGTATATAGTAAAACGCAGTAGATCTGGAGGGAGGTAATAGCTCATAGAATGAAAGGGACATAGAATAAAAGTGGATACAGAATTGGCTAAGGAATGATCAAGATAGAGTCATAATTAAGGAATATTTTTCCAGCTGGAGAAAAGTTTGCAGTCATGGTCCCCAGGAACTAGGTAAAAACAATGACTGCAGATGCTGGAAACCAGATTCTGGATTAGTGGTGCTGGAAGAGCACAGCAGTTCAGGCAACATCCAAGGAGCAGTAAAATCGACATTTCGGCCAAAAGCCCTTCATCAGGAACGAGTATTGGGACCCTTGCCTTTCCTGATATGTTTTAATAATTTCGATCTTGGATTGCAGGGGACAATTTAAAAGCTTGCAGATCACGTGAAACTTTGTAAACTCAGAAGAGCAGAACAAAACTTTTAAAAGGGCATTATCAGGTATGAAATGAGCAGATAGATGGCAGTAGGTCAATGCAAAGAAGTGTAACATAGTATGTTATGGTGCAAAGAACATGAAGAGACCATGCAACCTAAGGGGTACTATTAAGAGTCGGCAGGAGCAGAGAGAAGTGCTTTTATATGTGCAAAGATCACTAAAGGTGACAGGACAGGTAGAGAATGGCATTAAAGTATTAAGTCTTCTAGGCTTCATCAGTCTTCTCAGCTTCATCAATTAGAGTATAAAAGCAGGGATATTATGCTGAACCTTTAATAAACTAGTTAGCCCACAGTTGGAGTATTGTGTACAGTTTTGGGTGTTATACTGTAGTAGGGATGCGAAAGCATTCAAGAGTGTGCAGAAGAGATTTATGAGAATAACATCAGGGATGAGACATTTCAGTTAAGAAAATGTATTGAAAATGTTGGGACTGTTTTACTCGGAGAGGAGATGGGTAAGAAGGAGATTTAATAGAAGTATTCAAAATCCTGAGGGGTCTGGACAGAGTAAATAGAGACAATTTATTCTTGCTTATAAATGTATCAATAACTGGAGCACATAGTTTAAAGTGTTTTACAAAAGAAGCAAATGAGAGATGAGTAAAAACTTTTCTCAAATGGCTCAATGTGGAATCCACTGGTTGGAATTATAATGGAGGCATATTCATTTGGAATACAGATGGAACGTAGAGGACTAGCCTTTTGGATTCAGAACTGGCTCAAAGGTAGAAGACAAAGGGTGGTGATGGAGGGTTGCTTTTCAGACTGGAGGCCTGTATCCAGCGGTGTGTCACAAGGATCGGTGCAGGGTCCAGTGGCTTTTTGTCATTTACATAAATTATTTGGATGTGAAATAGGAGGTATAGTTAGTAAGTTTGCAGGTGATACCAAAATTGGAGGTGTGGTGTGCAGTCAAGAAGGTTATGTCAGTACAATCTGACCTTGATCAGATGGCCCAATGGGCTGAGGAGTGGCAGTTGGAGTTTAATACAGGTATATGTAAGGTGCTGCAATTTGGGAAGGCAAATCAGGGTGGACTTATGCACTTAGTGGTAAGATCCTGGGGAGTATTGCTGAGCAAAGAGATCTTGGAGTGCAGATTCATAGTTCCTTGAAAGTGGAGTCCCAGGCACATAGTATAGTGAAGAAAGAGTTTGGTATGCTTACCTTCATTGGTCAGTGCATTGTAACATGACCTCCCATACTCAACTGTACAGGACATTGGTTAGGCCACTTCGGGAATACTGTGTGTAATTCTGGTCTCCCTGCTATTGGAAGGATGTTGTGAAACTAGAAAGGGTTCAGAAAAGGTTTACAAGGATGTTGCCAGAGTTGGAGGGTTTGAGCTATAGGATAAATAGGCTGGGACTATTTACCTTGGAGCATTGGAGGCTGAGGGATGACCTTACAGAGGTTTACAAAATCATGAGGGGTGTGGATGAGATAAATAGGCAAGGTCTTTTCCTTGGGGTGGGGAAGTCCAAAACTAGAGGGCATAGGTTTAAGGTGAGAAGATAAAGATTTCAAAGGGACCTAAGGAGCAGCTTTTTCACACAGTATGGTGTGTGTATGGAATGGGCTGCCAGAGGGTGGTGGAAGCTGGTACAGTTACAACATTTAAAAGGCATCTGGATGGGAATATGAATAGGATGGCTTTAGAGGGATATAGGCCAAATGCTGGCAAATGGGACTAGATTAATTTAGGATATCTGGTTGGTATGGGTGAATTGGACTGAAGGGTTTGCTGTACATCTCTGACTTTATTTAAGGCATTTAACAGTATATTAGATGATTACTTAAATAAAACCAATGTAAGAGTTACAGGGAAAAAACTGGAGATTGGCACGAAACCAAAATGCTCACAGCGAGTGCAGACAAAATGGCTTTCTGCAGTGTAATAATTTTGTGATTCTGTATCTTTTAAAGATTCACTGGCAGCTTTCGTCCCTACCTGAACAATATTAAATTTAACAAAAATAAAGACCTACAAAATATTATTGAGTAAAGCTCAGCTCTCAATAGCATAGTGTTTTGTTACCTGAAGTTACACAGAATATTTAGAAACTGCTGTCAAAAAAAAACAAATAAAGGCACATTGACTTCGGGAGAGAACTCCTTCGTAATATTTATTTGTTAACATGGATACACTGATATACTTTGCCTTAAAACATTTGTCTCTTTCATGAGGCAACATCTAATGCCCTGGCGATATCTCGACAATTCTTGACAACCAGAAATAAGCTGTTGGGTTGCTCACTCTTCCACTTGAAGGTGCCGACCTTGATGAAAAAGTCAGCGAAGTATTAGACGAAGTGGGAGAAACGTTATTGAGGGATATGTAATGTAGATTATTATGTGGAATTGGGTCGCAGGTCAGCCATGATCTCATTCTGTAGCAGACTGGACTTGTGGGGCTAATTAGTATGTACCTATTACAAATATCCCCAAATAAAGACTTTTCATTCCTTTAACTCCAAGAAGTACAATTTGAAGATTCACATTCAGTCACTTTAAGTAGAATTTTTGTTACTTTATTATTTTCAGTGTACTTTGATATAAACCCTGCTCATCCCTGCAATTGAAACAATGAACAGTGTGTTTTCACAGTGTGACAGATCATGGACACTGAGCATAAGTTAAGGAATCATTCATAATTTTGAGGTACATAATTAATACAGTTATTGCTGAATGAAATAGCTTATTTGTGGCTATTACTTAACCTGTGAATGTAATTCTGTGTCGACAGTATGAAAATACATCCTCACACTTCCTGTTTTTAAGAGTTGGGGAATACATGGAGAAAGAAATTTTTAGAACAGCAGTTTTACAGAGCAGAGTGTGGTTTATAATCTTTGGCACGAGCCATGCCTTCTACTGCTCATAGCTGAAAAGCACAGTGTTAAGTGTAACGGTTTGCAGCAGCCATGTTCCTTTAAATGAAAAGCAAAATAATCAAAGAAAGAACAGTGGGATGGTGGCTTTCAATCTCTGTGTAAATTCAGAATTTGTTGTGGGGTTGTATCCATTTCGCGAGTTGATTGCCTACCCAAAAGTCCTTATAATGGAGACACTGCATTCTGAGGGAGTGAGAAAACAGTAAATATTGACAGTACATTATATACTTGGCTGAGATACTGGCAGTACCCACACAGTTATAAATTCGGATTTATCTCCAGTGTGCAGATGGTTTCATTGCACACTTCTTTGTTGCAAATTGTCATTGCAGGCCATAATAACCGTATTGAGATCGTTTGCCCAAAGCTGGGCTCTGAGAAAATAAGGTAGCCTGGAGTTGAACATTTCCGGAATCCAATCTGAATTAATCACTTGCAAACCTAAATTAAACTTAAAAACTTTGGAAACTATTTCACTTCTGTTCACTTTCAAATTTAGCATCCTAAATTATTTATTCCTCTTGTACTTTCCTCATGCAGGGCATACTCGAGATTGAACATTTTGCTTTCAAGGTCCATGGGGCTCACACCGGGCAATGGATTTAGTTAAGGGCTAAATATGTTGTCAGTCCATGTGCACTTTGTAACTTCTCAGATTTTGAATTCTTACTTGACCTGTAGAATTTCTAAAAACAGGATTGTAACTGTGGTTCTGTTCGCCGAGCTGGGAATTTGTGTTGCAGACGTTTTGTCCCCTGTCTAGGTGACATCCTCAGTGCTTGGGAGCCTCCTGTGAAGCACTTCTGTGATCTTTCCTCCGGCATTTGTAGTGGTTTGAATCTGCCGCTTCCGGTTGTCAGTTCCAGCTGTCTGCTGCAGTGGTCGGTATTTTGGGTCCAGGTCGATGTGCTTATTGATTGAATCTGTGGATGAGTGTCATGCCTCTAGGAATTCCCTGGCTGTTCTAGCCACGAAACACTAACTAGCCATGAAACGACACGACCAGCTATCCTTAGTAGCCACACACGCAGATGACAAGCAACATGAATTCGACTGGGACAACACTACTATTATAGGTCAAACCAAACAGAGAATAGCCAGGGAATTCCTAGAGGCATGGCACTCATCCACAGATTCAATCAATAAGTACATCGACCTGGACCCAATATACCAACCACTGCAGCGGACAGCTGGAACTGACAACCGGAAGCGGCAGATTCAAACCACTACAAGTGCCAGAGGAAAGATCACAGAAGCGCTTCACAGGAGGCTCCCAAGCACTGAGGATGTCACCTAGACAGGGGACAAAACGTCTGCAACACAAATTCCCAGCTCGGCGAACAGAACCACAGTTACAATCCTGTTTTTAGAAATTCTACAGGTCAAGTAAGAATTCAAAATCTGAGAAGTTACAAAGTGCACATGGACTGACAACATATTTAGCCCTTAACTAAATCCATTGCCCGGTGTGAGCCCCATGGACCTTGAAAGCAAAATGTTCAATCTCGAGTATGCCCTGCATGAGGAAAGTACAAGAGGTGTGCTTACAAATCATTGTCTAGTAATGAGTGGTGTGGGGGTTAGCTCAGTTGGCTGGTTTATGTTGCAGAGTGAATCCAACAGTATAGGTTCAGTTCCCATACCACCTCCTTCACCTCACCCCTTGCCTGAGGTAAGGTTAAACCACCACGCGCTGCCTATTGAGAGAAGAGCCCAGTGGTCTAGTCAGACTACATGACATGAAATACTGTTTTGTCATTCGGTCTGAAAAGGGTTTGTCAAATGTTATATCAGGGTGCTGTAATTTTCACCGTTTTGCCTGAGTCCTCACAGTTCTGAGATTTCAAGGGATTATGATTTGTTTTGTTTCTAGTTCCAAGGTTCTAGAATTTCAGCCTATCGTGTACAATTGCAAAGAGGCTTCTATACCATGCAAAACTTTCCTTTTCTCACAATTAAGTCCATTAGAAATGTATCACCGATAGGTCTAATGTGATGTTCTTTTCTCTCTGTCTAGTGGTCGAACAGGGAAGATTCGTGTGTTGTCCTTTAAAAGTGGCATCATGTCACTGTGCAAAGCACACCTGGAGGACAAGTATCGCTGTAAGTTTGTATTGGAATATTTTACAAGACATCTCTGTTGTCATTTTTCTTTGTGCTGAACCCATTGAAGTAAAAATAGGCTTTGCTCAATCTGACACAACAAAATTAACTTCACAAAAAGAAAAACTAACTTGAAGGATTTTCTGTTCAGCAGATTTTAGACACTTTTCAGTCTCGGTCATGGTTTGTTTCATGGATTTTAGCTTTCTTAACAATGTGTGCATTTTCTGTGTTTGATAACCTCTCTTCCCTTAATGATTTTTCTGTATGCATAAACAAATAACATGCATCGGAAACAATGAAATGGTTAAACTTCAGGAACTCATTAAGAAATGCAGCAGTCAATACGGCTTTGAGATTGACATGCCTCATTAACCCACAAGGAGAGATTCTACACTATGCCCAAGCATTGGAAATAGCTCAGTTGGAAGATGCCTGGTTACATCCCCGAGAAGAATGTACAAATCCTATTTGTTCTGCCTCGCACCCCATGTAATACCCTGGCATTACAATCTGCTAATGTACCTTAGCAGCACCAGAGCACGTTAGAATGTTGCAGGCATTTCTCTTGTGTCTACAGTAAGGTATTCTTGCACAGTACACAAATTCTTGCAGATACAGGAACACTAGTTGTGATGAAACCTTAAAAGTAATATTGTCATCAGGAAGCACATTTGACAAGCCTCTACTTGTTTGTGTTCAAACGCAATACCAGTTAGCATATATATACCACGATGTCACTTATACATCATGGTCATGGAGTAAGTGCTTCTTTAGGCTTTGTTCACTCCTCAATTCAAAGACCATGTTTCTTTGAAGTTGAACTCCTTTAAAGGTTTAAAACTAAACAAAAATGGATTATTTTCCATATTAAAAAAAGTGCTGAAGAAACTCCATGTGTGACCGCATGTGCGGAGAGAGCAACAGAGTTAATATTTCAAGACACATTGGACTCAAAATGTTAACTCTGATTCCTTCTCCACAGATGCTGCTAGGCTTGTTGAGTTTTGCCAACAATTCCTGTGTTTGTTTCATATTTCCAGTCAGGTATTTACAGTTATAATAATGGATAGTAAATGTGACTGCTGCATTTTTTTTTCTCAATATTCAAAGATCTCCATGTAGTGGATGTTACTGATGTCATTCAATGTGCTGCTCACTGACTTGTCCACTCCGTGCCTGATTGATGGATTAACTATTCAGTGCTCCCCACTGTCACCAGCTGCCTCTCTCTCCTCCTGCTCTAGATAGCAATGCAAGTGACAGAAGCTAGTAGCCTTTAAGTGAGGACCTTGTGGTAAGAAAGTAGTGTGACCCGTACAGAACCTGAGAGCCTATAAGTCCGTGCTGATGTCATAATGTGCTGAGAAAACAATGGGAAGTGGACAGAGTCTGGCAGCTTCCATGTAAACACTAAAGTGAGTGACTAATAAGAAAGGAATATAAGAGTCCCATGATGCATCCTGTACCAATTCATGAGATGGATTTATGTCCCTATGTGCAAAGCAACCTGGTAGAAGCATGCAAGCTATAGGTATCCATGAGCTCCCAAGTGAAATACTGAAGGGTTGACGTGTGACCAGACATGGCAATGGAGGAGTGTGACTAAACACTCAGGTGGTGGCTGGGTCAATCATTCAGTGAGCTACACCCACCAGGTACCTGCTTTGATTTGCATGTTGGCACTTTGTGCCATCTAATTTCCTGGAAGAGAATTGGGAGTGGTGAGGAAATGAGGCATGTTGGGTAATTAATGAGATGCAAATACATGAAAAGAGGCAGTCACCACTTGTGCAAGATTCAGATTCCCCTCGAGGAAAATCTGGAAAATCTTTCTCAGCGTTGACAGTCTAACCTGTTCAGCTCACCCACTTTATCCACTTTGTTCATCATTATTCACGCCACAATTGAGAGGAGAAAATTCCAACCTCGAATTCAGTGCTGAATAAGAGGGTCTTAACACTGACAATTAAGGTAATCTACGTAACTACACTGGAGGTGAGGTTTATTATTAGCTCCACCTACTGTTGTCAGTTTGATGGAATAATCTCTCAGCCAGATGTGACCATATTACTGTTGTGTCATTGGCTCATACTATTGAGAGATGCGACAGTTTTCAGAACACACAGCTTTGATGCAGATCTCTGCTGCTACCAAGTCTGCCTTCAGGAACATGAATTCCTGTTTTAAAGTGAAGACTTTATTTTGTAAATAGAATCTCAGCAAGTTCCAAATATTTTTTATCATTAAGCAATATATTGAGACGGAAATGAAATGCCTGGTAGAATATTATCAGGTTTTGTAACTGTTCATAACAGGATAAGAGGATAGGAAAGCTAGGAGCAAAAACAAATTAATCGGGTTTTAAACATCGGACTTGACTTCAGTTGAGCCTCATGTATCTTTAGTTTGTTCACGTTAATTGTCCACTGTGATTGTATGATGGTGGAGGAAATCTGAACCGAAATAAGCTTGTGTGTGTGTGTGATGTCTAAATACGTAACAAACGTACTACAGATGATGTGAAGTATAGCTTGATACCACTGGAGACAGTTGTGTGATAATAGTGCACTCACTGTAAATATCTGTTGCATAAAGTGACACTCTGCAGCAACGTGTTTTTAGAAATACCTTTTTTACTTCAGTAAGATGTCCTCAAGGTACTTCACAAGTTGATTGTCAAAAGACATTGACACTGAGCCACAAAAGAAGGTATTAGGATAGATGGCCAAAAATCTGATCAGAGGTATCTTATAGAAGGTTGTAAAGGAGAAAACAGAGACAGCAGTATTTAAGAAGGGAATTTCAGTGTTTGGTATTTAGGCAGCTGAAGACAATAACTACCAATAGTGGAGTGATTAAAATTGGAAGTGATCAAGATACCAGAACTGGAGCTGGCCAGACATCTCAAGCATTGTCTGGCTGAAGGAGATTACAACAATAGGTAGGTCAAGAGCATGGATGAATTTGAGAACAACAATGAGAATTTTATAATATAAGTTTAGCCAACCAGAAGGAAACTGTGGCATTGTCGTTGCAATTGAGAATTTAAATTCAAGTCATTAAAATTTGGATTGTGTTGGTGATGGTGACCAGATTGTCATTTTGAGAGGAAATTTGCTTTCGTTGAACCAGGACCCTTAGCAAGATATTTGACTCTTGATAGTCCTATCAAATGATCCAGCAAGCTACTCAGCTATATCAACACTATTTCAGGAAGGTCAGAGCAGAATAAAAGCCAGGCAGATCATCTGGAGCTTGAAGCAACCAAGTCCTGTTAACCATGAAAAGTGCTTCTCATTAACAGCTGGGAATTTTATTCAAAATTGGGAGAGCTGTCACACTGATTAGTCAAGCAATTGCTTGACATAGTCACATTCATTATATCATACCTTACAGCTAGTGTACCAGACTGTTTCTCCACCATCTTTTGGTATGTCTTGCCTCATAAATACCAGAAGTGGTGGGACAGTGGAACGGGAGAGGGGACTGAGCAATGCCATTACTGTTGTGCAGATGTAGTAATAAAAAGGTGCATTGATGCAGAGTGTTTCCCAACAGGATGTCTGGAGTACTTTAAATACTTCTTCAAAGTGTCATCACTATTATAGGAAGGGAGACAGCAAATATGCTCACAGCAAACTCCCACAAAGAGCATTGAATAAGGATCAAGTAATCTGTTTTTTGAATTTTCTTTTGAGGGATGAAGGTTTGACAGTGCGTAAGGGAGAATTCCACTTTGAAGTTGTATCATACAATGAGTTGCTGTTACCTGAGAGAGTATATATGAAAAATAGAGATTGTTGGAAAAGCTCAGCAGGTCTGACAGCATCTGTGGAGAGAAATCAGAGTAAACGTTTTGGATTGAGTGACCCTTCCTCAGAACTAATGTTAGCTAGGAAAATGTCAGTTTATATGCTGAAGATAAAGTGGGAGGGGTGGGTGTTAAGGAATCAATGATAGGTGGAAATAGAGACCAAAGAGAGAGAAGAACAGACAAAGGAGTGGATAACGATCTGGCTAGCAGGGTGAATAGCTATCAACGGCGACTGTTAGTGGCTAAAAATGTTGTCACAAAGTATGATGCTGAAAAAATACACTTTCCTCCCCAATTATCACTGGACAAAATCTGGAATTCCTGATTCTCCCAGCACAGAGTGTAACTACACCATACAGACTGCAGCAGCTCCACACAGTGATATTAGGGATAAGCAATAAATGCTGGCTTTGCTATCCTGTGTATGGTAATGGTTCTGAAGGAGTTACTGTTCATGTTGAGCTCCAGATGTCTTGGAGTTTTTGGGTGGAGACAGTTGAGTCTGCAGAGGAACCTGAATGAGCAGATGTACTCTGTATAACTCCTGGGAGTCCTCAGTAATTATGCCTAGCAAGTTAATATAAACTGTATCTATTGCCTTCATCTAATAAACTACCTTGTTATGTGCAGAAAGTGCCTCAATTGTTTGCTTTCTGTCCTCTACCACCAATAATGAGGTAAACACTAGATACAGTAAAAAAAGAGGATTGGTGGCAGCAAACTGCCCAAATCTGAATTACCCATACAGCAGTATGATACTGAAAATATGACGACACACTCAAATCATTAAAAAAAAGCATAGGGATAATGGAGTTATACGGATGAAACTATGATAGAAACAGATTTATGTTACATAATGAAGCTGCGTTAAAATGACTTGCAAAACATAGATTCACTGTACACTTGTGCTTAATGTCAGCATGCCATGGAAACAATGCCACCTCTGATTTGCAATGTTCAAATTCAGTGCAGGTTCTCATCGATTGCTGCATTTTTTTTTGGAAATGATAGTCTGGATGATACATTAAACCAAGGCCTGTCTGTCTGTTCACTTCAATAGGAAAGATATAGGTGCTGAGATTGAAAAGTAGTACAGGAGTTCTTCTGATGTCTGATTACTATTTATCCTTCTACTGACAATATTGAAGCAAGATAATTGGTTGTTTATCTGCTGGGGAAATAGGCTTCCAAGTTTGCCTCAGAAAGTGAATCATTAGCTTTCAAACACTTTGGGAAGGCCTAAGGTCATGAATGGAAGTTATTTCTTCATTTTCATTCTTTAAATTGTTGGTACTAAAGTATGAATGGTGATGTTCCCGTAGCCACAATTGGCTGGAATTCATGAAGTTAGTTCACACCAAGAATCTCTATCATATGCTTTACACAAGGGAATTGCACGAGTGGATCTAGGGTTTAATCCAAGTTGTGCTGAGCTGCACAGTTTACATAGGGGTTGTTTCATTTGAATAAACAGTTCATTTCAATTTGACATAAGTTAATTTTGTCCATGTAGAAAGGGATTAATGGCATTTATTGTGCTGATGCTCTGTTCCTGTAATGTAGTGCCCGATAGCTTTATCTTTACTTAATAGATGGTTTTTTTTTTGCAGATCTGTTCAAGCAAGTGGCGAGTCCCACTGGATTCTGTGATCAGCGCAGGCTAGGGCTTCTATTGCATGATGCAATTCAGATTCCACGCCAGCTGGGGGAGGTTGCATCATTTGGAGGCAGTAATATTGAACCCAGCGTTCGAAGCTGCTTCCAGTTTGTAAGTATATATTGCTTTAGTCAAGAATATGTTTCCAGCAGTGAACTGAAAATATTGAAATCTAATGCATAAGTTACACTGTGCAGTATTGGCTCAGTGTTTAGCACTGGTGCCTCACAGTGCCATGGGAACCTGGTTTCAATTCCAGCCTCAGGCGACCAACTGTGTGGAGTTTGTACATTCTCCTTGTGTCTGTGTGGGTTTCCTTCGGGTGCTCCAGTTACCTCCTGCAGTCCCAAAGATGTAGAGGCTAGGTTAAACAGCCATGCTAAATTGCCCATAGTGTCCAGGGATCTGCAGGCTAGGTGAGTTAGCCAAAGGAAATGCAGGGTTACAGAGATAGGGGAAGTGGATTGGGTCTGGGTGTCGACCGATGGGCCACAGGCCAGCTTCCACACTGTAGTGATTCTGTGAAGTCACTCAGCTCGACTGGTTCTATGATCCATGTGAAGTTCCCCTCACTCTACTTCATGGCAAAGTTACCAAAACATCTCATAGCTCAGTAAGCCTGCAGAAAACAGCCCAAAGGTATTATGGGGTTTCAGAAGTGGAAGGCAGATTTACCCTTTTCAACCTCAAGGTAGCTGTATCAGTCAGATAACTAATCACAATAACAAGCCATCTGGCTGCTGCTTGTTTCATGAGTTCACCTCATCTGTCCAATACCAAAGATGCTTTTAAAAGATGTCTGCTGCCTGGCTTCTTAAAGTACTTAACAAACACTTGCACAATGAATAAAAACACACAGTGCCAAGTGCACCCAGCAGGTCTGTAAGCATCTGTACAGATAACACAGGTGTTTTGAGTAAGGATCATTCTTCAAAGCAGAAATGTAAAGGGAACACATAAAAAGGAATATGCTATTGAGTGCACATTTTTGAGGTCTCATAACATTCCTCAAAGTTTCCTTATCATTTGAATCTCTTGTATAATACTTGATGTAAACCCCTAACTTCTGTCGAGGAACTAAGTTCTGAACTTGACACTGGAGATGAGATGTGGCAGATTTGTGATGAACCAACTTGTTTGAAGTCAAATAAAAGCCGTGACATGTTTATTTACTCTCAAAAATTGAATGTTTCTGTTGTGTAATGCCAAATTATGCTGCTGATTCTGATTTTACTAGTAACATTTTCAAAACAAGTATAAACTCTTGTCACATTTTTTTGTAAAAGAAGCAAAGGTCTGGGTTTTTAAATACATAAACAGAATCAGTGGCAATAATTTCCAATTTTACATGGCCCTGATTGTCTAGTTTCTGATATTGGTGGTGGTGTAAGGAAGGAAGTTATTTCACCAAATGCTGCAAAGCATGTTGTGATATCCAGTGATCATAAAAAGTGCAATACGAATTCAAGTCTTCCTTTAAAATTCAGTGTGAATCCAAATATTTTCACAAAATTATTGGAAGTGCTGCAGTGGGTAATTAAAAAAAGTTGTATTAGTCCCTGCCATGCATTCTCACATCGTGAAAATAATTTGATTCAAGTCTGCTTCCTAACCAACAACTGTTGCACCCAAACTATACAGAACCAGATTTAGCTTAAGCAGAAGATCAGCCGGTTTGAGTTCAGGTGATGCTTTTTCTGTTAGCCATTTGAGAAAAACTAGTACATGCATCAAATTTAAGTCCAGCAAGATCACCTTCAATGAACAGAATTCAGATGTTGCAGTGTACTTCAGTTTACTTTTCCCAGGTCTTAGTCTTCTTGAAGGACAACTTTTTCGTTCTCTCGCTGTCTCATTTATCTCTAGACTACGAAAGAGTAATAAAGACTAATGCTCATGTATTTGACTTTGAGTGTAAATGTTGACATCCAATCACTCTGTGTTCTTTAGTCAGCAATTTTGTAAACACTAGACCAGTTGGCACTGTTCACGATACGTACACATTGTCAAGTGGGACCCTTTAGGAGCAATAAATGACATTGGTGGCTATTGCCTGCCATAGTAACAGATGTTCGTTTATTTAGCAGTGAGACCTTCTCATGATAGTGCAAATGTCTGCTGTCTGAAGAGTCCATTCTTAACAAAAGCACTCAGACTGCCATTTATCCTTGACACATTCTGTTCCAAATGACCTAACAATGCCTTCCACCATAAATGTCAGCAAAAGAATGATTAGCACTCTTAAAGGTCTTTTCTATGAGCCCAATATCCTTAAGGATTACAGCTTGCAACTTCCTTCACTCAACAAAGTGTATGACAAGAGTAGGGAGTGTTCCCAAAGTTGTAAAACTGTAGATCATTGCTCTTTTGAATATTACTTTGCCTCACAGCACAATGAAGCAATTCCTCACTTAAATTGTTACTTTAAATGAAACAGTGATAATTTAAACAGATTTTCCTATTACATTCAATGTAAAAGCTGGAAGTTAGGTTCTGCAGGTTAAGATAACTTTAAAAACCTAAAATAAAAATATTAACTCTTCCAACTTAATAGCCGAAAGTGAGAACTGCAGCTGCTGAAGATCAGAGACAAGATTAGAGTGGTGGTGGAAAAGCCCAGCAGGTCAGGCAACATCCGAGGAGCAGGAAAATCGACGTTCATCAGGAAGGACTCCTGCCCGAAACGTCGATTTTCCTGCTCGTCGGATGCTGCCTCACCTGCTGTGCTTTTCCAGCACCACTCTAGTCTTGTCTCTTTCAACTTAATCCCCACTCTCATTTCTCGCTCTTGCCACTCCTTCGATTCTTCGTCTCTCCCACTCATTGCTTCTCCCTTTCCCCTCTGATTCTCCATTGATCATGTTCCCCAATGCTCCCAGTTGCTACTTCCCTCTCCTAAACCCTTCCTGTGAACAAGGGCTTGGGAGATCAGTGGTGAGAAGCAGGATGTAGCCACGAGAATGAGATCAGCTTTGAGTTGGAAAGATGATCTGAAAGTTTAGAGAGGTGACAAACAGGAGGGGTTGACCAGTAGGAGGGTTGACAGCCACTGGGAAGTTCAGAACGAGACAACTTCAAAGTAGCACCAATGAGGTCACCTGACCCTATATCATGCTCAATGCAAAAATGTGCTAAAATGAAGCTCCCAATCCTAAATGCAAATTCTTCATTAACTAACATATGCTAAGTCAAAATGATTTAACATGATTTAAAACTGGATTCAAAAAGTGTGGATGTATTGTACTACGTACTACCATTGACAGCTTTGTGAGTAATAATAGACCGTATGCACCTCGATTGAACTGCTAGTCTCGCAACAAAGGTTGAAGCAGAAAAATAATAGCTTCAAGAGCCCTGTCTGTAATGGGGAAAAATTTCTGGAAGGTGTGCGTGTGCAGATAACAAATGAGGCAGTGGTTAGACAGACTGGGACTCTTTTTTTTTTTCCCTGGAGAATCGGACACTGAGGGGTGACCTTAGAGAGGGTTACAAAAATCATGAAGGGCATATTTAGAGTGAACAGCCAAGGTCTTTTTCCAAGGGTGGAGAAGTCCAAAAGTAGAGGGCATAGGCTTGAGGTGAGAGGGGGAAGATTTAAAAGAGACCTGAGGGGCAACTTTTTAATGCAGAGGGTGGTATGTGTACAGAACGAGCTGTCAGAGGAAGTGGTAGAGATGAGGACAATTACAACATTTGAAGTACATTCAGACAGGCACTTGAATAGAAAAAAAGATTTAGAGGAAATATGGACCAAATGCTGGCAAATATGACTGGTTCAGCTTGGAAACCTAGCCGGCAGGGACAAGTTGGATCAAAAGGTCTGCTTCTGATGCTATGACTTTGTATTTGAATGGTTTGCTGATTCAACAAGAAACTGAGTGCATACATTATTTCATTAAAATATTAGATGTCCCTTCTAGTAATTTTAGTTTTTAATTATAGGAAATAAAAATTGTCTTATAATACTTTCACACTGTAAAACTATCCTGCTGCAGTATCTGAGCCCGTGGTTTTGATAGACGAGGATTAGACAGATTACAGCACTTACTCTGAGGTCCAAACTGTGCAGCAATATGTAAGCTTCTTACTACATGCTTTAAGAAATGTAAAATAAAATTACACTGAAATCCTCTCAGATATAAAATGCATTTAGCATGAAATTGTGTTCACTGACCAAGTGCATTCATTAATTCCAAATCCCTGTGGCTGTTAATATGAAAAGCTGCAGGCACAAATGCATGCATGCAGTTTTTTTTTGAAAAAAGAACATTCAAGAGGCGTTTCAAGTTGATTTGTTGTTTGGACAAAGAAACAAGCTATATCTTTGGACAGGTGTTGCATCCATAGTAACCCAATTAATATTCTGTCAGCTGCCACAGTCAGTGTATTGGCAAATTTTTCCAACTTCTTCCATTCCACATGGTAACAAAGGTTTTGATCTTCGTGAACCATTTGGGATTGTAAGAGGATCAGAAGTAAGCCATTCAGTCTTTCAAACCTGTTCTATATGTGGAACTGCATTGTGAAGCCTCAGGGTCATGTTCAGAATTGAAATCAATACTTCCAATCCTCTTCCAATCTTAAAAGTCCACAAAATTCAAATAGGAAGAATAGGAAGAGATTAGTGAAAATATCACTCAAGCAACTGATTTGCTATTCACTTGTGACCTTATCTACGCTGTAGTATTACCACAATGACTTGAAGTATTCCAGGCACTGTTTGAAAGCTTCAAATTTTGAAAGTGTGCTTTCTCATTTATTTTCCAGTAACTTTGATAGCACTTATCCATCCCTAACAGATACACAAATGACTAAAAATAATTAGTAAAGCCATGAAAAATCTGTTATCCTTTGATCGAACATGTCATATTTTTCAAATAGTTCTGTTCTCAGTTCACGTTTCCAGCATATGTATTCTTTTCATCAAGATTGGATCTCAACCTGATTTATTTTGTGCTCATTAACATGTCTTGAAATCCAACCTTACTATAGTTAAAATTGGATAACTTAGCACAGACCAGCACCAAGTCACTGCTGCTCTCCGTAATTTACTGAAACAGCAGGAGTAATTTTGACTTTCGTGCAGTTGTGTAAAACAACAAATCAGCAGCCTGTTTTAGAGATTTTCCCAATTTTTACTTCTTTACTTCAACTTTAATGAAAATAAAGGTCGGGGGAGATATAAAACGGACAACCAAGTCACTGTTGCTTATTTTACGCTGTTAAAGTCAAAATTGTCCATTTGTGTAATTTGTTTATTAACCTGAATGTTTGCAATAAAACTTGGTGAGTAGAAATTTGTTATTGTGTAGGCATAAAACTGGTGGAATATGTCCAGTTGCCTGTTAGTCACAATGCATGATTTTCAGTTCCATTGCAATCCATCGAATGAAACAGCAAGCTCTCCACATAGTGGGTGACCAATACAACACAGTCCTCTTTGCACCATTTCGCAAATCAAGTTTGTAGCCCAAAGTGTAGATTCAAATTTATACGTTGCAATTTGAAAAGCTTTCTTTTAAGATCACAGTGCAGTCTGAAGTGTGTTTGTTTTTTTTTTCAGTGATTTCCAGTATACTACATGTGAGATCTAAAGATGTGAATGTTAGGTGAATTGGGCATACAAAATTGCTCATCGTGCTAAACTTCTTCAGCGAGAGAGTGGTGAATCTATGGAATTCAGTGCCACAGAAGGATGTGGAGGCCAGGTCATTGAGTATATTTAAGATAGAGATAGGTTCTTGAGTATCAAGGGTTATGGGGAGAAAGTGGGAGAATGGGGTTGAGAAACTTATAATTGAGTCTTCTCCACCATTCAATGGGCTGATTTCTGTTCCTATGTCATGTGGTCTTGTGGTCGTCATGTCCACAAATCCATAGGTTAGGTAGATTAGCCATAGGAAATGCAGGCTTACAGGGATAGGATAGGGGCTGCGTCTGGTAGGATGATCTGAGGAGGGATAGTGTGAAGTTGATGGGCTGCATGGACTGCATTCATACTGTAGGGATTTGATGAAATCTCCAGTGAAGGGTGCGTAATGATTCGTGTTGTTAATGCTTGAATTGGCAAGGCTTCAGAATATTGCATAAAAGTAAGGTTAGGTTTTTTGTTTGGCGCGAAAATACAACAGATATGACCACCTTCAGGTCCTCTAATCTCCATAAGTAAGCAATGTGTTCGAGATACATGGTTTTGCTTTGCTGTTTAACAGGTATAGCTGGGCACTTGGGATTGGTGCAAGTATTTTTAATTTTCTTTCAGCAGGAAGTTGGTGCGAAGTTCTGCTAAGGAAAATCAATAGAACCTGTCCATTTGGTCCATATTCTCAGCAGCCATGAAGATCACATTCATGCTCTGAATAACTGCCTTTGGTATCGACTACAGAGTTACCTTCAACTTTACTCTATTTCCAGTGTAATTTATAAAGAAAGGCAAACAAGCTGTTAACTATTTGTTTTGAAATAGAAACCACTTACTTGTTCCTCAGCTTTATCTTTTTATGACTCAAGAATACACGAATGGCCGTTAACCAGAAGGCTGCTGGTTCAAGGTCACCCGGGAATGAATTTCTCATCGTTTAAGGGCAGCACAGTGGTTGGCTAGTTTCCCAGGTTTGATTCTAACCTCAGGCAACTGTTTGTGTGGAGTTTTCATATTCTCCCCTTGTCTATGTGGGTTTCTGCGGAGTGCTCTGGTTTCCTCCCACAGTCCAAAGATGCGCGGGTGAGGTGAATTTAGCCATTGTTAAAGCAGGGTTTTGGCGAGAGGCGGTCAGTCGGTCTGGGGTTGGAAGCTGTTTGGAGGGTCAGTGCAAACTTGATGGGCCAAACAGCCTCTACCTGTAGAGATTCTGTGACAATATACAAAGCTTTGAGCCAACACTGGCTTAATTTTCCAAACCAAATACACAGCGCTCACTGTTCGAATTTCTCCTCCTTTCCACACTTAAGGCCAACAACAAGCCGGAGATTGAGGCAGCTTTGTTCTTAGATTGGATGAGGCTGGAGCCGCAGTCCATGGTATGGATGCCAGTACTTCACAGAGTAGCAGCAGCAGAGACTGCTAAACACCAAGCCAAGTGCAATATCTGCAAGGAATGTCCTATCATTGGATTCAGGTACACACATGTCGTCTAGTATTACAGCCTAACTGAAATCGTATGAAAGTTGATCTTTCGAGCATTACTGCCCAATAATGTTTTGTTCATTTTTTTTTTGTTCGATTCTAAAAAATTCATATCTTTTAATTTGCAGGTGGGAAGGACATTATTTTATCCATGTAAAATTAGGGGGATTTTTATTTCTTCAGTTCATTTCAAAACTATTGTAGAAATAATAACAAAATAGTCTGAGATATCCTGCCCATTTATGTGGTTTGAAGAACTTGGACAGTGGAGGTTCCAATGCTATGCTGCAGTCCCTGCACCCACCACCAGAAGTGCCATTGGAAATACAATGCACCTGCCAAATACAGATTAATTTGAAATAATGAGAGGAAAATGACAATAGAAATGTGGCTGTTGGATATGCATTTTTGTTGTAAATTAAGGACAATGTAATCCTGTATTTGAAAATGAGCCTAGGAAATGAACCGGTGTTGTTGCGCACAAAACAATGGTTTCGTAGAAGTTGCAGAAATTTGGGGACTTCTTTGTCGCAACCTCTATGCAATCACTCTTAACCCTTATTCACAGTTCTAGTAGCTGAAATTTTACTTTACAAACAAACTTGTGCTGTCATTGTAACCTTTTTTAAACAGCTATGTGTTCTCCACACAATTAAGATGTTCATTGAAGCAACCTAAGGTTATATCTCTGGTTCTTGAACTTTGGGGGAACCAGACTTTGTGATCAGACAAATGTCCATTCAGTCTCCCAGAGAGGAGAGGATATAATCACAGAAAAACATTTTTCAGAAAGCGCGAGAGGTCTTGCAAGCCATGAATGGAAAAATATTGTTTACAATAGCCAAATTCTGACTTGGACTTTCACTTTGATACTTCAGTGTTGAAGTTCCCAGATACCCTCTTAGGACAATATAGGCACTTGAAGTCAAGTTGTTTGATAACAAAATTGCTCCAATGTGATTCCTATGCACTAATATGGAAGTCAATTTATCAGTCACTGAAAATGCAGACGTTGTTGATTATTGATAGTTTCATGCTGTTCAATTTTTGATGTGTTAAAAGGAAGTCAATGGATTGCATTAGATGATGCAACAAAGTAATGTCTCACTCCAGGTTGAGGTCATTAAACATTGCAGTCTCTCTCTCTCTCTCTCTCTCTGTCTCTCTGTCTCTCTCTCCTTCCTCTCTCTCTCTCTCTCTCTCTCTCTCTCTCTCTCTCTCTCTCTCTCTCTCTCTCTCTCTCTCTCTCTCTCTCTCTCTCTCTCTCCCTTCCTTCCTTCCTTCCTTCCTTCCTTCCTTCCTTCCTTCCTTCCTTCCTTCCTTCCTTCCTTCCTTCCTTCCTTCCTTCCTTCCTTCCTTCCTTCCTTCCTTCCTTCCTTCCTTCCTTCCTTCCTTCCTTCCTTCCTTCCTTCCCTCCTTCCCTCCTTCCCTCCTTCCCTCCTTCCTTCCTTCCTTCTTTCCTCCCTTCCTCCCTCCCTCTCTCTCTTCCTTCCTTCCTTCCTTCCTTCCTTCCTTCCTCTCTCTCTCTCTCTCTCTCTCTCTCTCTCTCTCTCTCTCTCTCTCTCTTCCCCCCCCTCTCTCTCTCTCTCTCTCTCTCTCTCTCTTCCTTCTCTCTCTCTTTTCCACCCCCCTCTCTTCCCCCCCCTCTCTCCCCCCCCTCTCTTTCCCCCCCCTCTCTTTCCCCCCCCTCTCTTTCCCCCCCCTCTCTTTCCCCCCCCTCTCTTTCCCCCCCCTCTCTTTCCCCCCCCTCTCTTTCCCCCCCTCTCTTTCCCCCCCCTCTCTTTCCCCCCCCTCTCTTTCCCCCCCCTCTCTTTCCCCCCCCTCTCTTTCCCCCCCCTCTCTTTCCCCCCCCCTCTCTTCCCCCCCCCTCTCTTCCCCCCCCCTCTCTTCCCCCCCCCCTCTCTTCCCCCCCCCTCTCTTCCCCCCCCTCTCTTCCCCCCCCTCTCTTCCCCCCCCCCTCTTCCCCCCCCCCTCTTCCCCCCCCCTCTCTTCCCCCCCCCTCTCTTCCCCCCCCCTCTCTTCCCCCCCCTCTCTTCCCCCCCCCCCTCTTCCCCCCCCCCTCTCTTCCCCCCCCCTCTCTTCCTCCCCCCCCTCTCTTCCTCCCCCCCCCCTCTCTTCCTCCCCCCCCCTCTCTTCCTCTCCCCCCCCTCTCTTCCTCTCCCCCCCCTCTCTTCCTCTCCCCCCCCTCTCTTCCTCTCCCCCCCTCTCTTCCTCTCCCCCCCTCTCTTCCCCCCCCCCTCTTCCCCCCCCCCTCTTCCCCCCCCCCCTCTTCCCCCCCCTCTCTTCCCCCCCCCTCTCTTCCCCCCCCCTCTCTTCCCCCCCTCTCTTCCCCCCCCCCTCTTCCCCCCCCCCTCTTCCTCCCCCCCTCTCTTCCTCCCCCCCCTCTCTTCCTCCCCCCCCCTCTCTTCCTCCCCCCCCCTCTCTTCCTCTCCCCCCCCTCTCTTCCTCTCCCCCCCCTCTCTTCCTCTCCCCCCCCTCTCTTCCTCTCCCCCCCTCTCTTCCTCTCCCCCCTCTCTTCCTCCCCCCCCCTCTCTTCCTCCCCCCCCTCTCTTCCTCCCCCCCCTCTCTTCCTCCCCCCCCTCTCTTCTCCCCCCCCTCTTCTTCCCCCCCCCTCTTCTTCCCCCCCCCTCTTCTTCCCCCCCCCTCTTCTTCCCCCCCCCTCTTCTTCCCCCCCCCTCTTCTTCCCCCCCCCTCTTCTTCCCCCCCCCTCTTCTTCCCCCCCCCTCTTCTTCCCCCCCCCTCTTCTTCCCCCCCCCTCTTCTTCCCCCCCCCTCTTCTTCCCCCCCCCTCTTCTTGTCCCCCCCCCTCTTGCCCCCCCCCTCTTGTCCCCCCCCCTCTCTTGTCCCCCCCCTCTTCTGCCCCCCCCCCTCTTCTGCCCCCGCCCCCCTCTCTTCTCCCCCCTCCTTCCTCTCCCCCTCTCCCTCTCCCTCTCATTTGTCATCTCCAAACATAAGCCCTGCTGAGTTCTGCCATTTACAAATTCGGAGCCACCTTAAAACAAAAGTCCTGGAATGAAGTCCCATACAATGCTAAATCATTGCCTTCAGCAAATTTCTTCTTTCACTCACCAGTGAATTTCATTACTATTCTTTAATTCTTTATTTTTCATTTTTTAATCAAAATCTGCAAGTTCCCTGACTCCGTTGGGAGATAACCATCAAAAGTAATCCAGCAGTTTACAACTCACGATTACCACTTGGAAAAGGCAGCAATGTATGGTAACTGATGCCTTGGTAGTGTTTATTAAACTTTGACAACAGTTTTTTATCAATTTAAAAAGTACAGACTGTAGATTGAAAATTTAAAAGTAGGCTCAAACGTGAAAGGGAAGACCAGGAGGTCGAGAGTGAACTGTAGGAATCTAGGTGCTAAATAATGATGATCTTCGTGTTACACTGAGAACTTTTGCAGAAAACGAGGTCTGCTGCTGTTTACAGGGTTTTTGTTTGTTTGGAAAGTAGAAGGATTTCCTTTCACTTGATTGAACCATGAGTATGTACAGTATAACTGCAAGCTATTCATTTCAAAAACTCCCCAGTGGATCAGTGATAAACATAGTATTCGATGAAACTGGTTGATGGTATGATTTACAATTCGATCTGGATTAACTGATGTTATCCAGAATGGTTTAAGTGGCGTTCAGCAGCTCTGATCTATGCAAGGTAAATTCAGAGAGATGAGACTCCCAGCCCTTTGTTCTGGGCTGGTTATGTTGCATTCGTGAGACACAAGGACTCTGGTTTGACCCAGCTTTATGTACTTTTTCAATACAGGTACCGAAGTTTAAAGCACTTTAATTATGATGTTTGTCAAAGCTGCTTTTTCTCTGGTCGTACGGCAAAAGGACATAAAATGCATTACCCAATGGTGGAATACTGCACACCGGTAAGTTACGAAAAATAAGTTAAAAGCAAAGTCATTAAAAGGAGACACCTGCATGTGTCTTTCACTTTGTTTTATATCCTTTTGGGTGTATCCTTTTTAACTAAACAACTCAGCCTAAACTTTTGGTTTTTCAGTTGTATGTAAATGACCTGGTTGAGGGAACCAATTCCAAGTTTACTGATGACACAAAACTAAGAGGGTTTACAAGGAGCAGGATAGGAGGTTTCATGGTGATTTAGACAAGTTGAGTGAGCAAGCAAATACCTGGCAGATGCAACCCAATGTGGCTAAATATGAAGTTGCACATTTTGGTGTGAAAAATAGAAAGGAAAAGTATTATTCAAATGGTGATAAATTGGGAACAGTGGATGTCGAAAGGGATCTAGGTGTCCTTGTAAACCAGTCAATGAAATTAGGTAGGTAGGTATAGGAAACAGTTATGAGGTAAATGGAATATTGCCCTTCATTGCAAGAATAATGGCGTTCAGAAGTTGTAATGTCTTACTACAATTGTTAAGGACTTTGATGAAACAAAACCTGAAATATTATGTGCAGTTTTGGTCTCCTTACCACATAAAGGATGAACTTTCCAAAAAAGAGTGAAGCAGACGTTCACTAAGTTGATGGATGGACTGTCCCTGTGAGGAGAGATTGAATGACTGGACCTGCATATGCTAATTTAGAAGAATGGGAAGGGATTTGATTTAAAGAAATGAAATTCTAACAGGGCTGGATATACTCTATGCAGGGTGGATGTTTCCCATGGTTGGGGAATCTAGAACCAGGAGTCACAATCTCAGAATATGGTGTAGGACATTTAGAACTAAAATGAGGAAAGATTTCTTCACTCAGAGTAGTGAATCTGTGAAATCCTCTAACTCATAAGGTAAGAGAGGCCAGGTTACTGAACATATTCAAGAAAGATTTTTATTTAGATTTTAAGACATTAAATAGGTGTGGGGAGAAAGAAGTGATTATGTTGAATGATGATCAGGTCCATAGCAGAGAATATTCCAAGTTTCTGTGTTTCAAGAACATCAAGAAGCATGTTCTTGAAGCATGTTTCAGTTAGGGCTAAGGGTGAGGTACTGATCAGATAGTGCACAACAATGACTGCACTTCAAAAGAGTTTTGTACCTTAGAAAGACTTTGAGATCTTTTGAGGTATTGAACGTTGCAAAACTATTGAAGTCCATCTTTCTTTCCCTTTTACCCAAGCAGAAATGCAATGGAGTGAATTTTGATTTCAATTGTCATAACATTCAGTAAAGATCTAGAATAAGCCTCTGGTGTGCAATCACCCATTGTACACTAACTCAGATCAGCAGCATTACCTACAATGGTTTGTGTTTTGTTGGGGGATGGTGGAGGGTGTCACTGGGGAAGGGGGATGCTGAGCAGTGGATGGAGAATTGAGAAAGTCAGAGGAAGGTTTTGGATCAAAAACCATGTGATGATGTTGGCCTGAAATATAAATGCAAGTTCAGGTTTCCTGTTTGAGAGCTCTCAGCTGCTCCTCCCTCTTCCTCCTTCGTACTAAGTTTTTTTTCTCACTTGTTGAAGAGGTTCATCCTAGAAAATGCTGTGCGTGTATTTGGGGAAATTTACACAGAAAAATACAATGGCAGTAAATCCCATTTACTGCCATTAACCATGCAACAAATTATTGTGTTGCTAACTTATCATTTACAGCTTTTTTTTTCTAAAAACTATTCAGTACTGCTTTACTGCACTGACCAAAATCCAATTATTTTTCAGTCTGTTTTAATCACATTCTCACTGCACATGGAAAATGAACTGTGAAACCATGTATTTGATCCAATCTGGAAATCCAGAATTTCCATTATGCTTATTGGGAATTGACTGCCTGAGCACAGTATACCTTTAAACAAAGCAATACACTGTGCAGGCAGTTGTTCCAAAAATTGCTTTGTTTAATTTTGTTTTTTGTGTTAACGTTTTAAAAAAAAGACAAGGGATACTTCAGAAGGTAAAAGATCTAACTGTGCTTGATCAATACTCTTTTAAAGGTTTTAACACCAACAGCCACTCATTCATCTTCATGGTACAATTTGACTAATTCAAACACAGTTCCTTGTTTATTTTACATAGCTTACATAAATTGATGTAGCAGTAAAAGAGTAAACAGCTTTGAAAATTGAAAATGCCCCTTAATGGAAAATCTTAAATTTTAGTGTGTGACGATTAATTGTGTTTGTGAGTCCTGACAAACTACCTTCATTCTGATATCAGTTGCCCTTTTTTAATTACGGTGCCATTTCCAGTAGCAGCTGTTATATTCCTGTGTAATAACTTGCAGTCTTAACTGTTGCCAGCTGTTCTGAGTAGGGGAACAGCTGATGTGCTATTATGTTGAGGTGCTCCTGTGGCATAGTGATAGTGTCCCTACCTTTGAACTCAGAGTCCCACCTGCTCCAGAGCTGCATAATAACATTTCTGAACAGGCTGTTTGGAAGAAATTTGGAAAGTATCATTTCCTACCTCGGAGTCCACAGTTCAAGGCCTAGCTATCCCACATCTTTGCACAGGTGGATGAGAAAATGTCCATGCTATCATACTTAAGATTTTATCAATCTGGTCATAGACATTGTTTAACATGTGGTTCTAGGGCATTTGTATGATGGACATCCTGATACCTGGAAGAGACCCAAGTTCTTAATCACTTATTTGAATGCACTGGACTGGGATGCATTCTGTGTCTTATTTTACCAATTTCTGGATGCAAGGTCCTGAATCTGAACTGAATTGGCAGCACGACCATTCATCTACAGGTCCTCATTGTTTTAAATGTGCTTAGTGATATCTGAAAATCAAGCTGAACAAATTTAAATATGCAACTATTTCAAAATCCATCTGCAAAATCTCTGCTGTGCAAACTTAAGTAGTTTATTCCAGTTGTGCAGCATTTTAAACATCTGTACTTAAAAAGTCTTCGAGATAGAGTCAAAGAGATGTACAGCATGGAAACAGACCCCTCGGTCCAACCCGTCCATGCCGACCAGATATCCCAACCTAATCTCGTCCCACTTGCCAGCACCTGGCCCATATTCCTCCAAACCCTTCCTATTCATGTACCCATCCAAATGCCTCTTAAATGTTGCAATTGTACCAGCCTCCACCACATCCTCTGGCAGCTCATTCCATCAACGTACCACCCTCTGCATGAAAACGTTGCCCCTTAGGTCTCTTTTAGATCTTTCCCCTCTGACCCTAAACCTATACCCTCTAGTTCTGGACTCCCCCACCCCAGGGAAAAGACTTTGTCTATTTATCCTATCCATGCCCCTCATAATTTTGTAAACCCCTCACCCCTCAGCCTCTGATGCTCGGGGGAAAACAGCCCCAGCCTGTTCAGCCTCTCCCTATAGCTCAAATCCTCCAACCCTGGCAACATTCTTGTAAATCTTTTCTGACCCCTTTCAAGTTTCACAACATCTTTCCGATAGGAAGGAGACGAGAATTGCATGCAGTATTCCAACAGTGGCCTAACCAGTGTCCTGTACAGCTGCAACATGTCCTCCCAACTCCTGTACTCAATACTCTGACCAATAAAGGAAAGCATACCAAACGCCGCCTTCACTATCTGTGACTCCACTTTCAAGGAGCTACGAACCTGCACTCCAAGGTCTCTTTGTTCAGCAACATGGCTGAAGAAATCTCAGGGATTTCCTTCTACTTGTCCCTGGTTATGGTCTTCCTAAATCTCAATCATACTGCCACCTCCTCTCTGATATACTCTTTCGTAACACTGCAACGCAGCTCTAAACCTGTCCATGCCTGCACTCTTCTACCCCCAACCCCCAAACTCTCTCTCTTTTCCCATTTCTGGCCATACCTCAAGTCACTGGTTGGTTGGGTTTAACAACATGGGGGAATGGTAACAATACTGTGCTGCAAAATTTAGAAGGCCTGTTTGACCTGGGGTTTTCATACCATCTTCAGAAGGTTTCACACCAATCTTGGAAACTACAAACCTAAGCACACTAGCCTGGATGAAACTACTTGTTGCAGGTTGAATCCACTCTGAGGTCATGCATTTTACACCCCAGTACAAATTCCTCAGAGAAACGAGTCCACATGACCAGAACCAATTTGGCAAAACTAATCCGAAGTATTCAGGGGAAAACGATATAGCTTTGTGCTGGTGGCAGGCAGATAAAACCCCTGTGCAAGGATATAGCTGACATCACAACTATCAAGAGCTCAGGTTAGTTACACCCCCATTAAGTTTTATTGTCAAGCAACTCCATACTACAGTAGACTACAGACTAATGTTCCCTTTTGTCTAATTTTGTTGCTCATTCAAAATTGCTCAACAAAGTGCAAACCGCAAATGGTGATATCCACCAGAAGGATTAATGCAAACATAACTAACTGTTACCATTTCCTCAGACAACTTCAGGAGAAGATGTCCGGGATTTCGCCAAGGTATTGAAGAACAAGTTCCGTACAAAGAGATACTTTGCAAAGCATCCCCGGATGGGATATCTGCCAGTTCAGACAGTTCTGGAGGGGGATAACTTAGAAACGTAAGTGTCATGTTGACAGTCTTATTTCCATAGTGCTTCAGTGTGATTTCTGACCTCAATTGCACTATAAAAATATCATTTGATGGGAAATTACTATGCCTCCCCTTTTTATTTTTACTTTAATACGTTGCTGCGTGAATTTATGTTTTAGTTGAAGCAAATTACTATTGAAGATTTCTAAGGTGAAATAATCTGAAAGCATTCCAGATATGTAGAGTTGCATTCCCAGAAGTTTTGGATTAGAATGATTGTCGAAATCTGGACAAGTTAAATTTTGACCACATTTGGATTCCTTTTTTACTGTCCCAAATGCAAAGGAAAGCATGTCCCCACTGAGCCCATCGTTTGTTTTTTTTTTCGCTAAAAGATAATGGTTCGAACCTGTCAATGTCTGAAACTGTGAACCCTAGAGTTAAGTCTGTGTTTTTACGTCCAGTACGCTGTGGATGTCCTGACACATGCATGCGTTGAAATTATCCAGGAAGTTAAAACTTCAATGAGCTAATTTGCATTGTCCATACTGTTAGTGAATATCTACAACCTTGAGCTTAGTGCCAGAGACTGTTGTGAGATTGGCTGGATGCTCATCCTGAACGTAAACTGCACAGTTAAATCACTGTCATGACTCTGATCAACCAACAGAACTGAACTAAGCATTGCAGACCTTCTGAAGCCAACACTTTTTAAATTGTGTGTTCGCCCAAGCACTTTTAACCTGCCTAACTCACTCATTAGGCCCAACTTCCCACACCAGACTTAGACAAAGACATTCAGGACTGGGATGAGAAAGAATTTATTGTGAACCTGTGGAATTGTCTCCCACAGAAAGCTGTGGGGCTAGGTCATTAGATATATTCAAGAGGGAGCTGGCGTGGCACTTGCAGCTAAAGGGATCAGAGGGTATGGAGAGAAGGTTGGGTGGGGGATACTGAGATTACATGATCGGCCATAATCAAATTGAATGGTGGTGCAGGCTCAGAAGGCCGAATAGCGTACTCCTGCAGCTATTCTCTGTTTCTAATTAACATTACAGCCACTCTCCATTCCTATCCCAATCCAATTGCCATCATACTTGATTACCATCTCTAACTTGACCATGTCCCTCAGACGTGATTACCACCCAAGCCAACAAAACAGTCAATCCACCGAATCCAGCTCCCCCACACCCCCCGAACCAATTAGCCCTCTCATCCTAGCATCACTTATGTCAGCAGCTGAGAAAGAGTGTGCCGCTAGATGTTTAAAATAATTTCCCATTATCAGGAAATTACATTCATTTTTCATAGTGTATAAGTTGATAATTTTGGATAACTAAGGGATCAATAATGTATAATTGGGTTCCAATATTTGTGCACACTGATGTCAAATTGGGATGTTGGTAAATATACTGTGACAGTTAAGTATGTATTGATAAATTGTTAATGAAAAATATTTCCAGGATCTGAAATAGACAGGGTAGTGTAACGTCTGTAATGGATTTAAGAAGATAAATACTGTAGTTGCAATTATGCAAGTCCTTTCTTGCCACTCTGTGGGGGAGCAGAAATGACTATAAGCTGGACTTGCCCGTGTTGAGTTTTTCCTCTTTGGCCATCAGAAACAGCAACACGCTACTTTCAACATTTAGAACTTAAAATAATAAATATGAAACAGCCATCATTAAGTAAATATTGCCTTAATTATTGCATTGAAATTTACTTTGTTTTATCATTATAAATATTATTGAAAGACCACAACATGTAGCATCTTTTTTAAAGCTTCGATACACTACGATGATTTTAGATTTGTGAAGTGCCAGTGGAATGTAACAGTGAATGTTCGTTGTTCTGAAATTTGAACGTTCAAGATTCCCAGGTTTGGGTGATATTCAAAATCATTGGCTTTCTTCACATCTGTTTCTTGTGACATTTTATTTACTATACTCATGTGGCTTAACCCATAAGCCTGCAGCTCCTGGGTCCTTTTGTTTTCATAGGTATACTTCAATAGTTTCCAAAATTTAGTTTTTGGATGTTTTAATTTCTGCTGTTGATTCAGATACATCAGATTTTCAGAAGGATCATCATAGTGACTGAACAAGGGGTAGTGACAAATGCACTGTGGATATCTCTTTGACCTCATACCAAAACAAAATTCAAAGTTTAGCAACGTGCACAACAATAACTAGTACTTATATTAATGAGATGCTCCTTATGTAGAATGACCAACCTGTGAGCTTAATAACAGAGAGAAAACCTCCCACAGGAGATAGACGATTAAGGAAATCACAATTAGCATTACGAGGGGTTTTTCAAAGAAGGCAAAGAAATGCCAAGCTGAAGAAATTTTGGCACAAATTCAGAAAATACCTGGAGAGGAACGACCCAAGTATGAACAGGATACCCAATATGTTCTGCAAGGTTTCATTAGTTTCAAGTTGTTATAAACTTCATGTCTAACCTTTGTTCATTTACATTGAAAATTAGTTCTCTCTCATTCTTGGATCAATCAATCGTCAAACCTGCAGCTATCTAACACAATTAATTGAACAAAATGTATAAAGGAAAAGATGGATGTAAATTGTTGCACTACTATATTTAACTGCCTCATCTCATTACAACACGGACTGCAGAAATTTGATCGCAAATTAACTGAGCTGTAAGGTCAAAGGACTCGCACGACCTGTTCACTCTCTGGCCTGTATAAGGAGTAAGCTGACCAGACGTGGAAGGTTGGTCACTTGAGGTTATTATTTATTGGCCCTGTGTTAAGGATTGATGGCAAAACCTGGAATCCTAAATCCTATCCAGTCACTTGCAGCAACCCTGTGTATTTGTTATAGCAAGATGACATTGGGATTGGAGCCTCTCATTATCTTATTGCTTGCTGAAGCTCATTGCCTCAGCTTCCACATGATGAATGTTCACTTGAAACAGCAACTACAGCAGAGAAGTAGCAGCACTGGACTGGGGTGATGGGCTGACAAATAAATGGGTGATTCCGAGTTGAAAGAATATGGAGGCCACCTGCACATCAAGAACTCCTGAGCCTGTCTTGTCAGTGCTTGCAGACAAGTTTATTGTTTGTTGACTTGCCAAGTAAAAAAGTCAAAGCTGAAACTCCAGCTCTGCAAGCTGAAGGCTTCGTTCCATGACCAGGTGTGATCTTTGGATCCCCTGGGGGAATTTTCCTAATTGTGCAGAGTAAAGGTAATGAGAGAAGGCCGATAATTACTCTGGGCAATATAAACAAATGAACAGTATGCAGTTGTGTGGCATTCCCCTGTCCGCTTTTATAAAGTAGAGATTAGCTGATTTATTTTAACATCTCCACTTAAAGCTGCAGAGAGAGAGGAATGTTATGCAAATATTGAAATGTTCAGAATGTAAAATAGTCAGCAATCATTTTCAACTTTAACCTTAAATAGTCAGTGCCATTAATTACTGACCACTGCTGTAAGAAAATAATTCTCTTGATAGGTTGTCGACCCCTTCATTATAAAATATAAAGCAAGACAAGAAGTAGTTGAAACAGGATGGTTGTCAATGGACCTAAAACCTGCACTATCTCTAATTCCGCTCTAACCATCTTTTTCTGTAAAATTATTAAATTCCTTGTCTGCATTAGCATGCATTAGCTCTGCCATGTATTTCCTTTGCATTGCTTTTATGGATACAGAATAAAATTTGGAGCAGCATATTTCTCTTTCACTGTACCCAGGGGATTGGGAGCAGATAGGTAGCAAATGATGCAGTATTTTGCAATGCTATTGTCATCTGCAGAATGTAAATGTCAGTGATACTGCTGGGATTATTACAAAGGCTCTGGAATGGATTTTGTGAGACATATTGTGCATACTTTTGAAATTGGGCTCTGTAGATTACTAAAGAAAGATGCAGCAATTTTAACCCTTATGTGCAGAGGTAATTTCCCAAATAATGCCTGTTGGATTATACAAGTGTCTGAACGACTTTGTGCTGCTGTTTTCTTTCACAAGTTAGTACTTGTTAGTAATATCCAGAGCACATTATTTAAACAAAGGACATAGTTAACTATCCAAGATAACTTTTTTATGCAAGGTGGAAGAAAGGCCACACATCCAATGACCTACTCATTCCTGATTTATTTGCTGTTACGATTGATTTTATTTTAGAAGTGTATTTTTCTTTCATGGAAAATTATCCAGATATAGTTAACCATGTAATATTGATGGCATTACACACGCATTCATGATCACTGGCCTGTAAGGTACTTGAGCTTCAATTGTAGTGTTATGTTCTCCAACACTATTGTAAATATTAGTTATGTTTTATGCACACTGAATGTGTAAAGTGGGCAACAGTTCAGGTGTTCTCATTGGTAAAGGAGTGTCAATAATTTTAATTGCTCCATCTTTACACAATCATCTCGCAAGCACTCTGAGGGTGTCTTCATAAACCTCGAAAAAAAACTGAATTAAAAAACAAAATAAGTCCTGCTTGCCTCGGTTTATTTTAACAAAAATATGGATTCTAAGGTTTTAAACATCACGCAACAATTTCATTCTTTGAGTTGTATTTACCATTGGATTTATTTCTGTAGGTTTCTAATTAGCTTATTACACTGAAATATTTCTCAAGAGTCGGTGGAAAACTACATAAACATATTATGGCATTAAGGCATAAAGACAAAAATTGCTATATACTCTGTCCCTGTTCTGTCATGTTAATCTCTATAGTCTTCAACTAGAAGAAAGTAAAATCCCCCAAGGGATTTCACACCTGCTAGCTTTCTGGTGACTCCTACTAGAAAGCACACACCTGTGGATGTTAAGCGAGGACAGAGCAGATTGAGCTGTGATACCTTCCTTGATAAATAGCCTGCCAGCACTCATTATCTGGTTTGTCACATGAAGGATGATTACTTTAGCAAGGTAATGTAGAACTGCTGCTGTCCGTGGAATGGAACCTGAACAGAAGTCATTGCTTTTAAGTATGGCAAGGAGGAAATTGTTCAGAGGAGGGCAGTATGATAGAGTTGCTGTCAGTTTTGCACACATCTTAAACTTATTAATTTTAACAGCATCGTTGCAGGATATATTTCTCAATAGTTTAATTTTTGTGTGTGACTATTTCAGAGCAATTGCATGATATCTTTGCACATACATTGCATATTATTTCTTCATATTGCTCCCATGGTCATTCACATAGCAGTTTTGTTTTTTCTGCTGCTTTCTTCCCTCCTTATTTTGTGCATTTCTCTTGGTTTTCAACTGCTACTTCATCTCCATATTTTTGTCTTGCAGTCCTGTTACTCTGATCAACTTCTGGCCAGTAGATTATGAGTGAGTACTTCTGCTGATGTACACATCTGCATCTTGGTTTATTTATTTATTTTGAAAATATATACAAATGATTGCAGCCAGTTTTTAAAAAATATTTTGGATCCCAAGAACAATGGTTTGCTTGACTTTATTTGTTTGCATTTGCATAGAGTTGCATTTTAGACACAGTTATTGTAATATTCTGAAACCTTTCAAAAGGTAAGATGTTACAAATGCCAAATACAATATATGTTGTTCCTTAAAATAACTTCCATTCTGAGAATTAGGTGGTGCATTCATTTAGACACTTTTATCTCAAATATTTAACCACTCCGTTTAGAATGGTGGTAATCAATTCTCCTTTGTCTGGGGCTACATTGGTTCTGCATGAAAAGGCTTTAGTTACCTCAGACCAGTTCCTGGTGAAGGTCTCAGGGCTCAAAATTGTCCTAAATTCAACCTTAATTTCCTCAGCACTAACTAAAACAGAAATTGCTGGGAAACCTCTGCAGGTCTAGTAGCATTTGTGAAGAGAATTCAGAGCTAATGTTTCGAGTCCAGCGACCATTCTTCAAAACTAATTTCCCTAAATTGAAAATTTCAGTCAGTGAGGCTACAAAATGGCTTGTGTGGAGAAACAAAGAAAATCATAAAACTACGATAATTAAGACCATTTGGTTAGGACTGAGACACATTCCGGTGGAAATTTATTCTAGTTGGCAGCACAACATTGTTATCATTTTTGGCTGCCTTTTTATATGCTTTATTGAATATCCAAACCCATAGGTTACATCTATGAAACAGAGTATCAGCTGATGCAACACCATGCATTTCACACATTTGTCTATTCCAACTTATTACTTCATTGTTTGTACAGAATATAAGAATCTGTGCTTGATTATTAGCATTGACTGGTTTTTGGAGATCGTCAACTCCCTGTCAGGGCGCAAAGTTTCACATTATAATTTCCTACACAATGCTGATTCTTAAAACAAAAACATTAATTTCCTCATGGCTTCTCCCTCTTTGCTGTGTGAATTTCACTGGACTCCCTTTTACATTGGTAAAATGAGCTTCTTCTGGAGCTGCGCTAACAATTACATTGAGATGAGTTCCCAGCAATAGTTCAAAATTGCATGACTATATCCCCTGGTTAAAATGCTAGTATGAAAATGAAATACTGATGACCTTGTGTCTACTTTAATTAACCACAAATGGTTATCCACCTTTAACAGATAAGTAGTAAAAAGATTGTTAGTTGAAATTCCATATTTTATGCTCTTAAATATATGGTAATACTCAAGCAATGAAAATGATGCATGATAAAATAAATTGAGCAGTCACTGTCTCTTGAAAGATTTTCTTCCACTGGAGAATAAATTAATGGATAACAGGCATGTAAATAAGAGCTTTCATACACCCTAAAGTTGTTGTTTATGACTTAAAACATTCTCAACTTTGAATATTCATTGTCTTGTACCAGTAATGCGCTGTGCCCAGATGGTAGCTCATCTACATGCATACAAACTATTACATGCCCTCAGCACGTCTTATCAAGAATCATTTAAAGCTGCATCACAGAAGGAGACCATTGGGTCCATTAAGTCTGCAACAGTTTTTTCAAAGAATTACTTCCATTCCCCTACTCTTGCCATTAGCCCTGTTTTTTTTTATTCTTAATATGAAAGCAAATTGGATAAATACTTATCTGTCAGAAATGATGGTGGAAAAAAGATTACATCATAATTTTAAGAAATATGTCGGAGTGGGCTTGGGGGTGGGGGTGGGGAGGGCGGCGGTGTGGAGCGTGACAAGAACATTGCAAATACATTTAGGACAAAATGGAATGGGAAAGGAATGGAAGTAATTGGGTAACTCCTTTCAAAAACTCTCACAGATACAAGCGGCTGAATGTACGATTCTGTGATTGAATGATTCTGCTCCCAACAGAATGCAAATTATATTCTAATATTTTATTGAACAGTGAATGAGTTACGTTTTTGGTGAAGCAGCCCTCCTTCTGTCCTACCTGGATCCATGTTTCGAATGTGACTCTATTGAGTCGACTGCAGCACTTTCCATACCTACCTGACAACATGTTTAAGGCACTGCCTAATACTAAACTTACTGTGGTGTTATTTACTCAAGCTGATCGAGGGAGAGCAAGTGGTGGGAGTAAGATAGATAAGTAGTATACCAAAATTTATTTTACAGTACTGAATTAAAAAAAAATTCCCAGACCGTTAATGGCTCAGCGCTTTGATTTTGAAGTATGGGGCATACACTCCAACCTGCCTGTTTCAGTTTTGATTTCATATCTCTAAAATAAAACTTGAATCATTGTAAGTTTTAATCTTCAATGATCTGTTAGAAATGGACATGTTCCTTAGACATCACAAGCTTTCCGGTTGGAATCCCTTGACATTTATCAGTCAATTACAGTAATAGAAATGTTCCTATGGCCAGTCTACTGTCTTCAGTCAAACATGCTGATCAAATTTGGCACTAGTTCAGGTGCGTAGAAAGAATCAAGTTGCACTGTTATTTGGTTTTCAGAAACATCACCAATAGACATACATATTAAAAATATAAAAGAGTATGACAAATGCTTAAGGTCACACATGCAAAAGTTATATGTAATGTAAATAAACAAAACCGATCTTGTGCATTCACAACATGCCTGCCATTTGGATATTGCGCAATTGTCTATCATGGTTAACTAACCAAATGGAGATTGATGTCATAATGGGATTGGCAATTGTCATTATTTACTGGATTGCAACACAGAAAGGTTCGTCTTGTGTTCCAGACATTTAGATATGCAAGTGGCCTTGTTAAATTGTTATCCGTGGCAGATGATAAATTTGGCAGTCAAATTATTTATTATTTTGTACATTGTTGCACTTCTTTTAACAGCAGATTTTTTTTCAATTACAGACCTGCCTCATCCCCTCAGTTGTCACATGATGATACTCATTCACGAATTGAACATTATGCTAGCAGGTAAGAGACACAATTGTGAAGCTCCGTTCAATTGTATTCATAGTCATACTACATGGAAACAGACCCTTTGGTCCAACTCATCTGTGCTGACCAGACATCTCAATGTGACCTAGTCCCATTTGCCAGCTTTTGGTCCATATCCCTCTAAACCCTTCCTATTCATATACCCATCCAGATGACTCTTAAATGTTATCATTGTACCTGCCTTGACCACTTCTCTGGTAACTTGTTCCATACACATACCACCTTCTGTGTGAAAAGGATGCCCCGCAGGTCCCTTTTAAATCTTAGCCCTCTCATCTAAGAACAATGGCCTCTAGATTTGTGCTCCCCCATATCCGGGAGCCAAAAAACTTGAGCTATTCACCCTATCCATGCCCCTAATGATTTTATAAACCTTTGTAAGGTCACCCTTCTGCCTCCGATGCACCAGATAAACAAGTCCCTGCCTGTTCAGCCTCTCCCTACAGTTCAGACCCTCCAGTTCCGGCAGCATTCTTGTAAATCTTTTCTGAACTCTTTCAAGTTTAACAGCATCTTTACTATAAATGGGTTACCAGAATTGCATGTCGTATTCTAAAAGTGGCCTCACCAATGTCTTGTACAGCTGCAACTTGAAGTCCCTCCTCCTCTACACAACGTTCTGACCAATGAAGGCAAGCATGCCAAATCCCTCCTTCACCATCCTGCCAACTTGTGGCTCTGCTTTCAAGGAGCTATGCACCTGCAGCCCTAGGTCGCTTTGTTTGGCAACACTTCCCAGGACCCCAGTATTAAGTGTATAACTCCTGCCCTGATTTGCCTTAACGAAATGCAACACCTCACAATTAGTATCATAGAAATGTACAACATGGAAACCGACCCATTGGTCCCAATCATCCATGCCAGCCAGATATCCTATTCCAAAGTAGTGCCATTTGCTAGCACTTGGCCCATCTGCCTCTAAACCCTTCCTATTCATGTAATGTTGGAATTGTACCAACCTCCATCACTTCCTTGAGCAGCTCATTCCATACACAGACCACCCTCTGCATGAAAAAGCTGGCCCTTGGGTCATTTTAAATATTTCCCCCCTCACCCTAAACCTATGCCCTCTAGTTCTGGACTCCCCCACCCCAGAGCAGAGACCTTGTCTGTTTAGCCTATCCATGCCCCTTATGATTTTATAAACCTCTATAAGGTCGCCCCTCAGCCTCCAAAGAAAACAGCCCCGGCCTATTCAGCGTCTCCCTATAGCTCAAATCCTCCAGCCCTGACAACATCCTTTTAAATCTTTTCTGATGCCATTTAAGTTTCACACCATCCTTCTGAAAGGAGGGGTACCAGAATTGCACACAACATTCCAAAAGTGGCCTAATCATTGTCCTGTACAGCCACAAATTTACCTCCCAACTCCTATACTCAATGGTCTGTCCAGTAAAGGAAAGCATACCAAGCGCCACCTTCACTATTCTATCTACCGGCCACTCCAGTTTCGAGGAACTAGAAACCTGCACTCCAAGGTGTCTTTGTTCAGCAACACTCCCAGGACCTTACCATTTAAATGCATAAGTTATGCTCTGATTTGCCTTTCCAAAATGCAACACCTCACATTTATCTAAATCAATTTCCATCTGATCAAGGTCCCGTTTATACTCTGAAGTAACCTTATTAAATATACTGTCCCCTATTCTTTGTGTCATTTGCACGTTTATTAACCATGCCTCCTTACATTCACATCTAAATCATTTAAGACAGTTTCATGTATTCTTTCTCTGTAATTCTGATGCATTTTTTGGTCAAAATTAACAACTTTAATGATTTTAAATAGTATTTCCAATTTAAATCATTACATGGAAAAGCATTCAGTTAACATTTTCCAGGTTACAGTTATTTAAATATCCACATTTTAGACTGAAATTGCATTGCATATTCTTCTGCTTCAGTTTATTAACCATTTGGATGATAACTAAAAATGAAGTGTGTCTTTTTTTTCAAACTTCACTGCTATTTTCACATATAAGTGCCTTTGACACTCAGGAGATATCGCAACATTGCTGTACAATGAGCTTCTCGGAACATTTTGGCTAGTGTGCAGCATTGCACCAAATCATGTTTGAGTAGAGATTCCTTCCAGGTTCACTGCAAGTCTGTGCCACTTCTATAAAATATGATATGTATTTGACATTAGTCCAACACTTCTTCCAAGCTGAGAATGCACACTCAAGGAGTTTCTTGCTTTGAACTTGCATTCGTAGATGTGCACTGGTTGTTCGACTCTGAGGCAGCTTGCAGAGCTGTTACATTTAAAGGCAGTCTATAAGTACTACTTTTGGGCATAGAAATGCGAATATAATATTCAGCCAGGTGGGCCGACTCTTTTGTTCAGTTAGATCATGACTGATTTCCACATCAACTCTATTTAGCGCCATTTCCTTTAATAGCTTGAGTGAATTTATATTTAAAAGGCACAATGCCACTGGGAGGTAATCACCTCCATGCTGGCAGTGTCTTTTGTTAAATCTCTCTGCTTAGTAGAGCACAGAAGGAGGTTTTGCAGAGATGCTTATAGAGAGAGATGATTGCGAAGCGATTGATCTCTATACAGCAGACACAGTGGATTGCGTTATTCTACTCCCTTCTTATAAATGTGTAGAATTTTCTGTAGAAGTGGTCCAAACTCGCTCGTACACCTGCAACAAGACAGCGTATAACACTTTATAAGACCTTTGGCTGTACCGGTGGCATTCTATACTTTTGTAACTTCACATGTAATAAATATTTTGCCAGTGTCACGACAAAAGCAAGCAAATAATCCTCCGTTAAGTCTGGTGATGCCAGAACTGTACTTGTGAAAACATGTGGGAAATGTCCCAACAGTGCCTGTATCATCAAAGTGTCCGATCTTCTGTATACCATTATAGCGTCAAACAAGGGGCATTTCTAGGACAAGCAAGGAAGGAAGGAGTGGTTCTACTGGATTAGAGAGTTTGATGGTGAATTCTGGGATGTGTGAAGGGCTGAGCCAGATGTAATGTGATAGGCCATAGCTGGCAATATCCAGAGACCAGAGCACCATTTGGCATGGACCACAGAGGTAAGTGGCAGCGAGGGCTATGGGAGAGGGGTCAGCAAGAGACAGCTTCTGGGGTGGCAGGTAGTGTGACAGGATGGCATTGACTTGCATATTGTTACACCAAGAGCTGGAGAGAAGGATGAGCAGACAGCGGACAATTTACTGGTGTGTGATGATTTGGCTGATTGATTGTTCTGGGGGCATTCGGTCATAATTCTGTTGCTTGAAATGTGAATTGTGGCTTTAAGTAGGTAATTCTGGGTGGTGTAGTACTCTTACAGGTTTTGTCTATAAATCAGCCTTTTCGGGCATTTTATGACACACCATCGTGGCAAGTGGGACTTTAACCTGAACCTTCTGTCTGGAACCCTTGGCTCCTTAAGTTAGTTTGCTAATAGTGTGGTTCACTTTATGGCTGGATGCTGGATTCCAGAATGAGATGGGAGACTGCATTTCTCTCAGAAGGAAGGCGAACTTGATGGGAGCAATGAGACTCTTCACTCGGATGTCTTTGGAGTTTGGAAATGGATTGCTATCCTTGTTCTGTAGCCTAAAATGCATCAAGTTAAGGAAAGTGGCTTGAAAGATTGCCAACAAAAAAATTGAAAAGAAAGCAGAACTATCCTAAAATTAATACTGTAAAAACTAACATTCAAGGATTTTTACAAGCTTTCCCGATCCATGTGAAGAATTGATTTAAATGTTGGTTAATACGCTTCATGCAAGTTAATCTAAAGTAGTTACAGTCAAATGTTTAAGTGTAAACTGGTTAAGAAAATTGCGATGAATGGTAACATTTAGAATCTAGTTATTCTTCCAATCGTGATAAAACGTGTCAGAATCTCTTGTTATTACTTTTAATTGATATCACTATGGAGGGGACTTGAGTAGAAACATACACTGTCAGGCATCACCTGTTTCCTTTTCATCTTAAAGCCATGTTGTCACAACATCAGGATACTGTATTCATTAGTCAGATGTTAGGAGAGAAAAAAAACCTGTGGTGGATAAAATGTTTAATGGGTTTAGCTGCCTCTTACTGGATTGTGTATCGTCAGGAATATGTAAAATACAAACAGTATCTATTGGGAATAAAGTTAACCCATAATTATGCAAAGAGAGTAATTTTTAGTTCTGGGTTTGACTTTTAAAACAAAATGAAAGTAGACACCAATTTCTAATCTGAGCTGCTCCTTGTAAAAGGAATATGCAAGACAGGCTGCAGCATCTCCTTGCGAGCATAGTTAGGGCATGGAAAGTGAATTACCTCTGCCTCCGAGCTGATAGGCTAGATGGCATTGATAGTATCTGAGATTAAGCATCCACCTGGCTCCTACCTTCAGAGGTACATGTCTGGGTCAGTTGAAGAATGAGAATAATCTACTAACCGCGAGGAAAGAAGCCAAATGATTGTACAGGACGGAAGACCATTCCAGTCACTGTTCCTGTGTGGGCCACTTGAAATTACTGCTCTTTCTCAGAACATTTCCTTTTCAAGTCTGTATGAAACCCATTTTTGAAGCTATCAATTATAATGGAAACAGTTGAAAAGTCTGCTAGATGTCTGTTGCTCTTCCATTGTAATTTCACTGGGAAGCACTGGTGGGAGCCATTGGAAACCTAAACGGTGTTTAGTGGCTGGAATTTCTGAGGGAATCAAGGTCCACCTAATGGGTGTTGGAGCCTTTACCCACCATGTTCTCGAAGTGCACATCTTTGGAAAGGTGGAATGAGTCACGGGACTTACCTTGCCAGCATGATTGCCAGCAAAAAACTGACATTCAATACAATCAGTGAGGTTGGATAGGCTGACCTTTGTGTGGCAGAAATTGGACCACAATGAAAAGACACTTTGGTGGAATAGGAGTAACCAGGGACAGTAGGCCAGGGAAGCAGAAGAAAATTACTTAGTCAGTGCTGGATGAGCATAAATTTTCTCCAGTTTAAGTATTAGGAAATCTAAAGTAATTGCTTTAGAACCCGTTCCAAACTCTGTTGCTTAGTTACCGACTCCTTCAGTCTCACTGGCAAAGAGAGATGAAACCAATTCATCCACAGCCTTGATGTCTCAGTTGATGCTGAGATGAACTTGTGACCTCCTATTCATGCCATCAGTACAATACCCTGTTTCCAAGTCCATAACTCACCATTGTCCTTTTATCAAAACTAAAAATTGCTGGCAAAACTCAGTACATTTGGCAGCATCTGTGAGAGGAAGACCATAAGACACAGGAGTGGAAGTAAGGCCATTCGGCCCATCGAGTCCACTCCGCCATTCAATCATGGCTGCTGGGCACTTCAACTCCACTTACCCGCATTCTCCCCGTAGCCCTTAATTCCCCGAGACAACAAGAATCTATCAATCTCTGCCTTGAAGACGTTTAGCGTCCCGGCCTCCACTGCACTCTGCGGCAATGAATTCCACAGGCCCACCACTCTCTGGCAGAGTTCTGGCACTCTCTGGAAAGCAGAGTTAACGTTTTGAGTCCAGTGACTCTTCTTCATAACAGTCCCTTTCATTGTCCCTTTACCAGTTTATCTGCTGATGAAACCCTTAACCAGACTTTTGTTACTTATAGACTTTGAGAAAGTGAGGACTGTGGATGCTGGAGATCAGAGTTAAAACATGTGGAGCTGGAAAAGCACAGCAGGTCAGGCAGCGTCCGAGGAGCAGGATAAACTACTTTCGGGCATAAGTCTGATGAAGGGCTTGTGCCCGAACTATTGATTCTCCTGCTCCTCAGATGCTGCCTGACCTGCTGTGCTTTTCCAGTGTCGTACTTTTCGACTCTTGTTTATAGACTTGATTACTCCTGGCTGGTCTCTTACATACTATCCTTGTCAAACCTGAAGTCATCACAACTTTGCTGCCCATGTTGTTCAGCTTTTCCACTGTGCTTGTTCAAGTAGTAAACACTGACCTGACAAAAGAAGAAGCAGGAGCTGGTTTGTTATTCACGACACCATGTACATCATTAATGCAGGCTACTTTTCCCTTTCACCGATCTATCCCCAAATAAATGGAAACTGCTTTTTAGTCAACATATTCAGAAAGGTCATGACATATCTCTGAAGCAAGTAAACTGAAAGCTGGACCTTCTGGTCCAGAGGACGAGGCACTACTGCTGTACCACAAGACAAATTGATTTTTATCGCCCCGAAAGCTGCGCTCAGTGCAACTTGAATTTAGCTCCTCAGTATTTCACACACCTCTTTATTGTCAACTTATCTGCTGTGAAGATAGAATAAAGACACCCTCACAGACCATCAGACTGCAATAGAGCTCTCAAGGCAAACATGAAGCTGAAAAAGAAAAGCATTAATTGATGGGCCCAACATCAGATATGTCAGTCATGTACTGACAGCAACAAGACTTCAACTGAATCCTGCCAAAACAAAAGCTGTAGCAGAGCTGCAGTGACCAACAGATATGATTATCCACAATAACTTCCATGCCAGGAAGATCACTGACTATCTTGTCCTTCCTTCAGTGATTATCTTCCAAAGGAGTTGAATTCAAAGGGATCTTGGAGTTCAGGTTCACAGTTCTCTGAAAGTGGAGTCACAGGTAGACAGGGCAGTGAAGGCGGCTTTTGGAACGCTGGCCTTCATCAGTCAGGCATTGAGTATAGAAGTTGGGAAGTTATGTTCCAGTTAAACAGGACATCGGTGAGGCCGCACGTAGAGTATTGTGTTCCGTTTCGGTCACCTTGCTATCGGAAGGATGTTATTAAACTGGAAAGAGTGCAGAAGAAATTTATAAGGATGTTGCCTGGACTCAATGGCCTGAGTTATAGGGAGAGGTTGCACAAGGTAGGATTTTTTTCTTTAGAGCATAGGAGACTGAGGGAGACCTTTAAAGAGGTATATAAGATCATGAGCGGCATGGATAGGGTAATTGCACTCCATCTTTTTCCTAGGGTTGGGGAATCGTGGACTAGAGGGCATGAGTTTAAGGTTAGATGGGCAAGAATAAAAGAGAACCTGAGGGGCAACTTTTTTTTTAACACCAAGCATATGGAATGAACTGCCAGTGAAAGTTGTTGAGGTGGGTTCATTAACAACATTTAAAAACCATTTGGACAAATCCATGAGTAGGAAAGGTTTGGAAGGGAAATGGGGTTAGCTTGGACGATCAAACTGGTCCATGCCAACCAAAATAGACTAAAGGGTCTGTTTCCGTGCTTTAGGACTCTATAACTGTATGAAATGTCAAATGGGATGAACAACCATCTATCTCCCAAGTGGTGCTAACAGTGTAGTTAAAAAGCTGCTGATTTCATCTAGCTTAATTTGCTGATAACCATCCTCCAACAAAGTCAAGACAAAACTTGGCCAATTGTGCCAAATTTTCTTCAATGCTGACTTGGGTAATGTGATCTTTCAAAGCTTTATTGAGAACCTTTGGATCTATACATACTGTGTTTAAGGTGTTGTCACTGCTGCTAATCCAGGTAGTAGGCACTGTCACTTTCTTGATTACTCCCTTGTTTTCAATTGTTTCTATCTCCTTTTGGGCTGGACATGAGGGGAGCCAGAACTCTCAACAGGAGATGCTGAGTTTATCTCTCAATCTCACTTATTTTCAGATTATATGAATCAGGAAATCATCAAAAACCTGTAAATACATCAGAGTAATCTTTTAGGATCTAATATAAAATTAAGAACTGCTGATGCTGGAAATCTAAAACAAAAACAAATTGATGGAAGAACTCACCAGGCCTGGCAGCATCTGTGGAGAGAAAGCAGAGTTAATGTTTTGAGTCCAGTGACCCTTCTTCAGAACTGGATCTTGTAGGATCTGTTCAGCAGTCAACAACTTAGTGGCCTGCATTTTTGTCTGGCATATGTAGGGTGACTAGTCCAAGCTTTAGTCTTGCTTCAGCTGAGATAAGCGGGTTGTTCACTATTTGGAACTCCAGATTTTCATTCTACCCATTGCACTGGTCCTTCGGCGTTGTTTGTTCTTGGGATGAGTTCTATCAGAAATCCTTGAACATATCTTCAAGGACTTCAGTTTGAGTTTTCAAACTTGAGTAACTTTGCACAGTTCAGCAAAACTCATGATGTTGTGCAAAGCATCAATGTTTATCTGACAGTTTATATTCACTTGATGCTCTCCTTCTGAAGTCAACATTCTAACAGCCATGAACCAATTATATTACCCTGAGACCTGATGATACCAACCTGTTGTACAGAGTAAGCTGATTTATCTGAATCACAGACTGATATCTCTGCAGCAGTCATCTTTATTTGCTTGCTTTGCTTCAGTTTCTCAGCTTCTTAGAATGGGAGTATAGTTTCTCCATGTTGGACATAGAGCATAGAACAGTACAGACCCTTCGGCCCACAATGCTGTGCCGAGCATTTATCTTATTCTAGGATCAACCTAACCGACACACCCCTCAACTTACTGCCGTACATGTGCTTGTCCAGCAATCGCTTAAATGTCCCTAATGTCTCTGACTCTACTGCCACCGCTGGCAGTGCATTCCACACACCCACCATTCTCTGCATAAAGAACCTGCCTCTGATAGCTCCCCTATACCTTTCTTCAATCACCTTAAAATTATGACCCCTCGTGACAACCATTTCTGCGCTGGGGAAAAGTCTCTGGTTATCTACTCTATCTATGCCTCTCATTACCTTGTACACTTCTATCAAGTCACCTCTCTTTCTTCTCTCCAGTGTGAAAACCCAAACTCACTCAACCTCTTTTCATAAGACAAGCCCTCCAATCGAGGCCGCATCCTGGTAAATCTCCTCTGCACCCTCTAAAGCATCTGCATCCTTCCTATAATGAGGTGACCAGAACTGGACGCAATATTCCAAGTGTGGTCTAACCAGGGTTTTATAGAACTGCAGCAAAATCTTGCAGCTCTTAAACCTAATCCCTCTGTTAATGAAAGCCAAAACACCATACACCTTCTTGACAGTCCTTATCAACTTAGGTGGAAATTTGAGGGATCTCTGTACGTGGACCCCAAGATCCTGTTGTTCCTCCACACTGCCAAGAATCCTGTCTTTAAACCTGTATTTAGCATTCATGTTCAACCTTGCAAAGTGACTCCCTTCACATTTAAGAAAGTTGAACTCCATCTGCCACTTCTCAGCCAGCTCTTAATCCTACCAATGTCATGCTGTAGCCTACAACAGACCTTGACACTATCTACAACACCACCAACCTTTGTGTCATCGGCAGACTGACTTACCCACCCTTCCACTTCCTTATGCAAGTCGTTCATAAAAATACAAAGACCAGAGGCCCAAGAACAGGCATGACATACCCCTCACATCGCTGTTTTGATTATCTTTAATCAAACTGTGTTTTTCCAAATAGTCATAAATCCTATCTTTCAGAATTGTTTCCAGTACCTTGCTTACCACAGATGTCAGACAGACTGGTCTGTAATTTCCATGGATTTCCCTGTTCCCTTTCTTGAACAGAGGAACGACATTCGTCTTCCTCCAATTATCCGGTACTACTCCAGTGAATAAGTCATCCTTTCTTTTGTGCATCATCCTCTGTGATAATTTCATCCTGCCCATTGTTTTCATTGAATATCTCTCGGCATAATACAAATCCCTGGCTCTAATCTACCATTAATGCACTCTAGCTGATGATTGACAATTGCAGAGTTTTTGCACATGTCAATAGTGTAACTTTCGCCTTTCTCACAAATGTGCTCTTGCATTTCTTATGCCTAAGAAAGTTCTATTCTAATGAAATTATCTTTGAGTTGTCCCCATTCTCCATATTCAGCTAGATATATCAACGTGGTCACATACTGATTAATCATTTCCCTCTGCCCTGACTACTTGTTGATTATACACAGTTCCTAAGTAATGTCACACAGAGAATGGTACGTGTATGGAATGAGCTGCCAGAGGAAGTGGTAGAGGCTGGTACAATTGCAACATTTAAGAGGCATTTGGATGGGTATATGAATAGAAAGGGTTTGGAGGGATATGAGCCAGGTGCTGGCAGGTGGGACTAGATTGGGTTGGGATATCTGGTCAGCGTGGACAGGTTGGACTGAAGGGTCTGTTTCCATGCTGTACACCTCTTATGACTCTGGGTCTAAGTGTATCTTCAAAACTTACATAATATCTGCTGTCTGACCTTTCTGCTGCTCAGTGAGCTCTAGGCTGCAGTACAGTTGGTGGCACCCTTTCCACAGCACTGATAGCAGCATTGCTGGTCTTATTTGCTCAGGTGTTTCAATTAATTCTGTAGCTGTTACATGGTGTTGAAACAGAGAATGGAACCATTCCAACTGTGTTTCTTTTCCAGAGAAGCAAGGAGTGGAAAATGCACATCTATTTTGACTTGACCACCAATTATGAGCTGCTGACTGCTGTTCTTTTTTTCACTTCCCTGCTGTTTCTTTCAGTAATTGGTTCTTCTACAGCTGTGAAAATCCATGTATTTTGAACTACACCACTCCTGACACCAGGTATCAAAAGAGTGCACACAAAATCCCTTCCCCAAAGTGTGTGTCACCAAACTGAGAGCCCATTTGTACAATGAATATATCTATATTTCTCCAAACAGCGTCCCTTCCAAACAATACATAAATCTCTGAAATCTATTGCAACCTGTCATCCTTCAACATTCCTATCACCTTTTAATTCTTTTGTATTCCCAAATGTAGTTGGCCCACCATTGGTCATGATGCCTTCACTGGGCAAAACTTTCAATGTCCTCCATACACTTGCTTGCTTCTCTATGTCGCTTTCCTCCTTTTTAAAACTACCTCTTCGACCAAGATTTTGATCATCGGACCGAATGCTATGTGGCTCAGTGACATCCTTTATTTCGTATTGTGCTGTGAAGCTCCTTGGGATGATTCATTCTGTTAAAGGTACTACAAAATTAGCTATTGTTATTTTCAAAATAGATCTTTCCTGTGCCTTCCTACATGGGAATTAGGTGGAGAGCTCAGTCATCCCCAAATTATGAAAGGTTGATGCCAGGTTTACTAGTTGTGTGAGGAAGGACTACTCAAATGATGAACATGTCGTATTCTGAATGTTTGTCTTTTCTTTTTAACCTTTACAAACCCTGATGAGATCAGTACTTAATACCTGTGGCATAATTATATTCTGAGGGCTTTGTTTCAAAGTCTTTAAATGGCAAGATATTTTAACTAAGTTGTTTAGCTTCTGCTGATTTTTGTATTGCAGGCTAGCAGAGATGGAAAACAGAAATGGATCTTATTTGAATGACAGCATCTCACCCAATGAAAGCATGTATGTATCTGAATGAAATTTAATATTGGCATATATTTTGTGAGGAGGTTGGATTACCGAGTGAAAGTTGACATTATATGTAAAAATTACATAAACAGACTATATAATTTGGTTCTTCATGGATTTCAATATCCAGATTTATTTATTAATCTTTGGAATCAAGTTTTAATACAGAAATTAATACATTGTAGCTTTCTCAATGTGCATTGGTTGCTCAAGTATAATACCCAGTGTCAATTAAGGGCAGAGATTCATTAATCTGGATCTCTGGTAACTCCTTGCCACAGTTTCTAACAGGCTTTTGCAGCACTGTCTTTATTTGAGCAAACATGTGCAAAAGAGGCAAAGATGTATCAAATGGCAAGTTGTCTGTTGTTTTTGTTTCATTTGTGCTGTATTATCTGTCAGTCTAGTAAAACAGGCATTTGAAGGATGTGGCTAAACAGAGGCAAAAGATTTAGATTATAGCCAATTATAGCACCAGTTGCAACTTTATTTTTAACAAATATTTGAAAACCTATTTTCCCTATTATTACCAATTACTTTGACTTCTGCTCAAATGTTTCTGTCATTGAAAATTCTTTCGCATGCTTATTATTTAGTAAAAAGATGTGAAACTACAACGAGAGCTTGTTCATGTCAGGCAGCCGCAGAGACACTTGGCATCTGTGGCACTCATCCCTCCAGATCAGAATATACAGCCAAACCTGCATACTTATCATTGTTAGAAAATCATGGCTGCACAGGTGTACGTACCTTAAGTTAATCTGCAGTGACCCTCCTGATGGGCAATCAATAGTGTCATGAAAAGCAATGTAAGACAGAGCACTCAGATTCCCAAAGCCCACAGAGTCATTGATTCCACTCTCTAGGCCATTCATGCTCCTTTGCTCAATATTCTTCCCATAACAACAGGAAAGTATTTTCTTCTTTCAACATAAAACTTGTCAGCATGTGAAACAAGTGAATGCTTGTTTTTCTGATAGTCACTGGGATGTTTTCACTTCAAGATAATGTTTCAATTTCCATTTTAATTTGAGGAGTCCACTTCTTAATGCAGAAAGGCCTTTTCTGAAGATGATTTTTGAAAAAGCCAAGGTTTGATTCTGCACAGTTTCCCCAAGATGTGCACTAAGGGCCAACATCAGGAAGGCAATCAATTCACTGCAGTGTCCTCCCACTGGAATTTGAGGATTGTGTTTGTATGCTACTTGTAGCACAGCTTTATCAGAGCTGAGAGGCTTCCTTTAAGAGGCCTGAAAGCAGGAAGATACCCAAGGCATAAGGAGGTGATCAGTTAGAGGAGCAGCAGCTACTTGGAAGAGGTTGTTGAGGACAGCCGAATCCAACCTGCAAATGATGTTTTGTGCTGTTCTCAAAAAGTCTCTTCGTTTGGGCACCTTATCCAATTTATTAAAAAGTGGTGTTTATATCTTCACTCAATTATTCATCCTCACCATTCCTGTCTGCAAAAAATTCAGAAAACTCTTATTCATACCAGCACATAAAACCAATTCCACACCTTTTCCAGATCTGCAACTGCAAGCCCACTCGTACGGCATAACCATGCAAAATGCTGAGTGTATTCCATGTGATATTTATTACAGAATCTTTTCCTTTAATATCTGTATTTGATAGGAAGGTTCATAAGACTAGTCATATGCTTCTTCTCTGAGAGCAGTAAAAATGACTGTGAACGTAGACCATTTTGGCTTTGGCAGTAGCAATAGGCAGTTCCGGCGCACAATGTGTAGTCCCACTGGATATTGCTGATATTGTGTGATTGCATGGTCAATTGAGTTCTGCTTTCTTTCTAACACATATGCAGAAACCTGAATGGTTAATGGAGATGGAGCACATGGTGCTTTCTTGATGGATAACAGCATGATTATCCCTGTCTGTCTGACCATAACACTGGTACTGCACACAGGTCAGCTTTAGATGTCTACAAGAAACGAGATCTAATGACTGTTCTGAGATCAATGAGTGCCTAACTGACTCTCAGTTATGACTAGGAAAGTTAAGGCTTGCAGATGCAGCAGAGTCACTCAGTGTGCTGGGAAAGCACAGCAGTCAGGCAGCATCTGAGAAGCAGGAGAGTCGACGTTTCGGGCAAAAGCCCTTCATCAGGAATATTATGAGCTTTTCAAAGCAGGAAGGGAGCACCGTCTACAATTTGGCACACCACAACACCGTGGAAGCATAAACTGCTCTTAATCTTCCAAAAGTACCCTCCAATCCGGATACCGATCGAGCTGTCGTCCCATGCTCAGTGATGCAGTACTGGTATGAAGCTGTCCTCCAGTCACCAACTTATTTTGGTAGTGAATTCCTGCAGCTGAGGTGCCAACAGTATCATTCTGCCTGCTGCACCAGCCAATCTCTGCACCTACGCTTGATACTGTTAAAGTGTTGGACTCCAACATGCAGAATGCAGGCATCTAGAACTATATACTTCTCAACCAAGTGGGGGTGCACTCAGACTGTCCAACCAGCAATATCTTCCTCCTCATGGGTCACCAGTTACTACCATGTAGAAACCCAATACAGCCTTGTTCTACTCACATTTAAACTTCCTAGGGGAACACCTGTAAGTTTGGACTTGAGTGGCAATGTGTGCTGCTGGATCCAGTGGAACCTGTCTTCATTTTTTTTTCCTTGGTGTATGGGGGAGGGGGTGTAATAAAACAACTTGCATTTCAGGGTGCCCCAAAACAACCTCTGACCTTCTGAAATATTTTTGAATTATTCAGACAAAATGTAGCGTACGTTTGTCACTAGCCACGTACCACCAAGAGCAAGCGCTGATTGTTCAGGAATGAATATTCGCCGCAACATCGCGAGCACCCCTACTCTTCTTTGAGCCATGGGATCTTTTGAGATCATGTGATCTTGATCAGATACACCAATAGGATGAGAAGTGGCAAGTGGAGTTGAATTTAGAAAAATGTGAGGTGCTGCATTTGGGAAAGCAGGTATTAGCTGGACTTGTACACTTAATGATAAGATCCTAGGGAGTGTCATTGAGCAAAGAGACCTTGAAAGTGGAGTCACAGGTAAGTAGGATAGTGAAGGCGGCGTTCGGTATGCTTTCCTTTATTGGTCAGTGCTTTGAGTACACGAGTTGGGAGATCATGTTGCGGCTGTACAGGATATTAGTTAGGCTACTTTTGGAATATTGCGTGCAATTCTGGTCTCCTTCCTATCGGGAGGATGTTGTGAAACTTGAAAGGGTTCAGAAAAGATTTACAAGGATGTTGCCAGGGTTGAGGATTTGAGCTGTAGGGAGAGGTTGAACAGGCTAGGCCTTTTTCACACAACGTCGGAGGCTGAGGGGTGACCTTACAGAGGTTTATAAAATCACAAGGGGCGTGGATAGGATAAGTAGACCAAGTTCTTTCCCTGGGGTCGGGGAGTCCAGAACTGGAGGGCATAGGTTTAGGGTGAGAGGGGAAAGATATAAAAGAGACCTACAGGGCAACTTTTTCACACAGAGGGTGGTACATGTATGGAATGAGCTGCCAGAGGAAGTGGTGAAGGCGCGGACAATTGCAACATTTAAAAGGCATTTGGATGGACATATGAATAGGAAGGGTTTGGAGGGTTATGGGCTGGGTGCTGGCAGGTGGGATTAGTTTGGGTTGCGATAACTGGTCGGCATGGACGAAGAGTCTGTTTCCGTGCTGTACATCTTGATGACTCTGTGATAGACCAGCCAGGTCCTTAATTTAAAGACGCATCTGAAAGATGGCTCCTCCAGAAGTGTAATACTTGCTCAGACCTGCCCTAATGTGCTTGATCTTATACTGTTTGGATCACTGAAGTGAAGTTTGGGCTTACAACTCAAGAGTATGTATGATAGTTGAGCACACTTTGTATTTAATGGTTGTCAGAAATGATCTATTATATTTGCAAACTCAAATTTTCTTGCACAGTAATGCTACATTAATTACAAGGACATGAAACATTTAGTATAAATCTGTTAAGGACCAGGCCAGACCCCCCTCGAAGTATTTCAAGAAGGGAGTCTAGACCCTAACTTTTCTTATTTTAAAGGCAGATGTGAAGTGGCTATTCCATGTGTGCTGCAGATGGTCAAACCACTTGGCTTTAAGCAAAGCAGAATTTATTTAACCACTACAGTTGAAACACAAACAAAAGAAAACAGAATTTAGAATAACTAGTTGAAAACTCAATCAACTTGATACCATAACTTAACAAAGGAGCTGTTCCAATTCCCATAACATCCTATAAACACACCCCTTGGCAAAAGGTAAATTCAAAAACATGTTCTTACAGGTAGGAGAGATTTCAGAAAGACCAGGGATCATCTGCTGAAGCATGGAACCTTTTCTCTGCAGCAGCTTCTGTGCCTGCTGCCAGCAGTTTCTCTGCCAAAACCAAACTAGGAAACCCTGAACTTGGAGAACTGGCCACTCCCCTGCCATTGTTAACCTAGGCTCTTTCCAAGACATTTCGGCACCTCTGCCTTTACGACCTCTCTTTTTAAAAAAAAAACGTTAAAGCGACAGCATCATCACAAATCATTGCATTAGAGTTTGTGATTGAGTTCTGCTGTCCAGTGTGCCCAAGGTATTTCAGATCACAGCGCATTACGAAGAATGATGTATGATTAATAACTGTTCAGGCCATGTCGAAATTCAGACTATGTTGTTAATCTATTTCAGCTTTCCTCTCAATTTGTGTTGCCAAGTGAACTCTTGTGTAGTTGCCCTTGTCAGTACTTCTCATCTTGGGAGTCATACTGAACACACTGGCCATGGTTGTTTGATTCCAGTTAACCTCTTTCGTTAAAGGTCTTCTGCCCTTTGTAAAATCAGATGAGGGCTGTTAACTAAGGATTTACCCAGCTCCAGTCAAAGTATATATATGGCCTGCAGTATGAGCTGACCTATCTCAGGCAACTTTTGTGGCCCCTAAGTGCTAAATAATGAGCATCCTGAACAAAAAAAATCAGTTTCCCCATGCCTGTAAATGATGCCACCATCTTGATCTTTGAGATGATCACTAGCCAGAAGCTTTACCAGATCAGCCGCCATAACAGCCAAGAAAAAGGCAATAAGTGGCTCACCGAGTGACCCCTCAAAAACTCCAGGATGGATGTATGTACCAAAACAGTGCTCAAGAAATTCAACAGTATTAAAGAAATTTTCTCAATCGTCATCTCCATACCTGATCTCATTCCCTCCTTCTATTACTGGTGAGGAATCAACAGAATGCATTGTATTGACTCCCAAAGTTTGCATCTGCTGTACTTCCCAACTCCACAACCTCTGCCACTCAAAGAAATGAGCAGTATGGCCTCTGAATCTCTTAAGTCAGAATGGGGTATTGTTTCGGAAAGGTCAGTAAATGTTATCAGTGGGGCTGCTCAGGAATTCTCGATCTAGTACAATCGGAGGAGCAGGTTTCATTAAGGAGACATGATGGTGTAGTCGTATTTCTGGAGTGTTAATCCAAAGAATCAGGTAGTGTTCTGGGGACCCAGGTTGGAATCCCATCACAGTAGATGGCAGCATTCGAATTCAGTAAAAATCTGGAATTGAGAGTCTAATGATGTCCATGAATCCATTGTCAGGAAAAACCTATCTGGTTCCATAATGTCTTTTTGGAAAGGTAACTGCCATCTCGCTTGGTCTGGTCTACATGGACTCCAGACCCGCAGCAATGTGGTTGACTCTTAACTAGAGATCACGCAGGGACAGGCAATAAATGCTGGCCCTCTAAAGAATGATCTTTCTTTAAATCACAAAGATTACAGGTAGAGATCTGGTAATTGTGTTCGTTAAGACCATCGGATGGTAGTTAACCACAGCTTTGTTAGCATCACACATGAAATAAAATAAGGAAAACATTAGCCAGAGGCACTTTTATACTTGCATTTGCATTGTACAAGGACCTGGAAATGAGGTTGTGCAGCTTTAGATGCTTGGCTTTATCTGCCCCTCTTCCTCCCACAATAAAGAAGGTTGTTTTATGTACAACAGAGAGCGTGGATAAAGCATTAAATTAGGGTAGATTACAGGTTGCATTTCTGAAGTTGAAAATAATAGGTGTTAGTTGACATAAAGATCAATTATAAGCAATTGCTGAAACTCACTAATTGAGTCTCCTGACAACAGAAATTTAAGCAATAAAGATTTTTGCAATCTTGGGTTAAATGTCATTTATTTTTAGCCGTGAGTACTCTAATTAATTAATGAGGATTATAGCATAGGAAAATCACTTCAACTTGCTGTTTAGTTGTGATGCTCTTCACAAATTCAGCTGCTACGATGTTTTTGGGAAGAGTGGGGCGATACTGTTACTTTTGAATATTTCCTCCTGTTTTGCAATTCTACTGCCTGAAAGTGTAATCCCTTGTCTATTTCTGCAGTAGCTGGCATCCTTCTAATGCTTTTCAATGTGAGCATTCTTCATGAGGGTGATTGTTGGCAGACAGCTAAGGTTACCGACTAGGTCTAGAATTATGGTGTCACAGGATTCCCATTTATACGCTGGCTTTAGTGGCTTCCAAAGGGGAGGTGATAGGCAAGGGGTATTATCACGAGGCTGTTAATCCTGAGACCCAAGTAATGGTCTGGGGGCCCGGGTTCAAATCTTGCCATGGCAGATGGTGGAATTTGAATTCAATAGGAAAAAAATCAAAATCAGAAATTTAAGGATCTAGTGATGACCAAGAACCCATTGTCAATTGTTGTAAAAACCCATCTGGTTCACCAGTGTCCTTTTAAGGAAGGAAACTGTAGCCTTTACCTGGCCTGGAATGCATGTGACTCCAGACCCACATCAATGTGGTTGACACACCTAACTGCTCTCTGGGCAGTTATGGATGGGAAATAAGTGCTGACCCAGCCAGTAATGCCCACATCCTGTGAATGAATTTTTTTTAAAAATGTGATCTCCCGAAGAAATCATAGCTGATGTTACAATGGACTATTTGTATTCAACTTCTATCATTTCACTTTAATACTTTTAACTTTTTTGAAATAAAAACTTTTTTGGAAAGGGCACTACTCATGTAAAATGGCAACTGTGATCACCTGAAGAGCCCAGCAACTTGGGAATATATACAATCGGCTGCATTGTAGTTATCATTTTAATCAGGAGGCACTGAAACTGAGCGCGGCTTCAAGGAAACTGTATCCCTTGTTTTGTTCCCGCATGCATGATGAGCTTGCATTGAAAGATGAAAGGTTGGTTATACCTATTCAATTTGGAATGAATCAATGGGACAGGCACCATTACCTGCAAAGGAAAACAATACTAACAACAGCCTTTAAGCAACAAAGGAGAAAGCAACATGAACTGGTAACAGCAAGGACACAGATAGCTTTCCGCTTACCCCTCTCTGTCAAGCTCAGGAACTAACCAGGGAAAGCAGTTTGGAACGATACTATCCGCACGTTTTGTCATTATGAAAGAAATAAGCAGAAGTTAAACTGTTGGATTCAGGTCTTTTTCATTCTCACAATCCAACAGACTGTTGAGATTTGTAACTCTATTTACTTTTGTTATCCCTGTTGCTCTAGGTACCCTCACCCCCGCACTCACCTTTTTCTTTTTAAAAATAACTTTATTATCTCTGTTTGTGTTTGGTATTTCTTATTTTTTTCCTGTGTTTTCAAGTTAGTAAAGCTCCAATTACTTTCACTCAGGAAAAGATTGGAAATGACTCTCTTTCATTTCAATCTGTTTAACCTAATTTAATTGAAGTGTGATTGCTTTATGCCAAAAACAAAACAAAAATACTTGTTGCAATCAATCAAAGGCAAGCTAAAAATAGGGCAGCCAACCCCACCTCTTCACATGAGCATTGATTTTACATATTCTTAATCTGAGGACATTGTGGTACCTCCCCTGTTGCTCAACTTTATGGTTTAAATATTCATCGTTTTAAACCATGTACGTTCTTGGGAGCCTTAAGGTATTATTATTCTGGGATTGTTTTGCTGACCTTATGTCACTAGTGGTGTATGTTTGCCTGGAAAATCAAAGTACCCTGTAGAGGTACAATTGCCACCTCAGATTCACTTCCCTACTAAGAACCTCAAAATAGATGGACCAGAACCAGGTGGCAGGTTATCACGAATCACCCTATCCACTTGCTGTATCAGCCCAACTGAAGTAATTAGGCTGGTAAATAGCTCGAACCTATATGCGGTCAAGTGAAATGTGGGCAAATTTTTCGTTGTATATCAACCAAGGTGGAGAAGCTAAGAGCAATAAGCTAACAACAGGATTTCCACTGTGTAGATAAGTTCTGTATATCCTTATAGTATTCACTTGTCTTCCTCTAATTGCAGCAGAGTCAGAGATCAGGCGAATAGAGACATACCAAAATAGACTTGGGAATCAATTTCCTAATTCTTTTGCATCAAGAATCTGTGTCCCTGCGCTCAAAGATATCTCACTGCTTCTACCTCTCCCAATACCATCCCATTTATTGTACATTCCCTTGCTTTGTTTTCCCTCACCAAGTGCATAACTTTGCATTGCTCCAGATTGAATTCCATTTCCCATGGTTCCACCGCCTCAACCAAGCCATTATTTTCTTATACTCAATAGCCGTCCTCTTCACTGTCAACTATGTAGCCAATCTTTGTGTCATCTGCAAGCCTCCCAATCAAACCTACCACATTTAAGTCTAAATCATTAATGTATACCTCAAACTGCAAGGGATCCAAAACTGAGGTCTGTGAAATACCACTGGGAGCAGCTTTCCATTTGCAACAAAATTCATCCACTTTAGTTTCCTGCTACATTGCTGTTTATGCCAGGGTCTGTAACTTTTCTGAGCAGGCGGGTATGTGACATCTAACTCATGCCTCACTAAAATCCATCTACACATCTACTCATCAATTCACCTTGTTACATCCTCGAAGAAATTGAATGAAGTTTTTAAAACCTGCCCATCTGCGCCTAGGTAGTCCTATCTCTGTGTTGATTCAACCAATTTGCCCACCATCAGTCTGACCAGTCTCTAATTACTCAACCTCTCACTCACACCCTTCTTGAATAATTGATGTCTGCATACCTTCAATCATCTGATATCTTATGAGGAGTGGAAAATTATGACACAAAAATTGGCCACATAGTTGATAATGAAGAGGAAGGCTGTTGACGACAAGAAAATATCCATGGTTTGGTTGAGTGGGTAGAAAAGTGGCAAATGGAATTCAATCTGGAAAATGAGCCCCTCAGCACCAAGGTTTCCTCCTTGACTTCCTTTCTCAGCCTATTCATCAGGTCCTGGTGATTTGTCCAGTCCCTCTGGTATTTCTCTGCGTATGATGCTTATTTTTAATATTTCAAGTTTCTCCTCTTCAACTAGAATATCTGCATCATCCCTCCTTGTGAAAGCAAAAACAAACTATAGTGCAGAGCCCTGTCCACATTTTCTGCACCCATGTACAAATTACATTGAACATCTGCAATCAATTAGGCGAAAGTGAGGATTGCAGATGCTGGAGATTAGAGTCAAGAGTGTGGTGCTGGAAAAGCACAGCAGGTCAGGCAGCATTTGAGGAGCAGGAAAATCGACATTTCGGACAAAAGCCCTTTGTCGATTTTCCTGCTCCTCTGATGCTGCCTGACCTGCTGTGCTTTTCCAGCACCATACTCTTGATCTATAATCAATTCCTCAGTCATTCTTTTGATCCTTATGTACACTGTAGTTTCCTTAATTCAACCAGCAAATACTTTTCTTATTCTCTGTTTGGTTTTCTAATTTCCTTTCTCATGTCACTCGTGTAATTTCTATGCCCATCGATGTTTCCAACTTTTTTGAGATTGTCATAAGCTTTATTTTTCTGCTTTGTCTTACAATGTATGTTTCTGGATAACCGAGGGTTGCTAGATTTAACCCAGTACAACATATTTTCTGTGAGGATGTGTTGATGCTGTTTGTTCATTTGTTGACAGAATGTGGACAATATATAATACATTTCATTTTAAACCAAGATTCTGTCAGGCTCTTGTCATTAGTTGCAATATCTCTGGATATGTATAGGAAGGTTTTAGAGGGAAATGGGCCAAATGCTGGCAAATGGGATTAGATTTATATCGGATATCTGGTTAGCATGGGGACAAGTTGGACTGAAGGGTCTATTTCCATGCTGTACATCTCCGACTCTATGTATGTATACTGTGCACTGCACTTAAGTAATTCAGGTCATGTGATGATGTTGAATTGATAGCTTTTCTGATAGATCAAGCAGTGAGCAGTAAAAGTTTATTTGGGAGCTTTTATTTGCCACTGCCATACAAAATGTGGCAGCTATTAATACTCAGGACAGAAGCAACTGCATTTATTTAAATTATCAGAGTTGTTAATTGCTGTTGGTTAATACGATTCCCTCATCATACAGATTGCTCTGTTATAAACATGAGATCTGGCATCATCTGATTACATTTGTACACCTCCTTGCTTTTCTGTAATACCTTAAATTAAATCAGTTGCTCTGTTGCATACAATTGACAGAAACCAGAAACTTTTAATGTGAAATGTACCCTATAAATATTAGTTAACAATAATGTCCAGGAATGGATTACAGTCCAATCATGAGACAAAGGGAAAAGGTGACTGAACATTTAGTGTGGATATAATTGTGGCATTGGATACATGTTAATTAAATCGCTTAGAAATAATATTCTTGATACAATTCTACTAAATGCCAGTAGGCAGTTCAGCCCCTTGAGCCTGCTCTGCCAGTCAATGTGCTAATGGATGATCTCATCTCAGCCTCCATTCCACTTTCCTGCCCACTCCCCATAACCCTTCAACCTGTTACTAATTAAAAAGCTGCCTGTCTTCTCCTCAAATTTACACAATGTCCTGGCATTCATTATAATGAGAGAAGTAATTTCTCCTACATCTCCGATGTAATATGCTACCTCTTAATGATGAACTATGATCTTCTATTGGAGATTGCCCCATAAGTGGAAACATCCTATGTACATCTATTTTGTCAATCATCTTTAGTATCTTATGTATCTGATCTAGATCACTTCTTCTCTTTAACTCTAGATAGCGTAGATCTAAACTACTTGATGTCTCTTCAGAAGACAAAATTCTTAATTTTTGGAATCAATTGAGTGAACCTCCTGTGAACTGCCTCAAATGCACTCATTGTTTGGCTATTCACTCAACCTATCCATTTACATTTGTAAACTTATTTCTTCATTCAAACTTACTTTCCCACCTATTTAATGTTGTCTGGGATTTTGGCAATATTACCTTGTATCCATGCACCCAAGTCCTTAGTGCAGATTCTAAATAGTTAAGACACAAGGACCAAACCTGTGGTACCCTTCTAGTTACATCGTGCCGACCAGCAAAAGGTCCATTTATCCCAACTCTGCTTCTGTTTTTTTATTAGCCAATCTTCTGTCCAAGCTGATACATTACTCCTAACCCATGTGATCTTAGCTTGTATATTAATTTTTTGTGCAGCACCTTATCAGATGCCTTCTGGAAATCCAGATATACTAGATCTGCAGGATCCCCATTATCCACTTTGCTTGTTATATTTTCAAAGAACTTCAGCAAATTGAGCAAACACGATTTATCCTTCATAAAACTATGCTGGCTCAGATGCAGACTTTCCCAATGTTGTTACTTCCTTCATAAAGGACTATAACAATTTCCTAATGACATGTTTACTGGTCCATTGTTTCCTACTTTATGCCTCTCTCCCTTTTGAACATGGGCAGTATATTTGTATTTTAACAATCCACTAGAACCTGCATCAAAGGAATTTTGGAATATCATAACCAATGGATTTGACTGTCTGCTGCCACTTTCTTTAAGACCCTAGGATGTAGGACACTTAGGGACGTGTCTGCGTTCAGTCCCAGTAGTTTGCTCAGCACTTTGTCAGTGTCAAAGCAGACAGTGGCTTCCAATAATAAAGGTCAGAACCAGCATTTCAGAGAGCACTGAACAAAGGAATCACTTACTGCCATTTATAGTGTGTTTTTGTGTGTTGATTGGCTTCAATAAAGCAATCAGCATTTTAATGAAATTCTCTAAAATGCTGGCCTGGATAAATCTTTGTTTAAATGATGTACGATTTCCTCTTTTACAGTGTAAACTATGTTAATCAATATAACAGCTGTGGTTATTGGAACTCGTAGTAATTGTTTTCATTTTGCTGAGCACATAACCCTGGTTTACTGTATTAACAACATACCTGCTTTTACTATTGGGCAAAGCTTAAATATTCTCTGGCATCTTAAACATGCCCAATTAAGTGGGAAAATCATTAAATTAGAATCTGCAGGCAGCACAGTTTGCCTTTGCTGACGGCATCTACGTAGAATTCATAGTAATGATGTGAACTTAGGCTAATTGCTCGCTGTTTTTGATCGAAATGTTAAGGCATGTACAATCAGGAGTGCATGAGTTTTAATCGTATATAAAGTGGAATTGCCCAGTCAAGTAGAATGATTTAAGTGTGATGATTGTTCTCAGTTTCTCCTTTTCTATAACCTCTGCATTACCACTTATTATTGGGATGGTTCTTGTGTCCTCCACAGTGAAAACTGAGGCAAAATATTGATTCAGCAATTCCACCATTTCTGTGCTCCTTGCTATTAACTCTCCATTCTCATCCTCCAATAGTCACTTCAGCTACTCTGTTTCCTTATTTACTCATAGAAGCTATTGCTATCCGTTTTTAGATTTTACACTAGATTTCTTCCATAATTTACCTTTGCTCCTTTGATTACTTTGTGAGGAAAAACTTCGGGAGACTTTAAAAGAACAACAATCTTCCAACCTGCCCCTTCCTTTGCCATATGGTATGTCTTTAGCATTTTGTTTTCTGGTTATCTTTAACTAATTTGCTTAGCTATGGATGGCTTTACACCTCTTTCTACCTTTCTGGAATATGTTTTATTTGGGAGGAAATGCATTTCTGATTAAACATCTGCCATTGCTCATTGACTGTCCTACCTTTCAGTTTTCCTGCCCAGTCATACTTGTCCCACAAGGGACAAATCTTTCCTCATGTTTAACGCCAGACTGCTAATGTGGGTGTCTCATCTGTCATCCTCAAACTGAATTTGAAATTCCGGCATGCAATGATCCCTTTTTCCTGGAGGATCCTATTTGTTTTGTTTTCATTCTTGTGAAAGTCATAATGTTCTTAATGTGTCTGTTTATCAAGTGTGAACTTGAGCCAATAGTTTGGAAAACATGTGAGGGTGCGTTTATTTTAAATTAATTTGATAAGCGGATCCCTTTGTCAGACATTAGAACGCCAGAAACAATATTTTATTATTACAATGCATAAAATCTCTGCATCAAATGAACTATTAGCAGTACTTGCCTCACTATCAATATAACATGTAATGGGCAGTAACGTAGTCCTCCTATAGCTACAATGAGGCCAACATTGTTTAGCTGCCCTGTTGCTTGCACAGGTCTAACTTGACTTCACCCAATCTTGTGTCAGCTTGTTAGCACATCATGGCACTTTGCATTGCACATTATACACCTATTCCGATTTGAGAAGATTTTGTAGGGAAAAGAAAATGCAGGAAAGAAAGGGACTCGGTCAACAGGTTGGCAGAGCCACTTGAAAAACCTGTTTGTGGGCATCTCCTTTGGTGTCTGTTCCTATTAAACACTTCTGTCACATAATGGATGCATGCAACCGTTTGCACTTTTCTATTCATTAAAATTTATGCATTTATCTTGCGTTTCATGATCTCGGGATACCCCAGAGTAAGTTGTAGCCAATTTTCACATAATAATTGCCCACAAACAGTAAGGTGACATTGGTTCAGGAATAAATATTGGCCAAGATACAAGGCATATTTCTCCATCAAAATATTGTATTCGGATCTTTTACGTTCACTTGAGGATAGACAGAATAGCAATTTAATGTCAAGATTAGAGTGGTGCTGGAAGGGCTTTTGCCCGAAACATTGATTTTCCTACTCCTTGGATGCTGCCTGACCTGTGCTTTTCCAGCACCACTCTCATCTTAACTCTATAATCTCCGGCATCGGCAGTACCCACTTTTGCCGAACAATTTAATGTTTCACCCCAAAGGTGCTACCTCTGACAGTGCAGCATTTTTCAATACAGCATTAGAGTGTGAGCTTAGAACTGTGAGCTGTGCTGAAGTACTAGAGTAGAAGTTAAGCCCACAATCTCCAACTCAGAAGTCAGAGAGATACCAACTGAGCCACAGGGATACTTCAGTGAGTCATAGACAGATTCTTGCTTGCTGTTTTGGGTTGCAGGAAATACTTTGTAGTTTATTCAAAGCTTCAAGCCCCAGGCTTTTCCAACCAATAAAATTGAAGCAAGTGACACCCTCCACACTGCTCACCAGTCATGCTGCTGTGTCTGAACTTCCACCAGTCAAATGAATGAAAAATTTAAATCCATGTTCTTTCAGTACTTTGCAATTGAAAGTAGGGGACTGTTTCTGTGATCCTTTCATGTTCAGTGTAGCTTTTATATAAACAAACAAGGACCATCAGATATTTTCTTGGTGTCATTTTACTGGTTCAAAGTCATTGTTGGAGTGTGAATCCATCTTCAACATAGCATCAAAGAGGCAGTGCTGCGTCTGCAACCTGATATGGACTCTTGTCGAATATTTTTCTTTGACTGAAAATAGCAATGCCCCTTTCCCACTATCACCACAGGCAAAGCCCAGCATTGTTGAGAAGTTCCAATCTGCTCCTGACGGTTCAATCACCAAGGTCATATTGTCATTTCAAGAAACTACTGCTCGACCCTCGTCTTGAATACGTCATGTGTCAGATTTAGTAAATTCTTAAAATTCATTCCACTGCAATTTAACAGACCTTTTCAAACAAAAGGAGTAGGGAGCAGGAAATAATCAACGGATGTTAATGAGCCAGACTGGACTAAAAGCTCCCTAATGAGGTTATAATAACCTTTCAGGGGGAATATCCCTGTGGCATTCCTGGTGAGGAGCTTTCATGCTGGCAACACAACTCTGCATGTTTCTCTAACCATTTAAAATAATGGTTAGAAAATCTTGCAGAGCGTAAAGCCTAATTTCTCACATGCTGTTCCCAGTTGTTGGCCTGATGTTGTAAAATGGCTTGTTGCTGGTTTTATTTTCTGAGCATATTAAAGTATGCATATTTTCTTTCTAAATTTGGGTACCCTATTGGAGTGCAAATGATGATTGTGCCATGCACCCAGTTCTTATATTTTTAAAACTAGTTTTGATTTTTTATTTGCTCTCCACTCTCCCATTGTTATGCTGTTTTGTGTCATGTGGCATTCCTCTGTTGAAGGGATAGACAGACAGCTTATCACTGATACTTGACTAGGTCCAGTTATTGGAAAGTCTGTAACAAATCTGGAGTGTTTCCATACCCAAAACACACAACTTCCATCAAAGTGAAGACAAATGTGCACACAAGCTGTTCAAATCTGCCTTTGACTACGAATGGTTCATGACCAGGAAGACTGCTAATTAGTATTTCCCTTCATTAAAGCATGCTGATGATACAACCAACAAGCTAGCACCATGTACTTACTTACACCTTTAAGATAATGAAACACATTTCACAGGAGCATTTTAAACCAAAATTTGACTCCAAACCAGATTTGAAGATGATGGGTCCGATGATTAAAGACTTTCTCGATGAGAGCGTCTTAAAGGGGTTGGAAGGTCGGGATGTGTAGGGAGAAGTCCAGAGCTTATCTTCAAAGCCAATAAAGGAGTCAATGGTTGAGTGATTAAATTTGGGGATGCTTGACCACCACTCCATCAGTGCATTCAGCCTGTTGCTGCTGCCTTGCTGGGGAGAGACGCACACTCAGACATGCACACCATGGCCGTGAGCCAGAACTGCAGCTCAGGCTGTCCCCCACTGCTGCTCCCTCTAACTGCAGCTGTCAAAGGAGTGATCTCCCCCCTCCTTATGACAAAACGCTTGGCTCTTCTGACGAAGGATCAGCAATTTGAAAGCTTGTGGTTTCAAATAAACCTGATGGACTATAACCTAGTGTCGTGTGACCTCTAACCTTGTCCGCCCTAATCCAACACCGGCACCTCCACGACACGGCACATAGTATTAGTGTGACATTAATATTAACGTTAACAAAACCCGGCTCCTGCACATGCGCACTCACCGCTCCACCAACTGGTGGCATTCATAATAAATGTGATTGTTTGAAAAGCAGGATGAGAATTTTAGAACTGAGGTGTTACTTAACGAGCAGCCAGTGTAGATCAGTGAGTACAGGAGTGATGGGTGAACAGAGCCAGGTGTGACTTAGGTCACAAGCAGTACTGAATTAGATGATTTCCAATACTGGCCTGCCAATACTGTGTTCAAATTGAGTGAAATCTTGAGGTAACAAGTGTATGGCTGATGGTTTCAGAAGCGAATGACATCACTTAGAGTTGCTTTTACATTTCCAAGTACATCAATACGAATCATAAAATCTCAACAGTGTGGAAACTGGCCCTTCGGCTCAGCGAATCCACACCAACCCTCCGAAGTGCGTCCCACCCAGACCCATTCCCCTATTATTGTTTACCCCTGACTAATGCACCTAACTACTCATCCCTGAACACTATGGGCAATTTATCATGGCTAATTCGCCTAACCTGCACATCTTAGGATTGTGGGAGGAAACTGGAGCACCCAGAGAAAACTCATGCAGTCAGTGGGGCAATGTGCAAACTCCACACAGACATTTGCCCAAGGCTGGAATCAAGCCCAGGTCCCTGGCACTGTGAGACAGCAGTGCTAACCACTGAGCCACCGTATCGTTTTGTCCCAGCTGTTAATTTCCTATGAGTTCCTTTAGCTGATCCAGGATCGACCAGAAGTCAGCATGGGAAAGTGCAATGAGATCTTTGACTACATTAAAGGCACTGTGTAAGTGTGAATAATAGTCACAAAAGTTTGCTTGAATTCCCATGAGTCCCCCTGAGCTATGAAGCAGCCAAGGTCATCAATCAATGATGACAATGCAGTGGCCCTGAAAGTATGAGTGGGGATATAGTTGAAAGCAGTTTTGCATTTAACTGCAATGACTCTGTTTGTTTTAGGTAGCTCCTAGAAGGCTAACAGTGTTGTAAAATTGTACCCCAATGGCATTTCATGAGAGGACATAAAAGTCCTGCATTGGGTTGTTTGCAGCTAGACTCTGCTAACTTGCTGGGTTCAAAGACATATGTTGGCTTACTGTTTGCTCAGAATCTCTATCATCACCAAGCATCCTGAGTAAAATGGGAGAGTTGATAAGAGCTAACATTGGTAATGGTACTTCTGTGTAGTGCTATCTTGAGGCTAATCTTTATGTCAAAATATGCATTATTTACAGTGTAATAGCAGAAGTGACTTTTATTAGTAAGTATTTTAAATGTCAATGGCTCGGCTGAGTATCAATGCAGTGATGATTACAACATCAGTGTAACAGTGGCAGTTATGCAATATTTCCATTCTGTGTTTTAAATCACTTTAAAACACCGTTGTATGGTGTATATATAGGATATACAGAATTAAGATTGTCTGATGAAAGTACTTCTGGCTTTTTATCTTGAGTGATTGGCAGTGAGAGCAATGATGAATTCAGTGTGCTGCACAAAGTGTATTGACTTGCTGGTAAATGGGGGATTATAAGTTGCATAATAGAATTGATGTGCCAAATTAACTCGGTGACAATATGCATCATCTTGTGCTGCTAATAATGGTGTCACAATTGATGTTGACTGTATTGAATTACCCTATATTAAAATGGAAAATATGAGATGGGCGAAATCAATAAGATGAAAATTGGCAGGAAGAGATCCACTGTGCCAGATTGCTGCCAAGGTGGTTAAGTTGTGGGTTGAACGCAAAGTAGGGAAGCCATTCAATTTCTTTGCTGACATTTAGGATCACAGAATCCCTACAGAGTGAAAGAGTAGCCTACCCAGATGTGCACTCCCTATCCTACCCCTGTAACGCTGCATTTCCCCTGGCTAACTTACTTAGCCTGTACATCCCTGGACACTATAGACAATTTAACATGGCCGATCCATGTAACTTGTACATCTTTGGACTGTGGGAAGAAACCGGAGCGTCTGGAGGAAACCCATGCAGACACGGAGTGAACACGCATACTCCGTACAGACAGTTACCAAAGGTGGAATCCAACACAGGTCCCTGGCGCTGTGAGGCAGCACTGTGCCACTTTTGCCACATTCTGTCGTATATTTTGACATGACATACAAGAGCATTTCCAAGGCTTGTGTGACCATTTCTAATTTGTCAGACACTTAAATGTAAAGATAATGTGCTGTTTTCTAATAATCTTTGTAATACCAATGTAAAAAAAAGCCTTTGTCGGTTGCTCAAATAGTGTTTGAACATTAAGTCCAATAAATGTAATTATTTTTAATTAAATGGCTGATCAAAGAGATGACATTAAGAGCCAGTAGAGGTGGAGCAGTGTCCTCCTCGGACGCCGAATGTGTTTTTTTTCTGTCAAAATAGGCTCAAATCAAAATCATTGAATGTGTACAGCCAACGCTGGCAGCCAATCAGAATTAGTTATCAACAGAGTACCATGTGAAAATTCACCAAGTGATGTGCTTTGTGTTTTGAAGTATTTCTCAGATATTCAGTGTATAGAAAGGTTAAATGTATCCCCCTTCACTGACCACCACTGTTACCACCGATAAAATAACTGCCGCGGGGCAGCACGGTGGCTCAGTGGTTAGCACTGCTGCCTCACAGTACCAGGGTCCCAGGTTCGATTCCAGCCTCAGGCAATTGTCTGTGTGGAGTTTGCACATTCTCCCTGTGTCTGCGTGGGTTTCCTCCAGGTGCTCCGGTTTCCTCCCACAGTCTAAAGATGTGCAGGCCAGGTGAATTGGCCGTGCTAAATTGCTCATCGTGTTAGGTGCATTAGTCAGAGGGACATGGGTCTGGGAGGGTTACTCTTCGGAGGTTCGGTGTGGACTGGCTGGGCTGAAGGACCAGTTTCCACTCTGTAGGGAATCGAATCTAATCAGTCGCATTATGAAGTTTCAGCGATTAAGAGTTTGAAAGAGGTCGACTGAAAGGGAATGTGCGTGGGGATGAGTGGAACTTGACAGGGTGTGTTCTCAAATGTTGCCTAACCAAATAGATTAGATCAGGATCTTTTTGTCTGCCATGATTGAAATGGGTTTTGCTGGCTATTGTTCATCTCAAATTCCTCTTAAGAAACTGACAGTGAGTCAGGTTCTGGAACCTGAAGCAATCTTGGGATGCAGATTCTCTGTTAAATAGGCAGTCTCAAGATTTAGACACCGGAACAATGAGGGCACAGCAATATATTTCTAACATAAATAGAGTGGTGTTTCCTTGCAACTGGTATCCTTGTTTTTCTGGGTGGTGGAGGATCAAGTTGCAGTTGAAGGAGGCAGAGTTCATTGTTGCAGTGTATCTGGTGTATGGGTCACAGCAGATACTATGCATCATAGAATCATAGATCTACCCAGCATGGAAACAGACCCTGTGGCCCAACACGCCCATGCCAAGCAGATATCCTAAAGTGATCTTGTCCCATTTGCTAGCATTTGGTCCATATCCCTCTAAGTCCATATACCTATCCAGACACCTTTTAAATGTAATTGTACCAGCTTTCACTACCTCTGGCAGCTGGTTCCATACATGGTACCACCTTCTGTGTGGAAAAAGTTCTTCTGAGGTCCCTTTTAAACCTTTCTCCTCTCACCTTAAACCTCTGGCCTCGAATTTTGGATTCCCCTATCCTGGGGGGGGGAAAAAAACTTGGCTATTTACCCTGTCCATACTCCTCATGATTTTATAGACCTCTATAAGGTCACCCCTCCACCTCTGACACTCCAGGGTGGGAAAAAAAAACCCCCAGGTCGACTCAGCCTGTCCCCATAGCTCAAACCCTCCAATTCCAGAAACCTCCTCATAAATCTTTTGTGAACTCTTTCAAATTTGACAGCATCTTTCCTGCAGCAGAGACAATGGAATTGAACAAGTGTAGTCAAAGTAAATGTCGGTGGTATTTTTAGGTGCCAGTCAGGTAGAATGCTTTGACCTGGAAATTGTGTTGTTGAGGTTTTAATTGACCGGACAGGAGAGGCATTTTCCATCACAGTCCTGACCTTGTGCCTTGGAGATGGCAGAGAGGCTTTGTGTAATCAGAAAAAAAATGTTTCTAACGTCTGACCTGATCTTATAAGCATAATAGTTACGTGGCTAGGGTCCAGTTATTTTTCTGTTCAGTGCTAACCATATGGCTGTTAATGATGGGGGAGTTCCATCATCATAATGCCATTGAATGTTGTGGAGAGGTGGTTACATTCTCTGTCACTGCAACTGAGCATTGCCTTACACTTACAATTCTACCAAGCCACACCTAGTGATGCATATTGAAACCCCCAGTGCGCTTTCTGTAATCTTAAGCTTGTTTTATGTTTTGTTTACTAGAAAAGAGAATATAATAGATGGTAATCAGTAGGGTGTTTCTTTGTCCCTGAGACGTATAAGATTATTAAAGGATTGGACATTCTGGAGGCAGGAAACATGTTTCCACTGATGGGTGAGTCTCGAACCAGAGGACACAGCTTAAAAATAAGGGGTAGGCCATTTAGGACAGAGATGAGGAGAAACCTCTTCACCCAAAGAGTGCTGGGTGTGTGGAATGCTCTGCCCCAGAAGGCAGTGGAGGCCCAGTCTCTGGATTCGTTTAAGAAAGAGTTGGATAGAGCTCTCAAGGATAGTGGAATCAAGGGTTATGGAGATAAGGCAGGAACAGGATACTCTTTGAGGATGATCAGCCATGATCATAATGAATGGTGGTACATGCTCGAAGGGCAGAATGGCCTACTCCTGCACCTATTGTCTAAAGTCATAGAGATCCTTAGCACGAAAACAGACCCTTCAGTCCAACTCGTCCATGCCGACCAGATATCCCAACCTAATTTAGTCCCATTTGTGAGCACTTGGACCATATATGCCATGAGTGTTAATAGAGTTTGGAATCAATGTGGACAATTCCCATGGTCACATCCTCTTGACTTTATACAAGAATCCCACCACTTCAAGTGGGCTTCTCATTCTAGTAAGACATAATATATCGAGCAATTTTGGTTGAAAGTCAAACTTTTAACCTTTGACTTTTGGATGTCTCCTAATTTCACTATAAGTCCCAGATGTTCATGAGGATCCTGCAGATTCATTGAACCAAGTGTACCTTTTACTGTGTCTAACTCTGATGCCTTGGTAAATGGTGAGTGGTCCAACCAGTTTGACACTTGCTGGTCTTATTTGAAGCTGGTTGATAGAACTGAATGGCTTTATTTGGTCACATAAGGCAATTAGTAATCAAACCTATTGCTACACGTCAAATATAGGCCAAGTTAGATAAAGGCAGCAGGCCATGAGTGAGGTAAGTGGACATTTGCTAAGATCGAGTAGCTTGATTGTCACCATGACTGATGGTATCTTGTTGTTCCAGGTTTTTGTAATTACTTGAATTAAATTCTCCTGTCCCCATGGTGAAATTTCAGCAGCTATCTGGAGCACTAATGTGAGCCTCCAGATTACTAGTCCCGTGGGTCTGCTGCCTTACTGTGTTAGGGGAATGGGTTTATCACAATGTTTTTGCAACACATTGAATGCCATCTGTCAGAAAGAAGAAAGGAGAGAGGGATGAAAATCAAAGCTTAGCATTTGGTTAACCATTGGTATTGTAAAACAGTTACTTTTTATCTGAAACTTGGAACGCAGTAGACAATTTACTTTATGGGCAAAATGTTTTCTAAATGCATTCCATGAGAATGGGTCAATTAGGGGTAGGTTTGTTACTGAACCTGTGTCTTAGAAGAACCCATGCTGACACATTTTATTTGCAATGTGTTGCAGAGATGATGAGCATTTGCTGATCCAGCACTACTGCCAGAGTCTGAACCAGGAGTCACCATTGAGTCAGCCTCGGAGCCCTGCTCAAATTCTCATCTCATTGGAGAGTGAAGAACGAGGAGAACTGGAAAGAATTCTCGCTGACCTAGAAGATGAAAACAGGTTAGAATGTTACAAGCCAGTCCATCAGATTTAATCTGCACTGACGTACCCGACCCCTTTAATAGGATAATTTCCAAAGGTTGACCCAATTCCCATTTTTCAAAATTAATGTTTGGGATGTGAATGTCAATGGCTGGCCAGTAGTTATTGCCTGTCCAGAGGTATCCTTAAAGAGGTGGCGGTAAGCTGCTGTCTTGAACCACTGCAGTTTTAGTGCTGTCGGTGTCCATAATAAGCTTAGGGAGGGAATTCTAGGATTTTGACCCAGCGACAGTGAAGGAACAGTGCTATATTTCAAAGTCAAATGTGTAATGATATGATATTAAATATGTAATATCTTATATTTAATTTGAAATGACCACAATGTCAATCCAATCAGTGTTTGTTGAGGCCCATAAATTACAAATTTTGTTCAGGTTTTGGAATCTTTTTCCTATTTGGAAATGTACCTTGATTTTCCAGTGCAGCAGTTAACCCATGTTTCTACACCACGCGCTCACCCACCTCCCTTCCCCTCCTCTCCCCTCCCTGCCCCGCCCCATCCTGCCACCAACAGTGTTGAATGCTGGCTTCAATTCCTCTAAAAGTTACAAATGAAATGAATTAACCATTCAGACACTATTTTAAAGTTTCATATTCGAACCCTAAATCTGATCATCATTGCAATGCTATTGTTGCCACAGGAGATTCTCATCCAGCTAACTTCAGCTGAAGTCCACTGAGAAGCCTTATGAGCTCAAATTCCTGTCATTTCAAATCATGAACAATTTCTTAAATTTAACACACCGACGTTACGTGGACAGACATTACAACAGCTTTGTTCCACTTTAATGCTGGTGATATCATTTGTGCTGTTTTGTTTTCAGAAACCTTCAGTCTGAGTATGAGAGGCTGAAGCAGCAGCACGATCGCAAAGGCCTGTCCCCCTTGCCGTCTCCTCCTGAAATGATGCCCATCTCACCACAAAGTCCCAGGGATGCCGAGCTCATTGCTGAAGCCAAACTGCTTCGTCAGCACAAAGGTCGCCTTGAGGCCAGGATGCAGATCCTGGAAGATCACAACAAGCAGTTGGAATCCCAGCTACACAGGCTGAGGCAGCTGCTGGAGCAGGTAAGAAGAGAAGTGCATATGTGTGCAGAATCTGTCTGGTGTCACAAAACAAAATAATCAACCTCATTTTCTAGGGCTCGTTGCTTCATTATCTCTTCTTTTTTTTCTTCTAATTTCCCTTACCTCAAGGTCATGCCCTAACTTATGAGGTAAACAGTGAATTGACACTAAAGAGCTCTATAGGGCGGCACGGTGGCACAGTGGTTAGCACTGCTGCCTCACAGCGCCAGGGACCTGGGTTCAGTTCCTGCCTCAGGCGACTGACTGTGTGGAGTTTGCACATTCTCCCCGTGTCTGCGTGGGTTTCCTCCGGGTGCTCCGGTTTCCTCCCATAGTCCAAAGATGTGCAGGTCAGGTGAATTGGCTATGCTAAATTGCCCGTAGTGTTAGGTAGGGGTATGGGTGGGTTGCCCCCCGCGGGGCGGTGTGGACTTGTTGGGCCGAAGGGCCTGTTTCCACACTGTAAGTAATCTAATCTAATCTAATCTAAAAAAAAAAAAAAATTTGACAAGGCTACTCTTAGCATGAACATTAGACTGAGCCTGAAGGGCAGAAGTGTTTTACCTCTGCTTACAACAACCTTTGGTGGTTCAATGTAGATTGTCGAGATCATGAAGGCTGTTCCACAAGCCCATGCTTAGAGTTTTGCAGCACCAATGCTTTGTAACGTAACATTTTCTGCTCTGTTTTTTCATAAACGCTGTGGGGGAAACAACAGGATTTCACTTTGCTGCTATTAACAGTGTCCGGTTGAAGTGTCGATGTGGTCTCAGTGTGCTCAGATTGTGATGCTTCGATTGGTTGATTTTAGGCTGCCATTGAATGATAGGGGATTCATCCTAATGTCATCTCACATAATGTTTTTATCTGCAAACCATAAACTGAATGCCAGGCAATAATCTTAACCACCTTCCTCATTACTGTTTGCAGCCACAGACCGAGGTCAGAGTAAATGGTACTACAGTCTCCTCCCCTTCTACTTCCTCACAAAGATCGGACAGCAGTCAGCCAATGCTACTTCATGGAGTTGGCAGTCAGACTTCAGGAGCAATGGGTAAGAATTTACTGATACAACTTTGATGACTTCGAGAGAGTGTTGCTCAAACATTATTGTGATCACAAGACGTGTCCTTTTCATTTATAATATGTGTACACATTGCAATGTTGTACTTTGAAGACATGTTGCATTTTGTAAATATCATTTTTAGCAGGAGAATTGACTTTTAAAAATAAAATTGTGTGGCCCAGTGTAATTCTACCATTTCTGACATGAGGTGATTTCTGCTGTTAAAATTTGATTACCCTCATAAACCAAGTCTCACCACTTCTCAATTACTTTGAGCTGAGTTCTCCTGATGGGGAAAAAAAAATCATACCAAATCAGTAATACTTAGAAATGAATATTCTGGTTATTCTGCAGCTCCATTTTGAGGTACACAAGATGAGTCAAACCAGTATGTGTCAATCACAACTTTTATTGTGATTTTTCTAATTAAAATGGAGAATGGGACACAATCAGAAATCCTGAACATTGAGACGGTAATCACAGTGAAGTCTCAGATCATTGAACTTCCGTATCTTTTTATATTACTTTTATTTTTAATTGTGACCTGACTTGGGAAATGACTGTCTTACAACAAAGAACTGAGTAAGAAATTACTGTTCTTTTAAAAATTAAATTAGTAAAACCCATTATGGGATATGCTTACATTGTTTCTTTACAAGCGCTAGAGGAAGGCATAAATGGAAATGGTATTGTTGCAGGTGTGTGTTTAAAATGAGATTTGGCTAGCAACAAGTAGCTGATTGGTATAGACAAGTGTTAATAGTTGTGGATGCAAAAAGTCATCAACGTGACAACAACTCTCTGATAGTTCCTGTGAACAGCTTATGGGTGTAAACAATACAATGTGAAGCATTCAGTCCTCTGCAAGGGGTAGTGGAGCATTACCTTTATCCCCAGTAAAACACATGAAGATAAAGGAAGTCAGTTATTTTCTCTGGCTAGTTGCTGTGAGCTGTGGCCTTTAATCAATTACTAAGATACTTTGCTGTTAGTGCACAATTGCTTGTGACTCCTTTGAAGAAATGAAGAGAATCTCGAAGAGAGATATTGAAGAACAGAAAGTCTTATTGAGCAAAACGATGCGATAAGCAAAATGTTTGGTACTTTTAAATTGTGGTTTCCACCTTTATCTCTCTATCCAGAACACCAATGTTTTTTGTTTATATTTTTCTATTTGTATGTCCTTTTTTTTGTGTGTGTGTTTGGCGGAGGGAGGATGGGAGGGAGGGGTGGTTTCGAAAGGCATGTTGAGTTTTTAACTAGTACTGCCTATAAAAGGATAAAAACTTGATCTGCGTTTTCTGTTAACCCAAGTCTATCAGACAAGTAAACTGGGACCGAGTGTACATTGATAAATTAGTTGTTGTGATGACTCCAGAATACCGGGACTTGGTTTCCAGCATGTTACCCCAGTGAGGTGTAGTAACATGGATAATTCCTCTCTGACTGAGAGGGGATAAGCATTTAAATAAAAGGTGGTTAAAACGGGAGTTAAATTATTTAATGATCATTTCCATTATTTCTTGCTACTTTATCCTTATACTCATTATCCCTATTGACTTCTGGAATGTAGCTTTTAATTACCAACTTGCTGTTGCCATGGCTATGTTACAGCTAAGAATGATCTATGTTAGTTGGGCTTCTGTGACATGTGCATTGTACTCACTCAGAGTGAGGACAAAGGCATTCCCTATTTACTTATGGTGGTACATAATCATCATGACACTGACTTTAATAGGAGGCGGGGATAACACTGAAAATTAAATAGCTAAACAAACCTTTATATATTTTAGATTACAATTAAATAAGAGAATGACACAATATCAAAAGTTAGACTATTATGAATTAAGTTTAGTTACTGGTGCACGGCCCATGAATATCTTTAAGATGGTCGCATCACAGCACCTTAATGACAGCAATTAGAGAACCAGTTTAGTGATGTGAGAGAGAGTCCTGCTATTCCAGGAGTGTATTGGGTCCTCAGTTGGCTATGCCAGCAAGCAGTTTCAGTTATCCGACAGCACTGAAGTGCCAGTCTAGATGACTGAAAGAAATTTTTCATGTGAGGTCAGAAATTCTCTGATCTTGAGGCAAGAGTGCAGACTGAAGAAGACTTGATTTTTACAAGACAGTTGCAGCAAATCTTTCTGGATAAAATGGAATTATAATCTCTAATCCATTGTCCGTACTGCTTTATAAATCAAATATTTGGCATAATTTTAAAGGACTGAGTTTCTGCATGCAAACTCTCAAACCAAACCATGCTATCTGCTGATTGTGTGCCTGAGAAACCATCTTCAGGCGAGTGCCTTGAGGATCTGTTCAGTATGGTTCATGTCATTATATTTTATGTATTCTGACTCCTAAATTCTGACTTGCAGAAGTCCTGTTTGTAAGTCACTCCTGTTCCTGTTGACCTCCTCTGTCAGATAATATTACTGATTTTAAATTCCTCCTCTGTGTGTTGCGGAGGCTCTATAGTCTTACCTTTACCTATCACTGTGACCTCCAGCCCTACAGCCTCAAAGATGTGTCCACTCCTCCATTTTGGCCTCTTGCCATCTGAAGTTTTCAGCACTTCACTGTTAGCAGCTGAACAGGGCCTTTACCTCCCTATCCTCTCTTGTCTTTCCACTTCTACCTCCATTTTTAAGTCACTCCTTAAACCCCTGACCTGTAACCGACTTTTGGCTACTGTCCTAGTAGCATTTATGTGGCCTCTATCAACCTGTGCCTCATTACATTCTTGTGCAGAGACATTTTGATGACGTTAAGATAGTACATAAATATTACTTAAGAAAGTTAAGAGTCTTTGTTAATCATTTTTATTCTCAAAAATTACTGTTTTAAAAATGGTGTAACTTGTATTGCATTTTGCAAAAGTTTTGTGACTAACAAGTCAAGTACTTATAATAAATCTACTTCCATGAAGATTCAGGAAAACAATACATTATGCTTCACATTGATTTTAATGAAGTTTTAAATAAGGAGCAATAATTGTTTGGTAGTTCAGGACTTGAGTATTGCTGAAAAGACACATTGGTCAAAGTTTTCGATCTTCCACTCAGGACTGTTAAATATACAAGTTGAACTGGAAACCCAAGTTTATTTTATGTAAGCGGATTGTGCTGGTTGGTTGGCAAATGGACTCTTGATTTGCAGAGATGTTGCCATGGATAACCAGTTAATGATGACTGACAGTTAACTACAAGTTTTATTTTAACTTTAAAACAGGCAAGTTGACTCTGATTCCCCATGACGTAACACTGAGAAATGAATCAGCAAATGTGTGCCACCTATTTTTTGTTGAATTGAAACAGGCACTGTTCATTCACATGTTGTTTCTGTGGAACAGTGAAGTTCAGAACCTTGTGTATTCATACATTGTAGCTTCAAGTACTCACAAGTATTCTATATTGTGAACCCAACTGACCCTCTTAACAACACTCAGGATTATCCAGCAAATGTTATCCAGTTTTAAAATCATGTCCATTATTGGACTCTGTTGTAAGTTGTGCAAGTACGGCACACTTGGGTACATCGGTGCCTTGTTTGCAGTAAACTGCTGAAGAGGTGTGCTCTTTTATGCAATCAGCCAGTCTTGGAGATGTGCAGCCCAAATACTTGGAATCAAACCATGTTAATTATTTGTGTGATAGGTATAGCATCCTTTTGGCTTGCTAGCAGCCTCCTGTTAGTGGCTAACATCACTCAGTCCTATTGCATAATAACAGCATGAAAGAGCTGGTTTAAACTGTTGCACAAGCATTCCTTCAAATCACTTGCAAGGTAATCTCCGAAAGACTGAGCACTTGTCAGTACCAGAGGTGATGTCATGAGTTTGTCTGAGAAACTATCCTGATTAAGATAGTCAGCAATTTACATCATGACTTTGAGATACTTTTTTTCAACAATCAACTTACATGGTGAACAAATGGCTTGGGCTCAATTTACAAAATCGCCAATAGGGTCAGCTTGCTGCACCTTCCTGGTCCAAGTGACCTGAAGCCTCATTAGGCAGTGCTTTTGTCACTGAGTTTATTGTAGCCTGTCCTTTCTGTTGCTTCTAACAAAGCAGCAATGATTCAGTGTTCTGTGACAGTGAATTACACCACTGATCAGAAATGATTCACTGGAAAATTGGAAGTACTGGTGATTGGACATTCTGAGTTCTGAGCACACTTTGCTACATTGCGTTTCAATCAACTGAGCTCATAGGATTTACACTGGAGTATCCTGTTTCCGATCCTTTTTGAATTGATTAGGAGAAATGGTTTATTACTAAGATTGGGAAGCTTTTAAATGTACAGTTACTTATTTGGTTTTACATTGACTAGAATAAAGCGATAAATGCAGCTTGCTCAACAAAATTCATTCAATTATTACAGTTTCAGCAATGAAACGAGTACTTGAAAAATGTTGCCTCCACCTAAAGGGCTGAAGCAGGTCTTTGACCAAAACGTTCACAGCTTCATCATGCCACTGGCTTTTCCATGCTTCCAATTTTATCTGGAGTACAAGTGTGTTAAACATGAGTTTGAAGTTGTATCTGGATTAGAGTGGTGCTCGAAAGCGCAGCAGGTCAGGCAGCATCCGAGGAGCAGGAAAATTGACGTTTCGGGCAAAAGCCCTTCATCAGGAATAGAGGCAGAGTGCCTGCAGGGTGGAGAGATAAATGAGAGGAGGGTGGGGTTGGGGAGAAAGTAGCATAGAGTACAATAGGTGGGGGTGGGGATAGAGGTGTTAGGTCAGGGAGGAGGGTGGGGGAAGGTAGCAAAGAGTACAATGGATGAATGGGGGTGGGGATGGAGGTGATAGGTCAGAGAGGAGGGTGGAGTGGAAAGGTGGAAAGGAAGATAGGCAGGTAGGGCAAGTCATGGGGACAGTGCTGAGCTGGAAGTTTGGAACCGGGGTGAGGTGGGGAAAGGGGGAATGAGGAAACTGGTGAAGTCCACATTGATGCCCTGGGGTTGAAGTGTTCGTAAGGGGGAAGATGAAAAACTACACGGACTCACAGCTGTGGCTTAATGTAGAAATAGAGGATTACATGCAGTAAAAGAAAAAGTGTGAGGTAATTAATTTTGGCTGTTTACTCCTTTTGTAACAGGGAACTTGTGAAATTCATGATACTCTACAGTGGTATACTCAATATAATCTGCCTGGAAATAAAGGAATATGAATTGATAACCATTACAAAGACATAACTACAGAGTGACCCAAGACATGGAAGTCAATATTGAAGGGTATTTGACATTCCTGTTAAACAGGCATAAAGGAGGTGGGGTGGCTTTACAAATAAAGGAAGATATTAGCCTGGTGATGAGTAGTGATAAAGGTACAATCGATTTTGATATGGCATCATGGGTGGAAATAAGGAAGAGTGATGAAAAGAAGTCGTGTGGGAGTCATCCATAGGCCTTGAAGAGGAGTCTAACTGTAGGGCAATGTATAAAAGAAGAAATAATGCAAGCATCTAAAAAGTGCACTGTAGTTCTCATAATTAACTTCAATCATATTGACAAATCAGATGGGCAAGCTTAACATAGAAGTTGACTTCGTAGAACGCAGCAGGGATTGCTTCTTAGAACATTGCAGAACCTAATAATAAAACATGTAATTAGGGAGCCTCTCGGGATTAGAAATCGCGACATGGCAGAACTTCAGATTCACTTTGAGGGAGAACAGCTGGGGTCTCAAACTAGTGTCCTTAATTTAAATAAGGACAGTTACTGAGTTATGAAGAAAGAATTGTCTAAAGCAGCTGGAAAATTGACTAAAGGGAAAGTCAGTGGATGAGCAATAGCAGACCTTTTGCAGACGTTTAACAATGCACAGCAGTTTTATTTTCCAGTCTAAAAGAAGGACTCGATGAGAAGAATTAACCATTCGTGGTTAACAGATGTCATCAAGGAGAGTATCTGATCAGAAATTAAGGCATACAAAGTGGGGAAAACTAGTGATGTGGTAGAGGATTGTGAATTATTTTAGATTTAGCAGCAGACGATTAAAATGCTAATAGGGAGAAAATTGGTTCTGGAAGTAAATTGACAAGAAATGCAAAAACAAACAATTTCTACAGATATACAAAAAGAAAGGAAGAGAATAAATGAAGTCTGTGTAGGGCTCCTGGAGGATGCAACTGGGGAATTGTGAATGAGGCTCAGGAAAATTTCAGATAACTTTAACTAATATGTTCAATCGGTCTTCATGTTGGAAGACATTATAAACATCTCCAACAACAAATAAGCAAGGTGCTAATGGAAGGAAAGAGATGGTAACAATCTCTATTACAAAGGTTAAAGTATTTAACAAACTATTGGGATTAAAGAGTAGAATATCCTTTATTGTCACTTGTACTGTTGTACAGAAATAAAGAAACACAGTGAAACGTTTTTACAATGGCTGCCTTTAATGGCTCCATTTTAGGAACCAGTACCTAGGTGCAAATCTAACAAGAGTAAAAGACATTGTTTTGTTATACAAAAAGATGATTTGAAGAAAAGCAGTAGTTACTTAGTTGTTTGTGAATGAGTTAGAAACGAGGTGGTTATAACATTATGAAAAGAGATGTAAATTACAATTCAGTAAGAATTCCAAAAAGCAGCAGCTTGGGTCACAGCCTCTCCATCACGCTGGGTAGAGTAGTTATGAGTTGAGGGTAGGTTCTGGTGGGGAGAGGAATTGCTTCAAAGAGGAAGAAAAAAAGAAAGGAGAAAAGGAACTGGCGAGCAGCGGAACTCCAACTGGAGCATCTTCATTAACTGCCACCATCTTGCTAAAATTTGTGATAAGTTAGGGACTGATCTGCAACAGTCTGAACTGGCTTTGACAGGTTTGGACCAGTTTCGGCTGCTCTGAACTGGTTTCGACCAGTCTGGTACGGACTTGACCGATCTGTTGGACGATTGCAGAGGCCGACAGTCCACTGGGTCCTCTTAGTTGCCTTATTCACAATGACATTCTCTTGTCCTTGAATATGGGCAAGTCAGATGACCTGATCTTAAGAGGTGTGATCGCCTCCTGGTATGAAAATCTGGATAACATTGCCCCTTCCCTGATGCATTTCAGTGTCTGTAATTCAGCCTCCAGCCCATCAATCCTGAGCTGAAAGTGAATGAATGTCAGACACTTGTCACAGACATGTTTGCTGTGGACCAAGTTGAGTCTTTATGTCACATTTCACATTTTGTTTGCTTTGAACTGAAAGTATGCTCATTGTTCAAATGAGCTGAGAAACATTTGTGGCAGATTTGGAGAAATCAGAATTGTTGCTAGTCAGCCTCGCCAAGAGGCAGGAACTGGTCAGGCTCGCCAAGTTAGCAGATGGGTCACCAGGACCTGATAACCTACATACAAGGTTTTTAAAGACACTGGCTGCAGAAATAGTTGAGGCATTGGTCGAGATATTACAGAACTCAAAAGGATTCAGGGAAATTTCCAGCTGGTTGGAAATCCATTAATGTGATACCCCTGTTCAAGAATGAAGGGAGGCAGAAAACAAGAAATTATAGGCCAGCCAGTCTAATATCTATCATTGGAAAAATGCCAGATTTCATTATTGAGGAAGACACAGCAGGACATTGTTCAATTGTGTTAAGCTTTTCTCAGAGTCAACATGATTTTGCTTGAGTTCTAAAAACAAGAACGCAGACAATGTTGAAACAGACCATTTTGCCCAACAAATCCTTACCGACCTTCTGAAGAGTATCCTTCCCAGACCCATATCCTTAACCTGCAACCCTGCATTTCCAATGGCTAATGCACCTTATCTACACATCCCAGACACTGTGGAAAATTTTAGCATGGGCAATTCACCTAATCTGCACATCTTTGGACTGTGGGAGGAAACCAGAGTACCCGGAGGAAACCCATGCAGACAAGGGGAGAATGTACAAACTTCATACAGATAGTCTCCCGAGGCTAGAATTAAACCCTGGTCCCTGGCTTTGTGAGGCAGCAGTGCTAACCGCTGAGCCACTGTGCCACCCGGAGGGTAGAACAAGCAGAGTTGATAAAGGGAAACTGGTAGATGTAGCATATTTCTGCAAGGCATTCTATATAATCCGGCATAAAAGATTGTAGCAAAAGATAGGAGCTCACAGTAATGGGGATAATGTATTAGATTGAGGATCGGTCAACAAAACAAATGTTGAATCCTGAGATGAAGAGGCTGACTTGGTAAAGAACGGCTAAGCAGGTTAGACCTTTATTCATTAGAATTTATGGTGATCTTATGGAAACATACAACGGTCTGAGTTGGCTTGACAAGGTAGATACTGAGAAAGTGGTTCCGCTAGTGGGGAATACTGGAACCAGGGGATACAGTTACAGAATAAGATTTAAAACTAAGATGTGAAGGAATTTCTTCAAGAGAGTTGTGGAAGCTAGATCACAAAGTATTTAAAGAAGTGAGTTAGAGGTTTAAATTATTGGAGATTAGAGACATGATAAGCTGGCCCAGTTGGGGGTCTGGAGTCGATCAGTGGTGGGGCAGGCTGGAGGGGTTGGCTGGCCTAGTTCTCCTCTGTCTTATGTTCTTCTGTACAAGTGAATCTCCAGTTAATACCCTTCACCTGCATAAAATTGAATACAGTCAATACACTGAAAGCTCGCAGAAGAGTTTCATTCAGGTTAGAGCTTGGTTCAGAAACTAGAGACATCTACCTTTAATTGTGATTCATTAGATAGATTGTCTGCAGCATGGAAACAGGCCCTTCAACCCAACAAGTCCACACTGACCCTCTGAAGAGTAACCCACCCAGACACATTCCCCTCCCCTATATTTACCCCTGACTAATGCACTTGACACGAGGGCAATTTAACATGGCCAATTCACCTGAAAGAATTAAACTATGCCTTGGGGGAGATGATCTCTAACGTCAGAACTTCCATTTTCATGCCATTGATGCAAGATTCAAATGCATGAAAAATTAATATTTAATTTGTGTTAATGTTCATTGAGCGAAATTAACTAATTTTCACTGACTCTTAACATAATGAGATTTTTAATTATTTCTGTGGTGGCTATTTGTCATTTTCTTTTGTATTAATAATGCTGTAAGAATATAGCAGACTAAGCAAAAGAGGGAGTGCGTCACTGACCTTCATGAGAAAGTTTGTTTCTGCATGTGCAAAACCCTGCAATTAAATTAATATGGTACTTGATATTAAGTGAATTAACTGTACAGTAAATTTTATCAAGTATTTTATTGTTTGCAATGTGGAATTCTGTGCTTTTATTTTATCTTCCTTAAAATGTTACTTAACTTTAAAATTTATTGCAACAAAATTTCTTCAGTCTTAATTTGTTACAAGGTTGAAGACTTGTCATAATTGTTTCTTTACACCTCTGTTCAACTCAAGTGTAACTCAAACATTGAGTAGATTTAGAGTTTGTTTCAGGCATCAAAAACTTGAATTTTTATTATTTTGGATCCATAGTTTAAAGCTCCCTCAGCTCTATCCAACTGTGTATATATGTGTTTTTTTCTGCAGCATTCAAGGTTGAACAGTCATAATTTATGGTATTTGTACTTCTGAACATAAACGATACAAAAGGACGAATGAGTCAGGTTTTAAATCAAAACAATTCCTCCGTTCCCCAATCTTTCATGATTTACAGAGGCATGTCTGAGCACTCTCACATTTCCTCACTGCCACTAAGGAATGTATTGTTGGTTGTTCCAATAATAATTCCTTCTACTACTCCCTACCTTCGAGTTAATTTCTGCAGAGCCCCTGAAGGGAGAGCACTTCAGAGAATTTTACTTTGTTCAAGAAACAAAAAAGTGGATGGCAGGCGGAAAAATAACAAACAGAGGGGATAAAAGAAAGTATTGTGTTTATATTGTTGCTTTCTCAACTCAGGATATCCAAAAGCACCATGTAGTTATTTTTGAAGTAGCAGGCAGAACACGGCAGCCAGTGTATTCATAGCAAGCATTCACTGCCTGCTCACCTTCAGTCTAGGGGCAAGAAATCTTTTACACCCCAAACGCGAGTGCAAACCATGAATTCAATGTTTCATCCAAAAGATAGCACCTCTGACTCTATGACAGTGCAGTGCAGGAGAGCTTTGATCAGCCTAGATTTTGGTGCTCAATTGTCTGGAGTGAGATGTAAACCAGCAAACCTTATTGTTCATGGTGAGACCGCATCCAGTTGAGACACTGCTGATGCTAAATGTACAAGGTTGAAGGCAGGGTCAAAAGATGTGATTTTGAATTGGTCTTTGTATGTAGTGGCAAAACAAAGTTCTAAGTGTGTAGCAGCTGAGAAATTTGTTACCAAAGTAAGAGCGGGACACTAGTGGTAACGTGGTGGCACGTTCAGTACATAAGCCTGTATTGCCAAGAGATTGTCAAGGTAGGACAGGACAAGGCTGTGCAGAAAATTATTACTACCTGGTAGATAACTGAATTACTTCTCATCTCATTGTAGACAAAAATAAGAATAGTCTTTATCGCTCCTTGTAACTAATCTACCACGAAATCTAGGCTGAAACTTCAAGACAGTAATAAAAGAGAATATTGTGCTTTCATAAAAGCTGTGTTAGGAATGAAATATTAAACCCCAGTTTCTCTAGTCTGTCCACATAAAGGACGTTTTTCAACCCTGGTACCATTCTTATAAATTTTGTCTGTGAGCGTCCATGTTCTGTAATGTCAATGTTCCTGAAGTGTAGTTTGCAGCATTGTTTACACGCCTTGAGCGAGGACCTGTGCAACCAGTGGTTTATAAACCCTTGATATTACAAGATGTGCTTTTATATTCTATGCCCCTTATATGAAACAAAGAGGATCCCATATAATGGTTTTACAGCCTTTTGAAATAGCCTTAAGGATTTATGTGCATTCACCCCAGGTATCTATGTTCATTCCTTTTCAAAAAGTATCAATTAGTTTACATCAATCCTCTTTCTTTTTTAAATCAAAACAAATACTTCACACTTATCAGACATGTCTGTCCATTTCATTAAACCAAGTCTTCCTGATGTTCCTTCATCCTCATGAAGAGTAAATTTCTTATTTCTTGCTGTTATTAGACTTGTCTCTCCTGTAAATATTGAAAATGGTATCTGACATACCTGAGCCCAGGTGTGTAATATATATCAAAAATAGCAGAGGTGACAGCACTGAGGAGTCACATTTTACCCTAATTCCTGTTTAAAAAAGTCATCCCAGCTCCTTGCTTTCTGTCCCTTGGCCAGTTTTGTATCCAAGCAGTCACTGCTCCATTAATCCAATTCTGTTCAATTTGGATAACAAGCCAGTGGGAGGAAACTAAGGCTTGTAATGGCTAGTAGATGTTTTTACATGAGTGTGTGGGGGTTGGCTGACCATCTCTTCCCAACCAGTCCTGAGGTCACCCCCATAATAAGGATGGTGGACAGGCACCAAAATCACAGGCAGCCCGTTATTTGTGAGTAATCAGTTGCATTGCCCATGCTATTAGTAGAGTTGGGCAGTCAGGCAAGATTGGGATTCATGGTTTTTTTTTTAAGTGTGTAAATGAGCAGAAAGAAATAGCGTTGCAACCATTGGTGAGTGCCTCTTGCTCAGTTGGGGGGGCGGGGAGGGTGCAGCCCTGTCCATCTGTTCCAAGACGACAGTCCCATTACAGAACCAGAAGGCCTGTTGGCTAAATAAGGTGGGACTTGCTCTCAGTGAGGTCTGGATGCTGCATTGGGAGTCACTTACCCCTAATTGCCAATCAGTCGCCCACTGATTTTACTTTAGGTGAGTCTAAGCAATGTTTCCAATGGGAGTGCTACAGCACTCAAAACTGCACGCTTTGCTGCTCATTGATTTAGACTTCAGTGCAGCAGGTATGATTAATAACTGTGTAAATGATACAAGAATTGGATGTGTGATTGATAGTGAGGAAAGATACTGTAGAATGCAGGATGATGGTCAGATGTACAGAAAAGTGAGAGATGGAATTCAGTCCACAGAAGTGCTAAATAATGCACTTGGGACGATCAAACAATGCGAGGAAATACACAAAACAAGAGTGTGATTCTGAGAAGTGTAAAAGGAAAGAGGGTCCTTGGTGTAAATGGAGACAAATCCCTGGAGTCAGCAGGATGCGTGGATAAGGTAGCTAAGAAAACATATGGGGTCTTTTGCTTTGTTATTTTCCGGGCATAGAATAATAACAACGTGCTGGAAACTGCATAAAACATCAGCACAAAAGCAAAATACTGTGAATGTTCAAAGTCAGAAATGAAAACAGAAACCGGTGGAAGTATTCAGACCTGGCAGCATCAATGGAGAGAGGAACAGAGTTGTTAGGTTTGACACTTTGTTCTCATGTAAACAACTTGACCTGCCCTGCATGTCTAACCCTTTGTCCCCTTTAGTTTTTCTTCAGCAGAAAGATCATTTATTGGCACCCTAACAGTTATGCATTGACACTCACCTCACCTTCCAGACTCCCCTTTTGGAAATCACCTTATGGACTGCCACAATGTGCAAGAGGCTTTTCAAGAAGCTAACAGAAATGTGACTTTCAGTCAACAGGTTCCAAGCTCCTCATTGCCCTCCCACCCACCTTTCTGTGACAAGGAAGCATCATAAGACTGACACGCCATCTGAGAGCATTATTTTAAAGCACAACTACACCCAACAGTCTATGATCATAGTTATTGAACTGATTCTTCCCTTATAGTAGTTCTTTTGATCCTTCTTTGCTGTTATTCGTATTCTGTCCAATTTCTGACCTGCTGCCTGTCATTAGTCTGTTGCTGCCTTGATTTCAGGGCCAAGAGTATCACAGCGCAGTTGCTATTCTTGTGGGAAAGAGGGAAGAGCCAGAGGTCATTGTCCAGATTGGTACAAACAGCATAAACAGAGAGAGAGAGATGAGTTCTTAAAAGTAGACTTTAGAAAGCTAGGAAAGAGACTGAAAAGCAGGACCTATGAGGATTAATCTCAAGATTGCCCCCAAAATCCATGTACTAATGAGTGAAGGTAAAGTCATCATAGTGCTACTGGACCATAGGGCTGCTCTGTAATTACAGCAAAATAACTAGTGGTAGTTTAACCAGAAGGTCAGGGAGAAGTTGAGAAGAAGAGTCCTTCATGGTAACCTCAGCCAGTGTGGGAATTAGAAATAGAAAAATAAAGTGAATGAAAATGTGACCGGGAAACTGGTGCAAGAGGGAGAGCCCTGTGCAAGGAAGACACACTACGGGTTAGCAGCAGCGGGGTTCCGAGTTTGGGAGTGTTTAATCCTGTTCGTTGGGGAGGGACAACCTGTGAGGAAATTCAGTTAGAATAAAAACAAAGCTGGTTATGGGAAGAAGAAAAGCTGCAAATGTAAATGGAAAGCAGCAGAAACAAATCCTACCTCAACTGGGCTCAAATTAGAGTGGAATTAAAAAGGCAGAATTAAAAACATCATCCGAATGCACATGGCATTTGCTACGAGATAGGTGAATTGATGGTGCAGGTAGAAATAAAAAAAAGTGTGATTTAACTTGCCATTACACAGATGTGGCAACAAGGACAGTGAACTAAATATTAAACAATGTTCCACATATAGGAAGGATAGGCAACAAGGAAAAGGAGGTGGTGTTGTGCTAAAAATGAGGAATGGGGTCAATGTATTCATGAGAGAGGACCCAATCGTAAGAACAGGTTGTTGAATGTGTTTGGGTGGAGGTAAGAAAAAGCAAGGAGCACTTAGCATTGGAGGAAGTGATTTATCAGCAATTAAAGCCTAATGGTAATCTAGGTTATTGTAAAAATCAGAAAGTTAGAGTTGCACATGACAAGGAGATTGCCGTAATCTTGGATGATTTCAGTCTGGATATAGACTGGGTGAATCGAATGAGTACTAATGATGTCAAGCTGGAATCCCTGGGATGTGTTTGAGATTGTTTACTGCAGCAATGTGTTAAGGAACCAACTACGGCATAGATTCTTTTCGATCTAGTATTATGGAATGAGAAATGGCTAATTCATAATCTTGTTATAAAATAATTTCTAGGCAATAGTAGCCACAATATGATGGAATTATCCTTAATGTTTGAAAACGTACCATTCAGTCTGAGAGTAGGATCTTAAATAATGATTAAAATTTGAGGAGGAAGTGGACTGTAGATTTTAAAAACCTATTTAACAGTTTGACAGTACATGAGAGAGTCGAGCGTTATAGGGTACAGATGTGAAAGTGAAGGCATAACCAGTCATGAACTTGTTGAGTAGTGGAGCAGATCCAAAGGGGCAAGTGGTCTATTACAGTTCTTAGCACTAATTTTATACCAATGTTATTCTCACAATACATCAGAAAAATGGAGAAAATCAAAATGAATATCTTTGATTTTAAGTCTCTCATCACCATTCAAATGTAGTGGCATCTCTTTCTCTGGATTCTATCTGCTGCTTGTGTTTCTTTTTAACACATACGACACTTGAACAAAAAGCTCCACCCAACCGGTTGTCTTCAGTAGATATTATGTCTGTTACATTATACATGAGTAATTGCTGCTTACAACAGAATTACGTAAAGAATACTGAATAGCTTCAAGGGATGCATGCTGGAGGCTACATTTTTTTAAAACTGTGAAAGCTTTTTTAACAAGACCTACCCACATTCCACCCTCATGGTTTGTTAAATTTATGTGAAACTAGCTCCCTTAAAATTTAGCAATCGTCTGTTATCTCTCCCAATATATTGAGAAACTTCACATTAAAATTAATCGTGCTATTTGATGTAAAGATTTTCTGATACAGTTGAAGATGGAAGTTATTTCATATATTGTAGAACCTGAGGTTCAACAGCACATGACAGGGCCTGTAGCAGTACCTCGTTACAAAAACATGCACCTTCTTGTATACAACATAAGTCAGCAATGTCATCAAGAGGCCTAATTGACATCTTCAACTGTGAATTGTGCATTGAGTCTAAATTCATGATTAGATGATTACTTTGTAATCCCACCTATCTTTTTATTGATCCCTTTTAAAATACACAGGTATGTATCTTATTCTTGAAGCTATATGTTACTAATAATTTTCTTGTATTTACAGCTGCTTTGGATTCTTGTTTAATCATGTTCGTACACGTTCTAAACTCATGTAGTGCAATGCAAGCATTCATGTCTGATATCGATCCTGTGACTGGTTCGAGAATTGTTTTTATTTTAAATTTGTACTGAGGCACTGGGTCCAAACTTTATTGTACAGATAATAAAATCAGACTCTTATTTCAGGTGAGGATGAATTGCTGAGTCCTCCCCAAAGTACAAGCACTGGATTGGAGGAAGTGATGGAGCAACTCAACAATTCCTTTCCAAGCTCCCGACGTAAGTAAATTGCAAATTCTGACAGTACTGCTGATAAGGCTCAAATGCCTACAACATTTCTGATTCCTCCGTGTGAGTGAGCTCAAAGAATGTTGGTAAAATGGTAACAAAAGTCAGGAAAACACCCAGTTACTACTTTTTTGCACTCATGTAAACTCAGCTCTCTGTTATCTTCAAAATAGCACTGAACGTCCCCCCACACCATTGCGTGTCAGCACTCAATATCTTAATACATTTTTTAGTGAGCCCTCCAGAAAGCTTACAGGAAAAGCACACTTCCTCTGAAAATGTCATTTTTACAATTAGTGTCAGTCCAATATGTAGAGTGATTATGAGGAGATGTTCAGTCTAATCTGATCAATTAACAATCATTAAGTCTGAGACCAGGGTGGCATATAAATTAACTATAGCTTCTTATTTCCAGTTATGTTGACGCTATATGTCAGGTGAGGAATCCAAGAATAAGTGTCAGTTGGAAATATTACTTCAAATTACATACAATATTTTTGCTAGATTTGCTTATTGATAGCAGAAAACAACACTTTTTAATTTTATTTATGCTCTACCTCTGGTGATAATATTGCATGTAATAGTTTTTCTTTTAATTATTGTACACTATTGAAAATCCATACATTCTGACTCGCTGTAACATTTTTGTGCAAAATATCAGATTGCTGCAAACAAAAATCTGAGAGTTTGTTCATTGAATGTAGTGTATCATTGAAGTACAGAATATTCTGAACAAAATCTCTTTATTAAATTCCATTGAATCTCTGATTCTGAGTTTTGTTTGTACCAAAGATGTCAGATCAGCATTAGACAGGGCTGCTTGTGTAACTGAAGCAAAAAGACCAGAGAAGTCCCAGTCATGCTTCCCATGCCAAGTTAATTAGCCTCTAACAGAAAGGTGCTACCAGTGGGGGGGCTTCAGTGCATTCAGAAAACTGATCAGGATCTGAGATATTAGTTAGAGGTGAACCTGTGCCACACATATGGCTGTCAGCTTCTTTGCTGCTGAACATAGAGTAGGAGAGCTCTGACAAACACACAAATTTATGAACCTGGTATCTGTCTGTTTTGCTTCAGAGGCAGGCTGAGCTTGCTGACTTGATTGACGTCTCAAGTTTAAACTCATTCAGGAGCAAAGCTATTTCAGGGTGTCACTTAGTTTATAATATGAATGCAGTACTAAATAACCAGTTTCATTGATATCAGCTTCTTTGACTGTGTCTAATTAAATGTCGTCATAATTGTGACATGCAGTTGTAACCTACAATTATTGCAAGACTTGTTACCCTCCCCAAACCTCATTTTAATGCACTCCCTCCCCATATCACATTGCACGAAATTCAAGACAGGGTTCACAATTCCTATGCAGAGACTCTTAATTCCTATTGTGGTGACTTGTCCATAAAGCTTGTTTCTTTTGACTAACCTGATTCTGCATTGTGTCTGCATTTTCTATTAGTCTGCCCTATTAAATTTTGTATATGCCTTTATAAAGGTGCATCATTCCCATTAATTTTAAATAAGATCTTGCACCAACTTTGCCATAAGACCACATGGGAGCAGTATTATGCCATTTGGCCAATCGGGTCTCCTCCACTATTCAATCATGGCTGATATTTTTTCTCGACACCACTTTCATGCCTTCACTCCATAACCTTTGATCCCTTTACCAATCAAAAACCTATCTATCTCTGTCTTAAAAACACTCAATGACTTGGCCTCCACAGCCTTCTATGGCAGTAAATTCCACAGGTTAACCACCTTCTGGCTGAAGAAATTCCTTCTCAGTTCTAAAGGGTCATCCCTTCACTCTGGGGCTGTGTCCTTGGGTCCTGGTCTCTCCCTCTAGAGGGAACATCATCTTCACGAATACTGTATCCAGGCCTCTCAGTATTCGGTCGGTTTCAACAAGATCCCCTCTCATCCTTCTAAACTGAGTCACCACATTACAGGAAGGATGTGGAGAATTTGGAGAGGGTGCAGAAGAGCTTTACCAGGATGCTGCCTGGATTAGAGGGTATGAGCTATAAGGAGAGGCTAGAAAAACTTGGGTTGTTTTCTCTGGAGTGGCAGAAGCTGAAGGGAGACTTGATAGAAGTCTATAAAATCATGGGATGCATAGATAGGGTTGACAGTCTGAATAGTTTTCCCAGAGTTGAAATGTCTATTGCTAGGGGGCATGCATTTAAGGTGAGAGCGGGAAGTTCAGACGAAACATGAGCAGCTCTTTTTTCAGAGGGTGAAGTCTGGAACACACTGCCAGGGGTGCTGGTGGAGGTAGATACAATCATGGCATTTAATGTCCTTTTAGATAAGGATGTGAACGTGCAAGGTATGGAGTGATATGGACCAAAAACAGGCAGAAGAGATTAGTTTAATTTGGTGTCATGTTTGGCACAACATCATGAGCCGAAGGGCCTGTTCCTGGGTTGTACAGTCCTATGTTCTATGCTAACGTCCATCGAGTACAGACCCAAAGTCCTCAACTGCCCGCATATGACATGCCGTTCATCCCTGGAATCATTCTTGTAAACCAGCTCTAAACGTCCTCCAACACCAGGATATCCTTGTCTCTACTGCCACTGGCTTTTTGCACTCCCTCTCTATTGTAATGATGCGTATCATGTTCGACTACTTTGCTGGTGTGCTTTTTTAGTTTTGAATAATACCAGTCTTTTTTGTTTTTTGTTACCCTTTTATTGGTCCCGTTGAGGACACTTTTTTTAAATTTAAAAATAAAACGTTCTACATAGTATGTGCCACATTAACACTTATTTCACAAAGTAAGGAATTTTTACAACAGCCATTCTGATAAAAGTAACCTTGCTTTAAAACCATGTTTTCTTTAATATCTGATAAATGACACCATGAGACATCTACTCATGGTAAAAAAAATGTAAATATAGCTGTGGTCTACCTCAAAGAGGACATTATGGGAGAAGATTCAGTTCAATCCCCAAAGTGTGATAATTAAAGCAATCTGTTGGAAACAGGTGCTACCTTCATCACAGCTTCAGAAGATAATTTACATGGATTTTCAAGAAGCCTGTGCGCACTGTCAGGGACAAATTGCAGAGTGGTTACCATGAATACAAATAAAGAGAGAAAATTAATTTTAAAAGTCATTGCTTAGACTTTCATTGGATGGGAATTGATGTTCCACAAGATTGGTGCTGGAAACTCATTTTTATTATTTATTTTTAAAAATTGGACTTGGGAATCAGAAGCACAGATTCAAAATATGCTTATCATATCAAATTAGAAGGCATCATGAATAAATAAACTGATAAACTACAAGAAGATGTCAATGAAGTTGCTGAATGGTCAATGGTAATCAAAAAGTGCATTTTAATGTAGTTAAGTGTGATGCACTGTAAAAGAAGGGTAGGTAATCCATGCAAAAAAGATATGAACAAAAGAACAATGGAACATAAGGGATAATGGTACAGGCTACTGTGGTCATGAAACTGTGCAGAGCACTGGGGTTCGTCTCAAAATAGATGGAGTTGAAAATTTATAAAATCATAGTAAAACAAATGGGAAGGACATGTTAATGGTGTTAGTTGAAGTAGTTTGAGTGAAGGTAAAAACAATGACCGCAGATGCTGAAAACCAAATACTGGATTAGTGGTGCTGGAAGAGCACAGCAGTTCAGGCAGCATCCAACGAGCAGCGAAATCGACGTTTCGGGCAAAAGCCCTTCATCAGGAATGAGTGTTTGAGTGAAGACCTATCTGGAGCATGCAAACTGGTATTGATTGGTTGAGCTTAGTTATATTCGTTCCCACGATGTGGGTGTTGCTGTCCAGGCAGATCTTTATTTCTCATCCCTATTTGTGCGGAGGGCAGCTAAGAGTTAGCCACAGTAGTAAGAATTTGAAGTCAAGTGTGGGCTAGATCAGGTAAGGATGGCAGATTTTGTTCCCTAAAGGAAATTAGCGAATCTAGATAGTTTTTCCAAAAATTCACAATGGCTTTATACTTAACATTAGACTCTTAATTCCAGATTGTTTTTGAGAAATTGAGTTCACGTTTCACCATCTGCAATGATGGGATTCAAAGACAGGTCCCTCGAATATTGGTGAGGCCTCTGATGGAATACTGTGTCTACTTTTGTTCTCCCAGTTATGGGTAAGATATTATTAAGCTGTAGAGTGTTCAGAAGAGATTCTGGCCAGGATGTGGCCAGGTATGAAAGGTTTGAGTTATAAAGGAAGGCTGGATAGGCTGGGACTTTTTTCACTGGAGCGTAGGAGGTTGAGAGGTGCCCTTATAAAAGTGTATAAATCATGAGGGGTAGAAATAGGGTTAATGATAGTTGTCTTTTCCCTTGGGTGGGTGATTTCAAGCCTGTGGGGCACAATTTTAAGGTGAAAGGAGAGATAAGTTTAAAAAGACATGGGAACAAATTATTTCCACAGAGGGTGGTTCACGTGTGGAATGCACTTCCTGAGGAAGTGGTAGATGTGAGCACAATTACAACTTCAAAAGACATTTGGATATGTACGTCAATAGGAAAGGTTTGGAGGGATATGGGCCAGGATCAGGAAGGTGGGCCTAGCTTAGTTTTAGGATCATGTTCATCATAGACTGGTTGGCCCTGTTTCTGTACTATATGACTTGGTAACTCTGTTACTGGGTTACTGGATTATTAATCAAATGATAATACCACTAAAATATCACCTCCTCCTTGTTACTGAGATATACCATAACTTCATGTGATAAAAGACAAAGCTTTGTCTCATTTCTATACAAAATAATTCAGCTGAAACCTTGATTCGACAATGACATCACGTACTGTGTACTGTTCTGGTCTTCTAATTATAAGAAAATATATGGGTTGAGAGGGTGTGGTGCGAGGTGGGCTCATGTGGCACAATGGTGGTGTCCCATCTCTGGGCCAATAGATCTGGCTTCAAGAAGCCCCACCTTCTTCCAAGGCGTAACATGACAGGTTCATAAAAAAAACTAGAGAAACGCACTCCTGTAGATGCAAAAAAAAATTTACAATGACCTTATCAGAATTGCAAGGCATATGTTTCCAAAAGAAGATTGAACAGTTTGGCCTTTTCTCTCTGGAAGCTAGACTAAAGAATAATAGAGGTCGTTAAAATGATGCAGGATTTTGCAGGGTAAATACAGGACAGTCGATAATAATTCCAAGAGATGGTTTTTGTATCCTGTAACTGTTTAGAATGTGGAACTTTAGAATGGAATTTGGTTCCAAATGTAGTTGGGTGAAACTAGTGAGGAAATATTTAAAGATAGTTTTACTTCAGCGGTTTAAAAGAAGACTTGCATCCATGTCGCACCTTTCACAACCTCAAGATGTCCCAAAATGCATTATAGTTAATGAAGGGCGTTTTTCAAGTGTTATCACCGTTGGAATACACGTGAGGCGAGGGAAAAAGGGAATGCAGGGATATGGTAATGGGGTTAGATGAAGGAGAGTGTTCAAATGGCCTATTTCTGAGCTGTACTATAATTCAGTGCAATCTCGCAACTATCAGCTTTGAAATAATACAACACCGGGTTCAGAAGATGTTGAATTTGAACTAGATGTTGGAGCAAGAATTAGTTAACCTGCATTGTAAATTTATACTTGACATTATTATTGTTATTCCTGTTACTTAAAAACCAATTTTATTTAGAGTCATAGAGATGTACAGCATGGATACAGACCCTTCGGTCCAACTCGTCCATGCCGACCAAATATCCCGACCCAATCTGGTGCCACATGCCAGCACCCAGCCCATATCCCTTCAAGCCATTGCTATTCATTTACCTATCCAGATGCCTTTTAAATGTTGTAATTGTACTAGCCTCCATGATTTCCTCTGGCACCTCATTCCATACACGTACTATCCCCTGTGTGAAAAAGTTGCCCCTTAAGTCTCTTCTTTATCTTTCCCTTCTCACCCTAAACCTATGCCGTCTAGTTCTGGACTCCCCCAACCACCCCAGGGAAGAGACTTGATTGTAGGCGCTTTATTGAATAGATTTCTTCTTAAATTAATTTCAAATGGATTGGTCATGCCAAGCCTTTTACAAGCATTCACACAGTTTCAGATGGAAACAAATGTGATGCGAAGGTGTTGTAGAAGATGAAGAATTGCCTTTGAATTGGAAAGAGGTTTCCTAATTTAAAAGGAGCATTAATTTGCATGCATTTAGGATTTTCATGTGAAAAGCTTCAAAAGCTTTTCACAAAGTTGTGAGAAAAATAGAAGAAGAAATAATGGTGGGTAACAAACCGCTTGGTCAAAAAGATCTGGTGTAAGCAAGAGCGAGAGATCCTCGAGGCAGAGATTAAAGGTAGGAATTCCACAGAATGGTGCTAGGGCAGGTGATGTTTCATAAACAACTGTAGGCTATAAATATTTTGTCAACAACTGGGGAAGCGATGGCCCGGTAGTATTGTCATTATGCTTACCAGTTTGCTGCAGGTGCATCTGTCCATGACAGTATCAGTAAGAGTGACCATCACACAGTCCTTGTGGAGATGAAGTCCTGCCTTCACATTGAGAACACCCTCCAGTGTGTTGTATGGCACACTCACTGTGTTAAATGGAACAGATCTAGTAACTTAAGACTGGGTGTTCATGAGGTGTCATGGACTATCAACAACTACACAATTGTAGTCCAGCACAATCCATAACCTCAAGGCCCGACATATTCCCCACTCAACCATTACTATCAAACAAGGGGATCACCCCTGGTTCAATGGAGAATAGGAGGGCATTCGATAGCAGCACAAGACATAAGAAAAAGTAAGATGTCAGCTTGGTGAAGCTGCCAAACAAGTCTACCTTGCATGCCACGCAGCATAGACAGTCCTAAACGATCCCACGGCCAACGGATTAGACCTCTGCAGTCCTGCCACATCCAGTCGTGAATGGTGATGGACAGTTAAAAAACTCACTCGTGAAAGAGGTCAAAACAGGAATGCAGAAGGGAAAACTGAGGCATTCGCAGTGATCTTCAGCCAGAAGTGGATGATCCCTCTCCTCCTGTGGTCCCCTGCATTACAGATAAGTCTTTAGCCAATTTGATTTAATTAACTCCATGTAATATAAGAAATGGTTGGAGACACTGGATACTGCAAAGGCTATGGGTCCTGACAACATTCTAGCAGCAGTATTGAAGGCTTGTGTTCCAGAATTTGCCAATCCCCTATCAAACCCTTCAAGTGCAGTTCCAACGCTTACAATAGGGAGCAAAGGGCATCTGGATGACTTTGGGTCGGTATGGACAAGTTGGGCCAAATGACCCTCTTCTGTGCTGTTATTTCTATGGTTTCTAACATGGAAAATTGCCCAGGTATGTCCTATATGCTAAACGTGGGACAAACCTAACTGGTCAATTACTGCCCCATCAGTCTAATCTCGATCATCAGTAAAGTGATGGACAGTGTCATCAATAGTGCTATCAAGCAGCACCAACTCAGCAATAACCTGTTCAGTGACACCCAGTTTGGGTTCTGCCAAGGCCACTCAGCTCCTGACATCATTACAACCTTGGTTCAAACATGGACAACAGAACTGAATTCCAGAGGTGAGGTGTGAGTGACAGCCCTGGACATCAACTTCACATCTGATCGAGTGTGCATCAAGGAGCCCTCGCAAAAATGGAATCTATGAGTCTCGGGGAGCAAACTCTCCGGTGGTTGGAATCAAACCTAGCAAATAGGAAGATGGTTGTGGATCTCAGCTCCAAGACAACACTCTAGACGTTTCTCAGGATAGTGTCCTAGGCCCAACAATATTCAGCTGCTTCATCAATGGCCCTCCCTTCATCATAAGGTCAGAAGTGGGAAAGATCGCCAATGATTACACAATGTTCAGCACTCTCCTGATATTGAAGCGGTCCATTTTTCAAGTACAACATGATCTGGACAATACCCAGAGGCTTGGGCTGACGAGTGGCAAGTAACATTCACGCCACACAAATGCTGAACAATGACAAACTCCAATCAGAGATGATCTAATCATTGACCAAAACCTGAACTGTACTCGCCACATAAGCACAATTACTACAAGAGCAGATCAGAAGCTAGGAATACCGCAGCAGGTAACTCACCTGACTGCTCAAACCCGATCATCATCTATAAGGCACAAGTCAGAGTGTGATGGATTACTCCTCACTTTCCTGGATGGATACACCTCCAACAACACTCAAGCTTGACACCATCCAGGACAAAGCAACAAGCATTCAGTAGCCCCATCGACGTTCAGTAGTGACGATGTGTGCGAGATGTACTGCAGAAATTCACAAAAAAATCTTTAGGCAGCACCATCCAAACCCACAGCCATCAAGAAGGACAACGGGCAGCAGATGCATGGGAGCACTTACATCTGCAAGTTCCTGTCTAAGCCACTCACCATCTTGGAAATATATCATGGCTCCTTCACTGTCGCTGGGTCAGAATCCTGGAATTCTCCCCTTGGGAGGTGGGGGCTATTATGGATTATTGTTTATGGATTAACCCACAGCAGGTGGACTGTAGCAGTTCAAGAAGGCAGCTCGCCACCATCTTCTCAAGCATTTAGGGATGGGCAACAAATGTTAGCCAGCCAGCAATGCCCACGTCCCATGAATGAATTTTAAAATATACAAGAAGTGGTCAGAGTCTTGGGGAGTTTAAGGACAAAAGGATTGGAGAGGTTGCAGAGATAAAAGTATGATGAGACCATACGTAAGGATGAGAATTTTCGATTTGAATCCTATGGGTTGGGAGTAAATTTGAATTAGAGAATATAGGTGATAATGGCCGGCTGGTGGCTTGCTGTCCGACAAGATATAGTCAGCAAGGTTTTGATTCAGATGAAATTTATGTGGAAGTATTGATGGTCATCAACGAGAGTATGGCATTAATTGGGTTTTCCGAAAAGTCTCAGCCAGAGTAGATAGAAGGGAACCAGTTGCTATGTTGTATTTAGACTTCTAGAGGGTGTTCAGCACAATACCTACAAAAGGTTAAGTCATCAGATAAGGGAGAGCAAAAAAACAAAATATTATTTAAATTGAGAAAAAACTGCAGAAGGCTGCAACACAAGGGGACTTGGGGATACTTGTGCATGAAACACAGAGGGCCAGCACAAGGTAATCAGGAAGGCTAATGGAATGTTGGCCCTTAATTCAAAGAGATTGGAGTGTAATAGTCGGGGAGTCTTCCTGCAACTTTACAAGGAGTTGGTGAGACCACATTCGGAGTATTGTGAGCATTTTTGGTCCCTTTATTAAGGGAAAGATATAATTTCATTGGGGTTCAGAGAAAGTTCAATAGGATGATCCCTGGTCTGGAGAGATTGTGTTTTGAGCAAAGGTTAAACAATTTGGGACTTTACTCACTGGAGTTTAGAAGAATAAGATGTGATCTCATTGGAATATCTCAGATTCTTAAGGAGCTTGACAAGGTAAATGTTGAAAGGATGAGAGAGTCAAAGACCAGAGGACATTAAGGGGCAACAGTTGGTATTGGATGAGCCATCCTGGCAATATAGATACAGTAGGGAAGTCAGATATACATTTTTAACAGCACATAAATGGGAATTATCAGTTTATGTGAAGAAACTGACCCCTTTTCTGAGTCATACCTTCAAGGGACTTATGAGGATTTTTTTTAAATAGAATTGCCAGCAGTCATTGTTTTTACCATTGTGTGGAAACAGGCCATTCAGCCCAACAAGGCCACAAAGAGCATCCCACCTGGACCCATTCCCTCACTCTATCCCTGTAACCCTGTATTTCCCATGGCTAATCCACCTAACCTACACATCCCTGGACACTATGGATAATTTAACATGGTCAATTCCACTTAATCTACACATCTTTGGACTGTTGGAGGAAACTGGAGCCCCTGGCGGAAACCCATGGGATGAACATGTAAACTCCACTCCACACAGATTTAAAAATACAAGGAAGCTCTTTTAATCGCTGGAAAATGCACTGTATGTAGTGTGGTACCGAGCTACGCAGCTCAGGAGGATTCCTATTTAATCAGTGTTTGAGGCTGAGGCTGGAAATGAAACTAGTCTCTGGCGCTGTGATGCAGCAGCACTACCACTGAGCCAGCATGCCACCTTGAGGAAAAGCAAATTGTCAAGTATGAATTCTTTGCAGACTCTAGGGTGAGATGTTAACTAACTGTGTGACCAATTTCAGACAGAAAATGATAAAAACAAGCAAAATGTGAGTGTAGTAATTATTACTGACATAATCGTGATGCCTGTTGAGGTTCCAGAGCGCTCTAAACCTGTTGCTCAAATGGTCAGTCTTTGTATTACAATCAGGAAGATAATTAACAATGCAGATTTACAAAAAGGGAACATGCAGACTTTTTGTAGGATACATAGGTGAAAGTAAATCTGAAGCTTGAGATCTAGCTGTGTTGTGCCTCATTGCTACTTGTCCACTCAAGCCCACCTATCGAACAGCATTCATCTCCAATCAACTGCCTCAGCAAACACTGATTAAATAGGAATCCTCCTGAGCTGCGTAGCTCGGTACCACACTACACACAGTGTATTTTCCAGCGATTAAAAGAGCTCCTTGTATTTTTAATTTAAACACAAATGTACATATCAAGTCAAACTGAAACCCTGAAACCTAAAACAATGCTTAGAAGCTAACGAACTGGTTAACATTTTTGCATAAAATTAATATATGTATAATTAAAACAGTCATTAAGATAGCGCAAAAGGAATTTTACATGAGAATGTTAACCAAGAGCACTTGCAGAGGAAATTAAACCATCAAGTGTTTAAGAATTAATTCACCATTCAAATGCCATAGTTCTTACAAGTATAAAATTGTGAACAGCAGCTTTTTTTTCTATCCATTTGCCTTTGTGGTGTTCCTAATGTCATTTTAATTTCCTTTACTGGGAGGGTGGGTGGTGGCATAGCAGTTTTATCTGAATTAAGCAGATACGAATAACACTTCTGGAGGAAGTCAATCCCTGCTTCCCCAGAGGGATTTTTCTGCTGTTCTTCATGTTGGTTCTTGTGTTGTGGAATGAATTAGACAGCTGTTAGATCCATGCTGAGCAGCCAGTTCCACAATGTAGTCTACCTCCAGACAAATGATTAATAGTGACTAGCTATGGCTATGCAGGGACATGATCTTTTCCTGTAAAATGCCTGGTAAGTTTCTGTAATGAAACACACAGCTTTATGTTGAAATAATCAAGTTAGTATGTGCTTTATTTGATTTAAATGTGGGATGGGTACAATTTCTCTGTCATTTAAAGATATTTCCCTGCTTAAAAAAAAGAATGGTGGCAAGTAGATTTCCACATGTCAACACAAGACCTTGATTATTACTTTGTGCTTCTTTGAGAGAATGAGCTTTTGAGTGAGTGTCTGTAGAGCTCGGTGAGCACTGTGGCTGCATAAAATGTTATCAGTTCTTGGTGCATACTTAAGATTTTTTCACAAGTAACAAGCTGGTTGAAAATGAGACCATCTGCAAGTCCTTGTTTGCCTAACTAAATAACTTTTCAATGCAAAAATTCCAGAAGATACTGATATTTTTCACTTGTATCAATGTCTGATCATTAGTCTTAATAACCTTGTTTTTTAGGTTGAGGCTGCATTGTCATTAAGAAATATGACTGCTGCTGTTGTGCATTTTAAGAGATTGATAGTACCTGAGTATACATTAAGCAGGCCTAATATTTCTCCTAGTGCAGAAAATTCAGAACAATGACATAGAAATTAAATTGATTACGTATTCGGGACCAGGCTTCATACTGTGCAGGTTCTGGATTAGTGGTGCTGGAAGAGCACAGCAGTTCAGGCAGCATCCAAGTAGCTTCGAAATCGACGTTTCGGGCAAAAGCCCTTCATCAGGAATAAAGGCAGTGAGCCTGAAGCATGGAGAGATAAGCTAGAGGAGGGTGGGGGTGGGGAGAAAGTAGCATAGAGTACAATGGGTGAGTGGAGGAGGGGATGAAGGTCAAGGAGGAGAGGGTGGAGTGGATAGGTGGAAAAGAAGATAGGCAGGTCGGACAAGTCAGGGGGACAGTTACTGAGCTGGAAGTTTAGAACTAGGGTGAGGTGGGGGAAGGGGAAATGAGGAAATTGTTGAAGTCCACATTGATGCCCTGGGGTTGAAGTGTTCCGAGGCGGAAAATTAGGCGTTCTTCCTTCAGGCGTCTGGTGGTGAGGGAGCGGCGGTGAAGGAGGCCCAGGACCTCCATGTCCTCGGCAGAGTGGGAGGGGGAGTTGAAATGTTGGGCCACGTGGCGGTATGGCTGATTGGTGCGGGTGTCCCGGAGATGTTCCCTAAAGCGCTCTGCTCGGAGGCGCCCAGTCTCCCCAATGTAGAGGAGACCGCATCGGGAGCAACGGATACAATAAATGATATTAGTGGATGTGCAAGTAAAACTTTGATGGATGTGGAAGGCTCCTTTAGGGCCTTGGATAGAGGTGAGGGAGGAGGTGTGGGTGCAGGTTTTACAGCTCCTGCGGTGGCAGGGGAAAGTGCCAGGATTGGAGGGTGGGTTGTTTGGAGGCGTGGACCTGACCAGGTAGTCATGGAGAGAACGGTCTTTGCGGAAGGCGGAAAGGGGTGGGGAGGGAAATATATCCCTGGTGGTGGGGTCTTTTTGGAGGTGGCGGAAATGTCGGAGGATGATTTGGTTTATGTGAAGGTTGGTAGGGTGGAAGGTGAGCACCAGGGGCGTTCTGTCCTTGTTACGGTTGAAGGGGTGGGGTCTGAGGGCGGAGGTGCGGGATGTGGACGAGATGCGTTGGAGGGCATCTTTAACCACGTGGGAAGGAAAATTGCGGTCTCTAAAGAAGGAGGCCATCTGGTGTGTTCTGTGGTGGAACTGGTCCATCCATCAAAGTTTTACTTGCACATCCACTAATATCATTTATTGTATCCGTTGCTCCCGATGCGGTCTCCTCTACATTGGGGAGACTGGGCGCCTCCGAGCAGAGCGCTTTAGGGAACATCTCCGGGACACCCGCACCAATCAGCCATACCGCCACGTGGCCCAACATTTCAACTCCCCCTCCCACTCTGCCGAGGACATGGAGGTCCTGGGCCTCCTTCACCGCCGCTCCCTCACCACCAGACGCCTGGAGGAAGAATGCCTCAACTTCCGCCTCGGAACACTTCAACCCCAGGGCATCAATGTGGACTTCAACAGTTTCCTCATTTCCCCTTCCCCCACCTCACCCTAGTTCCAAACTTCCAGCTCAGCACTGTCCCCATGACTTGTCCGGACTTGTCCTACCTGCCTATCTCCTTTTCCACCTATCCACTCCACCCTCTCCTCCCTGACCTATCACCTTCATCCCCTCCCCCACTCACCCATTATATTCTATTCAACTTTCTCCCCACCCCCACCCTCCTCTAGCTTATCTCTCCATGCTTCAGGCTCACTGCCTTTATTCCTGATGAAGGGCTTTTGCCCAAAACGTAGATTTCGCTGCTCCTTGGATGCTGCCTGAACTGCTGTGCTCTTCCAGCACCACTAATCCAGAATCTGGTTTCCAGCATCTGCGGTCATTGTTTTTACCACATTGGGGTGAGCTGCCCACACAGGTCATATCTCCATAAACGACTCAATGAATAAAGAAAACCAATTTCAGGCCTCCCGCAGTGCTGGCAGCACCCCTAAACTGAGTAGAAGGCAGATGTAGCAAGCTGCAGTGACGGTGTAGAGATACCTACAGTGTTTGTGCACTGGAGGTCCAGTCCTGCTCTGCCATTTCCACAGAAATGGGATTTAGAGAAAAAAAAGCACCTTGAATATGTCTTATGTTCGCAACCTCCAAGGCTTACATGAGATTTCTAATAGTGTGAAGTTTGATATGTAATTCACTCATTAGGAACTAGTTTTGAAAAGAAAGCCTTCTAAAGTGTTTCAATCTTTACTTAATGTGTTGAAGGTATTGTTTCAGGTGAGCACCTATGGGACCCAAACAGGGGAAGATTGGGTTTAACTTGTCCGACAACGAAATCATTTTCCCTTCCTTCCATTTAAAACTTACAAGTGGTGGTAGCATTAATCAATTTATACCCATCCAATCCAGAGTTACAGATGAATTTGGAATTGTTTATGTACAAGTTCAGACTGGATTACTTCCTTACATTCATTGATAGGTATCAATAGCACTTGTAACATGTATTAGAGAATTCCGTCCAAAGTAGTTTTTCTTCCAGTTACAGCAATTCATTCTTTGACGAGGTTTTAGTGTTACATGAATTCAAAAGCAGTGACGCAGAACAAAGCTAATTAACAGTTTGTGATTTATGAGCTGAAGGCATATTGAGTCAGACGACCTGCAAAATTACCTATTTTCTTTTTGTAGATGAAAGCATTTATCGGTATATATTAGAATTAAGTGACTGCAAAAATTGGATAAGTTGTGCATTTTGTCAAATTTATAGAATCATTTTTGGCATTTAGCCTAATAAACAGAAATGTTTTTTTTGCTGAGGGATGTAATTCTGTGTTATTTGCTGCATGATTGACACGTTATGGTTTTCACTTCATAAAATCTCGATGTCATATCATGACCTCAATCACTTGAGAACCGAAGCATCATTCCAGCTTTAGTTGTACCAGTTATTACTTTAAAGATATTTCTAATTATTAACTGGATAATGAGGTTTGAACTACAGTGAGCACAAATATTATCTATATATGAAGTTCATTGAGTACCCAGCAATGAGATTTGGAAATTGCAAATTGAACTCCATTACCACAAAAAATGAATGTTGGTTCTATTTTGATTGGACAGCTTCAATAAAATTGGTGAGTCAAAAGAAAAGCACATTACTTTCAAAGAGGTCTGACATTGGATAAATTGGTATACCATGTGTGATAAATGAGTAACACAATGCAAACGTTAGAAGCATTTTATCCAAAATTTTAAGGAGTGAAATATTATTAGCATTGACGTGAGTTTTTACAGTCATTTGTAATGGCAATACATGTCATGTTTTCAGTGTTTGAGCACTTTTAAGTGGTACATTGAGATGATAACTCTTTATGGGCTATGAAAAGCCTTTGGTTTGGCATAAATTCCCTTTGCAATATTCTCTTGTTGTACAATTGCAAAGCCAATGCCTGTTGATCGAGACTCAGATTGAAAGGCATGTGAGAGAAAAAAAGTATTCATTAAAAAATTTTGTATCTATAAGTGTCCCATCATAGCAATTGTTGCTGTACATTTTAATTGGTTGAATTGACAGCTGAATGAGATATGTTTAATATCTGTCTGAACAAATTCTGCACCTTATCCATTAGTTCAGTGCCAAGGAGGTGCTAAATATTGGGAAGTACAGTCCTTGAAATAAGATATTAAAAGTTCATTTATGTGATTTGCTGAATGATAGATACTGAGTCACATTCAATATTTATTGATTTTTCAGTACTCCCTGAAGAAAGCTTAAATTATTGCATTTCTGTTCCTTTAACGGTGGCACTTAATCTAAGATAGTGTTGAACTGTTGTTTACATTCTGATATTTCGTTGCCTGCATGAAAGTATTTAATTCTCAGTGTTAATTTGGAATAGTGCATTCATCTACACTGTTGGTTCTTTTTCTTTTCATCTTTTCTGCCTATCACTAAAGAGAGGGATGTCTCTGGAAAACAAGTGAAAGAGGTTGGTGAGACAATCTCACTGGCAGAGCAATACTGCATAAATATGCCTGCTTCTTCCATTTGTTACTAGCACGTGTAGTAGATGTCTATTGATGTGCATTTTAAGCATGGCATCAGTGATCAATACTAGGCCTGTGCTGTTAGCCCACCAAATGCAGCATTCAGCTTTGAAAAATGCTTCCCAAATAACAGCAACTAATCAAAGGTTGACCAAGCTTGCTTTTTTTAAAATGTTTGCGTGGTATAGTATAAAGATTTTATTTTTATCTCTTTGACAATCTAAATTTCAGGTTCGTATGGAGCTTGTTCACTTCTTCACTTATTTTTAATTCATTGGGGAAAAAATTAGCAATAAACAAAAGTGATTTTTAATGAGACATGCCAGCTGACATGTCTAGAAGAGATCTCTATCTACTCTAATGGGAAACCAAATCTATAAAATTGGGTAACTGGAGTTAACTGTTATGCATCGTTCACTCAGACTCTTGCTGCTTAACACCATATTGTGGATTTGCCTCCGATGGCAATAGAAATAGCATGTGAAACCAGAAATAAAAAGTTGTTATCCATTGACAAGATGATTCCTCTTGCTAGCCATAAAAATATCAGCAAAATTAATTTCAGTAATGTGTTTAATTATGCAGTGCAAAACAAGCATGAATTTGGCCTTTATAATTCTGATTACGAAGAGCTGTAAATGCCAGCATCAAAAAATACAACAAACTTTCCAACAGCTCACAGCCCCAAACAAACCCACCTTGACTATAAGCCTATTAAATGATAAATAGTTACATGAGTCCCACTGTTCCTTCACTTGCACTGGAGTAAACAAAGCATCTGTTCTGTTCTCTGGTTTCTCGTCAGACCGAATAAATCTTTCACCTTCTACTAAACATTTCTGTTCATGAGAATCCTGAAGGCAGAAGTGCAGTATCAAGGGTACAAAACTGACGATAGCTTTCATTGTTTGGGAGCAAGGGATTGTGGGCATCACTGTGGGACGAATTCCCCAGAAATTAATGAGTTATTAATTCAGTTTCATTAACAGCCCGCCACTTGAAAAAGAACCATGAACTGTGAACCCATTCTCCATAAGATTCTTTCTGGAAAAGATCTGTTCGAAAATCAGGTGTATCAGAAATGATGCAATGCAAATTTAAAAATTATTCTTTTAGAAATGTTTATACTTTCTAGAATTGGCAGGGTGAATATGCACCAGGATCCATTTCATACCAAAATTTTCCCTGTGTCTAAAGCTTATCATAAAACTTTATTCTTGTTGGTTCTTCATGCCATGAAATAGATTGTTAAAATGTGATTTGACTGATTAATTTTCTTTGTTTCATTATTAAACACAAAAAGTTTGAAATATGTCCTGTTTCAAAATTATCATTAATGGCAAATTAGTAACCTGGGAGTGGGCTATCGTATGCCCGAATGCAAATCGGTGAGGTGGACAAGCTCCTTCTAACCACCACTGTCAAGTGAAGCAGCATTATTTCTCAGCACCTGAACAATCTAATCCTTTTTGTTGCCCAGAGTACTTCATGTTAGCAAAAGAAAAATCATCCTTTTGAGCTTGCTGTATTTACATGTATACCAATGCTTAAGTTCTAATTTAAACTTGAAATTTAATCCTTCATAACATTCCTTGCACTAAAGAAAGACATACCAATTTAGTTGGTAATTTCGTGAGCTGTTTTTCTTGCAAATTATAAAAATGTTGAAAAGAAATATTGAATTTCCTTCAATGCCTTGGAAAGAAATGAATATAAAATGTTTCCATTTACTTTTCAACAGTAGAGTTACTTTCTGTATGCTCTCGATATTTAAAGAGCGCGGTCACTCATGTGCTTAATTTTGTTTAGTTTAATTTGCATGAGATAACACAAGTCAAAAGGAACATGTAACAAGAATTATGTTTACAAAACATAAAGCTACTCTTGGTTCAAACTGAAAACGTGTCATTTGGCAGCTCACTAAGACCATAATAGGCAAAATCTTGACATTATGTCAAGTGTTTTTATGGTATGCAACATTGTCATCACTATCTTTGCAGCATTTAGCAGCAAGGGCTCATCTTGTAACAATAAATGGAAATGTCACTGGAATAGTTTACTTGAGTATAATCCTTGAATGTAAAACTCTGCAGAATGAAAGATGATGATATTCTTAATGTGGCCAATAAAGGTCAACAATAACAGCAATCAAAACTCAAATCTGTTTTTTAACTATGGATACCCCACCAAGCATTTTGGCACGTTTTACGAGAGTACGGATGGATGTCAAATGTACTATTTCCCTTTTTTGAGCTGACAATAAATCACAGTTTTTAAAAAAAATTCATTTTTAATCCAGCTCAAGTCTGGACGGAAAATGTAACAAGTGATCTGAATTTTGTTGGATAATGAAACACAAGGACTTCCTCAAGCGCATGCTCGTGGATAGCAATCTGAAATGGCATCTCCAGATATGTTGCTTTTTAAGTTTAGGAACAGAAAGGCCAGGTTTAAACCTCAAACTACATCTCAGCTGAAATTAGTTAATTAAGACAAAAGAATTGAAGCTAAGACCTTGGTTTGCGACACTCCACCAGGAAGTGGATCTGCTGATTTGACAAAAAGCTTACAGATGTGCCACTTAATTGGACACAAAGACTTTCATGCTAGACAAAATTTTCATCATTGTTGATTTTTGGCCATAGAATCATAGCCATAATAGGTCATCAAACAAAAACAATGTCTTATATTTCCCTAACCCCAATTCTATCTGAATCTAATGTCTTTTAACCAAGTCTCTAATAAAAGTAAACATCATGCTGTCATCTATTGCTTTCTCATCTGCAGCCAACCTTACACTAGTACAATTGGTCTTTGATTATTCACCAAGCATCTCCAGTCAAGTCATAGTAGAAATGGAACTGTGAAAGAGAATGTCAGTGATACCTTGTTCCTATATATCGAAAGCATCAACACTGGATTAAATCACTTTTATTCGAAACCCTTAAATTGACTTACTTGCAGAAGACGTTATGATTTTAAAGTGTGTCCTGTTCTGCTTCTCTCGCTTAATATGTTGCTCTGTAATCGTAACTCCTTCATGCAGAGCTTCCAACCTTCTCCCCTGCACCCTGTGGATGTAAAGTAGATGTTAATTGCTGCAAGGCCTTTCCAAAGTGCATCTATGTTTCTCTCTTTATTTTCTGTAGGTAACAATGTAGGCAGTCTCTTCCATATGGTGGATGACCTGGGCCGAGCAATGGAAACCTTGGTGACGGTTATGACCGATGATGAGACAGCAGAGTAACCAGATGTGCTTTATCACAACATTGGCTTCAGATGTCAAGCATGGTTTTTATATGTTCATAAAAAAAAATAAATGGATTGGACCGTACAGGTTTACAAGTTAAAAAAAGAAAACATCTATTTTTTTGTGAAAGGTAGTGGTAATATACCGTAGATTTCAGTAGTTTCCTAAGTCTGTTATTGTTTTGTTAACAATGGCAGGTTTTACAGTTCTATGCAATTGTACAAAAGAATAGAATGAAAACATATAAAATCTTGGTAGCTACGTACCTTGCCATTTCTTTTTATGGAGCGTGTTTCGGATTGTTAAATTTGTAACAATTATGAAGATTGTTCACTAAAAGGGTGCTTTCTTACAAAATATACGTAATTTTATTGTTTATAAACTCCCATCCCCAGAAGAAGACAGTTTTGAAATTGTAAGAGTTAATGCATTTGTCTTTGCAAAATAATAGGCTCTAATCATATCAATGAAAATGTTCATGATCAGTGTTGTTCTTTTTTTCTTCTTAATTAGTAAAATATTGTAGCACATAGCAGTACCAAAACACACTATCTGACATTCATTCCCAAAGCCCCATTTTCTTTTAATGAAACACCAGAAATGAATTGCTACATCTCCCAAGAAATCATAATCACTTAAGCATTGCAATCATACATTAGAGAGCTCTAATTTGTTCGATATTAGAGATTTTATCTACAAAGGCGAGTCATTAATTACCACGTTATTTCTACCTCATTTTCTTGTTTTTTGGATAAATTTTAACAGATTAAACAAATTTAGTTGTCATTTGAAACGATTATGATTAAAATTAAAAGATACGTTAAATCTTGCAGTAGACTTCAGAAAATAAATCTCACAAATTGCCTCTACATTACGGAACAGAAATTTTTGAGAGCATACGTGGTTGTTTGCAGTTGCATTATCTTTCTAAAGCAACCTTGAACCAACTTTTTTTAAGACATCATCGGTTTTCTAATCCATTGAAATAAGGTACAAACTAAAGGTTAGTTTACTACAGATGTTGCTGCTAATCTAGGTATTTGCTTGCAGCAACTGTGTTCTCAGTTGTGATTTCATTAAATAGAATATTAGTTTTTTGGGGTGAGTCAGAAAAAAGCAGATGCAAAATATGAATTACTGTTACCTTAAAAGAATCACAAGAAACATTTGAGTTCACTTTGTATGACCTGAATGTATTTGACTATGGAAGTAATCAGTATAACTTGGTGCATAAATATCACTAGGGCATGTTAAGTCATTTTAACCAGTATTGTTTGTTATTCAAATATCATCATAATATATTGCATTATGTTAACATCTTCACATATACTAATTGTTTTGTAAAGTATATTTTCCTGCATAATCATCACATACCAAGTTCCACACAATATATGCCTTACTATTGTATTATATATTGCTTTACTGTGTATACAAATAAAGCACGCAGTTATATTACTTACTTTGGTTCGTTATTTACACGTTGCAGTGCAATGCTCACTTTTTGGTTTCAATCTTGAGAACAATTGCTTTAAAAAGCTGTTGATGTTTATCAATTATGTTATAATCGATTGTGATACATTGGAAGTTGCTAGTTTCACCACTTACAAATTCTTCATGATTCAGCCATCTATTTAGCAGTAAATCTGGTGAACCTTGAAGTGTTTTGTAAGGTTGCGTGATCAATGCACTTTTTGAGCATCAAACTTAGGCTAGACACTCTAGTGCTGAACTGACCGAGTGCAGCTCTGTCAGAAGTGCTGACTTCTTGCTGAGATATTAAACCAGATTTAGTTGCATGCTCAAGTAAACATCAGAGATCTCAGGGCACCCTTTCAAGGAAGGATAGAGCGTTGACCCTGATGGCCTCGCCAATAGTTATGCCTAAGCATTACAAAACACAATATTTGAACATCAGCATGTGTTGGTAGCTGTTTCGAGTGTATAAACTGATTGCTAGGTTTCCTCCTTTACAACAGTGACTGAATCTCCATACACTTAGTTAGCTGTTGAGTGCCCAAAAGTTGTGAAAGGTACTTTATTAAGTAGGAGTTTTTCTCCTTTCTGATACGATGAATCCTGTAAATCAAAATTATCAGCACAACTACCGTCAGCTGTTCTTCTGTTTGCAGGTGATCTTATTTCCAAAATGGTCACTGTACAGGTATAATGTGCAAATGTTCCCACTTTGAAGATTCAGATGAGATTCTTATCAGCACCTAACCAACTACAATAACACTAACAGAATCTTAACCCTATCCCCACATCAGCATTTAGCTCTTTTCATTTAACTGTCTGTCAGTCTAAATTCCAGTTTCATTTAACACTTCCAGCAGAGTAGAGCTTAAAGTGAGGATTGTATTTCTACGTTTTACTTAGTATTAGTTAGTGTACCAAGATACAGTGAAAAGTGTTGTTTCGCAGCCTCCACAAGCAGGTCATCCTGTACAAAGTGCATTAGGGGAGCAGAACAGAGTGCAGAATAACGTGTTACAGCTGCAGAGAAGGTGCAGAGAGAGAGATCAACATTAACATTTGAGAGGTCCATTCACAAGTCTGAGAACAACAGGAAACAAATTATTCTTGAATCTGTGTGTATGTGTATACAAATTTTTCTATCTTCTGCCCTATGAAAGAGGATAGAAGAGAGAATAACTTGGGGGGGGGGGGTTGATGATGTTGATTGCTTTCCTGAGGCAGTGGGAAGTGTAGATAAGAGTCAATAGATGGAAAGCTGGTTTGTATGATGGACTGGACTATGTTCAAAACTCCGTAGTTTCTTCTAGTCTCGAGCAGAGTAGTTGCCGTACCATGTTGTGATACATCCAGATAGCATGCTTTCTGTGGTCCTTCTGTAAAAGTAATTGTGCCCATGCTGAATTTCCTCAGCTTCCTGAGGAAATAGAGGTGGTGTTGTGCTTTCTTGACTGTCACAAATTGTTGGTGATCATCCCTCCCATGAACTTGATGCCCTTGACCATCTCCACCTCAGCACCATTGATACAGATGGCGGATGCCCTCCACTCTACAAAGTCAATGACCAGCTCCTTATTTTGATGACATTGATGGAGAAATTGTTTTCTTTACACCATATCGCTAAACAATCAATATCTTTCCTGAACTTTGTCTCATTGTTATTTGAGATCTGACCTACAACAGTGGTGTCGTCATCAAGCTTGTAAATGGAGTTGGTGTGGAATTTGACAACAGTCATGAGTGTATAAGAAGTGTTGTAGGAGGATAAGTACGCATCCTTGCAGGGCATTGGTATTGAGGATTATGGTGGAGGAGGTGTTGTCACCTATCCTTACTGATTATAGTCTATGGGTCAGGAAGTTGAGGACCCATTACAGAGGTGGCGCGGGGGAAGGGGGGGGGGTGGTGGACCAAGACCAGTTGGGCAGCCACAGTTCAAAGAAAGAGTACTGAAGCCACTATGTTGAGGCTTCCAAATCAAACCTAAAAGCAGATTAAAAACATTTGGGATTGAAAACCTAATAAGGTGTATTCAATACACAGGTTTTCTTTTTCTCGTGCATGGGCCTTCCACAGATCTAGCCAACACTATAGAGAAGTGAAGTGACAGAGACTTTCAGGATAGTGATCTATACTCCATAGCCAAAGATATTTTAAAAAGCAGATCCAACAGAAATAGTCAAGGGCAAGATGATGGGAAGGAAGGCATTTGTCACAACTGCCGAACAGCATATGACTATAGAGTCATGTAGCTTTTTGTTGATGTTCTCACTTATTATTTGCAGAAATCAAGAAAAGTAAGATTAGTGGATTGTGGCTCACATGAGACAGCAGCAGGTTTAGTGAGTTAAATAACTTGGAACAAGCTGAGTGGGGAGTTAATTTTCTCAGCACGCTTCTTGGCAAATCTGCTCAATCCCTGAAGTTGAGCAGTGTGAGCTTTCAGTTCTGAAAATGGAACAGTTTCTTTACTTCATTGAAGACTGGAGAAAGAGCTCCTCATTGCAGAAAATCTGTCTCTTTCACAAAGCTTTTCCTCACTGACCTCATTCAAGTGGCAGGCCCAAGGGAGCTTTGGGACAGCAAACAAGAAGTGACCAAGTGATGTGATGTTGGCTCCAACAAGGTATCTTACCTGATTCTGCAAAGCTCAGGTTATCTTCTGTGACAAAAGAAAAGTAGACATGGATATTGTAGTATTAAACAATCCAAGAGATGTTTACTGCAGGTAGCTATTATACACAAACATTACATTCAGAAGCACATCAGTGTCTGGGCTAAGATTAAGCTATGCAGTCCATAAGCAGCATGTTTCTAGTGGTTTAATGCTTCAAGTAACCTCTGAGGTAAGGTAGAGTATGAAATCTTTATATCCATTGATCACATGTTATGATACAGTAATGATATTGTGAGCATACTGACCTTGAGGCATAGCAAGTAACACCAATAATTTTGGTTCAGTGATTTTTTTAAAATAAAGAAATGGAAATCAAACTATTTTTGAATATGCTTATCCACTTGTGCAACCTTGGTTGTTTTAATACATTTAGGTTCATAGTTTTAAGATGGTTAAGATTAAAAATATTCATATTGCTAAAATAACATTAACTTACAGAAAGGAACAGCTTGTGGAATACTACAAAGGAAAATGATTGGTGAAACTCAGCTTTGTCCTGCGTAAGTATTTTATGTTTTTTATTAATATGATTAGCAAAATTTGGTTGGGTTTGCAGCCTAGGGTTAGAATACACTATGGAGCAGATCAGAGTGTCCTTACTCTAACTGTACAGGAATGTCAAGAAGCCATTTACCTTGATTATATTCCTCCTTCTCACATGCTGTATGCTCCAGAGCATCGCTCTACTCATTTTCACTGCTTCAATCCTGTCTCTGGAAAATTAATACTTTATTACATTTTCTTAGTAAGTAGTTCCCTCCAAATTTCCTGCAACTCTTTTTTTTAATATATTATTCAACACCATTTACAATTTGAATTGATTAAATTTATTTGGGATGTTTGCAATTTAGAAATCTCTGTTTCTGTTTGGCAGCCTTGCCTTCTCAGCTTACTTTAAAACATTGGTTGTGTGAGTGAATCCCAGTGGTCTGCAGACTGGTTCAAAATGCAAATCACTGACATGCAGCACCGTAGCTGAGCTCATACAAAAGAACAAGTCGGATCCCTCAGTATCCAGTTTAATGCATCACAACCAGATCAGCTCCTGCGAATGTGGTGCTAGTTGTCATTGGATACAGCACAGTAATGCACTTTCATTAAACAAAGTTAATGTTACTATTAATTTTTTTGATTACTATAGTTGTATGATACGCCTCTCCCTATAGCTCAAATCCTCAACCCTGGCAACATCCCTGTCAATCTTTTCTGAATCCTTTCAAGTTTCACAACATCCTTCGGATAGGAAGGAGACCAGAATTGCACATAATATCCTAAAAGCTGCCTAAACAATTTCCTGTACAGCTGCAACATGACCTCCCAACTCCTGTACTCAATACTCTGACCAATAAAGGAAAGCATACCAAACGCTGCCTTCACTATCCTATCTACCTGCGACTCTACTTTCAAGGAGCTATGAACCTGCACTCCAAGGTCTCTTTGTTCAGCAACACTCCCTTACCGTTAAGTGTATAAGTCTTGCTGAGACTTGATTTCCCAAAATGCAGCACCTCGCATAAAGTGTCAAAAATCTCCAGAGCATTGTGAAATAGTATGACATTCACAGATGTGTTTGAAGTGGCTCAGCATAAAGATCCAAGAATGAAAGCCCCAAAATCAAGTCAAAGCTGTTGGATAGCACTGTACTCCTGCTGAGGGGACAGATTGTGACTAAAAAGAACACCTGCAGTTCCAAGTTATAGATGTAAACAAAAGCCATTTATTTCACTCAGAACAAGTATAAAACCTGGAGTTATAACCCTCTATGCCAAATGTGATTTGCAAAGTTTCTCAACACATTCGGCCACTGACAGCAGGATAAATTAAAGATAGATAAAATTCTAGATGATAAAAAATTCCAGGAGTACAGGGAGATGGTATTGAGATGGAGGATGCATCATGATCCTCTTTAAATGATGGAGCAAGCTTCATGGGTCAAATGGCCCACTCCTGCTTCTATTTTCTATTTTTCCTGAAGACCAACTCAGCATCTCCTGTGGAAAGTTCCAGCTGTCCTCAAGGCCTGCCTGAGAGATGGAACAGAAGAGCTGGACAAGAAAGGAGTAATCAAGAAAATGATAAGTCCTACAGTATGGATTAATATCATGATAGCAGTGAAACAACAGGAAATCTATGAGTATATATCAGCTCAAAGGATCTAAACAAAGCTCTGAAGACATCTCCCTACCTATCCTAAGCCAGCCATTAATGGATTTTGCCACAACTTGCAAAAGTAGAATTTTCACCCCACACTACCAAAAAGCTGTACACCCAGAAATCAAAACTCTTGCATACTCCATGATTGCACACACCTGGATGGTCACACATGCACCTCCATGCAGCATACTTACAATGGCTGTCTATGAATCCCAGAATTTTCCACATGCCAGAACAAAGCCTAGCTCTTCTGAACTCACGACTCAGCCCAACATCTACTTCCAACTCCAGATAAATTGTGAAAACCTGTAATCATCAGTGCAGGCTCTGGAAAGAGGAAGAAGCCAAGTGACATCACTTCCAGTCAAGGACTCACGTTGAAATCTGTCGGAACGGGGTTGGAGAATCCTGGGGAGTTTACAGTCTAGAGTGTGGTGCTGGAGAAGCCCAGCAGGTCAGGCAACAGCCAAGGAGCAGGAAAATCAACATTTTGTATAAAAGCCCTTCATCAGGAATCTTCCCAGCAGCGCCCAGGAGGATCAGGCATGAGGTCCAGGAAGCAGACAGCCATTCAGAATCAAGCACATGTGATGCAAGCACCAAGTTACATTTCTCTTTCATATTGTAAAGCTTGATTTTCTTGATGAGTTTAAGATTTGTCCAAAAGAGTAAGATAATGAGTTTTCAAGCTCCTCAAGAAAATATCCTGTGCATACTTCAAAAGGGAATGGCTTTCTGAGGTGATCAAAACCAAAAAAAATAAAGTCACAGAGATGTACAGCAGAGAAACAGACCCTTCAGTCCAACGCAATGCTGCCCATAGAGTCATAGATTCCTACAGCACAGAGACAGGCCCTTTGGCCCAAACTGGTCCATGCTGACCAAAATACCCATCATGCTATCCCCATTTCCCTGCATTTGGCGAATATCCTTCTAATCTTTTTCTATCCATGTATTTTTCCAAATGCCTTTTAAGTCTTATTAACGTACTCACTTCAACCATGTCTGCTGGAAGCTTATTCCGTATGCGTACCACCCTCTGTATAAAAAAGTTGCCCCTCAGGTTCCTTTTTATTCTTTCCCATCTAACCTTAAACCTATGCCCTCTAGTCCTCTTTTCCCCAACTCTTGGAAAAAAGACTGAATGCATTCACCCTATCCATGCTTCTCATGATCTTCTTCACCTCTATAAGGTGCCCCCTCAGTCTCCTACTCTCTAAAGAAAAAGATCCTAGCTTGTACAACCTCTCCCTGTAACACAGACCATGAAGTCCAGGCAGCATCTTGTAAATTTCTTCTGCACTCTTTCCAGTTTAATAACATCCTTCCTATAGCAAGGTGACAAAAACTGAACACAATACTCCAAATGCGGCCTCACCCCAACATCCTGTGTAACTGCAACATAACTTCCCAAATTCTATACTCAGTGCCCTGACTGAAGAAGGCCAGTGTGCCAAAAGCCTCCTTCACTGCCCAGTCTACCTGTGACTTCACTTTCAGAGAACCATCCACCTGAACTCCAAGATCCCTGCTTAAGGCCTTACCATTCACCATGAAACTCCTACCTTGATTTGACTTTCCAAAATCAAGGACCTCACACTTATCTATATTAAACTCCATTTGCCATTTCTCAGCCCACTTCCCCAAATGATCAAGGTCCTGCTGCAATTTCTGATAACCTTTCTCGCTAACCACGATATCGGCTATTTTAGTGTCATCTGTAAACTACTAATCATGCCTTGTACATTCTCATCCAAATCAATGATACAGATAACAACCAGTAATGTCTAGATATCCTAACATACAGTAATGACAAAATATCCAAAATTAATCTTGTCCCATTTGCCAGCACTTGGCACATATATCTCTAAATACTGGATTAGTGGTGCTGGAAGAGCACAGCAGTTCAGGCAGCATCCAACAAGCAGCGAAATCGACGTTTCGGGCAAAAGCCCTTCATCAGGAATAAACCTCTAAACCCTATTCATATACCCATCCAGATGCTTTTTAAATGTTGTAATTGTGCCAGCCTCCTCCACTTCCACTGGCAGCTCACTCCATACGCACACTACCCTTTGCATGCAAAAGTTTCCCTTGAAGTCCCTTGTCCCTTGAGGTCCCTTTCCCTTCTCACCTTAAACCCATGCCCTCTAGTTGCTGACTACCCCAACCCAGGAAAAAGACCTTGTCTATTTACCTTAAGTAGCTCCTCATGATTTTATAACTGTCTGTAAGGTTACCCCTCAGCCTCTGACCCTCTAGGGAAAATAGCCTCAGCCTATTCAGCCTCTCCCTTTAGTTCAAACCTTCCAACCCTGACATTACCATTGTAAATCTTTTCTGAACCCTTTCAACTTTCGCGACATTCTTCCAATAGGAGGGAGACCAGAATTACACACAATATTCCAAAAGTGGCCTAATCAATGTCCTGTACAGCTGCAACGTGACCTCTCAACTCCTATACTCAATGTTCGGACCAATAAATGCTTTCTTCACCATCCTATCTACCTGTGACTCCACTTTCAAGGAACTATGAACCTGCAATGACATCTTCAACAAAGAAACAATGTGCAACTGGCACAATTTTCACTTACCCTGAAAGAGCTGGTATGGTATCTACTGTTTGCTCCAAAGAAAATGCTGGAACAACGCTGCAAAAATGTGACAGGACTGGAAGGCAACTACCTAAAGCAGCATTTGAGCCAACACTCTGCATGGATGTTTTTATTTGTTTACAAAATCAAAGCAAAGTTAGAATTTAGGGATTGCTCACCAAAATGGCAGGAGATCGTCAGGTGAGGATGGAATGTACATAGCACAAAAAGACCAATCCTGATATGGTAAACGTTCTCTTTGGTAATGTCATACCTGTGGAAAAGATGAATGGGTCCATGCTTTCAGTGACATTCATGATCATGTAGCAAGGTGCTCAGCAATTACTGAAGCTGCCTTTGCACTTGTTTGGTGTGTTGGCTTTATTATCCAAGGACAGCTACTGAATGAATTGCACGAATCACATAATCATAGCTTAATAGCTAATAACAGTACAAACATTTCAGTCCAATAAAAGCTTGATTTTGTACCATGCTCGAGCCAGAATCTGAACTTGCTTATAAGACTATCTGCCAGAATTTTGAAACTGACAGAAACAATGCCTCCATTGTGACAGAAATCCAGCAATTGTATGTTAGCAGTGAACTTGATTTACAGAAGTTGGTGATGATTATATCAGACTGAGTCTCTGTTATGCTGGGAAAGAAAAATGGAGCAATCTTCCAACGAAAAATCAACCATTTGTCAGAATAGCACTGCTTTGCTCACAGAGAAGATCTGGGAATCAATGATGCCTGGACTCAGGTGTCAATTATGAAAGATGTTGAAACTCTTCTAAGAACAGTGTGTACAATGTCCACAGGTCAGCTGTGAAGAAAGGACAATTTGAAGATCTTGCCAATGTCTTAGAGTGTTACACAGTAACATTTCAACCTTTCAATGAACTGCAGTGGCTGTCAAAAAACTTTGCAGTGAGTACACAAACGAAAAATTGCAATTTCTTGATCAAATACCGTATAAAGCGAGTGCATTTATCTAATCCAATTGACCATTATGTAAGTATGAAAATGGCTCCAAAGCCACACTGTCCCACTACATTGACAGAACTGGTATCATTGTGCAATTTCTTGCAGAGAAGCAGTTTGAAAACAACTAAAGCATTGAAATTTGCAAAGGCCATGATTAATATACCCGACAAGTCAATATCTAAGTGAACACATTTATTGGAATGAATATTAAGAATGTTCTAGCTGCTCTCAACAGTGATGTGGAAACTACTACATTCCTTCAGTTTATTCAAGTGCTATTTGACCAGCTGGAAAGCAGATTTCCAGAACAGGAATTACAAGAGTGGGATGTATTTGATCACACAAAGACAATCGATTTTGAATTTGGAAAAGACAGTATTGTATAACTGATATCAAAATATTCTAATTTTATACCGTACTATACAAAAGTGTTGTCACAAAAGATATGCGAAGAATGGTCTGATTTCAGATTTATTGTGGAGACTGGTTCCGTTCAGATATTCAGTGATTTGGTGGATAATGCTCTAAACATAGACCAGTTTCAAGCAATGCCCACGCTTCTGGAGATTTTATACAACATTTCAGGCATCAAGAGCTGGCTGTGAGTCTGATTAAGTCGCATGATTAAGTAGAAATTCAAAAGCACGTCAGAATTATATCACTTGGACAATGTGATGTGAATTCAAATGTACCATTTCATCTGGACAAAATATCAACCTGAGTGCAGCATATAATCATTGGGCAGTAAGTAAAGATGTGTGAAAAGCTGCAACAACCATGTGAATAAATTACAAATTTCCTCTTTTGGTCAGATATTATAACTGGTGTAGTAGTACCACCACTAAATGGGTCCTGAGACTTCTGAAGCAAAAAACAAATACTGTTTATTTCAGCAAGTAGAATATCTGTAAGTGTTAATTAATATAAATGCACACTTTGAATAGTTAATAAAAAAACTGCAAAAAAACATTTCCACTCAATGGATACAATGTGCCACTCCAATTACTCTAGGATCTGCACAGGGCCCAGGGAAATTAGAGAGAACACTGCCCTAGCTAAAAAGGATAGATAAATGTTAAGAAAAGCTGGATGAAAGCAATAGTTTTTTAACAAATATTCTGCGTGTCACTTTGAAGATATAGTTGGTTGCTCATGCCATTTGTCATTTCTATGGCTCTAGAGGTGAAATTATGATGGTACAATGGCTTTAAGAGGTGTATTTGGTCCTTTTGTTTTATGAAGAGAGGATGAGACAGAGGTACTGAGCAGTCTGCTTCTCAGCCAATAAAGTAAATCGCTTGTAAGGCCTTGGCTTTTTTTAAAAAGTAGGTACATTTGAAGTGGCCTAAATGAATGGGGTCAAACTCCCACAGAATCAGGATTTTTTTAGTTTTCACCTTCAGTAGCAGTTACTGGGGTCTTGAAGTTGAATGTGGAGGCTCTCATTCCTCTCTCTCTGTTACAGCTAAAATCTGGGGTTGTCTTCCTACTGCTGGAATTGCATGTGAAACAATCTATTTTCCTGAAGTTGCCTTTACCAAAGGGTGTCTTTATGCGATGTTCCTATATGGGAACAGTTAATTAGTAGTAAGATATGGTTTGTTAAGCATTTCGATAGAGTTACAGTTAAGCCAATTATTTTGTTTTTATTTTGTCTGCATTTAATTATACTGTACGAAAGAAAGTGTGTTTTGTTTCAAGCCTAGTAGTTTAACCAATTAAATTGCACCTGGAACACAAGGCTTTACACTTACCCGTAAAATTAGAAAAAGTTAGAGTCTACATTACCTTAACATATTTTGAGGCGGTTTGATCTGGGCCATAACAGTATCAGTATAGAAACATGAAATAGTTAGTGGTCAGCTCGTTCACCGATGCAACAATATAATGAAAAATGTCATTACTGACTATGATTAAAATCTAGTGCAATGATTAATGGTTGCAAGATAAAACTGAAATGGAACAAAGAGGTAAGGTATATATATCATGTATCGACAGAAAAAAAGCTTTTGTCTAGATCCATAAAAAGGTGAAAACTGTAGCAGCAACACAGCAACCAATAAATGTTAAAGCGGTGCAAAGGTTTATTGAATTTCTCAACTGTTGAGCAAAAGTCTTGTCCAATTTGTTGCTAGAAGTTTAATCATCACACTAACTCACTGCCAAAAAAAGCAGTGATATTGTGTCTTGGAGCAAGACTTTTCTTCACTACTGTTAGGCAACTAGAGATGGTAATGACAGTGCTGAAATGCCATGGTATGAATGATAAAGTCACTCTGCAGTCTGACATTATGAGCAAAGAAATCAAGAATCACATCATAGTTTAAGCGAAGTAAGCTAGAGAAGTATTGATGACATATGATATCCCAGACAGACCATGGACGAAGCTGGGACCAGATTTCTTTATTCACAAAGGATCTGATTATTTTGTCGTGATAGACTACTACATTACCTTCTGGGAGGGGGACTAGCTGACTTCAATGCCTACCAGTGCGATGATAGAATGTCAGAAAGCACACATCAGCTTTTATGGCATTCCTGACATTTTGATGAGTGACAATGGCCTTCAGTTCACAAGTGAAAAATTCAGCCACTTTATGAAAGGTTTGGAAATTCAACACCATACATCATTTCCATGCCAGCCCATGTTAAATGGAAAGGCTGATGCAGCAGTGGAAATCACGATAGGAATCATTAAAAATCAAGTAAATACTGCACAGTTTAATACTACTGGATTAGTGGTGCTGGAAGAGCACAGCAGTTCAGGCAGCCTCCAACGAGCAGCGAAATCGATGTTTCGGGCAAAAGCCCTTCATCAGGAATAAAGGCAGTGAGCCTGAAGCATGGAGAGATAAGCTAGAGGAGGGTGGGGGTGGGGAGAGAGTAGCATAGAGTACAATGGGTGAGTGGGGGAGGAGATGAAGGTGATAGGTCAAGGAGGAGAGGGTGGAGTGGATAGGTGGAAAAGGAGATAGGCAGGTCGGACAAGTCCGGACAAGTCAAGGAGACAGTGCTGAGCTGGAAGTTTGAAATTAGCATGAGGTGGGGGAAGGGGAAATGAGGAAGCTGTTGAAGTCACTTGGGAGTTGCAGTGGGAGAGGGACTCCCTGAGATTCTTGTAGAGAGAGGAGGAAAACTTCTTCAAAGCAGGCATCCTTGCAAGAGGATTCGCAGTCGGGTTAAAATCAATGAGGTAAAAACAATGACTGCAGATGCTGGAAAGCAAATACTGGATTAGTGGTGCTGGAAGAGCACAGCAGTTCAGGCAGCCTCCAGCAAGGAGCGAAATCGACGTTTCGGGCAAAAGTCCTTCATCAGGAATAAACCCGACTGCGAATGTCTCCTTGACTTGTCCGGACTTGTCCGACCTGCCTATCTTCTTTTCCACCTATCCACTCCACCCTCTCCTCCTTGACCTATCATCTTCATCCCCTCCCCCACTCACCCATTGTACTCTATGCTACTCTCTCCCCACCCCCACCCTCCTCCAGCTTATCTCTCCATGCTTCAGGCTCACTGCCTTTATTCCTGATGAAGGGCTTTTGCCCGAAACGTCGATTTCGCTGCTCGTTGGAGGCTGCCTGAACTGCTGTGCTCTTCCAGCACCAGTAATCCAGTATTTGTTTTCCAGCATCTGCAGTCATTGTTTTTACCAGTTTAATACTAGATAACAGTAGGAGAAGCAGCACACCTACTGAATGTGTGGAAAGTACTCTAGTACAAAGACTAATGTTACACTGCCGCCAAACTATTCTTCCAATACAATAAAAAGTCACTAAAGTCAGATGTTATAACAGGTACGAGTGACACAATCATGATTAAGTGGTAGAAAATCAAATTTCAGATTTTAAAGATTGCCAAACCATTGCCAGAGTTGAGTATTTGAGATCCAGTCAGGGTATAATTCTTCAACACTGTCAGCAATAGTCAGCCCAAGAAACAACTGGGACCTGTGTAGAGCAGTTGTTACCTCAACTGTCTGTCATGGACATGAACAAGCAGTCTACTGTACTAACTGCAGGTAGTATGTAGGCACATCTGGAGACATCATTTTTCACCTGTTGGTGGTTGATCAGGAAGATGTGAACTCAATACCTGCACAGGCCACAGATCAACCATCAGACTCAGAAATCCAACAATGGAAATGAAGCGACAACAGCTCTCACTGAAATGACAAATGACAAAAGAAGGACAGGAAAGGAACATCACCTATAAAATAGTAGATATTCCATGTATACCTGTGAGAAACTGGCATGATTTAAACAAGATGTGTGTAATGCACATTTAAAAAGCTGATAAGAATAACAAGCTGTTAATATATGATAGTTGTTTGTATTGTGAATAATATGGGTAAGTCAGAAGGTACATTTTAATGCATGCATTTTTTGTGTTTTGCATTAAAAGGCAGATATTTGGAACAGAAAGTACCAATGGCTTGCTGTATTTATATGACTTCTACCATGGGGCACTGACTGGTTATCCCTCTTCCAGCGATTTTCAAGAAAGCCAGAGGACAAGCAGAATGGTATTGGATTGAATACGTAATAGATGTCCTCAGATTCAGTGTGGATAAAACAGACGTAGGCACATTCACAAGTGATTTGGAAAGGTTTTCACACTGTACCAATTTAACCCTCTCCCACCAATTGGGTGGAGTGTTAAGAATGATTGTGGGGTGTCAGTCTAATTCCCATTGTAACTACTGTCTCAGAATTTATATACACACAAACGCAATTTGCTTGTATATTGTTTCGAATAATACGATGGATCTCTATGGTATTGTGGACAAGAAGGATGGCTTCATGAAAGATAAGTTTTTTTTGGCTAATGATTTTTAATTCTCTACAGTATTCCTACACAATGATCTTTTTTTCCCCATAATTGTTAGCAGTGAAAGGGTTTGTTGTCTTGGTGTGGTGATCAAGCAAACCAATTGTGTTGTCTTGAGGAATCAACAGGTAGACATTAGCACTGTTGCTCCAGCTTTATAGTTGATGAATCTGATCAATTCTGTGCCAATAGCTTGTCGATGAACCCTTGACATTAGTAGGAACTACAGCGCATATCATTTCAATATTTAATAATTCATTCTTTTTTATTTTTTGTTCTTTTGACAAAATCCTTTCAATTTGGTTCACAATGAACAAAATGAGCCTGTACAGTTTGCAAGAATGTTACATAGCAGGCCTACATGCATCTTAATGAGTGTGAACTGGTGAGAAAGCACCACTGTTTCTACCTGAAAGAAACATAGCACTTAAGAGACTGTAGTTGGCAACTTTAAAATTCATGTTAATGTAAGTGGATAATGGTTATTGCTTTATACTGGCTGCTGCTTTAGAGATGGGCATTTTAAATGGTATGGGTTGTATTTCTCCACAGGTAACAATTAAGATCTATGAATTTCAACTTTTCCCGAAAAGCTTTCATGAAACCAGCAAAATAATAGTGTCTACAAGAGGACGTCACAGATCGGGAATACTCCAGTAAGTAACTCATCTCCTGTCTCCCCAAAGCCTGTCCACCATCTACAGAAAATAGAAGTCATGGTCAATGGATATTTTTTGTGCTCAAGGAATGTCTGTAATGAAGTTTGAGGGTTGGATTTAGGACCCTTTCCTGATGTACTTTAATGACCTGGATGTTGGTGTGCAGGGGGAAATGTTAAAGTTTGTAGATGACACAAAATATGGAAGGCATGTAAACTGTGAAGCAGACAGTGTAGAACTCCAGAAGGATATAGCCACATTTGTGGGAATGAGCAGATAGATGACAAGTGTGTTTTAATATAGAGAAGTGTAAGTGATGCATTTTGGCAGAAGGAAGAACTTTGAAAAACAATATAAAAGAGGGGGAACAATTCTAAGGTGAAGTGTGGAGGGACAAAGGGGAGATGGTGGAGGAGCAGAAAGACCTGAGTGTACATGTGTACAGGTCATTGAAAGTGGCAGGACAGAGAGTGAGCAGTAAATAAGATGTACAGCATCCTCGCTTTATTGATAGGGTCACAGAGTGCAAGAGCCACATAAATGTTGTTGAATCTGTATCAAACACTATTAAAGTCTGCACTGAAATATTGTGGACAGTTATGGGTGCCATTTACAGGAAAGATAGAATCTTAGAATTGTTACCCTGTGGAAATAGGCCATTCAGCCCACACTGATTTTCCAAAGATCATTCCACCCAGACCCACCCCTACCCTATCCCTGTAAACCTGCATGTTCCATAGCTAATTCACCCACACTGCACATCTCTGGACATTACGGTTAATTTAGCATGGCCAGTCTACCTAACCTGCATCCCTTTGGACTGTGGGAGGAAGCCGGACCACCTGGTGGAACCCCACACAGATATGGGAGAATGTCCACACAGACAGTTGCCCAGGAGTGGAATTGAACCCAGGTTCCTATTGCTGTGAAGCAGCAGTGCTAACCACTGAGCTACTGTGTTGCCCCTTTTACAAAGGGAGGTAAATGTGAAAGCAGTGGAGAAAGTACAGAAGTGGTTACAAAAATGGTTCGTCATAAAATCAAGTGTATAGATTGAAGAAATTGGAACTGGCAGGAGATTGGCAGGTGGTAATGAATAAAATAGTTATTTATTGTCACTTGTAATTTTACAAAAACTACAGTGACAAGTATTTAAGTTGCCGGATTCCAGCACCTATATTGAAACAGAAATCATACATATAGAAAAAAATACAACAAAGTTTATCTTTGATCAATTCATGGCTCATGGGTTCTCAAGGAAATGACAGGAATCACATTCTCCACTACAACAGAAAGTCACCATCGAAGCTGCCGAATCTTGAGCCAATGGAATCTCAGGCTTTTGGAAACCTTGGCTGGACCACATGCCGCTGAAGACATGACATAAGCTGCCTCAAGATCCCACTTGGTCTCCAAAGCCACTGCTGAAGCACACCACCATTCCAGGCCATTGGGATCCTGGGCCAGACTCACCATGCTGCCGAAACCTCCGAACCAGACCACCACTCCACAGGACCCACCAGGACGCAGCCGCAATGAACATGGGGAATTGACCACACAGCCTTCACCACTGCATCAGATTCCCCAAAACATCCTTCCTCCACTGCAAAGAAGGTAAGATGAATTTTGATGTTAAACATAGATAAATACAGAAAGAAAAAATGGTAGGTGGGTGTTGGGTCCAAGGATGGGGAGGAGGGGAGAGCATGCCAAATAGTGGTTGGGACCAGATGTAGATCAATTCCAGAGAGTGGGAAGGGGATGAGGAAAGGGGAAGTGGGTCCAAAGCACCTGAAGGGGGTGCCAGGTCCAGGGTGAAGAGGGGCCAGGTCCTGGCAGACAGAAGAAAATCAGTGCTCCATGACCCCAGGATAGGTTAGTGCTCAGTGAGCACTTCCTCCTCCCCCAGAATATGCAGTGTTCAGGCACCAGGCCTTGCCAGCCTGGTCCAGGGTTGCCACCCAATTACAGCAATCTCAGACTTTTGAAGGAATACCCAAAAAATGCCCAGAGTAGATGTTCTCTACTCTGCCAACATAAGTGTCACCATCTTCTCTCCAATAACTCTCACACACTGTCTTCTCCTCGACTCACCTCTCATCAAGGCTCATGGTCTACCATTCTCACTGCTGCCTGCAACAACTCACCCACTCAGTCTCACCCACACAAACTCCTGACATCACGAACCTTGAACGTCCTCTGTGCAGCCTGCTCACTCACTTAGGACATCTCTCCATCTGGACCAACAGTAATAGCTGTTCCATCAACTTTCATCTCCCTTAATCCCAATCTCTTCCTCTCATTCCAGAAGCAAAACAGCCCGCATTAGGCGAGAAAAAGCCAAGATGATGTGCTGCTTTTTAAAAAAAAATTAATTCACGGAATGAGGGCATCGCTGGCTAAGTCAGTATTTATTGGTCGTTCCAGAGGTTGGTTAAGGGTCAACTATATTGCTGTGGGTCTGGAGTCACATGTTGTCCAGACTCAAAAAGGAAGACTGTTTCCTTCCCTCAAGGACATTCAGGACCTAGATGTGTTTTCCTGATAATTGAAAGTGGACTCATGGTTATCATTCAAATCTTAATTCCAGATTTTTACTGAATTCAAATTCTACCATCTGCCATGGCAAGATTTGAACCCTACCATTCAAGGACCCTAGGAACTACAGAGGATCACAGTGACCTTGGTTTGCACACACATAAACCCTTGAACATAATAGGGCAGGTAGTCAAGGTGATTAAGCAGAAATATGGAATACTTGCCTTTATTGGGTAAAGCATTGAATACGAAAGCAAGGAGGCGATGATGGAACTATATATATAATGTTAAGCCACAGCTGGAGCACTGTGGGAAAGATGTGACTGCACTTGGGAAGGTGCAGAAGAGATTCACCAGGATATTGTCTATGCTGCAACAACTCAGATGTAAAGATGCACTCGATAGGCTGGGGGTTACTCACAGCAGAGAAGGCTAAGACCTGGTCTGATTGAGGTGTATGAAGCTCAGAGGGGCATCGATATGGTACTTACGGAGAAATGTTTCTTGTTAGTAGAGTAATCAATAACCAGAGGCACAGTTTAAAGTTAAGGAGCAGAAGTTTGAGTTGATTTGAGGGAAAACAGAAATTACACAGATGGTTGTGGGTATCTGGAACTCACTTTCCAAGAGGATGGTAGAAGCAGGAACCCTAAAAACATTTAAGAACTAGTTAAATGTGCACTGGAAATACTATAGCATTCGGCTGCAAGCCAAGTGCTGGAAAATAGGATGAGAACAGATGGATGATTGATGACTGGCACAGACACGATGGGCTGAAGGGCCTGTTTCCCTGCTGTGAAAATTCTACGACTCTATTACTCATATTAACTTGGTACCTCTAGCTGAGGGGTCAAAAGGCAATGAGCATCCAGGTAGGCTCAGAGTGAGTGATAGTTATGACAGCAAGCAAAGAGTCTGGAGATGTAGTCTGGTCCAGTTCATGAGCTGGGTGTGTGACCCTGAGCATAGTGTCCTTGCTACAGTGTTATAAGTTGCTGGTGCATCATTAATGTGCATCATTGATGTGCAGAAATGTCCTGTAAATGTATCAGAAACGTGTCATGATGGTTCATTGAAGCTGGCACATATCAGATGTCAATGTCTGTGGACGCCGGCTGCATGTGGCTGGTGCTCATGGAGTTTGCCTGAATAGTTGGCACCCGACTATGGAAGTGGTTTGGAGCAAGTGGCAGTTAAATCCACCAACAACTGACTCTGGTTTCCATGTCAAATATTCCAGATGGCTATTTTGTATGACGAGTTTGGTAAGATCACAAACCATGACGCTTCGAGCTGTTAACAAGACTTTTAACAAGCGATAATGAATGTCAGTTGGGAATCTAACCATGCTGCTTCAGAAAAACATACCAGATACAGTTGGATGAAGTCAATATTGACATAGGGTCTTCCCAACATCTTGCCCAATTCTGCCACTCATCTTGCCATTGCCCACACTAGTCATAGGATTTTGCCCTATGTATTTAATAGTCCAACATTTCTTGAAGAACTATTTACTTAATTTCATCAGAACTCTCCAAATTCTCTGATTGAAATGGATTCATTCAGAGGATTCCAAGCATAGGAGAATTGCTTAGTGAAATCTTCAAATTCCTGGGTAATTCATTTGGAGTCTGCTACAATGCAGGTTCCACAGAGTCCCATGCAGAACTCCCATCTGAACTGGCATAATGACTGTCTGGCCGGCAGAAAATCCGAGCCATTATTTCTTTTGACTCAGTGTCTATTTTTTTAACTTAGATCTGCAGTCAAAACATGATATTTGGAGGGTGTTGCTCGTAACTTTCAAATCCTCATTCTGGTTACAGTTCAGTGAAATGCGATAAAATCCTTGAATATTTCCCCTATTTGAACTTTGTTTCCATTGATAACAAGTGTTTTGACTACCAAAGCATGGGTCTGGAGATAGGAGTTTCCTGCATTCCTGCAATCCTTCAGTGAATGTTCAGCAAAATAAACGCCCTGTACATCCCCCTTCATTTTATGAACTCAGATTGTGACAATTAATTATTTTGCTTCAAGTATTTTAATTGGCCTCCTTTTGTTTAGGACGTCTATAAACTAGAGTCAATTGAAGGAATGAACTCTGCTGGCTAATAATAGAAATTAGTGAATACTTTCTAATCAGCCTGTTCAGAGCTGTTATTACACCCCTCAGGAGGAGGTGGGACTTAAATCCAGACTTCCTGGTCCAGAGGTAGGAGCAATGATAATGAATCCAGATGGCTTGGTTTAATATGTTTAACTAGTTAAATTTTTAAACTTGACACAACCCACAGAAGTTCCAGGCCTCAAATTTGTTTTCCAGATCTCAATGGTTTTTTTAACAAAAACAATTAGCTTCTGTTTTTAAGTGCAATTTCATTGAATGTTAGTACAGGAAAAAGCTCTGCTATTTTCACCTTTGAAAAACAACAATAATAACAACTTAGGCCCACGTAATATCTTTTAATGTTGTAAAACATCAAAGGCACTTTGCAGGAAACATTTTCAGACAAGTTTAATACTAAGCCAAATAAAGAGATTTTGATTTGGAGGTGCCAGTATTGGACTGGGGTGTACAAAGTTAAAAATCACACAACACCAGGTTATAGTCCAACAGGTTTAATTGGAAGCACAAGCTTTCAGAGCACCGCTCCTTCATCAGGTGGTTGTGGAGTAACATGGGTTACCAATAGTTTGTCCAAGATGGTAGGTTTGAAGGAGTGTCTTAAAGGCAGAGGTGGAGGAGAAGTTGATTGAAGGAACATCCACAAATGGTGTGAAAAATCTAATGTGGGCTGCACAAGAGTGCAAAATTGAGAAAATGCAGACTTCTTCGAGATTTGTGAGGCTAAACGGTGAGGAACTGGCAGTGGGTGCTGGATGAGCTGTTAACTTTTAATTAAAGATAGATTAATTTTTGTTAGCAACTGTATTAAGAGATATGAGGCAAAGGCAGGAACATAGAGTTAGGCCACAGATCAGCAATGATTTTAATGAGTGGTGGACCAGGCTCAAAGGGCTGAATGAGCACAGCAGGTCAGGCAGCATCCAAGGAACAGGAGAATCGACGTTTCGGGCATCAGCCCTTCTTCAGGAATTCCTGAAGAAGGGCTGATGCCCGAAACGTCGATTCTCCTGTTCCTTGGATGCTGCCTGATCTGCTGCACTTTTCCAGCAACACATTTTCAGCTCTGATCTCTAGCATCTGCAGTCCTCACTTTCTCCTCAAAGGGCTGAATGGCCTACTCCTATGTCCCAAGAGGATGGGAAGTTGTTCCATTCAGGTGAGGATTGCAAAATGATTAACAATGCTTGCAAGTACTGGAACTGTTGTTTTGGCACTGAATTCAATTACTTTTAGAATAAATTGGTTCCTCTTTCAGCATTTTTCTAGGTTACACAAAGTTGCCCCTATGATGGGTGGAACCTTTATATTAATAATCTTTTCTGGATTGGGGGTGATTCCTCAACATTAACCCATTTATCAAAGCTGGGGATCAACATTAGTAAATGCTGCTTTGCTTGCATCAATGACTGGACTCATCATTGAAATGTTTACAATTCACAAAAGTAACTTCTGATTTACAATCTGAACTATTGATTGAAAAAGTCTATATTCTTCAAACAAACAAATATAATTTTGCAACATGTGTTCCATTGAAACAAAATACAGTGGCAGTTCTCTGTTCAACTCAGGGTCCATTTTAGCAACATATTGTGTCGAAGCAGACATACTCTGGTGTAGAAAGGACATGCAATCCACTTCAGGAAATGATCAATAATGCTGAATCCAAGGCAAATGTCTTGTAAAACTCAAAAATGTAATTTCATTGTTGTTAAGGATGAAATGTTTAGATGTCAAAACGTAGTAATTTGCAGCAACCTTTCAGGGAGTGCTGCAAGTCATTGACGATGAATTGTTAAATTGCGTGGTTTAACCAATTGATTTTATATAGCTCCCCATGAACATTGCTGCAGCTTTGTGAATTAATCGAGCCTGGGCATCCATCAAGACAGTATTTTGAGCAAGTCTGTTCCAATAAAACAAAGGTGGGACAAAAAATACGCAATTCAACCTGAATTCTTGTTTGGATTGAATTATCAGGTGGTAGCTGACATCCGTACAGCTTTTTGAAACAAGATTCTCAGCTAGTCATGTTATGATCAATAGAGAAGATCCTTCAATGAGTGATTCCACCTTCAGTGCTAAAACATGGTGATGAAGACACATGCAAACATAAATTTGGGAGAGGCAGTGATGTATTGGTACTATCACTGAACTAAGCATTGCATCAATGCTCTGGGGATGTAGGTTCAAATCCCACCAAGCCAGTTGGCAGAATTTAAATCCATGTATGAATACAACTGATAGTCATAAAAAAACATCAAGTTCAAAAATGTCTTTTGTGTGCCTACATGTGACTCCAAACCCACAGCAATGTAATTGACTATCAAATGTCTCTTGAAATTGCTCTGCAAGCCACTCAGTTATATCAAGCTGCCACAGAAAAGAATGATCCCAAACATAGCACAATGACAATAGCACAATATCTAGTATCTCTGTTGGCTCCATGCTGTCTGCACTGTGCAACCTGAAGTGTAAAAGCTATCTAATGCTGTGTTAACAATTTCTAGGAGCTATGCTGAATTGGGAAAGCTGTCCCAAAGGTGAATCAAGCAACAGCCTGACATAATCATACTCACCAAATCATATCTTATAGCATGGATAGGGTAAATAGTCAAGGTCTTTTCCCTAGGGTGGGGTAGTCCAAAACTAGAGGGCATAGGTTGAAGGTGAGAGGGGAAAGATTTAAAAGGGATCTAAGGGACAACTGTTTCACATAGAGAGTGGTGCAAGTATGGAATGAACTGCGAGAGGAAGTGGTGGAGGCCAGTATAATTATAACATTTAAAAGGCATCTGGATGGGTATATGAATATATCTTTCCAAATATATATATGAATATATATATATATATATATATATATATATATTCTTTCTGAATATATATATGAATATATATGAGGGATATGGGTCAAGTGCTGGCAAATGTGATATCTGGTTGGCATGGATGAGTTGGCCCGAAGGGTCTGTTTCCATGCTGTACATCTCTGTGACTCTATAACTCAGACACAATCATCACCATTTCCCAGCTGGACAGATCCAGCAGAAGTGGCAGCGCAGTGGTAAACAATCAGTGGGAGTCCTTAACTTTGGCTCCAGGAAACAAGAAGTGGCTCCAGACCCATGAATTTCATGCCACCGGGTCAAGGAAGTTTACTGATCACCACCTATTGCAGGACTTAACTGATGAATTGCACTCCTCTATGTAGTACATCAACTGGAAAAAAGCACAGAGGAACAGAATGTACTCTGCATGGGACACCTCAATGTGCATCACCAAGAATGACTTAGCAGCAGCGCTATTGACTGACCTGCTGAATCATAAGGAAATCATCACCACATTGGGTTGGCAGCAGATGATAAGGAATCAACAGCAGGGAAAAGCCTCCATGACCTTATCCTCATCAATTTACCTGGCACAGTTGCAGTGATCACCTTATTTCCTAGACCTTGTGTACATGAAGACCCAGCTTCATACTGAGAATGCACTCCATTGAGTTTTGTGACACCAGCACCACATTAAATAGGATAGATTTCAAACAGGTATAGCAGCTCAGAACTGGGCATCAATGAGACACTCTAAGCCATCAGCAGCAGAACTATAGAGAACCATAATCTGTAAACAGTGTTTCTCCATTTTAACAAAACTACCATCTGAGAAAATCAACTGTTGGTTCAGTGAAGTGTGCAGGAGCAATATCAAGCGTACTTAAAATGAGGTGTCAACCTAGTGAAACTACAACACTATTACATGTATGCCAAAACAGTGGAAGTAACATGCAATAGACACAAATGATCTTACAAGCAATCAATCGATCAGCCTTACCACATTCCTTCATGAAAGGTGACCAGACCAGTAAGTTTGAACAAAAATACCCAATGTTAAAACATATGGACAAAACTCTGCACTTTCAAGACTTTTAAAGAAAGGGGACAGCTGGACTGATTCTGGGGAAAATACACAACATAACAAGCAGAAAGGAGATTGCTGTCTGGATCTATTGTTTAGCCTGGAATCCCAATTTACACCTCCACTCCAAAAGGACAATCAACTGAAACCAACAGGCCCGAGTCTGAGACAGCGTTTACACCTCAGGATACACAGCGCAGACAGTATGGAGCCACCAGAGATATTTGACATTCAACCCCAAATCTAACACATCAATGCAAAATTAAAAATCACACAACACCAGGTTATAGACTAACAGGTTCATTTGGAAGTACTAGCTTTCAGAGTGCTGCTCCTTCATCAGGTAGCTGTGGAGCAGGGTCATAAGACACAAAATTTATAGCAAAAGATCACAGTGTCTTATGATCCTGCTCCATAGCTACCTGATGAAGGAGCGGCGAAAACTAGTACTTCCAAGTAAACCTGTTGAACTATAACCTGGTGTTGTGTGATTTTTAATGTTGTCGATCCCAGTCCAAGAGCGACACCTCTTCATCATCAGTGCAAAAGGCAAGCCTGAAGCTCCAATCTTCAGTCAGAAGTGATAAGTGAACCATGCCACTTGGCCTCCTCCTGATTCAATTCATTCACATGATGTCAAGAAATAGTTGAAGGCACTGCAAAGCCTAAGCACTCCGACAACATTCTGGCAATTGTACTGAAGACTTGTGCTCCAGGAGTAGCCAAAACCTTAGGCAAGATTTTCCAGTGCAGCTACAGCCGATTCTTCTAAATGTGAAAAGTGGCCCAGCATGTCCTCCACAAAAAGCAGATCCAAAGTCCTGTGGCCAAGTACCATCTGTCACTCTGCTCTCAATCATCAGCAAAGTGATGAAAGTTTGTCAGCAAAGTTATCAAGTGGTATCCTTCGCAATAATCTATTCACTGACATTCAGTTTGGTTTCCATCTGAAGATTCATCTCCTGACCTCATTACAGCCTTGGTTTGAACATGGACAATACAGCTGAACTTCAGAGATGAGTTCAAGAGCAACACTTGAATGATCGTGGCATCAAGGAATCCCACCAAAACTGGAGTCAGTGTAAATCAATGCTGAAAGGAAGGTGGTGGTGGTGGTTAGTATAGAGTTAAATCATCTTTGACCAAGGTCATCTCTGTTCCTCAGGGTTTCTATTTTTGAATCAATGTGTTCAGAGATGTTAGTAAATACTGTTAAAGCCTATTTTTCACAACATCTCCATTCTGTCCATAAGAATTGCTCCAATCTCCAGTTGCTTGCCATTTCAATAAACCATCTCATGTTAACATTTCTACCCTGGGCCTGCTGCAGTATTCCAGCAAAGCATGGTGCAAGCTCAAGGAATACAACTACATTTTCTATTCGGCACTTTACAGTCTCAAGATCACAAAATTGAATTCAATAACTTCAGAAACTGACCATATAGAGTCATAGAGATGTACAACACAGAAACAGACCCTTCAGTCCAACTTGTCCATGGCTCTCGATGCACTTTCTGAAGGAACAATTATGCCTTTCTCCAGCCAACGTTTTCTATCTCATATGCTGCAGGCAAGGATGCCTTGAGGCATAGTATATTGACAAGGCTAAACAGAGGCGATGACAACTGATGAATGGACACCGCCCAACAATTACCATCCAGGGGTGTTCCCTCCCAGGTGGGGAACACTTAGAGCCATAAAGTCATAGAGATGTACAGTATGGAAACAGACCCTTCGGTCCAACCCATCCATGCCGACCAGATATCCCAACCCAATCTAGTCCCACCTGCCAGCACCCGGCCCATAACCCTCCAAACCCTTCCTATTCATATACCCATCCAAATGCCTCTTAAATGTGGCAATTGTACCAGCCTCCACCACTTCCTGTGGCAGCTCATTCCATACACGTACCACCCTCTGCATGAAAACGTTGCCCTGAGGTCACTTTTATATCTTTCCCCTCTCATCCTAAACCTATGCCCTCTAGTTCTGGACTCGCACACCCCAGGGAAAAGACTTTGCCTATTTATCCTATCCATGCCCCTCATGATTTTATAAACCTCTATAAGGTAACTGCCCACAGCCTCTGACGCTCCAGGGAAAATAGCCCCAGCCTATTCAGCCTCTCCCTACAGCTTAAATCCTCCAACCCTGGCAATATCCTTGTAAATCTTTTCTGAACCCTTTCAAGTTTCGTAATGTCCTTCTGATAGGAAGGAGACCAGAGTTGCACGCAATATTCTAAAAATGGCCTCACCTATGTCCTGTATAGCCGCAACATGTCCTCCCAACTCCTGTACTCAATACTCTGACCAATAAAGGAAAGCATACCAAACGCTGTCATCACTATCCTATCTACATGTGACTTTACTTTCAAGGAACTATGAACCTGCAATCCAAGGTCTCTTTGTTCAGCAACACTCTCCAGGACCTTACCATTAAATGTATAAGTCCTGCTAAGATTTGCTTTCCCAAAATGCAGCACCTCACATTTATCTAAATTAAACTCCATCTGTCACTTCTCAGCCCACTGGCCCATCTGATCAAGATCCCATTCTAATCTGACATAACATTTTTCGCTGTCCACTACACCTCCAATTTTGGTGTCATCTGCAAACTGACTAACTATATCTCTTATGCTCACATCCAAATCATTTATATACATGTTGAAAAGTAGTGGACCCAGCACCGATCCTTGTGGTACTCCATTGGCCACAGGCCTCCAGTCTGAAAAACAACCTCCACCACCACCCTCTGTCTTCTACCTTTGAGCCAGTTCTGTATCCAAATGGCTAGTTTTCCTTGTATTCCATGAGATCTAACCTTGCTAACCAATCTCCCATGGGGAACCTTGTTGAAAGCCTTACTAAAGTCCATATAGATCATGTCCACTGCTCTACCCTCATCAATCCTCTTTGTTATTTCTTCAAAAAACTCAAACAAGTTCATGAGACATGATTTCCCACGCACAAAGCCATGTTGACTATCCCTAATCAGTCCTTGCCTTTCCAAATACATGTACATCGCATTTCTTTCACATTCTCTTCACATTCACCCCCTCCCACCACATGCATGTCATGAATGCATCTTGTTTACTTTGCACTTAGCAGAAAGGACTAATTCTCTCCCCTTAAACCTTAATTTACGTTTTTTTTTGCACCATGAACAACCCCTTTGTTTTTTACACTGGGTGTCTCCATCATGTGTCCTCTTGCTCCTCCGCTGTCTCTGTCAAAAGTATAAGGAAGAATCTACTTTTCAACATATTTCAGTTCTGAAGAAGGCATATCAGATGTGAAGCATTAACTCTCTTTCTCTCTCCACCGATGTGCTGGACTGCAAAGTTTCTCCAGCATTCTCTGTGTTTGTACAATTCAGCCTCCTCTGTTCAAATGAAATCAACCACTACCCACTGCAGTTATGTCCTTTCTGTAATGTGCTGACCAGAGCTATGCATAAAATTCCAGCTCTGCCCTGACCAGTGTATTCTACAGATCAGCATTACATCCCTTCTCTTACATCCAATACTTTACTTATTAAAGGAAAGCATTCCAGATGCATGATTTATCACTTTATTGACCTGCCCTGCCACCTTCAGGGATCTGTGGACATGCATTTCAAGGTCTTTCATTTTCTCTGAACACCCTCTTTCTGTTGTACATTCCCTTGCTTTGCTCACCCTCTCCAAACACATATTATCAATCTTCATCAAATTGATTTCCATTTGTCACTCTCCCATCCGCTCAACCAAACCCTTGGATATCTTCCTGCTGTTTGCTATCAACTACCCAGCAATTGTTGCGTCATCTGCAAATTTTCCGACGGTGCCTCCCACATGTGAGTTGATACAGTTTGAGGCCAAACACTGAGCCCTGTGGAGCACCACTGGAAACTGCATTCCATCCACAAAAACATCCACTCGTCACTCCCCTTTCTTTCCTGTCACTGAGCCAAATTGGATCAAACTTGCACATTCCCCTTTATCCTTTGGGCTTTAAATTGTCTGACCAGTGTGGAACCTTGATAAACACCCTCCTAAAATTCATATAGTTAGCAACTACTGCCTTATTGATATTGATCTTTCTTGTCACTTACTCAGAAAATTTAATTCCATTGTAAGATAAGTCCTTCCCTTAACAAAACTATGCTGACTATCCCTGATTAATTTGTGTCTTTTTCTGGGTAATGCTGCCTTTCAAAATTGATTGCAGTAATTTGCTCATTACTGAAGTCAGACTGACCAGCCTACCATTATTTAACTTTTAATTTGCACCCTTTTGAATGATAGTACATTTGCAAACATCTAATTCCCTAGTAACTCACCTGTTTCTAGTGAGGATTGGAAAAAGATCCTCAGAGCATCCATTATTTCCTCCCCACCTTCCTTTGACTGCCGAGATTACACTGTATCGTCAATGAGGTTAAACCCTCCTGTACTTTGCCGCTCGTTCTACTTATTTGCATCGTTTGAGACCTGAAGGAGAGGCTCAGAGGGCTGACCATTTTGTGGGGATTCAGTGTCTGGAGATTGCTTTAGGGTATGGGTTCAGGGTGGGGTGGGTGATAGCTGTTAGTGGGGGGAGCACATTGGTGATGAGGATGTGGGAAAATCAGAAACGCATTGGTAGGGATGTGAGTCGGGATCAGAGGCCGAGTGATGGGAATGTTGGTAGGGGTGAGGAGTAGAGTTCTGGAGAGGGTGGGTGGGTTAATAAGGGGCAGAAGTGATCAGGGAGTTAAGTGATTGAATGGGAAACTCTGGAGGAAAAGACAAATGGGGTTTGGCATGAACTTGGAGGCTCCTAATCAGGTATGCTGGATTCAAGAACAAGATGTGAATATTACTTACCTCCTGGATCCATTAGACTTCACCTTGTTGAAATTACTGCATTTCCTGATGCCTGACAAACCTTGGTCGATAACAGTTAAAGCTAAAGGGTAGAATGATGGTTGACTGACAACTTTAAAGTTCAAACCATGTTCCTGGATCAAATTGATTATCCATTCATTTTCTGGCCTCAGTTGTGGCTGGGAATGGATGAAACGGAGATGGATATGAATTGGAACAATCGTTCAGACTTTAACTCCTTCCACACCCAACTCCACCCTTCCCTTTTGTTTTATGATAAAATTTCCACAGTAAACTCTGTCATTTCCCCATTAGCAATACATGACCTGCTGAAAATATCCAACATTTTCTATTTTAACTTTTCAGCATTTGTAGTGTTTCACATTTCTGTTTTGGAACCAGAATGTTATTGATTCAAACCTCAATTTGTGATCTGGAAAACCTGAATTCAGGCTGATGATCCAAGATACTACATTGGTTGGCGATGAGGTTGAGGAGAGAGTGAGGATTGCAGATGATGGAGATCAGAGTCGATGAGTGTGGTGCTGGAAAAGCACAGCCAGTCAGGCAGCATCTGAGGAGCATAAGCCCTTCATCAGGAATAAGGCCTCAATCCTGATGAAAGTCTTATGCTCAAAACATCGATTCTCCTGCTCTTTGGATATTGCCTGACTGGTTGTGCTTTTCCAGCACCACACTCTTCGAGGCTAAGTTTCAGGTAAAGCATTTAATTGATATTCTGTCTTTCCTCTTGAGTGAATATTAAAGCTGCAGACAAATTCTCCGATAGCTCCAATTTTACCATTCAAACAACACCATCAAAAACAGTACCTACTCAGAAAGTTGAGCTATTATTGAGGGAACCTTGCTGTTTATAAAATGGCTGTTGTAATTCCTAACAATTCAACAGTAACTGTGCTACATAAGCAGTTTGGAACAACCTGAGGTGGTAAAAATGCTATTTAAATGCAAATGATTTCTTTATGTACTGCTTCCCCTGCCTTCAGCTGAGTAATTTTTAAAGATTTCTCACATTTCCACACATCTAACCAGTTGTGTTTCCAGTGGGTATGCAAATGAAATGTTCGCAAGAAATGTTCACATAGGTAACGTGCAGACCATCACCAGGCACAGTCTGAAGAAGACTCAAAACAGCTGAATTTTCCCAGCCCCTGAGCAATGTGGGCAATGGCAAAATCATTTGGAAAAAGACAGTGGGAATGGAAAAATGAGACTCTCAATGTCAAGAAAGAAATTTCAATTTTCCACTTAAAGCTCCAATAACAAAATGAGAATCTTGCTTATGAGCAGTGAGATACCTATTTCCATATGTTGTCATCTTATTATTACCTAGTCTCACTTTATTTGTATGTAGGTTGCTAAGTCTTCTAAGCAGTAGAGAGAAACTAGAAGGCACCAATTCTCAATATAAATGTCTCAGCAGATACCTTGTGGATGAAGCTGGGACTGTCTTTTCTCCGGAAAACCACCTTGGCCACCTGGGCGGCATGGTGGCACAGTGGTTAGCACTACTGCCTCACAGTGCCAGAGACTTGGGTTCAATTCCTGCATCAGTCAACTGTCTGTGTGGAGTTTGCATGTTCTCCCCGTGCGTGGGTTTCCTCCGGGTGCTCCGGTTTCCTCCTGCAGTCCAAAGATGTGCAGGTTAGGTGAATTGGCCATGCTAAATTGCCCCTAGTGTTAGGTGTAGACGAATGGGTCTGGGTGGGGTGCTCTTCAGAGGGTTGTTGTGGACTTGTTGGGCTGAAGGGCCTGTTTCCACACTGTAAGTAATCTAATCTCAATGTCTACTCCATGGGCAGAGATTACCTGCACACTCCAACCATTGATGTTGGCAGTGGTGCATCACTACATCATCATGGCACATCGTAGATTCACTCATAATAGAGTTCAGCACTTCAATACTGCATCTTGGAGCACACTAACACCTTACATTGCGATACTGCTGTCAGGCCATTTTGTACATAGGGATAGGCACTCAGCTGATGCCATCAGATCAGACATCATTTACGACATTACTTTCTTTGCTCTCAGTCACTTTGTGCCTACTTAGCTGTGCACCACAACTTGTCCTGCATTGCCTGACAGTTTTGTGCTTTGTCATTTCATTCAGGACTTACAGGCTCACAATTCCTGTCATTCCTTGCCTTTTAGTGCAATCACAAAGCCAGGCAGCTTTTCATCTTTGTCAACAATGATCAGTGGACCTGTCTCCAGCACCACACAGCATCAAAGGCACACTTACAGCATGTGCCAGCAGCGAAATTGCTAATTCTACTGCATATGCTTCAACTACATGGCCATGTCTAAAAGTCTTAGCAGAGAAGTCCTTAGTTCTGCACAAGGAGACTATATTATTTCACAGTCAGTTAAGGGCATAGTCAGACTCTGTCCAGGGCTTGGACACTATCTCAGGTTCCATCACTGGGATGGAGAGAGCCTGCCCAATGGAATTTGTTTCCTTTCATGTTTTTTATTTACTTATAGGATGTGGGCATTGCTGGCTGGTCAGTATTTACTGTTTATCCTTGGGTGGTCTTGAGAAGGTAATGGTGAGCTGCCTTGTTGAACCACTGCAGTCCACATGCTTAGATGACTCTGAGGACATTTATGATTGGAGGGTCCAATTATGATTGCTGCGTGTGTTCCTGGCCAGATGCAGATTTGTCCGCCTTGACTTGAACTCCCAGACAAAGTTGAACGTCATTGCCAGAGTGATAGTGGAGTGGCTGGATACCACTGGAGTGTTCTGAGATAAGACTTTGGTGGGCCTTAGGTGGCATTACCTTATCTCCTTGTGAGGATGGGGTACCTGGAGTGAGATCTAATGTCCCCTGATCCCTTGTCGCATTGTCATTGATGCTGACAATCAACGGCAAAAGTGATGCAGTGCAGGTCTGCGTGTACTTCCTGCAGCCGATGAGTTCTGCTGGGTCTGGTTCTTCGGGGCCTTGGCCAACCTGCCCATGGAGGCAGCCAGATGGACGAAAACCACATCCAGCCATCGCTGGTGGACTTCTCCAACTTCCAGTTCAATTTCTCAAATGTGTCTCTGATAAACCTGCCTGCTGCTCCTGTGTCTGTCTGTGGGTTTGCACAAAGTTTTAATGGGCGACGCCATGGGCTTCTCCCCTACTTGGGGCTGAGCAGGTGCCTAGTGCCTGGAATTCTGGTGAGTGCCTGGTCTCTGGAATTCTGGTGAGTGCCAGCAACCTATGGCATTTCTCCCTCGGCCCACTGAGTTGGTGTGATAGGGTTGTGGTCACCACCACGTGCTCCTGATACACATCTAGCAAAAACGTACTTAGGCAATGTCAGTCTGTGAACTCAAGGATGCTGCAGGAAACAGCCAAACCACCTCTCATCTTGTCATTCCCTGCCCTACTATGGGTCACTTTCTCCTGGACTGAGACAAAAAGGAGGGATTGCGTGAGATCAAATTGGCTGACACAGCTGTTAGTGGTAGTGCAGGTGGGTCAAGTTGGTGAGGAGTCCCGAGTGTGTGACTAGAATGCACAAAGGGAAGGGAGTGTAGTACTTTGGGAGGATGGTATCGATGACAGTGATGGAGGGAACATGCTGCATGCCATTGTGAGAGTGTAGAAGAACATGAGTCTTTTGTGAAGGACAGTCGTGGAGTTAAAGTGAGTGTGAACCACCAGAGAGGAGATTGTAATACTTACCGTAGAGGACTGCAGTATGTCTTTAAACTCCATCCTGCATTGCGGTCTGTTCCTCCAGACTAAAGATGTTGCACTGACACATGGGCACCTTCTGACCAGAATGACAGAGTCTGGTGCTGATGTCTCCTCTGGCAGTCCCAAGAGAACAGGGTGGTCTTCCTTTCCAAAAATTCATCCATCAGGATTTCCAGATCCATGTCCATGATGTGGGTGCTAATTTGCCTCTATTAGTGACAACCTTGGGAATCCTTGCATATTTGAAATGTGAGTGGTCACTCCTAGCTTGTAGCATTTGCAATGATGCATAACTGAGCTTTAAATATGGCTCTGGTGGCAGGAACCTTGGAAGATCTCAGCAGCAGTGAGCACTTACATTATTGCTGAGTACAAGGTAGTGTGATAGTGGCACTGTGCAGACTTGGTGCATACTTTATGAGATGAACAGTGTAAAGTTGTGCAACAAAACACACTATAGTTCTTAAAGAGAAACTCCCAACAATCTTCACACAATTGATGCTGAGCCAAACTTTGGAAAAATTCTATCCTCTGTTTTTATTTCATCATACAAAAGAAGCAACACACTGCATGTTGATTAGAACCAGATAGATCCAACCATTTGCTATTTCAGATAGTAGCCAAACATCAGAACATTACTCAAATACTGCAAACAAACCATCAATATTGCTAGGCATCATTAATCTAATACTACCAAATAGCTAGAAACTACTAGGGTGTGAAAGATAATGGCTCAGAACCAGCTGATAAACTAACATTCTGTCAAAGATGCAAGCTGTTACTAATATATAAATTGACCAGCAATTAGTAGTTTAAAAGAGATAGCCTGGCTTGAACATCAGCTCCTGATGTGGGAGCACCAAGTTAGCAAAATTCTCAACTCCTCAAGCCTGACTCGGGGGAAAATGCCCCGGTTAGTCAGATTTTCATTCCAGGGGACTGGCAGTAACTGGAGTCAGACCCACCATCTCTAGCAACAGTTTGGAGGCAGCTACGAGGGCTGCCAAGTGCAGGGGCAGGCTGTATGAAAGGTTCACTTCAGTGACCTGGGTCATTTTCCTAATTGTTTAGCATTAAGGGAAAGAAGGCCTACAGCCCTTTCCCTTTACATTCTGCCAATTACATTCTGACCAAATACACATCCCATCCATTTCATGCACACCACCCCACCCTCACTCGTCCCATGATCTCTCATACTTTCCATCCCAATCTATGCACGTCTTTCCATGCCTCATGGCCCTTGTGTCAACTCAGGCCAAACCATGCCACTCTGCATCCATCGTCTTTTATTTATCCTTACACTTTCCTCACCTTATTTTTGCCCATGGACAGAGCACAGTACCCAAGTTGAGATTAATTTTTTAAACATTATTATGTGTCTGTTGACACATTCAATATTTAAGCAAGAAGTCATTGATTAAAAAGAAATTCATGACATGTAATTTCCTTCAACTAGTTACTCCATAAAAACACACTTTTGTATTCAAAGCCTCACTTCATACACTTCAGTCACTGGAGCTGTCAATCACCTTATGAGCTGAGCTGACAGGCACCCACTGTGACAATGATAGGTTGTGAAAACAGTCATGCTGCACAAATCTTATAATGATAGGCTTCAAGCCTACACCAAATAGAGTGAATTAGTGACACAGACTTTTTCTTTTTTACAGACAGTGTATTCTTTCTGAAAGTGTAAGGATTTAAATCCATTGAGAATTTCCTTGACAGATTGGCTGTCCCTGTGACAACCTGACCATTCCGTTATACAAAACTTATTGCGTTTCTACATCTCTTCAGATCTGAAGAAACTGATATTAAATTTAATCAATACATTAACTGCATTTTGCTGCACAGAGAGAAACCACTGAACTTCTTCAGTACTCTTTCTTTTTATTTCAGATTTCCAGCATTCACAGCCTGATCAATCAATTTGATAGTTGCTTGGACAGCTTGACTGTTCCAATCAACATGACAGATCCAATTAGTTTATTCACCCTTAGTATGCACATTCATATTTACATTTAACAATCCCAAACTCTCCCAAGAGTGTTTCAGACCAATTACAAAAAGTAACTTACCTATGGAAGAGGACATGTTATCCTCGACTAAGAGCTCTGGTAACTCGATTTGATTTGATTTGATTTATTATTATCACACGTATGTAAGTAGCGTGAAAAGTTTTGTTTTGTCTGTAGTACAGGCAGATCTTACCATATAAAGTGTATTAGGAATAGCGCAGAGCGAAGAATACAATGTTATGGCTGCAGAGAAGGTACACAAAGAGCGAGATCAACATTAAATTTAAAATTTGAGAAGTCTATTCAGAAATCTAATACCAGCGGGAAAGAATTTGTTCTTGAATCTGTTAGTGCATGTGTTTAAGCTTTTGAACCTTATGCCCAATGGCAGAGGTTGGAAGAGATTATAACTGGGTGGGGGTGGGGCGGGTGGGGGGGGTTTGCTTAGGTTGCTTGCCTTCCTGAGGCAGTGGGAAGTAGATGGAGTCATTAGATGGAAGATTGGCATAGACCATTTTTTGAAAGATCTAAAGCCCACAAGTCGTGTTTTGGAAATTCCAGTTATGAAATCTGTTTGGAAATAGCTGTACTTTATCATGTGCTGCTGTCTTGGTTTGTCATCTATGTGCAAAGTACAACTCATCCCCAGTGCTGACTTCAAGGGAAAGGCTGCCAGAATTGAGTCTTTGTTGTATACAAGTCTGAGCTGAACTTCCCATATTTACAAAAAATCAGGCTTCTGTATTATGTGAATTGTCACAAACTGCTCCCCAGCTTGCCCTGCCCTACCATTAGCTTCATGCTTCATTTCCCCATAACTTTATAAAGTTGTTGCATTTGTACATCACTTGCCTATGAAATTTGCCACAGAAATTTACTTTTAGTATTGAGCTTCAAGTCAGAAATTGAAGAGAGTGAGAGGCAGAAGTGAGTTTAGTGGCCAATGCAAAGAGAGGGTGCTGGGAAAGCTGGAAGGTCTGAAAGTGGATGAATTACCAGACCAGATGGACTACACTCCAGAGTTCTGAAGGAGATGGCTGAGGAGATTGTAGATGCAATAGTGGTGTTCTTTCAGAAGTTACTGGAATCAGAGAGGGTCTCAGAGAACTAGAAAATGGTTCATATAAATGGGAAATTATAGTGAAAATTCGAGAGGCCAAGAACTATTTAAAGTAAAAATTAACAATTTTATTTCTTAAAGTATAACAGAGAATAATTAACTAACAACTATTTACAACTCCTTTCTCCAACCTATCTTTTACCTTCCCCTTCTACAATACTAGTCTGATTAAAACCCCCTGATTAAGATTTACCAAAAGATTCAAATTTCAAAACCAGGCAGCTGTCGAATCTTCTCGTCGTCTTTTCTTCTTAGTGATTATGTTTCACAGGTCACTGATCAGGATAGGAACCTTTAAGAGAGCTATTCTCTGGCAGTCTGCATTTGTTGGTGGCTTGGCAGTTCTCCCTCCCTTGAACTTGACAGTCCAATTTTTCCCGGTCTTATACCCCCAAAGCATCGGATGTGCCATTGGCTTTTAATATTGTCAATATACTAAATTCAAACTTGATTGGAGTTTGGTATTTTTTGGGATATAATTTAAACTGATTGGCCAAATTTGAATTAGTTTTGTCATCTCCAGGCAACCCAGCTAATCTAGCTGTTCGATCAAATGTTACATTGTTCCCTTATTCAGAACACTTGGTGCTGTATCAGGTAGTTCTGCTAGGTTTTAACTCCCGTAAAGGTATAATACCCCTTACACCTTTATAACAATAGGTCAGTTACCCTGACCTTGGGTGAGAATATGATTTTAAGGATGAGAGTACAGAGTATTTGGAAATGCATGGTAAAATAGGGCTGAGTCAGTACTGCTTTTTCGAGGGGAGGTCATGCCTGACAAACGTAGAACTCTTTGAGGAGATAACAAGCAAGTTAGACAAGGGAGAACCAGTGGACATGATCTATTTGAACTTAAACAAGAGTCTACATAGAGACTGTTAAATAAGATATCAGCCCACAGTGTTAGTTGCAAGGTCCTGGCATGGATAGAGAACTAGCTGACTGGCAGAGGCAGAGAGTGGAGGTAAAGGTTTTCTTGAAGGATAGCAACTGGTGATTATTGGAGTTCCACAGTGTACTACTGGGAGCTCCAGCTGTCTTTGATCGTGTAAAGCTAAAGAATAATTATTATTTGAAATTCTTTTCCATCTGCTATTTTATACCTTGCTTACGGAATAGTCATGGTGATTCATATTATACATTAATGATCTAGACAAAGTAACCAAGGAACAAAATTAGAAATTGCTGGAAAAGCGCAGCAGGTCTGGCAGCATCTTGAGAGAAATAAGAGTTAATTTTTCAGGTTGAGTGACCCTTCCTCATAACCATCAGTTGAGGTCTTTAGGTCTGTACTCGATGGAGGTTAGAAGGATGAGGGGAATCTCACTGAATCTTATAGAATATTGTGGGCCTGGATAGAGTGGACATGAATAAGATGTTTTGACTACTAGGAGAGACTAGGACACAAGGGCACATCCTCAGTGTGAAGGAATGACCCTTTAGAATTGAGATGAGGAGGAATTTCTCAGTCAGAGGACAATTGTCCATTGAACTAGTTGCCACACAAGGCTGGTGAAGTCAAGTTACTGAGTGTATTTAAGACAGAGATAGTAGGTCCTTGATTAGTAAGGGGATCAAAGATTACAGGGAGAAGGCAGGAGAATGGGTTGAAAAACATATCAGTCACAATCAAATGACAGAGCAGGCTTGATGGGCTGAATGGCATAATTCTGTACCTCTATCTTATGGCCTTATGAGTGGCCTAACATTCATTTAACAATGTGATCTTTGTGAACAACTGCTAATGATCTCACCTAACCTGAAAATATGGCATCAGAATCCTTTAAGCAGCGAAACACAGAATGAAATTTTAATAATATTAAATGTTCAAGAAAAGAGCAAGGGGTTGGCTTAATCATTAGGGCCTCTTTATAAAGCCCCATTCCAGCAATCCTGAGCTATAGTTTATGTGTATTCTAACCACGTCTATTCTGTGAGCAAGGTATAAAATAGCAGATGGAAAGGAATTTCAAATAATAATTATACTCCAGCTTTACATGATAGAAGACAGCTGGAGCTCCCAGTAGTACAATACTTGGTGTGAAGAGTAAAATAAAATGACGATACTTATTGATAGATGTCATTCTTAAAAATAATTTGAATTATTTTCTAAATGCACCATTTGGAGCAATTGACATGACAACAGAGTATGTTTTTGCTTTGCTGAACATTATTGCAAAGTCCAAACTATTGTTTCTGCATTTGATGGGGATGCATAATTATGATGCCCCAGATGTTTCCGATTGCGGTTTTTATGAGTCTACCATTGTTGGAACAGCTGTGGGAGACTGGTTTCATTTTTTATTTCAGCTGGTACCAGTAAAAATTAGAAATAACAATCCTTCACAGTTTAAATATAATTGACACTGCAAAAAAGAAATTGTGATCTCCATGTCACCTGCCTTCAAATAGTAGCTGTTTTCTGAATATCATGGTGCCAACAACATGAAGGCTGCCAAAAACACAGCTTTGGAAAAATCATATTGAATTTGTTCCCTCTGTTGCTATCACTTGTAAAATGGGAAGACCTTAATTGTATTGAATTTGAGTGTAAATGACAGCTTAGAAATGCTAAACAGTGAGGTGCACTACTCTTATTTCAATGGAAAAAGATTTGTGTTCGATAATAGTCTGCAGAGATTGAAAGGTTTTCTGGTTCAGCCATTTCCATTGGAATAGTGATTGATCTAAATCTATTGTAAAGCTGATGGAATCCACTGGGATGTCAGGAAATTACAAGACTCTGGATGAACACCACAGTAGCAAAATGGGGAACAACAGCAAAGGAAGAAACAGTATTTGGGACACTTGGCACTCAGCTAAGTTCATTGCATGGCTTAACAATGTTTCCTAGCACTTTTGAAGAATGGCTTCTCCAAAAGCAGCCAACAACCTGCAGCCAGACAAGACAACAGGACATAAAAGCATATTGTTTGCTGTCTGTCCAGAACAGCAGGTCTGCCAGAAATGTCATTTGTGTAATTCAGAAGAAGTACAGGCACTATGGATCAACCCTCTCACATTTGGCACATCAGGGTAGTAAGAATTTCAAGGACCTCACTCCAATAAGAAAGGTAACAGTGTGGTGCGGCTGCTCTCTCTTTTTTTCACTGGCCGCTCTGAATAACAATCCATCCATCATCTAATTTAATACCTGAATAACTAATGCAATCCATTCTCATTAAGTGGTCTCTAACTTGGAATCCAGTACCTTGGCTTCCCATTTCCTTGCATAAACATCCATAACATCTCCCTTGATTCAAACAGTTTTGTACTCCCCTATCTTGGACCTACCACTTGTTGCACATACTTTTCTGTTCAGTCTTCAAGATCAGATAGTTTTCACTTTTGTGTGTTTCGGCTCATCCTGGTGGCTGTAGCGGAGAATTCTGAGCCTCATTTAGTTCAATGGCACTGGAAGTATCAAAACACAAACTTAGTGCTACACTGCCACTGGCTTCAATTAAAAAGTACTTCAATATGTAATCAGCTGAAATAGTGGAGGAAGGACTAAAATAATAGACGGAATCTAAATTGAAGCAAAATCCATCCAGAAATCAATTTATCTTGATTACGTACTCACCAGATAAAGGACATGAAGGTTCAGACATAATATCTTATAATTATTTTGTAATTTTATATTAATATGTATGTATCATTTCCCCTTTAACCACTAAACTGGGCAGCAAATGCTATTTTTTTTTTGGAAAAAAAAACCTTTGGTTCACTAATGCCCTTTAGGGAAGGAAGCTTCCATCATACCTGGTCTGGCCTACATATGACTCTGGACCCACAACAATGTGGTTGACTCTAAACTGCCTTCTGTGCAATTAGGGATTGGTTAAAAAAAAATCCTGGCCTGGCCAGTGGTGCCTGCATCGTGTGAGTGAATAGAAAAAAAAACAAAAAACAGAAAAAAACATAATGCCAGAACTTTAGTTAACCCTGGTTTGGCCACATTTGGAATTTTGTGTGCAGTTCTGGTCACCAAATAACCATAACCGGAAAGACATAATTGCTCTAGAATGAAGTCAGAACTGATTTACAAGAATATTGCCAGGGCTTGTAAATTATAGCTGTGAGGAAATATTGGTTAGGCTAGGGTTGTTTTCCTTCAAACAGAGGAGACAGAGGGTGACTTAATCAAGATGTATAAAATAATGAGAGCTTTGGATAGAGTGAGCAGGGAATGTTTGTTTCTCTTAGTGAAGGGGTGTCCTGCTGGGGCCACAGATTTAAGGTGACTAATAGAAGGATTAGAGAGAACATAAGGAAATGTTTCTTCATCCAGAGAGTGATTTTGGGTGGGTTTTGGGGGAAACCTTCAATTCAATAAAAAGGAACTTGGATCTGAACCTGAAATTCTGTAAACTGCAAGACCACAGACTAGGTTTCAGGAGGTGGAACTAGAAGGACAATAAATTCATTCAACTGGTACAGTTTTGATGAGTGCACTGGCCTCTTTCTGTGCTGTAACTCTTTTTTATGGTTTCAGGGTATTCTCAGAAAGAAGTGTCATTACTAATATAAGTCAAAAAACAAAAGCCAGTCCCAGTAGATAGAGGCCAAAATTATTGAAATGTAATAAGAGGGGCTAAATCGCACATTCGTCACTTTGTTTGTAATGGGGGCGGCATGGCAATCTTCTGCTACCTGTTGACTTCTGTGATTGTTATGTGCATCCAGAATGAACCAAGCTATTGATTGCTTATATAGTTGAAGTTCAGTTTTCCATTCTCTCTGTTCCCAAGCATTCTTCTCATCTCTTCCCCTACGAGTCAGCAACATTCCACTAACCATGTACAGAGATTCATAAAAGTGATTAGTTAAATTTGTATGTAGCATTGCATGATATAGTTTGCAAAAATGTATTGGAATTGATATTGGCTTATTTAAATATTATGGCTAAGAAGACAAAGTGATGGCCAACATTTGGTGAATAGAGAATTGGCATTGAGATTACTTATAGCACACCTGAATTAGGTTTTAACATACAGCCCAGGTAGAGATCATGCTGCCTTTATTCCTCATCTGCTTCTTGAGCCTTCTTCTTTTCCACGTTCTCCTGTTCCTTCTGAAGCTCCTGCTTCTCAGCTTCTCCATGCATACTGGTATGAAGGATAGTTGCCTCACAACGATGAGGTTGTTATGTATGCAGCAGGTGACTGAGCATCCTGACAATGGCTCAGTCAAGTACTGTCAGGCTTCTCCAAAGCAGATAAGGCAGATTAGTTGTTTCAGCATCCCAGTGGTCTGCTATATTTCATTTCATGCGACAGCACCTCTCTCATTGTATGCATGCCATCCATGTTTATATGGGTTGTGAACTTGAGTCATCAGTTATTAGTCACGTCATCCAGGAGTCACCCCCTGGTTTGCTGTGCTGGCTGAAATACAACTAGGATAATTATCTGCCATAGAGTGGAAACATGACTGTGTCTTCTGCCAGGATAGTGAGCACTGACCTGCATGGTTATCAGGCTCAGGCTGGGAGTTATTGGCATGGAAATCCTTCTGCATGGGGCAGAAGTGAAACAAGGCATCTGTAAAACATTTCATAACATCCCATGCCCAAGGGAAAGCTTGAACATCTTGCACACCCTAATGCTCAAGGTGTGGTTTTGTCTCAGGCAAAAGACAATGAAATGAAGTAATCTATTTTGAATAGAGAGCTTAAGAGACCTCTCCTGATACAACAAATGATGGCAAATGACAAGAAATTGCAAATACCTTGAGCTACAGCCTGAAAGGACTCAGACAAAGTCCATAGTCATTCTCATCTCTACAGCCAATGAAGATCACTTTTTGCCCTTTTCTGAGATTATAGTTATGGCTCCAGCAGTTGGCAGATTTCAGTGAACACCCCTTATTGAAATGTAAATGTCTCAAACATTGCTCCTCACTGAAATTCAGAGGGGAAGTATGGTTTCCTGAATACCCAGGTTAAATATGGCCTCCTGCTGGGACCTCTCCTCCTTCTCTTCCTCTTCCTCCTCCTCCTCTCTTTGTTCTCTTATCCAACAGTTTGTCCTGCACTCAATGGCCTTTTTTCATTCTCATAGCCATGCTATGTTCCAAGAGGAAAGCTCATAAATTCATCCATCTCTGACAAGTTGTAGAACTTTGTAGTCAGCAAAAAGCCCTTTGCCACTTTACATGCAACGTTCTGCTGACTTTTTGAGACAACCACCTGATGAAGGAGTGGCACTCTGAAAGCCAGTGCTTCCAAGTAGACCTGTTGGGCTATAATCTGGTGTGAGACTTTTAACTTTGTACACCCCAGTCCAACACCGGCAGCTCCAAATCATGGAACAACTATGATAGGCATTAAAACCACATAGAATTGTCACAACAATCATAAGAAATCAACTGATAATTAATTTGTAACTAGTCATTGATTCTTTCAGGTTGTATTGATGGGAACACTTTCCTGCTCTTTAACACTTGTTCCACTGTGCAACCTTACTAGCAGGTATTGGCTGGAGAATTGATCTACAAATTGGTAGCATTGGTATCAAATCAATGTTGAATGGTGTAATTACCTACCCAAGCTGCAGACTCGCCAGACATTCATAGCGCAGGTGCTACCAAGACTAATTTCCCATCCTTAGTAGCTTCTGAGACAGAGAAACCTAACAACAGCACCAGCACAATCTAACACGGAGAATATTCTCATATATTTATGAAAGTATACTCTACTGCATAATGGCCACATACTTAAGTAGAAAATGTTCCCGTTTGAGGTATTCTTGCAATTTGACTTAAATTGTTATTTCCACAGTCCAACTTTTGTTGATGAGATTTATGTGAAGAAACAGAGCTGAGAATTGCTTTGGTCTTGATCTCATTCTTAAATATTGGTTCATGACTAATTACAAGAAACAAAGTTATAACACCTTTTCAACTCAATCAAGATTGAGTTCAATCAGAGAGCATGATCAGAAGGAAAATAGATTGGCTTACAAAAAGATGTGGAAAAAGTGAAAAAAAAGGGGAAGAAGAGAGAGATGGAGTAAACAAAAATAAATCTTGAGTTTGAGTTCAGAATATCCAATAGTTAACTTTGCGTCTGGGACAAATATCAAATATACTTTTATTTTGAAAGAATAGAGCAAGCCAGAGAGTCATTGCGATGTACAGTTCAGAAACAGACCCTTCAGTCCAACCAGATATCTGAAATTAATCTAGTCCCATTTGCAGCACTTGGCCCACATCCCTCTAAATCCTTTCTCTTCATAATAGAGTCATCAAACGTTAAACCATATAGATTATGCAGAAAAAATAAAATTTTAACATTGTAATATATCTGTTATCTTTTTCTGAAGATTGGTTTTGTAATTGTTCAAAAACGTTAAAGCAAACTCTAGGCCCTCAACAGGTTTCGCATTCCAAAATGGCAGAATTACAGAAATCGTTTAGGGCATAAAGAGGCCATTCGACCCACCGTGCTTGCACCAGCTCTTCAAATGAGCGTCATTACCTGCTGTTGATTTTCTGCTTTCCCCCACACCCTTGAATATTATTTATATTGAATTAATCATCCAATGCCTTCACCAAAGTTACCATCATTACTGTTGCTTCTAACTCTTCCAATCCAAATATTCCCAATTTTTTTTTCACCACTGGATCAATGGTAAACACTTCACATAATTCTGAAAAATGTTCAGTATTTGTCCAAATTCTGCAGCACATGAGGGAGAAAGGAATAGAAGGATATTTTAATGGAGTTAGATATTAGAGGATGAAGCATAAGTACTGCATGGACCAATTGGGACAAGTAACCATCTCTGGTGCAGCCAATGTAATTCCATGTGAACAGGACAGTGGTCTAGAGATATATTAATAACCAGATTATCCCAAAGCAAAGCAAATAAAGTAAACCTAATGGAACATAATATAAAGGTCAGTCACAATTTTTCTTCTGTGTTTACTTTTAATGTCAGGGAGGTGATCACTGCTGTTAATTTAATGTAAGTTTACCTCATGGGCCAGAATTTTAATATTATAAATTGTCATAAGGTTTCTTTTAAAACAAGGACTTTAATATTTAACAGAGCCATGGTGTGAAGCATTGGGCAGTCGGAGACAGTTCAGGCAGACAGCAGTCTGGTCCAGTCTCCCTATGGAGACACATGTCTTACTTACATCTTGTTAATAATAGTTAATGAGCCTAAGAGTCAATGTAACCTCTGTGTAGTTACTGAGAAGTAATAAATTATATCTTGTTTTCTAAGAAAAGAAGAAAATAAAGTAGGAAGATCATGACATCAATTGACTTGTACGTCTCATTTGATGCCAGTGCTGCCACTTCCGAGCTCAACATTCTACTTAAAACCCTCTATTAACTATACAGCTATAAGGAAGGTCTCTTTACAAAAGATATTTACAGGGATCATCAACCACATTCAAGTAGTTGATGTTGATTTTAACCAGTTCTTGCCACACTTGTTTCCAGAGGTATATACGCTGCTGAGATTCACATGGAGCGCTGAAGAAATTTGTCTTAACTTTCAGCATTGTGCACCAAACACTTGTGAGTGCAATAATATACATCTGCCTTCCAGTAAAGCATGTCTGTAAGAACGAACACAGGGCAAACTAGTAGAAGAGGGATCAGGGAAGAGAAAAATCCATCCAGGGTCTTCAGAGAGCAATTCTTCATCTGAAATTCGTGGTGATGAACAGGTTTCCAGACTAGGAAATCCTCAGAATCGAAAACTGTGGTGCTGGAAAAGCACAGCAGTTCAGGCAGCACCCGAGGAGCAGGAGAGTCGACATTTTGGGCATTAGCCTTTCATCAGGTTCCTGATGATTGCTGATGAAGGGCTTATGCCCGAAACATTGATTCGCCCGCTCCTCGAATGCTGCCTGACCTGTTGTGCTTTGCCAGTGCCACACTTTTCGATTCCGATCTCCAGCATCTGCAGTCCTCACTTTCTCCTGGGAATTCCTCAGTGAAATTAGCCGCCTGCTGCAATCAAAACTGAAGTCATGGGGACAGCATTGTGATTGGCAGAAAAGATGATCGTGCCGTGAAATTTTCTGTGCCTGGGTTTTGGTTGCTTTTTTTCTTTCAAGTTGAGTTGCAAGGAGAAAGGCAAAAGGGTAGCAAATGTTGAGGAAGAAAAAAAAAAGTTTCCATACCAACAGCATCAGAAGCGATTGTCGGGTGAGGGAAAAATGGTAAGCAACAGGGTGATTATTGTAGGAATGTCATCATCTTTGACATTCTTAGGTAGATTATGGCCATGACCCAGTGTCAGGACAGACATTCCAATGATGGTTATCATTGTCTCGCCCATGGGGGTAAGACCTGTCACATGCTGCTGCCTCAAGTTGTGTGTCATCTTGTTATGCAAGAGACTGAGAACTGTCTTGATAAGGTGTGGGTAAGTGTGGCACAATGTAGTTAATGTAATCACCCCATGGTTGAATAGTCAGCATGTGTACAAGCTATGAAATGATGATTTAAGACCTGCAGTCAACCAAATATGTGAGGGTGTGATAAAGCTACAAATGTTACAAAGGAGCCAGAATGGATAGAGATTAGTGGTAGATAATTGATGGAGATTAGATTAGATTAGACTAGATTCCCTACAGTGTGGAGGAGAAAGTGAGGACTGCAGATGCTGGAGATCAGAGCTGAAAATGTGTTGCTGGAAAAGTGCAGCAGGTTTCATTCCTGAAGAAGGGCTCATGCCCGAAACATCGATTCTCCTGCTCCTTGAATGCTGCCTGACCTGCTCTCCCTACATTGTGGAAACAGGCCATTTCGGCCCAACAATGTTAGGCATTGACTCATGTATGAGGCGAATCATGTAAAATCATTGAATTTCTTTCAGATCTTTTGGACTGGATTCCTGGCACTGACCACCACAGCCATTGACAGCTCCCACTATCTGTGCAGAATTGTGCAGAAGGCCTTCTGTGATTCCCTATCAGCAGAGAACCCTTCTCTTTTTGTCTGCATCCTCCACCAGCACAGTGAAAGACAGCCTTGGAGTCCACATACTCCCCTTGTTGTGACATTGCATAGTGTTCCTGTTCTTCACATTGTCTTATGCAAACAATTCTTATTGCTGCCCCAACCAAAATGTACTTCCCCTTTAAGGGAGCAAGTCGTCTTCACATACCTCAGCCTACTTTCGGTGGGACTAACTTCATGACAGCCCCCCCCTCCGCTGAGATGTGCAGTCACTCGGCTGTGTTTGGCACATGCTTCATGCAGCCAAGACACAAGTCTGCAAGCAGCAGGAAGTGTGTACGTTGCTTGCTTCTGAAGTGTTGGGCTGATTAACTACACACTGCAATACTTACAACAAATTTTAGACCCTGAAAAGAGTTGCAGTGAAGTTTTGCACACTCCACAGTTCCATTCCAAAACTGTGCCAGTGCTAACCAAGTATTATCATATTTGGTTGACTGATTATTGACCATTTCCATAAAAGGTGCAGAATTAATAATCCATTGCAAAATTGCCCTCACCTGGCATTTTAAGTGGAATGTTTAGATCCCACGAAACAAAGGTTATGGATCTTTGTGGAAAAGAAAGTGAAATTGCAATTCAGTGTTAATTTTGTTGAATGGAGTATTTCTACCTGATAAAACAAGATGCTAACTGCACCTAAGTTGTATTGTTTCACTTAGTCTGAGCATTTCAGAAAGGAAAAGAAGGTTAACAGAGGATTTACCAGTTTAACACAGTGCAGATAATAGTATGAAAATTTGATTGAGGCATTAGCAGTAGCTCAAAAGCTTTTAAGATGCGGAAATTGAATATTGTGATGGCAACTAAATGTTTTCATTATTACTGCACTTTTCTCATGGGGTGTGAAAAGAATTTAATTAATTATGTCAGAATTTATAAAACAGGATTAAAATTGTGTCAACAATTGAAGTATTTCAATTTTTCTCTTCAACGTGATAAGTAACAGAATAAGGAATTAATGACTGGGGAACTCAGCCTCGCTTTGATATTTATTTTATACAAAGGAGGCCTTTTTCAACACAAAGTATGATTAAGATGCCTGATACAAAGCTGATCCAATTAAGTAGAATATAATGGTGTCATGTTTTGCAAATTTGTTTAATTCAGAGTTGAAATTGCATCTTTCCTGTAAAATATCTGCAATTTCACAATTGTCAGTGTGTAGTCTGTTGACAGACTTTTGTCATTAATTCAAAATACCCTCAGTGAAATTATTTGTATGGTAAAGAGCAGCTTCTGACTTAATGTGGACTCAGGAACTATTGCCTGGCTGAACTTCCTATTTTGTAGTAGAGAGTGTAGTGCTGGAAAAGCACAGCAAGTCTGGCAGCATCCAAGGAGCAGGAAAATCCATGTTTCTGGCAAAATCCCTTCATCAGGAATGAGGCTGGGAGCCTCGGGGGTGGAGAGATATATGGGAATGGGGTGGGGCTAGGGGGTAAGGTAGCTGAGAGTGCAATAGGTGGATGGAAGTGGGGAGAAATGGTGATAGGTCGGAGGGGAGGGTGGAGCGGATCGGTGGGAAAGAAGATGGACAGGTAGGACAGGTCATGGGGGCGGTGCTGAGCTGGAAGGTTGGAACTTGGATAAGGTGGGGGGGGAGGGGATTTCACCAGTTTCCTCATTTCCCCTCTCCCCACCTTATCCTAGTTCCAACCTTCCAGCTCAGCACCGCCCCCATGACCTGTCCTACCTGTCCATCTTCTTTCCCACCGATCCGCTCCACCCTCCCCTCCGACCTATCAACATTACCCCCCACCTCCATCCACCTATTGCACTCTCAGTTACCATCCCCCCCAGCCCCACCCTCTCCCATTTATCCCTCCACACCTGAGGCTTCCAGCCTCATTTTTGATGAAGGGTTTTTGCCCGAAATGTCGATTTTTCTGGTCCTCAGATGCTGCCTGACCTGCTGTGCTTTTCCAGCACCACTTTCTTGACTCTAATCTCCAGCATCTGCAGTCCTCACTTTTGCCTTCCTATTTTGTCCTCTTCTCTAAAATGTTAACATTTGCTTTGGCTTAAACTTTCTGTTTACAGTCCAGCCTTCTGGTCAAAATCCTCAGAGTGAAAAGAAGATCTATTTTCTTTCTTGTACCAGGAACTATTCTCTCTCTCTGTGGTGTCTCATTCATGTCTCATTGTACAGGCCTAAACTGCTTGAAAGAATGCTCATTTTCATTGCTGTAAGCAATTGGCATACCTGGAACGCCTGCACAATCTCGAGGAACACTGCTCAACCTCACTTCTTTTGTAGCAGGATAAGGGACTTCAAGGAGGAACAATGCAAGATATTTTCGCCCCATTTCTAATACTCTCTGCATGACTTAGCAATGTTGTTCAGAAATACGATCACATCTGCCACCGAGATCCAGGAAGTAGTAATGAAGGCCAAAGGAAAAGAATTTGGCACATCACTCAGAAATGTTACTCAAGTGGCCTGGAGTAACAACTTTCTCTTCCCAGGACAGTAAAACAATGCCAACAGAAATATTCAAGAATTTCATTTCAACTCAGTAAGGCAAAGGACTGACCACTTCCCATTGTGCACCAACGTACTCTTCACCCTCTTGAAGCAGTATTCTGACAGGTGACCTTTCGTATTGCAGGTTTACCAAAGGCAGGTCAAACTAAATATCCTTCACTTTGATTTGGTACTTCTTGTTGCTTCGTGCCAAATTCTAAAATACTCCCCCCGCTTCAACAGCTCGATCTCATACTGTCCCTTCCATTACCAATCTCCTCAGCCTTTATGCTGCAATTGTAGCTCCCATAGAATGATAGAGAGGCAAGTATTTCAAAAGATGATAGCAGATGGTACCGCTAAAACTGTAGGTGCAGGTGGAGTGATGTGCTGACTGAATGAGTCGGCAGCACAGAGGCCATGCACTGCAGTGATATTGGAGTTAGCAGTTGGTGAGGGCTAGTGTGGAAGATATTGCAGACAATAATGAGACTGGTAGAGAATTAGCCTTATATTTTATATTTGTGTAAGCATGATAAACTGTCACTTTAGGAGTCTGATCATGTGACATAATGATGTCATCATCAACTGTTTTGGGCAGAGAGACGACTCTGTCTCACCTTGCTGCCTGTAGAGTGAATACCTCCATTATAAAGCTCCTCCTGCTTTCAGCCTCATGATCCTTCTTAGAACGTAATACCTTGGTGGGAGGTGGGCACAGTAGCAGAGATGGACTGAATGTGAGCTGTTGCAGAGGCTGGACTTCTCTGGACTGACAGTGCTGGCCTGAATGCACAACAGCCTTTGAAATATGGCATCTGCACCAGGTATGATGGTCAATTCCAGGATATCTAGTTCGCGCCGAATTACACTTCCGGAAAGAGTACTTGGCTAAATGGGATGGAGATAAGATTGATACACACTGCTTCATCTTGTTTCCCCATGATAAGGTCAATGCTGCAGTCTGGGGAATCGGACTAAGTATTGATATTGATGTCCACACATTGTGCTTAGAACATCATATCATGATGTGGCTGACTTCGTCAACCAAAAGGGGTTGCATTTCATCAAAGTACAAGCGATTTGACTCGAGCAATCAGAGGGATAACTTTCTGCTGGCTGGAATCATGTTTGACATAAAATAAGTTGGTCATCTTTTGCGAGAGGTTAGTCATCTCAGCTCCTCTGTCATGTCCCAGGCCTAACCATCTTCAACTGCTTCATCAATTACCTTCCTTCTATCATAAGGTCAGAAGTGGGGATGTTTGCTGATGATTGCATAATGTACTGTACCATTTGCGACTCATGAGATTCTGAAACAGTATGTATCCAAACATAGCAAGACCTAGACAATATCCAGAATAGGGCTGACAAGTGGTGATGAACATTTATGCCATACAAGTGCCAAATGATGGCCATGTGTTGCTGGAAAAACGCAGCAGGTCAGGCAGCATCCAAGGATCAGGAGAATCAGGAAGAAGGGCTGATGCCCGAAACGTCGATTCTCCTGTTCCTTGGATGCTGCCTGACCTGCTGCGCTTTTCCAGCATCACATTTTCAGCTCTGATCTCCAGCATCTGCAGTCCTCACTTTTTCCCCAAATGATGGCTATCACCAACAAGAGTGAATCTAACAATCACCCGTTGAAATTAAATGGCCTTACATTTGCTATCAATATCTCGGAGGTTAGCATTGACCAGAATCTGAACTGGACTAGCCATTTAAATACTATGGCTACAAGAGCAGATCAGGGGCTCAGGATCCTGCAGTGAGTACCTCACCTCCTAATTCCCCAAAGCCTGTCCAACATCTGCTAGGCACAAGTCAGGAATGTGATAGAATTTTCCCCACTTACCTGGATAAGTGCAGCTCCAACAACATTCAAGAAGCTTGACACCATTCGGAATAAAGCAGCACACTTGATTGGCACCACAGCCACAAATATTCACTTCCTCCACCAATGGTCAGTAGGAGCAGTGTGTACTGTCTACAAGGTGCACTCTGGAAATTCATGAAGGCTCCTTAGATAGCATGTTCCCAGTCCATGTGCACTACCTAGAAGGACTATCCTGTAGTTACAAGAGAACACCAATTCCTCCAAGCCCCTCACATCCTTACTTGGAAATATATCACTGTTCATTCAGTGTTAATTGCTCAAAGTCCTGGAATTCCTTCCCTTGCAGCATTTTGGCTCTACCTACGACAAATGTTCCTGAGTAGTTCAAGAAGGCATTTGAGCACTACCTTCTCAAGTGCATCCAGAGACGAAAGTAAGTTCTGGCCCAGCCAACAATGTCCACATGCCATGAATGTACAAGAAAAATTGTGATCATCAGTTTCATATCTTAGAAGTCTGCGGCCGATATCTTGGAACAAGCCATCATGTGGAGATCCACGGGAATTCTCAGGTTCCTGCTTCGATTCAAGGGCCGGTTGCCTTATTAGGATTGTTACTGGGAGACAAGGGTTACCTTCTGCAACCTTGACTGATGAATCCATTATGCAACTCCCTGACTGACGCCGAGCATAGGTGCAATGTCATTTTTGCACCAGAGCTAAATTGGAGCAGCAATGATTGTCCAATCCTTGAATTGGTCTGGGGAGACTTTGCAGTACAGTCTACAGAGTGTTTGTTGCATAATCCAAGCATGCTGTGTCTTGCACAACTGGAGCAGGCAAAGAGGGGATGTAGTAACACTAAAGAGCTTCTGTCTGAAGATAAGAATATTGAGTAAAAGGAATATCAGCTTCAACATGATAGAGTTGGGCACAATAAGCAAGTCAATCGATCTGATTTGGGTGAAGTGATCATTGTCTGTAAGTTTGTTGTTCCTTGAAAGGCAAATTTTTCCTAGTTGTTTTCAGAAGGAAATGCAACTTTTTTGGTTTTTTTTAGCTTTTCCGGTTGTTGAATAAAGGTTAATATTTTCAACTGTTTGAGAAAAGATATTACACTACACTAGGCATGAGGGAAAGTGTAGCATTCCATTAGACAGGTTCGAAGATGGAATAACACAAGATGGGTAAGCTGTTGTAGTGATTGGAACCAGCTGGATCTTTTTGACTACAAGCTTATTGTTGGGGGTGTTAACCTGGGTCAATAAGGAAGCCCTGGTTGACCAACATAACTAGAGGATCATCTGCTTGTGGGTCTGCACCTGGGCCTGGCCAAACTAGCCATAAATAGGTCCAGGCAGCGGGCCATGGGCAGGGGGTTGTTAGGGCCGACTGCCTGATCATGCAGCATTGCCCTTTGATGAGAAGGTCACTGCTTGTCACTGGCCACTCGGGTGTTTCTTTTCTTCCTGGTGGTGGAAATTGGAATAAAGATTTGTGCACCTTGTGTCTTTCACTGTGTCTCACACCTACACACACACAACATGGGTGCTGGGAAAAAAAAATAAACACTACTGCAGTTAGGCGGTAATGTGGGAGTAATTTTAAAAATTAAACAGGAGAAAAAAAAGAAAAAAAAACAAGGAAAAAATAAAATAAACAGGAGGGTCAACATGGGTGCGGGCGGAATAAATAAGCACTACCACAGATAGGCGGTAGTGTGGGGAAAATGTTTTGTTTTAAATGAAAAGAAAAAGAGAAAGGAGAACAGAGGTTCTGTTCTCTCTGAGAGGTGGCTCCAAGACAGCTGCATCAAAAAAAGAAAAAAAAAAGGAAGCCCTGGTTGACCAATATAAACAGGGGATCATCTCCTCGTGGGTCTGCTCCTGGGCCTGGCCAAACTGGCCATAAATAGGTCCAGGCAGCGGGCTGTGGAGGGGGTCGTTAGGGCCGACTGCCTGCCCCTCTTCCGGGGTTATGTCAGAGCCCAGGTGTCTCTGGAAAAGGAGCACGCAGTGTCCATCAACACCCTGGAGTTGTTCAGGGAGAGATGGGTGCCGCAGGGGGTGGAGTGCATTATTTCCCCCTCCAACTCTATTTTGATTTAATCCCTGCCTTCCCCATTCACTGTTTGATCACACAGCATTTGCAGTTTGATGTGAAGGGCACTGCTTGTCACTGGCCACTCGGGTGTTTCCTTTCTTCCTGGTGGTGGAAATTGAACAAAGATTTGTACACCTGCTGTCTTTCACTGTGTCTCACATCTGCATGCACACATCATGATTAAAAGAAAGAAAAAAGAAAATAAGAAGAAAACAAAGAAAGAAAAATTAAAGGGGCTCTTCTCCTTGTGGTCTGCTCCTGGGCCTGGCCAAACTGGCCATAAACAGATCCAGGCAGCGGCCCGTGGAGGAGGTCGTTGTGGCCGATTGCCTACTCCTCTTCTGCGGCTACATCCGAGCCTTGGTGTCTCTGAAGAAGGAGCACGCAGTGTCTACCAACATCCTTGAGCTGTTCAGGGAGAGGTGGGCACTGCAAGGCGTGGAATGCTTCATTTCCCCCTCCAACTCTATTTTAATTTTATCCTTGCCCTCCCCTTCACTGTTTGATCACCCTGCATTGCTGTTTGATGAGAAGGGCACTGCTTGTCACTGGCCACTTGGGTGTTTCCTGTCTTCCTGGTGGTGGAAATTGAATAAAGATTTGTATACCTGTTGTCTTTCACTGTGTTCAAAACCTGCATGCACACAACATGGGTGCTGCGGAAAACATAAGCACTATTGCAGTTCGGCAGTATTGTGAGGTAAAACATTTTTAAAAATATAACCAGGCGATTTAGAGTCTCCTCAGTTTAGGGGACTGACTCTGTGCTGGCTGCGCCACTATAAACAGGGGAATCACTCAATGTTTCTTCACGATGTCCTGCACCTACATGCACACGACATAGGAGTTGAGGAGAAATAAGCAGAAGGCTATTTAGCAGTAGTATGGGGGTTCAAAAAAACTTTAAAATAAAATATTCATAACTAGGATATTAGAATCTCAGTTGAGGATTGACTGCAAGCTGGCTGGCCACAGCCAGTGTGCTGAAGCACTAGAAAAGAAGAAAAACAAATATATATATACACACACACAGGGGATTTAAAATCTTCTCCGTTCAGGGGGACAGACTGTGAGCTGGCTGGCCATAGCCAATGTGCAGTGCACATGTAAGGTAACTTGGTGATGGGATACTGACCTCTGTGCAGTTATTTCAGCCATGTAGTTTGATTCTTGTAGCTGCAGTGACAATGAAATCAGACAGGTGATGATGAAAATGTCAATATAGTTAGAATTGTGCACTTCTGTTTGCAATGCAGTGTCAACCATGTTCCGTCAGAAGACTTTTTTCTGTCTCCTTGCACGATGAGTACTGTGAAGGATTATTTTGGGTGGCAGCAATTGATCTGATGCACAGCTGGGTTTTAAATATTCAGTTGGCAGTACATGGGATTGGACGTCACCTACTGAAATGGATAGAGAACTGGTTGACAGAGAAGAAATAAAGCCTAAGAATGAATGGGTCTTTTTCCAAGTGGTAGGCAGAGTCAAGTGGGGTTCTGCAGAGATCTGTGTTTGGACCCTAGCTATTCACAAAATGTATCAATGTTTAGGTGAGGGAACTAAATGTACTATCACCAAGTTGTAGATGACACAAAACTGGGTGGGAGGGTGAGCTGTGAGATTGCTGTAGAGATGCTTCAGCGTGGTTTGGACAAGATGAGTGAGTGGGCAAATGCATGACAGATGAAGTATAATGTGGATAAATATGACTTTGGCAGCAAAAACAAGAAGGCAGATTATTATCTGAATGGTGAGAGATTGGGAAATGGGAGGTGCAACAAAACCTCAAAGCCCTCCTAGACCAATGGCTGAAAGTAAGCATGTGATGAAGAATGCAAACTGTATGTTGGCTTTCGTAGTTAGATGACTTAAATACAGCAACAGGGATGTCTTGCTGCAATTGTATGGGGCTTTGGTGAGACTGAGCTGAAAATGTGTTGCTGGAAAAGCGCAGCAGGTCAGGCAGCATCCAAGAACGTTTCGGGCATGAGCCCTTCTTCAGGATTCCTGAAGAAGGGCACATGCCCGAAACGTTCTTGGATGCTGCCTGACCTGCCGCGCTTTTCCAGCAACACATTTTCAGCTCTGATCTCCAGCATCTGCAGTCCTCACTTTCTCCGCTTTGGTGAGACTATTGACCTCCTTAATTGAAGAAGGATGTTTTAGCTGTGGAGGGAGTGCAACAAAGGTTTACCACAATGAGTTTTTAAAAAAAATCATTCATGGCATATGCAGGTTTCTGGCTCGGCCAGCTTTTATTATTCACCCTTAATTGCCCTTAGAGCAGTTAAGAATCACTCACATGCTGTGGATCTGGAGTCATATATAGGCCGGACCAGGTAAGGTTGACAGTTTCCTTCCCTAAAGGACATTAGTGAACCAGATGGCTTCTTCAAAAAGTCAGTAGTGGTCATCAACCAACTCTTAATTCCAGACTTTGAGTGAATTCAAATTCCGCCATCTGCCATGGTAAGTTTTGAACATTACCTGGATCTCTGGATTAATAGTCTAACAATAATACCACAACGCCATCACCTCCTCTGTCCTGTGATGGTAGCACTGACCTATGAAGAAAGACTGGATCATAAGAACTATATTCACTGCAATTTAGAAGAGAGAAGGGAATTACATAGATTACTATGTAAATCTAACAGGAGTTAGACAGGTGAATGAAAGAAGGATATTCCCAATAACCAGGGAGTCCAGAAGCAGGAGTCACAGTTTATGGATATAGTATAGGCTATATATATATGGATATATATAGGATATATATGGATTTAGAATTGAGATGAAGAGACATTTCTTCACCAGAGAGTATGGAATTCTTGGCTGTAGAAAGTAGTTGAGGCCAATGCATTGAATGTTTTCAAGGAGGAGTTTGAGGTAGTTCTTACAGCTAAAGGCACCCAAGGTTATGGGGAGAAAGCAAAAGCAGGATCAAGGTACTGTGTTGAATGCAACCACGATCATATTGAATGGTGAGTTTGGCTCAAAGGACCAAATGACCTACTCCTGCTTCTATTTTCAATGTTTCTGTATTTCTAAATCCCAGCAAGTAAGTATTCCAAGCAATGGTAAGTATTCCTGTTGTTGGTGAGCACATAATAGCATAAGTATGATGCCATAGAGGCATGGTGCAATCATAACAGAGTAAGCAGTGGATAAATTGTGTTTATCTAGGTAAACTGCTAGAGATCAAACAAAAGCCTCCATGAAATACTCTCTGAAATGGCACAGCCGATTTTGGCAAAATTCAGCCCAAAAATTTTGACATTTCATTGGAGGAAAATATTGGATGTTGGGCAAGCTGTCTAACAATTGAGAGACATGAGCATTTCAGAAAGTCAAAGGGTCATAGAGATGTACAGTATGGAAACAAACCCTTCGCTCCAATCTGTCCATGCCGACCAGATATCCCAGCCCAATCTACTCCCAGCACCCAGCCCATATCCTTCCAAACCCTTCCTATTCATATACTCATCCAAATGCCTCTTAAATGTTGTAATTGTACCACCCTCCACCACTTCCTCTGGCAGCTCATTCCAAACACGTACTACTCTCTGTGTGAAAAAATTGCCCCTTAGGGCTCTTTTATATCTTTCCCCTCTCATTCTAAACCCATGCCCTCTAGTTCTGGACTCCCCTACCCCAGGGAAAAGACTTTGTCTATTTATCCTATCCATGCCCCTCATAATTTTGTAAACCTCTATAAGGTTACCCCTCAGCCTCTGACGCTCCCAGGGAAAACAGCCCCAACCTGTTCAGCCTCTCCCTATAGCTCAAATCCTCCAACCCTGGCAACATCCTTGTATATCCTTTCTGAACCCTTTCAAGTTTCACAACATCTTTCCGATAGGAAGGAGACCAGAATTGCACGCAATATTCCAACAGTGGCCTAACCAATGTCCTTGTACAGCCGTAACATGACCTCCCAACTCCTGTACTCAATACTCTGACCAATAAAGGAAAGCATATCAAACGCCTTCCACTATCCTATCTACCTGTGACTCCACTTTCAAGGAGCTATGAACCTGCACTGCAAGGTCTCTTTGTTCAGCAACGCTCCCTAGGACCTTACCATTAAGTGTATAAGTCCTGCTAAGATTTGCTTTCCCAAAATGCAGCACCTCGCATTTATCTGAATTAAACTCCATTTGCCACTTCTCAGCCCATTGGCCCAGCTGGTCCAGATTCTGTTGTAATCTGAGGTAACCTTCTTCACTGTCCACTACACCTCCAATTTTGGTGTCATCTGCAAACAGTGATGGTGAGGTCGATATAGGCATCTTCATTGTACTCATGGAAGCTGGCACTATGTATTCAGATTATGTCACCAAGGGGCAGCAAGTGTTGTGAAATAGACTGCCAAGGTAGGTCCATGAGGCACACCAGGAGAAACAGTGTGGGAGTAAGAAGAGATGCCACTGCAGACAAGTATCTGTTCTTAGCCTGAAAGATAATAATATAGCAGGTTACACATTAGATTTAGGTATGAATTGCAACTTCCAGACTATGGAGAATGCTAAGTTTCAAGCCTTTGATAGCTGCCATTAGACCAGAGATGCTGTTGATCATTTGGGTCCATGAAACCAAGGCCCTGTTGAATGGCAACAGTTGGTGTCTACCTGACTGAGATGATCACCTCTTAACAAACAGCACTAACCTAGCCCACCCATGCCTGTGAAATGGGGGAGGCATAGTTCCACCTACCAGGAGTACTTTTCAGCAATTCAGCCATGGGTAGGGGCCTGCATTATGAATTAACATCACTTCAGTTTCATGACATTTCTGCACAAACAACAATCTTCTACAATTTGGATCTGGATCTGCTAGTGCTTAGAAGAAACAACAGAACATATGCTAACAAGGTACGGCTTCCAAAAACAGCCTGCTCACTGTGCCTGCTTACTGTGTACCATATTTGTCTCCTTATTTAAGAAAAGATGTAAATGCACTGGAAGCAATTCAGAGACAATTTATGAGACTAATCTCCAGAATGGGCCAATAGTTTAATGAAAAAAGGTTGACTGGGCTGGAGTTTAGAAGAGTAAGATTACTTGATGTAAGATGTCGAGGGGTCTTAACAGGGTGATTGCAAAAAGAATCTTTTTCTTGTGGGAGAATCTAGAGTTCAGTGTTACTGTTTAAAAATAATAAAGATGATGTAATTCATTTTTTTTCTCACAGGGTCTTTGCGTCTTTGTTACTCTGTTGCTGAAACTTTGGTGGAAACAAAGTCTTTGAATATTTTAAGGTCAGGTAGAAAGATGATTTATAAACCATGGTGGGGGCGTGAAACGGTATTTGAGGTAAGTGGAATTGTGGAATTGAAGCTACAAACAGATCATCTGTGATCTATATAAATGGTGGAGCAGGCATGAGGATCCAAATGCCATATACTTGGTCTTAACTCATAAGTTTGTATGTTCTTATCCGTACTGGTACAGAGATAGCGCTGTGTCGGCAGTAAGCCTCTGACATTGCAATTGAGATACATAGTTCATCAGGAAGACATCACAGAGGACAAATGAAGATGAACAACCTACTCAACAATTTGAGGTAAAGAGCTTATCCACTTCAACTCAGCTGTATGAGCAGATTGAGAGCAGATTGGAGATGAATTGCTTGTGATTCCATAGAAACCAGACAAAGCGTTTGCAGATTCAGGATGCGATCGAGAATAAGGAATAGCCTCATCTGAAAATCCAGATGTTGCAAGGAAGATAGAAAGCATTTCACCAGGGCAGTTGTCATCCCTGACGACATTCATAAGGCTAACAGTTTTCAAGGTGATGTTATAATTCAACAATCTGAAGTCATAGAGTCATAGAGATGTACAACACAGAAACAGACACTCAGTCCAACTCATCCATGCCAACCAGATATCCCAACCCAATCTAGTCCCACTTGCCTGCACTCGGCCCATATTGCTCCAAATCCTATTCATATACCCATCCAGACTTTTTTAAAATAAATATTTTTATTAGAAACATTTTTATATCTTTTACAAAACATCGATATACAAAAAAAGTAATATCAAAATACAAAAAGATAGAGGCAGTACAACAATGTCATATCACGATACTATTAATAATGAACTACCTACTATTCTACCAGAACAAATGTATCTACTTAACTTAAACTAAACTACAAACAAATTAAATAAAAATTAAATTAAACTGAATTCAAACTAACTTAAATTAAATTATATCTCACTATTTTATTCTGTTTCACTTATCACACCTCCACTGAGGCTCCCATTCCTGGGAGCACCAGTCATTGTACCCGTATTCTTTTCCCCCAGCCTCCCCTTCCCAGGGTCCCATAGGCGCCCAGACTGATTCTCACAGCTATACCATGGCCCTGGTTAATATTGCTTATAAGTCTGCATCAATGTAATTTAGAAAGAGCCACCATGTCTTGTAAGACTGCTCGGTTTTGTGGTGTACCACATTTGTGAGGTAGTCTTGGAGCAGATACTCCATCATCAGCCGATGCCACCACATCCAATCTGGGGCTTTTTCAACATCTAATTCATTAAAATGTTCTTCCTTGCGCAGTTGATAAGAACGTTTCACAATCTCTTCCCGTGTTCCCCCAGAGAGGGCAAATTTGGCAACCCCAGAAGAAGAAATACCGGACCCACTTTAACTTCGATCTCCAGGATGTTTTTCAAATCCCTTACTATATCACTCCAGTATCTCTGGATCATACGACATGACTGGTGTGTGTGTGTAGCAGTGTGTGAGAGTACCTATACTAATTTTACATTTGGGACACCCAGGTGATGCTCCTGTCTTGAACTTAGTGAGCCTCTCTGATGCCACATGAACCCTGTATAAAATCTTCAATTGCATGGCCTGCACTCGATCATATACTGAAATTTTCCTTACATTTTCCCATATGTCTTCCCATACCTCCAATGAGATATCCTCTCCTAGCTTTCAGTACTAACTGAAAGAGCACCCAAACATTGGAGCACTCTTTTCTCCATGTCTGACTTGGAAAACTGAGCCAGAAGCATGGTCGTCCTCTGTAAATTATACTTTATCTGAAAGTACCAGAAAAGGTCTCCATTAGACAATCCATATTTCCATAGCTGGCCAAATGACTTCAAAACCTCCCCCTTGAATAAATCTTCCAAACAGGAGATTCCCTTGTTCTCCCATAACATAAAGCCGGAGTCCATTGCCCCAGGTTTAAATCCTTGGGCTCCCACCAATGGGGTAAATGGCGAGGTCTTAAGCCAATTGCCCTCGTCTTGCCTCATTATCTTCCAGGCCTTCACCATATTTAAGATGATTGGACTTTTTCACTGCTCGGTCATGGATTCCATCTTATTCATAAATAATAGATTAATTAGAAGACATCGCGACTGTGAGGCTTCAACATCAAGCAAATCGACTCCAAATTTCCCTGTACTCAGTCACCGACATATGTTAACAGGACACTTATTTGATATTAGATTAGATTACTTACAGTGTGGAAACAGGCCCTTCGGCCCAACAAGTCCACACCGACCCGCCGAAGCATAACCCACCCATTCCCGTACATTTACCCCTTTACCTAACACTACGGGCAATTTTAGCATGGCCAATTCACCTGACGTGCACATCTTTGGACTGTGGGAGGAAACCAGAGCACCCGGAGGAAACCCACGCAGATACGGGGAGAATGTGCAAACTCCACACAGTCAGTCGCCTGAGTCGGGAATTGAACCCGAGTCTCTGGCGCTGTGAGGCAGCAGTGCTAACCACTGTGCCACCGTGCCATCCAGCATCTCTTCAAGTCCGGAAGATCCATCCCTCCCTCACCTTGCAAAAGCTGCAATTTGGTAAATTTAATTAGGGAGTGCCTGCAACGCCAAATAAAAAAACTTAGCCAACTATTGAGCCTCTGTAATAGTCGTCTAGGTAGCAACAATGCGAGCATTCTTATGGAGTATGACAGGTGAGGAAGAACATTCATTTTTATCAGGGCTATTCGGTCTAACCATGATAATGGTAATCCCTCCCACCGCTGCAAAACCAGATGCCTTTTAAATGTTGCAATTGTACTAGCCTTCATCACTTCCCCTGGCAGCTGATTCCATACATGTACCACACTCTGCGTGAAAAAGTGTCATGGGGGAATAACTCTGGGAAGGGTATTCAGAAGATTAAGCATCCTCCCAAATAAGGTAATGGACAATTACCTTGTTTAGCAAAATTACATCATTCGCAAAAAGCATCGGAGAGATAAAGAATCCTTTAACTAAGAAATGATTCAGACGATCAGACTCAAGGAAAATAGTTGCCACCAAAGACCCAAAAGGAAAGTCCAAGGGAAACACATTCTAGAGGAATTGTCAAACCTCCGTCTTGGTCGAATGTGTGAAGTCAGACCTGGGGATGGTGATTAATGTGAAAATAATCATATCTGTGAACATATAAAAGTTAACTATGGAGGAAAAGGTTTGGTGGAATGTGTTATACAAAGTAAGAGAGGATTCTGGATAATCCAAGATGGAGGACAGGAAAGATTTCTGGCTATAAGAGCTGCTCCTTTTTTTGAGGTATTTTAGGTGCTGTAGGTGATTTCCATGAATTCCAGGAGCAGCAATTACTGTTTTATATGTTGTTGCATTGTTTTGGAACTTTGGAAAGAGAAAGAGAGAGAGAAAATTAACAGTGAATTTCACAACTAATCTTGGAGGAACCGGTTTGGGCGAAGTTCACAGCACAGAATCAGATAAGTTAAATGTTGTTTTTAGTCTGTCCAAGAGAAAGGCTGTATTAGTGAGTACAGTGGGTTCTTTCTTGGTTATATGTTTTTGGAGATATGTCTCTTGATTAAAATTAAACTATAAGCCATAGCTATTAATTTAACCTGGTGCAGTGTTTTGTAGAGGAATAAGATGGTGTAACTTTCTGCGTCTTTAGATTGAGAAGTAGCAAAAATGGCCTTTGCAGTGATATGTACTTCTTGTCAGATATGAGAGTTTAAAGAGAGTTTAATGGTTGCTGCGGATTATATCTGCCATAAATGCTGTTGGATGCGAATCTTATCAGATCGAGTGGATCGGTTAGAGAGACAGATAGAAGTGATGGGGAATTTGCAACAGCAGCAGTATGTGATGGATGGCAGTTATAGGAAGGGGGGAAAGTCTCAGATACAGTCACATAGATGGGTTAACTCCAGGAAGTGTAAGAGAGGTCGGCACCTAGGGCAGAAGTCTTTTGTGGATATATCCATTTCAAACAGGTATGCTGTTTTGGAAAATGTAGGGGGTGATGGATTCTCAGGGGAACATAGCAAGAACAGCCAAGTGTCTGGTATTGAGACTGGCTCTAATGCAATGAGGGGTACGTCAGCTTCCAAGAGACCAATTGTGTTTGTGGATTCTGTAGTCCGAGGTACAGACAGACGTTTCTGTGGCCAGCAGAGAAAAAGCTGAATGGTGCATTGTTTCCCTGGTTCCAGGATCAAGGATGTCTCAGAGAGGGTGCAAAATGTTCTCACGGGGAGAGGGGCCAGCCGGAGGTCATTGTCCACATTGGAATCAACGACGTTGGAAGGGAAAAGGTTGAGATTCTGAAGGGAGATTACAGAGAGTTAGGCAGAAATTTAAAAAGGAGGTCCTCAAGGGTAGTAATATCTGGATTACTCCCAGTGCTACGAGCTAGTGAGGGCAGGAATAGGAGGATAGGGTAGGTGAATGCATGGCTGAGGAGCTGGTGTATGGGAGAAGGATTCACATTTTTGGATCATCGGAATCTCTTTTGGGGTAGAAGTGACCTGTACAAGAAGGACGGATTGCACCTAAATTGGAAGGGGACTAATATACTGGCAGGTAAATTTGCTGGAACTGCTTGGGAGGATTTAAACTGGTATGGTGGGGGGTGGGACCCAGGAAGATAGTGAGGAAAGAGATCAATCTGAGACTGGTACAGTTGAGAACAGAAGTGAGTCAAACAGTCAGGGCAGGCAGGGACAAGGTAGGACTAATAAATTAAACTGTATTTATTTCAATGCAAGGAGCCTAATAGGGAAGACAGATGAACTCAGGGCATGGTTAGGAACATGGGACTGGGATATGATAGTAATTACAGAAACGTGGCTCAGGGATGGGCAGGACTGGCAGCTTAATGTTCCAGGATATAAATGCTACAGGAAGGATAGAAAGGGAAGCAAGAGAGGAGGGAGAGTGGCATTTTTGATAAGGGATAGCATTACAGCTGTGCTGAGGGAGGATATTCCCAGAAATACATCCAGGGAAGTTATTTGGGTGGAACTGAGAAATAAGAAAGGGATGATCACCTGACTGGGATTGTATTATAGACCCCCTAATAGTCAGAGGGAAATTGAGAAACAAACTTGTAAGGAGATCTCAGCTATCTGGAAAAATAATAGGGTAGTTATAGTAGGGGATTTTAACTTTCCAAACATCAACTGGGACTGCCATAGTGTTAAAGGTTTAGATGGAGTTGAATTTCTTAAGGGAGTACAAGACAGTATGTGGATGTACCTACTAGAGAAGGTGCAAAACTTGACCTACTCTTGGGAAATAAGGCAGGGCAGGTGACTTAGGTGTCAGTGGGGGGAGCACTTTGGGGCCAGCGACCATAATTCTATTCATTTTAAAATAGTGATGGAAAAGGATAGACCAGATCTAAAAGTTGAAGTTCTGAATTGGAGAAAGGCCAATGTTGACGGTATTAGGCAAGAACTTTCGAAAGCTGATTGGAGGCAGATGTTCACAGGTAAAGGGACGGCTGGAAAATGGGAAGCCTTCAGAAATGAGATAACAAGAATCCAGAGAAAGTATATTCCTGTTAGGGTGAAAGGGAAGGCTGGTAGGTATAGGGAATGCTGGATGACTAAAGAAATTGAGGGTTTGGTTACGAAAAAGAAGGAAGCATATGTCAGGTATAGACAGGATAGATCGAGTGAATCCTTAGAGTAGAAAGGAAGTAGGAGTATACTTAAGAGGGAAATCAGGAGGGCAAAACGGGGACATGAGATAGCGTTGGCAAATAGAATTAAGGAGAATCCTAAGGGCTTTTACAAATATATTAAGGACAAAAGGGTAACTAGGAAGAGAATAGGGCCCCTCAAAGATCAGCAAGGTGGGGCCTTTGTGTGGAGACACAGAAAATGGGGGAGATACTAAATGAATACTTTGCATCAGTATTTACTGTGGGAAAAGGATATGGAAAATATAGATTGTAGGGAAATAGATAGACATCTTGCAAAATATCTAGATTACAGAGGAGGAAGTGCTGGATGTCTTGAAATGGTTAAAGGTGGATAAAACCCCAGGACCTGATCAGGTGTACCCGAGAACTCTGTGGGAAGCTAGAGAAGTGATTGCTGGGCCTCTTGCTGAGATATTTTTATTATCGATAGTCACAGGTGAGGTGCCAGAAGACTGGAGTTTGGCAAACGTGGTGCCACTGTTTAAGAAAGGTGGTAAAGACAAGCCAGGGAAATATAGACCGTTGAGCCTGACCTCGGTGGTGGGCAAGTTATTGGAGGGAATCCTGAGGGACAGGATGTGCATGTATTTGGAAAGGCAAGGACTGATTAAGGATAGTCAACATGGCTTTGTGCGTGGGAAATCATGTCTCACAAACTTGATTGAGTTTTTTGAAGAAGTAACAAAGAAGATTGATGAGTGCAGAGCAGTAGATGTGATCTATATGGACGTCAGTAAGGCGTTCGACAAGGTTCCCCATAAGAGACTGATTAGCAAGCTTAGATCTCATGGAATACAGGGAGAACTAGCCATTTGGATGCAGAACTGGCTCAAGAGGGAAGACAGAGGGTAGTGGTGGAGGGTTGTTTTTCAGACTGGAGGCCTGTGACCAGTGCAGAGCCACAAGGATCGATGCTGGGCCTCTACTTTTTGTCATTTACATAAATGATTTGGATGCAAGCATAAGAGGTAAAGTTAGTAAGTTTGCAGATGACACCAAAATTGGAGGTGTCGTGGACAGCGAAGAGGGTTACCTCAAATTACAACAGGATCTGGACCAGATGGGCCAATGGGCCGAGAAGTGGCAGATGGAGTTTAATTCAGATAAATGTGAGTTGATGCATTTTCAGAAAGCAAATCTTAGCAGGTCTTATACACTTAATGGTAAGGTCCTAGGGAATGCTGCTGAACAAAGAGACCTTGGAGTGCAGGTTCATTGCTCCTTGAAAGTGGAGTCACAGGTAGATAGGATGGTGAAGAAGGCTTTTGGTACTTGGTCAGAGTATTGAGGACAGGAGTTGGGAGGTCATGTTGTGGCTGTACAGGACATTGGTTAGGCCACAGTTTGAATATTGCATGCAATTCTGGTCTCCTTCCTATCGGAAAGATGTTGTGAAACTTTAAAGGGTTCAGAAAAGATTTACAAGGATGTTGCCAGGGTTGGCTGAACAGGCTAGGGTTGATTTCCCTGGAGCATCAGAGGCTGAGGGGTGACCTTATAGAGGTTTACAAAATTATGAGGGGCATGGATAGGATAAGTAGACAAAGTCTTTTTCCTGGGATTGTGGAGTCCAGAACTAGAGGGCATAGGTTTAGGGTGAGAGGGGAAAGATATAAAAGAGACCTAAGGGCCAACTTTTTCACACAGAGGGTGGTATGTATATGGAATGAGCTGCCAGAGGATGTGGTGGAGGCTGGTACAATTGCAACATTTAAGAGGCATTTGGATGGATATATGAAGAGGAAGGGTATAGAGGGATATGGGCCGGGTGGTGGCAGGTGGGACTAGATTGGGTTGGGATATCTGGTCGGCATGGATGTGTTGGACTGAAGGGTCTGTTTCCTTGCTGCACATCTCTATGACTCTATAATGATTCTAGTAAGGAGATTGTATCAGGCTACATCCAATTTGATGCTGCCATGCAGCTTTTGGGTGGGGAAGAAGCAGTGCTGAAGGCCTTGAAAGAGACTCATGTGTCATCTATGGCTCCTTATTATCTATATAATTATCCCAAGCCACCCAATCTAATTTGTACCGATTGCTGATATATAATAAACTACACCTTGTTCTGTAAGACAAGTGCCTCATTTATTAAGATTCAATAGTGGTTTAGTTTCTGTCACTATTAATTAGACAGACCCTTAGACTCAATATGGAAAGGTACGTTCATGAAAGACATTCCTCCAACCAAACCCACCTGTGGTTAGTACAACAACATATGACACATGGCAAATTCTACATGATCAGTATGCTTAACGTGGTGAGAAAATTCAACAACACCGTACTCGAGGTGATAGAAAAAATCTGATTCTTATTTTATACCAGCACAATTGCAATAGCGGGTCAAATCTAACTGTAAGTTTAAAAAATAGCTGACAGTCAGGGTACACTGTGTAGGACAATAAATGGTTCAATGAAGGAAAGGTTAAAGTCGGAGTCAAGTACATATTGTTCTAGAAATCCAATACTGCATTATGAAAGTAATCTATTCTCCTCCTCTATTTCACCATTCTATTATGTGTTCATAGCTCATCTCACCCGGAAATATTTTTCTCCAATACTTATTTCGAGTTGCACTGGAAATATCCATGCCTTTTTTTTTACAATCTATTGGATCCGATGCAAAATATTTTGAAGATTACTAGATAGTCCAATCTTAAACTGAGATCAAACAACCATCATCAAAGACTGAGTGAATATTTCACTAACAAATACGAAGAGAAACAATTGCTTGAAAGTAAAATCATTATTTTCCCACAGACATTCTCAGGAAATCCTAGCTATAAGTACCATCATCATTTGTCAAAAAAGGCTGAATAACTCAAGGTTGTGAGTACCACATTGATGTGATTTTCCTTCTCCAACTATTTTCAAGTTGAAGACAAGCTTACTGACTTATGGGGCTGATATAAGCAACTCATGGTCACATGCCTGTGACATTCTGCCTTCATGAAGAGTAAAATATATATAATTTGTTGGATGAAGTATTAATAGTCTTATGATTGAACTGTGAAAAGGATAGTTTTGATTTCAATGACAATGGTCAAATTGTGATTATAATAACAAGCAATTGAAAAAAAGTAGTTATGCACCATTTTTGTAAGCATATTTCTTTCACTTCTCTAACATTTTGTTTTATGCTGCAATAATCAAGAGCAAAGGAATTGTCAATATCTATAAAGAATTACATCGCAATAACTGTCATCATTGGCAGTAACCACGTTATTCCCTATTCAAGAATAGTTGGCTGCAACTCCAATGGGAGATGATGAAATCTCAAAGAAATCAGTTTGAATTCCTGCCAGAGACCTGCTTCTGCAGAATTTCCAAACTCTAAGGAGAAGAAGTAAGTCAATAATAATATTTCTTGTTTTCCAATCTTCACATTGAAACAAAGATTTGTAGGCAGTATAATGATGCGTAAGTGTGTATAGTATCATGTGAAATGCTTATGATATTTTATCCAGGTTCCAGGAGTTCTTCCTGTTTCAAACGGTTTGCACAAACATTAGGGAAGAGGCTATAAATGAAAGCCAGTTTTAAAAAATATTATTAATTCTTCTTAAAGACGAATCAGGCAAAAGGACGCCTGTCAGTTTATAATATCTGTGGTTCTTCAAAAGAGATAGCCAGTCAATCTCAAGCACTGGCAATTTCCTCTGAATCTAGAAAACTAACTGCCAAATTGCATTTCTGACAAAGATAATCGAAGACTCGTGAACTATAGGGTAAACCTGAAGTTTGATATTTAAATAAAGGGAAACATATTGGTACAGCAGGTAAAGAAGTGAATAGTATAGCAGAGACTTGATGCAGCAGCAGCTACTAAAATTGTAGTCAAGAATGTGACAGGATTTCTCCTGCAATAGTGTCTACCTCCTTGGAAGGACAGAGCAGTGCATGAGTTGGCTTAGACTCAGCAGCAAGCTGACAACGGAGGTTTGTCATTTTGCTGAAGAAGGCGGCCTACCATGCACATTACATTACCAATAGCAGTGAAGATTACTACTCTCAACTTGACACTACCAGATTTTTCCTTGCTACTACAATGAACACCTTAGGAATTGGTCAGTTCTACACTGGGAAGGTAACGTAAAGCCATGTATTACTACACACCCAGCTATTTAAACTTTAACAGTAATCAACAGCAGAAGTATCTGGTCATTTTCCAACTTGAAAGCTTTCCCAAGGGTACAGGGTCACACTGGCTGTGTATCAGCTCCACAATTGCCTCGATTATTTTCCATGTCTGCACTGAATGGGATAAAAAGCAACTTGAATGCAAGAAAAAGTGCATCCATTGTTAAGCGTGAAAGCAGTTTGCAAAAAAAAAGTAAAGTTCATTCCACTGTAACTAGGTAACAGCACAATATTGTTAGTGTCCATTCTCACGGAAGTAACAAGTGTTAAATGTGTGATTATAAGCAGGAGGTGTAGAATGATTCGGCATTGTGGATGGAGCATAAGTCTGAGTTGTGGGGAGGAAAGGATTGGAAGTGCTGGGAGTAAAACTGAAATATCTTCATTCTGAGTAAGATTTTAAAAAAAGCACTTACTCCTTTAAAGTAATTTTTTTTGTGTCAGTCTCTTGGAAGTAGGCCACAGATAGTTTAACACTCTGAAGGAGAATGTGACACCGACACACAAAATGTGAAACAAACAGAACACAGTGATGACAGAAGGAAGTTAAAAGCCACACAACACCAGGTTATAGTCTAACAGGTTTATTTGGAAGCACTAACTTTCGGAGCACAACCACCTGATGAAGGAGCAGCGCTCTGAAAGGTAGTGCTTCCAAATAAACCTGTTGGACTATAACCTGGTGTTGTGTAATTTTTAATTTTGTGCCCCAGTCCAACACCAGCATCTCCACATCATGACAGAAGGAAGAATAGACTCTCAGCACAACAGTTATGGAAAGTATGGCAAGAAGAGGCAGAATTACATGGAAACCATAATTAGTAATATGGAAACAAGATGTTGAATGAGAATGATACATAAAATGGTGAAGACAAGTAGGAAATAGTATGAAAGACACTGAAGTAATTAGAGAGTGAGACATGCAGGGCCAATACTCACAGAAGCAGGATTTTTAAGCAGTGAATAGGAGTTCTGGACAAGTTCAAGCCTATGTCTTTACTATTTCGGTTTAATGACTCAGAGGTCAGTCTGACTGACACTCTTGGCTCTTGATTAGGTGGGAATGCTCCAAAAAGAAATTCCATTCAGATGTGTTCTGGGATGCACTAATGATTTGGAGGAAATAGGGTAGTGGTAAATGTAATTATGTACATTCATGAATAAATGATAAATATAAAGAAAAGACTTGGGAGAGATGAAATATAAGGTAATGCTTCCGAAAGGGTTAATGTTGAAGAGTGCAATTAAGCTTCACTCCATTGAGTGAAGTTATAAGGACTTAGGTGGGCAAATGCGAGACAGCTTAGGATCTTATCGAGTGAAAAGCTGTTGCTTGTTGCTGTTCCCCGCTGCAGGCTTGTCTCAAGGTGATCATTGACTTGCTGTAAAATACTAGCACTGCTTTTTAACATTTCTAGCCTTCTCAGCTCACTGGACCAGGTAAATGTTTATGTAATTTCACCGTCTGATTTCACCAAGTTAAATCAATACTTTTGGCAGGTTCCAGCAGAATCTTCCATTTCCCAGGTGATTTCTTCAGAGTGGACTGATGGGGATTCTGCAGGGTCCTTATGCACAACTCCCATCCTAATTACAACTCTCCAACCAGCAGAGATTCTGGGCCAGTTAGTAAGTTAGGGAGACTCTTAGAAAAAGTGAGTAAGACACTTCTCAACTCAGTCCTAAATGGCCAACACCTCACTCGCTGTTCAAATTAACATTCAATTTTTTTTTGCTTTATCAATTTGTCTATTGTCGTTTGTTGAAATCTAAAATCCTCCTAATCCACAGCCTTATTACACTTTATGACAACATTATAAGTTTCCTTCAGTTAAACCTCTGTTAGCCATGGTTTGACTATTCTTCTTTTGGGGATTTATTCCTTAATGGAATGCATATTTGTTTTGAGTTATGAATTACTTCTTTCAATGTTTGCAGTTACTTATCTACCATCTTCTCGTTTCCCAATTTAAGTCGTTAATATGCCCCTCAGTCCTGTGTGTGTTGCTTTGCTCAGATTTAAGACTCTAGTTTTTTTCAGTTAAACAGATCCTCTTAATCTCAGGTATAAAATTCAATTATACTGTGATCACTCTTTCAGCATTTCTACAAACCCTTTATCATTACATAACACTAGATCTAAAATAGGCTATTGCCTAGCCCAAAACAACGACTTTGAATGCAGGCTATAAACTCATTCTCCAAGCTGTTACTAAAAAGCTGGCACAAGAAAAGAATGAAGCTGTGGATAGAGCAAAGCAATAGACTGTTGTGATTCCGAGAGCAGAATGGAACATTAGAAAAGGGTAAGGCCAAAACAGAACATTAAAAATAGTGCAGTCCTTAACCCAAGGAATATCAACTATTAATTGGATAGAAATGGTGTGCAGGTATACATGGAAAAGGCAGGTATTGGTACTTGGTCATGGAACAGGTACAGGCATGATGGTGTGGTGATGCTGCTCCTTGAACGTGCTTAGGTTGTCCTTGTTTTTATTTTCTTCAGGAAGTCGTAAAGACGCAGAGTCCGAAATGTCTGGGGTTGGTCTATTTGAGAATGCTTTCAATCTTTCAAGAAGAATACTTGTACAATGAAAGGGGAGTGGCCAGTACTCCCAGCTCAGCCTTTCTCTGGTTTGGTTTGGTTTTTCGCAGCCTGGCTGTTTACAGAAAGCAGTCAGTTCAGTTTGAGGCTGCTGGTCCAAGAAATAGCTACATGGAAGAAGGTGTTCAATGCTGAGTCCCCCTGCCATCTCTCTCTCTTCTCTCCTATAAGACCCTGTGTTGATTTTACCTTTTGTGCCAAGGGTTGTTTATTGGGAATGTTGCAGGAATTTGGAACAACATTAAGATGGGATAATCTGTTGGGTTTTCTGATAGGTTTAGTTATTGGGTATTTTGTTCTCTTTTGTTTGTGCTTCATTTGGTAATCTTGTAAATAAGTTCTCTTTTGTTTAAAATTAAGTGGTCTGACCAGCTGTATCTCTCCTGGAATATCCACTTTACAACTGCTTAAAACAACTTGCAAAGTTAGGGTCTGGGCTACTTTGTGGAAATGTTTTGAGGGGGGTCTGTCCTGGTCCATAACAATGGATTAAATGGCCTCCTGCTGCAACATTACAATTCCGTGAATCTGTGAACATGGGAGGAAAACGAAATCATAAAGTAATGTATTAGGAAATGAATTGTATGTTCGAGAGAACTTTTAAATTTATCCCACCAATAACTTCAATAACATCCTGTAATTAGTAAGCTAAGAAGTAAGCTAAATTTATTAAATGAATATACTTTACCAAGTAAATATGTAACAGCAGGTGATTTTAAAAATTAACTTGTGGGATGTGGGCATCGCTGGGTGGGCCAGCATTTATTGCCCATCCCTAGTTCCCCTTGAGAAGGTGGTGGTGAGCTGCCTTCTGGAACCGCTGCAGTCCACCTGCTGTGGGTTGACCCACAACGCCATTAGGTACAGAATTCCGGGCTTCTGATCCAGCAACAGCAAAGGAATGGGAATATATTTCCAACTTAAGATGGTGGCATTCTGAGGTATCTGCTATCCATTTCCTTCTATTGCTGCGACTGAGCGTCGGTAGTGGAGGGAGTGGATGCTTATGGATATATTATTAATCAAGCAGGCTGCTTTGTCCTGGATGGTGTCAATCTTCTTGAAAGTCATTGGAGATGCACCCATCCAGGCTAGTGGGGAATATTCCATCACAATCCTGATTTGTGCCTTTTAGATGATGGAGAGGCTTTTGGGAGTCAGGTGGTGAGGTACTCGCCACAGTATTCCTAGCTTCTGATACACTTTTGTAGCCATTATGTTTGCATCCAGTTGAGTTTCTAGTCAATGATAACCCCCAGGATGTTGATAGTGGGGGATTCAGTGATAGTAACACCATTGAATGTCAAGGTGTTGTGGTTAGGTTATCTTTTATTGGTGATGGTCATAGCCTGGTATTTGTGTGCCATGAATGTTACTTGCCACTTTTCAACCCCAGTCTGGATATTGTCCAGTTCTTGTTACAGTTGAACATGGGCTGCTTCAGTATCTAAGGAGTTTCAAATGCTGCTGAACATTGTGTAATCATTGGCAAATATTCTGCTTCTGAACTTTTGATGAAGGGAAGGTCATTGATGAAGCAGCTGAAGATGGTTGGGCCTAGGACGCTACCCTGAAGAACTCCTGCAGAGACGTCCTGGAGTTGATGATTGACTTCCAACAACCACAACCATCTTCCTATGTGCCAGTTTTACTCCAACCAGCAGAGTTTGTCCCCGATTTACATTGATTCCAGCTTTGCTAGGGCTCCTTGTTGCCACACTCCGTCGAATACCGCCTTGCCTCTGGAAATCAGCTCTCACATCCTTGTTTGAACCAAGCCCTGACAGAACCAAAACTGAGTTGATCCCCTAGCTTAATGGTAATGACTGAGTGGGGGGAATATGCCAAATCATCAGTTTGTGGACTGTGCCAAGTACAAACTTGCTGCTGTCAATGGCCCACAGTGCCTCATGGATGCTCAGTCTTGAGTTGCTCAATCTATTTGTAGTCTGAGCCAATTAGCATGATGATAGTGCCGCACAATATGATGGAGGGCATTCTCAAGGTGATGGTGGGTCTTTATCTCCACAAAGAGAGTACAATGGCCCCTCTTACTGGTAGAGCTATCTGCAGCTGGTAGATTGGAAGGATGAAGTCAAGTATGATTTTTTTCTTTTGTTGGTTTCCCCACCACCCTTTGGAGACCCAGTCTAGCAGCTATGTCCTTTAGGTCCCAACCACCTCCATTACTAGTACTGTTGCCGAGCAACTGTCAGTGGTGGACATTGAAATTCCCCATCCACAGTAAATTTTTATGCTCTTGCCACTCTCAGTGCTTCCTTCAAGTGTTGCTCAACATGGAGAGGTACTGATTCATCTGCCGAGGGAGGACAGTATATGATAATCATCAAGAGGTTTCCTTGGCCATGATTAACCTGAGGCCATGAGACTTCATGGGGTCCAGACTTCATGCTAAGGATTCCCAGGACAACTCCCTCCCAACTGTATACCACTATTCCGCCTCTTCTGCTGGGTCTGTCCTGCCAGTGGGACAGACATATCCAGGGATCCTGATGAAGGGCTTATGCCTGAAACATTGATTCTCCTGCTGTTCGGATGCTGCCGGACCTGCTATGCTTTTCCAGTTCTCAAGTCTGATCTCCAGCATCTGCAGTCCTCATTCTCTTCATGGTGATGGTAGTGTCTGGTACATTGTCTTTAAGATATGATTCCGTGAGTATGACTGTCAGGCTATTGCTTGACTGAATAGTCTGTGACACAGCTCTCCCAATTTTGTCACTTGGCCCCAAATGTTGGTAAGGAGGACTATGCAGGGTCAGCCGGGCTGTTTCTATTGTTGTTTTTTCAGGTGCCTAAGTCAATACCAGGTGATCCATCTGGTTTCATTTCTTTGAGACTTTATAGCCAACTGATTAGCTTGCTAGACCATTTCAGAGAGTAGTTAAGAGTCAATCACATTACGGTGAGTCACGTGTAGGCCAGATCATATGAGGATGGCAGATTTCTTTCCCTGAAGGTTATCAGTGAACCATCAGTGAATTGGTTTTCCGACAACTGACAATGGTTTCATGGTCATCAGTAGATCCTTAATTTGTTTTAATTAAATTCAAATTCTACCATTTTCTGTGGTGGAATTCGAATTCTGATCCCCAGAACATTAGCTGACTTTCTGGATTGATTGACTAGTGATAATACCACAAGGCCATTGCCTCCCATCCGCTGGTGTGTTGCGACTTGTGGTGTTTGTAAAAAGCATTGCAATACCAGATATCTACATCTTCAGTAATTAATATCTATAGCTTGAGGAACTTGGGAGTTTTATCTGAAGTCTAAGGTGCAGACATTGCACAGCATCAGAGAGGAGATGAGTTACGTAGGTGTTTTGATCCAAGGAAGTGAGGTCAGCATGTGGTACAAGATTGGATAGTGGTCAGGAACTGGAGGGTGTGACTGTTAGGTAGGTACGCGGTCACCACCTGCTAGAGATGCCTTAGCCTTTGTCTTTATCCAGCAAATATGAGGTAAATGTGTGGATGAGAGAAACTAGATGTGCAAACTGTTTGCAGCACAATTGTGTAGGAGGTAATTAAAAAATAGAGGGAGTGACAGAGTGTATTAATAATAGGGAATTGTACAGTAAGAGGATAGACACTGTTCCCTACAGCCGTAACTGAGAATTCAGAAGACTGTGTTGTCTGCCAAATGTCAGGGTTATGAACAACTCCTCATAACCCTGGAAAGAACTTCCATATGTTATGATCCATGCAGAATTAAGTATATTGTAAATGTGGAATGAGGTTCTTCTAAGAGAGGAACTAGGATTGAAATTACAATGTAGAACCTAACAGTTAAGAATCTCTAGATTATCAGCTGAAGTAGGCACAAATTCACATATCGGCAAAACAATTCAAAGGTTAAACACATGGCTGAAAAACTTTTCATTACTAGGGCACTAGTACCAAAACTGGGAAAAGAGGGAGCTGTTGGGACTGAGCTGGACCAGTGACCTGGCTAAAAAAAAATTTTGATAGTGATTTAAATTAATAATGATGTGGAGGTGTCAGTGTTAGACTGGGGTGAACAAGTTCAGAACTTACACGACACCAGGTTATAGCCCAACAGGTTTATTTGAAATCGCAACCTTTCGGAGCACTGCTCTTTCACCGGATGAAGGAACAATGCTCTGAAAGCTTGTGATTTCAAATAACCTGTTGGACTATAATGTGGTGCTGTGTGACTTCTGACCTCAAATTAGTAAAGTGGTGGTGAGACTTGGTCAGGTGATATTAGTAAGGTGGGAGGATCCAGGAAAGTGGCTCAGTGGTTAGTATTGCTGCCTCACAGCACCAGGGACCCCGTTCTATTCAAGTCTCAAATGACTGACTGTGTGGAATTTGCACATTCTCCCCATGTCTGTGTGGGTTTCCTCCAGGTGCTCTGGCTTTCACCCACAACCCAAAGATGTGCAGATTAGGAGAATTGGCCATGCTAAATTGCCCATAGCATTCACGGATGTGTAGATTAGGTGCATTAGTCAGGGGGAAGTGTAGAGTAATAGGTTAGGGGAATGGGTCTGGGTGGGTTACTCTTCAAAAGGCCGGTGTGGATTTGTTTTGCCAAATGGCTTGTTTCCACACTGTAGGGATTCTACAATAATATGAAATACGACAATGCTGTAGAACAAGGAGTAATTTGGGTTTCAATTAGAAATATGTCAGGAAGGACAGAGAGATTAACAAAAATAATAGAGCTTCAGTGACTAAAGCGATATTAAGGAATAATAAAGCTAAAAGCATTATATTTGTATGTTTAAATCATTTACATTCAAAGCAGATGAATAAATAACGTGGATAGAGATGAAGGTATTCGATCTAATAGCCCTATTGCAGAGGTATGATTGCAGGTTACAGAAGTCCCCCTGGACCCATAGGGGTACGTTCCAAGACCTACCGCGGAAGCCCGAAAATAGTATAGGAGCAAACCCATTCACTTAACTGGGAAATTTACCTTCCCAGCAGCCCCCTGGTCCCAGTTCTGGAATGTTCCATGTAATATGTTTTGGTCACAGTAAACTGTGCATGACTGAAACCATGGTAACTGAACTACAGATACGGCAGTCTCCCTGTATCAACGTTGGGACATTTAGGATTTTTAGCTTTTAGAAAAGATAGGGAAAGTGGAAAAAGATTGGAACTTCACTGATAGTAAAGCATGGGATAGAGACAAAGGAAGAAAGAATCATAGCTCAGAAAATTGAGATGTGACATATCAGTGTGGGTGAGGCCAGAGACAATAGGCCAATGTGTTTATTTTACCAGCGCTCCAAATACCATCCTCCTGTTATCTTAGTTCAACCTTGAAGCACTAGATTTATTCAATGGGCTATTATCATCCAGAACAGTTTAAGCTTCTGCTTTTGTTCTCACTGGAGTTGTTCCAGTGTAGGTCCACTCACTACTGCTGCGTTTACTGCAAAGGAACCACCACAGCAGAATTAGAAAATGGAGGAGTTTTGCAAAAATTTTATCTTGTTCTTATTGTGTTCCAGTTCACTAAATCCTTGAGAGGTCTTACAACTACAAACAGAAAAATAATTTGTCCCTCTTCCCTCCAGCCTTTTTCATAACTAGCAATGGTTATTTCATAAACCATTATATTCATGGAACAAGAAATAGTCACCATTCCTTTGATGGATCGAGTGTTTCATATTTTGGAAGAGTTTCTGCAATGAACCGAATGAGAATCAAATTATGATTTACTATTTTTCATGTAGTCTTCTACGTTTTGTTGATTGAGCAAATGTTTTTCTTTTAAATATTAACATCTTATTAAACTGACCTTAAAGGAATCACAAGGAAAGATACTTTATTGGTGTTACATGTAGAAATATAGCTGCCAGTACGTGATTTATTAACAAACAAGTCTTGAAGTGATATTTTCTGTTTAATAATTTTGAAGTGTAAGGCATCATTACCACCATCTGTAAATGTGCATGCAGCTGTATGTAGCTGAAATATTGTACATCCAAATGGGGAGAATAATCTATCCTGAAAGTATGTCCATTCCAAACAAATCATAATTTCTAAGATCGCTTTTTGCAGAAAACATTTGGAAAAGCCAAATAGAATTTTTTCCATTAGTAAAGGAAAGAAGCAAAGCTTTCAAAATAGTAGGGTAGAAAAATCTATAGTCTTACTCAGAATTGTTTTGAATTTTTCTGCTCTTTCATTGCCTCAGCTCTCTTTATGGGTTAGTATATATGTTCAGTAAGTTATACAGGTATAAACGGAGGCTGGATCCATTTTCTTGTGGACATGGAAGATCTTATCGCATTATTTTGAAGGAGAGATTGATTGATTTATTGTTGTCACAGCAAATAATATTGTTTTTTGTGTGTTATACAGGCAAATGTGTGTCATATAACATATATCAGGGCCACAGAACAGAGTGCAGAATACACTGTTCCAGCCATAGCGAATATGCAGACAGAGAGGGAGAGTTCAAAATTAACAGTTGAGACATCAGTTCGAAAGTTTGATATCAGTAGGGAAGACACTATCTGAATCTATTTGTAAATATATACAAGCTTTTATGTCTTCTGCCCAACAGTAGTGGGTGGAATAGAATATAATCAGGGTGGGAGGGATCTTTGATTGTGTTGGTTGCTTTCCCGAGGCAGTGAGAAGTATAGATGATGTCAATGGTTGGAGAGCTGGTTTGCATGATTAGCTGGGCTGTGTTCATGACTCGCTATAGTTTGCTAGCAGTCTTGGGAAGAGCAGTTGCCATATCCAGCAGTGATGCATCCAGATAGGTTGGCTTTCTCTAGTGCATCTATAAAAATTGATCACAGTGGTCACTCGATTACGAGGTAGATGTGCCAGAAGCTGCAAGATCTAGTTGGTGTTAAGATGGGTGCACACAGTCTAACTGTGGTGTTCAATGATGCAACTGGAATACTTTCTTTTATGCTGTACCACTTCAAATATGGAACAGTGCAAATGAGGCACTCTGAGAGAAATCCCATTCCCTCATTCATGTAAATAGTCTTGCCTTGGCATGATATCCTGTAGGTTGCAATGTTGCTCCCTGAGCTCATGTGAATTAGTGTATTGTCACAGTTTGATTCATATTTCATCTCCTTCATCTCCTTCTGCTCTTATTGTTTTAATTGCTTTCGATATCCTAGGAATATTACAGATAATATACCCTTGTGTCCACATAAACATTACAAAACCTTGATGCAAAAGAAGCATTATTAAGGAAAAGATGTTCATGTCTTATATGTTTATGAGAGAAAGTGAGGACTGCAGATGCTGGAGATCAGAGCTGAAAAATGTGCTGCTGGTAAAGTGCAGCAGGTCAGGCAGCATCCAAGGAGCAGGAGAATCGACATTGCGGGAATAAGCCCTTCTTCAGGTGCATTGGTGATTCAGTGGTAGAATTCTCGCCTGCCACGCGGGAGGCCCAGGTTCGATTCCGGGCCAATGCATTGTAGCATTTTATATGTTTATGTCATTTTACAAAACAGTAAGATCACAATTATTGAAATTCAAGACAAATGTCTTTTACCCAGCAAGCAAGCGGTATAGTAGATTTGCATTGCTTCGCTTCTAAAAGCGACATTAAATTTCCCACATGGGGCAATCGAAGGCTATCATAAACAATCATGCCAATAAAAAATTATACCTGTTTTCCTTTTAAGTTGTGGAATTTTCTTCTTTATATTTCTGAAAAAGAATGGATTCTGGTCTGCTCATGGATTCCTCCATCTGGTCCTTGCCCATTCTCATCAACTTGTTCTATAGTTTACAATAAAACACTTCTGGTCTAATATTGCCACCAACTGGCTTCGTGGACCAGAACATTTAAACATCATTTCAGAAGAAAATGCATCTCAGCTGTTTAAGTTATTCATTTCTCACAATATGCTGTTATCTTCTCCCAGCACAACCTTTGGTCTCAGCAATGGTTGTATTGTGTTTGGTTTTGAACTATTTTTATTTGCTTCTTATTTACACTTTGGAAATCTAAGGAGCTTTAATTACATTATGAGTTAAACCACATGGTTTGTGGAGTTAAAGTCTTTTTTAAAATTTATTTACAGAATATGGATATTGTCAACAAATTTAGCATTTACTGCCCATCTCTACTTGCCCTGGTGAAAACAATGGTGACTTCCCTTCTTGAATCATCATGTGGTATAGTTCTGCTGGTATGGAGGAAGTTCCAGGATTTTGATGATGTGACAGTGAAGGAATAGTGATATATTTCCAAATCAGGATGGTGTGTGGTTTTAGAGGGGAACTTGCAGATGCTGCTGTTCTGACTTGTTATATATGCATCCCAATCATTTGTATTTCATGCATGCAGGGCACCGAGAGCTCTCTGTATTTAGAGCTTTCTTACAGTCTAGATAATATATTTTCCAATGCTTTCTATCAAATAGAAAAAAAATTCAGATTTTCCGACATTTTACTCAATTTTCCCGATCTGAGCCCACTCATTTAATCTCTTGTTATATGATACCAGCTGATGTAACCATTGGATGAAACCTGATATGATAAATTATATTTTCATCATAATTTAATATGGCAGTCCTTCACAAGTTCCGGATTCCATTTTAACAATAAAACAGAAGTTTACTATACAAAATAAATATATAAAATAAGACAAGCTACCTAAATATAATAGTTTGAATGATTTCAAAGCACCCGATGAAACAAAATCCCATCGAGTTGTCAACATCATCACATTACAGTTAATCAAACTCCAGAGAAATTCCTTTTACGTCGAATCAGTTTCATTTAATTGCTTCTTCTCAGTTTGGGCTAGGAAGCCCTTTCCTATGGAATATTCATACAACTGAGACCTTAGAAACTCCCAGTCTTTTCCTCAACATCCCCGATCTGCCGAATTTTAACTGAACATTCCTGGCCTGGATGTTTCACACGCTACCTTTATTTTCACTGTGGTAATTAATTCTCTAAATTGTTCTGAACAATCTCCTTTCTAGAAGAAACTATACTCCCATTTGACTTTAGACCTATCTCCTTTGAACTGCCCAAACGTTTTCCAGTCTCTGAACTTCTCCATGTTAAAATCAATCCTTGATTTTTCCAAACCCAAAGGCAAGCTCATGTCTTTCAATGTTTTCTTTCTCCTCCTTTAAATCCTCACAATGTAAATAAACTTGCATTACCACTCCAGGAGTTCAGGCAGACTCTGTTTTCTGACACATACTTGTTCAAAAATCATTTTTCTGACAAAACTTACTGGATCTTGAATGCTTTCACAAAAAAAGTCCATGTATCATTAGTTTATAAACCAAACATTAAAGAAACTGTAAATCACATACCTCTCATTACACTACCTATAACTTTTTGTAACCTCATTTTGTTCTCCTCACAGCATATTTTCCTACCTATCTTTGTGCCATCTTTGGCAACTGTACCTTCCATCCCTTCATCCAATGGAAAACAGGGTGAAAGTTGTCTGCTGGTTGGAGTCACACTTGGCACAACGGATAACAGTTGTAGTTCTTCAAGGTTCATCATTAAAGAAATAACTGCAGGAGTTCCTCAGTGGACCCAACCATCTTCATCTGCTTCTTCAAACATCTGTCGTCCATTATGCAGTCAGAGGTGGAGATGTTCATTGATGATTGCACAATGTTCAGCATATTTGCCACTCCTCAGGTAATAAAGCATTCATCCATATATCGTAAAACTTGGAAAACATCTGAACTTGGGCTGATTATTGGCAAGTAACGTTCATGCTACATAAATGCTAGGCAATTACTATTTCCATTCGCAAGAATCTAATCTCTTGTCTTTCAATTGTGTTACCATCACTGAACCCCCCACTATCAATGTTCTAGAGAATATACCTTGACCAGAAATTGAACTGTAATTGCTACATACAAAATGTGGTTACAAAAACAGGTTAAAGGCTAGAAATTCTGTTGGAAGTAACTCATCTATTGTAGTGTCCAGTATCTACAAAGAACATGTTATTGAATATTTTCTACTTGTCTGGATGAGTACACCTCCAACAACACTCAAGAAGCTGACACCAGCCATGGAAAAGCAGCCCTCTTGATTGGTACCCTATCACTCCTTTCACCACTGACAGACCATGGCACCAAAAATAGAATTTACAACCTAAGCTACAATAACTCACCTATGGTCCTCAGACAGCAACTTCCAAACCTGCAACCTCAACTTAGAAGGAAAAGGGTAGCAGATACATGGGAGCATCACCACCTCTAGGTTTCCCTCCAAGCAACACACTGTGCTGATATGGAACTGTTCAATGTCACTGCGTCAAAATCCTGGAGCTCCCTTCCTAACAGCATTGTGGGTGAACCTGCAGCCAAGAGCACCACTCACAACCATCTTCTCATGAACAATTGGAAATGGACAATAAATGTTGGTCTTGACAATGATGTCTAGATTCCATGAGTGATTTTTTAAAAAGACATGTTTGAGAGGTTATGTTTGGAGAAACTTTAATTTGTGATTAGTTGTTCTTTCAATTTCAGATACTAAGGTTACTTCAATGTTCAGATTATATGCTCATAGATTTATATAGTAGTGCATGTCTCTGAATTTAACAGTATAGTTAAATAGTACTTAGAAACATAGCTGATAATATATGCTTTGAATATTTGCTTTGTGGGCGGCACGGTGGCACAGTGGTTAGCACTGCTGCCTCACAGCGCCAAACACCCGGGTTCAATTCCTGCCTCAGGCGACTCTCTGTGTGGAGTTTGCACATTCTCCCCGTGTCTGCGTGGGTTTCCTCCGGGTGCTCCGGTTTCCTCCCACACTCCAAAGATGTGCAGGTCAGGTGAATTGGCCATGCTAAATTGCCCGTAGTGTTAGGTAAGGGTAGATGTAGATGTATGGGTGGGTTACGCTTCGGCGGGGCGGTGTGGGCTTGTTGGGCCGAAGGGCCTGTTTCCACACTGTAAGTAATCTAATCTAATCTAATCTAATCTATTCTAAGGTCAATATTGGTTGATTGATCCAAATTCAAAGTTCTGTTACAATTTACTGGCATACAAAAGCATCTTAGTGCCTTTATCAAATATCCTTATCAGCAAGCAGCCTTAATATGACTTGAGCATGCCTTATTGATCCTTACATTTTATAACTCTAAACTACAGAATACCAAAATAATCATGTTATATTGTTTTATTGACATGGGTAAAGATATCTCCATTCTCACATATCTTGCTTTGCACTTTCTCAGGCTCCTTATCTCACTTTCCCCAGGCATGAGACCATTCCTCAACTAAGTATCATTTCTCTAAGGGTTTGGAGCGTGATAAGAACACAGGTGTTATCTGTCTGGGGAGGCCCACTTTCTGTAAAGAAAGCAATCATTTCTGCTGTTTGTAAAATTACACATTAACCCTTTCTACTCATGTCACCAACTCTCATTCCCCTCCCTTGAACAAAGGTTTCAGACACATACTGTTCTTTGAAATTCTCCCTCCCTTATTGTTTTTATGTTCATGGTTTGTTACATACAAGCCAATTTACTGATACACATGCTCTAACTGAAGCTGGCATCAGTATTATTCGATATCTTTACTGATATGTCAATGTCAGTGTTTTATATCAGTCTTTATCTGTGTTTTATATTTTCCACCAATCAATTACAACTTTACCAGGATGGCCTATAATTAGAAACACAAACTTTCCAACTGATTGCAACCCTATATCTCTTAGAATTTGGAGGGGTTTAAAAAACATAGTATTCTATCAGTGTGATCATTTCTAAGTCTTCTTTAATAATTCTCAAAACCAGAATTTCTAACTTTGACTGTTCAAAGGAGCTTTGATACTATATCTGTAAAGCAACAGTAATGTCTTGCACAAGGTTTAAAGATGAATGACAGGGATGAGACCAGAACTTTGGATTGTAACTCCTGAAGACAAATTCACGGTACTGAATTTGTTCTTCATTTATGAAAACACGGAAAAACAAGACTCGGAAACAAATGACTTTTTAACCTACATCATAGTATTTATGTGAAACATGCATTGAGCCTAAAGCAATTCTGAAGAAGGGTCATTGGACCTGAAAAGTTGACTCTGCTTTCTTTCTCTACAGAAGCTGCCAGACGTCCTGAGTTTCTCCAGCAATTTCTGTTTTTGTTTCAGATTTCTAGCACCTGCGGTTCTTTGTTTTATTTTACTGACTAAAACTATCTGGTTATAAATAGATTTGGAGGTTGCAATGATAAGTTGAAAAATGCATGACCAAATGGGAGATGAGACAACACAAGAACCGACTTACTAGAGGATGTGGTCACATACTATCCCCATTGTATAGTAATCTGATGTAGGTTTGACGACCCAATCCACCAAAGGAAACCCATGTCAGGAAATGCATGGGGCATTGGCAACCAGCCAGTAATTTGCACATTGAAATTAAGGGCATCATAAAATCTAATTCAAACTAGGACTTCACACTGAGCATAGAGACTATATTTTTCACATGGCAGGTAATCAGCACAGCACTATGTAGCACAGTGATGGAACTTGGTGAACTGCACTAATAGCTTATTTTGCTGCCATCTCACCTCCAGGTGTCAGTGCTGATGGGCCTAACAAAGTATCACATCAGCTGTGTTTTCTGTTTTCCAGCCAATACACAAGATTGCGAAGTAAAAACAGACTGCAGATGCTGGAAACCAGATTCTGGATTAGTGGTGCTGGAAAAGCACAGCAGTTCAGGCAGCATCCGAGGAGCAGTACAATCGACGTTTCGGGCAAAAGCCCTTCATCAGGAATAAAGGCAGAGAGCCTGAAGGGTGGAGAGATAAATGAGAGGAGGGTGGGGGTGAGGAGAAAGTAGCATAGAGTACAATAGGTAAGTGGGGGAGGGGATGAAGGTGATAGGTCAGGGAGGAGGGTGGAGTGGATAGGTGGAAAAGGAGATAGGCAGGTGGGACAAGTCATGGGGAGAGTGCTGAGCTGGAAGTTTGGAACTGGGGTGAGGTGGGGGAAGGGGAAATGAGGAAACTGTTGAAGTCCACATTGATGCCTGGGGTTGAAGTGTTCCAAGGAGTTCTTCCTCCAGGCGTCTGGTGGTGAGGGAGCGGTGGTGAAGGAGGCCCAGGACCTCCACGTCCTCGGCAGAGTGGGAGGGGGAGTTGAAATGTTGGGCCACAGGGCGGTGTGGTTGATTGGTGCAAGTGTCCCAGAGATGTTTCCTAAAGTGCTCTGCTAGGAGGCGTCCGGTCTCCCCAATGTAGAGGAGACCGCATCGGGAGCAACAGATACAATAAATGATACTGGTGGGTGTTTTACTCTAATCCAGAATCAAGATTGCGAAGGTGGAATCCCAAGGATGGACATTGAATCCATGGGAGACCAATCAAACATTCTCTCTCAGCATGATAGCAGTTCCATTGCCACCCTTTATCTTTGTCAATGGCACAAAGCCAGGAAGGCAAGAAGCTAAAGTCTACATTAATGGCTGCCAAAAGCTGCTAAGAAACAACCACTAACTAAAATGTAATGTCCTAATTAGCTTCTCAGCAGTCTTCCACCTTCCAACCTGCAGCCACTGGGGATACACTTTGTACCAGCATGGAGAAAGATAAAATGCACACTAGACTGACAGTAGGGAGTTGCATAAGGTAGATTCTTAATTATTCCTGTTAAATATCATATATGTATGGAAAGGAATACATGAATTATCTTTCTTTGCTCTCAGTTTGACATTGGTATTTATCCTTCCAGTGAAGTGGGTTCAGGTACCAGAAAGTTGCACTGAAGGATTGAAAACAAGGTATGGTTGGTTATGATAAAACGCGACAGTTCAGTTAGAGAGTCATAGAGTCATAGAGATGTACAGCATGGAAACAGACCCTTCAGTCCAATCTGTCCATGCCGACCAGATATCCCAACCCAATCTAGTCCCACCTGCCAGCACCCGGCTCATACCCCTCCATACCCTTCCTATTCATATACCCATCCAAATGCCTCTTAAATGTTGCAATTGTACCAGCCTTCACCACATCCTCTGGCAGCTCATTCCATACACCTACCACCCTCTGCATGAAAAAGTTGCCCCTTAGGTCTCTTTTATACCTTTCCCCTCTCACCCTAAACCTATGCCCCCTAGTTCTGGACTCCTCGATCCCAGCAAAAGACTTTGTCTATTTATCCCATCCATGCCCCTCATAATTTTATAAAACTCTATAAGGCCTCAGCCTCCGATGCTCCAAGAAAAACAGCCCCAGCCTGTTCAGCCTCTCGCTGTAGCTCAGATCCTCCAACCCTGGCAACATCCTTGTAAATCTTTTCTGAACCCTTTCAAGTTTCACAACATCTTTCCGATAGGAAGGAGACCAGAATTGCAACCGCAACATGACCTCCCAACTCCTGTACTCAATACCAATAAAGGAAAGCATACCAAAAACCTTCTTCACTATCCTGTCTACCTGTGACTCCACTTTCCAGGAGCTATGAACCTGCGCTCCAAGGTGTCTTTGTTCAGCAACACTCCATAGGACCTTACCATTAAGCGTATAAGTCCTGCTAAGATTTGCTTTCCCAAACTGCATTACCTCACATTTATCTGAATTAAACTCCATCTGCCACTTCTCAGCCCATTGGCCCATCTGGTCCAGAATCTGTTGTAATCTGAGGTAACCCTCTTCACTGTCCACTACACCTCCAATTTTGGTGTCATCTGCAACCTTACTAAGTATACCTCTTATGCTCGCATCCAAATCATTTATGTAAATGACAAAAAGTAGAGGACCCAGCAGCGATCCTTGTGGCACTCCACTGGCCACAGGCCTCCAGTCTGAAAAACAACCCTCCACCACCACCCTCTGTCACCCTTTGAGCCATTTCTGCATCCAAATGGCTAGTTCTTCCTGTATTCCATAAGATCTAACCTTGATAACCAGTCTCCCATGGGGAACCTTGTCGAACGCCTTAATTCTCAATTATCAGAAAATTGTGCAATAGCCACACCATTTAAACCAATGGGGGTGGAATCGCCTTATAGCCAATACAAGTAAGGAAAGTTTGCATTCTACAAACAACGGTCTAAATTCTTCAATTGTGTTAAAGCCAATTTCCACTGAGCAAACACACATTCTAGCAGAACCAACTGAATTTGTAAATATGATGATGCTGTGGATTGTAGGAATTTTGGTACAATGGAAATAGGAGGGAAATAAAAAGGGAAGTATTTGTAGATGCGTTGCTCTTTCAGCTTGGGCACTGGCTGTCTCATCTTCATCCACTTCTTGCTATCCAGATGGTCCCATCGAATAACAAAGTTATGAAGCATGAAAGACCCATAACCACAAATCTGGAAGGATAATTAGAAGTGTACTGTTTCGTGTTCAGTCGCTGGGCAACATGCCCAAATTTGTTACAGGTCTGTTTGAGAAATAATGACCAGGCTCGACTTCGTTTTCTGACACCCCACCCACCACCCCAACTCAATGGTAATTTAAAGAAGACCTCTTCCCTCAGGGATCCCTTTGCCCAGACAAAATGTATTTATGTTTGAGATAGGCTTTCTTGAGTTTAGGAATCAGTGAATTTATTAGCCAATAAAATGTGAGAAAAGATAATAAAACATGACGCCTACGCATGCAGATGAGCAATGAGACAGGGGTCCAAAAAGGCAATTATTAAAAAGGAATGTACATTTGACTTGTCCATGATGAATGTGAAACATTGCAGGCATTATGTTGGATGATTCCATTGTTGGCGTCAGTCAGCTATGGCAATGCAGTCGGCCCGAATCAATACTCCGAGTGAATCAACAGGAGAGGCGTTTGCTTTGGCGACAGTGTGGTCGGCCTGGTGCAGGGTCTCCTGGTATGGACTGTGCAGGGAAAGCTTGACAAAGAGGAGGAGGTTAAGCCTCTGTAGAAAGTGACGTCCCAGCATAGCTAAGCACATTCAAAGACTCTAATGTTTGACTTTTAGCTTTATTTCTTTATTTTTCTACTTAATTCTAAGACATACTGTAATGTTTAAATTTTAACTTTGCTCTTTCTTTATATCTTGTTCTTATGATTCCATATCAAGGTACTTGTGCCTAAGATGGCAACATTATACACTTTTCACTGAACTCCTGAGCTTTTGTACCTGAGTACACATGACAATAAAATCTAAACCTAAAAAATGAAATAGATTCTAAACCTTATCTCTGTCTTTGGTAGTTGAGCAGTTGTTTGAGATTCTTGGTTCTATGGTCAGCTATAAAGAATTTGTCCAGTTTTCTTCGACAGTTGCTGTTTCGACTTGCTTTCAGAAATCAGAGGAGTTTATTTCTTTTCACCTGCGTCCACAGAGGTGTCTAGTTGAAGCTCCCAGCTGGCCCCTTCACTGCATACTTCAGCACAGTGGAACTTGAACTGCAAGCATTTCGGCACGTGAGCAAACAGAGACCATGAGTGGCAATTGGTTTTTTTAAGTCTCTTCTAATATACTCCTGGAAGATTAAAACACAAATGTGTTTTTTGTCCAAAACTACCTTCCTTTCAACTCATATTATATCTGGAATATGGGACACAACTCACAGGGGATCATTGTACAGTTTCTTGAATGGTATGCGTCCCTTTTAAAGTGTTGTTGTCTGACGTTCCCCTAATACTCGCAAAGTGCAATGTTCCATGATTCTTCTCGGTACTCAGTGTAATCCACAGACAATATTTTGACAGCCACTGAATTTACATCTTCACCCATAGTTTGTATGTCTTTCTTATTTGAAAGAAAAAGGATGATTTACTTTGAAGTTCAACATATCTGTAATTTGGGGTTATAAGCCACTGTCATGTCAGATCCCTGTATGATGAATGAAATTAGATTAATTTTCTTTTGATTGCAAAAAATTTGATTTCCTGAAGGAGAACAGTTTCTGCACTCACTCACATCAATGGCTACTGAAACATACACCATGGAAACAGACCCTTCGGTCCAACTCATTCATGCTGACCAGATATCCTAAATAAATCTACTCCCATTTGCTAGTATTTGGCCCGTATCCCTCTAAATCCTTTTTGTTCACGTACCCATCCAGATGCCTTTTAAATGTGGTAATTGGACCAGCCTCCACCACTTTCTCTGGCTGCTCATACATGCACCACTGACTGCATGAAAAAGTTGCCCCTTAGGTCCCTTTTGAATCTTTCTCCTCCTTTGTTAAACCTATAGCCTCTAGTTTTGGACTCTCCCATCCTGGGGAAAACACCTTGTCTATTCACCCTGTCTGTGCCCCTCATGATTTTATAAACCTCCACAGCTTCCAACACTCTGGAGAAAATAGCCTCAGCCTTTTCAGCCCCTTCCTATAGCTCAAACCCTCCAAACCTAGCAACATTCTTGTAAATCTTTTCTGAACCCTTTCAGGTTTCACAACATCCTTCTTATAGCAGGGAGACCAGAAATGCACACAATATTCCAAATGTGGCCTAACCAATTCCTGTACAGCTGCAACATGATGTCCCAACCCCTCAACTCAATGCACTGACCAACAAAGGGAAGCGTACCAAACACTTTCTTCACTATACTACCTACTTGCAAGCTTTCAGAGCACTGCTCCTTCATCAGGTAAAACCTTGTGTTGTATGACTTCTAACTTTGTCCATCCCACTCTAACGTTGGCATCTCCACATCATGGCTAGCTCCTTGTGACTGGGGAGGGGGGAGTGTTGTTGGGTGCATATGGCTGCTGCCCCTGAATCGTGTGCTGGGATACTGCCCCCAAAAAACTATTGTTTACAATCAGTTTTGAGTTGAATTCTCCAGGTACTCACTTTGGTTTCCATGTCGAGTTTTCTCAATATCTTGCTTCTTTGGCATGTTTGGTAAGATGGAAATTTGAATATGAATGAACTGAGCTGGGCTGTTAACAAGACATTTAACAAGCAATAATCCCTCTCAATTGGCAACTCGCCACTGCCTTATGAGGAACTCGCTTGAAAAAGCGTAAAAGATCGAATGAGATTGTTCTGGCATCGAGATCGGTTTTGTTGGATTTCCCTTCTGATTTTGCTATAAATCTTGTCATTTGCCATGTGCCCAGATCCTTATAAGTTCCTGCCCATAAACCCTTTCTCATTATATAGCTGTTGTTTGACGTGCTGATTGCTTGCAGCATTTGCTGGTATTGGTTCACACTTCCAGGATCGGCAGTGTTTTTGTTTTATTTTAATGGAATTTAATATCTGTATTTCCTTACTAGAATCTCCAACAGACTGTTTTTACAGATGATTCCAGCTGCAGCATATAATTAGTTTGATGAATGCTGCATCAATTAAAATGTTAATCACAGCGTTTCTCCATGAAAGGGTATCTTCATCAGTCAATTTATAAACAACAGCTCTGTCTGGTTTGGACAGATTGAGGATTTCTGGTCCACCAATTGGTTCTTTTTCTTTCCCTCCAGGGTGAGCTCTCTTCTGATTCTCCAAGGCTACCAGCCAGACACTGAATGGGGATATTAGAAATTGAAATATTTGCCACACAATCCCAAACACCAGAGCCTGACTCTTTTGCTACATTGTCGGTTTTGTCGAGTCTTTTTCAAGAGAGTTTCTGTCCCTGAGGCTGAGCAAGATTTCTCACCATATCGTGCCAAGCCTTTTTCATTGATTACCTACCCTCACCTCTCTGGTGTCTCTCCCAGCAAATGCTTGCCGATTCCACACTCACTGTAACCAGAAGGATTTTCCACTCCCTGGATATCCGAGGATAGACTGGCTTCCCCCAGCACCCACACCATTATATTGCTGCTCTGCACCCGGATGGGCAGCTGCATTCTGAAACTGTCTGGCTTGGTTTGTCTTCCTTTCCCTGGATGTGGCAGGTGAGGCAAAATTTCCAGACAGGGACCTGGATTTCTTGGTCAACCGGGTGGTGAGGGGAGGAGGGTCCTCTTCCCCCAGAACTGGCAAAGGAGGCCACACCATCAGACCCTTCCCACCTCCGTCAAGACCATCATCTGGGTCCGTCTGGAGGAACAGCTGTCAACATTGCAATAAAGTTAATGACGTTCCCCAGTCTGCCAGGGTAATTGCTACCATCCTCTGTCCGATACCTCCCAGCAACTCTATCTCTGCTATTGCACATACCTCCCAGCAAGGATGGTGCTGCACCACTCTCACTGTTAAATGCGTCACCTTCCCTCAATCATCATTCTGCCCACACCCTTGGACCCTGCATGCCCTCTGCGTTGACATACTCACTCACCTGGAGGCACCTCGCCACCTTGCCCTTTCCCGACCCCAGTTACACAAGACATATTCCTCTCACTCAATCACATGCTTTATCTTATTTGTGGAGGAAACGGTCTATGATGGGGCAAAAAGGGCCTAGATGGATGGTTGTACCCCCAACATAAGACACCTCATGAGGAGAGAATCCTGGCCTTTGCAGGAAAGACCGGGACTGCTCCTGTGGGATGCTGAGGCATCTATGTCCCACAAATTGAGGAAGTCCCACTCTCCATTCTACTGAACTCTTCCATTAGCTCCACTGTCAGTATCATTTGCTGTACTCAAATTATAACCCTCGGCCATGATGCCTTCTCTCTTTTGTGTTTCACAGGTGGGATAGACACTTCCTGTATGCTCTGCAAGAAAAACCCTAAGACTTCTCTCAGGAAGACAGTTCAGAGACCTCAAAAGAAACATCTGCAACCCTGTCTCCTACACCCCAGCAGCTCTGATACTACAACTCGGTGGGAACTGTTGTTAGATCTCTGTCAGAAACACACCTCACTGACACAGCTCCACAGCTGTGTTAATGTGAACTGCACCCCCCCCACCCAGACTGGCCGGGATGAAGGTACAGGTCCAATTGTGACCCATTCCGTGGATAGACAACACACCAACAGGACACTTTCCCATGGCTAAGCGTGTGGATTGATGTGGAGTCTGTGCTTTACTCAATGAGCCAGAACCTCCTAATTTATAGGTGCCTCTGTGGATTTCACTAAAGATTACTCTCCTTAGATGTTGCGGCATTGCTTGCTGCACATGCACTGGAGTGTGCCCTTAGTCACTAATGTTGGCCGTCCAAGATGGAAATCTTGAGGAACAAGTGGCAAGCTGAAGTCACCAGGTAGCCACAATATATTTCATTGTAAACATCTTGTTTCTTGATGGTGAGTGGGAGAGAATAGGAAGATGTATACTAATGAGGCAAAATTAATTGTTAATCAGTTTGTTAACAAGCAATCAACCCAATTCATAGGGATCTGGCCACTCCCTAACGAAAAACTCATCTCAGTGTTGGAACACTCTGAAAATGCACCTAGTTGTGCTTGATATCAAGAAAGACCTCTCCTGACTCCATACAGTATTATTCCTTATTTTCTGCAATACCCACATTATTTAGGCCTCTATAAAATTCCACTGAAAGTGCTTAATATTTCCAAATAGCTTCAGCGTTTTTCTTTTTCACTTTTGTTCGTACATTATCCAAAGATATACTTTTGACCTGAGATAAACAGAAAGAATGTAAAGAAACTTCCATTTTTTATTTTGAGATTTAAGGAGGTGTATGAAATTTCTTTGTGTGCTATTTGATGGCAATGTTATCATATATGCAGTTAAATGTATCTATTAAAGTAACCTATGGAAAGCTTGTATATGAAAATGTCAAACAAAGTCCATTTACCAAAATCACACAACATCATCTCTCAGCTAGATTTGGCTATTTCCAATTTATTTTCCAAAGGATATGTCCTGTAGTAGTTTACAAAGCCAAACAGCTTTGTCTATCTGCTGAGCAAACAAAAACTGCTGTCAGCCGTCAGCATGCAGGGAAGCCTGTAACCTGATCTCAAAAGTAGCTTCCACTGTGCTCTTCCCTATGGCAATATGCAACACGTCAGCCTTGCTTCCAGGTAAAAGTCCTGATTAGCTATTCTTCACCAAAACTCTCTTTCACATTAGAAATAAATACAGGGTATTCTTACTTAAAGTTGGGATTATATTCCTGCAAACTCTGACGTTTAGTGAAAAAGTTTGAAGTGAAGCATTGTTAGGTTCAATAGGACCTTTTGTTAGCAAAGGAAGAAAGTTAAAACATTACAACTGTACTTTCCAAGTTGAAATGCAGTACCAACTGTATTGTAAACTGCTAAATTTCCGCATTGACAAATTGAATAACTTCAAATTAAGTAAACTTTTAAAAAAATGTAATATTCTACAGTACTACAGTATTAGGTTGACCAGGCGCAATCTAACAGCAGAGATTGTGGCACTGGATGTTTGGCTTACCTACACTGACTAACTTTGACCACTAGATGGAGCCTAGGATCTCTGTTTGAATTAACAAAATGAAAAAAGACCAAGGATTGGAGACAAAGAGTCATAGAGATGTACAGCACAGAAACAGGCCCTTCGGTCCAACTCGACCATGCCGACCAGCTATCTGAACCTAATCTAGACCCATTAGCCAGCACCTAGCCTATATCCCTCTAGCTCTTCCTATTCATAAACCCACCAAGAAGCCTTATAAATGCTGCATTTCCACCACTTCCTCTGGAAGTTCATTCCATACACGCACCACCGTTTGAATGAAAAAGGGTCCCTTTTAAATCTTTCCCTTCTCACCTTAAACCTATGGTCTCTAGTTCTGAACTCCGCCCCCTCTCCCAACCCAGGGAAAATACCTTGTCTATTTAGCTTATCCATGCCCCTCATGATTTTATAAACCTGTATCAAGTCACCCCTCAGCCTCCGACACTCCAGGGAAAACAGCCCCAGCCTATTCAGCTTTTCCTTATAGCTCAAATCCTCCAACCCTGGCAATATCCTTGGAAATCTTTTCTGAACCCTTTCAAGTTTGACAACTGCCTTCTGATAGGAAGGAGACCAGAATTGCAATAGGTTTAGGGTTAGGTATAGGGTTAGGGTTAAGGTTAGATCAAGGGGTGGGGGAACAAAGTTGGGTTGTGACAGATGCTAAACAGGAGGCATGCATCAGAAACCCTGGAAACACTTAAGTAGTATCGATATATTCAGTTACATTGCCATTTCCTTCAGGTTTATGGGCAAGAGGTGGAAAATGGAAGTAATGTCGCCAGATCTGGGCAGCATGGTGGCTTGGTGGTTAGCACTGCTACCTCACAGCGCCAGGGATGAGGGTTCAATTCCCACCTCAGGCGACAGTGTAGAGTTTGCACATTCTCCCTGGGTTTGCGTGGGTTTCTTCCGGGTGCTTCGGTTTTCCTCCCACAATCTAAAGATGTGCAGATCAGGTGAATTGGCCATGCTAAATTGTCCATTGTGTTAGGTACATTAGTCAGGGTCAAATATAGGGTAAGAGAATGGGTCTGTCTGGGTTACTGTTTGGTGAGTCAGTGTGGACTTGTTGGGCTGAAGGACCGATTTCTATACTGTAGGGAATCTAATCTAATGTCTGTTGGCCAGCATAGACAAGATGGGCTGAATTACATCCATCTGTGCTGTAAATGTCTATGAGTCTAAATGCATGCAGATAACAATAACATGTAAATGAAAATGGAAAAGTAGGGTGCAAAGAATAAACAACAGTGAAATGAAAGAACATTAACCAGGGCAACAAGAAATGTTTATGTAGACAGGTTTCAGTACAGCTGTTTGCAACCTGATCCATTCAACACCTTTCTGGGACTTCAGGAGAGTTAAAGTTTAACTTTTGAGACTGCTGCCATTGTTTTCAATCGCGAACGCCTCACACTGTTACCCCAGTAACATAACCTGAGCCTCTGTCTCATCCTTAACAACTCCAGGCCAAGCAGACTTCACAAAACAATCACATGATCCTCTCTGTTTTGCCCCAAGTAAAAGACAGAGACCCAAAACTTAACAAATCTTATAAATTTTACTATTAAGTTAAAACGGGAGACTAAAGTATTTCATATAAGTATACAAGTATATCATGGGTCCGTACTCTAACATTTCAGTTCAGTCTTTCAAAGCTTGCGTTATTTTGTACACCAGATCGCAGAAAAAAATAAAAGCACATTCTAAAAAAAAAATTTGTGTACTGATCACTTAGAGAATGGACAAGTTAAATTTTAGTTCTTTTTCTTCAGGTAGTGTAACCCACTCCTTCAAATATGTCATTAACCTTCTCATCCAAAAGTTCCAAAAGGAGAGCTGGATAGGCTGAGGCTTTTTTCACTGAAGTATAGGAGGTTTATAAAATTATGAGGGTCATAGATAAGGTGAATGGCAAGTGTTGTTTACCTCAGGTGGGGGATTTCAAGACTTGGGCGCACAGAGCAAAGTTTAAAAAAGACATGAGGGTACCGGATTGAGCAAAGATCTCTATTGTCTCAAACACTGGACAAGAACACGGACTTCTCAAAACCTTTAAAAGTAAAGGGGACAGCTGAGCTGAGCTCTGGGAACATACACAAACACAGAGACAGCTGCCTGAAACCATTGTTTACCCTGCAATTCCAATTTACACCTCCACTCCAAGAGGGCATTAACCGAAACTACCATTTACAGTTTGGGCGACCCAGTGCGGACAATATGGGGCCTGCAGAGATACCTGGCATTCAACTTCAATCGAAATCCATTCACATATGCTCTTAACAATTGGGAAATCAATTGACTTCAGAAGAAACACCACAAACACAATTTGGAGATGCTGATGTTGGACTGGGGTGTACAAAGTTAAAAATCACACAAGCTGAAAATGTGTTGCTGGAAAAGCGCAGCAGGTCAGGCAGCATCCAAGGAGCAGGAGAATCGATGTTTCGGGCATGAGCCCTTCTTCAGGAATGAGGAAAGTGTGTCCAGCAGGCTAAGATAAAAGGTAGGGAGGAGGGACTTGGGGGAGGGGCGTTGGGAATGCGATAGGTGGAAGGAGGTTAAGGTGAGGGTGATAGACCGGAGTGGGGTGGGGGCAGAGAGGTCAGGAAGAAGATTGCAGGTTAAGAAGGCAGTGCTGAGTTCGAGGGATTTGACTGAGACAAGGTGGGGGGAGGGGCAATGAGGAAACTGGAGAAATCTGAGTTCATCCCTTGTGGTTGGAGGGTTCCTAGGCAGAAGATGAGGCGCTCTTCCTCCAACCGTCGTGTTGCTATGGTCTGGCGATGGAGGAGTCCAAGGACCTGCATGTCCTTGGTGGAGTGAGAGGGGGAGTTGAAGTGTTGAGATATGGGGTGGTTGGGTTGGTTGGTCCGGGTGTCCCAGAGGTGTTCTCTGAAACATTCTCCAAGTAGGCGGCCTGTCTCCCCAATATAGAGGAGGCCACATCGGGTGCAGCGGATGCAATCGATGATGTGTGTGGAGGTGCAGGTGAATTTGTGGCGGATATGGAAGTATCCCTTGGGGCCTTGGAGGGAAGTAAGGTGTGGGCGCAAATTTTGCATTTCTTGCGGTTGCAGGGGAAGGTGTTGGGAGTGGAGATTGGGTTGGTGGGGGGTGTGGACCTGACGAGGGAGTCACGGAGGGAGTGGTCTTTTCGGAACGCTGATAGGGGAGGAAAGGGAAATATATCCCTGGTAGTGGGGTCCGTTTGGAGGTGGCGGAAATGACGGCAGATGATACGCTGTACATGGAGGTTGGTGGGGTGGTAGGTGAGGACCAGTGGGGTTCTGTCCTGGTGGCGGTTGGACGGGCGGGGCTCAAGGGCGGAGGAACGGGAAGTGGAAGAGATGCGGTGGAGGGCATCGTCGACCACGTCTAGGGGGAAATTGCGGTCCTTGAAGAAGGAGGCCATCTGGGTTATACGGTTTTGGAACTGGTCCTCCTGGGAGCAGATGCGGCGGAGACGAAGGCATTGGGAATATGGGATGGCGTTTTTACAGGGGGCAGGGTGGGAGGAGGTGTAGTTTAGGTAACTGTGGGAGTCGGTCGGTTTATAGTAAATGTCCTTGTCGATTCGGTCGCCTGAGATAGAAATGGAGAGGTCTAGGAAGGAGAGGGAGGAGTCTGAGACGGTCCAGGTGAATTTGAGGTCGGGGTGGAAGGTGTTGGTAAAGTGGATGAACTGTTCAACCTCCTCGTGGGAGCATGAGGCAGCGCCGATACAGTCATCGATGTAGCGGAGGAAAAGGTGGGGGTTGGTGCCAGTGTGGCTGTGGAAGATGGACTGTTCCACATATCCGACGAAGAGGCAGGCATAGCTGGGGCCCATGCGGGTGCCTATGGCTACTCCTTTGGTTTGGAGGAAGTGGGAGGATTGGGAAGAGAAGTTGTTCAGGGTGAGGACCAGTTCAGTCAGTCGAAGGAGGGTGTCGGTGGAAGGGTACTGGTTGGTACGGCGGGAAAGGAAGAAGCGGAGGGCTTTGAGTCCTTTGTGATGGGGGGATGGAGGTGTATAGGGATTGGATGTCCATGGTGAAGATAAGGCATTGGGGACCGGGGAAGCGAAAATCATGGAGGAGGTGGAGGGCATGGGTGGTGTCCCGAACGTAGGTGGGGAGTTCTTGGACTAAGGGGGACAGGACTGTGTCGAGGTATGCAGAGATGAGTTCGGTGGGGCAGGAGCAGGCTGAGACAATGGGTCGGCCGGGGCAGTCAGGTTTGTGGATTTTGGGCAAGAGGTAGAAACGGGTGGTGCGCGGTTGTGGGACTATGAGGTTGGAGGCGGTGGATGGGAGATCCCCTGAGGTGATGAGGTTATGGATGGTCTGGGAGATGATGGTTTGGTGGTGGGAGGTGGGGTCATGGTCAAGGGGGCAGTAGGAGGAGGTGTCCGTGAGCTGGCGTTTAGCCTCAGGGGTGTAAAGGTTGGTGCACCAAACTACTACTGCGCTTCCCTTGTCTGCTGGTTTGATAGTGAGGTTGGGGTTGGAACGGAGGGAGTGGAGGGCTGCACGTTCCGAGGGTGAGAGGTTGGAGTGGGTGAGGGGGTGGAGAAGTTGAGGCGGTTAATGTCACGGCGGCAGTTGGCTATGAAGAGATCGAGGGCGAGTAAGACGCCAGCACGGGGTGTCCAGGTGGATGGGGTGTGTTGGAGGCAGGAGAAGGGGTCGTCAGAGGGTGGGCGAGAGTCTTGTTTGAAGAAATAGGCGTGGAGGCGAAGGCGGCGGAAGAATTGTTTGATGTCACGCCGCGTGTTGAACTCGTTAATCCGAGAGCGTAGGGGAATGAAGGTGAGGCCTCTGCTGAGGACTGAGCTTTCATCCTCAGAGAGGGGTAGTTCTGGAGGAATGGTGAAAACACGGCAGGGCTGGGAGCTAGGACCTGGTGTGGGGCTGGAGCTAGGAGTGGGGGCGGGGTTGGACGTGGGGGTGGGGACAGAGATTGGTGTGGGGGCGGAGTTGGGTGTGGTATCGGAGATCGGCGTGGGGGTGGGGTTAGGCGCGGTGACGGAGATCGGCGTGTGGGCAGGGTTAGGCATGGTGACAGGGATCGGAACAGGGGTGGAGTTAAGCGTGGTGACGGAGATCGGCGTGGGGGCGGAGACACATGCGGTGTGTGGTCGTGCAGGTTAGTGATGTCACTGGGGGTGGAAGTGGCTGCGGCGACGGCAACCCAGGGGGCGGAAGTGGCTGTGGCGACGACAGAAACAGTGTTATTCCCGATAGCCGCGGAGGCTGCGAATCTGTCGGTGATGGCCTTCCTGGCAATCGTGGCGGTGGTTGTCTGGGCGGCGATCGCGGAGGCTGCGAGGTCGGTGGGGGCGGAAGTGACATCACGGTCCGTGGCGGTAGTTGTTTCCGTGGGCGCTGTAGCGGCTGCGTGGTTAATGGCGCCGGACTGATTTCGGAGGCCGATGGAAGATTCTGGAACAGTTGAGGAATCCAGAGTGTGGGGGTAAGTACATGAAAGTTTTTGGTACTTACTGTCTTTAATTTCCGATATGGCTAGGAAGAAATGTTAGTTTAGTGCATGGATTCTTCTGTGGATGAAGAACAGTAGAGGTCCTTTACAGGTCTGTGAGAGTGTTGTCCTGAGCTGGGGTAGGGCTGACTATCACCTGATGAAGGAGCGTCGCTCCAAAAGCTAGTGTGCTTCCAATTAAACCTGTTGGACTATAACCTGGTGTTGTGTGATTTTTAACTTTGTACACAAACACAATAGACAACACAGATTTGAGAGGAGATAGCAGTCTGTATAACTGCCAGCCCCAATCTCACCCTGGGGGAGAGCCTTTTTCAACAACAAGCCTCTGCATAAACAGCTTCCTCACAGGCTTTCACCTCCCAACAAGCAGCTTCAGAGCCAAGACCCACAGAGGCTGAACAGAGAAGACTGAATCGGCAAGTTAAAGAGCATCATTGGAATAAAGGAGGAGGGAAGCTAACCAAGCGCTATCCGAACAAGAGATTCCAGACTGCCTGTTCCAAACCAAAAGAACCAATGGCAAGAACCTTAGCAACTAGACTCATTTTTAATCCAAGTTTCTGTCAGTGGTGAGCTGAAACTTCTGAGACTCCAAAGTTTCCAACCTAGCTAGCAGGGAGGGGAAAGCGGGTGGTGACAGTATGTGTGACTCAAAGTAGAAAGAGTGCATCTGAGGAGCAGGAGAGTCGATGTTTCGAGAATAAATTCAATCATCATCATCCCCCCTACTTTCATCTCGTTATCGCATTCCCCTCAGCCCCACTCCCGTCCCATTTATCTCTCAGCCCACTTGCCCCCCCCCTTCCTGATGAAGGGATGAATCATCAATTCTCCTGCTTCTTGGATGCTGCCTGACCTGCTGTGCTTTTCCAGCACTCTCTTACCCCAGGGTAGAAAGCCTGATTAAAGTTTCTGTGATGAAAAATGATGTCTTTGGGTTCTAATAGTGTTTAATCTGGTTAATATTGTATTTAATAGTATTCTTGCCCTCTGTATCATTGTCAGAGAAATGAGCCCAATAAAGCAGTGGCCACACAAACCAGATCGGGTGAAATTGATCAGCTGTTTATTACAAGCGATATCGCTGGAAGAGAGAATGATGAGGCTGACACAGAACTGACAGTCTGTACAGGTAGATCAGGGGTTCTCTTCCTCGAGTTGAGGATGAAGCCAAGTTTTTATAGGAATCTTGTACAATAAGGTTAATTAAAATGGGGAAGATACAATGCATTTGGAAATGGAGTAATCTAGTGACATATAATTGAAAAACAGTTATCGAGTGAATGCCCTGATTCTTGATACAATGCAATATTCCGACAGTTTCAATGGGTCCAGAGCTTCCAGTCTTTTTCACAGGTAGGTGGGTAAGGTGCTTCCATTGTTCCTGCCCTGGGTGCAAGGTCCTTTGGTGCCTCTCTGTCTGACCTGTCCTTTGTGTGGCTTTGGTATTGTTGAGTTATGAGACTGCCCTCGGGGCTTTGGGACAGCTGTGGTTGATCTGGTATTGTTAGTGGGTTTTGGGAAGTATATTTCCTTGTCTGTGAGTGCTGTCTGGTTTCACTTGTCAGCCTGCTTGGTCCCTGATGAGGTATTCTGGGTATTTTTAGTATAGTTTGGCCAAGTTTGCTTTCCTATGTTCTGTGTGGGTCTACTATTGGGAGGCAGGGTGGTAGATCTTTTCCCACAATCATTAATTGCGTCAATTTCAATGTCTATTGCATTTACCTGTATTTCTTTTATTATACTTACATTTTGTGTTGTAAATAAACACAAAGATTCTTTTGAAACAAAAACAGAAGGTGCTGGAAGTGCCCTGGAGTCACCTGTCTACTGCCTTCTTCATTTCACATTCCCTAAACAAATCCAATGTTTGGAACCAGCGATCTGGGGGTGATTCAAACCATTTAAAAATCAGAAAATAATTGGTTGCAAACCAGAGCCCTACAAAGGGCAATTTTTTACAAAAAGAGTGTGCAGAATGAAATTCTGAAAGAAGTGGTGGATGCAGAGACAGTTACAATGTTTAAAAGATATTGGATAATTACATGAATAGGAATGATTTGGAGGAAAATGGGGCTAACGCAGGCAGGTAGGACTGGTTCAATTTGGGATTATGGTCGGGCATGACTGGTTGGACCGAAGGGTCTGTTACCAAGCTGTATTACTCTATGATTCTATTCGTCCTGCACCTTCCTGGCCTTGCAAGCAATCATACCCCAATATTCAACCGAGGAAATAGCTTCATCTTATAAAGAGCACAAGATCCACAAAACAAAGACAAGGACAAACATTACAATCGGTAATCCTGCTGTAACGCATGCTTCTTCAACACGTCTTGGCTAGAACGCAATTGAAGAATTTAGACTGTTATTTGTAGAATGTGAACTTTCCTTACCTGTATTGGTTATGTCGCAATTCTGACCCCATTGGTTTAAATGGTGCTGCTATTACACGATTTTCTTTTAAGATGGATCACATGGGAACAGCACTATAATGTTATAACAGAGTGTATGTCATAAAACTGAAAATAAAACTGAAGCATTTTTTAGAAGTAATTTCATCTAAGAGATTACACTGCATTTCACAAACACACTCAGCACAAGGTTTTATTATCACAATTTATCATTAATGCCAGCAAAAGCACAAAATGTACACCACAACAAAATATTGAATCTGCATGATCCACATACTCAGACAGATTTTGCTGTTAAAATAATGCTGATGCTAATAATTCTTGAGGTTATTTATGCATAAATGCATTAATAACTGCAGGTGAGGAGTAAAAGTGATGTTAAATGCCAGTATCCAAAAGCCAGACCCTGGCAGTTCCCAGCTTTTCAAATCTGGGCTCCGATACAGTCTTCTCATCAGAACCGCAAGTGATCTCAGCAAGTGGTCATTGTTCCTGGCAGCAGCTAGACTGGAAGAAGAGAGCAGCCATTTGATCAGGGCTGAAAACACTGCCTCAACATAACTGGAGGTCTGAAGACTGCTAAATGGTTGCCTAATCTTGGCAGGTTTACCCTGGGCTTTTATTCTGCTCACTGCAAAGGATTCAGTCTGTAGACACTTATTGTTCCAGATACTAAATGCAAGACATAAAAGATCTCTCACTTTTCTTGTCTCCTATCTTTCTTTTTCCCCCGAATATGGTGAATTGCCGTAACAGTGTTGCATATGGGTCTGAAAGAGTTAATACTGAGAAATGCCATAAACATCAGGCACAATGATGGTCACATACATCTTTTAGACTTTGGGCAGAACAGCTTTGTCTCAAAGGTGTGAGACTTAATGTCTGGTTCTCTTCAATATATATTCTGTCAATGTAACCTGTAACTAATTGCTAACATGCAATGAGCTATGAGTTCAATCTCCACCACTGAAGGTATAATGGTGAGCATTATGATGTAATCAGGCAAGATTTTCACCATTGAGAAAAACTATCACAGTTAAATCCTCCATCCTTAGATGGCAAGATCAAATTCTTATCATCGGCTAACGAGAAACCTATTTGCTTGCATTTGTATTTTATTACTTACCCAACTTTCTCTATTAACTTTCCCTTCCAGATGAATGTTTCCCAAGTCAAGAAATTCAATGCTTCCAAAACCCAATGGCAAAACTCAAACCTTTTGGGTCTGCCTCAGGTCCAGATGGGTTCATGGCTCTGCTGGCCCTTTTCTTCCATGGCATTACAGCGACTACAGTAGGAATTCCCATGGTCACTGGGTACGAGGCGTCTACCTGGGCCGTCCAGCCACACAACTGGACAATGGATATGCATCAGCCTCTGAATACCAAGTTGCAAACTTGGGCAGGTTCAGGCAGTGCTTTTTCCCAGACTGGTGGCCTTTGCAGGCTGGGGCAGTCCAAGAGAAAGGTATTTCTTCAGAGGGAGAGACTGCCGGCTACCTCCACCTGATAGGCAGAAATTAAAATTTAATATCCATCTCTTTAGAATTATCACAACCAGGCCTAATGGGATAATGAATCCACAACAGACATTTTAATTGTGGAACTGACCATTATTTTAAAAACTGCAGGTTTTACACAATGACTGATATGCCCACAGAATGTTTTCTCTATCCTCTCCCTATCATTACACCTAGGTGCAGGCCAACTTGCACAGCTTGGTTGGAGGCAGCCTGCTGTATGGTCTGTACAATTGATGATGAAGCCATTGTCCCCCGGTGATCTTCAGCTCAGTGGGCCCTGGCCTGCTGGCAGTGTCCTGCCCAGCTACATGCTCACTGGCTCAACCTGCGGGCAATGGGGTCACAAGCAGGAGGGGCAGGGCAACTCTGGCGCATCCTGAGAGGAAGTTGCCAGGGCTACCTTTGTGTCAGTTCTCCTCCCCCTGGGTGCCTGGTGCCTTGTCTCTCTGAGCTTGATGTTTTTATGCCTCTCTCTTCAGGTCAACGACTCATTAGTGTATAAGTACAACATGCAATGCTACCTCTGAGCTGAGAACAGTGGTTCTCGAGTCCTGAGTGCCCAGAGCTGAGCAGCTGCCTTGTCTCCTGCAGCTCTCTGTGTGCCAGAGATGTCAGGCATTTCTTCCCCTGCACAACATGCATCAGTGAGATACTCACCCGTTTGAGTACCCATGTCTAATCCAGCAGGACTTGGTGGAAGTCTCTTAGATTGTTGCTGTGAGGTTTTGTGAGATGTGTTTGCAGTAGCAGAGTCAGAATGAGTGATGACCCAGTAGGTGTGAGGTAACAGAGAGAAGATGATGCCACTTCCTCCACTGAACTGCAGGAAATCACTGTCTTTTTTTTCTGGCATTGTTTACCATTCTTTTTGGGGGATGATCCAACTGTGCAGTCCTTCATTGCTTTCTGTGCCCAGGCTGGTCAAATGTGACATCATAGCTTCCTGATTCTATTCACCGGTAAAAAGATGTCTCACCTTTTTGTGACTCCATTAAGCAATGTCTGCAAGGCACATTTTGTGAATGGGGAGGTAACAGAGGCTTTTTTTCACTTGCATCACTTCTTAGAAGTGTCCACCACATGCTGAAGGGAAGGTTGTAGCTCGTAGGATCTGAAGTAGTAGCCAAGTGGCCTTTAAATATGGTGCCAGACCCTTTTAAGTTAGAATTTTAACTTCCAAGCACATGATTCACTGAGTAACATGTACAATATCTTGCTTACATACATTGGCATATATGATGCTGTCCAGAGGTCCTGCAGCCAATTCTTTAAGTTCAAAAGGGAAAATGCCACCCTACGTCCTGTTAATCACAAGGCACCCTCCTATTACACCAGGAAATCATTTTCTTCAACCACAATTGACCAATTTGATACACTTGAGGATGGTGGCAGCTAGCTTCTTCATGAAGCAACAAGTTCACACTGCTGAGAGACTCAAGTGGTCCCAATATAGACTCTTAACAAATGAAACCAAACACCTGAGGAACAAATGTATAATATTATCCCCTAACTTCTTAACTCTTAGTTGCTGATATTTGACCTGCTCAATTTGATTTGCCTAGGATGATGACGTCAGCTTGTATGAGGGGACATAGCTACAAATTGAGGGGTGATAGATTTGAGACAGATGTCAGAGGCAGGTTCTTTACTCAGAGAGTGGTAAGGGTGTGGAATGCCCTGCCTGCCAATGTAGTTAACTCAGCCACATTAGGGACATTTAAACAATCCTTGGATAAGCACTTGGATGATAATGATGGGATAGTGCAGGGGGACGAGCTGAGAATAGTTCACAGGTCGGCGCAACATCAAGGACCAAAGGGTCTGTTCTGCGCTGTATTGTGCTATGTTCTATATTACCCACTTCACAAACTGTTTGTCTTATAAGTGTGCTGTGAATGAGCAATTATTCCATATTTTCAAAACATGTATCTCAATCTGTACAGTAAATTTCAGAAATGTAGCTGGATTAACTAGAGTTGAGATAGTACAATGCAAAACAGTAAAACAATGACTTTATTTATCAATTTAATTGTTCTGTCCTTTTTACCAGACAAACCATTAATAATCAGATACAAACTATAAAGAATTGTAAAAAATGCACAATGGATAAGTGAAAGTATACTTTTGCCATTTGTCTCTTACATACATATTACAGTTCAACTGAACAATTGTTTTTAAAAGGACTTTAAATGTTCTGAGAAAGCAGCTTAAAAAGGATGAATCATATTTGGCAATAGTATTTAACACTTAATCATTTTGAAAAGTTCAGTACTGTTTGCATTTTAGATTACAGCGAATACAACGCCATCAGCACTCACACCTGATGAGGGTTTTTCACACTTCACCAAAGCGTAAGTCATGTTGACTGTCAAAAATGTTTCAGACCTAACATCTGATGAACGAAAGAGTAAGAAGCGTCATTCAAATTGAGTTACTTAATGACTTCCACAGAAGCTCTTGCACAAAAGGTTTAATATATTGGCTTTAGTAAAGTGCTACATCACTTAAGTTAATAAATCTAGAATTTTGCAATACATTTAAATGTTTTATGCATTTAACATTTATTCAGTTTCAGGGACTGCTACCACTGGAAAGGTTAAAAAATGACACATGCAGTATGATGTTATTTTTTTAAACATTTTATTCGTGTAACAGTTATTAGTGTAAATAAACCAGGTTTTACAAAAAAATCATGCTACCTATGGGGAGATTTGCTGGTGAGGAATGCACATTGGCACTTATTGATAATCTATCTCTTAATTGTGAGAACCCATCAACACTTAAGCTTTTCATTTTTTTAACAAACACAATCATATGATCACCTTCACTCTCATACCACATTTATGGAACACCGTTCTATTACATCTAAGATACAAATAAACATCTGAACATTACAATCAGCAGATATTTCATCCCAAGGCAGATGTGGTTTCATAGAGTCATAGAGACATAGAGATGTACAGCATGGAAACAGACCCTACGGTCCAACCTGTCCATGCCAACCAGATATCCCAACACAATCTAGTCCCACCTGCCAGCACCCGGCCCATATACCTACCCAAATGTCTCTTAAATGTTACAATTGTACCAGCCTCCACCACTTCCTCTGGCAGCTCATTCCATACACATACCACCCTCTGCGTGAAAAAGTTGCCCCTTAGGTCTCTTTTATATCTTTCCCCTCTAACCCTATATCAATGCCCTCTAGTTCTGGACTCCACAATCCCAGGAAAAATACATTGTCTATTTATACTATCCATGCCCCTCATAATTTTGTAAACCTCTATAAGGTCACCCCTCAGCCTCCGACCCTCCAGGGAAAACATCCCCAGCCTGTTCAGCCTCTCCCAATAGCTCAAATCCTCCAACTCTGGCAACATCCTTGTAAATCTTTTCTGAACCCTTTCAAGTTTCACAACATCTTTCCGATAGGAAGGAGACCAAAATTGCACGCAATATTCCAACAGTGGCCTAACCAATGTCCTGTACAGCCGCAACATGACCTCCCAACTCCTGTACTCAATACTCTGACCAATAAAGTAAAGAATACCAAATGCCTTCTTCACTATCCTATCTACCTGCAACTCCACTTTCAAGGAGCTATGAATTTGCACTCCAAAGGTCTCTTTCTTCATCAACACTCCCTAGGACTTTACCATTAAGTGTATAAATCCTGCTAAGATTTGCTTTCCCAAAATGCAGCACCTCGCATTTATCTGAATTAAACTCCATCTGCCACTTCTCAGCCCATTGGCCCATCTGGTCCAGATCCTGTTGTAATCTGAGGTAACCTTCTTCGCTGTCCACTACACCTCCAATTTTGGTGTCATCTGCAAACTTACTAACTGGACCTCTTATGCTCGCATCCAAATCATTTATATAAATGACAAAAAGTAGAGGACCCAGCACCGATCCTTGTGGCACTCCACTGGTCACAGGTCTCCCGTCTGAAAAACAACCCTCCACCACCACCCTCTACCTTCATGCCAGGTCTGTATCCAAATGGCTAGTTCTCCCTGTATTCTGTGAGATCTAACCTTGGTAATCAGTCTCCCATGGGGAACCTTGTCGAACACCTTACTGAAGTCCATATAGATCACATTTACTGCTTTGCCCTCATCAATCTTCTTTGTTACTTCTTCAAAAAACTCAATCAAGTTTGTGAGACATGATCTCCCATGCATAAAGCCATGTTGACTATCCCGAATCAGTCCTTGCCTTTCCAAATACATGTACATCCTGTCCCTCAGGATCCCCTCCAACAACTTGCCCACCACTGAGGTCAGGCTCACTGGTCTATAGTTCCCTGGCTTGTCTTTACTGCCCTTCTTAAAGAGTGGAACCACGTTTGCCAACCTCTAGTCTTCTGGCACCTCACCTGTGACTATTGATGATACAAATATCTCAGCAAGAGGCCCAGCAATCACTTCTCTAGCTTCCCACAGAGTTCTCGGGTACATCTGATCAGGTCCTGGGGATTTATCCACCTTTAACTGTTTCGAGACATCCAGAACTTCCTCCTCTGTAATCTGGACATTTTGCAAGATGTCACCATCTATTTCCCTACATTCTGTATTTTCCATATCCTTTTCCCACAGTAAATACTGATGCAAAATATTCATTTAGTATCTCCTCCATTTTCTGTGTCTCCACACAAAGGCCACCTTGCTGATCTTTGAGGGGCCCTATTCTCTTCCTAGTTACCCTTTTGTCCTTAATATATTTGTAAACATCCTTTGGATTCTCCTCAATTGTATTTGCCAAAGCTATCTCATGTCCCCTTTTTGCCCTCCTGATTTCCCTCTTAAATATACTCTTACTTCTTTTATATTCTTCTAAGGATTCACTCGATCTATCCTGTCTATAACTTCCTTCTTTTTCTTAACCAAACCCTCAATTTCTTTAGTCATCCAGCATTCCCTATACCTACCAGCCTTCCCTTTCACCCTGACAGGAATATACTTTCTCTGGATTCTTGTTATCTCATTTCTAAAGGCTTCCCATTTTCCAGCCGTCCCTTGACCTGCGAACATCTGCCTCCAATTCAGCTTTCGAAAGTTCTTGCCTAATACCGTCAACATTGGCCTTTCTCCAATTTAGAACTTCAACTTTTAGATCTGGTCTATCCTTTTCCATCATGATTTTAACACAAATAGAATTATGGTCGCTGGCCCCAAAGTGCTCTCCCACTGACACCTTAGTCACCCGCCCTGCCTTACTTTCTAAGAGTAGGTCAAGTTTTGCACCTTCTCTAGTAGGTACATCCACATACTGAATCAGAAAATTGTCTTGTACACACTTAAGAAATACCTCTCCATCCAAACCTTTAACACTATGGCAGTCCCAGTCGATGTTTGGAAAGTTAAAATCCCCTGCCATAACTACCCTATTATTCTTCCAGATAGCTGAGATCTCCTTACAAGTTTGTTTCTCAATTTCCCTCTGACTATTAGGGGGTCTATAATACAATCCCAATAAGGTGATCATCCCTTTCTTATTTCTCAGTTCCACCCAAATAACTGCCCTGGATGTATTTCTGGGAATATCCTCCCTCAGCACAGCTGTAATGCTATCCCTTATCAAAATGCCACTCCAGCAAATCTCCCTGCCAGTATATTAGTTCACTTCCAATTTAGGTGCAATCAGTCCTTCTTGTACAGGTCACTTTTACCCCAAAAGAGGCTCCAATGATCCAAAAATGTGAATCCTTCTCCCATACACCAGCTCCTCAGCCATGCATTCATCTGCTCTATCCTCCTATTCCTGCCCTCACTAGCTCGTAGCACTGGAAGTAATCCAGATATTATTACCCTTGAGGACCTCCTTTGTAAATTTCTGCCTAACTCTCTGTAATCTCCCTTCATTACCTCAACCTTTTTCCTTCCTGTATTGTTGGTTCTAATGTGGACAATGACCTCTTGTTGGCCGTTCTCCCCCGTGAGAACATTCTGCACCCTCTCTGAGACATCCTTGATCCTGGCACCAGGGAAACAACACACCATTCTGCTTTTTCTCTGCTGGCCACAGAAACATCTGTCTGTACCTTGGACTACAGAATCCACTAACACAGTTGATCTCTTGGAAGCCGATGTACCCCTCATTGCATTAAAGCCAGTCTCAATACCAGAAACTTGGCTGTTCGTGCTACATTCCCCTGAGAATCCATCCCCCCTACATTTTCCAAAACAGCATATCTGTTTGAAATGGGTATATCCACAAAAGACTCCTGCCCTAGGTGCCGACCTCTCTTACCCTTCCTGGAGTTAACCCATCTATGTAACTTTATCTGAGACTTTCCCCCCTTCCTATATCTGACATCTGTCACATACTGCTGCTGTTGCAAATTCCTCATCGCTTCTATCTGTCTCTCCAACCAATCCACTTGATCTGATAAGGTTCGCATCCAACAGCATTTATGGCAGATATAATCTGCAGTAACCCTTAAACTCTCTTTAAACTCCCACATCTGACAAGAAGTACATATCACTGCAAAGGCCATTTTTGCTCCTTCACAGACCCAGAAAATAACACCATCTTATTCCTCTACAAAACACTGCACCTGGTTAAATTAATAGCTATGGTTTATATTTTAAGTTTAATCAAGAGACTTATCTCCAAAAACATATAATCAAGAAAGAACCCACTGTACTTACTAATACAGCTTTTCTCTTGGAAAGACTTAAAACAACAATTAACTTATCTGATTCTGTGCTGTGAACTTCGCCCATCAGTTCCTCCCAAGATTAGTCGTGAAATTCACTGTTTGTTAATTTTCCCAGATGCACTCCAATGTGCAGCAATACATGAATTCAAAAACAGCAAAGGCAGTAACTGTGCAGGTTCTCTCTCCCTCTCTCTCCCTCTCTCTCTCTCTCTCTCTCTCTCCTGCACTGTCCTCACCATGTGCTTCCTTTGTCTGCTCTTTTCCCTTTAAAAACTGCTGTTGTTTTGACTTTTTTTTCCCAAAGTTCCAAAACAATGTAACAGCATATAAAACAGTAACTGATGCTCCTGGAATTCAAGGAAATCACCTCCAGCACCTACATACCTCAAATAAAGGAGCAGCTCTTACAGCCAGAAATATTTCCCGTCCTCCATCTTGGATTACCCAGAATCCTCGGGCATAGTTAAGCTGACAATTTCTCACTATCAGCTGGAGTGCCAGTCCGCTGGCACATTCCCTCTTCTTGATCTATTTTCAGGCAGACATCATCTGGTGGGTGATGACCAAACAGTGACAGGACAGATTAGTTAAAGTGGTAATTTAGTGCACTTCTCACACACTATATGGAATTGTAAGACAGCAATGGAATCCCCAATGTGCTTGGAACCTGTTGAGTGAATGGCAGTCACCTCCCTGTTGCAGGGAGAGGAGCCAGAAATGCATCCTGCAAAGCAGCCTGGTATGGATCCACTGGAGTGTGACAGCAGACAGCTTTGGCATTAGCTCATCTTCTGGAGGGGCTGCCCCTCCACAATGGCGACCCCCAGCAGCTGTGGCTATGATATAATTGCCCCATTTAAAAGTCTTCAGATGTGCCTCCATCTTGAGATACCATTACTGCCTCCTAAAACACCACAGCAATGCGGTCTGTTGCAGTGGCAGGCAACTGGAAGCTCAGGGACTTTTTTGCAAACAGAACCAAAGTGTTCTGTGAAGCATTTACCCAGTCTACACTTCATTTCCCCAATGTACAGAGACCACATTGTGAGCAGTGAATGCAGTAAATTAGATTGTGTGAAATGCATCTGGGGCAGCATGCTGAAGATCAATTCCTGCTATTCCAGGATATGTCACAAAAGTTGAAATATGCAAAATTCCCCAATTTTAGACCTAGTTTGTCAGAAAACACAGACCAGGTTTCTGTACCAGCATGAATTACTACTTATTACAAATATCATTGGAGATAAATAATCGTAAACAGTTGATATGTAATCCTGTAAGTTACTTTCTAACTCTAACCCTAATCCTTTTATAAACTCCCCCCGCACACACATGTAGACAGACACAGGCAAGAAGGAAACACGAGTGTTTTGGATGGAGGGAAAGCTGCTTTTTGATCTTTCTTCTCCAGACACATTCACCTCTTTACAAGCTGCCAGGTTTCCACTTACAGGCATTTTTGACTTATCATTTAAAGTCACAGTTTACAGCAACTGGAAAGAAGATATAAGCTGGCTATTTCCAGGCTTGAGATGCTTCTTAACTGCAGAGTAAAAGCAATTCCCTCCCCCACAGGTGACCAATGATTTCTGAAAAACAAATTCATACATCCAAGTTGTTCTGCTATCTCAGAGCCAATCATATAGTTGTTTGCAGGTGGAAAGCTTTTGTCATCATTAACTGGTCACTAGCCCACAACTAAACTCTTATTTGTAGTTTGCCAAATCTCCATCCATACACATGGTTTGGCTCCAGCAAACCTCACAACAGCTTAAATAAACAGCTGTGTAAACAGTACTTGCATTGAGACTCATGTACTTTCTTTCAAACAATGAAACAGTTTTTAAAATCGCCCCTTTACTCATTTCAGTTCATAATCAAAACTACAGAAAAATAACAAGATATCATCTTTACAAATTGTTGTAACACTTCATCTGGTTCACCAAGGTCCTTTATGGAAGGAAATCAGCCATCCTTACTTGTTCTGCCCTACATGTGACTCCAGACCATAACAATGTGGTTGTCCTCACAAGCCAAGGTTTTGGACAATGAGGGAGGGACAACAAATGTCGGTCTTGCCAGTGACACTGACACCACACAAGAACAAAGCCAAAGCTTGTTTTTTCAAGTAGTTACCATTGACAGGACAAGAGAGATAGATTTTTGACTGAAGAACTGGAAACAGATGGAGGAAGTGCTTTTTCTACCTTTCAAAAAGAAAAGTGCTGAGGAACTAATTTGAGATAAACATCGGGACACTAAGAATTTAAAACGGCGGCTCAGTGGTTAGAATTCTTGCCTTACATTGCCAGGGACCCGGGTTTGATTCCAGCCTTGAGTGACCATCTGTGTGGAGTTTGCATGTTTTACCCTTTGTCGACATGAGTTTCCTCTGGATGCTCCCATTTCCTCTTACTGTCCAAAGATGTGCAGCTTAGGTGATTGGCCATGCTAAATTGCCCACATTGTTCAGGGGTGTTCAGGCTAGGTGGGTTAGCAATGGGAAATGCAGGGTTACAGGGATAGTTTGGGGGGTGGGTGCTCTTTGGAGGGTTTGTGTGGACTCGATGGCTAAATGGCCTGCTTCCACACTGTCGGGATTCTATGATTCGATTTTTAGTATATACCAATGCTGATGATTTAAGACATCAACCTAACAACCTTGGTCTCAAGTTAAAACATTAAATCTCAACAGCACCCTTCATGACATTAAACTATATATCTTTTTTATCTATCTTTCTTTTGTACTGGACACTACTTGTTTTTAACATTACAGTTATATGTATCTGCTCATGTCATGTCCTAGTATTTTTCTTTCTTTCGAGAATTATTTTTAATAGGCTCTTTACTAGTATGGTAGAAATTGGGGAGGTATATTTGTCCTCAGAAAAAGATATAGACCCAAGATAAAAGTAACTTAAATATTCATTCCATCAAGCAAGGAAGTTTAAAAGAGGGGGAGCCATTTTACCCCGCATCACTTTGTCATAACAGTAGAAGAAACAATAGAGAAATATTAAACTCCTCCCTAGTTTTCTTTTTTTTATTCTTACACACCTCCTGTAATTTTTCTTCCTTCATTGTGTGTTCCTTTCAACCACATATAATACTTTGATGGACCTTTCTATTTGTTGTGGTAACTAGCACCTTCTACAACAGAGTAAACATAAACTGCCAAAACACTCAAAACCCTAACCACCTATTAGCTGTTGGAGCACTGGAATTAAGCCCATGCTGTACCTGCTTGTGAGTTTACAGTGTTGTAAACACATGGAAATATCTGCCAATTAGTAATCATCTCTAGAAAGAGTTTGCATTTTGCCTTGCACTGGAAATATTGATTTCCTGAATTACTTTTTGTTCATTTCCAGTTAAATCGCTGAATTAGGTTTCTGTGATGACAGCTACACCTCTGGTTAATTGGAGAACAGCAGCAAAAAGTTCAGGTCCTGGATTGCACGAAGATGTATTTATATAAGTTAAACTAATTGAGATAAGTCATGAAAATATTAATGTGATAACATTGAGTCTTGCCTTCAAAAAGTATCGCACAATAGGTAAATTCACTTTAATTCTGTACTTACAAAATCATTCACACAGAAGTTGTGTATAAAATATGCAAAGAGTCATGACTGAGGGTAAGTGCTATCTATTGCTAACCCATGATTGACCATGTTATTAATAGACAATATTTAAATGACCTGCTTTATAAGGACAAACTAAGTAAGAACTGGAGTGAACTGCACTTCCTTAATATTGTGAAATGTAACAAAATTATTAATGACTTTGGAACAAAAGCACTTATGGGTAGCATTGATATAAATAAGGGCAACTATGGTCATGAAAGCTGAGTTAGCTGAAGTGAACTGGAATTCTAGGCTAAGCTAAATCAATAGGGTAGCTGTAGGATACATTTAATGGAGTAGTTCAGAATACTCAAGATAGGTTCATTCCTACTATAACAAAAGGAGAGGATCCACCTGCATGGTTAACTGAAGTAGAGCAAACATCACATTTAAGGAAAAAAAACATATAATTGTCCAAAAATGAGTGGCTGGACAGATGATTATATTTCAGGTAGTTGCTTTGGGCAGATCAGGAGAGATAAGTTTATTAGTACAGAACTGGGACCAGCTGGAGGAACTGCTCTTTCTATTTCACAAGAAAGAAAAAGTGGCTGATGAACTGTTTGGAAAGAATATATAAAAAAGTTAGTGAATGAATATGAAGTCACAGAAAAGAACGAATGAGAGGAATCTATCTAGAAATGTAACAAAAGATAGCAAGAGTTTCTACAGATATTTAAAAAGGAAAAGAGTAAGTCAAGTGAGTGTTGGTCCTCTAGAGAGAGGGAGAATTAATAGAAGCTAAAAGGAAATGGCAGATGAAATGAATAAATATATTGCTTCTGGCTTCACTAGTAAAGTGATACTAAGCAAACTGATAGAACAGTGGGTTGACATGATCCTTGGACCTGATGGAGTCCACCTTAAGATCTTAAATGAAATGCCTAACAAAGTAGTAGAAGAATTGAGGTTAATGGGCTGAGAGTTTCATTCAGATAAATGCGAGGTGCTGCATTTTGGGAAAGCAAATCTTAGCAGGACTTATACACTTAATGTAAGGTCCTGGGCAGTATTGCTGAACAAAGAGACCTTGGAGTGCGGGTTCATAGCTCCTTGAAAGTGGAGTCGCAGGTAGATAGGATAGTGAAGAAGGCGTTTGGTATGCTTTCTTTTATTGGTCAGAGTATTGAGTACAGGAGTTGGGAGGTCATGTTGCAGCAGTACAGGACATTGGTTAGGCCAATGTTGGAATATTGCATGCAATTCTGCTCTCCTTCCTATTGAAAAGATGTTGTGAAACTTGAAAGGGTTCAGAAAAGATTTACAAGGATGTTGCCAGGGTTGGAGGATCTGAGCTACAGGGAGAGGCTGAACAGGTTAGGGCTGTTTTCCCTGAAGCGTCGGAGGCTGAGGGGTGACCTTATAGAGGTTTACAAAAATATGAGGGGCATGGATAGGATAAATAGACAAAGTCTTTTCCCTGGGGTAGGGGAGTCCAGAACAAAAGGCATAGGTTTATGGTGAGAGGGGAAAGATATAAAAGAGACCTAAGGGGCAACTTTTTCACACAGAGAGTGATATGTGTATGGAATGAGCTGCCAGAGGTGGAGGCTGGTACAATTGTAACATTTAAGAGGCATTTGGATGGGTATATGAATAGGACGGGTTTGGGGGTATATGAATAGGAAGGGCTTGGAGGGATATGGGCCGGGTGCTGGTCTGTGGGACTAGATTGGGTTGGGATATCTGGTCGGCATGGATGAGTTGGACTGGAAGGTCTGTTTCCATGCTGTACATATCTATGACTATGACTCTATAACTGTGGATACTCTGGTTCTGAGGAAGGGTCACTAGACCCAAAACATTAACTGTGATTGTTATTCACAGATGCTACCAGATCTGCTGAATATTTCCAGCATTTTCTGTTTTTGTTTCAGTTCTGTAAAGTTCTGCACAAGCTCCTCAGCTTTATATCTCTGACTCTGATGAGGAAAGTGAGGCATGATAGCTAAATTTGCAGATGACACAAGGATAGTAATGTATGTTATGAAGAGAAAATAAGAACTTTGCAGTCTGATGTAGTTAATCAGGAGTATAATGTGAGCAAGTGTGAAGTAGTTCACTTTGAAAGGAAGAACAAAAATGCAAAATACTACATAAACAGAGAACAAGTTCAGATGGATTCAGCTGTCCGAGTGAATGAGTCACAAGAAATTAATTTGCAGGTTCAGCCAAGTAATTAAGCAGCCTAGTGGAATGCAATCCTCTATTATGCTTCAATTATACAGCAGGTTGTTGAGATAACATCATGAATAGTATGTGCAGTTTTGGTCTCCTAGTTTCAGGAAAGATGTAAATACATTAAAGTTGATTCAGAGAAAGTTGTCAATATTGATGCCTAGATTGAGCCGATTATCTTATAAGGAACGTTAACACAGACTGCTGTTGTTTCCACTGGAGTTCAGGAAAATGAAGGGTGACTTGATTGATGTATGTGTGCATCTGCTTAGAGAGGCAATGACCTAGTGGTATTATCACTAGACTATTAATCCAGAGACATAGATGATATTCAGGGATGAGGGTTTGAATCCTGCTATGGTAGATGATGAAATTTGAATTCAAGAAAAAAAGTTGGAATTATGAATTTAATGATGAGCAGAAAACCATTGGCAATTGCCAGGGGGAAAAAAACCTTGTCTGATTCATTAATATCCTTTAAGGAAGGAAATCTGCCATCCTCATCGATCTGGCCAACATGTGACTCAGTATTTAGGACTGGCCAATAAATGTTAGCCTAGCCACAGACAGTCACATTCAATGAATAAAAAAACAGAATCCCGAACAGTCCTGATCATGTGGATATGGGCGTGGAATTGGTTGAGTCCAGAACACTGTTTTAAAATGATGGACTGCCCTTGTAAGACAGAGTTGAGGAAAAATATTTTCACTCAGAGGGGCTGGCTACTTTGGAATTTTTGGCCTCAGAAGCTGAAGGTGGGGTCATTGATTATTTTTAAGGAAGAGTCAAATCAAATCTTATCAGGCAATTAATTGATTCAAAACTTACCAGGGGTGGATGGGAACATGGAATTCAAAACACCAACACATCAGTCATTGCCTTATTGAATGTCAGAGCAGGCTTGAGGGGCTCAGTTGGCTAGTTTCGATCTTAGTTTATTTATAAGTTCGTACAGCTCCTCCATCTTAACTCCACTTTCCCACCTGGTAACCATCTCCTGTGAATTCCTTTGAGTCCAAAAGTCTATTGATCTTGGCTTTGAATACGTTCAACAACTTAATGGCCACAGCTCTCTCAGGTACAAAATTCCAATGATTCCAACCCCACTGAAGAAATTTCTCTTTGTTTTGGTCCAAAATTATATTCTTATATTCTGAAACTATGGCTTTTTGCTCTAGACACTCTAGCCAGGGGAAAAAATGCCTCTCAGCGTTACTCTTTCAAGCCCTCTCAGAATTTATATTTATTAACCACATCACACTCCTCTAACTCCAGAGAGTATGTAGGTTCATTGTATTTAACTTCTCATCATAGAACAGCCTTCTTATCTCAGGAATGGTCAATCATTAGAAAATCCCTCCAGAGGCAGTCTTTGATTGCATCTGTAGACAGAAAGCAGAGATGGTGGGTAGCATTCCTGAAACACAGGCATCCCTAACACAGTATCAGTAATATACACCATTGGACAGTTGAAATTCCAGATAATTAGAAAAAAAAACTTTTGATGGTGTCAGGAATGAAGAACAACTCAAAAACCTAAGCCCGTTCACAGCAATTAAAAATAGCTGAGACCCAACACTGATCATTGTGGCACCCTTTGTGATGGTTGAATGAATCAGTGAGCTTTTTGAAAGAAAATTATGACAATAGAAAGAAAACCAAGATTACAATTGTTAAAACTTTTACTGTGAAAAACTGACTGATAATAACATAGATCAAATATTCGTAAACAGGCAAAGGATAGTTTAAATAAAATGATAAATTTTGCATTAAGTAGTCAACCTAACACAGTTACACACACTCAGATTACTTCACTCACAAAGGTGGTACTACATGCAATCTCACATTTTTCTAACTAGATATGTAGAATCTCTCACTTCCCATTCAATCTGTTCAGTCCTTGAATCACATTCACCAGCAGCCATGTCCCACCTGACATTCTTGGATATGGAAGGCACATGTCATTAAATCATCTGCCACTCAGCTCATGACAGTCCTGATGCTTAGTAATCCACATTACCTTTTAAACTGACCATCCAAAACATCTGGATCATGGCCTAACTCTCTGATACAAACACTCAGCTTGCTCACATATAACCTCACTACGAGCATCTGGAATTCAGTTTTAATTTTGCTACTGTGCAAAAAACATGAATAAATATTCATTTATAGTTAACTTGGCTTGCTCCAATGTTCTAAAATGCCGACCACAACACAGGCTGGAAGACGCCAGCACTGCAAATAACTTTCCATTTATTTTTTCCTTCAAATTTGATCCCAATAGTTACCTCAGGTCACATGGGCATTTCTTGGAACCCAATAATGTCATAACCGGGAAAGCAATTACCCCACTTTTAGAATACTCTTCAGTTTAATTCTAGTCTTATGGAGGACAGGGGGAGATTGGTTGCTCCAATATTTTAGCACAACTGAACGCTTCTGATTTTATCTATGTTTTAAATTTAACACGACCAGCCACGTTTTCCATGCTGTCAGACATGGAGAAACCTGGCAGCTTATCTGAGGCAAAGAAGCTGTTTTGAAGGCATACATTTCTGACATTGCTTGTGTGAGAAAAGGAGCAAGAATGTTTCCTGGCTGATCACCACATCCAAGCTAACTTCTTCCACTGTCCATCAGCAGATATTTGTATCATATCACTGTCTCCCTTCACATGTCTGGGCACCACATAAATATTATGCCCCACATCCCTATGATCAGATATTTCCTGTAAACACTGACATCCCTCCATTTCTGCACTCAAACTGATTCTGTATCACCTCTACCACAAACATGTTTTGACCCTACAATCTTCACTTTATCCACCCCAAGTCATGATGTTTCACTGTAGAACAAACTCACATGCTCCTGAGCTGTAACATTCCTTGTCCAACATTCCTTGTTCATCAGGTGGGCTTCTGAGTGGGTGTCATGTTGGAAACTTCCACACACATTACGTAGGCAAAACCTTCACAGCTTTTTGGGAAATCTAGTCTTCAAGGTATTTAATAAGGATTTCACTCCATTTGAAAAATTTACTCAGCAGTTTTCAGGTCCATTATTTCAGGAGGAAAATACAGTCTCTGAGAGACTGTCTTACAGACACGCTCAGGAAAGTCTCCCCTTTTCAATAAAATATTAGGAATGAATATTATCTTGTGGGATTAGACAACATTGAATACCTTGTTTTAACTTTGCTCTATTCCTCATGGTCTTGATGCTTATCCTATTCCTCTCACAGAGATCAAGGGATTTTCAAATGATATTTTCAAACTTTTTGATGGTGTCCAATATTGTTTCATTTTGCACAAGAATATTCTTAGAAATACACGTAAAATAACAAGTGTTCTTTGCAGCACTTCATATCCAGAAGTTATGCATTTCACAATTTACTACAGCTTGTGAGGGCATTGAAGGAAAGCAGAATTGTGAAGGAAACTCTGTGTGGAATATTCTAGGGGTCAGAGTGATGGGGGCTATGATGGGATTTGAGGCAGAATCAGATGGAAATCCCAGCAAGGTCTATTTCTATGTCGGGAGCATCTTTCTGCTTTTGCCGAGCAGTGAGGTGAATTTCCCATCTGGCTGCAGTGAGTTGCCAGTAGAGGAGGATTACAGCTTGTTAAACACCTTATTAATGCTGCAGCTTGCCTCATTCAGCTTCTTCACTTCCTTAACATGCTGAACATGTCAGATGTTTAGAATCCTCATCCTGGACGCCAGACAGGGTACCTGGCGAGTTGTGCTCACTGCTGGCTGCAAGGAAGTTTTATGTTGCTCAGCACCTAATGATGGCTCAGGGCACAATCCATGGGCATTAGTGCTCCTTGTTCATGAATGTTGGCATCTGATATTTACCAACACTTCATGTCCAACACTGCACTTCTCTGTTACAGGTGCATGCCGCTCAGGAGGTGCAGAACCGCAGTGTGGGCTGCACCAGCAACTCAATTTGAAAAACTACACAGGGACCCAGCTGACAGTTTGGGCCAGGCTACTTACTTGGTCTGTTAGTCCACAATCACTTAGAGCCTATCTGCACACTCTCAGCATCCATGCTTTGCCTTGCCAAATCTATTAGTATATTGGCATTTCAGTCAGAGCCAAAGGCTTGCAGTACTGCAGTATTGACAAATTCTTTTGAGTAGATACACAGACAGTTTGATTGTCATTACCGATCAGTTTCGAGGGAAAGGAGGCATCCTGCTTTGTGATGTACCGAGATATCTGTTTAACACCCACAGCATCTGCCAGCTGCCTGTATGGCAAACAGTCATTCAATCCAATGGCCATGTTGGAAACTAAATGGGAGCCAGGCCTTAGTCAATGGGGGCAGCTGTTGGTCAGGGAGCCCTGGTACTGTGAGTACCCTGGACAGTTGGGTCCAGGGATTTAGTTATTGTCAGTCATCGGTCACTCTGTCTCAATACAATCCATGCAAAGGGCAATATTATGTGCTGTAAGCCCAGTACCAGCAATAAGGTGAATCATGATATGTCACTCAGGGTGCTACAAAAATAGAGATCAGACTGCGGTCAGTCATGTTTAGGGGTGATGTTTGAAGTTTATAAAATTTTGTGGTTTTCATACACTCCTGTGGTCTGACTTACAATTATTACAGAAGGTGCAATGGGGGCTGTAGGCAGCCAGGAAATCAATGCCAAAAGTGGCGGGCGAATCAAGACCAGGAGAGGTGGGGGAAAGGAGAGGCTTTTGTGGCAATGGGAACAAGAATGGTGACAGGAGTAACCTCAAGGTGTATGGGGGAGTTAGACAGAACAGCTTTAGAGTGCATGGTGGACTACAGTAATGAGTTTAGTGGAAAGGATCAACAGTGTGTGGGCTCCACAGGGGAGTGTACAGGAACACGGCAGAAAGTGAGGACTGCAGATGCTGGAGAATAAGGATCGAAAAGTGTCGTGCTGGGAAAAGCACAACAGATCAGGCAGCATCTGAGGAGCAGGAGAATTGACATTTCGGGCATAAGTCCTTCATCGAAATGTCAATTATCCTGCTCCTCGGATGCTGCCTGACCTGCTGTCCCTTCTCCAAACCACACTATTCGACAGTGTACAGGAGCAGGGTAGCAATCAATAAGAATGTAAAGTTTAGACTCATGGCCATACAGAAAAAGCTACAGTTGAAGTTCATTGTTATTGGTCTTCAAGTAGGGGAAATGTGTGTTAATGGGCTTTTGGAATCGAGTGAATTAAAGGGGGTAAGGTCCAGTGTTGACGGTATCCACCTTGGCTAAACTAACTTTTCATCTCAGCAATGTATATATTAATGGCAATAATTTAAATTGAGGTGAATAGTGGCCTAAAGCTTGCACCGACAATCACCTGTGGAGATTCCAAGGGGAATTGCTGCATTTTTTCATATAGATCCGATGAGGGACTCTAATGATTGCAATGATAGGTTTTGTGTTTTAAATAGATCTGTGAAGGGAAGGAGATTGGAGCACAATAATCATACCCTTTTTTGATGTTGTGTATTGGTCACTAAGCTGGCGCAGCACCTTCACCAAGTTGGTACACTTGTTGGGACCAGGACTAAAGTGAAACAGATGGTAGGGCTGCTTAAGTTGCCCTGTCACAGCTTGGAGGGGTCTGGGGGTATCTCATGTACTCTGAACATAACATCTTGTTGTGCTATATTTTGCTGAATTGGAGCAGGCAACGTGATAGATGCGATAGGAGCAATCATCTGAGAAGGACGATGAGGACATTGAACTGAAGGAAGCTCTCTTTGTGCATGACAGAGCTCATCAGCATCAGACACTACAAGACAGATGGGACCAGTCTGACACCCAGTTCCAGTAGATGTCAGCTGGGTACAGAAAGCTATCACCAACTGCCAAGGTCATGATGCCAGCACTTTGTTTGCATTGCAAGGATGAAATGCCACCTCTATTAATTTCCTTTTTGCTCCCTTTAGCTGATTGTCAATAACTTCAATTTAAATAAAGGTGATTCATTTTAGAAAGGCGAATCAGGGCAGGACTTACACACTTAATGGTTGCTGAACAAAGGAACGTTGGAGTGCAGGTTCATAGTTCCTTGAAAGTGGAGACTGAGGTAGATAGGATAGTGAAGAAAATATTTTGTATGCTTGCTGCTATTGGCCAGTACGTTGAATATAAGAATTGTGAGGTCATGTTGCTGCTCTACAGGACATGGGTTAGGCCACTTTTGGAATACTGTGTGGCAATTCTAGTCTCTCTGCAATAGGAAGGATGTTGTGACAGGGTTCAGAAAAGAGTTATAAGGATGTTGCCAGGGCTAGAATGTTTGAGCTTTAGGGAGAGGCTGAATAAGCTGGGGCTGTTTTCCCTGGAGCATCGAAGGCTGAGGTGTGACCTTATACAGGTTTATAAAATCATGAAGGGCATGGATAGGATAAATAGACAAGGACTTTTCCCTGGGGTGGGGAAGTCCAAAATGAGAAGGGAAGGTGAGGAACAAAGTTTAAAAGGGACCCAACAGACAACCTTTTCACACAGAGAGTGGTGTATGTATGGAATGAGTGGCTACAGAAAGTGGTGGAGGCTAGTTCAATCACAATATTTAAAAGACATCTGGATGGTATATGAGTAGGAAGGGTTTAGAGGGATATGGGCCAAATGCTGGCAAATGGGTCTAAATTGATTTATGATATCTGGTCGGCAAGGATGATTTGGACTGAAAGGTCTGTTTCCATGCTGTACAGCTCTATGATTCTATGATTCTAAAAGATTGTGCTTGGAATTGTCTGACTGCTTTCCTCTATGTGATGTTCACTACCAGACTACGAGAATTTGCTGATGTCCAGTGGTTATTGGAGTCAGAGTAGAACTGAATTAGAGAAGGTGTGTAGAAAGTATGTAACTCAGCTCAAGTAAACTGTATTGCTTGGTGGTTATATTGCAAAGGGTGAGAGAATGTGTTTGTATACACAAGGAAATGTCAGCAATACCCAGCTATGTGCTGTGAGTGTTGTGGCTATTTGACTGCTGTGTCATTTCATTGCTGGTGAATAGCAATACTGGATAGCTTGCACAGTTGCTTTTCAAGATGGTCTGGGTGCAAGGTATGTCATTCTTCCGGTAAATATCTGGCAACTGTTGAGTCATTCTGGGAAAGGGACTGGGTAAAATGGGATTAGAATCAGATGTGAGGGATGCCATATGAAATCTAATCGAACACGGAATCTAATCTAACCTTTTAAAAAAAGGAGTGATAGACAGTGAGATGTTATTGGTAAAACATGACTAGAAAGCCAGCTGGATCTCACAATAAACACTCCCCCCAAAAAACTTGTTACAACTCACACTAAAGTAAAAGAATGTAAAATTTTGCCCCATCTTTTTTATTGGCATTTCCACATAGCAAAGCAGCAAAGTGCTTCAGATGCTGTGTCTTGCAGATGAATCTATTTCCAAGGTCACTGGAAGGCCTTTTTTTAGTTATAGAAGTTATAGAATTCCTACAGTGTGGAAACAGGCCCTTTAACCCAACAAGTCCACATCGCAAAGAGTAACCCACCCACACCCATTCCCCTACATTTACTACTGACTAATGCACCTAACCTACACATCCTTGAACACAATTGGCAATTTAGCACAGCCAATTCACCTAACCTGCACATTGTGGGAGGAAACCGAAGCACCCTGAGGAAACCCACGCGAACACAGAGAGAATGTGCAAACTCCACACAGACAGTCGCCCAAGGCAGGAATCAAACCTGGGTCCCTGGCGCTGTGAGGCAACAGTGCTAACCACTGAGCCACCGTGCCGCCCCATTGAGCCACTATGCCACCCCACTGAGCCACTGCGCGGCTTTTTGTTTAAGGCAGTGCTGGTGTTAGGTGTCAGTTCACAGAAAAAACCTTGCCTGAGCTTCCAATGTATACATTGCATTTTGAAAAATATTTAAAAACCATTCAGGTATATTGTTAATACATATACAATTATTTAACTTTAGAAGAATAATTGTTTGCAGCTGTAATTATTTATTTGACAAAATAACGTATATTCGATATGATCATACTAACTATAGAAAAAAAAAGCAGAATGTTTTGAAATTATTCCAAGTTATTTTTGTTTCTAATTAAGATTGCTTTAACAAAAGAACGAATCAATTCATTCAGCTGAACAAAAGCACAAATTAAGCCAAATTTTATGAGGTGAAATGGATTAAGTAGCAGTCATTTTTTGTGTTTAAAAATTATAAAAGCTAAAATTACAAAAAGTCATAGTTAGATCAAACTTTATTAGTGCTGACAGACTTGACTCAAAATATGTTATGGAGAGATTTTTATGGTTATCACAGAGTTTAAATATCCACTGCTTCTCTACTATAATGCACAATTTTTAAGACAAATATCCATGCAATTCAGAGCCCTGAATAATTTTATCCCCATCCTTCAAACCTTCCTTTAAGTTTATTCATCTTCAATATCAACAATTGGTTCTTAATTTTTATTTATCTATATTAACTAATGTTATGACTTATGACAGTCCAGTTCTAGAATGATTTCATAAGTACTCAGTCATTTACACATAAAATGATTTGCAATAAGTGTTTGTACAAGGCAATGGTTACAAAGTTTGAGAACAGTTTGCAATTTTTAGGATTAAAGAACATTGAATTCATTGTAGGCATTTACCATTATCTGACAAGGCTGATACCAAGAATGAGAAACTATTTGGAGAGATGTGTGATACTTGGACTATTGCCACTGAAGCAGAGAAGAGCAGAGTTGGGACTTCATAAAGAATTTTAAGACCTGAATGGAACTGAAAGAGTGAACTGCAATCAATTTTCCAGAGATATAGGAGTCAGTTTTGAGAAGTCATTAATTTAGAAAATAACGAGACGGGGAGACATTCAGTTCTTTCACCTACTATTGGAATGCAGCAATGGATGGAGAAAATGGATGAAAAATCATTCAAGTTCAGTAATGGACATGTTGTCATCACACCATTCACAAGACAAGCAATGAAGTTAAAAATGATCCCAAATCGTTCTTTGATTTCAGTAAAGATATCCACATTCAAGAAGACATTGTATGGATTGGTGATAGATTGCAACGATTGATGAAGGGTGATAAGATAATACAGGAAAGGATTAGCAAATATGATTAAGACATGGAGAATAAATGCTGTTATAGTATGGTAAACATGGTTTGTTTCCATGTTTTTACTTCTCCTTCTTTAGATAAGATGACTAGAAAATGGATTCGTTTGCGGTGAGTTTCACAATTTAATAATTATGCTTGACAACAAGGTCTGCAGAAAATTGAACTTGTTCCAATGTTTTTCATACACTCAAGTTGGCCTTGAAATTCTGATTGGGGTCCAGTCAGACCTCTTGTTGGTAGACTGAAAATTGAATAAGGTAGAATGTGGTTCTGATTGCGCTCTGCATTATTTCTTTGGTTTGCTTTTTTCTGATGGACACATAGTCTCAAACTTTGCTGATATGCAAAGTAGGAGGATTAGCAAAAAATAAAGAAGGCTGTAACTAGTTTTAGGACAATATAGATAAGTGAAATAGTAGACTAGTAGCTAATGCAGTATAACATGCTTAAGAATGTGACATTTTGGAAGTTAAAAATAAAACAAGAAAATAAGGTGTATGAGTAAGCACTTAAATGAAATGACAATGGAACATAAATTCAATGCTGTTCATATCTCTTTTAGTTCGTAAAAATGGTGTAATGATAACTAATGGATAAGCAAACATCAAAACTTGGTCACTGCTAACTTGTTCAAGACATCTTTTTGGCTAATCTCATGCTTGAAATGAGCATTGTTGTTATATCAATATTGAAATGCAATTACGACACCCAATTTTGAACTGAGTTCTTAAATTTGTTTGAACTAACTTGCCCTTTGCTAGCTCTAATTAACATTTTTTGTGACTTATGCAACCTAACTTCGGTCAAGAAAAGAGAACTTGGAAACCACTAGACAAGGAACCACTGATGTTTATGGAATTGGAAGGTGCAGGGGTGCTCCACTTAGCTTCAAAAAACAACGGCAGGCTCCCATCCCAAAAAAACACCTCCTCCCAGGTATTTACATTGGCTTTGATAATGGACAAAATTGTTTAGTCCCTGAAAGGCAAAATACATCAAGGCTCACAATTGGTCCTGGATGTTCATTGGAATTATGATAACGAGGCTTGAGGATCAATTTAGAACAAGCCTAGGATATTCACATTCTGGCCCATGTTACCTTCACATTGCCAGGATTGCACCAGATTTTGACTACACCTAATTTCTACTTTACTATATAATGTGTCGAATAGAGTTATGAACACTGTAATACATATTCTCATGAAAATGAAATAAAACACTAGATTAGAAGAATCAAATATGAAAGCAAAGGACTGATTATAAAAGTTCAATCAGTTTTTGGCTGTCTTTTTATGTATGGCTAGAGAACACATTAACAACATATTCAATAGATCATTTAGATTTATGCATACTCTTCATTATCCAGGTTTTCTCACTGTTACTGTTGTTAATCCAGCTAGTAGGAATTGTCACTTTCTTGATTACTCCCTTCTTATTCTTTTATCTTATCTTTCAGGTTGGACTTGAAGGAAGATGGAACTGTCCTTGGTGGATGCTGCATTGGTCTCCAACTCTTATCCACATTGAAATGATATTCAACAGGAAGACATCCCAAACAGTTGAAAAGCATTTGTAATATTCTAGGATTTGTTTGCTCTTAGTTGTTAGTCAGTCCTACAGTCTTCAACGTGTAACATAGTCCCTAATTATTAACTTGGGAGATGAAAATGCCATTCGGAAGTTAATGTAACCTGTTATCTTACCATTATGCAATAAACTACTTCCTGTTACTCAAGTTTATGACTCTTCTGTCTGACTTATTAGTTATTAATCCTTTAACACATAATACTAGTAAGCTCCTTAGACTAGTGTTAGAAGATGGTTTAGTTGCAGCAAATCTTCCCAAGGAGGGTCCAATCACAATTATCTGCAAGCAATGGGCATCTCTTATGTCATACCTTACTTTGGGCAGCATCATCTTCAGCGACTTTGTACAAGTCTGCAAGCTCATGATATTGCACAAAGCACTGGTGTCTATCTGATATCTCACATTCATTTGATGCAGTCCAATCACAGTCATCATTCTAACAATCCAAACTGTTTATTGTTTTAAACCTTACAAAGCCAAACTGTTTCATGGTGCAAAGTAGTTCAACAGAATCATTGGTCGATATTTTTTTCTAGCTCGGCACTTGCCTGGAAAATGATTCCGCTGCTTGCAGTTTGAGCTAGTTATTCTTTTATGTGATACCCTCCCCAATATTTACGTACTGCCGTCTGGCCTTGATCCATCTGCTAGTTCTTCTGCAAATACTTCTTCCTTTTTCCAAATTTGTTGTTTTCATTAAGCCTGAAATGTCCCTCAGAATAATGCGAAGCCTTGTCTGGCTGTTAAGAATTTCTGCACGTCAATAATTTCCTCGAGAATATGTTTCCTTTCTCTCAGCAGGTGTGCTGTCATGGCAGGATACCTTTTGCCTAAGACAACTTTATCACTGAGGAGCTCATCTTTCAGTTGTGCAAAATCACTGGATCTAGCTGGATGAATCCATGCAGTCACATATTGATCAATAGTTCCCATCACCCTTTGAACTCTGATGTTGAATGAGTACCATTCATAATTAATATTGAGATGGGGCTCAAAGTTACTTTCAAAGCTTACAAAACTGTACAGTCTGGTTTGATTGCTCCTCAGTATGATCTGTGCTCCAAAGAAGTGTGTACCAGTCTTTTCCAATACTGTTAGCAAAGTTACAAACTCTCGAATTCTCAGTTTTTTTGTAAATAAAAAAATCTATTGATATTTAATAGCTTTGTCACCATAGAGTCATACAGATATACAGCACGCAAACAGATCTTTCTGTCCAACTCGTCCATGCTGACCAGATTTCTTAAATTAATCTAATCCCATTTGCCAGCATTTGGTCCATATCCCTCTAAACCCTTCATATTCATATACCCATCCAGATGCCTTTTAAATGTTGTAATTGTATCAACCTCCACCATTTCCCCTGGCAGCTCATTCCATACATGAACCACCCACTGCATGAAAAGGTTTCCACTTGGGTCCCTTTTAACCTATGCCCTCAAGTTCTGAACTCCACCACCCTAGGGAAAAGTCCTTGTCTATTTATCCTATCCATGCCCTCCATAATTTTATAAACCTGTAGAAGGTCACCACTCAGCCTCCGATGCTCCAGGGAAAACAGCCCCAGCCTATTCAGCCTCTCCCTAAAGCTCAAACACTCTAGCCCTGGCAACATCCTTATAAATCTTTTCTGAATCCTTTCACAACATCCTTCCTATCACAGGGAGACCAGAATTACCACATAATATTCCAAAAGTGGCCTAACCAATGTCCTGTACAGCAGCAACATGACCTCCCAACTCCTATATCTAAATGACCAAAAACGTCAAGCATATTAAACATCTTCACTATCCTATCTACCTGGGTCTCCACTTTCAAGGAACTATGAACCTGCATTCAAAGGTCTATTTTTTCGGCAACATTCCCCAGAACCTTACCATTTAGTGTATAATTCCTGCGCTGATTTGCCTTTCTAAAATGCAGCACCATAGGCTTTTCTAAGTTAAACTCTATCTGCCACTCTTTGGCCCATCTGATCAAGATCTCATTGTAAGCTGAGGTAACCTTCTTCATTGTCCACTACACCTCCAATTTTGGTGTCATCTGCAAACGTACTTACCAGATCTCCTATGTTCACATCCAAATCATTTATGTAAGTAACAAAAAGCAGTGAACCCAGCACCAATCCTTGTGGCACACTGCAGGTCACAAGCCTCAGTCTAAAAAGCAAGAGTAGGCAAGATTCCAACTCTGTCTCACATCTCCTTTCCTTTCCACAGCAGCAGGGAGTGGAAAATTGAATCAATTTTGAGTCATGCAGTTGTAGACTTATTTTTACATCCTTGCTGTTTCTCTCAATAGCTGGCTCTTACAGCTCTTGCATTCACATATTTTCAACTGTCCTACTCTGACTCCAAATTGCATATTACAGGCTTTTAACATCTCCCACATGTTACACACTAAAGGCATTTTTTAGCTGAGGCAGCGGTCCTTTGAATACAGCAAATCAGCCAATGACTTCAATGTAAAGTTGAATTTTTGCAAACAAGTACTTCCTTATTTTTTGTTTTTGTTTGTTTGTGTAACTTACTGAATTTGGCACCATTCTTTGTAGCATACCTTCTATGAAATGGAAAAGTGTGCTATTATGAGCACCTATGTTAGGACTAAAATGATCTCAGTTAAAATTCTGGAATTCCTTCCTTAATGGTGTGTAGTTCCAGTCACCACACTATGGGAATGATGTGGAGGCTTTGATGAGGGTGCAAAAGATGTTGCCTGGATTGGATTGTATTAGCTATAACGAGAGTTTGTACAAACTTAGATTGTTTTGGCTAGAGTGCCAGAGGCTGAGAGGCAACCTGACAAAAGTATATAAAATTATGAGAGGCACGGGTAGGCTAGATAGTCAGTCTTTTTCCCAGGGTGGAATGTCATATGCTAGGGGGTATAAGTTGAAAGTGAAAAGGAAATGTTTAAAGGTTTACAAGGCAAGTTTTTATGTAGAGGGTAGTAGATGCATGACTACATGGTCAGGAGAGGTGGTAGAACTTGATAGGATAGCAATGTTTAAGGGGTATTTCGACAGACACATGAACAGACAGGAAAGAAAGGGATATGGATCATATGCAAGCAGATGGGATTAGTTTAGAATGGCATCATGGTTGACACAGACATGGTGGGCTGAATGGTCTGATCCTGTGCTTTTCAGTCATAGAGGTGCACAGCATGCCAACAGATCCTTCAGTCCAACTTGTCAATGCCAACCAGATATCCTAAATTGATCTAATTCCATTTGTCAGCGTTTGGCACTTATCCTTTAAACCCTTTGTATTCATATTCCCATCCAGATGCCTATTATATGTTGTAATTGTACCAGCCTCTGCCACTTTGTTTGGCAGCTCATTCCATGCATGCACCACCCTCTGCAATTTGTTGCCCCTTAGGTCCTTTTAAAATTTTTCCCCTCTCATCTTAAACATATGCCCTCTAGTTTTGGACTCTACTCCCTCAGGAAAAAAACCCTGGCTGTTCACCTTATTCATGTCCCTCATGATTTTGGAAACTTCTATAACGTCATCCCTCAGCCTCCAATGCTGAAGGGAAAATAGTCCCATCCTATTCAACTCTCCCTGTAGCTCAAAGTCTCTAGCCCTGACAACATCCTTGTAAATCTTTTCTGAACCCTTTAAGTTTCACAACATCCTTCCAACAACAGGGAGACCAGAATTGCATGCAGTTCTCCAAAAGTGGCCTAACCAATGTCCTGTATATCCACCACATGACATCCCAAATCCTATATTCAACGCATTGGCCAATAAATGCCTTCTTCACTATCCTATCTACCTGCGACTCTGCTTTCAAGGAGTTATGAACCTGCATTCCAAGGTATCTTTGTTCAGCAACTCTCCAGGATCTTACCAGTAAGTGCATAAGACCTGCCTTGGTTTGCCTTTCCAAAATACAGCACCTCACATTTATCTAAACTGAGCTCCATTGGTCCATCTGATTGAGATCCTGTTGTACTCTGAGTTAAGCTTTTTTTGCTGTCCACTACACCTCCAATTTTGGTGTCATCTGCAACCTAACCTCTAGGTTCTATGTCTTACTGTCTGCAAATAAAAGTGGTGGAAATGTTTGCAGGCTGATAGTCAAATTGCTTGAGCATACTACAAATGCAAGTACAATAGTCAACAAGTCTAGACGTGGGAAATGAACCACTGCTCTCCTATTGTGCACTGTTTCCACAAATAGAATGTTTAAGAATCTATTTTGGAAATCCTCCCTTTCTGAAGTTAATAGCAAAAGAAGACAAAATTGTATCAAAATTTTTCAGAGAATTGTACCAATGGCAAACTTGATTTTTTATTTTGATTTGTTGAACTTATTTTTCATTTGATTATATCCTCATTAGGAAGGTAACCCTATCACAGTTTCATGAAAAAGAAACATGAACAGAATTGGATCACAAAAGAAAAGAATGTGAAAATTGGATGGTTCCCAATGATGACTCGTATTAAAACAAGTCTATATTCGCCACTTTTGATGAATGAGTGGTTCTTGAAAGGTGTTGTGATTTTTTTCTGCAGGATAATTTGTCAATGCAGTTGCATAGTACTGACTATTGTGTCCCAGGCAGAATTTTGCTGCTGGCAGTTAGAACAGACTGAAGGTGGCAGCACTGCGCAGGAGCGGCAGAGACCGGAAGTATTGCCAGTCGCGCCCGGACGAAGTCTCGCGAGACCTCAGTGGCGGCCATGTTGTATTTTGGCTCCGGCCTTTTAATAAGTTAGAGACAGGGAGAGGGACAGCGCGAATGATAGAGAGAGAAAGGGAAGGTGGGAGGGGTAGATAGACAGAGAGATAGCTGGATAGGCGGAGAGAGAGAGAGAGCGAGAGAGACATAGGGACGGACGGAAGGGGGGCGTATCGAGTTGCCCAACGGAAAGGAGCCGGTACAACCCCCCCGCCCAACGTCAAGAATGAGAGTCAACGAGGAATGAAAGGCGGTGAGTGCATGTTTAATACTTCATCCCAGTTTATATCTGGAAAAAGGTCTGGGGTGAGGACCAGCAAGAAACCTCACGCCCTCTTCCCCACCCCCCCCCCTCATCATTATCATCATCATCATCATCATCTTCTACCCCCCCACTCCATCATCAACATCATTCCAGCTACATATCATCAAACCCCAACTTCTTCATCATCATCGTCTCCCCAGTCCATCGTCATCATCATCGTCTCCCCAGTCCATCATCATCATCATCATCATCATCATCATCTCCCCAGTCCATCATCATCATCATCATCATCTCCCCAGTCCATCATCATCATCATCATCATCGTCTCCCCAGTCCATCATCATCATCATCATCATCGTCTCCTCAGTCCATCATCATCATCATCATCGTCTCCCCAGTCCATCATCATCGTCATCATCATCGTCTCCCCAGTCCATCATCATCATCATCATCTCCCCAGTCCATCATCATCATCATCATTATCCCCCCAGTCCATCATCATCATCATCATTATCCCCCCAGTCCATCATCATTATCCCCCCAGTCCATCATCATTATCCCCCCAGTCCATCATCATCATCATCATTATCCCCCCAGTCCATCATCATTATCCCCCCAGTCCATCATCATTATCCCCCCAGTCCATCATCATTATCCCCCCAGTCCATCATCATCATCCCCCCCAGTCCGTCATCATCATCATCATCAGCATCATCTCCCCAGTCCATCATCATCATCATCATCCCCCGAGTCCATCATCATCATCCCCCGAGTCCATCATCATCATCATCATCATCATCCCCCAGTCCATCATCATCATCATCATCCCCCAGTCCATCATCATCATCATCATCCCCCAGTCCATCATCATCATCATCATCCCCCAGTCCATCATCATCATCATCATCATCATCCCCCAGTCCATCATCATCATCATCATCCCCCAGTCCATCATCATCATCATCATCATCCCCCGAGTCCATCATCATCGTCATCTCCCCAGTCCATCATTATCATCTCCCCCGTCCATTATCATCATCATCTCCCCCATCCATTATCATCATCATCATCCCCCCGTCCACTATCATCATCATCCCCCCGTCCATTATCATCATCATCCCCCCGTCCATTATCATCATCATCTCCCCCGTCCATTATCATCATCATCTCCCCCGTCCATTATCATCATCATCATCATACCCAGTCCATCATCATTGTTGTCCCCAGTCTATCATCATCATTCCCAGTCCATCATCATCCCCAGTCCATCACCATCATCATCCCCCTCAGACCATCATCATCATCATCCCCCCGTCCATTATCATCATCATCTCCCCCAGTCCATCATCATCATTATCATCATCATCCCCCCGTCCATCATCATCATCCCCCCAGTCCATCATCATCATTATCATCATCATCCCCCCGTCCATCATCATCATCCCCCCGTCCATCATCATCATCCCCCCAGTCCATCATCATCATTATCATCATCATCCCCCCGTCCATCATCACTCCCCAGTCCATCATCATCACTCCCCAGTCCATCATCATCATCATCCTCCCAGCCCATCATCATCATTACTAACCCCCATGTCCATCATCATCGTCATCCCCCCCGACTCCATCGTCATCGTCCCCCCCCCCGATTCCATTGTCGCCACCCCCCTCGACGCCATTGTCGTCACCCCCCGAAGCCGTCTTCGTCGCCCCCCCGACGCCATCGTCGTCACCCCCCCGACGCCATCGTCGTCACCCCCCCGACGCCATCGTCGTCACCCCCCTCGACGCCATCGTCGTCGCCTCCCTCGACGCCATCGTCGTCGCTCCCCCCGACGCCATCGTCGTCGCCCCCTCCAACGCCATCGTCGTCGCCCCCCTCGAAGCCGTCGTCGTCGCCCCCCCCCCGAAGCCGTCGTCGTCGCCCCGCCGACGCCATTGTCGTCGCCCCCCCCCCGACGTCTTCGTCGCCCCCCCGACGCCATCTTCGTCACCCCCCCCGACGCCATCGTCGTCACCCCCCCCGACGCCATCGTCGTCACCCCCCCTCGACGCCATCGTCGTCGCCCCCCTCGACGCCATCGTCGTCGCTCCCCCCGACGCCATCGTCGTCGCCCCCTCCAACGCCATCGTCGTCGCCCCCCTCGAAGCCGTCGTCGTCGCCCCCCCCGAAGCCGTCGTCGTCGCCCCCCCCCGAAGCCGTCGTCGTCGCCCCCCCGACGCCGTCGTCGTCGCCCCCTCCAACGCCATCGTCGTCGCCCCCCTCGAAGCCGTCGTCGTCGCCCCCCCCGAAGCCGTCGTCGTCGCCCCCCCCGACGCTGTCGTCGTCGCACCCCCGACGCTGTCGTCGTCGCACCCCCGACGCTGTCGTCGTCGCACCCCCGACGCCGTCGTCGCCGCCCCCCCCCGACGCCGTCGTCGCCGCCCCCCCCGACGCCGTCGTCGCCGCCCCCCCCGACGCCGTCGTCGCCGCCCCCCCCGACGCCGTCGTCGCCGCCCCCCCCCGACGCCGTCGTCGCCGCCCCCCCCCGACGCCGTCGTCGCCGCCCCCCCCCGACGCCGTCGTCGCCGCCCCCCCCCGACGCCGTCGTCGCCGCCCCCCCCCGACGCCGTCGTCGTCGCCCCCTCCGACGCCATCGTCGTCCCCCTCCCCCCTCCCCCCGCGCCATCATCATCAACATCATCTCGCTCCCCCATCTCTGTTGTTCATCATCATCTCTCTGCAATTCCATTATCATCATCAACCCAAAGGTCCACAAGGCGGCGTTTGTGTGGAGCTGCAGAAAATGGGGGAGGTACTAAACAAGTATTTTGCATCAGTATTTACTGTGGAAAAGGACATGGAATATATAGAATCTAGGGAAATAGATGGTGACACCTTGCAAAATGTCCATATTACAGAGGAGGAAGTGCTGGATGTCTTGAAACGCATAAAGGTGGATAAATCCACAGGACCTGATCAGGTGTACCCTAGAATTCTGTGGGAAGCTAGGGAAGTGATTGCTGGGCCTCTTATTGAGATATTTGTATAATCGATAGTCACTGGTGAGGTGCTGGAAGACTGGAGATTGGCTAACGTGGTGCCACTGTTTAAGAAGGGTGGTAAGGACAAGCGAGGGAACTATATAGACCACGGAGCCTGATGCTGGTGGTGGGCAAGTTGTTGGAGAGAATCCTGAGAGATAGGATGTACATGTATTTGGAAAGGCAAAGACTGATTAGGGATCATCGACATGGCTTTGTGCGTAGGAAATCATGTCTCACAAACTTGATTGAGTTTTTTGAAGAAGTAACAAAGAGGATTGATGAGGGCAGAGCAGTGGATGTGACCTATATGGACTTCATTAAGGCGTTCGCCAAGGTTCCCCATGGGAAACTGGTTAGCAAGGTTAGATCTTACAGAATACAGGGAGAACTAGCCATTTGGATACAGAATTGGCTTAAAGGTAGAAGACAGAGGGTGGTGGTGGAGGGTTGTTTTTCAGACTGGAGGCCTGTAAACAGTGGATTGCCACAAGGATGGGTGCTGGTCCATTATTTTTTTGTCATTAACATAAATGATTTGGATGCGAGCATAAGAGGTCCAGTTAGTAAGTTTGCAGATGACACCAAAATTGGAGGTGTAGTGGACAGTGAAGAAGGTTACCTCAGATTACAACGGGATCTTGACCAGGTGAGCCAATGGGCTGAGAAGTGGCAGATGGAGTTTAATTCAGATAAATGTGAGGTGATGCATTTTGGGAAAGTAAATCTTAGCAAGACTTATACACTTAATGGTAAGGTCCTAGGGAGTGTTGCTGAACAAAGAGAGCTTGGAGTGCAGGTTCATAGCTCCTAGAAAGTGGAGTCACGGTAAATAGGATAGTGAAGAAGGCGTTTGGTATGCTTTCCTTTATTGGTCAGAGTATTGAATACAGGAGTTGGGAGGTCATGTTGTGGCTGTACAGGACATTGGTTAGGCCGCTGTTGGAATATTGCATGTAATTCTGGTTTCCTTCCTATCAGAAAGATGTTGTGAAACTTGAAAGGGTTCAGAAAGGATTAACCAGGATGTTGCCAGGGTTGGAGGATTTGAGCTATAGGGAGAGGCTGAACAGGTTGGAGCTGTTTTCTCTGGAGCGTCGGAGGCTGAGGGATGACCTTATAGAGATATACAAAATTGAGGGGTGTGGATAGGGTAAATAGACAAAGTATTTTCCCTGGGGTGGGGGAGTCCAGAACTAGAGGGCATAGGTTTTGGGTGAGAAGGGCAAGATATAAAAGAGACCTACAGGGCACCGTTTTCATGCAGAGGGTGGTACATGTATGGAATGAGCTGCCAGAGGAAGTGGTGGAGGCTGGTACAATTGCAACATTTAAAAAGCATTTGGATGGGTATGTGACTAGAAAGGGATATCGGACGGGTTCTGGCAGGTGGGACTAGATTGAGTTGGGATATCTGGTCGGCATGGATGAGTTGAACCGAAGGGTCTGTTTCCATGCTGTACATCTCTATGACTCTGTGACACCACTCCCCACTCCCCACTCCCCACTCCCCACTCCCCACTCCACTCCATTGTCAGAATCATGATCATCTCTCCCTACTCCATTATCATCTCCCCTCCACACCATCATCTTCTCTCTCACATCTTCTTCTCCTGCCTTCCACGATCATCATCTTCCACACCCTCTATCATTATATTCCACTCTCCATCACCATCCACCCCCGGTGACAGTGAAAATGTGCGACAGTGATAATTTTCAACTGATAAAACTTTGAGGAAAATACTCTTTTAGTATTTACAACATTTTCTATTTGTAGACTTATGGTATTATAAGATTTGAGATACTTAAAGTTCTTCACTATTTTACCGTTAGTATTCAGAAGCCATAAAGTTTGGTGGAGTCAAGTAAAGAACTATTAGGATGTTGTCTTTTCAGCATCCAATCTTTGTAACGATGCTGATGTTGGAGCTTAGATCAGGAAGCCAGTCTCCATACTATATGGCTTTTCTATTAAAATGAATCTTCTATTAGAAAAAATGAATACACTTACTTAAACAATGTAATACAAGAGACAATTCAGCCCATATTGCATGTCTCCACTGTTTGATAGATTGGCTCCTCACTTCTGTTTTTTCTTGCATTGGATTCAAATTAAAAGTTTGCCGGTCTGGGAAAGTGTCATCTCTCAACAGATGGCTGCTTATTCAAAAGGAGGATGTATTTTATTTTCCAATGGTATAGTCAAGCCTTTCTTCTTTAGGTTCTTTATTTATCCTTAAAGACTAGTGGTATCAGTATCAAGTCATGGCCCCCTTTGTCAGCTTCTAATATATGTACTATACCCAATCATTTAGTATAAAATGCAATTAATTGCATCAATGTATAGGATCTTTTACATGTGTCCTCCTTATGGTACATAAAGGTAACATTTGTTCTAATGGCTCATAAACGGTACAAATTTTGGAACCAGTTCAGACAACATCCACCAAGACATTTTTGCTGGTAGTTTTTACTGTGATTACTACCACTCCTTTTTATCAATTTGAGATGAAATTAATTATTATTAAATCCACTTTCATTTTCGTTAACATTTTGAGATTTTAAAAAGAAGCACACTATTCAGTTTTTGATTACAGTCAGGAAAACAACAACCAGGTACTTATTGCGTTCCTGGTTTTATATTTCTATACTTGTAATTTTTCTGGGTACTGGAGAAGTAGTTTGGGATTTTGAATTTGATCTGTTGTCATAAAACAAGGACAAAAAAGGAAACTTGGCAATGTATTAAGTATGGCACTGGATATTTGCTTGAAAGCAGTTTCCCCTGATCTATAAGGATCCTATGAATTTGAGCATTCATGGTCCTGGTGGATGTGAAGTTAATTTGGCCAGCAATTAATAACCTAAGTTCAAAAGCCACGCGAAGGTGTTAGAAACCAATTTCACAAGTACTGATGGTTCTCAAGTCTAGGACTAAGGTAGGTTGTTGGAAGAGATGGGAGATTTGGCAGTACTCTACTGTCCTGGGAATGGTTAGTAAATGTGTAAAGTCAGGAGTTTGATTTCTCCAGCACTGGTGTCACTTATCTTGTAATCCCAAATTGTGCTATTGGCATCTTCCTATTAACCTAAGGGTGTTTTGTGAAAGACATTGCCTTCACCATAGTAGAATATGTTGCTTTTTATGACACTGTATATACTGGATGATTAAACATGAAATGAGTAATGACCCTGTTGGATTTGCCATGGAAATAGCTGGAAACAGTAAGGTGATGAAAATTAGAACTTGATTCACGTACTTCATTTAGGTTCTCCCATCAATAAAATGTTGAATAGGCAGGTAAGGGATTGTCACAGAGGTGTTGCTCATACTGTGGTGAGCTTGCTTGGTTCTAAAATAGAGCTTTTTTGTTAGTGTATCTTAACTAAAGAAGTGAGAGACATGTATAGTGAATGTAAGCTGTGACGTTACAAAACTTGGCCAGTGATTAATTGTAAAGTAACTTTACCTGTACATCATACCTGAAGATGGTTTAATAATACAAAGCATCTTTGGACTTGTGTGTTGACTAAATATTTTGTATGATAATCATTTACAGTGACTTTGAGACATGCAAATAAGAGAAAGGATCACAACTTCTTAAGAGCTCATTTAGCTTTGTTTTTAGGTTTACTTGTAGCAAAATGGTGGTTCTTGGGCTGTTTCAAGGTCACAGTTTGTGCCATTCTTGTATAATTGAATAGTTGTGCAGGGTCTTTCTTTCTCCCCTCACTCCTTGCAAAGAGGTTTCTGGCTCTAGTTCAATGGCTAAAATTGAAAATGGATCCAAAACCTGCACTCAACCCTTAGTAGCATAGCAGACACAAAGCTGGCAAACCACTTCAAAGACTTAATTATTAGCCTGTTACTTTTAACCATCACAAAAAAAATGCAGGAGATGCTCTATGATTATACATTTGAAGGGCATGTTTCTTCATGTTGCATGTTAAAACTCAGCCTTGCACTGTTTCACTTCTATATGCTGAATAATTGTATGAAATTGAAATGTTCTGGATAATAAACAAAGAAGTGTCAGTATCTGTTTTGTTTTCCAATCATTTCACGGCAGTATTCCTCCCAGTGTGTGTTATGCCCATCAGCATGGTGGCAGTTATCTAATGCTGGCCTCTTAAACATCTCTTTTCCTAATGGCATCACTGTTGGTCACCTCAACATAAACTCTGAAGTTCCCTTCCTATACGCATCTGACTCTCGATTGCTCTCTTCCTTTAGACACCCTCTTAAAATCTATCTCCTTGACAAAGTTTTTACTCATCTGCCCTAATATTGCCTTATGGGATTTGGTGTCAAACTTTGTTCTATGAAAATCTAAAATGCCTGGTGACATTTTATGATGTATATATGCGAGTTGCTATTGTATGAACATTTTAGATTTTTTTCCATTCTAACATTTCAAAGGTTCTGACAAAACCTGTCTGAAAAAGTATAGTGGCTTAGCTGGAAATCCAAATTATTACTGATAACTTCTCCCAAAGAAACCTTTCAACAAGTTCTATTCTTGTGAACCTGTTGTGATTGTTGTCCTTTTTTGCTGATGGCGTAGTTATAATTTAAGGATCTTGACCATTGGAAAAGCCTGACATACATTCCTGAAGAGACTTCTGAAAATTCAAATGAATTCTGATGTACTTCCAGAAAAAAAATTGAAGATTTCCTAATATCTAATCGATGTGCCACCAGATATGGTACTAACTTTATTAACTAGAGTGTTTACAGGATTAGTTGCTCTGTGCTGAGTTAGCTTATCTTTGCTGATATAATATTTAATATCAATTGTACTGTACTCTCTTGAGCAAGGGAGTGTTATAGTTAAATATCTGTGCTCTCAGTTAAATTTCTGTCTTTTTGGAAAGTGGATGAGGACAGGGCAGGATAATGCTTGACTGGTGCATTCCATAGCGAAATTGCCTGCTCACACTTGCTGTGTTTCTGCACAGATGAAGAATTGGCATGCTGCTGTATAGGGCTGACTACAGCATCTTCTGAACAGTAAAGGAGAAAATTGGGAGAAAGTCTGATTTGAAAGAATGGTTGAGAATACTTTGTGTTTTGGAGCAGGATATCAGATATTCTGAGGCATAGCTTATGGTTAGTTGGTGGTTTTGCATGGCAGATTTATGTCAACTAGTATTGCCCAGGGCATTTATTTTCATCATTGGGATTTGAATGCTTTTTGTGATCAATCATAGATGAACAATTTTCCACCTTATCAGATAGATGCCAGTGTAATAGTCATACTGGAGTTGCTCACCAGAAAATGCTGGAATGCCAAGTTGTCAGCACTGCATGTTGGATTTTATTGGGCTGTATCTATTCTGTTCAACCATTTCTTAAAATAAGAAACAAGGATTAGGGTATTTGACCTTTTGGGCCTGCCTCTCCATTCATCTTCAATCCCAATGTTTCTATAGCCTAACTTCCATTTTCCCATCTTTTCTTACTTCCTATTGTATGCCTGTTCCTTGAATATTCTCAACAGCTGAGCACTGGCACATCTCTGGTGTCAAGAATCCAAAGATTCACAACCCTTGGAATGAATATATTTCTCTTCTCAGTATTAAATGACTGACTCTTCATCCTGAGACTGTACACCTATCTTCTAGTTTCACCAGTCACAAATAATACTTTCATAGGAACAGGAGTAGTCCATTCAGCCCCTCTAGTCTTTTTTGTCATTCAATGTGATCATGGCTGATCAGGGCGTAGCATTTACATTGTCAAACTGCTTAAGAATTTTGCTTTCACTTAGATCATTTGTCCTCCTTAAAGTTGTGGATTATAAACCTATTATGCTTAATTCCTCCTTCTGGAACAATCCTGTCATCCCAGTAATCAGTCCAATAAGTTACTGGAAATATTTCCCATACCCAAAACTCTGCACTGTACTCTGACACTAGTCGTTCTGCTAAAACACACATCTCATTAATGTGAATTCACGATAACACAATTGACAAACTGGGGACACTGTTTCTAAACTGTGAACTTTTAAAGCATGTATTGGTTATAATGTGATTCTGGCCCTATTTGTTGAAACGGTGCTACTTCTTATGTGATTTTCTTATAACACGGGATTGCATGAGTATGGAACTACAGTGTTATAGCAGAACTGACTGTATGGCCTCTCCAATTTCCGTGACAATTGTAGTATTAAGATTGAGCACGCACACATCTTGAGAACCTTGGTTGTGCATGGCTTATTTACACTGACATGTTCTTGATTGCTGTACAGCGCATATTAGAATGACTTTAGAGTAATCAAAGATTAGGGCTAGGCCAAGATAGATCATCCTTCTGGCACTTAGAGAGAGGGGGAGAGAGAGAGAGAGAGTCATACAGCACGGAAACAGACCATTTGGCCTAAAATTCTCCATTTATTACTTGTTATCTGTAGGAATATGTGTACACATTGCTTCATTTCCTATATCATAACAACATCTCAAAGGATCTTGTTGCCTGTGAAATATTTAGGGAAGTCATAAGGCTGTGAAGTACTTTTTCTTTGGTTTTGGTGTTCCACACCTGAAGAGAGATAATCAGACAATGTTTCTTTATGTCACTAATGTCGTGAACACTGTTTCATAAATATTCAGTCTTTTAATATTTAAACTTTCACACACCAAACCCAAAAATTGCAACTGAAATGCAATTATTTTGTCCTAAGTTTCATGCACTGTACACAAATTCCATGATGTGGGACATGGAGTCACACTTGGTATACTGTTGAAGCATGACCTGACAAAAAAGAGGGGTAGGGGTGTGTGGAGAATTTAGTCTGCGTGCAGAAATGAATAGCCTAATGATCATAAGAACTGGGTACAAGAGTGAGGGTCAGGTTAAAAAAAAGATACATATGAAGTCCTAAGAAACTTGTGTCATAAAACCCATGCTTTTTAAAATGTTAGGTATGATGAAAACTGTGAACTCATTAATCCAAATTTTGCTATTGCTAGGTATCGACATAAGGTCATGAGAAATAGGGGCAGGAAAAGACCAGTGGGCTCATTGAGCCTGCTCTGCCATTCAAAGAAACAGATTTCCACTTGTTTGCCTGTCCCTCATAACCTGTAACTCTTGTCAATCAAAAATTGTAATGTCATCCGTGAATATCTTTAATGAATCAAACTTTACTGTTCTCTGTGGAAGAGAATCTCAAAGATTAACAGCCCTCAAAAAAAAATTCCTCCTGACCCTCTGTCTGAAATGGGATATTCTTGTGTTCTGAAACTCTGCCACCTTGTTCTAGATTTCCCATGAAGGAAGACACCCATTCCATCTCTGAGCAAGCTGTCTCCTCCTCTCAAACGTGAGCAAGCACTCTCTTTCCTCTAAAATAACTTTGAATCTTTTAAAATCATAGAATGGTACAGTAAACAAGGAATCTATTTAAACTGTTGTGTCAATGCTAGCTCTTAGACACCCAGTCTTTCTTTCTTTTGAATTTCCTTTTAAAGATGACTATTGAATTGGTTTCCACACTCTTATCAGTCTAACTACTTACCAATTGTTGCATAAAAATGTTTATTGTCCTTGTTCTTTTGGTTCAATAAGATAACCAGTTATTCTTCTAAACTCTAATGAGTATATCCCAGCTTGCTCAATCTTTCAAACAGCCCATTATTGCTAAGGAAAGCAGGGGAGGAATTAAGTACCATCGCCATCACAAGCGAAATAGTTTTCGACAGACTAATGTGGCTAAAGGCAGATAAGTCCCCAGGCCCTGATGAGTTGCGTCCAAGGATCCGAAAAGAGGTATTGACAGATAGTGGATTCATTGGTTGTAATTTTCCAAACATCCTTGGAGAAGTATAAGGGGATTGCGAAACTGCCAATATGACATTCCTAATCAAAAAGACATGCAGGCAAAAAGCGGATGACTAGAGACTGATTAGCCTAACATCATTTGTTGGATAAGTATTAGAATCAATGAACAAGGAAGTAATAGCAGAACATTTGGAAAATACATCTAATCAGGTAGAATCACATGGCTTCATAAAAGCGAAATTGTGTCAGACTAATTTACTAAAGTTTGTTGAGGAAGTCTCAACTAGAATGGGTAGAGAAAATCAGTAGATATGTTGCATGGGGACTTCCAAAACGTGTTTGACAATGTACCTCATAAAACATCAAGTCCTCAGATGAGATCCACGGTGATAGTATATTGGTGTGGATAGAGAATTAACTGATGGGCTGCAAGCAGCGAGTGGATATACAGCGTTCCTTCCAGATTGGTAGGGTGTGACCAGTGTGGTTCCATAGGGATTATAGAATCATAGAATTTTGCAGTACAGAAGGAGGACATTTGGCCCATTGTGTTTGTGTTGGCACCTGAAAGAGCTACCCACCTAGTCCCAATCTCCACCCCTCTAAATTAATTACTTCCAATTATATATCCAGCTCTCTTTTGGAACCTCCTGTGGAATTCACCTTCACCATGCTCCCAGGCAGCACCTTCCCATCCTAACAACTCTCTGAGTAAAGATGGTTTTTCTAATCTCACTCCTAGCTCTCTTGCTGACAGTCTTCAAATTATGACTCCTTGTTACTGACATATCAACTAATGGAAACAGAATATCCTTCTTTACCCTGTCAAAATTGTTCATAAATTTGAACATTCAGTCAGATCACTTCTTAATCTTTTCTGCTGCACACTCTCCAAGGCTTTAACATACCTTTTTAAATAAGGTGCCGAGAACAGAACATGGTACTCCAAATGTGATCTGACTGATGATGTATAGAGGTTCAATAGCAGTTCCTTGTTTTTATACTCTATGCCTCTATCTATAAACCCAAGAACCCTACACGCGGCCTTAACATCTGTTTCAACTTGTCTAGCCACCTTCAGAGAGTTATGCACTTGAACCCCCTACCCCCTCAAAGTTGTACCATTGACCCTCTATTGTTTCTCCATGTTTCTTCTACAAAAATGCATTGCGTCACCTTTCTCTGCATTGAAGTTCATCGGTCAAGTGTCTGCCCATTTGACTAACTTGACAGTGTCTCTCTGAAGTCACTCAGCATTATCCTCACAATTCACTATTCTCCCTAGTTTAATATTATCTGCCTATTTAGAGATTTTGCCCTTAATATCCATCTCCAAACCATTGACGCAAATCAGAAAAAGCAAAGTTCCCAACACTAATCCTTTGGAACACCATTTTCAACTCTTTTCCAGTCTGAGAAATGTCCCTCTATACCTACCCTCTCTTTCCTATCTTGGCAACAATTTCTAATGCATGCTGTCAAGGACCCATCAGTCCCAAATGTTTCTAATTTACTAACCAACCTACCACATGGCACTGTATCAAATGCTTTCTGAAAGACCAAGTATAGAACATCCACAGCATTATCATCATCCATTGTCTGTGTCACCTCAATTGAAAAAAAATTATCAGTGCTGGGACCACAACTGCTTACAATATATATTGATGACTTGGAGAAAATAAAGAAATGTGCTGGAGACAGATTTGCAGATGGCACAAAGATAGGTGGGAAGGAACATTGCAAAAGAAATACTAACAGTTTACAGAGAGATATTGATAGGTTAAGTGAATGGGCGAAAAGTTAGAAATGGAGGATAATGTGGGAAAATGTGAAGTTGATCATTTTGGAAGAGACCATAAGACAAAAAAACAGAATTAGGCTAATCGGCCCATCAGGTTTGTTCTACTACTTGATCATGGCTTTTATATTTCTCAACCTCACTCTCCTGCCTTCTCCCTGTATCCTCTGATTCCCTTACTAATCAACAACCTATCAATCTCTGTCTTAAATACACTCAATGACTTGGCACCCACAGCCCTCTGTGGCAATGAATTCCACAGATTAACCTCTCTAGCTGAAGTAAATCTTCCTCATTTTAGCTTCTAAAGCATCATCCCTTCATCTGAGGATGTGTCCTCAGGTCGTAGTCTCTAATACGAGTGGAAACATTTTCTCCTTGACCACTCCATTCAGACCTATTAGTATTCGATAAGTTTCAATCAGATCCCACCCCAACCCTTCATACTTCTAAAGTCCATTTGAGTACAGACCCAGAAAGACCTCAACTACTCCTCATATGACAGGTCCCTTCATCCCAGGGATCCTTCTTGTAAACCAGCATATCATTTTCGAGAAAAGGACCTAAAACTACTCACAATGCTCCAAATATAGTGGTTGGACAGAGGATTTTCTAGCCTCAGCAGTACATTTATGTTCTTGTATTCTAGCAGTCTTGAAATGAATGCTAATGTAGCATTTATTTTCCTCAATGTCAACTGAACCTGCAAGTTAACTGTAAGACAATCCTGAACTAAAACTCCCAATTCCCTATGTGCTTCAGATTTCTAAAGCCTTTCCCCACTTAGAAAATTGTCCACACCTCTGTTCTTCCTACCAAAGTGCATAACCTCACATTTTCCCACATTGTATTCCATCTGCCACATCCTTACACATTCGTCTAGCCTGTCCAAAATCCTTTTGCAGCCTCCCCACTTTCTCAACATTGTGTTCCTCCACCTATCTTTGTGTCATCTGCAAACTTAGCAACAAGGTGCTCTGTTCCATTATCCAGATTGTTAATATATAACATGAATACATCTGGTCCCAGTACGGACCCCTGCAGAACTCCACTGGTCACAGCTGCTTTCCTGGAAAAGACCCCTTTTTCCCTACTCTGCCTTCTGCCAGTTAGCCAATCCTCTATGCATGCCGATACCTTTCCCCAACACCATGCATTTTGATCTTATTTAGCAGCCTCCTATGCAATACCTTGTCAAAGCTCTTCCGAAAATGCATATAGATTATGTCTACTGGCTCTCCTTTGTATAACTTGCTTACTGTCACCTCAAAGAACTCTAATGGATGTGTCAGGCATGACATCCCTTTGATGAAGCTCTGCTGACTCTACCCTATTTTACTATGTACTTTCAAATACTCCGCAATCTCATTCTTAATAATAGACTCTGAAATCTTACTATCAACCAAGTTCAAGCTAACTGGCTTATAGTCTCCTGTCTTCTGCCTCCCTTCGTTTTCAAACAAGGGTGTTTCTTCAACTATTTTCCAGTCCACAGAGATCCTCCTGACTCCAGTGATTCCTGAAAGATCAGCAATGCCTACAGTCTCCTCACCTATCTCTTTGAGAACTCTGAGGTGTGGTCCATCCAGGTCAGGTGATTTACCCACCTTCAGACTTGTCGCTTCCCCAGCACCTTCTCCTCTGTGAAGGCCATTATACTCACGTCTGCCCCTAACTCTCTTGTAGTTCAGTTATGCTGCTGACATGTTCACTGCATAAACTGATGAAAAGTACCTAATCATTTCCTCTGCCATTTCTTTGTTCCCCTTTACTACTCCAGCCTAATTTTTCAGCTGTCACATATCCACTTTTACCTATCTTTTAACTTTAAGATATCTTTAAAAAAACTTTTGAAGCCGTTTATTGCTTTTTTTGTTAATCACTCAAAGTTTTTAAAGGGTCTTCACTATATTGTATGCTTTTTCTTTTGTTTTTATACAGCCATCATTGCCTCTTCATTCCCAATGAAGAAGAAAAATATTAAAGGATGAATTTCTGCTATGCTGCCTGAATTACCCCCAGAAACCCCTGTCATTGCTGCTCCATCATCATCCTTCCCATCAAGTCTGGCCTTCCCATCAAGTCTGGCCAGTTCCTCCCTCATGTCTTTGTAGTCACCATTACTGAATTATAATACTGTTATGTCTGATTCCAGCTTCTCCCTCTCAAGCTACAGGGTGAATTCTGTCTTATTATGGTCACTGCCCCTGAGGTGTTCCTTTATCATAAGGTCTGTAATCAAGTCTGAGTCATTGTACATCAAATTCAGAATTGCCTGTTCCCTGGTGGGCTCTAACACAAGCTACTCCAAAAAAGCATCTTGTCGACATTACACAAGTTCCTTTTCGTGAGATCCGCTACCAATTTTCCCAGTCCACCTGCACATTGGAGTCCACCATGATCATTGTTATAGTCCCTTTCTAACAAATCTTTTCTATCTCCTGATGCATTTTATTCTCCACATCCTGACTACTGCTAGGAGGCCTGTACCCAACTCCCATCAGTGTCTTTTTTTCCTCTGCTCTGCCCACACAGATTGTCTGCTTTATGACTCTATATCACTTCTTGCTTTTGAAATAATTTCATTTCTTACTAACAAGGCGACCCTGCCCCCTTTGCCCATTTGCTTGTCCTTTCAATATTCTTAGGTATTTAGTTCCCATGCGTGGTTCCCTTGCAGCCATACCTTTCTGCCAGTTTCAATCTGCACTACAAGTTCATTTACTTTATTTTGTATTCTGCATCCATTCAAGTGCAACACTCTCAGTCTTCCATGGACTGCTCCTCTTCTCATCGTTGTCCCTTATCTGCAGAAAGCTGCAACAGAAAGGGACTGAGGAGAACTTTTGCATGAAACATACAATGTTAGAACACAGATACAATAGGTAATCAGGAAGGCTAATCGAATGTTAGTTCTTATTTTAAGGGTGACGGAGTATAAGACTAGGGAAGTCTTACTGCAACCGTACAATGTGCTTGTGAGACTTACTGAGAGTAATTTTGGTTCCTTATTTCAGGAAAGATATAATTATATTGGAGGCAAAAGACGGTTTATTTGGATGATTTCTGGTATGGCGGGATTGTCATATGAGCAAAGGTTGGGACTCTATTCAGTGGAGTCTAGAAGAATGAGAGGTGTTTTCATTGTAACATGTAGGATTCTTCAGGTAAATGCTGAGAGGATCTTTCCCCTTATGCAATGATGTAGGACCCGAGGGTATGATCTCAGAATAATGGGGTTCCAATTTAAGACTGAGGTGAGAAATTTCTTCTCTGAGGGCTGAATGTCATTGGAATTCCATGTTACCGAGAGCTGTAGGGGCCCAATTATTGTGTATATTTAAGGCTGAGATAGATAATTTCTTGACCAGTCAAGGAATCAAGTGTTATGGAGAAAATGCAGGAAAGCAAATATGAAAAATATTGGTACAGCCCATGATCCTATTGAATGATGGAGCATGCTTGAGAGATTGAACAGACTACTCCTGTTCCTATTTCATATGGTTTGATGATTTTTTCCTTTAAAAACAATCCCTTCATCCCAAGACTTACTGAAAGAGTACAATGTGGGAAAGTGTGGTAGGAAGAGTAGAGGCTTGGGCAATTTTGTAAATGGGCAGAAATGTCAGAAGTCTAAGGTGCAAAGAGAATTGGGAGTCCTCGTCCAGGATTCTCTCAAGGTAAACTTGCAGGTTGAATCAGTAGTTAGCAAGGCAAATGGAATGATGGCATTTGTTTTGAGAGGACTTGAATATAAAAGCAAGGATGTACTTTTGAGGCTCTATAAGGTTCTGGTCAGACTACATTTGAAGTATTGTGAGCAGCTTTAGGCCCCATGTCTCAGGAAGGATGGACTGGCCCTGGAGCATGTTCAAAGGAGGTTCACAGGAGTGGTCCCAGGAATGAAAAACTTAACATATAAGGAACGTTTGAGGATTCTGGGTTTATACTCGATGGAGTTTAGATCTAATTGAAACGTACAGAATACTGAATGACCTGGGCAGAGCAGATGTTGGAAAGGCGTTTCCATTGGTAGGAGAGACTAGGACCCAAGGGCATAGCCTTAGAGTAAAAGGAAGACCTTTTAGAACAAAGAGAAGGAGAAACTTCTTCAGCCAGAGAATGGTGAATCTATAGAGTTCATTGCCACAGAAGGCTGTGGAGGCCTGGTCATTGAGTATATTTAAGATGGAGGTAGATAGGTTCTTGAATATCAAGGGTTACAGGGAGAAAGCAAGAGAATGGGGTTGAGAAACCTATCAGCCATGATTGAATGGTGGAGCAGACTCAATGGGCTGAATGGCCTAATTTCTGCTCCTACGTCTTGTAGTCTTACGGTCTGTCTGCAATACGATTAAGCTGCTTTAAGTTATCAGGCCAAATCTTCAGAAAAGATTTGTTCTCTAAGAAACTGTTCTAAATATGTTCTGTGAAGTTTTCTCCAGGCCACTGTAGCATTTTGATTTATCCATCTTATATGATTATTAAAATCATGTGCAATTATTGCAGTACCTTTATTGCAACAGCCTCTTTATTGTATATTACAAATATTTATAGGGGCTTCAATAACTCAGATTCCCAATTGCTTATTTTGCTATTTCTTATCATCACCCAAATTAATTCTACATCTTGATCTTCAAAGCTAATCTTCTGTACTGTACTTTTCATCATGGTTGGCATGGTTGGACAGTTTGAACAATAGGGGGAGGCTGAATAGGTTGGGACTATTTTCCCTAGAGCATTGGAGGCTGAGGTTTAAGCTTATCGAGGTTTATAAAATCAACAGAGACATAGTTAGGGTGAACAGCCAAGGCTTTTTCCCCAGTGTAGCACAGTCCAAAATTATAGAGCATAGGTTTAAAGTGAGAGGGGAAAGATTTAAAAGGGACCTAAGGGGCAATGTTTTCACACTGAGGGTGGTGCGTGTGTGGAATATTTGGTCAGCATGGACAAGTTGGACCTCGGGTCTGCTTCTATGCTGTAAAGCACTGTGACTCTATACAAAAGAAAACTACTACAGATTCTTGCAATTTAAAAACAAAAAGAGTATTCATGTACTCAGAGGGTCAGGCAGAATCTATGGAGAGAAGTAGTTCTCATTCAGACCTGCTTTTTCAAAATGCAGGGGTGGTTTCACTGACTCTTTGTGCAATGTTAGTAATAACTCTCTCCTCTATACTCCAGCTTTGCCCCTTCCCCACAACAATAAAGACCAACACTTTTACCTAATTATTTGCTGTACGTGCATGTTAACTTTGTGAATCATGTATGAGAACACACTGGTGTTCTGTAGCAGTCTTTAGTCCTAATCATTTAAATTAGACTTCCTCTTCCTGTCAATGTGAAAACTTTAATTTTCTTACCTTACACAGTCTTGGCTTTAAAAGCAAAACCAAAATGCTGGAGAAACTCAGCAGGTCTGACAGTATCTGTGGAGAGGAAAACAGACTTGGTGTTTCGAGTCCAGTGACCCAAGGGTTTTAGATGACCAACATCTGCAATTCTTTGTTTTGTCCTGATTTTTAAGGCTGTTTTGCATTCGTTCTTCTCATTGCTCATTTCCTTTCTTCTGTACTTGCTGCTCCAGAAGGGACAGATTTTCTGCAAGAACAGCAAGAGCTGAAGAGAGGGAATCTGTGACTGGAGGAAGTGTTCTGGCCAGACTTCCAGGAAGGCAGTAGCAAGCCTGGTGGATCTGTCATTGCTTATTGAGTTGATTGATGCTGGGACTGAGCTTTAGTTGGTTGAACTTGAATTTCAGCCTGTTATGGGTCAGGGAGAGCTTTTTGGGTTTCCTCTGGGTGCTCCGGTTTCCTCCCACAGTCCAAAAATGTGCAGGTTAGGTGAATTGGCTATGCTAAATTGCCCATCGTGTTAGGTGCAGGGTAAATGTAGGGGAATGGGTGTGGGTGGGTGCGCTTCAGCGGGTCGGTGTGGACTTGTTGGGCTGAAGGGCCTGTTGCCACGCTGTAAGTAATCTAATCTAATCTACTCTAATCTAAAGATGCTGGCCACCTTGGTATCATTCTACCTCTTGCTTTGAATTTTACGTCCATGCTCTTGAGACATGAGTTAAAGCATTACTTGGTTTGCTCTGATTTTGCCCATAAACATAGGCAGGCCTGAATATTGCATGTAGAATTTGCAGGACCTGACTATAATCACACGACATGTGCTGTCTCCTCCTACATCCTATTTCATGTGAGCGACATATCATTTTGTCTTCCATTCTTTTTGGGCTGTAATTTAACTCAAAAGTCAGGATTGAGATCAGTTAATTTTATATTTTTAAAGCAAGAAGAAATGCTTTCTAAGTTTTTAAGTTGCACATAATTAAGTGTGAACTTTAGTGTGCCTGTTAAGTATAAAGGAAATCTGATAATGTTTGACGTATAACTCAACAGTCTATACTATACTTAAATTTTGATGGACATAGTGATTTAATGGTGACATTGGATCTCATGTTCCTGAATGAGTGGAAGGAGGAGTTTGGAAAGCGAGGCATATGTGGAGATTTGAGAGATATGGTCATAATGAAAACATCATCTTTGTAGATTTAGCATAGATAGTGCAGTTATCAAAGAGATATAAAGATGAAATCACCACAAATATAGATAGTTACATTACTACATGATTGCACCATCTAATAATAGCCAGCAAGAACAAAAATATGTCCCTAAAAACTGAAAGTAGTCTGCAAAAGTCAAAATCTAAATACATGATCAAAGCCTCTGCCATATCTTTGTTTTCCCCATGATAGGTATATGTCTCATCCTGTACAGGACCAATGTTTACTTCAACTAATTCCTTAATTTTTATATACTGTTAGAGGCTGTTGCCCTCTGTCTTATATTTCTTCCAAGGTGTCTTTTTTTTGTTAGTCATCCTTTGCTAGTCTTTGTAATTTCACAACTATTTTGGCCAACCAATAATTTTGGCGGTATTGTACATTATTTCTTGCGATTTGGTACCATTCCTAACCTCTCAAAGTGTCTGTCTTTCTCAATGGATTATGTCTTTGAGGTTTATGAAATTCATGTTTATGTCCACCTTTGATCATCTGCTGTCTTGTCTTTTAACCTATTTTCTGAATCTACTTTAGCCAAACCTGCCTTCATATTCTTTATATTTGCCTTTATTTAATCTTGAGCCACTAGGTTCAGATTTCTTTCATACAAACCAAATGTAAAATTAATTTTTACCATCATACTTTCATAGAGGATCCTTTACTGTGAAATTATTCATCTTGACTCGTTACACACTGTTACATCGAAAATAACCTGTTCATGGTAAGTTCCGTAACTCGTTGTTCACTAAGAAACTGTTCTGAATATGTTCTGTGAAGTTTTCTCCAGGCCACTGTAGTGTTTTGATTTATCCTTCTTATATGATTATTAAAATCATGTGCAATTATTGCAGTACCTTTATTGCAACAGCCTCATTATTGTACATTACAAATATTTATAGGGGCTTCAATAACTCAGATTCCCAATTGCTTACTTTGCTATTTCTTATCACCACCCAAATTAATTCTACATCTTGATCTTCAAAGCTAATCTTCTGTACAATTTCATCAGCAGTTGACATTACTACCCCATCACCTTTTCCTTCATCTTTCTAGAAAGTTAAACACCTTTTAATATTCAGTTCTCGGCCCTGGGCACCTTGCAACCATGTTCCTGTATTTGTTATCATGTTCATTTCTCTCCATTTGTTCATCAATGTATCTATTTTGTTATGAATACTGTATGCATTCAGATTGAGAATGCTTGTTTTAATTCTGTTTATGCTATCGTTCCCAATTCTAATTATATTTGCTGGTGTAGTCTTTGGTTTGCATGTACAGTCCTTTCCTGTCACATGCTAGTTATCATTACCAATCATACTACTCTGCATTATTGCTTTTCACTTTGGCATTTATTTTCTATATTTCATCTCCCTGAACGCTCTCAAAAATATTTAGTTTTAAGCCTTGCCTACAGTTTGGGTTGTGTTATTCTTTCAGGACAATGGAACAGCTCACTTATTCTCTCATACTGGAGTCTGAGCCCCATAAATTCAAAGACATCTCTTGCACCACTCTTTGAGCCAAGCATGCAACTCTCTAATCCTATTGCCTAATCCAGTTTTCTCTTGGCTCAGGTAATAACCCAGAAATTGTTATCATTGAGTTTCTGCTTTTTAATTTAACCATTTGCTACTGCTATATTATCAAAACCACTTATTTCGTCCTATCCATGTTGTTGGTACACACATGGATGATGACAACTGGATCCTTCCCTCTCGCTCTAGATTCTCCTTCAGCTTCAAGGACGTGTCTTTATGCCTGCAATTGAGCAGGGAGCACAACATTTGGGACTCATATTCTCAGCTGCAAACATGTACTCTATTTACCTATCTATACTGTGCCCTAACTCAAGTAGATTCCTTTTTACTCCTCCCAGCTTGAATGGTTCTCTGCACCATGGTACTGTAGTCAGTTTGCTTACCCTCCATGTTCGAGATATTTATAGTCCCTGCTCTCATTTACACAGGCTGTAATAATCTCATCATTGTTGGGCAGGTGCAAAGGATAAGGCAATTTATAATAAAGCAGTTGAAGGAGAGGGGCCCTGTTGTGATGCAGTGATAGTGTTCCTGGATTAAGAAGCCTGGGTTCAAGTACTACCTGCTCCAGAGATGCGTGGTAACATCCCTGAACAGGTTAATTCGAAAAATGGGTTATGTTTTAAAAGAAAATTCTCCCCTCATTGCTTCTTGAGGACTCTTGAGGTACAGTGGTGGTGTCCCTATCCTCTGAGCCAAGAGGCCTAGGTTCAAGTTGGATCTGTTCCAGAAGTGTGCAATAATATCTATGATCAGGCTGATTCAGAAATATGCCCAGTAGTTTTGGCTGAGTAATTAAAACAATGAATTTGAAATCCATCAGGATCTCCCTGTACAGGTTTGTATCCTGCTGACACCGTTTCTCCACTTCCTTGATTCTTCACATTGGGGAGCCTATTGTGATGCAATGGTAGTATCCCTGCCTTTCAGCCAGGAGGCTGGTGCACCTTTACCAGAGAGGTGTAGCACCTCTCAATAGGTTGATTAGAAAATAAAAGGTTAATTTAAAGAAAGATTCGAGGGGCCATCTTGTGTTACAGTGGTAATGTTCTTAGTCCTGGACTGAGTCTGAGTTCAAGTCCCACCAGCTCAAGGGATATATGATAATATCTCTGAACAGGTTGGTTGGAAAAAGCAAGTTAAATTAAAAATAAATAAAACAAAGAAAGGAATCCTGTAAGGGTGATCTGCCAATTAAAATACTGAATAGACCAGAGGAGCTGCAAAAATGCAGCACTCTGGTGGAAGTTGTCAGAAGTTGTCAACTGACATTCTGATAGTGAAGCTGTCTATACTCATATGTGGCATGATTAGGACAAAATTCAGGCATAGATTGATAAATGAGTGTGTGGGTTGGGAGAGAGAAGTAACATTTGGCGATGTAGATTCCAGGCAATGATCCTGTACATTAAGAGAAAACCAAAGACCATTTGATGTAGGAACAGAAGTAGACCAGTTGGCCCATTTTGTTTGGTCTGCCTTTCAAAGAGGTCTGATATTCCTCAACTCCACTTTGCTTCCTTTTTTCCCCTTAACCCTTAATTCCTGTACTGATTACTCTATCTCTCTCAGCCCTGATTTTCTTAATAATCTAGCATCGACAGCTATTTATGGTAAAGAATTCCACAGACTGACTAGTCTGAGAGAAGAAATTCTTCTTTGACCCTGTCCAATCTAGGTGACTCCTCAGTCTGAGATAATATCCTTTGGTCCTAGACCTTGCCACAAGAGGAAACAACCTCTCCATATCTCACCTTGTCAAGGTTTGTTTGTTTCTGGCACATGCAATAGCTTAAGTTTTGTGGCCAACAGAAAAGTGACATCACTTGCTAAGTCCAAAGAAAATTGCCCATTAACGTCTACTGAAATCTGGCATGGATTTCCTCTTTTGTGATATCGGTTTTAATCTGGCATCAAATTGAAGGGGTTTCAGGCATTCCCCAACAATCATGTATTTGAGCTGGATAAGTAAAATTGTATACTGCAAGGAGGACAGTGTAGAATTTCAAAAGATATAGATAAGTTGGTGGAGTGGACAAATTGGTGGTAGATGAATTTCAGTGCAGAGAAATGTTTACTGATACATTTTATAGGAAGAGCTTTGAAAGGAGTATAAAATTGGGGGGGTACAGTTCTAAAATGAGCACAGGAGCATAGGGACTTGGTTGTTTTTATGCACTGATCCTTTAAGGCATTGGACAGGTAGAGCAGTAAGTAAGAACACTAACTTCTGCTTTATTAAGAAGGGTTCAGAGTATAAGACCAAGATGATGTTGAACTTGTATAAGTCACTGGTTAGACATCATTTAGAGTATTGAGAATATTTCTGTGCTTAATGAAAAGGAAATGATTTGAATGCAGTGGAGACAGTGCAGTAGTGATTGACAAGAGTGATTCCAGTTGTGACTGTTGTCCTTGGAGAGAAGATGGTTAAGAGGAGACATGATAGAGACTTTCACAGTCATGAGCAGACTGGATAGAGTAGATAGGGAAAAACTGTCCCTGCTTGAAAAAAGGATACAGAACAAGAGAGCATAGTTTTGAAATGATTTGCAAGCAAAAAACTGAGGTGGCATGAAAATAAAATCACTCAGCAAATAGTTTGCGTCTGGAATGCATTGCCTGAAACTGTAGTGGAGGTAGGTTCAGTTGAGTTATTCGAGGGCTTTAGATGATTATTTGGATAAAAATAACATACAAGGATACGGGGAAAAAGCAAGAGATTGGCACTAGGTAATGATGGTCTTTTGAAGGCATGATGAACTGATTGGCCGACTCTAGCATATTTCCACCATTAAACAAAATAACTGATTATAATATACACAGATTAAGATAGGAAGTAAAATATCATTAACTTTAAAAAGAATTGGAATATTGATTTTATATTTGAATTCAGTATATTGAAGAAATTTAACATTCCAAGAATATAAAATTTGTGCTACTATGGCTATTGCATCAGTAATTATTTTAGTAAACTGTTTAAATCCTGAATCTTAGCTCATTAAACAAGACAAAATTTTTGTTAAGGTTTTTATAATGTGTAAAAGGCAAGTTTTCATCATTCCAGTGATTTTTATTTAATTTCTGTCTGCAGTTCCTCAACAGCGCACTCTGGGAAAGTGCAGAATTTCTGCTGATATTTCTGTGTTAGATTTAGAGAATTAGTTGTGATGAGTGGTGATAATTTTAGTATCTTCACTACAAAAACTAGGGCAACTTAGTGACAATGGACTATTTATTTTCGCAAATTGGTAGAAGGAAAACAGCTTCCGTCTAAAGTCAACAAATTTATGGAATGTGTTTTCGGCAGATTTCTGAGCATTTTTTATCCTGCATGATAATCAATCGGCTGTACTGGTTTTAATGGTGAGTATTAAACCGGAGATAATGAATAATATGACTGTAAGAGAACAACTTGGAAGTAATGGCCATAAAACTGGAGATTTAAACTTGAATGCTTTGAAGGAATGAGAAATTAATTGACCAATAATTGGTTAATTGGCAAATCTGCAGACAATGCAATGTAATCAAAACAATAATTGCAACAGGACAAAACTGCTGCAGATCTGTCAAAGTTTAAACAGTCATAGTCAGAAAATCAGGCAAGTGATAATGAATGATTGAAATTTAGTAGACTGGGAGACCCTTTTACAAAGCAACTGTGTGATGCAGAGAGGAAATGTGGGGAAGAAAATAGAAAGGATTACAATGTGGAATATGAAAATGATGGTCCCAGGTATAAGTGACTTTGATAAAGTAGTTAATTTAATTTGCAAGTGACCTTAAGTTAGATAGTGTATACTACAGTTCTCTTGGAGTCTGAGTTCTTTGACAATATTCATTTGTACACATTTCAGCTTGGAGCTGTGTACCAGTAGTGATATGAGAGGTTCCAATTTGCATTCCATCACGTGGCTGACCAGGAATCTCTCCCATTCTTGTTGACTGCCTTTGGCATGCAAGTTGGTATTTGAACTGTTTGGCTGTATTATAAATGACTTTGCTTGGCTATCATGTCCTGGAATGGGATTTGAACTCACCTCAGAGGGCAACTTGGTGACAATGGACAATGGACTCAGAGGGAGGAGCGTTACCCACCAGACTCCACTAGGTTACGGGGAAGCTAGAAATTAAGAATGGGAGCAGGAAATGGCTGAGTAACATAAAGGATAGTTACAAAAAAAACTTAATGAGACCTTATCGATTTTAGTTTCAAGAAAGAAAATATTCTGATTGTAATATTCATATAAAGAGTTTTGTAGGATCTAAGCTATTTGGGTGGTCACAAAAATCTATTGTACAGATACAAGTAGTATTTGGTTTTCCCAATCAAATGTTACTGGAATGTCATCTTTATCTTCAAGCTGGAATACAAAGGAATGGAGTTACATTAGAACTGTATTGAGCATTATTCAGACTCCATTTCATGTGTTCTATACTTGAATCAAACTCAAAGATTATATTGGCCTTGAAGTAGTACAAAATTAAATTATGACTGCAGGTTGCATGAACATGGCTTGAATCCCCTTGAAATTAGAAGGGTGAGTGTTTGAATTGAAGTTGATGTGCATTTCGAGTCTTTTTTTAGATTAGATTACTTACAATGTGGAAACAGGCCCTTCGGCCCAACCAGTCCACACCGACCCGCTGAAGCGCAACCCACCCATTCCCTTACATTTACCCCTTACCTAATACTACAGGCAATTCAGCATGGCTGCTGGGCCCTATTCTCTCCCTAGTTATGCTAATTATCCCTTGTCCTTAATGTATTTGTAAAAACCCTTTGGATTCTTCTTAATTCTATTTGCCAAAGCTATCTTTTGTCCCCTTTTTGCCCTCCTGATTTCCCTCTTAAGGATGCTCCTACTGCCTTTACAGTCTTCTAAGGATTCACTTGATCTATCCTGTCTATACCTGACATATGCTTCCTTTTTCTTGACCAAAGCCTCAGTTTTTTCAGTTATCCAGTATTCCCAGCCTTTCCTTTCACCCTGACAGGAATATACTGCCTCTGAACACTTGTTATCTCATTTCTGAAGGCTTCCCATTTTCCGGCTGTCCGTTTACCTGCAAGCATCTGCCTCCAATCAGCTTTTGAAAGTTCTTGCCTAATACTGTAAAAATTGGCCTTTCTCCAATTTAGGACTTCAACTTGTCGATCTGATCTATTCTTTTCCATCACTGTTTTGAAATTAATAGAATTATGGTCACTGGCTGCAAAGTGCTCCTCCACTGACACCTCAGCCACCTGCCCTGACTTATTTCCCAAGAGTAGGTCAAGTTTGCATCTTCTCTAGTAGGTACATCCACATACTGAATCAGGAAAATTTTCTTGTCCACACTTAACAAATTCCTCTCCATCTAAACCCTTAACACTATGGCAGACCCAGTCTATGTTTGGAAAGTTAAAATCCCCGACCATTCTATTATTGTTCTATTATAACTGAAATCTCCTCACAAATCTGCTTCTCAGTTTCCCATTGACTATTAGGGGGTCTATAATACAATCCCAAAATGGTGACCATCCTTTTCTTATTTCTCAGTTCCACCCAAATAACTTCCCTGGATGTATTTCTGGGAATATCATCTCTCAGTACAGTTGTAATGCTATCCCTTATCAAAATGGCCACTCCCCCTCCTCTCTTGCCTCCCTTTCTGTCCTTCCTGTAGCATTTGTATCCTGGAACATTAAGCCAGTCCTATCCATCTCTGAGGAGAAAGTGAGGACTGCAGATGCTGGAGATCAGAGCTTAAAAATGTGTTGCTGGAAAAGCGCAGCAGGTCAGACAGCATCAAAGGAACAGGAGAATCGATGTTTTGGGCATACGCCCTTCTTCAGGAATGAGGAGGGTGTGCCAAGCAGGCTAAGATAAAAGGTGGGGGGGGGGGGTGGCGTTGGAATACAATAGGTGGAAGGAGGTTAAAGTGAGGGTGATAGGCCGAGAGGGGGTGGGGGCGGAGAGGTCGGGAAGAAGATTGCAGGTCAAGAAGGCGGTGCTGAGTTTGAGGGTTTGGACTGAGAAAAGGTGGGGGGGAAGGGAAAAAGGATGAATGCAGATTTCTTCAGCTTTCTCATTTCCCCTCCCCCCACCTTTTCTCAGTCCCAACCCTCAGACTCAGCACCGCCTTCTTGACCTGCAATCTTCTTCCCGACCTCTCCGCCCCCCACTCCCTCTCTGGCCTATCACCCTCACCTTAACCTCCTTCCATCTATCGTATTCCCAATGCTGCTCACCCAAGTCCCTCCCCCCCACCTTTTATCTTAGCCTGCTTGACACACCCTCCTCATTCCTGAAGAAGAGCCTATGCCCGAAACGTCGATTCTCCAGTTCCTTTCCTGCCTGACCTGCTGCGCTTTTCCAGCAACACATTTTTAAGCTAGCCATCTCTGAGCCATGTTTCTGTAATTGCTATGGTATTCCAGTCTCTTGTTCCTAACAATGCCCTGAGTTCATCTGCCTTCCCTGTTAGGCCTCTTGGCATTGAAATAAATGATGTTTAATTTATCAGTCCAACCTTGTTCTCTGCTTTGTTTCTGCCTGCCCTGACTGTTTGACTCACTTCTTTTCTTAACTGTACCAGCCTCAGATTGATCTCTTTTTTCCCCGAGTCCCACCCCCCCCACTTTACTAGTTTAAATCCTCCCGAGCAGCTCTAGCAAATCTCCCTGCCAGTACCTCTCCCAAACAGGTTCCTCCAAGCTCAGTTGTGAATTTCACTGTTTGTAATTTTCCCAGACACACTCCAGTTTCCAGCGATGCATGAATTCAACAACAAAGGCAGTAACTGTACAGGTTCACTTAGTAGTGTGGGTCTCTTCCTAAATCTCTCTCTGTCTCCTGTACAGACCACGTGCTGCCTTTGTCTGTTCCTCTTCCTTTTAAAAATGCCATTGTTTTCAATTTTTTTTTCTCGAAAGTTTCAAAAAAATGCAACAGCATATAAAACAGTAATTGTTCCTGGAATTCGAGGAAATAATCTCTCAACACCGAAAATACCTCAAAAAAGGAGCAGCCTGTTACAGCCAGAAATTTTTCATGTCCTCCATTTTGGATTACCCAGAATATAAAAAGTTAAAGGAGACCAAGCCAGTATTTGATTTTGAATGAAGGGTGGCATGGTGGCTCAGTGGTTAGCACTGCTGCCTCACAGCGCCAGGGACCCAGATTCAATTCCAACCTCAGGCAACTGTGTGTGTGGAATTTGCACATTCTCCCTGTGTCTGCGTGGGTTTCCACTGGGTGCTCCGGTTTCCCCTCTCAGTCAAAAGATGTGCAAGTCAGGTGAATTGGCAGTGCTAAATTGCCCATAGTGTTAGGTGCATTAGTCAGAGAAAAATGGGTCTGGGTGGGTTACTCTTCGGAGGGTTGGTGTGGACCTGTTGGGCCAAAGAGCCGGTTTCTACACTGTGGGGAATCTTAAAAAAAAAGTGGATTCTGCATATCCTGGGTGATTGAGACCTCTGGTATTCCAGCCAATTAAAAAAAAAAATAGCTGTTCCAAACTTCCACCTTGACCCCTCTGCAGCTTCTGTTTTGTCAGATTCCAGTTCCCTTATGACTAATTCCTCAATTCCCCTGTTCACTGTTTTAGGCTGAACCAGTCTGTTGACAATCTTGGAAGCCCTGACTCGGTTGAATTTCCTCCCCTATATGCGCTGCTTCAACTCCCTGATGATGTCCGTCAAGGTTTTGCCTGTATTCCAATGCATTTTCAGTTAAACTTGCTTGCTTTTGCTGTCTCCAGATCCAATTGCCCCAAGGCCCTCCTCTTAACCTACTATTTTATTCCCTCCATATGTATTGTGCTCCCCTCAAGTCCCAATCACTTTTATCACCCCTCCAGCCTGCTAACCCTTAAAAGTGAAATTTTCATCCATTGGTTCATTTCCATTCATACCCTTGCTCCATTTTATTTTCTTTTTAACCCTCTTCAGCTCTACAAACATCAAGATGGTTCAGTTCCTCCATTTCTGATCTTGTGTATTTCTACCCCTCTCTCGTGGCCATGGCTTCAACTGTCTTGATTTTCAATTGTGAAATGTTCTACACCTTTCTCACTCTCCTCCCCCTCCCCCGTATATGAATAAATGCAAGTTGTGGTTGCTTGGGTCACACTGAAGTTCAGGTTTCCATTCTTGAACAAATGAGCAATGCCAAGCAATAAGAAAACATGCAAGTGTGGACCAACAGTAATTCGCTATGGGTTTGCATCTTTTGAGATGGGTATTTTAAACCCAGGTAAACTGATCTACAAATAAAATGCTGTTAGAAAATCTGGGATTTTAATGAGAAAATTAACAATGTTGGTTCCATCTTGGAAACTTCATTAATGTACTCGTTAGCTTATTTATACATTTTGATTAGAAAACTTGGACAGTTATGCATTGTGGCAAATATTGAACACAGTTCATATGAATATCTTCACAGCAGTATTAAAACTTGTTTTTATTTTGAGCAGTAAAGCGATTTCTTTTTCATGGCTTTCTCACAGTTCCCATTATCATTAGCTTCTACATATTGTATCTTACACAATCTTCTTCAATCGGCCACAAATTAGGCGACAATAATTATTTTACTAAGTTAGATAACCCTTTATCTGAAATCTCGAAATGCAAAAAGCTCCAAAGTCCAAAGGTTTTTTTGTGAAGATTTTTTCTCATTAATAAGGTTGTTTGGCATGCAGACAGTTAACCCAAGTCCACACCCACTTGATGCTTGCCACTAAGATGTGACGTGTGGGTGCATGGCCCAGCAATGGCAGGCCTCAATTTCGTTTCAGGGTCCATTTTACTCACAGTAAGTCTATTCTTCAGAAATATTTTTTAAAAATTCACCGTCAAATTGCACTTATTCTGAAATTCCGGAAAATTCTGAATTCCGAAAACCAGTTGGTCCTGAGCATTTCTGATAAAGGATTGTGCACCTGTACTATTTCGTTTAAAAAAATACACATTGTATAGTGGAAAGTGTACTTGGACCTTGCAAGTGCCTTTTCATGCTGAGTACTTATTTCTAATATGTTTGAGATTTCTTTTGGACTGTGTATTCAGTGGTTCAAAGCCTACTCCATATTGGTTAGAGACAAAAAAAACTAGAGATGCTGGAATCCAAGGTAGACAATCAGGAGGCTGGGAGAACACAGTAAGCCAGGTAGCCTCAGGAGGTGGAGACGTTAACCTTTCGGGTGTAACCCTTCTTCAGGTCCTGAAGAAGGGTTACACCCAAAATGTCAACTTCTCCAACTTTCTAATGCTGCCTGGCTTGCTGTGTTCTCCCAGCCTCCTACTTGTCTGCTCCATATTGGTAGCAGTTCCAGTTTCTAATACTCCATTCCAAGTTGCTACATTGAATATTATATAGTTGAAGACCACCCGATGAAGGAGCAGTGTTTCGAAAGCTAGTGCTTCAAAAATAAACCTGTTGGACTGTGACTTGGTGTTGTGTGATTTTCAACTTTGTACTCCCTAATCTAACATTGGCACCTCCAAATCATTATTTTTTCAGTTATTGTCTTTTGGATAGTGGGTATGGCTTTTTTTTAATACCTTAGATTTAACTGTAAATCTCCATCTGTTTGATGCTCTTTCTGGCCCTTCTAATTTGAGGATAACTTAAACCTACAAAAATATACTTTAAAAGTTGAAACTGCAGAGTAACTCATCCATAAGCACACTAAGTCCTCTGTTTATGCCCAGGTATTTTGGCTTTTCTTAGCATTATTTTAGCCTTCACACAGGCCTTTTTTATGTTTGTTTTCTGTTTCCATTGTTGATGTTGAATCCAGAACAATTCTTGAAGACAAGGATTCTCACTAATTAAAGTCTAGATTTTAACATGCGACTCCCTCTATCAAATAGATGAGAAATTAAACAGGTAGTAATAAATGTAGACTGGCACTTTTAATCTTAAACTGCGATTTAACAATACCTAAAACTGGAAAATTGTAAAAAGAATTATAGTTGATACCCCACCAGCATACAAACATTTGCTCATTCTGCAGCCACAGAAATGAGTTGGAGATCAGACCGTGCAAAGCTGTAAAAATCATTTTGTTACATTGTTTTGCTTTTTCTAGCAATTAGTTCCTTTAATTCTTGTTATGACACAGCACTGAACCCTTCTGATAATTATACTAAACACCTAGCAAAGCTCACCTTGCCTTGTAATCTGTTAAAATATAAGTGACAGAGAACTCCCAAATTCCACTAAGAAAATAACATAAATTTATTCTTTAATGTTCACTTTTAAACGACTATTCACAACTCTGAGCCCTCCTTCCTCTTAACTGCTCAACACCTGCCTCCAACTCGATAACAATATGCTGTTCCAAAAAGACACTTAATAAAATTACATCAACTTAATTTCAAGCCATACAACTGCTGTCATCTTTGGTATCTTTCTCCTTCCAGTTGAAGATCTGCTTGGGTTGTCGTCTTTTTTTATTGTGAATATGTTTTACATGAAAAGGTACCTTTGATAGAGTGTTTCTTAATCTCTTGGGTCTCTCTTGATGCCAATTGCTCTGACCAATTTTCAAAATGCTTCCCTTTTTTAATATCCCCGATATCAGATCATCTCATTGTTTCCATATTGGCAAAACAAAAATTCAAGAACGCGATTGAGTTTTAGTATCCTGGGGCATAATTTAAACTGATTGGTTAAAGTGGAACAGTTGTCAAAACAGCAACCAACTCAGGTATCCATTTCACGACCAGATGTTAATTTCAATTTTCCAATGCATTCTGTGACTGCTGTCTAGTTATATGACACAGGGGTTTGTAAGTTCTCCCAGCAGAACTGCAGTCACTCTCTCTTAAAGGTACAGTGCACACTTTTGACTTCATAACACTATACCATGGTCATTCATGATAGACAATCTAAAGCAGGCTATTTTTGCAGATGTTATGGACTAGACCAGACCATTCAAAACATTCTTAAGCAGGCAGCCCAAACCATAACTTTGCAGTTTGTTTTGCTAAGTGTACAGTGAAAATTACCTGGAGTAAGTTAGCTAGGTTGACTACCAGGGTTTAAAACAGACAGAAATTTCTTCACAAAATTACGGAATGAAACAAAAAGGACACCTACAGAACTCAGTCAATCCAAACTAAACTTAATTATGCTGTTCTGAGTATGCGCAACAGTTCCAATAAACAAACCTCTTAAACATAATAAAAAGTAAACAAAGGCTCACAGGTCAAAGTTAGAAGGGCAGCAGGAGAGAGAGTCCTGCAGCCTGTTTCCTCACAGCCTAAACTGTGCTAAACTGACAGTAACTTAACTTCTGAACTGAAATGCTCAGCAAGAGAGCTGGCTTTCCAGCCCCCTTGACTTGTACTGGTTACTTCTAAAAACAAAAGCTTTGGCCTAAAGTCTGATCTGTTTACATATAAACAAAAAGGCCTCACAGTACCCTTTTATCTCTGTACCAAACCCAGTCATTTTGGAGCCCGGAGTGCTTTACGTTCCCTCTGAAAAAAATTAAGGACACATTATCCTTGAGAAAAGGATCAGCTTTTAGAAAGAAGGCACCAGCTTTGTGACACAGAGCAAATGATTTCGAGAATATATGGTATTATTTAGCCTTTGCAGTGTCTAGTCTTATAGAATCCTTTCAGACCCATTTTCTTACAGATGACCTAAATTTAAGATGAAAATATTTTTGTTCACTTTATCTTTTCAGCAAGTGGTGAAACCTATCAAGTGGTGTATACAGCAGAAAATAAATGGAAGTTGTGGAGATTTAAGTGTGCAAACGGCAGGTAGCAAATTGAATAAAGTCGAAGGAAAAATGCACTCAAATTATAAAATGTTTATCTTGGAGCAGCACTGTAATTACCTAGGTGGTACAAAGTCAGTTCTTATTTTTGCATGCTTTCTTCAATTTTGAAATATTATCTGTATTTAATTGGTAGCCTCCCTTGCAACTTGATCAAAAAGTTATGGGCTTAAGGTACACACCAGAACTCGAGCACAATCTGGACTTGAAGAACAAATGCTTGCAAATGGGACTAGATTAATTTAGGATATGTGGTCGACATGGACGAGTTGGATTGAAAGGCCTGATTGTGTACTGTACATCTCTGACTTTTTTTTAAAAAAAAGTACTTTTTCCTAAAGACCGGAACTTGGTGATTCTGTTATCATCCTACTCCCATCACATGAAGAGAGTAGGAATTCTGTCCCTTAACATCCAGAATGAATGAGTGGTCATAATGAAACACCATTTAATGAAGGCAGAATTGAATATGTAGCTTTCTTGATTTCTGTTGAGCATCATCTTAGGTGTCTTGAGATCAAGGTTGAGTTACTTCCATGCAGGTTTCACATTCTAAGGCAGCTATAATGTTCAGTGTGTTATCTGCAGCCTGCCATGTGTGGAGCAGACGTTGCTTGGTTGTTAAATGAGTTATTTGGAGACTTGTGTGCACCCTTGCTTAGTCTCTGAACATTTTGACGAAAGTATCTCAATCTGTTTGATTTCTTTCCAAATGAACCTTGTCCATTTTGGTCGATCTCTAGTCAGGACTCTCAGGAGTTGGTAGGGATGGTAAATTCCTTCAATGATCCTTTTTAGGATGTTGCTGAAGTGTTTCTGTTGTCCTCCTGTTCGATGGTCCTGTGGAACTCCTTGGAACGTTTTACGATATTGAAGAAGCAGTTGTTTGTTCATAGCTTGAATTGTGCTTCCAAAATACAATGTCCATTTGCCTCTGGTTGTTTAATGCCTTAATGTTTTGTCTTCCTTTTTCACATGTCAGTCAGTGCTAACTGATTGTATGGTAGCAGAAAGATGTTGCAGCTATTTAATTTCACTGACTGAATACAACCGCGATTTAACTTCATTGAAATGTAACCTATGGCGACGTCTCAGGAGGTTTAAGGATTTTGGATAATGTCCTGGAAGCAAATAATTTTGTGCAGAATTTAACCTCTCGTAAAATATTTCTTATAAAGTTAGGAACAACTTTCTTACTAGTCTCTTTTTACAAAGCTGCACCTTGAAGTAATATGTGACAGTCTGGTTAATATTTTTCTCTTTATCAAAAGTTTGTGCCAAATGTCAAGCACAAAACACAAAGTACTATCAATGATTCTTTTTTTCTTTCTTGAGGGCCAGCACACTGGAATTGTTACAGAAGAACCATTTTAGCTGCATCAGCTTTCCACTTGAAGTAATTCTCATCAGTTATACAGTATCTGAATTAATGTATTGATTTGGGAGCTCTCAAACCTTTATACTATGGTGTGCACAAAGCCTCAGATGAGCTAAGCAATGAGTCTTTTTTTTATGTAGTTAACTTATAAATGGTTTTGACGCCATAGAACTAATGACTCAGTGAATGATGTTGAGACTGTTCAGAGGAATTTACTATGTTAAAGAGCAACATGAAGTCTTAAATTACAAATGCGTTCCTGGCAACACGGAGCAATCTTTCAGATCCAATGCATGTTCTGATTAGATTTATTTCTTGTTACAGTAACCTGTTGTGATTAAAATCATTTTTACTATGCCTGCAGAGTGACCATTGTCATTTTTGTTTGTTAATTTTAAAGAAGTTGGCAGATGTGTCCATATTACTATAAATTGGAGGTTACAGTTGCAAGTGGAGGTGAAGTTGGAGAGGTATGCAAGTAGCTATTGAGATACTTTGGAAAGGAGATTTTGAGACACTGTGAACTTGTGTGTATTTGTCCTTTCACTCCCTGATTAGCTCCAGGCTGGAATTGACCCAGTGGCTCATGCAATGAAACAATGTGGGTATTTTGTGCTTACATTGATTGCAGAGTGATGTTGATTTGTCGAGGGAGTTTTTTAAAACATGTCTATGCTGGGTCTTTGTTACAGCATTTCGAAATGAATCTTGATTCTTTCCTGGCCATAAACATGATGTTCTTCTGCTTCTAATACTTAGTCAATTTCCATTCAAAAGGTGCATGTAGTCTATGTAAAGTCCTGTCTGTGACAAAGTATTCCATCCTTCAACAGTGCTTTATGTATATAATTTTTTTTAACAACGCAGACTTTTTAATTATTTAAAAGTGATGACTCATCATTTTTGATTTCTTAAGAGCAATAGCCTTAATTTATGAAACTCTTAGTAATTTTAAGATTTTTGTTGGAAGTTCCTTTTTGCCTTTTGTGAGGTTAAAAACCCTGTATCCCAATTCCTGCACAATCTCATTGAACTTTTAATAATTTTAATAATAATTATTGTCCTTTATGTAAGTGTGCTCAAAAACTGCCTCCAACATTCTTAAGTTGTGACTTAACAAATGCTTTGTTTTTATTTGATTACTTCCTTACTCTTGTTCCCGAGGACTTATTTTATAATGCTCAAATCTCTGATACTTGTAGTGTTTTTATTTGTATAAAATTATAATTTGGAGCTTTAGGTATCTAATTTTATTCACTCTTCACTGTTTATTCAGGCTATATGTAGTTTTAGACATGAGCAAGGAGTAGAATACCAGCCAGTTATTCACGTTAGATTTCACCAGACCCTTTCCTGCCTTTTATGCTAAAATGAACACTGAGCCAGCAATGAGTATATGAGGATGGTGACCAAAAACATGACCAAAGAGTAGAATTTAAAGGACTAGAGACAGGGATTTTGTTTTTAAACAAAGAATACCAGAAGATGGAATTAATATATGACTCATTGTGAGGAGGGTGCAGGCAGCACAAAACCAAAATAGATGAAGAATGTGGTGTGAATAGTTATAGTGCTGGACAAGATTATTATCAGAAGAGGCAAAGTTCTGAAGGTATTTAAACAAGTGCTTTAAATTGAAAACAAAAGTTGTCGAACAAAAGTTTTCATTCTTTGTCAGGGAAATAAATGAAGGGGTGTCAAATGTTAACACTCTATTCAAAAGAGAAATAAATCAACAAACATGAAGCTAGATAATGATATAAATATAAAAACCACAATAAATCAAGAGAGTGCACATAGTTTTAGAAGTGTCTGAAGGTAGGTGGGTGCATAGGGCAAGGCTTTTCAAAGTGAGGGTTGGTCCCTAAGTGGGATTGTGAGCTGAAATTGGGGTGTCAATCTCTGAGGCAGCAAAGTCTACTGTGAAGCCTTGACCAAGTTATAACAGCTATACTCTTGCTTTCTCAGCTTCACCCACCTCCAAACTCAACTCCTACTGAGAGGTCACAGCAATTTTCAAGTCTCACAATGAAATCACAGTGAGCACAGTGTTTAAGAAGCAAATGCTTTGGGGCATAGACACCAATTTGTAATTTTGCAGGCTGTGCTTTCATTGGAAATCTTGAGGCTCTGGATATAATTGCTTCTCCACATTTATCTAGCTTGTAACAAGCATGTCAAAATTCCTAACCTGTTTGCGCTCTCTGCATCAAAATTTGTGACAGTTGACAAATTTTACAAACTTTTTCTTAACATAAATTCAGATGCGAAATAATGAGTATGAAGAAATCTTAAATGTTGGACAAGTTAGATTTTGTCCATCTGGAGAAATATTGACATATAACTCTTGGATTTTCATTTTTCAGTGATCCTTCTGTTCAAGAATGCTTATTTACCCATAATTCTGTGGACTTTAATCTTAGTGTTTGATTAAGATTCACAAAATAGACAATAGAAGTTTGATCTGTGAAGACCAATACTTTTTTAGTTACCTAACAGATTAGTTCGTGTTGGTCCAAGAAGAAGGTAATATAGTTTGCTAGAATTAGGAGGCTTGGCAAACTGTGGTGAGAACAATGTCAAATTAGCAGACTTTTAATTTCTAGCATTTATAGCAGAGATGGTGACTAATTGTCCCATTGTCCAGGTTCTTGGAAAGAGTCTGCACGGTTCCATTTCATGGGAACAAAGTACAGCATAACAGTAGATATCCTTGTTGAATCAGTTATCAATTTAGTTCCACACTATTTATGTTTGTGTGTTTGGAAATTGTTCTGATGCATGTGAAAAAGTATTTTGCGTTTACACGAACAAATGGCCAGCTCTGATTTTAAAATTAGGCCACTTATGGCCTGGATTTTCTCACTAGAGAAAATATGTTCTCTATAATGACCTTATAAATAACTTGTTTTAAGGAGCTTGGTGAGATCACGCTTAGGGAAGAAAGCCAAAATTACTTGACTTTTCCTCATAATTTATCTTTTATGTTCCGGTATTTTGATGAACCTGCACCGGAGACCTTTCGAAGGCCAAAGGTATGATAACCATGTGATGTTGATGGTTAAAGCTTTTACAACTCAAGAATTTTTCTCATTGTTTTTCTCTTCTCAATTTCATAAAGAAAAGACTAACATTCCATTAGCCTATTTAATTACTTTAGTATTTGGGCACTGGCTTTTAGTGATCCTGTAAACAGTCATTGCTATTTTGTAATTCCAAGATTCTCATCACTAAGAAAAAAATCAAATCTGTTTGCCTTTGATGGAAAGCTGACAACCTTGCATCCCTCCTCCTTTGAACTCTCTTTGTAACTGTTTTGCATGCTTCCTTAACTAGATTCTTGGGACCTTTTGCCAACTGTCCAATCTAATTGTGAACTAACTTAGTATCATTTGCAAACTGCATATACAGCTCTTGATTTGATTCAGGTCATCATCTCATTTGATTTAAAAAATACTGAGGATCCAGTACATGCTTTCAAATCTCAGCATCCAGAGCATTTCGTTTATGCATATGGTTCCCAACTTCCAAAACAGTTATGAATCCATGTCACAAGGTTACCTCAAAATGTTGTGTGCTGCATCTCCCAGTTGGTGCGAAAATTGAAATTTATTACCATTAGTTTTTTTTCAACTAATTCATAGCATATCCTCAGAGCTCTCTTTTCTTGCAGCTGTAACTATGGCTTATAAGTATTATTATTCCACTTCCTTTTCTGATTTGCAATTAGTTTTTAAAGATTTGTTTTCAAGAGATTTTCCAGTAATTCTTGTTTTTGTTTTGGATTTCCAGCATCAGTCTTTGGTTCTTCTAAAGATTTTAATAGCCTGGATTAAGTGGCTGTCAATCACATCTACTTTACAGTCATTTTTCCGTGTTTACAGTATTGTATACTTTATGCTAAAGTTCTGAGTTGAAATAATTTGTCTTTGTTATTTTGTGTTTGTGTACAGAGCTCTTAATTGGATAATTTTTTCCCACCTTATCTATGAGTCTAGTTGGTCTTTGTCAACGCGTTGATTTGCTCTGATTTTCTCCAACCTCTGTCAACTAATTTAGGTCTTTCTCCATTGTCATATTTAATCTTCCTGCAGTGACCCATGGTTGGTTCTCTAGTTTAGTTGAAGGTTATCCCACCCTTTCTGGAAGTGGCCCCAGTTTCCTCTAAATTTTCCAGGCTAACTCTTAAGTTTGGTAAGAATTATCTGAATTCTTTGACTCCAGCTCGGAGTAAGGGACTTTGATGGAGTCTTTCGAATGTCGGGTAGTTGTCCGTTGAAAGTTTCAATTTCTCAGACAATTCGCACAAAATTAGGTACTTTGGTATTTCCATATGGTCCCAGTGCATTAGACTAATTGGTCTGTAGGTAGATGGTTCATTGTTACATAGTTACATTGTTATATAATGTCAAGGGAGAATATTTATATTTAAGACAGATTTAGGAAATGTGATGAACACCTCTGATTTGGAATCGGCACAAAACCTTTGGATAAGCAAGTATGCCTTTTGTTGCAACTCAAAATTTTCCATTTATGAGTGAGACCTTTTTGAGGTAAGCAATTCTAGTCAAGTGGTCAATTCTAATTACATGAACAAATGTACTTCAAAAAGAGCTAGTTATTTGCTGTTCAGCTGCTGATGATTAGTGTCATCTGTAAATTTGCCTACCATGCCTTTGATCCCTTTGTCTAAGTGAATAATAAATTATAACCTTCAATTCTGTACAAACTTCTCTCCCTGATTCTGTTGTTGTTTGCAGATCATTGTATGGCAGTGCCGCAGCTTAATGACAACTATTTGTTCAACAAACAGCAAAGTTATCTCATTTGTAAATATAGGTCTAAGCAGAGTGATAGGTACAGTCAAAGCTTCTAGGCGATCTTTGCTCCTGTGTTTATGGGTCTTCAAGTTACACTCTGCTCAGTATGCATAATGCTTGATACCACAAAATGAATATTCTGCCTATTTCTTGCAAAGAAGCCAGTAGTTACTGAAGTAACAAACCATCAAAACCAGTTAATATGCTTTCACAATGCATCAAAGACCGGATGAAAATGTCAGCTCCCATGAAAGTAACCAATGAAAATATCACATCTCTCTTTTTAAGAAATTTGATGGAGTAAGCCAAACTCTAGATTTTGCCAAATTTCAGCTTTATCAATTAAGCTTCTATATATGGAGGCTACCTGAAGATGCAAAATTTGGTGCAAGTTTTTTTTTCTCAGTAGGATGAGATAATATGGTTTCATGCCTTCACTATTCTGTTCAAATACACAGATTTGAAATCTTTCTTGTTCACTGCATTTTTTAATCTAACTTGAAGCTAATCTTGTAATGCCTCGACTGCAGTGTAAAACAAAACTAACTTCACGCTCAGCCTACAGTATAGGTCTGTCATGACCCTCTGACTAAAACTGGCTGACCAAATGAATCTGATTATTCTCAAAGATTTGATATTAGATTCGGAACCAAGAAGTGGTGTTCAAATTCCACAGTGGCATACTTTGAAACTGTAAAGACCATTAATTGTACGTACGGTACAATTTATTTCCCTTAAGAAGAGAAGTCTAAATGCTACCTGAAATGATTCCCACTATGTAGCCTCGTCGGTATTGACCACATCTTAAGAATAAAATGCACCATTTTCCTTTTCTGAAAACACACAAAATTTACATGAACTACTAGTGGAGAACCGCTAAAACGAACAGAATTTTTTTTCATGTGCAAAGTCAAAGTCTGCAGGGTTACTAAATTCACCAAAAGCATAAAGCTGTACAGAATCATTAGCATGCAATGTAAAAATATTGTCGTACCACTGTTTAACCATTCCTGTATTGTCAAACTTCAAACTGGATAGGTGCAGGCATAGATTAATCCGAAGTCTAAATATCAAGCTGGAAGAAAGTTGAAGGAACATGGAAATGATTAAGTGGGTGCTTGGGATCAAAAGTTAGTTGCTTCTCTGTGAATTCAAATTTTAAGGGCAGAAGCCTTAGTTGCCCAAGTTTTCAGTTCCAGTGGCTTGATGCAGTTTTATGAAAATTCCAAGAGCCTGGAATTGGTGTTATAAAATAATTGGAAACTTGAGCTTTTAATGGTAGTTGCTTTAAAAGCATTCTCTGGTCATGCACTCAGCCCTTTGTCACAGGTCATTGAGCAAAATCAAAGCACATGGAATTGGTGTAACATGCTGATGTGGATTGAGAATTCGGTAGCAGACAGGAAACAGAACAGGAGTAAATAGGTTTTATTCCGAGTAGAAGGTTGTAAGAAGTGGGGTACCTCCAGAGGTCAGCGTTTGGGCCCCAGCTATTCACAATATATATCAATAATTTGGATGGGGGAAAATATTAGGAGTGATGAGGAAAATGTTAAAAACATTTTCAAAGTAATTCAGACAAGTTTAATGAGGGAGCAAATGCAGTATAACATGGCTAAGTGTGAAGTTATCCTCTTTGGTTGGAGCAACATAACACAATATTATTCAAATAATGTTATATTGGGAAATAATGATGAACAAAGGGACCTGGGTGTCCTTACATACTTGTCACTGACAGAAAGACAAAGCTATTTTGGCCTTCATTACAAGAGGGTTTGGGTGTGAGAAAGAGAAGAACAGCTGTACGGGGTTTTGGTGAGAGCATACCTGGAGTAATGCCCATATCTTTATCTGAGAAACTACATATTTATTGAGAGAGTTGAGCAATAGTTCACCAGATTTGATTCCTGGGAATCTTGGTTTGTTGTATGAACAGAGATGTGAGTTTACTATATCTGTACTCATTGGAATTCAAAAGAATGAGAGGGGATCTCATTGAAACGTATAACATTTTGACAGAGTTGAGAGTGAGTCCAGAACAAGGGATCATGGTCTGCACATATGCTGTAAACCATTTTGGACTATGATGAGAAATTTTTTCACTCAAAGGGTGGTAAAACTCTGAAATTTTTTTCCCAAAGTAGGCTGTTGAGGCCAAGTCACTGAATGAAATAAACAGACTTTTAGAAGTTAAAGTTGTTGAGGTGTATCGGGAGATTGTGGAAATATGCATTGAGATAGAGGATCAGTGTTGATCATGTTGACTGGATGGACCGAATGACCACCTGCTCCTATTTTCTATGTTTCTATTTCACTTGTACACTAAAGCTCATTTCAGTCCTGAACAAAAGCACTTCGTGGTCGGTGAAAAATTCAGTATAACAGTTCACACAAACTTCCAATTACTCCTGAAATGTTATGCTGCTTGTGGTTCTGATTTGTTTTTGTTTTGTGATTAATTTATTGCTTACCTATTCTTAGTTATTTTCTGATTGCTTTCAATGCCTCAGTTTTAATTTATGTTGAGATTTACATTTTGTTCAGTTTCAAATAAACTTTGATAGGTGCATGTTAGGTGGATCACTTTTCAAAATATATATATTATGACAAAATACTTCTGTTTCTTCAGGCTTTTAATATATTTGCATAGCTCACCTGAGACTTTATAAATCACACAGGAAATACTTTACAGAAATGTGCAATTGAATATGAAATTTAAACAGCTGAGGAGCTATCAGTTCAGTGCAAAAAAAAGCAAGAGAAATTGACATAAAAATGTTAACTTAATGATTTGGAGATGCCGATGTTGGACTGGGGTGTACAAAGTTAAAAATCACACAACACCAGGTTATAGTCCAACAGGTTTAATTGGGAGCACACTAGCTTTCGGAGCGTTGCTCCTTCATCAGGTGGTAGTGGAGGGCTAGGATGTTAGAATTGAGCTCTCCACTACCACCTGATGAAGGAGTGACGCTCCGAAAGCTAGTGTGCTTCCAATTAAACCTGTTGGACTATAACCTGGTGTTGTGTGATTTTTCACAATGTTATTTTAAGGCAGAGTTACCTAATCTTTTGCAGCTCATCACTAGTCACCCATTGCGTGAACTACATGGTTATAGAAGATATTCATTCCACAGATGAAATTCAAACTGTATGTTCTGTACACTGCCTACAGAAAAATATAGAATTACCTAAAAACATTGCAATTAAAGCCTCTAAACACCAAGTTCACTCCCTTGTATTAAAAAAGCCAGATCAGAGCACACAAAATGTAGTTGCTTCGCTTCAAATGCATGCATTCTCATGTTCAGTTTTAAAATAGAACTTTGCTTCTCCATTTCTGCTAAGCTTAACTCATTTAATCACTAACAATTCGGATTTCCCAGCCTGGAGGACTGATGACAGTCTCTTTCCCTCATCGGTTTAACATACCACTTGATACAGCTTTGCTCGTCCTTAATAACGAAGAGATTTAAACAGCTGAAGCAAAGGTCACCTACACATGGTTCAGGTTAGTTTATCAGATGAAATGATCATATGGCCAGATTTGGCTTGAAAGGCAGTTTTTACATCTGATTTTTGGATGTAGGTGTTCCTTGCAAGGCTGACCTTTATTGTGCATTCCCAATTGTCCTACAGAAGGCAGTTGTGAACTGACAACTGCCTTTTTTAACCACTGCAGTCCTTAAAAATGTTAGGAGTCCAGCAGTGCTGTTAGGAAGAGAGTTCCAGGATTTCAGTTCGGTCACCATGAGGAATGGTAATACTGTATACCTTCAAGACCGGATGCTGTGGCTGAGAGGAGGGTGTGCAGATGGTGGTGCTCCCATGCATTGCTGCCTGTGTCTTTCTAGATGGTAGAGGTTGCATGTTTGGAAGGTGCTGTCTGAGGTGCCTTGGTAAGTAACAGAAGTCCATTCTGTATATGGTAGCACGGTGACTCAGTGGTGAGCACTGTTGCCTCACTGCGCCAGGGACCCAGGTTCGATTCCAGCCTCTGGTGACTGTTTGTGAGAAGTTTGCACAATCTCCCTGTGGCTGTGTGGGTTTCCTCTGGGTGCTCCAGTTTCCTCCCACAGTCTATTGAGTACAGGAGTTGGGAGGGCATGTTGCAGCTATACAAGACATTGGTTAGACCCTGTAGGAATATTGCATGCAATTCTGGTCTCCTTCCTATCGGAAAGATGTTGTGAAACTTGAAAGGGTTCAGAAAAGATTTACAAGGATGTTTCCAGGGTTGGAGGATCTGAGCTATAGGGAGAGGCTGAACAGGCTGGGGCGTCGGAGGTTGAGGGGTGATCTTATAGAAGTTTACAAAATTATGAGGGGCATGCATAGGATAAAGAGACAAAGTCTTTTCCCTGGGGTCGGGGAGTCCAGAACTAGAGGGCATAGGTTTCGGGTGAGAGGGGAAAGATATAAAAGAGCCCTAAGGGGCAACATTTTCATGCAGGGGGTGGTATGTGTATGGAATGAGCTGCCAGAGGAAGTGGTGGAGACGAGAACAACTGCAACATTTAAAAGGCATTTGAATGGGCATATGAATAGGAAGGATTTGGAGGGATATGGGCTGGGTGCTGGCAGTTGGGACTGAGTTAGGTTGAGATGTCTGGTCGGCATGGACGAGTTGGACCGAAAAGTCTGCTTCCATACTGTACATCTCTATGACTGTATGTGCAGGCTAGGTGAATTGACCATGCTAAATTGCCCATTGTGTTATTGGATGTATAGACTAGGTACATTAGTCAGGGGAAATGTAGAGCAATATGGTAGGGAAATGAGCCTCGGTGGGATACTTTTCGAAGGGTCAGTGTGGACATTTTTGGCCTAATGGCCTGTTTCCACGCTGTAAGGATCCTGTGATTCTGACCTCATGGTGTAGAGAAGGTGTTTGATGAAGTAGGTAAAGATGATTGGATCCAGGACATTTCCCCTGAGGCACTCTTGTGGTGATGTGCGTAGATTGAGATGATTGGGTCTACTTTTTGTGGACAGGCCATACCAGGGAAACTTACCATCTTGTTAGGTTGATGCCAGTGCTGTAGCTGCACTGGTACAGCTTGGTTAAGGGATGTCTAGCTCTGGACCCAAGTCTTCACAAACTATCATTGGAGCGTTGTCAAGGCCCATTTCCTTTGCAGTGTCCAGCCATCTTTTCTTGTGATCATGTGGAGTAAATTGAATTGGCTGAAGACTGGCATCTGATGGAGGCTGAGGTGGATCATCCATTTGACAGTTCTACCTGAAGATGGATGCTAATGCTTCAGCCTTGTCTTTTTGCAATATTATATTTGGCTCAAATGGATCAGTATGGGATATTTGTGAGCTTTTATCTCATGTTAGTAGTTTAATTGTCCACCACCAATCATGACTGGATACAGCAGCACTGCAGAGTTGAGATCTGATTAGTCGGTTTGCAGAGTGCCTTGCCCTTTTATGCTTTGCATGCTGCTTCCATTATTTGGCATGAACGTAGTCTTGTGCTGTAGCTTTGGCGTCTAATTTTTAGGTATTCCTGGTGCTGTCGTGGCATGTTCTTGTGAGCTGTTCACTGAACCAAGGGTTAATTTCCCCCAACTTGCTGGTAATGACAGAGAGGGAGATTTGCTTGGGTAGCATTTCAAACAAGCGGCTGAACTGAGAGTGCATTAAATAAAACTTAGTTGCTGTTACCAAGACGTGGCACCAGGTGATATGAATGGATTTGGACCTAAATCTTGAAGGGTACATGACATTTAGGAACAACGGGAAAGAAGACAGAGGTGGAGAGGTGTCTCTTAGTTTTTGGTTGCCTTAACACAACAGAGAGGGATGAGTGAAGTTTAGGAAACCAAATATGGCAGTAGTTTAATAAGATCGAGAACTGCCGATGCTGAAATCTAAAACAAACAACAGTGGAAACTGTTTGGTTGGGAATAATAAAGGTAAGAAATAATTTGGAGTAATAACATAATATGATAAAGGAATAACGGAAGAAAGAATGAGACCTTGTCCAGAAGGCATGATGATAATCATTTGAGATTTTAACCCATGAATCGACTGGCAAAGTCAAATTGGCAAATGTAGTCTCGATGAAAGCTGATAGAATATTTTCAGCATAGTTTCTGAGAACAAAGTTAAAAATCACACAACACCAGGTTATAATCCAACAGGTTTATTTGGAAGCACTAGCTTTCAGAGCGCTGCTCCTTTATCAGGTGGTTATGGAGCATAAGATCGTAAGACACAGAATTTATAACAAATGTTTACAGTGTGATGCAACTCAGATTCTAAGAACAACACATTCTGGAACTGAGCCATAATACTATTAACCTGATATTAATTAAATAAGGTAGGATTAATTAACAATATCTTGGTGGAGGCAACCTTGGGTAGCAGCAACCATTGTACAAGTGAATTTTGTTTCAATTTGACAGAGAGGGTGCGTCTAAGATGTGTTTTATTTTAATTAAATAAAGTAAAATATGAGAGCATAAAAACTGAACTGGCTAAGGTGAATTGCAAATTGTGGTAATGGATATTTCAAGAGAATTGCAATTTTGGGAATATATCAGAAAGCACAGAATAGATCCTCTCCAACAAATAAGAACGATTAGTTTAAATGGCACTGCTATTGTGCGATTTTTTTTATGACATGCAATTGCACAAGAATGGAACTACCATGTTATAACACAACTGACTGTAAATTTTTGTTAAGAAATGGATTCGCTGGTTATAAGGTGAAGACAGGATTTGGATTTTTGGTTACAACCAAATCAGCCATGATCATATTGAATGATGGACCAGGGTCAAGGGGTGAATGGTCTTCCTGTACTTATGCATTTTTTCATATGAGGTTACAGGTTGAATATAATTTTGTCACTGATGGCTTGCAGTGCTTCATGCGTGCCCAGTTGAGAGTTTTTGGATCTGTATGAAACTTGTACCATTTAGCACAATAGTAATGTTATACAAGACAGTGGAGGTGTTTGTCTCCATAGTGACTGTGTGCAAAAGCCACTCTTACCAGGTGTTATCATGATTCGGCATACCTGCAACAGCTACATTGGTAATTTTGGGTGTACCAATGTTTTCTGTGCCTCAGTCACATGTAGGCCAGATCAGAAATGGTGACGGATTTCCTTCCCTTCAAGAGAATTAGTGGACCAGATAGATTCTTAAAGCAATTGTCAATGGTTACATGTTAACATCAGGCTAGTTATTTTTAATCCAGATGTTATTGATTTGCATTTCAGTATCTACCATGATAGAGTTTAAACTCAAAATTCCAAAACAGCCTGTGGATCTGAATTAATAGTCCAATGATATTACCTTACATTGTACCCTCAATTAAAGGTAGACTTTATTTTTAAAAAAGTTTTCATTCTGCATGCTGAACAAAATGGAATGATTCACGATAATGATGTGTTTTCCACACCTTTGAATCTTAACCTTACTTTTTGACAAATTTTAAATCAGTTGAAATTGTAAGTTTTTCATTGCCCTGTTCCGACTATTTATTGATAGACCAAGTTACATTGTTGCTATGATAGACTAAGATGCATTGTTACAGTTGCAAAACTGGCAAGATCTGTAAACGAGCCTTGTGGAAAGTAGGTACACCCAAGTGTTGAGTAATAATGACATGCTCTTGTCACCTGGAACTGCTTGTTGGTTGGCAGAAAGGTGCAGCTTCCTTTTCATTTCAGGGACACCGGTTCCCACCCACCCCTATTGATGCACGTCTTTCCCCATTATAACATCCTGATGCACATGTTTCCATCCTTACCCCCTCATGATGGATGCAGCTCACCAGGATAAATGTGAGGTATTGCATTTTGGTAATACAAGCAAGAGGCAGGACTTGTACAATTAATGGTATGGCCCTGGGTAGTGTTGTAAAACAGAGACCCAAGGGTTCAGGTATATATTTCTTTCAAATTTGCACCACAGGTAGACAAGGTGGTTAAGAAGGTGTTTAGCACGCTCACCTTTATTGCTCAGACCTTTTTAAATATAGAAGTTGGGGCATCATGTTTAGGTTGTACAGGATGTTGGTGAAGCCTCTTCAGCAATACTGTGTGCTGTTTAGGTTGTTCTGTTATAAGGTGGATGTTATTAAACTGGAGAGGTTCATAAAAGATGTTGCCAGGGATGAAGGGTTTGAGATATAAAATTAGACTGGAAAGGCTGGGGCTTTTTTAACTGGAGATAGGAGGTTGAGGGGTGATGTTATTGAGATTTATAAAATCATGAAGGGCATAGATAAAGTGAATGACAAAGGTTTTATTCCTTGGGGTGAAGGAGTTCAAAACTAGTGGACATATTTTTAAGGTGAGAGGAGAAAAAAATTAAAGAATCTCTTTTGGGGTAGAAGTGACCTGTACAAGAAGGACAGATTGCACCTAAATTGGAAGGGGACTAATATACTGGGGAATTTGCTAGAACTGCTTGGGAGGACTTAAACTAGTAAGGTCGGGGGTGGGACCCAGGGAGATAGTGAGAAAGAGATCGATCTGAGACGGGTACAGCTGAGAACAGAAGTGCGTCAAACAGTCAGGGCAGGCAGGGACAAGGTAGGACTAATAAATTAAACTGCATTTATTTCAATGCAAGGGGCCTAACGGGGAAGGCAGATGAACGCAGGGCATGTTTAGCAACAAGGGACTGGGATATCATAGCAATTACTGAAACATGGCTCAGGGATGGGCAGGACTGGCAGCTTAATGTTCCAGGATACAAATGCTACAGGAATTATAGAGAGGGAGGCAAGAGAGGAGGGGGAGTGGCATTTTTGGTAAGGGATAGCATTACAGCTGTGCTGAGGGAGGATATTCCCAGAAATGTGGAACTGAGAAGTAAGAAAGGGATGATCACCTTATTGGGATTGTATTATAGACCCCCCCCAATAGTCAGAGGGAAATTGAGAAACTAACTTGTAAGGAGATCTTAGCTATCTGTAAGAATTATTAGTTCTTAGTTCTTAGTGCGTAGTTATTAGTTCTGAGGAAAAGTCACTGGACTAGATTAGATTACTTACTGTGGAAACAGGCCCTTTGGCCCAACAAATCCACACCGACCCGCCGAAGCGCAACCCACCCAGACCCATTTCCCTACATTTACCACTTCACCTAACACTACGGGCAATTTAGCATGGCCAATTCACCTAACTTGCACATTAGGAAACCGGAGCACCCAGAGGAAACCCACGCAGACACTGGGAGAATGTGCAAACTTCACACAGTCAGTTGCCTGAGGTGGGAATTGAACCCGGGTCTCTGGCACTATGAGGCAACAGTACTAACCACTATGCCACCGTGCCGCCCATGGTAGGAGATTTTAACTTTCCAAACATCAACTGGGACTGCCATAGTGTTAAAGGTTTAGATGGAGAGGAATTTCTTAGGTGTGTACAAGACAATTTTCTGATTCAGTATGTGGGTGCACCTATGAGAGAAGGTGCAAAACCTGACCTACTCTTGGGAAATAAGGCAGGGCAGGTGACTAAGGTGTCACTGGGGGAGCACTTTGGGGCCAGCAACCATAATTATGTTTGTTTTAAAATAGTGATGGAACAGGATAGACCAGATCTAAAAGTTGAAGTTCTAAATTGGAGAAAGGCCAATTTTGATGGTATTAGGCAAGAACTTTCAAAAGCTGATTGGAGGCAGATGTTCGCAGGTCAAGGGACGGCTGGAAAATGGGAAGCCTTCAGAAATGAGATAACAAGAGTCCAGGGAAAGTATATTCCTGTCAGGGTGAAAGGGAAGGCTGGTAGGTATAGGGAGTGCTGGATGACTAAAGAAATTGAGGTTCTGGATTAGTGGTGCTGGAAGAGCACAGCAGTTCAGGCAGCATCCCTTGGTTTCCAGCATCTGCAGTCATTGTTTTTACCTCCTTAAAGAAATTGAGGGTTTGGTTAAGAAAAAGAAGGAAGCATATGTCAGGTATCGATAGGAGAAATCGAGTGAAACCTTAGAGTATAAAGAAAGTAGGAGTATACTTAAGAGGGAAATCAGGAGGGCAAAATGGGGACATGAGATAGCTTTGGCAAATAGAATTAAGGAGAATCCAAAGGATTTTTACAACTATATTAAGGATGAAAGAGAAACTAAGGAGAGAATAGAGCCCCTCAAAGATCAGCAAGGCGGCCTTTGTGTGGAGCCACAGAAAATGGGGGTGATACTAAATGAATATTTTGCATCAGTATTTACTGTGAAAAAGGATATGGAAGATATGGACTGTAGGGAAATAGATGGTGACATCATGCAAAATGTCCAGATTACAGAGGAGGAAGTACTGGATGTCTTGAAACGGTTAAAAGTGGATAAATCCCCAGGACCTGATCAGGTGTACCCGAAAACTCTGTGGGAAGCCAGAGAAGTGGTTGCTGGGCCTCTTGTTGAGATATTTGTATCATCGATAGTCACGTGAGGTGCCGGAAGACAGGAGGTTGGCAAACGTGGTGCCACTGTTTAAGAAGGGTGGTAAGGACAAGCCAGGGAAATATAGACCAGTGAGCCTGACCTCAATGGTGGGCAAGTTGTTGGAGGGAATCCTGAGGGACAGGATGTGCATGTATTTGGAAAGGCAAGGACTGATTAGGGATAGTCAACATGGCTTTGTGTGTGGGAAATCATGTCTCACAAACTTGATTGAGTTTTTTGAAGAAGTAACAAAAAAGATTGATGAGGGCAGAGCAGTAGATGTGATCTATATGGACTTCAGTAAGGCGTTTGACAAGGTTCCCCATGGGAGACTGATTAGCAAGGTTAGATCTCATGGAATACAGGGAGAATTATCCATTTGGATACAGAACTGACCCAAAGGTAGAAGACAGAGGGTGGGGGTGGAGGTTTGTTTTTCAGACTGAAGGCCTGTGACCAGTGGAGTGCCATAAGGATCGGTGCTAGGCCCTCTACTTTTTGTCATTTATATAAGATGACACCAAAATTGGAGGTGTAGTGGACAGCGAAGAAGGTTACCTCAGATTACAAAGGGATCTTGATCAGATGGGCCAATGGGCTGAGAAGTGGCAGATTGAGTTTAATTCAGATAAATGCGAGGTGCTGCATTTTGGGAAAGTAAATCTTAGCTGGACTTATACTCTTAATGGTAAGGTCCTAGTGAGTGTTGCTGAGCAAAGAGCAGAGTATTGAGTACAGGAGTTGGGAGGTCATGTTACGGCTGTACAGGACATTGGTTAGGCCACTGTTGGAATATTACATGCAATTCTGGTCTCCTTCCTATCGGAAAGATGTTGTGAAACTTGAAAGGGTTCAGAAAAGATTTACAAGGATGTTGCCAGGGTTGGAGGATCTGAGCTACAGGGAGAGGCTGAACAGGCTGGGGCTGATTTCCCTGGAGTGTCGGAGGCTGAGGGGTGACCTTATAAAAGTTTACAAAACGATGAGGGGCATGAATAGATAGATAGACAAAGTCCCTGTGGTCAGGGAGTCCAGAACTAGAGGGCATAGGTTTCGGGTGAGAGGGGAAAGATATAAAAGAGGCCTAAGGAGCAACTTTTTCACACAGAGGGAAGTACATGTATGGAATGAGCTGCCAGAGGATGTGGTGGAGGTTAGTACAATTGCAACATTTACGAGGCATTTGGATGGGTATATGAATAGGAAGGGTTTGGAGGAATATGGGCCAGGTGTTGGCAGGTGGGACTAGATTGGGTTGGGATATCTGGTCGGTATGGACAGGTTGGACCGAAGGGTCTGTTTCCATGCTGTACATCTCTATGACTCTATGACACAAGGAGAACGTGTTTACACAGAGAGTAGTTCATGTGTGGAATGAACTGCCAGAGAAAGTGGCGGATGCAGGTACAGATACAACATTTAAAAGACATTTGGATAAGTTCATGAGAAGGAGAGGTTTGGAGGGATTTGGACCAAGCGCAGGCAGATGGACTAGTTTTTGTTTGGGAACACGGTCGGCATGGACTGGTTGGACACAAGGGTTGGTTTCCATTCTGTATGACTCCATGAGAACCACCACTCCTAACTTGGCTTATAGCATTGCATAAGTCTCCATTACTAGTCCTGCAACTATGAGACTAGACCATTGCCCCTATGCAGTAAATTCTTGGGTTGAGTGGTTGTGCAACTTTGAGCAGCTAAGTTTCCCTTGCCAATTAGAACTTTGAGTTTGCTGAATTTCATACTCCTCCTGTCTTTTACAAAGGTTAGGTAGAGAGTCATGAAGCACAAAACCACCATCTTAATGTATCTTGGAAGTTTACACAGGTAAGAGCAGTGCTACGGAATTCAACCTATTTGCATAATTTTGATGCAACAGTAAAAGCCATCAGACTGAAGGAATTTGAGTGACTTGCCATCAGTAGTGTCGTTCACGATGCAATGAAATCATTTACTAATATACTTTTTAAAATATGTTTTATGGATAATTGCACGTGCTAGCCCAATCTTAAGACTCAATCAATTAAAACAAGCAATAACACAAATAGAAGTTCAGTGTCAAGTATTTCGGGACCTTAGGAGTTGTACTTGAGAGATTTCTATCTTAATGAAATATCAGCAGTGGTAAGACCAGGAGAGGGAAATCCTTTGAATTGTTATGGAGCAGCCCCAAGAATGAATGCATCTGTAGGAATTTTTATGTATGTAGTATGTTTTGATGTAAGACATGTCAAAGTGCTTAACAAATAATTTTTAAAGAATTAGTTACTACTGTATCTTTGCTTTCTTTTGTCTCCTGGTTAAACAATATTTGCCTCAGGCATGCTTACCACTTGAGCTGGCTGTTAAATTTAAAGGCATCTCACATTAAAGTTGATCAAAATGATTTGTCTTTTATCTGCTTGGGGCTGATACAGTTTTGAGTAGAAGGCCGACCATTACTGGTCACGTCCAAGTAATTGTTACATTTGAATCTGCCTCGCTGGGTGTTATTATCCGCCCATCTGCTTCTTTGGCAATTGTTTATTTTGCAGTATGTGAAACAAATTTTCTTTGAGTATATTTATTGGAATGCAGGAAGACTTGTTTAAGCCAGTGTGCATTAAATTAAATATGCATTTTGAAAACTTAGTTTGATGTTACACAGCTTATACTGTACTGTATGTACACGTTATGGTAAACCTCTTACAATTAGAAAATTAATTCTGTTAAATAACCATCCTCTCTAAAAGTGTATGCACAAACTGCAGAATGTAAATTCACTTTCAAGAAATTGGAATGTTAAATAAAATCTGGTTGAGTTTAACTGTGCAAATCACACCAGCATCTTGAGTTCTGCATTTGTCCTTAAATTAACACAGCAAAAGCTCGAAAGCCAAAATCCCCTCCAGCTCGACAACCATCTGAAATATCAGTACTCCTTTAATTCTGACTTCTTGAGGATTCCCAATTTTAATCATGCCATAATTAGCAGGCATTCCATAGGCTTTTGAAGCCTAGAGCACTAGAATTTCTGCTTCTCTTCCTTCTTCCTTCTAGCCCCGCCTTAAAACCCACCTCTGTGATTAAGCTTCTGATTCATCTGAATCTAATATTTCCTCTTGCCTCAGAAACATATTTTGTTTAACACTGCCATGTAGTAGCCTGGAAAGCATTATTACATTGATTTGTTTAAGTATGAGTTGTAAGTATCACACTCGACTGTTAAAAATGTTGATAGTCACATAGTGTTGCCTTTTCCCTTTGAAAGTGGATTGATTTAAGAAGCATGTGTGTAATAAAACTGCACTGATATATTAATCTGAAGTCCATTGATAATTTCTAGTTTATAAAATGGCAGTTAAGCTTCCAGGCAATTATTGGCAATTAACACATCTAACATCATATCTAAAATAGAATTTGCATGTGTTGATGTCACCAGGTAACTTTATACGATTAATATTCCTTCATCTTCACATTGCTATGAATCCTGTTAGAAAAAATTGTCTCATATGTGGCCAATTATTGTTGGCGTTGGTTTTTTGTTTTGCAATTTTAGATAAATAGCTTGGGAACTAAAAACATTAAGACAGATCCTAAACTCATTCTTGCATTTTTATTATTCAGGTTTGTGCCACATATGTTGGTTATGTTTTGTTAAATAGTGAAGTTGAACCCTCTTTGCCGGAAACTACAGTGAAAAGTGCTGTTGAGCTGTTTTATTATTTTGCAGATGGTATGTAAATGCAGTTGTTATCTGCTCTCCAAATTTCTCCTAAAGGTTCTGGACATCACTAACGCATGTGATAATATCAAAACGTCAACAGCCTTTGAGGAGTGCCAGCAGGAAACTTGTGTTTCAAAATAGTGGCTCATTACTTGCAGTTGCATTCCCTTTATGTAAAATGTTTGAAGTGGTCTGTGTGGCTGGTTTTGTTGGATGCTTTTGGCTATTAATCAGCATACTTGCTTTTACCATGAGGTTGGTGAATTATTAGCCATGAATTATTCATTATCCACATTTTGTAATCACTCTTTAAAACTTTGCAGTTTTTGTTTTTCTTGCAATTTTGGGAAATAATTCCCCTGCACCCCACAAATGTTAAAATGATGTATTTTAAAAGCTTACAGTTATAGTCAGAAGACAGAGCCTGGAATGCTGCAGTGTACCTGTGAAAAAGAAATGTTGAAGTGCCTTGGCTGTCGAGTTTAATTTGGATTTTTTGGAAAAGATTGTTCCTCATCTCTCTGCAAATTTTACAATCAGAAAATGAGATTTATGATTCAAGGTCACATAAGTTCTTCAAGGGGTTTCAATAGTTTGTTTTGATGTGGATTAAAACAGCAAATTAGAAGGAGAAAATTGCCAGTAAGTTATTTTTTTCCAAGTTCACGAAATTGTACCTCCTAACTTATCAAAACATTTCTAATTAAAGTAATTTGATTGTGAAAATCTTTTCACTTTTTAGAAATTATTTCTAGACTACACTGAACTTAAAGCACAGATTTAGTCTGTACAGTAGTTTAAACCTGTTAAAGGACATTGACCACTGTTGACTCTTGCTTTATATTAGTTAGCAAATATTTTTTAATCATTCTGTTCAAAGTTGTTATTACACATTTGTGGAATAGGTGGGACTTGAACCTTGGCCTCCCTGTTCAAAGGTGTACCACTGCACTACAAGGCTGAAAGGTAGCAGTTGTACTCTGGTAAAATTCTTGTCTTCTAGAGCACGGTGTGTACATTATATTCAGTGTATATTGGAATTCTCCCATTCTAAGGTCATGTTGATGGGTTGCAGCTGTCAAAGGCATCACAGAATCTTCTATTCAGAGTTAAGAACTTGAAAAATGTCAAGAAGATCACCATCATCCCAGGACTGAAGAAAGCACATGCAATCTGTCTTAATGACTACTGCCCAGTCTCTTTGACCTCCATAAGCAAGAAGTGCTTTGAAAGGCTGGTCATAGCTGACATCAATTCTAATTTTCTAGCCTGCCTTGATCCCTTGCAAATTGTCTACCAATGTATCAGGTCCACAACAGACTTTTATTTCCCTAGCCCGCACTTATCCCTGGCACATCTGGACAACAAGGACACCTATATCAGGCTCCTGCTCATCGACTACAGCTCTGTCTTCAGCACTGTTATCCCCTCCAGACTGATCTCAAAACTCTGATAAAGGTCTTGGCTCCATCCTCTGCAAATGAATCCTCAGCTTCCTGATGCATAGATGTAATCGGTGAAGATAGACAACTGCACCTCCTCCATGATAACACTCAGCACTGGACCCCCCCCCACCCCCGGATACATTCTCAGCCCCCTACTGTACTCCCTGTATACCATGACTGTGTTGCCAAGTTCTGAACAAACTACCTAGATGTTTGCTGATGACACCACCGTGGTAGGGCGGTTGTCAAATGAATCAGAATACATAAAGGAGGAAGCAGGCTTCGTGACTTAGTGCATTGAGAGCAACCTCTCTCTCTCAATGTTGGCAAAGCTAAAGAACTTTTAATTGCCTTCAGGAAAAAACGGAGGCAAACACACCCACCGTCTATGTCAACAGAGTGGTGTTTGAGAGGATTGAGAGCGTCAGGTTCCAAGGAGTCACACTATCTGACAACGTTCGAGACACCACTCACGCCCTCCACCTCCTCCAAGACTTCCGTTTCCCCAGCCCCCAATGCCTCATCTACACCATGTTCATCCAATCCCTCTACACCTCCATCCGCCATGACCAGGGCCTCCAAGCCCTCCGTTTTTTCCTCTCAAGACGTCCCCAACAGTACCCTTTCATCGACACTCTCATTCGTTTGGCTGAACTGGTCCTCACCCTTAACAATTTCTCCTTTGAATCCTCCCACTTCCTCCAGACCAAAGGGGTAGCCATGGGCACACGTATGGGCCCCAGCTATGCCTGTCTCTTTGTTGGCTACGTAGAGCAGTTGATCTTCTGTTATTACACCGGCACCACTCCCCACCTCTTCCTTCGCTACATTGATGACTGCATTGGCGCCACCTCGTGCTCCCGCAAGGAGGTTGAGCAATTCATCAACTTCACCAACACATTCCACCCTGACCTTAAATTTACCTGGCCCATCTCTGACACCTCCCTCCCCTTCCTGGACCTCTCCATCTCCATTAATGACGACCGACTTGACACTGACATTTTTTACAAACCCACTGACTCCCACAGCCACCTGGATTACACCTCTTCCCACCCTACCTCTTGCAAAAATGCTATCCAGTATTCCCAATTCCTCCGCCTCCACCGTATCTGCTCCCAGGAGGACCAGTTCCACCACAGAACACACCAGATGGCCTCCTCCTTTAGAGACCGCAATTTCCCTTCTCACGTGCTTAAAGATGCCCTCCAATGCATCTCGTCCACATCCCACATCTCCGCCCTCAGACCCCACCACTCCAACCATAACAAGGACAGAACGCCCCTGGTGCTCACCTTCTACCCTACCAACCTTTGCATAAACCAAATCATCCGCCAACATTTCCACCATCTCCAAAAAGACCCCACCACCAGGGATATATTTCCCTCCCCACCCCTTTCTGCCTTCCGCAAAGACCGTTCCCTCCGTGACTACCTGGTCAGGTCCACGCCCCCCCTACAACCCACCCTCCCATCCTGGCACTTTCCCCTGCCACTGCAGGAACTGTAAAACCTGCGCCCACACCTCCTCCCTCACCTCTATCCAAGGCCCAAAAGGAGCCTTCCACATCCATCAAAGTTTTACCTGCACATCCACTAATATCATTTATTGTATCTGTTGCTCCCGATGCGGTCTCCTCTACATTGGGGAGACTGGACGCCTCCTAGCAGAACGCTTTAGGGAACATCTCTGGGACACCCGCACCAATCGACCACACCGTCTAGCGGCCCAACATTTCAACTCCCCCTCCCACTCTGTTGAGGACATAGAGGTCCTGGGCCTCCTTTACCGCCGCTCCCTCACCACCAGACGCCTGGAGGAAGAACGCCTCATCTTCCGCCTTGGAACACTTCAACCCCAGGGCATCAATGTGGACTTCAACAGTTTCCTCATTTCCCCTTCCCCCACCTCACCCTAGTTCTAAACTTCCAGCTCAGCACTGTCCCCATGACTTGTCCGGACTTGTCCTATCTGCCTATCTCCTTTTCCACCTATCCACTCCACCCTCTCCTCCCTGACCTATCACCTTCATCCCCTCCCCCACTCACCCATTGTACTCTATGCTGCTTTCTCCCCACCCCCACCCTCCTCTAGCTTATCTTTCCATGCTTCAGGCTCACTGCCTTTATTCCTGATGAAGGGCTTTTACCCGAAATGTCGATTTCGCTGCTCCTTGGATGCTGCCTGAACTGCTGTGCTCTTCCAGCACCACTAATCCAGAATCTGATTTCCAGCATCTGCAGTCATTGTTTTTACCTAGCTGACAACCTGTCCTGGACTTCCCACATAGATGTAACGGTCGAGAAGGCATCACAACACCTCCTCTTCATCAGGCGGCTCAGGAAATTTGGCATGCACATAAGGACCCTCATCACCTTTTATAGATGCACCATAAAAATCATTCTATCTGGGTGCATAACAGCCTGGTACTGCAACTGCTTTGCCCAGGATCATAAGAAAAAACAGAAGGGTTTAGGGGGTAGGTTTGCTCGCTGAGCTGTAGGTTTGATATCTAGACGTTTCATTACCTGGCTAGGTAACATCATCAGTGGCGACCTCCAAGTGAAGCGAAGCTGTTGTCTCCTGCTTTCTATTTATATGTTTGTCCTGGGTGGGATTCCTGGTGTTTGTGATGATGTCATTTCCTGTTTGTTTTCTGAGGGGTTGATAGATGGTATCTAGATCTGTGTGTTTGATTATGGCGTTGTGGTTGGAGTGCCAGGCCTCTAGGAATTCTCTGGCATGTCTTTGCTTAGCCTGTCCCAGGATAAATGTGTTGTCCCAGTCGAAATGGTAGTTTCGATGAACAGTGCTGTTACGTCGAATGAGATCACAGGCATAACGTTCACCAAGGAGGAAGAAACCGACAACAAACTCGTTTTCCTGGGCGTCACAGTCGAAAGAAAGGACAACGGAGAATTACAAACCTGTGTATACAGAAAACTGACAAACACTGACCAAATACTTAACTACACCAGCAACCATCCCAACACACACAAACGAAGCTGTATCAGAACACTATTCAAATGAGCCACCACACACTGCAGCACAGATTAACTTCGGAAAACAGAGGAGAACCACCTATACAACGTATTCAAGAAGAACGGATACTCAAAAAATACAGTCCGCGGATTCCTCAAGAAAAACGACGACAAGCAGACCAGACAACAGCCAGAAACCCTAACCACCTTACCATACACCAAAGAAGTTTCAGAAATGACAGCCAGACCACTAAGACCCCTTGGAATCCTAGTAGTACGCAAACTCACCAACACTCTCAAACAAAAACTAACAAACTGAAAAGACCCATTACAACCCATGGACAAAACCAACGTCGTCTACAAAATTCCATGCAAAGACTGCCACAAACACTACGTAGGACAAACAGGGAGAAAGTTAGTCACCAAGATTCACGAACACCAGCTAGCCACAAAAAGACATGACCCTCTGTCCCTCGTAGCCCTACACACGGAGGGAAAAAAAAACACCATTTCGACTGGGACAACACATCTATCCTGGCACAGACTAAGCAAAGACATGCCAGAGAATTCCTAGAGGCTGAGTACTCCAACCACAACGCCATAAACAAACACATAGATCTAGATGCCATCTATCAACCCCTCAGAAATTGAACAGGAAATGACATCACCACATAACCCAGGAACCCCATCCAGGACAAACATATAAATACAAAGCAGGAGACAACAGCTTCGCTTCACTTGGAGGTCACCACTGATGATGTTACCTACCCAGGTAATGAAATGTCTGGATATCAAACCTACAGCTCAGCGAGCAAACCTACACCCTAAACCTCCACCTGAGCTACAAACCTTCACAAACCTTGCAAAAACGACAGAAGGCTGTGTGCACACCCCAGGCCATCACGGAAGCCAACCTCCCATCCGTGGACTCCATTTACAAGTCTCGTTGCCGCGGAAAGGCTGCCAACATCATCAAAGACCCATCCCACCCTGGCAATGCTCTCCTCTTCCGTCAGGCCGAAGATACAGAAGCTGAACACATGTACCAGCAGGCTCAAGAACACCTGATCCCCTGCCCTTATTAGACTGAATGGACTCTCTAACTCCAAATAAAGCTGATCTTGTTAACGTTGATCTTGCCTCGCCTATGTCCTGTGCAGTGCAACCTGTATGCCTCACTTTATCCTAAGTATTTCTCATCCTATGATCTATATGTTTTTGCTTACTATGATCTGCCCGTACTGCTCTCAAACAAAGCTTTTCACTGTACTTAGATACACGTGACAACAGATCATATCAAATGTGCTTGCTTTTTAGTCATTTTATTTTGGCTAATTCGTAGTATGCAACAAATAGGTAGAATTGAAGATCACAAATTCTGGAATTGTTTTGCACAAGATGATATTTGAATGAAAAATGCATTATTCGCTACCTATTTACATTGCAGCACAGGACTTTTCAGGATTTCTTCAGGATTTTTAACTGTAAAAGTGAATGGATGTGATACAGTGCTTTATTTTGAGGAAATATCTTTCAACACTGCTGGTCATTTGACCGTACATGCTATTTTTGCTTAGCATTCAGGCTTCTAAAAACTGTGCTGTGCTATATTCAGGCTGATTGTGAAACTTGGAGAATGGATGGAAAAGAAGGAAGGAAATGTGAATATAGTCCAGCATGTAATGACCATGCAAGCTCACAACCAGGGCTGCTTCCTCCAGTTGCGGAATGAAGCAAAACAGCTTTTTATGGAAAAATGCAACCACTCTTGTAAACTACATGATGAAACTGATACTAAAATCATTTTGAAAATGATCAGTGTATAAATCAAAGCTTGATAACCATCAGGATTTGGACCAAAAAGAAAGAACCAGGAGATTTAGATTTGATTTTATTGTCATCTTTAATGAGAGTAGTCATTGAAAGATACCGAGAGTGCAAATACCTTGGTGAATGTTTTGTAGACTGTGAGTGCATTTCAGAGAGCCCATTGTCTGAAAGCAATGGTGCGCTTGAGCAGACTACAAGTTGATGAATGATTAAAAAGATAATTTAAAATCTGTATTGAAATCAATCAGTAGATGAGATTTGATAGTAACTTGTCAGACAGCTTCTAAGCAAAAGATGGGTTTGCCAAGGAAGTGTTGAAACTGTACACCCGAGCTATCATCAGAAACGTAGACAATTTAGTGAATGGGTTGAATGCCAACAACTTGAGATATGCAAATGACACTGCACCGATTGTCGAGCAGCAGTGGCACACCAAGGAATTGTAAACAAAGTAACTGTGATGTTTGTGGGACATGGAATAAGAATGAATGTGAAGAAGACTAAAACAATAGTGATGAATAGAGGCTTAACCCTGAATATAAAAATGGAAGTAAATTGATAAGTCCTGGAGCAAATAAAAAACTTCACATATCTTGAGCAGATTGTCAAATCCAAAGGAAAGTTGAGATCGCTAGTAACAGCTTTGTCAGCATGGAGGGCATGTTAACCTCAAAGAAATTGTACCCAAATCTTAGAAAGAGAATGCTGAGGTATTGCATTTTGTCATCTATGTCAAATGCCTTTGAAACAGCCAGAGCATGTTGATCAGTTGAATGTTGTCAGGATGTGAATGTAAAAGCAGGTATTCCTCCTAACCAACACAATGACTAATGAAGTGCTGGAGAAAAGAGGAGAAAAATTACATTACATTAAAGATAGAAAAGTGATTTTGGCCGCATCATTAGATCAGATGATCGAGGCGATTATTGGAAGGAAATATGGACAGAAAGCATAGGTAAGGGAAGCGGAGGAGAAAATGGATGATGGATATTTTACATTATGTGGAATGTCTAAGGGTGGCATAGAGCAGACAGAGGTGAAGATCTGAAGCAGTTAATGTTTTAGGAAGATGACATTAATTAATGAACAAAAATATTAGAAACTAAATAAAGAAAATTAAAAATTAAAAAAACAAAATTGATGAAAAATAACTATCTTTGGCAAGAATGCATTTTGTGTATCATGTTGTATTCCATTGTTGAGCAAAACATGAGAGAAATGCTCAAGAGTCTTTTATAAAGCTGCTGACTTGAATCATACGAAATCAGATTTGTTTTTGTTTTGGAAGAGGGATGTGAACAGTTACTGTTACGCTCTGACATATAAGACTTGCTGTAACACGCAAATATGTGCTTGCTTCTTGACTAGTTACTATACTTTAGTCTAGGTTTGAGTTACGGAGCTGATTCACGCTACACAGCGGTGCCTGGTTCTCTTTTGGAACTGCAGTGCTTACATAAAATCGGGACAATTCCATATATCCTGAAGTTGAAATAGAACAATTAGCTTACATTGATACAAAATAATACACTCATTGTATTTACATCTTGCAACTCTTGATTAACGGACATGAGTAACTGTTAGCCACCGATTCTGATATTTTTTATATCAGTTTTGTACACCCTTTAACAAGTAGATCTTTTAAAAACAAATTAATGCATATTTTTCATATTTTGCAGAGCCAATTGTTTTTTTGTATTTCACTTATAATTACTTTAGTCAAAAATCTCACAACACCAGTTTATAGTCCAACAGGTTCATTTGAAATCACAAGCTTTCAGAGTGACGCTCCTTTTTCGGGTGCATAGGTGAAGGAGTGTCACACAGAAAGCTTGTGATTTAAAATAAACCTGTTAGACTATAACCTGGTGTTGTGTTATTCTTGACTTTGTCCACCCCAGTTCAATACTGGCACCTCCACCTTACAAGTACTCTAAGTTCTGTGTTTGTCTCCCAAATTTCAAGTTGAGTCTTGGTTATATTATTGCCTGTGAAAGCTTGTATTAAAGGAAAGGGCTATTCTATTCTGTGCTCTTCAAAGAAATATGTATATTGACTACTATGCAGCATGAGTCTAAAAATAGTGCAGTGGCAGGAAACAGTTTTTCAGTGTGCATTTTTGTATGCAGGGATTTAAACTTCTGTAAGATTCAAGATTGTTTGCAAGAAGTTGTCAGTTACTGGCCTCCTACTGTTGTAATTAGTAACAATTTGTACCACAGAGTGAGAGCTGTTGCTTAGTGATAAAATTACTGGATTATAAACCCAGGCTTATAGTTCAAACATGAGTTTGAATTCTACCATGATGGTGAAATTTGTATTCAGTAAAATCTGGAAAAAAAAGCTAGTCTAAGCAGAGATCATGCAACCACTGTTGATTATCATTAAAATAAACATTTGGTTTATTAATATTCTTTTGGGAAGGGAATCTGCCTTCCTTACCTGGTCTGGCCTACATACATGTGACTCCAGACCAACAACAATGCAGTTGTTTGCACTTGAGCAATTCGGGAGGAGCAATGAATGATGGCCTAGTATCCGTATCCCAAGAATGAATTGTTAAAAGTAAATGTAGAAGTGAAACATGTTTACAAATAACATGCTTGTATTAAGGGGAACAGCTATTCTATTCTATTCTGTGCTCTTAAAAGAAGTAAGTATACTAACTCTACTGTGCAGCATGAGTCTAAAAATAGTGCAGTGGCCTGGAACAGTTTTTCAGCATTCATTTTTGTAAGGCACAAAGTATTCTTCGTCATGCTTCTCAACCTGTATGCATCCTTTGGGCTGACTGCACTACCTTCCTCGAATGCCTCTCTAATGCCATTCACCTGATTAGGATTGCACTGGCTTTGTTCCATTCTTGCCTAATTGTTGACAAATAACTGCCTGGCTTTTGTTCCTGCTATCTCTTACCTCTGTTCCCATGGATCTATCCTCTAACCCTCCATTGTCTTTCTCATCAGCTGGTGACCTCCGAAAACTCCCCTCAGTTTCCACATGTATACTTCATGACATCCACCTCTGCCTCACCACCGCAAATTCCCTTTTGTTTTTCTATTCACGTGCTGAAGGAATATTCTCGTGTGACAAATTCAGTGTTACATGCAGATGTATGCATCCGAACCAGAAACGAACTGTATATATGTATTTATAAAAATGTTATCGACGTGCAGCAGGCAAGGAAATATTAAAACAAGGGCTAATTATCAAAGTTTTAATAATTTGTCCTTTCACAACATGTGAGTGTTGTTGGCAAGGCTCATCACGAATTGCTCAGAACAAGCTGGTGAATCATATTGAATGCTGCAAACTCTGTGATGTAGGTACACCCACAGTACTGTTAGAAGTGGAGCTCTAGATTTGCACCCTGTGAGAATGAAGGAATAGCAACATAGTTCCAAGTCAGGATGATCAGTGGCTTGGAGAGGAACTTGCAAGTGGTGTTGTTCCTATACATTATCTGTCTTTGTCCTTCTAAGTCGTTGGAGGTTGTGCATTTGGACAGTGGTCTCGGTGAGTTGCTGCAATGCATTGTGTAGATGATGCACGCAGCTGCCAGCATTTACTACTGGTGGAGGCAGTGAGTGTTGAAGGTAGTGAGTGGCTGCCATTCAAATATAATGCTCTGCTTTTGACTAGGATCCTTTAAGTCTTGCTGGAGCTGCACTCATCCAGGCAAGTGGAGATTATTGGCACTCTTGACTTATACCTGTAGATGGTGATCATGGTTTAGAGAGTCAAGAGGTCAGTTACTCAAAATAGAATTCATAGCCTCTGACCTGCTGTTGTATCCACAATATTTCTGTGGTAAACATTAATGAGCATCCATACTTAAAGATAAAAGAAATGTTGTAGGTGAAGAAAGTTGTGCTTAGGATTCTACTCTATGAACTCCTGCAGAAGCTTGAAACAATATAGGACAAAAGAAGCCCACTTCATTGGTACTACATTCACCACCTTCAACATTTACACCCTTCACCGCTGGTGGCAGTGTGCACCATCTCCAAGATGTACCACAGAAATTCACCATGGTTCCCTCAACAGCATCTTCCAAACCCACGACTATTATCACTGGTAAAGACTAAGGCAGCAGATATAATGGAACATCACTATCTGTAAGATCCTCTGCGATCCATTCATCACTCTGACTTGGAAATGTGTTGTTGTTTCTCCGTTGCTACTGAGTCAAAATCTTGGAAAACCCTCATTGCATTACTTCTAACTTTCCCCACTGTTGCTTGGAACTTGGAGGTTCATCTGCAGCAGTCACTTCCAGACTTGAAGTCAGTGTGGTGTGCAGATCCTCTGCCAGTGCCACAGCGGGAATGTTGCTCCATTCTGGTAGCACTGTGGGTGTACCTACACCAGATGAACGGTAGTGGCTCAAAAAGGTAGCTCATCACCATCACCTTAACAGTAATTAGGGATTGGCAGTAAAAATTGGCTCATCCAATGATGCTCACATCCCCTGAATTAGTAAGTATAAGAAAGAAGACCTAATAAAATTGTGGTACAGGAGTAAGCCATTCAGCTCATCATGCTTGTTTATTTCCCCTCTAAACTGCAATTCAGTTTATGCCCACACCTCTGCTTTCTTCACAATAACTCTATCCATTTGACATTTCAAAATGACTGTGAATTCTGCTTCCAGTAGTGTGTTCCAAATCTTAATCCTCTGTAAAAAGCATTTCCCACTTTTTGCCACTTATTTCAAATTTATAATCTCTGCTCACCGGCCCGTCTGCTCTATCAAACCTCTCGTAACTTTGAACAGTTCCATTAGGTCTTTGCCTAAATTTGCCAGTTTTAAGGAGAATCATCCCAGCTTCTGCAATATCATTTTCTTTATTGGTCAGAGCATTGGGTACAGGAGTTGGGAGATCATGTTGCGGCTGTACAGGACATTAGTTAGGCCACTTTTGGAATGTTGCGTGCAATTCTGGTCTGCCTGCTATAGGAAGGATGTTGTGAAACCTGAAAGGGTTCAGAAAAGATTTACAAGAATGTCACCAGGATTGGAGAATTTGAGCTATAGGGAGAGGCTGTATTAATAGGCCAGGGCTGTTTTCCCTGGAATGTCGGAGGCTGAGGGGTGACCTTATAGAGGTTTACAAAATCATGACTGGCATGGATCGGATAAGTAGGCAAGATCTTTTCCAAAGGGTGGAGGAAACCAGAGCTATAGGACATATGTTTGGGGTGAGAGGGGAAAGATATAAAAGGGATCTAAGGGACACCTTTTTCACACACAGGGTGGTGCTTGTATGGAATGAGCTACCAGAGGAAGTGATGGAGGCTAGCACAAATTACAACATTTAAAAGGCATTAGATGTGTATATGAGTAGGAAGGGGTTTAGAGAGATATGGGTCAAGTGCTAGCAAATGGGACTAGATTAGGTTAGGATATCTGGTTGGCATGGACAAGTTGGAGCAAAGGGTCTGTTTCCGTGCTGTACATCTCTGTGACTCTAAAAATTGGATGATGTGGGCGGCACGGTGGCACAGTGGTTAGCACTGCTGCCTCACAGCGCCAGAGACCCGGGTTCAATTCCCGCCTCAGGCGACTGACTGTGTGGAGTTTGCACGTTCTCCCCGTGTCTGCGTGGGTTTCCTCCGGGTGCTCCGGTTTCCTCCCACAGTCCAAAGATGTGCAGGTCAGGTGAATTGGCCATGCTAAATTGCCCATAGTGTTAGGTAAGGGGTAGATGTAGGGGTATGGGTGGGTTGCGCTTCGGCGGGGCAGTGTGGACTTGTTGGGCCGAAGGGCCTGTTTCCATACTGTAAGTAATCTAATCTAATCTAATCTAATCTAATCTAATCTAATCTAAAACTGTGACACAACTGAACTCCCTCACTCTTGGTATTATTTTGTTAATACTGCTCTGCATTCTTTCTACACCTTGCTTCAATGCCTGCATAAAAGTTATGTAAGTAACCCTTACAGTAATGCAACATTCAGAATCTTTTCAACATTTCCTCTGTATAACTTGCATAGCTTTGTATAGAGACCCCTAATAGCTTTAATGCTGTCACCTTATAGTATCTAGTTTTTATGGACACAGATTAGTTCAGTCAGCTACTTGTTCTTTGGTAAAAGTATGGGAGATTTCATGTACACCACAACCTCAATTATCTGAATTTCGGATTATCCGAACACTACCTCAAGATCCCGTAAAAACGCTATTCATTATCCGAACAATCCGTTATCCAAACAAAATACTCCCCATCCGTCTTGTTCGGATAATCGAGGTTGTCTGTATTTAACTATGGTCATTTTGATAAGTCAAGCCTCCTTCAAGGCGACCTCAACACAGTTTTTTTCTGACATAGTGATACACTCAAGTAATCCAATACTTGAGGTATTTTGTAAATCAACCTTTGCCAAGACCACTGGATAGGGTTGAGGCAAGTAGATGATTCACTACAATCTTTGAATGTGGATGTCAGTGAAGTTAAACCTGTCCGGTAGATAACTCCTGCTAGATTGCCAACCTGTTTTGCAAGTATCACGTCTTTCCCAACAGACCAGTTTCATACTTGCTGTTCCTTATTGTAAAGGTTGGTATGTAGACATTTTAAAAAAATATGCAAACCTCTGCTATTGTGAATTTGAAACTGAAGTTTACCAAAGACACATTGACATTTCCAAAAGACATAAGATATAGGAACAGAATAAGGCATTTGACCCATTGAGTCTGCTCTGCCATGATATGTTTCTCAACCCCCATTCTCCTGTTTTCTCCCTGTAATCTTCGATCTCCTTATTAATCAAAATATCAGTCTCAAATGCTCACCATTACTGGGAAATGAGCAGGCATACAAATAATTAATTAAAATAAAATAACTCTGACATTTACTGTTAAACCTAAGATTTTCTTGAATTGTATAATACAAATGTATTGAGACCTACATGTTTTGATTTTGCTGTTCGATGCTGTGCTGTGAATATAGTCAGATTGGAGCTGTTCATAGTAGATTAGCTTTCGTTATCCTGATGTGACATTTTGCCTAATTTACCTTTGGTTGTTGTTCTGAGTTTGGAGATTTTGTATTGAATGTTGCCAACACTACCAAATTTGCCTTCTCACTGAAAGCTTTGAACCTTTGATTAAGGTTCACATGCAACTTCAATTAACTCTTTGCCTTCTCTGCCTCCCTCTGTCCTTACTTTTGGTTTAACCCCCTTCATTTCCTCCTTTTGTTGTGAATGTTGACTGAAGGCTCCCACCTAGTGGCAGAAGTTAGTAAGTGCATTGACAAACATTTCCCATAAAAATACAAAGATACAGTTTAAATTTTTTACAGTTGTATTTCTTTGATATTTAACGTAATTAATGTTGTAAAGTTATTTCAACTAGAACACATGGTACTATACAATTTATAGTACAGTAATCCTTATATATGTACAGTACTTCATATAGTACATGTTTTTCTGGCAAAAATGTCTGAAGGACTCCAACTTCAGCATTTGTTCTAATAAATTATTCACTTAAAATTATGATTGTCAGGAGTACAACCTTAACTCGAAGTGAGAACTGCCTATTTATCTGAATAATAGTTATTGCATAAAAATAATCCCCTGACCTTTAACAAAAATATTTTTTCGTATGAGTTGCGTACGGATCCACCCTGGCTTACCACATGCTCGTCACTGAGGCCAATCTCAGCTTGATTCAAATCTACTTGATAGAATATTGGCATAAAACAGCATTGAAGTCGGATGTTCCATTCCTCACTTCTGTGTGAATACTTTTAGTTTTTTTAGGACAGGGTTAGTAGGAGCAGGCAACTCTGATGAGGAACTGGTGCTGTAATGGTAATGTCCAAAGATGAGTAAACCAGAGATTTGGGCTAATGCTTTGAGTACATAGATTCAAATTCTGTCATGGCAGCTAGTGGAATTTAAGTTCAGTTCATAAAATCTGTAATAGTGACCTTTGTAATACAAGTTGTTCTGTTATAATGCATGTTTCGCCATCACAAATTTGCTGTAATGAGGTTGACAAATTGCGGTCTTTAAGTGCTGTTTCTAAAATGTGAGTTTTCTTTAATGCGGAGTTGCTCAAGCACGCAACATCATGTTATAGAAGAACTGACAGTAGTATCATCGATTGTCACAAAGACTCATCTGCTTCCCGAAAGTCCTTGAGAAATGAAAGTCTTTCGCCTGTACCTGGTCTGACCAACATGTAACTCCAAATGCACAGGAATAGTGCTGATTCCTAACTACACTCTGAAGTGGCTCAACAAACTGCTCCGTTAAAGAACATTTAAGGATTGACAGCAAAATCTGACGATCCCAACAAAGCTCAGATTCCATGAAGGACTAACACCGGAATAACAGTATTTCAGTCACTCCAAAATGAACCCTTTTCTGATTAAGAAGTTAGTCTTGATAAGTTGACTTTAATACTCATTGCTACAAGATTTTGTTTGAAATAACTTCATTAAATGTTGCAGGTGTTGAGATTTGTTTTTTAGGAGAAATGAAATAACTTGCCTCTGATAACAATTATAAATGTATTTTCACAAATTTTCAATTGCAAACTTGCCATCTCCATGCTCTTTGCACTTTGACAGCTGTTTACTTTTTACTAAATTCAACTATGATGTGTTATGTTTGGGTATGTTTTGTTTGGAATCAACTGATTAAAATGCAGAATTTGTCATTGGAACACAGTTTTGTTTTTCATCTGAGAACACTTAAAATTACACTTTGTTGCACTTTCAAGCTAGTTGCTACTAAATGGTAATTTCTGTGGCTTAGTCAGCCACAAGATGTTATTCCATTTGTTTCTACTTCCAGTTGTTTACCAATTCATAATTGTAGTCTTAGCTCTCTTTCTCTTGTGGGGTAGAAGTGACCTGTACAAGAAAAACGAATTGCACAAATGTACTGACAGGGAGATTTGCTAGAGCTGCTCGAGAGAACTTAAACTAGTAAACTGGGACCCAGGGAGATAGTGAGGAAAGAGATCAAACTGAGACTGGTACAGTTGAGAACAGAAGCGAGTCAAACAGTCAGGGCAGGCGGGGACAAGGTAGGACTAATAAATTAAACTGCATTTATTTCAATGCAAGGGGCAACAGAGAAGGCAGATGAACTCAGGGCATGGTTAGGAACATCGGAATGGGATATCATAGCAATTACAGAAACAGGGATGGACAGGACTGGCAGTCGACTGTTCCAGGATACAAATGCTACAGGAAGGACAGAAAGGGAGGCAAGAGAGGAGGGAGGAGTGGCGTTTTTGATAGGGGATAGCATTACAGCTGTGCTGAGGGAGGATATTCCTGGAAATACATCCAGGGAAGTTATTTGGTGAAACTGAGAAATAAGAAAGGGATGATCACCTTATTGGGATTGTGTTATAGACCCCCTAATAGTCAGAGGGAAATTGAGAAACAACTTTGTAAGGAGATCTCAGTTATCTGTAAGAATAATAGGGTAGTTATAGTAGAGGATTTTATCTTTCCAAACATAGACTGGGACTGCCATAATGTTAAGGGTTTAGATGGAGAGGAATCTATTAAGTGCGTACAAGAAAATTTTCTGATTCAGTATGTGGATGTGCAAAACTTGACCTACTCTTGAGAAATAAGGCAGGGCAGGTGACTGAGGAGTCAGTGGGGGCGCACTTTGGAGCCAGCAACCATAATTCCATTAGATTTAAAATAATGATGGAAAAGGATAGACCAGATCGAAAAGTTTAAGTCCTAAATTGGAGAAAGGCTAAGAGCTTTCAACAGCTGATTGGGGACAAATGTTTGCAGTAAAAGGACGGCTGGAAAATGGGAAGCCTTCAGAAATGAGATATCGAGAGTCCAGAGAAAGTATATTCCTGTCAGGGTGAAAGGGAAGGCTGGTGGGTGTAGGGAATAATGGATGACTAAAGAAATTGAAGATTTGGTTAAGAAAAAGAAGGAACCATATGTCAGGTACAGACAGGATAGATCGAGTGAATCCTTCGAAAAGTATAAAGGCAGTAGGAGTATACTTAAGAGGGAAATCAGGAGGACAAAACGGGGACATGAGATAGCTTTGGCAAATAGAATTAAGGAGAATCCGAAGGGTTTTTACTAATATATTAAGGACAAAAAGGTAACTAGGGAGAGAATAGGGCCCCTCAAAGATCAGCAAGCTGGCCTTTGTGTGGAGCTGCAGGAGATGGGGGAGATACTAAATGAGTATTTTGCATCAGTATTTACTGTGGAAAAGGACATGAAAGATATAGAATGTAGGGAAATAGATGGTGACATCTTGAAAAATGTCCAGATTACAGTGGAGGAATTGCTGGATGTCTTGAAACGCATAAAGATGGATAAATCCCCAGGATCTGATCAGGTGTACCCGAGAACTCTGTGGGAAGCTAGAGAAGTGATTGCTGGGCCTCTTGCTGAGAGATTTGTATCATCGATAGTCACATGTGAGGTGCTGGAAGACTGGAGGTTGGCAAACGTGGTGCCACTGTTTAAGAAGAGTGGTAAGGACAAGCCAGGGAACTATAGACCAGTGAGCTTAACCTCGGTGGTGGGCAAGTTGTTGGAGGGAATCCTGAGGGACAGGATGTGCATGTATTTGGAAAGGCAAGGACTGATTCGGGATAGTCAACATGGCTTTGTGCGTGGGAATCATGTCTCACAAACTTGATTGAGTTTTTTGAAGAAGTAACAAAGAAGATTGATGAGGGCAGAGCAGTAGATGTGATCTATGTGGACTTCAGTAAGACAAGGTTCCCCATGGGAGACTGGTTAGCAAGATTAGATCTCACACAATACAGGGAGAACTAGCCATTTGGATACAGAAATGGCTCAAAGGTAGTAGACAGAGGGTGGTGGTGGAGGGTTGTTTTTCAGACTGGAGGCTTGTGACGAGTGGAGTGCCACAAGGATCGGTGCTGGGCCCTCTACTTTTTGTCATTTATATAAATGATTTGGATGCGAGCATAAGAGGTCCAGTTAGTAAGTTTGCAGATGACACCAAAATTGGAGGTGTAGTAGACAGTGAAGAGGGTTACCTCAGATTACAACAGGATCGGGACCAGATGGGCCAATGGGCTGAGAAGTGGCAGATGGAGTTTAATTCAGATAAATGTGAGGTGATGCATTTTGGGAAAACAAATCTTAGCAGGACTTATACACTTAATACACTTAGGGAGTGTTGCTGAAAAAAGAGACCTTGGAGTGCAGCTTCTAGCTCTTTGAAAGTGAAGTCGCAGGTAGACAGGATAGTGAAGAAGACATTTGGTATGCTTTCCTTTCTTGGTCAGGGTATTGAGTACAGGAGTTGGGAGGTCATGTTGCGGCTGTACAGGACAGTGGTTAGGCCACTGTTAGAATATTGCATGCAATTCTGGTCTCCTTCCTGTTGGAAAGATGTTGTGAAACTTGAAAGGGTTTAGCAAAGATTTACAAGGATGTTGCCAGGGTTGGAGGATCTGAGCTACAGGGAGAAGCTGAACAGGCTGGGGCTGATTTCCCTGGAGCGTCGGAGGCTGAAGGGTGCCCTTTATAGAGGTTTACAAAATTATGAGGGGCATGGATAGGATAAATAGACAAAGTATTTTCCCTGGGGTCGGGGAGTCCAGAACTAGAGGGCATAGATTTTGGGTGAGAGGGGAAAGAAATAAAAGAGACCTAAGGGGCAACCTTTTCACACAGAGGGTGGTACATGTATGGAATGAGCTGCCAGAGGAAGTGGTGGAGGCTGGTACAATTGCAACATTTAAGAGACATTTGGATGGGTATATGAATAGGAAGGGTTTGGAGAGATATGGGCTGGGTGCTGGCAGGTGGGACTAGGTTGCGTTGGGATATCTGGTCGGCATGGACGGGTTGGACCGAAGGGTCTGTTTCCATGCTGTACATCTTTATGACTCTGAGTTGGCAATTAAAACAAAATTTGTTTGTAAATGAGCAAAATCATTTAACTCCAGTCCTGAAATTAAAAAAAAATTCTTGACAAGATGAGACTTTGTCTGTGGCAAAGTGGAACTGTGAGATTATCATTTGTGAGCATTTCTGTAACACATTAATAAAAATTGCAGTAAAATGATTCTGATTAGTTCAACTTATACTTTACTGTAACTTAACTGGATGCATCAACAACACTGTTGTGAACTTATCCCCATTGTGCCTGATTCTGGGCAGCATACTATTACAAATAAGTTGGAGGCTTCAGACATTGACTAGAATGGTTACAGGGCTGAGAGATTGCAGTTAGAGTAGATGGATGGACTACAGAAGCTGACCCTGCTCTCCTTCAAGCAGCGGTGATGAGAAGCTGTAGTGGATTCTCCTGTCATCAGAGATGAATGTTGATTAACTTGACTCTTTATGACAAAATACAAACTTGGCCAAAGTTTTTCACCCTTGCACTCATGAGGAGAATCTCTGCGAATACCAGTTTATGGAAAAAATAACATTTATACTGCATGAGAATGTTCATTGATTGGGAAGTGAACTCTTGTGGCTTGACAAGCAGATTTTTTATTTTAAATGCCAACTAGCCAGAAAGAGAGAGCTAATTCAATCAAAGAATAGTTAGGGGTCACTTCTGCGTAATAATCAAATCTTGATTTGCAGATATGATTGCAATTATTACATAGGAAGGAGCTGTTGAAATTGTACATAAGGCACTGGCTTTGTACTGTGCTTAGCTGACCTGTGATGGCCTGATTCTGTTGTTCTCAAAAAATAAAATTGCTTGATGATTAGAGACTTCTCCATTTACATCTATCCTTTTTTGCCTCCATATACTGGGGTCCAGTTTATAGGCACTGAGATTGGCTTTCAGAATTCCTTTGTATCTGAATTTTGAACATCCTATGGTATTGTTTCCTGTCCTCAACTGACTGTAGAATATCAACTTCCATGTGTCGGAACCCTTCATTCAGTCCCAGTGGACAACCCAGCAAAGCTGAACTGTGAGCATACTCTCGATACTTAGCATGTGGCATTTTGCAAGAAATGTGTAGGAATTTTGTTCTGCTCCTTGATCTTGCAGGTTGATCCTAAAACATGAAAATGGAGTTCCTGCGGTTGGTTTATAATGCATTGTTAGCTTGTCCATGACTCTTTGATAGAAAACCACTGGATAGTAGACATTTATGTTTGTTTTGAGACAAATTCCATTCCCTTTCTGAAGCCTACGGTGAGATTTAATATTGCAATTCATTATTCTGAAGTACAGAAAAAGCAACTCCTTCCAGAAGATTTGATAACCAGAGGGCACAAAGTCTAGCTCATGGGTGAAAGAGCCAGAGGCAACACGAGAAATAACTTGGTTTGAACAACAAATTGGTAGGGTTCAGGATGTACTACCTGCTACAGTGGTGGATGCAGATTAAATTACAGCTTTAAAAGGCATTTCATAAACACTTGGAGGAAAGAATTGATGCAGGTAATATGTGCCAAATGGTAGCCTCTATACTGTACCATACTTGCTGATTCTATAATCATCAGATCTATTCCCTACTGATATTTTGATAACCGAGAAACATGAGTGACATTTTACTGATAAATATTGTTCAGTCTCTATAGCGTTTGATCATTTTGTTGCTGCATTTGAATAAATGTATTATAAAATGTTGTTTTGCCCCAAAGTCAGTATTGAAATAGATGCAGTTAAAGTTGGTCTAAAGGTATCACAGATGGAGCATGAGCTGAATATATTTTCTGATTGCTGATTGAGACAACATTAGTAAATGCACTCAGCACTATAGTTGATCAATTCTATACTCTAGCTTCTTCTTGGATATATCTTAAATATTGTCACCATTTGGTTTTATCCTTCTCGAAGCCTTTATTGAATAACTGTTTGCATACAACAACTATGGGGTGAGATCTAAACTTTGGATTGTTGGGCATAGTGGCACTGAAGAGGCTCCTATCCTCGTGGAATTCCCATAAATACAGGTTGAAACAGTGAATGTATGAGAAAGACCAGAGAATGCTGATGTGTTATATGTTTTTTTAGATAACATTATTTCTAGCTGTTGCAACATCACTATAGTATTGTACTTAAAATGAAAGATTAATTGGGACACCACATATAGAGGAACCTTGATGTTCCAAAGGACACTGGTGGAGAGTGTTTCGTTCGGTTAATCGAATTCCTGATAATCAAATGTCGAATAACATAGTTTAGCCAAGCATCAGGACCTTGCGATCTTGCAGGATAATCTGATATTGGGACAATCGAATGCCAGATAATTGAGGTTCCTCTGTACATAGTCAGTTTCTTTTCATGCTCAATTCATATGCAAACATTACTGACATGAGACTGATTTAAAATTGCTCTTTTGATGTTAAAACATGGCCATCTTGGACCTGGCACCAGCATCAAAAGATGGAATTGAAGTGGGAATGCCCTCTGGTTTATTAATGGTAATATACTTGGAAGAAATTGTTTCACATTGGCTCATTTTACATCGTGTCTGGTGGACAAAGTTGGCAGTATGAAGTGCTACCACAGTCAATTTTAAAAATATCAGCTTTAATAAACCCAGGAATTGCTAATCTCATTTTTAAACAATGTGATTTAGCTTGTTTGATTTGTGCAGTGAGTATGCATGTAAATGTTGTATATTTATTCATATTAACAGGGTTAGCAGAAAGTGAAGATGTTTTTCTGATTGTACTGCTGTGATTGCACTGAATCATCATGTTGTTTTGCAGAGTATTTCTAAAATGAGTGAACCCCTTTATAACTCTTAATTAACTAAGAAGCATAGCCTTCATAATGAGTTTCAAAATTAATTTGCTGGATTACATAATTGGCCTTTTTTCTGTGGTTCAACTCCTTGGATCTGTCTAGGTATTCCATCTTTTATTTCCTGAAGTGCTTCCATTTAGCACAAATTGTGCTATATATTTTACATGCATCAGTCTGCATTGTTGTTCAAAGCTTGAAATTCCATGCTATGGGATATTTTGAATGACATAACAGTATCTGAACTCCAACTATAATTTATTATTGTGCATCTAAAAACATCTGATGTGCTTGAATACATGCCTTTTTAGGGGTACTTCTAACTCAAGGTGCTTGCATTCTATGAAACCATGATGCTGGAGGAGTTGCAGGCTAGTCTGTTTTTTCCAACTAGCAGTAAAACTCAGTTGTGTTATCCACTCCTCAAATCTTCACTATATTTTGTCTTTCTCTCTCTGAACAGAAAATGCCAGAAGGGTCGGAGGACTGTAGGCACTGGCAGGCCCATTGACATCCATCCCCTGTAACTGTTCCAGTATATACATCCAATCCTGGCAATGGCGCAGGGCATCCAGCAAATAGATATTCAGGTTTTGCATGATCTCCGGCAGCGCTTCCCTGAGATCCCAGAAGGAGTGGTGTCTCAGTGCATGCTGCAGGTACTGTTTAAAATGGGACCCATAAGCTGCTAAATACATTTTAGTTTTGGAACAATAGCAAAGTCATAGCTTGATGTAGTTTTAGTTTCTTTGTACTACTTTAAATTATTGTATAGATGGTAATTCATGTTAATGTTAAGTGGAAGCTTTCATTGCCATAAAGGGGTTATTGTAACTAACTCAATGACTTCCAACTCTGGCCTTGATAATTTTTGATTAATGGGTAAAGTTGTTTAAATTACTTATCTATTATTTAATTGTCTGACATTGTAACCAGACACATTGTCTCCATTCTGCATGTCTCTAGGCATTATAACTGACAATACATTGAAAATTACAAAATATTTGGAACAAATATGGAAGTTTATATACCTAAAATGACAATCAGCAAAACAGATTCAATAAAATAAAGCAAAAGACAGTATATCTGTATTTGGAAAGATGAAGCGTGTATTTGACATGCAAAGAAAATCTGAACGGACAAGTTCTGCTTCATGTGATATGTTATTTTTGCAGTACTCTGAGTAGTTAAGGTTAGAGCCAAAATAACAATCAAATTTAAGAAGTAGCAGCATTTCATAAAATATTTTACAAAAACACTTAAGGGATTGTTTTCTATTTCTGACAACCCATTATCAACAGTTTTAAAGACCACTTTGTAAGGACACTAATATTATCAGGACTTCAGATAAACATCATCTGCGCGAGAAGAATCAATATCATTAATAAGAATGGAAAATATAGAAAACGCTCAGCTTTAGCAGCACCTGTAGAGAAATGAAATTAGTGATCAGGTCAATGAATGTTGGAACTGGAAAATGTTAAGAAATGTATAAGATTTTGAACAAGTACAGAAGCAGGAAAAAAGCCCAAAGGAAGGAGTAATTGACATCAAGATTAAGATGCAAAATTAGATGGTAATATGACAAGCAAAACAAAAGATCTGTCTTGGGCTATATGTGGGAAAAGCAAAATCATAACGGACAGCTATCGTCCAAACCAGTATATATCCGGGAATGTACATCTTTTGTTGTTGAAGGAGCCAAGGAAGCAAAACTGATTTGATTATCACCATGAAGAAGTTACTAGGCACAAGTGTAGTTCTCCACAAATGACAAAAGATGTCAGTGTTGTACAACTGTCTCCTCAGTTGGACATTCATGAAGGGCAAACATAATGTAGTCAAATATATTACAACATTTTAAGAAGAAAGCTGTCGAGTAAAAACTCAGCAGTAAAATGATTGAACAAGTTCACAAATTTGTAAAAGATAATTTGACTTTTTATGATTATACCAATATAAATGCAGCATACAGTAGATCTCCAAATAGTGTTGGAAATATTTCACATAAAGGACAATTAAATTAATGAAAAGTCATTAGAATTTGAAGCAGAAAATGGAAACAAATAGATTTTTTTTTTCACTTTAAGGAAAAGCCTGAAGATGAATAAGAAGCTAATTTCATTTGAAGCATAATATTTATTTGGTTGAAGTGGGGGGCTGCTGCAAAGAATGGTAAATATTTTCTGGAGCCATGAGGAAAGTAATGTTGAGACTCTATTTCTGATTTATACCCCCACTAATTGTAAGCATGTCACAGTTCCTCATAACATAAAAACATTAAGGACAAAGGATGGAGCATGAATATTTGTAAAATGATTTAAGAACATAGAATATAGGAAAAGGAGCAGGTGTAGTCCATTTTGCCCTTCAAACTTGCTCTGCCAATAAATAATATCCGACTGATCTAATTGCGGCCTTATTTTCATTTAACTGCCTACCCTTCATTATCCTTGATTCTCTTGTCAATTAAAAGACCATAAGAAATAAGAACAGGACTGGGCTATTCAGCCCCTCAAACCTGCTCTGCCTGTCAACAAGATCATGGGTGATCTGATATTCCTCACATCCGCATTCCTACCATTTCCATAACCCTTCACTCCCTTACTGATCAAGGGCCTACATATCTCTGCCTTAAGTATATACAAGGACTCTGCAATTTCCCCCTCCCCCCGTTATCAGTCGCAAGGAGTTTAAGGGCTTTTAACTCGATTCCACCCTTAGTCAACTGTCTGCATGGAGTTTGCACATTCTTCCTGTGTCTGCATGGGTTTCCTCCCACAGTCCAAAGATGTGCAGATGGATTGACCATGTTAAATTGCCCCAGTATCTCATGATGTGCAGGCTAGGTGGGTTAACCATGGGAAATACAGGATGACAGGGAGAGGATGACAAGACTATGGCATCAGTATGCTATCTTTTACTGTTGTTCCTGTGCAGTGATAAAACTGACATCTACCCAATAATGTGGAAAATTGCCCAGGTATATCCTGTGCACATGAAACAGACAAATCCAACTCTGTCACTTAACACTTTCCATCACTTTACTGATTATCAAGAGTAATGAGCAGCACTTGCTTAATAATATCTTGCTTGCTGAGTTTTGCCAGGGCCACTAAGCTCTTGACTTCATTATAAACTTGGTTCAAACATGGATAGATGAGCTGATTTCCAGAGGTGAGCTGAGAGTGACAGCCTTGACATCAAGTATGCATTTGCAGTGAGAGTGCACATTTGACTGAGTATGGCAGGGAGAAACTGGACAGAACTGAAGTCAGTAGAAAGTGTGGTGGTGGGGGGGGGGAGAGGAGAAGGTGGGGGAGGGGGGGAGAGGAGAAGATGGGGGGGGGGGGAGGGAGGAGAAGGGGGGGGAGGTGGTGGGGTCTGTCCACTGATTGGAATCATATATAGAGTGTGGTAAGATAACTGCGGTTATTTGAACTCAATTATCTGAGCTTCAGGACGCCCCTTAAGGAATTCCTCAGCATTGTAACCTGGGCCCTACCACCTTCAACTGCTCCAATCAAAGATCAGAAGTGGGGAAGTTCACTGATGATTGCAGAATTTTTTAGCTCCATTTGTGACTCCTCAGATACAGTATCAGTTAATGTCCAAATGCAGCAAGCTCAGGTATTGGACTAACAAGTGACCAGTAATATTTGTATTACATAATTGCCAGGTAATGACTATCTCCAACAAGAGAGAATTTAACTACCGCCCCTTTCAATAGCATCACTAAATTTTTCCATGTGAACATAGTGGGAGTGTGTAAAGTGAACTGGACTAACCATATAAATGTAGTGGCTGTAAGAGCAGGTCAGAGTCCAGGAATCCTGCAGTGAGTAACTCACCTCCTATCTCCCTAATGCTGTCCACTATCTCTTGGACATAAGTTAGGAGCGTAAGGGAATACTCTTCACTTATCTGAATGACAGCAGCGACAACAGCATTCAAGCTTGACTCCATTCAGTAGCTTGTTTTGCTTCATATCAAGAAACACTGACTTTCAGGAGCAGCAGTGTGCTCCATCCTCAAGATGCACTGCAGCAACTCACCAAACCTCTTTTGATAGCACCTACCATACATGCTACCATCTAGAAGGACATGTGCAACAGATGCATGCGAACACCACTATTTACAAGTTCCATCCAAGCCATTCTTCATCTGATTTGGAAATATATTGCTGTTCCTTCAGTGTTGGTTGAAAATCCTGGCATTTCCTCCTTACTAGCATTGTGGATGTGCCCACAACAAATGGACTTCAGTAATTCAGCCAGGAGCACTCACATGAATGAATAAAGAAATTCCACAGTATAATGTACTCAAGAAAACTTCCAATATCATACTGAATAGTGTCTGATTTGTACAGTGGAATCACATCTACCAGGGTTTGAATGAAAACTGTCCATATTAATTTTTCTTTGTCTTTTTTCTGTGGTAATTGTGATGATCCATCATTCTAGAATAGTTGGAATTTAAGTTGCTAAAAACGACATTGCATCCTTCTGAAGTTTGTTTGAATTTTCTGTATATCTTGCCACCTTGGTAACCCTGAATAACAGATCATGATATGCTGTACAGTACACTGATACATGGCATGGACAAAATACAGAGCATGAAGCTTATAAATTTTGATTTGTGGAAAACCAATCTTTTTTTATTAAATAGTAATTAATCAGGAAAAAAGTTAATAATGTTTTATATGTCATAATATCAACCTGGATAATTGTGATAGTCAAAACACTGTTGTTCTGATTTGCTGGTCAGTATAAACTTTGCACTGTTCGATACAGTAGTTCAAGGGTTGTATTAGATTTTCTTCAAACCTGGGTTTTTGTCATTTGAACGTGCTACAGAGTGGATATGAACTCGTGCTCCATTTCCCATTTCCATTCCTTTTGCAGAGATGGCACTTCCCAATGGTGCACTGAAGCATGCACCCCTATGATAAGGTATTTGAACAGCATAGATTAAATTGATGTTTGACTCCTCCTTTAATTTAGCTGATCTTAGTCAGTAAATTTATCTGGTCACTAATTTTCCCATTCTGCCAAATATATGGCTAGTGTAGGACTTTACTGTAATACGTCTTTCCCTCCGACACCCCATCCCATATCAATTGAAAAGTTCACTTTAATGCACAGTTTATATTAGAAGTGAAGAATAAGTTTCAGAACAAGGTACCAAGGGTAGCCAGCATTTACTGTATTTGCCACAGACACATCTTTTAAAAAAAGCAAGGTTTAAAAAGCACAGAAAATGCATGAAGTGCAAAGTTAATGTCTATTTCAGATTTTTTTTGAATGTCCCTATATTCTGAGGGTATTGGTACACTGGGATTTAATGCTATTCACAGCAATAAGTAGTGTGAGCACTGTGTAGCCCAGATAGAGTATGCAAAATGGCTTTTGTTTTTCCTCTTTGATCTGTATTTTGACTCCAAATGGCTAGGCTATTGAAAATACATCCTCAAAAGTTTACTTCTTATTTCTCAATTCTTAGAAGTTTAGTATTTGTCACAATTCAAAATAACTTGACACTTCCTTGCTAATTAGCAAAATAGAACAGCTGGTACCACCTCTTCCTTATCATGGCATTGTATAGTACTTGTAATAACTCTAGTGATTTTAAACTTTATTACATAATTTGATCAATATTTTACTCTTGTACATTGGATTCATATTAGAATTTGAATGTTTGAAACTGTCCATGTGTTACTTTTAAGCTGCAGTGGAACAAAAATAACTTATTTTTAATTTCTCTTTAAATTAAGAATAACAGTAATCTGGAAGCCTGTTGTTTGGCACTTGCCCAAGAAAGCAGCAAATACCTTTATGGGGAGTACCACAGCCCTGATGACGCCAGAATGAGCAGAAACCACATGCTGCAGATTAATCTGGGTATCCAGCCTCCAGCAACATACCAGGCAGGGGATGGTGGTCAAATCAATGGGGGTCGAACGCTGGTCCACAGCACAAGTGATGGCCACATTGATCCTCAGCGTGGAGGTGGTAAACCACTTGTGCGACTTATACAGGAGCCACATTCTGCCCCTGCAATTGTAGCTAATCCATCTGGATACAATCCTTTCTTTGTAAATGACCAGGGACGGAACACAGGTACGCCTCCCCCACAGTCTCAACAGCCAACGTCCCTTCAACCAAGCATGAACACATCACCTATGCAAGGTCTTTCTCCAACATATCAGCCCATACCTCGGTACACCATGAACCCTATTACCGTAACCTTGTCACAGAATGTGCCATCTGGTCAGACTACTCCTACTGCTTTGCACATACATGGTGGTCCATCACAGATGCAGAATACTCCCTATGGGATTGGTAATTCTATTTACATTAGGCCAGCATCTGGACGACAGACTCCCCAGAACACAGCTTGGACTTCTAGCCAATGTCCTCTTCCACAGTATAATCATCATCCTCCACCTGTTTATCAACCACAGCAGACCTATCAACCTTCTCAGTATTCTCCGAAGCAGCCTCAGCTTCCTCAGCAGGCATTTCGATCACCACCTCCATCACAGTTCAGCTCGCCGTACAGTTCTCCCCAGCATCAAGTACAAGCAAACCAACAAGGTCATCAGACTTCACATGTCTTCATGCCTATTAGTTCTCCCACAATGACGCACCTTCCGTACCAGCCTCCACAGAATTATCCACAGCAAGGCAGTCAATCACTGTCCTACATCCCTTATTCGGTGTCTGGATTGTCCAAAGGTCCTATGAAAAATCAAATAGAAATCAAATTGGAAACACCCCAAAGACCTGGTGTTAACATTACTCGAAGTTCGTCCCCCGTAAGTAATCAACCTGCCTTACGGAATCAGCCTACGCTGTATATTGCCACCAATTCACCTTCTAGCTCACCATCAAGAGGAATGTCTGGACAAATGAGCGTTGTTCAACCACAGCCAGTGTATACTGTACCACCCACATATATTCATCATCAACCATCACGACCTAGGTCTACAACTGCTGGCAGTAACCAAGTGAACTCTCCTCGTGTAGTTGTAACTCAGCCAAATACTAAATATACTTTCAAAATTACAGTTTCCCCAAATAGACCACCTTCAATTTCAAGAGGTGTAGCATCACCTACTTTTGAACCTGGGAGCATCTTGAATTTAGTTGACTGCCATGGAGAGCATCCAGGAGCCCCAGAACCCATACAACCAATATCAGCAGTAACAGGATCTAGTGTCAATAAACGAAATGAGGAGCAGCGGAGAAAATCGAGTTCTGGGTCAGATGACTATGCTTATACTCAAGGTACTGTACGCTTTCACAAAATGTAGGCATTTTTATTCATTGTATTGCAAGGGCACAGGTTAAGTTTTGAATTGTCTCATGCAATTTACACCATGCGTGTGAGATAGGCAATGTTTTTCAAGGTATTTTGGATATATGCTGCAACTTGATAGTAATTGACAGTAATTTCTGATTGTAAATTGGGAATAAAAATCATAAGTTTGTGATAGACTGAGTTATTTCACCACATATTGCATTTATTAATAACATAGATCAATATGAAGGCAAAATGTTAGACTGTTTTGTTTGGTTTTCCAGTTGTGCTTGGAAAACAATTTTGATTCATGCACTGCCAAAACAGTTTTTAAGAGCTTACTTCATTTTCTGCTAGAAAATTAAATACAAAATATTAGGAGTTACAGGCTATTTCACCCCCTCATGCAAGTTCCACTGTTGAATCAGGTCATGTTTATCTGTATCTTGACCCACTTAGCTATCACTGCTCCGTATTCTTTATGGTAACTTAACAACCATCAGGTGTGTTTTTGAAGGGAGAATGCGGAAGATTGCAAGCAATATTCTCAGTCTAAACTTGCATAACTTTATTTAGCTTGACAGTTGGAAGAACATGGGTTGTATGATAATTTTAACACTAGCAAAGCAAGTTTAGCACTCCACCTTCACCTTCTGGAAATAAATAGGAGTTATTGTAGGGCTTCATCAAGGAGATGTAAGTTGATTATTTAAAATTAATATAGATAATTGTGAACAATAATTATTTGTCTGTGATTAAAGGAAGGCATAAAATTGGAGGTAAGACCATAAGACCATAAGACATAGGAGTGGAAATAAGGCCATTCGGCCCATCGAGTCCACTCCGCCATTCAATCATGGCTGATGCGCATTTCAGCTCCACTTACCAGCGTTCTCCCCGTAGCCCTTAATTCCTCTAGACAACAAGAATCTATCAATCTCGGCCTTGAAGACATTTAGCGTCCCGGCTTCCACTGCACTCCGTGGCAATGAATTCCACAGGCCCACCACTCTCTGGCTGAAGAAATGTCTCCGCATTTCTGTTCTGAAATGACCCCCTCTAATTCTAAGGCTGTGTCCACGGGTCCTAGTCTCCTCGTCTAACGGAAACAATTTCCTAGCATCCACCTTTTCCAAGCCATGTATTATTTTGTACGTCTCTATTAAGTCTCCCCTTAATCTTCTAAACTCCAACGAATACAATCCCAGTATCCTCAGCCGTTCCTCATATGCTAGACCTGTCATTCCAGGGATCATCCATGTGAATCTCCGCTGGACACGTTCCAGTGCCAGTATGTCCTTCCTGAGGTGCATGTGCAATTTGGAAGAATAAGTCAGATTGGCTAGTGTCATTCCCTGTTCCTTTCTTACTTTCTATGTTTTGGCTGATCTCTACCACCATCCACTCTCTGGGTTTTGAATTTCACCCTTTTTCTGCTCAAATGGTTGTCAAGCTTGTCGCTTTAATTTCAAAATTTGAGATGCACCTCCCCTCACCTCACCAGAGCTTTTTAAAACCTTTCTCGATGCTTGCTTGCAGGTGACACTTTTTCTTTGTGTGGAAAAAGAGCACCGACTCTTTTGAGTCCCAAAGTTGTGAAATAATTTAGTAAATACGTCAAGTGGATTTTTGTATAGCTTGGTGTACCTACTGCATTATGCCTGACCTCAGATTACAGACATTAAGGTGGAAATAATCATTCAGTTTTACAATAAAATGTCTCATTTGGCAGTCACACGTCCTACACCTATATATACCTAGAGGGAAATATTTATTGGACTGTGGGGAAAAGAGCAGGGACTAATAGGAAAACTTGTTATTAAATAGTTGACACAGGCATGACGAGCTTAAGGGACTCTTTCTCCATCTTTATTTGTCATTGTTTAATTAGACTAAATTATCATGCATCAAATTTTGTGTTTTATTTTTGGATCATGGAATTAATTTTCTGATTATCTCTCAGCTGTTACACTACAATAATTCTGATGTATGTTTTTGGTGCTTGTATTTTTGTAATGGAAAATTTGCTTTTCATAGGTAATTTGGGCCAGAATGAACAGTAAAATATAGGATCAGAAGTTCAGATACAAAATTAATCATTACAGTATTAAAACTAAACTTTCACATTAAAGTTTGTCACTTAAGTGAGTAAATCACATTATAGCATGACCAGATTTGACACCTATGCAAAGTTAATTGGCATGAACAATAATAAGAATTGTTAATGTGAATATTATTATGAAGGATTTTCAGGCTGCAGTGCTTCAGAGATTGTAGAGTTAAACTATTATTCATTTAAATATGCAATAGTTTATAGTGTATTCCTGCGGGAATGATTGAGTCTTAATCATTTTATCAACCCACTGTAGTCGACATTGGCTAGAATTGCTGACTTAGCTGTGCTGTCACTTAAGAGGGTTATAAATAATCTGCTGAAAGTAAATACGTTCCTCAATGCAGAGTGAGCCTCTGAATTTTATTTTTATAATGACTTTGAATGTACAAAGAAAATTCTCAAGTTGATGTACTTGTTATTCTGCATGCTTGAGTTACTGACAACAGGCAATTAGTTTTTTTTACATTTTCTTGTCAGTGAAAAGAAATACTTAGAGAATAGTTTATTTAACTTTGTTAACCTTGGTTTAACCAGGGTCATTTCTGTACTTAGTGCTAATTATTATGCTTGTCTGACTAAGCTAGATGTCACGTTTTTTGCTCTTAACTGATTTTTACGATGTGTATTCAGCACTATTGCTTCATCAGAGAGCTCGAATGGAGCGATTACTAAAAGAATTAAATCTGGAAAAGCAAAAGCTGGAGAAGCTGAAGGCTGAGGTCAATGAAATGGAATATGATTTAATGCAACGACGGCTGAGGAGAGTGAACTCCAACACGTCAATACCTACAGTAAGGCTACTACTCTAAATGATGTTTATTTGGGAAGCAAATAATTTGGATATTTCAATAGAATAGGCTTTAACTTTGTGGTTCTTTATCTTAAGTTGATCTATTTATATTGACATGTCTTGTATCATACCCTTTGGAGGCCATCAGTTCCTGTTTGTCAAGGCATTCTATTAAAACTGTACGTCAGTTTCACAATGGTAATGGAAAGGCATCCTACCTGACCCGCCCATCTGCTTCATTCAAAGCTAAGCTGCTATTGAACTCACAAATTGATTTAGTACCATTGAACAATCGTCTTTCTTGGTTCAATTAGAACACCCTCGTGATAGGTTGTATGGATGCTTGTATTGTACTTTTCAAACTTTTCAACATGTATATTGAATATTTATTCCCGTTTCAGTGTACATCCATGCAATCCATACTTTTCAGTGAGCAAAGGAGTGAAAGCCCTCAGCAGTTTAGACATGGATTATGGATTTGGCATGAGTAACATCCTATTTTTGTGTGATACAGCTTTGAGATTTTGGAAGTCAAAAACTAATCAAGTAATCGGACTCTAAATGATTTATGTTTTGTGAAGTAATTAGAGTGTTTGCAAATATTAAATTAATACAGTTGTTTTCAGGAAAATTCCTGGATTTCAGTGATAGACAGACTATTATCAAATTAAACCATATTTTCTGGACTGCCTAGTAAAAATGTATTGGATAGTATTCTGGTTGACATAGAAATTCATTAGCTCTCTTGTACATATGCAAAAGATAAACTATTTGCTGAGAGAACAATCAACCGTAATATGTTAATTTGCAGCTCATCAATACATTTTATCTCTTGAAAAACAGTTAAATATTATACCTATATTAGTTTTATTTACAGCACAGTACGGCCTTGGTGCATTGTAACTTTATCAAATTGGTTTCAAATGAGAGGAAGAGCATAGCAGATGGATGGCAATGTCATCAGTTCCAAGGTTTTCTTCTTTTCAGCTTGGACATGTGTCATGTTTCCTGTGTCAACAATGAGTTAAATTCTGGAAAATTCCACCTGACAGAATTCTGGACCATTTAAACATTGGTTCCAGAAGTCTCAAGCTTCCCCTGGGCAAATTAGACATGGACAATAAACATTTTGCTAGCAACTCCCTTTTGCTGTTCTCAGTACAATATACCAGGACCCATTTACCTTGTTTTTTTTTTCAAGTTGTATATGTTTTAGGATTAAAATGTCATAATTATTGTCACTTCATAGGGGACATCAAAATCCAGTAGTGATATCCATGAAGCAGACTTCTAATTTGTGTGCTTGAATCAACATTGAACAAGTCCATGAATTAACTCAAGTGTTTACTGATGTTGGAAAGTGCTACTGACTCATTATAGTTTTCGCTTAAGATTTAATGTTTCTTATTGAAATCTTAACATTTAAAAGTTTTCTAACTGATTTAATATGATGTAGCATCTTTCAGTTTCTTCAAGACTGGCCGCTTGTTATGCTGCTTGCACTGTCTAACTGGGTGACATAAATGGGGGCATGTGTGAGGTTAATAATCATCAATTACACAAAAGGGGAGGAAAACTTGCAGGTTCAAATTTACTAATTGAGTTTGTTTAAACTATTTTAAGGCCAAAATAACTTTTCTAAACTGTACATTTGTTTGCAAGTATCTGTGTATGAAATCAGTGCATTTTGGATGGATGTAGAAATGGTTATAATGCTTCCTGTTAGGTGGCAGAGTTTAAATAGAAGCCGTCAAAGTAAGATAGTCACCAAGAAATCCAATAGTGAATTCAGAACAAACTTGTTTACATAGAGTGTGGTGACAGTGTGGATTTTGCCTCCATGCAGAGAGTTTGAAATAAATTGATGAGCATTGAGGTAGAAGAGAGAATAGGTGGATATGATAGATTTAGATAAGAAAAGCTGGGAGAAGGCTTGAGTAGAATGTAAATGCTGACATAGAATACTTAGGCTGAATGGCTTTTTTTCTTTTTTTTTATTCATTCATTCACAGGATATGGGCCTCGCTGGCTAGGCCAGCATTTATTGCCCATCCCTAATTGTCACAGTTAAGAGTCAACTATATTCCTGTGGGTCTGGAGTCACATATAGGCCAGACCAGGTAAGATGGCAGTTTCATTCCCTAAAGGATATAGGTGAACCAGAAGGTTCTTACCAACAATTGACAGTGGTTTCATGGTCATCATTAGACTCTTAACTCCAGATTTTTATCAAATTCGAATTCTATCATCTGCCATGGCAGGATTTGAATCCAGGACCCCTGAACATTACCTGAGTCCTTGGAGTAAAAGTCCAGCGATACTACCACTTGGCTGTCACCTCCTTTGATTTGAACAGACTGTGTATACTAGTGTAAAAGTCACATTTTTTTAGACTATGTTTAAAGGTTCAATTTCTGGGGTCGACTGTTACATGGACATTAGTTTTGAGGGGCAGAAACTCATGCTGTAGTTCAAAATACCGTATTATTAGAGAAGTTAATTTGATCGCCCAACTAATCCGGGGTAAAGAAGAACAGTACAATTTATTACAGCAAAGGTAATTACTGGATAAGAGCAAGAAAAACAAGGCAATTCTGGAAGTAAATTTTATTTATGCATACCAGTATGAAAATTTAACATGTCGAAAATTCATTGAAATCCTACAAAATCACACTGTTCGACATCGTCATGGCCTGGTATAATGGCACACTTAAAATGAAACATGTATTAAATTCTGAATGTGTAAGCGTCTTGAACTTTCTCACAAATTCTTCCATTTACCTCCCATTTACTCTCATAGAACAGCGAACAGTACAGGTTCTTCGCGTCTTGAGGTTGTGCCAACCTGTGGAACCAATCTGAAGCCCATCTAGCCTACACTATTCAATTTTTATCCATATGTTTATCCAATGACTATTTAAATGCCCTTAACGTTGATGAGTCTGTTACTGTTATAGGCAGGGCGTTCCACATTCCTACTACTCTGGGTAAAGAAACTATCTCTGACATCTGTCCTATATCTATCACCCCTCAATTTAAAGCTTTGTCCCCTCATGCTAGCCATCACCATTTGAGGAAACAGGCTCTCACTCTCCACCATATCGAACCCTCTGATTATCTTCTATGTCTGTATTAAGTTACCTGTCAACCTTCTTCTCTCTAACAAAAACAGCCTCAAGTCCCTTAGCCTTTCATCATATGACCTTCCCTCCAAACAAGGCAACATCCTAGTAAATCTCCTCTAAACCCTTTCCAGAGCTTTCCACGTCCTTCCTGTAATGTGGTGATCAGAACTGTACGAAAGTCTCAAAGTGTGGCTGCATCAGATTTTTATGCACCTGCAACATGACCTCTGAAACTCAATCCCTCTGTCAATAAACGCTAACACATCATATACCTTCTAAACAATCCTATTAACCTGGGTGGCAACTTCCAGGGATCTATGTGCATCGCGATCTCTCTGCTGATCTACACTAGCAAGAATTTTACCATTAGCCCAGTTCTCTTTATTCCTGTTGCTCCTTCCGAAGTTAATCACCTCTCACTTTTCCGCATTAAACTCCATTTGCCACCTCTCAGCCAAGCTCCTACAGCTTATCTATGTCCCTCTGTAACGTGCAACATCCTTTGTCATTATCCACAATCCCACCGATCTTAGTGTCATCCGCAGATGTACTAACCCTGCCCTCATCCAGGTCATTTACAAAAATGACAAACAGCAGTGGCCCCAAAACAGATCCTTGTGGTATACCACTCGGAACTGAACTCGAGGATGAACATTTCCCATCAGCCACCACCCTCTGTCTTCTTTCAGCTAGCCAATTTTTGATCCAAGCAGCTAAATCATCCTCAATCCCATGCCTCTGTACTATGTGCAATAGCCTACCATGGGGAACCTTATCAAATGCCTTACTGAAATCCATATACACCACGTCAACTGCTTTACCCTCATCAACCTGTTTGGTCACCAACTCAAAGAACTCAATAACATTTGTGAGACATGACCTACCCTTCACAAAACTGTGTTGACTATCCCTAATCAACTTACTCCTTTCTGGATGATTCTAAATCCTACCTCTTATAACCTTTTCCAACACTTCACCCACAACTGAAGTAGGGCTCACTGGTCGATAGTTACCAGGTTGTCTCTACTCCCCTTCTTGAACAAAGGAACAACATTTTCTATCCTCCAGTCTTCTGGTACTATTCCTGTAGACAATGATAACGTAAAGATCAAAGCCAAAGGCTCTGCAATCTCCAGGCTCCTCTTAACTCTCTCTTTAGGTCCTTCCTGGCTAACTTGTAATTCTCAAGTGCTCTATCTGAGCCTTCACATCTCATCCTAACATGAGTTGCCTTCTTTCTCTTGAGTTATTGCTATTGTTACCATTTAACAATTTTTTTTAAGAGATTCAACTTTTTTAGTAAACCACAGCTTCCTCACTTGACCACTTCCTCCCTGCCTGATAGGTACACACTTATCAAGGACACACAGTAGCTGTTCCTTGAATAAGCTCCACATTTCAATTGTGCCCATCCCCTGCAGTTTCCTTCCCCATCCTGTGCATCCTAAATCTTGCCTTATTGCATCATCTCATATATAATGAACCTCAACAAAATTAACAAATTTGTCAAAGAATTAAAGGCAAATGTAACTAATATATCTCACTTTTATTCAGATATAATTGCACAATTAAAATGATTAACCTTTTAATGATATTAACTTCTGGATGTATGGTGAACCAAGAGCAATAAGTACAGACAGACTTAGTACCCGTCTGAATGAATGAATGAATCGAAACATGCTGTAGTAAACAAGTGGGCTAAGTAGATGAATGAATGAGTAGAGACACAATATAGTAAACAAAGCAATGAGTAGGGTTCCCAGTATGAATGAATGAATGAGATTTCATTTAAGTGGGTTAATGGGAACATGCAGATTTCTTTGTGAGAAGTTTATAATGTGATATAGTAGGGTTAACTTTTACATGAGATCTATGAAAAATACAAGATTTCTTGGCCAAAAAAATGGGGTCGACTTTTACAAGAGATCAACTTTTACATGAGTATATACAGTATTATGCAAATTGGTATCAATTCTTATCCAGCTATTTAAATTTTGGGTTCCACAATGTTGCTAGTATTTTGAAAATTTCCACCATAATTTTGCAGAGAAAATTATATGATCTTAATTACTAACCATTTAGTTTAAGCCTCCACACATTGCAGATTCCTGCAAATCTACCACATTTGTGTTTATATCTGAGACACAACTGGCTGTTCAAGCATTGTTCCCTCAATATTTCCTTTATCAAAAATTGTTAAATGGTAGCAATAGCTTTTTGTCTATCCAGCAAACTGATGGAACATGTCCACATCTTAAAGTATAACAGGCAGACAGAAAAGTTAGCAAGTGAATTGTAAGAACAAAATTGATTTCATCTAGTTCCATCCAAATTAATTTAAACACTTTCACTTAATCTTTTGAACTGAAGTTGATAGAGTACTGACATGAGAGAACAGGCCACCCAGACCTCTGAGACATGGTTAGGTCATGTCTTGGTTCTGTACAGATTATTTCTGACAAATGAACACAAAGCTGTGGTGGAGTTATTTTCTGATTTTCTTGTACTTCAGCCGTAGGTTGCAGAGAGTCGTTTTTACTTTTCAAAAATGTCCTATTGCTTGAAAGTCTAGGAACTCATGATTAGATAAATGCCTTATCTCATCGCTTTTTGATTGGCTACTGAATGGGACTAATAATTATGGGTTCACTCAGTCTTCATAATCTAAGCTGGTTTTCTGCTTTCCCAAGCTGAGAAGTACTATGATAAATTGACTGTTGGTAGTCAAGTTGACTTATAATTCACATGGAACTTTTCCCTCTCACCTATGACCATTTTGGTTCATTTGTTATTTTCCTGATCCTTTTAAAATGCTTCATTTATTCTTCTCTCACATTGTGGTTTGGAGAGATAATGTAGCTCCAAATTCCTTACATGATTTATTGGGAAAGGATTTTTTCAATTCCTCGCATTGAATCTTATGTTAGAATTTTCCACTTTGAAAACAAGATTTCCTATTGGTTTATTTAATGATCTAATAAAGTTAGATTACAGTAACTAGATGAGCATGAAGGATTTTTGTTCTAGCTGAATTGGTTATCTCATCCGTGCTACCCAATTACCTGACTGCTACACTTCAAATGCATCATCATTTACAGAAGCTAGTGATTCACATTGAGTACTGATAATTTGAAGCTAACGATTCTACCACACCAATTGGTTATTATCAATTTGGTTTGGTTTTGTAAATCCATGTGTAGAAGTGATTTTTAAAATTTGAACAGTAGAATATCAGTATTACTTTGTCACTCAAATTGTGGAATTGTTACACAAAGGTCCTGCGATGATGACATAGTATAGCTGTCACAATATGGAAACCAAATGTGTGTCTGATTTCTGAAAAGTCATTATTATTGTGGGATTGCGCTCTTTCAGACACCACCTCTAAAAAGAAGTTGTGTCAAAACAGAAATATCAGATTCTCCTTATAGATTTGGTACTTGTAATATCAACTACTATTATCCAAGGCAGCATCTTAGTCATATCTTGTGGACCATCAATCTGAGTACAGTAGTGTATTGAATTGTTTAAGGGAATCTGTATTTTCCTATTTTGTCTTCACAGCCAGAGGAGATGACTAGATTGCGAAGCCTAAACAGACAACTTCAAATAGACATTGACTGTACTTTGAAAGAAATTGACCTTTTACAGTCCAGAGGTTTGTGGTCTTTACTACATTTCATGAGGGTAAGGGATGTGTTAACTTGGGTTTTTATTCCTACTCTTCATTGCAAATAACAGTTGATGCTTGGCTCGATAAGCAGGCTTAACAAAACCATTCTTGCTCATTACCTTGTGTAGTTGATATTTTTCTTCAACCTGTTCAGAGATGTTATTACGCAGCTCTGGAGCAGGTGGAACTTGAACCAGGGGTGAGGATACCACTGCTGCGTCACAAGAGTTAATGCAAAAGGATCAGAATTTCCCAAGCTTTAGCAAGGCAAGGAATGACATGCCTTGAGTCTGGAACCTTGGACCACTCAGCCATCTCTCTGTAACACCTGTTACTTAGACAAAAGCATTGTTTTAAAAACTGAAATTCAGTCGGCATTTGTAAAGGAAACATAACATTTCAGGTGTATAGTGTATTTTTTTCTCATAAAATTTGCACAAAATGTAATTGTTGTTCTTTCAGCAATGACTAACCAGTACACTTTCAGTATCATCTGCTACTGTGATAAATTTACAGTTTGTTTATGAACGTTTGCATTTATACAGTAATTTTTAATGTGGTAAAATCTTCTGTATGTACTTCACTGGAGTCATGTCAAATACAATTTGAGCATGAGCCCCTTTAGGGCCTGTTTTATTCTACCAACATGGAAAAGCTTAGCAGAAGAAGTAGGTTTTAAGGAATGATTGAAAGGAAGAAAACAAAGTAGAGAGAGTTAGGCAGAAATTTCAGCCTGTGGGCTTGAGGTAACATGAGGCACAATCACAGTTAGCGGAGCAATTAAAACCGGAAATGCATATGGGTATAGAATTAGAGAAATGTAAGAATCTTAAAAATGTCAGGCTGAAGGTGATCACAGAAATGGGGAGTGGTAAGGCCTTGGAACAATCCGAAAACAAGGATAGGAACTTTGAAATTAAGGCATTTCTTAACTGGAAACTAATGTAGGTCAATGGGGACAGGGTTGAGGGCTGAGCAGAGTTTGGACTTTGTGCTAGTTATTCTAGCTAGCATGTAGTTTTGAATAAGATAAAGTTTAAGAAGAGTGGAAGATGTGACGCCAACCAGGAGTGCATTGGAATTTGAAAACTAAAGTTAGCAGAATCATGGATGAAAGTTTCAGTAACACTAAGAGGTGAAAATTCAATGTCTTGGTGATTATTTAGAGCTTGTCAGTGGAATTGAATGTGATCCAAACTGAAGGTTTAAATCATGAACCAGAGGACACTCAAAAAATGTAGCTACCTGAGCACAGAACACTCATGTTATCTCAACTCATATCTGACTTGTGAAACTTTGTGGTTGTTTTACTTTTTTTTGTCAGTACTCTACTTGAACATTCTCCTGTTTCATTTGTTTGCATTTACAACACACACAAGTGTTTGCAGCAATGTAGCAACAGAACATTTGGCCTGTTGAGCCTGTTCTGTCTTTTAGCGGTTGTACAACTTATTCTTTATTCTTTCATGGGATATGCCTGTCCTGAATTCCCCTTGATCTGAAAATGTCAGAGGGCACTTTAGAAACCACTGCCTTACTGTGGGTCTGCAATAACATAACAGACAGACAGGGTCAGGATAACAAATTTCCATCCTGAAAGAACTTTAGTAAACTAGATGGATTTTTAGAAAAATCACTAATCATTTGTATGATCCTTGGGCCAATTTTTAAATTCTGTATTTATTTATTAATTGATTTCATCTTTCACCCATGCTGTGGCGGGAGTCAAAGGCGTATCTCCAGAGTGTTAGTGTGGATCAAAGATGTGTCTCCAGAGTGTTAATTTGGGTCAAAGGCGTCTCTCGATAGTATTAGTTTGGATCAAGAGTGTATCTCCATAGCATTTCTCCATAGATTGGATCAAAGGTGTCTCTCCATAGCGTTAGATTGGATCAAAGGTGTGTCTCCATAGTGTTAGTTTGAATCAAAGGCATATCTCCAGAATGTTAGGGGAAAGTGAGACCAGAGTTGAAAGAAGTGCTTATGCCCAAAACGTTCATTCTCCTGCTCCTCGGATGCTGCCTGGCCTGCTGTGTTTTTCCAGCATCACATTTTTCAACTCTCCATAATGATAGTTTGGATCAAAGGTGTATCTCCATTGTGTCAGTTTGGATCAAAGGCATATCTCCAGAGCGTTACTTTGGATCAAAGGTGTATCTCGATAGTGATTGGATCAAAGGTGTGTCTCCAGACTGTTAGTTTGGATTAAAGGTGTATCTCCAGAGTGTTAATTTGATCAAAGGCATATCTCCATGGTGTTAGTTTGGATCAAAGGTGTATCTCCAGAGTGTTAGTTTGGATCAAAGGTTTGTCTCCAGAGTGTTAGTTTGGATCAGAGGTGTATCTCCGTAATGTTAGTTTGGATCAAAGGTGTATCTCCAGAGTGTTAGTTTGGATCAAAGGTGTATCTCCAGAGTGTTAGTTTGGATCAGAGGTGTATCTCCAGAGTGTTAGTTTGGATCAGAGGTGTATCTCCAGAGTGTTAGTTTGGATCAGAGGTGTATCTCCGTAATGTTAGTTTGGATCAAAGGTGTGTCTCTGGAATGTTAGTTTGGATCAAAGGTGTATCTCCGTAATGTTAGTTTGGATCAAAGGTGTGTCTCCAGAGTGTTAGTTTGGATCAAAGGTGTGTCTCCATAGTGTTAGTTTGGATCAAAGGTGTATCTCCAGAGTGTTAGTTTGGATCAAAGGTGTATCTCCGTAATGTTAGTTTGGATCAAAGGTGTGTCTCTGGAATGTTAGTTTGGATCAAAGGTGTATCTCCGTAATGTTAGTTTGGATCAAAGGTGTATCTCCGTAATGTTAGTTTGGATCAAAGGTGTATCTCCGTAATGTTAGTTTAGATCAAAGGTGTGTCTCTGGAATGTTAGTTTGGATCAAAGGTGTATCTCCGTAATGTTAGTTTGGATCAAAGGTGTGTCTCCAGAGTGTTAGTTTGGATCAAAGGTGTGTCTCCAGAGCGTTAGTTTGGATCAAAGGTGTATCTCCGTAATGTTAGTTTGGATCAAAGGTGTGTCTCCAGAGTGTTAATTTGGATCAAAGATGTATCTCCATAGTGTTAGTTTGGATCAAAGGTGTGTCTCTGGGGTGTTAGTTTGGATCAAAGGTGTGTCTCCATAATGTTTGTTTGGATCAAAGGTGTGTCTCCAGAGTGTTAATTTGGATCAAAGATGTATCTCCATAGTGTTAGTTTGGATCAAAGGTGTGTCTCTGGGGTGTTAGTTTGGATCAAAGGTGTGTCTCTGGAGTGTTAGTTTGGATCAAAGGTGTGTCTCTGGGATGTTAGTTTGGATCAAAGGTGTGTCTCTGGGATGTTAGTTTGGATCAAAGGTGTGTCTCTGGGATGTTAGTTTGGATCAAAGGTGTATCTCCATAGTGTTAGTTTGGATCAAAGGTGTGTCTCCAGAGTGTTACTTTGGATCAAAGGTGTATCACCATAGTGTTAGTTTGGATCAAAGGTGTGTCTCCAGAGTGTTAATTTGGATCAAGAGTGTGTCCCCAGAGTGTTAGTTTGGATCAAAGATGTATCTCCATAGTGTTAGTTTGGATCAAAGATGTATCTCCATAGTGTTAGTTTGGATCAAAGGTGTGTCTCTGGGGTGTTAGTTTGGATCAAAGGTGTGTCTCTGGGATGTTAGTTTGGATCAAAGGTGTGTCTCTGGGATGTTAGTTTGGATCAAAGGTGTGTCTCCAGAGCGTTAGTTTGGATCAAAGGTGTATCTCCATAGTGTTAGTTTGGATCAAAGGTGTGTCTCCAGAGCATTACTTTGGATCAAAGGTGTATCTCCATAGTGTTAGTTTGGATCAAAGGTGTGTCTCTGGAATGTTAGTTTGGATCAAAGGTGTGTCTCTGGAGTGTTAGTTTGGTTCAAAGGTGTGTCTCTGGAGTGTTAGTTTGGTTCAAAGGTGTGTCTCCATAGTGTTATTTTGAATCAAAGGTGTATCTCCAGAGTGTTAGTTTGGATCAAAGGTGTGTCTCTGGAATGTTAGTTTGGATCAAAGGTGTGTCTCTGGAGTGTTAGTTTGGATCAAAGGTGTGTCTCTGGAGTGTTAGTTTGGATCAAAGGTGTGTCTCTGGAATGTTAGTTTGGATCAAAGGTGTGTCTCTGGAATGTTAGTTGGATCAAAGGTGTATCTCCATAGTGTTAGTTTGGATCAAAGGTGTGTCTCCAGAGCATTACTTTGGATCAAAGGTGTATCTCCATAGTGTTAGTTTGGATCAAAGGTGTGTCTCTGGAATGTTAGTTGGATCAAAGGTGTATCTCCATAGTGTTAGTTTGGATCAAAGGTGTGTCTCCAGAGCATTACTTTGGATCAAAGGTGTATCTCCATAGTGTTAGTTTGGATCAAAGGTGTGTCTCTGGAATGTTAGTTTGGATCAAAGGTGTGTCTCTGGAGTGTTAGTTTGGATCAAAGGTGTGTCTCTGGAGTGTTAGTTTGGTTCAAAGGTGTGTCTCCAGAGTGTTAGTTTGGATCAAAGGTGTGTCTCTGGAATGTTAGTTTGGATCAAAGGTGTGTCTCCGTAATGTTAGTTTGGATCAAAGGTGTGTCTCTGGAGTGTTAGTTTGGTTCAAAGGTGTGTCTCCAGAGTGTTAGTTTGGATCAAAGGTGTGTCTCTGGAATGTTAGTTTGGATCAAAGGTGTGTCTCCAGAGTGTTAATTTGGATCAAAGATGTATCTCCATAGTGTTAGTTTGGATCAAAGGTGTGTCTCTGGAGTGTTAGTTTGGATCAAAGGTGTGTCTCTGGAATGTTAGTTTGGATCAAAGGTGTGTCTCTGGAATGTTAGTTTGGATCAAAGGTGTATCTCCAGAGTGTTAGTTTGGATCAAAGGTGTGTCTCCATGGTGTTAGTTTGGATCAAAGGTGTGTCTCCGTAATGTTAGTTTGGATCAAAGGTGTGTCTCCGTAATGTTAGTTTGGATCAAAGGTGTGTCTCCGTAATGTTAGTTTGGATCAAAGGTGTGTCTCCGTAATGTTAGTTTGGATCAAAGGTTTGTCTCTGGAGTGTTAGTTTGGATCAAAGGTGTATCTCCAGAGTGTTAGTTTGGATCAAAGGTGTGTCTCCGTAATGTTAGTTTGGATCAAAGGTGTGTCTCTGGAGTGTTAGTTTGGATCAAAGGTGTGTCTCTGGAATGTTAGTTTGGATCAAAGGTGTGTCTCCGTAATGTTAGTTTGGATCAAAGGTGTATCTCCGTAATGTTAGTTTGGATCAAAGGTGTGTCTCCGTAATGTTAGTTTGGATCAAAGGTGTGTCTCTGGGGTGTTAGTTTGGATCAAAGGTTTGTCTCTGGAGTGTTAGTTTGGATCAAAGGTGTGTCTCTGGAATGTTAGTTTGGATCAAAGGTGTGTCTCCGTAATGTTAGTTTGGATCAAAGGTGTGTCTCTGGAGTGTTAGTTTGGTTCAAAGGTGTGTCTCCATAGTGTTATTTTGAATCAAAGGTGTATCTCCAGACCGTTAGTTTGGATCAAAGGTTTGTCTCTGGAATGTTAGTTTGGATCAAAGGTGTGTCTCTGGAATGTTAGTTGGATCAAAGGCGTATCTCTAGAATGATAGTTTGGGCTTCTGTATTACTAGGTAATGGTGTTAGCACTATGCTCCTAATTCTACATTCATTTTTGTCCTACATGCATTTGCGGTTTGTCAAACCCAAAAGGATTAACCTAATTTAAATTTAACAGTTAACCTCGCATCAGTTGCTATTTGCAAAATGTTATTCTGATTACCAAATATGTTGCAATGGATTCCTGTTTCATTCCTCAAAGTTCGAGTTCTGCTGTGACCTCTAGCCTTGGATTCCCCAACCAATGGAGATTATTTATCTCGCACTACCCTATCCTTTAATGTCATGAAAATTTAGATTAAATCACTCCTTATCTTTCTGAGCTCCAGGCAACACAGTTTTACCAGATGTTTGTAATCCACTTAATTTGATCTTCGTCATCTCGAAATAATCTGAGTAAATCTTTCCTGGACTCATTGCATTCCTGATGAAGGGCTTATGCCCGAAACATCGATTTTCCTGTTTCTCAGATGCTGCCTGACCTGCTATGCTTTCCCAGCACTACATTCTTATCCTTGCTAGATCAGCATATCTTTACTAAGATATGGTGCCCAAAACTGTACTCAGTACTGGAGGTGTCGTCTAACAAGGTCTTCATATATTTGAAGTGGGACTTCTCCCCATCTTGTACTCCAGTCTTCTATAAACGAAGGCCAACCTTCTGTTTTTTTTTGTTTTCCATGATCTGTGTATTATGTGCCTCCACTGCACAAATTAATATCATTTCAAAAAGGACCCTGTTATGTTCTTTTTAGCCCCACAGTGAAAGACATATTCAGGCATCTATTTGTAATCGCTGAACCAAGTTTATTTGCATCTGTTGCAGTTTTTGTCATTGTTCATTTGAATATGGCTTTATTTTTATTCCTTTACTGGGGCATCTATTGCAATCTCATTTCTATTATTTAATGTCAGTGCTTGAAACATAAAAGAGGCTTGAATTGCTATAATTGTTCCGATCATTTCTTAATTCTTTCCAATGGAGTGGGCTTTTTTGTTAAGTTTGTCCTGCTTGCAACATCCTTGAGAAGGGATTGATGAGAAAAAAGTACATTGTAATACACAAATGAACCACGTAGATAAATGGTTTCTGTGGCATGCCTAAGTCTGGAAGTGTAGCATCTTGGTTTTTAGCTTTCGTGTTAACTTTTATATCTGAGAACACCAAAGTTGGTTCAACTTTGCTATAGATGTTATTTTTTGTGTTAAATTTGACACTGATTGTTCTGTGGAAGCCCTGAGATGCTGTGCACATTTTGGCCGTTTTTTGCAGGATGATTAGAATGTTGACACCATCTCCTGTGGAGCATGGCTTTTTTCCAGCATTAAGATACCCTCATGATACTTGGATTTTATCATCCAGGTGAAAAGCTTTGATACAAGAGAATGGAATAGATTTTTAATTTGTTGCACAAATACTATTGACAGTCATCCTAGATCAGGTAAAGTCAAATTCTGTTTTGCCCAATTTTATTTCTATTTGTAATAATTTTCTAATTTTTGCACACTATGTTGTAAATTTTGTCATTATTGCAAGTGTTAATTGGATAGTTCTGATCTATGAATCTGTGCTTATTGAAGTTCATTGTAGTTCTTAAAACTAGTTCATAATTGAGGAGATACTAGTGTTTAAAAGTCTTAATTCCATCTCCAAAGCTGACTCATTGGAGTTCATAAGAGAAATATGAAAATATTTGAATGCAGTTCATTTTAGAATAGTAAAGTTTTGGCATGAGGCAGTTCGTTAGAATAGGTAGGGAAAAACAAGTGAAAAAGCATTGGATGGAATTTAGACCCAAAGAAGCAAAACTTTACACAATGGTTTATTTTTTGGAACGATTGGTGTTATAATGTCATGTTGTAATATATCTGCTTCGAGACTAGCTTAATGTTTTTATTTTATGGTCACATTCTATGGGTAGATAAAGACAAAGTGAATGAACTTATTAAGACAGGAATTTCCTGAAATAAAAACAGAAGTTGCTGAGAAACTCATTTGAGAAACAGAGTTAAGGTCTTCAGTCCCATATAATTCTTCAGATTTCCTGAAGTCACTGTAATTGCCAAGTAGTTTGACAGATTCATTTATATAAAATAAACCACAATGATGTATAATTCAAGTGAACCTCAGCTTGGAAAGAAATCAGCTCCATTGTTCTGGCACACTTCTGTTTCAGAGTAGTAATATTCTGCCTTAACTATTGTATTAACAACAATACCGTATGGAAATTACTTTATTCCCTGGTGTGTTCAGTTTGAAATAATGGTGAATAGTATTTATATTACGTGATGGAATGTTTGTTGTGTGCATTTTTACTTTGTCTCAGCTGTCATGTATTGCAGAAATGAAATAAACTGATTATCATTGCTCCAAACATCACCCCCCCCCCCCCCCCCCCAAACAATCCTCCAAGTCATCAGTGCCAGTTATCTACTTGCCTTTAGTGAAGGTTTCATATTTTCAATATGAAATGTTTCATAATGGGAATAGCTGGATTGAAGAAGTATTTTCTTTCCATGTTGTTCTACCCTTGCTTTGTTCCCAGGAGTTTGGAAAACTGCTGTTGAGCCTCCTAAGCCTTGCTTAACTATCCATTAAGAACTCATGAATCTTGATAAATGAGTTAAGTACAGAAGAATCAAAACTGAGCTGATTTTGTTGTCAATGAAAATTGAAAAGTACAGTTCTTGCATGAGTTGCTGAAATAATTGAGAATACAAGTGCGTTGAATCACCTCTCTGAGAATATTAGTGTTCCACTGAGGCCCTGGCTGATAACAGCTGCTTTTATACAGGTTGTGCTCAGGTCTCCCCCTTGCTCTGCACACCCGCTAACTGGAATTGTATAATTGTTAATTGCTGAGTTTGTTTATTTGTGCTTGCTTGAAAGCTATTTTTGTATTCAGTTTGAAATATTGTTCCTTAATTCTTTCCATTTGTGCTCATTGCAGGGAATTTTGACCCAAAGGCCATTAATAATTTTTATGACAACATTGGACTAACTGGTCCTGTAGGGGCAGTCCCCCCAAAGCATAGCAAAAAAGGTAAGTTATTAACTGAAATTCAGTGCTGTCTTTTTTTTCCACTTTTTTTCTTTATAAATGTAACTGTTCTCACTTTTAATCTGTACCAGGGATAGCACTATGGATTAGAAAATGCCTATTCTAATTATTCACACCATTGTCATTTTCATGAAGAAATGGGACATACCCCTGTTTGTTCATCTGTCTGATTGTCCATGTAGACACAAAGAAGGTAGGGAAGTAGCTCTAGAACATCATGACAGTGGAGGTAGTCTCCTTGAATGGAACTTTCAGTAGGTTTGCTGGGATAGAATTCAGTCTGCTTATGCAAATAGAGTGCATAAAATGGTAGGCTGTTTCATAGTAACTTGAATTTACGAGATGTTACAGAGAAGGTAGGGTTTCTTACAGTAAGGTATAAAATACAGCTAGAAATTATGAATCGTGTTTTATCTAGTATGCAAGTATCATAAAACTTTTTATTAATGCAGTTAGAGATTTGATTAGGTATGTAACTATATTCTTGAATGTAAAACATAAATGTAAGTGGAAATTGTGAATTGTGTACGTTTTACAGCATTTTAAGTCAATGATTTGGCCACTTAATCCTTTTTATGGTATGAATACATGAAAGAACTATCAATTTTGTCTCATCATAATCTTTTTTAAAATAACATTTGCACTTTTTGAAAGCTCTAATAGATTTTGTTTTGCTTTTTAAGCTCTTTTCATGTTTTAGTGGTAGACTTCCCTTCATGTTGTTGATTCATTGGGTGTTTTTTTTTCCAGGGTTACTTCAGCAAAAAAACAACTTTGCTTTTGAATTTCTCTTCCCATTGTTTTGTCAGTTTTTATTATGATCGAAGCAGTCCAAACTTCTGTAGCCTCTTCCTCTTAATTTAGCTGCTTGTTTTATGTGTCACCCAAACCCCCTCAATTACGGATTTGTGAAGGGTAGGTCTTGCCTTACAAGTCTTATTGAATTCTTCGAGGAGGTGACCAAGCATGTGGATGAGGGTAGAGCAGTGGATGTAGTGTACATGGATTTTAGTAAGGCATTTGATAAGGTTCCCCATGGTAGGCTTATGCGGAAAGTCAGGAGGCATGGGATAGAGGGCAATTTGGCCAATTGGATAGAAAACTGGCTAACCGGTCGAAGTCAGAGAGTGGTGGTAGATGGTAAATATTCAGCCTGGAGCCCAGTTACAAGTGGAGTTCCGCAGGGATCAGTTCTGGGTCCTCTGCTGTTTGTAATTTTTATTAATGACTTAGATGAGGGAGTCGAAGGGTGGGTCAGTAAATTTGCAGATGATACAAAGATAGGTGGAGTTGTGGACAGTGAGGAGGGCTGTTGTCGGCTGCAGAGGGACTTAGATATGATGCAGAGCTGGGCTGAGGAGTGGCAGATGGAGTTCAACCCTGCCAAGTGTGAGGTTGTCCATTTTGGAAGAACAAATAAGAATGCGGAATACAGGGTTAATGGTAGGGTTCTTGGTCAGGTGGAGGAACAGAGGGATCTTGGGGTCTATGTACATAGATCTTTGAAGGTTGCCACTCAGGTGGATAGAGTTTGTAAGAAGGCCTATGGAGTATTATCGTTCATTAGCAGAGGGATTGAATTCAAGAGTCGTGAAGTGATGTTGCAGCTGTACAGGACTTTGGTTAGGGCACAGTTGGAGTACTGTGTGCAGTTCTGGTCGCCTCACTTTAGGAAAGATGTGGAAGCTTTGGAGAGGGTGCAGAGAAGATTTACCAGGATGTTGCCTGGAATGGAGAGTAGGTCGTACGAGGATAGGTTGAGAGTTCTCGGCCTTTTCTCGTTGGAACGGCGAAGGATGAGGGGTGACTTGATAGAGGTTTATAAGATGATCAGAGGAATAGATAGAGTAGACAGTCAGAAACTTTTTCCCCGGGTACAACAGAGTGTTACAAGGGGACATAAATTTAAGGTGAAGGGTGGAAGGTATAGGGGAGATGTCAGGGGTGGGTTCTTTACCCAGAGAGTGGTGGGGGCATGGAATGCGCTGCCCGTGGGAGTGGTAGAGTCAGAATCATTGGCGACCTTTAAGCGGCATTTGGATAGGTACATGGATGGGTGCTTAATCTAGGATAGAAGTTCGGCACAACATCGTGGGCCGAAGGGCCTGTTCTGTGCTGTATTGTTCTATGTTCTATGTTCTATGTTCTAATTACATCTTTCCCAAAGTCAAATCCTAAAAACAGATCCATATCTTACTTTATACCACTGAATGATTTCTATTGGTTCCCTTTAACAATTCTCAGTGCCGCTGTTGTGAAAATTTTTGTTTTCTAACTTAGCCTCTCAATTTTCAAGATTTATGACTTTGAATCCCACATGGATCCATTGATCGACTCCTTTATTGAAGTTGTGCAATTTACCATATTGTATTATTCCCAAAATGAAACCCCTTACATTTATTCTCATTATGTTTCATCTGATAGTTGTCTGTCTACTTGCCCGAAGGTGGTTTTGTCCTTTAAATAAATAACCTTCTTTTTGGATCATCTCAAAAAATGCTGGCATTGTACTTTGCTAGTTCAGATCAGTTAGAGAAAAGCAATGATCTTAAATGGCTATATTCAACTCAATTGCCAATAACTTGTGTATTGATAAACGTTCTTGTCGCAAGGATTTGTTCCCTTTTTTGACTAAAATAAAGTACCATTACTCCGTTTCAATTCTTTGAAATTGTGTAAAGCTTGCCTTGTTCAGAAGTCAACTCAGACTGAGAGTTTTGTGTGGAGTAACATGTTCCTTGCCTTCTTAAAGCTTGTCCCACCATCTGTCCACAAAGCACAATTCTGGAGTTTAATGGAATACTTTCCACTTGACTGGATGAGTGTAGTTCTAACAGCATCCAAGAAGCTTGACAGCATTTGATTGTGACCTCACCCATCACCTTTAACAATCATGCCCTAACCACCAATGTGCAGTGACAGCCCTGAGAAGCACGTACAAGAGGCCCTAGAAAAATTCATCCAACCCCATTTGACAGCGCCTTCCAAACCCATGACAGCAACCACTTAAATTTGGAGCATTAGGATCATAGTTAATAATATAGGGGGTCAGATAGTTTGTCATGCTTTTGGTTAAGCAGCAGTTTAGATATTATACAATATTGTACAATAATTGTTCAAACAAAAAAGTGTAGAAAGCATTATGGATTGAAGTGATGGAGGCATCATCCTTGCCTTCAACTGATGGGTTCCTTGGGTCATCTTCCTCCTCTCCTAGCCCAACTTCCATCTAAAAGAGACAGCTGTTTGGCAAGCAGTGCCACTTGGCAAGGACTGCCCCTGACATTGCCTACTTGTTGATATTTATAGGGCTGGCAATTGACTCTATGACAATCAACCTTTTGAATCTTTCTAACCAATAGACATTGGACAACTTCTCTCAAGGTCAGCGTAAGCATTGCCTATTTTCTAACTTTTACTTGGAGGTTAGTTTTTGTCCTTTCTTGGAACAAACCTTTATTTTCCTAAATACTATTGCTACTAGGATATGTCTGGCATTAGATAGCTCCTTGATTCAGCTGAAGGAAAAGATATTGCTTATGTTTGGCAACAGAAAATTGTGCTGTAGCAGCAGTTATATGAGGACTCATGCTACACAGGAAGTAATAGAAAAGTTCAATTTTAAAGAAACCCCAATTTCCAAAATCTCAGAATTAAGCATGACTTACTTCCACTCTCCTTGAGCGAGCATGATCTATTAAATTACATGTAAGACAGATAGTGCTTGAAAGGTTTGTAGGTGGGTTGTTTGGAGGTTTGTGCACTCTTCAAATGTCTTGATCTCATTTTAGAATGTTTCCATTGAATTCTCTGTTCAGTGCCTTATTACCCTTGTGGCTATGACCAACCAAGTTAGACCAGGCTCTCAGGAGGTTTCACCTCTTCAGGAGTGCTTTGACAACACCCTGAAACCAAACTGCCCACTAAAGACAGAACTTGATTTACAGTTTGCAGGTGGTTGCAGTCCTCTTGCCCACTCAGCAGCAGATTTCTAAGGCACTGTCACTCTTATAATTTCTGCATACACTAAGTTATCACTTAAAGTTGTGATAATGTTCTTGAAAATTGCATTTTTAAATGAAGTGACTGACAGAATCATCTTTTCCCTTTAAAATGAATGTAAAAGTTGTAGTTAGGTTTTGATAGCTATTAGTTAGAAAGAAAAATAACTCCTGTAAATTGAAATACTTTACAAGGCTAATTTCTTACATTTGTAGATGAAGTAACTCTTGTGATGCTATATTCTCCATTGTTTAATTTTACATCTGTAAATTTGTAGTTTACCTCCTGTTTGCCGCTGATCATGCTGTCTAGACTTCCTGCTTTCTGATCCTCCTGGTTCTCCCTGCTTCTAACCCTCCAAAGTAAATCCACCTCCTCTCTGGATGTGAGTTTGCTTGCTGAGCTGGAAGGTTTGATTTCAGACGTTTTGTCATCAGTAAGTCTCCGGTGAAACGCCGGTATTATGTCCCACTTTCTATTTATGTGTTTAGGGTGGCACAGTGGTTAGCACTGCTGTTTCACAGCGCTAGAGTCCTGGGTTCAATTCCCGTCTCCGGCAACTGTCTGTGTGGAGTTTGCACCTTCTCCCCGTGTCTGCATGGGTTTCCTCCCACAATCCAAAAATGTGCAGGTTAGGTGAATTGGCCATGCCAAATTGCCCGTAGTGTTAGGTGAAGGGGTAAATGTAGGGGAATGGGTCTGGGTGGGTTTCTCTTCGGAGGGTCGGTGTGGACTTGTTGGGCCGAAGGGCCTGTTTCCACACTGTAAGTATTCTAATCTAATCTAGGTTTCTCTGGGTTGGTGATGTCATTTCTGGTTCTTTTTCTCAGAGGATGGTCGATGGGCTCCAAATTGACATGTTTTGGGTCCAAAGAAACCTAAACACATAACTAGAAAGTGGGAAAAAACACCACGCTCACCAGAGGCTCACTGGTGATATTACCCAGGATGGTGACAAAATGTCTGAAACTTCCAGCTCAGTAAGCAAATTCACATTCAGAACCTCAATCTGAGCTGCAAATCTTTTCAAATCTTGCTACCACCTCCTCTCTCCTTGACTCTCAGAATAGCAGCCTCCTCCTGTGCCCCTCACTCTCTGCCTTGTAGTCGTCTTCTTTGTCCTTGACCTTCCAACTTGTGATTTCTTTCTCCATCCGTGATCCTCTGACTTGTGGCCTCCTTCCCTGTTCTTGATCCATCTTCTTGCTGAACTTCTCACTCCCTACTTTTCTTTCTTAAATCTTGAACACAAGTGTGAGTTTAAAACCCATGTATGTCTTAATGCTACAGAAGTGCTCAGCTTGTTCTGTTATAATCCATGGCTTTTCAACATGCTGCCATGTATTGCTTCCTTCTCCAAAATTCTCACCTTGATTAAGGGCCTTGATCAAGATAGCACCAGCTTGGTATTTCTGCACCACGATAACTTGCACTGTTGTAAACCAGGAATTGAATGGGAATCTTGAATGGGAGCACACATTCAGAAAGGGGAAGTAGTGAGAGGGTGTGTCAGAGAGTGGTAAGTTTGGATGAGCATCTGGCATGGTGATTGCAAGAGCGGCCACACAGAATGGCAACAAAAGGGTGCTGTGATGAATGATGTTAAAGTGCATCATGCAACACCAAACAATATTAAAGGCTGCATTAACTTAACCATTGTTAAAGCGAAACAGTGTGAAATAGGCAATATACAAGAAACTTGAATTTGAATGTTGCCAAAAATCCAGTTGATCCATATTTGACTAGCCAGTATTTGATTTCCCCTGTATGTTGAAGGAAGGATATTATTAAAGGGTTCAGAAGAGACTTGCCAAGATGGTGTCGAATATGAAAGATTTGAGTTATAAAGAAAGGCTGGGACTTCTTTCACTGGCACATAGGAAATTGAGAGGCAACCTGATGGAAATTTATAAAATAATGAAGGGTATGGCTAGAGTTAATCGTAGTTGTCTTTTCCTTAGGAGGGAGGGATTTCAAAAGCAGGGGCCACATTTCTAAACTGAGAGAAGAGGAATTTTAAAAAGATTAAAAAAGGATGATCAGCTTATTGGGATTGTATTATAGACCCTCTAATCATCAGAGGGAAATTGAGAAACAAATTTTTAAGAAGATCTCAGTTATCTGTAAGAATAATAGGGTGGTTATGGTAGGGGATTTTAACTTTCCAAACATAGACTGGGTCTGCCATAGTGTTAGGGGTTTAGATGGAGAGGAATTTGTTCAGTGTGTACAAGAAAATTTTCTGATTCAGTATATGGGTGGACCGAGCAGTGAAGGTGCAAAACTTGACCTACTCTTGGGAAATAAGGCAGGGCAGGTGACTGAGGTGTCAGTGGGGGAGCACTTTGGGGCCAGCGACCATAATTCTATTAGTTTTAAAATAGTGATGGGAAAGGATAGACCACATCTAAATGTTGAAGTTCTAAATTGGAGGAAGGCCAATTTTGACGGTATTAGGTCAGAACTTTCAAAAGCTGATTGGAGGCAGATGTTCGCAGGTAAAGGGTCGCCTGGAAAATGGGAAGCCTTCAGAAATGAGATAACGAGAGTCCAGAAACAGTATATTCCTGTTAGGGTGAAAGGAAAGACTGGTAGGTATAGGGAATGCTGGATGACTAAAGAAATTGAGGGTTTGGTTAAGAAAAAGAAGGAAGCATATGTCAGGTATAGACAGGACAAATCAAGTGACTCCTGTAAAGGCAGTAGGAGTATACTTAAGAGGGAAATCAGGAGGGCAAAAAGGGCACGTGAAATATCATTGGTAAATAGAGTAAAGGAGAATCCAAAGGGTTTTTACAAATACATTAAGGACAAAAGGGTAACTAGGGAGAGAATAGGGCCCCTCAAAGATCAGCAGGCTGGCCTTTGTGTGGAGCCGCAGGAGATGGGGGAGATACTAAACGAGTATTTTGCATCAGTATTTACTGTGGAAAAGGACATGGAAGATATAGAATGTAGGGAAATAGATGGTGACATCTTGAAAAATGACCATATTACAGAGGAGGAAGTGCTGGATGTCTTGAAACACATAAAAGTGGATAAATCCCCAGGGCCTGATCAGGTGTACCCTAGAACTCTGTGGGAAGCTAGGGAAGTGATTGCTGGGCCTCTTTCTGAGATATTTGTATCATTGATAGTCACAGGTGAGGTGCCAGAAGACTGGAGATTGGCTAACGTGGTGCCACTGTTTAAGAAGGGTGGTAAGGACAAGCCAGGAAACTATAGACCAGTGAGCCTGACGTCAGTGGTGGGCAGGTTGTTGGAGGAAATCCTGAGGGACAGTTTGTACATGTATTTGGAAAGGGAGGGACTGATTCGGGATAGTCAACATGGCTTTGTGTGTGGGAAATCATGTCTCACAAACTTGATTGAGTTTTTTGAAGAAGTAACAAAGAGGATTAATGAGGACAGAGCGGTAGATGTGATCTACATGGACTTCAGTAAGGTGTTCAACAAGGTTCCTCATGGGAGACTGGTGAGCAAGGTTAGATCTCACTGAATACAGGGAGAACTAGCCATTTTGATACAGAACTGGCTCAAAGGTAGAAGACAGAGGGTGGTAGTGGAGGGTTGTTTTTCAGACTGGAGGCCTGTGACCAGTGGATTGCCACAAGGATCGGTGCTGGGTCCAGTACTTTTCGTCATTTATATAAATGATTTGAATGTGATCATAAGAGGTATAGTGAGTAAGTTTGCAGATGACACCAAAATTGTAGGTGTAGTGGATAGCGAAGAAGGTTACCTCAGATTTCAACGGGCATCTTGATCAGATACTCACACACATGCTTTGAGTTGCAACATCTTAGTGATCAGGTAGAGTAGCAGCAGAGGAGGATAGAAAAACAGCGCATCCTGCACTTCAAATCTCCTACCAGCTTGCGATTTATATGCCTCCATGTGCCCAAAGATGTGTCAAGAATTGACTTGTCCAGTCATGGGAATGTCCATGGCAAAAATTTGCAACCGTCAGTAAACGCAATCCTTTTATTGAGGAGCAACTAACGAGAGCAATAATTTATGTAGGGAGATGCAGCAGCTATAAAAATGCCGAATTAAACTTTCTTCTGAGAAATGTAAAGGAGGAATGTTGACCAGGACATATGATTTGTAGCTACTGTGGCGGGCAAATAGAAACTGATTTTTTTTCCCAAAAGATTGTACCTGTGGTAATGAATTAAAGAGCCAACCGAGAAAATGTGCTGAAATCCTGGATCATTTAAAAGCAAATGTTGTAGAATGCGAATATTTTGGAAGTGAGAAAGGCAATTTGTTTTAATTTCATGAGTATGTTTGGTATTTTATGTGATAATGTATTTATATTATTGAACTTAAAGTTGATTCAGACTGACTCATTGGAGCAATAAATAATTGGGACTCGTGGAAAAAATATTTAACAAATTTAGTGATGTATTAACATAGCACTAGATAAGTTATAACGTGTGAAATATTCATTTCTCCAAGTCTTTGAAGAAGAAACAGTCATATTTTGTACAATCCACATTTTTCTTGTGATTAAATCTTTAATCATTTGAAATGGAAGTTTGATTGCGAGTCAACGTTTGCTAAAATGAAATTTTCACGTGATTACTTAAAACTTGCATCGGAATGTTTGGGGTGTACACTCTTAAGTTGATTTTTGTGAAACACTTCAAAGCCTGGAATGCCTTGATTTGTAGTTTCAGCATAGTAAATTGTAATTCTAAAATAATGTTGCTATCTCATTATTTTAATTGAGTTGATTGGTGTTTTGTGCATCGTGCCATGGAATGATAAAACAGGATTTTATCCACACATTGAAGTAATGAGATTTTTTTCAGTCTTCAGGTACTGAAAACAGATAAGGTATTTTGCTAAAGTGAAGGGGAATACAAGCCTATTGCAGTCATCCTTACTTGAACTAGGTTTAAGGGTGGAGGAAATTGCATGGATATTGGCTTGAATGTGACAATCTTTTCCTTATTCAACATGTTTTGTAGCATAAATGGAGAAACAAAATGAGAAAATAAGGCTTAGAAGGGGATTTGTGTTTAATCTCATGGTTGGTCTTTAGTTGCTGCAATTTTAAGTTCCCTTCAAAAAATGAAAATTTACCATGTTCTGATCAATTCTTGGTCACTTGGAATTGAAATCTTACAAGTCAGTATTTCACAACTGTATTGACCTGGGTTAAATCATTCGTTTCAATTATTGATGAGAGCATTTATATTAGAGGTGAAATATTGTTGATCTATTTGAGTTATTATGACTCAGTGCTAAACATCTTATAGATTTGCACATTGAGCATCAATCTCGTTTTTAACAGATTGATGTTAAAGATGAATAGTATCTCTAGTTCAGCTCAAGCCTTCAAAAGATTACAAATTAAATTATACAACATCAAAATGCTTTATGGCTCAGCTTTTAAGCTCTCCTATAAGGTTTCTTCTTATTTAGTCATGTTACCTTTACAGTTGCAGTGTACTACTTTTGATAGCACATATTTTGATAGCTATTTGAATGCCAATGTCAAGTATGTGCAGCTGAAGTCTCAGAAGCTTACATATATCTAGATTGTGGCCATGAAAAGGATTGTATTCTTGATTTGAGTAATAAAATTGTTTTTATCATATAAAATTACAACAAGGACATTACTACATGTAACATCCATTAACTGAAACATATCTCAGCACTGATTTGATGTGTTAAGCTCCAATATTCTTTGGGTGGGAGAGACATTGTTGAGTCCAAATGGGGGACTGATTACATAGTAAAACTGAAGAAATTGCAAATTATTTTCTCACCTTAGTGCTATCCCACCAATTGTCTGCAGGATTATTTGTGCATGAATCTTTGGGCTTCATGAAGGGGTCAGTTGCTATATATTTTGTTGGCTATCTCTTGTTCATTAGTTTACTCTAGTAGTGTGAAATAGCTAGATAAATACTTAACAAAAATGCTTTATGTATCGTATCTAGTTGTGGTGTCTTACTTGTGTGTTGGGGTTTTGTTTTAGGTTTTTAGAGGTTTGCCCCTTTATCCCTCTCAATCTTCATGACTTGTCTTGTACAGACCCTTCAGGTACTCTAGAGAGAAAAGCAAGGAAAATTAGTGTGACTTCAAAGTTAAAGAAGGACTCCTCTGATTCCCAGGCTGCTCCAGCTGAGGGTGGGTACTTCATTGAATGTCACCTGATTACCAGATTGGAGTAGATATTCACAGTACATAAGGCAAAAGGACCAGTCCAGAATGGTTTTTAAAAATCTTTTTAAATTTCTTTATTTTATCATTTTTAATATTTTCAGACTTTGAACATTGTTAGCATCTTTACTAATGTTGTCTAATGATTTAGACCGTCACTTGTTTTTGAATATTTTATTTTATGTGAAATGTCTTGTCTGCTAACTGTATGATAACATAGGTTAACTTGAATTCCTGTTTACGCCATTTTTAATAACAATACATTCTATCAGTTCTTCAAAAGGAGTCTCATAGTTGAGGACTTGATGGGGTTTTAAACTGCACTGGTTATAAATGTTCATATCGCAAACTCTGCATATTAATAATTTTAGGCAAAGTGTTTCTTTTTGATATCTAATTATGTGCAGCATTGAGGATGTTTTTTTTCCAGGTCTATCAGAGGAAACTAGAAAATGAAATATGACTCATTGTATTTACAATACTAATTATTTAGGAAATGTCAAAAGAAAAAGTCTCAAATGATATTAATAGCAATATTATCAATTTCACATGGCTTGCACCTTTGGATTTCATGGCTTTTTTTTAATGCTGGAAGGAGGAATCAAGTAGCTAGACTTTTTTTTTTAAAAGAGCTATTTAGTCAGATTATTGAGAGATCTCTTAGGGGGAAAAACCTACAATTTACTGACAAATATTTTTGAGCTATAAAATTTAAATTATTCAATAATCCAAATTTAGCAATCAAAAAAGAATGGACTTCTGTGTTTTTCCAAGAATCAGAATAAAAGGTCTGTTCATTTTTGAATGCAGCCAATTGAATTGAGTCACTGCTGAATATTTTCACATCTTTGGAAGGAGATTTTAAAATGCCGGAACTGAGTACAAAATGTCTGAAATAGCACACTAATCCAAACGACCCAGCTTTCTTGCCCACGCATATGTAAAGCACCCCATTAGTATTTGTAATGCAAAAACATTGCAACTGATAAAATAAAAACAAATTCTGGAAATATTGAATTGATTAGGCAGCATTTCTGGATAGAAACAGATGAAATTTCATCAGATCAGAGATATTTGAAATGTTACCTGTGTTCCTGTCCATGGATGCTGCTTGCCTTAAAAGCAAACGTTGCTGGAAATACTTCTTCCAAATTTTAAACATTAACAGTCTTTTTCTTGTGAGAGTAAACAGTCCTGATGGGGTCATTTGCTTCTGAGATGCTGGTCCCTTGTAGGACAACATTATTTTACAAGATAGCCTGTGATTTATATCACTGTGTTCTATTTTTGAAGTATGCTTTGAATAAAATAGGTTGGTGGAATCCACCACCATTATGTTTTATGTTAAATGACATCTTCGTGAATCTTGACCATGGTGCTTTATCCTCCTCCCATTATTTGCAGTTTTTATTGAAGTCATTAATGTTCTTCAACCTACTCTTCCTCATCCAAAACTGTGGTGAGGGGCATCCTTTCATGGTTATTGGTAGTGCGTTTTCATAAAAGCTGCTGCTGTTACCCCTGCGTTATTTCATGTGTGTTGGTTCCCAACTATCCACTCTTGCATCCCTTCTGAGGAAGGTGTTATTCTTCAGTTGGTTTATCCATAAACATTGAGTAAGCTTTCCTCTATGTGCTGTTTAACCCTATCTCCATCTCTTTTCTGTCTGTCTTAGAACTTGTGTCTGCCTTTTTGCTGACACTCTGGATGAACCACATATTCCACCAGTTGAATATCAATAAGAGCAAAGCCATTGGCTGAGTACCATTGAAAAAAGGTTGCAATTTGACTTCCAATTCTTGTGTGTACTGGCCATGCCTTCAGCTCTGTTTTATTGAGAGTTGAACTTCAAAGTCCATATTAATTTAATCTTTCAGCCTGCATTCTTTCATTTGTTTTGGAATAGTTTTGGAATAGAACTTCCATCCTACTTCACTGCTAAAACACTTTCTGTGCATTTGCCATTCCAATGCCCCACATATTAATCTGCTGATCTCCATCTTCCCTAAAGTACAAATCATCCTGCACGGTGCCATACACTTTATGTTCCATACTAAATTACTTTCTCTTTGTCCAAATCCTACTAAATCACATTGATTCCCTGTTCCCAAAAATCAAACTTCGAAGTTTTGTTCTTATGATCTCATCACCCCATTATGTCAGTTATGTGCTCCAGCTGAAGTCCAATCCCATTTCTTCTACTCTTTTACTCCACCTTTCCTTCCACACCGTTGTTAGCATTAGCTTGAGTAGTAATAGGATTCTTCCCTCTGAAGCCTCACTGCAAATGTTCAACATTGAATCTGGTTTAATGCTTCATTGCTGCATTAAGAGACTCCTGTATTATTAATGCTGGCTTTCACTTCAGGCATTAAACTGAGATTCTGCCTGCCTGATCAACTTGAAATTAAGTCTCTCATGACGTTATTCAGCAGGTGAGAGAGAGTTTTCTGTGTGTCCACATGAATTTGTTTTTATTTTACTGTTTGTGGAATCTTGCTGTGTTGCCTGTTTTTTTGTGCAACAGTGATTATATTTAAAATTTATTGGATGAACTCTGTGACTTTGTGAGGATATGGAGGATATAGTATGCTTCTTTTAAATCTTGTGTTGGAAATGTCTCCAGTCATCCGGATTGTATTATTCACAATGTCCTTTGTTAACTTATGCTTCTTGCTTTCAAAGGCTTCTGAAAACCAATCACTGTAATTCAGTTAATGGAAAAGGAATTCCATCGCATTGCTATTGGAATCAGTACTGACTGAACATGGATTCTACTTCCTTTATACAGTACCTTGGGACAGATTAATTAAAAGTCCTGAATGCAAATTGCAATTGTCTAGATCAGCTAGGAACGAAGGGTAGTGACATATCTGACTTAACAGGCATGTTTAACTATTAGTCACATACTGAGAAGTGCATATCTGATTTATAAAGTCATCCTCCTTTAAACATAATGACAAGTTCATGATGTGTGGTATTATATCAATTGACTAACTTATTCAGTGGAAGAAGTTGCGAGTGGTGACTAAAGCAATTGATGGTCAATTTATACTCCTCCGTCTTTTCTGTAAAGCAAACAGCATGTCATCTTTAGCCTCCCTGTTAATTTTCAAGCACTTTTTGGATTTGCACATTAGTTGCCCATTAAGTTCATGACAGTAAATTAGAGTATATAATTAACATTATTACATACTTAAAGGGAAGTTAATGACAATCAATCTCTGCCAATTCTCAGAAAGGAAACAAAAACTGTTGCATCTTATTTCTGTGTGTCAGGAATTTTATTTCTTCCTGCCCATTCTTTCTTTGTTTCTTATTCTTTTGTCAAACTTATTTCTTTCCCTTTCCTCATTTCTTTATCTCTCAATCCCACTCATTCAGAGATACACTGTTGGTCCCATGTGTCTTCTTGATTTGCTGTTCTGTTATCAGCCTACATCTTGAGCAAGTTGTGCAGGAAGTGATTGACCTGAAAGAGACAGGGAAATAAAGATGTCAACCATCAAATACTCTTTATTTTTTAAAAATACAAGACAGCATCATTTTTTAATTTTCCAAGGTGGGGACTTCCTCTGTTTACAGATAATTTAACAATGCATGCTGTATTTTAGCTCATAGTTGTAGCTGATGGATGTATTCCGTTTGACAGTTTAAGATTGTGTAATTTATAACTCTAATTAGTAGTTTAGCTGTAGCTAACTGCAAAGTTAATATTTTCTTAAAAAGAAAATACTATAATCCAGTTTTTTATTTGTGAAGATTTCACTAGACTAAAGTTGCCAAGGAATCCCATTGCTTCGGTTCTAAAGAACACTACTAAACAATTGTTCAAAAGTATGGGAACATAAATGCAATGAATCTGTTTTAGGTTGCTCCATTTTATATTGTTCTGCATTAACAACACGGATGTAATGGGACTGGCATTTGCCTTTAGCATACAGATTTCCATTGTTTTACCATGGTTTTGTGCTGGACTGACAGTGTTGCCTAACCCAGTTGGTGTCAGTTCGGAGCTGTCTCCTGCTCACCGTTTCTCTCTCCCACCATTTGTTCACAGCTTCTTCCATGCCCTTGCTCATAGCAAGGCAAACAATCAAGTAGGTGGTAAGTAGAAAATGTTAGTGTATTTATTATCAATTATAAAATATATTGAATTCATGAACATAGAATTTTTTTATTCCTTTCTCAAATAGACTTGTTACACTTGCTACTTTCCAGTCTGATTGAACCTTTCCTTGAATGTATAGAATTTTGTAAAATTAGTGCCATTGATTGCCTCATTAGCTACCTCTTTCAAGACCCTGAATTGAGGTCCATCTGGACCTAGCAACTTTGTCAACCCGAACAAATCTGTCAGTTAGTGAAGTGTCCCTTCCCTCATGATGCCAAATTTGCTAAATTCCTCTCTGTTTTTCACCACCTAACCTACAGTGATTACTGGGGTTTTTTTTGTTCATCTCCTCTATAATGAAGACAAGCAAAATATTTGTTCTTTTCATCCCCCATTTCTTTCTTATTTACTATTGGTTCTGCATTTTCACTCTCTCAAGAGCCAGCATCAATTTTGCCAACTCCTTTCCTTTTTAAATGCCTGGAGAAACAGTTGATACCTTTTTTTTTCATTCCTACCTGGCTTCCTCTCATACTCTATTAATTTCTTACTCCTGATAAGTCTTTCTGTCATTCATTTTTGTGGCGTTGTATGTCTTTTCTCACATTTGTTGGTTTACCTACTTCTTAGTTAACCACAGCTGGTGGGTCCTCGCTATAGGGTTTATCTTTATAGTTGGAATAAAGTCATTCTGAGTATTCTGAAATATCCCCTTAAATATCTATCACTCGTCTCTATTGATCTATCCTCTAGCTTGGAATGCCAGTTCGTTTCACCTGACTCAACTTCCATGACCACATTGTTGGATTTATTTAGGTTTAAAATACTAGTCTCAGACTAATTTCCTCCCTTTGAAGTGGAATTCAATCTTATTGAAATTGCTGCTATCTTGGGCCTTAACATCATAAGACCATAAAAAATAAAAACAGAGGTAGATGGTTTGGCTCCTTGTCTGTTCCGCCATTCACTAAAATCATGGTGATCCGACATTCCTCACATCCACTTTCCCTGTCCCCCTTGATTCCCTTGATAATCAAGAATATTGTCTATCTCAGCCTTAAATACAAAAGGACTTTGCCCCATAGCTCACTATGGCAAGACGTTCCAAGGACACTCAGCCCTCTAAGAGAAGGAATTCCTCCTCATCTCAGTCTTAAATTGGTGCCGCTTTATTCTGAGACTATGTCCTCCCATTCTAGACCCTCCCATGAGGGGAAACCTCTCAATATTCACCCTGTCAAGCTCCGTAAGAATCCAGTATGTTTCAGTGAGATCACCTCTTACATTTGGATACTACTCACTGGAGTTTAGAAAACTATTTAGTGCACATGCCATATGAAGAAAGGCTATGATCATCCTCATGAAGCTTCCATGAACTGCCTTCCATGAAATAATATTTCCTTAAATAAGGAGACCAAAATTGCTCACAGTACTTCAGATGTGGTCTGACCAGCATCTTGCACAGTTGCAGTAAAACTTGCCTACTCAAATACTGCAACCCCCTTGAAATAAGGGCTAACATTCCGTTCCATTATCCTTCCTGATTACCTTTTGCATCCATGCGCTATCTTTCTGTGTTTCATGCACAAGTACACCCAAGCTCCTGTGCATTATAGCTTTCTGCAGTTTTTAACTGTCATATACCGCTCAATATTGTAGATGCAGTCCTTGTATTCCTGAAGTCATGTCTTTGTAATAGCTATCAAATCTTATTTATTTACTGCAATGTGCACTATTAAGTTGTTAATTTTTGTTCTGATTGTCTATTTTATCTTTGTAATATCTAGTTTTACTTATTGATATAATCCTAGATTTATTTTCTCTCTCTGACTCTTCCTGCCATCTTTGTGATCCTCATTTTCCGTATTGAGATTTTCCAGTCTTCCCTTCTCTGTACTCTTTATTATAGCACATATTTCCATTTGATACCTTGGCCCCACAATTTAGTTTTAGATACTCACTACCTCCGTAATTATGCTGTCTGCAAGAATACTGGCCCCAATGTTGTATAGCCCCCACTTTCTGTAGTACTACTGCCAGTGGCCTATGAGCTAAACCCCTCTTCTCCCACATGAATCTCTGAGCCACATATTCATCTTTCTAATTTTATGTACTCTCTGCCAATTTGCTAAACAAGTAATAATTTAGATGTTATAAGCCTTTGATGTTCTGCTTTTCAGTTTAGTGCCATGTAGACCCTTTTCCTTGTTATACCTAAGCCGTTGGTGCTTGCATGGACTTGACTACTGGATCCTCATCCTCACATTCAAATTGCTTTCTAGCTCTGTGCAAATGTCCTGAATCCTGACAGCAGGCAGGCCACACAGATCTCTGGTCTCTTAACCTTTGCTGCAAAGAACAGTGTGAATCCTTCTCATTATACTGACACTCTGCGGTAAGTCATTGATTCAAGCAGGCAGGAAGTACCTCAGACCTTCCAGATAATGCAGAGGCTGACATTTCACCCCTCTGGATTCCGTTGCATGTCTGACACACAGTCACACGTTCCTTGACCAAATCAGCAGACCCCTGTCCTAAGTGGTGTAACTGCTTCTTGGAACAAAGAAGCCAAATAACTTTATCCCTCCCATCTGAGTCAGATTGCTTGAAGTTCAGCTCATAAGATCTGAGCAGAAGCTGCTCGAATTTCAAATCTGTTTGCCCAGGATCTCAATCATAAGAAGGAGCTTCGACATGATGCAACCCTAACACACGTACTACCGTCCCTAATGAGCTTTTATTATTTATTTATTTATATTGCCTTGTATATATTTTATTAATATTCCCACCAGTTTGTATACTATGTTTTCATTTCAGAATAAAGACCATAACCACTCAACAAGCAGCTAGCTCCTTTTATATGTAGTGGAGAAACAATTCCTGATCCAATGAACCTACATTTGTATTTGGCTATGTATCTTGAGGTTATCACCTCACCCACTGCTCTTGGCAATGTTGACTGCATGTCTTGGGATCCTCCCGTTGTCCATTCTTCTTGTTATCACTTATTGCACAATTCAGAGTCTTCACTTCACCTCGTTTTCTCAGTGATGTTAATTCTCTGTCTTAGGGACCTCACTTTCTTTGCTGCACTTCAGTATCCTTATCAACCCCTTCTTGATGGAGCTGATTGTGTTGGGTTCTGCACCTTACCTGCTCGTTTTCAAATTTATTCATTTAAAAATATAAAATATATGTGAATGTAACTCCTAGAGAAGATGCAAAACTTGACCTGCTCTTGGGAAATAAGGCAGGGCAGGTGACTGAGGTGTCAGTGAGGGAGCACTTTGGGGCCAGCGACCATAATTCTATTAGTTTTAAATTAGTGATGGAAAAGGATAGACCAGATCTAAACATTGAAGTTCTAAATTGGAGGAAGGCCAATTTTGACAGTATTAGGCAAGAACTTTCAAAAGCTGATGGGGGCAGATGTTTGCAGGTAAAGGTACAGCTGGCAAATGGGGAAGCCTTCAGGAATGAGAAAACGAGAATCCAGAGGAAGTATATTCCTGTCAGGGTGAAGGGAAAGGCTGTTAGGTGGAGGGAATGCTGGATCACTAAAGAAGTTGAGGATTTGGTTATGAAAAAGAAGGAAGCATATGTCAGGTATAGACAAGATAGATTGAGTGAATCCTTAGAAGAGTATAAAGGAAGTAGGAATATACTCAAGAGGAAATCAGGAGGGCAAAAGGGGGACATGAGATAGCTTTGGCAAATAGAATTAAGGAGAATCCAAAGGGTATTTACAAATACATTAAGGACAAAAGGGTAACTAGGGAGAGAATAGGGCTCCTCAACGATCAGCAAGGCGGCCTTTGTGTGGAGCTGCAGAAAATGGGGGAGATACTAAATGAGTATTTTGCATCAGTATTTACTGTGGAAAAAGATATGCAAGGTATAGAATGTAGGGAAATAGATGGTGATACCATGCAAAATGTCCATATTACAGAGAAGGAAGTGCTGGATGTCTTGAAATGCACAAAGGCGAATAAATCCCCAGGACCTGATCAGGTGTGCCCTAGAACTTTGTGGGAAGCCAGATAAATGATTGCTGGGCCTCTTGCTGAGATATTTGTATCATCGATAGTCACAGGTGAGGTACCGGAAGACTGGAAGTTGGCAAACGTGGTGCCACTGTTTAAGAAGTTTTGTAATGGCAAGCCAGGGAACTATAGACCGGCGAGCCTGACGTCGGTGGTGGGCAAGTTGTTGGAGGGAATCCTGAGGGACAGGATGTACATGTATTTGGAAAAGCAAGGACTGATTAGGGATGGTCAGCATGGCTTTGTATGTGGGAAATCATGTCTCACAAACTTGATTGAGGTTTTTGAAGAAGTAACAAAGAGGATTGATGAGGGCAGAGCAGTAGATGTGATCTATATGGACTTCAGTAAGGCATTCGACAAGGTTGCCCATGGGAGACTGATTGGCAAGGTTAGATCTCATGGAATACAGGGAGAACTAGCCATTTGGATACAGAACTGCCTTAAAGATAGACAGAGGTTGGTGGTGGGAGGGTTGTTTTTCAGACTGGAGGCCTGTGACCAGTGGAGTGCTGCAATGATGGGTGTTGGGTCCTCTACTTTTTATCATTTATATAAATGATTTGGATGGGAGCATAAGAGGAACAGTTAGTAAGTTTGCAGATGACACCAAAATTGGAGGTGCAGTGGACAGCGAAGAAGGTTACCTCAGATTACAACAGGATCGGGACCAGATGGGCCAATGGGCTGAGAAGTGGCAGATGGAGTTTAATTCAGATAAATGCGTGGTGCTGCATTTTGGGAAAGCAAGTCTTAGCAGGACTTATACACTTCATGGTAAGGTCCTAGGGGAATGTTGTTAAACCTTGGAGAGACCTTGGAGTGCAGGTTCATAGCTCCTTGAAAGTGGAGTCGCAGGCAGATAGGATAGTGAAGAAGGTGTTTGGTATGCTTTCTTTTATTGATCAGAGTATTCAGGACATGTTTTGGCAGGTCATGTTGCAGCTGTACAGAACATTAGTTAAGCCACTGTTGGAATATTGCATACAGTTCTGGTCTCCTTCCTATTGCAAAGATGTTGTGAAACTTGAAAGGGTTCAGAAAAGATTTACAAGGATGTTGCCAGGGTTGGAGGATTTGAACTGTAGGGAGAGGCTGAATAGGCTAGGGGTATTTTCCCTGGAGTGACGGAAGTTGAGGGGTGACCTTATAAATGGTTTACAAAATTGAGGGGCATGGATAGGATAAATAGACAAAGTCTTTTCCCTGGGGTCTGGGTGTCCAGAACTAGAGGGCATAGGTTTAGGGTGAGAGGGGAAAGATATTAAAGAGACATAAGGGAGAGCTTTTTCACACACAGGGTGGTAGGGGTATGGAATGAGCTGCCAGAGGAAATGGTGGAGGCTGGTACAATTGCAACATTGAAGAGGCATTTGGATGGGTATAAGAATAGGAAGGGTTTGGAGGGATATGGGCCGGGTGCTGGCAGGTGGGACTAGATTGGTTTGGGATATCTGGTCGGCATGGACGGGTTGGACCGAAGGGTCTGTTTCCATGCTGTACATCTCTATAACTCTAAATCAAATTAGTAGATGCTGGAGATCCAAAACAACCAAAATCAGAAATTGTTCGAGAAACTCAGCAGGTCTGTTAGTATCTGTGGAGACAAAAGTAGTTAATGTTTTGAGTCCTTCTGCAGAAGTGTACAGAAAGACTTGTTTTTTTTAATTCACTTATTGATGTTTAATTTAAGAATGCATTTTTCAAGGATGCAGTTACAATGTAAAGCGCAAAATTATTGTTAAAAGCTTATATGCTCTTGTCGCCTATCAAGAAATGTCAGTTATTGTGCTACTAGGATTTCACCCCTTCATTTGCCAACTGACTGAATTGTTTTGCACAGAATTAAAATTTTTGTATCTGAAAAATGCTGCACAGTCCTGATGAGAATTGTTGGTATTCTGAAATTATTATTTATATACATTGAACACAGCATGACGTTTTCTATTTTACTTCAATCGTGCAACATTTTTTTAATTCAATTTTCGACACTGGCTTCTCTTAAATTTTACTAATTCATACTATAGAGCTGTAACCACTGAATACAAGATTAAGAATGCTAAACCTTGTCATCTTGCAATGTTGCAACTTGGCAAATGGAGGACTTGCATCTCTGCAATCAAATCCAGTTTTGAGTGTTCCTTTCAACTGCACTGTTTGTTTTCCTCCTTGATTCTTCATATAGCATTTTGTTTGCTTTATAAACTGTTGTCAAAAAAATTGAGTTCAGATTTGAAGTCTGTGATGAGGAGAAATTGTTTGTCTTGGAATACCAGTGGTGATAGGTGCCAGAGTAGATCTCTTAAGTAGTAGTTATTTTTAAGATTTGTAGCAAGTTTGATTTGTGTGGAACTGTAGCAGTGACTATTTTTGACCAGGTACTCTGAAACAGTCAGTGGGAATTTCATCCAGTTGTATTAGTGGTGGCTGGAAAATGTATAACTACAGGCCTGTTATCTTAAAAATCTTTGGCAGGAAAGTTTCAGTGCTTTTAAGGAAAAATACACTACCATGTTTTATTTCAAAGGAAATAAGTTAGATGCAACCAGCATAGATTTAAAAGGGATTAAATATCCTTGATAAATCTCAATTCTGTTGAGGCAGATGGGGAAATGCAGTAGATGTAATGTGCATGATTGACAAAATAAAATTTGAGATGACTAGAGAAAATTAGGGAATTAGGGAAGAATAGTATGCTGGATTTAAAAAGAAATTGAGTGTCATGGATGGTTTTCCACCAAACAATGGAATTGTATAATATCATAGTATTTGAATCTGGGGCCACTTTCATGCAATGTACATAAGCCTAGAAAAAAAATTGCCCATGATCGCAAAATGAGAAGGATATACATTTCTTTTGGAAGTGGAGATTTTGAGATTGAGGAGTAAATTAAATCATGGATTAGCATTTGGTGTCAGTAATGGGAAGTATTGCATTGTGAAGAAAATATAATAGTAAGTATACTCAGAACGCAAATTGCTGTGGAAGGCCAAAAAGCATTATGGTCCAGGTTCAGAATTTTACCAGACTCACCTCATGTTGATGATGATTAAAGCAAGTTATAGAAGTTTAGTTTTTCGTACAACAGATAACATCCATGCAGAGATTGGAATGATAATGATTGAAATGTTAATTTTGAAATGGAACAGTTTGTCTAGAAGATAGTGTATATGCACAATTACAAATGAGACATTGTTCTAAATTGTACTAAATGAATGGTGAAAATCAAATATCTTATGTGCAAAATTAAATATGATTGACTGAGAACATGGGAAGATTAAATGGTTGGAAAACAATTTTGTTTCCAAGAATGATACCTGGACATCAGGGGTTAGGTTGTGAGGAGAGATTATACAAATTTGGCCTATTTTCTCTAGAATTTAGAAGGTTGAGGGGTAATCTGATCGAACTCCTCAAAATATTTATAGGAAAAGATTAAGTGGACAAACAGCTTCCACTAGTTGGAGATTCTCGAACTAGAGGACGTTGAGAATTGGGGCCAGACTGTTCAGATGAGATATTAGCAAGCACATCTACGCATAAGGGAGCTCGATATTTGGAACTCTCTTCCACAAACAGTAGTGGATGCTGTAATAGTTGTTAGTTTTAAATCTCAGATAGGTAAATGTTTGTTAAGCAAAGGTATTAAGGTTTATGAGCCAAAGACAGTTCTATGGAGGTAGGCCATAGATCTGCAGTGATCTCATTGAATGGTGAAACAGTTTTGAAAAGTTGGAATCGCCTACTGCTATTCCTATGTTCCTAATTATTCGGTTAACAATTAAAGTTAAAACTGTGTCAGCCTTCAAGATATGATTGGATCTGTGGATGAAGGAAAATAGTTTAAAAGGAAATAAGAAAAGTGGTATTAATCATTTTCATTACACTGAACCACTGTGCATTGCTTAGACCAAATGGACCGATTGTTGCAGCTTCAGTGTATTTATCAAAAAAGTAGCTTGTAACTAAATGGAAGAAAATAATATTCATTTCCCTCCTATTTTGGAGAATTACTGAATGACTTGCTGTCAATACCATTAGGGCCATTCACAAGGTGGACTGTGACATTTCATCCTCCAGCTTCTGATATTTTGCAATGTTTCCCACTACATTATAGTTGAGATTGACAATTCAGCAACAGGTGTATCTGTTTGTCTAATGCACAGCCCCTCCAATACACTGATGCCACTTGCTTTTTCCTAACCTGCTGGTAAATAACACCTACTTCAAATTGTTATACTGACTTGAATAGATATGTCAGACAATTGCACACTTTGACCGTTTGTTTTGTGGAGCATAAGACCACAACATTCCTATTAGTTCCCATGTGTGGTTTCCCTCAAAAGATGGGAATGGGCTATTATCTTAAAATGCTGCAATATTTGTACTGATGATGAATTACTGAACTTTGAGCTTACAATGAAGGAACATTTGAGTCTATGCAACTCTGAATAGGGAGAGACTTCGGCAAATTGGTAGCATTTGTGACCCAGTTCCCTTAGCTGTCAGTGATGGAGATAATTATGCTAGAAATTGTTTGTGAAATAATCTTAGTGCATTGCTGCAATGAATTCTGGCAATAATTAAAATTGTATAGTCGATGGAGTGACTCTTGAGTGCCAAATACACTGACACAGTGGATTCATTTACTCAGAATATTGTCTTGTTATGTTAGGGATACAATTTTCCAGACCAGTGATGATTGTTTCATTGCACTTATGGCTGCACCCTTGCAGATGAGTGAAAGATTTGGTGCTTCAAGAGGTGAATTGCTCATCATCGTGCCTTTTGTTAGCAATGATTATTGCCATTTTGGTGTCATGATTATTAAATGGTATTTATCTGGAAAACTTGGAAGCTGGAAGGTTGTACACTTCAACAGGAAGAATAAACAAGCTGAATATTATTAAAATGGAACAGGACTGCAGAAAGCTGCAGCACAGAGGAATTTGGGATCCTTGCTATAAAACAATTGAGAAGACAAATGGAAAGTTAGTCTACATTTCAAAGGGAAAGGAGTGTAAAAAGGGAAACCTTACTAAAACTATGCAAGGCAAAAGTTGAACGACGTGTGTGGAAGTTTGGTCCCCAGGTGGAATGATAAGTGGTCCAGGTAACTTTCTCTAGATTGATCCTGGATACGGAGGGATTTTCATTTGGGCAGAAGTTGAGTAGGTTGGGCATATAATGACTAGAATTTAGAAGAAGGAAAGATGATCTTTTTGAGAGGATTCTTAGGGTGCTTGTCAGAGTAAATGCAGGGAGGTTGTTCCCTTACTTGGGAGAATCTTGGACCATAGGGCATAATGTCATAATCAAAATAAGGAGTTTAGGACAGAGGTGAGGATGGACTTCTTCTGAGGATAGGGAATTTGTCAGATTCTTTACCTGACAGGACTGTCGAGATGGTGTTTTTAATTCTATTCAAGGCTATGATAAACATTTTTAGTCAGCAAGGCAATTCACAGTTATGGGAGAAGGCAGTACAGTGAAGTTGAATATTGTCAGATCAGCGATGATCGCTTTGAATGGCAGAGCAGCCTCAATGGGCCAAATGGTTGACGTCAGAACCTACATCTTGTGGTCTTATAATCTCGGGGATACTGTCCAGGTTTGCTGGCATAGATTTCATTGTCAAATAGTCTGATGGGTCAGAGCACTTTAGGGAATATTTCTGGACACCCGCACCAATCGACCCCACTGCCCTGTGGCCCAACATTTCAATTCCCCCTCCCACTCTACCGAGGACATGCAGGTCTTGCGCCTTCTCCACTGCCACTCCCTCACCACCCGATGCCTGGAGGAAGAACACCTCCTCTTCCGCCTCGGGACACTTGAATCCCAGGACATTAACGTGGACCCCCCCCACCTTACCCCAATTCCAAACTTCCAGCTCAGCGCCGCCCTCCTAACCTGTCCTACCTGCCAATCTTCCTTCCCACCTATCCGCTCTACCCTCCTCTCTGACCTATCACCTTTCTCCCCATCTCCATCCACCTATTGTACTCTTGGCTACCTTCTCCCCAGCCCCACCCCCCTCCCATTTATCTCTCCACCCCGCAGGCTCCCTGCTTTCATTCCTGATGAAGGGCTTTTGCCCAAAATGTTGATTTTCCTGCTCCTCAGATGCTGCCTGACCTGCTGTGCTTTTCCTGCACCATTCTAATCAAGACTAAAATTAGCATACAATCCCCTGCTCCATGACAGAGTAGAGATTTGGCTTTACTGATTGCCCTAGTTAAGAAAGAAAAGGGTTCCTCTATGTTGGATGTCTTGGTATTGTATTCAACATTACCTCAGTGTCACACTTTATTCACATTCTTGCTCCCATGTCTGGATCAAAGCTATATCCAGCATGGCACTGCACAGTATTGGTAGAACCTAAAATGAGCAAGTTACTAGTGTGCAGGTGTTGTTTATCATTTCTTTACTCTTTTAATAATTATCAGGGACTGTTGTGGTACAGTGGTACTGTCCCTACTCCTGAACTAAGAGACCCATGCTTCTAGAATAGCTTCCCCAGCAAGGCATTCATTCTCATGCACAGAGTTCCAGAATTACCAATTGGATGTCATCTCAGAATCTTGAGTGTCATATTAGGGTAAAGCAACTTGTCAGGGCATTTGCCTGCTTGCTTTCAGGATGGGACCATTGTAACATCCAATTATGTGCCAGGTATCAATATCTAAATTGAAAATATTATTTTAAAATGACAGAATTTATATTTTAAATATTGAAACAAACAGTATTTTTTGGAAAGGTCCCAAAAAATCATGTTTCTAACTGTGACCTGCAGAATGAAATGTAATATGTTTTATTTGTTTTATATTTTAGTTTCCTTGTGCACAAAGGTGAAGAAACCAAGTGCTGGGAATAGACGTCTTTCAATTTTGGGCTGTCAGTTTCAGTTCTTTCCAGATAGCGATGGGTTCTTCCAGCCTCCGATAAGCAGGCCATATTGCATCGGGGAGTTGATGGCTAAAGTTCTTTCTGCTAGGCTATTTATCCAGAGACCCTGGTAATGTTCTGGGTCTCCGCTTCAAATCCTGCCATGAAATCAATAAATGTTTGGAATTAGGAGGCTAATGATGATCATGAGTTGTCATGAGTTGATTGTCTGGAAAAACCCATCTGGTTCACTAATGTCCTTTAGGAAAAGAAAGTCCTGTCCTTGCCTGGTCTGGCCTGGATGTGACTTCAGACTCTCAACAGTGTGGTTATGTTTAACTGCCATTTGGGCAGTTAGGGATGGGTAATAAATTCTGGCCTGGCCAGTGATGACTATGTCCCATGAATGAATGGAAAAAATAACTTTTCCTTTCTCCCATATTAAATGAGTACTGTTCTTGGACTGATATTTGGATTTTACTTTTGCTCGACAAGTTAAAACTCAGTTAATGTCATTTGACTCAAATTCTATAGAGTCAGCAGAAAGGAGGCTCATATCTCATCAAACAATTGTGATGATAGTGAAATAGTCTTTTTGATCAACTATAATTGCCTTGTTCCTCCCTTGCTACTTTTTTCATAAATACTTTATACTGAGGCATCAGAGAGAAGTGCTAAGCAGAAGCCAGGCTCTGTTACTCTACCTGCATCAACTATATAAATGTAGGGAAATTATTATGTTAAAAACGTTACATAAATGCAAGTGTTTGAACTCAAGCTCTTGTACATGCTGATATACTTTACATTTCATCTTTGAAGTATGCTCATAATTGCTGTTTTCTGCTCACTCTCTTGACCTCTGGGGTTCAACTTATCCATTATTGGAAACAATTTTTCCCTACCTATTTTAAAACCATCATGATTTTCAGCATTTCTTGACCTTCTCTAAGGTGAGCAACCCCAGCTTCTCCAACCTATCTTTGTTGAGAAAGTCTCTCACTCCTGGAATTATTCTTGCAAACCTTTTGTGCGTCCTCCAAAGTTTCCATATCTTCCCTAAAGATCAGTGCCCAGAATTGAACACTACTCTAGTTGAGTCTGAACCAGTGTTCAATAATGGTTCAACATTACTTACATATGGATTAGTGGTGCTGGAAGAGCACAGCAGTTCAGGCAGCATCCAACAAGCAACGAAATCGACGTTTCGGGCAATTGCAAACTGCAAACGTTCTATGAATAATCCTTCCAACACTATCCAGGCAATATGCCTTAAACCTACCTGAGGAGCAACTATTCTGTCTGTGTGTGGATCTGAAACTGAATCAGTGACTGAGTACTGGCATACCGACGTGGAATTAAGTGCAAACCGCACTCCTAAACTTCACTATTTTCTTTCGACAGTTAGATCCTATTTGAATTCAAATTTAAATATCAACAGTCGTAATTGATGTACTTCAATTATCATTTTGATGTGCAATGAAAAAGTCTTTGTTTTGCAATCTAGTTTATGATTTGATTTTTAAACTGGTAGGTTTGGATACGTTGTTGTTAGATTGTTTAAAGAATTACTTTTTGAATGTTAAACTGACATAGTGACTATGCCAGTAATTCATCAGGAGAAAGCATTGCCAACATCATTTTTTTTATCTTTTAGCTGTGCTTGTGCAATACTGAAGGTTATGTTTGAAGAACTTTGAATTTAAGCATTTTTTTTCAAATGTTTGTAATCTGTACTGAGAAAAGTGCATTCTGAATTGGAAATGTTTGAAGTTTACATTTTCTTAATTACCACACGACAGTATCAATCCTTAGTAATCACTGTTAAATCTGAACTTCACTTTGCTTGTGTTGCAGAAACTGGTCCTGTCATGGCATATAGCCCAAGACCTCATCAACGTGATGAGGATTTTGAAGGTGCCCCTTGGAATTGTAACAGCTGCACCTTTCTGAACCATCCAGCACTGAATCGCTGTGAACAGTGTGAAATGCCGAGGTACACCTGAACTGGAGTGGGCTTGCATTTGCCAACGAGCAGGATCCTGCACCTTTAGGGGCCGCAATGGAACTGAACATGTGTAAACCATTTGTCAGGCCTTAGTGAAGATGCCAATTCAAATCTGCTGCATATTGAAAGTCAGCTAAATTCACAATGCAATCATAGCTGTCTACATCACAGTAGGAATGCTAAACTGTAATCAGCATCTCGTCACAGTGATGTTTCATTATGTAATGCACTCAGTAAACATTCAGCTGCCCATGAAGATGGTCTTCAGTGAAGCTGACCACAGTTAGCCCTCCTAGGTCTGTGGATCATAAGTTGGGATGATGTTTTGTTACCCTACCTTTGTAGGGTATCTATCCACAGGATGAAATTGGTTGCCTAAATGAAAGTCTATCTGTAAAAAATGATGTAAATCATGAAGGATTCTGGTTGCTTTCAGTTGAGGTGGATTGTCCCTTGTGCTGCATCTGTTAACTGTTGGCATATTTACTCAGTCTTACAGGCAAAAGGGACTGCCGTGACACTACATTAGGGTAAAAGACTTGAGTTACTAGTAATTGCTGCTTACTTCAGGGTAAATGCAATCTTTACACAAATCAATTATATATTAAATTTATGAGACTGTCACAATGGACAGATGATGAGGTATTGCCTTTTGTGTGTTCTAAAATTACAATCATAATCAACAATCCCTTTTGCTTGTACTGTGTCCTTTGAACTACATCACTGACACTGGTTAATAATTGAGTCTTTGCAGATCAGAACAATGCTGCATGCTCTTATTAGGGAGATGATTTTAGGCTGTGGGCCTGTTCATTTGATTTTAAAAGTCATGTGTGCCCATGTGTGCTTTTTAATTTCTTTTTTAACAAAGCTTCCTCTAGCCCTTGCTCTGTAACTGTACAGCAAACCTATGCCAAAGGCAAGTATTCCACAATATGCTCAAGACTCACCCACCCTTTTTTGTGAGGATTTGTTCTGCTACTTAAGCAATTCCTGAGCTTCCACTCTATAAAGAAATCATCTTGTTTACAGCACAGAAGATATGTTTTGTATGTCTTCTTCCCCATGCAGCTGCATTTAGTAATCAATAGCTCTTTAATAAGAGTGAGTTTGCACATCACTAAGAAACCAGCCTGTAATAAAATTTGCTAAATGCAGCCTGAAAATAAATGGTCGCACACTGCAAATGTAAAAGAGAACTGTTGGAATTTTGTTTCATTCGCAAAAGAATGAAACTTGCTGGACCCACAAATCAAAGTTCATTATGAACTTGCTGGTACTTGTATGCATACAATGTTAAACTGTATTATTAAAGGTGATGTTTAGTTTCAATGCTTCAGGTTGCTATAACTATAATAAAGTACTTGTTCTTTGTGAAATCACACTTTGTTGGGTCTGGACAGCTGAATGAGAAAATTTGTGAGTGAATTGGATGTTTGTGTTCCTACACATGAGGCGCCTATCTTTCTTTGTATGGTCTGCTCTCTACAATTGAAATAATTGTTTAATGTATGATCTTGTCTGAAGTTTTAGCTGGAGGCAAAAATGTGCAAAGGCAATAAAGAGTGCATGTATGGTACATATATGAACATTCTGGTGGCCACAATATTTTACAAATAAAATCACTAAGTGAAGAGAAAATAACTTACTTGGTTTTACTTGGGAAGCAGTGAAAGCATTAAACGTTTATTTTTAGTTTATTTTCAAGTCATTTGTTCCAGTCTACCTGAAGCAACAAATGAAAATATTTTATAAGGTTTATTCATTTCTAATGTTGGTTTGATATGGTGGAAAACTTCAAACCTCATCATTGCTTTTTAAAATGCAGGTACTATAAAAGTTGGTATGCGATTAACAATTTTCAGTATTGTAGGTTAATACATTACTTTTCCAAGAAGTTATCTATGTTGTGGAAATGTGGGAAATTAGGGTGAAGAACTGTACATGAATAATACGAGTGGGCATGGGCTTTTGCAAGTAAAGAAGAAACTTAGGTCTGATATCTGAAGTCTTCAGAAATACTGATCAAGAAGTGGAATGCAGATTGAGTACTTCCCCAAAACTCCTTGTTTTCCCTTCAGTAATCAAATCAATCTCAAGATTTTATCTGGAATAACTGTGACTTCCATCATTTTAGGAAAGTAACCTGCTAGATTTTTAATGATGCCCAATTCATCATCTTGCAATATGATTGTATCCAGCCTTAAGTCACTAGAGTCAATATTTGCAGCAAAGGGTTTAATGAAATCAAGGATGGACAACACCTGGTTCCTTTGTTAGAATTGTTTTCAGCTTCACAAAAGTTGCCTGGCACTCAGTTGACCATTTTGCATGTTTTTCAACAAATCCGTTTTGGTCACATGTATTGTGCTGAGATTTGGCACAAATATTCAGTAGAATCCGCACGTTGACAAAAAATCTTATGTTTCCCATTCATCCTCGACTTTGACTATCCGTGGCAGCATATGCTTTTGCCCTAAGATGTGTCCTAGTTCAGTTCCTGTGCTTTTGTGAATTCACTCCTGGCAAGTTTTATTACCAGGTCAGCTAACTGTAACTGTTGGAATAAAGGTTCCAGTTGTGTTACGTGTTCTTCTGAGGTGTTGTTAGATATCAATACATTATTCAAGTAAACCACACGATCAGGAACACTAATTGCAGCATGATTCATGAGTCCTTGGAAAGTAGCTGGAAGGTTTTAAATTGGAATTACGTTCTTAACATTGGTGTGACAAAAGCAGATATCTGCTTAGCATTCAATGCAAATGGTCCTTACTGTTGTATCCATCAAATGCATCAGTTTTAGGATTGTAGTGCCTTATTGCTTATTGTCAACACAATCTTCCAAATGAGGAATTGGATACAAATCAGTTTTTGGTAACACATTTACAGAGGAACCTGGATTATCTGGCATTTGATTATCTGAATTTCGGATTATCTGGACAAGATTGCAAGGCCCCGATGCTTGGCTAAACTGTGTTACTTGGCATTCTATTATCTGAACAAAATACTCCCCGACCCTGTCATTCGGATAATTGAGGTTCCTCTGTACTACTTCATGTATGCATAATCTAGTTGACCCATCAAGTACAGAACTTAGTATTATGTAAGGCCATAAGATAGCAGAGCAGAATTGGACCATTCAGCCCATCAAATCTGCTCTGCCATTAGGTCATGGCTGATATGTTATTTCTGATAATGTGTTGCTGGAAAAGCACAGCAGGTCAGGCAGCATCCAAGGAGCAGGAGAATCGACGTTTCGGGCATGAGCCCTTCTTCAGGAATGAGGAAAGTGTGTCCAGCAGGCTACGATAAAACGTAGGGAGGAGGGACTTGGGGGAGGGGCACTGGAAATGCGATAGGTGGAACGAGGTCAAGGTGAGGGTGATAGGCCGGAGTGGGGGTGGGGGCGGGGGCGGAGAGGTCAGGAAGAAGATTGCAGGTTAGGAAGGTGGTGCTGAGTTTGAGGGATTTGACTGAGACAAGGTGGGGAAAGGGGAAATGAGGAAACTGGAGAAATCTGAGTTCATCCCTTGTGGTTGGAGGGTTCCTACGCGGAAGATGAGGCGCTCTTCCTCCAGCCCTCGTCTTGCTATGGTCTGGCGATGGAGGAGTCCAAGGACCTGCATCTCCTTGCCCCTCCGTGACTCCCTCGTCAAGTCCACACCCCCCCCACCAACACAACCTCCACTCCCGGCACCTTCCCCTGCAACCACAAGAAATGCAAAATCTGCGCCCTTACTTCCCTCCAAGGCCCCAAGGGATCCTTCCATATCCGCCACAAATTCACCTGCACCTCCACACACATCATTTACTGCATCCGCTGCACCCGGTGCGGCCTCCTCTATATTGGGGAGACAGGCTGCCTACTTGCGGAACGTTTCAGAGAACACCTCTGGGACACCCGGACCAACTAACCCAACCACCCCGTGGCTCAACACTTCAACTCCCCCTCCCAATCCACCAAGGTCATGCAGGTCCTTGGACTCCTCCATCGCCAGACCCATCCAAATGCTTCTTAAATGTTGCAATTGTACCAGCCTCCACCACATCCTCTGGCAGCCCATTCCGTACACGTACCACCCTCTGCATGAAAAAGTTGCTCCTTAGGTCTCTTTTATATCTTTCCCCTCTCACCCTAAACCTATACCCTCTAGTTCTGGACTCCCCCACCCCAGGAAAAGACTTTGTCTATTTATTCTATCCATGCTCCTCATAATTTTGTAAACCTCTATAAGGTCACCCCTCAGCCTCCGAAGCTCCTGGGAAAAAAGCCCCAGCCTGTTTAACCTCTCCCTGTCGCTCAGATCCTCCAACGCTGGCAACATCCTTGTAAATCTTTTCTGACCCCTTTCAAGTTTCACAACATCTTTCCAAGAGGAAGGAGACCAGAATTGCACGCAATATTCCAACAGTGGCCCAACCAATATCCTGTACAGCTGCAACATGACCTCCCAACCTCTGTACTCAATACTCTGACTAATAAAGGAAAGCATACCAAACGCCTTCTTCACTATCCTATCTGCCTGCGACTCCACTTTCAAGGAGCAATGAACCTGCACTCCAAGGTCTCTGTGTTCAGCACTCCCTAGGACCTTATCATTAATTGTATAAGTCCTGCTAAGATTTGCTTTCCCAAACCTCGCATTTATCTGAATTAAACTCCATCTGCCACTTCTCAGCCCATTGGCCCATCTGGTCCAGATCCTGTTGTAATCTGAGGTAACCGTCTTCGCTGTCCACTACACCTCCAATTTTGGTGTTATCTACAAACTTACTAACTGTACCTCTTATGCTCGCATCCAAATCATTTATGTAAGTGACAAAAAGTAGAGGGCCCAGCACCAATTCTTGTGGCATTCCACTGTTCACAGGCCTCCAGTCTTAAAAACAACCCTCCACCACTACCCTCTGTCTTCTACCTTTGAGCCAGTTCTGTATCCAAATGGCTAGTTCTCCCTGTATTCCATGAGATCGAACCTTGCTAATCAGTCTCCCATGGGAACCTTGTTGAACGCCTTACTGAAGTCCATTTAGATCACATCTACTGCTCTGCCCTCATCAATCTTCTTTGTTACTTCTTCAAAACACTCAATCAAGTTTGTGAGACATGATTTCAGCGGTCCGGGACATTCAGCCTTGGACCCTCAGGACAAGCAACAATTCTGAGTGGCTGAGCAGTTCGGTATCCATGGGAATGGCCTCAGCTGAGACCTTGGCTTCATGTCACACTACAGATGACCCCATTGCATGATTTTCTCTCTCTCTCTCGCACACACGCTCACTCTCTCTCTCACACACACATTCCTAGGTACTCTCACCCATACAGACCCTCCCATTCTCACAAGTTCTCTCTCATATGCATGCGCGCACACACTCCCAGCATTCTCACCAATACACACACCCTCTTAAACATACTCCCCCTCTCACTCTCGCACGCACCTAACCAAGCTTACACACACACATGCACACTCAATCTGTCACCCCTAAATGCGCACACGCACAATTTATGGGGTGAATTTGTTTTTGCAGAATTACATTTTATTTTGCTCAAAACTTGAATGAATCCATATAAAACTCTGTATAACTATAGAGAGGGTTCCTCAGTCTGACGTAGCATTGGGAGTCAAGATTAGAGTGGTGGTGTAAAAGCACGGCAGGTCAGACAGCATCCGAGAAGCAGGAAAGTCAACGTTTCAGGCAAAAGTCCTTCATCAGCATTGGGACACAGACAGACTTCACACCTATTGTTTAAAAAGCTGAGCTATCTTGATAAAGTAATTTTTAAAAAAAGTTCTGACATTAACATATCAAAAAACAGCATATCCCATGAGAAAAGATTAACGTATTAATCACACCTCCATGAAGCTGGACTCCTTTGGCTATAAATTCAGTGAGCATGATCTTATATTCCGCAACCACCTGATGAAGGAGCAGTGCTCCGAAAGCTAGTGCTTCCAAATCAGCCTGTTGGACTATAACCTGTTGTTGTGTGCTTTTTAACTTTATTCGCTTCTGTCATTTTCATAATGTTTACCTTTGGTCTCCTAGTTAAAACTTGAGTTTAATCTGTGGTATTTTCACTCTGGCTTCCTTTATGGAGTCATTTTTAGGAATCCCACAAAGTCCCATGGTCTTATCACCTAATATGGTTTGAAGGAATACCTGAGACCGAACAAAATGTGAGAACAGGTGATGGATGTCTTAAGAATTAATTGGGTTTGATTTGATTGCACAAAGGGAGGTAATAACCAATGGGCAGGGTGAATTTTATTGAATGTGGCTAATTGAAATAAAATTCTTGCATGAAAGTGTGAACTTGAGGCCTGTTTAAATACAGGTGTCTTTTAGAGTATGGCAATGGGCTTCTCTCACACTATCCAGCATTCTGAACAAAAGTGTCCCACTGGAAACACTTGAATCTCTGATTTTCACTTCCATTCTTAATCCTACTTTCTGGTCTGAGGAAGAATTATCAGGGAATTCTCATCTGTCCCTTCTTTACATTAGTTGCTTGCCTTCCTTTTACTCTCCTATCTTCTATCCTTTTTGGCTGTATGGGGGTTATAGAAAGAAGATTTAATTTTTGTTTCAGCTTATAATTGTCAGCCGTATCTGCCTGGCCAGCAATTGCAACCTTCTAATTACTAGAGGGAATACATTTAAAGTTTATTTAAGAAAATAATTTCCCAAAGAGGTTCATATGTGGCTTTAATCCTGAATACATGTATCAAATGTTCAAAATTACTTTTGTTTACCCATTCAAATTCAATGTAAACCTTCCCAGGCTATTCGCTTAAGTTTTAAAACTTTTGTCTATATATTTTAGGAACTAACTTGTACACACCTAGGATTTTTTTTATTGTATCACAATCCATACAAATCTCTTCTGACAGTGATAGCTAAATCTCATGTTCTACCTAATCTTCATGGGCAGTGTCCAGCTTACATTCAGCCACTCCATATGTTTGACTATTTTTTCAACCTTTCCGCAGGTTTTTGACTTATGGATAGATGTTTTTCCTCATCCTGACCCTGCTGTGCGTCTGAGGTGTCATTTTTTCAAAAGTTCACCTTTTTAAACAAGGTTTTTTTTCTTGCCTGAAATGCTTTTTCTTTTTTTCTCAAGTTCCAACTTCATGCATGCTCTCCCTTTTCCCTTCTGTCATGAGTTCTTTTTCCTTTTATTTCTCTTCTTCTGTTCATGTGTTTTTTAAAAGACAAATTCATCAACCTTTCTATCTCGAGGTGTTTATTTTTTTCATGCTAAAGTTTAATTGCAATTTAATGCCAAGTCGCTCAGTTGACTCATCACTCAGTGTACCCAGTCATTTTTATATTGCCCCCAATTCCAAATGCTGCACTAGTACTTATTATTTCTATCTCCTTAGCCACTGCAGAAAATTCTACCTTTACCCCTTTAATATTACTAGTTTTACCTTCATTAACTTCTGTAAACTACCTCTTCCCTTCATAGGAATGTTTAAACTGTTTCCAATGCCATTTTAGTTCTACAATATAAGAAACCTGGTATCTGTTTTCTCAATCCTTCAGCAATTACTGTTATTCCAAATCTGACCATCCATTGTCTGTGCCAAGTTTCACTCTGGGCAAATTCCCACACCTTGTAATGACTGTGACAGGAGAATTGCACTGGTCGTACAACCCACTACTCCAGCAGTCATTCTACCTGTGTGGATGTGTTAATGCAGTGACTAAAATATTCAATTGATTTTCTTTATACCACTATCCAGAGTAGAAGACCCTTTTACCTGGCTTTGTTAATGAACTAAAAATGAATTAATTTATTGGAAACAAAACTTACTACGGTAGGGCAATTGAAAATCTGGTTATAACCATACTACAATCCAGAATTAAAACTCTATACCTTTTAATCCCAGAGAAACATGTTTACACAATAGAAATAATCGAGAAGTCTGCAGAACTGCTTTCTTCTAAAGAGTCTAAACATTATTTGAACAATGGTCTAAAACAATGGATACGTTTTGGTGAACTCTCTCAGAAATTGAGATTTTTGTGGACTTGACATTAATCAGTTAAAGGTCTTCAATACCAAGGTTAGTTCAGATAGATAGCCAGTTAGATCCCAACCTTTGAATACAGCTTTCATCTTTACTGTTTTAGAGTTTGAAACATAGTCCCAATATTGAGATGTGCAACCTTGTAAAAGCAGAGCTTTTTTTTAAAATAAAGCAGGTTCCAAATTTAGCCACAAGAGAGACAGCTGTAGCTTTTCTACTTGCCTGCGGTTGCTGTTCTTTTTCTTACAACTCTGCAACATTATTGGTTCTGTCTGTCATACCAAAATGCTTGATTGAGAAAACAAAGTCCAACCAGGGTTACCAGGTAACCATTAGCACAGGGCCACCATAGTTTCTTCCAAACAATTAAATAGCTTACAGTTGTTTATTTTTCTAACAAAGTCCAATATGTTCTGCTCTTTTCCACAAGATCCATGGGTATAAATATGTATTCCCAAAAGGTCACTGCTATAATCTCAACCAATGGTAGTACTGGCCAAGTCAGATTCTAGCATGAAACATGGCTTTATGGAACATTAAGCTTAATCTTTAAAGTTGGTCACCATGGTGGTTAGTCATTGAACATAGTCATACAGACTGCCAATATTCTTTAACCCGAGAGAACACCAATCACACAAAGATCAGATATATATATAAAAACAGTTTAGAAAGATCTTAACAAAACAGGATTGCAGTCTGATTCCCACCAATATAAAATCAAAAATATCTTTCCTATCCCAGAGTTGTTGGGCTGAAGGGCCTGTTTCCACACTGTAGGGAATCTAATCTAACCTAAACTCCTTATTTCTTACTGATTTACTGGATTGCTGAAATAGTTTTATTACCATATTTCTAGTTCTGCTTGGGTAAGTCCTGACAACTTGAAAGCTTCTGTACAAATTCACACATCTTGAAGACAATTCAAACTAAAATCTGATTTATGCTTGATTGTCATGCATTTTTAAGTCTGGATTTTGAATTAGTAATGTGGGCTTTCTGTATATCTGATGTTGATCATGCATTTATATTTCTGTAGACACAGTGATTTCATTCAAAGCAGCTTTTGAGAGTTACTTTGGCAGCCTAGTGTGTTTACTTTAGGATTTTGTGATTTAGCAGCATGAACCATTGTGCTTTCAGATCTGTTACAAATTTTTGGATTGATTTTAAAAAGAAACTTGAGGGAAATACCCATAACTTAGGGGGACAGACTTTTCTTTCAGTTTTACTTTGTTTTGAGCAGTTCTGTAAAGTCAGTGTGTGGAGATGCATGCATGGAGCATTGCTCCTGAGAAGGGAAAAAATAGTGAAATTGCATTGCCTCAGAGTAGGAGTTAGTAATAATCCCAAACCAGAAGTGTTGGGATAAAATCCTGAAGAGGTTACTTGAAGCTGAATATTTTTAAAACATGATTCATGATAGTTCCAGGAAAAAGCTCTTCATGTTTCCAGCTTAGGAGTCACCTTAAACCTAATATGGTGTTAGAGAAAGGAATTCTGTATAAGAATATCAGGAACAGGAGCAGAAATAAGATTACCTGGCCCCTTGAGCTTGCTCCACCATTCAATAAGATCATGGCTGATCTTTTTGTGGACTCAGCTCCACTTAACTGCCCTGTCACCATAACCCTTAATTCCTTTACTATTCAAAAATCTAACCATCTTTGCTTTGAAAACATTCAGCAAAGTCACCTCAACTGCTTCACTGGGCAGGGAATTCCACAGATGCACAACTCTTTGGGACACATTGTTCCTCCTTATTTTCCCCTTATTTTGAGTCTATTCCCCTAGTCCTAGTTTCACCCACCATGCTTCTATCTTATCTATTCCTTTCATAATTTTATGTGTTTCTGTAAGACCCCCCTTACTCTTCTGAATTTCAATCAGTATAGTCCAAGTCTACTGAATCTCTCCTCATAAACAAACCCCTCAACTCTGGAATCAATGTAGTGGAACCCCTCTGCACTCCTTCCAGTGCCAGTACATCCTTTCTCAAGTCAGGAGACCAAAACTGTACACAGTACAGGTATGGTTTCACCAGCACCCGATACAGCCGCAGCATAACCTCCCTGTTTTTAAACCCCATTCTTTTAGCAATGAAGGATAAAATTCCATTTACCTTCTTAATTACCTGTTGCACCTGCAAACCAATGTTTTGTGATTCATGCACAAGGGCACCCAAGTCCCTCAGTATAGCAGCATGTTACAATTTCTTACCATTTAAATAATAGTCCATTTTGCTGTTTCTCCTGTCAAACTGGATGACATCATATTTACCAACATTGTATTCCAACTTGCCAGACTTTTGCCCATTCACTTAACCTATGTATATCCCTCTGCACACTGTTAAGTGTCCCCTGCATATTTTGCTCTAACATTTAGCTTAGTGTCATCTGCAAACTTTGACACACTACACTTGGTCCCCAACTCCAAAGCATCTGTGTAAATTGTAAACACTGTGGTCACAACACTGATCCCTGAGGCACACCGTTAGCCATTGATGTCCAACTAGAAAAACACCCATTTATCCACACTCTTCATTTTCTGTTTGTTAACCAATCTGCTGTTCATGCTAATACATTAATTGTAACACTGTGTACATTTAACTAATGCAGCAGTCACTTGTATGGCACCTTGTCAAATGCCATCTGGAAACCAAGTATATCACATTCACCGGTTCCCTGTTGTCCACCGCACTCATAATGTCCTTAAAGGATTGCAGAAGATCAGTTAAACATGACCTACCTTTCATGACCCCATGCTACATCTGCATGATGGGACAATTTCTATCCAGGTGTCTCACTTTTTCCTTAATGATAAATTCAAGCATTTTCCCCACTGCAGAAGTTATGCTAATGGGCCCATTGTTACCCTCCTTTTATCTACCTCCTTCTTTAAACAGCTGTGTCACATTTGTTGTTTTCCAATCTGCTGGAACCGCCCCAGAGTCCATTGAATGTTTGTAAATTACCACGAGTGCATTTGCTATTTCCCCTGCCATCTCTTTTAGAACTCTGGGATGCATTTCATTAGGGCCTGGAGAGTTGCCTACCTTTCACCCCATTTGCTTGCGCAATGCTACCTCTTTAGTGATAATTATCATTTCCAGGTCCTCACCTGCCACAGCCTCCTTGCCATCAAATATGAAATGAGTTCAGTACCAGGGATCCTGTTGATTATTGAACAAATAATTTTCTTAAGCTTGTAAAGCTTAGTGACATATGGATGTTTTTGATTAATAACTAGTGACTTATTAATGATTAATGAGATCATGTTTTTATTGTGTTTATTCTCTTTGAGTTTGAGTTATAGACAAATGGATTACTTTGTTCTAGTTTATCTTCATTTCTTTTAATAAAAACATCTGTTTTCTTGTCAAAGCAAAATCTGCAACATTGTGCTTCTGTCTGAGTGAGAGACCACCTCATTAAAACCAAAACAACACTAACATATGATTAATCAATCCAGGTTTCAGCCTGGGAACTGACTCAGCCAATAATATCATCAGCTGGGATCTTTACATTTGGGGGCTTTTGGTGAGATTATTAAATTCACTGGATTTAAGAGGGATTTGTGTTTTTTTTCCAAAATTAACTGTTATGTGGTGATTCTGTCCAAAAAGACATCAATTCTTGTGTTAGCTATACATCATTTTGAAATAACATCACCAACAAACATTCTTTAATTTTCTTGGAAGAAAATTCAGCTCAAGAGCTTATGGTTATTTTGGTGCAGCTTAATTCTTTATTCTATAATGTGAAAATCATTTGTGTGCCTGGAAGATAATGTTAATGTAGATACTTTATCGATACCATATGTGAAGGACAGTAGGTGATATGGTGCCCATGCACTAATGTAAATTATAATTGCTGGGCAACTCATTTAATGTCAACATGTTAGGACTGATTAGGGATAGTCAACATGGCTTTGTGCGTGGGAAATCATGCCTCACAAACTCGATTGAGTTTTTGAAGAGGTAACAAAGAAGATTGATGAGGGCAGAGCAGTAGATGTGATCTATATGGACTTCAGTAAGGCGTTCGACAAGGTTCCCCATGAGAGACTGATTAACAAGGTTAGATCTCATGGAATACAGGGAGAACTAGCCATTTGGATACAGAACTGGCTCAAAGGTAGAAAGCAGAAGGTGGTGGTGGAGGTGTGATTTTCAGACTGGAGGCCTATGACCAGTTGAGTGCCACAAGGATCGGTGCTGGGTCCTCTACTTTTTGTTATTTACATAAATGATTTGGATGCGAGCATAAGAGGTACAGTTAGTAAGTTTGCAGATGACACCAAAATTGGAGGTGTAGTGGACAGCGAAGACGGTTACCTCCGATTACCACAGGATCTTGAACAGATGGGCCAATATGCTGAGAAGTGGCAGATGGAGTTTAATTCAGATAAATGCAAGGTGCTGCATTTTGGGAAAGCAAATCTTAGCAGGACTTATACACTTAATGGTAAGGTCCTAGGGAGTGCTGCTGAACAAAGAGACCTTAGAGTACAGGTTCATAGCTCCTTGAAATTGGAGTCGCAAGTAGATAAGATAGTGAAGAAGGCATTTGGTATGCTTTCCTTTATTGGTCAGAGTATTGAGTACAGGTGTTGGGAGGCCACGTTGCGACTGTACAGGACATTGGTTAGGCCACTGTGGAATATTGCATGCAATTCTGGTCTCCTTCCTATCGGAAATATGTTGTGAAACTTGAAAGGGTTCAGAAAGGATTTACAAGGATGTTGCCAGGGTTGAAGGATTTGAGCTACAGGGAGAGGCTGAACAGGCTGGGGCTACTTTCCCTGGAGCTTCGGAGTATGAGGGGTGATCTTATAATGGTTTACAAAATTATGACGGGCATGGATAGGATAAATAGACAAAGTCTTTTCCCTGGGGTCGGGGAGTCCAGACCTAGAGGGCATAGGTTTAGGGTGAGAGGGGAAAGATATAAAAGAGACCTAAGGGGCAACTTTTTCATGCAGAGGTTGGTACATGTATGGAATGAGCTATCAGAGGACGTGGTGGAAGCTGTTACAATTGCAATATTTTAGAGGCATTTGGATGGGTATATGAATAGGAAGGGTTTGAAGGGATATGGGTCAGGTGCTGGCAGGTGGGACTGCATTGGGTTGGGATATCTGGTCGGCATGGACAGGTTGGACTGAAGGGTCTGTTTCCATGCTGTATATCTCTATGACTCTATGTTACAATTGTTAATATGACATAGATATTTTGTTAAAAGTTTTGGTGGGTAATGAAATGGCCTCTTAGAGATACATTTTCATTATGCTTTGGAAGAGATTTGACATAAAGTGATTATACAAACGCCATTGATTTTTGAGTTTGAACTTTAATTTTGAATTTGAACTAGTGACATATGGATTTACTTTGCTGTGTAGGAATGAGTTTAATGATTAATTTTCCAATCTTTCTAAAACCATTTTTTAAGAAGAAATGTATGAAAATAAGAAGATGGAAGGTGAGGAAAAGAGAAATCAAATCATGGTTCTGGAATGGAAGAGGAATTGTGCAAAGTGGAATGGATACATTGAGGGATACTGGATTAGTGGTGCTGGAAGAGCACAGCAGTTCAGGCAGCATCCAACGAGGGCTCTATCAACTATCATGGGGTGAGTCCTAGATTGACGAAGAAGAAATACCACACACAATGGTATCAAAAATTTCTTAAACAGAACAGATATATTGGAGTGGAGAAACTGGGATAATGGAGTAGAGTTATGAAAGGAAGTATAGTTTGAAGAAGTATAGTCAAGATAACTAGAAGTCAATGTATTTATTGTGGATATTGGTGGATAACCCATCATGGCTAGTTACCTGAGAACGGAGCAGTACTCCGAAAGCTAGTACTTTTAAATAAACCTGTTGGACTATAATCTGGTGTTGTATGATTTTTGAACCCCCAGTTCAACACCTGCAGCTCCGCATAGACAGAAATAAAGATGGAGAAGTTAAGTAAGAAGCTATGTTTATGAACTGACATCTTTTAAATCTTCTATTAATGTAGTACACTATTTGCATTGCTTCAAGAACAGGAATCAGTTGATCTTTTGTTTAGATATCATATTGCAATGTCAGTTCTCAATTGCTGTTTGAGGAAATCACTTTATGTTTGGGAGAAAATGCACATCGAGTACAAACTATACGCAAGCAACTGTTCCTTCCACAACATAATTTCTCCTTGTATATTACCACTGTTCACACTGTAAACTGACTTCCTTTCCAAATTTTGCTAAAAGCTACAGCTACAGTAGATGGCAGTGTTGAATTCTCCTAGACCCATGGAGTAAATTTTATACAGCTTCATGAATGCAAGTCAATACCATCTATTCCCAAGATCCTCATTCTGCCATGATTCCATTTAAATTGTTTATAACCCATGTTATATACGTCAATATCCCCTTCTTGCTTTACCACACACCATTTTAAAAATAAGCTGGTGATGAATGCGTGCAAAGATGTTTACATTAAATTTATATTGCGCTGAATGACACTAATTCAAATTTGTTGCATTTTGTCAAAAGTTTGAATTTAAATTCTGTACAGTAGCATGCATGAATTCAAATCTTGGGATATGTCAGGCTACTTCAATTAATGCTGTTGTACTTGTGCTCTTCGATCATTTCATGCAATTGTAGCCAAGTGTTTTATAGAATCATGGAATGATTGCAGCATGAAGGAGGTCATCCTGTCTGTTCCAGTTCTTCATGTAAGCAAATCAGCTAGTTCCATTGGGGCTTTCCCCTGTAGCACTGGAAACCTTTCCTCTTCAGTTGATTATCCAGTTCCCTTATGAGGCCCCCAATTTTCTTAAGAGATATCTTTCCACTTGTTAAGCATAACCTATCAAAATAGAGACAAATTTATTGCCAGAGATTTTTAAAATTAATATTTTGAATTATTTAATGAATTCCAGTTGTACCTTAAATGGAAATAATGGAAGAACTATACTGAACTGTATTCCTAATTATTCCAGACATAGTAGGAAGACACTTCCCTCGCAATCCAAAATATATAATGTGTCTGGAAAGGGACCTGAAGGGGACAGCTCGTTGAGGGAGAGAAGAGATCTGCTCTGGTGCCACCAGAGATTGGAAGAGGAAAATCCTGGGCAGGTGGTGAGGGAGTGATGAGCCTCACTACCACTGTGTTTCCACCTGAAATTGAACAGCGTTCTTTGTTTTTGTTAGAATAGCTACAAACAAAGGTCATGATTTGGAGACACCGGTGTTGTACTGGGGTGTATAAAGTTAAAAATCACACAACACCAGGTTATAGTCCAACAGGTTTATTTGGAAGCACTAGCTTTCAGAGCACTGCTCCTTCATCAGGTGACTTTTAACTAACTACAAGCGAAGGAACTTCTATTATAAGGGCAGTGAAAAAGTAAGTTGCCTCAGTGGAATTTGATTCAGTGGATTTCAAGAGATTTCAGTATTTGTTAATATAGAATTTTAGTATCTGAAATCTGTTAAAAGCTTAGCGATTTTTTGGTATCCTACCCTCTTGACTGGGTGTGCACCTTCAGTTGTTGATGGTAAATTACACCATTACAGCCTCCCTTTAGTCTGATTTCATGCCTCTGTGCACCTGCTGAGGAACTGTATTCTCAAAAAGACGTTGTTGGAAGGCCACAATATTCTAGCTCCAGTTCTCAGGGTTTCTGAACTGGCTGCTGACAGCGCTCAGCTACTACTACTTTTATTATTTTGATTTGAATTGTTTTAATCTCATTAAGGAATTAGAACAAAGAGCAGTACAGACTCTTCAGCCCACAATGTTGTGCCGAGCATTTATCTTATTCTAGGATCAACCTAACCGACACCCCTCAATTTACTGCCGTACATGTGCTTGTCCAGCAGTCACTTAGATGTCCCTAATGTCTCTGACTCTACTGCCACCGCTGGCAGTGCATTCCACACACCCACCATTCTCTGCTATAAGAACCTACCTCTAATAGGTCCCCTATGCCTTCCTCCAATCACCTTAAAATTATGACCGCTCATGACAGCCATTTCTGCCCTGGGGATACGTCTCTGGCTATCTACTCTATCTATGCCTCTCATTACCTTGTACATTTCTATCAAGTCACCTCTCTTCCTTCTCTCCAGTGTGAAAAGCCCAAACTCACTCAACCTCTTTTCATAAGACAAGCCCTCCAATCGAGGCCGCATCCTGGTAAATCTTCTCTGCACCCTCTCTAAAGCATCTACATCCTTCATATAATAAGGTGACCAGAACTGGACACAATATTCCAAGTGTGGTCTCACTAGGATTTTATAGGGCTCCAGCAAACCCTCGTGGCTCTTAAACTCAATCCCCCACTGTTAATGAAAGCCAAAATACCGTACGCCTACTTAACAAACCTATCAACTTGGGTGGCAACTTTGAGGGTGTATGTGGACCCCAAGATCCCGTTGTTCTTCCACACTGCCAAGAATCCTGTCTTTAACCCTGTATTCAGTATTCACATTCGATCTTTCAAAATGAATGACTTCGCATTTGTTCAGGCTGAACTCCATCTGCCACTTCTCGACCAAGCCTGCGTCCTATCAATGTCAGTCCTCGACATTATCTCCAAAACCACTGACTTTTGTGTCATTGGCAAGCTTACTAACCCACCCTTCACTTCTTCTTTCAAGTCATTGATAAAAACTACAAAGAGCAGAGGCCCAAGAACAAATCCTGGCAGAATATCACTGGTCACCAACCCCCAGGCAGAATAATTTCCATCCACTACCACTCACTGTCTTCTTTCAGCCAGCCAATTTTGTATCCAGATAGCCAAATTTCCCTGTATCCCATACCTCCTAACTTTCTGAATGAGCCTATCGTGGGGAACCTTATCAAATGCCTTACTGAAATCCATACACAGCATGTCCACTGCTCGCCCTTCATCAACGTGTCTCATCACGAACTTAAAGATCTCCATAATGCTTGTGAGGTATGACCTGCCCCTCTGAAAAACCATGCTGACTATCTTTAATCAAACTATGTTTTTCCAAATAGTCATAAATCCTGTCTTTCAGAATCCTTTCCAGAAATTTACTTACAACATAACGTAATAGGATTTCCCCATTCCCTTTTTTCAACAGAGGAACAAGGTTCGCCTCCCTCCAATCATCTGGTACTACTCCCGCGGAGAGTGAAGATGCAAAGATCATCACAGAGGTTCAGAAATCTCATTCCTTGCTTCCCGTACTACCCTTGCATATATCTGGTCTGGCCCTGAGGATTTATCCACCTTGATGCTTCCCAGAATTTCAATATCAATCTGTTCAAGTCTATTAACCTGGTCCACTGTGTTCTCACTATCAACGAAGTCCCTCTCTCTAGTGAATACTGAAGCAAAAAACTCATTTAGGGCCTCCCCAACCTCTTCAGACTCCAGGCACAAGTTCCCTCCTCTATCCCTGATCAGCCTTACCCTCTCTGTGATCATTGTCTTATTCCTCACGTAGATATAGAACGCCTTTGGGTTTTCTCTAATCCTTTTCACCAAGGCTTTTTCATGCCCCCTCCTAGCTCTCCTCAGTCCATTTTTGAGTTCTTTCCTAGCTACCCTGTAATCCTCTGAAGCTGAGCCAGATCCTTGCTTCCTCAACCTTAAGTAAGCTTACTTCCTTTTGACGAGAAGCTCCTCTGCTCTTGCCATCCAAGGCTCCTTCACCTTGCCTGTTTCAGTGGGACAAAGTTATCTAACACTTGCAACAAGTGTTCTTTAAACAGCCTCCACATTTCTGTTGTACCTTTCCCGTAGAACAATTGTTCCCAATTTATAATCCATAGCTCCTGTCTAATACTAGTATAGTTTCCCCTCCCCCAATTAAATACCTTCCCATACTGTCTGCTCCTATCCCTCACCATGGCTATGGTAAAGGTGAGGCAGTTGTGGTCACTATCACTGAAATGCTTTCCCATCAAGAGATCTGACAACGGGCCTGGCTCGTTGCCTACTATCAAATCCAATATAGCCACCCCCTAGTCGGCTGATCAACATATTGAGTCAGGAATCCCTCTTGGACACACTTGACAAAATCAGCTCCATCCAGATCACCCGAAACGTCGATTTTGAAGCTACTTGGATGCTGCCTGAACTGCTGTGCTCTTCCAGCACCACTAATCCAGAATCTGGTTTCCAGCATCTGCAGTCATTGTTTTTACCTCCATCCAGACCACCTCTACTAAGGAGATTTCAATCAATATTGTGGAAGTTGAAGTCACCCATAACAACAGCACTTGTTATATCCACACTTTGGCAGAAGTGGGTACTGCAGATGCTGGAGATTAGAGTGGTGCTAGAAAAGCACAGCAGGTGAGGCAGCGTCTGAGAAGCAGGAAAATCAATGGTTCGGGCAAAAGCCATTAATCAGGAATGAGACTGGGAGCCTTGAGGGTGGAGAGAGAAATGGGAGGGGGTGGGGTTGGAGAGAAGGTAGCTGAGAGTGCGATAGGCAGATGGAGGTGGGGGGTAAAGGTGATTGGTAGCAGAGGAGGGTGAAGCGGATAGGTGGGAAGGAAGATTGAAGGAAGACAGGTGGAACAGATCATGAGGATGGTGCTGAGCTGGAAGTTTGGAACAGGGGTAAGGTGAGGGGAGGAGAACTTCACCAGTTTCCTCATTTCTCCTCTCCAGTTCCAACCTTCCAGATCAGCACCATCTTCATGACCTGTCCCACCTGTTAATCTTCCTTCCCACCTATCCAATCCACCCTCCTCTCTGACCTATCACCTTTATCCTCTATCCACCTATTGCACTCTCAGCTACCTTCTCCCCAGCCCCAATCCCCTCCCATTTATCCCACAACCTCTGAGACTCCCAGCCTCATTCCTGATGAAGAGCTTTTGCCCGAAATGTTGATTATCCTGCTCCTCGGATGCTGCCTGACCTGCTGTGCTATTCCAGCACCACTCTAATCTTGACTCTACATCTACACCTTTCCAAGATCTGCTGTCCAACCTGTTCTTCCATTGCTCTGCTGCTATTTGGGGCTCTATATAAAACACCCAATACAGTGACTGTTCCTTTCCTGTTACTGACCTTCACCCATACTGACTCAGTACACAAGCCCTCCTCAACAACTTCATTTTCTGCAGCTGTGATGCACTCTCTAGTTAACAATGCTACTCCCCCTCTTCTTTTACTCCCTCTCTTTTTTTTAAAATATAAGATCTAAACCTGGAACATCTAGCAACCATTCCTGCACCTGTGAAATCCATGTTTCTGTTATGGCCACAACATTGTGGTTCCGAGTACTGATCCATGTTCTAAATTCATCACTCTTATTCCTGATACTCCTTGCATTGAAACAGACACACTTTAATCCATCCCTTGGTCCTATCAACTGTGTATCCTTCCTGACAGACTCTCTGCATTCCATTTCTGTCCATTCAACAACTACCCTCTCCTCTGATCTGTAGCTCTGGTTCCCATCCCCTGCCAAATGGGTTGAAACCCTCCCGAAGTCCACTAGCAAATCTCCCACCCAGGACATTGGTGTCTCTCCAGTTTAAGTGCAACCTGTCCTTCATGTATACGTCCCACCCTCCCCAGAAGGCACCCCAATGATCTATATATCTGAAACCCTCCCTCCTCCACCAGACCTGTAGCCATATGTTTAGCTGCTTTCGCTCCCTGTTTCTCGCCTCACTAGCACAAGGCACTGGCAGCAATCCTAAGATTACTATTCTGCTTGTCCTCCTGTTTAGCTTCCAACCTCACTCCCCAAAATCACTTTTTAGGTCCTCATCCCTTTGCCTAGCTATGTCGTTGGTGCCAATGTGCACGATGACTTCTGGCTGCTCACCTTTACCCTTCACAATCTTCTAGACTTGATCAGAGACATCCTGAACCCTGGCACCTGGGAGGCAACATACCTTCTGGGAGTCCCATTTGCAACCACAGAATCTCCACCCCATTCCTCTGACTATTGAATCTGCTGCCACTAGCACTTTTCTGTACTCAGGGATGCCCACTGAACTACATTAAGGATGAAAGAAATAGAATTGTGTTTATTAATTGGAAGAAAAATCATTACACTGATATTCTTTAAATTTTTCCTTGACTTAATTGCTACTCTTGATTTGTGGAGTCTTGACCCCTTTACCCATCCTGAAGAAAAAGTAACATGAAACAAGTTGAGTAGAATAGCAATTTATTGTCACACGCACTTTTGCAAGAAGGAATACATGAAAAGTTTTATAAGTTGCATACCATGGCACTTAGAAGTCATAAATAAGAGATAAAAGTAAAAGTTCATCACAGTTCAATTTATGGCTCTGGGTTCAGGTATGCTGGAAAACCAGGCTGAAACCAGAATGCAGTGTCAGGCCAAGACCACCCAACCACCACGAGATGAGACCTCCATGGTGGGACTCAACCTCCACGGTGGGCCGCTGGAAGACCTGGAAGCCACCTATAAAGCAAGAGCAGTACCTCCATGCCAAGTTGAGACCTCTGTGCTGAGACTTGACCTTCACACTGGGCTACTGGAATTTCCTGGAAGCTGCCAAAGAAAACATCCACACCAGGGCTAGACCTCCACACCATGACAAGACCACCCGTCCTGGACAAGGTAGCCACTTTGGGAGACCACCACAATGGAAACCGCCCACTAGGCCTTTACCACTATTCCCGGCTGCTGGAAGCCATCTCGTCGCTGGGTCTGGGCCAAGAGAAGACACCTTCTATCCAAGTAGTTAGAAGAATGTAAGGTACCATTAAAAATGGAAACATTTTAAAAAAGCATACAAAGAGCAATAAAAAGTAAAGTGGACAGAGCCCACATGTTGCGCTGCTATTCTGCCGCCATCTTGGTGTTGAGGTGACCCATGGTTATTGCTTCTAAAATGAAACTATTCTCAATTGCAAAAATACAACCAACTCAATTTATATTATTGGAGCATTATTGCTGCAAAGTTGTTGCCCTTACTTTATCCATGCACCATAAACATTCCTTGGTTCTATGGTGGTGACCTCCTGGTGTCTGAGTTCACAGTTTTTAATGGGAAAATTTGATGGAGCGATGCCGATAAGGCCCAGGAGTTATAACTTCTGAAGCCTGATTCTGTCAAGATCTGCACTGGTTTCCACCCAGTCTGTTGATGCTCCAAGTCAAAATTGGGTTTAATGTTCCTATTTGCAGATCAGATATCGAATAGGTATTGGATGCGACTTGCAGGTTAAAACAAAAAACTCCTTCAAAAACCAACATTCAATGCACCTCCTTTATTGACTTAGAAAAAAACACTGAGTCACAATTAACCAATAATCGTTCATTTACTCACAGTTCAGACATTAAATTCCTTTTAACAAATTGAATTTAACATTAATAAATGACAATAAGACAAACAGAGCATCATATTTATGTTTGGAAAATGTCACCCAAAATGTGTTGAAATAATTTCAATGATAAAATAGTGGACAAGTGACTCATCTATTGTCAATCTGATTAAACCCCACACATGTTGTATTGGTCACGCCAGGGATGATTTCATGGCCACGCATTTATCTCAGTTTAATTGTCTAGTGTCACGATCTGAAGTGTCATTCCATTTCGAGTGCAAAGCTTAAATGGCACAACCACACCAGGGAATATGCTAAACATGTTTTTTCTTTGTGATGTAGTCTATGCTCAAGGATCTTTACAATAGAGTAAAGCTGAAAGGCAGAAGAATTGAGATGGTCAGAAAACAAAATGGTGCCAAAGATATTCTATTCTATGAAAATCTTGAAATCACATTGGTATGATTTATATATATATAATAGGAAAATCTGATTTGCTGTTACAAATCCAGTTTATTCAGTAATTTTCCATCTGCAATAGTTGGTATTCAGTGATGCCTGATCGAATCTTGGAGAGTCTGCTCAGAAAAATAATTTGTAATTGATTGCCTGGAAATCTTAAGGACAGTACATAATGATACAAATTTCCATCATTCTGAATATCTTATCATGAATAGCACATGGCATTTTGGGGAAAAAAATCACTATTTGGGTAAAGAAGGAGAATTGGAATTTATGCTGCAGTTTATTGGAAACAAGTGATTTTGCAGGTAACGGAAAATGCAAAGTTGCAGTTAGGTATCTGAGGGAATTATCGTCAGTATGATTATTAAATACACATGCTTAAATACTTATTAAATACTCTTGTATTTTTGCCTCTGAAAAACTTTTCTTAGTGTTCAGTCATGGTGATGTACATACAGGTACAGAGAACTGTAGACTCTGAAACTTTTTAATAGTAGGAGGTGAAACTGCAGATATGACTTGATGCACAAATGCAGAGTGTGACACATATTGTTGGATATTGTTGGAATGGTAAGCAATTTATCACTCAATTGTTTGTAAGCATGCTGTAAGTTCAGGAGCAGAAAGAGTATGTGTCTCTGCTGGTTGAAGGATATAAGGAAATTACCTTGGAAGATCCAATGCAGTGGATCTTGACTGTGGATATCAGACAATGCAGATAAAGAAAAGTTTAAAAATTCAAACAGAAAAGGGGATAATGCTCTTTAAAATAAAGCTCTAGGTTGAAAAAAGGTATCAGGGTAAAGTACAAATTAGAAGAGTGAGCAGCTTCCAACCGTAAGGGAGATTAGGGTGAAAAATGTCACTTTGAATGGGTTTGGGGAGCGGGAGGAGCAGAATGTTGAGTACTAACGTGAACTAGTTTAGAGGACGTTACAATAGGATTGTTATATTTTTAGGACAATACATTTTCATTTATAAGAATGTTGAAGTTTGGGACTGTAGCATTAAATTTTAGGGGAAATCAAAGAAGCAATCTGATTTATGCCTAAGCCTATCTGACATTAAATCTCTGTGCTTTAAATTTTTAAAAGATCAAAGAAGGGCTGAGACTATTTTGTTGAGGGGACTATGCAAGGAATTTACATTTGGGAATGATGACAACTATTTCTAAGTCCAAAACTCCTAGTTTCCCAAAAGCAATAAGGTGTTAATTTGTAAACAGTTGTGCTAACATAACCCTTTTTATCAAAGGTGAAAGGCCAGTGTAATCAGAGATAGCAGATTACCTTAGCATACAAGTAGAAATGCTAATGTATTTTCCTTTGCAATGGAGAAAAGAATAGAGGAAGCCATTGAAAGATTATGGTTATACTCATTCCTATAAACTCAGGAATATCACACACTGGGAGAGTTTCAATTGTGGGGTTGCAGCCAACTGAAAGGGAAAAATCAAAGGAGATGGGTAGTTATACCTGCACCTTAAGCAGAGAAAATAATGACCCTATTGTTCACCATGTGGACTGAAAGTGGGAGCTCAAGTTCAGTTTGAAGACTGAGTTTGTATGCAGTTTAATCGAGGTTAGAGAGCTTGTGTGACTGAAATTAGATGGAGAAACCATAGTAAAACTCACACCGTGGTAAATAACTTTTGGAAAAGAAAAGGAACTGTAACTCACTTGGGATTGATTGAAGAAGGATTGAATACTCATTTAAGAGACTAATGTCACAAATTTTAGCTTGTCATTAAAAGTATAAAGGAGCCTATGTTGTTCAGTAATTTAACATATCAGATACCAATGAAAAGAAAATTGTGTTTAGTAGTAAGAGTGCCAATTCTGCATTTGTCACAGCAAAATATTATTCTTGTGTGCCACTCTTTCAGCTAATAATTAAAAGCTCAAATTTCAGTTTGAAAGTTTCCAGTTGTTATGGAGATTGCAACAAAGGTAAGAATAATGCTAGGTATCAGGGATATCTCTGGAAATGAGTGGACAGTTTACTGATGCATGTTATTTAACTTGAACCAATAAGCATAAGTCTTCATACATTCAACATTTTCCAAGGATGTTTGCTTCTGGGTCTGCTCAGATTGCATAGCCAACTTTTGCACCCATTGGTTTTAATGTACTTCATGAGTTTTCTTGTCTGATGCAAACAGGAACATTGGAGATGACTGCAGCTTAATTTACAAAACCCCTGTGTAATTGCATATTTTTACATATGATAGACATTGCAATTGGGTTGTTAGCTTTTCTACTACATTGCTAGTTTGGCATATTTGAAATTATACTTCAAACAATTCAGGGACTAATTTTAATCCAACTCCAATTCTCCCACAAATTGTTGTAACTCAATCGCTGGTATTCTTGCAAGAACAGAGAAGTTTCACTGAGTCCAGTTTAGCCTCTTCTATAAACAAGATAAAACGAGGCGTATGACATCCCTGTCTCTGAGAAGAGGATGCTGCTTGTTTACAATTGAAGAAAATCTAGGTCCAGGTGGAAAGACGGTGGTTTCTTTTGTATTTCACATTAGAAGTTATTTTCCTTCCTTTCTACTCCCACGCCATAATGACTTTATTGAAGTTGACAAAGACACCTTTGTTCAATTTACTGTGAAGAAAGAAGAAAATGACAGTTAAACCACTAATGAACCTGGGTTATATTGTGTTGGAAGAGTTGGTTATCATCATCAAAAGTGTCAATAGATTTTCACCTGAATATCTTTGGGGTAAGAATAATGTGTGTCATAGCAGACATTAGTATGTCTGAACTTAGCACCTCTCTATCTTCGCAGCAGCTTTTATGCTTTTATACATTAAGTTAGACCACTAGCATCATGGAATTGTACATGGTCCATGAAATATCTTGAATCAAGTCATGTTGACATCTGTTTCAATTAAGGTTGTAGTTATGCTTCATATCTCTTCAACTAAACTTTTCCAGCTAGGATAATGGCAGACAGCCTATCTTCCACTTGGAAATTTAACTTAAGCAATGAAAAACCTAGTTCAAAACATTGCTGTAATTATATTTTACCCAACATCAATCTAACGACCTATATTATTGGAATGTTGGATAAACCATCAGCAAAAGATATTTTTCTTTTCCATGCTTTGGTCATGTTCTGCCTCCAGTCTTTTAAAACTAAGATCTTGCAAACTACTGCATTGCTACAGGGTTTGTCAACCTCTAAAAATCTTTGGAAAAACTGGTTCACCTTTCAGCCTTAGTACAACTGGCACTCATCAGAGACAATCTGTTTTCTGTAGAACTCATGGTATTTCATTAGACATGGTTCCCATTCTATGTGATTATAACATTCCTGTTCCACAAGATTATCGAATGACTACGGGTTACTCAATTCTTGTGACCACTATCAGTTCCTCAGTGATTAATAATGTAAGGATGCAGAATGATGTGTTAATCTCATTGTATTTATCAAAACAACAGTGCAAATTAATATACTATAATCCAAAAATATGTAAGACTTGTTATATTGTAATAAAAACTTCCAAAATATTGCTCAACATCAAAGCACTTTAAAACTGAGGTGTCAAGCTAAATGAAATGAACTAGATATTTCATCAAGTGTATTAAAATAGAAGACTCTTGTTCCTATGAACATGTGCTGATACTATATGTGCAACTTGTATTATACATCCAACTTCTAAGATTAGTCTCCATTACCACTAGGACCTATTCAGGTTATCACCATCACAATTTTTATGTTTGTAAGTTTTTTTTTATTTTGGGGTACTAATTTTACTTTAGATTCATATTACCTGGTTTAACATCTGCCTGGCAGAATCCTGGGTGATGTGCTTGTTCAAGATTAAAGAGAGGCTCATGTTAACTTTGCCAGGATACAATGGCAAAGGAGTTCACAGTTACTTGCAGATAATACCACAGAGTCTTCCTTACAGTAGTTAGACAGCTATTCTCCAAGCTCCAAGGAAATGAATTGTTGACAATGTCAAATTGTAAACTGTTATACTTCGAACTGTCTATTTGATTTCAAAGGATACAGTCTTCAAGATTTTAATGAAGATCACTGTGGGGCTATCATGGTTAACTGTTCAGATTGAATTCTGTACTGCAATATTAGATTAGACACTCTGATAGAATCATTATTGAGATTACTGATATTATCTAGTGTTCAGAAATGGCACAAGAGTAGCTTGTGCAAATATGCAAAATGAAATGAAATATGATGTCCCCCTGAGAGCTAATAGTCATTCTGAATTTGTAGGTGGCATTGATATGACGTTTTCAACAACTTTGTTTCACCATCAGTAACATGGCCAAGCTAAATATTCAGAAATAATTACTGTAGAGTAGTTCACCAAAAATATGATACATGTTTACGTGTTAACTCTACTATTTGAGAAAAGTAAACATTTCAGTGAAACACGCAGTCTTTGAATGTATTTTGCTTCAGATCAAAAGGTTGGAATGTCAAACGTACCAAATGAAATAACGAACTCCTTCAAATGTTCCATTATGCCGTCCTACTTCATCGCCTTCCAGTTCTACGCCCAGGTATGCTTCCTGTCGACCTGGTAAGTGACCCAAGTATTTAATCAATCCTTTGCTGATTTTCCCTGCAGGTCGGGAGAATTTAACGAGGTGCCCAATTTTCAGATCTGCAATGCTTCTGGGAGCGAATGGACGTCGGGGCAATACTGCTTTATCAATGGGCCTGTTTAACAGAAAGATAAACTTTTAATCCTAATTGTGAGTTCAAACCATTCCAAGGATGTTTCAACCACTTCAAACTTGCTCACATTTCAGGTTTCAGATTTCTAATTTCCCTAATAGCCTTTGAGAAGGAGCTGGCGAGATGCCTTCTTGAACCACTGCAGTCCATTTTGTGTAGGAAGACCCACAATGCATTTGGTGGGGTGTGTATTTCTGGAACTTATCCCAGCAAGAGTGGAAGAATTATTATATATGTTTATGTCAGGATGGTGAGTAGTTAGAGATGAATATATAGGTGACAATGTTCCTATGTCTCTGCTGCCTTTGTCCTTTTAGACGGTAAGAAGTTGCAAAGTAGTTATGTGTTCAAATGTCTCCTGTTAAGGTGAAATAAAACTTTCTGTAAAAGAGGGTGGTGGTTGACACCTTTGCTCAGAGATGTGCCTGTGTGTTCTGGTTGCCATAGGAGAGAAACTCAAATCAAAACCCATTGAGGGTTGGGTGCAATTGTAACTCCTTTTCACTGTATCTCGAAGAAAATATGAAAGCTGTTTCTTGACATGTGAAGACAAAGGAGAGACTGCGATGGGAAAGTAGACTGGTTTTGCTAACAACCACACAGGAAGCTCAGGAGGGTTTAGATTCTGTTAAAAAGGGAAGGAACATAATAGATGGAACTCATGAAGATGTGTAGAATGGAAAGTTTCTGTGGTATTCCGTAGAGCAATGAGTGTCCAAGGAGACTGAAGGCTTTGATCTAACATGATGGAGAAAACTGAAGGGCATCTGAAAAACTGGGAGCGACTATGGGACTATTCTTGTCATGCTACATGTCAGCCACAAGTGTGATGTCGAATAAAAGTGTTTGCTAAGATATATTTCAGTTATGTTGTTCAGTGCAAAACTGATAATTCTCTTTGGTTTTATGTTAGTGACCTGTTTAATGATGTTTTATCTATTTGATATTTAGTTTCTTTGTTATTGCAAAGGTCTTAAAATGTGAAATCTTGCTTTTTAGTTATTTTTGTTGGTTATTGAGGAATTCCTCTCTTCTCAAAAGTTGTTAGTGTCTGTGGGGATCTTAACAGTTACTCATACTTCAAGCTTAAAGTGAGGTGTACATGGTTTCTAGATTGCTGATAGTACATTTTACAGTAATTGTCTATGTTTTAGTGTGCAAGGGACTTTTGAACTACAAACTGTAAAGTGCAAGTTGGGCACTGTTAGAAAGCAAAAGGTTCTGGGAGAGTTTTTTTTGCAACTTGAAGGTCAAATGGGATTGTGCAGTTTACCCTTTAGCTACAAAAGATCAGATTTTTTTTGAAGCATTGAGATGATACTTTATAAGACAATGTTGCACCAGAGATCTTTGAATAAAGACAATAATTGCCTAACAACTGCCTTCAGATTGGTTCAGCTGCTGTTTGTCATAGAACTGAGGTGAAGGTGCAGGTGTTGGACTGGCAGGGACAAAGTTAAAAATCACACAACACCAGGTTATAGTCTAACAGGTTTATTTGGAAGTAGCTAGTGGGGCAGGATCATAAGACACAGAATATATGGTAAAAGATCAAAGTGTCGTACAACTAATGTGATGTACTGAACAAATCTAGATCGCTATTAAGCCTTTAATCAATTAGAATGGGAATGTAGGTTTCGATTCATTAATATGTAAATCCAAAAAGCACAAAACCTATAGGCAGTCAGTCCATATGACATTTCATCAATTCTTACTCTGAAAAAAGAACCAGTCTGACTCAAGATTGGGATACAGATAGGCTCTAACCTCACGCCTTTACTGCATTATCTGAGCTGAGATGTCACTTTTTAAAATATAAAACCTTGTTATCTCAGGAATGTGACTTGAAAGAAGTTCTGGGATTTACACATTAATGGATTAAAACCTGTATCCCCATTCTAAGTGACTAAAGACTTAACAGCAATCTAGGTTTGGTCCATACATTGCATCAGTTGTATGACGCTTTGATCTTTTACCATAAATTCCTATGTTCTACGCATCCTGCTCCACTAGTTACCTGACGAAGGAGCAGCGCTTCAAAAGCTACTGCTTCCAAATAAACCTGTTGGACTATAACCTGATGTTGTGTGATTTTTAACTTTGACATAGTACTGTGATTGTCAAGATACATTAAAAAGAAAGAATTCTGATATAATAAAGGACCTCAGTCCACCTGAATTAAAGATCAACCATGACTCTGTGACCACCAAGATATCATCATTGTTCAGAATCAAAAGATCTGACAAAAAAAACTCTTCCCACCCTTGCATTCCAGACTTTGATTTATCATAGAATCAGAGAATCCCTACAGTGTGGAAATAAGCCATTTGGCCCAACAAGTCCACACCCGACCCTCCAAACAGTAACTCACTCAGACCCATTCCCCAATACTCTACCTTTCCCTAGACTAATGCACCTCGCCTACACATCCCTGAACACTATGGACAATTTAGCATGGCCAATTCACCCAACCTGCACATCTTTGGATTGTGGGATGAAACCAGAGCATCCAGAGGAAACCCACGCAGACACTGGGAGAATGTGCAAACTCCACACAGACAGTTGTCCAAGGCTGCAATCGAACCCAGGTCCCTGGCGCTGTGAGGCAGCAGAGCTTATTTTATCTTGTGTATGTTTTTTCACCAATAATATTTCTGTCACAGCATCTGTTTTTGTCTGATTTATTCATGAATGAATGTGTGAATGCCTGGGGTTTAAAAAGGCGTATAGCTTAAGTCCCATAATTAATAATTCATTTTTACAATTTTTGAAGAATAACTCTATATACAATAAATCATTATTTTCCTGTTAATGATGAAATCTGGTGTGAATTATTTTTGTCCTGATCAACAGCCTGTCTGGCAAATTAATCACTTCAGTAATTTAATTGAATAGTCACATGGTTGTGGAATAGTGAGTGTCCACTATTCCAATCGTGTTGGGATGGTTGCACATTGTTAATTGATTGCTTGATGGTCTACAGTGAAGGTTGCATTTTGAAATATTAATGCTGCATTTTTCTTTGTTAACTTCAGTTCATTTGAATGTTAAGTAATGGCATGTCTGATTGTATCTGTGTAAATTTTAATAATAAATAATTTTGGTTCCATGCATATGGTTATATATAGGTTAGGTAATGAATTTTAATCAATATTTTTGTTCTGTTCCTGCATCTTACTTGATTGCCTGTGTTAAGGAGAGTTACTGGTATTTTAAACTGTGTGGAGATCCTATTTTACGAATATATGACTTAAGCAAGGGATTAGTTATGATTTAATGCACCAATGATATTGCTAAAAGGCATATTCTCCCAAACACAATAGTTGGATAGAGCATTAAAAGTTTAGTTAAAAAAAATTAGCCTGACTGCCCACATTAAAAGGAAAAGGAAAAATTACTGAAAAATGTAATGTGGTTGTGTACATCACCACAAAGATATACCAACTGATAAACTATATTTTGTGCAAATAGTACATCTTTCTGTATCTATTTAAAACTGTTGTGAAGTACCATTGGTGACTATATTCTGATTTGTATGTCACAACTCTACACAGATCTATTAGTTGGTCAGCTTGAGGCTCAGACCTTTGAGCAGACACTTTGGGTCATTTTCACCTTCATTGACTGGGCAACGATGTTGTCAGGGCAGAATGCTCAGTAATAGAATGCACCTGAGTCTTATCCCTTGGAAATTAAACAAGTCAGACAGGTCCTCTAAAGGGTGGATGATCTGTCACGTTAAAACAAAAGATGATAAAAGCAATAATTTCAATGCTTGCTGACCTTAATTGCCGAAGACCTTTCCTCACTAACCTTCCCGTGTTTTTTCTGTTGAGGCAGTTGATCCAAACACCAGTAGAAGAAGTTGTGGAGTTACAAGGAATTGAACTGGAACATGGTGGAAACTGATTTTGACCATTAACTTGGCTTACAGATGACATATCATCATCGCTCGCCCCATCTACGTCACACAGATTACCTATATAGAGAAAAAATAATCAGATCTTTGCAAACTTTACCGTGCTCTGCCAAGATTGAATCTTGATCACAAATTAGTCAGTCCAAAGGCTGTGAATGAATTAAGGTGACTATGAGGAAAAAAATAATTGTTAAGGGCTGGACTGCATTGCCTAAGAGTCTGATGCAGGCAGGTTCAATGGAGGCCTTCAAAAGGGAGCAAGCCAATTAGTTGAATAGGAACAATTTGCAGGATAATCAGGAGAAAGCAAGAGAAAAGCACCAGATGAGATGCTCATTCAGAGAGATGGACCAAATGGTCTCCTTCTGCACTCTAACAAGTCTGTGATTCTGTGACTATGGTTAGATGTGTAGAGCCTTGTTAACTCATTTTTATCAAAAGAACATTACACGAATATTATTGTTGTAAAATGTCAAGATGATAACAATAAATTAGGTGAAATAAATATTGATTCAAATTTCAAACTTATGAATCATAGTTTCAATTAATTGTATATCAAGCACCATTTTAAAAATGTTTTGTGCTCAGTAGAGGAAGATCATAATTGAAAGTGTTTTATTAATCATATGACTGTGCTGTGAGAAAAAATAACAATTTTGAAAAATTTCACAAATATATATTACGATAGTCTTGTTGCATGTTATCTCTTTAATGAATATACCAAATGCTTTCTGGCATACAATCTTTCAAGTCTATTCTCAGATTGTTTTGTGTTTTTCTGTAATATTACAGATCCAATGCTACACTAACCAAGTATTATCTCAGCCACATTCAATCTTGCGAATTATCAGATTAAATTTAAGATTTTCTGCACAACAGATAACAAAGCCACAGCCCATAAATATCTACTACATTTAAATGAAGCAATTAGACTTTTATTTGATTTGCTATGTTATAGAGAGAAGGTTCTGTCAAGTTGCCACTCAGTAGGATGCAGGCAGGGTGAAACATAGAACATGGGACCAGAACAGACATTTGGCACTTCAGTCCTGTTCTGACATTCAATATAATCATGGCTGATCCTATAACTCAATAACCTGTTCACACTTTCTCCCCATATCCTTTGATCCTTTAACTCTAAGAACCATAACTAACTCCTCCATGAAACAGTTGACCTCAACTGTTTTGGTGGTAGAGAATTCTAGAGTCTCACTACTCTCTAGATGAAGAAATTTCTCTTCATCTCAGCCCTAGTTGGCCTACTCAGTATCCTTAGGCTGTGACTCCTGGTTCTGCACTCCCCAATTTTTGGGACCATCTTTCTTTCATTTACCCTGTTTAATCCTATTAGAATTTTGTAGGCTTCTATGCGACTTCCACTCATTCTTCTAAACTTAAGTGAATGTAGTCCTAATAATCTAGTCTCTCTTCATCCATCAATCCTGCTATTCCAGGAATGAGTCTGGTAAATCTTCATTTCATTCCCTTCATAGCCAGAACATCCTTCCTCAGTTAATGAGACCAAAACTGCACATAATACTCCAGATGTGACCTCACCAAGGACCTGTACAATTGCAGCAAGACATCCCTGCTCCTATACTCAAATCTTGCTATGAAGGCCAACACACTATTTGCCTTCAACCACAACAAAAACAAAAATTGCAGGGAAGCAACATCTTTCCCTCAAAAATGTCACATCCCTTAAGGTTAATAACAAGGTAAACAATGAGACCCACACATCCAGATTCATGTACCTCCTTTATCCTTATCAGAGGATAGCTCACCCACCATGAACCAACAATACTGAAAGCCAACGAGTATGACTTTGAGCTGCTCCTGTCAGAGGTGGATAATCGCAAAGGCACACTTTACTGAAGCCCAAATTGCCTCCATCAATAAGACAATTGTTATAACACTACAGATGGTCTGGGTGGAATTATAGAAATTATTATATGTTCAGAAAAATCAAAGAAATTCACCTATGCATCCATTGTGCCAGGTTGTCTAAATTTTGCCATTTGTTGGTCACTGTCTCAAGGAAAGACGAACACAATGGAAATATCTCTGCAGCAAAATGCATAAGATTACAGTTCTGGTATAATAGTGGAAACCCTACTTTATCTAACCTTTTTAGGAACAGGAACAGGAGTAGGCCAAAAAATGTGCAGGTTAGGTGGACTGGCTGTAGTGAATTAACAGTAATGTCCAGGGATATGCAGGCGAGATGGATTAGCCATGGGAGATGCAGGTTACAGGGATAGGGCAAGGGGGTTGGTCTGTTTGGGATGCTCTTTGGAGAGTCAGCATGGACTCAATGGGCCAAATGGCCTGTTTCCACCCTGTCAGGATTCTATGATTCAGCTCTTTGAGCCTGCTCTTCCATTCAGTGATATCATGGTGGAATTATGGCGTAAATCCATATACCTGCCTTTGGCCTATATCCCTTTTCTAACCTAATCTCGAAACGTTGCCTTATGATCTTTTACCATGCCCACATCTTATAGTCCAAGGTTTCTTCAAACAATTTTGCTTTGGCAGAGCTGGCAGAGATTCAGCTTTCTGCCTTCAGGAATAATAATATGAAAATTAGTATAAGCGTAAAGCTGTATTCAGCTTGGGGCCATAGAGATATACAGCACAGAAACAGACCCTTCGGTCCAACACATCTATGCCGACCAGATATCCTAAATTAATCTAGTCCCATTTGCCAGCACTTGACCCGTATTCTCTAAGCCCTTCCTATTCGTGCAACCATCCAGATAACTCTTAAATGTTGTAATTATACCCAGCCTCCACCACATCCTCTGGCAGCTTGTTCCATTTCACCCTTTTAGTGAAAAAGTTGCCCCTTGGGTCCCTTTTAAATCTTTCCCCTCTCACCTGAAACTTATACCCTCTAGTTCTGGACTCCCTGAACCCAGGGAAAAGACCTTGTCCATTTATCCAATCCATGCCCCTCATGATTTTATAAACCTCTATAAGGTCACCCCTCAGCTTCCGATACTCCAGAGAAAACAGTCCCAGCCTATTTAGCCTCTCCCGATAGCTCAAACCCTCCAAACCTTATAAATCTTCTCTGAACCCTTTCAAGTTTCACAATGTCCTTCCCATAGGAGGGAGACCAGAATTGGATACAATATTCCAAGAGTGGCCTAACCGATGTCCTGTACCTCTAAGCTTTCTGAACCTTCAAGATCTCATGAATGTAAAATATAGATTAATGTAGCAGGAGTAACAATTCTCTTCAGTAAATGTGGCACATTAGAGTTAGAAAGACATGAGAGTATGAACTAGGAGTAGGCCATTCAACCTATCTAGCCCAATCTTCCACTCAACAAAATCTTAGCTGATATAATTGCACCCTCAACTCCACATTCCCACCTACCTCTGATAGCCATTGACTCCATTGTTAAAAATATTGACCAAGGACCCTGCCTCTACTGCTCTCTGGTGAAGAGTTACAAACACTCATGACACTGAGAGGACAAAAAATCTTCTCAAACTGTACCTCCCAAAAGGGAAACATCCTTCATCATTCACACTGTCAAGTCTCCTCAGGATCTTATATGTTAGAATAAGATAACCTCTCATTCTTCTAAACTCCATTTGAAAGATGCCCAGTTTGCACAATCTTTCCTCCTAGGATAATTCTTCCATTCCAGGAAGACAAGCCAGGGAGCTATAGACCGGTGAGCCTGACCTCGGTGGTGGGCAAGTTGTTGGAGGGAATCCTGAGGGACAGGATGTACATGTATTTGGAAAGGCAAGGACTGATTTGGGATAGTTAACATGGCTTTGTGTGTGGGAAATCATGTCTCACGAACTTGATTGAGTTTTTTGAAGAAGTAACAAAAGAAGATTGATGAGGGCAGAGCAGTAGATGTGATCTATATGGACTTCAGTAAGGCTTTCGACAAGGTTCCCCATGGGAGACTGATTAGCAAGGTTAGATCTTATGGAATACAGGGAGAACTAGCCATTTGGATACAGAACTGGCTCAAAGGTAGAAGACAGAAGGTGGTGGTGGAGGGTTGTTTTTCAGACTGGAGGCCTGTGACCAGTGGAGTGCCACAAGAATTGGTGCTGGGCCCTCTACTTTTTGTCATTTACATAAATGATTTGGATGCGAGCATAAGAGGTCCAGTTAGTAAGTTTGTTGATGGCACCAAAATTGGAGGTGTAGTGGACAGCGAAGAGGGTTACCTCAGATTACAACAGGATCTGGACCAGATGGGCCAATGGGCTGAGAAGTGGCAGATGGAGTTTAATTCAGATAAATGCGAGGTGCTGCATTTTGGGAAAGCAAATCTTAGCAGGACTTATACACTTAATGGTAAGGTCCTAGGGAGTGTTGATGAACACAGAGACCTTGGAGTGCAGGTTCATAGCTCCTTGAAAGTGGAGTCACAGGTAGATCGGATAGTGAAGAAGGCGTTTAGTATGCCTTCCTTTATTGGTCAGAGTATTGAGTACAGGAGTTGGGAGGCCACGTTGCGGCTGTACAGGACATTGGTTAGGCCACTGTTGGAATATTGCGTGCAATTCTGGTCTCCTTCCTATCGGAAAGATGTTGTGAAACTTGAAAGGGTTCAGAAAAGATTTACAAGGATGTTGCCAGGGTTGGAGGATTTGAGCTACAGGGAGAGGCTGAACAGGCTGGGGCTGTTTTCCCTGAAGCGTTGGAGGCTGAGGGGTGACCTTACAGAGGTTTTCAAAATTATGAGGGGCATGGATGGATAAAGAGACAAAGTCTTTTCCCTGGGGTCGGGGAGTCCAGAACTAGAGGGCATGGGTTTAGGGTGAGAGGGGAAAGGTATAAAAGGGACCTAAGGGGCAACGTTTTCACGTAGAGGGTGGTATGTGTATGGAATGAGCTGCCAGAGGATGTGGTGGAGGCTGGTACAATTGCAACATTTAAGAGGCTTTTGGATGGGTATATGAATAGGAAGGGTTTGGAGGGATATGGGCCGGGTGCTGGCAGGTGGGACTAGGCTGGGTTGGGATATCTGGTCGGCATGGACGGGTTGGACCGAAGGGTCTGTTTCCATGCTGTACATCTCTATGACTCTATGATTCTAATTGATCAAATGATCCTTCTCTGAACTGCCTCCAACACACTTACATCCTTAAGTAAGAAACCAAGCTTAACAGGTACTCCAACTGCAGCCTTACTGATGCTGATGCTAAATGTTCACACTTGTACATTCTATTTCCCTTTTCAGAAACAATAACATTCCTTTTGCCTTCCTATTCACTTGCTGTATCTGCATTTTAACTGAAATTGGATCACATGGGATATTCATCACCCTCCCTTTTCTTTTCCAAAAAAAACCTAAGTATGGTAGCAACAGGCTATTTTGTATCAGTTAAAATCACTTTGTTGAATTTATTTGAACAGTAAATAAATTTTAAAAGTTTTTTACAAAATCAAATACGTAGAGATGCTGAATTGGTGTAATATATTAAAACAACGTATACATAATTTTAAAACATATTAGCTTTTAACTCAATCTTTTATTTTTTTCGATCAAGTTATGAGAAGTTTTGATGAGCTAAACTGGAAGTGTGGTGTGTGTGTCTGTGTGTGTGTGTGTGTCTGTGTGTGTGTGTATGTTTTCCACAGCCAGCCATTAAAATTTAAGGTATCTGACAAAAGAGCCAGAGGGAAGATTAGGATAATTTTCTTTGTCATGAGTATTGTGATCTGGAGTACACTGCTTGAAAGAGTGAAATAAATAAATAGTTAAAGAGAAGTTGTTTGAACAACGATATGGAAAGAACAGGGGAGTGGATGATTCTATGAAACAAAAAGTTCAAAAATTAAAGGTTTAAAGATTTTGATGAAAACACTGTTTCAGATATAGTGCAGGTGATGCACATGTCAGCTCATCGATACAGCTTGAACAAAACTAAAGACTAGAAGAGAAATTCTTGAGTATCTATCTAGTTCTAAAGCTTCTAAAGTCAGAGCTGTCAATCATCAATTATAAAAGGTACAATGCCAGAATTCTTGGAAAGATTGTGAGCAAGAAACCATTTTCCCTGGTTTATGAATGCCTGTTAAAAGCTTTGTTTAATAAGTAAAGGTAGATCCTACATTAACTTTAGCTATTTAAGACTGTACAAAATAATAAAGAGAAGAAATACTCATATTTTGTATTTGTTAATGATTCCTTCTCTGACATGATTAAGTAAACTTATATTCCCATAAAAATGTCAGCTGAGAACTCGTGATATTTCACTTCGTATCTTTGTCTTTAAAGAAACAGACTACTGCCAGGAAGCCATACAGTTTAGCAGCTGCCTCTTCTCCTTTTTGATGAGACTTGCCTAATTGAAAGGAGGACTATGTAAATCTGGAATATAAAGCTTGGGCTGTATAAGAAGGAAAGGTTAAAAGAACCAATAGGTTCCACAGTCTTGAGGTCCTAGGGTTTGTTACAGTAAAGCTTGTTTTCAGTAGTAAAAGGCAAGTAGAACATATAAGGTAAAAACAGAAAGAACTGTGGATGCTGTAAATCAGAAACAAAAACAGAAATTGCTGGGAAAGCTCAGAAGTCTGGCGCCATCTATGAAGAGAAATCAGAGTTAACGTTTCAGGTCCAGTGACAGGGCGGGGTGGGCGGTAACCGGACCTGAATCGTTAACTCTGATTTCTCTTCACAAATTAGATTAGATTACTTACAGTGTGGAAACAGGCCCTTCGGCCCAACAAGTCCACACCGCCCCACCGAAGCGCAACCCACCCATACCCCTACATCTACCCCTTAGCTACACTACGGGCAATTTAGCATGGCCAATTCACCTGACCTGCACATCTTTGGCTGTGGGAGGAAACCGGAGCACCCGGAGGAAACCCACGCAGACACGGGGAGAACGTGCAAACTCCACACAGTCAGTCGCCTGAGGCAGGAATTGAACCCAGGTCTCTGGCGCTGTGAGGCAGCAGTGCTAACCACTGTGCCACCGTGAATGCTGCTAGATCTGTTGAGCTTTTCCAGCAATTTCTGTTCTTGTTTCAGAACATATAAGGTAGGGTACTCAGAACCCAGAAAGAACAAAAAAAGGACATTTCAAAGTAGAGTAGGGAGAGACAAGAAAGATTGCAAACATTAATTCTGTGAATATATCCTCAACAAATTTGAAATGGTGGCAGGGATTTATGCAAATATGTGAATATTTGATCGTTGGGAGGAAGGAATGTGAAACCCATCAATGTGTCTGGCTTGGAGAATTAGAAACAAGTCCAGCTGTTTATTTCTTAGTGAATGTAAGTCTAGTAAATACCTCTGAGCTGCTGTTTGTTTGAATTTGAGGCTTGATCAAAGTTCACTTCATTGCAAGATGCAAGGAGAGCCTCTGTGTTGTCACTATCCACTGAAATGGGTGAGGCGTTGCATGTAGCTCGGTTTTTGTCTTCATCTGTGGGCAGAAAACACAGTAGCACTGCCAAGGTTACACTCAGTGTATTAGGTACACATGTATCCTGATTTAACACTGCCTGTATGCAGCCATTCTTGATTCACTAAAAGTGTTCATCAAAAGGCTCAAATGGCTGAACTGCCTACTTCTCCTCATGTTCTTGTATTATGTTCTTTTTTTGTTTGTTAATGGCATGTGGGCATAACTGGCTGGCCAAGTGTTTATTGCCCATTCCTAGTTACCCTTGAGAAAGTGGGAGTGAGCCATTTGTCCTGTTCTTCTTAATGCTGGTCTTTTTTTCCTTACTGTGATCTCAGATCTCCAAAACTCAATTCAAAAAAATATTAGTTCTTGAAAACTAATTTCACCCCAATTCACCCATCACCATTGCGACAGATTTGCTCACAAATGAGCAAATACCAGAGTTGTGTTGCATTTTGTTTGGAAATAATAAAATGTAAATATGACACCAGACTGAAACTCTGACCTAGCTATAATTAGTTAAAATAATATTATCTGATGTTCACCTCTTCTTTTCCCACTCATGTATTATACTGCACATAAAGAACGCTTAAACAGCATAAGTTAATTTTCTGTGAACATCTTTACCTCCTGTTTTAGCCTTCAAAACAGTAATAACTGATGTTAAGCAATAGTAATTTACCGTCCCATGTTTGTAGCCCTTGATCAAAGGTCACTTGCTCACTCGACTTGTTTGAACCACTCCTCTCTTCAATATTGAAATATTCAAATCTGTACAACAAGTTTGAAAACAAATCAAGATAGTAAATTTGTCCGCAAATTAAAATAAGCAATTTACATCATCCTCGTAAGGCAGTTGAGCACAATTCTGTTGGCCCTTGATGTAGCAAAAGCATATCTTGAGAGACAGGACACTTAGGCTGATACTGTGTGCAGGCTTATCCACTTACCCTCCCACTACTCTCTGGGCACTGCCAACTGCAATCAGTTCTCAGATATGGGCTGACAGTAGCCCAGCTTCTTGCAGTCAGTCAGTCTGCAGGTCAAAACTCTGTCCAACAACAAAGAATGACAGTCCTTCTCCTCTTATCAATGTTAAGAGGCACCCAGAGTAAGACTGGGGAGAAAACAGGATATTGAAAGTAGTAATTTGTGAACTGTGGGTGAATTTTTAAGTTCCTGACCCACTCTCAGTTAGGGAGCCTGAAAACCTTTGAAAATCCTAGATGTTTCAGCAGCCTGTTTATCAGTGGCTTTTTAATCTAACCACTGCATCTGACTTCTGGATTTCCTGCCTAACTCCTCAAAAGGAGTAGGTTGGAAGATTGATAGATGTCTCCCAATGGGCCAAGAGGCTGCAGAACTGGAGACATAAATTTACCAAGGCAAAATGACGATTCTGCACTTCTGCAGACTGGAGGAAGAAGCCAGTTTCTGAAAAGAGGCACTCGAACACACTTACTGTACCTTACCAAGCCCTCTTCTGCACTTTGTGATAATGACATACCTAGCACCCATCCCTCTGTATCAAGGCACCTCTTCACATCCAACAATGACACTCACCAAAAACTCAATGCAGGCTTACACCTATCCGCCTCACAGTGATCTTCCATACATCTTTCCACACTCTCAAAACATTCTACATTGTTTTTCTTCTTGTAAACAAAGAGCCCAGAATACAAGAAAGGGGCAAAAACCCAGAAATGATGCTCTAGTAATCTCTACTTTGGCACGTACTGAGGTGGTGATGAATCCAAGCTAGTTTAAGGATACTTGGGCCTTTGACAATGCAGGGAATTAGTTTGCGCAGCAACCTGGGGACAGAATTCAGTGTCACATAGCCAAGAGACATATACCATTAAACATGCTGACTTACTGTCTGAAGTCCATATTGTTCCAGCATACATTCATAGAGTCATACAGCACGGAACCAGATATCCCAACCCAATCTAGTCCCACCTGCCAGCACCTGGCCCATATCCCTCCAAACCCTTCCTATTCAAATGCCTTTCAAATGTTGCAATTGTACCAGCCTCCACCACTTCCTCTGGCAGTTCATTTCATACACGTACCATCCTCTGAGTGAAAATAATTGCCCCTTAGGTCTCTTTTATATCTTTCCCCTCTCACCCTAAACCAATGCACTCTAGTTCTGGACTCCCCAACCCCAGGGAAAAGACTTTGTCTATTTATCATATCCATGCCCCTTATGATTTTATAAACCTCTATAAGGTCACCCCTCAGCCTCCGATGCTTCAGGGAAGATAGCCCCAGCCTATCCAACCTCTCCCTATAGCTCAAATCCTCCAATCCTGGCAACATTCTTGTAAATCTTTTCTGAACCCTTTCAAGTTTCACAACATCTTTCCGATAAGGAGGAGACTAGAATTGCATGCAATATTCCAACAGTGGCCTAATCAATATACTGGATTAGTGGTGCTGGAAGAGCACAGCAGTTCAGGCAGCATCCAAGTAGCTTTGAAATCGACGTTTCGGGCAAAAGCCCTTCATCAGGAAGGGCTTTTGCCCGAAACGTCGATTTTGAAGCTACTTGGATGCTGCCTGAACTGCTGTGCTCTTCCAGCACCACTAATCCAGAATCTGATTTCCAACATCTGCAGTCATTGTTTTTACCTAATGAATGTACTGTACAGCCGCAACATGACCTCCCAACTCCTGTACTCAATACTCTGACCAATAAAGGAAAGCATACCAAACACTTTCTTCACTATCCTATCTACCTGCGACTCCACTTTCAAGGAGCTATGAACCTACATTCCAAGGTCTCTTTGTTCAGCAACACTCCCTAGGACCTTGCCATTAAGTGTATGAGTCCTGCTAAGATTTGCTTTCCCAAAATGTAGCACCTTGCATTTATCTGAATTAAACTCCATCTGCCACTTCTCAGCCCATTGGCCCATCTGGTCAAGATCCCATTTTAATCTGAAGTAACCTTCTTCACTGTCCACTACACCTCCAATTTTGGTGTCATCAGCAAACTTACTAACTGTACCTCTTATCCAAATCCTTTATTTAAATGATGAAAAGTAGTGGACCCAGCACTGATCCTTGTGGCACTTCACTGGTCACAGGCCTCCAGTCTGAAAAACAACCCTCAACCACTACTCTTCTACCTTTGAGCCAGTTCTGAATCCAAATGCAACTTATCAGATCTCGAAACATAGAAAATAAGAGCAGGAGTCAGCCATACGGCCCTTCAAAACTGCTCCACCATTCAATATGTTTGTAGTTGATCATCCAACTCAGTACCTTATTCATGCTTTCTTCCATTCTCTTTAGCCCTCAGAACTTTAAGTAGCTCAAGGTATTCTAATTCAGGTCTAAGATCCCTCACAGCATTCATAGTTGTTGCCAGAGGAGATTATGAAGATTCTTCAGAGGAGTTCACTAACTTTGAAGACCCAGTGCCTCATACCACCCTCAAGCACCTGGATTATCACATTAGAGAAGCACAATGCAAAGAGGAGCCAGTGCTGGTGGTAGGTAAAACAGTGGAGGGTCTCTGTTGGAGTGTGTAGGATCCTCCAAGCACTGCTCTGTTGGACACAAATGCTGAGCCCCTCGGGCTATCAATAGATTGGACAATTCTAGAGCAGCAGTTTGACTTCAGCAGGATGAAAATCCAATGCTGCTCCTAGGAAATGAGCACATACCCGCACAATGATCTTTTTGGCTGCAGATGAGCTCAGCATTGTCAAACATTGCTTTGACCACATGGCACATGCAATTAATACAATTCTAGAAATGTTACCAGCAGTTCCTGGATATGCCAGGTCAAAAAAATTAAATGCAGTCACAGGACATCACAGGCTGACTTGATCCACATGCAAATGTTAGAAACTACTGAACGGTAAGCTCTGAGCTTCCAGAGGCACTGGCACTCATTTATGTCTCGACAGTGTATCCTGTGCCTTTATATCTGTCTTTTGTTGCAGTACCAACAACTGGCAGCTTGTGGTATTGTACCACCAACCAATCGTCTTTGCTGAATTAAATTATCTCATTATTTGTGGTAGAAGATAAGCCACTACCAAGTCTTAATAAGAAAAGGCACTGGTCTTAACAGAAAGGTATAGTTTATTGCAGGAAAGTAATAGATACGAATTACATTAACTAATTCAGCATAATTATCAGGAAGTGTAGATGACATTGGGATCTTGTACTCAATTGCTTTTTCTACACCCAAAAACAATGTGACATGAGATTGGTTTAATACAATGCCCCTTCAGTCTTGATGCCTTTGGCACCATGACTTTGCATAACGATATGCTGCACTGACAAACCTCATCTGCTGTGAACTGGAGCTCTGTGCTCAGTCCTCATCCTGGTACGGCAATAGTTGAGGAAAACGCTACCCCTGTACTTCATTAGTGGTCCATGGTCAATCTAGTTAATCCCTCCCCTGCTGATTTGAAATCTAATCATTAGGAAGGTAGATTCAAAATGGTAGCAATGACTTCCAAAGTGGGAATATCACATACTTAGAGCCAGTTGGCAACAAATGTCTTTCACTTAGAAGAGTATTCAAATCATAGCTTGCTTGTCTCTTGCTCAGCCATGTCTCCTTGACGTCTGTGATAGATCCTGGGAAACTTATGCACTTCCCTTTAATGTCAGAATCAGTGTTAAAGAAGTGGCTTATGAACAGTCAACATGTTTCAGTAGCTGGCTGTACCCTTCCCATCGGGATTTTGTCTGCATGCTAAAAAGGTAGAAGTCAATGGGTTCCTCCTGGCTCCCTCACATGCTGATAATTTCAAAACTTTGAACCTGCTGACTACACACAAATCCATTTGCTTGGTCAAAATTCTTTCTTTCTTTCCATAGACCATTCCATAAAAAAACATTAGCAAGTACGTTCTCTCCTTACTTGAACTGTGAAGACAGAGATGCTCCTTGTGACTGAAATGGAAGAGAAGACCTTTTCTGTTTGTCAGTCTCCTGTTGTTTTTTAGGTAGGTCCAACTTCTTTGGAGATTTTGCACCACTACCTAGAAATCCAAAGACACGTAAATTATTCACCAGAAGATGAGTGGGATTCCCGAAAGTTAAAACAGTGGAAATGTAATAATACAAAACTAATTCAGTCAAGTCACAACCTTTTTATGGTCAGGATGTAAATATTTAATTTTAGTTTGTAGTTCAAAGCACTAAATAGCCTACAATGAATGTGAAATTAGTGCATTGGATATAAGTACGGTAATACAAAATGAAAAATGAACCAAAAGAAATAGGAACTTTAATCTTTGTATACAAGATATGACTCAATTATTTTCAATGATGTGTAGCTAACCACATCAAACATGGGAGTTTGAAACTGGACTTGTTGAAAATCTTTCAACAGAATTGTCAATTCATTTACATAAAGAACAAGGGTATTTCACACACAACCAGCAAGCCATATGCCATCCTGACTATATGATCATTCCTCACTGTCACCAAAATCCTGGAACTGCCTTCCTAACAGTATGGTGGGTGCCCCTACACATCAGCAAGTGCAGTTGTTCAAGAAGGCAGTTCACCACCACCTTTGCCAGGGCAACAAATGCTGGCCCAGTCAGTGATGCCCACTTCCTGTGAATGATTGAAAAAGAATGATCTATAAGCTTGAATATTTGAAAAATAAATCCTGTAGAAAGTTACCCATAAGCCACATGCCCTTAATTGGACACATTACTTTGCATGTTAGCCTACTGGACAGTTGACAATTAGATTAGATTACTTACAGTGTGGAAACAGGTCCTTCGGCCCAACAAGTCCACACCGACCCACCGAAGCGCAACCCACCCAGACCCATTCCCCTACATTTACCCCTTCATCTCACACTACGGGCAATTTAGCATAGCCAATTCACCTAACCTGTACATTTTTGGACTGTGGGAGGAAACCCACGCAGACACAGGGAGAATGTGCAAACTCCACACAGTCAGTCGCCTGAGGCAGAAATTGAACCCAGTTCTCTGGCGCTGTGAGGCAGCAGTGCTAACCACTGTGCCACCATGCCATCCACTTAAAATTGGCAATGCCTTTACCATAAGAGTCACCATACCTCAGGCAAGGGGAGAGGTTGAGAAGATGAACCCTTTGTGGTAAGCTCAGACTGTGTAGGAACAGTGTAATGCACTTGCTGAATTTTGATAGTCTCTTGTTTTCACAAACAGCAGAGAAATCAATGTGTTTCACACTTTTGTTAACAAATAATGTTGAAAAGTTAAGTCATACTTGTGTTTAATTAAGTTGGAAATGGAAAGTTTGCCTATGAACTATGAATTTGCCTATATGTTTGCAAAGCATTAATTTATAATATCTGGTGCTTCCTAGCACCAACACCACTGTTCTTCAATACAGTTAATCTTTTGCATTTACATCAAAATAACAAAGCTAACATTTCGTAACGTTAGCTTGCATCAGTTCATAGAACTTGCAGAATTTTCTAATGTATAGTGGTTTATAAAGTTATAAGTTATAAAGTTTATATAATATTTTGATTAGATACCAATAATTCAGGAAATACAAACTTCTCAATGCCTAAATTGGACATGAGAGATGATGTGACCCAACTTGATAGCAAACCGGATAAGACAATGCAGCACTATGCCCTTTATACAGTCTCAATATGTACGAAGTTAACTGCTCTCAGCCTTGGCAGCATTTCAGCTTGGAGAGATTTAAAATTGACCAAGCTTCCCGTTCTTGATAATCTCGTGATGCAAACTACATATACATGTGTGAAAATTGGATGTGAACTGAATCAAGTTTGACTGTGATATCATTATTATCTCGGCTTGTAAATAATGAGTGGTCAACTTGGGTAAGGTTCTAAAGTGGTGTAGAGTGTTATAAACTGTAATATTCTGAAATGATGCTTTCAGGAGAGGAGGGAGCTATTATGTTTAAAAATGAACAATTAAGAGAAGAAAATTAGATTAACATATTAGATATCCATTAGCCACATGTTAGCCCACTGGACAGTCGACAATGCAATTTCAAATTTTGATAGTTTCTTGTTTTCACGAAATCTACGTGAAGAGCATTTTTTTTGAACAGTAATGTAGAAAAGTTGTCACACTTGCATTTAATTAAGTTTGAAATGGAAAATTTGCCTATGGACTATGAAGTAGCATATATATTTGCATTGAATTTACTTTTAGAGATTTTACAAACAGTAATCTGTTAACACCATGTACAATATTGTCCTTGCTCACCTACTGTTTAAAGGTACACCTGACAAGTAATCTTTACCAATGAAATTTACATTAATATGGGCAGAGGGAAAGAACTTTCACTTTTATGTGTCTTATCACAATATCCTGCTGTCTTTAAACACTCAGATTTAATTAATAACTTTCTACATCACTATTATAGCACAAGAAAATAAGGCAACCAATGCATTTGCAGCAAGTTCTCATCCATCACCAGTATGTAAATACTTTTGTTGGTTAAGGTTAAAGGAAAAATGGCTTAGAGATTTGGATCTCATGTAAATAATTGCATGGCATTTTATTACAGTGGGTCTTTTACAAGAGGGATTATTGTTAACACCTCATCTGGAAGATCTTCCCAGAGATTACTAGTAGCCTTTGATCAGTATAGAAATGTCAGGCTAAATTGATTGTTCAAGCCTTTACTGATTAGTTAACTCTGTAGGCTAGATTATAATGCAGAATAACACCAAGAGTTGGGTTCAATTCCTGCAGCGGCTAAGGTTACTGTGAAGGACTCTCTTTCTCAACCTCTCTCCCTTTGCCTAAAGTGTAGTGACCCTCAGGGTAAACCATCACCATCATCTTTTTCTATTGATAGAGTAGTCCTATTGACTGATAAGAGTATGGCAACTTTACCTTTACTGCTTGAATGTGGAACCTTTTAATTTAGGGAATCAATCTGATGTTGTATAATCAAGAAATAATAATTAAAACTAATAAATTTCTAAACAATCTAATTTGTACCATGCATTTAAAAGAAGTCAACTGTGGGTTGGTTCCTAACAAGCTGGTTTCAGAGTCAGAAGGTTATGGATTTGAGTTTCGGTGCAGAGTATGGCAGTGTAGTGCTGAGTGAGTGTTGCATTGGTTGGAGTGCTGTCCTTTGAAAGCTATATTTGTATTCTTAGATAAATGTAAATGATTGGACTGCACTAATATAAAGAAGTGCAGTAACATTCTTTGTGCTTTCTGCTTTCCTGACCAGTATTGATTTTTCAACTAATACCATTAGGAAATAGATGCTCTGGTCATTATTATATTGCAATTTTTGGGGGCTTGCTGTGCAGATGTTAGATACCATGTTTCCTATAATGTGCAGGTGCTGGTGTTGGACTGAGGCGGACAAGGTCAGAAGTCACGTAACACCGGGGTTATAGTCCAACAGGTTTATTTGAAATCACAAGCTTTTGGACAGCTGCTCCTTGCTCAAGTGAAGACTTCACCTGATGAAGAAGCAGCGCTGCAAAAGCTTGTGATTTCAAATAAACCGTTGGACTATAACCTGGTGTTGTGTGACTTCTGACTTTGTTTCCTATGTTACAACAGTGATTACTGCTAAAGTGTCAAACACCCCGAAGATTTCGGTGTTGCACAGAGATTCTGAGATAGTTGCATGATAAACTCATACCCCTTTTGGCCATTTCAACCCTCTTTTTCTTGAAGATTTTCTTTGACAGCCATTTCCGCTCTTGCTTGAAATCCCAAAGCACTTCTTTTAATTGACGGTTTTCTTCATCAAGTTTGTGATTGACTTCTCTGAGCTTTCGGGACTCGTTCCGTAATTGATGGATTTCATCCAATAAGCCAAAAGCATCCTCCTCCAAAGTAAGTTTGGATAGATCGTAATGCAATCTGTTAATCTGAGAGTGTGAGAACTAGAGTAAATTTGTGGGTCACGCTGATAAACTACATATTGGCCTATCAGTCACTGAATAGTGAAGTACAAAATGCTAATGAAATTCATGGATATGTATATTACTGTAAAGCATTTCTGATTAGGTGTTCTGAGTTTTAGGCTTATTATCAGATATATTATGCATTTGTTGTTTTCCCAGCACGTTGGAATTTTACCATCACCCACCATCAGATTTGTAGGTCGGGGTAAGTTGGGCATCCTATAATCCCCTGGGTGGCCTTCTCAATAGACCCAGACAGTCATCTAAGGATAGCAGGTCTAAAACAGAGATGTGGAGGAATTACTTCTCTCAGAGTAGTGAATCTGTGGAATTCGCTACCCCAGAGTGCAGAGGACGCTAGGGCACTAAATACATTTGAGGAGGGGATAGTCACATTTTTAATTAGTAACAGATTACAGGGTTCAAGGGAATGGCTGGGAAATTTCAGTTGAGGCTGAAATAAGATCTGACATCATGACATTGAATGGTGCTGCAGGCCCGCGGGGCTGAATTGCCTTCTCCTGCTACTAGTTCTTATGTTCCATCTAACTGACCCAGATGGAAAGGTCGGAGGGCCAGGAATCCCCACTATTTGATAAATCCTGGCTCTTACTTCTGTTCATGTATTGTCATTTAAAAAAAAATGTTTTCTGCAATGAAGATACAGCTTTGCTTTGTGCACTTGATATTGTCAGATTTCAAGCAAGTTTAATGTGTGGATTATGGCAGTGTCAAAAAACGAAAGGTTTGAAAACCACAATCCACTAACTATAGTGCAAGTATGAAATGGAACTGAGGGCAATCACTTCAGACTAAACACCTTAATCATACAAAGCAAGAATCTGATCAAGCCTCTAGGTGGAGTCTGTGCACTAATTTAACTAATGCTTTATTGAAACATTACAAAAAGAAAATTCTGGAAGTATGTAGCAAGTCAGTCGTCATTGAAGAGCAAACAGATATCTTGCAGTAACTTGTATTTAATTTACCCTTCTCTGACAGATGATGAATCTGTACACTACCAGCATCTTTCATTTTTATTTCATGTTTCCAAAAAGCCTGATTGTCTTTTGCTTATAATAAATATAATTTGCCTATATGGATAAATAACACATGGTAGCTAACTGATGTAGAGGAAATAACCTGTGGTTTTTATATGTCACTATTAACTTGAGTCTATAATTTATTCAACCTTTTGTTCTTTTCTTTTGAATGCATCACATCACACAAGAGGTGTATTTGCATAGTTTCTGCAAAGCCAATAAAAAAATGCAAAATAAAAAAAAGTGTTCCAAATGGGAGTGCAAAGTCAGAAAATTAACCTTGGTATGCAAGTTTGATCATATTGATTTTTTTATGCAAGTAAAAAGCTCTTAGGCTACAATTTGTTTGCATGGAAAACTGGTGAGAAAAGAAAGCTGGCAACATTAAATCCCCTCCCCTTAGCATTCCTGCCCTGAGCTAGATTTCTGCCTATTTCCCCAAGGCATCTGCTGGAACTCCTGTTAGCTGAACCTTCCCCAGTCCTTGAAGACATGTTCATGGGGCCTGGTTTCCTATCATTTGCTTGTTCTACTGACACTCCCTAAGACTGCTGGATCCTTTGAATTGAGAAAGTTTTCCCGGTGACCTTATCGGAATCTTGTAAAACATTGGTTCTACTTCAACTAGAATATTGTGTCTAATTCTGGGTATTGAAATTTATGAAGGATATGAGGCCTTTAGGGAGGTATAGAAAAGACTTGGGAGAATGGCTGCAGGGATGCTGGACTTGTGTTGCATGGATAGATTGGAGTAGCTGGGACTATTCTCCTTTGAGATGAGAAGATTCAAGGTGGAATAGTGTAGAGAGAACAAAATGCTATTTCTGTTAGTAGAAAGATCAAGAACAAAAGGACATAATTTTAGATGATTTGCAAAAGAACCAATGGTGATGTGAGGAAATACTCTTTTAAGGAGTGAGTGGTAAGGATCTGGAATGGACACCCTTAGACTGTGGTGGAGGCAAATTCAATCACAGCCTTCAGAAGGAAGTTTTTAATCACCCAAAGTGATAAAATTTGGAATGCTGTGTGAAGAGCAGGAGAGTGGGACTAGTTGGGACACTCAGGCAGAGGGACAGCATAGACATCTTAGAATTATAGTTCCTTCAGTGTGGGAGCAGGCCATTCAGTGTAATGAGATCATACCCACCCACCGAACAGCATCCCACCCAGACCCACCCATCCCTGTAATCCTGCATTTCCCATGGCTAACCCACTTAACCTTCACATCTTTGGACTGGGAAGAAACCAAAGTACCCAGAAGAAATCCACACAGAAACAAGGAGCATGTTTGCACCGTCTGCTGAGGATGGAATCGAACCCAGGTCCCCGGTACAGCGAGGCAGCAGTGCTAGCTACTGTGTCACCCATGGTGAGCTCTGTAGCTCCCTTCTTTGTTGAATCTTTGCTGCTTTATGATTCTAAAATTCTCAACGTTGGCTGCAGTCTTATAAAGGATCCTTGGCCTTTTCTGCAGGGATTTTCTTTTAATCAGTAGTCCCACTATCCCCTTTTGTTGTGACTGTGGAGGTCTTTCTGGAACACTATCAGCTGTTGAATGCTCCTTGTTGGATTTCACCACCAGCTCAGCATGCATGACAAATGAACCCACCCCCCACCCCTCCTGCCACCCCGGTCCAGCTAGATGGGTCATTGTGGGGTGAAGCCAGGCGCAATATTGCATTTTAGGTTTTAACCCAATACAATTTCCTGCTGCGTCTTCCTTCCTGAAGGAATTGATGTTGATATGCTTCTTGGGTAATGGTGTGAAATACACAGTGACATAAATTGGATAATCGGGCCTTGAGAATCTGTTTTCCTCTTCATTTCATTTTATTTTATATTTGGAAAGACTAATCAGTTCAAGTGTAAAAAGAGCTGCTGATTTACTTTATTGTTCTAGGACTGTCACCATGCCAGAAGGAGTCCATACCACATGAGGGGACAGTTCCATCAGTTATAGTTATCAACCAGTTCTTTAACCAAGCAACTCTTAACCATATTCAAGATTTGTTGGTGACAGGTGTAAGATTACTCAACAACATCAAACATCATATTCAAAAACTGATTTTGTTTTATTGCTACAGATAGCACATTAGCAATGAAAGCATTTTAAAATGATATCTGGTTAGTATCAGTAATAGTTAAAACATAACACCTTATCTTTAAGGTAGTCATTCTGTTTCTTGGCATCCTGCAGCTCTTCAGCATATTTTGATCTTAGTTTAGCCATTTCACCTCTCAGTTGGGAGATTTCCTCATCAGCCTTCATGAGTTCATTAACAGCATTACCATTGGCCTCCTGAAGCTCTTTGAGGTATCTGGTTAGATCCTCTAAAAAAATAGTTAAGTTGCAATCAGGTAAAAGTAAATAAAAATAATTACTGTCAAAATTGTTTAAAAACACTTCAGGTCCCTTATTTATGGCCTCACATCACCACCTCTGTCCAGTTCAACTATCTGACTCCCTGTACCGGGTGCTCAGAAATTTCCTTCAACCTCCAAGAGCAATTGGAATACATTCATATGTTGTAAAAACGTACTATCTGCCCAGCGTTTGACAAATAATATTTGCAATAGAAGCAAGTTGCTACTTAGTGGAATTCTGTAGTTTCAATATAAGTACTGCCACCTCCAACCACCACTACCACCACCACTATCACTGTGTTTCTTTGGACATTCTTTCCTTTGTGATGGATTACTGTTCAAGTTGCAACATTGAGGAATTTCCAACTGACTCCTCAGTTTACGCATTTGTGGACAAAATCTTAGAGAACTGCATTCAGATTGAAAATTTACTGTTACAGTGATATAAGTATTTATGGGTTCGCCCGATATTTTCTCTGAAAATGAGAAGATGGACAATTTTCCAAACATGTTATACAATAAAGGTCCAATGAAATGCTCCCCTTTTGGGAATCAGGTCCTGAAAACTGTAAAAGCCACAGTCTTATCAGACCCTTGGAGAGACAACTTGTGGTGGTTTAACCTGCAGGTCACCATCCTCAGGCAAGGGGAGGGGTTGCAAAAGTGGAATCTTTATGCTGATCTCAGCTGGTGTGGGAATTCAACCCACGCAGTTAGGTGTCAGTCTGCATTACAAAGCAATTGTCCATTGAACTGAACTAACCAACCCCCTCCCTAAAGCTGTATAATTTACTGTTACAATCTGAAATCTGAATGTCGGAATTGATGTTACTCATCATCTGTGGTTGAATTAATTGAATTTTAAAGAGGAGGAGGAATGTGGGGGGGGATCCATTACTTCACAAGGTCTGTCTCTCAATTTCTAAACTTTAGCACAGAGCCTGTTTCCTTAATACTGAATCATCCCATACTTCAAAATGCAAGAAAATGCACCAAAATACATTTAAAAAATGAAATGTATAGTGGGACAGAATAGTGGGGGATTGCTGGGAGACAGAGCATCAGTTAAATTTGTAGGGATGGCATGGTGGCTCAGTGGTTAGCACTGCTGCCTCACAGCTCCAGGGACCTGGGTTCAATTCCAGCCATGCGCGACTGTCTGTGTGGAGTTTGCACATTCTTCCCATGTCTGTGTGGGTTTCCTCCCACAGTCCAAAGATGTGCAGGTCAGGTGAACTGGCCATGTTAAATTGCCCATAGTGTTAGGTGCATTAGTCAGAGGGAAAAGGGTCTGCGTGGGTTACTCTTCGGAGGGTTGGTGTGGACTTGTTGGGCCAAAGGGCCTGTTTCCACACTGTAGGGAATCTAACCTTAAAAAAAACCCTTTTGGGAAAAGATTTTAAATACTTTGAAAATTCATTGCCTCAATAATTGCACTTCTGAACAATTTTGTTTTATTGCTTATAATTGAACTGATTTGGTATTCTCCACTTCAGTGTGTACTGAATACCACTTTACATATGCTGATTATGAGGTTATTGAGTTTCAGTTGTCAAAGTCAACCAATCCTGAATTACGGAATGTGATTTCAAAATGTGTATTGAAATCTGTGGCCTGAAAGAATCAGTTTTTGTTTTGAACCTGCTTGTCACTCTGGGCTTTGTGAGTTTGTTTTTATGTTAAATGTTTTAAAATACACAAAGGTCCCGAAATCCCATGGCAATTCCAGCTCACTCCCAATGCGCAATTTGTGGAAGAAGGCAAAGATTATTGCATCGGGTCTCATCCTTCCCCTCCTTTGGAGCTCTCATTCGGGCTGTCACATTGGAGGTCTGGACTCTGAATGTTCGGGTTTCTACGCTCTGCACTTCCACTGAGGTGTAGAATATGGTTGGCAAGATAGGTTTTCATCATTGTTGGGTGGAAATGGGACCATTCTGGTTTTGCAGAATAGGATCAAAGTTTAGATTGCAAAAGATGAATTCAATTTTAACAAAAAAATGAAAAATAATTTTCCAGCTACAAAACCTTAACTCATTCCAGATTTCAATCAGACCATGATCCCTGTGCTCATTGACATGTAGTGGTGCCCCATCCACCAAAACAAAAATCAATATTAGTATAGTTCCATGGCCTCACACCTCCCTATTTGATTACCCCACCCCAAGCCCTACAGAGATTTGAGATATCCGTGCTCCTCCTAAAGAACAAACAAAAGAACACCTTGGGTACATGATTCGGCCCCTCAAGCCTCCTGTTTTTCAATGAGATTGTGGCTTACCTAATTATTGTGGCTTACCTAATTTTAGTCTTGTCAACTTGTCTCCCTAACAACATCCCCGCCCCCCCACCATCCCCACCCGTGCGCAACCCCCCCCCCCCCCCGCCCCGCAACTCCCCATATTCTTTGATTCTCTTGCAGTTGAAAAAATTAACACAAACCTTCCACATACTAGTTAGGTGCATCAGTTAGGGGGAATAGGTCTGGGTGTGTTACTCTTCGGAGGGTCACTGTAGACTAGTTTGGCTGTAGGGCCTGTTTCCACACTGTAGGGAATCTAATCTACTCTAATCATATTCAATGTCTCAACCTCAAGTGCTGTCTGTGGAAGAGAATTCCAAATGCTGACAAATGTCCAAAAGAAGAAATTTGTAATCTCCAACTTAAATGAAACTTGTTTTTAAACAATGTCCCCATTCTAGATTGTTAAATAGGGGGAACATCCTCTCAGCATCTTCCCTGTCAAGTACACTCAGAACCTTTACATGTAATATTACTGCTCATTCTTCTCAACTCTGTTGTGTATAGGCTCAAGCACCTGATCCAATGTTAGCCTCAAGCTAACTGTAGTAGTTGTGCTTTCATATTCCTGAAGGAAATTCCCTCCTAAAAACTCTCAGCCTCTGGAACTCTCCTCTTTTAAGATGCTGGTTTTTTAAAATCATCATTCTTGATTTCTCCTTCTATGACTTGTCAAAAAGGTCCTCACAATTTTGAAACATTTTAGATTACTTACAGTGTGGAAACAGGCCCTTCGGTCCAACAAGTCCACACCGCCCCGCCGAAGCGCAACCCACCCATACCCCTACATCTACCCCTTACCTAACACTACAGGCAACTTAGCATGGCCAATTCACCTGACCTGCACATCTTTTTGGAGTGTGGGAGGAAACCAGAGCACCCGGAGGAAACCCACGCAGACACGGGGAGAATGTGCAAACTCCACATAGAGAGTCGCCTGAGGCGGGAATTGAACCTAGGTCTCTGGTGCTGTGAGGCAGCAGTGCTAACCACTGTGCCACCATGGCACATGTTATACATGCTAAAACAAAGATAAGCTGTGTCTTAGTCAGTATGCTGTCACCAATATTGGTCAGAACTGAAGTAATCAATGAGATGCTCCTTTTAAAGTTTTAAACTAGATCATATATGGAATAAATGGAAGGGAATCTTACCGATTCTTTGCTGTAGCACTGCGGGTGCAGTGTGATTAGAATCAGTTGTGTCTCCTTTTACCATGTTTTCAAGAGCTTTGTTAGTCTAAATAGTTTGAACAATAAAAAAAAGCGCAATTAAAAATTAAAAATTGCATGTAATGCATTTATTCACTAATTTCACGTATTTGAATGTTTTAATTTAAATCCAAGGTCATGAATTATTTATCAAGTGGCATTAATCTTCAATGAAAATATTAGGACAATTCCATGCCAGCAAACTGGCCAGATAAATAGTTTTATAATTGGTCCTGTTCAGCATAATAAAATTAAGGGTCAAAGCTTTATTTTTTTGTTCAGATCATCTCAGCAAATCGCAAATCATGGCCTAATGGTGAATCCAGATTAATAATCTCAACTGCCTCCACAGAAAGCGCTTGCAGTAAAAGTATAGGCAGATATAGGAGCACATCTGTATGGTTCTGGTTTGCAATTAGTAATTTACTGATTTTAGGTGATTCAAATCACCACCATCTCAGGTTCTACACACTGGACTTATTTAGGGAATGTAAAATGAAGACAGCGGTAGACGGGTGTTTAAGGGCAAAAGAATCTCTGTGTTTATTTAAATAGGAAAGCTAAGTGTAATACAAGAAATACAGGTAAAAGTACTAAACTGAATTTAACATTATCAATTATACAGAGAACAGTAATTAAATACATTATTAAATTAAACAGATTAAACACTATCAGAATCTAAACAGTTTTAATCAAAGAAACTTTAGTCAGGCATCCTATCCTCAGAGCCCCATGCACTGTCACCACCCTCCTTTCCATCCCTGTTAGTGAAGTTGGAAACTTTGAGTGTCATGAGTTTAAACTCACCACTGATTTTGAAGTACAAAAGGCTATTCCTGCTTGCTATACCTGAAAGGAAACTTTGGACTGTGTATGCCTTCAGTCTGGGTTGAGTCCTTTGATGCAGTAGAATGTAGCGTGGATCTATCGGGCAAGTTTTGTGGGCCAGTGTTCACCACATGCCTGAGGCTTTGTGATATCAGTTGGGTCAGTGATTTTCGGAATTTGGCGTTCTTCGTTCATTGTCAGTTGCTGTTGGTTCCCCTGGTTCAGAAAAGGCCTGTGTTTGATAGCTCTTGGAATTGCTGTCGGGTTTCCTGTTTTGGAGGTAGCTCTTGGAAACAGCCACTGGAGTTAACTGCTGGCTCATAGGAACATTCCTGGGGATAGCTCTTTGGAATGCTGCCAGGGATCACCACCTTTCGAATACTCTCTGGGTTAGCTCCTTGGAACCCATCTGACGAATAGCTGTGGGTATCACTGCCTCAGGTGAGGTTGAGGCCTGCAATTATTCTGATTGCGGGTCCCTTATCTTCACACAAAATCTGTGCTTGCCATTGTGCTTCTGGCGTTGCCTTTGAGGTCAATTGGTTTTCCGACAGTAAAGAGAATGTCTGAATGGGTTTTGATTCAAGTTGAATGTTTGGTATCTGTTCAGGCCCCATGCTGTCTGTGCCAGGCAGCCTGAAGTGAAAAAGTCTTTTATCCAGGGCTGTCTGATTGTCGCTGGAGGGGTTGGATTGCAATAAGGCCATTAGGTCTGTCCAGAGAAACCAGGGAATGGTTGGTGGACATTGGAAGTACAGTATATGACTACACCTGGGAATCTCCTACAACACACACAAAGGGGAGAGATTGGCAGGTGCAGGTTCATGTGGATTGGCTGGGGCTCAAATCAGAGGCTGGAAGTCACTGCCCAATGAATTGCTGCTGCCTTATCATGTTAGAAATCAAAACTACACAATGGGAAAGAAAGTGGCTGCAACCACACTGGGGGTGGACAGGGTCGGTGTCTCAACCTGTGAGGGAGGGAGCTGCAAGAGTTAGCACCGATGTGAGACCTTCTACATGACAAATACCTTTAAAAATAGAACCATGCACTGTACAGATCAGAGATCAGTGACCTGCCTAATCCCTGGAGATCCTAACACATTGATTCTCTGTGCACTGTACACCTCTATACCCCAGAGTTTGCTGACCAATTATTCAGCACCAGCACCTTTGGACACAAGCATCAGGGAAAGAATAGGGATGTTTGACCAAGAGAGGAAACGGTGCCAACAGCTCCCATTGCCCTATATATGCCTTGTTCATCTTGCTTCCACTTCCTACAGCAGGCTCTCAACATACACATCGATTCATTGCACGTCTTAAGTGGCTGTGAGGTTCAGCATCATGCTGGCACAGTTACATTCACAGACTCAAACAAATTGATGGATTTGAAAACCAATAACATCTATGCAAATGCAAGACTTTATATACTAAGGGCACAAAATGCCCTTTTGTTTTGCCCCTGTCTTTCCTTCCTACAATGTTCCAATGTTACTCCAGGTTCTGCAGTTAAGGTGGAGGGAGCCTGCTTAGCACTGAAGCCTGTGGACTTTGGAGGTTTAGATGTATAATCCGTGGGGCATTTGTGATTGGATGACCCAGACATGTTGAATGTCTCCTAAACAGAAGCAAGTTGCCAATGGGCTGAGAAGTGGCAGATGGAGTTTAATTCAGATAAATGCGAGCTGCTGCATTTTGGGAAAGCAAATCTTAGCAGGACTTATACACTTTATGGTAAGTACCTAGGGAGTGTTGCTGAACAAAGAGACCTTGGAGTGCAGGTTCATAGCTCCTTGAAAGTGGAGTTGCAGGTAGATAGGATAGTGAAGAAGGCGTTTGGTATGCTTTCCTTTATTGGTCAGAGTATTGAGTACAGGGGTTGGGAGGTCACGTTGCAGCTGTACAGGACATTGGTTAGGCCACTGTTGGAATATTGCGTGCAATTCTGGTGTCCTTCCTATCGGAAAGATGTTGTGAAACTTGAAAGGGTTCAGAAAATACTTACAAGGATGTTGCCAGGGTTGGAGGATCTGAGCTACAGGGAGAAGCTGAACAGGCTGGGGCAATTTTCCCTGGAGTGTCGGAGGCTGAGGGGTGACTTTATAGAGGTTTACAAAATTATGAGGGGCATATATAGGATAAATAGATAAAGTCTTTTCCCTGGGGTCAGGGAGTCTAGAACTAGAGGACATAGGTTTAGGGTGAGAGGGGAAAGATATAAAAGAGACATAAGGGGCAACTTTTTCACGCAGAGGGTGGTATGTGTATGGAATTAGCTGCCAGAGGATGTGGTGGAGGCTGGTATAATTGCAACATTTAAGAGGCGTTTGGATGGGTATATGAATAGGAAGGGTTTGGAGGGATATGGGCCGGGTGCTGACAGGTGGGACTAGGTTAGGTTGGGATATCTGGTCGGCATGGACGGGTTGGACCAAAGGGTCTGTTTCCATGCTGTACATCTCTATGACTCTATGACTCTAAGTTGACCCTTCCCAGCTTGAATTTGCGAAGGTCAGAAGGGGGTAGGCAGGCTGGAGGTGGAAGGCCAGGCCACCTCTGGAGTATCCTGAGAGGAAATTTCTGAGGGGGATATATGTGATTCCTTGTCTGGCTGGAGGCCTCGAGGCATTGCTCTGCCTCCTTGTGAGGAAAGAGTATCTGGAGGGTGTGGCTTGTTCCCCATCCCCATGTCGGCATGCTTCCGGTCCTGGGAGCCAATGGTTGGGGCAATGGAGTGCAGGTCTGTAGCATATACAGCACATCAAATGGTGCTGGAACTGGCTCTCCATGGAAGCTGCCAATCTATCAATGGGGGAAACTGGACATTCCCATGCTCGCGGTAGCTCTGTTCCCATAGCATTTAGCCCAGAGGCCTGTGCAGACAAGAGTCTTTGCCTCCACAGACCGGCCTGTTCCCCCCTGTGCATTTGGACAAGCCTTGCTGACACATCTTCTTAACGACTGAAGCATACACATGGGAGTGGAGATAAATATATTGGAAAACACTTAATTGTTTTAAAAATGTTCTAACACCTGATAAATTGCCCACATGTATAAAATTAGTTTCTTAGATCCAGGTCGGTTGTTCATCAAGTGTTTTTCTTACTAATGCGAAAATTAAAAACCCAGTTACATTTGTAAGTTTTTAGTGGAGTTTCTCATTGTGATGTGGTAGCAGGAAAGTTGAAATTCTCACTGATTTCAATGATGATTGACTTCAGGACTCATTGCTGTGTAATCTGTGGTGAAATATTGAGTAACAGACCCTGGTGTCAGGATTCTAATTCTAATCTGTACATCCCAGTAACCTGGAGTTACAATCATTTTTATGGGTGATAACCACCTTCCCCATCCCATAACAGTACAGGTCAATCATTTTGTAATATATTTGCTGTTTGGTTTTGTTATTAGTTTTAAATAAAATTTCATGATTCAGTGCTTTTTCTTCCAATTTTCTCCCTTTCACATGTGAAAATTACTGGCCATTGGTTGAGTCTGAAAGGACATTAACACCTCAATTACGTTTGCCTGCGCCTTGATTTCCAGACTCAATAACATTGTGAAAGTATCATGGATGAGTCTACACCTATCCAGACCTACTTCTGGCAAGAAAATGCTACATAGCATTCAGGAGCAGAAAGTCTTCCTCAATTCAAATGCTGAGGTTTATTACTTTAATTCCACAATCAGGTAAGATCAGCTAAATTGTTGCATACCAGCCATCAGAGTCGGGATCTTCCTTGTCTTTATGTGTTACACTGTGGCTTAACCTTTTGTACGACAGATGGGGTAAGTGTTTTCTTATTAGAAAGTGATAACTTATTAGGAAAGGTGAACATTCCACCTTAGAAGTATTCATTGAGTTTATCTGCAATGATATATTGCTTTAAAGTTGAATATTATATTGCTGAGCTTTCATGTGGCAGTTGCTGATATTGCTTTAAGACTTCTGGCACATATCCAGGTTGCTTAATCTAGCTTTCGCTGCACCAACCACATCACTATGGTAACAGTTGGGTTTGTGCTGCTTTGGGCCTCATCGTTGCAACTGATGGGATTTTTCAGTTCCATGATCTGAATTTTGTTATTTATTTGAAGTCAAGCATTTTAATAAGACTTTTTTAAAAAACACACACTCTGTAGCTAAATGAAAACTGAATATTTAATCTTATCACTTATTGTAGTTACGTAATTGAGGTAGAGTTGCCAATTGTAGTTTGACCTGTGTCTGGACATTTTATGATGTGACATTTAATCATGTGACAACTCATGGTGTATAATTACTTGACCTTTTCCCACTGCTTGCAAGGGTTATTGCAATTACCATGGTGAGGTGTTTCGTTATAACCAAAGCATGGAAAAGTAGATGACTATTTGTTTTATAATAAGTTGACTAATGTAATTTGTAAATCAAAAGAGCACCATTAAAGAATAACGATTTAAGAATAATAATGCTTAAGTTAAAGTAAATCCTTTGCAATATTCTACAATATCAACCACACTGATGCAGCATATTTAAAACAAGCAATATTGAAATGTTCAACTGCTTGCTAAGATTTTCATGCAAAGATGCTGTAGCTTAACAGCTGGGACAAGGGCGTTCACCAATTCAACTGTACGTAGACAGTTCTCAGGGTTCTTGGGCAAAGTGGTGATGTCCCTACCTCTGGGCTAGAAAGCTTAGGTTCAAGTCCCATCTGCTCAAGAGGTCTGTCATAATTAATCAGGTTGATTAAAATGTCGATCCAGACAGTTTTCTCTATAAAGGGGCATTGGAATGATTAATATGCAATTGGGGAAAACACTTGACCACTTAAAGTAATATCTTGTTGGGTTCCTTTTATTGGTTTATATATTTTAGGGTTCCTGCACATAGGTGAAGATTTTATTGATATTGTGTAATGCATAAGACAAAGCTCTGTCTCTCTCTCTCTCTGACATCTACATATCCAGCCTTCATTTCTTATTACTGAGTTTTCCTCCCGTGTTTTCCTCTGAATTCCTCTTTGGAAATCCCTGCCCGGTGAAGGAGTTGAGGCCATCCCGATGAATATCTTTAAGGCAAAGGTAGATTTTTGAACAGTAAAGGAATTAAGGGTTATGGTGAGCAGGCATAAGTGGAGCTGAGTCCATGAAAAGATTAGCCATGATCGTGTTGAAGGCAGAGCAGGCTCGAGGGGCCAGTCAGCCCACTCCAGCTCCATTTTTTCATGTTCTTATGAATACAAGTTTTGGGTTGAACTTGAACATAAGGTATAGCTTTCATAATCCTACCAGACCATTGAGCTTAGAGAAAGATAACTGGTAATGGTTTAACCTAAGGGTCAGCATGCCTCAAGCAAGGGGAGAGATTGAGAAAGAGAATCCTTCATGCAGTGTGGAAATTGAACCCACATTATTGGCATTACTCTGCATTACAAACAGCTATTCAGCCACCTGAGCTAACCAGTACTCACTTTAACTGCTCAAGTGAAGAGTCTCTTTTAGAGGGACTCTAACAGTCAGAAGATTCAAAGATTCCACACCCACAAGTTCCTCCCATGTCTGTCTTTTGTTTCACTGAATGCTATACTGTGATTGTGAGTATCCAAAGCCAAAGCCTGATTTGGAGATGCCGGTAATGGACTGGGGTGGACAAAGTTAAAAATCACACCACACCAGGTTATAGTCCAATGAGTTTACGTGGAGGCATTAGCTTTCAAAGTGCTGCTTTTTCATCAGGTGGTTGACTGAAATTAGATAAAACAGAGAGGCAGGAGTGTGGTCTTTGAAGCACAGTTCAGTTCTTCAAGAGGTTCAATGATCACACTAGTGTACGAAAGATGCATAGCATCTCTCAAGCATCAACCCACACACTCTGAATTCCCATACAGCACACCTGAGACAACCACACCCTGCAGCTTCACATATTTGTCTGCTTTGACACTTTACCACATCCACATCTGAATAGCCAACACTGACACTTTTGTCTCAACTTATTGATAACTTATCCATCTCACATCAACACAATGCTCGCTTATCTTGAAACTTTTCATTTCTCACACTCACTACCTACTGTTTCATTGCAGGAGAGAAGAGCTCAACACCAAAGTGAGGCATTAGAATTGGAGGTATCCCTCTGACATTAAGCACTCTGATTGCTGCCAGCAGGGTTGCAGAATGCCTAACCAGTTATCTAGGAGACACCATGGCTCCATTGTTAATGGTTGTCTTCAGTTCTTGGCTCGCAGGTGGACCATGAGAGAGTAGGCGGAGAAAGGGCACATGGAAGTGAGGATTCTGTTCAAGCTGTTACCATGTTTCATGCCTTGCCCAGCCACTCAAATTCCCACAAACTGCCTCCTGGCCCAGCAACTGAGCCTGTGCCTATACAGGTGGACTGTCTTTCGGCAGGGTCCTGAGAAACCCCACAGGATGTCTGCAGCAAAATCTGTCAGAGCAGCTCAATGAGCAGCATCCCTGTAACTCTGCTGATGCCACAGGGCAATAGCACAACGGAGAATTCTCCATTGTCCAGTCATCAACTTGCTGCCTGTTGCCTTTCACACAATGCTCAGTCTTGAAGACAATTGTACATACCAAAGTAGAAGCTGAGCAAAAGATTTACATGAGTTGGAGGAATTATTGATTGTGGGAATGTGTTGAAAGAGGGGACGACAGCAGTGGGGACCAGGCAGCGAGTTCAGCATTGTTGCATTGTAAGGCAGCATCTACTCAGCTCATCTGAATCACTGGAGTGGGTCTATATGGGTTTCTTATGGTTAGTGAGTGGCTGTGGGCTCCCTGAGGTTATCTGGCTCCCCATCCTTTGAGAATGCTAATTAGTCTGCACTTTGCACCTTCTGTAGTTCCATCTGCAAGGCATAGCAGGCCACCTCATTCTCAACACCCTTGGTGGCACAGAATAGAGGATGCTCCAGATCTGCCCGGTTCCTGAATTGCACCTTCAGCTGATTGGCTGCCTTTGTGGCCATGTAGCTCTGGTTATAACGTTCCTCTGCATTAGTGGTACGACACCCGAGTAGCACCATCAACTATATTCTTAGAAGACAGCCTTCATTTCTAAGGAGTCACACACTAATTCTGTTTGGAGCTTTGGAGACCTGTGGCAGTTTTCAGTTTACCTTGCATAGACATGCATGGAAACTTTCCAGCAGTCACATATCAGTTGAACATCGATGGAGCGGAATTCAATTGACAGATACTTGTCATTGATTTGAAGGTGCCTTGAATTTCTATGGGTCCTGATCCTGTGGGAATCTAGCCATTGCAATTAATGTGTGAGTCCTCTGGCTCTTACTTTCAATGGCAAAGTGGTGATCCTGGCATTGGTCGCCTGGGAATGTATTTGTCAACAGCAGATTGTGAGGTTCTGCAGATATTACCAGAGCCAGAAGTGAGGAAATTCAGGGCCGTGGTGGCATTGGTGCCCTGGCAATGTATCCCCTCTTGGTTGACTTGGATGGAGGTCTTATTCCAGGTGCAGCAAACAATTATGAAAGCTTACTGCAAGGGCAACAAAATACAACAATAAGGAAGTCTTGTTCCAGCTGTATAGGGCTTTTGCAAGAGCACAGCTGGAGTTCTGTTTATGCAGTTTTGGCCTCCATACTTAAGGAAGGATACATTTGTGCAGATTGAAGGTTCACTAGGTTGTTCCTTGGGATGAGAGGATTGTCCTATGACTGCTGTCTGGAGTTTAGCAAAATTGAAAGGTGATATCAGATAGACAAAACTTTGAAGGTCACTTGTGAAGCTGGCAACCCAGTTTCAAAATAGGAATTGGAATTTCTTCACTCAGTGTGTTGTGAAACTTTGGAATTGTTTGTCCCCAGGCTAAATTGATGCTCCATTACTAGGTATAATTTATAGCTGTGACAGATATAATTCTTCTCTCACGGAATCAAGGAATATGAGAATTGGGCAGGAAAGTGGAGTTGAGCGAGAATATTGGTCTTGAGCAGACTGAATATGGGAGCAAGGGGCCATTTGGTTCATTCCTGTTCTCACCTATCAGGTTCTTCTTCTTCCACTTCTGGGAAAAGCAAACAATCGAGATAGTTGACAATTCAAATTATCTTCATGGCTTAGATGCCTGGAGGCAGTTCTCTGACAAACAGACTACCAGAAATATTATTTCTCCAACAGGGCAGCAGGTTTTCCATCTGAATTAATAAGGATTTGTTCTGTCATTTCTTTTTGTAAACAGTCGTGTAAACTTGGAAACTAGCTATCTGCTCTGAGCCCAGCAATGTAGCTAGATTTGAGCTAACAAAAGAAGCAATCTCCCACAGAACCAGGATTCTAGTTTAGTTTTCAGTAGCTGTTATGGTGTTGATGCTGCTATATATCTTTTCCTGCTGGAGCAAAAGGCTTGAGTTCTCTCTCTTTCTCTTCCTCTTAGAATTTTCTCATGATATTCTTTCCTCCTGGACTGGAGAAATGTTGCATGTGAGACAATCTATTTTACTGAATTTGCACCTGCCAAAGGTGTGTTTATGGGATTTCTTATTTTGTCTGTATTCTACCTCTAGTGCAAGAATAAAGGGTGCTTTGCTTCAAGCCTGGTAGTTTGACCAAATAAATCACATTCAGAACACTATGCTTTTGACTTGCCTTTAAAATTATGAAAAGGTTTGGGTCTAGGCTATCTTCTTAATCTTTTTTTTTGGGGGGGGGAAGCGATGTTGATCTATTCCAGAATAGAATATATAGGTAGCAGTATTCCTCCATAATACTAAAAATCACTAGCTGGACAGCCTTTGCTGGTTTGTATCACAAAATTGTGGATGGAGTCTGCCACAAAGAACTTCTGATTTGGAGATGCCGGTGTTGGACTGGGATGTACAAAGTTAAAAATCACACAACACTATAGTCCAACAGGTATAATTGGAAGCACACTAGCTTTCGGAGCGTCACTCCTTCATCAGGTGGTAGTGGAGGACTCAATCCTAACATACAGAATTACCCTCCACTACCACCTGATGAAGGAGCGACGCTCCGAAAGCTAGTGTGCTTCCAATTAAACCTGTTGGACTATAACCTGGTGTTGTGTGATTTTTAACAAAGAACTTCAATTGCAAATTGTCTTCTGAAAGCCTGAACTAGGTAAGTACTTGCCCCCTCACCCCTATATCTATTGAAGATGACAGTGATGCAGCTACTTACTGAATATATGAGTGACCTCAGTGGGTAACAATGTTTTATCTTGATTATCTTTACTTCTCTTTCTGATTATTGAGAAGGTCCAGTTAAGAGCTGACAATACAATACCTCTGTTTTGAAGCTTGTAATTTGTTCAACTCCTAAGTGTTGAAGTACAATAAAAGCATCCATTTTGTTGTGGAGTAATTCTTTGTCACAGGTGTAGCATAGCCAATTAATACTCTTCAGCTTATGCTGTAATGTTATAGTTTGAATGTTGTGTTCTTTCAATGGGACAAACAAGCCTTGCAATTATAATTGTAAATCAGTATAAAATTGCTTGTAATTTTAAACCTACTCATAAAGTTCAAAATAAATGCAAACCTTTATTTTTCATGTCACTCACATTCATTTTTGATTTAATTTTTTGGCTGTACAACCGAACGAAACCTTTGTGTTTGAGGAGTATGCAAACCGCAATCATTTTTACTTGTTTAGTCAGGGTACAGTAAGGCTATACTTGAAATGTAGTTATTCCATGACTACACAGGTAACCTGTGATACAATGATTTTGGTAATGCCATATCAGAATTCTGGAATCTCATAATATTGAAACTCATCTTCATAAATCAATTGATTACTCCTCATCACTAGCAGTCTGTTGGAGTACATCACCTTTCTGTACCACCCAAGTAAATTTATTGGCACCAGATGGCATTTCCCACCTGCCATTCTTTCTGAAACACTACATACCCTTTCTTTATGACCTTTTGCAGAGCCAAATGAGAGTGTGCGCCTAGTGTGGTGAGATTGGGGTCGAATAGGAGACAGGTGCCAATGTACAGATCTGAGTGAAAAAATTGCACAACACCAGGTTACAGTCCAACTGGTTTATTTGGAAGCACTAGCTTTTGCAGCGCTGCTCCTTCATGACGTAGCAGTGGAATAGGATCATAAGACACTGAATTTATAGCAAAAGGTTACAGCATCATGCAGCTGAAATGATATATGGTGTTGTGTGATTTTTAACTTTGTCCACCCCAGTTCAACACTGGCATATAAATGTACAGATCAGCAAGTGGAGTGGTTAGCAGGGTCCAGGAGAAGCAGACCAGCTAATTCCCATCAAACTAATTTGCGCAGTTTGTTCTGACTCATTTCCAATGGTCTCTCAAAGCCACTCAGTATTGCAATGACAAGGTAAGAATCATGAAGTAAGTTGTGAACATTTTCTACCTGTATTTACAGAATGTGCTTTTTAAAAGAGAGTTGATAAAACTAAAAATGGCTGTGAAAGTTAAGTGGCTATCTGGCAAGAAAGACTCATGGAATGTCATTCCTAACAATGCGACAAGAAGTTGAAAGGGGGAAGAGGCAAGTCAAATTAGGAAAAGGCACTGTGATCTTTCATGACAACAAAGAAAACAAGGAAGTGATAATTCCCCCATCCTACAGCAAGCTACCTCCTCTGATTATGTTCCAAACTACAAACACATTTTTTGTTTTCCCTTTTGCAGAATGCAACAGGACAGGAGTTAAAAGTCCAGTTTCAATTTAAGTAATAAGCTCACTCTTTATTAACAGAAGAAAGACTGGAACACATTGGCTCTTTTTAAATCCAAGTTAGTTTAGGAGGAGAAAGATATCCACAAGAAAAGGGATCTATTTTTAAACTAATGTTGTTGCAACCAAGTGAGGCGTGGAGCCAGTTTAACCCTCAGTTTTTAACCCAGTTTTAAAGGAGTGGAGCCAGTTTAACCCTCTTCATCCAGGAGTTTAACAATTTGGGACATCTCATTGGGAACCATAATAAATTGGCAGGTTCTGGGCATAACAATGTAAATGGGAAGGAAATATGTGGTGAATAATCCACCAGCTATTTCACTTGGTATCCAATATATATCACAGAAGTGAATTTTCACATTGAGTGATTTTTTGGAGAAGGAAGTGGTTTCAATTACACACATTTGAGGAGACACTTACTGGAACTGGGTGGTAGAGTTAGCAAATGGATGTTTATAATGTTTCACTCTGTAAATTAATGTATAATTGAATAAAGATTGACTCCAGTCTTATCCTTCATCAACTAGCTATTTGAAACAGAATATATGCACTCCCCATTAAGATTGAACAGCCACAGTATTATGAGATAATAATATTTCATTATTTTGAATTTATTTAACTCTGATGCATTTAGAAAGTATAAAATGCATATCCTGTGGATTTTCAATGTCTTAAAATGATATCTTCTCCACACATATGAAGTTCCTATTTACACAGCTATACATTACAAGAGTAGAGAAATCAATAAATGAAAAATTACCTTGTCCTGAAATCTTTTATTTGTTGACATTCCCAAGCATTGTTCCTCTAATAGTTGCTTGTTGATGAGCTGAAGTTTCTTCATTTCTTTGTTGAGCTGATTGAGATCCTCGTCTTTTTCAGTGAGGAGGGCTCTGAGAAGAGTCACATGGCTGTCTTGAGTTCCATCCATCTCTGTAGCCTGAAAGCAAATGAAAATGTATTCAACTTCTTGTAAAACAATTTTTAAAAGTTTACCTTGACAATTATGTACCATATATCTGAAAATTGTAAGAACTTTCCTTGTATTTGGTTCAATACATCATTAATTATTGATAACACTCCCATCCCTGAATCAGAAGATTCATTATAGAATGAGGTGTGAAGCAGAGTTTCTCTGTAAGATTGTTGAAGCCCATGGAATCAAAGGGAAAAGGTAAGATTAGATTACATTACTTGCAGTGTGGAAACAGGCCCTTTGGCCCAATCCATACTGACCCTCCGAACAGCAACCAACCCAGACCCATTCCCCCACACCTAACACTACGGGTAATTTAGCATAGCCAATTCACCTAACCTGCACACCTTTGGACTGTGGGAGGAAATCCACACAGACACGGGGAGAATGTGCAAACTCCACAGACAGTTGCCCAAGTGGGAATTGAACCTGGGCCCCTGGCACTGTGAGGCAGCAGTGCTAACCACTGCACCACCGTGCCACCACTAGACTGAGTATAAAGTTATTGGAGTGACAGGAAACCTGTTGAACAGCTGTGACATGAGAAAAAGTGATTTTTTTTTAACAGAACAAGTGGAATGGTTTTGAGTGGAATACCTGAGGTTATAATGGAAGGAGATACAATAACGTTCTGAATTGAAACTATTTGCAGTGCTAAGAGAAAGGAGCAGCAGAGTGAGATCGTCTGAATTGCACTTGAAGAGCTGACAGAAATACAATGGGCTGAATCCTTCTGTGCTGTCACGAGAATGATTGACTTCTAATGGAAGCACAAGCATCTTTCTTTGTACTAGGTATGATTCCAATCAGTTTTCCACCTGATTCCCATTTACACTGGTTTTACAAGGATCCCTTTATTCCAAACTTGATCACAACATGTTACGATATCAAGAGCAGTTACTGTCACATTATCTCTGGAGTTCAACCCTTTTATCCAGGTTTGAACAAAGGCCGTAATTTGGTTAGCAGCTAAGCAACCCTGGCGCAACCCAAATTGAGCATAATTGAGCAAGTCATTGCTGAGCAAGTACAGCTTGGTAGCACTATTAATGATACCTTTTATCACTTTGCTGATGGTCGAGAGCAGAGTTGCAGGGCAGTAGTTGGCTAGGTTGAACTTGTTGTTTTTGTGCACAGGACATATCTGGGAGATTATTCACATTTCTGGGGAGATGCCAATGTTATAGCTGTACTGGAACAGCTTGGCTAGGGTCACAGCTAATTCTGGAACACAAGCCTTTGGTATAACTGCCAGATTTGATCGTTACCGGACTATTGTCAGGACCCATAGCCTTTGCGGTATCTAATGTCTCCAACAGTTTCCTGATATCATATGGGGTGAACGTAATTGGCTGAAGACTCCAGTATATAGTGCTGGACACCTCATGGTGAGGCTGAGATGGATCATCCATTCAGAACTTGTGGCTCAATATGGTTGCAAAAGTACAGCCTCATCTTTTGCACTGACATGCTGAGTTTTTCCAGCATTGAGAATGGAGTTCTTTGTGGACCCACTTCTCTTGTTGGTTGCTTAATTGTCCTCCATAATTCTTGGCTGAGTGAGGCAGAACTGCACTGCTCAAATCTGATTCACCAGTTGTGAGATCACTTACATTTGTTTATTGCAAGCTGATTATCTGGTGTGGCACCCAGTAGTAGTGTTGTGGCTTTACCAGGTTGATACCTCATTTTTAGATCTGCCTGGTGCTGCTCCTGGAATGCTGTCTTGCATTTTTCGTTGAAGAAGAATTGATCTTCTAACTTGATCATAATGGGAGAGTGAAGGATATGCCAAGCCCACAGTGTCTTGTGAATGCCCAGTTTTGATTTACTAGATCTGTTCAAAATCTATCAACTCCACTACAGAAGAGTAACCTTAATGTGACAAAGGAAATTTGTTATGTCATGGGGTAAACCCTCCTGCTTAATTTAAACCAGCAACACGGAAAAGATTTACCCTGTCCAGTAAACTATGAAAATTTGAGAGGCCAAGACTATTTAAAGTAACAATTAACAATATTATTTCTTAAAGTATAACAGAAAATAATTAACTAATAACTACTTACAACTCCTTCCTCTAACCTATCTTTTACCTTCCCCTTCTATAATACTAGTCCGATAAAACCCCCAATTAAGGTTTACCAAAAATTCAAATTTTCAAAGCCAGATGTCCACTCTTCTCTATATCTTCCTCAGTCTTCTTTTCTTCTTCTTATGGATCACAGGTCTCTGATCAATAAAGATACCTTTAAGAGAGCTATTCTCTGGGCAATCTGAAGATGCTGGTGGTTTGGCAGTTCTCGTCACAATGAATGGTTTTCCCCGGTATTACACCACCAAAGCAATGGATTGTGTCATTAGCTTTTAAGATTGTCAATATACAAATTGATTGGAGTTTGGTATTTTCTGGGTATAATTTAAACTTATTGGCTGAATTTGAATTTGATTTATCATCTCTAGGCAACCAGCTAATCGAGTTGTTGACCAAATGTTACATTATATCTTGTTCAGAACATATGGTGCTGTGGCAGGTAGTTCTGCTAGCTTTTAACTCTCTTAAAGGTACAGTATATCCACATCTTCATAACACCTCCCTCTTTAAGAAAAAAATGAACCACCATAATGAAAAGATGGCTTCAATTTTTTTCTACTCTTTAAACACATTACCCTAACATACAGATAACTTTAATCCAAGTTCACCTTAACTTCTTCCCATACAACTATACATATGTATATAACATTAAATAAAGACAAATCTCATCTAAACTTTATCAGTTAAATCTGCATTAGCGCATCTGTGATTACCTTCTTATGACCCACAACATGTACAATTTTTATATTAAAAGTCTGTAAAGTAAGAGTCCAATGAAATATTCTTGTCTTTAAAGTGTTCTAAGAATATAACAGGATTGTGATTCATATACACCTGTCTCCAACACATTGTTCATGACATACACATTAAAATGTTGTAAAGCCAGTACCAAACTCAATAGTTCCTTTTCGATTGTGGAGTATTTCCTCTGGTGGATGTTGATCTTCTTTGACAAGTAACCAACTGGCAGTTCAACCCCATCCTCATCGTCCTGTAGGAGTACAGCTCCAAATCCTATGTCACTAACACTGATGGCAACTTTAAAAGGTTATGAAAAGCTTAGTGTAGGTAAAACTGGTTTGGTGGTTAATATTGATTTCAAATGGTTGAATGCCTTCTGGCATTGTTCTGTTCACCAAAACTTTGTGTTCTTCTTCAGCAAATCAGTTAACGGTGCCACTATACTGCTGACATTTGGAACGAACTTCCAATAGAATCCACTGAGTCCTAAGAATCGACGCATCTCTTTCTTCAAGTTTTGTCATGGAAATTCCTCGATGGCCTTCGTCTTTGCGTTCCGTGGGGTCAACCTTCCATGATCGATCTAATGTCTCAAGAATGTCACCTCTGCTTTCGCGAATTCAGTGTCAATTAAGTTTATCACCAGTTTTGCTTCTCATAGTCGTTCAAAGAGCTCTGCCAACTGTACCATGTGATCTTTCCAGGACTTACTAAAGATCACTACATCGTCCAAATAGACTGCACAGTTTTAACCCAGCCACAAGTCTGTTCATGAGTCTTTGGAATGTGGTGGGTGCATTTGTCATTCCAAAAGGCATCACTTTAAGCAGATATAGCCCATTTGGGGTTATAAATGCAGAACTGTCTTTCGCTGTCTCTGATAAAGCTACCTGCCAGTAATCATGCATTAAGTCTAGCTTGGTGATGTAACTGACTTGTCTGACTTTCTCAATAAAGTCCTCCAATCTAGGAATGGATATGAGTCCAATTTTGTAATGGCATTGACTTTCCAATATTCCACGCAGAATTGTTGAGTCTTGTCTGGTTTGAGAACTAAGACGATCGGCGAACTCCACTTGCTCTGGCTTGGTTTGAAGATGTCTTCGTAGAGCTTGGCCTCCACCTCCATCTGGACCTATCTGGCTTTGAAGCAATTAAGCCGATAAGGGTGTTGTTTTATTGGAGCAGCATTCTCTATGTCTACTTCATGTACAATAGCATTAGTCCTCTCTATTTGATTCTTATATATGTCCTTATACTGGAGTAAAAAAATCTTTCAACCGTGTTCTATGCTCCTGAGACACAGCTTATTAACCTATCCCACTCTTCAAGGACTTCTTCAATTTTTAATCAATTTTGCGGTACCTCAAAATCGACATCATCTGGATTTGATTCCTCACTCTGCGGGGCAGTAACTAACACCTGTTTCTCCTCTTTCTCTCTCGGTTTCAACATGTTCATATGACATACCTTATACCTTTCTTCTCTATCTGGCATCTTTACTAAAGCTCACCTGAGTTGACTTTTTCTCAATTTGATAGGGACCACTAAACCCGGCTTTGAAGGGATCACCTGTCATTGGTAACAGTACTAATATGTCATCCTCTCAGGAAAATGTCCGCGTCTCAGAGCTTTTATTTGCCACCTACTTCATCCTATACTGTGCCCTCTTTAGGTGCTGTTTAGCTCACTCACCCACTCGATTTAGTCTCTCCCTCACCTCCAATACATAATCAAAGTGTGAGCTCTCTGACTTGCGTGCTGTAAATTTAAAAAAAATTAATTTCAAAGGACCTCTCACTTTGTGCCCAAATATTAACTTGAAGGGCATCTCTAATGGCAAACAATACGAATGGGGATACCTTTATCCCAGCCATTCGGGTAATCCTGACAGTATGCTCTCAACAGTGTCTTCAAGGTCTGATGCCACCCTTCGAAAGCTCCTTGGGATTCAGGATGATATGCACTGAATTTAAAGTGCTGTATACCTAAGCTAATCATAACCTCCTTAAACATCTGAGCAGTAAAATCCTTGGTCTGACTGAATCTCTCTGGGTAGCCCATACCATGTGAAAAAAACTCCTAACTCCTCTACTACATTTTTTGTCCTGATACTCCGTAATGGAATCACCTCCAGACACATCCATTACGGTTAACAAGTACTGGTTCCCACTTTTAGTTCTCGGGAGGGGATCTACACAATCAATTATAACCCGCATGAAAGATTCTTCAAATGTGGGAATTAGCAACAAAGGTGCTGTTTTAAGTCGTCAGTTTCTTGGTCTTCCTTGGGCTTCTCCAAAACAAGAGGTGTCATTCCCACCTTGGATCCTGCCAAATCATTCCCAAGAACAAACTGAATTCCTGAAACTGACACTTGGTCAATCACTCCCACTGTAACTTCCCCAGTTTAAGTTGGCACTCCAGCCTGATCTTACATAGGGCAATGTTAAATTTCTGTCCATCTATCCTACAATTTACCACATTCTCGAGTAACAGATCAGAAAGAGTGCATATTAGCTCATCCCTTCCTATCAGTGACTGGTTAGATCCTGTATCTCTCAAAATTATAATTTCTTGTCCTTCTTCCCCTGTTCTTTCTGAGTAAACGTTATTCACAGAGGCAAATTCTTTGTAGAAATCAAGTACTAACTCCATAGCCAACCCCTGCTTAGGCTGTGCACTCTCCTGCAGCTCCTTGGCTCTTCTTGGGGTCCCTTTTACTACCTACACTAATGCCACTGGCTTAGCTGATTTAACCACACCTTTAGCACAGTGCCTTTCTTTAATGACCAGCACTGTGACTTCACGTGTCCCACTTTACCACAGTGGAAACACCGGAGGCCTTTCATCTCCTTTCTACCCTCTTGGGCTTCTTTTTAATCCTGTGGTAAATCCTTACCAGTGCTCTCTATTCTTGCTTTTGAAGTGTAGGATCTCCCCTTCTCCCAACTTCTATCCCTCACAGGATGAAATTCTGGCCGGAGGCTTGTCTTATGCACCAACACATACTCATCTGCTAATTCTGCTACCCTTCTCACTTCCTAAACCTTCTGTTCCTCCATGTGAATTATTACTATCTCTGGAAGTGAGTTTTTAAACTCATCCAGCAGAATAATCTCTCTTAGAGCCTCAAAGGTCCTCTCTATTTTCAAAGACGCACCAATTGATCAAAATGACCATGTATAATTCTTTTGAAGAATTATTTTTGAAGGATTCTTTATAATTCTTATAATTCAACATAAGTCTGACCCTGTTCCTTCTTTGTGCTTCTGAACTGCTGTCGATATACTTCTGGTGCCAATTCATATGTACTTAAAATAGCCTGCTTAACCTCTTCCTAATCTCTTGGCACCTCATCTGACAGCATAGCAAATACCTCACTAGCTCTGCCTACCACTTTAGTCTGAACTAGCATTACCCATAAATCCTTGGACCACTCCATCTGACCAGCCAATTTTTCAAATGAAATAAAGAAGGCTTCAACATCTTTCTCATCAAAATGTGGCAGAATTTTGACATATTTGTATATATTACTACCTTTTCTTTTAATCTCCATCCTGTTAACTTGACTTCACTGACTAAATCACAACATCTCAATTTCAAATTTTCTCTCTTCTTGCTCAGCTATGAACCTTCTCTCTCTTCTTTTTGCCATTCTCTCCTTTCTCTCTCCCTTACTTCTCTCTCTCTCTTTCTCTCCCTTTCTTCTCTCTGTCTTTGCTCAGCTAAGAACCTTCTTTCTCTCTCTCTCTCTCTATCTTCTAACTTGGATGCGAGCATAAGAGGTACAGTTAGTAGGTTTGCAGATGACACCAAAATTGGAGGTGTCGTGGACAGCAAATAGGGTCACCTCAGATTGCAACAGGATCTGGACCAGATGGGCCAATGGGTTGAAAAGTGGCAGATGGAGTTTAATTCAGATAAATGTGAGGTGCTGCATTTTGGGAAAGCAAATCTTAGCAGGACTAATACACTTAATGGTAATTTCCTAGGGAGTGTCGCTGAACAAAGAGACCTTGGAGTGCAGGTTCATAGCTCTTTGAAAGTGGAGTTGCAGGCAGATAGGACAGTGAAGAAGGCGTTTAGTATGTTTTCTTTTATTGGTCAGAGCATTGAGTACAGGGGTTGGGAGGTTATGTTGCGGCTGTACAGGACATTGGTTAGGCCACTGTTGGAATATTGCGTGCAATTCTGGTCTCCTTCTTATCGGAAAGATGTTGTGAAACTTGAAAGGGTTCAGAAAAGATTTACAAGGATGTTGCCAGAGTTGGAGGATCTGAGCTACAGGGAGAGGCTGAACAGGCTGGGGCTGTTTTCCCTGGAGCGTCGGAGGCTGAGGGGTGACCTTATAGAAATTTACAAAATTATGAGGGGCATGGAAAGGATAAATAGACAAAGTCTTTTCCCTGGGGTCGGGGAGTCCAGAACTAGAGGGCATAGGTTTAGGGTGAGAGGGGAAAGATATAAAAGAGACATAAGGGGCAACTTTTTCACGCAGAGGGTGGTACGTGTATGGAATGAGCTGCCAGAGGATGTGATGGAGACTGGTACAATTGCAACATTTTTTTTTCCCTATTTCCATTTAACTATTATCTTTCTTAATATAATATATTTTTATTAAGAAAATATAGATTTTTAAATATTACAACAAATACAAAACAATGCAATTCAAAACAGTACAAAAATAGTACAAAACTAAACCAAAATAATAAAAATAATTCCTCAACCCACCCTCCGATACGAATGTATAAACATATATAGAGAAGTATAAAATTAAAAAAAACCTTAACTAGCTATTTAACTAAATAAATAAATACCTAACAACAAACAAATATTAATAACTCAGCCCAGCCAAACAAAACACTCATACATTCACAGTTCCTCCTCCCTGGATATTGGACTCATGAAGCACAATCGTTACGGCTTTTTAAAAGCCCTTGTTAGTGAGGCAGATAATTCTGTGTCCAGGTATTTCAAAAAGGGTTGCCATGTCTTGTAAAAATTCTCAGTTTTGTGGTGTACCATATTTGTGAGAAAGTCCAAGGGAATATGCTCCATAACAATCTTCCGCCAACCCGACAGACCTGGGAGGTTTTCTGTAATCCAACCTAGCAAGATATTCTTCCTTGCACAGAATGTAAGAATATTGAAAAGTTTTGCCTTATGCGAGTCTGCAGGAAATATAATGGGTAGGCCCAAAAGAAGCAAAATAGGGTCCTTCTCCACCCCATACCCAAAATCCTCTCCATTGCACCCACCATAGCGCTCCATTATGCTTGAAGCCTGTCACAAGACCAAAGACAATGGGTAAGAGTACCCGTACAGACCTTGCACTTGGGGCATGCTGAAGATACCCCTGGTTTAAATTTTGACAAATGGTCTGGGGCTAAGTGGACCCTCTGGAGAATCTTCAACTGTAAAGCATGGGCCCTATTGCAAATTGATATCTTCCTTGCATTCTCCCAAATATCCTCCCATGCCTCTGAAGAAACTTGAATACCCAGCTCTCTTTCCCCCATCTTGCAGAGTCGATCAGACTCATCTGAGGTGACACCCCCCAATTGGTGATATAGAGTACTAACAGAGAGTGTACTCTTAGCCCTTAGTACCCCTCTTTCTATGTCAGATTTGTAGGGATCAGTCAAAAGTGTGGTCCTTTTTGGAATAAAATCCCTAACTTGAAAAAAACAAAAGAGGTCGCTATTAGGTAACTCGTACTTCTGTACTAACTGATCGAAGGACATCATTACATCTCCCTCAAATAAATCACCCATGCAAGATATACCCCTAGCTGCCCAACTTTTAAATCCTGAATCTATCCTGGTTGAAAACTCGGCATACCCACCAAAGAGCCAACTCTTTCGTAAGACCACCCATCGGCATGGCCTCTGACTTAGCAAAATTAATCTTATACCCTGAAAAAGCGCCAAATGCGTGAATGAATTTTATCAGGCAAGGCACTGAGACTGCTGGATTTGTCAAGAAAATTAGAACATCAACTGCATACAGCGAGATCTTATGTAATTTTGACCCCACTTCTGGAGCTGATATATTGAGATCCCCACGAATGGCCTCTGCCAACAGTTCAATCACCAACGTAAAAAGTAATGGTGAAAGGGGACAGCCCTGCCGCTGCCCCTAGAAATATTAAACTTGCTTGATTGTACCCCGTTGGTAATGACCGCAGCAAGAGGTACACTGTAGAGAACCTTTACCCACCTTATGAAAACTTCGCCCAGACCAAACCGATCTAGAGTATAGAAAAGGTACGGCCACTCAACTACATCAAATGCCTTCTCTGCATCTAAAGAAATCACCAATCCCTGTATTGACTGCTGTTGGCATGCTTGAATTACGTTAAGCAGCCTCCTAACGTTATTGGAGGATCTGCGACCCTTTATGAAGCCCGTCTGATCCTCTTTAATAATAGATGGTAAAGCAGTCTCCAACCTTAACGCAAGAGCCTCAGAAAGGATCTTAAAGTCTACATTTAAGAGCGAGATGGGCCTGTATGAAGCACAGTCTTCTGGATCCTTCCCTTTTTTAAGGATAAGTGAAATATTGGCCTCTCTCAGAGATGGTGGGAGACAATCATGACTGTATGAATCATTAAACATATTCAGCATCAGGCCTGACAGTACACTTATAAATTCCTTAGAGAATTCACTGGGAAGTCCATCAGGACCGGGCGCCTTTCCACTCTGAAGCTGCCTCACAGCTTCCTGCACTTCTTGCTCTGATAATGGGGCATTGAGAAAGGACTGTTGTTCGGGAGTCACACCCGGGAGCTTCAGATCTCTAAAAAAGGATTCCATTTTGGCCTGTCCCTCCTCACAATCCTGAGACTGATATAATTTAGAGTAGAATCTCTGGAATGCCACATTAATCTTTTTAGAATCACATGTTAGGTTCCCAGACCCCTCCCTAATCGCTGTAATGGTTTGTGGGCACTTCTCTTTCTGGCAAAGTATGCTAAGTATTTGCCTGCCTTGTCACCATGCTCGTATAACCTTTGCTTTGCAAAAGCCAGCTCCTTCTTTGCCATCTGCGTGAGCACAGAATTTAGTGCAGACCACAGTGCCGTAATCCTCTGTAGTTTGACCAACAAGCGTCTGTCAAAATAGGCCTTCTCGGCTGCCTTCAACCGTGCTTCAAGAAGACGTTGCTGCTCACCCTTCTGCCGCTTCCTACTTGTGGAATATGAAATAACTAACCCTCTGGCATAAGCTTTGGCAGTTTCCCACAGAACAGATGAGCTATCAACCGAGCCTATGTTGATGTCTAGGAATGCCCGAAATTCCCTAGAGAAATACTCCACAAACTTGCTGTCCATGAGAATAAAGGGGTCCATTTGCCAGTACCTTGAATCCACTGTAACATTCTTAATTTTAACCATGAGGTACACAGGAGCATGATCAGAGATGGCAATATTACCAATCGTACAAGATGCCACCAGATCCAGGGTTACCGCAGGGGTCAGAAAAAAATCAACCCTCATGTGACATCTGTGCGGATTGGAGAAAAACGTGAAATCCCTACCTGTTTGGTTTGTGCAGAGGGTATCGAGGGACTTTTAGGCAACCTGTCTACTGTGGGGTTCATGATGCAGTTAAAATCTCCCCCTATAATGATGTGCCGAGACTTGAGACTTATCAGTTTAGAAAAAGCATCTACCAAGAATTTAAGAGGATGAGCTGGGGGACAATAAACATTTAAAATGTCATATTCTTCCCCATTTATAAAGGCTTTAAGAATTACAAACCTCCCGTATGTGTCTTTAACACATTCCAACAATTTAAATGAGAGATTTTTCCTAACCAATATAGCCACTCCCCTACTTCTGGTATTAAATGATGAAAAATAAACTCGGTTAAAGCCATTCTGCTGTAATTTCAGATGCTCCTTGTCATCCAAATGTGTCTCCTGTAACAAAGCAATATCCACCTTCTCCTTTCTAAGACTCAAGAGTACCTTCTTCCTCTTAATTGGTGAGTCACTTCCCTTGATATTCCAGGTACACCACTTAATCAAATCATTAGCCATAATCTTCTGCAATTTCATTTAAATTCCAGAGACGAGGAACCCGAACCACAAATTGCTGAGCCTTAGTGTCGCATGATCCACCAAATATAAAAACTACATAAACTAAAACCACTACATTTTACAAACATACAAAATTATTAAAAATAAAAAAACAACAAAAACCAGAAAACAAACCAACATATAAAGCGCCAATAGCACTGAGTAGGGGAACTCACCCCCTGCCTGGAATGGGCAACTACCCATCCCGAACTGCCCATAAATAGGCATCTAACCATCTCAACCACCTTCACTTCTCTCAGCTAGAGCCGCATCGCAAGCACAAGCTAAAAAGAATAAACACCCCATAGAATATCAATATGAATAAAAAAAACCATTCTTTTATAAAAAAAGGGGAATAAATACCCCACCCATCCTTTGGTATGTCCTAACTTAGAAATTTAAAATGTACATCTCAACCACTGCCAGACATAGTTTGAACCAAATTATTATCAATAGAGGAAAGAAAAAGGGGTAAAAACAAAACTGCAACCGGATTTCCTCCATTTCTTTTATAGAATGATAAACACATACCCAAGCAACGATATTTATACATACTACAATTGTTTAAATTAGGTTAGTTTGTCCACAAAGTCTCTTACCTTCTCCGATGTGTCAAAGAGATGCATGGACCCATCTAAGGTGATCCGAAGCACTGCCGGATATCTCAGGGAGTACTGAATCCCAAGGTCCTTCAATCTTCTCTTGACACCATCATATGATTTTTGTTTCTGGATCACCGCCGCTGAAAAGTCCTGAAAAAACATGATCTTAGACCCCTCGTAAATTAGGGCCTTTGGATCCTTCCCCTGGAGTCTGGAAGCCTCCATGACTCTCTCCTTTCCCGGTAATGATGGAACTGCACCAGGAAAGGACGAGGGCGTTGACCTAGATGCGACCTCCGTGCTGCGACCCGGTGAGCCCTCTCTATCTTCAATCCTCTCATGCCTGTCTCCAAGTCAAGGAATTTCGGAAGCCAATCTTCAACAAATTCCGCATGCCGCTCACCTTCCTTACCCTCAGGCAGACCGATGATCCGAATGTTTTTTCTCCTGCCCCTGTTTTCAAGATCATCCACTTGGTCATGCAAATTATGAACCTGCGTCTTCAGGGCTTGGACCTCTTCCTTGAATGAACTGGCATCAGCTTCCACCACTGTGACCCTGTGCTCCACCTCATCCATCCTCTTCTCCAGGTCTTCCAGCTGCTGCTCATGCTTCTGCAGCATGAGAGAGACTGGAGCCAGCTTCTCTTCAATCTGTTTCCCCAACATCTCACAAGATTTCGAGAGCTGGTTCACCACGTCCTGGAGAATAATCAGCTCCAAGGCTGCTGCAGGCTGAGCTGCAGACCCGGCCTCGGATGCTCCTCCTCCCTTTTTAGACATTTCTGGACAGCTGAAAATACAGGTAAGTCAATTTTTAAATGTTTCTTGGGGCTCCACCATCTTTCCAACACCCCAAGAAATCTTGATGACCTAGGTTGGGTGGGTTAAAGGACTGTCCTGCTCCTGCTGCGATGCAAAGCTCTGCAGTGTGATCTTCTCAGATCGCCGCCATCTTAGATCCCCCCAATTGCAACATTTAAGAGGCATTTGGATGGGTATATGAATAGGAAGGGTTTGGAGAGGTATGGGCTGGGTGCTGGCAGGTGGGACTAGATCGGGTTGGGATATCTGGTCAGCATGGATGGATTGGACCGAAGGGTCTGTTTCCATGCTGTACATCTCTATGACTCTATCACTCTATTTTCCTCAATTGTAATTTAAGTTTTCCAACCTTGCTTGCACTTGTTTATTTCTATTATAGACCGAAGTGTTTGAGTTAACTTCCTTATAATTTCAGTCTTACTTTTGTCCTTAGTTAAACCCAAGTCTAATTTCTTTGCTAATTATAAACATATGGCCTTTTTCTTTCCTTCTAAATTTTTTTGGCAACTTTGCAAATCTTTAGCAATTTCAGAGGCATTTCTCTCACTTTTAATTTAATCAACCACAAGTCACTAAAATGAAACAAATTGTCTCACCTACATTTTATTTAAAAGATCTAGAACACTAATCTACAAGTGTTTAAATCTGCTAGGATATTTTGCTCCCCAAATCTATTCAAATCAGTCTGAACTAGTTTAAATCCCAGAGGAGCCCACAAATTGTTATGACACAGGGTAAACGCTCCTGGTTAATTTAAACCAGCAACACAGAAAAGATTTACTCCATGTAGTAATCTGTGGAAACTTGAGAGGCCAAGAACTATTTCAAGTAAAATTAATGACTTTATTTCTTTAAGTATAGTGGAGAATAATTAACTAATAACTACTTACAACTCCTTTCTCTAACCTATCTTTTACCTTCCCCTTCTATAATACTAGTCCGATAAAACCCTCCGATTAAGGTTTACCAAAAATTCAAATTTTCAAAACCAGGCAGATTTCGCATCTTCTCTTATATCTTCCTTGATCTTTTCTTCTTCTTGCAGATTTCACAGTTCACTGATTGATAAAGATACCTTTAAGGGAGGTATTCTCCGGGTAGTCTGCAGATGCTGGTGGTTTGGCAATTCTCCTCCCAATGAACAGTTTTCCCCAGTCTTATACCCCCAAAGCATTGGATTGTGTCATTGGCTTTTAAGATTGTCAATATACTAAATTCAAACTTGATTGAAGTTTGGTATTTTTGGGGAATATTTTAAAGTGATTGGCCGAATTTGAATTTGTTTTATCCTCTGCAGGAAACCAGCTAAGCGAGTTGTTCAGCCAAATGTTACATTATATCTTGTTCAGAACACTTGGTGCTGTGTCAGGTAGTTCTGCTAGCTTTTAACTTTCTTAAAGGTGCAGCACACCCACATCTTCATAACAAATTCATCTCCATGCGGATTGCACAGTGAGTTCTTCTTCTAATACTTTCATGGACAGATAGATTGGTGAGATCATGGACATATATGCTTTTCTTCTTGTTGGTTCCCTCATCATCCACCACAGACCCAGTCTAGTAACCATGTCCTTTGACATTCGAGCTAGGTGTAATATCAACCAACTCTTGGCAGTGGACGTTGCAATTCTCCACCAAGACTATATGTTGCACCCTTTCCACCCTTTGTTTCTTCTCAGTGGTGTTTGACATGGAGCAATACTGATTCATCAGTGGGAGGGTGAGGATGGGAGACAAGGGGTCCTTCTAATAATTAACATCTTATCCATGTTTTACCTGATGCCATGAGACTTTGTTGGAATCAGAGCCAATATTGAAGGCTTCCAGGGCAACTCCTAGCCATCAGAATACCATTATGCCACCACCTCTGCTAGGTATATCCTGCCGGTGGGACAGCACTTTACAACTGAGGTCTGATTCCATGTGTGTTTGGCTGTTGCTTCACTAGTCCGTAGAACACAATTAGGCATAAGCCTCCTAACAATACGAAGGAACGCTTTGCAGGGTTGACAGAGCTGCATTTGTCCATGTCGTTTCCAGTGCCTAAGTTGATACTGAGAGATATATTCAGTTTAATTCTTCTCAGGCCTCATAGCAGCTTGACACAACTGAATAGCTCGTTAGGCCATTTAAGTATCAATCTCATTGCTGCTGGTCTGGAGTCACGAGTGGGCCAGACCAATTCAGCGTGACTTTCCTGTGAAACTGCAATTAAAGCTTTTAAAGACAAAAGCATCAAAAGCCTGTTCAGAAAAGAACATTATACAGGCATACAATAAGCAATTAATGTGACGAGATGAAGTTTTTCCACAGAATGATAAAGCAGAATGTAGAAGATTTATTCTGCTTAAGTTGAGGGAAAAAAGCCATCAAAGAAGGATAGTGTGACCTGCTTCATATTGTGTACAATCAGTAGCATCAATTGAACAAAGTGAGTCTGATCATTTTGATTGACTTGTACTTTACATGATGAAATGAAACATCTTATGATTCAATCAAACTGCTACTTCACCTTGTGTTAAAATTCAGTCACCCTTAAGAAAGATTTAAAAAAACACACGGGCAGAAGCTCCAACTACAAGCAGATGCTACTGATACAACCCTATGTGTTATCTATTGTACATGTTATTATTGTAGTGCCGAGTAAAACACTTAAAAAAACCCAATTAAGACCAAACCTGGGTCAGTTAGCTGGGAGGCTGGTTTGCAATGAGGCATAAAGTCCAACAGCATGGGTTCAATTCCGGCATCAGCTGAGGTTACCATGAAACACTATCCTTCTCAACCTCACCTGAGGCTTGGTGACCCTCAGGTTAAATCACCAACTACTGCAGTCATTTTTCTGTAATGAGAGAGCAGCCCCATAGTCCAGTATGACTATGGCACCTTTACCTTTACAACCCAATGAACTTTCTCTTGATTGCCTCTATTGTTGGTGTATTTTTCTTCAGATAGGGAGACCAAAACTATTCACAATATTCCAGGCAAGTTTGAGGAAATGTACCCTCAAGAGGTATGTAGAGCAGTTCTTAACTTTTAAAAGCTACTTGAATCAAATTGCTAAATTCAATATTTACAGCATTGACTGGATTTGCGTTATCAATGCATTCTCTTAGTTCCTCACAGCAGTTCATTAAATTATTGGTTTTCGTACGCTTTTGCTAGTCCTTGCCAGATCTCCTGAATTAACCCATTCAGGCAGAAATTTCTTCAGCTCTGTTTATGGGCCCAAAATATGCCCCATTGTGGTGTTATGACTCTAACCTGAAATTTGGCTTTGCTTCTTATCAACATTATCTGGTCGAGCTACAGGCAATTACTGTGCCTTCACAGGTGGCTTACCCATTTACTCAGTGAACTTCAGGCCTTTACTTTGCCAGTGGTAATGTGGGAATATGGAGAGAAAAAAGGGGAGAGGTCAATATTCAGTAGCATGTGGCATTGGAGGAACATTCCTGTATTTTTGAAAATCAAACCACAATCTCCCCTTTAATTAGAATGTATGGTTTAGGTCACAACAGTTGTTGAAGACCCTGAGCAGAAAATTACAGCTTGTATGCATTCCAGAAGGCCTAAACAATCAAGTCAGTTAGGAGTAGCCTGGATGCAGCCTGTTGATCCCCAAAATATACCTCAGGTAGCTTATCTGTTTTCAACAATTTGCTAACTGATGGATCATTTTCTGGTTTGTACCCTTCTCTCTTCTTGAACAGAAGTGTTCCTTATTAACAGGTCTTCTATTAAAAGTTGAGATCTGCTTTACATATTTCTGGCATCAGTTGTGGTTTTCAACTCCTTCTCCATTATCTCTCAGCCTTATTTTTCTTCCCCTATATAAAGTACATACACTCAATTCGATTTTCTTTGGTGCTTTTTAATCCGATCACAAAACATGTCCATGTTAAATTGTATTTTCATTTCTTTATTTATCCAAGCATTGGTTGCACTTCATTTCGTTCTCATAAAAGTATGTATTTTACTCATGTCCCTGTTTGAAAGTTTTACCCATGTTCTATCTGTTGATTTTTCCCCAATTAACTAGTCTAGTTTTCTTTTGTTATTTCCTTCATATTTACTTTTTTCTAATCATTTGTGTGCTCCTTCTCTGTTCAACTCCTATCACAAATGTAATTAGATTATGGCGAAGCATGTTTGAAAATTTCTTTTAAAGACTGAATATTACCTTAGAACACATCAACAATATCCAAACAACGGTCCTATGAGTTATTACAGCTTTGGTTAGGCTCATCTGAGTAACAATATTTGTTGAAATCAGGTATCTGTCATTTCAGAACAAAGAGGACTTGGCTGCAGTGTTGCACAGCACACAGCTGCTTCTGTTCTGAGACACTACACATTACACAGTCTAACAGGCATACAGTTTGTGTGTAAACACGGATGTTATTACTGAACCATATGCAAAATTCAAGATGGTGATGATCATAATTCAGAGTACAGAAAAGTGATGCAATTTAATCATTTACCTTCATGGTTAATTTGTCTCAGAAGATGACTGTTACATTCAGCTTCTTCACAGAAACCGTTGCCTTCAGGCTGTCATTGACAATAATGAATTTGCATGTGCTTTCCTACAGCTGGGATAGTGCGTCAGCTGTGCTTTAACATTGATAGCAATCACAATAAGCTACAATTGATCTGTCACTCTAAAGGAGAAGGCTTTACCATGAACCTCTCAAACACTACACTGCCATTTATCATCCAATCACATTTCCTCTCCTGCTTTGCCACTCCCGGCCTGCTCTTAAGAACAAACAGGAATAACTGGCAGGATTTGTGCTGCTGCAATGTGCTCCACTAAAAAAAATCCAATTACATACAATCTCTATCACTCAGGCTCAACCATTCAGGTACCACATCAGTTGAAAGCATTCTTTATTAAATGTTTTCTAAATTGATGCAGACAACAAAAAGGGAAATCTTGCATTAAATAAATCACTAAACAAAATTAGAGCTTTGAAAAATGCTGCAATCAGAAAAAGCGATTTAATCCGTGTGATATTGGGGATACAGTCCTGTCAACAAAGAAATACGAAGATTAACCAACGTGACAAATTATTTGTGCTCATGTCCTCAATGAAGTGAATGCAAGTCTTTCATTCTGGAAAGTTGGTTACGAATGTAAAATGACATGTAATTAGACTAGAACGGTGCCATTTTTGGGACTTGAGATGGTGATTTGTACCAGTCCATACTTGTTGTCAGGTCCTCCCTTCCCATTTACCAGCTAGCACTGTTTGTTCTCAGCAGGACCACTGCTGCCAGCTACTCAATAGAGGACTAAGGACAGTGAAGAAAGTGAGGACTGCAGATGCTGGAGATCTGAGTCGAGAGTATGGTGCTGGAAAAGCACAGCAGGTCAGGCAGCATCCGAACAGCAGGAGAATTGATGTTCCAGGCATATAGGGCTTAGTCGATTCTCTTGCTCTTTGGATGCTGCCTGACCTGCTGTGCTTTTCCAGCACCACATTCTTGACTAAATACAGTGCGCTGATAACACATAATATAGATACCCTACTCCTCTTAACAGAGAGCTCCACTGAATCATAGGATGCTGTCAGTGAATGATAATGTTGCAATTCTGATGGAGGAAAATAGGGCAGTGAAAGAGCTTCTGCATTCACTGATGTGAGGCTCTTGGACCTACTCATGGAAGTGGACAAGAAGAGAGATACCATGATTCTAGAGATCCCAGGATGTCCTCAGGGACTGTGAGCAAGTAGTCAGGAAGATCAATCTGGGATCTGGCCACAAAGATGTGATCACAAGAAGCCCCATGAATCTGCTCCAGGTCAGTAACTGGATTTTCACATCTCCCAAGTATCACAGCACCAACCTCTGGTACTGCTCTATGTCCCATGCTCTCATCACTCACCCATCAGTAGTTTTTGACCTTCAGGATCAGACCTAAAATTCAGATACTCCATCTCACACATTGCAGTGATGCTTTCACATGATTCAAGCTGTTCGACACCGAAACACAACATTACACAATTACCACCATTCTGCTCTCTCTTTGCAGGACATGGTGGCACACAATGAAAAGGAAACAGAAGAGATCTATAACTCCAAATCTCCTGAGCCCTTTGGATAAGTTGATTCTCTGTATCATGGATAGTCTATGCATCAGACATCATTGAGAACGTTGAAGTGGAATGTTCAGTGCTTTAGAAAATAAAAGGTAGAGGAGCAAACAAGGCCTGTTGCTTAGTAACAGAATAATCTATGACACGGAGAGGAAGGTTCTTTTGACAGTTAGAACCATCCAGCATATCAGTGAGTAAGTGACAGAGAAGTAGGTGTTTCAGGCAAAGGCATGGAACATCAATTGTATAATTTAGCACTGTCCAAAATAGTTAGGGTCAGAAAGCAGTCATCCTGGCTCATTTAGAAGTTAGTTAAAAAAACACACAACACCAGTTTATAGTCCAACAGGTTTATTTGGAAGCACTAACTTTCAGAGCACTGCTCCTTCATCAGGTAGGTACTGAAAGCTCGTACTTCCAAATAAACCTTTTGGATTATAACCTGATGTTGTGTGATTTTTAACTTTGTCCACCCCAGTCCAACACTGGCACCTCCACATCACACTTCGAAGTTAGAAAGACTAAAGCTCCAGAAAGAGAAGACTTTTAAGTGTGAGAAAGATAAACATCTTACAAGGCTGTTGAAGGCATTTGTTTAAATGATACATGTGAAGTAGTAAGGGGTCTGTGTTAGCAGTTTGTATAAGGGTCTCATAAACAGGTACATTAACTAAAGCAAACAGTATTGAGTCAATACAAAGCTTATCGGAAAGTGTCAAGACCAACTGTGCCAAATGAAGAAGGAACTTTAAAATGGAAAAAGGATGACATTTCCTGTGAGGTTTGAGTGTTATAAGAAGCTGTTGATGGGAAAGAAGTTGGCTGAATTTTTATTTCTGGTATTTGTAATAAGGCCATTTTAAATAGTTCTTATATGGTATAATTTCTTTCTTCCTTTTGTGCATAACAATGTCATTTGTTAAAAGTACATTGACATTCTCTAGTGAATATATTCTGTCTGACCAATTTGGCAAGCAAATTTCAAAAGTAAAATTAATGTTTGTCAAACTAGATTTCACTCTGGAATCTAACTTGATCAGTATTACCATCAACTGGGATGATAACAGCAGCACTTCCAATCTTTCAGGGTGTAGTGATTATAACAAGGGAACCTGGTTCAATCGGGAGCACAGGCCAACAGATATAAACAGAGATGACAGAGGTTCTGTTCACTCTGGGCTCTGAGGAAGTTGGAAGAGTGTCAAGGATTCTCCATGTGTAAATAACGGGTGTCTTGGTGACAGGATCTGTGGAGTTATTTCACAGGGTATCCTAGCAGTCAATTTATTGTTCATGTCACCCAGATTCACATAGATAAATCTACCTTCCATCTTAGGAGGAGACAGGGATGTGGGAGGAGTTGGAGAGGTACTGATACCAATTGGTACTTAGATTGGAATTAGTGTCCTTCACAATTTGGATTGAGTTAACACTAAATTGTCAATAACATTCAGTGAGCACATAGTGATTGTTGATGTTAAAAATGGAAAGAGGTCTGTAGTAGCAGTTTTATTCAGTCAGGCTTCATCGTTGACCATCACTACTCATCTGCACCCCATACATTATGTTGGAAAGGGTTAAAGAGTCAAATCCATGTAATCTGATGCAACAGCTTGTGCATGTATCTGCAACTATTTTTATGAAGGTAAATCATGGGGCAACCAAATTTCCTGCAAAGGACAGACAGAGCACTTATTAACATATTTGAATATGGCTAATCCAGTGTTCCCTGTTTGAAATGAATTCATGTTCATGTATTTCCCACGTTTGAGAAAGTTCAGATAGTGAAATTGAGCTGGATGTATCTGGCTCCCCACTGTTAGCAGCTCTTTCAGTATTTCTTACAGGTCAGGAACTTTTGGCTTTAAGAGTTCTTTCACAGGCCTCACAAACTAAAACCGATTGCTAACTGGAGAATCTCACAGATTCACTATCCATGTTAAAGAAATTCCTACTCATTTCTGCCTTCACCAGGCAATTGTTTCTCCACGATCAGACCCATTATTCCTTGATTCACACAGGGAGAAATAACTTCTCTGCATCTACTCTGTTAAGATCTCCAAGAAATTTATACATTTCAATAAGCCTTTATCTTATTCTTCTAAACTCCAATGGCTACAAACTCAACCTACTTAACTTTTCATAATTAAATTCCTCTGGTGAACTTTCTCCAGACTGCCTCAAATGTCAATATAACCTTCCATAGTGCCAAAAGTGATTCACAGTATTCCAGGCTCTTTCATTTGAACTTTATTTTATTTCTTCTTTATTCTTTTCTCAATTAATTCAATCTTACTTTCCTCCTGTTTCTGTACCCAATTCTACATGAGTTCACTCTCCTTCTCTAATCTTTCTCTGTTTATTTTTCAATCATTAAATCTCAGTAATCTTGGAGTTAAGACTTTTGTTTCTGCCATTCTCTAAGTATTCAGTTGTCTCGTTACCCTCACTTAAACTGTAACTTTATGAGAGTTTGAATTGAAGAATGAGGAAAACGTCTCAATTGCCAGGTTTAAAGATGATTTGGTCCATAATGGTCAATACACGACACACATGGAAGCATTTGAAAATTGCAGTGCATTCTCTTTTAGATGTAAAAATTCAAGAGGTTAAATATTTCAATTCCAGGATAAACATTTATCAGACTTAATTTCTACATTCACTAATCAGATCCTTAAATGTTGGCAAATTATTATGTGGATTTCACTCCAGCACATACATGTTGTTCTTGGATCACTGAATTAGGTAGCTAGTTTCATTAAATATCCAAGGATACGTTGATCACATCATCTTCTTTTCAGAGTTTCACTTCAAGGTGAAATTCTTGTTAACCAGCACCTTTCATGCAAGTTTGGTTTTTCACTCTTCACTAGGACGATAGGCAATTTTGTCCATTACATTTTAGAGGTGACTAGAACTGTCACACTTCCCAACTTGGAGATTTTCTCTCCTCCATGATGTCTTAATTACATACATACATTCATATGCACGTGCGCGCACACACACATAGTATTAACAAGGATCTCCACTAATCCTAAATTTGAGTGGAAAAAAAGCCTCCAAAAATCTCTGAGAAGTTGCAAGTGTAAAGAACAGTGAGTATCACTTTATCTGGTGAATTCCAATTGCCAGCTATTACTATTAAAAGTAAAACCAAAATATTGAGGTAATATTTGCACTTTCCCAATTATAACATTTCCACCTGGGAAGCTCAAACTTGAAATAAGAGAAATTCAATTTCTGCCATGACCTTTCCTTTTGACAAGTATTAGAGACATTTTATTGTCAGAATGTAATAAGATATCACCTACCTCAGCTTGGATGGGCATGTTGCCACCAGTTGGTGGTATACTGGGCTTGGAGGCATTACTGGAATCTATATAGTGATTGTTTTGTTCTGACCCCAGAGTTCTGCCTTCTATCAGTGATGAAATGGAAGGTGAGGATGACGAGGAGGAGGAAAATTGGGAAGCGGTAGTCTCAATCGGTGTACTAATTAATTGCTCAACACTTTTGCTGCAAGATACGGGCTGCAACTTAGACTTTATTTCATTATTGCTTTCAGTAAGAGAATGCTCTGACTGTGACCTCCTCGGACTGGACCGATTTAAACAAGAGATTCTTTCTGCGGCTGTATCAGGTAATTTTACAGGATTCTGTAAAAGTGATGGAACATGTTTCTCTGGGGCTGTGCTTTCTGGAGCATGATTACAAGAGTGATGGCCAGAAGAGGATTTACTATCAAGCTCATCTCCTATGACATTATCGATTGTCTCTAATTCAATTCGTTGCTGTTGCATCTCTGCTTGTTTCAATACACCTGCATCATGTGTACTTGATGATTGATTTTCTGGTTCTTCAGAATGACAAGAATATAAAGATTTGTCTTGCAAAGAACGAAAAGAAACATTCTCTGTAGGATCACCCTGTTCTGTTAGGAGATGCCTAGACTTTTCTTTAGCATTACTGATGCAGCATTCAGAACTCTGGTTAGGTGCGAATCCAGGACATGGACTGTTTTTGCTTACATTCCTCATTTCAGGTCCATCATCATGACCATAGGAGTCCTGTCTATTAAAATCCTGCCTTCTTTCACTATAGTTTCTTAGGTTTCCTCTCAGATTCTCAGTGCTGTTCTTTTGACTCTGTTGCAGGTTTCCCAATGTTGCTGAACCAAATCCTGGGGAGACTGCTGGGCTATCAGACATCTCTTTAAAAGCAATCTTCTGGGATGCTGCCATAATCACATAAGATGTTGCCTGATAATTCTCTTGGGTCTAAGAGAAAAAAAAGTTTAAATTGTTTGGTAGTTTAAAAAAAAACAAAATTAATCTTCCAACATTGAACATATTCCATTGGAGGTAACTAGTTTAGATAAGATGATTGATCCAGGAAACAACATGACAGATGTAAAAACAGCAGAACTGGATTCAGGAAAGGTGATATGCTAGATAGTCACAATATTGAATATTGGTAAAATCTTTACATTGTTTAAAACCTAAATCCAGCCTCATCCAGGAAAAATAACTTGCTGTTTTGTTAATTTGTTCCATTATTTTTTTCACTAGAAATGAAACCTAAAGAAATCTTTCTGTAGAGATTAGCAAGTCAACTGCCTAAGAAAACTAACAATTTTTCTTTAATCATATTACTTATACATCAATTCCTGTGGATGTCATTAAGAATCATAGAATCCCAGAATCCCTGCACTGTAGAAGCAGGCTGTTCAGCCCATCGAGTCAACACCAACCCTCTGAAGAGCATCCTACTCGCCTACTCCACCCCTGCAATTCCCAGAGCTAATCCACCTAACCTGATGTGGAGGTGTTGGTGTTGGACTGAGGTGGACAAAGTTAAAAATCACAACATCTGGTTACTGTCCAACAGGTTTATTTGAAAATATAAGTTTGTACTTTCAAATATACCTGTTGGACTACAACCTGATGTTGTGTGATTTTAAACTTTGTCCACTTAATGTGCACATCCCTGGACACAATGGGTAAATTACCATGGCTAATCCACCTAACCTGCACATTTTTAGACTTAAACTTTGTTTTAAAATAGTTTCCTAAAATATGAAATACTAAACTTGAACATACCTGTATAGTAGAGACCCAAACATTGTTATTTCATTGGTTATGTTATCAAAGTCTTTTAGGTTTGACTAAATATGAACTTACCTTAAGACTTGTATTTTCTCCAAATAGAGTGTCGGCTGGTAAAGAAATAACTGCTTAACACTGTACGTGTAAACAGCAGCTGAACTATTACTCAAAGGGTTAGGGACTTTTAATTTTCTCTGTTGTTACTTAGCTACACAGCAGCGATTGGCTCTCTTCAACTTCCGTTTCCCTTGAGACAATGCCAGGTATTGGTTTACGGTGTTCCATTCTCTTTTATTACATTGTCAGTTACAGTGAAAGCAGCACAGGTCTGTTGATGAGCTTTCCCAGCCTTTAAAGTTTCTGTGGGCAACAGATTTGTAAACAACGTGGCAAGCTTGAACTTGTCGACTTGATTGAGTGCCTCATGAGCCTACCAACTACTGACTGATACCATTCTATGATTAATCCATTTTATTGAATATTATATTACACAAGGACCTCATTGCAGTGATGGGGATGAAACTTGTGCTCACTTCCTAATCAAATGTTAAATTTATATTCTATTTAACAAATTCCACTCGATTATCATGCATCACAAACCTCATATTTGTAATTAAGCTCAGAATTTATTTTTATTACGTCAGGGGATGAGGCATTGCTGGCTAAAATAGAATTTGCTGTCTGCCCTTGAAAAGGTGGTCGAGAGCTGGTGCCTTAAATGGCTGAAGACCTTCAGATGAAGGGGCATTCACATTGCTCTTACACAAGGAGTCCCAAAATTTTGACTCAGTGACAATAAGTCAGGATGGTATATGGTTTGAAGGGAATGTACAGATAGTGGTGTTTGCATGCAGAGAATTTAAGACATTGACATACAATCACCGATTTTTAAGCAGAGGTGATCCCCATGTTCCTCTTTGAAATAGATATCCATTAGTTCTAACCTCCAGTCCTTTTCCTCATAAATAAACAGTTTTTACCCCTCAACTAATTACATAATTTCCTTTTTAAAGTAAATTTGCTTCCAAGTAACCCTTCATTTTGCAAGGAAAAAATGCCTCCAATTGCATTCCTAATTACCTTATACAGTATGTTCTTTGATTACAACACTTCTGACACTGAAATCGATTTCTATTTCTGTGGGTGTTGCTCAACAAACACATTTTGTCAAAAGGTTTTGTCTTGCAAGCATCCAGGAAAGAATACCAAAACATGAGGAAAACCAATATTTATTTATTTTCCCCCCCTTCACCCCCAGACTACCGCCTAACTTTATTCTCCTGCACCCATGTTGTGTGTGTGCAGGTGTGAGACACAGTGAAAGACACAAGGGGCACGAATCTTTATTCAGTTTCCACCACCAAGAAGAAAAGAAACACCCGAGTGGCCAGTGACAAGCAGTGCCCTTACATTATGGCTTTTTTTTCCCCCCATGGTGTGTGTGTGTGTGTGCAGGTGTGAGACACAGTGAAAGACACAAGGTGCACGAATCTTTATTCAATTTCCACCACCAGGAAGATAGGAAAACACCCGGGTGGCCAGTGACAAGCACTGCCCTTCACATCAAAGGGCAATGCTCTGTGATCAAACAGTGAAGGGGAGGGCAGGGATTAAATCAAAATAGAGTTGGACGGGGAAATAATGCACTCCACTCCCTGCGGCACCCACTTCTCCCTGAACAGCTCAAGAAAGCCAATATTTATTCTGCATGGTTGGAAATTAGACTCTGATTGGTACAGGCATTGCCAAACAGAATGCATACATTAGTGGTGATTGACTGTTAATTCCATACTTTGTTTACTGTTAAACATGATAGGATGACACTGATTGATCAGTGAGAAATGAACCTGCAAATAGATGTAAACTAATTTATTAAGTTGAAACAGGAATAGTGCATGTACATGTTCTGTCTGCAAAGAACACTGCCTCACTGCCTGAGACCCAGGTTCAATTCTCCCGTGTCTGCATTGGTTTCCTCCGGGTGCTCCGGTTTCCTCCCACAGTCCTAAAGATATGCAGGCCAGGTGAATTGGCCATGCTAAATTGCCCATAGTGTTAGGTAGGGGTAAATGTAAATGTAGATGTAGGGGTATGGGTGGATTACGCTTCGGCGGGGCGGTGTGGACTTGTTGGGTCGAAGGGCCTGTTTCCACACTGTAAGTAATCTAATCTAATCTAATCTATTAATATATGTAGCTTCTTGTATTTCCAAGTGCACCACAATGCAAGACCAACTGACAATACTAAATTGCTTGTCAGCATAAACCTTTTCATGTTTAGCATTATCCAACTAATATCCAATTGCAAATCATATTTATCTTGGAAGAGTGTTGCAAGTTATACAAACACAGGTTGGATGCATATGGTATTTTGCTTGTTGTGAACAGCCAAATAGACATATTGTTTGACCCAATCTGCCAGTCTTTGGGGCATACTACCTACAAACCTGGTATCAAACCAGCGATGAAAATTAGATATCGCATAAGTATTTGTGTGATCAGCAGAATGTCTTCTGGGTTTAATAGCAGCATCCTCTTAATGGTGAGCATCACTCATATTGCTATCCCATAGGAGCAGCATGAAACAGTTAGCTTTAATGTTGCTCAAACTTAATATACCTTTCCCTTCCCTGGTAATCTGCTCACCCCTTCAATAATTAAATACTGAGCAAGAAGGTGCATTTCAAACATGCTCAGTACTTCAGTGAAATCAAGGCTAATATGCTTGTGTTTTGAATCTCACATTACCAATGACCAACATCCCCTGACAATTTTTGATTTCCTTGCCTAAGAATCTGTTTCCTTCGACCTTGAAAATTTTTAATAAATGCTGAGGAAGAATTATAGAGTTGCATAATTCTGATAGAGAAAAAAAGATTCTCTTCCTCTCTGCCTTAAATAAGCAATCCTGAATTTTTTAAATATGGCCTATTGCTTCTGGATTTATTGATAGAAGGAAATATGCTTTTCAAGTCCACTGTGTCAAGACTGTTCACAATTTTATATATTTCAATCAAGTCACACCTCACTCTTTTAAATTTCAGTGGAAACAAACCCAATCAGTCCAACTTTCTCTCAACAACCCAGTCATTCCAGATTTTAATCTGATAAACCTTTTTGAACCATCTCCAATGTATTTACATCCTTTCTTAAATAAGATCAAAACTGCACCCTCTATTCAAGATATTCTTCACCATAGCCCTATTCACTGACTTTTATGTTTGATTCCCCTAGTAATCAAGAATAGCATTCCATAAGCCTTCATTACTTACACAAACCCATGTACTTAGGTTTTATGAAAACTGAGAGAACTGTGGATGCTGTGAATCAGAAACAAAAATAGAAATTGCTGGAAAAGCTCAGCAGATCTGGCAGCATCTGTGGAGAAAATTCAGAGTTAACGTTTCAGGTCAAGTGACTTTTCCTCATATCCTTTCGAAGGTTCTGAGGAAGAGTCACTCAACCTGAAATGTTAACTCTGATTTCTCTCCACAAATGCTGCTAGACCTGCTGGTGCTGTTCCAGCAATTTCTATTTTTGTTTCTTACCTTTAATGACTCAGACTAAAATCCCTGGATGCCTCGAAATCTCAGAATCTACAGTCAATCTTAGTTTAGGTAATAACCTGTTTTTTTTTATTCTTCATGTCTAAGTCAACAATTTCACTTTTCCCACATTCTACTCCATCTTGCCCACTTACTCAACGAAGGCCACAGGTTAGATTCCTGCAGGATTCATTCTATCTCACTCACTTACCCTGTTTATATTACTTTTCAGGAAAATAGTGAGGACTGCAGATGCTGGAGATCAGAGTTGAGAGTGTGGTACTGGAAAAGCAGACAGGCCTTCATCCTGATGAAGGGCTTATGCCTGAAACGTCAATTCTCCTGCTCCTTGGATGCTGCCTGACCTGCTGTGCTTTTGCAGCACCACATTCTTGACTATATTGCTCTGCACTCCAGTCATTAGGGTGGCATAGTGGTTAGCACTGCTGCCTCACAGCGCCAGAGACCCGGGTTCAATTTCTGCCTCAGGTGACTTTCTGTGTGGAGTTTGCACATTCTCCCCGTGTCTGCATGGGTTTGCTCCGGTCTCCTCCCACAATCCAAAAAAAATGTGCGGGTTAGGTGAATTGGCCATGCTAAATTGCCCGTAGTGTTAGGTGTAGGGGCATGGGTCTGAGTGGGTTGCGCTTCGGCATGTCGGTGTGGACTTGTTGGGCCGAAGGGCCTGTTTCCACACTAAGTAATCTAATCCTCACCACTTGCCTTTCCAGCAATTTTATGTCATCCACAAAGTTGGCTATGGTACATTTTACTTTCCACATCCAAGTCAGTAATATATATTGTAAATTATGCCCCTAGCATTGGTTCTTGTGACCTTCCACTCGTTGCAGGGTTTGCTTCCTGAAAATGCCTCCCTTATTCCAATTCTTTGTCTTCTACTAATTAGCCAATCCTCTAATCATGTTGATATACTAAATCCAACATCATAGGCTCTTAACAAGTACCTTATCAAACACCTTCTGAAAATTCAAAATATATTCCATCCACTTCTTCCTCTTTATCTATCCTGTTTGCTCCCTGGAACCAGCTGAGATGCATTTGGTAGATTTACTGCCATCAATTCTTCTTCTTGGTATTAATTTGAGCTGACATCAAATGCGGAAGGATGTCCACATGAGGTCTTCAGCAAACGTTAGGCTCAGTCTTAATTAACCAGAAATATTTCTACAAGCTATTTAAAGCCATAATATGTGAGATATATAATTATTTTGTCAGACATTGGCCTCAAATTAAGTAAGCATGTAGTACTATTCCTGAGACTTTTAGGTACACACGAGACTACACTCAATCATCGATTATCTGCTCCCAGCAACAGTTGTTCATATTGGAAGGCAGTTATAGGGATGTCACTGAGTCAGTCTTGGCAGACAAAATGTTTTGTCCAAATGTAGAAAATTAATCAATTCAATTTCTCCAACAAATCACACTTAACATCAGTTATGATAAATGGATGGTTTAGAGTATCTAAGATAGACTTAAATTTCCTTTGTTACTAGTTGCAGCACCCATGGGTTTCTTGAATGATGCAAATATAAACCTTTTGCAAGATAGCACATTCTTTGTGTGTGTAGAGGAATGCTTTAACCCTGCTACATTCATTATAAATTAACATATTGGCACAATTCAATTAAAAAAATTAATCTAATCATGAGGACAATAAAATACTTCAGAAAACAATGAGCACATAGACAAAATTTTAAAAAGCCTATCTGTTGTGGCATTGTATACAAGAATGAAGTACACTGGAGTATTTTATTTTGATTCCAAAATGAGCTGTTAAAACAACACAGCAGAAACTGACAGTATAATGAAACTTTAGCTGAAATGAAATAAAGAAATTAAATTACAACTTTCTGCTTTGATTTGAGAATAAACAAAAAATACAAAATAAAAAACATAACACTGACAAAAAGGAATTCATAATTCTCCTTGTGACAATGTTTTTGGAAATGAAATATTTAATAATATTATGAACATAAATGTCAAAATCTAAGAAGACAAATTAAGCCAGATTTTAAGTAGCACATTTGCTTTTACAGACACAGAAATGTGCCTTTTCAACCATGTTGAGTAGAGATTATGATTTCCATTAACTGAAAAATTGTTAAATGAATAACACAGAAGTGAAGAACTACATTTTTATTAAATATTTCATGAAATTTATCAATACAAGCTTAAAATAAAATATTTGTACATTGAAATCAGCATCTCAAATAAACATTTAAGATCAATGTAACTATTTTAACTAATAATTACATTTTCCTCTTTAAAAATTAATCTCCCCCATTTTCACTTAGGTTTATTTCAGGATAGGTAATTTAAATGAATATTTTGAGTAATCCCTATTCTATTCATTCCTTTAAAGCGTTTTGAAAAAAGCATGCTAATTCACACCTCTCAACACTGCATCATTCATATGTATTCATCATTACCATATTCATTGGATAATCCTGACTGTAGATTCACTTGAATTAGGAGACTCAGTTGCACAGTACCTTATCATGCATGTAGAGTACTGACTCTGGGTACATTGAAATATACTGTTGGATAATTTTATAGCAGCTTAAGCAATTCCAGAAGGAAATTCAATGAAATATTCTTAAATCAAACTTGTACTCCTGAGAAGTAGCATCAGTTGGATTAATTCATTTCTAATTTGTTGTGAAGTCATAAGGCTAAATGTAAATCTTTAACTATATAATGAACTGTACTCTCCCAAGATCCAACTTCCAGCAAGCAGGATTCTTTAAATCTAAAGTGATGCTCGGGTTCTGGCATGAGAATGCTGTTGATGAAATTTAAAGCCTCTGACCACTCACTAGAAGTTTGAAAAACAAATGAGAAAAAAATGCATCTTACTGTTTGACTGGATTTGTAATTGCACTGTGAAGCACAGAGAGGTGAAAAGGACACATACCTTTTTTGGCACCTGACAAGATATATCAAAGGATTTTTCCCATCAAACCTATACTAATTTTATAGGTAACACATACACTATTTCTTTATGACTGCAGGAAGTAAAGTTACTTTGTTCTCATAGGTTTTGCTGTTTGTGGCAATTCCAGATTCAATTGGGATTCTAAAACGGCTGCTCAGTCAGTGTCAGCCTAACAGCTATTTAATATTTTTATTCAGACACAATTTTACCTGTGCAATTGATTGCCAACATGAAGCTTTTCAGCAGTGTGCAGTTATATATAAAAGTAAAGGTAAAATTGTCATTATCCCAGAAGACCACGGGGCTACTCTCACATAGAGAGAGACAATCAGTGATGAGTTTAACCTGAGGGTCACCTTAGGTGAGGTGGAGAAAGTGAAACCTTCACAATGACATCGGCTGGTGTGAAAATTTAACCCACGCTGTTGCTGTCACTCTTCAACACAAACCAGCCAAATGAGCTAACTGATTCCCTGCAGTTAGAGGTAAAGTTTTGAAGCAGTTAAGTATTTCAGATTTTGTATATTTACTGTTTTATTCACTTTGGGGAGGATTTTTAGAAGTATGATAGTCTGTGCTTTCATCACAAATCAATTATTATTGTATCTTCTGCCATAATTGATCAAAAGTCCTATAATCCAAAATAAATTAAATCTGTACCACATAATTATAACTTCATGTTCTTGAGGTCTTTGTTAGATTTCAGGTTCACTGTTGAGATTAAAGAATTCTAATTTGCTGGCATTATATGACCTGCAAATATAGTTTGTTGAACCGTTTATAACAGTAAAAGACTGAATCCTGAAAAAAAAGGTAATTAACTCTTTGCATAGACTTTGATGACTTTTCCCGTTGCTGTTAAATTAAAGTTTGGAGAAAATAAGGTGAAACCAAATGTGCAATTTTCTAAAACCCATCAGATTGTTGTTAACATGTTTTTAAAGTCATTCAAGTACTTAGAAGTCATTAACTTGGATTATCTGGTTCAGAGTCCCTCAAACCTTTGTGTTTCTGAACATCACCTATACCCCCATCCCAACTCCAACCCTGAATTAAGACATTCCACCTGTAAGAAATTATTATTTTTCAATCTAAAAAATTAAAAATATATATTACTTTTTGTTTTATTTACAACCTGTTATCCTCCAGTCTTTCTCTTTTTGGGATTGCAATTCTGTCTTCTTCATTTGCTGACTAACCAGAGAAATCTCATGTAATCATCCTTCCAATGTGCAAGTTCTTTGCACCTAAATAAGCATTTTTCAAAAATGCATATACTGTATAAATATGACTGATCACAATTTTAATTTCCAATTGCAGGGCAGACAGTTAATCTACTGTATTGCTCCCACTCTTCCAAATTCATTTATGGAATTATAAAGTCACATAGTACATTTCAAAATCTGCAACAATCTATTGAGTTGCACAGCAATTATGACAAGCTCTGTCTTGACCAGGGTTAAATGACAGTTGCACATAGAAATTCCATGCACACTTAAAAAAAATTGTGGTATTTTGTGGAATACCACATCCCGCACAAGTTTAGCCTTTGCTAATTTCTGCTTCTGAAACATCATAAGTAACCATTTTACAAACATGGTCATGATGTTTTAAGTTCTATATCCACACATGCCCCACAATCAATCGCTCTGTGTATCCAACACCAATTGCCTCTGCTCTCTTCCCTTATGCTCTCTCTTTACACTTCAGCCAAATCTGTGCAACTACAGAGAAACTGCCACCTTTGATACACAATCACTGGACACCATTCCTTCATAGAAAATGCATCCCGGCCATTTTTTCCCAACTTGGATTTTGATTGGCATAATTTTTATATTTGTAAGATGTACAGGATTTTCTTTGAAACCTACCTACCATAGAAATCTGGTTGAAAACCCCCAATTGAGTAAATTGTCTCAATTCTGCTCAAAAGTAAATGCTTAATTTGTATTAAGAAAGAGTAACCTGTACTAATTATATATGTGCCAATTAACAAGATTTTTATCTACATTTTGAAAGAAAATTAATTTGTTCTGAATCACATTACTTTTTAATAGTCTCAGAAGCAACTGTGGTAGCATGTGCCTGCTTTTAAATTAATCCTGTAGATAATTTCAAGATATACTTTAACTTTACAGTCAGCATCTATACTATTCTTTTGTCTTGCCCATCCTATCTTTCCATCTAGTTTTTAAAAATTCATTTGTGGGAAGTGGGTATTGCTGAGTATTTCCATATTCTTACTTCCAAACTGGCCTTTTATTGAACTGGCATTTAATGCTATCCTTATTCCTTATCCTTTTCAGCAAGGGTGCTTTAGTAAATCAAGAAAATAATCTACTGCTGCAATTTAATCCAATTACAATCAATAGCTTCTGGAAAGAATCAGGCACCAAAGCAGTCAGTGAAGTACAGTCACAGTTTGTATGTGCAAAATTGCAAATCCTGAACGTTAAAGAATAGATAGTACATTTGGTAACTCCATAATATGTTTCTTTGAATTTGCTTCACCACATTTGATTTTCCATTGCAATTCCTATTTCAATAACTTATTTTTTGTGCGTTCTGAAATATGTATTTATATTATTGTGTTGCGATCATACTGAAAAAGGCACTTTCAATTAAAGCTGTATGCCCAGACACCACAAGGCATACTTTTAATAAGGAAATAATGCTGGTAATTCATTTTTTAAATGTAGAATTCTCAAGCATTTCAAGCACTACACTGTATCTTTTTATCCAGTTATGTTGCTTCTATCAGCACTCTCCAGTGCCTAGAAAGAAAAAGAAAAACAGTGAATTACATAGCGAATGTGTTTTGGACTCAGATATAATTACACACCTTTGGAACACATAGTACTTGAACTCGGATTTCTAGGCTCAGGGTTAGGGACATTACCTCTGCGCCACAAGAGGATCCCAAGCTGACTGATAAATGTAGATATTCATCATTATGTTGAGTCCTCAATCAAGCCATTAAATTATCTATATTAGAGTTTTATCAGCACAATATGAAACATGCATGCTTCCCTAATCCAGATTGTTTTGTTGCAGAGGGTCAAGTCAATTTCTTCAGCACTTGCAAATACACAGAGTTATGATGAAGGTTTAACCACCTAAAACCAACAGCATATGCTTAAAGGTGAGGTTTCACCATCTCTGGTAAGGTAATAACATGCAGAATTGACTCAAGCACAGTGGAAGAATTATGGCCTGAGTTTTGCCTCTCAGAGTTCAATTAATAATACAGACAGACCGGTTAATTAATACTCCTTTGGAACATTACAAAACTCTCAGCATAGCTACTTATTATCAAAATTGTCAGACAGTTTACTGTATTAACATGAGTGGGATGTAATGTTCTTACAGAGATTATGTGCTCTCTCTACAACCCAAATCAGATGCGTAGGAAACCCCAAATGCAGAAGCATATGTTCTCTTAAGAGTTATCTGAGTTATATTTTCTAGCACTGTCACCTTCAGCATTAAATACTCTTTCTTCCTCTAGGGCACAGACATTTTGGGTGATAATAAAATGCATACTATAACAGATACATCCACCCACCAGAAAACACAAAGCAAAACATATAAATAAAATTAAGAAGTCAGGAATAAAGACCCAAAAATATTAAATGACCACCAAATTGCTAACACAGATCACAAACCAGAGCAGAAGCTAATCATTTCACAATCCATCTTACTGAATTAAAAAATCTGGGTTACTTTGTAAATAGCGATTGCTGGTATTGTTACAAAAATTCAGAACAGTGGCCCATTCATTTTTCAATTTATCTCCAGATTGCAGCTAACCACACATCACTTTGCCACCTTCTTCCACTATGTCTTGAATGTGGCTCTTCATTAGCAACAATGTGTACTATCACCAATACATTGGTAGACATCCTGAATAGCATTTAATTCCATATACTTTCAAGATAACATCCGTATGGACAATATATTATGTGTGATATTTTTGCCCTCATTATGTCACATTTGATTTCACAGGGAATGGGAACGTTGGATTTTGGGCCAGGTGGAAGCTATTTGATCCTTTGAGCTTGCTCTCCTATTCAACAACATCATGGCTCATCTGTATGTGGTCTGCAGCAAGCAAATTGGTGAGGATGAGGTCAAGTATCCTTTCCCTCTTGTTAGCTCCCTCATCGCTATTGCAGACCCACACTTTAAACTATGCCCTTGAGAACATTGCAATCCAGTCAGTACTGGTGCTAATGTGCCACATCTTGGTGATTGACATTGACATTCCCCACCCAGAATACATTCTGCACCCTTGCCATTGTGAATGCTTCTTCCAAGTGGTGGAGCAATAATTCATCAGCTGGGGAGGGTGAGGTGTGGTAACCAACAGTTTCTCTTGCCTATGTTTGATTTGATGCCATAAGATTTCATGGTATCTGCAGTCAATATTGAGGATTCCCATGGTAACCCCTTCCCAACAGTAGACTATGTGCTATCATCTTTGGTGTGTTTGTCCTGCTGATGACGCAGCACATGGCTAGGGACAGTGTTGGTGGTGTCAGGGACATAGTCATATTCACAGAATAATACCTTACAGACAATGTCAGGTTGTGCTTGTCCTGTCTGTGCTATAGCTGGCCTAATTTTGACGCTAGCTCTCAGATGTTAGTGAGAAGGACTTTGCAGGATCGACAGAGCGGAGTTTGCGATTGTCGTCTCTAGTGCCTGGGTCAGTGTCAGATGATAGGTCTGATTGCATTCCTTTTTTCAGATTTCTTAGCAGTTTGGTATAATTGAGTATGCTCAGTGTTTTCAGAGGGGAGTTAAGAGTTGACCACATTGTTTTGGGCCTGAAGTCATATGTTGGTCAGACCAAGGAAGGCTTGCAGATTCCCTTCCCTCAAGGGCATAACAGAACCAGATGGATCAAGGCATATCTTTTCATGATGCTTTCCCACAGAGACAAGTACAGCATAAAAGGGGAAGCTCTTTTTGAAGTACTTTCTAAAGGTTGCTACCTGTAGGGAGTTCGATAGTATGCCCCACCAAGAAATAGGTGATGGTTTACACCAACTATCCCATTCCTTCCAGTCTTTCAGTTGTAACAACAGTGAAATTTGCTAATTTGTCACTATTGTAAATATAAAATCTGAGCCTATGCTTACTATAGGAATAGGTTTGATCACATATATAGGTTTGAACAAATTATTTTATGAGGAATTAGTCACTACATCTTGACATTCTCATAGCTTCAGGCGTAGGAGCACCATTTAAATTTGTGTTTATCCAAAACATCATCAACAGATATGAACATGAATGATAGGAAGGTCAATAGGCTGGCAATTTACTTGTTACAGTGTAAGTTTTTTTTCCTGGAACGGGGTGCAAAAATAGACATTGTCCATTTATTACACCACATGGTATTTACTTTGTAAACAACTTTACTTTGTAAAGGTAATGACTTTCATTCTGTTATAGTGCAAACTCAATATAGGAAGAACTTGATTCAACAAGTGCTCCTTTTCAAAATTCCAAAAGCAAACCTGTTTGAGGTATAATGTTCATACATTGCTGGAGTGAAAGGAAGTAGAAAACAAAAAAAGACACCCAAACACATACTGATAAATTAAAAACAAATCAACAATATGGACCAACAATTCAGTACATATAAAATAAACAAAAATCACAGAATTCTAGGATACAAGATTCCTCACTTTCTTGGAGATAATGTTGGTCAATGGATTGAAAACTGTGCTCTGGTGGTGAAGTTGGGTGTCGAGGATTGGAATTTCAGGTCAACGGTTGTATTGAGTGTTGGGGCAGGTGCCGGGTTTCAATATGTTGGGGACACGGTTTAATAGTTACTGAACAATTACAGTAGGTTTTTAAATTTTCTCACGTTTCTTGGGTGATTATTAAGTTTAAATGGATTGAAACATTGAATTCTCCAACTTTTAAGAGCTTTGTCAGAAGGTTCCAGACACAGGAGAATTGTCCACTGGATGTTTCAGTTTCCAAGGTAATTTCCTGGAGTCAGCTGCATCAGGATTTCTATATGGTCCCACTGCGAAATGCTGAATATTTGACCATGTCAATGTCTTTGTGTGTTTTGCCACAATCTTGCTCAGTATTCACCATAACCATTATAAAATTAATTCTTACCACTGCCATCATTTTCTGTGTTTTCCCAGCCTCGTGATTTTTCAACAGCTAGCTTCCACTTAGCAAAACGTTGGTTACTTTCTGAAGATTTAAAAATTATGCTCATTAGGTAATCTAAATATTATTTTTAAATGATCATTTGTAGACACTAGATCATAGGACAAGCCAAATAGAGAACAGCCAGAGAATTTCCAGAAACATGACACTCATGCATGGATTCCATCAACAAGCACATAAAACTAGACCCAATATACTGGCCAGTACAATGAACAACTAGAAGTAATAGGAACTGAACTAAATACATTCCAGAAGACACAATACATCAGCATTTCACAGGAGGCTCTAAAGCACTGATGATGTTACCTAGACAGAGAACAAAACATCTGCAAATCAACTTCCCAGTTTGGCGAACATACTCAAAACTATGATAGACACTTTTATTAGGATTCCCAAAACAATTATAGAATGAAGTGATCATTTTTTGACTAGTTGACCTCTATCCAGCTCAGTAAAAATACCTTAAACAAATTGACCTTTTAAGTTCTCGGTGGTAATCAATGATCATCATCTATCAATATGTCCCCCTATAATTACTGAAAACCACCAAATGAAAACATTGTCATTATGTTGCAACTTTCTGTGGATTTTACTACAAAATTAAACAAAATCAATATCAATCACATGAATGAATGGGAAATAGTACTTCAAAATAAATTTAACTTTAAATAATTGATATAACAAAAATACATTTACCCAATCACATGCATTCCCCTTCAGCACATGTAGCATTATGCAACCAAAACGTTTCAAACATACATTGTTCTTTACTCATACGGGTAGATTGGGTGTCCTGTTAGACAACAAGATTCACATTCAAGATCATGGGGGTACCATCATTGTTGACATGGTACAGAACACAAATCTTTTCTCCATCATGTTACAATAGACCTGAGATGATGTAGTTTTCCAGTTTCTTTTCCACCAACCGACAAATACCCCATTTTGACCACTTCTGAAAAAACATCCAGCTCTTTAACATCTTCAAGATATTCACTCAGCTTTCCAGGTTTTGAACCTTTTTAGCCAGACAGAAAAACTGACCTCTGTCTGAGAGTGACTTGCTTCCTATCCTCAAGAATTTTCTGTCTATATCCTTGCCTTCGTCCTCTAACTCCTCTGCTTGTAGCTCTTTGTGCCTGGCTACATTTACTTCCTGTGAGCTCTGGTTACATGGACCAGAATTTCTTCTTCTTAAAGAAAATCGCAATTGATCCCTTTGCAATTGTGAAAATTCTTCAGTGCTTCTGAAAGATGTTACATATTTTCTTGATCATATACTTTGCATTTCCTTGGAAAAAGAGAGCTTTACTCTGATAAGGATTCTCTTATGACTGTGTTTGAAATAGGTTCTTAACATTATTCCTGATGAAGGGCTTATGCCTGAAACACCAATTCTCCTGCTTCTCGGATGTGTATCGTATTTACAAAACAAGATCAATATATATAAATTCACAAATATATAAAGTTATTTCAAAATTTAACAAAACTTAATCTGTTTCTCTGACTTTAAGACATTGTTGCTGGCTTTTATTCTTTAAGCTTTTGACAAGGGAACTGCAATCGCATTCGGTAGGATTTAATACCCTTCCTCATCGTAAACTGGTGATTAAGAAGGCAATTCATTAGACAGAAGTGAGGATGCTACCTTCTTCCCACACCATCCCAATTTAGTCCATGATGGGAATGCCCAAGGTCACTATTTTCCCACTTTACTGCTAATTAATATCAACTTAAGAGCTTTATCCCACCTTTACTGGTATTAACACAGTGGCCGGCAAGAATAACAAATATTCAAATTAAGAAAAATGGTAGATCTTTAGCACCTTAGGTTTGTTCCACAATTAAATAAGGTCATGGCTGATCTGACCGAGGTTGCAACTCTATTTTCCTTTGACTCTATATTTTAATCAGAGTCTGTTTGTTTGCCCTCTCTCATTCAAAGACAATACGTGCTTGACTGAGGGAACAGGCACTCAGATGGGAGCAACCACTGAGAGCCAAACCCTGTCCCTGCTACTGTACCAATCAGCTCTTCCACCATAGCTCACCCAGAGTGAAACCCCTCTATCTTCATTCATCTTTGGCTTTTGACAATCCATGATCTTATTTCTTAGTTGGCTGTCTCTCCCTAGTGCTACCATTGTTCAATAGAACATCTGGCCTCTAACTGGCTGGCAGCTCTTGACAGCTGGCACATGATGTGGCAGGCCTCTCCTAAATGGAGTGACATGGGGCTGCCATAGGATCTCCAGCTGCCAAGTGAGATTGCTGTCCAGCCACTAAATATTTTGGACAATGCCAACATGCACATTTTTTAGTGTGATGGCTGTACCAACAAACTCCACCAAATAAGTCTTTAGTATTTGATTAGCAGATTGTGCCAGAGTTTTTAATTCTTCATATTGTCATTAAAAATCTGCTTTAGATTGTGTATAGACTTGACCCTTGTGATGGAAACAAATGTATTGGATGAACTTTGTTTAATGGTTAATTTTGCAAAGTACAATATTGCTGAATGAAAGAAGCCATTTATTTTCTGGGTGTCGTTGGTTTTGAATTGGAATTCAAGAAAAAATTCCATGTCACACTGCTTTTTACCCTCTGGTTACAGCAGTTTCCTTTAAAGATTCAGAGTAAATTGTCTTCAGGAATTTCACTTTTTGAAGCAGGCCGTGAAATACTTATACAGTCCTACAGATGTACAGCACAGAAACAAACCCTTTGGTCCAACTCATCTATGCCTACCAGATATCCCAACCTAATCTAGTCTTATTTGCCAGCACTTGGGCCATTTCCCTCTAAACCCTTCCCATTCATACAGCCATCTAGATGCCTTTTAAATGTTGCAATTGTACCAGCCTCCACCACTTCCTCTGGCAGCTCATTCCATACATGTACCACCTTTTGCATGAAAAAGTTGCCCCTTAGGTCACTTTTATATCTTTCCCCTCTCACCTAAAACCTATGTCCTCTAGTTCTGGACTCCTCGACCCCAGGGAAAGGACTTTGTCTATTTACCCTATCCATGCGCTTCATGATTTTATAAACCTCTATAAGGTCACCCCTCAGCTTCCAATGCTCCAGGGAAAGCAGCCCCAGCTTATTCAGCCTCTCCCTATAGCTCAAATCCTCCAACCCTGGCAACACCCTTGTAAATCTATTCTGACGCTTTCAAGTTTCACATCTTTCTGACAGGAAAGAAACCAGAATTGACGCAATATTCTAAAAGTGGCCTAACCAATGTCCTGTACAGCTGCAACATGACGTCCCAACTCCTGTACTCAATACTCTGAACAATAAAGGAAAGCATACCAAACGCCTTCTTCACTATCCTATCTACCTGTGACTCCACTTTCAAGGAACTATGAATTTGCACTCTATGGTCTCTTTGTTCAGCAACACACCCTAGGATGTTACCATTAAGTGTATAGGTCCTACTCTGATTTGCTTTTCCAAAATGCAGCAGCTCACATTTATCTAAATTAAACTCTATCTGCCACTCCTCAGCACATTGGCCCATCTGATCAAGATTGCATTGGAATCTGAGGTAACGTTCTTCGATGTCCTACGTTCACATCCAAATCTTTTATATAAATGACAAAAAGTAGTGGACCCAGCACCGATCCTTGTGGCACTCCACTAGTCACAGGCCTCCAGTCTGAAAAACAACCCTCCATCACCCTTTGTTTTCTATCTTCGAGCCAGTTCTGTATCAAAATAGTTAGTTTTCCTTGTATTCCATGAGATCTAACCTTGCTAACTAGTTTCCCACAGGCAACCTTGATGAATGCCTTACTGAAGTCCATATAGATCACGTCCACTGCTCTGCCCTCATCAATTCTTTGTTACTTCTTCAAAAAGCTCAATCAAGTTTGTGAGACATGATTTCCCATGCATAAAACCATGCTGACTATCTCTAATCAGTCCTTGCCTTTTTCCAAATATGTGTAAATCCTGTCCGTAAGGATCCTCTCCAACAACTTGCCCACTACCGACATCAGGCTCACTGGTCTACAGTTCCCTAACTTGTCCTTACCACCTTTCTTAAACATTAGCCAACCTCCAGTCTTTCAGCACCTTAGCTGTGTCTATCCATGATACAAATATCTCAGCAACGCACCCAGCAATAGCTTCCCTAGCTTCCCACAGAGTACTTGATTTAGTTTTCAACTTTTGATCTCCATCTTCTTCCAACATTGCATTTTTAATGTTTCAGACTTGAAAAATCCAAATATCTCAGTTGTTCTTCACAACAATTGAATTTACCTCAACTTGTATAAATTCAGGATCATTCTTAACTTTGAAATCTTCTCCATGATTGAACTTTTTAGGTTTCTTTATCAAGAGACACATTTAATATGATTGCCTTTTATGCAAGCAATTCATTTTTCTGTCAAGTAAAATCTGTTTTAGCTACTTTAAAAACTCCATTAAGAAAAAGGCTTTGACACTTCTTTTTATCTGATTCATCATTTTCTCAATTTATTATTTAGCCTAATTCCTTTCCAGGAATTTCATTTTGAAGTTTTCATATTTAGCTCCACAGCCCCTTTGCAGCTGTACAGTATCAGCACTGAACACAGTTGTTCCACTCTCCCTCAAAGCATGCTTTTCCTTTTTTTTCATCATTAATGTTTACTGTCAGTATTGCTAACTTTTCATTCCCTTGTTCACACCTTTTCTTTGAATTTTTAATTTAGTCTTCTTTCCTTCATTTCCAACTACCACGAGGTTTTCCTGTTTAATTTTATGCTCCAATATCATTTTTTAAATTAAATGGCTGAGTTTCTGACTGTGGATACACTACATCTTTAATTAAAACATCAAGTAGTATGCTTATGAAAAAAAAACAAAAATTGGTTAATCAGGTTAGCTAGTTTTTCCAGTAATTTTTCAGTTTCATCACCCTTCACAAGCTTTCCTGAAACCACTGGAGAGAGAACAGCAAAGTAGTAATGTCAGTAATCCAATAACCAGTCAAATAGTGGTAATATCAAGTAATCCAGAGGCTCAGGCTAATCTCTGGGGTCAGGGTTTCAAATCCCACAATGGCAAATGGTTCAATTTAAATTCAATTAACAATTATGCAGTTTTAAAGTTAGACTAACAAGGGTTACCAATGCCAGCTATTCCTGACTGTTGTAAAAATCTATTTGGTGGACCATTGTTGCTATTTCTTGTCTTTACCTGGTCTTCCAAACTACTTAAGGTTAGCAATGTGAATTGGAACAATGCACTATACCTCACTGAGAAGACAATCATTACCTAAATTTGCCTGTTCTTTCACCTGGGAGGCAGAAATGAGAAACAAACACAGGACTCCTTGCTGAATATGGGCTTGAGAGGTCTGAAGGAGCATGGGGTCAAATGCTCTGTACCACTGACCTCAACCAACTAATCAGGACCCCAACTAGGAAATCCTTACCTCCATCCTCTTTCTTTCAGGGAAAAAGGATTGCTATATCTACTCTCATGGTGCTCCTTACACCTGTCCATAACCCTTGAACAGATTGGCACAAAGAAGCCAAGATGAGACTATGTGGCTGAGTAGGTCCTGGTATTTTTCGATGTAGGGTGGGAGATTCTCCTGCAAACTTCATCAATTCAGGTATGATATTCAGAGTTTTCATACTTATGATATTGGGGGGCAAGTGAAGTTTGACCTGTGGGGAGCACCTTAGCTGAGCTACGAATAAAGAATGGCTGAGGCTCCAGGCCTTTCACTGTAAATGGAGTTGTACCTGCATGCTAGTATGTTTCCTGAGCAATAACTCGGGAATCTTTTACCTAACTTCTGAAGTGGGTGGAGTCAGCCTGTGTAGGAGAACACATCCTAAATTGCTTGGCTAAGTTGGAAAGGAAATGTAAGAGTGGTATCACAGGAAGTTGAGAACTGACTGGTTGTTGAACAGCTTTGGTTAGGCACTGTGTTTAAATCCCAGAAATTATTGGAAAGTGTAAATGTTTAAACCAGTACAAGGAAAATAAGAATTCATCGGCACAGGCCAGGAAGCTGATGTTAGTCAGGGTGAAAATTTATAGAATTCTACTCATCTACAATTTAGAGTTAATATTGCAAGAAACTTAAAAACTTTTCTTTCTCTTTTTACTTGGCTTAATCTTTTAATTAAGTATAAATTAACTTCAGATATGGCAAATAAGCTCAAGTCCAGTGTATTGCATTTGTGAAAGGTTTTATGTGCTCTTGGCAGTCTGGATGACCATATTTGCAGGAAATACCATCAGTTTGAACAGCTTTAGTGCTGAGTATCAGAATTTGAATATCAAGGGTAGGCACAGTGATGTATTGAAGAGGCTGGGAGTCAAATGGATAGCACGTTTAAGATGGGACACTCTATTGTTTAAGCAAGTGAAATCAGAGTAAGAATGGGTGATCACCAGATAAAAAGAAAGGAGGCAAGGTAAAATCCCAGAGTCCATCTCCCTCAATAATACCTTTGTTGGAAAATGGTCATGGTTTCTCTGAGGACTGAAGCGAGAGGCAAGGTACACAAGCCAAAGGTGGGGAGAAACTGAGAAACAACAATAATAGTAGAGGTGACTCAGTGTAAGGGGTAGAATGTAGCGGTTTGTTGCATTCTTGGAGCTAGGGTCAAGGATGTCACTGAAAGCTGCATGGCATTCTAAATAGGGATGGCAACCAGTCAGAGATCATGGTAAACCTTCGTACAATGACGTAGGGAAAAAAAAACAGGGATGGTGATCTGCAACAAGAATTCACTGAGTTGGCTAGTATAGGAATAGGCAGATAGACCAGTGAGAGTTATACAAAAATAAAGTAGCGAGAACAAGTTCCCACAAAAGCAAAGGGTGAGAACCAACAGATCCAGTGAACCCTGACTATTGAGGAATAAACATGAATGGATAATTAAAAAAAGGACAGCTTATGGCAGACACAAAGAACTAAAAAAAGAATGTGGGCTTGAGATGCATAAAAAGTGCAAGCAGGAGACCTCCTTAAAAAAGAAATTAGGAGAGTGAAGAACAGGTACACAAAAAAAAACACTAATGGGTAAAATAAAGTAAAATACAGAAGGTCATTTATAAATATATTTGGTGTAAGAGAATAATCAAGGAAAGAATAGGACCATTAAGATCTAAACTGGCAAGCTGTATATGAAGCCAGAAGATGGTTTGAATGAGTACTTTGCATCAGTATTTATAACCAAGAACAATGGTGCAGGTATAGAAATCAGGGAGGTGGACTGTGAAAATTTTCAAAGAATTAGCATTGAAAGGGAAAAGATATTAGCTGTTTTAGCAGACTTAAAACTGGAGAAACTTCCAGGCCCTGATGAAATGTATCCCAGGCTATTGCGGTAAGCAAGGAAGGAGATTTCAGGGGACCTAATGTTAATTTTCAAATCTTCTATGACCATAAGAAAAATGCCAGATAACTGGAAGAGAGATGAAGTGACACCATTATTCAAGAATAGTATTAAGAGAACTGCAGGCCAGTGAGTCTAACATCAATGGCAGGGAAATTTTTGGAAAAATGTTTTTGAGTGACAGAATTAATATCCACTTGGAAATTGTTTCTCGGACTTTAAGATTTTATAAAAATTTAGATGTTGGTGGAATACTATTTTAATTTTACTTTACCATGGTACTAAACTCTTAAATATTATTTGTCGTCTTTCATTGTTCAAGTAAATGCACCCTGCACAAGTCAGTAAGAATAAGTCTGAGAAACTGACCATCAGGTATTATATATTCTAAAAGGTCTTTATTGTTAACAGTTTCTTGTTTTTTCTTTTGCTATGCCAGATAAGGAATACAATGGCCCAAATATTTCAATGGATAGATAGACATGGGAGCAGTGCAAACTAAATTGCCTGTTGGGACCTTTTGGAATTCCAGTAGCAGGAGACTCCATGGGTAATGCCCAGGAAATTAAGATTCTGCTTAGCAATTTCCCTGCATCTATAATGCTGCAAAGAAAACCATTTGAAATGGGAGAATTCAGAGGGTTTTGATTCCATTAAGTTACTAGTTACCAGGAAGATCATAAAATAGCAAGTCTAACTCTTGGGTAAACATCAAGTTGAATCCCCAATTTACCACACTTCCCCAAACTACACCTTGCCCATCCTCTTACATCTCCCAGGCCCCACCAGCACCCCAACCTCATCCCACAAACAGCAAAACACCAACTTAAGAGAAGTCCACCCCCAACTCCCTGGAGCTGACCACCAATCTACAACATCAACCTCAACTCCCCATTTGATGTCATACCTTCCCACCACTTCAGAACAACAGTGACCCACTCACTTACTGATACTGTCATCTCACCTTTGGCCAGTTTGAAAACCTGCTGTTCACCTCAAAATGCCCTAACCACTTCTCCCCACCTGGTACCAATTCACACCCCAGCTGCCAAGAAAACCTTAAAGCACAACCATTCACACCCCTGAAATAGAGTCATAGAGATGTACAGTATGGAAACAGACCCTTCAGTCCAACCCATCCACGCCAACCAGATATCCCAACCTGTCAGCACCCGGCCCATATTCCTCCAAACCCTTCCTATTCAAATACCCTTCCTATTCATTTACCCATCCAAATGCCTTTTAAATGTCGCAATTGTACCAGCCTCCACCACTTCCTCTGGCAGCTCACTCCATTTACGTACCATCCTCTGTGTGAAAAAGGTGCCCCTTTGGTCTGTTTTATATCTTTCCCCTCTCACCCTAAACCTATGCACTCTAGTTCTGGACACCCCAACCCCAGGGAAAAGACTGTGTCTATTTATCCTATCTACGCCTCTCATAATTTTGTAAACTCCTCAACCTCTGATGCTCCAGGGACAACAGCCCCAGCCTGTTCAGCCTCTCCCTATAGCTCAAATCCTCCAACTCTGGCAACATCCTTGTAAATCTTTTCTGAACCCTTTCAAGTTTCACAACATCTTTCCGATAGGAAGGAGACTAGAATTGCACACAATATTCCATTAGTGGCCTAACCAACGTCCTGTACAGCCGCAACATTACTTCCCAACTCCTGTACTCAATACTCTGACCAAGAAAATAAAGCATACCAAACGCCTTCTTCACTATCCTATCTACCTGCGACTCCTCTTTCAAGGAGATATGAATCTGCACTCCAAGGTCTCTTTGTTCAGCAACACTCCCTAGGACCTTACCATTAAGTGTATAAGTCCTGCTAAGATTTGCTTTCCCAAAATGCAGCACCTCACATTTATCAGAATTAAACTCCATCTGCCACTTCTCAGACCAGTGGCCCATCTGGTCAAGATCCTGTTGTAATCTGAGGTAACCCTCTTCGCTGTCCACTACACCTCCAATTTTGGTGTCATCTGCAAACTTACTAACTGGACCTCTTATGCTCGCATCCAAATCATTTATGTAAATGACAAAAAGCAGAGGATCCAGCACTGATCCTTGCGGCACTCCACTGGTCACACGCCTCCACTCTGAAGAACAACCCTCCCACCACCAACCTCTGTCTTCTACTTTTGAGCCAGTTCTGTATCCAAATGGCTAGTTCTCCCTGTATTCCATGAGATCTAACCTTGCTAATCAGTCTCCCATGGGGAACCTTGTCGAACGCCTTACTGAAGTCCATATAGATCACATCCACCGCTCTGCCCTCATCAATCCTCTGTTAGTTCTTCAAAAACCTCAATCACGTTTGTGAGACATGATTTTTCATGCACAAAGCCATGCTGACTATCCCTAATCAGTCCTTGCCTTTCCAAATACATGTACATCCTGTCCCTCAGGATTCCCTCCAAACAGGTTGCCCACCACCGATGTCAGGCTCACTGGACTTTAGTTCCCTGGCTTGTCCTTACCACCCTTCTTAAACAATGGCACCACGTTAGCCAACCTCCAGTCTTCTGGCACCTCACCTGTGACTATAGATAATACAAATATCTCAGCAAGAGGCCCAGCAATCACTTCTCTAGCTTCTCACAGAGCTTCAGGGTACATCTGATCAGGTCCTGGGGATTTATCTACCTTTATGCGTTTCAAGATATCCAGCACTTCCTCCTCTGTAATATGGACATTTTGCAAGGTTGTCACCATCTATTTCCCGACATTCTATATCTTCCATATCCTTTTCCACAATAAATACTGACGCAAAATACTCGTTTACTATCCAACCCATTTTCTGCAGCTCCACGCAAAGGCTGCCTTGCTGATCTTTGAGGGGCCCTATTCTCTCTCTAGTTACGCTTTTGTCCTTAATGTATTTGTAAAAGCCCTTTGGATTCTCCTTAATTCTATTTGCCAAAGCTATCTCATGTCCCCTTTTTGTCCTCCTGATTTCCCTCTTAAATATACTCCTACTGCCTTTATATTCTTCGAAGGATTCACTCGATCTATCCTGTCTATACCTGACATATGCTTCCTTCTTTTTCTTAACCAAACCCTCAATTTCTTTAGTCATCCAGCCTTCCCTTTCACCCTGACAGGAATATACCTTCTCTGGATTCTCGTTATCTCATTCCAGAAGGCTTCCCATTTTCCAGCTGATCCTTTACCTGCAAAACATCTGTGCCCAATCAGCTTTTGAATGTTCTTGCCTAATACCACCAAAATTAGCCTTTCTCCAATTTAGAATTCAACATTTAGATGTGGTCTATCCTTTTCCATCACTATTTTAAATCTAATGGAATTATGGTCGCTGGCCCCAAAGTGCTCCTCTACTGACACCTCAGTCACCTGCTCTTCCTTATTTCCCAAGAGTAGGTCAAGTTTTGCACCTTCTCTAGTCGGAACATCTAAATACTGAATCAGAAAATTTTCTTGTACACACTTAATAAATTCCTAACACTATGGCAGTCCCAGTCGATGTTTGAAAAGTTAAAATCCCCTACCATAACCACCCTACTATTCTTACAGATAGCTGTGATCTCCTTACAAGTTTGTTTCTCAATTTCACTCTGGCTATTAGGGGTCTATAATACAATTCCAATAAGGTGATCATCCCTTTCTTATTTCTCAGTTCCACCCAATAACTTCCCTGGATATATTTCCAGGAATATCCTCCCTCAGCACAGCTGTAATGCTATCCCTTATCAAAAACGCCACTGTGGGGGGATTTAAGATGGTGGCGACCCAGCAAGTCTGAGTCTATAGTGCTCCTCCCAAGACTTGGGTAAAGTGGGTCATCCACCCCCACCACACTCACCAAATCATTTATAATAGCTGTTTAATTTATTAAATTTAAACAATCTAATATTTAGTAAAAATGACCAAAAGGAAGGGAGCCCGCAGCTCTCAGCAGGCAGGACCCCCTCCCCCACCCTCTCCAGCTGCAGCAGAGGCGTCCACAGCCGCCCTGGGGGACTTACCTACAGTGACAAGCCTTGTAGAAATGATCTCCAAACTGGATGCGAAGATCGACGCTTTTATTGAAGAATCCTGAAATCGATGGGACTCATTCACTCTCAGCAGAAGCACGACCGAGACATCCAGGAAATCGAGTGCCGAGTAGGAGGGGCGGAGCTAAAGGCCGCGACCTCCGAAACTACAGCGCAATCGGCCGTGGATCAGGTCCGGACTCTTGAACAGCGAGTTCAGACCTTAGAGATTTACATTGACAACCTCGATAATCGAGGTCGTTGAAAAAATATTCATTTGCTGGGCCTTCCCGAATGGGAAGAGGAAGGCCAGCTTACAGCGTTTCTTGATCAGTGGCTGCCACAGCTTTTAAATCTGGAGGCTGGATCAGGCCAGGTAAGGGTAGAACGGGCCTACCGGGTCGCAATACGCGGGCCCGGCTCGAACCAGTGCCCACGCCTGGTCCTGTTCCAGCTGCAGAGCTATAGGGAGAGGCAGATACTCCTAGAAGCTTCTAGAAATCTTGGAAAAGACCCCCAAGCTATGATCTATAAAGGTTCCAAGATCATGTTATTCCAGGACTTTTCTCCAGTTCTGGTCCGAAAGAGGAAGGCATTCGACGAGGCGAAGAAGCGTTTAAGGGACTTAAATATTCATTACTCCTTACGCTACCCAGCGACGCTACGCTTTAACCATGAAGGATCCGTGTATAACTTCGGATCGCTATATATGTGTATGTGTGTGTATAAGCTGGGGGGTTTGGTTGGTGTTGGTGGGGGGAGGTGGTTAACTTATTCTATTTTACCTCTGTCTTTAGGAGCGGGGTTGTTTCTCCCTTGTTATTTTGTATTATTATATTTAAATATTATTTGTTGAGGTTGTAATTTTATAGTTATATGTTTATATATGGTATTAACATTACCAAATATGGGCAGGGGTAGGGTGCTCACTGTTAACTCTAGCTTTGTATTATATCTGAATTCTCCTCATTTTATTGAGGAGCGCCTGGGTCAAGGGTGGGTCATTGGTTGGGAGAGGATATGATGGACTTTTGGAGAGGAAGTAACACCCCCTGGGAACAAGAGGGAAAATCTCTACTTAGATACGTTTATTTTTTTTTATTTAGAAATAGTTTTTTATTATACTGTTATGAGTGTATTAGAGAGCCTTTATTTTTGTAAATTTTATATACTTTATGCTTGGGATGTTCGGGGATAGGATTTCCCATCCCGAGGGGTCTCTGATTTGCTCAGATGATTATGGTTGATCAGTCGGTTAAGTGGTGCACCTGGAATGTCAAGGGGAGTAATTCGCCAGTCAAAAGGAAGAAAATATTATCAAATCTTAAGAAAGAAAGAGTTGATATAGCTCTCCTATAGGAGACGCACCTGTCGAATAAAGAACACTTGAAATTACGACAGGGTGGATTTGATCAGGCCTTTTTTTCTTCTTTTAGCTCAAAAAGCAGGGGAGTTGTTATTCTTGCTCAGAAGAATTTCCCTTTCAAAATCCTAAATCAGATAAAAGACGAATCTGGACGATATATTTTGATTAAAGCCCTCATAAATGGAGAGGAATATGGGATTTTAAATTTGTACTGCCCCCTGGAACACCCCTTTAAATTTATAACGGAAGCCTTTTCAAAAGTGATGGCTCTTGGTGCCAGTCATACAATTATAGGGGGAAGAATTTAATTGAATTATGGATCCGGAAATAGTTAGGATTCCCAAGAGTACTGCAAGAGTATCTCCCAGATCTAGACAATTGGTGGATCTGAACAAAGAATTAGGATTAGTAGATGTATGGAGATGTCTTCATCCACAGGGCAGAGATTTTTCTTTCTACTCCAATCCACATAAATGTCATACCAGAATTAATAATTTTTTTGCCCCCTCGATTTTTAAAAATTCCATATCATCCTGTAAAATAGGTAGTACAGCAATTTCCGACCACGCTGCTGTATATATGGAAACTAAGGCGAGGAACAATGGGACATCCCCTCGGCATTGGCGTATGGACCCCTTCCTAATGAAAGATAGTAAATTTGTAAAGTACTTCTCTCAAGAATTGAAAACTTTTTTAGAAATTAATTCAGGTATGGCTAGCAACCCATCAATGATGTGGGAGACCATCAAAGCTTACACGCGAGGTTTGATCATCTCCTACTCAGCGACCCAGAAAAAATTGAAAGGAGAACAACAGTGTCTGATTGAAGCTCACTTAAAAGCAGCTGAAACAGCATACACTGATAGACCTTCTATTATTAATTTGCAAAGGATTATGGCTCTTAGGACAGCTCTAAACACTACGTTTACTCAAATGGCTAAGAGGGAAATATTATTTGAATATGGCGACAAACCAGGTAGATACTTAGCATTTCTTGCAAAGAAAAAAAAGGCCCCTCAGACTATTACATCTATCAAGGAAAGTATGGGTATTTTGACTCATGATCATAAAAAGATTAATGCGATCTTTAGAGAATTTTATTCTGAGTTATATAAATCGCAGGATTGTGAAGATAGGACTAGGAGGATGCAGTCATTTTTTAAAAATTTGACCTTTCCGGGCCTAACTCCGGAACAGGTATCGGTCCTAAATGCTCCTCTAATAGTCCAAGAAATACTTGATGCAATTAGGCAACTTCAGAGCAGTAAGGCACCCGGCCAAGATGGTTTTTCAAGCTGAATTCTATAAAGAATTTACAGAAATATTGGCTGGTCCACTTATGGACATGTATAACTATGCATATAGTTAGGGCTGTCTCCCGCCTTCGCTGAAAGAGGCAAATATCTCTCTTATCCTTAAAAAAGGAAAGGATCCAGAAGATTGTACGTCATACAGACCAATATCCTTGCTAAATGTAGATTTTAAAATCCTTTCTAAAACGTTAGCACTGAGACTAGAAAGGGTACTGCCACATATTATAAAGGAGGATCAGATGGGGTTTATTAAGTGCCATAGATCATCCAATAATATTAGAAGGGTTTTGAATATGATTCAAGCCTTTCATCAGGGAAAGATACCAGGAGTAATAGTTTCATTAGACACGGAAAAGGCATTTGATAGGGTTGAATGGTCATATTTGTTTTACACATTGGAAAGGTTTGGCGTTGGACAGGAGTTTACCAAATGGGTCTCAACATTGTATAGTGATCCCAAAGCAGTTGTGGTTACCAATGAATTAGGTTCGGATAGCTTTAGTGTGGGTAGGGGCTGCCGTCAGGGTTGTCCTCTCTCGCCATTGTTATTTATGCTAATAATTGAACCACTAGCAGAAGCTATACGAGCTGATCCTAATATAACGGCCCCAAGGATTGGTACAGGTAAACATAAAATTACCCTTTATGCAGATGATGTTCTTCTATTCCTCAGTAATCCTCTGATGTCCGTACCTCGCCTAATCCATGTTTTTAATATATTTAGCGCATTCTCAGGCTATAAAATTAATTTTTCAAAATCAGAGGCTATGCCAATGGGTGGCCTTGCTATGACACCCCACTTAGTGGACGGATCCCTTTTTCCCTTTCGTTGGTCCCTGGAGGGTTTCTTATATTTAGGCATTTTTATTACTCCAGTATTTGGTCAGTTGTATAAGGCTAATTTTGTGCATTTACTGGAAAGGACAAGGCAGGACCTCCAGCGATGGGGAGACCTTCCAATTTCCTGGTTGGGTAGAATAGCACTAATTAAAATGAATGTCCTGCCCCGTCTCCTATATCCTATGAGAATGCTTCCGGTGATGCTGCCGAGGATGGCTCTACGTAAATTATATGGCTGGCTGGGTTCCTTTATCTGGAATCATAGACGGCCCCTCATTAAGCTGAAGAAGCTACAGCTTCCACAGGCAAGGGGAGGATTGGACTTCCCAGATTTTAGGAAATATCAGTTAAGTTCCCTATTAAGTTACATAGCTGATTGGGTCTTGGCTGATCCACAATCAATCTGGTTGGACATTGAGGCCTCTCAAGTAAAATACCCACTTACTAACCTTTTATTTTCAGACAAGAGGAAAATCATTACAGATCACTGTAAAAACCCTATAATACTAAACACAATTAAGGTTTGGAATATAATGCGGCAAAATGAGGGTAATTCACATAAAACATCCCCCTATGCACCGATCGTGGGACCATGGGGATTCCAACCGGGGTTTACAGATGCCACTTTTAAACTCTGGAGATCCAGGGGTATCTCATGTCTAGGGGACCTATTTAAAGATGGGGTCCTGATGTCTTTTGAACAGCTGCGTCAGAAATTCGGATTACCTAATGGAGACCTCTTTCGATACTTCCAAATTCGAGACTATATACAGATGAAGACTACGTTATTAGATAGTCTTTATAAATCAGATAGAGAATGTAGTGTCCTACGACCAGTGGGGGTATCTTCCGTCAGTACTATTTATCATTTACTACATGATGGAGTATTGGGAGATATGGACAATCTGCTTAAAACATGGGATCAGGATTTAGAACTAGAAATCTCGATAGAAACGTGGAATGATATTTGGGAAAACGCTAGAAGAATTACTATCTGTAACAGAACCCAGGCTATCCAGCTGAAGATACTTCATAGGGCCCACATAGCACCGGATCGATTGGCAAAATTTAAGGCAGGGGCATCTCCAATGTGTCCCAAATGCAAAATAGAGGTGGGCACTCTTGTACATTGCCTATGGACCTGATACAAGATCCGTAGATATTGGACTAAAGTAGCAAGTACCCTGACAGAAATTTTAGGAACGGAAATTAAAGTGGACCCTGTATCTCTCCTTTTGGGCTTTTTAAACTTTCCCTCCCTGGACATGTACGGGAAGAGACTATTTTCTATTCTCTCTTTCTGTGCAAGGAAAAATATTTTGGTGAACTGGGTGGCTGAGGGCCCCCCTGGACTTTTAAATTGGCACAGATTAATTATAGAATGTATTCCCCTTGACTTCCTTACAAATATGGTGCACCGAAATACCGAATTATTTTATAAAATATGGCAGCCCTTCTTGAATTACATAAATACAGATATTTCGGCTAGCCTAACAAGGGCTTTTATTTATTGAGATTACAAACCTGGCTGGTCTGGGACCCCTAGGAGAGGAATCCCGCACGAATACGGGTTTTATTACATCTGATATTAACACATTCCGAGCATGTAAGAGATTTAAATATACACTCTGGTTAGTTGTAGGTTAGATTAGTAGACAGTTGAGTTTTGTTGTTTTTTTTCTTTTTTGGTATTTTTTTTCTTTTGTTAAATTTTGGCTATTGTAAATTTGATTTAATTGTATATCAATGTTTGTATATGAGTTTTGTTTATTTTTGTAAACTTGTAAAAATGTTAAATTTCTAATAAAAAATCTATTTAAAAAAATGCCACTCTCCCTCCTCTCTTGCCTCCCTTTCTATCCTTCCTGTAGCATTTGTATCCTGGAACATCAAGCTGCCAGTCCTGCCCATCCCTGAGCCATGTTCCTGTAATTGCTATGATATCCCAGTCCCATGTTCCTAACCATGCCCCGAGTTCATCTGCCTTCCCTGTTAGGCCCCTTGCATTGAAATAAATGCAGTTTATTAGTCCTACCCTGTCCCTGCCTGCCCTGACTGTTTGACTCTCTTCTGCTCTCAATTGTACCAGTATCAGATTGATCTCTGTCTCCCCATCCCCCCCATCTTACTAGTCTAAATCCTCCCAAGCAGCTCTAGCAAATCTCCCCGCCAGTATACTGGTCTCCTTCCAATTAAGGTGCAATCTGTCCTTCTTGTACAGGTCACTTCTATCCCAAAAGAGATTCCAATGATCCAAAAATATGAACCTTCTCCCATACACCAGTTCCTCAGCCACGCATTCATCTGTTCTATCCTCCTATTCCTGCCCTCACTAGCTCGTAGCACTGGGAGTATTCCAGACGTTACTACTCTCGAGGACCTCCTTTTTAAATTCCTGCCTAACTCTCTGTAATCAGCCTTCAGAATCTCAACCTTTTCCTTTCCTATATCGTTGGTTCCAAAGTGGACAATGACTTCTTCTGGTGCCTCTCCCCCGTGAGAACATTCTGCACCCTCTCTGAGACATCCTTGATCCTGGCACCGGGGAAGCAACACACCATTCTGATTTTTCGCTGCTGGCCACAGAAACGTCTGTCTGTATCTTGGACTAGAGAATCCCCTAGAACACAATTGACGACTTGGAATCTGACGTACCCCTCGTTGCATTAGAGCCAGTCTCAATACCAAAAACTTGGCTGTTCGTGCTACGTTCCCCTAAGAATCCATCACCCCCTACATTTTCTAAAACAGCATACTTGTTTGAAATGGGTATAGCCACAGAACACACCTGCACTAGGCATCTACCTCTCTTACCTTTCCTAGAGTTAACCCATCTATGTGACTGTATCTGAGACTTTCCCCCCTTCCTATAACTGCCATCCATCACATACTGTTGCTGATGCATTTTCCTCATTGCTTCTAACTGTCTCTCCAACCGATCCATTCGATCTGTTAAGATTCGCAACCTACCATTTATTGCAGGTATAACCCACAGAAACCCTTAAACTCTCTTTTAGCTCCCACATCTGACAAGAAACACATATCACTCTACTAAAGGCCATTTTTGCTCCTTCACAATCTGAAAATAACACCGTCTTATTCCTCTACTAAACACTGCCCCAGGTTAGATTAATAGTTACAGCTTATATTTTAAGTTTAATCAAGAGACATATCTCAAAAGGCATATAATCAAGAAAAAACCCACTCTACTCATTACTGCAGAGTTTCTGTAGGCCACTTAAAACAATTAACTTATCTGATTCTGTACTGTGAACTTCACCCAAATAGTTCCTCCAAGATCAGTTGTGAATTTCACTGTTTGTTAATTTCCCCAGACGCACTCCGATGTCCAGCGATATATGAATTCAAACAGCAAAGGCAGTAACTGTGCAGGTTCACTCTGATGTCAGTTTCTTTCTCTCTCTCTCTCTCTCTCTCTCTCCTGCACTGACCTCACCATCTGCTTCCTTTGTCTGTTCTTCTCCCTTTTAAAACTGCTGTTGTTGTGATTTTTTTTTTCTGAAGTTCCAAGACAATGCAACTGCTCCTGGAATTTGAGGAAATCACCTCCAACATCCAAGATACCTCAAAAAAGGAGCAGCTGTTACAGCCAGAAATTTTTCCCATCCTCCATCTTGGAAATCTAAAGTCCCATTGGTCCTGACACCTAACTTCTCACATCTAGCCTGAAGCCCCATGACTCAAAAAGCCTCCAGCCGCGCAGATGGCCTGGACACTACTTTCACTCATCTGTCCTGACAAGCTTTACCCCCAAACTTTGATATGCCCCCAACCCCCACCTCTGCCAGCCCTGACACCCCCCCCCCCCGCAAACTACCCTAAACACCCCATCTCTTATCTGCCACCATTACCCACCCTACTCTCACACTACTGCCACCCTAGCCCCACACTTAGCTTTACCCTTTCACAGTGGTTATCAAAGTTTCTGGATCTACTATTAGACATTAAAATCCGAGGACAGGGTACAGCAAACTTTTTATTAACCAATATCTATGGGACTAGGAGTGTGCTGACTGATCAAACATTGTGGTTGATCAGAAGATCCACATACTACCTAATGGAAATATAATGCAGGAGTATACACATCACTGTTATACTTTATTTACAGCATAAATCACTTAAATAATAATGCAACTTTGCCTTAAGTAAAACTTAGACCAGAAGACATCGGAGCAGAAATTAGACCATTCAATCATGGCTGATAAGTTTCTCAACCCCATTCTCCTGCTTTCTCTCCATAACCCTTGATCCCTTTGATACTCAAGACCTATCTATCTCATCTTAAATATATTCAATGACCTGGCTTCCACCGTCTTCTGTAGCAATGAATTCCATTGCTTCACCACTCTCTCGCTGAAGAAGTTTCTCCTTATCTCAGTTCTGAAAAGTCTTCCCTTTACTAAAGGCTGTGCCCTCAGGACCTAGTCTCTCCTACCAATGGAAACATCTTCCCAACATCTACTCTGTCCAGGCCATTCAGCATTCTGTATGTTTCAATTAGATTCCCTCTCATCCTTCTAAACTCAGTATAGACCCAGAGTCCTCAAACGTTCCTTACTGGTTAAAGCTTTTCATCGTTGGTTCCATTCTTGTGAACCTCCTCTGAACACACTCTCGGGCAAGTGCATCCTTCCTGAGATATGGGGCCAAAAACTGCGTATAATACTCCAAATGTGATTTGATAAAAACCTTAAAGAAACTCAGAAGTACATCCCTGCTTTTACATTCAAGTTCTCTCAAAATAAATGCCATCATTGCATTTGCTTTCATAACTACTGACTCAACCTGTAAGTTTACCTTGAGAGAATCCTTGGCTAGAACTTTTAAATCTCTCTGTACTTCAGACTTCTGAATTTTCTCACCATTTAGAAAATAGTCTATGCCTCTATTCTTCCTACCAAAGTGCATGACCGCACACTTTCTCACATTGCACTCCATCTGCCACTTCTTTGCCCTCTCTCTTAACCTATCCAAATCCTTCTGCAGCCTCCCAGCCTCCACAATGCCACTTGACCCTCTACCTATCTTTGTATCATCTGCAAACCTAGCCACAATGCCCTCAGTTCCTTCATCTAAATCATTAATGTATAAAGTGAAAAGTTGTGGTCCCAACACTGACCCTTGTGGATCACAGCTTGTCACCGGATGCCATCCTGAGAAGGACCCTTCTATTCCCACCCTCTGCTTTCTGCCAGATAGCTAAGCTTCTATCCATGCTAGCACCTTGCCACTAACATCATGGTCCCTTATCTTACGTAATAGCCTCTTGTGTGGCACCTTGTCCAAGGCCTTCTTGAAGTCCAGGTATATAACATCCATTGGCTCTCCTTGGTCTAACCTGCTCATTAGTTCTTCAAAGAATTCTAGCAGATTTGTCAGGCATGACCTCTCCTTGCTGGCTTTGTCCTATTTTACCATGCACTTCCAAGTATTCAGAAATCTCATCCTTTACAATGGATTCCAGGATCTTACCCATGACTGAGGTTAGGCTCATTGGTCTGTAATTTCCTATCTTGTGCCTTACTCCCTTTTTAGGGAGTCTCACATTAGAAATTTTCCAGTCCTCCAGGACCCTCCCTGATTCAAGCGATTCCTGAAAGATCACCACAAATGCATTCAGCTATCTCCCTTAGAACTCTAGGTTATATTTCTTCTGGTCCAGGTAATTTATCCATCTTCAGGCCATTCTACTTGGTGATGGCCACTATACGTAACTCTGCCCCCTCACTCTCTTGAATTTTTGGGATATTAGTCATGTCTTCCACTGTGAAGACTGATGTGAAGTAATTATTCAGATCCTCAGCCATTTTCCAGTGACCCAATGTCCACTTTTGCTTTTCTTTTGCCCTTTATGTGTCTAAAGAAACTCTTACAGTTTTCCTTTATATTACTGGCTAGCTTACCCTCATATTTAATCTTCTCCTTCTTTATTTCTTTTTTTTGTTCCTCTGTTGATCTTTGTAATGTTTTGGTTTTCCACTGCCCTTTGCACACGACGTGCTTTCTTTTACTTTTACGCTATACTTGATTTCCCTCATTAGCCTCATCTTCCCTGTACCATGCTTCTTTTTCCTTGGGATTTATCTCTGCTGTATCTCCTGAATTACTTCCAGAAACTCCTGCCATCGCTGTTCCACTGTCTTTCCTGCTAGGTTCCTCTCTGTCAATTCTACCCAGCTCCTCCCTTATGCCTCTGTAGTTGCTTTATTCAGCTGAAATACCATCTTCTCCCTCTCTAATTGCAGAGTAAATTCAATCATATTATGATCACTGTTCATAAGGGTTCCTTCACGTTAAGCTTCCTTATCAAACCTGCCTCACTGCACAACACTAAACCCAGCTTGTAGGCTCCACAAGCTACTCCAAAAAGCCATCTCATCTAAATTCCACACATTCCTTTTCTTGCAATCCACTTTCCCAGTCCACCTGCATATAGAAATCCCTCATGATTACTGTAACTTTGCCTTTCTTACACATCTTTTCTATCTTCTAGTCCATCTTGCTTTCCAGCTCCAGAATACTGTTTGGAGGCCTGTACATAACTCCAACAATTTTTTTTTTACCTTTTGAGGTTTCTCAATTCTACCCACACACATTCGACACCATCTGACCTACTTTGTTTCTTTCTATTGATGTAATTGCATTTCTTACTAAGAAGGAGAAAGTGAGGAATGCAGATGCTGGAGATCCGAGCTGAAAATATGTTGCTGGAAAAGTGCAGCAGGTCAGGCAGCATCCAAGGAGCAGGAGAATCGACGTTTCGGGCATAAGCCCTTCTTCACGAATGAGGAAAGTGTGTCCAGCAGGCTAAGATAAAAGGTAGGGAGGAGGGACTTGGGGGAGGGGAGTTGGAAATGCGATAGGTGGAAGGAGGTCAAGGTGAGGGTGATAGGCTGGAGTGGGGTGGGCACGGAGAGGTCAGGAAGAAGATTGCAGGTTAGGAAGGCGGTGCTGAGTTCGAGGGATTTGACTGAGACAAGGTGGGGGGAGGGGAAATGAGGAAACTGGAGAAATCTGAGTTTATCCCTTGTGATTGGAGGGTTCGTAGGCGGAAGATGAGGCGCTCTTCCTCCAACCGTCGTGTTGCTATGGTCTGGCGATGGAGGAGTCCAAGAACCTGCATGTCCTTGGTGGAGTGGGAGGGGAAGTTGAAGTGTTGAGCTACGGGGTGGTTGGGTTGGTTGGTCCGGGTGTCCCAGAGGTGTTCTCTGAAACGTTCCACAAGTAGGCAGCCTGTCTCCCCAATATAGAGGAGGCCACATGGGGTGTAGCGGATGCAATAGATGATGTGTGTGGAGGTGCAGGTGAATTTGTGGCGGATATGGAAGTATCCCTTGGGGCCTTGGAGGGAGGTAAGGGGGGACATGTGGGCTCAAGTTTTGCATTTCTTGCAGTTGCAGGGGAAGGTGCCGGGAGTGGAGGTTGGGTTGGTGGGGGGTGTGGACCTGACGAGGGAGTCACGGAGGGAGTGGTCTTTTCGGAACGCTGATAGGGGAGGGAAGGGAAATATATCCCTGGTGGTGGGGTCCGTTTGGAGGTGGCGGAAATGACGGCGGATGATAGGCTGTACATGGAGGTTGATGTGGTGGTAGGTGAGGACCAGTGGGGTTCTGTCCTGGTACATGGAGGTTGGTGTGGTGGTAGGTGAGGACCAGTGGGGTTATGTCCAGGACAGAACCCCACTGGTCCTCACCTACCACCCCAGCAACTTCCATGTACCAGGACAGAACCCCACTGGCCCTCACCTACCAACCCAACCTCCATGTACCAGGACAGAACCCCACTGGTCCTCACCTACCAACCCACCAACCTCCATGTACCAGGACAGAACCCCACTGGTCCTCACCCACCACCCCATCAACCTCCATGTACAGCCTATCATCCGCCGTCATTTCCGCCACCTCCAAACGGACCCCACCACCAGGGATATATTTCCCTTCCCTCCCCTATCAGCGTTCCGAAAAGACCACTCCCTCCGTGACTCCCTCGTCAGGTCCACACCCCCCACCAACCCAACCTCCACTCCCGGCACCTTCCCCTGCAACTGCAAGAAATGCAAAACTTGCGCCCACACCTCCCCCCTTACCTCCCTCCAAGGCCCCAAGGGATACTTCCATATCCGCCACAAATTCACCTGCACCTCCACAAACATCATTTATTGCATCCGCTGCACCCCATGTGGCCTCTTCTATATTGGGGAGACAGGCCGCCTACTTGCGGAACGTTTCAGAGAACACCTCTGGGACACCTGGACCAACCAACCCAACCACCCCGTAGCTCAACATTTCAACTCCCCCCTCCCACTCCACCAAAGACATGCATGTCCTTGGACTCCTCCAACGCCAGACCATAGCAACACGACGGTTGGAGGAAGAGCGCCTCATCTTCCGCCTAGGAACCCTCCAACCACAAGGGATGAACTCAGATTTCTCTAGTTTCCTCATTTCCCCTCCCCCCACCTTGTCTCAGTCAAATCCCTCGAACTCAGCATCGCCTTCCTAACCTGCAATCTTCTTCCTGACCTCTCCGCCCCCCACCCCACTCCAGCCTATCACCCTCACCTTGACCTCCTTCCACCTATCGCATTTCCAACGCCCCTCCCCCAAGTCCTTCCTCCCTACCTTTTATCTTTTCTTACTAAGAAGTCAACCCCACCCCCCTCTGCCCACCTGCCTTTTTGATAGATGTATATCCTCGAATATTCAGCTCCCAATCCTGATCACCTTGCAGCCATGTCTCTGTGATGCCCACTCTGTCATACTTGCCAATTTTGATCTGTGCCGCAAGCTCATTTACCAGCAGACAGCCTTCTCACTTGCATCCTCATCTGATTATTCAGACATTGTGGAGGTCATGATACTACAGTAAACTCCTGGTATTTGCTGTACATAATCTTTGCCAGTTTATCCAGAGTGCTGGTTCAAACAAAGTTTGCTGTACATTGATTACTGCAGTAGGTTAGACTTCCCCAGACTACCCTGCAATATCAGGGAGCTGCGTTGATTTTCACTATGTTTCCTATTTCTGAAGGAGCTGGGATCAAATTTTCCGTTTGAAATGTAGATCTTAATTCTAACATAAAAAAAAGCGTGAACTAGCAATCCAACTGTGACTGTCAATCTTCAGAATATCCAGTCCACTATGTTGCTGGTTACATTTAAGGAACAATGATGGGATTATAACTCTCTCACTTTTTGTTAAATGAAAAACCAAAAAAAAATTCAACACATTGAATTTTCTGACAAGTATTTCATAACAAATATTTTCTTACCAGCAGGGTCTATCTGAGGTTCAAATGTCTCCCATACTACAGCTGAGAGATCATCAGGAGATAGACTCCACACGCCAACACCATCTGCAGAACCGGCTGCCATAGCAGCACCTAAAGCAGTTGTTTCTGCCATAGCTGGTTTTACTGAAACAAACAAAACATCAAATATGTTGCACTTGCTTTCTATATGCTTAGATTATTGCTACATTGTTTGTAAATGTAAGTACAATCACAAAAGTTATCAGACTTTAGTACTATGTGCAGTACATTTCACATACAGATATCACAAACACTCCTTGTTCAAACAAAAACAGAACCTGCAGTGGTTTTCACTGTATTTCAGTATGAATTTAGCACTGTTAGAGTCATTGACCCTCTATCACCATATTCATATGAAAAAGAAGATATCTGCTTGAAAAGAGGCAAATTATGTAAACCTTGCAACCCTTAAAAGGGAAACACCACAATATGCCAAGTTCTAACTATTAAGTATGAATTCTGTTTTCAAAATGGGTTAAACCATGTCAATTCCCCTACATCCATTAACTCTGTGCTCAATCACTTACAGTGGTTCTAGTCAAACATACACCCATCTTCTGATCAGCAGCCAATCAGGAGATCACTTTCCACTGTCACCCATTGAAAATTCTCATTCTCCTCCTTGAAACAGCGACAAAGCTTACCTTTTACTCACTCCATTTCAATGATCACCTTCCATACACATCCCCCAACAATACACATTACTACCTTCACATCAAACCCTCAACCCACTTGAAAATGCTGCTCCTTCCTGACAATGCTTCCACTAGCCCCCTCACGACAGTGATTCCCCTTCACTCCCTTGACAATGCTGCCCCTTTAACCTCTAAATAATGCTTCTCCTTCTTCCTGACAGTGTAGCAGCCCCTTCCCCTCCAGGTGATTGAGCTTTATCAGGGCTGGGAAGACTGCTGAGCGCTATATTGGATAATAGGAAGGGTGGTGCTGTGTCGATAGGTGGCTAAAAACTGTCAGGTTGAAGCTCTGGGTAGGTAGGCAAGTTCTTTCCTCAAATCATTCACTTTTAGAAAGGACAAAAGTAGTGTGATTTTATGTTTTTGGAGGAATATTATTCAGTACTTTAAATCAGATTTTTTTTAAGGTTTGGAATTGTGCACCCTTACCTACTGGTATACAAAGAATATCTGATTGGAGTTGCATCATTATTTTGTTAGCAGTCATTCCTCCATCCACCTGGAGACTGCTCTGATTGATTCCAGATTCTTTATTCATGGCCTCAAGAAGCTAAAAGAAGCACACACAATGACTAAGCAGTCACAAAAAGTAGTAATAAAAGCACAATTAAGTTAATATTTGTTCTTGTTGTCCTTCTAATGTACTCTTTGTTAACCTCATGCAATAAAAAATGTTATGAAATAAATGAAACTTCAACAGTATTAGTGTGCACATTATACACAATCTAAGATAAATTTGATTGGAAATGGTAATTTTTAAGATTAAATGGTCACTCCCAATATTGAGTTTACAACAGAATGCAGTTTAGACAACTAAGTGCTAATTTCACCATCCACACTTCATTCAAGTATGGCTTCCATTGTTAACATGGAATGACTCCAACTACCTTGTAGTGTTTAAAATTTTAACACCGTTTTAAGAACTGGTTTCATTACAAATGCCAGCAAAGTATGGAACTAATGCACAGGAGCTAAAACAGAATGAGATTAAAAACTCAAAACATAGCAGCACTGGATCCCAACATAGGTAAAATACATATGGAGAGCAAATTGTAAAATATTTGGGATTAGAAGGAATCCGGAGTGACAATAACTTTCAGAAACTTGGCTTCATTTCTTTGGGAGTTGGAGGTAAACTTTCCCTTTTTTTCAACTAAAAAGACCCAGTTTTTTTTGGAGTTCTGCCAGGATATTGTAGACTGAGGTTTCTTCAATCCAATTGAGATCAATTACAAATACTTTTACATGGTGAACCATAGACACTTGCTGTCATTATACCCCTGCACACTCTCTTCGTTTCTTACAGACTTGACCAGTGTCAGAAAGTGATAGTGATACTTCTTTAAGAAAATGCTTTGCAAGCTGATTCTGTTATGATTTCCTATGGACTCTCCACTCTATTAAAGTCCATTAATATAAATTACACAGACTATGGATTCATGAATAAAGGCCAAATAGCTATTCTTTAAATTCTCAACTTCATTCTATCTCAAAACTAAATAGACAGCTTAAAACAGAACTTTACAAAACTCGACGTTCCTAAGTTTTTCTGGGTTTGGATACTTCAGACTAACCTTTGTCACTATCAGCACTGATGCTTTTGTCTTGGACTATAGGTGTGAATTCATTGCATTTTCTCTCCAATAAAATTACCTGCTTTCTCCCTTTACTCATTACTGCCTAAACTACCCGCTCGTCTGGCAAAAGAATTCTGAACAGGATATACAATCCCTTTGTTCAATTTTCCCCTAAATGATAGTCCCAAAACATAAGAGTCTCACAAAAGGCTTTTGTCATCAGTGATGGAAGGACTCATCAGCAGAGCTATAAAACAGCAGTTAGCAAAAACCCCTCAATTACATTTAATGATTCTGACCAGGACAATTTTGTAAAATAAAGTTAAACTTCAATCCAGAGTACCCATTAGCTTACCTCACGGGTTTGAAAGGCAACAGCTTCTAGTGCAGCAAATGCAATATGATTTCTATTTGTATACTGGGTAATGCCACATATTATTCTACAGAAAAGAAAAAAAAATAAGGTAAAGTAAATATGTAGATACTATTTGTATGGCATAAAAGGTATCAATATTCTATGATTTAGAAGAAATTATTATTCAATAGATTTATTTATCAACATTTACCATTAATTATTAAGGAGTCTGTTCCCTATGTAAATCAAAATACTTTGAGGTGGTGAACAATTTTCACCTCAATACCTAATCACTTTGTGTATTTACTAGATAACTGCAGTTGGGGTACAACAAACTATTTTAGCAACAGAACTAACTACTTGAAATTCTATGATGTATTTCAAAGCTGAAAATCTGTCTGTAATATTGGATAACAAGCAGGAGGAGAAGAGGATACCTGAGAATTTGTGCAAAGTTAGAAGGTTAATGTGGTCAGCTAGGGCATACTGGGGATTAGTTTACCAAGTTTCAAGATTTTAATATTTTTACATTTTAATATTCTTACTGTTGAACAATTAGATTTTTTGACAGCATATGATTTAGCTAGTCACTTTACTATTAGTATTATGGTACAACTCCAGTATAGTCAATTTGCTTATTCAGAGAAGCGAGAGATTTAAGAAATCACTGTTGATATTACATATTTTTATATTTAAAATAGTGAAATAAGTAGCTATTGTCTTTGGCTAACAAAATAGAAGTTATTAAACAGTGATTACAGATTTAAATCAGAATCAACAAAGCATGTAAATCTGATTTAAAATTATAGATTAGACATTTTTAAAAGGTGAGCACTTAATAGAGTATGCCAAAATAACATTCAAAATCATGTACAACTACAGGATCAGAATGTGAAATGTTGGGTACAATCACACAACAGTATAGGTTCTACAGTACTGAGTACTGACCATAGAAACACCCAGTGCTTTTCAGAGATCATGACATTGCATTTGCTATTATGTTAAGACTGCTACTGCGTACTGAAACCAAATGAATTTACAATGTATTATGGCATTGATGAAAAAATAAGTTCTTACCCTCTTGCAGTAGTATCCCAATATGGTGCGTATAACCCTGAGAATGCTGGCACAAAATAGCAACCATGGGAGGAACCCACAGAAGCAGCAAGTTTCTCTGTAAGAAATTGGATAAAACGTAGCAATAGTTCACGTTAAATAAAAGCAAAAATACAATTTTCAAATGAAAAATTGAAACAATTTGCTCAAAGTGAGGTTTAAAAATTACTGCCTGTTAAAAGAAATGCTTTGTGATCCTACGTTCCTGTGCATTTTCACACCTTTTATTTAGTGTAATAATATCCATACAAAAAATATGCTTCTCTCAAAAATTAGAATCAGCATTAAGCAGAGGCAAAGCAATGTGTTCACAAAATTTTCAGTTGGCAGTCTTCCATTTCATAAGACAAAGGTTTGTGTTTAGAGGTCAACTCTTGAAAAAAAAATTGCTTGTTGTAGGTCAGGAGCCCCACTCCAGAAATTTGGATTTGAAATTACATGAGCTGTAAACACTTGGCACTGATTTGTGTGCTCCTGCATATAACACAAAACCTGCCACCTCCAGAATGGTTTATTTAACTTATTAATTAAATTATTAAATTATCTGTCAAAGAGAGAATAAATCACAAGATAATGATGGTAGTAAAGGAGGCAGCACATTAATTACGGGTGACTTTAGTTTTCAAGTAGATTGGGAAAATCAAATAGGCAAAGGTATCCACGTGGAAGAATTCATAGAGTGTCTTCAGGATAGTTCCTAGAACAATGTGTTATTGATCCATACAGGGATCAGGCTATTTTGGATGTGGTAATGTAGATGGTAATATCCTAATAAACTATTTCAGAGCAAATGATTCCCTAAAGGATCAGTAACCAAAGAATAGAGAATATAGAAATTTAACATTCAGTTTAAGAGGGAGAAATTTGGGTGTGAAACAACAGTGTTAAATAAGAGTAATTCCATTGATAAAAGCAAATTTGGCTGGATTAGTCTGGGAAAACAAGATTAGCAGAAAAGACAGTTGAGGAACAATTATAGATACTTGAGAAAAGTATCTACTCAAAGTAAAGATATATCACAACAGAAAGGAGGAGAGATTCTATAGAAAGGGGATAGACCGATCTTAGTTAACCATGGAAGTTAAGGGTAGGATCAAATAGAAAGAAAAAAAACAATAACAGACCATGTAGCAAAGATTAATGGTAAACCAGAAGATGGGCAATGTTTGCAATACTATCAAAAGATTGCCAAACCACAATAAAGGGGGAGTAAAAAGGGAGAAACTAAACAATGAAAGCTAACTAGCAAGTCATAAAAAATGGACAGATACAGCATCTAAGGAGGAAAAGAGACCAACATGAACAGAAGCCCCTGAGAGAATAAGGCTGGGAATTTGAAATGGGGGCTAAGAAATGATACTTTGCATCAGCCAGCACAATAGAAGATACTGATAACATTCCAAAAATACTAAATAATCAAGAGGCAAAGGAAGGTATGAGAGAAAATAAGTACAATAATTACTTCTGGAGAAAAAAGTGCTAACAAAACTAATGGGGCTAAAGGCTGATAAGTCCCCTGGATCTAATGAGATGCAGCCAAAGATATTAAAGGAAATAACTACAGACAGAGTAAACATATTGGTAGCAATCTTCCAGGAATCCTTAGGTTCTGAAAATATTGTGGGGTAGCATGGTGGCTCACAGCGCCAGGGTTTGATTCTAGCCTTGGGCAACTGTCTAAGTGGAGTTTGCACATTCTCTTCATGTCTGTGTGGGTTTCCTCTGGGTGCTCCCGTTTATTCCCAAAATCCAAAGATGTGCACGTTAGGTGAATTGGCCATGATAAACTGCCTGCAGTGTTCACGAATATGTAGGTTGGGTGCATCAGTCAGGGTTAAGTATCAGGGAATAGGTCTGTGTGGGTTACTCTTTGAAGGATTGGTGTGGACACTTTGGGCCGAAGAGACTGTACCCACACTGTAGGCATTCTAATTCTAATTCTGATTGCAAAACTGATCATTTAACACATTTACTTAAAAAGGGAAGGAGACAAAAAACAGTATCTGAGAGACCAGATAGCTTAACATCTGTAATTGAGAAAATGCTAGAGTCTATTATAAAAGGGGGCGGGGGGTAATAGTAAATCATTTGGGAATGTCAAATGTGATCAAGCACAGTCAGCATGGCTTTTCAGGGAGAATTAATGCCTGACAAATTTATGATAATTCATTGAAGAGATAAGAAGAAGATAAATAAAGGGGAGCAGTGGATGTAATACATTTAGTTTTTCAGAAGGTATTTGAGAAGGTACCACACATTAGTCGACTTAAGATAAAAACCCATTCTGTTGGAGATAGTATATTAGTATAGATAAATTGGCTAACTATTAGAAGATAAAAATAAGGGGGTATTTTCAGGCTGGCAACCTGTAATAGTGGATTGCCACAGGGATTTGTGCTGGGATCACAATTAGGACAACTAAGAACAGGCAATAAATTCTGGACCAGCTAGCCACATCCATGGCCCATGAGTAAATAAAAAATAAAAACTGACTTTGGATGTTGGAAGCGAATGTACTATGATCAAGCTTTTGGATGACATAAAAATAGACGGGAAGACAAGTAGTTCAGGATGACATAAAGAGCCTACGGGGGATAGAGCCAAGTTATTTGCTCAGATATTTGTATCATCAAAAGTCACAGGTGAGCTGCCAGAAGACTGGAGCCTGGCTAACGTGGTACTATTATTTAAGAAAGGTGGTAAGGACAAGACAGGGAAACAATAGACCCCTAAGCCTGAATTGATAACTGAATTATTAGCTAATAAACCATAAATAGACAATTTATCAGGTATTCTTTTGAAACATACTTAGTTGGGGGAGAAGGAAGCAGGAGGTAAAACAGTAATCTAATAGAGACCTTTATAATTATGGATTTTAGACAATCTGGATGCAGAATGTTTTAATTTTAGTGAAGACCATAATTATATAGCATCATTAAAAGATAGTCATCAAGAAATCCAATAGGAAATTCAGAAGAAACATGTTCCTCAAAAGGTGCGAATGTAGAACTCATTATCACAGGAAAGTGGTTAAAGTAAGGTAAAGCTATACAAGGCAGTGAGGGATAAGGATATGGAGGATTATGAGGAAAAACTGGAGACTCAATTACAGCATAAATGTTGGTTTGGATTGGTTGGACAGAACTGCCCTTTTTTGTGCTGTTTATCCCACATAAACACATGGTCCGGAATCTTTCCCATTTCCACACCCTAGCACACAATGGAGTCTTCCTTATGCTTTCCAAACTCACATTTCAGCTTTAATTCTCTTCCTGATCACTTATCTTCTCTGCATCTTTTCATGGGGAATTGCTGGCATGATATTGCTCATATGAATTTCTCTTCATCCCTCACTCATTTTAACCAATCTCTCTTTTAGTTTTCTATAATCTCTATCGACCAATACTCTCCTTTATGTTGCTAAATGTGTCTCACCTTGGACAACTTAACACAAACTGCTCTCACCAAATAAAACATGTCGCAGTGGGAATACTTTGGGTCCTTATATTTGGCTTTTGTGAGATGTGTGGAACTGTCTTTGTTGTATTCATAGGTAAAGACCCTCTCTAAAACAGAGATTAAGATTTCTTCACAAATACTTGGATTAAATAAAGTGCAGGTAAGAGAAACTAAAGCTCCTTACAGGATATAAGTGGAGATTGTATGAATTGATCAGGAATACTTGCCAACTTCCTCTGCTGAGGTAATGATATGAAGGTTGTCTCGAAGCCAGCGAACCAAAGCACCACCTATGGCAACTGATCCCTGAACAGACATGAAAATAAAGCAATTGTCAGTGGAGTAACTATGCATTTATAGGATCTAACCTCACTATTTGAGTGAACAATCTCTTTAAAAATAAATCTACTTGGAAAGATGTGATTTTGTCCATATATCAATGATATTGTACACACAAATTAGAAAGTCATCACTCATCAAATAGAGTAATGAGTGTTACTTTCTGTCTTGGTCAAGATGAAATAATAAATTAACTTGCTACCTTGCAACAAAGACCATTCTTGTAAAGCCCATTAATTTCTATTTAGCTATAATGTCTAATACTTAGTAAACATTCTCTTCAATGACAACAGGAAACCACTGTGGGTAGTCCATTATCCTCTAAATTATTTGAAAAGATATTGTTTTTAACACAGCACATTTTTCAGCAGTCATGTCCTGTGCTCAGTCCAAGGTCACAATAAATATACACACTTAACACATTCCAGACAGTCCAATATTTTGCACATTATATAACACATTACACATGATATTTAATAAAGTATTGAATGCAACATGGCAATGAATGCTTGAAATCTGGAAGACAAGAGGCAGTAGGCTAATGATTATGGTACAATAACTTAATGGAGTGGAGTAGAATTGGACCAACAAATTTATGGCTATTTTATTTGAAAATGCAAACAAAGTAAATCAAATTAATAAAAGACTTACATAACAACAAACATAAGACTACCTCTACTGATACATTGACAAACCTTCTGTTCTTGAAATATTTTCACAGTTATAGAGAGTCATAGTCATAGAGTCATAGAGATGTACAGCATGGAAACAGACCCTTTGGTCCAACCCATCCATGCTGACCAGATATCCCAACCCAATCTAGTCCCACCTGCCAGCACCTTGCTCATATCCGTCCAAACCCGTCCTATTCATATGCCTATCCAAATGCCTCTTAAATGTTGCAATTGTACCAGCCTCCACCACTTCCTCTGGCAGCTCATTCCATACACGTACCACTCTCTGTGTGAAAACATTGCTCTGTAGGTCTCTTTTATATCTTAACCCTCTCACCCTAAACCTATGCCCGCTAGTTCTGGACTCCCCGACCCCAGGGAAAAGACTTTGCCTATTTACCCTATCCATGCCCCTCATAATTTTGTAAACCTCTATAAGGTCACCCCTCAGCCTCCGAAGCTCCAGGGAAAACAGCCCCAGCCTGTTCAGCCTTTTCTGAACTCTAACCCTTCATGGATCAACAGTGCTCTGATAGGGTGAATCTCACTGGAGTCAGCCAATTAGGGAATTATATACTGGGTGAGTTACAAAGGCAAGGGTGCCTAAATTGAGGGTCATCAGTAATAGAAGAATGGCATCCCCAATTCCTTAGTGGACATTGCTGAGTGGGCTTGAGGAGCATGAAAATTGAGGTACTCTTGCAGGCTTGCCGAAGATTTAAACATAAGGAAGGATGACAGGTCTTAAAGCTGCTGTTTTGTTGGTATGTTTCTCCAAGCCAACTGCTGTGGCCTGGGCTGCATCATTTGGACTGTGGGAAAAGATCTGCCACCTTGCCAACCCACGATAAGCCCACAAAAGCTAAATTGGCCAACAGCACCAAAAAAACACCTAGAATGCCTCAGCAGGGACCAAGCAGATTGACAAGCCAAACCAGACAGCACTTGCAGCAATTCAAACTCCCACTAACAATGTCGGAACAACACAGCTATCCCAAAGCCCCGAGGACAGTTTCACAACCCAGCAATACCAAGCCACACAAAGACCAGGTCAGACAGAAAGCACCAGCAAGAGCATTGCTCCCAGGACAAGACAATGGAAGCACCTCACCACTTCAGAGGAGACATTAACACCTACTTGTGAAGAGGAAAGGAACCATCGATACTGTCAGGATGTTGCATTGTGTGAAGGAACAGGACATTCATCCGATAACTGTTTTCCAATTAGCATCCCTGTAACTAGATTACTCCATTTCCAGATACATTGTATTTTCCCCATTTCTAATTAGCCTTACTGTACAAGATTATTATAAAAACTGGTCTCATCCTCAGCTCTGAGCAGAGAATCCTCGACTGCCTGGGCAGACTGTCTGTACTGTTTCAGCTTAGTCAGTTTCTCTTCCGCGATATTGCCGTACTAACAAACTGTTTGTCAATTTCACTTCGAACTGTGCTTTGTGATCTCTAACTTATTTGGCAAATTTGTCTGACAGTTTGGTGTTAGTCGGCAGGCCCTTTTCTTCCTCTCTCAACAAAGAAAGCAAACCTCACATTTTAAATTTAATCTGATTCATACTGGCAGCCAGCCCTGCCCAGCGGGTCAGACCAGAGAAAGGCTGGACGACTGCGGAGGGTGGCCACAATTCTGACCTGCAGCGAATTGGCTTCAGCTACTGCAGTTTGGAAATTGAGTAATGACTTGGCCTGTGAAGGTAGTCACTTGGCTCTTAAAGTGCTGCCAGGACTTGGCCTGTGGAGGTAGACTGGTAAGCGAATAAATTAATCACCAAATTTAACTATTTGGCAGCCGGCTGCTGCTGCAATTTGGAAATTGAGTAGTGGCTTGGCCTTTTTCCCCATTCTTATTGTACAAGATTATAATAAAAACTGGTCTCATCCTCAGCTCTGGGAAGAGAATCCTCGACTGCTTGTGCAGACTGTCTGTACTGTTTCAGCTTAGTCAGTCTCTCTTCTGCAATATCTCCGTACTATTAAATGGTTTGTCAATTTCACTTTGAACTGTGCTTTGTGATCTCTAACTTATTTGACAAACTTCTCGGACATGAACCCATGTGATTCGATAAGAGGATGTGAAATTAAGAACTGCTGTTTCTCAGTTACTGCCAGCCTCCATTCTCAGCAAGGTGCCAGTCTGAAGCTGGAAGAATCCTAATAGTATTTGCATCTTGAACCTAAACATGCCCTTAATTGACCCAAACTGAAGGATTTGATGATTCCTTCAAATATATCACTTTGAGTATTCGTATGCCACAAAGCGTACTAACAGTCACTAGCACCACAGGCAAACCTCAAAATTAGTCTTCGAATTTTATGAAAACAGCTATAATCCTAATATCATCCATTTCTTTATTAGCTCAATAATGTTCATAGAAGAAATTTGAAAGGGCCATATCACATTATATTGACAAAAAGCACTATTACTCTTGATGCACAAAACAGTTACATAATTAGCAAATTAATTTCACTATAACTAATTGTGAAGTGACATATTTTGATTGGAAAAATGACAAATCTCCATGTCCATCTGAAAAAAAAGTTTTAACTAGAGAGATAAGCAAAGGGATCTGGGGATACAGATAAACATTCATTGGAAATAATGATACAGATTAATGAGCAAACAAAGCTTTGGGCTGTTTAAAACATAAGCAAACGTTGACATTGATCTGTTGGTCAAATGACCTGTTTCTATGCTGTAATTTCTATGAATGTTATGTATGTAAAAAGGCAAAACTGGAGATGCATAACGATAAGCTTAACAAAAAGAAAACTTGCCTCTAGTGCATAGATTGCAGGGTTGTTCTTGCCCAGTTTATATGCTAATGTTGTAAGAAGGCCATGTTTGGATATAATAGGCTGTAAAGAATACACTTGTTAGTTTAATTGCAAAATAATGTATGGAATTTGTAAAGAAAATTATACATAGAAATGCCCAGTATATTGTCCCACAAACTGAATACATCAGATTTTAGCCACTGAAGTTATTAACATAGAACACATAGGTTAACTTTTATTCAATTTCTTGCTCACAATTTTACAAAGGAAACAATGCACTATACTTCTGCCCAAATCTGAGATATTAAACAGGGACAGACTCACCTTCTCGCCTGTATTACTAAGGAGAAAACAACCTGTTCCATATCTGGAACGAAACAGAGGGTATACTTGCAACAAATGAAATAAGTAAGTACATTGAACAGTGCCAATACGAAGGAACATGTTGATATCATATCACATAATCATCAACTATTCTTTATTTCAATGGTAAGAGAACATTCTGCTCTTCTTTGAATTGTTAACAAGACTTCAATTTAACATCTCATCGAAAAGATAGCAATTCTAACAAGAGAATGCATCCCAGAAATTCTGGTATCTTTTGTGCATGTGATAAAGCCAAATAGCAGTCAGCATGGAAGAAGAATAAGTTTTCTGCAGCACAAGTGTTTTTCTACAACATAGTTTGTAAGAAAATGAAAATTGTGAATAGATATTGAGAAACGATGAAAAAGCAGAAATCTAGGTAGATTAATGAGAAGGTAAAAGATAATTAACCAATGAGAATGTGTACTGATCATCAGGATTACAGAAGCATTGCATGATACAGACACAGGAAATGCAAGGATAGGTCTTGGTGAAAATATATAAATTCCATTATTTTGCAAATCAGCCAGCAAGTTGAAGAAATTAAGATGAACATCTTGAGGTGCGAATTTCTGGAATGAGTTATTGATTTATAGAGCTCGGTTGCTTGCTTTGTGCAAACATCATCTGGCTCTTCAGGTTAATTTCAAGAACTTGTTGGATTTTGGCAGCACAAGTATCTTTATTAAAAAAGTGATAAATGTTAGCACAATACTAATCATCATCATAGTCCTAAAAAGAAACTATATTAATGTTGAACATCTGGCATTTAATTGATTGCTGTTGAACGTTATTGAAGTAGTTTTCTTACTTTGGCTTTCTGCCTCTCTTTTTCTCCCTTAATTCAAATTTTCTTTCCTTCTTTTTCTTTGTCAACCTGTGTAGTTTGACTTGTAATAAGTCGCAAATAACATTTGTGCCACATAAGTATCAGGCAATGATCATTTACAATAGAAGGAATGGAATCTAGCTGTTATCCCCTGAATTACCATTACCATCACTGAATCTTCCACATAAATAACATTCTGGCCTAGAATCTGAAATTGACCAGCCAAATAAATACTGTGGTTACAAGAGCAGATCAGAGGATGGGAAGTCTGCAGTAAGTAATTCATTCTCTGGCTCTCCACTATCGGTCCATTATCTACAAGACACCTATCAGGATTATGATGGAATGCCATCTAATTGCCTGGACAAGGGTAGCCCCAAAGCCACTCAAGAAGCTCAACACCATTCAGTACCATGATTGGCAACCTCATCACCAACTTAAACATTCATTCCTGACATACAGGGAAGAGGGAGCACTGCATACTAAACATAAGATGTACTGCAGCAATTCCCCATGTCTCCTTCGCCTTCACTTTAAAATCTGCAACCAACTAGAAGGACAGTTGGCAAATGAAAGGGAACATTACCGTCCATGAATTCTTCTCAAGGCACAGGTCATCCTGACTTGGAAGTAAAGTGCTGCCTGTCACTGTGCTGGATTGAAATCCCGGAACTCCTTTCCTAACAGCACTGTGGACATGCCTGCACCAAATGGACTGCAGCAGTTCAAAGTAATCATGTGCCACACTGTCTTAAGGGCAATTAAAAATGGGCAACAAATGCTGATCTCCTTCTCCTTCAATTCTTTCTTAATCATTACATTTATTATTTAGAACATAAAACAGTAAAGCACAGGAATGAGCCCTCCGGCCCACAGTGTTGTCCTGAACATGATGACAAATTAAATTAATCCCTTTTGCCTGCATTGGTCCATTTCCTTCATTCCTTGCATATTCATGCGCTTATCCAAAAAGTCCCTTAAATGCCCATATCGTACCTGCCCCCACCACCATCCCTGGCAGCGTTTTCCACACACCCCTCGCAATCTCGTTTGAACTTTCCCACTTCACATTAAATGCATGCCTCCTAGTTTTCAACATTTCATTATTGGGAAAAAGCTTCTGTCTGTCAACTCTATCTATGCATCTCATAATTTTATAGACTTATACCAAGTCTCCCCGCAACTTTCCTTGCTCCAGAGAAAACAACCTGAGTTTTTCTAGCCTCTCATTGTAGATCATACCTTCTAATCCAGACAACATCCTGGTAAACCTCTTCTGCACCCTCTCCAAATCCTCCACATCCTTCCTGTAATGTGGTGACCAGAATTGAATGCAATAGACGAAGTGTGACCTAACCAAAATCTTATAAAGCTGTAACATGACATCCTGACTCTTGTACTCAATTCCCTGACCAATAAAGGCAAGCATGCCATATGCCTTCTTTACCAACCTAACTACTTGAGTGGCCACTTTCAAGGAGCTATGGACTTGAACTCCAAGATCCTTCTTGTACAACAATGCTGTTCAGCGTCCTGCCATTAACCGTATACTTTTCCTTAACATTTAATCTTCCAAACTGCAGTACGTCACACTTACCCAAATTAAACTCCATCTGCCATTTCTCCACCCATAACTGCAACTGATTTATACCCTGCGGTATCCTTTCATAACCTTCCACACGATTCATAACTCCATCAATCTTTGTATTGTCTATAAGTTTACTAACCCACCCTTGTACATTTTCATCCAAATCATTTAAGGTGATATTCTAATAGTCCCACTGTTCACTGAGACCACAGGTGCCCTTTTGCCTTTGCCATTATCTGACTGAAAACCCAGTCACATCACAAAAACTGATGAGCTGAAGAATGCAGAAGATTCGAACTAATAGCATACCAAATAATATGTTGAATGGTCTGGCTCAATACAAGCATTTATTGTACATATTCATTTCAATAAAAAGGCAGCTAGAGCAGAGAATACCTCTTCTATGTAAATGTATTCAAAGATTATCCATCACTAACTAGTGATGAAATGCAAAATATTTCCGTAAAGGTACAAACTTACGTGTTTTTTGATTGTCCTGGCTGAAAACACATTTGTCCAACTAAAGCAGCATGTTGGTCACCTAAACACTGATAAAGATAGCATGCAAATGTAAGTGCAATTACATTCTCTGAATGGTACTAAATTGCAAAAAAAAATGTTTGGAGTGGAGCATAAAATGGTTAACAGAAATTAAGGTTTTCTCAACTATGAAATTATGTTACAACTTGATAGTATACAAGGACAACCACCCATAATTTATATGAATTGCCGTGTAATTTCTCTTCATCTATTTCTAAATAGAGTCATAGAGATGTACAGCATGCCGACCAGATATCCCAACCCAATCTCGTCCCACCTGGCAGCACCCGGCCCAAATCCCTCCAAACCTATCCTATTCATATACCCATCCAAATGCCTCTTAAATGTTGCAATTGTACCAGCCTCCACCACATCCTCTGGCAGCTCATTCCATACACGTACCACCCTCTGCGTTAAAATGTTGCCCCTTAGGTCTCTTTTGTATCTTTCCCCTAATCTTGTCATTCAAGTACATATTCACTTAAATATGGTAAATATTCCATCTGCATAAATAGAAATACATGACAAGGAATAGAAGGATAGAAAAGGAATTGGCTAACTAGCCTAATTAGTCTACCCTGCCATTGAATAACATCATGGCCAATCTGTGATTTGAGAGTGTGGTGCTGGAAAAACATAAGCAGGAGAATTGACATTTCGGGCATAAGCCCCTCATCGGTATTAACCTTTGAAACCATTCAATGGACTATTCTTCACTGAGCCAAAGGAAACAAGCTGTTTACAATTTTGCACAATTCCTGATGAAGGACTTATGCCCGAAATCTTGATTCTTCTGCTCCTCGGATGCTGCCTTATCTGCTGTGCTTTTCCAGCACCACACTCTCGACTCTGATCTCCAGCATCTGCAGTTCTCACTTTCTCCTCCTCCATGGCCAATCTGTGATCCAGATTCATGTGTACACCTTTGCTGTATCTCCCATAATATCCTTAGTTAATCAACATCCTTCAGTGTCACATGTAAAATTAACAATTTATCAAACAATAACTAGCGTTTACAGAAGAGTTCTTTACTTCTATCGTTTCCTGTGTGAAAGACCTAACTTCAATATGTGCAATATTCTCCAGTCCTACGCTGACCAATTAGCAGAGGTAATATTACTTTTACTATCTAACTAAATAATTTCAATATTTCAATTAAAATCCTGCCTCAGTCTTCTAAATTTCAGAAAAAAAATAGTTAGTCTAACTGCTCCATGTAGTTCAGGTACTGTTCTGATTAATCTGTAGTGTGCTTTCTCAAAGGCTGATACAGATCCTTCCTAAGATGTAATACACATAAGTGAACACAATACTCTATTGTGATTTAACTAGGACTTTGTTCAACTTCTACTATAATACCTGTCGTTGTAAATAGTAGCCAAGTCTATAATTGAGGATAGAGTGACTGAGCACCTTGAAACCTTGCAATATCCAGCTGATCTGAGTGTCAATGTGGAGTTGTGAAAGGATTGGGGATCATAGCAGCCAAACCTGAAATTGTTTGTGAACATAACTAAAATCCTATACAGGGGAACATTGATGGACATTATTTATATGGCATTCAATAAAAGCCCTCATAAGATTAGATTACTTACAGTGTGGAAACAGGCCCTCCGGCCCAACAAGTCCACACCGCCCCGCCGAAGCGTAACCCACCCATACCCCTCAATCTACATCTACCCCTTACCTAACACTACGGGCAATTTAGCATGGCCAATTCACCTAACCTGCACATCTTTGGACTGTGGGAGGAAACCGGAGCACCCGGGGAGAACGTGCAAACTCCACACAGTCAGTCGCCTGAGGCGGGAATTGAACCCGGGTCTCCGGCGCTGCGAGGCAGCAGTGCTAACCACTGTGCCACCGTGCAGCCCACGAAGATACATGGACTAAGTGTGAGGAGTCCGAGAAGAACATCTGATAGATACACAAACTGGCAGGATACAATTAGAAGTGGCCTGCACGACTTCATTTTGGAGTCTTAACTATTCGTTATGCTTTTTTCATAATTTGGATGGTCAGATAATAAGAGGAGAAAGTGAGGACTGCAGATGCTGGAGATCAGAGCTGAAAATGTGTTGCTGGAAAAGCACAGCAGGTCAGGCAGCATCCAAGGAACAGGAGAATCGACGTTTCGGGCATAAGCCCTTCTTCAGGAATGAGGAAAGTGTGTCCAGCAGGCTAAGATAAAAGGTAGGGAGGAGGGACTTGGGGGAGGGGCATTGGAAATGCAATAGGTGGAAGGAGGTCAAGGTGAGGGTGATAGGCCGGAGTGGGGTGGGGGCGGAGAGGTCAGAAAGAAGATTGCAGGTTAGGAAGGCGGTGCTGAGTTCGAGGGATTTGACTGAGATAAGGTGGGGGGGAGGGGAAATGAGGAAACTGGAGAAATCTGAGTTCATCCCTTGTGGTTGGAGGGTTCTTAGGCGGAAGATGAGGTGCTCTTGCTCCAACCGTCGTGTTGCTATGGTCTGGCGATGGAGGAGTCCAAGGACCTGCATGTCCTTGGTGGAGTGGGAGGGGAAGTTGAAGTGTTGAGCCATGGGGTGGTTGGGTTGGTTGGTCCGGGTGTCCCAGAGGTATTCTCTGAAACGTTCTGCAAGTAGGCGGCCTGTCTCCCCAATATAGAGGAGGCCACATCGGGTGCAGCGGATGCAATAGATGATGTGTGTGGAGGTGCAGGTGAATTTGTGGCGGATATGGAAGTATCCCTTGGGGCCTTGGAGGGAAGTAAGGGGGAAGGTGTGGGCGCAAGTTTTGCATTTCTTGCGGTTGCAGGGGAAGGTGCCGGGAGTAGAGGTTGGTTTGGTGGGGTGTGTGGACCTGACGTCAAGGAGGGAGTGGTCTTTTCGAAACGCTGATAGGGGAGGGAAGGGAAATATATCCCTGGTGGTGGGGTCCGTTTGGACGTGGCGGAAATGACGGTGGACGATACGCTGTACATGGAGGTTGGTGGGGTGGTAGGTGAGGACCAGTGGGGTTCTGTCCTGATGGCGGTTGGAGGGGCGGGGCTCAAGGGCGGAGGAGTGGGAAATGGAAGAGATGCGGTGGAGGGCATCGTCGACCACGTCTGGGGGGAAATTGCGGTCCTTGAAGAAGGAGGCCATCTGGGTTGTACGGTTTTGGAACTGGTCCTCCTGGGAGCAGATGCAGCGGAGACGAAGGAATTGGGAATATGGGATGGCGTTTTTACAGGGGGCAGGGTGGGAGGAGGTGTAGTCTAGGTAGCTGTGGGAGTCGGTCGGTTTATAATAAATGGTTTATAATAAACGTTGTTGTTGATGCTAAAAAGTCCTCCTTACTAACTTACTAATTTTGGCTTAAGCCTAGACATTGCCATCCTAGACACTGGATATGGCCTGTTTCACCAGCAGGATATATCCATGGGCAGGATTTAAATGGTGTATAGGTGGGAATCTTCAACATTGGCTATGGATCTCGTGAAGTCTCATGACAGCAGGGTGACAAGGGCAAATCAATCTCCTATTGATGGTAGCCCTCTCAGCTGAATAATCGTACTCCTTCACATTGAACATTACTTGGCACTGAGGGAAGCAAGGGCACAGCAACAACCTGCTTAATGATACTCAGCTTGGTTTCCCCATGGCCGTACAGCTCCTGACCTCATCATACCCTTGTACATGGATAGAAGAGCTGAACTCAATGCAAGGTGAGACTGACTGTCCTTGACATCAAGGCAGCATTTGAATAAATGTGACATAAAAGAACATCAGCAAAATTTAAGTAAATGATAATTAGGATTGAAGTCAGAGAAGAATTGGAAGATGATCATTTTTGTTGGAAGCCAATCATCTCAATCCTAGGGCATCTCTGCAGGATTTCCTCAGGGTGGTGTCCAAGGCCCAATTATCTTCAGCTGCTTCATCAATGGCCTTTCCTCAATCATAAGATGTGGAGTTGGGATGTACACTCATGATGATGCAATGTTCTGTACAATTTGTAACCCCATATGTTAACAAGACCTTGACAACATGTGGACTTAGGTTGATAACTGACAAATACTTGTACAGCATGTGCCAGTCAATGACCATGTCCAACAAGAGAAAATCTATTTCCCCATGACATTCAACGATATTATCATCATTTGATTTCCCACCATCAATATCCAAGGGATTATCATCGAGAAGGAAAAGGACAGATCATCCATAAAAACACTGGGGCCATAAGAACAGATCAAAGGCTTTGAATTCTGTGGCAAATAGTTTATTCGTTAAGATCTGTTCACTATCTGTAACTGTTGTAACTAATAATACTTTCGAGGTAATATTTAGATCTGGGATGGCGAAGTTGGAAAGGTAGGCTACTATCCTCAATTTTAGAGATGGCCAAAAACATCTCAAAAAATGCCAAGAAATTTCAAATTGTCAGTTTAAGAAATCTGAAAAGAAGAGCCATAGAACAGCAGATAGAGTTACTAATGGAGATGTGACATCTCCTCAATCCTTGCAGGAATGTATTCTAGAAAGAAGCATGTTACAGAAAGTTTTTTGGGGATTATAGCTAAACTAATTTCAAAGCATTTAGTGACCCCTGAAAAGTTGTAACATCTTATCAGGTCTTATGCTGTCAGCTAGCAATATCCCTTCACAGCAAATGTTGTAAGAGAGAAACAAACAGGAACCATTTCTGAGGTTACTCGATGACATTCTAGAAGAAATCTGGCTAAAAGGAGTCATACTATATCCTGAATGTCCAATGTAATATTGCATCCTGTCATTGTTCAAATTGAAGCATCACATGTTGGAAAGCCTTAAAACATTTGAAAATGTTAACATCTATTATACAACAGGAGAAATGATGAAAAACAAACAGAAAAAAACCTGTATTTGCTTGCAAAAATAAATAGTGGCGGTTTTGCTTTTGACTGAGAAGTCAAAGAAGAAGTCAATATGAAGTCAATGATTGCTCACTTCCCCCAACTCACGTCTCTTTGAAGTGGGCGCCAATACATTCACTATAATTTACTTTTCACTGCTCTGTAAACCTCCAAGGTGCATGCATTACAAAGACATGCATGAACAGAAGACTTTCATTAGCATTCCAAATGACAGTATGAAGCTGGATAGCCATGCAGCTTAGTAGGAATATTGGTGTCAATTGAGTCCTGTGTCTTGTTGCGATTGGTGTTGTACTAATCTATCATGCTGAGTGCGATAGTCACACTGTTTAACGTCCTAATTTCCTTCTTGGAAGACTGCTGTCATTCTCCCAGTTCTTCAGCATCCTATCATTTCCCGTTTGCTTGCTCCAGTTGTGCAGGACACAGAAAGCAAGGAATATGCAGTATATTCAGTATGCAGTGTACCACAAAGGCCGCCCAGACTGACCCAAGCATCAGAATCTCATCTTCAGGAGGCCAAATGTCTGCTCCACTATGGTGCTGATGGAAGAATGGGTTGCATTGCTTCTACACTCAGCCTCAGGCAAATGGTTGTGTTACAATGTTTTCAACTATGGATACAGAGGGTAGCTCGGCCTCCCAGTAAACCTACTGTAAAATATTTAACCTTTGAAATGAAACAGGAATATGAAAGTGCTTCAAGTATATGGCCATTATCACAACTTCGAGATGTGGTACCGATGATCACAGTCGACGTGCACATTGATGGAATGGCATTGTTTTCTGTTGAAGTAGGTTGTTTTGATAAGGAGTTCTCAATGCAATGCAACAGTCTATAGCATCCTGCAACTGGGGGATGCCAGTTATGTTAGCAAAGTCTACTGTCCAGGCAGCACTGACATCATCACAGGGAAATGATCTGCGATAAATTCCATAAATATCATACTTGATGCGTTTATGAGTTGGGAATTAAGCAATACCACAGGTATCCAATGGATCTATCTTTGGAAGCATAAAAAATTACTGCAGTTATCATCTTGACAGGCACAACGATCAGATGGCCACCTATCCCATTGGTTTGCAAGTTCTGTTGCAGCAGATGGCATAATTGAATAATGGTTTTCCTGGACATCCAACTCTGAGGTGACAATCCAACCCGCTCAACTGGAGGAAATAACGAGATGATAGATTCTTGTCTTCCTGTATCTCTGCTGCATCCTGAGGGAACATACAGCTGTAATATTTTCACACTGAGGCTGTTCAGCAGCCTCTGGAGATTGCTGCTAGTCCCAGGCTTGCTGGCATATTTGTTGCTCTTCTGTGCCTCTATGGCACAATGGCCACAGTAATGCTAAATGCTTTAAAGTTGGATTCATTGGTTTCAGTTCCAATAAGCCTACATTTAGAATGTTAGGAACAAACAGTTATTTCGTATGTGAGCACACAAATGATGATTTAGTATAATCCTTGATATAGTGGGAAATGAAGGACTTTAACAAGGACGGCTGTGGGATGTCTCCAAATAGGCTTTGACATAGTGGATCTTATTCCAATGTACATAGCTCAAGCCATCCATGCAACTACACTAGATGTTAAGTGCGGCATAATTGTTAAAATCTATCCACCTTCCCATCTGCCCATTAGCATAAAAGGCAACATTGCATACAACAGCATGTTGGCTTATACTTACAGGTCAAGGTGAGAGGATATTAGCTCCATGCCTTTGTGAGCCTAAGAAACCTTTGTGAAGTGTGGCCTGCAAGTGACAATTTTAAGGTTGCCTGTGATATTCCTGTTTCATAGAGATGACTATGGTCATTTTGTAATGACCAACGATATGGTCAACATTTCTTGTGTCCAGGAATTGTACCCCACTTAGTTGGTCACTGCATGCATTTTGCAGGTAGGATTTATGATTTCAGATGTCTTTAACCAGTGCTGTGTAAGTACTTGACTAATACATTTGCCTTGAAGGGCCTCATAACATTTATAAATAAAACTGATGCTTTCAAACAGAATATTAATTTACTCTGCCCATTTGAGTGTGGTGGCAGCCATTTTTCATTTCCATTGTACATCAGCTGAGAATGGAAAGGGTCACAGAACATGCTTAATGGAGAGTGAATCACAGCCTCAGCATGGTAATCTAAGGGACCTTTCCAAACCTCTATGTTCCTCTCTTCCTTGTACTTTCTGTCATCTCCATCAGTTATAAGCTTCCACATGTTTTCACCCTACTCTTTAATTAATGCATTCACTTCCTAACATTACCCTCTGAACGCTGTAGTTAGTCATGCCAACCACTGTGCTGCACTGTCACCCGCCCCCCCATCGAAGCCAGGGTGCTGGTGACTATTGATGACAATCCTTCCCACAGTAACCTGTGCCCCCCACTGCACCATTGTCTCTCATCCTTAGTTGATTGCACTGGATCTGCAGGACTGACCATGATTCACTCTCTAAATTGTTAAGATATGGAACCCGTAACTGTCCCAAATGGCCAAATGATCATGGGCAGGGTGTTTGAAAAAAGGAAGAAATGCAGTTCTCTTGTAAAAAGCTGGTCTTTCATTATGTGGTGATAGAGTTTAGAAAAATAAGTCCTGTGAAAATGAGCAACAATTTAGTTATAGTGAAAATATAATGAAACTTGTGAGGAATCCATTGTTTCTAATGTTTTAACTGTGGGAGTAGCTAGAGAGGCAAAGCTTTAAATATAAATATAAATCTAATATAAAGGGAGGTTCTTCAATTTTTGTCCAAGAAGAAGCTAAAAGATTGCTATTCTGCACAAATCATTCAGCTCAAAGCTTGATGTTCACACAGAGAAACAGACTTTTCACAGAATGAAAGAATCCTTACAATGTGGAAGCAGGCAATGTGGCCCATCGAGTCCACACCGACCCTCCGAAAAGCATCCTACCCAGACCCAACCCCTACCTTATCCCTGTAACCCTGCATTTCCCATGGTTAATCCACCCAGCTTGCACATGTCTGGACACTATGGACAAGTTAGCACAGACTGTCCCCAAGGTTAGAATTGAACCCAGGTCCTTCGTACTGTGAGGCAGCAGGGCTAATCAATGAGATACAATGCCACCCATAAGTGGCAGTATAATATCAGTGTAATAACTGTTTTCAAACAGTTCCCTGAATGAAGTTATATTAGTAAGGAGTATTAATGTGAAATGCATTTCATTGTATACAGCAAATTTAAATTGTACTGTGATAAAGGGGTCTATTGTGGTTGACATTGTACTAAATTGTCCATTAAAAACATAAATCTTTTATTTAAAATGATTGGGCATAAATAATATCGCCTGCAATATCTGGGACAATAAACCAGAGTTCTGGAGTAATTCCTGTGAGTAAAAACATATTGTTTATCTGCAATACATTTCTGTAACAAAGTAATGTAAGAAAAAAAATACTCAGAAAATACCAAGGTAAAATAACTCCAGTAACAGACACTGCATAGGGAGAACTGTCTGCAGAATTTCAAAATGAAACAAAATATACTTACACCTGAAATTGGTACTTGAGCTAATGACCCACATCTCTATTAAAAACAGAAAAGAAATATATAAGAAATATATGTCAGTAGTAGGTCAAATTTTAAATAATTTATGTATTTAAAAAAGTCAGTAACAATATTTAAAAACTATATTGAGTCAGAGTTTTTACATCCCAGAAAGAGACCCTTCAGCCCATCAAGTCACTGCTGGTTGTCAAACCTTCATCCATTCTAATCTCATTTTATGACATTTGGCCTGTCGTCTTGCATTCTGTGGCAGTTCTTAAGAGGCTTGAGGGTTCGCTTTCCTTAAATATTTTTTGAATGCCTTATACTATAGAAAACCTATCAACAAATTTTCTTTTCAGGCCTTTTCTCTATGATAATCTTGAAATAATGTAGCTGATCTTACCCTTAGATGTTATTAATGTAGTTACATTTGGTGAATTCATAGTCAATATACTTTATTGCTTGTCATTAGTCACAATGTTAAGATCATTTGCATTTTTAACAATGAATAAATTAAAAGTTTATGAACTAATGTTAAATCTCACCTGCTCCAGAGGTATGTAATAACATCTCTGAACAGGCCGCTACAAGTCTTTGGGTAGTTTTCTGTGTATTTAAAGTGCATTTTACTTCAAACTTTATTTGGTTTTGCTGAGTTGTCTTCAACTGTTTTGTACTATTTTTGTTAATACATTCCACCATTAACTTTGTTGTGTAAATCACACAAAATGATGAGAATGTGTTCCTTTGCAGGATCAATATATGCTGTATAATTTAGAGAAAGAAAATTTAGATGCAAATATAAGATTGCATCAGCAATAATGCCCAACACATTTTGTCTGCATCAGTTGTTCTCACAGAACTTGTGTTTTTATATTCCTTTACAACTACAGGACAGCTTGAAACCTATCTTTGTTAGTTCATAAAACAAGCGAGTAGAGCTAAAATATTTGCTGTAAGGTAATCCAGAGACTACAAGAGGTTTGTAGAAAATTCAAGTTATTTTAAATGGGTAGTAAATATGCCCTGTGCACATTAACCCAATTGGTGTTGAGTGACAATTTTTGATATGTAATAGAGTTAGGATCCACATTTTGACCCAGACATTGAATGGAAAAGCCTGTCCACCGATCAGTGCATGTAACAGAAGTCCCACATCCCTACTACTCTTTTGAAAATTGTTTCTACATCCTTTTCAAATTTTGACATCCTTTCTAAAGTATGTTGCACTGATTTGGACATAATGGGGCAATTTTCACATGGAACAGTTCATTCGATTGAATGTGGGTGAGGTTTAGAGTGGGAAAGATTCCCTGCGTCTGGAAGACAGCTGTAATTCACCAGTCTCAGGCTTTACAGGAAAGTAAAAGGGATAATTAGCCAACCTGTTCCACAAGACATAGCATTATTCTGATTGCTCTGTGTGTCTGGTTACAATATGTGAGAATACCATTTATTGATGAGGTTTTCCCCACAATTTGGGTAAAGTTTACAGTTATAATAAAATATAGTAAAGCATGTGAATGATGTTGCGAGGAGCTCATATTTATCACGATGAATCAGCAACTTATATTACTACCAATTAGACCTTGGTTTTTAGTAACTTGAATTGGCTCACCATTAATCCGTAAATTTCTGATGAACTTCTCACTTCTGGGAGAATACTCATTGGAATGTCAAAGAATCTAAAATAGCACACAAATTAATTACATAAGAGAAGAATCACCACTCTAATTAATTATTTACAAGGATGTTGCCAGGGTTGGAGGATCTGAGCTACAGGGAGAGGCTGAACAGGCTGGGGCTGTTTTCCCTGGAGCGTCGGAGGCTGAGGGGTGACCGTATAGAGGTTTACAAAATTATGAGGGGCATGGATAGGATAAATAGGCAAAGTCTTTTCCCTGGGGTCGGGGAGTCCAGAACTAGAGGGCATAGGTTTAGGGTGAGAGTGGAAAGATATAAAAGAGACCTAAGAAGCAACTTTTCCACGCAGAGGGTGGTATGTGTATGGAATGAGCTGCCAGAGGATGTGGTGGAGGCTGGTACAATTGCAACATTTAATAGGTATATGAATAGGAAGGGTTTGGAGGGATATGGGCTGGGTGCTGGCAGGTGGGGCTAGATTGGGTTGGGATATCTGGTCGGCATGGACAGGTTGGACCAAAGGGTCTGTTTCCATGCTGTGCACCTCTATGACTCTATTTAATCTTTGATATTTAATACTGCATCCAACAAAGGACAATACAGAAATTTCCAAATTCTAATATTTAAAGATAATCCAGATGCTCTGTGGCTATCTCTACTTCCTCTTTAAACATTTTGTTCAAAAATCCACTGTTGTAGCAATCATGAATGCATCTTTCACAACCTACAAAGGATATCAAATGAAAAATTATTCCTATGGAATCAACCATTATTGCTTAAAAAATACACATTTTATTGAAAAGTTTTGTCTTACACTCATTTGGATAATTTGGGAAAAAAAAACAACGTAAAGGGAAAACAACACTCATTCTGTCTGACAGGAGAGCGCTGATTGATTGGGAAGTGGACTTTAATTAGTAGAGGCATTATCATGGAGAATGCACCAGTTAGATAATGAGCTAATAGGTAAACATTAATTTTAAACAAAGCAGGTTGACTCTGATTCAAGAAGATATTGCCCTGCAAACTGTACTAGAGAAAAGCTGTCACTTATTTCAGTTGAGAAAAAGTGCAGAGTGTTTGCATGTTCATTCTGTGGCAAAGAACAGAGCCCTACACTAAAATATGTACCTTCCAGTTTTGCAAATGATTGAGATTCATATACAATATTACTAATTTTTCTGGTAGGCAAAACAGCTGAGTATGTGAAGAATTATGCAAACAACCAATTTAATTTTCAGCTGTGAGCGCAGTGAGCACCTCCTCATGTGTATTGTGAAACACTATCCTGGGGCCATAACAGATCCAATTTCCATGTATCAGCATGAGGAGACACAGCTAAGTAGTCTCTTCATGCCATAAACTTCTATTTATTGGTTATGTGAAAATGGAAACCTGTACATATGAAGTGTGGTTTGTAAGTACTCATTTAACAATACTTAAAACCTTCATTTCAATTGTTAAATTCAACTCACTATAAATGGCATATAATTAAAATTCAACATTAAAGTTTGTTCAACTTAACTTTGATCACTTTGATCAATTTCTTTATATGAAGATTGGTCATATTTCATCATATATAACTTACTGACAAAGTTCAGGATCCCACTTCAAGGTATGGATGTTGAACAGCATAGTTCTGCTAGCATTGGTCACATCTGTACAATGAACACCACCCTCATGTGCACCTGTTAAACACTAGAGCCATAGACAGCACCATATATTATCAAAACAGATTAAATAACATTACAAGCCTAATGACACAATAAATAGACCAATATTTTTGTGACAGAACTTTTCATGGTGGATACTTTGGTAGGAATATTTGTTCATACCTCGTTAAAAAAAAGTTCCAATATGTACATATTTTGTGGGGTTTATTTTTGCACTACTTCAGATAAGGCTTCAAGATTACAGTTTTGAGTAACTGGAGCAGGGATTGATATAGAGCATTCATTATTCAATTTATAACAGACATTAGCACTTTTGTCTGAACAGACCAACACTTCTATTAGTTTTATTCACGGTGCACTGCATTAGAAATATTAAACATTTTTTCAGGACAAGACGGTATTGTGCAATGAAGGATTCTCATAGCAGCTTGGAGTAATACTGGAGAGACAGGGTAAGAACATTAGAAATGGCTTGAGCTCCAATGAGCAAGTTCTCAATCAACTTTATTTTTCTGCCCATGATTCCTTAATGTCTGAATATCTGTCAAATTCCATCTGGAATGTATCAAGTAAATGAGCATCCACAGAGCTCTACAGGAGAGAATTCAAGATTCAAGACATTCTGAGTGAAGAAAGTTTCCTCATCTGAGCCCTAAATGATTGCGACACTTAGTTCTTGACTCTGTAGCTAGGGAAAACAGCTTTTCTGTATCAACCCTCATATAATTCCTAGAGAGTTAGATATGTCAATCTCCCCACCACATAGGACAATTGTCTCAGTCAGCAATCAATGTGATGGATTTCCATTGTGATCCCCAAGGCAATTAATAGCTGATTCTAACCTTTTAAACGGTTACTAATGTTAGATCTATGGTTCCCTCTTTATTCGCTCCTCTTTGCTGAATAGAGGGGTTCATTTTGCTACTTTTCAAACCACATGAACTGTTTTAAAATTTAGGCAATTCTGGAATATCAACTAATACATTAATACATGGATGGCACGGTGGCAGTGGGCGGCATGGTGGCACAGTGGTTAGCACTGCTGCCTCACAGCGCCAGAGACCTGGGTTCAATTCCTGCCTCAGGTGACTGACTGTGTGGAGTTTGCACATTCTCCCAGTGTCTGTGTGGGTTTCCTCCGGGTACTCCGGTTCCCTCCCACAGTCCAAAGATGTGCAAGTCAGGTGAATTGGCCATGCTAAATTGCCCGTAGTGTTAGGTGAAGGGGCAAATGTAGGGGTATGGGTGGGTTGCGCTTCGGCGGGTTGGTGTGGACTTGTTGGGCCGAAGGGCCTGTTTCCACACTGTAAGTAATCTAATCTGCTATCACTGCAGCCACATCTTTCAAAATCCTTGGGTGGAGGACTTTGGTACAGGGACCATCAACTTCTAACCTCAGTAGTTTTTGACTACTGTCTAAGAAGACAGTATTTTCTTTTTATTAGTATTTACACCTACTTTAAGCTCCTCATGTAATTTGATCTATGGATCCCCACAATTTAAGTTTTTTTTGGGTCTTCGACTGTGACGATCGATACAACTTAAGTGTTCAACATCTCTCAAGTTCACTTATCACACTTTATTTTATCCAGTCACTGATTCTAAGGCATCCACATTTACCTTTGCCAACCTATTCATTTTCTACACACTGATAAAAACTCTCACAATTCCATTTTTATATTTCCTGCTACTTTACTTCCAATCTACCTAGGAGGAAGGTAAGCCTATTGCCAAACTGTACTTCGATTTCAAAAGACATTTGACAAGGTGTTGCCTAAACAATATTGCACAAAGTAGGAGCTCAGGATGGCAGGAGTAATACTTAGCAAGAAGAGAAGATTGGCTAGCTGGCAGAAAACAGCATTCATGTGAATAGGTTTGTTCTGACTGGCAGGATGTGACAAGTGGAATACTTCAGGAGTCTATGCTGAAGCCTCAGCTTTTAACAGTTTATATCAATAACTTGAATGAATGAAGTGAAGGCATCGTAGCTATATTTTCAGGTAACACTGAGTGATTGGGGAAAACATTGGCAGATGGAGTATAATGTGAAGTTGGTCATTTTGACAGGAAGAATAAAAATAAAATGTTACTTAAATGGAAAATTCCAAGGTGTAGAGCTGTCTAGATATTCTAGTATACGAGTATGCAGGTAGAAAAGATAATTAAGAAAGCTAATGGAATTCTATCCATTTATTATGAGAGGATTTGAATATAAAATTGTACTATGCTTCAGTTATATAGGGCTATAATGAGACCATATATTGAATACTGTGTACAGTATTGATCTCCTTATTTAAGAACATAAATAGGTTGGAGGCAGTTCAGAAGAGATTTACTGCCTTGATTGAAAGAACTGTGGATGCTGGAAATCAGAAACAAAAACAGAAATTACTGAGAAACTTGAGCAGATCTGGCAACATGTGTGGAGAGAAAGCCCAGTAACCCTTCGTCAACAATTTTTGTTTACTAGATTGATATTTGGAATTAATGGATTATTTTATGAGGGAAGGTTGTGCAGACTGGAGTTTAGAAGAGTGAGGGGTGGTTTGATTGAAGTCTAGAAATTTCTAATGGTCTTAACAAGGTGGATATGGGAAAAGGAGAAATCTTTTCTTTCAGATGGCTGTGTGACTGGAATTTTCTGCCCCAGAAGGCTGCATAGGTAGAATGATTGAGTGTTTTAAGGTGGAAATAATTAGATTTTTGTAAGACAATGGAATCAAAGATTATTAGGGGTAGATGGGAATGTGGAATTCAAAACAAATGATTTTATTGAATAGTGGAGCAGGTGTGAGGAGCTGCATGGATTACTTATGCTTCTAATTTTTACATTTGTAGAAGAAAAGCTTGAAAAGAAACTTTTTCATAACACTGCAAAAGATAAGATAAATAAGTAATAATTTAATAAGTACATTTCTAAACAATTTTGCAAAGAAAGTATCATTTTCTGGCAAATTCATTCTTATAAGAATTCATATTCATCATGAGTGGAATCAGTTGCAGAAAGACATTTCTATTACTTCAGCTTATTACACATTTTAAGTCTAAGTTGGTACTGCAAAGCAACAAGAATCAAAATCTAAGACCTGCATGCAAATGTTAGATAAAAGCTATCATCTGAACCACAATTTTATCCTTTTTCTACTTTATTGTTCATTTTTCTATTGTTACTTATGTCCTATGCAACAAACCACTATACAAGCATTAAAAGGTAGTTGATTAATTCATCAGAATGTCTTCCTGAAACATCTGGATTTTAAGTATCAGTAGCTTTACCCATATAAGCCAAGAATCAACTGTTCCAAACATAGCCCGACCATCTGCGACAGCCTTCCTAACTTTCTCCACGTTATCTAGAAGCCAACGTAATTTCACAGCACTGAAATAGGTGCTAATTGGTAGGCCAGTTTTTTCCTATAAGAGAAATAAAAACCAGAAGCTCGCCAAAAACATTAGTCATTCGAAGTTTAAAATGTTGATCAAAGTTTTGTACATTGCTAAGTTTGTGAATAAAACTACAAATCACATCTGCAAATCACGTCTTACTTGGAGCAAATACAAGAAATATTTTAAAGCTGATTAAACCACATTTTGGGGCTACTTTAAACTGATTAGGATTGCTGAAAGAGAAAGGAAATGGGAGACCAAAAGACAGAGAAAGAGCAGGGAGGCAGTGCAGGTGTCCCCTGTGGCCATCTCCCTCCAAAACAAGTATACCTGTGATGGCTCATCAGGGAAAGGCAGCAGTAGCTACAGTCAAGGCATTGTGGCTGGAAAATGAGTGGAAGGGCTTTAGTCAAAGGGGAGTAGATAGGACGTTCTGTGGTCAAAAATAAGATTGCCGAATGGTATGTTGCCTCCCAAGTGCACAGGTCAAGGATGTCTCAGATCGGCTACAGGACTTACTGAAGGGGGAGGGTGAACAGCCAGTTGTTGTGGTGCATATAGGCAATAAACCGGCCAGGTGCTTCAAGTTTCATTCGGAGATTACTTTGTGAATAGTGATCACAATTCTGTAAGTTTTAGAATACTGATGGGCAAAGACGAGAGTGGTCCTAAAGGAAGATACTAAATTGGGGGAAGGCCAAGTAAAGCAAAATTTGGCAGGAGCTGGGGAATGTGAATTGGGAGCAGCTGTTTGAGAGTAAATCCACCTTTGATATATGGGAGGTTTTTAAAGAAAGGTTGATTAGAGTGCAGGACAGACATGTCCCTGTGAAAATGAGGGATAGAAATGGCAAGATTAAGGAACCATGGATGACAGGTGATATCTTTGCAGCATCCTTGATGACAGATGAGGTCCCAGAGGGCTAGAGAATCGCGAATATTGTCTCCTTGTTTAAGAAGGATAGCGGGGATAATCCAGGTAATTATAGACCGGTGAACAGCGACAGTGGCAGGGAAGTTGCTGGAGAAGATACTGATGGCTAGGATCTATTTATATTTGTAAGAAAATCGGCTTATCAGTGATAGGCAGCATGGTTTTGTACAGGGAAGGTCATGTCTTACCAACTTAATAGAATTCTTTGAGGAAGTGACAAAGCTGATTGATGAGACAAGGGCTGTAGATGTCATATACATGGACTTCAGTAAGGTATTTGATAAGGTTCCCCATGGTAGGCTGATGGAGAAAGCGAAGTTGCAATGAAGTCCAGGGTGAACTAGCTAGATGGACAGAGAACTGGTTGGGCAGCAGGAGATAGAGGATGGTAGTGGAAGGTAGTTTCTCAAAATGGAGAATAGCGACCAGTGGTGTTTCATAGGGATCTGTGTTAGGACCACTGTTGTTTGTGATATACATAAATGATCTGGAGGAAAGTAAAGGTAGTCTGATTAGCAAGTTTTCAGACGACACTAAGATTGGTGGAGTAGCAGATAGTGAAGTGGACTGTCAGAGATGCAGCAGAATATAACTAAATTGGAGAGTTGGGCAGAGAAGTTGTAGATGGAGTTCAATCTGGGCAAATGCGAGGTGATGCATATTGGAAGATCCAGTTCAAGAGCGAACATATGGTAAATGGAAAAAACCTTGGAAAAATTGATGTACAGAGAGGTCTGGGTGATCAGGTCCTGAAGGTGGCAATGCAGTTCAATAGAGTGGTCAAGAAGGCATACGGCATCCTTTCCTTCATCGGACAGGGTATTGTTTATGAGTGTTGGCAGGTCATGTTACAGTTTTATAGGTCTTTGGTTCAGCCATATTTGGAATACTGCGTACAGTCTGATCACCACATTACCAAAAGGATGAAGAGGAGGTTACCACAATGTTGCCTATTATGGAGGGCGCTAGCTATGAAGAGAGGTTGAAGTTGATTAGAAAGCTGGAGGTTAAGGAGGGACCTGACTGCGATCTACAAACTCATGAGAGGTTTAGACAGGATGGATAGCAAGAAGCTTTTTTCCCCCAGAGTGGAAGACTCAATTATTTAGGGTCACGACTTCAAAGTGAGAGGGGAAAAGTTTAGGGGAGATATGCATGGAAAGTTCTTTACGCAGAGGGTGGTGGGTGCCTGGAACACATTGCCAGCGAAGGTGGTAGAGGTAGGCATGAAAGTCTCATTTAAGATGTATCTAGACAGTTAAATGAATGGGTAGGGAGCAGAGGGATACAAATCCTCAGAAAATAGATGACGGGTTTAGGTAGAGGATCTGGATTGACGCAGGCTTGAAGGGCCAGGTCCTGTGCTGTAATTTTCTTTGTTCTTTGTATAGGTACAAATTCCCATCGAAATAGCAACTTCTGTATTTAGATTGCCCAATGCATCCATGCAGTTGTGAAAGCACTTTTCTTGTATTACTATTAACATATCTAAATAATTATGACTAGACAAATATAAAGTTTATTCCCATGTGTAAATTTTATGGAGAACAGTCTATCCATGTATCAAAATTGTTCTTTATCTTGCAAGTAAATAGGGGCAAAATGTGCGGGTTTAACAAGGATAATTTTAATCATTAAACCTGCAAAACAAGTCAGCATAAAACCTAAATGGGAGTCAATCACAAATCTTTCACCTGAAGAACATTTTTGTCTTTGTTTGGTGCATTGTTGATCAGTTTTTCCACAGTTGACTGTGTCCTGAGATCAAGCCACACTGATGAATAAAAGATACAAATAACAAACTAAGTGCAAAGTTATTACAAACAACAGTAAGGCAGTTGAAATAAGAATAATAATAGTCATTGCACCCTTGTCTAGGAGCAGATTATTTTGGCAAATAAACTGCACCTCTGCCTCATGAACCATTGTAAAGCAAAAGTATTTTAATTTACTCAATTATTAATAATCTAGTGGTAATGAAGCTTGTTATAATGAATAAATGGTGAAAATGATCTACTTAAATCAAATGCATAAAACAGAACACTAATCTTTCTAAGAGTAGACTATACAGTACCTTAATTTAGTGATATTTAGATATTTATTACTTTCACCATCCCTCTCAAGTAACAAAAGTTTCAACTTTCCTGATTAAAGATGATGCAAATAATTCAGAATTAATGCAAGATTGACATAAGGAGGTTAATGACTCTTCCTTCAGCAACATGCCTGGAATGCTACCTTGGTAAAGGAGTTTATATAGGCCCCTAATAATTGTGGACAGTCTGCAGACTAGTGAGATATGATATGAATTAATGTGCAACACTATTTTGGTGCCATTACTGCCATTTTCCAACTTCACAGTCCAATCAATGCCAATCTTAATCTTGCATATCTGAAGATGATATTAAATGAAATGCAAAACCCCTCACCATCAAGTAAACATGATTTACTTGTATGTTAAATATTAGATTATTTCTTTTCACTGCTTGTGCAAATGTAAGTGCTTTGAACCTCCTTGGTCCTCTTACATGCTTGGTCATCTTCAATACATTTTAACACCAATTCAGATTGCAAAGGGTTCCAGGCACATTCTTCAGAATGTACCTTTCTTTTCAGAGTTCCAGGCTGCTTTTTGATTAAGGTTAGCTGCATGCAATATGAGGTCTTCCTTTTAAGTGTACCGCTGAAGAAGAGTATGGGTAGCCCAGACTACCCACAGCAATCATGTAAAACAGCAGGCAGCAAAATGTTAACATTCTGTATGTAAAGCAATGAGTAGACCCAGATTAATCAGGTCTCAGATTCCCCATTCCTGTTTTGGAGATTTTCAGGATTAGGGTGTGACCTTGCAAACTTCATTCACTGAAATAGGATTCCAGTTTAACTCATCAATGCTGCAAAGAATCAAACTAGACATAACTAGGATTTCCATGAAAGAAACTGCTCCTTAGTGCCTTAGCTTATACCAAACATATCAGTCACCAGGGCTTGCTACCACCTTGGTTCCCACTTTAGCAACAATATAAGTTCATAACTCTCATCCTAGCAGATCTTGTGGTAATGTCAATGTACAGTGTCTGGCCAGAAGCTTTGGGTTCAACTCCCACCTCAAAATGTGGTGGCCACAAAGGTGTGATATGGCAAAGGTGTGAAGCCCACAAAATATCTGCATGTTTTCAATTTCAGTTTCTTTAAGATCCTTGGTTTTAAACATTCCAATGTTGGTAGCTGTGCATTCAGCTACCTAGGCCCTCAGCTCTGTAAGCTCCCTCCCTAAATCTCTTCAAGATGCCAATATCAAAATAAAATTTAGACAGAAATGCTTCAATTATGCCATCCATCCATGGGCTACTCCAAACACAGCTCAGTAAGATTAAAAAGCATTAATCATAGTGGAATATAAATACTGGGCCAAGTAAGAGTCTGTAATTCTCTTCCCTTTACATAGTACTGTGGTTGAGGTATGAGTTTCTACATGTCAATCTCAGTTTAGACAATTAACAATCTAAAATAGTAAAAGAATTATCACCACAGGCATAAAAATAAATGCAATTACAAAAATTAAAACTAAGTTTTTGGGTCTATTCATTGTTATTTTTAAGCTGATTTATGCAGCATAGTATTGGTGCAAATAGCTAAGTTGGGGTTGTCAAATTTGGCAGATGAGAAATTGACATGGACAACTGAAAGAATCGTGGTTTACATTATAAAGCTTAATATGTTTAATTGCACTAAGTTTAAAAACAAGAAAGTGCATCTAAAATTATTCTTCTTTATAAAATTAGGATCTCATTAATCCTGCATAGTTTTATGTTATATGTTCATGGTTTCATGTTAAATTTTTGACGTGTCCTTTCAGAAGATCAAGATGCGTTTTGAGTAATAAGTCTATTTTATTTCCTAACAACAGGAAACAACAGATCGCATCAGCAAATACTAAATTCATGACATTTGTCAAGGCTATACAGATAAAGTAAGTTAATATATAATTCAATGAAACACAAACAATTACAAAAATGCGACTGTTCAAAAATATATCCACCTTTTTCCTTTAAAAAAAAGAGTTGGGAGTTATGGACTGCTCTCAAAATCGATACAACTGGCATAGAGTTTGACAAAGATTTGTATTAGGAAACTAACTATACACCAACACATGGGTTTCTATTCATTTCCTATCTATCCAAACCCCACATATGTAGCTTAATTCCTTTCCTTTGATAAAATTATCCTCTAGTCTCAAGCCACTAAACATAACACAATAGTGTAGTGCTGATAAATTATCAAGCACTGATAATCAATGTCTTCATACTTATGCTTAAAGACAAAACTCATTTTTCAAAAATGTCTAATAAAAGTAAAAAATAAGTAAGTTTTGCATGAGCAGTTGAGAGAGAGCACATCCAAAGTGAGAGGCAGCCAAAGTAAGTGTGTGTTTCTGGAAATTCGGTGCAGAGTTGAATAGATGCTTTTTGCTTTTGTTTTAGTTGCTTTTAGTTTGTAAGGACAATATTCTATAGCAATAAGGACCTGGGACAAGGACCACGGAGTATTTGATATTATTTCATATTAAGTATCTTCAAATAGGATAAATCTAAAAGAAGTAGGTCGTGGCAGGAGGTTTCAGTGCCATGATATGCCTGGCCTACTCAATGTAGGAAGCTGGGAATGTTTCCAGCATGTGTGTAGGCAGTGTCTCCAGCTGCAGTTCTTAGAAGCCAAGATTTGGAAACTGGAGCACCAGTTGGGACACTGGAACATCAGAGAGGTGGAGAGTACCTGGATAGCACATATTGGGAGGTGGTCACACTACAGGCTAAGACTCTACAGGCAGAAAGCAAATGGGTGACCACCAGCCAGAGTACGAGGACCAGACAGGCCACACAGGAGTCTCCTGTGGTTATTCCCCTGAAAAATATATATTGTTCTTTAGATACTATTGCGGGGAATGGCCTCTCAGGGGAAAGCAGCAACAGCCAAATTCATTGCACCACAGTTGGCTCTGCTGCACAGGGGAGTAGTAATAGGTGTGGGAATGCAATAGTTATAGGGGATTAAATTAAAAGGGGATTTGCTAGGTGTTGCTGTGGCCGCAAATGAGGATGGAATATTGTCTCCCTGGTGCCAGGATTGAGAATGATTTAGAGCAGCTGAAGGACAATCTTGGTGGTGAGGGAGCAGCCATCGGTTATAGTACACAAACAACACAGGTTATATAAAAGAGATGAGGTCCTAAAAGCCAAAGATATCAAGTTAGGATACAAGTTGAAAGTAGGACTGCAAAGGTAGTGATCTCAGGATTACTACTTGTGCCACATGCTAGTTGGAGTAGCAGGATATATCGATGAACACTCAGCTGAAGAGATGGTGTGAAGAGGAGAGTGTCAGATTCTTGGGGCATTGACGCTGGGAGGTGGGACCAGTACAAACCCGAAGGGTTACACATGGGCAATACAGGGACTAATGCCCTCAGAGGAGTATTTATTAGATGGTTGTGGAAGGTTAAACCTAAAATGGGAAAGGGATGGCAAGGAGTCAGAGCAAGTTAGGTAAAGGGGCAGTACAGAGAGATCTGGATGTTCTTGTACACCAGTCAATGAAGGTAAGCATGCAGGTACAGCAGGTAGTGAAGAAGGCTAATAGCATGCTGGCCTTCATAACAAGAGGGATTGAGTATAGAAGCAAAGAGGTTCTTCTGCAGCTGTACAGGGCCCTGGTGAGACCACACCTGGAGTACTGTGTGCAGTTCTGGTCTCCAAATTTGAGGAAAGACATTCTGGCTATTGAGGGAGTGCAGTGTGGGTTCACGAGGTCAATTCCTGGAATGGAGGGATTACCTTACACTGAAAGACTGGAGCGACTGGGCTTGTATACCCTTGAGTTTAGAAGACTGAGAGGGGATCTGATGAGACATGTGCCATATGGGTGGCACGGTGGCACAGTGGTTAGCACTGCTGCCTCACAGCGCCGGAGACCCGGGTTCACTTCCCGCCTCAGGCGACTGACTGTGTGGAGTTTGCACATTCTCCCCGTGTCTGCGTGGGTTTCCTCCGGGTGCTCCGGTTTCCTCCCACAGTCCAAAGATGTGCAGGTCAGGTGAATTGGCCAATGCTAAATTTCCCATAGTGTTAGGTAAGGGGTAGATGTAGATGTAGGGGTATGGGTGGGTTACGCTTCGGCGGGGCGGTGTGGACTTGTTGGGCCGAAGGGCCTGTTTCCACACTGTAAGTAATCTAATCTAATCTAATCTAATCTAATATAAGATTATTAAAGGATTGGACACTCTGGAGGCAGGAAACATGTTTCCGCTGATGGGCGAGTGCCGAACCGGAGGATACAGCTTAAAAATACGGGGTAGACCATTTAGGACAGAGATGAGGAGAAATTTCTTCACCCAGAGAGTGGTGGCTGTGTGGAATGCTCTTCCCCAGAGGGCAGTGGAGGCCCAGTCTCTGGATTCATTTAAGAAAGAATTGGATAGAGCTCTCAAGGATTGTGGAATCAAGGGTTATGGAGATAAGACAGGAACAGGATGCTGATTAAGGATGATCAGCCATGATCATATTAAATGGTGGTGCAGGCTCGAAGGGCAGAATGGCCTACTCCTGCACCTATTGTCTATTGTCTAAAGCCAAGGACAAGAATAAAAGACACAAAGGGTAATTAGAAAAGTGAAAGGCAGGGAAATCAAAGGCCAGAATCAAACAGGGACACTATGAAAAATACTGGGAACAGGACAACTACTGTTAAAATGACAAATCTTAAGGGTTTACGCTTTAATGCAAGAAGCATTTGTAATACATTTGAAGCATTTGAATTAATCGTGTAAGTAGATGAAAACTGGTATGATATAGTCAGGATTCTGGAGACATAGTTGCACAGATGAGAACTAAATGTCTAAGGGTATCCAACATTTGGGAAGGATCAAACAGAAAGGAAATGGTGCAGCATTGCTGGTTAAAGAGGAGGTAACATTAGATCCAAGGAAGAGGCATACAAATTGGCCACACAAAAAAAAGACCCAAGGTGTGGGAGCAGTTTAGAATTTAGCAAAGGAAGTTAAAAAGATTGATTAAGAAAGGGAAAAGAGAATATGAGAGTAAGCTTCTGGGGAGCACAAAAAAAACTATAAAAGTTTCTTTAGGTATGTGGGGGGAAAAAGATTGGTGAAGACAAATGTAGGTCCTTTGCAGTTAGAAACAGAGGAATTTATAATGGGGAACAAAGAAATGGCTGAAAAACTAAATGTGCTATGTTCACAAAAGGTAGACACAATATTCCAAAAATATTGGAGAATTCAGGGTTTAGTGAGGGGGAGATTCTGAATTATTACAGAATACCAGTATTAGTACAGAAACAGTGTTGGGGAAATTGATGAGATTGAAGATTGATAAATTCATCAGCCCTAATAATTTACATCCCACGGACACACAAGATGGCTGCTGAGCCATAAGTTGGCCACTTGACATACAAGATGGCCACCGGACCACAATATGGAAAGAGACAGCAGAGCAAACACAGACACTGCCTGGGGCCACCAGAATGCCAGCACAATGTATTCACAACTTAGTTGATTAATTTAAGGCGGGTGGGGGAGAGAATACACGAGTAGCGAAATGTCTGGGTCCAGCCAACACCTTTGATAGAAATGCTAACACTTTGATACGGACTCAATACAGTGATAATAGCCACGGCTGCAGTAATCATTCTTCTCAGGAAGAGCAATTAGTACCCATTACTACAGCAATGGACTTCTGTGCAGACATTGAAACTGGCAATGTCTGTGCTGAAACTGACAACAACCGCACTGAAATTAACAAAGGCTGCACTGGAACTGACAATGACTACACCAAATCTATCAATGATTCTGCAATATTTACAATAAACAAACTATGTTACAGAGACAATAACCTCATCACTGACCTATTATATTACAAAATGCTTAAAAGTATCTTGACACGTGCTCCGGTTTGAAAGAAGACTCACAGCTGTCCACTGTGCTGTTGGTGTCTTTCTCTCCCCGGAGCTCCAGTATTTCCTTGTACAATAAACTCTGTCATTGAACCCTGATTCTAACCCTGAGACTGGTGATTTTCCCCACAATACTACAGTATTTAATTTAAGCAAATGGCCTAGAAATAGTGGATGTACTGGTAGTCATCTTCCAAGATTCTATAGACTTTGGAAAGGTTCCTACAGATTGGAGGGTAACTTACGTAACCTCTCTTTAAGAAGGGAAACAGAGAAAAGAAATGGAATCATAGACCAGTCAGTCTGACATTGGTAATGGGGAAAATGCTAAAGTCCATCATGAAAGAATTAATAACTGAGCACTTCAAAAACATTTAGACTGAATCAAAATAGATTTACGAAAGGGAAATCTCATTTGACACACCTCTGGAATTCTATGAGAATGTAACTAGTAGAACTGATGACTGGGGGCCAGTGAATATGGTTTATTTGGACTTTCAGGGGTTTTCAACAAAGTCCCACGTACGCGACTAGTTTGTAAAATTAAAGTGTGTGGGATTGTGGGTGATGTATTGAGATGGATAGCAAACTGGTTTACAAAAAAGAGCCAAAGTGTAGTTTTTTTTCAGAATTCCTAGCAGTAACTAGTGGGTACTGGAGGGATCAGTGCTAGTGCCCCAGCGATTCACAATACATATTAATGATTTGAATGACGGAACTAAATGTAATACCTCCAAATCTGCAGATGACACAAAAGCTGGGTGGAGTGTGAACTGTGTGGAGGTAGCTGAATATTTCTGTGTGATCTGGACAGGCTGACTGACGGGCAAATAAATAGCAATGCAGTACAAGTGGACAACTGTGAGCTTATCTTATACTGGTAACTAAAACAGGAAGGCAGAATATGAATGGCTAAAAACTGACACAGGAAAATGTGCAATGAGATCTGGGTGTCCTTGTACACTAGTTGTTGAAGGTAAACACACAGGTGCACCAGGCCATAAAGAAGGCAAATAGCTTGTTGGCCTTCATAGCAAGTGAGTTCAAGTACAGGAGCAGAGATATCTTGCTGCAATTATACAGTGCCTTGGTGAGAGTACACCTGGAATATTGTGTGCATTTTTGATCTCCTTATCTGAGGAAGGATGCTCTTGTTAAAAAGGGAGTGCAGTGAAGGTTTACTAGACTAATTCTTGCGATAGCGTGACAGACGTATGAGTTGGAACCCAACTCTTATTTACCATACAGCAAGAAATATTTCATCACCACAGCATCCAATGTAAGCTATTCAGACAACTAGCACTTCTTTGCCATGTTTGTTTATATGGTAGTCCTTCATTCATTATTATCAAAATACTGCTGGAACCATTCAAAAGTGGAATCTGCTGGTGGGGGAATAGAGACTCTACAGATATCTCAGGCCCCAAATGTGCATTCTTATCTCTGAGGTCTTGATCCGAAAAGAAGGAATAATGAATTAACTTTCTGCTGTAATGGGGGCATTGCACAATATTTGGCTCCCATGCCATGTGAGTATTCGAGAAAGATTTAACATTTTTGTGGTGGAGAAGCTACTATCGTAGTTAATGCAGTTAATGTGAATGCTTTGGCCACTAGCCATCAGGCCTTTGGGGACCTTTTCGGGGAAAATGAGGAATAGCAACAGTCAGTTGTGAGCAAGATCTTTCCGTGGCTGTAAAATCAAGTTGATGCAAATACGCTTTGCCCTCTTGCCGATCCAGAATCAAAAACAAATGTCATTGTCAAAGTCCAACTTCAAGCCACCTCTTCAATCCTGATGACAGCTATGTAAATTTTTTTGTGAGATGATTTGAATCCTTATTATTGCAGGTGTTGAGCTAAGCAAACCAGACTGACTACATACCTGGACAGGTAACACAGTCGTGAAAAGTCCACTGATAATTCAGAAGCCCCGAAGTGAGGACTAGCACTGTCCACAAATTTCAAAAATTAGTACAGATAAGCCTTGCTGACATCCCCAGTATCCAGCTAAAACCCTGTATTTGGATTGGAGTATTTGTGAAAATTGAAAAAAATCAAGCAGCACTCCTAAGACATTTATTTCTAATATTGGTGTTAGAAATGTCCAACAACTCCCAATTTAGTAAACAATCTACAACTTTATGATGCAGGCAAATGAAGTGAACAACTTACAAATGGCATTATAGAGCGGTTGTCCTGTCTTTTTGTCCCATAAGATTGTTGTTTCTCTCTGATTGCTCACTCCAATTGCTACAATTGAATAAATTTAACCTGTTAACTTTTTGTTCAATAAAAATAAGCAATCTTAAATATAATTTTAAAATTATCTCTGCATTTTATTACATAGTGTCTCTTCAGCCATTAGTCAAGGCTTAGATAAAGTTTTCCAGTTAGAGGGAACAGAGATGTAAATAGCAGCAACATCAAGTGAGAATGAGTCTGAAGTACTAATGTACATTGAGTGCAACACCTTTTTCACCGAGCTGATACATGGCATGTCCAATAACTTGGAACCCAATGCAATCCAGCTGACAGGAGCTCAGAAAGAATTCATTAAATTGTATGGAGTGGTCAAATCAAATCAAATTTACAGAAAGGGGTTGTTGCATTTGTAGCATTTTATGGTTAGTGACATGAGATAATGTAAGTTACATCAGGAAAGAAAATCGTTAAGCGCCTTAGCAAGAATGTCAACACTTGCTATTGTGTCAATCACATTTGCAGGTCCTGACATATCTCTGTGGCAGTGACAAAAGAACCTTTCCCCACCAGATTCTAGATCAGGTCAACTCAGTGACATTTTCAGAGCTGTGAAACTGTCCTGCAAAACAATTTAGGGCTAATCTGACACAATGATAACATAGCCAAACACAATTCATGTACATACATGGAGAGAGGCTAACATGCCCCAGTGCAGATCCCTGGGGAATGCTACATGGTAACATCATATAGTGGCATTTTGTTGATCCTGCCTTTCTATCCTTTATCTCGCAGCTAATTACCAAATTATGTCACAATGCTATATCTGGTTCTCTGCATTTGTATTATTTTGCTAACATTCTGAGGATCAACAAAATGTGTGATGAAAAAAGGCAATGCCCCAACCTAAGTTGGCCTCTGCTATTCTGATAGTTAACAGGATGCAACAACACAATAACACAACTAGGAGCATAAGTAGACCATATGAGGCGATGGCTCTGCTCTGTAATTCAAAGGATCACGCTGATCTTAACTGATCCTGGACTTCAACTCCACCTTTCTGCCTCCCCGCATATCAATCGATTCCCTGAGAAAACAAACATCTGCCTACTCTAGCCTTAAAAGTATTTAATGATGAGTAGTCACAATCCTCTAAGATAGAGAATTCCCAAGATTCACAATGCTTTGATATGCTATATTTAACATATGGCTTATTTGTCATATACTATACCCCGAAATATTATTTTCTGAAAACAATTTTTTGCAGAAGATCAACTGTAGTTTGGAAAGTTTACGAAGATAATATGCATGGATATTATTTAATGCCAATGACATACTGACCTCAAAAAATTAATCTACATTAGTTAGAAATGATCTATCATCCACAAATCCATGAATATTATTCTTGAGCAGTCCAAACTGATGCGAGCAGTTATAGGCTTTAGGTTCTTTTAGTACAGTTTCACAGCTCTGAAATAGCCTCTTAGCTAACCTAGAGTCTAGTGGAAAAAGTTTCGTTGCTGCACAGGTATGCGAGGACCCACATATATGATTGATATAATGGCAAGTGTTTAGGCACTCTTGCACTGATGCTATATTCCAGTTATGCTTCGATTACTAATATTAAAAATAACAGGTTTGGAGCCACCTAGTTTCACCTTCCGAACCATCTTCAATAATAGTGACATAACTAGTCTTCCAATTGGGGCCAAATTTAGAACTGAATGTGTTTTGGTAAATTACAACTAACATTGCTGCCATTTCCTTGCTAATCACTTTTATTTAGCAAGTGAAGGAGGTATTAGGCACAAAGTCAGTCAGCTGTCTTAGCTTTTAATATTTTGTCCAGCATCATTCATTTCTTCCTTATACAAAATGTATTAATTTTTACTTTTAACTTTCCACATAGTGCTGAGAGTTGACTTTTTTTAGTCATTGTGAAAACAGACACAAAGTACTCACTTAACAAATATGATAATTCCTAAATGTTCACCATACGAGTAAAAGATGGTGGCACTCTAGCCTTGTGGTCAGATGTTTGTGGGTTCAAGTTTGACACCAAAACTTGAGCACAAACTTCGAGACTGACATTCCAGTGTGGTGTTGAGGAGGCATTGCACTCTTAAAGGTAGCAATAAAGGATTAAATTGTGGCCCTGACCACTCCCTCAGATGTAAACAAGCTCTTGGCATTATTTCAAAGAAGAATAGGGGAGTTATTCTTAATAGCCTGGTCAGTTGCTCCATCAATTAGTACCATAAAGAGAGATTATCTGGTCGTTATTCACATTGTTGTTTGTGGGAATATGCGGTGGATAAATTGGTTGCCATGTTTCTCACATTACAACAGCAATCTGAACATTCAAAACTGATTTGATGATTTAACACTTCTAAAGTACTTCATTGCTGCAAATGTTTTAAGTTTCAAAGGCGCTATATAAATGCAAATCTTTCTTTTCCTTTAAAGTCTTGCCTCTAATGGATACACATTCGTTATTACCAGTCTCTTGCTTGGAAGATATTTCAGAAACTTTTACTGTTAGATTCAACCTTTTTTATACCTCATTATTTTCTTTTTTCTTATTATGGTTCTATTTTACTGGATATTTTCTTGAAAGCACACAAATTTTTCCTGTATGCTTAAAACTGGCTCTTATATATTGAGTAACAATGGTCAGAAAAGTCTTTAATAGAATCTTTAATTTTTAGGGGTATGTTTTGATTTTGTATTTTATTAATTAATTACATATATATTTCTAATTATCCATAGGTATATTCATTAAATGTTCAGAACAGTTTAATGTGGTCATTTAGGTTCGATCACTTTGAAACCCAGTTTCATGATGCGTCTTTCTCACACTCAAACCTCATATCAAATTCAATTACATTGTGGTTACTTGCCAAAGATGTTCCTTTGTCATCAAATCATTGACTAACTCTCTCATTTACTTGTCACTATACCTGGCAAGTATACTCAACAACCATTTTAAAAACATTTTTTGAGCATTCTAGAAATTAATTGACTTTGAAAATTGTTCAGCTTCTCCCAGTTTATGTTAAAATAAAATCTCCTGATGCAAGTGCATTCTTTTTTTCTGAGTACCTCAATAATCTCTAATTTAACATACCTCTCCTTCCTATTACAATCAAGAATTTCATACTTAAGGACAACTGGAGTTTCATTTTCGTGGTAAAAACAATGACTGCAGATGCTGGAAACCAGATTCTGGATTAGTGGTGCTGGAAGAACACAGCAGTTCAGGCAGCATCTGAGGAGCAGTAAAATCGACGTTTCGGGCAAAAACCCTTCATCAGGAATAAAGGCAGAGAACCTGAAGGGTAGAGATATAAGCTAGTGGAGGGTGGGGGGTGGGGAGAAAGTAGCATAGAGTACAATAGGTGAGTGGGGGAGGGGATGAAGGTGATAGGTCAGGGAGGAGAGGGTGGAGTGGATAGGTGGAAAAGAAGATCGGCAGGTTGTACAAATCATGGGGACAGTGCTGAGCTGGAAGTTTGCAACTAGGGAGGGGTGGGGGAAGGGGAAATGAGGAAACTGTTGAAGTCCACATTGATGCCCTGGGATTGAAGTGTTCCGAGGCGGAAGATGAGGCGTTCTTCCTCCAGGCGTCTGGTGGTGAGGGAGCGGCGGTGAAGGAGGCCCAGGACCTCCATGTCCTCGGCAGAGTGGGAGGGGGAGTTGAAATGTTGGGCCACAGGGCGGTGTGTTTGATTGGTGCGGGTGTCCCGGAGATGTTCCCTAAAGCGCTCTGTGAGGAGGCGTCAGTCTCCCCAATGTAGAGGAGACCGCATCGGGAGCAACGGATACAATAAATGATATTGGTGGATGTGCAGGTAAACCTTTGATGGATGTGGAAGGCTCCTTTAGGGACTTGGATGGAGGTGAGGGAGGAGGTGTGGGTGCAGGCTTTGCAATTCCTGCGGTGGCAGGGGAAGGTGCCAGATGGGAGGGTGAGTTGTAGGGGGGCGTGGACCTGACCAGGTAGTCAAGGAGGGAACGGTCTTTGAGGAAGGCGGAAAGGGGTGGGGAGGGAAATACATCCCTGGTGGTGGGCTCTTTTTGGAGGTGGCGGAAATGTCGGTGGATTATTTGGTTTATACGAAGGTTTGTATGGTGGAAGGTGAGCACCAGGGGCGTTCTGTCCTTGTTACAGTTGGAGGGGTGGGGTCGGAGGGCGGAGGTGTGGGATGTGGATGAGATGCGTTGGAGGGCATCTTTAACCACGTGGGAAGGGAAATTGTGGTCTCTAAAGGAGGAGGCCATCTGGTGTGTTTTGTGGTGGAACTGGTCCTCCTGGGAGCAGATACGGCGGAGGCAGAGGAATTGGGAATACGGGATGGCATTTTTGCAAGAGGTAGGGTGGGAAGAGGTGTAATCCAGGTAGCTGTGGGAGTCAGTGGGTTTGTAAAAATGTCAGTGTCAAGTCGGTCGTCATTAATGGAGATGGAGAGGTCCAGGAAAGGGAGAGGGAGGTGTCAGAGATGGTCCAGGTAAATTTAAGGTCAGGGTGGAATGTGTTGGTGAAGTTGATGAATTGCTCAACCTCCTCGCGGGAGCATGAGGTGGCGCCAATGCAGTCATCAATGTAGTGGAGGAAGAGGTGGGGAGTGGTGCCAATGATCGACTGTTCTACGTAGCCAACAAAGAGACAGGCATAGCTGGGGCCCATACAGTTGTCCAGGGCTACCCCTTTGGTCTGGAGGAAGTGGGAAGATTCGAAGGAGAAATTGTTAAGGGTGAGGACCAGTTCGGCCAGACGAATGAGTGTGTCGGTGGAAAGGTACTGTTGGGGATGTCGGGAGAGGAAGAAACGGAGGGTTTGAAGGCCCTAGTCATGGCGGATGGAGGTGTAGAGGGATTGGATATCCATGGTGAAGATGAAGCATTGGTGGCCGGGGAAACAGAAGTCTTGGAGGAGGTGGAGGGTGTGGGTGGTGTCTCGAACGTATGTGGGAAGTTCTTGGACTAGGGGGGATAGGACAGTGTCGAGGTAGGTAGAAATGAGTTCAGTGGGGCAGGAGCATGCTGAGACAATGGGTCGGCCAGGGTGGTCAGGCTTGTGGATCTTGGGAAAGGAGGTAGGACCGGGCAGTGTGGTGTTCCAGAATACTGGAGATTCCATTTACTGAATCACCCTGACTGAACTCCATTCCATGTACTATTGTACACATTATGTTCATTGGATGGCTACTGTTCGTCTTTTCTGAATATCCATTTCAACGATCCTGGAGCCAAGAAAGATTAGCTTACAATTAAACCTGGCTCTCAGGAATGGTTGCTACGTTTATACACTTTGAGGTCCTCATCCAAGAGCTGGCAAATTATTGGACTTTGTTTAGCACTATTTAGACATCTTGTGCCCTACAATAAGTTATTGTGAAAGAAAAGGAGTACATTTTTTGTTAATTCATTTGTGGGATATGAAGGATGTTGTGTAGGTCTGGAGTTACTGTCCATCTCAAATTGATCTCAAGAAAGTGATCAGAAACCACCTACCGTCAGTCTCTGGGGGTAGTTTTGCCCACTGTGCTATTAGGAAGGGAGTTCAAGGATTCCAGCAACAACAAAGGTGTGGGTATATCGAGAGTCATAGAGTCATAGAGATGTACAGCATGGAAACAGACCCTTTGGTCCAATGCCAACCAGATATCCCAACCCAATCTGGTCCCACCTGCCAGCACCGGTCCATATCCCTCCAAACCCTTCCTATTCATATACCCATCCAAATGCCTCTTAAATGTTGCAATTGTACCAGACTCCACCACATCCTCTGGCAGCTCATTCCATACACATACCACCCTCTGTGTGAAAAAGTTGCCCCTTAGGTCTCTTTTATATCTTTGCACTCTCACCCTAAACCTATCCCCTCTAGTTCTGAACTCCCTGACCCCAGGGAAAAGACTTTGTCTATTTATCCTTTCCATGCCCCTCATAATTTTGTAAACCTCTATAAGGTAACCCCTCAGCCTCCGACGCTCCAGGGAAAACAGCCCCAGCCTGTTCAGCCTCTTCCTGTAGCTCAGATCCTCCAACCCTGGCAACATCCTTGTAAATCTTTTCTGAACCCTTTCAAGTTTCACAACATCTTTCCGATAGGAAGGAGACCAGAATTGCATGCAATATTCCAACAGTAGACTAACCAATGTCCTGTACAGCCGCAACATGACCTCCCAACGCCTGTACTCAATACTCTGACCAATAAAGGAAACCAATAAAGCATACCAAGTGCCTTCTTCACGATCCTATTTACCTGTGACTCCACTTTCAAGGAGCTATGAACCTGCATGCCAAGGTCTCTTTGTTCAGCAACACTTACCATTAAGTCCTGCTAAGATTTGCTTTCCCAAAATGCAGTACCTCACATTTATCTGAATTAAACTCCATCTGCGACTTCTCAGCCCATTGGCCCATCTGGTCCAGATCCTGTTGTAATCTGTCTTCACTGTCCACTACACCTCCAATTTTGGTGTCATCTGAAAACTTACTAACTGTACCTCTTATGCTCGCATCCAAATCATTTATGTTAATGACAAAAAGTAGAGGGCCCAACACCGATCTTTGTGGCACTCCACTGGTCACAGGCCTCCAGTCTGAAAAACAACCCTACACCACCACCCTCTGTCTTCTACCTTTGAGCAAGTTCTGTATCCAAATGGCTAGTTCTCCCTGTAGTCCATGAGATCTAACCTTGCTAATCAGTCTCCCATGGGGAACCTTGTCGAATGCCTTACTGAAGTCCTTATAGCTCACATGTACTGCTCTGCCCTCATCAATCTTCTTTGTTACTTCTTCATAAAACTCAATCAAGTTTGTGAGACATGATTTCCCACGCACAAAACCATGTCGACTATCCCAAATCAATCCTTGCCTTTCCAAATACATGTACATCCTGTCCCTCAGGATTCCCTCCAACAACTTGCCCACCACTGAGGTGAGGCTCACTGGTCTATAGTTCCCTGGCTAGTCTTTACCGCTCTTCTTAAACAGTTGCACCACGTTTGCCAACCTCTAGTCTTCAGACACCTCACCTGTGACTATCGATATACAAATATCTCAGCAAGAGGTGCAGCAATCACTTCTCTAGCTTCCTACAGATTTCTCGGGTACACCTGATCAGGTCCTGGGGATTTATCCACCTTTAACCGTTTCAAGACATCCAGCACTCTATCACCTGGACATTTTGCAAGATATCACCACCTATTTCCCTACAGTCTACATCTTCCATATCCTTTTCCACAGTAAATACTGATGCAAACTATTCATTTAGTATCTCCCCCATTTTCTGAGGCTCCACACAAGGCCGCCTTGCTGATCTATGAGGGGCCTTATTCTCTCCCTAGCTACCCTTTTGTCCTTAATATCTTTGTAAAAACTCTTTGGATTCTCCTTAATTCTATTTGCCAAAGCTATCTCATGTCCTCATTTTGCCCCCCTGATTTCCCTCTTAAGTATACTCCTACTTTCTTTATACTCTTCGAAGGATTCACTCGATCTATCCTGTCTGTACCTGACATATGCTTCCTTCTTTTTCGTAACCAAACCCTTAATTTCTTTAGTCATCCAGCATTCCCTTTCACCCTGACAGGAATATACTTTCTCTGGATTATTGTTATCTCATTTCTGAAGGCTTCCCATTTTCCAGGCATCCCTTTACCTGCGAACATCTGCATCCAATCAGCTTTCGAAAGTTCTTGCCTAATACTGTCAAAATTGGCCTTTCTCCAATTTAGAACTTCAACTTTTAGATCTGGTCTATCCTGTTCCATCACTATTTTAAAACGAACAGAATTATGGTCGCTGGCCCCAAAGTGCTCCCCCACTGACACCTCAGTCACCTGCCCTACCTTATTTCCCAAGAGTAGGTCAAGTTTTGCACCTTCTCTCGTAGGTACATCCACACACTGAATCAGAAAATTGTCTTGTACACACTTAAGAAATTCCTCTCCATCTAAACCTTTAACACTGTGGCAGCCCCAGTCGATGTTTGGAAAGTTAAAACTCCCCTACCATAACTACCCTATTATTCTTGCAGATAGCTGAGATCTCCTGACAAGTTTGCTTCTCAATTTCCCTCTGACTATTGGGGGGTCTTGAGAGGCTGGTAGTTTGCAACCTTCTTAATCCTCTGCAGTCCATGTGACAGTCAGGACCAGAGAGTGTAGCATCATTTTATACGGAGATGAGGAGGCATTCTTCTCTCAGAGTTGATAGTCTTTGGAACTGTGCTACAGAGAGGGAGGGCAGGATCCTTATGTATATAGAAGGCTGAGATAGACAGAATTCTCAGATTCTAGGGGAATCAAGGGTCATGGGGAAAATGCTGGGAAGTGGTGTGAAGAATGTTATATCAGCCATGAATCTACCGTAGGCCTCCGAGGTAAAATGGCCTACTGCTGTTCTTATTTCTTACGGTCTCACTGTCTGTTCCAAAAACGTAGGGACAAAACTTTTAAGATGGTGGATAGGATTGCTTTGTATTAGATGGTGTTGAACTCATGCAGGAACCATCCCTTATGTTTTGTCAATGGCAAATTGGCTTTTGTGGAATCTGGAGTCGAGTTAAATGCCACAGAATTCACAGGCTTTGACCTGCTGTTGTCGCCAGCGTATGTATTTGGTTAATGAGTTAAGTTTCAGGCAAATAGTACCTCCCGGGGTGATAATGGTGGGAGGTTCCACTATAAGTAATGGAATTGAATGCTAAGGTCAGAGTGACAGGTGTGGCACAAATGTTTAGTTAATGCACTTATTACACAAGTTCATTTAGTTTTGTTATCGATGCTTCCTTACTTTAAAAACAGCAAGAAACTTGACAGATCTGGCAGCATCTATGGAGAGTGTGATAAGAAACATTAAGTCCAAAATAACTATTAATTTTGAAACAACTGAACTTGAATTGTTTCTCTCTCCACAGATCTGCTGATTTTTGCTAGCACTTAGTTTTTATTTCATAACTCTGGAGTACTTTATTTTTGTTTTTGCATAGTTGCATTGATTGTTTTCTAAGATGCTAATAAATCACACTATGTTCATAACCACAAACATTTACAAGGTAAATACCTTTAACATTGGAAACATCAATCTTCTGTTGCTTCAATTTCTCACATGCTTTCTCAACACATTCAAAAACTGAACGCAAAATCTCTCTGGGATCCTCTTCTGCCCATCTATAGAATAAAATGAAAACTGTTGATTATTACACTTGTTCAATATGTAAGAAAGGACAGGGAACAACAAATTAGCAACTGAAGGGCAAGTTGTACCTGTTAGATTTTGTATGCAGGGGTAAGATTTGATGTCATAACATTAACCATTTCAAAATATCACATAACATTATCAATTATCTCATGCTAATTTGTCTATACTGAAAGAAACACAAGGCAGAGGCTCCTTTCCCATCCCATTTAGATCTACCTTATTTCTCATCAATGTTGACTTACATCCTCACACATACTCACACTGTCTGACTTGAAATTGTTACAATTCAATTGTTATGAAGACCCACTAACATTCAGACCAAACAAAACCTGGTCAGTATTACTGGAAGATATAGCCTGCCTGTTGAGAAAGAATGTCTTACTATAAGGAACAGTGATCAGTCTGACAATTCATCATTCAAAATTAGCAGAAGAGTCTGCAAGACTAGCACAGAGTCTAACAGAACTATTAGTAGCTGCCTGCTTCAATGTTCACCAACTCTCCAGACTTGAAAACAAGAGGAAGACATTCATGACATTAAGCTCCAGGAAAATGCAGACTGTTCCGTCTCCAGTTGTCCTGTACATGACACTCCGTGTTAGACAGCTCCATAAGCAAGAGGGGCATTGCTGATTGGTGCCCTTCAGCAATATATTCATTGTTGAGGCCAACCACTTTAATATTTTATTTTCCCCATGAGTGATAACTTTCATGCATTGGATATTGTCCTTTCTAATTAAGACAAACAGTTCTTAGCAATAATCCCAAATCTGCACCAAAATTGGAGGTGTAGTGGACAGCCAAGAAGGTTACCTCAGATTACAACAGGATCTTGATCAGATGGGCTAATGGGCTGAGGAGTGGCAGATAAATTTAGATAAACCTGAAATGCGGCATTCTGGGAAAGCAAATCTTAGCAGGACTTAATACACTTAATGGTAAGGTCCTAGGGAATGTTGCTAAACAAAGAGACTTGGCGTGCAGGTTCATCGCTCCTTGAAACTAGAGTCACAGGTAAATAGGATAGTGAAGAAGGCTTTTGGTATGATTTCCTTTATTGGTAAGAGTATTGAGGACAGGAGTTGGGAGGTCGTGTTGCGGCTGTACAGGACATTGGTTTGGCCACTTTTGGAATATTACATGCAATTCTGGTCTCCGTCCTATCGGAAGGGTGTTGTGAAACTTGAAAGGGTTCAGAAAAGATTTACAAGGATATTGTCATGGATTTAAGCTATAGGGAGAGATTGAGTAGGCTGGGGCTGTTTCCTCTGGAGCGTTGGAGGCTGAGGGGTGACCTTATAGAGGTTTATAAAATCATGAGGGGCATGGATAGAAAAATAGGCAAAGTTTTTTTTCCCTGGAGTAGGGGATTCCAGAACTAGAGGGCATAGGTTTAGCGTCAGAGGGGAAAGATATAAAAGAGACCTATGGGGCAACCTTTTCACGCAGATAGTGGTATGTGTGTGGAATGTGCTGCCAGAGAAAGTGTGGAGCATAGTACAATTCAAACATTTAAAAGATATCTGGATGGGTATATGAATAGGAAGGGTTTGGAGGGATATAGGCCGGGTGCTGTCAAGGGGTCTTGATTAGTTGGGATATCTGGTCGGCATGGACGAGTTGGACAGAAGGGTCTGTTTCTGTGCTATACATCTCTTTGACTCTCTGATAAGATTCAAAAAAGATGCAAGAAAAAAGGTATCAAAAATCATCAGAACTTGAGCAGGTGTAGGCAAACCTGCTCAATTGAGACTGATCTGCCGTTCAATAAGCTTACAACTGCTCATCTATCTCAAATTCATAATCCCACCTTATCCCCAGAATCCCTTTATTTGCTTACTATTTCTATTGATGATTTCCTGTTGATCTGTCTTCAATATGCTTAATTATTGAGCACCCACAAGTTCCCAAATGGCAATAATTCTAAAGATTCACAGCCATTTCAGTGAAGAAATATTACCTCATCTCAGAGTCTTAAATGGCCATCTCTTTATTCTGACACTATAAACCTTTGTTCTAAACAGCTGAGGGAATCATGCCAACAGTCAATTACTCTAAATACTCAAGCTTTCTGTACAATGTTTAAATGAATGTAAACCCATTATTATTCAGATTACTGAATTAGGACTAGTCAGAAGGATACTTGAAACATTTTTGAACTCAATCAAACCCGTAGTCTATAAAACTTGCCATAATACCATCCAAAAAAGAAACAGAAGAGATTTCAAAATGCCAGGCTCGAAGTGCCTTGTGCTTGATTTCTACACTGCAATAGGGAACTCATTACTACATTGAAACTGGAGGGTTGGAAAGGCTGCACAAAAGCAGCATTTTCAACATAAACATATTTTAAAAGGATATTATTCCTTCATATTCCCCTTTTGAAATTCTAACAGCATTTGGAAAATTACAGCATATTTGAACTTCAAACTATCAATCAATTGAAAGAAATTTCAATCTTCCTCAATCAACTGATTCAGTACCTTCTTGATTACACGTCGTTTTGGAAATAATGCTATTATAAAAATGAACTTTAACATCACATTTACACAGTGTAGATGTACATTTTTCCACTTTAAATCACTAAATTTTAATAAACATAGCATTAAAAAAAATTAAGGACTAGGTAGTCACAAATTATGTGAACGCTAGTCTGAGTAGAAGAAAATCAAGGATCTTTAAAGCAGCATTTGATGCAGAGAACAGTTAAGAATGTTAGCCAATTTTATAGACAAAGGAAATAATATGACACTGGTGATGGATTGAATTGAATTGAATTTATTGTCACATGTACCGAGGCACAGTGGAAATGAGGATGAGGATGATGATGATGATGATGATGATGCAGATAAAGTAGCTAGGGTGATGTGTGGTAATGGCAGTTTACCAACTAGTGAGTTAAAATAACCTAATGTGTGAAAATGGGAGATAATTGACAGAATTTGGTTAAGTATACTACATAATATCAATCTGAAACACTCAAAACAGTTCCAGAAAAAGATGAATGCATTTGGAAGGATATCTTCTCGCAAAATTAACTGATCGTTACTGATGCTTCATAAAATAAGGTGGCAAATTGGTATATTATACTTTCAATACTGAATAAATTGGATTTTAAAAAATTGTATTAATTGCAACAGACAGTTAATGAACTTTGCAACAGTGTTAACACAAAAGGATCACAGAGCTGGAAGTCAAGCTGAACCTGCACTGGAATGTCATAAAATGTATCAATTTGTTTAATGTTATAATGAGTGATAAAATGTGTTCTAATTACCAATGAGTTTTAAGAATTCTCCCTGCCCCTTCCACTCCACCACGTCACCAGGCAAGTATGCCAGCAAGGTAAACAGTCAAGGGAATTGTAATGATCTTACCCTGCTTGTGGAAGTTTCTGCAAAATTTCCACTTGGTGTTGAACAATGATTTCAGCTGTCTTCGGATTAAAGACCTGTAAAGTGGTTGTAAATCGTCAGTTTATTCACGCAGTAAAAAAATAATAAATCAACATTAGAAAAAAGTTGTATTTATCTACTATAACATTATACTATCTACAACTATAGTGAAAGTCAACATCAATGAAAAACGGCAAATATCATGCTATATATGATGAACGTTTTAAAATATGCCACAATGATATAAAACATGGACTAATGATTATCATATTCAATTGTCTAATTTGATACTGAAATTACTTTAAAAAGTGACCAAAAACACTAAGGTACAATGGCTACAGCAATCACCTGGCCCACTGGTTGGTCAAATTTCATGAAACCAATATGGATTAAGCAAGAGACAGCAGAACTGAAGCTAACACTTTTAGTCAGAACAACTAAATTAGCCAGGATGTCCCTGCCAGGGAGGCATAAATTGGCCCTCAATTTCCTATTTTAAGATGCAACTTAATGAGAATGTTCACGTGTTGAGGATGAAATTTTGTCTACAATTAACAAACCTAAAATCATTATTTCCACATCCAGAAGAGACAACCATTTTATATTTGAAGGAACTCATTTTGACTGAGCTGGAGAAATTGACATTTGAATGTAGAACTTCTATGCTGAAAAAGGCTCTCTTGTGCGTCTAAAGATGAAAAATCTGTCGCAACATTGACTGGAAAGAAACACCAAGAAACCAAGAACATTATTTAGATAAATGTGAGGAGCTGCATTTAGGAAAGGAAACTCAGGCCAGAACTTATACAATTAATGGTGAGATCCTGGGGAGTGTTGCTGAACAAAGAGGCCTTGGAGTACAAGTTCATAGTTCCTTGAAAGTGGAGTTGCAGGTAGACAGTATAGAGATGATGGCGTTTGGTATGTTGCCTTTATTGAGTACAGGAGTTGGGAGGTCATGTTGCTGCTCTACAGGAGATTGGTTAGATCACTTTTGGAATACTGTGCGCAGTTCTGGTCTCCCTGCAATAGGAATGATATTGTGAAACTTGAAAGGATTCAGAAAAGGTTTCCAAGGATGTTGCTAGGGTTGGAGGGTTTAAGCTATAGGGAGAGGATGAAAAGGTTGTGGTTATTTTCCCTGGAGTGTCGGAGGCTGAGAGGTGGCCTGAAAGAGGTTTATAAGATCAAGGGGGCATGGATAGGGTGAATAGCCAAGGGCTTTTCCCTGGGGTGAGGGAGTCCAAAACCAGAGGGCATAGGTTTAAGGTGAGAGGGGAAAGATTAGTAAGGAACCTAAGGGGCAACTTTTTCAAGCATAGGATGGTGCATGTCTGGAACGAGCTGCCAGAGGAAGTGGTGCCTGCTGGTACAATTACAACATTTAAAAGGCAGCTGGATGAGTATATCAATAGAAAGGATTTAGAGGGATATGGGCCATATGCTGGAAAATGAGACTAGATTAATTTAGGATATCTGGCGTGGATATGAGTTGGACCAAACTGGCTGTTCCCATGCTGTAAAGCTCTATGACTCTATTACTTAAAATTAAAAGCAACCTTCACTGATGGCCAGAAATCAATAAGCCAACCATAGTCTTAGGTTAAATCCTGTCTCAAGTACTCTCAAAAGATTTTCCTTTTATACTGGACATTATCCACTTTTATTTTTGTACCTGTACCTGTGAGACTCACTAAGGCCATATACTTGACATTGTGTCTTTATCATATTCCTCAGGGTTAGCAAATAACAGATCTGCTCCTTTTTCCAACTCTGAGAAACCTTGCCAGTTGGAAAGAGTTACAGTTTTGCACCAAAACAAAATTAAACCTTTGTTGTAAACAACGAGGAAGCTGAAAAGAGGGGAGCGGATTCACCCCAACCTGGTCATAACAAAAAAAAATCAAATATTCAAACATACTTGCAAATAATATTTTCTGAACGATCATTACAGGGACACTAGTTGAACTATTAACACCTGGATGTGATTACTGACATGAGAATTTGTGGAGATTTACTGAGAATGTCACCAAATGACCATATGATCCATTGTTTTTCTGGGCATGAATTTAAGAGAAAATTACCAGGTTTATCAAATCTAGCATCATCATCAGTTAACAAGCACTTGAGAGTTGCCCGAACCTTACACCAGTTAGAATAGAAGGTTTATAACAGAGAAAAAAGGCCATCTGGTTCATTGTGCCTGCGCCAGCAGAAGAATGAGTCACCCAGTCTAATCCTACTTAACATTTGATTTGTAGTCCAGTAGATTACAGCACGTTAGGTACATATCCAGACATTTTTAGAATGAGTTAAGGGTTTATGCCTATGCTACCTTTTCAGGCAGTGAGCTTCAGGCACTACCAGCCTTTGGGTGAAAAATGTTTTCTCATCCCTTTCCACCAATCACTTTAAATCTAACTAACTCAGTCACTGGACTCTCTCACAGAGAGGTGGAGTCACTCAGCATGGAAACAGACCCTTCGGCCTTCGGACCAACTCATCTATACTGATCAAGTTTCCCAAGCTAAACTGAACTAGTCTCACTTGCTGGTGCTTGGCCTATATCCCTCTAAACTTTTCCAATTCATGTACCTGTCCAAATGTCTTTTAAATGATGTATCTTCATCTACGACTGCCAGTTCATTCTATATACAAACTATCATCTGTATAAAAAGGTTGCCCTACCCCTCAGATCCTTTTAAATCCTTCTCCTCTCACCTTAAAAATATGGCCCCCTAGTTTTGAATTTCCCCACCCGAGAGAAAAGATCTTAGCTATTCACCTTATCTATGCCCTTTATGATTTTAAAACCTCGATAAGGTCACCCCTCAACCTTCTATGCTACAGTGAAAAACGTTCTAGCCTATCTTATAACTCAAACCCAATAGTCCCATCAACATCCTTAGGCCAACAGACCTTTCTCATCCTCCCTATCCCAGGCTCCTCTTTTTTTTACACTTCAAATTAAATCTCCCTTCAGTCTCCTCTGTTGCAGGGAGAACAACCCACAACATCCATCTTTCCTTACAGCTGCATTTTTCAGTCCTGGCAACACCCTTAATTTCCTTTGCACCCTTTCTTGTGTAACAACATCTTATCTGTAATCAGGTGACCAGAGCTGCACGCTGTAATAGAACTTTGGCCTAACAAATTACTTATAGATTCAAGCATAAACTCCTTGGCTCTTATGTTATATACCCTGGATAATAAAGGAAAAGATTCCATGTGACTTATGTATGAAGGAAGTTACAGTCAAAAAACGTTTTATATGTGCATTTGTAAACTATAAAACAATGAAAGAAAGAATTTCAGTGTTGTCTTTGTGAACTGCAATATTTAGAAAACTATTCAGTTTTAATCAACAAAAGATAAATCAGCTTATGTGTTTTCAGAAGGTGATAACTAAAGTAATCTAAGTTTCTAAATAAAATAAGGACTAAGATTTGTAGGCTTAAAATTATATCTATTTCACACAGCCCTCTCTCACTGTAACCACACTCAATTATTCAAGTTAAACATCCTGCCAATTAAATTGGTGAACATCAGAATTTTGACAATTTTGTCAACAGGGCTTTTATGTTTGAGAAATAATACGGTTTAACATTTAAAATCATGCAATCTTGAACTTATCTTTGAAATGATAAAGTCCAGAATATTTTTTCTGAGTAGCCCCACAAAAAGAAAATATCACAGAGAGTAAAAAGTTATTTGGAAATGTTAAGGACTCCTCTCAAAAAGCTAATAAAAATATTATCCATACCTACTTGAGACAATGCCCCGCTTTTAATTCTTGATATCTGAATAGCAGGTGAGTGTTCGCGTTAAAATTTAAAAATTCCACTTCTTGACTCCAACTAGACTTTCTGTTCTAAGCTTGTACAACTTGAAACTAGATCAAAGTTCTTTAAACAGAAGCCACAAATTCACATTCAAAAATCATGAAACTGAGAAACTTGGCTCCAACATGCCCATTTCTAGATATAAAGAATGGGGGAGACTGGTTTAGTGAGAAGAGTAGGGGAAGTGGGGTTGAGACAACTAATATGCTCTCTGAAGGAAAGCTGGCAACTAAATTACTTTAAAGATGGTACTTGCACAAGATTTTATCTCTGTATTGCAGCTGAAGGGGTATAAAGGTGGCTTCATGAAATAGATAGATGCCTTACCAGTAGTAAATATCATGTAACCCTGTAATTATTGTAACAAATTAGTCTGTTCATACAGTTTAAATACAAATCTTGCCAAGATTTTGCAATTGAGCAGAATATTTTAAATCACACGCACTCAGTAAAATATATTGCTAAAAAACTCTCCACCTATGAAGGCAGTAACCAACTTGATTAAAGGCCTAACTAATAAATTCTTGGACACAGAATACAGAGGATGAAATTGCATAAGAAAATTCAGCATGATTTAAAATGCAATTCACAACAAACCTAATTTTACCATCCTAATTTTGTTTGCTATCCAGTTAGGAAAATAAGGTCTGCATGAAAGTATAAAGGACTCAAATTTAGAGGGAAGACATGCTGCAAATGTTTATTGCTGATTCAGAGAAATTGCTAGCTAGCACAGTGTATTCACTCCATTAACAGGAATACTGTGGTATACTTCTATTTTCTGTACTAGAAAGAGGAAATGAAGCAGGTTTAAATTCATTGACTATGTCATTCTATTTGTTCAGAAGGCAGAATAAATTTAGTGAGTTGGTTTACATTTGCTTCCTCTTATTAGAGCCAGTTTGCCTCCAGAAGATAAAGTAAATGTACACAGGAGGAGCACACCAGGTTACAGTATCTATTTCTCTCAAGCAGTTCCATTATAGCTTGAGTTATACTATGCTTCAAGTAGACACAGGATTCTTGACCTGTAGCATTAAATTACAGAGAATGTCCAGTGTCAGCTCAAGATATGCGAAGAAATGTATAACTTGATGAGAATTTGAAGACGCAGCATTTGAAATGGCTAAGTCATATGTTCAAATTTACAAGAAATCCAAATACATATATTTACTAGCACATCTTTACATTATCAACAAGTAAAAGGTCATTATTCCTGCTTTGATTTTAAAGGTAAATATTTTAATGCTACACAACAAAGTTAAAAGCTATATAAAATTATGATCACAAAAAGGACTCTGACAGGAAATCAAAATTAAACGGAAAAAGCTATTTTACCAGTCCACAATTTTTCTGATACTGAGCAATTATTCAAAATGACTAAGATTTAAAAATTGTGTGGAAGTAAGTGCTTACATTTAAACTATATGAAAAAGAGCATGTAGCTAACCAGTAGTATAGTTATTTCGGTTTGAAATTGTTTCCCCTCAGAAAATGAATTTGGATTGAGGAAACTCCCATCTGCCAATGATTCTCAAAGAATAAGGATTTTTTTCTGAATATACTCATCAATATCTTCAGGTTCCATAGCACTTCACAAATCAGTGAATTATTTTAGAAGTGGAGCTATTATTATGTTGGCAAATACTATATGCAATTTGAATACTGGAAAGTCATGAAAATAGCAAATAATTTGAATGAATATTAGAAGTTTTTTTTCCAAGGTGGAATGAATAGCAAACAACTTGAATGAAACATTGATATCTTTTTGAAGGTGGAATGAATTCTCAATTTTGTAAAGTAAAACAAGACCTTTTATATTCAGCTGAAGCAAAGAACAGGCAGTTGGGGCTGCAATTTAATGTCTCATCCAAAAGGCACAACCTCCAATAATGCAGCATGCTCTCACTATTGAAACAAAAAGCCAATTAGTGCTCTATTGGGACTTGAGCAACTGTGGAAAAATATATTTAGTTTCCTCTCTTACATAACATTCAATGACCTAATTGAGGAACTCTCCACCCTCACAAGCATGGACCTCATTAATGCGCCACCCTTTCATGCCATTGATTGCAAGAAGCTAATTTTATGATTACTGTATTCAGTTCTTATTCTTGAGTAGGAAGCGTGCTGAAAAATCACAAAATTTAATTGGGAGATTTGCACCTAGAAAACTAAAGGTGAGAATTTTGCTCCTGGGTTGGAATAATTCCTGGCTTTGCAAACCTGATCAAGGCAAGGTGCCCTGGAAGTTCAAAGTTTTCTCCCAGTGGCTGGACTTGGTGGGAGTCATGGTGGGAGGTTCAGAGTACTGAGGCAGTCAGAGCAAAAGGCTAGATTTAGTGCTCCAGCACTGTCAAAAATAGGATAAAACACAAAATTAGGCTCTCCTTTCGCACATTCATACCTATGTTTATCAATCACTCAACCACTTCCAAAGGCATCCCAGGATGTATCCAAACAGGTAATCTTTGGCAGCTTAGATCTATTCTCTTACCAGATCTAAAGAAGATAAATAAAATCTTGGACATTTCACAAACAAAAAACAGATCAGACCAAAACAGCTATTCTTTATTTGTGTCTACATGAACAATAAAGTGCAACTTAGAACCTCTCATCATTCCCCCATCTGCGAAAATGGTATGTGCTGAGTTTGGGGCAGGACTCCCAGATTTGGGCCCCCACCACGAGTTTTGTAATAATGGTGAGATTCTCCATCTGTGTGAAATTTCAAGCCTAATTGTGTTATCACCTAACAGTTTGTATTGTTTAAAAATTCATAGATATCATTTGTATCTAGACTCTAATTTGTGGGACAGAGTGTGCCTCTATTGGGGCAAGAATGACAGCACTTGCTGGGACTCTCAAGTCCTGCTCTGTTGTTTGTCTATCAATTTTCACGGGGCTGGATTAAGGACAGAGTGAGTTTTGAAAGTGCCCACTTCCTAAAGCTAACTAACTGGCTACTTAATTGATCAACTGCTTCTTTTGAAAGGGGATTTTGGAGCCCCCTGAATGTGGAAATTAGACCAGATAGAAGTGTCACTGAACTCGAAACAGTAAGTCTACTTTCTGTCCACAGATGCTGCCAAACCTGTTGAACTTCTCCAGCAACTTCTGTTTTTCTTTAAGAAAGTATCTTTCCTTTGGATAGCTAGAGTAATACTTTGGAGAGATGTAGATTTAGATGCAGGACCTTTTAGGATTTGGGGTTAGAGATCATTTGACGGAGGGCATCTAGGGCATTTGGTAATCCTAGGAGAATGGGTCAAATATACTGGGGGGGGGGGGGTGGGATCAGCAGGAATTAGTTGAGATGTCTTTTGAAACAGTTAACTGTGAAGGAAATTGTTTATAAATGTGCACTTTAAAAAATACAGCACTTTTCTCAGTTGGAGTGTTGTCTGCATGGGTATTTGTGTATGTTTTGTAATCTGCTTTTAATTCACAACAGAGGAGCCTGTGGATTGATAGCTCCACCTACTAACTGAATAGAAGTGCCTATTGCCTCAGGTTTTTAAGTATTGACCACAAATTAAATGTTATTTAGACAAGACATTGACCACTCAAGTGAGATGTTTCTTTTCATAAGTAATCTGTTCTTGCAATCTCTCTGTCTTGGGTGTTTACTTTTTTAAATCAATGAGAGACTATGTTTTCCAGTAGTGACATAACCAAAAGACTGTGAGCTTTTATTTCTATCATAATGCTTCTTGCTTCCTGACTCTAGCTAATGCTGGATGACAGGCAAGTTGGTACAGATAAGAAAGGGCAAAGAGTGGTGAGTGGGAGATGAGATAGCATAGGACAATTAAGGGTCCCAGAGACAGACACATGGCAGTTAAAGGAACCAAGTTATATGGGTATTGGTTAGAATAGGAAGTATGAGGGGCCATGGTGGATGTGGGTTCAAAGGCATAGGATGTCGGTTCAGAGGCACTGGGTTTGACAGGCCATGGAGAATAGGTAAATGGGAATGGGGCCATGGGTATGGATAGGTAGGCATAGGGTGACACATATAGCATGAGGATTAATGAGGAGGGTAGATGTGCAAAGGATGGCACAGGGGTATAGGGTAAATGGGGTTGGGTTAATGGGAAGAGGATGGCAAAAAGCTAAAGAAAGATCGTAGAGTTGCTGGCATGGATGGGGATTGGAAGTTTATGGGATGAGAGCAGGAGGAATATTTCTGGTTTTAATCTTTATTTTTAAATTTTGCTTCAAGTGCTGGCTCCTGAGGCAGGCTTGAGGAACTGTGCATCCTCTGAGACTCTTCCCAGGTCACTGGGGCATGATTCTCAATTCAGCATGCAGCTCCACACTGAAAATCCAAAGTGCAGACAGTCATTTAAAAAAAATGGTTTTACAGAGCCAAAATTTCTCCCTCCTGTGTTTCCAACCCAAACATTGGCAAAAATCAGGCTGAATATATTACTGTAATAGCAATCTTTTTGAAAACAAAATTATGGTAAAATAGTAATATTATCAGATATCAATGGCTTTCCTTCTACCACAATGCTGCTTTAACCCAAAACCTTTGATTAGGATGCATTCTAGTCTACAATGGAAATGCCTTCCTGCCCAGTCACATTTTCATACTCAACACCATCTCCCAATTCCCTGAATCCTGCTTGACTATAGCTCGAACCTGGAATGTTTATGCAACATGATCAAAGTCCATATTTTAAACCATTTGTTGATGAATGACACTTCAAAATGCATTTGAATCACTGATGTCATTATACGTAGCCTTGTCCTCATCTGGTAACAGTGTATTGCTTTACAACACTCTTGAAAATACTCAGTAGTACAAGATTAAAATGCTACTTTCGAACAGCAAAATTAGTTCCATGCCATTTTTCTTTCAGTTACCTTATTTTAGATTTGACACATGTCCTGTTGGCATTGCTTAGAGATCAGTAACTCCAATGTTACAAGGTACAGTATTTTGCAAGAGGTTAACCTGTTGCTTTCCATGACTCAGAATTATGTACTCTGACCCAAATGGTTGTGACCACGAACTAAGCAGGCATATAACACAGAAGTGTCCATACTTCAGGATTAGGAAGCGCATTTATAGAAAATGAAATAATGCCTAATGTAGAAATTAATTCTCTTAAAGGATCGTTAAATCTCTGGAATTCAGCACAAGTCTGCTGGATGGTTACACATTGAATAATTTTGTAATGGATTGAAGGATTATGGAGAGCGAGCAGTAAACTAGAGCGGAGACTGAGTTGAGGTCATCTATGAACATATCAAGAACATATCAAATGGTGAAGCATGTTTGAGGGGCTGAATTGCCTTCTGCTCTTGGTTCTTCCGTTCTTAGTTCTTTATTTCACTGGCACAGAAAGATGTTAGATGAAGAAACTGATAACAACAAAGGCCAATTATTACACGTAGTAACTGAAGCCAATAAGCACACTAAAATTTAATTGTGATGAACATATAAACAGCAAACGTTGCATGGGCACATTTAGATAAAATATACTGCGTTCATTTCCTTAATATGTGTTCACTGAGCAGGTTTTTAATGGCAACTGACCAAATTTCTAGAGCCTCATCAGGACTTGAAAAGACTCAGTTTCATTTTGAGAGAATTTGTAGATAAAGTCGGATGAAAAAAATATTTAAATCCATGCAGATTTTTATTAATATTGTTTTAACAATATATAAAGGGGGATTTGTAGAAAGACAGCATAAAAAGGTGTCTTGTGACCCTTTGTGTCTGTGCCAGGTTTTTGGTAGAGTTTTCTAATTAATCCTACTCCTTGCTTTTTTTTCATTCAAGTATTATGAACATCTATTAGGAGCAGGAGCAGGCCCTTTGAGCCCCTTGAACCTATCCCACCATTCAAGACGATCACAGTTAATCTGATTAATCTATTATCCTGGTTATCCTATACCCTTTGATGACCATGCTTATCACGATTCTAGCACCTCTGCCTTAAAATTATTAAGACTCTGCTTTCTCTTTTGAGAAAGAGTAAAGACCTTCAATCCCAGAGAGTTAAAGTCGCACAATACCTGGTTATAGTCCAACAGGTTTAATTGGAAGCACTAGCTTTTGGAGCGCCGCTCCTTCATCAGGTGGTTGAAGGCTATGTTGAAGGCATCTTGAAACCTATTGTACAGGGGATTCCCAGCTTCTGTCGCGACACTACATGATTTCTTACAGAAACTCAGCACCCACGGATCAGTTGAACTGGGAACATTCCGTGTCACAATGGATATTTCCGCATTCTACACCAGCATCCCCCACAATGATGGCATCGCGGCAACAACCTCAGTACTTCAACATCAACAACTGCCAATCTCCAAACACCATCCTACAACTCATCCGCTTTAGCCTCGATCACGTCTTCACCTTTGACAACCAGTTCTTCATCCAGACATATGGAACAGCCATGGGGACCAAATTTGCACCCCAATATGCCAACATCTTCATGCACAGATTCGAACAAGACTTCTTCTCTATGCAAGATCTCCAACCAACATTATACACCAGGTACATTGATGACATTTTCTTACTCTGGACCCATGGCAGGGAGTCACTGATAAAACTACACAGTGATATCAACAAGTTTCATCCCACCATCAAACTCACCATGGACTACTCTTGACTTTCTGTCTCATTCTTGGACACATGCATCTCCATCAAGGATGGACATCTCAGCACGACATTCTACCGCAAACCCACAGACAACCTCACATTGCTACACGTCTCCAGCTTCCACCCAAAACATATTAATCCCCTATGGACAAGCCCTACGCATACACTGGATCTGTTCAGATGAGGAGGAACGTGATTGGTACCTTGAGGTACTCAGGGATGCCCTCATAAGAACATGGTATGATGCTCAACTCATTGACCACCAGTTCTGATGTGCCACAGCATGGAACCGTAATGACCTCCTTAGGAGACAGACACATGCTGCAACTGACAGGGTACCCTTCGTTGTCCAGTACTTCCCAGGAGCCGAATAACTACGCCATGTTATTCATGACCTGAAACACATTATCAATGAGGATGAGCACCTCACCAAGATCTTCCCCACACCTCCACTGGTCGCCTTTAAACAATCACCAAACCTCAAACAGATCATTGTTCATAGCAAGCTGCCCGGCTCTCAGGACAATTCCATACAACCCTGTCACGGTAGGTGCTGCAAGACGTGACAGAGCATGGACATGGACGCCACCATTACACGTGGGGACACCTCCCACCATGTACGTGGCAGGTACTCATGTGACTCAGCCAACGTTATCTATCTCATACGTTGCAGGTAAGGATGCCCTCAGGCATGGTACATTGGGGAAACCAAGCAAAGGCTACAGCAACGGATGAATGGGCACCGCACAACAATCAACAGACAGAAGTGTTTCTACCTCGGACCTTACACTCCTATACACACACATACACACAGACACATGTATACACAGACACACACGCAGACACACACACACACTCCTACAGACACAGACACTCCCACACTCACGCATGCATCCTCTCACAGACTTAGACCACTTTACACTCACACACACACATACATACACTCTCTCTCACACTCACAAACCCTCCACCCCAAACAGACAGACAGACAGACAGACACACACTTACACATGCACACATATACATATACGTTTGTGGGGTGAATTTGTAATTGCAGAGTTACATTGTACTTTGCTTAAAAACTGCATGAATCCATATAAGACTATGTTAACTCACTTTTAAGATTAGAATCAGTCTCAACATTATGGCACAGACAGGGAAGACAGGGGGCTAACACCTTCAACATATTATCTGGCTGACACTAATTGTTACAGTTAACCTGAGAATGTAACTTTTAAAAAAAAGTTTTGTGATTTACATAAGAAAGAAGTGAAACTATTATGGTCATTCTAACAGATGAAAGACTCAACAAACAATCAAGGTATTTTTCAATGTATAATTTCAGTTACATCACACTTTAAACTTTTGCTATAAATTCTGTGTCTTACAATTGTGTACTCCACAACCACCTGATTAATGACTTGGAGGAAGTCATTAATTGTTGTTGCCAAATTTGCAGACAATACCAAAATGGGTGGAAAGGCAAGTTGTGAGAGGAATATAAACAGTTTACAGAGAAATATTGATAGGTTACGTAAGTGAGTAAAGTGTTGGAAAATGGAATAGAACATGAAAACATATGCAGTTGTTCATTTTGGGAAAAAAAAATCACAAAAGAACAGAGTACTATTTAAATGGAGAGAAACTGCAGAAAGCTGCAACTCAAAGGGAGTTGGGGATATTTGTGCACAAAATACAGAAAGACAGCACACAGACACAGCAGGTAATCAAGGCTAATGGAATGTTGGCCCTTATTTCAAGGAGTTGGAGAATAAGAGTAATGAAGTCTTATTGCCTGTCACTAACCTCAAACCATTAACTGTTTTCTCTCGACACATGCTGCCAGACCTGCTAAGTTTCAACAGCAAGTTCTGTTTTTGTATATTTTAGATCTCCTGCATCCACAGTTCTTTGTTTTATTACCCACAACAAGTATACCATGTGGTGTTTCAGCATTCGCTTTTTGAAAGCCCATATGCACAAAACCATAGTAACCTCAGCACTTTCTCCATCTCTTCAAAGAACTTAATCATGTTTGATTAACTTGATCTTTTTCAACAAATAAGTGCTCGCTTGCATAAATGCCTTCTTTTCCAAATGCCTTTTATGTCCTGCACAGTTTGTTCTAAGTGTTTTGCTGACATTAAGTTGACATCCTATAGTTGTCTGCAATGTTTCCTCTTAACTCCCAACTTCATGGCTGCACATCAGTCATGAAAATACACAGAGGCTGCTCACAAGCTGTGTCCTTTAAGATATAGCATGTACTCAGTCACACTAAAATCTTCAACCATACCATATGTTGAAGTGAACAAACAACACTCAACAATAATTTTCAAAGGATCATTTGCTCCAAGTTTATCCTTTCCATTTTTTTTTAAAAACAGAATTGTAATATTTATAATCTTGCAGCCCTCTGGCAACTTACACATTGAGGGAAGATTGGAAGTTTAAGGCCAAAGTCTGCACAATTTCCAGCCTTACATCCTTCAGCAATCAAAAATGCATTCCAACTGTGTGACTTTTCTACTTTAAATCTTACCAAAATATTGAAGTATCTCCTCTTTATCTATTTTTATTTTATCTCAGATCACTGTTGCTACCAAATCAGCAACACAAAGTACAAATTTGTACCTCAGCGATGCCCTCAGTTTCCAAAAGAAAATCTCCTTTTGGTTGCTAATCAGCCCCATCCTTCCTTTGACAATGCTTTTACCACTTATCTTTCCAAAAGTTAATTGGCTTCCATTTTATGTTAACTGGGTGTTAATCTACTTTCAATTTACTCTTAGCTTCTTGTGTTTCCTTCTTCAGGCTTCCTCTATAATTTTTACATTCAACTGAGCTTTCTATCATATTGTGAAATTTACAATTGTCTTACAATGTTTATTGCCTTATAGAAAAGAATCATTGCATGTACATAACCTTTCTACATCACCCGCAAACATTTCAAAGCACTTTACAGTCAATAAGGTAAGTTTGAAGTGTAGTCAATTTTGTTAGAGGAAATACAACAGCTAACCATCTTCATCATCACTGGTGACTTGGGTCAAGTATGATTGTCCTCCATTCGGGCGTCCATTTAAACGTGTTCAGATAGCTGAAGAGGCCAATCTGGGATCCACAGATTCTATTGCAGTATGGGATTGGTGGGTAGTAATGGTAGTTAGAGAATTTGGTGGGTGGGCCTTCCTGATGCTGGCTATGTTGGCCTCCTCCAAGATGCTGATGTTAGTGCATTTCCCCAAGTGATCTGAAGGATTTTTCGTCCGGATCTCTGGTGGTGTTGTTCCAGTACTTTAAGGTGCCTACTATAAGTAGGCCATATTTCAAATTCACAACGGGAAGAACAATGGCTTTTTTAGCCAATATATATGTCAAGTGGTCTGACAATGAGCAATGTAATAATGAATGATGATCTGTTTTCTGATGTAAACTAAGGAATAAATGTTTCCCAAAGGATTCGGGTAGCTCCTATTTTCTTCTTGAAATAACATCATGGGACCTTTTATGTTAAAGACGTTCTACTGATTGGGGAGCGAGAGCCTCAGTTTAACACCTGATTTGAAAGGCAGCATCTTCAACAGTGCAGAGCTTCCTCTGAGATCAAAATGTGTCTATCTTTTGAAGATGTAAGTATTGTTTGTTTAGCAATGTTTGAATTTTATCCACTTGAGTCAGATACCTTTTCAATTCACCTTGTGCTGTGAAGCCTTTCTATATTTGATTGTAAATTGTCTTTCTCCATGACTATTTTAAATTATTGGTGACACACCAATTATTTTGCTTCATGGGAGATGTATTTTTTCAGGATGTGCACTAAACCCTCCTGAGGATAATACCAATGTGAAGCCATATTTGGAGTGACAATAAAAGCTTGAGACAGATAGCTCAGAATGGAAATACATGATTTTAAAGTGATCAGTTTCTTTTCAAACATTTAAGCCTTAGCTATATAAGCCATGTAACAATGTGTTGCACAATTCTAAAATAGGAGACAGAAGTAAGATTCCTCTTGGCTCATACTTATCATCAGTAAATGTACTGTGAACCAACTTAAATTTGCTAATAGTGTTTTAAACCATAATCAACAAAATAATGAAATCTGCTATACAAGGCACTGGCTTAATAACATACTTAGTTGTGTTGTTTTAAGTTTAAAACTGTAACATATGATACCTTGTACAATTCTACCTTTTATGCTTTAATCATTCCCAGCTCCATTCTTAACCCACTGGCAATTATGCCAATTGCACATATTCCTGATAAAGGACATGCTCCACCTAGTAATTTGGGTCAACATAAAACAATATAGGCAAGATTACAGTGGTACTTGAAAAGCACAGCAGGTCAGGCAGCATCCGAGGAGCAGGAAAATCGATGTTTCGGGCAAAGAAATCCTGTACAGAATTTCATTTTTGCATATATTTCTGTAGCCAAATAAATTGGCTTATTCTTTCACCTCACCTCCCCGACCTGATTCCACATTGACCCCAATGCCTTACTGGTGTCTGGCACTGTCTGCTCCGTGTTCTTTCACATTTTTTTATTTGCTTGTCTTCCCAGCCCCACTGATTCATCTGCAGCAAAATTGCTGTTTGGAGAGTTAGTTTCTCTCGGCCCATTGCTCACTTGTGTTTCCATACCAAACCATCAGATTTAATATCACGTTATCAATATTTAGCAAACATGCTAAAGCACTTCAGATTTCCATGTCTGGATAGCTGAATGATTGGGCAAAGGGAGATAGGCCTATAGTCAGTCAGAAGAAGCAAAAGTTTCATTTTGGTCAGAGTTAGGAAGGTACAGGAGCTGGAGAATGTGGTAGAAACTGTATAAGGAAAGATCATGAATGGATTTAAATGTGAGACTGAACATTGAAGAGCTTGGAAACAATAGATATTAGGACATGGAAGATATGAAGCTGGCTTTATTTCCCATCCCTATTTCCTCTACTCAAGGCTTGCTAGACAACCTCTGAGACTAGTAAAGAGATAGTTATATATTGCTGTGTTGTCATCTCATTTCTGCCAGAATGAGCAAGGAGAGTTCAATTAGACAGAAAAGAATCTCTCAAAGAATTTAGTGAGCTAGTATAATTGCTTTTACAATTCAGGAGGCTAGTTGGTTTTTAGATTTTTTTTTAGATAATCAATCCATTCAGTTGCATTAAAGTCACCTCTGGAGCAGATGTGACCTGAACCCAGGCCTTCTGGTTTTGAGATAGGGATACCACCACAGTGCCACAAAACCTCAAATGGTCTGTTTTGCTGATTGCAGCCTTTTATGGCAAGTTGTGAAACCAAATTCAAATTTTCAGCTGCCATTGTGGAATCTGAACTAATGGTATTTAAATTACAATCTGAACACTGACACTTTCTTTTATATTGTGCATTTTGGAAGGAATTGATGAAATTCTTTTAAGCAATATGTTTTGTAAAACATTACATTGAGAAATATACATCACCCTTCCCAATGTGACAAATTTTATACTTTTTACACAACGTGTATAATATTTACAATATAAGGGTTTAGTTAAATTATAAAATTGTTTCAACTTGAAAGCCCCAAAGCAATGAAAAACAGTCATGCACAAGATAACAATAGGTGTCCCACAGCAGACAGAAAACACTGGGAATAATTTTCAAAATATCAGATAACATGCATTCCTCATGTTTTTAATTACAGCCAATGCATTTCTAAACTCAGTGGCTCATCATTTCTGCTGCTGTTATTTTTAAAATCCAACTATAAGAGTTAATATGGTGAATGACTTTATGAGACCTTCAACGTCAGTTTTTACAGAAGATCCCAAAATCAACAAATTCATGGCATAGATCCCTTACAAAGAAGGAAGTTGTCAATGATCTATCAGCAATAAGAAAGTAAAGAAGCTGTCCCAACATGTACTGGGAGTTATGCAGGGACAGAAATGGTTTAAATCTACCAAAGAAACATATAATAGCTTTCCAGACTTTCAGCTGCAAAAAAACAGATTAATCCGGCAGAGTTGCTTCCCTGCAATAGGATTGACAACTTTTAAAAACAAAATGACATATGGAGAGTTTATAATGGATCCTCAAAACATTCTTTATACCATCAAGGAGATGCTCAAACATATTCAAGCATAAGAGTGATGGATTCACAGCCCACCTCAGAGCAGCTGACAGAGCAAACTGGAAGTTGGGCAATGCTATGAAAGAGAAGCGCCTGTATCAACATGTGTCTGCGTGTCTGAGTATCAATGTGTGTTGCCTGTGTCAATCTGTGTTTATGTCTCAGTGTCAGTCTGAGAGTGTTTGTCAGTGTGTGTATGTCTTTGTGTTAGTGTTTTTGTTTCTGCATCAGCATGAGTCAATGTTGCAGTGTCAGTGTCACAGCATCAGTATCAGTATGTGTATACCTCTGTATTAGTATGTCTCTGTGTCAGTATATGAGAGAGTGTCTGTCAGTGTATACATGTCTCAAAGGCAGCTTGTGCCTCTGTTAGTGTCAGCATATGTCAGTGTGTGTGAATGCCTCAGTGTGTGTCAATATCAGTATGTCAGTGTCTCTGTCACTGGGTGAATATGCCAGTGTCAATATTAGTGTGCGTCTCAGTCAATATCAGTGTGACAGTGTCTGTATGTCAGTCTGTGTGTGAATGCCTGTGTCAGCTTCAATATCACTGTCTCTACGTCAGGGCGTCAATACCTGTATCAGTGTCTATCTATTAAACTCAGTTTGCGAATGTCTGTGTCAGTGTGCCTACAGATACTGACATACTGATATTTAAGTCTCAGTGTCAATATTAGTGTGGCAGTGTCTCTGTGACAGTGTGTGAATGCCACAGTGTCAATATCAGTGTCTCAGTCTCTGTGTCAGTGTGAGAGTGCCTCAATGTCAATATCTGTGTGGTGAAAGTGAGGACTGCAGATGCTGGAGATTAGAGTGGTGCTGGAAGAGCATAGCAGGTCTGGCAGCATCCGAGGAGCAGGAAAATCGACATTTCGGGCAGGAGCCCTACATCAGGAATTCCTGATGAAGGGTTCGTTCCCGAAATGTCAATTTTACAGCTCCACGGATGCTGCTGGACCACTGTCCTTTTCCGTCAATATCTGTGTGTCAGTGTGTGTATGTCAATGGAGGTTGTGAATGTCTCAATATCAGTGTGTGAATGTCAGTGGAGATGTCTGAACATCTCAGTGTCAGTGTGTGAATGTCAATGGAAGTGTGTAAATTAGTGTCAGTGTGTGAATGTCAGTGTCAGTGTGTGTATATCAGTGTCAGTGTGTGAATGTCTCAGTGTCAGTGTGTGAATATCAGTGTTCGAGTGTGAATGTCTCAGTGTCAGTGTGTGAATGTCTCAGTGTCAGTGTGTGAATATCAGTGTCAGTGTGTGAATGTCTCAGTGTTCGAGTGTGAATGTCTCAGTGTCAGTGTGTGAACGTCTCAGTGTCGGTGTGTGAATGTCAGTGCCGGTGTGTGAATGTCAGTGTCGGTGTGTGAATGTCTCAGTGTCGGTGTGTGAATGTCAGTGCCGGTGTGTGAATGTCAGTGTCGGTGTGTGAATGTCTCAGTGTCAGTTTGTGAATGTTAGTGGAGTTGTATGAATGTCAGTGGAGTTGTCAGTGTGTGAATGTCAGCGGAGATGTGTGAATCAGTGTCAGTGTGTGAATGATAGTGGCAATGTGTGAATGTCTCAGTGTCAGTGTGTGAATGTCTCAGTGTCAGTGTGTGAATGTCTCAGTGTCAGTGTGTGAACGTCTCAGTGTCAGTGTGTGAACGTCTCAGTGTCAGTGTGTGAATGTCAGTGCCGGTGTGTGAATGTCAGTGTCGGTGTGTGAATGTCTCAGTGTCAGTTTGTGAACGTCTCAGTGTCAGTGTGTGAATGACAGTGTCAATGTGTGAATGTCAGTGTCAGTGTGTGAATGACAGTGGAGGTGTGTGAATGTCTCAGTGGCAGTGTGTGAATGTCAGTGGAGATGTCTAAACATCTCAGTGTCAGTGTGTGAATGTCAACGGAAGTGTGTAAATTAGTGTCAGTGTGTGTATATCAGTGTCAGTGTGTGAACGTCTCAGTGTCAGTGTGTGAATGTCTCAGTGTCAGTGTGTGAATGTCAGTGGAGTTGTATGAATGTCAGTGGAGGTGTCAGTGTGTGAATGTCAGCGGAGATGTGTGAATCAGTGTCAGTGTGGGAATGTCTCAGTGTCAGTGTGTGAATGACAGTGTCAATGTGTGAATATCTCAGTGTCAGTGTGTGAATGTCAGTGTCAGTGTGTGAACGTCTCGTGTCAGTGTGTGAATGACAGTGTCAATGTGTGAATATCTCAGTGTCAGTGTGTGAATGTCAGTGTCAGTGTGTGAACGTCTCGTGTCAGTGTGTGAATGACAGTGTCAGTGTGTGAATGTCAGTGTCAGTGTGTGAATGACAGTGGAGGTGTGTGAATGTCTCAGTGGCAGTGTGTGAATGTCAGTGGAGATGTCTAAACATCTCAGAGTCAGTGTGTGAATATCAACGGAAGTGTGTAAATTAGTGTCAGTGTGTGTATATCAGTGTCAGTGTGTGAACGTCTCAGTGTCAGTGTGTGAATATCAGTGTCAGTGTGTGAATGTCTCAGTGTCAGTGTGTGAATGTCTCAATGTCAGTGTGTGAACGTCTCAGTGTCAGTGTGTGAACGTCTCAGTGTCGGTGTGTGAATGTCTCAGTGTCAATTTGTGAACGTCTCAGTGTCAGTGTGTGAATGACAGTGTCAATGTGTGAATGTCAGTGTCAGTGTGTGAATGACAGTGGAGGTGTGTGAATGTCTCAGTGGCAGTGTGTGAATGTCAGTGGAGATGTCTAAACATCTCAGTGTCAGTGTGTGAATGTCAACGGAAGTGTGTAAATTAGTGTCAGTGTGTGTATATCAGTGTCAGTGTGTGAACGTCTCAGTGTCAGTGTGTGAATGTCTCAGTGTCAGTGTGTGAATGTCAGTGGAGTTGTATGAATGTCAGTGGAGGTGTCAGTGTGTGAATGTCAGCGGAGATGTGTGAATCAGTGTCAGTGTGGGAATGTCTCAGTGTCAGTGTGTGAATGACAGTGTCAATGTGTGAATATCTCAGTGTCAGTGTGTGAATGTCAGTGTCAGTGTGTGAACGTCTCGTGTCAGTGTGTGAATGACAGTGTCAATGTGTAAATGTCAGTGTCAGTGTGTGAATGACAGTGGGGGGGTGTGAATGTCCCAGTGGAGGTGTGTGAATGACAGTGGAGGTGTGTGAATGTCTCAGTGTCAGTGCGTGAACATCAATGTAAGGATGTGAATCTTTCAATGTCAGTGTGTATATATCAGTGTCAGTGTGTTAATGTCTCAGTGTCAGTGTGTGTATGACAGTGGAGGTGTGTGAATGTCTCGGTGTCAGTGTGTAAACGTCTCAGTGTCAGTGTGTGAACGTCTCGTGTCCGTGTGTGAATGACAGTGTCAATGTGTGAATGTCAGTGTCAGTGTGTGAATGTCCCAGTGGAGGTGTGTGAATGACAGTGGAGGTCTGTGAATGTCTCAGTGTCAGTGCGTGAACATCAATGTAAGGGTGTGAATCTTTCAATGTCAGTGTGTATATATCAGTGTCCATAAGACCATAAGACATAGGAGTGGAAGTAAGGCCATTCGGCCCATCGAGTCCACTCCGCCATTCAATCATGGCTGATGCACACTTCAGCTCCACTTACCAGCATTCTCCCCATAGCCCTTAATTCCTCTAGACAACAAGAACCTATCAATCTCGGCCTTGAAGACATTTAGCGTCCCGGCTTCCACTGCACTCCGTGGCAATGAATTCCACGGGCCCACCACTCTCTGGCTGAAGAAATGTCTCTGCATTTCTGTTCTGAAATGACCCCCTCTAATTCTAAGGCTGTGTCCATGGGTCCTAGTCTCCTCGCCTAACAGAAACAATTTCCTAGCATCCACCTTTTCAAAGCCATGTATTATTTTGTACGTCTCTATTAGATCTCCCCTTAATCTTCTAAACTCCAACGAATACAATCCCAGTATCCTCAGCTGTTCCTCATATGCTAGACCTGTCACTCCAGGGATCATCCGTGTGAATCTCCGCTGGACACGTTCCAGTGCCAGTATGTCCTTCCTGAGGTGTGGGAACCAAAACTGGACACAGTACTCCAAATGGGGCCTAACCAGAGCTTTATAAAGTCTTAGTAGTACATCTCTGCTTTTATATTCCAACCCTCTTGAGATAAGAGACAACATTGCATTCGCTTTCTTAATCACAGACTCAACCTGCATGTTTACCTTTAGAGAATCCTCGACTAGCACTCCCAGATCCCTTTGTGCTTTGGCTTTATTAATTTTCTCACCATTTAGAAAGTAGTCCATGCTTTTATTCTTTTTGCCAAAGTGCAAGACCTCGCACTTGCTCACGTTAAATTCCATCAGCCATTTCCTGGACCACTCTCCCAACCTGTCTAGATCCTTCTGTAGCCTCCCCACTTCCTCAGTACCACCTGCCTGTCCACCTAACTTCGTATCATCGGCAAACTTCGCTAGAATGCCCCCGGTTCCCTCATCCAAATCATTAATATATAATGCGAACAGCTGTGGCCCCAGCACCGAACCCTGCGGGACACCGCTCGTCACCGGCTGCCATTCTGAAAAAGAACCTTTTATCCCAAATCTCTGCCTTCTGTTAGACAGCCAATCCTCAATCCATCCCAGCAGCTCACCTCGAACACCATGGGCCCTCACCTTGCTCAGCAGCCTCCCGTGTGGCACCTTATCAAAGGCCTTTTGAAAGTCTAGATAGACCACATCCACTGGGTTTCCCTGGTCTAACCTACTTGTTACCTCTTCAAACAATTCCAACAGGTTTCTCAGGCATGACCTGCCTTTACTAAATCCATGTTGACTTGTTCTAATCAGACTGTTCTTCCAAGAATTTAGAAACCTCATCCTTAATGACGGATTCTAGAATTTTACCAACAACCGAGGTTAAGCTGATTGGCCTATATTTTTCCATCTTTTGCCTTGATCCTTTCTTGAACAAGGGGGTTACTACAGCCATCTTCCAATCATCCGGGACCTTTCCTGACTCCAGTGACTCTTGAAAGATCTCAACCAATGCCTCTACTATTTCCTCAGCAACCTCTCTCAGAACTCTAGGGTGTATCCCATCGGGGCCAGGAGATTTATCAATTTTAAGACTTTTTAACTTTTCTAGCACTATCTCTTTCGTAATGGCAACCATACTCAACTCAGCCCCGTGACACCCTTTAATTTTTGGGATATTACTCATGTCTTCCACTGTGAAAACGGACGCAAAGTACTTGTTAAGTTCTCCTGCTATTTCCTTATCTCCCATCACTAGGCTCCCTGCATCAGTTTGAAGTGGCCCAATGTCTACTTTTGCCTGTCGTTTGTTTCTTATGTACTGAAAGAAACTTTTACTATTATTTCTAATATTACTGGCTAGCCTACCTTCATATTTGATCCTCTCATTTCTTATTACACTCTTTGTTATCCTCTGTTTGCTTTTGTATCCTTCCCAATCTTCTGATTTCCCACTGTTCTTAGCCACTTTATAGGATCTCTCTTTTTCTTTAATACATTTCCTGACTTCCTTTGTCATGCAAGGTTGTCTAATCCCTCCCCGGTTAATCTTTCTTTTCTTGGGAATGAACCTCTGTACAGTGTCCTCAATTATACCTACAAACTCCTGCCATTTTTGCTCTAGTGTCTTCCCGGTTAGCCTCTGCTTCCAGTCTATTTTAGTCAGTTCCTCTCTCATGCCTTCATAATTACCTTTATTCAACTGTAACACCATTACATCAGATTTTGCCTTCTCCCTTTCAAACTCCAGACTGAACTCTACCATATTATGGTCGCTACTTCCTAAGGGTTCCCTTACTTTAAGATCTTTTATAGAGTCTGGTTCATTGCAAAGCACTAGGTCCAGAATAGCCTGCTCTCTTGTGGGCTCCATGACAAGCTGTTCCAAAAAGCCATCCTGTAAGCATTCCATGAATTCCCTTTCTTTAGATCCACTAGCAACATTATTTACCCAGTCCACCTGCATATTGAAGTCACCCATGATCAATGTAACCTTGCCTTTCTGACATGCCTTCTCTATTTCCCGGTACATGTTGCGTCCCTGGTCCTGACCACTGTTAGGAGGTCTGTACACAACTCCAATTATGGTTTTTTTGCCTTTGTGGTTCCTCAATTCCACCCACACAGATTCCACATCATCCGACGCTATGTCATTCAATACCATAGATTTAATTTTGTTCTTAACTAACAAGGCAACCCCACCCCCTCTGCCCACCTCTCTGTCTTTTCGATAAGTTGAAAAACCATGGAGGTTTAACTGCCAGTCCTGACCCCCCTGTAACCAAGTCTCTGTGATGCCTACTACATCATAATCATTCACTATTATCTGTGCCATTAGTTCATCGGCTTTGTTATGAATGCTACGAGCATTCAGGTAAAGTGCCTTAATGCTAACTTCCTTATCATTAGAGATGTTGGAAGTCATATGTCCTAAGTTATCCTTGCTTTTTTCTGCATTCTCAGTCTGCCTCAATTTTAAATCCGCCTGGAAACATGCTATCCTGCTGCTTATCTTTCCATTTACCTCCATACTCCCTGTCGCTTTCACTTTCCCTTCCCCCCAACTCAGAAGTTTAAAGTCCTACTGACCACCCTATTTATCCTCTTCGCTAGAACATTGGTACCTGATCGGTTCAGGTGGAGACCGTCCCAACGGTACAGATCCCCCCTGTTCCAAAACTGATGCCAATGCCCCATGAAGTGGAATCCCTCTTTCCCACACCAATCCCTTAGCCACATGTTTACTTGCCTAATTTTCTTGTCCCTATGCCAATTGGCACGTGGCTTGGGCAGTAATCCGGAAATTCTGACCCTTGAGGACCTGTGCTTCAATTTCCTGCCTAGTGTTTCGTAATGCCCAAACAGGTCCTCCACCCTAGTCTTGCCTATGTTGTTGGTACCAAGGTGGACCACAACAACTGGATCCTCCCCCTCCTGCTCCAATATTCTTTCAAGCCGGTCTGAGATGTCTCGCACCCTGGCACTGGGCAGGCAACACACCATGCGAGACTCCCGATCCGGCTTGCAAAGGATACTATCTGTCCCCCTAATTATAGAATCCCCTATAACCACTACTTGTCTATTAGCTCTCCCCTCTTGAATGGCCTTCTGCACCATGGTGCCTTGGTCAGTTGGCTCATCCTGTCCAGAGCCCTTTTCCTCATCCGAACAGGGAGCAAGAATCTCGTACCTGTTGGACAAGGTTAAGGGCTGAGGGTCCTCCACTCCTGAACTCTGGTTCCCCCTACCTGCCTCACTTACAGTCACACTCTTTTGTGCCTGAACACTAGCTGAGTGTGAATTAATTAATCTCCCAGGTGTGACTGCCTCCTGAAACAAAGCATCCAGGTAACTCTCCCCCTGTGTGTTAATGTCAGTGTGTTAATGTCTCAGTGTCAGTGTGTGATTGTCTCAGTGTCAGTGTGTGTATGACAGTGGAGGTGTGTGAATGTCTCAGTGTCAGTGCGTGAACATCAATGTAAGGGTGTGAATCTTTCAATGTCAGTGTGTATATATCAGTGTCAGTGTGTTAATGTCTCAGTGTCAGTGTGTATATATCAGTGTCAGTGTGTGAATGTCAGTGTCAGTGTGTGAATGTCTCAGTGTCAGTGTGTGAGTGTCAGTGTGTGAATGTTTCAATGTCAGTGTGTGTATATCAGTGTCAGTGTGTGAACTTCTCAGTGTCAGTGTGTGAATGTCTCAGTGTCAGTGTGTGAATGTCAGTGTTCGTGTGTGAATGTCTCAGTGTCAGTGTGTGAATGTCAGTGTCAGTGTGTGTATATCAGTGTCAGTGTGTGAACGTCTCAGTATCAGTGTGTGAACGTCTCAGTGTCAGTGTGTGAATGTCTCAGAGATGTGTGAATCAGTGTCAGTGTGTAAATGCCAGTGTCTGAATGTCTCAGTGTCAGTGTGTGAACGGCTCAGTGATTGTGTGTGAATGTCAGCGGAGTTGCGTGAATGTCTCAGTGTCAGTGTGTGAATGTCAGTGTCAGTGTGTGAATGTCAGTGTGTGAATGTCAGTGGAGGTGTGTGAAGTCCAAAATGTCGATTTCAAAGCTACTTGGATGCTGCCTGAACTGCTGTGCTCTTCCAGCACCACTAATCCAGAAGGAGGTGTGTGAATGTCAGTGGAGGTGTGTGTATATCGGTGTCAGTGTGTGAGTGTCTCAGTGATTGTGTGTGAACGGCTCAGTGATTGTGTGTGAATGTCAGCGGAGTTGTGTGAATGTCTCAGTGTCAATGTGTGTATGTCAATGTGTGAATGTCAGCGGAGGTGTGTGAATGTCTCAGTGTCAGTGTGTGAATGTCAGTGTCAGTGTGTGAATGTCTCAGTGTCAGTGTGTGAATGTCAGCGGAGGTGTGTGAATGTCTCAGTGTCAGTGTGTGAAAGTCAGTGTCAGTGTGTGAATGTCTCAGTGTCAGTGTGTGAATGTCAGTGGAGGTGTGTGAATGCCTCAGTGTCAGTGTGTGAATGTCAGTGGAGGTGTGTGATTGCCTCAGTGTCAGTGTGTGAATGTCTCAGTGTCAGTGTGTGAATATCTCAGTGTCAGTGTGTGTATGACAGTGGAGGTGTGTGAATGTCTCACTGTCAGTGTGTGAATGTCAGTGTCAGTGTGTGTATAACAGTGTCAGTGTGTGAACGTCAGTGTCAGTGTGTGTATATCAATGTCAGTGTGTGTATATCAGTGTCAGTGTGTAAATGTCTCAGTATCAGTGTGTGATTGTCAGTGTCAGTGTGTGAACGTCTCAGAGTCAGTGTGTGAATGTCAGTGGAGGTGTGTGAATGTCAGTGCCAGTGTGTGAATGACAGTGTCAGTGTGTGAATGTGAGTGGAGGTGTGTGAATATGTCAGTGGAGGTGTGTGAATGTCTCAGTGTCAGTGTGTGAATGTCAGTGGAGGTGTTTGAATGTCTCAGTGTCAGTGTGTGTATATCAGTGTCAGTGTGTGTATATCAGTGTCAGTGTGTGTATATCAGTGGAGGTGTGTGAATGTCTCAGTGTCTCTGCGGCAGCGTGTGCATGTCTGTGGCAGCGTCACAGTGTTCATGTGAAAATCTGTGTTAGTATGTGCGCCAGGGCGAACTCCGGGCGACTGTCTGTGAGGGCTGAGTGGGGGTTCAGCCGGGTTGACAGGCATTGATGGAAATCTACTTACTAGGAACCGAGATGAGCTGGTGCCCTGATCAATAGCACCAACCAGGGGTCCTGTTGCCATCCTCGATGAGCACCTCCTCCTGCTCTCGCGCTCGCCGATAAACCAACTGTCTCCCGGTGCCCAAGCAAATCAAGCGCGCCTGCCGTCTCCAGAGTGACCGCTTTGTGACGTGCTCACTCCCATTGTCTCGTCTCTCTGACCCCCCGCGCTGCGCCTGCCTCGCCCACTCCCTCAGCCTCACCCACAGCACGCCCACGGCCCCACCCCCTCCACGCTCACGGCCCCACCCCCTCCACGCTCACGGCTCCACCCCCTCCACGCCCACGGCCAATCCGCTAACAAAGGTATGGGCCCAGACAACCAATGAACAGGAAGAGGAAGTCGACCTCTAGCCACCAGCTGCCTCGGTACCAGAGGAAGTATGTGGGACTATTCTGCTGGATTTAGTGACTTACTTCTCAGACTGGTCATAGTTCCTATACGATCGACGAAATGGTGACATGAAGCTGAAACTTGTCAATATGCCCTCATTAGGTCTGGGGTGCAAGAAATTGCCAAAGGAGCACCCATTATTACAGCGCGAAATGAGGGTGCTAATTGTTCGGTCCATTGTTGGCATGGAGATGAGACAGCAACTATTAATCATCAATCTTATTTCTCATACCTGACAGGTAGAAAAGTGGAGATCGGCACTCTCTATAACCTTTCTCAAATTTTAAAAAAAGGTATAATCTATGGATGATTTCCGTTTGTTTTCATAAAACAGGGTGCTGTATCTTAAAAATGAGCATGTTGCACACGCAAATTGACAAATCACTTTAAACATTTTAAGTGTTATTGCTGGTGTGCCTTCCGTGCTCCTTGTTGAACCAGGATTGATACCCTAGTTTGTTGATAATGGTAGAATTTCCTTTCTAAAAGGTCTTCGCTTCACTCTAAGCCCACGCCCTCAGGTCCTGGTCTCCTACCAATGAAAACATCTTCCCAACATCCACTCTATCCAAGCTATTCAATATTCTGTCTGTTTCAATTAGATCCCCCCTCATTAGATTAGATCACTAATCCTTCTCATCCTTCTAAACTCCATCAAGGATAAACCCAGAGTCCTCAACTTTTCCTCATATGCTAAGCTTTTCATTCCTGGGACCATTCTGGTGTACCTCCTCTGAACAAGCTCCAGGGCCAGTACTTCCTTCCTGAGATATGGGGTCCAAAACCGTGCACAGTACTCCAAATGTGGTCTGACCAGAGCCTTATAAAGCCTCAGAAGCACATCTCTGCTTTTATATTTGAGTCCTCAAAATAAATTACATCATTGCATTTGCCTTCTTAATTACTGACTCAACCTGCAAGTTGAAGTGTTGTGTACCCTTAATATAATGCTGTTGATGGAATAGGTTCTTGCTGTGCAACAATGGCCAGTTCCATTAATGCATCATTAAGGTAGATCCAGAGCTGTGGAGATTACAGAGAAATGTGAAAGTACGGGAATCTTCTCAGCACTCCCATCTTTGTCCAACTCCCCAGTCTCTCTGCAAACCATTGTTTACTCCAAATGTGTTTGTGACCAATGCTGCCCATTCAGAAATGCAGAGGTTGCAATCTGAAGTAGATCCCCAAAAGGTGCCCATGCATAGAAACAAGTCAACAACATGCTTTATTTTGGTGAGCAGCCTGCCTCCATCTCCTCCAAGGCAACATGAGAGGTACATTCTATAAGTGTGTACGAACATTGGACATTGTCTTTGTATTTACCACATTTATAGTTTATTTGTGCACATCTTGAATATATTTGTTGATTTTTTTTACATGAATTGGTATATGTTTATACACAAAATAGTTAAAAAAAATCTATGTGCTTGTTAGGGTGGCCATCTCAGAGTCTTGGTCCCCAGAGCAGGGATATGGCCTGATTTGTGAAGCATAGAACTGCCTCTCACCTCTGTGCTGTATTACAGAAGAATGCAGAGGTCAAAGATGCAGCCTTCAAGATTTTCATTGTACCTTTCAATGCCCATCTAAGTTGACTTTTGGGGGGCTCAATGATCAGAGCACAAAGAGCAACAAGCTTGAGTGCTGCATCCAAGGCACTCGTCCACACAGCACTTTTTATACATTGATCTAAGCATAAATATCACCATGTATATCACCATGTATATCACCATTTTGCTCGTATGAGGTACCTGCTATATTATTTGCATTTGCATTCATGTTTCACAAGATGTACAATAGCTACCCTGATGAAGGAGCAGCACTCTGAAAGCTTGTACTTCCAAATAAACCTGTTGGCCTATAACCTGGTGTTGTGTAATTTTTAACTTTGTGAAGGAGGTGGAGGTACATGAAAGTCAGGAATGTTGAATGTGCCAGCTACAGGACAGTTGGCTTGAATTGATCCTGTAAAACATTTTTCAAGGGGACCTGATGTGGCACAATTGTGGGAATATTGTATATAAGATGACATATCTGAATGTATGCTACAACATATATTTCAGCATGTGAGCAAGATTTCAACTCTTAAGACAAAATTCTGTGTGTACGTACAATGAGGTTCTGATTTATGTTAATAAGGGTTGCAGCAAATGAGTGTGATTGCATCAAATTAATTGATGTTCAATCCTTCCTTGTGAGGGGCCAGTCAGTGGTATAATTGTGATTACAATATGCAGCCTTGTTAGCTGATGGTAATTCTTATATATAGGGCTCTATAAAAATCTATCTTGCACAAGACAATGATATCTGCACCATGTTGGCATTGGCTCTCCAGCCTTAACACATGAAAACCATTTGACATGGACACTACCAACACATGTGGGAACACCACCCACCATGTACATGGCAGGCACTTATATGACTCGGCCAATGTTATCGACCTCATATGCAGCAGGCATGGTATATTGGTGAGACTATGCAGACACTATTACAACGGATGAATGGACACCACGCAACAATTGTCAGACAGGAATGTTCCCTCCCATTTGGAGAATGCTTCAAGGATATTAACCTCCGATCTTTGGGTAAGCGTCCTTTAAGGTAGGCTTTGATACACAACAATGCAGAATCGCTGAGGAGAAATTGATAGCCAAGTTCTATACCCATGAAGATGGCCTCAATCATGATCTTGGGTTCATGTCACAGTACATGTAACCCCACTGTACTGTTCTGTATTTGTAAAATCTTCCTTACTGTTCTGTTTTGACTCCATCACCTTGGTAACTTATTATGATCTCTCTATCTTAATTAATTTGTACAGTTTTGGATTACTTGTTACTTTGGTTAAACCCTTGGCATCCTACTCTCAAACCAAGCCATTTGGCATGGCTCCAGCACCATTTGATTTTTAATTTTTTGTAATTATCTCTCTCTCAATTAATTGGATCATAGGTCATCCCTTCACTCGCTATTCAGCTGTTGACACTTTACTCACACAATCTGACACTTTTGATCACCAGCAAAGACCTGTCGATGCTCCATTCACACTGTTACCGTTTATATTATCTTTCGATCTCTGTGCCTGTGTGCTTCTCTCCACTTCACCTGACGAAAGAAACAGCACTCTGAAGACTTATGATTTTAAACCTGTTGGACTGTAACCTGGTGTCTTGTGATTTCTGACCTTGCTACCCAGTCGAATATCAGCACATCTACATCAATAATACAACTGAGGGAACCCTGTTAATTGGACAAAGGCTGTTGCTCTGTGTGTCCAAGTCATCAAATCTCTAGAGGAATTAATGTGTTCTTCCATACAAGCAGGCAAGATTTTATTCACAAATTTAAAACAGCTTTGAGCTGCTGAATGTAATATACCAAAACTGACTCCAGAAAGCCCTGGAAAGCTTGAGTCATAGAAGTCGAGTGTGACGGACACCTTCACAGGGAAGCATTGAGATCAATAGTTTGTCGTTTGAGTTACTGCTGGACAATGCAACATACATCTGTCACAATGTATGGAAGTTAATTTGGCAGTTATGTAGCTAACTTAAGCGTTGTAATGCATGCACAGTATCATATTATAGAGCTCCAGTAACAGATAATGGTAATGCAGTGTGATAGGCGAGTTAAATCACTAATAGGTGAGCTAATACTGAAGACAATGGTGTTGTAATGTGATAGGTTAAGTGTAATGTAGTGAACCAATGAGGCAGAAGGTTAGGAAGACAAAGCAAGCCAGGATGATTGGGTATGCTAATGCTATCAGATAAGTGCAGGAACCTAAGAATGTATAAACTGCAGAGAAACAAAGGTCGCATAGGCAACAGGGAAGACATTTTATGACTGTCACAGCTTTGATTTTGCAAGATTAAAGTTTAACTTCATGAAGGATTTTCTGCGTCTCCTGGTAATTTTTTTTACAGAATATTGAGTGATTCTTCCACAACACATTTCATTGCATAACCTAAGTCTCCTTTGACACCAGTTCCCTGTCACATTGAGGAATTATATCCTCCATCTGTATATGCTTTCCACAGGGTGGAATACTCTCCTCCTCCCTTCCTGGCATGCAGCCTCTTCCATCTGACCTTTTGCACTCTTGCTCGGTTGCTTGTATTGACGTTATGGCCTCCATGTGAAAGGGTGCCATGTGCAACATCTATTCTTCCTACACACTAGGCTCAATGGGCTCTTCTAAAGCACACAGTTCTTTCTAGCATCTGGGAACAAGAATTGCTAGGAAGAGCAAAATATTACTCTGTGAGACAAGCGACCCAGTCTCCTCCTCCTCCTTTGTTTAAGGAATGAGAGTTGGAAATAAGTTTGTGCCAATTCTGGGGCAGTGAATGCAAGCTGAAGGTTAATTCCACACGATTATCTTATGTCCACATGTATGGACAAGCGTATAAGGTTCAGACCTGGTCTCATAATGTCCACTCTGCACACTTCAGGATTCACATTTCTGGACTACTGAAACCTGTTTTGGTCCGAGGCGGCTGATGAATTAAGTGACTAGCCACTGCACATGGGCATATCTTGACCCACCCCTTTGAAAATGGGAAATGCTGTGAGCAGGGTTTGGATTTATGATTTCCACTTCATTTGCTATTTTTTTCATGGTGGATTTCTATCTTGGCAAAAACCCAGGCAAAAGGAAGAGTCAGCGATATGGTGACAGACAAAGGTGGTTAAATCACAGAAATATTGGAATTCGAGGAGCAAGGTGGTGATAAGGGAACTGTAACAGAACAAAAAAAGTTGCATCAAAGAGAGGTATGAATGGCTAATCAACAGCTGCTATCCAAAAGCAGAAACAGGAGAAGGACGTGAACCATGCAAAGCTTTGTTTGTTATCTGCATCCTAATTTGCACCAGGTCCCATTCACACAGACCTAGCTCTTTGCTTACTCTCTTGCATTTACTACCAGAGTGGCAAAGCCCCAGATTTAAGCTTTTCATCAATTGTGATGGTAGAAAAGCAGGAAGTGAGGTAAGGTTACAGTTAATTCAGCTCTGATCTTATTGAATGGTGGAACTGGCTTGATAGGCCAACTAACTACTTCTGCTCCTGTTTCTTATGATCTTGTGATAATTGTGATTTTAAAAAATTGTAAAACACCAGATTTTGATTTTTGCTGATTCGTCACAAAAGTTATGATTTTAAGTGGCTTGTTAGAAAATAGGCAGGAATGAAAATGAATTTATGTAAATTTGCTACTAAGTTCACTTGTGGAAATTTGGCCTTAAAGAATGACTCAACTTGAAGTACTTGATAGTGAATTTTGACTCCAGAATACAATAAAATGCATTCCATATCATTTCTCCATGACTGTGATTACCACTGTTCCAACCTTGTTGCCAAATTTGTATCATATTTGAGGTACTGAAACATCAGCTGAGTAGTATGCCCGATATTTGCAAGTGTGGTTTGGAAATGATGTAGGCATTGTGTTGGACGTGGTGTTACAAGATGTAGCAATGGTTGTTGACAATTGATGCAGTCTTTCTGCAACTAAACACCTCCAGAAGAGAAGAATAACCCAAAAGAATTGTTTTTAGAAGAGGTGCTTGCAATGCCAGCTCCCAATTTAGAGCTTGCTCAGTGTAAATTTGCCAGGTAAAGATGCGGTTTAAATAAAAATTACTTAGCAGCTGTATGGTGCATTGGAAAACCACAACCCTTTAAAAGCAAAATTAAACAGGAAAAATTAAATGAAAAATTAGGCATGTTATTCTGTAATTAATATTTGCACATACTTCAAAGAAGGTGAGGCAATGTATTGCTTTTGGTGTCACCCTGGAGCCAGTTGACGCTCTTTGGAAGCTGCTGAGAAATCTTAACTTCAATTTTGGTGGCGCAGACACTGTGCAATGTTTCTCATTAGTTTGATTTGTTTGTAAATGCTTAGGCTATTGCCCACAGAGTTGCTGGAAATATGAACAGTTATTACACAGTCAAGGAACAGGCTGACCTGAGTCTAGTGATGGCCTGATGGACCATAATTGCTCTCCTGTGATCCAGTGCAGACCAGCAGACAGCCATTCAGAATATTGCTTGTACCTGTTGATCGGCAGCAAGTTGGCAAACCAGCAATCTAATGGGAGACTTGTTTACACAGTTTCAATGACAAAAGTCCAGGATTATTAGCAAGGTCTCTGTACAAACCATCTATTTTGAAAGAACAAAGACATCAAATATTTGTGTTCAACTGTAATCTTTACAGAAGTGCATGTAACGTCCAGATAATTAAAATGTAATTTATTTTGTGCTTTTTCATAGTTCAGCTGTGTATACTTGAAATCACAGTGGGTGTATTTTTTTGCTACATTTAGAAAGTCAGTGTACAAACAGTATTTGCCATTTTAAATCTATTCTAATGCATTTCCAGATTTGTTCATTATTAAAGCAACATAATCAATAGACCTAATCCTAATTTCTTCTGTGTAAGAAAACAGCATAAGCTCAAATTCTTTCAAATGTAATGTGGGACAATCAGGAAGTGGGGTTCCAAACTTTATCATATTAATTCATCTGATCAGCTGTACTGTATGCGCAAGTCACAATCAGTCACTGATTCAGACTTGTTTCTGATCACAACTTCATGTGCAACATTCTCCTCTTTTTCAGTACAGAGGGAATTTCAGATCCATCTTTCAGAAAAGACTTACATGGTCTGTCCTCTCATGTCAACATGAGAGATCTCATGAACTAGGATAAAGATCATCCTAGGTATCCCTGTCACTATCTATCCCTGTACCAGCATCCCATAAAAAAATCAATTGTTGATTATGTATTTACTGTTTATGGGATCTTGCAGTGCAGATATTAGCTGACTTGTCACCTGCATTACAATGATAGATGTACAGCACGAAACAGACCCTTCGGTCCAACTCATTCATGCTGACCAGATATCGCAACCGAATTAGTTTCACTCGCCAGCACTTGGCCCATATCCCTCTAAACCCTTCCTATTCATATATCCATCCAGATGCCTTTTAAATATTGCAATCGTACCAGCCTCCACTACTTACTCTGGTAGCTCATTCCATACATGCAGCACACTCTGTGTGAAAAAGTTGCCCCTTAGGTCCCTTTTATATCTTTCCCCTCTCACCCACTAATTCAGGACTCCCCCTCTCCAGGGAAAAGACTTTGTCTATTTACCCTATCTATGCCTCTCTTGATTTTATAAACCTCTATCAGGTCACCCCTCAGCCTCCGATGCTCCAGGAAAAACAGCCCCAGCTATTTAACCTCTCCCTATAGCTCAAATCCTCCAACCCTGACAACATCCTTGTAAATCTTTTCTGAACCCTTTCAAGTTTCACAACATCCTTCCAAGAGGAAGGAGACCAGAATTGCACGCAATATTCCAAAAGTGGCCTAACCAACATCCTGTACAGCACAACATGTCCTTCCAACTCCTATTCTCAAGCTTTGACCAATAAAGGAAAGCAAACCAAATGCCTTCTTCACTATCCTATCTACCTGTGACTCTACTTTCAAGGAACTATGAATCTGCACTCCAAGGTCTCTTTATTCAGCAACATACCCTAGGACCTTACCATTAGGTGTATAAGTCCTGCTAAGATTTGCTTTCCCAAAATGCAGCACCTCATGTTTATCTAAATTAAACTCCATCTGGCACTTCTCAGCCCATTGGCCCATCTGATCAAGATCCCGTTGTAATCTGAGGTAACCTTCTTCGCTGTCCACTACACCTCCAATTTTGGTGTCATTTGCAAACTTACTAACTATACCTCTTATGCTCACGTCCAAATCATTTATATAAAATGATGAAAAGTAGTGGACCAATCACCGATCCTAGTGGCACTCCACTGGCCACAGGCGTCCAGTCTGAAAAACAATCCTCCACCACCATCCTCTGTCTTCTACCTTTGAGCCAGTTCTGTATCCAAATAGCTAGTTGTCCCTGTATTCCACGAGATCTAACCTTGCTAACCAGTCTCCCCGTCAAACACCATACTGAAGTCCATATAGATCACGTCCACTGCTCTGCCCTCATCAATCCTCTTTATTACTTTTTCAAAAACTCACTCAAGTTCTTGAGACATGATTTCCCGTACACAAAGCCATGCTGACCATCCTAATCAGTCCTTGCCTTTCCAAATACATGTACATCCTGTCCCTCAGGATTCCTTCCAAAAACTTGCCAATCACCGACGTCAGGCTCACTTATCTATAGTTCCCTGGCTTGTCCTTACTGCCTTGGTGCCACGTTAGCCAACCTCCAAAATCTGGCACCTCACCTGTGGCTATCAATGATACAAATATCTCAGCAAGGGAGCTAGCAATCACTTCCCTAGCTTCCCATGGAGTTCTCGAGTACACCTGATCAGATCCTGGGGATTTATCCACTTTTATGTATTTCAAGACATCCAGCATTTCCTCCTCTGTAACATGGATATCAAAGTTACATCTTAAAAGTAGATTTTTAAACTTATAGTACATTTTGAGATGTTCTAAGTTATAAAAGTACAGGACGAAAATACAAGTTCTTCCTTTTTTTTCAATTATCCAAAGAAGCATTGGACAAAAGGAGCAGGAGTATTGATGTTTCAGGCATAAGTCCTTCATGGGGAATGAGCATTCCTCATGAAGGGCTTATGCCCAAAATATTGATTCTCCTGCTCCTTGGATGCTGCCTGACCTGCTGTGCTTTTCCAGCACCACACTCTTGACTCTGATGTCCAGCATCTACAGTCCTCATTTTCTCCCAACCTATCTTTTCACAAGCTTGACTATATATGTGAGGTATATATCTTGAGTGATAGACGTCTTCCTCCAAGCTCTAGTGAATATTTTACTAACTTGGGTCCTTCAGAACAAGTTGTTTGCATAAGCACCTATAGTGTAGAGCTGAAGCCTCACCAGGTCAATTAGCTCATGTGAAGTCTTCGTTATATGTACTCTACCTTGCTGTGGTTACATTAGTATGACATGTGATGCCTCACTAAGCCAATAAGCTTACCCAAATGAGCAACCACATTGGCTGATATCAGCAAACCTGACTGTAGCAGGCCAGCAAGTCTAAACTCAAATGTGGGATCTACTCAGTGGATCATTTTTGTGGTTATGTGCTTCTACTGTGCAAGCCTTTGGTGTAAAGCTATCTTTTGTGTACATTCTCCTAATTGTGAAGAAAGGTCAGTGAGCTGTTTGCATGTGAGCTGCTGAATGTTTTAGCTATTTATATGTTTTAAGTGTGGCACATATGAGAAGTGCTAATACTGTGGTGTTGCTACATTGGTAACTGCGATGAAATGAGACATTAATTACACATGCGGCATCAGATTGAGATACCTAGCAACAAACCTCCTTTATGGCAATCTTTTGCTGGGGCAGATTCACAATGCTAACTCACAACTCGTAGGAGAAAGAAAGTTTGAGTAGACAGTGTTACATACTTTGGAAAAATGCAAAAAAAATCATCTTGTGGAATTGAAGCAAGGTTCTCTTGATCTGCCCACAGGTGCTTCCCGGCCATCAGGTCCCTATCACAGCATCCTCTGACCTTTATCAATTAGGGTGGCAGTTGTTGAGGAAAGAGAAAAGAGAAAATAACTTCATTTCTTTCCTAAAGTACCGACATGGTAGGCATCACCAAACCATGTTGCCATACTTTGCTTGACGTCTGCAACTTCAAGGGTTGGTAGGGGTGATGAGAAACTCTTCAATGATCCTCCTGGGTTGGAGAGAATGAAGTGCTGTCTGGTTGGTTTCTAAATACAGGTCATTCTCCTATAATGTGCATTGCGTCAACACAATTTGGCTGTAATGCAATTGGTGAGATTTTTTGAAAACGCAAACTCCCATTGGCTATTACACACTTCTGTGAGGTCACAGAACAAAGGAACTTGTTGGTGATGGAGCAGCTTTGCAGGGTGTGGATAGATGATCAATTGAAAAAGTGATCTGGAACCACTTTTCTCACCATAAAACAAAAGGCCTTATTAATTAATGAGGATCTAAGAAAAAAGCTGAAATTCCTGCAGATGTGCCTGACTTCAGTGCTAGTAATGGCTGGTTTGCCAGACCCGGGTTCAATTCCTGCCTCAGGCGACTGACTGTGTGGAGTTTGCACGTTCTCCCCGTGTCTGCGTGGGTTTCCTCCGGGTGCTCCGGTTTCCTCCCACAGTCCAAAAGATGTGCAGGTCAGGTGAATTGGCCATGCTAAATTGCCTGTAGTGTTAGGTAAGGGGTAGATGTAGATGTAGGGGTATGGGTTGGTTATGCTTCGGCGGGGCGGTGTGGACTTGTTGGGCTGAAGGGCTGTTTCCACACTGTAAGTAATCTAATCTAAAAAGTAACTGAAATTATGGGTGGCACGGTGGCACAGTGGTTAGCACTGTTGCCTCACAGCTCCAGAGACCCGGGTTCAATTCCGGCCTCAGGCGACTGACTGTGTGGAGTTTGCACGTTCTCCCCGTGTCTGCGTGGGTTTCCTCCGGGTGCTCCGGTTTCCTCCCACAGTCCAAAGATGTGCAGGTCAGGTGAATTGGCCATGCTAAATTGCCCGTAGTGTTAGGTAAGGGGTAGATGTAGATGTAGATGTAGGGGTATGGGTGGGTTACGCTTCGGCGGGGCAGTGTGGACTTGTTGGGCTGAAGGGCCTGTTTCCACACTGTAAGTAATCTAATCTAATTTAAGAAATGATACGCTTTTCATAATGTGAAGATATGTGGTGAAGTTGCCAGTGCAGACGAGGGATGTGCCCTGTCATTTCATCCCATCGTGATAAAAGTGATTGAGGAAAAAGCTACCCTCTCTGAACACAACCTCCCTCATTCAATCCATGGACAAGGTGCAATAGCAGCTTTTAAAGTTTATTATTTAAGGCACACATTCAAGAAGCTGATTGCAGCTACTGAGGAGGATAATGAGGACCGTGTTCTTGATTTAGGAAGAGCATTAACATTAAGAATGCTATTGACACCATTTTGGAGGCCTGGGGTGATGTCAGTAAGGACTGCTTGCATGCAGTTTGGTGGAAGCTGCTCTGAGATTTTCTTCACGATTCTAAAGGCATTGAACCATCAGAGGAGCTTCCAGCAATCAAAGAATATTGTGTTGCTCTTGCAAAGCAAGTTGGATTTGAACAAGTGGAGGCTGAGGATGTCAAGGAGCTGCTTGAGCCCCATTGTGAAGATCTCTTTACAGCTGATCTTCTTGTTGCTGTGGGGGAAACTGAAGATCCAGGTGAAGATGATGAAGTCCAGGATGCAGCATCACGAGAGATTTCTACCTCTCTTTTGTTTTCTGTCCTGAGAGGGGGGTTGAGAAGTAGTTGCAGCTCTTAGAAGACAATGACCACAATGCAGAATGCAGCTGGATAGCAGTTCATGGCATAAAGTCTTATGTAGCACCCTATGATTAGCTTCTTCATGTAAGAAAAAGATAGCAAAGCAACAAAATCAAGATGCCTTTTTTAAACCAGCCCCCAAGAAACAGTCTAAGGTCGATGAACCACAGTGATCCACTTCTAGACTAAATATTTTCTTTCATCATAAACCTGCATCCAGAGCTGTGTCTGAAAGTAATGATGATCCTCAGCCCCTGTTTTAATACATATCTCAACTGCAACTCAGTAAACTCTGAAACCCCTTATTTCAGTATTTCATTAAAATATATGATTTAAAACTTTACTTAGACTGTGCAATCATTTGTGTCAGGCTAACTACTATTTTTGTTTTGATTTTTACTGATATTATTGGTGGTCTGCCCCAACCCAATTTTATCCATAGGCCCTATTATTTCTATTGCATGATTTTCTATAACACAAGGTCACTCGGGAACGCAAATACCACATTATAGGAGAATAGACGGTATGGTACTTAGCATTTGGAGCCCAGAAAGTCCTGGCAAGCTTCAGAACTTCCTACTGTCCACAAACTTTGGTGCTTAACCAACAAGTGCATCGGTAATGAACTGAGAAAAAATAATCTCACAGGAAAGCTTACTTGTGAGCACTGTCTCTCCTGATTTTCTGTCCATCTCTACACTTAATCAAAAAAAGAAGAAATATTCTACCCATAAGGTGAGGAGAAGGTAAGTTAGCCCCCTTAGCCTGATCTGTCATTCAGTATGATCATGGCTAATTTGCAATCTAACGCTCAATACTTGTCTTTGCCCCATATCCTTTAATGCCTTTGAATGACAAATATTTACAAATTTTTGAAAGGAACTAATGGCGTGAAAGTTCAATGCCATTGTGAACTTCAGTGCGACAAGCCTAACATTGCCTCACAATCCTAGTAACTGTAAATCTGCCTACAGGACTGTCTATTCATGCAACATGGCTTTTTCACGTTCACTCATCTACAGGTACCTGTAACGCCTTCTGAACCAGCTTGCTCTAGGTCATTGAAGACCCTGATTCCTTTCTGTCCATTTTAGTTATTAGTCCACAGCTGGAGCCTCACGTCTTTTTGGGTGTTGATGCTCTTTTCTTCTTCGTCTTCTCCTCCTCCTCTTCCTCTCCTCCTTTTTCAATTTCTTAGACTTTTCAATGTGAAGAATGTTGCTGGGTTGAACAGTTCCAACATCTGTTTTGGAATTATAGATCAATTAATACATAACTGGAATTAAATGTGTGCCTTGCATTACAAATCTTGTAATGGACAAGGCAACATTGGACATTTGTCAGGCTGCTCCTGACACAAGATTGTACCTATGAACATAACTCCAGTGAGCAGGCGGGTTATGAGACTGGTTCCAGGGATGAGACATTTCCGTTATTGATAAAGATTGGAGAATTCAGGACTGTTTTACTTAGAGAACAGAACTGTAGGAGAAGATTTGTTAGATCTTTTCAATATCATGAAGAATCTAGACAAAGTAGTTAGGGAGGACAGGGTGGAGGGAAGGGGGGGGGGCATAGTTTTAAAGTGTTTTACAAAAGGAGCAAATGTGATGTGAGGAAAAAAATACTTTCATAATAGTGAGTAGTCAAAGTCTGGATGTGTGTTGAAGACAGGTTCAATTTAGGAATTAAAGAGGACATTGGATGACTATTTAAATTGAAACAATGTTTGAGGTTACAAAGAAAAAGCTGGAGACTGGTTAAAACACTCAGACTGCATACATGATGGGCCAAATGATCTCATTCTGTAATAATTCTGTGATTTAGTGATTGTTTATGACATGATAGCGAATGCAAAACACTTTCTCAACCATTGGGAAACTCGACCCAACAGATACATTTTGAGAACTAGCACCAAAAGCTTTACTGAGAAACAAAAAGAAAATTGTCTCCTCTCCTACTAAGTTACCAACTATCCTTCTAAAACCTTAAGGTAGACCCTGATCATCTGCTAGGTAAAAACAATGACTGCAGAGGCTGGAAACCAGATTCTGGATTAGTGGTGCAGGAAGAGCACAGCAGTTCAGGCAGCATCCAACGAGCAGCGAAATCGACGTTTCGGGCAAAAGCCCTTCATCAGGAATAAAGGCAGAGAGCCTGAAGCGTGGAGAGATAAGCTAGAGGAGGGTGGGGTAGGGAGAAAGTAGTATAGAGTACAATGGGTGAGTAGGGGAGGGGATGAAGGTGATAGGTCAGGGAGGAGAGGGTGGAGTGGATAGGTGGAAAAGGAGATAGGCAGGTAGGACAAGTCCGGACAAGTCATGGGGACAGTGCTGAGCTGGAAGTTTGGAACTCGGGTGAGGTGGGGGAAGGGGAAATGAGGAAACTGTTGAAGTCCACATTGATGCCCTGGGGTTGAAGTGTTCCGAGGCGGAAGATGAGGCGTTCTTCCTCCAGGCATCTGGTGGTGAGGGAGCGGCGGTGAACGAGGCCCAGGACCTCCATGTCCTTGGCAGAATAGGAGGGGAGTTGAAATGTTGGGCCATGGTGCGGTGTGGTCGATTGGTGCGGGTGTCCCGGAGATGTTCCCTAAAGCGCTCTGCTAGGAGGCGCTCAGTCTCCCCAATGTAGAGGAGACCGCATCGGGAGCAACGGATACAATGCTCCCAGGAGGACCAGTTCCACCACAGAACACACCAGATCTTCTTTAGAGACCGCAATTTCCCTTCCCATGTGGTTAAAGATGCCCTCCAATGCATCTCGTCCTCATCGCGCACCTCTACCCTCAGACCCCACCCCTCCAACCGTAACAAGGACAGAACGACCCTGGTGCTCACCTTCCACCCTACCAACCTTCACATAAACCAAATCATCCGCCGTCATTTCCGCCACCTCCAAAAAGAGCCCACCACCAGGAATAGATTTCCCTCCCCACCCTTTTCCGCCTTCCACAAAGACCATTCCCTCCGTGACTACCTGGTCAGGTCCACGCCCCCCTGCAACCCACCCTCCCATCCTGGCACCTTCCCCTGCCACTGCAGGAACTGTAAAACCTGCGCCCACACCTCCTCCCTCACCTCTATCCAATGTCCTAAAGGAGCCTTCCACATCCATCAAGGTTTTACCTGCACATCCACTAATATCATTTATTGTATCCCTTGCTCCCGATGTGGTCTCGTCTACATTGGGGAGACTGGACGCCTCCTAGTAGAGCGCTTTAGGGAACATCTCCGGGACACCCGCACCAATCAACCACACCGCCCCATGGCCCAACATTTCAACTCCCCTTCCCACTCTGCCTAGGACATGGAGGTCCTGGGCCTCCTTCATCTCCGCTCCCTCACCACCAGACGCCTGGAGGAAGAACGCTTCATCTTCCGCCTCGGAACACTTCAACCCCAGGGCATCAATGTGGACTTCAACAGTTTCCTCATTTCCCCTTCCCCCACCTCACCCTAGTTCCAAACTTCCAGCTCAGCACTGTTCCAATGAGTTGTCCGGACTTGTCCTACCTGCCTATCTCCTTTTCCACCTATCCACTCCACCCTCTCCTCCCTGACCTATCACCTTCATCCCCTCCCCCACTCACCTATTGTACTCTTTGCTGCTTTCTCCCCACCCCCACCCTCCTCTAGCTTATCACTCCACGCTTCAGGCTCTCTACCTTTATTCCTGATGAAGGGCTTTTGCCCGAAACGTCGATTTCGCTGCTCGTTGGATGCTGCCTGAACTGCTGTGCTCTTCCTGCACCACTAATCCAGAATCTGATCATCTGCTGCTTGTTCAAAGTTTGTGGTGAAACAGTTAGGCAACTTGAATGGAAACCTCCTGATTTCTGCAATTACTAGTGCATGTATGAAGTACTGGACATTGCAGTCTGATTTACTCCTTAATAACCAGAGGCAGCTGTGAGTGTTACTGATATATCAACAGCATAACCTTGCCTGATATTTTTCTTTGTTTACAGAAGCTGGCTGATGTGATTGTGCTGTGTTGGGTGCTTCCCTCCAGTGGCACAAGATGGTACACTCTCCATATCAGGATTTTAAAACATACATTTACAATTTTGCAGGTTATAGCATGGAAGACATCCAGGTCAACAATGCCCAAGTTAGCCCTAGGATACAATTCAATTCTGTGGCAGCTCCCATGGCTGCTAAATCACAAGTAGATTTCCAACTTAAACAGCAACGGATGTTGGGTATGGGACACATTAACCAAGTAAAGCTCTGTAAGTTGCATGCTCAGAAACTAGGCACAGTGCAAACACAGCTGCCAGCTGCTAATGACATTAGTACAGTGTAAAAGGACCCATCTCATCAGCAGTTCAACCAAACAAAGGAGGAATGCATATTTTCAACCAAAAACCATGCTACACAAAGAAACAAATATTGACAAGCTACCCAAATGATTGACAATGTTTCAAACTATTAAGCAAGTCTCTCTGATTGGATAGAACTATAGAAAGTTCCAGAAAACTATCTAAAAGGTATTAAAACACATCTCTTAGACCTCTGAAGTTGAAGAAGAAGCAATTGGCATGTCAAAGGCAAAGACCAACTGACCATCCAGAGTAGAGAAAAAGAGACAAGAACTTTACTAACCTAACTAAAGTTACAAGAGACTCTGGGAAGTATTGTAATGATGAAGGGGATTGGGCATGATTAGGTAAAGTATTGTTAGTATTACAGTCTAACCATTACTTGATTTCAATAAAGTTGCGAGAGTTTGCATAGGTACCAACTTGTGTCTGTAGTGATTTGACCGGTCTAGTATAGTGGAACACCTGCGTAAATTCATTTATAATGTATTGGTCAAAATGTCTGATGGGTTCTAAAGGGCTCGGACAACAATTCTAATGAGTTTATATATTTATGAAATTGTAGTGATCCAATCTGAAAGAAAAATTCCATGAGAATCATCTGTGGTAAACAAAAGTCAAAGACATAATTAAACTTAAAAAATAATGCGATTACTCGAAGGTGGAACATCTGACATAACATAGAAAGTAGCAAACCATTCCAAAATCTAAAAAAAAGTAGCTAAAAATATAACAAAAAAGTACAAGTTCCAATAGATACTTTCATAAAAATAAAAGTTAACAAAATAAGCATTGGTCCTATAGAAAGTAGGTCTAAGGAATTAATAATGAAAAATAAAGAGATGGCAAATGAATTGAACAGATTTCTTGCAGTGGTTTTCATTATATAGGATTCCATGTACACCCATGTACCTGAAAATTATGATCTTAAAATAAATGGCTAGTGAGGTAATTGATTTTGTTTGTTGGTTTTAATTTTGCTGCACAGATTTGGAAAAGGTTTCGTCAGATTGGAAAATAGTGAGCGCATGATCTTTATTCAAAAGCGGCAGGAGACAGAAAGCTGGATAGGCCGGTTCGCTAAGCATCAGTGACAGGGTAGATGTTTGAAACTATTATTAAAGATGTTATAGCACTTTGAAAAGCTCAAACTTTTCAAAAAGAGTTAATGTAGTTTTGTGAAAAGAAATGTTCAACCAGTTGACGTTCTTTGAGGAAGTAATGTGCTGTAAAGGCGAACTGGTAGAAGTATTATACTTAAGATTTCCAGAAGGCATTTGATAATATGTTACAGATAAACTGATGTGGAAGCTGAAATTTCATAGTGAAGGGAATATAATATTGGGAATAGACAGAAGATTGGCCATCCAATAGAAAACAGATTAGCATAACTGGCTTATTTTTGGTTGGCATATAATGAGTGGTGTGCTACAGGGATCAGTGCTGGAGCCTCAACTTTTATACAATTCATGTAAATGATTTGGGTGGAGAGAGCTAAATTTGCTGTTGACACAAGGTTGAATAGGGTAGAATTATATCCACTGGAGTTTAGAAAACTAAACTTAGAAATGTCGTAACAAAGGAAATAGGAGCAGGTGTAGGCCTTTTGGCATTTTGAGCATGCTCCATTCAATATGATCATGGCTAGTCAACCAACTCAGTGTCCTGTTCATGAGGAAGACTAAGAGGCAACCTAATTTAAACATATAAGTTCTCCAGAGAACCTTGTCAAGGTGGCTGTGGAAATAAACCTAGAATATGGGGTCACTTTTTCTCAAAATAAGGAGGTCGTTAATTGAGGCAGAAAGAAGGAGAAATTTTTATCATAGTTTTCATCGTCTTTGTAATTGTCATTTTCAAAAGGCAGGGCAAGAAATTATCCTTGAATAATTTTAAAGAAGGGTTAGAAAGGTACTTAGTAAGCAAGGGAGTATAAGTGCAAATATGGAGTAATCAGATTAGCCATGGTACAGCAGACTAAAGCGGCTGAGTCGCTTGCTCTTGCTTCTACCTAACCTGTTTTTATGTCTGTATTACATTGTGACAATATCTGATACAATTTACCTACAGATTATTTCCTTCCTGGAAAATATAAATTTATTATTATATTAGTATGAATCATACACCTTCAGTTCTATTTATTGTCATCTTTGATCTTTCAGTATATCACGCCAATTTCATTGTATGTTGTAAAGATACAGAAAACAATGATAATTTTGCAAATGATGAGTCAACTGAATGGGAAATGCAGGGCTACAGGGATGGCTTGGGCCTGCGTGAGATTCTGTTTGGAGGGTTGGTGTAAACTTGGGCCAAGTGGCTTGCTCCCATACTGTAGGGATTTTATGAAGCATCCAATTGAATGAAAAAATATATAGTGTCAAAACCAGTTTTACTCGTTGATGTTTATGTTATTTAAAATTCCATTTGTTTTTAAAGTCTATACAGCCTGAATTCTCAGTCCAAAGTACTATGGAGTGCAACAGTGGAGCCCAAACTCCCAGATTCGTAACCCTGTCAAAAATTTTAAAATCAGTTAGTTTTAACAATGCTGAACAGGATAGGGATGCAAATCCTGCTTGCAATGACCAACTCCTAACTTCAAGGCTCACAACAAATGTGGGCGAAAGAGAATTCAGTTCGAAGAGCACAAAATGCTGAACTGGTCTTAAAAATAAAACTAACACTTAGCAAGGTGAAAACAATTACAGACTTCACTCTAAAATTATAATGTTACACAACAAATATGTTCGTGAACTAAGTAAATTATCATTCAGGTGGAGCGTTTAAATTACATCAATGGGAAAATTCATACAATTCCATTGAAGATTCCTCTGTGGGAGTCAATAACAGTACTATGACCTCTCCAGTAGTAAACAAAATAATTAGTATTTGATCTTTTTAGGTTTCTGCATCTGAAACAGCAATTAGATTTGCTCTGGTGCTTCCTTCTGCTCCTGATCTTCATCCTTTCCAACCAACAAATACTTTAAAGTGGAATTCTGCTTATTCTAGTGAAATTCCCTATGCAAAATCAGTCTGAAGAAAATTCCTCATCTAAATAAAAAACAAAAGTCTAATTGAAGCCTAATTATGAGCCAGTACCAGATCAGTGCAATGATATATACTTTGATACCATTCATGCTAAATGCCCAAGTAGATTCCATCTGAATGCCACGTATCAAACCTCAGGCATTGTTATATTCAAATCAACAAATTAAATTGAGACTAATACAGATATCAAAATCTTAAAACTTCAATTGCATAAATAATACATAAAGTATTCTAATATTTCAGACCTGTACTTTAGATACATTTTTCCACACAAGATTCTACTTAAGCCTCTATTTAAACAATGCAGTGCAAAGTTCCCAAAGTGAGTCAGGACCTCAAGTGGGGTCACAAGCGAATATTTTGAGTTTGCAAAATCCAAGGCAATAATAACTGCCATACGCTTGACCAAGTTAGAAAACCTGTGCCCCTACGCTGAGAGGCCTATGCTTTCAAAATTCCTGCCAAAGGATGACAACGATTTTGAACCTTGAAATGGAGTCTTTTAGATAAAGCTTGAAAGGCACTAGTTCAGGATATCCTCTGACTTAACATGAGCTAGCTGGGCCTATCTCTCTCTTTGTTCTCTTGTTCTTTAAAACTTGCCTTGCTCTCCTTGGGAATCTGATGGTTGATCAGATAGAGAACAACGAATGAAAGTCCTTTCACCAAGTTTGGAGGTGACACAAAAATACTTGGAAAGGGAAATAATGAGGGTGACACAAAGAACCTGAAGAGGGCTATAGGTGGGTTAAGTGTCTGCTCAAAAACTTGGCAGATGGAATATAAAGTGGGGAAGGTTTTGCACTTTAGCAAGAAGAGTGGAGCAACTGAGTGTTATTCACATGGAGAAGGACTACTGAAAGCAACAGAACAGGGGGATTTTGGAGTCCTCACCCAAGTATCACAAAAAGCTAGCTAGCATCCAAGTTCAATGTGTAGTAGGAAAGGCAAATGGAAGGTCAGCATTTATTTCAAAGGGAATAGAGTATAAAAATAGGGAGGTTTTGCTAAAGCCATGTAAGGGACTAATCAGACCACAACTGGCACACTGTGATCAATTTTGGGTCCCTTATTTTAGAAAATGTACATTGGCACTCGATACCATCTAGAAAAAGTTCACTAAGCAGAAACCAAATATGGAGGGACTGTTTTATGAGGTGTTGTCTAGATTTGGTCTATATTCATTGGAATATAGAAGAATGAGAGGTGACCTTGTTGAAAATATATAATTTTTTAGAGGACTTGCCAGGATGGATGCAGAAAGATTATTATTCCCTTGTGGGAGAGTCTGGAACCATTGGACACAGTCTCAGAATAAGGGACATTAACAACACTAAAGAAAGAGATGAGGAGGAATTCCTTCTTTCAGAGGTCTGTGAATCTGCGGAATTCCTTATCGTATAGGAATGTTGAAGCTGGGTCATTTAGTACCTTCAAGGCTGAAATAAAGAGGTTTTTAGTCAGTTAGGGAATGAAATGTTATGGGGAAAAGGGAAGAAAGTGGAGTTGAAGATAATCAGATCAGCGATGTTCTTATTGAATGCCGGAACAGACTCAAAGGGCCCACATTTGCTCCCATGTCTTACGATCTTAGAGTCTAACTCTCTGACTGCATCAACATTATTCAAGAATTCAATTATGCTTGCTAGAAGTAAGGGAACAAGTCATGGTGGGCTATGGAATATTCTGTGAAGAGCCATCCTCTCTATCAATTAGTTAAAAATAATAGAGCTTTAACAACTTCTTTGACACCTTTGAAGAGCAGGTGTGCATGCTGGAATGGATAGAGATAGAAGAAGCTGATGTGCTGAAAATTTTGTCAAACATTAAGATTGACAAGTCGCCAGGCCCGGACCAGATTTGTCCTCGGCTGCTTTGGGAAATGAGAAATGCAATTGCTTCGCCACTTGCGAAGATCTTTGCATCCTCGCTCTCCACTGGAGTCGTACCTGAGGCTGGAGAGAGGCAAATGTAATTCCTCTCTTCAAGAAAGGAAATAGGGAAATCCCCGTCAATTACAGACCAGTAAGTCTCACGTCTGTTGTCTGCAAGGTGTTGCAGCTCTATAAAACTTTGGTTAGACCGCACTTGGAATACTGTGTCCAGTTCTGGTTTCCCTATTAGAGGAAAGATGTGGATGCTTTGGAGAGGGTTCAGAGGAGGTTTACCAGGATGCTGCCTGGACTGGAGGGCTTATCTTATGAAGAGAGGTTGACTGAGCTCAGACTGTTTTCAGGAGAAAAGGAGGAGAAGAGAGGACCTAATTGAGGTATAAAAGATAATGAGAGGCATAGATAGAGTTGATAGCCAGAGACTATTTCCCAGGGCAGAAATGGCTAACATGAGGGGTCATAATTTTAAGCTGGTTGGAGGAAAGTGTAGAGGGGATGTCAGAGGCGGGTTCTTTACACAGAGAGCTGTGAGAGCATGGAATGCGTTGCCAGCAGCAGTTGAGGAAGCAAGGTCAGTGGGGACATTTAAGAGACTGCTGGATATGCATATGGTCATAGAAATTTGAGGGTGCATACACGAGGATCAATGGTCGGCACAACATCGTGGGCTGAAGGGTCTGTTCTGTGCTGTACTGTTCTATGTTCTATGTTCTTGGTTTTCTGATTTAAAAACAAACCTCCAAGAATCATTTGATTGGACATTTGATCTAAGAAAATAAATTTGAATTGCCATCATTATGGAAAATATTAAATATATAGATATGGTAATAAATTCTTAGCAATTTTTATTAATCTGCATCTTCCCTGAAATTATTTTGGAATAATTTGGTTAGCAACCATCTGGTATTTACTCCCAAGTGTGGCCCTGCGCTGAGTATATTATAATGTATATACTACTTTGAATTAACTTCAGTGTTAGAGGAATGAATGGACATATAATGGTCAACACTTCTTCCTCTCGAATTCCTCAGGTTTTAAATTTAAGGTTCAATGCTTGCTCCCTAGTCCCACCGTATTCCATTCCCTAGTTTCTCTTTCCCATGGTACAATGCTGCACATCTCCCTCTGCTGGCCCAAAGTGGGTCAGCGCCAAAAATAATTGCTGTGAATTTCCTCTGAGGTTCCAGTAGTGGCTTCTATAATTTCACTAGAAATACAACCATAACTTTAGGTACTTGTGTGAACGTAATTTCTGCAAATCTCCTGCTGCTGTTACAGTGTGTGCCATCAGGAGGCCCCTCCCCCAACCCTCACCCCACAAGAAAAGGTTTATCAAAACCAGAAATTGTTGCACAGAAATGCAAACAGTGGTTTGAAATTATTCCCTCAAATGGAGGAATCAAGAACATAATCTTAAAATTAGATTTTGGCAATTAAATTCATGGAATGAAAATTAGGTAGATTCTGTAACAGTTGGGCAATCCACTCAGCCAGATTACTGATCATGTGGCAAAGTTAAAAATGTAATTCCTTTCTGTCTTATTGCAGAAAATGACCAATCAGTACATTGATAATTGCATGTGATTTATACAGTTTGTAACTTATACAGTTTGCAAAGCCTGTTTGATATGAAATTTAAATAATTTGCTGTGTTGTTCAAAGAAGTAAAAGCTATTTTTCAATTGCTTTTCACAAATCATTTAATAAATTAGGATAAAATTCCTTTGTTAGCCGATAATTTAAGAATTTAGTTAGAATAGCAATCTTTAAGATGTTATTTAAGATCATTAAGTAATTCATTAAATAATACACAAGCAGAATTTTATCAAGTTATGCTCTCAATATTTGAATTAGAATAATTTACATCTTAATGGTGGAATACAAATGGTTTGAAATCTGAACTGGAAAACAAATAGAAATATTTACTTGTTTTCATGGCATACATCAGACACCCAAAGATGTTTTTGATCAGAATTCTGTTTCTTGTGTAACAGCATTTCTGTTCATCTGCCAATTCATAAGCATAACAACTCCTGGAACCATTGTTGGCTACAAGCATGCAAACTTCATTAAAATCAAATTTCTGATGCTACTAACTTGTCTAACATGTGAGGAATATAAAATTAAAATTATGTCACTATCTATTTCTTTATTCGTTCGCAGGATGTGGATGTTGCTGGCTCAGCCAGCATACATTGCCGTCAATTGGGGGAGGCAATTGGGGGAGGCATTGGTGAGTCATCTTCTTCAACTGCAGTCCATCAGGTTAGACGCATTCTTTCTAATTAATAGGTTATTTCATACCTGTGGAGCAAGTAGGACTTGAACCCAGGCCTCCCAGGCCATGAGTAGGGGGATGCCCATTGCACTACAAGACAGCCCATTACAAACACGCATTGGGTGTATCCAGATTTAATCTCAATCACTGATCTCATCAATAAGGTTCTTATCCTCAAATATTTACAGTTTTGACGTAACTGAATAGACGTTGTGACTCCTTACTTCTTTTATGGTCATTAATTAATTGTATGCTCACTGATTATATTCTGATAACAGTGATTCCAGGGTTGATAACCAATTGTTTTTGTCTTGTTGTCTGACTGTCATATTTTGACACCATCACCTGGATAACTTGTTATGATCTCTCTACCTTAATGCGTTTGTATAGTTTTGGCATGCGACTTTTACAACTATCATGTTATCCCAGTCATTTGCTTTGTCTCCAGCACTACCTTATTTTTATTTTTTTGTAATTATCTCTCTACTTCAATTAATCGGATTGTAGGTTACCCTTTCACATGCTATTCAGCTGGTGACACTCCACTCACACCATTTGTTTGATCTCTCTGATTATAAATTCTGTGCCTGTACGTTTCTCTTCACTTTACCTGATGAAGGGGTAGCACACAAATAGCTTGTGATTTCAAATAAACCTGTTGGACTATAACCTGGTGTCATGTGACTTCTGACCTTATGTACCTCAGTCCAACATTGGCACCTCCACATCAGAAATAAGATAGCGTAGTGAGTCAAATTTGAGCATCATTTTACTGTCTCTTATAAAGTGGATGATAAATTCACGTGAGGAGGTAAAGGAAAGGATTCAGTTCTGAAGAAGGGCCACTGGACCCAAAATGTTAACTCTGCTTCCTCTCTATAGATGCGGCCAGATCTGCTAAGTTTCTCCAGCAATTTCTGTTTTGTTTCAGATCTTCAATATCCACAATTCTTTCATTTATTTATTCAAAGAAAGATTTGTTGTGTAAACTTGATGAACATTTGTATCTGTTTTTAGTCACAACTTGCTTGTACAATTTAATGGACTGCTCCCTTCATCAATATCTATCTTTATTTCATGATCAGGCAGAAATATTATATGGATTTAAAGGATGTCACTGTTTCTCCTTCAAATTGTAAATAGAGTACTGTTTCTTTTTTTAAAAAATTCTTTCATGGAATGTGAGCCAGGCTGATGGGGCCAAAATTTGTCACTCGTCTCTAATTGCTTTTTGAACTGAGTGGTTTACTGGGTCATTTCAAAGGGCAGTTAGCAGCCAGCCACATTTCTGTTAATCTTGAGTCACACCGAAGCCTAAATACATAAGAATGGCAAGTTTCCTTTCCAAAAGACATTTGTAGACCAGATGGGTTTTTATGATATTTGATAAGAGTCTCACTATCATCATTAATGAGATTACTTTCAGTTTCATTATTTATTAATTGAATTCAAATTCCAGCAGCTGCTGATATTTAAATCTGTGTCCCAGAGCTTGGGCCTACTTGACTAGTAGCAGTAACTTCAAACCTCAGTCCCCTTCCTGCTGCTAGTAGAGACCATTCAATACTTGGACAGACCTCAAAAACAATTTGGTGATATTCTTAATATCTTAGGTCGTTATGGTGCAGAAGGAGACCATTTGTCCTATTATGCCTCTCCAAGTGAGCAATTTACTTAGTGCCATTCTGCTGCCTTCCTAATTGTATCCCTGCTCATTTCTCATTTTCAGTGAACAGTTTGATTTCCTTTTGAATGCTTCAATTGAAATTACCTCCATCACACTCTCAGGCAGTGCATTGCAGATGTTAACCACTTGCAGTGTGAGGTGAAAATGTTCCTTCTGTCATTCTTGCTTCTTTAACCAATGACTTTTGTCCTCTTGTTCTTGATCCTTTTGGCATATTTTAAAAATAATTTAAGTAACAAATTTGTGGACAATCATGAAAAGGTGATACATATATTCCTTTACATTAAAAAGTTCTGGCATATGAAAAGTGAAGAAAATGGAATAATCTTCAATATTGACTGGTACGTCGCTATTTATACAGATATCTCTTTATAAGTAGTTAGTTGAATTTTATTAACATTCTAGCTGGATAAAGAGACTCTATTCCCTCTCCCAACCCTACCACTTGTTGTGTATTTACTGTCCCTCCTGACCTTCCACTCCTTGATGCTAAATATTCTGTACTCAGCAAAGGTCTCAGTTTTATCCCTCTGCAACCCCTCCTTAATGAATTTTGGGCATGAAATGACATTGAGCTCTCCTTCTGTCACCTTCACCTCTGTGCCCATTTCTTTGGACAAGAGTCTTCTCCCCATCCCACAGACCCTTTAGCTTACCTCCCAAACTCTCATTCCAATTGGACTCCTCCCTTTGGCCTTTTACCTGAACTTGATCTGTTCATTGAGAACTGTCAATGTGACATGGGCCACCTTAATTTCTCTGCTCCCCTTCACCCATTCCAACCTGTCCTCCCGTAAACTGACTGCACTCTGTGCTCTCAGATTCAACCCTGACTTGTGTGATTAAGCCAGCTCTGAGGAAGGGTCATTGGACCCAAAATGTTAATCTGATTTCTTCCCACAGATGCTGCCAGACCTGCTGAGCTTTTCCAGCAATTTCTGTTTGTGTTGCTTGTGAATACAGAAGTTTGATTTTCCAGAGCACATTGCCGTATTCATTAGCACAGAAAGAAACAGTGATTAAGCTGATAGCACATCTGGCATTATATTGTGCAAAGGGATTAGGGGCTTTTGCTTAACAGGGTAGATGCTGAGAGGATGCTTCTTTAGGTGAGGGAATCTAGAATACCAGGAAATACAGTGTGCATAGTGTGAAGGGTCTCCTGTTTAAGACTGAGAATTAGATACCTTTCTTGGAGGATGGTTCATCTTTGGAATTCTCCTTTCCAGAGACCAATGAAGGCTGAGTTATTGAATATTAATAAGGCTAGGTTAGAGAGATTTTATACCTATGAGGGATGAAGAGTTATGTGAGACAAGAAGCAAAGTGGAATTAAAACCACAGCCACATCAGCCATGATGCCATTGCATGGAGGAGCAATGTCAGTGAGTAAAATAGTCTTCTCTTGCTCCTATTTCTTATGTTGATGTTATGGATTCAGCGAAACCATCTTATAGTGGCCAATTCTGTAGCATTGTTATTTATTTGACATCACTGAGAAATTAGTTTGCATAATGATGACCTGGCAGTTCAAGCTCAGAGCAGGTTGGCTCAAGACAAACAGTTATAGGGCCTCAGGCATCAGAAATTATGTACACAACCTATGAATACATACAAACATATGAAATAGGAACAAAAGTAGGCAATCCAGCTTCTCAAGGCTTCTCCTACACTCAATATGATCATAGTTTATGTGCTTATATTTTGAATTCCACATTCCCATTTATTGTATCATATTCCAATTATCATATCCCATGGCTGTTACATTCTCCCAGACATCATGTTGGCAAAGTGTTTATATATCAAGCTGTTCCTTTGCCTGCTCATTTAATTCCTAATTTTGACAGCAGCAAAAATTTGCATTTATTGTACACCTTTGGTTTTGTGAAATGCCTGAAGATACTTCACAGGGGCATTACCAAAGAACATTGGACACGGAACTCTGTAAGGGATGTTAAGACAGATGACTGAAAACTTTGTCAAAATGGTAGCTTATTTGAAAGGATAGAGGTGGAGAGCTGGAGAAGTTTAGGGAGTGACTTTGAAAACTTAGGATCTTCACAGCTAAAGTCGGAGCTAAAGGTCTGTGATTCAAACTCAACATGCTAGAAGTGGATTAGTGCAAAGATCTCAGGGTTTTATTTTCCCTGAGACAGGAAGGGAAAGACGATGGAGAGCTTTGAACACATGGATGGAAACTTTTAAATTGAGACATTACTCAACCAGGAGCCAGTAGAGGTCAACCAGTGCAGGTGTGTTGGTGCAAGATAAGATACTGATAGCAGGGATTTAAAGGAGCTTAATTTTATTGATGATGAAAGATGTGAGTAGTATGTTTGTGCAAACAAGTTCAGGGTCACGAAGGAATGAAGAAGATGAAGATCTTATGAAATATTTATCTATTTAGTGGCAGCACCATGTGCAGTGGTCTCTTTAAGGACCAACTTCTTTGGTTGCATGTAGATTTGACCATAATTGCATTTAGTGTGGGCATTAACAGTATGACTTGTGGCACAATTCTGCTGCAGCCAGTATATACACACATTACAACCTTACCCTATGTTCAAGCATCATCTACACGTCTAAAATGGTTGGTTTAAATTCATTTCTCCAGAACCTCTCTGTGATTTCTCTCTCTCTGTTAACATTCGTTTCAGTGAGGTGCTGATGAACTCTGACAGTTTCACCATCACTACCACCACCAAATCTGGTCCATTATAATTTTCACTTCCTCACAGCAGTTTTGTCTTCTTGAATTAAGGTAGATTTAGAAGCTCAATCCTATTTCATTTTCCACTTGCAAATCAAATTTTAAAAAGTTCGTTTTTCACTTCTTATTTTATCATTGTAGATTCTTGCTCTCTATGATCTTTAGTGAAGTAAAATTGGAAAAAAACAGTTCTGAAATGGTTCTGTTTTTGTCCGGGGGAATTATGTTGAGCTCTTTCTGTTCTCAAAATATGGCCAATCACAGATTTTTGGCATGAACTAAAGAATTTCTAAAAATGTTTCACGTTATGATTCTGCTAAATAATCGGCAGTAGTGCAGTTCATCAAAAATGAATCAAAATATTTCAAAATCACTGAAAGAAACAAAATATCTGACCTTTTGGTGGAATGTGAGTTCATAATAAGCTGTTAATTTAGAGGAAATAATGGCCATTTAATTGATCTCAGGCTATGCTACGTCACAGAAATTATAATAGTGAAATAAAGACTTGCATTTATGTTGCATCTGTCATTACCTCATGAGTTCTCAAAGCATTTCTTCGCAAATGAAACCCTTTAAAATACAATTTCTATCATAGTATGAGAAACATAGATGTTTATTTTTGTACAGGTGGACTTAAGGGCAGGCAGACTTACTTTTTCAACAGAAAGCTTGTTGAGTATTGCTTGAAACGACACCCATCCAGGCAAGTGTTCGCACATTTGTTCACAATTTTGACTCATGATTTGTAGACAGTGGACAGACTTTGAGGAATTATTATAGATGAGTTATTTGCCCTAGGATTCCCAGCCTCTTGCTTGGCCTTGTAACCACAGTTATAGCTATATAGCTGGTAAAGTTCTGTTTCTAACCAATGGTACCAAGGATGTCAATGGTGAGGGACTCAGTGATGGTAATGCTACTGAATGTCAAGGAGAGAGGGTTCAAATCTAGCTTATTAGAGATGGTTGTTGACTGGTAATTCTGTGGCATGTATATTCTTTGCCACTTTCAGTCTAAGTTTGAATTGAGTCATAGAGATGTACAGCACGGAAACAAACCCTTCGGTCCAACTCGTCCATGCCGACCAGATATCCCAACCCAATCTAGTCCCATTTGCCAGCAACTGGCCCATTTCCCTCCAAACCCTTCTTATTCACATACCCATCCAGATGCCTTTTAAATGTTGCAATAGTACTAGCCTCCGCTAGTCCCTCTGGCAGCTTATTCCATACACGTACCACCCTCTGTGTGAAAAGGTTGCCCCTTAGTTCTCTTTTATATCTTTCCCCTCTCACCCTAAACCTACGCCCTCTAGTTCTGGACTCTCCCACCCCAGGGAAGAGACTTTGTCTGTTTATTCTACTGTGCCCCTCATGATTTTATAAACCTCTATGAGGTCACCCCTCAGCCCCCAACGCTGCATGGAAAACAGTCCTAGCCTATTCAACCTCTCCCTATAGCTCAATTCCTCCAAACCTGGCAACATCCTTGTAAATCTTTTCTGAACCCTTTCAAGTTTCACAATATCCTTCCAATAGGAAGAAGACCGGAAGTGCATGCAATATTCAAAAAGTACATGACCTCCCAACTCCTGTACTCAATATTCTGACCAATAAAGGAAAGCATACCAAACGCCTTCTTCACTATCCTATCTACCTGCGACTCCACTTTTAAGGAGCTAAGATTTGCTTTCCCAAAATACAGCACCTCACATTTATCTAAATTAAACTCCATGTGGCACTTCTCAGCCCATTGGCCCATCTGATCAAGATTCCATTGTAATCTGAGGTAACCTTCTTCGTTGTCCACTACACCTCCAATTTTGGTGTAATCTGCAAACTTCAAAGTTTGGGAGAAGATTTGTAGCTCGGGTGCTCGTTGTTGTGGTCCTGTTCGCCGAGCTGGGAATTTGTGTTGCAGACGTTTCATCCCCTGTCTAGGTGACATCCTCAGTGTTTGGGAGCCTCCTGTGAAGCGCTTCTGTGATGTTTCCTCCAGCATTTATAGCGATTTGTATCTGCCGCTTCCGGTTGCCAGTTCCAGCTGTCTGCTGCAGTGGCCGGTATATTGGGTCCAGGTCGATGTGCATATTGATTGAATCTGTGGATGAGTGCCATGCCTCTAGGAATTCCCTGGCTGTTCTCTGTTTGGCTTGTCCTATAATAGTAATGTTGTCCCAGTCAAACTCATGTTGCTTGTCATCTGAGTTTGTGGCTACTAAGGATAGCTGGTCGTGTTGTTTCGTGGCTAGTTGGTGTTCATGAATGCAGATCGTTAGCTGTCTTCCTGTTTGTCCTATGTAGTGTTTTGTGCAGTCCTTGCATGGGATTTTGTACACTACATTGGTTTTGCTCATGTTGGGTATCGGGTCCTTCGTCCTGGTGAGTTGTTGTCTGAGAGTGGCTGTTGGCTTGTGTGCTGTTATGAGTCCACATCCATGAACACCAACTAGCCACGAAATGACACGATGACAAGCAACATAAGTTCGACTGGGACAACACTACTATTATAGGACAAGCCAAACAGAGAACAGCCAGGGAATTCCTAGGGGCATGGCACTCATCCACAGATTCAATCAATAAGCACATCGACCTGGACCCAATATACCGGCCACTGCAGCAGACAGCTGGAACTGACAACCAGAAGCGGCAGATACAAATCACTATAAATGCTGGAGGAAACATCACAGAAGCGCTTCACAGGAGGCTCCCAAGCACTGAGGATGTCACCTAGACAGGGGATGAAACATCTGCAACACAAATTCCCAGCTCTGCGAACAGAACCATAACATCTGCAAACTTATTAACTTATTATCATTTACCTTTCATAAAGGATGAAAGGTACTGGAGCCAGCACCAATCCTTGTGGCACTTCACTGGTCACAGGCCTCCAGTCTGAAAACAACCCTCCACCACCACCCTCTGTCTTCTACCTTTCAGCCAGTTCTGTATCCAAACGGCTAGTTCTCCCTGTATTGCATGAGATTTAACCTCGCTAACCAGTCTCCCATGGGGAAACTTGTTGAACACCTTACTGAAATGTTGTCCAGATCCTACTCTCATGGACTGTTTCAGTATCTATGGAGCTGGGAATGATGCTGAATATTGTGCAAACATAAGCGAGCATTCCCGCTTCTGAACTGGAGTTGGAGGTTTTAGCAGTATAGAATTAAATGGTGCTATCAGGAGTCCATAAGGTCACAGATCCCAATAATGACCTTCTTGGTAGAATCAAGTATGGTCATGGGAATGTAGGATCAATGCTCTATAGAGTCTCGAGATCTCTCCTGTCCTTCCCACCTATGCCATCTGTCGTTATTGGCCTGAACTCAGCTCAAACACTAATTCCTTATGAAAACAAAAAGCTGCATCCTGAAAGATGTCCATGATAAAGCAGGCTTTTTCTTTTGGCACAGGAGGAGACTATTTAACTCACTGACTCTATTTACTTCTCTGTACAGCAATCCAATCAGGCCCATTCTTCCATGCTATCTTTGTAGCTATGGCATTTTAATTCCCTCAAATTTCCTATTTCTGAAAACTTTGAAATCATCATATGCAAGATTTCAGGTTATTACATATTTTTTAAAAATCAGTCTTGGAAAGCCCCCATGTTTACCTTCTTCCATCTTAAAAAAATCTTTTACCGCATCTTACTGATTTCTCTGTCCTTAAACCCACATTTTTAAAATGTCATACTGGCCCTTATCCTTCTATTGCATGAGCCTCAATTTAGTTAACCTGGCTTTAATGTGGTACTTTCTCAAACATGTTCTTAAAATCTGTACTGATTTTATCCACTGTGTTCCCTTCATTAATTTTCTTTGTTACTTCATCAAAGCCGTCAAGCACAACCAATCCTTTAGAAACTTGTCCTGGTTCTTCTAAATTAACATCAACTTCTTCAAGTACTTGTTGATTTCTTTAATTCACTGATGATTGCATCTAAAACACTACTGAAGTTACATTCACTAGATTGTAGTTTCTAAAAACCAAAATCCCTTCATGGGATGAAGGTATCATTAGTAAAGCAAGCATTTGTTGTTCATTGCTATTTACCCTTGAACTGAATGGCTTGTTAGACCATTTTAGAGGATAGTTTAGAGTCAACCACTCTGCTGTGGAACCGGAGTCTTATGTAAGCCAAATGAGATTTCTTTCTCTAAACGATGTTACTTAGATTACTTACAGTAGTGGAAACAGGCCCTTCGGCCCAACAAGTCCACACCGACCCTCCGAAGAGCAACCCACCCAGACCCATTCCCCTGCATTTACCCCTTCACCTAACACTATGGGCAATTTAGCGTGGCCAATTCACCTAACCAGCACATCTTTGGACTGTGGGAGGAAACCAGAGCACCCGGAGGAAACCCACGCAGACACGGGGAGAATGTGCAAACTCCACACAGACAGTTGCCTGAGGCAGGAATCGAACCTGGGTCTCTGGCGCTGTGAGGCAGCAGTGCTAACCACTGAACCGCCCCCTAACGAGAAGTGTTTTTACAATTAATATGTTTCATGGTTTCCATTCCTGAGGTGTGCTTTCAATTCCAGCTTTTTAAATTTAAATTCCTTCACTAGCTGCTATGGTGGGATTTGAAAGAAAATTTTCTTTCTACCAGCCTGTGCTTATGGATTCCAAATCCAGTGCCATTACCACAACACCAGTGCCCTGCTCTTCAGTTACTTGGTTGTACCTACACAACATAAGAGAGTCTTACTTGCATTTCTATCATCTCAACTTTGATTTATTTTTGTCAGATTCCACTTCCTTAATAAACACTGAAGCAGACTACTCATCAAATATTGTAACCTTGCCTTAGACAATAAAAGTGTAAGAAATAGGAACAGGAGCAAGCCATTTGCCCCTTGAGCCTGCTCTGCAATTCAGTAGGATCATGGCTGATTCGACATTCCTTATATCCACTTACCCCTCTTTCTTTATAACCCCGATTCCCCTACTGATCAAGAATGGATGCTGTTAAGAGAAAAACTTGCAATGTTATGGTCCATGAAGGCAATAATGACATAGGTAGAACTAGGAAAGAACTTCTTCATCGCCACTAAATTAAGAAACAGAATATAAAAGCTACTAATCTCTTAATAATAATAATAAATATCATTTTTTAGCATTTGCATTTTGAAGTACAGGCATGGGGTTTTGGTCTATGTGTATGAAAGAGTTTAATAATTAACTTGTTCGTATTTCTGGGGAAATGATTTTAAAACAGTTTGTGTCAGAGAGCAGCTAAGTGTGGGACCCTTTGGGAGTGAAAAGGTGAGTTTTTTTTATATTGTGAGTGTATTATGATTGTAGAGAGCACGCACTAAAAAACATTACCTTGCTTTTTGTTTGGAAGAATCGAGAGTTTATTATTTTTGGCCTACAAGAAACATCATGGATTCGAAAACTTTTGTTTATAGTCCACAGAAGATCTAGCTGCGGTTACATGCAAGAAACTGTTTCTCAAGGAGAAAGGAATAAATTCCGATCAATTAGGAAAGAGGTTACCTCATTGTAAGGGTTTTAGATTGAAAATTCCAGACCAGAGTGTTTGGTTAGAAGGCTGAATAAGTTCTTTGAAGGTTAAAAAAAAACCTGTACCCTGTTGTGTAGATAATCATGGAAACTCTTAAGACCTGGAATTGAAAGGAATGGCAAAGTCAAACCTATAGATATGATAAAGAAGTGAACTCTATTTGGCATTTGAGTGTTGTAAGCAATGGTGTTGGGAATAGCATGGTGGCACAGTGGTTAGCACTGCTGCCTTATAGTGCCAGGGACCCAGGTTTGATTCCATCCTAATGTGACAGCTATGTGGAGTTTGCATGTTTTCCCCATGTCTGCGTGGGTTTCCACTGGGTGCTCCTACAGTCCAAAGATGTTCAAGGTAGGTAAATTGGCCATGCTAAGTTGTCCATAATGTCCAGGATGTGCAGGGTAGGTGGATTAGTAATAGCAAAATGCAGGGTTACAGGGGTAGGGTCGAGGCCTGGGTCTGAGTGGGATGCTCTTTGGAGGGGTAATACAGACTCATTGAGCCAAATGACCTCTTTCCATACTGAAGGGATTTCTAATAGGTGGAATTTTGTTTCACCATGTGTTTTGCAATTTCAAGTTATGTTATATATAAATATCTTATGCATAACAAACTTCTTTTTTATTATTAAAGCCAAATCTATAACATTGTGCGCTTATATTTCATTGAGAGACCACCTCATTAAAACCAAAGCAAAACAATCGGTGATCTATATAACTAGATTTCAATCTGGGATTTGATTTATCTACTCATAAGGTCAGTTAGGATCATGACAGTGGAAACAGGAAACCGAGAGAGTCAAAAGTATGGCGTGAGGCATGGTGCAAGTAGGAGAACTTCAGATTTTTGGGAAATTGGGATCAGTTCAAATGGAACCATTGGGAATGGTAGCTATTAAAAATGGAAAACTTGCACCTCAGCAGGATTGGAGCAAATGCCCTCCTTGGTTAGTCCTTTAGTGCAGTTGGGGAGGATATTAACAAGATGAGTAGGTAGATAGGTATTAATTTTGGTGAGTTTTATGGAGATTACTCTCCATGACCTTTACCAAGACATTCTCAAGCAATTCTGTTCTGCACACCTCATTATATGCACACATACTTCTACAGTGCCACAGCACTAGCTATCTTACACTCACCAGCAGTAGTACTACTGTCATGGCAGGACAGAAGTACTATAAAGCTATAAGTTCAGCATTGGCACGCAAAGAAGCAAGGCAGGACAGAAATGTACTATGCATCCAAGTAGTTACAAAGTGAGTTTCTGCTAAAAGATTAAGATTAGACCCCCTGAAATGCACCCTATTCCAACAGATGAGATGGGTGCATGCAAAGTAGCATGGCAGCAGCAGCATTACAATGAAAGATGTCAGTGAGGCATGGCAGCCTGGACCGATGTCCCAGTCTCATGGTCCTCAAGGTGAAGCCCGGTACAGTCTGGAGCCAGGATGGAATAGAGGCTAGGTGCCAGTTTACTGAGTGTTGGAAGACCACTGTTCTGGACTTTTATTTATGCAAAGCTAGTTATTTCATTTCTCTATTTTCTAAGATCTTGTAAATGAAGAAGCTGTACCTAGATGCCTTTGTACCTAAGATGGTGCTGTAAGTGGCAATGTCTAAACTTTTCACTGTACTCTTTGAGTATATGTGACAATAAAGGTCATTAATTCATTCACTTGAAAGTGTAAGTATTAACATGATGAACTGTATTCTAATGAGTCAGAGATGTGCCATGATGAGGTGGTGAGCTGGTTCTTGTACAAATCAGAGCTCCAAGGATGAAAGATGCGGACAGATACTGCTATAAAGTGTGCTCTGAAATATTGAAGACTGTTGTTAAAGGTTGAACCCCAGAGGAGCAAGTGGCAAGCAGGAACCTCCAGGTATTTGCTTTGACTTTCACCATCTAGGTTCTCTCCATTGACTGGTAAAGTGGTAAACCACAGATAAATGAGGATTTATTAGGTAATAATGAAAGGAAAATTCATGTAAATAGACCTCTCGCCACTCACTCGCATGATTCCCATTTTGTTGAAAAGACTAAGATTGGACTTTTTTTTCTCTGAAAAATTATTTTTCTAATCACATCATATTTTCCCAACTGACTTATTACTGCCCATGTCTTCAGGGGCTAGAAAGATTATGCAAAAAGACTGTCTACGCTATTGATACCAACATAGAAAACAACGTCTAGCCCACTGCAGTCCTCCTGCAGGATATCATCCTTTCCATGATATCCTCACCCTGACACGAAGAGTCCACACACCAGATGGGATCATAGCGACAGCTACAGAAATGCTATCTGTCAGCTTGTAAATTTGCTCGCTGACCTGGTATATTTGTTCTCAGACACTTCTGAGAATGCTGTCTGTGCTATTAAGTACAATATCTCTTGTTTTCTCTTTGTCCCAACCATCAGGTAGAGTAATACAATACCTGCTCTTTTTAGAAGAAAGTAAGTTTCTCATGCATGCTTCAAATCCTTTATCAAGATAATATCTGGCACTAACAGGGATTAAATCAGAGTTGTAGTCTGAAACCCTTCCTCAGCTACCTCAGACTCATTTTAGTGCCTAATGCATCTGGTTAAATTGCCTCACAATATGAAATAGTTCTTTTTTTTTTGCTTGTCAGTCAAATATATCAGATTAACATCTGGATTGCTTCATGCATTATTACCATTACACAAACATTGAAATCTATGTCTAATTCATTATTTTCTCCTTATGTTGTTGCATAACAAAAACGTACATCAGTTGACGTTACTGGTTACTTCCTCTTTGATGTGATCTGTAAAGATAAATAGACTTTCAACTTCCTCTAAGTGAGCAGTTCCTCTCTGTTGTATGGTGTGTGGTGAATTAAATGTTTTTACTGCTACGGAAGGTAAGCATTTTATTTGAGCTTCATAAAATATCAAATCACTTAGCAAAATTTAAAATGACTTTGCAGTTAACAACTGAAATGTTCAGAGATATTAAACAAGATGAAATATTTTAATGTAAGCATGGGATTGAGACAAGTATTAAATATGCAGTGAAGGAAGGTCAACTGCATCATGATATTAATTCTTAACATTTGTTATATAATGCATGATGAATATTTAGTAAAATAATAATTAGTAACTGCACTTTAAGTGAGTATTAAACTAAACATTATGAGTTATCTGTCCTCTAAATCTATGGCAGAAGCTGCACCGTATTAAGTTATGAAAGTAACGGCCAATAAGGCTGCTCTCTCATTAGAGTAAAACAACTAATGGTGATTTAATCACTTCAGGCCAGGGGAGAGTTTGAGAAGGAGAGTCCATCATGATAACCTCAGCCAGTGCAAGAATGAAACCCACGCTGTTGGCATCACTGAATTAGAAAGTTGTTGTCCAGCCAACTGAGCTACAACAGACCATTGATATATAAGATACATAATATATTTGAGATAATAGAAATGCAAATTTATTGTAGGATGGCTTTCAGTATTCATAGTTATGTTTAGCAGGGGGGTTTTAATGGGAGGAATCTGTTTCAGCTTCTTTATCCATCAGTAATAGTGCTATTCTCATTCAAATAGTAATAATTTTGATGCCAAACCCTCCCCACTGCTCTGTTAACATAAAGTATATGCATTTTACGTTAGGATCGAGCTGAGGTGCTTCAGCCTTCCAATTCATGAATAGGGAGAAATGTCATCATTTGAATAAATTTGTTAATAGCTATAGATTTCAATCCAATTAATAGGATGCAGAGTTTATGTATGACATTTGTGTAAAACTAGCCTTTAAATAAATTGCACTGTACATTTCAACACAATTTTTAAAATGAGTTTTGCCACTATCACATATTGCAAATTTAACTTTTCTAAATAATTTTTAAAACTATCGTTATAAATATTAGGTTTTATCTTATTTATATCTTATGGATCATAATTTTTCAAATATTCTTTTATATCTCGTTTTGTGGTCAGCATTTAGCTGCTGGTTGAATAATTGCTAAAAACGAGGTGTGGAAAATGTTTTGTGACACATTTGTTCTTATGTGCAGGAGGTTGTCTTACTATTATATCATGGAGCCCTTTATTTGCCATCCTAAAATGTGTTGAAGGATGCTGTTGAGTAATTAGATAACAGTGATCAAGATAGTCATGGGAAGCTCTCCTACTTCAGATTCGGACAGAACACTCAGATAAATTTGAAAAGGTGCTTTCATTTAAGTAAAACACTGTGGAGGCAGGAGGACTAAAGTGTTTGCCAACTCAATGGAAAGTGTTATCAAATCCATCCACAGCCCGCTTCATTGTTTAGATTTACCTGAGGGCCAATGCCAGTCTTCACTGTGGTTAGTTGCCTTTGCAGGTTTAATCTTTGAATAAGTTAATGAAATCCATGGATCAGTTTCCTTCAATCCTCAGATCCCTAAAAATGTGCTGACAGTGCTGAAATTATCTTAATTTCAAATTCTTGACTTTGCTACCCAGATAGAAGCAAATAACTTTCATGGAATTATTTTATTTTAAAAGTCATGGGATGTGGGCTTTGCTGGCTGGATTAGCATTTATTGCCCATCCCTAGTTGTCCTTGAGAAGGTGGTGCTGAGCTGCCTTTTGAACTGATGCATCCATTTGGTGTAGGCACATCCATAATGCATTAGGAAATAAACTAGTTATGAATTTTTGAAGATGGGCCACTGGACCTTGAAATGTTAACTCTGTTTTCTCTCCACAGATGCTGCCAGGGCTAGTGAGTTTTTCCAACAATTTCTGTTTTTGTAGGTTATGATGGTATTGGTTAGGAGTATGATCAAAGTTACAACATACCATGATGAGCAAGCTATGGGGGAGCTATACAAACAGGAGGCATTGTGCAGGTTTAGTTATCACATGAATTTTAATGCATGTAAATTACCAAAAACTACTGTTAATTTGCTTGCTTATTAAGAAATCTCAAAGACAATAAAATAGTGGAACAATGATTTAAACTTTATCGCATGTAGCAACAAGGATAAAATGCCTCAAGTAAGCAGGTTAACCATCACAACACAAGGTGTGGAGGTGCCGGTGTTGGACTAGGTTCAACAAGGTCAAAAACTACATGACACCAGGTTATAGCCAACGGTTTATTTGAAAACACTAGCTTTCAGAGCGCTGCTCTTTCATCAGGTGCTAGTGAGAGAGGAAGATTGTAGACACAGAATTTATAAGGAAAAATCAAACAGTCATACAACTCATGTGAACAAAATGAACACACATAAAATGACTCTTAAATCTTTAATCAATTAGAATGGAGGTGCAGGTTTTGATTGATTAATATGAATTTCTTTCAAGTCACTGCCCTGAGACAACTTAAGGTGTTATCAATATAAAAGAGGGACAAGTATTTTAGGCGTGAGATCTTGTTTGGAGTCTGTCTATGTCTTTTATTTCCAAAGTAGAAGTTTATAAAATGCCACATTGACTGACTGTCTACAAATTGTGAGCTTTTTGAACAAAATAAAATGTTTCTGCAAACATAAATCCTCAAATGCAAATTCACCCCACAGATTTATATGTGCATGTGTGTGTGCATGTGAGAAAGGTGAGAGTGTATATATGTGTTTGTGTGTGAGGGGGAGAGAGAGGCTGTGTGTGTGTGTTTGAGAGATAGTGTGTGCAAGTTTGAGGAGGTCTATGCATTTGACAGTGTGTTTGTGTGTTTGAGAAATACTTTGTGTGTGTATGTGTGTGTGTTTGAGAGAGAGTGCATGAGTGTGAGAGAGTAGATGTATCTGAGAGAGCGTCTGTGTGAGTGTGTGTGTGAGAGAGAGAGAGAGAGAAAGTGCATATATGAGAGAGGATCTGTGTGAGTGTGTTTGTGTGTATATCTCATATGCGGCAGGCAAGGATGCTCTTAGGCATGGTATGTTGATGAGACCACGCAGACGCTACAACAACAGATGAACAGACACTACAAAACAATTGCTAGACAGGAATGTTCCCTCCCAGTCGGGGAACACTTCAGTGGTCAAGGACATTCGGCCTCAGATCTTCGGGTGACCATCCTCCAAGGTTGGACTTTGGTAAAAACAGCAATGAAGAGTCGCTGAACAGAGGCTGATAGCCAAGTTCAGTACCCATGAGGCAGCCTCATCCATGATCATGGGTTAAAAATAATTTGCACACTCATATTGACCCTCTCTCAAACACACACTTTCTCTCATACACATGCACGCACACTCTCCCAGGTGCATATATTCCCTCACATCCTCTCTCAAACTCACACACACGCATTATCCCTCAAACATATACACATACTCAGATGCATAGACTCCCTCACACTTGCACACACTCTCTCTCAAAGACACATAGACATACATTAGATTAGATTACTTTACAGTGTGGAAACAGGCCCTTCGGCCCAACAAGTCCACACCGACCCGCCGAAGCGCAAACCACCCAAACCCCTACATTTACCCTTTACCTAACACTACGACAATTTAGCATGGCCAATTCACCTGGCCTGGACATCTTTGGACTGTGGGAGGAAACCGGAGCACCCGGAGGAAAACCACGCAGACACGGGGAGAAAGTGCAAACTCCACACAGTCAGTCGCCTGAGGCGGGAATTGAACCCGGGTCTCTGGCGCTGTGAGGCAGCAGTGCTAACCACTGTGCCAACGTGCCGCCCTCACATTCTCTCTCTCCGCCCCCACTCCTTCCCCCCCCCCCCCCACCCCCCCCCCCGCCAACACACTCTTGCCATCTCTCACATGCACGCAAACACACATATATGCACATATAAATCTGTGGGGTGAATTTGCATTCGCAGATTTGAGTTTGCAGAAACATTCTATGTTGTTCAAAAAGCTCACAATTTGTAGACAGTCAATCAATGTGGCACTTCATAAACTCCTACTTTGGAAATAAAAGACACAGACTCCAAACAAGATCTCATGCCTAAAATACACTGTCTGACTGCAGGTGTCACCTCCTTTATATCGATTACATCTTAAGTTGTCTCATGGCAGTGACTTGAAAGAAATTCAAATTAATCAATCAAAACATGTACCTCCATTCTAACTGATTAAAGTTTTAAGAGCCATCTTATATGTGTTCAATTTGTTTGCATGAGTTGAATGACCGTTTGATCTTTCCTTATAAATTCTTACTCCCTCACTAACACCTGATGAAGGAGCAGCACTCTGAAAGCTATTTTTTCAAATAAACCCGTGGGACAATAACTTGGTGTTGTACGATTTTTGACATTGTCACAACTTAATTATTACCTGATTAATGGTGGAATTTAGCTATAATTCCAACCAACAGTGTCTGTCTCTGAATGTGTCCAGGGGTCAATCCTGTCTCGTGTTGTTCTTTGAATTTCTGATGCTGAAGATGCCTGGAGTTGACTTATTATGCAATTTTCTCTCTTTCAAGTTTATGATGTAACATTAGCTTCGTTCATCAAAATAATTAACTAAATAACTTTCCTGTTCCTTGTTACATTTGGCATTGACTGTCAGTTTGAAGACAATTGTTTCCCGCAATTAACCTTTTTACCGCAGGATGTTCCTTCTGCATACTGTCTTATTTTTCCATTTGTCATGATACAGCAGGTTATCAGGTAATGCTAGTTCCTCTCTCCCAGGAAACAGCTTGTTTATTTTGCTTCAACTCCTTCTTCCCAGGGATGGTTAATTAGCACATTGTTTTTAATTCCTTTATAAAAGTTTTCAATAGTCTCTTTTTTTCCAAAAAGAGTTATTGCTGATTCTCTCAATCTATGAACAATTATTAAAGTTCTGAAGTTTACAGTACCATATTGATAACACCTTAATCTATTTCACCAAAACCTCTCATGATTCTACATTAGATGAATTATCACTCTGCTTATCTGGTATTCAGTACTAGACAAACAATCCTTTGATTAAATGTTGAAGAATGCACCCTTTGGTTTTAGACCCTGTTCCAAATTCCTTTCCTTGGGTGCTGACTCCTACCTGCTTCCTGGTGTCAGTCTGAAATTTAGCATGTCTGTCCTTAACTATGGTGTCACATTTGATCATTTCTAATTTAATTTTAATGCCATTCCTAAAATCATTTATTTTCATCTCGATATTGACAACTTGACCATTGTCTCAGTTCACTTGCTGCTGCAACTCTCGTTCATGCCTTGGTTGCATTGGCTTCTGGTTAAACCACGTCTCAATTTTAAAATTCTTATCCTTGTTCTCAAGTCTCTCCACGGCTTTGCCTCTCTTCATCCCTGTAATTTTCTCCAGACCATAATCCTCTGAATATCTCATCTCTTCCAATTCTGTGCCCTTGTGCATATTTAATTTTAATTGCTCCACCATTTGCCATTGGTTCGCTGTGACTTCAGTTGCCATAGCTCAATTTTGGCCAGACCCTTACTACATTAGTCGAGCTCTGTAATACCCTTTCATAGTGCTTCTGTGCAGTGTCTTCGAACATTTCATTACTTTGAAGGCACCATATAGTTATGAGTCACTATTGTTGTTGTAGGTCATGAGAACATTTTTCTCAGTTCTTCAATCATTTAACCAGGAAGCATCTTCTTGAGATAACATACTGAAGAATTTTGTTTTTAGTTACAGAGCTATAGGAAGTTTATGTAATTTTTAATAATGCGGCATCAGAATTCCTTTAATGCTATTTAAAGAATTGGGCTATCAAAATAGATATGCAAGCAGACCTTTCAAGAAAACAATGGTTGGTTAAGAGATTTTAAGTTCAGGGGCAGGGCAAGTTTAGAAATTAAACATTACTTAGCAGACAGTTCTGAAAGAATATCAATAGAGGGGACTTTCTAATGACGTGGAGCAAGAAAATGTGATCTTTGGGCAAAAGTAGAAATAGCAGAAAAACTGACTAATATGGTGCCAAAAACTGAAATCCTTTTTTTACATTTTCCTGTTGATAGTAATCAGGGGGCAGACTTTCTTGATGCAACATTATTCTTGCGGATTTGTACAAGGCAAGATTTGCTTGATTAATTTAATTGATCTCTCCAATGAAATTACTTTCATTGTTGACAGAGGATCGAGGAATCAATGCCAAAAGCAGAGCTTCCATTGCACATAGTGCTTTCTGCAATGCTCGAAAGGCTGGTCATGGTATTAATCAACTCCAGCCTTCCCACGACTATTGACCCACTCCAATTTGCCTATCAGACCAACAGATCCACTTCAGATGCCATATCACTTGCCCTTTACTCCTCCCTAGAACATCTTGACACCAAGAACAGTTACATAAGAATCTTACTCATTGACTACAGTTCAGCCTTCAACACTATTATCCCCTCGAGACTGATTACAAAACTTAGTGATCTTGGACTAAGCCCCACTCTCTGCAACTGAATCCTCAGTTTCCTGACCCACAGACCACAATCGGTGCAGACTGGGGACAATATTTCATCCTCACTGACACTCAACACCCAGGGGTGCATACTCAGCCCCCTACTGTACTCGCTGTATACCCATGACTGCGTCGCCAAATACCAGACTAATGCAATTTACAAGTTTGCTGATGACACCACCATAGTCGGTCGAATTTCAGATGGTGATGAATCAGACTACAGACCGGAGGTGGAAGACCTGGGAAAATTATGCACTGAGAACAACCTAGCTCTCAATGCTGGCAAAACCAAGGAACTCACTATTGACTTTCAGCAGGATGTTACTCGTGTGCCTCCCTACACATTACCAGCACAGAGATGGAACAAGTGGAGAGTGTCAGGCTCCTGGGAATGGTCATCCTCAACAAGCTTTCTTGGACTCTTCATGTGGACGCACTGGTTACAAAGACCCAACAACGTCTCCTCTTCGTCAAGTAGCTGAGGAAATTTGGCATGACGGCGAATACCCTTGCCCACTTTTATAGGTGTGCCATCAAGAGCATTCTGTCTGGATGTATCACAACCTGGTATGGCAACTGTACCATTCAAGATTGGAGATGGTTACAGAGAGTGGTGAACTCAGCCCGGACAATCACAAAGGCCAACGTCCCATCTGTAGAATCCATCTACCAGGCCCGCTGTCATGGAAAGGCCGCCAGCATTATCAAAGATTCATCCCACCGTGGCAATGTTTTTCTACAACCTCTACCATTGAGGAGAAGGTGTAGAAGCCTGAACACAGGCATCAGCTGGTTTCGTAACAGTTTCTACCCTACTGTTGTTAGAATACTGAATGGACTCACCAACTCTTAACATCCGTCTATAACTGTGTTTTTGTTTTTGGTCCTGTTTACCTATTATTTACTTATCTATGCTACTTAACTCTGTGATCTGCCTGTATTGCTCACAAGACAAAGCTTTTCACTGTGCCTCTGTACATGTGACAATAAATTCAATTCAATTCAATATTGTCTCCTTTAGTACTATTTGCTTTTTCATTTCGAGAATTTGGCTGCAAACTCCTAGGATTTTAAGAGTTAGCCTTGGCTTTCCCTCAATAATGTACTGAGGAAACCATGCTTTATTGGAGTTGCTATTGAATAGAAGCCATCTTAAACTTTGAGTGAAACATCAACCTATTCAAATACATGTAAAACATCATAACACAATTCGTACAAAAGTTCTCCACGTGTCCTGGCCAATATTCCACTCTCAACCAGCAATATCAATTTAGGTATTTGAGTATTAATCTTGTTGGTGTTGTAGGATTTCACTATTTGCAAGGTAGCTGTTACTTATCTGTATAATGCAAGTCAGTGAATTAATTTGTGACATAATTATTTTATAATATTTCTAAGAAATATGATAAGATTCTATACAAATGTAATACTTTTCCTTTTTTAATCAATTTCCTCCTAACCTAACATAAAGGTGAGCTTTACTTTCAATGAAATAAGGGATTATGACAGAGCATATAGAACTCTACTAACCTGCACCTCATTGGCTAGTTTGGCCAATACCAAAAATCCATGCACAAACTTCATAATAAATTAATACTAATAGGTACCATTTCATTAGTCTGAATGTAACAATAGTTAAGTAAAACTATAACATCAGAATAAAGCTTACCTTTTTTTTCTTTTTATCACTATTTCCATTATCAGACTTGTTATTGCGAATTGACTAATTAAAAACCTGTAAAAAAGGAGGCTTATGCCAAGAAAGTAACTGTAATGCATGATCTTTGCATTGTACAATCATGTTAATTATGAAGTTATCATGCTCATGTTTTTTTGTGAGGATAAACATTTCCTCATATTCTGATTGGCAATAAAGTTCAGGAAGTTCACGTCCAGCCTCATAAAGCATGAAACATGGCAATCAAGACTTTCTGTTCTTCTTTTAAAAACAAAGAAACTAAAAATAAACCGCGGATGTTGGAAGTCTGAAGCAAAAGCAGGAATTGCTGGAGAAACTCAATGGGTCTGGCAGCAGCTGTGGAGTGAAAGCAGTGATAACATTTCAGGCAGTTACCCTTTTTTAGAAAAGTTATTTGTAGGTATCACTCTACAATTCTTTGGCTATGTAGATAGTAATTTACAAAAAGAAATTGGTGTAGAGGAAGTGCTGTTTCATATCCTCTTTTCTTCCCTTCTATTGGACTGTCCTGTGTTGGACAATAGTGCCACAACCATTGACAGCCATTCAGTATTTTGTCTGTACAGGAGGTATCAGTCTAAATGTTGTTGGAATATTCAAATATGAAGGGCAACTTAACTGAGCCAGATCTTGTTTGCATCTAATTCTAGAATAAATCACAAGATAGAGATCTTGGTTGTCTTTTCCCCTCTTTGACCCAGGGCTGAGGTACCCACTTGTAGGTATCATTCTACAATATGAGTTGAAATTAGTCAACTAGGCACTGATCAAGCATAAAACATGAGATTTGTTTCTCCTTAGAGGTAACTGTTATACTCAGCAGCACATTTACCCATTGGGACAGCTTATTGAATGGCTTTTCTGACAATTTCAGCAGGGAACTTGGGCAAAATGGAGGAACAATGTATTGTTTTAAACTCCAGAGATTTGAAAACAAAATTTAAACTAAAGCTTCAGGTCTGGTATTATGGAAATCTTGGTGCCAGCTTTCATATGAGATAAATAAAAGATTCCATACCACTGTTTTAAAGAAAAAGGAAATGCAGTCCAATATTTATTCTTTAACCAACACATAAAAGTAATTAGCTGTACATTATTACATTGCTGTGTGCTAATTTCTAATTATGCTACTTACGTTACGACAGTGACTACATTCCAAGAAAAAGGACTTCATTATATAGAGCGCTTTCATTTATAGGGTTGTGACAAGTGCAACATGATACTAATCTCCCTAATATTGTAGCTGACTTGGCAGTTATCTTCATCATCTGGAAAGCTACTTAGTTCCCCAGCAGTATTTTCACTTCCATTATAATTTTGTTTTTATGCCAAAGTCCCAGTAGTTGTGGTATTTTGTATTCTTTGAGAACACTGCCTTGAACAGGTGTAGGTTTCTGCTTGCAACAGTACATTTGCATTTTACCTGTGCTTTTATCTTTCAGGTATGTTAAGTGAAGGCTTCATCTGTGGATTTCCTTACTGGAATGAAATTGAAAATGAGAACAATACAAGACAGCATGAGCAGAAGCAACATAACCCATCTGAGGATAACATGGCTCAAGAGCTGACTTCTGTCAGCAATTTTCAGAATTTGTCTCAGGCTGATATTCCTAATGGGGCTCTGTCACTTCTTCAAAAGTGCAAGTCTATTTACAGACCCTTCAGACTGAGTGCAAAGGAAAAAATAACTACACCATTGGTACAGCCCTCACAGGCCACAACAATCACAAGGCAAAAGTCCCTTGTTGTAGATATCCCAGGAAGCTCCAGTGTGAGTAAGGAAATGTATTTGGTTCCCTCGTGTTGTAAAAGTATCTGTGATAATTATAATGACCTCCAGATTGCAGGAGATCAAGTGCTTCCAATTAGTTTGGAACCATCTGGCCTGACATCTCAGGACAGCTATAATATAAATATGGTCCCATTCTTGTATTCTTCAGAAATCACACTGCCAATGGAGTCCCCCAAACTATCAGCAGAGTTCCAAAACAAGCCAGCCAATAGCGACACATCCTGTTGGCGTGTGTGCAGTGCTAGAGACAAGAGCATCATTCAGCATTCTCAGCCACTTACCAATTCAGAACTCAATGACTATCTTGAGCAGAAAGTTCTGGAACTGTACAAGCAATACATGATGGATAGCATGGTGAGCAATGCATCCCCAACAAAAATCATGGAATCAGAACTTGTAATGAGTAATGTCGATCAGATTAGCCTGATACTATCACGAGAACAGAACATGGAAACTACAAAGGTGAAGGACATGGTTATCAGTTGCCTGTTACGTGTTGCGAGTGAGATACAATCAAATGAACTCAGTACACCAAATCTACAGATATCTGCTTGAAAGAGAAGTTTTATCCAAGTTTATCTACATTTTAGGTATAACTTATTAAAAATGAATTAATTTTGAGTAGATTTGCCATATCCATGATTGAACAGAGAGCAGGATGGGGATAAAGAGGGCATTGAGACAGTGGGTTATAGAATCACAGAAAATAGGAGTAGGAGTAGGTCTTTTGGTCCTTTGACCCTTCTCCGCCATTCACTATGATCATGGATGATAACTCAACTCAGTACCCTGTTCCTGCTTTCTCCATATACCCTATGATCTCTCTAGTCCTAAGAACTATATCTAACTCCTTCTTAAAAACATTTAATGTTTTGACCTCAACCCCTTTCAGTGGAAGAGAATTCCAGAGGATCACCATTTTCTGGGTGAAGAAATTTCTCTTTTTCTCAGTTATAAATGGCCAACACAACACTTAGATAATGATGCCTGGTTCTGGACTGCCTAGTCATGCAAACATCCTTCCTGTGTTTAAACTGCCTAGTCCTGAAGAATTTTATAGGATTCTATGAGATCTCCCCCTCATTATTCTAAGCTCCAGTGAATATAATCTGAACCAATCCAGTGTGTCTTCATATGTCAGTCCTGACATTGCAGGAATCAGTCTGGCAAACTTGTTGTGCTTTTTCCTTGTTATGGTTTGCATTCTATCCTGCTGTTGAAATTGTTTGAAGATGTTACATTAAAATTATTTGCACTTATGTAGTCTCCAAATTTCCCAAGTTGCTTCACAGAAGTGTTATGGAACAATATTTGACTTCAAGCCACAAAAGCAGATATTAGGACAGGTGACCAAAAAAAAATGATGAAAGAGTTCATTTTAATGTATACCTTTAAGAAGGACAGACAGAAAAAGAATTCCAGAGCTGAGGGCCTCAGCAGCTGAAAATACAACCACAGAGGCAGGTTCATTAAAATTGTGAATGCAGAAGTTGCCAGAATTGGAGGAATATTGTGATCTCAGAGAATTGTAAGCTTGGAGAAGGCTACAGAATGAGGAAGGGCTGAGGCCATGGACAAACTTGAGAACAAGAATGAGAATTTTAAGATCAAGATTTTCCCAGACTGTTCTCCAATGTAGCCCAAGGGTGATGGGTGAATGACATTGGTGTCAGTTAGGCTACAGGTACTTCCTGTTCTGGTTGAATTTATGTTTATAAAAGATAGTGAGCTAAAAGTGCATTTAAATAGGAAAATCTGATAGTAAACAAATGCTGGATGAAGATTTAAACGGTAAATGAATTGAGTTTAGATCAGAGGAAAAGCACAGCAGGTCAGGCAGCATCCGAGGAGCAGGAAAATCGACAATTCAGGCAAAAGCCCTTCATCAGGATTGAAACGCCGATTTTTCTGCTCCTCGGATGCTGCCTGACCTGCTGTGCTTTTCCAGCACCACTCTGCTCTTAACTCTGGTTTCCAGCATTTGCAGTCCTCACTTTTGCCTGGTAAATGAATTAAGACAGGGAAAGAATTATGTGCTGTTACAGAGAGGAAAATAGACAGTCTAAGTGTGGTGTGGATATTCAGGACTAAACTCATCCTTGAGTCAAAATGACACCAAGTTGGTGAAGAGTTTCATTCAGCATTAGACAGTTTTCATGGGGAAGGATGGCATTGGCAGCTAGAAAATATTCTTTGTGTTCAGGTAAACACTTATCCCATTTCCAATGCCTGCAAACAAATTGTCTGGTCACTTATTTCAATATTTTTCAAGGAATAACACTGTGAGTTGCCACCTTTTTAAATGGCTGCTGATTCCTCAGGCAACTCACTTACACTGGACATGAGGAGAAAGTGAGGACTGCAGATGCTGGAGATCTGAGCTGAAAATGTGTTGCTGGAAAAGCGCAGCAGGTCAGGCAGCATCCAAGGAGCAGGAGAGTCGACGTTTCGGGCATAAGCCTGAAGAAGGGCTTATGCCCGAAATGTCGATTCTCTTGTTCCTTGGATGCTGCCTGACCTGCTGCGCTTTTCCAGCAACACATTTTCTACACTGGACATGACATTACCATGCTGAAACAATTTTGTGCATGTCCTGCAATGGCAAAATACATTGCTTTGTTGGCAGCCACCAAACTGCACTTAATTCACAGACTGGAAAAATGACTATTAGACATCGTATAACTTTAAAGCAATGAAAACTTTACTTTCTTAAAAAATGGAGTCCTGTATATTGGCTGTTACAATAAACAATTCTCATTTAACAGTTTTCCCCCAAATGATTGCACAGTGAATAAGTTTTAAAATAAGAATGGATTAATTCCTGATTAAGCGACTAACATAAACATAATTAGCAAAAATATAACAAATTGTCATGGTGAATCTTGATACAGGATCTAAATGGTCTTTTTCCTGTTTTTTGTGCATCAGTTTTAGGAATTAAGTTTGGTTATGTTGACATCTTAGTGTTTAGATATGTTCCATAAAAATCACTACCAAGTGCAAGGAAGCTTGCTTGAAGATCTTATAGCTTTTTACCATAAGTAAAATGTTGCTACTTGAATCAAAGCCAAAGTACAAATGGAAATAGGTGCAGAATTTTAGAAATAATCCTATTTTCTAAATGATATAAGATATATTTTTCAGTCAGATTATGTTCTCAGTATTACTGAATCATACACTTTAAAAAGATGAAATTGCATTGTGTTAATAATTCATTTAAATATTGTGAAGTATTTTATGTTAATCAACTGTTTAAGACTTACTGTAGCCTTGTTAAATCATGTAGTTAGCATAACACTTTACTTCAGATTGGATGATTTACTGTTAAAATATTTTTATTATGTTTTAATCCTATTCAAGCTTTAAAATTAAAAGATTGATTTTTTTCATATTTATATATTAGATCCTACATTTCAATTTTATTTCCTGTTTTGATTTTAATAAAAGTAATTAGTATTATGCAGTATTCATTTTACTGTTTGTTACTGTAAAAACACATTCCATTTCAGTACTTCTGCTGAAATATTTTCTTTAGCTGCATGTTCTGAGAATAAAGTTTTCAATTAATATTTGTAAGGAGGGGATAATGTAATTCAACTTTCACACCTGGATTTTAAACATTAAGTTGGTTTTGAATGTATGACAGCTACACTAGTGGGGAAGCAGTAGAAGCTTTAGCTGTTGCTCAAGTTCATGCCATTCTTTAAGTGCGTCTCTTCATATTCATCTATTTTTTCCCAATGAAATTCAGTTAGAATGCCATTGTACATTTTTTTACTTGGTGTTTCATTTCCTGGCCTGAACTTCCAATTCGGACCTCTTTAGAATTACACAGCTTACCTGCTCAGGAAGCCTTACAGCAGAGCACATGATCATTGCTGGAATCTAATTCACACCCTTTTTTTGTAGCAGGATCTGTCTTATTCTGAATTTAAATGTCTAAAGCCCCTATGTCAAGGAGAGATAGGGGTGACCTTACAGAAATTTATAAATAATGAAGGGCATGGTTTATGGGTGAATAGCCAAGGTCTTTTTCCTGGGCTTGGAGTCCAAAACTAGAGGGCACAGATTTAAGGTGAGAAGGGAAAGATATAAAAAGGTCCTGAGGGGTAACGTTTTCACACAGGGGGTGATGAGTGAACGGGCCGAGCTGCCAGAGAAAGTGATGGGGGCATTGCAACAGTTAAAAGGCATCTAGATGGATATGGGCCAAATGTTGACAAATAGGATTAAGTGAAATTAGGATGTCTGGTCATCGTGGATGAATTGGACCAAAGTTCTGTTTCCGTGCTGTTTGACTCACAGACTCACAGCTCTAAGGAAATTAGGATTGCTGAGGGAGAAAGGAAATGGGTGACCACAAGGCAGAGAAAGAGCAAGAAGGCAGTGCAGGTGTCCCCTGTGGTCATCTCCCTCCAAAACAGGTATATCGCTTTGGATACTGTTTGGGGGAGATGGCTCAACAAAGGAAGGCAGCAGTAGCAAGGTTCATGGCACAATGGCTGGTTCTGCTGTTCAGAAGGGCGGGAAAAAGATTGGAAGGACTATAGTCATAGGGGATTCAATTGTAAGGGGAGTAGATAGGCAGTTCTGTGGTCGAAAGCAAGACTCCTGAATGGCATGTTGCCTCCCAGGTGCACAGGTGAGGGATGTCTGATTGGCTGTTTGAAGGGGGAGGGTGAACAGTCACCTGTCGTGGTGCATATAGGCACAAGTGATATAAGTAATAAATGGGATGAGGTCCTACAAGCAGAGTTTAGGGGGTTAGGAGCCAAGTTGAAAAGTAGCACCTCAGCGGTAGTAATCTCTGAATTGCTGCCAGCGCCATATGCTAGTCCAAGTAGAAATGAAAGGATAGGCAGGTTGACTGAGTGGTTTGAGGGATGGTGCAGAAGGGAGGGGTTCAGATTTCTGGGACATTGGGACCAGTTCTGTGGGAGATAGGACTATTAAAAATTGGATGGTCTACATCTGGGCAGGACTGGAACCAATGTCCTAAGGGGTGCTTTTGCTAATGCTGTTGGGGAGGATTTAGATTAATGTGGCAGGGGGATGGGAACCAAATGAGGAGGTTAGTAGACAGGAAGGAGGTAGTAAATAAAGCCTGTAAGGAACAAGACAATGAAGTCAGCATGACTAAAGGGAAGAGTAGGCAGGGTGCAGATAATGAACGCAAAAGGACGGGTGGTCTGAGGTGCATTTGTTTTAATGCGAGAAGTGTAGTAGGTAAGACAGATAAATTTAGGTCTTGGATTAGTACCTGGGAGTGCAATGTTATTGTTATTACTGAGACTTGGTTGAGGGAAGGGCATGATTGGCAACTAAATATCCCAGGATTTGATGCTTCAGGCGGGATAAGGAGGGAGGTAAAAGGGATGGAGGAGTTTCATTACTGGTCAGACAGGATATCACAGCGGTGCTGAAGGAGACCATTATGGAGGACTCGAGCAGTGAGGCAATATGGGCGGAGATCAGAAATAGGAAGGGTGCAATAACAATTTTGGGGCTGTACTACAGGCCTTCCAATAGCAAGAATGAGATAGAGGTACAAATATGTAAACAGATTATGGAAAGATGTAGGAGTAACAGGATGGCAGTGATGAGAGATTTTAATGTTTCCAAGATTGACTGTGATTCACTTAGTGTTAGAGGATTAGATGAAGCAGAACTTGTAAGGAACATCCAATAGGGCTTTATAGGGCAGGGGCCATACTGGACCTGGTGTTGGGGAATGAACCCGGCCAGGTGGTTGAAGTTACAGTAGGGGATTGCTTCGGGAATAGTAATCATAATTCTGTAAGTTTTAGAATACTCATGGACAAAGACGAGAGTGGTCCTAAAGGAAGAGTGCAAAACTGAGGGAAGGCCAACTACAGCAAAATTTGGCAGGAGCTGGGGAATGTGGATTGGGAGCAGCTGTTTAAAGGTTAATCACATTTGATATGTGGAAGGCTTTTAAAGAGAGGTCGATTAGAGTATAGGACAGATATGTCCCTGTGAAAATGAGGGACAGAAATGGCAAGATTAGGGAACCATGGATGACAGGTGAAATTGTGAGACTACCTAAGAGGAAAAAGGAAACATACATAGGGTCTAGGTGACTAAAAACAGATGAAGCTTTGGAAGAATATCAAGAAAGTAGGACCAATCTGAAATGAGGAACTAAGAGAGCTAAAAGGGGTCATGAAATATCTTTAGCAAACAGGGTTAAGGAAAATCCCAAAGCCTTTTATTTCTCCATGAGGAGCAAGAGGGCAACTAGAGAAAGGGTTGGCCCACTCAAGGACAAAGGAGGGAAGTTATGCTTGGAGTCAGAGAAAAAGAGTGAGATTCTTAATGAGCACTTTGTGTCGGTATTCACCAAGAAGAAGGACATGACTGATGTTGAAATTAGGGATAGATGTTTGACTGCTCTAGGTCAAGTCTGCAAAAGGAGGAAGGAAGTGTTGAGTATTCTAAAAGGCATTAAGGTGGACAAATCCCCAGGTCTAAATGGGATCTGTAGTGAGGGAAGCGAGAGTGAAAATAGCTGAGGCCTTAACAGATATCTTTGCAGCATCCCTGTAGACTGGTAAGGTCCTGCAGGGCTGGAGAATTGCTAATGCTGTCCCCTTGTTTAAGAAGAGTAGCAGGTATCATCCAGGTAATTATAGACCGGTGAATCTGACATCAGTGGTAGGGAAGCTGCTGGAGAAGATACCGAGGGATAGGATTTATTCATATTTGGAAGAAAATGGGCTTATCAGTGATAGGAAACATGGTTTTGTGCAGGGAATATCATGTCTTGACAACTTAATAGAATTTTTTGAGTTGCTTGATCAGGGAAGGGCTATAGATGTCATATATATTAACTTCAGTAAAGGGTTTGATAAGGGTCCCCATGGTAGGCTGATGGAGAAAATAAGGTCACATGGTGTCCAGGGTGTACTAACTAGATGGATAGAGAACTGGACGGGCAGCAGGAGACAGAGAGTAGTACTTGAAGGGAGTTTCTCAAAATGGAGAACACCGGTAGTGTTCCATTGTTGCTTGTGATATACATAAATGATCTGGAGGAAGATAACAAGTGGTCTGATTAACAAGTTTGCGGATGACATTAAGATTGGTGGAACAGCAGGTAGTGAAGGGGACTGTCAGAGAATTTAGCAGAATATAGATAGATTGGAGAGTTGGGCAGCGTAATGGCAGATGGAGTTCAATCCAGGCAAATGTGAGGTGGTGTATTTTGGAAGATCCAGTTCAAGAGCAAGCCATATGGTAAATGGAAAAGGGCACTATGGAGGACTCGAGCAGTGAGGCAGTGTGGGCAGAGCTCAGAAAAAGAAAGGGTGTGGTAACAATGTTGAGGCTGTGCTACAGGCCTGGGGAAAATTGATGTACAGAGAGATCTGGGTGTACCCTAAAGGTGGCAATGCAGGTCGATAGAATGGTCAAGAAGGTATACGGCATGCTTTCCTTCATTGAACAGGGTATTGAGTACAAGAATTGGAAGTCATGTTACAGTTGTATAAGACTTTGGTTCGACCACATTTGGAATACTGTGTACAGTTCTGGCTGCCACATTACCAAAAGGATGTGGTTGCTTTGGAGAGGGTGCAGAGGAGGTTGACCAGGATGTTGCCTGGTATGGGGGACACTAGCTATGAAGAGAGGTTGAGTAGATTAGGATTATTTTCATTAGAAAGACAGAGATTGAGGGGGTACCAGATTGATGGCTACAAAGTCATGAGAGATATAGACAGGGTGAATAACAAGTAACTTTTTTTCCCCAGAGTGGGGGACTCAACTAATAGGGGTAATGAGTTCAAGGTGAGAGGGAATAAGTTTAGAGGAGGTGTGCATAGAAAGTTCTTTATGCAGAAGTTGGTGAGTGTCTGGAATGCATTATCAGTGGAGGTGGTAGAGGCTAGTATGACAGTATCATTTAAGATATATCTAGACAGATGCATGGATGAGCAGGGAGCAGAGGGATACAGATCCTTAAAAAACAGGCAACAGGTTTAGATAGAGGATCTGGATCAGCGCAGGTTTGGAAGGCCAAAGGGCCTGTTCCTCTGCTGTAATTTTCTTTGTTCTTTGTTGTTCTTTGAATATCACTGGACCAAAATGTTAACTCTGTTTTTTTTCCATAGATGCTGCAAGAGCAGCAATTTCTGAATTTGTTCCTGATTTCCAGCATCTGCAGTTCTTTTGGGTTTTTATTGAGAAATGTGTTAGGTAAGTCGGTGATGGAAAAGGCTGGCAAGTGGTAGGTTGTAAAAATGTAGATGAGAGGATAGGATGTCAGGTGGGTCAGTGAAGAGCACTAAAGTAAAACAACAAATCACGGATGCTGAAGATCTGAAAAAAGAAACAAATTAATAGCAAAACTCAGAAGCATCTGGAGAGATAAAGCATTCTTTAACTCTTCTTTGTCTGCACAGATGCTGCCATATCTGCTCAGCTTCTCCAACAATTTCTGGTTTTGCATGTGAGGGGTCAGGTGGTAAGTAAGTGGCTGAGGTGGTAAGTTTGCATGCCCAGGAGAGTGGCTTTGGTTGTGTGTGGAGGTTTGTTGGGTCAGTGAAGGTTAAGCATGATAGTACAGTTAATCATTAGTTCCAGCAGGTTTAAAGCCATCTCACCTTTCCTGGGTAAGTTAGTATGTCAAAACCCTCCAATGTCACCAAATCTAACTGGGAATTGGAACATTTTCAGAGTATTCCAGATGCAGGATAATTCCCCAATGGAAGTTTAAACTTGCTAGGCAAGTACCTATAGTTAGTTCATTGGTATGTTTGAGGTGTCTTGCAGCACATCTATCAGGCTATATCCAATCTCCAACAATCTGGAAACCAGAAGATCTGGATCAATACTTTGCATTGTTTTTGGAGACTTTTGTTTCCTGGTCTCGCTGTCACTTTAATTCCAGTTGAAATAAAATCTTTGTATTATTTTCAAAGTCAATGGAAAATAAAAACTGGCTCAGTGAGTTTCGGCTAGCAATTTGCTATTAGTCAGTTTACCTCTAGTGGCATAGACAACACCTCTACATTTTAAGAAAATGATTATAACCATGTGAAAGGAGTGATCTTTTTTCCATCTGTCAGCTTGCACATCACATGAAAGAAACAGTGATCCATACAGTTGTATATTTTCTGCACAGTTCTACATAGTATTTGGTTAAAATAGAGAAAATATATTCATTTTTTTATGTTTGCTTCCTTCTTGTCAATGTTACTGAGATAACATTGATGAAAAGTTAACTGCTATTTCTTGCTGATAGATTCCCATTCTGTGAATTTGATTTTTGTCTGCTCTTATAACAGTGTCAACATGGTAGCTCAATGGTTAGCAGTGTTGCCTCAGAGTGCTGTGGATCTGGGTACAATTCCAGCTTTGGGCAACTGTTTGCATATTCTCCCCATATCTCTGTGGATTTGCTCTGGTTTCCTCCAATTGCCGAAAAATGTGCATGTTAGGTGAATTGGCCATGCTAAATTGGCCATAGTGTCCAGGGATTTGTGGATTACCCATGGAAAATACAGAGGTGGGGTGCTCTTCATAGAGTTGGTGTAGATCTATTGGGCTGAATGGCCTGTTTCCACACTGTAGGGATTCTATTCTGAATGGGTGTGCTTGATAAATTTTTGAATTTGTGCCTGTACTTTAAGTGTACATAATATAGACAGATTAAATAGTGTGAAAATAAATGTGTGCGATTCATTTCAAGTCAAAATTACAATACAGCATAATGAAAGCACAGAATCAGAATGCTTTCAGAATACATTGTTTAAGAATGAGGCAAAAGGATTGCATGTCTGTTACTGATTCATAATGTAAGCAGTGTAGTTTATGTTGCAGTTAGAAATATATAAGGAGCAGACTATTCTGTGCCACCTGGTTGAAGATTTATTTCCTTAATAGCACCACTGGGATCTATTCTAATTTATGGAAGACCAAAGCTTAGATTATGTACAAGAAATCCTGAATGGAAGAAAGGTAGCAAAGCAAAATAGGTTGCAGCCCATCCATGGTCAGCAGAAGATAACTCACTTAATCTAGTCTGGATAATGTGCATGATCATACTCATCTCAAAACCTTTCATACATGAAAAAAGCGGAAGTGAACTAGAGTTAAAAAGTGTAAAAATAACTTATACTTGACAAAAATAAGAAAACAAAATTAGTACTGTATTCAACATTAGATCACATCACGATCCAAAGTTGGATTCAGAATTTATATGAATTATTAAAAATATTTAAATATTACCTTTGAAGATATTATTACTGGAGAGAAGCTTATAAGAGTTTTATAGTTGAGAATATTTAAAATAATTGTGTAATACCAGGAAAAATGAATTATAGTATTTAAAATTTTAGAATATGGCATTATGTTTTCAATATGATAGCATCTTTGATCAATAAACGCTTAGGAAAGTTTCGATGTATTTGGGCAGGTATAATTTCATTTATTTTTCAGCAGAAGGATGAATCCATATGGGGCCTTGCAGGACATTTCTTAATATGCTTTAACATTGAATAAGATTGCCCTGATACAGCTACTCGTCAAAAGCATGACTCGAACATAACTACCTATAGGCTAAGTATAAAATTAATTGGAATTGTTAAACCTAATGGTTGAGCTACCTATAAAACAACTCTTCCTGTGAGCTGGTCTGAGGTGACCAGTAATTTTTAATTTGATTTGATTATTGCAGAAAATCTGTACTTTGAATATCAGATGCAGTAGATCAAGAGACAAAAAATGTGCAGATGCTGGAATCCAAGGTAGACAAGCAGAAGGCTGGAAGAACACAGCAAGGCGGACAGCATCAGGAGGTAGAGAAGTCAATGTTTTGGGTGTAACCCTTCTTTAGGACTGGGGGTGGGTATAAGGGAAGTTGCAGATAAAGGTGGGGGGAGAGTGAGGGTTTTGGGTTGGGAGAGGGACGGAGTAGTGAGGTCGATGAACACAGATATGGCCTGGTTGGTTGATGGGAGGAATAAATCCAGTTGGTAGCTGGGAGCAAGGGTCGGTCAGAGGAATTGAAGGGTGGGAGGGTTGGGGCTGAAAAAGGAGTCGGGGCATGAGAAGGAAGGCTATTTAAAATTGGAGAACTCGATGTTGAGTCCTCCGGGCTGTAGGCTGCCCAGGCGGAACATGAGTTGTTGTTCCTCCAATTTGCAGTCTGATTCGCTGTGGCAAGGGAGGAGGCCAAGGATGGTCATGTCAGAAAGGGAGTGGGAAGGATAACTAAAATGGGCTGTGACTAGGAGGTCGGGTCAGCCCCTCTGGGCCCAGCTGAGATGCTTGATGAATTGTTCCCTAAGTTGACATTTGGTCTCCCCAGTGTTGAGAAGACCATATCGGGAGCATCTGATGCAGTAAACTAGGTTGGAAGAGAGGCAGGTGAACCCCTGTCTCATCTGGAAGGCCTGTTTGGGGCCCTGGATGGGGATGAGGGGGGTGGTCTACTGGCAGGTTTCGCATCTTTTACAGAACAGCTTGCTATGTTCTTCCAGCCTCCTGCATGTCTAACTCACACAAGATCAAAGCAATTTTAATTCACTTGCTGCTGACTAGAATTAATACTATTATTTGTGAAACGTAAGTACAATGTTTGGCCAGAGCATGGCAAAGAACATGTTGCTTTCTCCTTTGAGTACTGCAATGTGATCTTCAGCATCAACCTAATGGGGGTAGTTGGAGTTCTGGTGTAATATCCCTTTTAAAGGACAGCAACTCAAAAGCTGCATTATTTTCATGGATCTGCATTGATCTGATTGCATTTCTTTGGGTAGATAATATCTTGTAAACTAATTGGACTAAAATTCCACTAACATTTTCACTATTTTTCCCAAAGGTATTGCCCCAGAAAATCTTATCCACACATCTGTAGTTATTAAATATTACCAATTCCCATTCTTAATTTTAGTTAGGCGTCCTACATAATATATTAAGACCCCCCCTCATAAAAATGTTCTTTAAAAGTTGGTATCAGAATTAAAGGCACAGATTTGCTTGAAACATTTCCTACGTTTTTGTGTAATACTGGCTAATAAAGATGTCTCAATATTTTAGCCTGTAAGTTCCTAATACCAATGGAATTTCATAAGCCACATGTAAAATTGTTATGATATTCAGATAGACTATCATTCCTCAAAGGCTTGTATTGGAGGTGGTCATCAATTCTGCATAATATTTTGTGTTCTAAAGACAAATACTGCTTTAGTTTCTAAATAGGTTTTTAAATAGATGAATACCACTCTCTCAATTCAAGATTTGTGTCTTTTGCATTTCTACTAAAGATCAGATAAACATGTCAGCCTTATTCTCTTTTCCCAAACTCTTTTTGTTCAAATTTTTAGAAAGTGTCAGCTAACTGAATGTCCAAGTCATCTCTCTTTCTCATAGGCGACTCCTCGTCTTGTCTAACTCTATGGGTCAGTTATCTAGTCACCAAACAGTCAGGAAACAATCCAGGATGTTCCTCCTGTAGCATCCAAATTTCTTTAACTCCTATTGATTGTTCAACTACCCTCAAAGAAGCCAACATTTGTGAAACATCCAGATAAATACCCAAAAATAAAATCAATCCCTTCTGCAGGGATTTGTTGCACTACTTCAACTACAACTTCCCCATTAACCAAGTCACCTTTAATCCAACACTATGTAATGAGTTAGAGACAAAAAAAACTTCAAATGCTGGAGTCCAAGGGAGACAAACAGGACACTGGAAGAACACAGCAAGTCAGGCAGCATCAGGAGGTGGAGAAATCAATGTTTCGGGTATAACTCTTCTTCAGGACTAGGGGTGGACGTAAGGGGAGTTGCAGATAAGGGGTCGGGGATGTAAGGAGGAGGGTGGACTCCGGGGTAGTGAGGTAGTGATAGGTGAACACAGGTGGATGGTTAGTCAATGGGAGGAATGAATTGCATTGTGAGGGTGGATAGGTGAGGAGGGAGAACTGGCGTGCTGGCTGGCTGCAGAGAGGCAATATGCATTAGGAACAGTTTTCCTTCATTAGCCTTTCTGGAAGACAAAGTGCATCATCAGTTAGCATCAATGATTGCCTTGCTATGTGTGTCTCAATATGTTTATTTGTTAACCTCCTTAAGTAGAAGAAGGAATTAAGTCTCTCACCGAAATAAAATATTCACAATTGCCACCAATCTGATTCTCTTTATCAGTCATTTAAGGAGAACTTACTTGAGTGCTCTTAATTTCTTAATTCATTGTGAGGGTACACGTTCCACCTGAACCATTGCCTATAATTTTAATATTCATTTCTGTTCCTGATGCACCCTTTTATCCAAAGGATTCCTTGTGTGTTCCTATTACCGTAATAGCTCTTCCATTTAACTTCCAGCAACTAACTTTAGTACCTGCAGTCTTACTACCATGGAAGCATATTATTTATCTTGTATCACATTTAGTTATATCTTATTTCTTCTTAATTTTAATTATTTTAGTATTTTTCAGTTTCTACAAAATCACCTGGCTGTCAAATGAGAAAAGGCTCTTGCAGTTTATTACATGATTGAAACTGTGCCCAAATTACATTGAAATGACACACATTGTTACTGAGACAATGAGGGAGACCTCAACACTCAGTCTTAGTCCTTTGAGATCCTTTCTGTTCTCCCACAAGTCCATATGCTTAATGTGCTCTTCAGTATTAATTCTTTCAGGTAGTTACAAAACAGTAAGTACATAAACTTTCATCCGCATTTGATTGGAAGATTTGGGTCAATGCTTCCTCCTTGCTTAAAAGAACAGAGCAAAAGACCAATAACAACAACAATGGTCCTGCACTTACCTGAATCCGCTTGTGATTTGATTAGGTTTCCAAGATGTTCAATCCACCCATGACAAGGAACATAGAAGCAACCTCTTCTATAAACCAGAGGCAATAAAGCTTCCTCACAGCCAAATACCCAGTGCTGCTAAGCTTCTGATATCAGCCCTTCAGTCCCTCATCCTTTTCACTCACTTACATAAGACTGAAGGCCTTGGCCCTATTGTTGCTGATTAATCAATGCTTTAATAATCCACTCTTTGAATGACCTGGCTGAAAGCCAATTAGCAGAGGTGTTAGTTTAAATGTTCCCGTCAGCCATGCAGACCATGGAAAATGCATGATTGCTGCGAGAAAGATCTGCTGGAGGCATACAATCAGCAACAAAGGATTTAACTTATTCTCTTGTTTTATTCCAGTAATGATTAATAAAGAAATCTGGACAGAGCAACTGATAATGAGTTAAATTTGCAAGTCACAAAAATCAGAATGAGTTGAGAATTAGCTGTTCCATCAATGCTACTTAAGAACTATAAATTAACTGAGAAATGAGACTGATTAACATTTACTATTTTTTTGGTTTCATTAACATCTCTAGTTAAATTAGATGTGCAGTGACTCTGCAATTTTTATGCTTCTGGAACTTCTGAAATTGAACAAATTAGACTTGGAGCATTGCTCCACATGTCTTCTCTTCCTTAACAGCTCTAATTTAACAGGCAAAGTGCTCAATATACTTTCACTTAACAGTTCTAATTTAGTGAACATAATTGCAGTGGATGCCTTGCTACTTACTTGGATAGGGTCGCAGGGAAAACATTGTAGTCCATAGAAAGGGATATCAAAGCCTTATCTATTATATCATGAGGTGCGGAGGCTGTAGCTGGTAGGAAGGATCAACCAAGCCATGCATCAGGTGGACTACACTTTGGTGAAGGAGTGATATTCAAGGAAAGACAAGAAGTTTTGCACTGCTCAGGTCTTTCACGTTGTCTGGTATATTTCAACGATGTGAAAAAAGTTTGATTTTCCCCGAAGCGGCCAAGCAATTTTGTGGATCTCAGAATTTTGTCTGATAGTAAATTCAATCTGCATAATGCCCTAAGCATTTAGATGATAAATCTATAGAGCATTCTAGGAACCTGAATAAAAATCTATTTTAAATGAGAGAAATATGTAACTTTGCTCTTGTCCTCTGCTGTGGAGTCCCGTGAAGTGATCTAACATTGAGTATGTGGTGACACATGTGTGCCGAGAATTGCCCACAGCAATCAAAATAGGCAGCAGTGCAGATAATGGGAGGAAGTTTCCCATTTAAGTGAAAATGTATTTTCCCATCTTTCTAGCCATTGCCTAGGCTACCAATGAGGAGAAAAATTCCTCCCACTGCACAATTCTGGTGGAGAAAAAGAGGGAACTTGCGGTTGCAATTATGGCCAGAATAAATACTCTTCAGAGAGTTTCTCAATGATTTTCATTACAAGTAATTTATAACATTTCAAATCATAACTATGTAATCATTGTGACTCCTCTCTGGAAAAGCAAATCTGCTTGAAGGAAGACAGGCTTAGACTTTTAGTGCCCAGCCATCTTGTACAAGAGGATGGGGATAAGAGAAAATACAGAATTGACTCAGAGGTTCCTGACCACAAAAGCTGAAGAAATCGTAAGGTCAACACAGTAATAACAAATGGCCAAACCTCCCCATCAAGGCTGGCAACTGTGCCTTCCCAGTCTTTTCCATTTCTCTATGAAGGATATGTATCCTTTCTTTTATTTACAAATGCAGTTATTGCGTGGAACTGAGATCCTGTGTAACTGGGAAATTTTGTCTGTGGCCAGACAGCCAAGTCCCTGGTCTGCTACCACCTGAAGATCTGCCACATTTGGGGAAATTTCAGTCTGTGGCACAACATGCCCATGGTTTTGCAACGCTTCTGCAACAAAACTTGCACTTTTACCAGGGAAGCTGAGTGCTGTCAAAGCTATCATCTCAAATGCATTTCTTATCATAAATTGTTGTCACGTCCTCCAGCTGTTCTGTGTTTCTGATCTGCCTTTTATCTCTTTCACTTACTTGTTACTGCATATCAACTTTATACTGTGACTTTAAAAGCTTAAGTAGTTCCTTGCTTAAAGTTTCTCCACTTTCTGCTGACAAGCACGCTTCACTGGTCACCTTTATATCTGGGTACTAAATGTGGAGGCTGTCACAAAACAGCTTGGAAAAATGAACATTTTTACATCAGAAAACAATCCAAGACCTCAAGAAGAAACAAAACTTCCCGAATCAGCACAAAGAATGAGTCTCAATTGGAGTTAGACCAAACAATAGACAATAGATAATAAACAATAGGTGCAGGAATAAGCCATTCTGCCTTTCGAGCCTGCACCGCCATTCAATATGATCATGGCTGATCATCCTTAATCAGTATCCTGTTCCTGCCTTATCTCCATAACCCTTGATTCCACTATCCTTGAGAGCTCTATCCAACTCTTTCCTAAATGAATCCAGAGACTGGGCCTCCACTGCCCTCTGGGGCAGAGCATTCCACACAGCCACCACTCTCTGGGTGAAGAAGTTTCTCCTCATCTCTGTCCTAAATGGTCTACCCCGTATTTTTAAGCTGTGTCCTCTGGTTCGGCACTCACCCATCAGCGGAAACATGCTTCCTGCCTCCAGAGTGTCCAATCCTTTAATAATCTTATATGTCTCAATCACATCCCCTCTCAGTCTTCTAAACTCAAGGGCATACAAGCCCAGTCGCTCCAGTCTTTCAGCGTAAGGTAGTCCCGCCATTCCAGGAATTGACCTCGTGAACCTACGCTGCACTCCCTCAATAGCCAGAATGTCTTTCCTCAAATTTGGAGACCAGAACTGCACACAGTACTCCAGGTGTGGTCTCACCAGGGCCCTGTACAGCTGCAGAAGAACCTCTTTGCTTCTATACTCAATCCCTCTTGTTATGAAGGCCAGCATGCTATTAGCCTTCTTCACTACCTGCTGTACCTGCATGCTTACCTTCATTGACTGGTGTACAAGAACACCCAGATCTCTTTGTACTACCCCTTTACCTAAATTGATTCCATTAAGGTAGTAATCTGCCTTCCTGTTGTTGCCACCAAAGTGGATAACCATACATTTATCCACATTAAACTGCATCTGCCATGCATCTGACCACTCACCTAACCTGTCCAGGTCACCCTGTAATCTCCTAACATCCTAACAGTGGTAATTGGAACAGGCACAACTGGTCTCCACTGGATTCAGCCGTAATCTGACTTCAGTTTTGGCCAACTGCTCCCAGTTCCTAGTTGCTGACTGGGTTCAATAAGATCAGTTGAGTTATTTTTTCAGCAGGTTAATATAGCGGCATGGACTAATTTTGTTATATTCAGGCTGCAATCTACTCAAGCATTCCTGCCGAAGGGTTTATGCCTGAGACGTCGATTTCCCTGCTCCTTTGATGCTGCCTGACCTGCTGTGCTTTTCCAATTCCACATTTTTTGATTCTGACTCTTCAGCATCTGCAGTCCTCACTTTCTCCCAATCTATTCAAGTATCCACATTCTTATGAGAAACCTCCCACCTTAAAATTGCCCTAAATAATTTGTTAAAAACTGTAGTATAAAATATTAATGACAAGTTTTTAAGTTTTGCCATGGACTTCATGTCCCTTGCAATGCAACATTCTCGGTGATCTAATTATAGGCTTTGTAAATATGCCACATAACTGCCTTTTATCTAACAAGAGTGGGCAGGGTCTCCATGCTGCCAGCATAATCAGAGGCCTAGGGAAGACCTTGGGGCATCCCCAGGGAAGTAAATTACAAATAAAGAAATCAAGAGGCTAATGACCAGAAGGGATCGCTCCTCACATAGTTTGTTGGGGACAAGGTATCTGTCATCTCTGCCCGTGGTGTTTGGTGTTTGATTGTGTTATTGTGTGGGTTCTTTTGGTATTAACAGAACAGGCTAGACTTCTTAGCAAATTAAACACTTATTATAGTACTGTATGGGATGGTAAGGTTCTGGAGCAGCAGTACAAAGTTTAACTTCTTAGGAAGACAAAACACATCATTACTGGGATCACAGTAACATCAAATCTTATCTCAGATGTTCATTCTCATAATTATCAAATCGTAACACTATATGTGGCTTACCTTTGTGTCATTGAGCCTTTGGGCTGACATAGAGACTTCACTTCAGCTCATCTTATGGATATTCTGAAAGATAATATCCAGCTGGAGGGATGGTGGGTCAAGACTGGGTAGGGGTTATCGGCAAAATGGCAGTCAGCAACTTCAGCCCGATAATGTGAAAAATTCCCCAACAGTAGGAATGCACAAGAGAATCCTCTCAATGTGTCTTCCAACCATTATACATTTTATCCTTTGTTTTTCTTTTCTTTTCCCCAACTATTTTACCAAACTCCCATTGACATTCCAGTCAGAATTTACCAAAGTATTTACATGATGGATATCTTTTGTGGAAAATTAGAGGGACTCAAGTAAAATATAGGAGGAATATTGGATAGTCGAGGAAATATCTCCTCATAAACACTATCTAATAATTTAGTTTTAACAATGTAGATCTGTTGTTAACTGCTGTTTATATGCTAAGTGAGGGAATCTGATTCAACAAAAAATGTTTCAGGTTTGATCTTCTTCATGGATATCAAATTGCAGCAAATGATTGACTATTGTGGATCTAGATTGTACTAGTTCTCCATTCATGTCCTCTCTCACACTCATCTCATGATAAACTGCCTGAAGTTCCCTGCACAAAGACAATTAAGGATAAAGGGGAGTTATGAAGAGAGAGGACAATTAGTCAATTCCCAAGAGAAAAGAAATTCAGAGACAAGAGGAAGAGAATGCATGTGACAGGGATACGGAAAGGGGAAGATGGAAATACAGAAGGGTGGAAGGCAAGAGGAGGCAAAAAATAATTAAAGGATGGTTGACAAGAAACATTTTTTTCTGGAAGCTAGCTTTTTTAACAATTACTATCCATGGCCAAAGTGTTGAGGAAATATCTAGGCATTTTTAAACCAAAACTGAATCTGTTTCATCATTGGTTTTAGGTCCATCTACTGTCTGAGTTTCTACTTGTCAGACAACAGAAAGAGAAACACCTGCTATTGACCTCAACAACACTGAGGCGAAACTTAAACTTTGATTTATTAAAAGCTCTTCAACCACAGAGGAAAAGTTCTGTAACTAAAACACTGTAGCCACACTCAATACTGTATTATAATCAGCAGGAAACATCTGTCAGTCGTCTCTAATGTCAGTTTCTACTATAGAAGCATAGAGGCAGCTAAGGAAAAGAGGAGTGACACTGTGCTGTCTACATCAATATTAAAGTTAAAAACATGACTCCAGGTTATAGTCCAACAGGTTTATTTGGAAGTACAAGCTTTCAGAGCACTGCTCCTTCATCAGGTAGCTAGTGGAGTAGGATTAGGGCACAAGATTTATAGCAAAAGATCATAGTGCCATACACTTGAAACCCATTGTACAGGGGACCCCAAGCTACTGTTGTGACACTATGGATTTCTTACAGAAACTCAGCACCCATGGGACCAATTGAACCAGGAACATTCCTTGTCATAATGAATGTCTCGACACTCTACACCAGCATCCCCACAATGACAGGATCACTGTAACAGCCTCAGTTATCAATGCCAACAATTGCCAGTTTCCAGGCTTCATCCTACAACTCATCCGCTTCATCCTTGACCACAATGTTTTCACCTTTGACAACCTGTTCTTCATCCAGACACACAGAACAGCCATAGGGACCCCAATATGCCAACATGTACATGCACAAGTTTAAACAAGACTTCTTTGCTGCACAGGACCTCCAACCAGCACGATACATCAGATATATTGATGACATTTTCTTCCTCTGGGCCAATGGCGATGAGTCACTGAAACAACTATACAGTGATATCGACAAGTTTCGGCCTACCATCAAACTCACCATGGATTAATCTTTAGTATCTGTCTCATTTTTGGACACACGCATCTCCATCAAGGATGGCCACCTCAGTACCTCACTCTACCACAAACACATGGATAACCTCACAATGCTGCACTTCTCCAGCTTCCACCCCAAACATTTTAAAACAGTCCTCCTACGGACAAGTTCAATGCACACACAGGATCTGTTCAGATGAGGAGGAACTCGATGGACATCTGAAGGTGCTGAAGGACGCCCTCATAAGAACAGAACACAAAACTCAACTCATCAGTCACCAGTTCCAATGTGCTACAGTGAAAAACCGTAATGACCTCCTCAGGAGACAGACATAGGATGCGACCAATAGGACCCTTCGTTGTCCAGTACTTCCCAGGAGTAGAGAAACAGCACCATGTTCTTCACAGCCTGCAACACATTATTAATGAGGATGAACACCTCACCAAGACCTTCCCTACACCTCCACTTCACACCTTTAAATAACTGCCAAACCTTAAAGAGACCATTGTTCGCAACAAACTGTCCAGCCTTCAGGATAACATCGACCACAACACCTTACAATCCTCACATGGCAAGCACTGCAAGACGTGTCAGAGTATTGACATAGATACTACCATTACATGTGGGGACATCACCTACTATGTAATTGACAGGTTTTCATGTGACACGACCAACATTGGCTATCTGATTCACCGCAGGCGGGGATGCTCCAAGGCATGGTAAATTGGTGCAGACACTACGACAACGGATGAATGGACACCGCGCAACAATTGCAAGACGGGGTGTTCCCTCCAAGAGAGGGAACACTTCAACAATCAGGGACATTCAGTGTCGAATCTTTGGGTGACCATCCTCAAAGGCGGATTTCAGGATATGAAACAACGCAGAGTGGACAACAGAGGCTGATATTCAAGTTTAGTACCCATGAGGATGGTCTCAACCGGGATCTTGGGCTCATGTCACACTACAGGTGACCCCACTACACTATACATTCTCACACACAAGTGCACATATGCACACACTCTTACACACTCACACACTCATGCAGGTCCTCTCTCATTTACACATTGTCACTCAAGCACACTCACACCCATGTGCACACCCTCTCACAGGCATATACCCCATTACACTCACGCACACACTCTATCAAGCATGTACATGCACTCTCTCTCTCTGTCTCTTTCCCTCTCTCTCTCTCTCTCACTCCCTCACATTCACGCATACACACATATAAATCTATCAGGTGAATTTGCATTTGCAGGATTGTATTTAGGTATTCTATGCAAAAACCATCTTTCTTGTAGCAAGGAGACCAGAATTGAACGCAGTATTCCAAAAGTGACTTAACCAATATCCTGTACAGCCGCAGAAAGATAAATTCCAATTTGAAATATGAGATGTAGGATCTGAAAGATTTTTTTAAACAGAACAAGAAGTAAAATTTCCCTACATCTGCTACTCTGCGTTAAAATTCACCCAGTGTTCATATTTATAATTTGGAAAAGGGAGAGGAGTAAGTGCTTTCAGGAGAAACACCAGCAATGAGTCAAATCTGCTGAAGAATATACTCTACTAGCAGGTTATACAGATCTGGGTGCTTCTTCTTTAACCTGTGAATGGAGTTACGTCTTAGGAGGCTTTCATTAAATCTCAAACATTTTCTGCGTTGCAACTAGAACTGATGAGCACACCAGAAGCTTAGATTGTGCTTGGTATTAGGGTGAAGGTGACTGGTTAAAGTACATCTTCAGATGATCACTCCTAGCATAATCTGATAAAATAATGGTGGTTACCCATCTAGGGTAACCCATATAACGTCACAGCTACTAATCCTTCTTCCTGGTATTCGCCTAAGTCACTGATACCAAGAAGGGAAGGAAGCCCCCATGAAGTTTCAGCATAAGATAGGCCCAGTTTTGATTAACAAAATAGGTTTATTACTTAGGAGCTAGTTACAGCACATGTGAGATGCCTGATGGTCTCTTGTGAGACCTCAGGCTCGTCTTAAGAGTAATTATACCTTATTGCTCATGGAACATTCTGAACCCAAGTTAAGGACAAGTGAATAACTACAACTGATTAGTGTAGTCCAGAAATAGCCCTTTATATCCAGAATTTATCTAGTGATGTCAGTAAATCCTTCCAGTACTAACTATCCTATGAACAGTATAATTAATTTGTTTGAACTCATTCTAAATTGTGACGTGTGACTTCTGTCACATTAGTCAGATTTTAAATCATGTTAGTATAAGATAAATCAAGATGGCATATGTAATATGAACTTAACGCTCTTCCTGGGATACTGATAAGATTGGAATCAACATTTGATGTGCACCTCACTCGTTTTTTCTTTCTGTTACTTTGCTCAGAAAGTAAAATTGGATGGAAGGCCATTTAAATGCCACTTACGCTCTGTGTTCTGGGCCTACCAACTTAATTAAGTTCGGAGTCTCAGTTTGAATCTGATTTCTCTCCACAGATACTGCCAGACCTGCTGACCTTTTCCAGAAATTTCTGCTTTTATTTCTGATTTGCAGCATCTACAGTTCTTTTGGTTTTTAATTAAGTTTGGTGTTGGGCAATGAAAAAATGATATAATATGTTGTTAACAATAAGATTTCTTCAAATTCTACATTCAATGACAATGCTCATGTAGGTATATGTGCCCAACTTGTGATTCTCATTGTTTCATAAACAAGTCTTAAGGCTCTAATTAGTTTGTTATTCCACACACCAGTGCCTTCACATGATGTCAAGCATGCAGGCAACTAACATGATGAATGGATGTTGAGGCAATCCAACTGTTAGATTTCAAAATGCAGGGCTAACTTCCAATCGCTCATGACACCAGAGTCACCATTGTGGTAGACTACAGGTATAATCAAGTTAACAAATAGGCTTATTAATAATTGAATGGGGAATGCTCAAAATAATGTTTAGAGGCATAGATATATGGAGAACATATTATTAGGAAGCTTTGAACATCCTATCATGCGTTATTGTGACAGGCTGTTTTTGCATTGAGAAGGGTGTCCAAATTGACACGACAGAGCATGGTGGCTGACAAAATGACAGATTTGTGACTGCGCCTTAGACAGGAACCTTTCACTGATGAAGAGACAATGTTGACAACACACATTTCCCTGTAATGTATACAGAATCCGAAAGCTACCTTTACATATTTGATCTGTACCTTCTTGAAAGTGATTGGAGAATAGCAATTCTTCAACGTAAGTAAAAACTCTTTCATTCTGTTTTCTAAAATTCACCAATTCGTAGTGTATGAGAACATTCCTCAAATGAATGGAAATATTCTATGCAATATTTGTGATTCTTCACTGTATAAATCCCAAATGAACTTTATGTAACATGAAATTTAAGCACATACATATTCTGCAACGATCACCCATGCTGGGGTTGACTCGGTCAGGTCTCCAGGTGTTATATAATTGATAACGTTTTTAATATCTAATCGCTGGATGTGAGTATCACTCGCTTGGTGAGACTTTATTGCCCATCACTTCAGCAATTTGGTTGTGGCCACATGGGTCCAACTGCTGATAACTGTGGAATTGAAGGTCCCAGAGATCCTGCATCACATTCTGAAACTTAATGTTCCAATTTTGATCCTGGTTAAAAAAATCAGGTTATAGTCCAACAGGTTTATTTGGAAGTACAAGCTTTTGGAGCACTGTTCCTTCATCAGGTAGCTCGTGGAGTAGGATCATAGGACACAGAATTCATAGTAAATTTCCGATCCTGTCAGCCTTAAAAATGCTTCAACATTTTTCTTCTCAGTGAGTCTCTCTCAGTCTTCCTTGAGACCATCTCATATGCCTAGTTTAGCATGATATGATACTTGGCTATCCATTCATTGACTTGACCATTTTCATCAAAAGATGTGAGACCAATTAGATTGCCCATGGGAAGCACTGGATCTTGTCCAGATGTGGGTTGTGCAGAACATGATGTGTGAGGAGTATTATAGTTGTAAACCAGGTAAGGGAGGTACTCACACCACGCGGTAAGGTGTGCAAATAGTCACACAGAGTATAGTTCAATCATCTGCCATGACCTGATACCCACTGACTCTGCCAGGAATGTAGTTCTAAGCAGACAGACAGCAGAAGCTCCACCGATTGGTGACCTCATTTGCACATGCCACATGCTAATGGATGTCCAGTTATTTTTAAATGTTTCCTAAATATTACCATAATGCCACATCTAAATGTAACCTCAAGGTCAAGCTAAACCTGTATGAATATATGACTCAATCAAAGAAAAGTATCTGTAATATGGATAGAAGCTCATTAAAGATAATGAACCTCTTGGTAGTAATGAACCTCTCTTTGTTTAGCAGCTCCACTGTGCAAAATCTTCTCAGACACTGAACAATGTGGGCTTTGGCAAGAACATTGGGACACTGTCTGCGCTCAGCAATGAGGAGGCCAAGAGCAAAATGTTCAATTTTCCAACTTGAGTGTTGAACTGTGAGATGAGATTCTGCTAATCGGTGGCGGATGCCTATTCGTACACACTTAACATCTAATTGTCAGTAAATTTCACCTCCTTTATACACAGTTTCCCACTCTATTTCAGTTTTCCAGCATTACTACACCATCATGGCAACTTATAATATGGTTCTGGACTCTAATGTTGCACTTTGGAGCAAAACAGAATCTTTCATTGGAAAGCTGCTGCCAGGAGACTATACACATAGGTCAGTCATCAATCTCATGGAACCAATCAGGATGCATCTCAGAGCTCCTCACCTGCTCTCTTTATGCTCTCCACTTTGTGCTTACTTGGATGCACAAAGTATTTCTGCATAGCAGTGAGGTGCTCAACAGCAGCTGCCACAAATCTAATCTAGCAAAAAGTACACACTGAGGCATCAATATCTGACCCTGCTGGAGGGTCAGCTTTGTCAATGTATCTTCTGAGGAAGCTGCTGGATCTTTCTCTGAATATTGGAGGAGATGTGTTATGGGACTGGCCTCTTGTACAATGCAGCTCCAGGCTTCCAGCATTTGACCTGGAACTTAAACATGGCACAAACACCATGGATCCTGGGATTTCCTAGTGGGGTCAAGTACTTCTGCCTATGGCATGTGGGAGAATATGATGAGTGGGGTACCAAAAGGATGTGGAGCATAGGTAACAAGGTAAGTTTGGGATGATAGCATGAGAAAGGAAGCCTCTTTAAGTGAAACCTTCCATGAACTCATTAAAATTGTTGCTTAAGGAAGTTTTAGTAAAACTAGATTCCCTACAGTGTGGAAATGGGCCCTTCGGCCCAACAAGCCCACACCGACCCTCCGAAGAGTAACCCATGCAGACCCATTTCCCTCTGACTAATACACCTAACACTATCGGCAATTTAGCACAGCCAATTCACCTAACCTGCACATCTTTTGATTGTGGGAGGAAACTGGAGCACCCAGTGGAAACCCATGCAGACACGGGGAGAATGAACAAAGACAGTCGCTCGAAGCTGGAATCAAACCTGCGTCCCTGGCGCTGTGAGGCAGTAGTGCTAACCACTGAGCCACCATGCTGCCCACAGATTCAGCTCACTGACTTTATCTAGACTGCCAGGCATATATAAGATGAAAAGAGTCAGGGTAGGCAAATAATTTGTCTTTGTTGAAGTGCGTGGTGCTGGAACAGCACAGCTAGTCAGGCAGCATCCGAGGAACAGGAGAATTGACATTTGAGTCGTAAGCCCTTCATCAGGAAATCTGCAAATCTGTAAATTATCACAGCATCTGCAGTGCTCACTTTCTCCCAAATAATTTCTCTTATTAGAATATTAAGGTCAAAGGCAGAAGAGGATTTTTATTGTAAATAATAGTTTTGAAACTTAAACAATTTTTTGGTGTACAACCAAACTATTTGAAAAAAGGCTATAAATGCCAAAACTTTTTTTTTCAGTTAAAAAGGAGGCAAATGAATTGAGAAAGAAGTAGAAATGGCACAAATCATTCATATGTTTGAAAAGGGTGGAAAATACACTGACCTCGGGCATAAAATAGTGCCAGTACTCCATCTTATTCATTCTATCAAAATCTTAAATTGATGAAGATTTATGATTAAATATTTTTTACAGACACAAAACAGTTGAAAATAAATTTCAAAGCTTCATTGAATAAATATCTTTTCAACTGAGAGCTCAGAACATCTTTGACAATTTCAAACAGAGAAAAGAAAATCAAAGATAAATTAAAGCATGAAGTTTTAAAACAGTGAAAAACAATAACTAATTACAATTCAAAGTTTCATTAGAAGGCCTTAATTTGCTTCATCAGTAATTAATATTTAATTACAATTTCAAAATATTTCTTAAGGCTGAAAATTCTTTGAAAAATTTGTAAGCTGCTGAATTGAAACTATACTCCAACATTAAAGAGGGAAGCCGAAAATATAGCTGAATATAATTAATTTAAAAAATCTTTCAATATTTAAAGTCGTTATTTTAATGTAAATAAGTAATTAGAAAAACAACCTGCAGGCAGATTCAAGGTTATCATTACTTCAGAATGAAATTGGTTTGTGTGGAAGAAACAATTAATGAGATACAAAAATTTTGAGGCATACATACCAAATCACGGGCAGAATAAGGTAGCATACAGCTTTTTTCATTAGGATTATCAACAAATTCTATTATTGACAGACAAAATGCTAAGAAAAAATGATAATTTTGATTACGCTTTAAAAGCATTGGATAACAGTTTATATGAATATACATAATACAGAGAGCAAAATTCAATGCGAAATATGGTTTCCCAGAGAATCTATTGATAACTTCATAATTGATTTGTACACCTTGCCTGAATCTTGTGAATGTGGAACAGTACATCAAAAACTAATTTGAAACAAAATAATCATTTGAATGTCTGAATTGTCTCTTTCAGATCTTTTATAATCAAAGCCATTTCACTGAAAAAGGCTATCCAGATTGTGTCAGAAACTGGGATTTGGTAAAAAGAAATCTTTGAAACTGAAGACAAATTTACTCTGGAAACCATCAGAGCTATAAACTCCTTAAACATAAGAACAGTGCTCATTATATCCACAACGAAATCAATACTTTATAGTAGCATCACTACAAAAAAAAATTCTGAAAGTCTAAATTATACTTGTAGTGATTGTAACAAGGTCAGCTAGGTGGACCTCATAGAATATGAGTTCCCTCACTGAAGCTGTTAATCTGGTCCAGCCAGTGAGCCCTGGCGAACAGATATAAATAGTTAAAATTCACACGACACCAGCTTATAGTCCAACAGGTTTAATTGGAAGCACTAGCTTTTGGAGCGCCGCTCCTTCATCGGGTGGTTATAGGAGCGGTGCTCCGATAGCTAATGCTTCCAAATAAACCTGTTGGACTATAACCCTGGTGTTGTATGATTTTTAACTTTGTACACCCAGTCCAACACCAGCATCTCCAAATCATGAGATATAAATAGAAGTGTCCGAGGTTCTGTTCCCTCCAGGACCTGGCTCTGAGGGAGCTGGATCAGTGTCTAGGATAAATATTTGGTAACCTGGTGATGTGGAATTATTTCAATTGCTAGGAGAGAAAAAACATGTTCCTGAAGAAATTTACTCACAACAGTTGTCTTTGTTTTGGGGTAAGCATTTTCTGGCATCGTGCCAGTAATGGGGAAGCTTGACTCATTTGATCCTGCTGTTGAAGACTGGTCCCAGTATGTGGAAAGAATGCATTATATTTTTGGGGGCAGATGCCATTGGGGCAGATGAAAAGCAAGAAGTAATTCTCTTGACAGTTTGTGGACCTTCAGCTTTTTAGCCAAGAGGAGCCTAACTTTTCCTGAGACACCAGATACTAAAACCTTTCAAGAGTTGACAGATTTGGTTAAGGAATATTATGACCCCAAGCCTTCCCTAATTCAGAGATGATATCAGTTTTACTCGGCAATTTGAGAACCAGGGGAGTCAGTATTGGGATTTTATACCAGATTACGACAACTGGCAGAAGTATGTGACTTTGGTTTAACCCTTAGTGAGATGCTGAGAGACTGTTTGGTACATGGAACTAATGATGTAACCATGTAAAAGCACTATGATCCCCAGCGAGATCTGATATTGACATGTGATGTCGCCCTGTCGACATCAGGTAATATTAACTCGTAGGTGGCTCAATTTAGTGGAACACCCAATAACATATGCATCTAGGACTTTGCCTAATACACCCAGACATAGAAGGGAAGTTTGGTGGTCAGGATGTTCTGTCAATACCAATATACAGATGTATATTCTTATAATAATGGACAACAAAACCCTGCTAGGTCTACTAAAGAGGACAAGGCAGTAGTGCCCATAGACCCAGGCTGACTTCAGCAGTGGGTTCTAATATTAAGTGCATGTATTTACAAGTCAGAACATCATCCAGGAGGCCAAGTAGCAAATGGAGATGCATTGAGCTGCCTCTCACTGGCAGATACACTACTGGTGGCACCTGCACTGGAAGTGTCCGTAATGGTTTTAAGTTTTCTGGACACACTTCCAATCACAGCTGACAATATCAGACTTTGAAAGTTTCAGTCCTGACAAAACTGAACCAGGTGGTGGTGATGGGGGAAATGAATGGGCCATCACAACCAGAATTGAGGCAAAAATCACACAACACCAGGTTATAGTCCAACAGGTTTAGCTAGTACCTCCAAATAAGTCTGACCACCCTGGCCGACCCATTGTCTCAGCATGCTCCTGCCCCACTGAACTCATTTCTACCTACCTCGACACTGTCCGATCCCGCCTAGTCCAGGAACTGCCCACATATGTTCGAGACACCACCCACACCCTCCACCTCCTCCAAGACTTCCGTTTCCCCGGGCCCCAACGCCTCATCTTCACCATGGATATCCAATCCCTCTACACCTCCATCCATCATGACCAGGGCCTCGAAGCCCTCCATTTTTCCTCTCCCAATGTCCCCAACAGTATCCTTCCACCGACACTCTCATTCGTTTGGTCGAACTGGTCCTCACCCTTAACAATTTCTCCTTCGAATCCTCCCACTTCCTCCAGACCAAAGGCGTAGCCATGGGCACACGTATGGGCCCCAGCTATGCCTGTCTCTTTGTTGGCTACGTAGAACAGTCGATCTTCCGTAATTACACTGGCACCACTCCCCGCCTCTTCCTTTGCTACATTGATGACTGCATTGGCGCCACCTCGTGCTCCCGCGAGGAGGTTGAGCAATTCATCAACTTCACCAACACATTCCACCCTGACCTTAAATTTACCTGGACCATCTCTGACACCTCCCTCCCTTTCCTGGACCTCTCCATCTCCATTAATAACGACCGACTTGACACTGACATTTTTTACAAACCCACCGACTCCCACAGCTACATGGATTACACCTCTTCCCACCCTACCTCATGCAAAAATGCCATCCTGTATTTCCAATTCCTCCGCCTCCGCCGTATCTGCTCCCAGGAGGACCAGTTCCACCACAGAACACACCAGATGCCCTCCTTCTTTAGAGACCACAATTTCCCTTCCATCATGGTTTAAGATGCCCTCCAACACGTTTCATCCACATCCCGCACCTCCGCCCTCAGACCCCACTCCTCCAACCGTAACAAGGACAGAACGACCCTGGTGCTCACCTTCCACCCTACCAACGTTTGCATAAACCAAATCATCTGCCGACATTTCCGCCACCTCCAAAAAGACCCCACCACCAGTGATATATTTCCCTCCCCACCCCTTTCTGCCTTTCGCAAAGACCATTCCCTCCATGACTACCAGGTCAGGTCCACGCCCCCCTACAACCCACCCACCCATTCTGGCACCTTCCCCTGCCGCTGCAGGAATTGCAAAACCTGCACCCACACCTCCTCCCTCACCTCCATCCAAGGCCCGAAAGGAGCCTTCCACATCCATCAAAGTTTTACTTGCACATCCACCAATATCATTTATTGTATCTGTTGCTCCTGAAGCGGTCTCCTCTACCTTGAGGAGACTGGACGCCTCTTAGCAGAGTGCTTTAGGGAACATCTCCGGGACACCCACACCAATCAACCACACCACCTTGTGGCCCAACATTTCAACTCCCCCTCCCACTCTGCCGAGGACATGGAGGTCCTGGGACTCCTTCACCGCCACTCCCTCACCACCAGATGCCTGGTGGAAGAACGCCTCATCTTCCGCCTCGGAACACTTCAACCCCAGGGCATCAATGTGGACTTCAACAGTTTCCTCATTTCCCCTTCCCCCACCTCACCCTAGTTCCAAACTTCCAGCTCAGCACTGTCCCCATGACTTGTCCTACCTGCCTATCTTCTTTTCCACCTATCCAGTCCACCGTCCTCCCTGACCTTCATCCCCTCCCCCACACCTTCATCCCCTCCCCCACTCACCTATTGTACTCTATGCTACTCTCTCCCCATCCCCACCCTCCTCTAGTTTATCTCTCCACGCTTCAGGCTCACTGCCTTTATTCCTGAAGGGCTTTTGCCTGAAACATTGATTTTACTGCTCCTCGGATGCTGCCTGATCTGTTGTGCTCTTCCAGCACCACTAATCCAGAATCTTCCAAATAAACCTGTCTGACTACAATCTGGTGTTGTGTGATTTTTAACTTTGTCCTCCCCAGCCAACACTGCCTCCTCCATTTCATGGCAACCAGAAGTGAAACCTTTTTGGACCCAGAGAGACCAGATCACAGGACAAGATGGTGTATTATGATGGGGAGGAAGACTGATTGTCCTAAGTGAAGTTTGCTGCCAGATACTGGCTGAACTGCACCATGGTCATCCAGGGGTTTTCAAAATGAAGATGCTGGCTGACATACAAGCAGGGGTATCAGACATCTTGTTCACTTTGAGAACTGGCTCTAATGGAGCTGAATCAGTGTCAAGGGCTCTCCACATTTAAATAAAGGGTGACTTGTTGATGGGATACCTCCGCCCTCTGTGGAGTTATTTCAATACTTTCATTAGAACTTGTACCTTTGGTTGATAACGTAATTCCTTTAGAAGAAATATCTTAACCATTCCTGAGTGAATTAGGCAGCCTATCTGAACTTGATATGACAGAGGTCATTTATGTCAATGGACATTCAACTGAGTTCATCTTGATACTGAAGCAGTGATTAATCCATGTTTTGACCAGCTACTTGGTTCAAAGGCATAACGTTAAATCGACTGATCAGATGTTGCATGGGCAGGTGCAGCAACATCTAGAGTTAAAGCAAAGCTAACATGCTTATGTCATCCACAACGAGAAAACTTTCTGGTCAGGAGGACATGTTTTGCCTGAAAACTCTTGAAATTTGATGAAGGATTCCAACTACACAAGAAGATACCTATCATTAATTATTTTGACATATGAGTAGACTTTATTGGTTGCTAAAGAATGCAGGCCAAGCCCAGAAAGAAGAATACACTAACATCATCTGCACTGATATGAAGCAATTGTTTTACATGACTGACATAGAAATGCTCTCCAAATTTCACAAATTTTCTTGTGTTTAAAGAATTGTTTACTTGGTCCCTCTAGAAAAATCTTCAGGACTTGATTTCTAGACATCTCTGGTAAAACTGCATCTAAAACTATTGGTGAACTCTTAACATAATTGTTCAGAGAAGAGACTGCGCAGCTAGTGCCTCAGTCAACAATGAAGCCAAGTCATCCTCAGTGCAACATGATGTTCAAATGTTTGAGCAGCTCCTACACCATGTTCAGATGATGAATAAATTATAGGGGCTTACTACTTTGACAAGTTGTGTTATTCCATCCACATAGCCATATATTACTATTGCATCACAGCCATTCATGGGATTGACTTGCAATGTTTCATGATTTGGTTAAGAGAGCATGGTTGAGGATTTGGACTACACACAGAAGGTTAATACCTAAGGATCACATTGCATGTATTGTTCAGAGATGCATGTCAGTCTTCGTGTGTGGATGTCTGTGTGATGTCCTTGCCTTTTGAAGGACCTCTCATTGCTCAAAATTGAAGTTTCTTCCCTCACAGAAGGAAACACTTGCTCACTCTACTCCAGGTATGGACACTGCTATTTTTAACTCCATTGCTATTTACAGCATGATGGAAAGGCAACAGTGGTAGCTCGTTGAGCAATGAATCTCAGGTTCAGACAGTAATCCTTTTTTTGGATTTTATTAAAATAAGATAGATTCATTGTTAGAAGTAGAACTATTTATCATGATGAACTGTTTACTAATCATGATCAGGAAAGACTGAGTTGCCTGATTGTCCTCCCATTGGTAAATTTGACCAATGTTTGCCAATGTGAAACAACCAACTGGCATTTCCTCCCTGTAATCTCATTGTCCTTGCAGGGTAGTTAGGATGCCGGAAACCAGTCTCCAAGGTGGTTTCCTCCCTACAGGAGGGAGAAAAATGCAGTTTTGATTTAGCTGTAGAAAGCTGTGGGTAATTATAGGGACTCCTTGCATTTACAATAAGATGACAGAGGTTGAAAGAGTATCAGGAAAACAGCAGTAAGGACATGGAGCTATCACATGCATCCTTGCAGAGGCTGACCTATCTCATTTGCACTGAGGTGGGAGGCCAAATGAGCAGCAGGACAAGCTGAATGAAGAATGGTAGCAGGGACATTCAGCGTAAATTGTATTACCATGAGAATTATAGGATGATGGTAAAAATGATTTAATGATCACAAAAAGGACAGGGCAACGGAAATTGTAATAATATAATTTTTATCCCAATGCTAGTTTATCGAGATTCAAAATTTCTTAACCCTTTGTTCTTTCAGCATCTAGATATTTGAGAAACAGAATAATTCCAATTTCTCCAAAACTTATATCTCCACTCCACAGGACTAGCTCAACCATTTTGTCTGCCCTGATCGATAAAACTCATCTTCAAAGGCATATCATTTTTGGAACGGTTGACAACTGTACATTATCTGTGCTTAACTCTCCAGACTGACAGTGCTTGGGAAACTACCAGTCAATTGCAAGAAATATGGAGAGTCCAGCAACAAATTGGCAGAGGGTTTTACATACAGCTTGGAGCAATGGAACATTTGTTCCAATGTGAAATTGGTTGCCAATTCAATTAGTGCACTAATGAGTTGTGTCATGATGCACCTCAACCAATATCACAGGTTCCAGAGCAGCACAATCACCCAAAATCAGAGATACAGTTGAAGTCGACGTATAAAATCAGACTTTAGACATCATAGTTGCAATCAAAGAAGCTTGTGAGAATTCTCAGCAGTCTTTCAATTTATCCAGCAAACACCAGAGGGGTGGCAGTAGCTCCGTTGACTATGTTCTGCAACTCTCAGAAAGACAACATTCATTGTCTCACTCTTCACACCTTCCCATGCAATTGTTGTTGCCTGTCAGCAAGTCAGCCCAGATCTGTATCCCATACACTTCACAACTAGATCAAATCACCCCAGAGAAGCATATAGCAGAGGTCCAAAATTATCTGTAATCTCACGCTACGAATGTCAGTAGTGTTCAATTGGGGGAGCACTATTTAGAAAACCGAGGGAATGCCTTCGGGTGATGAGTTAGCATTTATATTTAGCTTGGCATGATTTCACTTACACATTTAGTTTAAATTGTTTATTTCATAACAGTTTAACATTTGCCTTGTTTGCATGGCAGTGCTATGATGGTCATTGACCATTATTTACCTAGAACAGATAAAATATGAACTCATGCGAATGGGGAATTAAGTTTATTTTTATTGATATCAAATTTAAATGAATTTATGTGGACAATATGGTCAGGAAAGAACTCTATTGTTAGCTTCCTGCCTTCAGCTTCCAGCTGTTCTTCAGCTATTCATAGTATGCTGGTACAAGACATTGTGCAACAATCAAGCAAATTGCCACAAAATATGACAACACTCTGTCAAGTATTGCAAACATCCTCCAGAGTTTAAGTGTTGATTCAGTATGATAACAGTCTACCCAATAATATTTTATGTGAGCAACATCGTTTTCACTGCATGTGTATGGTCCAAGTGTGCAGGAGTTGTGAGCCAATAACATCAAACATAGCTTTCATCACCCAATACAGATAATCATTCATTGGTTTGCTAATGGCATTCAGATATATCTGACACAGCAGACTGCCACAGAATGAAGGCATCACGATTGCTGCCATAACACAAATCTTTGCCCTACATGATTCACTGGATATGGTTGTGCCTCAATTAGATAATAGGGAATGGAATATTTATCAGATCTCATATAGTCCAGAACTAATGTGTGACAGCTGTGAAGTGATATGTATGTATGTACAATGGACCATGAGGTTGCCTGCAGGTCTAGGTAAGCCACATGTTCTATTCTCTTAGGTATCAGAAAGAAATATAATGAGGTTTACTGATTCTCCTCACTGTGCAAAAGTGGATGGCAAACTACAAGATATGTGTGCAGTACTCCCTTTGAATGAGGCTTACGTGAAGTTTTTTAAAGTAATAAAAGTGTACAGCATGGAAACAGGCCCCTCTGCCCAACTTTTCAATGCCAAACATAGAGCCATATAGAGATGAACAGCACAGAAACAGACCCTTCGATCCAACTCGTCCATGCCAACCAGATATCCTAAATTAATCTAGTCCCATTTGCCAGCACTTGGCCCATATCCCTTTAAGCCCTTCCTATTCATTTACCCATCCAGGTGCCTTTAAATGTTGTAATTGTACCAGCCTCCACCACTCCTTTGGCAGCCCATTCCATACACGCACCACCCTCTGCATGAAAAAGTTGCCCCTTCGGTCCCTTTCAAATCTTTCCCCTCTCATCTTAAACCTGTGCTCTCTAGTTCTGGGGAAAAGACCTTGTCAATTTACCCTATCTACACCCCTCGTGATTTTATAAACCTCTATGGGTCAGCTCTCAGCCTCCGATCCTCCAGGGAAATCAACCCCAGCCTATTCAGCCTCTCTACAGCTCAAACCCTCCAATGCTGGTAATATTCTTATAAATCTTTTCTGAGCCCTTTCAAGATTCACAACATCCTTCCTATATGAGGGAGACCAGAATTGCACACAATATTCCAAAAGTGGCCTAACCAACGTCCAGATTTCCTAAACTGAACTAGTCCCATTTGCCTGCATTTGTCCCATATCCCTCTAAGGTTTTCCTAACCGTGTACCTGTTCAAATATCTTTTAAATGTTGTAGTTGTACTCACCTCTGCCACTTCCTTTGGCAGCTTGCTCCATAATCGTACCATCTTCTGTGTGAAAAAAATTGCCCCCATGTCCCTTTTAAATCTTTCACATCTTGCCTTAATCCTATACCCTCTAGTTCTGGACTCCCCTGCCCTAGTTAAAAGACTTTGGCTATTTACCCTATCTATGCCCCTCATGATTTTATAAATCTGTATAAGGTCACCCTTCAGCCTCTGACGCTCCAGGGCAAACAGTCCCAGCCTATCCAGCCTCTCTTACAATTCAAACCTTCAAGTCTTGGCAACATCCTTGTAAACTTTTTTTGAACTCTTTCCAATTTAATAACATCCCTCCGATAGCAAGGCATCCAGAATTGTATATAGGACTCCAGATGTGGCCTTGCCAATGTCTCGTACAACTACAACATGACATCCCAACTCCTAAACTCAATACTCTGACTGATGAAAGCAAGCATCTTCTGTACCACCTTGACTCACTGACACCCTTTTCTAGGTCTATCTGTTTGACAATACACCCCAGTGGCCCATCATTGACCGTGTAAGTCCTGCCCTTGTTTGTCTGACCAAAATGCAGCACCCTGCATTTATCTGCATTAAACTCCATCTGCCATTCCTCAGCTCATTGGCCCAGTTGATTAAGATCCTGTTGTACTCTGGACAACCTTCTTCACTGTCACCAATTTTGGTGTCATCCGCAAACTTACTAACAATACCTCCTATGTTTTTACGTGCTAGCTGCAGAGAGTGAAATGCTGGGATTTGATGTGAGATTGAGAGTTTAAGGAAGTGTAGAGGGAGACAATGCTGTGTCTTGTTTCCCTTACTACTTCCACGGGTTCAGTGGGGGCAGGAAAAGACCAGATGTAAGAGTTTGGAGCTGTTACAGATGTAAAGTGATGGGATTAATGGGGGCAGTTGTTTGGAGAATGAGCCCAGGTGAGCATATCCAAATCATTATTTTGTAAGTCTTTGATTAAGTATGGAAAAGGACTTCTTTGGCTTATTTATGTTTTTTTTAAATGTCTTTTAAACTTTAAAAGAGTTTGGTCAAAAAATGCTTTTAATGGGGCAGAGCTGGTAAACAGTGGAGCTGTATGCTCCTCTGTCAGATGTGGGTGATCAGGGAGCAGTTAACTGTCTTTGGTGACTATATCTGCAGGAAATGTGTCTGGCTGTAGCTCCTCTCAGATCACATGGATCGGTTGGAACAGCAGTTGGATGCACTGAGGAGCTTACAGGAGGCAGAGAATAGGTTCTGTTAAGTAGCCGGGTGATTGCCAGGAGAAGTAGGTGGGTAGTGCAGGAGTCTCCTGTGGTCATCCTCCTCTCAAATAAGTAGATCATTATGGACACTGTTTGGGAGACATGCACACCTCACCTGCCCCTTCCCTTACCAACTCACCCTCACTCCTTCACTTTGAATCAGTAAATAATATTGAAAGTAAATACGAAAAAAATTACATGGAATTTTGAGTGAAAATGTCACCAAATATATAAAAGAAAAAATATTACAGTTACAATTATTTTATAACAATAACATTAAACACAAGGTAACAAAAATGATAAAAAGCTGTGCATTACCTGAAACATGCTGTGAAGATTTTGTTAAATTTACCTCGCAATTTAGATTCCTATGCTTCCTGCTGCTGCCCTAACAGGTGTTCTCACCCTCTCTGACATTGCTATTGCTGAGCTATGTTATGACAATCCAATTTTCTGTGTTGGAGGCTCAAGAAAGAGGCCACAATTCAGAGACTGGCCATAAAAACATGGGCAGCTCAGAGGGTAATTCTCCTTGTGGATGATTTTGGTCAGGTCAGACTCTATGCCAATTTAAAGCTCTGGGCTTAGATTTGAACCAGCGCATCAGGTTTTAATATAACTACCTATATTCAAAATAGAAGTTAAATCAGCATTGTTCACTGATGCCATGGTCTACTTGCTTATTTATTCACTGTGTGCATACGCATTAATGTCCTCATCAGAATGGGCCCAGTATGATTTGCTTCACAAATGATCACATGCTGTAATGGCACTTCAGAGCTCTAAGGATACTCAAAGTGACATGTACAGAGATGCAGTGAAAAGTGTTGTTTTGCATGCTATATGGGCAGATCCGATCACACAATGTGCATCAGGATAGCAGAACACAGTGCAGAATACAGTGTTACAGGGACCAGAAAAGGTGCACAGAGAGAGAGAGAGAGAGAGATCAGAACTAACATTTGAGAGGTCCATTCAAAAGTCTGATAACAGCGGGGAAGAAGAACATTTAGAAGGTTCTGTTGCAGTTAAGTAAATATCTACTCAGGAAAAGTAAGATTATTAAAACCTAGCCTAACTCCTGGGTGACCATTAAACCAACTCACAATTTACCACAGTCCTTCCTCCATTACAGGATACAGGTTAATTTGGAACCCAGGTCCTGCCTCAATTCATTACAAATGGTGAATGCTTATTACTGTCTCTCCAGAGAGTAGCAGTGAGCTGTTTCCTTTAGGACTCCTTCATTGACTTCAAACATGCGCTCCATATATGGGCCTGGTATCCCTTACTATTATAGGAAGAAGGCTGCTGGAAGCTGGTCCCTTTTGAGTGGTAGATCAGACAAAGGGCTGAGTCTTCCTGCATTTTAGCAAAGCATCATTCTTGTTGGGTTTCATGGAAGCTTTCTCCTTCAAGGCTTAGTATGTATTTTTGTATTATCATCCCAAACCCCCCTCATGAAATACCAACTACCCTATGTCACCCCTGATGCTGGCCTGAATCTCTCAGTTGGCATAGCTGGAACTTCTTGCTACTGCAGAGAAATACAGGCATCCCTGGATCCATCTGGAACCCAGCTGCAGCAGCCAGACAAGTATCAGCAGACTAGAGTTTCTCTTCCCCTCAACATAGTGGCACGACAGCCACAAAGCAGTGTTTCTCATGGCATGGCAGTGACTCAGCTACCACTTCCTTACACATGCAGCTGCATATTCATATACATATCGCTGTTTAAGTACCAGACCACACATTATATCTGACTACAGCCACATCCCATCTTACAACCCTCTTTATCAAGCATCCCTACGTCCCCCTGTATCTTTTGCATCACTGGTTGTTTCCTCCAATCACCAGCTTTGAGTCCCCTCACCTACTGACAGTGTCCCAAGATCCCCACCTACAGCTCTTTAGCTCTCTCTGTGCTCTGACCTAAACTAAAAGTTATAATACTGCTTGGTTTTAATGGAAATAGTTTATAGACAGTTGGTACTAACAGTTAATTAGGCAAGTTTTTCTAATGAACACTTCAAAGCCAAAATTGAGTAAAATATTGAATGAATTTACAACTTTCCTCTTTATCATTTATAGGAGAGATTGGTTGTGATTGCGCTATCATTCTTGTTCATTGTTTTTCATGAGCTTGTTTTTTCACACACCTTTGTGCTTCTCTGATTATAGTGTACAGTGAAACACAGCTCACTTTCTTTCTCAAAAATAATGTTTGTTTTCAAATCCTTCCAGGCCCTCATTCCTCGCTTTGTTCAGATAATTGTACTGTAAATCCTTTACATGATCTTCCTCCTTTAATTTGAACCTTTTTCTCCTAAGTATGAAAAATAGTAGAGTTTTGAACACCAATCATTTACAATGACAAAATAAGCAAAATAACTTTTCAAATGCAGTATCTAATTTATCATACCAGTGTCCTTTTTTTATTTACAATATCCTACCATTCATATTCTAACTCAAAACTACCATCTTCCCTGCCAAAGAATGGGTAGCTTTTATCTATTATTATAGGACTACAAAGACCTCAACAACTGAAACTGATTGAGATATTAATGTTTAAGACATAGAGTCATAGAGATATCCAGCACGGACACAGACTCTTCGGTCCAACTCGTCCATGCTGACCAGATATCCCAACCCAATCTAGTCCCACTTGTCAGCACCCAGCCCATATCCCTCCAAACACTTCCTATTCACATACCCATCCAGATGCCTTTTAAATGTTACGATTGTACCAGCCTCCATCACTTCCTCTGGCAGCTCATTCCATACACGTACCATCCTCTGTGTGAAAGAGTTGTCCTTCAAGTCTCTCTTATATGAATCAGTTTACGCCAATAATTCTGTGAGGAATTCCACCTTCTTCCTTTAGTGGAATTTTCTTTCTGACATTGTTATCTTCAATTCATCTTTTTATAAGCAACATTTCAAACTCAAAGGTGAAAGGAAAAAGATTGTCTTTATAATTTATAATTGTCTTCCTCACTTTTAAATCCCTCTGTGGCCTCACTCTTCTCTACCCGTATAATCTTCTGGAACCGTGCCATTGTGTTTTATCAACATATTATTGAATATCTCACAAATTCTCAGAATTTATATCATGGTAAACTTCATGAGGTGTTATTGCTGATTAACCAGTGAGATACAGATCGCTGTTACAGGTCTGAAAATAACTGAGATCACAGTCTTTTTAAGTTAATGGATATGCAAATGTATTAGGCCCACTCTTCTCCGGAGCCCTCTTTCCTAAGAAAGCTATTGCACAGTTGCTGCAGCTGTATTCCAATAAATGCTAGAATATATACATCCTCATTATTTCAGTCAAGACTGGGTTTAAATTTAGGACCCAGTGATTAAACCACTGTCGTATGACTCATCGGGATTGATTGTTTTAACACATCCTCAGTCATCCCAGCAAAATAAATTTACCAGACAATATACTATTAGAGCTTCTAAATGTTTTGAAATACTCCCACATTAAGTGCTTGCTGCTTTAGAGGGACCACTAGACTGGGAGACTGGAATTTCATGATTTGGCAGATTTTTTAATGGATTATGGATAAAAACTGTCATTTTTTATCGATGGGTGGGGGTGGGGGGGTGGGGGGGGGGGGGGTGTATTTCATCTGTGAAAGTCAAAGACATAATTGTGCCAATGAGGCTACTAGAAGTAAATTGCGGGTTGAACAATGAGTTTGTACACACCATGCCAATGAATGGATTATATGTTATCGACAATGCATTATGGAACAGGCTACTATCATGTTACGTTTGATCAATAACGCAAGGGGATACTTTCCATGATATGTTGACTTAAGTAGTTGAGAAATGGTATATATTTTTTAAGAGTAGCAATGTACTAACAACACTAAATTCTCAGTGGCCAAATCATTTACTCACAGCTCTATGTGCACCATTATATGGATGCAGGTAAGTAGCCCGATGTCGGTATGGGCAATTAAAATTAAGAACATGGAGTCAAAAATCCTTCTAATTTTAGCAAAGGCTCAAAAGGCTACATTGTTTTGGTTCTAAAGAAACATCATATTGAACTCAATGTTAACTGTTTTTCTCTTCGCACTGATACTGCTAGACTTGCTGTGTTTCTATGGTATTTTCTGTTCTTATTTCAAATCGCCAGGATCCACAAAACTTTGCCTTTATTTGACCCTTAACTACCCTCTGAAAAGACTCAGCTAATCATTCAGTTCAAGGGCGAGTAGAGATAAGCAGCACAACAAATTCTGGCCATGCCAGTGACACCAATATCCCATGAAAGAATAAAGAAAAATAATCCTCCAGGCTAATATTTCACTACGCCTCAATGTAGGGATATTTATACAGCAAATGTTATTTCTTTGTCTTATTGATGGCTTGAAACCTATCAAGACAATTACCAGATGTGTAAGCGTGAGAATATTTCTTGTCTTCTAGCAACGCAACCAATCAACCATTGGTGTTTGAAACACCTTGATTTGCCTCCGGATTGTTTTAAACAAAGGACTGTGGAAGGAGTTGCTGTGTTCTTTTTAGACAAAGAACAAGTTCCTAGAACTGATTGTAAGTTGTGTTTACGCTGCTGCTTTGTTCAAGCTTTGCTCAGTGGTAGGTCGCTGATTGATTTGTCTAATTGGGCTTGGTTGGGGATACCAGAAGCATGTTGACAACTCTCTGAATGACATCGGGGCAGGTGACCAGTCTGTGTGTTTATGATACAGGGAGAAAAGCCTCCTGATTTTATCAAAAACAAGCTCGTTTTCTCTCTCTCTCTCTCTCTTTGCAGTGAAATTACTAAAGCCTGGAAAACAACTAGATGTTCTTATAAAGTCACAGAGATTTAAAGTACAAACAAAAAGCCTTTCTGCCCATTATGTTGGCACAGGTCAAAAAACAACCACCTAATCATTCTAATCCCATTTCCAGAACTCGGCCTTATATATAGCCTTATATGTCTTGGCATGCAAGTATATATCCAAATACTTCTTAAATGACTTTTGCTATGTGATGTTGCCCCTTCACAGTAACTGAGAGACTTCACAATTATTGTATACATCATCCTATATGTCTGTACAAATTGAAAGACGCTGGAAATAAGCGACTGGAGAACAGGAGATCTTAGGAGGTAAAAAGGACACCTCATTGAATTCTGTGCTATTGAACTGTGTATCCCCAGTACCTTTTCCTTCTAACCATAAGACTCATGTTTGTTGGTTTGTCTATGGCTGTCTGTATGTGATGCTGAAGTTGAAGTTTAAGAAGGGGATAATCTTTTGACAAGTAGAGTTATAGGTTGATAATTCATATTTTTGTTTGCTTGTGGTTAGAATTGATCTGTTTAGAAGAAAAATAGCATTTCTTTCACATCAAGCTCTATCTTGCTCCCAACTTTACATTTGCTTTGTGCCTCGTTCCCTAGCCAAATCTTCCCAACAGCACAATCAAACTCTCAGCAAGGATATTGGACCCATTCTGGTTTAGGTACAAACCTCCAGCTTGTACAGCTCCAGAAGCTGTCTCAATGATCCAAAAATCTAAAGCCCCCTCTCTCCAACACCAATCCTTTAGTCATACATATATCTAACCTGTCTTCTTGTTCTTATACTCAGTGGTATGTAATAGTGGAAGTAATCCAGAGATTACAACCTTGTTAGTCTTTCTCTTTGATCTACTATCTTACTCTCTTAGCTCCTGCTGCATGGTCTCATATCTTTTCTTTCCCATGTTGTTAATACCACAGGTTTGACTGCTGGCTGTTCACCTTCCCCCTTCAGGATGCCCTGCAGCCACTATTAGACATCTCAACCCTGGTACCAGCATATCATTTGAAAGTGTTGTGTGCAGCCAGAGATCACATTATAATCAAGTCCTCTATCACTAAGGTAAAAACAATAACTGCAGATGCTGGAAACCAAATACTGGATGAGTGGTGCTGGAAGAACCCAGCAGTTCAGGCAGCATCCAACGAGCAGCGAAATTGACGTTTCGGGCAAAAGCCCTTCATCAGGAATAAAGGCAGTGAGCCTGAAGCGTGGAGAGATAAGCTAGAGGAGGGTGGGGGTGGGGAGAGAGTAGCATAAAGTACAATGGGTGAGTGGGGGAGGAGATGAAGGTGATAGGTCGAGGAGGAGAGGGTGGAGTGGACAGGTAGAAAAGGAGATAGGCAGGGGGGATAGATCCACAAGCCTGACCACCCTGGCCGACCCATTGTCTCAGCATGCTCCTGCCCCACTGAACTCATCGCTACCTAACTCGACACTGTCCTATCCCCCCTAGTCCAAGAACTCCCCACATAAGTTCGAAACACCACCCACGCCCTCCACCTCCTCCAAGACTTCCGTTTCCCCTGCCCCCAATGCCTCATCTTCACCATGGATATCCAAACCCTCTACACCTCCATCCGCCATGACCAGGGCCTCCAAGCCCTCCGTTTTTTCCTCTCCAGACGTCCCCAAAAGTACCCTTCCACTGACACTCTCATTCGTTTGGCCGAACTGGTCCTCACCCTTAACAATTTCTCCTTTGAATCCTCCCACTTCCTCCAGACCAAAGGCATAGCCATGGGCACACGTATGGGCCCCAGCTATGCCTGTCTCTTTGTTGGCTATGTAGAACATTTGATCTTCCGTAATTACACCGGCACCACTCCCCACCTCTTCCTCTGCTACATTGATGACTGCATTGGCGCCACCTCGTGCTCCCGCGAGGAGGTTGAGCAATTCATCAACTTCACCAACACATTCCACCCTGACCTTAAATTTACCTGGACCATCTCTGACACCTCCCTCCCCTTCCTGGACCTCTCCATCTCCATTAGTGATGACCGATTTGACACTGACATTTTTTACAAACCCACCGACTCCCATAGCTACCTGGATTACACCTCTTCCCACCCTACCTCTTGCAAAAATGCCATCCCGTATTCTCAATTTCTCTGCCTCCACCGTATCTGCTCCCAGGAGGACCAGTTCCACCATAGAACATATCAGATGGCCTCCTTCTTTAGAGACCGCAATTTCCCTTCCCACGTGGTTAAAGATGCCCTCAAACGCATCTCGTCCACATCCCGCACCTCCGCCCTCAGACCCCACCCCTCCAACCATAACAAGGACAGAACGCCCCTGGTGCTCACCTTCCGCCCTACAAACCTTCGCATAAACCAAATCATCCGCCGACATTTCCGCCACCTCCAAAAAGACCCCACCACCAGGGATATATTTCCCTCTCCACCCCTTTCCGCTTTCCGCAAAGACCGTTCCCTCCGTGACTACCTGGTTAGGTCCACGCCCCCCTACAACCCACCCTCCCATTCTGGCACTTTCCCCTGCCACCGCAGGAACTGTAAAACCTGTGCCCACACCTCCTCCCTCACCTCTATCCAAGGCCCTAAAGGAGCTTTCCACATCCATCAAAGTTTTACCTGCACATCCACTAATATCATTTAGATGAGATTAGATTAGATTATACTTACAGTGTGGAAACAGGCCCTTCGGCCCAACAAGTCCACACCGACCCGCCGAAGCGCAGCACACCCATTCCCCTACATTTACCCCTTACCTAACACTACGGACAATTTAGCATGGCCAATTCACCTGACCCTGCACATCTTTGGACTGTGGGAGGAAACCGGAGCACCCGGAGGAAACCCACGCAGACACGGGGAGAACGTGCAAACTCCACACAGTCAGTCGCCCGAGGTGGGAATTGAACCGGGGTCTCTGGCGCTGTAAGGCAGCAGTGCTAACCACTGTGCCACCGTGCCGGTAAGGGGTAAATGTAGGGGAATGGGTGTGCTGCGCTTCGGCGGGTCGGTGTGGACTTGTTGGGCCGAAGGGCCTGTTTCCACACTGTAAATCTAATCTAATCTAATCTAATCTAAATGATATTAGTGGATGTGCAGGTAAAACTTTGATGGATGTGGAAGGCTCCTTTAGGGCCTTGGATAGAGGTGAGGGAGGAGGTGTATTGTATTGTATTCGTTGCTCCCGATGTGGTCTCCTTTACATTGGGGAGACTGGGCGACTCCTAGCAGAGCGCTTTAGGGAACATCTCCGAGACACCTGCACCAATCAACCAAACCGCCCTGTGGCCCAACATTTCAACTCCCCCTCCCACTCTGCCGAGGACATAGAGGTCCTGGACCGCCACTCCCTCACCACCAGACGCCTGGAGGAAGAACGCCTCATCTTCCGCCTCAGAACACTTCACAACCCCAGGGCATCAATGTGGACTTCAACAGCTTCCTCATTTCCCCTTCCCCCACCTCATCCTAGTTTCAAACTTCCAGCTCAGAACTGTCTCCTTGACTTGTCCGGACTTGTCCGACCTGCCTATCTCCTTTTCCACCTATCCACTCCACCCTCTCCTCCTTGACCTATCACCTTCATCTCCTCCCCCACTCACCCATTGTACACTATGCTACTCTCTCCCCACCCCCACCCTCCTCTAGCTTATCTCTCCACGCTTCAGGCTCACTGCCTTTATTCCTGATGAAGGGCTTTTGCCCGAAATGTCGATTTCGCTGCTCGTTGGATGCTGCCTGAACTGCTGTGCTCTTCCAGCACCACTAATCCTCTATCACTAAACTTACCCTAGTCTGTTTCATTCCCTGCTTTGGATTTGGAGGTGCCTGTATTGGACTGGGGCGGACGAAGTTAAAAATCACACAAAACCAGGTTATAGTCCAACAGGTTTACTTGGAAGCACTAGCTTTCGGAGCACTGCTCCTTCATCAGGTGGTTGTGGAGTATAAGACGCAGAATTTTTCCCTATTGTGCAGAGAAAGGCAGCCATCAATCCAACCCAAACTTTGGGTCCACTATGTAGATAACACCTTTGTCATCACAAAACGGAAAAAATTAGAGGAAACATAAAACACAATCAACAATATCCTGACAGGCATAAATTTCACAGAAGAGGAGGAGAACGACACCAGACTCGCATTCCTAGATGTGACAGTAACTGGAGAGCTTCAAACCAGCGGCTACAGAAAAACAACAAACACAGACCAAATACTTAACTTCAGAAGCAATCATCCCAACACCTATAAATGGAGCTGTATCAAGACATTATTTCAATGAGCTACATCGCACTGCAGCACCCAAGAATTACAAAATGCAGAAGAAAAATATCTATACAATGTTTTCAAGGAAAACGGTACCAAATAAATACAATCTATATTTCCTCAGAAACAAACCCAAACACGCAGACACAATACAACCAAAAACTATAGCCACATTACCTTACATCAAAGACATATCAGAAATGACTTCCAGCCTACTCAGACGCCTTAATATCATGGTAGCCCACAAACCTACTTAAACAGTGACTAACTAGCCTGAAGGATCCATTAGATACCACCAGCAAAACTAATGACGTTTACAAGATACCATGCAAGAATTGTAAAAAACACACTACATCAGATAAATCAGCAGGAAACTTGCCACCAGGATACATGAACACTAACTGGCTACCAAAAGACACGCCCTACTATCACTAGTTTCTGTACATACAGACAAAGAATGACACCACTTTGACTGGGACAACACACACATTCTCAGATCAGCCAAACAAAGGCACGCATGAGAATTCTTAGAGGCATGGCATTCTAACCAGAACTCCATCAATAAACACATTGATTTAGATCCTATCTACTTTTGCCTGAAAAAAAAATTGAAAATAACATCACCCACCTTAAGAACCCAAGACGTATAAATAGAGAGGCGAGACATACCACCAGCGCTTCACCAGAGACTCTCACTGATGATGCTACCTAGTACGGTGATAAAATGACTTTAGACAAACATTCAAGCTCAGCAAGCTAGCTTATGTAACTATATTACAGCTCCTGCCTAAAACAGCCAGAAATGTTTTTCACCTAAATTTTATAAATTAGAAAATGCAAGTTAAGTGTGCAGGTTCAACAGAGTATTGAAAAAATTGGATTACCACTGAAGTTCTGCTTCTCTACACAAACTGACGCACACAGAGTATAATGTAGCAAGAAATGGGAATTTGTTAGAATTAAAATCTTCAGAAAAGAGCGAAAATCTCTCTACAACCACAAGATGTCACCATTTTATGCAACACCTTGAAATTCCAATTCACAGCTCACTTAGCTTGTACAAAGATAACATTGTTTATAAAGACGGGGTCATAATGTGCGAAATTTTCACAATAACGTGCCTGCAGTTTATAAACAGAAGTGAAAACAATTCTTCTGCTATTCTGATTAAGTTGTAACTGTAACAGACACTCACAAGCCATGAATAACGAACAGCTGACAATCTGCACAAGATGAAAAGAATAAACATCAGAGCAGTCTCTTGGGGGGGGGGGGGGGTTTCAGGATTTTCTTTAAATTGCTTCAAATAACAGTGATATGTTCCATAAAGTGTCACAATCTTATTCACAGGTCAAAGTTGGCTGTCAATAACTTTTCATGGTTAAAAAATGAGAAACTATTTTCATTTGCTGGTAACTGCAAATCTCAGCAGTTCTTAGTTTTGGATTCACTAGACAGTGAAAGGTGAAAGTCAAAGAGTACCTCAAAAGCTTGATATCACAACTCAATCGAGTTTAAGGAGGGGTTCAGGACAAGAAAAGGAATTATGAAAAGAAAGATTCAATTTTAAATGTTAAGGAGTGAGAAGAGCTGCAAGGAGACTCAAGTTAAGTTTAGATAAGTTGCAGATTAGCCACAATCTAATTGAATGACTGACAGGGTTGCAGTGGGCAAAGGCTTGCTTCTATATTTGTAGATGTCATTGTCAGAGGGAAAACGCTTAAAAAAAGGATGATGTTCAGAATTAACATAAACAAAGTAAAGATTAATGTATATAATAGATAAATATCCCAGAACAAGCTTTTGAGATGGAGAATGATTACAAACTAATTTAAAGAAACAGTCTGTTTATTTTACAGAGCCACTTTAATTTTCATGATGGGAACATTGTGAATGTTGTGAATTGGGCACACTGATCTCAGTAACCAGTTCCCAACAGACTGTAAAAAACATTCTGAGCTAAAAGGGTATTGATGTTGCAAAGTTAGGAGAATGACATGCATCATAATGATGAGGACGTGTTGGTGTTGTACTGAGGTGGACAAAGTTAAAAATCACACAACATCAGGTTATAGTCCAACAGAACTATAACCTGATGTTGTGTGATTTTTACCTTCATGCATCAAAATGAGTAACAAACCTACTCTCACCCAATATCTGCATATATGTACTTTAAAGCAGGGTTGGATAGCAACCAGATCCTTGTTTGTTCTGTCCTTTTCCTCAGTTAATGGCAGCAGCCCAATTGCCATTCCAGCTGTGTTTGGGTGGTTGGGTGAACTGGTTTGCAGAAATTTAATACAAAAAGCAACTGGTAGTAGGCCAGGGGAAGTACATTAATTTCAATAACCATTGGTGAACTTTACATTTCACTTTCCAAATTGATAAAGACTATGGCTACACATTGGAAAAACTGTGTCCATTAAATGGTTGCTGGTAACATTTTGGAAGGGTTTCCTGAGCTTGAGGATTATATAACATGATGCCTCTATACTTAGCTTCACAATCAACAAAGGAATAAAAGAAAACACTAAGCCATTACGTCATCATTTCATCCCCTGCTTGAGGCAGCATAAGGCATTTACATTCTCACTCAATTCTCAAAAGTAAAATGCTTATGCAATCCTACCCATATTTATCTAAAGTTTTAGAGAATCCAAGGCCAGCTGATTCATTCCTGCTTCATGGAATCCTAAAGGGGATACAATCAATGTCAGGTCTGACAAAATCTGATTATTCTTAGACTGCAAAAAATCAACAAAAGGATTTTTAAAAATGCTAAGCATCAAAGCTATCTTTCAGGTAACTGGATGTTCTGGCTGTATGTGTAAATCTACTCTCTGCACCTAACCTGCACTGCCTGCATCAAATTACTTAGATGGTTGTGAGGCTGGTATATGAAACAGGGAAAGAATAATGATTAGAAACAACAGAGGGGTGTTACTGATTTAGGCAAAAAAACTTCATAAGGATGCTGAAAATTTATTTTGTCATTTTTCATTTAGAATATTTAAATCGAGAAGATAATCAGTTCCAGTTTGAAAAAAAATTTTTTCCACTTTCCTTCCAACAAGTCTAGTTCATGCCAGGCTGGAACACCGTGGGCGGCACGGTGGCACAGTGGTTAGCACTGCTGCCTCACAGTGCCAGAGACCCGGGTTCAATTCCCACCTCTGGCGACTCTCTGTGTGGAGTTTGCACATTCTTCCCCGTGTCTGCGTGGGTTTCCTCCAGGTGCTCTGGTTTCCTCCCACAATCCAAAAATGTGCAGGTTAGGTGAATTGGCCATGCTAAATTGCCCGTAGTGTTAGGTGAAGAGGTAAATGTAGGGAATGGGTCTGGGTGGATTGCGCTTCGGCGGGTCGGTGTGGACTTGTCGGGCCGAAGGGCCTGTTTCCACACTGTAAGTAATCTAATCTAATCTAATCTAATTTGGTGAGCTGATGGTAAAGTGGTTTACTAATCCAAAATCCTAAAGCAAAGTCCTACACATGAGTGTTTGAACCTCACCATTATAGGTCTTGAAATTTAAATTTATTTTAATGGAAAAAGAATCTGGAATAAAATGCTCGTTTAATGGTGATCGCGTAGTTACTGTTGATAATCATAAAAAATAATTTGGTGCATTAATATCCTGTAGGGAAAGAACACAACCATCTTTACCCGGTCTGACCTACATATTGGCCAGGCCAATAAATGTTGGCCTAGCCAGTGATGCCCACATCCTAGGAACAAATAAAAAAAACAAACCATTGCTACCCTGCCAAAATGCACATTGTTCTTCTGTGATTACTGGGATAGGCTACTTAACATTGAGGGCATCGCAGACAAGTCCACTGTTGTTGTCATTTGACAATCTCCCAGCCTGACTCATCATCAACAGCTTAGGGTAAGTTCCCATGAAAAGGGGTTTCGACAAATTGGATTGCATGTTGTTAGGCTGACTCATCCACTTCCAGGGTAATTAGAGTCAGGTCTGTAGCAGCTGAAATCTGTTCTGATGTTATCTCCGTGACTTCCTTTTTCCTCAACCAAGGATTCGACCACATCGTTTGACAGAGCCTTCTCTTGCACTTCTGCCCTCACCCTTCCCCTCCTTCATAAAACAATGATAGGTTTCCTCTTACCTTTATTTTCCACCCCAGTAGTTTCTCTCTGTGTTTTTCTTTCCACAGACACTGCCAGACCTGCTGAGCTTCTCCAACATTTCTCTTTTATTTCAGATTTCTAGCACTTCAGTGTTTTTGCTTTTGTTTGACTGGTTTATCAATGCACAGTACAGGTAATACTGGTCTTAGGCTATAAAACAAAATTGCAAATCAGCAGCTCATTTTACACATTATGCACCTTCCAATTTTAGTTTCTTTGTTGGAACTGAAAATAAGATGACCATAATTTGAACAAATTATTCCATATTTTCAGATAGATCAAATCCAAACCTAGTGTCCATATTCATTCATAACCATTGGCTACTCAGCAAAGTTAGTGAGGTTGTTGGCTTCTGTACAATGATTGCTCAAAAGGGACCAAGGAAAACAAAGGAGGAAATTAGAGAAACAAAGTGAACTTTGAAAAATAGCAACAACTTTTGGATTTTTTTTTTTATTCAATAAGCTGTTCTTTATGTTTTCTCCAAACTGCTGATGGAAGGGGAAACGTTTACATTGAACAATACATAGTATGAAGACAAGGTCGTTTTTTTCAATTGACAGAAGTAGTGCTTCTTAAATATACTTTCATCCTCAGGCACTGCTGGAAGTTACTTGGCTAGCATTCAGGTTGCTCCCTTCTATTCGGTAAATTGGAATGTACAGCCAGCTTTAACACTGATTACTGTAATTCTCTTCTGATATAAAATCTACTGCTGGGACCTGGCGTACATTCAATAACATTACAGATAATGTCCTTGGACTGGTAGTTCCACATTCAGACTTTTCCAGGTCAGTTGACCTGTCGCTTCAAAGTAAAAAACAACCAGGGTCAGACAAATACCATTAATGTGTAAATGTTGGAAAACTACCTCTTCCCAATCTTGAGTGTTTGTTTTATCTAAAAATACTAAATGGAGTTGATTTGTAGCGCAATTATCCTTGACCTTCCTATAATATGACATAATTTCCATGTTTACAGAGATTTGTTGGCAATAACAAGAGGGAAGAAATGCAGTTTCAAAAATACGCTGGGGAGTAAATTAAGCAACTTGAGCAGTATTTCATAAATCTCATTTTTAACAAAATTAATTGGTTCCACAAAATTGAATTAAATCGGTATTGGTTAAATTGATGCGTTTACAAGAAAGGAAAGACTGGATAAAGGCCATTGCATGATACATACTAGACTCTATTGTAAAAAATGTTATGGTTTTGAATGTACTGCATCAGTTGCTTTACTGCTGGACACAAAACAAGGCATTATTTGATGGGAGGAAAAAGCATGTGCTCCTTTCAGAAACAAATATGCCTGCCTTATTATGAGGATAGATAAATAACTTGGAGAGTTTCTTTCAATCAATTTAAAAGATTAGGTTTATAATTTCATCAGAAAAACTGATCAAATGATATCTTTATAAATGAGCTCACAATAAACCATAAATAGCAATCAGAGAAATCTTTGTTGTGGTGGCACTCCAATTCTGACCTGTGTCATTAAACATAAAACTGGAGATTTCTCAGAAACAATTTAGGCTACAGAGTAAAACAAAGCAAGGCAAACAATCTGTTTCTAGTATGAGAATGGTGCTATTATTATTAGTTCTATGTAATGTTGTGTGCCGCATCATAAAATATGTTGGTATATAATTATTGGTGTAACATGAAATGCTGCAGCCCAATATTCTGATCACCAAACAATAGTTTCTGCAGTGCAGTCTGCGGTTGTGCATCAGGACCCTGCAGAATCTCACAGGCAGCAGATTCCATGGGAATTGTCTGGGAAGATGAAGATTTTAATGGGTAATTCCCCTGCATATGGAACCCTCAAACAAAAAAAACCTTCATGTCAGAGAATTCAGAAGAATCCATATGTATTAAATTACCCAGAAAAAGTTAGACAAGTAAAAACATCATCTTTCTAGTTGATATGTATTAAGTTTACTAACTTACTACATACTACTGGACTGCACTTCCCTCAACCTCTAATATACACCAAATCCCTGACAACCACATTCCCTCTTGTTACCAGAGCAGCAAAATGCAACATGATTTCAACAACTTTCCTCCTCCCCACTAACGCCACCAGGACTAGGCACCCCCTTCGCTGGCCTATGCCTCTGTGTCCCACATCACCATTGGTAGACTTGACAATGCCACCATGGTCGGCCTAGCATCCCAATCCCAACTGCCACTGGCAATGCCATCCTCCTACCACACTGATCCCTGGTCTAGTCTACAAGTGACTCCAAACCCTCAGCAATGTGGTCGACTCTGAGCAATAAATGCTGATCCAGCTTGCAGTGCCCATATCCCATGAATCAATAAAACAAAATTAGACCGAAAGTTAGTCAAATTCATACAGTTAGCAGAGGAAACAACAGGACAGATTCAGAGCCATGTCCTAATGGTGCAACAACAGTGCCTAATTCACAAAATTGTAAAAAAGAAGCCACATTGGGTAAGAAGTAATATTCAAGGTTGGCAGGATTACAGAAAATGCATAACTCCCAATGTGTTTGAAGCTGAAATTAAGTTAAACTTGTAGGTAACAATGAATGAATAGTAAGGCACACCTAATTCTTCATTTAAAATACTCTTCAAAACTCAAAAGCCATACACATTTTTATAATTTTAAAATACTTCATAGAGCCACGAGGAACAAAATAGATGCTGAATAAAATGAGATATTAGGAGTGGTAGCAAAATGCTTATCAAGGAGGTGGGTTTAAAAAAGTAGAGGAAGGGATAAATGAATTGGTGTTTATTGATGAAATTTTAGATCGACCTCAGGACTAAGTGGAAAAGGCCCAAGATGACAATGGGGGAGTTTAGGAAAGAAGGACACACAAAGACAAGGTAAAATTGAGATTTGGGGATAGGTTACAGAAGTGAAAAAAGGAAGAAATCTCGAGGGCTGCATACCTGGAAGCATTTGATCAGGAAGATGTGGATTTTGAACTGGAGTTAGTTAGGATACTGAAGGTTGCATAAGCCAGTGAGAACAGAGATGCTGCATGAGCAAGATCTACCCGATGTAATATATAGGCAGTAGAATGTTTTGGTGAGTTGGCGATTACAAACAGGAAAGAGTTTAAATCATGCTCGAAGGATTTTTAACTAGCTGGGTCTTGGGGTGACAAACATGTAGAGTAAAATTTCAGGTGCAGATTAAAAAATTCCAAAGTGAAACTATTGCTTAATATGATCAAAATCTTATCTTTTGGAACAAGGTCCAGTTGAATTTTTGCCATTTTTCACCAACAGGAAGTGGATTCCAGTGCTATGCAATTAGACATACTTTTGTCTCTATATAGATCAGCTAATTGTGAGATATTTAATTCAGTTGGACAATGAAAAGCAAGAAACTTCAACATGGAACAAAGAAAAGTAATTAAAAAACCAAAAGTCATCTAACAACAGGAAAACGAAGAAGGTAAGGACTTCAGTTATACAAATAAAATAATTTATTTAAGGTCTCAGATAGATAGGATAATGAAGAAGGTATTTAGTATGCTTTACTTTATTGGTCAGTGCATTGAACATAGGAGTTGGCAGGTCATGTTGTGGCTGTACAGGAGATTGGTTAGGCCATTTTTGAAATATTGTGCGTAATTCTGGTTGCCCTCCTATAGGAAAGATGTTGTGAAACTTGAAAGGGTTTAGAAAAGATTTAAGAGGATATTGCCAGGGTTGGAGGGTTTGAGCTATAGGGTGAGGCTGAATAGGCTGGGCCTGTTTCACCTGGACCATCGGATCATGAGGGGCAAGGATTGGGTAAATAGACAAGGTCTTTTTCCTATGTTTGAGGAGTCCAAACCTAGAGGGCATATGTTTAATGTGAGAGGGGAAAGATTTACTAGGGACCTAAAGGGCAACTTTTCATGCAAAGGGTTATGTGTGTATGTGGTGGATGCTGGTATAATTACAACATTTAAAAGGCATCTAGATGAGTATATGAATAGGAAGGGTTGAGAGGGTCAAATGTTGGCAAATGGATCTAAATTAATTTAGGCTATCTGGTCAGCATGGATGAGTTGAATTGAAGGGTCTGTTTCTGTGCTGTATACTATATGACTCCATGTTGAAGGGTCTGTTTCTGTGCTGTATACTATATGACTCCATGTTGAAGGGTCTGTTTCTGTGCTGTATACTATATGACTCCATGAAATCAACATCAGAAAAGACAACTGATACAAAAATCATAGAGCTGACTAAAGAATTGTTTAGGGCTTTATATCATTAAATATGAAGGACAGCAAACTTGAATGACTGCTTCATCTGCTTATCAACTAGCTCAGAGTTCTCTACAATAAACAGCCATGGCCTCAAAGCATTTTAGGAAATGATAAAATTTGAAAAGTTTATCTTATTTCAACTTTTCAATTGAAGCAAAAGTCACCACGCCCCCATTCAGTTCCCTGCTACAGAGGTGAGCATTTAAGGCAAGACATGTTCAGCCCCAGCAGTCCTGTCAGTACTTTCCACAGCCCTGACCTTATCCAGCTGACTAATACCACACTAGGCCACATTACTCCACTGGACTGAATAAAGGGCACAGCAGCCAGAACCCTTTGGTTTTCCCCTATTCCAGTAGAAGATTGGTGAAGCAGCACTCAACAACCTGTAACTGCAAATGTTGATTCCGTGTCATATTATGTTCAAGGTGTCAGGGTAAGTGGCCACACGTGTGACTGCATTGGGGGTACTCAAACTGATGGACATTCAAATGTTGGAATGGATTATTGCTGCACTGATACACTGGAGAAGTGTAGAAAGGACCACATAGTAAAACAGAATCTCAAGCCTTCAGCTCCTCAGGGCACAACTGGACCACACCAGTTTTTCAGTAATGTTGTTAGAAGCTTTTATGAGGCACATAACAAAATTTATGTCCTGTTCTCAGCAGGTGACAATTTGTTTGAGACCGTAGGAGTCTGGGTGTGATGTTGGGAAAGAAAGCATCTTCCTAAATGTGAGAGCTCACACAGATAAGATCCAGGTGTGCTGGGGCTGAGGATCTACTCATGGCCTGTCACTAAAGTTTCTTGAGCTTTGGTGAAAGAGGAAAATTCCTTGTAGAATACATCCTATTTTCTGACTCCTTGATTGCCCAAATTGATTCAACTGAGGATGCTTCTGAGAGCAGGACAGAAGATTTACTCTGTGCTGTATGTGAGCCCAGCTTCCAGAGGTAAAATGCCTCTGCCTGGCCATCCATGCCATCTAATTCTGCTTTTGTCATATCAATGAGGAAAGTAACATGTTATAAAATAAACAACTGCATAAAATGAATGCCAACTCATTAAAAAAGTCACATTATTTCAGCCTGCTGAAACAAGAATTTGCTGTCAAAATTTTACCCACATTAAAATATTTCCAATAAGGGGAGAGTGGAAACTGAAGTCGTGTGTGCTTTTCAAATAATTGAAGCTTGATGAAATCCTTGAAACTCGACGTTGCTGTCATTGTGAAGTAACCATGTAATCTTTCATAATACCGCAGTACACTTTTGATATAAATGATGAAGGTGATTATGATAATGATGATGATAATAAATCATCTGCTACTTGCTGAACGAAGCCAACTTTTATCCATTTTGTACTGGGCTTGGAACTTTTGTCTCCACGTGTTTTCTTCATCCATTTGATGATGGTCTGTTTGACAGAGAGGATTCATACTGGAAATCATTGAAGTGTGACAATTAATTTCCTGTTAAATATTACTGTGGCAATAACTTTGCTGATTGTTTAAGAGGGTATTATCCTCTTATTCCCAAGGAGGTTAGGATAGTTTTCAGTCATCAATGTTCGTTCTTTTATATTGACTTTGACAAATGAGGTGTCCCCTTCCTCTATGGGAATCCAAAGCATTGTATGTTTCTGTTAGAATCTTTGGCTTTGATGTCTGAAACATGTTTGCTTCTGGTATTCTTTGAATTAAGTATTGTTACTGGGGTGGTGCATTGGAGATCAAGACCCACTTTCCCAGCGTTTTTACTAAAGTTCAAAATTTCATAAAAGAATGCAAAATTCCCCAATTTACCTGTCTTTTAGATACATGTAGATAGAAAGCATGCATTGAGTTTATGTACTGAATATAATGACTATTCTTTACAAATTCTAACTACAGCTAAACAATTATGAACCATTGACAATTCACTTGACTAGTTACAATTCTAACCAACTTATAAACTCCCTCCCTACACACATATACAGATGGACAACAAAAGGGGGGAAAACATAGATGTTATGGATGGAGGGAAAGACTGAAAAGTACTTTAAAGGGCCCTGTTCACAGGGTTTGTTGAGATCGCCATTTTGGCTCTGCGATCCTTCTCCATTTATTTTCCACTGATTGCATGGTTAATGGGTAGCTGCTTTTACTTATAAAGTTCTTGCAGGTAAAGATATACATCTATTGTATCCACTCAGGGCAAAAGAAAATGGCTCTTCTCAGGTTTAATGTGGTTTATACTGAAAAAGAAAGAAATGGCTCCTGGTCTTGCAGATGGCTTCTCCCAATCTTGTTTGCAGCCCAAGCTGTTCAGCATCTTTGAGCCAATCACATAGTTGTTGTCAGGCAGAAGATCTTTGTTCAATAACTGGTCGCTAGTCCACAAACCAATCAGCTTCTTGTTGCTAGTTAAACTACATTCGTACACACCTCTCATCTCCAGCTTGTTTGAACGCATAGCAGTATAAATAGCATTTACAATGACTGTCAGATTATCTGCTTTTAAAAAGTGCAGCAATCCTTCATAAATCCTTGGTTTATAAAACACTTCTTTTCCCATTTTATTCCGCAATCAAAAACACAGAAAAATAAATTGACGCAGTCTTTACATATGTTGTTGAATTGTTGCCTAACAAGGAAACCTGACATTTTGATCTGAACCACAATATCATTCTCTTTAGTGTAGCTCCAGCAGGGCTTTGATAATAGTGAAAATATGTGACATGTATTTGAAAATAAGATTCTTGTATTACCAGGGATTCTCCCCTTTCAGCAGAGACCAGGAAACTTTAGTGACTATACTGTATGGAATATTTACATGTTGATGTCTGTAATTCTTTGAATAATTGATTCTGGGGAACATCTACCCATAAAATTCATATTTACCTTTCTTATGCATTGAGTGCAGGAGTTGGGAGGTCATGTTGCTACTATACAGGACATTGGTTAGGCCACTTTTGGAATATTACATGCAATTCTGGTCTCCCTCCTATCAGAAGGATGTTGTGAAACTTGAAAGGGTTCAGAAAAGATTTACAAAGATGTTGCCAGGTTGGAGGATATGAGCTCTTGGGAGAGGCTGAATAGGCTGGGGCTGTTTTCCCTGGAGCGTCGGAGGCTAAGGGGTGACCTTATAGAAGCTTATAAAATCATGACATGGTAAATAGACAAGGTCTTTTCCCTGGGGTGGGGGAATCCAGAATTAGAGGCATAGGTTTAGTGTGAAAGGGGAAAGATATATAAGAGACCTAAGGGGCAACGTTTTCACACAGAGGATGGTACTTGTATGGAATGAACTGTCAGAGGAAGTGCTGGAGGCTAGTACAATTGCAACATTTAAAAGGCATCTGGATGGGTATATGAATAGGAAGGGTTTGGAGGAATATGAGCCGGATGCTGGCAGGTGGGACTAGATTGGGTTGGGATATCTGGTCGGCGTGGATGGGTTGGACCGAAGGGTCTGTTTCCATGCTATACATCTCCACGACTCTATGACTCTGCGTGTGAATTTTACTCTTCCAATCTGGATTGTTGCAGGACATCTCTTCAGGAGTTTCTCAGGATAATATCCTAGGATTAACTTTAGGTAGTCTAGTAAAATTAAAATAATATTTGCTGAGGTGTTTTAAAAAACTTCTTTGAACAAGTATAGCTTTTGTAGGTCATCGGTAATATCTGCACATTTTCCATTGCTATCACGATGTTTTTCAGATCCTTGAAGTGTTTTGATTTAAAATGATTACACTGGCCCCAGAATCAGTCATGACTTTCTTGAATGTTGTTTATTACAGTCCTTGGTTGTTTAAAAGGCAGGCAAAATCAATGGATTCACTTTTCCATTTTGTGGAAATTATGTCAATTTCAACACCCATAATCAGGAAACAAGGTAAGCATTTTCTTCTAGGGAGCTGGAGTTTGACAGAAAAGATTTGGAACATGAAACTTACAGCAGTTGTATGTTTAGCTTAAGATATTGGTAGTTTGAAACAGTTGAAATGCATTGGTGGAAAGAAATGGAACAACACCAGCACAGCTTGAATTAACTGGCTCTTGTTGCTGCCTATCCCAATTCTTACCTCTGAGAATTAGACTGTTCTCATGTACAAAACACAGAATGGAAAAATACACTGCATGGAAATGGATCAACAAGTGCCTGAGATGACAAATATAGTATTTGAGTATATCTGTCCCTTCGGTGCAATATTAAAACACAATATATCTGCCCATCAAATTACACAGCTTAATGATTGCCTCTCTGTTTAGGAATGGCTCCTTTGACATATTGATTCTTGCAGCTACACATTGCTTCGTGTACTACTGTGTTTTATATGTTTTCCTTCTCCATGCTCTTGGACATTTTGTACTCACCCTCCCTTTCCTCTGAACAATTGACCGAGTTGGCCATTACATGCAGCAGCAATGCTGGCACAGACACTAAAGGAAAACAGCCTTCAAAACTCAAAGACCTTTGCTCCCTTTGTAAACTTTGCCAATTTAAATGTTTGAGCAAAATTGTGGACATCAAAGTAATGCAATTTGGATAAATTGATAAATTAATGTTTATGATCAAGTTATTGCAACTAAACTCTGGCAATGTGAAATCTCAAAAAGCTTATACACTGTCAGATAAATTACCACTTGGGAAGAATGAATAAACTTAGTTCCAATCACCCAAAAAGTCTCATTATTACTAGAAAAATTAGGAGGTGGATTTGGGGTATTAGCAAACTGCAGTCAACTCGTGCATTATTGTGCAATGTTGAATTTTCTTCATCTTCCTTCACTTTTTTCTGTAAGTTAATCTCTAGCCAAATGTGTATTGTCATGTCTATAGTTAAACATTTTAATTTACAAGAAAAGGGTTTAATAACTGATATGGAAGAGACTGGTTATAGAGTCATAGAGACATACAGCAAAGGAAATAGGCCCTTTGGTCCAACTTGGTAAAAACAATGACTGCAGATGCTGGAAACCAGATTCTGGATTAGTGGTGCTGAAAGAGCACAGCAGTTCAGGCAGCATCCGAGGAACAGTAAAATCGGGCAAAAGCCCTTCATCAGGAATACAAGCAGAGAGTCTGAAGGGTCCATGCCGATCAGATATCCTAAATTAATCTAGTCCCATTTGCCAACACTTGGCCCACATCCCTTTAAACCTTTCCTATTCATATACTCATCCAGATGCCTTTTAAATGTTGTAATTGTACCAGCCTCCACCACTTCCTCTGGCAGCTCATTCCATATATGCACCAGCCTTTGTGTGAATAAGTTACCCCTTAGGTCCCTTACAAATCTTTCCCCTCTCACCTTAAACATATGCCCTTGAGTTCTGGACTCCCCCAAACCAGGGAAAAGACCTTGTCTATTTACCCTATCCATGCCCCTCAGGATGTTATAAACCTCTGCATAATCCCTCAGCCTCCAAAGGTCCAGGTAAAACAGTACCAGCTTATTCAGCCTCTCCCTGTAGCCCAAATCCTCCAACCTTGATAATATCCTTGTAAATCTTTTCTAAACCCTTTCAAGTTTCACAACATCTTTCTGATAGGAAGGAGACCAGAATTGCATGCAATATTCCACAAGTGGCCTAACCAATGTCCTGTACAGCCGCAACATGACCTCCTAACTCCTGTACTCAATACTCTGACCAATAAAGGAAAGCATACCAAACACCTTCTTCACTATCCTATCTACCTGTGACTCCACTTTCAAGGAGCTATGAACCTGCACTCCAAGGTCTCTTTGTTCAGCAACACTCCCTAGGACCTTACCATTAAGTGTATAAGTCCTGCTAAGATTTGCTTTCCAAAAATGCAGCACCTCGCACTTATCTGAATTAAACTCCATCTGTCATTCCTCGGCCCATTAGCCCATATGATCAAGATATGGTTGTACTTTGAGGTAACCTTCTTCACTATCCACTACACATCCAATTTTTCTGTCACCTGCAAACTTACTAACTATACCTCCTATGTTCACATCCAAATCGTTTATATAAATGATGAAAAGCAATTGACCCAGCACCAATCCTTGTGACACACCACTGGTCATGGCCCTCCAGACTGAAATGCAACCTTCTGTCTGTCACCACCCTCTGTCTTCTACGTTCGACCCATTTCTGGATCCAAATGGCTAGTTCTCCCTGTATTCCATGAGATTTAATCTTGCTAACCAGTCTCCAATGGACAACCTTGTTGGAAGCCTTACTGAAGTCCATATATATCATGTCATCATCAATCCTCTTTGTTACTTTCTCAAAAGACTCAATCCAGTTTGGGAGACATGATTTCCCAAACACAAAGCCATGTTGACTATCCCTAATCAGTCCTTGCATTTCCACATACATGTAAATCCTACCCCTCAGGTTTCCTCCAACAGTTTGCCACCACGACACCTGTGACTATTGATGATACAAATATCTCAGCAAGAGGCCCAGCAATCACTTCTCTAGCTTCCCACAGATTTCTGGATTACACGTGATCAGGTCCTGGGGATTATCCACCTTTATGTGTTTTACGCATCTAGCACCTCCTCTTCTGCAATATGGACATTTTTCAAGATTCACCATCTATTTCCCCACATTCTGTATTTTCCAAGTCCTTCTCCACAGTAAACATTGATGCAAAATACTGATTTAGTATCTCCCCCATCTCCTGCGATTCCACACAGAAGCTGCCTTGCTGATCTTTGAGCGGTCCTATTCTCTCCCTAGTTACCCTTTTGTCCTTAATGTATTTATAGATTTCATTTGGATTCTCCTTCACTGTATTTTTGAAAGCTATCTCATAGCCCCTTTTTGCCCCCCTTATTTCCCTCTTAAGTATACTACTACTGCCTTTATTTTCTAAGGATTCACTCGATCTCTGCTTTCTATACCAAACATATGTTTCCTTCTTTTTCTTGACCAAAAGCTCAACTTCTCCAGTCATGCAGTATTCCCTATACCTACCAGCCTTGCCTTTCACCCTAACAGGAACATACTGTCTCTGACTCTCGTTATCTTATTTTTGAAGGCTTCCCAATTTCCAGCCGTGCCTTTACCTGCGAACATTCGCACCTAATCAACTTTTGATAATTCTTGCCTAATACCGTCAAAATTGGCCTTCCTCCAATTTAGAACTTTAACTTTTAGATCTGCCCATCCTTTTCCATCACTATTTTAAATCTAATAGAATTATGGTTGCTGGCCCCAAAGTGCTCCCCCACTGATACCTCGTTGACTTGCCCTGCCTTATTTCCCAAGAGTAGGTCAAGTTTTGCACCCTCTCTAGTAGGTCCATCCACATACTGAATCAGAAAATTGTACACACTGAACAAATTCTTCTCCATCTAAACCCTTAACACTATGGCAGTCCCAGTCTATGTTAAAATCCCCTACCATTACCATTCTATTATTCTTACAGATAACTGAGATCTCCTTACAAATTTGTTTCTCAAATTCTTGCTGACTATTGAAGGGTCTATTGTACAATCCCAATAAGGGATTTCTCAGTTCCAACCAAATAACTTCCCTAAAAATATTCCCCAGAATATCCTCCCAAAGTACGGCTGTCACGTTATTCCTTGTTAAAATCGCCACTCCCCCTCCACTCTTCCCTCCTTTTCTATCCTTCCTATAGCATGTGTATCCTGGAACATTAAGCTGCCAGCCCTGTCCATCCCTGAGCCATGTTTCTGTCATTGCTATGATATCCCAGATTCATATTCATAACCAAGCCCTGAGTTTATCTGCCATTGCTATTCTGCCTCTTGCATTGAAGTAAATGCAGTTTAATTTATCTCATTCTCTGCTTTGTCCCTGCCTGCCCTGACTGTTTGACTTGCTCCTTTTCCCAACTGTATCAGTCTCAGACTGATCTTTTTCCTCACTATCTCCCTGAGTCCCACACAGCCACCTTTCTAGTTTAAATCCTCCCAAGCAGTTCTCGCAAATCTCCCTGCCAGTATATTAGCCCCTTTCCAATTCAGATGCAATCAGTCCTTCTTGTACAGATCACGTCTACCCCAGAAGAGATTCCAATGATACAAATTTGTGAACCCTTCTCCCTTGCATCAGCTCCTCAGCCACACTTTCATCTGCTCTATCCTCCTATTCCTACCCTCACTAGCTCGTAGCACTGGGACTAATCCAGATATTACTACCCTTGAGGACCTCTTTTTTAAATTCCTGCCTAACTTCCTATATTCTCCCTTTAGAATCTCATCCTTTAAATCATTAGTTCCAATGTGTACAATTACCTCCTGCTGGTCTCACTCCCCTTTGAGAATATTCTTCACATTCTCTGAAATATCCTTGATTCAGGCACCAGGGAGGCAACACAACATTCCGATTTTTCACTGGTGGTCACTAAAACATCTGTCTGTGCCTCTGACCAGAGAGTCCCCCGTCCAATTGATTGAATGTAACCTGATGTACTCCTCATGACATTAAAACTAGTCTCAGTACCAGAAACTTGGCTGTTTCTGCTACATTCCCCTGAGAGCCCATCACCCCCTACATTTTCCAAAACAGCATACTTGTTTGAGACGGGGATAGCCACAGAAGATTCCTGCACTATCTTCCTACCTCTTCTACCTTTCCTGGAATTAACCCTTCTGCTTGACTATAACTGTGGCTTTTCTCCCTTCCTATATTTGTCATCCATCATATCCCTAGCTCCTGTAAATTTCTCATTGCCTCTAACACTGTTCCATGCGATATGATAGGATTTGCAACCAAACACACTTTTCTTAGAAGCACTCCAATGCCCAGAAATACTTGAACTCAAACAGCAAAGGCAGTAGCTGTGCAGATTCACTGCTGTGTCAGACAGCAGTGTAGGTTTTTCTCTCTCTCTCTCTCTCACACAGACCATGTGGTCTGTGCCTTATTTCTCTTTCTCCTTTTTAAACTGCCATTGTTTGATCTTTTTTTCCCCAAAGTTGAAAACATTGCAACAGCTTATAAAACAGTACTGCTCCTAGAATTTGAGGAACTCACCTCCAACACTTAAAATAGGTAGGTTAGATGGGCTTCAGATTGGTATGACAGGTCGGCGCAACATCGAGGGCTGAAGGATCTGTACTGCACTGTAATGTTCTATGTTCTATGTAAAAAAGGAACAGCTCTTACAGCCACAATTTTTTCCCATCCTCCAACTTGGATCACCAGTTCTGCCATTCTATGAAATCAGGTCTCACCTGTTAATTCTTAACTCCATTTATCTGCCTTTTCACCAAAAACCCTTAAATTCCTTACAGTTTTAAAATCCTGTCCATCTGAGCCTGAATATTCTTGACGACACAGCCTTGACTTGCAATAAATAATTCCACAGATTTATGACCCTCTGAGGGTTTAGACAAAGAGAGGGAGGGCAGCCTAAGTTACAAGTTGTGGGAGAACATAGAAGAAGAAAAGCAAGGATGCACTCCATGGGGGATGAGATTGCCTCTGTACCATGCTGCTGAGTTTGGGAGAATGTTTGCTCCTGTCTACATTATTAAAATAAAGATATATAGCACAGAAAGAGGCCATTCAGCCCACCTAGTTATGGGGATGGAAGACATGCCATCCCTGGCTTCAGGTCAAATAAAGCTCTTTCTAAAACTAAAAGTATACTCACAAATGTTTCATCAGTTACTTACTGCTCTCCCAAATTGCAATCATCAACCATTTCATAATGATTAAGCCTGCACCAATAGTTTCCATATTCTCAGTACACTTCACGGCAAGGTCATGCTTGGAGATAATCAGGATCCTAGCATTCAGATCATGACATGATCTAAGCTCCCCTTCTCATATGTGAGTGCATAGGGATTACAGATATATAAGGGGAAGATCCAGCAGTATATCCTCAGGACAACCAGAAATTTATAATAAATGTCTTTTCAAACTGTGCAAATGTCAAAAACATACAAACAAAAAATTATACCCTAGATATTCTGGACTCCATGGAATTCAGAAGGCCCAATGCAATGGCTATGTGCTAATTGCCCAAGAAATTAAGCTTCCAAATGGCAATTGTCCTGCATTGGAAACTTTCAGAAAAAGTCTTCAACTCTGAGCTAGATTTGGAGAATTCACAAAGTTCAGTCTCACATACCTGAATACTTCTCATGAAAACTTAAAGGGATTCAAAGATAACATCATGGAAACTATATTTAACCCATCTGCCCCTAACATTCACCTCCCCACCTGACCCAGCATCCACCTACCTCCTCCACTTACCTTCTCACCTTGTCATAGACCTTTCGACTCCTGTATACAGCAGCTACTACTGCAAAAAGGGATTGTGCTTTAGCTTCCAGTGCTGTTCCTGCACTGCACTGGGAAATTCCCGAACAGAGACTCTATGTTTCTCGTAAAAGAAACAAAAAAAAAACATGGCATTGATTTAAAATGATCTGCAAAAGGAAAAGCCTTTTCACTTAGCACGTAGTTAGGGTCTAGAGTGCATTTTTAACTTTCTTTCCGGCTGCATGGGCCTCCAAGGTCTGCATGCAGAACCGAACTGGAAGTCAAAGACGCGATCCATACACTGACACTGATCACCGAGTGTGGAATCTTGGAGCTGTTGTGTGAACATGCAGCTTAGAATGTTGTCAGGAAATGTGGTGGAGGCATGTTCAACTGAGAAGGTCAAGAAGGCATTGGATGATTATTTAGATTAAAAACAAATGCACAAGGATATGGGGGTGAAGCAGGAAATTAGTACAAGGTAATGATGCTCATTTAATAAGCTGATACAGGCACAATGGGCTAAATGGTCTCCTTCTGCACTATAAACACTTCTGTGATTCTCTGATTCTCAAGATGCCCAAACTGGAAGCTAGGTGCTTGGAAGCAAGGTAAGTGAAAAGGAATAGAGTGGCAATCCGACTGTGGTTACCATTCCTCAGAACATTTAACCATATATCTATTCTACTTTGTAACATTCTCTTTTTGACTCCTGGCCTTGACTGGCCATGAATTCCAGTCCTCCAGATCTCTGCTGCCTGTACCCTGTCTGCCCAATGTGTAGCACTTCTTTTCTGCATCTCAGCACTTTCAATTTCAAAATTAATCAAACTTCTTCACCCTTCACATTGGATCTTTCCTATTACCTCCAGTTGTGTTTCCCCTCTCTTTAACTCAAACTTTCTTTGCATCATTCTGCTCCTCTGTGTACGGGCCGCAGAACCTTCAGGGCTATTGGGACCAACTTCCTTAAAGCCATTCCATATCTCCATGTTCTCCTCCACCTTCTAACAAAAAACTTTTCACAATCTATTACACCAGCAACATTTCCAGACAACTCAGCAGAAATGCCTAATATTAGTTTCCTTTCTCCTTTCTGCAGTTCCTTGGGGTATTTTGTTTTGAGTTGCAGGTGGTACATAAGTGCCTGTGGTGTTTCTGTTTTGAACAAAAATACTGAGTGTCAAAGTAGTGCTATTCCCGTAAATATATATTTTTGACAAGGATAGGAGCATTATTTTGAAAGGCCTTCAATCACATTACATTTTGTATCTTTGTAATTGCATTCAGTTAAGATTGGCATTGGCGAAACAAAATGAATCAACACAGTTGGGAGTGCATGTACATGGTTCCCGGTTCGATACTTCAAGAATAAGAGGCACAGATTCATTGAATTACTTTCTCAAGGCTTTAATCAGGCCTACTGCTTGACATTGATTCAAGTGCTCAGACTGGAAAACCTTGAAACCAGGATTAGCAAGATTCATTCTGACATGAAAAGATACTATGGAATGCAGATCCTACCCCATTTAATGATGTTTACAAAGTGACTTTCTCTGATACTAGTTTGCTATAGTTTCTGATAATTCTTATCATTTTCAAAGTACGCTTTATGCTTATAATCATTCAGTATAAAATGATTTGTGTGTTACTTTTACAAATTCCACAACTCATGCAGAGCTAATGATGGGAACTGACAGTTCTAACACACAACAGTAATGAATCTATTCAAATGCACTTATGACATTTCCTTCACAAAAACAATATTCATGAAACAATGCAGCTGTGAGAATGTGGAGTTAAAGACAACCTTAACTGTATGGTTCAGAACTTGAGGTACCTATTAGTTTGAATCATATAATTATTGATGAGGAATTTACAAGCACATACTGAAGTTCTCTTGGCAACTAAGCTAAAAGCTGTACTTCAATTCCTTTTATCGACCTGTTCAGGCATGTTGTGACACACCCTTAGTGTCAGTAGGCCCTGGGTCTGGATCTAATGGCTCAAAAATACTGCCACTGTGCCACACAATCCCCTTCTAACAACTGTACTGTATACTTAAGATCATAACATTAGAAACTTACATGGTTCAAAAAGATCACCTCTCATTCTACTAAACTTCAATGAGCATAGACCTAAACTGCTTAATCATTGTTCTGAAGAAACCTCTTCATTTAAAGCATTCTAATGAGCTTCCAAATGAAGCTTCTTTGGACTGTTTCCACTGTGAGTACAGAGACCTGAACAGTATATTGTACTCCTGGTGCAGTCTCACCAATATCCTGCACAGTTTAGCACTAAAAGGAAAGTAACCATAGTCCCACTCTCACATTAGAGAGAGAGAGAGAGAGAGAAAACACTGATTGTGGTTTAATCTGAGAGTCATCACACCTCAGGTAAGGGGCAAGATCAAGAAGGTGGGCATTGTGAGCTCCGTTAGTACAGTGTTGAACCCTGCTGTTGGCAGGGCTCTGCATCGCAAACCAATCATCTAGCAAACTGAGCAATATTTCTTTATTTTATAGTCACCCTTTCAAGAAAGGCCAACATTCCATTTGTCTTCTTAATTACTTGTAGTACTTGTCAGCTAATTTTTTGGTGACTAATTTACAAGGACACCCAAATCCTTCTGTAGAGCAGCATTCTATATCTGTCTCCTTTAAAAAAAAATTGATCTTTTGCTCTTCATGCCAAAGTGGGCAATTTCATGTTTTTCCACATTATACAGCATCTACTAAATATTTGCCTGCCCACTTACCTATGTTGCAGAGTTTTTGTATTATACTTACAATTTGCTTCCTTCTCATCTTTATAACATTGGCAAATTTGTTTATATAATAGTCAGTCTCTTTGTTCAAGTTATGAACATAAGTTGTAAATAGTTGAGGATCCAGCAATGATCCATGCATAATTCCATTAATTATAGGTTGGCAACCTGAAGATTATCCAGTCATCTCTTTTAGTTAGCCAGTTCTCTGCTCATGCTAATGAAGTATTCCCAACATCATAAACTCTTAACTTCTGTAAGAAATTTTGAGCAAATACCATATTAAATATCTCTTGGAAATCTAAATACACTACAGTTAATGGCTTTGCTTTATCCAGCCTACTTGTTACATCTTCAAAGAATTCCAATAAATCAATCAAACATGTTTTCCCTTTCACAAAACCATGGTGTCTCTGCCAGATTGGTTCTGCTTTACTAAATCTCCTGATACTATCTTCATAGCAATGGATTCTAACAATGACAGATATTAGACTAACTGGTCTATAACTTCCTACTTTCAGTCTTTTTCTTTCCTTCATTCCATTCTACTTCATTCCTCCATTCTCTACACATCCTATTTTATGTGGGAGGTGCAGGAAACCTCTCGACCCTTGGAGAACCAAATATGTCAACGAGATGCATCAAAGTTCAGGTTTTGGAGCTTACACTGAAACTGATGTAAAAGACTGAGAAAAAAGCCAAAAGAACTGCAGATGCTGAAAATCTGAAACAAAAACATGAAATTGCTTGAAAATCTCAATAGGTCTGGCAACACCTGTGGAGAGAAATCAGAGTTAACATTTCAGGAACAGTTCTGAAGAAAGATCATTGGACTTGAAATGTTAACTCTGATATCACTCCATAGACGCTGCCACCTACTGAGATTATCCATCAATTTCTGTTTTTGTAATAAGACTGAGAGCCTGCAGTTTAAGATTGTGTGGGGTAATGTTGAATGGGTCAAGAAGAACCAGTAAGGTATGTCAGGAGTCCAGTGAGTTTCAAACCCTAAATATTCACTGTGTGAAAAAGCTTTTTCTCATGATGCATTTGCTTCTTTTGCAAAACACTTTAATCTGAGCTCTCCAGTTCTCTATCCGCTTACAAGCAAGAACAATTTCTCTTTATCTACGCAGTCCAGACTTCCAATGGTTTTTAAAGCTTTTATCAGAACTCCTCTTAGCCTCCAAGTGAAAACATTCCCAACTTCTCTAATCTATCCTCATAACTGAAGCTTTTAATTCCTGGAATAATTCTGGTAAACTCCTTCTGCACTCTCCAGTGGCTTCACATTTGTTTTGTAGTTTTTTTCTCACCGTGAGTAGTTCGGGTCTGATTGTACTGCTTCAAGATTTGCTGGAAAAAGGTTCAATTGAAGTATTCAAGAGAGCATTACATGATTATTTATATAAAAACAATGTTTGGGTTTACGAGGAAAAAGGTAACAGATTGGCACTAAGTTAAAATACTAGAGCATCAAGATGGCCTGAATGTTTTTTTTTAACAGAAAAGCAATTTTGTGATTCTGTATTCTTGGGTTTTAAAAGACCTTAAGGATAAAGTGCCACCTCAAAGGTTATCACCCAGAATTGTACACAAGACTTCAACTAAGGCCTGATTGTGTCCTATATAAGTTCAGCGTAACTTCTCTGCTTTTGCACTCCATGCCTCTATTACTAAAGTCAAGTGTACGGTACGTTTATTAACAGCCCTTTCTAGTTTTCCTGCCACCTTTAATGACTTATTCAACGTTATCAACACTGTTAAATCTATAGGTTCCCCTTTAGCCAATTTGGTCATTACTTCCTCAAAAACTCAAATAAATTAGTTAAAGATAACTTGCTTTTCATGAAATCAAGTTGACTTTGAAAAAAATGTGAACATGCATTTTAAAATAAAGGTTTCAAGATGGAATATAAAATAAACTATCAAAATCTAACGGTACAAGAGCAAAGTGCACAAAACATTCAAAGTGGTTGTGACAGTTGACAGAACAATTAATAAGCATACGGAATCATGAGGTTAATGAATAGAAACATTGAATGCAAAAGAAAGCACATTATGGTGAACTTTTACAAAACACCGGTTCAAATTCAATATTTCAAAATAAACATTCACCTTCTGTTTCCTGTCATTCAGTCAACTTCATATCCATAATGTTACAGACCCTAGTATTCCAGAACTTTAAATTTGTAACAAGTCTGTTACATGGTACTGTATCAAATGCTTTTTGGAAGCTTGTGTATGCCACATTAACTCCACTAGCCTCTTCAATTCTCTTCATTTCTTCATCAGAAGCTGGATCAAATTAGTTAGGCATGAGTTGTCTTTAAAAATCTATTATAGCTTTCCTTAATTAATCCACATCCAACTATTAGTTTTGTCCTGAATTAACACTTTAAATCATTTCTATCATTATGGTAACACTGAGGGCCCTGTAGTTGCTAGACCTAGTCTCCCACTTTTTTTTTGAACAAGGCTGTCACATTTATAGTTCCAATTTCTGACACTGTGTCTAAAAATAACACGAAATACACAGTCCCTTCACAATTTCCACCCTTCCTCCATTAGTATCTTGAAATGCATCTGATCTAGTCATGATGACATATGATGAAAGCATCTGCAAAGGGAAATTGCTAGGAATCATTACTGAGGACAATATGGCAGGACACTCAGAAAATCATTATATGATCATAATAAATCACTAGTTCAGTACACGACATGTTAGGAATGCTTTGCTTCCCTTACTGAGACATGCAGCCGCTCAACAGTACATTTTGGATTGGCTTCAGACTTCCATAATTGCAGTAAGCAGAAAGCAGAAAGATTGCTTGTGCCCTGTAATGAAACAATTGGGTAATTGTGCATTGTCATCTCTGTGCCTTTTTTAAAGCCTTATCTAAATATTCCCATTGATGTTTATAGTGGTGTAACATCAACGTTCACTGAACAATTGCATTAAAAAGATGTAAGGATGATTGCCAAAAAATTACTTGATAATTAAAATAGCCATCCATTAACCCTTTGACTACTCCACTCTCTTAAAGTTGGATTTTGGATGATCACCTTCCCACAATTTCTTGACTTTTCCTGCAGAGGGTATTAGAATTTATGGCAGAATTCAAATTCACCAGGTTTCTGCTCTTTAAGTCTGATAATTAAGTTTAAAGTGCTTTAGAGTGGGCAAGGGCAATGGACACTTGTGAAACATTTCAGAAAAATGCAACTGAAAGGATCTTAGCCTATCTTGGTAATTCTTATCAAACAAAAATCTTTACTGAGAGCAGCGTTCAGTCCTGGTCTGGGCTAAGTAAAAATCTTGTCTACAAGGAAGAAACCAATTCTGGTTTGGGCATGATCCTGCAATTCAAAGGTAACATTTCAAGAGATTTAAGCAGAATTTTTTTTTTAAGCCTGCTTCAAACCTCAGGTTCCCCTTTTGGTGTGGCAGGGTGTTCCGTTATCTCCATGGTTCAGGCACCCATCACGCTATTATTAGCCCTATCAGTTAACCCTCCTCAGCCATGGAAATTGGGCAGAATTAGGACAAGTTAAACTAATGACTGAAAATTCCCAATGTCAGCAGCTTTTATACTTGGTTGTTTTCAGGAACCACAGAGCATTGTGTCTTTCTGAATTGTTGGGTATTGATGAGTCAATTGGGAAAAAATGAGCTTAGCACCGCCCTCATGACCTGTCCCACCTGTCAATCTTCATTCCCACCTATCCGCTTCACCTTCCTTTCCGACATATCATCTTAACCCCACCTCCATCCACCTATTGCCATCTTGCCTATCTTCTCCCCAGCCCCACCTCCCCTCCCATTTATCTCTCCATCCCCGATGCTCCTAGCCTAATTCCTGATGAAGGGCTTATGCCTGAAAATTGATTTTCCTGCTCCTCGATGCTGCGTGACCTGCTGTGCTTTTCCAGCAATGCGCTCTCAACTCTGATCTCCAGCATCTGCAGACCTTACTGTCTCCAAAAAAATGGATGAGTTGAGCAGAAATGAGATTCTCAATATTGTGAAATAAGGTTAGATTCTCCAATCAAATTTTGAAGAGTGAGGTGAGAATCTTGTGAGTGAGTGGCAAGTAGCCAATAGCATGCATTGACATGACGCTATTGCATAATTTTACCTTATTCATGTGCAATTTTCCATTCTCCCAACCAAACTGGATGGCGACAATTCCCAACGGAAAGTCAGAGCAGGTGGCTGGAGGTTCCAGCATGTTGCTTGTTCCTACGCTCTCCATCGTGGACAACTGTCCCCAGCATCTCAGGGCATGCTCAATAGGCTGTGCCTGTCCACATCCCCATCCCCATCCACATGCATGGACAACAGCATCACACATAAACCAACTCACCAATCCCTTATAGTACTTCTCCAACTTGCAATACAGTCCTGCATGTCAATGCTGCACATTGGAGTAAGCTAGCACCTTTCTTTGAATGTTAGTGCAAAGTGGCTTTGCACACAGGGACAGCAGACATCTCACAGATTGGACCAGGCTGTATCTCAGGACTTCTCACCTGCACTTCAAGTGTTCATTCACCTTGCCCCCATTGGATTGTTCATAACATCTCCATCTTGTCTTGTCCTGTCTTTTTGCGCTGTCCCCCACCGACCTCAGCTGGAGCTTGGAGGCTCGCAGTGCTTCTGTATTGTCTTGCTTTTTAGTGCAGACACAAAGCCAGGCAGCTTGCCATTGTTGACAGCAGTCATCAGTAAAAGTTGTGATGCATTACTGTTCAGCACTGTACCATGTTTTAGCAGAGTAAACAAACCCACTGCACAGGTTTTAATAAAATGGCCATGTCTCAAAGTCTAAGGGGAGTAGCCCTCAGTCAGGTTAAAGAATATATGCTTCAGTCAGGGGGACCCAGCTTAGTAACTGGCAACAGTCCAGAGGCTTGGACATGGACAGTCAGCTATTGGGTTGTCCAATCTCATGCTGAAATAGCATTCATAACCACACAAATGCCAGGCAATGACCATCTCAAATAAAAGACAATTTATCCACCACTCCTTCACATTCAATGGTGTTACAATCACTGAATCCTTCACTATCAACATCCTATGAGTTACCATTGACCAGAAGCTCAACTATGCTTATCACAAAAACACAGTGATTAGATTAGATTACTTACAGTGTGGAAACAGGCCCTTCGGCCCAACAAGTCCACACCGCCCCGCCGAAGCGCAACCCACCCATACCCCTACATCTACCCCTTACCTAACACTATGGGCAATTTAGCATGGCCAATTCACCTGCCCTGCACATCTTTGGACTGTGGGAGGAAACCCACGCAGACACGGGGAGAATGTGCAAACTCCACACAGTCAGTCGCCTGAGGCGGGAATTGAACCCGGGTCTCTGGCGCTGTGAGGCAGCAGTGCTAACCACTGTGCCACCGTGCCGCCCAAGAGCAAGTAAGAGATTAGGAATACTGCAAGTAATTCATCTCCTGACTCAGGAGTGTGAAGAAATACTCCCCACTTGCCTGGATGGGGGCAGTTCTAAAGACACGCAAGAAGTTTGACACCATCCAAGACAAAATAGCCGCTTGATTGGCACCATATCCATAAACGTCCACTCCCTCCACCACTGATGTTCAGAAGCAGAAGTGTGTACTACCTATAAGATGCATTGTAGAAATTCAGTAAAGCTCCTTATTACCAAACCCATGACCACCTCCATCGAGAAGGACAAGAGCAGCAGATACATTGGAACACCACTACTTTCAAGCCACTCACCATCCTAACTTAGAAATATAGCACCGTTTCTTCACTATCACTTGGTAAAAATCTTGAAATTCGTACATAAAATTATTATTGGTAAACCTACAGCAAGTGGAGTGCAGTGGTTCAAAAGGGCAGCTCACCACCATTTTCTCAAGGGCAACTCAGTACGCACATTAAATGCTGGCCAGTCAGCAATGCCCAAATCCCATGAGTGAATAAATAAGTAGTCCTGGGATTTGGCACCAGTCAGTTTTGCAGATCCAGTGTAACCATGGGAGCAGTGGGAAATCAATCAGGGAGCAGCACAAGAGCAGTCAGGGGTCTGGTCAGTCATCAGGTGGGGCTGTCCAACCAAGTTGGTCAGAATGATAGGTCATGACCTGTAGGGAAGTTCAATGAAAGTTAGGAACTCAGTTATTATGGACCACTGCTATGGTAGGGAAGTTTGGGAACTCAGTCCTGTTGATTGGAGACAAGATGCTGGGATGCAGAAGGGACATTAATTGCGAAGAAGGGAAAGTCAGCAGATAATGAGGGGAAATCAAGAGTGCATATGAGGAAAGGGACTACTGTGGAAGGGATAATCATTGTCAATTACAACCACCCTTGCCAAACAGTGTAGCATGATGGTTGGTATGACTAAGCTATGGGGCTGGGCCTCTTGGGGTAATGATGTCATAATTCAAAGAGTTGTGTGGGATGTGTGGGAACCTGTGAAAACTCAGTACTGTTGGGCTCAATAGTGAATATAAAGAAGAAAAGGACATGGATATTTCATAGATCCCCTTGTTTATGCTTTTGGCAAGAAAGAAGATAGTATGAGCAGGGTGAAACATGGTGCATAGGTAATGATGTAAAAGTTAGAGAACAGAATGAAAAATCTCATGAGGATTAATGGAGAGAAGCCCTTCAGGAAGCTTGCCAAAATTAATCTAGCCAATTTCTGATAAAGTATACCTATCGATGTGTAACATTACGGATTATCATGGCATGCAAGGAGGCCAATAGGATCTTTGCGCGAACTGTTTGAAGGTGCTATCCAATTAGTCTCACTTCTTGGCTCTTTGCCTGTGGCCTTAAATGCTTCCTTTTTAAGTGTATTTTATATTATTTCTCTAAAAACCTAAGTGTATACTCACAATTTCCGTGCTGCTATTTTGCTACTTGTTATCTTACTCTTTTAGTTCTATATTGATCTCGAAATTGCCTATTTTAACCTGAAACATTGCAGGTTTGAATCTGACATCCATTTTGCACATGCACAATATTATACACCTAAATAAAATGGATATTTGGCCTGAACACAGTCTGGATGAGGTTAAAATTGAGGATTTGGTTCTTTTGTGACCCATTGCTTTAAAGAAATAGCTGCATTTTTTGTGTCTTAATTGCTGCTCTTTTTACACTGACATGAAGGGAAAGTTAAGAACGCTGTTGCTTTAATATTAACAAAATTGTTATCACAATGACAATTGATCATTTCTGATTCTTGAGTTTGCAAAATCCTTGGGTTCTGACAGGAATGTTTGAAAATGTTGTTAGCCTACATTTATGTATTTCAAACAAAAGCAGATTCCAAAAGTACAGCAACCTTGAACAAAATCAATGCGTAGCATCTGAAATACTCTTAAATTATGATTAAACTTCAGAATGACCGGCTCTGTTTGACAATCTGTCCTCCTCATATAACTGAATTCTGTCATTGTACATCATAGCAATAAATACTTCCAGCTGCTGAATCACAGATGCCGATGCCTCATTTCACTAACATTAATTGTATGTATTGTTTGAAGGGTAGCTTGACTTTGAATTACATTGTCAATTATGGGTAGGTTATTTATAAGATAAGTTATCTTATTTATTGCACATTCTCACTGGAACAAGGGCAGAAGTCACATTGACAGGATGTCAGCTTTCATGTGTGAATACCAGTGATTAACTAATGATACAGCTATGACCAACAGCTAGCTATCTTGACAAAACCAAAGTATAAATGGCACCTGAAGTTATCTGCTAACCAATGTTGTTACATTTCTTTCAGTTGAATGGTTATACTTCAGGTTACACTGATAAATCAGGCCTCTATTGCACCAGCAGACTCAAACTTGTGGTGAAGGTTTGAGATTTTGCAAGAAATCAATAGAAGCTGACCAAATGTTCACAATACAGCCATTATGTGTCCAGTATAACACTGAGGTTCAATGAGAATTTCCCTTATTATGCATAATTAACAGAGAGGAGGCAGAATAAAGGCAAAAAGCAAGGTCCAGGTGGCACCTAAGGGTCAAAATTGCACTGAACTCATGACTGCTCCCAATCAGAAACTGTTCTCTATGGCCAACAATTTAGAACATAGAACATAGAACAGAGAACATTGCAGCGCAGTACAGGCCCTTTGGCCCTCGATATTGCACTGACCTGTGGAACCAATCTGAAGCCCATCTAACCTACGCTATTCCATTCTTATCTAGCAGCACCATGGGTAGCACAGTGGTTAGCACTACTGTCTCACAGCGCCAGAGACCCTGGTTCAATTCCTGCCTCAGACGACTGATTGTGTGGAGTTTGCACATTCCCACTGTGTCTGCGTGGGTTTCCTCTGGGTGCTTTGGTTTCCTCCCACATCACAAAGATGTGCAGGTTAGGTGAATTGGCCATGCTAAATTGCCCGTAGTGTTAGGTAAGGGGTAAATGTAGGGGTATGGGTTGGTGTGGACTAGTTGGGCCGAAGGGCCTGTTTCCACACTGTAATCTAATCTAATGTTTCCTTTAGCGATAGAAAGGGATAAGTGTATACCACAGGGGAAAAGTTATAGCTGGGGGAAAGGCAACTGTGTGTCCTTGATAAGTATGTACTGATCAGATAGGGAGGAAATGTCGAGTGGAGAAGCCGTGGTTTACCAAGGAAGTTGAATCTCTTGTCAAAAGGAAGAAGAAGTCTTATATTAGGATGAGATGTGATAGTTCAGTTAGGGTGCTTGAGAGTTACAAGTTAGCCGGGAAAGACTTAAAGAGAGAGAGAAGAAGAGCCAGGAGGGAAACATGAGGAGTCGTTAGTGGATAGGATCAAGGAAAACCCAAAGGCTTCTAGGAATATCTGGAATAAAAGAGTGATTAGAGTAAAATTAGGGCCAATCAAGCATAGTAATGGGAAGTGTAGATTAGAGTGGTGCTGGAAAAGCACAGCAGGTCAGGCAGCATCCGAGTAGCAGGAAAATCGACGTTTCGGGCAAAAGCCCTTCATCAGGCATAGAGGCAGGGTGCCTGCAGAGTGGAGAGATAAATGAGAAGGGGGTGGGGGTGGGGAGAAAGTAGCATAGAGTACAATAGGTGAGTGAGGGGGGGGATGCAGATGATAGGTCAGCGGGGAGGGTGGGGGAAGGTAGCAAAGAATACAATGGGTGAATGGGGGTGGGGATGAAGGTGATAAGTCAGAGAGGAGGGTGGAATGGATAGGCAGAAAGGAAGATAGGCAGGTAGGACAGGACACGAGGGTGGTGCTAACCTGGAAGGCTGGAGCTGGGGTGAGGTGGGGGAAGGGGAAATGAGGAAACTGGTGAAATCCACATGGATGCCATGGGGTTGAAGCCATGGCACAGCTGAAGCCAGACACCAACTCGAAGATATCTCCTCCTACCACCCCTCGACCATGACCCTACCCCCCCATCACCAAACCATCATCTCCCAGATCATACAGAACCTCATCACCTCAGAAAATCTCCCACCTACAGCTTCTGACCTCATAGTTCGGGAGCCCTGCATCACCCGATTCTACCTCCTTCCCAAGATCCACAAGCCTGACCACCCTGGCCAACCCATTGTCTCAGCCTGCTCCTGCCCCACCAAACTCATCTTCACACCACCTTGGAATACTTCAACCCCAGGGCATCAATGTGGATTTCACCAGTTTCCTCATTTCCCCTTCCCCCATCTCACCCCCACTCCAGCCGTCCAGCTCAGCACCGCCCTCATGACCTGTCCTACATGCCTATCTTCCTTTCCACCTATCCACTCCACCCTCCTCTCTGACCTATCACCTTCATCCCGACCCCCATTCACCCATTGTACTCTTTGCTACCTTTCCCTACCCTCCTCTCTGACCTATCACCTCCATTCCCACCCCCATTCACCTGCTACTTTCTCCCCACCCCCATCCCCCTCTCATTTATCTCTCCACTCTACAGGCACCCTACCTGATGAAGGGCTTTTGCCAGAAACATTGATTTTCCTGCTCCTCAGATATTGCCTGACCTGCTGTGCTTTTCCAGCACCACTCTAATCTAGACTCTGGTTTCCAGCATCTGCAGTCCTTGTTTTTACCTAGTAATGGGAAGTTGTGTGTGGAGTCAGAGGAGATGGGGAAGTGCTAAATGAATACTTTTCATCAGTATTCACACTAGAAATGAGGTTTAGGAGAATACTGAGATATAGGCTACTATACTAGACGAGATTGAGGTTCACAAGGAGGAGATGTTAGCAATTCTGGAAAGTGTAAAAATAGATAAATCCACTGGGCCGGATGGGATTTAATCCTAGGATTCTCTGGGAAGCCAGGGAGGAGATTGCTGAGCCTTTGGCTTTGATCTTTATGTCATCATTGTCCAGAGGAATAGTACCAGAAGACTGGAGATTAGCAAATGTTGTTCCCTTGTTCAAGAAGGGGAATAGAGACAACCCAGAAATTATAGATCTGTGAGCCTTACTTCGTTTGTGGGTAAAGTGTTGGAAAGGATTATAAGAAATAGGATTTATAATCATTTAGGAAGGAATAAGTTGATTAGGGATAGTCAACATGGTTTTGTGAAGGGTCGGTCATGCCTCACAAATCTTATTGAGTTCTTTGAGATGGTGACCAAACAGGTGGATGAGGGTAAAGTGGTTGATGTGGTGTATATGGATTTCAGCAAGGCGTTTGATAAGGTTCCCCATGGTAGGCTATTGCACAAAATATGGAAGCTTGGAATTAAGGCTGATTTAACGGTTTGGATCAGAAATTGGCTAGCTGAAAGAAGACAGATGATGGTGGTTGATGGGAAATATTCATCTTGGAGTTCAGTTATTAGTGTGGTACTGCAAGGATCTTTTTTGGGCCCACTGTTGGTTGTTATTTTTATAAATGACCTGCATGAGGGCATAAAGGTATATGTTAATAAATTTGTGGATAACACTAAGGTCAGTAGAGTTATGGGTACTGACAAAGGATGTTGTAGGTTACAGAGAGACATAGATAAGCTGCAGAGCTGGGCTGAGAGGTGGCAAATGGAGTTTAATGCAGAAACGTGTGAGGTGATTCACTTTGGAAGGACTAACAGGAATATAGAGTACTGGGCTAATGATAAGATCTTTGGTAGTGTAGATGAGCAGAGAGATCTCTGTGTTCAGATACATGATTCTTGAAAGTTGCCACCCACGTTGATAGAGTTGTTAAGAAGACATATGGTGTGTTAGATTTTATTGTAGATGGATTGCATTTTGGAACCATGAGATTATGCTGCAACTGTACAAAACTCTGGTGTGGCCACATTTGGAGTATTGCGTACACTTCTGGTCATTGCATTATAGGAAAGATGTGGAAGCTTTGGAGAGGGTTTAGAGGAGATTTACTAGGATGTTGCCTGGTATGGAGGGAAGGTCTTATGAGAAAAGGCTGAGGGAACTGAGGCTGTTTTCGTTAGAGAGAAGCAAGTTGAGAGGTGACTTCGTTGAGACATATCAGATAATCAGAGGGTTAGATAAGTTGGACAGTGAGAGCCTTTTTCCTCGGATGGTGATGGCCAACATGAGGGGACATAGTTTTAAATTGAAGGATGGTAGATATAGGACAGATGTCAGAGGTAGGTTATTTACTCAGAGAGTAGTAGAGGTGTGTAATGCACTGCCTGCAACAGTAGTAGACTTGCCAACTTTAACGACATTTAAATGGTCATTGGATAGGCATATTAGATTAGATTACTTACAGTGTGGAAACAGGCCCTTCAGTCCAAACATTCCACACCGACCCCCCACACAACCAAACCCATTCCCCTACACCTAACACTATGGGCAATTTAGCATGGCCAATTCACCTAACCTGCACATCTTTGGACTATGGGGGGAAACCGGAGCACCCGGAGGAAACCCACGCAGACACGGGGAGAACATGCAAACTCCACACAGTCAGTCGCCTGAGCCGGGAAATGAACCCGGGTCTCTGGCGCTGTGAGGCAACAGTGCTAACCACTCTGCCACCGTGCCGCCCACCTTTGGAAACATAACCAAATTGTGGTCACTATCACCAAAATGCTCACCTACCTCCAAATGTAACACCTGACTGGGTTCATTACCCAGTACCAAATCTAATGTGGCCTCGCCTCATGTTGGCCTGTCTACATATTGTGTCAGGAAACCCTCTTGCACATATTGGACAAGAATTGACCCATCTAAAATACATGAACGCTAGTATTCCCAGTCAATATTTGGCAAGTTATAATTCCTCCATAATAACTACCCAGTCAGTCTCGCTCCTATGGAGGATCATCTTTGCCATCCTATCCTCTACATCCCTGGAACTATTTGGAGACCTATAGAAAACACCCAATAGGGTGAGCTCACCATTCCTGTTTCTAATCTCAGTTTATACTACCTCAGTAGATGAATCCTCAACGTCTTTTCTGCAACCGTAATGCTGTCCTTGACTAATAATGCCATACCACGCCCTCTTTTACTATTTTCTCTGTTCTCTGTGCCACCGTGGGCGGCACGGTGGCACAGTGGTTAGCACTGTTGCCTCACAGCGCCAGAGATCCGGGTTCAATTCCCGCCTCAGGCGACTAACTGTGTGGAGTTTGCACGTTCTCCCCGTGTCTGCGTGGGTTTCCTCCGGGTGCTCCGGTTTCCTCCCACAGTCCAAAGATGCGCAGGTCAGGTGAATTGGCCATGCTAAATTGCCCGTAGTGTTAGGTAAGGGGTAAATGTAGGGGTATGGGTGGGTTGCGCTTCGGCGGGGCGGTGTGGACTTGTTGGGCCGGAGGGCCTGTTTCCACACTGTAAGTAATCTAATCTAATCTTACTGAAACATCTAAATCCCGGAACCTGCAATAACCATTCCTGTCCCTGCTGTACCCATTCCCTGAAATGGCCACAACATCAAAATCCAAGGTACCAACCCATGACGCATGTTCACCCACCTTATTCCAGATGTGCCTGGTGTTGTAGTAGACACACTTCAAACCAATGTCTTGCTTGCCGGTGCCTTCTTGCAATCTTGAAACCTTAGTTCTGACTTCACCACTCATAATCTCCTGTATAATTGAACTACAATTTCGGTTCCCATACCCCTGCTGAATTAGTTTAAACCCACCCGAAGAGCATTAGCAAATTTCCCCACCAGGATATGGTATCCCTCTAGTTCATGTGAAAACCATCCCAATTGTAGGGGTCCCAGATATCCCAGGAAGAACTCCAATTATCCAGGAACCCAAAACCCTCCTTCCTGTACCATTCCTGTAACCACCTGCTCCATTCCTCCTCTCCCTATTCCTTGCCTTGCTAGCACATGGCATGGGCAACAAATCAGACACAACAACTCTGTATTGTTCTAGTTCCAAGCTTCAACCCTAGCTCCCTGAATTTCTTCCTTAAATCTTCATCTCTGTTTCTATCTATATCGTTGAAATGTTCATGTCATGAATTGATTCCTGCACAGCTGTAAATCAATGAAAGACAAGAAAACAAAAATAACCATCAATAGACGTTTTATTCAATGCAACTAAATTTACAATTAGTAATCACATAAATGTAAACTGTGTCTAAAAAGCAGCTATATTAAACTATTGTCAAATGAACAGCATCAAAAAGTCTTTATTTAACTGGCACCCGAAGGTCTTCAAGGTTGAGCATTTGTTTCAGCTTCTCTGCTTCTGAGACTCCTGATTCACAGTCATGCTTGTTGTTGAATATGCATGTAAACTTTTCAGGAAGTCTGGAACAATTTTTCTGGGAAACCTGGTTCAAATAAACAAAGACAATATGCTGAATGTCACAACTAAAGCTTTCCAGAAATTTTGCATCAATGTGCAATAAAATATGTAAGAAAACATGACCTAGGATCAGGAAAGAAGAAAAAAGAAACAATATAGCCGTAATATGGTTAACAAAATAGTCAAATTGTCATTGGTGTTTTGCAGGCTAACATGGTAGATCATCTGCATGTTGCCAAGTCCTGTGCGCAACAAAGATTTATGGCTAGACAGTCAAGACAATGGGAGAATATGGTATTCTTCGTCCATAAAGTGCCATAGAAAATTTATTTGGCCATGCTCAAGCAATGGAACACCTCGCAAAATGCAACACTCACTCAGTGTGAGACAGCTGACGTGCTCAGTATTTGAACAAAGGTTCAAGTCATTACCTTTTGTTTCTAAAAGAAATGAATGAATGAATGAATGAGTGAATGGATCTGAAATAACTCCAGAAAGACCAGTATCCCATCGTCTAGTCAGCGTTTATCTAGAAGTGGATGGTACGTAGCACGGACTCAGATAAGTCAGACCCTCTGAGATGCAGGACTCTGTGCTCTACTGTTGGATATCCAATCCCTCTAAACCTCCATTCGCCATGACCAGGGCCTCCAAGCCCTCCGTTTTTTCCTCTCCAGACGTCCCCAACAGTACCCTTCCACTGATACTCTCATTCATTTGGCCGAACTGGTCCTCACCCTTAACAATTTCTCCTTTGAATCCTCCCACTTCCTCCAGACTAAAGGCGTAGCCATGGGCACACGTATGGGCTCCAGCTATGCCTGTCTCTTTGTTGGCTATGTAGAATAGTTGATCTTCCGTAATTACACTGGCACCACTCCCCACCTCTTCCTCCACTACATTGATGACTGCATTGGCGCCACCTCGTGCTCCCGCGAGGAGGTTGAGCAATTCATCAACTTCACCAACACATTCCACCCTGACCTTAAATTTACCTGGACTATCTCTGACACCTCGCTCCCCTTCCTGGACCTCTCCATCTCCATTAGTGATGACCGACTTGACACTGACATTTTTTACAAACCCACCGACTCCCATAGCTACCTGGATTACACCTCTTCCCACCCTATCTCTTGCAAAAATGCCATCCCGTATTCCCAATTTCTCCGCCTCCGCCGTATCTGCTCCTAGGAGGACCAGTTCCACCATAGGACACACCAGATGGCCTCCTTCTTTAGAGACCGCAATTTCCCTTCCCACATGGTTAAAGATGCCCTCCAACACATCTTGTCCACATCCCGCACCTCCGCCCTCAGACCCCACCCCTCCAACCGTAACAAGGACAGAACGCCCCTGGTGCTCACCTTCCACCTTACAAACCTTCGCATCAACCAAATCATCCACCGACATTTCCGCCACCTCCAAAAAGACCCCACCACCAGGGATATATTTCCCTCCCCACCCCTTTCCGCCTTCCGCAAAGACCGTTCCCTCCGTGACCACCTGGTCAGGTCCACACCTCCCTACGACCCACCCTCCCATTCTGGCACTTTTCCCTGCCACCGCAGGAACTGTAAAACCTGTGCCCACACCTCCTCCCTCACCTCTATCCAAGGCCCTAAAGGAGCCTTCCACATCTATCAAAGTTTCACCTGCACATCCACCAATATCATTTATTGTATCCGTTGCTCCCGATGTGGTCTCCTCTACATTGGGGAGACTGGGCGCCTCCTAGCAGAGCACTTTAGGGAACATCTCCGAGACACCCGCACCAATCAACCAAACCGCCCCGTGGCCCAACATTTCAACTCCCCCTCCCACTCTGCTGAGGACATGGAGGTCCTGGGCCTCCTTCACCGCCGCTCCCTCATCACCAGACGCCTGGAGGAAGAACGCCTCATCTTCCGCCTCGGAACACTTCAACCCCAGGGCATCAATGTGGACTTCAACAGCTTCCTCATTTCCCCTTCCCCCATCTCATCCTAGTTTCAAACTTCCAGCTCAGAACTGTCTCCTTGACTTGTCCGGACTTGTCCGACCTGCCTATCTTCTTTTCCACCTATCCACTCCACCCTCTCCTCCTTGACCTATCACCTTCATCTCCTCCCCCACTTACCCATTGTACTCTATGCTACTCTCTCCCCACCCCCACCCTCCCCTAGCTTATCTCTCCACGCTTCAGGCTCACTGCCTTTATTCCTGATGAAGGGCTTTTGCCTGAAACGTCGATTTCGCTGCTCGTTGGATGCTGCCTGATCTGCTGTGCTCTTCCAGCACCACTAATCCAGTATTTGGTTTTCAGCATCTGCAGTCATTGTTTTTACCTAAAGGAATGTTGCAAACTGGGACATTCCAAGGTCCAAGACTACATACTGAGGGATGCAATAAAGCTTGGGCAGCTGCTGCCAAGGCACGGTTAGGAGAGGCCATGACTGAGGTCTTTCTGCCAAAGTGCAACAGCGATCTGTTCAGTTATTGGACACTCCTGGTGCCTCAGATATATGTAGATAGTTCCTAGCCTAATTAAGAAATGCCTTTAGGTTGGTTGTAAGGATGGAGAAAGTCAAACCCCAATGTTTGTTTTCTCCTCTGTCTGCAAAGTTCTGAACTTTATGTACATAAATATTTCCTTTTTTAGGAATAAAGTATATTTTTGCAATAAAAAAGGAAAATATGTTCAATATGGAACCAAATTTTGCAATGCAACTTCCTATGAATCTTCATTTGCTATTTGCCATTCAGTTTTAAGCTGGTCTTACGAATAGCCGTAATAATGTGACCCTGAATATATTATTAATTCATTGTCAAAGTAAGCTCTATTTGTACCCTACTTTCAATAACACACAGTGTTTAAACCTTTAATTGACAGCAACTATGTGCAGACTGGAGTTTCCTATTTGTCAATCTATAAGAAGGTTATTGAATTATATTGCTATTATCTTCCAGTATTATCCCTGAATTTTTCTGATAATACATCATTTCTAAGTAGTACATGGGTCATAGAACTGTCAAGGCTACAAGTAACAGTAGCAATTCAAAAAAAGTGAATAACAATCAGTCATGGTGCAGCTGGTGGTGACAAACACCACCAATCAGTTCATTTTTGTTACCTTCAGGTGAGAGGAAACTTTCTGTTCATTAGATTGCAAATATGGTGAAGAGGAGTCACTGATTTACAACAAAGGAAAGAACAGTAAACAGCAATGTAATAACATGTTCTTCAAAATACTTTAAAAAAATACTATTGAAAAGTGTCTTATCCAGAAGAACACAAATTATACCAATTAACATCTTGGGGAGTGTTGCTGAACAAAGAGACCTTGGAGTGCAGGTTCATAGCTCCATGAAAGGTGGAGTCCCAGGTAGACAGGATAGTGAAGAAGGTGTTTGGTATGCTTTCCTTTATTAATCAGTGCATTGTTGGGAGGTCATGTACAAGACATTGGTTAAGCCACTTTTGGAATACTGTGCGCATTTCTGGTCTCCCTGCTATTGGGAAGATGTTGTGAAACTTGAAAGGGTTCAGAAAAGATTTACAGGGATGTTGCCAGAGTTAGAGGATTTGAGCTATAAGGAGAGGCTGAATAGGCTGGAGCTATTTTCCCCTGGAGCATTAGAAGCTGAGGGGTGACCTTATAGAGGTTTATAAAATCCTAAGAGGCATGAATAGGGTGAATAGCCAAGGTCTTTTCTCCAGAGTGGGAGGAATTAAACTAGAGGGCATTGGTTTAAGGTGAGAGGGGAAAGATTTAAAAGGGGCCTAAGGGGCAACTTTTTCACGCAGAGGGTGGTGCATGTATGGAATGAGCTGCCTGAGGAAGTGGTGGAGGTTGGTACAATTACAACATTTAAAAGGCATCTGGATGGGTATATGAATAGGAAGGGTTTAGAAGGATATGGGCCAAGTGTTGGCAAATGGGATTAGAACAGTTTAGCATATCTGGTCAGCACGGATGAGTTGGACTAAAGTGTCTGTTTCCATTGTGTACATCACTATGCCTCGATGGCTATGGTCTTCTGATCCAATTGTATAGTTCTGCACCAGCTTCACAAAGAATTCGCCTGTAACTGGTCCTACCTATTTAAATTACACACACACATTGTGATATTCCAGTTTCATATTTTCACCAATGCTTACATGGAGAATGGCAGGAAGACCATAAAAGTGCTATTTTCTCTGATGGGATAAATAACACAGTAAGTGATGACACATCCATATCTGTGACCTAGTTATTCATATAGACACATGAATCCTCATCAATGGCTCTTCCAAATTGTGAAAACCGCGGCACTTAGAAAAAATTCTGAGCTTTATTAAATGCTGGATTCTGTTTCCTTGGAAACTTGTAAAGACCTTTTCACTAGAAAACATAGTGGGTCAGATCTTCCAGTTTCTGGGTCGACAGAGCTTGCATATATGACAGAAGATGTATGTCAAATCCCTGTGGAGGTATTGACATGGGAACCTACATCAGATTTATCTAAGAAGTTCAAACTTCTGATAGGCAATTCCCAGGCTCATTGAAAAACAAATGTTTCTCAATATAATTTAGTGTTGGAGATTTCAGACAATACTTTTGTACTAACCTTGATACTTTCAAAGAAAATACTACACAGATCATAATCTGGTCTAACACTTTGGTACCTTTGCAAATGATCCTCCAACTACTCCCATTCACAGATATTCCCTGGCTAATCCCTGACCTGACCATCCAACTACCAATACAACTTGCCAGAACAGTTGGCTACCCTAATCTGACCCAACCACCCCCAGACCTGATCACCTTTACCAATCCAACCCCGTGAACCCTGATGCAATTTTTGGATCGTCTAGCAATATTTCCTTTATTCTTTCATGGGATGTGGACATTGCTGGTAAAGCCATTGATTTGAAAGCATGGCATCAGGTTAGGCTAAGCATTCGTGTGAGTATGGGTGGGATGCTGTTTGGGGAATCAGTGTAGATTTGTTTGGCTGAATGGCCTGTTTCCACACTGTGAGGATTCTATGAATGTTACAAAATTTTAAAGAGGCAAAATAGAAAATGTATGTCGCCATCAAAATTGCACAGATAAGCCAAGGATGTTAAAAGAAATAGGTAAGTATCAACTGAGAGCCATCACAAAGACTTGACTGCTGGGTGACATAATTGGGGCCTGACTATTAAAGGGTGCATGACGTTTAGAAAGGGAGTGCAGGAATAGTAAAGGGATGCCTTTGTCAATTAATGATAGTATTAGCACAGTACAGTGGTATATACCAGAGCTCAGAAGTTCCGAAACAAAAACAGAAATTGCTGGAAAAGCTCAGAGGATCTGGCAGCATCTGAACAGAGAAAACAAGAGTTCAAGAGTTTCAGGTTGCGTGACCCTTCCTCAGAACTGATGGTAGTTAGGAAAATGCTAGTTTATATACAGAAGATAGGGTGGGGGGAGGGGTTAATGTAATAACAAGGCCTGGTAATGTGGGGGTTGGAGTAAGGACATGGGCCAGATCAAACCCTAAAGTTTTGAACTTGGTATTGAGTTCAGAAGGCTGCAGGGTCCCCAAAGGGAAAAATGAGGTGTTGTTCTTCCAGCTTTACTGGAAGACTGCAACAAGCCTGAGACAGCGATGTTGGCCAGTGACCTGGAAATATGGGTGGCATGGTGGCTCAGTGGTTAGCATTGCTGCCTCACAGCATCAGGAATCTGAGTTCGATTACAGCCTCAGGTGACTGCCTGTATGGAGTTTGTACATTCTTCCCATGTCTGCATGGGTTTCCTACAGGTGCTCTGGTTCTCTCCCACAATCCAAAGATGTGCAGGATAGGTGAATTGGCTATGCTAAATTGCCCGTTGTGTTCAGGGATGTGTTAGTTAAGGGTTAATGTAAAGTAGCTGAGAATGTGGTGCTGGAAAAGCACAGCAGATCAGGCAGCATCCGAGGGGCAGGAGAATCAATATGTTGGGTCTAAGCCCTTAATTTCTGATGAAGGGTGTATGCCCGAAACATCATTTCACCTGCTTCTCAGATACTGCCTGACCTGCTGTGCTTTTCCAGCACCACATTCTTGTCACAAAGCTAGTCCCTTTTTTTCTAAAAGCTGTTCCTTGGCTCAAGGCAACTCTGTCCTTGATGTTTTTCAGAGGGGCAATAAACCAGGCAGGACTCTGCCAGTCTGGTTTGGTACAGAGGTGAAAAGGACTTTGAGAGGCCTTTTGTTTATATGTAAACAGATGAAACTTCATGCCACAGTGGTCATGTTTTAGAAGTGTCCTGTATAAAGAGAGGGGAGTGGTCAGCTCTTTAGTGAACTTAGCTGAGCAGGTTTTAGTTCAGTCTTGAACTGGGAAGCTCAACAGTGAGCTGTGTGGAAACTCTCTCTCTTTTCTGCCCTTCAACTTCAACCTGTAAGCATGTGTTCCATTTATACTGGTTTTTAAAGGGAGTTTGCTTTTTGGCATTGTTGTGTGTATTCGGAACAGTATAACTAAGTCTAGCTGTATGGTTGAATTCTGGAGAGGTTCCTTATTCTGTTCTTTATGTTTCACTGTGTAATTTTGTGAATACATTTTTTGTCTATTTTAAAATCTAGTAGTCAACCTAGCTATCTTACTCCCGGGTAAATTTCACTGTACACTTACTGAAACAAATTGCAAAGTTAGGTCTAGGGCTGCCTGCTTAAGAATGTTTTGAGTGGCCTAGCCTAGTCCATGCCACTCTCAGTTCTGATCTCCAGCATCTGTAGTCCTCACTTACTCCTAAATGTAAAGTAGTAGGGTCATGGGTTTGGGTGGGATACATTTCGGAGGGTCGGTGTGAAGTTTTTGGGCTGAAGGACTTGATTCTACACTGTAGGAATTCTATACAATGAGATGAGATTAATTAAAGATCTCATAATGGAAGTATCATTAAGTAGCTGCAATCATACTATAATTGACTTTCACATTCATTTTGAGGGTGAGAACTCTGGTATTTTAATCTTATCTCTATTATCATACAGGGTGTGCAATGGTGTTTTGCCAGACTTGTTCACGGAACGGTGGGATTGTCCTATGAAAAGAGACTGTGCAAACTGAGCAGAATATTACAAGTGGAATTCTGCAAGAGATTGAGCTGAGGTCTCACTTTTTTATAATTTCTATCAATGGCTTAAATGAGAACTGCAAACGTTCAAGAGCTAAATTTTCATGTGACACAAAGCTACATAGGAAGGTTTTTGTGAAGAGGATATATTGAGGTTGCAGACTGATATAGGTCAGTTAAGTGAATGGGGTCTAATGTGGAAAATTGTGAAGTTGTTTACTTTGGTAGTGTTACTGCAGAAATGCAAAGTTTAGAGGGATCTATGTGTTGTAGTGTATGAGTCACAATATGTTAGAATGCAGGTACAGCAATTTATGAAGAAAGCTATCATTTATTACATGATGAATTGAACATAAAAATAAGAATAATGTGTTTGAGTTGCACCGGGAATTAGTGAGACCACACTATTATACATAGAATACCCACAGTGTGAAAAGAGGCCATTCAGTGCACCTAGTCTGCAGTCGACCCTCTGAACAATATCTCACCTGAGACCCAATGACCATCTACCTCTCCACGCAGACACAGGGAGAATGTGCAAACTCCACACGTGGGTTTCTATTGGGTGCTCTGATTTTCTCCTACAGTCCAAAGATGTGCAGGTTAGGTGGATTGACCATGCTAAATTGCCCATAGTGTCCAGGGATGTGGAGGCTGGATGGGTTAGACTTGGGAAATACTGGGATTGGAGAGGTGAGTTTGATTCCACCTTCGGGTCCCTGGCATTGTAGTTGGCAGTGCTTACCACTGTGCAACCCCACATGATAATCCATTAATAAACAATAAACTGGTGTCGTTGAAGTTATTAACAACAAATTGCTACTTTAAATTTAGTGCCTGCTTCCTTCCTAATATTGTCATTCAGACTTTGGTTTGCATTATAGAGCAACTGGAAGGAATACAGAAATTCAGCATGTGTTGTAGCATTTTGAAACATTAACTCTGTTTGCTCTCCACAGATGTTGCCAGACGTGCTGAGTTTCTCCAGTAATCTCTGTTTTTGTTTCTTTCAGATCTCGTCAATCTACAACTCTTTGTTTTATATTATTATGGGAGTAATACAGCATTTTCTGAGGGTAAAAAAGAATCATTGAGCAACACTAAAACAAACTGCCATATCTGATAGAATATTAAAACAGTTGCATTTTGGCATTTTGGCTCATTAACTATTAAGGGATAAGAAAAAAACATAATGATCCAGATAGGTATAATTTACAGTTGAACTTTTACTTTGTTTTGCTCTGTACACTCTTTTAACATAAGTATGAACTCGGTCATTAAATTGGGCTATTTCCTCTGCTATTTCAAAAGGACAGGAAAATAACATATGTCAATGTAATTCCTTTTAAACTGTAAAGCCATCCAGCAGAGTAAACTGGTTGGACCTTCAGTTCAGTGGAGAAGAGTGTTCCATAAGCTTGAAGTGCTGAAGCCTCATTTAAATGCAGGAGGTGTCATATGTTCTGCCAGGGAGGTGTCTTGATGCAATTCACCATGCCTCAGGACAGTATTCCTCAAGATGGATTACATTAGGATTGGATCGCAGTCATGAATGGTAGGATCCCAGAGCAGCAGTAGGACAAATGATTATTTTGGATCCCATAACTTTGGAGCCTTGAAAATAATTTACAAGAATCATCTTTGGTTGGTTTCTTCAGTTCCATCATCTGAGGAACTAATTATAGTCTGCACAGCACTATTCCATAAATTTCCTTCTTTACTTGCTTTCTTTTTCTTGAGTAACCATCATATATCTTTTGTAGTTTTGACAAAACTAGCAATCAGGAGTCTATTTACCTCAAGGGACCCTGATTCCCATGCTAAAATTGGTTTATCACCAGAAACAGGTAAGCCCTTTGTAAGTTTATTGGTTGTTCTGTTTGAAAATGGCGCAGATCACCTGATGGTTGCTGTTGCTGCATTAATGCCTGGCAAAGCAGTCTCATGGACTGAAAAACCTGAAATAACAATGAAACTGATTCATTTCTATCTGCTTATTATAATTGCAGTTGTATATGTCTGTTAAGCTGTGAGTCACAGGACTAAATTGTTGTTGAAGTTCTGTTCGCTGAGCTGGGAATTTGTGTTGCAGACATCCTAGGTGACATCCTCAGTGTTTGGGAGCCTCCTGTGAAGCACTTCTGTGATGTTTCCTTCAGCATTTACAGTGATTTGTATCTGCTGCTTCCGGTTGTCAGTTCCAGCTGTCCGCTACAGTGGCCGGTATATTGGGTCCAGTTTGATGTGCTTATTGATTGAATCTGTGGATGAGTGCCATGCCTCTAGGAATTCCCTGGCTGTTCTCTGTTTGGCTTGTCCTATAATAGTAGTGTTGTCCCAGTCGAACTTATGTTGCTTGTCATCTGAGTGTGTGGCTACTAAGGATAGCTGGTCGTGTCGTTTCGTGGCTAGTTGGTGTTCATGGATGCGGATCGTTAGCTGTCTTCCTGTTTGTCCTATGTAGTATTTTGTGCAGTCCTTGCATGGGATTTTGTACATTACATTGGTTTTGCTCATGCTGGGTACTGGGTCCTTCGCTCTGGTGAGTTGTTGTCTGAGAGTGGCTGTTGGTTTGTGTGCTGTTATGAGTCCTAGTGGTTGCAGTAGTCTGGCTGTCAGTTCAGAAATGTTTTTGATGTATGTTAGTGTGGCTAGTCCTTTGGGTTGTGGCATGTCCTCATTCCGTTGTCTTTCCCTTAGGCATCTGTTGATGAAATTGCGGGGGTATCTGTTTTTGATGGAAAGCCACACACACAGACCAAGTCCTAAACTACGAAAATAACCACCCCAACAGACACAAAAGAAGTTGCATCAAGACACTGTTCAAAAGGGCCACAACACACTGCAGTACACCAGAACTGCAAAAAGAGGAAGAAGAACACCTATACAATGTATTCTCCAAAAACGAGCACGCGAGCTACAAATCTTCTCCCAAACTTTGAACTAAATTGTAGATGGAAACCTTGATGTGAAATGATTGGCATCACCACTGCCATTTTCACTGCTCAGTTTGCTTCTAGTTATGCAAAACTTTCACTATGTCTAGGCTGCCAACGAGAAACTATGGGATTAAATCAAGTCAGCAATTTGCTAGCTCGATCTTTGTAGGAGCAAAGGGTTAAGTGAGCAAAAAAAAAATCTTGCTAACATTCACCTTTGCAGGCAAGCACTCAAGGTGAAATGCATTCTCAAATCAGGATATATGAAATAAAATGAACAAGACCCAGTAAAAACAAGGTCATGAATGGGTCAGAAAGACACTCATGGGAAGAATCTCATTAAAAGAATCAAGCTACTTCTTATGATTTTATGGGGTCATCATGGTCAGGGATAGCTAAATCCTGTATGCCCACGTCAGACTGGCTGTATGTTACAGTCCTATTGTTGAAGCAATTTATTGACTGCAATAGCAGAGGCAGGGGGCTTCCTCATCCAACGAGCTGGGCAGCTGATTTATATATGTAAAGACTCAATGAAGGAGTATTTTAGCTAGCTAGCAAGTCAGTTCAAAAGGAAATTGGTCAAGAATTTCAGCTAACTTGCAAAGTCAAGACTATCAAATTTGCCTGTTCACCTCTTAATTTTCCATTAACTATGCTTCCCGAAAAATCCAGAGACTAATCTGTATATCTTTTAACAATCTTATTGGACTGACTTGTTTTTCCTAAATTGTATTTATTGTGTTATAATTTTCTCTCGTGTTTAGTAACCGTTCCTGAAACAACTCGTCACCCACCAAATATCCTGGAATTGACTGACATCCCTGGAGCTGGGGCAATTTTTAAAAGCCATTGTGTACCCAGACAAGGGCTTACAGGTCAGAGCTTCCTTGCCCAGTTTCTGATGTTTGTCCTGGACATGACAGACAAGGGAAATTTGGCACCCCATTGTGTGGGCAGGATCCTGAAGATCCTACTGGATGGGCTGGTGGACAGGCAGGAAGTCCTCTTTCCTCGGACCAGCAGTGAAGGCCACGACAGTGGATCCCACCCATTTGCTCCAAGGTTGCCACTCAGACTAAAGCCCACTCAGCCATCTAGAGGAATGCATACCAGTGTAAGATGATAGTCAATGCCCTTCTGCACTCTGCCAGTGTAAGTATCATCATCTTCTGTCCAATACCACACTCTCCTTCAATCCCTGTCACTAAATATCTGCACTTCCCACCAAAGTTGATGCTCCATCATTATCCATAGTGACTGCAACCTCTTCCCTACACACCCTCATACACCCTGACCCCAACGCCACTTCTCCTGCATTCCTACTCCGTTGCCAACTCACAGCTTTGTCACCCACTTTTACCTCCTTTAATACCTGTCTCTCTCTTATTCCAGCAGGAAAGCAGCCCTCAAAAGGGCAGGAATAGACAAATAGGTGGTGGGCTGACCAACATTCAGCATCTCACATTTATGTGGAGGACATGGTGACTCTGACTTATCTAAATAGCTGACTGACTCTATCCACACTCCTGGATTGATAGCCATAATGTGAAGGTGCCAGTGGTGGACTGGGGGTAGACAAAGTTAAAAATCACACAACACCAGGTTATAGTCCAACAGGTTTATTTGGAAGTACAAGTCTTCGGAGCACTGCTCCTTCATCAGATAGCTCATCAGGACTAGCTACCTGACGATGGAGCAGCGTTCTAAAAGCTTGTACTTCCAAATAAACCCATTGGACTATAATCTGATGTTGGGTTTTTAACCAATTTTTTTTTATTTTTATGATTTTTCATGATTTTTAACCCTGGATTGATGACAGAGACCGTTCCTGACCTATTATGCCAGGACCCCTAGAACAAAGGCTTTGGCTTGACTGAGACTTGCTGACAACGAAACAACAATGCAGGGCAGAAAATACATGAGTCTAGTATCTCTGGCTGAGGGGCCTAGAGTCAAAAGGCAAAGCAATGTAAGGCAGGACTGTTGTGAGCATCTAGGTCGGTTCAGAGTGGGTGAACACTATGACAGCAGGCCACCAGGCTGGAGATGCAGCTTTGTTCTGTACATAAGCTGGAGGCATGTCCCTGTGTGCACAATATCCTTGCAACAGTATTACAATGATAATTGCCAGTGCAGCCCGAGGTGTGGAATTAAATTGCATAAGTGTCCTGTAATCAGATTGCAGATGTGCCATTGGAATTCTTAAATGTTGGCACAATTGAGATGCCAATGTTCATGCACGTGGATGCATGTGTGGTTGGTGCCAATGGAGCATGCCCTGAGCTACTGGTTCAACATGATTGTCTTAAATAATATGTACAAATTACCTACCATCATATTTTGGATTAATTCTATACCTGGAAGCAGTATAGATGCCACCATTATGGGTCACTGTTAATGTTAGCCACTGTTGAAGATCAGATGATAGAGAGCACAGCTACTTCAATGTCTTCAAGGGAAAGAGCTCTCAATAATCAAATCAAGAGACTGCATGTTATCTGAAGAAATTTCATTGCCTTTTACATGGAAATACTACCCAAGGAATCTATTCTAAATCATAATGATGACAGATGTTGTTTGTTTCTTAACTTTAATACATTACTACGCTGTTATCTCTCAGCACTTTCCCTTCTCTGACTCGATAGTTGGGGAGGTTAAACATGCAGACTGACTTTAACATTCCGTACTTTCCCTCCTCATTTCCAACTGCCCCAAAGGTCCATTCAGAAAAATCCCTCAGGGAAATAACAATACCACAGTAACGTCTTGTCCATCATTATCTATTTGAGACAAAATAGCTGTTAGCATTTGCATATGTCTCCTGTGTTTCTTCAGCATTCATGCACATGTTTCTCTGTTACGAGGGGGTGGGTGGCCTGCTCTTTGAGTTCTGCCCTCTTTAACTGACTGTAAATGGACATAAAGTATCATCCGAACATGATAGTCTCATTTCCTACTTGTTTCCACCTTGAAAGGAAGTATTATAACCCCTGCTCAACACCTCACCAATGAGCTTAGATTTTGAAATGGCTGAAGAATCAAATTTACACTTAATTTCCTAATTTCTCAAAGTTCCCAATTCTCTAGTCCTAAACATTGATATTTCAATATTTATCACTATGCTGCCACCAACGAGCCTTAGTACATCAACTTCAGTGAATTCAATCTGACCTTCTAGCTGACACAAGACACCATGGGACTACATGAAGAGTTTAGGAAAGGTATCCCAGCATGTTTACTCAGTGTAACTGAGGCAGTGCTACCAATAGTGCAACAAAGGACAGATAGACTAAGTGCAAAGTTGAAAAAGCAGAAATGAGACCTGGAACAGAGAATTGCCACCATCTGCTAAAAGATCAAGTAGCTTTTAGCTGCTTTGTATGCCATCTACTGATTGATCTCACTGCTTCATGATGATTCACTAGAAATCACTTTGCTTCCAGCATCCTATGAAAACAAATATTGGGCAACAATGAATCATCTCGGTGAGACAATGGAAAGTAAACCACCCACCCCTCTGCACTATGGAACAAAAAAGTTCAGCATAGTTTAAACTGCCTGGCTTAGACTGCAGTTGCTGAAAAATGTGTTGCTGGAAAAGCACAGCAGGTCAGGCAGCATCCAAGGAGCAGGAGAATCGACGTTTCGGGCATAAGCCCTTCTTCAGGAATTCCTGAAACGTCGATTCTCCTGCTCCTTGGATGCTGCCTGACCTGTTGCGCTTTTCCAGCAACACATTTTTCAGCTCTGAGCTCCAGCATCTGCAGTCCTCATTTTCTCCTTAGACTGCAGTTGTCCAGGCCAGCAGTATGTCCACGCAAAGGGCAATCTCAAATTTAAAAGTTCACAAAATACAGGTGGCAATATTTGTATGTTTCAAATATTTAAACTCCAGTTAGATTCTGGTAATGTTCAGAAATCCAGAGCAATCATGTGAACACACTTTCAACCAATGTTTATAATCAATATAGTATGCAAACCAAGGCATGTTTCTTTTAGTACTACACTTCATCAAACTATTTTCAAAAGTGAGCATATTTTAATATTTGAAAAATAAATGTGATGCCAGATGCCAACAACACAAAGCTGAATTAAAGCAGCATAGTATCAGTCAGTGCCTGACTGTTAAAGTTTACTCATTTTAGATCGACATGAAGTCAAATGTCATATGAATATGAAAATCTTTGTTTTTAAAGTGTTTCATTTACTTTTTATTATCTTTGTGCAGTCACCAGTCTATCACTGCATTTAAATACTTCAGCTCATATTGACCTTGGTGAGGAAGCTGGTCAGTAATACAACAATTAAAACATGGTTTCTTAAAGACAATCTCGATATCATTCACTTTAGCGTGACATTATTCAAATAAACTTCTGGTTATCTACTGAGGATTTCAAATGACACAAAACATTATTCATTGTCCCAGAGTCTGTAGTTTCACTGTAAATGTAATGCAGCTTTAAAATAACATGAATTCAATTCTCAAGATCAGCGACTTTCTAGAATGCAGAGCCATGCCCTTTTCAATCAGAAGAAAGTAGAAAATGGAGTGCTTCTGAACAGAGTTGGAACATTATTTACAACAGTATGAACTTCAGTTAGTATTTTAAATGGGCAATAGTAGCAAAAGTGAATGTTGCTCCTTTAGAAGGTGAGGCTAGGGAATTAATAATTGGAAACAAGATAAAACAGAGAGATTCAACAAGGATTTTGTATCTGTCTTCACAATAGAAGACACAAAAGGCATTCCAAGAACAGTTAGAAAAGTAGAGGTCAAATGTAACAACATAATCACAATCCTTCCAGAAAAAAGTACCAAGCAAATTAAGGGGTTTAAGGTGAACAATGAGAATTCCCTTGGACCTATGATCTTCATGCTGGCAGCTTAAAGGAAGGGATTGCAAAGGTGAATATTTTCTTATGATATTGCACAATGCCTTACATTCTGGAATACTTCCAGTCAATTGGAAACCACAATGTAGCAGCTCTATTTTAGAAAAGAAGGAAACAAAGAAAGCACAGTTAGCTGAACATCTGTCATTGGGAAAAGCTAAAGCTCATTATTGAGGTGGTAGCAGCACATAAAGAAAATTATAATGTAATCAGACATGGTTATTTGACAGGTAAATTGTGTTTAAAAATGTATGTGCATTCATTGAGGATGTAACAGACAAAACAAATAAAGGGGAACAAGTAATTGTATATGTTTTTGGATTTTCTAAAGGAATTCAAGAAGACTCAACACAAAAGACATTTGAACAACAATTTCAATTCAGAAGTCTTTTGTTGGTTCGCTGTAATGTCTTGAGCTCCTGAGAGGTTACCATATAAATACAAGTCTTCCTTTCTGACAGTATATGCTTCTCATTTAGTTTGATTTTCTCAGGGTCACTCATGTACAAGAGCACAACAATTCAGTCCAAACAATTGTATGTGAAATAATACATTTTCTAATATGTTTCCAAGTCATGATGTAATGAAATTCAAATGATTTAAGCATCAATATTTTTTGTAATATTATCATGTCAAGTAATTCTTGACTTGCAATGTGGTATTTTGTAAAAAGAATAACATATTGCTAGATCCAGGGTAGAACAGAAACAAGCAGACTGAGTGCATTTCAAAAAGAGACTGTTACAGTTGAGGTTAAACAAAACATTACATAGAATAAGTCTTTGGTGAAGATATGTTTAATTCCTGCTGATTAACTGGTTTAACACTGTGATTGAGCAATATATTTGTTACATGCAAAGCATAATCTTCTGCAGAAGTCAACATTTCACCTTGGCAACAGTTCATGGTATTGAGCTGAATGCTTTGAAAATCCTGAAAAGATCATGGGAAGATGGTGACCCACTCAAAAGTCAGCAATGATTCATTGAGAATATGGAAAACAGGAGTTTGCAAAACTATGAATAAAAAGGTAGTGTTGGTTAAGACAAATAAATCTTGTGAATTACTTCTGGGTTCAAGGACAGTTGGATTCTTTGGGAAAGGCAATAAAAATTGAACATAAATAATTTTCATTGCCAAAATATTTTCATATAATTTGGTCTTTTGCCCATTTACTATAGGTGAGTTTTAATTATGGTTTATCATTGCAACATGAAAAGCTGCAGGGGATACTAGTAATTGTGAACTGCTAATGGTCAGCAGACCAAGAGGACATGCAAGAAGAATTCTTTGGATGGCACCAATAAAAGGGTGATAATCCGAGCAAAGTTTACTGACATTTTCAATGAAATGATTTTTGAAAAGCAAAAACAACCTCATGAATGAAGATAGAACAAAGTAGAACTTTAATTATGTTCCTGGGAGACTTAGATTTAGGGACCTACATGTGCCCTGATTGTTACACACTAGAATTATTTTTAAGACATGGAAAGTGTGAATTAGGTGACACTTAATCCTGAAATCCTGATGTTGAAAATCAGTGAATAAATTTGGAATATAAATTACAATGGGAAACACTGAGAAGGAATTGATTACTTTTCAGAAGATAATAAAATATGTGCCGAATAAAGATATATGTAAGAACAAAGTAAAGGACATCAATTAAAAATAAGTGGAGCTACAATCATTAAAATAGAGGGGACAAGAACATTGGAAGGACATGAAATATGAATAAAACACACAAAAGCAATGCATTTGTAAAATTTGAACAAAAGTCCAAACTTTCATAATAAAGACCTTAAGTTACAGAATTTGGAGCCGACTTCTGAACAGCTTTAATATTATATGAGCAGTCATTTCATTGTTGGGGTCTGCGAAGCAAATGTGACAAGTGATTGGCTTTGGAAGACTGATATTTTCCTGCACCTACAGAGGGTCTAAAGACATGAAAACCAGAAAAGGGAAAGGAACTAAGATGTGTCTACATTTAATAGAAGAAAATTAGAATTGGGTATTACATGCAATGCCAAGGTTTTATAAAACAAATCCTGCATTTGCTTGCAGTTATCAAAATATTCTCAGGGTGTATTTGTCCTGACTGCTTGGAGGCCACTCCTATCTGTTTCTGGTTCAGCAAATCCTTCGTCATCTGTCAGACATGCTCAGGCATCATTTCCACTTCCTTGCTGGGCCATCCTGCCACCCTCCCATCGCCTTGTTCTAATTGTCCCACATCATGAGTCCACTTTACTGGAGTCATGGCAAGTCGCTGGGCTAGGTTTTAGTTCTTCTCTCCATGATCTCCAGTCTTTTGTCATATGACCTTGCATGCCACAATTGTAGCACTTTATATCTAGTGCAATTTCAATGTCCACTGTCTGCATTTGTCTCTCCACCTCAGAGGCTCATCGTAATATCAGGCCAATTCATGCTCAACAATAAGCCCAATTCCAATTGCTTTTGGAGCTATCTCGCAATACTTTCCTTAGGCATTTTTTAAGAACACAGGATCGTAACTGTTCACGTAGTGAACCCCTGAGAACTGGGCATATGACATTAATCCCTGCTCGGCAAAGCTCACCCCTCTTTTCTCTTTCTTTTATATAGATGAGGTAATAGTTCCTCAATTACTCTTTCCTGGTTCTGGGGTCACTTCAACAATCTATATCTTTATAAATGCTTTTTGCATGTACTCAACTAGTGTGTCTTTTTTCACTTTCCTGACTTATATTGTTATGCCTCATTGGAGGAGTGCATTGGAAATCAAGCCCTGCTATTCCTGGAGTCAAAACAACATTAAAGAAATTTAAAGAAGAAAGCAAAATTCTCCAGTTTAACTCGCTTTTAATCTCAGGTCAACAGAAAGCACAGATTGGGTTTCTGTACTTAGCAAAAATGGCTTCTTATCACAAATAAATAGATTCAACTGCAGCTATAGAGTGGCATGGTGCCTCTGTGGTTAGCACTGCTGCCACACAGCACCAGGGACCTGGGTTCAATTCTAGTTTTGGGTGACTGTCTGTAAGGACTTTGCACATTCTCCCCATTTCTGCATGTGTTTCCTCCAGGTGCTCCAGTTTCCTCTCACAGTCCAAAGATATGCAGGTGGATTTGCCATGCTAAATATGGCATTGCAGGGATCGGCTAGCGTAGGGGTCTGGGTGGGATGCTCTTTGGAGTGTCAGTGCAGACTTGACTGGTCAAATACCTCTTTCCATGTTATAAATAATTAAGAACTATCTACATATAACTTAAGTAATTAAACTTTAAGTCAGAAAGTGTGGCACTGGAAAAGCACAACCGGTTAGGCAGCATCCGAGGAATGTTTCAGAGAGTGTTACCGGGACACACGCACTAAACAACCCCACCACCCTGTGGCCAACCACTTCAACTCCCCTTCTCACTCCGCCAAGAACATGCAAATCCTGGGCCTCCTCCGCTGCCAAATCCTAGCCATGCGACACCTGGAGGAAGAATGCCTCATCTTCCACCTTGGCACCCTCCAACCACATGAAATCAATGTTGATTTCACCAGTTTCGCTATCTCCTCTCCCCCCACCTTATCTCAAGTCCAAATCTCCATCTTGGCACCGCCCTCTTGAACTGTCCTACCCTGTCCATCTTCCTTCCCTCCAACCGGTCCACCCTCCGGTTTGATCTATCACCATCACCCCCCACATTCATCAACCTATCACGTTCCTAACTATCCTATCATCACCCACTCCCATTTATCTCTCAAACCTTTTGCCTCCCCCCCCCAAACCTCACCACATTCCTGATGCTCGAAACGTCGATTCTCCTGCTCCTTGGATGCTGCTTGATTGGCTGTGCTTTTACAGCATCACACTTTTTGACCCTGAATTCCAGCATCTGCAGTCCTCACTTTCTCTTAGTTAAACTCTAACCCCATTATAAACTCTCTCTTTGAATGCACATGTACATAGATCGGAAAACATACAGGCATGTGGAGGGAAAAACTGGGAAGGCAAACCCTGTTCATATGGTTTGCTGAGATGGTTATTGTGACTTGTCAGGATCTGTGGCTCCTTGATTATCCTTCTCCAGGTAATTCCAATTACTCACAGAAGGTATAGGGTGGCTGGTTCATGCTTATAACATTTTTGGATTATTAATTAACAGCCACAGCTTACAGCAAATACTGAGGGGAAAATAAACTGGCTTCTGCCCTTGTGGAGATCAGACAGCTTCTCCCAAATATTTATAAGCTGCCCAACTACCTGCAAGCCAATATCATAAATGTTAGCCGGCAGAAAACCATTGTTGTTCATAACTGGTCACCAGTCCACAGACCAGTTGAGAATTTGTTGCTGGCTGAATTACTATTCATACACAGCCTTTTGGTTCCACCTTGTCTGTCACCATGCTTCCACCATTCTTGACCAAGCAGCTGTGCAAACACTGCTTATAATGAGCATTAAGTGACTTGGTTTTAAAAGGTGCAGCAATCCCTGGCTTTTAAATCAGTTCTTTTCCCATTTATGCCCACATCAAAAATACAGAAAAAATGTTTAAAATGGTTTTCCCAATACTAATGTGTTAACGTATCTCAAACATCACTCGGGAATTTGGCCTGCTTGACAGTGAACCAATGGAAAGTGACAGGCACAATGGATTTCCCAGCCATACACTCAGATCCTGTTTGAACCAGCTGGCTGGAGAAGTCCCCAGCTGCTTCCAGAAGACCACCATCATCCAGGTGCCAAGGAAAACTCATGCAGTATGCCTCAATCACTACAGCTCTGACCTCAACAATTATGAAGTGCTTTGAGAGGTCATGACTCACAACAACTCCAGCAACAGGTCCACAGCAAATGCCTATTCCCTGGCCTACATTCATACCTGGAACATTTGGATAGTAAGGATATCCACATCAGGCTCCTACTTATTGACTACATTTCCACCTACAATACCATAATTCCAAACAAACTCACCTCTAAACTCCCAGACCTAGGTGTCAAATCCCCCCTCTGTAACTGGATCCTCAACTTTCTGACCCATGCACCACAATCAGTATGAATGGACTACAACATCTCCTCCACAATAATCCTTAACAGAGATGCCGACAATAGTCTGTATACGTTCATGACTGTGCGGCCAAATTCCACTCCAACTCCATTTACAAGTTTAAGATGACACCATCATTGTAGGTCGGATTTCAAACAATGTGACAGAATACACGAAAGAGATTGAGTTCTTGGCGGCATAGTGTAAAGATAACAATATTTGTTTCCCATTTAGCAGAGTTCATTCCATGAACGAAAAATCAATGCTGCGCAGAAGGGTCACTGGCCCAAAACATTAACTCTGCAGATACTGCCAGATCTCCTGCCTTTTTCCAGCAATTTCCATTTTCCATTATCCGCAGTTCTGTTTTTTTTTGCTTAAACTAAAATTGTTTTGCACAAGCTCTCCCTTAGGCTGCATTTGAAGTCTAGTGTGCAATACTGAGCACACAATTAAAAGACAGAGAATAAGTAATGGAAATGCAGCATTAATTCCCTGGACTATTGCCAGAAATGGAATGCTACAGTTATGATGAGAGAAGCTGGGAAATATTTCACTGCAGCTAGGGGATGTCCTGAAAGAGGACTTTGGTTCCATGTGGGGTTATGATATGGCAAAGGATGATTTAATTATTGTTTGTTAATACAGCAACAAGAAGACAAAATCAGAAAAATAATTAAGAAAATGTAAAAGAAAATTGAATTGAATTTTTTGCTGAGATAACAGACTGGGTCGATGAAGGGGACCTGGTTGATATCTTCTATATAGATATTAAGAAATCATTGGACAGAGTATCATAGAAAAGGCTTGTTAGGAAAATTGAAGTTTATGGAATAATGGCTCATGGTTAATATCTAATGAGTTAAAAACTTGTCTTAATGAAAAGAGTAAGTTGTGCTGAAAGATTGTTTTTTATTCTGACTGTAAATTGGGAGACAGTGCTCCCAAGGGCAAGTGCTCGAACTACCGATGTGTTTTGCTATTCATAAAGTAATTAGATCTTGGAGTACAGAGGAGGTATTAAAATTTGCTGAAGGTATCAAACTTGGAGGAGTTGCAAAGACTGAAGATGACATGAGTTTTCAGCAACATCACATAGATAGGATGGAAGAATGGCAGATAAGTGGCAGATAGAACTTAATATGGAGAAGTGTGGTTGATGCACTTGGCAGGAATTATAGGGATAGTCAATATCAACTTAATGGTACAGTTCTAAAGAGTGCGTGGGACAGAAGGACCTGGTGACTTATGTAAATTGATCTTGGAAGTGAAAGAGTGGTTAACAAAGTATTTTGGATAATGGATTTATGACTTTGCATACAAAAGCAAGACAGGTTGACTGAACATTTATAAAGCTTTGACTCAGTCCTCACTGGAAAATTGCACCTCGTGTTGGTTAGCATATTTTAAGAAGAAGGTACGATCCTTCAAGAAGTGTAGTGAAAGGAATGGGGGATTTTATTCCAATTTTAGGTTGGAAAAGCTGAAGTTCTTCTCTTTGGGACCAAGGAGATTTGAAGGGAGATTTGATGGAGAGGTTCAAGATTGCCACAAGAGAAGTCTCTTCCCAGTAACTGATGGTACAACAATTAGGGGACGCAGATTTAAGGATTTGCGCAATAAATGCAAGGGGAATACAAGGAGGAACTTCTCATTCAGTGAGTGACAACGACCATGCTGCCCACAAGGCTGATGGAAGTGGAAGTGATCAATGATTTTGAAAGTAAATGGAATTTTCCTTGAGGCACATTAACCTGAAGGAATATGGGGTATGAGTGAGGAATGAGGCTGACTGGATTGGTTCTTGGGAGATTTGGCTCGACTTAATGGCTTGAAAGGTTTCCATCTGTGTTGTAAATGACTCAATAATTTTAAGAGATGGTGTTTATTATGCTGAATTCTAACCATTGTTAAACTGGAAACCATAAATTCTTCTGAAAAGAGAGCACCAGCAGGACAGTGGCATTGGATTAGATAAGTACTTAGGGGTAAACATACTCACTGAAAATGTAGGTCAAATGGTCTGATTCTATGATTGAGTAGAAGCAGGACCTTGTTGCCATTTATATAGGTTGAAAACAGGAGGAGCAGTGATATTTTAGTGTGAATATATCCCACCAACCACAGACATTTAAAATACATCCAATCATATATGGGTCAGATGAATTTAATGTGTAGCTGGCAGCTGTCAAAATAGGCATTAGAGTCATTGTACATACAAGCGAAGGGGCTAATAGGCTTTCGGATCCCTTCCTGAAATTAGGTGACCCAGCATAGAGCTGGCACCTGGCTCACTCACTTAATGAGAATTCAGTTTCAGCTGATACTTAATTCGACTGTTCCTTTATTGCATCCCTGGAAAATAAATCTGCTCAAAGTTCACAACTACAGAGTTTTAAACTACAGATTTTATTTTAACACCAATTCTAAATTACAATCTAAATCAAAATCAGTTTTGCACACATTAAAATTTCAGACATTAATTTTTCTACCAATCACTTGAAATCTATACCCTCCAGTCACTGCCCTTTCTGCTAAAGTAAATAAGCCTTTCTGATCTGCTCGGTCCGGTTTCTCACAATTTTGTACGCCTCAGTCAAACCTCCCTGCAGGTTCTGGGAGAACAATGTCAGCCTATCCATTCTTTCTTCACAGCTTTAATTTTCCAGTCTTGGCAACATCCTTGTAAATCTCTTCTGTATCCTTTCTAGTGCTATTATAAATTTTCTGCAATGTGGTGACTAGACCTGTATGCAGTACATACGTTATGTCCTAACTAGTGATTTATGCACTTCTCGCATAACCTCCCTCCTGCTGTTGTATCCTATACCTTGGGGAATAAAAGAAGGAATTCCGCATGTTTCCTAGCTATCTTGGTGAACTGTCCTACTATCCCAGGGAACTCTGACATTCATTCCAATGTTCCTCACTTCCAGTACCCTTTCTTTGATTCGTTAATGAGATGTTAACATTGTTAGCTAGGCCAGTATTTATTGACCATCTCTATTTGCTGTCTTAGTCTTCTCCATTTTATTGTGTATTTCTTTGCCTTATTTGACTTCCACAAATGCATAAGCTCACATTTCTCCAGGTTAAAATATATTTGTCACTTGTCTACTTACTTGACCAGTCCTCTGAAAATTTCCTGCAGTCTATTGTTATCCTTCTTGTGATTAATCATGTGGACACTTTTTGTGTGATCTGTACATTTGATCATGCCTTCAGACTTTCAAAATGTGAATACATAAATCAGGAGACTGAGCCCTGGAGAACAAAGTGGAAACATTCTCCTAGTTGCAGAAACTCACATTAACAATTATCCTTTATTTCTGGCCTCTTTATCCTGCTTCCTACGTTCCTGTGCATCCCATAGACTTTTACATATTTTTTTTAACAAGTTTGCCATGTGGACCATGTCAAAAGCCTTGCCAAGTAGATCCCACTCACTTCACCACTTACATCAATCCTTCTTGTTACTTCCTTCTAAAAAATCAATCATATTAATCACACACGAGTTTCCTTCACCAAATTCATGCTGACTATCCACTTTTGGTACATCACTGAAATTTCATCTTGCAATGGTCAGTTAGAACAATTTAGAACACTCTGGTTTTATTTTGTTATTTTCCATAATTATGTTAAAACTGATTGAATTATGACCAAAACACCAAAACACTTTCCCACTGCCATCCCATCCACATACCCAGCTTCATATGGAAGCTCAATATGGAATTGTTCCTTCTTTTGTTGGACTTGCTAAATACTGGTCAAAAAAGTAGATCAAAAATTCTGTTCCCTCAGTTCCTGTCACTTTAAAACTATATGAATTAATAATTTGGAAGTTTAAAATCTTATTGTAACCTTATTGTTTTTGCACTTTCCCAAGATCTGCCTCTATATTATTCCCCCACTCTATCAGTCTATTATGAGTGTATATCTTTTAGACCTTATGTCAATTCATGTATCCTTATTTGGTGATCCTTTTAGCATATCACTCTCCCCATGGATGTAATTACATTTAAAAAAACAGAATTGCTACCTGCCTCATTTCTTATCCTCCTCTCTGCAGTGTCTGAAAACCTCATGATCAGCAAAATTGAGCTATCATGCCTGCAGGCAACACTAGGAACACTGTTCCCTCTGAGTTGCAGAGCCCCAAAATTGCACCAAGCATTAATACGTAATGATCTGTGTGCCTGCACATTGATTTCTAGCTTTGGAAATATTGCTGAAGCCAGACCTCAGAGATCTGCACAGAAGAAAAAGAAATCTGAAGGAACAAAAACTAGGTGTAATACGAATTTTGAGAACCAGTTTGTTAAATTTCTACCTCAGTCCCCAAAATCTGATGGCAGGGCCACATTCCTCTTTCCACCTGTACCATTTCGTCTGTTGGGGACCAAACTGCTGATGCATGTTCAACATCTGCCACCTCCCATCAATGTCCCACCATCATCCATAAGTGCACCTGGGTATAGAGAGGACAGTCTGATCCCATTGTGTGCAGTTTGGTATAGAGAGGACAGTCTGATCCCAGTGGGTCTAATTGGGTCGAGAGAGGACAGTCTGATCCCAGTGCGTGCAATTGGGTGCAGTGAGAACGGTTTGATCCCAGTGGGTCCAGTTGGGTGCAGTGAGGACAGTCTGATCCCAGTGGGTCCAGTTGGGTGCAGTGAGGACAGTCTGATCCCAGTGGGTCAAGTTGGGTGCAGAGAGGACAGTCTGACCTTAGTGGGTCCAGTTGGGTGTAGAGAGGACAGTCTGATCTTAGTGGGTCCAGTTGGGTGTAGAGGGGACAGTCTGATCTTAGTGGGTCCAGTTGGGTGTAGAGGGGACAGTCTGATCTTAGTGGGTCCAGTTGGGTTTAGAGAGGACAGTCTGATCCCAGTGGATGCAGTTGGGTTTAGCGAGGATAGTCTGATCCCACTGGGTGTAGTTGGGTATAGAGAGGACAGTCTGATCCCACTGGGTGCAGTTGGGTGTAGAGAGGACAGTCTGAACCCAGTGCGTGCAATTGGGTGCAGTGAGAACGGTTTGATCCCAGTGGGTCCAGTTGGGTGCAGTGAGGACAGTCTGATCCCAGTGGGTCCAGTTGGGTGCAGTGAGTACAGTCTGATCCCAGTGGGTCCAGTTGGGTGCAGAGAGGACAGTCTGACCTTAGTGGGTCCAGTTGGGTTTAGAGAGGACAGTCTGATCCCAGTGGGTCCAGTTGGGTGCAGTGAGGACAGTCTGATCCCAGTGGGTCCAGTTGGGTGCAGAGAGGACAGTCTGACCTTAGTGGGTCCACTTGGGTGTAGAGAGGACAGTCTGATTTTAGTGGGTCCAGTTGGGTGTAGAGGGGACAGTCTGATCTTAGTGGGTCCAGTTGGGTATAGAGAGGACAGTCTGATCCCAGTGGATGCAGTTGGGTGTAGAGAGGACAGTCTGATCCCAGTGGGTCCAGTTGGGTGTAGAGAGGACAGTCTGATCTTAGTGGGTCCAGTTGGGTGTAGAGGGAACAGTCTGATCTTAGTGGGTCCAGTTGGGTTTAGCGAGGATAGTCTGATCCCAGTGGATGCAGTTGGGTGTAGAGAGGACAGTCTGATCCCAGTGGGTCCAGTTGGGTGTAGAGAGGACAGTCTAATCCCTATGGGTACATTTGGGTTTAGAGAGGACAGTCTGATCCCAGTGGGTGAGTTGGGTGTAGAAAAGACAGTATGACTCCAGTGGGCACAGTTGGATGTAGAGAGGACAGTCTGATCCCAGTGGGTGAGTTGGGTGTAGAAAAGACAGTCTGACTCCAGTGGGTACAGTTGGGTGTAGAGAGGACAGTCTGATCCCAGTGGATGCACTAAGGTGTAGCAAAGGACAACCTGTTCCCAGTGAGTGCTGTTGGGTGTAGAGAGGACAATCTGATCCCAGTGGGTGCAGTAAGGTGTAGAAAGGACAACTTGTTCCCAGTGAGTGCTGTTGGGTGTAGAGAGGACAGTCTAATCCCAGTGGGTGCACTAAGGTGTAGAAAGGACAACCTGTTCCCAGTGAGTGCAGTTGGGTGTAGAGAGGACAGTCTGATCCCAGTGGGTGCAGTGAGGACCATCTGATCCCAGTGGGTGCAATTGGGTATAGAAGGGACAGTCTGATCCCACTGGGTGTAGTTGGGTATAGAGAGGACAGTCTGATCCCACTGGGTGCAGTTGGGTATAGAGAGGACAGTCTGATCCCAGTGGGTGCAGTTGGGTGTAGAGAGGACAGATGAAGAGCTTTTGCCCGAAACATCGATTTTCCTGCTTCTCGGATGCTGCCTGACCTGCTGTGCTTTTCCAGCAACACTCTAATCTTGGCTCTGCTCTCTACCATCTGCAGTACTCACTTTCACCCAGTGGGTGCAGTTTGGTGGTAGAAAGGAAAGTCTGATGCAGTGGGTGCAGTTGGGTGTACAGAGGACAGTTTGATCTCAATGGGTGCACCTGGCTGCAGAGAAGACAGTCTGATCCCAGGGGATGTAGTTGGGTGTGGAGGGGGCAGGCTGATCCCACTGGGTGCAGTTGGATGTAGAGAGGACAGTCTGATCCCAGTGGGTGCAGTTGGGTGTAGAGTGGATTGTCTGATCCCAGTAGGTCCAGTTGGGTGTATGGAGGACAGTCTGATCCCAGTGGGTGCAGTTGGTGTAGGGAAGACAGTCTGATCCCAGTGGGTCCAGTTGGGCATAGGGAGGACAGTCTGATCCCAGTAGGTCCAGTTGGGTGTATGGAGGACAGTCTGATCCCAGTGGGTACAGTTGGGTGTAGGGAAGACAGTCTGATCCCAGTGGGTCCAGTTGGGTGTAGGGAGGACAGTCTGATCCCAGTAGGTCCAGTTGGGTGTAAGGAGGACAGTCTGATCCCAGTGGGTCCAGTTGGGTTTAGAGAGGACAGTCTGATCCCAGTGGGTCCAGTTGGGTGTAAGGAGGACAGTCTGAACCCAGTGGGTCCAGTTGGGTGTTGGGTGGACAGTCTGATCCCAGTGGGTCCAGTTGGGTGCAGTGAGGACAGTCTGATCCCAGTGGGTCCAGTTGGGTTTAGAGAGGACAGTCTGATCCCAGTGGGTCCAGTTGGGTGTAGGGAGGACAGTCTGATCCCAGTGGGTGCAGTTGGGTGTAGGGAGGACAGTCTGACCCCAGTGGGTGCAGTTGGGTGTAAGGAGGACAGTCTGATCCCAGTGGGTCCAGTTGGGTGCAGTGAGGACAGTCTGATCCCAGTGGGTCCACTTGGGTGTAGAGAGGACAGTCTGATCCCAGTGGGTCCAGTTGGGTGTAAGGAGGACAGTCTGATCCCAGTTGGTCCAGTTGGGTGTAAGGAGGACAGTCTGATCCCAGTGGGTGCAGTTGGGTGTAGGGAGGACAGTCTGAACTCAGTGGGTCCAGTTGGGTGTAGGGAGGACAGTCTGAACTCAGTGGGTCCAGTTGGGTGTAGGGAGGACAGTCTGAACCCAGTGGGTCCAGTTGGGTTTAGAGAGCACAGTCTGATCCCAGTAGGTCCAGTTGGGTTTAGAGAGCACAGTCTGATCCAAAAGGGTGCAATCAGAGACTGTATTGCTCCAGTGAGCGGGCGCCCTCTGTTGCTGCTGCCGTTGTGAGAGGGTGGGACCTGCTCTCGGAGCTGTATATATGAGCAGGCAGCCGGCGGGAGCTTCATGCTGTGAACTGAGTGGGTGGGTGAATGAGCCAGGGAGGGACGGAGTGGAGCGAGCGGTGGCTGGCGATGTCTTCAGCCTGCGCGGATCTGTGCCGCTGTAAGAACGACAGGGGGCTGAGCAGTATCCTGTACCAGCTGCTGAGAAACGATGGCCAGGAACTCCCCCTCGGGCAGCAGGACCCCGCCGCTCCCTCGGCAGTCCCGGCTCAGGGCTGTCCCTGCAAATCCAGGCGGAAAGTGGTGCTCAAGTGCCCTCACATCACCTGCACGGCAGCGTCCGTGGTCCTGGCAAAGACCCTGAGCTTTGTGAGGAACGTGCCCTGTTTCCAGGCGCTGCCCTGTGATGACCAGCTAAAGCTGGTCAGAAGGTGCTGGGCGCCCCTCCTGGTCCTGGGACTAGCCCAGGACAAAGTCGAGTTTGAGACGGTGGAAACATCCGAGCCCAGTATTTTGCAGACGCTTTTAACCCACGGCCTCCCGAGCACCCAGGAGGGGACGGGCCACCAGCGCTTACTTTCGGCGGCGGAGACCCAGACTATTCAGCGGTTCCTGGTGAAGTGCTGGAGCCTGGACATTAGTCCCAAGGAGTATGCCTATTTGAAAGGGATTCTTCTGTTTAACCCAGGTTGGTGTATTCACAGGTACATTCATACACGCTTCAGGTCAAATGTTTCACCACGCACAAAAAAAAAAGTTTCAATATAGTCAGAGAAATAGAACGGGTATAATTGTTATGATTTGGTTTTACGTCTTGTTTTTCCATTTAATACGGACGCGCCGTTGGTGTTGTAAGTAGTTTTTTTCTCTCCCCGAAACGTGAGTAAGGTTGCCTTTCTCCTTGAATTGGAAAGCAGATGTTATGTACTGTCTGTCCTGTGATGGGGTTAATGTGTGATCAGGGCGAAAGTACATTCCGGTGGCAGTGGGGGGACTTACCCTTCTTCCACGCCCACCTTCCCACTGATTCCGACTAAAGTGGGGAGTGCAGCTGCAGTCCAATCCCAACTGAAACCCAGCGAGGATGAAACCTTTGCCATGCCGATCTTACACATCTTCACGATGTCCCAATGCACTTTACGGTGAAGTAGTCAGCCACAATGATCCCTGTTCAAACATCAGTGAGATAAATCACCAGCTAGTCTGTTTTAGTAAGGTTTACATTGGACAGGGCAACTTCCCACCACTTCTCCAAAATGAAGTTAAAAATCACACAACACCAGGTTATAGTCCAACAGGTTTAAATGGAAGCACTAGCTTTCTGAGCGCCGCTCCTTCATTCCCCAAAATGTGTCGTGATATTTTTTGCATTCATGGGAACAATGAACATCTCACGGAGACAGCTCGGTTTAACATCTGAGAGAAAGGATAGCACGCATAAAAGGCAGCGATGACCTCAGCTGCCTGTCTAGATTATGTGCTCATAGTTTGGAGTGGGGTTTGAATCCATAGCCTTTTGATCTTCTGACAAGTTTAAATTTAAAGCTTCTATGTTCATCAGCAACACTCCTAACACGTATCATCCAGAACTAACTGAAAAGTCTCTGCCGTGCAAATATATCTGCCATCAGTTTTCTGAAATTTAAATTCGAAACATTTGAAATGTCGTGAGCGGGTTTCTGTGTTTGTGGTTCCAGTGATGTGTCTGTATTTGGACACTGCTGGTACCTAAAACAATAGGAAAGCCCTCAGGCTGAATAATCACTTCTCAAGTCCTTGACCCTGGCAGGAACTGATACTGCAGCTCTTAATTTGAGACCCTGTAACTTACAGGATAAATGTAGCATTAAATGCCAAGCTCTTTCCATGCCAAAAATATTCTGCCCCAAACTTATTGTGACAAAAAAGAAATATCAGAGGCTACAGAATAGCAAATAAACAGTTGACTTTTCATTGCAGTGTTTAAAACCCTTGTTTTTCCATATTTCAACAGTTATAGCAATGTACATTTGATTTTTGATCTGATTAGAACTGGGTTTATTGTCACATGTACTTAAGTACAGGGATACAGCAAAAAATGTTCAAAGCTGCCAAATCCAATGTCATCTTATGTACAAAGATACCAAAATCTTAGGTAGAAATTACAAAAATAAATAATTGAAGGTGAAAGTTCAGCATTATAGCCTTTCTAAAGCAAGCTTCAACTCGAGGCTGGGAGTCTGTACTAGACTCCCTCGAGACTAGTCAGACATATCCAGTAGCAGATGACAGTGAATGTGTCACTCCTCCCTTCAGGAGAGAATTCACCTCCAAATTCTTTCTAAGGCACTGCCCCGTATGATAAGCAGCTCACCTTTGACTCCTTGAAATGTACCATTAAAATTGTACTGGCTTTAATCAGGAGTATTTTGGAGTACTCTATTGAAGCTGTAAATTGAATCCATTCAAGAAAGACCGGTTTGTTTAGTTGTTTGCCCTGTGCTCTCTTCCTCCATCAATGATACACTGTACCTGCAGTATTTACCCACAGGTTGCAATCCAGAGCTTCATTAAGATGACTTTGATAGTGCTTCTCTCTTTTATATTTCTAATCCGCAACAGAGAAAAGCAGCAATTTCAAAGAAGTGCAATCCCTTGGAAAATTCCATCTAAATCACATATTAACTTAATGTTGACACAGTGGGCTGAGACTTCCCTCACAGTGAGGTCGAACTGGAAAAATAGGGATGAGCTTTGGGACAGGTCTCTGACTCATTCCTATCAAGTGGAACTTTTCCAGGGTCAGACTGGAAATATTTATTCTACACTGTTGGACAGCCAATCAGGATATCCCAACTGGGGATGATTTTTGTGGAATTTGCCAAAGTCACTGTAGCCCTCACCCCTATCACAAACAAGATCCTCCAGCTTGTTGTGCAAAGTGTTTCTGAGGCTGCCTAGGACAAACTGGATGTTTAAAGGCCCAATGTCTGGCTTGCATGAATGAAATGGCAAAACCACAGCTCTGTTTGATCATGCAGTGCATCACATGCATCAGGAGTCTCCAATACAATCATTCTGTTTTGATTAATGAGGGCATCTCCAAGTTGAGGTTTCCTTCCCAGTTTCTGACCACGCTCAGTAATACCACTTCTCTTGGTGTGGTTGCTATGGCTCTAGAACACCGCTCGGCAGCATCATGGACTCGCCAGTTGTGTCCATTAAAATGACAACTGTGGAGGGAGTTGATTAGGAGGCTGCTTGCTGGCTTCCAACAACTGCAGGCTCAGGAGCACCATTTGGCCCCAATTGTGGTCCCAGGTGAATAGTCCACAAAAATGTTTTTGAGGAAATGTTGCTTGGATTTTTTTTTCTGAGTGGGAATGGATTGATGTTGGAGCAGTTAGTGCACAATATCAAATAATGTATTGCACAGAAAGAAGCCATTGTGTTAGCTCCTCAGTTAGAGCTCCTGCTCCAATTTCATTGTCCTTCCTACAGATCTTTTAATTTTAAATTATTATTCATGCCTTTTTAAATTCACCTCATAATTTCTGTGTCAATTGACCCTTGCGTTGAGCCTGCTATGATGCATTAATCCTCTGTGTGAAACATCTCTTCTTTAACTTGTCACCTTTCCCATCACTTTTATTCATTTTGTAATAATCTAGATCTATGTCTATTTTGTTTCCTATTTGCCAACTTTCTCTACTTATCCTTTCTCATTTTGAAAACTTCAGTTAATTGTTTCCTTTTCACCCAGTAGAAAAGGTTACTTCTTTTCAGCCTTTCACATCAACAATAACTTTTCGTTCTTGGTGTCACTCTGATATTTTTGTTTTGTTATACTCTTCCAATACCACTATATATGGCTTGATTTGAACTCATAGAATCACAGCATCCCAAATATTTGAAGGACTCCAGTTCTGTACTTAGCAATGTTTTATATAACATAAATGTCACTTACCTTTGTTTACAGTCAATGTCCAGGATTAAAATTCCCAAACCCATTTTCGTTTTATGGCCTTAAGTACCTGCATTCTGAATTTAACTGTATCTTTCATCTGAACCTCTAAATCACTGTTTCCCTGATATAATGATCTTCTGGTATGCTTATTTTCATTTTTGTAAATTCTATTATTTCACTGCATGTGTTACATGATTAGATTAGATTCCGTACTGTATGGAAACAGGCCCCCCCCCACCCCCGCAACAAGTCCACACCGACCCTCCGAAGAGTAACCCACCCAGACCCATTCCCCTACCCTATATTTACCCCTGACTAATGCACCTAACACAATGGGCAATTTAGCAAGGCCAATTCACCTAACCTGCACATCTTTGGACTGTGGGAGGAAACCCACACAGACACTGGGAGAATGTGCAAACACAGAGAGTTGCCCGAGGCAGGAATCAAACCCAGGTCCCTGGAGCTGTGAGGCAGCAGTACTAACCACTGAGCCACCGTGCCACCCCAAATGTACCTAACTGTACCTTTTTTGTTCTTCTGTAATCTTTTGCATTTTTTTCTCACAGTTGACTGAACTGTACAGTTTGATATCACCAGCAATTTTTGATATAATTCCTCCTGAGAAAATGTAATCAGAAACACTAATACAATGAATGGTGAATTCGACAAAGTAATCGCACCCCATCTCTGTTTTACATTCAATGTAAAGTAGTAAGACATACCCATAAATTTTCTTTTACAAGATGAAAGTCAATTGTACATGGTGTTTCATGTGATGGCAGTGTTGCTTGGTGCATACTAGCCACACTTACCCTTTCAAAAAAAAAGCTAGTGCAATCCTGTAAAAGAAAAGTCAGTTACCAAAACATTGAATGTTACAGAATACTACATGTTCTGCACTCCTGCCTCTATCAACTCCTTGTTTATTGCATTGCATTTGAGCCTTCTTGCACAGTTTTTGACTATAACAGAGTATGCTGTATTTTCAAAGATAACCATTGGACTACAGTTGCATTTGATGCATTTTGCATCTATAGGCATCTTGTTTATCCTCAGCATCAGTAGTGAATGAAATATGAATCAGTAAAAGGCCACGCTTTCGTCACTCTTCAAAGATCATGCATCACCATACATATGATGAAAGAGGGAAGTTAAAGATTTCATTGGCAAAGACTAGTGGGATTGAGAAAGTAAAATCAGGAACTCCTGGATGTTAGTAACATATAAATCTGCAGTAAGTGTTTAAATTGCAAAAAGCTTTGGCTCGGAACTATAGACCGGTGAGCCTGATGTCGGTGGTTGGAGGGAATCCTGAGGGACAGGATATACATGTGTTTGGAAAGGCAAGGACTGATTAGGGATAGTCAACATGGCTTTGTGCGTGCGAAATCATGTCTCACAAACTTGATTGAGTTTTTTGAGGAAGGATTGTTGAGGGCAGAACAGTAAATGTGATCTATATGGACTTCAGTAAGCCATTCGACAAGGTTCCTCATGGGAGACTGATTAGCAAAGTTAGATCTCATGGAATACAGGGAGAACTAACCATTTGGATACAGAACTGGCTCAAAGGTAGAAGACAGAGGGTGACCAGTGGAGGAGTGCCACAAGGATCAGTGCTGGGTCCTCTACTTTTTGTCATTTAAATAAATGATTTGGATGCGAGCATAGGAGGTACAGTTAGTAAGTTTGCAGATGACACCAAAATTGGAGGTGTAGTGGACAGTTAAGAGGGTTACCTCAGATTACAACAGGATCTTGACTAGATGGGCCAATGGGCTGAGAAGTGACAGATGGAGTTTAATTCAGATTAGTGCGAGGTGCTGCATTTTTGGAAAGCAAATCTTAGCAGGACTTACACACTTAATGGTAAGGTCCTAGGGAGTGTTGCTGAACAAAGAGACCTTGGAGTGCAGGTTCATTGAAAGTGGAGTCGCAGGTAGATAGGATAGTGAAGAAGGCGTTTGGTATGCTTTCCTTTATTGGTCAGAGTATTGAGTACAGGAGTTGGGAGGCCACATTGCGGCTGTATAGGACATTGGTTAGGCCACTGTTGGAATATTGTGTGCAATTCTGGTCTCCTTCCTATCAGAAAATGTGAAACTTGAAAGGGTTCAGAAAAGATTTACAAGGATGTTGCCAGAGTTGAAGGATTTGAGCGAAAGGGAGAGGCTGAACAGGCTGGGGCTGTTTTCCCTGGAGCCTTGAAGGCTGAGGGGTGACCTTATAGAGGTTTACAAAATTATGAGGGGCATGGATAGGGTAAATAGGCAAAGTCTTTTCCCTGGGGTGGGGGAGTCCAGAACTAGAGATCATAGGCTTAGGGTGAGAGGGGAAAAATATAAAAGAGACCTATGGGGCAACTTTTTCACACAGAGGGTGGTACATGTATGGAATAAGCTGCAAGAGGAAGTGGTGGAGGCTGGTACAATTGCAACATTTAAGAGGTATTTGGATGGGTATATGAATGGGAAGGGTTTGGAGGGATATGGGCCGGGTGCTGGAAGGTGCGATTAGATTGGGTTGGGATATCTGGTCGGCATATGGGTTGGACTGAAGGGTCTGTTTCCGTGCTGTACATCTCTATGACAATGACGCTATGAATGAGTTGGAGGCCAAACTGCGGACACTGTGATACATCAGGGAGAGGCAGTTACCTTGACATTTTGTACTAGGAGGTGATCATAACTTTTAGAATAAGGTCTTCTGATTTGGTTTGTGTGGAGGGAAAGGAATGTGTGACTGTGACTGTGGGAGATAAGGATACCCAGAGCACAGTAGTACAGGAGATTCAGCCAACAGATTTGTCGATATTTCCACCTTTTTTGATAAGAGTGACATCTGCAGGGGTGATGAGCGAACCAACTGTGGCACCAGGGTACAATAAAAATGAATGGATTGGCAGTAAGGGATAGTATAAAGAGTAACAGACACTCCCTTTGTGCAGTTAAGAGCATGTGTGCAGAAGGCTTTGACAGCTACAAGATGCCAGGTTTTGGAACGTCTGCTTAAGGGTCGGAACAAACTTGGATTTAAGCCAGTTGTCATGGTCTACATAGATACAAATGACATGCATAGAAGTGGGGAATAGTTTCTGCATAGACTGTACATCAAGGCTCGGCACCAAATTGAAGAGCAGAACCTCAAGACAATAACCTGGATCTGAGCCTTATACAGTTGGTAGAGGGCACATAAAATTCGTGAAGCTTATCCAACATTGAAAACGATGTAAATTCTGGTTTGTGGGCATCTATCTCAGTACTGAGGAAACTGGGGTATGTCCCATTCTGATGGCGTGTACTTGAACTGCCCTGAGATCACTGTTTTAGCTAATAATGTAACTGGAAGGTAGAGAAGGCCCTAAAGTACACAGTGTGGGTTAAGCTTGAAGCAAATGTAGATGTAGAAAATCATAGAGTAGAGTCAAGGCAGATGAGTAAGATAGAAATATGGGAAATAAAAGTCAGAAAATGACAGGAAGGGACAGAGAGGAAAGAAAAAAAGCACAAGGATACTGTGACAGTCAGGATAATATGTTACAAAGATAACAAAAAGAAAAACTAAAGGCTCTGTATCTGAAAGGACATGATGTAATTAAGTTAATTGTGCCCATTAACTTAAATAAATCTGATCTGATGACCATTACAGAATTGAATCCTGAATATTGAAGCATATATGACATTCAAGTTGAATAGGAAGCTCCGTGAAGGTGAAGGCGTGAGCACTGATGATCAAGATGGCATTGACGCAATAATTACAAATGACCTTGGTTTCGGAGATCAGGATGTAGAATTAGGTTGGGTGAAGCAAGGACTAGTAGGGAAAAGAAGCCACTGATAGGAGTGACGACAGACCCATAACAGTCACCACAATATCAGATGAAGGTTACAAGATGCTTTCTTGTTTGATTGTAATAAAGGGACAATGATAATCATGTTGAGGTTGTCCAGGACATTGATGAGGTCTCTTCTGGTGTAATGTGTGCAGTTCTGATTGCCTTGTTATAGGAATGATTTTTCTTAAACTCCTGAGGGTTCAGAAAACATTTATCAGGATGTTGCTGGGAATGGAAAGTTTGAGATATAAAAGCAGATTGGAAAGGCTGAGTCTTTTTTCATTGGAGCGTAGGAGGTTGAGGGGTGTCCTTATTGAGATTTATAAAATCATGAGGGCCTTAGGTAAGGTGAATGACCAGGTCTTTTTCCTAGAGTGGGGAAATTCAAAACTAGGGGGATCTTTTTTACACAGAGTGTCTTGTGTATGGAATGAACTGCCAGAGAAAGTGATGGATACAGGTACAGTTACATGTTGAATACACTTTTGGATAGGTTCATGAATATGAAAGGTTTGGAGCAATATGGAGAAAGTGAGGATGGCAGATGCTGGAGATCAGAGTCGAAAAGTATGGTGCTGGAAAAGCACAGCAGGTCAGGCAGCATCTGAAGAGCAGGAGAGTAGATGTTTCGGGCTTAAACCCTTCATCAGGAATGTGGAGTTGGGGGAAGGGGGCTGAGAGATAAAGAGGAAGGTGGGAGTGGGGGTGAGATAGCTGGGAAGGTAATACATAGATGGAGGTGAAGATGAAGGTGATAGGTCAGAGGGGAGGATGGAGTAAATAGGTTGGAAAAAAGATGGCCAGGAAGGACAGTTCAAGAGGGCGGTGCCAGTTTGGATCTGGGATAAGCTTGGGGGAAAAGAGAGATGAGGAAACTGGTGAAGTCGTTGTTGATGCTGTGTGGTTGGAGAATGCCAAGGCAGAAGATGAGGCATTCTTCCTCCAGGTATTGGATAGCTTGGATTTGGCGGTGGAGGAGAAATATGTAAAGTTGTTCACTTTGGCAGAAAGAATGAAAATGCAGAGTCTGATTTGAATGAAGAACAATAGCAGAATTTCAAGGTGCAGAGAAATTTAGGTGATCTGGTGCAGAAATCACAAAAAGTTAATATGCGGGTACAGCAAGTGATTAAGATGGCCAATTGAATGCTGTCTTTTATCATGAGAGGAACTGAACTCAAGAGGATGATATGGATCAGTAATACAGGGCATTGGAGAGACCACATCTCAAATACTGTAATCATTTTGATCTCCTTACTAAAAGAAAGGATCTAAATGTATTACAAGCAGTTTAGAGCAAATTTACTGGATTGATACCTGGTATAGGAGAAAGTGAGGACTGCAGATGCTGGAGATCAGAGCTTAAAAATGTTTTGCTGGAAAAGCGCAGCAGGTCAGGCAGCATCAAAGGAACAGGAGAATCGACGTTTCGGGCTAAGCCCTTCTTCAGGAATGAGGAGGGTGTGCCAAGCAGGCTAAGATAAAAGGTAGGGAGGAGGGAGTTGGGGGAGGGGCGTTGGGAATACGATAGGTGGAAGGAGGTTAAGGTGAGGGTGAAAGGCCGGAGAGGGGGTGGGGGCGGAGAGGTCGGGAAGAAGATTGCAGGTCAAGAAGGCGGTGCTGAGTCTGAGGGTTGGGACTGAGGAAAGCTGGAGGAATCTGTATTCATCCCATTTCCCCTCCCCCCACCTTTTCTCAGAAATGCACAGTAGGTCAGGCAGCATCCGAGGAGCAGGAAAATCAATGTTTCGGGCAAAAGCCCTTCAGCAGGGATAGAGGCAGGAAGCCTCCAGGGTGGAGAGATAAATGGGTAAGGGGGGTGGGGCTGGGGAGAAGGTAGTAAAGAGTACAATAGGTGAATGGGGGTGGGGATGGAGCTGATAGGTCAGAGAGGAGGGTGGGGGAGGGTAGCAAAGAGTACAATGGGTGGATGGAGGTGTGGGTGAAGGTGATAGGTCAGAGGAGAGGGTGGAGCAGATAGGTGGGAAGGGAGATTGGCAGGTAGGACAGGCCATGAGGATGGTGCTGAGCTGGAAGTTAGGAACTGGGGTAAGGTGGGGGGAGGGGAAATGAGGAAACTGGTGAAGTCTACATTGATGCCCTGGGTTTGAAGTGTTCCGAGGCAGAAGATGAGGCGTTCTTCCTCCAGGCGTCGGGTGGTGAGGGAGCAGCGGTGAAGGAGGCCCAGGACCTGCATGTCCTCAGCAGATTGGGAGGGGGAGTTGAAATGTTGGGCCACAGGGGTTGATTGGTGCAGGTGTCCCAAAGATGTTCCCTAAAGCGCTCTGTGAGGAGGCGTCCGGTCTCCCCAATGTAGAGGAGACCACATCGGGAGCAATGGATACAATAAATGATATTGGTGGATGTGCAGGTGAAACTTTGATGGATGTGGAAGGCTCCTTTGGGGCCTTGGATGGAGGTGAGGGAGAAGATGTGGGCGCAGGTTTTGCAATTCCTGTGGTGACAGGGGAAGGAGACAGGATGGGAGGGTGGGTTGTTGAGGGACGTGGACCTAACCAGGTAGTCACGGAGGGAACGGTCTTTGCGGAAAGCGGAAATAGGTGGGGAGGGAAATATATCCCTGGTCCTTTTGGAGGTGGCGGAAATGTCAGCGTATGATGCGGTTTATGCAAAGGTTAATAGGGTGGAAGGTGAGGAGGGGAGGTTCTGTCCTTATTACGGTTGGAGGGGTGGGGTTTGAGGCCGGAGGTGCGGGATGTGGATGAGATGCGTTGGAGAGTATCTTCAACCACATGGGAAGGGAAATTGTGGTCTCTAAAGAAGGAGGCCATCTGGTGTGTTCTATGGTGGAAATGGTCTTCCTGGGAGCAAATACGACGGAGGCGGAGGAATTGGGAAGATGGGATGGCATTTTTGAAGGAGGTAGGGTGGGAAGAGGTGTAATCCAGGTAGCTGTGGGAGTTGGTGGGTTTGTGAAAAATGTCAGTGTCAAGTTGGTCATTATTAATGAAGCTGGAGAAGTTCAGGAAAGGGAGGGAGGTGTCCGAGATGGTCCAGGTAAATTTAAGGTCGGGGTGGAATGTGTTGGTGAAGTTGATGAACTGCTCAACCTCCTCACGGGAGCATGAGGTGGCGCCAATGCAGTTTAGCATCAATGTAGTGGAGGAAGAGGTGGAGTGGTGCCGGTGTAACTGCGGAAGATGGACTGTTCTAAGTAACTGACAAAGCAACAGGCATAGCTAGGCCCCATACGGGTGCCCATGGCTACCCCTTTTGTCTGGAGGAAGTGGGAGGATTCGAAGGAGAAATTGGTGAGGGTGAGGACAAGTTCAGCCAAACGAATGAGAGGGTCAGTGGAAGGGTACTGTTGGGGATGTTGGGAGATGAAGAAACAGAGGGCTTGCAGGCGGATGGAGGTGTAGAGGGACTGGATGTCCATGGTGAAGATGAGGCATTGGGGGCCAGAGAAATGGAAGTCTTCGAGGAGGTGGAGGGCATGAGTGATGTCTCGAACATATGTGGGGAGTTCCTGGACCACGGGGGATAGTACAGTATCGAGGTAGGTGGAGATGAGGTCAGTGGGGCAGGAGCAGGCTGAGACAATGGGTCGGCCAGGGTGGTCAGGCTTGTGGATCTTGGGAAGGAGATAGTCCGGGAACCCCGCACCACCCGATTCTATGAGGTTGGAAGCTGTGGATGGGAGATCTCCTGAGGTGATGAGGTTCTGTATGGTCTGGGAGATGATGGTTTGGTGATGGGGAGTGGGATGGTAGGAGGAGGTGTCTTTGAGTTGGCGTCTGGCTTCAGCAGTGTAGAGGTCAGTGCACCAAACGACCACTGCACCCCTTTTATCTATTGGCTTGATGGTGAGGTTGGGATTGGAGCAGAGGGAGTGGAGGGCTGCGCGTTGTGAGGGTGAGAGGCTGGAGTATGGGAAGGGGATAGACAGGTTGAGGCGGTTAATGTCTCGGTGGCAGTTGGAAATGATGAGATCGAGAGCGGATAATAGGCCAGCATGGGGTGTCCAGGTGGATGGAGTGTGTTGGAGGCGGGCAAAGGGGTCCTCGGAAGGTGGGCAGGAGCCCTGATTGAAAAAGTAAGCTTGGAGCCAGAGACGGCGGAAGAAGTGTTCGACGTCACGGTGTATATTAAATTCATTGATGCGTGGGCGAAGGGGGATGAAGGTGAGTTCTTTGTTGAGGACTGATCATACGTCCTCAGTGAGGGGGAGGTCTGGGGGGATGGTGAAAACCCGGCAGGGCTGGGAGCTAGGACCTGGGACCTGGTGTAGGTGTGGTGCCTGTAACTGGAGTGGGAGTGGTGGTAGGGGGAATGGGGGTGGAGTCATGAGCAGGGGTGGTGTTCCACTCAGGGTTCTGGGGGGGTGGGGATGGTGACAGTGGGATCTATGGGGGGGGGGGGGGGAGCGTGTCGACAGAATGCAGGTGAGTGGCGTTGGTGGGGGCAGAAGTGGTGATGAAGTGGGGGGGCGGAAGTTGCTGAGTGTGTGCTGTGCTTTTCCAGCACCACTCTAATCTCGAATCAGCTACTTACTATTTATGTTAATGATTTAGATCAATGACAGAGCATAATGTATTTAACTTTGCTGATGATACAAAGCCAGCTGAAAATTCAAGCCTTGGTAAGTGTACAAAGATGCTGCAAAGAAAACAGATAGGTCAACTGAATAGGAAAAAGGCTGGCAGATGGAGTACAATTGGTAAAAATGTGAGTTTATTCACTTTGGTTCGAAGAAAAGGGGAATTTTTTAAAAAACCATGAAACTAGTAAATCTTAATTTTCAGAGAAACTGGTGTAACCAAACAATGGACCAATATTACCAAAGAATTCATGTGCTGGTACAGGAAACAAGTAGGAAAGCAACTGCATGTTAGCTTACACTGTAAGAGGACAGGAGCACAAGAATAAAGCAGTCTTGCTACAATTTATGTGGCTTTAATGAGACCACAACAAGAATACTGTGTGCAATTTTGCTTTCCATATTTAAGGAAGCATATAGTTGCATTGGAAGCAGCACAGTGTAAGTTCATTAGCTTGTTCCCTGGGCTAACAGCATTGTCCTGAGATGAAAGGTTGAGCAAAGTTGACTTATATTCTTCGGAGTTCTGAAGAATAAGAAGTCATCTAATTGAAATATTCAAGAATGTTAAGAGGATTGACAGGGCTGTGGAATCTAAAACAAGGAGGAAGCTTCAAGGTAAGGAGTCAGTGACTTAAGACTCAGATAAGGAAAAATTCTTCTTTCAAAGGTTGTATGGAATTCTCTACCACCGAAAACTGTGCAAGCATTATTATATAATACTTCTAGAACTGCGTTATAGGGCTTTCTGGTTTCTCAAGGAATCAAGGGAAGGCAATAGGAAAGTGAAATTGAAAACCAAGATCAGCAATGATAATAAAGAATGGTAAAGCAGTCTCCAAAGGCACACGTTTTCTTTCTTAGTCTTGTTTTCTTAACCTATAGTTCCAACGTGGCACAGATAGCAAGTCAACAGATTGTTTTCCATTTTGTTGGTAAAGCCTCATAAATCTTTGGCTCCATTCCATGAGACGAATGTATGACTTAGCAGCAGAAGTAGGTTATTTGGCCTCTTGAACTTGTTCTGCCACTAAATAAGATGTTTTAAATTCACTCATGTGATGTGGATGTTGCCGGCTGGGCAAACATTTATTGCCTGTCACTAGTTGCCCTTGGGAAGGAGGTGGCGAACTGCCTTCTTGAATTTATGCAGTCTGTATGCTAAAGGTAACCCCACAATGCTCTTAGGGAAAGAATTCCAGAATTTTGATCCAACAACAGTAAAGGAACAGTGATATATTTCCAAGTCAGGCTGGTGAATGCCTTGGAGGTGATGGTGTTTGCATGGGAATACTGCCCTTGTCTTTCTAGATGGAAATGGTTATGGACTTGGAAGGTGCTAACATCCATGGCCAACGTCTGCAGTGCACCTAGTAGGTCATTCACACTGTTACTCTTGAGCATCGGTAATGGAGGGAGTGAATGCTTGTGGATGTGGTGCCAAGCAGACTGCTTTGACCTAGATAGTGTCAAACCTTTTGGGTGTTGTTGGAGCTGCACTCAACCACGTATGTGGGGAATATTCCATTTTGTACCTTGTAGATTATGAACAGGCTTTGGGGAGTCAGGAGTTGAGATAATCACTGCACTGTTCCTGGCCTCTGGCCTGCTCTTGTAGCCATTGTCTTTATATGGTGAATTCAGTTGAGTTTCTAATTAATAGTAATCCAGGATATTGATGGGAAGAGATTCAGTGATGTTAACACCATTTCTTGTCATGAAATAGGGTTATACTGCCTCTTATTGGAGATGGTTATTGCCTGACATTTGAATGGTGCAAATGTTACTTGCCACTTGTTAGCACAAGTTTGGATATTGGCCAAATTTTGTTGCATTTGAACTTTGACTGCTTAAATATATGAAGTATTGCGAGTGATGGATGATCAATCATTGGCAAACATCTCCACTTCTGACCTTCTGATGGAGGGAAGTTTATTGATGAAGCAGCTGAAGATGGTTGGGCTTAGGACACTACCCTGAAGAACTCCTGCAGACATGTCCTGGACCGGAGATGACTGACTTCCAACAACGAGAACCATCTTCTTTTGTGCCAGGTATGACTCCAACCAGTGGAGAGTTTGCCCCCAATATCCATTGATAGCAGCTCTGCCAGGGCTCCATGATGTGACAACTTGGTCAAATGTAACCTTGATATCAAGAGCTGTCACTCTCACTTTACCTCTGGAATTCAGCTCTTTTGTTCATGTTTGAACACAGCTGATGTATTTGTGTTTTTAATACAACAGTTCAATTTACTCCCTATAATCTCTGATTTGTTTGCCTAACAAGAATCAGCTCACTTTAAAAATATTCAATGACTCCGTTCTCAATGTCTTATGAGGAAAGAGTTCCAAGAGCACACAAGCCTCTAAACTGAGAACTTCTCCTCATCTTTGTCTTAGAAAGATGGCCCTAGTCTCAGCTGACCTATAAGAGGGATGTTCTTTTTGAAATGTTATCTGTCCTGGAGTATTTATTTCCTAACGTTGGTTACCTTGTAACCATGTATCTGAACCTAAATCATTTATCTATAAGACCATAAGACATAGGAGTGGAAATAAGGCCATTCGGCCCATCGAGTCCACTCCGCCATTCAATCATGGCTGCTGGGCACTTCAACTCCACTTACCCGCATTCTCCCCGTAGCCCTTAATTCCCCGAGACAACGAGAATCTATCAATCTCTGCCTTGAAGACATTTAGTGTCCCGGCCTCCACTGCACTCTGCGGCAATGAATTCCACAGGCCCACCACTCTCTGGCTGGAGAAATGTCTCCGCATTTCATGCTACTAGTTTATCAAATTTATTGAAGATGCTCCACACATTTAGATTAAGTGACTCAATTTTATTTCTCAGTACTTTTGTTTTTCAATGATCTTAGTGTCTGATACAGTTCTACTATTAAATTCTCTGCCCCTTTCAGTCCCACTCAATTTGATCAACCTAAGTATACTTTTCTGTTGCTTCAACTTTTATGTTTGGATTTCTAGACCTCTGTTCAGCTAAATTCTCCTCCCCTCTGTTAAATGTAAAGCTATTTTCCCTCCTCCAACCTCTTTTATTCTTATGTTTGTAAGCTTTATGTATTCCTGCCACACTCTGGTTATTATGATCCATGCTGCTACACTACACTATTATCTAGTGCTTTTCTTTAGTATTCTAAATCTTCCTTCACATGGATATTGCCCCACTTTCCGACATCCCATCCCCCACCATCACCAGTATTTAACTTTAACTCTTTGGCTCACCAATCTTTGAGCCATGTATTCACCTTTCTGATCATGCTTCTCCTATATTAATTTGCTTGTGGCTCATTTATCAACCCTGGGATTATTATCTTTTTTGTAAAAAAAAAAGTTAGCCCTCAGCTGCTCAATTTTCTTCAGCAAAGCCTCCTTCTTGGCACTTCTGTGCTGTTGGTATTCACTGTTCGCTTCCACTTAAGTTTCTCCCCAGGCCTGAGGTGCTATCCTCAACCCAGCACTAGCAGGCAATCCCAGGCTGTAAAATATATGTTCTTCCCTGCAGAGTGCAGTGTCTATCCAACTGGACAAACTGTTCATGACCACATATCTTTACATCACCACACTTAACTCGTTTCAGTTACTGAAATGTTCGCTTTACCTGCAGTGATGTGAATTTTACTTGTGGCAGGGTATTTTGCCTGATGCAACAATGCTTATCCTATTTCCTGAAACATAAATGAAGACGTAAATGTCTTAAATGCACTAATTCCACATGCACTACATGTGGAATTAGTTTAGAATTAGGCTTAATTGTCATGTGTATTCAAGTACAGGGATACAGGAGTACAGTGGAAAGTTTCCAATGTCTCTATTCGCAGTGTTATCATTGGTACAAGGTACCTAGGTTCAAAATCTTAGGTAAAAAGTAGAAAAAAAAATTAAAAGTTCAACATTACAGTTCTTGTATAAAGTATAAGAAATAAAGTTGAAAATTCTAAATAAAAGTCCTACTTTAGCAATGGGCCTGCAGTTGCTCCGCGCTGGGCTATCTCCACAAGGGCTGGAAAGCAATCCCCCTGCCCCCAACACCCAGCTTGATCTTTCCCACGCTGTGGTCAGTCTCTCCATCTACATCCATCAACTGTCTCTTAAAGGCATTTCTTTGAGTATTTCCTTTCACTACCTTTGGAACTGGTTTAAATTCATGATCGGCCAACATTGATTCATCAAACAAAATAAATAGATTTTTGATTCTGTCTGAAACTATCATTATTAAAATAAGTCTATGAAATTTCCTCTTAGCCCTCTGTGTTCCAGCACCTGTGCCTTCCCCTGAAATTTAAAATTTGTTGAGACTATTTAACACCGTCACATATTTAATTAATCTTGACAAAGTGTATTAAATATTTGCTTTTGTTTTAATTTTTGACCACCAAAAGCTGCGCCATGAAAATGTTTTATGTAGTTCAAGGTCTTTTATACGGTTGAGGTCTGTTTTTAAGTTTGTGTTTTATTAATGTTAATATAGATTCCTCATTTCTCTGGTGCCAAAATGTTGCTCTATCCTTTTTCTAGAGCTGCCAGGACTGCACTGTACAGAATACATACAGAGCCTTCAACAAGAAGCAAGGCAAGCTCTCAATGAATATGTGAAAACTATGTATACACAAGATCAGACTCGCTTTTTCAGCTTGATCATTGCGCTTTCCATGCTCCGATCCATTACAGCAAGTGTTATTGTTGAACTTTTTTTCAGACCTACTGGTAATGTCAATATAGAAGACAAGTTGCTGGACACATTGTGTGCCTACAGCAAGCCTCAAGCTACGGAGAAAACAAGTACATACTGAATACTGACTTTGCCTGATGTGAATATGCTGTAAAATAGACTAAGTTATTTGTGTTTTTGCAGACAGTATTTTTGTAAAATATATAGTATATTGCTAATCTCAAATTTAATGTAAAATTTATTCTGAATAAATGCAACATTATCAAGATTGACTGAGCTCTTATAAACTTGTGTAATTTTCCAGTATAATGTTTTTGATTTATTTTAGTATGAGAACATTAAATGTTGTATGATAATATTTACCAAACTCTTCTTCATATTGTACAACCGTTATTTTGTTCATGGTTTTCCAATAGACCGTGATCTGGACACTTCACTTTGTATCTCAATAATAAAAGAGAGTGTGATTGTGTTGGGGTTAGCTTACAGTTGATGGTTGATAACAACATTTTAGACAAGCTGTTTGATTCATTTCTTTTGACAGAAACTGAGAAAGAAAGTTGTGAATTTCATGTTCTTAAGATGGCCAAATATATAAAATTTACAGCACAGGAACAAGTCACACAAATCAGCAGATGGATCTTTGGATATTATTCTCCTCCTGAGCCCCCTTCTGACATTACATCATTTAATTCAATCAGCATATCCTTCTATTTATTTCTCTATCATATGCTCATCAAAGTTCCTTTTGAACTTTAAGTGTGGTCCTGTGTAAGGGAATGCAACAGCCACAAAACAGTACCATAAACAACACAAAGATAAATAATCAATTAATGTGTTTTGGTGTTAATAATGGTGAAGTAAAGATTGATCAGGACACTGGGGAAAACAGAATGCTCTTTGACTGGTGCTGTGGAATTTCTTACATCTACCTGGGTAGACAAATAACATCAAAGTACATTGTGACACTCCCATTTGTATTGCATAATGTAGATCATTTGTCCAGGCTATACACAGACTTGAATCCGTGAAGTTCTGACTGAGGCCAGTGAGTTTGGATTTCATGCAATCGTGTAAAACAGATTGTCACAATGCTTTACATCTCTCATGAGTTTTATTTCCACTGATTTCAAATGCTACCAATTGAATGAAGCAAAGACATGAGAAAGTGAAACTTCTTCAATTAACGAATGTCAGTTTTCAGTTTTATTTTGTAGTTTTACATGTATAGAAATTTGCTGAATAAAAGGCAGGCAATTTGGCCGAACAATTATATGCCAGCCTTTTACTGTAGCAATCAAGAATTAATCCCACTGTTCAGTCTTGTCCTGGAGTTCTTTTTATTTTTGCCTCAAATATTTTTAGTTTTCCATCAATAAGTGCAATGATCTCTACATCATCCTTCTCCCAGCAACATGGTCCAGGCTCCAACAATCCTCCACACACAGACATTTTCCTCACTTCTGTCTTCATCTTTTATAGTTCCACTAATTCCTCACAATAGTGCAATGTTGATAATATTCTCAAATGCAATAAGTATAGGTTCTTATTTCTAGATAACTTTTCAATAGTTCCAGGCTTTACGCTTTCACTGGCTATTTACAATAGGTATTCAAATCTATACACAATATTCTAAATGTAATCTAACCAATTTTACATGTAAATTTCTTCTCACATCTTTGCTGTATCATATCCTCCTGTATTAAATCTAAAATGTTGGGGGTTTATGGCTTCATGTGTCTGTATTCACATTGTCAGGCATTTCTGAATTTGAACTTTGATGGCAGTGATGAACAGCACAACTTCGTGTGTATCTCACTTTCTATTTGTTTTCCACAGTGTATATGACCCATTTAGTCACAGCATAGTTTGTGCGTGCAGTACAATTGGTCCATTCCATTAACCTGCCTGTATTTCTGAAATCCTTAAACTTTTCTCCCCAATGTTGGCCCAGCACTCTTTTTTTGTGTCATCAGTAAACTTTGAGATTAGCTTGTTTAAGCCAAACTCAAACAATTGATATGAAAGCAGGATTGAGAAATATGAGCGCATAAGAATTGATCACCTCACCTAAATGGGGAGGCCCAAAAAATAATAGGTTTATTACTCTATTGAGTGGTAGAAGGGAATGATGAAGATGGGAGGAGTAAGTGTGACATCCCAGAAGAGGACACATTCTGGTCAAGGAGGGGGGTCTTTTTCATCAAGAAGTAACTGGAAGACAGTTATCAATGGATGAGAATGGGGGAAATGGGAGGAAATGTTTAGCTGAAATGTTATCTTTATGGCAGCAGCTTGCACATTAGGTTGAATCTGAACCTGGTTTTCCTCAGCACCGTTGGCTTTCTTAGAAAAATAATCATGCAGCCTTACATGGCTGTTTTCTCTTGCACATGCAATAAGTTTAAAACCTTGCTTTAGCTCCTACGGATTTTCTGTTCACTATTTTTGATACTTAAGAGACTAATCAATATTTGGAAAATAATCATTGCAGCTGAAATTTTAAATTTAGTTCCACCTTACGGATGCTGCTTGGCCTGTACATTTCTTCAAATTCCCATCAGCTGCAACGGTTTGTTTCTTGCTATACTTAGGACTAAACTTGATCCAAACCATTAGAGTATCTTTAGAAAGATCAGATATTTGTTGAGAACATAGTATCCAAGTGAGCTTTGCAGACAATGATCACAGTTTGTTACAAGCAGTGTAAATCAGTAAGCAGACAGGGGTTAATGTACAACTTACTGCACTGTGTTTGTGCCCACCTGTAATGTTTCAGTACAAGTTCTCCATTCAGAAGTTTAACAGTTGACTTGTCAAAGGTCAATCAATGAAAATCGAGATTAATCAGTCATCATACTTCTGCACGAACACTGACTGGAGGTCAATAGGCTGAACACATCTTGCCACAACCTCCAGTAAAAAAAATACTTACAGAGTGGGCAATCCTCTTCATGCTTTTTTGAAAAAAATGTTTACAATGAAACATTATGGATAAAATACTTTATTGGAAATATTATTTTCTTATGCTGTATGTAAAGGTCTATTGAGCAACACTGTGTCTCCAGGTTCATGTCTAATGCTAAGTCACGTCTTGAGGAGATCTTGTTTAGAATTGGTGAAGGTCATTGCAATAACTCTACAGAAGCCAATGTCTCATCACCAGGTCACCCTTTATTTACACGTGCACAATGCTTGGACTGGTCTGGCTTCCTTCGAGGCAGCTCTCAGAGTGAATAGGATATCTCAAACTTCAGAGCTACCTGATTGGATCAGATTAACAACCCCAATCAGGGAACTCATATTCTATGAGGTTCACCTGGCTGACCTTGTTATAATCACTCCAGTCATAAATATTTTTCTTGTTTGGAATGTTTACTACCCACTTTGATCTGTACACCTTCAAATGGAAATGCATGTATGCCATTTTGAGTATGGAAGAAAAAATGTTGTTCTTTGATTAAAAATGTTTTATTTTCAGTTATATTAAATGTTCAATCCATCATAAACTAATCTACCTCAGGGTCTTACAGGACAAGTTTATTATATAGCTCATGGAGTTGCTCAGCAGAGAAATCATATTGTCTCACATGAAAAACAATCATTTAGATATTACTTTGGTGAATATATATTTATCTTAATAGGTTTTGTACACTTTAATTGAATAACTTACTCAAGAACATTGCTGAATAAATCTAACCTTAGGAATATCATAATTAAACAATAGTAATTCAATCAACAGTACAACAGAGAGAAGAATTCTGAAGTCCCTTCTGTTACAAATTTGTCAACACAATTCTGCAGGGACTGTTTCCTCTGGACATCCTGGTTCCCTTTTCCTTGATTCGCATCACACCCAACAGCCCCACAGCGCCTTTCCTTGTAATTGCTGACGGAGTAATCCCTGCCCATTTACCTCCTCCCTCCTCAGTATCCAAGGGCCCAATCATACCTTCCAGGTGAAGCAGCACTTTACCTGCACTTCACATAATCTACTCTATTATGTTTGCTGCTCACAATGTGGTCTCCTCTATATTGGGGAAATGAAGTGTAGGCTGGGTGACTGCTTCACAGAATTTCTACGTTCTGCCTGAAAAAAGACCTGAGCTTCCAGTTGCTTGCCACTTTAACACCCCACCCTGTTCTCTGGCCAATATATCTGCTTCATGCTTGCTGCAATGGTCTAGCGAAGCTGAGAGCAAGTTGGAAGTACAACACCTCATTTTCTGCTTCGGGACCCTTCAGCCCTCAGTATTGAATTCAATAACTTTAAGGAGCTGAACTCCCCCATCTCCTAGTCCACAACTCAATACACCAGCCCTTGTTATCACATAGTCTGCCATTACATACTACCTATTGTTAGCCACTAAAGGTCTCCATTAATGGATATTCACCTTTTCAACCAGATCTTTCCAACAGTTCTTCCCTCTCTTTGGGCTTTATCCCTACCTATTGTTTACTCCTTTCCCCCTCACCCACCCTATCTTCTGCATATAAACCAGTATTTTCATAGCTACCATCAGTTCTGAAGTAGGGTCACCAGACTTGAAACATTAACTTTGACTTCTCTGCACAGATGCTGCCAGGCCTGCTGAGCTTTTCCAGCAGCTTCTGTTTTTGTTTCTGATTCACAGCATCTGCAGTTATTTTGGCTTTTATTTTGTTTGCAAATTTATCTGCTCTATAATTTTATTGACTTTTAGGCCCCTCTTTGTTTCACAAAATCAGTTGTTCTTTCAGACTTCACAAAAAAAGGTAGTTAACTTGAGAGAGATGGTTTCCTGACTATTGGAACCACTTTGTTGGAACTATCACATTACTCTATTGTGAAAATTACTCAATTGATTATAGGTCATCGGTATGCAGTGGTTTAAAAAGTTGAAGAACCATCTGTTCTGTAGAATCTAGTGCTGGGCAATAAATGCCAACAAATCCCATATCGCAAGAGTAAGTTTGGGTGTTTGCTCATTTAGGAAATCAATGAAAGATGTCTGATCAAATAGCTCTCAAAATGAGATTAAAGGAGAATTTTCAAGTCAGCAAGAATTTCAGTTGCATGACACGATTATACCAATGAATGTAATGAATTCTAACTTTCATTTCAGATGCATGACTGCAATTACTGTAGTAACAACACATAATTTGAAAAGCTTCTTAATATAACCTGAGAAGGGGGGGGGTGGTGTGGTGGTGGGGGTCATCTAAGCAGTCTTTTTAAAGTGATTATAGAACATAGAACATAGAACATAGAACAATACAGCACAGAACAGGCCCTTCGGCCCACGATGTTGTGCCGAACTTCTATCCTAGATTAAGCACCCATCCATGTACCTATCCAAATGCCGCTTAAAGGTCGCCAATGAATCTGACTCTACCACTCCCACGGGCAGCGCATTCCATGCCCCCACCACTCTCTGGGTGAAGAACCCACCCCTGACATCTCCCCTATACCTTCCACCCTTCACCTTAAATTTATGTCCCCTTGTAACACTCTGTTGTACCCGGGGAAAAAGTTTCTGACTGTCTACTCTATCTATTCCTCTGATCATCTTATAAACCTCTATCAAGTCACCCCTCATCCTTCGCCGTTCCAACGAGAAAAGGCCGAGAACTCTCAACCTATCCTCGTACGACCTACTCTCCATTCCAGGCAACATCCTGGTAAATTTTCTCTGCACCCTCTCCAAAGCTTCCACATCTTTCCTAAAGTGAGGCGACCAGAACTGCACACAGTACTCCAAATGTGGCCTAACCAAAGTCCTGTACAGCTGCAACATCACCTCACGACTCTTGAATTCAATCCCTCTGCTAATGAACGATAATACTCCATAGGCCTTCTTACAAACTCTATCCACCTGAGTGGCAACCTTCAAAGATCTATGTACATAGACCCCAAGATCCCTCTGTTCCTCCACCTGACCAAGAACCCTACCATTAACCCTGTATTCCGCATTCTTATTTGTTCTTCCAAAATGGACAACTTCACACTTGGCAGGGTTGAACTCCATCTGCCACTCCTCAGCCCAGCTCTGCATCATATCTAAGTCCCTCTGCAGCCGACAACAGCCCTCCTCACTGTCCACAACTCCACCTATCTTTGTATCATCTGCAAATTTACTGACCCACCCTTCGACTCCCTCATCTAAGTCATTAATAAAAATTACAAACAGCAGAGGACCCAGAACTGATCCCTGCGGAACTCCACTTGTAACTGGACTTATAATTTTAATTTCTAATAATCTTTTAATATTTTATGTTATGTATTGTATTATTCAGCAATAGTTTCCTGTAATACTCCCTACCTAACCATATCTTTGTGAAACCAGTAGAGATGGCTCAGAGAATATTTAATGTCCTTGGTTTCAGTACTCAGCTGGAACCCTTAACTTAATATTCAGTCTTTGTATGTACTGCAGAAGTGGTCAAAGTAATAATAAAATGCATAAATTTCTTATGAGTAATCTGCAACTCATAATAATTTCTGTTAAGTCAGCTAAAAACAAGTCCTTTTATAGCTTGCTGAAACGTGTACCAAGAGTTCAGTGAGTAGCTGCAGAATGCACAATGTATGATTGAAACTCATCAAGGTCACCATGACAGCACCTTCTCCTTATAACTTTCACCACCAAAATCAGGTATATACCATCACCAGGATTCCAATGGTGCGGCTGATTTCATTGGCATCGGTCTGGATCTCCTTGTGGTGGCATTAGTCAGTCTGTGACACCTTGAGATGTTTTCTTTGCCATCGTGGTTGGTCTGGCCTGGGTTTCTAATGGTGGGGGGGCAGGGGGAGTGGGGGTGTTGTGGGGTTCATGTAATTTGAGCCCAGGGTCGTTAAATGGACTAATTGGATGTTGTCTTAAATTCTCTTCTTTTTCATTTTCTTTCTTTTTCTATTATCATGGAAAGACCGTTATTTCGAACTTCTCATTTCTTTATTTTTCTAATTTATTGCTGTGATTTTACTTTTTTGAACGTCGGTAATTCTTTTTATTTCCTTATTTTTTGAATTTTTTTCCAAAACATTCGTACCCCAGAACCTGTACCTAAGTACCTTTGTACCCAAAATGGTGCCATAAGTGGTGACTTGTAAACTTTTCACTGTACTCATTTAAGTACATATGACAGTAAAGCTAATTCAATTCAAACCTCTAAGCTCGCCTGTGTCAGTTGTGTCATTTTTGGTTGCACTGTCAACCCTGAGTTACAAGGCAGCAAATTCCAATGAATTACAAATTCCACTGCACGGCCTGAACACAAACATCTAGGCTGAGACTCCAGCCCATCATCGTAACGGATTGCTATAGGTTTCATAATTCAGAATAAAGACTATCTGCTCTCTCAAGTGGACATCAGATTCCAAAATCCTATTCTGAATAAGATTTTTTCTCCTGTCTCCTGAATATTATTTATCCCTTATCTAATCAAAGTCATTATTGCATTGCTGTTTGTGGAAGTTTGTGTGTGCTTAATTGGTGATGATTTTATCAATTAAAACAATAACTACACTTCGAAAGTATTTTATTGGTTGCAAGTGCTTTGGGACAGCTGGTGCCATGAAAGGTGCTATAGAAATGAGAGTTTTTCTTTTTAAATCATATATATCACCAGTCCTCCATTCAGCCAATAACCTGGTGCTCCCTCATTACTATGATAGTGGGACACCATCAATATTAAAACTTCAATGGTTCAGGGAGAAGTCTCATCATAAGTTTCAGGGCAACTCAAGGTATCTCTACCAACACTGCCAACATCATTAGAACAAACAAAAAAAATCTCTCTTGGGACATTTAAATTCTAATCAATTTGGATAGTCAACATGAAAAGAAAGGGTTTACATTTTCTCCAGCATGGGTATGTAAATATTGGAAATATAACATTTAACAATGAGAAAATGCCTGTAGTTAATTTGATGTCAAACAATGGCAATTTTATTACAAGTACAGCTTTTTAAAAAAAAATAAAGATGGATTTGAGCTTTCAACATGATTACACATGCATTTTATTCTGAATAATGGAAAAGGAAATGGAATTAATTCCCTCCACTGAAGTCCCCACTGAATTCTAAATTGAAGTCATCAATGAATAAAAATCTGTTTCTTGATTAAACAGTCTGATCACATGGAATCATAAGGTTTAATGAAGCTACAAAATTAGTGATTTTTGAGAAGATACAAAATATTAATCTGGAAGTGAAAGTTGTACTCTTACAGAGAAAGAAGTAAGACAAGGGTTTATTTTTAACTCAAGTTGTACTCTATAACCTTGTTGGGAAATAGCACATAGTTGAAGATTGAGTCAACAGCCACAAACAAAGGAGTTCTGATCATTTTAAAGAACAGTATTATTAATTTATCAAGGAAGCAAAGTATTTAAGAAATGTAATTGTCTAGGTTCCACCTTTGAAGTAATAAAACAAAATCAAAAGATTGCAAAAATAAAACCAGAAAATATGGGAAAATTATTGCAGGTCTGGTAGAGAGTGGAACAGAGTTAATGGCCAAAATGTTTTGTAGAGGAAGTCGCCTTGCCTTAACCACTCAGCTGAAAAGTCTGGGATGCTCTCCTGTGCTTGGTTGGGACCTAGCTTGAAGAGTCTTCCATAGTAAACAAGATTTAGTTTTTTCCATCTCAGCAATTATGCTAGAAAGATATGGTAAACAATTTTATAGAATCTGGATGGGTATAGAATAGGAAGGGTTTAGAGGGATATGGGCTAAATGCTGGCAAATGGGACCAGGTCAGATTGGGATGTCTGGTCGGCATGGAGGAATTGGACTGAAGGGTCTGTTTCTGTGTTGTATGATCTATGACTGTTAGGAAGATTTGGCCTTAGGTCTGATTCCTCCTATATCCTTGGTTACTCTCCCCACTAATCTGCATGATATGATCACAGTGGATATTATTATGTCAATCAATTAGTAATAACCTTTTCAGGGGTTATGCAATAATGGAAACTTAAGCTCCAGGAAAATAGCTACACTAATCTTGCTCCTTCACCTTTCTATCTCCCTTCTATCATCTTCTCCTTCTGTCCTATCATGGTTTGTTTCTCATAGCTGTTCTTTAGTTATCCACCCCCCCCCCCCCCCCCCCGCCACCCCGCCGCCCCCCCACCCCCACCCCATTCCTATCCTCACTTCTTTAACATTGGCCCTTTCAATTTAGGCCTATGTCTTCCAGATATTGACAATTCCACATGACTATCCATTCCTCTCATAATTGTAAAGACTTATATCAGGTTGCCCCACAGCCTCTGATGCTCTAGCAAAAACATTCCAAATTTGTTCAACCTCTCCTTACAGCTAATAATCTCCAGTCAACACACTGGTCAACCTCTTTTGCACCTTCTACAAAGTGTTCACTGTGGTGACCAGACTGCACACGTTACTCTTAATGTAGCTAACTAAAGTTTTAAACAGCTACAATATGACTTGTCACCTTTTATATTCAATACCCCAACCAATGCTCTCTGTAGCATCTTATTCACTTGTCTTGCCACTTTCAGGGAACTATGGACTTACACTCCATGACCCCTGTGTACATCAATGCTCCTAAGAGTCTTGCCATTTTCTGTGTACTTTTATCTTGCATTTGACCTCCTATGATGCATCATCTCATACTTGCCCAGATTAAAGAGGCACCTGGGGGCCACAAAGCACAATGACAATCCAGGATCTATCTTAGCTCAAAGCCATATTACCAATTTCCTCTCACCTTGAAATGTTAATATTCTGCAACATGTTCTTATATTCAATGCTGTCAGTCTTGAATGTGGGGTCAGAGAGCAAGGTATCTGTAATCATACAGCACTTACAATTTCTTATTGTATTTGCATGATGTGGTCTGTGGTGCATTCATTGGAAAAAACGTCTCTATGCCAAAGGTACTTGGAGAGGCAGTCCATTGTCCACCCTGTCAGTCTTCTGTGTCCCACTATATGGAAATGTATGCGAAACCATTATTTATGAGAAATGGAAATACTGACTGTCCATAATATGGGCCATCTGTTCTGTTTCTTATCGACACCACGAATTGGAAGCATGGCCAATGGATCTAGCCACATCAAGAGTAATTGGGGGTACAATAAAGGTACAGAGAAATTGAGGAACAACAGATGTACTAGCAAGTCCATGACCAGCAATAACCTCCAGCAGATATCAAACAGGCTCAATATGAAGACATCCCAGTTGAAGGTCCTCTCAGGATATACAGAGGTGCAGGAGTCCCAGAGTATATTGTCCTTGATGTCATTTCCTCCAGAAAATGAAGTGCAGTGATATCATTGACTGAGGATAGCCCTGCACACTGTCACTGACAATGCCAATTGCTGAAGTAGAAGCTGCGACAAAAAGGAGTGGGTGGCCATCCTATCCTGGCAGCTGTTAAGATAGCAACTGTGCTTAACATTCAGGCAATTGGCAGCCTCCAAACACCCTGATGATTCCTGATGAAGAGCTTATGCTCAAAACATCGACTCTCCTGCTCCTCAGATGCTGCCTGACTGGCTGTGCTTTTCCAACACTACACTTTGTGACTGTGATCCCCAGCATCTGCCCTCCTGCCTCCAATCATCTTTTGGGGACTGTGTAGCACCTCAGAACCCTTGGCCCACAAATGTACTAAAGCTGTTACTGGTTCATGTTGCGCCAGATTGCAGCATTTTATCTCAATTCCCTGTGAGGAGGCTTATTATTGTGGCTTAGACAGAAGGCTTTTCTAACATAGCTGGCTTCCCCATAACTGCAGTAATTTACAATTCCTGCCAATTACCTAGATGAAGGAAACAAAAATAGAGTTGATGACAGAAAGATCAGAAGGAAACTAAGTTGTGAATAGACGGTGGGTGGGGGGGATGGGGGGCAGGTGGTGGTTACAAAAGGATACTGATAGGTTAAATAAACAGGCCAAGATGTGTAAAATGGAGTATAATTGGCAAAAATGTGAAATTTTCTATTTTTGCAGAAATAATACAAAAAAAGCATATTATATAAATGGTGAGAGTTTGCAGAGCTCTGAGATGCAGCAACATCTGGGTGTTCTAGTAAGTGGATTGCAAATTGTTTTTATGCAGGCACAGCAAGTAATTAGGAAAGCTGGTAGAATGTTATCATTTATCACAAAGAGTAACTGAATAGTGCAGCAGGCTTGAGGGGCTGAGAGGCCTATTTCTGCTGTTGATTCATATCCTCATATGATTGTATGAGAATCCAGCCCTTCGGAGAGTTCAGAACTAGAGGGCATATGTTTAGGATGTGATGGAAAGATATAAAAGAAACCTATGGGGCAACATTTTTGGTGGTACGTGTATGGAATGAGCTGCCAGAGGAAGTGGTGGAGGCTGGTACAATTGCAACATTTAAGAGGTATTTGGATGGGTATATGAATAGGAAGGGTTTGGAGGGTTATGGGCCGGGTGCTGGCAGGTGGGACTAGATTGAGTTGGGATATCTGGTCGGCATGGACAAGTTGGACCGAAGGGTCTGTTTCCATGCTGTATAGCTCTATGACTCTATGACTCCAATATTTCTGCACTGGGATCTACCAAACCTCTCTGAGGTAGATTAATGAAAACAACTGTGAAAACCTGATGCTGGGATCTTAAAAATGAAGTTCTGTGTTTCATTCATTGTCAGATAGAGGCTCTTAACTAAAGATTAATTGACTGCCATGCATTTTGTAAGTGTTGTTATGAATATTTGCCTCAAAATGGTGAAGGTGACATAAATGAGTGTTCTGGCTTTATTTGAAAACCTGCTTCTATTCTGGGAAATTTCCAGAAAATAAAGAAGAAGAATGGAAAATGTTTTCACCTTGGTGATTCCTCACTATTATGTCTACTGTTTGTAAGAAAACAGCAGCAGCAAATTTAAAACCTCTTACAGGTACAAGATTTATACCTTAGAAGATTCGACCTTACTGAAGCCATGAAGATAAAGGTCAAGAGGTCCTTGACTTCTGTTCCTTTATGTTCTGTTCTGTCCTGTTGAGCTCCCTCTCACTCCAGGTTGCTGTAAGTTGTCGAGAAATCCTCTCTGACAGTGCTGTGCAGATGGCATCAGACTCTACCATCCTTTCAGAAAGCAGCTGTATATCGTCAGAGGATTGCTGTGATGTCTCAATAATCCTGATGCTCTTCAGATATTTCTGTTTTCACAGAACAGTCCCTGAGACAAGCATCTTAATGCTTAATGATAGTATCTTAAAATTCCTAAGCCTTTACTTAGGAACAGGTACAGTTCAATCCACCTCCAACAACTCAGCTTTTGGCTTCTTTGTGGGTCAGGGATAATCCAAAAGTAATTCCTCATCTGGAATGCCAGTATGTCTCTAAATTAGCCGTTTAGAATGGGTCAGCATCATAGAATCATACACCACAATAGGAGGCTTTTTGATCCATCTTATGTGTGCCAGAGAAAGAACAAGCCAATCAGTCCTGCACTTATACTTAGTTCCTTTGTTGCTCGTACCACCCTTTCTGAAAGTGCTACTATCTGGGTGCTGCTCCAAACACTCAATTCTTACTGTGTCATTGCTATCATCGGTGCAACAAAACTCTGATAGCAATTTTGCACATCAGCAGGACCTGAGTCACAACATCACGAGGACAAGCGTGGGTCAAGTAGCAGTCATTAGTGGAAATAATTGCTCAACCTCTTTAAAAAGTTTAGCCAACTTTGACGTATGTCTCTCAAGTATAAGTGGAGCTTGAAAGGGATTCACAATCTATAACAGTCTAGCTACATATCGTCCCTAACATTTTACTGGTGTCAATAGATTTGCAAGAAGCAAATAGAAAGAAGAATCAAAATTCAAAACAACTGCACTGAATGGGTTTTAAAACGCTGCTGTATAAAATCACAGCTGTTGTTTCTTTAATGCTCCGACTAATTAACCAGATGATCAGAATCACTAGGTTTACAAACTGTGCAAAATGATTGTTATGGTACATTTAGGGTCTGCAACCACTGAAATTAATATTATCTCAAGAGATCTTGTACAAATGAAATGTTTGCCTCACATTTAGAGTCAATAACCATTGATATTAATCCCAAGAGGTTCTGTTTAAAAGATTTGTCAATATCTCATTTAGGAGTAGTAGCCTGCAGCATATTTCCAATGGAAACAGATATGAAGATTATTCATCAGCATTTAACACATCATTACACAGGAATGCATGAACAATGTGTGAGACTATTAGAGCAGATAACTGATTCTGACAGACTAATGAGAATGCAATGTGATACTGAGGAAGACCCCAGTTGTAACATCCTCGATGATTTGCCACAGAGTACTTAGGGTAGGACTTTGCATAAATAAATACAACCTTGAGATGATTATTGGATAATATTTAGACATGAGGATTAAATGTTTTATTAAAAAAGACTTGATTTTATACAGCACCTTTCATGTCTTCAGAATCACCCAAAGACCTCACAGTCAGTGAAGGTCTATTGAAGTATATTCACTATTGGACAACATCACAGTGAATAAGTAAGTGAGGTCCCAAAACAAGCATTGACATAACTGACCAGATAATCTGTTTTACTGGTATAGTTTGAGAGAATACATATTATGCCAAAGACCAATATCTCCTCATTATTACTGTAAAGTGTCAAAGTTATATTATGTTTTTGGGGTGACTGAAGGATGGAGGGCAAGGTGCAAACAAGATGAGAGGATGATAAGTTAGGTGGTTGGGGTTGACTGAGGGGGGAGGATAATTAATTAGCATAGATCAGAAAATGAAGGACAATCAGGGCAGAAATTTGAAAATCACAGTTGGGAGTGGAATTAAAATAATAATTAGCGCCAGGTGGCAATCAATAGAAAAAGTTGAACAGTGACTTGCAATGACCTGTGATTGAAAATGGTATTGGGGAAAGCAGACACGTTCCACATCTAGCTAAGTAATATTAAAAAGGCATTTTTTTCATGGTAGCCTACAATAATCACTTTAATACCACTGGCTAGTCTTTCTGAACACAGCTAAGGCTCCTTTTAATGCAACCCAATCTTGCACATACCCCTTGTTTATATATGTAAGGAGGATAAAGCTCTTTCATCCCTAGATCCTGGCAATTAAAATGTACCTGTTCCCATACCCTACATGTGCTCCTTGTGTACTTTTGGCTATTCATGCCGGCATGTCCAACAGGGACCAATTTAATCTACAGGCCAATAAACCTGGACTCAAAAATCCCATCATTACCACTTTCAGTACCACCTTTTTATTTTGATGTGCCTTTAATTGAATCAATGTCATTAATCAATCAGGAGTAAAAGCATGGGTTTTCCAATGATAGAGAAGACCTGAGTCAGATGAGCATTAATCTCACAATGAAAAGATTTAGAGCTGAATGATGAATTAATTTGATTTCTCTGAAATACAGAGCATGGGCATGTTCGGTTTTGGTTGAGTAAGTAATCATAAAGATGTGCGTTTTGATTGTTTCTCAGATAGACAATGTTTCAGTCAGTCATAGGGTTCTACTGATGATTATGAAATGTTGCTGCTTTAATTTTGTTTTTTTTTAAACTGGAGGGCAATTTTCTAACTGGTTATATTGATACTACTCAGACCATCATGGCCAATTCATTTAGGAGGTTGTTTTCAACATGCACTCCTCCTTCATTTTCTATTTATTCACCTATTATAGATTTAAAATAGCCTGTTCAAAGAAATCTAGTGGTACTGAACATGTAGATCTTGCTGCAAGCATAACATTATGGCACCTAATGTTATGTGACTGTCAATCACAAGCACAAGCCTTTGGCACCACTATACCACCAAGTACTAGGTGCATTATTTAATATTCATGGATGAGAGAATGGGGAGTTCCAGCAATGCATTTCAAAAATTAACAGGTGTGCCGAAGGCAAATAAAACATTTAAGCAAAAGTATTTCTAGTCTCCTTACCTTGGAACCCATGAACATTGTGTTTCTGTGTTCCTTACACTCAGGTATTTTTTACATCAATTGAGTTCTCGGCTTGCCAACCCCTTTAGTTTAATGTCAGTCTCGTTGCTATTGCTGCTGTTGCTTCTCTTTGCTAGTGTGTGTGAAATAATGGCTGGAACAATTTTTTTCCCATTGCTGCTGCAGATTTGATTTCTTCTCACTATGCCCAGCTAGTTGGTCTTTCTATTGAGTGCTTAACCACTTTGATGATCTGTTCATCAACACCTCTAATCACTGTTCTTCAGTGATGTTGGAGCCATGATCTTCCACCTTCAGACATGTTGTCAGTGCTCTATGAGGCTCAATCTGTGCTAATGCTGGACATCTTACTGAGATATTTGTATCATTGGCTAATGTGGTGCCACTGTTTAAGAAAGGTCATAAGGAAAAGTCAGGGAACTATAGGTCAGTGAATCTGACATCGGTGGGGGGGCAAGTTGTTGGAGGGAATCCTGAGGGACAGGATGTACATGTATTTGGAAAGGCAAGGACTGATTAAGGATAGTAAACATAGCTTTGTGCATGGGAAATCATGTCTCACAAACTTGATTGAGTTTTTTGAAGAAGTAACAAAGAGGATTGATGAGGACAGAGTGGTAGATGTGATCTATATGGACCTCAGTAAGGCGTTTGACATGGTTCCCCATGGGAGACTGGTTAGCAAGGTTAGATCTCATGGAATACAGAAAGAACTAGCCATTTGGTTACAAAACCCAATCAGCAGGTAGAAGACAGAGGGTGGTGATGGAAGGTTGTTTTTCAGACTGGAGGCCTGTGGCCAGTGGAGTGCCTCAAGGATTGGTGCTGGGTCCACTACTTTTTAACATTTATATAAATGATTTGGATGTGACCATAAGAGGTATAGTTGGTAAGTTGGCAGATGACATCAAAATTGGAGGTGTAGTGGACAGCGAAGAAGGTTACCTCAGATTACAATGGCATCTTAACAGATGGGCCAATGGGTTAAGAAGTGGCAGATTGTGTTTAATTTAGATAAATGTGAGGTGCTGAAATTTGGGAAAGTTAAATCTTAGCAGGACTTATACACTTAATGGTAAGCTCCTAGGGAGTGTTGCTGAACCAAGAGACCTTGGAGTGCAGGTTCATAGCTCCTTGAAAGTGGAGTCACAGGTAGATAGGATAGTGAAGAAGATGTTTGGTATGCTTTCCTTTATTGGTCAGACTATTGAGTTGGGAGGTCATGTTACGGCTGTACAGGGCATTGGTTCGGCCACTGTTGGAATATTGCATGCAATCCTGGTCTCCTTCCAATTGGAAAGATGTTGTGAAACTTGAAAGGGTTCAGAAAAGATTTACAAGAATGTTGCCAGGGTTGGAGGATTTGAGCTATAGGGAGGGGTTAAATAGGCTAGGGCTATTTTCCCTGCAGCATCAGAGGCTGAGGGGTGACCTTATAGAGATTTATAAAATCAAGAGGGGCATGGATAGGATAAATAGACAAGGTCTTTTCCCTGGGGTGGGGGAGTCCAGAACTAGAGAGCATAGGCTTAGAGTGAGAGGGGCAATATAAAACAGACTTAAGGGGCAATGTTTTCACACAGAGGGTAGTACGGGTATGGAATGAACTGCCAGAGAAAGTGGTGGAGGCTGGTACAACTGCAACATTTAAAAGGCATCCGGATGGGTATATGAATAGGAAGGATTTGGAGGGATATGGGCTGGGTGTTGGCAGGTGGGACTAGATTGGGATGGGATTTCTAGTCGGCATGGACAATTTGGACCGAAGGGTCTGTTTCCATGCTGTACATCTCTATGTCTCTATGCTAGTTAACAGATCAGAATGAATCTGTGCAGTCCTGCCATATTCAGTCATGAATTATGGTGGACAATTAAATAACCAAGGTGGAACCTGCAGAAATATGATGGGGTAGTCCAGCACATTAGCACAAATGACAAAGCTGAAATATTTGCATCCATCTTCAGTCAGAATTGCTGATGGGGTGATCTATTTCATCTTCTGCCAGAATCACATGATATCTAGAGATGGCTAAAGGCACAGAACACTGCAAAGGGTATCAGCCTTCAAACTTTTATAGCAATTGTACCGACTATTGTTCTCCAGAACTAACCATCTCCCGAGTCAAGCTGTTCCAGTGTAGCTACAATATTGGTATCGACCTGACAATGTGGAAAATTGCCAAGATATGTCCCGTATTCAAAAACTAAGACAAATCAACAAGCCAAATTGCTGCCCTATGAGTCTACTTGTGATCACCAGCAAAGTGATGGAAGGAGTCCTCTACAGCACATAACTAAATAATCTGTTCACTGACACTCTATTTGGGTTTGCCAGGTCATTCAGCTCTAAATCATTCCAATTATGGAGCAAACAAGAACAAGATGCACAGGTTAGGTGAATTGGCTGAATTAAAATTGTCCATAGTGTTCAGGGATGTGTAGGTTGTGTGCATTAGTTAGCGGTAAATGTAAGGGGATACTCTTTAGAGGGTCAGTGTGGACTTGTTGGGCTGAAGTGCCTGTTTCCACACTGTAGAGATTCTCATTCCACATAACTTGGAAATGTATCACAATTCTTTCACTGCCACTTGTTAAATTCCCTTCCACACAGCTGTGTGTATGTCCCTACACATCAAGAACTGAAGTGCTTTAAGAAGGCAGCTCACCATTATCTTCTCCAGTAGAAATTGTGATGGGCAATAAATGGTGCCCTTGCCAGCGACATCAACTTCTCATCAACAAATTAAAAACAACACATAAGCCTCTGTTTCTGTGTCATGCCATTTTCTTTTCTTCCATTCTCTTTCCCCATCTTTATTTAACCCCATTCCCAACCTTGCCTGCAAATTCTTGATTATCTCAAATGTTGAGGAACTAAACTTCAGTTGAATATAGTGTGTCAAATTCACAACACTGATCCCTCCACCTCAGCATTTTACTGGAAAATTGCATGGTATTCACATTGGAGAAAGTGAGGACTGCAGATGCTGGAGATCAGAGTTGAGAGTGTGGTGCTGGAAAAGCACAGCAGGTCAGGCAGCATCTGAGGAGCAGGAGAATCAACATTTTAGGCAAGAGCCCTTCGTCAGGATTGTCCAGGAAACAGAAAAATAAAACTAGATTATCAAAACAAAGATTGGCTTAGTCAATCTCTGTCCAATGGCTAATCACAAACTGCAGGCCTATTCTATGGAGCCTGTAAGAACTTGCATACCTGATTGACAAGGTGACTGAATTAATGGAAGCCAAAATGTCAGTTTTTCCAGATGGCAGATTGAGATACAAAGATTAAATGAGCAGCTTCAGACCAGCCTGTGGTGGGTCTGTGCTTGTCATATACATGCATGAATAATCATTTATATAAGACATTCTACCTTCATGTTAAAGTTAACAGTGCATGAGAATCTCCTGGAATCCAGTTCATACTTATTGCAAGGTGCCAGGAAGCAATTGGCTTTGTGCAGTTGTACCTTGTTGAACTCTGTAGCAAAAAGGGGGAGTGGAGAACAATGCCTGCTTTGATACAGGGTCGAGGCGAAAAGTGCTGTGCTGGGAAAGCACAGCAGGTCAGTCAGCATCCGAAGAGCAGGAGTGTCAACATATCGGGCATAAGCCCTTCATGAAGGTTGAGACCACCAGGGGCGAGTCAGTGATGAGTGACAGCAGGAATGTGGACTGAGTTGGGGAATAGAGGATTTGGAGAGGAATTCAAGGGAGGGAAGAGACTGCAGTTGGGAACAGCAGCAGGAGAGCACTTGTTGGCCAACAACAGAGGCCACAATGCCAGCAGCAGGATGTATCAGGAAGCTGTTCTGTAGCCATCTAAGGAAGGCACTATAGAAGATAGGCAATGGAACATCCACATCTCTATAAAGAGCAAAAAAATAGTACAGCACAGGATCAGGTCCTTTGGCCCACCAAGCTGGCGCTCACACATGATGCCTTTCTAAATTAAAGTCCTTTTGCCTATTCATGTATGTGTTGAGATGCCTCTTAAATGTTGCTTTTGTACTTGATTCCACTACCCACTTTGGCAGTGCATTACAGTCATCTTCTACCATCTGTTTAAAAAACTTGCCTCTCATATCTCCTTTAAACTTTCTCCTTTTTACCTTATACCTATGTCCTGAATATTTAATATTTTGACCCAGGGAAAAATCCTACAAAGGCCTATTCTATCCATGTCTCTCATAATTTTGTAAACTTCTATCAGGTTGCCAAGCAGTCTCCAACAGCCCAAAACAAACCAAGTTTGCCCAATCTCTCCTCATAGCTAATACCTTCCAAATGTCCTGGTAAACATTTTCTGTACTCTCGCCATGGCCTCCACATCCTTCTGGTAGTGTGGCGATGAGAACTGTACACAATATTCCAAATGTGGCCAAACATTTTATGCGACTTGCCTATTTTTATACTCCAATCCCTGACTGATGAAGGCAAACATGCTGATGCCTTCTTGAGCACTTATCCACAAGTATTGCCATTTTCAGGGAACTGTGGATCTGCACGTCGAGATCACTCTGTATGTTAATGCTTCTAAGAGTACTGACATTTACATCATACTTCCCTCCTGCATTAGACGTCCAAAATGCATCACCTTGCACTTGTCTCGATTAAATTCTACTTGCCATTTCTCCGCCCAATTCTCCATCCTATCTGTACACTGCTGTATCCTCGAGCAATCCTTCTCACTCTTTGCAGCTCCCCCAGTCAAGAACTAACCAGCTGCAGAGGCATTGGTAAACACAACTGGAGCTGTTCTGGTCAGTGGTCATAGAAATATATGGGATTGTGGAGTAAGACATGCAGATGTGAACTTGATGAAAACTCCAGCAACATTCAAATATTCTTCACTGGTGATTTCCAGAGATCCATAGACAAGACATTTGGCTTATTACAGGCTGCCACATACAGGTGCATAAGGGAAATAATCGATATCCTCTGGTTTCATGTGAATGAATTCAAATATGCTGTAGAAGAGGACAGCTGAGTGTCAACACCATAACCATTAGACCTCCCTGATGATAGCCAGTGGCATCTAAAATCACAAAGTCTTTCACTGTTTAAGAGTGAAATTGGCACGGAACCACATGCAAAGAACCCAGCAGGTCTGTGTTCATATTACTCTTGTGACTCTTACACTTTGCATAACTCCTAGTTCCCAGAACTTTTTGAAGTCTATATTGATATGCAATGAAAATTCACCCCAACCTATCACCGGTACTTGTAAATTTTAATTGGAATTTTGTGGAAGCCACCTCCCAGAATAAGAATGAAAGTGCTACACAGACATACACACTTCATTCTGCTGTTGGGAATAGCACACAAAGATTAAAATGCTGTCCTACATCTAATAACTCAGAACATGTACAGTATAAGTGATAGATGTTTCAACATAGGGCAATGATTTGTTAGACGAGGTTTCTCTGCACATACTGTTCAATTCACATTTCAGTAAAGACAAACCAATTTCATGATTATTATAGGGATTGATTTGATATTCAGGCTTTCCTCCAACATGATTTCCCAAGTAGAAAGTAGCTATTAAGCTCTCTGAGATTACTCTCCATAGTTTCCTTAATCACTGACATATTAACTGGCATTCCAATGATGCCTATAGAGTCATAGAGTCATAGAGATGTACAGCATGAAAACAAACCCTTCGGTCCAACCCGTCCATGCCGCCCAGATATCCTAACCCAATCTAGTCCCATCTGCCAGCACCCGGCCCATATCCCTCCAAACCCTTCCTATTCATATACCCATCTAAATGCCTCTTAAATGTTGCAATTGTACCAGCCTCCATCATATCCTCTGGCAGCTCATTCCATACATGTACCACCCTCTGCATGAAAACGTTGCCCCTTAGGTCTCTTTTATATCTTTCCCCTTTCACCCTAAACCTATGCCCTCTAGTTCTGGACTCCCCCACCCCAGGGAAAAGACTTTGCCTATTTATCCTATCCATGCCCCTCATATTTTTGTAAACCTCTATAAGGTCACCCCTCAGCCTCCGACGCTTCAGGGAAAACAGCCCCAACCTGTTCAGCCTCTCCCTGTAGCTCAGATCCTCCAACCCTGGCAACATCCTTGGAAATCTTTTCTGAACTCTTTCAAGTTTCACAACATCTTTCCGATAGGAAGGAGAGCAGAATTGCACGCAATATTCCAACATTGGCCTAACCAATGTCCTGTACAGCTGCAACATGACCTCCCAACTCCTGTACTCAATACTGTGACGAATAAAGGAAAGTATACCAAATGCCTTCTTCACTATCCTATCTACCTGCGGCTCCACTTTCAAGGAACTATGAACCTGCACTCCAAGGTCTCTTTGTTCAGCAACACTCCCTAGGACCTTACCATTAAGGTTATAAGTCCTGCTAAGATTTGCTTTCCCAAAATGCAGCACCTCGCATTTATTTGAATTAAACTTCACCTGCCACTTCTCATCCCATTGGCCCATCTGGTCAAGATCCTGTTGTAATCTGAAGTAACCCTGTTCACTGTCTACTACGCCTCCAATTTTGGTGTCATCTGCAAACTTACTAACTTTACCTCTTATGCTCGCATCCAAATCATTTATGTAAATGACAAAAAGTAGAGGGCCCAGCACCAATCCTTGTGGCACTCCACTGGTCACAGGCCTCCAGTCTGAAAAACAACCCTCCACCACCAACCTCTGTCTTCTACCTTTGAGTCAGTTCTGTATCCAAATGGTTAGTTCTCCCTGTATTCCATGAGATCTAACCTTGCTAATCAGTCTCCCATGAGGAACCTTGTCGAACACCTTACTGAAGTCCATATAGATCACATCTACTGCTCTGCCCTCATCAAACTTCTTTGTTACTTCTTCAAAAACTCAATCAAGCTTGTGAGACGTGACTTCCCATGCACAAAGCCTTGTTGACTATCCCTAATCAGTCCTTGCCTTTCCAAACACATGAACATTCTGTCCATCAGGATTCCCTCCAATAACTTGCCCATCACCGAGGTCAGGTTCACTGGTCTATAGCTCCCTGGTTTGTCTTTACCGTCCTTCTTAAACAGTGGCACCACGTTTGCCAACCTCCAGTCTTCTGGCACCTCACCTGTGACTAATGATGATTCAAATATCTCAGCAAGAGGCCCAGCAATCACTTCTCTAGCTTCCCACAGAGTTCTCGTGTACACCTGATTAGGTCCTGGGGATTTATCCACTTTTAACCGTTTCAAGACATCCAGCACTTCCTCCTGTAATCTGGATATTTTGCAAGATGTCACCATCTATTTCCCTACAGTCTATATCTTCCATACCCTTTTCCACAGTAAATACTGATGCAAAATATTCATTTAGTATCTCCCCTATTTTCTGTGGCTTCACACAAAGGCCGCCTTGCTGATCTTTGAGGGGTCCTATTCTCTCCCTAACTTCCCTTTTGTCCTTAATTTATTTGTAAAAACCCTTTGGATTCTCCTTAATTCTATTTGCCAAAGCTATCTCATGTCTGCGTTTTGCCCTCCTGATTTCCCTCTTAAGTATACTATTACTTTCTTTATACTCTTCTAAGGATTCACTCGATCTATCCTGTCTATACCTGACATATGCTTCCTTCTTCTTCTTAACCAAATCCTCAATTTCTTTAGTCATCCAGCATTCCCCATACCTACCAACCTTCCCTTTCACCCTGACAGGAATATACTTTCTCTGGATTCTTGTTATCTCATCTCTGAAGGCTTCCCATTTTCCAGCTGTCCTTTACCTCCGAACATCTGCCTCCAATCAGCTTTTGAAAGTTCTTGCCTAATACCGTCAAAATTGGCCTTTTTCCAATTTAGGACTTCAACTTTTAGATCTGGTCTATCTTTTTCCATCACTATTTTAAAATGAATAGAATTATGGTTGCTGGCCCCAAAGTGCTCCTCCACTGACACCTCAGTCACCTGCCCTGCCTTATTTCCCAAGAGTAGGTCAAGTTTTACACCTTCTCTAGTAGGTACATCCACACACTGAATCAGAAAATTGTCTTGTACACACTTAAGAAATTCCTCTCCATCTAAACCTTTATACATCAGAAGCATTAGCCAAATCAGTCTTTATCATCTCGAAGACTAAATTCCCAGCTTCAAACATGCATTGGTACCATCTTAGTTTTAGTGCAATTGAAAGAAAATTGTTTCCTTCATCAGGTTCCCCCAAGCAATGCTTTGAACATGGTCGTTCTGATGATTTTCTCTATCAGCTGACAAACCAAGTTCCAGCACCTTCTCCCTTTAACAATAAGGAGAGTTTAACAGTGAGATCATAATAGGCCTAGCAACAATGATCAATTAGAGAAATTATTTAAATCCTGTAGGGGGCAGCATATCCCTTTCAAACACAAACCATTGTTTAAATCGAGACAGTCATATTTCTCAGGGATTTTAAAAAGTTACCTTTTCTTCTTTTGGTTTGGTTGTTTCCCACACCATTCATTTGTGAAAAAGACAGCTGGTGACCTTCTTCCAGCCCTCTATCAATGCTGCTGCTAATCCAGAATGTTAGCTAAGAAAATGGACTCTGTAGGAAAATGCTCCAGTGTTGGTTTTCATGCATTGATTTATATTTTCCAGTGGAGCACCCTTTCATTGGTACCATACAGGCAACAATAATGAGTAGAAAATGGGTTGTATTTTCTATTAGAAATTAGAAAAGGCAAATAATTTTCAATAAAAGCAAACCTCTAGATGCAGCATGGATCTAGCATAATAGATTGCTTAGGAGCAAATAACTCCAGATGCTGGAATTTGTACTGAAAACAATAAATGCTGGGGATCACAGCAGATCAGACAGCATCCATGGAAAGAGATCAAGCTAACATTTCAAGACTACATGACTCTTCATGAGAGCTGATGTGAAGTGTGGAGGGGTCAACATTTATGCTATAGTTTGGGGGTGGGGTGTATGGGGGTAGTGGGTATCAGGTGCTTGTGGAGAAAAGCTGTTGATAGTTCAGATTCAAGAGATGGGATGTGAGAATGACTGATCCATGGTGTGTCTCCTGTCAGTTTTATAACCAGGATGGGGGGGTTGGTTGGGGGAGGGTGGGGGAAAGGAGGACATGATAACAAGCTAAAAGAAAGGGAAGAAATGGTTCACAATTTAACGGTGTTGAACTCAATACTAAATCCAAAAATCTGTAAACTGCCTAGTCTGAAGATGAGGTGTTGTTCCTCCAGTTTGTGCTGTGATTCACTGGAACACTGCAGCATCCTGAGGACAGACATATGGGTGCTGGCAGGTGGGACTAGATTGGGTAGGGATATCTGGTCGGCATGGACAGGTTGGACTGAAGGGTCTGTTTCCATGCTGTACATCTCTATGACTCTATGAGTCTATGTGGGCATGCTGTATTAAAGTGACCGGCTACAGGAAGGTCATGCTTTTGGCCAGTCTGTGTTTGGTTTCTTCAATGTAGAGTAGGCCACACTGGGTGAAGTGAATATAATATGGATTGGAGGAGGTACAGGTGAAATACAGCTTCCCAGTGAAAGCATGTTTAGGCCCTTGAACGGTGAACGGGGTAGAGGTAAAGGAGAAGGTATTGTATCTTCTGTGTTACATAGCAAGGTGCCAGTGAGAAGAAGGGGCAAATGGTGTGGCTGTGGAATGGAATAGGGTATCCCGGAGGGAACAATCCCTGTGAAATGCAGATAGGGGAGACAAGGGAAGATGTGTTTGGGAACGGTGTTCTGCTGGAGTTATCCAAAATGGTGGAGAATGATTCTTTGAATCCAGAGACCAGTGAGGTGAAAAGTGAGGACAAGGGGAACCCGATCACGCTGTTGTGAGTGATGGGAAGGGGCAAGGACAAAAGCATGGGTGATAGGTCGGATGTTGTTGAGGGCCCTGGCCACCACAATCATGGAAGAAGCAAGCCATGTCAGCAGCACTATTTTGGAAGGTGGCATCATCTGAACAGATGTGACGTAGTTGAAGGCACTGGGAGAATGGGTTGGACTCCTTGCAGGAGGTGGGGTATGACGAACTGTCGTGGAGGCAACTATGGGAGTATGGCTTTGTAGCAGATGGCAGCGGACAGTTTATTCCCCAAAATGGAGACAGAAAGGTCAAGGAAAAGAAGGAATAGGGTATCCCAGAGGAAACAATCCCTGCGAAATGCAGATAGGGGAGAGAGGGGAAGATGTGTTTGGTAGTTGTGTTCTGCTGGAGTTATCCGAAATGGTAGAGAATAATGGTGGAGAAAGCATGATGTGAACATTATAGAGGGGTCAAAATTGAAGGTAAAATGAATGAGGTTTTCAAGGTCTTGGTGGGAGCAAGAAGTGGAACCGATACAGCTGTTGATGTACCGAGAAAAGAGTTGTGGGAGGGAGCCAGTGTAGGACTGGAAAAGGATAGTTCCACATGCCCCATAATGTAGCAGGCATAACTGGAAACCATGAAGGTGCCCATAACTACTCCTTTGACTTGGCAGAAGTGAGATGAATTAGTGGAGAAATTGTTCTGTAAGAGAACAAGTTTGACCAGGCAGAGGAGAGTGGTGGGGGATGGGGACTGTTCAGGCCTGATTGAGAGAGAAGCCAAGAGCTCTCAGACCATCGTGGTGGGGAATGGAGTTATAGAGGAATTGGACATCCATGGTGCACAGGAGGCAGTTAGGGCCAGGAAGCCGAAAATTGTCAAAATGGTGGAGGGCATCAGAGGAATCATGGAGGTAGGTGAGCAGGGTCTGGACAAGTGGACAGAGAATGGAGTCAAGGTAGGAGGAAATGAGGTTGGTGGGGCAGGAACAGACTGATATTATGGGCCTACCAGAACAGTTTGGTTTGTGGATTTTGGGCAGGAGGTAGAAACAGTCTACTTGGAATTGGGACACTACTAGTTTGGAGGCAGTGGGGAGAAGATCTCCAGAGATAATGAAGTTGGTGACAACCTCCAGCCTGTGTGCAAGCATGATCTTCCCATAGCCAGTCATTTTAACACATGCTGGTATGCCCACATGTCTGTCCTCAGCAACCTGCAGTCTTCCAGTGAATCACAGCACAAACTGGAGAAACAACATCTCATCTTCAGACTAGACACTTTACAGCCTTCTGGATTTAGTATTGAGGTTAAGACCTTTAAATTGTGAACCATCTCTTCCCTTTCTTTTAGCTTGTTATCATGTCCTCCTCTTCACCCCCATCCCGGTTACTGTCCTTTCCAGTCTCACAGGGGACACACCAGTATTCTGCCATTCTCACATTCCAATCACTTAAACTACTCCCACCAAGCCCCCCCTCCCCCATCCACCCCGAAAGCAATAGCATAATGCTGTCCCTTCCACATTTCACCTCAGCTGTGATGAAGAGTAATAGCTGACCTGATAATATGTATCAGAGAGGAGCTGCCAGAATTATTCACTTTGTGAGCATGAGATGGTGATAGCTTTACTAGAGGCCCAAACAAATGTTCTGGCAACTTACAATTAAAAATGAGTTAATTGATAAATCAGAAATAAAATGCTTGTCTCATTAACAATGCTCGTGAACTTAGCTAGAACTGTCATAAAATCCAATCTAATTCAATAATGTCATTGATTTCTATTCAGTTTTGGAGGCTGGTGAAGGTGAAAGTTTTGAACTATTTGACGTCTTCCCTGCATGAAATGCCCTAACACTGAACAATGATAAGATGCTGGATTGCATTGTGCATTTGTATAAGAGTAACAGTGACTTAGAGGAGTGTGCGAGAGAATGTGGCTAAGAATAGGTATGCTGTGTGGCCTGGTACTTACATGTGAAGGGTACAGGATTATGTGTCATCTGTTCCACCATCACGTCATGAGAAACATTCACTTGTGACTGCTGTACCACTACATCAGTGATAAAGGGCAACTCCAGATTCCTTGACTAGGTGCATGCATGTTCAAAGACGACAATGATGCCAGGGTTGCAAGGGTTTCCTGGGACAGCCCAGCAGTGGCAAATACTTCCAGTCATGGTGCGCTGAGAGAATTGGGCTAGCATTGGATGTGAGGTGTGCAATAGGGGCACGTAGGTAGTTAATGAGGTGATTCAGTGACCATCGTGCAAGTAAACCTGCCAGGCTTCATGGAGAAAAACTCTCCATGAAACTTGACAAATAGACATTTGGCCAAAAAATGGGAAGATTCAGCCCAAGGAGTTGCAAAAGGATAAAGATAGTGCAAGTAAGAGGAAAAATAGCAAATATTGTGGTGGAATGTTGCAGGAATCTCCACTTTGACCAGAAGAATAGAAAAAACAGTACATTATTTACATGGAGAAAGAATGCCGTTTCTGGATGCAGGGGGATTTGGATGTTCTGGTACATAGGTCAAGAAAAGGTAATATCCTGAAAATACCAAATATCCAGAAAGTACAGCAAATACTTCATAGGGCAACTAGAATGATGTAGTTATTGCGAGGGAAAGGAAAACAAAAAGAAAATGGTTATTCTGTTACAATCATGCAGCACACTGGTGAGACAACCTCTGCAATATTGTGCATTGTTTTGGTATCCTTATTTAAGAAGAGATATAATTTCAATACATTAGTTCAAAGGAAGTTCACTAGACTGAGTCCTGGAATGAGGAGATTATTTTAAGAGGAGAGGAATTATTGTTTGTTCAAGACCTTGCTGATGACCCAATTCACTTCACTAATATTAACCTTGCTATTTTACGTAACTTACCAAACAAGTGAGACATTGAGGAAACTCAACATGGACACCAGAAAAAGTACCTGCAGGATTTGGCTCCAAGTGAATGGGCAACAACTGATCTCAGGGAACGCTCCATGAGTACAGGGCACATATACCTCGCATCCATTGGCCAACCGCTAAGTGCCCTCATGTCACATCTCCAATCCACTTACAGGACACTTCTGCACTTTAATACTTGCCCAGGATGAAGTGCACTTAGCACTCAGGTTCACACAACCAGCTCATGGAAATTGACTAAGCTGCAGCTCCACGCTCATTGCTCACTGTCATAGCTCACATTAGCTCTGAGCTTTCCTGGATGTTCACATCATCATTGCCTCATTTTTTTTGTACTTTGCTTCCTCAGCCAGATTTGAGGCTGACATGTCTTTTGTCTTGCCATGCCATTTAGCACAGACATAGAGGAAAAAAGCTTGTCAGGAGGCCTCAGTCATCAAAGGGGATAGCCTTTGGTCAGAGGGTACCAGTATGGTCAAAGAGGATAGTTGTTAGTCAGGGGGTACCAGTACGCTTAAAGGGGATATCCGTTGGTCTGGGGGTACTAGTAAGTCACGAGCGGCATCTGATACCAGTCCCAGAGTTTGGAAATAGTCAACCACTTCTTGATTGGGGGCTGGTGTGGGGGTCAAAATCATCATATTCTCCATATAAGAGGTGAGGAGCTGAATGTCGGGTAGCCCACTGCCTGTCTTATGTTCTTCTGTCCTTTTCTGGGCTGTTCTCTCCTACAATGAAAGTAAAAGAGAGACTGAATTAGATGAAAATGGGTGACACAACTGTTCATACTGATGAGTTGTCCCGAGTGAATGACCAAACATCACTAAGGGTAACAAGTTCAGAAAATCTTGAAGGAACTCAGGACATCTGGCAGCATCCATGGAGAGAGAAACTGTTCATGTTTTGAGCCGAGTTTGGCACTTCTTCAGAAATGAAGCTCTGGAGGAGAATTGAAGAAAATAGGAAAGTGTGTTGTACTGTTAGTTCAACTGACAATTCTACATTAGTTGTCAGCATAATTCTTCATAATTCTTCTCAGTATCATGGAACAAATGTTGCCTGGTTGTGGAATCGCATCTAATGTGAGTTTTGCAAACTTGCGCTAGTTGGGTACAGTCAGTTGCGAGCAACTGAATGTACATGCTGATTGATGCAATCTGACAGTCGTCAAGATCTATGACCACCTACCTAGAACCACACTGACATACCACATTACTCATTTGTGTGACAAGCTTCTTTATACCTTGGTAACATCAGAAGGGTTACACCTGAAATGTTGACTTTCCCACCTCCTGATGCTGCCTGGCTTTCTGTGTTCTCCCAGCCTCCTGTTTGTCTACCTTGGATTCCAGCATCTGCAGGTTCGTTTGTCTCTAACCATCCTGAGAGCAGCAAACACCTCTTATGTCATGTGTGCATGGTAGCATTGTAAAACAGATGTCAAACACTTGCTGCTGAAATCTTACCCTCCCTGGATAGCCTAAGATGCTTTTCAGGAGCAAATGTGATGGCCTGAGGCCATTCATGATTTTACATAATGTGCAGTGAGAAATTATCTCAACAGGGTCGGCCTGACCCTCCAGGATGTTGTTGATGTGCCAATGTCAGCAATAAGCTTGCTCGGTGAACAAATGTATCAGATCTATTTACAAGGTTGCTGATAAGGCAAGTCCTATCTTCTGAGTGGATTGGGATTCCTACAAGGGGTATATTGACTAGTGAAGGTAGGTTTGCTGAAATCAATGGTAGAGATCCCTCATCAAAGTTTCCAACTCAAATATCAAGGAAAAGGAACTTATTTGACTGCGCCACTGCAAAGTTGATTGGGAGCAGAGAATGGAGCCCATGAAGACATGTAAAGAGATTCTTAAAATTTGCTGTGGATTCAAATGAAGCAAATATGCCATTTAGATATTGGAATTAAGCAAAGGACAGGAGCTTAGTATCATTCCATTAAGTAACTTTAAAATTGCTGCAATTTAATGCTTTTCAAAAATCTTAATTCTATGATTTTCTGATACTGATAATTGAGTTAACATGTGCTACTTAAGAGTTATATTGTGTACAAGTATTTTGAAGACAAGGAGGTCAACAGGTCATCGATTTTGCTTCTAATACAGCATTTTTGCTGCATCCACCCAAAGGTCAAATAATTAATGTCATCCAAACTATTTGAAAACGTTCTTGGGAAAGAGTCACAATTCAATACTACATAGAACAATAAAACATGTCATTGCTAAAATAGGCACTGATCAGGGAAACCTGCAATACTGGCGGAAAATCAACATTGCACAATAGGATGACTTAACTGTGATTAATGAACTGTGTGCAAGAAGAAAGCTCCCCAAGAGAGTACACTGCACTATTGTTCAACCACAAGAAGAGATATTTATTAAAGCAGGTGGGAGGGTGATTCTGCTTTTTCATGGTTGTTACATTGTTGTGAGGTGCATTTTTCATTTCCCTTACCTTCCAGAAACATAATATTGTCATATGAGTAACTGTCATACAAAGAAATGAGGCAAACAATCAGAATGTCAGGCAGAAAATGTTGGGATTCACATTTAGATCAATCAGCACACTTTGTGATGTTATTCTTCTGGAGTTTTAGCCTGACCGTTCTCCCACTAGGATGCTTGACCTGCTGAGAGTTTTTATTATTTTCTGCTTGTAGTACTCCCTGTTTGTATTGACTGATCCAAACAATAATGCTCTTCATCTCCCTTCCACACTTGGTGCAATGGATCAACTACCTCACTCATAGGCTAGGTGACATACTTACCTTGGCTTTTAGATGCACCTTCTGCTTCAGAGCTTATTGTTTTAGTTCTCACAGCAAAACTGAGGCAAACTTGCCTAGTAATATTATTTTAGCGAAGACTTTTTGGCATTGGGATTTCAGAGCTTTATTCTATTCTAATCACATGTAACTTATTCACCAGTGTCAAAGAAATCTTTTAAAAATCCATAACACATTTTATACCTTCTTTTATGTAACAGTGGGGAGTGGGTTGTTGAGTTTTACACTTTGGAACTTCAATGTTGTTAGAATCTTTCAAGGGGTCTACACGACATGGGTGGCAGTGAGATGTGCGGCAGAATCAGATGAACAATCTGGTGAGGCCCATCTTAATGTCAGGAGCAAATCAATCCATCTTTTATGCTTTTCACAATCAGCACGGTGAGTTTCTCACATGGCGGGGTGAGATGTTTAATTCAGGGGGAATTATTGTTTGTTCAAGGCCTTGCTGATGACCCAATTAACTTCACTAATATTTACCTTACCAAACAAGTGAGACATTGAGGAAACTCAACATGGACACCAGAAAAAGTCCCTGCAGGATTTGGCTCCAAGTGAATGGGCAACAACCGATCTCAGGGAATGCTCCATGAGTACAGGGCACATATACCTCGCATCCATTGGCATCAGATGTATGCCAACCGCTAAGTGCCCTCATGTCACATCTCCAATCCGCTTACAGGACACTTCTGCACTTTAATACTTGCCCAGGATGAAGTGCACTTAGCACTCAGGTTCACACAACCAGCTCATGGAAATTGACTACGCTGCAGCTCCACGCTCTTTGCTCACTGTCATAGCTCACATTAGCTCTGAGCTTTCCTGGATGTTCACATCATCATTGCCTCTTTTTTTTGCACTTTGCTTCCTCAGCCAGATTTGAGGCTGACATGTCTTTTCTCTTGCCATGCCATTTAGCACAGACATAGAGGAAAGAAGCTTGTCAGGAGGCCTCAGTCATCAAAGGGGATAGCTTTTGATCAAAGGGTACCAGTATGGTCAAAGGGGATAGCTGTTAGTCAGGGGGTACCAGTACGCTTAAAGGGGATATCCGTTGGTCTGGGGGTACTAGTAAGTCACGAGCGGCATCTGATACCAGTCCCAGAGTTTGGAAATAGTCAACCACTTCTTGATTGGGGGCTGGTGTGGGGGTCAAAATCATCATATTCTCCATATAAGAGGTGAGGAGCTGAATGTCGGGTAGCCCACTGCCTGTCTTATGTTCTTCTGTCCTTTTCTGGGCTGTTCTCTCCTACAATGAAAGTAAGAGAGAGACTGAGTTAGATGAAAATGGGTGACACAACTGTTCATACTGATGTAGGTGGGGGGAAAAGTGATGAGTTGTCCCGAGTGAATGACCAAACATCACTAAGGGTAACAAATTCAGAAAACCCTGAAGGAACTCAGGACATCTGACAACACCCATGGAGAGAGAAACTGTTTATGTTTTGAGCCGAGTATGGCACTTCTTCAGAAACGAACCTCCGAAGGAGAATTGAAGAAAATAGGCAAGCATGCCTACAATTTGTATATCTTTAATTCTCTGAGAGAATTTAACAAGCTTTATGCACAGAAAAATACTACTGGGCTAATTTTGGAAAACAGATGATACTCTCCCATTTCACGTCAATGAAAATAAAAATTGGTGTGGCAAGTATCAAATGGGCATATAATATCAAATGGGCATACAAAATCAGAATGATACCCACCATGCTCTTTCAGAGAATGCCAGTTTTTAAAAAAAATATAATTTGCAAACTGCTGATGTCAACTGCTGCCAAGGTGCATACATAACACAGAATGAGGAAAAAATATACTTTAAAAAGGCATTCTAGCATTTATAGAAAACATATCAAGTGTTTACAAGTGATCCTCAACCTTTCATCGGCAGAAAATTTCAATGATATCCCACTGTCAGCTAAATGTCACAAGATGGCTTTGCGGGTGCTTTGGATGAGTTCATGTAGCTATGTGTTAGCAATAGCATCTGGAGTCTTAGAGATGAAACATAAAGGCTTGCATTTACAACATTTAGAGCAAGTCATCTCTGCAGTCTCCTATATGAATCCCCCAGGCTCTTTTTGATTTGAGAAACCTGCCATATTAACTTAATCCAGTGTTGATTTATATGGTACTTAGCTTTGAGTAATACAACTGTCTCATCTTCAAACTGATTAATTAGCAATAAGCAAAAATACTGTACACTAGACTAAAAAGTGGTGATATTGAACCCAACGTAGCCCCCATTTATCTGAAAGAATTATTTGCCCAAACACTCCTTGTTAAAATTTCTACTGAATATTTAAAGTTTTTCCAAGATTTTCTAATGTACATAATTTTTGCTTATTTGTTTAAGAATAGAGGTATGATACACCCCAGTCATTCACTGAAACTTGATTATTTTAGTAATGAGAATTAAATGCAGCTTCTTAAGCTAATAAAAACGGGTGACCATTACAAAGTTGTCATTTTTCTTTAAGTCATGCTTAAATTGGTATGTCAATTTACTACAGATTGCTCATATATGATCATCCTGTTGATAAAAGGTTAAAAGACTCCATACAATCAACCGTACTGTTTTTTTATAAATTAACAACTTCTTTTCATATAACATCATTATGGTAAAAAAAAATCCCAAGGTATTTCACAGAAAGGTTATTAAATAGCATTTGACAACAACACACATTGAGATATTGGAACCAATGACCAGCAGTTTGATCAAAGGGATATATTTTAAGGATTATTTTAAAGTAGGAAAGAAAGTAAGACATGCAAAGAAGTTTAAAGAGAAAATTCCGTGCTTAAGGCTTTGGCAGCTGGGTGCATGGCAAACTGTAGAGAAATGAATACAATCTGGGATTTCAAAGAGGCCAGAATCAGATGTGTTTAGATACCTTGCAGGCTGAAGCAAATACAAGAGAGAAAGGCCCTGGAGAGATTTGAAAACAAGGATGATAATTTAAACTTGATCTGTTGTTTAATTGGAAATCAATATAGATTGGTGAGGGCATGAGGGCTGGTTAAGTGACTCAGCATGAATTAGGACATGAGCAACAGAGAATTTTGACTTCTTCAAATTTATATAGGCCAACAGGAGTGCATTGGAATAATCAAGTCCTCAGGTAACAAAGGCATGGTTGAGGGGTTTTGGCAAAAACCGAGCAAGTCGAGTGACGTTCGTGAGGTGACTATCATGGTGATAGCATGGGTTTGATGGTTCAAAGCTAATCTCTGTGTCATATGCAAAACTGGTTGCAAATTGTGTGGTTCACCTCAGAAAGTTGCAAGGAAGACAAAGAGAGAATGTAACAAGGAAACTTGAAATTGGTCTGTAAACAATGGCAAAAAAAAAGACATTATTCAGAGAAGAGAGCATGAGTATGATACTAATTGCAAATCACATGAAAGGAATTGAAAAATAACAAATACATGAATGAGCCTTACATAACATCAGATAATGGTCTTGCCACAGGAAAAAGATGAAAGAAAGTAATACAATGAAGAGATGGAGAAATTACCGAAGAGTGAATAGCAGCATCATTGGCTCACAGCTGCCCAAGGGTCCTGCAGGAGGCCAGGTCCATTTTGAAGGATGGGACTCATTAGCATTCATTACTGGGCGAGGAGATTATGGAATATTGAGACACAGCTTGCCTGCTCCTGGCTACCGTAACATCAGGGTTGTCGGCAGCAGTGCCAGACTGGATTTTAAGAGAGGAGCTGAAAAATGTGTTGCTGGAAAAGCGCAGCAGGTCAGGCAGCATCCAAGAAGCAGGAGAGTCGACGTTTCGGGCATAAGCCCTTCTTCAGGAATGAGGAAGGTGTGCCAAGCAGGCTAAGATAAAAGGTAGGGAGGAGGTACTTGGGGAAGGGGCGCTGGGAATGGATAGGTGGAAGGAGGTTAAGGTGAGGGTGATAGGCCGGAGAGGGGGTGGAGGGCGGAGAGGTCAGGAAGAAGATTGCAGGTCAAGAAGGCGGTGCTGATTCCGAGGGTTGGGACTGAGATAAGGTGGGGGGAGGGGAAATGAGGAAGCTGGAGAAATCTGAGTTCATCCCTTGTGGTTGAAGGGTTCCTAGGCGGAAGATGAGATGCTCTTCCTCCAGGTGTTGTGTTGCCATGGTCTGGCAATGGAGGAGGCCAAGGACCTGCATGTCCTTCGCCGACTGGGAGGGGGAGTTAAAGTGTTCAGCCATGGGGCGGTTGGGTTGGTTGGTGCAGGTGTCCCAGAGGTGTTCTCTGAAACGTTCCGCAAGTAGGCGGCCTGTCTCCCCAATATAGAGGAGGCCACATCAGGTGCAGCGGACGCAGTAAATGATGTGTGTGGAGGTACAGGTGAATTTGTGTCGGATATGGAAGGATCCCTTGGGGCCTTGGAGGGAAGTGAGGGGGGAAATGTGGACGCAAGTTTTGCATTTCTTGCGGTTGCAGGGGAAGGTGCCGGAAGTGGAGGTTGGGTTACTGGAGGGTGTGGACCTGACGAGGGAGTCACGGAGGGAGTGGTCTTTCCGGAATGCTGATAGGGGAGGGGAGGGAAATATATCCTTGGTGGTGGGGCCTGTTTGGAGGTGGCGGAAATGACAAAGGATGATACGATGTATCTGGAGGTTGGTGGGGTGGTAGGTGAGGACCAGTGGGGTTCTGTCCTGGTGGCGATTGGAGGGGCGGGGTTCAAGGGCGGAGGAGCGGGAAGTGGAGGAGATGCGGTGGAGAGCATCATCAACCACGTCTGAGGGGAAATTGCGGTCTTTGAAGAAGGAGGCCATCTGGGTTGGTTTTGGAATTGGTCCTCCTGGGAGCAGATACGGTGGAGGTGAAGGAATTGGGAATATGGGATGGCGTTTTTACAGGGGGCAGGTTGGGAGGAGGTGTAATCTAGGTAGCTGTGGGAGTCGGTTGGTTTATAGTAAATGTCCATGTTGAGTCAGTCACCCGAGATAGAAATGGAGAGGTCTAGGAAGGGAAGGGAGGAGTCTGAGACGGTCCAGGTAAATTTGAGGTCGGGGTGGAAGGTGTTAGTAAAGTGGATTTTAAGAGAGGTGATGACAAGTCTTGTTCTTCCGAGACTCCACTACAGTAAACACAAACTTTCCTGTTGAGTCATTTGCAGCATCATCTGATACTGTACAGAGTATAGTCAGCCCACAATAACACAGCTCTGTCTGCAAATGGTTGACAGACTTGTTATATGTAATAAGATCCTGTTAAAAAGCCTTACCAGTAGGAATGTGCGATCTATACTCTTGTGAGTAAACAATAAAATGTTTTATTGAACATAACTGTACAGAGATGATGGTAAGATAGGGTTCCTGACTTTGAACTTGACAGATCCAGTCTCAAGCTGAATGTGAGTTGACATGTCACCTTTTATACATGCTCAGCGCCTATATGTACAATTCCTTTCAAGCTACACAAACGAGTTACATCCTGTAATTGCCCAGTAATCAGCTCAGGAAGTACAATGGATGCAATAATAGTGATGGCAAGAATAATGTGGAAAAGCTTTCCATATCATCTTATGTGGAGAGGGAACTGAAAATCTAACATTAACCTAAATCACCCAATGTGAACGGGTAAATTGCCCTTCTAATACAATTTTAGTTAAGTGGAATATAACAATTTATAGCATGTAAAATCTGCGTATAATTAGTTTAGTCCCTGGCAGGTTAATTTTAAATTATATCAGTGTTCAAAGCTACATTGTATATTCAAAGCATGCAATGAAAGAATTTCCACACTATATAGCAAATAACATCAAAAATTAAATTTTATTTACAGTTTTGGAGAACACAGTTTAAAATATTCTAATGATCAATTCAAGGATGGACTGAAAGTGATAGAAGACTTGATGCTTTTCCTCTGGGCATACACTGCACAGAACATTACTGCTCAATATGGTCGTTGGCCCTTAGATCTATTACGCTTTCAACCTAAATCTGACAAATTTGTCTAAGTAATCTTGCCTGAGGTCAGATGAAAAAGATGAACAAAAAGATTTGCTTCACTTTAAATGTGAACTCCTTTCATATTACATTGTCAGCCTTTTGCTTTGCCATAACTGTAAGCTGTGCTGTTTATTCTTAAAAAAAGAACATGTATTGCTGCATTTTTGGTGAAATTGTTACCCTACTGTCAATGTGCTAACAAGAGTTAACTGAGCATTGCTCAAACTCTAGAGGAGCAAACAAAAGACACTGTTGCCCGTGCCTTTGCCAAAAAGGAAGGTGTGAAAAAACATGCTCTACAATACATGTGGAATGGACCATTGATTGAAATTTCTGAATTACTCTGAAATTCAGTACAATAAGGAGCTATCTAAATTCTTAAAATAAAAATAGAAAATAAAACGTTTCAAGCAGTTATAGTGGCAGTGATAGGAAGAAGTGGGTGTTGGGGGTGAGGGGGGGAGCAGGGCTTAGTGGAAGAACAACAGGGAATGTCCTTAAGATGAAAGGCAGGAAATATGAAACAGTATGAGGGATTATGGTGCAGGGCAAAATGAAATGGGTAATGGAACAAAAAGGTGACTCCCAAGGTGGTACTAAGTGGAAATAGCAAAATCATCACCATCAGCCATCCACAGAAATGGGTCAGAGTTTATGACCTGAATTGTTTAATTCACCATTGAGTCTAGTAGTGCCTAATCAAAAGAGGAAGGACTGTTCCTCAAATTTATGTTCACCTTGATGAGAAGACTGAATGGTTGGAGCAGGGGTGTGTTAAGGAATTCAAATGACAAGTACATGAAGTTTATAATCAGTTTTGCTCACTATATTGAGGTGTTCATCAAAACAGTCACCCAGTTTGCATTTGTTCTCCTTAGTGTGAAGTACTATGTCATGAACAATAAATCAGTGAATATCTTATATTTGTCGAGCCATGGAGGCCTACAGAACAGAAAAAAAAAATTACAGCCCATTGGACTCATGCTGGTCAAGAATAACCAACCTAACCAATCTAATCCCATTTTCCAGCAATTCGTATATATCCTTGTACACTTTGGCATCAAAAACGTACTTTTCAATACTTCATAAATATTATAAGGGTTTCTGTCTCTACCACCCTTACAGGCAGAGAAGGTTTCAGATTCCCATCATCCTCAAAGGAAAAAACATTTCCTCACACCCTCCTGTCCCTTACTTTAAATCCATGCCCCTGGGTCATTGATGTTCCCATCAAGGGAAAACATTCTTTCCTGACTCCCCTGTTTATGTCGAGTCATAATTTCCTACATCTCAATCATGCCCCCACTCCCCGCCTGTTCAGATTCCTTTAGTCCAAGGAAAACAATACTCTCGCTGTGGCCCGACCAACTTGTTATTCAGTTCCAGTACAGCCTCACTTCTGTTAACCTCTATACCTTGGCTAATAAAGACAAGAATCTCAGAGATGTACAGCACAGAAACAGACCCTTTGGTCCAACTCGTCCACTCTGACCAGATGTCCTAAATTAATCCCATTTGTCAGCATTTGACCCATATTCCTCCAAACCCTCCTTATTCATCTACCCATCCAGATGCCTTTTTAATGTTATAATTGTACTTATATGCCTTCTTAATGACTTTCTCTACCTGTCCTGTTGTCATAAGGGACCAGCACTCATGCACACCAAGGTCCTGTTAACCTTTGGTGCTGCCAAGATCTGACTTTTCATGATGTATTCCCTTGCCTTGTTTGTCCTGCTCAAATGCAGCATCTTTATTCAGATTGAAATCCATTTGCCACTGGTCAGCCCTTATAACCAGCCTGTCTTTATCCTCCTCACTACTTACTACCCCACCAATTTTCATTTCATCTGCAAACTTACTGATCATCTGCCCTATGTGCAAATTCAAAATGTTTATATGTACAGCAAAGGCACTGACACTGATCTCTGCAGAACCTGAGTGGGCACAGGCTTCCAGTCAAAATATCACTGTTTGACCATCACCCTCAACTCAATACAGGTACAGGTATTAGCAAGTTTTGAGAAGATTTGCAGCTCAGGGTGAGGTTCTGAATGTAGGTTTGCTCACTGAGCTGGAAAGTTCATTTTCAGATGTTTCATCACCATATTAGGAGACATCTTCAGTGAGCCTCTGGACAAAGCACTGCTGATGATTCCTGCTTTCTATTTATATGAACAGGAAATTACACCACCACAGGAAATGATATCACCAACCCAAAGAAATCCAAACATATAAATAGAAAGCAGGAATCACCAGCAGTGTTTCATCTGAGGTTCACTGAAGACGTTACCTAGTTTGGTAATGAAACATCTAAAAATGAATATTCCAGCTCAGTGAGCAAACTTACATCCAGAAGTACAGGTAAATTGACATTTTAATCTGGTAGGAGCATTTTTGGGTCCATGATAGTGAGCAGGCAGAGGACAATGGGCAGGTGTTGCATATCCAGTGTTTAAGAGGAATGATCGTTGAGGACAAATCAAGAAGTGTACCAGGGTATCATAAAGAAAAGGAAGAGGTGGGAAAAGGAAAATGTCTTGACAGTGGCATCACCCCAGAGATAAAGGAAAGAACTTTGTGTTGAGTAGAACAGAACACAAGGACAAGGAGAATTATATTGTGATTCTGGAGGGATGGGCAAAGCAGTTGAGAACACAGGTGCAGAAACTTTGATAACTGTTGCCACTTCCGATGAAAGGCACTGACCTTAAATATTAACTCTGTTTCTCTTGCCACAGATGCAGCCTTATTGAGTGAATAGTTCCAGTATTCTTTGTTCTTATTTTAGATTTCCAGTTTCAAAGAATTTCTAAGCGTGGAACAATCTAGGAAGAGTAAAGCAATGATTACTTTCCGCACAGGAAAGCTGGATTGAGCAAATGAAGTTTTAAGTGTGATGCCTGTGCCACTTAGAATGCTTGCCAAGACAATTTTAAAGAACAAGTTTGCAAAAAGGATCAAGAACACATTTTCAGACTTAATTTCCAGTTCACAACAAACATTTGCCTGACTTGTTTGTAAATCAAGCTTCACTTAGGCCTTTCAATGGGATTCAGGGAGTTAATTATTGTAATAACCAGCTTCATGTAATTCATTTGGGAATTTATGATGAGGAGTGAAGTTTAATCTATGACAATATGACCTTGTTGTGCACATAGTCCATCCAGAAACAATAAGTGTAAAGTTTAAAATTATTCAGGATTGGTTCTAGGAATAGCTTCTGAAAGGAGAAAGTGAGATATACTTGGTTGGTACAATGAGAGTTCTAAAATCTACGTTCAATTCATGTTCCTCCCTACTCGAGAGTTTAGAGATAGAAACATTGTTGAATTGACCATTATCAATACTATTGGTTTGGGTTCTGAACAACATGGACAATGGGGAAAAAAATCTTAGAAAATCACTTAAAAAGTGAAACTTTTCTTGACATTAGAGCAACTCATTGCATTTCTAGATGTGAAGATGAAATATTTGCTAGTCAAAGGCAAGATGCCTATCAACAGGAATTGTTTGTTAGTAGCGTAATTCCTGACTCCTGCATGGACACCCCACACTTTCCACCACTGCTTGATTCTTCGGGTTGCCATAGGAATACCCAGGCACAATGTCTCAGTGCACGTTCTGCGTATCTCATATCCATATATACTGTCATTGTCAACTGGCAGCTCTTGGGACCCATATGGCACCTCTCTAATGCACTTGCAGCATGCTTCTGGATGTTAAAGCTGCATGTTGGAGTGACTAATGTCGAGATGCTGTTGCAAGGACACATTTCTCTCCTTATAGGAGATGAGGAGCTGATTATCAGGCAGCTCCTGGCATGTCCGGTCTTATTGTGAGTTGTTCTCTCAAGAGAGAGAGAGGGACAGACTGAGAGAGTGGGATAAAATTGGGTGGCACATCTGATCATTCTTGTGCTAATGGGAAATAGATAGTGAGGTGGCCTGAGTGAGTGAAAAGGTAGCACAATGACAATGCAGGGTTAGAGGGATGGGATTTAGGGTGGGTGAGGGTGAGGAAGGGAAGATACTGCTCAGAATAGTGAAAGTGGTAGAGCATGAGCCTTGGTGATAGGTGCAATTAGTGCGAGGTAGCAGACAGATGATGATGATGACACTCACCATGGCTGAATAGAGGAAGTGATTGACTTTCTTCCCTCACTCATTTCTTCCATCAGCACTTATTCAAGACGGCTCACATGACATTGGTCCAAGTTCCATGCTCAGACAAGCTGACAGGATCCAATGGTGTGGTATTTTCTGCCAGTCCCGGGGAAAAGGGACATCCCTGCTCTGCACCACCCCCCCATCCACCATGATTTGCAGGTGACTGGCCATGAAGCAGAAAGTGAAAAAAGAGAGTGCCGATTGATCGGTCAACACTATTTCTTTTCTCTGCTCTTCTCTTTTTATCTTTAAAAATGTTCTCTTTTGAAAATTTGTTGGCTTAATTTTTTTTTAATTAATGAGGGATTTGGTTTTAACACTGTTTCTAGAAGAGTTTAAAGATAAAAATCACACAACACCAGGTTATAGTCCAACAGGTTTAATTGGAAGCACTAGCTTTAGGAGGGCTGCTCCTTCGTCAGGTATAAGATCATAAGACACAGAATTTATAGCAAAAGTTTACAGTGCGATGTAACTGAAATTATATATTGAAAAAGACCTGGATTGCTTGTTAAGATTAGATTACTTACAGTGTGGAAACAGGCCCTTCGGCCCAACAAGTCCACACCGCCCTGCCGAAGTGTAACCCACCCATACCCCTACATCTATATCTATACCTAACACTACAGGCAATTTAGCATGGCCAATTCACCTGACCTGCACATCTTTGGAGTGTGGGAGGAAACCGGAGCACCCGGAGGAAACCCACGCAGACACGGGGAGAACGTGCAAACTCCACACTGTCAGTCGCCTGAGGCGGGAATTGAACCCGGGTCTCTGGTGCTGTGAGGCAGCAGTGCTAACCACTGTGCCACCATGCCGCCCACTAAGTTAAGTCTCTCATCTTTTAGAATGAACATGTTGGCTTCATTTCTTTCACATGTAAATCACAGAACATTTTTAAAGTTACATTCTCAAGTGAACTTTAACAATTGGTGTCATGTCGGCCCATCTTGAAGTTGATAAAGAAAATCTTTTAATTTCAAAGAAAATCTTTAATTTCTTTCCTTTAGACATTGCTTTATTTTCCAACAGAAGTGGTTTTTTTTCTTGATTTACCTTGGGGAAACTTCTTATTGTTGTGCCAACATTTTTGAGATTTCTCCTTTAATTTATTTGTTTGGATGACCCAGTTACCCTAGTTTCTCCTCATAAATGTACTTTGCATTGAGGTCATTGTTTTAGTGATTATGAAAAGGAAACAACTGATTGAGAAAGCTAGGCAAAAGTGAGGACTGCAGATGCTAGAAACCAGAACCTAGATTAGAGTGGTGGTGGAAAAGCACAACAAGTCAGGCAGCATCCGAGGAGCAGGAAAATCGACTTTTCAGGCAAAAGCCCTTCTTCAGGAATGGATGATGATTCAGTCTATTCCTGATGAAGAGCTTTTGTCCGAAACGTCAATTTTCCTGCTCTTCGGATGCTGCCTGACCTACTGATTGAGAAAGCTGTTCCACTTTACATTTTAAATAAAAGGCCTGTTGGTAACATCTTTTATTAGAGATAACAATGGAACCATAGACAGGAGTTTCTCAGAAGATACATGGTTAATGAAGGCTTTAGCATGCTATTAAGGGAGATTGTTGTGGAGGTGAATATTTGCTGTAGAAGGATAATTCGGAGAGTCAGAGAGAGTCATGCAGCATGAAAACAGACTCTTCGGTCCAATAAGTCCATGCTGAATATAATCCCAATATAAACTAGTCACACCTGTCTGAGTCTGGCCCATATCCCTCCTTTCCTATTCACGTGTTTATCCAAATATCTTTTAAACATTGTAATTGTACCCACATTCACCACTTCCTCTGGAGGTTTATTACACACATGAACCACTTTCCACATAAAACATTTGCCCCTCATCTTTTTTAAATCTCTCTCCTCTCACCTTAAAATTGTATCCCTTAGTGTTGAAATCCCACATCCCAGGGAAAAGACAATTACCGTTAACTGTATCTATACTCCTTATTATTTTATAAACTTCTGCAAAGTTGCCTCTCAACCTCCTATATTCCAGTGAACAAAGTCCCATCTTATCCAACCTTTCTTTATAATTCAAACCTTCAATACCTCGCAGCATCCTGGTAAATCTCTCCTGAACCCTTTCCAGCTTAATTGTATCCTTAATAATAGGCTATAACTGGGCAATCAGAACTGGACAGAGTATCCCATAACCAATGTCCTGTTCATCCTCAACATGTCATCCCAACATCCCTGGTTAGAAAATGTATTAGTTCCAATCATCATTGTGTTGTCTATCAATGAAAAAAGATCCAGTAAGTGAAAATTTTAGGCAGTAAAAAAGAAGTTTTCATTCTATAGCTATGAATTATCATTTGGCCTGTATATGGAGTTGAATGCCCAGTGTTAGAATTATTAAATTCTTTCATAAACTGTTTGAAATCAGGGAAATTCAGATTTTGCTACAGATCTTAGATAATAGAAGCAGCTGAAGAAGATTTGTTTTCTAATGCTAATTAATCCTTTTAATGATTTCATTCTGCATAATCTAATTCAAATAATTTGCAGGATCCTATCATCACCACCTTTCATTGCTATACTTAGAATACACCATACTCATTACCAATAGGTCCAGACAGATTCTACTGTTCACTTTCAGACAATCTAATATTACATCAAGTTATCAAGTTGAGATGAATAACACATGAGATGGCCAGAACTTTGTCATTGCAGAAAAGGCCCTAAAGGTATGCCTGAAAGCTGGGCAATCCTTATTGGTTATGAGACACTGTGTTGCATTCATTTTTCAGCTATTGGGCAACTATTTAGTTCCACTGGGAGGGGATCCTTTCCCTATAAAGGGCACCCTTTGTGGTGGCCATTGCTGGAATCTTTCCTTGCAGAGAGGACAGCTTGGAGAAAGGGCTCTCTCCCATCAAGGTAAATGTGATTAGGGAAGGTCCTGGTGAGGAAGGGTGGGGCTTGTAGGAATTACAAAGCACATCCACCACCACAGACCTGGGGGATCAGGACTTGTCAGGATGACATATAGAATGCCTGAGTAGGAGTGTTCACAAAGCAGTGAGGCACTTGGGTTCATCAGGATTTTCTCCAAATGAGGTGAAGGACCTACCCATAATTAGTTAAGTGCCTTGGGTTATTGAGGAATTCTGATGGATTAGGGAATAAAAGCTTACAGGAAGGTGTGAGGTTTTCGGCATTGATGGGGTAAAGGTAGATGTAGTATCTGATTTTAAAATGTTGAGTTGAGCTATTTGTTATGAAAGTGGTAACATTAAGATGATTCTCATAGTAACATAGAAGGTAGGAGCAGGAGAGACCATTCAATCCCTGTAGCCTGACTTACTTAGCCACTAAAGTTGCTTGGTTAGCCTCATGAACAGAAAAGGTTTGGAGGGATATGGATCAGGAACTTGCAGGTAGGACTAGTTTAGTTTGGGATAATGTTCAATGTGGGCTGGTTAAACCAAAGGACCTGTTTCTGTGTTGAATGATTCTATATAATGGTCCATCTTGCATAATTCAGAATGGGACGTCCAGTGTGTCCTGTAAGTTTGTTTCCAAACATTCCTTTTTGAACTGTTTTTCCCTCTAGGAGGGCTTCTTCCACCTTCACTGCCAATGGTAAAATGCCATAGCAACAAGATGACAAAGCACAATACCCCTACCATACACCACTCCACCTTCTTTTGCTATTTTATGCAAACAGAGGTTGAGAGAAAGCACTTGTTTCAGTTTGATCCTTCAAAATGTCTATGTAAACCAAGTCATTGGTGACTATAAGCATTGTAGAGGTAAGTTTGTGATATCTTGGTTTTATTGTTGTATTTGGCAGCCTTTGGTAGCCAAAGAATAATTGGGAAATCCCTTTGGTGGCACTGCCTTGGGTTATTGAGGAAATCTGATGGATTAGGGAATAAAAGCTTACACAAAAGTGTGAGGTTTTCAGCATTGATGGGGATAAAGGTAGATGTAGTATCTGATTTTAAAATATTGAGTGGAGCTATTTGTTATGAGATTGGTAACATTAAGGTGATTCACATAGAAACATAGAAGGTAGGAGCAGGAGAGACTATTTGATCCCTGAAGTATGCTCTGCCATTAATTAAGATCGTGGCTGATCTTGGAGCTCAATACCCTAACCTTACCCTCCCCCTCATATCTCTTGATCCCTTTAACCACAACAGCTATACTTATCTCCTTGAAAACACAGTGTTTTAGCCTCAACCACTTTATGGTAGTGAATTCTACAGGCTCATTATTCTCTGGGAGACGAAATTTCTTTGTATCTTAGTTCTAAAAGGTTTACCCCATATCCTTAAACTATGGCCATTGTTTCTGAACTCCCCCACAATTGGTTATACCATGGAAACATTGTTCTGAAAAAGAGCTATTCCTAAAAAAAAGGCTCCCTTAAAGAACTGATAGGCCTTGGTACTTTGGGCAATGTACACTGTCTGTATCCAGAGGAGACACTGGAATAGTGAGAGAGATGCTTACATAGAGTGGAAGTTGAGAATGTCTTCCGCTGACTGGTCAGGCTATGGTGTTTGCAATAAGTTGGTTCTAGTTGCTGATTTGATAAAGCATGGCATTGGAAAAAGCACAACAGGTCAGGCAGCATCCGAGGAGCAGAAGAGTCAATGTTTCAGAGGTATTTGTTATGAGATTGGTAACATTGTTTGACTTTGTAGAATAATCAGGAATTTGTTCTGTCCATAAGAATAGACAGGTATTGCTAATAAGGCAGCCACTGTCTTGGAGGATTGTATGACATAGATCTGATTGTGCATCTCCATGACCTACATGAGAGGGAGTGTGACAACACTATCCTTGTCCACCTCTATGAATAAATATTCCGTCAGACGTATATATCACTGGAACCCTCTCTTTGCCCTGGTTTTCCATTTCTCATCTTTAGAATTGCAGCAGTAGTGCTCCACAGCAGCCTCCTGTCATTCAGAGCAGTCTATGTTTGAGGGTCAGAATTCTTGACTAGCTGCATGTCTAGTTGCATGATGTGCTATCAATAAATAGCTGCATACCTCTGTAGACAGGCAGCAGCATCACACACACTCAGATCTATACCATAATGACAGTTATGAGGTGGCAATGCCTAATTTATACACTGTCTACCTCTATCAGGATCAGACAGGCAGGTGACCTCTGCACCCAAAAGATGGGCAAATCCAGTTTTTAGTCCCCTGCACCCTGTCTGGATAGGGCCAAAGATCATTCTTTATATTGAACTTTATTGAAAAAAAACATCTGGCTCATGAATGTCACGGATTTTGTGGAGGGCCCAGGTGGAACTCGGGAAATTCTGTGATGTGTACAAACTACAAGACCCTCTCATTCTCCCACCAGTTTTCCATGGCAAAATTATGGAAAAAATGGTTAAACTTTCAGGTGTTCTAGCAAGAGCAGTTTTAGCCACATTGACAGGTAATTGCTAAATACCATATTGAGACAGCTAGCTAGCTAGTCTAGCTTGTGAGACTTGTGGAAATCCACAGAAACATTCGAAAGTCACTCACTTCATGGAATTGAGTAACCTTTGTGTTTTCTTTTCACACACTGTCAGACCTCAACTGTTGGAGTGGCTTTGTTCCAGTGTTCTCAAAGGGCAGAGAGCAGGAAAGGCGATTTCATTAAAAGGCTCTATAATATGGTCCTGCCACCCACTCTTGAACTAAATATGTTATAAATGTTCACCTCCTCCTGGCTTGCTACTGCTGGCACCATTTATCGCTCATTATAGAGGAGAGTGCAGGAGGGCTTTGTGTTGCAAGCAGCTTGCACTCCTCCCACTCCACTTCTTGTGAAGTACATCATCACTGAGAAGCAAAGATAAGAAAACAAAGGCAATCTGAGGATGAAAGATACTATATTCACACTGCATTATATTTTGCAGCATTCATGCTGGTTTCATGGTCGTCAGTATTGATGGCACGCACTGCATTTTCCTCAAACACAATGGAAGAACAAACACAATCTTTTAGTTTGAATGGCCTATTTCAGGGGATCTTGGATAACAGACATTATTATCTTGTAAGTGAAGGACAAAGGTTACAATTTTTCGTGGTTGTCTGTCTGTTCATGCACATTGCACATCTCCATAGCTTAGTGAGAAATGTTAAAAATGGAAAAAAAGATTCTTTTTTACACTAGCATTGCGCTCTAAATGTCCTTCACATTATGTCATCATATAAAATGCATTCTGAACAGAGAGTAATAAAAAGGGAGAAAATGAGGACTGCAGATGCTGGAGATCAGAGCTTAAAAATGTGTTGCTGGAAAAGCGCAGCAGGTCAGGCAGCATCAAAGGAACAGGAGAATTGAATGCCTGAAGAAGGGCTTATGTCCAAAATGTCGATTTTCCTGTTCCTTTGATGCTGCCTGACCTGCTGCGCTTTTCCAGCAATACAAGGGGCCCATTATCAATGCTGAGATGTGGGAAGACTGGTCGTAGACAGGGTTAAAAGTGTAGGGAGAGGGGTCCTGATATTCCTAGACTTGGAATCTTGAAGCCTATCCGTTGTCACACTGATCAGACCAAAAGGCCTCATTTTATTCATGTTAGGAAGCCTGCTACAGCATGGCTAGCTGCAAGGTAGACTCTGGGGATTTTATTTTTTTTCTTCTTTTCCTTTTTGGAAAACACCCGAGTGGGCAGTGACAAGCAGTGGCCCTTTCTGGGGGTTTTATATGGGGTTCTAGAGTGAGTGCTTTTTTTAAGCATTTCGTGGCATCCATTAGTCTCACAAGACCATGGATCTGCACCTGGGAAGTCTTGCTTCAATCTTTGTTGGTAGAGCAGGATCTGTTGTGGCTGTGGAGACCTACACTTAATTGGCAATCTCGGCTGCAGTGACTGCACTTGAAGGCGCTGTCCTCCAGTGCTGTCTTCGTGCTTTTTTTTGATGGGTGTGCTTTTCTTCAGCAGCAAACCTCAGCTTCTCTTCTCCTCTTTTTAGACCTCTGCATAACGTCAGCCTCCAGCGAGAGCATTACACAAACTGCAATCCCCAATCTGATGGCATTGGCCCTGCCATTCAACCACAACAATGCCTCCAAACCCAGATCACTAGGCATTGCCAGTCTGGTTTCAAAATCCCCCAAGCAGGTTGCCAGTTACTCACCTTGCCAATGATGTGCACTCTTCCAGCGTCATCACTTTCCAATACTCAAGATGATGCTGTTGAAGAGCTGGGCCTCAATTAAGCTAACAATTCTTGGGGGTGCACTGCTTTGCTCAATGGAACAGTGTCCCTGATGGAAACCTCTCAATTTTTCACAGTGTCCTGCAACTCGCCACAACAGTTTCCTCCCATTTTCAGTCCTAATCACGGAACATCGAATGTATCTGCAAAATTCAAACTTTATTCTGGTGTTCCATTTAAACATATGAAGCTAAAAAAGGTTGTTGTCAGTAGGTTAATTTATTAACAATTTTAAATTTCACATTAACATTTGAATTGTTTTGAGAAACACTTCTAAACAGAGCTGTGAGTGCATGGATAACTCACTTCCCTGGACCTTATAAATACAGAAGATGAAGTTAACAATATGTGTGTGCAACCTTATAGGGTCTGAGTGACATGGAGTTTGGCAAGATTTATGGCAGAGTCAAGAATGAATTCAGGCAATATTGAAAGCATCTTACTTCATTTATATGCATTTGCTAAGTGGTGAGGAGAGTATCTTGCAAGTGAATTGCCAATCTATGGTATTATTGCTTGTAAAATGTCTTATCAGTATTTCATATTTATTCAGCTTCCTGTTTCATCCCATTTGCCAAGCAAGCTAAAGATTGAGAATCCTCAACATGGAAATCAGTATGGGCACTGAGTGAGTCAGCACAAAGCTTGCTCCAAATGACTTCCATGTTGGACACTGGGCATCAACATCTCGGGGCATGATCCATAGAGATTGACCACATGCTCCACATTCACAGATACTGGATTTAATATTTGCAAACCTTTAAGAATCTGCAATCCATTGACAGAACACTGAAATTTCAAAGCAGTACTTCAGGCTGCAAAGACAGCCATCACTGTAATGCTGCAGCAAGGACTGGACGGTGTATTGAAAGGGCAAATGACTGGAAGATGGAAGTAGTTCTAGCTACCAGAGTGGAGGTGTTCCACAAATCAGTCAACTTATCTGCTTTTGGCCTCAGGAATACTTCTAGTTGCTTGCCGTTTCATTACGCTATCTTCCTCAAATTATAAAATTTCCATTCTAGCCTGCTGCAGTATTCAAGCAAGCCCATTGCAAGCTGGAGGGACATCACCTCATTTTCTCCTGAGACAATTTACACTCTTCAAGATTCAACATTGAATGCAATTCTGTCCTCCAAGTGTCCAGCTTGCGTGAGTCTGATCTCAGCAGAACTGACCAATATTCTGCTATTAACATCTACTTTTCATGTGCCTCTCTCCTCTACAAACATTAGGATGCTTATTGACTTTTGCTCTTACTACAGTCTGATATAGCATGATAGTTCCATTTCTGTGCGATCTTACGTTATAAGGGAATCTCACAATGGTCATAGCATTTAAATTAACGTGGTGGGATTCACGTTATAGCCAATACAGGTAAAGAAGGTCTACTTTCTAGAAATAATGGTCTAAATTCTTCAACTGCATTAAAGAAACATGTGTTATAGCAGAAGATATAGGTATCTGTTCCACTCGCTCCTCCTCCTTTTCCTCTCACATAAAAGCCATCATTTCCTAACACCCTTCAATTCCAAAGAGGTCTTATCAGACTCATCATTAAAGTTAACCTGAGAATGTAACTTTTAAAGAAAGTTTTGTGATTTACATATGAAAGAAGTGAAACTAACATGGTCATTCTAACAGATGACAGACTTAACAAACAATCCAGGTATTTTTCAATGTATAATTTCAGTTACATCACACTGTAAACCTTTGCTATAAATTCTGTGTCTTATGATCTTATGCTCCACAACCACCTGATGAAGGAGCAGCACTCCAAAAGCTACTGCTTCCAACTAAACCTGTTGAACCATAACCTGGTGTGGCGTGATTTTAAACTTATCAGACTCAAAATATTAACTCAGTTTCTCTCGCAACAGATGCTGTCAGATCAAGTTGAGTTTCTCCAGACCTTATATTTTATTTCAGATTGTCAGCACCTGCTGTACTTTGCTTTTATTCCATTTCACTCCTTTATTTAATTCATATTATGTAGGCCCAATTCCTCCAATCAGCACCAGAACTGCTGTATCTGATTGGCTAAAAATGCCCGCTTACCCGGTTATGTTTAAAAGGGTCTGCCTTCCAATAGAGCAACCAAAAGGTAGAAGATACAACAGACTGTCATAGTGTTAAGGGTTTAGATGGAGAGGAATTTGTTAAATGTGTACAAGGCAATGTTCTGATTCAGTATGTGGATGTACCTACTAGAGAAGGTGCAAAACTTGACCTACTCTTGGGAAATAAGGCAGGGCAGGTGACTGAGGTGTCAGTGGGGGAGCACTTTGGGGCCAGCGACCATAATTCTATTGGATTTAAAATAATGATGGAGAAGGATAGACCAGATCTAAAAGTTGAAGTTCTAAATTGGAGAAAGGCCAATTTTGACGGTATTAGGCAAGAATTTTTGAAAGCTGATTGGGGGGAGATGTTCGCAGGTAAAGGGTCGGCTGGAAAATGGGAAGCCTTCAGATATGAGATAACGAGAATCCAGAGAAAGTATATTCCTGTTAGGGTGAAAGGAAAGGCTGGTAGGTATAGGGAATGCTGGATGACAAAAGGAATTGGGGGTTTGGATAAGAAAATGAAGGAAGCATATGACAGGATAGATCGAGTGAATCCTTAGAAGAGTATAAAGGCAGTAGGAGTATACTTAAGTGAGATACCAGGACAGTAAAAAGGGGACATGAGATAGCTTTGGCAAATAGAATTAAAGAGGATTCAAAGGGATTTTACAAATATATTAAGGACAAAAGCGTAACTGGGAAGAGAATAGGGCCCCTCAAAGATCGGCAAGCTGGCCTTTGTGTGGAGCTGCAGAAAATTGGAGAGATACTAAATGAATATTTTGCATCAGTATGTACTATGGAAAAGAAGATGGAAGATATAGAATTTAGGGAAATAGATGGTGACACCTTGCAAAATGTCCATATTACAGAGGAGGAAGTGCTGGATGTCTTGAAACGCATAAAGGCGGATGAATCCCCAGGACCTGATCAGGTGTACCCTAGAACTCTGTGGGAAGCTAGAGAAGTGATTGCTGGGCCTCTTGCTGTGATATTTGTATCATCGATAGTCACAAGTGAGGTGCCGGAAGACTGGAGGTTGGCTAACGGGGTGCCACTGTTTAAGAAGGGCAGTAAGGTCAAGCCAGGGAACTATAGACCGTTGAGCCTGACGTCGGGGGTGAGCAAGTTGTTGGAGGGAATCCTGAGGGACAGGATGAACATGTATTTGGAAAGGCAAGGACTAATTAGGAATAGTCAACATGGCTTTGTGCGTGGGAAATTGTGTCTCATAAATTTGATTGAGGTTTTTGAAGAAGTAACAAAGAGGATTGATGAGGGCAGAGCAGTAGATGTGATCTATATGGACTTCAGTAAGGCGTTTGACAAGGTTCCCCATGGGAGACTGATTAGCAAGTTTAGATCTCACGGAATACAAGGAGAACTAGCCATGTGGATACAAAACCCAGTCAGAAGGTAGAAGACAGAGGGTGGTGGTGGAGGGTTGTTTTTCGGACTGGAGGCCTGTGACCAGTGGAGTGCCACAAGGATCAGTGCTGGGTCCTCTACTTTTTGTAATTTATATAAATGATTTGGATGCGAGCATAAGAGGTATAGTTAGTAAGTTTGCAGATGACACCAAAATTGGAGGTGTAGCGCACAGTGAAGAAGGTTACCTCAGATTACAACGGCATCTTGATCAGATGGGCTAATGGGCTGAGAAGTGGCAGATGGAGTTTAATTCAGATAAATGTGAGGTGCTACATTTTGGGAAAGCAAATCTTTGTAGGACTTATACACTTAATGGTAAGATCCTAGGGAGTGTTGCTGAACAAAGAGACCTTGGAGTGTATGTTCATTGCTTCTTGAAAGTGGAGTCACAGGTAGATAGGATAGTGAAGAAGGTGTTTGGTATGCTTTCTTTTATTGATCAGAGTATTGAGTACAGGAGTTGGGAGGTCATGTTGCGGCTGTACAGGACATTGGTTAGGCCACAGTTGGAATATTGCAATTCTGGTCTCCTTCCTATCAGAAAGAATTTGGGAAACTTGAAAGGGTTCAGAAAAGATTTACAAGGATGTTGCCATGGTTGGAGGATCTGAGCTACAGGGAGAGGCTGAAGAGGCTGGGCTGTTTTCCCTGGAGTGCCGGAGGCTAAGGGATGACCTTATAGAGGTTTACAAACTTATGAGGAGCATGGATAGGGCAAATAGACAAAGTCTTTTCCCTGGGGTTAGGGAGTCCAGAACTAGAGGGCATAGCTTTAAGGTGAGAGGGGAAAGACACAAAAGACACCTAAGGGGCAATTTTTTCACTTATAGGGTGATATGTATACGGAATGAGCTGCCAGAGGAAGTGGTGGAGGCTGGTACAATTGCAACATTTAAGAGGCATTTGGGTGGGTGTATGAATAGGAAGGGTTTGGAGGGGTATGGGCTGGGTGCTGGAAGGTGGGACTAGATTGGGTTGGGATATCTGGTCGGCATGGACGGGTTGGACCGATGGGTCTGTTTCCGTGCTGTACACCTCTATGACTCTATGAGCACAATTCTATGATGAAACACTCTCAGTTTAACAGATAAGTTGTCCACATTTCATCAAATTCATTGTATCTGTTTTAAACCAAGACTTCAGATTTACATGGCCTGTTCAGTCCACGACTTTAAAACACTTCATGAAACATATGCTTGATTTTTATTCATTCATGGGGTGTGGACATCACTGGTTGGCCAGCATTTATTGCCTGCCTCTGCCTGCCCTTTAACTGAATAGTTTGCTAGGCCATTTGACATCAGTGGGAGTCTGGAGCCACATGTAGTTCAGACAAGATGACGATGGCAGATTTCTTTCCCTCAAAGACATTAGTGAGCCATATAGGCTTTTCCAACAATTGACAATGGTTTCATGGTTATCATCAAACTCTTAATTTCAGATATTTATTTTTCATCATTGAATTCAAATGCTAACATCTGTCATGGTGGAATTTGCACTCTGGTCACCAGGATTCAACTTGAAAGGGTTCAGAAAAGATTTATAAGAACATTGCTAGGGTTGGAGAGTTTGCACTACACGGAGTGGCTGAAAAGGCTCTGAGAGGCTATTTTCCTTGGAACATCAGAGGTTGAGGGGCGACCATATAGAAATTTACAAAATCATGAGGGGCATGGATAGGGTGAATAGTGGAGTACAAAACTAGAGGTCATAGTTTTAAGGTGAGAGAGGAAAGATTTAAAAGAGACAGAGGGAGCAATCTTTTCACATAAACGGTATGTATGGAATGAGTTGACAGGAGGTGGTGGTGGGAAGCTGTTACAATTGCAACATTTAAAAGGCATCTGGATGGGTATATGAATAGGTGGGGTTTAGAGGGTTCTGGGCCAAATACTGGCAAATAGGACAGAATCAGTTTAGGATATCTGGTCGACATGGACAAGTTGGAGCGAAGGGTGTGTTTCTGTACTGTACATCTCTATGACAACAACATGAGCCGAGTTTCTCAATTAATAAGCTAGTGATAATACCACAGAGTGTCAGAGGCAAAGACAGATGGTAACCATGATGGGGCCTGCTGCTGTCCTGCAAAGAAGAGGAAGTAGCAGCTCTGAGAACCAGCAGCCTTACCTAGTACAAAAATGGACAAACAGCTGCAAAGAACATGAAGAGCAGAAGTTTGCACAAGATTACTCAGCTTGCAAAATTTTCAACAATAAAAAAGTGAACTCTTAATGTATTTGGAACCAGACAGTTGTGCTCTAATCTGCAAACAGTTTGAGTTCAGGGTTTTCTGCTATGAAAGTTACATTCCCAATCTCCCTGGCTCTTCAAGGAAATAATTGTGCTCTTCATAGGAGGTGAGTGGGCTCACAATATCACCAGTAGATCCCAAATCCCACCTGACCCTCTGTTCTCCCATTGAAAGTTATGATACAATCTGAAGACAGTGAGAATTGAACCTGGATCACTTCCCAGCCCCAATGGCAATTGAAAATCTGGTCAATGTCTTTCAATTGAGCATGAGAGTTCAGTGGGGAAACAATGTGCCAATCCCTCTCCAACAATAGGACCTTTATCCCAAATGGTTTGGTCTATGGGCCACGGTAACCTAGAGCCTCATCTCAAAGGCTCCAGATATTGTGACAGCATGGTTGCCTCTTGATGGACTTGAGCCAGCAAGGGATGGCATTATTCCCATTCATGCTGTGGATCCTCATATAAAACAGGCCAATTCTCCAATGCACATATCTTCGGAAAATGGGGCAGGAAGTCCCAAGAATTCCTTCAGGAAGACTCAGAAACGTTAAGGCCTTAGTAATAATTAGGGGAGAAAGTGAGGACTGCAGATGCTGGAGATCAGAGCTGAAAATGTGTTGCTGGAAAAGCAACTTCAGGAAAAAGGGCTTATGCCCGAAACGTCAATTCTCTTGCTCCTTGGATGCTGCCTGACCTGCTGCACTTTTCCAGCAACACATTTTCAGCTTAGTAATAATTAGGTCATCACCTGACCACTCACCTTTCAATAGAGCAGCCTTTCAAAGTTTCACTTTGACTAACTCAGCAAATTTTAGATCAATATTTACACAGCTGCTTTGAGATAAGTTTAAACGACCAATGTGAATGTTAGTGAATATTTGACTGGATGATTGTCTATGGTGGCAACGTAGATATGTGGGTCCTATGTTCGTAAGTAGATAGAGAGGCCAAGTGCTGCTAATTTCACAATCTTTCAAGTTGAATTCGCTAATCACTGAATTGCTTGTCCTGTTTCGCCTGCTGTGCCATTATCAGCTCTCACTTTCAATGACGTGACAGGCATCTAATTGAAATATTGAACATTCAGGGGCACATCTAACTATTAGATGCCCTGCTATAGCAAATTATGGCCCATTAGTCTAATTCTTACTCATCATGCAGAATAAATACTCAAACTGAACTTGAGTAATAGCGGTAATCAAAATTTGATAACTAGAAACTTGATGCTGCAGATCTGGATTGAAGTAAATCTTTGGCTTTATAAATCATAAGTAGCTGCATTTATTAAACAGAGATCTTTAGTTTCTTTTTCACACTGTGTGTGATTTAAAGCTCTGCTTTGGAGAGCTACACAATGAATGGAGCAAAAAAAACATGAAATTTATTAATATATAAGAAAAATTAAGATAGCAGTAATTATATAATACAATGCACCTTCACTCAGAAGTTAAGTGGTAAAGACAGTGAAGGCTGGACTTAAATTGTGTCAGCCAAGGTTATAACACGGTTATCTCATTGTTGATGCAAAAGTTGAGGCAAATCCACACAACATTCATAAGTAGCTGCCATGTGGGATGATATTTTCCATTGATCTTAGACTTCCAGAAGTAAGAAAAATAGAAAAAGTGATTATTTTAATATTGTAAAATTGGCATCATTTTTGAAAAACATATTTCAAGAAAATGATCATTGTATTTGCTTTTTCTTCCAAACATCAATACTTGCAATGTTGTTGAGTTTTAAAAGTTGGCCCAAGGTGTACCATCAGACCATATGAAGAAGAAATAATGGTGCGTATATCTTGACCCACTAGTGCACACTGGCGAGCCACATGCTGCATTGCATTAGCTCTACTAATGTTGACTCATGAAGCCAACAAAATATCATTTGAGGTTACCATGAAAGCCCCACCTTCTTGACCTTGCTGTTTGCCTGAGGTGTGGTGACCCTCCGGTTAAACCACCACCAATTGTCTCTCTCTCTAATGAGAGAGTGGTGGCCCTCTTGGACGATGGTAAACTTGCCTTACTCTGTTAGGAACTGTACAGAAACTTCATCACACAATGGTATTCTGACATTATGCAAAGGTACTCTGAGATTACACAAAGTGCAAGATGATAGTAAATATCTTGCAAGAAAATGAAGTAGTTCTTTTATGGTTTATTAGCAGCTTGCTGTCCTAGAACAATTTTGAGCAAAATGGAAAATATGATGAGAACATTTTCTTAATGCAAGTACAATCAAACAATGTTATATCTAAATTAACAATACTTCCAGATATAACATAATTGTTCGAACAAGGTTGAATTAAGTGAAAATCAATCTATGAAATAAAGCCAAAGTAAGAAACTGCAGAAATTCAGCATGTTAGTACATCTGTGGATATATAAATAAAGTTAAAATTTTGTGTCTTGTGTTACTCTTATTCAGATAAATGCAAAGTGCTGCATTTTGGGAAAGCAAATCTTAGCAGGACTTATACACTTAATGGTAAGGTCCTAGGGAGTGTTACTGAACAAAGAGACCTTGGAGTGTAGGTTCATAGCTCCTTGAAAGTGGTATTGCAGGTAGATGGGATAGTGAAGAAGGCGTTTGGTATGCTTATCTTTATTGGTCAGAGTATTGAGTACAGGAGTTGGGAGGTCATGTTGCGGCTGTACAGGACATTGGTTAGGCCACTGTTGGAATATTGCGTGCAATTCTGGTCTCCTACCAATTGGAAAGATGTCGTGAAACTTGAAAGGGTTCAGAAAAGATTTACAAGGATGTTGCCAGAGTTGGAGGATTTGAGTTATGGGGAGAGCTGAACAGGCTGAGGCTGTTTTCCCTGGAGCGTCGGAGGCTGAGGGTTGACTTTATAGAGGTTTACAAAATTATGAGGGGCATGGATAGGGTAAATAGGCAAAGTCTTTTCCGTGGGGTTAGGGAGTCCAGAACTAGAGGGCATAGATTTAGGGCGAGAGGGGAAAGATATAAAAGAGACCTAAGAGCAACTTTTTCACATAGAGGGTGGTACGTGTATGGAATGAGCTGCCAGAGGAAGTGGTGGACGCTGGTACAATTGTAACATTTAAGAGGCATTTGGATAGGTATATGAATAGGACGGGTTTGGAGGGATATGTGCCGGGTGCTGGCAGGTGGGACTAGATTGGGTTTGGATATCTGGTCGGCATGGACAGGTTGGACTGAAGGGTCTGTTTCCATGCTGCGCATCTTTATTACTCTATGACTCTAAGTGTACTGAATTATGAGCAGTTCTGCGTTGATTGGAAAGTTTGTGACAATGCTGCATAGAATGTCAGGAACATTATCTGTTACTGGAATATTTCTCAGTTATACAATTTGCAAACTATATTTGCAGTTAAATTTGGCTATATTTGGAGTTTTGCTTTCTACAACATCAGAGGAAGACAGAATAGATAGCAACAGAGAAGACAAGTTGTTCACCAAAGTGAATGGAGGAGGCCTGTCATTAGGAGGCTTGCATTTTGTCGCGGCTTGCATTTTGTCGCCATGGAGAACTTTTCTACCTGTACCTTCTGTGTTCAGAGGCTGTGTTTCACCAAGAAAGTGCCCACAATTACAGGTCATTGTCCAGCACTGTATCCAAGAGCTCACAGAATCTTGAATAATTAGGAATTGGCACTTCATTGGCTCCTCCTTAAATAGGGAGAAGCAAGAGAATTGAGCAGCTGACTTTGTAGGCATGTCATCTCAATCATAAGATATAGTATTTCCACATATAATTACCACACAAACTGTTCATAAGTGGCCATGCCTAATATATTATGTTGAAGAACCACTAACCCTGTCAGCAGACATGATGCATTTATCTTGCTTACCAGCAATCTTCCAGCCACCATATAAAAGCTAGGGGTAGTTTCCTGGTAGTAAGGGCTATCTTCTGCACAACTGGCCCCTCTTGTGGTTAACACTTTGTCAATAAGAGTCATACTGCAACAGGGAATGTCAATGAGATGACTGTTAGGATGTACAGGGCAACTGTCCAACTACATGGAGAGCTCAGGAAGAGTACTCCAGTAATCATCAGAGCAGATGTCCTGGTTCATCCGTAATACCCTCCACAAATTGGATATCATGAGGGAAAGTTCTTGCTACAAGAGCATTGACAACCAAATCAGGGAAAGGCATAAAAGGAAGAGGCAGAGGTCCAGTAGGAAGCAATGAAGTAAGAAAAAGAAGAAAGGAGGAGAGGAAAATGTAGCCATCACAACCACATTTCAGACAGCTTTCTGTCGCATCACTGCCTTTACAGTCTCTCTTCAAAAATTAAAATCAGGGCAAAATAACCTTTTAAAATGACAGCATTGTCACATCTGTATTTACAGGGGTTCATGAATTACATGTTCCCTTTGCCCAGCACATATCTGATGGAGGCAAGTAATATAGGGATGGGTGCCTAATATGTTTCAGCACAAAGAGTCACTTACCATTGGCTCATTCTACCCCTTCAGTGTGTGACTTAATTAGATACAATCCGAAAAATATACTAAACATACAATGACTGAAAGAGAAAATAAATTTACATTTATATTGTAGCTTTCCATTTCAGAAATATTGTGAACTGCTTTATGGAAAATGGATTATTTTAAATTACATGGACTGTACATAGGCAAAGGCTGAAATAATTTTTCACAATGAAATTCCATAATAAAATTCCATTTTCAGTTGAGGAATTGTTGAATTTGGAATGTCAGCCTGAATTTCTGCTCTTTTATTGAACATTACTTTGAGATTTTAAATATCAACCTGAGCAGGAACATGAAGTTGTGATTTAATATTGTATCTGGGATGGAATTGTGTTACTTTGTGATGAAGAGAACCCCCTTCTCACACTCCTATCCAGTAATGCACTGGAGTGTCAACCTGAATTATGAATGTGACTACCAACCTGACATCAAGGTTTCTGACCTGAAAGTTACTGAGTGACCATTTTCTCCAAACTGATACATTTGAAGTGATGCAATTCAAAGCATTTCCTTAGCAAAAGAAGAATACCAACTCTGCATGTGAAATGCTGCATCTGTCTTCCAGCTGATACATTGCAGTTCGTGCTGATACATATGGTTGGCGTGGCAATGTAGACACCCCTCATGTGTACCTAAGTGACTAACTTTAGCTCAGGTTGAGGCTCTGGATGTAGGTTTGTTCGCTGAACTGGAAGGTTTGTTTTCAGATGTTTCATCACCATACTAGGTAACATTTTCAGTGAGCCTCCAAATGAAGCACAGGTGGTGTTGCCTGCTTTAATAGAAAGTGGGCTACATCACCAGTGCTTCATTCGGAGGCTCACTGAAGATGTTACCTAATATAGTGACAAAATGTCTGAAAATGAACCTTCCAGCTCAGTGAGCAAACCTACATCCATAAGTAACCAACTCCTGAAATATCCTTTGTGAGAATCTCAAAGGTCTCCTCAACATAAAATTGAAGAATATAGGTAGGCTTTATCTGGCACTTGTTATTTTGTCCTTCTGCAGAATTTTAAAGATGCAGTGTTTCTCTTCGTTTAATGCTGATTCATCATGGCCAGATAATTGGCTTGATTGCAGAACACCTTTACTTGGAATGCTATCTGCTGTGATTTGTATGGGTCCCATATCCTCTATGTGTGGATCTGCCAATTTCTTTTATCTCTTCTATTCCACTGTAAAATTCTTGGCTGCTTCACCTAGAAGAAACGTCTACTACACAATTCATGTTTTATTGTTCTGGACTGCAGACGGGTGAATTGAAATTTTGAATTTATTGAATAAAAGCTTAGTTTACTTTTGCAAGACAAGATGTGATGTTAGTTCTAAAATTGCAAATTTGGAATTGAATAGTTCGTGTGCTTTGTTTTACTCCTTTTTCTCATAAATGGTCTGCAGTTTTGAAATTCTTAGGACATCAGATACTATGACTTCTGACAGGATCCAGTAACTTCAATAAACATGCAAATTTCAAAACAGTGGTCTCTTCCAACTGGTGAGTGTATCTTTATTTTTCTCCTTTATACTACACAGGACAGTGGTGTTTAAATTTTAACTTTGCTTCTTTATTTTTCTACTCTGTACCTAAGATTTTGTAACTAGGCACCGTTGTCCTCTAAGATGGAGCCAGGAATGACAACACTGTACAATTTTCACCATACTTGATAGATGACAATAAAATGTAATTCTAGTTCTACATGAACAAATATGTCAAATGTGGGAAATTTTAAACATAAACTAATTATACTTAATAATTGTGTGTATGTTAAAAGTACTCTTTACATTGCATTTCTAATATGCATATGATGTAAACTCTCTGAGCCACTGAATGCTTAAAAGTAACAAACCATTTGGTAGAGTGAACTATAGAAATAAATAGGTCTGTCATCTTACTCAGTTTAGGTCTGCAACACAAGTCCAGAGATCATGTACTTCCTTTTGATTGATATTCAAATATCATACACACTCTAATTCACCAATGGTCTTCAATAAGGTACTACATAATAGAGCAGTCAGAATATGCAAGGTCAAACAGTAAAATAGATGACCAGCTGGATGCAAAACTGAAGACAGAAAGAGAAATGGATAACTATTCACTGTCACAAGGAATAGTGTTGAGACCACTGTTATTCACAATTTAAATTAATGATCTAACTTTAGAATTAAAAACACAAGCTGACACCAAATTGGGAGGATTGGTCAATGCTGTATGTAATTTACAAAAAATATTTCAACTACCATTAGTTGCTGATCCCCATTGGCCTGGAGAGGGTAGTGATGAACTTCCTTCTTGAACTGCTGCAAACCTTTGGGTGTATCTGCACCCACAGTTATGTTCAAAAGGGAGTTCCAGGACTTTGAACCAGCAGCAGTGTAGGGAAAGTAATAAAGTTTAAGTTAGAATGGAATGGGATTGGGAGGCGAATGTGCAGATGATGCTTACTGCTGCTCTTGCCCTTATAGGTGGTAGTGGTTGCAAGTTTGGAATGTGCTGATGGAGGAGCCTTGGTGAGTTGAGAATTACATGCCGATATTAAGAATCTTGCTGAATGGGCTTAAAGTTGATGAATAATTTTCAACATTGATATGTGAGCGAGTACATTTTATTCAGAAAACAAGAATTTAAGTGGGATATTGGGGCAAAAGAATTTGTAGGGACGTGTACATAAATCATTAAATGTTGTGATGCGCGTCAATAGCACCATAACATAAGCAATACAAGCTTTGTTCATTTTCTACAGGGACAAGACTAAAAGAAGCTTAGACTGCACTCAGGAATATGGTGCACAGTTATGAACACATTAATAAAATGATGCACTGGAGGAGGTTGAAACAAAATTAAAGGACGGTGACAAAATTGCAATATCAGACCCAGCGAGAAAGGAGAACAGTCTTTCTCTTCAAAAAAGAAGGCTGAGCATTGGCCTAATGGAAGTCTGAAAATGATAAAACATTTTGATTTACACAGTTTGATACATAAAGTGTTTTCACTTGGGAGAAAGGTCAAAAATGGAAACCGTCGATATGAGATAGTCACCAAGAAATCAAACAGCAAATTCAGAAGAAACTACTGTACTGCCAATCTAAAATTCACTATCACAGGAAGTGGAACAGAAAGATATTAGAAATCTATTTAAGGGGAATTTAATTGAGCATATCTTGGATCTGGGAGAAAGAGAATAGAGAGTTGTACTGGTAGAGTTAGATGCGAAGGTTCAAGCTGAATGTAAATGGTGCATGAAAAGGTTGACCAGTCTGTTTATCTATTGTGGCTCTACATAAAGCCAAACTGTCTTCTTTGTCCTCTTTTGGTTTCGAGTTCACAAAATTGCTGAGTAGGAAGGTACTTAAAAAACCATTGTGTCTTACCTATGAGTTCATTGTGAATGCTGTGAATGCTGTCTTCATGCCACCTGGGACTACAATTATTCCTTCATTCAATCAGCTCTCATTCAAGTCAATTGCACTTGACACAGCATTAGGATCTGCTTTCTGCTAAGCAGCAATATAAGTGAAGGATGTCAATGAGCTGGCTCTTTTTGTGTATCCAAATTGAATGAGAAAGTTTAATAAAAGTTCCTATTTAAAATGTATTTCTCCTTTTATCCATTTAAATTAAAATTGATTAAAAATATTCACACATTCTATGGCAAATACACCCAAGCCAAGTAAAAATATACAATCAATGGTAGATTTCGAGGATTCTCATGTTTGAAGCAATTCAGAGAGATAAAGGTGAGGGATGAAAATGAGAAAACCTTATTTATTTTGAATATGATGTAACTATGTTTTAATAATGATGCATGGAAACAAAGCTGGTAAGTTTTATTTGTAACTGCAGAATATAGAACATAGCATTGATCATTTCAGAATAATCCGTAATCTTAAATAACAGTTAACCATTCGTTACTATTGGAAAATAAAGATGGTGAATAATCAACTATATTTTATCTATACTATTTTATTGTTTGTTCAGTTCACAAAAGTTTGAATTATTATCTTGCAATTTCCAGTTAAAGAGTGATCCTAGAAGAAAACATTTACAAATTGAACACATACCCTGTTTATTTTCTCTGAAAGATACACGTGATAAAGCAGGTAGCTTAACCTCCTTCAGATACAAAAATATTCATATGCAAGTAATAAAGATTTTTTTTCACATTCAACATTTTTTTACCTAAAGCAAAAATTACACCAAAGGTATTTTAACTCTAGACAAAATACACCTTGTGCTTTAACAAACCCAGGGCAATATGTGCTCATGTCATCTTTACAAGGACTCCTGTGAATATGCTGTGGCTTAATTTTTCCTCAAATTATGAAAAGTATGCAATACTGAACTTGCCTACACTTTTCCTTTTCTTCTCTTTTTTTCTGCAAAGTTAAGGCAAGTACAATCAACGTTGCAAAATCCACAATTCTATTGCTAACTGTGCAGCATTCATAGTCATATGTGGTGTTTCATGGTTGTATAAACTTGAGTATAGAAAGCAAATATGTGCAAAGCCTGCTGTAATTGGGAGGCTTATGTGGTAAGTGTTTCATCAAGAGTATATATTGTATTAATAAAAAGTAAAGAGGATTACTCTGGTTTTAGAGTAAATAATATGTCATCCTATACAGAATGTGTGATATTTTCATAAGTCATTTTCTCTTTGTCTTTCTATTACTCAACACCAATTTTATATGTCTATCAGCTGCAACCAATTAAACATCTGCTAAAATGTTTGAAAGTGAGTCTGCTAACTTCTAGGTGGAAGTGAATGGCCATAAGTGGCTAATAAATCTCCTATGCAATGCCACGAGGTTGTACTAATACTATTTCGGAAACATGGAAAAGATCATCTGAGATGGATGAACTTGTATTCTTTGTTCAATCGAAGTATAGGATCTTTGGACCTAATTTAAAATGTCAGGTGCCATAAAATTTGATGAAACAGGAAATATTTTTGGTCAGATCACACCTGGCAATTTTATTTCTTGGTGAGTTAAATAGTTCTAGCATCTGCTTTTACACATAAATGGAAGCAAAATACATCTTGCCATTTTGCAAAGTTTTTCCTGTTGCAGTATGGAAGTTTCTTTCATAGCTGCAATGTTTAAATGTTTAAATATCAAATGTTTAAATATCAAATCCTATTTTAGTACAACTTTAAAATTCTAGTTTATTAACAGCTGGTTAGCATCTAAGCACCTGGACACCTATAGACTTGACAGATTGAACAGTTTATCTTCAAATAAAATTTGTATCGAGATGTAAAACATTTAAACAACTAAGCAGGACATACCATAATATCTGGTGTATAGATATCATATTCATGCAGAATTTTAATAATCCCCAGCACTGAGGTTGTAATGTTGCCTTACAAATGCAGGTGCTTATTTTGAACCAGTTTCTGTTTTACAGTGATATGGGCTATCAACAGTAATTGATTCCAGCTGGTCTGCAATACTTAACTATGCATAAAGCTCCACGCACCATTGTTCGAATTGCATTGGCATTTTTAACGTCAATAAAGTGCTGTTTGTCTTGTTCCTCTTTATTAATGTTAAAAAAATTAATTATATTCTAGCAGACATTTGGGGATCTCTAAATGTTTCAAAAATAAAGGTTTAAGGCTAACCAAGAACTGTAATTACACTGCATGCCAAACATATCAAGCCTGAAATGATCTCCTTCAATTACTTTCATCCCATGAAATCCAATGACTCAATCATTCTCAGATAAGCAGCTTCAATTTGAAGTTTTAGTACAATTTATGTTTCAATGGGATCTCCCTTTGACTCAAGCATAGTGTAACTGATTGGTATATGGGGCTTAACTCAATTTATAACTGAAGCAGCAAATCTTGAATATTACTTCTGCAACAATGTGTTCTATACACAGGATTTTACAGCATTATCTTTATTTTAGTTGGAAAAAATGTTACTAAATCAGCAAATTATGAAATTAAACCCATTTGGCACACTTTCTACAGTATTTTGCTTTATTAATTGACTTTAATGATTCATGAAGACATATTTAACCTATAGCTACTGAATTCTTAGTAATATAATACTGATATTACTATTACAAACAATTAAAGAGTAGAATGGGAAAATGTTACAGCTAATATTACATTAATTCTACAACAAAATATGATTAATTTATCAAGGTTCCATAGTTTTATATATTTTACTCTACTCCTTTCGAAAATAAACTGTTCTCCAAGTTCAAATCTTCGTCAAGTTGTCACAGAATCATAGAGTGATCCAGCGCAGAAGGAGATCCTTCGATTTGTTTGTGCCTGTGCTGGCTCTTTGAAAGTGTTACCTAATTAGTCCCGCTCCCCTGATTTTTTCCCCAGAGACTTACAGCTTTTAAAGTAATTATTCAATTCCATTTTGTTAGTTATTATTGAATCAGTTTCTTCATCACCCTCTCAGACAATGCTTTCTACATTATAACAACTAATTGTATTTTTTTCCTCTCCTCTGATTCTTTTGCTAATATCATAAATCTGTCTCCTCTGCCTAACAATACTCCTGCCACTGAAACCACGTTCTCTTTATCTACTCTATTAAAATCCTTCAAGGCTGTGAACAACTCAACTAAATCTCCCCTTAAACCTCTCTGCTACAGGGAGAACAACCACCGTTTCTTTGCAATAGAAAATAAAATACTGCAGATGCTGGAAATCTGAGAAGAAAATACAAAAAAAGCTAGAAATATTCTGGAGATCCTGGAGTCTCTCCAAATATCTAAAATCTTACATCCCTGCTGGCTTTCCAGTAAATCACCTTTGCTTTAATGTCCTCTCTAAAGTGCAATGCCTAGAATTGGTCAGAACAATACAGCCTGAGGCCTAACCAGTGAGTTATCAAGGTTTAGCATGACTTCTTTGTTTTTGTTCTCAATGCTAAGTGTATAAACTGTCTTCTTCACTTATTTTGTCTTGCTCAAACGTTTACATACTCAGGTTCCTCTGTCCCTGCATTACATTAAAACTGTACTATTTTGGTTATATTACCTCACCTCAAACTTCACTGTGTTAAATTTCATTTGCCGTGAGTCAACCCATTTCACCAGTTTATGTCCTCTTGATGTCTATTGTTATCATCACTGTTTATTGCTATACAAGTCTGCTTCATCTATAAGTACATAGACAATGCCCTACATACCTATACCTCAACCATTAATATAAAAATAAAGTAATAATTGAATACTGACTGCTGGGTTATACTTCGGTATACCTCCCTCCAATCAAAAAAATACAAATGTTCAACACTAATCCTGTCTTCTGTTTCTTAGCTAATTTTGATCACTATAACCACTGCCCCTTAAATTCCAAGGGATTCAATTTTGCTAAGTCAGTTGTACGGTGTTCTATCCTTCATCAAAATTCTTTTGAAAGTCTGTATACACATCAACCACACACTCTCCATTGGTCCCTCAAATAACTCCACAACAGCGGTCAAACTCAGTTTCTTTTTAACAAGTCCAAGCTGTCTTTCATTTATTAACTCATATGTTTTCATATACCAATATATTTTGTGCAGGATAATGTCTCAGACTTTTCCCATCATCAATGTTAGTCTGATTGGCTCATAACTGTCTCCTTCATTCCTCTTCAATGCCTGAATAGGAGTGCAGCATTTATAATCTTTTAATCCTCTGATATCATTTCTGTATCTAAGGAAAATTGGAAAATTGTGATCAGAGCCTTCACAATTTCAACCCTGACTTCCCTCAGTATGCATCCCACCAAGTACAGCTGACCTTTCTAACTTGAGCCATTCCAAAGTTCTATGTACTTTGAATTTATCTAATTTTCTTATATGCAATTCTTTGATTACTATCTTGTTTTTACTCTGGTAGCATCCTCTTCTATTGTGTAGAAAGATGTAAATACATATTTAGTACCTCACTCTGTCTTCATTAAAAATTTTAAGTTCTTAATCAATTCCATCCTTTTCTTAATTAATCTTTTACTGAGTTCAGTTTTATAAAAAAAATTGGGTTCCCTTTATGCTACCTGTTAATATATTTTCATCCTCTCTTTGTCTGTCTTAGTTCCTTTGTCAGCTCTTCCCTACATTTTTGGTTCAGCTTCCTGTTTTACTAAACTTTTGTGCCTTGCATTTGCTGTAAATCTCTTTTTCATTCTTCAAAAAAATCTCGTTCTCTTTGGGCATCTGAGGGCCTCTAGCTTTTCCTATCACCCTGTGAAAATGCATATAAGTTGTACCTGAACTCTTCAAAGCCCCCCACCTCACCCTGTTCCTCATTACACCTGGGTCAATTCTCTTTTCAACACTCTCTAATGAACATTTTCACACATTCGTATGTTCAGTAGGAAAGCCATTGACCGAGCACCTGAATGTCCAAAGGTTTGACCTTGGTGCAGATTCACACCTATAGTCAATCAAATTTTCTGTGTGATATTTCTTGTTATTGTGGCTTGGCATATTGAGGTTATGTCAGGCACCTCTGCCACAAACAACTGGAAACATCCGGAACTGTGGAGGAAAAGCATTTTTTTAATCTTCAGAAGGTGCATGAAGTGAACATTAATGAATCAAATAAAATGAGGGAGGGGAATAATATAATAATGAGAGAAAATGCCAAATGCATGGCTTTTTTTTTAAGTGCTTATTGGCAACTTAGTAATGCTAAACAAGTGTGCAATTTTATGTTTTAATAATCTAGTCTAGAACAAGTGAATGCTGTCCCTTTCACCTGTGGAACTTCTTGGATTGTACAATATGTTTATTTGCATTTCTTTCTCCAAATAGGAATGCTTTTGTTGCAAGTATCATGCCTTGCTGGTCTCCCTATATCTAATGAACACTTGGCAGTAGAAGAATTATTATTAAGAGCTATTGATTGTCTATAATAAGAAAGCATGCTGCTTCTGTGAAAAAAAAACTATCATGTGTTTTTAAAGAAAGCATGCTGCTAGGAGATACCATGCTTTTTGGTATTTAGGCTTTGAAAGACATAAAAAAGATGAAATAAAGTGAAGTGGTGATGTCACACTTTTTTTAAAGATTCTGATAGATTAATGAATCTGAGAGTAACCTCTGGAAAGCAACATAAATAATCTAACTCAGAATCAGTGAGTTAATGCTTGGGGAGAGGTAGCTGAAGCTACCACTATGGGAATGAATGAAGATGACAACAACATTTCAAAACAATAGTTTTAATTTTAAGATATGGACAAGCAAGCCTGATGCTTTTTGTAGTCCCTACATAACAAACTATGATGTAAAGAGTGAATCAAGGCATTAGAAACCACTATTACACTGACCCACAAGTAAATAACAAAAAAAGCCGACGACAAGAAAATATACATGAGTGTACAAACGTTATAAAAACTAAGAAACATGCTGCTCTAATGCCCAGTGTGATCTGACTTTGAAAACCAATGTTTTCAGTTTCAGTCAAAACAAAAAAAAACTCAAGATATTTTTCTTCTGAAATATCATTTATTGTTGTAGAGGTAGAAATGGCCCTAACTGTCTTAGACAAAGTATTTAAGCAAAACGAATCTTTTTTTTTCCTAATCATTACTGTGGGAATTATGCATTAATGTCAACATTTTAAAAAATCCTTCATAGAGTGCATTTTCCAGTAAAGTGAACTACATCTCTTTGCACAATTTTCTCATGAATGTGGAAGACTAATCTACTGTTGTCAAAGGGCATAATTTACTTAGGACACCCTGATAATTGGTATTTTAGGTTAGTCGTAATTATGAGCTTGTTTTTGTAAGCAGGTGCCTTTCATTCAACACTATCCGTGATAAATATCTGACAAAAAAGGGAATTTATTATTAATTAGGTCAAGTATCATTACCTTGTGATCATGAATGGTTTGAGCTAGGACTATATCTACTTCATCTCAAAGTTCTACTTAACAATTGTCGTCAGCAATAATGTTCTTTCAGTGAATATCTGAACTTAGAAGGGGTACCTCAGACTGACTTGATATAGTATTAACGTGGAAACATCACCTACAATATACACTTTAACTTTCAGTGTCTCTGATATATAATGCCTATAGCTTATGTGTAATGTAATAATGCACACGCCCTCAACAAATCACATTTCAGAAAACTGACCGTGTATTGAAAGCATCATTTATCTGGAATGGAATGTGGAAAAAATAAATCCTCACGCATTTATCTCAATCTTGCAAGAGCGTCCCAACAAGATGTCAAAATCAAGCCATTTCTATCCACATAAAAATATGCTTTTTCATGATTAATCTCTTTCTCTATATGACATGGTTATGTTTGCCAGTTCCTTTAAAAATTCTGAAATCAGTTCTAATAACATAGAAAACAATCATAAATGTAATAGTGACAGGCAAGAATAGAACAGGAAGACTCTGATGTTACAAACAAATCAATTATCTACAAGACCCTGTGTTTTCATATTTCTTTTTGTATAACAGCAGCAGTCAAGGCCATGGTCCCAGGCACCAGACTGTGTAACCTGAAGGGGTTCAAATTACCCGACTAGTTGTTACCAAATGACACTGGACATACTGGTCTCCCTTGGCAGAAGTGGTAGTACTGCACTGTTTGTGTGAACCTCATCTGGAGTTTGCTCCTTGTTTATTTTATTGTTGGGCCTCTGCCCATTGATAAGTGTCATGGGGATGTTGCAGTAGGTGTGTTGATTACCCAATGAGGTAAAGGGCATGATGCCGCTAGTAGGAGGTACATCATACTCGTAGCTCCGATAATAATGCTTGTGCCGCATCTGAGTGTGGTAGGTGTTGTGAAAGGTAGAGCGTAGGTCCGGATGGGCGGTGGCCAGAGCGGTGGAGGTCGCTGCTGCCATGGAGATGGCAGACACTGTCTGCAGTTCCCCAAATGGGCCCTGCTCGCTAGCATCCAAAACCTGCTCATTAGACATCGGCTCTATCCTCTTAAAGGGCATCTCATACTGTAAACGTTTCCAAAACTTGGAATCCAGTTTGTTGCATTTAGGTCCATTCCACTTGATAACTGTGAGAAGCTTGATCGTATGTTTGAGGGCCTCAATCTCCTGATAGTTTATAATACCCCGAAGTTCACTGCATTCGATTAGTATCACTTTAATTTCACCCGTGACTAACATGTTGCGCAGTCTGGTTTCCAGTTCAAAGATACTCCAGCCTCGCCTTATGACATAATTCGGGGTCAGAACGATAATTAGTCTCTTGCTTTGATCAATGCATCGTGCCACATCTTCTACATACGCTGAAAGTAAAGCAGGACATCTCATTTTACAAGTGATAAGAACCCTTGCTCATATAAATTGGTTTACATTGTATTAACATGCATTACACTGGACCCATTTTGTCACTGAGGATGGCTTCCCCCAGATATTGTACACAACAACCTTGCAAAGAAATGAAGCAAGGTTTCCTCAGCTTGTTATCAGTTATAAAATTTGAAATGCATGAACAAAAAGATATAAATATGCTCAAATTTTTGTCCAGAAGAAAAATCTTTATCGCTACAGGTTCTAATTCATAAGCATGGGATGAAAATATCTCAAATAGACAGGAGAACTCGGGTCAGAACAAAAATACAACACAATGTATCTAATTTTCAGTTTTATTCCAGATTTTTGCTTGTGTCCTTCCTGCAGCTGAATCAATACTTAATTGTTTTAAATGTGCTCCCATGTTTGATCTAAAAAACCCAATTACAGTATTTTTCATATCCATCAGCAATAAAGCAAATACAGGTGTCAATGAATGTCACAGTAATGAACAAATCATAACCTGACAATTTCTCACAATTCAGGAAAGATTATTTTGAAGTCCATTTCTGATAGAGCAAGAGAGAGAGTGTAGATTTTAATTCTTACTGTTGTATGAAAAACCAGCAGTTGCAGAATGAATCCAGTGTAAATGGAAACAGACACTACCTTTCAGAGGCAGAATATCTGCTCCAGTTTACCAACTAGGGGTGGAATTCAAAATTTGCCCTGACTGCATTCACCTCCTTTCTGATTAGTTATGAATCACTATAATTGCTTCTGTTAAATTTACCGGAGACAAAAAAGTGTCAGGACTGTTCAACCCTTTTAAATCCATACTATATAGGATATCACCACTTTTCCACCATGGACTTCTGCAAACACATGATCCCCTACACTTTCTGGATCACAACGAGAGGCTCAGGCTATTTTAACCTCACTAGACAGGTCCACCTCCCATTGGAATCTGGGATTGATGGATTGGATGACAAGAGGCTGGCTGGTCGGAATAAGGCGAGCAGGGCAGGAAATGCAGATGAGGACCAGCTCACATGTTTGCCAGCAAGAGGACCAGCCAGAATCCCAAGCTGGTGATCATCAGAAACTTTCTGCAGAGCAGAAATGAGTGTTTCAAGAATGTCTTAGACACGAAAGAAACTTTTTAACAACAAAAGTATTTTTCATTTTCAGGGCCTGTGACATCTCAGCATTAGGGTTCTCTGGAGAGTTTGGCACCAGACCTCAACTCTGCTGCTACCACTTACAAAGTCTGAAGGGCATCATGACATTTCAAATGTACAACTTCAATTCTTCCCTCATTTGTCCGGAGCAAGCACTTCCTGAAATGCGCCTGTTAAAACGATGAAGTGCATGAATGTAACAAATCTTTTAAAAATTAATTTCTGAAATATGGGCTTTGCCAGCTGGGTCAGTATTTACCATCCATCCTTAGTCTGGTGAGTATTATTCTATAATGTGTAGTCCTTGGTTTGATTACAGCACTCCTGCCTCTTAGTGAGAAGGTTTCGAGTTGAAGCCCCACTCCAAAGGCTGGGCATGTAATTCAACCTGACATTTCAATGGGTCAATGAAGCTATCTCTCAGATGAGATGCTGCACGAAGGACCTTTCTGCTATTTCAGGTAGATATAAAGGATTGTGTGTACAATTCAACAACAATAACACAGTAAACTACACTGTTGTGCTAGCAAACCAAAGTTACCACTGAGTCACATAAGGAGACATTAGGACAGATGACCAAAAACTTGATCAAAATGACAGGTTTCAAAGAGGTTTCCTTTTCAGTGCTTTAGTCAACACTTGCTCTATCAATCAAGCTAATTTCCACCACGACAACTTTATTAACTGTAAAGCATTTTGGGGCATTGAAGGGTTGTGAAAATAAGATATAAATACACAATTTTCTTTTCTTTAATACTAATATTTCCCAATGCACACTAGAAACAATACATAAACACTGTCTACAAAAACACTGAAGCACAATGAAGTAATAATGTTTGTTAGTGGGAATTCATCATACACAATGTAAATTAGAAAAAAACCTGTAAATATTATTCAGAATTTTGATTATGTTAATACAAATGTATGAGGTTTTGTCACTGGATGCCACTAGTTTACTTTGCAATTATTTTGGAACATTTCAAAGTGAGCTAATCATATTAAATTATGATTAAAACACACAATTTGCTTGAAAATACGTTGAGTGAAATTACTACAAATAGAGAAACTGTGGGAGGCACTTGAAGAAATGTTTCATTATTCTCAACAAAGATATGGTCTGTTGAAAAATGATGACCCCATGAGAAGGATGCACCACTTCCTACTAAGGAAGTTAAAGATGGTATCAAATTGGAAGCAATGTTGTGCAATGTTGCAAAGATTAATAGTAACTCAGAAGATGGAGAAATTGCAGAATTGTGAACTGCAGAGGGGCCTGGATGTCATTGTAAATAAAGTAATTAAGGCAGCAAATAGATTCCTGGCAATGATTGCATGGATGATTCTGAATAGAAGTAAGGAAGCCTTGCTATGATGTTAGAGAATATCAGTGAGACCATACCTGTATTACTGTGTACAGTTTTGACTCCTTACTTAAAGTACGATGTACAAGCATTGATAGCATTCACTCTCTGAAGACACTAGCAACTCAGAGTACTGTCTGCTGATCCAAGAAGTTCAACCAAAACCTGGATTGATTGAGGTGCAGTCATTTGCTGTCTCTTTGATTTCCAGATTAATAAGTCCATATAATGAATGGATTGTTCAATAACAAAATCCTTCATTCAGCTCAAGACAGACCTATACTTGTCCTTAGTTGGGTTTGTCTAAGGTTCAACTTGTAGATTCCTCTTAAAGATCAGGAATGCTTTCAGATATATCCTTAGCTGCCATGTAATGTAATGCGAATAGATACAGTAACTATCCACATAACTGACTTGCAAATTCTTGGAAGTTTATAAATCTATTGAAAGCTAAATGGCCCTAAGTGAATATTGGAAACGTACAAGAAAAAAAAAAGAGGAGAAAATGCACACTACAAATAAAAACAAGTGCCAAAAGAAAACTCTAAAAAGGATATAGAGGTATTGTGGCTGAAATCACAAATCTTGCTAATCTTTGTGCATGACCATAAGATATGGTATAGGACTATCCCATAAAATTGAGATCAGGTTTGTTATATTCAATGAAGCAAGGGCTTAGACTTCATAATTGCATTCTGAGATTTCCAGAATTTCAGAAGTATAAATAAATACTGGAATCTAAAAAGGAAATGATTTGGATAGCAACTCTATTTAAGTCATGGGAATTTTAATTTTGCTCAATCCTTTTTCATCTGTTACTGCATTTCTTATAGATATTTTCATCAACCTGTTCAGATGTTCTTACACACCTCTGGAGTAAGTGGGGCTTGAATGTAAGTTGCCTGGTTCACAGCTAGGGGTACGAACATTGCACTGCAAGGGCCCCCCCAACTGATTCTCTTATACCCTGTGTTATTGTTCCTAAAATCATCCAATGTTTTTCCAACTCAATTCTGTACTACCCAATCCAATGTTTGCGTCTTGCTATTTTCCACATGTCTATCTATGCAAACCCTTGTGCTTTCCTCTATCCCACTTCTGCATCATCTTTACTAATCATCGAGTTTCTTTGTTGCTCAAACTCATCTGTTCTTCAGTCCCTAAACCAATTGCTGTGTTTCTCTGTTGTTCTGCCTGGGCTATCTTTAATACTTGTATTCTTCTCTACTCTTCATCACTGTGCTATCTTTGTTAGTTCTCATGCTTTCTAGATTTTCAGATTCCAGTCTTTGTGCAAAACATTCTTACAGCACTGTGCCTCATTCACACTGCACAGCTAAACCTTCCTGTTCTGACAAATACTTTTTATGCCTATGTCCTGTAGCTTTTGACCCCTCAGGCAATTCTGCTCATAAAATCCTGGTGCATTATTTTCCTCCATTTGCAGAAAACTTTATTTAACCTATGTTTTCAGTGCTGAACTACGTCTTTCCGAAATTTCCTTCCATTAGAATCCTACCATCTTTACTCATTGGACCAAAGTGCAGCTTCAGAAACCCTCACTATCTGTCAGCCCTTTGAAATGTGAATTTAGTCTTGGTGGTTCTATGTGAAGTCTCCAAATTGTTTATTCTTATGACAATATTCTTTATTCTCAATTAGGACAACTTCCAAGTTCAGCTCAGCTTGAAATTATCCAAACCTAGGCTTCTTGTCCAGCATTCTTGTTGTTCAAGGCAAAATCCCCAGAATTCAATGCTATTCCGTTAGTGCATGACAACAACTTATAGGATGATATTGCTATGAAACCTTAAGGAGCAGATTCAGTGACTCTCAAACTCCTCACTGGAAAAACCACCAATCTTCTATAGATCTATGGCACTAACGACTATGTTTTCATACTTTGCCTTGCCTGTTAGTGGGTCAGCAGTTCAGCCAGAATTTAATAGCTGTCAGCATTGCTATACTGATGTGTTCTTTTGTGCAAATATGCAGGCATGCTGCTGGTCATACTTGACAGTCGGAATCAGGGCTGGAGTGGGACACTTTGCTGTATGGCACATACGACATCAATCTATGGCATGTGCCAGCTGCCTGCATGGCAAACACACTGCATGTTTATTCAATTAAATAGCCATATGAGAAAGTAGATAGGAACTAGTCTTTCATTTGAAGGTCCAATAGTGTAGGTGACAAAAGCATAGTGTATATGTAGACAAACTTTGTACTTGGTGCATTCAGCAACATGGACAGTGGTAGTAATTGAGGGTGCTTTAATGCAATGCAGATCATTGTTGCTGTAGATCCAGATGATATAGGGGATTATTTGGGTGAAGCTCATTGTACTGACTTTGAAGAAGTTCAACACCAAATTACAGATATATGGGTAAAGATTCAGTGAAAGCGAGAGTGAGGGAAGAGCAGAAATGAGAGCTGTTGCAGATATAAATGTAAGCGCCTTAGTGAGAGAGAATGTGGGGTTGAAGCTCAGGTCAGACTTAACTGGAGGCAACTTAATGGTATGATAGAAAATAGCATTGCACAAGTACATGATTATGGTTCATCTTCTAGCAGTGAAGTGAATCTGAAGCCTAATTGCCTTGAATGTAGCTATGTCCCGACTTTTAAGCAATTTAAGAAATGATTAATGATTTGTTTTGTCATCTCAATCAACTAATGTAACAAATACATAATGGTTTCTTATTGGTGACTGGTGCAGTCGGACTATCTCAAGGCTGTAACAAATCTATTTTAAGTCTGATCAACATATCAATGATCCAAAATATAACCTTGCCAAGACATTCTTGGGATTACTTGAAAGTTGACAGTAGCCCATTTATTTCACTAATTTACAGCAGAGTTAAACAAATAGGAATTAAAAATGTCAGAATTAATTGAAAATCTGATTCTGATAGATTTGAAAGTTTGATTTTAGTTATGGTTGACTTTGTACTTACTGTTCTCCCATCCGATTATAGTGGGGCACGAAGAGTGTTGCGTAGCACGGGATTGCGATTCAGCCCATACTATAAGTGGAGGGGAGAATGGTAGTATAAATGTTAGATCATACATCATATGTCAACAGTTACTGTGAAATAATACATTTATGAACATACATTAAATAGAAATATCCTACAGTATCATATAGTGTATTAATTCGCAGTGTGTTTTGGAAGTGTATCTAAGACAACAATGTTACAAGACTCTATATGCAAAGCTCTCAAGCAAAAGTGCAATATTTGAAACATTTTAAGCAATGCCACACGGTCAATAACAGAATGACCTTGGTAGTTAAAGACACGAAGATGCATTCGAAAATCGTATATTCTGAATTAGTCCTTTGGTCCAATTTTCATGTGTCTGTAGAAGCAAAGTACATAAAGAGTTTATTGCTGATAGAATTCAAGGACCAGGACAAGCTACAGCTGTTATTCTGAAATTCTGGCTGTGACCTGTGTTTATGAGTTATGTGTTTGAAAGCATGTGACCCGGACTGTAGACAGCCCTTTGGCTGCCAAAATTTCCAGAATGTTGCTTTTGAAAGACTAAATTATCATCAGTTGCAACCAGGCAGATTGAGATGGAGTTGGTATTCAGTACCATAGTAAAAATTAACTGTGTTGGTTTACAGCACATAGGAATATAGTAGAAAGTACTTTTGGAGTTTAAGTCTCATATACAGATATATAAATGTGGAAAGTCCTTTCATCGTCATATCACAAAACATGAGTTTTAACTCCAAAGTGACATGAAATAACAATCATTTTGATTTTTATACAAGCAGTGTCACTTTAGTAACTCACTGAGTTAAATGTGTATTGTACTTCCAAGTACTTGTATGTATATTGCACTTTCCACAGCCCTAGGGTGTGCCAAAGCACTTTATAGGCAGTTTTTGAAGAGTAGTTACTGTTGTGAAGCCAGAAGCATAGCAGCAGCTTTACACAACAAAGATCCATAAACAACATTGTGAATAATGAGCTGATTATTAATTTTCAACTTTTGGTTCAGGGAAAGCTATTGGCCGGGACACTAGGCAGAGCTCCTGTTGAAGGGCTTTTGCTCAAAACGTCGATCCTCCTGTTTCCTCAGATACTGCCTGACCTGCTGTGCTTTTCCAGCACCACACTCTTGACTCTAATCTCCAGCATCTGCAGTTCTCACTTTCTATTAGGCAGAGCTCGCCTGTTCTTCCATGTGAACTTTAAACCCGGCTCAGAGGGCAGACATCTTGGTTTAGCATCCCATCTACAAGAAAGCCCCTCAGAGTGCAGCTTTCCTTCACAGCTGAGCTTGCCAGCTTATATTCCTGCACAAGTCTCTGGTATTGAGAGCACAACTGACTGAGCCATAGTTAGTACTTCACACAGTTGCTCCTTTTGGTCACCAGAAGTAACATGTGGTTGTTCCAATGTGATCAATTCAAACAAGAGAAACCAGATAAAAAAGCATTTAAAAAATGCAGGAAACGATGTACTTACTTCCAGTTGGAATCAAGTCCCGATCAGGGATAAATAATTTGTACCCATAATGTTTCTCTAGCACATCTGGTAAGATCTCCAGAGCAAAACGTTCCTCCTCTGTGGTTTCTTGGTTCCACTGGTCAGGGTCGACTTTGGTGTATGATAAGTATGCATCATAATCTTTGTTCTCTGAAAAACAAGTTAACCTGAATGAACTCTATTGTTTTCCATTGTCAATGTGCTGCTCTTGGTTCATGAACAAGAAATGTCATTAAATAGAATCAGCTGATCAGTCTGTCAATCTAATAACCTCAAAATAACTGTCCTAAGCCAGACATCAAAATCAGCATTTTTGTGAAAGAAGTAATGAAAACTAAGTAATGAAAGAAGTTATGCTTTGAGTTGGAAATGTTAACATATTTGAAACAGAACATCCATATCATGAGTCATTTCACAAAAAAAATTCTTAGGATCCCTTTAATTGTTCAACATTTTCCCCTTAATGTTTTAGTCTTTGTCTTCGAGGCTACACAATAACTATTATGGAGTCTACCACAGGGTAGGTTATAGATATTTTCAAATCAACCCATTTAGAGATGTTACTGAATGCTGACCTCCTGCTCAGATGTCACGATATTATAACTATATCACAAGAACCCACCTCAATAGGTCACACATTTATGCAAACTGGATGACAACAAGTCAAATCAATGGAAATAAAAATCAGGTGACATATAAAATAGGCTATCAACTTGCTATCACTTACATGACATTTTGCACAAAGTGAAATTTCACCCCCAATATATCTTCAATCCAAAAACAATTATATTGAATTCCCAAATGATCAACTAACTGAAAAACGAAATGAATGCACTATCTTGTTGATGCCACCTGTTCTACATTTAAATGTCAATTCTAATTGAAATAGCTAAAATGCATTATTCTTAAAGCTGCCTTCCACTAAACTTTGCCAAGACTGAATTATTATATATCAAACGGCATATAGTTCTAATTTTTACTTGAAATAGGAGCTACAACTGTTATTAAATCAATTATTTTTATATAAAACATACAAAACCTCAAATACCTAGACTGTATCCTGTTGCTCTTTTGGGATAAATCAAAATAACTTGATCAATTTATTTTAACTGATCTACCAAATGAAGAATGTATTGACATTTGCAACAAATGAATTCATCTAATGCAGAGCAAATAATCAGCAGAGACAACTGCTGCTCATACATTTAGTGAAGTGATTCACTGTTGGTTCATTGCATGCTGTGTCTCAACATGAACTCATGTTCTAATTTCCCCTCAAAAAAGCAGCTGTACTTCAGGCTTTAAGCAGGACTAAACACTGACATCTTAAATACATCTGAGCTTCAAATAATTATTTGATAGCATTTCATGCATCAGTTCATGCATCAAGTCACAATTAACTTTATGTTCGGAAAAGAATGATTTTTGTACCATTTAGTTTATTATGTTCCTCCTTGCTGCTGTTCAACATTACAACTTAGGTAGTATTTCAGTAATTGCTATTACAGAAAATGTGTTAGTGGGAAAAGAAATATAATACTTGAGGATGATAATCACTTACAATGTTTAATGATTTGTTATGCCTGGTAGTATTTATATGAAGACAACAGAAATACTAAAGTAAAGCGGTAACCATTCATTTTACTGTTCAAACAACAATTTTAACTTAAAATTCATTGGGGATATACAACAGACAATAGACAATAGGTGCATGATTAGGCCATTTGGCCCTTCAAGCCAGCACCACCATTCATTATGATCATGGCTGATCATCCACAATCAGCATCATGTTCCCTCCTTATCCCCATAAACCTCAAATCCACTATCTTTAAGAGCTTTATCCATCTCTTTCTTGAAAGCATTCAGAGACTTGACCTCCACTGCCTTCTGGGGCAGAGCATTGCATATGCTCACCACTCTGGGTGAAGAAGTTTCCTCTCAACTCTGTTCTAAATAGCTTACCCCTTATTTTTAAACTGTGTCCTCTGGTTCTGGACTCACCCATCAGCAGAAACATGCTTCCTGCCTCCGGAGTGTCCAATCCATTAATATTTTTATACATCTCAATCAGATCCCTTCTCATCCCTCTAAAGTCAAGTGTATACGTGCCCAGTCGCTCCAATTTTTCAACATATGATAGTCATGCCATTCCGGGAATTGACTTCATGAACTTACGCTGCACTCCCTCAATAGAATGTTCTTCCTCAAATTTGAAGACCAAAACTGCACTGCAAAACAATACTCCAGATGTGGTCTCACCAGGGCCCTGTAAAGTTGCAGAAGGACCTCTTTACTCAATTCCTCTTGTTATGAAGGCCAGCATGCTATTAGCTTTCTTCACTGCCTGCTGTACCTGCATGCTTGCTTTCATTGACTGACGTACAAGAACACCGAGGTCTCATTGTACTGCCCCTTTACCAAACTTGACTCCATTTAGATAGTAATCTGCCTTCCTGTTTTTGCCACCAAAGTGAATAACCACACATTTATCCACATTAAACTGCATCTGCCATGCATCCGTCCACTCACCTAGCTTGTCCAAGTTACCCTGTATTCTCATAATATCCTCCTCGTACTTCACCCTGCCACCCAGCTTTGTGTCATCAGCAAATTTGCTAATATTACTTTTAATACCTTCATCTATATCATTAATGTATATTGTAAACAGCTGTGGTCCCAGCACCGAATCTTGTGGTACCCCACTGGTTACCGCCTGCCATTCTGAAAGGGACCCATTTATCACTACTCTTTGCTTCCTGTCAGCCAGCCAATTTTCAATTAAAGTCAGTATTTTGCCCCAATACCATGTACCCTAATTTTGCTCATTAATCTCCTCTGTGTGACTTTATCAAAGGCTTTCTGAAAGTCCAGGTACACTATATCCACTGGCTTTCCCTTGTCCAACTTTAGAGTAAAGTCCTCAAAAAAATCCAGAAGATTAGTCAAGCATGATTTCCCCTTTGTAAATCCATGCTGACTTTGACCTATGCTGTTACTGCTATCCGAATGAGTTGTAATTTCATCTTTTATAATTGACTCCAGCATCTTTCCCACCACTGACGTCAGGCTAACCGGTTTATAATTCCCTGTTTACTTCCTCCTTCCTTTCTTGAAAAGTGGGACAACATTAGCCAGTCTCCAATCTGCAGGAACTGATCCTGAATTTATAGAACATTGGAAAATGATTACCAATCTGTCCACAATTTCTAGAGCCACCTTCTTAAGTACTCGGGGATGTAGACCATCAGGTCCTGGGGACTTATCAGCCTTCAGACCTAACCATTTCCTGCCTAATATAAATTCCCTTCAGTTCATCCATTACCCTAGGTCCTTCAGCCACTATTACATCTGGGAGATTGCTTGTGTCTTCCCCAGTAAAGTCAAGTCCAAAGTACCTAATCAATTCTTCTGCCATTTCTTTATTCCCCATAATAAATTCACCTATTTCTGTCTTCAAGGGCTCAATTTTAGTCTTAACCATTTTTTTTGCTTTTCACATACCTAAAAAAGTTTTTACTCTCCTCCTTTGTAATTTTGGCCAGTTTGCCTTTCTACGTCATTTTTTTCTCCAAGTATTGCCTTTTTAGTTATCCACTGTTGCTTTGTAAACATTTCCCCGTTCTCCGACTTCCTGCTCATCTTTGCTATGTTATACTTCTCTTTCATCTTTATACAGTCTTAACTTCCCTCGTCAGCCATGGCCACCCCTGCTTTCCCTCAGGATCTTTCTTCCTTTTTGGAATGAACTGATCCTGCACCTTCTGCATTATATCCAGAAATACCTGCCATTGTTGTTCCACTGTCATCCCTGCTAGGGTATTGCACCAGTAAACTTTGGCCAGCTCCTCCCTCATAGCTCCATAGTTCCCTTTGTTCAACTGCAATACTGACACTTATGATTCTCCCTTCTTCTTCTCAAATTGCAGATTAAAACTGATCACATTATGATCAGTATCTCCTAATGGCTCCTTTATTTCGAGGTCCCCGATTAAATCCGGTTCATTGCACAACACCAGATCCAGAATTGCCTTCTCCCTGGTAGGCTCCAGTACAAGCTGTTCTAAGAATCCATCTCAGAGGCACTCCACAAACTCCCTTCCTTGGCGTCCAGTACCTTCCTGATTCTCCCAGTCCACCTGCATGTTGAAATCCCTCATAACAACTTTAGTAATACCTTTGCGACAGGCCAATTTCAACTCCTTATTCAACTTATACCCTACATCCTTAATTTTATACATACATAGAATGTTTTGTAAAGTTGGTAAGATCTTCACTGCATTTACCCAAATCTTCCATCAAAGTGCCCAACATTTATATGTTCAGGTACCTTCATATTATAAATAAGAAATCAATAATACATTTATACATCTTATGCAGCTATTACAATACCACATAGAAACACTCAGAAATATCTTTTCAAAAAGGACCATTAATTCTATTGCGTTTGTGTCGAGATATGCTGTCATAAGAATCCTAACATTTCAGTGATATTGATCTCACTCCTTACCTCCATCTAGTTCATCTGCTCCAAAATGATTGCGATAAAATAGCATAATATCTATCTTATAGCATTTGTACACAATCACCAGACAGACCAGCAGCAGAAGGATAGCCCCCAATCCACCCGCAAGTTCCACAGTGTACATCAGTTCTGGGATGAAAAAAAACAAAGTCAGCAGGGTGAAATACAGAAACTAGGTATTATTTGCAAATACATTACGTATTGGATATGCATATCTTCTTACATGTGGTTATCAACTGTATTTTTCTGCTTTAAGATTTAAGTGAAATTTGGACTATTCCCATGGAAATTTTATCGAACCAATTTCCGCATTTAGCATTGAGTTAAATTCTCACCAAAGGTACATTCCTGTTTTTTTTTAGGATGTTGGACACAAAACAGCAAAGCTGCATGATAGACTTAATACTTGCCCCACAGTTTGGACTCTTAAAATTTATGCCAAACTCTCAAGTCCTTTGAATTTAATTTCTTGTGCATCACCATCCATTTTTTTAACCCCACTATTTACAGTCATTCTCTGAATTCCCTGGACTTAGTCCTTTGCAATTCCTTTTCTGAGTCTCCACCTCTCTGCCTTTTGCAATGTCTGCCTTATTTACAAAGGGCAGTTGGACCTGTGCCTCCCAGTTACTGTAATCTGTTTGATCAATTTTGGGAATTGGAAAGATTCCCTCCATACTCACCCCTCCCCTCAACTGGCCTCTTGCCTTTTTAAAACAAAATTATTTTCTATCTTCTCCCAGGAGACTGTATGGATGATGAGGAGTGGGTTAAAATGGCATGTGCTATGTTGGATAAGGAGAAAGTATCAAATCCAGCAGAAAATGGTGGATGCATCTGCGGACAATCCAGGTGCACTCAGCAAATGGACTGGAGAGAACTTTGGCTGCATGAAGGAAAGCAGTACTTTGCAGTAATCACCTTCAAGAGTAATGTTGAACTGATGTTACAGGTTATACAGCTGCTAAAAGCTCTCTTTCAGAATCATATTTCTATAACATTTCCTCACTGATCACTAGAATTACATAGGTATTGTAATATCCACTGTAGAAAATACCACTCTAGCCATTTAAAGGGATAAGTTTTTGATGGGAAAATGTAGAATGCCATTGAGCTCTTCACACAGAAACATGAGCGTTGGACGTTATCCATTTCAGGCACACTCTTAGCAATAGTGGCACAAATAATTATATTAATTTAATTACAGTAGATTTCTCTGGCTTCACCATGGATAGAATAAGTTACACCTTTAGAGAACAGTTGAATATATCTTTATGATGTTATCTATAAACTTTTCGGTGTGCAAACTGTAGCATAATGCCAATGAATTTCAAATATGTCTGCACTCCCTCAGTACCCTGCCCTATCAAGAGTTCAGAGGTCAGAGAAACATCTTGCTTTTTGGCCCCTCGAACAAAACTCATTATGGATGAGGGACAGCAATTCCCATTTACCTGATGAAATATAAAAACTTAAAATGGCACTGTTTTCACAGCTTTCTCAACTTCAGGATATTCAAAAGCACATCAGATGTCATCAAGTACATTTGAAGTACAATCACTGAAAAGGCAGCTCCCAATTTGTACACAGAAAAGTCTCACAAAAATCAATGTTTTAAATGTTGGTTGAGAAATAAATATTTGTGAGCACATTGGGGAGAACTCCCAGTTATTCTGCAAAAAGTACGATGGAATTGTTTACATTCACCTGAAAGGGCAGATTGTCTGGGTTTAATGAGTTATCTGATCAATAACACCATACATAGCTCAGCACACATTCAATAGTGATCTGGAATGTCAGTTAAGATTTTTATTTCCAAATCTCTCAAATATGATTTGAACCCCAACATTCTGCATTGGAGGCAAGTATATTACCCTTAAGCTGACTTGATTTATATTGCCTTTTCTTGTTCCTTTATGTCCTTTTGCAGCATAAGGAACTTGTCACATTTTTGTACTACTTAGTCAGGCATACTTTCAAATATTGAGTTTAATATTGATGTAGTATGGTTTGCACTGTTTTCATTGTTTCCATTTTAACAAAGAAAATGTTTTTAAAATGCCTTAACAAGAATACATTTCAGATCTGTTCCCAAACTTCTGTTCATGCTGATTTATAAAGAAAATATAATAGGGTAACTCTTCTTTCAACCTTTCCTCAATCCTGCTGAGAAAGACCAATCCTCCAAGTGCTTACTTCAGCAGCGATGAGAAACTCAGAGTGAGGAGAACTGCTGACATGAATTTACACTTTTGACTCGATTACATTGCACAGAACATTTTATGTTAATTCAACATCACTATCTTGGCAGCAATATGCCATCAGCTGGTCTAGTCTGGTTTCACACATAGATAGATTGACATTCAAATGAACTCATTCCAATCTGAGCCTAACATCCTTGCAGAATGTCTCAATTAAACTCTCGCTGAACCTAATGCACTTTCATTCTCAATTAAACCACCTTCAAAAGGCAATTTGAACGCACCATTAAGCATGTAGTATTCTGTACTGAATCTCCAAAATCACTAACTGTCAGATTTTACAGATTTATAACTTTCAACTAAAGCAAGGTAAATAGTGAAACAAATTAAAATATTTGTAAACAAGACATTAAAATTAAGCCTTTATAAGGGTGGCATGGTGGTTAGCACTGCTGCCTCACAGCATGAGACCCAGGTTCAATTCCGGGCTTGAGCGACTGTCTGTGTGGAGGTTGCACGATCTCCCCGTGTCCACGTGGGTTTCTTCCGGGTGCTCCGGTTTCCTCCCACAATCCAAAGATGTGCAGGTTAGATGAATTGGCCATGCTAAGTTGCCCATGGAGTTTAGGGATGTGTAGGTTGGTGCATCAGTCAGGGGTAAAATGTAGAATAATAAGGTAGGGGAATGGGTCTGGGTGAGTTACTCTTCAGAGAGTTGATGTGGACTTGTTGGTCTAAATGGCTGAATCCACACTGTAGGGATTCCATGATAACTTGTATTAGGAAACAACAATATTAATACAGTATAGGATATACAATATTATTGTGTTGTTGAACAGATTTTATAATTTTAGTACAATCATTATATACAAATATAAACTAACAATGTTCATTTACATCATATTTGTTATTCCAAATATTTACTCAATTATTAATGAGTAACATATTTGCACTCCTTTGCCCACATACGATTATCTAAATCATTCATCCCTTGGAAAGTTAAACACTTTACCTTCACTCATGGTATTTGTAGTTGAAATATACTCTGATTATGCTGTTGGTTAGGACAGTTGGCTCGAAGATTGGTTTGTGATGCAGAGAGGTGCCAACAGCACAGTGCTCATTTTCATACCATCTGAGGTTACCATAAAGGTGGCACCTTCTCAACCTCTCCCTTTGCCTAAGGTGTGGTGACTCTCAAGTTAAACTCAAGACCAGTTATGTCTCTCCAGTGAGAGAGCAACCCTATGAGATTATGATAAATTTCTGTTTTTGTTCTCTGATTATCCAGCTGAAAAGCTGGAAAAGCTTAGCAGGTCTGGCAGTATCTGTGGACAGATATCTGATTTAACGTTTTGGGTCCAGTGACCCTTCTTCAGAACTGATTCATTAAACATCTAATTCTTACCTAATCTCACCTCATTTATCTGCAGGTTGCTATTCTCCCTGGTACTAGTGAGAAACTAGACAGTGTCAATGTCTGTCATAAAGGTCAGAGTTTACTGCATGGCTATAGCTCACTGGCCAGCAGTTCCCAACATCTCAGTGCACACTTCATGGTCAGCGACTTCCTGTACTTACTTTCTCTACGGAGGTGCACATCTGCAGAGCATCAGTTACATCGCATCATTATGGCACATTTCACACTAGGTTATAAACAGGTCAACATTTGATTATGTACTGTGGGATTTATTAACACCTTACGCTGCAGTGCTGATGTCAGAGTAGTTGGCACATGATATCAAGTATCTATGTTATGTATTGGGATAAGATGCATGTCTGTGCTCTTAGATTACTTTGTCACGATTCAGTCACTCTGCACTTAGCTGGATCCTCACAGCATCTCTCTATTGCCTGGCCTTTTACTGCACTGCTATGTCATTCAGAACTAACAGGCTCACAATACTAACATCCTGTCTTGCCTTTCCAGCATAGACTGAAAGTCAGGCAGCTTGTTATGTTTCCCAGAATTGACCAGTCCAGTCAGTGAATGCGTTGGTGTATGACAATGTCACATCTACAGCATGTGCCTGCAGTTTATGTGTCAAGCACACTGCATGAACTCCCACCAAATGATCATGTCTGAGAATATAATGGTAGCAGCCTGGAAATCTGAAGCAAGCAGAAAGAATGCTCGAAAAACTCAGCAGGTCTGGCAGCATCCATAGAGAGGGAAACAGATTTATCATTTCAAGTCTGGAAGATTCTTCTTTTGAGTGATGTTGTCAGATCCTGCACTGTGTTCTGTTACCCTGATACACTTGCATAGTATGATCTATCTGAGTCACACAGCACTTTTCACTGTACCTCAATACAAGTGACAGTAATTAATCAAACAAATCAAATTTAAAACAAAATGCTTCTGAACTGCTAGCACTTTTGGTGGATGCTTTAGCCCTTAGTCCAGTCAGGGGATGCCACCAGTCAGTCAAGGTCACCATTCACATTCTTACATGCAACGCTGCTTTCTTTGGCTAATGTGAGGGGTCAAGATTTCAGTAATTCAATCAAACTTAAATTTTCTACTGTATTGGTACGACATGGTTTGTGCTGCATATACCTGAATAAAGGCAGAGTCGAAAGTGTAGTGCTGGAAAAGCACAGCAGGTCAGGTAGCATCTGAGGAGCAGGAGAATCGATGTTTTGGGCATAAACGCTTCATCAGGAATGAAGCTTGTTGTCTGGGAGGCTGAGAGATAAATGGGAGGGGGGTGGGGCTGGGAAGAAGGTAGCTGGGAAAGCAATGGGTCGATGGAGGTGGGGGAGAAGGTGATAGATCGGACAAGGAGGGCGGAGCGGATATAAGGGAAAGATGATGGACAGGTCAAAAGGGCGGCCTCGAGTTGGAGGCTTGGGACTGGGATGAGGTGGGGGGAGGGTAAATGAGCAAACTGGTGAAATCCAGATTAATCCTGTTTGGTTGCTGGGTCCCAAGGCAGAAGACAAGGTGTTCTTCCTCCAGGCATCGGGTGGTTAGCGTTTGGCGATGGAGGAGGCCCAAGACCTGTATGTCCTTGGTAATGGATAAAGGCTAACATGTTAAAGGTCCTCAGAGAGACAGTCAATGGGCCTCCCTGTTCGAGGTAACCGTAAGTATTGTATTGAGGACTGTTCTGAAGCCTGATTTGTGTCTGCTGCAAGTGGCACTGGTCACATTACAAAGGAGCTGTTTTGTTTCTCGATATTCCCCACACAGGAACCATCCACATTGAATCCAGCCACTGCGGATGTTAATGTAATTGTGGGCAGAGTTCAGTAAAGTTCCACAGGAATTGTAGAGGCCCAAGTGTATCGGTGAGCTCAGGACCAGCAGCTGCTGACCAGCCTCCACATGAAGAAATGGCTGCAGCAGTTCACTCAGCTTGCCAAGGAGATTCAGCATGGCAACAGCTTCCAGACCTCACTGCCATTTCAAACTGAGGATATCCCCGACTCTGTAACATAACTGCATCATCACTTACTGGAATGGGCTTGGTATTCTGAAGTGGTGGGTGGTCATCATATTCCGATGGCCAAGGTGATAGCAGCATTTAGTGGTTGCTGCCAAAGATCCACTGTAGGATCTTTCAACTCTCAACCCATAGATGTTTCAAGGCTGTTTACCCAAGCAATTTGTGCAAGATTATATCACTTCATCTTGTTTTCTCCTGGAGCCTGGTCTATAGCAAAGAAGATGGCACCAGGTAACATGGAATGCCAACATCATTGAGAACTCCCATGTACCTACTTCATTCCAAGGGCTGGGAGCCAAGGGTTACCCCGTCTGCCTGACGACTGCAGCTCTAACCTTGCCTGAGGCTGGGGGAGACATAGCACAGCCAAATCTTCAGCTAGGACCACGATGGAGCAGACGATAGGCCTCCTGAAGTTAAGATTCCGATCCCTGGATCGGTTGGGTGGCAGGGATAAGGTTATTGGTGCAGAACACTCTGGCTAGGGTTGCTGTGTGCTGTGCACTCTTGCGTGCTGTATTTTGGAACAGACAAAAGAGGGATACGATCAATGTTGAAGAGCTGGGAGAACAGCAACAGTCTTCCAAGGAGAAAGGTGAGGACCTTCCTTCTCATCATTAACATCCTGAGGGCTCAGGTGTGGCAGGCAGGAAAAACATTCTGGAAACTCTAAAGTGTCCTGACAGGGGAGTGTGGAGGGAAGCTGTGCTTGTGTCACTCCTTCTCTCTCACTGTCTCCTTGAGAGAAAGGATCACCTACAGTAAGGCCCAAGTGCCCTCATTCCCATGTTGCCTTGCTGCAGATGCCAAACACCAATGGCTAATATGGTACACTGCAGTTCTGTGTACATCTCCAACAGCCACTGTTCTGATGGACCTAGCCTTCCATGGAAACATTCAAAGGTATATGAGCTGGAGCCAGAATGGAGCCCTTCATTAGGAAGGGCTTATGCCCAGAACATCGATTCTCCTGCTCCTTGGATGCTGCCTGACCTGCTGTGCTTTTCCAGCACCACATTCCCGACTCTGATCCCCAGCATCTACATTCCTCAATTTTTCCTGGAGCCAGGTTGGTACTGATAACACCTTCAACCTTTGAGCTTTGACAAACTTGCTTGCTGCTCCTATGTCTATTTGTGCATTTGTTGGTGCCCTGGAGGGTTCTTCCTTGGCAAGTTGGAATGACATGCCAGTGATTTGCTCACCAGAATGGGCTCCCAAGTCTAATCGAGCTAAAGTATCTGAGTTGGTGGAGGGTGCAGGAAACACTCTTCTTGGTGCATGCTCTGAGGCATCTTTGGTTTCCTTCTTGGAGATGGAGGAAGAGATGTTGAACGTAGGGAGGGGCTGCTGACATGAAGGTAGAGACAGTACGGATGTTATTGGAGCCTGCAGAACACAAGAGGGGGTTGCACAGCAGGGGCAGAGATTTGAGCATGTTAAAAATGCACAGACAGCAGTGGAAATAGGGAAGCAGCACTGCACAACGCAATGAAGCCTACTTGGTTGCTGGGAATGTGGAGGTCCTGGCATCCCTACATGAGGGCTCACAATCCTCTCCTGCTAAATCCAGGAACTTCTCCTTGTCGGGGGTAAGAAGATGAATGCCAATCTCTCTGCTACCTGCCTTTCAGCCCTATCATGGGTTATTTTCTCAGCAGATGGAGTGAAATGAAAGTAGCTGGTATTACAGTTAGTGCTGACGGAAGTGGAGGAAAGGTGGTGAGTTGTCCTGAATGAGTAAGATGTGCAGAGGGACAGAAGGACTTTTTTTATGGAGGGGGGATTGGGACCCTTTGAGTGGGAAATGTTTCACGCAATTTTGAGACTGGTCATAGTGAGCCTTGGTGGGCTGGGTTAGAGTGAGTGAGAGATAGAGAGAAGAAGGTCTCAATGGAGTGCAGAAAGTCATTAAGCTTCTCAAGAAATCACTGCGTGTTCCCTCGGACCGTTGACACCGCATTGTCTCTGGTGGTGTCTCCAGACCAGAGTGGCAAGGTCTCGTGCCGTGATAGTCTGCTCTGACAGTCCTGGGGAAAAGGAGTGATCTTCCTTCCCACTGCCCCATCCACCTCACAGGTTCAAAAATGTCTCTCTCAGACATGGCCTTTCCACATGTGCAACACCACACTAAGGGCAGTTCCTGGCTTGCAGTGTTTGAAATTGTGAGTGGCTGGTATTTAAACATATGCAGAAACAGCTTGAATGTCAGAAGGTGTCAGCACCAGTGAGCAGTCCTGCCTCTGCAGAGAGCAAGACTGCGGGAGACTTGCCGCATGAAGGAAGGGTGCATAAATAATAAGGTGAGCAGCGGACAGTTGCATTAGGAAAATCACCAGGGCTCACTGAGGGGAGCCTTCGTGAAACTCCCCCAAAACATGAGAAAACTCAGCCCTAAAGTGTTTCTAATAACATGTGATAGAAATACTTCAGGATGTACTCCAAAGCCATAAATACATGCACACTTTAAAAAAGAAAATTGAAAATATGTACCCACTGGTTTATTGTTTTCATTTAAGTACTTTGTTGCAAACAGCACAAGTGTAACAAATGCTTCAGGTGAACGTAATCCTTCAGAATGGGGGAATTGTTTGTACGTGTGTAATTCAATTATAATTTTGGTTCATAATTTTCCGATGTGGCACCTGGGTTGATGATGGAGGCCCTAAGTCACTGGTATATCATCAACTAATTGCTGAAAGATTCATCTTCACAATTGGGTCCATACCTTAGCCTTTCAATCAAATATTTTAGAGTACAATGATGGAGTGTGTGGCGTGGTGTTTAAACAGAGTAGCGTGAAAGAATAAGGCTGTATGTGTGGGCGAGAGTTAGCCATGCCAGCCACTTGATGTGGGGAGAAGGCTTCATGGTTGCTGTGTCATGATGTTGCTGGGCAGGGGAAATACTGGATTGCCAACACTTGTCCAGGTTCATGGCAGCCTTTCAAAGATGGCACGGTCACAGTGGTACCTATGTTTTAGCCAACTGGTGATTTATTTGGAGAATGGCACTTGATAAGATGGAGGTGGAATTGGACAAAACAGGTTTTATAGAGGTTGAGAAGGTAATTAGTGAGGCTCATCTATAAAAGATAGCAAGAAAATTCACCAGGCCTCGTAGATGGAATCCCTCCAAAAATCTTGATGCAACTTGGACACAGCCACTTGGGGTGGCATGATGGCTCAGCGGTTAGCACTGCTGTCTCACAGCGCCAGGGACCCGGATTCAATTCCAGCCTTGGGCAACTGTCTGTGTGGAGTTTGCACATTCTCCCCCATCTGCGTGAGTTTCCTCTGGGTGCTCTGGTTTACTTCCACCGTCCAAAGATGTGCAGGTCAGGTGAATTGGTCATGCTAAATTTCCCATAGAGTTAGGTGCATTAGTCAGAGGGAATGGGACTGGGTGGGTTACTCTTTGGAGGGTCGGTGTGGACTAGTTGAGCCAAAAGGCCTGTTTCCACACTATAGGGAATCTAATCTAAAAGCTAAGATTAAATCATTAGTCTTTCTTGCAAGAAAGGATCTTACAAGCATCATACCAACTTTATTAGTGATAGGGAAGATAATATAAATTAACATACTACAACTCTTTTAACATATTGCATTCAGGCAATGTGCTGAGAATTCCATTTCTTCAGCATCACAGAGCAGAGACATGGCCATCAGCTCTAATATGACAGTTCTGTTTATATCGGGCTTGCTGTCAGTGCTCCCATGGGAAAAGAAGACAAGGCCTGTTTGCTAATGAATCTTTTCAACAACTAAGAACATTCATTTAGTGGTGTACACTGAAAACATAATTTTGTGACCAAAAATGGAAAAAGCAGCTCAACTACAATGTACCTGCAGGAATGATCCTTTAACACATGACTTGCAGCTAATGAGTCATCCAGCTGGCATAATTTATGACAAAACATAATAATGTTCATATCTGAAGTACAGGTCTTTCTGTTAAAAGATGTGTTTCGTCAACGTGAATTCACTGTAACGTGATTGACGAATTGGGGACACTGCTTCTATGGCGCAAATTTTTAAAGTGTGTGTCGCCTGTAATGTGATTACATTGCCTACACTTTAAACACTGTTTCTAAAGTGTGAGGTTTCTATTACGCTACCATTGCATTATAAAAGAACTGACTGTACCTAAATTTTGAAGGGAAATAGATCAAAAGAGAAAAACTCCATTTTGCTCCTGGACAAATTGGGAAACATGACAGGGCAAACTGTATTCCTTTTTTCTTCAAGTATGCCAGGTTTTGGTTTACAGATTGTATTTCTCTATGAGCAGATGTTTGGTGGTGGGGAGATTGCTATCAGAACAAAGGTAACTTGCAGGGTAGGATTTAAGAAAGAAATCCACCTCATGCAATAAAGCACTATTGCAGGAAAACCACAAAATTCGAAAAGCACATTATTTGTGAAAAGGAAAAGTAGAAACAAAAACAGAATTTGCTGGAAAAGCTCAGCAGATATGGCAGCATCATGGAGTTCTGAGGAAGGGTCATCGGACCCGAAATGTTAATTCTGGTTTCTCTTCACAGATGCTGCCAGACCTGCTGAGCTTCTCCAGCAACTTCTGCTTTTGTTTCTGATTTACAGCATCTGCAGTTCTTTAAGTTATTAAAAGGAAAAGCAGGACTGATTAGGGATCAGAAGGAAATTTATACTTAGAGGCAAGAGCTAAGACTAATGTGTTAAATAAATATGAAGCAGAAACTGCCAGGCCATGGTGACAGAAGAGGAAACTCAGTCACTAGAGGGATTTCAAATTGCTGAGGAGGTGAGTTGGATAGATTGTTTGTAGTTATCGTTAATAAATCACCAGACCAGATGAGGTGCATCCAGGATACAAACAAAGTGAGAGTGGAAATTGTAGAACATTCAAACATAAAAATTAAGAGCAGGAATAGGCCATTCAGTGTCTCAATTCTGGATTAGTGGTGCTGGAAGAGCACAGCAGTTCAGGCAGCATCCAACGAGCAGCGAAATCGACGTTTCGGGCAAGAGCCCTTCATCAGGAATAAAGGCAGTGAGCCTGAAGCGTGGAGAGATAAGCTAGAGGAGGGTGGGGGTGGGGAGAGAGTAGCATGGAGTACAATGGGTCTCCTCCCCCACTCACCCATTGTACTCTATGCTACTCTCTCCCCACCCCCACCCTCCTCTAGCTTATCTCTCCATTCTTCAGGCTCACTGCCTTTATTCCTGATGAAGGGCTCTTGCCCGAAACGTCGATTTCGCTGCTCGTTGGATGCTGCCTGAACTGCTGTGCTCTTCCAGCACCACTAGTCCAGAATTTGGTTTCCAGCATCTGCAGTTATTGTTTTTATCTCATTCGGTGTCTCAAGCCCATCCCACTACTCAACAAGATCACAGTTGATCTCTCCCAGCTTCAAGTCCTCTTTGATGCCACCTTCTTATAGCCCTCAGCTCCTCAATACATCACAAATTTGCCTCCTCTTTAAATACTTTGTGGTCTCTGGGCTGGAGATTTCCAGACATGTACTCCACCTTGAGAGGAGAAATCCCTTTGCATCTCAGTTTTAAATGAGTGCCCCCTTATTCTGTAACTGTTTCTCCTAGTTTGGGATTCTGCCACTAATGTGGAAATATCTTCTCAGTATCAATTCTGTCAAGCCTCTTCTATATTTCTGGTCTAGAAATTATAAACTAAACTCCTTACACTGAGGTAACCTATTTATTAACAATTCCTAACCATCTCATTCCTTCAGGAGAAACTGTTATAACATTTAACTTCAACCAAGAATTCTATAATCTGAAAATAAAAGGGCTTTTCCAGCTATGGGCAGTTTCACGAAGTTAAAAAAATATCCATGATGGAAACAAATGCACTACATTGTTTACTTTATTGTAAAAGCTCTCTCAATATAAATAAATTCCCATCAGCCTTCAACAAATATAACTTACTGTTTTTCTTTTGCAAATTCTGGTTCAGAAAGCCTTACATGTTAATCATTAGACTTGGAAACCATTTTCTACATTCATCAAGTTTTATAACTACAGCTTCTGTGGTTCTTCCAAACTCTTATGAGATTCTTCTAAACTCTTATGAATAAAAGCGTCACTAGTTATGTCTTTTTTAATTAAAAAAGAAGGCCTATTAAGACCCTCTGTCTTCTTGTGTTAATGAATCTATCATCAATCTATGGTGATAGACTATGGCCATACAGTGAGTTCCTTTCTTTTGCAAGTACCTTGCAGGTGGCAACTAATTGAATGTCTTCCTGAAATCCAAATGCACTACATTAGGGAAGGTGGTGGAGAAATCGCAATATCCCTGGACTAGCAATCCAGAATCCCAAGCCAATATACTGGTGACATGAGTTTGAATCCTACATGGTAGTTTTTAGTTATATTTATAAAAATTACCAGGAATAAGGAGCTGACCAAATTGAAACCATGTAACCATTATCAATTATTGTAAAAACCCATCCAGTTCCCTAGTATCCTTTACATAGAAAATAGGTGCAAGAGTAGGTCATTATCCCATTAGCCTTGAGAACTATATCTAATTTGTTCTTGAATATGTTCAATGTTTGGCCTCAACTGCTTTCTGTGGTCGAGAATGCCACAAGCTCACACTTGCTGGGTGAAGGAAGGAAATCTGCCATCCCTAATGTGTCCTGGCCTACATGTGACTCCAGACGCACAGCAATGAGGTTGGTTCTTAACTGTCCACAAGGCATTAAAGGATGGGCAATAAATACTGGCCCAGGCAGAAATGCCCATATCTTGTGAATGAATAAAACTAACTACCACTTCCTTTCTGCCAACTTTATATTCTATCCTCAAAATAAATATATTCTCTGGCAAATTTGTCAAACACGATTATCATTCACAAAACCATGTTGACTCTGTTTGATTCCATTAAATTCTAAATATATTTTCTGAATGGGCAGCTATTCTTTCCCCTAAGAATGGACTCTAGTATTTTCCCAACAACAGATGACACCCTGATTAGCCTATTGATTTCTGCCTTCTATCTCCTTCTTTTCTTGAACATTGGGATCACATGAGCAGTTTTCTGAAAGTAAGCCTTGTGATCAGTGGATGAATGATGTAACCATGTGGACTTGGTTTACTTCTTTACCAAAGGTAAACAATTTGTGGCCATAGTATTTTGATTTCAGGCTGCGATTGGCTTGCTGGCTCAGATATTTGTTTTGGACTTTATGAGGTGATCTTTCACTGAAACACAAACAAGCAATGCTGCGCATTTGGTTTAAATTTTTAAAAGCCATATGTTTACTACACAAAAAATGACGAAGAAATAGAAATAACCAAAGTATTTACAGTTGACACAAATTTCAAGATTCCAAAATAGAGTGAAATAGAATCCTATTAATTTCAACTGCACGTCTTTATAGAACTTCCACCAAGGAGAGTTCCATTTCTTATTATATCTGTTGCACTAACTTAATTGGTGCACCAACTGAGCCTCTTCTTTGAGCTTTCGTACAACTGAGCTTAAGCATTCTCAGCTTCAAATAACCCCTTAATGGGTTTTAATCAAACACGCCTGGTCTGGAAATTTCAATCTAAGCTCCTATTTATTAACAATTCCTAACTATCACATTCCTTCAGGAGAAACTGTTATGCACATCTATCTAGCTTCAACCAAGAATTCTGTAAAGTGAAAACAAAAGGGCTTTCCAAGCCACAGGCAGTCTTCTTAAGCCAAAGAACATTGCTGATTGAAACAAATGCACAACACTGTTTACTTTCTTTGCTCATTAAAAACTTTCCCAAAGAAACAAATTCCCATTAGCATCCAAAAATTGTACCCCACATGCTATTTTCTTTTTAACAAACTCAGAAAGCCTTACAAGTTATTGGATTTGAAATCCTGAAACACATTCAGTTTGATCCAATTAACCACTGAAAAATAAACCATCTTCCATATTCAGCTTGTTTTAACAACAGCTTCATTGGATCAACTTATAAGTGAGAATGCAAAATTCAGCATCAACTATATCTTTCATGGAAGAATCTTCTAAAGCTATGGGAGTACTGAGCTCTGATGAATGACTTGGAAGACTTACATTAAGAACCTAATGATTATTGTTTAAAACTAATCATTTACAAAAAGACCTGCCGCTAATTGATAATATTACGGCGCTTACAGGTTGCAGATGGTCCTCAAGTTAGAAACAGTAGGACACGTACCCTACAATTCCAAGCAAATTACATGCAGCTGATTACGTCAGTGAAATCTCCGCAAGTAGCAAGACAATATTTAGTTTACAACGGAGGCAAATAGATTCTGCATTGAAATTGTTGGTAATGTTTGTCCACAGTGTAAACCACTTTCCTAACTGTGCAAAATTACAAGACTTACCCAAGAAGAACTCATCAACCAGGATTTTAAAAATAAAAAATTCTTTGCAGAATACTGATAACTTCAAAGTTAAGATTTATGACTTCAAAAACTGCAATTACCAGGAGCAGAACTTGCTTTGAGATGTTGGAGGTTGATCATAATTGGTAATTTGCTCCAACGGGCAGTGGTTTTAGTAGTAACCTGGGGCTCTTCCACTCTCTCTGCTTTCCTTTTTTTCCTCCTGACTTTATTTTTCTTGAAGATTTTGTTTCTACTTACCTTCTGACAAACGACTGGTGAAGAGCTTCATCCACAGGGAGACTATTGGCAGCAGTGGCTTGAGAGACTGCTTGAGCAGTGTCATCTTTATGGGCCCATGTTCTAGTGTCAGTGGTGAGGTGACGGCTTCAGAGATGGCTGGCTGGTGATGGAAGGATGTTTCAGAGGCTGCTGTTGTGGTGAAGGCGGTGTGGTCCATTCCTCATTGCCATTGTGGCCACGTTCTGGTGGGCCCCATGAAGTGATGCTCTGTGTCAGCATCTTTGGCGGGGTGGTGGGTCTGGCCCGAGATTCTAACAGCCTGGGTTGGTGGTGACTTCAGCGGGAGGTGGTCATAATGGTCAGGCCCAGGATTTCATGTCTCCGGATTCAGCGGCTTTCATATCGGCTTTCTGCAACGGTGGAAAATGTGGATCCTGTCTTGCCCTCAAAGTTGGGCTTTGTCTTAAGTTTTAAATTTTGCTTTACATATAATTTCTGTTATTAATATAGATGTCAGAGTATGACAACTTAAGCCGTAAAAATACAAGTGATAAATTACCACAAATACGGTAAAGGTGGCTCAGTGGTTAGCACTGCTGCCTCACAGCGCCAGGGACCCAGGTTCGATTCCAGCCTCGGGTGATTGTCTGTGTGGAGTTTGCACATTCTCCCCGTGTCTGCGTGGGTTTCCTCCCACAGTCCAAAGTTGTGCAGGTTAGGTGAATTAGTCATGCTAAATTGCCCGGAGAGTTAGGTGCATAGTTAGGGGGAGTGGGTCTGGGTGGGTTACTCTTCGGAAGGTCGGTGTGGACTAGTTGGGCTGAAGGGTCTGTTTCCACATTGTAGGTAAGCTAATCATCAACAATACATGATGCAATTTACATGTGCTGTCCTGACCTTATTTTTACAACTGTTAACCTAAAGCATGAGTGAAAGTGGGAAGTTACTGTAGGTGATGTATAACAAATTAATATTAACCCATTGCTTTTGAAATAACAGAAGGATTTGATAAAAATGAGTTCAAATGTTTGTATGACAATATTGTTAGCAGCAAGTTGGAAATGATTACCAATTTAAGTGTTTCTATAAACATTTTTACAATTGTCGATGTAATTATTCCTTTAACATCTGTAAGAACTTTATCAGCAACTGCTCTTTTTGTGCCTTGTTGTAACTTAAATTTCTTTGTAGAGTTTAAGGAAACCATTTCATTGGCAATGAACAGTAATATGATATAAAATCACAACAGTTACAACAGTGAGCTGGCCAACCCACATTCTGAAACGTAATAATACATAATGATCTTGCACTACTGATTGCTACCCATTTGGGAAAGGGGCAGATACAATCTGCAGAAATTGGTTATGGACTACAGAAACTCTATCTTGATTACTTATCACTGAGAAGTGACAAGGCTTCCCATCATTCTGCAACATATCGTTCATCAAACAAACAGAGTGCTCAGCAGGACAAATTATCACCATTTGTCAATGCCATGATCTTGAGTTTAAACAGAAAAGGTCGCCCTTGTTACAAAACTAAACAAAAATGAAGAAGTTCCATACATTTAAATGATGGATTGTAGTCATTCTCAAATAGCTAAATGCCTGAGGAAATGTTGCCCACAGTATAAATGCAGCCACATTCCATCTGTCGGGTAACAGCTATGTCCTCAGTGGCATCACTTATCCTGTTATAAGAAAACATGTATCTGATCATTGCCTTCTATTGCCCAACAGCCTGATTAAGCAACAGTTGCGCAAAGGGAAAGAGTATTATTAAATCAATGGTAACAGCAGTGATATTACAATCAGCCAGTCAGAAATGGGAACAGTAAATGAAGTACTTGAATGCAAGTATGCATGTAACATTTGTAATAATTTTTATAGGCGGAAGAAATGATCTGTTTACTGACCACAACACAGTTTAGGGTATAGAGGGCATTGATTCAACAGTATTAGTTATTTCTTCAGTCACACCATAATTTTCAACATTCAAAACTACATGAAAATAATTTCTGGTTTGTCAAGGACACAATGTTTTCAAATGTGCTGTTCGGTAGTAAAATACACGACAGTCATTGTCATTACTTGTAACCTTCCAGCCATGAAGTACAGCACATTTATTAGCAGATGAATTCCAGAAGTGCAGTTCATATTCAATAAAATAAATTCTTTCAAAAAATTTGAACTGCACATAAAAGTAATTTATTCTTTAACATGTATATAATCTGATGCACAAAGATGCAAAGTACACAATATAAAACACTGAAGCAGGGAAGGCATATTTTTTTCCAACGCAAACATTAAATGGTACATTAGGACAAAGAGAACCATTAGGACCATTAGCCTTCTCATTATTTCTATAGCAAAATCCAGCTGTGGTGTTTCTGCCACTGCAAGAAAATCTGGATGTTTGTCTCTGTTATAATACCTAAGGGACCTTACCCCTCTTTCATTCTTTGAATTTTTTTATTGTTGCTTTTTCAGGATAACATCAATATATCCAAGATCCTGAATCTTTCTTTCAGCACTCAAATGGGCTAGTGTGAGATAATTTCTGTAACTAAAATGTACTTAATTACAGATATGAACTGCAGCAGAGGTGGCTCTGAGAAGGCATGGGATGAATCACTGAAAAAAACACATACTCTGTCACCCAACAGCTACACTGTCACTTGCTCTCAAAGTTAAAATAGGACAGGTGTACTAGACTGTGGAGTATAAAAGTAATGAGTGAGATTCTAATGTAATGTGCTTGACCATACAGGAATTTGTCTCTCTAATTGCCTACTGTCTGCAAATTCAAAGAAAGAAATCCTTTTCATTTGATATAATTTGGGGGCACACATTACCACAAATGTAGTCAATATCCCCCACTCTCTGAAGAATCCTGTGACTATACAAAAATTGATACATTCAACCTTCTCATTTATCTGCCAAGGATCACAGTCAAATTGTATTAACTGAGCTACCTTGGTAAGTTATTTGTGACTTGATTTATGGAATTATGCACATGGAATTAATGATCTGGCAGAAATCTCCAGTGGTTGCTTGAAATGAGTCATAGCACATAAGTTCTGTCATGTTGTGACCTTCTCAAGCACCATGAAGATAATCATTGAAAAGTCTAATGGTCTGACTGCAGCAGTGAACAGAGCTCTTCCAAAGCTTCGGGGCTGAATTAAAGTCTCCTGAAACATAACGCATGAGAGCCTGCCTAGACCAACCTATCCTGCTGTAGGCCACCCAACATTGCCTCCTGCTGATCCTTTAGCACTTCTTTCTCCAAGAAAATCAATGTGTGATGGGAATTCCAGAAAGAACTGCACTTTTCAGTACCACTAATATATTTTCAAATTTGCCCTCAGACCAATGCTCTGCAAAGGGGATTAGGTGGAGAACTTGCACATAATTCAAAGAAAAAAAAAACTAATCTGTTGCAAGAAGTAGAAAACTGTCAGGTCAGTTGAACCATAACAAATAAGTTTTCAGAAGTTCCAATGAACCCTAACCAGCTGGTTCTTGGCAGAATGTGGGAGATAAGGGTCATTACTAGTGTCCCTGCTGACTTCATCTGCGGGAAGTGCACTCAACTCCAGCTCTTCACAGACAGCATTAGGGAACTAGAGCTGGAGCTGGATGGATGAACTTCGGATCATTCGGGAGGCTGAGGGGTGAGAGATAGGAGTTATAGGGAGGTAGTCACACCGACATTATAGCATAAAGGTAGCAGGGTGACTGTCAGGAGAGGCAAAGGAAATAGGAAGACCGTGCAGAGACCCTCTGTGGCTGTTTCCCTCAATAATAAGTATACCATTCTGGATATGTTGGGGGGAGGACCTACTAGGGGAAAGCCACAGCAGCAAGGTTTCTGGCACTGAGCCTGATGATGTGGCTCAGAAAGGAAGAGGGGAGAATAAGAGAGATATAGCAATAGGAGATTCAATCGTGAGAGGAACAGACAGGGAGATTCTGGGGTCGCGAGTGAGACTCCCGGATGGGATGTTGCCTTCAGGGTGTCAGGGTCAGGGATGTCTCAGATCGACTCTATAGGATTCTTGAGGAGAAAGTACAGCCAGAAGCCATGGTACACATCAGTACCAATGAAATAGGTAGGGAAAGGGAGGACGATCTGAAAAGAAAACATAGGGAGTTAGATTGGAAGCTGGAAGGCAGGATGAGCAGAGTAGTAATCTCAAGATTGCTACTGGTGCCACTGGCTAGTGAGGCAAGGAATAGAGAGTGAATGCAGATGAACACATGGCTGCAGGGCTGGTGTAGGAGGGAGGGCTTCAGATATGTGCATCACTGGGATACCTTTTGGGAAAGGTGGGATCTGTACAAGGAGGATGCATTGCACCTGAACAGGAAAGGCATCAATATCCTGCCAGGAGATTTGCTAGAACTCTTTGGAAGGGTTTAAACTAGATTGGCAGGATGGTGGGAACCTGAGCTACAGAGCAGATGGAGTAGATACTGAACAGCCAGATACAGCGTGCAGAACATCTGTGAAGAGGGATAAGCACTTGAATGGGCAAAGGTGCAGTCAGTGTAATTGGTTGACGTGTGTCTATTTTAATGCAAGAGGTATCAGGAATGAAGGTGATGAACTTAGAGTATGGACGAGTACTTGGAACTATGATGTTGTGGCCATTATGGAGTCTTGGAATTCACAGGGGCAGGAATGTCTGTTGGATGTGCCAGGGTTTGGATCTTTCAAAAGCAATGGGGGAGAGGTAAAAGAGGCGGAGGAGTGGCATTAGTAATCAGGGATAGCATCACAGCTCAGAAAGAGAGATCATCAAGGAGGGTTTGTCCACAGAGTCATTATGAGTAGAAGTCAGAAACAGGAAAGGAGCAGTCACTTTATTGGGAGTTTCTACAGAACCCCAATAGCAACAGAGGCACAGAGGAGCAGATTGGGAGGCAGATTTTGGAAAGATGCAGAAGTATGTTGTCATAGGTGATTTTAACTTCCCTAATGTTGATTGAAACCTCCATTGCTCAAATAGCTTGGATAGAGCAGTTTTTATCAGATATGTCCAGGAAAAGTTCCTGACACAATATGCAGATAGGCCAACTATAGGGGAGGCCATATTTGATTTTGTGCTTGGCAATGAACCAGGCCAGGTGTCAGATCTCTAGGTGGGATAGCATTTCGGTGATAGTGATCACAACTCACTGGCCTTTACTATACTCATGGAGGGGGATTGAAGCAGATGGTATGGGATAGTATTTAATTGAGGGAGGGGGAATTACAATGCCACTAGGTCGGAACTGGGGTGTCTAAATTAGGAACACTCAGGTAATTCTCAGGTAAATGCATGATAGAAACGTGGAGGTTGTTTAGGAAGCACCTGCTGATAGTGCTGGACAGGTTTGTCCCACTGAGGCAAGGAAGGGACAGTAGGGTGAAGGAACCTTGGGTGTTTGGGATGTGAAACTTCTAGTCAAGATGAAGAAGGAAGCTTACTTCAGGTTGAGGAGGCAATGATCAGACAGGGCTTTACAGGGTTACCAGGTAACCAGGAAGGAACTGAAGAATAGAGTTAGGAGAGCTAGAAGGGGGCATGAAAAACCTTTAGCTGGTAGGATTAAGGAAAACCCCAAGGCATTCTTCACTTATGTGAGGAGCAAGAGGATGGCCAGAGTGAGGGTATGGCCAATCAGGGATAGTGGGGGGAAATTGAACCTGGCATCGGAGGAGGTAGGGGACATCCTCAATGAATACTTTGCTTCAGTATCCATTACTGATAGGGAACAACGTTTCTGAAACAGCGTGAAACAGACTGATATGCTCAAATAGGTTGATTTTAAGAAGGAGGATGTGCTGAAAGTTTTGAAAAACGTAAGGACAGATAAATCCACTGGGCCAGACAGGATATATCTTAAGTTACTACAGGAAGGAGGGAAGAGATTGCTGTGCCTTTGGCGATGATCATTGCATCCTCACTGTCCACTGGAGTGGCAAATGTTATTCCTTGTTCAAGGGAATTCCAGACTAGTCAGTTTTACATGTGTGGTGGGTAAAGTATTGGAGAGGATTTTGAGAGACAGGTTTTATGATTACTTGGAAAACCATAGTTTGATTAGAAATAGTCAGCATGGGTTTGTGAGGTGCAGGTCATGCTTCACAAACCTTACTGAATTCTCTGAGGATGTGACAAAACAGTTTAATGAAGGTAGAGCAATGAATGTGGTGAACATGGATTTTAGTAAGGCATTTGATAAGGTTCCTCATGGTATGCTCATTCAGAAAGTAAGGAAGCATGGGATATGGGTAAATCTGTCTGTCTGGATACAGAATTGGCTGGCCTATAGAAAACAGAGGGTATTAATAGATATTCAGCCTGGAGCTTGGTGACCAGTGGTGTTCCACAGGGGTTGGTTCAGGGACCTCTGCTCTTGTAATTTTTACAAATGACTTGGATGAGGAAGTGGAAGGATGGGTTAGCAAGTTTGCTGATGACACAAAGGTTGGTGGAGTTGTGGATAATGTGGAGGGCTGTTTTAGGTTGCAATGGGACATTGACAGGGTGTACAAATAGGCTGATAAGTAGCAGATGGAGTTCAACCTGGAAAAGTGTGAAGTCATTCACTTTGCAAGGCCAAATTTAAATGCAGAATACAGGGTTAAAGGTAGGATTCTTGGCAGTGTGTAGAAATAGAGGGATCTTAGGGTCCGTGTCCATAGATCTCTCAAAGTTGCCACCGAAGTTGATAGGGTTGTTAAGAAGGCGTATGGTGATTTGTTTTTCAATAGCAGAGAGATTGAGTTTAAGAGCTACAAGGTTATGCTGCAGCTCTGTAGAGTCCTGGTTAGACCACATTTGGAATATTGTGTTCAGTTCTAGTTGCTGCATTATAGGAAAGATGTGGAAACTTTAGAGAGGGTGCAGAGAAGATTTACCAGGCTGCTGTTTGGACTGAGGGCATGTCATATGAAGAAAAGTTGAGGGAGCTAGCTGTTTTCTCACTGCAGCGAAGAAGGAGGAGAAATGACTTGAAACAGATATACAAGATGATGATAGGTATACATAGAGTGGATAGCTATAGACTTTTTCCCATCGTGGAAATGTCTATCACAAGGCGGCTTAAGTTTAAGGTAATTGGAGGAAGGTTTAGGGGAGATGTCAGAGGTAGGTTCTTTACACAGAGAGTGATGAGTGATGCACTGCCAGCAATAGTAGTAGAGTCAGATACATTAAGGACATTTCAGCAACTCTTGGATAGCCACATGGAAAATAGTACTGTGAAGGGTACATAGGTGAATCTGATCCTAGAGCAGGATAAAAGGCTGGCACAATATTGAGGGCTGAAGGGCCTGTACTGTGCTGTACTATTCTATGTTCCATGTTCTAAATACAGGCATTTTATTAGCAGTTCAGCTGGAAAGTGGAAATTGATGGAATTTCAGAGGGATGATGTGGCTGATAGTTAAATCCATCATTAGCATGGCAGCCCTTTTGGCACAGGTATAATGGACTTAACAGCTTCATTCTGTGCTGTCTCATTCTGATCCTATGTTTTAAAGAGTGGCTGTGACTTCAGACTGTGCGTATCGCCAACCAAGTTTATGATTGGCTATTAATGAGCTGGAAGTACTCAGAAGAATGTAGAATTGTCACTTGTGAACTCCTCTGTCAATTTTCTGCTTAATATTAACAGACATTAGATAACCATGATCTTTTTGAACACCATATTTGCCTCCATTGAGCTAACCAACTACAGTGAATAATTTATTTTCAATATAGCTGCTAGAAACAGAACAATGAATTCCAGTGCTTGTTTTATAAGAGGACAGCAATTGAATAAATTGTTTGTTTCTTCTTAATAAAGGATTAAGCATTTCAATTAAACACTTATTCTAATATGGGATTATGTTGTCAAAGGACTATAAGCATTGATCATCTTATTTAAGTAAGAATGTAAATATGTTGGAGGCAGTTCAGAGATGGTTTACCAGACTAATCCCAGGAAGGCTGATGGTGTCTTGTGCATAAAAGTAGACAGGCTAGGCTTGTATCTGCTGGAGTTTAGAAGAGTGAGAGGTGATGTATTTACAATATATAACATGTGAGATAGGGTAGATGAGTAAGGGATGTTTTGTCTTAAAGGAGAATGTAGAACTAGGAGTCAAAGTTTAAAAACCAGGGATCCCGAACACAGATGAAGACATCTTTTCCTCTCAGACTGGGAAAGGCTTTTAAGGAAAGCAAGAATAAGGATTTGAAGCTACAATCAGATTGGACATAATCTTTTTTTGAATGACTGAGGAGGATCAAAGGGCTGATTTGCCTACTTCTGTTCCTAACTTACATGTTTTTTGAAATAAATGTAGCATTTTTCTGTGAATGAGTTTTTTTTTAAATAAAGCCTGCACTGGACTCTTATAACTGTATTTTGTTTCATCTAGAATAGTTTCTGAGGTCTATCCATGATCAATATAGAGTGATCTGTCATGGTAGGTGGAAAACCAAAGGTGGTGTTGGGATGAAAGACTGGTTGGCATAAGCCATCACTAATTTGGTTGCAATGAGAACAAACAATATTGGCTAAAGTATTAGCCAGAAAATAAGTTTGGTGGTCATGTTTGCAGTCAGAACAAGAAACCATACATAAAAAAAATGAGAGTTTCACTGAAAAGGTCAGTTCAGAGAGGAAAAGTGCTTAAATATGAATTCAGAATTAGGGCATTTTGCATTAGTAATAATGGGCTAGATCTTCCAAGGAATGACATCGCACACAGATTGTCACTCTGTCCCTTCTCTTTTTAAAACAAAATAGAGTTTCGTGTTTCTGAACTAAGATTCTGATCAGGGCTCCTTGAGAAATGTAGAGCTGTGTTTCCATTCTGAAGTTCTCTCATAGTGCAGAAAGACTGGGGAAAAGAAAGCACCACCAAAGTAGGTGGGGGGCGGGGGGGGGGGGGGGTAGGGTTGGAAATAATGCATTGGCATGGAAAACTGGTTAATGAACAGTGAGTGGAAATAAGGTGATCTTTTCAGGTTGGCAACTGGTAACCAATGAGGTTCCACAGGGATCAGTTATGGGACTGCAACTGTTCACAATATATATTGATGACTTGGAGGAAGGAAGTAAATGTTCTGTTGCCAAAATTGCAGATGACACACAAAAAAAGGAGGAAAGACAGGTTGTGAGAGGGACACAAATAGTTTGCAGAAAGCTCGTGCTTCCCAATAAACCTCTTGGACTATAACCTGGTGTGGTGTGATTTTAAAGTTTGCAGAAAGACAGTGACAGATTGAGTCAGTGGGCAAAAGTTTGGCAAATGGAATATAATGTGGGAAAGATGTGAAATTGTTCATTTTGGAAGGGAGAATAGAAGGATGGAGCATTATTTAAATGGAGAAAAAACTGCAGAGAGTTGCAACATGAAAGGAATTGGGCACTTGTGTGTTAAACACAGAAAGCTCGCACACAGGATGCAGCAGATACTGAGGAAGGCTAATGAAATGTTGCCCTGTATTTCAAGTGGGTTGGAGTATAAAAGTAGTGACATCTTACCACAACTATACAAGGTGTTGATCAGACCAGACCTGGAGTAGTGTCAGCAATTTTGGTTTCCTTATTTAAGGAAAGATATAATTTCATTGGAGGCAGTTCAAAGAAGATTTGCTAGGATGATTGCTGTTTAGAGGGGCTATCTTATGAGCAAAGGGACAGGTTGGGATTCTACTCATTGGTATTTAGAAGAATGAGAGGTGATCTCATGGAAACTTACATGATTCGTAAGGGGCTTAACAGGGTAAATGGTGAGACGATGTTTCAGCTCATGGGAGTGTCCCAGCCCAGAGGGCATAGTCTCAGAGTAAAGGGACGCGTATGTAAGTCTGAGATGAGTTGGAATTTCTTCTCACAAAGGGTTGAGAGCTCTTGGAACTCCTTATCACAGAGCTTTGGGACAGACTCCTTGTGTGTATTTAAAGATGAGGTAGACAGATTCTTGATCAGTAGGGGAATCAACGATCATGGAGAAAGAACAGGAAAGTGGATGTGAGGAGTATCAGATTGGTCTTGATCCTATTGAATGGTAGAACAGGCTGACCAGTTGACTCCTGTTCCTATTTGTTATGGCATTATGTAGTCCAGAGTGACAAGTGGGTCAGGCTAGGATGTGAGGGGTTAGGGTGCTAGGGTTCAAGGTGGAGACGGATCCTGGTCACTGATGCAGTATAAACATGGTCGGTGTGGGTTGAAAATAATGGATGGGGGAGGGTGAGTATTAAGTTCTGGAGTGGGAGTAGTGGGCCCTAGGAAGCATGGTGGGGGGAAAGGGGATGTTGACCTCCAGATCAGAGAGAGGAGGGGTTCCAGATCAGGATGGAGAAGAGGGATATCGATTCTGAAGCAGGGCGAAGAATTTGGTCCCGCAAGGTAGAGGGACTTATCAGTTTAGGATCTGAGAGTATCAGCGGTCTGTGAGAAGGGTGGTTGGGATTGTGTAAAAGTAAGTATGGGGTCAGTTGAATAGTTACTCAGGAGTTAGACTCTATATTTAATAATGCAACCTTTCCTGAGCAATTATTCACCAGAACCTTCAGAACTGTACAATTTAAATAGAAACTTTCAAAGGGTCTGGGAGGTTAGACACTTCTACAACGCCCCCAGCACAACTCCAAACCTACACTAAAATACCAACTGTCTGGCTAGTGGGCAATCTGGGTCACAATATCCATGCTCACAAAAGTGCAGTTATTGTCCTCATATATTCACAAGATCAGACCAGTCAAGCAACCAAATTCTGAGGAGAACTGTCCAGCATTCTGTTGTATTTAGTAAGTAAGCTGTCCATCATTTTACTTACATCAAGATTTTAATTCCTGAGAAACTGCACAAACACATTTGAAAACCTTGTGAAATACTTCCAGCAAAAAAGTGCTTATCGTTTAAAGAAGCACTTTGAACTTATTGACATGTTCTACCTGCTATAGAGAATGCCATTGTCAAGTCTCACACACTTAGAATGATTCTAAAAGTACTCAAACAACAACAACAATGCAAAAAAGGGGTTATTTGCATATCAGAGCAGAAGCAATTATATAGGCAGTTAGCACTTAAAAGCAACCTGCAATCTCAAACTAAATGAGCATTTTCTGAATTGTCGCCATGCTGTGTGTTCAGCTGCTGCTAGAGGTTTTCTGGCTCAGCTGTATTCAGATCACCACAGAGGCTCCTCCAACTTCTGTGCAAATCAATGAAGCCACTCTGGGATTCAAATCGGCCACCCCAGCAACATATATCAGCAGGACTACTCCAGGGCATGAGCAGCACCCTAAAATAGCAACTCCAAGAGAGAGTCCAAATGAGTCAGGACTATAAAGGTATATTAGACACTTAGAAATAAATACATTGTGTTATTAAAATGCTCTCCACTTTTCTTTAATGAGGGCACTATAGGAAAATACTTTCCCTGCATTGTCAAAGGAAAATTGTTGGCTAAACTGTCATTAGAAAATAAGTGGTTAAGTGGATAAGTTTTATTGAGTTCAGCAATTTTAGGGGTTGAGCCTTCTCCCATTTCCTTAGCTCAACAACTACACACCAGGCCTTGCCATCACATGGCCTGCAACCACAAACAAACTAATTGTCCCCATTAGCAGCTATTTATTCTCTCACGCTGACCTTTACCCATGGCGTCGTCCGTCCAACAGTTCCCTCTCTCTGCGGGCTCAATCTCCACCCGTCATTTACTCCCTTCCCCTCCCTCAACCCCTTCTTTAGCATATATACCAACATTTTCCTGGCTACATTCAGTTCTTAAGAACGGTCACTGTAACCAAAACATTAATTCTACTTTATCTCCACTGATGCTGCCAGGCCTGCTGAGTTTTTCCAGCAATTTCTGTTTTTGTTTGTGATTAGAAAACAAGTAATCTCTTTCAAATTAGAAGAATTTTGTTCCTTCTTGTGGAAAAACCAATGAATCATAAATGCAAAATGCAAGAAGATAGATTTTAAGGACAGTCTTTGAAGGGCAGAGAGGCTGGAAGGAAGAGGGTATGGAGTGAGGTTTTCAGCAATTATAATGTTAAAATGACGCTCAGAACCAGACACAAGCTATCCACAGACAAAGTAAGAAGATGTTGAAATTGAAAATGTTGTAAAGAGCAATAGAAAAAAGGGATCTCTGATGTTCACATGTTTCAATACATGTTTTGAGTAACAAGGTCATTGGAAAAAAGAAGGTTTAGGGGAGATTTGATAGAGGTGTACAAGATGATTAGGGGTTTAGATAGGGTTGACAGTGAGAACCTTTTTCCACTAATGAAGTCAGCTGTTACTAGGGGACACAGCTTTAAATTAAGGGGTGGTAGGTATAGGACAGATGTTAGGGGTAGATTTTGTACTCAGCGGGTTGTGAGTTCATGGAATGCCCTGCCAGTAGCAGTGGTGGACTCTCCCTCTTTATGGTCATTTAAGCGGGCACTGGACAAGCATATGGAGGTTATTGGGCTAGTGTAGGTTAGGTAGGCTTCGGTCGGCGCAACATCAAAGGCCGAAGGGCCTGTACTGCGCTGTATTTTTCTATATTCTATGTTCTATGTTCTAAGTTTCATAGAGAACAATGGGTGAGAGTCATAGAGTCATAGAAATGTACAGCACAGAAACAGACCCTTCGGTCCAACTCATCCATGCCAACCAGATATCCTGACCTAATCTAGTCCCATTTGCCGGCACCCGGCCCATATCCCTCCAAACCCTTCCTATTCACATACCCATCCAAATGTCTTTTAAATGCTGCAATTGTACTAGCCTCCACCACTTCCTCTGGCAGCCCATTCTATACACATACTGTCCTCTGTGTGAAAACGTTGCCACTTAGATCCCTTTTATATCTTTCCCCTCTCACCCAAATCTATGCTCTCCAGCTCTGGCCTCTTCCACTCCAGGGAAAAGACGTTGTCTATTTACCCTATCCATGCCCCTCATGATTTTATAAACCTCTATAAGATCACCTCGTAGCCTCCAGCACCCAGGGAAAACAGCCCTGGCCTATTCAGCCTCTCTCTATAGCTCAAATCCTCCAACTCTGGCAGCCTCCTTGTAAATCTTTTCTGAACCCTTTCAAGTTTCACAACATCCTGCTGATTGGAAGGAGACCAGAATTGCATGCAATGTTCCAAAAATGGCCTAACCAACATCCTGTACAGCCACAACATGACCTCCCAACCTCAAATTGTGGGAAATTAATTTATTTACACAACATTTGCTAGTAGCTGAACAGCACTCATTGTAGGTGGAAGAATGAGTGTGGCATGAGTAGAATAATATATTGGCTTGAAATCTTTGGAGGGATATGATGTTCCACTGAGATTGTCTCCCAACCGGTCTAATAATGATTGCTTGAAAATCAATCCAAACTTTGTGTCTAGTGTTGATTTAGAATATCACACATCAAGCTTGAGAAAAGAAATCCACGGAGGGTGAAAACACATCTCTAAGTGGTTCTTAAGCTGCCCACGTAAGAGGAATGGTGAGGTGTGCAAAATTAGATACAGCAAGGGGAATTTAGATACAACCTTGAAAACATTATACCTGAGGCATTAAATGAATGTAAACAAACGAGTCAGTGAGTGCAAGTCTTTTGGTTAAATGTGATTTGGTGTGGGATCAGATACAGATATCAAAGTACTACATGTACTGAATTTGCAAACAGTTGAAGAAAGGAGGCAAGGTTAAATAGCATTCGTGTCATTGAGTTTAGAGCTGACAAAATCAAGAATGGTTGTGGCTAAGATGTTCAATTTTAAGGAGGCAGTCTTTGTGGTGGAGAGGATGGGAATTGTCTGGGATCCGAAGTTCGAGCATGTTCAGAGTTGAACAGGTATTGAGGTTGCAAAGAGTCTAGCTCAATCTGAGAGAGTGACAGAGGAATCAGGTTGGAGTCAGCATTGGCTAAATGGAGTTTGTGTTGGCTGCTGAAGACATTTAACCAGAGCTTCCCATTTGAGGGGTCAAAAAATGTGATGGAAAATTATATCTGAGCGAGATATATAAATACATGTCTGAGGATGATGCTGCCAGGAGGGACCATGTTGAGGTGAATAAGAGAAAGATAACTGGTTGGATCACGAGAGGACAAGTAACTGTGACATGACCAATGCATGGGCCAGCTTGGACAAATTTTTCTTCCAAGCTTTGAGACTAGAGAAACTGGACAATTTTGAATTAAAGGAGGAAAAACACAGGAAAGAAAGATAAAGAATAAGGTACGGTAAGCACAAAGACTCTCATGAATCCAAGTACTGAAGTCTGAATGTGTGCATATATAAATTAGCCAGACATCATCAGTACCACATGAAAGATAAACACAGGAGTACATGCAGGGACTCTGACTGGGAACAGTTTCAATTATACTAACTTGATAGGGTACCGACTTGTACACATTCATGTCCTGAGGTGATCGGTTGGACACAATAAAAAAAATTAGAATTTATTAGACAGTACATGCAACTACTGATAAATCTTTTAAAAATATAAGTCTTAGTATTCCACTGTTCTGAGAGCCCATTATCATGTCTCCTGAAGGTCTTGCTCCCCTGTATGCTTGACTTGTGTCTAATCTGTGATCCTGGAGGGACTTGAACTCTGGGCAATTTTCCCTATCATCTGGCAGTGCAGAGTCAGTGGTAACCAGACACGCAGTACACTCATCAAATGTTAATAAGGCTGAGCTCCCACACTGAAAATTTATACCTACATTTTAGAGTAAATGAAATACCACAAGGAAATCTCCTGATATTGATCATTATTAACACAGAATTACCATGTTAACTGTTAAACACCAAAACATTAAAAGGTTGGTTAGATAGAATCTGGGCAAATACTCTTCTGGTCAGAGTTTTATGTCAGTTTGCATATCACAAAGCTCCCAATATACTGATGACTTGTTCCCTATGATAAAGTTATATACAACCAGTCCTCACCCAACAATCCTTATTTGACATACAACCATCACCTATTTCCTACTTCTATTTGGCCTCAGGCATCCCTGCCAAATCCTACTAGATCATAACAATGGCCATGTTGAACAAATAAGACATTCCGTGGGAAGGAATAATTTATACAACATAGAATTCAATTTTGAATGGAAAAAGGAAGAATATTCATTTGGCAGATTCAGCCAAATGTCTTTTATTACTGTTCTTCTTTCAGAAATGCAGCACAGAAACTTGCACAAAGATGTCTCAAAACTCATGTTAGACAAGTGTTTTTTGTGGCTCAGATATTCACTCAAACTAGCTTATATAATTACCCAGATTAAAACCTTTCAGGGACCAATGCCATTTTACAACGTATTATAATGTGAAGAAATAAAACAATTTTCATATTAAAATATTTCTTCATATGTTTATGTGGTGAAATCATGTGGTAATTTTATGGTTTTAATAACATAGCTATGAGTAATTTGATTTTAAAGAATTAATAATGACTGTAAAATTTATGCAGTATTATTTTCCAATTATGTTGGTGTACAGCAGTTTCACGGCAAATTAAAAACAATACTTAAATTATTTTAGGATGTAAATTTTTGCTATAAATTCTGTAACTTACAATTGTGTCCTCCAGAACCACCTGATGAAGGAGCGGCACTCCGAAAGCTAGTGCTTCCAATTAAACCTGTTGGACTATAACCTGGTGTTGTGTGATTTTTAACTTTGTACACCCCTATTAGTGCCCTTAAACCTAAAACCAATGTAATTTTAAGAGAGTCCATGAAGATCCATGAAGTAGGGTAACTTAAAAAAATGCACTTTCATAATTAATTCAATCGGAACAGCATACATAGATGGGGAGGATTTCTGTGCAATGTTTTTAAACAATTGCAAAAGATCACAGAAGCTTCATCTGCATTGTACATAATTTATGCCAAACTCTCTACCGTTTACACTGGTTTTACTGATTTTGGGAGAATTGTGCTGAATAAACCAGTGCCAACTAATTAAAATTCTAGGCCTCTGTTTGAACCACAGAATTCACATTTGGCCTGCGTCTTGATGTTTTAATTTGCATTTTTAAATGAATCTATGAAGATGTGAAGTATAAATTTACATCCCCTTAAGGTTATAATCCATTGATTTTAAGTAAACAACTGGTGAGTTTAGAAAAGATTAATTACGGAATACAAACACTATTTGCCGCTTCTTGGTTTCCTGGGATAAAGAAAATCGAGTCTGATTTTAAAATACAATGACTTAGATTTGCCAGTGTTGGACTGGGGTGTACAAAGTTAAAAATCACACAACACCAGGTTATAGTCCAATAGGTTTGATTGGAAGCACTAGCTTTTGGAGCGACGCTCCTTCATCAGGTGGTTCTGGAGGACACAATTGTAAGGCACAGAATTTATAACAAAAATTTACCAGTGTGATGTAACTGAAATTATACTTTGAAAAATACCTTGATTGACTGTTAAGTCTTTCATCTGTTCGAAAACCGTGATAGTTTCACTTCTTTCATGTGTAAATCACAAAACTTTTTTTTAAAAGTTTCATTCTCAGGTTAACTGTAACATTTGGTGTTACTAGACAATATGTTGAAGGTGTTAGCCCCCTATGTTCTTTGTCTGTGCCATGATGTTTAGATTGATTCTAATCTAAAAACTGAGATAACAGAGTTTTACATGAATTCATGCAGTTTTTGAGCAAAGTACAATGTAACTCTGCAAGTACAAATTCACCCCACAAATTTATATGTATATGTGTGCATGTGGGTCTTTGTGTCTGTGTGCGTGTGTATGTGTATGTGTGTGTGTGTCTGTCTGTCTGTCTGGGATGGGGGGGGTTGTGAGTGTGAGAGAGAGTATATATGTGTGTGTATGTGAGTGTAGAATGTCTTAAGTCTGTGAGGGGGTGCATGTGTGAGTGTGGGAGTGTGTGTGTGTGTGTCTGGGGTGGGGGGGTAGTTGTGAGTGTCTGTGAGAGAAAGTATATACATGTGCGCGTGAGTGTGGAGTGGTCTAAATCACTGAGATGATGCATGTGTAAGTGTAGGAGTGCGTGTGTCTGTAAGGGTGAGTGTGAGTGTCTGTAAGGGTGTGTGTGAGTGTCTGTGTGCGTGTTTGTGTATATGTGTGCCTGTGTGTGTGTTCGCACGTGAGTGTGTGCAGGAGTGTCTGTGTGTGTATATAGTGCAAGGGTGGTCACCTGTAGTGTGACATGAACCCAAGGCCCTGGTTGAGGCCCTCCCTATGGGTATGGAACTTAGCTATCAGCCTCTGCTCGGCCACTTTTCGCTGCTGCCTGTCCCGAAGTCCGCCTTGGAGGATGGTCGCCCAAATGTCCAAGACCTAATGTTCTGGACCGCTGAAGTGTTCCCCAACTGGGAGGGAACCCTCCTGTCTGTTGATTGTTGTGCGGTGCCCATTCATTCGTTGCCGTAGCCTTTGCTCGGTTTCCCCAATGAAAATTTGGTCCTCATGGCTGTTCCATGTTTCTGCATGAAGAACTGGTTGTCAAAGTTGAAGACATTGTGATCGAGGCTAAAGCGGATGAGTTGTAGGACGGTGTTCGGAGATTGGCAGTTGTTGGCGTTGAGTACACACATACACACGGACACACATATACACAAACACTCACATAGACACTCACGCACACACACACTCACACATGCATCCTCTCAGAGACTTAGACCACTCTACACTCACGCGCACACATATACACTTTCGCTCACAGACACTCACAACCCCCCCCCACCCCAGACACACACACATTCCCACAAATCACACATGCACACCCTCAAAGACTTAAGACACTCTCCACTCACATACACACACATATATACTCTCTCTCACACTCACAATCCCCCCAGCTGAGACAGACAGACAGACAGACACACGCACACACACACACATGCACACATATACATATAAGTTTTTGGGGCGAATTTGTACTTGCAGAGTTACATGATACTTTGCTCAAAAACTGCATGAATTCATGTAAAACTCTGATATCTCACTTTTTAGATTAGAATCAATCTAAACGACATGGCACAGACAAAGAACACAGGGGGCTAACACCTTCAACATATTGTCTGGCTAACACCAAATGTTACAGTTAACCTTAGAATGAAACTTTTAAAAAAAAGTTTTGTGATTTTCACATGAAAGAAGTGAAACTATCATGGTATTCGAACAGATGAAAGACTTAACAGACAATCAAGGTATTTTTCAATGTATAATTTCAGTTACATCATACTGTAAGTTTTTGCTATAAATTCTGTGCCTTACAATTGTGTCCTCCAGAACCACCTGATGAAGGAGCGGCGCTCCGAAAGCTAGTGCTTCCAATTAAACCTATTGGACTATAACCTGGTTCTGTGATTCATAACTTTAAAATACAGGGGGACCATGATCAAGAAATACGAACTGGAGTGAAATACGTACCTTCAGTTTTGAAAATCTAAAAGTTGCTTCATAAGAGCATTTTAACTTTGGGCGGCACGGTGGCACAGTGGTTAGCACTGCTGCCTCACAGTGCCAGAGACCTGGGTTCAATTCCCGCCTCAGGCGACTGACTGTGTGGAGTTTGCACGTTCTCCCCGTGTCTGCGTGGGTTTCCTCCGGGTGCTCCGGTTTCCTCCCACACTCCAAAGATGTGCAGGTCAGGTGCATTGGCCATGCTAAATTGCCCGTAGTGTTAGGTAAGGGGTAGATGTAGATGTAGGGGTAGGGGTATGGGTGGGTTGTGCTTCGGCGGGGCGGTGTGGACTTGTTGGGCCGAAGGGCCTGTTTCCACACTGTAAGTAATCTAATCTAATCTAATCTAACTGTACCTGTACTATGTGAATTGCGGTGGTTCAAGCAGGCATTGCTTACCAGCACTTTCCCAAGAACAGTTAGGGATGAGCAATAAATACTGGTCTTATCAGTGACACTCATATCTCATCGATGAATCAGACAAATGCAAGGCTCATGAAATGACATAAATTTTCAAATCAGTTCAAATATTTTTTTTGGTCTGTTATGAAATATATTCTTAAAGGAGGAAATTCATTTGGATCTTTCAGCACTGTAGTTGTGATAGGACTGCAGTGTCATTTAATAACAGTGCCATTTATGAGCTCAACTCTTCTTAATGGTCAAGATCTAATGTAAGTTCCCCATTGTCAAAGAGGATATGGATGGAGCTACAAGGTCAGGAGCAAACAGCTTCCCTCTTGACCTATCAATTGAGGGAATTTTGTGGCATTGCTTGCTATTGGGCGAGGGAGAAACAAGTCGTAGGGTTGAATTGCTGAGAAGATCAGGCGATTCCCATTAGGTGAAGGAAAGGTGCCATAAACATGGAGTGATCAGTAACACAGCAAATGAGGAAACTGACATCCTGGAGCAAGGGTAGTCTGTGTTGAGGAGTAGAACAACATTGAGTTCAGAAAAGCTTGGCAGAATTAGGAAATATACCACTATTTAGCAGAATTAACGTGCCCATGAAGCAGGGACAACAAAAGAAACATGGGAGAAATCGAATTTCTGCAAAGATTTTGAAAAATGGAGTAGAACATACAGTTTATGTGCTATATAGTGGATTACAAATAAATTCTGGTGCACTGCAAAAAGGAGAGCTTTGAGTGCTAGCTTTAAACATATGTGCTCTGCCCTGGACTTTAACGACATTTATAAAACATCATGAATTCTACAGTTTACAGTGGCATCTCAAAGGCAATATTTTGTACGTGCATGGAGTACTAATGGTATTTGTTATTGACTTCTGCACTGAGTCTAATTGACCTGTGTAATACCTTACTACTTGCATTTTTTCTTCCAAAGCAACAATACAGATGAAAAGCAATGGAGTTACTTTGAGACGAGGTGTAACTGCAGGGACTCAATAAGAAGGTTAAGACCCAAACCAACAGGTGTACTACATAGATTAAAAAAACATGAAATATTTGCAAGGCTAAAATATTGGAAGAAATTATTTATGAAAACATTTGAATTATAAAACAATTTTTACCATTTGAGGTCTAATCTTTTATTTTGTATTAATTTACAGAATGAAGAAATGATTTGGCCACATTGGAAACTACAATTTATATTCAAGGAATGAATGGAGGAAAGAAAACTTTGCAAAGAGTTGGGAAACTGTGTGACAGAGATCCAGATAATCAATCCAGTGACGAGTAACAGGTATATGTTATTAGCTAGGAAGTGTTTACAGTGCAATTTTGACTTCATGTCTCTTTTATATTTATATACTCAATAAATTTTGCTTCTGTCCAGTTATTGAAATTTAGAAAAGTTAAAAGCAAATTATTTGAACAAATGTTGTTAATCTAGCTATTCCTCTCTTTATTTCACTTTCTGTCCCAGATTGTGCTCTGATTTACCTGCTTCCACTGTTTCCTTTTGAAGCCATTACTATAACTGGATGAAAATAAGCACTTTTTCTCACTGTTCCCCAAGGCTTCAGTAACACTGCTGGCTTCATCTAGCTGTTATCAGCCCATTTTTCCAGAAAATAAGTCAATTTTTATTAGCCAAAGTGTGCAGGAATAACCGACTTGTTGAAGTGCATTATGTCCAGAAAATTCTGAATCAAAGTGACACCTATATTTAATGACTGAAATTACCTGTTACCACCTACCAAAGTAACAGAAGTGTGTGTGTGTGTGTGTTTGAGAGAGAGAGAGGTGGAGGGTGGGGTTGGATTGGTGATGGAGATGGCATCGTGATATTATGGCTGGACTAGTAATCCAGGAATCTAGATATTGCTCCAGCAATTCCCACTATGATAAATGGTGGGATTTGAATTCAAAATATCTGAAATTAAAACTTTACTGATGACCATGAACTAATAATTGATTGTCATAAAGAAAATCAATTTCACTAATGTATTTTTTGGAAGGACATTTTTCATCCTTTCCTACCTAGTCTACATGTAACTCCAGACTTACAACAATACATTGACTCTTACCTGCCCTCTGAAATGGTCTAGCTAGTCACTCAGTTGTAGCAAACTGAAAAGTTGAAGAATTAAAGCGGGTGGACCACACAAAACATCAATCCAGGAACCAGAGATGAAAACAGCAATCTCAGCTCAGTTGACACGACAATGCATTCATTGCTAACAGTTGGGGGCTAATGCCAAACTTGGGAGAGCTGCTCACAGACTAATGAAGCAATAACCTAACACAATCATACTCATGGAATTGTACTTTATAGACATTGTCCCAGATTGCTCTCACTATCACCGGGACTGTCCTGTCTGACTGGCTGGATGAACTCAGCAGAGGTTGTTGCACAATGATATATAGTCAGGAGGGAGTTTGCTGGGGAGCTTTCAATATTTATTCAGGACCTCATGAAGTCACCTTGCATCGGGTTAATGATGGGCAAGAAATCCAATTGACAGACTGCAGCAGGTAGTGTGGTATGCAAAAATAGTAAATCTGTTGCTTGATCTCATTGTCACCAATCTGCCTCGTGCAGATTTGTCTGTCCATGATAGTGTCAACAGGAGTGACCACCTAGTTCTTGTGGAGACTAATCTCTGTCTTCACATTGAGGATACCCTGAATTGTGTTGTGTGACACTACCTCAATGCTAAGATAGATTGCCAAGATATTTAGCGATATAAGATTGGGCAGCCATGAGGTCCTGTGGCTTATCAGCAGCAGGAACATAGAGCAAAAGAACAGCATTCAGCCCAGTATGCCTGTTCTGCGATTTATTAGAATCATGGCTGATCAAGCACTTGGATGCCTTTTATGAACTCTATACCTACTAAACGTTGCACCATTGATAATCAAAAGTGTAACAATCCCGACTGAAATATGCTCAAAGACTGAGCATCCATCGGCAGAAGAGAATTCCAAAGTTCACCACCCACTACTTAAAACAAAACTTATCTTTTATCTCGTTCCTAAGTGGCATTCCTCCTATTTTTAAATTGTGCCCACTCCCCGCTCCCAGTTTTAGACTCCCTAAGTAATGTAAGTATCTTACCTGCATTCACCCTATTCATCCAGTTAAGTATTTTGTAAGTTTTGATGAAATCACTTATCATTCACCAAAACTCGGGAGAATACAAATCAACTTTGCCAAATCTCTCTTCCGAGCTCAGTGCTGCTATGTCACAAGCCAGCTTAGTAAATCTATGGTGCACTGCCTCCAGGACAACAATAACTTTTCAGAGATAGGGAGACTAAAACAGTACACAGTACTCCATTTGCTGTCTAACTGAGCTCCTGTACAAATTGAAGCAAGACTTTACTACTCAAATTGTACTCAAGCACAATCTGTGACCTCATGGCTGGGGATGTCCCAAACTCTATGATGACAGTCAAGCCTGGGGGTGAACCTTGGTTGAATGAAGAGTGCATACCAGGTACAACACCAGGGATGCATAAAATGGGTGTCAACCTGGTCAAACTACAACCCAGGTCCATTGTGTGCCAAACTGCATCATGATAGAGGAAAGTAATTGCAGAATGAATGAATGAGATATAAGTCCACACTTCTGCCAGATGAATTCACATTTGGATGCAGATTTGCTTGCTAAGCTGGAAGATTCATTTCCAGTCGTTTCATCACTCTACTAGGTAACATCTTCAGTGGGCCTCCAGGCGATGCACTGTTAATGATTCCTGCTTTCCATTTATATGTTAACATGCTAACATGTTAACAATATCTACGTTCATGCTGACAAGTGACAAGTAATATACACAGGACACAAGACAGGCAATGGCCATCTCAAACAAGCCAAATCTAACCATTGTCTTTTCACATTGAAAGACATTATCATCACTCAATCCCCAAACGTAAATATCATTGGGGCTTACTACTGAACAGGAATTGCACAATTTGAATCATATCAATAACATGGCAACAAGAACTGTGTGGCAGCAATGCCAACCACTGAATCACTGTGCTGCCCCCAAATATTGCTGTTTGTGTGGTGTTGCTGGGACAAAACCCTGGAATTCTCCCCTGAACAACAACTTCTGAATGCATTGGTCCAAGAAGACAGCTCACCATCACCTTCTCCTGGGCAACTAGGGACGCGCAATGAATTTTGGCGCTGCCAGTGAAGCCCACAGCCCTGAATGAGCAGAAAAACTTTGGAATGAGTGTAGAGTGAAATATGCAACATGCATAGAATGCAATATACAACGTAATTTGATGGATAGATAGTTGCCCAATAAAAAATATTATGAAGGAGCATGAAAGAAAAGATAAACAAAATGTATGGATGGATTTTTCTCAGCCTTGAGCACTGTAACAATGGCGAGAAATATGAGAGAAGAAAGAATAATGACTTTAAAAAAACAAATAATTCTTGACTTGGAGAAAAGATTCAGAGATTCCCAATAAGGTTTAAATGGTTAGATCAGACTCTCACAAATAAAAAGTGACTACCTTATTTCAATGCATTGATGAAAGACTAGACAGTTTCCGACTTGATGGAGTGAGTACCTGGTGGATGGAGCTTACCCCTTGCGTTTATGGGCCTCCACTATCAGGTCATATTACTAACATCTCATTGCATGTTCCATGGACAGTGATCACATCGAGCTTTCAGCTACAGTAGCAGCATTGGCAAAATACCATCCTCAACACATCATCTTGGCCACACTGTGACTAACTTAGAACACACTTCAACACTTCATTACTGTACTTTAGAACTCAGAGACAGCTTGCATTGAGGTACTCTTGCAAGACTATTTTACACTCAGACACATGCATCTATGTCATTAATATGTATGAAGTATTTAATGGCTCTTAGCTAGCTCTTTTAGCATTCTCACTTTGAGCTTACTTCAATGTTCACAGAATCTTTGTCTTCATTGCTGTTTCAGTGAAAGCTTATAAGCGCACAATATATCTGCCTTGACATATTTCTTAGTGCTTCTTAGCTTATTGACCATTGTCATTTGGGCTGTTGGTGTGATCAGGATCCGTGTTCTTCCAGTCTGGGAACTGAGACCACAACTCATGTCCAGTCAGTCCAGGGATTACAGGAAGGACAGTCAAGGAGCTGTGGGCTGTGCTTTTGGGGCCTGTCCCTACAAGTATGTCAAAGAGTGGCAACCCCCTCATTCTCAGGACTCTCCTCTCAGCCACCACAACTCTTCAATGTCTGTGATCCCCAATCCTAGGGACATGCAGCCAAGGACATTGAATCAGCATTTGGCAGGGCATGCCTGAGCCCTCTTTCCAAAATCTCCCATTCTCAAGTTAACAGTTCACATTAGAACAGGTTCTCTTAGCTATGGATCCCAGGACTGCACACAGACATAGTGAAAGGGCAATGAAATTAAAAGGCTCTGAGAGCTGGGTGACACATAATCATAAATACACTTTCACATCTGTAAGTATATGTGCATATTCAATAATCATATGCCTGACCAACTTAAATTTTGGTTATAGTACCTGATTATATGTCTACCATGTCAGAGTTAATCTACCTGTTCATTCATCTGAAGAAGGACAGAAATTATGTTTTGAGGCATTATTAAGATTCCACTAAGAATCCTGGATAGCAACAGATTTCAGCCATGCTTTTCACCCTATGTCCATGAGCATAGCCAAGACTAACCACTTCAATGAGGATATCACTGAGGCCAGAGGTAACATGAAAAAATTGAAATAGGTCATTTTCTCCATTCACCCATGATCATTCATGAATGCACGCTTCTGTGGAAGCAAAAGTTCATTGCACCTGTGTCATTAACAAGGACATGTGCACACATTGACAGACAGGCTGTATGGGGTTCCTCCTCTAGTTGCCTTCCCTGTTTCCTTGAGAGGATGAAGGAGTACCTGGAGTGAGGGTGAGGTTCCTAACCTCTGTTGCCTTGGCACTGATGCTGAGCGCCAATGGTGAAAACAATGGGGGAAGCTGAGTTCCCATTGCAGCTACCATCTCATCCATGGAGACACAGTTCTGATAACATTGGCGTACTGCTCTCCAACCTTTGATCTTGTGTGCTATGTGTCCCAGAGCAAACCTGACTGCTGTTTCTGTGCCTGTCTGTGCATTTGCATGAATTTAATAATTGCTGACATTATGGGGACATCTTTTGCCTGAAGTTGAGCCTGTTCCCTGGCAGTCTTCTGAGTGTCAGTGATCTCCAGGTGCTTTTCACCAAAACGATGCATCAGTTTCCCTTTCTGGGCCCTATCCTTTGTGATGAAGGTCAAGCTCCGCAGTTTAAAGGCCAGTTCCTGGCTTGTAACATTGTGTCAGGCAGCTGGGGTTTAAGAATGGCACCCAGAGCAGGATTGTCAGCAGGTCCTCATAGCAGCAAGCCTTTGTTGACACAAAATTGAACATGAAGGATGCCATGAAGCCTCACGATGCATCACTAATGAGGTGAGCAGCATGACAACAGAAGTTGCCATGACCCATAACTGGAATTTCTCAAAAAAGAACACATTGAAACAAAATGGGAAAGCTTTCCTAATTCAAAAGCACTTAGTCAACTGTCACTGTCATCTTTGTTGAGATTAACTGGCATGTCAGTAACTAGTGATTATACTCTTAGAGAGAGTCTCAGCAGTAATAAAAAAATCTTTGAGGGATGCACAACAATGGTGCATAAAAGTGAAATATTTTGTAGTCTACAGTTTTTGAAAGCTCAGAAATAAAGAGATTGATTCAAACTTTGTTGTTCAAAGGACCTGAAAAACCTACTTGCATATTTTGATAATGATGGAGCACAGTTTGATAGCTCACATTACTGCATCCAAATACACATTGTGAGGAACAGAAGTATTTGAGTTGCTAAGGAAGCAACGCTAGAGAGCAGCAAATATTCAGGGAAGACACAGTTTACAGAACAGAGCAATTGGAAAGGAGGCTATGAAGTCACATTCCACAGAGCAACATTTAACGTCAACTAACACAGAATCCTCTTGATAATACAAATAATTTTCTGAAGAGAGTGCACTGATTACTGCTACAATGATAAAAATCATTCTGGCTGAATGGCTGCATTGCCTAATCAGGCCTGTGACCCCTGCGATAGGCATTTAGAATTAGAAAAGTGTTTTACTTTCCTCTATCAAAATACTTTAGTCAAGTGAATCAATTACACTGGCAGACTTTACAACGCCTGCGGATTTACCATGAGACATGTGTATTTTTCATTTGCCAGCCCCATTATACCCAGAAGTGTTTTTCTCAGAGCTGAACTCATGCACACAAAAATTAGCATCCTGGGTTGCAAAGTAGTTATGCTTGTGAAAAACAAATTGCTTGAATTCTAGCAACTAGACAATGTGCATCTTCCACAGGGACCATACTGTGTTAGCTCAGTTAGACAACCAGCTCTCCATTTTTGTACAACTTCCTAATACCAGCTGAGCAAAAAGAGAATTTCGCAATAACATCATCAGAAAAATAGAGTATTAAGGTTAAACGTACTGTTGAGCTTCACAACATTTTACAGAGGTGAAAAGCACATTTTGAGATGTATCTAATTTAGTTTCAGAGTTTAGAAGAAGGTAATGAAGCTCTCAAGCTTTTCTGTTGCGATGTCATTGGAACCTTCCAATTAGATTATTATTATTTAATAGCTCTAGGCAGGTTTGCGTGCTGTTGGTTGCAAACTGTTGTAAAATTGTGAGAGTGGCATTGGTAACACCTGAAGAGGTTGGGATCTCACAATCTCAGCTGATTATCTTAATGGGCGATCAGAAAAAAAGCTACCTGGGAACAGTGTTAAAAACAGCTAATGTTTGTGTAGCACCTTCAGTGTCTTAAAAGTGTATCAACGTGCTTCACAGATATATTATAAAACAAAGTCTGATACCAAGTAGTGTTCGGAGACATGAGGCCAGATGACTAAACATATGACTAAAGCTAAGTTTTATGGAGTTTCTTAAAGGAGGACGGAAAGATAGAAGAGTGGTTAGGTTTCATGGAGGAATTAGATTAGATTAGATTAGATTACTTTACAGTGTGGAAACAGGCCCTTTGGCCCAACAAGTCCACACCGACCCGCCGAAGCGCAACCCACCCATACCCCTAACCTAACACTAAGGACAATTTAGCATGGTCAATTCACCTGATGTGCACATCTTTGGACTGTGGGAGGAAACCGGAGCACTCGGAGGAAACCGACACAGACACGGGGAAAATGTGCAAACTCCACACAGTCAGTCGCCTGAGGCGGGAATTGAACCCGGGTCTCTGGCGCTGGGAGGCAGCAGTGCTAACCACTGTGCTACCGTGCCGCCATTCGACCTGAGAAAATTCTAACTGAAAACACAACAACAACAGCAGAGCAATTCAAATCAGGAATACTCAAAAAGGCCAGGAGACTCTGTATCTCAGAGCGTTGTAGTGGTGGATCAGATGAAAAAAAATATGGAGGGGAGAGGGCACAGAGGACAGGGAATGAGATTCCAAAATCAAAATGTTGCATCATGACTGGAAGCAATATAAGCCCATGAGTGCAGTGGTGATGTGGGAATGGGGCCTGGAGTGAGTTTATTATTTATTCATTCATGGGATAAAGCCCAGCGTACATGAACACTATACTGAAATACATTTCACTGATCTGGATATCAGTTCTATATGCCCAGGGAGCTAATAGAAAGCCTCCAGCTTCAATACTCCCCCTGCCTTTGGATTTCACTTTCCCCATCTAACCTTTGAACTTGCTCAGTTTCTGCCTTTCTCAAGAATCTCACCTTTCTTAAATCTGCACAGATTCCATTTCAATCTAAAAGCACTCAGCTCTCCTCAAGACTCTCAGTTCTCATCTTGTAAAATATCATTACTCTGGATTTGGAACATCCTGAGAAAGATGGAGACATCAAGGCACCTGGAGAACTTGAGGTTCGCTCATTAGGAGGCTGACTGCAAACATTGGGAACAGAACTGCATACTAACTGGGAACAGAATGAAGTACATATGAATATGAGAAATAGGAACAGGAGAAAGTCACATGGGCCTTCTAACCATTTGAATCCTTTAATAAGGCCTTAGCTTAATCTGATCATGGTCTCAATATCATTTTATTACCTGTTTCCCATTATCCTAGTCTTAGAGTCATAATGTCAGAGTTATACAGCATGGAAACTCACCCTTTGGCCCAACTCATCTGCACCGATCAGATTTCCTAAATTAATCGAGTCCCATTTGCCAGCATTTGGCCCATATCCCTCTAAACCCTTCAAATTCGTATACCCATCCAGATGCCTTTTAAATGCTGTAATTGTACCCACCTCCGGCAGCTCATTTCATACATGTACCACCCTCTGTGTGAAAGATTTTCCCCTCAGGTCCCTTTCAAATCTTTCCTCTCTCGCCTTAAACTTATGTCCTCTAGTTATGGATTTCCCTATCCTGGGAGAAAAAAAGACGTTGGCTATTCATCCTCTCCATGCCCCTCACGATTTTATAAACCTCTATAATGTCACCCCTCCAGGGAAAAAAAGCTCCAGCCTCAGTCTCTTCCTATAACCCCAACCCTCCAGTCCTGGTAACATGCTTGTAAATCTTTTCTGCACCTTCTCATACTTAACAACATCTTTCCTCTAGCAGGGAGACCAGAATTGAACACAGTATTCTGAAAAAGGCCTAACCAACGTACTGGACAGCTACAAGATATCTGAACTTCTACGCTCAATGCACTGAACAAGGAAAGCAAGTGCACCAAATGCTTTCTTCACCACCTTGTCTATCTGTGACTACACTTTCATGAATTTTGCACTTATACCCCTTGGACTCTTTGTTTAGCAACACTCCCCAGAACTCTACCATTATCTATATAATTCTTGCCCTCATTTGCCTTACCAAAATGTATCACCTCACACTTATGTAAATTAAACTACATCTGCCAATCCTTGGCCACACCCGCTATCCACTGCTCCGCCAATTTTTTGTGCCACCTCCATTGAAATCATTGCAGTTTAATTTATCAGTTTTACCTTGTCCTCTCCCTGCTCTTACATGCCTTGACTATTTAACTTGCTCCCGTTATCTACTGTGCCAGACTTATCTCTTTTCTCACAGTCTCTTTGAGTCCAACCCACGTTTACTAGGTTAAAGCCTCCTGAGTAGCACTGGCAATCTCGCCACCAGGATAGGTGTCTCCTTCCAAGTAAGGTGCAACCTGTCTTCTTATACAGGTCACTTCTATCCCAGAAGAGATCTCAATGGTCCAAAAATATGTATCCTTGCTCCTTGTACCAGTTCCTTAGCTATACCCTATTCTCCTATTCCAACCCTCATTAGCACATGAAGCCTTGAGTAATCCAGATATTATTGGATTCAAGAATCTATTTTTAGCTGCCTGTCTAATTGCCTATATTCACTCAGCAGAACCTTGTCCCTTTCCTTACCTATGCTGTTGGTACCAATGTGTACAACAACCTTTTGCTGGTCACTCTCTCCTTTCAGAATATTCTTCACCATCTCAGAGACATCCTTAACTCTGCACTAGTAGACAACATGATGTATCACTGACAGCTGCAGAAACATCTGTCTTGCCCCAGATTAGTGATTGTTTGGAACCTGTTTTACCCCTCTTTACAGTAGAGCCAGTCAGGGTACCAGAAACCTGTCTGTCAGTGTAATATTCTCAAGAGGCCATCAATCCTGCAGTATCCAAAACAGCATCCTTGTTTGAGATGGGGATAGATGGGGATAGGACACTCCTGCACTAATTCTTGAGGATCAGAAATCTGTTGATCTCAGTCTTGAATTTATCTGATGATCAGAAACTACTGCTCTCTGTGGAGAGTAATTCCAATGAGTAATGACTCTGTGAGGGAAGAAATTCCTCTTTATCATCTTCAGAGGAGGGGGAGACCATTTAAAAAAAATTGTTGGGATATTACTCATGTCTTCCGCTGTGAAGACTGTCACAAAGTACTTATTAAGTTCTTCAGCTATTTCCTTATCTCCCAGCACTAGTCTTCCTGCATCAATTTGGAGCTGCCCAATTTCTACTTTTGCTTCTCATTTGTTTCTTATGTATTGAAAGAAACTTTTACTATCATTTCTAATATTACTGTATGTCTTACCTTCATATTTGATCCTCTCCTTCCTTATTTGTCTCTTTGTTATCGTAGTCTTCCCAATCTTCTGATTTCCACTTGGCCACTTTATAGGCTCTCTCTTTTTCTGTGATACATTTCCTGACTTCCTTTGTTAGCCATGGCTGTTTAATCCTTCCCCCCAGCCCCCCACCACTCCAGGATAATCTTTCTTTTCTTTGGGATGAAGCTCTGTACTCTGTCCTCAATTACACCCAGAAACTCCTGTCTTCCCCACTTGGGTCTGCTTCCGGTCGATTTTCATCAGTTCTTCTAACTATAACACCATTACATCCAAATTTGCCTTCTCTCTTTCAAACTGCAGTCAAAACTCTACCATATTATGATCACTGCCTCCTAAGTGTTCCCTTTTGTGATTCATGCACAAGGAACTCAGATTTTTCTGTGCTAAATTATGTGGTTGTTGCCCATTTAAAGAATATTCCACTTTTCTACCTACTACCACGGTTGGTACATTCATATTTTGCCACGCAATGTTCCATCTGCCATTTTTTCCCCTCATTCATTCCACATATTCATATTCTTTGCAGACTCTTTAAGCCAAATTTTAAGGACTAGAATGATATCAGGAATGAGAGATTATAGCTATGAAGAAAGAATGGAGAAATTGGACTTATTCTTTTTGGAGCAGAGAACATTAAGAGGTAACCTTATTGAGGTGTTCAAATTTATGAACAATTTTGACAAGTTAAAGAAGGTTTTTCTGTTTCCAATAGTTAGCATGTCAATAACTAATGGTAACAATTTGAAGACTGTCAGCAAGAGAGCTAGGAATGAGGTGAGGAGAAACTTCTTTACACAGTGAGTTGATCGGACTTGGAATTTGCTGCCAAGGAGAGTGGTGGAAGTGAATTCCATAGGAGATTTCAAAAGAGAGCTGGGTATATAACTGAATGTGACGAACTTCCAAGCTATGGAGATAGGGTTGGAGAATGGAACTAGCTGGATAGTTCTTTTATGAGTCAGGTAACACACATGATGAGCTGAATAGCCTCCTCTGTCCTGTAAAATTCTTTCATTCTGTTCTATTACTCCTGAAGGTGGAAGTGGGGGTGGGAGGTGTAAAAAAATAGTGCAGTCACATGGCATCCCATCTCGAGGATCAGGCTCATTAAGAGCCTTGTTTAAGCAAGTTTATAATGGTGAGTGGAATTTCCCTTCGGCCACCAGTTTCCTGAAGCAATAGGGACAGATCATTGGTTACTGGATTAGTGGTGCTGGAAGAGCACAGCAGTTCAGGCAGCATCCAAGGAGCAGCAAAATCAACGTTTCGGGCAAAAGCCCTTCATCAGGAATGTGGGCACTCGAAGGCAGACTGCCAGTGCTCTCAGTAGATCAATGACACTTCCTCGCAAGCCCAAGTGCCCAGGAGTACAGCCCAAAACCATTTTATTGAGAAGTTCTCCCTGACACATGGCTACATTTTTGTTCATTTGTTAAATTATTAAGAAGTGCCTGGGAAGGTATCTTCTCTTGAGACATCTTCCCAGTTACTTAGCTTGCATCTCCATGACATTGGGAGACCTGGGATTGGACACCTGGAACACTTAATTGAACAATGAACACATTGCCATATCACCAAAGGTTTACTCACTTGAAAATCTTAAGGATCTGTCTGGAGGTGAGTTTCTCATCCATCCTTCTACTGCAAAATCTCAACCATTTGTGTCCGAACAAATTAACTTTCCTCCTATCTACATTATCAGCAAATTTGGCAACAGTACTGTTGGCCCATCAGCCAAGCTAGTATTAGATAATAAATTAGTTGAAGACCCAGCACTCATCTCTCCCAATTCCATTTGTAACAGTTTGTTACCTTGAAAAAAACCCCATTTATTCTGAGTCTGTTTCCATTCTTAGTCAATCCCCTATCCATGTTAATCTATCACCTTCAACACTATGAGCTTTTATATTGTGCAGTAACATTTTATGTAACAACTTACTGAATGTCCATTTTTTTGAAATACATATTGAATGATTCCACTCTATCCACCCTGTCCATTACATCCTCAAGCCAAATCTTATAAACTCGTCAAAAACCACTTGCCGTTCATAAAACTACATTGACCTTGCTGAATACTATTATGATCTTCTCAATGTCCTGCCAAATTTTGCCAAACATGCATTCCAAATCTGCCATTTCACTTTTACCCACACCGCTTGGTGCATACTCAAAAGGATTTGTCAAGCAAGATTTCTCTTTCATAAAACAATGTCAGCATTTCATTATTACATCATGATTTCCTAAAGGTCCTGCTAATACCCCATTAATAATGGATTGTAGCATTTTCCCAATAACAGATAGTAGGCCAGCTGACCTCTAGTTTTCTACTGTCTCCCTCCTTTCTTGAGGAGGAGAGTTACATTTGCAGCTTTTCAATCAGCTGGAACCCATTCAGAAGCTTGAAAGTTTTGGACGCTTACAATCATAATACATGTAGTTCCCACAGCCACGTTTCCTTTATGAAAGCACAAGCAGCCTTAGTTTCTTCTTGCAGTTCATACTGGACTCATATACCATATTTAAAATGCTTAATTAAAAAACGTCAACATTATAGAACAGGGGGATGAGAGAAAGTGGGCAGCACGGTGGCACAGTGGGCGGCATGGTGGCACAGTGGTTAGCACTGCTGCCTCACAGCGCCAGAGACCCAGGGTCAATTCCCGCCTCAGGCGACTCTCTGTGTGGAGTTTGCACATTCTCTCCGTGTCTGCGTGGGTTTCCTCCGGTGCTCCAGTTTCCTCCCACAGTCCAAAAATGTGCAGGTTAGGTGAATTGGCCATGCTAAATTGCCCGTAGTGTTAAGATGAAGGGGTAAATGTAGGGGAATGGGTCTGGGTGGGTTGCGCTTCGGCGGGTCGGTGTGGACTTGTTGGGCCGAAGGGCCTGTTTCCACACTGTAAGTAATCTAATCTAAAAAAAAGTGAGGTTAAGGTGCCTTTATTGAATGCCTTCATCCTCAGACCTAGAAACTGAAGCAGTTATGAAACTAAGATGGATAATACAACATCAAATAGCTTTGTTGGGGGAAAACAAACAATTCTCTGCCCTATGTTTTAGTAATTTCAATCATTAGTCCTTTTCGTTCTTTAATTCTTCAATTTATGGAGACTGCTTTGCTAGCCTTCCTATTAATGTCACTTAGACCCATAAATTCCCACTAGCAGAATGGACATGATTTGAATTAAGCATCTTGGCATATTATATTTACATGAACCTGTAACAGGACTGAAATTTATTTTCTTGGTTTTCTTGCTTGGCGATTGTCTTTGACAGGCCTCATTGAATCAAAACTAAAAGTAACAAAGCTGAAAGAAATATTTACCTCTCTTCTGAAGAAGAATGCTTGCTTGTCGACGCCCATTCCCATTTTCAACATAACAAGAATAGTTTCCCAAGTCTGCATCCTGCACGGAGTCAATTAGCAGAGAAATGGAAACTTCTTTCTCCCCGAGGTGTTCCCTGAGAATTCTGGTAAGGTAACAAAAATAACCAATTAAGCCTATAGCTTAGACCAAATCCTTGCACAATTTTTGAAACATTTCAAGTCCATTCGTATGGCATATATGGATAACTTTGCCGTGTTATGCATATGGAAATTGGACATCTAAACACTAAAACAGTTTCTGGCATAAACTTATCTATAAAAGATTAACTATTGTGAGTTTCATTTTTGGTATGGAGTCTATGTCTGAAAATTTAGTCATTGTAGGAGCAATATTTCTCATGTATTTGTTGCACTTGCAGATCTTCAAGAAATTGATTTGTCATTTATACCAAATATTCTTTGACAAATGCATCAAATGTGATCGTTCTTAAGATCTACTGCACTAACTTGCATCATGATTCAATGAATGAGCCCACAGAATATTTGTCAAAAATAAAACTAAAAACATAAGTACTAGGAGCAGGAGTAGGCCATCTGGCTTGTTGAGCCTGCTCTGCCATTCAGTGAGATCATGGCTGATCTTTTCATGGATTCAGCTCCACTTACCCAACCTCTCAACCATAACCCTTAATTCCTTTACTGTTCAAAAATCTATCTTTGCCTTAAAAACATTCAATGCGGTAGCCTCAACTGCTGCACTGGGCAGAGAATTCCACAGATTTGCAACCCTTTGGATGAAGAAGTTTCTCCTCAAGTCAGACCTAAATCGGCTCCCAAATATTTTTAGGCTATGCTCTCTAGTCCTAGTTTCACTCACCAGTGGAAACAACCTGCTTGCTTCTATCTTATCTATTCCCTTCATTACTCTATATGTTTCTGCAAGATCCCCCCTCATTCGTCTAAATTCTAATGAGTCTGGTCCCATATTATTCAATCTTTACGAACAAGGCAACCCTCTCGATTCCAGATTCAATCTAGTGAACCTCTTCTGCCCCCCGTTGTGGGTATTTGATATCTAAAACATGGAAATTGCTGGATAAATATAGCAGGTCTGGCAATGTCTAAATTGATGTTTTGAGTCTGGTGTCCCTTCTTCATAACTTGAAAAATTAACTCTGTGCTCTCTCCACAGATACTGCCAGACCTGTTGACTTTCTCCAGCAATTTCTGCTTTTGCTTCGACTTGGCTTGATCAAATCCAACAGTTTTGTATCCATGGTCAACCTCTTGTTGCACAGTTGCAAAGACGCATTTTCATATTGCAGTAAGTGCTATCAAATTGGTAGGATGTTTGATGATTGGAGATTTATTGAGCAAAGGAAAGACCTGCAATGAATTCATTTAAAAGAGAGGTCAATTGTCATGAGTATTAGACAATCCTTCTGTGTTTTAATAGACATGGAATGACATCAACCACGATGTGTAATTGCTGGATTCCCACTAATCCTAAACGGAAGATGTTTTTTTCTGAGAAGGTAGAAGAGGCATACACCTGATGTTAAATTCACAAATCCTAGTCAAATGCCATCATTTGTCCCCAGCTGCAATTTTAACCTGGCCTGAGTGGGACAACTGCCAGGACTTCCCTGCCAAATAAAAGTAGTGAGAAGACCAGAAATAGAAAAGGCCATTTCAGCCTAAGGTTTTAACTCTGATTGTGCAGCCTCCCTTTTATCACCCTTGCTTTTTTTCCGTGAAACACTGTGACTTAACTACAAGCCCTCCCTTTGTGGCACCTACTGTTGCCCAAACCTGGTCCCAGCTGGCATTCAGGTGACACTTGTCATCTATTTTAGGTGGAATGGTGACTGGAAGCATAAAGGATCAGGAGTGCAAACTATCGTTATCTCAGGCTGGCAATGCTCGTCCCCTTTGCTGTTTGCCCTACTCACCCGAATCTCATACAATTTCCTTTAACATTTAAGAATATTCATTTGGAGAAGTAACAAGCACCTCTTCATGAAAGAACTTTTCTGACAGATGAAAACTTGAATGAAAAAGTTCTTTTTCAGGGAACAAAGATATCAAAATTAGTTATTCATCTTAAACTGTGGGTACAAAAATCAGATTTAAAAAAAATGTAAAACAATGATAATTCTCATTGAATTTACAGCCCTTACTTTCAAAGCTAAAGTCCATTTTCATGTGGAAAAATAAAGAAAAAAGTTTGGGATGGATCTGTGCAGCTTTACTTCCCAAAATTTAATCAGCCAAAACTTGTTGTTACATTCATGATAGGAAAAGGATAATGCTTATAACACGTGTTTGCATTTTCATCAACTGAGCACTAATGGTATAACTGCAGGTCATAAAATGGAACTCATTCTCTTTTATGAGGTAGTGACTCGTTCATGCGTTCAAACATTGCAATAGTACTTGCATGTCATGCCACAGTGACTGTGTTGTTGGACCAGCAATTCATCAGTCTGGGCTAATAGCCCAAGAATAGCGAACTCAAATCTCACAATATCAGATTGGAGATTTTAATTCTGTGGCAAAACATTCGGTAAATGTTAAAAAAGCTAGAGTCAGCAAAAATAGCACTAACGGTTGGACTATCACAAGAAACCCAACTAGTTCACAAGTATCCTTAAGGGAAGGAATCCTGCTGTCATTTCCTGTCTGACCCATACAGGACCTGTGTCTCATTGTGGCTGACTTAAACAGGCTAATTTTGGATGGGAAATAAATACCAACTTTATCAATAACCCCAGGTGAATGCCATTATTTGACATCTGAGTGGACTATTGGCCTGCTATGAGGATTAGCACTGCTGCCTCACAGTGCCAGGGCCCAGGTTCAATTCCACCCTTGGGTGACTGTCTGTGTGGAGTTTGCATGTTCTTCCGTGTCTGCTTGGATTTCTATCGGTTGCTCCGGTTTCCTCCCACAATCCAAACATGTGCAGGTGAGGTGGATTGGCTATGGTAAATTGCTGATAGTGCCCATGGATGTGTAGTTTAGGTGGGTTAGCCATGGTAAATGCAGAGTTCAGGGATAATGTAGTGGGTTTGGGAAGAATGCTTTTCAGAGGGTTGCTGTGGACTTGATGGGCCAAATGGCCTGCTTGTACACTGTAACGATTCTATGGATTCTATGGACTCAATATTAACCAATATGTTAGCATTTAGTTACAGGAGACATGATGAAAGCTCAAATTACCTTATGTCACTTTCTCTGGCATGGTTATCATCAAGGTCTTCAATAAACTTCTCTCCCTTCATCCAATAAATTATAGGGCTGACCTCTCCACCATAACCAAAAAAGGCTCTGCAGGTCAGATTTGCAAAGATGCCTGTTGAACAGAAACAGAATGACAGAAAGTGGTTTTAGGTGTATTTTGAGCATTTAATACATTCAACATAATTTTCTGCATTGGTTGGAACCCAGGGTAATTGCTACACCAGAAGGAACTTCTGTTTATGTTCTGCCTTTAATATGGCCAAGAAATGCATTTAAAATCAGTACTATCGTTTTTCTTTTGACATGTCTAATGACTTTCACATCCAGAGGAATATATTGGTGCAGGAGCAGCATCTTCATTATTATAGATGGCTTAATTTGGTTTTATGAAGGCACATTCAGCAATCACATTCAAACCTCATTAGTTCCCAAATGTTCAAGTTTATTTGTGTTTAATGCTACATTTACCAAACTTGTGGCAGCCCTAGCTCTGGCACTAGAAATTTGAGGTAAATGAGGAATCCCTGATGACTTGGAGCTTCAGAAAGCCTCTTATTGAAAAGTATTTTTTTTTGTCTAAGATACTTACTCACTCTTATCAGAATGGAAGTACAAGCTACTGCCTCTCGCTATGTGTACATTTATTTTGTCCAGTTGGTTAACTTACAGGATTAGCTATGGCATAACAGCTTTCCTGTGCTGAAGGACTCTACACATAGTTCTTCAAAGCAAGTACAGCCTGTCAAACAAAAACAAAGAATGTGCAGGTACAATACTTCGAGGTTATTCCCCAAGTGTTGATAACTGCCTAACCTCGGCATCTTTAAAAGATCCACAGTCAGAAATGAAGCATGTGACTTTCAAAACGAGGTCTAGATTTGTTTCTGTCGTACCTCCAGTGCAAAGGATGCCTTCACTTAGTGATGTGGAGGTGCCAATATTGGACTGGGATGGACAAAGTTAAAAAAAATCACACAACACTAGGTTATGTAATATTTTGTACATTCCTACTTTGGAAATATAACCAGTCTGGTTCAAGATTGGGATACAGACACCCAACTTCACATCTTTAATGCATTGTCTGAGCTGAGATGCAACCTATTTTTTATAAAACCTTAAGCTATCTCAAGGATGTGACTGGAAAGAAGTTCTGGGATTTAAGTATTAAAGAACCAAAATCTGCAACCCATTCTAAAAGATGAAAAATGCAACAGCAATCTAAGTTTGTCCAATATATCGTTTCAGTTGCATGACACAAAGACCTTTTGCTATAAATTCTGTGTCTTATGATCCTGCTTGATGGCTACCTGGTGAAGGAGCAGCACTCCAAAAGCTAGTACTTCTAGATAAACGTGTTGGACTATATACTGGATTAGTGGTGCTGGAAAAGCACAGCAGTTCAGGCAGCATCCAACGAGCAGCGAAATCGACGTTTCGGGCAAAAGCCCTTCATCAGGAATAAAGGCAGTGAGCCTGAAGCATGGAGAGATAAGCTAGAGGAGGGTGGGGGTGGGGAGAAAGTAGCATAGAGTACAATGGGAGAGTGGGGGAGGAGATGAAGGTGATAGGTCAAGGAGGAGAGGGTGGAGTGGATAGGTGGAAAAGGAGATAGGCAGGTAGGACTGGAGGAAGAATGCCTCATCTTCTGCCTCAGAACACTTCAACCTCAGGGCATCAATGTGGACTTCAACAGCTTCCTCATTTCCCCTTCCCCCACCTCATTCTAGTTTCAAACTTCCAGCTCAGTTACTGTCTCCTTGACTTGTCCTACCTGCCTATCTTCTTTTCCACCTATCCACTCCATTCTCTCCTCCTTGACCTATCACCTTCATCTCCTCCCCCACTCACCCATTGTACTCTATGCTACTTTCTCCCCACCCCCACCCTCCTCTAGCTTATCTCTCCATGCTTCAGGCTCACTGCCTTTATTCCTGATGAAGGGCTTTTGCCCGAAACGTTGATTTCGCTGCTCGTTGGATGCTGCCTGAACAGCTGTGCTCTTCCAGCACCACTAATCCAGTATTTGGTTTTCAGCATCTGCAGTCATTGTTTTTACCGTGTTGGACTATAGCCTGGTGTTGTGTGATTCAACACTCAGTGTAATTAACATGGATTCCACAGCACAGATTTTACAAAACCGCAGCAAGTTTCATAGCAGCATCAGGCATTTGAATACTGTTCCTAATCTCAAATTTCAAAAATTACAGTTATACAGGAATTTTTCTTCTGTAATATGATAGCGACTACTCTTCAAAATGGTATAATTAGCTATTAAGTACTTTGGAATATCTTGAGATTGTGAAAGGCACTAAGATATCTTTTTCATTTCCAGGATGTGGACATTGCTGGCCAGGCTAGTCTTTAATTGCCATTCCTAATTGTGAAGAGGGCAGTTAAGAGTCAACTACATTTCTATGGGTCTGCATTCACATGTAGGGCAAAGTGCAAAGTGCAAAGTCTTTCTCCCTCTCCCATTAACATGGAATTGTCACTGAGTGGATTCAGTGGGGGGGGCGGGTTGGGGGGGGGGGGGGTGGCGCAGTGGGTGGAATCTGCAGAATAATACAATTCACAATGATGGAAAATGTGTACATGTTGGATAACATAGAGACTCAAAGCAAAAATCAATGACACACACAATGCCTGATATCTGTCTATCAGGTTCTTAATTTCCATCACTCCCAAACACTTCTAACACATGCTTGTGTGATATGCAAGTAAAACTAATTACAAACATCTTTTTAAAATCTTAGCAACAAGAAGGGCTTCCTTGACTATTCAAATAGTTCAGTTTCAGCTTGCTTTGTAAAACAGAAGTGCCTAAAGCAATACTCCTTGGAGAAGGTTAAGTTGGTGAAATACTCTTTTGAAGACCCACTGTGGATATGGTCTCCTCCACAGTGCTCTCTTCTTTTCTCTTGTTCCAGCTGTTCAAGTGCTTGTCCTTCTTAGCAGCTATCTCCTTTTTGTTCCCCAGCCACAAAACATACAATACCATTAGAATCTTCTGAACACTAGTCAATTTAACACTTCAGGGTCAAAACAGACAAAAAAAAATCACCAATCTGTTAACCATCAACCTCAAAAACAAATCAATAAATAACAGTAGGTAGTGAAGTAGTCTTTTAAATAAGTGTTGCTGTATGGTCCTTAGCACCACAAAATGCTGTAGAGTCTAATCATGTAGTGAGTCAAGTGCGATATCAATATCAGGAAGGACTGTCTTCAAGCATAAGACCAACATTTCTATACATTAATTAATTTATTAAAATCATTTTGTCATGTAACCCAGATGCTGCAAATATGGTGAACATATAACTTGAGCAAAATGTGTGAGCATACTGCTGAAGCTTCTAATTCTAATTCCTAGTTTCTAAGCTTTTTACTCAAGTCTATGTGATGAACCCAACACAAACAGTTTCCAAGATTGTTAAATTCAGACCCAGTCCCCGATTTGTTTTGGCAACAGAAAAGAAACCCCAAAACACTAAGCTCCTGAGTGAGGAGGGATGAACTGGCTCATGTCTTTATGCACTCACCTTTTTGGTCTCAGCAAGGTTCATTTAAAAACAGATCCCTTGCATTGTGGTCACCTTTCTCCCAGATAAGACCGTCAGACCATAAAACTAATGTTATGGTCATTACATTAGGCAGAAATTAGGCCATTCAGTCCCCTCGAGTCTGCTCTGCCATTCAATCATGGCTGATTGATTCCTTTGAAACTCAAGAACCTAAGGTTACTGGGAGGAAGCTGGAAAATGGGGTTGAGAAACCTATCTATCTCAGTCTTAAATATACTCAATGACCTGGCCTCCACAGCCTTCTGTGGCAGTGAATTCCATACAGTCACTATTCTCCTTATCTCCATTCGAAAGGGTCTTTGCTTTACTCTAAGACTGTGCCCTTGGGTCCTAGTCTCTCCTACCAATAGAAACATCTTCCTAACATCTACTTTGTCCAGGCCATTCAGTATTCTGTAAGTTCCTATTAGATCCCCCCCTCATCCTTCTAAACTCCATTGAGTGTAAACCCAGAGTCCTCAAACATTCCTCATATGTTAAGCTTTTCATTCCTGGGACCATTCTAGTGGACCTCCTCTGAACATGTTCCAAAGCCAGTCCATCCTTCCTGAGATATAGGGCCCAAAACTGCACACAATACTCCAAATGTGGTCTGACCAGAACCTTACAGAGCCTCAGAAATACATCCCTGTTTTTATATTCAAATCTTCTCAATATAAATGCCAACATTGCATTTGCCTTCTTAACTACTGACTCATCTGTAAGTTTACCTTGACAGAATCCTGGAGTAGAACTCTCAAATCTCTTTGTACATCAGACTTCTGAATTTTCTCCCCATTTACAAAATAGTCCATGTCTGTATTCTTCCCACCAAGGTGTATGACCTCACACTTTCCCTCATTGTACACCATCTGCTACTTCTTTGCCCACTCTCCGAACCTGTCCAAATCCTTCTGCAGCTTCCTTGCCTCTCAATGCTACCTGTCACTCCACCTATCTTCTGCCCGTAACATCTGCAAACTTAGCCAGAATGTCCTCAGTTCGTTCATCCCAATCATTAATATATAAGTGAACTTCTGTTTTAAAAGGTGCACATTTAACTAAGTTTTCCTGAGTTGAACCAGAATGAATTTATTAATTACAAAATGTGAGAACTAGAGTGAGTTTACTAAACTTGAGAAAAAAAATAGTAAAACCCCACACACACTCTATGGAAAAAAAAACAGATTCAGTTTTGGAATTATTCATGAAGAACAGGTAATTGAGCATTGTGGCTAATGGCATTGGAGATTACTGATAGCTCTGATGTCAGTAGTTAAAAACTGGTTACATGATCCTTAGTTTTGCAGATTGGTTGAAGTTCTGCAGTTCTGATTCCTTTCAACCTTACTTGAATTCCAGAGTTCAGGGTACAAGAGAGTCCTTTGGGTGGCTATTTGTTTTAGTCTGACTGCTCGTTAGTTAATCTCCATCACTCCAGTCACCTGAAACACAGGGGTTACTGGGGGATAAATTCTTCAACTGTAACCTTCACTTTCAATTCCAGGCTAGTGCAGGTGAGAACGTTTAGCCCCACTAGCACACTCTAGTAAAGTTGAAATTGGCTTTTTCACCTCTGTTTAGGAGTGTTCTTGTAATGGAAAATTAACAAATTTAACATTTACTATAAAATCTGAAAGGGAATGTTTTTCTAAATTTAATACTGTGCTAGAGCCTTGCGAATATTTGCTGAGTTCTGCAGTCGAGGAGACAACTTGTCTTTGTTGAATTTTGAAAACATTCAACCTGACCTTGTGACAGTCAAATTCAGCGAAAAGCTGAGGGAAAACATAAGGACAGTTATGTCCACGGCAAGTCGATGAGAAAATAACAACTCGAGTCTTCCCAGTCCTTGACCTTGAGAGTGTGATTAGAATGGTATAAGAAGAGTATGTGAATTATGCTCATTGCCCTTACACGAGGCATTTTTGCCAAGTGTTCCAGCACTGCATGCAGTTTTTAAATAAAGCTCTTTCTTTGCTCTTGCCAGCAGTTGAGTTGAGTTGAGTCAATTTAATTTCCACAACAGTTCTTCAAAGGGAATAAACAGAAATTGTGTATGCAGTTTGGGATATAGTTCATGGGGGGAGTTGACTTCTTGTTGAGTCTGGGGTGATCAGTCCCTTTTGTATTTCCAAGAGATCATATTCCAGTCGGTTTTGACTTACCTCTTGTCCCTCTCCCCTACTGTGAAGAGCTGCCGTTTGAATTTTCCTTCACATCCTGTGAGACATTCTCTCTCTCCTTTTCCCATTCCAAACAGACACTTACAATCTGGAGTCATTTATGGCTCCAACAACCCTCCTTAAAAAACACATTTGGAATTACAAGTTTAAAATGTACATCAGGATTTTGTGGTCATAGAGTCATAGAGATGTACAGCATGGAAACAGACCCTTCGCGACAAACTAAACAGAACTAAGAAGACAACTAAATGTCTGTATCAATTCTCATATGACCAAAGCAATGTCCAATCAGTGGTGAACCAACAGAGAATTATTGGATTTCCCATAAACAACATCTTTTCTTATCAATAATGAGATCTGAAATAGGATTTGGAAAGATTTCAGTATTTTTCAGTGTTAGTAAATGAGTCATTGCACATGCACTTCCAGAAAGTTCTATTCCAATCGGTGTGAGCAGCAAATGCTTCATTAGGAGCTTTGACCTTACACTTATCGCATTTGGGCAATTCTCAATTGATCCTGTTTTAACAAGCTTCAGCTGGATCTGTGAAGTCCATTAATTACTCCAGACTAAATGTGCTAAATTGAGTGTTAACTTGACACAGAAAATCAGTTTGCCCAAAACTCCACATTTAAAAAAAACACATGTTCTGAGCAAGCTGATTTAATGGCTTAACCTGCCTTTGTAATTTTACTTGAGATAAAATATTCATTCATCATAATGTACAGAAAATAATTTCTGCAGGTCCATGAATGAGATGCTGTGCTGAAAAGGTGAACTAGTGTTGCACTCTTTGTGTCCTTGCCTACCAATACAAAGATATCACTTTGAAGAAACTTGATAACCACAGCTTTTAGAATCGGCACATAAAATTGCAGCAAATACAAAATTAATCCTCATGCAATACTGCAAGACATCAAATCCACAACACTGTATGTAGAGCTCTCAAATAAAAACAAAATCAAATTGACTAATGTAATCATTCAATAACAGCTGCCACTTTTTCATTGATAAAATGGAAGCATATACCACAAATATGTCTCACATATTGCTTATGCATTCTCCTACTGACAAACAATTGGAAACAACAGGCAAGATAAGTTTGATAGGTTTTTTTTCTCGTGAGAAAATATTCATGGCCAAGATAGTCAGCTAGTTTTATCTACAAGAACATTTTAACTTTACACAAAATCCAACCTACTGTATGGATTGAATAAAGAGGTAAAATAGCCCACTCTGGTGTTTTAGGGAGTTCATCAAATGATCTGGCTGAGTTGAGTCCTCAATCCATATCTCCCACAACACTCACAGTGAGGTCATTTATTAGGTGTGCTTGTCAATGCACAGAGCAATTGTCTTCTTTGAAGGAAAGTCTGCAAACAAATCATAAAAGAAATGCTATGCTACTTCTCCCAATTTCCTATTGCAACTCCAGTGGAAAGTTGCCAGAAATTCTTCTGAGTTGGTCTCATCAGCTGCCTACACAGTTACTATAGGATTCCCACTGAAGTGAGATATCTGGAAACACCACATGCATTTTAGCCATAAGACTCAATTATTTTAATGACTATCTACTCCTTTCTGAAAACTCACAACATTCAGCTAGTGTTATTAATTTGGTGAACAACAACAACTTACATTTACATAACACCATAAGATAGGAAAATATTCCAAGGTGTTTCCCAGAAACATAATCAGACAATAATTGCAATTCTATCAATGATAATTCCCAGAATGTCGATAGTGGAGGATTCAATAACGCTAACTCCATTAAATGTCAAGGGCAGTGGTTAGATTGTCTCTGACTGAAGATGGCCATTGTATGGGATGCATATTTCTTACTACTTGTTAGGCCAATTCTGAATATTGTCCAAGTTTTGCTGCATTTGTACATAGACTGCTTCAGTATCTGAATCATTGTGAATGGTGCTGAACATTGTGCAATTGTGAGTGAATAGCCTGGCTTCTGATCTTATGATGGAGGGAAGGACATTCATAAACTAGCTGCAGATGATTGGTTCCAGGATGCTATCCTGAGGATCTCCTGCAGAGATATGCTGAGATGACTGATCTGCATCAACCACAACCTTCTTTCTTATGTGCCAGATCTGATTCTAACCAGAAGAGGGTATTGCCCTCATTGTGAATGACTTCAGATTTTGTAGGGCTACTTGCTGCCAACTGTCGTCTCAGCACTAATCCACCAATTACAGGTTGCCTCCCTTATCCCAACTCTGTGTCATGTGTTAAGTTAGCCTGTCCTTTATCCATTCTAACATACTACCCTCAGAACCATGAGATCTTACATTATTAAGTTGTCTGCAGCATTCTGATTTGCACTCAGTAATTTGCTGATTTTTGGTGGTTCAAATCACTCCAGTTCCCTTGTTCTGACACTGGACCTTTTTAGGGAATGTGAAAGGAAGAAGGTAATAGACAGGTGTTTCAGGGAAAAAGAATTCCTGCGTTTATTTAAATACAAAAAGGTAAGTATAATACAAGAAGTACAGGTAAAAGCACCAAACAGTGAAATTAACATTATCAATTACATAGAGGACAGTAAAGAATTACACTATTAAATTAAACACAGACTAAGCGGTGTTTGAATCTAAAACAACAGTTTTAATCACAGAAACTAATAGGCTTCTGACCATTGGGGTCCCGTACACTATCACCACCCCTCTTCCCTTCCCTGATAGCTAAACCAGAAACATTGGGGTCTTGGGAGTTTAAGCTCACCACTGCAGAAAACAAAATTTTGAAGTGCAGCTGGCAGTTCTCATTGGCCGTACCCAGTGTCTTGATGAAGACTTTGGACTGTATAGGCCCTCAATCCAGGTTGAGTCTACTGATGCAGTAGGACACGTATTGGACCTACCGGGTGAGTACTTGGTTTTCCTTACTTTCTGGTGGTATTATGAATGGGTTTCACCTCAGGGTGTGTCTGAGACTTTGTGGTGTTGTCAGGTTGGTCGTTTTCAGACATTATCTGTTCTTAAGTGTGTTGGTCATGGTCGGTCGCCATTGGTTCCCCTGGCTCAGTACAGGCCTGTATCGGTAGTTTTCAGATTGCTGTCGGGATGCCTTTTCTGGAGATAGCTCTTGAAAATAATCGCTGGAACTGGCTGTTGGAATTCTTCTTCTGGGGATCGCTGATCGAATGCCTCCTGGTGGATGGCTTTGGGGATCACTGCCGGGGAATAGCTGCTTGGGCTCCCGCTTCTGGAGATAGCTGTGGCAACAGTTGCCTCAGATTAGTTCGGGGCCTGCAGTTATATTGATTGTGGGCTTCTTATCTTTGTGCCAATCTGTACTTGCCATTGTGTTACCGGTGCTCTCTCTGAAGACAATTAGCTTCCTGATAGTTAAGAGTATGCATAAATGGATCTTTATTTAAGCTGAATGTTCGGTATGTGTGCAGGCCCCACACTGGCTGGGCTGTGAAGCTCAAAGTGTAAAAGTTAGTTTCAGTCCAGAGTGTTAGGTTTGCTTAATTGGTCTCTTGCAGTGGAGGTGTAAATTGTGTTTTGGAGGTGCCGGTGTTGGACGCCACAACCACCTGATGAAGGAGCAGCACTCCGAAAGCTAGTGCTTCCAAATAAACCTGTTGGACTAAACCTGGTGTTGTGTGATTTTTAATGAGGTGTAAGTTGGAATTCCAGGCAACTATCTGTGTTTGCGTATGCTTCCTGGAGCTCAGCCGTGCTGTCCCCTTTACTTTTAAGAGCTTTGAGAAGTCCAGGCCTTTGGTACAGTATTTTAGATGATGGGATTTTTGGCTCAATCCTACAAGCATTATGTGTAGTACTTTGTCAATTGCATTTTCGAAATCAATTGCATTTTGGCCCAATCTTAGGTGGTTATGAAGTGCTTTGAAAGGCTGGTCGTGACATTATTCAACTCTAGCCTCCCCACTACTCTTGACCCACTCCAATTTGCCTATCGGACAAACAGATCTACGTCAGATTTTATATCACTTGCCCTTCACTCCCCTCTCGAACATCTTGACACCAAGAACAGCTATGTAAGAATCCTACTCATTGACTACAGTTCAGCCTTCAACATTATTATCCCCTCGAGATTGATTACTCAACTTCGTGATCTCAGACTCACCCCCCCTCTCCCACAGGCAATCAGTGAAGACTGGGGACAATATTTCATCCTCACTAACACTCAATACTGGAGCACTGCAGGGGTGCATAAGCCTCCTGTTGTACTCACTGTAAACCCATGACTGTGTCACCAAATACCAGACTAATGCCATTTACAAGTTTGCTGATGACACCACCATAGTCCGTTGAATCTCAGATGGCAACAGAACAGACTACAGACGGGCGGTGGAAGACCTGGAAAAATGGTGCACTGAGAACAACCCAGCTTTCAATGCCAGCAAAACCAAGGAACTCAGTATTGACTTTCGGCGGGATATTACTCATGACTCCCTACACATTACCAGCACAGAGGTGGAACGAGTGGAGAGTGTCAGGCTCCTGGGAATGGTCATCCACAACAAGCTTTCTTGGACTCTTCATGTGGATGCACTGGTTACAAAGGCCCAACAATGTCTCTTCTTCCTCAGGCAGCTGAGGAAATTTAGTATGGTGGTGAATACCCTTGCCAACTTTGTGTAAACTTGGCCCGGACAATCACAAAAGCCAACCTCCCATCTCTAGAATCCATCTACCAGGCTCGTTGTCAAGGAAAGGCTGCCAACATTCTCAAAGATCCATTCCATCCTGGCAATGCTTTTCTACAACCTGTACCATCAGGGAGAAGGTACAGAAGCTTGAACACATGATCCAATCGGTTTCAAAACAGTTTCTACCCTACTGTTGTTAGAATTCTGAATGGACTCACAAACTCTTAGCATTTGCCTGTACCTGTGTTTTAGTTTTGCCGCTGTTTACCTATTCTTTAACTGTATGATGTGCCTGTATTTCTTGCAAGTCAAAGTTTTTCACGATGCCTCGGTACACGTGATGTGACGTGATGTGACATTCCAATCCATTCAATCCGAATACATTGTATCTACTAATCTATTCTAATATTAACCTATTGTAAAGCACTATACATTACACTATAATATACTATACTAAGCTTTTCTAAACAATAATTTCATCTATTCATTCCTTACAAAATGGAACATAACCACATCTTGATACTGAATGTCTTTTACCTGGGCTGGACCATCTGGTACTTGGTGTAGAAGACATAGTTGGATGCATGTTTACCAATTTAACTGGAATTTATTCTGATTCTGAAAGATGTGAATAGGCTCTATAATGTCCACTATGATAAAGAATTGTTGTTTCAAAACCATCTTCGAATGGAAGGATGTGGCTTCGAGACCTGGATATGACTTCTTCAAGTCCAAAGCATAGAGTGGTGCTAAATGATCAGACAGAAAATGAAAAGTTTGTTCTGAATCAAGAAAAAGTTAGTATCAATATTTTTAACTTTGAAGTCACTGCCCAATAATCCTGATCCAGAATATAGGAACAAGAGTAGGCTATTCGCCCTCTTGAGCCTGCTCCATCATTCATTACAATCATGACCGATTTGTACCTTATCTTCACGTGCCTGCCTTGGCCAATATCTCTTGCTATCCTTACTAAATTAAAAATTATCTATCACAGATTTAAATTTAACAGGTAAATGAGCACCTATCACCATTTGAGGAAGAGAGTTCCAAACCTTCATTACTCTAACGTCACTCTTGAATAGCCTGGCCCTAATTCTTAGACTATGCCTCTGGTCCTAGAATCTTCAACCAGTCATCATCTTCTACTGCAGGGTGAACGTGGGTACTGTTGGAGATTATGAGTCAAGATTAGGGCAGTGCTGGAAAAGCACAGCAGGTCAGGCAGCATCTGAGGAGCAGGAAAATCGACATTTTGGGCGAAAGCCCTTCATCAGGAATGATGAATCCTGATGAAGGGCTTTTGCCCAAAACATCAATTTTCCCGCTCCTCAGTTGCTGCCTGACCTGCCGTGCTTTTCCAGCACCACTCCAATCTTCTACTGCAGACCAACAAAGTCCATTTGACCAAGAAATTGTGGAAGTTCCATATGTTCTTCTTTTTCTTGAGCAATTTGCTGATTCCCAGTTGTTGTGGAGTGAATACCTGAAGGTGGTCAAGTTTGCCGCAGTGAAGTCATTGGATACCTCCCAGTGGACAATCTTCTCACTGGGGATGTTTCCTTGCATCATAATGCAGGTCAAAATAGTGGTTCCTACATTTTCCCCTTCTCTGGTAGGCTTCACATTAGGAGCAATAGTTAACATTGGGTGTAACCCGCTATCATGCTTAGACCAAGCCTTGGCATGGCTTTGACGCAGCCTGCAAATGTTGTGTTTTGTGATTGGACTGCCTCATACAGTGGTTTCAAGCAAGATCCTGCAGATGCTGGAAATCTGAAACAAACACTGAGTGCTGGAGAAACTCGGTAAACCTGGCAGCATCTGTGCAGAGGGAAACAGAGTTAATGTGTCAAGTCAGGTATGATGCTTTTTCAAAATATTGTTTCACATGTTAGAAGTTCAGTCCTTGTTGTGCTGTATGCACCAAATCAAGGAGTAAACCATCGAGAATTTGAACAAGCTCATCTCTCAATGCTGCTCTGTCACTTGAATTGGCGACACTACGTAACTCTTCAGTGAAATGCACCAATAGGATTTACCACTGGGGCTCCTGTTTGAATCGAGCACATTCAATTCAACTGGAACAAAAAGGGGAATTGAAGTCAACTAGGACTGACTGAAAATTTGCTGAGGCTTCATCAACTTCTTGCCTAACAAGAATTTCTTTGGAAAAGGGGCCTACTGCATTTAAAAATGTACTGACCTAGAGCTGTTATTACTTCAAAGAGGGACCTGCAGCAATTCTGTGCCTGTGGAACTGAATTTTACACAACTTCCATAGTGGTTATTTCTGAAAAGGAACAAAAAAGTGATTAGGTGTGGAATATTCAGATAGCTGTTGTCCTGGTGTTCTAGCACCCATAAACAGACGCTATAGATATATATATAGTTTGTCTTTGGCAGACAAAACATGCTCAGAACCACAGTAATGATCAGTCTTCCAGACAACCTTAAAAAAAACAAATTTGGTTTCATATCTGATCCAGAACAAAGGCCCCAAACTGAAAACCAAGTAATCTCCAAGCAAGATGAGCCACCTCCTCGTCATCAACAAAGTCATGCGTCTTGCCAGCATTAAGTCCAAGCAATTAGATGAAACCAAGAAATGCCTTGCCTTTTTGTTTAAACAAACTGTTAATATGCAAAGAGATCTTTTCCCTATCCCTATCTCCAAAAGAACTTGAAGTAAATCAATTTTCTGACAATCTTACAAAACTGAACACTTAAAAATGTTAAATGTGAAGCCTTTAAGAATCAAGGTTCCAAGTAGAATGCCGACATATGAAAAGTTTATCTCAAATGCTCATGTTCATTAAAATCTAGCTCAACAAAGCATTCCTTCTTTTGAAAGAGAACAAATGGATTTGTTACCTGTGCTGGTTTTTGGAGAGAATAAAAGGACACACAACTCTGGAGGTCCACTAGAAATCTAAACTATGGGCTGAAGATTTTCTGTCTTTAGCTGCATCCAGGTAGTAGGTAATATTTCTAACTCAGTAGACCTGCTTTTTTCAATTCGTTGAATTAAGATGGAAATTATTAACTCAAAGAAGGTGTAGGGGGTGGGAGAGACTCAGGGGTGTGTTCAGGCTAATGGTAAGTTAGCCTGACTCAAGGCATTTTCTATTTCTCAAGCCTTACCCTCATAAGCCCTGCTGATCTCCCACCTAAACTGAAGGGAAGTAACAGTGACTATTAGGGAACCGAAGTCAGTGAAAGTCTTTACATTGTTTGTAGGACCTGGAAAAACACACCTGATCACCACACATGATTAGCAAAAAAACCCCACTTTTTTCTGGATTATTTTGTCCCTGTGTACTCGTCCCATGAGTTTCACCTGACAGGTAGCTCCCTCACCCAGGCCTCTGGATAAAATTTATCATTAGGGCAGCACGGTGGCTCAGTAGTGAGCACTGCTGTCTCACAGTGTCAGGGACCCTGGTTCGATTCCAATCTCAGGCGACTTTCTGTGTGGATTGTGTACATTCTCCCTGAGTCTGCGCGGGTTTCCTCTGGGTGCTCCACTTTCCTCCCACAATTAAAAGATGTGCAGGTTATGTGAATTTGCCATGCTAAATTGCCCATAGTGTTCAGTGATTTGTTAGGGGTAAATGTAGAGTCATCGGGGAATGGGTCTGACATCGAGGGCCAAAGGGCCTGTACTGTGCTGTATTCTTCTATGTTCTATGTTCTATGTTCTACGTTCTTCGGAGTGTCGGTGTGGACTTGTAGGGCCGAATGGCCTGCTTCCCCACTGTGGGGATTCTATGATTCGAGGAAAGTGTTTAAATCAGATTCATTCATTTTTGTGCTTAACCTGCAGCAAGATAGTGTCTAATTCTGGCTAAACATAACAAACCTGGCTGTGTTCAGGTGGGACAATGGCTCAGTGGTTAGTGCTGCTGTCTCATAGTGCCAGGGTCCTAGTTTCGATTACAGCCTTGGGCGACTGTCTGTATGGAGTTTGCACATTCTCCCCGTGTGTGCAAGGGTTTCCTCTGGGTGCTCCAGTTTCCTCCCACAATCCAAAGATGTGCAGGTTAGATGAATTGGTCATGCTAATAGTGCTAATTGCCCATAGTGTCCAGGGATGTGTAGGCTCGGAGCATTAGTCATGGGTAAATGCAGAGTAAGAGGCTAGGGGAAGAGGTTTAGGTGGGATATTCTTCGGAGGGTCAGTGTGGACTTGTAGGGCTGAAGGGCCTGTTACCACACTCTTGGGATTCTATTCTGGGTTGCTGTTTCTACCAATGTGAAATAATTAAACTCACATCCAAAACATGTAATATAAACTACATTCTTTGAAATGTCTAGTTGTGTGATCTTTAGGAAGGGCCTTCAATCCCTCTTTCCGGGCGACACACTATCTTTTGGGGCTGTGGAAGGGATTGTTCCATTTCTAATGGCAATTGCAATAATCTAAATGATGTCCTAAGTACCTCAGGTCATTTTGCCTCTGAAATTCCTCCAATCTATATATTCCACAGCAGGTCTGAAGCGTCATGTGAAGTTTGTAATGCTTTCATTAGAGGTGGGTAGGTGAATCAAACAAAATTATTGCAGGGTTATTCTGATTTTACATTTAGATGTGTTTAGTTCAGCATATATAAGTACTAATGAGGAAAACCAATATACCAGAACATTTAGCGAGTGCTTTGAAACAGAAAAAAAATTAACAAAAATGAGCCAATGTGTACACATTAAGGAGAATTGAATCCTCATCTACTGAACATCGAATATGAACAAAATGAAATGTTCACCTCATATTACAAAATAAAGTTCTGCATTCATGGACATTATGTGTCCTTTCAGGTGTTTCTTGATGTCTTTTCTGTTTTCTCAAATCAAGGGAACATCACCATTTATGAGTTCTCCTCCAAGCCACATAGCATCTTAATTTGGAACAGGCCAGTGTTCCTTCAGTGCAGCTGAGACAAACTTCTAGAGATCTTTTTCTAGTAAATCTTGGATGGACCCATACCATAGGAGTTCAAGTAGGCAGCTCACTATCAACTTCTTAATGGCAAGCGGAATGGGTAACAAATGCTTGCCTAACCAGTAGCATATATATCCTGTCAACAACTTCTTCAAAGTTCATGCCTTAGAACTTAATGAAGCTGAAATTGCCAAAGTTGATGTTGGTTCCCTACTGACAAATAAATGGATCCATTGGGCAGCTGGTCAATGACAACAAAATAAATTAACTGCTGTGCAGAGCGCATAAAGTACTGACATTGGTGATTCATGGCCTCTTATTAGCATTTCCTGCAGCAAAGTTCAACAGAAGTCTACATTTAAACATTTAACAAAATGCCTAAATCTGAGAAACAGGTGCCTATTCTGTCAGTAATTACTGTGCAAGGCATGTTATTCTTTTCACTATTCTGTCACTGTCAATGGCAACCACGCTTTTTATAGCAAACTGTTAATTTTCTGATGTCACAGGTCAGCAGGAATTTTGAACAGTCTGAAGAACAGGCATCTGGCTGCAAACTTTAAATAATTTGAACAGTTGGTCATCACAGAAAGTGTTAAAAACTCCAGTATTGACAGACAGCTCTGAAGCTGTAATAACAACCATTTAGAACACCACTCTGCCACATACATGTGAACATATTAATTAGGAGCAGAAGCAGGCCACATAATCTCTCAATGCTGCTTTGCAATTTAAAAAGTTTTATTTAATCATCCATGGAACAAGGGCATCGCTGGCTAGGCAGTATTTATTGCCTATCAATAATTGCCCAGAGAAAGAGCCTTTTAGAGAAAGAGCCTTCCAAAATTCGTGATCCTCTGTTTAAAAAAAACATTGTTTATGCCTTAAATGGGTAACACCTTATATTGAAACAGTGACACTAGTTTTCGATTTGCCCACCAAAAAAAACATCCTTTCTAAATGCACCCTGTCGAATACTAAATAAAAACTTAAGGAACTGCAGAGGCTGTAAATCAGAAACAAAAACAGAAATTTGCTGGAAAAGCTGAGCAGATCTGGCAGCATCTGTGGAGACAAATCAGGGTTAACATATTGGGTTCCTCAGAACTGAGAAAGGGTCACTCGACTTGAAACGTTAACTCTGATTTCTCTCCACAAATACTGCCAGACCTGCTCAGCTTTTCCAGCAATTTCTGCTTTTGGTTCTCAGAAATGCAATAAGATTCAAATCAGTTGTCTCTTATACTTCTACACTCCAATGGATACAATCCGAGACTGTTGATTCTTTAATCATAAATCAAATCATTTATCCTAGGTATTAGTCGACTAAACATTACCTGAACTGCCTGCAACACATTTACATCCTTCTGTAAATAAGGTGACTAATTCTGTGTATAGTACTCCAGAAATTATTTTATCACTGCTTTGTCCTATAAGACATAGTCTCCTGACTTTTCTATTCATTTCCTCTTGCAATAAACAATAACAGTTCATTACTTTTCCTAATTACTTATTATGCCTACAATTTTGTAATCCATGCACTAGGACATCCAGATCCTTCTGCATTTCAGAGCTCAGCAATCTCTCATCATTTACATAATTTGCCTTTTTTTTCTATTATTCCTGCCAAAATGGACATTTTTACATCATCCACATTACACTCTATTTGCCACACCTTTGTCCACTCACTTAATCTACGTTTCTCAATTTGTCGACTTCTTATGCCCGCTTCACAACTTAGTATCTTTATGTTATCAACAAGTTTTGCATCACAATCATTTATAAGAATTGTAAAAAAAATTGAGGCTCCAGCACCAAACTCTGTGACACATAATTTGTTATGTCTTGTCAACCAAAAAATGATCTATTTATGCCAATTCTCTGTTTCAAGTTAACAAGTCAATGTTCCCTCATGACCCCTATTCAAGGAGCTTTTATTTTATGCAATAACCATTGATGGACTATCAACTGCCTTTTTGGAAATCTGGATGCAATAGATCACACGTTACTTCTTCAAAGAACTCAAATAAGGGCTTATCTTATGAGGAGAGGTTGACTGAGCTCAGACTTTTTTCATTGGAGAAAAGGAGGAGAAGAGGGGACCTAATTGAGGTATACTTGATAGTGAGAGGCATAGATAGAGTCAATAGCCAGAGACTATTTCCCAGGGCAGAAATGGCTAACACGAGGGATCATAGTTTTCAGCTGGTTGGAGGAAAGTATAGAGGGGATGTCAGAGGCGGGTTCTTTACACAGAGAGTTGTGAGAGCATGGAATGCATTGCCAGCAGCAGTTGTGGAGGCAGGGTCATTGGGGACATTTAAGAGACTCTTCAACATACATACGGTCACAGAGATTTGAGGGTGCATACATGAGGATCAGTGGTCAGCACAACATCGTGGGCTGAAGGGCCTGTTCTGTGCTGTACTGTTCTATGTTCTATAAATTGGTAAAACTTGACTTCCCTTTCACAAAGCCATGTTGACTATGCCTGATTACCTTGAACCTTTCTCAGTCATGCTACAACATACTAGTGTCTCACATCTTGTTTTATGACAAATGTTAAGCTAACTGGCCTGTAGTTTCCTGCAGATGCTGGAATTTCCTGCATCTTATTTCCCTCCCTATTTGAATAAAGAAGTTACATTCATTATTTTCACATTTAATGTAATGTCACAAACAATTTTGGCTTGGAACCATATCGCTGTTCCTTTACTGTCATTGGTTCAAGAGTCTGGAACTCTATTGCAGCAGTGTGAATATATCAACACCACATAGTTTGAAGCAGTTCAAGAAAGCACCTCACCACCAGCTTCTCAAAGGGATGACAATAAATGTAATAAGGGTGGCCTTGCAGTAATGCTCAGACCCCCATAAATTAACAGCAAAAAAAGCTTCACTTATGTGGATCTTTTACGAGAATAGAAAGAATGGAATCTATTAAGCCCCTTGAGACTGCTCTGCGACTTAATTAAATCAGGTTTGATCTGCACCTTACCTCTATATCTCCTGATATCCTTACCTGACAAAAATCTATTGAACTCTTTCTGAACTTGTAAACTGTCAATACGTGTTGTGTGCATGTATGACATATCACAAAAGATGGAACATATTTAGTTGAGAAACATACGTGAAAGCTTGCAGGTCCACAGGCCAGAATATCAATAGGATTGAAGTGAGCAGGATAAAAGACACAGTAAGTTACAAAGCAGTAATGATATTCTTAAATATTAAAAGGCCACTCATTGTAAGATGAAAAGAAAACTGAAGGTATTAAAATTCCATAGTTTGAAAGCTGTACAAAAGAATGAATCATTGTACTCCCTGAATAATTCTTACTCTAACATAATGGGAAGGCTAAAGCAAAGAACAACATTGTACACTTATGCCAAAAGAGCTTAAGATACAAACATCCTTTAACACACGATAAAGCAATTTGTATTTACAACAGATGAGCTGATGAATTTTGACTTAAATAATTTACAGAATTTGGGACATGTTGCAGAAATACAAATGAGAAAGGTGCATACAGATTATCATAAAATGAGTATCATGATTGGACAGCTGAAATGCCAGATGTTCAAGTCGGAATTAAACAGCATTCAACCAGGAACTAGAAGCTACTGCAATTTAAGAAAACCTGGAATGTCAGATCACAGATTTTGGAAATATTGAGGGGCTTAAAATGCATTTCTCATCATTTCCTCTTTATGTGATTAGCTGCTCAAACTTTCAGTAAACCTATCACTGATGCAGGTAATTAATCTCAAGTCATGTTAAAAAAAATTCTAATTGTGACGTTCTAACCTGCCTTTTCTTCACAACACATTGAGACTACAAGCAGCAATGCAGCATTTTAATTCTGCAGAAGATGTCTGCCAGATTAATGAGCAGCTTCAGAGGTTGGGTGTTTAGACCATGTACAGTTGTTGAAATGTTACCAGTTAGAGAAAAAAAGTGCTCAGCTAAATGAATCCAACAACAAGATGAACACTTCACCATATTCTCACACCAGATGATTATACTTATGGAAGCAATTGCACTGTTAGCTTACTCAGATTTAACTTATCTGTATTAGTCAGCTAAATATTGTGGTCAGGGGTTCGTGTGGCACTGTGGATAGCATGTCACTTAGCCAGAAGGTCCGGATGACCATAAGGTGTGCTCATATCCCAAATAAACAAAATTTGACTAGCAATAGGTAATAATGGCAGCAATGCTTGGTCAGCCATGTTTAATACAGAGTGGTGATTAGTAACTTGTCCCAGGAGAAAAACAAACTCGAGAAAACAAATGTAAGCATGTGCTTTGTCTGCCTTACACATCTCTAAATGAGGGAAGTCTTTCAAGTTTAAGATTTATTGACAAAATAGCACTTATTTCTAAAATTATAAATGCCCTGGCTATACAGGAACAGCCAGATTCTAGATATTTTGTGGTAAGTAACTCATCTTCTACTCCTTGTTCACATCTACATGGGACAGATGAAACATATTCAATCATATTCCCACTGGTCTACATGAGTACTGCTCTAACAACATTCAAGAAGAAATTTGTCACTGTTCAATACAAAGTAACTCACAGATAGACACAACATCTACTATCTCAAATACTGACTTCCTTAACTGCTAGTACACCAATTTGTTAAGGTTGTAATGCCTCCCCTGACAGTGAAAGTAACATAGCCCTTCTGTCCTAAAAGGGTGACCTCTAGTTTTTAAACGTGCCCCTTAGTTCTGGATTGAGCCACAGGAATAAACATCCTTTCCACATCCATTTTGTCAAGAAAATCAAGATTTTATACATTTAACAATCAAGTCACCTCTCACTTTCCTAAGTTCCAGTGGAAATAAGTTTTTTTATCCAACCTATACTCATATGTCAACCTGCTCATTCCAGGAATTAATCTAATCAACCTCTCCTGAAGCATTTCCAATCCAACGTACATCATTCCATAAATAAGGAGACCAAAACTGTACACAGTATTTGAGACATTGGTGAATTAATGCCTTGTACAAATAAAGCATAACATCGTATCATAAGGATTCCATTCCATTAGCCTTCTTAATTATGTGTGACCCTGCACACAAACGTTTTATGATTCAACTTGTGGCCATGAAAGTTGGACATTAGTCATCCCACTGCAGTCCATGTGCTGAAGGTACAGTTGCAATCCTGTTAGGTTGTAAGTTGCAACATGTTGATCCAGTGATGATTGCATAAATCTCTAATTCAGAATGGTATTTGACATGGAGGGGAGTTTGCAGCTGATGGTTTTATTTTGCACTTGTTGTCCTTGTTCTCCTAGATAACGGAGATCATAGTTTAAAAGGCTCTTCAACCAACACACACAGCTACTCTCCTCTCCCAGATTTATTACATCTTTGATACAAACTCAAAAATTCTTTGATCATAATTTAGGATCAAAAATTGACATGTTTGTCACTTTCACATGGACAGTTATCAAGAGTACTGTCCATTCTTGGCAACAACCTACCTTTTAAAGGGAAGACTGATGCAATCAAGTATAAAATGTCTTGTAAGGATTAAGGGAAAGAATAATGATTCATTATCCAAGGGTATTTTGCCAAGCTAATATAAATACTGACAGTAGGGTACAGTCACTCACTATATACTGTGCTAAAACTACATGACAAATGTAGTTCAGTAAAACAGCCATGTCTGATACATCACTTTGGGCCTGGGGATAGATCACAGATGTATGAGCAAAATGTTGTCTATTTAGGACTATTTAATGTGGCACTATTAATATTAATAGCCATTTTATTGCACTGTCTGTTTTAATCTTTATTTACTGATAAATGAGCCATCTATTATTTAGGTGGCATACAACTGCTTGTGCACACACAGAAACCAATCCTTATTTTATTGCTTTTCTTTGCCTCCACTTCTGAAGGGTCTGGTTCCTCTGAAATATTGGGTAGAAATTGGCTTAGGTCCCTGAAATGGAAACAAGGAGCCAACAGACTACTTTAGGACTATCAGAAAGTGGAAACCACTGAGCAGATCAGGACCAGAGTCTGTCCTGAATCACTCAGAAATTGGCCACAATAAAAGATTAGTTTTAACAATAATATGCTCCCATGACTCTGCAGTTTTTCACTCGCTGCCTCACTTCACTGCTTTTCCAATCACCTACTGGGATTTAGTTTTGGGCCAAGTCCAAAATTTACGTTTATAAAATTGATGAGCTGTCAAGTATCAGATGCTCACCCACATAACGACAATAAGGCCCATACCTCAGTTTCAGGCCTCCATGGTGTGATGGGGTGATCACATCATGCCTGGAGCCCATTTCAGGCTAAAAGATAAAATGAAAGCAATACCCCAATTTTGCCAAGTGCAAGCAGCAAAATGGGTGTCTTTGATGCATGAATTTAAATGGTGGAATCTTTTAGTGACCTCAAAGACGTGGGCAGTGGCAGGATGTGTGATAGAATCATGTTAGGAATCCTTTGAGGCCTATCTCAACATTGGGACCATTGTAGCGCATCTTTTATGCGTCTGCCCAATGCCAGGAGAGTTTCTTAATGGGAAGAGGTCAGCATCCAATTAAATGGGATTTTATAGTTGTTGTATGTCTTATTAGTGTCTCAATTCTTCTCATTCATGTTCAATTCCCTATCTCACCATGCACATTGAAAAAGTTGGACATCCAGAATTCTCAGCATGGAGGTCAGTGTGGGTAGTTCGTGACTTCAGCTCACTGCTGACTGCAAACAGACAACATGTTACTCAGTACCAAACAGAATCTTTGGGCATCAACCACGTACATCCCTCATCCACAAATACTGGTATCTGTCTATTTGTAAACCCCTCTCAGATCCACTTGCAGGATGCTTATGAAGCTCAGAGTTGCATTGAAAGGCTGCAGCAAGGATACCACAGGCAGGGGCAGCCATTCAGCCCATAGATTGAACCAGATTGCATCTCAGGACTGCTCACTTAGCTCTTGCTCTTTAGTACCTATCTGCATGCACACAGCCTACCTGTTTTATGTGCCATGCCTGTGAGTGTGTTCGTGCTTCAGCCAGAGCCTCAGTACAGGTCGTTGTGGTATAACACATGTTTTATTAACATGAATTCGTTGTAATGTGATTGACGAGTTGGGGACAAACTGAACCACAAACTTTTAAAACATGTGTTGGCTATAACGTAATTACAGCGCCAACACTTTAAATGCTGTTTCAAAAGTGCAATTTTTATATAACATGGGTTGCACAAGAACGCAACCATCGTATTATAGAAGAACTGACTGTACTGCCATATTGACATGCTCTGCTATGCAGGCACACAAACAGCCTGTATGTCAATAGGGAACTTGTCCAAGTGGAGTTAGGGGAAGACATCTTGCTATATGGCAGTCTGAGATTCAAATCTAACACCTTTCATATTTAGCAGTAGCCTGCACAGCAAACGCACTGCACATTTATTAAACATACAAATACGTTTGGAGCAACTTATCAACATGACAGTTGGTAAAATCACCTGATGATCTTACTCACAATTCCTGAACATGGCTGATTTATCAAGCAAAATGATTTGCTAATGAAGAAAATTATGTTTGAGCATTGCTGAGAAAAAAAATGTCTTGATGCAGGTTTTAATCTTGCATTCATCAAGACAATTCATTTTTTAAAAAAATCAAGTAAAGCGAATACATGTACTATATGAGAGGACACTGTTAATGAGTTAGTATGAGTACTCTGGGAGAGGCATTGCCATGGAGAATGCATCAGTTAACAATGACTGACAATTTACTGCTAATCCTTGTTAAATTCTAAACATGAATGATTAATTGACAAATTGCCCTGGAAAATGAACCAGAGAACGATTCCACAATGCTTCATTGAAATCAGTAATGTGTCAGAGAACAGGGTCCTACCTGTGAACAATTGTATCTTCCAGTACATGCAAATAAAACTTGACTGATAATACACAATTGATTTCCAGAATTCTTTGCACACGTTGGACCATTTAGATAATTGCCTGATTATATCTAATGTTGGACACTCCATTATGAGTTTTGAAAGCGTGGGCTGGTTGGGTATAGGCAGTACTTGCTTACCTAAACAGTGAAAGGGATATGCTATTTTATGCAATCTGCCAGTCTTTGGGTCATATGACCTATACACCTAGCATCACACCAACACTGAAATTCATAAAGCACATTACCTATTGTGCGATTTTCTGCCAATCACATACACGAGTAAGTTTATTTTTGTATTTATTGCAAATTCTCAAGTGCAAGAAAAAATTGATTAAATGTGCCTTTTTCTCTGCAATACTCATTTTGTATTGCTGAATGACTAAAATTATTTTTATGAATATCAGTGATACATTCATTTGCTGCTGTGCACTGCAAAGATTGAAGGCATTAAGAATTTTGACTAACATGGAAGAAAGTCCACCTCTGTGATAAAGGTTGAATATTTGGACACTATCTGGCACAATTTTCAGGACGTCTACTTTAGCAAAGGGAACTTAGAACATAGAACATTACAGTGCAGTACAGGCCCTTTAGCCCTCAATGTTGCGCTGACCTATTTGTTTTAAATGGCTTAATGCTTCTGTTAAAATAGGAAACGGAGGAGTGGCATGCCAGCATTATTACTAAACAGAACCTGCTCAAACCAGGTAACATTACCATTCCAAGCCCCCAAACTTACAATGTTTCCACAAATAAGAACATTATGTAAACTGAAATGAAACACTTTAGTTGACTGATCCTGTTGCCTATTCGCTTGTTCCTAAGTATATAAAGCTCCTCCACATGAAAATCAGAAGCTATCTCGAACAAACAGCAAATTGGAGGCACTTGCTTGTAAATGTCTCTCCTCAACACAACGTGTACATTTAGTGAGTTATCGAGCCAAACATTCTGTAGTCTCTGGATTATCAGACTAGTAAATGCTCAACAGAACTCCGTAAAAGTCTTGAAATGCAGAGCTACGTGGGAATTGTCAGGAAAATTTTAAACGGGTAATGGGCAATTCTTCTCTCCCAAGGACTTTCCACAAATGCCTGTGACTCTGAGCGAGAGACCTTGCATAGTTCTATGCTTTTTGCCTATGTATATCTTTCTACAATTATACATGGCATTGGTGAAGCGACACCTGGAATACTGTGTGCTGTTTTGATCTCCTTATCTGAGTAAGGATGTTCTGGCTATAGAGGGAGTACAACATTAGTTTATCACTTTGATTCTTGGGATGACATGACCGACATAGGAGGAGAGATTGAGTTACTTAAGATTGTTGTGTGTATGTTGCTGGAAAAGCACAGCAGGTTAGGCAGAAAAATCGATGTTTTGGGCCAAAGCCCTTCATCAGGAATTTGGCCTCATTCCTGCTGAAGGGGTCCGGCCCGAAACGTTGATTTTCCTGCTTCTCGGATGCTGCCTGACCTGCTGTACTTTTCCAGCAACACACTCTCGATTCTGATCTCCAGCATCTGCAGACCTCACTTTCTCTCAGTTAAGATTGCATTCACCGCAGTTTAGAAGAATGATGGTGATCTCATATAAACTTATAAATTCTAACAGGACTAGACAGGTTCATGTTGGAAAGATGTTTCTGATGGTGGAGAAATCCAGACCAGGGGTAAATCTTTTAGGACTGAGATGAAGAGAAATTTCTTCACCTAGATAATGATGTGCCTGTGGAATTCACTACCACAGAACGTGGTTAAGGCTAAAACATTATGTGCTTTTAAGGAGAAGGTAAATATAACTCTTGTGGGATCAAGGGATATGGGAAAAGGCAGAATTAGGGTATTGAAGTTCGATGATCCACCATGGTTATATTGAATACTGGAACAGGTTTGAGGGGTCAAATGGCTTTGTCCTGCTCCTAGCTTCTATGTTTCTATGTTACTGTTACCCAAGCAATGCTAGGCAGATTAAAATCTAGTCTAACACATCAGCAAGTTCATAACTGACCTCTTCCATCACCCCTCTCACCATCTCTAACCACCTGACTCAATTCAGTCTAGATCTGACAACACTAATTTTAAGAACAACATCCTGACTTGACCCAATTGCCTGTTTACTCCACTAGCCACTCACCTATCTCCCAACCTACTACCTCAATCACTACCAGCAATTCATTCGCACATCAAAACCTGGATCTTAAGCTTTTCAAAGCGCAGTTGTTGCTGTGAAAAGGAAGCAGGTCTTGCCATTCCCTGACACTATTCTGCTCTGATGAATTTTCCTGAGGGACTCTGCATTGTGCACTCCTTTGACGGTTGTGATGGGAAGATCCAGGAAGAAATGCCCAGCAGCTGAAAATTGGCTGAATCAACTCAACAACAGCAATAATGAGCAGGTACAGCTACATATGATGATTGCCCAGCAGCATCAGGTTTGGGGCAATCTTCATGCGTAGCTGTAGTTGTTCATTATTGCTGTTGTTGAGATGATTCAGCCATTATTTCACTCACACCTATAATTCAACCAGTCAGATAGTTTATTGAAGCTCTATGATGACTTGGTTAGGGAAAGAAAACACTTTTTCAGGCAAACTCTGTGATGGACTATTGAGATTAACAGCCCATAAAAGCGAATGCAGCCTGTCAGCGCAGCCAAGTTTTAATTAGTACAACACTAAATCCACATTTTATTGACAATAGACTATGTTCTTCATTTTAAAGTAAGGCTGTTTCCCAGGTTTGGAGAAAAAAAAATACACATCAGATCTGTCAACACAGTTAAAATTAAATTTACTCAACCTAGACATATACATCCGTATGCCCAGCATGGGCTTATTGCATTCTGCTGAGGACAAAAAAAGTTTCGATAAAATCAGAAAGTATTTCATGTGGAAATTTATGATGTTTGCAATGGACAGTTTTACAGTCAGGGAATATGAAATATGAGGTCCTGCATATAAATAAGAAAACATAATGAAATATCAAATTTGAACTAGTTGTATTTAATGTTTGCTGCGCTATGATCATTTTAGCAGGGATGCTTCTCACATCATCCCACCTCACCCAAACAAAAACCTCTCTTCAGAATGACTCCAGGCCGCCCTTTAAAGAGATCATTTTTTCCCCCCAAATGGATGACACGATGGCTCAGTGGTTAACATTGCTGCCTCACAGTGCCAGGGACCCTGGATTGATTCCAGCCTTGGGTGACTGTGTGGCGTTTGCACATTCTTCTCGTGTCTGCGTGGGTTTACTCAGATGCTTCAGTTTCCCTCCACAGCCCAACGTTGCGCAGGTTAGGTGGATTGGCCAGGCAAAATTGCCTGTAGTGTCCATGGATGTGTAGGCTAGGTAGGTTAGCCATGTGAAATGTGGAGTAACGGGGATAGAGTGGGTGTATGGTTCTGGCTGAGATGCTCTTTGGGAGGGTTGGTGCAGACTGCATAGGCTGCATGGCCTCCTTCTGCGCTTTAGGGATTCTACTCCATGATTTTTCAAGTCATAAACAACTCACGTATTCTGACAGAAGATCATCAACCTGAAACATAAATTCTCTTTTTCTCTCAACACATGCTTTTTTGACCTGCTGATTATTTCCAGCACTTTGTTTTTATTTTAAATTTACAATGCCCACAATATTTTACTTTTGCTCCAGTGTGGAACCCTTTTGTTCTCAGGGATATAAACAACACAATCACCTTATGTCTATTTATTACCCTTTAACTTGCTATAACATCTCAAGGCACTTCAAAAGAAGATTGTAAAGCAAACCATGACAATTAGCCACAAAGGACATACTACATCATTTGATCAAAAGTTTGGTCAAAGTTGAATGCTTTAAGAAATGTCCTAAAGGAAGGTAAGTGAGATGGAAAGGCGAGAGGTATTTTGGGGAGGAATTAGTGAAGTCAACTGAACCAATGGAGAAGCAATTGATTAGGAATGTACATGATGCTAAAATTAGATGAACATAAATATTGAAGAATTGTGTGGTTGGAGCATATTACAGAGACATGGAAAGGGAATGCCATGGACTGACTGAAAACATGAAGATATTGCTTGACTGGGAGTCAGTGTAGATCTGAGAGTACAGGAATTATGGCTGATTAGCATCTACACTGCCTTGTACTTATTTCAACGAGGTAAAAACAATGACTGCAGATGCTGGAAACCAGATTCTGGATTAGTGGTGCTGGAAGAGCACAGCAGTTCAGGCAGCATCCAAGTAGCTTCGAAATCGACGTTTTGGGCAAAAGCCCTTCATCAGGAATAAAGGCAGTGAGCCTGAAGCGTGGAGAGATAAGCTAGAGGAGGGTAGGGGTGGGGAGAAAGTAGCATAGAGTACACTGGGTGAGTGGGGGAGTGGATGAAGGTGATAGGTCAGGGAGGAGAGGGTGGAGTGGAAAGGTGGAAAAGGAGATAGGCAGGTAGGACAAGTCCGGACAAGTCATGGGGACAGTTACTGAGCTGGAAGTTTAGAACTAGGGTGAGGTGGGGAAGGGGAAATGAGGAAACTGTTGAAGTCCACATTGATGCCCTGGGGTTGAAGTGTTCCAAGGCGGAAGATGAGGCGTTCTTCCTCCAGGCATCTGGTGGTGAGGGAGTGGCAGTGAAGGAGGCCCAGGACCTCCATGTCCTCGGCAGAGTGGGAGGGGGAGTTGAAATGTTGGGCCACGGGGCGGTGTGGTTGATTGGTGCGAGTGTCCTGGAGATGTTCCCTAAAGTGCTCTGCTAGGAGGCGCCCAGTCTCCCCAATGTAGAGGAGACCGCATCGGAAGCAACGGATACAATAAATGATATGAGTGGATGTGCAGGTAAAACTTTGATGGATGTGGAAGGCTCCGTTAGGGCCTTGGATAGAGGTGAGGGAGGAGGTGTGGGCACAGGTTTTACAGTTCCTGCGGTGGCAGGGGAAAGTGCCAGGATTGGAGGGTGGGTTGTTTGGGGGCGTGGACCTGACCAGGTAGTCGCGGAGGGAACGGTCTTTGCGGAAGGCGGAAAGGGGTGGGGAGGGAAATATATCCCTGGTGGTGGGGTCTTTTTGGAGGTGGCGGAAATGTCGGTGGATGATTTTGTTTATGTGAAGGTTGGTAGGGTGGAAGGTGAGCACCAGGGGCGTTCTGTCCTTGTTACGGTTGGAGGGGTGGGGTCTGAGGGCGGAGGTGCGGGATGTAGACGAAATGCGTTGGAGGGCATCTTTAACCACGTGGGAAGGGAAATTGTGGTCTCTAAAGAAGGAGGCCATCTGGTGTGTTCTGTGGTGGAACTGGTCCTCCTGGGAGCAGATCCGGCAGAGGCGGAGGAATTGGGAATACGGGATGGCATTTTTGCAAGAGTAGGGTGGGAAGAGGTGTAATCCAGGTAGCTGTGGGAGTTGGTGGGTTTGTAAAAAAAGTCAGTGTCAAGTCAGTTGTCATTAATGGAGATGGAGAGGTCCAGGAAGGGGAGGGAGGTGTCAGAGATGGTCCAGGTAAATTTAAGGTCAGGGTGGAATGTGTTGGTTGAGTTGATTATTTCAGTCAAGTTTCAGAATTGTAGATTCAAATGTCTAGGGATATTGCCAATGCCTTAATTCTCTTTTAGTGATGTTTGACCTCAGGAATCAAATGTTCCAAGATTCTAGGAATATTCCACTAGTGGATTCAACCTTGGGACAGTGTGGCATATAGAGTACCATAGAATCCCATTTGGCCCAACAAGTCCAGAGCAACCCTCTGAAGAGTATTCCACCTAGATACATTCTCCTACCCTATATTTCCCATGACTAATGCACCTACACATCCCAGAACACTATGGACAATTTAGCATGGCCAAATCCTGCACATCTTTGGACTGTGGGAGGAAGCCAGAGCACCCAGAGGAAACCCATGCAGACACGGGGAGAATGTGCAAACTCCGCACAGACAATCACTGGAATTGAACTTGGGTCCCTGGTGCTGTGAGGCAGCAATGTTAACCATACAGTCACAGTGCCAAGATCAGCACAGCCAACATCTCCCTCTGCTCTGGATCCTGTCATGCCTCCTTTTGTGAAGATTGGGACGATCTCCAGACTAGTTTTAAATTTCAGGAAATCCCTTAAATAAATAGGGCTAGATATTCAATGCATGTTTTTTTTCAGAGGTGATGGTGATGGAGGAGCCATGTAAAATAGATTGAGTACTAGACGGTTACCTTCCCACCCACAGACAAGCTCACTCCCATAATCTGGACAGTGAGATAATAAAATTGGCAGCCTGCTTACCCCATGTAAATAAAAAAATAATGGTGAAAACAGATTATTAAAATATTACTCTGCCCACACAATAATGTGATAGTTTTGCGTAGGTGAGCAGATGTGGGCTGCCCTTTTCAGTGACAGCTGGCAACGTCTTTTCCACAATCTTGTTCTAGAATTTAACAGAAGTTATTTTGCCTTTTCACATCACGAGAAATGAAGAAAACATTTTACAGGTAGAAATAAAAACAGAAAATGCGGAAAATATTCTGTTGATGGGTTGGCATCTGTGCAGAGGGCAGCAGAGTTAATGGGCGGTATTTAGGGAAGTGATGGGAGTCTTACCTGTTACCTGGAATGCCGGCATGCTTCCCTCGTCAACTTGTTTTGGAAAGCCTACTGTATCCAATGGCTCTCTAGCATTGAAATGGATAGTACTAAACCTTTCCAGCATGTAGAGCCCAAAAGGTGTTAGTCCTGCTAGCAAAGAGGTGTTGAGCAATCAGAGGCCAGCAGCTCTGCTTGATGGTAGTGGCTGCTCAAGGTAAAACGCCCACACAAGACTCAGTATCGATACTGGATTTCAGGTTACAGTTCAGCAATGGTAAGGTGGCAGCAATGGCATGGCTTTGTCTGGCGTGCTTCCTGCATGATAAGTTTTCTGCCCCACCATTGGGCTAATACCAGCAGTGGTGGGACGGGGCCTTTAAATGTACACTAATTGCTTACTTAAGGTCTTCAATTGTGTTCATGGTCTTAATTGGGCAGAATGGGATGACATTAGTGCCCGCACCCACCCTCTTACCCAATTAAATAAAATCCTCATCATCAAACTCACCATACAGAGCATTAATTTTGTCCTAACATTTCAGGTCAGTGATCATTTCCCTTCTCAGTTGGACATTAAAGATCCCACAGCCAGTATTGAAGAGGGATAGGGAAATTCTGTCTTAGCAGATCACCTGATCATGATCGTATTGCTCTTGTGTACAAGATTCCTGAAGAAGGGCTTATGCCCGAAATGTCGGTTCTCCTGCTCCTTGGATACTGCCTGACCTGCTGCACTTTTCCAGCAACACATTTTTCAACTCTGATATCCAGCATCTGCAGTCCTCACTTTCTCCTACAAGATGACTGCCAAGTTCACTTGATTATCACAGTGACTTACTTCAAAAGTATTCATCAACCGTAAGTACTTTTAGACTTGCTAATGTTGTGCAAAACACTACACAAATACAAGTTTCTTTATCATTTATTAACTTTGTCCATTGGTATTACTGATAAGAATCAGGAGAGATATCAAGGAGATCAGCATAAATATTGGGCATAGCTCTGGGAATGATGATTTATGTGATGATAAGTTTTCAAGCAATCTCTCTTCCTGATTTGAGCTGATTTACTTAACTTCGGTTTTATGACTGAAGCTAAATTTCAGTTGGGACTAATTTGCTTCCATGTTCCGTATTTGCTCAACCCAGTCAAATGCAGACATGGGTAACAATTTTTGCAATTTGTTACATAATATAAACTCAAGAAAAACCCCCAATTTAACTTTTAAATCAACACTTCTAACTGTGTGATATGTAGCATTGAATGTAACACTTGCAGAGAAATATCTGGTCAGCCACAAGATTTGCTGTCTATAAGACTGCAGGAAATGGTAGTGTTATCACTTGAAAGCTGAATGAAGGTGATATTGACAGCAGCCAGAGAATGAGGAGAATATCTAAAGACCTTAATTGAGATTAATTTTAAACAGCAATATTGCTCAACTCAACAACTCCATTTCATCTGCCCATGTTTCTACACACTCATTAATTCCAATTAAAAATTACATATTTAGAGGACAGGAAATGTTAAATGGCAAATCATGTATTGAAAACTTCTAGAATGTTTCATATATATTTCCTGAATCACTTTAAAGCTTCACATTTTATTCCTTTAAGATGTGCTGAACTTTCTTTGATCAACAGTAAATGTAGCTGCTGCCTAATTATTGCACTGTGACAAATGTTATTTTTCCCCTCTAGTAAAATATGATATTTAGCTTTGCTCTAACCTCTTATACACAAGGATTTTACTTTAAATTCTTCTGAACAGCTACTACAGTGAGGTTTGGGTGGGCATTCTCTTGTCAGCTATAGCCTGATATATGACTAATGGATAGGTGATAAGTTTCAATATAATAACGGGAAAATAGCTGATCACCTCTCTCCAGGTATATTAACAAGCTGAATAAGGCATAATGCATAGATTGCTACACTGAATAAACCATGTTAAAAATCACACAACACCAGGTTATAATCCAACAGGTTTAATTGGAAGCACACTAGCTTTCGGAGCGACGCTCCTTCATCAGGTGATTGTGGAGGGCTCGATCATAACACAGAATTTATAGCAAAAATTTGCAGTGTGATGTAACTGAAATTATACATTGAAAAATTGATTGTCTGTTAAGCCTTTCATCTGTTAGAATACAGTGATAGTTTTACTTTTTTCATGTGCAAATCACAAAACCCTTTTTTTTAAAGTTGCATTCTCGGGTTAGCTGTTAACAGTGGTGAAAGCTATTCAACATATTGTCCAGCTATCACCATTGTTAACAGCTAACCCAAGAATGCAACTTTAAAAAAAAGGGTTTTGTGATTTGCACATGAAAAAAGTAAAACTATCACTGTATTCTAACAGATGAAAGGCTTAACAGACAATCAATTTTTCAATGTATAATTTCAGTTACATCACACTGCAAATTTTTGCTATAAATTCTGTGTTATGATCGAGCCCTCCACAATCACCTGATGAAGGAGCGTCGCTCCGAAAGCTAGTGTGCTTCCAATTAAACCTGTTGGACTATAACCTGGTGTTGTGTGATTTTTAACTTTGCACACCCCAGTCCAACACCGGCATCTCCAAATCATGAATAAACCATAAAATCGATCAGCTCTCAGGCAGTCAGATTGTATACAATGCTCAGTGAGAAAAGCATGTTTTCTGAAAACACATACTCCATGTAGGGTACACTTGCTCGATATTATCTAGCAAATGAATTATATGAGTTTTAACTTTGCTAATGAGTAATGCAAATCCAATAACCAATGCAGTTCATTTTCCATAGCATTTCACTGAATATTTTACTTTTCTCTTCTTTTTTTTACAGTGGGTTAACTAATCCTGTGGTATGGCCTCACCGTATTTCCTGTGTGAGTCTATCTGGAAAATTTCAGTAAAACTCTTACCAATAGGGGATATAACCGTGCAGTTCAATTCTCTAGCTCAATGATTAGCAGTGAGGACCTCAATTTGATATTTATCCTCCTGAGGCCAGGGCTGCTGAGGTTATGTCATTGTTGCCTTCTCCTTAGCTGAGATCACATCAGGGATTAGGAACTGGCTTCCTGAGCAGACAGTAATGTTCTCATAGTGTTAAATAGGAAGATATTCAGAATCTGAAACAGAGATTTCTTTGTCACTCCATTTGAGACCATCTGTTCAGCTACATCTGCTGCTCTCTCGACCTTGATCTGTTACCCAATTGCTACCAAGTGAAATCTTCCTTTTGGCTTCCTCATGCTTGAGGCTGGAACTCCTACTTCTCTCGTAGTTGTTTTTTCTCTACCCTCATGCTGCCACAACAGTGAAATCTGCAGTTGAAATTTAAAAAAAAATCACTTCTCAAATTTAAAACAGAAATTCTATGGCTTTTGCATATGGGTTATTCAAAATTAACTGTCTCACTTCAAATGTAAGAAATACAAACCTCTATATAAAAATACAATTATTGGGGCAATTTCAAGGAAATTCCATTAAAATTGACTGTGACAATGCTCTTCCTGAGTTCACCTCATTCAAGAGGCCTATTCCAATCATTCTTAACTGCTGCTGACCCAGTTTTTCAACCTGGTCTCCATGCTGGATAACATTTTAAATGGTTTAATCACCCCAACTACTGGCACCTTTTTTTTTCTGGAAGGACACACTCTCCTGGGAAAAAAAAACACCCTTTACCATTTTGTCTCTGCAAATCAATACCTCTTCAGCATCCCTTTATTTTATAAAGTTTTTGGGAGTGTTGTTGCCTCCAAAATCCGGGACCAGGTACCCCATGTTTGAATTTTTCTGCTCAGATCTGTAGCCTGACACAAGAATGATTTGGTTCTTAGCAAAGTTAAGTATCATATTCTATACGTGGAAAAGTGGCTCATTAGTCCTCCTTAAGTCCCATTAGTTATGTGCATTGATTGGAGTATATGTTCTTCTCAGCAAAGAGAGGGTTGTGAAGAGATTTGATAGAAGTATTCAAAATCATGAGGGGTCCAGACCCAATACATCACGAGCCACTGTTCCTATTCATGGAAGGGTGTAAAACCAGACTGTATTAATTTAAAGTGATTGGGAAAAGAGGTGTCGTGAGGAAAAGCACTTGATATCTTGCAAGTGAATCTGGAACACACTGCCTGAGAGTGTACAGGAAATCACGGCTTTCAAAGGAAATTGGGTAAGCATGTAAAAAAAAAACAACTGCCAAGCCGCAGGGGAAAGGATCAATACTGTGACCAATTGCTCATGCAGAAAGCTAGTACAGATAGGATGTGCCACAGACTGCAAGCAGTGAAGATAGACAACTGCATTTTCCCCAGATAACACTCAACACGGGAGCATCCACCTGGATGCATTCTCAGTCCCTACTGTACTCCATGTACACTCATGACGGTGTAGCCAAATTCCAAATGAACATCTAAAAGTTTGCTGATGACACCACCACGATAGGATGGATATCAAACAACAATGAATTGGAGTACAAGAAGGATCAGTGGTGATGGTGTCATGGTGCAATGAAAGCAACCTCTCTCTCAATGTCAGCAAAACAGCAGAACTGATCATTAACTTGGAAGGAAGGAGCCAGACACACCCCCACCTATATCAATGGAGCTGAGGTGGAGAGGGTCGAGAGTGTCAGGTTCCTCAGAGTGATGATAACCGACAATCTGTCCTGGACTTCCCACATAGATGCGACTGTCAAGAAGGCACAACAATGCCTCTCCTTCTTCAGATGGCTCAGGAAATTCGGCATGTCCATAAGGGCCCTCACTAACTCTTACAGATGCACCATAGAAAGCATTCTATCCCGGTACCTGATGGCCTGGTACAGTAACAGCTCTGCCCAGGACCGTAAGAAACTACAGAAGGTGGCGTGCACAGCCCAGACCATCATGGAAACTAACCTTCCATCCATGGATTCCATTTACAACTCTCGTTGCCACAGAAAGGCTGCCAATGTCATCAAAGACCTCTCCTACCCGGTATTGTCCTTCCATCAGGCAGAAACTTGAACACATTTAACAACAGGTTCAAGAACAGCTTCTTTCCTGCCATTATTAGACTGCTGAATGGACTCTCAAACTTCAAATAATGTTGATCTTGCTTTGTGCACCCCTTGTGTAGTGTAACCTGTATATCTCACTCTGACTAAGCACCTTCTGATCTTCTGACCTTGTTTGCTTTAATCTGCCTGTACTGCTCACAAAATAAAGCTTTTCACTGTAGTTAGGTACTTACACATGTCTACACTGAATCAAATCAACTCAAAATGGCTGGCTTTTGTGCTTGAACTGCTGCACAATTCTGAGTGAAACCTGTCCACGGGCCAAGTCACCTCCATTGTCCTAGACTCTCTCTGAAGTTTCTCAGCCACCTTTCTTCATTCTCTTTCTTAGCTCATTGCATTTTGATATTTGTTTCCTGATCCTTTTATTAATTTTCAATCATCTTCTTTCCTTCTTGGCTCCTATATTTAACTAACGTTGTAAATAGCTTCTCCTTTCACTACACTCACACTCAAACATCGCTAGTCCCTAAAAACCAGTTCCAGATAATCATCCTCCCTTTTGCTCACCAAACTACTTGAATGAATTATTCCCTCCAAAATCTGTTTGCATCTTTCCTGCACCAGTGTGTTTGAATATTTCCACTCCACTTTTTAATCCCTACCTCAGTACTGAAGTAGCCCTAATGAAAGCCATAAGTTAGAGTCTCACTGACTGTCAGCAAGGTGTTTTATTCCTCCTTACATTCCTTAACCTTTTACCATGAGCATCTTCCCATCACATAATATTATTCCAGGGACTCCAAACAATGTTGAGTTGTTTCTCTTCTCTTTACCAGTTAAATGCTATCTGTTGATGGCATTATTTATAGATATGTGGTCAGTTTTCATACAGACATTAACTATACACAATCCTACCTCAGCACCAGCTCTCTCAACTCAGCCACTATTTCTATGTTCTCAGAATTCACTGGAGCATTCAGAGAGAGTTGACGTCACTGTGTGAGCAGATAGGCACATGCAGCATAATGCCAACATTTGTGTGCATATGTCCCATACTGTCTAAACCGGTGATGCCAACCCACCATGTACTGAAAGCTGATGAAAGTATCCAAAAGTGATTGATCTTTCTTTGGAAATTCAAGCAATTTCCTCTTGTGCCTTCCTCCCTCTATCTTCCTCAGATCCAACTCATTGGCTTCAATTTACCTCATTAAGGAGAGTGAAGTTCTGTCACTTGAAAGGTTGGCCTGCAACAAGGAAAGGGATAGGATCTGTGAAACAGGTATTGCAAATAGACTGTGATACACTTAACATCTAATCTCCCTCATTATTACCTAACAAAATTCATCTCCAAATGGCTGGGTATCAGACAAACAATCTGGCTTCACAGAGGCAGCAGGTTGGAGGAGACTAAGTTAATGGCTTGAGTGCACAAATAGAAAGCATTTCAGGAGATCTTATGGCTATGATTGGAGAAGTACTGTTGGAGCCAACTTATAGCATTCCGTCTGAATGGACAACATGGCAAGATGTTGGTCAAGGACGTTATGACTAAGATTCATTCCTAGTTTCAAGAATTTTATTTTTGTATGCCCTGTCTAAAACCTTCATGTCTTTTCAAGGATGAACCTATGTTAAATGTTAATTATAATTTCTTCATTTCTGAACCTCATGCCTTTAGTTTCAAAAGTCAGGACCCCAAACATCTCTTCAATCACTCTCTCAAAAGGCCCTGCCACTTCCAACAAATTGTACACCTGTCCCCCAAATATCTCTGTTCCCAGGTCCAATTTAGAAACTGCATCCTTTATTTTGCCTCTCCTCACTCCACCTCTTATCAAAATGAGAAATTTCACACTTCTCTGCATTAAATTTCATCTGCCAAGTGTTTGCCATCTCACCAGTAAACTGTGTTCTCTTAAAAGTTCTCTCTATATTGATTGTAGCAAGGTCAGCCAGGTGGACCTCACAGAGTTCCCTGATTGGAGCTGTTAACCAGATCCAATAAGGGAGCCCTGGCTGACAGATATAAACAGGAGGGTCAGAGGTTCTGTTCACTCAGAGATAGCTCTGAGGAAATTGGACTAATGTCAAGTACTATGCAGGTGTAAATAAAGAATGACTTGGAGATGGGATAATGGCCTCTGTGGTGTTATTTCACCATCATTATTCAGCTCACAGTTCACAATACTTCTAAATTTTATATCATTCATAAATTTTGATATTATACCTTTTGATACTATACATAAAGGTCAAGGTCATAAAAAATAGGTCAGAAAAAGAGGTGATCACAGTTCCAGCCCCTGGTAAACTCCATAGTGTACATTTCTCCAGTTAGAGAAAACTTTCACCCTGTGTTTCTTGTCAGTCAAAGGAAAGTCCTATATAATTTGATGTGGACGAGATAGATCTGGCTTGTGCTGTATTTGTGGAAAATATACTCAGCAATGTTTTCCTCCCACTTGAAGGAATAAGCAGCAGCAAAAATGTCAAGGATGACATGAAGCATTTTCTGAGGTAAACATATCAACCATAAAGTTCTTACAACAGTTGTTCCAAATTATTTTTGCATAATTAATGTTATTACTTAAATTTCAAATGCCACTCTATTGCACGATGGTTCATCATCTGACTTAAGGAGGAGCCATTTTGTTTAAGGTATGTTCCAGCAGTTCAAATCTCTTGATTTCAGAGCAAAGTTTAAGACTTATTTTGGAAAACTGAATAATCTCACAGCCTTCTTATTTCTCTACTGTACTTCTCAATGATGTAACTGCACAATGAAATCAAAGACTTTTGAAAGAAAAACTCAGTACAAGATATTAATTGAGGAACAAGATAATGCTGTCATTTATGGTTTGTGAGAAAATAACAAAACCAATAAATCGTAATACCCTATCAGCTCAATTTTGTTAAAAAAAACTTTAAATATGTCATGCTGTAAAATACAGAATTTAAACTATTTCTGCTTTTAAAACCTTAGTGAGAAAAAAAGACAACCAAAAGGTTGTGAAACACAACGCATTTATAGTTGTAACTGATCATCAGTCAAACTGTTCTGCTGTCTCCAGACCTGCTAACAATCACCAGCAATATCAATGTGTTACATGGATCATATTGACAATTTTGAGTTTTATTACTTGAATTTGAAATTAAACATCAGTTTTCAACAAAATAGTGTTTCCCATTACAGAAGAGAAGTGATGGGCCTAAGGGTATCGTGCATTACAAATATCTTGCAGCACTTTAAATCATCTGTAAATCACTTGCAGTTTTACCTTTCTTTGTTTGTGCCAAGCTCAGTATTTATTGCTTACAGCTGAATATCACCCTCAAAATCATTCATCACACTTTAAAATGTTGCCCTGGTTTCCATACACTGAAATTTGGCAAATGATCAGATTGGAGGGGAAGAGTACTTGGTTCCCGAGTTGCTTCTTCAACTCTCCAAAAGCAATTTGTTGGAATCTTGCTGAACAAAACCTTTAACCTCCTTAATGGTACCAATCAATGTCCACTTAACAGACTTTTGAGGGGCAGCCATGGGAAGGAGAATAAAGATACTTTCAAAATTTATTCTTATCTTTCTGGTACTCTGCTGCATAATACAAATGTTTCGTCTATAGGTAACACTACGATATTACCAAATTACTGTAAAAAATCAAAAGATACAAAATCATTTAAAATCCATTATGTTTGAAAATAAACACTAAGGCTTTAGGGGACAAATACACAAAATGAAACAACATGGACAGGTGCAGCTCGTTATTAGTTATAGCAGTTATTATTTGCTTATTTGTGGCACATTCTTTCTGATACAATACAAAAACCAGAAGAACTGTAGATGCAGGAAATCAGAAGCAAAAAGAGAAATTGCTGAAAAAGTCAGCAGTTCTGGCAGCATCTGTGGAAAGAAAGCAGAGTTAACATTTTGGATGCAGTGACGCTTCTTCAGATCACGTTTTTGTTTTCCTTCAGATACAATGGTACTTTGTTTTATTTTTAATAAACTTTTCCCTTTTCTGTGGAAAAACTAAGGTACGTATTACATAACAAGACATCCAGCTCTACAGCCTTTGTACACAATGCTTAAGAGTCCTCTCAGAACCTTTTCCAAATTCTGAATGATCTGACTGGAAACCATGTAAAAAAGCAAATGCATGGCCAAATAGTACAACAGTATCAACTTGTATTCATATAGTATTCTTAATATAGTAAAACCAGGCACATCACAGGATTGTTATCAAGTATAATTTGTAGCATGATATTGTATTAGAACAGGTGATAAGAAGCTGGTTAAAGTGGTAGGTTTTAAGGAATGTCCAAAAGGAGAAATGTGAAGTTCAGAAGCAAAAAGAGGTTTAGGAAGGGTATTCCAGTGAGTAGGCCCTAGGCATCTAAAATAGAGCCATCATGTTTAGACCGATGATATCTGGAAGATGCCTGGAATGGAGGATTGCAGGCATCCTAGGGGAAGGTAGCCTCAAGAGTATTACAAGGGTAGGAAGGGTCAAGGCACCTCAGAAGAATTTCTTCTTTCAATATTTCTTTCTTTCCATTTTATGTTCCTTGTGCAAAGTGATGGATATAAAAGGGGTAACCTTGAAGTTAAGCTGAAGTCCACGTACTGTGATGTATAACACAGACACTGGGTGGCTCATGGTTTGGGCAGTCTTCGGCATCTCAGACAGACAGCAGTTAGTGTCTGGCCCAGTTGGCTCATGGAGGCTCACATGTCTTCCCTAGCACTGCCTAGTAATAGTTAAAATGCTGAAACAATTAATATAACATAGCTTCATGAGATGTAATAAGCTGCATCCTGTTATCTGAGTGAAAAGCCTATGAAGCTGAGGCTTATTCATAGTTCACCCTTCACCACAGACTATTAGATAGTCTCTCGACTAGCATAGAAAAAAGGACTAGTGGCAGCTCTCTACTCCAACTACAGTTGTTGCTACTTGGGGCTTTATATCACATTGTTTCCTTGCAGGGTATGACCTTTCACTGACAGTGATGTGCAGTCACCTTACTGGAATTCTCTACTATTTTTGACAGTAGAGTAGAGAACTGGGGCTGTTGGGGAGGATGGCTTTGATGTATCAGCAATAAGCCTGACACTGCTGAAGCACTGATGCTCTGACTTATCTAAAAAGCTTGTCTTTTAATGTTGTGTTGGTGTTTTGCTGGATCCCTGTGTGCATCCCTTGATGCTGTAGAGCAAAGCATTGTTGAGAAGATAAGGCAGCTGCTCCTGCTCTGGTGTCATTCTTTGCTGGTGCTGTTGCTGTTGATGCTTCTGTTTTTTCAGCATCAAAGGTATAAGATATAGTTGCATAAGGTGGTCCCACACCCCAGTGAATGCGAATATTTCAAAGTGATTAATGTGCAAGAACGTGTCTTGAGATTCAAGGGGCTGGAAGTCAGTAGTTAAGCAGTAACAGCACACTCTCAGAAGTTCTATGATAACTAGCCTCCAACCATGGCAGACCACATTCCACATTGTGCCCTCGGGTTTCCCAACATGCGGGGAACTTATGTGCTGGCTGTAAGACAGAATACGAGGTCAAATCTTAAGTTAACTGCTTCTTTGAATACTTCAATTATCTACCTGACAGCTTCTTCAGAGTTCCTCTTTGCCTGCAAATCCAGAAGTGAATGGGATAAAGTCAAGTTCACAAATCATCCCTATTTTTCAGGGTTTAGCGTCCAGTATCCTTTCTAACCTACCTCTGCTGGTCAGTTAAAATTCTGCCTTTTAATTATGTCGATAATGTCTTACTTAATTTGCATATTCCCAATGTATTACAGATAACACTCAAGCAAACAATCAATCTTTAATTGATCTGACATTCAAATTTTACTGAAAGGCTATTAGTATTATTATGGTTGAAATAATTCTTGACAAATCTTTAATGATGTGATGTCCACCCACTGTGGGTATATTAAACTTTCGTGGATACTAATTTGATTTGTTTCAGTCCTAGGAGAATTTTGAATCTTGAATTATTAAATTTGCTTTGAACTTTGTAAAGCATTTTGTATGATAATTTTTGATGCAGTTTCATCTACATTCAGAGGAGGTATAAAAGACAAAAAATATAAAATAATTTATGAACAAATAATTTGGCACAAGGTCCTGCACTCTTCTATGTTTGATTCCCCTTCTGTACAATAAAGTCCTGTGTTAAAAGATTGCAAATAAAACATATAACATCTTAAAAGTTTAAGATTGTTTGGAGAACAATAATCTTACACTAATAGAGTACTGTCTGAATATTAGTATGCCATGAGGTACAATGTTCACATTGGAACATTTTTAACTGATAGTCCTCCTCCAATGTTTCACAGAGTGAAATACATTCAGAATAAATAGGCTATCCAGCTCTGGTTAAATAGAGGGGGGAAGAATTTCAAGTCAGTAGATAAACCATACATGTGTAAGTCTTTCAAGCACTATCTCAGGGCCACTGTTAATTATTACATTTTCACAGTTCCAGATATCCACATCATTCACTGATAACAAAGGAAGGGGAGGTCTTCAGAACATTGAGATTAAATGACAAATTATTATAACTCCACATTAAGTTAGACATTAACTCATAATTAAATTTATTTTACTTAACTTGCTTGAGAAGCATTATGTACAGGTAATAACCTTTTTAGTGAATATTTAATGACACAAATATTTTAATGCTTTATTACGCAGTATCTCTGTTCTTAGAAGTTATTTTCTAGTAACTGGTAACAGCAGAGCTATCACATCTTATTAAAAACACGGCTGTAGAAATGGCATAAGTGAATGCCCACTATTAACATTATATTAATCGTGGACTGAAATATCAGTTGAGTTTCCATTATTTATGATTCAGAATCACTGTTCCTGAAATTAGCTATCCAATATAGTATTTCATAATGTGGCCTGTTGTATCTCCTCTCCTTTACTGAAGATATTAATTTTTTGTGTGGAATTGGTTAAGACCTTCATTAAAATATCTGCAAGAAGAATATCAAAGATGATAAATTGCATTAGGTGTTTAACAAAATCCCTGAATTCATTGCAGAACTTTTACTTTTTTCAGAATTTGCAAACATTAAAGCATGAACTGGACAAATAGCTTTTATTTCCCTCCTAAAATGCACTATTTTGGTGCTAGTGAGTAACATAACTACTCACATTCTTAATAAGTTGATCCAACATAATTGCTTTGCCAGATTAGCATTCACCTTCATTTATGCAAATATACAACAGAATTTTATTGCGAAAGTGCTACCGTTACTGTGACAACCCGAACCATCATGCTGGTCTATTTTACTTTGGGACTGTTCTCCCTCAGACTAAAAACCGTACAAAAACAAACTGAATTTATGAAAATATTCAATAAACTTTCTTGAGCTAAAAGAACGCATGATACTCGAGCTGATTCATGTGGCATCTTAGTATAATTCACCACATTGCATCTTATACATCGAATCAAACAAGGTGTTACTACACAGGGTAAACCCTTCTGCTGATTTCAATCATGCACACAGAAAAGCTCACCACTTCGTAATCTGTTAAAGTATGAGTGACCAAGAACTACAAAAACCTGTCTATGTTCAAAAGAATTAACAATTTATTCTTTAACTCCAAGAAACACAAGAACCTTAAACACCAACGATCTACACTGGATTCCTCCTTTGATCAATTTATCTACCTCCCACTCTACAACAATACACTGATCCGATAAAACCCCCCGATTAAGTTGACAAAAAATTCAAATTTCAAAACCAGCCAGTTGTCACTGTTCCCTTCGTATCGACATCTGTACTTTCCTGGGTCTTTTCTTTGGTCTTCTGCTTCACAGATTTAATATGAAAAGGTAACTTTCAGAGAGCGATTCTGCAGGCCATCTGTGTTTGTTGGTGCTCTTTGCCACTCGGGCTATCTGTTCGAAATAGCTGATTTTATATACCCCAAAGATCGGACCATCTCATTGGTATGATGTCATTCAAAACAGTAAAATTCAATTGGACTTTGGTATCTTGGTGCATAATCTAAATTATAGTCATAGAGTCACAGAGATGTACAGCATGGAAACAGACCCTTCAGTCCAATCCATCCACACTGACCAGATATCCCAACCCAATCTAGTTCCACCTGCCAGCACCCGGCCCATATCCCTCTAAACCCTTCCTATTCATATACCCATCCAAATGCCTTTTAAATGTTGCAATTGTACCAGCCTCCTCCACTTCCTCTGGCAGCTCATTCCACACACGTACCATCTTCTGTGTGAAAAGTTGCCCCGAGGTCTCTTTTATATCTTTCCCCTCTCACTCTAAACCTATGCCCTCTAGTTCTGGACTCCCCGACCCCAGGGAAAAGACTTTGTCTATTTATCCTATCCGTGCGCCTCATAATTTTGTAAACCTCTTTAAGGTCACCCTTCAACCTCTGACACTCCAGGGAAAACAGCCCCAGCCTGTTCAGCCTTGCTTTATAGCTCAAATCCTCCAACCCTGGCAACATCCTTGTATATCTTTTCTGAACCCTTTCAAGTTTCGCAACATCTTTCTGATAGGAAGGAGACTAGAATTACACACAATATTCCAATAGTGGCCTAACCAATGACCTGTACAGCCGCAACATGACTTCCCAACTCCTGTACTCAATACTTGACCAATAAAGTCTCCAAATTTAGGTCAGGAATATGCATTGCTAGTCGTGTTAGTGGAAGTGAAGTATTCAAACCACACTTTCATGACAGAATTGTGCTAATGTATAATTAAAGATGCTTCACAATCTTCTGATGAGATTTCTGTGTCTGTAACCCACTGCAGCTGATCACGAACATTGAGGTTTAGTTTGTGGCATCGAATAATAGTGAGGCAGGACAGAATGACTCACACGAGTAAACTTTGTGCTATTACGCATTTCTGAAGTTACATTTGTATTCCAGTTTTATACTGGAAGTGACATAAAGCTCCAGTGAGGTTACACTGGAGGCAATTTTGATTTGCCAGCATTACATTATGAATGTAGTATTGAATTTTCTTCACTATCATCTGAAATTCCATTCTCAATACAAAGCATATTAGATTGTAGCCAGTAATGTGTGGCATCATAAAGGCCTGAGACCATATTGCTTGACCATAAACAGAAACTCAGCAGGTTTGCTAGCACTTATTGACAGAGAGGACAGACTTAACATTTCAAATCTGACTTCTGCTTTGGTTCCATAGAAGAGGCATATTGGACTCAAAACTCTTTCTCTCTTAACAGATGTTGTCAGACCTGATGTGTTTCTTTAGCACTTGCAGTTTTCATTTCAGATCTCTACCACCTGGAGTACTTTGCTCTTAATTAACTTACTGCCAATTTTGTTACAAGTAAAATGTATTAAAAATAACACTCCAAAATATGGAGAAGAAATCCACTTTCATCTATCAGAACAGATTATGTCAAGAATAAGAAATATTTGTCTAGTTTCCTATTCCATTCACCCCAGCTACTACAATGATAAGCTTCAAATTTCAGCCTCTCATAGTAAAGGAATTCATTCCAAGCTCCCTGCTGCATTCATTGGCATTTAGCTACATTTATAAACCCTATTATTGGTTTCTACACAAATGGAAGTAGTGTCTCTATACTTTTCCAATTAAGTCTATTCATAATTTTTCATGAGCATTTAATCAGTTCAATCCATTATTCTTCCCTCTTCTTGAATAAAAAGCCCCCACCTGTTCAATCTTACCTGATATGTATTACTTCTCATAGGTGGTCATCATAGAATCCCTACAGTGTGAAAACAGGCCATTCAGCCCACCAAGTCCACACCAACTCACTGAAGAGTATCCCACCCCATAACCCTACATTTCTTATGGCTAATCCACCTAACGTGCACATCTTTGGACTGTGTGAGGAAGCCCTTGCAGACATGGAGAATATGTGCGAACTCCACACAGAGAATGGAAGTGAATCCAGGTCTCTCTGGTGCTGTGAAGCTGCAGTGCTAACAACTGAGCCACCATGCTGCTTCATCTTGTGGTGGATTGAGTAGCAGGGGTCAAAATAACATTTCTTTTTTGAGGGCTCCTCTCCAGATTTTCTCAAGGGCCACTTTGAGAAATTTGAGGGCCAGTTTTTTTGGATTTTGTGACCTACATTTTCATTCTCACGATCTCATCTATTAGGTAGAGATGTCATGTAGTAACAATACCGTCTGTATTTGTATTGATCTATGGGATATTTGGATTGTCACACAAACAAAATTAGAATAATTCATCTATATCTTCATTAAGTATCTACTATACATTAAACTTAAAGCTACAACACACACACAAGCCACGAATCATCTCAATACCACAATACTACTTTTACTAGTGCAAGATATCAGGTATAATTATCTTTTTAAAGTAACTGAAACACTCTTCTACACATGAAAAGTCATCACCATAAACACATCTTTTACAGGTCAGGTAACAGAGCATGAGCTGGGTCACTAGATTAACAGTCCAGCGATAATATCACAAGACCATCACCTCCCCTCGACAAACCTGACTTCTACCACCTAAGAGGACAAGGGCAGCAGTTTTTCAGGAACACCTCTACCTGCTGCAACTTCCCCTCTGCAGGACCCCATCCTGACTTGGAACGTTATTGCCGTTCCTTCACTGTCATTTTGTCAAATTCCTGGAACTCACTCCCAAACAGAACTGGTAGATGGACTGTAGTTGTCCAAGAAGGTGGCTCACCACCACATTCTCTAATCAACTAGGGATGGGCAATAAATGCTGGCCTAGCCAGTGACACCCACATCCCATGAATTAATAATGAAAAGAAAAAGTCCTTTCAATAGTTAAGGGCAAGTCTATAGGTATTCCCGTGCTTTTTAAGGTACCTCACCAGGAATAATTTTGGCAAAGTGGAAGTTGGGCATGATATATCTTCCATTTTAGACCTAATGTGGATTCCACAGGATTAATTGTATCCAGCACCTTATGTCTAATGAGAAAATTGTACAAAAACAATTGATTTTATTCTTTCTTTGTACCCCCAAACTCTGAGGCGCTTTCTCAAAGATATATAGTGCTAAGCTTTGTTTATCTCATCTTATGCATCAAAACAGGCACTCGTCTGTATGACTAAGGAAATGTATTAAGCAAATAATAATTATGCCATATTATTTTATTCACTGAGCCACTGCATTCTTTTTACAGTTGTCGCAAGTATGGTGGATGTAAATTCAATAAAAATCCTTCAAAAATATTGAATAATTATCTGAAGATTTAAAGATACTTTGTTAAGGGGAAAAGTGGCAAAATGGGATGAGGTGAGTTGCTGTTACAGAGAGTCAGCATGGACGTGATGGACTGAATGTTTCTTTTTTCATCCTAGCAGCATTCAATCATTGTAAGTTTGACAAGAAGTTAACATGACTTTATCTAGAATGCTTTATTAGGTTTTGCAATGTTCAGTTGCAGCACTTTTACACTTGCAAGTCTTTTGCTGAGAATGCAATCATTCTGAGATAGCTTAGGGCATTTGTGGTCTCAAGTGGATTTTAGCCTCTCTGACCACAGTGTATATGGAGTAATTACACTTCTGCAGTTGCTATCTAAGTGACAATCATGTAATTCAAAAGGTACTTAAAATATCAACAAGAAAAGTCCTGACTACAGCCACTTCCCATGTAAACTTCCATCAAGTTCTTCTTTATCACAAGAAGACCATCTGTCAAACTAAACCAACAGAAAGGCCATCTCTTCTTCTTCCACTAAACAGTAGTCACAAAAAGGATTTGATGGAGGCTGCAATTTCACGCAGTTAAAGCTAGATTGCCAACAACTTTGAATTCTGTGGGTGAGAATTTCAGTGTACCAGTTATTGAGGTTGCTGTCAGTATTGGGTACAGTTGACTGAGTAGGCCATGGGTTGACGGTCAGTAAATATGCCTTTAACAATATCGAAAATAGAGCTTTAACTTCAATTTGGAAAGAATCTATTTATGTTGGGTGCTATTTTTATTGTCCATATCACTAACTTCCTAGTACGGCAGAAGAAGATCTTGTGAAGAAAGATACAATTGGTTCGCTCGATTTTCACTGGAGTTTAGATGAATCTCATGGAGACCTATAAAACTGAACAGGGTAAACTCATGAAGGATATTGCTGATTAATGTGGTTCATGAACCAGGGGCCACAGTTTGAGGATATAAGGTAGGCCATTTAGGACATCATAAGGAGAAATTTATTTACTCAGAGTCTGCTGAGCTTGTGAAAATCTCTGTCCCAGAAACACTGAGGCCAAAACATCGACTGTTTTCAAGGAGATAAATGCAGTTCCTAACACTAAGGAATGAAATGGTATAGGGAGAAAGCAGGAACAGTGCACTAAGTTCTGTGATCAGCCATGAGCATGTTGAAGGTGGAGCAGGCTTGAAGGGTCAAATATTCTTTTCTTGTTCCTGTTTTCTGTTTTATAAGTTTCAAACTTTAGTAATTCCTTCAATTTATTGAAATAGAATAGTTTGCTGTAAAGGAGGAGAAAGTGAGGACTGCAGATGCTGGAGATCAGAGCTGAAAAATGTGTTGCTGGAAAAGCACAGCAGGTCAGGCAGCATCCAAGGAGCAGGAGAATCGATGTTTCGGGCATAAGCCCTTCTTCAGTTTGCTGTGAAGTTGCACATTTACTCAGTGCAAAACCTCCAAGTAATTGGAAAGGAACATCAATAAAAAACTCACCAGTGGATGGTCAATTTTTAGGCCCTGAAGGTGGGCACAAAATTTTATGCCAGTTTTACATTGAACCAGCACCATTTTCTGAGAAGAAGAATTGGGATTGAGGGGTTGGGAACAGGGCTAGCAAGTGGTAAGTAGCTAATAGTAAAGGCCTATTAAGGCCTATTGTCAGATTATGACAAGCATTGACCAGTCAACCTCCAGTCCCCAGAGAATCTGAAGACCACGATTCATGGCTGGGGGTATTGCTGCCCACTAAATGATGGGCTAGCCTTCCAGGTAGGCCCTGTCTGCTTGGTTCAGCTGCAGACACAGGCTGTCCTGTGCACGAGCTTTCCATCTCCCAGTAGCATTTGATCAGTTTTGCCTTTCTTGTTAAAGTTAGAGGGCTTGGATAAGGAGCTTCCCAAATTTGGGGCATACTACCTTTCACATACTTTGAACAGCCACCCCTCCGAACAGCGGAGCTTCTTCTTGCCAATCCATTGTGGCAGCGATTATGACCAGAACTTGGGCAAGATTTCCCAAGTTATTACAGAACTAGAGAGGACACCCAAAACTGTTAAGTTCCTGAGTGAGGAGAGATGAACTGGCTCTAATTCTTTATTCACCCACCTGCTCAGTTGGTTGCTACAAGATTTTAAAATCTTCAAAGTAAAAAAGATAATCTCCCTCATGAAAACCTTTCTCGCAGACATAATGAACTTAAATCTTAAAAGAGCCAATTTAACATGGCTTGAGTTAACAAAAGAGTGAATTTATTAGTTATTAAATGCAAAAAGAAATAATAATGCTACACGAATCGACACAAATTAGCAATGAGATGCAACTCCAAATGAAAAAAAAGTAAAATATAAAGGGTTTAGCCTTTTGGTTTTTTATGAAGATTAGTCCTCCACTATGAATATCCTGGCAGCTACTATTGATCAAAAACTGAACAGGACAAGCATATAAATACTGTGGCCACAAAAGCAGGTACTGGAGACTACAGTACTGCAGCAAGTAACTTACCTCCTGACTCTCCAAAGCCTGTCCACTACCTATAAGGCACAAGTGAGGAGTGTAATGGAACATTCCCTGCCTGTCCAGATGGGTGCAGCTTCAACAACACACATCCACCAACATCCACTCCCCACCCGCCCCCCCCCCCCCCGCCACCCCCACACCCCCACCATCAACGCTCAGTGTCAGCCATGTGTGCTATTTACAGGATGCAATGCAGAAGTTCACCAAAGATCCTTAGACAGCATCTTGTAAACCCACAAACATTCCTGTCTAAAAGGACAAGGGCAGCAGATACACAGGAACATCACAACCTGAAAGTTTCCCTCCAAGATACTCACCATCCTGATGTGGAAATATGTCACTGTTCTTTCAATGTTATTAGCTCAAAGTTCTGGAATTCCCTCCCTAATAGCATTGCGGATGTATCTACTGCACATGGACTGCAGTGGTTCAAGGAAACAACTCACCACCATCTTCTCAAGGACAAATATGGACAGGGAATGAATGCTGGCCAGCCAGCAATGCACATGTCCCACAAATGAATAACAAAAATGTAGATGGTGGAGTGTTGACAGTCAAGTATTGCATTTTAAGAGCCTTGGCTTTGTTGACTGATTTTTCCTGTTACTTGTGGATTGCGAGCTAGCTGCGAGCTGTTCTACAGTTACCATGAGATTCAAAACCCCATATGAGATTGATGGTGGGTATTGCAACCTCCAGGAAATGTCCTATTCCTTAAACATTATATTGCTCTCATAAAATACTTCCTAAAAAATGATGTGGGCTCAGTACTATTAAAGTGTATTACCTTCTTTAGTTGTATTGTCAGAAAAATGTTGAGGTAGCCAAATCTGCTCAAAACTTTGCTGTGGATGCCTGAAATCACTGACAATTAACTCATTTTTCTTTCTTATTAATTTCCTAATTTTCTATGTTCCTTACCTTTAACTTCAATGGTAATGAAAGTTTAATTATTTTTAATAGGAATAGAAGACTTGCTGCATATTGTCTGTTGCTCCCTTGACATTAGCACACAAAGTGAAATTATGTTTAATGTCACATCACAGGAATCAAAACATTTTTCATGATAAGGACCATTTCAAGAGTCGAGAAGAGAAGTCATTATTTTTTATAGAAATGCAACTCATTTCATGAAAAACTTTCAGACATTTCTGCGTGAAAAGGCTCTGTACATGTAAAACATATTTAATAATTATTCCAGAATGTTATCAGCACAGAACCCTTGGGATAACCTAGATTTTGCTTATGCCAACATGTAGATATACAGGGAACATATCAGAACAATAAAGTGTCCTTGTCTATCCAGTTTCTTCTTTCTGATGACCCCATTAAGACCTGCCTGATGGTGAATTTTGTCCAATTTGTTTTAGTTGGAAGCTAACAGCTACTAACAGGTGTTACTTGAAAGAAGATAAATTTTGATCATATTCTTCTTGAGCTTCTGAGCTAATTTAGCAAAACTCCAGGATATCAATTTAACTTGACAATCTGTGTTATTCAATCCTGACCAGCTGCATTCCGCCAATGACATTTTTATTTCCCCCAGCAGCACAGTAGCCATCATGCTTCTTAAAAAGCTTAAATATCACTGCCTCAACTTATGCATGCTAAACTTCATCATTAGGTACACATGAGAATTTTTGATAGCTGAGCAAATTTGACACTATCATATCTTGCAAGTGCTAGAATTCAGAGAGAGAAAGTTTATTACCACAAATGAGAAATACACATTAGATACAGTTTAGACTCTCGTTTGATTTGTGAGGTCTGGAGTGTGATAGTTGGTGTTATAAGACCAAGACAAAAACATGGCGAGCATCATCAAAAGGGCTGAAACTACCAATCTCATGTGATCACAGGTAATCTCTGTGATCTCATGTAATCTCATGTGATCACAGGTAAACTTGTACTTTCCATTCCCAACAGTTTTCTTGATCGATCTAATCAACGACTAGAGGAGTTTTCCCTTGCATCCTGGTTTATTGCTATCCCAATTATATTAAAAAAAAGGTTATTTGGTCATTACACATAATTGTTCATTGACATTTGTTATCTGCCACTTGACTGCCACATTTCTGACACTACACAAGTGGTTATACTTCAAAAGTTCAAAACCACTTCAAAACACTGAGGTCAAGAAGTGTGCTGTATAAAAGCAAATTTTCCTTCTAAAATAGTTGCCTCTCTGACTGATCCCTTGGATTTGAAGGTTTTGCAACTGCAATTGGCATGAAACTTATTGTTTGTCACTCATTCAATACCAGCATCAAGCATACTATGAATTCTGGCAGTCTTTCAATGCAATACAAAAGCTCCGATGCTACTATTTGAGGAGAAGCAGGTAGATTCTGCCCAAAACTGAGATGTCAGCCAATCCCAATAATCTTGTTATTGGAGAAGAGGTGATATGTTGAATACCCATTCCCTGCATGTACCTTGGAAGGATGCACTGTGGGCTATTGTTGAACACAGCTTGTGGAGGTACACCAAACATACTGAATATCGCAGTAAACATGTTAACAACTGTTGTGTGGGAAATTTTGCGAAATAGTCAGAGTTTGATCATGTGCTTGGACATGAAAAGTGTCAGTTACAATCTTGCCCCACAGCTCAGAAGGAATCTTATTGTGGAAGGTGAGGTTCTCTCAATTGCAGAGGCTGATGGAATTTATACGTTTCACACAATTCGATCAGTTTGTTGCTGGCCAATGCCAAGCCAACAAATAGCTACACATGTCAATCTTTGTTTTCTATGTGCACTGTTAGCTAGAGGGAAATGGCCTCACATATCTTGGTGTAGATCCTGTGGAATTTTGACTCATTTGCTCTTGGAGATTAGATTCCTGGATAGGAGTTCAGTTCTGAATAAGCAGAAAGAGGATGCTAACTTAGGGGGTGTAGGATGTAATCAGGTCGCTCATTAATGATGATCTTTACGAACTGTTACAACTGGTCATCATCTATTTTAGCTTGTTGAATGTACTCTGCTTGGCTGTGATCAAAATGTACAAGATTGATGTTAAGACTGTCTTCCAATTCATATTTAATAATATTCACTTGTCAGTCCTAAGACTCTTAGTGGGCTTTGGAAGTCAGCTAAGTGCATTGAAGGCAGTCCCTTGGGAACCTGGCTTGTATTGTACTTCTCAATCATACTTCGAGATCTTCACAGGTATTTGCTCCAGTTCTGAAGGTGCATTGTGGAGATTTTCAATAGATTATTCCTAAGCTTTTAAGCTCAACATGAATAAGGAAATGCTTGCCAAACATATACTTGTGAGATGGTCGTATCTCAAAAACTAGAATGAGAGTCTCTCTTTCAGAGTAGGAGTGGTCAGCTTACATGTCATAAGGACCTTTGAACCAAATGAAGTAGGTTTGACAGCCTGTAATTAACATGCTCTGAGAATTTCTGGGTTGTGCCTACTTATAAGTGGTGATCTTGGTGGGGCCACACTTTTATCAGATAATAGAGTATTTTTGAGAGATTGAAAAATTTACTGCTGATTTTCTTGCCTTGCTACCATGGGCTTTTGTGGAAAATGTCTCAAAAGTGAAATTTTGGGATCAAATTCAGAACATGTGGGATAAAATGTTAAAGACACTGAGACTTCTTTGTAAGTCATTTCTGTCTTTTGGTGAACCTACTGTTTGGTAAGATCAGAACGAATACAGAATGACAACTAGATTGAACAAGATAAATTGATTTGACTCATGTTGATTTGACATATTTTACTGTTGAAAACAAAATCTGGTAGATTCTCAGTGATACAAGTCTGATGTTGGAAAATGCTTTGGTCAGTGGATAATCTGAAAAATAACCTAAGGAAACAGTATCAACTGAAAAGTGATATAAAGACTGCCAGTTTCTGTGACTCTGAGGAAATAAGTATGGAACAATACCTATCGCTGCCATTAACCTTGGGATCTGAGAATTTAGAAATAAGGTCTTCCAGGATAGGAATCTGGTGTATAGGTGTTTTTCATGCCTGTTCAATCACCTTGGATCTACACAAATACGTACAATGCTGCCTATGTTCAAAACACAAGTGATAGAGTTGCACCAATCAATATGATACTTCACTTTCTGATGATATTGTTTTGTACCATGGAGTCCAATTCCAATTAGAACTTTGATTGAATGCAAATAATGAATTGACAAGGATGGTCGATGCTGCTTTGGGAATCACTGTTCAGATGCAACACTGCATCATATGCAAAGTTTCCAATAGTGCCAAACCACCAAACGGGCTGAAGTAGTAGTTCTGGAGATGAGGACTTGCAGATGCTGCTAGCTTGCTACAATTGCTTCGCACATGAATCTTCCAATACAACATCAATGGTGTATTCCTCAGACTTGATGTGGAGGTGCCCGTGTTGGATTGGAATGGACAAAGTCAGAAGTCACTTGTCTATAAGTGCTTTCCTGCAGGACTTCATGGGTGTGGTGTAGAGGCAATGACTAATTCCATGGCCTTTTGCGCAAGCTTTGGCAAAATCCCATTCTGTCTCTTTGCATTAACATCTGCTGACAAATTGGTCAAGTGTTTCACCTGGCTATTGATGGTATGACATTGACCCAAGCATATGTTTCTTGACGTTGACTCAAACTTGACGTTGAGTCAAACTTTAAGTTCTCAGGTCTGACATTTTTTGTCAGAATCTTTGTGGCCATTGCCAGAAATACCAGAGGATTTTTACTGCCTGTCATTCAGTGTTCTTCTCAACCATAAAGATTGATTCTTTGTCTAAATAATTGCAGTTTTGACAGAATGTCAATGGAATGCCAGTCCATAGTTATGTATTTGCTTTCATTCTATTGCTTTTTAGTATAAGCATTTATGCTGAAGTATAGGATTTTTTTGTATTTTTGTTAACACTGGTGCTTTTTTTTTCCTCTCTTGTATGTTGCTTTCCATTTAATATTGCAGAACTGAAGGCTTTTGCCTGTAAGTGGTGTTTGTGCCAAAAAAAAGAATGATGACATCATGTAGATTTGAGAAAGGAAATAGTAGAACTGAATAGTCTGAACACTTTAAAGTAGAGAAAGAAAACTTTGCTTTTACTGTGTTTTTAAACAGTATTTTCTTCTCAGTGCATTTCAGAGCTGTACTTGCAGGATCCTTTAAAATCATTATCTTTATTTAATGTATCATGTTCATTTCTTTTTAAAGTGAGAAGGTGGTAGTGCATCCACTATATTGCAACACAGGTTTGTAGCCTTCAGTTTTGATTGTAGCACTTTAGTTTTGGCTACAGTTGTAACTTAGACTCTGAACTCAGATTCATAGATGTCGGTTAGGAAAATACTTATCACCATTGTCAGATTTCTGATTCTGAGACCTTAACATCCACTTATTGCCACTTTCTAGCTGTCACAACTGGATTTTAGTACACACCTGCTGCTGCCATAATAATACTTTTTAGCCGATGTAGTATATAGCACAACCAGTCCCTTCCGTTGAGGGAGATATCTTGAGATTTATTTACAAGGCTCCAGAATCACAGGCCAACAGACATGCCTGAGTTGGTGTTTATTGATTTAGGTTATTGTATCTTATACTCACAACTGACTCAACAGGGAGAGTGTCTATGACATCTGGGTATCTTTATATCCAACTGTCATATATTGTGAGGTCATATAACTTCCTTAAAAGCTACAGGCATGGTCTGGTCTGGAATCTAGGCCAAGTGTAATCCTGTCAACTGTAATCTTTTTGCTCTGACCACAGCACTCACCTTTATCTCTGACTACACCTTTTCCACCAACCTGTAGTTATTCCACTTACGTCAGCTGCATAAACATCTCTGTAAATATGTCTTCCATATGAAGCAGCTGGTTGTGTTGAAAATGCATCCATTTATACTGCAGCACAGATTTGGAGTTTGGCAGTAACAGCAGAATAACAGTGTGTATAATGTTTGTGCTTTATAATTTCCCTAAGCTTGAGTTCATGAGTTTAGCATTTAAGATATAAGCCATCTCCAATATTTTTGGAAGGGCTGATAAAATAACAGCAGAAAAATTATAAGCTAGGGATGAATGACTGGGCTGAAGGTAAAAAAGGAATTTTTGCTGCTCGTGATGAGGAACAAAATCACCTTCTAATATGTTGTTATATCCCTATCTCTGGAGCAAGTATAACACTATAAATGAGATAACACACGCACACAATGTTCAAAGCATTGTCCTGACCCTATCACAATGATTGCCACCATTGCCAGAAATAGGTTAAGATTATCTCCAAAGTCCAATTGATTTGAATCGTGGGAAGAAATATTGAGACTGATACAGCACATTGGGTCCTTTGGCTGTTACCAGTCTGTATTAGTAATACACCATCAACCACCTCCACAAATGTGATATAGTCGGTTGCCCTAAATGTACTGGATTTCCTCCTCCTACCACCCTCCTCATCACAATTGAGTTGCAAGTTATGGATGTGTACATTCTGTTTTTTTTAAGTATCTATACTTTGTAGCTGCAGCTATTTATTGACACATAAATATTGATCACCAATTAGCATACCTAATCATTTGTAAAATTAAAATAGAAATTGTTAGAGGTGTTCATTAAAGTACAGACAGCTGAACATACCAATGTATTTGAACAGATTTTTTATATGTAGCTGTGCTCTTATTTGTAATCATGCTATTGATTATAAAATATCAGACAATAAGCATTATTACTGATAAATAACATGACTCTTTGTATTAACTGAATACAAAGCAGTGTTTTTGTTTATCACATGCAACTCTGTTATCAATTCAACACAAAACGGGTTTTAGTTGATCTTTATGTTCGATTTTATTGCAGTAGTATGCTAGTGACTTGCTTGCATGCCTAGAAATTGAACATATTAGAATATTGTTACATTTCTTGACAAGTCCTCATTTGTTCAAACACATTTGCCAGTCACATTTTAGGATGTGTACTTCAACATAACAACTGCTAAAAGGAAGCTGGCACATTCAAAGAAATAAGGGTAAAATAATAAAAAAGCTTTGCAAATGCCTCATTAATAGAAATGCAAAGGCATTAAAGAATGTCAGCAACTGGCACAAATCATGAAAATACTGATATATTTTTCACGTCAATAAGATAAATTAGGTGAGGCAAATCATGGGCATATTTGCATTCAAAATTCTGATTAGTTGGGGTAATGGAGATAATTGTAAACAGAATAAATTACAAGATGAAGTTGTCTCTCTAGTCACGCCAAATGGGATAAATGATGCGGAAATGATGAAGGAATGATGGAGGAATGTTTTGTCCTTTTAGTATTCCATGATAATAAGTAGATTGGTACATAAATAAACATTATAATAATCCACTCTTACTGCATTGCGCTGCACTACTTGCACCTTCTGCAACATTGAAAAGGCAGCCTGCATATTTTAGCATTTATTATGGAGAGGGTCTAAACCTGACTACACACAATTCAGTTTAATTAGGAGACCAGTGACGCAGCATGACTATAAAGAGTGAGAAAGTCTATAGTATGATAATTCTACACCAAAGCTAAACCTATTCAGGTGTGACATAATGCAGCTACACTACACTTGAACAATCAAGTCTCTTCAGCTATCTGCAAGCATTTTGATTTTATTCTTGGAATGTGTGCAAGTAAAGGTTGATCTGTCTTCTTTCCAGTCTTTGTTTGCCAAGGGTTTTGCTCATGAACTTCCTTATGATTGGCCATAACTGAAGTCAAATGAAAATAGCATCAGTTTGGTTATTGCTGTACATGTGAAAAAGAGCAAATAGCTGGGTAGATGAATGTGCTTCTGGTGCCACTTGTTAGCCTCAGTTCCAAAGCACAGAATACATATTTGGCTCTCGCTGGCAAGATGGCTCAGTGGTTAGCACTGCTGCCTCACAGCACCAGGGACCTGGGTTTGATTCCAGCCTTGGGTGACTGTCTGTGTGGGAGTTTGCACATTCTTCCTGTGTGTGTGGGTTTCTACCAGGTCTTCTGGTTTTCTCCCACAGTCCAAAGATGTGCAGAATAAGTGGATTGGCCACACTAAATTGTTAATAATGTGCAGGCTAAGTGGATTAGCCATGAAAACTGGCAGGTTATGAGGATAGGATGGGTCTGAGTAGGATGTTCTTTAGATTGTCAGTGCAGACTTGATGGCCTCTTTTCGCATTGTAGGGGTTCTACAATTTGAAAAAGTGCTCAACTTTCACAGTTTGTAATATCAGAATCTTTTGATACATCAATTTTGTTTTTATTATGCTTTTGTGAATTCTAAGATGACTGATAAGGCCAGTGCATGATTGCGGGGTCTGGAACCCATGAGGTAAAAGTTGAGACTACAATCATAATGAGGTAGGTGGTACTTAAATTATGTTTGTGATGCCTTTTGTTGTGTGGGGGAGCTACACTGATACTGGAAAGAGTTCCTTGGTGACTGGGAGGATTGTTTAGGGAGAATCCTTGTAATGACGTTTCCTGTCATAGACAGCATTGAGATTCCTCTGTAGTTACTGCTACTGGACCTGTCCACCATTTTGAATATAGTCAGATGTCATTGACCTTGAGATCCCTCAGCACATATTCCTGTTCCTAGATGAGGAACCGAAGGCTCTGTAGTTGTGCCAGGAGTGTAACTCCATCCTGTTTCAGAATTGTGGTATGGATTCCATTTGTTCCTGGGGATTTGTTACTTATCAGTTGTCCAAATAGCATTTACAATTTCACACAGGACCTGACTCGCTTCTACCTTACTTCCAGTTGCCCGCTACCCAACTATTAAACAACTAAACAAAACAAACAATAGACTTAAAAATTCATCAAGAAATAATATGCTAGATTACATATTTTGGTTTGGTATATCCTTTGTTTAACATCTTTTTACTGGGTACCATGCTGTGATTTCAAACCACAACTCCAACCTCTGAAATGTCCTTTCCTCACTTCTATATTTTTGAACCCTCGAAGTTTAGCAACTTGAAAATGAGAAAAAAAGAAATGTGGGCATGCATCCACCCCTTGCCATCAATCAGCACTGGTCTGGTTATTTGCGAACAGTTTGGAACTCTTAATCTGCTGTCTCTTATACAGTTGAAGGGATTGAATGACCTTGCAGGGGCCTTATTATCACTGGAATTTGTATGGAATAAGGGTATCACAGTTTGTCTGGGCTATCACTGCATCATTCTTGCCATGACAACAATGACCCTCAACCCAAATCCCCAAAACCTCTGACCAACTATCATTCCAATAGCATTTACTCTCATCACTGAGTCAGCTGCCTGGCACAAAGAACTCCCCGTACCCCCACTGCCTTCAACATGCTGTCCATCATCCTTGATACTCCCTCTTTCATCCTCTGTTACCCCTGACTCTCAAACCTCTGCATTGATCTTCTCTGTGTAGCCCAGCTTCCCCTGCACTTGGCTCTCATGACTCTTCCTTTGTCAACCACTTCCTTTTACTCTCACAGCCAGCCTCTGATCTCAGAGCATCAATGCCTCCTCTCCCACATCCAACAAAGCTCTGGATACAAGGAAAGCAGTTCCTACTGAATCCAAATCCACAAGGAAGACTCCCTCACCTGCTGTTTGTCACTTTTAGTTGCAAATCTGAGGTGCGTGTTTCGCATTTGCTTTCGGCTTAATTCCAGAAGTACAATTTCATTGAGCTAATCGCTGAATTAATGAGCATGCATCTATTAAAAATTTGTTCCTGCCACTTTCTATCAGAAACCACAACCCTTCTCATTCTGCCTCCCAGATAATAGCCAACTTACATCCAACTACCAGGAAGTTGACACTATGTCTCCCATTCAATTCGGCAACCTGCCGACTTCATTCCACCCTCCCAAGAGCTTTGCAAGATTACAGCCATTGTGCAAAAGAGGGAAAATATGCCAAAGTGTGTGCGAGCGAGAGCGTGTTTGAGTGAGATTTCTGTGGACGTGGTGAGAAGATCAAGTAAATAATTTCACAAACTAAAAGGTCTATCTGTTTAAAAATAAGGCTCCTTCCCAATCCATTTTCATTTCAGACAGGCTGAGGATAGGATGAAGCTGGCCCAGGTATCTCCCAAGGACAGGTCTGTTAATCGAGGTGTGCGGATGGCCAAGCTCTTTATCCTTGGAAACCAAAATTAATCTACTTTCCGTTTCAGCCACAAGTTTTAAAATTGTATTGCCACCACAAGGAAGACACTTCCATCTCCACCAATCAATCTTTTTTCAAGCTATGAAGAAAGTGTTAACATTTTGACTCTAATGAACAGTTTGAAAATAAAGAGTTTTTATCACCATTATTTTCATTGCTTGAAAAATGGCATACTCAATATGTATAATAAGAAGGCTGCATCCAAAAAGATACAATAAATTCAGGCTAAATATTTATTCAAGCATCAAAATGGTGAAATACTAATTATGAAGAAGTTGAATTCAGATTTTAAGTGTGCACTGATCTTATGAATTACACAGCTATGCACGTGTGACTTTAATTCTTGATCAGTTCTAATAATGAAATTGCAGCATTTGTCATGGAGAGATCAAGTTTTTCTAATGCACTCTGTGGACAAGCTTGGTTTTATTTTGGCACTGAATGTGTTTATAATGAGAAATTGCCTCCTGGGAGTCAGTGGTCTGTTCACATATTGCTACTTTACCTTGCCTGTAGTTGTGGATTAGAACTCTGTACATGGAGATGGCCTTAGTCTTTTTCAACAGGCTCAGTCTACTCACATACTTGAAGCCTTTTCCTCAGTCAATAAATGTTCTTATCATTCCTACTCCACACTTTCCACCTACATGCCAGTCCAGCTGCTCATAAAGAAATTGACAAGAACGACACATTTAACCAACAGGATGATACAGCCTTAATCTTTTTCTTAATGCCTTAAGAACCTGATTAGTCTGGCAGTGCAGAAAAAAGGTAGCCTTATCTATAGGCATGAATGTCAGTCTACAGTGGCCCTATTTGCTAAGTGAGTGACTCCAGCTAACACTCACTGATTGAAGTGAGATGAGTACAGCAATCATATCACCACAAGATGGCTGCACATCTGCACCACAAAGCAATTGTTGAGAGTGTCTATTAAAAATCACGTGAGTTATAAGCAAATGACTCAGCGAATGATTGCCAGGACTAGAATGCGGTGCACAAAATTAACTATCAATTTATTCCAAAGATGAGAGGAAAATGTGGAGTCGGTTTTGTTTGAACATATCTATTCTTAATATATGAATAAGCAGGCTGAAGGAAAATGAACAGTAAGGATGCACTGAATTTGACTTTTTGTTTATGTTATGCTTACAAAAAAGGCTATCACTTTAAGATTTCACCCTTACATTACTCAAAATACAATTGATGTGCCAATTAGATTTTTAATGAAACAAGTACCAAAGTACTTGTATAAATCACTTTGAATAAAATCATTTACCACAGCATTTTTTTCCAAGTTCCTGTGGTTATATAATTTGGTTGAGCTTTAAATGAGAAATTATTTAAGAACATATTTTCTCTCTTTTAATTGGTTTTATATCATTGATGTTAACAGTCCCAAGTGAAGACAATGACTGTGCACAGGATCTTGCTGTGGATGTCTTTGTGTGGTGAAATTTAAGAAAAGGAAAGGATGAAAACAGCCGAATGAAAATAAATCCCTAGCAATGTTTTTTCATGCCACACTTTGAGGGTAAATTGCCATAAAGAATATAATGGAGAAAATTGCTCGAAACCAGGGTTGGAATGTAAAAAGCATGGGAGAAAGGTTCCACAAAAAATGTAGAACGTGGTGATTTATCTGTGAGATTCAGTGGCAAAGAGAATTTTGTTGATAGACAGACATTGAGCAGATAATTTAACTTCAGTGAGGATGCAAAATATGTAACATTGCCCAAACTTCCTCTGGTCATCGAGACTTCCTGCCTTCAAAGATATTTAAAGCAGACACAACCCATGCCTGTTTTCTGTAGCTTTTCCCAGTATGATGCCAGAGGGATATCATTCCACATCAAACATGCCAAGCAGACATATCTCCTGCTTTTACCCTGCTATAGATTTATTGGAAGGATTTGCAGATTGACAAATCGAAATGTTTGGCCACATAATAGATGCACCTTCAATTGCCAACCTGAACCTAAAGCTTCTGGCTCTAAGGCATGGAATAAATCATTGTGTTGTAAAATTTTTTTTATTCAGTTCACTGGGTAAGAAAATTGTGTAGGTTACATAATGTTTGCTTTACTACCACACATTTTGCACCCCTTGTCGAAGTTAAAGTTTATTGCTGTTGCCTTCCCTCACATTTAAGATGCTGTTTCTCAGGAAAGTTTTTTTGATCATAGAGAACACTGTGAACATAGAGGCACAACTTCTCCCTGATTACGAGCTTTCACAGTTAATGTCAATATTAAAGAATTATTGTAGTAGTATCCTGTGTCTGATAAAAAAAGGAGGTGGGACTGAGATTTCCTGCACTTTCTCTGAATTACATACAACTCTCCAACTTGTTGTTACAGTTATGGACTGTATATTACGAGGCAATCAAACTGATACCAGTAGTACCAATGATATTTCAGACATTCTGTGTTGCACTTACATTAATCAGAGTTATTAATGTTGGACTGATGCATTTGAAATAAGAAACACTTGGCTCTAAATTATGCTAAACTCCACAGAAACATTTGACTTTAGCAGAATGCCTGCCATTACTGACTCAATTAAATTCAATGGAAAAATCAGATATTGACAGCTGTACATTTCGGAGCTCCTTAAGTTTTCACTTGAGGGGAGAATTTATTTTTTCTGAAGTATGTAATTATTTTTCAAAGCTATCTTACATTCTGGTGTGATATTAAGAAGCCATTTTATACTTTTATTAGTTCAGAGGTTTGTGTGAGATAATGACACAATTTTCTGTCAAATACTATCTCCCCTTTTAAATTCCACTGTTTTTTCTTCTAATTTGTTTTTAATGAGGCTTAATATCATTTGGCAAAGTTTAATGCATTTTAACAGGTACATTTATTTTCTTCTTATTGTCTTCAGAATGGGAGCAAGATTCAACATTATTAAAATAGAGAAAAGGTCTGTTCATAATTTTTGTACTTGTGTTTATTTATATTTGTGTTCTTATTAAACTTGTCACACATATTGCTCATCATTAATTGACTTTTTGTATCCTCACTTCCCAATTTCCCATTATAGTATTGCTCTAGTTTGAAAAATCTGAGTAGTCTACCAAACACTCATGTTTGATACACCATAAGACAACGAAAATGCTCCCTGCAATGGTGAATTTAATATTTATATTCTTTCAAGCCTTGCTGGTGCTGTCAGTCAGAAGCTGGCATGGATTTGATGCACAACCCCAAGGAATTCTTTTGAAATTAGTTTTGGACTCATTTCAGAGTAATTGTTTTACTTTGTTTATTCATCCTGATGGGGATACTAATGACATAATCATGTCAGAACATAGAAGTCTACAGAACAGAATGCAGCCATTTGGCTTATTGTATCTACATTTGCTTTTTGCTCAGCAAACCAAAACTAATTCTCTTGCTCTGCTCTCTCTCTCTCTCTCTCTCTCCACAGCTCTGCATCTGCCTCAGCACCACATATTTATGAACTTTTTGAATAAAAAATGTTAGGTGATTGTTTTTGACTGGTGAGGATCAGATGGGCCACAGGGCCTTTTTCTGTGTTGTAGATCTTTATTTCTCTAAATGTTTCAATATTGTTTCCTTAAAACTTCTCCTTAACACCTTCTGTGGCTTGTGTCAAAATTGCAAACACTGTCCCACCAATTGGTCAAGAAACAGCCTGACATAGTCATACTCTGAATCATGACTTAGAAGCAATGGACAGAGACTTCATTATGGAGTCCAAATCTGGAGGTGGGCCTCAAAGTGAGTGTCAGCTCTGCTCAGGAATGGGCTGGATTTCTCATGCCATGAGATGGTTTTCAATTCATGATGTATGCACATGAGTTTTCATGTGAGTAGAATGGCAAATCTTATGAGGCAATAGCTATCAGGAAGCTCTTGTCCCTGCTGGCTTCTTCCGGGTAGATGAAACAAGTGTCATATTTCTAGACTGATGTTGACTCAGTCAAAGCAAGGAAAATCATTCAGCCTATGTTGGGTGCCTCAACTTCCCCTGGAGGTATCTCACACCAAACAAAAACTGAACCATGTTTCAATGAGGCCTCACCACAGCTTCTGGCTGTCCTGGAAAGACAGGAGGTCCTCTCCTTCAGGCGATGGCAGCCAGAGACCTTCTCCACTGACCAAGGTTGGAAGGGAGAGGGAGGACAATTGGTAGGAGTTCACTATATTTTACAGTACGCAGAGACAATTTATGTGAGTCATTAAGAAAATAGTGGCTGGGGTCTGTTAAGATGATGGAATGAAAAATATTTCTCTTAGTTGGGTCTGCATAGCCAGGTAAAATATTTTTAGAATACAATGTAGGCAACAGAACTGAGGTGTGCAGGAATACTCTATGTACTCGAGCAAAAGTCGATCACACATAAAAGTCGACCTCCTAATTTTGGCCAAAAGATCTGGAATTTTTCCTATATCTAATGTAAACGTTCATCATAGTTCTTCACAGATAACAGATAAACTTATTTTTATTCATTTAGAGATCAATTGGGCTTTTGTTAATGATACAGCATTTTGGAATGTAGCATGACTTTCAGCCCCTCAAAAGTAGTATCCATGTAATAGTCGACCCCATAAATTTAACCTTTAAAGAAGTCTAAAAAATTCAACTTTTAGATGAGTATATACGGTAAATGCCCTTGAGGGGGAATGAGACTGAAGTGTTTGGAAATGTCCTGCCCATATGGTAGTGGAAGCATAATTACTGAAAATGCTCAATTAATAAAAGTTTCAAGTCAAGGAACAGCAAGTTCTCCAAGTTTGTCAGGATTTTGAAGGAAGGGGGCAATGGTTCTCATCAGAGAAATGTAGAGCATGTTCCAGGTTTGGTTGGTCAGGCATAGAAAGGTGTAGAAAGGCTTTACAAAGTCCTCAGCACAGTACAGTTGGCATTTTCAGCATGTGCCATGGTAGTACATATGCACCCAAGCTGATATGAGACTGTCCGTGGTTTTTAAGGTAGCCTCCACATGGCCTTGCTTGCAGCAAGACCCATAAGCATGTCTCCCTTCCCTGGTTAATGGAATATACAGAATTGTGCAAGCTCTGTTGTCCACAACTAACTCAAGAGCATTGTTTCTCTTATATTATATTCCCTTCAGTGTGAAAACAAACAGGCCCTTCAGCCCAACAAGTCCACACTGACCATCCAAAAAGTAACCCACCCAGACCCATTTTCCTCTGACTAATGCACCGAATACTGTGGGCAATTTAGCATGGCCAATTCACCTGACCTGCACATCTTTGGACTGTGGAAGAAAACCAGAGCACCCAGAGGAAACCCACGCAGACACTGGGAAAATGTGCAAACTCCACACAGACAATTGCCCCAAGACTGGAATTGAACCTGGAACCCTGGCGCTGTGAGGTAACAGTGCTATAACCACTGAGCCACTATCCCACCCCTTTTTGCTTGATCTACCTGAGGGAATGCAGTATCAGGATAGCAACATGAAAAAGGGCTATTGTTTCTTTAAATACAATGTAAAATGTAATTTAGTATCTCAATGGTAGCATTCTTGAAGTGGAAACAGTGGCTGGCTAATGCCAAGTTTTAATAAACTACAGCAGAAGGAACAATTATTCATAGCTCCATTTATCTTTAAATCTGCACACAATAAGGTTTTCAAGGAATGTCGGTCTCATCAGATCATTGCTCTGGCTTCTTCCAATCTGCAAGTAACCTCCGAATGGTCTGTTTCTGTGCTGTCTATTTCTATGAGTCTACGTGCCCAGTGATCCTTGTGGACGTTTGTCGTGCAGCATTGTTTCTCTTCTCAGCAGTTCATGGAGAATTCCTCATTCGTGTCATCAGTCAGATCATCTAGGGGTTACCCTTGTTTACAGTAGATTCTCTTTAGTAGATGATGAATGTCAGGAACTTCAGCCACCCATGAGTGTCCCAGGATCCAGAACATCTTGGATATTGGGGCAAACCTGAAGCATTTGGCTTTTGTGGTCACATGGTGGCTGTATGTTACAAGAGTGGAAACCTTTCCTGTTCACGAAACCAGATTACAGGTCTCATGGTGTATATACAAACTATGCCAATTTCAACCCATGGAAAACCAGCTTTTGCAGCAAACCCCCCCTGCCCTGGCTGCCAGGCTCTCTATATCCATGTGCATCCTCACAATATCCTGGGCTTTTCAAATAAAGCTCTGGTCACCTCCCATACACATTTGTGAAATTCCAGAGGTTTCCATTGAAGCCAAACAACAGTTATAAAGAGAAATACTTCAGAGTCATAGATACTCTGAATGCAACCAGCCTGGGATTAGGTCCTTGTGGGTATAGGTCCTTGTTCAAAAGCTGGTATCTGTGGGACACTATCTCCTGGGATATACTAAGGTACCTTATGCATTGACTTGCTGTTGTTTGGCAGTAGCTGTAGGGCTACCTGTACATCAAATTTCTGGTCAGTGTTTGTCATTGCTGTGATCTCTGGATTCATGGATTTTTCATCTCTGCAGGATGATCTTCTGCATGTGTCTGTTATTGTTGCTCCTGTGTCCTTCACCTCAGTTTCACCTCAGCTGCACAAAAGCCAGAAGAAAGGCAGGGTTGTTCTGTGCCATAGTTTCAGGAGCTCTATGAACACTGTGCATTGATTTCTTTGAGATTTGCCTCTCAACATACATGCAGATGCCCTTGGTAAGCCGTAGAGTGGGCATTTCCCTCAGTTGCCCTCCTTCCCATTCATCATGTCCACCATAATGAAGTCCGTCCTGTGTGGCCCTCGAGGACAGCTCCTTGTAACCAAATATTCAAGTCCATGGAGACTTTTTGTTTTGCCTGAGGTATTTGAAGCATGTCAGTACATCTTCCCACACAAATATTCAGCTTTCCTTCAGCATGATTGTAAGCTTTCCTTTGTATGATAGTCCTTCAACTTCCATCCACAATGACCCTTCCCCTTATCTGTGATGAGCTTTCAACTGGGAAACTAAAGAACCCAATCATGGAGACTGCTGTCCTCTTCTACCTTATGGTTTGCATTGATCTCTCTTCCTTCATGGCAGAACCTGTATCCCAGGCATCACAAGGTGCCAATCTCCACAAGGTACTAGGACTTTATCAGATCATGCTATAATGTAACCCTGGAGTAAGGTTGATTCACTAGGAATGGAGCTGAGCAAAATTGCCCATCAACTGAAGTTATGTTTAATGGGACATCCTTCACTTAGCTAAAAAAATTTAAGTAATAATTAAGTTCACCCCCAAAATACCTCCAGCCACACTAGATTTCACCTTTACTCTCATGCCTGCGATTGTATTTACCTTCTAAGAATTCATGTGATCTGTAATTACTACCACCCATTTAGACACCTCCATTATCTTTCATCCACACTAACTTGTCATTCCTATTCCCCCGTTACTCTTGCCAATTCCATAGATACCATCTAGATTCGTGTTGACTTCCCTTCTCAATCTCCTGAGCCCCTGACTTCTACTCTATTAAGAGGTCAGAAGTGGCAATATTTGCAGATGTTTGATGTTCTGTACTACTTGCAAATCCTCAGATACCAAATCACTCTGTGCAACAAAACTTGGACAACATCCAGTCTTGGACTGAATCTGACAATTACCACTGGCAGAATAAAAGTGCGAAGCAATGCTCACTTCCAACAAGAAAAAAAATACTAACCATCTCCATTTGACAATCATCAAGTTCCCACTATCAACATCCTAGGCATTACCATTGATCAGATACTGACTTGGACCAGCTTGTTATTCATTCATTGGATGTAGGCTTTACTGGTGAGCCTAGCAGTTTATTTAGATCAGTTTGTATTTCAGTTCTGAGAAGGGTCACTGGACTCAAAATGTTAACTCTGTTTCTCTCCACAAATGCTGTTTTAGTTTACTTTTCATCCTTGGTTGCTCTTTCGAAGGTGGGGGTATGTTGCCTTCTTGAGTGACCTAGTCTGCTGGATATAGATATACCTACAGCGCTGTTTGGGAAGGATTTCCAGGATTTTGACCCAGCAAAAGTGAAGGAATGTCAATATAGTTCCAAGTCAAGATGGTATGTGGCCAAAATTGTAGGTTAGAGACTAGGAATCTTGTGATGAGTAACTCACCTCCTGATTCCCCAAAGCCTGTCCTACAAGGCAGAAATCATGAGTGTGATGGAATATGCTCCTTTTTCCTGGCCTCAATAACACAACTTTGACATAGTCCAGGATAAAGCAGTCAACATGATGAGCACCACATCCACCATCTTGAATACTTACTCCCTCCATCACTGGCCCACAGTGTCAGAGCATTATGTATCATCTAAAAGATGCATTTCAACAACTCATCAAGTACCCTTTGAGAACATCTCTCAAATGTATGACTTCTATTATCGTGAAAACAAGGGCAACCGAACAAGGGCATCATCACATATAAATTACCCTCCAAGCCTCATAACATCCTAATTTGAAACTAAAGTACTGTTGCTGGATCTCTCTTCCGAAATGCATTGTGAGTGTACTTACACTTGAATGATTCCAGTGGTTCATGGAAGCAGCTCACTCCTACTTTTATAAGTATAAGTGGAGGTGGGCAATAAATGCTGGCCTAGCCAGTTATGTGCTCATCCATGAATGAACATTCAAAAACAAAATCAGGTTTAGATTTGTTGAGTTAATAGTTCTGCACACTATGTGTTTACTTCAGGAGTTTTATGGGCTTTTCACTTCAAATCGTACTGTCTAATCATGTCACAACTTCTTGTCTTACACTGTTGTTTTAAAGAGTCCATTTGTTTACGTCAGCCTTAATGAGATACTCAATGATTTTCCAATGTTATAACCGAGATTTTAAGTTCTTTTCATAAACTGCATAATGGGTTAAGGGGATGAGGAGTGAATAATGAGGGTGGGAAGTAAAGAGGTCATAAATAATTAGGAGGTTTAACTGTGTATAGATGGGCTGTTAACTAAATTGGAAGAATTGGGCAAGGTTTCTTTAAGAATGGAGGCTAGCCTTTGAGCTACTAATTCTGGACTTGGCTACTTTTAGTAAAAGGCCCATCTCAAGCCATTTGAAGCCTGAGCTATCAGAAATCTTGTGGCAGTCGGGGGAGGGAGGGATTCATCATGTCACCTAATTCTTAACTCCAACTTGAATATTCATCCTTTGTGGTTCACATCAATAATTTCTGAAAATGTGCACGTTGTAGATAAAGCTATAAATGATGTCAATGGCAACTGGGACTTTTTAAAAGATAAAGTGGAAGAGTGGAGTTATTAGCAAAGATATTTTGATGAATGTATGCAGGATATTGGCTAGAGTTTTATTCTAAATTCACATTAGACCCATGGAGACCATACTGAGTGGAATCAACAGAAAGGAGGCAATGAACCACAACTGCTGCAGAATATCTTGAGATGATGAAACTATTCCAACCTGAGCCATGAAATATCAGCTTTTAAAATTATAAAATGCTTTGACAAGTGAATAAGGGCATACTATTTCATATTGCTAAGCAACTCAGTGGCAATGGTTCATCAGTTTAAAATTTACACGAATAACAAGAGGAGACAATGGTAAGATTTCCTTAAATCATGACTTATTAGAGTTCTTCTCTCAGAACCTCCCATTTTCCAACATGTATTTATGTATCTCACTGTCAGCTAATTCTGCCAACTTACCTTTGTCAGCCTTCTAACTCTTTTCAGTGCTTGGCAAACCTACACTTGCCTGAACCAGAAACATCTGCATTTTAGTCTCTGATTTTGAATCCAAATTATCTATACAATATTTGGACAAGGGAGGGGTGTGGGGTAGGGGCATTGTTTAGTGGAGAATGAAAGAGAGACGGAGCTGAAGTGAATTCAAAATAATCTTTTAAATATAATGCATCTTGTCCAATTCAACCAATGTCTATTGATGGGAAACCCTGTTTGCTATTGATGAAAACAACTTTCTACCACATTTCTTCTTGTTCCACCCATCAAAGTACTTGTAGTGCAATATTATATCAGACTCCTTCTGAAAGTACTTAAAACAATCAAGAAAGAAAAATATCCTGAAACTATTTAGTGTCCATCATATCCTCAGGATATTGAAATATATTTCAGAGGCCAATGTTTTATTTTTTGAAGTGTAGGCACTATCATTGTGTAGCAGGCATAATAGCCAAAATGCACACAGTAAGGTGTGAATAATAGCCAAAATTCACACTAAGATCTTACAAATAGCAGGCCAATGATCAGTTAATGTGTTTCACTGTTGTTTGTTGAGTCACAAATATTGATTAGAACATCTTGTCTGCTTTGCATAGCACCATGGGACATTTTAAATCCATATTTTAATTCTCATCTGACATGAACCGCCTTCAACAACACAACATTTCCTTATCACTGCTCTGTAATATCAGCTTAACCTGCTCAATACAAGAAGTGATGCCTCGCTGTTTAACTTTCTGATTCAGAAGTGATAAGACCACAACTGAACAAAGCTGACACAACACATCTATGGCATTACATTCATCTGTATCATCAATCATTTCAAGAATAAAACTTGAACCTTTCAAAAATAATTTTAAGCTTTCACAAATTCACACTGACTGCCTTTCCTTGCCAATGTGCATTAAATATTTACTAATTTGCTGCTGAATTCTCGATTTGAAGAAATAAGCACAACTCTGGTGGGAATAAAAAATGGGCAGGAGCCAACTGATTGTCCATGATAACAGCTGTATCCATTCTCAGATTCCTTGAATGGGAATGAAACTTACATCTGGTGTAAGCAACCGTTCAACTACTGCTGATTTTATACCCACATTTACCACAACTATCATAATTAAATGAACTAATTTCATTGTTACACATATACCAGAATGCTATATGTGTAAAAATGGAAAATGGAGAACACAGCTTGGCTCTGAATAAGCTTGGTTGAGGCCTTTCAATCTGTACAGAATTGGAAAGAGTTTGATTTCAAATGAACAGTTCTCACTCCAAATGATGAGCTTGAGCTTCAATTACTCAACCAATACTTGTACCATCCTCTCTGACATGAGAAGGCAGCTGAGATGATGACTTCACATCAGTATCTTGCCTTTCTATTGAAGGGAGACTCCCTCTTCTCTTAAAAATTTACTTGTTCATGACAAGCATTTCTGAGGTTAAAAGCAAAGAAATATATAAATCGATCCCCGCTAATATTTTCTGTAGGGAAGTACTATTGCACAATTCATAATTGCACTCAAGAATTTATACTCTTCTAGACCAAGGGCAAAGACTTTGATACAAACGTATGAGTTAGGAACATTCACCGCTCGAGTGTGCTCCACCATTCAATAAGATCATGACTGATCTAATTGTAACCCCAAATCTACATTCCTGCACATCCTTGATAACCTTTCGACTCCTTGTTTAACAAGAATCTCTCTGTCTTAAAAATATCTGAGGATTCAACTTCCAACACCTTTTCCAGAAGAGTGTTCCAAATACTCACAACCCTCTAAGAGAAAATGTTTTACCTCATCTCAGGTTTAAATGAGCAAATCCTGTTTTATAAAAAAAGTGACCGCCAGTACTAGAATCCTCTCCACATTTACCCTGTTAAAAACTGTCAGGTTCTTCCATAATTCAATCAAGTGTCCTCTTCTCAGCTCCAGCAGATACAATTCTAAGCTGTCCTCCCCATAAAGTTTTCCCACTCCAGCTATTCATTGAAACATTTCTGAACTGGCTCAGATGCATTTACATTCTCCCTTAAATAAGGTGACGAATACTGTGCACTGTACTCCAGGTGATATTTGATCAGTGCCTGTATGACTGAAGCATAATCTCCCTAATTTTGTACTCAATTCCCCTCACAATAAATGATAACATTCTATTTACTTCTTTATTTACTTGCTCTATCTGCATACTAGACAGTTGTGACGTGTGCAAAAGATTATGTAGATCTCTCTGCAAACTTATTGCTTAGATAATGTTTAAAAAAATCTTCCAATTCAGACAGTTTCACCTTTTCCTACTATATAACTCCATTTGTTACATATTTACCTACTCATTTAATCTATATATTTCTATTGGAGTCTACATTTATCTTTCCTACTTTTTGATTTATCTTTGTTTCATCAGCAAGTTTGGCAACCAATCCTTCTGTCCCTTCAAGTAATCATTTACTTAAATTGCAAACAGTTGAGGTCCCAGCAGTGAGTTACATGGCACACCACTCATTACATGTTTCCAATCTGAACAAGGCCCATTTACACCTACACTCAGATTCCTGTTAGCCAGCCAATCTTCTATGTATGCCAATGTGCTGCCTCCTACACCACAGCTTTTATTTTCAACAATAATCTTTGACACGGCACCGAATCAAATGTTTTCACGAATCTTTGCAGTATCCCTTTACCTGCAGCATATATTACCTTCTCAAAGATCATCAATGGATTAGTCAAATACAATATCCTGTAGTGATTGCAAAAAAGTCAGCAAGGTAGACATCATAGAATAATTTTTGGCTGTTAATCTGATCCAGTCAGGGAGCCCTGACTGACAGATGTAAACAAGAGTGTCAGACAACCTGTTCACTCTGACAGCTGGCCTGAGGGAGCTGGATCAGTGTTGACGACTCTCCATGTGTAAATAAACAGTGACTTGGTGATGGGATATCGACCTCTGTGGAGTTATTTCATTTCCTTTTCACTAAACAATTACCTTGAATTTATCCAAGTGCCTTGTGAATGCCTAACATCTTCAAAAATAACTTCTAACATTTCTCTCTGGCTCACAGTTTCCTTGTTCTTGTTTGTCTCTCCTTTAGAAGAAAGGAATTACATTCACCACCTTCCAATCAAATGGAACTATCCCCAAATTAAGAATTATGGAAATTAAAATAACACATCAACTATCTCACTAGCCACTTCTTTTAAGGCTCTAGGACCTGAGTCCTTATCAGTCCACTAGTCTGACATTTTACTCAGCGCCACTTCTCTGGTGATTGTGATTTTCCTGAGTTACTCTCCCCTTCCACCTCCTGATTAATAACTGCTTTTGGGTTGTTACTTACAGCTTATATAAGCAAACAAAAACTGATGCAAAATTTCTGTTCAATACATCTGTCATTCCCTAATTTTCCATGATTAACTCTTCAGTCTCACTTTCTACATGACTAACACTCACTTTATTAACTTTTTTTCTTTTTACTATTTCTGGCAAATCTTAGTATCTGCTGTTATCTTTCTGGTTAGCTTTCTCTTATACTCTAATTCTCCCTCCTCATCCATTTATATTTGATCATTGCTTTTGTTTCATATTTTGTCCAATCTAACCATCCACCTGTCTTTGCACAATAATATGCTTTTCTGTTAGCTTGATTGCCTTTACCATTTCCAGTTAACCATGGATTGTAGTTTGTCCCTTGGAATTTTCTTATTTGTTGGAATGCATCTATTCGGTGTACTCTGAAATATTTTAAACATCTGCCACTGCATCTCTGTTGACCTATCCTTTAAACTACCTTGCCAACACTTCAGTCATCTCTGCTTTCATGCCCTCAAAACTCCCCTTATTTAAAGTTTAAACAGCAACCCTGGACCCATTCCCCCCCACCCCGTCTCTCAAATTGAATGTAAAATTCAATCATATTAGTAAGCGTTTTCACTATGAACTCCACATCTACCTTTGCTAACCTAACTTTTCTCGGCTGTGTTTAGATTAAAATGTCCCGTTGTTATTGCTATGTTTTTCCAACAAGCTTTCACTGCTTGGTACTTTATGCTCTACCCTAACGTGTTGCTACTTTGAAGAGCCACTCCATAAGTGACTGCCTGGCTTTATAATTTCTCATTTCTACAAAATGTTTTCAAAATCTGATTTCTCTGAACTTAGCCCTCTCTATTGTGCTAAGACAATCATTAACTGACAGAATCACCTTTGAAGATTTAGTTCCCGATCTATTTCATTCTGCAATCCAGGTTTCATAATGGCTGCAAGATGATTTATTCATTTCTATATGGGATGTCAGTTCATCCGTGTTGTTTCAACTGCTATGTGCATTCAGATACAGAACCACTAGTTTTATCATTTAAATCCCTTTTGTAAGTTTTAATATTATATGTTGGCTTACCTTTAGACTTGTACTCCCTGTTCTTTCCTATCATGATCTGTTTATCATTTTACGAATTGAACATTTAATTTTGGCCTTCACTCTCTTCTCCGATTTACTACATCTTCCAAAATTTGATCCCTTAATGCGACATTCAGTTTAAAATCCTCTCCACTTCCCTAGTCGTGCAACTGGTAAGAACACAGCCCCAGTACAGTTCAAATGGGGAGTATCCCATCAGTACAGTGCCACTACTCCACAAATCAGCAACCATGTCTCCCATATCAATATGCATAAACATGCATATCTCTCTCTAATCTGATTTGGGCATTGCTAATTTGCAATTGCTCAGGGAGTAATGCAGAGATTGGACTTGAAGTTCTGCCTTTTAATTTGGGACCTAACCCCTCATACGGACCATACAGAATCTCTATCTTTGTCCTACTTATGTCAATAGTACTTCAGTGAACCATGATCACTCTTTTCTTTCCCTCTAAATTCCTCTCCAGCCTGGTGTAGATTCTGAAACTCCAGCGCTGGGTTAACAACACAGCCAGCTGGACTCATGTGCTTTGCTGCAGAGAACAGTGTCAACCCCTCGTCTGTACAGATATTACATTTACAGGTAATTCTAACTTTCAAGAGTTTACATTCCAGGACAATATGATTCTGGATACCATTCCAGGATAAAGCAGAAATCCTGCCAAATAAATTTACTGGTGTGAAAACAGCATGGTAACTCACCTCAAGTTTTGCAAGCTTCATAATGTTTTCACACTGGAATCATGTTGGAATAAATGCTTCTGCTGCATGATTTCAGTTTTTGATATTCTTCCAAGCTTAAGGTTGCCATAGCAATAGAGACACCAAACTCTATACTATAATAAAAACAGTAGAGACACTTACGTTCTTGAATGTAGCCATGCATTTTATCTTCCAGTGATAGTCAGCTAAGGAATTGATTGATTTGATGTTTTATAAGATTTTAGCTCGCAGTAAAGGACACTGAAATACACCCTAATCTTACAGTTACAAAGTTAATCAACAAAATAAAACTCTAACTGTAAGTTTAAAATCTTTACTGGCTATTCTCTTTTCTGACATGTCAACATCATTCACATGTCAACTTTACAATCTGCCTGGCATCATGATTTCAGAGCTGGGCAATTTTTCATTGCTGTCCCATTGGTATATGACACTGAAACATAGATGTATTTCTTAACCCTCAACTCAAATCAAATCAAATAAGAACATAACATAAGAAAAAGAATGGGCAGTTCAGCTCCTTGAGCCTACTCCACCATTTGATATGATCATGGCTGATTTCATCTTGGCCTCAACTCCACTTTCCTGTCCTTCTATCATAGAATCCCTAGCATGTGGAAACAGGCCCTTCGGCCCAACACGTCCACACTGATCCTCAAGAGAATAACCCACCCAGACCCTTCCCCCCCCTAGCCTATATTTACCCCTGACTGATACACGTAACAAACACACCCCTGAACACTATGGGCAATTTACCATGGCCAATTCACCTAACCTGCACATCTTTGGATTGAGAGAGGAAACTGAAGCACCCAGAGGGAACTCCCACAGGCACAGGGAGAATGTGCAAACTCTACACAGGCAATCAGCCAAGGCTGGAATAGAACCAAGGTCCCTGGCGCTGTGATGCAGCAAAGCTAACCACTGAGCCACTGTGTCCACTACCCACAATCTTGCAACCCATTATAAATTAAAAAACAGTCAATCACCATCTCAAAATTTATTCAATATCTTGGCATTCTCTGCACTCTGGGGTAGTGGATTCCACAGATTCACAACCTTTGAGAGAAATAATTTTGCTTCACTGTTTTAAATCTGCTGCCCCTTATCTTAAAACTAGGACCTCTCCATTCTTGATTGCCCCACAGGGGAAAACATCCTTTCTGTGTCTACTTTGTCAATCCAGACTGAAAAGGTTTAAACTGCTCAACCTCTCCTCAAAGGACAAGCCCCTCATCTCCAGAATCAATCCAATGAACCTCCTCTGGACTGCCTCCAAAATAATTATATCTCTCCTCAGGTAAGGGGGCAAAAATAGTATTTACTACTCCAGGTGCGGTCTCATTAATTAATCCCTTGTTCAGTTGCTGCAATACTTTCCTAATTCTATGTGTTATTCTTTTAGCAATAAATCCCAAAGTTCCATTTGCCTTCCTTATTATCTGCCCACTTGATTTCTGTGATTCTTGCACAAGGACACTCAGATGCCTTTGTATAGAAGCTGAAGTTTGTCTCCATTTAGATAATAAGTTGCCTTTCTATTCCTGCAATCATTAAGTCAATGTCATAGAGATGTACAGCACAGAAACAGACCCTTCATCCAAGCCGATCAGATATCCCAATCTAGTCCCACTTGCCAGCACCTGGCCCATATCCCTCCAAACCCTTTCAATTCATATACTCATCCAGATGCCTTTTTAATGTTGCAATTGTACTAGCCTCCACTACCTCTGGCAGCTCATTCCATACACGTACCACCCTTTGCATGAAAAAGTTGCCTTTTAAGTCTCTTATATATCTTTCCACTCTCACCCTAAATCTATGCTCTCTAGTTCTGGACTCCCTTGCCTCAAGGAAAAGACTTTGTAAATCTCTGATTTTATAACCTCTGTAAGGTCAGCTCTCAGCCTCCAATGCTCCAGGGAAAACAGCCCCAGTATATTCAACTTCTCCCTATAGCTCAGATCCTCCAACCTTGACAACATCCTTGTAAATCTTTTCTGAATCCTAAATCTGTATGGATAACTCCACACATTAAACTTCATCTACCCCATTTTGGCCCATTCACCTAACCTGTCCATATCTATTTATAAATGTCTTATTTCTTCACTCCAACTTAATTTTCCCCGATTTCTGTTTGTTGAGTTTTCTACAAGGCAGTATCATTACTGATTGAATTGAAGTCCATTGGGTTTAGAAATTGTTTGGTTTGCATTATAGCCTGACCCCTTTGCGCAACTCATAACTCCAATATAAGCCAATTTACCACTTCTCTTTTTAAATGCGAACATCAATACATTTTAACAGTTCCAATCCCCTTTCAAATTCTTAGGCATAAGTCTGAATTTCTATCCATTGCATTCATGGGATAAATTACGCCCCAACCTTTCTCTAATTTTACAACAGCTGGGGAATACCTGGCCGACCTAAAACAAAAGCCTTCGAGGTCTGAACAAGCTCAAAATGGGACAATTAATGAAAGTGTGTGTTACCCATGCTGGCCAGTTGTACTGGCACTGTAAGCAGGGTCACAAAGAATAGTAATACCGCCCAGATTCAAATAAATCCCAGGCCTTTAAGAAAGCCAAATGAGTGGGAGCTTGTAGAATGGTTGAGAGAGACAGGTTTATAGAATTTGGAAGCCAGGCAGGGAGGGATGTACAAAGAGAGTGTCATCATTATGGTGGAGAGGTGCCCCTAGTGAGCACAAGGCACCTCCAAAGTTCACCACTCCTTCCAGCTTTTTCATTCAAAAAAAATGGGAGCACTCCCCCAACTACATCTTGATCTGACCGGTGTAATATTGATGTTAATTTAACTTATTAACATGCTTAATTGCCTGTTGATAATCTTGCTTCAAAGAGTGGGCAGTTTACTGATCTGTCTACTTATCACAGAGTTGCAGGTGGATGTGATGGTCATGATCCTGTCTGTCACATTTTATTGTTCAGAGATAAAATGTTTGTGAAGTCTCACTCACAATTCACACTTCAGGGGATAAAAGAAGAAATAAAACATGACAGATGTTGTAATGCTGCAGCTAAATTAAACCTTCAGATGACCATCACCTGGCTCCATGTTGTCAGATCTAACTAGACTCCTGATCATTGTAATGTCGATGCATTGCCACTATTCTATCTTTAATTTGGAATTTAGATTAGATTCCCTAGAGTGTGGAAACAGGCCCTTCGGCCCAACCAGTCCACACCGACCCTTCAAAGAGCAACCCATTTCCCTCTGACTAATGCACCTAACACTATGGGCAATTTAGCATGGACAATTCACCTGACCTGCATAGGTTAGGATTGTGGGAGGAAACCCACACAGACAGTCACCGTAGGCTGGAATCGAACCTGGGACCCTAATACTGTAAGGCAGCAGTGCTGACCACTGAGCCACCATGCCACTTCCCCGAGACCTTTTTTTGTCTAGTGTGGTAAAGTAACAGTCTAATTACAATAAGCTCCTGTCAGAAACAAAATGTAGTTTACTGCATTTTCGCTATTCAGGTAGAAACTACACTTGTATGTTAAACATTGTTACAAAGGCTACAAGACCCAAGTTTGTCTTTCTCAAAATCCTGAGCTGTTCAGTCTTTCCTCACTTAAGGCCTTGTAATATGATCAGATTGGATGGAGCTTAATGAAGTCTTAAGCTTTAATCCCTTCAGATCCATGACCAATAATAACAAGAGACTCCTGTTGATTGGCTGCACCCAAACACCAAACACACTTGCACTACCTGGTAATGGTAGTTAGGAGATGACTCCATAAATTGTGGATTTGTCAGGAGATAGTTGTTAAGCTTTGGCACCAACTGTATGGATACCTGCAAGTAAACTAACACCATAGATTAGTATTGTCTATGGTAGTCAAACTTACCCAAAAATTTAATTCTATGCCCAATTCCACAGTAGTCTAGGTTTCATCTGTACCATCACCAAGATATTGTGTTTAGGTGAGTGAAACAGTTAGCATTGTCAATTGATGCATTTCATTGTTACTCAGTAAGGAAAATAACAACAAAATGACATTCCTGCCACACCTGAACACACTGGTACATTGCATGAAATACAGGAAAATCCTTGATGATAGGTAGTAGTTGCTGTTCTTCTTTTACCCAAAATTGTTCCTCTTTTTTTTTGTGCAATTTTGTTGGTGGCTGAGAGGAATACTGGATCTTTTGTTTTATTTAAGCTGGCCACCCACTAATAGAGTCATCCTGCTTTTCTAGGTCTATAATGACAGAAAAATGATTCACATTTTAACACTTCCTCAAGGGATATTTTGCAGCAGAGTCTAAATTAAGGTATACCAGTTAGGTTATTACTGTGGGTGTATGCGTGATTTTGTAGGAGTGAGATAAAAGTGTGACATATTAGAATTGAACAGGTATTCACCCGAAGTATGAGGGAGGTTTGCAGCATTACAGTGTTATAATTCTTTTTTATGTCTTCACAGGCAACATTGTTGAGAGTGGCCTTTTGCTTGGCACCAGTCTTGGAGTGGCTTACCAGCCGAGTTGTATTCAGCTCTGTAGGAAATAATTGGCCAGGAGCTGCTGGAAGTGTACAACAGTATGCTTCTGGAATGTTGCATGTATGAATCCATGAGGAAAGATATCATCACCCTCATCTACAAGCTGAGGGGGAAGAGGGAGGAGATCAGAAATTGGTGGTCAGTCTCACTGCTGAATGCTGATTACAAAATCCTATCCAAGTTTATTGCCAACCAGGTCTGCTCTGGGATCAGTGACTTACCGCAACCGAACCTGTGCTGCACTGAGTAGAACAATCTCCAAGAGCCTAATGATCTTATGTGCAGTACAGGGGAATAGACACCTGACTCATCAGCCTGGACCAGAAGAAGGTGCTTGACAGGATATCACACACCAACATGGAAGATGTACTCTCTAAATGGACTTGGGGAGGGAATCTGCTATTTGATCTGACGGTGATACATGGATATCAGTAGTGCAGTCTTAATCAATGGGTAGGAATCAGAAAGCTTCCCAATCAGATCCAGAGTCAGGAAGGGCCGCTCCCTCTCTCCTGCCTTGTATGTGTGTCGTATCGAATCTTTTGCTGAATCCATCAGGAGGGATCCAGGCCTCAGAGGGGTCTAAACCAGGCTGCGGACGCCTGCAGGTTAAAGCCTCCTTGTACATCGATGATGTTGCTGACTTCTGTTCAATCTGCAGTTGGTAAGCAGACTCATGAGCATCTGTGACCAGTTCGAACAGGCCTCAGGAGCCAATGTAAATCAAGGCAAGATAGGTACCAAGAGTCTACACCCAGCTTGATGCATCCACATATCAATGTGGCCATCAGGATGAGGGTGACGTTAGGTATGTCTTCCCACCCTTTATCTGGACCTTCATACAGGGTGTACATGCCCCGACATTTTCAGTTGTAGTATCCCATTTCTAAATGTGGGTATTGCATATGCATGACTGCAACACAAGAGCCTGTGTCCATAGATGACATGGCCTTGGTTAATGAGCAAGATTTCATGACATGCAAGTGAAAGACATGAGCCTGTTAAATTAAAGCACTGGGTAGCTTCCTTATCAAGTGATATCTTTCTCAACAATTATATCTCAGCATTTGTTGGATGTCATTGAAATTGTCAAGCCTACCTGTTATCTCCTGCCAGTTAAAACATCTTGTTGTTCAGTGGGAAAGCTACTTAAACGATCCTGGTTAGCTCTGGCAGCAACGCCACACATTCATTAAAATTGGTGGCTTCAAGTACCATGTTTGTTCATTCGCTTAGTTACTGATGTTAGAACTCCAATTGTACAAAGTTTTTTTAAAAACGTATTAACTAGGCACAACAAATCAGTAGTCATTTAATATCCAACCTGAATTTTATTTCCATTGACTTAAGACAACCATTGGTAGTCAGATATTTTACCCTTTAGAAAAGGCTCAGGTACACTTAAGATATTTAGAAGGCTCTCATACAATCTGTGTCTGCACATGTAGCCTCAAAATAATGCTGACATTCTTTATAAACTGCACCATCACAACCCTGCGCCATGGTGTCTCCCCCTAATCTCAACTTTAATTACTTGATTATATTCCCACTGTGCAAAAGGGTTCCAAAAACATTTTACCACTTTGATGGCACTAAAGCTATTGGGATTAGTCTGACATCAGGCGCTCAACTAAGGACAGTTCTTTCCTAAAAGATTGGAGACAGATTCTGCTTTGTGTACCTGTATTCCATTGATCTGAAAATCTATGTCAACCTCACCGAAATACTCATTACTAAATCTGTTGCTAAACATTATGAGGAACATCTGGAGACAGGTCAATCATTTAATTTCTTTTTTTTACTGAGGATCAATGCAGAGAGCCCTCAAACAACTATGATTAGGCTTCAGTTAATCATTTTCAATCTATAGCTACTAATTTAAGAGACTGCACTTTACTTAAAGCTATCTCATCAGTTCACAACACAATTGTAAACAACATCAGTTGCAGAAAAACAATGACCCATGTCTTATACAAAGTGTAACATGCCTTTCAGGTTTAAACAACTTGCCTCCAAAATATTGGTATAGGTAAGAGAGAATCAATAAAAAAGACAGTTGTGAAAATGCAATCTGCTAAACAAAATGTGTGAAGTGTAGTGATCATAACAAGGTCAGCCAGGTGGACCTCATAGAATATGAGTTCCCTGATTAGGGCTGGAAATATGTTCCAGTCCAGGCTGACAGATATAAACAGGAGTTTCAGCAGCTCTGCTCACTCTAAGAGTTGACTCTGAGGGAGCATGATTGGTGTCATTTCAGTAGAGATGACGGAAAAGCATACTCTTGAAGAAGTTTGCTTGCAACACTTGTCTTTGAGTTGGGATAAGCATTTCTAGCATCATGCCGTTATTTGGGAATCTTGCCTCTTTTGATCCTGCTGTTGAAGACTGGACCCAGTATGTGGAAAGAATGCATTACTTTTTCTGGGCAAATGACATTGGAGCAGATGAAAGTTGCCTGACAGCTTGTGGACTCACAGCTTTTATAGTGATTAGGACTCTAACTATCCCTGAGGCAATAGATACTCAAAGCTTTTAAGAGTTGATGAATTTAATTCAGGAATATTACCACCCAAGCATCCTCTAATTCTGACATGCTATCAGTTTTACTCGACAAATTGAAAAGCAGGGGAATCCATGTCAGGATTTTTGACGAGGTTAAGATGATTGGCAGAGGCATGAGACTTTAATTTAATCGTTAGTGAGATGCTGAGAGACCATTTGGTATGTGGAGTTAATGATGTAATCATGCAAAAGCACCTATTAGCCTGTCAGGAGTTCAAACTGGTGTGACAACTGGTTTTATCATTGGAAAATTTGACAAGTAGAGCATATGAGTTGCAGGGTAACGCAATGGAAGTGGACACACTTGCCAGTCTAACTGAGCTTTGGGAACACACCATGAGTGCAGATACTTCCCCATGGGAGACTGATTAGCAAGGTTAGATCTCACGGAATACAGGGAGAACTAGCTATTTGGATACAGAACTGGCTCAAAGGTAGAAGACAGAGGGTAGTGGTGGAGGGTTGTTTTTCAGATTGGAGGCCTGTGACCAGTGGAGTGCCACAAGGATCGGGGCTGGGTCCACTAGTTTTCATCATTTATATAAATGATTTGGATGTGAGCATAAGAGGTATAGTTAGTAAGTTTGCAGACAACACCAAAATTGGAGGTGTAGTGGACAGCGAAGAGGGTTACCTCAGATTACAACACTATCTTGACCAGATGGGCCAATGGGGTGAGAAGTGGCAGCTGGAGTTTAATTCAGATAAATGTGAGGTGCTGCATTTTGGGAAAGCAAATCTTAGCAGAACTTATACACTTAATGGTAACGTCCTAGGGAGTGTTGCTGAACAAAGAGACCTTGGAGTGCAGGTTCATAGCTCCTTAAAAGTGGAGTTGCAGGTAGATAGGATAGTGAAGAAGGCATTTTGTATGCTTTCCTTTATTGGTCAGAGTATTGAATACAGGAGTTGGGAGGTCATGTTGTTGCTCGACAGGACATTGGTTAGGCCACTGTTGGAATATTGTGTGCAATTCTGTTCTCCTTCCTATTGGACAGTTATTGTGAAACTTGAAAGGATTCAGAAAAGATTTACAAGGATGTTGCCAGGGTTGGAGGATTTGACCTAAAGGAGAGGTTGAACAGGCTAGGCTGTTTTCCCTGGAGTGTCGGAGGCTGAGGGGTGACCTTATAGATGTTTATAAAATCATGAGGGGCATGGCATGGATAGGATAAACAGACCAAGTCTTTTCCCTGGGGTGGGGGAGTCCAGACCTAGAGGGATTAGGTTTAGGGTGAGAGGGAAAAGATATAAAACGGAACTAAGGGACAACTTTTTCACGCAGAGGGTGGTACATGTATAGAATGAGCTGCCAGAGGAAGTGATGGAGGCTGGTACAATTGCAACAGTTAAAAGGCATCTAGATGGGCATATGAATAGGAAGGGTTTGGAGGGATATGGGCCGGGTGCTGGTAGTTGGGCCTAGATTGGGTTGGGATATTTGGTCGGCATGGATAGATTGGACCGAAGAGTTTGTTTCCGTGCTGTGCATCTCTATGACTCTATGATTAATTGCATTGCCTCACTTAGGACATATCCTGAACAGGATGATTCTAGTTCAGCCCACAGCAAAACCCCAAAACAAAGGCAAGCTTTGGCCAAACAGTTAAGATTTTCTTGAGGAGATGAGCCATAAAACCATTGTACTTGCTGTTGGTATGCAGACTCAAGACAGCAAAAGCATCCCACTAGACCTAAACTAAGTAACAGAACTCAGGGGTGGTATCGAGGACAGTGCACACCCTGGAAAGTCCATCTAGTTTGAAACAGTTAAATTGCTTAGCAACATCCAAATCAGAACCAATCAAAATAAATGTCTAGTTAAATGATCACCCAGTTCTAATAGAGATCAATACCAGCACATCTGTTTCAGTGATTGCAGAACCAGTCTTTAACAAAATTCACTCTGACTCCAAACCTTAAGTTTGTGCAAGACCTTGGCTAAGTTGAGAACCTATACCAGGGAACCTTTACAAATTAAGTGTATAACTGTGGTTCCAGCCTCTCGTGAGAAACAGCTCGATCAGTTACTACAGATTGTACTAAGAGGCTCAGGCTCAAGCTTGATGGGCAAAATTGGTTGAGAAGGATTCACCAACATTGACTCAACATTTTCCAATTAGAAAGTTGCTACCTACGTAAAACTATCCTACAATTCTGCAAGGCCCGCCCAGTGCCATTGCTTTATGAGCAAAAGTAAAGGCAGAAACCTGAAGTTTGGAAAGTGAAGGAATCACCAAACCAGTCCAGTTTGTGGAATGGGCACAAACTAACTTTGACTTTTGTAAAAACTCATCTTTGGAAGAAGCCATGCTTATCTGGTATTCACTGAACTTTATTGCATTCCCACTCCTCCACCCTCATTAAGTCCTGGATGGGATGAGCCACCATTGACGTTTCTACCCCACCACCAATGGAGGCCCTTTGGTGACCAATTCAGGATAGCGTAATGGTTTCAATCCTGTTAGCACTTGTATTAATCCAGCTGTGAACAGACCTGTTGCTCCTGTAGTGGTTAGCTTTGCTTTTCCACTGCCTTCCTGAAAGCAGCTTGTCAGCTTTCGCAGTTAGGTGAGGAGGAGGATGTTTAAGGTCCATACAATCGAAGGCCAGTGTACTTGATCAAGAAACAGGACATCTGACCGGGGCCAGGAGAAATGGGGCTGCCCATTGGAAGCCACTGACCATGCCTCCCCATGGTACGCAATGAGAAAAACACCTGCCTCCACGCACACAACTTACTGGATTCTCCATGTACACTCTTCTGGCAGCAGCCATGACCTCCTCCATGGATTTAAGAACTAGATCTTAACGGCTGCTGGAATCTCTGATTGTCCAGCAGAACTCAGTGGCTGGGACCTCTGTCTTGGGTCTTAGTTCCTGCCAGTAGTCTTGCCAATGCCTAATTGTTGTGTGGTTCAGTGGGCCCTCCCTGGGAGAGGTAGTGTGGGCCTTTCATCACCTGGCCAGCCAGCTGCTGAGATCCTCACTGCCTCCAAAGGGATTCTTCCCCTGGGAGAAACTACTCTCTTGCTTATAAGTGAGCCAGAGAAAGGGGCAGAACATAAAGAATTTAAAATAGGTCAGAATAATAAATATAAAGAGGTGGGGATGCTTTGGGTCAACTTTATCAACTGCAGATTTTCTGAGAGAGGTTTTATTCAGGAAATGTAATTTAGCACTGCCAGAACTACCTTTGTTATTAAGAGAAAAGGTCAGAGACACATATTTTCTGCCATCCTTGATTTTTGCAGAGCTTTCTGATTTGACACCCAGGATGGCGCTTTGCAGATTCTGTTGCTATGGAAACGGCATAGATGGTTCTGAGCTACCATTGTAATTGCGTTGTTATACAACTCTCTCTCATGAAGACACAGCCCATATATGCAATATTTCAAAGTTAAATGAAATACATTCAAAATTACCTTATTTGTTCTCAATAATTGACAGAAGAGATGTAGGTGTGTGGGATAAAGAAAATTGGTTTTGTATGTTGATTTATAATGAACTGTGCAATAATTACACTATAACAAAGAACCAGCAAGGAGCAATCTTGATTATAGCTCTGACTTATATCATCTAATAGAAATAAGTGTGCTCCACTGCACAAATGAAAGAGCTTTTATTTATGGTATAAAGAAACAGATTTTACAAGTATTTTATTTTTCTAAATTCTGCTGTGCTAATAATACCATAGTCACTTAGTTTGCTCAACCTTGCAGTGCTGGTTTAAGTATCTTCCAGGAGAAGGATTGACAGAATAGAACTTAAGACCTGTGGTCATTTTGTCCTGAAATAAAAAGTATTGTTTCTTCTTTCCTTGTAAAAGTTCTGGAACCAGAAGTAAAACACATTCAGTATGCTGCAGATTTTGTCTCAAACTCCCAGTGGCACTGCTGGGATTAGACAGCAGTGGGTCATCAGATTGGACAAGGCAGCTCTTAAGGTTGGGACCTTTCCCCTATGGGAGATGAAGTACTGCTATGGCCCAATTAATGTCCCAACTGCTTTAAAAATTACTGTGGGGTGATTCAGCCAGGCGGAGGTGAACATAGTCTCTGATGTTTTTTTTAAGCAGGGGTTCAAGGCCATAGATTCAGCGTGAAATCCTGGCAAAGTTGCAACCTATGTTACCTCTAAGCCTCACAGCATACTCTGTACAGACAATGTACAATTTGACCCCTTATAATTACAGCCCATGCATGACAGTGTAAAGCAGTTGAAAAGGGTCATGGACTTGAACAAATCAACCATGCTTGAAAGAAAGTACCGAGAACATACACTGACATATGCCAAGTATGTCTTTCTTAATGTTACCCATCAGAAAGAAAGAGCTCTAAGCATCCCTTTCTGAGTTACATTTCAATCCAGATTCTAGCAGTGAAAATACTCTGCCATCCTGTTTATATTGTTAAAAAAAATTGATAGGAAGAAAATTGAGTATTCTCTCAAATGTAACTCAAAATAGTCTGAACCATAGCATTTCCCAATTGCACACCATACTCCTGAATGTATTTGAAATTACAATGACTTTCAAACTAATTGGAACCTCAAACAAATACTTCTTAGCTGTCACATTAATCCTGATGGGAGGTTTTTAAAATCCTATGAACAACATAATTATCATTATTCCACATACTTTATTCCAGAGTCCACACATTACTGCATTACTTGTGAAGTTCAATATTCACAAGGCTTCTGGGCATTTAACTAAATTAATAATTTGATGACTGCACTTTGATCACTCTCTCTGGTAGGTATAGAAACTATGAAACTTTTTAATGTAAGTTTATGTTACAGCTGACAAACAGATCTAATTATGAATACAAGTGTGTGTTAACACTTCAACATTGGATTATTTGAGGCATGTAAAAGATATACAATAGGATCTTGATCAGATGGGCCGATGGGCTGAGGAATAGCAGATGAAGTTTAATTTAGATAAATGTGAAATGCTGCATTTTGGGAAAGTAAATCTTAGCAGGACTTACTACACGTCACGGTAAGGAGTGTTGATGAACAAAGAGACCTTGGAGTGCAGGTTCATAGCTTCTTGAAAGTAGAATCACAGGTAAATAGGATAGTTAACAAGGCATTTGGTATACCTACATTTATTGATCAAAGCATTTACTATAGGAGTTGGGAGGTCATGTTGCGGTTGTATGGGACATTGGTTAGGCTACTTTATGAGTGTTACATGAAATTCTGGTTTCCTTCATATCGGAAGGATGTTGTAAAGCTTGAAAGGGTTCAGAAAAGATTTACAAGGATGTTGCCAAGGTTGGATGATTTGAACTATAAGGAGAGGTTGAATAGGCTGGGGCTGTTTTCCCTGGAGGGTCGAAGGCTGAGGGGTGACCTCATGGAGGTTTATAAAATCACGAGGGTCATGGATAGGATAAATAGACAAGTCTTTTCCCTGGGATGGGGGAGTCCAGAACTAGAAGGCATAGGTTTAGGGTGAGAAGGAAAAGATATAAAAGGAACCTAAGGGGCAACTTTTTCACGCAGAGGGTGGTACATGTATGGAATGAGCTGTCAGAGAAAGTGGTGGAGGCTGGTACAATTGCAACATTTAAAAGGCATTTAGAATGGTATATGAATAGGAAGGGTTTGGAGGGATTTGGGCTGGGTGCTGGCAGGTGAGACTAGATTAGGTTGGGGTATCTGGTTGACATGGATGAGTTGGACGGAAGGGTCTGTTTCCATGCTTTACATCTCCATGACTCTATGACTATAATTCTATATTGGATTTGCAGTTTTTTTGATGACGTATTGATCAAATACAATTGTAGTTATTGTTGTCTTGAGGAGCACAGAATGCTGCTAATTTCACCTTTCAGAATCCTGAAAGACTGAATAATCAGGCCAAAATTAATCACTGAACCAAAATATGTTGCCACGTACTGCATTAATAATTGCTCTTGATATGGTTAGGGCAGACTAAAGCTGGAACATGTTGTTTCTGCAGCCCCGAATGAAAAACAAAATACATATAATCTATATTGACAAAATGATTTTCAAATCTTAATCCATGTATTGGTGTCAGCAATGTTAAGAAAAGGAGAGAGGAAAGAACTAAACAGAACCCCTGTGCCTGATCATTCTCAAACTGTCCTTGCACACGCATACCTGCTAAAATATGATGCTGCTGATAGATTAGTACTCTCTCGGATTCACTGTCTAGTTTCTGATTCTGATTCTACACAATCAGTGGGAGATAATGATAAAATATTGAAGTAAATTTTATTTGTTTTTACAAATTTCTCCCTTCTGATCTTAAGCAAAGGATCTTTCAGATGCAGTCCTCATTGTAGAGGTGCCCTCTCTCCAAATTTTAAAATGTTTAACCAACATCTGAACCCAGCATCCACCACCATCGAACAATCCACATGAGGGTCTCTTGAGACAGCTGACTCAGGAGCCAGAGCGTGATTGGAAAATAGGCAAAAGTGAGGACTGCAGATGCTGGGGATCAGAGTCAAGATTAGAGTGATGCTGGAAAAGCACAGCAGGTCAGGCAGCATCCGAGGAGCAGGAAAATCAATGTTTCGGGCAAAAGCCCTTTAGTCAATTTTAAATTGAGATGTTGAACTAAGAAATGTTTAGCAATACTAATGTGATAATTGGTTATCTAAATGTAATTAAGATAATAAAAATACAATGATAGGTCAGAAATCTTGGCAGGAGACAGTAGCAGGGGCAGTAGATGTGAGGCTGAAAAACTGTAGCAGGTGAGACAGCATCTGAGGAGTAAGAAAGTCAACAATTTGTGCCAAAACTTTTCATCAGGACCGGGGAGGGGGAGGGGAGTCCACTGGTAAATAGAGGGTGGGGAATGGGACTGGGAGAGGGGGAGGTGGGATGATGAAACTTGGATGTAGGTAGGGGTTTTGTAATTGGTCAGTGGGAAGGGTGCAGCGGATAGGTGAGTTGGAAGATGGTCAGATTGTGAAGGTGAGGAGGAGGGGTGGGGTAGACATGGGATAAGACTGGGGGAGGAGAGATTTTGAATCTAGCAAAGTTCATATTGAGGCCATTCGGCTTTAAGCTCTCTGACCTGACCTTACCTTACCATCTTCCTACTCACCTATCCAATCCACCTTCCCAATGACCAATCACAATAACCCCCGCCTGCATACACCTATCATCATCCCACCTCCCCTTCCCCCAGCCCCACCCTCCTCCTCTACTTATTTACGGGCTGCCACCCCCTCCCCAATCCTGACGAAGGGTTTCGGCCCAAAATGTTCCCTTTCCTGCTCCTCAGATGCTGTCTGACCCATTGTTTTACCAGCCTCACATCAATTGACTCTGACTTCCAGCATTTGCATTCCTTAATGTCTCCAAGTCACAGTAGCGGGGGGTTCACTTGAGATGTTTCCACTGGCATCTTCAGCAACAGATGCTGCTAAGATGCACAGTATCATATTCACACATTTCAAAGCACGGCAAGAGACATTTGAATGCTATTTCCCCTCAATAAATTTGGAAGACAATGACACAATACATGATCCATTTAGATTATTTTCTTCTGCTTCTTCACAAGAGCTAACATTAAAAGGAAGGAAAAGTCTATGCAGAGGTATGGATGGATCACATAATGAAGCTGAATTTTGGACAGATGTATTTGTATGTGTTGTAGCTGTCTGTGGTAATCTCTGTCTGACAATCTCTGACCACTGTATTGCTGCTCTCTTGCTATTTACAACAACCTACCTCTGTAAGCAAGCATTTTCAACACTAGCATACATGAAAAACAACAGGAGAGAACATTACTTTGTGTTTTGCTGTAATCCATTGTTCTTGGATAATTAGGAGCAGTTGAATTGAGACAAATTTGAAAATGTATCTGTGCTCACAGTCAAAAACAATGTATTTTTGATGGTGGATTTGAAATATTAATACTTTTAATCCTTTGTTTGCATGTTATATGCATTATGTTGTAAATTTCCCCCAAAAGGCTGTAAACACAGTAAATGCAAGCAAATGTGAAATTTATGAGCAATCAGTTCAGACGAAAGAAGTGGAGGTCCCATTGGAATTGTTTATCTCCTCGAAATGTGCATTGACACTGAACAGGTTGGAAACCACTGCAATAGGTTGTGAAGTGTTTTCACCATCTAGGCTATATCCATACTTTTCTCTTCCTCTCTTTCTCTTTCTCTCTTTCCCTAGTCCAATGTCAGTCTACAACTAATCACCTTCCATTCCTCTGTAATCAATCTAAAACTAACCATATTGCTCATTTCTTCGTCATACAGAAGTGCCAATCCACAACTGATCCAATTGCTGTCCTCTTTCCTTTTAACCCTGTGTCAGGCTGATCCCATTGACTTGCTCTTTCCCTACTACTATGATTCAAAACCAGTTCCACTCTGTCTGTCTTCTCGTTTTGGCTCCATCAACCCAAAACTGACCGCATTGGCCCATTTTCTCCTCATTTTCCTGTTCTCATGACAGCTTTGTCTTTTGTAACAAATAAACCAATTGCATGATTTCACACTCATTATCCTGTCTTCTTAGGACCAGATTTTTGCAGAAATAAGTTGGCTCTAAGGACCTTCAAAAAAAAGGGAGGGTAGAGAACATGAATCGAAAGCATTGTCCCCTTAATGGTTGATCTTTTATTTTTCTGGCCAGGGTAAGAGGCCAAGGTATGAATCACACAGACAGGATGCCCAACCACAGCACAGCAATCTGAAATTAATACTTAGTTCAAACAGATCTCATTTTGGCTATTCTTATAACCTTCATCTGACAAAGGAGCATCACTCCAAATGCTTGTGATTTCAAATAAACCTGTTGACTAAACCTGGTGTCATGTGACTTTTGACCTTGTCCATCCCGGTCCAACATTGACACCTCCACATCAGAGCCTTATAACCTTGACCTGCAGGGTGGGAGTTACAAATTTATAGAATAGGTATATACATACCTTATCCATGCTTTATAAGTTTTTACACAAACTAATCTATTTTTAAAAAAATGATTGGCCTTTTAAATATATAAAAAGACTGAAGCTGTCAGTTAGTGCTGGAATGATTTGATTGACAGGTCTTCTGATGTAGCTTAGGAATAAAAGCAGTAAGTTCCTGCAGTTTCTATGGAATTTACTATAGCTATTTACTATGGACTGCTATTGCAGTTGTGGTCATTATGAATGATTAGTTAAGTTTTATTAGCCATGAAGGTAATTAATTGAGTGGATTTGCTAAGTTCATATATTTTAAAGGGGCTATTAAAGGATTAATAGTTTTCAGTGTTTTTACTGAACAGATATTGATTTGTTTTATAACAGATTTAAAACACTTGAGGGGAATTCAAAGATTTTGAATGATTTCATTAATTGTTAATTTTTCAATATGACTGTCTGAGGAATGGAGAGCCCTATTAGATTGTTAAACTTTTAATTATTTTCATTTTCATGTGGTTCATGATATTTGCACATTGTGGAGAATACATGATTGGCTAAGCATAGGGAGATGAGGTGATGTAGGGATTTGATGAGGTGTGGGGCACAACGGAGGGGTAATGAGTTGTCATAGAAGTGGCCCTAGGCATAGATTGGGATGGAGACTTGTGAAGTGGGCAGAAGGTTAGGGGATGTTTGAGGCCAGAAGGCCCAACAGCTTTAAATCACTGTGACAAAGCCCTAAAGAACCAAGGTGGCCCTTTAACCAGCTGACCTTGGCACTCACCAAATGCATGATTTCACACTCATTATGCCACCTTCTTAGCACCAGATCTTTGCAGAATTAAGTTGGCTCTCAAGAGCTTTAAAAAACATTGAGGGAAGCTATTGATTCCCAGTGGTTTAGTATGGCAATTTTGACAAGCTGTTTGGTGGCATCTGGGTTACTTGTTTTTAGAATTTTCAAAAACAGAAATCAAGCCAAAAAAACCCCAGAAATCACTTGTTAGGCCTCAGATGTACTATAAATGGCTAGTCTGGGTACTGTTCTGTGGGAAAGACCTACATACCCCAGAGAGAATAGAAGGGATTAACCAGGATATAGGAAAGATGTTGTGAAACTTAAAAGGGTTCAGAAAAGACTTACAAGGATGTTGCTTGGACTGGAGAGTTTTGAACTAGAGGGGGAGACCGAATAAGCTGGGCATTTTTACCATGGAGTGTCGGAGGCTAAGGGATGATCTTAGAGAGGTTTATAAAATCATGATGGGCATGGCTAGGGTGAATAACTAATGGTAGGAGAACCCAAAACTAGAAGGCATAGGTTTAACATGAGAGGGGAAAGCTTTAAAAGGGACCTGAGGGGTAACATTTTCATGCAGAGAATCGGGCATGCACGAAACAAGGCTGCCAGAGGACGTGGTGAAGGTGTGTACAATTACAACATTTAAGAGGCATCTGGAATTGTAAATGGATAGGAAGGGTTTAAAGGGATGTGGGCCAAATGCTGGCAAATGGGACTAGATCAGTTTATGATATTTGATCGGCATGGTCGAGTTGAACCAAAGAGTCGGTTTCATGGCCATATAACTATGTTACCAAGGCACAGGTACTTCAGTTCCAAGGAGAGACAAATGTTAGGACTGTTTTCCGTGGATCACAAAAGGTTTATTTGGTGAGATGTTTTCTTTAACCATAAATAATCAGTCAGCACAGATTTAAAATTGGCAGAATACAAATACGTGAGATGAGGAGAATGTTTCTCACTCATAATTACACAATCTGGAATGCTCTACTCGAAAGGTGAAGAAAGCTGATTTTTGCAAATAATTTTAAAAAGGCACAATAGTTTGGAAATTATTTCAGAACAATGAATTTAAATGTTTATTTACAAAATTGCTACTGGTATCAGACGAAGCAAGACTGCGCTTTCATAAACTAAGCACAGATATGGTGGAGTAAATAGCCTCCTTCAAGGCTGCAGGCTGCTATAATTTTAAAACAATCCAAACTTTTGATGTGTTGAACAGAGGTGCTGCTGAGATATTGCCTGCCAGATTGTCAAATCAAAGCAAAATGCTGCAGATTCAGGAAATATGAACAGGCAGAATGCTGGAGCAACTCAGCAAGTCCAACAGCATCTTTGGAGAGAGAAACAGAGTTAAACTTTTGAGTCTGAGTTTTACAGAGCTCAGAATTTTGATCTGAAGAAGATTCACATTGGATCTCACTCAACTGCAAACGTAGTAATGGAAAACTGCAAAATTCTGCCCAATTTGTATTTTACGAGAAAAGCAAGTAAAATCAGTTAGATATGCACTAATAGTTGCTAGATGTAGGTTTGCCCGCTGAGCTGGAAGGTTCGTTTTCAGACGTTTCATCACCATTAAAGGTAACATCATCAGTGAGCCTCCTGATGAAGCACTGGTGGCATGGCCTACTTTCTATTTATGTGTTTAGGTATCCTTGGGTTGGTGACATCATTTCCTGTGGTGATGTCATTTCCTGTTCTTTTTCTCAGGGGGTGGTAAATGGGATCCAAGTCAATGTGTTTGTTGACAGAGTTCCAGTTGGAAGGGCATACATCTAGGAATTCTAGTGCATGTCTCTGACCTAGGATGGATCTGTTGTCCCAGTCAAAGTGGTGTCCTTCCTCATCTGTATGTAATGCAAAACTAATGTCATTTACAAAATACCTTGCAAGAACTGCAACAAACACCGCATTGGACATACAGGCAGAAAACTAACCACCAGGATACATAAACATCAACTAGCCACTAAGAGACATGACCCACTGTCACTTAGTACCCTTACATACAGATGAGGAAGGACACCACTTCGACTGGGACAACACATCCATCCTAGGACAAGCCAAACAGAGACACGCACAAAATTCCTAGGTGCATGACATTCCAACCGGAACTCTGTCAACAAACACATTGACTTGGATCCCATTTACCACCCCCTGAGAAAAATAACAGGAAATGACTTCACCACAGAAAATGATGTCACCAACCCAAGAAACCTAAACACATAAGTCGAAAGCCGGTCTTGCCTACACTTCCTCATCAGGAGGCTCACTGATGATGTTACCAAGTATGGTGATGAAATGTCTGAAAATGAACCTTCCAGTTCAGAACCTCAACCTGAGCTACAAATGTCTCAAAACTTGCTAACTAATGGTTGCAGAGGCATTGGAAAGCTTCCATAGAGCCAAAAGCTGGAATAAATGAATTTACATTTTACTATTTGTTCAAGTTGAAGTCCTAAATTGGAGAAAGGCCAATTTTGACGGTATTAGGCAAGAACTTCCGAAAGCTGATTGGAGGTAGATGTTCGCAGGTAAAGGGACGGTTGGAAAATGGGAAACCTTCAGAAATGAGATAACAAGAATCCAGAAAAAGTATATTCCTGTCAGGGTGAAAGGGAAGGCTGGCAGCTATAGGGAATGCTGGATGACTAAAAACATTGGGGGTTTGGTTAAGAAAAAGAAGGAAGCATATGTTAGATATAGACAGGATAGAGCGAGTGAATCCTTAGAAGAGTATAAAGGAAGTAAGAGTATACTTATGAGGGACATCAGGAGGGCAAAAAGGGGACATGAGATAGCATTGGGAAATAGAATTAAGGAGAATCCTAAGGGTTTTTACAAAGATATTAAGGACAAAAGGGTAACTAGCGAGAGAATAGGGCCCCTCAAAGATCAGCAAGGCGCCTTTTGTATGGAGCCGCAGAAAATGGGGGAGATACTAAATGAGTATTTTGCATCAGTATTTACTGTGGAAAAGGACATGGAAGATATAGAATGTAGGGAAATAGATAGTGACATCTTGCAAAATATCCAGATTACAGAGGAGAAAGTGCTGGATGTCTTGAAATGGTTAAAGGTGGATAAATCCCCAAGACCTGATCAGGTGGACCCGAGAAGTCTGTGGGAAGCTAAAGAAGTGATTGCTGGGCCTCTTGCTTAGGTATTTGTATCATCGATAGTCACAGGTGAGGTGCCGGAAGTCTGGAGGTTGGCAAAAGTGGTGCCACTGTTTAAGATGGGCGGTAAAGACAAGCCAGGGAGCTATAGACCGGTGAGCCTGACCTCGGTGGTGAGCAAGTTGTAGGAGGGAATCCTGAGGGACAGGATGTACATGCATTTGGAAAGGCAAGGACTGATTAGGGATAGTCAACATGGCTTTGTGCGTAGGAAATCATGTCTCACAAATTTGATTGAGGTTATTGAAGAAGTAACAAAGAAGATTGATGAGGGCAGAGCAGTAGATGTGATCTATATGGACTTCAGTAAGGCGTTCGACAAGGTTCCCCATGGGAGACTGATTAGCAAGGTAAGATCTCATGGAATAAAGGGAGAACTAGCCATTTGGATACAGAACTGGCTCAAAGGTAGAAGACAGAGGGTGGTGGAGGGTTGTTTTTCAGATTGGAGGTCTGTGACCAGTGGAGTACCACAAGGATCGGTGCTGTGTCTTCTACTTTTTGTCATTTACATAAATGATTTGGATGTGAGCATAAGAGGTATAGATAGTAAGTTTGCAGATGACACCAAAATTGGAGGTGTAGTGGATAGCGAAGAAGGTTACCTCAGGTCACAACAGGATCTGGACCAGATGGGCCAATGGGCTGAGAAGTGGCAGATGGAGTTTAATTCAGATAAATGTGAGGTGCTGCATTTTGGGAAAGCAAACCTTAGCAGTACTTATATATTTAATGGTAAGGTCCTAGGGAGTGTTGCTGAACAAAGAGACATTGGAGTGCAGGTTCATAGCTCCTTGAAAGTGGAGTTGTAGGTGGTTAGGATAGTGAAGAAGGCATTTGGTATGCTTTCCTTTATTGGTCAGAGTATTGAATACAGGAGTTGGGAGGTCATGTTGCGGCTGTAAAGGACATTGGTTAGGCCACTATTGGAATATTGCATGCAATTCTGGTCTCCTTCCTATCAGAAAGATGTTGTGAACCTTGAAAGGGTTCAGAAAAGATTTACAAGGATGTTGCCAGGGTTGGAGGATTTGAGCTATAGGTAGTGGCTGAACAGCTGGGGCTGTTTTCCCTGGAGCGTCGGAGGCTGAGGGGTGACCTTATAGAGGTTTACAAAATTATGAGAGGCATGGATAGGATAAATAAGCAAAGTCTTTTCCCTGGGATCGGGCAGTCCAGAACGAGAGCTTATAGGTTTAGGGTGAGAGGGGAAAGATATAAAAGAGACCTAAGGGGCAACTTTTTCACACAGAGGGTGGTACATGTATGGAATGAGCTGCCAGAGGATGTGGTGGAGACTGGTACAATTGCAACATTTCAGAAGCACTTGGATGGGTATATGAATAGGAAGGGTTTGGAGGGATATGGACCGGGTGCTGGCAGGTGGGACTAATTTGGGTTGGGATATCTGGTCGGCATGGACAGGTTGGACCAAAGGGTCTGTTTCCATGTTGTACATCTCTATGACTCTATTAGAGAAACATCTAGTTTGTCAACTGATTTCAGCCTCTGTAAATTAGAATTACGTTATTGGCACATGTACTCAAATGAGTACCGTGAAAAGTTCACAAGTTACCACTTATGGCATCATATCAGGTACAAAAATACCTTGGTACAGATTCTTAAGTTCAAATTCTTTGAAAAAAAATATAAAAGTAAAGGAACAAAATGTCCAGAATTACCAATCATAGAAATAAATTAGGGAAATAAAGAAATAAAAAGTTCAGAATAAAATCTATTCCAACCCTGTCCATTACATCTTGTCTCAAGTCTGTGCCAGGCCTTGACACCTTACTTTGGGCTTCACCTCGAGGCTCTCAAGGTTGGGAAACCGTTCTGAAGGATCTTGAGGCTGGATATTCACACTGAGGCTACCTCAGGCCAGGAGAACACCACACCAGACCAGAAGACCACCACCCCATTCCTGGAGACATATATGCCAGGCTGTAAGGCTGCTGAAATGAGGCTGGATGCCACCACACAGCAAGCCAGGCCCAGCCAAGAGGCTGCCATAATGAGCCAGGAGACAGATGTGTTGGGCCGAAAGGCCACTATGATGGGCCAGGAGAAAGATACGCTGGGCCAGAAGGCCGCAACGATTGCCCAGGAGGCCGGTACATTGGGCCAGGAGACAGATATCTTGGGCCGAGAGGCCACTACGATGGGCTAGGAGACAGATACGCTGGGCTGACAGGCAGCCACAAGGAGCCAGGAGACAGCCACGATGGGCCAGGAGACAGATACACTGGTTTGGGAGGCCGCTTCACTGGGCCGACAGGATGCCATGTTGCGTCCGCACTAAGGTCGAGAATCTGAGTCCATGTTGAGGCCTAATTAACCTGATACTGTAGTGAGAGAACCATTTAAATTAATTAAATAGAAATTTATTGCCCAGACATAAGAACTTAGCCTTGTAGACTGTGCAAGTCCACATCTCAAGAAAAACTGAACAGTATGTGCAGTAGCTCAGGAACATCTTCAGGTTTCACAATAAGTAATGAAAAGGTGGATAAGACAGCTGAAAATCCAACTTTTAACCTGGGATAAAAACTAGTTCTGCTACCTTGCTGGGTGATCCAATTAGTGGACCTCATAATGCTGAAGAATGACTCAGTGAGGTAAACAGAAGGAAACATCAATGAGTGTGTCACAATGTGAAAATAATGTGACAGCTAAGGTAGCAAAATGTAGCAAAGAAGGAATATGGTGGCATGAATACATTTAAGGGTTCAAATGACAAGAGATTGAAAGTTCTTTGAGTGATTTCCCAGTAATTAAATTAATTAATAATGAAGCATTAAAAATTTGGACAGCATATTAGAGCAACTTCCAGAGAAGTCACAGGTTGGCGACCTGTGCTGGTAAAATACTGAAAACATGTGAATAGATAGACCATGGTGAATGTCTTTAGCAATGCATAACATCGATCAAGCAGACCCTTCCTGACTCAGTTCTGGAAAATGGGCTCAAGACAAAGAGGAAATCATATTTACCCGAGGGAATGGTATAATTGAATTAAGTGAAAGAATTCTACTGTCATACAGGTAGGTACCCAAGTTCGATTGGTAACTCAGATTCTGCAATAATTGCAGCATTAAGTTAATGTTGTAACAAAATCTTTGTATCTAACGTTCAGGCTTTACAATACTGGAAAACAGTGAGCAAGATTCCAGCTGTCCATGAGATAATGATTTGAGCAAAGGTACATTGGCCAGTAAATAAATCACAACATATTTTTGTTGATTTTTAAAAAAAATATTGCTCATGGGATCAGGCATTGCTGACTGGGACAGCATTCAATGCTCTTCCCTAAGTACCTGTGAGAATGTGGTGTTGATTCCATAATTCTGCACAGTGGTGATCATAGGAGCCACCTTTTGCTTTGTTTGGAGATTTACAAAACACAGTGGCTATAGGGACACAATGTATTAAAGTCTAGACAAGGTGGGGGCAGGTAGCTCTCATTCCGACGGTCACCTTCATGTGTGACCACAGGCTACGTATAGACTTTTTGAGTGCAAACAACAATGGTCACTATGTGCGGAGATTCTTTGGTCCCAGTGTTGTGCAGGATGGGTCTGTCTACATTGCTGCAGAATACGCCAGCTAGTAGATCCATACTGGACCATCTGCTCCTCAGGGAGAAGATTAAGCAAGAAAACACATTTGACCACAATTCTATTGTGTAATGACCTGCATTTAATGTCCTTGACACCCTACAGGGAAAGGAGATGGTGGATCCTGTCTGTTGCTGACTGTCAGTCATCTACCAGATGCCGCATCACCAAAACTTTCAAACAAGTGCCAAGACACAGCGGGGCTGGTGGTGAAAAAGATCCTCCTTGTCAGATCCTGGCCATCAATGTCTCCTTGTCTCCATACTGTGGCCTCAACGTGCTTGCGGTGGGGAAGAGTGCTTCATCCAATTCCTTCTAGAATGTTCCTTTGTGAAGAACATCTGAGAAAAGATGCAAGTTTTTTTTTGGTTGAGATAAATCTTAGGCAATCATGGCATGGGACTCTACTCTTATGGGCTATTCCAAAGGACACACTTGATGAAACAAAAAACTCTTGTTAGAAGACTATCAACTCATTGGAAGAGGCTGTCTGTTACTTGTTGGCCATGCAGTACAAAGCACTGTCCATGACCAAGTTTTGCAGACTGGCAAAATCCTGGACTATGAGCTGAGTAATGTACTGAAGGGTGGGGGAGCCTCACTCGATCACTGCTGAGAGGAAGCCACCTAAGGTCCACATGGAACAGTACATCAAGAGACTGGAAATTATGTAAAACCTTTTCCCAATATCTTTGTCCTCAAATGTAAATTGTAAATATCCTGTGTAATTGAGGGTCCTCACAGTACCACATGTTATAGTCATAGAGATGTATGGCACGTAAACAGACCCTTCGGTCCAACTCGTCAATGCCGACCAGATATTCCAACCCAATCCACTCCCACCTGCCAACTCCCGGCCCATATCCCTCCAAACCCTTTCTATTCATGCACCTATCCAAATGCCTTTTACATGTTGCAATTGTACCAGCCTCCACCACTTCCTCTGGCATCTCATTCCATGCACGTTCCACCCTCTGCATCAAAAAACTGCCCCTTATGTCTCTTTTATATCTTTCCCCTCTCACCCTAAGCCTATGCCCTCTAGTTCTGGACTCCCCTACCCCAGGGAAAAGACCTTGTCTATCTATCCTATCCATGCTCTTCATGATTTTAAAAACCTCTATAAGGTCACCCCTGGGCCTCCGACACTCCAGGGAAAACAGCCCCAGCCTGTTCAGCCTCTCCCAATAGCTCAAATTCTCCAACCTTTGCAACATCCTTGTAAATATTTTCTGAGCCCTTTCAAGTTTCACAACATCCTTCCGATAGGAAGGAGACCAGAATTGCATGCAATATTCCAACAGTGGCCTAACCAATGTCCTGTACAGCTGCAACATGACCTCCTAACCCCTGTACTCAATACTCTGACCAATAAAGGAAAGCATACCAAACGCCTTCTTCACTATCCTATCTACTTGTGACTCCACTTTCAAGGAGCTATGTACCTGCACTCTAAGGTCTCTTTGTTCAGCAACAGTCCCTAGGACCTTACCATTAAGTGTATAAGTCCTGCTAAAATTTGCTTTCCCAAAATGCAGCACCTCGCAGTTATCTAAATTAAACTCCATCTGCCACTTCTCAGCCCATTGGCCCATCCGATCAAGATCCTGTTGTAATTTGAGGTAACTGTCCATGACACCACCAATTTTGGTGTCATCAGCAAACTTACAAACTATACCTCTTGGATGGAAATAACATGACCAGCAGGGCATTTTTGGAAATAATTAATTTTAATTGTTATGGAATGTAATTTTACAATGTTTTTATGAAATAAAAATATATTTTTGAAACTAGAAGGTCTTTATTATAAACACAAAAGTTATTGAAGCTGTACTTCAACTATTGAACGTTTCTATGGTTCGCAAAGATGTGTTTAATACACGATATTATGATTTTCTTGGTGAAGAAAATTTGATTTTCCTCTGAACTCCAGACCTGGCATCATTTTCCTCTATTTTCTTCGTGACTGAAAGATGCCTAACATGTAAAATGCACATTTGCTCCTTCAGGGTTGGGCTCTCTAGTTCAAATGTTGATTGAAAATTGGATTTTCTCCCACATACCATTTTTATTTGCGAGTGCAGGGTTTTGGAAGCTGATTAAAGGATTCTTATATCGAGAGCTCATCAGGAAAATAGAAAGCCTTCTAATGAATCTGGAACAATGTGAAAGGTAAGTGTAATGAATTCTCACACCTTCAAATGGGCAATAAAGTTCTGTTTTTAATACACTGATTCATTGTAATGATTTGTTCTTTAAATGTAAGTCAAACCTTACATTGACTAAGTTTGTGCTTTTGTTACATGTGTTACAATGGTTTTCCAATGGAGAAAACAGTTTAATATAGTGAATGACTGTTACAAAAAGTCCTGTCAGCCTGTGCTGTCATCTTTGCGACTTGCTGGTAAACAACAAACTGTTTGGACACATGAGAAAAAGCCAGCCACCTGCTCACTTACATTGATTTACAAGCACCCTGCTTTGAAACTGAAAAGTGGGCATTCTGCAGTTGCCTTCCCAAACAGCAGCCTGTTGTTGGTAGCTGTGATCATTATCAAAGCTTGACTGTGTTCCCTACACTAATGTGTTTCGACAGAGAAAGTGTTTTACTCAACTGAGAGGGATGGAAAGTTTCACAAATGTGTAATAACAAATTGGTCCTTTGATACGGTTTGTGGTTTGTTGACACAAGCTAATAGTATTGCAATGTCTTACTTTCCACATGTCCATTCTCCAGTACCAGTGATATGAACGACATATATCTTTTTGTTTTCCCAAGGAATATTTTCCATTGATATTGAATCTGAGGATGATACACAAACCTGAGGAACTCTTAGGATAAATGAGGGATACAAAAGTTACTTGGGTGATCTAAGGGAGCAGAGAGGATAAACAAAGGTGCAGAGGTGGCGTATGATGGCATTGATAATATTGGGTCACAGGAGTGATCTGAGAAGGCAAGGTCTGGCTTGGAGGTAGGTAGGGGATGGTGATGAGGTTCAGGGGGCCTTTAAACAACAATAGTAATATCAGTCCTGCCAGCTCCTGCAAAGACGTCCTCACCAAAAACTGGAGGTTAGTGTCATAACTTGGAATGGCCTAAAACAGTCATAGTCACAAAATCGTAACTTGCAGCTGTGCTGCAGACAACACCAGTTTCATTCCTGGGTGGGTCAGAGTCGAAAGGTGTGGTGCTGGAAAAGCACAGCAGGTCAGGCAGCATCTGAGGAGCAGGAGAGTCCATGTTTCGGGCATAAACACCTCAATTTGCCCTCCCACATGATCAACAATGCCTTTCAATGCATCTCCTCTACTTCCCGTACCTCCGTCCTCAAAGCCCACCCCATCAACAGCAACAAGGATATAATCCCCCTGGTCCTCGCCTTGCACCCAACAAATCTCCAGATAAAGCACATCATTCTCCGCCATTTCTGCCACCTACAGTCAGACCCCACCACCAAAGATATCTTTCCCTCCCCACCCCTATCAGCATTCCGCAGAGGCCATTCCTTCCGTGAGTCCCTTGTTAAGTCCATGTTCCTCACCAACCCACCCTCCACTCCCGGCACCTTCCCTTGCCGCCACATGATGTGTAAAACCTTTGCCCATACCTCTCCTCTCCTCTCCTCCATCCAAGGCCCTGAAGGATATTTTCAAATCCAGCAAAGATTTTCCTGCATATCCACTCATCTCATCTACTGTGTCCATTGCTCTTGATGTGGTTTCCTTTACATTGGAGAGACTGGACACTAACCCGCAGAGCGCTTCAGGAAACATCTCTGGGAAGCATTCACCAAACAACCCCACTGCCCTGTGGCCAAGCATTTCAATTTCCCCTTTCCACTCTCCCAAAGACATGCAAGTCCTGGGCCTCCTCCACTGCCAAATCAAAGCCACTAGCAAACTGGAGGATGAATGTCTCACCTTCTGCCTCGGAACATTCCAAACACACGTCATCAACATCAACTTCACCAGATTCCAAATCTGCCCTCATCCCACCTCATCCCAGATCCATCCCTCCAACTCAGCACTGCCCTCTTGACCTGTCCTACTTGTCCATCTTCCTTCCCACCTATCCGGCCCACCCTCCACACTGACCTATCACGATTACCTCCCAAATGCATCCATGTTTCATTTTCCCATCTACCTTCCCCCAGCCCCAACATCCTACCCCCACATCCCTGACCAATTTATCTCTCAGCCCCCTTCCCCTTTCACATTCCTGATGAAAGGCTCAAGGCCAAAATGTTGACTCTCCTGCTCCTTGGATGCTACCTGACCTGCTGCGCTTTTCCAGTGCCACACTTTTCAACTCTGACTCTCCAGCATCTGGAGTTCTCACTTTCTCATGGGTGTGTCAGGATAAACCCAGCAGAGGTGGTGGCATACATGTGTACAATCAGGAGGCAGGCCACAACATTGACTCTGGACCCCATGACGTCTCATTTCCTCAGGTCAAACATGGACAGGGAAACCTCCTGCTGATTACCATGTACCACTCCAGCTGCGCAATGAGCTGATGAATCAGTATTCGTGCATATTGAGAAACATTTGGAGGAAGCACAGAGGCTGGCAAGGGTGCCAAATTGATGCTGGGAGGGGATCTTCAATGTTGATCATTAAATGGCTTGGCAGCAACAGTACTGATCAAGCTGGCTGGGTCATGAAGGACGTAGCTGCTAGACCAGGTCTGCAGCAGTTGGGTGGGGATCTAATAAAAGGGAAAAACATACTTGACCTCATCTTTACTAATTTGCCTGTCACTGATGGGTTTGTCCATGGCAGTGGTAGGTGTAGCCACTACATGGACCTTGTAGAGACAATATCTTATCTTTGCATTGAGGAAATCCTCCATGGTGTTGCATGGCACTGTCCCTGTGCTGAACATCATAGAATTCAAACAAATCTAGCAAGTCAAGACTGGGCATCTTGGAGGCACTCTGAGCCAGCAGCAACTGAATCATACTGCAACATACTCCTCAACTTCATGGCCACAATATCCCTACTCTTCTATTGCCATCATGCTAGGAATCAACACTGGCGACCAAAGAGATTTGGAGGGCATGTCACAGGCAGCAGCAGCCATACGTAAAAATGAGATATCAACCTGGTAAAGATGCAAGCCAGGACTAGTGCATGTCCAACAGCATGGCAGACAGAGCTCACCATTCCACAACTGACAGATCAGATCAAAGCTGCCATATCCAGTTCTGAATGATAGTGGAAAACTCAATGTAGGAGAAGGTTCCAAATGTATCCCCATCCTCAATGATGGGGAGTCCAGCACTTGAGTGCAACAGATAACTTAAGCATTTACAACAATCTTCAGCCAGAAATGGAAAATGGATGATTCATCTGAGCATCCTCCTGAGTTCCCCATCACCACAGATCACAGTTTTCAATTAATTCATTTCACTCTATCTCAGATACCAGTCTCTATGCCTCTTAATCACTGGTTGACTTCTATTTTTACTGGTCCGTATGACAACTTTTTCCCTTTTTGGTACAGGTGGCATTGAGATGGGTTGGAGTAGTATGAGCGATCTGAGGAGGCAAGGGCTAGTATTGGGGTGTGGATGAAGTTGGGTTGTTTTAAACATCATTGGGAGCTGGGATATTGTGCTGGAGAATAGAGGTGGTACTTCACACTGACCGGTCTCTGCACCCATCATTCTCTTTCACTCAAGGAAACTCTACTGGAAACCCAACACCCCTACTGTGTGACAAAATAAAAATGGCATGTGAAGTCACACGTGAGTCAGGAGTGCAGTGAAAGCCATGGAAATATACAGGTCTGATTTTCACCAGCCATGAGGACAATTTATTTTAGACTCTGCAGCAAAAGTTCAATGACTATATACAACAATTCATTCTCTTCATTCTTTTCTTCACTCAGCAGGTTCTGGATTGCTCTTCTGATGGCATTATTCCAAAAGAGAGCAGACCGGCTCTCCCTGGCGTCCTGGCCATGATTAGGACAGTAACTACACTTCATCGGCACATAGTGACAACAATATTCTCAGCTGGAAATGAAAATGCTAATTCCTCTGTCAATCAAACATGGAGATTTGTTTCTGCTTAAGTTTGACTTTACTCACATAGTGTGCACTATGTAACCATTTTCCACTAATTTGATTTTGATGGGGAATTCACTGCTCTTTCCGAAGAAGTCACAGGCTTTTCGACTACGAATTTTGTTTATTTTAGTTGAGAAGTACATTCTTAAAATAGACTCTGTCAACTGTTTGCTACAGTGGACTGATTAAACAGAGTCTACTGAGTAAATAGATTTTTCTATAAAATGTATTGATTGTTGTCATAACCTGACCTGGACTAAGTCCCAACTTGCGTCCAATCCATTGGTTGGCATAATATAATCATCTGACACTTTGATACTTCTCAAAAATATTCCATTGCCTGTGTAACATGTTGGAATGTCCTAATTAGGTAAAAAGGCATTTTATATGTATACAAAAAGTTTAGGCAATTTTGGTAAAAGTATTTCTAATCATCTAGCATCCAACTCACAATTACTAAGCATACTCCTTAACATTACCATATTTTTCTGGACTCCCAACCTATATTGAGGCCTTCCAGAGGAATGGTATAAGCTTATACTTTCAACAAAGAAGCAACATTCAGAAAATAAATCAACCTTTTCTTGCAGCTACATGCAAAGTGATCCTGGCAGAAGCCAACAAACAGACCATCTGTCTACCCTCTCAACCACAGAATGCTGTATGACACAGTGTGAATAAGTTGAGGGAGAAAGTGACAGCTTTAATTTTAAATTCTGTTTTTTTTTCAAATATTATTCAAGCACTTCAAACTAATGACAGATTGGCATAAAAATGTCAGAAAGCAATCCTGGCTGTCTGTTTCACATCAGTAATAGACTTTTCTGCAACTGAAAACAGAAAACAAGAGTTGCAAATGACTTTTTTCTGGTGGTTAATATATTCAGTCAATTAAAATCAATACACAATATACTACTTCCTTAAAAAATTGCAAACTTAACAAATTGTGCAAAATAATTGTACACCTTCATATTTATATTAACCACCAGTGGATTACAAAATGATGATAAAGCATGCAAGTACAACTTTTGAACCTGGATAGTAAAACATTATGATCTATATTGTGTCTTGTTCAATATTAACTGTAACTTGCCTCAGGGCCTGAATATAATATTTCATCTCAGCATCTAATGTCTTTCTTTATGATTTAGATTGAGATGTGTATGAATTCCCAAATAGCAAATGCTTAATCGCTTGAAAATTTACAACAAAGTGCTTTGAATGACAATCAATCATACAGTTTATAGCAGTATTTTAATATTTTTACAGATCATTTCAGTTATGACAACTGGGTAAAGGTTGATAAGAGAAAATATGTTTTAAAAGAGAGATGATTTAGACTGTACAAAAGTAATTGTAGGTAACAGGAAATTTACCTAGTAACAGGAAACCCGCATTGTATCAAAAATCAAGTTTCAGTTCAATAATTTGTAATGTTGATTTGATATGTCAGCTAGCTTACATATTAGACAATTCATGAACTGACATTTGACAATGTTGATGATTCAATAATCTTAGCAAAATCATGATAAATGTTAAATTAAATGAAGAACATGTTACTTGTTAAATTTTAAACACACTGCAAACGTGAACTGGGGATATCCTAACAAATGATCAACTTATTTGTACATATCAAGATCTACAGTATGACAGTATTACAAATTATTTCTAGTATGGCATCCTCATTCCAAGCCTTGAAATGCTTAAGGTTCATTTGGATAGAGTGCAAGTTCTTTGTGAATCTCTCTTCTAGAAGAGCTTAATTAATACAATGTGAAATTCATGCTTTCCAAATACCGCCATCTCAGTTTACATAAGCAATGCTTGAGATGTGATGAGAGCAAGTGTCCATGTTTGCTCCTTACATTACATTAAGTACTGTGCAAATTATATGCATTTTGCTTATGCAGGATGGCAAATTGGAGCTCTATCAAAAGAATAGGCATTATCAGTTTAAAATCTGTTTTAAATCTGAATAAAATATGGGCTCTCACTTTGGATCATTGAATGTCATTTAGCTCAGAAATATCACCATAAACAGAAATTCTATCCAGCATTCTATCCACTTTGTGCTGTACTCAAAACTTGCAATATATAATGATTAATATTCCAGAAATAAAAGTCGTGTATGTAAAATGTGAATAAGACTCTAAACTTTAACAGATTTATGAGAATAAATACAGATTTAATTGAATAGTAGAAGTGGTTAAAAGACAGTTAGAGGCATGAATTCCAAGCTCTAGTCAACAGCTTGGCTCTCCCCCTTTACTTGCATGCTAAAATCACAAAGAACAGGGGTTTTGCCAAATTAATAGAGTGGCAACAAGTCACAGAAGGAACTTCCTTGTTTTGAGGCATTCAAAAACACTAGTTTGCCCAAAAAAACATTGAGACTGTTGACTGCTTGTGAGAAATTGATATTACAAGACACTACACAAATACAAATTTTTTTTTGCAAAGCATCCACATTATTATGTCCAACCTCAGCTTTGTAACTGCACACTTAAAATGTAAAATCATACAATGTAGATAACCCCCCAACTATTTCAGATACTGACTGGTGTTTTCACTCACTACTATTATTACCATTAATATAAACATGCACAGTGACAGCTTTGTGGCTAAAATCCTTTTATAATCGCAGTGCACGCGGTAGCATTCCAGCCTCTGAATCAGAAGTTACAGGTTCAAGTCCCACTCCAGGTCTAGATGGCTAAGGAAGGTGTGGTCATAACAAGGCCAAATAGATTGATTAACAACTGTTAAACCCTTCCAAAATACACTAACGGCAGGTGATAAAAGCAGGAGGGAATCTTGGTCGGCCATGTGTTGGAACAAAATCAAAAGCTCTATCAACACTATCAAGAGCTCCAGGTTACAAAATGCATGTAGAAGAGTATAATGCCACACATGGATGGATGAAGCCAATCAGATTGGTGCCAACAGCATGTGCTTTGATCCCTGTTAGCTAAGGTAGATTCAAGAAGTGGAGATATCATTGCTGTGAGTATGACCTGTCTTCTGGTAAAGGGACCTGGAAGTTCTTTTCATAATGTCAGAGTGACCCAAAGCACTTTATAAAGAGTACTGGAATGGCTTTAAAGTATAGTTACAGATACATTGTTTGAGATATGGGAGCCAAGTTTTCAAGTTCTACGCCTGCTAAAACATCCTTAGGAAGCTTACACAATCAGTAAAGTGATAGTGACCAGAAAGTTTGTCCTGACTACCCTGCTCTTCTTTGAAGTTGTAACTTGGGATCTCTTACATCCACTTACGCAAGCATTTGGCATATCCAAAGATAGCATCTGACAGTACAGGACTCCCCCAGTTCTGCCAAGTATTGTCAGACTAGATATTTGTGTTCTCAAGTGGAATTTTAAAGTTAATAAGGAGGCAGTATTACATGTTTTAGCAGGCATACAGGTGCAAAATCCCCAGGACCTGATGAGATGTATTCCAGGATGCTATGGGAGACAAGGGAGGAAAATCCTGGTGCTCTGGTGGAGATATTTACGAATTCACTGGTCCACTGGTGAAGTGTCAGTTGAATGGATGATAGCTAATGTGGTTTCGTTGTTTAACACTGGCAGCAGGGATAGACCAGATAATTGCAGATCAGTTAGTTTGGTAGGGAACTTATTGGAAAAAATTCTCAGGGACAGGATTAATCAACAATTGGAAAATACAGGGGTTGATCAGGGAACTCAGCATTGATTTATTAGCAAGAAATCCTGTCTGACTAATTTTATTGAGTTTTTTAAAAAGGTGACTAAATATGTTGATAAGAGTAGTGCAGCTTAGGTGGTTTACATGGAATTCACTAAGGCCTTTGGCAAGGTCCCACATGGAAGGCTGGTCCAAAAAGGTAAGAGCCCATGGGATCCAAGGCAATTTGGCAAATTGGATCCAAAATTGGCCTGTAAGCTGGAGGCAAAGGGTTATGTGGTGGTGATGGTGGTCGGGGGTGGGGTTGATGGTTATTTTAGCGATTCGAAGCTTGTGACCAGTGGGGTACCACAGGGATCAGCGCTTGGACCATTGTTGTTCATGTATGTTAACAACTTGCATATGAATTTAAGAGGTATAATTCATATGTTTGCAGATGCCACAAAAATTGGTAGTTTTGTTGATAGTGAGGAGGATGTCTCAGCTACAGTCTGATACTTATCAGCTGGTAAATGGCAGATTGAGTTTATTCCTGATAAGTGCACATTGATGCATTTTGGGGGAGTCCAACAAGGGAAGGATATGCACAATGCATGGTAGGTCCCTATGGAGTACTGAGGTCCAAAGGGGCCTTGGTGTATAAGTCCATAGATTGCTGAGGATGTCAGCACAGGTTGACAGGGTAGTGAAGAAAGAAGAAGGAATATGGGATCCTTGCCTTTATTAGCTGAGGCATAGAATATAGGAACAAGGAAGTTTTGTTACAACTTCATGAAACATTGGTTAGATCACAGATGAAATACTGTGTGCAGTCTGTTCGCCACATTATCGGAAGGGCTTGATTGCACTGGAAAAGGTGCAGAGGATGTTGCCCATGATGAAAAATCTCAGTTATGTGGTGAAACTGGACAGTCTGTGTTTGTTTTTCTTGGAACGGAGGAGGATAAGGGATAATCTGATTGAGGTATACAAAATTGTGAGAGCCACAGACAGAGTAGATCATGAGAATCTTTTCCCCTTGGCACACATGTCTCAGATCAGAAGGCACAATTTTAAGGTGAGGAATTAGTGGTTTAGAAGCAGTCTAAGGAAACATTTTCTTTTCACCCAGAGGATGGTAAAAATATGGGAAGTGCACCTGGATGAACACTTAAAATGCCAGGGCCTAGTACTCTATGGGCCAAATGTACATAAATAGGATTAGTGTAGTTTGGCATAGGTATGGTGGGGGACGAAGGGTGTGTTTCTATGCTGTATGGCTCTGTCTCTATACCCTAAACGTACAACATTCTAATTCATGGATGAAAGTGCTACAAGATGGTCTAGCATTTCTCCACCGAAACTGTCAAAGAGCGCATTCGTATAACATCATCATCCCCAAATGACTGAGGATCAACCAGTGATGACAATTGTCATTTATATACCAGTCCAAGGATTTGGACATTGTTCAGATCGATCAGGAATGTATTGGAGAAATGATTCTTTGTGCTACTGACTAAAAGAAAAAAAATCTTATCCCATCTGTGGAAGCGAGGGAAAATTCCAACAACTACTAAAACCTTTTCTGTGGAATTGGATCAAGGATATATGCTGAAAGTTATGGAATGTATTCTGCTTAAATAGTGTAATAAAATTGCCACCAGCTGTTAGACTGTTTGACAGTTTGAGGATTGAACACTTGCCTGAGATCCATACTGTATTATTGTTGACTGTTAATGGAGTTGACATGGAAAGGTTCTGACCCTCGCCTAAGAAACATCATAGATGCATTTCCCCATGTTGTTGTTTACATTCTTGTTCTCTTTTACACTTCCCCACACCTGAAATATTCTATTACTGAGAGAGAGCAGACACTATTATTGTAGGTCCTTACAATGTGCTTTGTTTCTAGTACTCAGAAAAGCATAGCAACAGCACATATTGATCCAGCCTGCAGCTTCCCTTTTCTGTCTGCTAAAGACATTTACATTGAAGTTCAGCCAAACAGTTAATTCAACATTGGAAACTGAAGTGAAGACCTGTTTCCCAACTCCACAGCAAATGCTGCAACTATTTCAATATTTTTTGCATTTAATATCTGTCAGCAAGCTGTTAAACAGACCTTCACCACCCACACAGGGAGCATTGCTCAATAATGACATGGCAACCAGCAAGAACAAACCATGATTATTTTACTGGAACTTCTCTTAGTCAACAGCAATAATTTGAGTATTAAGATTACATTCTTTGGACAATTGAAGGTTTGAACTGATGAAAGAAAATTTTAAATGAGTTATTGCCTTACTAGGATCAGCAGACATTATTGTCTTACTGGAATCAGCAGACATTTTCAGTGATTTCTGCCAGGAGTGAATAGACAGAACACAGTTTTCACAAACACTCTCGAGAGTCTCAAACGTTACCTGGCAAGTTGGTCAACCACTAGAAAAGCATACATTTTTGCTATTTTAAAAACACCCATTTTCCCAACCCGTAGAATTTAGTTGAGTGTTCATGCTAATTTTGGATCTGCTTTACTGAATACTTTGGAATTCAAACAAAGAAAGAAACATGACTTCACGACACTGGCTTTTCACGTTCTTTGGATCCAAGCAGCTAAACAAAAATGACTGCCTCATAATTTGGAGTAATTTTGGTTTGATTCTTTTACCTTTGGTGGTGGTGACTGAAAATCATTGGACTCAGGGCAGACTGCACAGAAAGCTTTCAGTTCATCAACACAGTCCAGATCTCTGGAAACAAAGCTGCACTGAATAATGTTGTTGATTTTAGAACATGTCAATGGAACACCAGGGCAGACAGTGGTTTCTGTGGTGACAAATGCAATACTGGAGACTGTTATGGTGTAAAAGGGCAGGAGTTGAGCTGCCGTATTTCCTGGGCGATTGGAAAGCCTCAAATACTAATCTCAGAAGGGTCCTGAAATAACTGCACTGAGGCCAGTATCCCATCACCAAGTCATCCTTTATTTACCTATGTGCAATATACTGGCTGTAGCCAGCCAGCTCGGAGTCAGTCCCCTGAACTGAGGAGATTCTCATCTCCTGGTTATATTAATCAACCAGGGGTTTCCTAGTTGATTGGGATTGTTAACCTGGGCCAAAGACTTTGAGGTTAATTTGGTTCCAGTCCCGACAGATACAGAGGTAGGTAACCTGGAGGACAGATCACATGAGTGGTTAAGGTCAGTAAGTGCATCTTTATATGACATCTCCTGCAAAAAAAATCACTTAAGTTGCTCAGTGCACCACACACCTATCATTCACCAAGCAGCATTTCCTGGCACTTAGGATTATACTCTCACCCACTAATACAATCAGCTTCTTCCCGTCTCTCAATGTCTCCACATTTACATACGATAGGTTCATTTTCCAAATACAGTGCTACATAAGTACTGACATTCTCCCTTGTAGCACCAGAAGGCACATACCAGAAGCTAGGAGACCAGCTCAGCATAAGATGAAGTCACCTGCATCTCCTGAGCTTTAATGTAGAGATCCATTTGCTCCATAATGATGCTGGCTACATTGGAGTTCACAGCTTCCAGAATCGATGCAAACATTGAGGAAAATGATATATTCCTGCCTTATGCCTTCTCTCAATTCTCATCTCAGCCTCATTCTATTACCTAGCATGATGAGCAAACTGCTGATGCTGTGACCATGAACCTCATCCTTCCTAATCTTACTGCACCTAACCATTCTCTTCTGATTTCCCAATTTCAGACACTCAAAGATTGGTACTTTTGAGCCATAGTAGCCAAAGCTGGAAGAGAGAAACAGCAACAGCACAGCACCAATGAAGAGTCTTCATATCTTGATCTCTCCCTTCCAGCTACTAGCTCAGATACTGACACTGCACATATCTTGGAGGTTATCAGAATTGTAACCAGCACATAGTGAGTTATCTAAGTCCGAAAGGGCTTTAGCCAAGGCAAGGGTGGTTAGTTTGTCAGCTCATAGGAGGTTGAGGTAACAGTTGATTCCTGCTTCAGAGGACTCAATTAAGGAACTCCACGGGGATTACACTGAACAGAATGTATACCAAGATGTTGTATTTAACATACCAGACAGCCTCCTGTCATTGCAACAGTGCATGGACAGGCTCAGCTCCATGTTAGCAGGGGGACTTATGCTGTACTTGTTCGAGCTGCAGCCTCTGCTTCATCTCCCCACTGAACAGTATGTCCCAGCAACACTGTTACTCCTGCCCTCGCCTGTCGTCTGTGTGTGGCCGGGTGACATAATCTGCCATTATTATGAAGGTAGAGTATTGTTCTCAGGCAAATCCAGCAACTCACAACACACAGGGAAAAAAACTTCAGCATGCTCTGCTACAGCTGAAGTTCTTAACAGTTATCCTATCTGCAATCTGGGTGCTTTGACCTTTAAGGAATGCCAGTGTTTGCAGCTTTGTGCATAATGTTTGCAATGCAATTTGCAAATTCACATATGCACAATCAAGAGGTATTTCAGCACTGCATTAGCTGTTGGGTGGTGCAACTTTACAATAGCACTTCTCCATTGATTTTGAAACACTGGGATTATTGAGGTGCCCATCTCAGGAAGGTTCAGTATTCACACCATTTTTAAAGTTGGTGGCTAAATACTAAATATTCTGTTCCAAATGATAGAGAGTCAAGTAGAAACATGGGGGAGTTTATGTAGAGAGTGGTAATCAGAGTACAGAAGGGTACAGCACTTTGCAGGGGTCAATGTAAAGAATATTGTGGAAACTGAAGCTGGTGGAGAAGGAGGGAAATCATGAAATCTGAATTTAGTTATTCCGAAAGATAAGAAAATGCCACTAATTGGAGAGATAGTTGGCAAATGTATTTGGCCTTCTGTCATGCAAAATGTTAAAATATTATGAATTAAAATAAATAACTAAAACAACAATAATACAACATCAAGGGGATTATATAAAGCTATGAAAGAAAGCCTTGGTAGAATATTAACAAGAATAAGAAAGGCAGCCAAAATGCTTTTAAGAGGATAATGGGGTAGAATATATCTACTAAATAGTGAAGATATATTTTATATCTACCTTAGCCTGAGGACTGCGGGATTTGAACATATAATTTGGTAAAGAATTCAGTGACATGTTGAGAGACTGCACTGCACTTTTTGGAGAAGGCATTAAAATTAAATATTTTGTTTGACCATGCAACGATATCACAGACAAATTTTGATGTTCCTTTATATTGCCCATGGTTTGTATGTAAGCTGTCTGTACTTTTATCTTCAGTGATCGTCTCAAGTAAAATATTATCAGCAGCAACATTTTTGTGAATTGCAGGTTAATTATTACCACATGCTTATACGAGATATTTAAATACTAAATCCCACTTAATCGCCTCATGTACACAAAGGTTAAGGTAAAACTATTCAACTGTAATATACAATTATGACAGACCTTTAATGTTTCAGATGAGTTGGTGCTCCATTGGTCTTGGAAAGCAGAGCATCTCAGTAAACAGCAAGGCTTCCAGTCATCAAATTTTCAGGAGGAGTTTAAGAGTTGGGATGTCATGTTTAGGCTGTACAGGACATTGGTGAGACCACTTTTAGGATACTGCTTTCAATTCTGGTTTCTCTGCTTTTGGAAAGTTGTTGTTAAACTTGAAAACATTTAGAATAGATTTCTAAGGATGTTGCCAGGATTGAACGAGAGGGAGAGGCTGAATAGGCTGGGTTTTTTTCCCCTGGATCGTCAGAGGCTGAAGTGTGACCTTATAGAAATTTATAAAATCATGGGAGCTGGGGTCGGTGTGTGGATAGGGTGAATAGACAAGGTCTTTTTTTCCAGAGTCAGGGAGTCTAAACGTGGAGGGAATATGTTTATGGTTAGAGTAGAAAGATTTAAAAAGGACCTAATGGACAATGTTTTCATGCAGAGGGTGGGACCTGAATGGAATGAGCAGCTGGAAGGGGTTACAATTACAACATTTCCATGGGTATATGAATAGGAAGATTCAGAGGGATATGGGCCAAATGCTGGCAAATGGGACTAGATCAGTTTAATTTATCTGGCCGCTGTGGACCGGTTGAATCAAAGGGTGTGTGTCCGTGATATATAACTCCTTGACTCCATGAGATTAGTCCTCGGGTGAACTTGAAGGGAGAACAGGTTGTGGGAAGTCCTTCCCTCTCCTTCAACATATTGCCGTTGATTACCGTGGCTGCACAGATGTTTAGCAGTTAGTTCAATGGCTTTATAATGGAATGCTCTCTGCAGAACAGTTTCTGCTGTTATGTTACAAGCAAGCAACAAAATGCTTCCAACAGCTATAGCGGACTTGAAACGTTAACTCAGTTTCTCTCTCCACATACTCCTCTAGACCAATGATTTTCTCCAATTGTTCCAGGTTTTATTTCAGGTTTTCAGCATCCACAATACTTCAACATTGCTATATGAAATGGTATCATAGTTGTATAGCATAAAACACAGAAATAGGAATAGGAATAGGCCATTCAGCCCCTCAAGCCTGAACCTCTAAATCAACATCATATTCTTTCCATACACTTGATACGTCTAATATCTAAATATTTATCAATCTCGTCCTTGAAAGTACTCAGTGACCTGGAAACCACAGCTTTCTGTGATAGTGAATTCCACAGGTTGACCACGCTGAGCAAAAACCTGTTTTCTCTTCTCAGTCCTAAATGGTCTACATTATATCCTGAGACTGTGTTCCCTAACTTCGGATTCCCCAATCAGGGAAAACATCTTTCTGGCATCTCCTCTATACAGCTCTGTTAGATTTTTGTTTGTAACAGATCCCCTCTCAATTTTCTAAACTCTAGTGAATACAGGCCCAATCGATCCAATCTCTCCTCACATGAATATCCTGTCATCCCCATTTCAGATCTGGCAAATCTTTGCTATATTCTTGGCGGGTAAACAGATGGAATGCTTGCTTCATTGGTCAGAACTTTGAGTATAGGAGTTGGGACGTATTGTTGCACTGTACAGGACATTGGCGAAGCCACATTTAGAATGCTGCATACCATTCCGGCCGTACTTTATAGGACGGATGTTAAACTTGAGAGTGTGCAGACAAAAGTTACTGGGATGCTGCCAGGACTGAAGGGTTTTAGTTATAGTGAAAGGCTAGGACTTTTTCCCCTGAAGGCTGAAGGGTGACCTTATAGGGGTTTATAAAATAGGGAGGGTCATGGATAGGGTAAATAGTAACGGTCTTTTTCCAAGGGTAAGGGAGTCCAAAACTAGAGGACAGGGATTTAAGGTGATAGGGGAAAGACTTAAATAGACCAGAAGAGTAAATTTATCACACAGAGAGTGGTGCTTTGTATGGAATGAGCTGCCAAAGGAGGCGGTGGAGGCTGGCACAATTACAGCATTTAAAAGGCATCTCGATGAATAGGAATGATTTAGAGGGATATGGGTCAAATGCAGGCAAATGGGACTTGGTCAGAATGCGATGTCTGGTTGGCGCTGATGAGTTGGACCAAAAAATCTGTTTCCGCGCTTTATTACTCTATGGCAAGTATATCCTCTCTTAGCTAGGGTGACCAAAACTGTACACAATTCTCCAAGTGCAGTCTCACCAAGATCCAGTATAACTGCACTACACATCTGTCTCTTGGGCCCAATGATGAAATAGAGCTATGAGCTGGCTAGAATGCTATAGGTTTTTTGTTCACAATTAATCCTGATATCTGAATTGCTGAATAGCTTTACTTCCAAATTCAAGCAGGCACTTGCTTGAGACCCAGGACTGTCTGCAGTTCAAATTACCAAAAGTAAAATAGTTGTAGTGTCATTTTGACAGTCTGTTTGTATCCTAATTGTAAAGTATGGACTGGAAGTTCACAAAAGACTGGAAGGTTCTTCTGCGACCTGTTTGAAAATACATTGGAAATATTCTAATCAAGATTGATGCTCAACCACTCCATTTGAAACAAATCAAATTATCAATTAGCTCATTGCTATTTACAAGACTTTAATCAACACTAATTGGCTGTTACTTTTACCTACAAACCCAGTCATTACATTTCAAAAAGTAATTCACTTGCTGGAAAACTTAAGAATGTGGAATGTGCTTTGTACACACATTATTTTCTTTCCTGGCATTATTATAGTGTGTGCCAGTACTGATAAGGGGAAAAAAGGTATGTGGTGAAATTGGTGTAATCTTTGCCTCTGACAATCAATTTAAATCCTATTAATAAGACAGAATAATTCGAAGTCATGTTGCTTTCTCACTTTGATTATGCTTGTTGCCAAATATTAGGTCATCTTTGGATCCTATACAGTATCAGTTGTCAAGAGAAGTTTGAGATTTTCAACCTGAGGTTTGATCTGTGCATAGGATGGTACAGTTCAGCAGTGATGTCAACAATACTGATTGTCCACTATTATAAACACAACCTCCTTTGTCAAGGCAACTGATGTGTATTATTTTTGAATGACTCCTACCAGTAAATATTACATAGCATAATCAGATAAACATGAACAAGTTATCAACCAGTCAAATCACCTAAGTCATGAAAAAAAACATGAATTCCAAATTATTAGTTGCCAAAGTTATTCGAAATATTTTGTAAATGTAGTCAGTTCTCTTGCTGGAGAAGTTGTGAATCCTGAACCAATTAGATCCTGCTGATAATGATGCACATATATTAAAATTGCATTTAGTTATATTGCATATATAACTAAGTGCAATCTTGGGAAAATCAAACAGAATTTTTGAGAGATCAATGTCATGTCTCTATTATGGAGTAAGTGAACAATCAGATTATCAATCATTTCAAAGCCCTTTGAACAAAAGAGAAGCATCAGGGTCCCAAAGCATGTATCCTTATGTCAATTTGTGCACATTTTAGTACTGTTTTCTTGTACTGTCTCTGGCAGTAAGGATGGATTAAAATTGACAAAGTTTCTCCATCAGGGATTCCATGAATTTGAACTGCAGGCTTACGTGAATGTAAGCCACATGCTTACGGAGAATTTCACCAGTGTTACTGTGGATTTACTGTGGATTCAAACCTTCGGGTTTCTGTGGATTCAAATTCAGGGTTAGTGTGGGTTTAAACCTGGAGAGTTTGTGGACTTAAACCAAAAGGTTATTAATGCTTAAAACCAGAGAGTATTAGAGACTCAAATTGAAGCTTACTCTGGATTCAAACCCTTGAGTTACAGTGGATTTCAAAACTGATGATACTGTTGATTTAAACGTCACTAACTCACTGTTATCCTAGTTCAAACACTAAAACATTTAACGTGACATTGTATCTTTCTACATCTTTTGTGAAATTGTTTATTGGAAGTCATGTATCTAGAGTAGAACCTTTAATGCCTTCTGGGCCACATTCTGTGTCTGGAATTAGAGCACACGAGAGAGGGGGGTTACCTGGGAGTGGAGTATAGGAATGCAGGACAGCTGAGTAAAAAAACTGAAATGGAAAATATTAATCCTCACGTGGAATATGACGCTTTTTAAAACAAAGAGAAACACCACAGACCAGAGGTACTACGAAAGCATCTGTTTCAAGATTTTGTTTTTGCACAGATCTGAGTTCAAAATAGCAGAATACATATGACACACAAAAAAGTTTGAGTGGCCGTCGGAAAATGAGGATATGACACTCAAAAACAACATTCATCCAAGCAGAATACAGAGTTGTGGCATTTTAGATGCACATTCTTTCAGATATACTCAAGGCTCATTCATAGATTTAAAAAATTTAAAAAAAGTAAGTTATGGCATAAAAAATCTGCAAACACACATTTGAGCAGCTGGGTGAGTAAATAAATGTACTACTGACCAAACCAGCTGCATGTGCATTTCTGATACACACTGATTCATATATCTATCAATCAATATCAGGATGTTAAAACCTGACAAAAGCGCAGATGCTGGAAATCAGAAACAAAAATTCAGCATCTCTGGTAGTATATGTGGAGAGATATCAGAGTTAACGTTTCAGGTCCAATGACCCTTTCTCAGAACTCTAGCATCAGGATATTTATGCTTGCCACTGATAAAGTTGGATAAATACTCGATGAAATTGACTTATGTCTGCAAAACTGGTCACTTGTCCAAACTAATGAAATTAGTAAATTAATCTGAATTGTTGAGTCATTTTATTTAAACAATTTGTATCACTCATCCCACAAATTAAGTGAATAAATAAATGTGCAATTCTCTCTCACCAGTTTTCTTAATATACACTGTTTTGTAATTTAATTTGCAAAACCCTTTGGTCCAGCCTGTTCTGTTTCCCAACCCATGAACTCCCTTATGTTTTATGTGACATCCATTTCTCCCATTCTTTGCACTCTTTACTACCTGTTCACATCTGACATGCTGGATCTTTATTTAAAAAGTACACTTCTGTGTACATATCCCAAAAATATAGGGGTAAATGGACAGGATTAGATGAGGCGAAAGTGAGGACTGCAGATGCTGGAAACCAGAGTTTAGATCAGAGTGGAGCTGGAAAAACACAGCAGGTCAGGCAGCATCCGAGGAGCAGGAAAATCGGCGTTTTGGGTAAAAGCCCTTCATCAGGAGTAGAGGCAGGGGTACAGGGGGGTAGACTGACCATGATGACCAGTATCTCCTCCTGGTTCTTACCATTTTATTAATTGGAAATTGTGTTTGACAAATCTAATAGACATTATCAGTCTTTAGTGTGTAACTGATAGGATGTGGTTTTAGTTAGTTGAGTTGATTATGTTACAAGAGAATTGACTCAACTTGACTCAGCTGCAGGGGAATTTGGTCCCTATTCTGGCAGAACTAGATTTGGGCTTGTCCCCTCTCCCACGCCAAAGACTTGCCTTCCTGCAGAGAACTCAGTAAGAAGAATAACAACTAGCCACATGCTTTAAGAGTAAATCAATAATGGAAGGTCATCATGTGGATTTTATTGGACTAGTCATTTAACTTTGTGATTCATGGTGAGAAATCTTTCGACTCAGGTTTAAGTCCCCTGTGCATGCAGCACCTTCAACAACAGGGAAGGGCTGCCGATCAAAGAGTCCTACAGAAAAAACCTTCATGGCAATTCATAATAAGGATGGAAGGAATGTGTTACAACAGGAACAGCTGACAGTCTTTGCCAGCATTGTGGAGCATAGGCAGTGCCCAGTTATTAGAAGGGAATGTTTCCTCTGTCACACAATAGATCACTTTCATGAAATGTTCAGAAGTGAGACCCAGGGTGATCAAAAGAAGATCCCCGTGGCATATTCACCAAGGACCAGCCTAGTGGCTTTCCATGCCTGCTATTGGTTGAAGGTAGGTATTGGTGGGATGATGCTCTCAAGTGGCCATTTGAGAGTCTATACTGGTTTCTTAATAGGAAAGCCATCTGTAATAACTTCAAAGCCTGGCTCTACTGGTTGGTGAATAAAACACAATAATATAATTCAACTAATAACAGTTTTTACAGATTAAATTACACAATCCTTGAATTAACTCCACAGAGGCCGGTATTCCACTACTAATACCATGGAGAGTCTTTGGCATTGGTCCAGCTTGCTCAGAGCCAGCTCTCAGAGGGAACAGAACCTCTGACACTCCTGTTTATATCTGTCAGCCAGGGCTCCCTGATTGGCGTTGTTAACCTAGTCCAATCAGGGAACTCACGTTCTATGATTCTACATGGCTGACCTCATTACGCTCTCTAATTCAACTGCTGATCAAGTCCCCATACACCTTGTGTAGATTCCCCACTCTATCCAAGATTGGACTAACAGGTCACATGACCCCTTCCTCAGGCTTTGCCCTTAAACAACTACAGTACTGCATACTTTCTCCTTTATAACTCATCAGAATAACTAATTACAAAATTACTAAAACAGCAATGGTAATCAACATTTCCACATCCATCAATAGTCCAGTCTATCAGATGACTGATTTTTCTCATACAGCAACACTTATCAACTGACTGCGATAGTTACTGGTGGATGCATTTCACAAGGATCCACTCTTATGCATTGTTTCATCTTCCTCTACTTCCACTGGTTCCAAGAGGAGAGTAGTATGGCCTGTTACTGGCTGATCTGATGATGTTTGGATAATTCACAGCCACTCTTATCTCTTCCGGTACTGGGGGTGTGTGCCTGTCTCTTGTCAGGAAATATTTTCTTTTAATTAACCTATTGAGAAGTGTCATTAATCACTTCTACAACAGGTGGGATTTGAATCTAGATCTCCTGGCTCAGAGATGGGGACACTACCACAGAGCCACAAGTGCCCTTCTGACTTGGGAATATGACTCAAGGTACCAGCATTGGCTGTGTATGTCCTAGGATGATGTTCAATAATGTACTCATAAACTGACAAGTACAACACTGTATCTGGGCCAAAGCTATTGGTGGAATCACTTTATCTTTCTTGAATAAACCTAACAGTGGATTATGGTCCTTCGCTTCAGTGATCATCTCCCGTATTGATGGAACTTTTTGATACTACAGATGAGCGCTAGGCCCCCTTTCTTGATTTGTGAATGGTTCTTCACTGCATTTGTAAGGGTTCCTGATCCATTTTCCACTGGTCTCTATGACCCAATATCAATTCAGTGGGATAAAACTGCACCAACACCCGATGGGATGCATCGCGTGTCAGTAATATATTTTTGGTGTGGTCAAAGTGTACCAGCTAACACAACTATTGCAACACCTGCTCGGCTTGATTAAATGCCTCATGTAGTGTAGCTAACATCATTGACAGGTTTGGTAGGAATTGCCCATAATAGTTAATCACTCTCAGACAAACGTTGAATGTAGAGATTTTCTTTGGGACCAGTGCTCCTTGATTACTTGCAGCTTATCTTTCATGGGATGCAGCCCCGGTGCATCCATCTGATAACCCAAATAAACCAAACCATTCACGTGGGAGATGTACTTCTCTCTCTTGAGGTGCATTCCTGCTTCCTGGAATCTCCTTAATATTCTACCAAATATGTTCTCCGTCAGTATGTCCTGTTTCTAATACATCATCCAAGTACAGAACAGTATCTGGCAAATTGTAGAGGAAACTTTCCATGGTTCTTTTGAAGACAACACATGCTGATAGAATTCCAAAGGGCAAGCAGGTATATTGGGACAACCCTTAATGGGTGTTCATGGCCACCTATTCCCTTGAGTCATCATCCAACTCTAGCTGCTGATAGGCGTGACTCTCATCTAATTTAGTGAACATTTTACCCCCAGCCAGTTTTGTTTACAGATCTTCAACTTTGAGAATGGAGTACTTTGTGGCCTGGATCACCAGCAGTTTGTAATCTTCACTATGCAAATAATTTTATCCAGTTTCACCACGAGCACAAAGGATGCTGCCCATTTTGCAAATTGTACTGAATGATGCCAAGATCTTCTAGTGTTTTCAACCACATTTTGACCTTCTCCAATAACACAAAGGTTGGGTTTGCATGAATTCCTGCCTTTACTCCTTCTATTTTTCCCATTTTTTTTCCTGGAAAACATCTTGGTACTTCATGAAAATCTTGTGCAACCTCCCTTCTTTGATGCTGAAAATCTCTAGCCCCTTGGAGCTAGTCAAATGCCATGAAAGTTGGCCCCTGACTAAAGGTAGCTGAGTGGATTGCTGTCAGTAGCCATTGGAGCCACTGTTGCACTTGTTATTATCTATGTTGTCAGCCTGGCCCTAGTGTTCTTCAACCTCATGGGCTGGACCCTTTAGATTAGATTAGATTACTTACAGAGTGGAAACAGGCCCTTCGGCCCAACAAGTCCACACCGCCCCGCCGAAGCGCAAACCACCCATACCCCTACATGTACCCCTTACCTAACACTACGGGCAATTTAGCATGGCCAATTCACCTGATCTGCACATCTTTTGGACTGTGGGAGGAAACCGGAGCACCCGGAGGAAACCCACGCAGACACGGGGAGAATGTGCAAACTCTACACAGTCAGTCGCCTGAGGCGGGAATTGAACCCAGGTCTCTGGCGCTGTGAGGCAGCAGTGCTAACCACTGTGCCACCGTGCCGCCCTATTGATGGTTTGTTCCCCATAATTGTGGCAGAGGCCCTACAGTCCCTTTCCATATGTAACACTTTTCTCTTTACCAATAGCTTCACTGTGCTCAGTTGCAGTTTGCTCCCTTTGCATTATTGACTGACCTAATGTCCAGTCTGCCCCAGGACCATTGTCTGTTCTGTACACGAGTGCTAGGTAGGCTGTACTTACATTTTCACATATGCCTTTCTTCTGGCAATGGAAGCACATAGGTTGCCCAAATCTACACAGTTCTGGCGGATGGTTTCTGTACTTTCTGGCTCTTCCAGTTCCCATATTCATTTCCTTGCTTAGACCTGGGCTTTCACCCCAGGCATCACTGTTGCTTGTGGTTTCCCACTAATGGGTGGACTGCACTGCTTAGAACACTTTTTAACTCTTGGGCACCCTTCTTTGTGCTCTCTACACCTACACCAATCTCAAGCAAATTTTAAAAAATTATTTGTGATTTTTTACAAAAACAGTGTTTGTATAGCTTCATGTTTAACATCACATATCCTAAATGACCTCTCAACAAGTCATTTAATATAGATCTCAAATTGCTACGCTCTGCAATCTCCTTGAGCCTTGCCCTGGAGGCTGTTATGGTCTCCCCTGCAGCTTTTTCAGTCAAATTAAACTTGTAAAACTGTCAAATGAACTTTGGCGTCTGGGGTGATATTGCCCTTTCAGCAAATCTACGATCCCTGCAAATATTTTGGTATTGGGGCATCTGAGAATATTAAGCTTCAAACTAACGGTCTGTACCCCCGACGCAGTTAACAGTATCACTCTCTGTTTCTTCTCCCCATTGCTTTGATTCACATGGAAGAAGAGTTTCAGCCATTCTATGTACTGGACCCAGTCTTCTGTAGCTGGACTGAATGACACTATTTTCCAAGAAGAGACATTTGACTGTTATCTTCTTTGCAGACTGGACTTGTCCAGCATTTTTGTTTTTACGATTTGAGTTGCTGTTCTTTACCCTGTTGCCAATGTAATAATTGCAAAGCTTGGCTCTGCCTGTTAATTTTTAAAACACAATGATTTAATACAACGAATAAGACTTTTTAAAGGTTCTTTTACATGGCATTTATTTACCTAGCTCCCCATTTCAACTACCATGCCAGTCCCCACACACTTCATGTAGATAGCCCACACCCTCACTGATTGGATGAGCAGGTCACATGACTCCATACTTACAGCTCATCGTTAAAGAGACAATTTACTACTCCATCCTTGATCATTCCTCTCCTCAGCTTATTGGTAGGGGTGGTAATTGGCATGTGTGGTTGGATGATAACGAAGATGACAGAATTGCTACTGTACACCTTCGTGCTCCACTTTATAGCTCTCTTGCCTCTCTGCAACTTGTTGGTGAGTAGCCCTGGCCAGCTTCAATCCTACATGATTATGAAGTAAGACAACAGGATAATTGTAGATCCATTTCCCTCATTTTGTTTCTGTCGCCACCTGAAATGTCAGCTCAAGTATTTTGAAGACAGCTGGATGGTTGGGGTTGGAGCACTATTACCTGAAGTTGGGTGACTAGCAGTTTGATGAAAATAGGGTTGTAAGAAGCAAAGGTGGCTCTCGCAAGCCCAGAGACTGTATGAGTTAAGAGAGAAACTAATGAAAAGACACAGGTTAAGGATTAGGCAAAGATTAGAAGATAAACTCTAAGCATTTTCTCATTAATGTTGTAAGTTTAATGACTTCAGCACAAAATCTCTATCTTTTGAATGTTTATGCTATTACGCTTATTTATATAGTTACATTCCAACAGGGTCAAAATCAATCAAGGCTGGAATTGCTTTGACAAAATAAATGTGCCAAGTGACTGCTTCAAACTGCAGCTTTTGAATTAATTCTCTTCCTGTTATCTCTCTTGATTTATTCTTCTGTAGACCTGTAGAATCAAGGGACTTATTTGAAAAGAAACATAGGCACTTGATTTTGTTTACCCCCGGAACAGATTTAATGCATACTGCCTGCAAGACTTTGAATTATATAAAAATTATACTAATGCGTGTTATTAGTTGCAACTATATTGCTTTATATTTTAAAAATCTAGTAAATTAAATATATCTAATTGCTTAATAAGAACATTATCTGCATAATTTTACATAATTATAAACATAACCAATTAAATATGATTATACTGGAATATCATTAACCTTTTTGGAATGTTAATTTCTATGTTATAATTACAAACATATCAATTCATATGAGTGCAGAAGCAGTCCAATTTGCATTGTGCTTAAAGTCAATTGTTTGGTCCCTAAAAGCTTTGATTTGAGGGTCTTTTAGGGTGTCTGAAAGATCCAGTCGGCAGCCACCTTGGCTCAGAATCATATAACACTTCACAATGGCAGTCATACCATCTGTAGCAAGCATAGGCACAGCTACATCAATCTTGCAGAGAGGCCAGAATAAGATGAGACCCAGTGCCCACTTGAGGCAATTGAAAAGTAGCAGCAGAAGAGCAGGGTTTTTTCTGATAGGCAGAACAAGTTGCTTCCTGACTCAGTTCCAGAGCCTAGAGTTCAGCACCTTACAGGATCAAAATGAATGCACAGACATTTCTTGCATTGCCACTGAATCCTATACTAAAATGTCAAATATTTCTCCTCCCATTTGAAACTCTGAAAATTTCCACAAATTAAGCAAACAAATTCCTGTTCTAATTTCGAGTAAGTAACATGGATTCTTCAGTCTATTTGTGTGTGTTCCAGTTGTCATTTTAAATTCATTTCAGCAGGACCAGATGTTTGACTAACAACATTGAATCTTAGAGTAATAACTTGAAATGTAGATTATTAGGTTACTGATTAAGTTCTTAACATCATTCATACTTTCTTTCATGGAATTACTTCAAATAATTACCCCCATTTTTGGATATTGTCATTATCACAAAGGAAAATGGAAGGTGTAAGTTGACATCCACTGAAATCTGACTGATTGTTGATTGAATTTTCAGCTCAATTATTGCCAGGGAAGAAATACTGAACTCAGAACATCACAATCAAGAAGAGTTCAAGAAGCTAGTTCTGGTGTGAAACTGTAGGAGATGCAAACCTGTCAGCAAAACTTTCAGAACAGATTGCACCCATTATTAAAGGCAATAAAAATATTCACTTTTATCAACAGTCAAATGTCAGGTCAGCAGTGTTTTTCTCAGCGTGGCCAGTTACAGTGAATGATTTTGCTTACAGAAAAGGCAGTCAAAGTAGATTATGGAATAATTTTCAAAAGGAAAATGGGTATGTATGTATTTGAAGAGGAAAATGGCACTATAGGAAAATGAAATGGATAACTCCTTCAAAGAGTCAGAAGAGGCACAAAAGGCAAAATTGACATTTTTCTGTTATCTGATCCAATAATTGATCTAACTTCATCAAAAACAAGTTTTATTTTTAATTGTGCAATGGATTTTTAAGTGCTGTTGCTCATTTAATGCCTTCGAGAAAATGCTGGTACACTTCAGTGAAATATTGCCATCTGTGAGGTGTTGATACACCCATAATGTTCTGAGGTAGCAAGTCCCAGGAGTTCAATTCAGTGATATTGAAGGATTTACCATACCCTTCCAAGTTGGGACATTGTGGAGAATGTAGAGGTGTTGGTATTTTCATTTACCTGCAGTTCCTTTCCTTCTAATTCTTTGAGATGGTAGGTTTGCAAAGTGCTCTTGAAGAAGCTTTGTGGAGTTCATACATTGCAGTTTATGAGAAAATACACAGCTGCAGACATTGAGGTCTGTGGTCGCAGGAGTGAATGTTTAGGGTGATGAATGGGATGTCATTCAAGCTGCTTTTATCCTGAGTGGTGCAGGGTTTTTTGAGTGTAGTAACTGCACTCATTCAGGCAAGTGGACAGTATTCCACCACACTCCAGACCAATTACCAACTATCCTAAACCTTTTTTAAAAAGCCACTTTTAAAAACTATTCTAGAATAAGCCAGTTCAATTATCCTGTTTATGATGGGCAGCTTTCTGCAAGCCAATGGGTGTGCTACTTGCTATTGAATTCACAGCTTCTGACCTGAATTTGTCCAGTTAAGCTTTGGTGGGAATTCAGTGTTAACAATATCATTGGCTAGCAAAAGGAAGATATTTGGCTCTTCCTTTTTGGATCTGTGGTGTAAATATTACTTAGCATTTTTCAGTTGAAACCTGAATAATGGTCAGGTCCTACTAAATGCAAGAGTAAATTAATTCATTATCTGAAGTTGCAAATGAACACTGTGCAACCATTAGTGAGTATGCCCACTTCAGACCTATGTAGAGGTAAAGGTAAAGCAGCTGAAAATGGTCAGATTTAGGACACTATGCTGAGAGAGTGAAATTTTCCGAGAGAAATTAAGCTTTCATTTGCACAGAACTAGTTGTTTATAAAACAGTGAAACCAAACAAAAAGGGATTCACTTCAAATCAGCATCATTAAAATCCTCAAACTCTACAGAGAGCCCCATGAAACAATCATTTTTGCATGGTTCGAGAGTAAGAGGAAACTAAAATGCCGTGAAGATATGATTAAATAGTAAATAAAGAGAATAAGGGATCAGAAATACGTACTAGTGTGGCTTTCTCTTAACCTGCCAAACAGTTTAATCTATAATGTATTGATCAAATATTTTCTTATTTAAAGCAAAAATGATAAAATATCTGAAAGTTTTATTACAAAGTTACTTGCCTTGTTTTTTACCGCCAGTGCTATTATGTACCTTTCTATGATTGGGTGGAACTCGATTTAGAATGAGTAACAACATTTGTACAGGATATGTATTCATTACACCAACTTTGTCATATTAGCATGTGCAGCACAATCATATAAAAACTGAGCATCTGTTAATTGGAGTTTGTGCAATACACTGTACACTTCAATTCATCCAGATTACAGAGAAGAAAAGAAAATTATCTGTGTCCAATAGTACACCAAAAGAGGTTATGCCCTGCAAACCACAAATCCCCTGTGGATTTTCTTTGTTATATTAATATTTGTTTGATGTGTTGCTTGTCTTTATTTGCCGAAGTGCTTATTTTATATAAAGCATCCATTTCTTATCTATATACATTGTTCTCATGGAGATTCAACCACCGTCTCCACGCACCTCCACCTTCACAACCTACAAAATTCCTCTCATGTGTCCCTTCTGGCTCCTATTATTTCTGTATTATATTTCATTGCAGCTTTTCTCTGTAGACTTTCATCTCTATTTCCCTCACCTTGCAGCCCATGCAATTTTCAAATTTATTCATGGAATGTGTGTATCACTGGCTAGGTTATTTAAGGTGCTTGATGAGTTTCTACAATGCTTCTTGTAGATAGTACGCAATGCTGCTAGTGAGCATCGGAATGGAGTTTTTGGTTGTGGTGCCAATCAAATAAGGTGCTCTGTCCTAGGTGGTGTTGAGTTTCTTGAGTGTGCCGGAGCTGCACCTATCCGGGCAAGTGGGGAATATTCTGTCACATTCCTGGCTTGTGCCTTGCTAAGTTATAGAATCATACAACATGGAATCAGACCCTTTGATCCAACTAGTTCACGCCGACCATGTTACTGAACTAAGCTAGTCCCAACTGCCTGCATTTGGCCCATATCTGATCGGCATGGACCCTTCAGGCTCTCTGCTTGTATTCCTGATGAAGGGCTTTTGCCTGAAACGTTGATTTCGAAGCTACTTGGATGCTGCCTGAACTGCTATACTCTTCCAGCACCACTAATCCAGAATTTGGTTTCCAGCATCTGCAGTCATTGTTTTTACCTCCCTCCAAACCTTTCCTATTCATGTACACTGTGCCTGCATTCACCATGTCTCCAACAATTCATTTCACACGGGAATCACTCACCATGTAAAAATAGTTGCTCCTCATGTCCTTTTTAAATTTTTCTCCTCTCATCTTAAAAATACATCCCCTAATTTTGAACTTTTCCCACCTTAGAAAAAGACCTTTGTTATTCACCTTATCTATGCCCCTCATGATTTTATAAACCTCTTAGGTCATCCTCAACCTCCTAAACTCTAGTGAAAAAGTCGCAGCCTCTAATAGCCAGTTCAGTTTAGTGTCTGGCCAATGGTAAACCCAAGATGTTGATAGTGGGAGATTCAGTGATGGTAATCACATTAAATATCAAGGAGGACTGGGTAGATAGCCCCTTGTTGGAGATGGTCATTGCTTAGCATTTGTGCAGCACAAATGATACTTGCCATTTTTCAGCCCGGAATAGATATTGTTCAAGTCTTGCTACATTTGAATATGGACTGTCCAGCATATGAGGAATCATGACTGGTGCTGAACGTTGTACATCCCCACTCCTGACCTTATCATAGAAGGAAGGTCATTGATGAAGCAGCTAAAGATGGCTAGACCTAGGTCACTATCTTGAGGAAGTCCTGCAGAGGTGTTCTGGAGCTGAGATAACTGGATCCCAATAATGACTACTATCTTCCTATGTGTCAGGTATGACTCCAACCATTGGAGAGTTTGCCTCAATACCTACTGATTCCAGTTTTACCTGGGCTCCTTGATGTAACACTGATTCAAATGTGGCCTATCATGGGCTGTCACTCTCACTCTCACCTCACCTCTGGAATTCACTTCTTTTGTCCATGTTTGTACCAAGCCTGTACTGAGGTCAGGAGGTGAATGGCCCTGGCAGAATTGAAACTGGTGTCACTGAGCAGGTGTTGCCTGATCACACTGTTGATGACACCTTCCACCACTTGATCAAGAGTAGACTAACTGGGCAGTAATTGGCTGTGTTTGATTTGTCCTGCTTTTTGTGTACAGGATACTTCTAGGCAAACTTAAAACTTGCCAGCAAGATATCCGTGTTGAGCTTGTACTGGAAAAGCTTGACCAGGAGTCAGCAAGTTCTGGAGTGAATGTTGCCAGTATTACAGCCGGAATTTTGTCAGGCCCATAGCCTTTGCAGTATCCAGTGCCCCAACTGTTTCTTGACATCACATGAGTGAATCAAATTGGCTGTTGACTGGCATCTGTGATGCTGGGGACCTTTGGCAGAGGCTGTGTTGGGATCATCCATTTGGCACTTCTGGCTGAAGATTGCTATAAATGTTTGAAGCTTATGTTTTGCATGGATGTGCTGGCCTCCTCCATCATGGAGAATGGGGATTCTTTTGGACTGTTCTCCTCCAGTGAATTGTTTCATTGTCAACCTCCATTCACAACAGGATGTAACAGTACCGCTAAACTTAGATCTGATCCATTGGTTGTGGAATCACTGAGCTCCATCTTTCACTGTTTGGCATGTAGTTCTGGTTGGTAGCTTCACTAAGCTGACATTTCATTTTTAGGTGTGCCTGATGTTGCTTCTGGCATGCTTTCCTGCACTCTTCATTGAACTGGGGTTGAAATCCTGGCTTGATTACAATGGTAGAATGGGGTATATATCAAGCCATAAGGTTACAGATTGTGCTGGAGTACAATTCTGTCACTGCTGAAGGCCCATAATGCTTCATAGATGCCCAGTCTTGAATTGCTCGATCTGTTTGAAGTCTGTCCCATTGAGCACAGTGGTAGTGCTACACAACATGATGGACATTATTCTCAATATGAACACGAGACTTTGTCTCCACAAGGAGGTTACTGAGATGATGAGGGACAGGTGTATCTGGGGATGGAGAATTAGTGAGGTTGCGGTCAACAATGTTTTTTATTGGTTCCATCACTACCTGCTGCAGACCCAGTCTGGCAGATATGTCTTTCAGGATCTGACCTGCTCAATCAGTGGTGCTGCTGCCAAGCCACTCTTAGCAGTGGACACTGAAATCCCCCACCCAGAGTACATTCTATGCCATTGCCACCCTCACTGCTTCCACCAAGTACTGTTCAACAAGAAGGAGCCAAGGGAAGATGGAACATGGCAATCAACAGATTTTCTTGACAATGTTTGACCTGATGCCATGAAAGTTCATGGGGTCCTAAGTCAATGTTGAGGACTCTCAGGGCAACCCCTTCCTAATTGTATATCACTGTATCACCGCCTCTGTTGGATCTATCCTGCTAGGGTGACAGGACATATTATTCTATGATAAGTACACATCAATTGACTATTTGACACACTATCTAAACACCTCTTAAGACAATTACTATTGCATTAGCATAATCGCTGGCAGGAGATGTTGGAATCTAACTTACATTGGTCGGTCATAGCTGTGGATCTTGGGCAAGGGAAGAGCCATGGCATGTTCCAACACAAAAGATGTTAAGCGATGTTCCTTCATGGATTATTTATTCATTTCCTTTCTATCTCTCCTTAAACTGCCTATCCTCTCACTAGCCACTTCACTTTCTGCTTGTCCTTCATAGTAAAAGTCAGTCCTTGTCTTTCTCTTTCATCTCAGAAACTGCTATTTTGCGTATTTTACAGCCATGTGTCCCAAACCTTTTTCCACTGTCACCCTGTACAGGATTGAAAATTGTTGTATCCTTCTCTGAGAACTGAGAATGCAGTCCTGTTAGAACAGGAACAGAACTGTTATAACTCAGCTTACGTTGCTTAGAGACCAATCTCCACTCTGGGAAGTGCTGTTTCAGATATAATCTTGGTGGAGAGATGTTCATGTGGTGGATCAGTGACCACAACTGAAGAGAGGTCAAGAGGTGAGGGATAGGGCACCTCAGGCGTTAGCCTACCTGAGGGCAAGCTCACACAGGGGAACTCTGCTGCAGAGTACTCAGCTAATACCTTCTAGAATTAGCCTACTGAAGAAAGCTGATGGCCCCGCACTGGGCAATGTCAAATGTATGAGGTGGCTTGCTAACAGGATCATGAACAATCGTTTGGAGGAAGAGGCAATTTCTAACTTGATTTGGGGTTTTGTGGAGATGACAATGCTGCTTGTACCGAAAGCTCTCAGTCAGTTGTGAATTCTCAGACAGTTTCCAAAGGAATGTTGAAGTGAAGTCCTGCAACATTGTTTCCCTTGTTCCAGCATGTTCCTGGTCTCTGCAAGGATGAATGTAAGTCAGCTTCACTGCCAATGTTGCCCATGCAGAGGTAATGGCTAGTTTTTCATTGTAACAAAATTATACAGTGTGCGGTAAATTTGGATTTACAGTCAGGGTTGTACTGGAGAGTTTCTCCCAAATTCCCATCAGCAGAAGGGTGGCTGGGTAACAGTCTGCTCAATAAGGCTTCAATTGACAGCCTTGGCTCCCACTGTAGGCCAGTTTAGCAGCTGTGAGCAACTTCCTGAGCCAAATCTGGAGGGTATAGCCCTTGTCACCCAATAACCAACCTGAGTCCAGATGGTCTGGCTGCAAATAAGACACCACGATGAACAGGAACAGGCTGAGTTAATCAGAACTACTGCCAAGACACTGGACACAAACCTGCCTAATATATTGCCTGTTTCCACAAACAAGCTGGATATCGAGTGAGTGGAGTCTACTGATATTCATAAAGATGCTACTGTATGGTGATGGAGAGCACTCAAAGGAAAGTAGTCTTCATACAATTGTTTGTACAGGGGATTGGTGGTAGTGGTAGTGAGGGAGGAATGTGCAACTTAAGTTTAGGATTCCTCTTTTTTCCTATATAGCAACAGGAATAGACCATTTCACCCCACAAGCCTGTTCCAACATTCAATGAGATCATGACTGATCTGTCTCCTAACTCCATATATTCGGCCAATATCCCTTAATACTTTTGCTTAACAAACACTTATCTATCCCAGATTTAAAATTAACAACTGATCCAGCATTCAAAGCCATTTATGGACGAGTCGAGGGTGTGATGTTGGAAAAGCACAGCATGTCAGGCATCATCTACTACAAGTCCACCAACTCCCACAGCCACCTAGATTACATCTCCTCCCACCCTACCTCCTGTAAAAATGCCATCTCTTACTCACAGATGGCCACCAGCCCACACCGCACTCCCGGCACCTTTCCCTGCCACCTCAGGAAGTGCAAAACCTACACCCACACGACTCCCCTCACCTCTTCCCAAGGCCCTAAATGATCCTTCCGCATCTGACAGAAATTTACTTGCACCTCTACCAATGTTATCTACTGCACCCAATATGATCTCCTCTACATCAGGGTGACAGGATGCCTACTTGCAGATCATTTCAGAAAGCATCTTTATGACACCTGCACCAACCAACCCCACCGCCCCGTGACTTCAACTCCCCCTCCCACTCTGTCAAAGACATGCAGATCCTAGGCCTCTTCCATCGCCAAACCCTTACCACCCAATGACTGGACGAAGAATGCCTCATATTCCGCCTTGGGACCCTGCAACTACATGGAATCGATGTGGATTTCAACAGTTTCCTCATTTCCCCTCTCCCCATGTTATCCTATTCCCAAGCATCCAACTTGGCACCGCCCTCCTGATCTATCCAACACCTTTGCCATCTATCCGCTCCACCCGCCTCTCCAGGGTTTGGTATGTTTTGGCACGGCCTTTTGGGCGCCAAACCTATTTGGCACCAGCCTGTTTGGCAATGGACGTTTTGGCGCTAAGAACATTTTTTTATTTGTAAATCTGTCTGTATGGACAGCTTTAGTGCAACAAAATTAAAATATATCTGTTATATAACCATCTGTTATGTTGAATAGCCACGCATGTTTATCGAATGGTGCAGATAAGTTTAATTTCAACATAAACATACTACTTGTACATTTGAACATATAATTGCATGCATTTTTTGTACTAAGTGTTTTTATATATAGTAGTTGAGCATGCAGCCTCGAAAAGACCAATAGGTATGTTGCTGTTTGCATTTCCTTTGTACTCCTTTGTATAAATTGAGCTAGTACATATTTGGAAACAGGGAAACCACCTCTCTTCTCATTTAGCTGATTTATTTTTTTTCGTGATTCACAGATTTCGTATTTTTATTTTTCAATAAAGTTACAGTTTTAAAACATTTAAAGTTCTACCTTTGAATGATGATGAATCAGTCAACATTTTTTTCCTACCGCCAAAACGTCCATCGCCAACTGGGCTGGCACCAAATCAGCTGGCGCCCAAACGGCCGTGCCGAAACGCTGGCGCCCAAACAGCTGCGCCCAATCGTCCCATTCCACCTCTCCGACCTATCACCTTCGCCCTCACCATCTACCTATCACATTCTCAGCTACCTTCCCCCCCAACCTCACCCCCCCCTCCCATTTATCTCTCAGCTCCCCCCCCCCCCCCCACCCCGGCGCAGTAGCCTCATTCCTGACGAAGGGCTTATGCCCAAAACATCGATTCTTCTGCTCCTTGGATGCTGCCTGACCTGCTGTGCTTTCCAGCATCACACTCTCGATCTCCAGCATCTGCAGTCTTCACTTTCTATCCATTTATGAAAGAGAGTTTCAACCATCTACCACCCTTTGTATGTAGAAGTGCTTCCCAACATCTCTCCTGAATGGTCTGGCCCTAATTCTCAGACTAAGCTCCTTATTTCTAGAATCCCCAGCCAGTGGAAATAGTTTGCCGTTACTTAGTCTGTCTTTTCCTGTTGATATCTTGAAGAATATCACTCTGTTGATACGAAAAAAAATGCTCCACCTCATATGATCTCCTGAGGCAAGGGTGAAAAATGCCATTGCTGCTGCCTGAGAAGAGCCTGGTGAAAATCAGAATAGTGCTGTTATGCCTGAGCTGAGGCTGGAGTTGTGGCTGCACAAGTGGCAATCTTTGTATCTGTCTTCTTAGTGAAAAGAATGTAAAATGTTCCCGTTCACTGAGTTCACAAAATGCACCTGAAGAAGCAATGTAAGGTTTCCTGCAGTGCATCCTCCTCCCCACTTATCTCCAAGCTTATTCTACTCTCTTCTGTCTTCCTAGCTAACACCTCAACTAGCACTTATCTCTTTCTCAGCCTGTCATTGGCAAACTCTTTGTCTACCCCTTTGCGGTCTCACTTTCTCAGCATCATGTCTGTGTACTCAATTTCCCCACACCATCATATGCGTTAATACCACACTGTCCCAGCCACTGGACTCAAAATGTAAGCTCCATTTTTCTTTCTACAGATGTTGCCAGACCTACTGAACTTGTTTGGAATTTACTGTTTTGTGGCAAACTGATTACCTCAGACTGAAAACTACAGTTTTGAAGGCAGACAAAAGCAGTTCAGCACCAAGAAAAACATATTAGAAGGTAAATCAGTTTTAGCAAGCAGAACAAGAGTCCTTACAATAAACAGTACATTGCTGCTCCCAGGTTCCATCAGGTTTAAATTTCCCCGTTACTCTGAGTAGCAACTTTGAGTGACTGCTTCCGACTATGTTTTCCAGTTTTCAGTGAGTTCCCTACATCTATTACCAGCAGGGAAACCTTTCCTGATGATCCTTCTCCTCTGGCTATGTCAAGACATACCTCCTGGAATTGTAAGCTGCGATATGACTCTTACAACCAAGACCATCTTCCTCCTAGATTCATTTATGACAGTTTCCAAAGCCAAATATTCACTTTGCTCTTTTGATTGTAGAAAACTAATGTTAGTGACATTTGTGGATTTGAAGGAAGCTAGTCACCTAATCTTGGTAATGTGTTCCTTGTTATGGCAACATGAGCTATCTGTGTCTCATAGCTCGGAAGAACTATTCATTAACTGTGCTCAACTGCACAAATCTCTTTCAACTTGTTGAAGCACTACTCATGGCATGACATAGTCAGCAATTGACTCGGACTCTGGACAATTCAGAATGAACCCATTTGAAATCAGAGATGGTTGATATCTTTTCTGTCTTTCCAGTCAAAGCCTTCCTTTGATTTTTAACAATCAAACTAACCAGGCCTACTATTGGACAGACATCAGATGAACCATTTGGCCAGCTTTCATTTTACCTTAAAATTAAAGATATGGTTCTAAAACATACAATCTTATAAACCAAATATAAAACATACAGAGCTTAAAATGGAAGTTGAAATCACAGGCTTAACAATGACACGTGGATTATATCAGCAAGGTATCAAAATAAATTTACCCAATTTCGAAAATGAGATTTTTGGACGTATCTCAGCTTTAACATAATGCATTTCTGAGCTTGGATTATCCTTGTAAAAAAGTAACTGGAAGTGAACTGCATTGGTCTAAATCTGATTAGATCAATTACACAAGCTTGTGATGAGCAGAATCATTCACAAGATCCCCAATTCCCATCGTGTTTTTCTATCGTGATTACTTCAAATAACATTTAGTTATCAGCTAAAACATTGAACAGTATATTATGCACAAAGCTTTTATTTTTACTTTGTGACCTTTCTCAACTCTTATTATGATCTAAATGTCTATGTATTTCTTTAATGTGCTCATCTAAGTTTCATATAAAGTTATTTTAAGATAAATAATGCATCTTTCATGAAAAGTAAATCAACTTTTACGCAGATAGAAACCCCAAGGTTTTTATAGGGATAATATCTAACCATTCTTATGAAAAGCCATAAACCTGAAATATTAACTGACTCCTGATGCTTAGTATTTCCAATAACTTATTTTTGTTTTAGATCTACATCAGCATCTATAGTATTTTGCTTTTATAATATTCAGCTGTTGACAAAATTATATTTTAAAATTATTCTCATTAAATGACCCAGTAGCTTTAATGCACTCATATTATACTATTCTTTTAAAAATCCTGCACTTGACTATTATTCTTGGTCAAGTCACCTGTGGTAGTTTTATTTGAACCACATCATGGAAGGACAAAGCCTTAGATGGAACATCACAAAGTGTGATTTCTTGCAGACCAACTATGAGCAGCATGCATGAGATTGTGACAGGAAGTCCATTTACATTCATCTCCGTCTTCTGTTTGGAAAAAGTTTATCTATGAAAAGGGCTACCTGGAATCATTTCGAAAATAAGCTTTTTTACCCTTGGGTGAGGTTGGATGATGTAAGAGCATTACTACTTAAAATAAAAGACTTTTATCTGAATATGATCCAAATTTAAAATATAAAAGATGGCAAAAATGCAATAAGATTTTGCATTGTTCCTAAAAGTTTACATTGACCGCTCAGCTCTAACAATAGGTCGGTGAGCATCCAGCCCAAATCAAACAAGAGATGGCCGATTTCAAGAGGGGCATCATTTGCTGATGTCAAAAATACTATCACATGTTCCTTTCTGAGGTGGTGAGTTCTGGGAAAACTGAAAATATAACTTCTGAAAATTAGGAATTACTGTGCCTTTTATGGAGGCTGTTCCAGTTGTTGAAGTCAATCTGGCATTAAATGATGCCTTGTCTCAGTGGTGGTTTGTATCTTATTTTGGCCATCCAACAGGTTTACTGAAACCATCAAACTCTCCGTACAGTGCACCATTTTGGTACCAACATCCATTCAAACAACTTGGCTAACAATTGTTGTTGACGATACTTTCACACTGCAATCAAACTTTAAGTTAGAAAGCTGCAATACTTCTGTGATAGGGACTGTATGATGTCAATGGATCTCAAGCACACTTCTCAACTAACACAGATGAAATAAATTGTCTGCTCCTGCTTCTGATACATATTCCATATTTCAGCACCATAAAGCAATCTACTTATATACTGGCTTTATGAATTCTTAGCTGTGTGAAAAATGAGAGTTGGATGTTTTTTCCAGGTTTTTGCCTGAAGCTTCTGAAATGGCACAGCTGCATTAACAATAGGTAACTTCATTTTACTTGAGATCACTGACCTCATGCAGCAGAATATGTTTTCAATTAAGTTGTTTGCCAAGTTGTTTCAGACTGCTAACGCTAAGTCATTGTCCTTGTCCTTGAGTTGTATAGGCTAATTGTTACCCCAAATTCTGGGCAGGGCAAGTATTTGGAATTTACTGCAATCCTGCAGCTGAATGTGCCACAGCAGCTGGAGTTCACATTATCAGAAAATGTGTCATTGTACTCATTGCTTTCAATCCGGACAGTCTGCCATACCATCACCTGGGTATGAAATCTTGTTCTCTGAACATGGTTATTATCTGAAATACTTCAATTACTTGGGGAACTCTTTGTTTTTTTCCCCCCCCAAATGCTAATAAGAAGCAAAAGCAATTCACAATGCAAAACTAAGAAATCTCAGCTTATTGAGTTTTGCTGTTAACCCATCTGCACGCTTTACAAAATGATATTTTATGGGCTGCATCTGGCTCATCTTTAAATGGTTGGTCAAAACAGTACAGTGCTTTCTTTATTCACTGCATTTGATTTATTGTATGGGCCCAGAAGGTGCTGTATAATATTGTTTCCTTTGGATGTAATCATTTGTCCTGTAGTAATGCAATTAATGATAGAAAATAGAATTTCATTGTAAATTAGCTGCTCGCTTGTAAAATACGTGTAAAGTGATGGATAGGAAAAGACTTAACTGGTCCATTCAAGTTGTTCCACATCACTTTGATGCCTTAAGCATCATAATAAATATATTCCCTCATCCCTCTCATGTGACCTGCGGAACGGGGTGCATAATCCAATAAAAGGCCAAACAAATTAAGAGAAATATATCTAGGAACTTCCTCTTATAGGATTTTTCTAATCAACTTGTTCAGAAATATTATTACACACCTCTGGAGCAAGTAGGAATTGAACCAGTCTCTCGGCTCCAAGGCAGGAACAATCCTACTCCACCAAAACAGCCTTAAATTTCCACTTATATATTCTATCCTAATGCAGCATTTTAAAATCAGACACCAAGATTAGAATCCAGAAAAGGGTAAACTAAAATATTTGTGACAATTTAGTGGCATAATATTGACTGAGATGAGACAGAATGGAAATTTAAAAAGATTGTTAAGGTTAATTATTTTGTATTTGCACATGTTTAAAAAATATATTTAATTGATATTAGATATTATTTAAATCAGAATTGTAGAATCAAATGTTAGTGAAAAATGCACAATTAGTGATGCCATTGCAGTGAAAGATAGCAAGAGCCAGCAATCAGTAATTAATTAGTGGATATATAGAAAGGCACTCAAATCAGCTAAAATATTTTGTATTTAGTTCAATTGAATCATGTCCTGGGAAACATTACAGACCCAATCTGCATTGCCACAAGAAGAAAACAGAAAGAAAACATATGAATATGGATTATCCTCACAGTAGCTAGCTTCAGATTTACATTAGCAGAAAAACTTTTCTTCTTCCACCATCCATCCACTCCCTCACACAGATTCCCTTTGCTCTAGTAGGTTATCTGACATATGGGTCTATAAGCAGCAGAGGAGAAAGAAAAACTAAAATGGCTTGAGGATAGAATAAGTGCAAAAAATTCATTCCCAGTGACAGGGCATCCTTTAGTCTTAAATGAGGCTGAGAATAGTTTCTGCGTCCAAAATACACAGTTCTGGATGCGTCAGAGAGATGTACAACAGCCTCTCCAGATCCTTTTAGAAAAATAAAGCAGCTGCATTTGTTAGCAAGAGCCTCAGAACCAACAGAGCTGGGGTCATATGTTTCATAAAATAATCTTAAATAATCATAGCTTTTGAAATATCAAATCAATATGAAGAATCTACATTTTATTGGAGCCTTACATCAGCAATAACTTTGTGACATCTTTTTATTGGAACATAATCTGGATTCAGTGTTAATTATGGGTGTGAAGAAGCACCAAGATTTATCCTCCCCATGTGCTGTAAACCACATCAGTGACAAAGAATCAAACCTAATTCTCAGCAAGAATGCAAGTCAAAATGACACAAAGGAGGCTTCAATATTATTTGACAGTCATTTTCACTGGACATCAACCATTTTTAAACAAAAATTAATTGTCCAAATGTTGAGAGTCAGGAATGTAATTTGAAATAGTTCCAGTTTTTATTAATAATCAGTTGCATATCATAAACCATCTGAGCAACAGGCAGTTGAGTTAACCTGCAGCTTTTGCAACAACGCCAGACAATACTTGGTGTGGACAGACACAACACTATAGTGATTAAAACAAGAATTAGAACTGGATAAAACAGTTACAAAGCTCAAAAATAACTTAAATCTCTGACAAATACATCATTAGAAGGTTGGTAACAATTTTCCGATTAAGTTATGGGAAGACATGGAAGAAGACTTCCTCTATGCTCTGGTTGTAGACACATCATAATCTCCTATTGACCTCCTCACACGCATTCTTCCATCATCATCACTGATTTTATAAACTATCAGGGAGAAGAAATCCTCGTATAATGGCAGATTTGGTTTGATTTATTATTGTCACATGTACCAAAACACAGTGAAACGCTTGTTTTGCATGCTAGCCAGATAAATCATACCTTACATAAGTAAATCAGAGTAATTGAACAAAATGCAGCAGAAAGTGTTACAGCTACAGAGAAAGTGCAGAGAAGGATCAACACTAATACATCAGAGGTCCATTCATAAGTTTGATAACTGCTGTTCTTAAATCTATTGGTATATGTTTTTAAACTTTTGTACCTTCTGCCCAATGGGAGAGGGTGGAAGAGAGTAGAACCAGGGTGAGAGAGGTCTTTGATTATGCTGGCTGCTTTCCCCAGGCAGCCAGAAGTGTAGACGGAGCCACTGGAAGGAAGGCTGGTTTTCGTGATGGACTGGGTGACATTCACAACACTGTAATTTTTTGTGGTCTTGGGCAGAGCAGTTGCCTTAAAAAAGCTGTGATGCATCCAGATCGGATGCTTTCCATAAAAATTGGGAAGAGTCATTGTGGACATCCCGAATTGCCTTACTTTCCTGAAGATGTTGAGTAGCGTAGACATGGATGGACCAACATAGATTGTTTGCAATATTTACTCCTAAGAACTTCAAGCTCTCCATTGCCTCCACCTCAGCACCATTGATACAGAGATGGCATGTAAGGTACTTTCTAACAGTATATTACTGAAGTATCCTCACTGCCAGCAGAGAAGTAGCTTAGTTGCGCCGAGTTAGATTTTACAATTTGTCAGAGCAAACTTTATAGTATCTTTTGCTCCAACTTGTCCTCTGAAAGTTTCTTTACCTTGTGAATCATCAGCTTGCATATCCCTCCTCTTATGACTCGAGCTTGTAATGCTTCAGTAAATAGCATTGATGTTTACTTTCCAACTGTAGTAGCTAATTTATATCATGATTGTGTGCATTCAAAGAGTGTGTGTTATCGTTGGAGTTATTTACCGCAACTTAACCTAGAGTGAAGCCTTTATCTTCTATTTTGAACTGGCATCTCAGAACAGAAGATTTTTGCACATAGGACAAAAGAAACCTGACTGAAATAAATCTTGAGCAGATTCTTTTGTCAGTGGTAGTCATGACAGCGCACATATTTAAATCAGCCTTCAATGTTGGAACAGTATAGGGTAGACCTCAATGTAAACTTTTAAAAATTATAGACTACATATTGACATCATACCAAATTATATCTCATAATGCTTTTAATGTAAATAACCATTGGATAACATTAATGCCTTATGCATTTCTGTTTATTTTCAAATCCCAGCATCAATAAAAGGAATACATTATACTGTATTCTGCATTGTGCAGTCACACAAAAAATTCAAGTTTTAATCAGCACTTTTTCCATCTTCTCTTTATTCTTTGAACTATTGAACACTCATCAATTCTTTTTCTGTGACAAGAAGTCCCAAAACTAGTATTTGGGATTTGGGGCGAGCACTTCCTCAGGCCCGTGATGGTGGGTTTGGAAGTTGGAGGGTCGGGAAGTCAGCTCCCAATACACTGCCCTCAGCAGAGCAGTGGTGGAAAGGGCTGCAGATTGGCTGTCGCCCAAATGGAGATCTGTAGCCAATGTAAGTAATTAACCACTATGGGATACTTTGGTGGTATTTTACTGGTGACAGGCGCTGCGCATGGAAGCCACCACCTTGATGGAAACAGCCTTCACAGCCAAATGTTTTGAGCTCCATTGACAGTGTCATATAGAAAAGGCCCTGCTAGGAGTCCCTCAAAATCATTGCGAGATTTTTCCCCTTCACTCCATCTATCCTGTTGATTGCTAAAATATTCACAAAATTTAACCATTCTGAGGGTGTCTCCATTTGAGTTGCGTCCCGACCTGCCTCAGCCATTCATAGTTTTCCTGATTGGGCTTCTGATGGTCTAGATTTACCAAACCTCTGATTGGGATGGCAACTTTATGGTCTCACTCATTGTTTTCATTAGGGCAGTGAATGTAGCAACAGTCAGTTAGAGAGCTGTTTCGAAGAAAGTAGTACCTCTCTCTCTCTGAGTTCCTACATGTGCAGGCTTGCAATCTGCATTTGGTCCTGGTGCTGAGTTCTAAAGACCACGAGGGTGTCCTCGTTCACATCTGAAATCAAAGGAGCTACCAAGTGAGGAATTACTGAATGGTTGTGAGAGACAAAGACCTGGGCGAAAATGTGTATTGGCATTGATATTGGGAGAATATACTTATGACTTCAACTTGTGCATTTAAAGACATATAAACGAGCTGAAACATTGACTTCTTCATCAATATCAATCATACTCGATTACAGTTTGGCTCTAAATATGGGCTAGAGTGAGTACATACTTTTACATGAGTGCATGATTTTGAACTCTTCATGTTTAATTGAAGTATGTGTAAATAAATAACAATTAAACATTTTGACAATCCTGCTCATTTTTGATTAATTGGGTAACCTCAATGCAAGGCTAGATCTGAAAACAAAAGCAGTTCTGATTAAGCTTAAAGTTTCAGAGTCCTTATTTTTACTAAGAAGTTGATTTCATCTTGCTTCTGACCTTTACCAGAAAGGGGGCTTTTGACCATTTCGATATATATCTACATGACCCTCTGTAGAGATTAAATATGAAGTATGGAACCAACACCAGACTACAAAACAATAACAAAAAAAATCAACTTTTGCACAGTAGGTTCTCCCTAACATTATCAGTTCGACACTATATCCTGCAAAGTACATAAGGAATCTATAACTTTGCTTTATATTCTATATTATGATTTATGTTTTGAAAGATGTAATTACATTTAATTGAAAGAGAGAATGCACATCTGTGAAATAAATTAACACCAGCAGCCGACATTGATACTCGTTATCGAAGTGGACACAAGCCCATTAAGCTCATTTTTATGCCATATTTAGAAATGATTGACATTTATAATTTCAAATAGCTATTAAAATGCTCTTGGGTTAACAAGCAGAAATACATCCCAAAGTTCCACTGTTCACAGATAAGCAAATTCAAGTTTGGATTGCATTGTCATGCAGTAGCTGAATTTTCATGTAACCTACAAATCAAAAGTCTCCTTTTATTACTGTTGCAAATTACTGTGGCTGATAAATCAACTGCCACAATTATCTTTTCTTTCACCACCTAAAACCTCCCTGCGGACATAAAGATGTAATATTTTAATTACAGAAGTGTGAATTTGCTAATGAAAGGAAAAACTGTAAGCAATGAGGTAAAAACAGAAAGCCACAGATAAAGCTCTTCAATTAATGAGTAAACTTTTATGGTAAAGTAAATAACACAGATGATTACACATTTTAATGAACTTATGAAAGATGAAGCAAATATTGCTGATTTAAAGAAGAAAGGGAACAATTTTTAATAGGTCTATGTTTATTTAATTCTCAACCTCTGGACTTTGCTAAATAGAAATAGCTGCTGTGACAGGTAGTTCCTTACTGTAAAAAAATTTTTTTAAAGTTATGGTTTTGAGGTCACATTCCATGAGGATGCAGTAGATTCTGTGACATTAATCATACATTCAAGGACAATGGGTTGGCAAATTAAATCACTATGAAATATCAGACCTGACAACCTATAGTCCTTGACTATTTAGATTTGTTGTCTGATACAGGATGATGACATCTCATTTGCACACAGGTACATGTAAAGTCACTCTGCATTAAATCTCCATTTTGAGCACAAACAATGAATAAGTAATATTACATTTTTGATTTCCAGAGTATGCCCTTATTATTTCCCATGAACAAAAAGAAACAGAGTTGTTATAGAAACGAGGCAGATATACCTCTATCAATCTCAACATTGTAGAATGTTGTTTTGCTTTTTATATGTGAAAAAAACTGCATGCTCAAATAATTTTTGTAGTGAGAAAGATGATGATTGGATAAGATTCAGTTGCAGTAACTCAAACTTAATAATCTTCATAATATACTAAAACTTTTATGTACAACTTTGATGATAAATCAAACTTTCAGCATGAGCATATATAGCAGATAAAAGATGATGTGCATTTTCACAGGTAAAATAATAATCCAATAACTCAGTTCTAACATCCAAAATATAATTTATAAATGCATAACCACAATGATGTGGCAAATCACAATTAATAAATAAAATAATAATTAACCAAATGTATAAATTAACACATATTGCATGAAGCATTGTTTTAAAGTAAGTCAGATAATGTATTTTACATAAATAAATCTTTTTTAAGTAATATTGTTCAAATATTTAATGATTTAAAAAAAAGGTTTTGGTCTTACATTCATTCTATTCTTCTCCATAAATCTGTTACTGAAAAGGTCTAGCCTCCAGAGCAACAACAGAGGAGCCTCCGTCTCCTCATGGCACTGTATTTGGATCTTTGTTGCTAAAGTGTAAGTCAACTGTGCTGTTATTTCTCATTGTAAGGTAAGGCTGCACAGAGAGACCAGAAGTGGTGAGTGGCATAGGCAGACACAGCCAGCCAACAGGGGCTGTGGTGGTAATTTCAGAATGGGACAGGACTGGAGGAGGGACAGAACTAAAGATGAGGGACTGACTCTGATGACACAAAGTGCCTTCCCAACCAACTTAAAGTGGCTTTGTGCACTGCATTTTCCATCAGCCAGCTACAACGCATGAGTGTAATTTACCTAAGCATATCCCCATCAAATGCACAGGTCTGGCAGAACCTGTGAGGTGGTGGAGCACGGTGGCGCAGTGATTGACATTGCGGCCTTTTGGCACCAGGTATCTGGGTTTGATTCCATTTTGGGCGATTGTCTGTGTGGGACTTGCACATTCTCCCGGTGCCTGTGTGGGTTTCCTCTGGGTGCTCTGGTTTCCTCCCATGGTTCAAAGATGTACAGTTTGGGTGGATTAGCCATGAAGAATGGGGGTGGGGGTTTGAGTGGAATGCCCTTGGAGAGTTGGTGCAGACTTGATGGACCAAATGGCCTTCTTCCACACTGTAGGAATTCTATGATAAGTTGACAGAATGCTTTCATTGATGGGACAAACTTGAAATGATTGTGGATATAGATGAAGTGTTGGTCTCAAAAAGGCTGACCGAGAAGCAAATGTAATTACTAAACATCATGTACTGGATTTATAGCATTTGCTTAATTGAATCATGTTCTACTAAAAGGCATAGCATCAAAACGAAAACATCTTTACATCATTTCTCTCTGAGATTAATATTTTAGAATGATGTAGGCAGCAATTAATGTGGGACAAAGCAATTTCCTACCTATTTTCAACTTTTGATTGAACATCAATTATGTAATAAAAGGTAAAGGAATGCACCAAACACAGAAATTTGATGGCAGACATGCATAGATTCTCACTGTGAAAGAGAGAGACCCCCAACCTTTCACAAACACAAACATGCTCCCATGCAGTCAGTTCATTCCTGTGGGTATGGGTTCCACACTCTTTCACATTATCCAAGCATCCCATTTTATTTTTGTAAACAGTTGGTCACCCTGCAAGCAGTGTTCATTTTCCATTTGTTCTGAAGAACAAATGTGTTCTAGCTGCACCCCAGACACTTGAACATAAAATCCAGGCTGACAATTTAGTGCAGCCCTGGAAGTGCTTGAAGATACTTTCTTACACAAATTGGCTCCCACATACAGGACAAAAAACAATAGTTTTAGTTTCTGTAGCCAGTGGGATGTAAAATGGCAGTGCAGGAATTTTACAAGCTGTTTATGTGATCACGGCAGGACCTGACATGTCTTTGAGGGAAGAAACGGGGTAGGTGATGTACAATAACTAACCATACTCAGTACCTCGCTCTTGATTGAGTCTCTGATGATTGAGGTGCAGGAATCATGGGAAATCGCTGCATTGAATAGATGATGCATTCAAAATGTTCAAAAGAGAGAGTAGGTGATTCAGAAAGTATGGATGGGAGAGAAAAGGAGAGCGAGAGAAAATGAGAGTCTCTTTGGAAACAACATTCTGGAGGAGGTCAGTATTTTCACTGCATTAACTAGCTTGTACAATGTATGACAGTGGAGTCAGCAAGAATGGTATTATAATCCTTTATTATCAGGAGAAAATTCAGAGCTACTTGTTAGAGGCTATACAACTATTTATTCAAGCTGTTAATTTCTGTACCTAATAGATGACAACTCTCTATTAACATCAACCTTAGCTTGGGACTGAATTCAACAGCTTTGCGACAGAGAAGAGATAAATTATGGTCTAGCTGTTCTTATCTCTATCCAATGACATTCTTAACCAAGTTTTCTATCAATTAGATAGACATGGGCTGCACTACGAGCTGCAAGATCCTCTCTAAGTCACACACCAGCCTTATGTGGAAGTATATCCATTCCTGCACTGACGAAAAACCTGGAACTCCCTCGATAACAGCATCTTATGTGTGCGATAAAACTTGACTGCAGTCATAGAAAATTTGCTAATTACCACCTGAAAGACAACTGAGGGTAGGCAATAAATGCTGCCCTTGCCAGAAGTTGTGTGTTTACATCCTGGCTGGAGATTTGCTTGTGTGGTTCAGGAGGGTTTAAACTAGTTTGGCAGGGAACTAGGAACCACAGCTACATATCAGAGAGGTGGGTAGTTGTAGATGGGGCAATGGCAGGATGTAGTGCGTCTATCAGGGAGGCTTTTCATGTAATGAAACAAAAGGATTGGTTAAAGTGTGTCTGCTTTAATGCAAGGAGTGTCAGAAATAAGAGTAATGAGCTAACAGCATTGATCAGCATCAGTACTTGGGACTATGATGTTGTGCCCATAACGGAGACGTGGGTTTCACAGGGGCAGGAATGGTTGTGAGATATTACAGCGTCTAGAACATTTAAAAAGAATGAGGGAGGGAAATGAGGGGGTGTAGCATTGCTAATCAGAGAGTGAGTCACAGCCACAGAAATGAAGGTTTCAAGGAAGGTTTGTCTACTGAGTAAATGTGGGTAAAGTTAAGAACAGCAAAGGAGTGACAACCTCATTGGGGCTTTTCTACAGACCATGTAATAGCAGTAGGGATATTGAAGAACTCATAGGCCAGCAGATTTTGGTAAAATGCAGATGTACCAGATGTTGTTATGGATGACTTCAACTTTCCCAATATTGACTGGAATCCCCTTAGTACAGATGGATTGGATGGAGCCATTTTTGTCAGGTGTGTTCAGGAGGGTTTCCTTACTCAGTATGCAGACAGGCCAATGAGGGGAGAGGCCATTTTGAATTTGGTGCTCGGCAATGAGACAGGACAGGTGTCAGATCTCGTGGTGGGAGAACTCTTCGGTGACAGTGACCACAACTGCCTCACATTTACCATAGCCTTGGAGAGGGAAAGGAGCCGTTACCATGGCAAGGTATTTAATTTGGGGAAAGGAAATTATGACGCGATCAGACAGGAGTTGGGAAGTACTGATTGGGAGCAATTGTTCCATAGAAAGGGCACAACAGACATGTGGAAACTATTTAAGGAACAGTTGTTGTAAATGATGTATAAAGTTGTTCCTCTGAGACAGGCAAGAAGGGGTAAGATTAAGGAGCCTTAGATGATGAGAACAGAAGAACTTCTTATCAAAAGGAAGAAGACAGTTTATGTAAGGTGGAGGAAGCAAGGATCTAGCACAGCTTTAGAGGATTACATGCTTACCAGAAAGGAGCTTAAAAATGGACTGAGGAGAGCCAGGAGTGGGCATGAGAAAGGGAAGGATTAGGGAGAACCCAACGGCATTTTACTCATAAGTGATAAATAAGAGAATGATCAGGGAGAAGGTAGGGCCAGTCAGGGATATCATAGGGGATATTGTGTGGGGAGTCTGAGCAGATAGAGGAAGTCATAAATCAGATTTTTGTTTTGGTTTTCACTAAGGAAAGGGACCTTGTTGTGAATGAGAACTTTGAGGAGCTGGGAAACAGGCTTGAACAGATCAAGTTTGAGGAAGATGATATGCTGGAATTTTTGGCAAACATTAAGATTGATAAGTCACCAGGGTCAGACCAGATTTATCCTAGTTTGCTCTGCGAAGCGAGAAAGGAGGTTACCAAGCCACTGGCAAATGTATTTACATCCTCACTCTCCACAGGAGTCATACCAGAGGATTGGAGGGAGGCGAATGCTGTTCCTCTTTTCAAGAACAGGAATAAGGAAATCCCTGGCAATTACAGACCAGTCAGTCTTACATCTGTGGTCAGCAAAGGGGCTTTTTAGATTAGATTCCGTACAGCATGGAAACAGGCTCTTTGGCCCAACCAGTCCACACCGACTTTCCGAAGAGTAACCCACCCAGACCCATTCCCCTCTGACTAATGCACCTAACACTACGGGCAATTTAGCATGGCCAATTCACTGGACCTGCACATCTTTGGACTGTGGGAGAAAATTAGAGCACCTGGAGGAAACCCACACAGACACAGGGAGAACGTACAAACTCCACACAGACAATCGCCCAAGGCTGGAACTGAACCTGGGACACTGGTCTGTGAGACAGCAGTGCTAACAACTGAGCCACCGTGCCGTTTTGGAAAGAATACTGATGGACAGGATTTCTGACTATTTGGAAAAGCATAGCGTGATTAAAAGCAGTCAGCATGGCTTTTGTGAGAGGTAGGTCATACCTCGCAAATCTTGTTGAGTTCTTTGAGGAGGTGATGAGACTGGTTGACGAAGGTTGGGCAGTGGATGTGGTATATATGGACTTCAGCAAGGCATTTGATAAGGTCCCCCATGGTAGAGTGATTCATAAAGTCAGGAAGTATGGGATACAGGGATATTTGGCTCTCTGGATTCAGAATTGGTTGGCTGACAGAAGGCAGAGAGTGGTTGTAGATGGAAAGTATTCTGCCTGGAGGACAATGTTGAATGGGGTCCTGCAGGGCTCTGTTCTTGGGCCTCTGCTCTATGTAGTTTTTATAAATGACTTGGATGAGGAGGTTGAGGGGTGGGTTAGTAAATTTGCTGATGACACAAAGGCTGGAGGAGCTGTTGATAGTATCGAAGGCTGTTGCAGGCTGCAGTGCGACATTGACAGGATGCAGAACTGGGCTGAGAAATGGCAGATGGAGTTCAACCTGGATAAATGCGAAGTGATGCATTAAGAAGCAACCCTATTGCTGATGAAGGGGTATGCCAGAAACGTTGAATTTTCTGCTCCTCGGATGCTGCCTAACCTGCTGTGCATTTCTAGCACCATTCTAATTTTGTCTCTAATCTCCAACGTCTGCAGTCCTCACTTTGGCTTTGTTGAGAAAGCATATGGTGTTTTGGCTTTCATTAACAGGGGAATCGAGTTTAAGACCCGCAAGGTTTGCTGCAGCTCTACAAAACCCTGGTGAGACCACGCTTGGAATATTGTGTCCAGGTCTGGTCGCCCTACTATAGGAAAGATGCAAGGCTTTGAAGAGGGTGCAAAGAAGGTTTACCAGGATGCTGCCTGAACTGGAGGGCTTGTCTTATGAAGAAAGGTTGACTAAACTCTGACTTTTCTCTGTGGAAAGGAGAAGGAAGAGAGGTGACCTGATCGAGGTGAACTAGGTAATGAGAGGCATAGATAGTGTTGAAAGGCAGAAACTTTTCCCCAGGGCAGGACTGACTGCCATGAGGGGTTATAGTTTTAAGGTGTTAGCGGGAAGGTCTAGAGGAGATGTCAAAGGTAGGCTCTTTACGCAGAGAGTTGTGAAATGAATGGAATGCGTTGCTAGCATTGGGGTGGAAGCAGAGTCATTAGGGACATTTAAGCAACTGCTGGAATTGCACCAGTGAATGGAGGGGTGTGTAGAGTTGGTTATTTTATTTTAGATTAGGATTAACCTTCAGCACAACATCGTGGGCTGAAGGTCCTGTTCTGTGCTGTAGTTTTCCATGTTCTATGTTCTGTCCCACAAATGAATTAAAAGTGCTCCTCTTCATGTTTATAGTTTCGAGGAATGTACTGTATGGTTTTCCTTCTCCCCAGTTTTGAGATGTAGAAGCAAACTCTGAGTCCAGATCTAAGTAAAATCAGAGTGAAAATAGTTTCAGAAAGTGAGAGCTTTGTTCTATGCTGACTTGCCACTGAAGGCCACAGAGGGAATGACTCACCTTGGCAGACATGTTGTGGACCAAAGCCTGAATTAAAGATTTAGTGACAAACAACAGACACTCCTCATGGAATTTGAATACTTTAATGTCAGGACAGTGGGCGTTGTCCTGCAATGAGATATTTCAGCATGCTGAAGTCAGATGTTCATCAGTTAATGGAAGATATTGCTTGGGGACTAAAAATGTGGTTATAACCTTTGGGCCAAAGCCTACCATAATTACACTGCAGTATGCAAGCAAATAGACAATAGACAATAGACAATAGATGCAGGAGTAGGCCATTCTGCCCTTCGAGCCTGCACCGCCATTCAATATGATCATGGCTGATCATTCCTAATTAGTATCCTGTTCCAGCCTTATCTCCATACCCCTTGACTCCACTATCTTTAAGAGCTCTATCCAATTCTTTCTTAAAAGAATCCAGAGACTGGGCCTCCACTGCCCTCTGGGGCAGAGCATTCCACACAGCCACCACTCTCTGAAACCTTATTCTTCATCTGGGGCCAGCATTGTTGCCTATTGTTTATCAATTAAAAAATCAGGGGAATGGTAGCTGTATATTCACATTATTCCTCCTTACACTGTTTAATAACAATTTCTCTCACCTCCTTCTGACACAATTATGTTAAGCTCAGCCAGTTTCTGTATATCTTGAAAGAGGAAAGCTTTTTTGCTACACTCTTGGCTCAAAGGTGATATATCTAGGTTGGAGATTGGAGTACAGGTGATCTCCTACAGTGGAGTTATTAAGCCAATAATGGGGTCAATACTGAGAAGCTCAAGATGCTGTTCATAAATATCTCATTGATGGAAGGCAACATCTGTCACTGAAGGTTGGCATCTTTTTCCACTGAGCTGCTAGCCAATCTCCAGATGGATAGTGAAGCTGTAGCTACAGCAATAAACAGTTGGGAAGTTTACTGATGTTATGGGAGATAGGCTGTGTGCTCTCAGCTGGGAAATTCCGACAGTAACCCAGATGCTCTTTTGGAAAGTTGGCTGTAGAATTTGCTCAATTTTTAGGAGTTTCTTGCCCAATGCCACTGTGGCTTTTGTAATATTGTGGGAGCACCATCACTGCACTTCAGTTTTTCAAAGCTCTATACTTCCTTTAACTGCTTTTTCTCAGCAGATTTTAATATGCAACGAAAGGGGTCTTGCAACCATCTGCCACACATAGCAAGTGTGAAAGCTTGCAGGCAGTGTTAGTTTATCTTTGTTGACACATTTTATCATTTTAGTTGAACAACCAAGTCCATTAGTTAAACTCAATTACATTTCAAAATTTTATTGAGGACATTTCACTTATCATGGAATTCCTGACCTCACTACAATGCAAGGCAGTTCCCTACCCAGCTATCAGTGTGTTTGAAAAGACCACACAATTTTTCTTTGTGTTCACTTACACATAAACCACGTGAAGCTATTGCTACTATGGTCTCATCATGTAAGAAGTATGCCCATTTCTAACATGCTGGAGATTGGGCCATCACCAGCAGACTCATCATCAACAGTGGGCTGTGACTGACCAAGAATTAAACTGAGCCAACTACATTCTAATGTAGACAAGAGGCACGCTGAATTAGAGTGTATTATAAGAATAGAATAAGTGTCACACTTATTGTGTGACAGCTATAGCTTAGTTGGCAGGACTCTTACCTCTGAATTAGGAGATTCTGGATTGAAGTCCCACTTCAGGGTATGAGAACCAAATAACTTGCCTGTCAGAGGTGGTACCTCTCAGACACTACCTTGAACTGAGTAGTTGCCTATTCACTCAATTAAATCCATAAGATCCCATTTTAATAAAACCAGCCGGAATATTCTCGATTGTATCATGGTTCATATCTATCTCTGCCTCAGTTGAAATTACAAAACCGATTCCCTGGTCATTGCTGTTTGGGAAGTTTGCTGTCTACAAACTGACAGCTGTTTTTCCTCCATTACAACAATAAGTATGTGAGAACATAGAACAGTGCAGCACAGTACAGGCCCTTTGCCCCTCAATGTTGTGCCAACCTTTTATCCTACTCTAAGATCAAAGTAACCTCCTTACCCTTCATTTTACTATCATCCATGTATCCGTTTTGAAGAGTCATTTAAATGTCCCTAATGTATCGGACTCTATGACCATCACCGACAGTGCATTGCACACACTCCCCACTCTCTGTGTAAAGAACCTACCTCAGACATCTCCTCTAAACCTTCCTCCAATTATCTTAAAATTATGCCCCCTTGTGTTAGACATTTCCGCCATGGGAAAAAAAGTATCTGGCTATCAACTCGATCTATGCTTCTTAACATCTTGTACACCTCTAACAAGTCACCTCACATCCTTTTTCACTCCAATGAGAAAAGCCCTAACTCCCTCAACTTTACTTCATAAGAAATGCCCTTCAGTCCAGGCAGCAACCTGGTAAAGCTCCTCTGTACTCTCTCTAAAGCTTCCACATCCTTCCTATAATGAGGAGACCAGAACCTAACACAATAATCCAAGTGTGGTCTAACCAAACTTTATTGAGCTGCAACATGACCTCGCGGCTCTTAAACTCAATCCTCCTGCTAATGAAAGCCAACACACCATATGCCTTCTAAACAACCCTGTCAACTTGGGTGGCAACTTTGAGGGATCTACAGACATGGACCCTAAGATCTCTCTGTTCCTTCACACTGCCACGAATTCTGACTTTATTCCTGTAATCTGCATTCAAATTTGACCTTCCAAAATTAATAATTTCACACTTTTCCAGGTTGAACTCTATCTGTTTTTTTTCAGCCCAGCTCTGCATCCTGTTAATGTCCCATTGCAACTGACAACAGTCCTCCATGCTATCCACAACGTCACCAAACTTCACATCATCTGCAAACTTACTAACCCACCCTTCCACTTCCTCATCTACGTCATTTATAAACATCACAAAGACTAGAGGTGCCAGAGCAGATCCCTGCAGAACATCACTGGATACCGAGCTCCAGGCTGAATACTTTCCATCAACTAGCAGCTCTGTCTTCTTTAGGCCAGCCAGTTCTGTATCCAGACAGCCAAATTCCCCTGTTATTCCATGCCTCCTTACTTTCTGAATGAGCCTACCATGGGGAAACTTATAAAACAACTTGTTAAAAATCCTCATCCACTGCTCTACCTTCAATGTGTTTTGTGGCATCCTCAAAGAATTCATTGACTTGTAAGGCATGATCTGCCCCTCATAAAGCCATGTTGATTATCTCTAATGAAACTATGCTTTTCCAAATAATCATAAATCCTGTCCATCAGAATCCTGATAATAATTTGCCCACCACCAATGTAAGACTGACTGGTCTGTAATAAATACAGTGATTGGATAAGGTGCAACATAAATGCAAGTTTTTCTTTCCTTTCTTTCTCCTTTGCTGGGAATGGCTGCCTTCAAACTCAACTGAGAGATCAAGTCCATTGCATAATAACTGGAGATCCTGCAAAATCAAAGTGTTTTGACCTTCAATTTGTAGCCAGATCTGCCAATTGTCCTTTTCATATCACTTGCTATTTTGCAATGTATCAATACTTTTAATTTTGCTTCATACTGTTGGTCGTATCTGTTTTCTCAGAGTTCACTGAGACTGTGATATCATTGTAAGGAGATAAAATCACCTAGGCAGAATTGGTCATGGGTACTTTTAACAGTAGGTAGGAAGTATACCAATTCTGAAGTAGGTAATTAAATAGCAGTTCTTGATTAGTGGTGCTGGAAGAGCACAGCAGTTCAGGCAGCATCCAATGAGCAGCAAAATCGACGTTTCGGGCAAAAGCCCTATTCCTGATGAAGGGCTTTTGCCCGAAATGTCGATTTCGCTGCTCGTTGGATGCTGCCTGTACTGCCGTGCTCTTCCAGCACCACTAATCCAGTATTTGGTTTCCAGCATCTGCAGTTATTGTTTTTACCTACCTAATTAAATAGCAGTATCAAACAGACTTGACTGACAGTGAAACAGGCCTACTTGTCTCCAGGCAACAATACACTGAATATATCATGTTACTTATGTTTATTTTCTCTGCATCTCCTACAACAACTACAATGCTGGATTTCAAAGGCATATTTTTTGCAAAGGCTATGGACATTGCAAACTGTTTACTTTGGACCAAAACTCCTACCTGAGTCCATCTGTGTACCTGTGCAAATGTGATACCAAAAGATAACTATTTCACAATCTGATTGACAATCAGATGTACTGAATTGCCACAACTGAACTGGTGAAGCTCTTCAAATAGCAATATTATTCAAAACCGAACACTTTTAAATCTAAATACCAAGACAAATACAATAATGCACTGCAATTATAGATGAGTGACCATTTGTAAAGCCATCATCTTTTCTGTTGTCTGCAAAATTAAATCTAATTTGCTACTTAATGCTAGTGACCAAAGTAAACCTTTTGATCTCCAGCAGGGACTAACAATGAGAAACAACAGCTTAGACAGTAAGGGTGACTATTTAGACCCAGTTCTTGCTCACAAGCTCCTAGGTCAGATTAATATCTCAGTTTGAAATGTAGCCAGCTAACAAGGAACTGGCAAACTCGAGCGTTTGAGCTGGCCAATTCAATTAGTAGAATAGTCCAGGGAAAAAAAAAGTGTTGAAATGTCCAGGGGTTTCTGAGATTAATCCCATTCCTTATTATTAAAGCTTTCTAAATTCAGACTCCTGTTGATATTAACTTTGTGCTGTACACTCCAAAATTTCACTGTATGTGTTCCCTCAAGGAGAAAGATACAATATAATCAAAATGACAACTATCAAGGACATTATTCTATTAATGTTTTAAAAAAGCTCATTTCAAAAAGTCAATAATGAATATAGAAGGACTTGAACAAACTTAGATACTGAAATTACAACTGTCAATTATTTGTTTACATGGAAGCAACTACAAAACATAGCTTGAACTTTAGTTTAAACCGCACCAGTTTCTAGCTTTAATTTATAGCGCAAAATGTGAGAGCCAGTTCTGTGGAGGATATCACGTTGTTAAAAGAAAAGCAGCAAAGACTGAAGACCTCAAAATAAAAATACCCATAAGAGAAAAGTATTTATTCTTATTCAATGGCCTTTACTTAGTGATGATTTCACCCCAGAGAAAGGAGAAAAATAAAAGGCACACACAGCCATGTTTTTGTTTTGTATTAACTTTAATGATTTTTTTTCCAGAAGCAATAAATATCAAGTTTCCAACCCTTCTAAATCATACCTAATAACTGCTCAAATATCAATACATTTATTCAAAGAGAAGATGAAATTCAGAGCCGATGTGAACTGCAAGCTTGAAGTTCAATTTTCTGAATGCAACAGACTATCAAAAAAATGTCCAATTAAAGAACGAGTCAGATTGGAATCCTCACCTCAAACAATACAATGTTTTTGTGGACTCAAGGCTATCATCAATAATTTCAATGGATAACCACAAGAGAAAGCAGAGAGTCATGGAATCATGGAGTCACACAGCAGGCAAACAGACCCATTGGTCTAACTCATTCATGCCGCCCATGTTCCCAAACCAAACTAGTCCTACATGCCTGAATTTGGCTCATATCACTCCAAACCTTTCGTGTCCATGTACTTATCCAAATGTCTTTTAAATGTTTTAACTATACTCATATCCTCCTATTCTTCTGGAAGTTCATTCCACACACAAACCTCTCTCTGTTTAAAGAAGTTGCCCCCATGTCCTTTTTAAATCTTTCTCCATTCATCTGAAAAATATGCCTCCTAGTTTTGAACTACTCAGTGCTGTTGTTATTCACCTTATCTATTAGGTCAGCCCTCAGCCTCCTATGCCCCAGTGAAAGTCGCAGTCTAGCTTTACAACTCAAACCCTCTATTCCCAGCAGCATCCTGGTAAATATTTTCTGAACACTCTTCAATGTAATAATATGCTTCCTATAGCAGGGTGACCAGAACTGTTTACAGCACTCCAGAACAGAACTTCCTATTCCTATACTCAAAGGTTGAAGCAATGAAGGCAAGTGTGCTAAATGCCTTCTTAATCACCCTGTCGACCTGTGACAAAAATGTGAAAGAATTATGTACTTGAACCCCTAGATCTTGCTGTTATACAACACCACCCAAGGCCCTACCATTAATTGTGTAAGCCCTGTCCTTGTTTGTTTTAACAAAATGCAATACGTCACATTTATCCAAATTAAACTCCATCTACCACACCTCAGAAGCATGTAGCATCTCGTACAGAATGTGCATTTAGTTCTTTGAGTTGCCTGCTCACCTCCTACGATGATGATATTTATGTAAAATGGAGAGAGTCACATGCTGATTTTAGCTGTCAGCGTAATGTTGCAACTCGAATGGGGTTTCCAAGTCAACCCCAAGTCAATTTTCAGAATATTGCTGATATCCTTCAGATAATTTTCTTAATCTTTGTTTTCCTTTTTGAGAACATATTGATTTCAGACATGAGGAAAATGTTTTTAACAGCAAAGTCACACCCTGTGCACTAGCTATTGACATAAATAATCATCTTTAACCAAGACTGATAGCCTAGAACTTGCCTCTTCAAGATCAAGATTATAGAATTTCATTTCAAAGCAGTACTTATGAATTATTCAGCCAATTGGCTTTTCCATACCTCTGAATTTAGCCTTCAACAGATCTTCCCATTGATTCTCTAGGAGTTATAGAGTCATAGAGATGTACAGCAAGGAAACAGACCCTTCAGTCAAACCCATCCATGCTGACCAGATATCCCAACCCAATCTAGTCCCAACTGCCAGCACCCAGCCCAAATCCCTCCAAAATCTTCCTATTCATTTACCCCTCCAAATGCCTCTTGAATGTTGCAATTGTTCTAGCATCCACCACTTCCTCTGGCAGCTCATTCCACACATGTACCACCCTCTGCGTGAAAATGTTGCCCCTTAGGTCCCTTTTATATCTTTTTCTTCTCACCCTAAACCTATGCCCTCTACTTCTGGACTCCCCGACCCCAGGGAAAAGACATTGCCTATTTATCCTATCCATGCCCCTCATAATTTTGTAGACCTCTATAAGGTCCCCCTCAGCCTCCAACACTCCAGGGAAAACAGCCCCAGCCTGTTCAGCCTCTCCCTGTAGCTCAGATCCTCCAACCCTGGCAACATCCTTGTAAATCTTTTCTGAACCCTTTCAAGTTTCACAACATCTTTCCGATAAGAAGAAGACCAGAATTGCACACAGTATTCCAACAGTGGACCCAACACCAATCCTTGTGGCATTCCACTGGTCACAAACTTTCAGTCTGAAAAACAACCCTCCACCATCACTCTCTGTCTTCTACCTTCATGCCAGTTCTGTATCCAAATGCCTACTTCTCCCTTTATTCTGTGAGATCTAACCTTGCTAACCAGTCTCCCATGGGGGAACCTTGTCGAATGCCTTACTGAAGTCCATATAGATCACACCCACCACTCTGCCTCATCAATCCTCTTTGTTATTTCTTCAAAAAACTCAAGCATGTTTGTGAGACATGATTTCACACGCACAAAGCCATGTTGACTAGCCCTAATCAGTCCTTGCTTTTCCAAATACACGTAGATCCTGTCCTTCAGGATCCCCTCCAATAACTTGCCCACCACGAATGTCAGGCGACTGGCCTATAGTTCCCTGGCTTTTCCTTACCACCTTTCTTAAACTGTGGCACCACATTAGCCAACCTCCAAGTCTTCCAGCACCTCACCTGTGACTATCGATGATTCAAATATTTCAGTAAGAGGCCCAGCATCTATTTGCCAAAACTATCTCATGTTGTCTTTTTGTCCTCCTGATTTCCCTTGTCAGTCTACTCCTACTGCCTTTATACTCTTCTCAGGATTCAGTCGATCTATCCTGTCTATACCTGACATATGCTTCCTTCTTTTTCTTAATCAAACCCTCAATTTCTTTAGTCATCCAGCATTCCCGATACCTACCAGTATTTCCTTTCACCCTACAGGAATATACTTTCTCTGGACTCTGAAGTCTTCCAATTTTCCAGCCATCCCTTTTCGGCAAACATTTGCCCCCATCAGCTTTTGAAAGTTCTTGCCTAATACTGTCAAAATTGGCCTTTCTCCAATTTAGAACTTCAACTTTTAGATCTGGTCTATCCTTTTCCATCACTATTTTAAATCAAATAGAATTATGGTCGCTGGTCCAAAAGTGCTCCCCCACTGACACCTGAGTCACCTGCCCTGCCTTATTTTCCAAGAGTAGTTCAGGTTTTGCACCTTCTCTAGTAGGTACATCCACATACTGAATCAGAAAATTGTCTTGTACACACTTAACAAATTCCTCTCCATCTCAACCCTTAACACTATGGCAGTCCCAGTCTATGTTTGGAAAGTTAAAATCCCCTACCATAACCACCCTATTATTCTTACAGATAACTGAGACCTCCTTACAATTTTGTTTTTCAATTTCCTTCTGACTATTAGGGAGTCTATAATACAATCCCAATAAGGTGATCATCCCTTTCTTATTTCTCAGTTCCACCCAAATAACTTCCCTGGATGTATTTCCGGGAATACTCTCCCTCAGTATAGCTGTAATGCTATCTCTTGTCAAAAACGCTGCTCCCCCACCTTTCTTGCCTCCCTTTCTATCCTTCCTGTAGCATTTGTATCCTGGAACATTATGCTGCCAGTCCTGTCCATCCCTGAGAGCCATGTTTCTGTAATTGCTATGATATCCCAGTCCCATGTTCCTAACCATGCCCTGAGTTCATCTGCCTTCCCACTTGCATTGAAACAAATGCAGTTTAATTTATTAGTCCTACCTTGTTCTCTGCTTTGTTCCTGCCTGCCCTGACTGTTTGACTCATTCCTCTTCTCAACTGTACTAGTCTCAGATTGATCTCCTTCCTTACTATTTCCCTGGATCCCATACCCTGCCCTTACTAGTTTAAACCCTCCCGAACAGCTCTAGCAAATTTCCCTGCCAGTATATTAGTCCCCTTCCAATTTAGATGCAATCTGTCCTTCTTGTACAGGCCACTTCCACCCTAAAACAGATTCCAATGATCTAAAATGTGAATCCTTCTCCCAAACACCAGCTCCTCAGCCATGCATTCATCTGCTCTATCCTCCTATTTCTGCTCTCACTAGCTCATAGCACTGGGAGTAATCCAGATATTACTCCTCTGGAGGACCTCCTTTTTAAATTTCTGCCTAACTCTCTGTCATCTCCCTTCAGAATCTCAACCTTTTCCCTTCCTATGTCATTGATTCTAATGTAGACAATGATCTTCTGCTGGCCCCTCTCCCCCTTGAGAACATTCTGCACCCTCTCTGAGACATCCTTGATCCTGGCACCAGGGAAGCAACAAACCATTCTGATTTTTCACTGCTGGCCACAGAAGGGTCTGTCTGTACTTGGACTATAGTGTCCCCTAACATAATCAATCTCTTGAAAGCCAACGTACCCCTCGTTGCATTACAGCCAGTCTCAATACCAGAAACTTGACTGTTCGTGCTACATTCCCCTGAGAATCCATCACCCCTACATTTTCCAAACAGCATACTTGTTTGAAATGGGGATAGCCACAGAAGGGTCTTGCACGAACTGCCTACCTCTCTTAACTTTCCTGGAGTTAACCCATCTATGTGACTCTATCTGCAATTTTTCCCCCTTCCTATAACTGCCATCCATCAGATTCCCTTGCTGTTGTTAATTCCTCATTGCTTCTACTTGTCTCTCCAATTGATCCATTCAATCTGATAGGATTCACAACCAACGACATTTATTGCAGATATAATCCTCAGTAACCTGTAAACTCTCCCTCACTCCCACATCCGACAAGAAGAGCATATCTCTCTACTAAAGGCCATTTTTGCTCCTTCACAATCTACAGATCCAGAAAATAGCACTGTCTTATTCCTCTACAAAACACTGCTCCAGGTTAAATTAATAGTTGTGGCTTATATTTTAAGTTTAATCAAGAGACATATATCATTAAAACATATAATCAAGAAAGAATCCACTCTACTCACTATTGCAGACTTACTGTAAGGCCTCGCTTAAATATTCACTTTTGTTTCTGTGCTGTGACCTTTCCCAGACAGGTTCCTCTAAGATTAATTGTGAATTTCATTGTTGTTAATTTTCCCAGACACACTCCGATGTCCAGTGATATATGAATTCAAACTGCAAAAGTTATAACTGTGCAGGTTCACTGTTCTGTCAGTTTCTTTTCCTCTCTCTCTCCTGCACTGACTTCACCATGTGCTTCCTTTGTCTGTTACTCACCCTTTTAAAACTGCTGTTGTTTTGACATTTATTTTCTCCAAGGTTCCAAAACAATGCAACAGCATATATAACAGAAATTACTGCTCCGGGAATTCGAGGAAATCACCTCCAACACACGAAATGCCTCAAAAAAGGAGCAGCTGTTACAGCCAGAAAGTTTTCCTGCCCTCCATCTTGGATTACCCAGAATCGTTCTGTGTGCTATTTTTGAAACAATGTTAGGGTAAACTTTATACATAAGAATGAATGAAAAAAATTATTGTTTTCATCAAGTCCATTCATTTCAACAGAATGTGTTCAATTTTGATTGTTGAGGTTCTACTCAAAAGATTCACACTCAGGATCTCAAATGTAAGTATAACGTGCTTCATGGTTCGATATTACATCGAGGTGCACTTACAATAATGCCAAGCAGATTGAATATCAAGTTGCAAATCCTATTAACACACACAAATGATAGGTAGTAAGAACAGGCCATTCAGTCCGTCAAGCCTGTTGCATTATTCAATGAGATCACGGCTAATTTGATAATCCTCAACTCCAATTTCCTGTCTTTTCCCATATCTTTGATCTCCTTATTGATTAAAAATCTGTCTATTTTTGCCTTGAATATACTGAACGACACAGCCTCTATTACCCACTACAGTAAAGAATTTCACAGATTCACAACCCTTTTTGCTATATTAAATCCCCTTAACCCTAAAATTATCTTCTTTCATCCGAGACTCTCCCACTCACCAGGCTACATCACCCATGTAAAATGTCCATGGTGCCACAGTAACTCAAATCCTGAAATGAATTGTAACACACCACTGGATTTAATCCAAAATATTTTGTCTGATATGGAGGGTCAAACCTTTGAAAGGATACCACAGGCTGAGAAAGGGTAGAAGACATTGTTTGGAATGACACTCAGAATGAGGCTGGTGTTGTTTCAGTTGATGTATGGCAGATTAAATTGAGAAGTAATAGAGGTTTTAAAATTCAAGAATGACTTTATTAACTAAATAAGGGTAAACAGTGGGAGAAGATTTCAAATCATAAAATAAAAATTCAACTGTTTTGCCCCAAGAGCAATGAAGAGAAGAGATAAAGGCTTTTTTGGGTAACAAGTTCTTGCACTCCTGAAAGGGTGGTGGAAGCAGACTCATTAGTAACGTTCCAGAAGGAACTGGATAAAATGTTTGAAGGAATTTTTTTTTATAGGTCCACGACACTAGGCAGAACTTGAGTTTGCATTTTGTCAAAGATATAAACCCACAAATTTTGCAGAGAATACCAGCCATCAATTAAACAACCTTGTTCTCAGTTTAAAGGTTCTAAGGATATTTTAAAATGTTATTTATTCACTCGCAGGATGAGGACTTTACTGGCAAGGCTAGCATTTATTGGTCATCCCTAATTTGCCCAGAGGGCAGTTAAGAGCCAACCATATCATTGTGGGTCTGGAGTCACATGTAAGTCACACCAGGTAAGGATGGCAGGTTCCCTCCTTGAAGGACATTAGTGAACCAGATGGGTTTTCCCCCCCACATCCACAATGGTTTCATCAGACTCTTCATTCCAGATTTTTACTGAATTCAAATTCTACCATCTGGCATGGCAGGATTTGAACCCACTTCCTCAGAACATTACCTGGGTTGCTGGAGCAACAATCCAGCCAGACTACCACTTGGCCATCACCTCCCTAACAGTATGTTCTTGATCATCTTTACTGTATTTGATGCATTCTCCCTTTAAGGCTTTATACCTTCGCATGAGTTTAATGTCATATTTTATGACTTTGCTTGGGCATAATAAGCTATAAAATTCCTTTCTTTCAGACAAGAAAAGCTTGTAATTTGCTCTTTAATTTTGACTAGTGCTAAATATTAATTGAAATGTAACAGCTACACTGAACTTTAAACTCTTTGCTGTGATCAAACGAAGGATGAAAAAGAGGGGAGTGAATCCACCCCACTTCACCTGATCATAACAGAAGCCTGGACTCTTCCAATCTTCAATCAATTTGGAAGTTTCAATGTCAGATTAGCTAACATCCCAGTTGTTAATTCTGTTCAAAGAGATTTGTAATTAAAAGTTACCTACACAATAATAGTCTCAGTACAGAGATTTAAACAGCTCTTTTTCTTTCAAGGAGTTTATACAAGGGTCAAGAATATCCTCAGAACCTCTCAACAATGTGGTTTCAGCTACATGTCATTCAAAGCTATGATGACAGAACAGACAATGCTCTAGGCAAATTCCTAGCCAATATATCTGTTATGAACATAAAGGAGTACTCTTACTTATTGTTTCAGACATATGCATGACAGTTAAAGACTGAAATGAGTTAACTGCCATTTTCCAAGGGCAGGATAAAGAATCCATTGAGGCTTAGCATAGATTCAGTATCTTATGCAGGGTTCTTGCTCATATCAATGATTTCAGCACAACTGCACTGTTGATTGACTTGTCACATTATGTGGAATCAGGCAGGAACATTGTGAGGACTTAACATCAGTTAAAAATGCCTTGCATTATTTTAGCCAGCCTGCACCTTGGAAAAGAAGACAGAGGTGGAATATAAGAAGATGGATTAGGATGAGCATGTCGACAGTTTCAAATCCGCTTTGAGTCACATCCTCAGCAATAAGCATCCCAGTAATCATCAGCAATTTCTTCATGACGGTTCCATCACGCAAACAATGTTTCTCCCTCTGGGTAGTGCATGTTGTCTTCACAAGTGACTTATACACAGAGATGTACATGTGGTGGGACTGGAACTAGCAGTCATTCAGGAATTGGAAACACTTGAAGAACAGCACAAAAAATCAGAGTGGGGTCTGAGGTATTTGGATGCTTAACATGTTTGAAGGAGCCAGAAAGGATGAGCAAATGCTTCAACTCCAGTGACCCTGCTCAGAACAAGGAAGGTCACGGGACTTGCAACATTAACCCTGTTTAACTCTGTTTTCTCTCCACAGATGTTGCCAAACCTGCTGAGTTTGTCCAGTGTTTTATACTTTTGTTTGTGTCAAATATCCAAAAGCTGCAGTGCTTTGTTTTATTACAGAAAGGAGGAAACAGTTGCCATATTCACAGTGGGGTCAGGTGACCCGCCAAACACTCACTCAGACAGCTGTGAGAGGAAATAGTTTTGGTTTTTGTGTCTTGAGCCAAGCTCCAAGGACAGGAATGCAGCAACTGAGAAACAATGTCCCTTAAAATGTGATGACTAAATGAATGGTTCAAATCTGGGATTGAATCTTCAAATGCTTTGATTCACTTCTTTGAGAATAGAAAAACAGCATATCATTTAAATGGTGATTGTAGAAATGTGAGGCATGGAAAACCCATGTAATGTCAATATAGAGATTAGATTAGATTACTTACAGTGTGGAAACAGGCCCTTCGGCCCAACAAGTCCACACCGACCCGCCACTCACCCATACCCCTACATTTACCCCTTACCTAACACTATGGGCAATTTAGCATGGCCAATTCACCTGACCTGCACATTTTTGGACTGTGGGAGGAAACCGGACAGACACAGGGAGAATGTGTAAACTCCACACAGTCAGTCGCCTGAGGCGGGAATTGAACCCAGGTCTCTGGTGCTGTGAGGCAGCAGTGCTAACCACTGTGCCACCATGCCGCCCATGATATAGCATATGATTGAGAAGGCATATGGAACATTGTAATATATTTCAAGGGGATTAGAATATAAAACAAAGAGACCTTGGAGTGCAGGATCATAGCTCCTTGAAAGTGGAGTCGCAGGTCGATAGGATAGTGAAGAAGATGTTTGGTATGCTTTCCTTTATTGGTCAGAGTACTGAGTTCAGGAGTTGGGAGGTCACGTTGCGGCTGTACAGGACATTGGTTAGGCCACTGTTGGAATATCAGAAAGATGCTGTGAAACTTGAAAGGGTTCAGCAAAGAATTACAAGGATGTTGCCAGGGTTGGAGGATTTGAGCTATAGGAACAGGTGCTGTTTTCCCTGGAGCATCGGAGGCTGAGGGGTGACCTTATAGAGGTTTAGAAAATCATGGATAGGGTAAATAGACAAAGTCTTTTCCCTGGGGTGGGGGAATCCAGAAGTAGACGGCATAGGTTTAGGGTGAGAGGGGAAAGAGACCTAAGAGGCAACTTTTTCACACAGAGGGTGGTACATGTATGGAATGAGCTGCCAGAGGAAGTTGTGGAGGCTGGTACAATTACAACATTCAAAAGGCATTCGAATGGGTATATGAATAGGAAGGGTTTGGAGGGATATGGATATGGGCCGGATGCTGGCAGGTGGGACTATATTGGGTTGGGATATCTGGTCAGCATGGACAAGTTTGACAAAAGGGTTTGTTTCTGTGCTGTACATCTCTATGACTCCATGTTTATCTGCAGTTGAACAAAGAATTGGTGAAACCACTTCTGGAGTACTATGTATAATTTTCTTTAACCTCCTGAAAGGCTGTTCATGCCTTAGAAGTAGTTCAAGTAATTGCACTGGACTAATACCTGGGATTGCATGGGGAGTCGGGGCTGGGTATGTGGAGGCTGTTCTCTCTAGTTTCTCCTGTTTTATGGACCTTCGGTTCTGTGCGCAGCTGTGGTTGGAGAAACAGGAAGTGAATGCTTTGGCCCAATATTGGTATGTGTAGACCTTTGCAGCAGCCATGCAACTTAAAGAGAAACTCCAGGTTCATGGGGCAGGTGGGGGCTAGTTGGGAAGGACATTTTATGAGGAAAGATGAGACAGGCTAGACTATTCCCATTGAAGTTTAAAGTACCAGAGGTGATCTTCCTGAAAAACAATGATGCAAATTCTCACTGGGCAGACGGCCATTAGGCCAACATGGTTGGGAGTTGAACATGGGAACCCTGCAGAATCCCATTGTAACAGATTCCGAAGGAATTATAAAGTCATAGAGATGTACAGAATGGAAACAGACCCTTCGGGTCCAACTTGTCCAACCAGATATCCCAACCCATCTATTTTTTTCTGGACAATTCCCCCACACCTGGAATCCTCAACAAGTCTCCATTTAAATCATAGATTGAGGAGGATTCTGATGAAATTAAGTGAAATAATATCACGGGAACAATAAGGCTATCTAATATACAATCTAAGTCCTGAGTAACTATTCAAATGACCCCATACTTATCTCACGCATACCCAGCTACGCCTCCCCACAATCTTGACCCAACACTCTGCAGGAAACAACTCCCCTTCCCCACAGGACGTATTCCACCCTCCATGACCTCCTCCCTTCAACCCTCCAAACCTACACACTGTGAGACCTGATCACTGCTATTCCCCTTCCTCACTGTCAGACCCAACCTAACAAGACCCTTCATTATATCAGACCCAAATCTGCCCCCACCATGGTGATGGACCTAACTCGATGCCACCACCACATACCTACACCCCTTAGCCTGCACTCACATTGCATCCAACCCCACTTTGCATTCTACCCATGTAGCACCGTAGCCTCTACTCACCTTGCATATTACTTACTGCCACTCACCCCCTCACTCACTTAGCATCTTACCCTGACACCCCAGCACCTTTCTCACTGGCATCTACCTACTTGGTCAGTATTAAAGTATTAAAATACTTTATGTATTGAAGGTTTGACAGAAGCTGTCAAAGTGACTGTCAGGACTTCTGCATTTCAGAACTCCGCAGTTGACTGCTGGGAAAAGAGGGTACCATATACCTTTGAAGAAGTGAATCACAATACTAAACTTGAGATTTCTGTGCAGGAACATCATGGTTCTGCTGCTGCAAATGAACAGTGGCATTCCTCAGCTCTTCTTCGATGGCACAACTTCACCATTCAGCGATCTTTCATTATCAGGTCTTCTCTTCAACAGAATGTTTCGTAAAAGAGATAAATCCCCAGTTACTCTCCAGTTAAGCGGATGTGGTGGCATCTCAATAAGCATGCAACGGTCTTGATCCTGGTCTGGTGGGTCACCAGTCCTTTTGTCTCTACAAGCTTTGGAATGCCATCATGAATCAACTTTTTTTTATTCCTGCTGAAACTACAGTTTCAGGACAGCCTTCAGACCACTTGCCTCCTCGGCCCATGTCATATTACTATATCAGGGAAAACTGCATGGTCTAAGCAATGCTTGAACCTGTCAACAATGGTCTTTTGATGGAGAAGGTAAAATTGAAAATGTACTCAATTGTAAGGGGGATACTTTTAATAAAATATTTCAATCAATAATGGTAAGTAAGTACTTTTCATTAGTGATATTGGAAACAGAAACAGTATTTGGTGTGGGAGATGATGTGGAGACGGGGTTGAATGAAACACTGAGCAGAGCTTCGAGATAGCTGTGAGTTCAGTGACTATGTATGCATACTCTACAAGGAGCTTGGAATCTGTGCAAGGTGATCTGTAATTTTACCATCACATTCAATCTTTCAATAAACAATGCTTAACGGTAACCTTGAAGGTTGGCCTGAATCTGTATGAATATCCAAAGAAGCCATATGTTCCACACTTGGTCCTGTCGGGTAGCAGCTGAGTCAGAATGTTCTGGGCTGAAGCCACTTCAAGACTTCACTGCATATTTTAACCTGATAATTCAGTGCAGAGCTGAAGGAATGTTACATTATCAGTATTACCGTCTTTCAGATGAAACAAAAAACCTTAGTGCTGTCTATTCAGGAATCTGCAGAAATCAACTGGCAATAAAGGACTTGCATGTATGTCTGAAGGATATTTCAAGGAAGGATGAATCAACTAAAAACCAAAAAAGGAGATATTCTGGTACTGACTCTGACATTATATGATTATTTTGTGTCTATAAGAATGGAAGAAATCAAAGCAGCAGCACAGCTTGTGGCTAAGTGAGCCCCTATATACAGTGTGGTCTTCTGGCTAATCTCCACTTTTGCACCTGCTCCCCATATCAATTGATTCCCGAGAAACCAAAACAAAACTATCCATTCCCACATCCATGTCGCTCTCTAAAGTTTAGAATTCCGAAAAATTCTCAACCTTTTGAGTGAAGATATTTCTCTCCATTTCAGACCCAAATGATTGACTCACATTCATTGAGGTTGTTCCCCATGTCACATATTTCTCAAATGCTTTGGTGTCAAAGTCTTCAGAATCTTGTATGCTTCAAGGAGATCATTTCCCACTTTTCTAAATGCCAGAAAATATAGACCATTCCCAGGATTCTCTTCCCAGGTATCAATTGTTTGATACTGTACCACCTCCCAGATAAGCATATCCTTCCTTACATGTGGAGACTAAAATTTCACACTGCACCTCCATCCCAGTCTTCTCAAAGATAAACTTCCTTGTTCTTCTACTCCATTCCTCTTACAATAAAGGCTATGAAGCCATTTACCTTCCTCGTTGTATTCTGTCCCAATGCACTAACTTGGCATTGGAAGGAACAGAGCAAGTCTTTCTGAACAACAACAGTTAAAAGCTTCTGGCCTTTTATTTTGTTGCTCATTAGCTGCTCACGGTCATTTAGGATTGGGTAATAAATACTGGTTCAGCCAGTAGTGTCCATACATGAAAAACAAATAAAAAACAAATAAAAAATAAATAAACAAGCAAGTTAAATGTGCTAATCCTGCTAAATATTGATGACACAGTGGTGAGGCCTCAACTGTATCATGTAAAATTCTGGGTTCCATAAGTTATGAAAAAGGCCATGATGTTTGTGAGAGTACAGAAGAAAATTATGGTAATGCTTAGAGAGATGTGGGGCCAGACAGCAAAGTTTGAGAATACATTAACTAGAGGTGTTCAAAACAATGGAAAATTTTTGTCAAGTTAATCAGGAAAAGAACTTTCCAATGTCTACAGCATCAGTATTCAGAGGGCATAAATTTAAGGTGATTTCTAAAAGAAGTGAACATAGATGGATATATTTTTGCCCAGGTTGTTGTTATGTGGAATGTTCAGCCAGAAATGGGGTGGATGGAGACTCATCATCCCTTCTCCTAGCCCCAGCCTCTGAAGCGGAGATGCCAGTCTGAGATATTGTATTATGCTTCGCTTTACCAACTCACTCATAAGCGCATTATTCATTAATTCATAACTCTTTACTAACTCATTCATCAGCGCACTATGTTTACTATACTGCATTTCCATTTACTCATTCAGAAAACTGTGTTTTTGTAGTACATTTTACTATTACAAGATAAACTAAATTAAAGCTTCCCTTCCAATCCATTACAACTTCCTTACACCTTTCAATTTTTATTGACCCATGTTGCAAGTAGTGCTTAGTTCTCTTTCTGTATCAAAGGCTACCCTGAGCAAGTGTTAATACTGTAACCTACTCACAATAATGCCATCCCCGCCATTGTGACTCCATAACTCTCTCAAAACTATGGAAAGATTATAATATTAATCAGCCTTTAATAACTGCCTTTCAGGACCTGAATAGATTGCAGAACACGAAACAGATTCCTCCATTGGCATCTACCCTTTAAAGACATATTAAATAAGGCTGCTATCCCCTGTAAGAAACTTACTGTCAAAACAGCACTTCCGCAAAACTACATGAATGTATGTGTAGGAATTGCCAAAACCAGCAATAGTAAATGAAATCTCACAACCCAAATGCAGGAGATCAGTTTAATATCCTCGATACTTCTATTTAGTACATGTATAATTTCTTACTTATTTAGATTATATAGGTCTAGTATTTTTATTACATTACTAAAAGGACGAACACTACTTAATTATGCAAGCTCAGACCAGAAAAACATTCTAATCCCATCAGGAGTAAAAGCTAGCATTTAGCAAGTGCTTAACCTATCTCCTGCTTCCCCAGGGCAGATGTCACACAAACTTGTACAATAGATACATCAATGTGACATCATAGTGCTAAGATTTTAATGTATGAAAAAGCTATGTATAAAAGATTCTGGATTAGTGGTGCTGGAAGAGCACAGCAGTTCAGGCAGCATCCAAGGAGCTTCGAAATCGACGTTTCGGGCAAAAGCCCTTCATCAGGAATAAAGCCTGAAGCGTGGAGAGATAAGCTAGAGGAGGGTGGGGTGGGAAGAAAGTAGCATAGAGTACAATGGGTGAGTGGGGGAGGGGATGAAGGTGATAGGTCAGGGAGGAGAGGGTGGAGTGGATAGGTGGAAAAGGAGATAGGCAGGTAGGACAAGTCCGGACAAGTCATGGGGACAGTTACTGAGCTGGAAGTTTAGAACTAGGGTGAGGTAGGGGAAGGGGAAATGAGGAAACTATTGAAGTCCACATTGACGCCCTGGGGTTGAAGTGTTCTGAGGCGGAAGATGAGGCGTTCTTCCTCCAGGCATCTGGTGGTGAGGGAGTGGCGGTGAAGGAGGCCCAGGTCCCCTCCCCACTCACCCATTGTACTCTATGCTACTTTCTCCCCACCCCCACCCTCCTCTAGCTTATCTCTCCACGCTTCAGGGTCACTGCCTTTATTCCTGATGAAGGGCTTTTGCCCGAAACATCGATTTCGAAGCTACTTGGATGCTGCCTGAACTGCTGTGCTCTTCCAGCACCACTAATCCAGAATCTGGTTTCCAGCATCTGCAGTCATTGTTTTTACCTATGTATAAAAGAGACTACTGTGAAACTGTACATTAAATTCCATCGCTGTCTTGAACTGTGCTACTGCAGATGCTCAATGAAAGGCTATTTTCACCAATCATTGATCACAGTCGTTTTTGAACATGATTTTCACCATTTTCTATATTTGCAGTCAACCTATTACACTGTAACTGAGCTTGTGGGCTCCTGCCCGAAACATCAGTTTTCCTGCTCCCCGGATGCTGACCTGCTGTGCTTTTCTAGCACCACTCTAATCTTGACTCTGATCTCCAGCATCTGCAGTCCTCACTTTCACCTTGTAACTGAAGACACACCCAGGTACCTCCATACCTAAGATGGCTCTATAAGTAGCGACTTATAAACTTTTCACTGTACTCGCTTAAGTACGTGTGACAATAAGGTTAATTCAGTTCAGTTAATTCATTCTCAAAAGTAACTCAATTCATTCATTCTCAAAAGGGCCATTATATGAGAATGTTTCTTGATTACTTCTATCGATACATTATTAAGCACACTATCAAGAACCTGCACAAATACATATGTAAAGACCTACTAACTGACGAGATAATGCTTGGTCTCTGCCTTACTTGTTTGGTTGTGCATGTTGTTTCTGGTTTGCTCAATGGGATGATAGCCATTTGTTCAGCCTCAATCTGAAAGATCAACCTGGCAGTCAGTTTTACTGAGTTTCTCCATGACAGCTCAGTTGACATCACCCAATACTCTGAAGAAGTTAGCAGTTTGCAAAACAAAAATGCTGCTGCCTCTCTCATTGTTTATATATTTTTATGCAAATAACACGTTTTTCAGGAATTTGGAACACGTATCAGTTATTCTTGAGTCAAGCGCAATGTTCCTTTTTCAGAGCTCAAGAATTCCTCCCCTGTTGATTAGAAAGGCTCAGCAACCTGAAAATTAATGCCTGCTGTCATTTTCATAGCCACTGGCAAAGCAGCTGGAATCAAAGATGATCCTTTTAAACCATAATCCAGCATCTTACATACCTTAACTAAACCCTCCTTGGAGTCTGAATTCCATTTGCATTGCTTCTTTCTTAGGCTAGACATCACATTTGGGTTTACAGGCTAACTCCCTGGTGTAAGACCTCCTGGTGAGTCTCTGCTTCTGTCTCCACAATCCTCTTCACACACCAAATCAATGTGCAGTAAACGCAATGTTGTGCGTTTTTTTTTGTTTTCAGTCCTGAAAGCACTCTCCAATGGACATGGCAGGAGTTGCATTACATTGACTGAAAACCTATGAAGCACATTAGAGAAGAAATCATGAGTACAAGAAAGTGAATTTGCTTTACAGTACAAGTATGCCCTTAGGTAATGCAAATCAGCCACATATTCAGGTAATAACAAAACAAAAACAAACACACTGCAGTTAGGAAACTAGGTTAACATGTATTAACAATTATAGAATGTAATAGGATAAACAATGTAGATTGCAAGGATAGTGACAACCAGCACCTAAAGTCACAAACTAGAACTATATTCTTAAAATTGATATTGTATACACACACACACACACAGTTGTGCATCACTTTCATTCTATGGCTTACAAATAAATACTTACTAAGCATGTGGAAGGAAGGTCATTAGGTCTAAGTAGGTTATTCTTTAATAGAAATGTATGATGCCTCCAGAATAGCAGCTAATAGCAAATAATAGCACCTCATTTAAAGTTGCCTTGTTGAACATTGTTTCACTTTAACATTGCTAATAATAGTTACAATCTATCTGTTTGTGTTGCCAGTTTCACTTTACAGTCATTTATCACAGACTCCCTCTTCTTTCCATTTGCATTTCCCCAACACATCTGCTCTGGCCCTCAATCCCTATTCTTAACACTCTGCTTCTCTATCCTGTTGCCACTTTGGCTCTTGCCATTGCTAACATCTTCAACCTCTGGCCTCTATTCTCCCCCCGATCTTGCTCCAAAGCGTTTCCCTTTCCCCAGATTTTGCTCCTTGGTATTGCCTCTCCCCCAGGAAGAGCTCCTTTGACTTTCCTCCCAAACTGCTGTCTTCTCCCATACCCCACCCTTGTCACCCCATCTTGGATCCTGGAGTTCGTATCCTGGTTGCTGGCTTTGCTCTGGAAGTCACACTGACATCCTGAGCTCCATCTAGTGTCAGAAATTGGTCAGCAAATTTCAGCTGATACCTGCATTAACCAATGAGATGCAGCCTCATCAATCTAAAAGTACAGCATTGTATAGTTTTAGTATTTTTGTTACGTATTATGTGTATTATTGATACATATTATATGTATTCCATTTATATTTCTTTATATGTTTTACTTTACACTTATTTCAAGTAAGAATGCACAGTTCTGCACTTGTTTGGTGCAGCACTTCAAATTGTACACTCTTTTTCTGAAGAAGAAATGTCCAAAGGATGTAACTCTCGTTTTAACATTGATTCCTATGGGAATATATGATTCACACAAATTTATTTCACTTAAAGTCACATTTCACATTTAACACTGCTGACTGAAATGTGATACTATTTCAATAAATTGGTCTTAGATTTACCATGTATTGACCTGACAATATAACTTATCATGGTGCTTGCTTTGTTAATTGATACTCCATAAGAATGAGACATGATCAGTTTGGAGAGTTCACTTCAACTTCATTGCTACTGAACTGGATAGCATTAAGCAACAACATTGACCACATTTTCTTCAACTGTGTAAGGCCTTAGCACCCTTCCACTTTTCATTCGTAATTCAATGGCTGTTTTAACCGATTTTACCACTTACCCTGCATCAAATTTGCGTATCATAGAACAACATACAACTTGCTTCTGAAGCATTTTTGTAACGTATAGAAGAAAATGAAGTGCTCCAAGAGAGCAGCCTTTTGGCTGAAAACTCTAACCAATTGTCACCTTGTGTGAAAAACACGTGCAAGATGTGTCACTCATCGCTGTTGAAATCTGATACTTTCTAAACAAGCGAGAAATTCAATGACATGTTTAATGCCCAGTGCAGGACTTAATTCATAGATTAGGATGGCTTCAGGTTTGATCCTTGTGTGTACAGTTAATTAATATCAGCCAAGGTGGCAAATTAGGCACAGCAATTAACTTCAGTACTGATACAAAAGGGAGCCAAGGGCAAAATTAGAGCTGCTGCTGCTGATTACTCACCAGTTAATGGCCTAGAGTGAAAGTTTGCATGAGCAAGATGGGAGCCCAGTATAAACCTTTGCTGTGACAGCCTTTGTAGTCAAATAGCTCATTAATTCTATATCGATGACCACATGCAGAATGGAATTAAAAACTAGGCTTTAAGAAGGTTATTGCTAACTAGAAACGCAATCTGGCTAGAATCCTCAGGAGGAACGAGAAAGAAAAATTAACAAGCCTGTGCAACACTCTGAAGCTTTATGCTCCAATCCACTAGGTCAGAAGTAAAACAAACTTCATAGTTTGAACAAGCTCTTGAACTATTGATGACACAATGAGATTACTTCAGAAAAAAATAATTATCGATAACAGTATTTGATGAATAATCAAACGTTATTATCTTGAGTACACAAAAAAACAAGCTCAGTCAAGGCTTTAACAAACTCATTCATTTTAATTACTCCTCTTCTAAGTGATGTTAGTTGTTCACTCATGACTGCTGCCTGACAGAGTGTTATTAAAATGCAATTTCTGCGTTCACATGTAAATAACCTCAAGCAACAATTAAGAATCTGTTGATGAAAGGAGCTTGTAATTGCGCTATTAACATTACAACTTCCACACATTTTAGAACCAGGAGCCACCGGTGAAAAATGAAAATTCCTTCAACTATCTGCAAAAACACACTCATTTGCAAAACACCACTTCACCCAAGTTGAAACATTCCTACAAAGTTGATTTACTAATTATTAGTGAACACAGTAGGAGCAGTATGGATCTTGGTTCAACCTGAGTTCATAACTGTTCTTTCTGTCAATCATATTCTGCTACAGTAATCTTGAACAACAAATAAAGTTGTAAAGTATAGGATGTGAGAAGGATGTTTGCAAGGAAAGGGTTAAAAATATTCTCTGACATTTCAATTATTGAACTTAGAAACACAGGAGCAGTGGATTATTAGATAATGTCAGGCTTGCTGAGCTCACTATGTTGTAAAGTCAAAGTGTTGTACAAAATGCTCCAGATCTGATTACATTCCGTAGAGTGTGGAAACAGGCCCTTCGACTCAACAAGTCTACACTGACCCTCTGAAGAGCAACACACCCAGACCCATTCCCCTACATTTGCCCCTGACTTATACACCTAACACTACGGGCAATTTAGTATGGCCAACTCACCTAACCTGCACATCTTTGGACTGTGGGAGGAAACCAGAGTACCCGGAGGAAACCCATGCAGACACGGGGAGTATGTGCAAACTCCACACAGACAGTTGCCTGAGATGGGAATTGAACCCGGGTCCCTGGCGCTGTGAGGCAGCAGTGCTAACCACTGACCCACCGTGCCACCCTAATCTCAGCCACTTTACAGCATGCTTCCTCAGACAACAATATTTGTTTGGGAAATTGCAAAATTAGGCAGCTTAACAGCCATTCACAAAAAAATTGCAAGCTTCTATCAAAAGTAATGTTGGTCACTATTCAAACCGTCCCCCCTTCCCCACTCCCCATCCACATTCTCAATGTTATGGTTACCATTACCACTTCTAATAAACTCCGCCTCAGTCATTGTTAACATCCTTCCTGATCACCCTGCCCTCTAGATCAGATAGTAAAAAGATTTGTAAGTCTATACTACAGTAGGAAATGGACATCATATTGATAAAAAGCATTAAAAAAACTGAAATTGGTACTAGATCTATTGTATATAAAATTAATGGGCATTGCCACATAAAGGCCACTATTTATTAATCACTAATTAAAAAATAGCCATCCTTTTAAAAAGGGTAATCAGCAACATCGAGGCTTTTACCTGATACATCTCAACCATATAATAACTTTAATTATAACCTTAACCTAAATCACAACTACATTTTAGAAAATTGTGCAACTGTTTTATTCTCTGTGACAATCTTCAGTCTTCATCTACTTGAGGATGTTGATTTTTCTGGTTTGGTATTTCAGAATCCAGGATAATAAACATGAGGACGAGGGGACTGTTCCCTTAATTTCTAACACCTGAATATAAAACTATTTCAAGCCCAGTGGAATGTGACCTCTTTCTTGGCAATTGCTGTGAGGCTTTACTGCAAATAAATGTTTTTAGACAATGTCAGGCCTGTTTTCAGTGGAGATGTATTAAACTATGGAGCATTAACCTGCTCTTACTCAGCTGCTGGCAGCTCTTGAAAACATCCCAAGCTCCGGGCGTAATACGAATTGTTTCCATTTTGTATGCCTTAGTTTTTGATTATATCCTTTCCTTGACCACCTTTGTTAACTATGGGTAGTTCATCCTTTTCATACAGTCCTTCTTTTTGACTAGAATAATTTGTTTTGCTGAGCATTATCAAATATATGGTTATAGTACTCATCTCCTGATCTTCCTCTTTGTCTATTTCCTTAGCCTGCTTTAGAAACCAATTTGCTCATCCCTCTGTACTTCTCTAAATTTACGCTGAGGATACTGGTTTGAAACTGCTCTTGGTCAACACCAAACTAAATTTAAAATTCTACCATGGCAGAGAATCCTTAACTATAGTATCTCTTATTAATGCTGAAAATGTGTTGCTGGAAAAGCGCAGCAGGTCAGGCAGCATCCAAGGGATAGGAGAATCGACGTTTCGGGCATTAGCCCTTCTTCAGGAAGCATCTGCAGTCCTATCTCTTATTAATCCCAATTTATAATACATTTTTAGATAAAAACAGCCTGATGCCAAGGGGGTTGTGCTGTATACTGCTCTAAGAAACAAATCCTGATGTGCTTTATAAATTTGTCTTCCATTCTACACTTGTCCATTTGATTTGTCCAGTCAATATGCAGATTAAAATCCTTCACAATAACTGCAGTACCCTTCTTACATTCCACAATTGTTACGGAAATTATACTTTATCCTACAATGAAGCAACTCTTCAGGACTGATAGACAACTCCTACTGATGGACTTCTTTCCCTTGCTGTTCTTTCTTTCCATCCACACTGATCAACTGCATCTATTCAACAATGCATTGAGCCAAGATTAGTGTGGTGCTGGAAAAGCACAGCAGGTCAGGCAGCATCCGAGGAGCAGGAAAGTTGACGTTTTGGGCAAAAGCCCTTCAACAGGAATTCCAATTGAACCTCTTATGTCCAATGAAAACGTCCCAGCCTATCTGGCCTCTCCTTATAACTCAAACCTCCATTCCCAGCAACATCCTGGCAAACCTTTTGTGAACCCTCTCCAGGTTAATAATATCCCTTCAATGACAGGGCACCCAGAACTAGACACAGTACTCCAGGAGAGGCCTCACTAATGTTCAGTACAACCTTAACATGATGTCCCAACTCCTGTCCTTAAAAGTCTCAGCAATGAAGGCAAGCTTGCTAAGTGCCTTCTTAACGACTGAAAACAAAAAAATGCTGGAGATCACAGCAGGTCAGGCTGCATCTACAGAGAGAGAGTAAGCTAACATATCGAATCTGGATGACTCTTCATTCGGTGGGGGGGGGGGGGATGTTGGCATGCTGGGGGAGAAAGGAAGTTGATCGTTCAGATTAAGTAATTGGAACGTGAGAATGGCAGAACACCTACCAGGCTGGAAAGAACAGACTGACCCATTGGAGTGGGGAAGGGGAGAGAGGACATGGTGACAGAGAATGTAACAAGCAAACCTAAAAGGAAAGGAATGGGTTCACAGTTTAGAGGTGTTGAATTCAATATTGAGCCCAGAAGGTTGTAGCATGCCTAGTCTGTCAGTCTGGCAGTTGGACACACCATTGTTCTGCCATTTGCACACTCCAATCACTTAATCTGAACCACCAACATCCTTCTCCCTCAGCATACCTCCTCCCTCCGCCACACACACAGAATTGCATAAATGGTTGAAGGTAAGGGGGAAAGATTGAAAAGAGACCTAAGGGGCAACTTTTTCCAACAGAAGGTGGAGCTGCCAGAGGAAGTGGTGGAGGCTGGTACAATTGCAACATTTAAAAGGCATGAATGGGGACATCAATAGGAAGGGTTTTGAGGGATGTGGGCCAAATGCTGGCAAATGGGACTAGGTTATTTTAGGAAATCTGTTCGGCATGGACAAGTTGGATGAAGTGTCGACTGTCCTGCTCCTCAAATGCTGCCTAATGTGCTGTGCTTTTTCAAGCACCACACTTTATCAACATGGACAAATTGGACCAAAAAGTCTGTTTTCATACTGTACACCTCTATGACACCTCTCCCACCCTCACCAATACTTCATGCCAGCTCTAATGAAGAGTCATCTCGACTCAACGTTAGCTTGCTTTCTCTCCATGGATGCTGCTTGACCCGCTGTGGTTTCCCGCACATTTTGTTTTCAGTACTGATTCCAGCAACTGCACTAATTTGCCTTCTTAACCATCCTGTCTACATGTAACACAATCTTCAAATAATTATGTACCTGAACCCCTAGGTCTCTCTGTTCTCCAGCATGACCCAATTTTAATTGTGTAATACCAGCCCTTGTTTGTTTTATCAAAACACAATACCTCACATTTATCCAAATTAACTCCATCTGCCACTCCTCAGTCCATTGAACCAATATATCAAGAGCTCTTTGTAACCTGAGATAACATCCTCCACTATCCACTCTACCACTAATTTTAGCATTATTTGCAAGCATACTTCTGTCAAGCTTATAATCATACCTTCTGGATTCTCATCTAAATCATTTATATAAATGACAAACAAAAGTGGACCCACAAGTGATCCCTGTGGAACACCACTGGTAACAGGCCTCCAGTCCAAAAAACAATTGTCCATTACCACCCTCTGTATCCTGCCATTGAGCAAATCTTGTATCTAATTGGCAAGCTCACCCAAAATCCCACTTGACTGAACTCTACTAATTAGTCTACCATGTGTAACTTTGCCAAAGGCTTTACTGTAGTCCAAGTAAACAATGTCTACCACTCTGCCCTCATCAATTTTCTTGTTTACTTCCTCAATAAACTTCATCAAGTTTGACAGACACAATTTCCTTCACACTAAATCATGCTGACTATCCATAATCATTCCTTGCCTCTCAAAATGCATACAGATCTTATCTTTCAGAATCACTTCCAACAACTTACTCAACACCAAAGTCACACTCACAGGGCTATAGATCGCATGCTTCTCCTTACATCACTTCTTAAACAGGAATGGTTGTTTCAGGTTCCAAGGTTTAGATGTTTCAGTAAGAGGAGGCAAGGTGGTAAAAGAGGTGGATGTGTGGCATTGTCAGTCAAGGACAGTATTATGGTAGCAGCAAGGACATTTGATCAGGACTCGTCAACTGATATAGTATGGACGGAGGTTAGAAACAGGAAAGGAGAGCTCACCCTGTTGGGAATTTTCTGTAAACCTCCAACAAGTCCCAGATACGTAGAGGAAAGGATAGTAAAGATGATTCTGGATAGGAGCGAAAGTAAGAGGGTAGTTGTTATGGGGGTCTTTAACTTTCCAAAGATTGGCTGCAAACACAATAATTCGAGTACTTTAGGTGTGTCAGTTTTTGTTCAATGTGCAGGAGGGTTTTATTCAGGGATTCTCTGGGAAACCAGGGAGGATATTGACTATGGATAGTCAACATGGTTTTGTGAAGGGTAGATTGGGGTAGATTGTGCCTCACAAACCTTGCGTTCTTTGAGAAGGTGACCAAACTTGTGGATGAGGGTAAAGTGGTTGATGTGGTGGAGATGGATTTCAGTAAAGTGTTTGATAAGGTTCCACATGGTAGGCTATTGCAGAAAATATGGAACCATGGGATTGATGGTGATCTTATCAGCTTAGATCAGACATTGGCTCGTTGTAAGAAGGCAAAGGGTGGTGGTTGATGGGACATATTCATCCTGGAGTTCAGTTACTCATGGTGTACTGCAAATATCTGTTTTGGATCCACTGCTGTTTGTCATTTTTGTAAATGACTTGGATGAGGGCTGAGTTAGTAAATTTGCAGATGACAATAAAGTCGATGGCGCTATGGACAGTATGGAAGGATGTTGCAGGTTAAGGAGGGACATAGATAAGCTACAGAGGTGGGTTGAGACGTGGTAAACTGAGTTTCATGCAAAAAGTGTAAGGCGATTCACATTGGAAGGAGTAACAGGAATACAGAGTACTGGGCTAATGGTAGATTCTTTGTAGTGTGGATGAGCAGAGAGATCTCGGTGTCCATGTACATAGATCCCTGAACATTGCCACCCAGGTTGATAGGGTTGTTATGAAGGCATATGGTGTGTTAGCTTTTATTGGTAGAGGGATTGAGTTTTGGAGTCGTGAGGTCATTTGTGCAGCTGTACAAAATTCTGGTGCAGCTGCACTTGGAGTATTGCGTACAATTCTGGTCACTGCATTATTGGAAGGACGTAGAAGCATTTGAAAGGGTACAGAGGAGATTTACAAGGATGTGGCCTGGTAAGGAGGGAAGGTGTTATGAGGAAAGGCTGAGGGACTTGAGGCTCTTTTTGTTGGAGAGAAGAAGTTTGAGAGGTGACTTAATTGAGACATACAGCATGATCAGAGGATTAGATAGGATGGACAGTGAGTGCCTTTTTCCTTGGATGGAGAAGGATTGCATGAGGGGACATAGCTTTAAACTGAGGGGTGATAGATATATGACAGATGTCAGAAGTAGGTTCTTTACTGAGAGAATAGTAAGGGTGTGGAATGCCCTACCTGCAACAGTAGTAGAGCAGGTCAGGCAGCATCCGAGGAGCTGGGAAATCAATGTTCGGGCATAAGCCCTTCATCAGGACTCCTGATGAAGGACTTGTGCTCAAAACATTGATTTTCCTGCTCCTCAGATGATGCCTGATCTGCTGTGGTATTCCGGCATCACACTCTTGACTCTAATCTCCAGCATCTGCAATCCTCACTTCCTCCTGCAACAGTAAGATACTCGCCAACCTTAAGGGCATTTAATGGTCATTGGATAAACATGTGAATGATAATGGAATAGTGTAGATTGGTTTCACAGGTCGGTCTAACACTGAGGGCCGAAGGGCCTGTACTGCACTGAAATGTTCTATGTTCTAAACAAAGGCACAAAAATTAGTCATTCTCTAGTCATCTGGCACCTTACCTATAGTTTAGATGATACAAATATTTCTGCAAGGAGCTCTGCAATTTCTTCCTGAACTTCCCACAATGTCCTGGGATACACTAGGTCAGGTCTATCCACTTTTCTATTTTCTAGGATCTCCAGCATTTCCTTTTCTGTAACGTGAACAATTTTCAAAACATCAATACTTATTTCTGAGTTCGCTCTCCTCCATTTCTTTCTCCATGTTAAACACTGATGCTAGATATTAATTTAATGTCTCTCCCATCTCTAGAGGTTCAACACAAAGATGACCTCTTTAATTTTTCAGGGGCCCTACACTCTCTACTTGGTGTCTTGCTCTTAATATACTTGTAGAATCTCTTTGGATTATCCTTAATCTTATCTGCCATGGCTATCTCATATTCCCTCTTTGCCTTCTTTACCTTTTTGCCTATTTTTCCAGACATCAATGACCCTTGAATATAATGTTCTCTATAATGAATATCAAGTCATATTCATTTATTTCTTTATGTGCTGTAAGCTAATCAATCTTGTTACACTGCTGTATGCATTCAGATAAAGAAGTTGAGTTTTAATTGTTTGCTATTCTTATTCTGCTTTGATTTTTTGCCCTTTTCTGTCACATTTGGATTATTTACTGCTTCTTCACCATTAAGCATCTCAGATATCAGAAACTCTGGCATCACACAGAGGGGTGGCATCTTAATACCTTACAAAGGTCTCACAGGAAAACTGTTGTAAACCTAGAGAAATGCAAACTCTCAATTGCATAGTACATCAATTCTTCTGCTACAGCTTGCTGGATTTTTAATGGGGTTTGCTAGAAGGACTTCAGATTTTCCACAACAAAGTAATTAAGATATTTTTGAACCTTCCTCCCCTCTTACTACTTTATATATACAAACATGTGTGCTTATATGCATATGTATCTGCGTGTGAGTGTGCGTATTTTCTTAGATTCTGAAAGATAGATTTTTGTAAGGTGGCTTATCAAAGCTATTTGAAAAATGATGTCTGTCCAGCAATAGATCAATCATTTGTAAGGCTGCCAATGTTGCTGTCATAAACAATCTTTGAGTCAGCCAGGAAGTGTCATAATAGATTATAAATGCAGTGGAATAGCAGGACTTTTTGGGTTTTTTTTTTAACTCCCTGATGACGCAGGACATGAAACAAGAATGACCTGGCACTTGAAAATAACTGTGCAAAATAGCACTAAAACATAAACATCTACCAAAGGTATGCACTTTGAACAGTGATTTATTATGGTTGTCAAATGGAAAGTCAAAGTTAAATAACATTCATTCACTTCTGAACTCTTTTTTTCTTATACACCTATCCACAAATGCAGGTGGAAATTCACTTTCAGAAACTGCGGTTACGTAACACAAAAATTAACATTTAAATTGAATAATGTTCAATTTGAAAATAATTCTGAGCTTGGTCTTTCAGTATAATATTTATATAGTCATTACTGCTCTTCAGTTTGAGATAGGAGTTGAAATCCTTCACATTGTTCACTGGGAAAGTTGATATTCTACTTATAGCTCAGGGCTACACTGAAGTGAACTGTGGCAATTTCTGTGGCTTCATTACATATTGGTTCAAAGCACAAAGTAATTTGATCAGCACATCAAATAAAAACTACAAAGAGAAACTCACACCAAGAATTGGATGTGGAGGAAATCGGCAAAAATACTGTGGCATGTATTTTATTGGAACATAGGGGTTACATGGACTCTCAGTTACTTGACTAGCTGCCATTTGCCAATCCTGCAACTGAGGGGATCTGACAGCAGAACTCCCATTCACCAAGAGCTGCTGACCAATGAAAGGCCAGCAATTTATGATGCCAGTGCCAGTAAATGGCACTGCACCCTCCCAGCAGCCTAGTGGCCGCAAACAATCCAGTCCATTGTCACAATTACTTCTTAGCTACCTCCAACATCAGGAAATTTTTAAAAATATCAAGTTAAAATCACACAACACCAAGGTATAGTCAAACAGGTTTATTTGGAAGCACCACCTTTCAGAGCACTGCTCCTTCATCAGGTGGTTATGGAGTATAAGATCATAAGACACAGAATTTATAGCAGAAGTTTACAGTATGAGGTAACTGAAATTATATTTGAAAAAGACCTGGATTGTTTAAGTCTCTCATCTTTTAGAATGACCATTTTGGTTTCAGTTCTTTCATATATAAACCGCAAAACTACTTTAAAAGTTACAAACTTACGTGAATTTTAACAATTGGAGTCATGTTGACCCAGAGAATGCATTGAAGGTGTGAGCTGCCCTGTGTGAGGCTGTCTGTGCCACAGATAAATGCATTATCTGGGCCAACATGACACCAATTGTTCAAGCTCACTTGACAATGTAACTTTTAAAAAGGTTTTGCGATTTACATATGAAAGAACTGAAACTAATATAGCCATTCTAACAGATGAGAGACTTAAACAGTCCAGGTCTTTTTCAACGTATAATTTCAGTTACGTCACACTGTAAACTTTTGCTATAAATTCTGTGTCTTATGATCTTATACTCCACAACCACCTGATGAAGGAGCAGCACTCCGAAAGCTAGTGCTTCTAACTAAACCTGTTGGACTATAACCTGGTGTTGTGTGGTTTTTAACTTTGTACACCCAAATCCAACACCACTGTCTCCAAATCTTTGAAACATAAAGTGCAGTCAATACCAAAAAGGTGTCATGTCAAGAGGTCAGAAAGTCATTTTGAACAGTGAGCTATAAAAAGCAGTTATAAGTAGTGATCTGATTTTAGCTACATGCCCAGCAAGTTCCCTGAGGAGACAATTTCCTAAGGTATTTGACAATGTGAGTTTTATGAGCCCTAAGGATGAAACTGCTAAAAGCAGGCTGGTGCAGAGAAAAGAGGTATGTACCAGCAGATCTGCTGTCAGTTGTAGTCTTTAAGCAGTCAGCGTGAGGACATAGACTTGAGAATCTTGTAAATCAGTGGGAAACATGCTTCAAAAGCAGATTTCTGTTGAATTGTTGAAAATCCTATAAGGCTATTGAAGAGATGAGTTTAGGTAATTAGTAAGTAAATAAACAGCTTGTGTTAAGTACCTCAGGTACATACACTAACTGAAAAAGATAAGGAAATAGTATCTGGTGAAAGTGTAAAAAATTGCTGAAAGGAAAGCAACGACAGCCACGTAGGTTGAGGAGGAAGAAACTTTGGTGTGGAGACTGGGTGTGATTCTTTCCTGAGGAATGTGTGTCTGTAAGAGTATTGCTGGGATAAAGGGACGCATCTTTCTTTCTGATGCTTGTAATGAGTTTGTTTCAATGGTCTTTGTTCAGTGTAATACTGTTTGTTTCTTTTTCTTTTAGATGATTAACTTTTAATTTATTTTTTTAAAGTATACTGATAGCTTCTTGTGAATATGTTCAGTGAATTCCAACGTAAACAAACAAAAACCTTAATATTCTCAAAAACTCATAATCAGGTTTCACTTTGGGATCTGACTTTGTCAGCAATATCATCAGCTTGGATGATAACAACTTGCATACATTAAGGCCCTAATACCACCTTCAGGCATGAGAAGATACCTTGCTTGATTTTAGCCAATTCAATGGCAATGCAATTAGCGAACTCATTGACTTCAACCACAAAGGAAATTAGTGAGGTGTCATTTTTATCTCTGGTACTATAAAAATGAAGATTATTCATATTTCTAGAATTTCACACAAATATGTCATTTCACCCTGTCTTTATAAAGGAGGACAAAAATAATGTAGAAGAAATGATCAAGAACACAGGGTTTACTGAGACAGAGGAACTGAAGCAAATCTGTAATAGTAAAGAAATGGTGTTGGGGCAATTGATGGGATTAAATGCTGATAAATTCACAGGGCCTGATAATTTACATCCCAGAGTGCTTAGGGAAGTGGCCCTAGAAAGAGTCGATGCATTGGTGGTCATCTTCCAAGGTTCTTTCAACTCTGGTACAGTTGTTACATATTGGAGGATAGCTCATGTAACTGGATTACTTAAAAAGGGAGGTAGAACGAAAACAGGGTATTATAGATTGGTGAGCCTAAAGTCGAAAGTGGAGAAGATGCTAGAATCCATTCTTAAGGATGTTACAGCAGAGAATCAGATACTATCAGCATGGATTTACAAAAGGGAAACCATGCTTGACAAACCAACTGGAATTCTTTGAGCATTTAACTAATAGAATTGATTGGGGGAGCCAGTGAATGTGGTTTATTTGGAATTTCAGAAAGCTTTTGATAAAGCCCCACATTAGGGATTAATGTGTAAAATTAAAGCATGTCAGATTGGGATATTGTACTGAAGTGGATAGAAAATTGGTTTATAGACAGGAAACAAAGAGTAGGTATAAATGGGCCTTTTCTTGAATGGCAGGGCACTGACTAGTGGAGTAGCACATGGATCCCAGCTTTTTACAAGATATGTTAATAATTTAGATGACAAAATTAAAAGTAATATTTCAGCATTTGCAGATGATACAAAGCTGGGGGAATGGTGGGCTGTGAGGAGGATGTAGAGATATTGCAGTGTGCTTTGGACAAGGCTGAGTGAATAGGCAAACACAGTACAATGTAGATAAATGGGACATTATCTGGCTTGGCAGCAAAATTACGAAGGCAGATTATTATTTGAATGGCTGTAATTTGAGAGAGAAACATGTTCAACGAGACCTGGGTATCCTTATTCACAAATCGATGATAGCAAGCATGCAGTGCATTGGCAGTAAAGAAGACAAACTGAATCCAAAAGATTAAAATGCATGGGATCCACAGTGACTTGGCCGCATGGATTCAGAATTGGCTTGCCCATAGAAAGCAGAGGGTAGTGGTGAAAGAATGCTTGTCAGGCTGGGTGTCTATGGCTAGTGGTGTTCCGCAGGGGTCCGTGTTGGGACCTCTTCTGTTTATGATAGATATAAATGACTTGAATGAAAATGTAGCTGGATGGATGATTAAGTTTGTAGATGATACAAAGATTGGTGGAGTTGTGGATAGTGTAGAAGGTTTTCAAAGAATACAGCAAAATATAGATCAGTTGCAGATATGGATGAAGATCCTGGTAGGTGTGAGGTGCTCCACTTTGGGAGATCAAATGTGAAGGAAAAGTATACAGTTAATGGCAGGACCTGAACAGCATTTATGTACACAGAGATCTTAGGGTTCAATTCCATAGCTCCCTGAAAGTGGCAATGTAAGTGGATAGGATGGTATAGAAAAACATAGAATCATACAGCATGGATACAAATCCTTCTGTCCAACTAGTTCATGCCAAAAATAATCCCAAACTAAACTAGTCCAACCTTGCCTGCTCCTGACCCATATCTCTCCAAAACCTTGCCATTCAAGTACTTATCCAAATGTCTTTTGAACGTGTAATTGTATCCACATCCACCACTACTTCAGGAGGTTCATTCCACAGCAAACCACCTCTGTGTAAAAGTCTCTCTCCTCTCATTTTAAAAATATGCCCCAGTTTTGAAATCCTGTATCCTAGGAAACATCAATTACCAATAACCCTATCTATAACCCTCATTATTTTATAAATTTCTATCAGGTCACCCCTCAACCTCCTATGCTCCAATCAGAAAAGTCTCAGCCTATCCACCTTTCTTTATAACTCATATTATATGCTTCTGCTTGATACACAGCTCCAACATGAAGAACAGCCAATGAGAAACCCACACTTTCAGAAATCTCTAACATGGCAGATAGAGTCCATTAGGCCATGTTAAAATAAGAGGAGTCAGCTTCAGCTGAGTGGTCACATTTTTGCTCAAGGTCCACTCAGGATTTAAGTACATAATCCAGGCTAGCATTTTGGCGTGGTACTCAAGAAATGCTGAACTGGTAAAGGTGCTGTGTTTTGGACAAGACATTAAATCAAGGTCCCATCTGACTTCTCACCCAACATCAGTAAAACTAATTACTGACACACTGCTGTTCATGGTAACTTCTTGTATACAATCGGCTGCCAATTGCCTACAACTGTGTAAAGTGCAGGATGAGAAGAGACTATTATGATAGTCTTCTTAATGCCAGTCCACACGGACAGATTGACCTAACGACTCAGGGTAAGTTAACTACTCTGAGCTCATTGGGTTTACTATGGTCCACTGACCCTTGAAGGGAAATGGTTACATGTAGTACCTAGAGAAGAGAACAGAAAAAATTTTACAGGAAACGTGGCACTACGAAATTCTGAACAGACCTTAGTTTCAGAAAGTTAAGTGAAACATAATTAACTACAGAGGCCAAATGGAACTGTTCCAACTTCAGGCTTCACAAAGAAGGTTTATGTATGCGTGCTTTTATTTGTTGGGGAATTGAGTCCAAGAGTCAGGAGGTCATGTTGCAGCTTTATGAGACTTTGGTTAGACCACACTAAGAGTATTGCGCTTATTTCTGTTTGCCACATTACAGGAAGGATGTGGAGGCTTTGTGGAGCATGCAGAAAAGGTTTACCAGGATGCTGCCTGGATTAGAGGACATGAGCTACAAGGAGGGGCTAGAAAAACTCAGGCTGTTTTCTCTGGAGCAGTGGAGGCTCAGGGGAGACCTGACAGAAGTCTACAAAACTATGAGATCCATAGATAAGGTTGACAGTCAGAATCTTTTTCCCAGAATTAAGAGGTCTAAACGAGGGGGCATGTATTTAATGTGAGAAGGGAAAAGTTCAAAGGAGATGTGAGGGGGAAGTCTTTTACACAGAGAATGGTAGAAGTCTAGAATGCACTGTCAAGGGTGGTGATGGAGGCAGATATGATAGGGGCGTTTAAAAAACTTTTAAATAAGCACATGCATGCGTAAGGAGTGGAGTGATATGGATCTGGAGCAGGCAGAAGGAATTAATTTAATTTGGCATCATGTTAAGCACAACACCATGGGCTAAAGAGCTTGCTCCTGTGTTGTATTGTTCTAAGTTTTATGAATGTTGACTTTCATAGCAATAAGAACAGAGTATAAGAACATGGGTGTCTTGCTACAATTCTACAGGGCATTTGTGAGGCCACATCTAGAATGTTAGGTGCAGTTTTGCTCTCCTTATCTGAAGAAAGTTGCTTTTGCTATAGAGGGAACACGGCAAAGGCTAAACATTTCGATTCCTGGAATGGCAGGACTGATGTATGAGAAAAGATTAAGTCAGTTAGGATTGTATGCACTAGAGTTCAAAAGAATGAGGGAGGAATCTCATAAAATTCGAGAAAATTCTGATAGGGCTAGGCAGGTTAGATGAGGAAAGATGTTCCTGATGGTGGGGGAGTCCAGAAACCATGGGTCGCAATTTAAGGATAAGGGGTAAAGCATTTAGGATTGAGTATGTCCATACCAGTCCAACACTGGGTCTTCCACATCCCAATTAGGACTGAGATGAGGAGAGATGTCTTCACCCAGAGAGTGGTAAGCCTATGGAACTCACTATCACAGGAAGGGGTTTAAGTCAAAAACATGAATTTGTACTTTAGTCACTCCTGTAGGTAGTATGTCAAGCAGCTCATGTTATATAACACATGTGGAAGAAAACCCCAAGGTTCATAGATTACAGAAGACAGGAGTGTTTTCTGAATCCAATTCACATTCCGAATGTTTAACTTATTATTTATGCCAATATTTAATTTGGTGGTTATCAACATTAGATACAGGATGCTTTGCTTAATTAAGAATAACTTAATTATTGGTGTTCACTGCACAAAAACCTGTAAAACTGTCTGAAGGGGACAATTACACACAAGGCGATGGGACAACTTTTAAAATTTAATATGGCTGAGGAGAGACATATTGCTGAAGCTTTTCATAAGAATATCAATTTTTAAATGATAACAAAGATTTATACTAAAGGTGAAAAGAGTGCTGGTTGTCTCAAATTGACCCTGATTAGCCGAAACATTGCCAAAAAATTTGGAATTCTTGCGTTTTCCTGATGAATGCAAAACAAAACAAGCCAGAATCTAACCATTGTCCCTTAACATTTAAAGGAATTTCTGTCTCTTAATCACCACTCTCAACATCCAGGGATTTAGCACTGACCACTAAACTGAACTGTGCTAGCCATATAAATACTGTAGCTGCAAGAGCAGGTCAGAGGCTCAGAATCCTGCAGCAAATAACTCACCTCCTGACTCCCCAAACCCTGTCCACCATCTACAAGGCTCAAGTTGGATGTCTGATGGTATACTCCCCACTTTTCTGGATCTGTGCAACTTTAACTACACTCCAAGGCAAAACAGCCAGCTTAATTGGCACTATATCCACACTTGTCCAAACACTCACCCCCTCTACCAGTGACCCTCAGCAGCAGCAGCAGCTTGTACCATCTACAAGATAGCCAAAAGAAATTTACCAAGGTTCCTTCCAAACCCATGACCATGACCATCTATAAGGACAATGGCAGCAAATACATGGGAAAACCACCACTTGCAAGTATTCCTCCAAATACTCACCATCCTGACCTGGAAATATATTGCTGGTGCTGGATCAAAATCCTGGAACACCATCTGTAACAGCATTTTGGGCCTATCTACACCCAAATGGATTGCAGCAGTCCAATGAGGCAGCTCACCAATATCTTCTCACTGGCACTTCAGAATGGGCAATAAATCAGTGATGCCCACGTCCATACATTCTGTACTACTAAATAACCATTTCTAACCTGATGTTAGACGGAGATTGGAAAAAAGCCTGCAGTGGCTATTTCACCAAGACATGTGTGTGGGAATGGAGGCCAATGGGAATGGAGGTGCTACTGTGAACAAATTCATGACACTGACCAGCACACTGATTTGCCAGCGCCACCCTGTCCCCAAGCCATTTTGCTGAGGGCCAGAGAAGGGTTACAATGAATACCTATCTGTGCTAGCAATGGATAGCCAACTAAATCAATTAAAAATCAATTAAAAATCAATTTAAGCCCCAAAATATTAGGAAGCAATGTGGGCCCTTTGTGGCATTGGCAGCAACTGGAGAAGCCAGAATGTTGAGACAGACCCAGACAACTGCCAGTCTGGCCTCACATTCAAACTTAAGAGAGATTTAAAGACAGATTTAGATTTAAATAGTTTGAAATGTTTGTTCATGTGATGAACAAAATAATTTTAAACAGATGTGTTAATTAATATTGTACAAAATGTTTTCAAAATCAAAGTTAATAACAGTGTGTGCTTAATTTGTCTTTGACTTTTCCCATTAATAATGACAGCAGGCTTCATTTTTAACAAATTAAAAAAATTAAAAAGTCACAGCACGATGGAGATGAATTCTCAGCAATGAGAAACTGATCTTTTAAATACTACAAAACATCTTGCTGTTGTGAATTTTCTCACATTACAATTAGATGCCAACCTGCATAGCCATGTTATATACCAGGTATTGAATGAGTACAGGTACAAGGCATAGAGCATGATTAAGGTGATTTTAACTTGATTTTGATGGCCTGTAAGTGACACATAAAACACTCTACAAATGTCTAATACATAAAAAAAATGTACATCCTTATTGCACTTGAGAAGTAGGTGTTGAGTTGCCTTCTTGAATTTCCGCAGTCTACGGGGTGTAAGTAATATCGACAGTGCTGTTAGTGAGAAAGCTCCAGGATCTCGATCCAATCATAGTTAGTGAAAGAATGGTTCGAAAGTTGCAAGTTGGGATGGTGTCTGGTATGGAAGGAATAGTTTTTTAAACCTGTAATTTCTGCCACCAACCGAAAAGCTATATTTGGTCTGGTATTGTGTGACAAGATAGAATTAATCAATAATCTTAAAGTGAAATGCCTTAGGTAGCATGAATTGTGTCACAAAGCTGGTCCCTTTTTTCTAAAAGCTGTTCCTTTTCTGAAGGATACTGTGTCCTTGGTGTTTTTTCACAGGGGTAATAAAACTCCTGGCTCTGATTAGACGGGTTTAGTACAGAGATTAAAGGGTATTGAGAGGCCTTTTTGACGATATGGAAACAGATGAAACTTCAGGCCAAAGTGGCCATGTTTTAGAAATGGAGGAGAAAGTGAGGACTGCAGATGCTGGAGATCAGAGCTGAAAATGTGTTGCTGGAAAAGCGCAGCAGGTCAGGCAGCATCCAAGGAACAGGAGAATCGACGTTTCGGGCATCAGCCCTTCTTCAGGAATGTTTTCAGGTCATGTTTTAGAAATGACCTGTATAATGAAAGGGGAGTGGCCAGCTCTCTAGCTGAGCAGTTCAGCCCAGAACTAGTTGGGAGTTCAGCGATGGACTGTGCGAACAGGTTCTCTCTCTTCCTTCCCTTCTAACTTCAATCTGTAAGCATCTGCTGTTTTTGTTTTACTGTATTTTAAGGAGGTTTGCTTCTTGGGACTGTTGTGTATATTCGGAACACCATAATTAAATCTAGTTTGGATAGACTGAGTTCTGTAGGGGTTCTTTAATCTGCTCTTTGTGCTTCATTGTGTAGTTTTGTGAATAAATTTTTGTCTGTTTTAAAACCTGGTAGTCAACCTCGCTAACTTGCTCTGGGTAATTTTCACTGTATACTTACCAAAAACAAATAGCAAAGTAACGGTCTGGACTGCCTGTTTAAGAATATTTTGAGTGGTCGAGCCTGGTCCACAACAATTGTAATTTAGTTTGAGTGGGAGAGGAATGGATTTGAGACTTTTTAAAAACTTAAATAAGGGTAATTATGATGGAAATCAAGGAAATCATTATGAAGTGAATTGAAAAATGAGGTTGGAAGATAGATCAATACAGATGCAGTGACAGATATTTAAGGGAATATTTCAGAATTCATGGAATAGATACAATTAATGAGTATGAAAAATTCAAAAGGATAAGCAGTATCAAGCTTAAAGAAAAAACATTTAATTACTACAGAAAGAACACTTGTGGCACGCTGGAAGAGTCTTTACCCCTGGGTCAGGAGGCCTGGGTTCAAGTCCCACCTGATCCAGAGGTGCATCATGACATCTTTGAACAGGTTGAAAAGAAAATATTTATAATTGTGACAGGTACAGGACAGAAGATTGGACAGAATATAAAAACAAACAAGAAACAATGGCCAAAACAAAATGACAAGGAGGGAACAATTACAGTTCAAGAGAAAGCTTGTCAGTCATATAAGAACATTAATTAGAGTTTCTCTAAATATTGTAAAAGGAGTTATCAAAGTGAGAATTTGTCCTAAAGAAAGTGATCCTGGAGAATTGGCAGTAGAAAATAAAGAAATGGCAGATCAATGAAAAAGATACTGCACTTCAGCCTTCATTGATGTACATATACACTGATATAGTGTATATAAGTTACATGTTAGAAGCAGTTATGAATCAGGAAATGAAAGAGTGGGAGGAACCCAGAAAAAAGTTGAATGTATACATCAGAGAAGAGTACTAAGGAAATCATTGGGTCTGCAGGCTGGCAAGTGCCTGGATTCTGATGGATTTCATTTGAGGGTCTTAACCAAACTGGCGAATCAAATAGTTGATGCATTGGTTTTAATTTTCCAAATTTCCTTCATTTGTGAAACATGCTGTTACTTCACTCATAAAGGGAGGAAGAAAGAAAGCAGAAAATCATAGGTCAGTTACTTTAACATCTGTCATAGGGAAGATGTTAGAAACTCTTATTTAAAAAGAAGAGCAATGAACTTCGAAAAGATCAAAGTAAGCAGGCAGAGTCAACGTGGCTTTGTAAAAAAAAAAATCATGGAAAAACAACCGATTGAAGCTTTTTGGGAAGGTAACGTACCGTGTGAAAAAAAAAGAAAACCGTGGATGTACTGAATTTAGATTTTGAGAAGGCATTTCCACATCAAAGTTTATTGCACAAAATATGAGCTGGGATAAACGATTGGCTCACTCACAGGAAATAAGAGTAGGCATAAATAGGTCTCTTCTGGGTGGCAAGATTGAATGAGTAGGTTTAGTCCTGCGACTCAACTGTTTTGAATTTATATAAATGACTTGGATGAAGGAACAGAGGTATAGTTGCCAAATTTGGTGATGACACAAAGACAGTATGTTGTGAAACGGACATAAGGTGACTCCAAAAAGATATGGATAGGTTAGATGAATTGGTAAAGGTCTAGCAAATGGAGTATAATGTGTGAAAATGTCAATTTTTGCAGGAAGAATAAGAAAAAAAGGCATTTAATCTCAATTGTGAGAGATTACATAATTCTGAGGTCAGAGCGATTTGGGTGACCTATTGCATGGATCACAAAGGTTTAGAATGCAGGTAGCAAGCAATTAGAAACACCAATAGACTGTAGTACAATATTTATATTATACCTCTGGATGTGTGCCTCTACTAGTTATTTGAAGGTAATGTTCATGCTGAGTATAATTTGTGGATGGGTGATGAACAAAAAGAAACCACCAAGTGTGGAAATATGCCTGGTACCCCATTTGAATTTGTATAGTTTCAACATCTGTGAGTGGGATTCTAACAGTGTACAAATTATAATTAGATCATTCAAAAATGTGGGACATACAGATTAATGAGTGGAGAGTTATGATAATTTGGTGTGGATGGATAATTGGGAAAGTAACAAATCTGTTCCAGAGTGGAATCCTACCATTATGACATAGCTAAAATGACTAATGATGAATTTAGTCAAAGAGTCATAGAGATGTACGGCATGGAAACAGACCCTTCGGTCCATGCCGACCAGATATCCCAACTCAATCTAGTCCCACCTGCCAGCATCCAGCCCATATCCCTCCAAACCCTTCCTATTCATATACCCATCTAAATGCCTCTTAAATGTTGCAACTGTACCAGCCTCCATCACATTCTCTGGCAGCTCATTCCATACACGTACCAACCTCTGCGTGAAAATGTTGCCCCTTAGGTCTCTTTTATATCGTTCCCCTCTCACCCTAAACCTATGCCCTCTAGTTCTGGACTCCCTGACCCCAGGGAAAAGACTTTGCCGATTTATCCTATCCCTGCCCCTCATAATTTTGTAAACCTCTATAAGGTCACCCCTCAGCCTCCGACGCTCCAGGGAAAACAGCCCCAGCCTGTTCAGCCTCTCCCTGTAGCTCAGATCCTCCAACCCTGGCAACATCCTTGTAAATCATTTCTGAACCCTTTCAAGTTTCACAACATCTTTCCGATAGGATGGAGACCAGAATTGCATGCAATATTCCAACAGTGGCCTAACCAATGTCCTGTACAGCCGCAACATGACCTCCCAACTCCTGTACTCAATACTCTGACCAATAAAGGAAAGCATACCAAACACCTTCTTCACTATCCTATCTACCTGCGACTCCACTTTCAAGGAGCTATGAACCTGCACTCCAAGGTCTCTTTGTACAGCAACAATGCCTAGGACCTTACCATTAAGTGTATAAGTCCTGCTAAGATTTGTTCTCCCAAAATGCAGCACCTTGCATTTATCTGAATTAAATTCCATCTGCTACTTCTCAGCCCATTGGCCCATCTGGTCCAGATCCTGTTGTAATCTCTTATGCTCGCATCCAAATCATTTATGTAAATGACAAAACGTAGAGGGCCCAGCACCAATCCTTGTGGCACTCCACTGGTCACAGGCCTCCAGTCTGAAAAACAACCCTACACCACCACCTTCTGCCTTCTACCTTTGAGCCAGTTCTGTATCCAAATGACTAGTTCTCCCTGTATTCCATGAGATCTAACCTTGCTAATCAGTCTTCCGTGGGGAACCTTGTCGAACGTCTCACTGAAGTCCATATAGATCACATCTACCACTCTGCCCTCATCAATCTTCTTTGTTACTTCATCAAAAAACTCAATCAAGTTTGTGAGACATGATTTCCCACGCACAAAGCCATGTTGACTATCCAGAATCAGTCCTTGCCTTTCCAAATACATGCACATCCTGACCTTCAGGATTCCCTCCAACAACCTGTCCACCACCGAGGTCAGGCTCACTGGTCTATAGTTCCCTGGCTTGTCTTTACTGCCCTTCTTAAACAGTGGCACCATGTTTGCCAAACTCCAGTCTTCTGGCACCTCACCTGTGACTATCGATGATACAAATATCTCAGCAAGAGGCCCAGCAATCACTTCTCTAGCTTCCCACAGAGTTCTCAGGTACACCTAATCAGGTCCTGGGGATTTATCCACCTTTAACCGTTTCAAGACATCTAGCATTTCCTCCTCTGTAATCTGGACATTTTGCAAGATGTCACCATCTATTTCCCTACAGTCTATATCTTCCATATCCTTTTCCACAGTAAATACTGATGCAAAATATTCATTTAGTATCTCCCCCATTTTCTGTGGCTCCACACAAAGGCCGCCTTGCTGATCTTTGAGGGGCCCTATTCTCTCCCTAGTTACGCTTTTGTCCTTAATATATTTGTAAAAACCCCTTTGGATTCTCCTTAATTCTATTAGCCAAAGCTATCTCATGTCCCCATTTTACCCTCCTGATTTCCCTCTTAAGTATACTCCTACTTTTTTTAATACTCTACTAAGGATTCACTCAATCTATCCTGTCTATACCTGACATAAGCTTCCTTCTTTTTCTTAACCAAACCCTCAATTTCTTTAGTCATCCAGCATTCCCTATAGCTACCAGCCTTCCCTTTCACCCTGACAGGAATATACTTTCTCTGGATTCTTGCTGTCTCATTTCTGAAGGCTTCCCATTTTCCAGCCGTCTTTTTACCTGTGAACATCTGCCTCCAATCAGTTTTTGAAAGTTCTTGCCTAATACTGTCAAAATTGGCCTTTCTCCAATTTAGAACTTCAACTTTTAGATCTAGTCTATCCTTTTCCATCACTATTTTAAAACAAATAGAATTATGGTCACTGGCCCCAAAGTGCTCCCCCACTGACACCTAAGTCACCTGCCCTGCCTTATTTTCCAAGAATAGGTCAGGTTTTGCATCTTCTCTAGTAGGTACATCCACATACTGAATCAGAAAATTGTCTTATACACACTTAAGAAATTCCTCTCCATCTAAACCTTTAACACTATGGCAGTCGCAGCTGATGTTTGGAAAGTTAAAATCCCCTACCATAACCACCCTATTATTCTTACAGATAGCTGAGATCTCCTTACAAGTTTGTTTCTCAATTTCCCTCTGACTATTGGGGGTCTATAGTACAATCCCTTTTTTTCCTTTCTTATTTCTCAGTTCTACCCAAATAACTTCCCTGGATGTATTTCCAGGAATATCCTCCCTTAGCACAGTTGTAATGCTATCCCTTTTCAAAAATGCCACTCCCCCTCCTCTTTTGCCTCCCTTTCTATCCTTCCTGTAGCATTTGTATCCTGGAACATTAAGCTACCAGTCCTGCCCATCCCTGAGCCATGTTTCCGTAATTACTATCATATCCCAGTCCCATGTTCATAACTATGCCCTGTGTTCATCTGCCTTCCCCGTTCGGCCCCTTGCATTGAAATAAATACAGTTTAATTTATTAGTCCTACCTTGTCCCTGCCTGCCCTGACTGTTTACATCACTTCTGTTCTCAACTGTACCAGTCTCAGATTGATCTCTTTCCTCACTATCTCCCTGGGTCCCACCCCCCCACCTTACTAGTTTAAATCCTCCCAAACAGTTCAAGCAAATCTCACTGCCAGTATATTAGTCCCTTCCAATTTAAGTGCAATCCATCCTTCTTGTACAGGTCACTTCTATCCCAAAAGAGATTCCAATGATCCAAAAATGTGAATCCTCCCCCCATAAACCAGCCCCTCAGCCATGCATTCATCTGCTCTATCCTCCTATTCCTGTCCTCACTAGCTCATAGCACTGGGAGAATCTAGATATTACTACCCTTGAGGACCTCCTTTTTAAATTTCTACCTAACTCTCTGTAATCTCCCTTCAGATTCTCAACCTTTTCACTTCCAACGTCGTTGATTCCAATGTGGACAATGACCTCCTGCTGGCCCCTCTCCCCCGTGAGAACATTCTGCACCCTCTCTGAGACATCCTTGATCCTGGCACCAGGGAAACAACACACCATCCTGCTTTTTCTCTGCTTGCCACAGCAACATCTGTCTGTACCTCTGACAAGAGAATCCCCTAACACAATTGATCTCTTGGAAGTTGACATACCCCTCGTTGCATTGGAGCCAATCTCAATACCAGACACTTGGCTGTTTGTGCTACGTTCCCCTAAGAATCCATCACCCCCTACATTTCTAAAACAGCATACCTGTTTGAAATGGGTATATCCACAAAATACTCCTGCTCTAGCTGCCTACCTCTCTTACCCTTCCTGGAGTTAACCCATCTATGTGACTGTATCTGACACTTTTCCCCCTTTCCTATAACTGCCATCCATCACATACTGTTGCTGTTGCAAATTCCTCATCGCTTCTATCTGTCTCTCCAACCGATCCACTCGATCTGATAAGATTCGCATCCAACAGCATTTATGGCAGATATAATTAGATTAGATTAGATTAGATTACTTACAGTGTGGAAACAGGCCCTTCGGCCCAACAAGCCCACACCGCCCCGCCGAAGCGCAACCCACCCATACCCCTACATCTACCCCTTACCTAATACTACGGGCAATTTAGCAAGGCCAATTCACCTGACCTGCACATTTTTTGGACTGTGGGAGGAAACCGGAGCACCCGGAGGAAACCCACGCAGACACGGGGAGAATGTGCAAACTCCACACAGAGAGTCGCCAGAGGCGGGAATTGAACCCAGGTCTCTGGCGCTGTGAGGCAGCAGTGCTAACCACTGCGCCACCGTGCCGGCCAAAATATAATCTGCAGTAACCCTTAAACTCTCTTTAAACTCCCACATCTGACAAGAAGTACATATCACTCTAAAGGCCATTTTTCCTCCTTCACAATCTCCAGACCCAGAAAATAACACTGTCTTATTCCTCTACAAACACTGCCCCAGGTTAAATTAATAGCTATGGCTTATATTTTAAGTTTAATCAAGAGACTTATCTCCAAAAACATATAATCAAGAAAGAATCCACTGTACCCACTACTGCAGCCTTTCTCTTGGACAGACTTAAAACAACAATTAACTTTTCTGATTCTGTGCTGTGAACTTCGCCCAACAGTTCCTCCAAGATTAGTTGTGAATTTCACTGTTTGTTAATTTTCCCAGATGCACTCCGGTGTCCAGCGATACACGAATTCAAACAGCAAAGGCAGTAACTGTGCAGGTTTTCTCTCTCTCTCTCCTGCACTGTCCTCACCATATGCTTCCTTTGTCTGCTCTTCTCCCTTTTAAACTGCTGTTGTTTCGACTTTTTTTTTCCAAAGTTCCAAAACAATGCAACAGCATATAAAGACAGTAATTGCTGCTCCTGGAATTCGAGGAAATCACCTCCAACACCTAAAGTACCTCAAAAAAGGAGCAGCTCTTAACAGCCAGAAATTTTTCCTGTCCTCCATCTTGGATAATTTGCTGAACTGTCTTTCAGATAACAAACATGAGGAATTTGTCTGTTTTAAAATGTTATGATCAAACTGTTATTGCAGAATTAATTAATGATTTTAAACAGTGTGGACGAGTTGCTTTGTGTCTCTTGCAAGCAAGTGAAAGTACCTGGAGAAGGGAGATTGAAGAGCAGCAAGACCTCACAAGCCAAAAGATCATCTTCCTGAACTTTGTGGATAAAGACCATTGAACTGCCTCCTCAGTCTTTCACTCTGCCCATAATACACTGTTTTATTCTTTTGTCTGTCTGCCCTTGTCTATATGCATGGGTAGGGTGAGTTTTATAAAGGGGTTAGAATTTTAGCTAGTGGAGTTATATGTTGATGATTCATAGTTATTTACCATATTTGGCATCTATGCAGTTACAATAAATAGCAATTCTTGTTGGGTATAAGCTGGATCTAAAAGACAGGAACTTTGGTGAATTTTGCATAATTTTTTATAAAATCTTCAGATTTTTTGACAACTCAGGGAATAGTAGGGCTTGATTTCTAGTGCACTACCGCAGTGAGGCAAGGCAAAGTTGAAGCTTCAGGCTCTGTCCCCACCCCATTGACATCAGAATGGGGAAAAATAATTCCTGAGGGGCTTAATAAGGGAATAATTTTGAATTGCCATACAATGATTTCATGGTAATAACTAATGGAAATTAACTGTGTACCATCCTTTTTCTTGATAGGCAAATTCCAGGAGAAGAACGAGATCGATGGGCAATGAAAGAATGCAAGAAGTATTAAGGTATGTAATACCTCCTACCTTTGTCAGTGGACCACATTGGAAAAAAAATTTGCTTTTTTTTACATGTTGTGATGTATTTAAAGGGAGCCTATATAAGTAAATAAAAGGGAAAAGGAATACAATGATTTATTGATTGTTGGAGGGAGGTTTGAGTAAAGGGTGAAATATGCATACCAGCATACATTTGAACATCCATTTCTGTGCTGTCAATTACATAGAATGACAAAACAGTTTCAAAGTTTCTTCTGCATTTCAAGCCAAAAGTTCTGACAATTCAATTAATTTGGAAGAAAAAGAATAAATTTTCACTCTTGTCAATATTGTGCTCTACATCTCAAATTCTGCATTACAAAGGCAAATCTCACAGTTGTAAGGTTTCCATGTGTAACATTGTTGCTAGGAGAGGCCACAGTTCAGTCAAACGTAATCAGTCAGATTGCTTCTATGCAGAGCTTCTATTGTTACAGAGAACATGAAATAAAGAAAACTTGTAAATGTTCTAGTATTCAAAGAAAGTAAAAATGTTAAAAGAAACTATACTTGAAAAAACAAAGAACTGAAGGTGATGGAACTTTGTGATAAAAACAGAAATTGCTGGAGAATCTCAACATCTGTGTGGAGAAGACAGAGTTAACATTTCAAGTCCTGAAGCCTATCTTCAGAATAATCCCTCTGCATTTGTTTCAAAAATTATATCATTTTGTATTTAACTTCTTAAAAATTCATTCTTCATTGTTAAGTCCTCAATTAGCATCAATAACTTACTTAACGTTTATAGTTCTAAAAATGAATTTTATTAAAGATTTTTTCGGAGCACACACTACATTTTCAAAAACATGACTGACAGTAGGTGTCCAAAGAAAAAAAGATTGTACATGGGGATAATAAACATTTATTGCAGTTGAAATGTACAAATCCGGTCATTCCTGATGTACATTCATCATACATCCTAGACTGCTTTTGCTCAAAAAGTTCAAGTTTTCATCAGTGATAAAAAGAAGACTCGAATGATCATTAAGTATTTGTAATACTTAAAAGTTGAACTCAATGAAGTAATCCTTCATACCATTATGGAGAGATTGAATAATCCCAAAAGAGAAAAAGATAATTAAAATTAAATATTTATTCAAAATATATTGAGAATTTCATGATTCCAAATCACCAGCCTCATCTAAGTCAGTCTGCCACAATATCATACACTATAACTGCTTATTAACTTCCCCATTTTCACACAGTTCAGAAGCTTTTTTATAATCACTTACATTTTTCCCTTTAGGCCACACTTTCCTTCCATCATTTAATTTAACTCAATTACGTTTGTTCCTTTTTCTTCTTCCCAACTTCAGCTGTTGATTACATTACATTCACTTACATTATTAATTTCCTATGACAGTTAAAGTCATTTAAGACCCATCCCTCTTTTACCAGCTGAACAGATTTAGACTTATAGAAATTGCTCTTTTATTCTTCTGGACATATAGAAACTATTGACATGCATTTCCTGTTAATTTGCTAAAATGTATGAAACAGAGAAAAAAATGCAATATGGTATGTAAGGTTTGGAATGTATTGACAAAATAATGGCAGGAAAATCAAACAAGTGCGTGTCTTTGTGGAAAATAAATTCTTATATAAAAGGCTATAGACTTTATATTTCTCACAATACTGTGTGAATGCATGGTTCTTAATTCTGTGCAAATCTATTGATTACTCCTTCAGTGTAGCAGTGTGTCTAAGAAAAACATCAGTTCCAGCTAGATGAGTGCTGACAGTGTAAAATAATAGCTGTATTATTTCACTGCAATGCAGGGATTCTCCCAGCTTTTTGTGACTATTTTATAAACATCCACTTCCTTTCCCAGCTTTTTATGCGGTAATGCAGACAAGTGTTAAGTGTTAAAATCACAAGTAGGACGTGGGTGTACAAAGTAATTAGCTTGTCCCCACAAACAAGCTAATAATTGCGATCCAACCACTTACAATCATCATAGTGACATGGCTCTTCATCTGTGTTACAATTTCTCAGTAATCTGAGGATATTCTGAAAGCATGTCTCCTTGACAGCTCTGCTATCTGTGTGACCAGCTGTGGCCTTTCTTCCTTTTTCTAGCCTCTGCTGAATACTTGTAGAATAGCAAATGCTTACTGAAAATTGGAATTCAATTAGCCCAGGAGCATACTGGAAACAAATTGATTCCACTACAGTACTGTTCCTGGACAGCCTTCCTGCCCTGGAACTGCACTACATCTGTTCTTGTTAAATGGATAAATGCAGGCATTAACACAGGGGGTGCCAATGTCAGGTTCACTGAACAAGGACTGGATGGAAACAAAATCCACCGAGCTAGCACTTATAGATGTCACAATGTTCAGAACAACCTGCCAGGGGAGTAATGAGCAGAGGTAAAATATTAGGGACAAACACCAGAACTCTGGTGAGTTCTGAAATATGAGTGTCACTTCATGCCTGTGTTAGGTTGCCCAGTGAAGGTTGTTGGGTCCTGTGAATGTTAAGTTACGGTATGGGAGATGTGTAGTTCGGAAATTATGAGCTAAATATGGGCGTCTGTTAACTTAGGAGTGTATTCGATCATCTAACTTTTCCTGAGTTGGTATTTTACTTAATTTCATTAGAACAATCTGAAAACTGCAACTTAAATAGAGACTTTTGAAAGGTTTCAAATGTAGAGGGATATCCAGAGGAAAACTAAATTTCCTGGGCAATTTCTTTGCAGTCTACTACAATGAGGACAAATATATATAAATCATACAATTTACATTACAATCTTTAAGATGCACTGCAGAAGTTCCCCTACGTTCCTTCAACTTTCCAAATCCATGACCACTTCCACCTGGAAGCACAAGACCAGCAGATTGATGAGAACAGCACAATGCAAGTTCCCTTCCAGGAACTGAGAGACATGACTCACCATCCTGGCAGAGAAATATATCACTGCTCTTTCAATGTTACTGGGGCAAAGTCCTGGAATTCCCTCCCTAACAGCACTGTGGGTCTACATACAACAAATGGGAATGCAGCGATTTCAGAAGGTAGCTCACCACCACCTTCTCAAGAGCAATTAAGAATGGCGAATAAATACTAGTCCTGCCAGCGATGCCAACACCCCTGAGTGAATAAAGAAAATGTGTCCAGCCAGTTTTAACAGCCTTACTAAGACACTTGCTGAACACGGCCATTGATTCTCAAATCTCATTAATTGCCTCACAGTTTACCATGGCATTGTGCTCTGCTTGGACCTTTGAGATTGGCCCTTACTGATCTCAGTCAAGCTCACATCCTCAGAGAAACAATATAGCCTTTAGTAATTAAATCAATAAAAAAAAATTATTTTTGGAACAACACAACAAACAAGTGTGTCTGGACGTCATGTAACCAGTGCCCCAGGAGAGCTAGACATACTCAAATTTCATACTTGCTTTCATCTTTTTCGACAATCTAAATCTAAATAACTAATAGTTTAAGATGAATGCTCAGTAGTTCCTTCCTCCATTAGCGGTTCATTAGCTCAGGTAGCTGGATGGCTGCTTTGTGATGTATTGCGATACCAACATGGTGGGTTTAATACCCCCACTGTGTAAGGTTACCATAAAGGGTTTCCCTCTTCAATGTCTCTCCACACCTGAGGTATGGCCCTCAAGTTAAACAATCACCAGTCATCTCTCTCTAATGAGAGAGCAGCCCTTATAGTCTGGTAGGACTTGTTAGATTTTATTCAATGCATATTGCATAGTTTAAACATCCAGCTTAGATATAGCAAATTCAACAAGCAGCTAAGTGACAACTTACCAGTTGTGTCCTGAATGGGAGGGTAATCCACAACTGAGGCTGGAGCCTTGACTCAATGAGTTTGGTGAGTTTCTGGCCCCAAGGCAGATTGCCTACCTCACAAGTGAATTTTGTTTCAGGCTGTAAGCCTTGCCCTTGAGCCAACACTAGGGGTGATGGAAATGGGAAGCAAGCCTATGGCAGCTGGCAGGGACCAGCAGAAATGCTGTGGGACCAGAAGATGAGCTCCTGATCTCCCTGGCTCCTTAACAATTTATTAAAAAAAACACACAGCATTAAACTTATTTACTCAAAGGCAGATGCTGGCCAGGCCGTATTCATCTCCAGCAAACCTGTACAGACCAATCACTGTTAGCGGTTCAATCTGTTACTTTATCATCGCTGGATGATCCTGAATCTAAACATAACTCTCACATTCTTTTCTCTACTCTAAATCTTCTTCTTAAACACCTCTGTTTCAGGCCCCTCCATCCTACCTCCAACAACATACATGAGGAGCTTATGGTTTGTGATTAAGACCATGTAAATTCCACCAGCTGCATCCGTCCCTTGCACCAGCTTAATTGGCAAAACTTCCTTAATATACATCTTCCCCTTGAGCTAGGCCTGAACTCACATTTTTCTCAAGTTCTCTATCTCCCCACACCCCCTCTCTGAGCTCATCTTACCCATGATGCAGAGCTCCTATCCATTTTTTTTATTCATTCACAGGATGAGAGATCATATTTATTGCCCATCCACAATTGCCCAGAGGTCAGTTAAGATCAACCACATTGCTAACGGTCTGGAGTCAAACGTAGGCCAGACCAGTTAACTATGGCAGTTTCTTTCCTGAAAGGGCATTGGTGAACTAGATGGGATTCTGCCAATCAACAGTGGATTCATAGCCATCATTGGGCGATTAAATCCAGACTTTTACTGAATTCAAATTCCACTGTCTGCTGTGGCATGATTTGAACCCGGGTCCCCAGAACATTAACTAGGTCTCTGGATTAACTGTTCAACAAAAATACCACTATGTTATTGCCTTGATGTAATTCCCACTACACTGCTGATCAAACAACATTCATTGTTGATTCCCATGTTAGCCGATATTGTAAGATTCAAACATTGTTCTCATCCTTTAACTATAGACCAATTGAGTGTCAAGTATAAAAAAGGTGGCACTAACATTGGTGGACTGGAGAAAGACTTCGAACTTCTTTCTACAATGCTAAGCATTCCTCCAGATGGCTGAGACTGCTTTAGGCAGGTTGGCAACATCAGGCCAGGTTACCCGGGTTATCCAGCTAACATCCAGGATCTTATCAAGAGTGTGGTGCTGGAAAAGCATAGCAGGTCAGGTAGCATCCAAGGAGCAGGAGAATCAATGTTTTGGGCAAAAGTCCTTCATCAGGAATGAGGCTTGTGAGCTGAGGTGGTGGTGAATTATGAAATGGGAGGAGGGTGGGGCTGGGGCTGACGTAAGGTAGCTGAGAGTGCGATAGGTAGACGGAGGTGGGGGTAATGGTGATAGGTCAGAGAGGAGGGTGGAGCGGATAGGTGGGAAGGAGGTTGGACAGGTAGAACAGATCATGACAGTGGTGTCGAGTTGGAAGATTGGAACTGAGATAAGGTGGGGGAGGGGAAATGAGGAAACTAGTGAAATCCACATTGATGCCGCGCAAGGTTGGAGGGTACCGAGACGGAAGATGAGGCGTTCTTCCTCCAGGTGTCAAGTGAATATGGAGTGGTGACAGTACGACACTGATTTCCTTTGTCTTCCATGTCTTGGGTATATGTCAGGAACCGTGCAGGCAGTTCCAAACTGACAGAGCTTGTCCGGATGTAAAGGCTTTTAACGACATTGCAGGCACAGGGAACAATGGTAACTTCCAGCATCTACTGAGTTGCAAGTTGTTTTGGAATGGTGCTGAGTAAGATGAGGCCAGAATCGATCTTGTGTTGTGTCACTGGGGAGGGCTAGGTATTTAATAAGGCAAGTATGGCAGGACACAGTGAGAAATCCTGCTCAGCCTCAAGGTGGAAATCATTCACAAAAACAAACCCAAAACAATCCTTTGTTCAAGAAGAGCAGCAGAGATAGGTCAGGTACTTACAGACCAGTCAGTCTGACATCAATGACAGGGAAATTATGGAAATATTATTACTGGAAACATTTCTGCGGGACAGGTTTAATCAACGCTTGGAAAGGTAGGGGTTGACCAGGTCTAGTCAGCATGGTTTGCGAAAGGGAGTTCCTATTGGACCAATTTAACATGATTTTTATTTGAAAAGACGTCTAAATATATTGATGAGGGTAATGCAGTTGATGACATTTATGTGGACCTCAGTCAGGCTTTTGACATGGTAAGAGCCCATGGGATGTGAGCCGAGTTGGCAAACTGGATCCAAAATTGGCTTGCAAGTCAGAGGCAAAGGGTGATGGTGGAGGAATGTTTTTGTGACCACCAGTGTCTAACAAGGATCAATACTGTTTGTAAGAACATTAAGGACATGGGTGTGAATGTAAAATATCTGACTAATAAGCTTGCTGATGACACAAAAAGTGGGGATATTGTTGATACTGAGGAGAGCATTCTCAGGATATAGTCTGATATTGAGCAGATGAAAAATTGGGCAGAGCAATGGCAGATGGAATTTAATCCTGAGAAGTGTGAGGTAAAGCATTTTGGCAGGTCAGCAAGAAAAAGATATACATCATTAATGGTGACTCCCTGGGGAGCTCTGAGGAACAAAGACATCTTAGTGTACAAGTTCATGGATCCCTGAAGGTATCAGCATGGGTCAACAGGTTTGTGAATAAGGCATATGGGATGTTTGCCTTCATTAGCCAGCATGTAGAGTATAGAAGCAAGGAAGACTTGCTGCAATTTTATAAAACATTGCTTAGACATAGGTGTAACACTATGTGTTCTGGTCATCACACTATTGGCAGGATGTGATTGCACTGGAGAGACCCAGAGAAGTTGCACCAGAATATTTTCTGGGATGAAAAGTCTCAGTTATGAGGTGGGACAGGATAGGTGGTCTTTGTCTTCCTTGGAGCAGAGGAGGCTGAGAGAGGAATTGTTTGAGCGAGACAGCATTATAAGAGTCATCGACAGACTAGATCATGAGAATCTTTTCCCCATGGCAGATGTGTCTAAAAGCAGTGGGCATAAGTTTAAGGTGAGTGATTTAGAGGATATCTGAGAAAAATAGTTTTCACCCAGACAGTGGTAGAAATATGGACCATGCCGGCTGAGAGAATGGTGGGGTGGGTACTCTCACAACATTTAAGATGCATCTGGATGAGTATTTAAAATTCCAGACTATAGTAGGCTATGTGAAGGTACATGTGATTAGTGTAGTTTGTTGGTCGACACAGACTGAAGGGCCTGTTTCTATGTTGTATGATTCTAGACAACTCGGACTTAACCAATAAAACTAAGATTCAGCTCCTAAGATTCAGCCGCCTTCACCCTATTTTGTTGCACAAATGTTTGCAAATGTTTATTCCATTCCGATCTCCAATTTCCTCCCAAAATCGTCATATCCTTTGTCATCACCCAAATCTAATCTTTCCTGCAATTACACATTTGCATCCCTCTGACTAAATTCCCCACGGTATTGGAATTGCTCTCATCAAAGCCACAATGGCATCCAGTGTGACTGTGAAAACTGTAAATGATCTATCCTCAACATGTATTTAATATTAATCATATCTTTATATTTAAGTCTAAGCAAAAATTCAATTGTAAATTTTTTATCCTTATATTCAGATCAGTCGATGATGTTTCCCATCCTTATTTTTGTAATCTGCTCCAGCTCTACAATACTCAGAGATGTCGACATTCTTCCATGCCATGGCATTTTGAGTTATTTGATGTCAAATGTTTTACCCCACAACTGTGTGAAGTTGCCTGATCTTCAAAGCTCTGGAATTCACTGCCTACACTTCACTTCTCAAATTCACTTTTATCCTCTCACACACTCCTTAAAAGCTAGCTCTTTGCCTGAGCTTTAGGTCATCTGACCTAATCTTCACTGACATAATTTAAAAAAAATCTTTCTGGGACACTTCTTCAACCATTGATTATGTTGAAGGCTCTAAATAAATATATGTTCTTCTTGTTGACAAAGACTGCTATAGCCATCATAATATCACCAAATTGTGTATGCCAGATGCCTGTTCTAGGCAACTACCTCATATACCTGAGGATTGGTTGATGTTTTCAGGTGTCCTTGGGGTGAATAATGTTGCTCCCCAAAATTTGTCTGTATTTTGTTATTTTATAATCATGAAGTAAGTGCAAGTCCTCCCCCATTTTGTTCTATCAGTTATGCAATAAAGCTCTTCCTCTCTCTCAACAATCCTATGTTTCCACGCTTCATTATCATTGTGGATATTAGTCTGTGAATATTTTGTTTGCTATATGGTTAAATTCATCCATCTACATGGGAATACAAGGTGAAATTAGTTTCTATTTCTTTAAAAAACCTCATAATAGGATTTAGTGATGAGGCATACAAATGAACAGCCCCTGTGTATAGCATTTCAAACACCATTAAGGTATTTGTTCAATATAATCGGTTGGCATGATCAAGAGCATTGAATCATGTGCCAGCTGGATTAAACAGTCAACAGACACTGGGGCTGTGCAGATCGCTTAACTATACACAGAAACCAGTGCTCCATGTAACACACATCATACATGTACCTGAATATGTGCAATGACCCACTCAGGATAGCTCAGTGTTCCTATCTTCTGTGGTTGACAAATATTTGATGTAGAACAGGCCATTCAGCACACCAAGCCTGCTCCATCATTTTACATCACAACTGATTTACTTCAATGCCATTTTCCCATACTTTCCTCATATTCACTAAATGTCATTCAAACTTCAAAATCTATCAAAAAAAAACATACTGAATAACTGAGCTTATAAACCCTCCGGGTAGAGAATGCCAAGGATTCATTACCCTCTGTGTGAAGAAATTCCACCTCACCTCAATCCTAAATGGCTTGTCCCTTATTCATGAGACTTGTTCCCTTGATTCTAGACCCTCTCTGCCAGCCATCCTTGCTACCCTATAACAAACAGTGAAGAAATGGTGATATGGTTCCAAATCAGGATGGTGTGTGGCTGGAAGGGAACTTGTAGGTGATGGTTTATCTGCTATTCTGCAAGTTTTTCCACTATTATGCTGGACATCATTATCATTGGGGGATGTGCATATTTGTGAAGCCTACTCCCCCTGTTAGTTATTTGTCTAACCACCATTCGTGGTTGGATGTTTGAACCACAGTGTTGTTGGTTATGGGATCATTTAATTCCATCAGTCACATGTTGTTTGACATATTAGTCCTATTTTGCACCTTCATCAAGTTGGCACCACATATTTAGATATGCCTGGTGCTGCTCCTCAGATGCCTCCTGCTCTTTTCATTGAACCATCTCAGCTAACCAATCTGGTGAATGTCAGTGGCACTTCCTCTCTGGCAAGTATGTCCTTCTTTTGATAAGTGGATCAAAATTGCACACAGTATTCCTGGTGCAGTTCGTCAGTGACCTAAACAATTGAAGCAAGGAACCTTCCTATACTCAATCTACTGACAAATAAGACCAATATAATATTTGCCCTCCTAAATAACATGCAAGCACAGCAAGTTTCAGTGAGCTATGAAATAGGGGTAATAGGGAAATCCCTGGCAATTACAGACCAGTCAGTCTTATGTCAGTGGTCAGCAAGTTTTGGAAAGAATTCTGAGGGATAGGAGTTATGACTATTTGGCAAATCATAGTGTGATTAAAGGCAGTCAGCATGGCTTTGAGGAGGTGACGAGACAGGTCGACGAAGGTCGAGCAGTGGATATGTGTCTATGGACTTCAGCAAGGCATTTGATAAGGTTCCCCATGATAGGCTCATTCATAACGTCAGGAAGTATGGGATACAGGGAGATTTGGCTATCTGGATTCAGGATTGGTTGGCTGACAGAAGGCAGAGAGTGGTTGTAGATGGAAAGTATTCTGCCTAGAGGTCAGTGTTGAGTGGGGTCCTGCAGGGCTCTGTTCTTGGGCCTTTGCTCTTTGTAGCTTTTATAAATGATTTGGATGAGGAGGTTGAGGGGTGGGTTAGTAAATTTGCAGATGAAACCAAGGTTAGGCGTGTCGTTAATAGTACTGAGGGCTATTGCAGGCTGCAGCTGGGCTGAGGAATGGCAGATGGTTTTCAACCTGGATAAATGTGAAGTGATGCATTTTGGAAGGTCAAACACAAATGCTGAATATAGGACTAAAGACAGGAGTTTTGGCAGTGTGGGTGAACAAGTACATAGATCCCTCAAAGTTGCCACCCAAGTGAATAGGGCTGTTAAAAAAGCATATGGTGTTTTGGCTTTCATTAACAGGGGGATCAAGTTTAAGAACCGTGAGGTTTTGCTACAGCTCTACAAGTCCCTGGTGAGACCACACTTGGAATGCTGTGTCCAGTTCTGGTTGCCCTACTATAGGAAAGATACAGAGGCTTTGCAGACGGTGCAAAGAAGGTTTACCAGGATGCTGCCTCGACTGAAGGGCTTGCCTTATGAAGAGAGGTTGAATAAGCTTGGACTTTTCTGTCTGGAGAGAAGGAGGAAGACAGAAGACCTGATCGAGGTATACAAGATAATGAGTAGAAAAGACAGAGTCAATAGCCAGAGATTTTTCCCCAGGGCAGGATTGACTGGTACGAGGAGTCATAGTTTGAAGATATTAGGAGGAAGGTATAAAGCAGACGTCAGAGGTAGGTTCTTTACTCAGAGAGTTGTGAATGCATGGAATGCATTGTCAGCTGTGGTGGTGGAAACAGAGTCATTGGGGACGTTTAAACAACTGCTGGACATGCACATGGATAGCAGTGAGTTGAGGGGTGCGTAGGTTAAGTTATTCTATTTTATATTAGGATTAAATCTCTGCACAACATCAAAGGGCCTCTTCTGTGCTGTACTTTTCTATGTTCTATGTTCTATGAACAAGAATGCTCAGATCTTTAGGAGATCAATTGTTCCCAATCTCTCATCACATAAGAAAAAAACCTTGCACCTCGTCTCTTCATGTCAAAATGGATAACTTCACATTTATTCACATTATATTCCACATACCAAGCTCTTGCCCACTTGCTCAAATCCCTTCAATGCCTTTTTGCATCATCCTGACAGCACACATTCCCACTAAGTTTTATATTACAACCCAAGGCGCTAGTCTAATGCCACTGACTAGAGGATTTCTCCCAGCTACATTGCAAAATTGTGCTAATGGACAGTTTTAGGGAGCTGAGATAACAGGGTCAATCTTAATCACCAGCTCCCCATTCCCTTACTCCCTCTTATATCTCCCCCTGCCAACCTCATGACATTTGACACATGAAGCAAGGAATGGGGTGAAGGTGTCAGCTGGTAATTTTAGGGCAACAAATTTTGTGGCCTGTGTTCTGCATTTGATGATTACAATGAAACCTTCAACAGACCTCCATGAGCTGCTACTTCTGTCTTGTGATTGCTCTTAGTTGCTCAAGGTCATTGACTGAAACCTTATCATTCAAGCTTTTCTGCTCCCTTATGATGTGGCTGGCTGCCCCTTCCTGTAAGTACTGGCTATCTCACAATGCCACTTTGGTTGGTCTTAGTACAGCATGGATCACTTTCCAATGTAATGATGCCTAGTCCATCACGACAATCAGCCTTACTTCCACTGACTCCAACTACACTTCCTGCTGCCTCAGGAATGCAGCCAGCATAATCAAAAACCCCTCCCCTCATCCCGGTTTTCCTCTTTTCCATGCTCTCCTGACAGGCAGAAGATACAAAAGTGTGAAAACACAGGCAACCAAATTCAAGAACAGTTTCTTCCCTGCTGTTGTCAGACTTATGGATGGACCTTTCATATGTTTGAGTTGATCTTTCTCTGCACCTTCTCTGTGGCTTTAACGCTATATTCTGCATTCTGTTCTACTAACACGATGTACTCATGTAAGGCACGATTTTTTTGGTTAGCATGTAAAACAATACTTTCCAGTTTTATGATTGTGCGCTAGTTGCCATGACAAGTGTAACATGTAATGTTTCTTCAGCATAGAATTCATTTGTGCAGATGGCCTGTTACACTGGAGCCTTAGGTACCCATTCTATGCTTGGAAAAAGGGTGGAAAACAGTCCAATTTATAACATGACAGAGAGACTTAAATCATGACACTTCCTCTGCAAGTTCCAGTGAGTGGCGATGCTTTTTTTCAGTACAGGATGGTGTTAAACAACAAAGAGCCCAATACTCTAAGAAAAGGGTCACAACTACAATTTGAGATCAAAATGGCAGAAGTTTTATTGGTATGTCATTTGCTTTGAGTGAATTTAATGCTTACTCTGGTGAAAAAAACAAATTGGAACTAATTTAATAATGCCTTAATGATTGCAGACAAAGTAAACTAGGATGTTATTAAGCAAATGTGTCACCTTGAAATTGAACATTTTCTATGAGCATTCAATAGACTAAGTTAAAAATCTTTGAGTTACCAGTAAATGGATGTAAAAAACTGAAAGGAAAATGTTGAGTTACAAAAGGTCTGGGCAAAGAAATAATAATGATAAACTCCAACTTCAGAAAAGTAATTATTTCACAACCTTTTCTCATAGCTCAAATTTAACATTTATTTTCAATCTTGTTGTTAATTTAAAAAAGTACCATATGACCTGAAACTTGGAACATTAAATTTTCAATGCCTGTTCTGAAGGCAGTTAATTTCTTTTTATTAAATGGCTTGCAATCGCCTTGAGTACAGGCAATAAAATATCTTTATTTAACAAGAAATATTATAAAGTACAATTTTATTTTCTTCCTTTTTACATAGTTCTAATTAACCTATCTAGCTTATTTTTCTTACATAAGTTATAAGTCCAACAAATGTTTTGTTTCTTTATGACAACCATTACCTTTCATTCTGTGAAATTTTTTATCATTTAATCTCTTCTGCTCTCTATTACTTCCCAGACCTTTCCTTTTGTTATTTCTTCTTATCCAGCCTTTAACAATATAAAAAAAACAATGAATTTCTGCCTTCCTTCAGATCTGAAGAGTAATATTTGACTTGAAATGTTAACTCAATTTCTCTCTCCAAATGCTGTAGGATTGACAGAGTACATCCAACACTTCCTATTTTTATGTCAGATGACCAGCATCTGCAATATTCTACTTTTAATGTGGTTTATTTCTATTTCAGTCTCTTGGCTTGATTCTGCACCCTCAATATTTAAACTTTGATTTTGATCATCAACATCATTTAATTGTTGAGATGAATGCATTGATTGGTAGTCTCATCAAAAGCCCTGGATTACTTTACTGTACAAGTAGCTTGTTTGCTACTTACAAAATTTCAGTTTCTTTGTGATATTCATTTCCTTTCCAACTTTTACTTTGCATTGTTGGAGGAATTTGGACTACGAGAGGTACTATATATCATGCTCTCCTTTCGCCTAATCTTTCCTTTCAAGCAAATGACCTACATGACACAGGCAGATTCTCTATGATACATTCGAATGTATTTTGTCTCTTTACAACACATCTACTCACATACTTCTCCTTTCTTCTTGCCAATTTTTCACCATGACAATTCTGATCAGCACTGAATTCTGCAAGATTCATAACTTGGGTAGAGTGACTCATCCTCACTTGTGATTTCATGCTGAAACAAACTAAACCTTGTCCAAGAAATGTGTGTTTTAATAACACATTATAAACCGATCAACCTACTGCAGGCTGTGCAGTTATTCTGTAAGAGAACTGAAAATTATCTAGACTTCGATAAATTCTAGAATGGAAATTACTAGCTCGAGTTTCATCCAGCAAATTATTCTGCAAAGACCCCTTCGTACACTGTACATTTCTTTCTGCAGCACCATCCTATGCTGGGAATTAGAATAGCATTAAAGTGTATTTAAGTTCATTCTTACACAGAACTATTCCTCCACTGTCACCAAACATGTCCACCCTAGTCCAACACTGACACCTCCACACCAAACATGCCTTCAGTGTCACTTTTCAATTATATACCATGCTAGCTATCTTAATACAATCAACACACTGAGCAATCTTTCAAATAGTTCAACCTTTCCCACATTTAACTGTACCACATCTTTGGAACTCCAACAATGTTCTTCTATCCTTAATTTGCAAATGAAATATGAAAGTTAACTCCAACTTGTCATCAGTTATCTGGTCTCACAAAGTAAAACTAACACTTACCTGCAGAGAGCAATTAGTGAACAATTTTATACTTCTCCCAATTTGAAGGAAGCACAACAAAATGCTTAACTTTTACAACATAACACAGCAGCAATTAATGAAACTAAATGAATGCTGTGCTTCATAAATTTATGTCAAAAGACGCATGAGCAAACTGTGTGGAGCTCGCATTAGAATCCATCTCGAACACCTACTTTTGCCTTATTTAGATACATGAGTGACACACAATCACAATCATTTGGATTGTAAGGAAAACCTGGAGAAATATGGACATCCAAGACTGGAAAGGAACCTTCTGAGTGATTTATAAGGTCGGTGTGGGAAAGGAAAATTTCAATGAAGAATGGTACCGAATTCAAATTTTGAAGATAGGACAAAGCTAAACATTGGAGACGTTTTTTTTGGCTATATAACAGAAAGAGAAATCAACATATGAAATAGACTAAAAAATAAAAGAGTGGAGGCAAAAGTCTTCAAACAACTGTGATGTAATTTTGCCTCCAAATGTGGCAATGCTTACATCATCGCTCCTAACCTGGGAAACAAGAATCTGTGTTAGGGTCTCAATAATTGACATTATCTATTACCAACTTGGATAATGGAATAGAAAGCCATATTCCCAAATTTACTCGTGACACAAAGTTAAAGGTGACATTGTAGACAGGTTAGATGATAGCATAAAATTACAAAGGAGAGTTTCAGTTAATGGGTAACATTGTTACAGTTGGAATTAAATTTAAACAAGTATAAGGTTATCTACTTTGGACTGAAGAAGGATAGATCAGGGTACGTTCTAGATAGTATAAAGTCAAATGCAATGGATGTCCAAAGACTCAGGGGTTCAGATGCATAAATTTTTAAAATGCCACGAGAAAGTACTGAAAATATTCAAGAAAGCTCATGGAATGCTGGCCTTTAAATCAAGAGTCCTGAAGTACAATGATGCAGAAATATTGCAGCAGTTATACAAAACCCTGGTTAGACCCCACTTTGAGTACTCTGCGCAAATCTGGCCACCATACCTTAAGAAGGATATTTTGCCCTTGGAGGGAGTACAACATAGGTGTAGAAGAATGATACTTGGGCTTCAGTTATGAGGAGGAATTATACAAATTAGGCCTGTTTACGATGGAATTCAGAAGGTTAAGGGGTGATGTAATCAAAGTCTTCAAGATAATACCAGAAAAATACTGGGTGGATAAACAGAAACTATACCACTGGTTGGAGATTCCAGAACTAGAAGGCATAATCTAAAAACTCGGTCAATACTATTCTACAGTGATGTTACAAAGCAATTCTATACACAAGGTGTGATGGATGCTCGTAACTCTCTTGCACAAATGGCAGTAGATGCTGTATCAGTAGTTAATTTTAAATCTGAGATATATGAACTTTTGTCAAGCAAAGATATTAAGGGATGTGAGCCAGAGACAGGTATATGGTGTTAGACCACAGATCAGCCATGATTTCACTAATGGTGGTGCAGGCTTGAGGAGCTGAATGGACTACTCCCGTTCCTATGAAACTGGATATAGATATCATTATATTGATGAATCCAACAGATGTTCATGGCAATTAACTATTATATGCAAATATTATATTTCTTCGGCATATAAGTGTCTGGGCTGGTATTAAGAAAGCAGCTTACACCAGAGTAGCAAAATTTCAATTTAGAATCATATTCCAAGTATAATTTTCTAGTATAATGATGTCTGAAACCTTTATGGCCTTAGTCACGTGCAGTGATGATATAATGAGTCTTAAAGGGACATTGAAATATTGTGTCTCTTAAAGATATACTGACCATGAAACATGACACACCAAACTGGATGGTGTGATGGGGGGAAATGCAAAGTTTTTTTAGAGAATGGATGAAGATGATCTGAACAAGCTCCCTCATGTATAATCACATTGTGATTTTGTGACCCACTCACAGGGTTGAATTTAACTCCACCCCATCAGTAGATTTGAAGGCATGGAGGACACATAAAATCCTGTGGGCATTGATTACCACCTATGTTTCACCTCTACCTCATCATAGTTTGTAAAATGCTGCAGGGGACTGTTGGGTGACTACCTGGTCATTGCTAATTTGGGGTTTTAAAGTTGTTAATCACTTCCCATTTCATGTCTTCACCTCGTTGCTATGAGAACATTCCAATGATTTGTGACATCCACACAAAGGCCATAAGATTTGGGGGCAGAATTAGGCCATTTAGCCCATTGAGCCTGCGCCATGATTTGATCATTGCTGATATGTTTCTCAAACCCATTATTCTGCCTTCTCTCCATAACCTATGATTCCTTTATTGATCAAGAAACTATCAATGTTTTAAAATGACTTGGTTAGAGACAAAGAAAAACTGCAGATGCTGGAATCCAAAGTAGACAGGCAGGAGGCTGGAAGAACACAGCAAGCCCGGCAGCATGAGGAGGTGGAGAAGTTGACGTTTCAGGTGTAACCCTCCTTCAGGACTAGGGGTGAGTTTAGGGGAAGTTTCAAATAAAGGGGGTGAGAGGGCAAGGTGTTGAGGTAGGAATAGGTTAACATAGGCAGAGGGAATGACCTGTTTGGTTGATAGGAGGAATGAATCTGGTTGGTAGCTGGAAGGAAAGGTCGGTCAGAGGAGTGGAAGGGATGGGAAAAGGCTGGGAAGGAGTCAGGGAATGGGGTGGGAGGTTATTTTAAATTGGAGAACTCAATATTGAGTCCTCCAGGTTGTAGGCTGCCCAGGCGGAAGATGAGGTGTTGTTCCTCCAATTTGCAGTCTGATTCGCTGTGGCAATGGAGGAGGCCAAGAATGGTCATATCAGAAAAGGAGTGGGAAGGGGAATTAAAATGGGTGGTGACTGGGTGGTCCGGTCAGCCTCTGTGTGTCTGACTGAGGTGCTCGGCGAATCGTTCCCTAAGTTTACATTTGGTGTCCCCGACGTGAAGAAGACCACATCAGGAACACCGGATACAGTAAACTAGGTTGGAAGAGGGGCAGGTGAACCTCTGTCTCACCTGAAAGGACTGTTTGGGGCCCTGGATGGTGGTGATGGGGTGGTGGACTTTTCCAGTTGCAGGGGAAGGTACCTGGGGGTTCGGAGGTCTTCTCTACGTCGGGGAGACCAAACGTAAACTTAGGGAATACTTTGCTGAGCATCTCAGCTGGATCCCAGTCACTGCCCATTTTTATTTCCCTTCTCACTCCCTTTCCGACATGTCCATCCTTGGCCTCCTCCATTGCTACAATGAACCAAATCGTAAATTGGAGGAACAACACCTCATCTTCCACCTGGTCAGTCTACAGCCTGGAGGATTCAACAATGAGTTCTCGAATTTCAATAAACTTCCTTCCCATCCCCCGACTCCCTTTCCAGCCCTTCCCCCTCCCTTCCACTCCTCCCTGCTACCAACCAGTTCATTCTTCCCATTGACAAAATAAGTTGTACCCTCCACCTGTCTTCACCTATCTCCACCTCACCACCTTGCCCCCACCACCCCCTGTATCTGCAGCTCCCTCTACACCTACCCCCTGTCCTGAAGAAGGGTTACACCCGAAACGTTGACTTCTCCATCCCTGATACTGCCTGGCTTGCTGTGTTCTTCCAGCCTCCTACCTGTCTATTTAAAATGACATGGCACCCACAGCCTTCCACAGCAATGTGTTCCACAGATAACCCACTCTTAGGCTGAATAAATTCCTCATTAACTTAATTCTTAAGGATTATCTCTTCACTCTAAGTCCAGACTAGCCATTTTTCATTGCATGGCTAAGTGGTAAGTGGGTAGAGTGTGTCCATCCTGAACTGATCCTCTGGACATATTGTGACTCTTGCATGTTTCTGTCTTCCCCTGGCCCTAATGGTCCCTGTCTGGATCCTGCCAGTTAGACCCTTACCAATAGTTGCAACTCCAGTGCAGACTTCCTGCAAGACTTTCTACAGTAAAAGTCTGCCAGTAGTGGAATGTTATTGGTAGATTCCCTATTCTCTGAGACAGGATTTCATATTGTCATGGGGTAATAGCTCCACATGAAGATATGAAGAACCACTGCCTCACAGTGCTAGGGACCCGAATTCAATTCCAGCCATGTGATACTGTCCATGTAGAATTTGCACATCCTCGCTGTATCTGTTTAGGTTTCCTCTCGGTGCTCTGGTTTCCTCCTACAGTCTAAAGATGTGCAGCTTAGCTGAATTGACCATGCTAAATTGCCCCATAATGTCTAAGGATGTGCAGGCTCGGTGGATTAACCATGAAAAATGAAAAGTTACAGGGATAGAGTGGGGAGCTGGGTGTGGGTGGGATACTTTTCTAAGGGTCGGTGCAGATTCGATGGGACTGTACTGTAAGGATTCTATGATTCTAATTGACAACCCATCAGCTGTTAAACATCTCTGGGCAGTTGTCAGGAGTTGAGGGCGGTTGTGCCCCTGATTGTTTTAGTCAGACAGGCAGTTCTAAGAGGCTCCATTTCATCCAGCCCACAAACTCTAAACTCCCAAGAATGGAATCCAACAGACCCCACTGCTTTTCTTCCCAAACCCCAATAAATGCCCAGGCTTGGTTCCTACTCTCTCAACATGATGGGCTGCTCACAAATTTTCCAGTTCATAACAAGTCAAATCTGCCATTTCATTTCTCAACCAAGTAGGTGATCAGATCAAGTATTAAAGGCTTTGGACGTTTGAAGCTGAGTTTTGTAAACTATTGAATCAATTTACTATAACTTGTTTTGAAATACTTGTTTTAATCTGACTGTGAATTGTATAGTGATGCTCTACAACTCTGAGTTCTATACATCTATGTTCTACAAAAGCAGTGCATTTCTTTATAAAGGTCCTGCTGGAGTTTCCAAGAAATCAAATTAATTTCCAGGAATCTTTTGTGAGCAAACTGCATGAAACATCATTGAGGAGTCTGAGGCAAATGTTATCTTGACATTTCCTTTGAACACGGGCATAGGTGATTTGGAGAATTAATGGAAACGGTGAGCAAAAATGTATGTTCAACTGACTGGAACCTGATTCAGCCAAGAAATATCTTCATTTCCTAATCAACAAATGGAGGTCCAACGAGGATGGAATTGTTGTACAAACACAAAGGTGAAGTGTGTGGAGCTGCTCCCATAAAGAATCCTCCAGGAATATGACAAAGCAGAGTTAACAACCCATTGATGTTTAATTATTAATGCTCCTATTCTGCAGAATTTTGTTATTTTTTTTTAAAAAGAACAATGGGCCATAGTTTCACACTATGGTTCATCTGCACCAAGAAGGAGCGATTTAATATTTAAAATATTTTTCTGTGACGTTGAAACAGATTTTACGTTGTTCAAATTGGATTAGCATGTTAATTTCTATGGTTGTTAACGTTGAGCCTTCTATGGATCACACAAGGCCTCTCAGTGGTAAATTGGTCAGGGTCTTGATTTTGTTTGACTCTGACAGCATCAATATCACATAAAAAAGACATAAAGGAAAAAAACCTGCTGATGCTAGAAATCTGAATTTTAAAACAAATGACAAAGGGTTAACGTGGTAGATGAGGACTTTTCATCAGCTCAAAAATACCTGAGTGATGAAAGGCATTTAAGAAGGAACAGAATAAAAGGGAACAGGGAAAACACAAACACATGTATTGGGAGACGGTGTGTGTGATGCATGGGGGTGGGGGAAATAATTAAATAATTCAACAATACTTCATTTAAAAAATCGATGGTTCAACCCTAAAAATAATAGCATGAGACAATAAAAAGCGTCATGAGAGGAAAGTAATATAATTCAAGACATTTACAAGAGCAGGTAAATGTGGGCTGCACACATACAAATATAATACATTCCATGACAAGTGGATATGGAAGCATATTGATGATTTGAACATATTACATTTGCTTAACAACTTGAAAAATATTTATATTATACAGAAGAATCATCTAAACTGCATTTCCTTTTTTCCAGGTTCCTGCTGAAGCCAGTTTCTCTCCCTTACTTTTCTAGTCTTTTACAGGCATTAATTATTTTTACTGCAACTACATCTTATGAGGAAGAAGTTTCCACTGAATTCCCTATTTCATTTAGTAATGACTACTTGATATTATGATCCTCTAGCTTTGGACTCTGTACAACTAGAAACATCATCTCTGTTAGTATTTTATCAAAACTCCTCATGATGTTAACCACCTCAGTAAGGTCACTCTTACCTTTCTCTATTCTCGAGCAAAGAGCACCAGCCTGCTCAATCTTTCCTAAAAAGTATGACCCTGCACTTCTAATTATCTCTGCAGCTCTGAGAAAGGGTCCATGCTCGCCAGTTCAACTTGTCAGGTTCCCTTCAGAGAGATTGTCTGACCTGCTGAGTGGTTCCAACTTATTTTCTATCAATAGAAACACTGACTGATGTGTGCAAACTTGTCTTGGAGCACTGGATGTAAACTCATTAGTAGCAGAGACCATCAACAGAAATATGTTACTTTCTCTAATAACAGATTTATTTGACTTCACGTGTCTTGCTACAAAACAAGTATAATTCTATAGACTAGAAAGGTCCTTTGAACTGCTCCAACTCTACTGGAGTTGCTTTGTTAGACATTTATTGGAATCTGGACGCACAAGGAACCTCCTGACTATAATTTTGATGAGTCATGACAGCACCATGTGTGAACATTTTCAAATTTTAATTTCAATAATTTTATTGAAAGCAAATTTCTAACAAAAATCTACTTACATTTATATACAGCTTTAGTTCAAGTGCTTCAAAGGAATATTATCAAATGGAATCTGACATTGAGCCACTGAAGAAGATATCACAACAGACATTGTGGTCAAGGATTGGCTCTCAGGAGTACATAAAAGGAGGAAAGACAGGTGGATGGATTTTAAGAGAGAATTTCGGAGTTTATGTTTGAGGTAGCTGGAGAATCATTGCCAATAATGGAATCTTGAAGAGATTGGTAAGAGAGCAGAATTGGAGGATAGCAGGTAGCTCTGAGGTTATAGGAAGTAACATAGATAATATGTAAGGACAAGCAATGAAGTGATTTGAAAACACAGGCAAATCTTTTCCTTAAATTAAGGTATTTCCAGCATGTTAATGAATGTAGATCAGTGAACATGAGGCTGAGAAGGCATAGTTAGGATACAAGCAGTAGAGTTTTGTAAAGACCTCATTCACAAGTGTGCAAGGTGGGAGGGCGGCAAGGAGAATATAAAAATGTTTGAGTGTAGCGATAAAAAAGGCATGTTGTGCTGGGTAGTGGAAGAAGTGGCCAGTGTTATTATGTGTTGTGTGACTGATAATGATAAAGCAGGCAAGGAATCAAGAACTCATCTCAGAATCAATAGAGTATCATTGCTACCTAAAATCTTGTTCTGATAGATGATGAAAGGCAAGTTATTCCATCTTCAGTTTGGGAAGATGCTCTGGGCCACTTAGGCTTTGCCAGGGACAGCCTGGGTTCAATCAATGGTGTGGAAGCGAGAGATCTCAAAATAGCTTGAAAGTCTCATTATGCATGTTAGGGAGTTTTGAGAAGATTTATAGCTCAGGTTGAGGTTCTGGATGTAGGTTTTCTCACTGAGCTGGAAGGTTCATTTTCAGATGTTTCATCACCTTACTAGGTAACATCTTCAGTGAGCCTCCAAATGAAATACTGGTGGTGTAGCCCGGTTTCTATTTATATGTTTGAGTTTCATTGGGCTGTTGATGTCATTTCCTGTGCTGACATCATTTTCTATGGTGATGTCATTTCCTGTTCTTTTTCCTGGGGGTAGAAATGAAAACAAACCTTCCAGCTCAGCGAGCAAACCTACATCCAGAATCTTATAATACAGTGATTATGCAGGATTATCAAGTTTAAAATCACTTATCATTATGGAAGACAGAAAAGAAGAAAAATAATCAGCAAAGTTTGTAAGAAGCAGCAAATGCTCACAACAAAAATGAAAGGCATAACTTGCGAAAGCTCACTGAAGAATTTTTTTCTGAAGTCTGCAGAACAAATCGTTATAGGAAATTTTAAGGTAATATCAGATGATTGAACAAGACCAGTTCAAGAGAAATATTATTTTTTTTCATCTGAAGCATAATTCAGAGTACAAGTAACAGACAATAATGCTAAGTACACAGTCATTCTCCAGCACTATGATTGAGGTTAGGAACATGTGTGGTCCATTATCACAATAACCAGCAAGGGTGAATGAAGGTGTTGAAGCAATGGAAGAAAAAACACTTATGTGCTCTAAAACAAATTTATAAAAAGATTAAAAACAAAAAATGAAAATAAGATGCATACTATTTCATGTAAACCAGACCAAGGTCTACAGATTCAGGACAAAGTCAAAAAGAAGAAACTAGAAATCTAGGAGACTGCAAAACACAAAGTACATGTTTCTGCCAAGCAACCACCTTCCATGAAAGAATTTCAGGAGATTAAGAAAGTCCAGTTAAGGTAATGGACTTGGTTTAGTGGGTAAACAGCCGGAGTGAAAGACATTCATTGTATAAAATATTTGCCAGCAGAAACAAAACACAGAGTCAAATCAGAGTCAAAGTCAACATTTCTCATACCACAGACTCACCAATCTTTCAGAGCTGAAGAGGGCACATGCTGGAAGAATTGTGAAACCTTAACAGCACTTGAATTTGTGTAATCAGAGACTTGAGCTGAGATGGATAGAGGTAAATGCAACTGTCTACATGAAGGTACACATGCTACCAAAGGGAAAAAAAGTCCTGAAGGGAGATGCTGCAAAAGTTAATGGTTTTGTAAAAATTAATCTGGAGACTGCATTGTTCCATTCAGTCTGATGTAATATTGGTTTCGGTAAGGATTAGGCAGCACATTTTATAATCTCATTATGTGTAGAACTATATCTACAGGTCTGTCCACAGTCTTAGTAATAATATCTAATAAATTCATGTAACTAGTCCTGAATTGCTCTAATGCAATGAACATCATCTTGTCTCAAAAAGAGACAAAAGCCTCTTTTTGTTAAGACACAGAAGTGATTGATCCTCTTATATTCGATAAAGTGTTTTATGCTTTTTCATCCTAAATTGTATCGCCTCACACTTCTCAACACTGAACTACATCTGCCACTTCTTCCAATTGTACCAATTTGTTGACAACCTTTTGATCTGCACCATCCTCCTACAGTGCCTCTAAGTTTTGTATCTTCAGCAAATTTTGAAATTACAGCCTTACAACAAGATCTAGGTCATTAATATATATCAGAAAAAACAGGAGTCATATTCTTGATCCTTGAGGAATACCTCAATTAAGATTAGATTACATTACAGTGTGGAAACAGGCCCTTCGGCCCAACAAGTGCACACCGACCTGCCAAAGCGCAACCCACCCATACCCCTACATTTACCCCTTACCTAACACTACGGGCAATTTAGCATGGCCAATTCACCTGACCTGCACATCTTTGGACTGTGGGAGGAAACCGGAGCACCCGGAGGAAACCCACGCAGACACGGGGAGAATGTGCAAACTCCACACAGTCAGTTGCTTGAGGCGGGAATTGAACCCGGGTCTCCGGCGCTGTGAGGCAGCAGTGCTAACCACTGTGCCACCACGCCACCCACCGATTAAATTCCTCCAGCATGAAAATGTTGATTAATTTCCTCTACTCAGTCAATTTCACATCCATGTTGCTGCAGCCTGTTTGTTCCTTGAATTCTAACATTGCTCATATGTCCATTATACAACGCCATACCAAACACATTTTGGAAGTTCATGCACAGCACATCAATAGCACTGCCCTCATCAACCCTTTGTTACCTCTTCAAAACTGCTCGTAAATTAAGCTTGACTTTCATTTAAGAAATCAATGCTGGCTTTTCTAATTAACCTGTATTTGTTCATGTTGTTTTGACTTGACAGACTTCCATTCGTCAATAAAGTGGGAAGGCAATCTCCTGTCAGCTTTCTGACAGAGACTAATGTATCAGTACAATCAGGAACAGCCAAGACATTTCAAAGAAGATCCCTCTACCATTATCTTTGCAGAGAGAAATGTCAGTCTCTTGGCAACACAGATAAAAACTACTTCAACAATCAAAAGTACAATTCCATTCTGACCGTAATATCACAATCAAGCTCAGGCACACACTCACTTTAATGGGAAACTCTTGTAATTATATGAAAATATTCCAATGGAGATTTTACATTAAAAACATTATTCACATATCTCTATGGTGATAAACAAAGAGTATTGTTGTTCATGATAATGGGTAGAGATCTAAAGACAGATTCCTTTGTTCACATCTCCCACTGTGCTTCCAATTTCAATTTCTGTCCATTTTTTATTTCATTGAGCTACAGAAATATAAGTCTGGAAAATAAGATGTTTGTTTTTCCTATTGCCTCCTCCAAAAGAAAAACAAGTCCTTTTATTGCAATGAAAGCAAAATACTGTGCACCCTGGAAATCTGAAACAAATACAGAAATTGCTGGGGAAACTCAGCAGGTCTAGTAGCATCTGCAGAGAGAAAAACAATGTTAATGTTTCAGGTTTGATGTGACTCTTCTTCAGAACTCAAGACTCTGAAGAAGAGTCACTTTGGAGTTGCTGGAAGTTTCTCCAACATTTTCGATGTTTGTCTCCTCTTGCTGAAGAATCCTTTGTCTTTAACAGCCATTTTTCCTTGATTTCCTTGCTGTTCTGCCTTCACAAGAGAAAACTTTCTGCTTCCATCATTGGCCATTGCTCATAAATCTGAGCATGTGATCTTCACCTGGACCAGGAGAACTCACAAAGAGCAGTATTGAACAGTCTGAGATCTGAAATAACCATAACCTTAATGGTGGACAATGCTCAATGGATTCACATGATATTTATCTGCTGGCTATTTTACCCAGTTTAAGATAGCTGACAGACAGTTGTCATACCATGAACAAAAGGCATAACTACTTATTGTATTTATTCTCAAGAATAAAGAAGAGTTAGTAGGCTGCAATTCAATTAGCTTTCTATTAGATTCATATGTAGTGTAGGTTGAGCGTAAGTACTTTGTGGCTTCCATGCAAGCATCAAGAATAATTGGCAACCTTTAATTTCATATCATAACTAGTTTCATAAATGTGAACCATTTTAAACATTGACCAGAGCCCATTATTTTATTGGAGTTGCTTAATGTAATTTGAAGTGTATTACTACCAAACATAATATTTAACCTTAAAGATAACATTGGGTTCTGCAATACTAAAACTTATTTACATGTAACAGCTTTGATCCAACCATTTGTTCTCTCTTATTGTGACTTTTGGGTACATCAGGCAAGGCTAGCATTTATTGCCAATCCCCTGGGAAGGCAGTCGTGAAATACATCTGAATGGCTTGCAATTCAACCTCAGAAGGCAGTTAAGAGGCAAACACATTTCTACAGGTGCGCAGTTTAAAACAAACAAAATCTTTTACCACTGGCTAGGACAAAAAGTATTGTCCCTCCCTAGTGGCCCTTGGACAGGTGATGGTGAGCTACTTTCTTTGAAAGACTGCAGTCCATGAGGTGCAGATAAACAGTCAGTACTGTTTGGAAAGAATTCCAAGGACTTTGATCCAGGCACCGTGAAGGAATGGCAATAAAGTTCTAACATGGGTCGGTGGGGAAATTACAGGCTGTGGTATTTCCATGCATTTGTTGTCCTTCTCCTTCCACGTCTGTGGTCACCAATCCATAATCAGCTGATAAATCACAGAGCCTCTGACAGTCCCAGTCTCAAGTGCCTCATAAAACACCCTCATTCTGCCTAAGTTGTGCTCGTACATTGATCATTATGTCATTGCATGACTCACACTTCCAGGAGCCACAGTTTCACATGGAGCTCAGAAGTCAGCGCAGACAAAGAAAAATTGTGGAAAACGTTGCCATACCACACATCCTAATACCTGAGCAACAGATGCCGCTCAGGGCACTGGAAACAAATTGCGCCCAGAAAAGGGAACTCTGGTGTTTCTACACTTAAAAACAGCCTGAAACATTCCGAATGTTCCAGAGGCCTACTGCAGAATAACCAGTGGCAGAGTGGCATGACAAAGCACAAAATGAAAATGGTGCAGGGAAAAGCAGAAATCAGATGCATATTTAAAACTCACAATTGGTTGCAAGTGCATAATTTATATTTGACTTCAACCAATTTTATAACTTGGTTCAAGAAAGCTTTTATACTTGGTTGCTTGACATGTGTAGCTTTTTTTTAGATTCCCTACAGTGTGGAAACAGGCCCTTCGGCCCAACCTGTCCACACTGACCCTCTGAAGAGTAAGGTGGCTCAGTGGTTAGCACTGCTGCCTCACAGCACCAGGGACCCAGGTTCGATTCCAACACTGGGCGACTGTCTGTGTGGAGCTTGCACATTTTCCCCGTGTCTGCATTGTTTCCTACGGGGTCCTCTGGTCTCCTCCCACAATCCAAAGATGTGTAGGTTAGGTGAATTGGCCATGCTAAATTGCCCATAATGTTCAGGGATGTGTTAGTCAGGGGTCAATATAGGGTAAGGGAATGGGTCTGGGTGGATTACTCTTTGGAGGATTGGTGTAGACTTGTTGGCTTGAAGGGCCTGTTTCCACACTGTAGGGATTCTATGGATTCTGTAGGGACAGTTAATTAGTAATAGTTACTGTATCTAATCTCCTTTTAAGTTTTCCAATAAAGTTGCTGTTCTAAATTCCTTTTTTTTAATGTATTTAACTACAGTGGATGAATAAAGTGTGTTTTGCTTTAAATGTGGTAGTTTGACTAAACGAATTGTATCCTCAACACAACACTTTACATTTATCTTTAATATAAGAAAAAGTTAGGGTCTAGACTATCTGAATATTTTGAGGGGGTTTGGTCTGCTCCATAACATAGTGCACATCTCAACCCCACAGTGTATTCACAGTTGTAGGCTTGAAGCTAGTGCTGTCTTGGCTTTTATTGTGCCTCATACATCTGGGCTAGCAATCATGATAAGTGACAAAGCTGGACCATCTGAAATGAAATTGAAAATGTACAACTTCCACACAGAGTGGGAAATTGAATTTCTGTTTGCATCAGAACTGTAAAAAATAAGAGTATTTGCCGTTATGTCACCAAGTAGATTGATAAGTACAAAGGGGCATTTGGAACACCAGGCAATGACCCTCAGGAAATTCAAGGACTATTTCCCCTTGAACAGAATGCTTTGGACACAGAAAGCTAACAAACTGAATGCTGTTTTTAATGCTCAACTCTCACCTTTTAGTAAACCAGCAGTAAAAGGTAAGACCTGAATGAAGCATCATCTTGTTTTTGTCATCTTCTGGCAAAACACCAGAAACCATTCACAGATGGTGAACTAACTAAAGAAGCAATGACTGCGGCTTCTAACTTTGATTTTAAACAGTTTAAAAACAAAGAAGGAATAATTACAACAATCCAAAGCACGTCACTTGTCATTTCCACAGCAGTAAGGTGTGAAATCTTTGTCCAAAGAAGTCTTGCAGGATCGAATGGATCGCGAATGTTTCTCATTGCAATTCAATGAATCAATCGACAGGACTGGCTCAGCCCAGTAGATTGTTACTGGGTTTTTAAGGACATAACAGTCAATAACTTCTCACCTTTTTCTCACTCAAAGGAAGAAAAAGAGGTGAATTTATACAATGAAATCAAAAGTTACATGCTTAAGACATGATGTAGAAGAGTCGGTATTAGACTGGGGTGGACAAAGTTAAAAATCACACACCGGGTTATAGTCTCACAAGTTTACTTGGAAGCGCTAGCCTTTGGAACGCCTTGGTGACATAAATGGCAAATACTCTTATCTTCAGGGGGAAGAAGGAGCAGCGCTACGAAAGCTAGTACTTCCAAATAAACCTGTTGCACTATAACCTGGGGTTGTGTGATTTTTAACTTTATGCTTGAGAAAGGCATTCCAATCAAGAAACTAATTTCATCACAACTGATTGTGCACTAGCCATGCTTGGTGCAAATGCAAGCTTTGTTGTACTTTGTAGAAATGATGTTGATTTCTCCTCCATTGTCAATTAATCATGCATAGCCACCAATAAACATTTACAAATAAAGTTATGAACTTTTCTCACATAATATGAGTTACTATTACAACTATAAACTCAATTCAAGCAAGAGCCCTTCAAGATCACTTGTTTAAATCCTGACTTGACAAACTTGAAGAAGGGCTTATGCCCGAAACGTCGATTCTCCTGTTCCTTGGATGCTGCCTGACCTGCTGCGCTTTTCCAGCAACACATTTTCAGCTCTGATCTCCAGCATCTGCGGTCCTCACTTTCTCCTTGACAAACTTGATGCTGTCTTTAATAAGCTCATTCCTCTGCTGGTGTGAGGTGATTAAGTTGAGATTTTAGACTTGATGGCTGAAATTGTCACTTCTCTTAAATGAAGGAATGAAGTGGGCAATGAGCTGTCATGTTGCTCAAGGTCTGGTTTCCTCCAGACATAACGCCAAACCTAAATGAGTTGAACTGTAGGACTTAGCACATATGATCAATGTTGTGAATGCAATCAAACTGAAACTGTGATCCTTGCAATTAAAAAAAAACATGCTGCGACATTTCCAATTCTGGTGAAAACACAAGAAAATCATCAATGTCAAAGAAAAATGTTTCCACACAGCAAAGTATCTGAGCACAAATCAGGAAGTAAGCAGACAAATTCAACATGCAATATCAGGAGCTAGATGTGATGGAAAAAAATAGTCACATTTGTCTCAAATCCATTCATTTGAATACGTTAGTTGGTTGAATACCAAATTCCAGAGGGTGTTTGAAATGAAGACAAATAATATGCAAAATGCTGGAGAACTGAAAGTCAGGTCAATGGACAATGCATTTTGCAAATTTGCAATCAGAGAAAAATATTATCCACTCTATCAGCCTGTGCTTTTAAATTGAAAATTTTCTTTTGTTTCACAGACCTTGTGTGAGAAAACATGCTCCCAATGAAGATAATGAAGATATAGATATCACATCCTTCTCATGGAAATGTACTTGATGGACTATATATGGCTAGCAGACTTAAACTACAATCCAGACTTCAAGACAATGGCAGGGAACATGCATTCACAAATGTCACACTGAGACTTGTTTAGTAGAGCAAAAAATAATCAATTATATAGAGTAAACTCTTGGTTTTCAATCTACATGCTACAAAAATAAACTGTTTATTTCGTTTTTTGTTAGGAGTTGACCCTCAGTTGCTTTTAATTTCAAGAAGTGATCTTGCGTTTAAAAAAGGCTGGAGTCCACTATTTTAGGCGCTACAGGTTTTGGGTGCAGAAGATGCTGCTGAAGAAGTCTTAGCTGGTTACCACAGTGCAAGTTGTGGACAGAACCCATAGCTCCCACTGTGCATTGATGCTGAATGTTCAAGGTAGTCAATAGAGAGCCAATCAAGTGGATTGCTTTGTCCTGAAAGGTGACAGGTTTGAACATTGCTGGTGCTGCACTCATCCAGCATTTCCATAGTACACTATTGAATTTGATGATGGACAGGCTTTGGGTAGTCGGGCGGTGTCATTTGCTGTAAAATACCCAGCCTCTGACTTGCTCTTGTCCTCATTGTATATATACACGGGTGATTCCGTTCAAATTCTGGTCAATGGTAACCCATAGGATGTTGATCATGGAAGAATCAGTAATCGTAATGCTAGTGAATGTCAAAAGGAGATGGTCTGATCCTCCCTCATTGGAGATGATCAGTGCCTAGCACTTGCATAACATGAATGTTATTGAACCCACAATTTACTTTCATGTGGTTGTGAGTTGTTTTATTACATTTTTACCTCAGAACATATACATGCATTAACAACAATTAAGAGTATTAACAGTTAAACAGATGTTTTACATGCTGAATATCTCCAAATGCTGGAGATTTCTATTCTCTTATGTTAGCCACAAAGCATGATGATAATGTTGTCATCAAGTTAGCAATGACAATTTTACACAAATTTAATTTTTTTCTTTTCTTGTTACTTAAATGAGAAAAGGGTTTCCATGAATTCAAAACTTAGCCTGTGGGTCACAGTTTAATGTGTATAGTCTCTGTTTGAGTGCAAAAACGAATGAGAGGAACAATGTCCCATCACATAAGGAATGGCATCCATCAATCTGCAGAGCGCCATTCTGTGCTTCCTGAAGCCAATTTGTAAAAGAATTGAATCATGCTTCCCTCCTCACACACAATAAAATATTTTCTTCTAATGCTTCTTAGACATCCCAGGCTCTTCAATGAAATCGCTCATTGCAGATTATCCATTCCTCTATATTGGCCAACTTTAGTGAGTTATTACTGTGAAAGATAACTTTGATTCTATGGTTGTTTCAAAATGGAGATTAGGTAGCTTTATACAGATTTGAAAATTAGCAAACCACTTCAAACCACACTTGTGCACCTTCTAGTGGTGAAAGGTTGGGACTAAGATAGATCTCTGACAGGTTGTCTGCTATTTAGATGTAAGTTATTAACACATTCTTGTCTCATATAGACAATACTTATACCAAAACACTGGCTTTGGCAATACTCAACCTTCCTGTTTTCTTTACATTAATTTAAATAATTGCAATGTGTTGGAGCAAATTATTTCCATTAAAAGATTTGTTTTTTTTAAATAAAACCTGCTCCTTTTATCTTTATCATAATCAATCCTATACAGAATATGTTTTTTAATTCAATTATATATGTGTCTTAGTAATATAAATAGCAATATAAATACAACATTTCTTTTAAAATGTTGATATTATCAGCCACATTTATAGTGATTACCAAAGAGTTCTTTTCTTACATATCAAAATTCATTGTTTATTTATAAACTAGGACCTGATTCACTCATTCACAAGTGGAACTCAGCTGTTCCACTCCGCTGCCTCACACTTTCTCGATGCATTCAACATATATCCAGAAGCAGATGGCTTGTCATGAATCAATTCACAGAAGGTCATCTGCAGGGCATAAACCAAGATGCTGCACTTCCAAATATCATTTTGCTTTCTCTTAACCACACTCACTTTCTTGTTCATTTTATCACAATTTAACAAAAATAGAACAGGCAGGAGAAACCGCAATGTGACTAATGGTTCTTTTCAGATGAGCACAAATTGAATACAAAGACAAATTTCATTCGCAGACTTTCACAGTATAACAAATAACCGCATAAAACACTTTACAAGAATGTCAGAGGACAGCAGAGATGTAAGTTACCACCTCAATGGTTTCATTAAAAACAGAACAGTTTCTGAACGTTATTTATAAAGTTCCATGAAAGAGAATTATTTGATGGCAAATTGAGAAAGTGATATTGGAGTAGCATAACCTGAGTTAAAAACTTTCCTTTGCACATCTGCATTAATTGTGCAACTGATACTGAAATGTATTTTGTTTCTTACGAACAACTGAAGATTATTAATTTATTTAATAACCAGAAATTTTAAAAGGGCACTTTTTTACTGCCAGTTTCCTACTAAACTGTCTTACATACAATTTAAAGAAGGCAAATTCTACAAACTTCTATTTGAATTCAACATTTACATTAAACTCTCTATTCATATCTTGGAAATGTCCACTAAGGGACATGATGATGTCTGAGCTGTCTTGATTTCAACCATTGCTGTTTTCTCTTTCCTCAACAATGGCTTTTCATCAATGTTTATTCTTCTCGCTGCATTTGTTTATCAATAGATATTGTTTTAAGGCAAACTGGAGGGAAAACAAAGGGTAACAATTTGTGCATGTATTTGCAGTTACAGTGTTTGTTCCCTTTCATTTTACCAGAAATTGCTTCTCCCAGGAAGCATGCAGTAAAGAAGTTCCCAAATTGGAGGAACTCGTGTTTTGAAGGAGTAGTATGGCTATGGAGTAGTCTGGGCACTGCTATTTTGTACTACACAACTGACAGACATTGAGAAAATAGAATATCATGAGCCTCCTCTTCTTTTTTCTGTTGTTTTCCCTACTATTCCCCTTTTGGAAGAAAGTGACTTCTTCCACTTTCAATGCTATTCACAATCGAATGTAGCTCAAGGCACACACTTTTCTAATGTAAACAGAGAGAGAAAATATGGCATGGAGAGATGGACTGCACTGAATTAAAAACAAATCTGATTAACCAATAGACTTCCTACTCAGCAGACTCTTCTCTCCTTAAAGTTACAGCTAGCTCAGGCTGAAATGAGAAATCTCTTTCTCTTTCCATATGAAAAACTGTGGAAATCAAAAACCCTCCCTTTCTACACCTCTCCCAAAAAGCTGTAGATGCTGGACTGATTAAAGTATTCATGACTTGATTAATAACTTTTCTTTGATAAGGCATCATGCGATAGGGAGAAAGTTGGTTATTTGGAGTTGAGGGACAGATCACCATGACTGAATGCAATCATGGAACAGATTTGAATGATTGAATGGTCACCTCCATTCTTAAATTAATTGACTATCAGTTTTGTGTTCTGGACCCAAACATATGGTGGCAGCAAACTAGTCAGGAATTTAGAAGTTAAGATGCCTTCGTATAGCAAAGAAGTGATGGATTAAATCCTTCATAGACATGAATTGCATTATGCATTTTCTAGCGTCTATTAGACCGGATTAAACAACAAGGGCAGTGACAGGTTATTTGATGCACAAGTATAAAAGGCATCTCAGAAGGAAGACTCTGATTGTTACAAGTAATCAATCATCACGATCAGTGTCAATCTTTGCTCAGTAAACACATTACTGCTGATAAGCTGCCAGTCAACAATTCTGCCCCTTAATTAAAATAGGGAACATGACTGTTGCAGGGGCAGGGATCCAGTGTTCCTGACAACTAAAGTGTCAGAAGAAAATTACTGGCAATTGAAAATACAAAAGAAAGTAAGTGTGGCCATGCATGTCCCAAAACATTCCTCCATACCCAAATGAAAATTTGGTGTATACTAAGAATTTTTTAAAAAGTCAATTCATGTTATGTGAGCATTGATGGATTTACAGCTCATCCCTAATTGCCCTGGGGACGGTGGTGATAAACTGTCTTCTTAAACTGCTGCAGTCCAATTAAATCAAAGCACAAAAGCATGACAGCAGAGGATTCAAAAAAAATATTTTCACTGCATTATGTTGTTTACTCAATTAGGAAAGTCCTCTAACATTTGGAGACAGTTACAAACGCTGATAAATGTAAGGATCAACTGCACTTTAAAAGACTTATTGCGATAATGAATCATCACAGTAAAACCCCAACCATGTTACAATACAGCATCAAAAAAAAGGAACATTTAAAGGTGCGCAAAAATTTTATTCCTTTCTTTTAGAATGTTTATGGCACCATCAGAGAAAAAAACCCAGCAGTTTGGCCATACAGTTACCAAAACATTTCTCCACACGCAAATGGAAATTTCGCTTGTATTATTGATACAATCTTAATATTCTTTCATGGGATATGGGCATTGCTGATTAGGCTAGCATTTATTGCCCATTCCTAATTGCCTTGTAAAGATGCTTCTTAAACTGCAGGTAGAGTCATAGACATATATAGCATGGAAAGGGACCCTTCAGTCCAACCTGTCCATGCTGACCAGATATCCCAACCCAATCTAGTCCCACCTGCCAGCACCCGACCCATATCTCTCTGAACCCTCCATATTCCGATATCCATCCAGATGCCTATTAAATGTTGCAATTGTACCAGCCTCCACTATTTCCTCTGGCAGCTCATTCCATATACATACCACCCTCTGTGTGAAAAGGTTGCCCCTTAGGTCTCTTTTATATTTTTCCCCTCTCACCCTAAACCTATGCTCTCTAGTTTTGGACTCCTCCACCCCAAATAGACTTTGTCTATTTATCTTATTCATGCCCCTCATAATTTTGTAAACCTCTATAAGGTCACCCCTCAGCTTCAGACACTCCAGGGAAAACAGCCCCAGCCTATTCAACCTCTCCCTATAGCTCAAATCCTCCAACCATGGCAACATCCTTGTAAATCTTTTCTGAACCCTTTCAGGTTTCACAACATCCTTCTGATAGGAAGGAGACCAGAATTGCATGCAATATTCCAAAAGTGGCCTAACCAATGTCCTGTACAGCCACAACATGACTTCCCAACACCTGTATTCAATATTCTGACCAATAAAGGAAAGCATACCAAACGTCTTCTTCACTATTCTATCTACTTGCGACTTCACTTTCAAGGAGCTATGAACCTGCACTCCAAGGTCTCTTTGTTCAGCAACCCTCCCTAGGACCTTACCATTAAGTAAATAAGTCCTGCTTAGATTTGCTTTCCCAAAATGCAGCACCTCACATTAATCTAAATTAAACTTCATTTGCCACTCCTCAGCCCATTGGTCCATCTGATCAAGATCCCATTGTAATCTGAGGTAACTTTTTGCTGTCCACTATATCTCCAATTTTGGTGTCATCTGCAAACTTACTAACAATACCTCTTGTGCTCACATCCAAATCATTTATATTAATAACAAATAGTAGTGGGACCTATCACCGATCCTTGTGGCACTCCACTGAACACAGGCAGGTCTTAGAAATGTAAAAAGGACTATACAACCATATGTACTGTTGTAGACTTGTATCCTTTGATCTGAAGACAAGTTGGTCAAGATAATCCAAAAGTACCATGCAATCTACAACCTGCCATCTGTGATAAAAATAAATCTGGGAACATATTGTAGTCTACACCTTTCATGGCTCAATCAAAAAATAAATTAGCCTCCAAAAACTTTAAGATGCGCATAGTAACAGAAGCTGGCTACAATGATACAATATCCTTTTACCAAAGTTGGAATAACCTTTAATGAAGTTATTCTGAACTGAGTTAATCGCATCTCAAGAAAACTGAGAAACAGTGTCTCCTCTTCATTATGCTTTAATAAGATACTGAAGAGATAATGTAAAATTTGCAGACAAAATAAATTTCAATTAGTGAATGTATGCCTGAACGTCAATTGTCGAATGTGTCTTTTAAAATATTTTGCATCTAACATATGAACACTCATCACTTGAAGAGTAAGATTAATTTCAAATCATCAAAAGGTACTTGTGAAATTATGTAGTTTTCTTTCTTTTGCACAGGTGTGATAAAGAGGAACAGATGTGTACTACAGGGGTCTCAACATTTATAGCTCCTGCTTCACCAAAGTCCCATTACACTGAAGCACATGTCAAAAATACTTTGAGTCAGACAGAGATAGAAAACCATCACCTCACTTGCTTGCCAAATTTACTTACAGCAGTATTATTCAGCTGCCTCACTCTGTTATGCAATTAGTATCATAAGTGAAATTACAAGATATCTCAACACGCTTCATAAAATACAGGAGGCAAAATAAAACAGTCATCTCAGTTATCAAGAAAAACATGCACAGCAGTCAGTCAGTGAGGCAAATCAATCTTCAGAAAGTAGCAAAGGCATTGCTCATCCATAAAAAGGAGCATGTGTACTTTTTAAACAAAGAAAATAAAACAAATGAAACTTGCTATCTAATTTGGATCAAATGATGCATTCATTTGATCTCCTTTAGTTCCAGTTGAGCAGATTACATCTCTAGCAGTAAATCCTCGTAAAACTCGCCTGCCGAAGGGATTAAAAAAAATCTATGCAACAAAAAGAATACAGTGATTGAAGTTTCACAATACTGAAAAACCAGTGTGCCTGGTTGCAGCAGTTCCTTCAGCTGCTTCCAATGCACAGCATATGCAGTAATGGTCAGTGCAATTGTTTCCCACCATCACCTTCAAATGCTGTTCGCATCTGTGTACTGGAAAGCAGCGTGATGCTATTTTAGAGAAATTGGCATCGTATTGTTTGAATGATGAATGGTTGCTGCATCCAAGCAAAACACAGCCACCATACAGCCAAACCTATTAAGTAGCAAGCAACAAAAACTCCTGGCAAAATTATTCCAGAGAAGAATCTGCCACTTTATTATTACTTTGTAGTGTTAATTCAAGAAATGTAAGCTCCTCAAAATCCAAATAATTCAATAATCAGACGGTCCAGATGTAAAGAAAATCACCTCACTACCAAATTGTTATGTTCATTCTCAAACTATACAGGATGTTAGTTTTCTCTTAAATTCTTAATCTTAAAAATTCTCTTAAATTTACTTTGTTGGTGTCAGCGGGTAGAAAGAAAAGTCACTGAGGGTAGACATTATAGAGACACAGACTCTTTACACTCCTAAATCATATTCATACCAAAAATAAATACAAAATAATTTTCTTTTTTGTTCCACAATATTGGTTTCGTATTTTAGTACTGAACAAGTGCCCCATCTTTCATCAAAAATTTGGAATGGGGTTCACTGCAAAGGAGAATAAAATAGACTGAACAATGTTCTATAAAATATGAAACACTTTGGTGGTAATTGGTGCAAGCTAGTATCTGGTGCCCTCTGGAAATGACAAACCATTAGATAGTCAACCATAGAAATTATGAAGACCATTTGTTTCCAAGACAGTGTATCAGCAATATTTCTTCCCGAGGAGTACGACACATTGGATGAGACTGCGTGCCAATGGAACTAGTCACAGGCCCATCACTTAAACCCTTTAAGAAATTTAAGTTGTGGCACAGTGGCACAGTGGTTAGCACTGCTGCCTCACAGTGCCATGGACCTGGGTTTGATTTCAGCCTTGGGCAACTGTCTGTGTGGTGTTTGCACATTCTCACCGTGTCTGCGTGGGTTTCCTCCGAGTGCTCCAGTTTCCTCCCACTGTCCAAAAATGTGCAGGTCAGGTGGATTGGCCATGCTAAATTGCCCATTGTGTCCAGGAGTGTGTAAATGTTACATGGATCAACCACAGGAAATGGAGGGTTACAGGGCAAGAGTGGGAAATGATTCTGGATGGGATATTCTTCAGGGAATCTGCTTGGACTTGTCGGGCTGAAGGGTCTGTTTCTACACTATAAGGATTCTATGGTATGATTCTATGCATTACCGGATTATTTCCATTTAAAATATTTAATTATCAGGACTATCATCTCAGCATGTCACGACTGGGTTAGCGCAAGCTACCCATATCAATGTTGACAGAATAAAGATCTAGTCTGTGATGCAAACACAACTGAAGCACAACAAAGCAGAAATATAGCTATGGTTATTTGGCTGCAATGCATTTTATTTAAATACTATTTACTGCCACATCATTTTAAAATACAATTTTAATTTCCAATCAAAAATACGACAAATTTTACAGAGTAGAATTCCAAATTAAATTCATGCTATTTATTGGTGCAGTGCAAGTGCCGTTTTCAGTCTCAGCTGAGCAGAGCGAGTGCGGACCGAGCTTGTGGCTGGAGCCCGGACTGGGAGCACAGTAAGCATGGGCTGGCAGGGGTATGTGTCCAAGTCTGGGACAGAGGGGAGGCCTCATGTTCTGTAGCCCGGTGGGTGTGGACTCAGTTGAAAAGGACTATATGTTGAGTACTCGAACAACAACTTTTATTCTCATTCTAGACTTTTACGCTCTGTACTCCCATGTTAGTCTATTTGTTTTCTATAATTCTGTGACAACTCTTAAAGTATCTGTACCTCGATACTCTGTACCTAAGATAGTGCCGAAAGGTAACATTACAAACTTTTCACTGCACTCATTCAAGGGCATGTGACAACAACAGCTATTGAATGAGTGGAGAGTGTCAAGATCCTGGGAGTGGTCACCCACAACAAGCTTTCTTGGACTCTTTATGTGGACACACTGGTTACAAAGGCCCAACAACGTCTCTTCTTCCTCAGGCAGCTGAGGAAATTTGGCATGACGGTGAATACTCTTGTCAACTTTTATAGGTGTGGCATCGAGAGCATTCTGTCTGGATGTATCACTACCTGGGACGGCAACTGTAACATTTAAGGTCACAGATGGTTACAGGGAGTGGTGACCCCTCCCTGTAAGGCCAACCTCCCATCTATAGAATCCATCTACCAGGCCCGCTATCAAGGAAAGGCTGCCAGCATTCTCAAATTTCCATCTCACCCTGGCAATGTTTTTCTCCAACATTTACCATCGGGGAAAAGGTACAGAAGCCTCAACACATGTACCAGCCAGTTTCGAAACAGTTTCTACCCTACTGTTGTTAGAATACTGAATGGACTCACAAACTCTTAACATTCGCCTCTGCCTGTGTTTTTGTTTTTGCTGCTGTTTAACTATTATTTACTTATCTATGCTACTTAACTCTGTGATCTGCCTGTATCAGTCACAAGACAAAGCTTTTCGCTGTGCCTCCGTACATGTAACAATAAATTCAACTCAATTCAATTCAATTCAAAATGTAATTGATGTAAAAATGATGAAAGTTGAGCAGAGGTGGTGAATGAATGAAGAGTGAAGAAGCAAAACCATGAAGCATCCATGCATAGAAGCACTGAATTATGCAATCTGATTGGATAATAAAAGGCTCAATTATAAAATGAATATACCAGTCAAGATTGGCATTGCATGCACTTTCTTAATGGCCCACTCACTGTCATATGCAAAACATTAATTGTTAAATTGCTTCAATCTCCTATTAATTATAATATGCATGCTGTCAAGTCTTTATTCTCCGAGAAAAGGGTGCGTTGAGCTGACTAAGTTGCTAGATTTAGTCCTCCTTTTCTTAGTACTGCACACTGTGGATGTTTCATTACAGCTAATGAACAAGACATCTTTTAAAAAAAAAATTCACCACAGTTGATATGGTAATTAAAATTGCAATGCATCATAATTTAGACACTTAATGTGTTTTGTGGAAAAACACATTGACCTCACAATTCCTATGCTGATTGTGCTGTTATGATTAATTGTGTGCAAAAAGGGTGTGTCATGCCCTGTCCCAACCCCCACATTTCAAGAGTTAACATATACTGCATCATAATGCTGTCTGCATCATAAAGACACTGCTTAACACAGAGCTGAAAGAAATAAAATGAGAATAGAAAAGATATGGGCAGTAAAGAAAGAAAGTGAAACAGTTTGTATTTAATCATCTTAGAATTACCAATGCATTTCTGCTTTAAAAGACAACAACATTGTTTTTTTTAGAGGGGCTTATCTCTCTCACCCCCAATATTTTGACTAGTAGTTCTTTCTATTCAGGTTTGTCTCTTCTGCGCCAGACACTATCCTCATGCTAAGCAGTTGGGCATGCAGATCATACACACTTCTTAGCTGTTAGGAGGTATACAAAAGAGACACTCATTCATACATTTTTCACTTTCTGTCCTTGGCTTTGGGTATTGTATCATTATTTCCATCTGCTGAAATACCATTCCTGAAAACTCTCATTGTTGAATATTTTGTCATGAAATGAAGTGGATTAACCAATTCATTATTAACATAAAAATTAATGATTTAGAGCAGGCTTCAGCATAGTTTTCTGCTTTTATACAATGAAAGCTAGTATTATTGTTGATATGTTTCATTGTTTTCTATTTATTGGTTCATGTTAGATATATCATAGATAACCAAGTTTTTTTTTGATTCAGATATCTTGAAGTTTGTCAACAATAATAACAAATTTATAGGACTATGTTATTTCAGACCGACGTACATATTTGGGGTCGTGTGTTATACACTTGTTACATACACATAGACGACTGACTGAACAAACTACATCGACTCGATGACACAGAGAGTTACTGAATGGAAGGTGGGTATTATTCGAACAGATAAGCCTGTCAAATCTGAATCTATACCATAAATAAACTCCCCAAGTTTTCCATTTCAAGAGTGGGGACCCTTTCCAATAATATGTACAAGGATGCATTTAGATATAGTCTCTCGATACATTCAGACAACGTTTTGGTGAATGGATGACACAATTATACCAAATCCTTTTACAATTATACCAACTTGGCAGTGCGCTGTTTGTTGCAGGTGGGTGGATGTTATTTACTGTAGATGCATGTTTGTTGTTTATCATGATTTCTTCAGTATCTGAATCATCACCTTGCGAGATGGCCAGTTGGTGATATACATTTGGTGCCCATTTCTTTGCAGGTCTTGACCATTGCTCATCATATGGTCTCGGCAGGACACGGTGAAATAGTATTTTTCTTTTTTTTTGCTTGTGCAATAATTTCAAACTCATGTGCTTTTCTTTTATCCAAGCTGGGATAACTATCTGCATCATTGATTGTGCTTTTTTTTTCATTTTCTCTCTTCTTTCCAACAATGTATCACAGATATATGATCAGCTGGTGAGTGAGGGCAAGGAGAACTGTATGGATCTTTTTCTCAAATATGAAAGCTTCTGATATGGGGAAAAGAATTGCCCACAAGAGTAGCACATAGATTTAAGATGGCGCTGAAATTCTTGGCAAAGTCACTTTTCAGTACAACCAATGCGTTCTGAGAGACAATTTGACTGAGAATAGTGAGGAAAAGAGGCAATGTTTTGAACAGTCTTGGGCAGGTTCTCCAAGAAATGGCAATATTTCACAGTTAAACAATGCTCACTTTCTCACAGCAGTCAGCTGATATTTTTGGAAAAGATTCAAAGTGATGCACAGACATTTTAACAGCAGCTGTCAAAAGTTAAGATGTAAGATTAGTTTGCTGGGAGGCAAAGTAAACAAATGGGTAGGGTTAGAGTGCCAGGTGAGGAGGGTTAGGATGCCAGATGGGCAGGGGGTAGGATGCCAGGTGAATTGGGTACGGAGTATGTAGGTTGCAAGGTGATCAGTAAGTGACAGAGCATGTGTGGGTGGGAGATAATGGGTCCCATGGGATGGAGGCAGGAGTTATGTCAAGTCCCAAGGGGTTAGGGGAAAATATTGGGTCTAGAGGGTGGTGGGGTGACTAAAATCTGAAGTGGGAGATAGGATGACAGGTCTGGAGCAGAGTTACAGTCATACAGCATGGAAACACACCTTTCAGTTGATTTACTTATTGTTACATGTACCGAAGTACAGTGAAAAGTTTTATTTATGAGCGGTACAGGCAGATCATAGTTAGCAAGGATTTACAGATTAAAAAGACTTAGACAGAGGCATACAGGTTACATTGCTATTTCAGGGCTGGGTGGTCCATTCATCAGTCTAATAATGGCTGGGAAGAAGATGTTCCTAAAACTGCTGGTGCCAGTGTTCAGGCTTCTGCATCTTCTGATGGAAGAGGTTGGAGGAGATCTTTACTGGGGTGTGATGGGTCTTTAGAACATAGAACATAGAAAAGTACAGCACAGAACAGGCCCTTTGGCCCATGATGTTGTGCCGAGATTTAATCCTAATGTAAAATATAGTAACTTAACCTACTCACCCCTCAACTCACTGCTATCCATGTGCATGTCCAGCAGTCGCTTAAATGTCCCCAAGGACTCTGCTTCCACCACCACAGCTGGCAATGCATTCCATGTATTCACAACTCCCTGCGTAAAGAGCCTTCCTCTGACTTCTCCTTTATGCCTTCCTCCTAATATCTTCAAACTATGACTCCTCGTGCCAATCAATCCTGTTCTGGGGAAAAGTCACTGGCTATCGACTCTGTCTATTCCTCTTATAATTTTGTACACCTTGTTCAGGTCTCCTCTCTTCCTCCTTCTCTCTAGACAGAAAAGTCCAAGCTTAGTCAACCTTCATAAGGCAAGCCTTCCAGTCCAGGCAACATCCTGGTAAAACTTCTTTGCACATTCTCCAAAGCCTCTGTATCTTTCCTATAGTAGGGCGACCAGAACTGGACACAATATTCCAAGTATGGTCTCTCACGGAGGACTTGTAGAGCTGCAGCAAATCTTCACAGTTCTTAAACTTGATCCCCATTAATGAAAGCCAAAACACCATATGCCTTCTTAACAGCCCTATCCCCATGGGTGGCAACTTTGAAGGACCAAGCCCTGGATATTGTCCAGATCTTGTTGCATTTGGACATAGACTGCTTCAGTATCTGTGGAGTTGTGAATGGTGCTGAACATTATGTAATGACCAGGGAACATTGGGACTTTTGACCTTATGATGGAGAGAAGGTCATTGATAAAGTAGCTGAGGATGGTTGTGCCTTGGACACTACCCAGAGGAACTCTGCAGATAGGTCCTGGAGCTGAGATAACTGATATCCAACAACCACAACCATCTTCCTATGTGTCAGGTATGACTCTAAGCACCTGAGAGTTTTCCCCTTGATATCCATTGATTCCAGCTTAATATTATCCTTCCTATAAGAGGGCAACCATAATCAGACACACTACTCCAGATCTGATGGCAGAACACGAGTGTCTGGCCTGGAAGTAGGAAGGAGTAGGTCAGCAAGTCCAGACAAGGAGAAAGGAAATCAGCCCAGAAGTGTGGGAAGAGTTTTGGGGGAAAAGAGGAGTCACACTTGGAGTGGGAGAAGGGGAATATTTGGGTCTGGAACGGAGACAGTGAGGTCATGTGGTGGGGCGGGATATAGGACCCAGAGTGGGGCAAGTGCCCAGAGTGGGGAAGGGGGCAGTCAGGTGTGGAGCTGGGGACAGGAGTCAGGGCTGGAGTAGGGGAAAGAGGCAATCAAATCTGGAATCGAAGAAAGGGGGAGACTGGAGTGGTGGTGGTGGGGGGGGTGGGGGAAGGTTAGTCAGGGAGTGGAGTGTGGGAATGGGGGTGTGGAGAGCTGTAGAAGAGGCAGGTCTGGAGCAGGGGAACTGAGATTGTAATCGTCAATTCCTTAGGTTATTCCTTCACAGTCTGCTCAGCTGTGGATTCCATTGAAACATTCTGAAAATGGCAACAACTTTCAGAAACTACTGAAAAAATGGTATTTTTGATTTGTTGCATAAAAGGGAATTTGGAGAAACAGTCACTTAACAGAATGTAATCATGTCCTTGGATATGGAAAATATAAGTCAACAGTCGTGCACCATGGCTCAGAAAGAATTTCATGTGGAATGAGAGGTTCTCTTAATTAGGCGAAAGTGAGGACTACAGATGCTGGAGATCAGAGTCAAGATTAGAGTGGTGCTGGAAAAGCACAGCAGGTCAGGCAGCGTCCGTGAAGCAGGAAAATCGACGTTTCTGATGAGCACTTTTGCTTGAAATGTCGATTTTCCTGCTTCTCGGACGCTGCCTGACCTGCTGTGCTATTCCAGCACCACTCTAATCTTGACCCAGCTTCTCTCAATTGCTGAGGTTGATGGAAGTGATATGTTTCAGATGACTCGATGAGCTGAATGATGTCATTATTAATTTCAGGCTAACATATGGATATAAAGCACAATTTGGAAGTTGTATAAGAATATTGGAGATAGTCATTTGGGCACCTGTCTTGTACAGTACTTCTAAATCATACCCTTGGAACTTCACAATTGGATGTTGTTGCCATAGAGATGCACTTGAGAGGCTTTGTGGTTGACATGTACAATGAAAAGCTTTCTAAATGGGTACCTATGAAACCAAGGTATCCTGAAAACTACATCAAGAATCTTTCTTTTAATGTTGGAGTAGTTAGCCTGAGCTGTTGTTGAGAACTTAGACCCAAATGCAATGAGCTTGTCATCCTGCAGCAGACATGTTCCAACATGGCCTTGCTCAGCTAATATTCAAAATACACCGACTGGACAATAATGCATTTTTGAGAAGCTGAAAAATAGCTCATGATTTTCCTGCCATACATATGGTGGGTTTTTATGTAGGAGGTCTCAAAGAGGAGATCTCGGGAGCAAACTTCAGAATATATGGTGAAAGACAATTAAAGAAACTGATACATGATTGTAGGTCACCTTTCCCTTGTTGTGTAAAAATCTTCTATGAGCTTTCTATTAATTTTTAGGATCAGGCCTGATACCAGTGTTTGAGTAGACTGACCAAAGAAATTGATTTGACATTATTTGACATTATTTACTGTTGAAAACAAAGCCATGTTTCTGTGCTACTGTCATGAGTTGGAGAATTGTATGATACTCATGCTTGGTTTTTCCACAAACTGCAATGTCATTAGCGAATAAAAGCCAACTCGGCACGTTCTTGAAAATATGACATATATGTTGTTGAAATATGTCCCGGCTGATGGATAGTCTTAATTGGAACCCAATAGAACAATATCTACATCCACCAATATTGACTTATGCCAAGTGCCCGCCTCTAAGAACTGTCATGGCACATTTCCAATCTACTTACTATGCATCAATACTGCACCAACAATTCTCATTGTAATATTGCTGAAGGACATTGTGTGCTAAGGGACACACACCCAGTTCACGGATTGGACCATACTGCATCTCTGGGCTCATTGCCGTCATAATGCTCACTCACTCTGAGCCAACTGGGATGTTTACAGCATTCCTGCGTGTATTGCATGTTGTCCACTCAGCTAGGGATACAAGGCTCATATTAGTTTGGTCTTGCCTTCCATTTAGCACAGTCGCAAAACTTGTCATGATTGTCAGCAGTCTTCAATCAGGTGCAGGAGGATAATCTTCACTCAGATCACCTCTAAGCCAGGAGGCCAGGGTTTAAGTCTGACCTACTCCAGAGGTGTGCAATAACATCTCTGAACAGGATGATAAGTAAATATCTAGTCTTCGTTCAGAAGGTACCAGCATATCAAGCTAAGGACAGCATCCGATACCAGTCCAAGTTTTGTTGGGGGTGGTCAGTGTCAGAATCTTTTCCTCATAAGAGGTGTCCACCCTCCATTTTGACAATTTTTGCCCTGTTGTGGACTGTTTTCCACATGGAACGATGAGAGGCAAGTATTATGAAAATGCAAATGTAAGGCATGGATGTTACTGTTGGTGCAGGTGGAAAGGAGTCTCACCCAAATGAGTAGGCAATGCAGAGACCATGGAGGGTTCGTGGTGTCTGGGCATTGGGGTGGATGAAGGCATATGGGGAAGATATTGCAGCAAGAATAAGAGTGGTACAGCTTGACCTTGGTGGGAGTTCGGCACAGAAGCAGATATAGGGTGAGAATGAAATAGAGAGAAAGACATGAAATTGTTCCGACATTGCTGGGCATTTCTCCAGATAGCTTGGACCGCTTTCATCCAGATAGCATCTTTGGACCAGGTTGGCATAGCGTCTTGTGCATCTAGACCTCCAGGATTCTGCCACAAAGCAGGATGCCAATTTCCCCCTGTTTGGCATGTGCAGAGCAAATGTCAGTGACAGCACAGAGCAGCTGTAGTGTGATAGTGCTTGCCCAGGTGTAATATGGCCTTTGAAAGATAGTGCTCGCCCCAGGGATACTGATCAATTCCAGGATACCCGGTGAGTGACAACGTTTTCAGAGAATGATGCAAGGAACATAACATACAGCAGAGAGGAAACTTGATTAGACCCATTAAACCTCCATTGGGCCAGCACTAGACCCATATCCTTCTGAACTTTTCGTATCCATGTACTGTTGAAATTTTTTTTTACATAATGTAATTGTACTTATCTCTACCACTTCCAATGGCAACTTGTTTCATGTATGTATCAGCCCCTGTGAAAAAGTTGCCCTTCAGGTCCTTTTCAAATCTTTTCCCTCTCACTTTAAACCTATGGTATCTGGTTGTGAATTCCCCTAACCTGGGGAAAAGACCTTGGTTACTCACCTAAACTAGTCTGTTACAATTTTACAAATCTTCATAAAGTCACCTCTCAGTCTCTTATGCGGAGGGAAAAATATACCAGAGTTGAAATGTGGCGCTGGAAAAAGCACAGCAGGTCGTATAGCATCCAAGAAGCAGGAGAGTCGACGTTTCAGGCATGAGCTCAAATATACCAGCTTATCCAGCCTCCCCTTATAACTCAACCCTTCTTTCTTGGCAACATCCTTGTTAACCTTTTCTGCATCTTTTCCAGTTTAATAAAATCTTTCCTATACCAGGGGGACCAGAATTGTATGCAGATCTCCAAATGTGCCCTTAACAATGTCCTGTACAGCTGCAACATGATGTCCCAACTCCTAAATGTTCAGCTTGATATGAATATTTTATTGAGATACACTGGCCAACCTTAGATGAGCATGGGGCCTCTGGCTTCTCACATGTGCTCACCAACTGCTCCATATCAATGAACAAACCAAGTCAAATTTACATTCAAGACTACACTGCCTTCTACCAATTAAAAAGGAAAATATTCTGTACTTAACATTTAGTTGATTAATTAAATCTCTTCTACTTTCTTGCAAGGGTCTGCATAATGATTTTTAATAAAACAACAAATTAATCAACATTTCAATTAAGAATCTTTTCAGTTCCAAAATTTAAATATGAACCACTAAGTTTATAGCAGCGTTCTGGCCGGCAATGCAGTGAGGATTTATGGAGACCCATGCCATAAAACTGAAAACACATCCTGAAATTAGACCAACAGAGAAGTGATTGTTGCATTGATTTCCAAATGTTCAGTTCCTGTTATCAACAAAAGCAGCTGGCTAACATTATGGCATTAGGTTTTATTTATTCCAACATTTACTGATATCTGGATTGAAAGCAGAGTTTCTAAACAAATTCTTCTTAATGCACCTTTAGACTTATACTTGCCTTACTTTGCTGAGTTGTAAACAGAACCAAAGGAGTGCTTGCTTTTAAATATGTAGCGCATTGTGAAATTGCAAGGTCTCTGATTGTGTCTGTCTCAATGCAAGGCTTTTCAGTTAATGATTTTCTCTGTTCCTCTCCCTCAATGTATTAAAAACATCAAAACTACTTAAATAATCTTCAGTTTTTAAAAAAAATTCTTGCTCATCAATATACTGATGACGCTAATTTCTTGCTGGATTCTTTACCCTATTATCTTGACGAGATGGCTATTATTCATGAGCAAGCCACAACAGAGAATGTATTGATTGGCTAATCAATAGGTGAATCAGATCATGTTGTCAGAAAGCATCCATAATTCCAGCTGAGATGCAGAATTCAGTGGCAGTACTCCTACTGTTGAGGTGGGTGCATGCAGCATGTGATATGGAGAAGTAGAAATTGTTCTCATCACCAGTGACTAAGCAACTCAAAGGAATAAGCTCGCTTCAGTGTGCTCAGCCCAGTGTGACTTTGTATGTTTGTCATAATTTAAAATAAGATTGAGACATAGAGCAACACATTTTTGCTGTATAGTACCCACTCAATTTTCATTTCATTGAAAGTCATAGCTTTCATACATCTTTCAACATTTTGAACCTCCGACAAGATGACTTCAAGCAATATACCAACATTTTTAACTTCTTAAATGTCATAAACCCTCAGAACTTTCCCTTGGACAAATTCATCATTCCCACAGTCACAGCCTTACTCACTTAAAAATCACTCCACATTTTGACTTTCTCAATCCTGGCAATACACGCCAGACAAAGACTTGGATTTTCACTGAGCTAGCCTATCTTGACACCCATTTAAAATGGTAATTAAGTCCCAGTTCTAAAGCTCTGATCCACTTCCTGTTCCTGGCTATTTTTGCCAGTGTCGGATAAGAGTGAGGGTAACCAGCCTGCATGCAGTAAGCCCACTCCTTACATCACCAGTGTGAGGTTGGGCACTTTGAATTCCATTGCCCTTGCAAGTTTTGTAGAGTCAAAACATATCAATAAGAATATATTGTTCATAGCTCCTCAGAGTTGTCATAGACCAGAAGAGAAAAGTAGTCCAAAGAGGGGAACAAAAAAAAATCAAAGTCATGTGCTCTTGGATTTCTTTGAATGACATTTGCTTTGAAATACAACAGGAGTGTGTTCTTTCATTTTCAGGAAATAATCAGATTGTACATTAGAAGTATTTTACTGTGGCAAGTTATCATAGAGTATTGGTAGTGCAAAGCTACGTTAACCGTAACATTGCGTAGCATTGCATAAACGTGAAGATGCAGTAAAGCACTTCATATTATGGCTATATTATTATTAAACTGTTGTGATTTGAAACCTAAACAAAATAATGTTTAGAAATGCCAGAAACATGATTCAAAGTGATTAAATGTCTGCACTGGTGTAAAATTAAAAACAAAAATACAGCTTTCACTGAGGAGAAAATCCACCTACTCCTACACTTTTGTTTAAAAAGTCTTTTGGTGGGGCTTATATATATAAAAAAACTGAGAGTTACTAAGAACTACAAAAGGATTTATTTTGCAATTGAAATTATTATGAATGCTTGGCTGAGTTTCAAAATCTCAAATCATTTATCTCAGCAAGGAATTGTTTAGCAAATTTGATTTATCTATTTAATACGTCATTAAATGACCATGCCTTTGATAGGTTACTGAATGGATGCTTGTTTCTTCAACTGAATAACCATTAACAGTTTGAATAGCTTTATAGTTTTTGTTTTCCACTATGAAGTGAGTTTGATTATCACCTCCATTCAGTTGTTATAACTTTGTTTCTTTTCATGTCCATTTAAAATCTTTCTCCACGTCACACATGGTGTTCAAGTTCAGCTCTACGAGGAGAGACCGGGTGATTGGCTTTCAAAGATACATGGAGTCTTGGAGTAGACAGGGGGTATGAGTGAGCATAGATGAATCATGGAGATTATGAAGGAGACTTAAAGTTACGAGGGGACCTTTGGAATATGAGATGGCATGTGCAATGGGCGGCAGGCAATGAGGGTGAGTTCATCACCCACTCCACCCAATATCGAGTAGGTGAGGAATATGAGGAATAAGGATTTGAGGGCCTGACATTCATCAGTACAAACAAGGTCATGTCTCAGTGAACAGAGGCCTGCATTCTGGCCTGCCAATCTTGCAAGCCACCACCACTGCCTTTGGCCTGTCACTGGAGGTGTTGGGCCCTACTCTATTCAGGCCCACATCCCTGAAACAAAAATATGGAAGATGGGAGTCATCTTTAATGAGACTTTACCAACTTGGAAAGTTTCCTGACTCAACTTTCCTCCATCCTGCATGAAAATTTGAACACAAACGGTGTGGGGCAGTATTTTGATTAAATCTCAAGCTTATTACTTGCACGTGTTTCAGTTTATAGTTTTTACTGTTAACATACTTCTATTCAGGCAATCTTTCTGAAAAGCAACACTGGTCAGAACATATATAAATTACTCAGAATATATTTGTAAATTACTCATGCCTGCCTCCATGCACCACAAAATGCAACTCTTCATATTTAACTCAAGCTCATATCTTCTTTTCTGCAGAAAAGTGGTCTTGTTTGACACCCTCCCTAAAATAAAATCATATCATGCTCACTTAAACAGCAAACAGAAAATGTTAGGAACTTTGTTATACAAATAGCAACCAAGTTGAATCAGCAGTAAATAAAATGGATGCAATTAAATTTGCTGTGAACTTTACGAAGCCACAAATCAAAACCTGTCAGAGTAAACTGCTGCCAAACAGGGAGAAGCTCGATCTGACTCAACTGTATTTATGGCATAGACTCGCTTTGGAGATTACTTTTTTTAATGGCATATAATAAAACAAAACTCTCTGGCTTCCAAGCAAATAAAACCAAGTATAAAATGAAAATTTATGCAGGATAAAAAGGAATATGTCAGATAAAACTTCTATTTTGGGTTTACTGTGTTTGCATAAAAATGGTCAGATAGATTGCATGATCAGCTTCCAAACCATTATAGTATATACTTTTATCAAATGCTTTTTCTGTCATTCTGAATTCTCTAAATTAATTAGATCTGTGGCAAGTCATTTTTTATTCTGCTAAAAATATTGATTTTATTTTTATTTGTGTCTTATATATCAATACTTGCCCGTTGAAACATTCAACTTCACAAAATCCATGAAGCAGCATCATTTCTACATGCATGTAACTGTAAAAGTTTTCAAGGGCCTGGATCTCCAAATTTTAAGGTAGTCATTGTAGGAAGGACTGGACGGCTGCAGACCCTTTGGAAGTCTGAATACAACAACTACCTGGAAATGCTAACATCACCTCTCCCTGTAATTCCCCAACACCCTCATCACCACCCACTGATGACCCTGACCATACCACCTGACACCCTCCTCCTTGACCATTCCGAACCACTCACCTGCCCACTACTCTGCCCAATACCCGTCTGTTACCCTTCACCTTCACTCACTTCCAAATGTCACATCCTCTTAACTGTCACACTATAGTCTCACCCAGTTTCCTGCCACCCTATCTCTTCATCCACTAACCTATGACCCTACCTCCTCATCCACTAACTTGGTACCATAACCCCTCAACCCAGTTACACTCAGTCAAGCATTTCCCACTCAGTTGCACTATGCCTGTTTCTCTCCATCTCATTTATCTCTCTCTGAATATCACGTTTTCTGAAATATACATGAAAACTCAATGAATCAAATTGGGTGATATTTAATTTCAGTTGCAGCAGCTATTGACCATTCCCCAGATGATTAAAGGCCACAGAACAATGTCTATGATGACTCAGAATTCAGCATTGCTGAAATTGATTTATCTTCCCTTTTCATTACCAGCAAGTAAAATAATGGTGAAATCCTGTTGACAAAAGGGATTTTCATTAGCGCAGAAGTTGCTGAAGGAAGCCATAGTTAGGGACTGCTTCTATCACGCGAGGCTCATACACCTTAAATAGCAAAAATGACAACAGCTGGGACGAGCAGGGAAAGAGCAACCAAACTGATTGTAATAGAAAGCTCTCCTGGTCACTTGTATTGTGGTCGTTCTGTGAATAAACAAACCAGAATAAACCAGTTTCACATGGATATTAGAATTCCACGTGAAAGCAGAAAGGATTCTTTCACCAAATAAATCTGGTTGGAGAACCTTCCTGTAAGACAGGAGAAGAACTACACTTTCCATTGCTGAGATATGGGTTTAAAAATCCAGTCTTCGAGGAAAGGTTGTCTGTACATGTGGATGGGTTGACCTTCAATGTGGCTGCATCACAAGGTTTGATTGGGTGACTGAGAGAGTATAGTGACAAGAATAGAAATTGCTGGAAAAGCTCAGCACGACTATCAGCATCTGTGGAGAGGGATCGGAATTCATTCTTCGGGTCGAGTGACCCTTCTGCAGAACAGAGAGAGAGAGTACAGTCATGACTTTGTGCCGTTTCAGTGCATATGCAGAGCTGTCAGAGATGTTTTTCGACTGGTAATGACATCCTCAGTGCACAGAAGGGTGGCTCAGCTGCACAGGAGGGGAGGAAACAGAATGGAGGAGCAACAGTGTGGATTGATTTCGCAGTTAGGGAAGCAGACTGATGTTTCTGTGACCCAAGACTTGACATTTAGATGGTACTTCACCTCCCTAGTGCTAATGAGAGCTGCAGAAAACGATAATGGCAGAGCGTGGTCGTGGACCATTTGATACTAAATTTTTTTAATGTAGAAAGAAAGATGAAGTCCTAAAAGCATATTTTAGAGAACGAGAAAAGTAATTAAAAGTAGAAGGGCTAAAGTAGCAATCTTAGGATTGCTCCTGTTACCACATGTTAGTCAGTATAGAAATAGAAGGAAGTGAGGACTGTAGATGCTGGAGAGTCAGAGTCAAAAAGTGTAGTGCTGGAAAAGCACAGCAGGTCAGGAAGTATCTGAGGAGCAGGAGAGTCAATATTTTGGGCATAAGCCCTTCGTCAGGAATCTTGATGAAGGGCTTCTGGCCGAAATGTCGATTCTCCTCCCTCTTTTTGACTCAGTATAGAAATAGCAGACTGAACAATTGAACACTTGACTATAGAGATGTAGGAGGGAGGTTTCATGTTTCTGGGCATCGGGATTGCTTCTGTGCCAGGTTGGACCTGTACTAAGAAGGGAGATTACACTTTAAAGGTCTGTGACAAAGATTTTTGCAGGCAGATTTACTAGTGCCAAAGAGGAGGGTTTAAACATGCTCATCAGCATGGGAAATGGGCAAGAAATTCAGATAGAAGAAAAACAAAGCTGGTATTGGGAAGGAGAAATGTGGCAAACAAAAGTGGCAGGGGCAAAACCAAATGCCAGCATTCAAAAAAATCAAAATCTGGAACAATGTTAAAAAGGCAGAATTAAAAACATTTCACAGCATTTGTAAGGTGTTTCAATTGATTGCAAAAATAAAAGTAAATAGCTATTGCAATTACAGAGATGTGGCTGCAGGGCAAAAAGAGGTTGGGAATTGAATATTAAAGGATCTTTCACATTTATGAGGATCAAGCAAAGGGAAAAGGCAGTGGAGAATTGCAAATAATAAAGGATAAGATCTGAACATTCGTGAGGGATGATCTTAGATCAGAACAACAAGATATAGAACTTATTTAGAGAGTTAAGAAACAGTATGGAGCTGACAGCAGTTGGAGGAGTTTTGTTATAGGTCACCAAAATGGCGTGGCAGAAATCAGGAAATTAGTGATCTGTGTAGCAATGCCAATACAGTAAACAAGGATGACTTCAACCTATTTCTAGACGAACTACCATCTGATTTGACACTAACACTGTGAAGTATGAGTTCGTGGAATGTATACAAAATAGTTATCTTGAGCAAAAAGTTGAGGAACCAACCACAGAACACAATATTTTAGATCCACTATTATACAGTGACAAGAGGATAAAGTGTAATTTTGTTATAATAGACCCTTGAGGGAAGTGTGACTATGATGGAATTTTATCTTAATTTGATTTGATTTGATTTGATTTAATACTGTCACATGATGGAAGATATGATGGCAAGTTGGCTGTAGTGGAGTGCGAAAATTTATTAAAGAGAATGATGGTAGATAGGTAATGGTTAATAGTTTCTAAATAATGTATAGTTCACAAGTATATATTGCTTTAAGGCACAAAACTCCACCAGCAAAAGTGAACCAACTGTAGCTAATGGCAGAAGTTAAAGATTTTACTCGACAAAAAGAAGAAATTTATAAGGTTGTCAAAGATGGAAATAAGCCAGACAACTGGAAACATTTCATAAACCAGCAAAGAAGGATCAAGAAACTGATGAAGAAAGTGAGAATAGAATTTGAATGCAAGCTAGTAAGAAACATTAAAAATAGACTAATAGTTTCTATACGTATGTAGAACAAAAAACAGCGATGGAAAAAGTGTATCCATTATCAGGAGCTTTAAAGGAATTTATAATAGAATAGGAACATGATAGAGAAAATAAATAATTACTTTGTGTGTGGCATCACTGAGGAAGGGATTAAAAAAATCTTTGATTTGATTTGACTTATTGCAGTCGCGTGTACCTGAGTACAGTGATAAGTTTTGTTTCATGAGCAGTCCAGGTAGATTACTGCAAACAAGGACATACAGATCATAGGGTGCTTAGTCAGAGTGAGGCATACAGGTTATGGCTGCACAGGAGGTGCACAAAACAAGATCAACCTTAGCAAGATCAACATTATTTAAAGTTACAGGGGTCTATTCATTAATCTAACAACAGCAGGGATTAAGCTGTTCTTGAACCTGTTGGTACGTGAATCAAGCTTCTGGATCTTCTGCCTGATGGAAGAGGTTGGAAGAGAGCATTACTCGGGTGGGAGGAGTCTTAGATGATTTGGCAGCCTTTCTGCTGCAACAAGATCCAAGGGACTGATGGGAATGAAAAAAGTGAATTTGATTTAGATTAGTTAGAAGTTGCATTGAAGAAATAAATGGAACTCAATGTTGATAAATCCCAGAAACCCAATGTCTGAAATGCCAAGAAATGGGACTATGGAGATACAGAACACATTGGTACTCATCTTTCAAAATTCTATAAATTCTGGAACAGTGCCTGCAGATTGCAAAGTGGCAAATGTAACCCCACTATTTAAGAAACGAGGGACGGAAGGACAGACCAGTAAGCCCAATGTCAATAGCATGGAAAATACTAGATGCTATTATGTAATAAAGATACACTTAGAGAATAAAGATCTGATTGGGTTGAGTCAAAAACCTTTATGAAAAGGAAATCATGTTTCTTGAGTATTATTGAGTACCAGGCCAGGCCTCTCAAAACATTCCAAGAAGGTAGCCCAGACCTTAACTTTGCTTGTTGTTTTAAGTAGGTGTAGAGTAGGTATTAGAAGAAATGCTACTGGGCAAACCACTTAGTTTTAAACAAAACAGAATTTATTGACATGATTACCGAATGATACACAAACAAAATAGAACAGAATACAGAATAACTTATCTGAAAACCAAACAGATGATCCCAACTTAATGATACTGTTGCCAGTACTTGAAACAATCCCTGTAAACACCCCTTAGCACAAAAGGTAAAATTAAAAATAGGGTCTTACAGGAGATGTCAGAGAGAGACCAACATGGAGCAGATTTTACAACACTACTGCTAGAAACCAAACCAAACCAAACCAGAGAAAAGCTGAGTTGGGAGAATGGGCCATTCCCCTTTCATTATACAAGTATTTTTTTCAAAAACTTGAAAGCCTGTATCCTGAGGCAGTGTCTGTGAGCTATAATCAAACTGATGCTAAAACCTTTCAACTTAGATTTTTTAGAGTCTGTGTCTTTTGCAACCTCTCTGCAAAAAAAAATCAAAGGACAACATAACCTTGTTAAATGAATAGCTTCATCAGTGAGGATATGGCTAGCAGGAATAATAAGGGGGGAACCATTGGATGTGATATATTTGGGTTTTCTGAAGTGCAAACAGCATTGCTGAATAGGCTGGGGCTACTTTCTCTGGAGTGTCAGAGGCTGACCTCATAGAAGTTTATAAAGTCTTGAGGAGTGACCTTATAGAAATTTATAAAATCATGAGAGGCATGAATAGGGTGAATAGCCAAGGTCTTCTCCCTTGGGCTGGGGGGGGGGGGGGGGGCGCAAAACTAGAGGGTATAGATTTAAGAAGAGAGGGAAATGATTTTAATGTGACTTAAGGGGCAACTAAGGGACAGAGAGTGGTGCAGGTATGGAATTAACTGCCGGAGGGAGTATTGGAGGCTGGTATAATTACAACATTTAAGAGGCATCTATATCTGAATAGGAAGAGTTTAGAGAGACATGGACCAAATGCTGGCAAATGGGACTAGATCAATTTAGGATATATGATTGGCATGGATGAGCTGGATTAAAGGTACAACTTGCAGTACAACTCTATGACTTTACACGGATCAGTAACAATATACTGACACTAATGAGGCTTGATTAATGGATAGAATACAAAGTACAGATTAACTTTTCATTTCTATGTTGGCAGCTTTGACTGGTAAGGTTCTGATGAGTATTTGTATCCTAGCTGTTTATAATCTATATGAATGATGTGGACGTAGAGACCAAATGTACTATTGCTAAGTTTGAAAACAAAATAAAACTAGGTGGCAATCTGTACTGTGAGGATGATGCAAGGAAGCTTTGCGAGATGTTTACAGATTTAGCAAGATGGCAGATGAAGTATAGTGTGGGCAAGTGAAAGTATATTAGAGGTGGAATGGAAGGTGTAGCATATTTCTTAAAAGGTGAGATATTGGGAAATGTCTGAAAGGAATGTTGGTGCCCTTGTTCAGAAGTCATTGGAATGTAACATGCAGATGCAGCAGGTAATTAAGAAGGAAAATTGAATTGCAAGAGGATTTGACTTCAGGAGTAAAAATGTCTTATTGTAATTACATTGAACCTTGATTAGACCATAGCTGGAATATTTCACTATGTTAGTCATCTTACCTAAGGAAAGAAAGAGTGCAAATCCTGGAATGGCAGGACTTTTCTAGGAGAAAAGCTTGAGGAAACTAGACCTATATTCTCTACAGTTTAGAACAATGAGAGATGATTTCATTGATATTAATAAAATTCTTAGAAGGCTAAAGAAGGTGAATGCAGAAAGAATATTCCTCTGACTGAAAGATATAAATCCAGGGGGAAGCTATTTAAGACTGAGTTAAGAAGGATTTTCCTCATTCAAGGGGTGATGATTCTTTATAATTCTCTACCCCACAGGCATTTGTTGTGTTCAGTCAGTGAGTATGTTCACGATAGCGATATATAAATTTCCAGACACAAATGACATTAAGAAATATAACATAGCGCAGTGATGCACTTTGTGCTTTTCTAGAACATTAACAAAAAACAAGAAGACTTGTTTCTTGTTGAGTAAAATAACTTGAAGTTTATGAACACTATTTATAAGGCTAAAATATCTCAGGAGTGCTCTGTTTACTGTTGTTATCGTACGTAACATACCTTTGACTGACTTCCTATAGACTCTGTACTGACTCAATTACACAGTGAGATAAACTAAGGACAAGGTTAGTGCCTCAATACTGAATATCAAATGTCATGTTTTATGTTGTTGTCTTAAAGATACAATTCCTGTGTGGTCCAAACAAAGATCTAACAGAATGGTAGGACAGGCTTTGGGAGTTACATTCCTCCTGCTCCTGTGTTCTTCAAAGATGCTGATAATCGATGTTCAGCAGTGCATGAAAAATTCAAGAATTTGCTGACTCCTGCAAAGCGAAACAAAGACTGAAGTTGCTAGAAAAGCTCAGCAGGTCTGGCAGCATCTCTGAAGAGAAATCACAGTTAACGTTTTGGGTCCGGTGACCCTTCCTCTGGGAGCTACTGGATCTTATATGCAAGACTGAGCCGCATTACAATCACAAGGAGTTTACTGAGAGCCATCAGATTGGAGCAACAAATCATTTGCCCAATCAGGATATTGGAGATGTTATTGCATACCCATTGCTACTTTGGAAAATGTCGAGAGAGAGTTTAGTGAGAGAATTTGTGGGCAAAAGAACACATTCACAGTAAGTTACCTTTCAACATCGTTTGTGAAACAATATTGTCCATAAGCAAATTAACAACTGCCAGTCATTCACTGAAGCAAATAGTCTGTAACCATTTAAGCCAAAGACCTCAAAGACAGTGGTTCATATTAGCAGGGGTGCAGTAAATTTCTGTTACCTTTGATTAGACCAGCATTGGATGCAAGATTGTCCATTTATGAAGGCAGAGTGCTAAACTTGCAAGAAGAAGGATTTTGACAAGTTATGTTAGGAGAAGGTAAAAGGAAAAATGCTGACTGGAGCAAATTGCACTCAATGCAGTTTTTGTGTAATGTGTTTTAGTAACTACTCATCCTGGTATGAAAGCAAGTTACAGCAGTGGCATAACACTACGGCATTTTTCAAAATATTTCCTGTTTTCCAAAAAAAACTGCTCGCACTCACTTGCAGTTACAAGTTATCCAGCATATATGGACAGTAATGAAAATGATCAAATCTTAAACAAAAAAAAAATGTTTATCAGTTCTCACCTGTACCATTTTCATCGGCCTCTGCACAAGTATTTTATCCATAATCTCTAAACTGTTCAGTCATTTAATGGCACGTATGATAATTACTGTGAGCAGCTCATTTACCATCTGCTTATCCCTGACATGATGTTCCTTCTCTGGGAAATGACAGCACTGTGATGAGTCATTGATTGGGACTAGACTCTTGCCTTTCAAATTCATGATCACTGCTATCAGTTCAAAATGGTCTAGAAGTTATGACTACATGTTGATTTGCGTTAAAAATCACACAACACCAGGTTATAGTGCAGCAGGTTTATTTTGAACTACAAGCTTTTGGAGCACTGCTCCCTCATCAAGTAGCTAGTACTTCGAAAACTATTACTTCCAAGTAAACCTATTGAACTATAACCTAGTGTTGCATGATTTTTCACTTTGTCCACCCCAATCCAAACTGGTACCTCCACATCATATTTGATTTGAGTAAAAGGTGCTTCTTGTTAGGTGCTCCGATATTACTTCAATGTGCTTAATGGTGAGCATACATAGAGGTTTACACACTGATGACAAATTAGCTAAGAACCTTACTTGATATTTCACGAATCCAACACAACTTTGTAGTATTTTTACATTTGTTAGTCATTGCACCTTAGTTACAGCTCTCATCACATCATAACCTGGGTAAAACATTCTCACTGTCAACACACAAATGATGTAATTGACTTCAGGCATCTTCAACTACAACTTTTTAAAAAAATCTTTTTCCACACTTTTTCTCTTCTCACCCTATTTCTTCTGATGTTCAGTGACATAAGAGTGTTCTGCTTCACTTGTTTATCAGTAACTTTGAACTTCTCAGATAATAGTTTCTTGGCCTGATTTTATATTTATTTCGCTTTATAGGACCTCCTGGGGTAATGGCCCAACACGACTTCTTCCTTCAGGTTGCACTTGATAGCAGCTGGAATGCTCTATGGAAGATGTTGAATTGGTGTCTCACACTTGGCAACTTCAAGATTACATTCAACAGAAAGATATCCAAGATCTGTGAAAACATTTTTGTCATCTTATAGAATCTTATCAGCAGTCAATGGCACACTGGCCTGCAAAATACCACAAGTACCTCCTGGAATATGTAGGCTACCAGTCCAAGTTTTAGACATGCTTCAGTGAGGTGAGAGGATTTTTCTTAACAGCTATTATCTGAAACTGCATTCTTTCAATTTCATTTGGATCTCAGCTTTGTTTTTCCTTTTGGGATGAATATTATTCCATCATATAGCCTCAACTTAACCTTTAAGGATTTCATTTTTGAATCATCATCTTGAGGTAATTCACTCAGGGCTGTGAAGCTCTTGATGTTGTAAAGTTTCAGTATCTGACACTGTATATTCACTTGATGTCATCATTCTAGCAGTCACAAACCACTATCACATTTAGACCTGATGTTGCCAACCTATTTGGGTGGTATAGAATGATTCATGTGAACCATCATCTGATATCTGCCCCTTTAATATGTTTCTAGGTTTGCTTTGCTTCTTTTTAGCTTGTATGCAAAAAGTGATCCACTATCTTGCAGTGATAGAACTGCTTTTCCCACATTCAATACTTTTTGTGTTATGTGTCATCCTTTACAATTTTTACCTCCTGTACACAAATGTTAAGTTTCTGTTGGCCATTTTGCAAAATGTTTACTCTTATTTGTTCAGGCTACTTATTCAAATCTTTCGCTAACTCCTAGTTAAACCACTGAGACTGGAAGCAATTCTAATTTCATCTCATACTGCTTTCAATTTCTACAACACCTGGAACATCCTTACTCACCCACTGCTGTTCTAATTTGTACTGATAGTGTTTTATAGCAGTTGGCTCTCTTGCAACTCCAAAACATCACATAATTTCAATTGATCACACTGGCATCATCTTTCATGTAATTGAATTAATGGCTACTTATTCTAAAGCGAAAGCAATTTAAAGCAGAGACCACCACGGAGATGAGCAAACCATAACTGCAGATTGTACAAATGCATTTCTTTAAACACTGTATATGGTTGTTGATCAGCACCAGGTTGTTGAAGGGTCAGTTGAAACCCCATACAGACCAGAGCACAAAGATATCCAGTGGAAAAATACAGGCATCATAATCCAAGTAATGTTAGATGGAACTCTGGTGAACACAGGTCATCATTTAGCATGATCGCTGAATTTATATAACACAAAATGTTCAGTTGGCATGAAGCTTCTTGTGGAGACTTTCATGGACTTTACCTCTTTATCAACATCAAAACCCATTTTTGTGCAAGATCAACACATGGTTCGACATAAGATACATCCCTGTACTGGGGTTATGAATGCACTGAGCTTACAAACTATGAAGCATAGCTAAGTCATACATAGAGAAAAAAATAAACAGTTACAAATTCTCTGAAGAAAGGGTATAATTTTGTTAAAATTCATTTCATGCAACACACTACAGTATTTACATGATGATTAATACATGGCAACAAGGGCTCAATATGCAGCATTTCAAACAGGCTGCATTTTTAGATTACTTACAGTGTGGAAACAGGCCCTTCGGCCCAAGTCCACACCGACCCACCGAAGCGCAACCCACCCAGACCCTACATTTACACCTTCACCTAACACTACAGGCAATTTAGCATGGCCAATTCACCTAACCTGCACATTTTTGGATTGTGGGAGGAAACCGGAGCACCCGGAGGAAACCCACGCAGACACGGGGAGAATGTGCAAACTCCACACAGAGAGTCGCCTGAATTGAACCCAGGTCTCTGGCGCTGTGAGGCAGCAGTGCTAACCACTGTGCCACCGTGCCACCCATTTGTAGGCAGATAACAGTTCTAGAGATGCATTTGTGTGGCATATTAGGCATCTGATGCTATCATAAAGCACCGCTTAATCAGAATTTCAAGGAAGTTTCTCTAGAATTTGAGTAATCAAAAGTTCACTGCATACACATACACACAAACAGTAATCAGGTTGCAATACTCATACCATCCACAGTGACTCACGTGTGGGCTTGAGGCTGAGTTTTCTTTTTGTCTAATCATTACAAAATGTTAAAGTATTTTTGCCATTTTTACCTACTGGAAGGTATTGTTGAGCATTATACGATGGAAAGGAACAAGACTATTATAATATTGCACTTCCAGAGCCCAAGAAGTTTCTCTTTCCTGTTCGAACTTGGTTTTAATCCAAAACAAACAGCTGGGACATATCTTCTCTCTTTGCTTGTTCTAAGTGTCATAACATTAATGAGTTTGGGTTGTCCCAATGCAGCTCCTAAGGGGAAAAATCTATAGTGCAGAACTGGCATTAATTGGTTCTAACCAGGTAATTTTAGTCAGGAAGGCTTTAAGAGGTAATTTAGAGATATTATGGAATTGGCACACAGATCCAAATGAATACTGCACCTGTCTGTCGAGGATCGTTCAGTCGATCAATCAGCCAATGAATCAATCACTCATTGAGTTAATATAAACTGTTCTAGTCTGTGCCCAGTGTCAAAAGTGAAGGGATAAAATGTGGGAAACTTTCCATTCAAAGTGTTATGACGAAGGCTGGGGATGAGCAGTCACTCCAGTCCCATGACTCAACATGTTACAACTTAAGATAAAAGTATTTTCTCACAGTTACCTACTAGACTGATTAAATATCTAATCCATATCAGAGTTTAAATAAAAATACTTTAGTAACCAGTTTTCTTAATAAACCCAATTATACATTACCATAACAAAACTTATTCAGCAAAGTCATAATCAGTACAATCAACATACAGAAATGTAAAATGGAGCTCAGGTGACAGAGTGGTAATGTTCACTTGTTTCAGAGGTGTATCAAAACACGTCTGAACCATTTGATTAAAAATATCTATCGTATTAAAACTACTTCTTCCTGAAAATATCTGCAAACACACACTTACAATCTGTTCAGCAAAAGAGATTCCCTGAAACATCAGGAATTTACTCAGAACTGGATAGTCAAGTAAAAGCACTTAAGGACATTATTCCAGATATTCCTTTAGCAAACTAAAATCTAGCAAGTGATCACGTATGCAATATTGCAGGATAATAAGAAAAAATGCTTGTATTTTTTTCTTTATTTACTCATTGCTGTTAAACATCAGAAAAGCACACAGATGCCAATATTAGTACTGAGTTTTCTAAGGTCAGTGGATTCAACTTGACGTTGGGATAACAAGAAATTCAACTGAAATTTAGTTTGAACACTCAGCTATAAAGAAGACTGCCTGATTTTCCAATATTTGAATATCCCTAAAAAATCTGCCATCAGGTGACTTAAGATAAAAGAGAGAAAGAGGAATGGGGTGGGGGGGGGGTGATAATGTGTAGACAGAGGAGTATGAAGAGAAGGTTGTCTTACTTTGTAGAAAGAGAGCCAGTCCTCAGTGTGACTCACATGTTAGGACAGATGCTCATGAAATGTCATAACTACAAGCAGACTCTGATGTTCAGTTCTGAGACTGTACATTAATGACAGGCATACTGAGGGATCGACACTCCTCATTTGTGATACCATTATGACAGCTTTCTCTAAGTCATAGCAATCTCTGCAATATGTGGAATATGCAACAATGCATTAGCACAGAACATGAGGAAACAGACTACTAAAATGATGATAATAGTTGAGATGTTAGACCATGTCCTATGTACTGGCATTCATACCATGATCACGCACAATGATTATTCTATTACCCAGGGAAGGCGTCCTGGAAGTCATGCCTTCCCCTGCAGCTCCCATACCATTGCTACAGTGTTGATCACTATGATCACAGAAAATATAACTTTGAATGCCTTTCATGGCTGCTCCAACATGGAGGAGTGCTCTCCTTCTTGTTGCAGCCTCAGCAATGGCCAGCTGTATCTGTGGCGCTATTGATCCTGCTGTATTACCAGCCCTGGCTAGGCCAACAGCTCAGGGAGGTCAGCCACTCTTTGTACTGGTAGCAGGACCTCCATTGCACCCTGTTGGTACAGTGCCTTACAAGGTCACATTGCCTGTCAGATGAACTTTCAACTCGTTATTAGTCTCGGCGGTGGGAAATTGCTTGAGTTGAGAAAGCCCAGTGAGAGCTGGAGTTAGTTGTGAAAGTAGAGTGCATGCTGACTTTTGCTCTTCATGCAGAATGTATTCATGCATCTGATTCTGATGCTTCAGCTTAAACAATCATATAATGACAAATAACTTTGCTTTGATACCTTTTATAATAGTTACAGGATAAAAGGTCTTTGGTTCTTTGCCTGAAGGGGTTTATGGGAGTTGAGTAATAAGTTACATTGTTTAATAATAAAAACTACACTCATGGTAGTAAATGACATTCGTGCTGTTTAAATGGGACAATTACTTATTATCTTGCCATTATGGACCTTGCTGTAACCTCAGCTCTCTGAAGTTGCATGGTTTGGAGGATTAGGGAAGAATTATTACAGAATAAAATCTCAGTTCAGACACATCTTACATTGTCACCTATACAGAGTTATTTAATCATGTGTCAGAACATAAGACCATATGAGCACAAGACATACAAGCAGAAATTATGCCATTCAGCGCATCGAGTCTGCTCAACCATTCAATCATGGTTTCTCCAAACATGGTTTCAACACATTTCTCCACCCCATTCTTCCCTTTTCTCCCCATAACCCTTGATCCCCTTAACAATCAAGAACCTACCTAATGCTGTCTTGTGGGCGGCACAGTGGCATAGTGGTTAGCACTGTTGCCTCACAGCGTCAGAGACCTGGGTTCAATTCCCGCCTCAGGCAACTGTCTGTGTAGAGTTTGCATGTTCTCCCCATGTTCGCGTGGGTTTCCTCCGGGTGCTCCGGTTTCCTCCCACAGTCCAAAAATGTGCAGGTTAGGTGAATTGGCCATGCTGAATTACCCATAGTGTTAGGTGAAGGGGTAAATGTAGGGGAATGGGTCTGGGTGGGTTGCTCTTCGGAGGGTCGGTGTGGACTTGTTGGGCCAAAGGGCCTGTTTCCCCCATTGTAAGTAATCTAATCTAAATACACTCAATGACCTGGCCTCCACAGCCTTCTGTGGCAGTGAATTCTATAGAATCACCAATCTCTGGCTGAAGAAGTTCCTCCTTTTCTCTATTTTCTATATTTTCTATATGACAACAATCAAAATTGCAAGACAGATCAGACATGTAGTTGTATCGATGCTGAATGTAGACTCATTATCACCTCCTTGGATTTTTGCTCACCTTGTCTGATTATAATCTGCACCCTAAAACCTGGTAAAACTTTACCAGATTGGTGCTGCCATTCATTGTGCCATCAGAAAATCTAGGCCTCCAGCTCAAGATGGCAAAGAATTTAAATATCATTAGTCAAATGTAAATCATCATGTCTAACTTGAATATTAATTATATGAAGAAAAAATGGCATAGGAATCCACTTTACAATCCTAAAACAGAATCCAAAGACAACAGCATATTATAACTGCCTTTGCATAATGTTCATCATACACAGAATATATAGCCTTAGGTATAATCTTACAGTTGGTAATGAACATGAACTATAAATTTTAAAACTCATGAAAATCAATTCTAGGGTGAGTTATGTGACCATTTTCCAGCTGACTCAGAAAATGGAGTACAATTTGTTTTCTTCATGCAAAAATCATCAGCTTGTACTGACAGTAATACCTACAATTATGGAGTTACATGAAAACAAGATAAAGTTTGATTGTAGAAGACACCACAAAATGGAGCTGGCTCCCTTCTTCTGGCTTTGTACTGTATGTATTATATAACATATTATTTCTTCCGATCATACTTTACTGATTAAATACAAAGTTTTTTTGACACATTTTGTTCTGTTTTGCTATGGGCTGCTAAAGCACAAATTTACTCATAATTCTGATTTTGCATGGAAAAGAAAACTCTCTTAAAATTCAGCCTAAATATATGTACAAACATTAGCAACAGAAATGATTTCTTTTGTAAATCAGAATAATAATTTATCGTGAACTAAAACAATAATATTGTGCATGTGATGTCCATTGATATCATTACTACGTGACATATATCATAGCTAATCAACATTAGGTTAAAAAAAAACCTAAATTATGATGCACAGACCAATTAGATTGTAACACTAACTATCCGATGTCTGCTTCCGATCTGTTTTTGTACACGTTGAGTATGCCTTTCCTAAAACAGTCAGCTCAACAAAATCATCACGATGCAGAATGATAAAAATAGAGTAATAGATGCAGATTCCATAAAATAAAGGTAGGTAATAAAAAATCAACAATATCTGGTGAATATCTGCAGCTTAATTACTAATAGCTATCCCATATTCTCTAGTTTCAGAAAGTTCTTACATGTGTTTGATTGGACAGTTGTAAAAGTTAATTTGTGTTTTGGATTATGCACTTAGTGGATTTAAAGCAATGCTCACTTATCAGTGCATCTAATTTAGTGAGAAGCTCCAAATATTTTAGAATGTGCCACAAATTAGAAATGAATTACTTGGGTCCATTGATATCTTCCTAATGACAGAGCTTCTTCAGTCAATCAAAAGTAATTCTGATATCAGAATGATAAAATATTGCACATCACTTGCACTGCTTCATGGCAAAACCTTCCAAAAGTAAAAATAATACTTGCAAAAATAATCTGTAATTGTCTGCTAACAAAAAAAAACAACTGCAGCATTTTGCATATTGAACTTTGTCTCAGCAGGGATGAAAATTATCTGACCGTGGTTTTATGCAGCATTAAAAATTTATTTCCCAAATCTTATTGCCTGACAGTATACACCAAAACACTTGCCCTTTTCTCTTATTGGCAAGATTATTTGACAAAGTAGTGCTGCTGATATTTATAGGGTACAACTTGTATTGTTCACCATCAATACATGAGTTGAAAATTTCCTTGAAAACGTCACCAATACCTGCATTGTGGCATCTCTAAATAGTAGCCTCAACTGACTACATTCATCTATTATGAAAAGCAGTGATAGTTCAGATCAGATTATTCACCAGTTTCCTGCTAGCATTGCTATGTTTAATTCATTTAATTATGAGAGTAACCATATTATTTATTTGCCTATAATGTGAGCTTTATTAACAGTTATTTTTTATGGTACAAATGTATGTTTCCTTAATTCCCACTAACTGTTACTAATACACTTTCCCTTTGAATACTGCATTTTTCTCTCTTGAGATCATCACTTTGTTAGATTCCTTCAATTCTCCTCAATGTCCCTATTTCTTTCTGTCCAGTTGTTTCTTTCCACTCATAAGTATATGCTCAAAGTAACAATTTTAATCTTTAAAATTAAACTAAGAAAGTTTAATTTATGCTATAAGTGACATTCAGGCCAGTACAGTAGAAAACATTTGTAATTCTCTTAAATAATCCATGAGTCGTTACAAGGCTAGAATTCTGGGGGCAGTGTTTTATGCTACACAGCACAGTCTTACTTGATATACACTGTATACATTTAAAAGTTTTATTTTTCAGACCAATTATTTTGGTAAATACAAAAAGGTTGATTTTTATACAGTTAATGTTTTTGAGAAATGGACTTTTCAATTAAAACACACTCGCTCAGACCTTACACCATGATTTCACCAAATGCAGAAGATGTGGTATTCACATCAGCCATTCATGGGCCCTCTCCATATTTTTATTAAGTACAGCCTTTTGCACCCACCTTCTCTACCACCAACATCCCCCATCTGAGAGCCCAAGAAATGAACTGGCAGCATCATTTGGGCCTGTAGGCTTATGGAAGGGAAGAAATTGGAACAGCCACACTATAGAAAATACAATGTTGATGGCCACAGGCCCTTTTATGAAGGTCTTGGTGCAGGGAATTGCAACTGAGCCAGCACTCTCAATGGCGCAATTGGCAAGAACTGTGCTTTGCTTCCTCTGCCCTCTGCTGCAGAAGACCCAGGCATCCATTTATTGAATGCATTTTCAGGATGTTGACCACAATATTCTGTTTCCATGTGCAATGTTTATTTTTCTTCTCCATTCTGTTAGTATCTGCCCTGAAAAATCAAAACCAATCTACATTCTTCTTATCTTGATTGCTAAACAGGTATGTGAGGAAGAATAGTAAGTGCAACTTTTGTAGTGAGTCACAAATTGATTAAAATTAGTAGTGATTGCAGAGTTCATTCATTGGTTCTGAAAATATTTTGGTTTTGGTCTCCGAAAAAAGCTAGAGGTGACTTTTAAATGAGGTATTTGAAACATTCAGGTTTTAAGGCCAAAAATCGGGACCAAACGTACAAAAGTATATCCTCCTTTTTGAAAAGTGAAAATAGGAGACAGATGGTTTGACATAAATATGATGAGAAACATTGCAATTATAGGCACGATGAGTGGGAAAGGGCCTAATGTAAATATAAGTCTTGGCTTTATTTGTAGCTCCAAGTGAGATACTGAGGGAGGGTACATTATTAGTGGCATCATCCTTCAGTTGAGCTGTTAAATGCCTTAAGGCCTGTCAGATGAATACAAATGACTTCATGGTTTTCTGAAGAATGATAGATGTTAGATGAATTGTACTTTGAAAACTCAGATTGAGTCTAATCCCTGATGTCCTGCTCATTAGTTACTCCTCAGTTAGCATCACTGAAACAGATTTTCTGTCATTATCAGATTGCTGCTGTGATGAACAGGCCTGAGGTGACTGGACGGTTTCCCTTTTATCCATCTCTTGACAAATGCAGATAGATATGTTTTAAAGGAAAAGAGTTTTTAACGTTTGAATGTTGAGACTCTCAAGAATAGACAAACAATAGGTGTAGTAATCATAACAAAGTAAGCCAGGTGGATCTGACAGACTATGAATTCTCTGATTGGGGCTGTTAATCTGATCCAATCAGGGAGCCCTGACTGACAGATATAAACAGGAGTGTTAGAACTTCTGCTCAGGCTGAGAGCTAGCTATTGGGCTACTTTACTGAACTCTGAATCAACTTATTGAGGCGTTGATCAGAGAAGTCTGAAAATTGAACATTTCCTCTGAATTCTCCAAATCCCCAAAGATCAAATCAGAGATCCGGATTTCTGTTTCTCGTGTCAATTTGACCTTTAATGACAGCCTTTCCTTTAATCCATTTCTCAGGTCACTGTGCTTGAAGGAAAATGTTCTTATCATCTTATCCAGAACTGTTCTATTTACTTGCTTTTCCCCTATCTTTTCCATCACCACTCTTTGATCCTGCCAAAATCAACCTCGAGGAGTAAGGCATCTCTATCTGTGGTAACTGATGGACAAGACCAACAATTACCATTCCAGACATTACGTAATATTGTGGGTTCACCTGATATAAGGTTTGGATATATATTCACCACTAATGTCATTTGTTTAAAATATAGCATTTATGTCACTTCTTGATGGAAAGAACATGTCTTTCCCCAGCAAAAGATTTTGAGTATTTGCTGTATCTCTAAATGTGACTGTACTTTATTTGTCGTGCTTGAGGAATAAAGAATTCCTTTTCTTTTGCATAACAATTCCTCACAACTCTCAGGTACCTTGGTTACTTTCTCTGCACTCACAGCAGTGTTTGTAGTTAGCCTCATGTGCAACAACTCAAGTCTGGTGTAAACCTATGTATACACATATGAATAGATTCAAGAACAGCTTCTTCTCTGCTGTTATCAGACTTTTGAATGGGCAACTTTAATGTTAATTTTGGTCCCTCTCTACACCTCATCAGCAGCTGAAACATTGTATCCTGCACTCTGTTCTGTTTACCCTGGTGCACTTGTATAGTATGAACTCCCTGTAAAGCACATAAGGTAAAATTTTTCACTGTCCCTTGGTACACAAGACTGTAATAAATGAAGTCAAATCCCAGTCAGTGCTCCTTTATCTGTACTGACTTTGGGTACCGTGATAATGCAGCACCAAAAAAACCCAATGAACTGTGGATGCTAGAAATCAGGAACAAAATTAGAAATTGCTGAAAAAACTCTGCAGGTTTGGCAGCATTTGTGGAGAGAAAGCAGAGTTAACATTCTGGGTCCAGTGCCTCTTTGTCAGTTCTGAAGCAGGGTCACTGAACCCAGAATGATAATTCAACACCTTCTGGCAATTTGCAGAGAAGTACCTTGCAACAATGGAAAATTTGAGATCTTTGGACATCACTTCCATCCTCAGCACTTTCTTTTCTCCCCTGAAGACGCAATATGGGGCCACCTACTATTCCCATCCTTGAATGTGTATCCTCCTTTCACCTTCCTATCTTCTATTTTTCCTGGGTTTGTAAGGGTGATGGAAAATGTTTGGATTTGGAAAGCAGGTTGTAATTGTTGGCCATTTTTATTGCCTGTCTCGATGTTGCAAACTTCTAGCTTTCAAATGCGAGAACTTACAAATGGAGGGAGTAAATTTTTAAATCCTTCTTCAAGAATTACTTCCCTAAAGCTCTTATACGTGTCCTCTACTATAATGCTTGTGTTCCACAGTCACAGGTATTTTGCTTTACCCTCTCAAACTCTGTACAAGTCTGTCTAAACTGCTTCTGGAAATTGCAAATTACTCTTGTACCCCTCAGGGACCAACTCATACTGAGAAAAACAATTTTTGCTACCTCATCGTTTGTAGAATTCTCCTTGGAAAGCAAAGCATAAACTTCACAAGCTCTGTCTGTCAACATACTGTCCATGGGTAAGTACAGGGAACAACACAACTTGTCTTCCAAGTGACTAACTATCGAAACGTGGAAATTTATTCATTATTCAGTGTCACAGATTTACAACCTTGGAACTCCTTCCCTAACACCACGTGGATATGCCTACACCAAGGCAACTGACCACCACCACCTTCTCAATGGCAGTTATGGATAGGCAATAAACCCTTGCAAAACCAGCAATGCCCATGTCCCCTGAAAAAATAACAAAAAGACTCAGTTCATTCCTCATCAAAATGTTCCCTGAGTCAGAGGCTTTTTTTTATTATATATTGCTTTTTCTCTTTTTGTCTTCATTCAGAAGTGTTTTTTTTAATTTTCCTGCATGTTTAAGATTTTGAATTTTCATCTCCTTGCTTCTTTCAAATTGCTTCACCCACAATTGAATTCTCACTAACACAACTGATGTACATGGATTTGTTACTATTCTTCTAGCTTCAAACGCTGTGTATTCACTTCAGCCATCTCTTCAGCTGAAGGATTAGTCCTGAAAACAAAAGGGTAAAGCGTAGGATCTCTGGAGTCCGGTGCTCTGATGTATGGCACAGAAGGTCAAGTCACTAAGCATGCACTGTTATTTCTGAAGTCATGCAGATACAGCTTTCTTAAGAAGTATAATCTTGAGATGTTCTTTCAATCACTCTTTCAAAAATCAAAGCTGATTCACCCTGAACTGATGTAGAGAGTCTTCTTTGGAGAAATGAGAGACATCAGTGGGGAACTTGTTCATAGTAAGCTTGCCTCCAAGTTGGTGAGTTCTTCACAACCTGTCCTCCAACTCAGCTTATTCTTTACAAGCTTCCTTTCTCCTGAACCAGATAAAAGAAGAACCTCTTCAATTGGTCACTATTCAGAATAGTTCAGCAGGGTCTACAGCAAAGCAAGCAATCATCAGTTATGTGATTTATTGGAGACCTTATTAAAGAAATTCTCCCCCCTCAAAGTTCACAGTGAAATTTCAATGACCTCTGATAAGTCCAATGATTTATAAATACATCCACAACACTTGAAATAAATTCCTATTTCCATAATCCTTTAAAACTTAAATCCTTCAAGCAATGTTAAACACAAAACATTGTTGTAACAACTGGCAGAGGAAGGAAGGTCACCCAGCCTTGAACTCCAACTTGTTTCAAAACCAATTACCTTTAAAACAAAATACAGAATATATAAAGTGTTGATATTCAGTTAATGTGCAGATATGGTCATTAGTGAGAAAGTGTTTATAAAAATCTTTCAGACACAAATTGGCTGCTACAATTCCTACAACAGAAACTTCACAACAGTGTACTTTATTGGCTGAATGTGCTTTGGGACATCTAGTGGTCACGAGAGGCAAAAATGTTAGTGTGTCTTTCAAAATTAAATGCTAAAAGAGACAATGCAAAACAAAAGGTTTGCTTAAAATGTATTAGTCAAGATTAAAGCAAGTTATAGAGATCGATAGGTCTTGGGACTGCACATCATGAATGAGGGAAGAATGAGGGTTCACTGGCTCTTTTATGACTGCATAATTTTCAATCATTAACATTAGTCATATAGAACAATACAGCACAGAACAGGCCCTTCGGCCCACGATGTTGTGCCGAACTTCTAACCTAGATTAAGCACCCATCCATGTACCCATCCAAATGCCGCTTAAAGGTCGCCAATGATTCTGACTCTACCACTCCCACGGGCAGCGCATTCCATGCCCCCACCACTCTCTGTTGCTTCTGCAGAAGTCAGGTACTCAGAAGTAGGAAATGAATGAATGCTAATTGAGTAGGTGCTTACTGGAAGAGAAAAACACAATGATATTCTGAAGAAGGCCATCAGACCCAAAACGTTAACTCTGATTTCTCTTCACAGATGCTGCCAGACCTGCTGAGCTTTGCCAGCAACTTCTGTTTTCATTGTTGACAATGGCGACAGAGCTGTGAGATAAAGATCATAAACTGATTCAAGTTAGAAACAGTGGCAAGAACATGGAAATGCAGGCATACATAAACCAAGCTTTGGAATATGAAAGCAAAATACTGCACATGCTGGAAAGCTGACATAAAGGCAAATGATGCTGGAAATACTCAAGACTTTGGGCAGCTTCTATAGTTAGGGAAACAGAATTTACTGTTCAGGAAGGGTCCTTCCATTTCAACGAGAAACATTACTGGTTTTAAGCAAGTCAAAGTAGCAATGTGGGGGACTAAAATAAAAAAAAGCCATAGCTGTAGTAAGGTGGAATGTATAAGGATTGACAAATAGTTTTAAGGATAAGAACAAGGGGAATAATAATCCAACAAGTTAAAAATAACATATCGGCAGAAGATATCATAGATGGCCGAAACAACCCAACACGAAATCAACACTACATCATCATGATTCCCACCATCCAGCACAAGGCTCATAACTTTGAATGCTATGACATTTCAAATACTTATCCAAGAACTTTTTAAAGGCTGCTGACTCCCATCACCCTCTGGGTGAAAATCCTTTTTCCTGAAAACAGCTCCAAACCTTTTGCCTTTCATGTTGAAAGTGTGCCTCCTTGTTCTTGACCCTTCAACAGAGAAGAAAAACTGCTTTCTATCCACCCTGCCCACACCCTTCATAATCTTATACAACTCAGTCAGGTACCTCCCTCAAACCTCTCTGCTCCAATAAAATTATCTGAGCTTATCTTCATAGCTAAAGCACTCCATCCCAGGCAACATCCTGGAGAATGTCTTCTGCATCTCTTCTAGTGCAATCACATCCTTCCTACAGAGTGGTGACCAGAGCTGCTTACAGCACTCCAATTCTGGCCATCTTTCCAGCAGGATAGTGGCAGAGTAAGTCACTCAGTTGGAGCTCACATTCTTTTTCGCCTTTTTTTTGCAAACGGCTAACTTCAACTTACCAGAAACTAATGGAGGATTCCAAAGATAATGGCGAGGTCTGGAGATGGTTCCCAAGGGTGGGAGTGTTGAGCCCAGGAGAGACCTGGAGGTGTATCTTTGGGAACAGTGAGCCCAGGAAAGGGCAGAGGTGTGTCTGTGGGGGCAGTGAGCCTGGGAAAGGCCTAGAGGTGTATCTTTGGGAACGATGAGCCAGGAAAGGGCTGGAGGTGTGTCTGTGGGGGCAGTGAGCCCGGGAAAGGTCTGGAGGTGTATCTTTGGGAATGGTGAGCCCGGGAGAGGTCTGAAGATGTGTCTTGGGGAACGGTGAGTCAAGGAGAGGCCCGAAGGTGTGTCTGTGGGAGTGGTGAGTCCAGGAGAGGCCCAGAGGTGAGTCTGTGGGAGTGGTGTGCCCAGGAGAGGTCCAGAGGTGAGTCCCAGGCCAGACCAGCGTGGGAGTGGAGAGTCCAATGAGTCCTGGAGGCGAGACCATGGGAGTAGAGAGTCCAGAGAGTCCCAGGCCAATGTGGGGGCAGTGAGTGCAGGCAGGTTGCAGGAACTTGGTATATAGGCCGAAAAAAAAGAAAACTTCACTATTCTTCATTCTAATGCTGATCTTTATTTATGATTCACTGTACAGGCGTCCTGTACCGAAGATGGCACCAAAGCAGCAACACTGCAAACTTTTCACTGCACTCATTCGAGTGTCTCTGACAATAAAGGCTATTCAGTTCAAACCCTGTACAGCTCTAACATAACCTCCCTGGCTCTTATAATCTTTACCTCCACTGATAAGAGAAAGTGTCCCATACACCTTCTATTAACTTGCCCTGCCACCTTCAGGGATTTGTGGAAAAGCACCCCAGATCCCTCTGTTCATCTGAGAGTCTTCGTGCCCTACTAGGCAGTATTCTCCATAGAGGTGGAAGAAATCAGCTGACTTACTGAGAGCAATGCCTCAGGAACACAAGCAGCATGCAATAGAATTTCAGTAAAATCTATGTGCTGTCAAGTACTTTATGCACAACAAATTTATTTCACAAGGATCAAATGCTAACCTTGATTATTCACTCTAAACAGAAATGAAAACTCTCAAATTAGTGTTTTTTGATGTATAAAGTGAGTAGCATATTGTACAGTGAGTTACTTGTCAATTTGTTCATCCTGAATGATTCTCTGAAACAAATACCAGTAGTGTGAAGTTAGACGCTTTCTGTTCTCAGTTCATGTTTGCTGCTTTCTGCTTGACATGGTTAGAGACGAAAGTGACTCCTTGATAAGGTCATATGTTTTACTGACTTTCCTTGAATTATTGTGGTCACCTGTGCATTATATTTCTCTGGACAATTGGAACATGCTCAGGTATTGTGAGATTTTTGAATTAAACAAGTGTATGGGACCTTTGCTCCCACAGCATTCTCCAGCGTACAGTCAGTTCCTCTTTTACGCGATAGTTATAATGTATTATTAAAAAATCATGCTTTAGAAACAGCATTTAAAGTATTGATGCTATAATCACAGCACAGCCAACACAGGTTTTAAACATTAGCACTGTCGAACCAGTGTCCCCAATTCGTCAATCGCGTCACAGCAAATTCGTATTGATGAAATGCGCATTTGACCTGTAATGATTCTACAGGTGCACAATCCTTTATCCGAAATACTTGGGACCAGCTGGTTTTCAGATTTTTTTGAATTTCAGAATAAGTGACAGTTTGATGGTGAAATCTTACCGGAGGAGCATGAGTCATGAAATAAAACAGGGTCTTGAAACAGAATCAAGGCCTGCTGGTGCTGGGCCACACCCCATACATCACATCTGAGTGACACGCATCGAGTGGGTGTGGACTTGGGTTCACTGTTTGCTCAACAAACAATCTTGTTAATGAGAAAAAACTTCACAATAAAACCTTCGCACTTTGGAGCTTTTCGGATTTTGGGATCTCAGATAAAGGGTTGTCTACCCGTACTGATCAGAGTGACGTGCGAATGAACTACACATTGTTCCCACATCGTAAATTACTGCTACCTGTAAAATGTGATACTCGTGTGTCTGTCCTGATTTATGCAAGCTGGTCACCAATAGTATGTCTTTTTTTTCAGCAACATTCAAGTTCTGTACCCACCAAGCGACAACTAAATTCATTCATAACATTTTGTGGATGGACTGCGCACTGCAAAGCATTGAGTGCCAAAGTCTTGCTGTAAAATTTGATCTACCTTAGAACAAATTGAGTCACTCATGTAAGCGATCTGAATATCTGATTTTATAGAATGTGACTCACCATAGCCCTATAATACTTCCACTATAGTATAACACGTTTTAAATTGGATAAGTTACTCAGATTTCTCCTCAATCTCTTCCAAGGTGGATGAGACAAAAAAACTGTGTTCGATGAGGAATGGAAATGAATTGCTAGTTGCTTGATTTGACAGCACACTGAGGAACTACTGAGTCTGACTTAGCTTCCTTGCTGCCTATGTAGAAGAGCAGACAACAAACAGAATCCACCTTTTCCCCAAAGACTGGGGTGGGGGCAGAGTAATTTGTCCCATTTTAATTTCCCATTTGCTTGGGTTTTGCCATCCAGATGGGGATTAGATTCCATATTCCAGCAGTTGTTGTTTCTCAGTTCATCATTAGATTTCAACTGATGTCCTAACCCAAAAAAACCTTGGAATTTATCATTGAAAATTGGGAGAAAATAATTTGCATATTATCTAAATATGAAATAGCTTCTTGTGTGCAAGAGAAAGCAGATGGCACCAAACTTCTCAGGAGTTCCATTTACTTATAATGCTCATGAACTGAGTAAATTGCTTAATTATTCCAACTGTAGTTTGCATTGTACTGAGGAATTATTTCCCAGATAAACCAACAATGGTTCTCCAATAGTGTCTATGGAAATATCTTTGAATTGTGGCTTTTCACTGTGATATTGATTTGGGTGATGTGAATCATACGAATATTATTTTTTCTTTGCAATGTGATGTGACAGGTGATAATGTCCTTTCAACTGTTTGCCACAATGATCTACCCAGCTTTTTGACAGAACTGGCAGAATGGTATGGAATAGTCAATCAATCCTTCACCCATTTCACTTCATATGAATGCCCTCAATGTCTGTGGTGACATCTGTACAATACCTGACATAATAAGCACTTTTGAGTGCAACAATTTCAAATGGCAGGGAAAATGTGGTGTAATTCAATTTAGCAATAGGCAGAGTTACAATAAATAGAACAAAAACTAATTTGCAAGCTAATTTTTTTTACAATTGACATGAAAGTATATTATTCGACTGCTGCTGATTTTTTTCAGATGTGTAGGTGTTGGTGTTGGACTGGGGTGGACACAATCTTTCGGCAATGTGACATTTTATAAATTCCTACTTTGGAAATAAAGCCAGTCTGAGTCCAGGTGGGGACACAGACAGACTCTAACCTCATACCATTAATGCATTGTCCAAGCTGAGATGTCACCAGTTTTTTCACATACTGATAAAGTCTTAAGTTATTTTGGGGCAGTAACTTGGAAGAAATTCTGGGATTTACATATTAATCATTCGAAACCTGCATCCCCATTCTAAGTAATTAAAGACTTAACAATCATCCAGTCTGTCTAATACATCACATCAATTGTATGACATTTTGATCTCTCACTTATAAATTCTGTGTCCTATGTATCCTGCCCCACTAGCCACTTGAAGAAGGAGCAGTGCTTCGAAAGCCTGTATTTTCAAACAAACCTGTTGGACTATAACCTGGTGTTAGGTGATTTTTAAAAATATTAATGGAAATCCACAGCTGTTGATTAAAGTATCTTCAATATGAAAAGACAAAAGTGAGTAAGAGTTAAGGTGATTGCAATTGGCATGCCCACCAAACGTGTTTTGTCTGTAAGACAGGCACAAAGCTTTCCAATTCAGTAATGTACATATTGGATCCAGTGCACTTCAAGTTCTGGAATTAATTTTATTAGGTGTCCCAAGAGGCTGCCTTAGTCAAACACTTCAATGCATTAATTTGTCTAAGACCTACCGAAGGGACTCTGAGTGAAATATATCATTGATGAGCAGGACTGGTATCAAATCATGGTCGTTCTGAAGCTTAAACAAGATTTCTGATATTGTCTTCCATGAAATTAATTCAGAGTTAAATGGGCACAAAGTTGAAAACTTTAATTTTAATTTAGTACAAGTAGGCACTTCCACTTGAGGTGGCATGTGGGAATTACACATAGAAATATAAAAGAAAAAAGGCCTATATCTGGGGTCATAACTGAGTTCATCAGTGAGAAAGAAAAAGGATACCGAGTACTTATATCAGTATTTTGGCTACGCTGGGTGCACCTGATCTTGGAGTGGAGTCTCTGGAATGAAAAATGTTAATTCTGCAAAATTAATGATTTGATGAACTAATGAACTTCGGTAAATTCCTGCAGCGATTTGCATGAAAAACCAACAATTGTCTTTTTATTTATTCTTTCATGTGAATGTGTCTGTGAACTGAATGACTTACTAGAAAATTTCAGAGTGCAGTTAAGGTTTTTACCACATTGCTGAGATTCTGGAGTTACATAGGCCAGCCCAACAGATTTTCTCCCCTGCAGGATATTAGTGAACCAAAGGGGAAATGTATAATTTCTTGGTATTTTCCTGTAAATGCAGGACTTCACACTGTATTAAAGAAGAAAGGATTTTATATCTTTTTTCCACAGAATGTAATTGCTTAAGGTACCTGTATAACGAATAAGCTGAAGGTCTATTATACTGTGGCTGGTGCAGAACAGAGCCACATTAAACACCGTGATTAAACAATGACGTGATCCTGAAATTCACTGTTGCATGCAATTTCTTATCTCTTAACAGACAGACAAATAAATGTTCTTTCCCCGATTGGTTCAACACATTCATTCAGTGACAGCTGAGCCACAGAGCAAGAAGGATCTAACTCCAATTGTTTCTTCCTGCTGGATTTTCAGACCTTATCTAGAGTGGTGCTACATTGGCTGTCAAGTTTCTTGTGCTTGGGGGCAAACAATTTCCAAGAGATTCCTGTTCCTGATTTCTGTTAGGAGTGTGTATTTTCAGATATTAGATGAAGTTACAATCAGGCTTGGCTTTGGACACTCCCACGTCCAATCATTCTGTTGTGATTCAATGTTCAGATTCACATGTAAATATTGCCTTCTGAGCAAATAACTGATCAGGAAAAAAAACCAGAATGGAGAAGATTTGAGTAAAAACATAATTATCTTTAATATTAGACAAAGGAACAGATGGTCCAGAAACAGGCACAGATATTCATGGGCTCTAATTGGTATGGTAGCCGCTGAAGTTCATTAAGAACAATAAGCATCATACCCACTGAGAGCTACCTCGTACTCTTGCCTCCAATCTTCTTATCTCCTACTTTGCCTCATTCACCTCTGGCCTTGGAGTACTTGATGTTCCTGGGTCATTGGTGTATGTATTTCCACGGCTTCTGCTGGCATAACAAACGGTGGGACTGTGGCAGGTCAGAACCCCCCCAGTGGGCTGCACCTCCATCAGCAGGGACCTTCATCATAGGGAAGGCCTGACATTGGTCATTTAAGTGCCTGATGTGCACTGCATTGACAGGCAACTCCTGATGGCTCTCTGACCAGAGAGTGAGCACCGCTCCCAGCACAGCCCTAAAATCTCAGCCACTATTTATATTGTCCCAAGGGTTAAGAAGGAATTCCACAGTCTTTCCCAGTGAAACAAAATAACAGGCCTGCAGTGACATGAGTATTCCACATAATTCAGAGTAAACCTTTTGTTTGAAATTTGCTCATGGGATATGGGTGTCACTAGCTAAGTCAGGATTTATTGCCTATCACTAGTTGCTCAGAAGACAATTAAGAGTAAAGCACATTACTATGGATCTGGGGTCACATGTATGGCCAGATTTTCTTCCACAAAGAATATTGGTGAATGAGATGGGTTTTTACTACAATCATCAGTGCAATCCCATTAAGGTAACATATTAATTCTAGTTTTTCACTGAATTCACAATTTACCATCTGCCATGATGGAATTCGAAACCATATCTCCAGAACATAAATCAAGGGTTTTAACTTTCTAGTTCAGTGGTATTACCATTATGCCACTACATTCCACTTTTTGTGTCTAATTTGTGAATAAGGACCCTAAAAGCTTTATTGCTGAAATTCTATCTCACCATGCCATTCAATAATGATTTACTGAATCTATTTAAGCTCAATTGTTTGTCACTGCTGCCTTAACAGGGCAATTTTACATGCCTGCCTCACATAGATGAACATCTCATTAACGCATGCAACTCGTGTTATTAGAATCTTTGTTGCCCATGCAGGGAAAACCTTAAGAAATGGCAGCAGCAAGTAAGCAAACCCCAAACCAAGATGTGTAACATCATCAGGGTGGCAGCCAAAATTAGTGGAAGAGATGCATCCATTGACTGAAACTTCTTTGTTAATCAAGTCCTTTTGGAATGCTGAGGACTTGAGGCTGTGGACACCTACTGGCAGCAGAACTTTCTCAGCACTGGATATTTCAAAATCACCTTCAAGATGGTTGCTGCTTGTGTGAAATTCTTCAAAGTCTTTGAGGAGAGCAGAAACCAGGCAATCCTCAAAACAAAGCCACTGCTTATACTCCAGTCACAAAGGAATCATGTTATGACAATACCTCTTCCCTTACACAAACACAGCTTGTTGGGGAGATGACCAAAAGCAAAACTGAAATGACGGACCTTTTTGGGATTTGAACCAGAAGCTGTCAGGTTAAGAGCATCTCACTGGTGGATGGCAAAGCAGCTAACCTCCATCCTTCCTCCAGCTGTGCTAGCAGTGAATGATCTTGCTTACCCTGTGTATCCCACAGTTTGCCATACCAAGGGAAAATCTGCCACATTTTTGCCAATTGCCACACAATCCTTTTGTAAGACCTGCAAGCAGAAGAGCCATTAGGCTAGGAACTGTAAGCAAATGAGATAATTCAGCCTGGATAATGGAGTAGACTATCTCAACAGGATGTGTGAAGAAACTCTCCCAAGTACACATAGCAATGAGAACCAAGTTGCTGAAGTAAGGGCATTGAGAAAGTTCAGCAAGCATGGCACTGCAGAGGAAGCCTGCAACCCTTCACCTCCTAAGGCCCTAATAGGGAGGTCAGGCATTGGAGGATGTAGGTTTGAGTGGGGACTGCTGGGGGAGGAGGATGTTTGTTGTTGGGTGCAGGAGGAGGAAGAGAGTGTGACTCTGTCTCCTGAGCTACCATTACCTTAGCCGATAGCATCAACGGAGGAAACAGCAGAGAGCCATCTGACTGCATGGCAGATGTTTGAAAAGAAGGAATGGAGGCAAGAAGAGAACAAACCACTTCACAAATTTGTGAAATAGGAGCAGGACTATCACATTCAGCCCACTCTACAGGAACATGGCTGACATTTTACCTCATTTAATGTATAAGTCCTGCTCTGATTTGCCTTTCCAAAATGCAGCACCTCACATTTATCTAAATTAAACTCCATCTGCCGCTCCGCAGCCCATTGACTCATCTGGTCAAGATCCTGTTGTACTTTTTAGTACTCATTTTACCAATTTCCCACATTATCTCTAGAGTTATTGCTAGCTTTAACCAAGTAGAGTGATGAGAGGTGATCCCCAACTGAAACAGTCTACATCAGTTACTGCACCTTAGACGAGAAAGAACAAAGGTGAATGACAGGGGTACATGACTTTTTTTTTGAGAGCTGTGAATTTTTTGTAAATCTTTATCACAATAGGCTGTGGAAACTCAATCCTTGAGTACATTTGTAGGTCGATGAATATTTGATTATCTATGGTGTAAAATGTTACATGGATAGTGTGGGTAAAAAAAACATTGAAGCGCAAGGTTTCTCATGGTAGATTGATTAGCAAGGTTAGATGACATGGAATACAAGGAGAAGTAGCCATTTGGATACAGAACTGGCTCAAAGGTAGAAGAACTGGTGGTGGCGGGTTGCATTTTAGACTGGAGGGCTGTGACCAGCGGTGTGCCACAAGGATCGGTGCTGGATCCACTGCTTTTCATCATTTATATAAATGATTTGGCTATGAATATAGCAGGTATAGTTGGTATGTTTGCAGAGGACACCAAAATTGGAGGTGTAGTTGACAGCAAAGAAGGTTACCTCAGAGTACAACAGGATCTTGACCAGATGAACCAATGGGCTGAGGAGCGGCAGTTGGAATTTAATTTAGATAAATGTGAGGTGCTGCATTTTGGAAAGACAAATCAGAGCAGGACTTATACACTTAATGGTAAGGTCCTGGGGTGTTTTGCTGAACAAACAGACCTTGGAGTGCAGGTTCATAGTTCCTTGAAAGTAGAATCGCAGGTAGATAGGATAGTGAAGAAGGCATTTGGTATGCTTGCCTTTATTGGTCAGTGCATTGAGAATAGAACTTGGGAGGTCATATTGTGGCTCTACAGGACATTGGTTTGACCACTTTTGGAATATTGCATGCAATTCTGTTCTGCCTGTAGTAGGAAGGATGTTGCAAAACTTGAAAGGGTTCAGAGTTGGTAGGTTTGAGCTATTGAGACAGGAATAAACTGGGACTATTTTCCCTGGAGTATTGGAGGCTGAGGGGTGATCTTGCACAGGTGTATAAAATCATGAGGAGCATAGATAGGGTGAATAGCTGAGGTCTTTTCCTAGGGTAGCTGAGTTCAAAACTAGAGGGCATAGGTTTAAAGTGAGAGGGGAAAGATTTAAAAGGGACCTAAAAGACAACTTTTTCACACAGATGTTGACCTGTGTATGGAATGAGCTGGAGGAGGAAGTGGCAGAGGCTAGTACAATTGTAAAATTTAAGAAGGATCTGGATGGGTATATGATTCGGTATGGTTTAGAGGAACATGAGCCAAATACTGGCAAATGGGATTAGATTTATTTGGGATATCTGGTCAGTATGGATGAGTTGGAAAGAAGAGCCTGTTTCCATGCTGTACAACTTTATGCTCAAACAATGACGATCATGTTAAATGGTAGAGTAGATTCGATGGGCTGAATGGCTGTTTCTGTCTTCCCAAGACATCAGCAGAAGAAATAACAAAAGGAGCTGTAGGAGAAAAAAACTCAAGGTTTAAAATATGGTAAACACTGAAGGTTCCAGCACCCACTAACCTTAAAGCAAGTGCATAGATGAGCGCTTTGGGATGGCCAGAGCAGCAAAGAATATGAAGAGGAACCGAGGGGAAAGACTGAGGTAAGCCCCTCTTCCTAAGCCTCTCTCATGTACCCCACTTAAATGTCAGCTAGTCCTAACAAAATTAGTGAGGCAGACAAAGGTAGCTTTCTCAGTCTAACAACAGTGACACTACTCAACTTTACAGGTGTATAAATAGAACAATAAAGCACAGAACAGGCCCTTCGGCCCACGATGTTGTGCCGAACATTTGTCCTAGCATGACATACTTCAGAATCATAAATGCTGAAACTTCCCTACCTTTCAATGGAAATGTAGAAAATACTGGTAGAATAGACATGAATAGAATTTTGTAATAAAGTGAAAGAAGGGTGGCATGGTGGCTCATGACGGTAGCACAGTTGCTCAGTGGTTAGCACTGTTGCCTCACAGAACCAGGAACACAGGTTCGATTCCAGCTGAGGTAGGAGACTGTCTGTGTGGAGTTTGCGCATTCTCCCCATGTCTACGTGGGTTTCTGCCGAGTGCTCCAGTTTCCTCCTACAGTCCAAAGATGTGTAGGTTAGCTGGATTGGCAATACTAAATTGCTCATAGTATTCAGAAATATGTAGGTTAGATGCAGTAGTGACAGGAAATGCAGGATTATAGGGTAGGGGAATGAGTCTGTGTGGGATGGTCTTTGGAAGGTCAGTGTGGACTTGTTGGGCTGAATGGCCTGCTTCCACACTCTGCGGATTCTATGACTCTATAACTTTTTAGAAATACTTAAAATAACATTTTCTCACTTCCACCTACCAATCCAGCATGATGATCTGTGCAGGAGCAAAATGACCTTTCAGCTTAACATGAGTAATGTTTGAATCCCACCATCTTGGTGTAGCTTTAAACTAAAATCTGTACAGCTGAGAAGCATTGTAAATGAGGAAGGGTGAAACATATGATGAAATGATTCCATCTGTTATACACTAAAAACATATCTTGCTGTAAAGAATAACAAATCAAATATTGCACAATGTTACAGGAGCTTGATATTTTGTTAGTTGTGTTGATTTTTAAATGATACTTAAGCGTCTTTATATTCTTACTGCAAAAAGTGTAGGCTTATCATACAAGTCCAAATTGGCTAACCTATTGTCTGGTTCAGTAAACTGGCATCATTGTTTTATTATTCTATTTCACCTGACCTACTTAGTCAATTCACAGGTTTCTGATGAATTGGCATTTAAAACCAGAATCTATTATTGCATTAGAACATTTTAATTTATCTTTGTCACTTTTAGAAACAAATGCTCAATGAAAAATAAAACAGGTCAAAGTGTATCTCAATTGATTTAATAAATGTCAAATGCACCAGAGTTTTTGACATGCTCTAATGAAATACCCAGGGACGTCTTGGTGTACAACTAAATAGATGAAATCACTCTATTGTAATTTGCAGACATGCCTGCACAGTAGCAGAACATAAAATTAAAATATTAATGATTTGGAGCTGATCTAATGATAGGAAATTTAAGCGCGATGTGAGCAGCCTGTCAGCTCACCATATTCTGTGTGTGCTTTATACTGGATAATTAGAAAGGTGTGGATGGTAGGAAGCTTTCAAAACGGACTGTGATGGAATTTTGGTAGGTAGTGGTACTGAGGGATAGGGGTTAAAGATGTGAAATAAGGCTGAGGTATTGTTCAACCAAAATCTTCTCAAATGGCACAGGAGGTAGAGGGCCTGAATGGAGAGTGTGGTGCTAGAAAAACACAGCAGGTCAGGCAGCATCTGAGGTACATCCTTCATCAGGAATGAGCCATTCCTGATGAAAGGCTTACGTCAGAAATGTCGATTCCCCTGCTCCTTGGATGCTGCCTGACTTGCTGTGCCTTTCCAGCACCACATTCTCGACTCTGATCTACAGCATCTGCAGTCCTCACTTTCTACAGGTAGAAGGCCTGAATGACTTGCCTTTCGGCATGCCAAGGTTTCTGTGTTTGCTGTGTTGTTTTAAAGAATTACAAATGCTACATTTGAATGGAACGCAAATGATACTTTTGACTCCTGTAGAATGAATTCTGCTCAGTTTAGCACAAACTATGCCCCAACATTTTTTCTTTTAAAAAGCATATTTAAGAGTATTTAATGATTGGACTCTGAAAAAAAAAGTACTTTTTAGTTGTAAGAGTTCAAGATAAAATGAGTTTAACCATCTCAATTCCATTTTAAATAGACAGGGATCCACAGCATCAAACAACCAAAAATTTAGTAATATTAGGCAATGATAGCACATTCAATGAGTTCACAGGAACTAATCAGCTGGGTTCTGAGGCATATTGCTGAGAGAACTTTCCTTGATAGTTGACCGTGAAATGCTTAAAGTAACCACACCTCATAATCGAGAAGCATTTAATTTCTTGGCACTGATGCCTTTCTTTTTATTAGGAGAAAGTGAGGACTGCAGATGCTGGAGATCAGAGCTGAAAATGTGTTGCTGGAAAAGCGCAGCAGGTCAGGCAGCATCCAAGGAACAGGAGAATCGACGTTTCGGGCATCAGCCCTTCTTCCTGATTCTCCTGTTCCTTGGATGCTGCCTGACCTGCTGCGCTTTTCCAGCAACATATTTTCAGCTGTTTCTTTTTAATAGTCAACAAAAAAAGACAAAAGATATTTACAGAATGAAATGTATTTGCTGGCACAGTGCCAAGTCTTATACGAACAACCAAGACTTAATAGCATTAAAACAAAAAAACCCTGCATGATTTGAGAATCTTAAGAGCATTATTTCTCATAAGAACATAAACATAGCCGCAGGAGTAGGCTATTTGGCCCATTCAAGGCTACTTAGTCATTCTATAAAATGATGGCAGAAGTTTCAGCTTCAACTTCCATATTCTCATCTATCCCCAATAACCTGTAATTCCTCCTGCCTAACAAGAATCTATTTACTTCCAATTTAAAAATATTCAGTGAATAAAACAAATGTGCCGAGAGAAGAAACTTCTCAATAACTATCCTAAAGGACAACAGAACCTCTATCCTGGACTTGCCCACAGTTGGAATCATTTTTTCCATATCTACCCTGTCAAGACCATTCAGCTTATACAATCAAGTCACACCTTATCCTTCTCAACTCCAATGTAAAAATACCCAGTCTGTCTCACTTTTCCTCATACTCAATTGTGGCAGGTATCTAACTCGTAAATTTCCTCTGACTCATCTTTCTTAAATAAGGAAACCAAAATTGCACATAGTATTCAAAACAAGTCTCAACAATGCTCTGTAAAACAAAAGCATACCATCCTTATTTTTAGGTTCAGCATCCCACGACCTTGCTTGAATATGTATGGTACCTGCATATTAACCTTCTGTAACTTGTGCACTACAACATTCTGCGGTCTGTCTTGATCTAATTAATGCTTTTTCTGTCTTTCTTCCAAAGTGAATAATATTGTATTTTCCTACAATATACTCCATCTGACAAGTTTTTGACCAATCATTCAATATCTCTCTATCCATCTGCAAACTCTATGTATTCTTCATGACATACTTTCCTCCTCATCTTTGTGTCATTTGTGAATTTGGCCATCATGCCTTCACTCCTGTCAGATCTTTTGATGTCTCTAATATATAGAAATCCACCATATCTGTCTTGAACATACTTAATGATTGAGCCTCCACAGTCTGCCATGGTGGAGATTTCCAAAGGTTTGCCTTCCTGAGTGAAGGAATTCCTCCTCACCGCAGTCGGAAATGGCTTGCTCATTATTCTAAGACTGTGTCCCCTGGTTCTGGACCCTCCATCCAGAAGAAAAATTCTTCTTGCTTCCAGCTTATTGAGCCTTGAAAAAACTTTGTTCTTTTGGTCAGCATTGGCATAGTCCCTCAAAGGCAGAGTAATAAATGACTGTTAGATCAGTGCAAGATTTACAAGAAACCTTTTCTTATTTTTTACAACTATTAAACTTTTTTTTTAAAAAGAAGGTACTGGCACAGAACAAAAGTCTAAACTGCCTTTATGCATGAATAAGGTTCTGTACCAACTGGATTTTCATAATACCTCTGCTAATGCATCAGTCTTGATATTTTATAGATTGTTTAGGCATGAAAAATATAACTTTGAAAAACAAGGAATTGATAAGTGGAATTCCAAGTCTTACAAAAGCGAAGGAATCATGTCTCCAGATTGGAATGTGGCATAGAGAGTCCATTTATTCTAGAATCTGTCAGGTTGCTAAAATAACGAGTGAGTTGGAGGTACAAAGTACTACAGTGAACAGGATGTAATACATTAGTACAGATGTGTACCATATTGGAAGAATATAGTGGAGAAAAAATGGTAAGGATTGCAAGTGTGGAATTCTAACAAAATGCTAGACCATAAAAGCATCCTATGAAGTTAAATTAAAACAACACTTAGGAGAAATTGTTTCCTGCAGTGGGTTATTAGAGTATGGATTGTTTTGCCAGAGGATGTCACTCAAGCAGAGATCACCCACTACTTACCTCTAATTATTTCTGAAGTCTGCATAAATTTGTGAATTGTTACTATGAGAAACTGAAACTTCCTGGTGACTTTCTGGTGTCCTGAATTCTCTTGGTTCCCTGCTCAGGAAACCAGATTGTGCTCTGCATGATAAAGTTGGAAGGGTTTTATCTTGAAACACTAAGGCCAATTGTGATTTCTGTGAAAAATCGTACACATTGTTTTCTAACACTAAGCATGGTGGAATATGTTGTATCACATCTTGAATTTGTGCAATTTTGTCTCATCTTTTACATTGCAGTACATATTAAATGTTATTCAAGTAACGACAACCTCTGATCATCCTTGCACCGCTGTCATTAAAAACCCTTAGTTCAATTAATAAATCTATTCACAAATACAAATGAGTAAACACTGTCAAATGTTGCTCATTTTCTAAAACAAATTCATTTTCTTACCTTTGCTAACATTTCTTCTCTAATAAAGCACATTAAACCACATGGCCCAGCTACACTTTAACATTATTTTATAATCCGTGATTTAAAGGGAAATTAGTCACAAAAGAAGTGAGGAAAAATAGGGCAGCACGGGGCCTCAGTAATTACACAGATGTTTCACATGCCAGGGACTGATCCCTGCCTCAGGCGACTGTCAGTGTGGAGCTTGCACATTTCCACCAGGTCACTGTGGGTTTTCTCCCTTCCTCCCATAGTCCAAAGATGTGCAGGTCAGGTGGATTGGCCATGGGAAATTGCCCATAGTGTCTAGGGATGTGCTGGTTAATGGGTTAGTCATGGAAATGCAGGATTATTGGGTAGGGTGATGGGTCTGGATGGGATGCTCTTCAGAGAGTCAGTGTGGACTCAATGGGCTGAATTGCCTGCTTCCATACTGTAGGGCTTCTATAAGTATTCAGAGAAATTTTATCAGGTATTTGATTGCAGGAACTTGACATTCATTACCACAAGGTGGCACCAATGTGATTATTTTTTTGTAGGGTCAATGACAGAAATTAAGATTTTCACTACCTTAATATTTGTTTCACTATAGATGAATGAAGACACTGGAAAACAAGTGTCATGCTGCTTTTTTAAAATCAGAAACTGAACCCTATCAACATTAGGATAGGAAAATCATGTTGTACAATCCACAAAATAATGCTTTAATGACAATTAACTGGTCAAATGTGTTCGAACTATGATTAGTTGGTGGGTATTTTAAACGTGCTGCTTGGTCTCCAAATTGCTTAATTGTTGAGATATTGTGTAAAATGAGCTGTTTTGCTCAATTCTAAATGTATTTTCTTTTTTTTCTAATTATTCACTCTCACAAATTCAAGTAAGCAAATGGCTTCATTTAATTCATCAGCATTCCATTTCAAGTTTGCAATGCAATTAATCAATGTCTGTCACAACACAATAACACAATGGTTTTAATTAAATTCAAGCATTTAACTCTTCAGTTAACAATGGGCACAGTTTGACTGTAATACTCATGCAAGTTTCAGTTTGTAAATTAAGTGCCCCGAAGCATTGCTTAAAATGTAATATTTTACAACTGCAAAATTACACAGAGTATCTGATGTAAACACACACAAGAAAAAGATTCTTCCTGTTCCAATATATAGAAATATAGTGGGTCTTTTTTAGGTATAGAAGTGCCTTTGAAAATACAATGTAAAGAGTTTTGAATGAAAGCCATCCATGCCATACCAGGTTAAATTGAGGGCAAACATAATTGAAATTGATGACCAAGTGGTAAGCTTCATTGCTGTAAATTAAGCAGAACAACTTTGTACCGAATCTACAATGAATTATGTTCTGAATTTCCTTGCAGTCTGATTTAGCAGGCAGTTTGTAAAGTCATTTAGATGATGTGTGTGAGTTCATACCCTGCGCTTGCAGACTGGATTACATCAGGCTGCAAGTGATTGTGGCAGTGTTTGTAGAGGAATAAGACAGTGTTATTTTCTGGGTCTGGAGATTGTGAAGGAGGAAAAATGGCCTTTATAGTGATATGTACTTCTTGTCAGATGTGGGAGTTTAAAGAGAGTTTAAGGGTTACTGCGGATTATATCTGCCATAAATGCTGTTGGATGCGAATCTTATCAGATCAAGTGGATCGGTTGGAGAGACAAATAGAAGCGATGAGGAATTTGCAGTTATAGAAAGGGGAGAAAGTCTCAGATACAGTCACATAGGTGGGTTAACTCCAGGAAGGGTAAGAGAGGTAGGCAACTAGAGCAGGAGTCTTTTGTGGATATACCCATTTCAAACAGGTATGCTGTTTTGGAAAACGTAGGGAGTGATGGATTCTCAGGGGAACAGAGTAAAAACAGCCAAGTTTCTGGTATTGAGACTGGCTGTAATGCAACAAGGGGTACGTTGGCTTCCAAGAGATCAATTGTGTTAGAGGATTCTGTAGTCAGAGGTACAGACAGATGTTTCTGTGGCCAGCAGAGAAAAAACAGAATGGTGTGTTATTTCCCTGGTGCCAGGATCAAGGATGTCTCAGAGAGGGTGCAGAATGTTCTCACGGGGGAGAGGGGCCAGCATAAGGTCATTGTCCACATTGGAACGAACGACATTGGAAGGGAAAAGGTTGAGACTCTGAAGGGAGATGACAGAGAGTTAGGTAGAAATTTTAAAAAGAGGTCCTCAAGGGTAGTAATAAGTGGATTACTCCCAGTGCTATGAGCTAGTGAGGGCAGGAATAGGAGGATAGAGCAGATGAATGCATGGCTGAGGAGCTGGTGTATGGGAGAAGGATTCACATTTTTGGATCATTGGATTTAAACTTGTAAGGTGGGGGTGGGGAGGGGGGAGGTGGGACCCAGGGAGATAGTGAGGAAAGAGATCGATCTGAGACAGGTATAGCTGAGAACAGACATGAGTCAAACAGTCAAGGCAGGCAGGGACAAGTTGGGACTAATAATTAAACTGCATTTATTTCAATGCAAGGGGCCTTACAGGGAAGGCAGATGAACTCAGGGCATGGTTAGGAACATGGGACTGGGATATCATAGTAATTATGGAAACATGGCTCAGGTATGGGCAGGATTGGCAGCTGAATGTTCCAGGATACAAATGCTACAGGAAGGATAGAAAGGGAGGCAAGAGAGGAGGGGGACTGACATTTTTGATAAGAGATAGCATTACAGCTGTGCTAAGGGAGGATATTCCTGGAAATACATCCAGGGAAGTTATTTGGGTGGAACTGAGAAATAAGAAAGGAATGATCACCTTATTGGGATTGTATTATAGACCCCTCAATAGTCAGAGGGAAATTGAGAAACAAACTTGTAAGGAGATCTCAGCTATCTGTAAGAATAATAGGGTAGTTATGGTAGGGGATTTTAAATTTCCAAACATCGACTGGGACTGCCATAGTGTTAAAGGTTTAGATGGAGAGGAATTTCTTAAGTGTGTACAAGACAATTTTCTGATTCAGTATGTGGATGTACCTACTAGAGAAGGTGCAAAACTTGACCTACTCTTGGGAAATGACGCAGGGCAGGTGACTGAGGTGTCAGTGGGGGAGCACTTTGGGGCCAGTGACCATAATTCTATTCGTTTTAAAACAGTGACGGAAAAGGATAGACCAGATCTAAAAGTTGAAGTTCTAAATTGGAGAAAGGCCAATTTTGAAGATATTAGGCAAGAACTTTTGAAAGCTGATTGGAGGCAGATGTTCGCAGGTAAAGGGACGGCTGGAAAATGGGAAGCCATCAGAAATGAGACAGCAAGAATCCAGACAAAGTATATTTCTGTTAGGGTGAAAGGGAAGGAATGTAGGTATAGGGAATGCTGGATGACTAAAGAAATTGAGGGTTTGGTTAAGAAAAAGAAGGAAGCATATGTCAGGTACAGACAGGATAGATCGAGTGAATCCTTAGAAGAGTATAAAGAAAGTAGGAGTATACTTAAGAGGGAAATCAGGAGGGCAAAATGAGGACATGAGATAGCTTTGGCAAATAGAATTAAGGAGAATCCAAAGGGCTTTTACAAATATATTAAGGACAAAAGGGTAACTAGGGAGAGAATAGGGCCCCTCAAAGATCAGCAAGGCAGCCTTTGTGTGGAGCCACAGAAAATGGGGGAGATACTAAATGAATATTTTGCACCAGTATTTACTGTGGGAAAAGGATATGGAAAATATAGACTGTAGGGAAATAGATGGTGACATCTTGCAAAATGTCCAGATTATAGAGGAGGAAGTGCTGGATGTCTTGAAACGGTTAAAGGTGGATAAAACCCCAGGACCTGATCAGGTGTACACGAGAACTCTGTGGGAAGCTAGAGAAGTGATTGCTGGGCCTCTTGCTGAGATATTTGTATCATCGATAGTCACAGGTGAGGTGCCAGAAGACTGGAGGTTGGCAAACGTGGTGCCACTGTTTAAGAAGGGTGGTAAGGACAAGCCAGGGAACTATAGATCAGTGAGCCTGACCTCGGTGGTGGGCAAGTTGTTGGAGGGAATCCTGAGGGAAAGGATGTGCATGCATGGAAAGACAAGGACTGATTCGGGATAGTCAACATGGCTTTGTGCGTGGGAAATCATGTCTCACAAACTTGATTGAGTTTGTTGATGAAGTAACAAAGAAGATTGATGAGGGCAGAGCAGTAGATGTGATCTATCTGGACTTCAGTAAGGCATTCGACAAGGTTCCCCATAGGAGACTGATTAGCAAGGTTAGATCTCATGGAATACAGGGAGAACTAGCCATTTGGATACAGAACTGGCTCAAAGGTAGAAGACAGAGGGTGGTGGTGGAGGATTGTTTTTCAGACTGGAGGCCTGTGACCAGTGGAGTGCCACAAGGATCGGTGTTGGGACCTCCACGTTTCGTCATTTACATAAATGATTTGGATGCGAGCATAAGAGATACAGTTAGTAAGTTTGCAGATGACACCAAAATTGGAGGTGTAGTGGACAGTGAAGAGGGTTACCTCAGATTACAACAGGACTTGGACCAGATGGGCCAATGGGCTGAGAAGTGGCAGATGGAGTTTAATTCAGATAAATGTGAGGTGCTGCATTTTGGGAAAGCAAATCTTAGCAGGACTTATAACCTTAATGGTAAGGTCCTAGGGAGTGTTGCTGAACAAAGAGACCTTGGAGTGCAGGTTCATAGCTCCTTGAAAGTGGAGTCGCAGGTAGATAGGATAGTGAAGAAGGCGTTTAGTATGCTTTCCTTTATTGGTCAAAGTATTGAGTACAGGAGTTGGGAGGTCATGTTGCGGCTGTACAGGACATTGGTTAGGCCACTGTTGGAATATTTCATGCAATTCTGGTCTCCTTCCGGGTTCAGAAAATATTTACAAGGATGTTGCCAGGGTTGGAGGATCTGAGCTACAGGGAGAGGCTGAACAGGCTGGGGCTGTTTTCCCTGGAGCATCGGAGGCTGAGGGGTGACCTTATAGAGGTTTACAAACTTATGAGGGGAATGGATAGGATAAATCAGCAAAGTCTTTTCCCTGGGGTCAGGGAGTCCAGAACTAGAGGGCATGGGTTTAGGGTGACAGGGGATAGATATAAAAGAGACCTAAGGGGCAACTTTTTCACGCAGATGGTGGTACGTGTATGGAATGAGCTGCCAGAGGATATGGTGGAGGCTGGTACAATTGCAACATTTAAGAGGCATTTGAATGGGTATATGAATAGGAAGGGTTTAGAGGGATATGGGCCGGGTGCTGGCAGGTGGGACTAGATTGGGTTGGGATATCTTCTCGGCATGGACAGGTTGGACCGAAGGGTCTGTTTCAATGCTGTACATCTCTATGACTCTATGACTTTAAGTGATGGGCTACGAGATGGGTGAACCCTTAGGGAATGTGTCAAATGGTGATAGAGAGCAAGTTGGTGAATTGCCATTGCAATGCTGTGGCATTTTACCATGGACAGGGAAACTGCAGGATAGCCCTCCTGCCCAGATTCCTATTAAGCTAACAAAAACCCAAAATCACTGCAGAGACTGGAAATCAGAAACAGAAACAGCAAATTTTTTAAGCAATGTGTGTTTTGGTCTCATTAAACTACTTCAGTGACCAAATAAGAGCCTTCTCTTGTTGCTGCCTACTATTTTAGACAGAATGAGTGCCCCTGCACTATGTGGGGAGACTTCCTTGTAAACTTTGGTGGCCTCTCTGTGAATTTGTTTAAATAAGACCCATCTACAATATCTCTTACACATTACAGAGAATTTCCTGCCTTACAGAAGTTTCACTTCAATGAATGCATTAATTCATCAAATAAACTACTGTCATTCTATTAAAGAAACGGAGGTAATTATAAATTGCAATTCTATTGTTTTACTTTAATCTGTATCCAATTGTTGTGTGCATGTTAGTCTATGTGAGTTGACTAATGGGAGTCATCACCTGGGGTGATTTTTTTTTAATCACGAGGAAAGCTTTCTGCTGGAATTATTGAGTGGGACATTCCCTCAGAATATGAAAATACACACCCTTTCCATACAAACACATTGATCATGGGAATTTCTGTGATGATACTTGCACATCTCAGTTGAGCATCACCCAGTTTTTCAAGAGGAATTTAAAGAAAAAAATCTCTGGCCCAATTAATTATATTTCTTTGATTCGCAAATTGCTGAATGTTTAATTATTTTACCACAATCTTCATAAAATCTGTAATATATATATATATATATATATAATATATATAATATATATATAAATATATAATATACAAATTAAGGACAGACAACTTTCAATTTCAAAATGGGGCTGAATTATTCTGCATGAGCTGGCCTATTTATCCCCTACCTTCTGAACCTGTTTCATTTGAGACTGCACTTTGTATCTAGAAAGCTGCAGATAAGTACATGATTTGTGCGTGTTCCCTGTCAATCCTTTGTAACATCTTTAAGATTGCCATTCTATTAAAAGTAGAGTGCTCACTGTTATTCGAATCACCATCTACAGCTTACAAATGAATAGGAATCAAATGCTGTGATAGTTCTGTTGCTTTAGATGGAGGCCAAACAGCATATTCTTAGAAGGTGTATGGAAAATTCAGTGGAAGATTAAGCTGGCACTGTTTGAATTCAAGTTAAATATTGATTTCCTTCAGGCCTTCAACTTCTTAATTTGTTTGGCCTTGATAGCAGCATTGTGGTTGGTTTCTAGGAAATATGAAGCAGGTTGCCAAACCCGTGATTTCCTAATCTGACAGCTATGGAGTTTAGCTAAGTAAAGGACCTTGAGCTGACTCATTTGTGCTCAATTACGGTCATAATTTTAAAATCTACTGCAGCTACTCTTGACTCTTCAGAAGATTTATCCTATGTTACAGAGCTGTTAGTGCCAACAGTTCAAGAGGATTGAATTGTATGACAGGAATCTTCCCACATAACTTGAATAGGCATCTGGCATAGTTGAGAAGCTTTACCAGATAGTTTGGCATTTTACACAGCTGGCTGTGGAATATAAAAAGTGGAAAAGCAGCTAACACTTTAAGGACTGTTAATGCGTTGCAGCTCAATGAAAATGGATGTGAGCAATACTTTAAACTAAATCTATACAACAGCACATACTGATATGCAGGGTAACACTGCTACCACTGATGGCAGAGATCTTGTAGGTCTTGCTCAAAAGGTACATGAAAGGCAATATCTACAAATGAGATATCAACAAAATGAAATTACTACCCATGACTATTTTCATGTCAAATAGAAGCAGAATGTACATCCAGCTATGAATGGCAGTGGACAATTGAACAACTCACAGGAGACTGCACAAATATTTCTATTGTCAATGAGGTTGCCTCACCTCAATGGAGCAGACAAAGCAGAAGCATTTGCATCTATCTTCAGCCAGAAGTGTTAGGTGGATGATTAATCTTGGTCCTCAGCATCATAGGTGCCAGTCTCCACTACACATGAGATCTAGAAATGGCTGCTACAAAAGCTATGGGCCCTGACAACAATCCAGCACTAGTACTGTAGAATGGTCATCCAGAACTAGCTGCATCCCTAACCAAGCTGTTCCAGTATAGCAACAACATTGGCATCTCCAATACTGTGGAAAATTACTAAGGACTGCCTTGTGCAAAAAAAAACAGGACAAATCCAATCAAGCCAATTATCACCCTATTAGTCTATTCTTGAGCATCAGGAAAATGATAGAAGGAATTATTAATACTGCTTTTAATTAGCACTTATAAAGGATTAGCCTGCTCACTGGCACTCAGTTTGTGTTCCACCAAGACAAATCAGCTCCTGACCTCATTACAGCTTTGAACCAAACATCGACAGAAAGGCTGAACTGAAGAAGCGAGTGACAGTGACTAGCCTTGACATCAAAGCTGCATTAGACCAAGAACGGCATTAACAAAGCTGGGAATACTCTCCATTGATTGGAGTCAGATCACCACATAGGAAGATGCTTTTGATTTTTGGAGGCCAGTCATCTCAGTATAGGAGTTCCTCAGGGTAGTGTCCTAGGCCCAGCCATTTTCAGCTACTTCATCAATGACCTTCCCTCACAATATCAGAAGTGGGAAGTTCACTGATGATTGAGCAATGTTCAGTGCCATCATGGATTCTTCAGATACTATAACAGCCAGTGTGTTTGAATGCAGTAGGATCTGGATAACTGCCAGGTTTGAGCTAAGTGGCAATATCCTGCACTTTCACGATGAGTGCAACTTCAACAACACACAAGAAACTTGGTATCATCCAACCAGGACAAAGGAACCTACTTAATTGACACTCCAACCACCACTATCGACATTCACTTCCTTCACTACAAATGCACAGTGGCAGCAGTGTGTACCATCTACAAGATGTACTGCAGTAACTCATCAAGGGTCCTCCAATAGCACTTTTCAAACCTGTAACCTCTAACACCCAGAAGATTGGGGATGCCAACACAATGTCCTGACTTGGAACTGTAGTGTCACTCCTTCAGTCTCACTGCGTCAAAATCCTTGAATTCATTCCTAACAGCATTGTAGGTGTCTCTGCATGCCAAGGACTGCAATGATTGCAGAAGGTAATCCACTACCATCTTCACCAGAGGAAGCAAAGATATACAATAAATGCTGGTATAGCTAACGATGCCCACACTACATAGACAATTTTTTTTAAAAATGAAGCTGTCGAGAAGTGCTTTTTTGAATTGAACAGTGTGTGCAGAGGCAGTTCTATAAGTCTTTTAACTAAGTTAAATCAGCTTTTATACATTTCTGTTGCTACGTGCCTGAGAATTGGTCAATCATTTGGAGATTAGTGATACAACTTGGATTAGAGCTATCTTGAAATTGACTTGAACTGCATGTTGTTCTTCCAAAATTTGAATATTGTAGTTATCAATAATGGAGGATTTTATTATTCTTAAACCTTCAGTGCCTGAAGCAAAATAATTTGTTCCGTGTACTTTTTCAGTTGTCTGATTGAGTAATTAACAATTGATTATTTATTTAACTAACTGAACGTCTGACACCAAGTTAATGCTGTGCTGATCCATTCCCAGATGTTTATTTTGCATCTTTTTTTTCTAACTTTATTTTGGCATTTTAGAGAATACAAAGAGCTGCTTTGTAGTGTAGTGTTTCTGATTTTTTTAGATTAATTTTGACTTCACCTCGTTTTTGCACGATTTATCTGTTGTTGGTCCCTTGAATATCGTAGATCTGTGCTTATAGGTTAGAGACTAAAAAAGACTGGAGATGCTGGAATCCAAGGTATACACGCAGGAGGCTAGAAAAAAAACAGCAAGCCATGCAGCGTCAGGAGGTGAAGAAGTTAACGTTTCGGGTATAACTCTTCTTCAGTCACCCGAAAAATTGACTTTTCCACCTCCTGATGCCTGGCTTGCTGTGTTCTTCCAGCCTCCTGCTTGTCTAGCTGTGCTTATAGGTAGCATATATATCCATAAAAAATGGCAAAATTATGTGCAACCTTTTAAAATTTTTCATTCCATTTCAAAGAAACTGAATGTCAGAACTAACAGGCAAACAACAGCTTGCTTTCTGTGTTTTTTTCTATACATTGTTAAAAGATCACTTTCTTGGATTCAGACCATGCTTCAGTTATTTTAAATTGCCATTTTCTTTTAAAGATAGCATGAGTTGGAGTATTTACCATGCTTCATTGCAGGCTAATAGCCTTTAGTTCGAGGTGTAGCACTTTAGTTTTGGTTGTAGTTGTAACTTAGACTTTAAACTCATACAGATATATATGGATGACAGTTCAGGAAAAAAAAAGTACTCACAACTGCCATGTGCTGTCATATTACCAGCCATCAGCAAACACTTGTCACAACTAGCTGTCATGACTAGATTTTACTGCTCACTTACTGTCATCGTTATGCACTTTGTGGTTTTCTATATGTTAGGTTGTATAACATATCACATGATACAGATGTCTAAAATATGTTTACTACATTACCATTTTATATAGCTAAAGTATCACAGACATACATTCATAGTCTGACTTCTGTGCATATTGATGTTACTGTATGTTATAAACACATAACCAATGACTGAACACACTACACTGACTCCAATACATAGAAAGAGTGCTTAAAGGTGAGGTATGTATATTTACACCAGAACATCAAACACTGTGATGTCATATAATTGCCTTAAAGATAGTGGTCTGTCTAGTCTGGAATCTAGGCCAAAATACATCTATGTTCAGTTGGCCCTTACAATTACATCAGAATCCTATGAAACACTTTCTTTTTAGACTTTATCTTTACTCCCACCCCTATTTCCTACAGATAGCCTACCTGTGGGGCACAGTTCTCATTTTGTGGCAGAGTCTTGCTTAACATTCCAAACCTTGTTCTGACACTGACCTTAATAATTAGATTAGTTAAATGATTCTCATGGGCACCTGTAGAACATTTTTACTCCACTTTCAAAGCAACCTCAAATCCTGGTCCTACACTTGCAATCAAATCATTTGCGCCATGGGTAGAAATTTTCAAAATTGTGGTTTAGTCAATGTATGGCACTTGACTACAAATATCATGGTGCATTAGTCCAATACTCCCTAATGCAATGGCAAGCACACTATAAATTTAATAAATACTTTGCAGTGTACCACAGAACTAGGCCACTGGATTTAGTCACAAAAATATCAAGAAATCCCAGACATTACATTCTCTCCCAGTTACAATACAGGTTTTGTGATAAACATTACATTATAAAAAAGGTTTATTGTGCATAGATAAAAAAAAAGAAGTTGCTGGAAAAGCTCAGCAGGTCTGGCAATATCTGTGAAAAGAAATCAAATTAACGTTTCAGATCCGGTGACCTTTCTTCGGAAGATTCTGAGGAAGGGTCAACTGACCTGAAATGTTAACACTCGATTTCTCTTCACAGATGCTGCCAGACCTACTATGCTTTTCCAGCAACCTCTGTTTTTGTTTCTGATTTACAGCATGCACAACTCTTTCGGTTTTTACTGTGCATAGTATCATCATGAAGCATTTATTACAATTAGCAGACTTCAGCAGTAGGAGGACCCATACTGACAAGCATAAATTTAAATGGCATTAGGTTAAGGATATAAATGTGCAATGTGAATATTGAGTTGAATATTGTTGAGCCCATGGTCTTTGATGCTATGAGCACTGGTAAGGCTAATAGATATCAGTTCTTATATTTCACATGAATGTTATCCCAGTAAATGCACTCATGAAAATCAGGCACTGTTATAGTGCAGTATAAATAAGTCATTTTTAAGTAAATCAAGTCTGGACGTATTCTTGGGATGACTAACATTTATATTTGAACGCGTCTGTGAATTTTTACTGAGTGTAGTCAGGACTTGAATTAATGATCAGCACTAATGTAATTCTCCAATACCGTTTTGTCTATTCTTATATATCTTCATGTTAGGAGGGGTTTAAGCTCTTAAATTATATTACCATTGTACTGTTTTTGGGTCTTAGGAACAGATAACAGATATCACCCATGAGACGAACTCTAAGCCAAGACAGAAAGGTGAAAGTCTGTACTCAAATACACTCTAACACTGTAATTCATCAGACTTTTATCATGAAGTGCTTGGATTCATTTCCGTCATCTCTTAACACTGCCTGTAGTAATAATATTCCTGCTGAAAACCACTATTCCTGCTGCTGAGCATTTCACAATGATCTTGGCCAAGCTTTGTGTGAGCTGTTTTCACAGTCAGCCCCACATGGTTGTTATCTGTAGAGCCTCGAACAATCTTAGCAAGTGTGATTCCTTAGGATTTGTAACAGATAGCAGTCTCTGAGGCAGTTCGTGGAAGAGAAAATATAAATTATTGATTGGATGTTTTGGTTATTCATTTACTTCAGTTTATCGCAATTAATTAAACAGATTTAGAGACGTGATGTAACTGAAGACCTAATTTTCATTTTTTTTTATTGAAGTAAACAACGTATATATTTGGTCAATTACAGCAAAATCAGGGGCTAAGTCTTACCAACTATCCAGTTACAGCGCAAGTGTTGGCAGAGAAAAGAAATCTGAGCTGACTCCACCAGTGCTATTCTGCTGTGTGTTATGATGTAATACAGAATGGGATTGGATTCAGGTTTGACGCAAAATTTGAGTGAGGATCTTTGCTTTAGAGGAGCCCAAAGAGAAGTTAATGCAACATTGCTTCTGGTGTCTATCCAGCGGCCTGGATCCTTGATTTAAATTCCCCATTGTGTGAATGGAATCAATGAATAACTAATTTTGTAGTGTCAAAGGCACATATCCTTTGTTTTATGGCAATTCCCATTTAATATCTCCAATGAGGATAAAAGGTAAATCAGTTGGAAAAGCCAGCCATGGGTCATCATTCGTGCTTTTCAGTGACAGCCTATGAGAAGCAGCAGTGATTACCTGAAAGCATTTTGTGTCTCATCTCTTAGTTTCAGATGTCAGACAATGTTGGTAGAAAAGGCTGCTCAATAAGATTTTTTAAATATTCAAAAATAAGTTTAGGAACTTCCCTAGTGGGGGAGCTGCTGAAGAGAGAGGGGAGCGATGAGGAGGTTCAAAACTGGTACCTTTGTTCAATCAAAAGATTTTTTAATATACTGACAGTTTATAAAAGTGACGTGACTTTTAGAAAAACAATATTATCTTGAGTTTAACATACAACAATCAGGCTGAATTCGAGTGGGCACTATTATTATAGGAACACAGGAATTACTAGGTAATAAAAGGTTTTGGCTGAAAATGTGTTGCTGGAAAAGCGCAGCAGGTCAGGCAACATCCAAGGAACAGGAGGATCGACGTTTCGGGCATAAGCAGCAGATTCTGACTTAATGCTTAAATGCATCTTCCAATGCTTAAATGGCAATGCAAAAATGCTTCTTCAATTACAGTTGAAAATGTATATCCAAAGATCTGCAGTCTTCAAAATTCCAGAGAATACAGGCCCCATTTGTCAAATTTCTCTTTTTAGAACAATCCCACTATTCCAGGAGCTAATCTGGAGAACCTTCACTGCATTTTCTCTGTGGCAATAATATCTTTCCTGCGATCTGGAGAACAGCATCCAGAAGTCTAGGTGTGGTCTAACCAAGCTCCTATGCAATTGAAGCAAGCCTTCACTATGTCTATATACAAATTGTCTTGCTAAAAAGGCTCATGTTCCCTACTAATATTCTTTAGGGAAGGATATATGCTATCCTTAACTAATCTGGTGACTTCAGGTCCACAGCAGCATGCTTATCTCATAATTGCCTCTGAGATAAGCAATAAATTCTGGCCCTGCCAGTTATGCCGACAAACCATGAATAATTTTTTTAAAAATCCATTAGCCTTCCGAATACCTTGCTTCACTTGCATATTATTTTTCAGCAACTTACCATGATGGATACCATGGTCCCAATGTGCATCGACACTGTCCAACCTCTAACAATTTAAAAAAATAATCTGCACATCTGTTTCTCCTATCAAAGTAGATAATCTCTCATTTGTTCTACATTAGATTCCATCTGCTATGTTGCTGCTCAATCACAAACTGTGTCTAAATTCAATATTCAATGCAACGCAGGAACAGGACCTTCGGCCCACCAAATTCTGTTGAAGTCACTTTACATATTCCACAGTGTGAAGTGATTCATTTTAAAAGGTTAAATCTGAATGCAGATAACATGGTTAAAGGCTTGGCAGTATAGAGGAAGAGGAAGAGGGATCTGGGGTCCACATCCATAGATCTCTGAAAGTTGCCAAACAGGTTGATCGGGTTGTTAAGAAGACATATGGTGGGTTGGCTTTCATTAGCAGGGGGATTGAGTTTAAGAGCCATGAGGTAATGTTGAAGCTCTATAAAGCCCTGGTTAGACCACGCTTGGAATATTGTGTTCAGTTCTGGTAAACCTCATTGTAAGAAGGATGTGAAGCTTCAAAGAGGGTGCAAAGGATTTAACAGGATGCTGCCTGGACTAGAGGGCATGTCTCATGAAGAAAGATGGTGGAGCTAGGGTTTTTCTCATTGGAGAGATGAAGGATGAGATGATAGAAGCATAAAAGATGATGAGAGTCATAGATAGAGTGGAGAACCAGAGACTTTTTTCCATGGCAGAAATGGCCAACATGAGAGGGCATAATTTTAAAGTGATTGAAAGAAGGCTTAGGGGAGATGTCAGAGGCACATGGATGATAGTATAATGAAGGGTATGTAGGTTAATCTGATCTTAGAGTAGGATAAAAGGCCAGCACAACATCAAGGGCTGGAGGGCCTGTACTGTGCTGTAATGTTCTATGTTCTATGTATTCCCACGTCATTTAGGGATTCCAGAGGAACTTCTGTTGAAAAACAGACCTCAGTTTTGTTCAGAAAAGAGTTTTCATGAGAGTGAGTGGGGTAAAAAAGAACGTAAGTTCTACATTATCATCCTGCTTCAAATGGGGCAACAGAGCACACAGAGCAAAGTGTTAAACAAAGGAGAAAGTGAGGACTGCAGGTGCTGGAGATGAGAGTCGATGGTGTGGTGCTGGAAAAGCACAGCTGGTCAGGCAGCATCCGAGGAGGAGAGTTGACGTTTCAGGCAAAAGCCCTTCATCAGGAATGAGGCTGTGAGCCAAGGGGTGGAGAGATAAATGGGAGGAGGGTGCGGCTGAGGGCAAGGTAGCTGAGAGTCCAATAGGTAGATGAAGGTGGGGGTAATGGTAATAGGTCAGAGAGGAGGGCGGAGCGGATAGGCGGGAAAGAAGATGGACAGGTAGGACAGTTCCTGAGGGCGGTGCTGAGTTGGAAGGTTAGATCTGGGATAAGGTGGAGGGAGGGGGCATGAGAAAACTGGTGAAATCTACATTGACCCTGTGTGGTTGGAGGGTCCCAAGGGGAAGATGAGGTGTTCTTCCGCCAGGCATCAGGTGGTTAGGGTTTGGTGATGGAGGAATCCCAGGACCTGTATATCCTTGGCGCAGTGGGAGGGGGAGTTGAAGTGTTCGGCCATAGGGTGGTGGGGATTTGTTGGTGGGGGTGTCCTGGAGATGTTCTCTGAAGCGTTCTGCAAGTTGGTTGGCCTGTCTGCATTGGGAGCAATGGATACAACAAATGACATGTTGGAAATGCAGGTAAAACTCTGATGGATATGCAAGGCTCTTTTGGGGCCTTGGACATAGGTGAGGGGGGAGGTGTGGGCGCAGGATTTGCAATTCCTGTGGTGGTGGGGAAGGTGCCAGGAGGGGACGGTAGGTTGGCTGGGCGTGTGAACCTAACAAGTGAGTTGCAGAGATAATGGTCTTTACAGAACGCAGATAGGGATGGAAATATATCTCTGATGGTAGGGTCCATTTATAGGTGGCAGAAATGATGGAGGAAGATGTGATGTATCTGGAGGTTGGTGGGCCGTTGTGGGGGGGGTTCTATCCTTTTTGCAAGTGTGGGTGTGAAGCCGGGGGTGTGGGAAGTGGATGCCACTGGAGGGCATCTTCAACCAATTGGGAGGGGAAATTGCAGTCTTTGAAGAAGGAGGCCATCTGGTGTGTTTTGTGGTGGAACTGGTCCTCCTGGAAGCAGATGCGGTGAAGGTGGAGGAATTGGGAATAAGGGATAGGGTTTTTAAAGTAGGCAGGGTGGGAGGAGGTGTAGTCTGAATGACTGTGGGAGGCGTTGGGTTTGTCGAAGATGTCTGTGTTGAGTCGGTCACTGTTGATGGAGATGGAGAGGTACAGGAAAGGATGGGAGGTGTCCAAGATGGCCCACATAAACTTAAGGTTAGGGTGGAAAGTGTTGGTGATGAACTGTTCAACCTCCTTGTGGGAGCATGAGGTGGCACCGATCCAGTCATCAACGTAGCAGAGGAAGAGGTGGGGAATGATGCCAGTGTAACTGCGGTAAATGGATTGTTCCACATAACCGAAAAAGAGACAGGCATAGCTGGGGCCCATGCGGTTGCCCATGGAGGAAATGGAAGGATTCCAAGGAGAAATGATTGATGGTGAGGACCAGTTCAGCCAAACAAATGAGAGTATCATTGGAGGGGTACTGGTTGGGATGTCGGGAGAGGAAGAAACCTTGGGTTTGGAGGCCCTGCTCATGATGGATAGAGATGTATAGGGACTGGATATCCAGTTCAGCCAGTTCAGCCAAATGAATGAGAGTGTCAGTGGAGGTGTACCAGTTCAGCTAAATAAATGGCATACCCTTGTTAAACAGATGCTGGATAAAAACTAGAAGAAACACCTGATACCATTAAATCATAAATTTACGTAACAAATCATAAATTTGTTTATTTATTATAACTCAAGATATACTACTGCTGTCAGAATGTTTGCTGAATTTTCCTTAGTTAACAGCCTAGAAGGAGGTTTGATTGGTGAGGTCATATATAGCACGGTCAGTAGTAGAAAACAATCCAGACAGAAAGACAATTATGAGAGGGATAGAGTGAGAAAAAGGAGTTTGAAATTGCCTCCGAAGGTTAAGGTAAAAGAACATTGTGATAAGCACAATTTTGGCTACTAGGGAAAGTCATAAAAATAAATGGTGTTTGAGTCAAAATGGGAGAAGTGGAAAGGTTAGAGTTGTACATACAGGCCATGTTTTATCTTCTGAACTTCATGAAGGAGAAAGAATTTGACAATAATTAAATTGGCTTGAACTGGATGAATCGAGTGCCAATAGCAACTTCAAAACAGGTTGTGTCCATATGTAGTTCAGAACAAAATCAGAGTCAGACAGACATGTTTAATGGAGTCAACTATTCAATTAAAAATCAACGGCAAAATCAAATTCTTAGAGAGTAATTCTCTTTCATCTCTGTTCAAGTCCCTGCTTCTGAAAATTCCAGTCAAGGTGCATTGTAGAAATTTGCAAAAGATCCTCAGACAGCACTACCACCTGCAAGTTCCCCTCCACGTCTCTCACCATCCTGATTCGGAAGTATAAAGCGATTATTTCAATGTCACTAGGCTAAAATCCTACAATTCCCTCCCTAAGGGGAAGTGTGGGTCCATCCAGAGCACATGGATTCAATGGTTCAAGAGGGCAGCTCAAGGACAACTAGGGACATGCATAATGCCTGTAATCTGGACTGGCGTCTGAACTATGCTTCAGATTTTGTCGTTCTTGTCCCTCTGTGTGTCTGTTTACATATTTTTTTCCAAAATAAATTAGAATTTAAATGAGAGTTCCATGTTTCTTTCTTGCCATTGTTTAAAACTGTTAGATTGCAATGTACAATGATTTACTTATTAATGACAAAACATGTGTGTATGCATTCTTGTAATCTGAATTACATGGTGAAGTAAAATTGGGCATCCTCGAAACAATTTCAGGCATTTGACATTTGAGACAATTGCAGGAATAGTGGGGCTTGCTTTCTAGTGCATCATCCAAGGGTTTTGTGACAATAGGAAATTAGTGGTTAAATTTGTAAATAATGGAAAACTAATAATATAAATGTCATTTGGAATTTTAAACATTATGTATAATTCATTAAGGAGGGTGGTGTGAAATAGCACACATATTGGTTCTATTTGATGTTCATCCTCCATGTGCTGCCCTGTTCTGAAAAGACGTCACAATGTATTGAAATTGAGAACTGAGAGTTACAACCATTGCATGGCTGACCTGCTTAGACATCCAGAAATTGTGGTGAGTAACACACTAACCAAAACAAATTATAAAAACTTGCTCGAATGAAAAGGAAGTTAGGCATTTATAATGCTTTTCATGGACACTGGACATCTCAAAGTTATAGACTCATACAGTGTGGAAACAGACCATTTGGTCCAACTTTTCCATGCCAACCAGCTATCCTAAATTAATCTAGTCCCATTTTCCAGCATTTAGCCCATGTCCCTCTCAACCCTTCCTATTAATATACCCAACCAGATGCCTTTTAAATCTCCTAATTGCACCAGTCTCCACCACTTCCACTGGCAGCTCATTCCATACGTGCATCACCCTCTGCGTGAAAATGTTGCCCCTCAGGTCCTTTTTAAATTTTTCCCTACCAAAATGGTAATGTATTTAAAGTGTAGAAACTGGTCACACAAAGGCCACTTTGTGTATAGAAGCAAAAATACGATGATGATCAAGTCATCTCTTTTTGTGATGTTGAGTGGGGAATAACTATTGGGAAGGGCATTCAGTATAATTCCCAGGGGATTTTTTATACCTCCCCTGAGTGGACAGCTAGAACCACACTGAAATGTGTCATCTTAAAGGTACCGCCTCCAACAGTGCAGTAATCCCTCAGTACTACACTGTAGTATCAACCTTGATGTTTGTGATGAAGCCTTAGAATGGAGCTTGAACGTAAAGCTTTGTCATTTATAAGTGAAAGTGCTACTTACTGGGCCAAGGCTGAAAAATATATAGCACAATACAGCAAACTAAATTACTTTCATTGTCAAACAACATCTCTGGCAGTCCAACAGAAAATGAATCTTCAGAGATTATATTTTGAAAATTGCAGCCAGCAGCAAGTGCAACAGCAGAGTTGTACAAATAGATGCTGGAGACCAGATGAATGTCTGGCAGCAATTAATACATTCAATCTGTGATAAATTCTAAATTAACAACAGCTGATAGCCAGCAAAATAATGGACAGATGCTGAGAGTGAATAAGGGTGGAGAAAACACAAAACTCTGGAGAGATGCAGATGGAAGATAACTGAAATTATATCTTTTATGCAAACAATCTGTTTGCTGAACAGTTGGTAATTTCAAAGTGTATCCTTTATAACAAAAACAATTTTGATATGCTTATCAAAAGGCTTAAACTATTTTGGTAAGCAACACAGTCAGTGAACAGAAAGCAAGCTGGTTCATAGTTTTGACAAAAGCCACATAACAAACAAAATCCTGAGATAGGATTCTGTGGGTGAAGTACTGAGCAGCAGAAAAACAGGATACAAGAAAATACATTGGGCCAAAATTCATGTCTTTGTTCGTGTTGGTAGAATAATATAAACATCCATGGAAAGTGTCAGGTTGTGGTAGGAATTTCTAGAAAACTATCGTCTTGCATTTTGACCATTCCTAACTCCACAAAAACATGACTATGAAACAGGTTGTTAAATATGCTTCTTTCTACATCGTACTACCTTAAAAAAAATTGAAGAAGTCTTGTAGCTTATTAGTTCTGTCCAATGACATTTTGCTGTAGCTCAGGTCTTAAATTGTGGAAAGACTGGAGAATTAGAACATGACATCAAGTAATAAATATCTTCAAGGTATAGTGGCAAAGTATGTTAATCTCCTGCCATAGTAATCACTCATGTTCATATCTGCATTTTTCTAGGTAAAGCTCCCAATTTCAAATGTGATTTTAGAGGTTGGTGTGTGAGTTATGGTAAGGAACATTCCTATAGGGGAATGTGGTGAGTCTTCAAAGCTCCTCTGCTGAGAGATTATTTTAAGGGTTAAACTGAGTCAATTTAATCCAGTTTATGTTTAGGTCCAAAGCCATACAGGCATTTCTAGAGTTCTTGAAATAGAGTGCTTATGAGAATCAGCAACAAAAAATAAATGTAATATGAAGAACCATGAGATTCTTTATTACTCGGTGTAAATGAATTGGTTTTGAGGAAATTGTTCTCATTGAATCTTTTTCAAACCTGTCTAGGTTAAACTCCTAACTGCTATACGAATATGAAAGCAATTCTCAGGTTTAAAGTATTATATCATGTATAATGTAAAATTACTAACAAGCTGGAAATGTTAATGAATTTAGAATAACGTACCTACAATGGAAAAAGAGAAGAATGAAATGCATTAAAAAGAACTTTGTTGAGGTTTCATTGATTAAAAAAAAACTGTAACTTCATAAATTTATATAGGAATTGTATGGCACATCATAAGTTGCGTTTGTGTCAGCTAAAAAGGAAACTATCCAGTCCAATGCAACTTCTCGGTGCTTAGTCTGTAGTCCTTTATGTAATGGCAGTTGAAACACATAGTCCTTATTATTGTTTTATATCTTCCAAGCCTAAAAGCCATGTGACCAGAGGAGGCAATAAACCTGATCAAACAGAATTTGAATGGATCGGAACCCTTGCCTGAACTCAATTCTGGACAGGAAGGATCAAGCTCTACCTCCTGCCCGGCTGCCAATTGCAGCCCTTAAGTGGTCAATTAATGCCCACATAAGTGCATATTCCTCCTCCAAACATCATCCCCTCTCTCCTATCTCACCCTTAGTTGCAATTGTTTCAGCTCCAGGTAGAATGAGGAAGAGTCAGCCTATCCAAGTTGTTAAGCAGTGAGCAGGCTGTCAGTTGGGTGAGGACAGGAGCCCTTTGATATAGCGTAATCTTTGCATGGTCCTGAGACTGGGGTAAAGGAATGGATGCTTACCGCATTGTACCATCCATCCCTTCCTTCCTTTTCCAACCCCATGGAAAAAAGAACAATATTTACATCTGTGCCATTCCTTTGTCCCAAAAGTCTGGTAGTCATTGTATAGGCCAAGGCCATGGCTTCCTTTTCTATGTTCTTATAACATGGTCTGGCTAGACTATAATCATTACGGAGAACATCTTATTCCTTGTGGCTGTTTGCTCCAGAACTATCTGAGATGATTCAGGTAAATTTACTGCCACCAATTTTTTCTTATTGGTATTAATCTACATTACTGGTATCAAGTGGGAAGGATGCCATGCCCCAAATTCTTTGGCAGAAGAAAAGCTCAATCTTGATAAAAAGCGATGAGGTTTTCTACTTCCAGCACCTCTTCAAACAATGAATTTCAAATCCACATTAGCAGCTTGGTAAATATTGGTAAAAATGTTACAGACGTTAATTAAATCTACTCAATGTCCTCTGTTTGAATGAAAACCACATCGACCTGATCCTTTTCACTGGTAAAATTCTCAATTTCTGGTGAAAGTCCTCCAAATCTTCCTAGAAACCTTTCTAGTGTGATCATTGCTTTCATTTTACGGTTTTGTGACTAGAAATGTACACAGCTGCGGTCTAACTAATGCTTTATAAAGTTTGAGCATAAAGTCCCTGTTCCTTTAGTCAATGCCTTGGATAACAAAAGAAAATATCCCAAATGCCTTAATGATTATCTTAGCTGCCCTTCCTATGATCTTCAAGGAGATGCATTCCAGTCTCGCTCTGTTTCTCTGTATTTATCAGTATCCAAAAAGGTATTGTGTATTCCTTTGCATTGTTAGCCACACTCTGCAAACATATGACCACAAGCTTCTAGAGATTAAATAGCATTGCTACTCTCTGTCTACCTGATCAGTGCATTGATAATTTCTTGTCCCAAAAACCTTCTTCTTTTCTATCAATCCTGTTGCCAACAGTGTACCTCAAAGTTAATCAGAAGAAAAACAGAATTGAAACAAAATCAGAAGCAAAGGAAGAACACAAACTGTAGTTCAAGAAAGGAGTTAATGTTATATTGATCATCTTGCACCTGAGAGGATAAACTTTAAAGAAAAAAATGAGAATGATGGCCTTAGCATTCAGTGAAACCACAAATGGGAAAACATAAGGCCCAATTTCTTTCCCCAAAATGGATCATTAATCAACTCAATAAAATTCAATCCATCTTCTGTGCTACAACTAGACCCTGGGTAAGGTTCAACCAATGTTTTGGGGATTCCATATTGGGTACTCAACTCATTAAACTCCTAGGTGAGGATGGTTGAACTGGTTCCCCTTTATTCACAAGCCCTTTGGTTGGTCACAACAGGTAAGTTTAAAAATAAGATACCTCCTAGACTGAATAGATTTATGTTATAGTAAGAGCCAATTTAACCAGTCTTAGGTGAGAAAAAAAAGTGTGTCTATTAGTCACTAAATGCAAGAAGAAATAATAATGTCACACTCAAACCAAAGAAATGAGAACTGAGTTCAAAACACAGTTATAAAGACATATGGATCAGTTTCTATGAATCGTTCATGAAGAAAAATAGTGGAATCTTGCTTGCTGAGCAGTCTATTTCAGAATTTTTGGTCTTGCTGTTTAGTTGTAGTTTTTTTGTCCTGTTTCCTTATGACTGGCTTACTAGTTTCTCACATTTAGAGCAATATGTTTTTTTACATGGCATTACGGCAATCCTTTATCCAAAACCCTCATGACCAGCTGGTTTTCGGAATTTGGAATTTTTTGGATTTTGGAATAAGTGACAGTTTAATGGTGAAATTTTTAAAAAACTTATCAAACAGCAGATATACCTGTGATTACAACAGGGCTTGAGACAGAATTGACACCTGACAGGGCTCAGCCATGCCCCACATCACATCTGAGTGATGTGGGTCGAGTGGGTGTGGAGTTGGATTAACTGTTTGCATGCCAAACAACCTTGTTATGGAGAAAAATAACGTAGAATTTCAGAGCTTTTCCAATTTTGGATGAAGGATTGTGTACCTGTACTTAGGTAGGATATTCCTGGGAATATATCCAGGGAAGTTATTTGGGTAGAACTGAAAAATAAGCAAGAGATGATCACTTTGTTGGGATTGTATTTTTGACCCCACCTGTCCAATAGTCAGCAGGAAATTGAGAAACAAATTTGTTAGAAGATCTCAGTTATCTGTAAGAATAATAGGGTGGTTATGGTAGGGGATTTTAACTTTCCAAAAATAGACTGGGACTGCCTTGGTGTTGAGGGTTTAGATGGAGAGGAATTTGTTAAGCATGTGCAAAAAAAATTCTGATTCAGCATGTGAATGTACCTACCAGAGAAGGTGCAAAACTTGACCTACTCTTCGGAAATAAGGCAGGGCAAGTGACTGAGGTGTCAGTTTGGGGGAGAGGGAGGGGGCACTTTGGGGCCAGCGACCATAATTCTATTAGATTTAAAATAGTGATGGAAAAGGATAGAACAGATCTAAAAGTTGAAGTTCTAAGTTGGAGGAAGGCTAATTTTGATGGTATTCGGTAAGAACTTTCAAAAGTTGTTTTGGGCAGATGTTCACAGGTAAAGGGACAGCTGGAAAATTGGGAAGCCTTCAAAAATGAGATAACGAGAGTCCAGAGACATTATGTTCCTATTAGGGTGAAAGGCAAGGCAGGTCAGTGAAGGAAATGCTGGATGACTAGCCAAATTGAGGTTCTGGTTCAGAAAAAGAAGGAAGCATAGGTCAGGTATAGGCAGCAGAGATTCTGTCAAGTCTCCTCTCAGCCTCCACCACTTCAGAGGAAATAACCTGAGTTTTTCTAGCCTCCTTATTAGCTCATACCCTCTAATCCAGGCAGCATCCTGGTAAACCTCATCTGTCTTTAATTCAGATAGTATGTTAAAAAATAAACAGTTTATGAATGAAAATTATGAGATGCATAGTTAGGGTTCACAGCCATAATCTTTTTCACACAGTTGAAATGTATAATACCAGGCAGCATGGATTTAAAGTGATAAGGGAAAGTTCAAAGAAGATGTGAGGGGCAGGTTTTTAGTAGGAATCTGAAACATGCTGCCAGGGGTGCTTAAGGAACTTTTAGAATAGGCACATGAATATATAAGGAGTGGAGAGTTAAGGATTAAGGGCAAGCATAATGGATCAGTTTAATTTGGCATCATGTTCAGGACAACATCGTGGGTTGAAGGGGCCATTCCCATTTTGTGCTGGTCTATGTTTGAATTAATTCTTAATTAAAAAAAATAAGAAGTTCAAATCATAAAGTTAGATGAATCCTTGTGCCCATTTATCAGTCTGTCTTGATGACTCTTGGGTGAACTTTATTTCATGGAATATTCAACACATCCATATTTCTAGTCCATATTGAACTATTTCTGAGTGGTTTTGAAGGTTACAGCAGGGATTAGTTAGAAGAACAACATTCAGGTGACAGTAGACATAATCATTTTTGGTACAACTAATATTAGACAATGCTTGCGATTCATCTGCTGAAGTCATTGTACTTGAAACACATCCAACTTGTACGCCGCCACGCCCAAAAATGCACCTATGCCTAATGGGAGGATCTTTGTGCTCTTTGTATATAGAGAATCCAGTGTTCCAATGGAAACATAATCAATTCAGTACACATTGGAATTTTGCAATTCCTGCCACATGCAGAATTTATATTAAGTATATAGTTGCTGCTTCAATGTAATTTCTCTTCAGATTGAAACTTAGTATTGCAATGGCATGAGATGAGCATCACTCTTGATAATTGACCAATAGGTTGATACGTCCAATCCTAATTATGAAGCTTTCAGCCACAATCACACTCTCTGTATTACAAAGTTATTGAGTTTCATCTTTTGACTGTTTAGGTGTCAGTGACCTCGAAGTGAAGGAGCCATTGGGAAGTAGTGACCATAATACAATAAGCTTCCATCTGCAATTTGAGAGGGAGTGGGTACAATTGGAAGTGACAATATTTCAGTTGAATAAAGGGAAATATGGAGCTATGAGGGAGCAACTGGCCAAAGTTCAATGGTGCAATACCTTAACAGGGAAGACCGTGGAGGAACAATGGCGGATATTTCTGTGTATAATGCAGAAGTTGCAGGATCAGTTCATTCCTAAAAGGAAGAAAGATCCCAGGAGGAGACATGGGCGGGCGTGGCTGACGAGGGAAGTAAAGAAACATATAAAGTTAAAAGAGAAAAAGTATAACTTAGCGAAGATAAGTGGGAAAACCGAGGACTGGGAAGCTTTTAAAGAACAACAGCGGATTAGTAAGAAGGAAATACGCAGAGAAAAAATGAGGTACGAAGGTAAACTGGCCAAGAATATAAAGGAGGTTAGTAAAAGCTTTTTTAGGTATGTCCAAGGCAAAAAAATGGTTAGGACAAAAATTGGGCCCTTGAAGACAGAAACAGGGGAATATATTACTGGGAACAAAGAAATGGCAGAGGAATTAAATGGGTACTTCAGATCTGTGTTCACTGGGGAAGACACAAGCAATCTCCCTGAGGTAACAGTGGCTGAAGGACCTGAACTTAAGGGAATTTATATTTGCCAGGATTTGGTGTTGGAGAAACTGTTAGGTCTGAAGGTTGATAAGTCTCCGGGACCTGATGGCCTGCATCCCAGGGTACTGAAGGAGGTGGCTCGGGAAATCATGGATGCGCTGGTGATTATTTTCCAGAGTTCAATAGAATCGGGGTCGGTTCCTGAGGATTGGAGGGCGGCTAATGTTGTGCCACTTTTTAAGAAGGGTGGGCGGGAGAAAGCAGGAAATTATAGACCAGTTAGTCTGACCTCAGTGGTGGGAAAGATGCTGGAGTCTATTATAAAGGATGAAATTACGGCACATCTGGATAATAGTAACAGGATAGGACAGAGTCAGCATGGATTTATGAACGGGAAATCATGCTTGACTAATCTTCTTGAATTTTTTGAGGATGTAACTCGGAAGATGGACGAGGGAGATCCAGTGGATGTAGTGTACCTGGACTTTAAGAAAGCTTTTGATAAAGTCCCACACAAGAGGTTAGTGAGTAAAATTAGGGCGCATGGTATTGGGGGCAAAGTACTAGATTGGATAGAGAATTGGTTGGCTAATAGGAAACAAAGGGTAGTGATTAACGGCTCCATTTCGGAATGGCAGGCAGTGACCAGTGGGGTACCGCAGGGATCCGTGCTGGGACCGCAGCTTTTTACAATATATGTAAATGATATAGAAGATGGTATCAGCAATAACATTAGCAAATTTGCTGATGATACAAAGCTGGGTGGTAGGGTGAAATGTGATGAGGATGTTAGGAGATTACGGGGTGACCTGGACAAGTTAGGTGAGTGGGCAGATGCATGGCAGATGCAGTTTAATGTGGATAAATGTCTGGTTATCCACTTTGATGGCAAGAACAGGAAGGCAGATTACTACCTCAATGGTATCAAATTAGGTAAAGGGGCTGTTCAGAGAGATCTGGGTGTTCTTGTCCACCAGTCAATGAAGGCAAGCATGCAGGTACAGCAGGTCGTAAAGAAGGCTAATAGCATGCTGGCCTTCATAACAAGAGGAATTGAGTATAGAAGCAAAGAGGTGCTTCTGCAGCTGTACAGGGCCCTGGTGAGACCACACCTGGAGTACTGTGTACAGTTCTGGTCTCCAAATTTGAGGAAAGACATTCTGGCTATTGAGGGAGTGCAGTGTAGGTTCACGAGGTCAGTTCCTGGAATGGCAGGATTGCCTTACACGGAAAGACTGAAGCGACTGGGCTTGTATACCCTTGAGTTTAGAAGACTGAGAGGGGATCTGATTGAAACGTATAGGATTAAGAAAGGATTGGACACTCTGGCAGGAGGAAACATATTTCCGTTGATGGGGGAGTGCCGAACCAGAGGACACAGCTTAAAAATACGGGGTAGACCATTTAGGACAGAGATGAGGAGAAACTACTTCACCCAGAGAGTGGTGGCTGTGTGGAATGCTCTGCCCCAGAGGGCAGTGGAGGCCCAGTCTCTGGATTCATTTAAGAAAGAATTGGATAGAGCTCTTAAAGATAGTGGAGTCAAGGGTTATGGAGATAAGGCTGGAACAGGATACTGATTGGGAATGATCAGCCATGATCATATTGAATGGCGGTGCAGGCTCAAAGGGCTGAATGGCCTACTCCTGCATCTATTGTCTATAAATTTGACCCAGCGTTTCTGGATATGCATTATAACATGCATCTAGGCTACATGGTAGCTGAAATGTCGAGCTTCAAATCTGTATCAGAATCAGATGTAATCCGAATATGCATTCCTTCATGGTTTACATGTGTATTACGACATCTGACACTATAAAAAAATGATGCTGTTGCTTTTCTTTTAATATTCAGTCTATCAATGAAATTGTGTACAATCATGTACACGATTTTGACATAGTTGTATAATATGAGTCTTTTGATTTTTCAGAATGCATTTCTCAACTTTTTGTCATGATGATGCATTAATGATTCCCCTGCTCATTGCAAACTCATTACTCACATTAACTAGGGATAGGGTGGGTTCTTTTCGGACTGCAGAAAAACCTTTTAATCGCAAGTGCAATACAGCTGTGAGATATAGCATTGAAATACCTTTAAATGAAATGTTTGGCAGACTGGATGGAATTGAGTAGCAATGATACAAATCACCAATTGGAGAACCACTGGAAGCTGCCTGTCACCTTTCCACTGCAGCCCGACCCTATTCTGAGGTAATCAGACACTTACCTGGACAGCACCATCCCTCCCATTGAGTTACTACCCCAGGAGTTTGAAAATCCTGTCCATGAGAGCTGCTGGGTATGCAGAGATGCACAGTGCATGTTGCTGATATTACTTTCAGGGCCCACCATTTCGTACACCAACATCCATATATTGATTTAGGCAGCAAAAGCAAACCAGACATTTCCCAACATTTTACTGTAAACCTACAGTTTAGCCCAAAACATCAGCTTTCACCTTTCTCTTCCTGACCCTTTCCCTGTCCAGAAGTTAGCACCCCACTTGGGAAGAACACAAATCACTTTTTTAAAAACTAACCTGTCAGGGATGTTCTAACACAGAGTTGGAGTACATGGGACATGAATATAGGCCTTCTGGTTGAGAGGTTGGGGCATTAGCACTGTACTACAACAGCCCTTTAGAACTCTGCTCATCTTTTTTTAAACGTGCAGTTTGGTGTGCTTCAGAGAACTCTGTCAGAGGATGACAGGATTGGCCCTGTGTCAACTGCATTAGCTGCTGCAGGTATTTTTCAAAGTGAACTGTGTCTTGGGATATTGGTGCATTATGTACTGATTATCAAAATAGATATTTTCTAATCAACCTGTTTAGACATATTATGACACACCTCTGGGGTAGATGGGACTTGGACTTAGGTCTCTGGGTCCAGAGGGAAGGACACTACCACTATGCCACAAGAGCGTATTAGAACCCTGCTCAATAATGCAACATCAATGAGCATCATCTGCTCTCAATCAACTTTGGATATGTTCTATGTGAGACTTAATGATACCTGTATTTCTAACTCTGAAAATGCAGAGGATCACAGATGGATCTCCAGACAGAGAGATGTGGGGGAGCAGAGTCAACAGCATGGGCTTCCTGCAGACCTGCCTTCTTCCTAATGTTGTGGCCCTCGAACAGGCTGGATGGAAGGCACAGGGCCTAGTCTCACAGAAGGCTGCAGGAAAACTGATTGGCGATTCCTTACTCACCTCTGCTGAACATCAGCAAGAGCAGGATGGGACCATTAAGTCACCCTTTAAAGCCTCAATTTGCCTCCATAGGGGAAAGTCTTCCTGTTGCAGACATAATTAGAGGAAGGCAAGGAGATCACATATCTGTACACACCTCAGGGAGTGCCATTAATTCCACACATCATGACATTATATTGCAACATTAAATGCAGACTTTTTTATAATGCACGTTCTACTCTGCTCAGCTTACGGTACATTTGCATTATAAAGGTCCAATAATCTTAAAGAAAGAGCATGCCAAATTGGCACTGCAGATGCCTGTGTCACTGCACTTTGATATTTTTCAGAGGTATCAACCAAGGGTAGACTGAATATTCAAAATGATTGCATGACTCATGAACTTGATGGAGTTTTTTGAAGAAGTAACAAAGAGGATTGTTGAGGGCAGAGCGGTGGTTGTGACCTATATGGACTACAGTAAGGCAAAGTTCCCCATGGGAGACTGGTTAGCAAGGTTAGATCTCAAGGAATACAGGGAGAACTAGCCATTTGGATACAGAACTGGCTCTAAGGTAGAAGACAGAGGGTGGTGGAGGAGGGTTGCTTTTCGTCATTTATATAAATGATTTGGATATGAACATAGGAGGTATGGTTAGTTAGTTTGCAGATGACACCAAAGTTGGAGGTGTAGTGAACAGAAAAAAAGGTTACCTCAGAGTACAACAGGATCTTGATCAGATGGGTCAATGGGCTGAGGAGTGGCAAATGGGGTTTAATTTAGATAAATGTGAGGTGCTGCATTTTGGAAAAGCAAATCTTAGCAGGACTTATACACTTAATGGTAAGGTCTTAGGATATGTTGCTGAACAAAGAGACCTTGGAGTGCAATTTCATAGCTCCTTGAAAGTGGAGTCGCAGATAGATAGGATAGTGAAAAAGGCATTCGGTATGCTTTCCTTTATTGATCAGAGCATTGAGTAGAGTGGTTGGGAGGTCAAGTTGTGGCTGTACAGGACATTGATTAGGCCACTTTTGGAATATTGCATGTAATTCTGTCTCCTTCGTCTTGGAAGGATGTTGTGAAACTTGAAAGGGTTCAGAAAAGATTTACAAGGATTTTGCCAGGGTTGGAGGATTTGAGCTATAGGGAGAGGTTGAATAGGTTGGGGCTGTTTTTCCTGGAGTGTCGGAGGCTGAGGGGTGACATTATAGAGGTTTATAAAATCATGAGGAGCATGGACAGGATAAATAGAGAAAGTCTTTTCCCTGGGATCGGGGAGTCCAGAACTAGAGGGCACAGGTTTAGGGTGAGAGAGAAAATATATAAAAGAGACCTAAGGGGCAATATTTTCACGCAGAGGGATGTGTGTATGGAATTAGCTGCCAGAAGAAATCGTGGAGACTGGTACAGTAACAGCATTTAAAAGCCATCTGGATGGGTTTATGAATGGGAAGGGTTTGGAATGATGTGGGCCAAATGCTGGTAAATAGGACTAGATTAGGTTAGGATATCTGGTCAGCATGGACGTGTTGAACTGAAGGGTCTGTTTCTATGCTGTACATCTCTTTGACTCTTTGACCAGAGTAGGACTATCAGTGGCCAGAGTAAAACTGATAATAGATGCTGAAGACTGTGGAAAGAAATGACTGTCTCTCCATCAGAACCTGGGAGCGTTTTTAAAATCAGGTTGCTGGTTACAAGAGGTCAAACAGCTGAAGTCTGTAGTTCTCACTAAACATATGTAGCTTATGTTAAGATAAATTAAACAAAGTTTCGTTCTTATGATCAATAAGCTATAATATTAGGACATGTTAGCATTTATCTTTTGTTCTCCTACACTCTATTAGAATTAAATTACTAGAAAAACAGATAAAACATAATGATCACCCACATAACATATTTTTAATCTTTAAGTAATTGAGACTTGAACAAGGAAACCACATTGCCTAATTCCTCACTGATTTAATTAATGTAATTTTTCCATGAAGTATTTCTCTGTGTAAAAGTCATGCTTCCAGTTTACTTTACTCTCAATTACTGATGCATTGCTCCACATTGCTTGTGGAAAGCAGACTAAATTGATTCTTATTCTACTCAGTCAAAGATTGTGCTGCTGGCAAAGCACAGCAGGTCAGGCAGCATCCGAGGAGCAGGATAATCAATGTTTTGAGTATAAGCCCTTCATCAGGAATGAGCTCCTCCTACTGCCCCTTTGACCATGACCCCACCTCCTACCACCAAACCATCATCTCCCAGACCATCCATAACCTCATCACCTCAGGGGATCTCCCATCCACCGCCTCCAACCTCATAGTCCCACAACCCCGCACTGCCCGTTTCTACCTCCTGCCCAAAATCCACAAACCTGACTGCCCCGGCTGACCCATTGTCTCAGCCTGCTCCTGCCCCACCGAACTCATCTCTGCTTACCTCAACACGGTCCTGTCCCCCTTAGTTCAAGAACTCCCCACCTACGTTTGGGACACCACCCACGCCCTCCACCTCCTCCATGATTTTCGCTTCCCTGGTCCCCAACGCCTTATCTTCACCATGGACATCCAATCCCTGTACACCTCCATCCCCCATCACGAAGGACTTAAAGCCCTACGCTTCTTCCTTTCCCGCCGTACCAACCAGTACCCTTCCACCGGCACCCTCCTTCGACTGACTGAACTGGTCCTCACCCTGAACAACTTCTCTTTCCAATCCTCCCACTTCCTCCAAACCAAAGGAGTAGCCATGGGCACCCGCATGGGCCCCAGCTATGCCTGCCTCTTCGTAGGGTATGTGGAACAATCCATCTTCCGCAGCTACACTGGCACCACCCCCCCACCTTTTCCTCCACTACATCGATGACTGTATCGGCGCTGCCTCGTGCTCCCATGAGGAGGTTGAACAGTTCATCCACTTTTCCACCCCGACCTCAAATTCACCTGGACCGTCTCAGACTCCTCCCTCCCCTTCCTAGACCTTTCCATTTCTATCTCGGGCGACCGAATCGACATGGACATTTACTATAAACTGACCGACTCCCACAGTTACTGAGACTACACCTCCTCCCACCCTGCCCCCTGTAAAAACGCCATCCCATATTCCCAATTCCTTCGTCTCCGCCGCATCTGCTCCCAGGAGGACCAGTTCCAAAACCGTACAACCCAGATGGCCTCCTTCTTCAAGGACCGCAATTTCCCCCCAGACGTAGTCGACGATGCCCTCCACCGCATCTCTTCCACTTCCCGCTCCTCCGCCCTTGAGCCCCGCCCCTCCAACCACCACCAGGACAGAACCCCACTGGTCCTCACCTACCAACCTCCATGTCCAGCGTATCATCCACCGTCATTTCCGCAACCTACAAACGGACCCCACCACCAGGGATATATTTCCCTCCCCTCCCCTGTCAGCATTCTGAAAAGACCACTCCCTCCATGACTCCCTCGTCAGTTCCACACCCCCCACCAACCCAACCTCCACTCCTGGCACCTTCCCCTGCAACCGCAAGAAATGCAAAACTTGCACCCACACCTCCCCCACAAATTCACCTGCACCTCCACACACATCATCTATTCCATCCGCTGCACCCGATGTGGCCTTCTCTATATTGGGGAGACAGGCCGCCTACTTGCGGAATGTTTCAGAGAACACCTCTGGGACACCCGGACCAACCAACCCAACCACCCCGTAGCCCAACACTTCAACTTCCCCTCCCACTCCACCAAGGACATACAGGTCCTTGGACTCCTCCATCGCCAGACCATGGCAACACGACGGTTGGAGGAAGAGCGCCTCATCTTTCTCCTGGGAACCCTCCAACCACAAGGGATGAACTCAGATTTCTCCAGTTTCCTCATTTCCCCTCCCCCCACCTTGTCTCAGTCAAATCCCTCTAACTCAGCACCGCCTTCTTAACCTGCAATCTTCTTCCTGACCTCTCCACCCCCACCCCACTCTGGCCTATCACCCTCACCTTGACCTCCCTCCACCTATCGCATTCCCAATGCCCCTCCCCCAAGTCCCTCCTCCCTACCTTTTATCTTAGCCTGCTGGACACACTTGCCTCATTCCTGAAGAAGGGCTTGTGCCCGAAACGTCGATTCTCCTGTTCCTTGGATGCTGCCTGACCTGCTGCGATTTTCCAGCAACACATTTTCAGCTATGAAAGCTAATACTCTTGCATGCAAATGTAGTATCAGGAGGACATTTGCTCACATCCTGGCTCATATGCAAATGATATATTGTTCTATAAGAATCTTCAGTAACGTCTCCGTCTCCTTTCTCTTAGATGATGATTGAAGCTAGTTTTTAGGATTGTTAGTGAACTAACAATAGCTTATGAGAAATGGTATAAAAAAAGGAGCCTGTCATTTTCAACAGCCTGGAATGAACTCTCTTCGTAATATTTTGTCTGTTATTCCCAGTCACCTGTCTTTTCTAGCTGCCTACCTCTTTAAACACCTCTACTTTGGAAAGCATGAGTCAGAGCCTTCCTGTGTTTGATTATCAGAAGTGAGGATTTCAGCAGGATTGACTGAATATTGCTTACTTTCTGCCACTTTTGCTTCATTTGAAGGGATTACTTTGCTTTCTGCAAATTCTCCTGAGAGTCTGCTGTACACTAACATGAGAGATTCTCATGCCATGCCTTGAAGTACACCAAGAGAACAACCAATGTGAGAAAAGTTGCTATTCAATTATAGATCTGTACCTCAGAGATTGACATAGAGTTGGCTTCATCACACGGGGCATGGGTAGATGAGAACTATGTTGGAGCAAAGCATAATGTCAATGGCAGCTGGTGGACAACACTCACACAAGCAGAGAATTGTTACAGTGCAGAAAGAGACCCTTCAGTTCATCATGTCTGTGTCACCTTAGTGCCATTTTTCCGTCTTCTCCCCATTACCCTGCACATTGCTTATTTTCAGTAAACCATCCCATACCTTTGGAATGCCTTAAATCAACCTGTCATCACTGCATTTTCAGGAATTGCATTCCATACTCCAATAGCTCATTAGACAAGAAAGAAATTCCTCAAATCAACTTTGCTTCTTTTGCTAATTACAATAACGCTATGCCTGTTCATGCTTGATCCTTTCTTGAGTAGAAATGTTTTCTCCCAACTTACTCTGTCAAGTCCCCTGATGATGGCAACTCTTTCAATCCAATTGCTGACATGACTCAGATGAGGCCTTTGGTGTGTCGCACACTGGAGAATACTGATGAGCAAGCACAGAGTGATGCTGATGCAGCATTACGACATCCTGTCACTGTCAGGGAGCAAAGGGGATTCTGATCCATCTTGCTGAGTGCACCCTGTCAGGCATTTCCTCCTCGCAACCTCGGTTCCATTTTTCTGCAGTGCTGCAGAGCCCATAACTTGTCAAGTTGTGTACTAAAGTATTTGCGCCTCTGTTTTTGTGAAGAAGCAGCAGCAGCAATGCTCACCAAATCCAACATCTTCAAGAACATTTAACTTACTTATAAAAAAACTGCTCAAGTTATTTCAATCAGCTGAACTTCAAATTTGGCACTTAACTCTTTTTAAAATAATTCTCAGGATCCCTTCTGTAGTTTTTAAGAATGATCTTTGGTTATTGCTGACCAAATACTTTCAGGGTTTTTGCACAGTCTACGTTATGTCAGAAGGCAAGCTTCCACATTTTATATATACACACACACACACACACACACGGCACTCCTATATACACACACCAAAGTAAAAACAATCCAAGGTGCCACAAACATCCCACAAAGCTATGGCGTCTGATTCTGCAATAACTGTAACACTTGTGCAAGAGGGCTCAATTTCAGGTCCCCATTTCATTCCTTAAAATGAACTAATTATACTTTAATTTCCAAATCGGGTTTGGTAATTCAATAGAGCATAATGCACTGCAATGCCAATATTGATAGTTAATGAGGCCGGTTCCAGCATTATGTACTCCAGTCCTCCAGGTATGTATTTATGCTAAAATCTGCTGTAAAACTAATTTGAATATGCTGCAAAGCACAAGTGGTAAATCAGAAGCAGCACAGTCAAAGAGCACTTGATTGAAGTTGCTGATAATGTTGTGTTAGGTCATCCAAATATCTGAAAACCATTGCAATGATTTTTTTTATTTTTAAAAGGATCTGGGTTCGACTCGTATCCCAATTGTCGTTAATGAAATTTGTGTTGACTCTTAATTTTAGACACCACATCGATTTTGTTACAAATGACTACAGAGTGTTGGGCTTTAAGTGGCCGTTTGAGAAAAATGACTGTAATCAGGGTTTTCCTTGGATTCATGGAATTAAGACATAAAAATGGCTCACAAAAGATCACATTACTTTCCAAGTTGACAATTTATCTTGATTAAGGAAAAGATCCAGATTGTTCAGACTGTTTTCCAATAATGTCAACTACATGCTAATTTCAATGAATTTGTGTAGCTTGTTTTTGGCTCCGCAAACTAAAGACTTTCAATGAAAAGTAACTCCGAAAGTTTTCTCAAATACAGGTTCAGAAATCATTCCTCTGCCTGTTCTCAGCCTCAGTACTTTTAGTCAAAGGAGTAATGGCTCAAAAAATGGCTTAAGTATAGCAAATTCATAATCACCATTTATTTCAAGAATTTGCAGCTATGCGAAATTCCATCTGGGTAGTTCAGGTATGGATGCATAGGAGACAAGAAATTAAAAATCAGTGTGAGCAAAATGTTAGTTCCCATGCCATAATGTCATGAATATTTTTACATCATGGAAGTGCAATTATTATGGTGAAAAATGTTAGTCGAATCTGGTACAATAGTTTGACTGTGTGGTCACCAAGACCAAAAGGGTATTTCAAAAGTGCATAAGCAACAGTTTAGTAATAAAAACAGAAATTGTTAGAAAATCTCAGCAGATGTGACAGCATCTGTGGACAGAAATTAGACTTAACATTTCGGCTCCAAAGACCCTAATGGACCCAGAATATTAACTCTGATTTGTCTGCATCGATAATACCAGACCTGCGAATGATTTTCCAACAATTTCTGTTTTGGTTTCAGATTTCCAGCAACCACAATTCTTTTTTGTGTTTGTCAACAGTTTAATAATTTTAGTTTATAATTTATAACTAAGGATTTCTGGCTGTAAGAGCTGCTCCTTTTTTTGAGGTATTTTAGGTGCTGGAGGCGATTTCCTCGAATTCCATGAACAGCAATTACTGTCTTTATATGCTGTTGCATTGTTTTGGAACTTTGGGAAAAAAAAGTCAAAACAACAGCAGTTTTAAAAGGGAGAAGAGCAGACAAAGGAAGCACATGGTGAGGACAGTGCAGGAGAGAGAGAGGGAGTGAGAGAGAGGGAGAGAACCTGCACAAGTTACTGCCTTAGCTGTTTTTGAATTCATGTGTTGCTGGACAACGGAGTGCGTGTGGCAAAATTAATAAACAGTGAATTTCACAACAAGTCTTAGAGGAACCGTTTTGGGTGAAGTTCACAACAGAGAATCAGATAAGTTAATTGTTGTTTTAAGTCTGTCCAAGAGAAAGGCTACAGTAGTGGGTACAGTGGATTCTTTCTTGATTATATGTTTTTGGAGATAAGTCTCTTGATTGGACTTAAAATATAAGCCATAGCTATTAATTTAACCTGAGGCAGTGTTTGTAGAGGAATGAGACGGTGTTATTCTCTGGGTCTGTAGATTGTGAAGGAGTAAAAATGGCCTTTGCAGTGATATGTACTTCTTGTTGAAAGAAAGTTTAAGGGTTACTGCAATTATATCTGCCATAAATGCTGTTGGATGTGAATCTTATCAGATCGAGTGGATCGGTTGAAGAGACAGACAGAAGCGATGAGGAGTTTGTAACAGCAACAGTATGTGATGGACGGCAGTTATAGGAAAGGGGGAACGTCTCAGATAAAGTCACATAGATGGGTTAACTCCAGGAATGGTTAGGGAGGTAGGTACCTAGGGCAGGACTCTTTTGTGGATATACCCATTTCAAACAGGTATGCTGGTTTGGAAAACGTAGGGGGTGATGGATTCTCAGGGGAACGTAGCACAAACAGCCAAGTTTCTGGTATTGAGACTGGCTCTAATGCAATGAGGGGAATGTCGGCTTCCAAGAGATCAATTGTATGAGGGGATTCTGTAGTCAGAGGTACAGACAGACATTTCTGTGGCCAGCAGAGAAAAAGCAGAATGGTGTGTTGTTTCCCTGGTGCCAGGATCAAGGATGTCTCAGAGAGGGTGCAGAATGTTCTCACGGAGGACAGGGGCCAGCAGGAGGTCATTGTCCACATTGGAACTAAGGACACAAGGATGAGACTCTGAAGGGAGAATACAGAGAGTTAGGCAGGAAATTTTAAAAGGAGGCCTTTGAGAGTAGTAATATCTGGATTACTCCAGATGCTATGAGCTAGTGAGGGTAGGAATAGGAGGATAGAGCAGATGAATGAATGGCTGAGGAACTGGTGGTTGGGAGAAGGAAGGATTCATATTTTTGGATCTCTGGAATCTCTTCTGTGGTAGAAGTGACCTGTACAAGAAGGACGGATTGCACCTGAATTGGAAGGGGACTAGTATACTGGCAGAGAGATTTGCTTGAGCTGCTCGGCAGGATTTAAACTAGTAAGGTGGAGATGGGGGGGGGGGCAACCCAGGGAGATAGTGAGGAAAGAGATCAATCTGAGACTGGTATAGTTGAGAACAGAAGTGAGTCAAACAGACAGGGTAGGCAGGGACAAGGTAGGATTAATAAATTGAACTGCATTTATTTCAATACAAGGGGCCTAACAGGGAAGGCAGATGAACTCAGGGCATGGTTAGGAACATGGGACTGGGATATCATAGCAATTACAGAAACATGGCTCAGGGATGGGCAGAACTGGCAGATTAATGTTCCAAGCCAGGAAGGCTAGAAAGGGAGGCAAGAGAGGAGGGTGGGAGTGGCATTTTTGATAAGGGATAGCATTACAGCTGTGCTGAGGGAGGATATTCCCGGAAATACATCCAGGGAAGTTATTTGGGTGGAACTGAGAAATAGGAAAGGGATGATCACCTTATTGGGATTGTATTATAGACCCCCTATTAGTCAGAGGGAAATTGAGGAACAAACTTGTAAGGAGATCTCAGCTATCTGTAAGAATAATAGGGTAGTTATGGTATGGGATTTTAACTTTCCAAACACCGACTGGGACTGGGACTGTTAAGGGTTTAGATGGAGAGGAATTTCTTAAGTGCTACTAGACAATTTTCTGATTCAGTATGTGGATGTACCGACTAGAGAAGGTGCAAAACTTGACCTACTCTTGGGAAATAAGGCAGGGCAGGTGACTGAGGTGTCAGTGGGGGGAGCACTTTGGGCCCAGCGACCATAATTCTATTTGTTTTAAAATAGTGATGGAGAAGGATAGACCAGATCTAAAAGTTTAAATTCTAAATTGGAGCAAGGCCAATTTTGACGGTATTAGGCAAGAACTTTTGAAAGCTGATTGGAGGCAGATGTTTGCAGGTAAAGGGAGGGCTGGAAAATGGGAGGCCTTCAGAAATGAGATAACAAGAATGCAGAGAAAGTATATTCCTGTCAGGGTGAAAGGGAAGGCTGGTAGCTATAGGGAATGCTGGATGACTAAAGAAATTGAGGGTTTGGTTAAGAAAAAGAAGGAAGCATATGTCAGGTATTGACAGGACAGATCGAGTGAATCCTAAGAAGAGTATAAAGGAGGTAGGAGTATACTTAAGAAGGAAATCAGGAGGGCAAAAAGGGGACATGAGATAGCTTTGGGAAAGAGAATTAAGGAGAATCCAAAGGGCTTTTACAAATATATTAAGGTCAAAAGGGTAACTCGTGAGAGAATAGGGCCCCTCAAAGATCAGCAAGGCGGCCTTTGTGTGGAGCCACAGAAAATAGGGGAGATACTAAATGAATATTTTTCATCAGTATTTACTGTGGAAAAGGATACGGAAGATATAGATTGTAGGGAAATAGATGGTAATATCTTGCAAAATGTCCAGATTACAGAGGAGGAAGTGCTGGATGTCTTGAAACGGTTAAAGGTAGATAAATTCCCAGGACCTGATCAGGTGTACCCAAGAACTCTGTGGGAAGCTAGAGAAGTGATTGCTGGGCCTCTTGCTGAGATATTTGTATCATCGATAGTCACAGGTGAGGTGCCGGAAGACTGGAGTTTGGCAAACATGGTGCCACTGTTTAAGAAGGGCGATAAAGACAAGCCAGGGAACTATAGACTGGTGAGCCTGACCTCAGTGGTGGGCAAGTTGTTGGAGGGAATCCTGAGGGACAGGATGTACATGTATTTGGAAAGGCAAGGACAAATTTGGGATAGTCAACATGGCTTTGTGCATGGGAAATCATGTCTCACAAACTTGATTGAGTTTTTTAAGAAATAACGAAGAACACTGATGAGGGCAGAGCAGTAGATGTGATCAATATGGACTTCAGTAAGGTGTTTGACAAGGTTCCCCATGGGAGACTGATTATCTAGGTTTGATCTCATGGAATACAGGGAGAAGTAGCCATTTGGATACAGAATTGGCTCAAAGGTAGAAGACAGAGGGTGGTGGTGGAGGATTGTTTTTCAGACTGGAGGCCTGTGACCAGTGGAGTGCCACAAGGATCGATGCTGGGTCCTCTACTTTTTGTCATTTACATAAATGATTTGGATGCGAGCATAAGAGGTACAGTTAGTAAGTTTGCAGATGACACCAAAATTGGAAGTGTTGTGGACAGTGAAGAGGGTTACCTCAGATTACAACAGGATCTGGACCAGATGGGCCAATGGGCTGAGAAGTGGCAGATGGAGTTTAATTCAGATAAGTGCGAGGTGCTGCATTTTGGGAAAGCAAATCTTAGCAGGACTTATACACTTAATGGTAAGGTCTTGGGGAGTGTTGCTGAACAAAGTGACGTTGGAGTGCAGGTTCATAGCTCCTTGAAAGTAGAGTTGCTGGTACATAGGATAGTGAAGAAGGCGTTTGGTATGCTTTCCTTTATTGGTCAGAGTATTGAGTACAGGAGTTGGGAGGTCATGTTGTGGCTGTACAGGACATTGGTTAGGCCACTGTTGGAATATTGCATGCAATTCTGCTTTCCTTCCTCTCGGAAAGATGTTGTGAAACATGAAAGGGTTCAGAAAAGATTTATAAGGATGTTGCCAACGTTGGAGGATTTGAGCTATTGGGAGAGGCTGACCAGGCTGGGGCTGGTTTCCCTGGAGCATCGGAGGCTGAGGGGTGACCTGATAGAGGTTTACAAAATTATGAGGGGCATGGATAGGATAAATTGACAAAGTCTTTCCCCTAGGATCGGGGAGTCCAGAACTAGAGGGCATAGGTTTAGGGTGAGAGGGTAAAGATATAAAAGAGACATCGGGGTAACTTTTTCACGCAGAGGGTGGTACGTGTATGGAGTGAGCTGCCAGAGGATGTGGTGGAGGCTGGTACAATTGCAACATTTAAGAGGCATTTGGATGGGTATATGAATAGGAAGGGGTTGGAGGGATATGGGCCAGATGTTGGCAGGTGGGACTAGTTTGGGTTGAGATATCTGGTCGGCATGGACAGGTTGTACCGAAGGGTCTGTTTCCATGCTGTACATCTCTATGACTATGAATCTATTTAATTTTGAAATAGGATGGTGGAACAGAGAGTGTGATCAAAGTTGTTGTCATTTAATTATTCAACAGTTTCTGAGATAAATAAGTCATGTTATCCATTTAAAAATGTTGCCTGACAACAGACTTTGAATCACCTTGGTGATTATTGTACTAAACAAAGCAGCAATCAAAATGATTGCATGACCTTTTAAGTTCGCTATTTTAATAAGCTGCTGGATTGACATTATACTGTCTGATGTTTGTAGTGAACTTGTTTGTATGAAAAGTATTTAATCAAAATATCAACAAGGGTTTACACTATTTAAAGTAAACTATTTACTAATATTGTTAAAATAGACAAAACAATTTGATATAAACAAATGCATTCATTCTAATTATGAAGTGATTTCAAATCATTGGTGCATTTTTGTTATCAAGAAAGAACTAATTAAAGGCATTCTCTGAATTGCAGAATCTATTAACTGCTTCCAACAGGAAGGGAAAGGACAGAAATGATGTAAGACAAATGATCATAATGGCCCTTGTGTTGCACTTAATGGACGAACAAAAGCACGTAGGAAAGTATTGAGAATAGCCCCAGATTCATCCTGTGTGGCAAGATTGAAAGCTGTAGTTAGCACTCTACATCTGTAGGAAAGTGAATTAAAAGCAAAGCAACTTATTGAACAGTTAAATTGGTAAAACTGTAGCAGTCTGTCACACATACTTCAACATTCACCAAAACAGAAAGCACAATTTGCCGATTAGATAGAATTTGTTCATGACTAACATCTTAAACTTTCTTGCAAGACTCGTATTTCATGACTGATTCTATACATGTAACAAATACAGTGCAATTTAACAGAGGGTTTTCAACTTAATGTTGGAAAGGACATTGTTGATGAATGTTTTACCTTCCAATTGAAGTCCTTAAGATCAAAATCTGTATTAGGAACCATTGTTAAATAACCATAAGACTGCATTGCAAACAAATATAATGAAAAGTGACTTTTGTGACATTGTGCTCCTGCATAGTAACATAACACAAATCCTAGAATATTTACAATGGATTCTCTAACCCTTTGGAAATAATGGTCAGAAATGACACTTAATGGGCCTCATGGTTTCTTGTATATACACTTTGTAGGTGTGCCTCCATTGGAGAGTAAAAATTGATGCTTCCATGTGTTTTGGGGTCAAAATTCTACAACATAGTTATCAATAGCCTAGATAATTGCGCAGAACATAGAATAGTACAGCACAGGATTAATGTCTATGGCCCAACATATTCGTGCTAACTATGTTGCCATTGTAAACTAATGTCCTCTGCCTGTACATGGTCCATTTCCCTTGATTCCCTGCCTCTTCATATGCCTATCTAAATGCCTCTTAAACATTACTATCATATCTTGCTTCTTGCACTTCCCCTAGTAGTGCATTTCTACCACCATCTATGTACAAAACTTGTCACATACATCTCCTTTAAACATTTCCCCTTTCAACTTTAGCCTCTGTGCCCTAGTATATGACATTTTCACCATGGGGAAAAAGATTCTGACTATCAATCTTATCCATGCATCTCTTAATTTTATATATTTCTATTAGCTTACCCTCAGTCTCCCAGACTCTTGTGAGAACAATCCAACTTAGTCCAACCTCTCTTTATAGCTAACACAGTCCAATCCAGGCAACCTCTTTTGACTGATTAATCGATTGTCATCACATGTACTGGGATACAGTGAAAAGTGTTATTTTGTGTGCCATACAGGCAAATATTACCATAGAAAAGGCACCAGGGGATCAGAATAGATGCAGAATACTGTGTTATAGCTGCAGAGAAGGTGCAGAAAGAGAGAAATTGAATTAACAGTTGGGAGGTCCGTTCAAAAGTCTGTTAACAGAGGGGAAGAACCCATTCTTGAATCTATTCGTACATGCAGTCAAACTTTTATATATTCTGCCCAATGGAAGAGTGTGGAAGAGCATAATCAGAGTCGGAGGGATATTTGATTATGTTGGCTGCTTTCCAGAGGCAATGGGAATTATAGACAGAGTCAATGAAAAGAAGGCTGGTTTGCATGATTGACTGAGCTGTGTTCACAATTCTATTGTTTGTTGTGGACTTGGGAAGAGCAGTTGCCATACCACGCTGTGATGCATCAGGATAGGATGCTTTCTGTGATGATCTCTAAAGATTGGTCAAAGTCCTTGTGGACATGTTGAATTTCCTTAGCCTCCTGAAAAAATAAAGACATTGCATTCTCTTCAAAACCTCCATATCCTCCCATACTGTGGCAACCAGACCTGTATATAATACTTCTAATGTAGCCTGAGTGAAGTTTTATACAGCTGCATTGTGACTTACCAACGTTTCTACTCAACGATCCAATCAATGAAGCCAGAAATACCGTACACCATCTTTAACACCTTATCTAATTGTGTTGCCACTTTCAGGGAGCTATGGACTTGCACCCTCAGATCCATCCATGGATTAATACTCCTAAGGGTCCTCTCATTTACTTTATACATTCCTTTTGCATTTGACCACCCAAATCAACAAAGGTTCCAGCATTGATCCTTGCGGAACACCACTGGTCACAGAACTCTCATCAAAAAAAGCCCTCCTCAACTATCCTTGGTCTTCTATGACTGAGCCAATTTTGTATCCAACATACCAGCTCACTGTGGATCCCATATGTCTTAACCTTCCTGATCAGCCTACCATGACGGACTTTGTCAAATGCTTCAGTAAAATCCATGTAGATAATATCCACTGCCCTATCCTCATCAATCATCTCCTTCATTTCCTCAAAAAACCAACTAAAATTTGTGAGATGCGACCTCCACGGTCATGATGACTACTGTTAATCCATATTTTGTTCCAAATGTGAGCAAATCCTGTCCCTAAGAATCTTCTCTGATAATTTCCTGGATTATCCCTGTTGCCCTTCTCAAACAAAGGAACAACACTGGCTATTCTCCATTCTCCAAGGACCTTATCAGTGCCTAAAGAGGACACAAAAATCTCCTCACTTGCCTCCCTCAGTATCCTGGGATAGACCCCATGTGGCCCTGGGGATTTATCTACCTGAATGTTTTTCAAGAAAGCCAACTCTCCTTCTTCATAATATTGATGCCCCAGAATATCAACATACTCCTCCCTAATCTTACCATCATCCATTCCCTTCTCCATGAAGAATACCAATGTGATGTATTCATTAAGAACCTAACCCACTTATTCTGGCTCCATGCATACATTCTCTCCTTTGTGCTTGAGTGTACCTACCCTTTCCCTAGCTACCCTCTTGCTCCTAATATACATGTAAAATGGCTTAGATTCACTTTAATCCAATTTACCAAGATGTGGTGGTGCCGATGTTGGACTGGGGTGGACAAAGTTAAAAATCGCATAATATCAGGTTATAGTCTAACAGGATTACTTGGAAGTACAAGCTTTCGGAGAGCTGCTGCTTCATCAGGTAGCCAAGGACATCTGATGGCCCCATTTAACCCTCCTCACAGTTGTTTAATTTCTTGCTCACTTCCTTTAAGTTTCTCAAGAGCCTTGTTTGATTTTAGTTTTCTAAACCTTACATATGCCTCCTTTTCCTTTTTGACTAAATTTACAATGTCCCTTGTCATCCAGGACTCATGAACATTGCAAACCTTATCTTTCATCCTCACAGGAGCATGCTGGTCCCAAAATCTGATCATCTGGAATTTAAAAGACTTCCACATGACAGATGTGCATTAACCATCAAGCAGCCACTCCACTTAAATTTCTCCACTTTCTGCTTAATACTGTTGTAATTAGCCTTCCCCCAATTTAGCACGTAGACCAGTCTTATCCTTCTCTTAAATATCTTAAAATTTATGGAATTATGGTCACCGTTACCAAAATGCTCCCTCACTGAAGCTTTGGTCACCTGGCCAGGCTCATTCCCCAATACAAGGTCTAGTATGGCCCCTTTCCTAGTTGGACTATCTATGTAGTATTTCAAGAAACTCTCCCAGATGCACCTGACAAATTCTGCCCCAATGAGGAACGCAGCACTAAATATTGCAGAAATATAGCAGCCCCACATATCTAAGATAACCAATGGGGAAAAAAAAGGAAATTGTAGTGTAAATGGAAATAGAAAATAATAAACACATAGTCAATTAATCTGCAATAGCCAAACAATGACAAATTAATTTCAAAGTCGATGATTGCCACTTCATTCACTTTAGATCTAACAAGAATAGAAAACATACTTCTTTTTAGGTAGGGAAACACTAGAAATAGTGAAAATATGTGATTTCAGCGACATTGATAATTAAAATAGCTCAAAACTCTGTCACCACCCATTTCTGGAATGTTGCAGTGTCAATATTGGCAAATGAACTAACAGCTGTTAATTTGGTACAGAGAGGAATGGAAACTGAAGATGTGTTTAGGACATAAATCATCAGTTACAATATAGACGTGAAATAGAAAAACACATGAGTTTTATTGCAGCATTAGAATTAGGAAAATGTTGTAGATAATTACCATATTTTAATTTAGTGTAGTAGTGAGATATGAATGTGGATGAAAAGATGCAATTAATCTAGGAATATATAAAAGTTGTATACAATTAATTTATTTTAATTAAGCAGTACCAGATGTTGATTCTATCATCCAAACCTTGCAATGATTTAATTCCTGACAGTTTGCTAAAATTATTTAATTATGACTTAGAAGCCATAGTTGAGAGAAGGAGGAATTATTTTCAAGTCCTTTTTTTCCCTGTGTTCCCTGACAGATTTTATGCCCAATATGCATTTGGGTTTTTAGTCATGGTTTATTAGCTGTGGAACATTGATGGAGGTGGGGGTCTTGTGTTATTGCATAGAATTATGAATCCCAATTCAAACTAGGATTGATCTGAGGGTGCAGCTAATAGGACATCACGTTCACCTCAACTTGCCAGATGGAAGCCTAGTCATTCCAATTTGAATATACCAGACATGATTCCCATTGGTTTCAATGACACCTCGGCTGGAGGTTGTAGTTGAGCAAGGTGACCTCAGTTGGGAATTCATTCAAACAGCTGTCAGGAGTAAGTAACTGGCATTGGGCAGTGAAGTTTGGAGTCTGAAATTTCATTTCGAGAAGTTTGCAGGAGTATGCTTTCTGGATCACAGAAAAATCTTTAAAAATGTAACTGCTTATTTTAGTACTTTGCTGGGCCGCTGATTCTTCTGGTATCAAGCATGAACACAGCTGTCACAAGTTAAAATATAGTTGGTGTCTAAATTGCACAATAGTGTATTATTTGAGTATCAATGAGACCCTCTTCTGTCTGGATTGTAACCTTCTCTCGCTGACTAGGGCATGCCTGTATAAATGGTGGGCAACACAAGGTAAGCGAGAATTGTGTAAAAAGGTCACCACAACTATTGCATCCTCAGTCACATCAGGCATTCAGAAATTAAAATCAGGGCTTTTAATTTTAATAATGAAACAGGTGACAGAGGAAGATGTGACATATGTTCATGTTTACACCTGAATGGGCCTATTTGCTCCAGGTAATTATCCCTCCTTTTACCCAGCGTATACTTTTTTCCAAATTGTTACCCAATTTCCTTTGAAATGATTACACTTTCCCTGTGACAACAAACAACAATGCCATGTTCTAATAACTGTGTTCTGAAAATAAACTCATCTAACCTCATTTCTGTTTTTCTAGAAATAATCATATCAGGAAGAGTCTATTCAGAGAATTGCCCACAAAACCACAGTTTAATCACAATCATGGAGTACAGACGCTTTTAGAGAATGCATGACATCCGGAGATTAAAACATTGATTAGTGCTTTACAGATTAACAAAGATGTTAGAAATCAATTATTTTATCTTTATTTTTGTTATTAATAAACCTGAATTTCAACGTTACTATCTAAATGTTTTTATATAATCATACATGACATAAAACATGCATTAGATGTTAGTAACGCATCACAATATACCAATTGAAGAATCAAAATGTGGTTCTTGGCTCTAGAATGGTTAAAAGTAGCAGTGAATGTCAATTAAACTTGGCAAAACCTAGGAAATATCTATTGTTCTAGATAGAATGACAATGAATTTGAGATCTGTTTTTTCAATATGACTATTTGCTAAATCACAGAGTTGACCTGTGGCAAGTTTGATTGTCTTTTCTGCAGAGCTAGGGTCCTACTAAAAGAAATGTTACTTCTGTAGCACATGGGATAAAACTTTAATTAGACGCACTTTCCTGCTACATTTTTGCAATATGATTGCAAAAGCATTTAATGAGTGGGAAAGCTAAGAAATTTATTTGCCCATCTCATCCTGAAGATATGTGCTTGTTTACTTGACTGGGAACAGCAAGAGTGACAATTGAAGAGAAAATAGCATGTATTAACACTGATTTGCAAAGTTGCATTTACCAAGACTCCGGATATAGATCTACACTTCTTAGTTTGATACATAAATGGTAATTCGAGAGTTATGATTTTATAATGTTAAAAAAAACCCTGAAAACCAACGTTTTCCAGCTTTTCTAGAATGGAATAAACTCAAACTAAGTATTTGACATAACAGCACTTGACAGCATCTCAATTTTGAGTGGTTACAACAATACAAAGCTCACATTCAGGCACATGATCATTCATTTCCTTCATGTTATCATATCCTGCCTCTGTTCTGGTTTCCATGAGAAATGACAGATCCTTTGTGCTTTTAAGCAATCCAAAGATACCCCAAAGATATTTGTTGGTTCCAAATATGGAGAAAAAATGAGTTTTCAGCCTTGAGACAAGGTGCCTTGACTCTAATACCCTTCTAGAAAAGGTGGTCAGATATTTACTGTGAAACTCACTGATCTGTGGGCAGTTCCAATGCAGCTCTCAGTTAGACACAAAATTACTTCACGAAGGCCACTTTTGGAATACTGCATACAATTCTGGTCTTACAGTTCTGGGTAACTTGAAAGCGTTCAGAAAAGATTTACAAGGATATTGCCAGCGTTGGAGGGTTTGAGCTAACGGGAGAGGCTGAATAGGCTGGGGCTATTTTCCCTGGAACATCAGAGACTGAGGGGTGACCTTATTGAAGTTTATAAAATCATGAGGGACACAGATAGGGCGAATAGCCAAGGTCTTTTCCCAGGGTAGGCAAGTCCAGAACTTGAGAGCATAGGGGTAAGATGAGGTGGGAAAGATTTAAAAGGGACCTAAGGGGCAACATTTTAATGCAGAGGATGATGCATGTATGGAACAAGCTGCCAGAGGAAGTGGTGGGAAGCTGGTATAAACACAATACTTAAAAGTTATCGGGATGGGTACATGAATAGGAAGGGTTTAGAGGGATATGGGCTAAGTGCTGGCAAATGAGACTTAATTTAAGATGTGTGGTCAGCATGGATGAGTTGGACCAAAGCGTTTGGCTCTGTGGGTACGTCTCTCTGACTCTAATTCCTGAAGTTGGGTTAGGGAAGTGATCAGGATGGAGCAAAAATTGGCCACATTGCTGGCAAACCAGCACAACAATCCTGCTTCTCCTGGCTCCACTTTAAGATAAGTAAAACACAATTACAGACTCTTGGTTGGACTTTGGAAACCAGTGAAAGTTTGCAGACATTTCTGATGAAGGGCTTATGCCTGAAACATTGACTCTCCTGCTCCTCAGATGCTGCCTGACTTACTGTGCTTTTCCAGCATCACACTCTCGCAAATTTGCAGACTGTAAGCGCTGCCTATTTTTGACCAATTTCAGATCAGAGTTATGAAACAGTTTTCAACTTCTCACTAGCACAAGGCATCTGTCAGAACTGCTGTAACATGACCCAGTTTAGGTAGCAGTGGACTTGGGCCGATATGACATTGGGTCTATTTCAGCTGACCATTGTGTACAGAGCTTCACAATGCAAATTGATTTGTTTTATGTCAATTCAATCCTTCAACCGATATACAGCATGTAAAAATTTTGTTCACCATAGCTTCTCTTTAGGGTAGGTAAGTAAGTTATAATAAAATGGCCACAAGATCAGAATTAGATGCAAATTTACTTTCAAGAACTAAGCATTTACTGAGCATTTGTCTGAAACCATTGGTTCAATCAAGTAAAAGACATTCAATTTCACCATTATAAAGCAGCACATGGTATATACACAGTATATGCACATTCAATTTCACAATTTTAATGTACCAAATGGCATATATACAGTATATGTCCATTCTAATATAAGCCTTCATGAAAGCAGTTTAGAACATCCTAACATCAAAGTTGAACAGAAAAAAGAAATTATCTGACAGGGTAAATTTCACATTATGGTTTCACCTTGACAGACTTTCCCATGGACAATGCCTAGCAGGAAATTTGGATGTACACAGGAAATGATGTTTCTGACAGTTCATATGAAACATGCATTATGTTCAAGGTACAATTCGAATTTCTAATATGTTCCCCAACTGTGTGAAATTCACTGACAGAGTGGCAAACTCAAAAAATTATTTCTATTCAGAATTTATTGGAAAGGGAGGAAAGGTCAGTCTGCCACAGTGATAACGCTTGCAAAATGCAGTATGTAGCATTTTTAGCCTATTATGTCAGGTTTTGAAAAGATCAGTGAAAGTTCTAGGAATTGAGTGTAACAGTTGGGAGGTCATGTTGCGGCTGTACAGAACTTTGGTTAGGCAACTTTTGGAATATTGTGTGCAGTTCTGGTCTCCCACCTATCAGACAGATGTTGTGAAACTTGAAAGGGTTCAGAAAATACAAGCAAGAATGTTGCCAGGGTTGGAGGGTTTGAGCTATAGAGAGAGGCTGAATAGACTGGGGCTGTTTTCCCTGGAGCATCGGAGGCTCAGGGGTGACCTTATAGAGGTTTACAAAATTATGAGGCGCATAGATAGGGTAAATAGACAAAGTCTTTTTCCTGGGGTCGGGGGAAGAGAGAACTGGCGAGCATATGTTTAGGGTGAGAGGGGAAAGATTTAAAAGGGACATAAGGGGCAATTTTTTCACACAGAGGTGGTGCAAGTATGGAATGAGCTGCCACAGAAAATGATAGAGGCTGGTACAATTACAACATTTAAAGGCATCTGGATGGGATGAGATTAATTTAGGAGATTGAGTCATCATGGACGAGTTGGACCAAAGTGTCTGTTTCGTGCTGCACATCTCGATGCCTCTAATCCTTTGCATTTGTTCTGCATTTTTAGATTAGATTAGATTAGACTTACAGTGTGGAAACAGGCCCTTCGGCCCAACAAGTCCACACCGCCCCGCCGAAGCGCAACCCACCCATACCCCTACATCTACATTTACCCCTTACCTAACACTATGGGCAATTTAGCATGGCCAATTCACCTGGCCTGCACATCTTTTGGACTGTGGGAGGAAACCGGAGCACCCGGAGGAAACCCACGCAGACACGGGGAGAACGTGCAAACTCCACACAGTCAGTCGCCTGAGGCGGGAATTGAAACATGTGAAATGTAATCTCAACCCACACCTCTGCTTTCCCATCTAAAAAGTAATATTCCAATTAACATTTCGATTAAGTTATAGGACTCGTGTTTTTAGAATACATGTGGCGTGCCCCTCGTGAGTTTGCATATTGCTTTCCATTAACGCTACATCTTATGATTGGCACATTGGCACAGAATTGTCGCCCTCTTGAAGAATTTTCTGCTACCTGATAATTGTACTGGCATAGTGAGCTGCAACATGATGTTCAGCCAGGCCACACAATACACCTAAGTATGCTACAGAGCCTGGCCCTGAAATAGACTGGGCATCACACCCCAGGAGTCAAGTGGATGGCACAGGCATTCCACTGGGTGACTGGAAGTTGAAATCACTATCATCATTGAAGTCATGGAAAAAAAATCAATATTAACAAAGCAATAACTTAATGTGCTGTTGGCAAATATTTTTAACTGAGTGTATGAACTGTTGCTTGAGAGAACATAATCCTATCGATGAAAGTCAGTGCCAGCATTTATAATGCTATCATCTAGAATTCATATTTATTTATTTTGTATTATTAAAGAACACCTATTAAACAGGGAATATGCTTTTGATCTTCCCTTTCATGTGCTTTTCTTTTTTCTCTTCTGTTTTGTTCCTTGCCACAAGGTACTTTCACAAAAGTGCATTTTGTGTTAATAATTAATGTGGTTTTATGCCAACTGTGACATTCATTTGTACTTTTTCAGCATAAATATTTATCAAGCCAAACAAAAGCTAATATAAAGACATTAACAGTGTGCTACTGAGAACTGCTGGGATAACAGCTCAATTCCTCGTCTCCTTTCTATGCATATTTCTGTAATTGAAATTGATAAGAAACCGAAGGCATCATTTTATCATAATTGCCAATGCAAGATGCATTTCGCTGTGGGTACTTCAAGCTAACAAAGATTTTGTTCTGTAACTAATAAAACAAGAATACAGTTTCAGTAATGCACCTGCCACTGGCCCATTTTGAGAAACACATAATAAAACAAGTATTTAGGATTTGTGCACTGACATGAAAATGAATAGTCTCTTTAGCTTAGTAATGCTGCAAGCTATCGTTCCTTCTCAGTGAATCTGACAGCATTGTGGATTGGTGTGAGTTAGCAATGTATTTGTGGCACTATCTGCCACTGTGCAACAGAGTGTAAAAAATTTAATGTTGGCCAAGTACTTATTGCCATTCCTGCTGAGATTATACTGCTGCCAGAAAAGGGACAAACGTCTGGCAAAAATAGAAAAAAACTGAAAGTAAAACTCAATCAAATGGAAGTCATTTTTCAAATTGGCACAGGCAATATAAAATTAGCTTTTAATAATACACCAGCTTTTATACAAGTAACCCATTAAATGATCAAACTTTGCCATTTAGTAAATGTAACATATAAAACATCGAATGACCAAGTCACTCACATGTTCGTTATTTTGACATGGTGCCTAATGTTGTTTGCATCACTTCAGTAAAATGAATTGCAGCAACTCTGCTTAACTGGGACATATTTATGGTCTAATAAGGAAATAATGCCCCGTAACCAGTGTTCACCACAGGCTGAGATTAAAGTATGGTAACAATGAGACCTGATGGACCACAATCTTGGCAATGATACATAATAACACTTTATTTAGGGTTCACCACCTTTTTAAAGCAATATATCACGTTATCCCTAATTCAACACAGGCTCCCCTGAAAACATACCTTTTTATTCTGGATTTACCACAGTTTGGAATCAAAATTCATCCAACTTTAACCCAGGTTAGCAACAGACCAAGATAAAAATCTAAATTGCATTTTATCTCAAGGTAATCGCAAAGCACTTTGTTTTAATTTGTGAGAAATCAAAGAGCAAAAAGCAAATATGACCAGAAAAATCTTTAAAAAGGATGCAACAAGTTCAAATTAGGGTCCTTTCTACACTGCTATGTGTAAATTGATGAAACCAACAAAGTCAGGGAGCTGAATTAATTGCAGACACTGACAATTAGAGTATTATTATTATTATTAATTATAAACTGTAATTCACACATTACACCCCAGGCTCAGTAACATGACTGGTGTCATGCCATCGGCACTGTTTCAGAAACTGTAAAAAGGCAGAAAATATATAGAATACATTATACAAAAGGAACTTAGTTCTAATCATGACTACATCAACTCCAGTTTTAGAATGGAGTCCTGGTAACGAATTTGCCTTTTACAAATGCTATCCTGTAAGCTTGATATTTAATACAGGGTCAAAGATTCACTCCATATCTCTAACAAGCAATCTTTACTATTTTAATGCTAGTGTTACATCATATTTAATAAACAGATAAATAAGATAAAGCTGGCTGAAATGAATTACAGAAAAAAACAACATGAAACGGCTACAGAATCACTGAGTGGTTATCTTCTAACACTGTCACCAAAGAGTCCATATTCTGTATGTAAGACCACTGACTAATCATGAAACACTCATATAAAAGTCCAAATATATATTCTGTAAGTAATTGCTTCTGGAAATTAGTGGCATTATTCAATATTATCATAGAATGTGTTTTTGATTCCGGCTTTTGTGGCAGAAATCTGCCCGAACTTAAGCAGTCTTGTGTCTGATCATCATTAATGGCTCCTGTGACCTACATACAGGAGACAAATTGATGCAGGCTATCACAAGGAAACTTTCCCATTAAGGGACTTGCAGCAATTCATTGTACAATTGCTGAGCCTCTGAGAAACCTCAGGTTACTTTATCCATAGCATGAAAATGTAAAAACGTTTTGACTTACCAAGCTGTGCCTCCACAGGGTTTAACCTGTTTTCTAAAGGATAAAGGAACTTGGGTGGTTTATCTGTCATTGGAGCTGTAAGAGAAAATATTCACACATTAAATGCCTTGGAACAAAGCATTTTTAAATGATTCACATGAGATTGCAATAACTCCAAACATATCTGGCATAGCTCACCTACACAATATACACATATATACAGTGTGCGTGTTTAAACCAGTGGAATTAAACAGGTAAACCAGTGTTACAACACCACAGCCAAAAGGTTAATATTTGCAAACTAATCAGAAGCTTTTAATGTAAAAGCATTCCTCAGTTAGGTTTTTCAAATTGCATAAAAGAGATAATTTTCCCATATATTAAAACACCAGTGCTATTCCATTAGGGCTAAATTGAAAAGCGACGGTAGATTGAAACTAATAAGGCAGGGGCAGCTAAAATCTCAATTTGAGAACAGAGAATCGATAAAAATTGCTTTCAAAAATCCTTTAGCAGAACGAAATTTTAAAAATATATCACTGGTGCAACACAGAAATAGTATTTGGAGTGGTAAAGATATCAAAAAACTACATTGGGAAAGGAATCAGGTAACCATAAGAAAATATCTACCATATTAAGGGGAGTGGAATGAAATTAGATAGTGTGCATTACGAGAAAATTCACCAAGTATAGGCTAGTAACAGAAAGGAAGATCTCTGGTAGGTTGGCAGAGTAGCCTTAAATGTCTAGTTGCACAACATGACTTGTTTTGTTTTAGAAGAAACCTCTAGATGTACAAGATTCTGAAAGGTTTACTGACAGTGGACAAGGAAAAACTTGGGCTGATTATTCAAGAACTAGCAGACACAAAGTTAAACAAGGCTTGCAGGGTGATGGTCTTTAACCCATTGAGGCTGGTGAATGTAGAAACAATCAATTACATCAAAAAGGAATTATGATGGTCACATATAGGAAGGAATTAAACTTGCATGGTTCTAGGGACCAAGTAGGGGAGTTGAACTTATTAAATGGATCCTTTGGGAGCCAGTGTAGACTCGATGGGGTGAATCACCTCTTTCTGTTCTATAAATGACTGACTGCAAAATCCAGGCTAATGTGGATATTTTAAAGATGATGATGAAGCTATGATAGTTTCAGTCTGTGGGGACTTAACGTAATAACTAAAGCTCAGATTTATACAGCACTTTTATTGCAATAAAGTCTCAAAGCCCATTGCATTATAAAACAAAATATGACATCACGACATACAGGAGATACTAGGGCAGATAACTAAAAGCTTTGTTAAGGAGCTAGGTTTTAGAAGTGCTCCCTTAAGGAAGAAAAGCAGTTAGGGAGGCAGAGAAGTTTGTGGAAGGAATATGAGATGTTGGGATCCAGCTAGCAAGAAATATAGTCCCAGTGTTAGATTGATTAAAATTGGAGTTGTTCAAAAGTACAGAATTTGCCGGGTATTGATATCTGTGAGGTTGTGAGGCTAGAGAGGATTATAGAGATAAAAAAGGGGCAAGATCATGGAGAGATTTGAAAGCAAGGATGAGAATTTTGCATTCAGGATAGTTTATCAGAGGCAGTACAGGATTGTAAACACAGAGGTGTTGGGAGAATGCCGTTTGGGCACAGCAGCAGGATTTTGGATGACCTCAAGTTTATAAGGGGTAACATATGGGAGGCTAACCAGGAACGTGTTCACCCATCACACCTGGAAGTAACAAGATGGTGCACATGAATCAATGCTGTCTCTGTGACCTTTTCAGTGGCTAAAGAATGGGATACAATCATTCATTCAGATTAGATTAGCTACAGTGTGAAAACAGGCCCTTTGGCCCAACCAGTCCACACTGACCCTTCCAAAGAGTAACCCACCCAGACCCATTTCCCTCTGATTAATGCACCTAACACTATGGGTAATTTAGCATGGCCAATTCACCTGACCTGCACATCTTTGGATTATGGGAGGATATGGGGAGAATGTGCAAACTCCACGCAGACTGTCGCCCAAGGCTGGAATTGAGCCTGGGACCCTGGTGTTGTGGGGCAGCAGTTCTATCCACTGAGCCACCGTGCATTTGAGCAACTTCCATCATTCTATGAGATTATGACTCATTTGTATCATAACCCATTTGGACTGCCTGCCTTTGGCTGGAACCCTCAACATGCTTCCTTAACAAAAGCCTGTAATTGGGTTTTGAAAATTGTCCAGCTTCAACAGGACTGATCTCTGAATATTCAGCAATCATTTGGGACCATAAATAGGCAAATAATTGTGCTCTCACCATACAATATCGAAATACTGTGAATTTCAATGCCAACTTTCCTACAAAAGAAACTGACTGTGTGGGTTTCCTCCCACAGTGCAGAGATGTGTAGATTAGGTGGATTTGTGATGTTAAAATGCCCATAGTGTCCAGGGATGCAGGATGTTTGGATTAGCCATAGAAAATGCTAGGTTCCAGGGATAGGGTAGGGGTTAGGTCTGGGTCTGGGTGGGCTTGTCTTTAGAGGATCAGTGTGAATGGCTTGCTTCCACACTGTAGGGATTCGATGATTCTATGATGTTTCTTTTTTCTTTCATGGGATGTGGGCATCGATGACAATGTGAGTTTTGTAGAAATTCTTCATTGCTTCACTAAATCTATTGAACCCATGATTTCCAATATGTGTACATTTAAAGAGAACATATGCTGAAATATCTTATAGGGCTCATAGTACTGTCTGCTGTGCACATGTGCAGCCCAAGATGACAAAAGTTTTCTCTCATCATGGATACATTTCCTGGTGAAATCCCTCTGTTAATTTGTTTCAAAATCATCAAATAGTTAATAGGTTCATAATCTCACTGAGCACTTTTTATTGCTAAGAAAGCTTTTATTAATTGGATATGAGTGTCTTCAAATTTGGATTATTTCTGTATTTACCAATTGTACTTGAGTATATTCCTGTTATATGTATCCCTATTCCTGTGAAGTTATGGTGTCTCTGAAGCAGAAGAAAGACCTGCACAATAACTATGCAGATTCCTTTGCCCAATTTGCACAGTTCAAGCATGTCATTTTAAGAGAACAATTAAACAATTTGAAAAATAAATGAAAATTCTAGAGTTACATGTTAAATATGCCCTTTATATGGCCAATTTTAAATTTCAGAGATAATGTTATAGAGATAAAATGTTGTGACGTTCTGGTCAGTAAACTGCAACTTCCTTGTCCACTTAAGTAATTGGGGGTAAATGATAAACTATTGATTACACAAACAAAATACCGTGCAATAATTTATTATTTAGCGCTTCTAGTTTAGGGACCTTCCTGTATCTAATAGCATATAAAACACACAAAGTATGTGCATGTGTCTGTTTTCATTGCTATTTTATTCCCTTGGACAGGCTTTATCAGAGGTTATATCCAGAGGTTAGGAAACCACTCCACAACACACATGGATAACCAGGCGACTCTCCTGTTCTATCCACCTTCCAAAGGTGCAGTGGAAGGAATTTCAGATTGACAATCAACCTGTAAGCCATGCTATGAGTGCACCTCTGTGACCATCACGTTCTGGGTTGGAACTTAAACCCAGAGCAGGGATGTTACACACTACATCACGAGATTTCCCTTAATATCTTCATAAGCATTATATTAAATGTTGTGATACATTCGACAGCCTCACAGAGTATCTCTTCTATGAAATTATAAGGAAAGATCACACAGGGTCCTCATGTCAGATAATAAAGCCTAGGTTAAGGGGGGATTTTAAGATTTTGACAGGAATTACAAGGAAAACACTTCTTCATGAAAACAGTATTCAAAGTTTGGAACTCTATCCCCTCAATTAATCATTTTAAATTTGAGAACAATAGTTTGTGTTCACCAAAGGTATTAAGAGATATAGATCAAAAATAGTTAAATAGAATTAGAATACAGATCGGTTATGATAGTATTTGAAATGATAGAATTCTTTCTTAAAATGGCAAGGGAGAAACTTAATTCTGAGATTAGGGACTTGAATGTAAATAAAGGAAACTATGATGCGATGAGGTGTGAGCTGGTTATGATAATTTTGGGAACATCATTAAAAGGGAAGATGGTGTATAGTCAATGGCAAGCATTTAAAGAGTACATAGTGTAACTGCAAAAAAAATCCTGTTTGCATAATAAGAAGATGGGAAAGGTGGCCTGACCAAAGGGAAATTATGAATAATATTACATCCAAGAATGGCGGCATACAAATTGGCCAAAAAAAAAACAAGCAGACCCAAGGATTGGGAGCAGATCAGATTTCAGCAAAGGAAGACTAAAGAATTGATTAGAGGGGACAATAAGACTACAAGAGTAGACCTCTAGGGAACTTTCAAACTGATTGTAAGTTCTACAGGTACATAAAGAGAAAATGATTAATGAATGCAGAAACAGAGTAAGTGAAGTGGGGAACAAAGAAAAGGCAGACCAATTTGACACTTATTTTGTCTCTGTCTTCACAAATGAGAGCATAAACAATGTTTCAAAAGTGTTGGGAAATGCAGTGTCTAGTGAGAGAGAGAGGAACGAAAGGAAGTGGTTTTGGGGAAATGGATGAGATCGTTGGTAAACCCAGGGCCCAATACTCTACATCCCAGAGTGCTTAAGGACTGTGGCCCTAGAAGTATTTGATGCATTGGTGATCATCTTTCAAGATTCTATTGACTCTTTGGATTGAAAGGTGGCCAATGTAACCCCACTATTTGAAGGTGGTGATAAAGAGAAAACAGAGGATTATAGAGTGGTTAGACTAACATTGATAGTATGGAAAATATTAGGGTCCATCATTAAAATTTAATAACAGAACACTTGGGAAACAGTGACAACATCAGACAGAATCAGCATGGATATATGAAAGGGAAGTCATGCTTGACAAATGGACTGGAACTTTTCAAGAAAGTAACGAGTGGACATTTGATAAGCTAATGGTTGTGGTTTCCTAGGAGGTTCAGATGGCTATCAATAAGGTTTCACAGAAGAGACTGACATGTAAAATCTTTTTCCAAATGGGAGGCAGTGACTAGTGGGATAAAGCAGGGATTAATGTTTGGATCCCAGCTATTCACAATTTATATTAACAATTTAGTTGAGGGAACTGAATGTAATATCTCCAAGTTTTCAGACCATGAAGCTGGGTTGAATGGCGAAGTGTGAGACGGATGCAGAGATATTTCAGTGTGAGTTGGTGAAGTTGAGTGAACAGATAACTGAATGGCAGATGAAGCATAATGTGAATAAATGTGAAATTTGGTTGCAAAGGCAGGAAGGCAGATGATCTAAATGGTAATAGATTGGGAAAAGTGAAGTTTATATTTATGCCCTAAGCTTAAATTTATGTTCTACACTCAGTAACTGAGTGAAACAATTGACCATTTTCCTTGCAGGTATCGGCACATGGGTGCAGAATCCCTCTTCAGAGAAGAAAACATGGCTTAAAAATTCATCAAATTGGCAATAGATTCTTGATCAATAAAGTCACTCCAAAAAAAACTTAGACAACATTAAATGTCAAACTATTAGATGATGACCAAAAGTCTGAAGCCATTGTTCAAGACAGCAGCACTTTCAAGCTCTTTGTTTGGAACAATAATAGCAATACTAACTAAGGCGTGTCTCAACGTGTGGTTTCTCCCATTTACTGAAGCTGTGTTCAATATTTTATAACACACGCAAGCTGCATATCAAAAAGGAGTACTGAGCAAAGATGTGCAGAAAATCTAATACAGCCCAAAATGCTGCATAAAGCTCAATAGCCAGACATATACAGTTTTCATTTAACGCCCAATACGAGTGATGTTATAAACGTTATACCCTTGAAATGCAAACGTAGGGATGAAGTTCAGGAAATGCATCGAGCAATGCAGCATTGAGATCCTAACCAAAAAGTACATATAGTCAATTAGACACACTGTATTAATGTTAGAAACTGATGCATTCACTACAATCAAGATAATTTATCCCACAATAACACAGGCGTGACTGCTCACATTATCCTGTTACACATTCGTGATGAAATCTACATAGATAAATGGCACAGTGTAGTGAAGTTCACACATGATAAACTTACTGCCGATCATGAATCTCAGATTCCATGAATTGACACTGTTAGTCTCAGATGTCAATATGGTTCTTCTGGATATATGCCAAAACCCTTCTACAATGTTAAAACAAATGAACCAGTCATTGTTGATTTGCCAACGTGCACAGGTTTTCACATCATGATGATCCAGGAGGTAGCAAACACATCTGTTGTGACACCAAGAATCACAGTCAAAAGAATTGATTTAAGTCACTTTGGTCATAGCCAAGTGGAACAAATTTAACATGCCACATCTGACAATGACCCACTACAGGAGCTGAAAGGTACCATCAATACCAGGTGGCCTGAACATATTTAGTAGGTTCCCAAGCTAGTCCTTTTAGTAATTTTTAAGGCTAAACAGATATTGATTCCCAAGATCTTGCATCAAGACATTTTCAGCTACCTTCACACTGGTTACAACTCCTCAGCGAAAGCCAAAGACTGATACATAAACCTGTCTGTTGGCTTGGCATCAAAAACAACATGGATCAATGGATACAATTGTTCAAAGCATGTCAATTTCATCAATCCCAGCAGTGTGGAGAATCACTTACATTGCATAAAATATCCCTTGCATCATTGTCCAAGACTGCTACAATCTATTTCAAGTCAACAGTTATGGCTGTATGTAGGTAACACATTACCAGATTTTCTTTTGTCAGTAAAATCAAGGATACTATCAACTCCAGAGTCAATGGTGCGTAAGTTGCTATTTTCATGATTGGCATTCCACAAAGTATCATGTCAGACAAAGGCCCTCAGTATATTGGTAAGCCATCCCAGGATATGTGCAGGTAATATGTGCAGGTGGCTCAGTGGTTAGTACTGCTGCCTTGTAGCACCAGGGACTTGGGTTTGATTCCTGCCTCGGATGACTGTTTATGTGGAGTTTGCATGTTCTCCCTGTGTCTGCGTGGATTTCCTCTGGGTGCTCCGGTTTCCGCCCACAGTCCAAAGATGTGCAGGTCAGGTGGATTGGTCATGCTAAATTGCCCATAGTGTTAGGTACATTAGTCAGAGGGAAATGGGTCTGGGTGGGTTATGCTTCGGAGGGTCGGTGTGGACTTGTTGGGCCGAAGAGCCTGTTTCCACACTGTAGGGAATATAATCTCATCTAATAAGGATCCCAGCACAGCACAGCCTTTCCATGTTATCCACAATGGCTTGACAGAGCATACTTCACCTACACTTAAAGCAAAGATTGCAAAGTACAAGGAAATACATCAAGACTTCAGGATTGCCATGCCGATTTTGCAGTCTACACCTTAAGGCAAAGATCTACCCTCACATCCAACTCCTATGTTTGGAAGTCAGGTCCATACACTCTTTCTAGCTCATATATTTAGGGAATAGTCTGAATTTTATTTTAAAGTCATCTTATGCTTTTAACTTTAGTTATTACAAATCCATTATTTCATTACTTTAACTTGAGTTATTATAAATCCATTATTTCATATCCCACATTTAATAAGTTGAATATTCCACCTCCTAATCAAAGGTATGTGAATCCTGGCAGGAAATTAGAGAGAGACAAAATGGTAGAGGAGCATGACAGAATAGCACTTTTAAATATACCTCAGCTTCACCCCGGTCTAGGTGTGAGACCACAAGGTACTCACATCGGCATTTAGATACTTGGAAGGGCACTGAAAAACATGTGCTTAACACAAATCATATGATGCTGCTATGAGCAATGGTCATGTTTTAAGAGAGAACGAAAGAAAAATTCAAATTATACAATGAAGTCCAAGATAATTCAAAGCAATGATTCAGACAGTGAAAGTATTGTATTAACACCAAATAAGAAGACATCCACAATGGGTAGTCTACAACAGCAGGTAACACTCAACAACATGAAATTGGGCAGCCACGTCCTGAGACCTGTACAAGAACTCCAATGATTGTGGTTCATGTAAACTGAAATGTTATCTTAGTGTAATGATAATGTGAGTAAATGTGTCTCTGTTATTTTTGATCTGTATCTTTGCCCATGTTTCTCATGTGACAGTCAGTTAGTCAACTAGCTTGAAGGCAGACTATTCGAATGTCTCGGATGGAGCACTTAAATAAATTACAACTCTTATGAATAAATTTTCTGATACATAATCTCGGTAAGAAACCAGTCTCAGTGTTCATGATATGAGAGTTAATATAATAACTTTAGAGAGCACATCACAATGCTTGTGCTTTAAAATCAGTTGAAAAATGCATCAGATAGTTTACATGTAATACACGGAACATGCAACTAGCAGCCAGCTCCTGTAATGATCTTAATTATTTTGGAGAGAGGTAGACAACAGTATTCCATTAAGTGGTGATTTCCAACAGCCTGATGTGTAAGGGTTCTTTCATTTCTTTGTATAGTTCAAATGGTCATTCCCACGCAGAAAATGTCACTCCAATTTAATTGCAAGAATTTGTTACAAATGCTAATTAACAGAAGCCCTTAAGTGTTGGCATTTCTAATTTTCCATTGTATCTGTCATCACTTAATGGCCTGCGACTCCTAACAACCACACTGAAGTATGTAATGGCTTCTTTACGTGGGTAGCTTCCATTTGGAAACTTAATTACAGTGTTCTACTTTTTTTTTAAAGAAAAAGTGGGTCGTGTCCAAGCACTGGTAGAATATTCAGCTTATTAAATGTGGGATATGAAATAATGGATTTATAATAACTCAAGTTAAAGTCATGAAATAATGGATTTGTAATAACTAAAGTTAAAAGCATAAGATGACTTTAAAATAAAATTCAGACTATTCCCTAAATATTCCTCATGTTAATCATTTTCATTGCAGTTGCTGATCTCACCAACTCGCTTCTGAAAATGATAGACTGTCAGAAAAATCCAAAATTAATTCCAACTTCTCTTAATCGGGATATTCCTTTCACTCCAAATAAATAGATATTTTTACCTTAAAGAAAGTAATGTCGCACCTTTTCATTCTAGTGAAATATTCTAAATTCCAATAAAACTTGTTCAAAGTCTTTCCATTTTCTTATTTTTTTCTGAGAAAAGAATTTTAAATTGATAGCCCATCATTACAGTCTTTCTAACTGGAAGAAAATGATCTTCGAGACAAAGTCTATCAAAACCTTTCAAATCTTAAATACACCATCTTTCAACCCTCTCTGCTCTACTTCCAGTGTATTCTGTTTAAACATAATTCTTCATTCTTATCATCATTCTGGTGACTAGGCCTTTTAATGTCTATTTTACACCCCTGTAAAATGTACATAATGAAGTCCAATTTCCACTACATTGCTGGCACAAACAAATGATGGAAGAAATGGGTTTTCACAATATTCTGGTGGCTGAAACAAATGGAGTTTGGAACAAATGGAGAATCCAGTCTTCTGCATCACACAGGCAGTAAATATCATTGTGAGTGGAAGATCCTTGAAGGAATATTGATGCTGCTGTCATTTTTAATCTTATTTCACCAATCTTGGTGTCCTTTTGTAATCAATAAATACAAAAAGATGTAGAATCTCTTTGTCCTTGTTAGCATTCACATATTTTTCAGTACAGTTTATTGATGCTGATACTGTATCACAGATAGTGCTACATATTTCGGGAACCAGACATGCTTTTATTGTTATTACCTGTCATATTTCAAATGGGGGAGTTTGTGAAAGAACAGAGCATTTTTACCATAAAAATATACAACATTTCCAAACACCACAAATACTTCATTTCATCTTCCTTTCCAATGAATAAAGTCAATCTAAGTCTTGCAGTCAGAGTTGAAACTGCAGCAAAGATTTCTGAGATGGTTCCTTTTATAATTTTTCAACCATGTCTTCCACATGTGTTTGAAGCATTAGAAGATCAGCACAGTCCCTCCAGGGTAAGACTGCTGAGTGCAAAAGAGAAGTTTGAAGAGAGAGGACACACTTCCATATTTTTAAAAGTCCAAGTCTATGCTGATAGATAAGTGGCTAAATTGGGCATGTAGGTGAGGTGTACAGATAGATGGATAAGTGGGGATTCAGTTTGAGGGAGGGTGATTAGTTGGGTGGGAGGGAGTTGAGGGAGGGAGAGTAGTTGATAGAGGGGGTTGGGTGGATATTGTCAGGTCCCCTTGATTATATCATCAGGTTGTCAGTGTATTGTTGGATCTGGTCAAGGATTATTTGGGTGTTTGGAGTGGGTAGTCAACTCAGCTGAGATATGCTGGTTATCCATTGAGTTAGACTAGGTGTCAAACTAGACAATATATCTTGGGTATGTATGATAGCAAATTCCATACATCTGACCCAAATGATATTAAAGGAGTATGCCAGCTAATCTGTCCAGTAGCAGTTCAAACTTCCTAAAAATTTCCACAAATATTTATGATCCAGGAATTCACAGGGTTCAGGATCTCCCAACTTACATTCCACCTCTGATGATCTAGAGACTGAACATCTGTGCCAATAAATACTAACATCAAACATTATAATATATAACTACATCATAAATAAAATGACTTTATTGAGTCACATCACAGCTAATTCAAATGAAATAAAATTACTTTGGGGGGAGGCAATGGCCAATTGGTACTACCATTTGACTATTAATCCAGAAACTCAGCTGATGTTCTGGGTACCCGGGCTCAAATCCTACACGGCAGCTGATGGAATTTGAATTCAGTAAAATATATCTTGAATTAAGAATCTACTGATAACTATGAAAACATTGCTGATTATTGGAAAAACTCATCCAACTCACAAATGTCCTTTAGAGAAGGAAACTTGCCATCCTCACCTGCTTCTGGCCTACAAGTGACTCCAGATCCATAGGAACACGTTTGACTCTTAACTGACCTCTGAAATGGCCCAGCAAGCCACTCAGTTGTATCAATCATTACAAGTGTCAACAAAGAAATGAAACTGGACATACCACTTAGCATTGACCTAGGCACCAGCAAAAAACATTGATAGAAATACCCTTGTCGACCCTGCAAAGCCTCCTTGCTAATATCTGGGGGCTAGTGCCATAATTGAGTGAGCTGTCTCACAGACTAGTAAAGCAACAGCCTAACATAGTCAGGATCATGGAATCATACCTTACAGACAATGTCCCAGACATACCATCACCATCCCTGGGTATATCCTGGCCCACCAGAGGTGGCTGCACATTGGTATACAGTCAAGAGAGAGTTGCCCTTGGTGTCCTCAACATTGACTCTGGACCCCATGAGGTCTCATGGTTTCAGATTAAACACAGGCAAGGAAACCTCCTCCCTCAACTGGTGAATCAGTATTACCCATTTTGAACAGACTTGGATGAAGCACTGAGGGTGGCAAGGGTAAAAATGCAATGTAGACAGGGGAGTTCAATGTCCATCACCAGTACCAGTGGCAGTACTACTGATTGAATTGGTCAGGTCCAAAAGGATGTAGCAACTGGACTGGTTCTGTGGTACGAGGTGAGGAAACCAATAAGGGAGAAAAAAAACATACTTGACCTCATCCTTACGAATCTGTCAGCTGCAAATGTATCTGTCCATTGTAGTATTGGTAAGAGCAACCACTGCACAGTCCTTGTCAAGGTGAAGTCCCGTTTTCACATTGAAAATACCCTCTATCATGTTGTGTGGCACGATCACCATGCCAAATGGGACAGATTGTGAACAGATCTAGCAACTCAAGACCGGGCATCAATGATGTACTGTGGGGCATCAACAACAGCAGAATTGTTCTCAACACAATTTGCAATCTCATGGAATAGCATATCCCTCACTCACCAATTACCATCAAGCCAGGGGATCAACCCTGGTTTATTGGAGCATGCAGGAGCAGCAGCACAAAGCATAGCTAAATGTCATCTTGGTGGAGCTACCAAACAAGATTACCTGTATGCCAAACAGCATAAACAGCAAGTGATTGACAGAGCTGAGCAACCGCACAACAAATGGATCAGATCTTAGCTCTACAGTTCTGCAACATTCAGTCATGAATGTTGGTGGACAATTGAGCAACTCACTGGAAGAGGAAGGTCCACAAATATCCCCATTCTCAATTATGGAAGTGCTGAGCAGATCAGTGGGCTGAAGCATTTACAGCAATCTTCAGCAAGAAGTGCCAAGTGGATGATCCATTTCAGCCTACTCCAGTAGTCCTCAGCCAAGTAGATTCATTCCATGTGATATAAAGAAACAGTTGGTGACACCGGATACTGCAAAGGCTATGGGCCCTGACAACATTCCAGATTTGTGCTTCAGAACTTTCCCCCTACCCCTAGCCAAACTCTTCCAGTACAGTTACAACACTGGTGTCTGCTTGAAAATGTGGAAAATTACCTAAGTATGTCCTGTGCACCAAAAGCAGGACAAATCTAATCTGCCCAACGGCTGCCCTATAAATCTACTCTCAATCATCAGTAAAATGATGGAAGGTATCTTCAACCGTGCTATTAATCCGCACCAACAAAGCAATAACCTGCTCAGTGATGCTCAGTTTGGATTCTATCAGGATCACTCAGGTCCTGACTTCATAACAGCTTTGGTTCAAAAATGGACAAAAGAGTAAAATTCAAGAGATGAGGTGAGATTGACAGCCCTTGACATGGAGGTTGCATTTGACTGAGTGTGGTATCAAAGGGGCCTTAGCAAAACTAGAATCAATGGATATCAGGAAGCAAACGTTTCCATGGTTGGAGTCATACCTGGCACATTGGAAGATAGGTATAGTTGCTGGAGGTCAGTCATCTCAGCTCCAGGATATCTTTGCAGGAATTCCTCAGGGTAGTGTCCTAGGCCCAACAATCTTCAGTTGCTTCATCAATGACTTTCCTCCCTGATACGGTCATAAGTGGGGATGTTCACCAATGAATGTTTTCAGCACCATTCGTGACTCCTCAGATACTGAAGCAGTCCATATTCAAACACAACAAGATCTGGACAGTATCCAGGTTTGGGCTGGCAAGTGGCAAGTAACATTTGTGTCACACAAGTGCCAGGCAAAGATCTTCTCCAATAAGAGACAATCTAATCATCGCCACTTGATATTCAATGATGTCATCGTCACTGAATCCCCTACTATCAACAACCTGGGGATTACCATTGACAAGAAACACAACTGGACTGACCACATAAACAAATCAACTATAAGTGCAGGTCACAGGCCAAGAATACTGGACTAATTCACCTCTTGACTCCCCAAAGCCTCTCCACCACTCACAAAGCACAAGTCAGGATTGTATGGAATAATACCCACTTTCCTGGATGGGTACAGTACCAACAGCACTCAAGAAACTTGATACTATCCAGGACAATGCAGCCTGCCTGATTGACACCACATCCACAAGGCTCAACTCCCTCCACCACTGATGCTCAGTGGCAGTAGTATGGACTATCGATAGGATGCACTGCAAAAGTTCCTTCTCAACCCAGGACCACTTCCATTTTGAAGAACAAGGGAAGCAGATACATGGGAACCCCACCACCTGCAAGTTCCCCTCCAAGCCACTCGCCATCCTGATTTGGAAATATATCACTGTTCCATCACTGTCACTGACTTGGAATTCCCTCCTTCAGGGTATTGTGGATCAACCCACAGCATTTGCACTACAGCAGTTCAAGAAGGCAGTTCATTAAAACTTTCTTGAGGCTAACTAGGGATAGGCAATAAATGCTGACCAGCTGTGAATACATCCCGCAAGAGAATTTTATAAAATCCATAAAATGTAACTCGAGAGTCAATGTGATTATGCTTTTTTTTTAGCTTAATTGATCATGGGATTCAAATCAATTGCATTCTGCAACAAGATTTTGCGATCTATACAGCTAATTTTTAAAAATTTCCTGGATGTCTATCTTCATTCATAAGATCAGTGATGCCCTCAATATAATTACCATTCATAGTTTGAACTGAACTCATTTTGAGTCTCTCAAGGTGGCATTATGAATTAAACTGGTTATTTTGATGCTCACTGGTTAATTTGAGTCATACAACATAGATATCGACCCATTGGTCCAACTCATCAATGCTCACTAAGTTTCCAAACTAAATTAGTCGCATTTGCCTGTGTTTGGTGGCATGACATCCACAAGCATCCACTCCCTCCACCACTGATGCTCCAGTAGCGGCAGAATGGACTATCTCAGTGGTTAGTACTGCTGCCTCACAGCACCCGCGACCTGGGTTTGATTTCACCCCTGGACGACTGCGTGGATTTTGCACACTCTCCCCATGTTTGCATAGGTTTCCTTCATGTGCTCTGGTTTCCTCCCACAGTCCAAAGATGTGGATTGGCTATGCTAAATTGCCCAAAGTGCCCAGGGATGTGCAGGCTGATGAATTAGACAAAAGAAGTGCAGGTTGACAGGGAATGTGGGAGTTAGTGTGGCAGTGTTGGGTCTGTGTGGGATATTCTTCAGAGGGTCGGTGCCGACTCGATGGATCGAATGGCTTGCTTCTACACTGTAGGGATTGGTTGATTCTCTCTCTTCCACTGCCACTTTCACCTCAATTAACAATGCATCAGCAAGGAAAAAAGTTGCATTTATAATGTGGTCAGTATTATCACCTCACTGGATTGTCTCCGTCCTCTTTAATCACATACTTAAAATAAATTAATTACAACCATCTTCTTTCTCCCTGGTATCATGGAAGTTACAAGTAAATATATTGTATGTTCCAAAATGTGTTTGTTAGCCTTTGGATAATCTGATTTACTCACATTCAAGTTGAATTATGAATCAAGCTCCAAAATTTTAGAAAACACTTTTTTTTAAATTCCAAGCCAATTAATTGTTTATACAAGCTTGTAATCAACTTATCTCTATTGGTAATCACAAAGAAAATTGTTTCAATTTTAGCTAAGATTTGAGCATATGAAAAATGATTGAGGCTTTCTTTTAAGGCACATATTTCCTCAAACACGTTACCCACACGCCAGAAAAAAAACGAAACTTCCATGATCATGATTCTTCCTCCTCTTGATACATCAAGCTTGGTACATCAATTCTGGTACATCACTTTATTCCTTACCCCACCTTGATGTAATCTGTAGCTATCCATCAGTTTCCACAGTGTCAGTTTCTGTCACTCCATGACCAGCTCTTAATAGATTAATTGCCCAATCATGTTGTAATGAGCTCGAACACTCAGGTAAAACTTTGGAAAAGTGTGACTTTTTTTCTCCTGCTTGAATTTCCATAGTTTCACTAATCAATTCAGCTTCAATTTTGCTCATACGTAACTGAGCATTACACAATGTAGTCCTGGTCCAAAACTAAAATGACTTGCAAATTCTATTTGCATTCAACCACCATTTGTTTGTAGATCCATCCTTTACCAGAGGAGATGGTGGCATAGTGGCAATGCCACTGGACTAGGCTAATGTTCTGGAGACATAGGGTCAAATCCCACCATATGTACTAAAAGATTTTAAGTTTTTCATCTCAGCTTACTACAAAACTGACTATTACAGTTACACAAACACCACAGCTGCCTTTATGACAATTCTTCAAATGATTATCACATCGCTTGTACGGTTGTTTTTGAAAGCCTGAAAAAGATGTGATATATTTATGCACAAAAAAGGTATAAAAGAATCTATATAGTATTATGAAAGGTAAATATTGTATGACAAATTCATTAAAGTTCTGTGGGGAAGTAACAAGCAAGGTGGATAAAGAGAAACTGGTAGATGCAGTTTGGATTTACAAAAGGCATTGGATAAAGAGCCATGTAAAATGCTGAGATAAAAACTCACGGCATTCTTATATTAGCAAGGATGGAGAATGTGCTAATTAACAGGAAACAGAAAGTCAGAATAAATGGATGAGTAAAGTGATGGCAAAATGTAACTGGTGAATCAGCAATCAGCTATAGGGATCAGTGCTAGGGCCTGAACTAGTCGTTACCGAATTGAAAATAATGACTTGGGTGAAGGAATCAAATGTATTGAAGCCAAATTTGCTAAAAATATAGAAAGTGGTATGAGGTACATGACTTCCTCCTCACTAAAATCACATGTTCTAAAACCTCACAACTCACAGAAATGACATTGAACTGTAAACCGTAAATATCCAAACTTCAACACAAAAAAAATCACACAACTTCAGATGCTGCCTGAGCAGCTGTGCTTTTCCAACACCATACTTTTTGACTCTGATCTCCAGCATCTGCAGTCCTCACTCTTTCCTGATTCCTAGGGTGACGGTATCACCTCATGAGGAAAAGTTGGGCAAATTTGTCCCACACTTACTGGAATTTGGAAAATGAGATGTGATCAAGAAAGTGGAGTTAAGGCCCCAATCAACAATTAGATCAATGTTCAAAATTGAATTTTATTGAGCGCAGCCTTGAGAAATTGAATAGCCTTGTTCGGAATTATTTTGTTCTTAAGCTCGAATACTTACAACCCTGATTGTTTCACTTTTTTCTTGAATTGTCAAATAGCATTTACTTACCTTCTCAGACAATGATTTACAAATTAAAACGTATAGGCTCTGCTTAGAAGGAAAATGAAAGCGCATTACTGAACAGTGAATATATTATCAAATTGAATAGATATGTAGATAACTTTGAACTATGAGACGGGTACTGATGGAAACTGAAAATCCCAAGTCTAGCATGGTTTACAGAAACTCATTAAAATGTTAAGCCCAATTATATTGTTTCCACTATCAGTGTATTTTCCATAGTTACCCAGAAATAGAAATGACTCTCTTCAGAATACTGATATGCAAATTCAAAGGAACAAGTTATCCATAATTAAGTCATATCATCGCTAATCTGTCCAATAGATTGTAACTTAAGAATTTCTAGTCACATTCAAAAAGTCATTTTTCATATTCAGTAATTCAAATGCTTCCAATTTGAAGAACTACAATTGATGGAATATGATTTTTATACTGTTCTTAATTCACACTTAAATGAATATCGATTGACAGGTATTCTCTATTGAACCCAAATCTTAAATAATGATTCTACAAAAATACAAAATACTCAAAACTAAAATATTTAAGCATTGTTTCCACACAATTGGTTTTCTTATTTTCTACAGATAGGCTAGAAAGCTATATTGGGGTGAATTAATGGTTTGTATCAGTTTGACATGCCATAGCAGGGTAAGGTCAGAGCTTTACAATGTTGCCTCATTGGAGATGGAGGGGCAAAAGGGTAAGGCCCACCAGCTGGATTTGAATAAGGGAAGGCACTATTGGGCAGGGGGGGCTAAGCTTGGCAGGCAGTGCATGGAAGTGATGTTAACATGTCCTGAAAATGTTCAGGCAGAACTGACATTTGGTCGTAGATCCAAGTTTTGCACAAATACATAACATCCCACTTCTATAATTAGAGAGCATCTTGAAGACAGCTGTAAAATGAATTATATTATAACAAGTAGCTCAAGTCTAACAACATAATAGGAGGATAATATGATGTCTCAGGGAAAATAAATTCACACATCACAATGATGAAATATTTATAATTGTTGTAAACTTTGGAAATGTGGAGGAGAAAATACACTCTTCTTAAGTTCTTTGAGTTCTCCACTCCCTTATACCAAACATATAGACAAATAAAATCAATGATAATGATCAATCAAATGAACAAATGTAGCAAATACACTGCTACAAAGAATCCAAACCAACAGGGAGAAAGACAAAAAAAAGGGGTTATTGAAAATAGTAATGCGGCCCGCCACTAAAGAGATGAAATGACGTTGACAGATGAGGAGCAATAATCGTTACGGAATAGTCTATAGACTGGAGCCCCTGCTTTAACTGGCTATACCTCTTTACTGATCTGAGTAGATACTTTTGAAATAGTAATTCATTCCTACTCCATCTACAAAGGAAAACATTAGAACAAGTGGAATAGGTATTAAGAAGAAGAAAATTGACTTTCAACTCTGCAATCTCAATTTGACATTCAGTCTCTTTTCCAGATAGTAGGATATAAGAGGTTAGTAAGCATACAGGTGTTTGATGTCTGAACGTTGCCATAAATGGCCTTGGTGGAGTTGGAGGGGTAAAGGGAAAAGAGTCACTAGTGGGATTTAGATAAGTTGGGGTTTGTAGAACATAATAGAAGTGTCATCACTGGCATGACTCAGAAAGCAAACATCTTAGCTTTAATTTAAAGTGAAATGTATAATTCCTATTTTAGTCAGAATTGTTGAAGAATACAAATTAGATGTAACTGATGTCCACTGATTGGTGCTAGTTTGAAATAAATTTCCTTTGTAAAGGAAGTTGGTTTTTGGTTAAATTGATGGTTAAAACTCACCTCACAATTATTGCAGATTCTTTCAAACCCACTCCAGTATTTGACACATTGAAGTAGCACTGGATAAAATATTAACCCAAATTCCTATCTGTCTGTTCAGGTAGATAGAAAAATTATGTGGCATTACATGTGAACCGACTAATTCTGCAATGTATTGCTCAACGTATACATCTCAATCAATAAAAGAAGGGTCACTGGACTCAAAATGTTGATTCTGCTTTCTCTCCACAGGTGTTTACAGACCTGCTGAGTTTATCCAGCAATTTCTGTTTTTGTTACAGCAAAATTGCTCATCCATCCAGTTTACAATTTTGAAACTTTACTTTTCAGAAATTGTCTACTCTATTTCCTCACAGAGAAATAATTACAATAAACAATAAATTATTTATTCCTGAAATGTCTGAAATAAAGAGAGCAGAAAATATTATGTAACTTCAGGTTTGCTTTGTTACTCATAACTTCCACTTACATAGTTACAGCTTGAGTAAGAATCAAGTCTCTTACAGTGTCATGTCGAAGTGCAAGTTATGTCAAGTTTGTTAGAGAAATTCTCACTGCAAGGCTGAGCAAGCTTTCCTGCTGAATTTTACTAAATCCCCTGCATGACTTGCTATTTTTGCCCCTTATGGCATATATCACTCCAATATCCATCCCAAATTACTATGTCGCATTCCTGGAGCAACTCATTACTCATCGGATCACCCAGAATTGACCATCATTCCTTGGCACAAGTGCCACTCTTTGAAGGTCATTGTGTACCTGGACAAGCACAGTCAGATTAATCCACCCTGCACAGGTAGGCTCAGAGTGATTGAGCACTATGACAGCCCTGGTTCCATCCATGAACTGGATTTCTGTCCCTGAGTGCAAGGTGTCCATCCAGGCACATGAAAATAGTCGTTGCTAATCTAGCATTCAAGTGCTGTCGCATTCTAGAAGTGGTTTAGAGATGTGCAATCAGGGTTCTTGAAAGCTGGCACATGTAAGCTGCCAAATTCTGTGGATGTGGGGTGTGGGTGGGTGGATGGTGCCCATTAAGCATGTCCTGAAATGTTCTGTCCAGTGTCCAGAGGAGGTTGTTTGGAGCAAGCATCAAACTCAAGATACTGAGCACTTAATCGGGTTTGCATGTCAGGTTTTTCTGACATCTAGTTTGTTGGGCGGGTTTGGTCAGATTGCAATCAGTTATTAATGAGGTGAGTTTTGGGCTGTTAACAAAGTGTCGAACAAGTTTTAATCAGCATTAATTCTCAACCTGCCACTGCCTGGAGAGAACTGTAATAGATTACCTCAATGTTGAGACATAACTTGTTGGACTTTTTACCTGATTCTGTCACACATCTCGTCATATTCAACAACACTTAGAATATTCTGGACAATGAGTTAAAACTAACTTTCATTCAACAATCAGAATGGACAATGTATAATTCTTTGAGTGCATAGAGGAAACACAAAGGAAAGTTTTGCAACTATCAGCTTTCTTCTGCATACTCAACTGAATTTTCTGTTGAAAGAATATTTGTGGAGCTATCAATTATTGTGACAAGTATTTTGAGGAAACAAAGGAAGCCTTTATTGTCAATTTAAAAAAAGGTTGAACTGGAGGTTCAACTGAATTATACATAGGGCTGAAAAGTAGACAATGTGTTGCTAGTTTCTACCTTCTTTTAAAATAGCTTTCAAAAAACAGGGAATCTCCACCTTGAGGTGGGAGTGCTAGAGAATATTCTGCATGAAGTAATAGAGCTCTGGGGAATACTGGACATTGGCCTTGGATCTCATTAATGTGAAAGTGGTTGGGCAGAGAGAGCCTTCTAGCAAAGACTAAAATGTTGGACCCTAGTAATTCTTCAGGATTATTTCAAAGAATTGCTAATGACTTATTCATTCTGTCCTTAGTAGATACTAGGAGAGCAGGAAGCAAGGCTGGGGTATGGGGCTGTAAGGGAGCATAGCAGGGACATGGGAGATAGGATTGACAATGGACAGGAATTGGGAGATATAAAGGGCCTGTCGCTCTGTGGGGTTTGAGGGCTGAGGCTGGGTTGACTCCCTGTGAACAGAGATGAGCACTCCAATTTGCCAGTCTCACTGTCCTCAATTATGTAATGGGCCTCAGCTCTCCTAAATGAAAATATGGCAGGTGGAAGATTTCTTTTTTAAATCGAGACTGGCTCACCATGTCAGGAAATTTCCTGGTTCCTCCACAAAAGTCTGACCGCTGGTGTTAGCCAATCACTGAGTGGTGGTTGTCCTACCACCTTCCCATTTGATGTGTACAGTTCACAACTTGTTTTTAAATATATAGTTTATACATATACATATTGTATTGAACCTACAAATTAAATTTTAGAGTAAATAAATGTCATTTGGTCCAAACTACCTTTGTATAAGGCTACTCACAGTGAATTCATCCAACCTTGTCAGCACAACCTTGCTTATCTATTGATTTCATGTAATACCTCACCCCCCCCCACCCCCACCCCCACATTTCCTCAAATAGTCTCTGGATGTCACAGTGAATAATTGTTTCTATAGACTTGCTGACAGCCTGAGGACCAAAGCAATGAAACAGTTCAATCCACTTTAAATTCCTAAGTTCTTTCGGATCCAAACACAGTAGGGAAGGATTTCCTTGTGCACTGTGTGCATTGAAATTGGACATGCAATCTTGGAGGGCTTCATGATTTGGTCACACACAGAGTAGAGTGGGAGGAGATCATGTATCAACATGCAGCTTGTATTAATTAAGTCTGCTTTCCTGGCTGGAGTTCTCCACTGGGGCTCTCCTTGCAACCATCTGGAGACCAATGTGTTTCATTGCTCTCAGCATCTCTGTCTCTAGGCTTTTGCCAAGTTACAAGTCGACCAGGGAAGCAGGAAGATAAGTACAAGGCAGTTGCTCTCAGACCCTGGGACCTGGCTTTGTAAAGGGCCAAAAAGAAGGGGGATCCAGCACAACCAGACTTCCAAAGAAATGGCCCAAGGATCAAATGCCAACTGTTAGAATGAAGGTATAGTGATTGCAGGTCTTGTGTTAACAGGAAACAAATCACAAAATTCAACAAAAATTTTTTTTAAGCTTGTAAAGAATGAGGAAAGCCTTAAAATGCAAAAAAATCTATCCTGATAGGAACCAAGGAGCAGATCTGATGTCTGACAGTTCACTCTGCAACCAGTACAACTGATAAAATAATTGTACATTTCTATCCATTGTATCCATAGAACAATAATCTCCCTCCCTCACCTTTCATATTTACATCCCAGCAACTGACTGTAAAATGAAGTCACAACTCTCACAAACAATTAATCAGTTCAATAGAGTATGTCAGCATAAGAATACATTCTCCAGTGTAAACAGCAATTTTATGCCAATGGCAATCTGTTCATTGACTAAAGGATATTAGGTTAACAGCCATAATTTTATACTATTTGCAAGTGACAAAACCCTGGAATTCAATTCCTAACCATTTTAACTCTGTATCTCCCTTTTGTGGTTCAATAACTGAGGGGTAGATAGCCTCCTTTGTAACTCGGATCAAGAGTTCTCCAGAACCAGATGGATCCATGCTAGGATTTTAAAGGATGTTTCTGAAAACACTACAGATGTCCGATAATTCTAACCTTCCAAAGTTCCTTCAGTTTGAAAATTGTGCACAAGAATATAAGGATTAAAATCAGGAGAAGGTCATCTGTATCTTTGTGCTTGTTCCGTTGTTCAATAAGATCATCTTTGGCCTTTTACTTCAACTCTATCTTCCTGCATTATCTTTATATCCTTTAATTCTCTCAATATCCAATAATTTATTGGTCTGAGTCTTGGAAATGCTCACTGACCAACCATTCACAACTCTGTGGAGCAGAGTTCCAAATAATCTCAATTCTTTCAGCAGATAAATTTCTCCTACTCTCGATCCTACATGCCTTTATTTTGAGGCTGTGAACCCTAGTTCTAGATTGCATAATCTGTGGCAGCATCATCCCAGTATGAACCCTACCAACCTGGATAGATCATTGATGTTTCAATTAGAGAGTGATCAACTGGCTTGGGTTTTTGAAGACCATCATGTAATTGTAGAATTCTGAGGAAGGGTCACTGGACCCAAGATTTTAACCCTGATTTTATTCCTCAGATGACCTGTTGAGCTTTTCCAGCAATTTCTGTTTTTGTTTCTGCATTTGCACTGGTTGTCTTGCATTCTGACTTGACTGCTGCTGGGATGCATTTTTCCCTGAGATTTTAATCACTCACTGCAGTGCATGCACATCACTGTGATTTTCTCCATCTACCTTTTGAATGGTACTTATAGCTTTGGCAGCAAGCCATTCGCAGTAGTTAATTCCTGCCTCAGTCCTGCTCTCACAGATCCAGGGATAAATCCCATGCCAAACAGTCCCCTACTTTTTACCACAACAGTTGGTCACCATGCATTTAGATCACTTATCGTCATCCTAAGATTTGAAAACATAAGCATGGTGTATTCGATCATTCTTCAAAGGCTCTAATTCCAGGAATCAGTCTCATGAACTTTGCACTCACTCTAAAACAAGTGAGGAAAGGAGACCAGATCTGTTCCCAGTACTCTAGGTGTGATCTCACCAAAACTACCGAATTGTGTTCAGACTTCTTTACTGCTTTACTTCAAACCTTTAGTGGCAAAAGGTAACATAGCATTGGTATTCTTAATTGCTTCTTCTACCTGAATGTTAACTTTGTGTTTTGTGAACAAGGATGGCCAAGTTCCCTCAGTATCAGATTAACCAAAATATTGCAAAGTTTGAAACTCTGAAACAAACATTGGTTGTTGCATTAGTGCACCAGACATTTTCCATTGTCAGTCACATTGGAGGACTGCTGCTTATTTAGCACTAACTTTGTCACCAGTACTGATAATTTTGTTTTGGAAGGTAAATACTTGGATTATTCCTTTTAAACTTGTGATGTCTTATTCTCTCACCTCAAATTCAAATTTAAAATAACAACTCCACAAACCATTTTGCTGTCTGAATGGCTTCAGACATGTTTCCACAATGAGCTTAAATGAGTTCTTCTGTTCTTTTTTGTTGTCAGTATTTCCTTATGCATAAATTCTGCTGATTTTGATTATCTGATAGTTGTACAGTAAAAATAGGAATAGAAAATATTTCTAACATTCCAGAATAGTTACAGATTTCCTACCTATGTACAGGATGGAACAATGTTCTTGTGCCTGCATTGGCAATGTCATGGATTTTAGTTTTGCTTTCTGCTGTGAGTCTAGGAAGTCCAATACAATATTCTGTCAGTTGACCCTTGATGGGTTGGAGAACAACAGCTTGTTTTGAGTGCCTTGTCATTGAATAGAATTGGCTTAACTTGCTTCACTTTACTGTTCACTATCCTTTCACATTAATTGAATATCTTCCGCTACCTCTAAGAATGTTGAACTCGAGACATGTATGCAGGTTCAACCATGAGAAGTGTATCCATTCTCAAAGCACTTATGTGCAATATGTTGCAGAGTTCCTTGTCATGTACCTTTTGGTTTGAATGTTATTTCACCTGGACATAGTAATCTCTGTAGGCTGTAGCTTTTGTTTGTTCAGCTATGGTATTCAATCTGATATGGAAATTTGACATCCATTGCAGAAGGAATAAAATACAGGAGAAAGGAAGTGCTGCTGCAACTATACCAGACATTTAAGGCACAGCATCTGGAGTACTGCACACAGTTTTGGTCTCCTTAATTGAGGAGGGATGTAGTTGGGTTGGGAACAGTTCAGAGGTGATTTACTACTTTGATTTCAAAGGTGAGGGGTTTGTCTTGTGAAGAGAGATTGAGCAGTTTAGGCCTGTACTCTCAAGAGTTTAGATGAATGATACGCAATCTAATTGAGGTATATAACAGGATAAAGGTGATTTTCAAAGTAAACATAGAAAGGATGTTTTCTCATGTCGATTAATCTAGACTGAAGGTCATTGTTTTAGCAGGAGGAGTAGTAGATTTTAATCAGAAATGAGGCAAAATAACAACGAGATCAAAGGGTCATACATCTGTGAAATTCCTTACCCCAGCATTCACTGGAAGCGGGTCATTGAGCAAACATAAGGATTTTTAATTATTGATGGGTGAAAAGATTATGGGGAGCGAGCAGAAAGTGGAATTGAGGTTGCAATGAGATCAGCTATGATCTTATTGAATGGTGGAGCAGGCTCCTGCTCCTCGTTCTTATGTTCTTATGATATTGACACTTGCCCTGTATCAAGTTTAAGAATAAAGTGATGCTATTTTATTGATATAAAGTATTGCTCTGGTCCTAGTTTAGCTGCATCTTGTGGTCTCCATTTAGTATGAAAACAATATTCATCATCCACTCGCAGTACACTTTCTTTACTTCAGATTTGTGGGACTAAACAGCTCTGGTCCTTCTGTGAGATGTGCCTTTAACTGGCATCTTACCTATTCTGACACTCCTTGTATGGGTCTGTGTTAAATTTTGTTTGATAACACTCTTGAGAAGTGCCTTGAAACTTCTTAGAACATAAAGACACTTCATAAATGCAAATTGCTTTTTCTTCAATAGCTGCCTGGGAATGGTAAACCAATTAGGAAGAAATGTATTCCTGCTTATCCATCATTACAGTCAATAACCATGTTATTAAAAAAAAGGGGGATTCAATGAAAGTATCAGCTATGCAGACCAAGTGTCAAAGTGCTCCCATGCCGAGAGTCATCCTGATGTTTTCAAGGCAATTAATTGATGCTGAGGGCTCAAAGTGGTTCAATTCAGAAACCTTTATTACTGTGGAACATTTTGTTACCTTGTCAGCTTAAATCAAGAAAAGAACTGCCAAAATAACAAACTTTGCTTGTTAGTTAGATCCCTCTGAGAGAAAATATGGATTTGTCTTCAGATAAATTCTGCAATTCAATATTTGAGCAGTTGGAAATTCAGTCATTGAAGCAGCAAGTCGTAAGTGCACTTAGCAGAAGATATAGAACTGAGCAATAATACAAAACAAATACATTTCAGGCCACATGGAAACCTTCCATCTCTGCAAGCAAGCTGGGAGGTTTCTCATCTTTATACTTGCCACTCACATTTCAGTTGGCAATTGCAAGCTGACACAAATTCATCGAACTTTCTTCAACTCAAGTCAATTTCCCCACTTTATAATTATTATTGAGTTCTACTATAGGATACCTTTCAGGGCTCCTCTATCTGCTGTAAGCTACAAAAAATGATATAGTTTAAATACTGATCATTGAGCTCAAATAATTCTAATTGCATTATTTTTGGTCCATACTGCTTTAAGCCAGTGTTTCTCATGAAAAATGATGTACAAGTATTGCAAGCTTTGATAGAGTGCTGCAAGTCAGATACTGCAATTGAAATACAATCTAACCTCAATATGATATTACTCACAGGGTCAAAAGCAAGTGTGCTTGAATGAACCCTAAGATTTATAATATAAATCGATCAGGGAGTGAACACTTTGCTGCTCTACCTCTTTCCATCTAATACCTGGTGATGTACAATGTGAGAGCTTGAGCTTGTACACTGAGAATGCCCTTCAGCTAGCACAACTTGGAATGCATGGTACACATTGTTAAAAGGAGACAAGAAGTCAAAGCTTTTCTTCCTGCACTCTTCAGGACTAGCATTTTCCAAATTGGGACACCATATTAGATAACATGAGAAGTGGGTGATGATTGTTTGGGCCATCACTGGTATGGAGATGCAGCGAACACAATTAACTGCCAATCTTAATTCTCAGTTCAGGCAAGTTGTTTCTGGTTGCTCAGGATTTTGTCACAGAGGTGCAGAAAAAATTGATTCGTTTTGCTGACATGAAACAGTGTCCTCTATATTTAGACATGTAGCTTCTCGCACTTGCAAATGCATTACACTGTAGGCCTGGTTGGCAAAACACCTTTCAGTGCTTAAGGATGGCAGGCAACTTTTAGTAAACAAAATCACTTGTGGGTTTACTGAATAGTAGCTGCACAATAGAACTAGCTAGGAATATCCCATTTGCCTGGATGGGTGCAGCTCCAGTAATACACAAGAACTCTTGAGAAGTTTTGTAGCTCAGGTTATGGATGAAGTCATGGATTCGTTCGCCAAGCCGGTGTGTTTTTCTGCAAACATTTCATCACCTCACAAGGTAACATCATCAGTACGTCTTTGAAAAAGTGTTGGTGGTCTGTCCTGTCTGGTGTTTATATGTCTCTGTTAATTGGTACTTCCGATTCTGTATCTGAGTGGTTTGTATAAGGGGTCCAGTTCAAGGTGTCTCTTGATTGAGTTCTAGCTGGAGTACATGACTATCAGCTCACCAATGCCAGACATGACCAGCACTCTGTCATTTGCAGCCACACAGATAATGAAGGACACAAATTCAACTGGCACAATGTAACCATCCTAGCACAAGCTAAACAGGGACACGATAGGGAAGCCTGGCACTTCGACAGGAACTCATTCAATAGAACCATTGAACTGGACCCCGTATACAAACCACTCAAATACAGAACCAGAAGCACCAGCAAATAGAGACATATAAATACCAGGCAGGACGGAGCACCAACACCTTATCAAAGATGCACTGATGATGCCACCTAGCGTGGCGACAAAGCACTTGCAAAAAAAAATGAGCTTGGTGAACGAATCCACAACTTCATCCAAACCCGAGCTACAAATCATCTCAAGAGTTCTTGAGAATTCACAACTTCAACAATCAAGAAAATTGACACCATCCAGGATAAAGCAGCCCACTTGATTGACACCACATCCACAAAGATCCACTCTTTCCACCACCAATGCTCATTAGCAGCAGTGTAGACTATCTATAAGATGCACTGCAGAAATTCAACAAATGTCCTTCGACACCTTTCAAACACATGACCACTTCCATCTAAAATGACAAAGGCCGCAGATACATGAGAACACCATCACCATCCTTTCCAAGCCACTCACCATCATAAGTTGGAAACATACTGCCTTTCCACCACTGGCACTGAGTCAAAATCCTGGAATCCCCTCCCTAAAGGGCATTGTGGGTCTACCTACAGCATATGGACTGCAGTGGTTCAAGGAAGTAGCTCATCACCACCTTCTCAAGGACAAGTAGGAATGGACAATAAATGCCCAGCCAGTGATGTTTCCATCCCACAAGTAGACTAAAAGAATAAATTACTTCCTGATTGCTACCAATGACTCCCCATCATTTGATGAATCAGTACTCCTCTATGTTCAATGCCATATGGAAGAAGAATCGAGGATGGCAAGGAAAAGGAATGTATCCTGGATCACAGATTTCAAGGTCTATCGGCAATGGTGGCTCAGTAGCACCATTGTTGACTAATCATAAAGGACATGGCTGCTCGATTGTGTCTGCAGCAGGTAGTGAGCAAACCAACTAAAGGGCAAACTCTTGACAAAAATAGAAATCACTGGAAAAACACAGCAGTTCTGGCATTTGTGGAGACAAAGCACCCTTCTGTGTTCTGAGGAAGGGTCACTCAACCAGAAAAATTAACTCTGATTTCTCTCCACAGATGCGACCAGATCTGCTGAGCTTTTCCAGCAATTTCTACTTTTGTCTTTGAATTACAGCATCTGTGGTCCTTTCAATTCTTAAAAGGACAAACCCTACTTGAGGTCATCCTCACTAACCTACCTATCGCAGATGTACCTGCCCAGGTAATGTGGCACTACCACCATGGTGAATAGAATAGATATCAAACAGATCCAGCACCTCAAAGTTGGTCGTCCATGAGGCACTGTGGGCGCCCAGTATCAGTAGACTTGTTTCCAATCACAATCTGTAACCTCGTGGCCGAGCTTACCCCCAACGTTACCCTTACCACCAAACTGGGGGGATCAACCCTGGTCCAATGAAGCATGCAGAAGGTCATGTCAAAATTGTAAAATAAATAAAAATGAAATGTCAAACTGGGGAACATATAACACAAGAACACTTGGTTGACAATTAATGGAATCTGCATGCAAATAACAGGACCAAAATTACATATAAACAATGCATTACACCCAAGTTTAGTAGTCCTGCTGCATCCAGTTTTAAATGATAGTGCACAATTAACCAACCAGGAGGAGAAGGCTCCACAAATAGCCCATCCCTGTCTCCAATGTTTACACAGCCCAATACATCAGTTGAAGAGATAAAGTTGAAGCCTAAAATGCTAAGTGAATGATCAATCTTGGCCTCTTCTTGAGTTCCCCATATTGAGAGAAGCCAATCAATTCATTCCACGTCATCTCAACAATTGGTTAGGCACAAATACTGCAAATGTTATGGGCTCTGACAACATTCCATTGCAAATATGGAAAAGATGTTCCAGAACAGTTATAACTGGCATCCACCCAGTCGTGTCCTGTTTTCAAAAAGCAGATTGAATACTACCCAGCCAATTACTGCCCCATTAAGCTACTCTTGATCATCAGTAAAGTGATGAAAGAGATTGTCAACAGTGCTACTAAACAACAGTAAATCAGTGATAGCCCACTCACTGATGCTCAGCATGGATTCCACCATTTGAATGAATGTGGTTTCAAGGAGCCCAATAAAACTGTAGTCAATGGGAATCATGAGGAAAGCTTCCTCCAAATTGGAGTCATAGCTAACACAAAGCAAGATGGTTGTGGTTGTTGGAGGTCAATCATCACAACACCAGGATGTCACTGCAGGAGCTCCTCAGGGCAGTACATAAGGGTTCAACCATCTTCAGCTGTTTCACCAATTATCTTCTCTCTACCTAAAGATCTGGAGTGGATTTTGACTTATGATCGCATAATATTCAGCAACATTAATGACTCTCAGATATTGAAGCTGTCCATGTCCAAATGCAGCAAGAACTACACAACATCCAGGCTGACAAGCGAAAAGTAACCATCACACAGTATCAGGCAATGACCAACAAGTGAGATTCTAACATCTCCTGATGGCATTCAATAGCAACACTACTACTGATTCCTTGTGGGTAACATTCTGGGGGTTACCCACCAGGGAAGTGAATTAGACCATGTAAGTACAATGGCAAAAAGAAACGGGTCAGAGCCTGGCTATTCCACAATGTGTAGCACACTTCCAAAGCCTGTGTACGATGCAGAAGTATAAGTGTGGAGTATGACAGAATACTTTTAACTGGTCCAGATGAATGCAGCCCCAACTAAACTCAAGAAACTTGGCATCATCCAGGACAAAGTAGTCTGCTTGATCAGCACCCCATCTAACAGCTTAAATATGTATACCCTTCACCACTGATGCTCAGTATCAGCAGGTGTAGTATCTCCAAAATAAACTGCAGCACTTTTGGCAGTGTCTTGCAAACCTATCGCCTCTCCCACCTGGAAACAGATATCCTTGATGGGAGGTTCTGTTCCAAGACGCACACTATTTTGTTTTAGAACTATATCACTGTCACTTTACTGTTGCTGTGTCAAAATTCTGGAACACCCTTCCTCTTAGTGCTGTGGATTTACCTCCACTATATTGATTGCAACTATTTAAGTTGGCAGCTTTTTTTCTCAAGGGCAATTAATGGAGGGAACAGCTGCTTGCCTAACCAGCAACACCCACATCCTGTGAAAGAATTTAAAACAAAACATAATTTAATTTGTATTGGTTGATTGTAGAATGAAGCCCAGGTTGCTCAGAGAATTTCCTGTTCTTCTTTGCTGCATTGTATTTTGAGACAAACAACATGTAGCTAGACAACTACCTGATGAAGGAGCGGCGCTCTGAAAGCTAGTGTTTCCAAGTTAACCTGTGAGACTATAACCTGGTGTTGTGTGATTTTTAACTTTGTCCACCCTAGTCCAACACCAGCATCTCCAAATCATAATATGCAACTAAACCATTAGCTGTGTGAATGAGCTTTGGTGTAAAGCAAATTGAATGCAGGAATTCTTTCAGTTTTATTTGTTTTTTCATGGGATGTGATTGTTTCTGACAAGGCTAGTACTTGTTGCCCTTTCCAAAGTATTTTTGAGCAGAGTAACATTACAGAAAGTTTTAGGGAGCAGTTAAGAGCCAACCACGTTGCTGCCGGTCTGGAGTCACACATAGCCCAAACCTGTAAGGAAAGCTTCCTTAAATTTCCTTCCCAAAAAAGCATTAGGGAACCAGATAAGTTTTTTTTTGATAATTGATGGCAATTGTCATGGCACCACTGACACAAGCTATATAATTCCAGATTTATGAATTGAATTTAAATTCCACAAGCTGCCATTGTAGTACTTGATCCATACCCCAGATTATTAGTTTGATTCTCTGGAAAACTAGATCAGGGACCATTAATATTAGTGAGCTATATTAATGTTGATGAGGGTGAGGGAGGCATTGGCAAATGCTTGTGGTGAGAAAAAAGGAGCTTATTTAAAACAGTGTATACAAGTTTGGTTTCTCAGACATGTTGCTATTTTAAAATAAAACTTGTTAAAACCTTCCATGCCTCCAATTACATGCAGCCTTTATACGTTAAAATTACACAGTTTAATTGTTACGCTTCAGTAAAGAAACATCCTCTCTTTGTTGGATCGAGATTATCCAAAGAAATGCTTGTCAAAACGAATCAGACTGTCAGGATTTTGGCCAAACCATTTAAAAATCAAACTGCTCCTCATATTCAACTCAAAACATTTCACTGTTTCTCTCTTCACAGATGCGGCCAGACTTGCTGCATTTCTCCAGCCCTTCTACTTTCCTTTCAAAATGTTATCAATGTCAATATTAGGTTTTCATTTCTACTAGGTTGGTGTCACTCTAAACAGATAATGTTTATCAATGCAGAAGATAAGATTATCACTTCAAAATTACACAATTGTGTTTTAAACTGGGGTACTCTGCTCTGAAATATAAAATTCAATGTTAGAGAGGTTTAAAATGATATCTACACTTAGTTTTGTCGACATTCAGAAGATTCCATCAGCTTGCACTTCTATCAGATTATTTATTGAGAAATGACAATGATCTTTGTCTTGAGCCAGATACCTATTGATAAAAAGACTGGCTACAATTGAATTATATAGTTCCCTTTCACTCCAAAAGCTTAAACTTCCATCTTTAGTTCAATTTTAAAGCAACAGAGCTACAGTCTCTTCTATTCTTAACTAAAAGATAAAGTAAAGTCACCACAGTCCTTGGGTTATTCACTGATGAGAGAGAGATGACTGGTGGTAACCTGAGAATCACTATGTCTCTGTCAAGGGGAGAGGTTGAGGAGGAGGGTCATTCATGTTAGCCTCAGTCTGTGCAGGAATTGAACCCAAGTTTTTGTCATCACTTTACATTGCAAGCCAGCCATCCAATCAACTGAGCTCATCAGCCTCCTCTTCTTAATGATATATAGATCTAAAGATTTAAGTTTAGTGTTGCACCATGGGTTGCATTGTTGAAAAAATTGTAAATTATTTCATGTGATTGTTTTTATTTTCAACCATTTCCAACACATCTGCAGTGTCAAATGCCCCTTAAAATGAATAAAATGCTCCAGTCTGCCTTTCAATAAATTGCAACCACAGCAGTTTTCTAGAGGAAGGCATTGATACAAAGAAGTGTTCCAGACTATTATGTCTTAGTGACAGAATATCAAATTAGGCTAGGTCAAGCAAAGATGAAAAAAAATTACTGTCCAATGAAGCCAATGATGGACAGTTTGGGGACTGCAAAAGATCCAATTTCTTGCAGAAGCAAGTGGGAAGTGTAGTTTTTTTGGATATATTAAAACACCAGAGAGCAAGGCTTCAGATTTTAAAATCCACCATGACTCTCTGGAGTATTTCTTTGCAGAGCTATATCAGAGAATATAATGTAAAACTGCTTTAAATGACCACACAATTATTAGTTTGTCATAATATAAATAAGAATTTTATTTATTGTTCTATACCTCCAATAAAGAATGAATCTAAATTAAATCTTTTTATAGGTGGGAATACATGAATTACTGACAATGTGAGAGTCAGAAAATTATTACTTCTGAGCCCAGGAGATGTCTTGAAGCAAGATGAATAGTGAAGGAAGCTGACTCTATACTGTTTCAATGTGCAATGAAATATGTTAACCAGACAGCATCCTAGACAAAGATTTTTATCCCTCAGTAGCATCTTCTTTAAATGAGGATATCAATTTTAAGAATGAGTTGATGGTAATCTGTAAGTTTACATTTACTTTATTGGTACTCTTCAATGAAGAAATTGTTTATTAATATTTTGATCAATGTATATTATACTATCAACATTGACTAAGTTCAGTAGAAATCACAATATCTTTCAACATTTTGCAAATGTAATGTCCCATCTGATACTTTTATCCATCGAACCAGAAGGAATTATGACTCTTAGGGTAATAAAGAAAACAGCTAAGGAAACTGATAATTAACATCAGTTAATTACTGAAAAATCAGACAAAAGCTAAATTACAATAACACTTCTGAGATGTCACCTGCCATGTTTTATTGTGCTAAAAGTATTTCATTTAAAAAAGTTGCTTTTTGGGTGAGTCTGAGATTAATAGTGACTCAGGCACTAGAAAAAATTGTTGAATGATAGTTGGGGCAAGCTGTAAACAGCTCCAAGTAGTTAAATGAAACATGTGTAAATAGCCTGTAATAAATCTGGCTGACATTCAGTGGAATTTCTTAAAATAAGATACAGATGAAGAAAAGAATGATCTTTACATTAACAATAAAGTCCTGGACAATAATTAGAGGCTCTTCCCAATGAAGTAATAACTTCATAAAATTTAAGTTTAGCCACACCCTAAAACACATAAGTTACTTCAGTCGTCCTCTTCCTCAGAGTTCTTCATGGAACCACATGCCATTTTCAGCTCCCAAGCCCTAAAAAAAATACAATCTCTTAAACTGACAGCCAGCAGGTGACTGAGACTGGCCAAAACTGGTTTATCTCTGGATAGAAACCACAACTGTGATCATTGTCTCTAAGTTCAGATTGATAAACCATTGTGCAAGCAGTACTGGCATACACACTCAGAACCCTTTATCATCTGGCCTACATTACTCTAACACTCATTACTTATTATTGGTAATCTTTTTTAAATCAACTGTCTCATCCCCTTTTCAATAAACTCACATTGTTTTATTTTCTTACGTTCAATGAGTACTGATGATGTAAAGCAGTTATTGTCCATTTAATGTGATTATTAATATTGCCACTTCAACATAAACCTGACAATATATTCAGAACAAAAGACTTCTGTAGTAGACATTAGCTGCACCTTAGCAAAATAGGGACTTGTGGTGAACATTAAGAAAGTAACACCAGGTTATAGTCCAACAGGTTTATTTGGAAGCACTAGCTTTTGGAGCGCTAGTCCTTCATCATGTGGTTGTGGAGTTTATAATCATGCTCACAGAATTTATAGCCAAGGGAGTCCAGTCTCATGGAGATGTGATACGTAAACAATCTGAGATTAAAAATTTCATCTTTTACAATGGGATATGCTGGTTTCTGTTCTTTGATATGTAAATCCCAGAACTTCTTCTAAATTACATTTTCAAGATAAAAATCACACAAAGCAGATTATAGTCTATCCAACAGATTTATTTGGAAGCATTAGCTTTCAGAGGGCTGCTCTTTCATCAGGTGGTTGTGGAGAATAAGATTGTAAGACACAGAATTTACAATCAAAGTTTACACTGCGGTGCAACTGAAATTATATATTGAAAAAGACCTGGATTGTTTGTTAAGTCTTTCATCTTTTAGAATGACCATGTTGGGTTCAGTTCTTTCATATGAAATCCCAGAACCTTCTTTTAAAAGTTACATTCTCAAGTAAACTTTAACAATAGGTACCATGTCAGCTCAGATAATGCATTGAAGGTGTGAGGTATCCTGTGTGAGGCTGTCTGTGCCTCAATGTTCAGACTGATTCTATTTCTAAAAAAGGGATTTACAGTATCTTACATGGATTCATGTAGTTTTTGAGCAAAATAAAACGTTATTCTGCAAATACAAATTCACCCCACAAACTTGTGTGTGTGCGTGTGTGTGCGCATGCGCATATGTGTGCAGGGGTGGGAGGGGGGTATGAGTGTCTGTGAGAGAATGTATGTTTGTGTATGTGTGTGAGCATAAAGTGTTTTAAGTCTGTGAGATGATGCGTGTGTGGGTGCGAGGTGTGGGTGTGTGTGTGTGTGAGTGTGAGCATGTGAGTTAGCATGTGAGTGAATGAGAGTGTGTGTGTGTGTGCGTAGTAATTGTAGTTTGACGTGAACCCAAGGTTCTAGATTAGAGTGGTGCTGGAAAAGCACAGCAGTTCAGGCAGTATCCTGGGAACACAAGGTCGAGAGTGTCGTGCTGGAAGAGCACAGCAGGTCAGGCAGCACCTGAAGAGCAGAAGAATCAGTGTTTTGGCATGCATCATTTTGACATGAACCCAAGGTCCCAGTTAAGGCCATCCCCATGGGTACCCAACTTGGCTGTCAACCTCTGCTCAGTCATGCAGAAAAACCTGAACTATCTTGAGAATATAATTTAAAAGAAGCTCTAGGATTTCCATATCAAAGGACAGAAACCAACATATCCTATCATATAAAATATTAAAGTTTTCATCTAAAATTGTTTACTATATCACATGTCCATGACACTAGATTCCTTTGGCTATAAATTCTGTGAGCATGATCTTATTCTCCACAACCACCTGATGAAGGAGCAGTGCTCTGAAAGCTAGTGCTTTCAATTAAACCTGTTGGACTATAACCTGGTGTTCTGTGATTTTTTAACTTTCTCCACCCTATTCCAACACTGGCACTCAGTCATTAAAAAAATAGGCAGGAAATGGAACACAGAAGAGATCAATGATGGAATAGAACACAGGCAATGAGGTAGCATGGACATGCAATTAGAGATACACAGGCTGGAACCAAGTACCAGGAATAGACAGGCATCGGGACCAAAAAAGGAGACAAATGTACATAAAATGCTTGTATATGAAAGAGACAGAGAGTGTGTGTGAGACTGAACATTGTAAAATGTGGTGCTATTGGCTGATCTCTATTATTGCATTTTGCACCTCAGCACAAAACCCCAGTTTCTCATCCTTATCTTGCCCAAGAGACTGCATTTATAGTCTCCATTAGTGAGAGCACCATTTCTATTCACAGGTCTTCAAATGTGCCCATCCCTTTGTTATAGTTCGAGATCACTGCCTTTTGATTCAAAGAACTTGCATGTCACAGGATCTTCCAAACCTACAAACACTTACATTTGGAACGACAAGGGCAGTGGATACTTGGGAACACCACCACTTGCAAGTTCCCTTCCAAGTTACTCACCATCCTGACTCAGAAATGCATTACCATTCCTTCACGTCACTGGGTCAAAATACTGGAATTCCCTCCCTAAGGGTATTGTGGGTCTACCTACAGCACATGGAGTGCAGCGGTTCAAGAAGGCAGTTCATCATCACCATCTCAAGGGCAGCTAGGGATGAGCAATAAATGTTGGACCAGCCAGTGAGACCCATGTCCCACAAGTGAATGACAAAACATTTCCTGCAAAAATACTGAAGAAAGTCAAGGCATCTCACTTAAAAGTCCCATGCTGATACCTTAAAGAAATGCAAGTGAAGAATGGCTTATGCAAGTGAAGAATGGCTTATGCAACTGAATGCAGACTTACTCTGCACACACCCAGCGCTCATATAGCACGCCAGTGTGATCTAACTTGCTAAGACACCAATAGATATAGGATGCACAGGAATCCTGGAAAAAGTTTGAATGTAAGTAAGCACATAAAATCCAACACATGGTATTACTGCTGCCAACTCATCCATCTCTTAACTATCTGCAACTTGATGGGGGAGCTGGAGGGGTCAGGCAGCTCACCTTTGCTTTGGTTTGTCTGATCGGTTGTTTGCTCTCTAGGCCTGGACTTCGTCCCAAAAAAGAGTTGGAAATCTCACCTTAAAGCAATTCATGATGCTTTCAGTGTTAAATTGCAAGAGTTTAGCCACCAAAGGTAAGCTCCTTCTGATGTTATAGTTGGGGATTATAATATTCATAAAATCGAGCCCAGATTCCCTCATATTTTTCTGTGCTCTGGCTCCTGTTGTACACTCAAATTTCACATTAACCACATCACCAAATTTGGTGAAAACCAAAGAGGACAATATTCACAATTCAGGAGAGTTTTGTAGCACCAGAGTAGGTATTAGAGATAGGGCGGAAAAAAAACCCCTTAATGATTGAAACACAAAGCTGATAATTTAAAATTTGCAACACTGTGAAAACAGTAGCTTATGATCCAATGTAAAGGGTGATCTGGCATCAGGAACCGGTGCTGGATAGGTAATGGGCAATTACAAAAAGTTAAAAATAAGATTGTGCTAGAGACAAATTAAATGGCTGGATCAACATGATGAGCAAATGTAGCTCTTCTTTATTGAAATATGTCTCATTAAAGCTGAGCTGTTGATTAAAAGTGAATAATGCAGGAATGGTGTTGAGTGCACGTGGTATAATCAGTGACACCAATTTCTGCATGAGATATTTATGATGGTCAGGTGGAATAATATATTACATTGTCAGTGTGATTTTGATTGGATGAGCTGAAGTTTATATAGGATGTAACCTTTCCACTATTTATCTGAAGGGATTATAGCAACAAGAATATATAATAAAAAAAACAATTAGATGCAGTGCAGAGTAATAGATGGGTGTCATCAGTCCATATGTAAAAACTGGTGGTATGTCTACAATAATATCCCCAAGAGGCAGACTGCAGCAGGAGGAAAAAAAGGAATTCTTATAATATTCCTGCCGTGATATATTTCTTTGGTGCATGAATAGAAGCCAACGTCATAGATTCTGTGCTACAATTGAATAGCTGACAGAGGAATGCCAACTGTAATAAAGATGTGTTACATAAAATATCAAATTTTAATAGTATCAGCTGGTATGTAGGAATTCTTGAAAGGAACATTTCCAAAGCAAAGGATACTAGCTGACAGTAGCTAAATTGATGCATTTGTAGAAACCGTAAAATGATTTTTGGGAATGCAGAGTTTGCATGAGGGAGGTCATGTGACGCAACTCGTGTGCAAAGAAAACAGACTGATTTGTACAGTCAGAGACACAGACTGCCAAAGGACAGAAGGGAAATAGCTTTACCTCCTCCCCTTCTTTTATAATATAGAGGTGCTGGTATTAGACTGGGGTGGACAAGGTCATAGGTCACATGACACCAGGTTATACTCCAAGAAGTTTATTTGAAATCACAAGCTTTCGGAGCACCGCTCCTTCATCAATTGAATGAGAAGTGCACAGGCACAGAATTTATAGGCAGAGAGATCAGAAGATAGTACAAATAGTGTGAGTGTTGTATTGATTGACTGAATAACAAGTCTCTGCATGTAATCCAAAGTGTCAAACTGTGGGAGTCAAGTTTCACCATATAGCAAGTGAAGGGATGACCTATGATCTGATTAATTGAGAGAGGGAGACAATTACAAAAAGTTAAAAATAAGATTGTGCTAGAGACAAATTAAATGGCTGGAACAACATGATAGGTATAAGAGCCACATGTCAAGGGTCCAACCAAAGTAACAAGTCATCCAAAACTGTACAAACTCAAACTGTACAAACTAATTAAGGTAGAGACCATAACAAGTTGTCAAGGTGATGTTGTCAAAACAGGACAGTAAGGAAGATTTTACACATACAGAACAGAATAGTGGGGTCACATGTAGCTCTTCTTTATTGAAATATGTCTCATTAAAGCTGAGCTGTTGATTAAAAGTGAACAATGCAGGAACGGTGTTGAGAACACGTGGTATAATCAATGACACCAATTTCTGCATGAGTTATTTATGATGGTCAGGTGGAATAATATATTACATTGTCAGTGTGATTTTGATTGGGAGGCTTTTGAACATTGAGAAAGGAAATTGAGCCAGGACAAATTACCTTTGTACCAGTTTCAAAACTACTACTGTTGGACTACTGAATGGACTCACAAACTCTCAGCATTCACCTGTACCTGTGTTTTTTTGCTTTTGCCGCTGTTTACCGAATATTTACTTACCTGTGCTACTTAACTATGTGATCTGCTTTTCACCGTATCTCAGTAGGTGACAATCAATTCAAATCAATCCAATTTTAAGTAAGTCTATGACTTGGGTAACAGGAAAAATAGGAGACTACTGCAGTATAGTATCCAGTTTAGAAAGAAAGCAGCTGATAGGTTCATTGATAAGGGTAGATAGGAAAGTAATTAGTATGCAAAAGATAAATCCCGAAATGACCGCAAAAGAGTAGACAAAGGAATAGTTTTAAAGATAAAAAGTAATTGTCTGGAAACTGTTTCTTTCACTGATGCTGCCTAACCTGCTACATTTTACCAGCTTTTTTTGTTCTTATTTCAGATTTCAATACCCACAGTATTTTGCTTTTTACACTGATTTAACCTTATGCAATTCCAATTTAGAATGTTAGCAAATTACATTTACATTGAGTGTAGTCATTCAGTTGAAATACTGGAGCTGAATGGCCTTGAATTATTAAACTTAGATGCTACAACGAGAATTTTTTTAATTCTTATAGGTAGACTAATTAAAATTGACCAAGTGGCTTTCAGAATGGATATTTATTTTATGATCTTGAAAACACAAGTAGTCAGGTTTTTAATGGCCATCAAATCCAGGATTGCAAATACACAATACCAACTTGGTTAGAGACAATAAAACTGCAGATGCTGGAATCTGACGTTGACAACCAGGAGCTGGAAGAACACAACAAGCCAGACAGAATTGGATGCTCCAGCATCTGCAGTTTTATTGTTTGTCGACACAATACCAACTTGTTGAATTTTGCCAGCCATTTCCTGATCTTGAACTAAGCATCAATGATAGAAATGCATTGGGTAAAACGTAGAGGCAGTGAGGGCAATTTTTAAGTTTTCCTGCAAAATGTCTGAGTGTACCTACCAGCTGGCAGTGTTGATGGGGATTGGGGGCACATGTCCCTCTCTCAGTCACTCTACATTAGCACATAATAGATGAGATCTCAACACTGATATGTACTTCCTGCAAACCATGTACCAATTAAGGTCTTCAGCCACTTAAAGGAGAAGACTTTCTTTTGCTATGGACCACAAAAGGCATCTTGCCAGATCTAGTTCAATGGTAGAGCTCTCACCTCTGGGTTGAAGAATTGTGGGTTCAAGTCTCCTTTCTGAAAATTGAAAATTGAGCACAAAGTCTCGTGCTGTCCTGAAATAAAATTCTTGAAAAAGATTCTGTATTACAGTACTGTAGAAGGAATGATACAGTGGAAAAGTTGACTGCAACTACAATTCAAAAGTACCTAATTGGCTGTTAAAAGCTTTGTGGTGTCTTGAGGATGTGAAAGGCACTATGTAAATGCAAGTCTTTGAAATCGATTAGATCACCCAACATTAACCAAGGCACTGAAAATGACAATGGTGCACACTCTTGTTGACACTGCAATGTATTATGTCCAAACATCTGGGGCCTTGTGCTAAAAATTGGAGAGATGTCTTACAGATTATTCAAGAAACAGCTTGACATAATCATTCCCACAGAATCACAGCTTACAGGCCATGCTTTCAGCACCACCATCATCATCCTTGGGTATGTCATGTTCCAGCAGAGGCAGCATCACAGTGGTTTACAATTGGGTCAAGATACCCTGGGAGATATCAACATTGATCCAGACCCCATGGAATGCCTTGGCATCAGGTCAATCACAGGCAAAGACACTTGCTGTTTATTATTAGCTACTGCAGCCCTTCAGATGGAAAGGATTGCTCTATGCTGAACATCAATTGGGTCAAAATTCTGGAACTCCCTTTCTAGTTGTACCATGGATATATGCAGGCGAAAGTAGGTACTGCAGATGCTTGAGATTAGAGTCAAGATCAGAGTAGTTCTGGAAAAGCACAGATGGTCAGGCAGCATCCGAGGAGCAGGAAAATCAATGTCTCAGGCAAAAGCCCTTCACCAGGGCTCCATTTCTGATGAAGGGCTTTTGCTTGAAATGTCAATTTTCCTGCTCCTCGGATGTTGCCTGACCTGCTGTGCCTTTCCAGCATTACTCTCATCTTGACTCTTGATATATGCACACGACAGTTCAAGAAAATAGCTTCCCACCACCTTTTCAAGCACACCTTGGGATGGGTGATAAATGCTGGTTCTGTATTAACATATCCTTCCTCTTCCCGTTTTGCAGAATTGATGTGGGCAAATTTCACTGCACCTTCTTGTTGCATTAAGGTATAAGGATCTGAAAGAGTTAATACTAAGGCGTGCCAAAGCACCACCCACCATAATGATGCTATATGGCCTTCGTGGTCAAACACCTTAGGATCCTGAAGGAATATAGCCTATCATCTGGTCTTTGTCATGGTTTCTGTAACTTACACAGAGTTACTATCATATAATAAATATGTCTGACAAGAACCTTTGCTTGTTAGATTACCAAATGATTTTCCTCTACCACATGAAACCCTGTAGATCCTCCTTCTGACAGAAACTACACACAGTAAATCTACCTTATGGTGAGCTAAAATACAGAGCTCTTTTGAAATGATGACAGTGATGCAGATTGCTCATGCAACACTTGTCTGTTTTTTTCACACTGTCACCTAGAACATGTCTCTTATTCTCACAATTCCCCCTTCTCCCTGTCATCACACACACACTACAATACAGAAAAAATGTAAAAAGTGATGATAAAGATTTCTTCCGAATGAACATTTTCAAAATTACCTTCTAATTACACCAAAAACATGATCTGCTCGAATATCTTCTGAGTTGGCTCATTCGATAATGGAATCGAAGGGCGTGAAAACTAATTATATTGCAGCAGAAACAAGGAAGACAAACCCAAAAAAATTGGTCAGAAGCAAAGTAAAGGGCAGCCCTTCATAACCTTCAAATTTTGACTTGGAGAGGGAAAATCACAGTAATATCTGTAACTGCTAAACATACCTCGTCCAATCTGGATTGTGCTGTTCGAAACAACTGTGTAGTTCTCTATTTGAATTATTAAAAATAAATAGATGGACACAATTAAATCACAACAATAAGTTGAGCAAAAGTGGAAAAGCTGCAATTGCACTGCAATTCTGCCTGTTATATTCAAAGGACCAGCCAGGTAATGCCAATAAATTTATACTTAATTAGTCAAATGAGCACAGTGCAGTCACTGAGTGAGGAGGACTGTGGCATCTAAATGTTCAGTCTGCACTGTCAGTTCTCTTGGCGGAAGAGAGATTTTGTACTTGTCATAAGTTCTGAGTATGAATACGCTACCTGCTTTCTTTTGTGTTGCTCTGTTTAATTGTGTAACCTGATTAAATAATGAAAATAGGCACTGTTTGTATTAGTACAGTTTGAGTATAGTAATTGTCTAACTACAGCACATCAGGTCAGATATTTATTTTTTATAATGTTAGAGAAAAATTATGAAAAAGTTTGAAGAACAAACACATGCAGAACAGTGTCAGAATTCTAGATGAATTTACAATTTGCCACTGTGTATCCATGCTACGGTCAGGGCAAAAATCTAAAAACAGATTTACAAGTTCTATTGTTCAGTTAACATGGCTATATTACAATTTACTTTCATGAATCTAATGGGGAAATTAATAAACAAAGGGATGGAGTTCTGACAGGTTGGGGTTTCTCCTGCCCCTCTGACTTGACCTAAAAACAGCCCTATTTTCTGAGGTTACACTTCGTTCAAGATAGATGGAAGATTCCTTGACAGGATTCCCATAGCCAGAGGGACCCCTCTTTCAACACTGAAAAAAGGGTCAATCGTGCCACACTGGTGTCTCCTGCAGTGACGTCCAGAGATGATGAGGATTTAAAGAAACAGAACCACTGTGATAGTCAAAGAAAGCATAACCTTTAGGTCCTTGGCAGAGCTAAGTAAGTACACAATGGAATTTCAGATCGGAGAAAGGGGAGGCTGTTACAAGGCTCACTTACTCCATTGTAGGAAGCCAGAGTGACCCTGCTTCCCAAGATCTGTTATAATTAAATAGAAATGCTTGTTAGGTGATTCTGTTGAGAGAGAAATTCTCCAGGGACCCAGGCTACATCTGCTGATCAACGTCTGCAAGCAGCAGGTAGGGAAGAAACAGCTATCTGTGAGGGGCAGAGGGAGGGAACCCTGATAAAGGAAACAAGGTGGCTTTAGGCCTCATTTTCTCCTTTACTATCATTTTCCATTGTAATAATGACCTGGTTTTGGGCAGCATCACAGAAAAATCTAGACATAATCTTAATTGGTCTGGGAAATAGGGATGCCAATAAAATATCTAAATTGTGACTGATAATAAATTAAGGTGAGTAAAATATCGAAGCCCCTCACCATAAGCAAAAGGCAAATTAATTTAAAATGGAACAAGGGGAGATAGTGGCTAAGTGGTAATGTCATGGGAGTACTTATCCAGAGGTTCAATGTTAATAAATGTTTGGGGCATGGCTTCAAGTCCCACCATGGTAACTGGTCGAAGTTAAATTTGTTTAATTCATCTGGAACTATAAGTGAGTCTCAGGAATGGTGTCCATGAAGCTATCATTGATTATCAGGAAGGCCCATCCAGTTCACTTATCTCTTTAAGGAAGGAAATCTTCCATCCTTACCTGGCCTGGCTTACATGTAACACCAGGTACACAGCAATAGGGTTAATTCTTAACTATCCTCTGAAATGGCTGAGCAAGGCACTGAGTTCAAAGACTATATGAGACAGGCATCAAATCCAGTGATGCCCACATTCCAGGAAAAAGACTAATGAACAGAAAGTCAGGTTGAAGTAAAATTTTTCAAGGCACAATTCTGAATACTGAGAAATTCTCTCCAGCTTCCAAATAAACTTTGCACTCGCCCAACATTCAAACAGATGAATTGATTATGAACCAACATGCTTTCTTTTTTGCTTATTATACATTTATATATTTGATATGAGTGTCACTGGCTGTGCCAGCAGCTATTGCCCACCCCTAACTAGCCCTTGAAAAAGTGACAGCAAGCTGCATTCTTGAACTGTTGCATTCCCTTTGGTGTAGGTACACAATGTTGTCAGTTAATGAGTTCCAGCAATTTGAGCTAGTGGCACTGAAGGAACAGGGCAGCATGGTGGCTCAGTGGTTAGCACTGCTGCCTCACAGCGCCAGGGTCACGGATTCAATTCCAGCCTCGGACAACTGTCTGTGTGGAGTTTGCACATTCTCCTTGTGTCTGTGTGGGTTTCCTCCCACAATCCAAAAAATGAGCAGGTTAGGTGAATTGGCCATGCTAAATTGCCCATTGTGTTCAGGGACTTCTAGGTTAGGGGCATTAATCAGGGGTAGATATAAGGAAATGGATCTGAGTGGGTTACTCTCTGGGGATTTGGTGTGGACTTGTTGGGCCAAAGGGCCGGTTTTCACACTGTCAGGATTCTATGAACAGCGAATTATTCCCACGTCTGGACTGGGAGTGGCTCAAAGGGGAACTTAAAGATGGTGGTTTTCCCTTTAATCTGGTGCTCTTGTTTTCTGGATAGAGGGAGTTATGGGATTGCAAGGTGCTATCTCAGGACTCTTGGTGAATTTCCGCAATGCATCCTATAGATGGTATACATGGCTGTTATTAAACGTCAATGGTGCAGGAAGTGAACATTTTTGGGCATAGTACCAATCAAGAGAGCTGCTTTGTTCTGGACAGTGTCAAGCTTCTTGAGTGTTGTTGAAGCTGCCACTCCACCAGGCAAGTGGGAAGCATTCCATCACACTCCTGACTTGTGCCTTGTAGGCCGTGGACAATTTTAGGAATCAAGCAGTAAACTATTCACTATAGGATTTCTAACCTCTGACACATTCTTCTAGACACTGTATTTATGTGACTATTCCAGTTCAGCTTCTGGCCAAAAAGAACCCCCAGAATGTTTTTTATTGGAGATTCAATGATAGTTATACCATTAAATTTGAAGATTCAATGGTTAGATTCTCTCTTGTTGGAGATGATTACTACTTGGTACATCTGTGGCATGAATATTACTTGTCACTTGTCAATCCAAGCCTGAATATCATACTGCTGCATTTGAACATGGACTGCTTTAGTGTCTTTGTACTCATGAAAGGTGTTGAACATTGTGCAAATATCAGCAAAGATCTCCACTTATGACCTTATGATGGAGGTAAGTATATGTAGATGAAGCAGTTGAAGATGCTTGGGGCAAGGACACTACTCCGAGTAATTGCTACAGAAATGTCCTGGAGATAAGATAACTGACCTCCAACAGCTGCAGGGACTTTCCTTTGGGACAGATATGACTCTAATAAGTGGTGTGTCTTCACTCTGATTTCATTAATTCTCCTTGATGCCACACTCAGTCAAATGCAGCCTTGATATCAAGGTCAGTCTAGAAAAGTGGTAAGGACAAGCCAGGGAACTATAGATCAGTGAGCCTGATGATGATGGTAGGCAAGTTGTAGGAAGGAATCCTGAGAGACAGGATATACATGTATTTGGAAAGGCAAGGACTGATTAGGGATAGTCAACATGGCTTTGTGCGTGGGAAATTATGTCTCACAAACTTGATTGAGTTTTTTGAAGAAGTAACAAAGAAGATTGATGAGGGCAGAGCAGTAGATGTGATCTACATGGACTTCAGTAAGGCGTTCGACAAGGTTAGCAAGGTTAGATCTCACAGAATACAGAAAGAACGAGCCATTTGGATACAGAACTGGCTCAAAGGTAGAAGACAGAGGGTGTTGGTGGAGGATTGTTTTTCAGACTGGAGGCCTGTGACCAGTGGAGTGCCACAAGGATTGATGCTGAGTCCTCTACTTTTCATTATTTATATAAATGATTTGGATGTGAGCATAAAAGATATAGTTAGTAAGTTTGCAGATGACACCAAAATTGGAAGCGTAGTGGACAGTGAAGAAGGTTACCTCAGATTACAACAGGATCTTGATCAGATAGGTTAATGGGATGAGAAGTGGCAGATGGAATTTAATTCAGACAAATGTGAGGTACTGCATTTTGGGAAAGCAAATCTTAGCAGAACATACATACTTAATGGTAAGGTCCTAGGGAGGTTCATAGCTCCTTGAAAGTGGAGTGACAGGTAGTTAGGATAGTGAAGAAGGTGTTTGGTATGCTTTCCTTTATTGGTCAGAGTATTGAGTACAGGAGTTGGGAGGTCATGTTGTGGCTTTACAGGACATTGGTTAGGCCACTGTTGGAATATTGCGTGCAATGCTGGTCTCCTTCCTATCAGACAGATGTTGTGAAACTTGAAAGGATTCAGAAAAGACATACAAGAATGTTGGCAGGGTTGGAGGATTTGAGCTATAGGAAGAGGCTGAATAGGCTGGGGCTGTATTCCCTGGAGTGTTGGCGGCTGAGGGGTGACCTTATAGAGATTTATAAAATCATGACGGGCATTGATAGGATAAATAGACAAAGTCTTTTCCCTGGGGTGAGGGAGTCCAGAACTAGATGGCATAGGCTCAGGGTGAGAGGGAAAAGATATAAAAGAGACCTAAGGGGCAACCTTTTCATGCAGAAGCTGGTACATGTATGGAATGAGCTACCAGAGGAAGTGGTGGGCGCTAGTACAATTACAACATTTACGAGGCATCTGGATGGGTATATGAATAGAAATGGTTTGGAAGGATATGGGCCGGGTGCTGGCAGGTGGGACTAGATCGGATTGGGATATCTGGTCAGCATGGACAGGTTGGACCGAAGGGTCTGTTTTCATGCCGTACATCTCTATGATTCTATGACTCTGAATTTCAGCTCTTTTATTAATGTTTGAACCAAGGCTGTAACAAAGTCAGGGGCAGAGTGGTCTTGGTGGAAAACAAACTGAGAATCAATGAGTGCGTTATTGCAACGTGAGTGCTGCTTGGTAGCACTAATGGTCATGCCTTTGTTGATGAGCGGTCATTGGTCACATCAAATTTGCCTTGCTTTTTCAGTTCAGTGCATTCCTGGGCAATTTTCCTCACTATCGAGTAGATATTGTAGCTGTTCTGGAACAGTTTGGTATGGGCATATGAAGTTTTGAACAACATGCCTTCAATACTATTGGTGGTATGTTGTCTGGGCCCACAATCTCTTCAGTATCTAGTGCCTTCAGGCATTTCTTGACATCATGTTTAGTGAATCAATGATTGAAGAATATTATCTGAGAGGTTGGGAACACCTGGAGGAAGTTTTTGTGAAACCTTGCAATGCAAAAATTGGCTACCATATTGGTACTTGACTTGGGTTGCCAAATTCCAACAATTCAAAACTACTTATTTAGTTATTAGACACTTTGCAAGAGGTCCCAAGGTGATATAAAGTACTACTGTAATACAATTCTCTTACAATTTATTTCAGTCTTAAACGGCCTTATTGAAGGTCAATTCACAGACAGAAAGGATACTTATTTTTACGTCTTATGTTAGTTGTACAGATGTCTGACAATACCTTGCCTGAGAACACAACAAATCACTTAAAGGGTTTTTGGTGAGGCATAAGTTGTGTCAAAATTGAAGATCAGCTAAATGCCAATTTTCCTCATGCTAATAACTTGACTAGTAAAATTTCATATGTATTATCTCTTGCGTTGCAGTTTCTCAAATTTATTTGTGTAAGGATTGCGGATGACATTGAGAACTCATTTTCTGCCCATTTCTAGTTGGTGTGGAAACTAGTAATTTTATAGAACCCAAATATGAACCATTCTAGTAGCTGTGGTAATAGTGATTCATAATAAGATATTGCCTATTGATTTTGAAGGAGTGTTGATATGTGCCCAACTCAAGCAGCGAGCTACTTGGAAAGACTTCTCAAATGTTGTGTTTTCTCAGCATTAGAAGTTGCAAGGAAGGGTAGTGCTGTCAGAAGCTAATGTTGTTGCCATGTTACAATGTGTCCTGGAAGCCTTAGAATGTCTTCGTACACTTGTGATAGAGGAAATAGACGTTGAATTTGATGGCAGGGACAACAAATATGTGAATTTTGTGTTCTGAATGATATCAATATGCTTGTGGGTGCGCAATTGTATCCACTTAAGTCAGGTTTCTTGTTTGAAACTTATATAAGATGGGAAAGGTTTTAAAAAATCGGAGCATCCATCCTCTTCCCTACTCTTTTAGTTATGGCACTAATGTGACAGGTCCAGTTAGGCTTTTGGTAAGCCATATGTTTGCTGACATCAATGCATGATGGTGACTGCCAACTGTGTTTCACATAATATTGTCAATTTTAAAAATTGAAAGAAAAGTTCTACTTGTTTTAACACTTCATTTCTCTAACCTGACAAAATATTTCATTCAGATTCTGTCTTTAATTTCATTGCCACTCTTTGTTACTATATTTATGACAGTTACCAATTTTAATACCCATGCTCCTTGATGTCAACAAATGTAGTCTTTCTGAGATGGCAAACATGTAGTGATGGGCTCGATTAATGAACTCTCAAGCAATCATGAGCGAATTCACATATAAGTCAGGATGACAATGAACTTCCTTTCACCGAGTTATTTTAAAACTTACTGGCTATAAAATTTCTCAGCCGTTCCTTCTTTGCTCATATTAATACACTGAAATTGTGGCAGAAACCCTGCTAACGTATTTCCAATACTTTATCAAGGTCTGCACTCGGCCCATCACTGCATATTTGGGACCTTAACAATTGCTTCCTTTATAGTATTATGGCTGGGTATCCACACATCTTTGTGATTGGAATAACACCTGTACTCTCAAAAAGTTACTTTGCTACTGAAACCAAAAATTATATTCAGGAAAGCTCTATATTTACTTGAAGGAAAACCTCAAAAATCTTTCTGAATGGTCTACAGCTGTTGTTTTACATTAGAATTCTGTTGTGTGCAATACCTCAAGCCAGGCAAAAACATACACATATTATTGCCCTTAAATTTTACATGAACAGGATGATTTTGATTTTATAGGATCTTGGCATGATATCAAGTAGGTGAATGCATTACAGCAGCCCTGTTCATATCAACAAATCATTGGAAATAAAGAATGGAAGAGATGTCAAGCAGTCTGTTCATTTGTTATCATCTATTTTATGATACCACAGTCATAAGTACCAACTCAATTGGATTTCAAGCAAGATGACTTATCAATCTATGTCTATTTACTTTGAAGGAACATCTGGATTGATCGTGTATATTACTCAAATCCATTTAGATTGACTGTAAGACAAAGAGTTCTCTTGATAATTGTTCCCTCACCCTCTGTTTTCGTTAACAATAAATTGGATAAAAAAAGACATTACAAATATAACATACTCTGCAGTATGTTCTGAAATTGGATGCCTAAACCACTGTCCCTTTTTGACGTTTTCTATTCAATCTCCATCATCTTAATTAAAGGTAGTCAATCATTGAGGGTCACTTTAGAATTGATCAACAAATTTTCCTTGCGTAAGATTAATCATTTTGAGAGTGTCCATCCTGTGGAATACTTTAAAATTTTACATGTGAATATCAGATGGATTGTTAATCTGTATGCAATCAAACTCTACCTTGTTGTGTGAATCAGCACTTGTCTAGTTAGTTTTCTAATACCGCACTGCCCTTCCCCCATTCACTTCTTTCTATTATGTGAGCTGCAATCTCTGCAAGGAAATTAATTCCATAAATCTAGATTTAGCCATTATTACTGTATCCCCTGTGGCATTGCTGATAGTAAATCACAGCTGTCTGTATTACATTTTTGTCTCTTTCCTGATTAAGTGGAGTGGATTTGCTGTTGGGCTAAAAGGAAGGTATTGAAGAAGGATTGAGGTTTGACCTCATTCTGTGTATGCTCACAGACCCTATTTAGTTCTTTTAGAATTGTTCGCGCATTCTTTCAACATGACCCAGTATTTCTCGCTGAAACATTATCCCTTTAAGTTTTGCACAGAAGTCACTTAAGGACTCTAATTTTCTCTGGGTTGTTTTTCATCTACATCATAGCACATGGTTCAAGCTACAAAGAACATATTTAACTGAGATCCACCAGCTTGCCTCACAGTATTTGGCATTGTATGTAGAATTATGTTAGATGTACAGCACAGAGTAGGTCATTTGGCTCCAAAGTCCATACCAGTGGTTATGCACATTCAAACTTTCTTCTAACCTTCTTCATCACACATTACTTGCATGATCCTTGATTCATTCCTCCCTCATTTATTTATTTTGTCACTATCTTATTTGGAACAATGTTGGAATGTATTTATGAGTTGTACAAGATTTGTGAATTTTGCATTGCTTTTAAGGTAAAATGAAGAGACTCTTGTGACTGATCCTAAATGTTTTCTGGCAGCCAGCCTGAGTAGTTTGATTTTTAGAGATTAAAAGAAGGTGCAAGATGTTTACATGAAGTAACAATGGCAGCAGCTTGTCTGCCAAAGATGGATGGAATGGGAGATTCTAAAGTCCCATAAGTGTTCAGAATGTTATGTCGTGAACAATAATGCTTCAAAATGCCCATTTACCTCCAACGTAAGAGTGGCAACATGGTGACTCTTCCAAGACGAGAGGGGCAACGTGGCAACTCAGTGGTTAGAACTGCTGCCTCATAGCACAGGGACATGGTTCGATTCCACCATCTGTGTTTATGCATTCTCCTTATGTTTGCATGGGTTTCCTCTGGATGCTCACCCAAAGATGTGCAGCTTAGATGGATTAACTGTGCTAAATTGTCTGTGGTGCCTGGGATGTGCAAACTATGTGGATCAGCCATGGGAAATGCATGGTTACAGGAATAGGGTAGTGGTGTGGGGTCTGGGTGGGATGCTCTTTGAAGGATTGGTGTAGATTCAATGGGCTGAATGGCGTGTTTCCACATGATAGAGACTCTATGATTCCATGACTGAGGCCTCAAGAATAGCTAATCAACATTACTACATGGGAATAAAGTTCATGTGATTCATAATGCCATGGACATATGCTTCTTTCTGCGGACTGGAGAAGGATCTAAGATATCCCTTAAAATTCTCAAACATGTTAACCTGCCAGGATCAAGGAAACAGTAGCGAAAATAGCATTGAAATGCTAGAGTCAAAAAGTGTGGTGCTGGAAAAGCACAGCTGGTCGGGCAGCATCCAAGGACCAGGAGAGTCGACATTTCGAGCATTCACTCTTCACCAGGAAAATCATTGAAATGCTAGAGTTTGCCATTCAATAATGTCAGTTAGAGCTCATGCTCAGATTGATAAGACCAAATTCCTGAAGTGTTAAAACGTGGCTGGAAAATTTGCTTAGCTTGTACTAGATCTCCAGGAAAATTATATCATGATGAAACTCAATTCTGATTTTTTTTTCACAAGACAGGAGATAAAAAGATAGAATGACAAAATCTCATGGAAGCAATTTTTCTGGATAATTTAGAAAGCGAACAGTCAAGGTTGTGAAGATGAGTCCTGAGTTGCAATATTGATTTTTCCCAAGATGCCAATTTGACAAAGTGACAAAAATATTCACTCAGAACAGGAACCTGGAGCACTGCTATCGAGTTGATTGACAAAATGCCAATGAGCACTCATCATAGAGACTCCACAGTTTTGTGGTAGTTAACACTTCAGTTGATACCCTATCCTATCAGAGCCAGCTGACTGGACATTGTCACGATCCCAGCTGATGTTATTATTGGATGACAGATCCCAGACTGAAATCTGGTTTGATAAATAACGTATTTTTTAGACAAATGATCTAATGAGGCCATTTCCTAAATCATTAGCATGCAATGCTACAGATCTGCTTTTAAGAATAAATTAGAAGGTTACTTTGCGAAAGAAATGAAAATAAATTTGAATAAATCAAGCTATAATACAACTTTAATAATTTAGAAACACAGCAAACATACAATGTTCCATCTACCCCAACATTATCCTTTTATATTATTCAACCACCGAAGAGGACTCCCTTCTGTAGATTTGACTCTAATGAAAGAACACAGCTTAAACCTTGTGTCACACTATAATGGATATAATTAGTATAGTAAATAGTCAATTGCATTAAAAAAAACAAGAGCCTTGCCATATCTTTATCTTAGAGTAGGTGTTTGTCCACCGTAGATATCATCTGGACTTTGACCTGACATCAAGCGAATGTGGGATTTGTGGATGACTCCCAGTTCCAGATGACACTCGCATTAGGATAATTAAGTTTGCAACTTCATTTTATGGGTGATCTGAAGAAAAATTTTACGGCAAAGTCAAAACCTGTTATTTGTCTTTGTAGATGCTGTGTGACCAGCACTGCTTTTCCAGGTGTTTACAAAAAGTGGGATATCTGTTGAAGTAGGAAATACAACCAACAATAGTGTCATGGAATTAGATTAATACATTGGAAATAATAATTTACCATGTATGTAGGACAGAAGACTCAACTTTTTAATATTTATGATGGAATATCATTTCTTAAATAGCCATTGGCCCCATGACCTCCCAGTTTAAGAAAAACAGCAAAGTTAACCTGAAATCAAATTACTTTGGATTTATAAATGAACATTAATCACCATGCTAATTCCCAAACTAACCAGATTAACCTAATGATCATATTTCCATTACAAACAAACAGGATCTAAGGGAATTTATTGTCTCTCCATTTTTCTGATTTGCTAAGCTATTCTTGTTTGCTCAATTGGACCTCATCATTCCATACATTATGCATTGCATTGTTCCACAGAGAACAGTGTACCAATGTCTCTGCTGAAAGTACAATCAAGTAGTGGCTGAATCATCTCTCATGTTTCAGTCCCATCGTATAGTGAAGGGCCTGAGCCACAGCAGCAAAGCTTTATTCTTCTGTTCTGCATTTGTTTGTGTAACTGTGTAAATAGATCTCGGAGATCAGTGAAACATGGCCATAATGTTCTGGCCATATCTTGTAATAAATACTTCTCTTCAATGTTTAAAATCGACATTCAAACAGCATTAGAAGTTGGGAATGGAGTCTTTTGTAAATAAGCATTAAAAAACAGAATTCATCTTGCCTACGAAGGCAACTTCGTTTAAAAGTTACATAGATTCTCAATGTCTGATTCAGTCATCCTCATAAATGGCTGATTTTTACAAAGCACATTTTAATTGAGATATCATAGCATCTAATTTGAGTACCTATTTCTGTGAGCTGTGCAACAGCTTACAACATTCCCAATTAACTGTGAGCTATCTGCCTACGTAATACATGATCTGTGCTTAACAAGGCTCATTATCATTATATTTCTAATTAACTTGTAATGTTTCTCTCTTGTCAATGTCACTCGAAGCACAAAGAACATGTTTGTACAGGATTTCCCTACACATTTGACACCTGCATTAATAATTTCACTATCTGTACACTATATATTTAGCATTGTAGGTAAAAATGTTGGTGTGCTTGAAAGATTTTGTTAAATATATATGATCATCATCCATCTTGATATTTGCCAACAAAAACCTATAAATTAATCAGCGGACTGCAATAACAATTTGCAACGATGGAAGCATGTGACTTTGATTATGTTATGCATGAAAAATATTAAGAATTTCTTACAGGTGGACAGAAGATGATTCATGAGGAAAGTGTCGGGAAAAATTGAGCTTTATATCGTAAAGATGTGGGGACACTAGATTCACCGCAATTGCACTGCTCTTATGATTTAAAATTGGCTAAACTAGCACTGCCGATCACTAGGTTTCTGTAATTTATCCTTATCATTGAGCTACATGTTAGCTTTTTCCAACAAAACTGGGCACATCCAGGTCAAATTAATCACAATGTTTCCACTAAATACACCCATTTGTGGGCCATTTCGGTGATGCTAAAAAATGAAGGGCCTGAATTTTGCAATATGGGGATCAGTGCACAACTCAACTTAATTTGCTGAGGCACATTGGCAGCTTGAGGTAGTCCTGGCATATACGCGTGTTGAATTCAAAAGACAGTTATACTTCTGATTGCCATTTTCATCCTGGCTGGACGACTGCACAGTTTCCAATGGGATTAGATGGCTATATCCCTGGAGACTTGAGCTTTTTATGCCATACAGAAACCTAGTGATCGGCAGTGCTAGTTTGGCCAATTTTAAATCATAAGAACTGCGGAGAATCTAGTGTCCCCACATATTTACGACATAAAGCTCAATTTTCCCAACACTTTCCTCGTGAGTCATCTTCTGTCCACCTGTAAGAAATTGTTAATATGTAAGAAATCTTATTTTTCATGCATAACTTAATCAAAGTCACATGCTTCCATCATTGTAAATTGTTATTGCAGTTCACTGATTAATTTATAGGTTTTTGTTGGCAAATATCAAGATGGATGATGATTATAATTTATTATAAAGATTTACTAAGAGCAGATAGGAGTGCAGATGAGCTGAGGAGTGCAGATCGATGTAAATCAGCTGTAACATCAAACCACTATAATACCACAGTGACCAGAAATCTTGATACAGTTCACCCATGTTTATCCTTCCCAACCCAGTCACATTGACTTCCTCTCCTGGCAATGGTCACTCTCAACATTTTTGATGGAAGATGGGAGAGGGTGAACATTGTCGGGCATGGAAGCAGAGGGTGGACATTGTTGAGCAGTGAGAGTAGGAGGAGGTACAACCAAGGAGTGAAAATTGTTGGGGAAATAAGCAAGTAAGCAATGTCAGAGGTAAAGAAGGATGAGTATTATTGAGGGTGTGGGATGTTTGAATATTATTGTAAAAGCTACAAAAATTTAAAACAGTTGATGCTGAAGAGTGTATTAAGCACTTCCTCACATGAAGATGTGACCTGGATTCTGATAGAGATGCAGCTTAGGATCACAAGACTGTAAGAGTCTGAAAGGGTTAAATTCATTGCTATAGAAGGCTGTGGAAGCCAGGTCACTGAATATATTTAAGATAGGGATAGATAGGTTCGTGAATATCAAGGGGATCAAGGGTTACAGAGAGAAAGCTGGAGAGAGAAAATGATCAGCCATGATTGAATGGTGGAGGAGACTCAATGGGCTGAATGGCCTAATTTCTGCTCTTATGTCTTATGGTCTTAAATCTGAGAAATGCTTTAAAAACCAATCAATATGATGATATCATATGGGCAAGTGCATTTAATACTTATAACCTATTAACCATATATATATATAATATACACGAATGGTCTTGTATCACAGTGGTACAGCCCCCTCCTTTGGACAAGAAGATCTGGGTTCAAGTCCCATCTGTCCTAATGGTGTGCTATAACAACAGATCTCTGAACAGGTTAATTTCTTCTACATATACATAAGCATGGGAGAGGAGAATTTAATTCCAACATGATATCATCTGATTGAATCAGAACCAAACACTGCATCTGTTGATCTGAATCTGGTTGTTATTCTGTAAATACTGTATCGTATTTTTGAATCAAACACCCTAAAAGTATTCATTGCCCATCTTTGAAGACAGAACAATACCACACAGGAACAGGCCCTGCGGCCCAATATGTCAGTGTTGACCACAACACCATTCCAAACAAATCCCCTCTGCCTGCACATGCTCCATTCCACTCGAATCCCTGCCTGCTCATGTGTTTGTCCAAATGCCTCTTAAACTTTGTTAATGTATCTGCTTCTACCACTTCCCCTGGCAGTTCTTTCCAGGTGTAAGCTTCACATCTAATGTAAGAATAGCATTGAGGGCTATTGCAAAACAACAACCAGCACTTTAAGGTCAATAGAAATGTTTACATGTTGAAAGCTAACACTTAACTCAAGGTCTCCCTCTCATTGTGAAATATTTCTGTTGATGATTATTCAGTTTTCTGAAAAAATACTCAATAGGTCTTTCTATCTACTCGTCGTCTTCTTGCAAGCAGAGAACAGTGACACCCATACCACTTGCATTGATAGCCACCTTGAATGGGTTTGTGTAATTAGGTGTACCTGACATTTGGGCCATGGTTAACACAGCTTTCAGGTGGTCAAATGCCTTCTGGTGGTCCCCTGTCCACTGAAATTTTTTGCACTTCTTCAATAAGTCATTCAGTGGAGCAACCATACTGCTAAAATTCCACATAAACTTTAGATAAAAAATATTCAGTCACAGGAACTGTAGCGCTGATTTCTTTGTCAATGATATGGGAAGCTCCCCATTAAGCTGTGTTTTCACATCTTATGGGGCCATTTGTCCATATGCAATGATGTGGCGCAGGAACATGGCATGGGCTTTTACGAACTCACTCTTAGCTAGGTTTATCACCAAGCCCGCCTCCTGAAGTCGATCAAACAATTCTGATTGATTCTGTGAATGCCCCTTCCCTGTGTGACTAAGAATCACCAGATTGTCGACGTACACCGCACAATTGGGTAATCCAGAAATGACTTTATTAGTTACTCTTGGAAATATGGCTGGCATATTTTTCATACCAAATGGCATGACTTTAAACTTGTACAGTCCATTCAGTGTCACAACAACTGAAATTTCCTTCACTCTTTCAGACAAAGTACCTGCGAGTATCCTCTGAGTAAGTCCAACTTGGAAATATAAGTTGTTTGTCCCACCTTCTCAATAAAGTCTTCCAAACATGGAATAGGATACGAATCAGAGTTTGTAACTGCATTAACTTTCCGATGGTCTACACATAATCATTGGGTACCATCTGGTTTTGGTACCATCACTAAAAGTGAGGTCCAGTCATTGCAATTCACTTCAATTATGAGTATGTCTTTGAACAAGCATTCAATCTCTTTTTGAACCTGTGCCTCCTTTTGCTAGATGAACCTGAGAAATTGTGGAAAAGAGAAATCCTCAGGTGGCAAAGGAAAAGGAGATCTCATTGAAAGTAGCAAAGATAATTTGCCACAGGATAAAAAGGAAACCCATCAGGGGAAAGAGAAGCAACACCACCTTTTATAACCCACCGGTAATGATGTACCTCTCTTCATTTCTCATCTGCGTGAATATGTGATGGTCTCCATTTCCTCATCAATATGTCATTTTTAAGACAGTAATATTCTGGGATACACTCAAATTCTTCTTCAGTGCCTGCTTTTTAAAATAACTGGTTCAGTTTTTCACTTTTTGTTGTAACTCAGTTAATTTCTCTGATCTAAAGATATTCACTTTGTCCTCCAGCTGTTCTTGTTTTTTTCTCAACCATTTGATCAAACATGGTCTCTGATAATTTTACTTCAACTTCATTATCTTCATTCTTTTATTTCTCCTCCTGCTTCAATCAGTAGCTTTTTAACCAATTATCACACAGTCAGGAAAAATCCCAGGATATATTTCCTACAATACCTCAATTGCCTGAATTTCCACTGACCTTTCAACCACAGTAAATAACACTCCTGCCTGTGATCCAGCTATATCATTACCAAGGACAAATTGTATTACTGGAGCCAAGCATTTCTCCAGTACTCATACCACATTTCTCCGCTTTTCGCCAGTCACTCCAACCTCACGTTACATAATGCAGCACTTCTCATCTCACCTTAAATTCCACGTATCTCCACTTTTTTGGGCAATACTCCTTCTGAGTTACATATCGCATCAGCTCTCACCAAAGACTGGCATGTTCCCATATCTCTTAAATTGCAATTTATTCACCTGCTCTTCCAGCCATTTGTGAATCAACCTTATCCTCATAAGTAAATTAAAGAGATCTGGCACTTTCTTCTCAACCAAACTCTGATTAGGTTATACATTCTGGAGCAGTTTTTTAAAGCTTCCACTGTGCTGTCCTTTACTACTTTAACAAAATTCACTGGCTTATCTAATTTTCCCACATACGTCTTCTCTGTGATTTTTCCAAACCACCAACACTGAGAGTTCATGTGGCCTACTTTATTGCAATGAAAACGCCTGCGCATTTAAACTTCTCTTTCCCCCGATGGGTTTCTTTTTTACCCTGTGATAAGTTATCTTTACTACCTTCGATGAGATTTCCTTTTTCCTGACCACCTAAGGATTTTTCTTTTCCCCAATTTCTCAGGTTTTCCCCACCGATTGAAATTGATGTCAGAAGCCAAACTTTGATTTATGAATGAACTCAAAATCATCGGATACTTCAGTTGCTAATCTTGCAGCTTTAAGTCTACTCCTTCACATGATTTCTCGCAACTCCAGGAAATGAATTTTTGAACTCCTCCAAAATAATGATCTCTCTGAGAGCATTGCATGATTGATCTATTTTCAACGCCATTATCCACTTATCAAAATTACTTTTTTTGGATCTTTTCAAATGTTATGTACGTTGACCAGGTTCCTAAAAATTTACCAGTAGTCTTCTAGCACTAGCTCATATGGACTTAAGATGGCATTTTTCACCTCATCATACTCCCCAGATAATTCGTCTGATCATGATGCAAATACATCACTAGCCCTACCTACCAATTTTGTTTGGATGGACAATACCCACATGGTCACCGGCCAATTCATTTATATAGCAAAATGCTCAAATTAAATAAAAAAGGCTCCTACATTCTTCTTGTTGAACCGAGGCAACACTTGGACATATTTAAACAGATCCCCACCAGGTCTTTGGCTCCAATAGGATTGCTTTCCATCACTGTCCTCATCTCTACATCTACCTTTTGCCTCTACCTCTGCCATTTTAAATTGACATCGAGTTATGAGTACCAACATCTGAAGTTCAAAAACTCTCTTTCTTTCTTCTGTTAGGGCCTTCACTTCCTTTTCTTTTTATTCTGCCAGGACTATTCTCTCCTTCTGCTTTCAAATGTGACTCAAACTGTTTCATTTCCTTTTCATGATCAAGCTGCTTCATTTGCAATTAAATTTTAGCCATTTCCAATGGGATTTCTGGCAACCATAAATGTTGAGCTATTACTGCAATTACCTCCCATTTTTGCATGATCAAAGGTAAACCCAATTCCATCTTGTCTGCTAATTCCAAAAGCATTGCCTTGCTCACATTCAAAAAACTCCCAAAGTGACTTCTTCCTCCCCAGGAAACTCTTAGCAGTTGAAAGAGCCATTATTATACAAGGCACACATCCTGATTAAGCCAACTGAAAGTAATACCGGAAATAAAAAGGACCAACACTCACCACTCACTGCCTTTGAGTCCAATTATCCTAAACGCAACCTGGAATTGGAGATTTTGATTGCGACAAGAGCCCCAAATTTGTTATGGACCAGACCAAACCACCTCAAAATACATTAAGAAGATAGTCTAGACTCTAACCTTTTCTCATTTTTAAGGAAAGCGTAAGGCATTGCATTCCAAATGCAATACAATGGATCAAACTAATCTAAGCAAAACATATTTTAGTTTTATACTACAATTAAAATACAAGCAAAATAAAAATAAAAGAAAATTAGCTGAACTGTAACTATTGAAACGCTTAATAAAATAAAATACATTTTAACTACTACTAATTAACTGTTACAATATTGTAACATCATATAAACATACCCTTGGCAAAGGGAAATTCAGTAAAATGGATTGTCTCACATGCAATTCTAGAAGCAAGAGAACTTCAGCTTTTAGCTGTAGCAGAGAGGAATAAGAATTTCCACATCCACCTTCAAGACCCCAGCAACTCCAGAAAGCTAAAACTAAACCCCTGCTTCTAAGGGAGTTCAACCACACCCATTCAGGCTGCTTCTATTGTTTCAACTTCAAAAAAAACTAAAGCCTCACAAGCTGTTCACTTTTCTGGCTTTGAGCAGACTGCTTGTACCTCTGTCTCAATCTTTCTTCATAAAATAAACGAGGACAAAATAACCTCTTAAAGCCATTATACTGGCTTCAGCTGGATGCAGTATACCACAGGCATATGTTATATTGATAGTGTTAATGTATCTTAATGTAGCTGCCTTCATCAAAGGAAAGGGTTCAGTTTTGTCAATTGATAACTCATCTGTGATCCTTGCAGAACATACGAAAGATCTGTGCCAGGAACCCCAGAAGCTGCGACGATGCCTTTCATTTTAAACTCCCTTGCTCTTGCTATATTTGAAGGCTCAGATGCCTCACAAGGGTACCTACTGGGAGATGATGGTTACCCTTTAAAATCATGGCTAATGACTCCATCACATGATACTGACTGAGGCACAGCACAGTCTTTCACTTGGACCATTGTTGATCGGATTCCAGAAGGTGAGGTTATAATACGTGGATTAATCTGGAGAAGGTCCTTGCAGTACAATCCAGACAAGGTGTATGGCATAATCCTTGCATTGTGTGCCCTGCAGAACTGGGAGAACAGTTACAGTCTTCTGAGGAAAGAAAAGATTGAGCAGGAGGGACATCACCTTCCACATGACAGCGCATTGTAGCATTGATTGCCACAAGCCAGAAAGAGATTAATTGTCAACAGCTTCCAACAAACCTGAAATGTATGAAGCATCAGCAATCATTTATTGACACTGAGCAAAGTTTTAATGAAGTTCAGCCCATTGTATATTTCTCTCACTGTAACATTCTTCAGCAGATCAAGTTCACTGATTATAATTATAATTTGATGATAATAGAATTATAGAGATGTACAGCATGGAAGCAGACCCTTTGGTCCAACCCATCCATGTCGACCAGATATCCCAAACCAATCTACTCCCATCTGCCAGCACCCAGCCCATATCCCTCCAAACCTTTCCTATTCATATACCCATCTAAATGCCTCTTAAATGTTGCAATTGTACCAGCCTCCACCACTTCCTCTGGCAGCTCATTCTATACATGTACCACCCTCTGCGTGAAAAAGTTGTCCATTAGGTCCTTTTTATATCTTTCCCCTCTCACCCTAAACCTATGCCCTCTAGTTCTGGACTCCCCCACCCCAAGGAAAAGACTTTGCCTATTTACCCTATCCATGCCCCTCATAATTTTGTAAACCTCTATAAGGTCACCCCTCAGCCTCTGACCTTCCAGGGAAAACAGCCCCAGCCTGTTCAGCCTCTTCCCATAGCTCAGATCCTCCAACCCTGGCAACATCCTTGTAAATCTTTTCTGAACCCTTTCAGGTTTCATAACATCTTTCCAACTGGAAGGAGACCAGAAATGCATGCAATATTCCAACAGTGACCTAACCAATGTCCTCTTTAGCCACAAAATGACCTCCCAACTCCTGTACTAAATACTCTGACCAATAAAAGAAAGCATACCAAACACCTTCTTCACTATCCTATCGACCTGTGACTCCACTTTCAAGGAGCTATGAACCTGCACTCCAAGGTCTCTTTGTTCAGCAACACTCTCTAGGGCCTTACCATTAAGTGTATTAGTCCTGCTAAGATTTGCTTTCTTAAAATGCAGCACGTTGCATTTATCTGAATTAAACTCCATCTGCCACTTCTCGGCCCATTGGCCCATCTGGTCCAGATCCTGTTGCAATCCGAGGTAACCTTCTTCACTGTCCACTACACCTCCAATTTTGGTGTTATCTGCAAACTTACTAACTGTACCTCTTATGCTCACATCCAAATCATTTATGTAAATGACAAAAAGTAGAGGATCCAGTACCCATCCTTGTGGCACTCCACTGGTCACAGGCCTCCAGTCTGAAAAACAATTCTCCACCACCACCCTCTGTCTTCTATCTTTGAGCCAGTTCTGTACTCAAATCGCTAGTTCTCTCTGTATTCCGTGAGATCTAACCATGCTAACTAATCTCCCATGGGGAACCTTGTCAAACGCCTTACTGAAGTCCATATGGATCACAACTACCACTCTGCTTTCATCAATCCTCTTTGTTACTTCTTCAAAAAACTCAATCAAGTTTGTGAGACATGATTTCCGATGCACAAAGCCATGTTGACTATCCCTAATCAGTCCTTGCCTTTCCAAATACATGTATAGTCCAACCCTCAGGATTCCCTCCAACAACTTGCCCACCACTGAGGTCAGGCTCACTGGTCTATAGTTCCCTGACTTTTCCTTACCACCCTTCTCAAACAGTGGCACCACGTTAGCCAACCTCCAGTCTTTTGGCACCTCACATGTGACGATCAATGATACAAATATCTCAGCAAGAGGCCCAGCAATCACTTCTCTAGCTTCCCACAGAGTTCTAGGGTACACCTGATCAGGTTCTGAGCATATATCCACCTTTATGCATTTCAAGACATCTAACACTTCCTCCTCTGTAATATGGATATTTTGCAAAGTGTCACCATCTATTTCCCTACAGTCTATATCTTCCATATCCATTTCCATAGTAAATACTGATGCAAAATACTCGTTTACTATCTCTCCCATTTTCTGCACTCCACACAAAGGCCGCCTTGCTGATCTTTGATGGGCCCTATTCTCTCCCTAATTATCCTTTTCTCCTTAATGTATTTGTAAAAACTGTTTGGATTCTCCTTAACTCTATTTGCCAAAGCTATCTTATGTCCCCTTTTTGCCCTCCTGATTTCCTTCTTAGGGTTGGGATATCTGGTCGGCATGGACCGAAGAGTCTGTTTCCATGCTGTACATCTCTATGACTCTGTGATAAGTATACTCCTATTGCCTTTATACTCTTCTAAGGATTCACTCGATCTATCCTGTCCATACCTTACATATGTTTACTTATTTTTCTTAACCAAACCCTTAATTTCTTTTTTCATCCAGCATTCCCTTTACCGACCAGCCTTTCCTTTCACCCGAACAGGAATATACTTTCTCTGGATTCTCATTATCTCATTTCCCAGCTGTCCCTTTACCTGCAAACATCTGCCCCCAATCAGCTTTCGAAAGTTCTTGCCTAATACCGTCAAAATTGGCCTTTCTCCAATATAGAACTTCAACTTTTAGATCTGGTCTATCCTTTTCCATCACTATTTTAAATCTAATAGAATTATCATCACTGGCTCCAAAGTGCTCCCCCACTGACACCTCAGTCACCTGCCCTGCCTTATATTTTGATGATAACCTTACCTTGTTACTGTTGCTGCTGAATTATTCATTTATACCCTTTATCATGTCTAGGTTTCCCTAATACTTTGTTTACCAACCACTGGAGATCTCTCTATTTACACAAACTCTAAAGTCAACATCTGATGTCACATTCATTCTCTCTCATGTTCTTCATAATCTCCCCTTTATTGGAAATTCCCCTTCAATTAACTCCCTATTATTGGCAGAAGATTCAGCTAGCATGACCATAAACAATCAGAATTTACTTTGAAGAGTACTTACAGTGTGGAAACAGGCCCAACAAGTCCACACTGACCTGCCGAAGCGCAATCCACCCAGACCCATTCCCTTACATTTACCTCTTCACCTAACACTACGGGCAATTTAGCATGGCCAATTCACCTAAACTGCACATTTTTGGACTGTGGGAGGAAACTGGAGCACACAGAGGTAACCCATGCAGGGGCAGGGAGAACGTGCAAACTCCACACAGACAGTCGCCTGAGGCGGGAATTGAACCCGGGTCTCTGGCGCTGTGAAGCAGCAGTGCTAACCACTGTGCCACCATGCCACCCACAGGTTCTTTGTGTCTCACCCACCTTCATGGTCTCCTCAAAAATACTGCCTTTGAGGAAATTGTTAATTGCTCTCTCTACTTTAAATTAATTATCAGTGTCTATTCTACTCCTATTGTATGAAGTGCAGTGGAATGTTGCACTCTGCTAAAGGTGTTTCATAAGTGCGTATTGTTGTATGTTGCAACATTAGGGAATTCTCGTGAGATTTTAAGTTACATTTTTTAAGCTGTATCAACAAGTTTGCAAATTCTATTTTCCTGTTGATCCTGTTAATTATTACTGAGAGCTTGTCTCAGTTTATGACTCAATTATTAGTTAGAGTATTGTAGTTGGTGACCTCACATCATTTAATGTGATTTCTAAATTAGGACCACTACCTCAACATAGAAATCTTTTTGACCTGGCAGACCAAAAGCCATGAGTACCATTTTGTCAAAGTATGTTGGAGCATCAAATTTGTTAAGTCTGGTGATTGGTGGGCTGGTGCTAAATAAACTAATCATGAAAGTTGCCAAATTCATGTAAAAATGCAATTGGTTCACCAATGTGCTTTAGTAAAAGAGATCTCTCATCCTATTGACTTGGCAGACTCTTAATATACTTGGGACAACAAGAGATGGTCAATAAATGTAGCCTTCCTGCCATCACCCACACTATCATATCTATGCAGTGTAGCACTTATAGGCCAACTGATTATAGGTTGCAAGATGAACTTTAATCACACAGCAATGGAATCTCTCAGTGTTGGTTCACAAATTACTAAAAAGGGATTACATGTTATTGGGTAATTAAATAACCTGACTTGGAAAATCCCTCCAAAACCTCATTTACAAAATCATTAGGTATGGACATGTAGTTCTCCTTTATTTAATCTTCTGTTAATGTTTTATGTTTGAAAATATTACCCAGATTTTGTGCAGTGCAGTCAGAAACAAAACAAAAAGGATCATTCTACTTTGATGAGATGACAAAGAATGTTGGGTTATTTATCTTTGGTTGAAAAAGGCAACTCAGATATTTCTCTTGACCAAGCGTGACTCACTAAATATCATTTAAAACTCCTCCAAACGATACTGACGAGGATATCATACCACAGACACCACAAGCAATGTACAAATCTACAGAAGGAATACTCCACATTGAATGTTGTTTCCACCACATTGGCAATGAGAGCTGAAACTCCACAACAAGCGTTTGACATAAACAATAAGAATTCCAAGGATTAATAGCAATGGCATTACCAATTTTAAAAAAAGCTGACCACTCAATGGACTGCGTTTGTAATCAGAGGAGCTTTCTCTATACTTTGTTGCAAGATCCTTTCCAATACTAGAGCAGTATTTAACTCTTTGATTTGCTTTCTGAAAGGGGAGCCAGCATGCACAACTTGGCAGCTTTTTAATTGGCTACCATTCTGATCAAGCGTGCAGTGGAATTTCGCTGAGAAAATTCAGCACAGTGAGTAGAGTCACAGAGTCATAGAGATGTACAGCATGGAAACAGACCCTTTGGTCCAACCCGTCCATGCCGACCAGATATCCCAACCCAACCTAGTCCCACCTGGCAGCGCCCAGCCCATGATACAAGCACATTACCAGATAAAAGTTGCTTTCCTTCTTTTCCCTATTTTCAATAAACTGAAACAGATTTAAAATGTGATTGGTTTATTGACACAGCACATAATGTGAAATCAAAATTTACGCTAAATCCTTGGTTCTGTTCTTTATGGGCTCTTTGAACAGGATTTCTGTTCAGAATGGTATCTGTGCTTACATTGAGCAAAGATGGTTCAGGATTAATGGAAGTGCAGAAATTATCATATAAACAATTTGCGAAAAAAATTACATTGTTTGCTACTTCATCAGATATTCACCAACTTATTCTAAAATGTTTAAAATAATTAATACGTTACATTGGTCAGAACACAAAGAAAAACTCGGTCATTGTATCGATAATGCCATGATAGGTGCCGTCTTACACATTTGGCAATATCAAATCCTCCAAGTTAAATTTGAAGGATGTTTCCTCATAAGGAAGTAAAATATAGTAAATGTGGCAATTTAATCTGATTATAAAATCATAAAAACTTATGAAACTGAGAGATTATATATCTCATATGGTGCAAAAACATAATATACAGGTTATTTACTTTTCACACAAAATTCTTTGCCCCATCTCAGTCAAACACTGTTTTGATGACTTTATAAATGACGAAATTTCTGCATTAACTATATTTTCCTGTCTTGTAAATAAACATCCAACATGTTTAGCTTTGAGAAAACAACAAAACTAGACTTGTAATTTTGAAAGTGTCTCCAGTTATACAAGAAACAAAGAGTCAAGAAAAATGCACAGTTTTGCTATTTAAACCTATGACATTCAAAATCAAGTTTTATGGGATTCCCAGTCATAATTACTCTACTCATGGTGGTCATGTCTTCCGTTATTCAGGCCCTAACATTCAGAACCCCTCACGACACCTTTCATCTCAAACTTGTTTTGTCCCTTCAAGACATTTCTTGAAATTTACCTCTGTGACAACACTTTGGACAGTTACCTTCTTCAATATTTTACTCTGTATGTTGTGTTAGATTTATTTTACAGTAAAGCCTCAACTGAACAAGTGAATACAAGATCAAATTTGACCCCGTGCTTGCTTCTGGGTGTATTACCATGTCACTCCCATGTACGTCTCCTGCACATAAGTAACCAATTTGCCAGTGAGGAAAATACATTTCTTAATATCTTCAGTGATTTGGTGTCATACTTTATTTTATTATGCTCCTGCAAAGTGCCTTTGGACATTTCATTATGTTAAAGATGCTGCATACAGTTAAATTGTTCAGATAACCTAAGTACACTAAATGTTGTCATCAAGTGAATCACATGCCCAGTTAGACATTACTTTTAAAATAACAGGATAATTGTTGTTAGGGTACATGAGTTTTTGGACACTAAATTAAGGGTACAATGTTCTCTATTATTTGTTCTCTATTATTTAACCTTTTAAACATTATCAATGCAAATTGAGTATTATTCTGCTCCAATTGTACAGACTCATCTGATCTGTATGGTTTGTAATTTTTTTACAACTTAAGTGAACACAACATTAAGAGTATGCCAGTTGCACAAAAATATCCTGCCACTGACATACTGGAAAGAAATTAGAAGACTGAATTGTATTCAGTGTCTTTGAAATAACAGCACAGAAATTAGCTGGGGTAGATTGGATGGAGGCAACATGGGGTCACCAAACATTGGACCTCAAGCCTTGTTACCTTCAGAGCAGCAATCTGAAGCACGTGAAAAGACAGAGAGAGAGAGAGACAGATAGATAACACAATTTCAAGTTAGGATTTGAAAATAATATTTGCCAGGAAAAATCAGTGCAATGTTAAACACTTAAACTCACTTGTTCAAAACAATTTTTGCTTCAATTTCTAATATCTATGCATTGCCTCAAAAACTGGACATGGGAATTTTATAAATAAAGTGGGGTCAGGCACATATCTGCTGTTCTGCAAATATTATTACCTGGGGAGGTTGCGTCAGGAAATTCCACATGCAATACATCAAATGAAAGCAAAAATACACAAGGGACTTTGATTTCTCTTGTATTATTTTGAGACATATGGGCCCAGATCTTACCAGCTCTCTGGAGTGTAGTCAGAAAGTTTAGTAACATAGAAGGAGAAGGCATTGAGACAGAAGGTCAACTCCTACCCACCATTACAGAGCATTCTGACAAATGCTATGTCAGTGGTATAGCCACCCAGCACTTTGTGGGCTCCTAAATTAAGGAAGGATATACTTGCATTAGAAGCAGTCCAGAGAATGTTCACTAGATTGATTTGACTTGATTTATTGTTGCCACATGTACCTAAGTACAGTAAAAAGTGTAGCAGTACAGGCAGATCATAACATAGATACAAGGAAATACAGATTGTAGGATATTTAGATAGAGTGAGGCATACAAGGTTACGGCTGCACAGAAGGTGCACAAAAGCAAAAAGGTATGGAGTGACTGCCTTATGTGGAGAGGTTAATTTGTTCCAGTACTCATTGGATTATAGAAAAATGAGAGGCAACCTTATTGAAACATAAGATTTTAAAGGCGTTTGACAGGATAGACGCAGAAACGTTATTTACTTTGGTGGGAGAGTCTAGGACCAGAGAGCATAATCAGAAGAAAGGCGTTACTCAGAAATGCCCATGCTGCATATTCAAGATAGAGATGAGGAGTAACTTCTTCACTCAGAGTAATGATTCTGTACTATTTTTTACCGCAGGGGGCTATCACTTCTATAGAGAAGGGAGAGTTGCCTTCCATTTTGGGTCTGCCTGGCCCCAGCATATGAAGGAAATTATTTCCTAGCTGATCGAGATCTTCTCAATATGGAAATGTCCTCACCTCCCCCTTTGCAGAGTCAGCAGTGGCCATGTCTATTGGTAGAGTTATTAATGGCAGCCAAGCAGTTGACCCTCCAATTTGACTAGCAGTTCAGAGAAGCCATTCTGGAGGTAGCCTCTACTTTAGCTGTCACCTGCAAAAGTTGCTTCCATGGTCCCACCACTTGCGAGTGCAGACACAGGACCCACATTTGGCGAAGGACCCATGGTTTGATTCATGACTGATAATAAAATTCCAACCATGGAAATCTGAACATGGAATTTTTGTACTGTTATGAGAAAATGGGAAAGGGAGATTTCTGGTGAGAATTAAGGTAGCAGCAGCAACATATGTGCAAAGACCTTAGCCTCCTGTCTATTCAAAATTGGAATATGATTTGATCTGCTCTGATGTTAACTTCAATCTTTAGTGACCCCAGGGCTGAACCTGCACCAGTCCAGTGGTTGTTCCAGCTGTCCAATCAACTAAGGCTAATTTCTAGGTCATATTATTTTGACAATACTAAATAGAATTCACCCTTCCAATTTCTTTCCAATATGTTATTGGCAGTTAATTTTATTGCAACTGGCAAATTGTTAATGTAACATTCAGTTAATTTGTTAGAAGTTACAAATGAGTGCAGATCAGATGAATCTCTACAAATGAAGCAGAATAATACTCAATTTACATGGAAAAGAATGCAAAGAATTAAATAACAGAGTGCGAGCTGCTCCATGAAGGCTGTATTCAGAAGCCAGTCAAGTATTTCAGTTCCACACATCACTCATTTGTTTGAAGTTTTGGCCAGATTCATTGCTATGCTGTTTTGTGGATAAGTCCTGGCTTTGGAAGCAGTGAAGAGGGAAGGATACTGGGGGAAAGAATTAGGTGAAACCAACACATTACAAAGAATTGCAGATACTGGAAATCTGAAACAAAAACAGAAATTGCTGAGGAAATTTAGCAGGTCTGCCAGAATCTGCAAAGAGAAAGCAGAGTTAATATTTCAGGTCCAGTGACTCTTCTTCAGAATTAGGTGATTGGATAAGTGCGAGCCAAGGCAGTCAATAAATTTCATTTCTGCGAAACCTCGAAAGAAACATGATTTGGAGATGCCGGTGTTGGACTGGGGTGTACAAAGTTAAAAATCACACAACACCAGGTTATAGTCCAACAGATTTAATTGGAAACACCAACTAACCTGGTGTGTGTTTTTTAACTTCGAAAGAAACAGTTTAGTATTTTGGGGAATGGCCTGTCGAGGTACCTTTGAAGCAAAGATTAAAGGCTGGTAAGGAATGCTACCTGATGATGCGCTTTAAGTATAGTTGTTCTTGAATAAAAATCAAATGGGGAGTAAATCAATTTAAACATCAAGTATTTGACTGTTGTGACTCATTACATCACATGAACAATTGTATTTATTGATTTCATTTGGGGGGAGGGAACAAATTTCTTTCTTGACCTATCCATTGAGAGTCAGAAAAACACCGTTTATTTTTTGAATTCAATGGAAGCAATAAGCAGGTGGGTCCCACTATGCACAAGCGATCGACTGAAACTATTCACTGCCCTATTCGAAAAGATACAAATGATCTTAACAACAAACATATTAGCAGAAAACCAGTAGTAAAGGAGAATGCAATGATTCAAATAGTAATAATAACATAAATAGTGACAGCATTGTGAAGGCCAAGAACAGATTACAAATGGTAAATTTCAGCCAAAACTGTATTTGAGCTTGCCCAGGTTAAATTCTACACCTCTCTGATATTTATTTCAGTATGACAAACAGAAAATCTTTCATCAAACAGCACATTATTATTTCTTTTCTTCTTGGCATTATGCGGTGTCTCTTGAGGTATTCAAGAGTCTTACAGTTTTATTGATTCAGCTGAAAATGCCTCACCAAAATTAAACATTTTAATATGAGTGGGTTGGCAATTCCCAGTAACCCGACAATCATTTGCAAAAAATGACTTCAAAATAACTACTTTGAATCATTTTATGGTTTCGTTGATCACTAGAAAGATTCTTAAGGCTAAATCTTGTTTCTTTTTACCCTCAGAGTTGCATCAGGATTTTTGAAGCCACTTCCAACATAAGGCCAAGTGAGTTTTCTCACTGTATTTGACCAAACTCAGCCTATTAACTACCTACCCCATTGCTACTGGACCTCTCATGTCTGATGCTGGACCCCTTTACCATGCTCAGTTTCAGGACAACTCACTAACGAATAACACAGACAGCATGGCACCAAGGTAGGACCTCTTGGACATTCAGTACCAGCAGTGGAAGCCATAACAACAGACCATGCCAACCTGGTCCAAGATTGCAACCAGGGTTAAAGCACTCTCCACCATCTGGAGGAACACAGGTCACCGTAAGAAGTGGGTCAGTGACTTTCTCCATCCTAACAGCATAAGTGTCGACATCTTTTCTCCAACGCCTCACTTTCACTCTCTCTTTGACTGTACCTACCCTCCCACCAGAATTTGTGCATCCCTCACTTGCTCAAGCAGCCCAATTACCGACATCACAAACCCTGCATGCCCTCTGCGCTGAATAATCATTTGCTCACAACTCATTCCTACATGCGCTAAAAATAACAGCAAAGCACAAAAGGGCAGAACAAGATAATGCAAGGCAGGGGGATGCCATGAGCATCAAAGTAAGCTCAGAGTGAGTGTGGGAGAAGGACAAACCACTCTACTTATAGATCACTTGCTTATAGACACTATGGTTGTCCTTAGCCAAAGAGGGCCTATCCATAATGCCACTGCTACCTCAACTTGGCCACACTCAGGAACAGACAGTAAAAGAAACATTACCTAAGCCCTTGCTGACTAAAGGAATATGTTATCTAGATGACTTGCTCATGAGATTCACTCCTCACAATGGCATCGCAGCTGCTGAAGCCCCAAGGGTGCTTCCTGTCTCTCCAGGAACCCAGCCACCACAATGCCCATGCAGACTAAATGGCACCAAGATACTTGAGATGAATCCTCACTCCCCTATCAAATTATAGCAGTCAAGATGCTGAATACTAGCACTTATTTCTGTGGATTAACTAACCTCTGGTTGCCATTGTTAACTGATCGAGCTGGACAAGCAGCACTGTTTCTATCAAATGTGATTGAAACTGTATTGTCTTGTCATGAACATCGATCTCTTATAAGCCTACAAGAACCGATTTACCTGGGGCTCAGAGAAGAGGGCTTTTGACGCAACTGTGCTAAGTGTCCGTTTTGCATATGTGCAGTTAATTTCTCTTCCCATGATATCGTGAGATAAACCAGTGTGTCAATTTCACAAGATCTGCATTCAAGCTTTATTTATAATTGGACAATTCTCTGACAGTGAGTGAGCAACATGACAGTAAATGCAGCCTAGTCTGGTCCATGAACTGGGCTCATGCCTCTGAACGCAGTGCCTTTGCAGCAGAATTATTTTGATAGTCATTGATACAGCCCAAGGTACAGCACTGAAGTGCAGAAGCATCCTGTAAGTGGTCAGAGAACCTTTATGTAAAGGTTCATGGAGGCTGGCACATGTAAGATGCCAATTTCCGAGAAGTGTGGTGCCGTGGTCCATAGTGTGTTCCCTGAAACTATACTGCCTGGTTACCAATATAGAGGTCCTTTGAAGCAATCAGTGAGCTAAATTCACCAGGTAGCCCCTCTGAGAGAATACCTCTGAGAGAGGGGCCCTCCAACCACATAGCATCAATGTGTATTTCACCAATTTCCTCATTTCGCCCCCCACCTTATCCCAGTTTCAACCTTCCAACTCAGCACTGCCCTCATGACCTTTCCCACCGGTCCATCTTCCATCCCACCTTTCCACTCCACCCTCCTCTCTGATCTATCACTTTTGCCCCACCTCTGTCTGCATATCATACTCACAGCTGCCTTCCCCCCAGCCCCACCCCCTCTCATTTATTTCTCCCCCACCTTGGCTCACAGCCACATTCCTGACGAAGGGCTCTTGCCCAAAACATCAATTCTCCTGCTCCTCGGATGCTGTCTGACCTGCTGTGCTTTTCCAGCATGTCATTTGACATGCTTGCAAAGTTTTGAAAGATTGGAAGGTGAATATTAATAAGATGAGTTGTGCTGTCAACAAGGTGTTTAACAAACAATCATTCCCCCACAATTGGCAGCTCACCACTGCCCAGAGAGAAACTTGCCTTGTCACTTGTCAAAAATATAAAACTTGAGCTGAGGTACTCTTGTGGCACAGTGGTAATGTCTGTGCTTTTGAGCCAGATGTCTGGATTCAAGTCCAACCTGCTTCAGGGACATCACTCACATCTGAACAGTTGATTAAAAAAAAATCAGAAAATTGCAACAAGATGCTGCCAACACCAAGATCAGCCTGGCTCTGGACTGCTCATCTGAGACTGCCACAATTCACATTGCTCAGAACCTAAAATACGCTTAGTGACATACCTTTTGATATGTCTTACTTTTAAGAGACATCCTGATTCAGAATGATTTTGTCTTCCATTCACTGCCACTGGCTCGATATCCTGAAACTTACTCCCTATCAGCACAGTTGGGTGTGCTTGTGCCCCAAGACCTGCAGCAGCTCGAGAAGACAATCAAGGTCTTCTCAAGGTCTACGAGGGATGGGCAAGAAATACCAGCCAGCAAGCAAAGCCCACAAACCAGTTTAGCTGAGTGCATCCTGAATGAATGTACTCACCAGAATCTCTCAATTTCGACATTGGGTCTTGGGCAATTTAATGGATGAGGTTTAATTTGAGGGAATTGAATCTTAAACCAGCAGAAAAACTAAAGAAAAAAATGTGGATGTAAGTGGTTCTGCACAGATCTCATTTATTTTTCAGATCTTATTTACATTTAAGTTTTCTTGATTTCAAACACTGCTTTAGAAATGCAAATAGAAAATAACATGCAAAGCAGCAATTTGTCTGTCTTCTATTCAAGCAACATAAAACCATTGTGTCACAACATGTTTTACAGCAATCAAAGCTCTAAATTCCCATATCCATCTGCTGAAGATATACAATTAACATCACAACACACTCATTAAAAGTTAGGACAACTCAAGACAAAGTAAAATGTTCACATAATGCTTTCCACAAAACTAATATGTATTTCTAGGTCAATAGCTGCAGGGTGAAGGTATAATCTTGATTCTCATTCTTTCAGATTAAAGCTTGCCTGGAAGTCTGGAATTGCTGAATATAATGTTTTAATATCAGGCTTCAGGAGGCTTGTAACTCATATACAAAGTGCATGTGTGGCCCAGTGCCCTAAAGTTACTATTACAAACATACAAACATACCTGGCATTTTTAGATTGTATTTTTATTTTGTTGGAAGTCAATTGTGAAACATAAAAAAAATTTAATAATTTTGGTCCTGTGACTAAAAAACACACTAACTTGACCGTGTTGCTATGAAAAGTTGCTACGGTGGCAAAAGTTAACTTCATTTTCTCCCCTTCATTATTTGTGTGAAGTGTCTCACATACAATCAAACTTTCTGCAGCACCAACTGATAAATCTGGATTTTTCTTTCTTTGTAATACAAGTATACAGTCCACCATTGGTTGAATGACATTAATCTTTACACTGATAAGATATTCATCAGCTGCTTGAGAAGTGTTATCAAATGCTACTTTTACAAATGTGTCATATTAAGCATATTTTTTTATTGATTACAACTAATAAAAGCTACTTTCCTGCAGACTCAAGTGACAAAATTGTTTTTTTACTAATGTGAGACATCATAAAAAAATTGGACCTGTCAGGCTTTTTTCAGGAAACAAAGAACATCATACCATATATATATATATATATCCCTTTGTGGGATATAATTGGAAATCATCACAGACCTGCACGTGAATGGGAGGCTGGTAGCGGATCAGCAACCTGTTTCTCTGGTTTGCCAGCTTTGACATAGTTCTTTAAACCAGCCAAGGGAATAACATACTTCTACTGGGTTTCCTGGCCATTGCAAGATGGCAGGTGTACCAAAACTATCAAAGGAAGGATTTCTAATTAGTGGAACACTCAGTCTAGATCGATTGACCTGCACATTGATTGCTATGGCATCAGCGCACACAGAATGGAAAGGAGACCAGATATCTGCCTCTAGATCTCTCAGTGGTATCTCTGGTTATGAAACTGAAAGATCTGAAGGGCTAAAATATAGTGGTGTTTGCCAAGGACAAGAGAAAGAGGCCAGTCTCTCCAACTAAGTAAATGTAGAGGGCAATGGCCAGAAAATGTGAGCAGCAAGACAATGGAGCCTTGAATCTGAAGACAATAATCCAAAAGGTTCAAAAATCTCAGCAGGAGAGTAAAAGATCAGGTAAATCTGAAAACACTTTCAAATGATCTCACACTCTGACTTCACTTGTAATCTCCATTGAGGCATTTCTCAGAACAACACATTGTGCAGCTCTACTCATTCCCCATTGTCCTTTTCATCTGAACAGCAAGCAAATGCATACCATCACACCTGTACCATTTCACACCCAAGTTCCACAATCAATCTCCATGAATGTTGTCATTCCTTCTTCTGCACCTAAGCCATTTCTTCCACTTACAGCATTGTTTTCTCTTCTTGCAAGAGAGCATAATGCAGAATTCTAAGGAAAGGCAGACACCTGGACAAGTTGGGTAGGAGTCCTTTAGTGATAACCACCTTATCAGTGACTGGTAAAAGATACTCACCTGGTCCAGTGGGTTACAGGTCTTGTTTCAGCAGGTTGCAGATGCCAAAATGTCAGCATTGACTTGCTGTGAGAATCTGAGCTCGGGCATATTGAGAGCTGAAACAAAACAGAATGTCCTGGAGAAACACTGGCAGCATGTGTAGAGGGAAACAGAGTTAACAATGAGTCCATGACATTTTTTAGGTCTCTTCAGGGGAGGCGGTGGCACAATGGAACTGTCACTGTACTAATAATGAAAAGCTCCAGCATTGCTGCTTCACAGCGCCAGGGACCTGGATTCGATTCCACCCTTGGGCAACAATCGATGTGGAGTTTGAATATGCTCCCAGACTCTGTGTGAGTTTCCTCTGGATGCTCCAGTTTCTTTCCACAGTCCAAAGATGTGCAGTTTTGGTGGATTGGCCATGCTAAATTGCCCACTGTGTCTAGGGTTGTGTAGGTTATGTGGATTAGCCATGAGATGTGCAGGCTTACAGGGATAGGGGAGGGAAATGTGTCTGGGTGGGATGTTTTTTGAAGGGTCAGCGTGGACTCAATGGGCTGAATGGTCTGCTTCCACATTGTAAGGATTCTGAAGTAAACAATAAGCTTACATAATCATTCTGTTCGAATGGGTTTCAGGTACATGGGTTTGAATCCCATCATACCAGACAAGTGAAATTAGTATCCAATAAAATTCAGAATAAAATTAAAACTAACATCAAACCATGTAAACACCTGATTGTTGTAAAAATCCATCTGGCTCACTATTACAGTTCGGGAAGAAAATCTGCCATCCTTACCTTGTCTGACCTACATATGACTCCAGATGCAGAGCAATGTAGTTTACTCTTATCTACCCCCTGAAATGGCCTGGCAAGCCATTCAGTTGCATCAACCTATGGTAAAGAACTCCACAGATTCACTACCTTCTCAAACAAGAGGTTTCTCTGTCTTAAATAGGCAAGATTTGGAGATGCTGGTGTTGGACTGGGGTGGACAAAGTTAAAAATCACACACCAGGTTATAGCCCAACAGGCTTATTTGAAAGCACAGATCCTGGATGCTCGCAAAAGGGAAAACAACCTCTCCACAACTACTTTGTCAAAGTTCGCTAAGAATCTTGTGTATTTCAATAAAGTCACCTTTCATTCTTCTCAACTTCAAAGAGCACAGACCCAACCTATTTAACCTCTCGAATCAAACACTCCCTCATAACCTGAGACCAGCCTAATGAACCTTTTCTGGACAGTCTTCAATGTCAATATATCCATCCAAGGATAAGGGGCCCAAACCCAGTGGTCTGACTAGTACCTTATATAGTCTGAGCATAACTTCCCTCTTTTTAGACCACAAGACACAGGAGCAGAAATTAGGCCATTCGGCCCAGTGAGTCTGCTCCACCATTCAATCATGCCAGGCAGCATCAGGAGGTGAAGACGTCAACGTTTTGGGTGTACCCCTTCTTCAGGAGTCAGGAGCCCTGAAGAAGGATTACACCCAAAAAGTCAACATCTCCACCTCCTGATGCTGCCTGGCTTGCTGTTCATCCAGTCTCCTACCTGTCTACTTTAGATCTCAGCATCGGCAGTATTTTTTTGTCTCTGCCATTCAATCATGGCTGATAAGTTTCTCAACCCCATTCTCTCATTTCCTTCCCATAACACTTGATCCCCTTGACAATCAAGAAGCTATCCCTGTCTTAAATATACTCATTGACCTGACCGCCACAACCTTCTTTGGCAATGAATTCCATAGACTCACCAATTCCTGGTTGAAGAAGTTTCTCCTTATCTCCGTTCTATAAGGTCTTTACTCTAAGGCTATGCCCTTGGATCCTAGTCTCTCCTACCAATGGAAACATTCTCCCGACATCCACTCTGTTCAGTATTCTATAAATTTCAATTAAATCTATCCTTGCCCTTTTATACTCTATCCTTTTTGAAATAAAGGCTACATTCCTCTTGCCTTACCTATCCCCTGCTGAACCTGTATGTTAGCCTTTTGTGATTCATGAAGGAGGACTTACAAATCCCTCTGTGCTGTAACTGTCTGCAGCTTTTCTCTATTTAAATAATATTCAGCTCCTACAGTCTTTCTGTCAAAGTGTATAGCTTCACATTTTCCCACATTATTCATATACACATATATATAATTCATAATGGCCCAACATAATGAATTATATACCATTATTACCAATCCAGGAGATCAACTCTGATTCAATGAAGAGTGTAGGAGGTAACACACCAAGAATAGCAGCAGGAATATCTGAAAGTGATGTGTCAGCCTGATGGAGCTACAGCACAAGGGTACTTGCTCCTTATGCTGTTTTGCACATAAGTGAGAGATCGAAATAAATGATTCCACAAACAAATCAGATCCAAGCTCTGCAGTTCAACCACATCCAGTCGTGAATAGTACTAGACATTTAAATGAGGCTCCAAAAATATCTCCATCCTTGATGATGGGGGAGCCCAGCACATCTTTTCAAAACACAAGCCTGAAAAATTTACAGGTCTTCAGCTCAAAGTTCTAAGTAGGTTATCCATCTCTGCCTCCTGGAGTCATCCCCAGCAACACAGATGCCAGGCTTTATTTAATTCAATTGAGTCCACGTAATATCATGGAAAGTGTGGAGGGACTTGATGCTGCAAAGACTATGGACTCTGACAATAATATTCAAGATGTGTGTTCCAGAAATTGCTGGGGACTTAACTAAAAAAGGTCCACTCGAGCTACAGTACTGGCATCCACCCAAAAATTGTCTATTTATGGGATAGTGTTGTTGTAAATATTTTGTGTTTACTTTGAGGCTTTCAGTTTTTTTTTAATTTATAGGTCACTGTAGTCTTGTTAAGGCTTTCATAACAATGCTCAACAGCTTTTTATTTATTAATTCATTCATAGGACAGGGGCTTCAATGGCTAGCCTAGCATTTATTGTCTATTCCTGATTGCCCAGAGGGCAGTTAAGAGTCAACCAGACCAGGTATAGATGGCAGATTTCCTTCCCTAAGTGACATTAGTGAACCAGATGGGCTTTTCCCAACAATCAAAAACAGTTTCATGGTCATCATTAATAATTCCATCATCTGCCACGGTGGGATTTGAACCCAAGTTCCCAGAACATTACCTCGCTCTCTGGATAAATGGTCTTGTGATAATATCATTTGCCCATCACCTTCCTTGCTTGCGTACTTGCTTGCATTCCTTATGTGTACCTTCACAAATGTTATGGACTAGGCCAAACTACTCAAAACATTCTTAAGCAGGCAGCTCCAGACCATAACTTTGCAATTTGTTTCAGTAAGTGTACAGTGAAAATTACCTGGAGTAAGATAGCTAGGTTGACTACTAGATTTTAAAATAGGCAAAAATTTATTCACAAAATTACACATTGAAACATAAAGAACAGAATGAAGAACCCTGACAGAACTCAATCTATCCAAACTAGCATTAGTTATGCTGTTCTGAATACACACAGCAGTCCCAATATGCAAACACCCTTTAAAAACCAGTATAAATGGAACACATGCTTACAGGTTGAGGTTGAAGGGCAGAAAGAGAGAGTGAGTTTCCACACAGTTCCCTGTTGAACACCTTACCAGTTCAGACTGAACTAAACTGCTCTGGTCAGCTAGAGAGCTGACCACGCCCCTTTCTTTATACAGGTCACTTCCAAAGCATAACAACTTTAGCCTGAAGTTTCATCTGTTTATATATCAACAAAAGGCCTCTCAAAATCCTTTTCACTTCTGTACCAATCCAGACTGGTCGGAGCCTCACCTGGTTTATTATCCCTGTGAAAGAAATCAAGGACAGAGTATCTTTGAGCCAAGGAACAGCTTTTAGGGAAAAGAAGGGATTACCTTTGTGACAATATCAAGAAATTTTGAAATTGGAAATGGTCCAAGTCTATAGTTTTAGTAGCCTTTAATTTCTTGAAATTAACCAAAATGTTGCAGTACAGCATCTCCAAGTATCATTGATCTGTAAGAGTCTGGCAGTTTCCATGTAACAATACAAAGAAATTAATCTTACATCTGTTATTACTCAAGATTGATAATTCTGATCTCACTTGGCATAACCAATAGCAAGTGTATTTTTTTTTCGATTACTTACAGTGTGGAAACAGGCCCTTCAGCCCAACAAGTCCATACCGACCCTCTGAAGAGCAATCCACCCAGACCCATTCCCCTACATTTACCCCTTCACCTAACACTACGGGCAATTTAGCATGGCCAATTCACCTAACCTGCACATTTTTGGACTGTGGGAGGAAACCAGAGCACCCGGAGAAAACCCATGCACACACGGGGAGAATGCACAAACTCCAGACAGACAGTTGCCTGAGGTGGGAATTGAACCTAGGTCTCTGACGCTGCAAGGCAGCAGTGCTAACTACTGTGCCACCGTGCCACCCTAGTAATAAAAATGCGTCCACATTGTTCTTGGTATTATAGTTAAAATGAATGAGTGTGCAGACACTTCACTGCCAAGCCTTTGCAAATAGAAACATAGTATGCTACCTTTCAGTCACTACCCATAATTCTTCTTCACATTGTTCTGTTTGTAACAACTGCTCAATCATTAGTGGTTCTCCCAAAGACCAACTTGTGTTGGCTTAATCTTCTCTGTTGTTTGGTCTGTTGAAATCATTGAAGATGTAAACATCTAAATATTCAGTAAATATCAACTGTAAATAGTTTTTGTAGCTATATCCCTGCAGTATTCTTTGAAACATAACCTAGTTCTTCACAATTTTAGCTCAATGATCCTTAGTCTCATTCCTGCAAGCATGGTGCACCATATTAGTCAATCTGTCAGTGTATTGATCAGTAGTCCCACCTGGTTCCTGCTTTGTATGTGATCTTTGCCACCATATCTCTATTTCACATTATTCATGAACAAACTTTTTCTCCAGTTCAATTTATGATAATTGCTTCTTTTCTGATGTGCTCACTCTGGGTTCACATGCATGCTGAGTTATTTAATTCTCACAACAATACAGACTTCAACTGTTTCTCTAGTTTGACTAATCAGCACTATCTTTCAAGTTGCCTAGCCAAGACGTATACCCTCACCATGTCAAATACTGTTTTAAGTCCCAGTCAAGCAGTAATAGCTGTGCAAATTCCAGGTGATTTATTCATCTCAAATATAGATATGCCTATGACTTCAAGAAAGCTCATTCCTGAAAGTAGCTAGAACATTGATATGAAGATCCAACCAGATTTACAAACGTTGAAAAAAATTAAGCTAGAAAAAAACCTGTAAAAGAATGTTATAAGGACAATGTGCTTTCAGATACATGATCAGGTGCGTCATTAGCTTTAGGAATAGATTAAAGAAACTTCTTAAGATTCAATGAAGTCAATTAATGTGAAATGCTTTTTTAAAAAGTGATGATGATGATGATGATGATGATGCTGTTGCACATGTTAAGAGATGCCCTTCAAGTGTTTTGGAAACCTGAAAGATTACTTCTGAAGTTTCTTTTTCTTAAAATTATTGAACATTTTCTAAATTATTGTGGTACACATCTTAGTATTGTCAACAGACAAATGACAAGCACAAGCCTGATAATTCGAACAGAAACTAGAGGTTGAATATAACTTTGCATTGAATACAACTTGCATGGGCAGGAGATGAAAGAGGATAAGATTGAGCATCAGGAACAGGAACAAACATTTATACAGTGCCAAGAATTTAGCCAAATATTTCAAAGTGCCTCACAGAGGCAAACTAAAATTGAGTAAGCATAAGGTCAGTGAAGATGCAGCAAGGGTAACCAAAATGTGATCGAAGAGTTGATTTTTTAAAAGGAAAATCAAAGCAGGAGGGGGATAGGAAAAGGCCAATAAATCAAAATAGGCAATTTACAGATGGAATGGGGCGGAGGGGGGCAAGCATTGTGCCTGAAAATGTGGTCATAGATGAATGAAGCACAGGGTGTACAAATGACTGGAGTAAGAAGGTTCAAGGGGGAGATTTGAAGGTTTGGAGGAGATGTAGATATGCTGATGGCAGACGATATAAGCTTTACATTTGAGATACTGCAAGACCTAGAACTAATGTAGTTGAGTATGAACATGGGTGGAGGGTGACGAGAATTGGTTTGATAAATGATTAAAACATCAGAACTTCCAATGACCTAAAGTGGATGCATTATAGCTGTCAAATATGGAAATCACAAAGGCACAAATGAAGGTTTAGTAGGAAACGAGCTGACGAAATTGGAAGGAAGTAATGTCATAAAGTTGGAAGAAGGCAGTCTTCCAATGAGGTAGAATGATGGCTCAACACAATGTTCAAAAGGATGTTAAGTTACAAACTGTGCAGTAGGTGGGGTGTGGTAACAGTTTTTTTCAGGTCATGATTGGATCTTTATTATTCTGTGACTGTGCATCCTCAAAATTCAGTGTTAATTAAATGCAGATTATTATTGGTAGCTTTATTATGTTCATAACAACAGAAGGCTAGGATTAATACAGTGCTACTTTAGGCCAAACACATCAACTGATTTGTAAAATACACATTTTACATGAATCTGAGGTTTCTTTTAACATTTCTATTGAGAATTTCACTATTTTACTCTTGTGTAATTGAAATATGTTGGAATTAAGTAGTTTGAAACAAAAAGACCAGAACAAAGCCAACACAGCATAAAGAACTCTGCACAAAGAACGCCCCTGTTTTGAAGCACAGAAAACAATTGCCAAGAATCCAGTACATTTCAGAACAGAAATTCCGATTGAGATTACCTAATGGATATCTGGGTCATGTTAGTAATCTAATTCAGGATTTATACTCAAAGTATCTAACAAGTGTTGGTGAATTAATTGGTTCATCAACCAGGAACAGCCAAGGTTCTTGAAAATAATGCTGAGACTGCTACATTTTCTGTGGATTATGATCTTTTTAATGACCCAATCAATGCAGAGAGTTTTATGCTTAGCTGTAATTGAACTTGAATCTGCTGGTTTGTGCATTTCTTGAAGCAGGGAGTCAATACTGTTCAAACAACAGATTCCTCAGTGAACATTTTTCAGGCAAGTAAAAATCCTTCAATGAATAGCTTTGTTGCACCGTTGTATCTTACACTAAATTCATGCATACGAGACACTATTACATTTAAATTTTCAGAATATTTTAGTAAAAATGAGAAGTGGGATAATAATCAGACACTTTAGTTGCATTATGAAATCTTTCAAAATTCCAAGACTGAATGCTTACCTGTAGAGAAGGCTATTGAGTGCATTCACAAAATGTATTTCCACAACTTTATTAACATACTTGCATTAAAATAATTGACAGTAGTTTTACCACTTAAGAATAACATGAGACCGTTATTTCTATTTCTGTATATCCAGTACATTAATTAACCAAATCAAAGAGAATCTGTGACTTCGGGTTATGCAGGGTGTAATGAAAGTGAAAAATTAATGCCATTAAAATTGCAACTATTCACACAAAATTTAATAACATTTACTACCTTAAAAAATTGTTCATAGTTTGAATGGTTCAAGAAACAACAGACAATTTAAATATTAACAAAGTGCTCAGTTCAGAAGTTCTAAAACTTGCGAAAACATGCTTGAAATAATTATTTTTTATTTCTGTTAATCACTGCGGTAGTTTTAGAGCTATATTAAAATAGTTTAAAGTTAATCACACTAGTCAGAATAAAAATGAATAAGTGATAATGCAAAAAATGTAATTACTCTCCCAACTTAAGTGGCCGATTAACGTCATTTCCTTATTGAGCGATGTCCTTTGCCTTTGCTGGTTCTTTATATAAACAGACCTGGACTGTGCTTCAACACTGTTTTGCCACTGAATGGCTAGGACTTTTGTTCACTGCCCCAAGGCCATCATGATGCCTGTCCATTTTTTCACAAACAGCTCACAACTTTCCAAGGTATTCTTAAGGTCGGGTGTGTAGCATTTACTTCAAATAATAAACCCCACCAAAGAACTGTGGTCATTGCTGCAGAGGGACCTTTACAGAAGGTGAGGGAGTTAACACTGATGAGAGCAGAAGTGCCTTGAAGATGTTTCTAATCCCATGAAAGTAAGCCTTCCAATGAGGCCTGCATGTGAAGCTAAGGGCCTGAGGAGGGAGAGATAGTCTTTTTCATCCTTTCCCTCCTGCAATGGCCACAGCAGAAATTTTGATGCTTCCCCCAGTGACACTGATAAACAGTGACACTGATAGCAATTGAGGTGGTAGATTGGGAAAATGGGCCAAGAGATGTATTCTCGTGCCCACACCATCACTTTAGTCTGGTCAGGTAGTCCAGGAGCAGTCAGCCAACTTGTCTGTATGGAGGAAGGTTTCAGTGAAGAGAGCAAGGAAGATTCGCAGCAATGTAGCTGCGGTAGAGATGCAGAAATAAACGTCTCTAGTGCATTTTCCATTACTGTAGTGGAGGAAAATTGAGCCCTATATGTCCTTGCCTTTTTCATAAAGCAATTTGTTTTTATGACCTTCTCAATTGAGCAGGTGCAGCCCTCAATAAACAGTTAAGAATTAATTCTCCTAATAATTAGCTGTTACAGGAGTCTCGGTCTATTTCACTTCATTCAAATTTATTAATGGTGAGATTCATTTCACTTATGATTACATTTTTAATTAGTAAATTGGAGCTGATCTGTTCCACTACTGTTTCAACAATCCAACCGATTACCCTTCTGGTCTCAAACAATCGAAACAGACTGCTGAGATTTTAATGCTGAAGGAAATTTTTTCCTCACAAGTGATATCACTAACTGGCCTTTCAAAGCATCAAAGATGCATTATTTCTGAGTAATTGAGTTGTTCTGCGAAACCCGTGTGCTTTGCTTGGTCCTCGGAGTCAAACTATTTCAGTGTGTCAATTTCGGATACCACTGCACAAAGTTTCATTATGCAGCTCATCTAATTTAGTAACTTTATCTTAATAGATGTATGTCAAAAGTGCACAAATTAATAAGTCCCTAGAGCAACAGAAGCTCCATTTCTCAGCTGCTGTTCAAGTCCCATTGCTGAATTCATGTGAGAAGATATAGTTGGTCCATATATTGACCTAGAAGCATCTTGTGTTGAACTATCAATTCGATGACAAAGGATCATTTTTGTTTTTTGAAGCATCACACTTTAGGATGCAAGGTATGAATAATATATGCTCCATCAAATGTCACAATGTAGACCTAACGTAAAAAGTTGCAAAAGGAATAGCATTCTCAAGCAATTTGAGGATATTATCCCTCCAGAAAGTGAAAACAAAATTTTCCAAGTTGTGGAAATCAGGAATGCTAAGTGAAGAAGGCGTTTGGTATGCTTTCTTTTATTGGTCAGAGTATTGAGTACAGGAGTTGTTGGGAGGTTATGTTGCGGCTGTACAGGACATTGGTTAGGCCACTGTTGGAATATTGCATGCAATTCTGGTCTCCTTCCTGTCGGAAAGATGTTGTGAAACTTGAAAGGGTTCAGAAAAGATTTACAAGGATATTACCAGGGTTGGAGGATCTGAGCTACAGGGAGAGGCTGAACAGGCTGGGGCTGTTTTCCCTGGAGTGTCGGAGGCTGAGGGGTGACGTTATAGAGTTTTACAAAATTATGAGGGGCATGGATAGCATAAATAGACAAAGTCTTTTTCCTGGGATCGGGGAGTCCAGAACTAGAGGGCATAGGATTACGGTGAGATGGGAAAAATATAAAAGAGACCTAAGGGGCAACTTTTTCATGCAGAGGGTGGTACGTATATGGAATGAGCTGCCAGAGGATGTGGTGGAGGCTGGTACAATTGCAACATTTAAGAGGCATTTAGATGGGTATATGAACAGGAAGGGTTTGGAGGGATATGGGCCGGGTGCTGGCAAGTGGGAGTAGATTGGGTTGGAATATGTGGTCGGCATGGACGGATTGGACCGAAGGGTCTGTTTCCATGCTGTACATCTCTATGACTCTATGACTCTAAATGGCCTAGATTTTGTGGTCAGCAGATACATGATTACTTTCAATGTTGACCTTAAAGAAAGCTGCCTGCAAAGATCTAGCAATCTCTCAAGCACGGATTTAATTCTAGTGCCAACTACCAGGTATCTGGTGCTTGTAGCAATAGTAATCTCATCAAGCAATTGAAGAATCCTCATAGGCAGCAAACCAAAAAGCAAAAGTCGTCACTTATCCTTGAGCTTTTGTTCATTCCACCATGATCAAATTGAAAAACTTAGAGGAATAGGTAGAAACTGAAATATTTTTGCAAACTTTTATCATATTAAAGATCTATGAATTTTCTTTCACTACCAGGCAGAGGAACAGAAGGAGGCCATTCAGCCCATCAAGGCTGCACCACTACATAATGGTGATCTGCTGTAGTTGAAAAAATTGACAATCCCCAAATATAAAATTAGTTTTTTGAATAGCAGAGAGGTTGTTCAGACATAATTATGACTTAAAATGCTGCTAATACCCAGTTACACTCTATTCAATAAGGTTTATCTCCTTCAAGAGTTTTTCTGCAGTGTGAATAACACTCAAAAAGGAAGCTCACATCAAATCAAGGGCCTTAACTATGCATCCTATTGAGAAGCAAAGAATCATTGTCATCAATTTCTGGAGTTGTGCATGTTCAGATATCAGAAGTTGCTATGAATTTCAGAGGGTAGAGAACAAATGCTGATAATTTTATTATTATTGTTACTACAAATTCTAAGTCATTTTGTCATAGAGAGTCATGACAGTTTTGAAAGAAAAGATAAATAGACTTAGGCACATTATGTCCCAAGTCTACGTATTGCAAGTCAATGTTTCATTTTACTCTGCATTACAAGCTCATAAATAATCTATCACTTTTAGCTGCTAAGACTAAAATTGGAAGCTAACTAATAATATTGTAAGCTACACATTGTTTCTGGAATAATGTGCTCAAAACAAGGTTTTCATTTATGGCATATATTGTAAGTTGCTGAGAGATTATCATTTTACAGTTAATATTTCTCAATGCAGTACTACCCATGTTTGGGTCACAAATGATGTAAAACATTATGGCTCAGGAATTCACATGGCCAGATAATCAATTCTGTATGATAGATTGGAATTGTGCATTGATACAATAAAAAAAATTCTGATGTTGTATATCCTCAGGAATTTGCCAGGAAATTAAAATAATTACTCACATCTGGAATACTGCAAAAATGTCCCAGTGGTTTCAGAGGGTCACTTATACTTAATAAATTTATCCAGGAAAGGTTGGAGAATTAAAATCCTGAGTAACTACTAAACTCAACACTGAGCACCCCTCACCCTCCCCCAGCAATATCTTCCGACCTGTCCCCCAACCCAATGACGTTTCCAGGACCACTGATATTCTGAACCCTAGCTCACAGCCCTTCCACTCACCAGCCACCCTATGCTCACACCTACCTCGCATGCATACTTTTCTCTGCAGCTTTCAAAGTGGCTGCAGAACTTTGAACCACAGAGGACGGCATGGTGGCTCAGTGGTTAAAACTGCTGCCTCACAGTACCAGGGACTCAGGTTGATTCCAACTTTGGGCGACTGTGTGGAATTTGTATGTTCTGTCTGTCTCTGCATGGGTTTCCTCTGGTTGCTCTGATTTCCTCCTACAGTCCAAAGATGTGCAGGTTAGGTGGGGGTAGCCATGCAAAATTGCCCATAGCATCCAGGGATGTGCAGGTTAGATGGGTTAGCCATGGTTATTGTGGCATTACAGGGATGGGGTGGGATGCTCTTCAGGGCTTCAGTGCAGACTTAATGCAGACTCTTCACTGTTCCATAACAAGAAGCTTTAACTCAGGAATTCAAGGGCAGAAATTATCAAAATATAAGTGTGTATTTTATATTGTGCAATCAGGATCACAGTTCGGGTCAGAAACCTTGATTGGATAATCTGGGGCTATTCTTAGGTGAGGATATAAAGCATGACCATCAGCAGAAAATCCTCAGATAGGTCCTGGAAGATAGTATGGACATTGAGAAGATGTGTTTTATGTTGATTTGATGTATTTTGATCTTGACCAAGTTCAAGAAAAAACAGTTAATGATCTACCATTGAAAGCACCCTCAAATGCTTTTGGCCATACTGAGATGAACTTTTGCATTTTGTAGTTTAAAACATAAGTTGCTTCGGAAAATAGTGTGTCATCATTATTGGCTTTGGACTCCTGTAAATGTCTTAAAATATAAAACATTATCATGTAATTCTTTCAGCTATTGAGTGGAAGCTTGAATTCCTTTGAGAAGTTGTCAACCTCTACGTTGATTTTGACAGAGCATTCTCACTTATTGCAGGGCAGGGATAGCTGCCAAGCCTATTTTCCACTGACCCACCTGACATGGCAACTCAGTGAAAGAGCAGATACAAGGAACATCTAACCCTGAATGGCAAGAGGATGTTTGGTCATGAGAATGATATAACTGAAATTAAACCCAGTATCACTCAACAGGCACACACTGGCAATTTACATCAGCAGGGGTTTGGTGAGAGAAAAGCAGGAACATTCACTGAGTTTCACCGTGTTCAGACAAGGGATATTAAGGAAAATTGTATAACTACTTCTTCTTCTTCCAGCCACAGTAGACCAAGGATTGAAGAGGATTTTATAGTCGATAGATTTTAATAACATCAGCCACAAAAAAGAACTTTGATAATTGTGGATTAAGTCCTATAAATCTCAAATATTAGCAAATGAGTAACTATTTAATGCTTCCACCATGGTTCAGAATATCTAAATGATTAATAAAAAAATTATATTTATAATGTTCTCCTTAATTACCAAAGCACAGTATAATGACTCCTACCTTGTCAAGACCCGTATTGAAAACTTAGACAATGATGATTTGGATTTGTAAAACAAGTCATTCATTCTGGAGTACAGTCGTTAAAATCTTATTTATTCCTAAACAATTAATTCCTAATTAACATGAAATTATGATGCATGGAATAATCTAATTGTTCAGGTATGTTTGCTTCCATCTATAAAAGTTACTCAATATTTTATATCATATCCTGATTTTGTTTTAAAAAGAAGCAAACTAGAAATTATCAGCTCAATCTAATACACCTGATCAGATGTATTACTTACATGTACTGTTTTCACACTTTTGTCACATTTACAAGCCTAGATGAAGGAATAATTGTAGCCAATGAATTAATTCAGACTGAAGGGTAAAGGTTGGATTTTCTAAACATGAAGTTTGTAAAAAGCTGAAAAACAGAGATGAATTATAAGTTCCACAGTTTTGAGTTTTGAGGCAAAAGAAAAACTTGCTCAGAGAGCTCAAATGTTGGATTATCAAATTTGGACTCATAACATTCATCGGCTCATAGGATTTAAGAGGAATGTGAAATAATATTGCTGCAGATGTCAAGGAGAGATGAATGCAATGCATATCATCAATATGATTACAAATTGTGCTCTCTATCAAGAATGTCACATTGGAAATAGATTCTTCAACCTATCTGCTTATTGGAGGACAGTTCTTGCATTCGACTAAGGAGAGAGAAAGATCCTAATAGATTACTTACTCAATAGGAGAACAGTATTCAAGTCTTGCTGATTTTTAAATTCTTGGTCCATCTGACAATATAGCAACTGTGGATACTTCAAACTGAAGGTCATTATCCATAATCTATGCATTTTAGCATCACATGACCAATTTCAAATACATTTATTGAACTTATGGAACAATGAATGTGATTTTTATCTGAGCACAATGGACCATTATTATATTGTAGAAAGGTTGTGGAAATATTCTGTTTTCATAGTGTTTTAATCTATACACAATTTATACACAAGGTGTACTCTGCAGTTTGGAAAATGATAAAAATAAGACTGCCCTTTGGCAATAAAAAAACTAAAACACAAGCAAAAAATATCAGTGAAGTGCCATTGATTTTTTAGTCAATATATAAAATTGACTGAAATCTATTTTGTTGGTGTTTTAATTTATCCTGGTTTGTATACTAATGGAAATATTGGTGCAATATTCTGTGTGATTTAACACAGTTAATTATCAATTTTTTAAAATGTTGTTTGTTACAAAAGGTAATGTTTGAAAGTATCTACTATAAATGGAAAGTAAGTACAATGGAAATTGCATCCGTAAGTGCTCAGTTTAGGCTGGCCCAGCATTTTGAGCACATTAAAACAGATGTGTGACTTTTCTTAAAACGTTCTTCCTCCTCCAAGTTTCCCTCTCCCTATCCTAAAGGTGATGATCTGCACTGATGGCTCCATGGATATTGGAGACCCTCAACCATCTCACAAAACTGACTGTTTTCTGGTTAAGAGAAAGTGAGGACTGCAGATGCTGGAGATCAGAATCAAAGAGTGTGGTGCTGGAAAAACACACCAGTCAGGCAGCATCCAAGGAGCAGGGAAATCGACATTGTAGGCATAAGCTGTTCATCATTCTTGATGAAGGACTTATGCCTGAAACATCGATTCTCCTGCTCCTTGGATGCTGCCTGACTGGCTGTGCTGTTCTTCAGTTAAGATTAATCGTCTAATCCACAGCAGGACATCACAACAAACCAAACAAAACAACATTGTAGAATTGAAATCTGATTGCACGCCTATCTTTCCAATATGAATTACAATGATCATGAGGTTGAAACCTTGGTGAATTTGCACATCCTTAGCCCAGGGATGTTGTAATTAATTATAATCTCATGTTCCTATATTGGCACAGAGCAATAAAGTCACAGTGTTGTTTTTGTCTAGTTTAATTCCATCTTGGACAATGTACATACTAACTAATAAAGAAGATAGTTTACATAATTATCTAATGATCTTCGATGTGGCCTAAAGTCAGAGGATGTCTTTGAAAACCACAAAGTCTGCATCACTGTGTATATTCAAAAACTGAAAGTTAATCTGAATGATCTCTCTGCAGCCAATCGTGTCAGTCACCCAATTATTTGAAATATTAGCTTCACGTCATTAAATCCTTGTCAGATTATCATCATAAAGCTTTTTTTTTAGTTCTAAAGTCAAATGAGGTTATGCACATACCCTAAAATAATCAAATCTTCAAGTTATTAATAGGGAATTTTGTTTCTGTGTAACTATTCAATTGCAGTTTTGAAGTATAATTTCCTGAGGTTTTACAGTGTGCTTAATTTGATACCATTTTATAGATTACACCAGCATGATCAGCAAAAGGTTCAACAAAAATGTCAGTAATTTTCTTTCATATGTGAAAGAATTAAATATTCCACTTTTCAAGAAGAATAATACAGAAAGTATCTATTTAAAATAGGGCAATGAAGGGAGAAAGAAAAAGCACTTTCAAACATCAGTCTCCACTCCACAGTACATATTCTTCCCCTTTTGTAAAGTAATATTCAAGTGAACACGGAAGTATATTGTGAGAACATTAAATCTTCCCAAATATGCCCTTGGGAAATATCAAACCATAGGTCCCAATCCTCATGTAAATGGGGTCTTCTGCAGCTTGATTTTCAAAGCACAGAGTAGATTTCGAGCACTGAATGTTAGTCAAGCACAGAATGTGTTATACTGGATGGAAACAACTTTGAAAAAGTTTCACTTGCATTTAAATTTGACTCTGTGTAATGTTATCAAATTCAAGTGCAAATCATCAGCCAAGTAACTGCTACACTGAAACTGAAGATTGAGATGACCAGGTGACCTGGGTCTCCTCCATCATTGGGGTCACAGATGTGGCTCAGCACATAGTGCAGTGTCAACAAGGAAGAAATGCTTCTGATGGAGGCATCACCACTAAATACATGCTGAATTAGCAGGAGGCTGATAGAAAATGCCAAGGATGGGGGAGAGGAGAGACAGGGACGGTTGGTTTTGGTGTGACAGTTAGTCAGCAGTTGATAGCTGTTTTAACATTTCAACATGAAGTCAGGAGGAGAACTGATAGTTAGTAATGAGTGGCTCATTCAATATCAAAGTTCACTCTCACCCATAAATAAAGAGACCTTTGGGATTTGTGTGGATTTGGGGTGGGTGGAAGTTGGGAGTTGTAGGAACAATTGCCTTCCTGAGCTCAGAGTGGAAATTTCCCTTTGCATTTGAATCATTATGTCTGTACACGTTCTCCAGTTTTGACATACACTGATATACAACAGCATAACATGCTAGACTATATTTCCATTAAGATTTATATCAAGGGGCAAGAATCATTTAATCTCAACATTCCAAACTATGCTATTTTGCTTTCCCTATGAAAACAAAATTAGTGGAAATTTGATTGTTAATTAATACAATCCATTTATTTATTGTGGAGCACTGACATATACTTTCATTAAACTGGTAAATTGGGCAGAACAATAGCAGATGAAATTTAATCCTAATAAAAGTGTGTGGTGATGCATTTTGGGAGGTCTAATAAGGGAAGGATTTACACAATGTTCAGTAGGGTCCTGTGGAGTACTGAGGAACAAGGGAACTATGGTTTACAAGTCCATAGATCTCCAAAGGTGTCAGCATAGGTAGACAGGGTGTTGAGGAAGACATATAGTATGCTTACCTTCATTACCTGGAGCAGCAAAGTCTTTCTTGAGATAGTGAGAACTGCAGATACTGGAGAGACAGAGTCAATAAAGTGTGACGCTGGAAAAAGCACAGCAGGTCAGGCAGACTCTCTTGCTCCTCAGATGCTGCCTGACCTGCTGTGCTTTTTCCAGGGCCACACTTTATCGACAACTTTCTTGCACACTGGTTAGGCCACAGGTGGAATACTGGGTGCAGTTCTGCTCACCATACCAATCAATAAAAGGATGCAATTGCACTGGAGAGGGTGCAGAGGAGAATGTTGCCTGCGATGAAACATCTCAGTTATGAGGAGAGACTGGATAGACTGTGTTTGTCTCCCCTGGAGCAGAGGAAGCTGAAGGGGGACTTCAAATTATGAGAAGCATGGATAGGGTAAATTATGAGAATCCTTTCCCCATGTCAGACTTGTCTAAGATCAGATGGCATAAGTTTAAGGTGAAGAGTCAGTAGTTTAGAAGGGATTTGAGGAAAGATTTTTCCACTGGACGCTTTAGAAACATGGAATGCACTGCCTGAGAATGTGGTGGAAGCAACATTTAAAAAGCATTTGGATGAGCAATTAAAATGCCAGGGCCAAACAGACTATGAACCAAGAGTAGGTAAATCGATTAATGTCATCTGGTATTTGCTGGTCAGCATAAAGAAGGAAGGGTCTATTTTACTGCTGTACGACTCTATTAATTACCACATCTACGTCACACTGATGGTAAGTATTGGGATCAATTTCAAGTCTCCAAAAACTTCACCTCTACATTTGCTTCATACCCCTTGATACTCTCACATAAGAAAGGAATCTAATATACAACAGTCTCAAAACTCCAATTATCTCCAAATCAACAGCATTTTGGGAGAGCGGCAGCCACACTTCTTGAATCCTACTTTTTCCAAAGGACACGCGTCCTGATTTTTCTCAAATGGTCTCGTCCTAATGTTGTTAATATAATCCCTTCTTTCAGCCACCAACAGTGAACATTTATGTTCAATTAGCACCTTTATCACAGTGTATCTCCCAGGAAGTTTTATCCAATAAAATTTCACATTGAGTCACGCAAGGAACACTGGCCCAGATTGTCTAATTGAAAAATTGTTATTACAGCAATGTACTTGCAAACATGTGCTATGGGACCCCTTGGGAGGTCTGATGCCCAGCTATTCAGGAACAATCGGTGATGGTTAAACTTCTGACAGGCAAATCGCTCAGGCCCTAAAAATTTCTAAAACGTTCACAGCTTGGAGTTAAGAATCAAATACGTCAGAGGGTGCTGATTTACCTATCTGAATTCTTGGCTAGGAAAATGTAGACGAATTAAAACCTGACCTGTCAAACCCACCGATCCCCCAAGTCCAACACTTGACAAACCGCACAGAAAACCCCAACCTGATCTCAGCAGGCATGACAGGACAAACCCTATTTCACATAACCTGAACCAACCACAGGCCTGGCCCACCCTACACTCTACTGTGCAACCCGTCCCTAAACATGTCAACCCCTAATCTGCCCATCTGCCTCTCTACCCTCTTGCCAACCTATCTGCTGCCTAAACACCTCATGCAAAACTCTGCCACCCTTCACCCATCCATGTGCAAACCTATTCCTTAGGTTCCAACCTTAGGGAGTCCAACCTACTCCCTCACTTACATACCTTCTCATGGGGCCATTAAATCCTGGACTGCCACAGTTAGTGCTGTAAACAGGGCAAGGTTTGTCTTCCAGTATTGATCCTACACTGTTCTCGCACAGGTTCTTGCTCAGCTACTCTCTGCAAAAGCCCAAACCAGACATTCAGACCAGAAACAGACAGGCCTGGAGTGGGGTAAGTTAAAAAAAAGTGATAATCTGACCCTTTGTCAGAAGGTTCACTTGGCCCAGCCACTGCTTAAAAGCCTTGTCAAAGAAATAAATTTTCAAAGACTGCTTAAAAAGGAGTGAGACAGAAAGATGGAGTGGTCTGAGGAGGAATTTCTGGAGCTGAGTAGCTGAAGGTATAACCACCAATGTTGGAGTGACACAAAAAGAGGATTCATAGGAGATTAGTTTTGGAGGAATACAGGGACCTTGGAGGTTTATAGGGCTAGAGGAGCTTACAAATACAGAAGGAGGCATGGCTTGGTGTTTAAGAAAAGGAGACAGCATTGGCTTATGACCACAGAGGAGATGGGCAAACAGGGAATAGTTTCTCCATGTCTATCCTATCAAAAACTTTTAATATTCTAAACACCTTGATCAGATCGCACCTTAGATACCTTGAGGGATACAAGGTAAGTTTAAACAACTTTCTTTGTAATTTATCCTTTGTAAAGCATTAATCTGGTGAATCTGTGCCTTGCCCCTTCCTCCTGAGTGCTGTGTTCCAGGTGGGTGTATGACCAAGGGTCGAGAGAACAGAAACATAATTTTCATCCTTTGTATTCCTCCCTTCTTGAGAAAAAGGCCAATAATTCCTTATATTTTTAAATTTTTTGTTTGTAACTCGGATCTAGTTTTAAATGGTTTGTGGGCTCTTTAATTTCCTTATTTCTCTAGTGTTCTTAGTTTCTCACCACTTCGAACATATTCCAATTCAATCTTTCTTGGGTTCAAAGTGATTGATTTGACAGCATCTCACACTAAGCTCCATATGCCATAGCTTTCACCCGCTCATTCAATCCATCTGTCCTTTTGCAACTTCCTTCTCTCTTCTGCATTACTTACTATGCTTCCCAAATTAGTGTGCAGTTGGATAATTCTCAATTCCTACATCCAGGCAATCAATAAACATGATGAAAGGTTCAGGCCACAGAACAGACTATTCAAAGAACACAACCTCTCACACACTGCCAATTTGAATATATACCCTTTATTATTACTGTTTTGACTAATTTCCATCACAGTCAAGTGGTAGCCAGTAAATTTTATTTGCTTTCATTTTATCATTAATCTTCTGTGACCCGACTAAGTATCTTCTGGAAGTCCACACATATATATAAAATCTATAGACAGCCATTTTCATACTATTGACCGTAACAGTTCAATGCTAGATTAGTCAGACATAACTTACTTACAAGCCCATGTTGATTCTATCTGATTAGCTCTTATTTGCACAAATACTTTCTCATTCAAACCCTAAAATCAGATTCTGGCAGTACCCAAACACTTCTTTAACCTAATTTCTATTTCCTATCCTTCTTAAATAATGGAATGAAGTCAGTAATTATTTAGTCTCATGGCACAGTGCTGAAATGTTTTTCTATTTACAGATATATGCAGTGGAATCTTGTTGAGACAGTGAGTGACCCACATAATTTTGATTCGGAAAAGCATGCTGAACCATAGAAACAGAACATATAGTACCAGGCCCTTTGGCCCTTTGAGCCTGCTCCACCATTATCTATGATTGTGGCTGGTCATCCAATTCAACCACTTGGTTTCTGCTTTCCCCATATTCTTTACTCCTTTTAACTCCAAGTGCTACAACCACCTCATTTCTGAAATCTCACAATGTTTTGGCCTCATCATGAGGGACAAGGATTGGGTGAACAGTCAAGATTTTTTCCCCAGGGTAGGGGAGTCCTAAACTAGAAGTTATTAGTCTAAGGTGACAGGGGAAAGATTTATAAGGGACCTAACGGGCAGCTTCTTCGTGCAAATGGCGGTACGTGTATGGAATGGGCTGCCAGAGGAAGTGGTGAAGGCTGGAACAACTACAACATCTAAAAAGCTTCTGGATGGGTATATGATTGGAAGCATTTAGATGGATATAGGGTCAACGCTGGCAAATGGGACTGAATTAATTTAGGATATCTGGGTGGCATGGATGAGTTGGACCAAAGAGTCTGTTTCTGAGCTGTACATCTCTATGGCTCTATAACTGCTTTCTCTGATAGTAAATTTTATAGTCTCAACACTCTCTGTGTGAAGAAAGTTCTCACTATCTCAATCACTAATAGTTCATACCATATCCTTTGTTGTGATTCCTGTTCTGGATTCCCCACAATTAGGAACATCCTTCATGCATCGACTCTGACTAGTCCTTTTTGGATTTTATAGACTCCTGAGAGATCCCCACTCAGTCTTCTGAACTCCAGAAAAAATATCCTTATCGGTTCAATCTTGCCTCACGTGTCAATGCCACCACTCCAACAAACAGTCTGGTAACCATTTGCGGTACTCACTCTTGAGCAAGAACATCCTTCTGCAGATGAGACCAAAACTGCCATTACATTCCAGGTTTGGTCTCACCAAGACACTGTTTAATCGCAAAAAAACATGCCAGCTCCTGTACACCAATCCTCATGTTGTAAAGACCAACAGATCTTTAGTGCCGACACACTTACCTTCAACAGCTATCCAGTGAGTCCCACATGGGTCACTGTTGGGACCTTCATTGTTTATGCTTTATATAAATGATTTAGATTTGAATGTAGGAGAGCTGCTCAGTAAGTTCGCACACAATTCAAAAATTGGTGAGATGGTATGTAGTGGGGAGGTTAGCCTTAGACTATAAAAGGATACAACAGGGCTGGTTAGATGGGCTGATCAGTGGCAAATTAACTTTAATCTAGAAAAATGTGAGGTGATGCAGTTGGGCAGGATGAACGAGGCAAGAGAATTTACAATGAGGAGAAAGTGAGGACTGCAGTTGCTGGAGATTAGAGTCGAGAGCGTAGTGCTGGAAAGGCACAGCTGGTCAGGCAGTGTTCAAGGAGCAGGACAATCGACATTTCAGGCAGAAGCCCTTCATCAGGAATTGTTAATAATTCATCATTATTGCCTTCCTGTTTTTGTTACCAGAGTGGATAACCTCATATTTACTCACAATATACTGCATCTGCCATATTCACCTCACAGGTCACCTTCCTACTCAGCTTTGTGTCATCTTCAAATATGGAGAAATTACATTTAGTTTCCCCATCTAAAACATGAATATATATTGAGAGTTGCTGGGGTCCTAGCGCTGATCCCTGTGGCTACTCATTTGTCACTGCCTGCCATTCAGAAAAAGACTCTTGATTTCTGGCTGCCAACCAGTTTATATCCATCTCAATTTATTATCCCAATCCCATGAGCTTTAAATTTATACACTAATCTCTTGTATGGGTCTTCATGAAGGTCTTTTGAAAATAAAACACATCCACTGGCTCATCAATTCTACTGGTTACATCCTGGAAGAATTCCAGTGGTCTTTGACAAGCATGATTTCCCTTTCATAAAGCCATGCAGAGCCTGTCCGATCTCTGCTATTAATTGTTTTGGAATGAACTCCAGCACATTTCACATTACCAACGTCAGGCTGATTGGTCTGTAGTTCCTGGTTGTCTCTCACTCCCTTTTTAAATAGTGAAGTTAGATTAGCTACCTACCAATCTATAGGAACTGTTTCTAAGTCTATAGAATCTTGGAAGATGACCACCATTGCATCCACAGTTTTGAGGACCACTCCTTATGTATTCTGGGATGAAAATTATTAAGCCCTTGGGATCTATTGGCCGGTAATCCTGTCAATTTTCCCAACACGATTTCCCCACTAATACGGATTTTCTTACCCTCGTCCCTCTCAATTTCTGTGCACCTGTGTGTTTCTGGTATGCTATTTGTGATCTCCTTTGTGAACACAGAACCTAAGTATATGCTCAGTTGATCAGCAATTTCTTTATTTACTTTCATGATTTCTCTATTTTGGACTTTAAGGGACCGACATTTGTCTTCACCTTTTCTCTGCACACACCTACAGAACATTCTACAGCCAGTTTATATGTTTCCCACAGGCTTACTCTTGTAGTCTATTTTCTCTTCCTTTGTCAAACTCTTTGTCCTCTTTTACTGAACTCTAAAGTGCTCCCAATCTTTAGGTCTGTTGTTTCTTTCCTGGCTAGCTTTTATGTCTCTTCTTTGGATCTAATACCATTGCTAATTTCCCTTGTAAGACACAGTTTGACCACTTTTCCCATTTTGCTTTTGCACCAGACAAGAATAAACAATTGTTGCAGTTCTCCCATGTATTCTTTGAATGGTTGACATTGCCATTCCACAATCATCCTTACAAGTAATGTTCCCCAATCCATTATAGCTAAATTGCGCCTTATTCCACCAATGTTTTCTCTGTTGACCTTCATGACACTCATCTCAGTACCAACTACATCACTCTCCAACTTCATGAAAAATTCTATCAAATTATGGTCCATCATCTTCAAGGGAACTCAAACAACTGGATTTCCAATTTTCTCTTTCTCAATACACAATACACACTTGAGAATGGCCTGTTCTCAAGTTGGTTCCTAAATGTAATAGGTCAGAAAACCATCTGCTAAACACTCCAGGAATTCTACTTCTATGATATTGTTATTAATTTGATTTGCTCAAGCATATGCAGATTAAAGTCACCAACAATTACAGATATTTCTCTAATTCATGTGTCTCTAACAATGAAATGATTGATGAAGTCACCAGCAAGCCTTGACTTGGAATCAAGACCTTGAGGATGGAGGTCCTGGATAGTGACAGTTACTAGACAGATGCCAGTTACTCCTGTGCTCAGCAGAACCACAGTAGAGGGTATGACTGCCTGAATTCCCTGAACTGCAGAGGGATGTGGAGATGGGGGAAGACATAGGGAGAGAGGTCATGGTGTTGGAAAGTTGCATGCAAAGGCAGAGCCCATCTCTCGTTCTCCATTCCAATGCCCCCCAACACCAGTTCCTCACCATACCCCCTCAATTTGTGGCATAGCTGGAAGGTTGACCATGGACCTTCCTGCTCAGAACATATTTCTGGATAAATAGAAAGAGTGCAATATTGTCTCTTTCATACTTATTTATTTACACTTGTTTATTTAAAAACACTTCCATGATATTGTTGGTGATGCCAGCACAACATCCAAAAACAGCAACATAAGAAATGCATCAATACAGATTCACACTAACGAATGGACACTTCTAACATTCTAACTCAATTGAAATTAAGTATCTACTGAAGGGATCCTGCTTACAAGGAATTTCTTTATCAATATCATTTTGGGATTTCAAGATTAAGGTTTCACAACACTGTAAGCAAAGTCTGCAGATTAGTGTATGGTAGTCCGTCCTGTACAACTTTTATTCAGGAAGCAGAAAGTCTCTCAATGTAGCAAAGAAAAGATCTGCAGAGGATTGTTTAAAGGATCCAAGTGTGAGGAATGCAGACAGCATCAATCACTGGAACCAGTGCTTTAGAGAGGCCTCACTCATTGACTAAGTAAGCTGTTAATCGAAACGTCAATACCTTTACCTATTGTGGTACATAGATAGTCCTGATGGCTTGGCTAAGTAGTGTGAACAGCAGCACTCATTGGCTGCATAGAGATTGCTTGGTTTCCCAGATCTACATACCTTAATGCAGGACTGGGGACTCATTTGAGGGCTGGCCTATTGCAGCTTTCTTTATTTCAGGTATGGCTGGAGACTGCTGGAATGCAAGTTGATGTAAATCCTCTACATTGTTAGGAAGTTCCTGATGTCGACCATCTCAATGCTGATTTGGCCCTGGCCAGACTGGACACTGACCAATCTGACCCCCTTTCTATTGTTATTTTCATAGCCATCCCAAACTCCTCCTCAACAACTTTAATCTCCAGGAATTAATTGTTAAACCATCTATTCTTTGTACCACATGAGTAATTTTAAGGCCTTTCAAAGTTTTTGCAATCACCTACCTGCAAAGTGTAGAGAAAATAATATGTTTGGTATCTACTTTAAAGCACATTCATTTAAATGCATTTACCCTGTTTGTCAGCTGAATACAGTTGATAAGACCTTCCTGAAACTGTCAAGACTCTCTGGAGAAACAATGGGTGTTAAATGTGACTCAGTATATATAGTTGCATTAGTTAGCACAGCACAATGCTATCAGCACACATTTGAATCATTATATATTTGAAGGTTACAGCAAGCTTAAAAACACCCCATGGGACTGGGTTGAGTACATGAGTAAGAGCAATAGTATATGAGTGAAAGAATGAGAGAGAAACTAAGTGACTATGTGAAACTGAGAGTTAGCAAGAGAGGAAAAGTTTGTGAAGGAGAGTGAGAGAATGAGGGAGACAAAAACTGACAGTCAAAGAGGGAGTGTAAGAGAGAAATATTAGTGAGAGAGAATGAGTGAAAAAGCTAGTAGAGAGTTAGAGAGTGAGGGAGAGAGCAAAAGAGAGTGAGAAAGTGTTTGAGAGAGAAAGAAAGAGGGAGTGAGTGGTCATGTGGAAAGTCTGACAGTGAAAGTGAGAGAACATTCTTGGCAATATTTAATTGCCCTGGATGTGGTAGTGAACTGCCTTCTTGAAATGTCAGGAGGGAATTCCAGGAAAGTGTGTTTGTCCAGCATTTAGTGCTCATATTTTGGATTTTCAGCATTGTTCTCTGATTTAATGGTCCATTCTGGCCTTTTAAAAAAGTAGGCACTTTCACTTTAAAATTATAAATACTTATCGCACAATGCATGATGCATTTTTTCTGCTCACAAATCCAACTTGTCTGCATAGATACACCACATCATCACAGGTGAGTTGGTTGGTGCCTATTCCCTGGCAGGTTTTACCTTTTTAAACTTGAAACGAGGACTCCAGTAAAATGTGTGAGATTCAAGATATTCTCATTTACATAGAGGATCCTTGTTTGTCTGTTTGTGAATGTAAAGACTTTTGGATACTGCTGTCTAAGTATTTCAATAGGGCCAGATTCAAAGAAGTGGATCTGGTTGGATAACAGGAATAATCGAGTTATGTGCAATGGTCTGACAAAAACCACATCTATGAAGTGCAATACACCAAAACGTGAGCTTTCAATGGGCTTTGTAAGTAAAGGCTTGGGGTATGAAAGCCAAGAAGCTTTGCTAAAATCATTTAAATCGTCACACTGAGACAAGCATTAACTTGGTGAAAGATGCTTTTGGTCTGCAGAAGGAAAGAATTGACTTTGATTGAGTGTTATAGATTGGCACATTCCAAAGTCCAGGTTGGCTGAGGGATGCACTAAAGCTTCTGTCAGCTGATGCTAAGGTGCAGTGGGGAAAAAAACTATCTAAGGTCTTTCTGTTGAAATACAATGGGGGTCCATTCAGTTATCGGACCATCCCAGAGTCTCAAATGTATGTAGATATAGTACAGTGTAAGAAAGAAAGGCTTTGGCTTTACTCTCCGTATGTTAAAACTGTACAGAATTGAACTGCTTTAGTGACTATGTCTGTGTGTAAAAAAAATATGAATAAAGAATATTTTTGAATTTAAAAAAATTGGTTCAACCTTACTAAAACTATGGTGTCAAACTTTGAGGAGCCGAAGATTTTAGATGTGTGAGTGGTTTGAAGGGTCAAGGGGATACAGTTAAGGAGTCCAGAAACGGAAGCAGCATCAGGGCCCATAATTTAAAATATTCCTCACCCTGATCCTCTTGGCTATGTTTAATTGCCATGATAGACTGCATTTTTGCAATTTGGATACCAAACACAGTTGACGGGCTAAATATTAGCATGCCCTATTGCTGGTCATGGAGTTTGCTATCTATGCTCATTATGCTGCGCATGAGCAGCAATCAAATTTGGTACTCCCACCTCAGTACAGCAGTTATGGACCAATGTTGATCACCTGTTCTGCTGCTGGCTTTCTCTGTGCTCTGTCATGGACAAAGAAGCATTGTGCACTTGGGGCAACCAAGCCTCTATTCTTAAAGGAAGTCTGACCCTCTTGAAGGGCCTCCAACACACTCCATCGACGTGGATACCCCGCACTGGCCTAATTCCTGCCCTCGATCTCTTCATTTCCAACTGCCGCCTAGACAATAACCACCTCAACCTGTCTACCCCCCTCCCCCATTCCAACCTCTCACCCTCACAACATGCAGCCCTCCACTCCCTCTGCTCCAATCCCAACCTCACCATCAAACCAGCAGATAAAGGGGGTGCAGTGGTCGCTTGATGCACTGACCTCTAAACCGCTGAAGCTAGATGCCAACTTGAAGACACCTCCTCCTACCCCCTCCTCAACCATGACCCCACCCCCCCATCACCAAACCGTCATCTCCCAGACCATACAGAACCTCATCACCTCAGGAGATCTCCCAACCACAGTTTCCAACCTCATAGTCTGGGAACCCCGCACTGCCCGATTCTACATCCTTCCCAAGATCCACAAGCCTGACCACCCTGGCCGACACATTGTCTCAGCCTGCTCCTGCACCACCGAACTCATCTCCACCTACCTCGACACTGGCCTATCTCCTCCTAGTCTAGGAACTCCCCACGTACGTTTGAGACACCACCCACGCCCTCCACCTCCTCCAAGACTTCCGTTTCCCCGGCCCCCAACGCCTCATCTTCACCATGGATATCCAATCCCTCTACACCTCCATCTGCCATGACCAGGGCCTCCAAGCCCTCCATTTCCTCCTCTCCCAACGTCCCCGACAGTACCCTTCCACCGACACTCTCATTTGTTTGGCTGAACTTGTCCTCACCCTTAACAATTTTTCCTTCGAATCCTCCCACTTCCTCCAGACCAAAGTGGTAGCCATGGGCACCCATATGGGGCCCAGCTATGCCTGTCTCTTTGTTGGCTACATAGAACAGTCCATCTTCCGTAGTTACACTGGCACCACTTCCCACCTCTTCCTCCGCTAATTGATGACTGCATTGGCGTCACCTCGTGCTCCTGCGAGGAGGTTGAGCAATTCATCAACTTCATCAACACATTTCACCCCAACCTTAAATTCACCTGGACCATCTCTGACACCTCCCTCCCCTTTCCCATTAATGACGACCGACTTGCCACTGACATTTTTTACAAACCCACCGACTCCTACAGCTACCTGGATTATATCTCTTCCCACCGTACCTCCTGCAAAAATGCCATCCCGTATTCTCAATTCCTCCGCCTCCGCCGTATCTGCTCCCAGGAGAACCAGTTCCACCACAGAACACCTGTGGCCTCCTTCTTTAGAGACCGCAATTTCCCTTCCCACGTAGTTAAAGATGCCCTCCAATGCATCTCATCCACATCCTGCGCCTCTGCCCTCAAACTCCACCCCTCCAACCGTAACAAGGACAGAACACCCCGGTGCTCACCTTCTACCCTACCAAACTTCGCATAAACCACATCATCCAACGACATTTCCGCCACCTCCAAAAGGACCCCACCACCAGGGAAATATTTCCCTCCCCACCCATTTCCACTTCCCACAAAGACCGTTCTCTCCGTGACTAACTGGTCAGGTCCACAGTCCCCAATAACCCACCATCCCTTCTCGGCATCCTCCCCTGCCACCGTAGAAATTGCAAAACCTGTGCCCACACCTCCTCCCTCACCACCATCCAAGACCCCAAAGGAGCCTTTCACATCCATCAAAGTTTTACCTGCACATCCACCAATATCATTTATTGTATCCGTTGCTCCCGATGCGGTCTCCTCTACATTGGGGATACTGGAGGCCTCCTAGCAGAGTGCTTTAGTGAACATCTCTGGGACACCCGCACCAATCAACCCCACTGCCCTATGGCCCAACATTTCAACTCCCCCTCCCACTCTGCTGAGGACATGCAGGTCCTGAGCCTCCTCCACCGCCGCTCCCTCACCACCCAACGCTTGGAGAAAGAACGCCTCATCTTTTGCCTTGGAACACTTCAACCCCATGGCCTCAATGTGGATTTCCGCTTCCGCCACCTCACCCCAGCTCCAGCCTTCCAGCTCAGCATGCCCTCATGACCTGTCCTACCTGCCTATCTTCCTTTCCACCTATCCACTCCACCCTCCTCTATGACCTATCACCTTCATCCTCACCCCCATTCACCCACTGTACTCTTTGCTACCTTCCCCCACCTTCCTCTCTGACCTATCACCTCCATCCCCACCCCATTCACCTATCTTACACTATGCCACTTTCTCCCCATCCCCACCGCCCGCCGCCCCCCCCCCCCCCCACCCCCCTCACCCCCCCTTCTCATTTATCTCTGCACTCTGCAGGCACTCTACCTCTATTCCTGATGAAGGGCTTTTGCCCGAAATATCGATTTTCCTGCTCCTCGGATGCTACCTGACCTGCTGTGCTTTTCTAGCACCTTTCTAATCTAGACTCTCGTTTCCAGCATCTGCAGTCCTTGTTTTTACGTCTTGAAGGGCAGCTGACAGAAGATTTTGCTGCATTTTAAATTCTGGAAATTAGAAAAACTAGGCTGCAAAAAGTTTTCAGGGTGAAACAATAGTGCAGTAGGCAGTAGTTGTTGAGGGGGACAGGAATTGAGACATAGAACATTACAGCGCAGTACAGGCCCTTTGGCCCTCAGTGTTGTGCTGTCAACCTGTGAAACCAATCTGAAGCACATCTAACCTACACTATTCCATTATCATTCCTCTGTTTATCCAATGACCATTTAAATGCCCTTAAAGTTTGCGAGTTTATTACTATCGTAGGCAGGGCATTCTACACCCTTACCACCCTCTGAGTAGTAACCTGGCTCTTTAGAAGGCTAGGTGTTCCTTCAGAACCATCCTCAACAGGAACAGACAGCAGGTGGGTAGGGATGTTAATTCACAGCAGCTGACCTCAGGACCTCTTAGTACTAAAGCACTGATGTCACAGGGGCCTAACAACATTTTAGCTTACTCAAGGTCAAAATTAAGCAAATGCATCTTCATATGACATTCCCCTTATACCAACCTCCAGTTATTCACTAATGCAAGCATAGCACTCAAAGCAAGGCCAACATAATAACTGACTTTCTGACCTCTCCTTTGGAGGACAAGGTATCACACAATAGAACAATTGTGACAAGAATTCCCAAATTGCCTGGGCCCTGTGAAGGGGGTAGCTCCCAAAGCCATGGGGCCTGCAACATCACAGAGTAGGTGTCATCCGATGTCATGGAGAACATTGACATTGATGATCTGTTCCTGTCATGCCACTCTTAGGAGAATGAGAGAGGGAAATAGCACAGCACCAATCAAGCAAATCCACCATAAGTCTGACATTATAGCCACCATCTCTGACGTTTCCATGCACTGCACAGGTTGGGTGCAGTGCACGGTAAGTCACCAGGTTCAAGAGAACTGTAACCATGTCGAGGGTAGAAAATAGTTTACTTTTCAGCTCTTCTGAAAATAAGATGACAGATAAATTCTGCTGGAGGTCACTTAGGCAAGGACATCGATAGCAGTACTGTACTGGATAGTACTGATAGACACTCAGATACTAGATGCATTGGTTGGCCAGCTAGGGGACCTCCTCTCAAACAAAATCATGGAGTAGTCGGGATCTAACTTGGAAGAAGGCATAGCACTACCCTAAACTGTTCCAGCCTTTATGTGGCTCAGGCACCTGGTTCATTTCCTTCACAGTAAGGATGCAGCAACACTCTCTCACAAATGCAGAATCTTACCATGACAGCAGTAAAAACAGTCCAAAGTAATTCGAAATACTCTGCAAAGCAGAAGATTACTCCTTAACTAGCACTGGGGTAGGCCTCAGTTGCTTGATTTTTGAAGAAAAGTCCATTCATTGTACCTGCATGGTTCACATTAAGAATTCTGTTGTCACAAAAACAGATGCACATGGGGATATCCCTGAACCAGCACTCCAGACACGACAGTGCCTCAACCAGGCCAGCCATAAATGCTTTCCAGCCGAAGGCACGCAATATCTCTCATCTCATCTCCAACAGCAATAAGAAAACTAACTTCACTCTCTTTGTTTCCAAAGAAAGTTATTATGCAATTCAACCAATTTAAATATATACTTGAACAATGGCACTTTAGAAATGGCTGACTAAAGTATTGCTAATACATTAAGGAAAAGTCCTATATTGATTTGTACATTTTCTTAGCACTTACTATGAAACATTATTAATGCTTTTCTTAAATACAGCAAATTTATGCTGTGAAGGAAGCATTCATCCTTAATAAATTTCAACCTCCCCCATCTATCCCCTCACCCCCATAATTTGAAGAGGTGATGATTTCTTAACCTCCCTGCTCAGTTCTGTCCCAATTCTGCCACACAAGCATAAAATTACTGCTGAACTACATTTTAAATTAATTTAAGAATATTTATTCAGTGCTGCTAGATTGAGTTTTGCCATTTTGTCTGAACTCAATTTTCAGCACCAGGGCACTGAAAACTCCATTTAACATTCAAACACAATCTTCTTAAACATGATACTTTAAAGTTCTATCAGATTTCAGCCCAACATTAATGTTCAGATTTAATAAATCGAAACCCTCACGATTTAAAGTAACTACATGCTGAATTTCTATTAAGTCTTGACCGTTCTATTCATATATACAAAGTTTTATCTCTCACTATCTGTTTTATTCAAACTAACTCAGTCTTCTGTGTTTAATGTACAAAATTCTAATTTCTATTTTCTATCTAATTTATGAGTTAAAATTACATCTATTAAACAAAAATATTGCTTGATTCTAATTAGTCTCAAAGTGAACATATTGCCTAGAATGATCAGATCTAATAATGCAAAATTAGGTTAAATATTCACTCTGGAAAGTATTTATTATCTAACTCTAATAATCTGATTCAAATGGCTCTCACAAAATTTATATCTAAAATGAAACGTGCATTCGTTTTGATACTTTACAAATTGCCTCTTTCCGCCTCCCCACCCCCCGCCACCGCCCCCAACTTGATCCACATACTTCATCATTCTCAGACTACACTCCAATGCAGCATTAAGGGAGTATTGCATTGACAGAGTTTGCATTGTTTGGATATCAAAATCAGGACTCCATCTGCCTACTCATGCAGATGTAAAAGTTCCCATGACATTGCTTTGAGAAAGAGCAGATGTGTATCCCTGGTGTCCTAGCCAATACAGTATATAGCCCCCAATCAACTTCACAGGAAACAATTGACTGTTTATTATCACGTGGCTGAAAGGAGAAGCTTGTTATGTGCAGAATAGTTGCTATATTTCCTACATTACAATGGTGACTGCAAAGAACTTTTAAAGTGCTTTGAGTCATCTGATGTCATGAAAAGATTTAAACAAATAGATTTTTAAAAAAATTACAAACCTTTGGTCACCGAATATTTCCTATTTCACCCCAACAAAGGCTTCCCTTAACTTTTGCTTAAACTGCTTAAATATTAGACATAGAAGCAAATTCGAACATTAACTCACTTATTCACCACAGATGTTGCTTGATATGATGAATATTTGCACCATTTTCTGTTTTAGTTTCATTTATTTTTCTTTTAACTATGCTTGCTGACACTGACGCATGTGTGCTATATGCTGGCTTTCAATCAAACATGCACGGATTTCGGGTAGGCACAGCCTGGGGGAGGGAGCTATTGGGATTAGGTATGGTGAGGAATGCAGGAGAGATGGAGAGGATCTGGGAGGGAGTGCTGAGTGGAGATTGGGACCCAAGAGGGACTGTGTTGGCACCTGGGAGAAACGATAGGAGGGATGGGGGAGGGGAAGAGATCTGGGGGTTGGGTGCAGCATGGAAGGAGAAGGGAGACAAAGAGGGAGTGGGCCTCCTGGGGCCTCCTGTTACCCTCACCCCTGGGTCCTGACCCCACTTTGTGTGCTCCCCTCCTCCCTTCTCCTCTTCCACTTCAACCTTGGCTTCTGGGTTTTCTTCCATCTCACTCTGCAGGAATGACTCCCCCACTGGTGCACTCTCCCCGCAATAGAACCCTGTTCAAAATCACATGCTCAGTACTGTATTTGTGTGTGACATCACATGTAAAGCTGACATGATGATGCATTGTGTGTTTGGAACTGTGCACAAGCATGTTACCAAATGAGCCCAATGGCATTGCTGTCCACATTTACCAGCATCCGCAAAAATTGTCTTTTCTTTTCCATACATTATTGTCATTCACTTTCTCCAAAAAAAACACTGTTGCAGGGAAGAACTCTTCATGAAAATTAAACAGCTTACAGCAAACCAAGTCATTTTACCCCAAATGCTATCAAATTGAACATTATCAATGAAAAACGGCACTCCTACAGTGGACAAGCTGTAATAAAATATAACTTGTAGGCCCTTACAGGTTTAAAAATAAAGGTTAAAAATCTCCCAGTGGCTTGATGCATAATAATCACACCATAATTTAGATTAGATTACAGTGTGGAAACAGGCCTTTCGGCTCAACAAGTCCACACCAACCCGCCGAAGCGCAACCCACCCATACCCCTAACCTCACACTATGGGCAATTTAGCATGGCCAATTCACCTGACCTGCACATCTTTGGACTGTGGGAGGAAACCAGAGCACCCAGAGGAAACCCACACAGACACGGGGAGAATGTGCAAACTCCACACAGTCAGCCACCTGAGGCGGGAATTGAACCCAGGTCTCCAGCGCTGTGAGGCAGCAGTGCTAACCACTGTGCCACCTATTTTTCAGGATGGGCTAAGTACAGGGTATCTGAAATGATGCAGAGTTATCCAATTTGTATCAATTCAAAATTATTTGAATTTTTATCCAGTTTTTCCCATTTGAACCAAAGTTGAGACATTAACAGCCATCAGAGATGGGCTGACAGGAAGAGGAATTTGGAAAATGGCAGCAGAAAGCATCAAAAAGGAAACCTGACTTTTTCCTGTGGTCTCGGGTGATGATTAATGGCGGTAGTGGAAGCAGTATGGTTATGGTGATTGGTACTTGATTGAACCAATTAATTGGACAAATTCATTTGCTGCTGGTGCCGGCACTTTTCTGACATTGGTACAGGAGTGTGACATGCCCCCACTAAATGGGAAGCCCACTAAGGTAAATACTGGTGACCTCCCAGTAAGACCCTTACTGGTGGAAGGTCTCCAGTACGGCCAAATATGGCCCACGGAAGTGCCCTAGGTGACAATGTAGATGATTCATTATGATCATATTGAACACAACTTGAAGGGCTGAATGGCCTATTCCTGCTCTGATTTTCTATGTTTTTACAATGCAAGGATGACCCCTCTGACTGATGTGGTACAGCTGCTTGCCCTTGCACATTTAACGAAAAGCTAAACTAGCATTTTTTAGCATTTTCATGTTAAGTTACCCTACTTCTTGCAACCTAATCAGTGCTCAATTCTGTTGGTGATATCTTCAATGCTGCCAAACTTCTGATTAGGACGGGGCTTTCAAATGCTTCTGTGCTGGTAAAATCCCAGCTGGGGTCCTGCTACTTATCTATGTAGGCTTGCAATTCTTCTTCAATCCTGGCAATGGGACTCTGGGCTAAATCTATGCTCTTGTGCTGAAGTTCAATTTGCTTTGACTTATTTTGAGGTTCTTTCAGTAAGGCCAAGATCTGTGCTCCTGAATCCACCTCATTAACACAGCATCTTCTGCCAATGTAATCCCACTCCTATCTTATGACATATAGTTCCAAAATAACTCAACTCTCAGCAAATATCTGCTGAAACATCAGCATCCCTTGCACTCATGCCATCTTTGAAAGGCTGTGTGCACCTAGGTAAGCATATGCCATCCAACATTGCTCATCATTGGAACAGCACAGCAGCTACAAACCCACATTGTTCATTCACATAGTTGGCATGGCTGAGAGACCCTCACATATACAACCCGAGTCATTGATTAAACATATCACAGAGTGTCGAGAATGTGGTACTGGATAAACACAGCAGGTCAGGCAGCATCCGAGGAGCAGGAAGATTGATATTTCAGGCAAAAGCCCTTCATCAGGAAGGAGGGAAGAGTGTACCTGTCCAAAGTTTTATCCTTTCTTAGGATCCTCTCTCAGCCACCACTACTCTGTCCCCAGTGCTCACTGGACACCCGCAGCTTCTCATTGTCCATGAGGTGAATATCACTTGCAAGAAAGCATTTGGGCAATTCCTTGGCATCCAGCTCATCACCTCATTGTCTGCTCCAATTGTGCAGAGCATAGTATGCCAGCGTAATGTGGCATGCTATACCCGGATTAAATCAAATGGCCATCAAAGCAGTGATACTATATCTTCTTCAACCTTATTGTCTGCTCCGACATGACCCTAAACAGAGGTATGGGAAGCACTGCATCAGGCATGGGGTTGTGCAATACATCCATGAGCCAGCATTACAGAAGATATCCCTCTTCTCCCAGTAATCAGCTTGCAAAGCATCTGCACCCTCAAACACATCAGTTACTTGAGAATGCTCCAGAATATAGGAGTCATGGCAACTGCCAAGGTGGCAAGCACACAGCTCAGGAAATGTTAATGGTGCTCCACCAATGGCACCCCATATCTCGGGCAAGGCAGCAAATTCCCAAATGCTACAGCACTGACCTTGATATTCCTTGGAGGAAGCAAAGGTTGGATGTTAAGAGCAGCAGTGACCAGCAGACACCAGGAGAGGATGGCCTCCACATTCTGCAGTGCCTAGGTCCCACTATAGTGTCCAACAGAAATCACTGACATGCTAATGTTCAGTTTGTAGGAGCTAATAGTATAACGTAAAGAACATTTGACTACCATTTGACCCTGATCACTCTTGTTCAAGGGTGATGGAATGATTGCAAAATAAATTGAGCTGAAGTTTGCGAATGCCTACTTCATTATATTTGTCTATTTGATGTCTGAGCTTCCAGTATAAGTGATGCTCCACTTCTGCTTATCAAACTGACACAGACACTCCCCACTCTGTGCATTGTCTCAGCCAATTCCCAGGTTCTGTTTCACATCTAGAAAGAGTTAAAAGTGATGGCATGGAAAGCAGCTTGTGGTCAGCAATGTCAGCATCAGGCTCTGGTCACCCAGATTTCTCTGTCCCTTTCCACTCAACCCCCATGCCCTTTCCATCCCACCGAGAGCCTCCAGATTCCCTCTAACCACGCATTACCTGGACATTTCCACTCATCCCTCTCCAAATGGAGACCCACCACATTGAACATTGCCTGCAACTGTCATCCCCACCCCCTGAGCTCAGACATTACATTTTACCGGTGCCCATGCTTGGCCTATATATTCCTCCAGTGGAGATCATGCTAGTGGTTACTGCCCATAACACCTCACCTTCATTGCCTCCAGTTATTCTGCCAAACTTGAGATTCCCCATCACCACGCTTGCTCCCATTTCTACATGTGCCTTTGATTTTGAGTCCCAGCTTGGTTCAATCATCCCTTCTCAGAGTAGTCCCACTGCTGCCATGACAGGACTCCTTGCACGCTCCTCAATAATTAATATATCATCTCCAAAACTGTATTTGCTACAGACCTCTGATCAACTGCAGAAAGTATATCCATGATATGATGGCATCTTAATCAATAGAAGTGTCAAGGGTTATGAGGAAAAGGCAGAAAGGTGGAGTTGATGATCACCTGATCAGTGATCTCATTTAATGGTGGAACAGATTTGATGAACTGAATGGCCTACTTCTGTACTTTTATATTGTGATCATTGCTGATTCCACTATTTCATCAGCAAAAACTGGTCCAATATAAGGTTAATCTAAGCTGACAATGACAGTCCTTTTTCAATGAAACAACACTATTGTTATGATGCTGGCTGGTGGAAAGAAGGCCAAAGAAGGCCAAATCCCAGAATGAAACCTGGCTTGGTGGTTACAGGTTTCCTTAGGTTACTGTGGTGGTCAGTCAAAGAACATATTTATATAAAGCTGATTTTACACAAAACAAAGGAGAACAAAGCTATAAGAAATTTGAAAAGTTCTAATCATAAGCAGAAGCAAAATGCAACCATTTCAACGCAATATCTTTTATAGCCATCTAACACCAGGAAAGTATCACTCCTACTTTCATTATTTTTACTCAATGAAGTTGCAAGCGGTGTTCATTCAGTGGACATTTGTACATTACAGCTGATGTGATTCTCTCTGTTACTGATCCTTCCCACAACCAGCAGACCATGGCTAACTCACTGATGTGAACTATAAAATAAAAATACAGGGCTCTTTCCTGTCACTTTGACCATCTGAAGCTGTGAAGCACCATTCTACAAGTATGAATATTTCCAATTTGATGCTTCATCTGCCTCTTTCTCTGGGTCTTAAAAAGCTCAACATAGAAAACACTTAAGTAAACGCAAATGTCTTGTTGAGCCATTTAGCTTGAGTCATATGGTTTCCGAGAATATTTTTTACCCACTGTTAAAAGATTGAACTAACCCTTGAGAAAAAGCAGTTCTCCTTTACAGAATTGAAAATTAAAACACTCATGTCCACTTCAGAACCCAAGCGCACAAGTTGCAATAAAAAATTGTAAAGTTGCTTCACATTATTCTTCAAAGTCTTCCACACTAGAATCATTAAGGAGAATGGTGTGCATTACAAAAGAAGGGTTGTCAGTTGACAGTGAAAGAAAGACAATTTAGTTATGTTGGAACACAGACAAAATGTTAGGTACTCCCACCAGGCTGATAAAAAAAAATAAAGTTCTGAAAAATAGAGAAACCAAATTCTGAATCACTGGCTGTGCATTGCAATAATGATCAGTGAGAGGAACATTGATCTTTGACCCTGCTTAATACTGTCCCTAAGAGGGCAGGATAAATAAAGAATGGGGACCTCGTTAATTAAAAGTGAAGTGTTTATGGTTACACATGATTTAGTCCACTCACTACTAAAGATTAAACCTCTTACACTTACTTGCTTTAACAATACACTGTGGGCCTATACCATTGTTATAAGGTTAACAATTAGTGAGCTATTTTAAAGTTTTCATTTGGTCTATTCCCCGATGTCAATTAGAAATTGACCATGAAAACCAATGCACATGACTATGGTAAGGATGATCTCACAGCAGGTGTGCTTTTTTCTCTCATTGTGCCTGTACCATATTAATTGATCTTATAAAATGCAATATATTTTAGTTAGCAATTCCAAATTTAGCAGGCGAGCTTTTTAACATATATGTTACATTAATAAACATAGTTTATGCCCGAAACGTCGATTCTCCTGTTCCTTGGATGCTGCCTGACCTGCTGCGCTTTTCCAGCAACACATTTTCAGCTCTAAAAATCACACAACACCAGGTTATAGTCCAACAGGTTTAATTGGAAGCACACTAGCTTTGGAGTGACGCTCCTTCATCAGGTGATTGACAATCACCTGATGAAGGAGCATCGCTCCGAAAGCTAGTGTGCTTCCAATTAAACCTGTTGGACTATAACCTGGTGTTGTGTGATTTTTAACTTTGTACACCCCAGTCCAACACCGGCATCTCCAAATCATTAATAAACATAAGTTGCATACTGAATGTACTTAAAGGATGATGAGATTATTCAAATAATTTTCAAAGACTTATTTTCACTCTTTAGACATAAGAAAAGAAGATGAGAAATTGAGGATTTACTTCTATTAGGGGTGCAATTTCTGTGATCTTAGGTGTCAACGTTGTGTGAAATTTTAGCCGTAGATCACTGTAGGACGAAGGATGGTGGACCTTCCTGCTTTGCTTGTAAATGTGTTGTTCAGTTTATGCCATGTTACGCAGGTTTGACAGCAGGGATTTGAAGTAACATTTTAACTGACAGGTAATGGTTCCAGCTACTGATCGATAGACCGATCAAGAGGCTCTGATAGTAGATCTTTATTTTGTGGCTCACAGGTCAAAAGATGAGCAAGTACATTTTGTATATTTGTTATCACTTTTTTCTCTTTGTTTTTTAACTGTCATATCCATTTATAATTTAACTGCTGTTCACCACATTGAATTTAAATACAATTCCTCCTTTTTTGAATACATCACACTAACAGTCATGACTTAAAGCAGTAAAGGTTATCTAATATACAGTGAATAAAATTGTGAAAATATGGATTATTAATTTCAACAATATTTAATTTTTACTGATTTTTAAATGAGGGACTTCCAAGACATAAATTATTTAGAAAATCGCTGTCTCTTGACTGAAGCTCCATGTTGAATAAACATTCAGCAGGGTAGATGCAGGAAGACGAAGAGGGAGTGCAGAACCAGAGGTCATAGGTTAAGGATATAGAAAAGGCCATTTAGGACTGAGAACAGAAGAGGTTTCTTCACCCAAAGAATAGTGAGCCTGTGGGACTCACTTTCACAGAAATCAGTAGTATTTAAGAAAGAGTTGGATATAGCAATTGAGGCTAAAGGGATCAAAGGATATGAGGGAAAGAAGCAACAGGCTACTAATTTGGATGATCAGCCATGATCATAATGAATGGTTGAGCTGGCTCAAAGGAACCAAAGCACATCCTCCAATCCTATGTTCTTTGTTTCTATGGTTCAGCATGTTTTTCCAAGTCAAAACCATGCCCCTTGCTACTCCAAAAGCTTTAAATTCTCACATTATTAATTCCATGGTGCTGTCCAAGATTAAACTGAATTCCTAATGTCTGCTTTTGAGATTGATGATGAGATAATATATTTGAATAGATTTTGAACCAGCCTAATGGATGTCTCCTGTGATTTCCATCTTGAAATGACATTTTAAAAACTGGGATTTTGTTTCTTCAAATTTCAGATTATAAAGTGAAGTGTTCTTTCAACAGTTTTCTTTTCATAAAAATCTGCAATGTCAGAAGTGTCAAGCATTTTACCTTTTCTGCCCCTTTATACTCTAATATCATCCTCACTCACACCGCAGGAGACAGTAAAATTGAATACATTTACCATTCACTTGATTATTCTTTCCATTGAAGGTGATACTCCTTCTCCTCTATTTCAGAAGCTGAATAAAGCCCAGTGCAAGCAGAGAAACAGGAAGCAGAATAATGGGAGGTAGAGTCTTACTTGACCATCGGCAACTGAGACTGCTATTCCACAATGCTCAGAGAGTAGGGCTGGATGGCAAGGCACAGGAAACGCTATTTGGAACAATAACAAGAGAATAGGATGGTCCAGAAAGACAGTTCACATTTAAACCCTGCTGCAGGTGGACACAAGAGGACAACTTTGACAGCCCAGTATGAAAGGAGACTGATGGTTGTACAATAGAATTTTGTTTCTGCAATGGATTGACTGCCTGAAAGCCTCCACTGATGCATGGAGTGTGGCCCTTTTAGCAGGTTATTAGACCACAGCTGTTAATTAACACTATGAACAATTTTGGAGAGATACTACTGAAATGGAACACCCTCCAATAGGGGCAGGGTTAGGGTGAGGGCAGTTGGCCGAATGTAGCCCAAGCTCCTCAAGGCTGTTTACATCAACAATCTGAAGCAGTCTCAGTGAACATTCAGAAGCCTTCCAATTCACATGTTACAGCCATTTCATAGAATCATGTCTTTAAAGAACTAGAATAAAGAAGCAATTATACAAGTCAAGTGTCAAGGCTTTTCACAGATGCACAATGTCACTTCCTAAATAAAGTTTGTTTGGAATACTAAAAGGAAGAATAATCTTTGTGGATGATTTTAATCTCCCGGTTGATAATATTGCTGATTTAGCTGCAATGATAATGGTTCTGGAAGACCCAAGGAGGTTGCATTGTGGCTTAAGGGTCTTGGTGAGATGAGTAGACAGTGTTCATCCAATGGTAAGACAAATTATTTTTCAACAGCTTCACAACTCCAGTCAATGGTCACTCCCATCCTCCCTCCTTCTCATCATCACCAGCTTCCTTCAACGTTGCATCTCAGCTAGCTCAATTTGAGGATTATGAAGCATGCATCAGATGTCTACAAATTTACAGGCTGTGCCTAGTTTGCACTGCACACCTTCTCCAGACCAATAAAGACAAATGAGGCGAGCCTATTCATTTCAGACAGCTGAAGGTCTATTCAATCCGAAGGCTGGTGTAGGTATGGGTCTGTTCATAGTGCAACTCAGGTTCTGTCCTAATAATGCTGGCAGGAGTAATGAATCAGAGGATTCCTGCTGTTTCCTTACAGCTAGCCTGACTCCCATCCTTTGGATGGCAGAGAGTTTACATACAAAGCACTGGCATTTGAAGGAAAATATTATGATTATCACCAAGAACCTCATCCGAGACCAATACGATACACTGCACATCATCTGTACAGTGAGGGAACAAAATGCCTTCCTACATAAATTGCAACATGGAACATGCAAGGCAATATAAGTAGAGTTAATATTTCTTGCAGTCTTCAGAAACCTGCAATTCTCCCAATGCACTGAGTTCTTTCAACATGCTTCACATCTCGTATGGCAGCTGAAATGAAACAGTTATATCGAGGGTACATTCCTGATACAGCAGTGCACACTACCATAAATTATGCCATCACCATTGCCAGTCACAACTAGGAAGGACCTGATAGTATAGACACTGCCGAGACAGCCACTGGAGTTATCCATTCCCAAAGGTGAGTCTCTAATGGGACTCTACAAATATATCCTCACTGAAGCAGAATGGGCTAATGCCCTGCTTCTCAAAGAGGATAATGTATCATATGAGGTTTATGAACACCCATGTGCTCCAGCGCCTTCTACATTTAACCCCTTACCTTCTTGCAATAACTACACAATGACTGAGTGTCATACTTTGCCCTTCATCCCAAAAGATAAATGCAGCAAATCAACTTTGATAACAGTAACCGAGTAGCTGGCAAAAGTTGTTTGAAAAAGACTACACTTTCAAAAATGACTGAAACACTGCCATTGCAGTCAAAACTAGCTCAGTGATCTGATTAAAAGCCTGAAATGACAAACTGAAGATGTACCTCAATGGAAGTTAGGATAGCCCAAAGTAGAGTTTGCATCCATAAAACCAAAACATGTAGCAGCAGAAAGAAGCCATTTGGCTTAAGTCTGCTCCGCCACTCAAGAAGATCTTGGCTAATTCATTAACCTCAACTTCATTTACCTGCCTTTTCCCCATAACCCCTACTGATTAAAAATCTGACTTGCTCAACCTTGAATATTCTTAATGATCCAGACTCAATAGTTGCCTTTGGTAAATAAGTGCACAAATTCACTACCCTAACAGGGAAGACATTCTTTCTTATCTCTGTTTTAAAAAGATTTCCATTGGATGGAACAACCTATCCACATCCATCCTATCAGACACCCTATGAATCTCAGATGTTTCTCATTATTCTTAACTATAATGAGTATAGGCCCAACTTATTCAACCTTTAAAAAAAATCAATCTATCCACATTTGTGATCAACCTAGTCAACCTTCTCCAGTCGAGTCGGTTCCAATGTTTCTTAGATAAAGGGACCAAAATTGCTCACAGTATTCCAGCTGTGGTCTAACTATTGGCTTGAATAGTTTTAACAAATCGTCCCTATATTTTATGTTCCAGTCCCTTTGAAGTAAAGGACAACATTGCGTTCACCTTTCCTCTACCTGCTAAACTTGAATGCCAGCTTTTGATGATTCATATATGGGGAATCCCAAAACGTTCTTGGTTGCAGCTTTCTGTAATTTTTCTCCTATTAAGTAATGTTCAGTTCCTCTATTCTTACTGCCAAAGTAACAATGATCTTACTTTCCTGAATTACATTGCATCTGCTGAGTTTTGACCACAAACTTGGCCATGATACATTTACTTCCTTCATCTAAGTCGTTAATATATATCCTGAAATAATTTGGCCCGAGCCTGATCTTCGTGGCATTTTACCATTCATTGTTCGATATTTTAAAAATGCCCCTTATCTGAAATCTCTGTCTTTTATTCATTAACCAATCTTTTATTCACAGAACATAGAACATAGAACAATACAGCTCAGAACAGGCCCTTCCGCTCTCAACATTGCGCCGACCTGTGAACTAATCTAAGCCCATCACTGTATACTATCTCACCATCATCCATGTGCTTATCCAAGGACTGTTTAAATGCTCCTAATGTGGCTGTGTTAACTACATTGACAGGCAGGGGATTCCACGCCCTGACCACTCTCTGAGTAAAGAGCCTGCCTCTGACATCTGTCTCAAATCTATCACCCTTCAATTTGCAGCTATGTCCCCTCCTACAAACAGATGTCATCATCTTCAGAAAACGAATCTCACTGTCTACCCTAACTAATCCTCTGATCATCTTGTCTGTCTCTATCAAATCGCCTCTTAGCCTTCTTTTCTCCAATGAGAACAGACCCAAGTCTCTCAGCCTTTCCTCATAAGATCTTCCCTCCAGACCAGGCAACATCCTGATAAATCTCCTCTGCACCTTTTCCAATGCTTCCACATCCTTCCTGTAATGGAGTGACCAGAACTGTACACAATATTCCAAGTGAGGCTGTGAATGTTTTGTATAGTTGCAGCATGACATCACAGCTCTGGAACTCAATCCCTCTAATAATAAAACCTAGCACACCGAATGCCTTCTTAACAGCATGATCAACCTGTGTGGCAGCTTTCAGGGATCTACATACATGGACACTAAGATCCTGCTGCACATCTTTCCATTGTCCCAGTATTCTGCCTTCCTGTTATTCTTTCCGAAGTGAATCACCTCACATTTATCTGCATTGAACTCCATTTGCCAGCTCTCAGCCCAATTCTGCAGTTTATCCAAGATCCCCCTGCAACCTGCAACATTCTTCCACACTATCCACTACTCCACCGACTTTAGTGTCATCTGCAAACTTACTGACTCATCCACCTATGGCTGCATCCAAGTCATTTATAAAAATGACAAACAACAATGGTCCCAAAACAGATCCTTGTGGACTCCAGGCTGAATATTTTCCATCAACCACCATTCGTTGCCTTCTTACAGAAAGCCAGTTTCTAATCCAAACTGCTAAATCACTCTCAATCCCATGCCGCCGCATTTGCTCCAAACACCTATTGTTTGGAACCTTATCAAAGGCTTTACTGAAGTCCATGTACACCACGTCAACTGCACGACCCTCATCTACATGCTTGGTCACCTTCTCAAAAAACTCAATGGGGTCTGTGAGATACGATCTGCCCTTGACGAATCCACCTTGACTATTTCCAATCAAATTGTTGCTTGCCAAATGATTGTAAATCCTGCCTCTTATAATCCTTTCCAAAACTTTTCCTACAACAGACATAAGGCTCACTGGTCTATAATTGCCTGGGGCATCTCTACTGCCCTTTTTGAACAAGGGAACAACATTTGCAATCCTCCAGTTCTCTGGTACTAAACCTGTAGACAATGACAACTCAAAGATCAAGGCCAAAGGCTCTGTCAACTCCTCCCTAGCTTCCCAGAGACTCCTTGGATAAAATACAATCTGGCCCAGGGGGCTTATCAATATAAAAAGGTCTGAAAATAGATAACTTCTCCTCCTTATTAACCTCAATGCTTTCTCATCTAATAGCCCCTATCTCAGTCTTCTCCCCTACAATATTCCCCTTTTCCTGAGTGAAAGCAGAGGAGAAATATTCATTTAGCACCTCTCCGATCTCTACAGGGTTCACACACAACTTCCCACCTCTGTCTTTGACAGGCCCTATTCCAACCCGAGTCATCCTTTTATTCCTCACATACCTATAGAAAGCTTTAGAGTTCTCCTTTATTCTACCTGTTCATGTCCCCTCCTTGCTCTTCTTAATTCTCTCTTTGAATCCTTCCTAGCTACTCTGTAACTCTCCACCACCTCATCTGAACCATCTCGCCTCAACGTCACATAAGCCTCCCGCTTCTGCTTAACAAGAGATACAATTTCTTTAATAAACCACTGTTCCCTTACCTTATCACTTCCTCCCTGACAGGGACGTACCTATCAAAGACACACAATATCTGTTCCTTAAACCAGCTCCACATTTCGATTGTCCCCATCCTCTGCATTTTGCTATCCCATTCTATGCATCCTAAATCTTGCCTAATGACATTATAATTGGCCTTCCCCATCTATAACTCCTGTCCTGTAGCATGTATCTATCCCTTTCCATCGCTAAACTAAATGTAACCAAATTATGGTCACTGTCTCCAAAGTGCTCACCTACCACTAAATCAAACACCTGGCCTGGTTCATTACCAAGTACCAGATCCAGTGTGGCCTTCCCTCTTGTCGGCTCTTTGACATACTGCATCAGGAAACCCTCCTGCACACATTGGACAAAAATTGATCCATCTAACATATTAGAGTTATAGCATTTCCAGTTAATGTTGGGGAAGTTAAAGTCCCCCATAATGACCACCCTGTTCCCACCCAGAATCGTTTTGCCGATCCTCTCCTCCACATCCCTGGAACTCTGCAGAGGCCTTTAAAAAACTCCCAGCAGTGTGACATCTCCTCTCCTGTTTCTAACCTCAGCCCACACCACCTCAGTAGACGAGTCCTCATCAAAGGTACTTTTAGCCACCATTATACCGTCCTTGACTACCAAAGCCAAACCTCCCCGTCTTTTACCGCCTTCCCTGACCTTAACGAAAGATCTAAACCCTGGATCCTGCAACAGCCATTCCTGACCTTGCTCTATCCATGTCTCCGAAATGGCCACAACATCGAAGTCCTAGGTACCTAACTATGCTGCAAGCTTACCTACCTTATTCTGGATCCTCCTGGCGTTGATGTGGATGCACTTCAAACCAGCTTGCTGTCTGCCAGCACACTCCTGTGACCATTAAATCCTGTCTATGTCCTCCCTACTCACATCCTCCTGTGCACTGGAACTACAATACTGGTTCCCATCCCACTGCTGAACTAGTGTAAGCCCACCCGAATAGCACTAGCAAATTTCCTGAAGAAGGGCTTATGCCGAAACGTCGATTCTCCTGTTCCTTAGATGCTGCCTGACCTGCTGTACTTTTCCAGCAACACATTTTCAGCTCTGATCTCCAGCATCTGCAGTCCTCACTTTCTCCTTGCAAATTTCCCATCCAGGATATTATTAACCCTCTGGTTCAAGTGAAGGCCATCCTGTTTGTAGGGGTCCCACCTTCCCCAGATTGAGCCCCAATTATCCACGTACCTGAACTTCTTCCTCCTGCACCATCCTTGCAGCCATATGTTCAGCTGATATCTCTCCCTGTTCCTCACCTCGCTATCAAGTGGCACGGATAACAATCCAGAGATAACAACTGTTTGTTCTTGCAGCTTCCACCCTAGCTCCCTGAAATCCTGCCTTACATTCCTATCCCACTTTCTACCTATGTCGCTGGTACCTTTGTGGACCATAACTTGGGCTGGTCACCCTCTCCCTTCAGGACCCCAAAGGTACGATCTGAGACATCACGACCCTGGCACCTTGGAGGCAACACACCAACTGTGAGTCTCTTTTATTCCCAACAAACCTTCTATCTGACCCTCGAACTATTGAGTCCGCAATGACTACCATTCTCCTCCTTTCCCTCCTTCCCTTCTGTGCAACAGGGACAAACTCTGTTCCAAAGACCTGCACCCCACTGCATGTCCCTGGTAAGTCATCTCCAGCAACAGTGTCCAAAACGGTATACTTGTTTTTCAGAGGAACAACCACAGGGGATCCCTGCACTGACTGCTTTTTCCCCATTCTAACAGTTACCCAGCTTTCTTCATGCCTAGGAGTAACTACTTCCCTGAAACTCTTAATTATCACAGACTCTGCCTCCCAAATGATCCGAAATTCATCCAGCTCCTGCTCCAGTTCCCTAATGCTTTCTTGGAGGAGCAAGAGTTGGATGCACTTCCTGCAGATGTACTTGGATGGGACACAAATGGTGTCCCTCATCTCAAACAACATGCAGGAGGAACATAGTTCTCCCTGCACTGCTACCCCTGCTAGTCCCTTTATCAGAAATTTAAAAAAAAACGAGAAGCTTACCTGTTGTGTCTCTGGTGTCTAAGGTTAGAGGAGATTGATGGGTGAGAGCCCTATAAGGGTAGGGTCTCAGGTTTAGAAAACACTCACTTATTTTGCTGAGGGGAAAATAAAGAAGTCTCTCCTTTCCCGGAAACCTCTGCTTTCCAAGGTGCTGCCGCTGCTTAAAGTTTTAAATCAGTGACTCACCTTTTCCGACAGGCCCCTGGGCCAAGCTCCCACTCTTCCTGCTGCTGGCAACAGAAATGGAGGGTTCAGAATTGTGTGACACCACACTGGGTGCCATTATCTATTAACTTTGAGGTTTCTTCTAGCACAGTCTCTACCTCTGAGCCAGGAGAGCCATGTTCAAGCCCTACCTGCTCCAGATTAATGTACTACCCTAATTTCATGGGGTCTTGTTGAATAGCCTTATGAATAGTGCCTAATCCAACACCTTTGGAAATCCAAATATATCATATCTACCGGGTTCCCTTTATCTATCTTGCATGTAACCTCTTCAAAAACATCATCAAGCATGATCACCTTCATAAAGCCATGCTGACTTGCTTGGTTACATTATATATTTCTAATTTCCCTGCTTTGTATCTATATAATCGGCTCACATTTTCCCAGCGACAAATGTTAAATTAATTGATCTATAGCTACCTGTTTTTGTCTCCTTGTTTTTTTGATTAAGGGTGTTAAGTTAACAGTTATCAATCACTTGGGACTTTTCCAGAGATTAAGGACTCTTAGAAGATTATTATCAGTGCAACCATTATGTCTGAAGTTACTTTGTTCAGAATCCTAAAATGCAACCTATTAGGTCCAGACCTCTGCAAAAAAGAATAATTTCTAGCCTCCTCTACAGCCCTAGCAAGTCCAATCGAGTACCAGTGGGATTCAACAAAGCCAGTGCTGCATGAATTGAAATCCATAGCTCCCACACCAATTTTTAAACCAAAAACTTAACCCCTAAATTTCTCCAATGCTAGTTTCCCTGTGGCCAAAGTAGTAGTTCCAAGATTGTTGCCTTGTAGGGTCTGCATTCTAATTTCCCTCCCAGCTGTGCACAATATTTCTGCAAAAATTCCTTTCTGTCCTATTTGTGTCACTGGTACCAATATAACTGGTTCCCTCTATTCTCACTCCAAATTCCTCTCCAGTCCTAAGGAGATGATGATGACACTGGGACCAGGCAGGTAACACAACCCTTGGGACTCATGGTCATGACTATAGAGAATAGTATTTATTGTCTTAATTGTACTGTGCCCGACAACTATCACATTCTACTGCCTCCTTCACTTGAATTGATCCTTGTTCCACAGTGCTGTGGTCATATTGTTCATCATTCTTGTAGTTTCTGCTCTTGTCCATTCAGCTGGCAAGAATTTCATAACTGTGGGACAATTTCAGCAGCTGAGGTTCATCAAATGTTTCCCATTGAGTCCAGACCTGCCTCATCAGCACTCACACTCCTGTCCCTGACCATGTTAATACCTAACCTGATGCTCAGCTAGTTCAATTAGTAGCAGATCAGATTCTTAATTTCAGAGTCATGTGTTTGCACACCACACTGGGTGCTATTGTCGATAAGCTTTGAGGATTTCTTGTGACACAGTCTCTCGCTCTGAGCCAGGAGACCCAGGTTCAAGCCCAATCTGCTCCAGTGGTGTGTAATAAGATTTCTTAACAGGTTGATTTGACAATATATAAGTACATAATCTAGGGATTCTTGTGGCATAGTGGCAATATCCTTATTTCTGGGCTGCAAAACCTAGATTCAAGTCTCACTTGCTCCAGAGATGTGTTATAAATGCCTGGACAGGTTGATTAAACACCTAATCTGAGGGACATATCTACCATGTGAAGTAAAATGTCCAAGTAAGTTTCTCCTGAATATGGCACAATGTGTGCAGCTTAGAATCTAACACCTCACCCCGAATTTGCTTGAGCTGCAAGTACTGGCTCCAATATATGGTCACTCTGGATCACCTTGGCATACAGCAGGTCTCATATGCTCTAGTGGCAACACATCTCTAACCTGCCATTTGTATTGTATTTTATTTAACTTATTAATTCAGCACAGTAGTATCCCTGCACATTACCCTTTATTTTTACAACAATACTAATCTTGTATTTAACAAAATGAGAAACAAAAGACTAAATACAAACTTAAGACCTTGCTTTTAGTTAAAGGCTAGAAATACTTATCCATTCTACCCACCAATCAGCTGCTGTGTGCAGCCAAAAACAATCAAACACCTCTTCACTCCCTCAGAGAGTCAACTGCAAATTGTATTCAGTTCACCATTTATTTGCAACTCCCAAAAGAATATGACCCATTTCAGTCACTGGAGGATCCAGTTTCAGTTGATTCTTAATTAATCAGCTTCTTGGTTGGGTGGAAAAAAAATCTCCTTACTGCCAGCAGCCACATAATTTAAACTCTAGATTACAATTTAATGCCAGCTACAAAATACAAATTAAATTGAGCTTGGCCAACAAACGCATATACTCAGTCCGAGCTTGAAGTGACTTTGCTAGCTGAATGTTATGAGTCTAACACAAGTGCCTAGCTCATTCACTCAATGTGGTTTGAGTTTTAGCTTTTTTTTAATTAATTTGCTGTTTCACTGCAAAGCTTTTTAAAAATTAATGTGAGCACCTAAAGAATTTAATCTGTAAATTTCATTCTAATACCAACAGAAGCTCCGAATTAAATTAAGTTTATACAAATTAAAGATTTAGACTTTCTCACTCATCAAATGCAAGTACCCTGTCAAAATTCCAGATGTATAGACTTTCATCTTTTCCCTGGATACCAGCCTAGAAGGTTAAGAAAGTGGTAATAATGCTAGACATGTTTGCACTTCCTAAAATCATGTTTAAATTTATGCAAATAAAAGCAAGATATCATTTCAGTTTGGGATGTTGGAATGTGGGGGTTACATACTCTGGATAAACTATATAAGTTCCACAGCAAGTGTTTGCAAGATACCTTGATGACATACACAAAATCAGTGGTGACAATACTACTCTGCAAAAACCAGACTCTAGAGGCAAGTTATACATGTGTGCAAGAGGTAGCACCATGATCATCATATTCCATCATCAACTCTACATGCCAACATCTCAGACCAAAAAAAGCTCTACCAGTCTGCAGGTAATATTATGAGGATCATTCTTAAGCAAGATGCTATTTATCCTAGACAAGTTCAATGCACATTTGTGGGTGGCACGGTGGCACAGTGGTTAGCACTGCTGCCTCACAGCACCAGAGACCCAGGTTCAATTCCTGCCTCAGGCGACTGACTGTGTTCTCCCCGTGTCTGCGTGGGTTTCCTCCGGGTACTCTGGTTTCCTCCCACAGTCCAAAGATGTGCAGGTCAGGTGAATTGGCCATGCTAAATTTCCCATAGTGTTAGTTAAGGGGTATGGGTGGGTTGCGCTTCGGCGGGTCGGTGTGGACTTGTTGGGCCGAAGGGCCTGTTTCCACACTGTACTCTAAGCTCTCACATGTTGAGGCACACAATAATTCATGGCCAGTTGGGCTCACCCATTATGGAGTGGGCACTATTAACAATAATGGACAATGTCTTCTTTAGCTTGGTGCCCTGAATAAACTCTGCATTGCTAATAACTGTTGTGGAGATACCCAAAGCCTAAATGAAGACACCAACTAAACCTAGTCAACACAACAAGGTGTGATCTGCATAGTGCTTGCCAGACCTACATCTACCACACCCACCTTGTCAGCAATAGAGTGAAGGACCACCTTGTCATACTTGTGATGTTATTGCTAAATAACATTAGTTAGGAAGTGTGGATTCAGTTTACTTAAAATCTCACACAGGGTTAAGTAACAGCTCAGACCACAACTTGCAGTTACAAATAACTGTGCATGCATTCACACTCTAGTTTGCTCTCTTCTCTCTCTCTCTCTCTGGGCACCATCTCCATTTATTTGACTTACACATTACCTCCTTTCCCACGTCCATCGCAGGCAGCAGCATAACCCTTCTGTTTTTATTTCAGATCTTGAGCATCTGCAGTTCTTTATTCTGGTTGGTTTTTGCTGGATTGCACAGGGCAGTTGGTCATGTGGGTTCATTCTGTTTCTTGGCTCATTTGTATATGCGGCTTTTAAAGCAACACAGCTCACAAAGCAACAATACATTCATCTCAAAGTTTCACAGTTCCAACATGACAGCCCTTATACAAATATTGATGGTAGCTACCAGTACTATGCATTGTTGCTAAAAGAATTGCTACCAACCAATGGTTTGCCAAGGATTGCCAATGTCAATGGCGTTGTCACAATGATGATGAAACAGAGACAATCAAATTTTGGCTTACATCATGTAACTTTAATTTTTGGGGCTTTAATAGATTAAAGTGTTTTTAAAGAAGGAAAGACACTGACTGGCCACAATGATCACCTTATTGTAGACTGAGCCAGGCTCAGAAAATGAATGTCTAAACTGAGATTGTCTAAACTGAAAATAACACTTCTCTCAAAAGAGACTGAAACCAGTCAGGTATGAAGAAACTCACATCTCCTATTTTTGACTCATACTTGTATGACAAACATCTCAAGTTCATTTCAGTCACATCCAAAGTCTAACAAATATTGATGCCATATGAGCCCATTAATTGCTCAAAGATAACCATATACAAGTTATTTCACCTTCTATGGATTTTCTTTTTTTTTCCAAATTGGCTGTGGCCTTTTATATCAAAACATCAACACTCCTACCTCTTGCCTTTTTCACAGGACAGTTTGATTTGACTGCTTGGAAGGATAACACATTTATTAATCCAAAATTAATTCCTAGATTGTACAATCCTTTCTCAGAAATTAAGGAATTGTTTTATAAAGATTCTTCAACCAGACATACCTGATACTTATGTGCTTCTTATATTATTTAATTCTAAATTTAAGCTTGTCACAGCTTGAGTTTGAGAGATAAATCATGCTAAAGAATAGCTGAAATTAATTTTGAGTTGATTGCATGACATGCATAAAGACCCAGTCAAGTAGAAATAGTGTTAAATTAGCTCCCTTGAAACAGCTCAGTCTTATTCTGCTCAGAATTCAATGCATGTAATAATACATATTGAAAATAGATCAACCCAATAATATCAGTTTATTCACAATGCCATGTCTAGATTTCCCTTGTTATAAACGAAGATTTTTTTTTCAAATTTGGCTTGATGCTGCAAATGCAGGGGGTGGTACAGAACCTATAGGCATGTGCCATGTGCCAGATTGTCAGAAGAAAGTGGGTCAAACATTGTATGTGGTGAAAGTAACTTAGCAGCTGTGGAGGAGATAGCATTGTACATTGGACTGAAATTGGAGATGACACCCATTTTACATGCATAAAATAGGCATCATCTAAACTTACTTTGAATTTGGGATTCATAGATCCTCAAATTGCACCAAAGGTGTGTCATCTGTTGTATTACTCCTGGCAATATTCAATGTTTACAGAAGGAACTCTTTGGGCGAGTTCACAGCACATAAGCGGATAAGTGTATTGTTTTTAAGTGGGACCTACAGAAAGTCTGCAGCAGTGAGTAGAGTGGGTTCTTTCTTGATTATATGTTTTTGAGATATGTCTCTTAATTAAACTTAAAATATAAGCCGTAACTATTAATTTAACCTGGGGTAGTATTTTGTAGAGGAATAAGATGGTATTATTTTCTGGGTCTGTAGATTGTGAAGGAGCAAAAATGGCCTTTAGTAGAGCGATATGCGCTTCTTGTCAGATGTGGGAGTTTAAAGAGAGTTTAAGGGTTACTGCAGATTATATCTGCAATAAATGCTGTTGGTTGCGATCTTATCAGATCAAATGGATCGGTTAGAGAGACAGTTAGAAGCAATGAGGAATTTGCAACAGCAACAGCATGTGATGGATGGCAGTTATAGGAAGGGGGGAAAAGTCTCAGATAGAGTCACATAGATGAGTTAACTCTAGGAAAGGTAAGAGAGGGATGTGCCTAGTGTAGGTGTGTTCTGTGGCTATCCCCATTTCAAACAAGTATGCTGTTTTGGAAAATGTAGGGGGTGATGAATTCTCAGGGGAACGTAGCACAAACAGCCAAGTTTCTGATTTTGTGACTGGCTCTAATGCAATGAAGGGTACGTCGGCTTCCAAGAGAACAATTGTGTTAGGGGACTTTTGAGTCCGAGGTTTAGCCAGACGTTTCTGTGGCCAGCAGCGAAAAATCAGAATTGTGCGTTGCTTTCCTGGTGCCAGGATCAAGGATGTCTCAGAGAGGGTGCAGAATGTTCTCAAGGGGGAGAGGGGCCAGCAAGAGGTCAATGTCCACATTGGAACCAACAACATAGGAAGGGAGACGGTTGAGATTCTGAAGGGAGATTACAGAGAGTTAAGCAGGAATTTAAAAAGGAGGTCCTCGAGAGTAGTGATACCTGAATTACTCCCAGTGCTACGAGCTGTGAGGGCAGGAATAGGAGGATAGAACAGATGAATGCATGGCTGAGGAGCTGGTGTATGGGAGAAGGATTCACATTTTTGGACCATTGGAATCTCTTTCGGGGTAGAAGTCACCTGTACAAGAAGGATGGTTTGTACCTAAATTGGAAGGGGACTAATATACTGGCAGGGAGATTTGCTAGAGCTGCGTGGGAGGATTTAAACTAGTAAGTTGGGGGGATGGGACCCAGGGAGATAGTGAGAAAAGAGATCAACCTGAGACTGGTACAGTTGAGAACAGAAGTAAGTCAAACAGCCAGGGCAGGCAGGGACAAGGTCCAATTAATAAATTAAACTGCATTTATTTCAATGCAAGGGGCTTAACTGGGAAGGCAGATGAACTCAGGGCATGGTTAGGGACATGAGACTGGGATATCATAGCAATTACAGAAACATGGCTCAGGGATGGGCAGCTTAATGTTCCAGGATACAAATGCTACATGAAGGATAGAAAGGGAGGCAAGAGAGGAGGGGAAATGGCGTTTTGGATAAGGGATAGCATTATAGCTGTGCTGAGGGAGGATATTCCTGGAAATACATCCAGGCAAGTTATTTGGGTGGAACTGAGAACTAAGAAATGGATGATCACCTTATTGGGATTGTATTATAGACCAGAAGAAAGTGAGGACTGCAGATGCTGGAGATCAGAGCTGAACAATATGTTGCTGGAAAAGCACAGCAGGTCAGGCAGCATCAAAGGAGCAGGAGAATTGATGTTTTGGGCATAAGCCCTTCTTCAGGCTTATGCCCGAAACGTCGATTCGCCTGCTCCTTTAATGCTGCCTGACCTGCTGCGCTTTTACAGCAACACATTTTTCAGCCTAGTATTATAGACCCCCTAATAGTCAGAGGGAAATTGAGAAACAAACTTGTAAGGAGATCTCAGCTGTCTGTAAGAATAATAGGGTGGTTATGGTAGGGAATTTTAACTTTCCAAACATGGACTGGGACTGCCATATTGTTAAGGGTTGAGACGGAGAGGAATTTGTTAAGTGTGTACAAGAAAATTTTCTGATTCGGTATGTGGATGTACCTACTAGAGAAGGTGTAAAACTTGACCTACTCTTGGGAAATAAGGCACAGCAGGTGACTGAGGGAGCACTTTGGGGCCAGCAACCATAATTCTATTCGTTTTAAAATAGTGATGGAAAAGGATAGACCAGATCTAAAACTTGAAACTCTAGATTGGAGAGAGGCCAATTTTGACGGAATTAGGCAAGAACTTTCGAAAGCTGATTGGGGGCAGATGTCCACAGGTAAAGGGATGGCTGGAAAATGAAAAGCCTTCAGAAATGAGTTAACGAGAATCCAGAGAAAGTATATTCATGTTAAGGTGAAAGGAAAGGCTGGTAGGCATAGGGAATATGCTGGATGACTAAAGAAATTGATGGTTTGGTTAAGAAAAAGAAGGAAGCATATGTAAGGTATAGACAGGATAGATCGAGTGAATCCTTAAACGAGTATAAAGGAAGTAGGAGAATACTTAAGAGGGAAATCAGGAGAGCAAAAAGGAGTCATGAAATAGCTTTGGCAAATAGAATTAAGGAGAATCCAAATGGTTTTTACAAATACATTAAGGACAAATGGGTAACCAGGGAGAGAATAGGCCCCATAAAGATCAGCAAGGTGGCCTTTGTGTGAAGCCACAGAAAATGGGAGAAATACTAAATGAGTATTTTGCATCAGTATTTACTGTGGAAAAGGATATGGAAGATATAGAAAGTAGCGAAATAGATGGTGACATCTTGCAAAATGTGCATAATACAGAGGAGAAAGTGCTGGATGTCTTGAAACGCATAAAGGTAGATAAATTCCCAGGACCTGATCAGGTGTACCCTAGAACTCTGTGGGAAGCTAGAGAAGTGATTGCTGGGCCTCTTGCTGAGGTATTTGTATCATCGATAATCACAGGTGAGGTGCCGGAAGACTGGAGGTTTGCTAATGTGGTTTAAGAAGGGCGGTAAAGACAAGCCGGGAAACGATAGACCAGTCAGCCTGACGTCGGTGGTGGGCAAGTTGTTGGAGGGAATCCTGAGAGACAGGATGGACATGTATTTGGAAAATCAAGGACTGATTATGGATAGTCAACATGGCTTTGTGTGTGGGAAATCCTGTCTCACAAATTTGATTGAGTTTTTTGAACAAGTAAAAAAGAGGATTGATGAGTGCAGAGCAGTAGATGTGATCTATATGGACTTCAGGAAGGCGTTCAACAAGGTTCCCCATGGGAGACTGGTTAGCAAGGTTAGATTTCATGGAATACAGGGAGAACTAGCCATTTGGATACAGAACTGGCACAAAGATAGAAAGCAGAAGGTGGTGGTGGAGGTGTGATTTTCAGACTGGAGGCCTATGATCAGTCGAGTGTCACAAGGATCAGGGCTGGGTCCTTTATTTTTTGTCATTCCTATGAATGATTTGGATGCATGCATAAGAGGTATAGTTAGTATGTTTGCAGATGACACCAAAATTGGAGGTGTAGTGGACAGCGAACAGGGTTACCTCAGATTACAACAGGATCTTGACCAGATGGGCCAATGGGCTGAGAGGTGGCAAATGGAGTTTAATTCAGATAAATGCGAGGTGCTGTATTTTGGGAAAGCGAATCTTAGCAGGACTTATACACTTAATGGTAAGGTCATAGGGAGTGTTGCTGAACAAAGAGACCTTAGAGTGTATGTTCATAGCTCCTTGAAAGTGGAGTCGCAGGTAGATAGGATAGTGAAGAAGGCATTTGGTATGCTTTCTTTTATTGGTCAGAGTATTGAGTACAGGAGTTGGGAGGTCATGTTGCGGCTGTACAGGACACTGGTTAGGCCACTGTTGGAATATTGCATGCAATTCTGGTCTCCTTCCTATCGGAAAGATGTTGTGAAACCTGAAAAGGTTCAGAAAAGATTTACAAGGATGTTGCCAGGGTTGGAGGATTTGAGCTATAGGGAGAGGCTGAACAGGCTGGGGCTCTTTTCCCTGGAGTGTCAGAGGCTGAGGGGTGACCTTATAGAGTTTTACAAAATCATGAGGGGCATGGATAGGATAAATAGACAAAGTCTTTTCCCTGGGGTCGGGGAGTCCAGAACTAGAGGGCATAGGTTTAGGGTGAGAGGGGAAAGTTATAAAAGGGACCCGAGGGGCAACTTTTTCATGCAGAGTGGTACGTGTATGGAATGAGCTGCCCGAGGAAGTGGTGGAGGCTGGTACAATTGCAACATTTAAAAGACATTTGGATGTGTATATGAATAGGAAGGGTTTGGAGGGATATGCGCAGGGTGCTGGCAGGTTGGTCTAGATTGCATAGGGATATCTGGTCGGCATGGACGGGTTGGACCTAAGGGTCTGTTTCTATGCTGTACATCTCAATGATTCTATGACTATGACAACTGAGTGCATCGAGAATGCAGTTCTGGGAATCTTATGAGTAGAGGGAGTTAGATGAGAAAGGGAAGGTGCTGCTCCTTCGCCTTCAGAAATACAGTTGTCATCTGACAGTAATTTGTTCCCAATCCTTGCGGAAACATCCGATTTACAGGCAGAGGAGAAGGAGTGTTTTTGGTGATTCATGTAATTTATGCTCTCTCATCTCTACTTCAGAATAAATTGTTCAATCATAAACTTATGGTATGACAAGGCAGCTGAGTATGTGCACCATTCTGGGCATGTGCAACGTCCATGACACCACACATGTGCAGTGAGTGTCACTGCTTCAATGATTCAGCGTTGGTTTCAGAGTTTGAGTGGCAGCTGGAGTCATTGATGTATCTGCAATACAGAGAACGATATGGAAAGCATGGAGATGGTCACTCTGCTGGATATGAGTACCTAGGCAAATAGGATGAGTGGTCATCAAGTGACCCAAGAGAACCAGAGAGATCTTGCAAAAGGACCAAGGTGAATTTGCTCCCAACTTGGTTTTCCATTCTTGATACCAGTGAGGGCAATAGTTCCTCAATAGCCAAACCTCTGGCAATGTGGGAGATGGACCTGCAATTAGCGACCTCGATTGAAATTATCATGCAGGATCCCAAAAGTAACATTCCAAATAATAGCAGTGCCACATTCAATTGAAAATAGATATAAAGGGTGCGACAGATGGATGTAAGGCTGGAAAGGTGATGCAGGGGGGAGGGCTCTGGATTCCTGACTTGCTGGGATTGACTTTGGGGGACATGGCACTTATACAAACAGGGACGGAGTTCCTTGCAAGGTCTTTTGCTATTGCTGTTTAGGAGGGTTTAATCTAAATCAGCACTGGCGTGGGAACCAGGGAAAAACATCAAAGAAGAAAATCAAGGTGCACAGACTAGTCCGAAACTGAGGAGTGCAGATGATGGAGATCAGAGTCGAAAAGTGTGGCACCAGAAAAGCGCATCAGGTCAGGCAGGATCTGAGGAGCAAGACAGTCACTGTTTTGGGCATAAGTCCTTCATCGGGAATGTGGTAGTGGGGGTGGGGGGGAGGGTGCAGGGTACTAGCTTGGAAGGGATTAGGTCGATGCAGGTGGGTGATGATAGTGATAGGTTGGAGTGGATTGTGGAGCGGATAGGTAGGAAGGAAGATAGACAGGTAGGGCAGTTCAAGAGGACAGTGCCGAGTTGGAGGGTTGGATCTGGGATGAGGTCGGTGGAGGGGAGATATAGAAACTGGTGAAATCAATATTGATCACCTGTGGTTGGAGGGTCCCAAGGTGGAAGATGAGGCATTCTTCCTCCAGGCATCAGGTGGCTAGACCCGACAGCTAGAGGAACCCCCCTGGTGCTTACCTTTCACTCCAGCTTTCTGCCACCTACAGTCAGACCCCACCACCAGAGATATATTTCCCTCCCCACCCCATCAGCATTCTGCAGAGACTATTCCTTCTGCAACTCTCTTGATGATCCACGCTCACCGCATCCCCCCCAACTAACTTAACCTCCACTCCTGACACTATCCCTTGCCACAAGAGATGTAAGACATCCATCTACACCTCCCCCTTACCTCCATCCAAGGACCCAAAGGATCCTTCCACATCTGGCAGAGGTTTTCCTGCACCTCCAAACACCTCATCTACTGTGTCTGTTGTCTTGATGTAGTATCCGCAATACTGAGGAGACAGGATGCCAACTTGCTGAATGTTTCAGGTACCATCTATGGGACGCACACACTAAACAATTCCTCATCCTGTGGCCAACCACTTCAACTCCCCCTCCCTCTCCGCCAAGGACATGTAAGTCCAGGGCCTCCTCCACCACCAAAACCAAGTCACCCAACGCCTGGAGGAAGAACGTCTCATCCTACATCTTAGGACCTTCCAACCACACTGCATCAATGTTGATTTCACCAGTTTCCTCATCCCAGATCCAATCTGCCAACCTGGCACTGCCCTCTTGTACAGTCCTACCTGTCCATCTTCCTTCCCACCTATCAGCTCCACCATCTGCTCCAACCTATCACCATCATACCCCACTTGCATTAACCATCCCCTTTTAAGCTATCTTCCCCCAGCCCCACTGCCCCCTCCTATTTATCTCTCAGTTCCCTTCCCCTGCACCACCACATTCCTGTTGAAGGGCTTAGGCCCGAAATGTCAACTCTCCTGCTTCTCAGACGCTGCCTGACCTGCTGTGCTTTTCCAGCGCCACACTTTTCAACTCTGCACAAACTACTGAGATGGACAGAAAACATGAGAACAGAGAATATTAAGTGAACAGGTAGAGTCAGAATAAGAGAGAAAGTAAAACATTCAAAACCAGGTTATAACACATTATGTGAATGCACAATTGGAGAGTTACAGCAGCAGCCACATGGAATTATGATGTCTTGGCTCATGGAAGAGCAGGACTGGCTGTTAAATGCTCAGAAAAATAAGGAAGAAAGAAAAGGAGGAGAAGTGACAGCATTGTTCACAGACAGCAATGAAGTGCTGAAGAAAGAGAAAATCTGATTCAAGGACCGAACTGATTTGACGAGTTACTGATTTAGCAGCAGGGTTACATTGTTTAGTCTCATCAACAGGCCAGCAACTGCTGAATCAGATGTAGAGTAAAATATTCTGCAAGGAAATTACTGAAACGTCACGATAAAGTAGTTAAAATGTGTGAAACTGTCCTAAACAGAGCTTAGACCAGGATAAAAGTAGTGTAAAGCAGTGGTTCCCAAGTCTTTCAGTCTCACGGCATATTTCAATGATGCAAATACCTCCGTGGCACACCCATGTTTCCAACTAAATTAGTTTAATCTCTGAGAGTCACAGTGACGTCAAGGTTTATAGCACTGAAAAAGGCCCTTCAGCCGATTGGGTCTGCATTGATCAAAAACAACCACCTGACTATTCCAATCCTATTTTCTCGCACTTGGATCATAACCTCAGCATTGTAAGCGCGCATCTAAATATTTCTGAAATGTTGAAGGCTTTTGCTTCTATCACACTTACAGGCAGGGAGTTCCAGATTCTCACCACCTCTAGGTGAAAGGATCTTTCCTCACATCCACTCTGAACCTCCTGTCCTTAGCTTCAATCTGTGCACTGTGGTCACTGATCCCTTCACCAAGGGGAACAGCTCCTTTCTGTCTACCCTCTCTATGCCCCTCATTTTTTTTGTATATCTCAGGCTGATTGTAAAGATGATAGTAGTGATCTAGGGGAGCACATGATCTGATAATCCTAGTTCCACATGAACGTATAGGGCTGGATGTGATCACTGTGACATGTGCCCCACTGATAGGGCTGAAAGTTGGAAATAGGGTGATCCTGCTTTGACAGTTTTCAGGATCCAGTGCCCCATCAGGAATTGTTAGGACTGCACTTGAAGGTGTGATGCTGGAAAAGCATAGCAGGTCAGGCAGTATCCAAGGAGCAGGAGAATCGACGATTCAGGCATAAGCCCTTCATCAGAAATGAGGCCTTATTCTTGAAGGGCTTATGCCCAAAATGTCAATTCACCTGCTCCTCAGATGCTGCCTGATCTGCTGTGCTTTTCCAGCAATACACGCTCTCCTCTGATTTCCAGCCTCTGCAGTCCTCACTATGAATGGCACCCTTCACAATGAATTACTGGAGTCTGAAGGCACTGGAGCCAGACAGGCAGGAACTGGAAAATGGGTGAAATTTATGAGGAAAGAAGACATCATTATTACTGGGGAGACTGTTACCACTTGGGATTCCTTCCATAGGGTAATGGAGTCCGTCACTCTGTATCCCATGGGAGACTGTCAGAGTTTACCTAGCAGTCTCCCTGCCTGAAGAAATTACCAGTGTTGGGAGGAAGTTGCCTTTAATTGGCCACTTAAGTGCTTCTCTGAGTGAGTTGGCATTGTAGTGGGAAAACGGTAGATAAACCATCCCTTCACCTAGCTCTGTCATTTTACACATTTTCATGCCTTACCTTCCCACTCCCTCTTAGCCCGTCCCCAGAGGGTTTCATAAAATCAGCCCATAGTTTATGGATTGCTTCCAAATGAAGTCTGATTTGCCAGAAAACTTTTAAATAATGTAGCAGCTGGTCGATGGAATTTTTGAATATCTGCACTTTAATGAAATATGAAAAACAGCAAGTTCCAGTTCAATTAAATAGTTCAATATTTCTAATTGGATGAAGGGTTATATTCCAAGCTCTCTGTTGAGAGCTTGATTAAATAATTTAAGCCTTATGATTATCAATTAACACAAAGCCACAATCCCATTGGTCAGTCTGAAATTCTTTAGCTTTCTGTGAATGATGAACAAATCCTCCCACTGTATATAACTAAGCAAGATTATATGCTCCAATACAGAAACTCTGAAATCAAACCAGAAAACAGATGTCTCCTCTGCTTCAACCATTCTCCTTTTAGTTTTCTGTCTCTCCTCCCTTCTTTCCCTTCTCCTGTCCTAAGACACCTGGACCCAGTCTCTGACTCCCAGCCTCCAAAGAGGGGTTGGTGGAGATGCCAACAGCTGGACTGGGAACACCAGTGAGCAACAGACAAGTGTGGGAGAAGGGATATCAGCCCAGTGTGGTATCAGGGATATCGGCCCAGTGCGGGAGCAGGGATATCGGCCCAGTACAGGAACAGGGTTTTGGACGAGTGCGGGAACAGGGATATCAGCCCAGTGCGGGAACAGGGATATCGGCCCAGTGCGGGAACAGGGATATCAGCCCAGTGCAGGAACAGGAATATCGGCTCAGAGCGGGAGCAGGGAAATCGGCCTAGTGCGGTATCAGGGATATCGGCCTAGTGCGGGAGCAGGGATATCGGCCTAGTGCGGTATCAGGGATATCGGCCTAGTGTGGGAGCTGGGATATCGGCCCAGTGTGGGAACAGGGATATGGGCCGAGTGCGGTATCAGGGGTATCAGCCTAGTGCGGGAGCAGGGATATCGGCCTAGTGCGGGAGCAGGGATATCGGCCTAGTGCGGTATCAGGGATATCGGCCCAGTGTGGGAGCAGGGATATTGGCCCAGTGCGGTATCAGGGATATCGGCCCAGTGTGGTATCAGGGATATTGGCCTAGTGCGGGAGTGGGAATATCAGCCCAGTGCGGTATCAGGGGTATCGGCCCAGTGTGGGAACAGGGATATGGGCCTAGTGCGGTATCAGGGGTATCAGCCTAGTGTGGGAGCTGGGATATTGGCCCAGTGTGGGAACAGGGATATGGGCCGAGTGCGGTATCAGGGGTATCAGCCTAGTGCGGGAGCAGGGATATCGGCCTAGTGCGGGAACAGGGATATCGGCCCAGTGCGGTATCAGGGATATCAGCTTACTGCAGGAACAGGGATATCGGCCCAGTGCAGGAACAGGGATACCGGCCCAGTGTGGGAGCAGGGATATCGACCCAGTGCGGTATCAGGGATATCGGCCTAGAGCGGGAGCAGGGATATCGGCCCAGTAAGGGAACAGGGGTATCGGCCGAGTGCGGGAGCAGGGATATTGGCCCAGTGCGGGAACAGGGATATTGGCCTAGAGTGGGAATAGGGATATCGGCCCAGTGTGGTATCAGGGATATCGGCCTAGAGCGGGAGCAGGGATATCGGCCCAGTACGGGAACAGGGGTATCGGCCGAGTGCGGGAGCAGGGATATTGGCCCAGTGTGGGAACAGGGATATTGGCCTAGAGTGGGAATAGGGATATCGGCCCAGTGTGGGAGCAGGGATATTGGCCTAGAGTGGGAATAGGGATATCGGCCCAGTGCGGGAACAGGGATATCGACCCAGTGTGGGAGCAGGGATATTGGCCCAGTGTGGGAGCAGGGATATTGGCCCAGTGCGGGAGCAGGGATATTGGCCTAGTGCGGGAGTGGGAATATCAGCCCAGTGCGGTATCAGGGGTATCGGCCCAGTGCGGGAGCAGGGATATCGGCCTAGTGCGGGAACAGGGATATCGGCCCAGTGCGGTATCAGGGATATCAGCTTACTGCAGGAACAGGGATATCGGCCCAGTGCAGGAACAGGGATACCGGCCCAGTGTGGGAGCAGGGATATCGACCCAGTGCGGTATCAGGGATATCGGCCTAGAGCGGGAGCAGGGATATCGGCCCAGTAAGGGAACAGGGGTATTGGCCTAGAGTGGGAATAGGGATATCGGCCCAGTGTGGTATCAGGGATATCGGCCTAGAGCAGGAGCAGGGATATCGGCCCAGTACGGGAACAGGGGTATCGGCCGAGTGCGGGAGCAGGGATATTGGCCCAGTGCGGGTACAGGGATATTGGCCTAGAGTGGGAATAGGGATATTGGCCCAGTGTGGGAGCAGGGATATTGGCCTCGAGTGGGAATAGGGATATCGGCCCAGTGCGGGAGCAGGGATATCAACCCAGTGGGGGAGCAGGGATATTGGCCCAGTGCGGGAACAGGGATATCGGCCTCGTGTGGGAGCAGGGATATTGGCCCAGTGACGGAACAGGTATATCGGCCCAGTGCAGGAGCTGGGATATTGGCCCAGTGACGGAACAGGTATATCAGCCCAGTGCGGGAGCTGGGTATCAGCCCAGAGTGGGAACAGCGATATCAGCCCAGTGCAGAGCATAGTGGCAGCTGCCCAGTGTGGGAGAAGGGTTATCAGCCCAGTGCAAAGCAAAGTGGTGGCCAGCAGTCATACCATTTGGATGCCCCCAGCGCTGGTCTGCTGGGGACGGCCTTCAGGGAGAGACTGTGATGTTTGTCTTTTTAACTTTCTTTCTCGGTTTTTTACTGACCTATGGTCATACTGTAATGTAACATTTTCTTCATTTCTCTTATTCTGTGACTAACGTTTGTACCCAGGTATCGTTGGACCTAAGATGGCGCTGTAAGTGGTGACTCATAAACTTTTCATTTGAGTACATGTGACAATAAAGCTAATTCAATTCAATTCAATCCAATCAAACCTACAGGGAATGCTAATATAGACAAGGAAGAATCAAACAATTATCCTTGTTATGATTGAGGAAAATTAATTAATATCGACTGCTATGCAAAATAATGCCCTTATTTACTATATCCACACTCTTTTATTTTAACTGAGCCATAATTCATCAACATTAAGATATCAGAAACAAGAATTTCATTCAAATGCGTCAATGCCTGGAAAATCCAAACTGGAGTGAAAGAAGGATAATTTCCCACAACTGTTCAACAGTGCAGGAACAGTAAGTAAATCATGTTGAAGCTCATTGACTGATCAAAACGTGCCAGGAGCACTACCCATGCTCTTTGTGCTGTTTTTCAACTATAACCTATTTCAGTGAAGAAGACTGGTGGAATAGGAATGACTAGAAATCTGGGCATCATCAACTCCATTTAAAAATAGTTATCATCTCTCCCAGATGATGCACATTGTCTGTGGACAACATGGGAACTTTAGGATGTGAGAACTGATCATGTACGGTCCAGAGAAGGCAGCCAGATTGTCCAGCTTGAAAGCCCTACAATCCTGCACTCCACTTTCAGGGCAAGCTTATAAAGCTTTAAACTTAATCCCTTGGGGATGACATTGGCTTCAGAGAAGAGACAAATGATGTCTTCCCTGCGGATGACTGATCCGACATTGTCACCCTTTCAGTATTACAAGTCTGCACCAGAGATCTAGAACTGCTGATAAGTAATTCATTATAACTCTCTAATTGACCTTCATGTGAGTTTGACAGCTGTTTACTTCTCAAGCTACTTCATAAATTAAACTAGGAAAGATAAACAAGACCAGACAACAATCTCTGCAAGGCTACCTAAGGTGTCTATTATTCCTGTTAAATATTATACTCATGTGGAATAGTATCACATTCTTTTTCCCTGGGATTTGGCAGTATGAATATTTGTGCTCATGAACTAAAGAACTGTAAGTCCAGATTGAAGGAAAGCAATTGGATAGTTATGTTAATGAATAAAAATAAAAACAGCTGGAAAACCTCAGCCGGTCAGGCAGCATCCATGGAAGGAAACTGTTAACGTTTCAGCAGAATCTTAGTCATCAGTTAACATTAGAACTGATGAAAGATCATCGATCTGAAACCTTAACCTTAACCTTCACTCATTCAGAGATATTACCTGACATGCTGACTTTCCCCAGCTACTTTTGTTTATATTTCAGATTGTGAGCAGCTACAGTATTTTGTTCTCATGACGTTAAAGATTGCAGACATTTTGGGAAGTGGAAAGCATGGTTGACATAACATGCTTAGACATTCTGTAAGAGCTCTGGCATGTTGAGACACTCATGGTTAAGGCTTCCTCCCACCTTTTGCTGTCTATGTGGCGGCAAGGGTTGGCTCTTGAATCTATGCAGCATATAAGCACAAATTTTGAATCATAATGAAAACTGTACCGCAGAGCTCCTCCCAGATAGTGGATGCATTGGACATTCCAATCATTGGCTGAGTGAGATTTCTGTTGATGTTATCACATTAAAGTAGGCAGTACGGCAGCTATGCTGACAGGAGTAAAACTGGCACAGGATGTACAGAGAAAGAATGAATGATTTACAGCACAACACAGCACAAACCTGCATGGTACCCTTTCCCTTTCTTCCCATCTAACTCTCCCAGACCCCAGTGATGTTAGCGTAGAAGACAAGTACCCAGATCATTGGACTTGAAGCTCACAGACACCAAGTCTGGTTGGATAGGAATGTTAAAGAAATATGCAAACCTCTCAATTGGAAATACTAAGTCTTCATTAAATGTTGCAATCAATTTACTCAACTGCAGAAATTAAAATAACTCAATCCAAGGAATAATGTCAGCCATCAAGATGAGGTGGTGGGTTTGGAAGGTCAATAAAGTTTGGCACTACACAGTCTTGCATGATGCACATGTCATTTTTCCAGCTACGATGATTATATATGGAGCAAAAACAAACAATCCCTCCAAGCTGAAGTCAGCAGCAATCTTCTCAGAGTCAATACAGAGACCATTGAAGTGATCACAACCAGAATCTTCTCAAATGGAAGTCAACAGTATTTGACAAAGCCATGAAAAGAAAAATCCTCCAACAGCTTGAGAGATGAATATTAAGTTTGTTTCCAACACTTACTGCACAAAGCTATCTGACTGATGATATTATACAAAGGCTGTACATGGTCCAGACAACACTTCTGCAGAGATGTAGAAACCGTTCAAAAGCTCGTTCAAACTCTCTGAACTTGTATCACTAAAACCTGAAAAGAAGAGGTAATATCTCCCAACATCTGCACCATAATCAATGATTAATCATCCTTCTTCAAGAGCAAAACACTTTGTAAGAATTATACTGGCATATTCCTTCATTTTACTTTGGAATTGCAGGGTTTGTGAAGGTTTATAAACATTACTTTGGAAATGTTTTTCACACTAATTCTCCTGAACTGCCTTCTATCCCTTGCAGAGATCCAATGTGGTTATCTAGGGATGTCCTAGAGACACGATCCTTGCTGTTCAATAGTTTCAACAAAGAAAGTGTCTGGACCAATAAAACAGCACTGTGTGGTCTTTACTGAGCTGTCACAAGCTCCATCAACTTTGAATCCCTTTGGAAAGTCTTCCAAAGACTTGGACGTCCAGCTAAATTTGTTACTATCCCACAACCCTTCTATGATGATATGATAATGCTTTGCAATGAATTCAAGACTGATCCCATCTGCATCATGATGGGTATCAGATTTTAATTCTCCTCATCATCTTCTTCAGCCACATATGGAACTGACCTCCGTAAGGGACTGCGATTCAGTCCCTTCATCCTGAACAGGTAATGGGAAGCATGAGAACAATGACAATGTAGACTGGAAAAGCCTTTATTGTAGATAACTATTACTACTCTGTTGTTCTGGAGTTGGTGGTAACCTCTTTGGTGAAGTGCTGGAAGCTGACACTTTGCTTCTTGATGAAACTGAAATCTAACAGCAACTCCCAGAAGAACCTGAGACCAAAGCATACAATGCAAATGAGTTCCTGTGCAATGCCCTTTTATGACCTCATTTCCCAGCTATCCCAACCACCTCTTCTGTTCTTTGCTACTCAAACTCATCCTCTAATCTCAAATGTGAGTTTCCATGACACCCTTGACAGTAACACAAGATTCTGAATTGGAGAAAAGATGGTTCGCACACACAAAGCTGTTTCTTGGAGCCAGAATGGATTTATGGAACACTGAGAATTACCCCTCCACCCCCCCAAAAAAAAGAAGCCTTACATTGAAGACCTTTGAAGACAGATCAGCCTCTAACCAGTATGCAATAGATTTACTGTTTAAATCATTTAGCTGTAAGAGCCATCTGATCATGCCATGATTAGATGTGCAGGTTTTATCATAAAATGAGTCAGGCATCAGAGGAAGCCAATTTTATGAAAGAGCCTTGGAAAGGCATGACGTCCAACTCATGACTATGGAGAGGCATTTATCTACTTCTGCACCAAGCCTTGCTCAGCACTTAGAAAATGATCCATTATGGCAGACAATGTTCTGCTAATGTTGAATGATCATGATGTACTGGAATTTGGGTATTCATTTATTCACTTTTCTTGCCTGTAAAAGAGGTAAAATGTAATCAAATTATTAGATATGTATTCTGGATTAGTGGGGCTGGAAGAGCACAGCAGTTCAGGCAGCATCCAAGTAGCTTTGAAATCAACGTTTCGGGCAAAAGCCCTTCCCGAAACGTCAATTTCAAAGCTACTTGGATGCTGCCTGAACTGCTGTGCTCTTCCAGCACCACTAATCCAGAATTTGGTTTCCAGCATCTGCAGTCATTGTTTTTACCTATTAGATATGTATGTTTGCATAGTACCATTGCACAGAATAAGATCACACTTTTGAATAGTCTATCTACTTCTGGTCATTGAGGAATAAAAGACACGATGCACTCGATGTCAAAACTTCAGAACCATTTAAGGAAACCACACAAGTCCATTGTGCTGATTGACGAGGTTTAAAAGTCTGAATTATAAAGGTACTTAAGATGGACTTAGCCAGAAAAGAAGACACTTACCTTGTCAGTGGGTATAGAACAGTGAAAAAAAATAGAAGCATATAAATTAGGAAGTATAAGCTATTTGGCCTGTTGAGCCTGGTCCACCATTCAAACTGAACATAGCTGATCATCTAATTCAGTGCTCTACTCCTGCTTTCTCCCTGCAATAACCTTTTCTCCCATTAGCCCTCAGAACTAACATTCAATGTTTTGGTCTCAACTGCTTCTCTGGGTGAAACAATCTCTCCTAATCTCAGTCCTAAATGATCCAACCCCCTTCTTCTAGATCCCCAGTCATCAGGAATATCCATCTGTGTTTACCCTGTCTAGCCCTATTTATTAATCATTCTACTAATTAATCATTCAACTAATGGAATAGAACATACAAGTCATGGATACCATGAGAGATTACGATAGGGGAATCAATGGGGACATTTCCAAAACTACAAAATGAGTTTGACAAAACATGCATCAAGATACTTTAAACAGTTGAGTATCACCAAAGAGTAAATCCAGAAAACTCAAATAAATTGCGAGAATATAACAAGATATTCATTTTGTGCATGAAAACTTTTATTACTTTGTTCATTTACAAAATTATGTAATGTAGAGTAGGCTAACAAAAATAATGTGTATGTAAAGGCACAAAAAGCAGAAAAATGGTCATACATTTAACAACTAAAAGCTAACATCATATTAAAACAAAACAAACGATATCTTAAAAAGGGATGTTGATTTTGAAAAAAATGTCAAGTTGTTACAGTTAGAAATGATTCCAACATTAAAGCCAAGGAAAGAAATTAACATGTGCATTTTGGTAGCTTAATTAAAAGGTAAGATAACTTCAATTTCAGATGGAAATCATCATGCATTGCATGAAAGAAGTTTGAAACGGAAGCAGAATTTTCATAAGAATTATTATTGTTGAAATTTGCATTCTCGTTGGTGCACTGTTTAAAAGGAAGAGCTAGCCACATCATTGAGATGTAATGAGAAACCTGACTCCTGTACAAAAAATGTAGGGCTCCAAAGCTTCTGGGTTTTTACTGGTTAGGTTGTTCATACAAAATGTTGAACAGATGTTGGCAAGATTGTGCACGTATTACCTGGAAACAGCTGTTCTGTTGAAATTATAACAAGGGTGACACTATAATTGCATATATAAGGTCTACATAAATAGGAAGAGTTAAATGTGTGCTGCTGCTGAGCAAACCAAAAATAGCTTTGGTCTTTTAATGGTCATGTAACGATAATATATGTTCTGTCTATTACAAAGCTCAAGATGTAAAATGATGTAGCTGTTGTGAATAATTGTTCAATGAATCAATGCAATTGCTGAAAAAAGGTTCAAATGATGATGGTAATCAGTATTGTATTATTCAATTCCAAGCTTCAAAGAGCAGGGAGATTTAAGGATTAAAATTTCAAATGAAACTTCAATTAAAATTTTAATTCTCTTCCAAAGGTAAAATAAACTTAATATCCACTTATTTTTAGTTTTGAATTACCAGTAGACACAGAATGCAAATATTATTGGATGCAAGGTGATAGGGAAATTCTTGCCCAGTTTTGTTTAATTTCTATTACCAACACCCAAAATGAACTGGTTAACTACCAACTGTCACTTAAAGCAAACAGAACAAAAATTAATTTCCACCACTCATGCAAATTCAAATAAAATTAGGTTTAAAAAACAAAATTCCTGCAAGTTCTGATTGAACATTACAGACTTTTTTTTACCATATGTTGACAGTTTAATTATTTGTAGTAATCATCAGTCACAAAGTCATGCTTCAAGTGCTGAGCACTGAACTTCAAGAACAGATTCGGTGCAATGCTTCAAAAAAAGGGAAGATTTAATAACACTTTCTGTTTCTAATTTTAAGCATAAGTCATTTCCTAAACTTCTGTGATTGATCTTTCTCTTACACAATTCTGAAACATTGCATTTCTAAGCAGATTATTTTACACGATTTGTTGAATCAAAACCAAAACAATTATTTGAGAAGCACCAAACCTAACTTTGCATTGATAAGTCTTCTCAAGAACATTAAACATGCCTAATTCTGGAGAAACGTCTCTTTTTCTTTGTGCTATGCAAATTCGGACAGGTGGGTCATTAAAGTTTATTTTATCCTGTTTGTCATGCCATCAAGTGTTAAAAATCAATTCTAATTCAACAGCAAAATTAATATTTGTGTTATACCACAAACAGATTACTGCTTTAGTCATTTTACTCACATGGATGTATCAAACACATCTAGATTATTACCCTGTTGAAACTAATCTTATCTCTCCAAAATTCTGTTCTACTCAAACACTGGATACTGAATCATTTATCTTTTACCTTTTCATAATTTGTAGAAGACATAACAACAAATTCATCCTGTCATAACTGCAACATGAACTTTCTTGGTTGCACATTCTCCCCATGTCTGCGTGGGTTTCCTCTGGGTGCTCCAGTTTCCTCCCACAGTCCAAAGATGTGCAGGTTAGGTGAATTGGCCATGCTAAATTGCCCGTAGTGTTAGGTGCATTAGTCAGGGGTGAATGTAGGGGAATGGGTCTGGGTGGGTTGCTCTTCGGAGGGTTGGCGTGGACTTTTTGGGCCGAAGGGCCTGTTTCCACAATGAAGGGAATCTAATCTTATATGTGTGGAGATAGTCAGAAAAAACTGCATTCTGGTATCAAGGGGAAAGTCAGAGATCTCTTATTTATTCAATTTTTAAGGGACAGAATCCATAAATTATAATGCTTGAGATTGAGTTTCACCAGTGGAGTTAAGCTGTAGTCTAAATAGCTGTGCATTGAATTTGGGAATCCTGGGGCACTGTTACAAAAGCACTTCATTACTCACCACAAACATGACATTCTGCTCAAAGTACCATTAATTCTCATAGTGGTTTTCATGTCACTGGATACAGCACAGTGGATATTGGCATGGAGAAGAACGTTTTGAAATCTAAGTAGTTAAATCTTTCTGAATTACACTGAATCCATGGGCCATCTTCCTGATTAGCTATTGTACTTGTGTTAGCTTTCTGTGTTTCATGCACAGGTAGCCCTAAGTCCTTTTTGTGTTGCAACTTTCTGCAGTTTTTCTCTATTTAAATAAAACTCTGCTCTTTTGTTCTCCTTTCCAAAATGAAGAGCTTCACATTTTCCCACATTACACTCCATTTGCCAACTTTTTACTCAGTTATGGATCCTATCAACATCTCTCTGAAAACTGCTCAATTCCCTCTCACAACTTGCTTTTCTACATATTTTTATGCCATCTGCAAACTTGGCTGCGGCACCTTCGTTTCCTTCCTCCAAGTCATTATAGATAGTAAATGGTTGCAATCTCAGCACTGATCCCTTTGGAACCCTACTAGTCATAGGTCACTAAACTGAAAACACAATTATTGATCCCAATACTTTTCCAAGAATAGATGTTAGGCTAATTGGCTTATAGTCATCTGCTTTTTGCCCTCCTCACTTTTTGAGCAGGGATGTCACAAAGGCAGTTTTCCACTCCTCTGGCATTTCTCTCAAGAGCAAGGTTTTTTGGAAAATTACAACCAATGCATCCACTATCTCTGTAGCAAGCTCTTTAAGAATCCTAGGATGTAATGAACTCCTTGTTAGCCATTTTTCTTTTCATTCATTATTTCCCAGGAAGTTTGGTCACATAATCAATTATTGGAACATGATGAATTACCACAAGTTGCCTTTCATAAGAATTCACCTTTTCAGAAACCTAATTCTTAAAATTCTTAAATTGCTCCCAAAAGCACTTTGGCCATCAAATCAGTGTCAACATTCAAGACGTTTTATAGTAGAAGGCACAAAAAAGTAAAATTATTTAATGAAGAAAAACAACAGAAAGATGTCACTCCGACTGACAAATTCTGTTGTCAGAAACCATACCTTCCACATAACAGAAGATTGCATTTATCTAGAACATCATGATCAGCAGCCATGAAATTGATTTCAGACAACAATGCAGCCCTTTGTTTCGGCCTGTGTTCTTTGAACTTTTAAATGTTAGGAACAGTAGAGAATAATCTGTCTGCTCCACAAAGATACTGAAGAGTTCCACAAAGAACAGGATGAAGCAGAAGAAATTAATGTAAAACTCAGATATAGATAGAGATTTGAGGATTTTAAGAGCAATTGTATGGAATTTTTTTTTAGTTTATTTATTATCCAATAAATGAGAACTCTCATGTTCTAAAAAAAAGTTTAAAATATGTATTCATTTGGTCATTTGGAAATTGAACATTCCTGAAAAAAAGGACACTTTGTCAAATTGTTTTGTCTTGGACTCATTAGGGCAATTTCTAAGAATACCAATTTGAGGGGGAATCCAACATTTACACTGCATAATTGGAGAGTACTGACTGGTTGACAACTGGCCACTGATTGATAGAAGCATTGCTATGGAGAATGCCCCCATTAATGCTGGTTGACAGTTAACTGCTGGACATGGTTTAAATTTTAAACCAGACAGGTTGACTCACCCTGACCAATGAACTAGGACATGGGGACACCTATTTTGTGGAATTAAAACAAACACTGTGCATGTACATGGTCTTTAAACCATGTATACTAGGCATTTAATTCTAAAACTATTACATACATTGTTTCCAACTTTATTTAAAAGTATTTATTTTCTATTCCTAAAACATAATCTTTTCAGAATTTCTGATAGTGAACTTTTCGTTATTTTTCTGTCCGACAAATTCATCCAATTTAAATGGAAAAAGAAATAAAAATTTAAATTTAAATAACATAATCTTAGTCAAATTAAGGGAGTAAGTTCTACTCTGCTCTAAAATTGTGGTCATGTTAGAATAATTGTCCTCATTTATCGGTGAGAATTCTGAGTGACACTAATAAGAGCATTTCAAATAATGCTCCCCAACAGACTACTGTTCATCAATTATGTATTAATCTGGAAAACTTCACCCAAGGAATTATTTATATACTCCCTCTTGTTTTGTCACAACAACACAAGAATGAACAACAGGGAAGAACTGGATCACGGAAACAAGCAAATTTACTTAAAAAGAGGGCAATAAGTTCAGGTGATCCTCTATGAAAATAAATTTCAATGAAATGTTTTCCTAACCCCAAAGGTAATTGAGTGAAATGTTACTGTTCATAAAATTGGATTGCAGATTTAATATTCCCATGCCACCAAAAGCGACTGGAACAATTGAGTTTCACATGACATTTGGATCATCTGCCTCATACCTGAACAGATTTGTACAACTTTCAATCTCTACCATATGTGATGCATCATTTCCATGCAATATTTGTGGAGTTTACTGGGCTAACATTACCCTTAGGACAGATTATATAAGTTTGGAGAAAATCTTTGTGGCACTTTGTCACTTGTTAATGTCATGGTGTCAGTGGCTGCCTGAGTAATTATTTTTAAAATGTAGGGTGCACTAATATTTACAAGTTTTTACTTATTTAAAAATAGTTGCAATGAAAGAAAGATTGCTCATTGAAATAGCAACCAATCGCATCTCAGAATCATCTCACAGCATTTAACATTGATAACATTAGTAACAGCAATTCCAAAGTGATGTTTGCACATTATTTTTTAAATGACTCCACACATAATCTGAAATCAATATTGATAGCATTCATTGAGAGATGATTGCTTATCACTGATAAGGTAAAGCTCCTATTAGACTATAGGACTGTTCTCTCATGAGAGAGGGTTGACAAGTGATGATTAAACCTGAAGTTCATCATGCCTCAGGCAAGAGGAGAGGTTGAGAAGGCGAGTCCTTTGTGGTAACCTCAGCTGGTGGAGGAAATGAACCCATGCTGTTAGTCTCACTCTGCATTGCAAAGAAGCCACCCAGCCAACTGAGCAAACTGACACCCTCATCACTGACATCCCATAATAACCATCAAACAAGATATTGGTAGAGTAAGGGGAAGCTGAGTCAGGGGCCTGTCAGCTTTCTTTTTCTTTTCATTTTTGCTCTTTTCTTTTTTCGTGGTTTCCTTTCCTTTGAAGCTTGGAAAGTGGCAGGTGAAGGAGGAAGCCTCTGGAGACAGCGGCAGCAATGCCAGGACAAGCTGGACATGGCTGCCTACCAGCCGGCTCTCCTGGTGAATGAGGAGCCGGTCCAGGGTTAACTGCCCCAGTCTAGACTTGCAGGCTGGCCCGAGGCTCCAGGTCTGCAGCTAGGTCTGGCCACCTGAAGGAGCAGAAGCATCAGCAAAATGGATGGACAGTGGATCAGAGGCAGCATCGGGAGGAGAGTCAATTGGGGAACAGGAGGCTTTTCCTAGTCCAGCAATGAGGTGGCTTCCAAGATGATCTTGTCCTGGCATGGAGCTCTTCATATCTTCAGCATCCAGGTATTCTAGCAGCCTGGCAGGCAGTATTTTCTTCGAGTTACGGCCTCTGCCTGGCTGAGCGGTATTCTTCGGCAGAGGTTTCAGGCCCAGTATTCCAGTGGCCTGGCATGCCGGTCTCATCCCATTGTGTATTAAGTGTATTCCATTTTTCCTTAATTGCCTTTCCCCAAGCCCAGGAACTATTAACTGAACTGTGATGAACTTTGTCTTAATTCTACTTTATTATTATGAGGTTTGACATCTGTCATTGATGAAGGCACTGTGGTAGGGCGACATATTAATCTTTTCACTGTATTTTTCATGTAAAAGTACACATGACAAATTTCTATTCCATTGTAAGAGAATGGTCCCAGGAAAAAATACTATTTTACATGAATGGCCTCAAAAGCAAATCAATCATAAATTCTCATCACCGAATTATATTTACTGAAAAGAATATTTTAATCTCTTGTTCATTGGGAGCCTAAAGCTTGAACATATTGGCTCTCAGTGGCTTTTTGATCAAATTACAGGACTCAAAGTGATTGGTCTTGTAGAAAAAGCAACCCCATAATTTTTACTAGAGATATTATCAAACAGATATATTTGCACTGTTTTAATTGAAGCCTTAGTCTCTTTGAAATAAGCATGCATCAAAATACTAGAATGATGAATCCACTGATCAATGACATTAATGACTTTCTGTCCAACAAATTTAAGATGACCCCATGAGCTGACAAGATTATGACACCCTATTGCAATACAACCCAGTATATTGTAAATAATGGAGAGAAAATAGGTAATTGTTCAAGTCTGTGATGTTTCATGGGCAAAATAGAGTAAACAGGCTCGATTGTACATAAAATGGATGTCTTGCCCAGCAGCCGAATCTTAGCAGCCGAATCTTAGCAGTCACAGCCTCCAGCTACAGTGGAGCAGAGCGGGGTCAGACTCATTTGCTCCAATCAGACCCAATGAGAGTAGATGGCAATTGTGAGTAAAAGGGATTCTGATTGTTGCAAGACATGCCTGCAACTGGCACCTGATTGTGATATCTTTCGGTAGATAAGGTGCCAATGTTTCTTCTAATACTGGTATACAAGGCTCACTAACATTAAGTGATAAAGGACTAACCACTGAAAAGTCTTTTGCGGTAGAGCCATTTACTTGACCATGAGAAGTGGGAATAGTAAGATGAGAAGTTACAGGAGCTGGTTAACTACACTAACATTAGCTAAGAGACATTGTTAGATCCAGCAAAGATTTATCAGTCTATGCTGCATGCATGGAAACTGCAGAGCTGACTAACAAAGGAGCTGACTGGCTTTGAACTGACAAGTTCCTTGTAGAGACAGTTCAACTAATATACTGGTTGGTGGTGCTATTCCAAAGATGCTGAGTGAAACTTTTCAAGATAACTTATCAATCACACTTTCCCTCTGGGGGATGCTCTGTCAACACAGGATGATCAATCAGCAAACATTCCCATTCTGAGCTTTTAGGGGGCTCCCAGGATTTACTTGGAGGCTTTCTCAAATACTGAAATGTGTAACCACGACTGAAGATCGGGACACAAGCTATCAGCAGAGGTAGGTCACTAAGCTCCTCAAGCATGCTTTGGCATTCAATAAGGTTCTAGCTGATTTGGTTATAACTTCAAATTCCCACTCTTGCATTTCCCTGACAGTCTTTCAGCACCTTGCTTAAACAGAATTTATCTTCCTTTGCCTTGAAAATGTTCAAAGACTCTGCTTTCAACACTTTTTTCAGGATGAGTTCCACAGGCTTGTGTCCCTCAGAAAAAGATAAAATCACCTACTCTGTTTCAAATGGGCAATCCCCGATTTCTGAACAGTGACCCCTGGTGTCAGATTGTCCCATAAGAGAACCAGCCTTTCCACATCTACTCTGACAAGATCCCTAAGGATCTACCTAAGGATCTTGTGTTTTAATCAAGTCACCTCTTATCCTTTGAAACTCCAACAGTTTGAAGTCTAGTCTTTCTAAACTTTCCTCACAAGATAACCTCTCACCAATTTCTGAATTGCCTCCAACACATTTACTTCCAATGAGTGACTAATATGAGTGGCAGTGAGAAGAGGTCTGTATGCAACATTAATTCACCACCAAACAGTCTCAATTGCCTTAAAGGTGGGAGCTTCACTTACCATCTCCCCCACTATTGATAAAATACTGGAGACAAGATAGTGCTAGTACCGTGTCCATCCCATATGACTTGAATCTTTACCCACCTTCCAGCCTGCTTCTGGGGGGTAGGGGTGGGGGCAAAAAGTCTCAGTCAACTTTACAGATGGATGACCAGAAATGTAACTCCATTTCTCTTTGCACTCAAACTCCCAGACTTGCTAGGGATTTCCAGCTTTTTATCGACTATGTTTATTCCATGACATTCTAGCTTGACTAGCAAAACTAAAGGCCTCTGTTTTTGTTGGCTGTTTGAATGATCGTCTGCTCACCATCCACTTCTCAGGAAAATGACAACTCCATTCAGAAATAACCAATCAACCCATCAAGGCCATTCTTTTCACAATTGGTGAGGTAGATTTTTTTTCTGATGTATCAAAGGATGTTACCTTGTAAACAGCTGGGTTTCGACTGTTGAATTTATATTCTTAGGAAAAAAAACAGTATCTTATTTTATATTTTAAAAGTACAGAAACATATAATTTTCTAAACTTTCTATCTGCACAGTTCACCATTGCACAAGAGAATTATTTTTATCGTTGAGTATGTTGAGGGATCTGGAGCAAAACTGGATAAATGGAGATGAAGTAATGACCAGCAATGTTCTCACCAAATGATGAAAGGGAATCAAGGAAACAAACAGCATGCTTTACTCCGATCTTCCAAGGACACAGTATTCTGTCAGACATGAACGAACAGGACTGTATGTACTCAAGAAGTCTGTGTGGAGTTTGCACATTCCCTCGGGGTGCTCCGGTTTCCTCCCACAGTCCAAAGATGTGCAGGTTAGGTGGATTGGTCATGCCAAATTACCCATAGTGTTAGGTTCATTAGTTAGACGGAAATGGGTCTGGGTGGGTTACTCTTCGGAGGGTCGGTGTGGACTTGTGCCGAAAGGCCTGTTTCCACTCTGTAGGGAATCTAATCTAATCAAATTTACAATATAATTGTTCAACTGAACCCTAGATTCTAAGAAATTAGACCATGTAAAAAAAAATTGATAATTCTGATTTGTGCGATGTGTGTGAATATCAGATTAGCCTCTTTTGTTTTCTACTTTTCTGACTTTGAGAAAAATGAGTATCATGAGAGATGTGTAAAGGACAGCTGTTTCAAAATTGCCACAATATTTTTAATATTGTTGCTAAAAGTCTAAATTATCCTCACTTGGGTAGCCTATCTGAGGTCTTTAAAGCACTTTAACTAGGAGGTTGAGAACAACCAGCTTCCTTAGCCATTCTCTCAATACTGAAATGAAAGTTGAACTCCCTAAATACTGTGCCAGTATTTTCACTTTAGCTGATGATTGTACTGGTATTATTTTTCTCAATACTAGGCTACACTGATTTACTTAATTATGGATATGTCCCTGGAAGTCACTTTGGAAAACTGTATTTTCAATGATGTACATTTTGGAAGATAGAAAATAATTATTCATTAAAATTACAAGGCAATCAATTTAATATGCAATCTGCACCAGCAATATCTCTCAATTCATAGCACTTTAATTTTCTTTATGAATGCATTTATGGCAGTTTAAATTGTCTTAGAAAATTGTTTTCAAGTTGTACTGTTGTAGCCTTAAGTTTGAGCAGAAAAGCTGAATACAATCAAGTTTTAGCTATTTATTGAGAACATTTTTAGCTTTCTTAGACTGAGGATTGGGAAGTTTGTAAGAATTTTCACAGGTACAAAATTGGACACATAAATGTATGGCCTTCACACAGGCTTATTCTTTCAAAACTGCAACCAAGAAAAATCTGCAAAGCAGATACATGTAAACATCTGGCAGTTGCAATGAATACCTGAATTGCCTTTCCTTTAGTAGCAACCAATCTTTCAGTTCAAAAATATATCTTTGACACAGCAATAAATGATTCTCAAATATGGCACTCGGTTTTGTGGAAGATGTATCAAGTTCCTTGAACTAACCATAATTCACTCTGTGCAACTACACTTCAAAATTTGTCATGTTTTGCCTTGGATTTGGCATTTGTTATTCAGCATTGCTTTGTGACAAGCAGTCAATAGAGTAATATACACTCTTCATAAATACGGTATTTATTTTCTGGAAGGTCATTTTCAGGATGATGTATGGTACACAACGATCCCATAACCAAGAAAAATAGATTATGGGATAAGGATATCAGAAAGAGTGGAGCTGGCTTCATGATCCCCACCTGATTACTGGACTGAAAATTGACAAATCCTTGGGCTAATGATCTACATCCCAGAGGTATGGTAAAAAGTAGATGGCGATAGCGGATGCATTGGTGATCATATTTCAAAATTATATAGATTATAATTGCAGATTGGAAAGTTGCAACATAACCACACCATTTAAGCGAAATGGAAAACAAGGAACTACAGAGCTGTTAGCCTAATGTCAGGAGCAGTAAAAACACTCAAATCTATTATGCCTATTAAGATAACTAAACATTTAAGAGAATTGTTGTGAGTCAATATGGATTTATGAAAAAGAAGTAACGTTTGACAAACACGTCACAGAGATTTTTGGAAATGTTATGAGCAAAGTAGAGAAGTGGAAACTAATGAATGCGATTTATTTGGATTTTCAGAAGCTTCTAATAAGGTATCGCATAGAGGTTAGTAAATAAAATTAGACCACATGAGATAAAGGATAAGATGCTTGCATAGATTGAGATTGATTAGCAGAGAGAAAACAGTAAACAGGAATAAATATGAGTCATCCTCAGATTGACAGACTGTGACAGTGGGGTATGGCAAGGATTAGTGCTTGGGCTGCAGTAGCTCAAATCAATATCAATGATTTGGATATGGGAATCAAATGGAATATTTCCATGTTTGCCAATGACACAAAACTAAGCTGATGGGACTGTGTGCTGTGACAGTGATGCAAAGAGGCTCCAAGGGAATATGGACAACCAGAGGGAGTAGACAGGAAGGTGGCAGACTGGATGTAATGTGGGTATGTTGTCCACTTAGGGAGGGAGAAAAGAAGTGCAAAGTATTTCTGAAATTGTGAACAAATTCAAAGTGGTAGTGTTCAAACAGACTTGGGAATTCTTTTGAAAGGAATGAGGTTCATATTAGATAAATTTATCCAATGGAAGCTCTATCCCATCAAGAAAGCTTAAGGAGACTAACATTGTATTGTCCAGAGTTAAGAAGAATGGGAAGTGACTAAGTGAAATTTAAAATATTTTTAAAGGGTTATGTAGGGTTTCCCCTGGCTAGGGTTCTAAAACCAGGGACATAGTCTCAAAATATGGACAAGTCATTCAGAACTAGCATTTCTTCACTCAGGAGAACAGAGAATACTTGGAATACACTACTCAGAGAAGTGGATATTCAGTTAATGGAATACGCTTGAGGCAGAGAACAATAGTTTTCAAGATACTAATTACATCAAAAAATATGGGGATAATACAGCAAAATGGCACTCAGGTCAATAATCAGAAATGATCTAGAATGCTCGAGCTGGTGTTGAACAGTCTACTCCTGCTCCTGTATTTGTATTTGTATTTAACCCATATCACCAAGTCTGTGCCATGGTCAAAGGAATGAACCACAAGAGGGTGAAATCACTTATCGTGAAGAAAATTCTCATAAAAGTGCGAGAGAAAATATACATAGGTAATACATTAAATTGGAGGAAATGTAAGTACTGCCTCTAACTAATGTTTGAGAAATAGCAGACAATCTAAGATTTTTAAACTACTGGAAACTTTTTACAAAATAAAGTTAGCTAAATTGGACTGGGCAGATAGAACATCAGGAAAGACAGTAAGCAAACAGTGACAGATATTGAAGGAGAGTAATTCCTGACTCTCAGCAAAAATATATCCCAGTTAGGAGGAAAGATTCTAGGCGAGGAATAAACTAACCATGGCTAATCAAGGACATGAAAAGAATATTAATATTGAAAGTAAAAGCATATAAGAAGATAAAGGTCAGTGATAACCCCAAAGACTGGACTAAATTCCAAATCCAGCAAAGGATGACCAGAAAGAAAAACAAAAGATGGAAAATAAACTATGGGCTCAAACTAGTGAGGAATATGAAAACAGTCCTTTATATAAAAAGGATGAGAGAGTTCAAAATGAACAAAGGCTCTCTAATTAAATGAAGCTGGGGAGCCAGTTATGGAAGACAAGATAATGTCAGAAGATACTTTGGACATCCCATTAATACTAAAAAAGAGGGAAAAATAAGTACTATCACCATCATTGGAGAAGTATTATGTTAGACAAACTAATGGGGCTAAAGGCAGCTAAGTGCCCTGGTCCTGGTAGCTTGCCCCCGAGAATTCTAAAAGAGATCGCTACGGAGATAGTCACTGGAATGGTTGTAACTTTTCAAGAATTCCTTGTACTTTAGAGAAATAGCAGAGGATTGGAAAGCTTAGAATATAATGAGCCAATATGACACACCTATTCAAAAAGGGAGGGAGGCAAAAGTCAAGCAACTAAAGGCCAATTGGTCTAACATCTACAATTGGAAAATCATTGGAATTAGTTATGAAGAACGTAATAGAAGAACATTTGGAAAATCATAATATAATCAAGCAGAGTCGGCAAGGCTTCATGAAAGGGAAACAATGACTAACAAATTTATTAGAGCTTTTTGAGGAAGTCTCAACCAGTGTGGATAGAAGGGAACAAATAAATTTGTTGGATTTGGACTTCTGGAGGGCATTTGATAAGGTACCTCACAAAAGATTAAGTCATAAGATAATAGCAATAGTGTTGGAGATAGTATACTGACATGGATAGAGAATTGAGCAGGCAACACTGATAAGGGTATCTTTATCAGGTTGCTGACCTGTAGCAATCGGTGGGATTCCACAGAGATCAGTGCTGCTCCGCAATTGTATACAATATACATTAATGTCTTAAGGAAGGAAGTGAATGCAGTGCAGCCAAATTTACAGACACTAAAATAGATGAAAAGGCAGGATGGAAAAAAGGATACAAACAGTTTACAGAGAGATATTGTTAGGTTAAGTAAGTGGACACAAAGTTGGCAAATGGAGTATCATGTGGGGAAATGTGAAGTTATTCATTTTGAAAGGAAGCACAAAAGAAAAAAAAAATTTAAATGGAGAAAAACTGCAGAAAGCTGCAACACAAAGGCACTTGTGCACAAAACATAGAATGCTATTAGGCAAAAGTGAGAACCGCAGATGCTAGAAATTACAGTTAAGAATGTGGTGCTGGAAATGCTATCAAACAAGAGCAGCAGGTAATCAGAACAACTCATGAAATGTTGACCCTTATTTCAAGGGGGTAACAGTATAAGAGTATGGAAATCTTACTTCAGCTGTGCAAGGTCCTGGTGAGACTACACATGGAGTTCTGCGAGCAGTTTTGGTCTCCTTATTTAAGGAAAGATATTATTTCATTAGAGACAGTTCAGAGAAGGAATACTAGGAATATAAGCAAATGTTAAACCAGTTCGAACTCCACTCACTGGAGTTCAGAAGAATGAATGATCTCATTGAAGCATACAGGATTCTTAAGGGGGCTTGTCAGGATAAATGCTAAGAGGTTAAGAAAGGGCCACCAATTCAAGAGAGAGATGAGGAGGAATTTCTTCTCACAGAAGGTTGAGAGTCTCTGGAACTCCTTTCCACAGAGAGCTGTGGGGGCAGAGGTCTTGTGTTTATTTAATGCTGAGGTCGACAGACTTTCGTTAAGTCGGGGATCAAGGGTTGATCAAGTGTTCCAGGGAAATGGCAGGAAAGTGGTTGTGAGGAATGTTGGACCAGCTTCAAAGGTCCAAAAGGCGTATTCCTGCTTCTATTCCTTATGGTCTGATGGAAGAGTAGAGGAGCTTAATATTATTTAAATGGAAAAAAGACTGCAAAATGCAAAAGAGGAGGAATTTGGGAGTCCTCATGCAGGAATCAAAAGATATCAGCATCCGAGTTCAGTGGATAATAGATAAGGCAAATGGAATGTTGCCCTTTATTACAAAGTGAATTCAATATCAACATTGGGAGATTTTTTTTCAAAATATATTGAAGGCACTAATGAGACCACATCTAAAGTATGCTATCTATCTCAGCCCCTAGAATCTGTATGCCTGCTCTAATTCCCCTCTTTGGTTTTCCGGGCACTTCCAGTTTTCCAGAAACTTTGACTGATCTGCCCATGGCTTTAGCTCTTATTGCATTTAAGCTCTCCTGTGCGCTGCTGCTCTGTCTCCCCACATGGCTTCATGCTCTACCTCTTTCTTCAGTGGAAACCGAGCTCTTCTTATATCTGAAGGCCTATGGGTTCTAACAATTGCCATGTTGGACAATCTCTTTAACTAATCACCTCTGCTTGCTGGGAACTGGTTCCTCTCTGGAATGCCTCACAGGAAGCCAGAGACCAGTGTCCCAACTGACATCAAAGTTAGGATGTTGGGAGCCCACATAAACCCCCCCTGCTAACGTACCAACAAACTTTCTTGTGAAGAGAATTTCTAAAACCAACGAGGAAAAAAGCAGAAATACAAGATAGAAAGCAAGCATTTTTTTGTTTTTTATTCAAATGAGTGAATGGTATATTACTGATAAATGTGTTGAATAGTAATACCATAACCCAGGAACAAATAAACATTGGAGAAGGTCAGATTTAGTGAAGGGTTCTTGTGGTGCAACGAACCTCTAGTTCAATTCCACCTGTTCCAGCGGTGTGTTAGAACATCTCTGATCATGTTGATTCGAAAATATCCTTCAAAATCTTACACAAGATAAATGTTTAACCTTAACAAACATATTATTGACATCAGTCTGTGCAATCACAATGGATATAAAGAAGTTAAAGTGGTGAACTAAATTTAATTTGGCACAGATTTACCTTCATTTAATCATAGAAATGAATGATCATAAAAGGAGCAGCTCTTATGTCATTAAACTTAACAAGACTTAAACGAGAAGTAAACTTCAATCAGGATTTCTTCACAGGAGAAGTGACCTCTATTCATTGAGCAAATAAAAGTTGTCAGCAAACTAAGTCTCTAGCCAAAACATTTATTATGAAAATGACAATAGCAGCAGGAACAAATACAACAGGACATCTGCCAGGTTTAACCACTGTCCAGAGATTAAAGATCGCTGATGGTCACAATGTGAATCAATATTGACTTTAGCTTCGTGAAGCATAGGAAAAATGACTCGTCTTCTGAATTCTGTGTCTGGATCTTCACCTGAATCACTTTTATGTTGTCTACAGAAGAACAACCAAATGCTCCTCACTCTCCACACACACCTACATCAAATAATCAGTTGGGTTTGTCAACAGAATCATATCCCAACAAAAAGCCAACATCTTTAGGAGAAAAAGATTCAAGAGAAAACTCATAGTGAAAAGGCACCCCTTTGTCAAGATACTTAGAAGCAAATTGCCTGTCAGAACTGTTTTGAAGAAGGGTTGCTGGACCCAAAACGTTAACTCTAAAACTGTCTTTCCCTCCACAGATGCTGTCAGACCTGCTGAACTCCTCTTAGCTATTTCTGTTTTTGTTTCAGATTTCCAGCATCCTTAATTATTTTTTTTTTAAAATCAATGTGGAGAGTTTGAAATCTCTCCATTGACTCATATTTATCTCAATCTGCAACTTGATCCCATTTGAAAAGCAGAACATAGTTGAATGATAGGTACAGTAAGTTCGCAATTACATCTGGATCTTGAAATGACCCTGAAGATTGGTCTGTTATGGCCACACAGGCAATGGATTGTGGGGGTATTGCATGTGGGCTGTGGTTGCACATTGCAGTTAGTTACGGGCAATCATCTTTCTAGGCTCTGGCAGTTCAGTAGCAATACAGAATGTACAGCTTATGGCAAAACCCAACAACTCCTTGAAGATGCTGCAGCTGAGTGGGAGTGCACAGCAATCTTAAAATTACAAACATTCCCTGTACAACAAAGAAAGGTCACAGGTACCTGCCTGTGAATAAACCACTAATAAGTGGAACAAGTTGAATCCATCAGGAAAGTCCACTTATAGCAAGACCTATGCACCAGGAGAAGCAGGAGTGTTCTCTCCAGGCTTAAAAAGTTAAACTAGAAAATGCTCCCAATGATTTCAATAAGAACATAAGAACTAGGAGCAGGAGTAGGTCATCTGGACTTTTGAGCCTGCTCCGCCATTCAATAAGATTATGGCTGATCTTTTATGGCCTCAGCTCCACTCACCCGCCCTCTCACTATAGCCCTTAATTCCTTTACTGTTCAAAAAATTATCTATCTTAGCTTTAAGAACATTTACTGAGGAAGCCTCAACCACTTCACTGGACAGGGAATTCCACAGATTCACAACTCTCTGGGTTAAGTAGTTCCTTCTGAGTTCAATCCTAAATCTGCTCCCCCTAATTTTACGGCTATGCCCTCTTGTCCTAGATTCACCCGCCAGTGGAAACATCCTCTCTACTTCTATCTTGTCTATTCCCTTCATAATTTTATATGTTTCGATAAGATCCCATCTCATTCTTCTAAATTCCAATGAAAATAATTCCAGTCTACTCTGTCTCTCCTCAGAAGCCAACCCCCTCAACTCCAGAATCAATCTGCGGTCTCCTCTACATTGGGGAAACTGGGAGCCTCCTAGCAGACCGCTTTAGGGAACATCTCCAGGACACCCGCATCAATCAACCACACCGTCCCGTGGCCCAACCTTTCAACACCCCCTCCCACTCTGCCGAGGACATGGAGGTCCTGGGCCTCCTTCACCACCACTCCATCACCACCAGACACCTGGAGGAAGAACGCCTCATCTTCCGCCTCGGAACACTTCAACCCCAGGGCATCAATGCGGACTTCAACAGTTTCCTCATTTCCCCTTTCCCCACCTCACCCTAGTTCTAAACTTCCAGCTCAGTAACTGTCCCCATAACTTGTCCGGACTTGTCCTACCTGCCTATCTCCTTTTCCACCTATCCACTCCACCATCTCCTCCCTGACCTATCACCTTCATCCCCTCCCCCACTCACCCATTGTACTCCATGCTACTTTCTCCCCACCCCCACCCTCCTCTAGCGTATCTCTCCACGCTTCAGGCTCACTGCCTTTATTCCTGATGAAGGGCTTTTGCCCGAAACGTTGATTTCGAAACTCCTTGGATGCTGCCTGAACTGCTGTGCTCTTCCAGCACCACTAATCCAGAATCCAGAATCAATCTAGTCAACCTCCTCCATACCCCCTCTAGTGCCAGTACACCCTTTCTCAAGTAAGGAGACCAAAACTGCTTGCAGTACTCCAGATATGGCCTCACCAGCACCCTGCACAGCTGCAACATAACCTCTCCACTTTTAAACTCAATCCCTTTATCAACGAAGGACAAAATTCTATTTGTCTTCTTAATTACCTGCTGCATAGCAGCATGCTGCACTTTCTGACCATTCAGGTATTCTTCTTCTTTGACCAGATCTAGCCTCTACAAAGCCAACATTCCCTCCGCCCACATCTCATACAGTGCTCAACTATAATTTCATTATCACACCACCACCACACTCCTGGGTCTAGGAGCTTTCACTCCCCACAAAAGTTACCTTCTATTATTGGTTGCAATCTTGCGACACACCTAAAATATCCTTAATCTATCATTGTATGTGGATTGGAACCTGACAGAGGAGAAAAAATGAAAAAGAATGTTTACGTTTTTGTTCCCAATTTGAGGATAACCTTTGCCAATCCAGCATAGAATTTCTTCTAGCTATTGTTCTGGTCTAAATGATTACAGTACTGCTGAGGTGTTCCGGTTTGTCTTGGCCGTGGGGTCTCAGTTAAATTAACTTTCAGCCATTAATATATGGTGTATTAGGAAAGAAATGTTATTAAGTATTCAATACACATTGGTGCAATGTGCACTGGATAGCACACATTAACAACCCAATGCAAAGGCTTCTGCTCACTCCACTAACAATGTGCAGCCTCACAATGAATGCATCACATTTCCATTTGTCATGCCAGATACCATTAGACATTTCTGAGGAAGACTGCCGATTTAATGTAAATTTATGCTGGATAATTGGTAGTTTTGTGTTGTGGACTCCCACCCATTCAGAACTGAGTTATGACTGTCGAAGCACATTTCACATTGCACCTTTTGATGCAGGAGAGAGGAGGCTTTCATTCCATTTTCTGGGTTATACTGAAATCCAGTGCCCAGAACTGATTGCACAAAATTCCAAACAATATCCTTCTCACATGCAGTGAAATGTGCAAATAATAAGCAACCAGAATCTTTCACAAGACAAAAGGCACATTGAAATGAGATTGGAGTAAATGGTACAGAAAGCAGGAGACAGCCAAACCAAATGACTGAAGCTGCCATTACATTGAGTAATTTGAGGAAGTAATTAAAGCTCTTCCTAAAATTTATGATTGTGAGTAATGGGAGAATTTAAGTACAATGTATCCAAATCAGAAAACAAAAGAGTTACACCTGCAGTGATAATAGGATCCAGCCATAGTTAGATCTGGATAAATGTACAAAGGGTTTGAAGCTGTGCAACAGAGACAATGGGAGAGGGTATGCATAGTTTTGGTAGGTGTGAATCAGTTAATAGGGGATAAAAGAAAGAAACAATGTTAATTAACAGATTAAGTTTGAAGTGTGGAGTTTGTGACATCAGCAAGAGAATACTAGCAAAACTCAAGCCTTCAAGGGTATCAGATAAAAAGAGGCAAAAAAAAAGGAATTAATATTGTGGGGGTGAATCTCTTCACAGGCTTACTGTGAAGGCTTCAAACACAACTTGGAGTCACAAATCACTGCAACTGGATAGTTCAAATGTAATGTGTGAATTGAGTATAGCTCTGAAGAAGGGTTACTGGACTTGAAACGTTAACTCTGCTTTCTCTCCATAGATGCTGCCAGATCTGCTGAGTTCCTCCAGCAATTTCTTTTTCTGTCTTTCAGAGTTCCAGCATCTGTTGTTCTTTGTTTCATTGATTTGTGGGTAAGATTGGCTAAGGTACTGTATACATCTTCAATGTTAAGGGTGCTGTGATGGAAAATTTTGTGGTGTACATCTGAATTAATACCAAGGAACACATCAGTGATCATGGAGTTGAGGGCTTTGGTTGAAGTGGAAAGCTGGCCATCATTCCTCTGAATATCAACCTGACTTTGAGCTTGTAGGTTTTAGTTTTCATTTGTTTTGCATCCAGATTCCAGTGCAATCTGGAGGGTACAAAATCCAAACATCACAAATCATTGGGAAGTTAAGAACCAAGTGAGTTACATGCAAAACCACCAACACCTATACTTAACTTAATATTTACACTGGTTTGAGATCTGAATTTTTCCAAATGGGAAGTTGGTCAGTGAAATGATGCCACCTGCCCCCACAGTCAATGTCACAATTTTGCCTTCTGGACAGTGAAACCACAGAATGAGACTGGCCTGGATGAAGTTCCTGCCTATTCATTCGCATCTTGTGCAGACCAGCTGATGGGCGTAACTGCAGACAAAATCTTTAACATTCACTTACTACAATGCGAGGTTACCACCTGCTTCAAGAAGACCACTATCATCCTGGTGCCAAAGAAATATCAGGCAACGTTCTGATGTCCATTGTTATGAAGTGCTTACGAGGTTAATAATGGCAAACATCAACTCCAGCCTAACAGATTGCCTTGATCAAGTATAATTCACCTACAGTCAGAATAAATCAACAGCAGATGCCATTTCCTTAGCCCTAAACTCATCGCTGGAATAACTGGGTAAGAAGAACACTTCTGTCAAATTTGGGGAGGTAATGGCCTAGTGGTCCTATTGCTGGCTTGTTAATCTGGACACGCAGGTTATGTTTTAGAGACCTGGGTTCGAATTCTGCCATGGCAGATGATGGAATTTGAGTTCAATTAAAAATAAATGTCAAATTAGGAGGATAATGATAACTTTGAAGTCATTATCAATTGTTGGGAAAAAAAACCCACCTGGTTTATTAATGTCCTTTAAGGAAGGAAACTGTCATTCTTATTAGTCTGGCCAACATATGACTCCAGACCCACAGTAATGTGGTTGACTCTTAACTGCACTCTGAGCAATTAGGGATGGGTAAATAAATGCCGACCTAGCCAGCAATGGTCTCATTACATATGAATAAAAAAAACTCTTAATTTTGAAATGCAATTCAGACTCCTGTTTATAGTCTTTAGCTCGATCTTCAAAAACATAATTCCAACAAAACTCATCTCCAAACTCCAAGAGTGAGGACTCTGCTCCCCTTCTGCAACAGGATCCTCAACGTCCTGACCTACAGACTGCCATCAGTAAGGATAGGCAACAACACTTCCTCCACAATAATCCTCAACCTCACGAGGCTCAATCCCTTTCTATATTGCTTTTATACACTGTGGTCAAATTCAGCTCTAACTCCATTTACAGATTTGCTGATGACACCACCATAGTGAGTTGGATCACAAACAACAATGAGACAGAGTGCAGGAAAGAGATAAGACAGCTTAGTGGCATGGTATAAAGACAACAATCTCTCCCTCAATGTCAGCAAAACAAAGGAGCCAGTCATCGATTTCAGGAAGTGGAGTGGAGGACACATCCTGCCTGTATCAATCATGCTGAGGTGGAGGTGGGCGAGAATTTAAAATTCCCATGAGTAAATATCACCAATAATCTATCCTGGTCCATCCATGTCAATGCTACAGTCAATAAAGCATAATAATACTTCTCCTTCCTCAGACAACTAAGGAAATTTGGCATGTCCACAATGACTCTCACCAATTTTTAGATGCACGTAGAAAGCATCCTATCCAGATGACTCTCAGCTTGGTTGTGAACGCAGCCTTGTCCACCATGAAAACCAGCCTTCCTTCCAGTGACTCTTCCAGCAGTTAACATATTCAAGGACACCTCTTATCCTGGTTATAGTCTCTTCCACCCTCTCCCATCAAGAAGAAGCAAAAGTTTGAAAATATGCAGCAACAGATTTAAGAACAGCTTCTTCCCTGATGTTTTCAGCCTTATGAATTGACCTCTCATTTATTAGTGTTGATCTTTCTCTGAATCTTCTCTGTAACTGAAACACTATATTTTGCATTCTGTTCTATTATGTAGTTATGTAAGGTATGATTTGTCTGGTTAGCATGCAAAACAATACTATTTATTGTATCTCAGCACATGAGACAATAATAAATCAAATCAAATTAAAATTAATATTGAAATGGAAATGTTATCAGACTAGTAATCTGGTGGCCCAGACTAAGATACTGGGAACGAGTTCAAATCCCAGCAGAAAACGTTTTGGGAATTTAAATTCAATAAATAAAATGTAGAATTAAAAGGTAGTCACCACTGCTGAGACTATCATTCTCTTCCGTTAAAAATTATCTGATTTACCAATGTCCCTACAGAGAAGGACATCTGCCATTCTTATCCATTCTGGCCGACATGTGACTTCAGATCCACTGCAACAGGACTCTTGAATGCCCTTTAAAATGGCCCAGCCAGCTGCTCGAAGAGAAATCAGGGATAGACAACAAATGCTGGCCTGCCAGTAAAACTTACGTCCCACAAATGAACAAAGTAACCAAAAGTGATTCCAACAATTCCGATTCTAAGAAATCTTGGGCAAGGCTCTTAACAAGAGCATTCTTTTACATGTGAACAAGGAGCTCCCCTCCAATCTCCTCTAAATCTAAACATTTATTGTGACCAAGGCTGAACCAAAATTAATTTAAAATCTGTATTTTCACCTACCCTTGATATTGCATTCTTTTCTGACCGAGGATATATTCACTCCTGCCTTAAAAATATTCAAAGACTAAAACTCTTCAGGAGGATTATTTCAAAGACTTACAATACTGTGAAGAAATTATCTAATTTTCTGTTATAAATTATATTCTGTTATATGTAAACCCTTATATATGGCTCTTTTTCTGGATTCTCCTGCAAGAGAAGACATCTTTTCCACATTTGCCCTGTTAAAACCTTTCAAGCTGCAATTGGGTGACTTTTTTGTTCTTCTGAATACCAGTCAAAGCAAGTTAGATTAGATTAGATTCCCTACAGTGTGGAAACAGGCCCTTCAGCCCAACAAGTCCACACCAACCCTCTGAAGAGCAACCCACCCTCCTCTGACTAATGCACCTAACACTACGGGCAACTTGACATAGCCAATTCACCTGACCTGCACATCTTTGGACTGTGGGAGGAAACCAGAGTACCCAGAGGAAACCCATGCAGACACGGGCAGAATGTGCAAACTCCACACAGACAGTCACCCAAGGCTAAAATTGAACCTGGGACCGTGGTACTGTGAGGCAGCAATGCTAACCACTGAGCCACTGTGCCACCCATCTAACAGTTCTTCATAAGACAACCTCATATTCTAAATGTCAGTCAAGTGAACCATTTCTGATCTCTTTCCTACATATTTACATTCTTTTGTAAAGATGATCACCAATACTGGACAGAGGGTAATACCCTGTATACCGGGAGCATAATCTCCCTACTTGTGTATTTGACTTCCCTTGCAATAAACACTAACATTAAACCCAAGAACATAAGGATGTAACATTCTATTAGCTTTCCTAATTATTTGCTGCACTTGTATGCAAACCTTTAACAATTCATGCAAAGGACAACCAGAGTTATCTGCATTTCACAGCTCTGCAATCTTTCACCATTGAGATATTATGCTTCTTTTGCAGCCTTCTAACCAAAATGGACAATTTCATATTTATTCAATTTATACTCCATTTGCCAGCTCTTCGTCAACTCATTTAACCTATCTATAGCTTTTTGAAATCTCCATATATACTCATCACAACTTACTTTCCGATCTCTCTTTGTACCAACAGCAAATTTGGAAAAACTCGTTAGTCCCTTCACACAAATCATTTATATCCATTGTAAAATAGTTGGTCCCAGCAGTGAACTCTGTGATACATCACTTGCTGCACCTCACCAACCTGAAAAAGACCGATTTATGCCTCCGCCCTGCTTCTTGTTAGCCAGCTAATCTTCTATCTATAAAAATATGCTACTCCCTACACCTTCATCTTTTATTTTGCGCAATAATCTTTGATGTGGTGCCTTATCAAATGGCTCCCCAAAATCTGAATACAGTCCTTCAACCGGCTTCACCTTACTCAATGCATTGTTACTTCCTCAAAGAACTCAACTGAGTTAGTTAAACATGATTTCCCTTTTGCAAATGCCATGTTGATACTTCTCGATTACCTTGATCTTATTTAGATTAGATTAGATTAGATTACTTACAGTGTGGAAACAGGCCCTTCGGCCCAACAAGTCCACACCGCCCCGCCGAAGTGCAACCCACCCATGCCCCTACATGCCCCTATTTCTAAGTGGCTTGCTGTAAATTCATTAATAATACCTTCCAACATTTTCCCTATGACAAATGTTAAGCTAACTGGCCTATAGTTTCCTATTTTCTGACTCCATGTTTGATTAAAGGAGTTACAGTCACTTTCTTCCAATCTAATCAGACCATCTCTGAATCAAGGGAGTTTTGAAAAATTGAACCCAAAGCATCAACTATTGCACTTTCCACTTCCTTTGAAACCTTAGCTAGAAGTTCATCAAAACATTTGTGGGCAGCACAGTGGGACAGTGGTTAGCACTGTTGCCTCACAGCGCCAGAGACCTGGGTTCAGTTCCTGCCTCAGGTGGCTAACTGTGTGGAGTTTGCACGTTCTCCCCATGTCTGCGTGGGTTTCCTCCCACAGCCCAAAGATGTGCAGGTCAGGTGAATTGGCCATGCTAAATTGCCCATAGTGTTAGGTTAGGGGTATGGATGGGTTGCGCTTCGGCGGGGCGGTGTGGACTTGTTGGGCCGAAGGGCCTGTTTCCACACTGTAAGTAATCTAATCTTTAAAAAAGAGTACAGATTTGTCTGCCTGCATTTCCAGCTATTTACATGGACCACTTGTCTGGTAATTGTGATTTTCCCTGAATTCCTCCCTCCCTTCCATTTCCTGATTTATCATTGCTTTTAAGATATTCCTTGTATTCTTTGTATTGAAGACTGATGGAAAGTATCTAATTCAAATGCTGTCCCTTTATTTTTCCTTGTCAATTCTACAGATGAACTTTAAATCAGACCTATACTCATTGATTTCTTCACTTAAAATATCGATAGAAATGTACTATCATTTTTTCATTTCTAGCTATTTTTTTTTCTCCTGCTCTAGTTTTTTCATTTTTTTTGTCATTCTTCACTTTTTAAAAAATAAAATGTTGTCCAATCTTCTGACCCCCTACCTGCCTTTACACAATTCAAATCTTTATTTTTAAGGTTAATCCTACCATTCTTGCTGTGCAAATAATCCTGATTTGTAGCTGAGTTGGCTGGTTTGTGATGCAGAGTGATGCCAACAGCATGGGTTCAGTTTCCACACCTACTGCGGTTACAGTGAAGGATCCTCCATCTAAATCTCTCCCCTTATCTGAGTCAAGGTGATCGTCAGATTATACTACCACCAATCATCTCTTGCTAATGAGAAAGCAGCCATGTGGTGACTTTGCTTTTACTACCCCAACTTCAATGGCTTTTTGTATCACTGTATCATAATCAGTTAGCTGATCTATCCTACAGCTTCCACTGTGAGCTAAATAAGTTGAAAGAACCACAATGCTGTTGGATAATTGCAAAGGCCAAGGCTCCTGCCCCCTGTTCACTTAATAGCATCATTCCAGACACACTCTCCTGTCCTTAAACACTCACCAAAAAAAAAGATCCTATTCTAAGAATGCGTGCCTCCCACTAAAAAGGATACAAGTAAATTTCTATCTCATTGATGCATCATAGTAATTCAGTCTCCTGCTCATAAAACTTGAGCAATAGCAGTGTGAACTTTGAATACTTTTGAGGGCCTGCTTTCCCTGGATTGAATTACTATTGAGGATCTCCAGCAACTATGATGCATTGCTCCTTCTGCCTTCCTTAACATGTTCTAAATAATTATTTCATTCCATGATATATTTACTCATGTTTTATACATTTATTAACCTTATCACCAGCTGCTGTGATATTGTGAACTTCAGGAATAGATTAACCTCAATCATTTATCAACTATTCATCAAATAGCTAGCTTGTTTCCATGGAGCAGAGTAAGAAAGAACTCCTATAGGCTGACACAGTTTTAAAAAAAGCAAAAGTAGATGAAATGCTATTCTTCCAGCATGCACTGAGCTTAGCTGGAGCATTGCAGCAAGCCTGGGGCAGAGATGCTGACCAGAAAACAGGGTCATGTGTTGAAGTGGCAGCAACAAGAAGTTCAGGGTCTTTTTGTAGGTGTTCTGAAAAGCAGTCACCCAGTCTATGCTTTGTCTATGCACAGGAGACCATTTAGTGAGCAACAAATTCTGTAGACGAGATTGGATAAAGGGCAGGTAAAGCGCTGTTTCACTTGAAAGGTGTGTTTGGGCTTTTGAACAGTATCACACAATCTATTGTCATCCACAATTAATCCACATTATCAGCTATTCATTCTCCTGGCCTGGCCAGTATCCACTCCTTTATCTGTCCATCTGTCCTTGTCTTTCTTCGGACTCTAGCTCCCTCTGTCTTTTACTCCTAACACCTTTCCCCAACCTATCTTCTGCATAAAAAAAACATTTTCCTAGCTACCTCCAGTTTTGAAGGAGGACCACTAAACGCAAAACATTAACTCTAATTTCTCTCCTTTGATGCTACCAGACCTGCTGAGCTTTCCCAGCAACTTCAGTTTTTGCTTCTGATTTCCGGCATCCACAATTCTTCGCTTCATTTTACTTTAAAATTGAAACATGCTTCTGCAAATTAATTCAATTGTTACTTGAAATGGACTCAACACAATTTCAAGTGCATTTTGTGTGCAATTTCCCAGTTTGCAAATTTCTAAAGAAGAGCAATGATGGAATCAATTATTTTTTATCCATGTGCATTCTGTAGATTTGCAGCTGTGCGGTGTGTTCGCTAGTTGACTGGACATTGTAATGATTAAAGACCATTGAATGTTCGAAAGATTAGTATAGTTGATTCTGCCTACTGACAGGAACAGGAACATTTTGAAATTTTGAAATGGATGACACAGGCCAATCAATGAACAGCAATTAGTGAAGCTGGCTGAGAGCCAGACAAGGTGTATTATTTTGATTACAATGATAATATTAGGAAAAGTTTTATTTTGACCTTGATGAAATCCTCACTGCCGTGCCAAAAGATTTTTTTAAAAATCCTTCTGGGAGATGTACATGATGGATTTGGTCATGTCTTGTATGTCTGAAGGGAAAGAATAGGGCAGTAAAAACCTATGAAAAAGCTGTCCTCCTGCTGACAAAATGTGCTGAATCTGACCTCATCATAACAAACACTGTCTTCCACCAAAAGGAAAATTAGATTGTCACTGTTTAGATTTAAGTGATGTCCATGTTACCCATTCCACATGGTGGACTGATGTTCACTGGATTGATCAGCAAACCGTTCAATCAGCGATAAACATATGTCTGGCATCAAGACATCACAAGGTCCAGGACACCAACCAATGCCTGAGCCCTGAGGTAGCTCAAAGAGACAAATTCCTGGACCTATATGCACACACACTCAAGGCTGACACTCAAACACAAATCTAGACGTTAAGATACATTTACTGTGTAGAGAAAGCTCAAGAGATACAACAGCTGGTTGACCATCATGACATGCAAAGCTTTTTGAAGCTCAACTGAGAATCCACATTGGCAGCTGATGTTCTCCAGGCTATCCCCCAATACCCTGTTGTAGAGTCCACTACAATTATTTTGTATTGCCTGTAATCTTAATAAATGATACATCTAATTAACCCATATGATTATAGGATGTATAAGTATGTAATCCAAATTATAATTGAGAAGACAGAGCGCTGTGTTCCTGATATGTATAATTGTAATCAACCCACTCTATTGACTGAATCAGTAACATGGAAAAATACAATGACAGCAGTTACATTGATCTGAGATAGATGTCTTCAAAATCCAGAGCAGGATCAACAAGACTGCGTGATAGTCTCCGCACTACTTGCAATCTAACTGATAGTGGCTATTCAGCTCATCGGTAATCAACAGTCCATTGACATCAGCATTGAATACCACCAAGACTGCACTGGTACACATGATCGATAGTTTGTAGAAGACTGCAGCTGTCACTGCCCGGTTTTGTAAGTCGCTCTTGGTCTGTTCAATTCAACATACCAGCATCTCACCTGGCCTCAAATGTTGCCAAAACAAAACTCGTATGCACCCACACCTGGCCAGTCAAATGTTCCATCCCAATATTTGTTTAAGAACATACTTTGGAATATATTAAGCACATCCTATACCTTGGCAGCTAACAAACTAAAAAGGTCCCCTTTGACAAGATAATGCAAGATTTTGACAATGCTATTAACTTTTAAGGACACTATTTTGGTTTGAAGTAGCATTTCATTATTTTGTCAGCGTTATCTTCTTTAACAGTTTAATTTGAATTTCTGCTGGTGAGAGAATTAACACATCAGCTGCCTGCAAGACTTTTCTTGACAACTTAAAGATCCAATGAGACTGAGGTTCAGCAATTGTGTCTGTTTTAATTACACGAAGTGTAATTCAAGGTTTATTTGTTAGCTTCAAACAAATAAGAACATGTTCAAGCCTCATGGTTCAAAATGCATATGGCATCCATCTTTAGTCAAGCACTATGTATTTTGTGTAGGTTTTATTTTGCTAACTGATGATCAATGATTCAAAACTGTGAACCAAAGTATCTATACTTCAAAAAAACATATTAGTATTCTGGTAGAGATATCTGATCTTCATTTCTTTAGCATGAGTGAGAATGCTAGATGAATGATTTAATAGTTACAATTATTAATAAAAGGATACAACATTGTTTATGCAATTTTACTGTATCTAAAAAAGTATTTATAATTTGCTCACACAATGATATGTAAACTCCTGGGGCCTCGGTAATAAGAGATAGAACTGAAACACAGCTTTTTTGGCACAGTTCTACCATGTCTTCTGCGATGGAATTCTTCTGAGACAACACTTAAACATATCATCACTTCAGAGACAGGAGAACAAAAAGGCATTACCTGTTCTGGCAATATTCCAGGGAATCCTGGACCTTGAAGGATATAAAAAAATTCTGCCTAAGCACCTTACAGCCTCAGGACTTACATTGATTTTAACAATTTCAGAATGTGATTATGCTTTTCCTTGTTGGTTGCACTCTCCCACACCCCTCGGTTTTACATCAGGTAGATTGTTGCATGCACAGCCCACCTATTTTCAACAATTCACAGAAACAAAACCCAAAATTGATGGAAAAGCTCAGCAGGTTTGGCAGCATCTGTGGAGAGAAATCAGAGTTAATTTTAGATTAGATTACTTATAGTGTGGAAACAGGCCCTTCGGCCCACCAACCCTCCGAAGAGCAACCCACCCAGATCCATTCCCCTACATTTACCCTTTCACGTAACACTATGGGCAATTTAGCATGGCCAATTCACCTAGCCTGCACATTTTCGGACTGTGGGAGGAAACCGGAGCACCCAGAGGAAACCCACCCAGATAGGGGGTGAAAAGGCAAACTCCACACAGACAGTTGTCTGAGGCAGGAATTGAACCTGGTTCTCTGGCACAGTGAGACAACAGTGCTAACCACTGTGCCACCATGCTGCCCACCATGTTTTGGGTCAAGTGACCCTTTCTTAGAACTTTTAGTTTCTGTTTCAAAAATTCACAATTCTTGTTAAGAAGGGGAAATATGAATAAATACCACTCATTCCCAGCTACCTTCAGTTCAGACAAAGAGTCAGTGGACTCGAAAAATTAACTCTGCTTTCTCTCTACAGATGCTGCCACTTCATTCTGTTATTTTTCTAATTTATATTAAGAAGGACTTTAATGTTAACCAATCCTTTATTTCTTAATTTTTCTACTCATTCTATTAATGTCTGTATACCTTATCTTTTTAATTTTGTTTCTTTTACAACATTGTCCCTGACATTTTTGTACCTAGGTACCTTTGTACCTATGATGGTGCCATTTGTGGTGGGCATTAGACAATTTTCACTGTCTTCCCATTCTTCTGCACTTGATATATGTGACAATTAAATCCAAATCTAAATCTTGATTTGCTGTGTTTCTCCAGTAAGTTCTGTTTCTATTTCAGATTTGCAGCATCTGTAGTTTTTTTATTTTTGCTCAAGCAAGTTTTATACAGCCGTCATTGCTTGTATTTGTTAAATATTTATAAAATCTTGCTAAATAACTTGTACATAGTTTGTAAATTCTGCTACTTTGTATCTTACGGGTCGGGTGCACCTGAGAAACCAAGTGAAGCATACAATGATAAGAGTTTGAAACATCACATTTTTAAATGAAAGGGTTTTATATCTCAAAACACATTAATCTTACAAAATCCAACACTAGATCAAGCCAGCTCAAATTACAACAGTAAGTGTTGACAAAAAAGACCTTTGCAAGTTTACAAAGGTTTGTGTTTCCAGAGCAGCTTTCATCACCACACTCAAATACTGCTGTGAGACCAAGACTGTGTATGAGCAAGATAAAAGAGCATGAGAGAAATCCCACCAGCAATGCCTCTATTGCAACAAATGCTAGTGTATTCCTTAAAGTCAATTCCACGAGTACTCCTCCAGAACCAACTTCAATGGAATGGATGTTGTGTCCGGAATGCCAAAATGCACTTCTCCCACAAATTCCTGTTTTGTCAACCCTCAGGTGAGTAATTTCCAGCCCAGGAAGAAAGAAAACATTTCAAAGACACCATGAAGCTCTCCTTGAAGCATGTAAGAGTGACATTAATAACTGGGAGGAGAAATGCTACCTATTGTTCAAAAGGATGCACTGATCCATCAGGCTGCATCACACCTTGAGTCACAATGATGAGACAAAGCAGCAAGAGAAAGACAAGAAAGCAAATCCTGCCCTTCAGATCTCACTGCCAAATGGGACACCCTACACCATGTGTGTCCAAATACGTGGGTTGACAATCAGCCACATGAAGATCTGTGACAGAATCTCACACTTGTAAAAAGAAGCCGTCCATGAAATACGGACCTGCTGATGACAACAGGTGAAATTTACTTTTGTTTGAGTGTGACTTATTGGAATTGTTGTGGATGGTAGTAATTGTAAAGTTGTAATTTTGTGACAATAATGAAGTGTCAGAAAAGTCAGCTGAAATTTTCTGTCGGTTATCATACTAATTTTTTCTGTCAATCAAATCATGCACCAATATCTCAAAATGTGATGGGAATATCAGCCTCTCAGAAAGTAATTTTTTTTTTCATTAACTGTGGTCTATTCTGTTTATTTTTGATTGTTATTAGAATGTGTTACTGAAATGTTAGCATAATTACAACTTCTTGTTCTTCCCAACGTACACTCATAGTGGACTGTAGAAAGAATAATTCACTCTGCATCTTCCTTATATTCAGGCTAACAGCTAATATGTGAAATTAGCCACACAGTGCCTTTCCACCACTATGATCTTGACTTCTGCTAAAGTACTCTTATCACTGCACAGAATGCGCACTTCACACAGAAATGGTTTATTACAGATGTGAATTTGTGACTGATGACAGAGAGATTTCCACCACAGATATCTATAATTCATCATTACATTCATGCAAAGAAATAATATAAAGAAAAGGAAAATTAAAGTTATGTGAATACCTACAACCACAAAGAAAACATTTTAAATTGATTCTTAGTCATTTAAAAGCATTGAATGCCAAGAGGGGAAGAGAATAAAGATTCCTAAATTTCTGCTGCTGAGATGTTCACATTTTTTCTTGAAGCAAAATCTCTGTGGTCATAATATTACACAGAATATTTGCTGCAAAGTACAGCATATTGAAAGCATTAAAGAAGCAACATGATGGTTTAGAAACACATAAATGCTACAGTAGACCATGAATCTTTCATTAAGAGCACACAGTTCCACACTGACATTTCCTTATAAATGCTGCTCTTCCCATAGATATTTAGTGATCTGAATCAAGTTCTGAGCATTCCCTGTGATCACTGTGTATTGTGCTACTCCATCATCCTGAATGCACCTGCAGCTATCAACAGTTAACCTCAGCATCATCTTCAGCACATCTCAATGCTGTCCAGATTTGGAGGGCAACTTGCCATGTTTGGCACAAGGGAAAACTGAAATAAAAAGCAAAGAACTGTGGATGGTAGAAATTAGAGCAAAAACAGAAATTGCTAGATAAACTCAGCAGGTCAGGTAACATCTGTGGAGAAAAAGCAGAGTTACCATTTTGGGTCCAGTGACACTTCTTCAGAATGAGGGAAAACTGTTTTGGTTGCTGGAAGACAGTCATCTGAACACCAGGACATCTCTTCAGAGTTCCTGAATGTTCCAATCATTCACTGAAACATTCACCCAACACTCTGTCACTTTCGATCTTGGTTACTCCAAGGTAAGTCCAGCCTGCCAGCAATTTTGAGCCTTCCAAAATTCAGTTTCATGTATTTTATCCTGCACCAAGTCCTTGGTTGCCCATTATTTTCATTGAGTTTTTCTAAATTGGTTTTTGGACCTCCCAACACCTTCAATTCATACTTTTTAATCTTTACAGTTAAATATCTTCATGCTATTGTTTATCTCCTCCAAGCAGACAAACTTCTCCCTGCAAGCCCCAACCTTGAACTCATATTGTACTCTGTACCCTACTTGCTTTGGTCTCTAATGCAGCCTTTATTAAAACATTGGCAGTCATAATGTCAGTGCTTTTTATTCTTTCACGGCATGTGGGCATTGCTTGCAAAACAGGCATTTGTTGTCCATCCCTGACTGCCCTCAAAGCTAGTGGCTTACAAACCATTTCAGAGGGCAGTTAAGAATCAATTACACTACAAAGGGTTTGAAGTCACTTAGGGACCAGACTGGATAACAATGGCAGCATTCTTTCTCTAAAAGACAATGACAAGTGATAACAATTTCATGATTTGGAGATGCCGGTGTTGGACTGGGGTGTACAAGGTTAAAAATCACACAACACCAGGTTATAGTCCAACAGGTTTAATTGGAAGCACTAGCTTTCGGAGCACTGCTCCTTCATCAGGTGGTTGATGAAGGCTCAACCACCTGATGAAGGAGCGGCGCTCCGAAAGCTAGTGTGCTTCCAATTAAACCTGTTGGACTATAACCTGGTGTTGTGTGATTTAATTGTTGGATTTTAACTTTTTAACTTTGTAACAATTTCCTGTTCCCAATTTTTGTGACGAGCTTTCAATTCTTGATTTATTAATTGTGCAGGCAGTTCCCAGCTAAAAGCTGGGTTCAGTTCTGGAGTCCTGCAAGTCAACGTTTATGCAAGTCAACGCAGGACAATGTGGGATCCATTCCACTTCAACTCCTCCCCCTACTCTGCCAAGGACATGCAAGTCCTGGGCCTCTTCCACTACCAAATCCAAGGCACTCGACACCTGGAGAAGAAACACCTCATCTTTTGCCTCAGGACCCTCCAACACATGGCTTCAATGTCGATTTCACCAGTTTCCTCATTTCTCCACCCATCAACTTATCCACGATCCAACCCTTCAACTTGGCACCACCCTCTTGAACTGCCCTACCTGTCCATCTTCCTTCTCACCTATTTGCTCCACCCTCACTCTGAACTATCACCATCACGCTCAGCTTCATCTACCTATCACCTTCCAAGCTACCTTCTCCCCAGCCCTAGTCCACTCCCACTTAACTCAGCCCCCTTGGGCCACCCCCACATTCCTGAAGAGCTTATGTTCAAAACGTCGACTCCCTTGCTCCTCAGATGCTGCCTGACCTGCTGTGCTTTTCCAGTGCTACACATTACTTTTTGACTACACATTATGACATAGCACCATCATACCTTATGCTTTCACCCCACTCCCAGGATGACACATTCATATAATACTTTCATCCAATATATTGTGCAGGCAGTTCCCAGCTAAAAGCTGGGTTCAGTTCTGGAGTCCTGCAAGTCAACGTTTATGCAAGTCAATGCAGGACAATGTGGGATCCATTCCACTTCAACTCCTCCCCCTACTCTGCCTTCCAAAATGCCCTCCTCAAACATTCCATCTGACCTTTGACCATTTTTTGTGAGCTCTTCCTTGCATTTTATACAACTCTGTGAACTCCTTGGGATATTTTTCTAACTAAAGGACACTTTATAAATCCAACTTGTTGTTATTTCTGTTTCTATTCCAGAGACCCTTTGCATCATGTGGAAATAAAAAAATCTCTCTTGGAGGTTTGCTGCAACAATATTATTTTCAGTTTGGAATTGACAGAAGAAATAACAGCAAATCATCAAGTATAATAACTTTGTTCTTTCCATATCAGTATCATGACAGTGGGGAGAGGTACACTCACATTGTGTGGATAAACAGATAAACAAATAGGTGAAAAGGAAGATGGACAGGTAGGGCAGTTCAAGAGGGTGGTGCCAAGTTGAAGGGTTGGATCGTGGATAAGTTGATGGGTGGAGAAATGAGGAAACTGGTGAAGCAATTTCAAACATTGTGCAGTCATCTAGAAAGGTTGCAAGGAGAGCTTGTCAGATTTTGCTCATACTTGCCCTGAGCTACAGAAACAAGGCATTTGCCCAGTTCATTGTAATATCTGCTAGCTCATTTTGAGGGAACCAGACCTAATTCATGTGTTGCACAACACAGAAACTAACTACAGGAAACCTCACTCAATTATACGTCTTAAGCAGTGAGTTTTGGCTCAGATCTGTCCATTAAAATACTGTTCTTACACTAGGTTTAACATCCGTTCAGAGCATACACCATTGTTGTACACTGCTTTCCAATTTATGCTGAAGGATTCTTGTTAAAACCTTGTATGTTCATGAAGTACCTACAACTGGCCTGTTTCCTCAACCTCCATCACAAGAGAAGGGCAATTTATTAATAGTTGTTCATGACCAGAATTTATTGCTCATCCATAGTTCCCAAAAAGGCAGGCAATAAACTGTCATGTTACCGTGGGGACAAAACCAAATATTGTTGGTAAAACTCAGCAGGTTTTAGCATCTCCAGATTCTGAAGAAGGGTCAATGGACCCAAAACTTTGAATATACTTTCTTCCCATCTGCGTTCTTTCCAGAGATGCAGACAGACCTGCTGAATTTCACCAGAAATTTCTGTTCATTTTCAGAATCCGCACTTCTTTGTTTTCCGTCACATTACCGTGGATCTAGAATCACACGTAAGCTGGACCAGGTGAGGATGGCAGGTTTTCTTCCTACTCAGACATGAGTGAACCAGATACATTCCTTTTTTAAGAAAGCAATAATTGACAGCTGCTGCATAATCACTATTATGCATGTTTTTCATTCCAGACTTTTATTGAAATCACATTCCATCATTTGCCACAGTGGGATTCAAATTCATGTCCACAGAATATTAACCTGATGTTCTGATTTACTAGTCCACTACACCACCAATTCTGAAAATATTGACTTGGTACAGCAGTAACTTAGATAGGGGTTCTACAGGCTTTCTTGATTAACTTTGGAGGGATAGGTCAAATGAAAAAACTAAAGAACTTGATTTGGCTGCGTCGAATATAGAACAGATTATATTTTGTCTGCAGTACAGGTGATCCAGAAAGACTGAACGCTTTTTGTTAATTTCAAGCTCTCTTGCAAATATTATTTAACACAGTGGATTTCCATAAAATGCTTGCTCGTGAGTAATGCACAAAGATGTGTTGAAATGGTTTTTCTGTTTCCATTCAATTTAGCATTTATCTAATGTCTGTATCATCACATTTTGCATCCAATATTCTCATGGACTGCAAATCTGCATAATTAATTTATTATTTGCTGATCACATCACAAATTTCTGATTGTACAACAGAAATCAAATGACATTTTGGACAATATATTAACTGTAGAATGCTGTTGCTATAATAACTTCTCACACTCTGAACTGAATCCCAGTCTCAATTCACATTTTACCATTTTCTAACAATCTTTCCTTCACTTCCAAACCTCTCATTGCCTAACAATTCCCTCTCATGATGCAGATTCACTGTGCTCTGGATCAGGATAGTTTTTCTAATTTCCTCACCATAACAGCCAAGGTTGCTTGCTCCCTAGATGTGCCAACACTGCCAGAAAATCAGACAAGGGAAATTGCACTTACTTGTTCAACTTTAGAATTCAAAAATATTTTCTTTCAATTTTCATTTTCATGCTTCTAGTCAGCACCCAGGAAGCAACTACATGAGCCTGAATATATTCTCACTGTTCTCCAATGCTGGCATTTCACCTTTGGTCCATCAAATAATAAATTCCTTGGCATCATAACAGATATCTTCCCTCCTTGCATTCCCTGTCATTTGCACCATTGGATGCTCCTCTTCAGCTTAGGCTGCAAGCTTCAAGCCGGCAGTCTGCTTCCTGCTCCATCTTTGATTGCTCCCTACTTGAGGTCAATTCGTTCCTTGCCTCTGGTCCATTTGACCTATCCATTAGACGATCTACGTCCCTCCTCTTCTTTCAACTTCACTGCTGTGACAGTGTCTGAATGTGGAGATCATCCACATCCTTCAGTACAGCAGAAAAATCAGATGTCCAAGATAGTCTTCAGCACCATCTTCTCATCCTCATTTTGTAACAGCTCCCAGGCAATATCTTGCATCAAATCTTCTGCACTCATGTCCTATTAGTAATAATGAAACAGGTCCTGCCTCCCATTATCTTAGGGCTCATTCCCGAAATGTCGATTCTCCTGCTCCTTGGATGCTGCCTGACCTGCTACGCTTTTCCAGCAACACATTTTCAGCTCTGATCTCCAGCATCTGCAGTCCTCACTTTCTCCCATTATCTTACATTCTCTTACGATGATTGTAACACTGGACTATCAATTTTCAAAATGCTTTGTCTTCTTTAGTCCTTGGGACCTATCATGACTAAATGTTTTTTTAACAATAAAAAGAAACAGACTTAAGATGGCCACAATGATCAACTGACTACAAGTAAAGCCGATCCATCATTAAAGAAGATCCATTCTGAACTGAAACTAACATATCGCCAAAATGACTGAAACCAGTTACTCAGGTCTGTATCACCTGTCGGATTTAAATCTTTCTGAATAAAAGTTGCCTGCAGATTATCCAGCTTGTAAAAAAGACATTAAATCTGACACATGAATTAAGAATAAGTGTATTTCAACAAGTAGTTTTTGGGGCTGAATCATGGTTTGGAGACGCCGATGTTGGACTGGGGTGTACAAAGTTAAAGTCACACATCACCAGGTTATAGTCTAACAGGTTTATTTGGAAGCACTAGCTTTCAGAGTGCTGCTCCTTCATCAGGTGGTTGTGGAGAATAAGATTGTAAGCCACAGAATTTAAAGCAAAAGTTTACAGTGTGCTGTAACTGAAATTATATATTGAAAAAGTTCTGGATTGTTTGTTAAGTCTCTCATCTTTTAGAATGACCATGTGGGTTTCCGTTCTTTCACATGTAAATCGCATTTTTTTAAAAGTTACATTCTCAAGTGAATTTTAACAATTGGTGTCATGTCGGCCCAGATAATGTATTGAAGGTGTGAGCTTCCCTCTGAGGCTATCTGTGCCACAATGGGCAGATTGATTCTAATCTAAAAATCGGATTTACAGAATCTTACATGAATTCATGCAGTTTTTGAGCAAAGTAAAATGTAATTCTGCAAATACAAATTCACCCCACAAACTCATATGTGTACATGCACATGTGGGTGGATGGGTGTGTGTATGCGTGTGTATGTGTTATGAGTATCTAAGAGAGTTTGTGTATGTGAGTGTAAAGGGCCATACATCTGTGAGAGGGTGTGTGTAGGAGTGTATGTGCGAGCATATGACAGAGGGTCTGTGTGAATGTGTGTGTCTGTAGGAGAGTGTGTGTGTCTGTAGGAGTGTGTGTGTGTGTGTGTGTGTGTGTGTATCCATCTGTCTGTTTGTATAGTGCAATGTGGTCACCTGTAGTGTGACATGAACCCAAGCTCCCGTTGAGGCCATCCTCATGGGTACCGAACTTGTCGAATGCCTTACTGACGCCCGTGTAGATCACATCTAACACTCTTCCCTCATCAATCCTCTTTGTTACTTCTTCAAACAACTCAATCAAGCTTGTGAGGTGTGATTTCCCACACACAAAGCCATGTTTTGACTATCCCTTATCAGTCCTTGCCTTTCCAAATACATCTACATCCTGTCCCTCAGGATTCCCTCCAACAACTTGCGCACCACCAACATCAGACTCACTGGTCTACAGTTCCCTGGCTTGTCCTTACCACTTTTCTTAAACAGTGGCACCACATTTGCCAACCTCCAGTCTTCCGGCACTTCACCTGTGACTATCGATGATACAAATATCTCAGCAAGAGGCCCAACAATCACTTCCCTAGCTTCCCACAGAGTTCTAGGGTACGCCTGATCAGATCCTGGGGATTTATCGAGCTTTATATGTTCCAAGACATCCAGCACTTCCTCCTCTGTAATATGGACATTTTGGAAGGTATTACCATCTATTTCCCTACATTCCTTTTCTTCCATATCCTTTTCCACAGCAAATATTGATGCAAAATTCTAGTTTACTATCTCCCCTGTTTTCTGTGGCTCCACACAAAGGCCGCCTTGCTGATCTTTGAGGGGCCCTATTCTCTCCCGAGTTACCCTTTTGTCCATAATGTATTTGTAAAAACCCTTTGGATTCTCCTTAACTCTATTTGCCAAATCTATCTCCTGTCCCCTTTTTGCCCTCCTGATTTCCCTCTTAAGTATACTCCTACTACCTTTATACTCTTCTAAGTATTCACTTGATCTATCCTGTCTATACCTGACATATGCTTCCTTCTTTTTCTTAATCAAACCCTCAATTTTGTTCTTCATCCAACATTCTCTATACCTATTAGCTTTTCCTTTCACCAAAACAGGATTACACTTTCACTGGACTCTCATTATCTTGTTTCTGAAGGCTTCCCATTTTCCTGCGAACATCTGCCCTCAAACAGCTTTTGAAAGTTCTTGCCTAGTACCGTGAAAATTGGCCTTTCTCCTTGGTCACCTGCCCTGTGTTATTTCCCAAGAGTAGGTCAAGTTTTGCACCTTCTCTAGTAGGTACATTCACAGTATGAATCAGAAAATTTTCTTGTACACACTAACAAATTACTCTCCATCTAAATCCTTAACACTATGGCAATCCCAGTCTATGTTTGGAAAGTTAAAATCCCCTACCATAACCACTGAATCAGAAAGTTTTCTCGTCTTCGCTTTGTTCACAAAACTCTTCACTTTTTAAACTTTATACCTGTATTTGATGTTGTATTTTATTATTTTTCTTAGAGTTAGCAATAAATCGAATTCCTCTTTCTTTCACTCATTATGCTTTCATTGAAAAATGATCAATCTGCCATACTCAAAAATAATCTTAAAATCTTTCTTGTGAACAACCAGTGTGCCATGAGATAGGAGCCGAATGATAGCCTTCTCCTGGTCATAACAATTCTCTGTTTTATTTAAACACTCAAAAATAATAATAATAAAAAAGAACTTTTGCAAGGCATACAAAGATAGTATGACTAGCTTAGTGTTTTGTTTAAGTGTGAAGTTATCTTTACAGATTCTACTACCCATTTACATCTTCTCTCAATTGCACTCTACTCAAGTCAATGAGAATCAGGAAAGATATGTAATGGGTGGCAGAACTGAAACCATTTTAAATTATCACCCAATGTAACATTATCCCTTCTCCCACTAACAACTCCCACACAGTAAGAATGAAAAAGCTTCAGAGATAAACAAATACATAAATCATAATGAGTGAATTGACGGGAGAAGGTATAGAAGACACAGAGACAGAAAGGAGAGAGACATATTGAAAAACAAGGTTCTGTTCCAGATGAACAGTAATTTTACTTTAACTTTATCCATCAATAATGTAATGGATCTATCAATCTTGTAACATATGATATATATCATAATCCGATATGCTATAAACGAGTTGCAGTTATAAGATTGAATATGGTTTCCCTAGTTTATCTTTAAGGCACAAAAAATTATCAGTAAAATTTTTCTAAAAGTCACAGTGGACAGAGGAGAAATTATTCTATTCAGCAATTTTTTCACAAGCTGGAATGGACTGCCAAAAAGGATGGAGGAAGTTAATACAATCATAAACTACCAGAGGAAAATATTGGTAAATTAATCAATAATGATCAATTTGGAGCCCAAGTGGATAAGAAGAAAGGTTTGGGATTATTTGGAGAACTCTGACAAGGAGTCACTGCAGAGGTAAGGGGCTAAATGGTCTACTGCTGAGCTTTCTGATTCGATGCTTCTGGTACAAACAATGAGTAACTCCCTGGTAAATCACCAGTACATTCACATGAGCTAAGGGAATAATTTCAAAAAGCCTGCAAAGAAAATATCAGATTCAGACAATTAACAACAGTCATTAAATTTGTTATATCTTTTCTGGTTGTGGGGGGTGGGAGGGATGGATTTCTCAAACACTACACTAAAGGATAATTTCTATTTATTTTCTGTTCAGCACAATACAGTGAATCAAGTATTTGATCATTCCTAAGCATTGGAGGGTGTTTCAGGTTATGACCTGCTGAAAATAATTCAAAGCTGGAAGATTTGATCTATCTTGCTGGCTCCAAATCATGGGTTAGGTAAAATGCAACACAGACTTTGTTTAGAAATACATCTTGGTACTTGGAGTGAACCACAAAGCAAAAAATTAAAAATCAAGTATCAAATCTTCTCAGTCAGACATCGTAAATGTTGCAGCTGTGCCTTGTTCATGCAAACCTGAAGCAATGTGAAACTAAGTGGTTTTACATCTCCGTTTTTAAAATTTTGTTTGGTTGAGCACTGCACCAATCAGCAGCTAGAACCAGCTAATCAATATTAGTTTACAGTGAAACTGTGCGGAACCTGACACTGTGCTGGTTACAAATTGCAAACATAAATCACATAGGAATGAAGCATCAGATGCAAAGAACATCAAAATATGCACTTGTCACTTTGCACCAGCAAAAGGATCAGAGATTCCACATGATTCTCAGCCTTAAAATATGGCAGTGATCGTCTAAACTGCTCCAGGGAAGAATTACATTTCACCTGTGATCAGGATCAGTGATCACATGCTTCAGGGTTGGAGAGATACACTTGCTTAGGGAGAACCCTATCCAGAGGAGTCCAAACTGGCACGAACCATTCTGCAGAAACAGCAAAGCTGAGATTTTGGCAAACTCATTGAGTATCTCTAGGACAAATATAAACCTGCAAGTAAGAAGTAGTTGGCCATTTGGCACTTCAAGCCTGCTTTTTTAATAAGATGAAGACTTGAGTTATACAGAAAGGCTGGATAGGCTGCGATCTTTTTCACTGGAGCATAGAAGGTTGAGAGGTGACCTTATGATAGTTATAAAATCACGAAAGGTATAGATAGGATTAATGGTAGGTACCTTTTCCCTGGGATGGGGGAATTTCAAGACTATGGGGAACATTTTTAAGGTGAGAGGAGAGAGATTTAGAAAAAGACATGAGGAGCAATTTTCACAGAGGGTGGTTCACGTGTTGCATGTACATCCTGAGGAAGTGCTGGATGTGAGCACAATTTGAATGTTTAAAAGACACTTGGGTAAGTATATGAATAGGAAAGGTTTGGAGAGATATGGGCCAGTAGCAGGCAGATGGGACTAGTTTAGTTTGGGAGTATGTTCAGCATGGACTGGTTGGACCAAAGGGTCTGTTTCCGTCCTTTATGACTCTATAACTGCTGACCTGACTGTGTTTCAAATTCCACATTCCCATCTACCTTGGACAACTTTTGATTCCTTTGTCTAACAAGAATCAATCCACACATCTCTTCAAAATATTCAAGAACTCCACTTCCACCTTGTTCTGAGCCAGAGAGCTTCAAAGTTGCACAACATTCAAATGAAAAGAAAAATTCTCTTTGTCTCTGTCCTAAAAAGGCAACTGTGAATTTCTAAACATGCTCTTACGTTCTGGGCTCACCCACAACTTCCCAGAAGTCAGTGCTCAATAACAATTTCCTCAGTAAAGCTGGACCAAGATCCTTCCCTTTTCAAATATAGAACATAATAGCGCAGTACAGGCTCTTCGGCCCTTGGTGTTGCACCGACCTGTGAAACCAATCTAAAGCCCGTCTAACCTACACTATTCCATTATCATGCATATGTTTATGGAATCACCATTTAAATGCCTTTAATGTTGGCCTGTCTACTATTGTTGCAGACAGGGCATTCCAAGCCCTTACTGCTCTTTGAGTAAAGAACACCTACCCTTTGACACCTCTGACACCTACCCTTTATCTGTCACCCCTCAATTTAAAGCTATATCACCTTGTGCGAGCCAGTACAATCTGAGAAAAAAAAGGCTCTCACTGTCCAAACTGTCTTGTATGCCTCTATTAAGTCACCTCTTAACCTTCTTCTCCATACCAGACAACATCTTTGTAAATCTCCTCTGCACCCTTTCTAATGCTTCCACATCCTTCCTATAATGTGGCAACCAGAACTGGACACAATACTCCAAATTTGGCCACACCAATGCTGCACTGCTGCAACATAACCTCTTGGCTCTGAAACTCAATCCCTCTACCAATAAAAGCTAACATACCGTATGCCAATCAATCTGGGTGGCAACTTTCACGGACCCAAGCACATGGACACCGAGATCTCTGCTCATCTACACTACCAAGAATCTTACCATTAGCCCAGTACTCTGTATTCCTGTTACTCCTTCCAAAGTGAATCACCTCACACTTATCCACGTTAAACTCCACTTGCCACCTCTCAGCTAAGGTCTGCAGCTCATCTATGTCCCTTTGTAACCTGCACATCCTTCCGCACTGTCCACAATTCCACCGACGTTAGTGTAATCTCCAAATTTACTAACTCATCCTTCTATGCCCTCATTCAGGTAATTTATAAAAATGACTAACAGCAGTGACCCCCAAACAGATCCTTGCGGTACATCACTATTATCTGAACTCCAGGATGAACATTTCCCATCAATCACCACCCTCTGTCTTCTTTCAACTCGCCAAATTCTGATCCAAACCGCTAAATCGCCCTCAATCCCATGCCTCCATATGTCTGCAATAGCCTACCTTGGGGATTCTTATTAAATGCTTTACTGAAATCCATATACACCATATCAATCGCTTTACCCTCATCCACCTGTTTGGTTAGTTTCTCAAATAACTCAATAAGGTTTGTGAGGCACAACTTACCCTTCACAAAACACTATTCAACTTATTTCTTTCTAGATGATTTTAAATCCTCTCTCTTATAATCCTTTACAACACTTTACCCACAACTGAAATAAGACTCACTGATCTATAATTGATTTGGATAATTGATATAATTGATCTATAATGAACAGGGTTGTCTTTACTCCCCTTCTTGAACAAGGGGACTGCATTTGCTATCCTCCAGTCTTTTGACCCTATTCCTGTAAACAATGACAACATAAAGATCGAAGCCAAAGGCTCTGCAATCTCCTCTCCAGCTTTCTAGAGAATCCTTTAATAAATCCCCTCCAGCCCAGGGGACTTACCTATTTTCACAATTTCCAGAATTGCTAACACCTCCTTCGAATGAACCTCAATTCAGTCTGGTCTAATAGCCTGTATCTCAGTATTCTCCTCGATAAAATTGTCTTTTTCCTGCGTGAATACTGACGAAATTTATTCATTTAGCGCCTCTCCTATCTCTTCGTACTCTACACACAGCTTCCCACTACTGTCTTTGAATGGCCCTAATCTTACTCTTTTGTGAGAAATGTGTAGGCTTCTTTTCAGCCTGTAACTTGATGACAGAGGTAAAGAATGTGAGACAAGCAAGTCAGACTGGATTCCTGCTCTCCCTCTGTAGGTCAGATAGCAAGTGATTTAGAGTTTCAGAATAGTACATTTTAGCAACTCAACAAATTCCAAATTCAACCTAAACAAGGGCATGCATTTCTGGTGCCAACGGCTCATCTCAGGGACCTAATTGGAAGGCCATCAAGCTAATAGTGTAAATTTATTCCCCCCATCAGTGTTTCCATAACTAGGTGATGAGATAACTGTAAAAGTATTGTTGCTTAATTTAATATAATGGGCTTTGATGCTTTCCTTTGTCCAAAATTGGCTTGAAGCAGATGGTTCATCTCTTACACTTTGTTCCAGCTTTACTTTCAATGTTTACTCAATGTCGGGTACTCAGAAGCTTCTGGAAATGTGATCATATGACCAGCCTTGGTCATTTTATGAATCCAGCCAGATTATCCATTTTTAAAAGAAACAGATTTAAACATCAAAAAAAGAGTATACAGCTTTTGTTGGGCTTTTGCTTCATGCCCTCTGGCCATAACATCGCAAATCTAGCCACCATGATATCACTCCCCTCAAAGTTATTCAAAAAAAAGAACTATCAGCACAGCCACTTTCAATATCCCTAAGCAATTGGTAAAATATCCATTTATGCAAATCAGTTTACTGTCAGCTAGCCAATTATCTATCCATGCTATTATGTTACAACATATTTCTATTTTACTCAATGAATTTTTATGGGTCATCAATCACTTGTCAAGTGCATTCTGGAGATCCAAATGCAGTATATCAGCAAGCTCCCCCAATCCACAAAGCAGGTCTCTCCTTCAAATAACTCAAATAAATTAGTCAAATGTGATTTCCATTCTATCGAAGAGATATCAGTCTGCATGGCATAGCTCAAAGCTGATTTGCTGACATTCCTACTTCATATCATTGAAAAAGATGGACAAGATATGCACTTTATTAAGAAAGTGAATTACATTCAGCTAAGCTGTTTGAGGAGATTAATGATGACTAATGACAATACAAGGTTCCTGAATTTTTATAAGGAGCCACCATGTCAAACATAAAGTCTTCATTCATGAAGACATGGTTATGTTGGTCAAGCCATTTTGTGTGGAGCCTGCGGAATTAATTCTTTGGGATGTTTTATAGTTATCAATACACCATAAAACAATCTAATAGTGGACATCAAAAGAGATATAAAGTTTTAGAAGCCATGAAAAACACATTTGACATTTAGGAAAGATTGACAAAAAGGTAAAAAAGGAAACGGGGGTTGTGCCTAAAATAAAGAATGGGAACTTTGTTCTAGTCACAAGGGATCACTGATTCAAAGAACAGAATATAGACAATGCCAGCTTCATAAGAGGGCCTCTGAGATATCCATGTTTTTCCTCAAAAGAGTATTCCCTGCTACCCATCTCCTGCACTTCTGCCCTCTCCCCTTCTCTTCCTTCCCGGCAAGCTAGAAGGGTCTCCAGGTCCTCACTTACCATCCCATCAGCCTCTGCATTCAAAGGATCATCACAACCATTTCTGCTACCTTGAGCGGGGTGCCCCGACTGGACACATGGCTCTTACCAATTTTTAATGATGCAACATAGAAAGCATCCAATCCAGATGGTGGAAATATGGATTCCACTACCTGGAAGGGTTGTGGAGGAAGATACTCTCATAACATTTAAGCAGTATCTAGAATAGCACTTAAATGTGAGGACACAGTCGGCTATGGACCAAATGCAGGTAAATGGAATCACTTAGTTTGGTATTTGTTGGTCAGTACAGGGATCAAAGGACCTGTTCTATGCTTTATGATGCTGTTACTCTATGATTCTAACATGAAAACAAAATACTTAAGAACACAAAGGTCGTGGGAGATAGAAGTGAAGGACTGCCCTTTAGCAAATACATGGGTAGGTGCAAGGGATCCCTAAGGAAATGGGCAAAAGTCATGTATGGTTTTATTAAGACCCTAAATGATACGTGGAATTTTCAGCATCCACCACAAACGCACACATGTGACATACGGTGGAAAAGGGATATATTGGAGACAACCAGTGAGCCTTGATAACAATACAGTAATGTTCATTGTCCAGTGAGCTACTCAAGTGACTGCTTCCATTGCTGTGCCCCAGTGACACTTGGATAGTGATAATTAACATCCAGACTCCCCATAAGACCAAATGAAGTTATTAATCACTTAAATGAGGATTTGCTGAGATAACTACTTCCTAAGGAAAATTAAATCCCAAAATTGCTAGAATGTCCATGGAAGATGAAGAGAAAAGCATTATCAGAGAATCCAAAAGAAGACCAAACAACTGGGAGAGGGGTTGTAAGTCAAGTAGGAAGAGGCACAGTGGTAGCAGATGTTTTAGGCCTGTCAATAGCAAGGTGGGCACTCATCCCTGGATTAAAATTGGTTCCCATATACTTATCATGGTGTAGCTGGGAGTCCAAGTTGAACTCACTATTGAATGTGGAACTCGCTGCTGACATAGATATCACCAATTGCTGTCTGAGGAGTTGCAAACAGAAATGCAGGTGTGTTCAGGATGGTACATGATAAATCTCTACAGATGGAACTTGTGTATCTTACTTACCAAACAGACCCTGGAATCTGGGGCAAACCCAAAGGACCATGAAAGATAGTGCAATTTCTAGGCATGGCCTAGGGCCAAAGAGAATAATTATGGGTGCCATTCAATTACAAAAATTAATTAAGCAACCGGTTTAGGGATATAAGCTAACTATAAAGACATGAGAGTGGAGCTGGCCAGAGTAAATCGGAAGGGGAACCTAGCAGGGAAGATGGTAGGGCAGCCAACTGCAGTGTCTGAGGGTAATTCAGGAGATTCAGCAGACATTCCTCCCTCAGAAGAAGAAAGATATTATATGGAGGACGCAGAACCATGGCAGACAAGGCAAGTTGGGGACAGCACACAAGCAAATCAAAAAGTATAAAATGTAGTGTAGATTAGTGGAAGTCAGAGGATTGGGAAGACTTTGAAAATCAGCAAAGGGTAACTAAAAAAAAAATAAGTGGGGAAGATGTTGAAATATGGGAGTAAGCTAGTTACTAAAATTAAAAAAAACATGATTTTTTTTAGATTTATAAAAGGTGAGCAAGAGGGAAGAGCTGACATTGTATTGCTTGACAAGCTGAAGTAGTAACAATGTGGAACCAGGAAATGGTGGAGGAGCTGATTAGGTACTTGGCATCTGTTTTCACAGTGGAAGACACCAGCAGCATACCAGAACTTCAAGAAAGTCAGAGAGCAGAGGTGAGTGTAGTAATCCTCACCCAGGGGAAGGCACTGGGGAAGCTGAAGGTCGATAAATCACCCGAACCAGATGGATGACACCCCAGAGTCGAATGGAGACAGCTGAGGATGTTGTAGATTAATTGGTGGTGATCTTTCAGGAATCACTGGAATCAGAGAGGGTCCAGGGGATTGTAAAAAGGCTCCTGTAACAGCCCTGTTTAAGAAAGGAGGGAGGCAGAAGACTGGAAGTTGTAGGTCGATTAGCTGTTGATAAGATTTTGAGTCTATCTTAAACGATGAGATTGTGGTGTACTTGGAAGTGCATAGTAAAGTAGAGTTGAGGCAGCACAGCTTCCTCAAGGGGAGGTCATGCCTGACAAATCTGTTAGAATTCTTTGAGGAGGCAAAGGAGAGCCAGTTGACGTGATCTATTTGGATTTCCAGAAGATCTTTGACAAGGTGCCACATAGGACACTGTCAAACAGGATAAAGATCCCATGGTTTTAGAGGCAAGGTTCTGGCATTGATAGAGGATTGGCTGATGGGCAGAAGGCAGAGGATGGGATAAAGGGGTCTTTTTCAGGTGATTGCCAGTGACTAATGGAGTTCTGTGGGGGTCAGTGTTGGGACCACAACTATTTATGGTATAAATTAGTGACTGAACAAAGTAACTGACGGCAATGTTGCTAAGTTTGCAGAAAACACAAACACAGCTGGAGGGACACCGTATTGAGGAAGCAGGGAGGCTGCAGAAGGATTTGGACAGGCTAGGAATATGGGAAAAGAAGTTACAGATGGTATACAATAGGGAAAAGTGTGAGGTTATGAATTTGCTAACAGAATAGAGCTGTAAACTCTTTTCTAAATGGGGAAAAGGCTTTGAAATCTGAAACACAAAGGAACTCAGGAGTCCTATTTCAGGATCATCTTAAGGTCAACATGTGGGTTCAGTTCGCAGAAGGGAAGCCAAATGCAAGGTTAACATTCATTTCAAGAGGGTTAGAATACAAGAGCAGAAATGTACTACTAAGGCTGCAATCAGACTGCATTTGAAATATTGAGAGTAGTTTTGGGCCCTATATTTAAAGAAGGAAGTGCTGGCCTTGGAAGTGGTCAAGAGGAGATTTACAAGAATAATCCCAGAGATGAAGGGCTGGTCATGTGAGGAGCAGTTGAAGACCTTAAGGCTGCAGTCAATGAGGTTTAAAAGGATGAGGGGATTCTCAATGAGGTCTCAGAATACTGAGAGGTCTCAGTAGAGCGGACATTGAGATGTTTCAACTAATCGGACAAATTAGGGCACAGCCTCAGAGTGAAGGAATAACCCTATAGAACTGAGATGAGGAGGAAGTTTTGCAGCTAGAGGGTGGTTAATCTGTGGAAGTCATTACCACAAATGGCTGTGGAGGCCAAGTTATTGAGAGTCTTTAAGACAGCGATAAACTGGTTCTTGAGTGATGTGGCAAGGGAACGAGGTTGAGAAACATACCAGCCATGATCGAATGGTAGAGCAGACTCAACAAGCCTCCTCCTGTACATGTGTCTTATTGCCTTATAAATCACAAAAGCTTTGGAAGGTGTTTGAAGTCAGGCTTTTAGTTTGCTGTAGCATGACACATGATTAAGGCTTTAAAGTTAAAACAAAACATACTGAATGCAGTAATTTGAATATTGATTATTGAATGGAACCCCTTCAGGGTCACTGGAACGGACATGTTAACTCTGCTTTCTCTGCACAGATGCTTCCAGACCTGCTGAGTTTCTCCAACAATTTCTGTTTTTGTTTCTGATTTCCAGCATCCTCAGTTAGAACATAGAACATAGAACAGTACAGCACAGAACAGGCCCTTCAGCCCACGATGTTGTGCTGACCATGTATGCACCCTCAAATTTCTGTGACCATATGCATATCCAGCAGTCTCTTAAATGTCCCCAATGACCTTGCTTCCACAACTGCTGCTGGCAACACATTCCATGCTTTCACAACTCTCTGTGTAAAGAACCCGCTTCTGACATCCCCTCTATACTTTCCTCCAACCAGCTTAAAACTATGACCCCTTGTGTTAGTCATTTCTGCCCTGGGAAATAGTCTCTGGCTATCGACTCTATCTATGCCTCTCATTATCTTGTATACTTCAATTAGGTCCCCTCTCCTCCTCCTTTTCTCCAACGAAAAATGTCAGAGCTCAGTCAACCTCTTTCATAAGATAAGCCCTCCAGTCCAGGCAGCATCCTGGTAAACCTCCTCTGAACCCTCTCCAAAGCATCCACATTTTTTCTATAGTAGGGCGACCAGAACTGGATGCAGTATTCCAAGTGTGGTCTAATCAAAGTTTTATAGAGCTGCAACAAGATCTCACGACTTTTAAACTCAATCCCCCGTTAATGAAAGCCAAAACACCATATGCTTTCTTAACAACCCTGTCCACTTGGGTGGCCATTCTAAGGGAGCTATGTACCTGCACACCAAGATCCCTCTGTTCCTCCACACTGCCAAGAATCCTATCCTTAATCCTGTACTCAGCTTTCAAATTCGACTTTACAAAATGCATCACCTCACATTTATCCAGGTTGAACTCCATCTGCCACCTCTCAGTCCATCTCTGCATCCTGTCAATGTCCCGCTGCAACCTACAACAGCCCTACAACAGGTCAATGACACCTCCAACCTTTGAGTCATCTGCAAACTTGCTGACCCATCCTTCAATCCCCTCATCCAAGTCATTAATAAAAAGTACAAACAGTAGAGGCCCAACGACAGAGCCCTGTGGAACACCACTCACCACAGACTTCCAGACAGAATATTTTCCTTCTACTACCACTCGCTGTCTTCTGTTGGCCAGCCAATTCTGTATCCAGACAGCTAAGTTCCCCTGTATCCCATTCCTCCTGACCTTCTGAATGAGCCTACCATGGGGAACCTTATCAAATGCCTTGCTGAAGTCCATATACACCACATCCACAGCTCGGCCCTCATCAACTTTTCTAGTCACATCCTCAAAGAACTCATTAAGGTTTGTGAGGCATGACCTGCCCCTCACAAAGCCGTGTTGACTGCACTTAATCAAGCCATGCTCTTCCAGCTGGTCATAAATCCTATCCTTCAGAATCCTTTCTAACCTTGCAGATGACAGACGTGAGATTTACTGGTCTGTAATTGCTGGGGATTTCCCTATTTCCTTTCTTGAAGAGAGGAATTACATTTGCCTCTCTCCAGTCCTCAGGTATGACTCCAGTGGAGAGCGAGGATGCAAAGATCTTCACAAGTGGCGAAGCAATCGCATTTCTCGTTTCCCAAAGCAGCCGAGGACAAATCTGGTTCGGGCCTGGTGACTTGTCAATCTTAATGTCTGACAAAATTTTCAGCACATCAGCCTCCTCCATCTCTATCCATTCCAGCATGAACACCTGCTCTTCAAAGGTTTCAGTCACTACAAAGTTTGTTTCTTTCGTAAAGACAGAAGCAAAAAACTCATTTAGGGCTTCCCCTACCTCCTCAGACTCCACACACAAATTCCCTATGCTATCCCTGATCGGCCCTACTCTTTCTTTGACCATTCTCTTATTCCTCACATAAGTGTAAAATGCCTTTGTGTTCTCCCTAATCCGTTCTGCCAAGCCTTTCTCGTGCCCCCTCCTGGCTCTCCTCAGACCTTTTCCTCAGTTCTTTTTTTTCTTTATATATTGAATGTAAATTTAAAATAAAATTATGCGGCCATAACTGGAGACATGAGCCATTTAGTTACATAACAAGAGTCTTATTTATTTTACTGAGAGATAATTGTTATAAATGGCAACTCGTTGCATTCCCAAGAGATGTGGACACTGGACATAGGCAGACATTAATTAGCCTTACAATGGACTAACTCCTAAATGGTGACTGGTCAGCCTTGTAATGACGTATCAATCTTGTAAAAACCTAAAGGATTACGGATGCTGGAAATCAGAAACAAAAATAGAAATTGCTGGAAAAGCTCAGCAGGTCTAGCAGCATCTGTGGAGAGAAATCAGAGTTAACCTTTTCGGTCAATTGGACTGTTCCCATGTTCTGAGCCTGAAATGTTAACTCTGATTTCTTTCCACAGATGTTGCCAGAGCTGCTGAGCTTTTCCAGCAATTTCTGTTTTTGTTATCAATCTTGTAATTGTCCTGGGCTGTTCATGGTGACGTGACAAGTTAAGCACTGATATAAAAATGTTAAAAGTGAGTGATGAATATGCTATCGCTTATAAGCAGAGTATGTCACTTGATTGACACCTGTGCAGTCCGCAGACTGGCTGAAGAAGAACTTGGAGTCTGGGCGTGGCATGGAAGGAACACAGAGATGATGAAAGCAGCTCTTCTCTGGCAAACTTAGGCACACATGAATAGGGCTGTTTACAGGGAGCCAGGATTGTAACCTCAGGACCTGCTACATTTGCATGTGTTGACCATGATGTGAGCTCTTCTTCCTCAGTCAGTCACGGGGCATGGCTGTCCTTGGTTTGATAGAGTTCAGCAGAACCCACAACAAGGGACTTACCAGCAAACTCAACTAAAGTAATAAAAATGGAACAAAAAATAATTTAAAATACAATTACTAGCAAGTGAAATCATTCCCCGAGCACACTGGAGCAGGCAGATTCTCCTGTATACCTTGGTAATTTTTTAATAGGGGTTAGGTGCACTCTGTCGGCCATGCCCAAGTCCCCTATTATATCTGGCACATAGTCTGTTTTAAGTAAACATACTATTTAAATGAGGTTATAACTCAAACACCGTGGTATCAGCTTCCATCTGTGTCGAAGAGCATGAACTCTCAGGATCACGTGTCGTACTTAACACAGCGATTAATAAATTATTATCTTAAATATATTCATGTTCAGTAAGAGAAATGGCATAAGATGTGTGCATTAAATACTGTAGGAAATAGTGCTAATGATTTCTGTTGCCATAGCGTGTGGATTAGGATTTTAATGTAACATTGCGCAACCTGGTAAATTTTTCATTAAAACACAGAACTGTACCTATTCTAGGAGGGATTCAAATGCCACTGATACTCCTGATGTTTAAAAAGAATCATATTAGGGAAAAATAGATTTCTAATATGTTAATTGCTGTTTAAACTGTAATTTTGGGTCTGCACAAAAAAAATCTACGAGAGGCAGTGTGAAGAAGAAAACTTGGAATTTTTAAAATGATTCCATGAGGCGTTTTTGGAACACAATCTTTTCTCACGTGTTTGCCCTGCAGCATTATTCATCCTCACAGCGATTCTAAAACATCAGAGTTGCAGGGCAATAATGAGTCTGGAAATGCATAATTGTCAGGGGGCAAGTGAGATAAAGTGTCCTATTTTTCAGAGCCCTTGTGGCCTCAGTGTCCTGAATGTGTGACAATTCTCTTATGGAAGTCTTTTATTATTATAAGGAATACTGTGTAGTTTAGATTGAAAAAAAAAATAAATCTTGTTATTCAATTTCATATTCCTACAGGGCCATCAACAATAACATATTTAAAAATGCTACAGGAATTCTAATGTCAGGATTTCTAAACATTGGTACAACAGAGTAGACGATCATTTTTAATAGACACTTTGGCACTGCAATGGAGGATATGGGGTGAAAAATTTACCTAAACACATGGAGCTGTTCCACTGCTGAAGCAGCAGTCATTCAATTGATGATGGTGAGCAGAGGAAATGAATTGAAGCCAACCTCAAATGGCTTGGAGCAGCATCCTCCCCAGATTGGAAACTCTGCAGGGAACCTGGGAAAGATAAAATCATTTTCTTCTTTTCATGACAGCGCTCAGATCTCTCAGGTCCTAAGGTTGGGGCCTGAGATCTCTCGGGCTTATAGCTCAGCTTCTGAATTCCTCTCCCACTGCAAGATCGAAGAAGCAAAGCTCAGGCCAGGTGAGCTGAGTGCACTCATACCTCAGCTCCATGATCAAATTCATAAGGCCATACAAAACAGGAGCTAGCTTCAGCTTTTTGGTTGCTCTAGAGTGCATTTCATTAGATCATGGCTGATCTACTACTTTTGCACCATCTCTACATTCTTTAATTTCCATTGTATCCAAAAATTCATCAATCTCAACCTTGAAAATGCTTTAATGACTTAGCATCTCTGCAGACAAAAATGATTCCATAAGACCAAAAGACATAGAGCAGAAATTAGGCCATTCAGCCCATCGAGTCTGCTCCACCATTCAATCATGGCTGATAAGTTTCTCAACTCCATTCTGCCACTTTCTCCCCATAACCTTTGATCCCTTTTACAATCAAGAACGTATCTATCTCAGTCTTCAATATACTCAATGACCTCGCCTCCACAGCCTTCTGTGGCAATGAATTCCATAGATTCACCATTCTCTGGTTGAAGAGGTGTCTCCTTATCTCTGTTCTAAAAGGTCTTCACTTTACTCTAAGGCTATGCCCTCAGATCCTAGTAAGTATTCTGTAAGTTTAAATTAGATCCCCCTCTCATCCTTCTAAACTCCATCAAATATAGACCCAGAGTCCTCAAACATTCCTCAGATCTTGAGCTGTTCATTCCTGGGACCATTCTCGTGAATCTCCTCTGAATATGCTACATCCTTCTTGAGATATGGGGCCCAAATCTGTACACAATACTCTAAATATGGCCTGACCAGAGCTTATTGGGTCTCAGAAGTACATCTCTGCTTTTATATTCAAGTCCTCTTAAAATAAATGCCATTGTTGCATTTGCCTTCCTAACTACTGACTAACCTGCAAAACCTGAACTAGAACTCTTAAATCTCTTTGCACTTCAGACTTCAGAATTTTCACCCCATTCAGAAAATTGTCCAGTTGTCTTTTCTTCCTACCAAGGTGAATGACCTCACACTTTCCCATGTTGTACTCTATCTGCCACTTCTTTGCCCTCCGTCCTAATCTGTTCAGCCTCCTCAATGCTACCTGTCCCTCTACATATCTTTATGTCGTCTGCAAATTTAGCCAGAATGCCCTCACTTTCTTCATCTAGATTGTTAATGTATACAGTGAAACATTGTCCCAACATTGACCCTTGTGAAATACAGAGCTGAAAAATGTGTTGCTGGAAAAGCGCAGCAGGTCAGGCAGCATCCAAGGAGCTGGAGAATCGACGTTTCGGGCATAAGCCCTTCTTCAGGAATTGCTGAGGAAGGAGATGTGGCTGTGGTAGCGAGTCTGTTTGAGGACGTGGCTGAAGAGCTTCAGGGCAGAGGAGATGACCTGGGGGATGCAGTGAGAGAGGGACTCACTGAGATCCTTGTAGAAGGAGGAAGAGAGCCTCTTCAAGTGGAATACCACTTGTCACTGGCTGCCATCCTGAGAAGGACACTTTTATCCCACTCTCTGCTTTCTGCCAGATAGCCACGTTTCTATCCAAGTTAGCATCTCGCCTCTAACATCATGGTCCCTTATCTTACTCAGTAGCCTCCTGTGTGACACCTTGTCAAAGGCTTTCTTGAACTCCAGGTAGATAATATCCATTGGATCTCCTTGGTCTAATCCGCTCATTACTTCTGCAAAGAATTCTGGCAGATTGTCATGCATGACCTCCTCTTGATGAAACCATGCTGACTCTGACAGATTTTACCATATCCTTGCAAGTATTCATAAATCTCATCCTGCACAAAGGATTGCAGGATCTTATCCAAGACAGAGGTTAAGCTAATCTTTCAGTAATTTTCCATCTTCTGCCTTACTCCCTTTTTAAACAGGGGTGTTACTTTCATGATTTTCCAGTCCTCTGGGACCCTCCCTGATTCTAGTGATTCCTGAAAGATTACCACTAATTCCTCCGCTATTCTTCAGCTATCTTCCTTGGTACTCCTTGTTGTGTAGTCCATTTGGTCCAGGTTATTTATCCACCTTCAAGTCATTCAGTTTTTCTCCATCTTCCTTGGTGATGGCTACCATACTCAGCTCTGCCTCCTCACTCTTCTGAATTTTTGGGAAATTATTCATGTCTTCCACGATGAAGACTGACATAACGTAACTTTGCAGTTCCTCAGCTATTTCTTTGTTCTCCAGTACGATCTCTCTCACATCATCTTCCAGTAGTCCAATGTCCACTTTCCCACCTCTTTTTCCCTTTATATATCAAAAGAAACTCTTATAGTCTTCCTTAATATTACCCTCATTTTCAATCTTCCTCATTTTTTTGTTGCCCTCTGTTGGTCTTTGTAAGCTTCCCAATCCTCTGGTTTCCCACTGTTCTTTGCCACATTATATGTTTTCTCTTTCACTTTTATTCTATCCCTGACTTCCCTAGTCAGTTGTGGTTGCCTCATTCTCCCTGAGCCATGCTTATTTTTCCTCGGGATGAATTTCTGCTGTGTCTCCTAAAATACTCCCAAAAACTCCTGCCATTACTGTTCCACTGTCTTTCCTGCTCAGTTCCTCTCCTGGTCCTCACCCAGTCAATTCTACCCAGCTCCTCCCTCATGCCTCTGTGGTTGATTGCCTTTATTCAGCTGAAATACCATTACCTCTGATTCAATCTTCTTTCTCTCAAATTGCAGAGTAAATTTGATCTTGTTATGATCACTGATTCATAATGTTTTCAGTGAACGAATTTCTCCTAATCCAACTTTCTATTGCTTGATCCCTTAATTGGAGACAGTGAACTCTGTTCTAGATTACTCCATCAGTTGAAATATCTTCTCAGCATTTATCATGTCAAGCTGTTGAAGAATTGTTGTGGTTCTGTTCGCCGAGCTGGGAATTTGTGTTGCAGACATTTTGTCCCCTGTTTAGGTGACATCCTCAGTGTTTGGGAGCCTCCTGTGAAGCGCTTCTGTGATGTTTCCTCCAGCATTTATAGTGATTTGTATCTGCCGCTTCCGGTTGTCAGTTCCAGCTGTCAGCTGCAGTGGCTGGTATATTGGGTCCAGGTCGATGTGCTTATTGATTGAATCTGTGGATGAATGCCATGCCTCTAAGAATTCCCTGGCTGTTCTCTGTTTGGCTTGTCCTATAATAGTAGTGTTGTCCCAGTCGAACTTATGTTGCTTGTCATCTGAGTGTATGGCTATTAAGGATAGCTGGTCATGTCGTTTCATGGCTAGTTGGTGTTCATGGATGCGGATTATCATGAACACCAACTAGCCACGAAATGACATGACCAGCTATCCTTAGTAGCCACACACTCAGATGACAAGCAACATGAATTCAACTGGGACAACACTACTATTATAGGACAAGCCAAACAGAGAACAGCCGGGGAATTCCTAGGGACATGGCACTCATCCACAGATTCAATCAATAAGCACATCACCTGGACCCAATATACCGGCCACTGCAGCGGACAGCTGGAACTGACAACCGGAAGCGGCAGATACAAACCACTATAAATGCCAGAGGAAAGATCACAGAAGCGCTTCACAGGAGGTTCCCAAGCACTGAGGATGTCACCTAGACAGGGGACGAAACGTCTGCAACACAAATTCCCAGCTCGGCGAACAGAACCACAACAACGAGCACCCGAGCTACAAATCTTCTCACAAACTTTGTTTAAGAATTTTATATGCTTCAATTAAGTCACCACTCATTCTTCTAAACTGTAGGGAATGTTGTCCTTGTGTACCTAATTTCTCATCATAGCACAATCCCTTCATCCTAGGAAATAGTCAAGTGAATCTTTACCTTCATTGCATTCCTCAGAGGACATTCATATTTTTCCATTGGTAAATAGACCAAAACTTTACAAGGTATTCCAGGAATAGTCCCAATAATGCCTTGCATTACATAGTAAGGCTTAATCAATCACCTTGTTGACAAAAATACTGCATCAATTAGCACACTATTTGCTTTCCTAATTGCTTGTTGAACCTTTAATGTTAACTTTTTGCAATTCATACACACAGGGCTCTCTGAGTTTCTCAGTTTCTCATCAATCAATAACTATTTTGCTTTCTTTACCAAGTAGACAACTTCCCAGTCCACCACATTATACTCTGTCTGTCTTATCCTACCCATTCATGCAGCCTGCCTGTACCTTCTTTGTGTCCTCCTCGTGCCACTTAGAGTCATAAAGATGTACAGCATGGTAACAGACCCTTCAGTCCAACTCATCCATGCCGACCAAATATCCCAACCCAATATAGTTTCACCTGCCAGCACCAGGCCCATATCTCTCCAAACCCTTCCTATTCATATATCCATCCAGGCGCCTTTTAAATGTTGTAATTATACCAGCCTCCACCACTTCCTCTGGCAGCTCATTTCATACATGTACCACTCTCTGCATGAAAAAGTTGTCTCTTAGGTCTCTTTCATATCTTTCCCCTCCCACCCTAAACCTATGCCCTCTAGTTCTGGACTCCCCCACCCCAGGGAAAAGTCCTTGTCTATTTATCCTATCCATGCCCTCATGATGTCATAAACCTCTATAAGGTCACCTAGTGGTTAGCACTGCTGCCTCACAGTGCCAGAGACCCGGGTTCACTTCCCGCCTCAGGCGACTGACTGTGTGGAGTTTACACGTTCTCCCCGTGTCTGCGTGCGTTTCCTCCAGGTGCTCTGGTTTCCTCCCACAGTCCAAAGATGTGCAGGTCAGGTGAATTGGCCATGCTAAATTGCCCGTAGTGTTAGCTAAGGGGTAGATGTAGGGATATGGGTGGGTTGCGCTTCGGCGGGGCGGTGTGGACTTGTTGGGCCGAAGGGCCTGTTTCCACACTGTAAGTAATCGAATCTAATCTAATCTCTCAGCCTCCGATGCTTCAGGGAAAACAGCCCTAGCCTATTCAACCTCTCCCTATCGCTCAAATCCTCCAACCCTGGCAACATCTTTGTAAATCTTTTCTGAACACTTTCAAGTTTCACAACATCTTTCTGATAGAAAGGAGACCAGAATTGCACACAATATTCCAACAGTGACCTAACCAATGTCCTGTACAGCTGCAACATGACCTCCCAACTTCTGTACTCAATACTCTGACCAATAAAGATAAGCATACCAAACGCCTTCTTCACTATCCCATCTACCTGCGACTCCACTTTCAAGGAGCTATGAACCTGCACTCCAAGGTCTCTTTGTTCAGCAACACTCCCAAGGACCTCACCATTAAGTGTATAAGTCCTGCTAAGATTTGCTTTCTCAAAATGCAGCACCTCGCATTTATCTAAATTAAACTCAATCTGCCACTTCTCGGCTCATTGGCCCATCTTATCAAGATCCTTTTGTACTCTGACGTAACCTTCTTCACTGTCCATTACACCTCCAATTTTGGTGTCATCTGCAAACTTACCAACTGTACCTCTTATGCTCACATCCAAATCATTTATATAAACGATTAAAAGTAGTGGACCCAGCACCGATCCTTGTGGCACTCCACTGGTCACAGGCTGCCAGTCAGAAAAACAACCCTCTGCCACTGCCCTCTGTCTTCTACCTTTGAGTCAGTTCTGTATCCAAATGGTGAGTTCTCCCTGTATTCCAAGAGATCTAACCTTGTTCACCAGTCTCCCATGGGGAACCTTGTCAAATGCCTTACTGAAGTCCTGATAGATCACATCTACCACTCTGCCCTCATCAATCCTCTTTGTTACTTCTTCAAAAAAATTTAATCAAGTTTGTGAGATATGATTTCCTACGCACAAAGCCATGTTGACTATCCCTAATCAGTCCTTGCCTTTCCAAATACATGTACATTCTGTCCCTCATGATTCCCACCAACAGCTTGCCCACCACCGATGTCAGGCCCACTGGTCTGTAGTTCCCTGGATGTCCTTACCACCTTCCACTTGTTTTCACCAAACTTCGTTTTATCAGCAAAATTGTACTTAGTCCCGTAAGCTGAAGCATTAGCTGAGATCCAACTACTAATCTTGTGGAATACTGGACACAATTGCTCTGTTTATTCTACTTTCCATTTTCAGCCCATAAATCAATCCTCAATCAACTTCTACATCTTCTCCTGACTCCTATGAATCCTTTGGTTTTAGAGGGTGGGAAGTGCAAGTATATTTCTGTTCAGAAGTGTGCCATGGGACAGGTCAGAGAAAGAAAAACAAGGACATCTTGCATGCACAAATAACAGACCTATTTGGTGCTTTGACTTTCAAATAGGTTTATTCTGAGATAGCTGGTACCGTTGCTTGACTGCACAAAAGGTAAAACCACATCTCAAATGGAACCTCCTGCAACCAATAAGTTAAATTTATGTGAATTTGCTTCCTTGATACCTGGTAAAATTGTGGAGCTACAATGACCTAGTTAGAAAATGCTGCTGAAATTAATTTGTGCTGCTGGATAATTTGACTGGTTCATGGAAGCATTTCATATTAGGTTTGTCCAAAACAACTTGCAAGGTTCGACAATTGACTGAGATTGAAGCTAATGAACTTAGTTGGGTTTAAGAGATTCCACCAGACAATAATGTTGCAATTAAGCTCAGCAAGGCGAAAGGAAGAGATATCAAATACGCGAACAGTACTTGTTTGCTGGTTTAAAAAGATGGAAGTGACATTCTTATGGGACAGACGCTGGACTGTGATCAGCATAACATTACAGCGTAGTTGCTTAAATTCATTTCAGCAAAGTGTTTGGCTTTAATATTGTGAAACTTAGATGGATTTAAACTACCAATTTTCACTGACAGTGAAAATAATTGTGATATTATCCTGCAGCTTGAATGTGCTCTATAAAGAAAAGGCAGTGATCTAAACAGAATGCCAAAAATCGAGAGGTGTTATGAAAAACCATACCTGAGTGATAATGACAAACTCAGACCTATAATCTGAGCTTGAAATGAAGGGACAACTAACAGTGAAACAGGCAGAAAATTCAATTCTAGGGGATAAGTACACTAGAAAAGAAAAATAGCCTCCCTCTACATAATGCTGGACATGATAAAATCTATCTTTCTCAGAGGTCCTCAGTATTGCATCTACTTATGTTCTTAGTATTTACATTGTTAAGCCTTGGACATAACAAACTAACAGTTTCAAATCATGTTGATAACAAAAACTAGAGGTTTTGACAAGCAGTGAAGAGGATTAAATAATTACAGCAAGACATTGACTGGGCACATAGGACCCAGATACAATTTAATGTGGATATGTATGAAGTTAAATATTTTTGAAGAAAAGGAACTGGTTGAAGGATGTGAATGAACAGAAGGGTTAAATCCCTAGAAAACGTGAAGGTGGAAAAACAGGTCAGTGGAAAATTGGGATACAAACAATCACATAATATCAATAAATACAGAACATAAGCAATGCTAAAAAGGAGTTAAAGAGCTAAATCTTCGAAAGGCCCAAATGATGTGGGCAATGATGAGAAATGGGATAAGAAATCCAGCCAGGCTTATTTCACTGCTGGGAATAACACACAACATATTTTAACTATGTTCTGAGTGATGAAACAAGTTTCTTGCTTGGCAGCACTGAGTTGCCAATCAACAAGGATTAGAGACCTTATTAACTGCAGGTCGTATCTCTGTAATCTGCAGGATAATATCACAATTACCATCTACTGATGGACAAACTAGATGCCCCAACAATTCTCAACACAGAAGTCAGAGTATATGACTTTTTGACCTGCAGAAAAAGACTGACTATCCACACAATCCGTGCCTCTCATAATTTTATTTACTTTATCAAGTCACCCCTTAGCCTCCAAAATTGAAGGCCATTAGCTTGTTTATGGGTCAAGATAATCAAGGATTGATTTCACCTTAGAAAACCTAGAGATTGAAAGGTTTTAGCAGTTCAGAGGAGACCTGACTGAGATTGGAAGAAAATATAGTTTCTCTCCTGGAAAGGAATATAGGACAGTTCAAGGAAAACACAGTTAATTTTGTGCGAGAAGTTTATTTTGGTATGTTTGGTGTGTTTGGTTTGAAAGCGGCATATTATTCAAAGCTAAGAAAGTCGAAGCTTTCAGTTTTGAGAGAACTTTCCAGCTCACAAGAATGAATTGGGAGAACAAGTCAAATGATACTTAAACATTTGAGATCATGATTTAAATTCTCTAGACTGAAGTCTCTATAATTGATAGCACCAGGTAATGGGATAACACTTGGTTTTCCTGTGTGTTTTAAAACCTTGCAAATATTAGATAGCTTGTTTTCTTTATTTTGTGTGATAAACCTCTGCTATTGAAGAAAATCTGTCACTCTGTGCCCCTATCCTTCAGTGAATGACCATGTCATCAAACAAAAAGTATCTATTGGGCCAGAATTCATTCTGGAATCTGACTTGTCCAGTGAGACTATCAGCTGGGATTATAATAGTAGACAGTATTGATTAATCATCCTTCTGATTTCATAATTCAAAAAAAGAACATGCAGCTGTAAAAAAAATTGCAATGAAAAATTAATTAATTTGTAAATTGTGTATTTTTCAATGAACTCAACAATATATTTGTTGCAAATTAATGCATGGAAATAATTCAAGCAGTTTAAAAGCAGTACCTGTCTTTCCTCAGTGCAATAGGGGAGACGTTAAGGTTTGCTTGGTGGAGATATTGTCCACAGGGTGGTGAGCAGGTAAACTAATATACTATACCTTCATGTTTGTTCAACATCGCACAAAAGCATCTCAGGGCACAGTCTATGGGCACTGGCCACATACACCCCGTGTCCACAGATATTGGCACCTGACATATGCCAGCCTCGAACAATCCTCAGGGCACATCTCAGATTCTCTTACTGTCCTCTTTACACTTCAATATCATTCTTCAGGGGAAAGTGACAACCATCATTGTAATGCAGCAAGGACACTTTGCACTCAGAAACATGCACCCAGCTCGTGGATTGGATATGGCTGCATCTCAAGTTTGTTCACTTGCTCTCTTCCTGCACAATCACTTGGAAGCTCCTAGCATTCCTGTGGTGCCTGTTTGTGCCGTGCCACTTAGCCAGAGATACAGGTTCTCGGTATTGCCCTATTGCAACATCGTTTCGAACAAGCAAAATACCGGGAAGCTCATCATGGTTGTTAGCAGTCTTCAGTTAAGTCAAGGGAAATAGCCAACTGTCAGAGTCAAATTGGTCAGGGCACAGTAAATCAAGAACAACCTCCGACATCAGTCCAAAGTCTTAGACACGGACAGTCTTGTCACTCAGGGCAGCCAATGTCAGGATCCTCTCCTCATGAGGAATAAACTAAATTCCAGGGAGTACATCACCGGACATGATACTTTTTGCCCTAATTGTGGGTTGATTTCCTCTGGAATGAAAGAGACACATGCATTAAGGGAGATGAATATGGGTGGCACAGCTGGTACTTTAGATACAGATGGGGAAGTGTCCTCAGCAAATGAGTAAGCAGCTCACAGGGCATGACATGGTAGTGATGACTGGAGTTTGGCTAAGCAAGAATGAGTGTGAGAAAGTGATTGAGGGAATAGTGATAGTAAAGCATGAGCCTTGATGGGAGATAGGTACAACAGCAGGGACAGAGTGAGTGAGGGTTATCAGAGAGATGATAGTGATGCTTAATACTGGCAGAGTGAAGAAAATAACTGACCTTCTTCCTTCATTGCTGTGAATTCCTCCAGGTAGCTGAAACTGCACGGACCCAGGTGGCAACCTCAGACCAGGCTGTATGGCCTGTTGTGATTTCCTCTTCTGCTCCTGGATGAAGATGATGTCCTGCCCTTGCACCAGCCTATCCCTCCAAACCTCCAGGTCTTTGCCAACAAAATGGGGTGCAATTTTCCCTTCTTTGTCAAGTCAGAGGAAAATGTCAGGAACAGTGCAGTGCCGTTCGGGATTAGCAGTGCTTAACTGGATGCACAACAGCCTTTTAAAGATTGTGACAACATTGACCAGCTGTTCTGTGTACAGACAGTGGGAGAATGGAGTACCATACAGTGGGGCAGGATATTAATGAGGCAAGTTTGGGAAGGTATGGTGAGAGAACTCATTCGGCCTCTCAGAGAGAAAGTCTGCATGAAACTCAACAAAAGTGACACTTAACCAAAGCACACAAGATTAAGCTGAAAATGTGTTGCTGGAAAAGCGCAGCAGGTCAGGCAGCATCCAAGGAGCAGGAGAATCGACATTTTGGGCATAAGCCCTTCTTCAGGAATGAGGAAAGTGTGTCCAGCAGGCTAAGATAAAAGGTAGGGAGGAGGGACTTGGGGGAGGGGTGTTGGAAATGCGATAGGTGGAAGGAGGTACCTGGGGGGTGCAGTGAGAGAGGGACTCACTGAAATCCTTGTAGAGGGAGGAAGAGAGCTTCTTCAAGGCAGGCATCCTTGCAAGAGGATTCTCAGTAGATTAAAATCTTCGAGGAGAAAGTGAGGACTGCAGATGCTGGAGATCAGATCTGAAAATGTGTTGCTGGAAAAGCGCAGCAGGTCAGGCAGCATCCAAGGAGCAGGAGAATCGACGTTTCGGGCATAAACCCTTCTTCAGGAATGAGGAAAGTGTCTCTTCCTCCCTCTACAAGGATTTCAGTGAATCCCTCTCTCACTGCACCCCCCAGGTACCTCCTTCCACCTATTGCATTTCCAACACCCCTCCCTCAAGTCCCACCTCCCTACCTTTTATCTTAGCCTGCTGGACACACTGTCCTAATTCCTGAAGAAAGGCTTATGCCCGAAACGTTGATTCGCCTGCTCCTTGGATGCTGCCTGACCTGCTGCTCTTTTCCAGCAACACATTTTCAGCTCTGATCTCCAGCATCTGCAGTCCTCATTTTCGCACAAGATTGAGGCCAAGAAGTTGATGCTTTTTTTATCATACTCTGATGAATGCAAAATATAAAAGCTTTAACCTCTTGTAACTTTTTAGTATTATTTAACTTTGGGATTGTAAGAGGACAGATAGTGAATAGAAGTCATGCCAGTGTTGGACAGGGGTGAGCAAAGTTAAAAATCACACAACACCAGGTTATAGTCCAACACGTTCATTTGGAAGTACAAGCTTTCAGAAACCTAACGAAGAAGCAGTGCTCTGAAAGCTATACTTCCAAATAAATCTGTTGGACTATAACCCGGTGTTGTGTGATTTTTAACAGTAAATAGAATGGCATTGTTGTTTACAGCAAAGTCATAGACCAGTGAAATAATTTTGAATACTCCACACAGAATGAATATTAAGGTGGTAGACAGTGTATAGCATAGATTTAAAATTATGATACCAGGATGTGAATTGATTGTTACACAGAGAAAATGAGATATTAGTGGTATCTAAATGCCTTCTCCCCAAGTAGCAGCTGGGTTAATACCAAGGCAGAACATATACTATTAGCTTTTTGCCCAAAGGTTTTGTTCCCATTACTAGTTTAGTGGATAGTGGAGGGACCATCAGTTCAGAACCTTGTCGATATGGTTCCCATCATCCAGAGAAACATGCAAACCATTTTTACGTCATATGGGTGCTCAGCATCCACTGTGAGGCCTTCGCCTGGTGGAAAGAAATGAAACTCCTTCAAGGTTGGTCAAGAAATGATTTTTTTTGTGGGACAAGGTAAAGTAAGTGAGTATCTGTATTATGTATGGTTTTGTAACATCATGAAGAATCAGTCTGATACCACAATTCTGAATTTTTGTAATTATTAACCTGGCAGACTGTTTTCACTTGTGAAAACAAAACAAAATGTTCTGCACTAACATCAGTCACTCACAATTTCAGAAGGTCAGGAAGGACTGCTGACAATGAACAAGTATGTTTCTGGGTTCTGGTACAGTGAACAGTTAAAGATTGCAGCACTGCTTTTTGAAAAGGCATAAAATGTCTTTATACTGTTTTCCAATAGAAGCAAGTTCAGCCCAAACACCATATCAAAGACGGAAGAGACAGGACAGTGGAACAGAGCTTTAAAGTTGACTTTTTCTCTGGGAGCGGAGTTGCAGATCAGTGTGCAAGTGGCCACATAAAGGACTGAACCTGATATTTTTGTGGATAATTCTCAGTTGCAATGCGGTTTTTGGTAAGTTTCTTATTGTGAGACCTAATGCGTTTTCACACTCGATCTTACCAAGATTGGTTCTTTCATTCCCTACCCCACCCCTACTCCATTTCGGAAATCCAACTTCTGTCTCATCTTATCACATGTCACATATCCCAACATGCACCAGCATCCCTTATGCAAGTGTTATCTCTAAAAAGGGGTGTGCACCTGGACAAGCATGGTCAATCCTAAACTGCATGCACAACTGCTAATAGAACATAAAACATAGAATATTACAGCACAGAACAGGCCCTTTGCACTGGGCTTGGCAACAGACGAATATCAGTGCTTTACCTTATGGGCAGGTTCTTGGACATCCTCCTGGATGTGGTGAGGCACAGGTAGGACTTTCTTATTCTCTCGGTTGAGCAGTAGAAGTCAGGACACCAGACCATAGCAGTCCGGTCCGAGTTTACCACCAAAATAAAGCAGTTTCAACCATCTGAATGGATACACATCACTGCAGGAAGAAGTCCATGACCTTCTCTACTTCACCAGTGTAAGTGCCACCATCTTCTGCCTAATCCCTCACACTCACTCTCTCTCTCTCTCTGCTGGTGCACCTACCTCCCACCACGGCTTATGCTCTATCACTCATTATTGCCTACAATGTCTTCCCCATTTGACCTCACCCATCCCATCCCATCCCATCCCCTGATGTCACAAACCCTGCATGACCTGTGCATGGTCAAATCACTCACTAGAGACACCTCACCACCTCCATCAACAGTGATAGCTGTACACCATTAAATAATTCAACAGAGGCCAGTATCCCATCACCAAGTCACACCTTATTTACATGTGGAGATTCCTTGACACTGATCCAGCTCCCTCAGAGCCAGCTCTCTCCGGGAACAGAACCTCTGACACTTCTCTTTATGTCTGTCAGCCAGGGCTCCCTGGTTGGACCAGGTTAACAGACCCAATCAAGGAACTCATGTTTTATGAGGTCCACCTAGCTGACCTTGTTACAATCATTACACTGCCCATTTTCATCTTTCTTAATACCTGCCTCCCTCTCTCAGTCCATGAGGAATAAAGCCCAGAATAATGGAGAAAGAGATAAGACAGGTTGTATGCTGCTCATCATTTGGCAGCTCATCCTTTACGAGGAGAGGATCTGACTCTGACATGAACCTCTACTGGAGGCTGCTTTTGTCTTATTGGCAGAAAGCACAGAGTGAAGACCATCACCCTTGACTTAGTCAAGGCCAGCTGACAACTATGACAAGCTTCCTGGCTTTCTGCCAGGTTTTAGCTTTGTACTAAATGACATGGTAACACAGCAGCAATCCAAAGCTAGCATGAGCCTAGCATCCCTTGCTGGGAGGGCAAAATGCAAAACATCAAGTTTGGCACACTGTAAGGCAGGGAGGCTGTGACAATCCAGGTGGGGTCCAGGAGACTGAACATTATGACAGCAAAGTGATTAGACATAGGGCCTAGTACAGTCTGTAGGCTGCATAGAAAACCCTGAGTGTATAGTGCCCTTGAAGCAGTATCACAATGATAGCTACTTTGAGGTGCAGCACTGAAGCATCCTGTTCAGTAAGAACAGAGAAGCTGGTAAAAGAAGGGGGGAGGGGTTGTGGATTGTTAATCAAGGACAGTATTACGGTGGCAGAAAAGATATTTGACGACAGAGGTTAGCAAAACACTGAGGTTAGAAACAGGAAAAGAGAGGTTATCCTGTTGGGAATTTTCTAGAGACCTCCAAATAGTTACAGAGATATAGAGAAAGGGATAGCAAAGATGATTCTTGATAGGATCTGGGTGTCAAGGTAGTTGTTATGAGGAACTTTAAATTTCCAAACATTGATTGGGAATATGAGAGTTCACGTACTTTAGACGGGTCAGTTTCTGTCCAATATGTGCAGGAGGGTTTCCTGACATAGTATGTAGACAGGCCAACAAGGGGCGAGGCCACATTGGATTTGATACTGGGTAATGAACCAGGCCAGGTGTTAGATTTGCAGGTAGGTGAGCATTTTGGTGATAGTGACCACAATTTGGTTATGTTTACTTTAGTGATGGAAAGGGTAGGCATATTCTGCAGGGCAAGCTGGGGAAAGGCAATTGTAATGCGAGTAGGCAAGATTTAATATGCATAGGATGGGTAAGGAAACTGCAGGGGACGGACACAATTGAAATGTGGAACTTATTCAAGGAAAAGCTACTGCATGTCCTTGATAAGTATATACCTGTCAGGCAGGGAGGAAGTGGTCGAGCGAGGGAGCCATGGTTTACTAAAGAAGTTGAATCTCTTGTCAAGAGGAAGAAGGCGGCTTATGTTAGGATGAAATGTGAAGGCTCAGTTAGGGCGCTTGAGAGTTACAAGTTAGCCAGGAATGACCTAAAGAGAGAGCTAAGAAGACCCAGGAGGGAACATGAGAAATCATTGGTGGATAGGATCATGGAGACCCTAAGGCTTTCCACAAGGGTATATCATGAATAAAGGAACGATGACAGTAAGATTAGGACCAGTCAAGGACAGTAGTGGGTTGCTGTGTGTGCAGTCAGAGGAGATAGCAAAGGTGCTACATGAATATTTTTCATCAGTATTCACACTGGAAAAATACAATGTTGCCAAGGAGAATACTGAGATACAGGCTATTAGACTAGATGGGATTGAGGTTCACAGGAGGAGGTGTTAGCACTTCTGGAAAGTGTGAAAATAGGTAAGCCCTTGGGCTGAATGGGATTTATCGTAGGATTCTCAAGGAAGCCAAAGAGGAGATTGCAGAGCCCATGGCTTTGATCTTCATATTATCATTGTCTACTGGAATAGTGCTGGAAGACTAGAGGATAGCAAATGTTGCTCCTTGTTCAAGAAGGGGGGTAGATACAACTATTATGGAGTAGGACAGACCACTCAAAACATTCTTAAGTAGGCAGCCCAGACCATAACTTTGCAATTTGTTTCAGTAAGTGTGCAGTGAAAATTACCCTGAGCAAGTTAACTAGGTTGACCACTAGATTTTAAAGCAGACAAAATTTTATTCACAAAATTACACATTGAAACATAAAGAACAGAATGAAGAACCCCAACAGAACTCAATCTATCCAAACTAGCATTAATTATGCTGTTCCGAATACACACAGCAGTCCCAATAAGCAAACACCCTTTAAAAACCAGTATAAATGGAACACATGTTTACAGGTTGAAGTTGAAGGGCAGAAAGAGAGAGAGAGAGTTTCCACACAGCTTTCTGTTGAACTCTTCACCAGTTCAGGACTGAACTAAAACTGCTCAGCTAGCGAGCTAACTGCTCCCCTTTCATTATACAGGTCACTTCTAAAACATGATTACTTTGGCCTGAAGTCTCATCTGTTTACATATACATAGAGGCCCTCTCAAAACTATTTTCATCTCTGTAGCAAACCAGACTATTTGGAGCCCAGCCTGGTTTATTACCCCTCTGAAAAAAATCAGGGACAGAGTCGCCTTGAGCCAAGGAACAGCTTTTAACAAAAGAAAAGCGACTAGCTTTGTGACACAACCACGGTACTTATTGACCAGTGTGCCTTACTTCAATTGTGGGTGAAGTGTTGGAACAGGTTAGAAGAGATAGGACTTTGAATAATCTAGAAAGGAATAAATTGATTATGGATAGTCAACATGGTTTTGTAAAGGGTAGGTCATGCCTCACAAATCTTATTGAGGTCTTTGAGAAGGTGACCAAACAAGTGGATGAGGGCATAGCAGTTGATGTGGCATATTTGGATTTCAGTAAGGCATTTGATAAGATTCCCCACGGTAGGCTAATGGACAAAATATGGGTGATTTAGTGGTTTGGATCAGCTGGAGGAAGGCAGAGGTGGTGGTTGATGGGAAAGGTTCATCCTGGAGTTCAGTTACTAACGGTGTATTGCAAGGATTTGTTTTGGGGCCACTGGGTTTGTTGCTTTTATAAATGACCTGAATGAGGGTGTAAAAGGATGGGTTAGTAAATTTGCAGATGACACTAAGGTCAGTCGTCTTGTGGATAGTGTAGAAAAATGTTGCAGGTTACAGAGGGACAAAGATAAGCTGCAAAGCTGGACTGAGAGGTGGCAAATGGAGTTTAGTGCAGAAAAGTGTGAGGTGATTCACTTTGGAAGGAGAAACAGGAATACAGAGAACTGGGCTAACGGTAAGATTCTTGGTAGAGTAGAGGAGCAGAGCGATCTCGGTGTCCATGTGCTTAGATCCCTGAAAGTTGACAACCAGGTTGATAGGGTTGTTGTGAAGGTATATAGTGTGTTAGCTTTTATTAGGAGAGGAATTGAGTTTTGGAACCATGAGGTCATGCTGCAGCTGTAATAAACTCTGGTGCTGCTGCACTTGGAGTATTGCATACAGTTCTGGTTGCCACACTATAGGAAGGATGTGGAAGCTTTGGAAAGGGTTTAGAGGAGATTTACTAGGATGTTGCCTGGTATGGAGGGAAGATCTTACAAGGAAAGCCTGAGGGACCTGAGGCTGTTTTCGTTAGAGAGAAGGAAGTTAAGAGGTGACTTAACTCAGATAATCAGAGGGTTGGATTGGGTGGACAGCGAGAGCCTTTTTCCTCAGATGGTGATGGCTAGCACGAGGAGACATAGTTTTAAATTGATGGGTCATAGATATAGGACAGAGGTAGTTTCTTTACTCAGAGAGTAGTGGGGGCATGTGGATTGTCAACTTTAAGGGCATTTAAATGGTCATTGGATAGACATATGGATGATAATGGAATAATGTAAGTTAGATGGGATTCAGATTGGTTCCACAGGGCGTCTCAACATCAAGGGCTGTAGGGCCTGTACTACACTGTAATGTTCTGCGTTCTATGTTCCGTCCTGTAAGTGGGTTGGAGATGTGCCTCCAAGGTTCTTAGAGACTGGCACCTATTGGATGACAATGCTGGATGCCAATGTTTCCAACATGAACACTATTCAGAGAAAGTGGTGAGCTAAATGTGCCAGGTATTCACTCTGGTTTCCTTGTGGAGTTTTCCTGATGTCCACTCATTCAGTGAGTTTGGTACTATGGGAGGTGTGTTGTGCCATTAACAAGGTATTTTAACAGCATAAATTCCCAGCAATTAACATCTGATCAAGCCCCTCATAGAAAGCATAATACATAGTACAAGTTGCTCTTGACATCGAGATGGCCTCACTGCATTTGTTGCCTGATTCTGCCACAAACCCCATCATTGCATTTGTTGCCTGATTCTGCCACAAACCCCATCATTGCCCACATTACTCACATCCCTATAACACTCTACCCATAATTTTTTTTTGAGGACAGTTATTTATCTCTGCATTTCAGGGAGTGTGCTACTTTCCTCGGAGCTAATGGTATATCAGGAATCCTAGTCTGCAAAACGTACACCTGCCTTCCTTGTGACATTTGTTAACAAGGGAGATGAAGATTAGATTTCCTCTTGAATCTGGAGACACAAAGCTTTGGAAGCCCAAAGAAATCATATTAGATTTGAGCATTAGTGGAAAACAAACACAAAGCCTGCTGAGGAGATGCAAGGTTAGTGTAAAATGTATTTACACCTTCAAATGTCACAATTGGGTGGTGTGTGCTAATTTCAATGTGTTTTTTAAGCAGTGATTCAACCTACTGATGTGTCTTTTAAAGGTAAGTAGATTCCAACATTGACCAGCCTTTATGTATTTGTTTCAGGTAATACAGTGCTTTTCTGAAGGAGAAAACATCACAATGCAAAGAAGAATGTAGCACAATGCTCTTTAACCCCTGCTGCCATTTTTTCTACTGTTTAATGGCACTCGTGTTGATCCCTGAAAAAAATGATCGATAGGCATTCTGCTTTGAAATTGAAATAAGCACCTTCTATTTCTTCCTTCCCAAACAGCAGGACTATGGTTTCAGGACATGAGTGTTACATTCATCTGAGAATTATTTACACTTTCAAGAAATTGCAATAACAGTTTGTCTTTTTGATATAGTTTCCAGATTGTTCACACAAACTAACAATTGTGCAGACAAGGGGTCCATTAGATGATTAGGTAGTATATAAAACAAAGAAAGACTTAAAAAAACTTTAAAAAAAGAAAAAAATTCAGGAGTACAAGAGAAAGCTAGCCAGAAATGTAAAAGCAGACAGTATAATAATATTAAAAAGAAAAGGGTTAACAAAGTGAGTGCCCGTCCTGTGGAAAGTGAGTCTGAAGAATTGATAATAGAAAATAGAGATGGCAGATGAAATTAACAAATTTTTCTAATTGTCTTTAGAGCATATGAATAAATCACAAATGGAAAGGAGTGAAAAATTCAGAAAAAAGTACAATAATTGGAGAACTGGAACTGAGTAAATTGTTGGAGTTGTGGCCTAAAAATATCCAATCCTGATGGACTTTATCCTGGGGTCTTTAAAAAAGTGGGAAATGGAATGGCTGATACATTGACTTTAATTTTCCAGAATTCCCTTAATTCAGGGAAGGTTCTATTGGATTGGAAGATAGCAAATCTAACTCTGATATTCAAAAATGGATGGTGATAGAAAAGAGGAAACTACAGGCCAATAGCTTCTGACATTTCCTTACAACAGATATTAAAAGGTATTAAAATTACTTCAAGATAATCATGCGGAGTCAACAAGGTTTTGTGAAATAGAAAATAATCTTTGACCAATCCATTTTTGGGCATGCCAGGCTTATATCTGGAGTTTTAAAGAGGAAAAGACAACTTGCTTGAAGCACATAAGTTCTCAAATGTTCTTGACAAGGTGGATGGTGCCTGTGATGGTGGTGGACTTTGCTTTGCGACATATTAGCATATCCTCCTTGGGTCAAAGAGTGACTGAATGAGACTTACTTGTCTTCAGAGACTGCAGAGTGCCAGAGCAGTCACCAGGCAGTCTCTACATTGGGGTAGGCTCACCAGCCCTTGGTAATATGGCAATGATACAGTGAGAAGAGCCCTTATTTGGTTACTTCATTGACTAAATTAGCTTTGAAGTAGTAAAATACTACCATTGTTAAATACCACGCTGACAGGCAGGAAGCAGGCACTCAAGCTCTCATTTTCCTTTAGCATTTTATGAGGCCCTGGCCTTCTAATATTTCTCGAGAAATAGGGAAAAGTCATTTAGCCCATCCAAACTGCTCTCTTCTTCGAATTTGTGACTTAGCTCCATATATCCTCCTTTGTCTTACATCCCTTACATCCCTTAGGTTTTATGAAGCTATCAATCTCAATTTTAACATTAAAGTTGACCTAGTATAATGACTGAGAAAAAGTGAGGACTGCAGATACTGGAGATCAGAGTCAAGAAGTGTGGTGCTGTAAAGCACAGCCAGTCAGGCAGCATCCAAGCAGCAGGAAAGTTGGTGTTTCAAGCATAAGCTCTTCCTCAGATGCTTGCCTGTCCGGTTGTGCTTTTCCAGCACCACATTTTTCATTTATAACGATTGTTCTTTGTGGCACCAAGTTCCAATTCTACACACATAGAAACACTTTCTAATTTTATTCTGAAAGATCTGTTTGTAGGTTTTACACTTTACTCCAGTCCAAGAGTCTCTAATCAGTGAATAGATTTCTCTCATTCTACTCCATTAGTTCTTCTTAATATTTTAAGAACATCAATCAAATCTCTAGTAACCTTAGATGTTCCAGAGTAAAAACCCCAAGTTGGTGTAATCTCTCCTGCATTTAACCCTTGGAATTCAAGTTTTATTCTGGTAAATATACACTGCACTTCCTCCAAGACCAAGGAATCTATCCTAAAGTATGGTAAATAAAGATACTCATAGTTCAATGGAAGTGGTCTATCCAGGGCTTTGCATAGCTGGAGTATAACTTCAAACACTATGTCCTTGTCCTTGAGATATAAAAGCCAACAGTCTGTTTTTTTTTATTATTTTCTATACCTGTTTTTAACATCTTAATATTCTGTCTGATGTAAGGTAAAGTTATAATAGTCCTCCCAGACTGTAGGGCTGCTATCTTAAAGAACAAAGAATGATACAGCAGAGGATCAGGTCCTTTGGCCCTCCCAAGCCTGCGCCAACATATTTTGTCCTTCCATACTAAAACTGTCTTTACTTACAGGATCTGTATCCCTCTATTCTCTTCCTATTCATGTACTCATCCAGGTGCTTCTTGAATGCTGCTTTGAGTCCACTTCTATCATTTTCTCTGGCAGTATGTTCCAGGCACTCACCATCCTTAGTGTGAAAGATGTGCCTTGCACATGTCTTCCAAACTCCACCCCCACACCAAGAACACATGCCTCCTAGTAATTGACCCATGGGAAAAAAGCCTTGTACTTCCCACTCTATCCATGACATTCACAATCTAGGAAACCTCTATCAGGTTGCCCCCTCAACCTCCTGCATTCCAGTGAAAACAAACCCAGTCTATCCAACCTTTCTAAAATCCCCCATACCAGGCATCCCCCCTCCCCACCCCCACCCCCCACCCCCAGCCTTCCTGGTAAATGTTTTCTGTGTCCTCTCCAAATTTCTATAATGACCAGAACTGTACACAATATTCTAAGTGTAGCCGAACCAAGTTCAATAAACCTGCATAATAACTTGCCTATCCTTACACCCAATGCCCCTTCCAATGAAGGCAAGCATGCCACAGGTCTTCTTTTTTTACTACCTTATCTATCTGCGTTGCCACCTTCAGTGATGGACCTGCACACCCATATCCCTTTGCATATCAATTCTCCTAAGAGTTCTACCATTCAATGTATAATTTCCACCTGTATTTGACCTTCCAAAATGAATCATCTCACATTTGTCCGGATTAAACTCCATATGCCATTTTTCTGCCCATGCCTCAAACTGATCTATATCCTGCTGTATCCCATGACAATCCACTTCGCTATCTGCAATTCAAAAATCTTCATCTCATCCGCAAACATACTAATTAGACTAGCCACATCTTCATCCAAATCATTTATGTCGATCACGAACAGCAGAGGTCCTGGCACTAATCCCTGTGAAACACCACTAGTTACAGCCCTTCATTCTGAAAATCTTCCTTCCACTGCTACCCTCTGTATCCTATGATTAAGCCAGTTCTGTATCCATCTTGCCAGCTCACCCTGATATGATGTGATTTCAGCTTTTGTACTAATCTGCCACGAGGATCCTTGTCAAAGGCTTTATTGATGTCCATGTAGACAACATCAATCACTTTTTCCTGATCAATCATCTTGGTTATCACCTCAAAAGACTCAATCAAGTTAATGAGGCACAACCTTCCCCATACAAAACCATGCTGTCTATTGCTGATAAGTTAAAAATCATACAACACCAGGTTATAGTCCAACAGGTTTAATTGGAAGCACACTAGCTTTTGGAGCGCTGCTCCTTCAACAAGTGGCTGTGGAGTACACAATTGTAAGACACAGAAATTATAGCAAAAGTTTACAGTGTGATGTCACTGAAATTATACTTTGAAAAATATCTTGATTATTTGTTAAGTCTCGTACCTATGAGAATGACCATGTTAGTTTCACTTCTTTCACATGTAAATCGCAACATTTTTTTAAAAAGTTACATTCTCAGGTTAACTGTAACAATTGGTATCAAACAGATAATGTGTTAAAGGTGTTAGTCCCCTGTGTGCTGCTGTCGGGGGCCAACACCTTCAACACATTATCTGGGCTGACACCATTTGCTGAAGTTCACCTGAGAATGTAACTTTTAAAAAAAATTTTGCGATTTACATATGAAAGAAGTGAAACTAACATGGTCATTCTAACAGATAAGAGACTTAACAAATAATCAAGGTATTTTTCACTGTATGATTTCAGTGACATCATATTGTAAACTTTTGCTATATATTCTGTGTCTTACAATTGTGTACTCCACAACCACCTGATGAAGGAGCGGCACTCTGAAAGCTAGTGCTTCTAATTAAACCTGTTGGACTATAACCTGGTGTTGTGTGATTCTTAACTTTGTACATCTCAGTCCAACACCAGCATCTCCAAATTATTGCTAATAAGTACATTTGTTTCTAAATGCATATAGATCTTGTCACTGAGAATCTTTTCCAATATTTCCCAAATACAGACATGAGGTTCACAGGCTTGTAATTTCCTGGATTATCCATGCTACCCTTCTTAAATAATGGAACTACATTGGCTATTCTCCAGTCCTCTAGGACCTCATCTGTGGTCTAAGAGGTTCAAAAGATGTCTGTTGATGCTCCAGCAATTAGTTCTCTTGCCTCCTTCAATGGATCCCATCAAGACACTTAATACACCTTCCTTTTTAGTAGCAACTTGGCTGAGAAATTCAACTCCCTTCCCTGTGATCATCTTTCACCAATTCATCCTCTTTGGTGAATATCAACACAAAGTATTCAGTTCGGACTTTACCTACCTTTTCTAGCTCACACACAGATTCCATCCTTTGTCCTTCAGTGGGCCAACCCCTTCCCTGCTACCCACATGCTTTTTATGTATATATAAAAGGCCTTGGGATTCTCCTCAATCCTGTTTGCTAATGAATTTTCATGACCCCGTTTAGCTCTTCTAATTCCTTGTTTAATTTCTTTCCTACTTTCTTTATATACTTTAAGGGCTTCGACAATTATCATTCTCCCAGACCTTACATATGCTTCCTTTTTCTTTCTGACCAAGGTCATAATACCCCAGGTCATCTAAGGTTTAGGTAACTTGCCATACATATCCTCCATTTTCACAGGAATATGCAGCCCCTGAACTCTTATCAACTGCTATGTAAAATACTCCCACAGGTCCAATGTGAATTTACCCTCAAAGAATCCCGCTTCCAATCAAAATTGTCCAGTTCCTGCATAATATTTTTATAGTTCACCTTCTCCCAATTTAACACTTTCACCCAAGGACTGCTATTATCCCCTAACTCCATGAGCATCTTAAGACTCATGGTATTATGGTTACTACTCCCAAAATGCTCCCCCACTGAAACATCACTCACCAGGTCGGGCTCATTTCACAAAGTCAGGTCCAGTATAACTCCTTCCTTGGTTGGACTGTTTACAGGCTGTGTCAAGAAACTCTCCTGAATGATCCTTACAAGTTCTGTCCCATCTAAGCCACGAGCATGAAGTGAGTCCCAGTCAATATAGAGGAAGTTAAAATCACCCACCACAACAAGTCTGCTGTATTTCACATCTTTCCAAACTCTGTCTACATATTCTTTCCTCTATCTCCTGCTGGCTTGTGGGAGGCCTGTAGTATACCCCCAGCATTCTGATTTCACCTTTCCTATTCCTGACTGCTACCCTTCTCGCCTCACTGCACAAGCCCTCTGATATACCCTCCCTCAGTACAGCTGTGAGATCCTCCTTTACTAGTAATGCAATTTCCCCACCCCTTTTATATCCCCTTTCCTTCACACGTGAAACATCTAAACCCTGGGACATTCAGCTGCCAGTTCTGTCCTTCTTTCAAACTCTGTTATCACAATAATGTCATAGTTCCAAATACTATCCAAAGCTCTAAGTGCACCTCTTTCCCTATTATACTTCTCACAGTGAAACAGTCATGTTTGTGTTGGTTTCTACCTCTCCCTCAATTCCTGCATCTACTATCCTCTTCCTCTGGTTCCCATTTCCCTGCTACACCAGTTTAAACCATCCCCATACAATCCACCAAGTGTTCGCCCGAGCACATCAGTCCCCCTCCTGCCCAGGTGTAACCTATCCAGTTTGTTATGAGTCCCACCACTCCCAGAATTGATCCAAATGCTCCATGAATCTGAAACCCTCCCCCTCACATCATCTTTTCAGTCACATGTTCATCCTAGATATCCTGCAGTCTCTACTCTGACTAGCTTATGGCACTGGTAATAATCCTGAGATAACTACCTTTGAGGTCCTACCTTTTAACTTGCTTCCTAGTTCTCTGTATGCTGCTTTGAGGACCTCATCCTTTTCTTTCAACCTTTGTCATTAATACCCACGTGCACCACGACCACTGACTGTTTGTCCTCCCCCTCCAGAATGTCCTGCAACTGCTCTGAGACATCCAGGACCCTAGCACCAAGGAGGCAACACACCATTGTGGACTCTCATTTGATGCCATAGAAATACCTATCTATTCCCCTTACAACTGAATCCCCTATTGCATTTCTATGCCTAACTCTCCCTCCCTCTGCAGCAGAACCAACCATGGTGCCATGAATTTGGCTGCTGCTGTTATCCCCGAGAGGCCATTCCCCTCAACGTCTCCGAAACGGTATATCTGTTTTCGCAGGGGAATAGCTACAGGAGATTCCTACACTGCCTTCTTCGCCCTCCTACTCTGCTTGGTGGTCACCCAATCCCTTCTTGCCTGTGGAGTCTAAGTCTGCGGTGTGACCACCATCCATGATACGTACTATCCATGATACACTCTGCCTCATGAATGCTCCTCGTGATGCTGCTTCAACTCTGAAACTTGGCCTTCTAGCAGCTGCAATTAGAGACACTTATTGCCCACATGCAGGTCCCGGGCACTGGAAATGTGCCCAGCTTCCCACATCGAGAGAAAGGTGCAGACTACAATTGGAGGTCTCCAGCCATGTCTTACCCCTTTGACTTAATTAATCCTCAAAATGTTCAGTGCTTTTAATACTAAATTAAAGCTGCTGGTGCTCTCTGCCTGTTGCTCATCAACAACTATTTTGAGAGAGAGAGAAAGATGACTGGTCGTTTAACGTAAGGTTTACCACATCTCAGACAAGGGGAGAGTTTGAGAAGAAGAGTGCTTCATGGTGATCTCAGCCAGTGTGGGAAATGAACAAATGCTGTTGCTGTAACTCTGCATTGCAAACCAGCCATCCAGCCCACTCAGGTAATCAAGCCCTTAAATTAATCACACTATTTAGGAAGCCTTTCAAAGCTCTTTTTGAGTGTTTAAATAAAGCCAAGAATTGTTCTGACCAGGACAGGAGGGCTCACCAGCTCCTACCTTATTGAACCCTATCTGGTCATCCTCAGCCAGGAACTGAACCCATCTTGTCATTCTGAATAGCAGACCAGCCGTCCAGCCAACTGAGCTAACCCCAACACCACCTGAATGTCACTTTTCACCATTATGATAAATCAGATTTTACAGATTTTTGCAATAACCTTTTTTCTAAATGTTAATAAACTATTCTATATGTGTCTTATTACTTTTAAACGATAGCAGGACTGACATATGAAGAGAGACTGGATTGGTTAGTCCTTCATTCATTGGGATTTGTTGTTGGCGGGGGGAGGGATGTCATAGGAATCCCTAAAATGTGAACAGGACAAGGTGAATACATGAAGAATGTTCCCAATGGCTGGAGTCCGGAGTCACAGTCTAAGGATACAGGATAGGCAATTTAGGACTGAGATGAAGACAAATTTCTTCACTCAGAGAAGTGAGTCTGTAGAATTCCCTGCCATGAAAAGTAGTTGCTGCCAAAACATTGAATATTTACATGAAGGCATTAAATATATATATTTTTATGGCCAAATGGATCAACATTTATAGAGAAAAAGCATGAATAGGATATCAAGTTGAATAATCAGCCACAGTCATATTGAAGAAGGGTTGAATAGCCTACTCCTTCCTCTATTTTCTATGTTTGTTTCACAAATCTCTGGAAGGTCTTCCAGATGCATAGGATCAGAGTGGAAAAAACCAATGAAAGCAAACTATAATATTTTACATAGGTTGCAGCAAATGAAGTTGAAAAACAAACATCAGATCTTTTTCCACTGAAATGGAAAACAAACAAAGGCTTATAAACTTACTGTTGGCATGGAGATGACATCAGAACACACCATTCTAGTTGACTTGTATAACAACTAACCAAAAAACTAACAAGTATCTTTCAACCTTAAAGATAACTACAATTTCACATTTCTCCCCTATTTATGAAAACTTTGGTAGTGTTTGAACATATATTATGCAAACTGGTTTGGGTAAAAAGGTTCATGATACACAGGCACCAAAAGCTTCCAAATTCATAATATCCTGCCAAATGGTTGCACATTCTCCAGCGGATACAGATATGGTTTTGGTTTGGCACTGCTAGTGTGATGGAAGAGCAGGATATGTTTAATGTACACAAACACTCACCTTTACTTTATTAGACATTTGTCTCTTTGGGATTCAAGGATATATGTCCTAGTTTGCAAATAATTCCCTAATTTCAGTAGAATCATTCGATCTGCCTTCCCATGGTTTTGTGGAGACACTCAACAGATGAGGTATGAGGAAGCTGAAGCAGAACTTACAGGACTGGATTTGAGCTGGTACTTTTCCCTCATAGTGTGGAGCCAGGCAGGAAGGCGAGTAGCAGGTCAGCTCAGTGTTTAGTACTGCCTCACAGCACCAGAAACCTGGGCTCAATTCCAGCCTTGGGTAACTGTGTCAATGTGGAGTTTGCACATGCTCCGTGTTTGCATGGATTTCCTCTGAGTCCTCCAATTTCCTCCCATGGTCCAAAGATGTGCAGATTAGGTGGATTGGCCATCCTATAAATCTCCCTGTAGTGTCCAGAGATCTGCAGGTTAGGTGAATTAGCTACTGTAAATATGGGGTTACAGGGATAGGGATGGTAGGTAAGTCTGGATGGGATGGTCTTCCAAGGTTCAGTGCAGTTTTTTTTCTGTACTGTCAGGATTCTCTGATTCTGTGTCTGCCAATCTAGAATAACCCAATATTGCAAACTTCATAGGTCTTGCAGAGAGAAACTATGCTATTTCCATTGGCTTCATTTTGACCAGATAAAGAGTCTATCAGTTGCAGCAGGAATGCCCAGACTAACCGTGTGTTTTTGGACACAGTGTATCTGTGAATTCTTTTACAGATCTGTGTTTAATATGTATCTTATGTTATCCATATACTCCAGTGGCAAAATAACCCTGTGGCACTGATGCTGAGGACAGTGGTGGCATTACCAGTAAGTTGCAGATCACATACTATCATGGTGGGCTTGAGAGCTTCTCACAGCATTTGATACAATTCTGCCAAGCATCATGGAAAGCAAAGGGTGAAATTCTTCCAGTCTTTGGTTAATGTGTGTCATGACAAGAAAGTTGGGAAAAATTGACTGAGATGGCCAGCAAGGGACTTCTCAACATAAACAGCAAAAGATCCCATTTTCTAACCAAGTGCTGAACAGAAAGACAAGATTCTAACCAGTGAATGGTAACAGGCATATTTACGTGCACCAACATCCTCATAATGATGGCATCTCAGCATGCTCCCACCTATCAAATAAAATGTAGATGGCAACAACTGTATGGTGCCAGTGGCAGTGACCAGTACTGTCACCTTTGGCGAGAGGTAGAATTCAAAGGGCATGGTATCACTGGGACATAGTGCTGTGGTAATGAGGTACGTTTGAGAAACAGTGTGAGAAAACATGACAAGGCTTGCAGTGAAAAACATTCCCAAAAATGACACTTGGCAATTTCTGGTTAAAATTCAGCTCCAAATTTCCAATTTCACATTTCCTTACTCAAAGAAAAGCAGGTGCAGGGATTCCCAGCAGGTACCCAGAATGTGAGTGGCCAGAGTCTGAAGAGTGTGTGTGGTGTTATCCTGGCAGGAACATTGAGTATAAAAGTTGGGAGCTCATATTGCAACTATACAAGACACTGGTTAAGTCACTTTTGGAATGCAACATTCAATGCTGGTCTCCTTGCTAGAGAAAAGATGTTGTTAAACTTGAAAGGGTGCAGAAAAGATTAACAAGGTTGTTGCAGGGGTTAGTGGGTTTGAGCTATACAGAGAGGATGAATGGACTGGGGTTGTTTTCTCTGGAGCATTGGAGGTTAAAGGGTGATCTTATAGAGGTTTAAAAAATCATGAGGGGCATGGATAGGGTGAAGAGTCAAAGTCTTTTCCTTGAGTGGGGGTATCTAAAATGAAAGGGCATAGGTTCAGGGTTAGAGGGGAAAGATATAAAAGTGACCAAGGGGCAACTTGTTCGCACAAAGGGTGCTGCGTGTACGGAATGAGCTGCCAGAGGAAGTGATGGAGGCATCTGGATAAGTACATGAATAGGAAAGATATAGAGGGATATATGGGACTAGATTAGTTTAGGATATTTGGTTGGCATGGACAAGTTGGACCAAAGGATCTGTTTCTGTGCTGTAAATCTCTCTGACTCTATGAGTGCTATGTACCTCTGGCGCACATGTATATACTTGACAAAATAGTTTGCAACTACAACAAAATCCTCAACTTGACACCAGGAAACAGATAAGCTTGTTTCTTCCAATTTTTTTCCACCTTCAGCATGAATCTCAAACTCAGTATAATAATGAATGAATGAATGCAAATAAGATAGTAATGACAGAAACTGGGATGTATGATGCCACCACATCGTTACTGCCTCATTAGCATGTCCCCATTACTGCTAGAAACAATGGTGAAAAGATGAGGCAGGTAAAAAAAAAAGGCAGAAATCCAGCATTGCAAATCTCAGCCATTTCCTGCTGCTATCAATCTATAAGCACTCCAGATTTGACAAAAGCTGGAAGCTCTGGGTTCCAACTTTAATGCAGAAAGCAAAATGTCATTGAAGGAAAACTCAAAACATTTTAATATCGTGCAGCAGAAAACAAGTTGACAATGTGATGATCTGTGACCCAGTAATGTGGCAACCATTTCTTTTGTCAGTGCATCAGTTTCTGAGTGAAACCTGCTTATTAATGGGAGTGAGAACCTGAGAACATTATCTAACTGGAGCAATAGACTTTGGTAACTGGACTGAGTTGTACATGCTCATCATACAACCAAAAACAAAATCAGACAGCCATCTATCTGACTTCAAACTCTTTAATCCAGATTGGAAACTAAGTCCCTGAGGAGTTCAGTTTTTTGACCCCCTGTACCATCAAGATTCAAGGCTTGCTTTTATTTTTATCCTGATCATTTCTCCTTGCCACATTTTAACGCAATATTAAATCTGGACAATGGTTATGACTTCACAACGAAGCATTGCACAATGTTGTAAACAAACCATAATTTATGACAGTAGCAATTTACAATATTGCATTAACAGATAAAACATAAAATGCTAACATTCATATGAATAAGATTGTCACAAATCAACTTCTGACGAGCTAAAATGTAAGGAAGAAGGATCAGAAAGTAGCATATTTTAGTGAAATAGATTATCGCCTGCATGTTTGTTTCATCTTGCAAAATATAAGAAGTTCAGAGACCAGATAAGAAAAACAAAGAACTGCGGAAACAAAATGAAATTGCTGGAGAAACTCAGCAGGTCTGGCATGATCTGTGGAGAGAAAGCAGAATTAACATTTCAGGTCCAGTGTCCCTTCTTCAGACCTGATTGTAGCTAGGAACAGGTTGGTAGAAATGCTGATGATGGAATGGAAGGAGGTGGAGGAGAAAACAACTGGTGGAGATGAAGCCCAGAGAGAAAGAATAACAATTGACAGACAAAGGAATGAGTAGTGGTCAATCTGAGGGAATCAATAGCTGCCAATGGGGACCTAGGAGCTAACAATAGGCTGACAAGCATGGGGTGTGAGGTTTGGGATAAGAACAGGGGAGTAGGCTCTCAGGTCCTAAAATTAGTGAACTCGATATTGAGTTGAAAAGGCTGCACAGTTCCCAAGAGGAAAATGAGGTGTTGCTCTTCCAGCCTCACTGGAGCACTGCAGTAAGCCCAAGGCAGAGATATTGGTCAGGCAACACAGTGGGGTGTTGAAGTGACAGACATTGGAAGTTCTGGATCATGTTACTGACAGAATGCAGGTATTCTGCAAAGTAATTGTCCAGTCTGCACATTGTTTCCCAATACGGAGGGCAGCACATTGTGAGCACTGAATATAGTACAGTAGATTGAATGAAGTGCAGGAAAAGTGCTGCTTCACCTAAAAGATGGGCCTGGCGCCTCGGATGGTGAGGAGGAGGAAGTAAATGGGCGGGTGTTACACCTCCTGCGATTGCATGGGAAGGTGTTGGGAATGAAAGTGGCATAGACCAAAGTGTCCCTGAGGGTTTGGTTGCACAGAAAACTGACAAGGGAGGGGATGGGAATGTGTGTCAGGTGGTGGTATTCTGCTAGATGTGGCAGAAATGGTAGCCTCTATTCCTGATGAAGGGCTTTTGCCAGAAACGTCAATTTTCCTGCTTCTCGGATGCTGCCTGACCTGCTGTGCTTTTCCAGCACCACTCTAATCTAGACTCTGGTTTCCAGCATCTGCAGTCCTTGTTTTTACCACAGAAATGGTAGCTAATGATCCTCCAGATGTGGAGGTGGGGGAAAGGTCAGGATCGGGGGACCCTATTGCTTTGTGAGAGGAAAGAGAAGAGGTGACACCCAAAGTACAGGAGATGGGTCAGACACAGAGTTCTGTCAACCATGGTGCTGGACAATCCTTGGTTGAGGAAGAAGGGGGGCATTGCAGAAGCCTCTTTGTCGAAGCTGGCATTATTGGAAATGATGCAGAGATGGAGACGGAGAAACTGGGAGAATGGAATGGAGTCCTTACAGGAAGCAGGGTGGAAGGATGAATAGTCCAGGTAACTGTGGGAGTCAGTGAGTTTGCAGTAGATATTAGTGGCCAGACTATAGCAAGAAATGGAAACACTGATGCTGAGGAAAAGAAGGGAGGAGACAGTGATTGTCTAGGAGAAGGTGAGAGCAGGGTGGAAATTGGAAGCAAAACTGATTAATGTTTCCAATTCTGGACAAGAGAGGGAAGCAACACTGATGCTGCCACAATATACTAGAGATAGAGTTGTGGGTGGGGGCTGGAATAGGACTGGAACAAGGAATGTGGAATGTTGTATGTATCCCAAAAGAGACAGGTATAACTGGGGTTCAGGTGGATACCCAGTCTTCTGACCTGAAGAAATTGGGAAGGAGTTAAAGGGAGAAGTTGTTCAGCATGAGGACAAGCTTCCCACCTATCCACTCCACCCTCCCCGCCAACCTATCATCATCAGCCCCCACCTGCATCTACCGTTCACCTTCCCAACTACCTTCCCCCCACAGCCCAACTCCCCCCTCCTATTTATCTCTCAGTCCCCTTCCACCACCACCTCCCTCCCCACATTTGTGATGAAGGGCTTATGCCCAAAACATTGATTCTCCTGCTCCTTGGATGCAGCCTGGCCTGCTGTGCTTTTCCAGCACTACACTTTTCAACTCTGATCTCCAGCATTTGCAGTCCTCACTTTCTCCTGAGAACAAGCTTGGCCAGGCAGAGGAGGCCGGTGGTGGAGGAAGTCGGTTCAGGCCTTTTTTCCAGGAAGAAGTGGAGAACCCTGAGACCCTGATTGGGGCTGGACATGTAAAGGGATTGCCATGTCCATGGTAAAGGGGATATAGCTGGATCCTGCAAACTGGAAATTCTGTAACTGAGGTAAAGCATCAGATGAACCAGGCCTAAATCAGAAGGGACTGGACAAGAGGAGAAACAACTTGCAGCGAGGTAGGAAGAGACGAGTTCTGTGGGGCAGAAGCAGGCAGAAACAGACAGTCCTGTTTGTAGATTTTGGGAAGGAGGTAGAAGCAGGGTTGGGAAATTACGATCTTGGAGGTGTCATTTCGGGGTAGATCACCAGCTGAAATAAGGTTAGCAACTGTTGTGGACAAAGTAGCCTGATGTTCCATGGCGAGGTTATAGTCCGGGGGTGGTTGGAGCACATGTCTATGAGCTGACACTTTACCTCTACAATGTAGAGGTCCGTCTGCCAGACAGCAGCGCTTATCTCGTTGGCAGACTTGATTACACAGTCAGGCTTGGATCTGAGAGCATGGAGTGCAGCCAGTTCAGGGGGAGATAGGTTCAAATGGGCAAGGGAGGCAGAGAAATTAAGGCGACCAATGTCACGTCAACAGTTCTCAATGAACAGGTCAAGTTCAGGTAAAAGACCAAAAAGAAGGGTGCAAGTAGAGGGAGAGTATTGGATGAAGGGGTCTGTGGAATGGGAGAGGACTCTTATCCAAAGAATGGGCATGGATGTTAAGACAGCAACAGAAGAGCTTGATGTCACCTTGTGCCCAAAATTCATTGAGATGGGGACGCAGAGGGATAAAACTCAGAACTATGCTCATTACCAGGTGTTCAGCATCAAAGTACAGAAAGACACAAGGGATAGTAAATACATGACAGGAGACGATGTTGGGAGAGGGGATGGAATCAGTGGAAAGGGGAAGGCCAGGAAGGTGCCAGAGGGGTGTGGGAATCTCTAAGTTGCTGCATCTTGTGTTCCTTTAAGCCTGAAAGGGAAAAAAAAAAGCTTTTCTTTTGCGCATTGAATGATTTGGAGGATGAAGTGGAACTGGGAGTGAGGACAGCTCTGAGCTAGTGTGAGTCAATGCTGATGGAGAGAGGGGTCAAGCGGCTGTATCTGCCAATGCATAGAGACCAGCAGTCCATCTTGGATGCAGCAACATTTAATATCATGGTATCAGCATTATCTATTAAGCAACAAAGGTTTCTTTTAACGTAATAAGAAGGGCAATCAATATCCTGGATCAAATGGTCCTTGCTTTCCACTGGCTTGAGCAGTAGACAGCTTCCAATTCTTTTTCTTTCTCCTCTTCTTATGTCAGCTCCAAACATTTTGATGGTGTAGAGCCAATGGGCTAAGGGACTCTTCTATAATGTATGGTTCAGTTAGTTTGTGCAATGTACCTTTTTCTCTCTGCTTTTTCTTTTCTCTGCAGCCCAAGATCTTGTTTGGTTCTGGTACTGCCTGTGTGTTTTGATTGGGTTTTTTCATTTTCCACCGATCTGCAGTCACAAGCTGAACAGGATATTCCTAGCACATAAACCCACAGCATCAATTTTTTCCTGTATAGCCATTTACCAAGATTTGGTCATCCTTTGCCTCATTTTGATAAAGCTCTAAAATCCATTGATTGATGCATTTCAAGCACATCCATCGAACAGAACCAGCAGCGTGGTTTGGACGTGCCTCTCCTTCCTTTTTCCTATTCACATGAGCTGTTGTGCCCTGTGGCACAGGTCTGTACTTCCAAGAGTCCCACAATTGGACCAGAGAACTTCCATGATAGTCATGAGAGGTTGTCAGATGGCAATTTGGCAAGACAGGAAGCTGAATATTGACAAGGTGGATTGAAGTGTTAACAATGTGTTTAACGAGCAATAATTCCCCTTTAATTGGCTACTCACTGCCACCGAACGAGAACTCACTCCACCACACATGCAAGCACATTTGAGGGAGTGAAATGTTCCCAATATAGAGATGGGACTTGCATGACATCTTGCAAACTCTGCGAAAACATGTGTGACGTGCTACCAGTTTGACACTGAAAATCCAAACAAAACTGTCTCATAGGATTGTTGCTTTTATGGGTGGAATTGAATGTTGAAACACAGAAATAACAGGCTCAGGCTATTCAGCATCTTGGGTCTGTTCTGACATTCAATTCTTGGCAGCTATGTCTGAATTGGTAACTCTCTTGCCTGAGAATCACAAGACTTTAGTTCAAATCCCATTCAAAGATTGGAATACAAAATATACACTACTGACGGCAAGCTAAACTCAAGGAGCCAGGGACCTGGCCAATATTTATCCCTCAATGAATATTGCAGATTATCTGGCAATTATCACATTGCTATTGATGGGAACATGCCATTTACAGTTTGGCAGCATTGTTTCCTACCTCACGACAATAACTTTTTCAGAAGTACTTCATTGACTGTGAAGTACTTGATGAAATATGGCAGTCACAAAAAGTGGATGTCCTCCTTGTCTTCTTAGATTACGGTCGATTGTAACTCAACTCTACTTACTCTCCACTTTGCATCATTGATCTTGATATGCTTACCCAACAAAAATCTTAGTCTTGAAAGCTCCTGCTGTCTGAGCAAACACAGCAGTTTAGGGAGAAAGCTCCATATTTCTATTCTTTTCCTCTGTGAGATAAATTACTTTCTGATTTTGTCACCAAGTCGCTTAGTTAAAATTTTAGGGTTATGCCTGAGCTGTCTTAACTTCCTTTCCCACTGTAAAAGCACCATATAACCTGACTGGCAGAAGGTTTTTTTTCTCTCTTTGTACTTGCATCTAATCGGCAATTTGCACAATCCCAGCAATTTGTTTTTGGTTTTAAATTTTAACATTCATTTTGCTGGCATAGCTTTCTGTTAGCGTATGGCTTCCTGTTTGGTGTATAATTGTGATATTTTAATTATGGTACATTGGCTTTTAAATTGGTAACAGCATGCATTGTGCTAATATGCAGATGCTTTGATAACCTAAATAATAGAAGTGTGTATCATTTTCATCCATCATTGTCCTACATTGCAGTAGAAGAGCATTATGGAAATTTCGATGACTTTTAAGGAAGAAATGATAATTTACTCCTAATTTATTTCTGCATCTGAAATAAATATTGCTAGAATATTATTTTCACTTTTTCTTAGCTCCTCCAAAAATACCAGAGCATAAAATTTTCCACGATGTAAGTTAATTTAAAGAGATTTCCTCCAGAAAAAGTTGTGCAGCAGTCAGCTTGTAAAGTCAGCTCTGGAAGTCCTGGTTCATTAATTCTGCTTGGCACTTATATTCCTGATCTGTTGCTCATTTTTGTTTTGCCTGATTTTGACATTGCGGTCACAACTGTCAACTGATGCTCAATTTGATCAACAAGAACCATATAACACAGAACAGGCTATCTGAACATTGAGACAATGCTGATTTTCTTGAAAAAGCTGTCAAAGTTTAGTCTCATTTGCTGTTTTTGTTTGCCACACCCTTGCAAATGCTTTCATTTATACATCAGGCAGCCATAAAATCTATTTTAGCAGCAAATTAGATGCTTGTAAATGAAAGCAATTCATTTTTTTTAAGCCAAGAACTCCATTTCACACACCTATAGATCAAAAATGATAAAATTTTTGATAACCTTTGATTTACAAAGCACAGGCAAGTTGTTCCTTCTTTGTGATGCAAGGAAGCAGCTTGCAGAGACAGATATGCCTGACCTTGACTTATTTTCTGGAGTCAGCTTAATTTAAGATGGAAGATGGTCACGAGATGGAAGGTGAAATATTTGTGATGGAATAGGATTTTGGTGCATACAGAAGCTTAATGCTGTCAACCAGAAGTGAGAGTATGGCTAAAAAACAAAAGACAGGAAGAACATATTGATTGCTTTGCTATTGATTGCAATTCACTAAATATTTTGCATGATCTTTGCAAGATCTCCACTTGTACAACCAATTAAATGCAAACCACATGCCCTGCATTGCTATGGTAGTAATTAAAGAATTACTGTGTTCAGTGATTATGATCAACATTTTTTAGCAGGCAGTTCCATTTAAACGGATGCCTGGAGATTAATGGTTGTGAATGAAATAGCGACACCTCACAAGAAATCTTCCTGTCTAGGTTTCCGCTATCTGTCAGAGTCTGAAAAAATGGGATAACTAGAGCAGTTATCCTCAAGGAGCTCAAAATCTTCCTTGCCTGACTGTGCCATGGAGGCAGGTTCAATTGGAACAGTCAAACGGAATTAGCCTGTTACCTGAAAATGACAAATATGCCATGTTAGGGTGAGAGGCAGAAGGATGGCAACAAGTGAATTGCTTATTAAGAGAACAGTACAAACACGATGAGCTCAATGAACTCCTCCTACGCTGTAACAAGTTTGTGATTCTATGCAATCCTGTTTGACAACTCAACACTTCCAAAGAGCTAAGCAAGAATTTGAAAAGAAATATTCATCTTAATGAAGAAACAAAGTAGCTATTTTACCTCAGATATCATTAATCAGAGCCTGTATTCTACAATCTTAGCTACAAAATAATTATACATAGCCTGTCAATACCAATGTTCATTTGAAAAGCCTTTGTCAACAGGAAGTTCGATTATCGCTGACAATAACCGAAAATCATCATTAAATTAAAAGCAGATTATATGCAAATAAATGACTTAAAAGATAATTCAATGAATTTGAGTGATCATCTTTAACAATAGGATTTATCCATTATATTTTATAAGTCGACCAGACTGCAACCATTGAGAATCTACTTTTCTTAATTAACCTCAGTGAGGGAGCCACTAAGTTCTGAAGGTTCTTGAAAAAGTACAAGACATTATTTGTGTATACTTTTTATCAATTGATCCTATCCCTATCACTGAGCAGAATAACTGCCCCTCAAGATTTGGACACTTCGGCTATCAGCAAAGGTGCACCACATAAAGACCTGCCAAGCTGAAATGAGATCAATATCCTGTGTGTCCACCATCTCCTGTATATGATAGGATGTTGAATATATCGAGCGATTCAGCAGGTGTCAGCCAGCTCCACCATATAGACTAATCTTTATTAAGAACAAACGTTTATCGCTACTTTTCCCTGGAAAGGTCACTGTTGTTTCAACAAAATGCATTATGATTGCGACATTTGTTTCAAATAAAGCAAATCACTTCCCTTGGAGATATCTCCTTCTACCATTCAATTCTCTGAGTTACTACAAAGTTGATGTGCTACTTTGTTCTCCAAATTACCAAAAAAGAATTGATAGTAATGTATATAAGAAATAAGAGCTGGCTTTTGCTGGCATATATCATCTGTCATACTGACAAATGATCTGGTTGAAAGTAAGTTCAGTTCTGGACTTCACTGCAAATGAGTCTGTTTTACCATTCAGAAAAGATGGATGATATCAGCGCTTCCTAACTCACCATGGGCCAAGCACTACATGAATTAACCTGAGGGGGAGGATAGACTTTCAGAATTAGTGAACACTATTTTAAAGTAGGTTAATTAAGTACTTAAAACACATACTGCTGTCACATATCTCGACTGCATCATTAAAAAAACTAGCAGTATGCAGGGTACACAATGATATTGTCCAATGCAACTCTACATCAGAACTTGTTTACCTTCTGCCCATTAAAACAAACCAGCACTTAGTTTGTTAATAATGAATGAACTTTTTGAATGAATGTTGTACACTTGGTGGTACTTGACCTTGAACTGACAAGTGCACATTGTACTTGCAGCAAACTGGATGTATATTAATCATTGGTCATGTCGGAGCACAAAATTTAACTGTATCTAAAAATATGCCTTCTATGTATATCTTAATTTTTTTTCAATCACAGGCAGTAACATGGTACAGAACACACTATTGCAGCAATACAATATATCTTCAATATTCTGAAATAAAATAATCACATCAATAATTACAACAGCACTGAGCTTTATACGCAATATTGTTAAAAAGTAATTTTACCAGAAATTTCAAAAAAGCCAATGCAATTCAAATATGTTGAATTCGATTTATCCTGATGTTTGCAATCAATGAATTTCGATGTTTGAGTTGAAAATAACTTTTTCGCACATCATTTATTTGTCATATATATAAAATATATATCATTGACCATAAAGTTTGAGCCTTCCTCTAGCTACAAGCACATTAATCAGGAATTTTTTAAAAAATGGGAAGTTATCTTCAAAAGGGTTCTCAACACAGTTAAGTAATTTTCAGGAAAACTCCAACAGAATGTTACGCTGTCAAGTTGTCTAAAAGTTCATATTTCAGCATCTCTACAGTGTGTGTTTTACATCTATTTTGATTAACTTTCAATAAAATATAAGACAAACAATGACAGCATACTCGATACTCAAGATGCTCCATGACTTCTCTTAATTAAGGATTAATGAGTGTGGAATTCAGCATTGTGCCAGTTCACTGAGAAACAACATTGATAACAAGGAAGAAGTATTACCTTTCAGTTTGAAGGTGTGTGTCCTTTACTAATTTGAAAAGCATCAAGCTAAATAGCTACTGATTTGTAACAATCTTAGCAGAATGAAATATTCATTAAATAAAGAGGTGGCTACCTTGGTTTTTCACTTCGCTTTCTAACATGGGTTGAGGCTTTAATGTTGCATTTTTGCATAAATGTTAGGGCTGAAAGGTACACTGTGAGTGAACTCACTGACCAAAATCTGAAAAGGATTTGAAGCAAGTTTTCTCCTGATAAAATGATACTATTTTCAGAGAGATTTGTAAACAGTTGCACAAGCTTTCAAAAGTAACTTCAAATATTCTTGGATGGCTGAGTAAGAAAATACTTTTCTCTAGGTGGCTGCAGCCTTGTGCTGCCATGAGTAGTGGCTTGTTTAATAATTGCACAAAATAGAGCACAGGTAAGTCTTAACAAGAAAGTAGACTTAGAAGTGGAATGTTATTGCATGATAATAATAGGAACAAGTTGTACTGACTGGTTAGGCACATTTACAAGACTGTCAGGATCCAAAGATGTCACATCTGTCTCCTTTGGGATCTCATGCCCAGACTACCTAATTCTCCATTCAAAAATGGTGACATCATCAGATCGGGTTCTGTCCAACACAACTTCAACGTTAACTCTTTAGAAGCAGAATCTGAAACATTTCCCTCAAAGAAATGTCTCCATAATTAATACTTATACATTTATGTATATACATATATAACTATTTCTATATTTACTACATTCCCATCTCCCTCTAATTCCTTGATTTAAACAAATGCAGACTGGAAGTCACACAATTCTTCCAGAATACACTCACTCGGTTTGAAAGATTTGTAGGTCTTTGGTTTGAGGACTTCACACATAACGTTGATCCTGATCTTGACCGTGATTGATCTGTGAAGCTTTTCTTTAATGGAGGATCTTTTGTCTATTGGCTGCACTAAATGGAGGATGTCCTGCCAGACCCAATAGTTGGCTCAATGCTTTTATTTGGAGGGCTGCTAATCTCACAGTGGAAATCTGCCCTGCTAACATGGGTAGCTGTCCCATAACCTCATCTGTCTGACTTTAAATTTCATAAATATCCTTCATGGAAGACAGTTGTGCTGTTGAAAACATTCCAGATTTTCAGACCAGATCATTACTTCTTAGCCAGATTCCAAATCTGCGGATGTTGGTCCAGGAGTTATATGCAGATCATCCTCCTTTTGTTCAAGCAAATCTTTATGCTCAAGCTACTGATATCTCACAGTTGAAGGATGTAAGGTCTCTACTTCGCCCTATTGATGAGTTTGAAAATATTCAATTGCTTTCTATGGTTGTCTTTCTGGTGAACTAGACATTTTCAAATTTCCAAGTGCCAGAAGATTAATGCTAATTTAGTATTATTTCTGTAACTAGTCATGATAAATATCCTTTGGGAAGATAAAGGCTTGAAATGTTACTCTTGAACTTGCATTGTCTCATCGTCTGACATCAAAGTAAAATCAGTTGTATCAAATTGTTTATGATATTGTTTTGCTGTCTGAATGTCTTCAGCTAGGGACTTTTTGATGAGCTCAAGAGGGTGGTGGTACTGCTCCTTCTTCTTCACAGTATTTGCTTCTTCAGCAAAACTTTGCTGATTTTTGTCTCCAGATGAAATGTCCAGGATAACTGAGCCCTGGCTTGAAATGCCAAAGTGTCCTCAGTATGTTTTTTAATAGATCTTTCTACAATGGAAGCTAGTCAGTCATCTATAATTCTCAAATGCTATCATTGCTCAAAGTATGTGCTTTCAGCTAACTTTCTGGACTTTTACAGTCTTGCAATTGTGCAACTGTTCTTTGTGGACGGGGGAGAGAAGACAACACAATTTGGATAATTGGGCAAGCAGAGCAACCATTTTATAGCAACAAAAGTTAACCGTCAATATTCATGCTTTAAAAAATGGGAAGTGACTGAAAATGTTAACTAGACAGACAACTGGAAAAAACAGTTAGTAGATCCCAAGGAAAGAGTTTGGAAAATCTACAAGATTTAAAAAAATCTTGTGGCAACAAGTGATTCTGAGGTAGACTGGATTACAGAGCTTCATGTGAAGTAGCCCCGAGGTGGTAGTGACCATACCATCACAGAATTTACCCTGCAGTTGGAGAGGGAGAAGCTGGAATCAGAAGTAACAGTATTACAGTTGAGTAAAGATAATTACAAAGTAATGCAGGAGGGGCTGGCCAGAGTTGCTTAGAGGGAGAACCTTGCAGGGAAGACAGTGAAAGAGCAATGGCATGAGTTTCTGGGATTAATTTGAGGGGCACAGCAGGATTAATCCCAAGAAAGAAGAAACATATTAAAGGCAGCACGGCTGACAAGAGAAATCAAGGACAGCATAAAAGCAAAAGAAAAAGTGGACAATATAACGAAGGTTAGTGGGAAACCAGAGGATTGGGAAGCCTTTAAAAATCAGCAAACGGTGACAAACCCAGCAATAAGGAGAGAAGATGAAATAAAAGGTTTTTTTCAATTCATCAATGGATGTGGGTGTTGCTAGCTGACCAGTATTTATCACCCATCTCTCAAACATGGTGGTAAACTGCCTTCTTGAACTACTGTAATCCACTTGCTGTGGGTTGACCCATAATGCCATTTGGGAGGGAATTCCAGGATTTTGACTGAGAGAAGTGAAGAAATATCAATATATTTCCAATTCAGGATGGTGAATCGCTTGGAGGGGAACTTGAAGGTGTTGGTGTTCCCGTGTATATGCTGCCCTTGCCCTTCTAGATGGGAGTGGTCATGAGTTTAGAAGGTGCTATCTGAAGACCGTTAGTGAATTGAGATAAATAAGCCATATAGAAACTGAATCTAAAAATAATATGGCTCACCAGAAGACAGGCTTATTGGAAGGAGACATTCACCCTGGCAAACATTCCATGAAATGATCACATTGTTGAAATCTCATGTTAGTGAACAGAAGACTAACCATAGTGAAGTTGCAGAGATGTTTGCTGCTCTACATTACTTTGGAATAAATAATGGAAAGCGTAGCCATCTAATTTAGTTTCACAGAGTTTCACAGCTTTAAGCATGTAATCAGCAGAATTATTCAATGGAAGAATAAATAAAATTAGAAATGTAAAAATCTTTGCCTGGAAATTACATTGTTTGATATTATGAAAAATCATGTAATGCTGTTGTAACAAGCTCCTTTGTCTCTTCTCGGAGGTTTAAACCTGTTTAGGTTAATACCTTTAGGGATATAGCAGACAAAGGAATTTAATAAAGCCACATTAAGCACTCATGTTATATTGTGACATAACATGATTTTCTTATGTAAATTTCATTTTTGGAAAAGGTCAGTTTAAGAAAATTCACCGCAAAGAACATTTGCATAATAGTAAACAGTCATGTTAAAGGAACATTGTACTAATGAATTATTCATTACATGTTTCTATTCTCATCTCAGAAACTTGACACAAGGAGAACATCAATTTCTTTTTGCCACATGCTAAAATTCAATATTGGTTCGCAATAGCTTTCATTATATCTTTGGAAATGCTATTAAATCTTCATTTCAGATGATTCAACTGAAAAGCAGCATTTTGATAATTTTGTTTATAAAGTAGTCTTAAAATATTCTGTGCATCAATTATTCAATTGAATTGTGTGGTAAAGTAAGCTTCACACATTTGTGAGCAACTGTCATGACATAAGATAGATAATGTGTCAATGAGATGTGGATTTTATGCTAATTTCAACAATATAATGAACAATATAAACCTGCAGTTATTCTAATAAAGAGTAACAATCTTTATATATTACCTAAGAAGTAAAGTATGACGTATGATTATCTACCAATCTGAGTAGTCAGTTGTGACACATCTCCTGATTTGTTTAATGGCACTCAGAATAGTTGCATGATTAATAACAGACATTGAAGGATGTTTTCCAATTCAGCATTACATAGCAAAGAACAGAAAATCAATTCCTCTGCTGATATTGGGATCAAGTGCCAAGTCCAATAACAAGCCCAAGAGTCAATGGGCGAGAGTCTATAAGTTCAAGTCTCTGATGCATCTGCATCTTTCCTGAAGTATGGTGCTCAGAACTGTTCACAATATGCCAGTTGAAGTCTCACCAGCACATAAGGTAACAAATGGCTAGCACTGTTTAATGGCTAGAATATAATTCCAGATTCCAGTATATATGCACACATAAACACCTAAGTTTTGTTTTAGAATGGAATGTAACTAAAAATCACATGTACACTCTGCAAAACATTTAGTCTGCACTTAATTACAGTTTCTTCATTGCAGTGCATTTAGGAACTGAGATGTTATTGGTTCTGTTTCACTTAAAACTCTCCGCTTCAGCATGCACTTAATCACTCTAATTGCTAATGTCAATCCATCAAGCTTAAAAGGGACCCTTATTTGCCAACCTGGGCATTCATTAAAGCATGCCCAGTAACAATTATAGCCTCTGCTGACAGCTGCTATTTCCTGACAGGTTTTCTACAGTTTTCATTTGCCAGGTCTATAAAAGTGTCAGCAATGCAATGCTAGCAGGTCTGAATCTTGCCAGGGACAGATGTAAGGGAGTAAAAAGGCTGCTGAGATTCTGTTTTTTTTCTTTCTCTTTCAGAATTGCCAGCAAGCTTGCACATTCATTTGTTTGTTCGACAGTTCTTCTCAGTCACTTTCATGCTAGCATTTTTTTCTGCATGAGTTCATCACATTCAGCAGGGTTGTTACAGTATTTGAATGCGCAGTATTATCAATTATACATTAGACCTGTGGTGATATTTTTACATAGAGTAATGACCTCATATCTTAAAAAAATGCTGATATGGCAATACACTACCAAGACATCATGACAGAAACAGGTCATTTCCCAATAATATCACACCAACATGATTCATCTGAAACCACATTCATTGGTATATGCAACTTAACTTCATATTATACTTAATCAATCTTCCACTAAAGAATAGAGAAATTTAACATTAATTTAATGTCACTTTAAATAAATAATAAACAGATATTTCACTGCGAGGAAGGACTGTTTAGATTTACTATGTGTAGCGAAACTAGAAACAATATTGTTGAATACATTTATAATGCAGTCAGCAAGGCCAAATCATTCCTTATCTTGAAAGGGTTTCAACCCAGTTTGAATTTCAATCTCGAGAACTTGTTCTTCTAGCTCTCTGCTCACATTTTCAACTGTTTGTTATTGCTGCCACACATGATTGTTAATAAATACGATGGAAAAATGGTACAATCCACAGATGAATACTTTTGTCCTGATACTGAAATAAACACATTTTATCTGACTGAATCAATAGGCATGAAATAAATGGAGCTGCTACCAGTAAACTAAAATAATAGTATATGAATATAAAACCAAGAACTGCAGATGCTGGAGTTTTGAAACAAAGACAAATATTGCCTGAGAAACTCAACAGGCCTGACAGCATCTATGTGGAGAAAATACATTTGATGTTTCAAGTCCAGAGACACTTCCATCAGAACCGCTCTGGTGAAGTCACCAGACTCACAACACTAACTCTGTGAACTAAAACAATGCATTTCTTTGCATCTCCTTTGTCAGTAAATAAAGGAAGAGTTAAAATATTCATATGAAGCATAACACAATTTTTAAAAAAGTACCATATGAAGACATGAGACCATGTAAGGCACCACATAAATACAAATCTTTCTCTTTCTAAGTGGATTCACTATCCATGAATATGCATCTTGCTGTTGTGATCACTGTATCATTTAATAATATGAGATGCTGGATCAACAGTGTTTCAGGCAGCACAATGTTCAAATCACTCGGCTTAATAAAAAGTTAAGGGAACTAAGGAATCGTACAGTTTGAAAGAAAGACATGCATTCAAATGGCACCATATTACTTCTTTCAGAAGCATAGAATCACACAGCACATTGGTCTAACTCACCCATGCCATCCAGGTTTCCCAAATTAAAGTAGTCCCATTGGCCTGCATTTGGTCTATATCTCTCGAAACCTTTCCTATTCATGGACCTGTCCAAATGTCTTTTTATTGTTGTAACTGTACCTGCATCTACCACTTCTTCTGGCAGATTATTCCACCCTCTATGTGAAAAGGTTGCCTCTGAAGTCTTTTTTAAATCTTTCCCCTCTCACCTTAAACCTATGTCCGCTAGCTCTGAACTCCCTTACCCTGCGGAAAAGACTCTTCACCCTATCCAAGTTCCTCATGATTTTATAAACCTCTTTAAGGTCATCCATCAGTCTCTGGCTCTCCAGAGAAAAATGTCCCAGCCTATCCTTATAACTCAAACCTTCCAATCTCAGTAACATGCTTGTAAATCTTTCCTTTCCAATTTAATAATGTCCTTCCCAAAGCAAGGCAACCAGAAATTTACACAGTATTCCAAACATGGCCTCACCGATGTCAACAAATTCAGACCATAATATCAGTTGCATTCTGTTTCCTTTTTCTCCTTTAATTTCCTTTCTTTCAGTCAGCAGCACACCTGCTCCAGGCACATTGTTTTGTTGTTATTCTACTTGTCCCATCCTAGTTCCTGTGGGCACTGGAAGATGAACTGTTTGTTATTCAACCTCTCATGACTTTCACCCAGTCACAGACCTTACTTTTCTCCTCAAGGACAGAGAAATAGAGTTAAAGTTTCAAGTTCGGTGTGACTCTTCATCAGAATTGAAAGGTGATGGAAATGTTATTCTTGATATAGTTTTGATAGAGTCAGGAGGAGGAGCAAGAGCTTTGTGGGACATGTGTTCTGTATCTGAAGGAATGACCCTGACCTTTTAGCTACTTACCATTTCAACAAACCATGTCATGTTAAATTTCTGTCCTGGACCTGCTGTAATGTTCCAACACAAGCTCAGGGGACAGTACCTCATTTTCCGCTTTGGCTCTTTACAACCTTTAGGTCTCAGCACTGAATAACATAACTTCAGAAAGTGACGGCATTATGCCTATTCTTCATTCTTATTTACATTCGCTCCCCTACTCCCAGTCCCCACAACCTTGATTTGTTTATTCTCCTCTATTTTGTTTTTAGTAGAGAGGACTCATTCTCTTCCTTTCAGACCTGAATTTACACCCATTTTTACTCTTTCACCCTTTGCCGTCTTTGCACTGGGAGTCTATACCATCTGAAGTCTTGCTCCTCCTCTGCCTCTGTCAGTGTGTAAAGAAAACTCATTTTCCAGCCCCTTTCAGTTCTGAAGGAGAATCATACTGGACTCAAAACTTTACTCTGTTCCTCTTTCCACAGATGCTGCCAGACCTGCTGAGATTCCACAGCATTCTCTGTTCGTTTCACATTTCCTAACTCACAATATTTTCCTTTTATTCCTTTAGTCCTTGCCACCAGAGTGTACTCAAAACCTGTTATATCTGTCACTTTTCAGTTCTCATGAACAGTCACAGACCCGAAAAGGTAGATTTGTTTCTTCTGCAAATGCTGCCAAAACCTGCTGAGCAGTTCCCACATCTTCAGTTTTCACTTCAGGTTCCCAGTATCTACAACATTTTGATTTTAGAAGCAGATGGATTTTGGGTGAACATCTTATCTAAAGGATGATGGCTCTGACAATGCAGCATACCATCAATATTGCATTAGAAAATCAGCTTGGATTACAGGTTCAAACTGAATGTTAATTACTTAGCTTATTGTGTTTAATGTCACATGAGATCAATTATCTTTCTTGACATTGCTATTTAATCGGTATATGTGAGGAGGTATGTGTATTCAGTTGGAATCGATAGATTTTTTTGTCACATTGAATTTTATGGTTTGATTATCCTTTCAGTCTTGCTGCAACTCGAACTAAAGTTGATTCGCAAATAGCAGATCGGAAAAGCAAATCATGGAAGGGCTAACCCTTTCCCTTGTAAAGGACAAGCTGTTAGCAATTTGCTAGTTTCAATATTAAATAATGATTGCTTGGCATGGTGTGTGATCTAATTGCATTGCTACCTGGGAAACACGTCTTTTATCATACTGATACAATGAATGACTAAACGTCAGGGAAAAAAAAACTATGATTAGTTACTTGTTAGGAAATTAAAACTGTAATTAGAGACTTAGGAAAAATCCATTCCCTGCAAAAAATGCTTTAATTATACCTGCTTCATACGAAGAACAAAATCTCACAATTAACAAATGAAGTCACAGAAGCATTCTGGTGGTTTAACAAAATAAAAGTTTAAATTGTAAATTTTGTCAGGTTTCACATACAAAGACTGGAGGAAGGTTCCTCATGGGAACAGTGGAAGACTCACAGATGTGCTTCGATCCACTGACAGTGTGGAGATACAGATATCTATAAAAAAATACAAGATGTAAAGTGTGGAATGGGAATATTTGTTAGACATACTATCAAAATTTGCAGGAACAGTTGGAATGCTGAACTCAACTCCCATAGCACTAACTTCCTTTCAGCTGAATTGTTTCAGCTGAACTGGGGAGCTTGATAGTTATGGCATATCTCATTAAGATTCAAAATTAGCATTGGAACCATTATGAGCTGAAAAATGTGTTGCTATAAAAGCGCAGCAGGTCAGGCAGCATCCAAGGAGCAGGAGAATCGATGTTTCGGGCATAAGCCCTTCTTCAGGAATGAGGAAGGTATGCCAAGCAGGCGAAGATAAAAGGTAGGGAGGAGGGACTTGGGGGAGGGGCATTGGGAATGCGATAGGTGGAAGGAGGTTAAGGTGAGGGTGATAGGCCGGAGAGGGGGTGGGGGCGGGGAGGTCGGGAAGAAGATTGCAGGTCAAGAAGGCGGAGCTGAGTCCAAGGGTTGGGACTGAGATAAGGTAGGGAGAGGGGAAATGAGGATGCTGGAGAAATCTGCATTCATCCCTTGTGGTTGAAGGGATCCGAGGTGGAAGATGAGGTACAAACAAGGAGTACTCATGTCTGAGATAGGACTGTATACTTGCAGTTCATATTCTGAGGATATTTTATCTTTGGCTTATGCTGAGAATGACAAATACATCAGATTTGGGGAAAATAGTGGAATATGTGAAAATCTAAAGTTGCATCTTTTTCATTTCTGGTGTTGTGTAATGATGTGCAACAGAGTGCTGATTGAAATTATGTACTTAGAAAATATTCTGCCTGCAACCTCCTACATCCTTGTTCTCCTCCTTTGTAATGGGGTTGTAATTCTTCTCTTGGGTTAACAATATCATAAACAATATATTTTTATTATCCCTTTACAGCAGAGTAAACAGCTAAAGATCATACAATGTTTAATTTGAACTGTCTTTTTCTAATAATGTCTCCATATAACATCTAATCTGTTCAGAATGATTCATTCTGATATTTTTGAGCTAGTATACTATGTAAAAGTCATTTACCTAGATTAAGCTAATAAACAGGAAGCTAGGGTGGAAATAAAATCAAACATCACTGGAAATATTCTGCCGGTCAAACAGCATCAGTGGAGAGAGAAAATGAGTTAAAGTTTCAGGTTGTGACAACTCTTGGTTATATACTGTCAGTTAGCTATCTATAAAATAAAATGTGAAACATAAATTGAATGGGGATGGGATGTGGATTTTACCTCTGTGCGTCACCTATCTCCTTGTTAATCTGGCAGCAATGTTTAAGAAAAACATATTTATTTCAAGTTTATTTGTTGCACCAGCAATATGTCAATAAAAAAAGGCATAAAACAAGATATGAAAAGAATTACTTTATTAAGGTTGACTTGGACATTCAAACTACAAAGTTATGATTTGTAGGTTGCTGACAGTCAGACACATGTTTTCTGCTTGCCCTATTATTAAAGATCTTATATTTGAAATGAGCCCCTGCTCAGCCAAAACGATAACGTGTGCTAAGGGGTTTCTCAGATTTCTTTTTAAATCTGCACTTAAATCTGGCTTCACCAATGTCCTCTATAATCGCTAAAACACACACACACACAAAACCTTTAGCTTTCTTTTCGCATGGTGAAATAAATGCATGGTTATATTAAGTACTAAAGGCAAAGTGAAGAATCTGTACTGCAACTTGACAAACAAGCCACTTCAAATTTGAGGTTTCTCGTGAGACCTCCCAACAGTTTAATACTGTGATCTTTTTGATCTCTGCCATCATGAAAATTTAATATCTACCTCGAACAATGTCAAGTGCTGTGATGGGCATTGTTAATCTAGTTGCCTATAGATCCTGGAGTTCTGAGAGCACTGTGAAATAGAGTTCAGTAGCAATCTTATGAATGTGTACTCATAGTGCCGAGCCAACAACAGTCTCACTGCTGGCTAATACAAAGCTAAATGATGCTTCAAATACTTGCGAAATTAAATTTCAACATCATCTCCAATTTGTCACCAGGAACATCATTTCAAGCAGACTACAACAGGATATTTTTTCTTTAGATCAGAACCTAGATAGCAATTCTTTTCAAAGGAAGTAAGTGTTTTTGCATTAGGAGGAAATTAATCATTGGCACAAAGAAGCAGCTGAGGTCTGAATTTTATTTGGAATAAAATATTAAACAAAAAAATGCTTTGCTTATTTAAGTGTTTTTTCCAAGGCAAGCAAGAGGTAAACATATATTGAATAATTTAAATGAAATATTAACTTTATTACAGAGAATGTAAATAGTGTATACACACTCCCATGAAAAATAATAACTGCTATTTGTTTTCGTTTCATTCGCATGTTGATGTACTTTTACTATCTCCTCATCCATAGACTGAAGCACATGTCTGTGCATTTCGCCTGCAAAGAGCATTCATTATGTCAATAGTATTCTGTATCTCCACTATAAAAACATAGCAAGGTTTCCTAAAATACTGAAAGTTAGCACTCAAGAGATAAATTCATGAAACATCTGATTTTCTTCTCTGGTAGGCCATTGAGCCTGCTATGGTTGATCAACAACAACTGACACAAAGAATGAGAATGCACGAAAGAGTGCAAACAAATGTTTTGGGAAGTATCCCCCAACAACTTGCATCACAGCATATTGACATTATTTGGTGTCAGAGAAATAAAATTTTTTCTGTATTTTGTTTGGTGAATACAGCAAAGATAAGCACATTGCAACTGCAAGGAGAAGCAAAATGTACGCAAATGCAATGGGGGAGCTCTAATGAAGTCATTGAGACTTGAACCGTTAGCTTGCTCCATCTCCACGGATGCTGCCTGACCCATTGTAGTTTCCAGCAATTTGTGTTTGAGTACAAATCCAATGGGACAACTCTACTGCGAGATTGTAACACTAAAAATACACTCAAATAACCAAAGCATTTTCTGTTTAATATTTCAGTTCGAAATAAAATTCAAACCTCAGTGGTTTCTTTGTGTGACTGATGCAAAAACCTCCTCATGCAAAAACCCTTAGCTTATTTTTTTAAAATTTCTATCCTGGTTCAGATCGAAAGAAAAATGTCCTTTTGTAATCCACTTGAAATCAATTTCCCATGACAAATTGGAGATGACTTTGAAATTTACATGTTTTTCACAGATATCTGAAGCATCATTCAGTCCCATGCTTACCAAGCAATGAGCCCAGTACTGGTTCTTTCTTTTACCGCTGATGCTGCTTGACTTGATGAGCATTTCCAGTAACTTTTGTTTTAATTTGTAGTGGGAGAATAATAGATCAAAGACAAAAACATTAGAATGTAACAATACACAATGTATATGACCAATTCAGTTATGTCGGAAATCTAATATTCCACAATGCTACTACTTCTCACTTTATCTTGCCCACGTATTATTCCATTAGAACAATAAAAGCAGATACACACAAGTCTTAAAGGGCAAATGTAACAAGGAATGGCATCTCATTGAGGCTGCCTCTCAGTTTTCTTCCCATTAGTATCTAGCACTATTAAAATGAAAAGGAAGGACGGTTTCAATTTGTAAAATAGTGTTTGTTTTTAACAAGTTGTGTCCAATCCTCAACTACCTCGGTACATTAATTAATAAAGAGTGGATAAATATCTTTTATTTTCATTGACATCTTTAAATTGATTTCCCGGCCATTTTGACTAGTGTACGTTCTTGCTTTCCAAGTTGAGTTTTAAGATGTATCTCTATTTAAAAGGCACCAGCAAATGTTATCCCTATCACATAGCGAAGCAAGTAAACTGTTACTTATTGATTCTCTGAAGGACTGATGAGCTATCCATTGCTCCATGATGTAAGCAAGCTTGACTGACCTGCTATTTACCTGAAATCACAATGGAATGGTTATCAGGTTAGGCAATAGGCTTGAATGCCTGATCATTGTGCTTGTTTTACAGGTATGACGAGTACAAAAAAAAAACAAATTTCAGGGTACAATGCCCCGCACTTAAAGGCCTGTTTAAAATGGCCAATCCACAGAGGCATTAATCCTGGCAGTAAATCTGTTTATAATTGTTTTCCAGAAGCTGGGCTGTCTGGACAAAGCAAGCTGTTTAAATGGTGCAGGAGTGCAAAGTGTTTCCACTGACAATAATCCACCAATCACTCACAATACTTTCACAAATTCCCCATCCCTCCCCTAAATGGCATACCTATTGTATAGTCGCGTCTTGACATACGAACTACCCCGTTCACAAACAAATCGGTTTACGAACAGGATTGTATGTAAAATTTTACTTCAATGTATGTACGAAATTCAAGGTACGAACGCAAAAAACCCGTGTGCAACCACGTGGTTTCATTGTTCTACTTTGTTACGCGCTTGTTGAATGCAAAAGCTCTTGGGCCCCACGTGATCTCATTCACTTCGTCTTTGGCGCGTGCGCTGTGAACAGTGTTCGCTGCTACGTCCGAGCATTCTTACGCTATCTGAACAATGGGAAAAATTGATTCAGTTCGCGAACTGGGTCCTGAACCGGATTACGTTCGTAAGTCGTGGCGCTACTGTATATGAGTCTACAGGGGTGAATACTGAGGAGCACAATACGTGTCGCACACCTTGACAACTTCATGTGGATTTGTGGACAGAGCAGCTTTGGAACATGAAGGAGCAAAACCTAAGGTCTGCTCCTCTTCAAGGTTCCTGTACCATTGTCTATCATAACAATGTAGCCTGTAACTAGTCAAGGATATACAAGAAACTCTTCTAGTTAGGTCAGAAATCACACGACACCACCTTGTAGTCCAACAAGCTTATTTGAAACCACAAGCATTTGGAGTGTTGGCCCTTGGTAAGGTGAAGTGAACAGAGCACAGACTTTATAATCAGAAAGATGAAAAGATCATACAAATGATGTGAGTGAAGTGTGGACAGGCTGAATAATAGGTCTCTGCATGTGATCAAAAGTGTCAGACGGTATGTGTAAAGTGTCAACAGCTGAATAATATATAATCTGATGAATTAAGCCAGAGAGAAAACGACAAAAAATTAAAAATAAGGTAGTGCTGGAGACAAACCGAATGGCTGGAATAACATGATAGGGATAAGAGTTAGGTGCCAAGGGTCTAACCAAAGTAACAAGTGATTCAAAACTGTACAAACTAATTACTGTAAAGAGATTGTAACAAGTTATCACAGTGATGAGGTCAAAACAGAACAGGAAGGAATTTTTACAGATACTGAAATGTGGTGGGGTCACATGCAGCACGACATGAACCCAAGATCACGTTTGAGGCTGTCTTCATGGGGATGGAACTTGGCTATCTGTTTCTGCTTGGTGATTCTGCATTGTTGTGTTTATCTTCAAGGTTGCCTTGAAGGACGCTTACCCGAAGATTGGAGTCTGAGTGTCCTTGTCCGCTGAAGTGTTTCCTGACTGGGAGGGAACATTCCTGTCTCGCAATTGTTGCGCATTTTCCAATAATCTGTCGCCATTGCGTCTGCATGGCCTCACCAATATACCATAACTTGGGACATTCTTACCTGCAGCATATGAGGTAGTTAACACTAGCCGAATCACATGCATAACAGCCGTGTACATGGTAGGATAGTGTTTCCACGTGTAATGGTAGTATCCAAGTTGATGATCTTGTATGTCTTGAAATAGTTGCTGTGGCAGGTTTGTGTGGTGTTGTGGTTGATGTTGTCCTGAATGCTGGGTAGTTTGCTGCAAACAACGGTCTATTTCAGGTTTGGCAGTTGTTTGCAGGTGAGAAGTGAAGGTTTAGGCATGAACGTCATGAGATGTTTGCTATCAGCAATGACATGTCGAAGGCTGCAAAGAACATGGTGTAGTTTCTCCACTTTGGGAAAGTACTAGACGAAGAAGGATACTCTATTGGTTGTATCCTGTGTCTGTCTTCTGAGGACGTCATTGCAGCTTTTTGCAGTGGTATGTCAGAACTGCCAATCGATAAGTTGAGCATCATATCCCATTTTTAAAAGGGAGTCTTTCAACATCTTTAGGTGTCCATTGCATTCTCATCTGAGCAGATCCTGTGTATGCGCAAGGCTTGTCCTTAGGAGATGGCTTCCTTCATATGTTGAGGATGGAAGCTAGAGAAGTGCAGCATCATGAGGTTATCCATGGGCTTGTCATAGATTGAGGTATTGAAATGTCCGTCCTTGATGGAGATGCATGTGCCCAAGAATGAGACTGATTCTGAAGAGTCGTCCATGATAAGTCTGATGGTGGGATGAAACTTATTGATATCGCTGTGTAGTCGTTTCAGTGATTCCTTGCCATGAGTCCAAAGGAAGAAAATGCCGTTGATGTATCAGGTGTATAGCATTGTTTGGAGGTCCTGTGCAGCAAAGAGGTCTTGCGCAAACTGTGCATGAAAATGTTGGCATATTGGGATGCAAATTTGGACCCCATGGCTGTTCTGTGCGGCTGGATGAAGAATTGGTTATTGAAGGTGAAGTTAGAGCTAGTTATCAGGAAGTGGCTTTCTTCTACCACACAAGACCAAGCAGGAAATATAGTTTCCTACGCATAAAGAGGATAAACAACCTTCGTCAAAGCACATTGAGCTGGTAAACCATACAGCACGTTGTTTGGAAGCACCTTGCCAGTGAGCTGCCTGAGTAAGCCAAGTAGTGTACGTTCAAATATGTAGATGAAATGTGACAAACAATTTCGAAGATAAAAATCACACAATGTCAGGTTATAGTCCAACAGGTTTATTTGGAAGCACTAGTTTTTGAAGCACTGCTCCTTCATCAGGTAGTTGTGGAGTGTCAGACTATAAGACACAGAATTTATAGCAAAAGTTTACAGTGTGATATAACTGAGATTATATATTGAAAAAGACCTGGATTGTTTGTTAAGTCTCTCATCTTTTAGAATAGCCATGTGGTTTCAGTTCTTTCATGTGCAAATTACAAAACGTTTTTAAAAAGTTACACTCTCATGTCGGCCCAGATAATGCATTGAAGGTGTGAGCTGCCCTGTGTGAGGCTGTTTGTGCCACAATGGGCAGTCTGTGTCTTATGATCTTATATTCCACAACCACCTGATGAAGGAGCAGCATTCCAAAAGCCAATTCTTCCAATTAAACCTGTTGGACTATAACCTGGTGTTGTGTGATTTTTAACTTTGCGTACTCCAGTCCAACACCGGCATCTCCAAATCAAAACACTCTCTAACTATTCTGAGGCTTTTATCTTATAAAGCACATTTTATCCAGTGTAGAGACGGAGTTTGGAGCTTGCTTACAACCTTTGCTGCCCAGAATGAATTTTCAGATCGCAAGAAATATCATGCTGTGACAAAAAGCTTAACTATTTCTTCACATAATATTTATAGGATAGAAAAGTATGGAAATCCACCACATTCCAACAAAAGTGACAGTAATTTATTCCTCTTGCTTACATTTAGGATGCATGAATACTGATCATGCAACAGTTTGCATGAGAATTAAATTCAGCAGGAATGACAGTTGACATCTGCTGTTGAATAGGTGTAGCTCTTACTTGAAAATGCAACATTAAAATCATTATTCATGCACGCTAGCTAGGTCAAGGTCCAAGCTCTTCTACTCAAACTGCTGACAAAGTTGGGATTGAGTCTAGAGTGCAGCACTTGCTTTCTTTCCTAGCTCGTGATGCTCAACTCCATTGCAAACACCGGATGAGGATTTTCAATTGTCAAATACTTGAGTTGCATCTTCAAATAAGTCACAGGCAAAGCAAAATAGACTGGATACCCAATTACCTACCTGACTCAATTGTCAATCAGACATTGATGGATGCCCAAAACTCCCTATGCATGAGGTAATATGTATATTGAAATGCGAACATATGCTGGATGTCAAACCACACCTCATCCTCAATATAAACATACAAATGAAATGTACACATCTCCACAATGTATATAACATGTGTACTCTTCCCCAGCCTGAAATAGCAATTTTCAGAAGGACGCTGGAGAAAAGATGTAACCAGGAGAAGCATTTACATTGTATTTATTTGGGGTTGAAGAGGAAAGACAGTCCACTATCTATACACAAGGAGCCTCGGCTCCAAGACAGAGTTCTTCTAATAGATTGAGTCTCCTTTCTCCATTACCGGTCAGTGAGGAAAGTGGGATGATCCTGGCATGATCCACCAGATATCTGACCCAGAATTTCATGCTCTATTAAATGTGTAAATGCAATTTTTAAACTTATTGGTTAATAAATGCTTGGCGATAAAAAATGGAAAATATTTTAATTTATTGGTTAATAAATGCTTGGTGATAAAAAATGAAAAATATTTTAATTGACACAATCTTTAAAAAATGAAATTGAAGCAATCAACCTATACTTTAAAAATATGTTTTAATACAGAAAATATTAATGGATCAGAGTGCCTGCAATAAAGAATACTTACTTATTATTCCAATACAGGAAAAGAGACAACATATGTTTAAGGTGAATAAAATGGCATATCGTTCTGCATTTTATAATTCTCGCTTTTCAGACACCAAAAAAAAATCTGTTGAGAACCTATGTTTCACAGAAATGTTGATAAAAAGGATGATGTGAATTAACAGCAAAACAGATCAGTAAAACAGGAAGGCAACTAGGAAGGGATAAAGAATGGAAACAACTAAATCTTGAATGTTTTAAATGAACCACTATTGTATATAGTGAGGAAGGGCAATTGGTCAGTTTTCTTCAAAAGCCCTACTGACCATTCACAACTGATTTTTTTTATTTTAAGTAGCATCTGTTACAATTCAAATTTAAATGTACTTTGCTAGAAAATGAAGGGGCCAAATTCCCAAGCTTTTCAAGAATGAAAGAAGAATTTTATTATCAAATAGCCCCAAGGAAAATACAGTAAAAATGTGACATCCAACACAGTTTAAAAGGAAAAATGTCTGGTTACAGAGTTTAGAAGTCCTTAGGGTCTTTGAGGTATTAGATTTTAAACCTGATACAAGATTTAACAGTGGATTTATCGTTGACTTAAAGTTACAGCAGAGCAGAACCTATGGATATTTTGAATTCTTGGTGAGTGGTTATATTCATAAGTTGTTTTTCAATGGGCACCAAGCTCAGGGAGTTGGGAGAACCAAAGAGAGAGGAGTAGCAGCCTTCCAGGTTCTGTTGTTTTGAATTCATGTTCATCTCTCTGCCCAAAAAGCAGCTGTTGAAATATAGTTCAGTGTGCATTCCAGAGCCTAGCTCCATTGATTTGATTTCAGCATGGATAACTAGCAGGCAAATCCTTTATCTTCCAATATGTGAAATAAACATACATGTGTGAATTAAACAGGAAATCCAAATTTACTGAAATTGACTCAATTGCCTTGTTTCAACATATTTGGATATAAAGTGAGAAATTCACTATTGATGGTTTTGTTTATTCGACATGGCTCTCTTATGACTTGTCTTAATCCATGGTCAGATGACCACTGAAGCATCATAGGGTTATGTTTCTATTGTTTTTGTTCACTAAAACACATTTTAGTCCATAAAAAAAATCAGGTATCACAACTAAATGATGGAGATTAAAATTCAAAACTCCATTCTCACAACAATTTTAGCAGTGTACATAACTCGTTTCATAGCCAAAGTACTTTGGTTAGTTTTCATTTTATAATAATGCTTCCTATATAAGCATTATGTTTTTTTATAACTCCATTTCAAAAGATTGAACTCTTGTTTAATTATTCTATAAAATCCCTACAGTGTGGAAGAAGGCCCATTAAGTCCAAATCGACTTTCTGAAGAGCATTCCACTCTTACCTACTGCACCCCCCCACCCCACCCCACCCCACCCCACCCCACCCCGTGCCCAATCCTATCTCTGTAACCCTGCATTTCCCACAGCTAATCTACCCATCTTGCACAACCACGAATATTATGAACAATTTATTATGGCCAACCCACCTAATCTGCACATCTTTGGAACTTGGGAAGAAACCGGAGCAACCAGAGGAAACCCATGCAGAAATAGTGAGAATGTGCAAACTCCATACAGATAATCGCCTGAGGATGGAATTGAACTTGGGTGCCTGATGCTGTGAGGCAGCAGTGCTAACCATTGAGCCACCATGTTGCCTCTAGGCTTGGAGCATGCCATGTAATCAAGCACCCATTCTCCACTGTTATCTCATGCTTATCAGAAGGTTTTAAGTAGGACTCTGCATTTGCACTATAGTATGCTCAGCAGAGTACTGTAAATCAGTCTGGCCAGGTCATCACACAAACATTTTATTGAAACTCAGTTCAGTTCAACAATGGCATCAATAAATGAAATTCTCCACTCAATAACCTTTCCATGGATTCCTGTTCTTGGATAGATCACTCCCCCAATACATGGAGTGACTGGTAAACACCTACCAACTTGTTAAAACCATCATGGCTGCACCTCAGTTACGAGTTCATGATGACTTGTTCAAACCACCTTTTCTTGTCCTGCCCTATACTTAGCAAACTTTTTCTCAGCAAGACCTATCAGATGATGTCCTTTGGACCAAGGAAGATAGTAAGTTATAAACAAGCTCTTTCATACAAATCCTAACTGTCAAATGACAAGCTTTGAACACGACAATGAGAGTTATCCTTGCAAACCAGGCTCAGGACATGCCAGGGTCCACGTGCAGCCAACCCTCACTGCTGAAGCTTTAGAATGAACCCATTATGCAGATGTGTAGATACACAAGCAATGCTCACATTATTGAGGTATGTTTCATCGACAGACCAGGTATCAACTTAAGCTCATTAACTGTAGAGAGTATCACTTGGCTCCAGAGATTTGCATTCGTTAAATAAATAACTAAAAACAAGGATGTGAAAATCACTGGAACAAGCACTATGCATTATCTAGGATGAGGTAGTGAAATCAGATAGACAACTAGGGGCCAAACAATGTAGAAGCAGAAGTAAGCCATTTGGCTCTTCAATTTTCCTCCAACATTCAATGAGATAATAGCTAATCTGATAATCCTTGATTCCCTTAATTATTAAATATCTGAATAAAAACTGAAAGAACTGTTGATGCTGTAAATCAGAATCAAAAACAGAGGTTGCTGGCAAAGCTCATCAGGTCTGGCAGCATCTGTGAAGAGAAATCAGAGTTAATGTTTTGAGTTCCGTCAAACATGAACTCTAATTTCTCTTCACAGATGCTGCCAGACCTGCTAAGCTTTTCCAGCAACTTCTGTTGCTGATTCTGTTTTTTTAGTAAATATCTATCTCAGCCTTGAACATTTCTCATGACTCAGCCTTGACAGCCCTCTGCAATAAACAACCCTACAGATTCACGACCTTGAAAGAAGAAATTCCTCATCTCAGTTTTAATGGATGACCCTGTTCTCTGAGAATATGCCCTCTGGTTTTTACCCCTCCTCCAGAAGGAAACAACCTCTCAGTGTCTATTCTCTCAATCCTCCTAAGAATATAACATGTTTAATATGGTCACCTCTTATTCTTCTTAAACATCAAGGAGTACAGGCCCAAAATATTTTCATCAGAAAATTCCTCCATGTGAAGGATCGTCACAGTGAGATATGTCTGGACTACTTCCAGGGCCAAACCAAAACTGTTTACAGTATACAAACTATGGTCGAGCTAGCAGCTTGTCAAGTTTCTCAAAAAAAATTTCCTATTTTTATACTCCATTCTCTTCAAAACAAAGGTCAACATTCCATTGAATAAGGGAGGTGATGGCCTACTGTTATTGCCACTGGATTGTTAATCTGGAAACCTCAGGGTTCCAAGTTCGAATCTTACGATGGCAGATGGTGGAATTTGAATTCAATTAAAATCTGGAATTAAGCATCTGATGATGACCATGAATCTATTGTTGGCTGCCAACTCACTGATGTCTTTTAGGGAAGAAAACTATCATTCTTACCTAGCCTAGCTCCATATGGATCCAGGGGCACTGCAATGTGGTTAATTGTCCTCTGGGTAATTAGGGATGGGCAATAAATGCTCGTTGAGCCAACAATACCCTTATCCCATGATTGAACAATAATATAAAACCTGGATGCTAGCTTTCAGTGACTCATGCAAGAATCCCTTTTCATTGCAGCTTTCTACATATAAACAATATTCAGTTCCTCTATTCTTCTTACAAAAGTGCAACACATCACGTTTTCCAACATTATGTCAAGTTTTTATGCACTCACTTAATCTCTATACATCACTGTGCCATCCTCACAATTTACCTTCCCAACGATCTCTCTATCACCCACAAACTAAGCAATAGTCTGTTCAGTTTCCTCATCAAGTCATTGATGCATATTTTAAATAAATGTGAGTCCACTCCCTATGGCAGTCCACTTATTACAGATTACCATTCTGAAAGTGCCCCACCCTTTTATCCTAACTCTCTGTCTTCTATTAGTTAGTCAATCTTCTATTTATGCTAATAAACTACATGAAACAACACTGGCTCTTATCACTTTAAGTATCCTAATGTGTGGTATCTTAACACCCATCTCTTGTAAACAGCTGTAGAGCATGATTGCTGAGAGGACTTCAGGGTTAAAGGACCATCAGGAATATGTATGTTTTTAATACATATTAAGTGGGACATTAAATATAAATTGTTGACTGTTTGGAGCAGAATTGGACATGCTTATATGATCTGGGTCTGAACACCTAGTAATATTATAAATATCAGCAGGTTTATGTTATAATTCTGAGGTTTACAAGATGATATTTTTGGTCTCTTTTAAAATTTAGGTTACATAAAGCTTTCATTGAAAGAAGGTACTTGTCCTTGAATACATTGATTAGATTCCCTACAGTATGGAAACAGGCCCTTCAGCCCAGCAAGTTCATACTGACCCTCCGAGGAGTAACCCACCCAGACCCATTCCCCTACCCTATATTTATCTCTCACTAATGCACCTAACACTATGGGCAATATAGCATAGCCAATTCACCTGACCAGCACATCTTTGGATTGTGGGAGGTAAACCCATGCTGATACAGGGGGACTGTGAAAACTCCACACAGTCGCCTGAGATGGGGATTGAACCCAAGCCCCTGGTGCTAGGAGACTGCAATGCTAGTCCCTGAGCCACTGTACTGCCCATTTTCCTTCAATAGAAGGATGGAGTCTTTCTTTGATCCCTAACAGCAAATCACCTGAGGGTTCCTGCAAGGCAAATTGCAAAACAGGTCACATGACAATGGGCTTAGCCATTTTTAACTTTTCCAATAAATATCTGTTTATGTCTTAAAAAAAACCTGCACTTGCCCTAGCCTGGGAAATAAAAGATCCTGCATGTAGTCCCCAACTATGCTGTGATCTCTGTTGTGACCAATAATATTTGAATTTCAACTTTCAGTTCACAAATGAAAACTGAACCGTTAAAGACTTTATATTTAAAAATTCTACTGCATTAAATAACACTGCTGACTAAATGCTTATTTTTGTAAACAACTAATACTTTGAATTTGAGAAAGAGAGTCTCATTTAACTTTTTAACAGGATCATAAATTGTTCATTCTCACTACTTGGTTTCTGGAGCAGACTCTTCATTATTCAGGAACCATCCTGAAATATTCTCACAGTTTTTGATGCTTGCCCCCTTTTTGCTTTCCCATCTGTGTAATTTCTAATGCCAGAACTAGTTTTCACTGTGGGGTTAATTGTGGATCCCTTTTTCCAGCTCTAAGAAAGGCAGATCTTCAAATCTCCATTAAAACCACACAAACTAACTCTTCAATCCGAGTATGAGTTCCCACCTGTTTTCTGTGGTCATGGGTAACAGTCAGCATTCTCTCTGCTTAAGTGCAGACCTAGCTGCTTCTTTCTCCACCAATCTCCAGCATCACAATCATAGCCTTGTCCCTAAGTGATGCAGACCACACAAGACCAAACTGTAAACTCCATTGAGTCCAGCACATCGCCTTACTTTCTGCTCAAATTGTGCAGAGTACAGCACACCAGAAATGACATGGCACATTCTGTCTGACTATACTAGAGGGCCACCACACAGACCAAACCAGTGGAAGTGCATGTTCAACAACTTTACACTGTGAGAATCCTCACTGATTTTTCATTATTTTGATTTACTCTTTGATCAGTGTTGTTTTGGAATTGGAAACTGTGACTTGAAGATGACCTTTGGACTTTGGGCAGCAATTTGTGCTAAAAAAAAACAGGGACAGAGAACAAATGAGCTATTGATTGTTTGTGAGGCCAGGCCTGGAAGTTAATTGGGTGTCGGTTCTTGATCCAAAGGATTTCTCAGACTCTTTGACACTTGGGAAAACAATATTTTTAACCAGATAGCAAATGTTTGGTCCTTGGCGAGGTCAGCACCTGGGAATTGGTGCCAGCATGTCTGGAAGGGAAGATGGTCATCAAACAGAGGGAGAAGCCAGAGTTTGAAATATTTTTTGACTATGTTTCTGAGAGAAAGATTTTGGCTATTCATGCGACATCATGAGGGTTTAAAAGCTCCCACCCTAACCTTCCATTATCAGCTATTGGAAGTTCAGAAAATAGAAACCAAGCTATAAGCTTCTCTGACTTCATCAGAGTGAATTGTAAAGTAGCACTGACTGATATCTTCAGAAAATCAGCCAAGGTATTATATCTGGATTAGTGGTGCTGGAAGAGCACAGCAGTTCAGGCAGCATCCAAATAGCTTCGAAATCGACGTTTCGGGCAAAAGCCCTTCATCAGGCTTTATTCCTGATGAAGGGCTTTTGCCCAAAACGTCGATTTCGAAGCTATTTGAATGCTGCCTGAACTGCTGTGCTCTTCCAGCACCACTAATCCAGAATGTGGTTTCCAGCATCTGCAGTCATTGTTTTTACCAAGGTATTATATCTGCCTATCTAACAACTCATTTCAAAAACCAATTAAGTGATTTGGCAAATTTTACTATTTTCTTTTATTTTTTCTTTAACTGTGTTTGCTTGTCTATTTTTCTTTTATGTCAATGGTGCTGAAAACAATGGTTATCAGATTTAAATCATAGATATCAATTAGATTACTTCATTGTTAATCTTGCTCTGCTAAAATTACTGTTTTGTTATTAAATTGCTTAGATTTTTATTAAGCTATGAACTGGTGTCTATTATTGATTATTCACAGAGTCTGGGACTGGATGTTTAAAAAAGTCTGGTTAGGAATCATTGGAGTCAATTTTGAGACTCTTTGACGGTTTTAATTTTACTGTGTTGTGAATACAGAAGTAGGAAGGCTGACATGATGTGGCTGTCCATCTCCTCCAGTACCATATTCCACTATGACTCTGTTTGAGTCATGGGGAGCATTGTATGTATGGCTGAAATCAGACAGTGCTCATACAAAGGTGATATGAGCCATGTTCCCAATGGATAGCCCCTGTCCCCCAGTAACCAGCCTCATAAAGCCCAGAACCCCAATCGCTCAGCTACATAAGAGTGGTCCAGGAAGTCGGAATCATGGCAGCTGCAAGGGTAATAGGCACACACTTTCTGGAAGTGGTGATGGTGATCACAAATCACCGGAACATTAATTGAACAGAACCTTTGTCACTGATGAATTCTTTAGCACTGTTAGACAGCCCTCTCAGTACCATGTGTGTACAGTTAAAGGTGCTCTATATCTGAGGGAAGCCAGCAATATTTCTGAATCTTACTGCTAGCTTGCAACACTGATCTCAGTGTGGAACCAAATTGAACCAGTGTGGTCTTGCACAGATGGCATCAGTCACCTGTCCTGATGCATTTATGGTATATGACTGAGAGATCTGACACAGATCACTCATCACTTCCTGTAAGGAGGCAGTTATATAAACATTTAAAGCAGCTCTCACCTTCATAGTCACCAGGAGAGAATGGCCTCCCAACTTCACAGCCCTGAAGTCCTGCTCCAGCATCCAATATAGTTCCACCACAGTGTCTCAGAGAATACCTTAATAGTGTGCCTTATGGATCCTGAGGAAATGGAGTCAGGGCTGAAAATCTCTGAGATTCCTGTGGACTTCTAATATTGTGAGCTGCAACCTCCCTGACTAGGGTGTTCCTTGTCCTCTCTGGGACCTACTGCTGCTCCTGGATGGGCTGGTCCTCCTCCATCCACCTTTCTCTTCATAGGAAAGGAGCCACAGTGACCAACATCCCATTGGCAGCAGGGCACAGGACTCCAGTGGGATGGGAGGGAAATATCCTATGCTGGAAATGAAGAAGTGAAGAGCTTTGCCTGTAGATGAAGGCTGAGCACTCATCTCGAAAATGAGATATGCTGAATTCTGATAACAAGGGTCATGTCTCCATCACTCACACAGCCTCAGCATGTGCACCAACTCAATGAAGGTACCGCGCCAGTTATGTGACCAGTGTGTCATCAAAAAGGGCGAGAATGCTACACTCTGATACCCTTCCCAACCCAGATGCATCTTACTTATCCAAGTTTCATCGCTTCACTACACATCACCAATAAACTTATAGATCGTGCCTGCCGCCCCCAGCATCCTTTGAAGTTGCTGAAATAATGCATCAACTTTGGTCAGAATCTGACTCTTTTTAAGTCATTGCTGCCAACTTCCACATCACTGAGATGCCAGGGTTCAATGAAAATTGCTTTTGACCAACATTTGACCCCTGGGCATCTTTACTCTGCACATGTAGCAAATTGGCAATGAAGAGATGGCAAATTAAATGGAGTTAGAGTTTGTAAATGGCTACCTCATGTAATTGTTCCTTCAATGGTCCTAGCATCCAGCAAATGTGGAGATCACACTTGCAATCATCAAACTGATACTTACTCCAGCCTTCCTGGGCATTGAACCGTACATTTTCTGGTAATACTTGCACCTACAGAATGGAAAGTGATGACAGGGAATGCAGCTCACAGTTTACACCATCAACATTGGACCCCATCTGGTCTCCAGGTGGATCCCGAATCTTCCCTTGCACTACTCAAGAGCCCATTTCTACCTACTGCCTCAATGTAGAGACACACCACACTGAACAGCACCTATGTGCAGCATGTTTGCCAACCTGGCAATTGGTATATGCTGTAGGTGCTAATCTGATATATTGGTGTGCCATACAGCAAGATGGTCCCTCCCTCTCTTACCCACAGTAGATCTCCATTAACAATCAGCTTATTTGTTCCAACAAAAAAGGTATGTCAACAAGGCAGTACTGACAGTCCTTGGTTCTGACTGAAGTGCCAATGCACTAAATGGCAAGGTAAGGCTAAAACAGCAAGTGAGCAGTCCTGAGAGGAAGCCTGGTCTAAAAGTGAGCTAGTGTCCTTGACCATGTACATAAAACGTCCCTGTCCATGTGCACTAAGTGACATGTCGCATATGTAAACCATCACTGCTAGAACCTTTCAGTGCTCGTTGTTCATGTGTCCTGCAATGCAGCATGGAGCTACCTGAGCAGCCTGCAAGTGTACCAGAGACACACCTTGATGATCATAACTGGCTGGCAAATGTCAATGTCTGTGGATGAGGGATGAGAGTGCCTGATGCCCATGGATCATGCCCTGAGCTGCTGTTTGGTTCTAAGTATGAGCTGAATTAGCCTAGTACCTGCTGATTCCCATGTCAAATTTTCTTAATGTTGAGATTATTTGATCATCTCATCATTTTTTAAAAAAGCAAAAAAAAGATTGAGCTAGTTTGTCATGATGTTGAGGTCAAACAATTTAACCAGACCATTATAAGAATCTATCCTTAATGTCTACTCCCAGTATGTTCAGAGACTGTGGTCATTATCTCCAAATATAAAGACTTTGTGCCTTCCTTACAGTAAAACAGTCTGAGTCTTCCTTTCCCCTCCACTATCTTCCTCTCAGGCAGGTGGAAGAACAGCTCACATGACCACCCGCATTTAGTCTATATTTGAAGTTACAGCCCCAAAATGTAAAAATCGAGAAACCTCATAATTGTACCATTGCAACTCAATGTCACTCTGTTATAAGGATCACATTTTAAGTTCTTTTCATTCTGAAGTTTAATTTTGGACATTAGATAAAAGAACCCTCTTGTCTCTTATATACCAAAGACCTAATTTAATCACAGTTACTAACCATTTTTAATGAGGAACTTATTGCTAATGTTTATTTTTTGCCTAATGCACATGACACAGTGAACAGACAGTAAAGATTAGAGTGGTGCTGGAAAAGCACTGCAGGTCAGGCAGCATCCGAGGAGCAGGAAAATCTGATTCCTGATGAAGGGATTTTGCCTGAAACGTCGATTTTCCTGCTACTTGGCTGCTGCCTGACCTGCTGTGCTTTTCCAGCACCACTCTAATCTTGACTCTGAACTCCAGCATCTGCAGCCCTCACTTTCGCCCAACAGACAGTAAAGGCTGTTCTTCATGACCTGTTGCATTGAGATCACCAAACAAAGGGGCTCCATTCTGTTCCATTTCAGCAAACATTTAAAGCAGTTATAACAGTATGTCCATAGCATAAAATGTCACCTATGTACCAGAGCTCCCACAGCAAACTTTCCACAAAAGCAAAACCAGACATATGACACACTTAGTAAATATACATTTTACACAGGATTGAAAATATGAGGAGGTCATTTCACAAAGTTGCATCCTGGCTGAGAGACACACTGAAGAAAACTAACAGAAACAGGACATCTGGAATTCACTTGAATTCTTGACATATATTTGTGGCAGTCAATAAGCTGTACTGGGAGAGCAACACTTCACACGTACCTTTATGATAATAGCAAAGTGCAACATGGAACACAGTGGCTTGTGAAGCTATTACAAACTGTGTCCTATGTAATACCATATTCATTCACCAGACAGAGAATTACTATGGCAGTTGTAAGCTTCATATTTTGCTGCTGGAAACTTGTGTAAAGTAAGCATTTTAAACTTCAACTTCCACTGTTACTGTTGAGGCTTGTCGTGGCATTTGGATGGGAGTTGTGGAGCATTATTACATGTAAATAATCTCTATACCATTAAAGATGAACAGCATTCTGCCCATTCTTGACCCAACAGAAACAGAGTTGGAGATATCTCTGAGAATTTGCCTCAATATTCAAACTGCCTTGACCTAATCCACAGAGCATCTCTGCGCTTCTTGCACTGTCTCTTGCAATGAGATTTAAGAGAATGCAACTGTATTTGAAGGATCTGTCATAGATTGGAAATGTAATTCTGAATAATTGTATCTTGATGAAAAATTTAAAGGGCAAAATCCTGTAAGAGTCTAAATGATGTGGGGTACAGCAAGATTTGTGCGGAATAGTGTAAGTGATCTGATGAGGAAGAAGTGAGGACTGCGGATGCTGGAAATCAGAGTCGGGAATGTGGCTTTGGTAAAGCACAGCAGGTCAGGCAGCATTTGAGGAGCAACAGAGTCAACGTTTTGGGGATAAGCCCTTCATCAGGAATGTATGGTGAGGGGGGAGCTGTCTGATGAGACCTATTTCAATGTCATCAGCAATTCATTCCATCTTTTATGTTTTTTTTAAAAAAGTGGCATGATAAGCATCTTGCCAGACAATGCTGGGTTGCTTTACTGCTTATTCGAAGCCTTTTTAATAGCCAACTTCCCTTATTAATATTCAACTTTCTATCTTGCAAAATGTATTAGCCAAACATCAGCAAAGCTCAACATGGAAACCAGAACAGGATTTCAGCTTGGTGGATTCTGCTCACTGTTTGTTCTGAAAGATCTTGATGTTAGTTATCGGGCAATACCATCTCAGGGTACGGCTACATGCATCCCACATTCACAAAGTTTGGCATCCAATATGATATAAGAACCCTCATGGCATATCTCTAATTAATTTACTGGATGCTTCTGCTCTTCAATGCTGTACTGGCGACTATCATTGCTGCAAAGTCTCAGGGAAATGCACATAACTCATGGTCTGGATCAGGCTGCACCTTCAACCTGTTTGCTTGCTCTCCTAGGAAGCTCACTCACTCGGAGACTACCTGGATACTCCTAAAAATTCCTGCTTTGCCTCATTTTCTTTTTGCACTTTGCCTCCTCAGCCAGAGATCCCAGTCGTGTATTGTTTCCTTCTTGCCTTGCCCTTTTGTGCAGACACAAAGGCTTGTCACAGTTGATAGTAGGCCTCAGTAATGTCAACAGGGACAGCTTTTTGGGAGGGGGTCACAGTAGAGTAAGTCAAGATGAACCTGCACTACCAGTTCAGGGGTTTGGACAAGTTAGTCAACCACTTGGAACTGTGAGACAGAACATGCTTCACACGGGACCGATGATGAGGAGCCAAATTTTATGCAGCCCACCTCCTGTCTTGACTCTATCTGTCCTATTGGGGATGTCATTCCTCCTGGAATGGGAGGGAGGTGGGTATTAAAGGAGATGGAAGTGGATTGTACAGCTGCTACTTTTGATGTCGATGGGGAGGTACCCTGAGCAGGTGAGTCGTCAGCTCAGAGGACATGCAGGGATGGTGGCATTGGGGCTTGAGTTGGGTAGCAGTAAGTGAGGCAACACGCTGCAGGCAATAGTGAGAGGGGTAGGCAATGAACCTCTGAGGGGTGAGCAAGTACGTTAGCAGTGAGAGAGTCAAATATCAGAGAGAAGGTGGTGGCAGAACCTTGTTCATACGGTGCTGGGTTTATCCATCCAGATAACCCAGTCTGCTTTTACCTGGGTGGTAACCTCAGACCTGGCTGGCTCAGTCTGGTGAAGTGGCCTCCACTGCTGCTCCTGGGTGAAGAGTAAGACCAACGTCTGCATCATTCCATCTTGCAGAATCACCAGGTCCCTGCCGCAAAATAGGACAGCAAACACCCCATGTGCTGTGTCCAGCACATACATTAGGGAACCATGCAGGGCACCTCTGGACTGACACTGCTTGTCTTGGTGCACAGTGGGCTTTTTTAAGATAGCGCAGGCACAGTAGTTGCTGTTTATTTCTGAGATATCTTAGCAGGTGGAGAATCACTTTGGAGAAACCATATGATGAATTGGGGCTAGAATTTGATGTGAGGAATACAACAGGAGTGGGTTTGCTAAGAATATGACATGACAGATCTCGTGGCTCCAAAATCTTCCAAATACTCAATATGGCTTGCACTTCACCAATACCTTAAAAATAATCTAAATTTATGAGTATGCAGATCAGCTTGCAAATTCAAAGGAAATAAGAGATAGAGTTCCAAACCTCCAGAACTTGTCAATTATGATGCTGTACAATTTGTTTTATAGAAAAACATTTTGGCTTTCGCCTTCCCATTATTTTGAAGCATGTCCAAGATTTGTATATTAATACCACCCATCAAGCTCACCACAGAAAGTTACAGATCATAATTAACAGTGTAAATATCCTTTCAGCAATGTGATAATTGTTAATGCCAATCAAACTCTCCAACCAAGGAAAGGAACAATTTAAACTGGTATTCTTTTTTACATGTAGAAATTGAAAAATGTCAAGATTTCAATTTGTATGTGTTTCTCATTTTTCTTTGTTTCTCAATTTTTTTTCAACTCCTGTTCTAAAAATTCTCTCCCTCTTTTTCTGTATCTCATGAGTTTAATTTTCCCTCTTTGTTCCTGTTATTGTCGTTTCTTCTTCAACCATTCCATTGCTCTGATTAAGGAGATATATGGTTGTTTCCATTATTCACTGAGCTCTCAGATCACCCAATTGCCCACATCAGGCCGTCATTAGCTTGCAACTTCAGGAAGATATGGTACAACTTACAAATGAAAGAAAATAAGTTGAACAGGACTCGTCTCAAGATGCCCACCGCAGCAAGATTTGACCCAAGAAGCAAGAAGCTAGCAACCTCTTTTCCATTTTCGGATTTTTTGCTCCCTGTTCAGTATTTCTTTTCACCTCTTGCTTTATATTTCCTATTGGAGAGGCCGAGGTAGGATATATAACTGCATCCTAACCTATTACTCGTATTGGAATATTTAAATGATCAGCTGGGGCTAAGGATTAACACTAGGCAAATGAGGTCAGATATTTTTATTTCACATTTGTCACTGCTTCCTCAGAACACTATTAAAACAAGAGATTGCAAATGCTTGTTTATTTAATAAAAACAAAATCAGTCTCAAATAACTTCAGCCTAACTGTAATTGAGTAATACAAAATCAAAAGGTTTGTAATTAAATTGATTCACCAAATCTGATAACTGTGGCTTCATGCTTTGCTGGTGACTGATGAATGTGGGAAATGAGGTACTTCATGCTTCTCTAGACGTTAGCCCATGTGACATATATCACAAGAGGTTGGATTTGTTCCCAATCAGACACCTATAAATTTATACACAACTAACTATGTTCACTAATACAACATCTCCAACTTAGACAGACAGTTTGAGCTACATGCTTATTCAGATTACAGTTACTTTATATCCATAGTTGATTGACAAATTAGTTAGCAGATTGGTTGTTGGTTTAATTAACTGCTGTTTTTGACTGCTGACTCATTGAAGACGAGGATGATGATCTCTTACAGTACCAAGTGTTCTGATGTCATCTAACTTCCTTTAAGATATTATGCCTTTCTGAGATCTTTGCAATAATACAACACAAAAAAAACTTACTGATATCTGCCAATACACATACCAGGCTTTCAATTATCAAGTGATTTGACTGCTATAATGACTGTCCAGGCCACTTGCTTGGGGAGATGGTAGCACAGTGGTAATGTCACCAGTAATCCAGACGCTTACATAAAAATCCTTGTTTATGAATGACCAGCCGGTGGAATTTAAATTCAACTAATAAAAAAAAATCTCAAATAGAAAAAAATTTCAGAAATGGTGATCATCATAACTTTCATTCATGAACAGCCTTTTCAAATAATTGGGTACTGTAGGTTCAAACAATGAAGAGGATTATTTAAATGTCTTAATGCAATGAAGGGTGAAAAAAAAAATATTTAGTGGAAATAAGTATGAGTATGTTTTTACACACAAAGCAAGCGACCTGTATCAATGCAAACTGGTCCTTGGACCAAACAGAGTAACAAGGGCAAAATGGTGGTACTAGATTTACCTTTACATGTAGCATATCCCACACAAAAAATCAATGTTGCCAGCCCCATTGAGTTTCTCCAGCAATTTAAGTTTATGCGTGTCTCAGCCAGACCATATCCTTGTCAGCATCCTTCAAATAAATTTAGAGTGGTTAACAGGTGGTCTGGAGTGGTGGGGGAAGAATACTGAAGAATTTGGCTGTGGATTCATTTCTATGAGCTATCTTTACTCTCAATTTAAGTCAACATTACACAATGTTGATATCTGTGACTCTCTTTGCATCACTACATGTTGGTGAGCTCATTTGGCTAGATGGGTGATTTGAAAAGCAGAATGACACCAACAGTGCAGGTTCAATTCCTGTTCCAACTGACCTTACTATGAACGTCCATCTTCTTAAACTCTCCTTTTGTCTGAGGTATGGTGACCCTCAGGCCACACTAACCACCAGTTGTGTCTCTCTCTCTAATGACTATATCAATTTAACTTGTCCTATTCTCATAATTTTAGCACCTTATTTGCTTTTGCAGTGACAGCAATGCAGCACATGGTGAAGATGACATAGGGATTTGCTGAATACCAAATGGTTGCAACTTAATATGACTAATAAAATGCTCCAGAATTTAATGTGATTTATGACTCAGGACTCAGGTATCAATTAGCACATGCCCACATTGCCTCAGAATGATAGACTTTCTTTTTGTAGATATGGACAGTGATTTGTAAGTTTATGCGAGAGAGAAGTAATCACGCCATAATATAGCAGAATGCATTTTTGCTGCAGATTCAAAATTTAATGAACAGGTTGAAGTGCCTTTCCCACAAAACTCATACCCTTATTGTAAATATGCCTATTGTAAATGTGATGTAAAATTAGTACAAATCAAGTATGACAAACAGGCAATACGTAGGATACCTTTTTTTTGCCTGGGAAAATCAACTTCAGGAACTGTTATCTCTACTGCTCCTTTTTCTCAGCCATTCTTATGAGATTATTGATGTGGCCACTGAAAGACAATTTAAGCTGCTTAGACCTTCTGAATGAGTGAGAAATGCGGGAGAGGTCAGATCCACTAGAATAAATCTAGAGCATTTTGCAGTAAAATCTTCCTTCTAAACAGTAAAATGTAGTCAGATTGCAGATATCTCTGATACGCACATCAAGTGTCTTTGGATGTGATCTCAGATAAAGCACAGCTGGAATAAATACAAAAATATTTATGAGCTGGCCTTTTATCCTGAGTGTTAGGGTAGGGGAGAGAGAGCGAAGGTGTAAAGGTGGAGCTGTGTAAATAAATGTTCAATGACTTTAGAAGCCATATCTTGGACACATTACAAATGACTGAGGAAATCGGAGTTTATCAATCTTCAAAGAAAGTCCTGCATTACTCCATTATACATGATTTTTGTCAGGGAAAGAAAAGGTGACATATAACTCTACCACACTGGAGTTATCTTAACAGTTTGGGAATCATGGACCAATTGCTCATAACTCGCAAAACGTACTAGTCCATATAGTAAAGTAGATCATTCAGTGTAAAAGTAGGAAGCAAATGGAATGTATTTATTTCTCCTAAGAGTAACCTATCATTCAAAATAGCTTACTGTGAAGATTATAAACTTAAATATCACATTTAAGATAGTGCTCAGGTGTGATAGTGTTCTGCAAAAACAACATGACACTAAGTAAACAGTTTACTTGTGTCATGGATGAATAATATACTTTATGCTGGATAAATGGAATAGCCATGACAGGGAACTAACAAATATAAATGGTGAATGATAGCTTTTGAGAATGGAGGGGTGAGGGTGTTACACAAGTAAAGTGAGTAGCTTGACATTGTCACAGATTTGTACAATAACCATTCAAATGAAATATGCATAGCTCAAATATAATGTCAGGATATGCAACCTACAATGTAAATTAGATTGTTTTTACTTGGTTTACTGCATGAGGCCAGCATTTATTGTCCGTCCCTGAATTGCCACAAATAAGTTGGTGGTGAGCTGCCTTTTTGACTGCAGCTATCCATATGATGTAATTACATTCTCAGTATTGTTAAGGACGGCATTCCAGGATTTTGATCTATTGACAATGAAGGAGTGGGGATACAGTTTTAAGTTAAGATGGTGTGCAGCTTTAGAAGAGGAACTTGGAGGTGGTTACGTTCCCATGTTGCTGCTTTGGTCTGTCCAGACGGTCGTGGTATTTAAAATAACTCCACAGAGACTGGTATCCCATCACCAATTCACCCTCTATTTACATGTGGAATGTTTTCGACCCTTCAAGTGAACAGAACCTCTGACACTCCTGTTTATACCTGCCAGCTGGCTCCATGATTGGACAAGGTTAAAAACCCAAATCAGGGAACTCATATTCTATGAGGTCAACCTGGCTGACCTCATTACAATCACTACAGTTACAAGCTTGGAAGTTGCTACCTAAGGAGCCTTGCTAAATTTCTGCACTGTATCTTGTAGACGACACACACTTGCTATAAAACATCAATTATGGTAATGTTGAACATGGTAGATGGCTTGCCAATCCAGCAATCTGGATTGTGTAATCTGTCAAATTTATGCCCACTCACTTAGCCTTTCTTAATCACCTTGATGTGCCTGTGTTTTCTCCTCACAATTCACATTTCCAAATAATTTCATGTCAGCTACAAACTTGGGAATATTGCACATTCTAAATCTTGTGTAATGGAGGAATACTTACCTCTGTGAACATTATTGTCTTGTGAGAGTAAAGTGAGAAACGTGGCTGGATATTGGGGTACATGAACATAAAATTGACTCCAAGTTTTCAAATATTATCAGTACTTCTTTGGGACTGAGTATTAAGGTTTTCATGCTTGATTTTACTACACATTTATAATGTGAAGAAACAAACCAGTGATTTCTTGATACTTCCAAATTTTAAACTAAATTATAACCTTGTAGTCATTCTCTGCTTACATGAAATTATTTTAGATAATTATGAATGCAGGAAAATGAGTGAAAAATGGATATTGAGTCAGACTGATCATTAACCAAAAGGTGTGGGAAACATTGGAGTGTAGTTTTTAAGATAGCATAATGATAAACATATGCTACAATTCTACAACAGCATTATAAACAAAAGCTTTATAGGTATTTCAATTAATGACCAATTTAGATATTCATTTTCATGCCTGTCTTTCTGTTGAGTCCAAATTATTTTCTAGTATATTTTGTGTCATTTAATACTTCTGCAGTTACATTAGCCATACTGGGAGGAAAGAGTTAGACCTCTTCCTGGTTCTTTATCTGACTTAGTTTTATTAAATTGTTCTGAAAAATTAAAATCAATTTAACAGCTTATGCATAAAATGATGAACACATCTGATGAAGAAAGGCAGGAGCAAACTAATAGTGTACAATCTTAGCGACACAGGCTCCCATATTTCCAAACAAAAATAAGATCAGCATCATCTCATGCTCATGGTGATAGGATAGGGGTCCTATTTTTCTCAAAAACTGATGCATGTGATTATTATCTTCTATATTAGTGCAACCAGAGAATTCTTTGAACTTTTCATGAAGCTGCTAGTGTTGGCTCCAATTGATCCTTTTTATGCTAAGTTTAGTTGCATTTTGAAGCTTAAAGTAGCCAAGTTGCTCTTGGAATCTTAACTGGTGCTAATTCAGGGTTAAAGTTAATGTTTGCCATCATTCATGAGGTATCCCATCTCTAAAATGAGCATGCCTTGTTCACGCCTCTCAAGCCTGACCTGTTAGTTGAGTAAATGTGAAAAACCACCGAGTTCCATCCCTCCTAAAACTTGTGAGGAGCAGCAGAGTTGTTTGTCGCTCACAGCTCCCAGCACCACATCAATGGACTTTTTACTCATGAATAATCGAAGTCTTCAGATAGTTTATATGTATAGATAACTGACTTTGTGTTTGGATTAAAGTTAAAGATTTCTCCATTGTGTTAATCCAGGATTGGATGCGTGACATCAACTCCATTAAAGATCAAGTTCATTGAGGCTAAATGCAGCAGCTCTACTATCACTCGAATTGAGATCACTTGATTCAGCAGTGGTTTGGTAAACTGCTTGTAATGTGATTTCTTTATTCATTATTTAATCAAATGAATCACATGGACTTCAACGATTAACCAGACTTATTGAACTGAATGAGCCTTGGGTGTCTACAGATACATATTCATTATGAGTGGAATATTTTCAGAACACTTACATTTTAAGATTATGGCAAACAAATCTTCAGTAAGTGTTCTAAAATTTTAAAAATTCTGGATTAGTGGTGCTGGAAGAGCACAGCAGTTCAGGCAGCATCCAAGTAGCTTCGAAATCGACGTTTCGGGCAAAAGCCGTTTCGAAGCTACTTGGATGCTGCCTGAACTGCTGTGCTCTTCCAGCACCACTAATCCAGAATCTGGTTTCCAGCATCTGCAGTCATTGTTTTTACCTTGTAAAATTTTAAAGAACCTAATCTTGGTTCCCAACATTTACTGGCCACTGAGAAAAGATGAAAATGTTCTTTGTAATCTATATAGTATTAAAATGTTCTTAATTAATTGATTGTCTTAAAGTTGACATAATTTGAGTGAAAAAAGTGGGATAATGGAAAAAATGATACAGAATACTTCAGTGTTTAACTGAGAATGCTATAAATTTGGGAATACAATTGGGAACTAATCAGTGCCAAAATGAATATATAACACAGGAACGTAGAAACACTGTTCCTTAAAAACTTAAACCTTCCATTTGTCAACCTGAGTCTCATAGTTTGATTCAAGATGTAGAGTTAAATGTTGATGAAAGTGTGTCTGCTCTATTTTACCACCCCAATGCATTTGCAAATTGAATAGGTTGCACTGAAATTGAAGAAATTTCTGTTCATATTGGAAATCTGAAAGAAAGCAGAAAATGCTAGCAATGCTCAGCAGGCAGCATCTTTGAAGAGAGAAAGGAAGCTAACATTTCAGTTTGATGGCCTTTCATTAGAAGAGGATTCTGCCAGACCTGCTGAGCATTTCTAGTATTTTATGTTTCTTATGTCAGCACCATTACTCCCCTTCAAAGCTTCTAGTGTTTCCTAGAATATTACTAATTGCAGTATTGATATACTCCCAGCAAACAACTAAATTCCTTTACCAAATAGTTATTGCAAACTTACAATGATTTATAGTAGATTATACTGAATAAGTACCTTTTGCGTTTTGTACTAATTCACTATGTTATTGTATCTTAAATCCTGCAGTGTGTGAAAGGGGTGATTTATGACAGGAACTTAAATGCTATCAGCTTTACTTACACCCTCTTCAAATGATCACATAAGAACGAATTTGTTTCCAGCTTTGAATAAAATGTTCTCTGGACTTTAGAAAATTTCATGTTGCAAGATCAATGTTTTCAGGGGTCAGCCAGTCTCACTGTGCAAATAATGATGCAAATTAGTTACACTCCATGAAGAGCCTTCAACAGAATCACTACTGTCTGCCTGTATATGTGGTTGCTTTGGAGAGTGAGTTTTTCAAATGATTTTAACAGCATTTATCACTCAAAGATTTGATTTTCCTTAAGGCATGGCCTGCAAATCTCAACTCTGGATAATTTTGCACTACTTTAAAAAAATGGACCAAATTAAATTCCTTAAAGAAAATGTTATTACACTGATTTTATTTTAATGGCCACATTCATGAAAGAAATAATATTTAAGTAAGAATGACCATAAATTTTAAAATAATGTCAAGACCTTGATCTATGGAAATAATTTAGCTGAGTAACAAAGACAAATTCTCATGCTTTTTTAGCTCATACATTTGCAATTCAATGGTACACTCTATTTTATCAATTGTTTAATTCAGTTACGTCTGGTAATGTAAGTTAACACCCTTTCACTCAGAGGTGTGCCCTCAGGTATTAGTCTGTTTTATCACTAGAAACATCTTCTTCATGCCACTGTATCCAAGCCGCTCAGTATTTTATAAGCTTCAATGAGATCCCTCTCATCCTTCTCATCTCCATCGAGAACAGACCCAGAGTCTTCAACCATTCCTCTATGAGAAGCCCAGGATCATTCTGGTGAACCCTATCAAATGCCAGCACATTCTTCCACAGATGTGGGACCCAAAACTGCTTACTATATTCCAAATGGGATCTGACCAGAGTCTTATACTGCCTTAGCAGCACAGTCCTGTCCTTATATTATAGCCCTCTCAAAATGAACGCTAAAATTGCACTTTCCTACCTAATTGGCAATGAACCTACAGCCTTCACAGAATCCTGAACTCCCAAGTCCTACTATGCTTCAGATTTCCAAAGCTTTTCCCCATTTAGAAAATAATTCTGTTAGCATACACATAACCTCACGCTTTTCCCCAGTGTGTTCCATCTGCAACCTCTTCACCCAGTCTCCTAGCCTGTCCGAGTCCTTTTGCAGCCTCCCTGCTTCTCAACACTACCAGTCCCTCCACTAACCCTTGTGTCATCTGCAAATTTGCAACAATGCTCTCAGTTCCATTGTCCAAATCATTAATACATATTTTTAATAGGTCCGGTCCCAACATGAATCACTGCAGAAGTCACCAGTTGCCAACCTGAGAAAGACCCCTTTTTCATTACTGTCTGCCTTCTACCAGTCAGTCAATCCTCTATCCATGCCAGTACCTTGCCCTTGCACTTATCTTGTTTGGCAGACTCCTGTGCAGCATTTTGTCAAAAGTTTTCTGGAAATTGAAACAGATCACAGGTTTAGATACATAATTCTATCAAATTTACGTCACAGAGACAGAGGGGTTAAAAAGGTATTTAGCACACTTGCCTTCATTGCAAAGTACTTTGGAGTACTGGAGTTGAGGTTGTACAGGACATTGGTGAGGCCTCTTCTGGAATGCTGTGTCCATTTCTGGTCGTCCAGTTATAGGAAGGGATATTATTAAGCTGGAGAGGGTTCAGAAGAGATTTGGTGCTGGGCATGGAACGTTTGAGTTGTAAAGAAAGGCTGGATTGGCTAGAGCGTGGGAGGTTGAGAAGTGACCTTTTAGAAGTTTATAAAATAATTAGGAATACATATGTATAGTTAATGATAATTGTCTTTTCCCGAGGATGGGGGATTTCAACACTGGGGGCATATTTTTAAGGTGAGAGGAGAGAGATTTAAAAAAGATATGAGGGACAAATTATTTTACACAGAGGGTGGTTTGTGAGTGGAATGAACCTCTTGAGGAAGTGGTGAACATGGATAGTATTACAATATTTAAAAGACATTTAAATAAGTACGTGAATAGGAAGAATTTGGAGGGATATGGCCAGGAGAAGGTAAGTGGTTCAAGCTTAGTTTATTCTATGGACTGAAGGGTCTGCTTCCATGTTTGTGACTCTATGTCATTCCCTGGCTCTCTTTGTCCAATTTGCTCATTAGAATCAATCATATAGCTGCACACTTAGAAATGCTCAAGGAAATTGGTAAAAGTCAGCCTGGCTTTGTCAAAGGAAAGTCAAATTTAACTGATTTATTGGAGTGCTTTCAAGTAGTAACATGTTGTTTAAAAATTGAACTTTTAAGCATAATATACTTGGATTTCCATAGTCTTACCAGACCATAAGGGCTGCTCTCTTGTTAGAGAGAAGTAACTGGTGGTGATTTAACCTGAGGGCCACCAGACCTCAGGCAAGGGAAGAGGTTGAGAAGGAGAGCCCTTCATGGTAACCTCAAACTGGTGATGGGAACTGAACCCATACTGTTAGCATCACACTATGCAACAAACCACCAATCCAGCCAACTGAGCTAAACCAATTCTCAAAATTAAGCATAGTACCACATCAAATGTTCCTGCGAAAAAGGAAAGCCATGGTGTAGGAGTAACATATTGGCAGAAAACAAAGTTTACATAAATACGTCTTTGTCCGACAGGCAGGATTTGACGAGTCAACTCTTGCAGTAATCTGTGATGGGGTCTCAACTTTTACAATTTACAGCAAAGACTTAGGTGAGGGGAGCAAAGGTATGGTAACTAAATTCACAGCTAATCCAAAGAGGCAGAATGGTACAATGAGAAGGTTACATAACAATGTTGCAGATGGTTATAGATAGGTTGAGTGAGTGAGCAAAACTCAAGAGGATGGCATAGGATGTGAGACAATATGAAGGTGTTCAATTTGGCAAGAATGAAACAACGGTATATTTAAATGTAGAATAATCACAAAATTCCAAGGTGAAGGAGGATTCAGGTGTTTTGCAACACAACTCATAAAAAGTTAATATATACCATATATCAAATCATCTCATGGGGTGTGATCCTTTATATTACAATAGGAATTCAACATGAACAGAAAGCTGTTATACTTCAGTTATGCAGGACATTTATGAGGCAACATCGTAAATACCGTATGCAGTTTTCTTCTCCTTATTAAAGAAGGGATGTCAATATATTGGAGCCTGATATAAAAGAATGAAACCTGGAATGAGTGAGTTGTCAAATGAAGATAGGCTGGAGGGGCTGGGCTCGATTCTACTGAAGCTCAGAGGGGTGAGGGGTGTTATGATTGAAATGATAAGATCCTGAATAGTATTGAGAAGGTGGACGTGAAAAGCAGGATCGCTGGTCAGTCCAGAACGAGGGGTTATGGATTTAAAATTCAGGGTCACCCTTTCAGAACAGAGGTGGGAAATATTTTTCTGACAGAGGGTCGTGGAACTTTAGAAGGAAGTGGATTTTGGGGTCATTTTATGTTTTTATGTCAGAAATGGATAGATTATTGATAGGTGAGGCAATCAAATGTAATTGGGGGTGGGGTGGGAGAATGTAAATGTGGTGTGTAAAACAAATAGATCAATCACAATTGTCTTGAACAGCAGAGGGGGATTCAAGGATTCTAGGGTTTATTTTTGGTTGTATTCTACACATTTGTATGTTTCACAAATAATTGCCCAAGTCTTTTGATAGGAAGATTGTTGTTGCAGCAGCAAAGTTAGGATTTACACCTTGAGACCATGCCAAGTCTCAAGTTGCTGATTCTGCCAGTATTGTCTGGGAAGTGTAAAGTTCTGATGGGTAACCAGCAAAAATGTCTCCAATTCTGAGTTAGAGTCAGAAACTACAGAGGGTTCCATATGATTTCACTGAATAGTTACTTGTGAACAGTTACAAACTTAAAATCCTTTCTAACCTCTGGCAGAACTACTAAACTGAGCAACTCCACCCCAAACCCCCAAAGACATATGAACTTTCCATTCCTGATCCCCTGCTTCCTAAACGCCCAAATTTAAACCCCACACCCGATTCTAACCTCCTAACACCAGCCACATATAATTCCCCTCCTGACATAGTCTGACACCCTAATTCTCCATGAACCCAGGCATCCAACCCTGACATCCCTCACAGTTGACGATGAGACCCATCCCAATAGCCTCAAATCCTTCTGTCCCCCTGACCTACTGTAAATCCTAATTCACTTGCCTGTACCCTATTCCACACCAACCTGGCACACCATCCCCCTCTTTCAAAGCTTCATTTACCTATGACCAAATCCACCTGTCACTGTATCTCCTCATCCATAGAACAGATGGTGAGGGGGTCAGAACAAAAATTGATGTGAAGCTGAGTGGTTTTGTTGAAGAGATAGAGATACAAAATTGGTATAAAATGATAGAAGTGAAAAGGAGAAAGTAAGGGTCAGCTCTAATGAAAGTAAGGCCAACAAGACATAGATGAGACACAGAGGAAGCTATAATCAAAATGGAAATGGTCACTCGTCATGCTCTGAAGTTGCAACACTGCAGCATGCCCAGGCCAAAATCCTTAGCTTGGGTGGAAAATCGTTTATTGAAATGGCAAACAGCTGTTCTGTCAGAGTCACTCCTATGGTCAGGAGTGGTCCTCAAAGTGATCTCCCAGTCTGTTTAATCTTGCCAAGGTAAAGTAGACCACATTGTGAGAAGTTAGATTAAACGAAAAAAAGTACAAGCGAACTGTGGCTTTCCCTGGACGGTGTTTTTGGGGGCTTGGACAATGTGGAGGGAGGAAGACAAAGGAAAAAGTGTTACAACCTTCTGCAAATGCATGGGGGGAGGAATGGTTGGACTACTATTAGTAATGGAGAGGTGAACCAGGGTAGCATAGATGGAGAGGGCCTGTGCAACATTGCCTGTGGAGGGGTGGGAAAGTTGCTTTTAGTGGTGGTATTCTGCTGCTGGTGGCCAAAGTTCTTCTTCACACTTATCATTTACACTTATTTCACATCTCTATTTCTCCTTCACCACCATGATCTTTTGGTCTGGGCATCCTCTCCATCTATTCCACTTGCTCCTCTTTCCCCTTTGCCAACAGCATAAAACACACTGTTTTCCAGTCCATATCAGACATGAAACGTCAACTTGGCTCCTGTCTCCACAATGCTGCCAGACCTGCTGAGTTTCGCTACATTTTCTGTTTTATTTCAGGTCTATAGCACTTGAAGCATTATCTTTCATTTTCCTTCTTTTACAATACTTATTCGGACCTAAATCTTTGAGCAAGCTTTCAGTCACCTAACGAAACTCTTCTATTGTGATTTTGTCTCATACCTATAATGGTCCTCAGAAGTGCTGCAGGATTTTTTGTTCTACTAAAGATACCATAATATAACAATGTAAGCTGTTGTTTTATGAGATCCTCAAAGTCATGCAGATAAATGAGTGATATTTATGGACAGTGGTGATTAACCTTTTATGAAGCATTGCACACTTTCTGTTACATTCAAGAAGTCATGAAATCAGTGGTATCTTTTAGACTCTTGCCCATGACCACTGTCCCACCCATTCCCTTCTACATTCCTTAGAATACCAATTGTCTGAAAACACAGGTCATTACTGAGCCATAATCAGCATCTTGGAGCAATGATTCTACTGCCTTTTCTGTTCCAGTGATACACTGTAGCCACCTCTTTCTAAACTCTCATATCTGCTTTCTACTTTCTCCAAGATCGTCTAAAGGGAGAGACGTTTGGCTGGAGGAAAAACAATTTGAAATCCTGCAAAGAAGGAAGAAAAATCAGTCAAAGGTATGAGCAAAAGCAAAAAAGGAGTTTTGACAACTGTTAAAGAAAAGCATCTGACTCAAGCGTCTGACCAAAGTGCCTACTCCTGAGGTGTAAATACCTTTTTAACTCAAAATTGAGAACTGTCCAGTACATAGCTCTTAGCCGTCCTCTAGAAATTTCCACTGTATTTCATACAATTCCTCCTGGGCAGTACAGGGAAAGGAAAGTGATTTTTTTTTACAGAAATACTCAAACTATGGCCTGAAATCTGACTTTACCATCTTTCTATAAACTAATTATTTCTCTTCTTTATTCCCATTATTTTTCTCCACTTCTACTTACCAATGCAACATGCCACAGCTCATCCTCACAGACAATGGTTGTGTGTTCCCACTAGTTGAGAGAGGAATGTATAGGAAAACCTAAGATGAATTGTCTTTGAGACAGTGTTAGCCTCAGCTTTGAGCCTCCCTGTAAAATGGGAAGTTCACTGAATGGGCCATTCTCTGTGAAATAGCTCAGCTTTTGTTTGCTTGGGCTCTCTACTTATGTTTTAGGTTCAGCACATCAAATGGATTTTAAACGTACATAACCAACATCTGTGACTAAGGATGGAAGGAGATTGTGACCATATGGAAAAGTAAATTAAAAAGAAATAGAATCTTGTAAATGGCATTATTGCTGCACATTTATTATACCATAATTATGCACAGGAAATGAAGTGTGGGTGGAAATCAATTTAATTTTTTTGCAGAAATGTTAATGATTTAACTACTTTAAAACACTTGTGGCATCTATTAGGAATATCAAACCACACAATCACACAATAAAAGGGGGCAAACTGCTGAGCACACAAATAAAAAACATTACTCAGTAAAAATTGTACTTTATTGCTTCTGTTCATTGGTTGTAAAACGGATGGAATCAAAGCTAATTCCATCTTATGCCCCAAAGATGCCTGAAGGACAATGAAACATAGAAACACAGAAAATAAGAATGGGAGTAGGCCATTTGACCCTTTGAGCCTGTTCTTCCATTCAACGTGAGCATGACTGACCATCTTATTCAGTATCCTGCTCCAGCTTTCAACACAGAACCTATGATCCCTTCACTCTTAAGAACTACACTGAACTCCTTCTTGAAAATACACAATATAAATGGTTGGGTGCGATTTCTTATGTATTGCCTGTTGCATATGCCATTCAATGGCCTGAAGCTTATTTTAGGATCCTTCAGGGAAACTGCGCTGCTCTGATTGCAGCAGGTGGCAGATTTCCTCTGCATCCAGGCCTGAACGCGGTCTAGCAAATGGCTGCAAACAAAGCAAAATTTTTTTTTAAAATGCTATGAGTTCAAGATGGAGTCAGTAGAACTCCTGTTCCCTCTGGTTTCAAAGCACATTCACTACTCTACCTGCATTTGGCATTATTCCCATTCTCCTGTAGGTGTAGGACAGACGTAGGCCACTGAGCTCTCAACTAGGTGAAAGTGAGGACTGCAGATGCTGGAGATCAGAGTCAAGATTAGAGTAGTGCTGGAAAAGCACAGCAGGTTAGGCAGCATCCGAGGAGCAGGAAAATCAACGTTTTGGGCAAAAGCCCTTCATCAAGAATGACAGCGGACAAAATGTCGATTTTCCTGCTCCTCAGATGCTGCCTGACCTGCTGTGGTTTTCCAGCACCACTCTGATCTAGACTCTGGTTTTAAGCATCTGCAGTTCTCAAGCCTGTTCTATGGTTGAGATTGTGGCTGATCTGGAATCATCATTATGTTGCCACTGGCACAGAAATCCTTGCAATATTTCTTTTTTATTAACAGCCAGCAGGTTGTTTACCCAATGTTTGAGGCCCAATGCCCCATATTAAACTGACGTAGGCCTAACCCATTGTGATGTCCAACTTGCGTATTGTCTCTATTCCAGGTCTTTGGATCAAGAATAATTCTTCCTCCCCCACTTCCCACAACTGTTTAGTGCAGATTCTTTTTAAGATTTATCTGCAATAATTGCTTTTCTACACCTTTTTTTCAAGTCCTACAACCCCACATTCACCTGCAAAACCTGAGACAAAAATACACCAGTATTAGTCTGCTGTACTCAAGGACACAATGCTCTATTCAAATCGAAGTCTGGCTTTTAAAATTGGATATCCATCTTTTACTTCTGTCCTTATAAAAATTCTTCCCCTTTCCACATAATCCCTCTTGCTATCTTTTTCCTGCTGGCTTCTCAAACATGCTTCCGATGTTTTCCCAATGTTTGACATTATTGGCTTCCATGTTTATCACCTTCTTCCAAAGCCTAGCTTTTGCCGAGTCTTTGACTCACTCCATTTATTCTCAGTTTGGATGCATTTCACCTGTAGCTTATTCATCTCATATGCATGTATTTCAAACAATTGACTTATATTTGCTTTGTGATTTATTTCAAGCAACTAACCTAGGTCTCTTTTACCTGACACAAGACAATGAAATAATTATGCCAATTTCACAGAGGACAATGCTTTAATAAATGAGATAAATCTTAATAGCACTGTACACTGGATCAAAAGAGTGATATAGCTTTAAACACCTTATTCTGTTTTTGCATGTGGACAGCAAGGCCATAGATCCCTCCAAAGGGATCAGAATGATGGTGGGATGCTGTTGTCAAGCAGCTTGTATCATGAAAAATATAGTTCTGCTTTAACTATCAGCTCAGATTCACCAAGATCAATTATTCCTGTCAGCAATATGAGTGTCTTGCCTTTATGGGGGTTCACTCATACTGCTCTGCATCTACTTTACAATGATGTGGCTGTGTTCTTTTCCATGTCTACATATTGAATCACTCCAAAGGCAAACTGAGCAGACACATGGCGTGAACAGATGTGATATGAATTAATAAGCTGCAATAAGGCAGCATAAATTGAAAATACAGAACAGCAGTTATAATTGGATGCACTTTGTTCAATCAGTACAACTTATTTTCCTCTAACAATACAAGATATAGACAAACCATGCTTCTCCATAATCTGTAATCCTCATTGATTTAAGATGATTTATGAATTGTCTGCCAGTATTTCTAATTGAACACGCCTATAATCTTGCTTTCATTCCCACTATTTACATCAAATTTAAAACAGGAGGGCATTTAGCATGGGTGAGACAAATTGAAAATTATTTATTGATACAGTTTTTGAGGACAAAGGGTTTCCCATTTATATATTCAATAAACTTTCAGTCCATTGTAAAACAAAATGTATAAGAATATATTTGTTTCAACATAATGTGAGAATACATTGAGAAAATGATGTTTTAAATCACCCAAATTTAATTTTTAAAAACTTTAACGAATCTGTTGGGAGAGAAAATAGTCTAAACATTCAGAATATGACATGTGGTCAACTGAGAAATTACATTGGTAGAAGCCATTATAATTGCATTTCAAATATGCCATGTTATAAATTAACTGCATTGATAGCTGTCTGAAATGCCATTAGACCTATTCTATTCATTGTTCCATTGTAATGCACTGTACTGTCGATGCTACATCCAACTGTTCTAAGGATAACACGTAGAAATCTCTATTTGTACTCACACAAAAAGCAAAGCATTTCAGCTGACACACATGGACAGTACAAAAGTTTCACAAATTAAATAGCACATGAAAGGAAAAGAAAAATCAAGCAGTAGAATCAAGAAAAGGTGTCACAGAATTTGAAGAAACAATTCTGGTTCCATGGTTACTAGTACAGCAAAATTCACACTCAGACAATGGATTGATAATCACTTCAGCTGTATCATTGACATTTGATTCTTATTCATCGCAACCATGTTCAAGTATTAAAATTATATTTCCTTTGGGAACAACAAAGAAAGCAAAAAAATACAACTTTGGCATAATGGATAAATAGGATGAAAAATAATGAATTTTTAACAGAGGAATGTGTCTGAGAAGAAAGACTTTATTCTTCAATGCCCTTCTACTCACTGTCTCGTATTGAGTTAATTTACTGAAAATTAATTCTGTCACAGTCCAATAAAGCCTTTCTTCTGCTTTCAAAAATTTTAAGAAGGAAATTATGTTTTTCATTAAAAATAATGTCATACATTTTAAACAAAGATTCCACCACAAAACCTGTAATATCAACACAAAGATTAAGGTAGATAATTTATTCAATGGTCTTATTGATGGCTTAAATAATTTTAGTAATGGAAACTGAAAATTGCAGGTTTCTCATGAAAAAGCGAGGAAAAATTAAGTGAGTGGTTAAAATTTGGATGATGGAACATAATGTGGGAAAATATGAGGTTACGCGATTTGGCAGAAAGAGAGGAACTGCTTATTATTTAATTGGAGAAAGACTCCAGAAAGTTGCAACACAGGCTGATTTGTGAGTCCCTGTGCATGAATATAAAATGGCATTTGAGTGTGGGGAAAGCAAATGAACTGTTGGCCTTTATTTCAAAGGGCACACAACAAAATAATAAGGTAAGTCTTGCTCAAACTACATAAGATACTACTTAGACCACAATTGGAAGTCAATGAACAATTTTGTTCCCTTTATCTTAGGAAAGATATAATAGGATTGGAGGCAGTCTAGAGAAGATTCTCAAAGTTGATCCCAGGTTTGGAGAGATCTTCTTTTGAGGAGTGGTTGGGCACATATGCATTAGAGTCATAGAGATGTATAGTGTGGAAAAACCCCTTCGGTCCAACTCGTCCATGCCAATTGATATCCTAAATGAATCTACTCTCATTTACCAGCATTTGGTCCATATCCCTCCAAACCCTTCCTACTCATGTACCCATCCAGATGTCTTTTAAATGTTCCAAGTACCAGCCTTCACCACTTCCTCTGGCAGCTCATTCCATTTACGCACCACCCTCTGCATGAGAAAGCTGCCCCTTAGGTCTCTTTTAAATCTTTCCCCTCTCACCCTCTACTTCTGGACTCCCCCAATCCAGGAAAAAGATCTTGTTTATTCACCCTATCTATGCCGCTCAGGATTTTAAAAACCTCTATAAGGTCGCCTCTCAGCCTCTGATGCTCCTGAGAAAACAGCCCTGATTTATTCAGCCTCTCCATTGAGCTCAAACTCTCCAATCCTGGCAACATCCTTGTAAATCTTTTCTGAAACCTTACAAGTTTCACAATATCCTTCCTATAACATAGAGACCAGAATTGCACACAATATTCCAAAAGTGGCCTAACCAATGTTGTGTACAGCTGCAACATGACCTCCCAATTTGAATGAGGCATCCTTATTTGAATATATAATATTCTTAGGAGGCTTGGCAGGGCGGATGTGGAGAGGCTACATGAGAATCTAGGATGATAGAGCATTACCTCAGATTAAGAGGTCACCCATTTAAGATAGCAATAAGGAGGAATGTCTTCTCTAAGAGGGTAGTAAATATGTAGAAACTTTTACACAGAGGGTTATCAAAGATAACTCATTTAATACATTCAAGGCTGAGACAGCCAGTGTTTGATCAGTAAGGGAATTGGGGTTAATGACGAGAAGTCAGGAAAATGGAATCGAGGGCTATCGGATTAGCAATGATCTCATTGAATGGTAGAACAGACTTGATGGGCAGAATGGCTTCTTCTGCTCCAACATTTTATGTTCTTATAGAAGAGGAGTACTTAGCTAACACTTTCAGAAAGCAGATAATTGGCTCAAGGACTTCACGTTATGCCCTCAAGATTTAATGACATAGGGAGAAGTAAAACTAGATATGGTGTTGTTTAACAGGGCAGTCAAAGGCTATCAGGGATAGCCAGAAAGGCGGAAGTCAAAATCAGATTAGCAATATTCTTACTGCATGGCAGGGCAAGCTCAAAGAGGGAATGGCTTACTCCTGGTGTTAGTTCATATGTTTGCATGTGCATTTGTTGATTCTATTATCTACAATAATATGGAGAACCTTATGTATTATGATTTTATAAAATCTGATGCACAGCCAATCAAATATCTCCACATAAATAATGCAAACTAATAATATATGCATTCATATTTGACAACTAGAACAACCACAGAAGTCACTTGTTCCTGTATGGCCACCAGAAGATTTTCATATTCAAGTAAAATTTAATGGAATACGTATGTGGTGGAAAACAGGACAGAATGATCATTATTTTCTCCTCTAAACTAATTTATTTGATAGCTGAGAAGACTAAATTATTGTAACCTTAGTCATGAAGATTACCAGCTCTATGTTGAATCATTTCACTCCCCTATATTAAAGCTATATTGCCAGGGACAGATACAAACCGACCAGAGCTTGTCCAGAATGCATTTCCTATAATGGATGTCATACCAGAAGGGACTAACATTTGGAGCTGATTTCCCTGCTGTCCCCAACAGTGCTGATGGCTAGAGATCACAATGACAGCAATGCAGCCTTGATGAAGCTATGATGGAACTTCTGAATAATTTAGACTGGCCTTTTAGCAGATTTAGGCTGGTCATTGGAATTCTGGAAATATGAATTTCATTACTTTAAAAACTCTGGTTCCATGCTGATACACAAAACCAGGTCAAATTCAAAGTGACATTCTAGAGCGGTCTGTATTCTTAAGCTTTTCTTCAGTTGAAATCTAAATGTCTATTCCTTTATTAAAGTAAACCATTATGGAATCACTAAACCAACACAGCCATGCACCACCTCTTCAAAGTATATTACCTCACAACCTCTTCAATTTTTAATTCTCATATCTGCAAATCTGGGAAGTTTTGCTTAAAGAGATAGTCATTAATGCAACTATAATTCATACTTAAATGAGCTGCTTTAAAATTGCCAAGTTAATATTCACTCAGCTCAGACTTGCAAGGCCAAGCATAACTTTACAAAATAGTTTTCTGAATTATATTCTAGCTTGCTAATATATCGTTTAAACTATATCATATGCTACAGTATACATTGATTTGAATAAAATTAAAAATCATACAACACCAGGTTACAGTCCAACAGGTGTGTGATTTTTAACTTTGTCCACCCCAGTCCAACACCTGCACCTCTAAGGCTTGATTAGAATATTCAACAAAATGAAATACCAGTTAGACCTATGTCTTATAATCTTTGAAAAGAAATCTTGTTTGATTGACTTGCAATTTGTAGAATGCATTGGGTGATTCCTGGTAAGTTATACATGTGTGCTGATTCAAGACGGTTTGAGATAAACAGATACACAAATATTGAACTAAAAACAAACATTCAAGTTCCAAAAAACAGTGAGGTCCTCAGATCTCTCAAATTCATCTCTGACCAGCAGTTGCTTTGTGCCATGGTTGGGTATTTTGCCTCTGTTTCCAATGTGCAAGAACCCAGCAGTCATTTGAAATAAATTGACAGTACAGGTGAAGGGCTGTCAGTTCTGAAAGCAGCATTTCTCAGAAGTGGAAATAGCACTGAGACACTATCTCCATTGTGTAAAATTCAGGGAAAAAAATACAATTTGTACTGTCCGTTGCATATCATACATACAAATACATGATTTGACTCAATAAAATTTTTAAATTAAAGGGAGATAAAGTATCCTTCATCAGTGTTAGTTGAAGGAGTTTATAACAAAGGTTCAACACAACTAACTGATGTATACAATGCATCAGAACCACATTAAAAAATTGTCTGTAGGTAGCCATAGTTTGAAATTGATGATACTTAAACAATCCATCCACTCAATAGAGAAAAACATCACAACTGCAAATACCAAAGTAGTTGAATTCAAGTACCTACCTGTAACTGTCAATTCTGTTGTTCTTCTTACCACAAAGCTTCCGAACTTCACTTCGCATGTGTAATTTCCAACGTCATCTTCTGTTACTTCACGAATTAGAAGTGTGTCTCCCTTCTGAATGATAGATTGCCGCCAATCCTTTGCCTTGCATTCCTGTTCAGAAACAACGGTATGCTATCTCATCCATTTCTATTGTTACACTTTTTCTTTCTTTTCTTAAGTAAACTCTATTCAATAAAACAATAAACATACTGCAGAAGGGTCACTGGACCTGAAATACTCTCTCGGCTTTCTCTCCACAGATGCTGCCAGACCTGCTCAGTTTTTCTCGCAATTTTTGATTCTGTTCCTGATTTCCACCATCCACAATTTTTAACTCATGAATAACTTATGGAGCTATTTAAATTAAACATATAGTCCAGAAACACAAAAAAAATTATTATCGCCTTACCTTATACCATACAACAGGCTCACTGTCTGGGAGAATGAAATCCTCAATATCAGGGCATGATATTTCTTTACTCTTGCTGAGCTCAGCTTTTTCAAAATATTTCATTCTTGTATTGTAGCAAAGGCCTGTATCATTTTCAGCTACGATCAGTGACATTGAAACCTTCATGCAGTATGTAGTATTCCTAAAAGGTAAAAGGTATAGAAAAATAAAATTGAAAATAGAAATGAACACATTTTTAACATGAAGAATTGAAATGAACTTTATTGAAGGATAGTTAAATTATCTCAAACAAACTAAGAATATTCCTAGTTTGCACAATATATATATATCACCCATCATATGGTGTTCATATATGACAAATAATACACTGTCACCAGTTCACACATCAGTGTCATGTTTACATGAGTCTGCTTTCACTAAAGCTGACCTATTTTTTATTATTTTCACTTACCATTAACAATACATGAACCCGGATTCAGATGGGACCAAGCACCTGACTGACTCTGACCAAACCCTTGAACTGAAATCGGTCAACCCTTTGCCTTTCTGTGGTGGAATACCCTCACTGCTTGTGGTCTCCTTTGACCCCACCTGACTGTCACACATGGCAATTGGAGAAACAGAGGCAATTGTTTGCTGTGGAGGTAGCTGGCATGTTCTGTTATTCTAATAGTGATATAGCACAGAGCTGTACAGCGACATGTCCACCCCTGACCGTTCAATATTGAGTCAGCATAATGACAGTATGCCTGTGCCAAACAGCAATGCAAACCACAGAGGCTGCTAGCATTGAAGAACTTGCATGCTAAAAAGCAAGTGCTGGCATTGAAGAACTTGCATGCTAAAAAGCAAAACAAACTAGTGAGGCTGACAGATTCCAGGAAAGCACAAAGTCAGTGAACATCAAGAAATGAAGCAAACAGCCTTCTGTGCAGATGTGTGGGTGTCTCTGTGTGAAATGCGACCTGGCAGAAGTGGTGAGAGAATTGGTCTGAGAGCAGGCACAGTGATGTGATGAGGCTGGAGTTTGCTGATGCTGACTTGTGTGGATGAATGGTGGAGGAGGGCAGTGTCTATGGAGGGAAGTCATAATGAAAACACAGTTGTCTGAAGGCAATGAAGCAAATGGTGAACTATTGCTGCCAGGTAACCACTCTGACCTTCAGCTTGGGAATTGGTGCTGTCCAGTTTCTGAGATTCAATACTCAAACCTTACAGAGAAAATTAGGATTTTTGTTTCTTTTCCTATTGAGATTGAAAGTTTCATTCTTGCCATATTTTTCCAACTGTCTTGCCAATGTGTCCACAGCTTGAGAGCAGAAAATTCCACCCATAAAAAGTCATTATATTTACTCAAGGTGATGTATCCTCCAAGGCACGAGATCTTGTATTGTGCTGTAATATTACTTTTGTCAAGTTTATCTTTGAACAAGTGATTTTTTGAAAACTAATTTTGTGAGTCATAGGATAAATGTGACAATGTTGGAGAATAAATATGAAAGATGTCATTTCAAATGGACACTTACTATTTTAATTCAAGAAATGAGAAATAGCTTGTATGTACAACCACCTCCGAAAAATGTTTTGCTATAAATGAAGTATTTCTGAATTGCACTCACTAGTGTATTGTGGAGAAAGGCAGAAGTCAATTTACAAATAAAACGCTCCAACAAACAATGATGATAATGACCAGATAATGTACCTCACAGTTTCATTAGATTAGGCACCACTGGAGAGGTCATTCTGGAAGGCTAGCAACTTCATTCAGTTCAGATATATGGGAGTGAAAATGTATTGAAGGAAGTCACCAAACCAAAATGAAAAAAAAACATTCACCGCTTTGTCTAACAATGTGCATCTGACAATATGCAATTAAATTACATATTTCACAAAACCTATGATTTGAAACAAACTCCATATGGTCTGTGTTTGACAACTACAAATTCCAGAAGTTTTTTTGAATTGGAATTTTTTTTTTGAAAAGGCCTTTTTTTAAACATGTTATCATTTTTAAAAATTGATAAAAACTACTCTGGTCTGTCGTGAAGAAGATGCCTGTTGACTGAAGATTATATGAACGGTTCAGTTGAGAGGGCGATACAGGTGCAGATCCAGGTTCTTTAGGGATGAGTTGAGGATTTATGCCTCAGCCATTAATCTGGGCAGCAAATTGCAAAACCCCACCACCCTCTGGGTCAAAACATCTTTCCTTACATGTCCTGTGAGTGACCTTTCCACTGGGGGAAACAGGTCTTCAATGTGTACTCTATCCAAGCCCATCATTAGTCTGTGCACCCCGATTAAGCAATATTCCAACAGTGGCCTAACCAATGTCCTGTACAGCTGCAAAATGACCTCCCAACCCCTCTATTCAATACTCTGACCAATAAAGGAAAGCATACCAAACGTCTTCTTCACTGTCCTATCGACCTGCGACTCCACTTTCAAGGAGCTATGAACCTGCACTCCAAGGTCTCTTTGTTCAGCAACACTCTCTAGGACCTTACCATTAAGTGTATAAGTCCTGCTAAGATTTGCTTTCCCAAAATGAAGCACCACGCATTTATCTGAATTAAACTCCATCTGCCACTTCTCAGCCATTGGCCCATCTGGTCAAGATCCTGTTGTAACCTGAGGTAACCCTCTTTACTGTGCAATACACCTCCATTTTTGGTGTCATCTGCAAATTTACTAACTGTACCTCTTATGCTCGCATCCAAATCAGTTATGTAAATGACAAAAAGTTGAGGACCCAGCACCAATCCTTATGGTACTCCACTGGTCACAAGCCTCCAGTCTGAAAAACAAATTTCCACCACCACCCTCTGTCTTCTACCTTTGACTCAGTTCTGTATCGAAATGGTTAGTTCTCCCTGTATTCCATGAGATCTAACTTTGCTAATCAGACTCCCATGGGGAACTTTGTTGAATGCCTTACTGAAGTCCATATAGATCACATTTACCACTCTGCCCTCATCAATCCTCTTTGTTACTTCTTCAAAAAACTCAATCAAGTTTGTGAGACATGATTTCCCACGCACAAAGCCATGTTGACTATCCCTGATCAGTCCTTGCCTTTCCAAATACATTTGCATCCTGTCCCTCAGGATTCCCTCCAACAACGTGCCCACCACTGACGTCAGGTTCACTGGTCTATAGTTCCCTGGCTTGTCCTTACCACCCTTCTCAAACAGTGGCACCATGTTTGCCAAACTCCAGGCTTCCAGCACCTCACCTGTGACTATCGATGATACAAATATCTCAGCAAGATGCCTAGCAATCACTTCTCTAGCTTCCCATAGAGTTCTAAGGTACATCTGATCAGGTCCTGGGGACTTATCCACTTATTTGCATTTCAAGACATCCAGCACTTCCTCCTCTGTAATATGGACATTTTGCAAGATGTCACCATCTATTTCCCTACAGTCTATATCTTCCATATCCTTTTCCACAGTAAATACTGATGCGAAATACTCATTTAGTATCTCCCCCATTTTTTGTGGCTCCACACAAAGGCCGCCTTGCTGATCTTTGAGGGGACCTACTCTCTCCCGAGCTACCCTTTTGTCCTTAATGTATTTATAAAACACTTTGGATTCTCCTTAATTCTATTTGCCAAAACTAACTCATGTCCCCTTTTTGCCCTCCTGATTTCCCTCTTAAGTATACTCCTACTGCCGTTATACTCTTCTAAGGATTCACTCGATCTATCCTTTCCATACCTTCCACACGCTTCCTTCTTTTTCTTAACCAAACCCTCAATTTCTTTAGTCATCCAGCATTCCCTATAGCTACCAGCCTTCCCTTTCACCCTGACAGGAATATACTTTCTCTGGATTCTCGTTATCTCACTTCTGAAGGCTTCCCATTTTCCAGCCGTCCCTTTACCTGAGAACATCTGTCCCCAATCAGTTTTTGAAAGTTCTTGCCTAATACCGTCAAAATTGGCCTTTCTCCAGTTTAGAACTTCAACTTTTAGATCTGGTCTATCCTGTTCCATCACTATTTTAAATCTAACAGAATTATGGTCACTGGCCCCAAAGTACTCCCCCACTGACACCTCAGTCACCTGTCCTGTCTTATTTCCAAAGAGTAGGTCAAGTTTTGCACCTTCTTTAGTAGGTACATCCACATACTGAATCAGAAAATTGTCTTATACACACTTAAGAAATTCCTCTCCATCTAAACCCTTAACACTATGGCAGTCCCAGTCGATGTTTGGAAAGTTAAAATCCCCTATCATAACTACCCTATTATTCTTACAGATGACAGATATCTCCTTACAAGTTTGTTTCTCAATTTCCCTCTGACTATTAGGGGGTCTATAACACAATCCTAATAAGATGATCATCCCTTTCTTATTTCTCAGTACCACCCAAATAACTTCCCTGGATGTATTTCCGGGAACATCCTCCCTCAGTAATGCTATCCCTTATCAAGTATTCCATGCGCCCTCCTCTATTGCCTCCCTTTCTGTCCTTCCTGTAGCATTTGTATCCTGGAACATTAAGCTGCCAGTCCTGCCCATCCCTGAGCCATGTTTCTGTAATTGTTATAATATTCCAATCCCTTGTTCCTAACCATGCCCTGAGTTCATCTGCCTTCCTTGTTAGGCCCCTTGCATTGAAATAAATGCAGTTTAATTTGTTAGTTGTGTCTTGTCCCTGCCTGCCCTGACCTCTTTCCTCACTATTTCCCTGCACACACCCCCACACCCCCACCCCTCACCCCACCTTACTATTTTAAATCCTCCTGAGCTGCTCCAGCAAATTTCCCTGCCAGTATATTAATCCCCTTCCAATTTACGTGCAATCCATCCTTCTTGTACAGGTCACTTCTACCCCAAAAGAGATTCCAATAATACAAAAACGTGAATCATTCTCCCATACACTAGCTCCTCAGCCATGCATTCATCTGCTCTATCCTCCTATTCCTGCCCTCACTAGCTCATAGCACCGGGAGTAATCCCGATATTACTACTCTCGAGGCCCTCCTTTTTAAATTCCTGCCTAATTCTCTGCATTTTCCCTTCAGAATCTCAACCTTTTTCCTTCCTATGTCGTTGGTTCCAATGTGGACAATGACCTCTTGCTGGACCCTCTCCCCTGTGAGAACATTCTGCATCCTCTGTGAGACATCGTTGATCCTGGCACAGGGAAGCAACACACCATTCTGTTTTATTTCGCTGTTGACCACAGAAATGTCTGTCTGTACCTCAGACTAGAGAATCTCCTAGCACAATGATCTCTTGGAACCCGACATACCCCTTGTTGCATTAGAGCCAGTCACAATACCATAAACTTGGCTGTTCGTGCTACGCTCCCCTGAGAATCCATCACCCCTACATTTTCCAAAACAGCACACCTGTTTGAAATGGGTATAGCCACAAAAGACTCCTGCATTACCTGCCTATGTCTCTTACCTTTCCTGGAGTTAATCCATCTTTGTGACTGTATCTGAGAACTTCCCCCCCTTCCTATAACTGCCATCCATCACATTCTGTTGCTGTTGCAAATTCCTCATTGCTTCTAACTGTCTCTCCAACCGATCCACTCGATCTGATAATCCAACAGCATTTATGGCAGATATAATCTGCAGTGACCCTTAAACTCTCTCTTAACTCCCACATCTGACAAGAAGCACATATCACTCTACTAAAGGCCATTTTTGCTCCTTCACAATCTACAGACACAGAAAATATCACCGTCTTATTCCACTACAAACACTGCCCCAGGTTAAATTAATATTTATGGCTTATATTTTAAGTTTAATCAAGAGACATATTTCCAAAAATATATAATCAAGAAAGAACCTACTCTACTCACTACTGCAGACTTTCTGTAGTCCACTTAAAACAATTAACTTATCCATTCTTATGTTGCAGCAGCTTTTAACACATGGTGAAAATAAAAACTCATCACTGTATCTATGACAGATTGAGATAGCTGAATAGATGTTTTTTTTTTAGCAGTGATGACCATTAATGAAGAAACAACTCCCAGATATCCCATTCCTTGGCACAATTGCTGAAACAAATAGAGGGAGATATCCATGGTATCGTGGCCAACATTTATCTTTCAACAAACACTGAATGGTCATTATTATATCACTATTTGTGGGTATTTGCTGTGCATTAATCAGCTGCTGTATTTTACATTACTGGAGTGAGTACATTTAAAAATGTCATTAGCTATAAATCACTTTGGAATGTTTGTTAGTCAAGTAAGGTGTTTACATAAATGTACTTTGCTTTTCATACTCCACTCAAGCTACCTCTTTTTACTCACCCAGCCATAACAGCATAACACTTTATTGTCTTCTCTCTCACATGCTTAAATTCCCCATTTGATTTTTGCTGATTACTTTATATTAATGACTTCCAGTTTTGCTCTTTCCTATCCATGCAAACACACTTCTTCTATCCATGTATTACAATCTCCAATGATTACTATTTTAGATTCACTTTCTCTCCCTGTTTCATTTGAACACATTGTCAAGGATTGAATAACCAGGTTGCACATAAAACATAGAACATAGAACAGTACAGGCCCTTCGACCCTCGATGTTGTGCTGGCTTTTTAACCTACTCTAAGATCAGACTAACCTACATAGCCTTCATTATACTATCTTCCATGTGCCTATCCAAGAGTCGCTTAAATGTCCCTAATGTATCTAATTCTACCACCACTGCTGGAAATGTATTCCATGCCCCCACCACTCTCTGAGTAAAGAACCTACCTCTGACATCTCCCCTAAACCTTCCTCTAATCACCTTAAAATTATATCCCCTCATGATAGCCATTTTGGCCTGGGAAAAAGTCTTTGGCTGTCCATTCTATCTATGCCTCTCATCATCTTTTAAACCTCTATGAAGTCACCTCTCATACCTCTTCACTCCAATGAGAAAAGCTCTAACTCCCTCAATCTTTCTTCATAAGACATGTCATCCAGTCCAGGCAGCATCCTGGTAAATCTCTTCTACACCCTCTCTAACACTTCCACATCCTTGCTATAATGAGGCAACCAGAACTGAACATGATATTCCAAGTGTGGTCTAACCAGGGCTATTTTAGAGCTGCAGCATAACCTTGCAGCTCTTAAACTCAATCCCCCTACTGACGACCAACACACTATATGCCTTCTTAACAACCCTATCAATATGGGTGCAGGTTTAAGTGATCTATGGATGTGAACCCAAAGATCCCTCCGTTCCTCCACACTGCCAAGAATCCTGCCTTTAACCCTATAACCTACATTCAAATTTGACCTTCCAAAATGAATGACTTCACACGTTTCCAGGTTGAACTCCATCTGCTCCATCTCCTGTCACTGTCTCATTGCAACCTTACAATCGCCCTCCACACGATCCACAATACCATCAACCTTTGTGTCATTGGCAAATTGACTAAACCACCCTTCCACTTCCTCATCTAAGTCATTTATAAATATCACAAAGAGCACAGGTCCCAAAACCGATCCCTGCAGAACACCACTGGCCACCGAGCTCCAGGCTGAATAGTTGCCATCTACTATCACCCTCTGTCTTCTCTGGGCCAGCCAATTCTGTTTCTAGGCAACCAAATTTCCCTGTATCCCATTCCTCCTTACTTTCTGAATGAGCCTACCATGGAGAACCTTATCAAACACACCACATCTACTGCTCTACCTTCATCGATGTGTTTTGTCACATCCTCAAAGAATTCAATAAGGCCTGTAAGACATGACCTGCACCTCACAGAGCCATGCTATCTGCAATCAAGCTATGCTTTTACAAATAATCATAAATCCTGTCTCTCAAAATCCACTCTAATAATTTGTCCACCACTGACGTAAAACTGACTAGTCTGTAATTCCCTGAGTTATCCCTATTCCCTTTCTGGAACAAGGGAATAACATTTGCTACTTTCCAATCATCTAGAGAACAGAATTGTATACACTATTCCAACAGTGGCCTAACCAATGTCCTGTACAGCCGCAAAATGACCTCCCAACTCCTGTACTCAACACTCTGACCAATAAAGGAAAGCATACCAAACGCCTTCTTCACTATCCTACCAATCTGCAACTCCACTTTCACGGAGCTATGAACCTGCACTCCAAGGTCTCTTTGTTCAGCAACACTCCCTAGGATCTTAACAATAAGTGTATATGTCCTGCTAAGATTTGTTTTCCCAAAATGCAGCAACTCGCATTTATCTAAATTAAACTCTATCTGCCACTTCTCAGCCCATTGGCCCATCTGGTCAAGATCCTGTTGTAATCTGAGGTAACCCTCTTCGCTGTCCACTACACCTCCAATTTTGGTGTCAGACTAGATTGGGTTGGGATATCTGGTTGGCATGGACGGGTTGGGCTGCAGGGTCTGTTTCCATAGTGTACATCTCTATGATGCAATGACTCTATCTGGTACTATTCCAGTGGACAGTGAGGATGCAAAGATCATCGCCAAAGATGCAACAATCCCTTCTCTCTCATCCAGTAATAGCCTTGGCTATATCCCATCTGGCCCAGGGAACTTATCAATCCTCATGTTTTTCAAACTTTCCAGCACATCCTTCTTCTTAACATCAACTTGTTCGAGCATATCAGCCTGTTTCACATTGTACTCACAAACTACAAAGTTGCTGTCACAAGTGAATACTGAAGCAAGAAGTATTCATTTAGGATTTGCCCTACCTTCTCCGACTCCAGTCATAAGTTCCCTCCACACACTCTGGCCATCCTCTTGTTTGTCACATAAGTGTCGAACTCCTTAGGGTTTTCCTTAATCCCACCTGCTAGGATTTTTCATGCCCCTTCTAGCTCTCCTAAATCCACTGTTCAGTTCCTTCCTGGCTACCGTGTCACCCTCAAGAACCCAGTCTGATCCTTGCCTCCTCCACTTTAAGTAAGCTTTCTTCTTCCTCTTGACTAGATGCTCCACATTTCTTATCGCCCAAGGCTCCTTCACCCTAACATCCCTTCCTTGCATCTGTGGGACAAACCTGTCCAGCACTATCAGGAAGTGCTCTCAAAACAACACCCACATTTCTGTTGTGCATTTCCCTGAGAACACCTGTTCCCAACTTATGTCACACAGTTCCTGCCTCATAGCATTGTAATTCCCCCTCCCCCAGTTAAATACTTTCCCATGCTGTCTGCTCCTATCTCTCTCCATGACTATAGTAACAGTCAGGGAGTTGTGATCACATCACCGAAATGCTCTCCCACTGAAAGATCTGACACCTGACCAGGTTCGTTGTCAAGATAGCTTGGTCACTGAAAACCACATTGAATTATCATTTTAATAAGTTATATTAAACATAGTTTTATTTCTATTCATAGAAGAAAAATATAAGATGACAATATTAGATTACCAAAATGCACCAAAGAATGAGTCATATTTTCATGAGACTCAGTTTTGGGATTAAGTGGCAACTAGAAAACCACAGCAAATGCGCTGATACTATTTAAATAGTTTGCAACAATTAGATTTAGATTAGATTAGATTCCTTACAGTGTGGAAGCAGGCCCTTCGGCCCAACAACTCAACACCGACTCTCCGAAGAGTAACCCACCCAATCCCCTTTTCCCTTAGACTAATGCACCTAATTGACAATTTAAGTGTGGCCAATTGACCTAACCTGCACATCTTTGGACTGTGGGAGGAAACTGGAGCACCCAGAGGAAACTCATGCAGACACAGGGAGAATGTACAAACTCCACACAGACAGTTACCCAAGGTTGGAATCAAACCCGGGACACTGGTGCTGTGAGGCAACAGTGCTAACCACTGAGCCACCATGCTTTGATGACAACAGAAACAACTTATATTTTTCTAAAAATGAAATATTCAGAATAACAATATCATGGAAAAATACAACCAATCTCAATTAATTTATACATTGCAATTTTTCTCAGTAACTGCTTGATGGGGCAACTATTTGGAAATCAAGTAAGTGTATAACCATTAACTCCATGCACAGTTAAAACAGCAGGGAAACCTTAGTGGAAATGAGCATTTTCAGGAGAAGCTTTTTAGCATGTCATAAAAGTACAACAGGTTTTAAGGTATCACAGCCTTAGTTAATATGTGAAGGCTGGTCATTCAGATGAGATAATATTAGATTGCTGATGGCTGTATAATTATACGAGGAGTATAATTTAAAAATTGGAAAAGATAAAACAAGGAAAATTAAATTGTTAGAAGCTGAAGGATCAAGGGTAAGAGGGGAAGTTAAAGCTTACAGATCAGTGAATTCAAAAGTAGAAAATTAAATTATGTTATGCTGAGCAATACGTTTGAATCTGTCCAACATCTGGATTGGTGTCAGGGTGGCTTTACACATGTCTAGTGTCTGTTTGGTGCATGAGGATGCAAATTCATAGCTACATCTGCCTTAGCACAGGTTTGCTGGAGGTCAGTGGTGCTGCAGGAAAGAAAGTCCAGCCTTGCCCAAATTGGCAGTGCTAATCACAATTAACCTCATTGTGACAAACCTACTTGAGGAACGACAGTCCTCCATTTTTAGAACCTTCTTTCTGCTCTGTTAATGGAGATCTTCAGCTGAATGTATGCATAAATGACCCTCTTTATTTAAACTCATGGAAGGTTGCTATTAGGTTTTCAAATTGACCACTGACTCATAGTTTACAAAACATGCACAATTTCATTTTAGAAGTACTGACTATGTGAGAATGGGATGGAAACAAGAGTTTACTTCTCTCTCATTCTCGTCTGTACAGTCTAGAAAATTGATGTAGGTTTGCTCGCTGAGCTGGAAGGTTCATGTTTAGACGTTTCATCACCATACTAGGTAACATCTTCAGTGAGTCTCCAGATGAAGCATTGCCGATGATTCCTGCTTTCTATTTATAGGTTTGGGTTTATTTGGGTTAGTGATGTCATTTCCTGTGGTGATGTCATTTCCTGTTCCTTTTCCATCCCCTGAGAAAAAGAACAGGAAATGACATCACTACAGGAAATGACATCACCAACCCAAGAAACCCAAACCTATAAATAGAAAGCAGGAATCATCAGCAATGCTTCTTCCAGAGACTCACTGAAGATGTTACCTAGTATGGTGATGAAACGTCTGAACATGAACCTTCCAGCTCAGCAAGCAAACCTATATCCAGAACCTCAACCTGAACTACAAATATTCTCAAAACTTGCTAGACTGGAAAATCCCAGAGGGAAGCAGTAAAGAGATCGTCCCAACGAAATGGATCTGAGGCAAAAATATCCAATCATCAGTCTTTGTTGCAAAGCTATTTTACATTGCAAGAGATTTTTGGCTTATTTATTTCATTGTAGGGTGGAGAAGATAGGGTGATATCTCCGTCCATAGAAAGGATTGGATGCAATAGATTTCATTCATTAAGTAATTATGGAGATATAAATTAACTTACTGATTAAACACAGGATATGAAAGGCAAATTTCAAAGTGAGAGAATGGAGGTGCATTCATTTCCTGTAGCTGTTTGGAAAATGGCATGAAATAACTAAAGATATTAAGACAATTTTTTCTGCTTATTTTATGGAGCACCAATATCAATGTATTTGTGAATAATTCCTGTCCTGACTCATGAAGTTGTAAATATCGTCTTTTAAAACAAATTGGAATTTTATTTACAATGCTAAGCAGAGGAAATCTTCACAGATGTACCTATTGTGGTTTCACACAAAGAACAAAAGGAATTCATATTCCACAGTTAGATGTACAGTACCAATTTTGTGTTACATTTTTAATTTCAATTATAAAAAGAATGAATCATGACATGGCATTAGAGAATACTTTATAGCATCTGGAGTAACATATAAACTTGGGATTGATAATTATTGCAAGTTGTGTTTCTGACTTGGTGATACCATCTTGGTGGGAAAGACACTTAATATAAGTTTGCTGCTCACAACAGGAAAGGAATAACATTCAAAGTCTTAAATTCCATCTCAAGTCATGAACTGACCTGCCAGCAAATTGATGCATGCCAGCAAACATACTCCAGAGCGCCCCCTTGGCCATTATCATTTTAAGTGGGCAAACATCTTCGTATAGTTTATTGGCACTTTTACACCACAGTCCCACAGCACAATGGTAAGGTCTAAGAGGAGGCACGGTGGCACAGTGGTTAGCACTGCTGCCTCACAGCACTAGAGACCCGGGTTCAATTCCTGCCTCAGGCAACTGACTGTGTGGAGATTGCACGTTCTCCCTGTGTCTGCATGGGTTTCCTCCGGGTGCTCCCGTTTCCTCCCACAGTCACAAAGATGTGCAGATTAGGTGAATTGGCCATGCTAAATTTCCCGTAGTGTTAGGTAAGGGGTAAATGTAGGGGTATGGGTGAGTTGCACTTCGGCGAGTCGGTGTGGACTTGTTGGGCCGAAGGGTCTGTTTCCACACTGTAAGTAATCTAATCTAATATAGTAATCTAAAGGAGAATTTTCTGACACGCTTCGGTTCAAAGGTAGAAAGGTGTGCTTGCATTAATGCAAGAAGTCTGGCAAACAAAGTGTGAGACCTTGAAGGTCAGTTGATAGATGAAACATCATCAAGATTCCAGAGACAAAGTGGAAAGATTCCAATGAATAGGATACTTAGGTCAGGAGAGATATAAATGGTGTAGAAGGAACAGTATCAAGGAAAAATACTGGAACAGTAATGTACAAGAACATTAGTACACAAAAGGAACAAAAAAGAAAGGATGTTGAAACTAAAGTGATCCACAAAATCAATTCAGGAAGAATTGAAAGATGGAGATTTAAGTGTTCTGTCACTGATTATACTATACCACCTCCTGCCCATCTCCCACTGAGACTATGGTCAAAGCTTTGATCTGAAGTTGTGGAATGGGGCAGTGAAGGCATCAGCTATAATAGTTGGAGATGGCAATTTATCAAGAACTGATTGGAGTGACATCTCCACTGTTAAGACGGAGAAGTCATTGAGAGGTAATGGAAGATGACCTTTATATTCAGTTGGTAAAAGATTCAACTAGGTAAGAAAACATCTTAGATTTGATTATAACAGAAATGATGAAATCTTCAAAACAATCTATCTCCTTGGGAGCAACAGGATTGTGGTCATCTCCACCATTTTGTGTTCATTGCCTCATAGGAAGATCAGGATGGAACTGTTATAATTAGTCAACAACTCCATTGTTTTTATATCATCCAACTCGCATGGTGGTAGAAAAGAAATTAAATGATTGGTGGTCTTATGCAGCCAAGTATTTTCCTATGAAGGACTACTGAAAGGGAAGATTTCCTTTGTCCTAGTAATAAAACTATTTTAAATAATTTTTATGATGTTGGTGAAATTACCTCATAGACAATGTTTTCAGGTCTTCTGTATTTGTAGATTTACTGGGAAGTTAATAGATTTTATATATTGATTCTATCCATAATGGCTAGACCAACAAAGAATAAATGTAAAGTTGTCAGAGGGCCATAGAGTTGCTCTCTCTTTGGAGAGAGAGAACTGGTGACAATTTAGCCTGAGGATCACCACGCCTCAGGTGATGGAAGAGGTTGAGAAAGAGAGTTATTCTGGGTAATCTCAGATAAAGTGGGATTTAGCCCATGCAGCTGGATCACATTGCACCATGAGCCAGCCGTCCAGCCAACTGAGCTAACTGACCCCACCAAAACAAACAACTGATGCTCTCAGAGGCTAGTAATGCTTGAATGAATAATTACACACTTATGTAACAAGGATCAATATTTTCTCTTCTAGGTTTTTATTTTAACAGAGAAACAGCATGAATGTATTAGCAATTTTAGAACAAAACAACTGCACAAAATGCTCATTTTCCTGATGGTATGCTGCTGCACTGTAAATTTCTACTATTAATGCTGAATGGTAAAGTAAAATGAGTCAGTTAGATTCCATTTATATGGTTAGCATTTTTGCACTATGATCCAACAAACATACATAAATAATTTATCATTCTGTGTTGTTTGACAGATGTATTGTTCTTTGCAAATTCATGTGCCATGTATATGCATTATTTAGCAAAGTTTGCACAGCTCCTAAGCATCTCATTTCATTTATTCAGAAATGCCCAATTGATAATGTTGGTCAAAACTCAGATCTCCAACTGAACAGGGCTACTTTTCTTCATATAACATAGCAATATCTCCACAGTGTCAACTGCAGACTTTACTTGGATGAGACAGTTAACTTATGGGAGCGTAACTTGTAATTAACTAATACAGAAATAAGTAGCATGAATTTGATATGAATATGCACTGCCAGCATGAGTCAAAAGTTGTCAGAGACTCGCTCGAACTGGATTATAAGATATTAATCTTTTCTGAAACACTGGACTTTGAAACTGCCAGTTCCTCCTCAAAATGTTAAAGCTTGTTGAAATAACCCACCAACAGCTGTCAGGATTTACTAATTTAACCAAGACAGAGATAAAACCCAGAATTTCCTTAACTTGTGATGTTCTCAGCTAATTTCATGGACCACTACGTGAGCCACTATGAAATCCTAAACCTTGTTCGAAATAAGTGTTGCCCCAAACCATCATCTTGTCCTGTAGAATCTCAGAATCCATGGAATTATAGATGCCCTACAATGTGAAAGCTGGTCATTCAACCCATTCAACCCACAACAACCCTCCAAACAGCAGCCACTCTCACCCACCGCCCCCTATAACCTTGCATTCCCCATGGCTAACCCACCTGGCCTGCACAGCAGATGGGTAGAATTTGAATTCAATTAAAAATTTGGAAATAACTGTGTAATGATGACCAGAAATCCATTGTTGATTGTTGGACAGACCCATCCTGTTCACTAATGTCCTTTAGGGAGAGAAACTGCCATCCTTACCTGGTCTGGCCTACATGTGACTACAGACCCACAACAGTCTGGTTGACTCTTAACTGCCGTCTTGGCAATTAGTGATGGGCAGCAAATGTTCCCAGGTTGAATAGGCAGATGCACAGTAAAACTCCTCTTGTACTACATGTGAACTGTGGGTCCAAACTCAGAAAAAAACACCGAGAGCACAATGCAGCACCTTTTCATTTCCTGTACAGATTAGATTAGATTAGATTACTTACAGTGTGGAAACAGGCCCTTCGGCCCAACAAGTCCACACCGACCCGCCGAAGCGTAACCCACCCATACCCCTACATCTACATCTACCCCTTACCTAACACTACGGGCAATTTAGCATGGCCAATTCACCTGACCTGCACATCTTTGGACTGTGGGAGGAAACCGGAGCACCCGGAGGAAACCCACGCAGACACGGGGAGAACGTGCAAACTCCACACAGAGAGTCACCTGAGGCGGGAACTGAACCCGGGTCTCTGGCGCTGTGAGGCAGCAGTGCTAACCACTGTGCCACCGTGCCGCCCAATCGACATTTTGGGCATAAGCCCTTTTTCAGGAATGAGGATGGTGTGCCAAGCGGGCTGAGATAAAGGGTAGAGGGGAGGGGCGCTGGGAATACGATAGGTGGAAGGAGGTGAGGGTGAGGGTGATAGGCCGGAGAGGGGGTGAGGCGGAGAGGTCAGGAAGAAGATTGCAGGTCAAGAGGGCGCTGCTGAATCCGGGGGTTGGGACTGAGGTAAGGTGGGGGGAGGGGAAATGAGGAAGCTGGAGAAATCTACATTCATCCCGTGTGGTTGGAGTGTTCCTCGGCGGAAGATGAGGCGCTCTTCCTCCAGGCGTCGTGTGGCCAGGGTTTGGTGATGGAGGAGGCCAAGGACCTGCATGTCCTTGGCGGAGTGGGAGGGAGAGTTAAAGTTTTCAGCCATGGGGTGGTTGTGTTGGTTGGTGCGGGTGTCCCAGAGGTGTTCCCTGAAATGTTCCGCAAGTAGGCGGCCTGTCTCCCCAATGTAGAGGAGACCATATTGGGTGCAACGGATACAGTAAATGATGTGTGTGGAGGTGCAGGTGAATTTGCGATGGATATGGAAGGATCCATTGGGGCCTTGGAGGGAGGTGAAGGGGGAGGTGTGGACGCAAGTTTTGCACTTCTTACGGTTGCAGGGGAAGGTGCCGGGAGTGGAGGTTGGGTTGGTGGGGGGTGTGGACCTGATGAGGGAGTCGTGGAGGGAGAGGTCTCTCTGGAATGCTGATAGGTGAGGGGAGGGAAATATATCCCTGGTGGTGCGGTCTGTTTAGAGGTGGTGGAAATGATGGAGGATGATATGATATATCCAGAGGTTGGTGAGGTGGAAGGTGAGGACCAGTAGGGTTCTGTCCTGGTGGCGATTGCAGGGGCGGGGTTCAAGGGCGGAGGTGCGGGAAGTGGAGGAGATGCAGTGGAGAGCATTGTTGACCACGTCAGAGGGAAAATTGCGGTCATTGAAGAAGGAGGCCATCTGGGTTGTTCGGTAGTGGAATTGGTCCTCTTGGGAGCAGATACGGCGGAGATGGAGGAATTGGGAATATGGGATGGCGTTTTTACAGGTGGCAGGGCGGGAGGAGGTGAAATCTAGGTAGCTGTGGGAGTCGGTCGGTTTGTAGTAAATGTCTGTGTTGTTTAGATTAGATTACATTACATTACAGTGTGGAAACAGGCCCTTCGGCCCAACAAGTCCACACCGACCCGCCGAAGCGCAACCCACCCATACCCCTACAATTACCCCTTACCTAACACTACGGGCAATTTAGCATGGCCAATCCACCTGACCTGCACATTTTTGGACTGTGGGAGGAAACCAGAGCACCCGGAGGAAACCCACACAGACACGGGGAGAACGTGCAAACTCCACACAGTCAGTCGCCTGAGGCGGGAATTGAACCCGGGTCTCTGGCGCTGTGAGGCAGCAGTGCTAACCACTGTGCCACCGTGTTGAGTCGGTCGCCCGAGATAGAAATGGAGAGGTCTAGGAAGAGGAGGGAGGAGTCTGAGACAGTCCAGGTAAATTTGAGGTCAGGGTGGAAGGTGTTAGTAAAGTGGATGAACTGTTCAACCTCCTCGTGGGAGCACGAGGTAGCGCCAATACAATCATCAATGTAGCGGAGGAAAAGGTGGGGGTTGGTGCCAGTGTAGCTGCAGAAGATGGAATGTTCCACATATCTGACGAAGAGGCAGGCATAGCTGGGTCCCATGCGGGTGCCCATGGCTACTCCTTTGGTTTGGAGGAAGTGGGAGGATTGGAAGGAGAAGTTGTTAAGAGTGAGGACCAGTTCAGTCAGTCGAAGGAGGGTGTCAGTGGAATGGTACTGGTTGGGTCGACGGGGGAGCAAAAAGCAGAGGGCTTGGAAGTCTTCGTGATGGGGGATGGAAGTGTATAGGGACCAATCCCCGGATTCAGCACCGCCCTCTTGACCTGCAATCTTCTTCCTGACCTCTCCGCCTCACCCCCTCTCCGGCCTATCACCCTCACCCTCACCTCCTTCCACCTATCATATTCCCAGCTCCCCTCCCCCAAATTCCCTCCCCCCTACCCTTTATCTCAGCCCGTTTGGCACACCAGCCTCATTCCTGAAGAAGGGCTTATGCCCGAAACGTCGATTCTCCTGCTCCTCAGATGCTGCCTTGCCTGCTGTGTTTTTCCAGCCCCACATTTTTCAACTCTGGTCTCCAGCATCTGCAGTCCTCACTTTCTCCGAGTTGATCCCTTACCTTTAAACTGTACCGCTTACATTAAAATACAAGCTCTTAAAGGGAACTAAGAGTCATACCATAAAGGTTGGGCTAACCCAACTGTATGCCAAAACCTGCCTAGTGCTGATAGCTCATTCCAAATTTAGAAAAAAAATAGTACTGCTGAAAAATAAGTTGGTGTTCCCTGAATGTTTTGATGCAAGTATTGTATGTGGGACATAAAGATCATGCTCTATGCTAACACTTCCCAGTTTCTGTTCTCTGAAAACTTTATGAAATTTTTCCTTTTCTGTTAGATGGATGAGGAGTGTTACAGGAATCTACAGTAACAAAACATATTTTGAAAGTTTCATTTTTAGGTCTGATTCTCTGTTATAAAGTTGTCTTCTAGTTTTATTGATATCAAGGATATATATTTTTTCTCTGGCATTGTCTTCACATAGCAGTATACTTCATTAAGGTTAAGTTAACCTCGCAAAGATTGACTTATAGTTAGGTTCACCAAACATTGGTTACATATAGTATTAGTTACATATAGTATTAGTTACATATAGTATTCGAATCAATTGTTCACTTCAGGAAGAAGAAAGTGAGGACTGCAGATGCTGGAGATCAGAGTCGAGTGTGATGTTGGAAAAGTACAGCAGGTCAGGCAGCATTCGAGGAGCAGGACAATCAATGTTTCGGGCATATGTCCTTCATCAGGAACGAGGCCACTTCACCCATAATACAATTACCTAATATTTACTGACTGATCTGATATTTTCTGCACTCTGATGGACTGGTCTTTTAGATGCTACTGACCAACTGGATCATAGACTGACAGATGGATAGACTGACAGATGGACAGACTGACAGATGGACAGACTGACAGATGGACAGACTGATACATGGATAAACTGACAGATGGCTATTTACAGACAGGTCAAGTCAGAAATAGTGAGATAGGTAGATAATTAGATTTTAAAAAATAATCAAGACCAAGATAGACAATCAGGTAGAAATACAACTTGATAACAACACAGAGTAAGAGAGATAGGTAGATGGGTGGATGAATGAGGCCAACTGAAGAAACAGATAGCAAATCAAAATTTAATTCTGATACAGTAATACAATGCATCAAACTATTCTTCATTCACTTATTGAACATTACTGACTCAATCTTAAATGAATTGTATCTGTAGTGGTTGGTATTAAAATATAGTGTATCTATTCCCAAGTGTCACTTGGAGGCAGTCGGTTACATTTAAGTATTTTGAAGGTAATTGATCAAATTTCGCTCCCATTACATCTTATGGAAACATTGATCTAGTGGGAAAGTTCTTCTCATGCAGAAGTAGAAAGCTGATATCCAGATTCATTATCTAACCATTCTTCCATGCCATCACAAAGCCCTTTTGATATCAGTGCATTGTACCCTTAGTCTTGAATTTGTTAGACAAACAACATACTTGTTGTGGAAAATTACATAAAAGATGGAATCCAAGGCATTTGTGGAGACGATGTGGCTAAATCTAAGCTGTCTTAAATATCTGATATGCAAAAATTGCTCTACCCTCTGTCAGCTACAGTTCCAACACCAACAGAAACCACACTTAAGATCCACTGCTTTCTAAATTAAGCCACATCTGTGTACAGAACGTTGAGTTCATACCACCCTGATGCAAATGTCATTGCAAGCAGCTTGCTTCAAATTTTGCATTCCAGAAGTATGAGAACTTTACCCAAGGCCAGTATAAATAATAAATCTCAATTTATGCTGTAAGCTATGCAAGTCTAATATGCGCTGGAGTTTTTTTTTCAACATGTCAGTCTTTCATTAACTGCACTGAATTCAGTAAAATTAGGAGCAGAAATTGAAAGAATCCAGTTCATAACCTTGGTTAAAGCAAATTAGAAAAGCTCTAAATTTGTTACAATTGATGAAATAATGCTACAGTTCCTTACTTCAGCTGCCAGTAAACAAGGCATTTGAAGATGCCAATATAAACCTTTGGGCACATAATGAAGTGCTGTCATAACCTTGAGGTTCATTTTTGTCAGAACCGTAATCGTGATTATGTGTTAAAAGCTAAAATTGTGCAACTATCCTTACAACTATCCTCTCTGATGAGGATTTTTTTCCTCAGTAAAATAATGCATTTTGAATAAAATTGGTGGTGTGGCAGCTTCAAAGAAACAGTTAGTTATAATGAGGTATTAAAGACTGAAGTGATTGAATTTATAAATAGTCGCCAATATTAATTTATTTGCTGTAATTATTGGATTTTTTTTTCTGACAATTCCTCATCCCGATTCAGCTGTGACAGGTACAATATCCAAACGATCACTGTCATCATTAAGCAAAATAAAAATACTGCAGATGCCTGAAATTTGAAATGAAAACAGAAAGTATGGAAAATATTTAGCAAGTCTGGCAGCTTTCATGGAGAGAAACAAAGCTCAAATTTCAGTTTGTGACGATTCTTCATCAGAACAGAAAAGATTTTCAGAGTATTGCCTGTTTGTATTGATATTGGAATTGTCCTTCTCCCTTGTAGAAAGAAATGACCCAGAATTGCTAAGAGTAGAACAAGACCAGTGGGAAAAAGATGTCTCCTTCATCGGAATCCATTCGAGAAAATTGTTCTCTACACAAGTTTGCTAGTCAGCTCACTGGAGTGCGAAGACACAGAGCTTGTTGCAGTGGACTCAGATATGCACTTCAATAGGATAGCACCAAGGAAGTTGCTGATGATTAAGCATTAAGAGAATGTTCAGTGCTTTGGGCTTTCCTGTCAGCCTCATAACACTGCCAAAGGTCATGGAAGAATTCAGTTCCAACATGAGAAACAGCTCGGAACCCAACCTTTGCAGCGTGCAAATGCTGACCACCTCCACAATAGCACTCGTAGACACGCTTATGGTGCAGTGGCTTATAGGTGATATCTCTGCTTCTATTGCAGGCAGAGCCTATAAATATCTCGGTGGTGCTACAGTCGATGCTTAAACTGAAGTCATGCAATCCCTCCCAAGCAAGCACAAATGACTACCATAATGGCTGCCAACCTTAATGTTCAAAGTATTTACACTGATGTCAAAGATTGGGGGGAATGGAATCGGTACAGGATTGAGTAGATAAATGGAAATGGAGCCCAGAAAGAGAGAAAGTTAGCCTGAATAGGAACTCCCACCCCCCCCAATTCTATCATCATTGTAAATAGCACAGTTTCCCAGCTATTCTCAGCTCAGAAGATGGGTCATTGGACTCAAAACATGAATTTGCTTTTCCCTCCACAGATGCTGCCAGAACTGCCGAGTTTCTATGGCAATTTGTGTTTTTGTAGAGATTAAAGATATCTGTTATCATATAATTCTACACATGGACCTTATGCATTGACCAACTGTGTTGACGAATATTCCTGACCACAAGCAATCTTGACCATATTATTCAATATTATAATTTTATCATTGTTGGGGATCTCCACATCCCAGTGTTTGAAGGATGCTGTTCAAATGCTGAATGCCCATGCTACTGAGGAGCTTTCTTTCTGACACTGCCCCCATGATAGGAATGTCCACAATGGATCCAAGCACAGATGCTGTTGTCATCCCTTTGTCAGCAGCATGATGAACATTTACAGGATGCATGAGGAGCACATATGTCTAGAAACCCAGGACCAGTATCAATCTTCAGCTAACATGGAAGCATCTTCTAATGTGAAGTTTCCAGCAATTGGTACCCTCATGTGGTGGCAAAGTTACAGGAGAGACACAGTCGCTTGTCTTCCATGGAATGCGGTGCATATGAGAGAGAGGTAGTGGTGCCACACTCTGTATAATAGCGGCAAGAAGAATGTCAGGTCATGATGTCCAGGATATCGACAGTACAGCACCTTCTTCCACTGGAGTCAATGAGGGACACAGGACTGCAGAGCCTACCCAGAGCAGGTCCGCATGTAGGTCATATCTCAGGGGTTGTTGCATTACAGACAGGGATGCTGCTTAATTACTGGACCCTTTGTTCCAGATGATTGATGCTCAGGATCTGTGAGAGCTGCAGCATTGTACTAAGTAAATGAATGAAACACTCTGCAGACAGAAGAGCACTTTCAGCACCCTGTAGTGCAACTTGGTCAAAGCAACAAAGACAGGACTTCTTTGTGAATCTTGTTCAATAGAACTGACTTGTGTGAAGCAGTCTATCACTGATTGATTCGATGCTACAGGGACCAGCATCCTCTGTATAATCCTATCTGCGAATGCAAAGTAACGGTTTGATATGCTTATGCATTTCTTCTTTTTAATAAAACGTAACATTACAAACTGATGGTAGCTTTCACATGTCTGAAGCTACATCAATTCAATTATGACAGCATTTCATGCTAAGTTGGATGCTATGGAAAGGACAGTGACCATTGAGACCAAGTTAGAACATGGCACTCAGGTTAGCTAGCCTCTTTACTTCATTTTTGTAGCTGGAGTGAAAAGATGGTGAAAAGGCAACATATATTGAAAAATATGGTGATGTATTTCTCGTCAAGTTTCCCCCATGCTATGATCTCTCCACCATTTCTTTTGCCTTTCCTTCTCATTATGTTTAGTTGCAGTCCTGGAACTGGAGTAAGCCTGGCCTATAGTGATGCCTGTTAACTTTAGAATTTAGTGCAGATTGCCCTTGCAGTGGTTGTAGGTTTAGGGCCCAGAGCTGCTCAGAGTGTCCTAGTTGGATGCAAGTTCATTCTGCGTTGTTAGAAAGTGTGGCTTGCAGGCTGAAGATGGAGGACTCAGATATGTTTAAAGAGTCTTGAGAGGAGACTTCTGGGGGCTGCACGTGAATAGTTCTCCAGCTAGGGGCCTGTTGACACCACCTTGTTTCTTTGAGAGGAAATGATACTTAGTGTGAGGTAATGGTAATTATCTGCATCTCACCTTGTTATTGGTATTCAGCACCAAGTTTACAACAATGTAGTGCAGGCTTGAGCATACACCCAGCAGATCCATTGTCTGACCTGGTTCTGCATGTCAGCTGATAACCTGTCTATGGAGACAACTAGACATAAATGTGAAGGAGGCAGCATAGTACAGATAGCATTGCTGGACCTGTCCAACCTTTGAGTCAATTTGCTCAGTGCCTCCAATAAACTTGATTGTTGCTCCTGTGATTGGTTGTGCATTTGAATTAAATTATTCCTGGCCGACAGCATGGGGTCCTCTCTGGTCTTGGGCAGAGAAGGAACCTTGTTTCCAGCATCTGCCAGCTGCAGAGATTTACCAGTGATGTGCGCACCAGAATGTACTCCAGAGACTAATCCAGCTAAAGTACCCTCTGAAGTCTCAGCAGCTTAGCTAGTGATTCCTCTGGTACAATCTGTCTCTCCTTCCTCAAAGGTGAAAGAGATGATGTCCAGAAGTTTTGGTCATTTCAGAATGGAGACTGCATATGCTGCTGGTATCTGCAAGAGATGTGAGAGAAAGAATGCCAAATAGGGGCAGAGGTTTGAGCTTGTTAAGAACCACGTTCACTGTGGTGGTAATAGCACTTGATAATGAACCTTATTTAGTTTGGACAGTCCTTTCTTGCTAAGACAAGGATTCTTTAATCTTGAAGATGGGGAACAAATAGGTGGAGGTGACAAATGTTGGGCACCTCAACACCTGTCTTGGCTCTTTGTGCTCCATTGTGGGCTGTTTACTCCTGGAATGGGACAAAGGGGAGCCTACACGAGATGGAAGTGGCTGGTAGAGCTGTTAGAGACAAAAATAGAAATGGCTGGAAAGGTCCAGCAGGTCTGGCAGTATCTGTGGAGAGCAATCAAAGTTAATGTTTCAGGTCGAGTGGTGTGTGGCTGTGTGTCTGCGTGTGCGTGTTTCTCTGTATCCAAGTCCAAATCCAATCTGGCAGAGTTTGATGCCATGATCTCCTTTGATGGGCCTGAGTCAAGAGTTCAGATCTCCTGTTCAGCACTCCTTGTCAGCCACATCCTTTAGGATCATGTAACAATGCAGAGTGGAGTTCCTGGCATGCAGTTTTTGATGTGGTGCCAAGCTGGGATTTAAATACGGTCCCTTGTATAAATCCTGGAAGGTTCCATTAACGGTGGGCACCTCCATTACTAGTAAGAACAAGATAAAGGCAGGGTGTATACATAACAAGATTAAAAAGGATAGTGTGAGAAAAATCAGAGAGGTCATGGAGAGATAAACTATGAAACTACCCTAAATTTACACTGAACTAAATTTTAGCCAAATTCATCCCTGTATCAGAACTAAAAGAATTATCACTCATATCGTAAACTCATTCAAACGCCAGTGTTCTTTCTTACAAGTGTGCCTAATACAATGTCACAAGATTACAATTATTCACCTCACAACTGGAAAAAAATATGCTGAACATATTTTAATGCTATCTGTGTTCCAATATTTGGTGCTTTGGTTTTCTTTATAGCTTTAAAAGTAATAGCAGTTGAGCTGTAGAAGTAACAGCTTGTGAAAATATCCCCCACATGAAGATCCTACATATCACAGATTCCCTCAGTTATGGGTAAAATCTATAATACTCTCAGAATTGTCCTCTTCCAAAAATAATCAGCAGACTTGAGAATAGTGAAGTCTAGGCCAAAGTGGAGATTGATCGCAAATACCTGAAAATATGATTTATCAGAAGCAATTTGGATATCGTTACATGTTGCCGTGAACACTAAGTCACACAAATTTTTGTTTCGTAGACTTAAAGATGGTAACAAAGATGATATCCATTTCTTGAGATGGACAGAACTTGTGTTGCTGAAGACTAATAAAGAAGGCTTTGCAAGGGCTAAGAGAAGGTGAAAGGTCTTTTCGCAGTCTAAAATATAAACTTGAGTTTCTAGTTTTGTTGACATCGTTCATTTCTCATGTTCAAAAATTCTCATCACTGCTCTCTTTTGAGATGTAAAGATATATGCAAAAGAACTAAGTGAACATGACACATGAAGGACACTGTTCCATTAATATATTTCTTCCAAACATAAATTGGAAACTTACAACAGATGTTGACCACAGATTTATGGAATAGTTTGATGGCTTGAAATTCAGTCAGAAAGATGAGATACTGAAGTTTATTTACATGAATCAATAACAAACAAACTCACACTAGCAAACTGACTGGGGCTGATGTTATGTGTTAGCATCATAAGATTTGCACAGTAAAGAAAGATTGATTTTAAAAGGCATTCGTATTTTACATTTACCAGGCTGCTGAGTGCTTGAGAATTATTAGCTCCCATATGGATTGGTAGAATAGTTTGATGATCATGTGATCTGACCAAGTGGGCATTTTTTGCTCACTTCAGCTCTTTCGGGAATCTTTGGGCTCTGGTTTATTGTATTTCACATTCCTGTTTGTCCAGGTGATTAATCCTTCTCCAACCACTGTGGGGTTTTGTGCAATTTTGAAAATTCTGTTAGCTTTCTTTAAACTCTTCTGTGTTTAGTGCTGATCTCATATCAAAAATCAATTCTAGTAACATAAATAATCTTGGTTCAGCACAGTTGCTCTTGACACTGCAGTATTATTTTCTATTTTAACATAATCACCTTAAACTGGCTGGACAGTCGGAAATATAACCAGCATTGTCTTAGCATACGCAACTGTTATTACCTTGAGATAGCAGTGGTGGATTTAACAAATCCAGGCTTTTTTTTTATTTTCAGTGAAGACGTTACATCTTACAATTGCTCTGTGGCAATCTATTTACTGCAATCTGTGCAGTTTAAGGTAAACGTGTTGGTAGATGTTGCTCACAAATAAGCTGTGGATGATAAACTCAGCGCAGGTTCTATGAAAATTCCAGAGGTCTTGCAGTGTATTGTAAAAAGATACAGACCTATAATACATTGTATGGTGTGTATATTAAATGTAATGACATATGCCACGCTCTGATGGCTTAATCAAATAAACATCCAAAGTGCTCTCTCAGTGTGGTCTCACTATTATCCCGCACAACTGTGACAGAAGATCCCTCCTATACATTCCGCTACTTTTGCGATAAATAAAATTTCATCTGCTATTCTAATCACTCCTTTACCTGAATACTAACATTTTTTTTTAAACTCATGCACCAGGAGCCCCCAATCACTCTCAGAGTTCTGCAATTTCATGCCATTCAAATAATGTGCTGCTTTTCTACTCTGTCTGCCGAAGTAGACAATTCACATTTTCCACATTGTACATCATCTGTTAAGTGCTTGCCGACTCACTTGAATCATCTGCATTCTTTTGCAGAGTCCCTGAATTATCTTCACAACTTTCCTTTTTCACCCATATTTCTGTTATCAGCAAATTTAGAAATTAAACTTCCAGTCTGATACATAGATACAAACTCAATAACGCACTGGCTCCTGCCTCCTCCCAAGGTCCTCAGACCAAAGGATCTGTGAGACAAAAGGTATCCACTCCAAACCTGGTACAGGGTACCTTTAGGAACACCTGAGACTCTCAAAGAACTAAAGTACAATAACTGATTATTGCTTCCAACTTTGGTGGAACTGATCATAGATGTGTATAACATAAGATTCCAATGTTTGGGCAGCTCCAGTAGAACCTTGCAGTGTAACCCAGAAAGAATTCAGCATCACTCTGGCAAGCTGTGTCCTTCATAATTACCATTGACAAACAGGGAATGCCCTGGATGCAGATGAAATGGGGGAATTACAACAATCTTCTCAGATGTGGATCAGAACATTCACCACGAGCAAATGTTAGAAGCAATAAAATGAAGGATCAATACTTTGTTGACGCCTGTGAAAACCAAACTGAAATCTGCTTCCGGGATGAATGAACTGCATTTGGATTTGGTTTAATAGTTTAACATTTTGTTGTTTACATGGAACGCAGGCCCAGCTTATTGCAAAATGTATATTATTTTTGCAATCCTTCAACTTCATGTAGCTGATAAAACATCTCGCTTTCCATTTGACTGTACGCCTGATATCTCCAGATGATCCCACTTTCAAGGATCTGCACCTTATATGGCCTACTGATGGTAAGGGGAAAGTAGCATTGCATGATGCTAAAGTTAGGTAGCTTTCAAGGCTTTTGACAGGATATCATGCAAGAATGTTATGTAACAAAGCCTCCCATGATAACGAGAAGCTTGAGAGAAACCTTAAGAATCTCCTTTTGACCCATCAGTCATTGTTCTTCAGCATCCAATAGAACAGTACTTTGTGTTCTATTGAAAAACTCTCCACTGAGGTTCAGTGAAGACATCAGCTTCACATTGTACATCTTGCAGCCACAAATGGCAGTATGTACCCTTAGAAGAACCAATATATAAATGAACCTTTCTCTTCACAGATCATTGAATCCCTACAAGGTGGAAGCAGGTAATTCAATCTATCAAATCCACACTGATTCTCTGATGAGCTTTCCACCCAGACCCATTCACCTCCCCTATCCCCTGCATTTCGCATGGCTAATCCACCTAGCCTGCACACCTCTGAACACTATGGGGCAATTCAACATGTCCAGTCCACCTAACCTGCACATCTTTGGACTGTGGGAGGAAACCCACACAGACACAGGGAGAATATGCAAACTCCACACAGACAGTCACTCAAGGCTGAAATAGAACCCAGGTCCCTGGCACTGTGAGGCAGTAGTGTTAACCACTGAGCCACTGTGCTGCCCAATGTGTGGAACCATCACAGATTCTGTTGCCATACTCACAAGGTGAATTTAAGTGTGGAATATGGTGTGCTGGCCCAGTGCCTGCATATTATTTTTCACCTCAGTGTAGTCCATATTACGTTCAATGTCTTGGATGTGGTTCTCAATGTCACAGCTCATGGATCCCTGATGTCAGAACCTATCTGCATTGATCTGAACTGATAAGGTGATTGCTTGTGACAGATGCCATTACAACCTCTTTCATCCTTCAGGTATTCTGAAGAAACTCTTCCACTTTCTCATGGGTTTAATTTTACCAGATCTGAAACTGCTACAAACATTTCAACAGTGCCCAAGCAGGAAGTGGAAACAGTAGGAATGGTTAGTAGTTTGGGAGGATAAGGTGCATGAAAGCTATTGAGTGGACATTGAGAGAGATCTTGGAGTGCAGGTTCATAGCTCCTTGAAAGTGGAGTCGCAGGTAGATAGGATAGTGAAGAAGGAATTTGGTTTGCTTTCCTTTATTGGTCAGAGCATTGAGTACTGGAGTTCGGAGGTCATGTTGCAGCTGTACAGGACATTGGTTAGGCCACTGTTGGAATATTGCGTGCAATTCTGGTCTCCTTCCTATTGGAAAGATGTTATGAAACTTGAAAGGGTCCAGAAAATATTTACAAGGATATTGCCAGGGTTGGAGGATTTCAGCTATAGGGAGAAGCTGAATAGGCTGGGGCATCGAAGGCTGAGGAGTGACTTTATAGATGTTTATAAAATCATGAGGAGCATGGATAGGATAAATAGACAAGGTCTTTTCCCTGGGGTCGGCAATCCCTGAACTAGAGGGCATAGTTTTATGTTGAGAAGACAAAGATACAAAAGAGACCTGAGGGGCAACTATTTCACATAGAGCATGGTATGTATGTGGAATGAGCTGCCAGAGGAAGTGGTGGAGGTGAGTACAATTGCAAGATTTAAAAGGCATCTGGATGGGTATATGAATAGGAAGGGTTTGGAGGGATATGGACCAGGTGCTGGCAGGTGAGTCTAGATGGGGTTGGGATATCTGGTCGGCATGGACGAATTGGACCGAAGGGTCTGTTTCCGTGCTATACATCTCTGTGACTCTATGACATGACACTTGCAATATTGAGAGTTGAAGCCTATGAACCTTGGTGAGATACATATCGTCAGAGTTAAAATGACTGCTGATCCTGTGAATCTGAGCCAGCAAAAAGAAATGATTGTACCACTCATGCTTCTGGAGAACAGAAGATTAGTGACCTGCTTTCTGCATTGTTGGGTGACTTGAATCACCCAGGACTGTCATCAGCTCTGGTTGTTATGACCTCCCATGGTGATCAGTTAGAGAAAGGACTTCCTCTCCACCACCCTGTCCATCAAAACCAGGTTCCTGTGTGCAAACCAAGAAGTGAGTTTTCTTTTGCTCTGGACAAAGTCTTGAATGTAAAGACTTGCCCACCAGTGAAAAAGCTCACTCCTACCTTGCAGCATCTGAAGTGGTGTGCAGCTTTGACTTAAATGTGGCGTCAGTAGCAGGAATGCAGGTAGGCCCCAGCAGTGATGAGCTCTTCTGCCTTGGCAGCTGTGCCATTCCCCAAAAAAGGAACCTCAAGAGGATAAGTGCAGAACTCATGAGGTGAAGAGTAGACAATTACAGGAGACTAGTCGCTCCAAACCACAGCAGACCAGACATTGTGAATCACACTCAAAAATGCAAACTGCAAATGGGACAATTCCAATTTAGTGCTCAGTTACTGTTTGGAAAAAAAACCCTGGAATGATACTTCAACGCCGTGATGTGACATTCAGATAAATGATGGTTTGTTTTCAGAGCACTCATTGTAACTCCTGATATTTTATATGTGTGTAGGTGGTATGTAGCTCTTCTGCACTTTAAAATAAATGTTAAATTACAATATAGAATAGGCTTTAAGATAGAAATTAAAGTTAATAACATTTCACATATTTTATATTAAATGATTCTCAGAGGCCAGAAGTTGACTCTTTAATAAGCACTACTTTTGAGGTTGAATTAAATGTCAGTAATGTAATTATTCTTACTTTTGAAAGTCCTTTCTAATGAGGAACATTCTTGGAGGACCCAAGTATCAGGTTAATTAATTTTCTTAATATGCATGTTATTTCATAAGGAATCCTGAATCCACTGTTAGTTCTTCTTGAAACAGAAGGACTTAATAGTATTAGTAAAATGGTATTGATATATATTTATATTTCCTTCTGAACATAATTTGAACAGTTCATTCTAGTTCTTTACATCTCATTATAGCATTAACATTTCCAAGAGAAAAGGAGAGAATATTGGTAAACACGTTTGGTCATAGAGACCACTAGCAACAACAAAGGCCCTTCGGTTCATTGTATCAAAAACTGATCAAAAACAACCAACTAATTATTCAAATCCCATTTTCCAGCACTTGGCCCATGGCCCTGTATGCCTTGACTTTGTAAGCGTGCATTTAAATACTTATATCTTAAGTGAGTTTCTGCCTCGACCACCTTTACAGGCAATGAGTTCCAGATTCCCATCAAACTCTGGGTGAAAATGTTTTCCCAGACATCTCCTCTAAATCTCATGCCCCTCACCTTAAATCTATACCCCCTGGTCACTGACTCCTCCAACAAGGAGAAAAAAATCCTTTTTGTCTATGCCCCAAAATTTTATATATCTTAATCACAGAACTCTTCAGTGTGGAAGCAGGTCATTCAGCCTATCAAGTCTGCACCAAAAGCATCCTACTCAGATACACCCTCACTACTACCCTATCCCTGTAACCCTGCAATTCCCATGTCTAACCAACCTAGCCTGCATACTTCTGGATACTATAGGTAATTTGGCATGGTCAATCCACCTAGCATACATATCTTTGAACTGTAGGAGGAAACTGGAGCACCCGAAGAAAATACATACAAATATGGAGAGAACATGTAAACTCCACACAGACAGTCACTCAAGACTGGAATCGAACCCGGGTCCCTGATGCTGTGAGGCAACAGTGCTAACCAATGAGCCACAGTGACGCTTTGTCACCTGTCAATCTCCACTGTTCTAAGGATAACAATCCCAATCTGTTCAGTCTCTCTTCGGAATAACTGAAACCCTCTGTCCCAGGCAATGTCCAGGTAAATCTTCTCTCCTCTCTCCAGTGCAATCATATCCCTCCTATAATACAGATTCCAGAACAGCACACAACGCTGTAGCTGTGACCTAATCAACACTTTACACAGTTCCTGCATAACCTCTCCACTCTTAAACTCATTCTAATTTCCCTCCCCATTACTGATTACACAGCAGGAGAAATAAAACTTTATTTTAAGCCTCGACTAATTTTAATAAGACAATTAAAAAAAAGTGATATGTTACTTAGAGCCTGAACAAAACTAAACAAAGAATTAACATCCAGGTATCTCTGTTTGCGCTTATTGTTAGTTCCTAAGAGAACACTTAGAACTTGAATGGTTCAGCATTGAACTCATAAATAATCATGCATGATCATTAATAATTAGAGTCTGAAAATCTAGAGTATGAAAGATAATTATGAAAAACACAAATATAGTGTTTTCCAGCATTAGTAATTAATTCAAAGGTTAAAAACATTCTATTTTACTAGGTAGTGACAAATATACGATACAGTCAAAACGCAAATTGGAACTAGCATTTTCAGCGTTTAAGTGTTTATTAATGAGGGAAGTATGCTATTCGTAGAATTTGAATGAGAGGTTGAAAATGTCAATTACAGTGCTGGTCAAAGTGCCAATTAAAAAAAATCTGTTCTCAACCAAAATGAAAAATAAAAGTGAAACGTGGCAAAGAAAGAGATGAAAATATTCCAGTCACTGGATAGAGACTACATCCTACGGTCATTGTCCAGAAGGTCGTCCAATTCGACAGGATGGTCAAACTAAAACTACATTGTCCAGTAATGTCAAAATCTCGCACCTATTTAGATAAGTGTCAGTCTTATCGAGTTTTATAGGTGCTTTTTGCTGTAAGACCTGGAATGCTTTCTCACTACATCTTACCAAGTTCACATCATTAACTACCCTAACCCAAACCTATGGCACTTCTCCCGATCAATTCTCACCCCATCCTCATACTCACTGTACCTGTAACAATTCACCACAGCTGGGGTATCCTAACATTCCTGGCATCAGCATGTTCTTTAAAAGATCACTGTGTACGCAGACAATCACAGACAGTATGGAGTTGCCCTGCATTATTCCTTACATTTGCTCCAGACATGGCAGGCAAGAAAATATTGGTAAAATGCTTTGAAGGTTTGGTGAATAGGATGGAGCAGAGCACTGAAAACCTCTTACCCCAGGATTAACAGTTGAAGCCACAACACATATCCATACCAACCTGATCTAATCTTGCCACCCAGGCCAGTTCAGTCTCAACCATCTGGAGGACTGCCCAGCATTGTAGGTAGAAAATCAATGACTTTCTTCACCAAAGTAAATGCCCCATCATCTCTCTGATGCCACACATCATATCTGCTACTATACACAACTCCCATCAAGACTCATGCTTTAACAGTCTCACTATTGGCCCACTCTAACACCCAACAGCACTATCACTGCATACCCTCTGCACTATCTGCTCACTTGGTTCAGACACCTGCACCATCTACACCAGAAGTAACACATTTCTCCCACTTTCACTACCAGATTCACTCATACTTGGCCCTCTCTCATTCCTGGAAAAAAAAGCCCACGCGAGAAAGGAAAGAGTCACGATTGGTGGTGTGCTGCCTGACATTTGGTTCCTCACCTCGTATGAGGAGAAGATAGTGAATGACAACTCCAAGCGGCTGAACAACATTTTCCAAGTCCCTGAAATGGTATCAGTGGCTGCTCTTCACTTATGATGCTGGAATCTCCTGAACAAAAGCTATCAATCTTGACAAGCTTCCTGGCTTTGTGTCAGCACTAGATGGCCTGCCAATACATCAGTTACGTGAGCCTGGCATCTTTGGTTGAAGGGCAAAGGCAAGGCAAAGTTAGGTAGTGAGGTGAGCATCCAAGTAGGCTCAATTTGAGTGAGCATTGAGAGAGCAAGTGAACAAACTGGAGATGCAGTTTGCTCTGGTTCATTCACCGTGAACTATCCTTGCTGTAACATTACACAGACAGTGCCATTGCCTCTCAAGATGCAACGTTCAAATACAGAAGTGTACTGTGAGAGATTTGGAAATGTGAAGCTCCTTCGAGGTTGGCTCATGTCAGGTGCCAATGTTCATGGGCAAGGGATGTGTGAGGCCAATGTTCATGGAATGTGCCCTGAGATTTTGCAGCCCAGTGTCCAAAATGGAGGTCCTTTGGAGTGTGTTGTGTGTTAGAGTCGCTAGGTACCTCATGTTGAGAATTCTCCACATCCAGATTTGCTCACAGGAAGCTGCATATTAAATTAGGTAAGATTTTCAGTTGACAAGCAATTACTTCTCCTGAACAGGTAATGTGCTGCTGTCGAGCAAAAATCTTACCTCAATGCTAGAACCAAGTTACAAGATACAGTGAGTTGTTCCCAATGTCAAATATACCTCACTGAACTTGTTGCATGATTCTGTCACATTTTTCACTGTAGCCTATGTTTTTCTAATTTCTAAGATTCCACCCCTGATATCTGTGCTTGAGAACAAATTAAACCCTTAAGCCTCTAATACGTTAAGTCAGAAGTGCGTGTTCATGATAAATTGGACAGGGACTTCCCACCCTTTCAGTAGAAACTAAAAAAAGTTCCATATTCTTGGAACAGGCATTGAGCCATTTTCATATGTATGTATACGGTACAGAACCCCCACTGAAGAACACCACTGCCAGATTTGCCACTCAAGCCACAAATGCGGGTTCTTACACTGATATGCTGCAAACAAGAAGTGACCCTTTCAAAAGAATATTTATTTGATTATGAGGGCATGTAAATTGGAAGTGCTCCTTCTGGCACTACATGAAAAGAATGCATGCCACTGCTAACAGTAACTGCCTACAAAATAACCATTGCTACAATTCACTTCTGCCTTAAATCACCACAACTATTGGCTCCATCTCAATTAATTTTCCTCCACCCAGCTTCACAAACGCCTCTCCCCCAGCTCCAGTTATTAATGCTACCTCTTCCCCAATTATTACTGCAAATCCCCACTTTTGCCATTCTCCTTGCTCCCCTTGTCATTTTACTTGAAAACACATTGGAAGCAAAACATAGCCCAATTCACATGCCACTTTACTGGCGAATGGACTGATATTGTCAACAACTCACCAATAAAATTACACTGTTAAACACAGGTAAGTGGTTATATTAAATTTCAATGACTATCCTTCGCAGGAGATGAATTGTCGTCCATTGTTGCAAGAGTAACATACTAATAAAGGATTTTTTTTTAAAAGTAATTTTAAGATTCATTCAGTTTCTACTTAAAAGGACTAATTGAGATTTCATGAAGCATACTTGCACTTTTTAAACAGTTGTTATCCAGTGAATTATTTGATTATAAAGAAATGCAACAATAGATAGTCTCAAGGTAAAAACAAGGACTGCAGATGCTGGAACCAGATTCTAGATTAGAGTGGTGCTGGAAAAGCACAGCAGTTCAGGCAGCATTCACAACTCCTCAGATGCTACCTGAACTGCTGTGCTTTTCCAGCACCAGTCTAATCAAGAATAGATGGTCTCAGTCTTAGCTCCATAGGTAATTAGAAAGTCATTGCTGAGCAATATTGAATGAGTTATTAAAGTGAAAGGCATTCAAGTTTCCATGTTTGAGAGTGATGTTTGCCTTATGAAAGGTAAGATGGTGAATTTTTTTTAAAATTTCTATGCCCATTCCACCCAGCACCAAACACACAATTGGTTTTGATTTATTTTGTCTCCAAGGAAGTATATTATGCTGTCATTTTTCACAATTCTGCAGTTTAAAAAATGTTACAATCCTAAAGGTAGAAACGCAGGAAACAATCCCATACAAATTGTTTTTGTGAGCCTTTTAGTGGTTATTGATGAAAATTTCACAAATGCATCAATGCATTTTATACACATACTGCAGCTCTTCTTAGAGTAAGGTATTCTGTTAATTAATGTACCTTAGATAAACACATATTTGCATGTGGTAATTGTACCTGAGATGTAAGAGGAATGGAAATAATACTGAAAGAGGGTATAGGCACTGCTTGACTTCAATAGAAGTGTGAAGGGAAGGCAGAAATCTTAGTTTTTGAATGAGATGAATTAACTCCAGTGGCAGTACAGCCTGTATTATATCTTATTCTAGAGAAAGTCAAGTGAGTTTATGCCCTCAGCATTTATATTAATCAGCCATAAGACTGTTACTCTTAAGGCTGCAAAGTGGCATAATGGTTAGTACTGCTGTCTCACAGCATCAGGGATCCAGGTTTGATTCCACCTTCTGGCAACTGTCTGTGTGGAGTTTGCACATTCTGCCCGTGTCTGTGTGTGTTTCCATCAGGTGCTCTGGTTTCCTCCCACAGGTTAGACAGATTAGCCATTACAGGGTTGGGTCTGAGTAGAATGCCCTCCATAAGTTCATTGTGGATTTGATGAGCCAAATGATCTGTTTCCACACTGTAGGTATTCCATGATTCTAATGTTATCTCTACTTGACAATCTACGCTAGTAGAACCAAATGCTGAAGCAAAAAACACAAGAGGTAAAAAAAGGTTTGAGGCAATATCTTGTGCCTGGGAGATACTTATATATACACACCCATGACTCACATGAGACTATGCATTTGGCTATGTGCAAATCTCCTGCTTTGATAAAGGTCTTTTTTCAAATGTCATTCAAAAATATGTCAGCTTTGTGCAGCTTAACATTCGATCACTCTGCAATCTGTCAAGAGTACCAATGCAGCCACCTGGCAGTCAGTAGTCTTTAGTGTCTCAAGGGAACCAAAGGAACAGAAGTGCCAGTTTTGCATTATGATTTGGCAGAAAACACATCCTTTGATAACAGTCACAACAATGGAAGCTTGAAGTGAGGTACATGAACCTGGAATAACAAAGCATGGGCGAAATGAGTGACAAGGACGTACTTGAAAGTCTGTACAAAAGATTATTCGGAAGATGCAGCTAATGAAAGAAAGTTAGGCAAATTTAGCTGGTTGAGCAAAGGCTTAGTAAATGGGATAAGGGATATTAGAGATGGGTGGGAAATGTCAAAGATGGGTTTGTACAAGGAGCTAATTAATAATGTAGCTGGCAGATGGTATTGAACAGCATCCAGAATCACTGGCATCCTTGAGCCATATGTCCACACCTACTTTGATGCATTATCCAGCTGCTCAAAAACTGACTGTTCAGGAATCCCAGAACACAGGAAGTAAGGGAAGGGTCACTCAGCAAATCTCTGGCACAAGTGACTTCTGAAGCAACAATAACAAAATATCAAGAACTGGATAAATAGTAATCTTTATTGAATTGTGGCCACTTTCCAAATGACATTATTGTGAAGTTCCTGTTTCAAATACGACTCACTTTTCTTTTATTCTTTGAGGCTTTGTTTAGTGTATTTCCACAGATAACTTGCAAAAAATTGATATTTGCTTTAGAAGTCTTTTTGCACAATTTTAATCTCTCTTCAATATGAAATTAAATGGCTGTGAATAATACTTATTTTGAATCAAGATGTGCAGAAAAAACAAGTGACAAATATGCACTCCATCTTTTTATTTCATACATTACACGTTATTGAACATGAGTTATCGTGCAACCAAAAAAAAAATCCATTATAGCTGATTGTATTACACAACCTCCCAACGATGACATGATTTGGCTTTTTGCATCACATTAACTTAATAGCTCTAGTGTGCATCATCTCAGCTAATAAGACCATGAGACATAGGAGCAGAAATAATGCCATTCAGCCCATCAAGTCTGCTCTGCCATTCAATCATGGCTGATAAGCTTCTCAATCCCATTCTCCTGCTTTCTTCCTCTAACCCTTGATACTTTAGAACCTATCTATCTCAGTCTTAAATATACTCAATGGCCTCGCCTCCACAGCCTTCTGTGGCAAAGAATTCCATAGATTCACCACTCTCTGGCTGAAGAAGTTTCTCCTTACCTCTGTTCTAAAACATCTTTCCTTTACTCTAATTCTCGAACAATATTGCAGCATGCAAATGGTAATAGAATGTTCGTAAGCGTTCATACAGCCCTACAAAGCTTGGGACAGGACTTTCCCCACAGGCTTCAGGAATATGTCATCTGGCAGGCTCAAACGAGAGTCAGAAGCGTCTGTTCTTCATGGAGAAAAATCACTCATCTGCATTGGCCAAACAGACTAAAATAAAGCAAGACTAATAATCATCAGACTAGGGTGGAGTAAGGGGAGGAGCTCTTGAAAACAGCAGGGCATGAGGAACAGCAACAGGCTGCCTTTCCATGTTAAAAAAAAGGTAGGTGCCCCAAGACAAATATGCTCTCTTCTAATTTAAAAAAAAATTCAGACAATTATAGGCCTCAGTAGTCACTGTGGTGGGTCACCTCCCTCCTTCACAGGATGATCTGTAGCTGAACCAAGGTAGCCACAGAAGATGTCAAAGTCTTCCTCCAGTGCTGGCATCCTGTCTGTCATCACAAAGCCTTATCATGACAGTGGTCCTGTTTCCCAATGTCTCCCAGAGCATACACAATTTTAAATCCATTGATTAAGGTCTTTACTAAGCAACAACCAATTCTCCTTATACAAGGAATACGCGGACATCATCACTACTGTGGTGCGGTGAATAATGTTCAGGTGACCAGCATGCATGACAATAATCCTGGTATTTCAAGGCACCATCACAATTTGCAGAAAGTAGTTTGCCTCTCACAGCAGTCAGCAGTGAAAAGAAGTCAATATCTCCTTTGCTTTGCGGTGCTCGTGTGGAGATGTCAGCTGCTAAAGCAAAGAGCAAAGTAACAGTGATTTCAGTAATTGCTTCAAACCATCTAATTCCTCTGATGGCCCCATACAAGGTCTGTAAAGTTAAATTAAATGGACGAAAGGTCTTTTTGTGGAATCAGCAGGTTGATCATCTGAAGGCTGACAATCTTTTACTCACTATTATCATCACCATCATTTCCCATCCCCACCATCCACCACCATGCTAGAACGAATTGAAATGTATCTAATTATCTTCTCGCTATCTTCTTCCATTCATGCCTTACAAAATACAAGAATCATGCTAGGAATTTCTCTCGTTTCATTTTGCAATTTCTTTAAGTTTCATATTTAGAACTATACTGATAGTTTGTCCTCTATGGTCAACTTTACTGAGTCTTGCAACTGGAAGCACTGATGTTACTCTGCTGTCCAGCCCTTATACCCTTTTGCCTAATAACCTCACAAATTTGCTTTGTTGGGGAAGAACATTATTCACTGTGGGTCATATGCTGTAAATTAAGGCACAATTTTCCTTCCAGTGATATTATTTAACATGTTTTGATGTTTCTACCAAAGTAGCAAAGAAACATGACATAAATATGTTCCACACTTACTGAAAAGTGTATGTATTTTCAACAAAACATAAAGCATATGTGTGTATTTCTCAGAACTTTCTTTATTATTTATCTTTTGTCCTAATTCTGTACTGTGAAACATCAAACGCTTTAAACAAAAAATCTTATGAATTCAAAGGAGCAATTTATCGAACAGCTTAAACAGGTAATTAAAAAGCTTCTGATCTCCTATAAACACAGCAGGTTTTCTTGAATGGTCAATGACTCCCGTAACTGTGAAGCTTCTCACATCCTCACCACTTTTATTAGCCAGGCTCGTGACAGAAGTCACCTTCCTTATCCTGATTGATGCCTCTGTGAATCAAACTTGACCTTCTAGGTTAAATGACTGGTACTGTCAGAGATGATTACCATTCTACTCTTCAATCACTGGAGTAGACAATGGAAATAATACAGTTCAATGCCTTAATTTTCAAAGAAGCAGAAGAACAACAAGTGGACAGAAGCTGTAATGTAGGCTATAACAGGAATGTGTGACCAGGGAAGCTGTCAATCTCCAGCACTGTCTTCCCTGAAATCAGGAAAGCATTTGTGGAATCTCGTCATCCACTCCCCCCATCTCAACTCACATCCCACCCTGTCTGTGTTCAGCCAAATCAAGCATTTTCAATATCACAATTGACACTCAACACTTTTGTAGTGTATTCCACAAGCTTGCATTACATTCTTGCACCATTGTGACTGTTCTGCTTGTGCAAAAGGATCATTATTCTTTTGCACTTCAAGTATAAATCCTTAGTTTAGTCAAAAGCACAATTCCATCTACTGAGTCTAAATCTGACTGATGTTTACTGCAGATTTCCTGTTCATGGGCCTTGAATTCAAATTCCAATACAATTAGGTTTAAAAGGAGAGGTAGCATAGGTAAATTATTGCAAAATCAAAAACAAAAAGAGTATTAGGATATAGCATTGAGTCATACAGCATGGAAACAGACACTTTGGTCCAACCAGTCCATGCCGACTATGTTCCCAAACTAAACTAGTCCCACCAGCCTGCACCTGGCCCATATTCCTCCAAAATTTTTCAATCCATGAACTTGCCCTCATGTTTTTTTGAACATTGTAAATGTACTTGCATCCACCACTTTCTCTGGCAGTTCATTTCACACATGAACCACACTCTGGAAAAATAGGTGCTCCTTGTGTCCTTTTAAAATCTTTTTCCTCTCACCGTAAAAATATGCCCCCGAGTTTTGAATTCCCACCACCCCAGGGAAAAGACCCTTGTCATTCACCTTATCTATGCATCTCATGATATTATAAACCTCAACCTCCTATGCTCCAGTGGAAAAATGTCCCAGACTTTTGAATCTATTTGTATACCTCAAACCTCCATTCCCGGCAAGATCCTGGTAAATCGTTTCCGAACCCTCCCCTGTTTAATAATGTCTTTCCGATAACAGCGCAACCAGAACTGCACACAGGACTCCAGAAGAACCTCATCCATGATCTGGTACAGCTTCCACAAGATGTCCCAACTCCTACACTTAAAGGTCTTCCTCATGAAGGCAAGCATGCTAAATGCTTTGTTAACTGCCCTGCCTACCAGTAATGTTAATTTCAACGACTCATGTACCTGAACCCCTAGGTTTTTCTGTTTTACTACACTACCCAGGGCCCTACCACTAATTATGCAAGTCCTGTCCTTGTTTATATTACCAAAATGCATGAGCTCACATTTTTATCCAAATTAAATTCCATCTGCCACTCCTCAGCCTATTGACTCACTTGATTAAGATCTTTTTGTAATCTTAGATAACATTCTTCGCTGTCCACTATACCACCAATTTTGGTGTCAGCTGCAAACTTACTAACCATACCTCCTATGTTCTCATTCAGATTATTGAAATAAATGACAAACAAAAGTGGACCCAGTACCGGTCCCTGTGGAACACAACTGGTCATCGGCCTCCAGTCCGAAAAACAACCCTCCTCCACCACCCTCTGTCCCCTACCATAAAGCTAATTTTGCATCCAATTTGCAAGCTCACCCTGAAACCCATGTGATCTAGATTCACTAGTTAGTCTATCATGTGGAACTGTGTCAAAGGTTTTACTAAAGTCCAAGTAAATCACTCTGTCCTCATCAATCATTTTCATTACTTCATTAAAAAACTCAATCAAGTTTGACAGACATAAAACCCATCCTAAATCAATCCTTGCCTCTCCAATTGTATGCAAATCCTCTCTTTCAGAATCACCTCCAACAACGTATCCACCACGAATGTTAGACTCACAGGTCTATAGTTTCCAAGCTTCTCCTTTACAGCCTTTCTTAAACAATGACACAACATTAGGCACCCTCCAGTCTTCCGGTACTTCACCATTGTTTACAAATGATACATGTTTTTCTGCTAGGAGCCCGGCAATTTCCTCCCTAACTTCCCACAACATCTTGGGATACGCTTGATCAGGTCCTGGAGATTTATCTACCTTTATGCTTTCTAAGACCTCCAGAATTCCTCTTCTGTAATGTAAACTGTTTACAAAACATCAATATTTATTTCCCAGAGTTCTCTAGCCTCCATTTGTTTCCCAATAGTAAAAACTGACATGAAATATTCATTTAATATCTCTCCCATCTCCTGAGGTTTAACACAAAGACAGTCTTGTTGATCTTTAAAGAAGCCTACTCTCTCTTTAAGTTGTTCTCATGCTCTTAATGTATTGTATAATCTCTTTGGATTATCTTCAACCTTATCTGTCAAGGCTCTCTCAAATCCCCACTTTGTCTTCCTGCTTTCCTTCTTAAGAATGCCCCTACACTCTGTATACCCTTTAAGAGATTCAGTTGATCCAATTATGTCAACAAAGTATAATTTATTTTTATAATTTACATTCATTAATATAGTTACTTCCATAATTCAAAATCCCAAGACCTTTCTCCATATGAAGTTTGTAAAATTTAAGTGTTATTAGAAATGTCTCTGATATGTTAATTGGGATCAATTTACATATAGCAATTAGGTCAATTGAAAATGTCTCTGCTGGATTTGTCAAACCATTCTGTCATAGCAAATCTTGATGAATATAAATGTTAAATTGTTTTGGAAAACAGATTAATAATTACATGAATTAAACTTAATTTACATTCACAAATTGTTTGTTGTGTTAAAGAAAACATTTTTTTGCTGAAACACAGTTTTGTCAAACTCAAAATTTTACATCTTTATTAAGGATCATAATTTAGATTTTATATCTTTGTGTATTAAGGATCATAATTTCAAAAAATACTTGAATTACTCATGAATTTAATATTAAGTTGCAAAATTGTAAATTACAGTTTGTTGTTGACAAAAACACTAAAATTTCATTCTCAGTACTCCAACATCCTTTAATATTTCTCCTTTAGTTTCCTGTACCATGTTCCTCTCCAATACCCAGTGTGGATTTTGCATCCAATTGGATATTTTACCTAATGCAGGAAGGCTGATGTTTCACTCATAACATTAGAAACTAAGAGTAGATAACATGGTATAGAAAATTCCAACAGATGTGTATACAGCTCACTAATATGTACAAATATTATACTCGCAGGTATAGTGGTATCGATACTCACAGTAAGCTATTTGGTTACAAACTTCCATTAACCTGTCATGCTTGATGTGATCTCAAGTAAGATGGCATCTGAGACTTTTATACCCTCAGCTCAAATACTATAATAGTGATGATATCATCACGAGCATGCCTCTTAAAGCTAACCGTGAGACATAACCGTGAGCCTTTCCTGTTACAAGGGTAACTTGGGATATGCAATAAATGCTGGCCGGCCAGTGATGCCCACGTTCCATGAGAGAATAAGGAAAATTTGCAGTTTCACTGTTTTTGCAATCAATTTTAAAATAGTCAGCAGGCCTTTACTGCTATTCACAGCCAGTACCAATTGCCGTCTTTTCAAAATATTTTACACTGTTCAAGTGGCAACTTGCTATATAAGTTAGGCCTATTCTCTGGTACAACTCAGCCTGGGCTTCTCTCTTTATAACTTTCTGCCAGCAACATTCATCTTTTCTTTGGTAAACCGACAGCTGCAGTTATTCAAGGGAACAGGATGGGAAATTGGGAGAGAACTCATGGAGGTCAGTGTTAATAGGTGTTCATGAAGGGTGAACACAAACAAAAGAAAACAGAATTTAGAATAACAACTTATTTCACAGCACAACTTATACAATATCACAACTTAACTCCAATCTCCGCAACATCCCATAAACACACCCCTAAGCAAAAGGTAAATTCAAACACAGGGAGGAGAGGATTCTGAGAGAAAGTTCAGGCAAGACCTCTGTTGAAACATGGAACCTATTTTCACTGCAGCTGCTTCTGTACGTCCTTAGCTAAAGCTAATCCAAACTAGAGGAAAAAAAACCTGACCTGGGAGAACTGACCACTCCCCTGCCATTGTTTTCAAGTAGATATTTACAGACATATTGGAACCTCTGCCTGTATGACCCCTCTTGCAAAAAAACACAAGAACAACATCACATTGTTAAAGGGGCAACATTTTCACACTATGCAATAGTTGATCTGCTAAGTGGAACAAAGTGGAAGAAGAAATACAGGATATTAAGTGGTGTAAGTAAAAGAGGAAATAGAGGACAGATTACATTTCTGTAACAGTGGAAGTGGTGAAGCATTTCACAGAGGTAATGGGAGCCACGAGATATAGTAGAAGCAAGTTAGATGGGGATAGGGTCAGTGTCATGGAAGTGGTTACAGTTCATGGAGGGGTAGGTGTGGTGAGGCTAGAAACATGGTAGGTCTGCTAACAGGGTATCCTCACCTTCACATGAAATTGAACTACAGCCTTGCACTCATGTAATGCCACCACTCACAAGTTCAAAGATGATTTGCATATCATCTAGGTTTTCCATCTCATACATCAAATCTATACCACTCCCAAAGCAGATCGCTGTCAATCTCTAATAGACAAAAGAACAACGAAAGAATGACATTGAAGAACAGTTTAAAAAAAACACTCAAATTAACGATGGATCAACACAATGGAAGAAAGAAGCAAATTAAAACAGAACTGTAAAATAACTTTGAGAAGAGAGAAACAAGATAAATAACATACAACAATGTACATCAAAGCCAACTGGGTCAGTTTTCAATTTATTGTCAACAAAAGCATAGTAGGCATGCTCACTTTACTCCAGACACAAAAATCCCAGCACATTAAATCCATACAAAAGCAGCATACCACAGATTCTGCAAGTCCAAATTAAAATACTTCCTGTTTTTACTTCAAATCCAATCATCTTCATCCACCAGATTAAAATTATCTACACATCTTCATCTTTTTATCTCCAGCCTATGCAGTGATAATGTCAATTAGGTACATTTCTGGACAACATATGAGCAAATATCTCTAGCCCATTGGTGTTTAATGTGGAGTTAGTAGGACTTGTGTGGCTCTCTCATGCCTCTCAAATGCCATCAAGCAAAGGCTGCCAGATTTGCTACTGCCCTTCTGGGGAATGGTTCTTCTTTCACATCCATTCATTGTCCAATTGAGGGATCCAATATAGAGGAGGAAGGGATCCAGAGGAAGTCATAATCCTGCCCTACCTGTTAACCCTTTCCTTTGCAATCACCAACCCCCATTAGGCTAGTGCCCTCCTCTCCACAACTCCTTCCTGTCTACAGACACCACTGTAGGAGAGGGTGGGGGGCCTAGTCCCTGACAAGTCACACCTGCAGATCTGAGTATAATATCTTCTGCTGGTGTTGTTGGTATTGGAAAACAGTTGGCCACTAATTACCCAACAACTTTCATGGATGAGATTTCAATAATAACAGTCTTTAGGATTTTTGGGAATGTAGGCCTCATCTTCAGCTTTCCCCAGTTTTTCCAATAATTGTTTTTTGAGTCTGGTTTTTGTGGGACAGTTCAGAGAATCCCTGCACTATCAACTCAAGAAACAGTTGTTCAAATGAATATCCTAGGATTAAAACTTCAAGCACTGGGCAATAATAATTCACTATTACTGCATGATAGTGTTGCGATTCCTGCAGAATTCAGTAACCTTTTAAAAGAATGTATCCTCAATACTGCCAGTGAAAATAGCCAAATAGCAGTAAAGTCACCAAAGCCATACCAAACCATAGGGCTGCTCAGTCATTAGAGAGAGAGAGAGAGAGAGAGACAGAGACAGAGAAACAACTGCTGGCAGTTTAATCTGAGGATCACCATGTCTCAGACGAGGGGAGAGGTTGAGAAGGAGAGTCCTTCATAGTAACCTGAGCTGGTGTGGTAACTGAACCCATGCTATTGGCATCACTCTGCATCACAAACCAACTCTAATGAGCCTTTGTATTTTAGAGGGTCTTTTTCGCTCACTTGGCTCGAGGATGAGATTGAATATTATCAGAATAAAGGAACTGAAATCAACATAGATCAAATATTACTTATTCCACAGCCAAAATGCCAACCTGGAGGAAAAGGAAAGTTTTACTTGAACGAACCTACACAGCCAGAATGTGCCTTATTCCATCCAACAACACTGGTAGATTCATAGCATTAAAATGGAAGCTTCAAAATCTCTCTTAGCTCTCCTAGATGTCACTCTTCAAAACCAAAAGCAGAGCCCTTTGACATTTGCTGCTGACACTTGACACTTGCCTTAGCTTTCTGCATCCAAATATCACCAGCAAGCCACAGTTCCACAAACGCATCTTTCCCTCTGGTCACAGCAACCAGTACAATCCATAATTCCAGAGGTTCCTCTATCTGATTATTTAAGTAGTCCTATTTAGCTCTGGTAAAACTGTGCAGCGTTTTACATCTACTGCACATTGTCAGTACCAGGACAGAGAGTGTTCTAATTTTGTTCTCTGTGCTTCTGCATAAGGTGTTAGAAACTGCAACACGACATCTCAATCAACCAATTTCTATTGGACATTTTACATCTTCTCAATGCCTATCCATCATAATTTAAAGTCACAGGAGAAACTCTGTAAAACTGGAGTGTTTACCAGGAATTTATTATCTTCCTTTTACTTTAAGACAAAGAGATATTTCAAAACTAAATCATCTCAGAAAATTTAACATTCATGACAATGGAAACATTATTTTAAAAGAGCCACAAACACAACTCTGTTTCCCATTTCTTCCTTCTCAGTGACTTTGGAGCAGAATTAATGATATAGCAGAAAAGGAAAACATTTCAATCAATATTTGCACCAGGACCAACAGGGTCCAATCCACGTTGCTCGATAGACTATATTCAGTCTGGTGAGAAAATTTATGATATTTAATCCAATTTCTTCTTCTAATAGAACAGATTGAAAAAAAAATAGGTCAACATATAAAAAATAGGTTGCACAAGTGTCAAAATAGAACAGAGAACTGGAAATCGAGGGGAAGGTGCAAAATTTCTGATTATGTTTGTCAATGTCCCAGCTTTTCAAATTTTACTATTTGTGGGTACCTTGGTGGCCTTTTAGAGTGCACTTTTCCAAACTAATAACTTTAATGTATACTTGCTTAACATATATTGTCTTACTAAGCAGTCAAACTCACAGGAATAAAATTGAAAAACAAGTAACTTCTTATAGTGGCTAAGCCAGTTTAACTTCTGCGTTGGTAATTTCAAAATGTTAAAAATATCTCATAATTCAGAAAAATATCACCTTGATTTCAACACACACTCCCACCCTCAACAGCTTTGGGGTATCTTTAACCAGAAACTAATCTGGAATAGATATTTGTTTTATTCATTCAAGGTATCGTGGACATCACTGGCAAGGCCTGCATTTATTGCCCAGAGATCAGTTAGGAGTCAACCATATAGCTGTGAGTCTGGAGTCAAATGAACGCCAGGTGAAGACAGCAGTTTCCCACACAATGATTTTAATTCAAGGTCTTTTAAAAATTGAGTTCAAATTCCAATATCTGCTATGGCCAAATTCAAACCTGGGTCTCTGTTTTAAATAGTCCAGTGATAATGCCACTAGGCCATTGCCTTGCATGTATAAAGAGTGTGGTTTCAAGACCAGGTCAGAAACAGGGAATTCCAGGGGAAGTAAATCATCTGTTGACTCTCCAAAGCCTGTCCACCACCTACAAGGCACAAGTCAAGAGTGTAATAGAATATTCTCCATTTTCTTGAATTAGTGCATCTACAACAATTCTCAAAATCTCACTAGCATCTAGAACTGAGCAACTGCTTGGTAATCCCGTCATCCACAACTTAAATATTCACTCTCCCTCTATTACTGATGCATTGTGGCAACAATGTGTACAACACAGTATAGAAGATGAATTTTCGTACTGTCCAGACCTAGGGCGAGGTTCCCAGAGTTTTTGCGGTTCCAGACAGGATATCCCAGTGTCAAGTCCGTAGATGTAAAAAGAAGAACTGACTTCCCTTATTTATTTATCTACCCTCTTGGTACATTTAAAAAGGATCCCTTCTCTTGTGGTTATGTTTTTTCCAGACCCAAATGAACTTACATTTTAAAAGGAGTTTTTCTTGAGTTAACAAAAAAGTGATGTTATCAGTTCCTAAACACAACAGGAAATAAGTTAACACAGAGAATATAAAGGATAGGTGAGTCCACAAACAAAGATAAAAGTTTAAAGGATGCATAAGTTATTCTCCATGGATCGTTCACGAAGAATAGTAAGTGGGGCACTGACAGGTGAACAGTTGATTGCAGGATTCTTGCCTTGTAGGTGAGCTGAAATCATTTTTTCCTCTTTCTTGTTGATGGTATACCGAGAGTGAGAGTGCCCTTCTGTTGTCCTGTTTTCTTTCAACTGGTGAAATGGCTTCTAGCACTCGGAGGGTGGGAGTCCTTTTCCTGAAATAGGTAACTTGTGGGTGGCTCTTTGATGATGACCTACACAACTCACTAGAGCTCAAACACAAGCTAATACATACAGGTACATCAGCTCACTTACTAAATCTGTCCTCATGAAGCTTCACTGACACCTCATCAGGTATGACATACAAAAGGTGTAGTTTTCCACACAGCCACTGAATTTACTAGTGTAGGCATTTGTCTGGCAATAGCAATTCCTTTATTTAAAAACACAATTTGGAATTAAAAGCTTTATATGTATTGAGGTGATCCAAGTTTATAGTCCATGGTAAAGCTCACTGCAGCAACTCACCAAGGCTCCCTTACAGCACCTTCCAAGCCTGGGGTCTCTACCACCTAGAAGGACAATCTGGAAGCAGATGCATGGCAGCACCATTAGCCTCCAATAGTTGCCCTCCAATCCTGGCTTGGAATGAAAATAAAACAAAGAATTGTTGATGCTGGAGATCTGAAACAAACAAAGAAACAGAAACTGCTGGAGAAACTCAGCAAGTTGGCAGCATCTGTAGAGAGAAAACAGCATCAATGTAAGGAACACTGGACTCAAACAGTAATGCTGTTTTCTCTTCACAGATGCTACCAGACTAGCTCAGTTTCTCCAATAATTTCTGTTTTTGTTTGCTTCTGATCTTGAACTATGTTATTGTTCCTTCACAGGTGCTGGGTCAAAATGTTAGAAATTCCTTCAAATCTGTACTATAGTTGCAGCTGAACCACACTGACTGCAGGAGTTTATTAAAGTGGCTTTAAAGCAACTTTTCAAAGGTATTTATGGATAGACAGTAAATGCTGACTTTCAAAGTAATTCTCATATCCCACATGTAAATTAAAAATGCAGCTTTCCTCCTCCTACTTGGAGGGAAACATTTGTCTTACACCCAATTCAGAATGTACTTGGGAAGACAAATTGCTCTGTGTTGGCTTGAGACTGGAGCCAAATTCCATTTGGGCCTCATTTGAAACAGAAAGCTGCTTGACTCAAATAACTCTGGTCAGGATTTGATAGAACTGGAACAGATGCCTGCTGGCTTTGCATAAATCGTGAAGAAGTTCATGAAGGGTACCAGCTCCCACGGCAACAACAATGGAGCTAGGCAGGAAATGCCTGCTCCTTCCAGCATCACCAACATGCAAATTAGCAAAGATTGTTTGTTGTGACTTTTAAAGGAACCACGCACGGTCCCTCTTGAAAAAGTTAGTTACAGACCAGATGCAAGTAAATAGGAGATTCCACACATTCGTACCTGTATTTCACACTGAATATCTCTGATTATGTAAGACTTGAATTTGCACAGTAGAGGAGCCTTATGTTTGCTTCAGAAAGACAGATCACTCACCCATTGCTGAGGTGCCTCTACAGCTAATTTTCAACTTAGTCACCTATTTATCAGGTGTAAAATGGATAACCATGACTTGTATTTCTTCTGCTTTTTCAGAATTATATGTATGAGAGATAAAGAGGAGAACAAAAACACTCCATACTATGGCAGGATTTAGCTACCTCACTGGTATATTACTCTTTATTTCATTTGATGCAAGAAATACCACACCTTTTAAGTTCTCACAAGGAATTAAATAGAAAAGCTAATTTGATTCTTATGATCTGAAAAAGAATCTTCATGGGATTTGGGCAAAACTGGCTGGTATTTATTGCCAATCCTGAATTGTCCTGGAAAAGGTGGTGGCGAGCCACCTTGTTGAAACACTGCAGTCTACATAGTGCTAACGGGAGTTCTACAATTATGACCTAGCACCAGAGAATGAACAATAATACAATTCTACTTTAGTACGGTGTGGGGCTTGGAGGCAAAATAGCAGGTGATGGTGGTTCTCTTGCACCTTTTACCCTTGTTCTTCTGGATGATTGAGTTCAGGGGCAGAAGGTTCTGTTGAATTATTGCTGGTGAATTGTAGCAATGCATCTTTTTTAAAAATGTATTTGTTCACGGGATATAGGCATCAATGGCTATTATCCAACCCCCAACCACTGAACTGCCTTTGAAAATGTGGTGAGAAGATCCCTTACTGAACTGGTGGGCCAGGCTGTGAATGTTTAATGTGGTGGATCAGGTGCCAATCAAATGAACTGCTGTACCCTGGATCACACAGAGCTCCTTGACTGTATTTGTAACTGCAGTAATACAGAAGTTGAGAATGTACCATCAAACTCATAACTTGCACTTTGCAAATGGTGGACAAGCTTTGGAGAGTGAAGAGGCATGTTATTCAGCTCAAACTTCCTAGTCTCTGACATCGTGTTGCCGCTGCAGCATTCACATGACTGTTCTCATTCCGTTTCTAGTTAATGGTGTTCCCAAGATGTTGAAATTGGAGATTTCAGTGATGGTAATGTAAATGTATGTCAACAAGAGACGATTCTGTTCTCTTGGAAATGGTCATCACCTGGCATTTTGTGAGTTACTTGTCACTTAGCCATAGACTGCACGGTGTCCAATTCTTGTTTTATATGGACATAGATGGCTTCATTATTTGAATTATTGTCAATGGTACTGAATATTGTACAATCAGTGAACATCTCCACTTTTGACCTTATGGTGGAGGCAAGGTCATTGATGAAGCAGCTGAAGATGGTCGGGCCAGGAATACTTTCCTGAGGAACTCCCGCACTGATGTCCTGTGGCTGAAATGACTGACCTAGAATAACCACGTATCCCTTACTGAGATATTTGTATCATTGATAGTCACAGGTGAGGTGCCAGAAGACTCGAGGTTGGCTAACGTGGTGCCATTGTTTAAGAAAGATGGTAAGGACAAGCCAGGGAACTATACACCAGTGAGCCTGACCTCAGTGGTGGGCAAGTTGTTGGAGGGAATCCTGAGGGACTGGCTGTACATGTATTTGGAAAGGCAAGGACCAATTAGGAATAGTCAACATGGCTTTGTGCGTGGGAAATCATGTTTCACAAACTTGATTGAGTTTTTTGAAGAGGTAACAAAGAGGATTGATGAGGACAGAGCAATAGATGTGATCTATATGGACTTCAGTAAGGCATTTGACAAGGTTTCCCATGGGAGATGGGTGAGCAAGGTTAGATCTCATGGAATACAGGGAGAATTTGCCATTTGGATGCAAAACTGGCTCAAAGGTAGAAGACAGAGGGTGGTGGTGGAGGGTTGTTTTTCAGACTGGAGGCCTGTGACCAGTGGAGTGCCACAAGGATCGGTGCTGGGTCCACTACTTTTCATCATTTATATAAATGATTTGGATGGGAGCATAAGAGGTATAGTTAGTAAGTTTGCAAATGACATCAAAATTGGAGTCGTAGTGGACAGTGAAAAAGGTCACCTCAGATAACAACGGGATCTTGGTCAGGTGGGCCAATGGGCTGAGAAGTGGCAGATGGAGTTTAATTTAGATAAATGTGAGGTGCAGCATTTTGGGAAAGCAAATCTTAGCAGGACTTAGCAGACTCACGGTGGCACAGTGGTTAGCACTGCTGCCTCACAGCGCCAGAAACCCGGGTTCCATTCCCGCCTCAGGTGACTGACTGTGTGGAGTTTGCACATTCTCCCCGTGTCTGCGTGGGTTTCCTCTGGGTGCTCCGGTTTCCTCCCACAGTCCAAAGATGTGCAGGTCAGGTGAATTGGCCATGTTAAATTGCCCATAGTGTTAGGTAAGGGGTAAATGTAGGGATATGGGTGGGTTGCACTTCTGCAGGGTGGTGTGGACTTGTTGGGCCGAAGGGCCTGTTTCCACACTGTAAGTAATCTAATCTAAAAAAACTTATACACTTAATGGTAAGGTCCTAGGGAGTGTTGCTGAACAAAGATACCTTGGAGTGCAGGTGCATAGCTCCTTGAAAGTGGAGTCATAGGTAGATCAGATAATGATGAAGGTGTTTTTGTATGCTTTCCTTTATTGGTCAGAGCATTGAGTACAGGAGTTGGGAGGCCATGTTGTGGCTGTACAGGGCACTGGTTAGGCCACTGTTGGAATATTGCGTGCAATTCTGGTTTCCTTCTTACTGGAAAGATGTTGTGAAACTTGAAAGGGTTCAGAAAAGATTTACAAGGATGTTGCCAAGGTTGGAGGATTTGAGCTATAGGGAGAGGTTGAACAGGCTGGGGGCTGTTTTCCCTGGAGTGTCGGAGGCAGAGGGGTGACCTTATAGAGGTTTATAAAATCATGAGGGGCATGGATAGGATAAATAGGCAAAGTCTTTTCCCTGGAGAGGGGGAGTCCAGACCTAGAGCGCATAGGTTTAGGGTGAGAGGGGAAAGATATTAAAGAGACCTAAGAAGCAACTTTTTCACTCAGAGGGTGGCAGGTGTATGGAATGAGCTGCCAGAGGAAGTGGTGGAGGCATAAGAAGTATAGTTATTAAGTTTGCAAATGACACCAAAATTGGAGTCGTAGTGGACAGTGAAAAAGGTCACCTCAGATAACAACGGGATCTTGGTCAGGTGGGCCAATGGGTTGAGAAGTGGCAGATGGAGTTTAATTTAGATAAATGTGAGGTGCAACATTTAAGAGGCATTTGGATGGGTATATGATTAGAAAGAGTTTGGAGGGATATGGGCTAGGTGCTGGCAGGTGGGAATAGAATGGGTTGGGATATCTGGTCGGCATGGCCAAGTTGGACCGAAGGGTCTGTTTCTGTGCTGTACATCTCTATGATTGTATGACTCGATAACCAATATTCACTCAAAGCTGCATGAGCACTTGGCTACTCGGAGGTTCTGTGGACACTGGTCTTCATGTCACTACATGATTTCCATTTCGAGTAGCTGCTGCCATCCAGAGAACTCAGAAGCCGATATAGCAGGAAGAAAAATTAGAGGGAACATTGCTAATGACCACAAGCTTCTTTGTTGCTGTTCCATTTGATTCCGATCAATGAGAAGTTTTACCCTTAATTCTTATTTACCTAAATTTTGCAAGGGCTCCTCAATCAAATGCTGGCTGTCGAGAGTAGTCACTTTCACCTTCAATCCTGTTCAAACCTAGGACTCACAGTCTAAGAATAAGTGATAAGTCATTCAGGATTGGAATGAGGAAGGATTTCTTCACTCAGTGTTGCCAACCCGTGGAATTCTCTCCTATAGGAAGCCGTTGGGGCCAGTTTATTAGATATATTCAAGGGGGAGCTGGATGTGGCCTTTGCAACGAAAGGGATCAAAGGTTTTAGGAAGAGGGTACGAATGGGATATTGTGACTGCATGATCAGCGATGGTCATATCGAATGGTGGTGCAGGCTCAAAGGGCTAAATGTCCTACTCCTGCACCTAATTTCAATGTTCAGCTCTTTTGTCCATGTTTGGACCAAAGTTCTCAAGAGCTCATAAGCTGAGTGGTCCTAGTAGAACACAAAACTGAACAATAATGATCAGATGATGGTTGTACAAGTACCATTTGATAGCAGCATTCATGATATTTTCCATTATTTTGGTTACAGTCATGAGGAAATTGATCAGGAGCAATTCGCTCATCTGAATTTGTCCTTTTTTTTATGCACAGTACATCATGGGCAATTTTTCACAGTCTTAGGTAGATTTAAATACAGAATGGATAAAATGAGAATGATAAACATGAGGAACATAATCACAGCTTTTGTTTCCCCCCCAACAAATACTGAGAACAGCTAACAATTACTTTTTCAAAGCCATTAAAAACATGCTCAAAGCCACATTTGGAGGTGTGACCTTAAGAATAAATTAAGTTGATGGTACCAAGTCATTACAAAATATCAAGGACTTTTATTTATGCAAAATCCCATTTTGCTGAGCTTAATCAACAATTGTTGTGGATTCTTGCTGATAAATTACATACATCATTGAACACTTCTATACTAATTTATAATGCAGATTTTCCCCACATAATACAACTACTGCTGTAATGTTATCCTTTGCTGAGATTTTTTTTAATGGAGCAGTTTATACAAAAGTAAGACAATTATGCAACTAAAATTAAAAAATGAAGCTTCCTGGAGTTTTAAAGTGAAATTGAATAAAATGGAGCCATACCACAGGGAGCTTTAATCCTTAATAATACTAAACCAGGGGTTAGAAAATATTGAGCTATTTAATCATGCTCAAGGGCTCAAATGTGCTTTTTTTGCAGATAAAATGCATTTTCACACACAGTAAGTGCAAATTGAACAGTGCCTACATTTTCAAGCTCCCCATATTTGTCATTAGTGTGCTAACATTCAGAATATGCCAAGTGATGTGCAACATATAAATAATTCGGGACATATCAGTTTCTTTTGCATTATACCACTCTTTGATGAACCTGGTTAACTCCAGATGTGTGTCGCCAGTCCCAGGTTATAGAGTCACAACAATACTCAAGGTGACCATTTGGCCCATCATATCTGAAGAATAATAATCTAATTTGTCCCATTTTCCTGATTTTATCCCTGTTGACCAGGAGGTTTCTCTCCCTTACGTGTCTACCCAATCTTCTTAATTTGTTTTCTTTCAAAAATGTTTACTTTCAAAAGTGAAAAATGTATACTTGTCCACTCCAAATAAGGTTTTTTTGGTATTACAATAGACTGAGCTTAATAACATCTGGATGGCATGATCTCATAAATCTCAATTATTAAAATATGTATCCTTTACAACTTTGCAAAAATGTAAAAATCATGATGTTACCTTTAATGTTAGTCACACTTCAGGGTCAGATCTGGAAAAGGAAAAGTTTGCTACACTTGGATTTACCATCAAAGTCCCAGAGGGGATAAGCAACACACAAAAAAAACCCTTCAAATCCCCTTGCATGAAAGTTACTTTTTGAATTGCAAAGCAAACCATTTGTGTACAGAAATTCATAAATTAGTTAATTACTAATTTTACTTTGCCCCTGAAGTTTTATATAGATACATGTTGACAGAAACTTCAACTGCAATGAAAGGACAAAGTCCAGTCAAATGCACTGCACAAGAAAATGAACATTTTCTATTGAGATAAATCATGCACATATATCTACAGTCACATGTTATGAAGTTGTAGGCATGTACTATGCCTTTAAGAAAGAGTAAAAGCTGGCAAGGACCTAGCAAGCACAGAGTGTGCTGAAAAATTTACACATGTACCATTTGGCTGTGAAACAAATAGTTGAGCTGTGTTCCACAACAATTCAAATTTAGCTAATCAGTTTACATTATGCCCCAAGATATTAAAACCCAATCGAATTTGAAGTTTACTGTTTTGATGACATCAAACCAATGAGGCAATCCAATGTTTTGGGGTATAAAATCAAGCATTTTGAACAGTTAGCCAGAGAGGCAAAGAGCACCAATACAGAGTACCCACAGACTCGCACTCTGAAAGGTACCTTTTCCATGAAAGACTTGTGCAGAAGAAGGCCAAAGAAAAGAAGACCCAGGAAGATACAAAAGGAAGAGCGACACCTGGCTTGTTTTGAAATGTGACTTTTTTTTTGTAAACCTTAATCAGAGGTTTTGTTGGATCCGTGTATTTTATTGTAGAGTAGGAGGTAGATAAATTGATCAGACAAAGGAGCCTTACAGTTTGATAGTTGTTGTTTAATGTTCTCTTTTCTTGGAATTAAATAATAAATTGGTATTTTTTTAAAAATAATGGGATTTGGGTAGTTCTTTGTCACTTATACTTTAACAGATTATGAGGTGAGGTGAGCTTTTCTGTGTGTTTGGTTTAAATTAATGGTAGGGTTTACCCTGAGTAGCAATGGCAATCAGCATTTCCCTTGTACCCTATTTTAATGCTATCTCATTTACTGCAATAGAAGATCTTTGTCTCCCTGGCTTGGGTGAAGGTGTGATTTAAAGAAGAAATTAATTTCTCATTGATAAGGTTATTTTGAGGCGTGCCGTACAAGAAAATGTCTATCCCAGCCTGACCCTGAGTAGTCACGGCGTTAGAATTGGTTCTTCAGAAACTTGGTGTTGGAGTGTGCTATTTCAAATGATTGGGTCTTCTTCTGACATCTGTGGCACTATAGAAAGGTCATGAATCTGCCAATGTCCATGTAGTCATGCATGCAGTCTTTGCATTCCTATTGCCATAAATAAGTAACTGATGATGATGATGATGATAACAGGGCTTGAAACTGGATTGAACATGTACGTTGTGGTTGGTTAATAGTGAATTTTGGAAAGATTGCCTCAAATGAGCAGTAGTCCTCCAGTTCAATCTATAAAGTGCCCCAGTGATAGTTTCTAGTCTGAGTGTAGATGCCTACACAGAGTCCTACACTTCAGCTGCAAAATGCACTTGGACAATCTTCCACAATGGGTGTGAAGGAAACTTGCTCTATACTTGCGACCCCAAAATAACAGTTACCTCTCAAGACAATTTAAAAACCGACTTGCTGGAGAATCTACAAATCACCTTACAAACTCAGGTATAATACTGTCTAGAAGACCATCACTTCCAATTACAACCCCTCAGCTACTGTAGCATGTTATAAACATATGCAGCAAGTTCTGGTTGAGCCACAGTTTAGGACAAGTAGCAAATAACATTCACATCACACAGGTGCCAGGCAATGACCATCTCCAGAAAGAATGTGACCATCTTCAGATAGAGAGAATGTAACCATCTCTATTTGACTCTCAATGGTAATACCATCATTGAGTCTCCTCTCTGTACCATCCTGAGAGCTACACTTGACCAGAAAATTAAGTCAACCTCCCATAAAAATACCATAGCTGCAAGAGTAAGTAAGAGGCTTGGAATTCTGTTGCAAGTGTTTCATATCTCAACTCTTCGAAACCTTCTCACCATTGTCAAGGTACAAGTCAGGAGTGTGATGGATAAGTCCCAACTTACTTGGATGATGACAACTCTGACAATGTTCAAATAGCTTTACAACATCTAGAGCCTGCTTAACTGGTACTACATCCATCACTTCCATGGTTATGGCCTCCATCACCAGAATACAACAGCAGCAGTGAGTGAATGTAAAATTCCCATCGTCCTACTGTACCAAAGGGCAGCTCTCTCATTAGAGAGAGATAACTGGTGGTTGGTTAACCTGATGGTCACCATATGTGTCAAGTAAAAGATGCACTGCAGTAAATCGTCACGTGTTCTTCAATAGTCCTTTACAGATTTCCAATCTCTAATATCTAGAAGGGCAATGATGGCAGACACATGAAAACACATCCATCTGCCTCCAAGTCACACACCATTCTGAGTTGTAATATGCTACTGTTCCTCCTAACAGCACTATGAGACTAAGTACACAACTTGGTTTCCCACAGTTTAACTGAATCATCATCACCTTTTCAAGGGCAATTAATGTAATAAATGTTGGCTTTGCCAGATGTCTGCATCAGTAAATTAAAGAAAAACCTTTCTGACTATGCTTTTATTAATACTCCCTGTCATTCTCCTTTATTCCTAAAATTACAGTGATAGACCTGGCAGGAGGAAAAAACATTTGGGCTGAATTTGCTGTGAATGGTCAGTCCTTTGGCTGGACTGAAAGTGGGAGGTTATCAATGGGGCTGCGGGGCAAGAGTTCTGCTGATTGCAGTCAAGTAAGAGGTCAGGGGCACCAACACAGAATGGCAGCCCATCTGAAGAGCTACTGGCTCAGTCAGAGACCTGACAGTTCAGCTGCCAAGGAGAGGGTATCAATGGATCTCTTTGGACAACCCCAAAGAGAGATGCAGGGTTAGTCTTGGTGATCATTTGACATGGAGTCAATGAGCTCTAACATTTCCTTGTCACAACCTTGACTATTAATGCTATGGGACCATTCTATAGACTTTTGAAATGATCGTAAAATAGGCATCATTCGGTAGTGCACGTGGTGCAACTCTGTCTGAATGTCACCCCAGCTGGGATAGGAGACGGTCCTTAATTGTCCATTTCATTAGCTTAATTTCCCTCCTGGTAGGTGATCGAGTCACCACATTCCTATCTGTGAGCAATATGGTTCTCTTTCTGTTTCTATCCCCTGCCAGCCCGACTACTTCCCAAACCCATCCCCATTTGGCCCAGCTTGGCTTTTACTGGCAATTACATCTTGTTAGCCTCACAGCAGTGTTGTGTTTAAGAAATGAAATAATACAACCTGTTGGCTTTAGTTGGATGACACTACTTGGCAACATAGAACATAACAGCGCAGTACAGGCCCTTCAGCCCTCAATGTTGCGCTGACCTGCAGAACCAATCTGATTCCGATCCATCCTCTACTATAATCGAAGGTTAAATGAAGAATTGTGAAATCACAAAATCACAAACTTCCATTCACAATGATACTTTTTTTTATAAATGGTCCATCCATTTCTCAATAAATTATCAGGAGTATGAACACAGCAAGGTAAAATTAGGCTTCCTCTGGCCTGCAACTCCCCCATCTCTTTCTTATAATTACTTACCATGCTCTCTTCCAGTGACTTAAAGCTAATCAAAGCTCTGCCCCACCCACCAGTTAGATGCTACATCCTTCCTGTTTTAAACAGGAAGCTTATTTGGCAACATACATAGGATAACTGGGAATTAAAATCAACTTGCCTACCACTGCCCAGGCCAATTCCATTCCTGGTGAAAATCTGTATTGCTGCCAAATTTAAACAGTGTGATAGATAGGTAGTTAAAGATGTTGAAATGGAATGGGCACATCTAAATAGGACCACTATTTGTGGAAGATAAACACAAACGTCTTTTAGGGAAGGAAATTGCCATCCTTACCTGGTCTGGCTGGATTTCGTGAAGAGCATTAAGCTGGATAAGTCTCCAGTGCAAGATGGGATCTGATGGGATACCCCAGATTATTGAGAGAAGCAAGAGAGGAGATGGCCAGGGCCTTCACCAAGTTTTTTGTATCTTCTGTAGCCACTGGAAAGTTCCCCAAGGACTGGTGAGTAGCTAATGCTGTTCCTCTGTTCAAGAAGGGAAATAATCCAGGAAATTATAGGCCGGTAGTCTCACATCAGTGGTAGGGAAGCCAGTGGAGAGGATGTTTAGAGATAGGATTTACTTGCATCTGGAAAAGTATGGCCTAATTAGGGACAATCGGCATGGCTTTATGCAGGGCAGGTCATGTCATACTAAGTTGATTGAATTTTTCGAGGAGGTGACAAAGGTGACCGATGAGGGTAGAGTAGTGGAAGTTGTCTACATGGATTTTAGTAAGGTTTTCGACAAGGTCCCTCATGGTACCATCCAGAAGATTAAGATGAATGGGATCCACTGTGACTTGGCCGCATGGCTTGCCCATAGAAGGCAGAGGGTAGTGATAGAAGGGTATTTCTCAGGCTGGAGGGCCATGACTGGTGGTGATCTGCAGGGATTCATATTGAGACCCCCACTTTTTGTGATTTGGATGGGTTAGTAAACTTGCAGATGATATAACATCAGTGGAGTTGTCGATAGTGTAGAAGGTTGTCAGGGATACAGCTGGATATAGATTCATTGCAGATACAGGATGGAGGAATGGCAGATGGAGTTTAATCCAGACAAGTGTGAGATTTTGCATTTTAGGAGATCAAATGTTAAGGAAAAATATACAGTTAATGACAGGACCCTGAATAAGTGAAATACAGAATAGAGCAGACTGTAGAGCTTGTTCTATCATTCAAGAGATGAACTGCATCTTAACTCTATCCATCCAACTTATGGGCGGCACGGTGGCACAGTGGTTAGCACTGCTGCCTCTCAGCGCCTGAGACCCGGGTTCTATTCCCGCCTCAGGCGACTGACTGTGTGGAGTTTGCACGTTCTCCCCGTGTCTGCGTGGGTTTCCTCCGGGTGCTCCGGTTTCCTCCCACAGTCCAAAAGATGTGCAGGCCAGGTGAATTGGCCATGCTAAATTGCCCATAGTGTTAGGTAAGGGGTAAATGTAGATGTAGGGGTATGGGTGGGTTACGCTTCGGCGGGGCGGTGTGGACTTGTTGGGCCGAAGGGCCTGTTTCCACACTGTAAGTAATCTAATCTAATCTAATCTTAATAGCATTTACAGAGGGATCTTGCGTTCCTAGTCCATAGTTCCCAGAAAGTTCCCATGAGTAAATAGCATGGTAAAGAAGGCATATGGCACATTTGCCTTTACTGGTTGGGACAGTGAGCTCAAGAGTCAGGAAGTGATATTGCAGCTTTATAAAACTTCGGTTAGACCACACTTATTGGGTTCAATTTGGTCGCCACATTATACGAAGGATGTGGAGGCTGTGGAAGAATGCAGAAGAGGTTTACCAGGATGCTGCCTAGATTACAGGGTATGAGCTCTAAGGAAAAGCTCAAAAAACTTGGATTAGTTTCGCTGGATTGGAGGAGGCTGAGGGGAGATCTGATAGAAATCTATATGAGAGGCATTGGTAGGGTTAACGGTCAGAATCTTTTCCCAAGAATTGAAATGTCTAATACTAGGGGACATGCATTTATGGTGAGGGGGGAGACTTTAAAGGAGATGTGAGGGCCAAGACTTTTTTTTACATGGAGGAGGAGGAGTCTGGAACACGCTGCTAGGGCAGATACATGAGGGGTATTTAATGGACTTGTAGATGAGCACATGAATATGCAATGAGTGGAGGGGTATGAACCAATGGTAGACAAAAGGGAGTAATATAATTCAGCATTATGTTCAGCATAATATCATGGGCTAAAGAGCCAGTTCCGTGCTCTACTGTTCTGTGTTCTATTTAACTCTGAACTGCCACCTGTCCAGTTAGGGACGGGTAATACACACTGGTCTCGTCAGTGACACCCACATTCTGTGAATGAATGTTTTAAAAAGGCTTATTTCCACATTGTTACTTCTATGTAATATATGCAATACATTAAGGTTGTTGGCTTGGTAACAACATATCTACAAAACACTCAAGGCATATTCTCTTATTAAAATTGCAAATGTTATGTTTATCCCTCGAAAGTTCAATAGCTTTACTAATTCATTCCCTACATTAGCCTTAAATTTTAATGACTTTTTTGTTTTCAAAAGTGAATTATCATTTTTAAAGCACTCAAATGTTTTCTTTGGCTTGTTTTTTGTTTCTACTGACTGTATAAGTTGAAGGAAACTCTGAACTCCCTCAGAGTTCATATTGTCTCATTCAAGCAACTTTTAGGGAAATTTGTCTCAATGTATGATAATACAGCAGAGCTTGGTTAGCATGAACACAACTAATAACAGTCTCTGAAGTCATCACTCTTTCCAAGAAATTGACCATGGAATACTGCATGCAGTTCTGGTTGCCCTGTTATAGGAAGGATATTATTAAGCTAGAGAAGCTTCAGAAAAGATTTACCAAGCAAGTGCCAGGAATGGAGGGGTCGAGTTATAAAAATAAGTTGGATAGATTGGGATTTTTTTCATTGAAGCATAGGAGCTTGACGGGTGATCTTATCAGAATTTACAAAATTGTGAGGTGTATAACAATGGTCTTTTCCCTAGGTGGGGGCGCTCATAACAAGGGGATATATTTTTTAAGGAAAGAGGAGAAAGATCTAAAACCAATATAAGAGGAAGCTTTTTTTTTCTAACACAGAGAGTGGTTCATGTGTGGAATGAACTGCCAGAGGAAGTGGTGGATGCAGGTACAATTACAACATTTAAAAAGACATTTAGTTAGGTACATGAATAGGAACGATTTGGAGGGATATGGCCAAATACAGGCAAATAGGACTCTTTTAATTTGGGAACATGGTCAGCATGGACTCGTTACACCAAAGGGTCTGTTTCCATGCTGTTTGACTCTGTAGCTTCAATGCAGCAGTCGGGTTGATCCTGGGACATAGCAAAAAAAGCATTAAAACATCCTTATTCCTAAAGTTGTAAACACAAACTCAACTAAAGGCAAAATATTTTGTTCCATTATTAGTCACCTAAGCAATCGAATTTGCTTACTGACAACAATTGAATAAAAGTAGAATGCAGGGTCTGAAACTATCACAATTTTGAAAAGTGAACAGTTAAAAATATTTTTAAACATTTCAGTTTATTGATTAATATTTTCCATAGTTTTGTTTTGTAGCTCATGACGTGGGAGAAAGAAGCTTATTGCTTCTACAGTCAATAGGTAAATGATGGCAGTTCATTAGACAGACTGCACAATTGATTATTATACTCTGCGAGCCCCATTTAAGAATAGATAATGCACTTAGTCGCTGGTTTTCTAAAAAAGCCACTTTCTAATATAATTCATTCAAAATGCTACTTTGAGGAGAGAGAGAACTCATCACATTTAAAAACAAAATCTACCATGTATGCACTCATAAAATGACCCTAGATAGCTGTATCTCACCTGCAAAGCACTTGTGCAACCATGAATAAATGTTGATAAATTTCATCATTTTAAATAAGGGGATGGAATTCCTGTTCAGTTTTACAATTCCCCCAGTGTTACAGTTTTGATGCAAAATATCATGCGACTTCAAGTACAAACTGCATTCAGGCAAAATTGCATTTTTTTTGTCCTAGTTTTAAAATCATCACATTGGAAGCAGCCCTTATTCACAAAACTGACCACACCTGCATGGTGAATTAACAACCATTAGGATTCTGCTCATATGCAGACCTTCCAGCAAGTTTCAAAAATTAAGTTGACCTTTTACGCAGGACATTGTGCACAGAAACAGGGCATATCACCCAACCAACTTATTTTTCATGCTCTACTAAATCCACTTTCCATTTTTTCTCATTTAAATATTCTACTGTGACAGTCTATTTTCTCGTCCTTTTTTATATTTGTCCAGATTCCCCTTAAGTGCATCTATGCTATTCATATGAACATAATAATGAGCAGCAGCAGTAGTCTTCTGCTATTCCATAAGATTGTGACTGGTCAGTTTGTGTTTTGAATTCCACACTCCCATAAAAATATTCAATGTCCTCATCTCCACTACCTTCTGAACAGCGAGTTCAAAAGTCTTTGACGAGACAACATTTTTCATCATTTGGGTCATAAAATTACATCCACCAAATTTTAAACTGACCCTTATATTTTTGGACTGAACCAAAAAAGGAAATATCCTTTCCAAATCCACCTTGTCATCACCATCCAGGATCTTACACATTTCATGCCTCACTCTACCAAATTCCAGTGGAACCAAGCCTAAACTGTCTAAACGTTACTCATAAAACAACCGCTCATTCCAGTGTACCATTAGTCAAACCTCCTCCAAACTATCTTCAACACGTTTACATGTTTTTTTTTTGAATGAGAGGATCAATAGAACTCACCGTATTTGAGAAATGGTCTCACCAATGCCTCATATAATTGAAGCATTGCATTCTTGCTTTTGTGTTCAATCCCTGTTATAATAAAGGATACCATTCCATTAGCCTGAATTGCTCACCTTACCTGCATAATAACTCTTTGCAACTCATTAACTAGAAAAAGTTAGATCCCTCTGCATCTCAGAATTGTAAATTATTAACTTATGTTAATAACCTGCTTGTTCATTCTGCCTGGAAAAGTGAACAACTTTACATTTACCACATTACACACCACTTGCAAGATTCCTGCCCACTCACGCACCTTATCCATACTCACCAATATCCTTGTTATGTCGTCTTCACAACATACTTTCCTCCCTTTATTTGTGTCAAATGCAAATTCAGTGACCCCATCTTTGCTCCCTTCAGCTAAATCAGTGATATACTTTGTAAAAGTTGAGACCTTAGCTCAGCTCAGACCTTTGAGGGACTTCACTCCTCATATTCTGCCAAACTGAAAAAAAAATATGCAGACCCATTTTCTGCCAGCGACTTAATCTGTTATCTATGTCAACATGTCACCTTCTACACCATGAGCTCCTACTTTGTGCAATAACCTTTGTAGCACTTCGTCAAATATCTTCTGGAAATTCGAATACAGGACATCTATAGGCTCCCCTTTATCCATACCACATGCTATTCCTTTATTGAAGTCTGATAAATTGATTAAACATGATTTCCCCTTCCCAAATCCATGCTGAATCTTTCTGACTACCTTGAGCTTTTTTCTGTAAGTCCCCAGCTATAACCTCTTTAAATGACCAATGTTAATACCTTCATCATAACAGATGTCAAGCTAACAAACCTATGTTTTCCTATCTTTCATCTCCCTCCCTCCCTTTTGAACGGAGGAGTTACATTTGCTACTTTTGAGTTTGTGGGAATCTTCTCAGAACTCAGTAAAATTTGGAAAAATAAGACAAACAATCTTTGACCCTAAGACAAAGTTCTTCAAGACCCAGGAACTTGTCAGTCTGCAGCTTGAACAGTTTGCTCAATACTGTTTCCATAGTGATTGGTGATTCACTACCTCAGAGCAACTTACCACCTTTCACTCGATTGCCCCTGCACTGTGTCAGCCAGTTTTACCTCACTCAACCACTCATTTTATCTCAGTACAAAACAAAACATTTCATCATAGGACAGAGAGAGCCTATGCACATGGGATACAAACATTCTGTTTCTCACCCTTATAACAAAACAATGTTCATTCTTACAGGAGAAGACTGAGACTGCTCCTGCAGAGGTGCCAAAACAGTCATGTCCTACTAACCAATCTTCATTCTCGTGCAACTCTCATAGGAACTCCACTGTCAGTGTCATGCATTACACACCACTTCTAACCACTGGTCATAGTGCCTTTTCTCTCACAGGGATCACCAGTATCTCCATTACCACAGTAGAAAAATGGCTGGATTCCCCAGCCACCATCTCCTCATACCTCTGCCAACAAGAGTCATGAAACCTCAAATGTGTGTCCTGTATCCATCAACTTAGATACTGATACCACCGTGTGAAGTTTAGGCTAATAAAGTGTGGACAATAATCTGGTGAGCACATCACTGTGCCAGCTCTGTATTTGGCCAAGACCAAAAAATTACTCTAGTCTGCTGGGCACTTGGAGGACAGCATGAGACCAGACACAGCTCAAAGGCAAACATGAACACTCTCCAGCCTCTGCATCTAAGGATTGGTGAGCCCCCAACCATCCAAATCTGCTTCTTGGTAGCAATTCCTGTAAACTCCATAGGCTTCACACCTCCCAGGCCCCCATCCCACCCTGCCTATCTGTCCCCTAACCAGCAACACTTTTTATATACATAATTTATCCTACCACTTGTGCAATCTTAAAACTTACGATAGATCTGAGCCACTTACCATTTACTCACTTTCTTTTAATTTCAAAAATATACTTTATTCCTAAAATATTTTGATGATCTGTACAATTGGTGATGCCACACATACGTAAACATTCCATTTCTTTGCATACAGAGATTGAGTAATCATTCATATGTACGTTTACCATTCATATATTTAGCTGAGGCGTCAGCGGAGCCCCCTTACTGCGTAGGCCCCCCGTTCTTTGGCAGGCAGACATTACACGGTGGTCTTTCCCCACCGCGCCTTGGCGGCAGCTGACCCAAGCTTCAACGTGTACCTCAACACGTAGTCCTGGACCTTGGAATGTGCCAGTCCGCAACACTCAGTCAGGATCAGCTCCTTCAGCTGGAAGATCAACAGGTTTCGGACAGACCAAAGAGGGTCTTTCACCGAGTTGATGATCCTCCAGACACAGTTGATGTTTGTCTCTGTGTGCGTCCCGGGAACAGACCATAGAGCATGGACTCCCGTGTCACAGAGCTGCTCGGGACGAACCTCGACAAACACCACTGCATTTCTCTCCAGACTTCCTTTGCTTAGGCACATTCCAGAAAGAGGTGTGTGACAGTCTCGTCCCCCCTGCAGCTGCTTCGAAGGGAGCGTGCGGTGTGGCAGAGAGTCCGGGCATGCATAAAGGATCTCACAGGCAGAGCCCTTCTCACCACCAGCCAAGCCATGTCTTGGTGCTTGTTGGAAAGTTCTGGCGATGAGGCATTCTGCCAAATGGCTTTGACAGTCTGCTCAGGGAACCACTCGATAGGATCCGTACTGTCCTTTTCCTGAAGGGTCTCAAGGACACTACATGCTGACCACTTACTGATGGACTTGTGGTCAAAGGTGTTTTTCTTCATAAATTTCTACACGAAGGACAGGTGATATGGAATGGTCCAACTATTTGGAGCGTTCTGCGGCAGCGAGGCCAGGCCCATCCTTCGCAACACTGGGGACAGGTAGAACCTCAGTACGTAGTGACACTTGGTGTTTGCGTACTGCGGATCCACGCACAGCTTGATGCAGCCACACACAAAGGTGGTCATCAGGGTGAGGTTGGCATTTGGCGTGTTTTTTCCCCTGTTGCCCAGATCTTTGTACATTGAGTCCTTTCGGACCCTGACCACCTTTGATCTCTATATAAAATGGAAGATGGCCTGAATGACTGCAGCGGCACAAGTTCTGGGAATAGGCCAGACCTGTGCCACGAAAAACAACATTGACAGTGCCTCACACCTGATGACCAGGTTTTTACCCATCATGGAGAGTGACCGTAGCTTCCACCTGCCAGTTTCTGCCTCACTTTCTTGATATGCTCCCCCCAAAACTTGGCGCACGCCCCAGCCCCTCCAAACCAAATACCCAGCACCTTCAGGTGGTCAGTCCTGACGGTGAAGGGGATGGAGGATTGGTTGGCCCAGTTCCCGAAGAGCATAGCCTCGCTCTTGCCTCGGTTTACCTTGGCTCCCAAGGCCCGTTCGAACTGATCACATATGCACAAGAGTCTGTGCACAGACAGCGGATCCGAGCAGAAAACGGTGACATCATTCATGTACAGGGAGGCCTTAACCTGCAGGCCCCCGCTGCCAGGAATAGTCACCGCTCTCAGGCTCGCATCCTTCCTGATGGACTCGGCAAATGGCTCTGTGCAGCACACAGGAGAAAGTGAGGACTGCAGATGCTGGAGATCAGAGCTGAAAATGTGTTGCTGGAAAAGCACAGGAGGTCAGGCAGCATCCAAGGAACAGCCCAAAGATTCCTGAAGAAGGGCTTATGCCCGAAACGTCGATTCTCCTGTTCCTTGGATGCTGCCTGACCTTCTGCGCTTTTCCAGCAACACATTTTCAGCTGTGCAGCACACAAACAAGGCAGGAGAGAGAGGGCAGCCTTGCCTGACTCCAGATCTGACTGGGAAGCTATCTGATTCCCACCCATTGATTGAGACTGCGCTGACAATGTTGGTGTAGAGCAGTCTGATCCAATTGCAGATTCCCTCCCCAAAGCCTATTTTGGAGAGAACATCTCTCACATATGTATGTGAGATATGTATGTATGTTTGGGCGGCACGGTGGCACTGTGGTTAGCAGTGCTGCCTCACAGCGCCAGAGACCTGGATTCAATTCCCGCCTCAGGCGACTGACTGTGTGGAGTTTGCACGTTCTCCCCCTGTCTGCATGGGTTTCCTCCGGGTGCTCCGGTTTCCTCCCACAGTCCAAAGATGTGCAGGTCAGGTGAATTGGCCATGCTAAATTGTCCGTAGTGTTAGGTAAGGGGTAAATGTAGGGGTATGGGTGGGTTGCGCTTCGGCAGGGCGGTGTGGACTTGTTGGGCCGAAGGGCCTGTTTCCACACTGTAAGTATTCTAAGTAATCTAATCTAATATCCTGTCAAAGGCTTCCTCCTGGTCCAGGCTGATAAGGCAGGTATCCAGCCCCCTGTCCTGCACGTAGGTGAATGTATCTCTGAGGAGTGCAAGACTCTCAGCGATCTTCCTGCCCGGTGCAACACAGGTTTGGTCAGGGTGGATTGCTGATCACACAGCAGACCTGACCCGGTTGGCCAAGATTTTGTAATCCGCATTTAATCGTGAGATTGGTCTCCAATTTCTGATTTCCTCCCTCTCCCCTTTCCACTTGTAGGTGAGGGTGATGATGCCTTTCCTCATGGATTCACTCATGGTACCTGCCCGAAGCAGACACCTTCAGCAGGTCCTGGCCAATCAAGTCCCACAGAGCAGAGTAGAGCTCGACCTATCAGCCATCACTTCCAGACCTCTTACCATTTACTCACCAAACAGTTAAGATCTTCCCTGTCATCAACAAGAAATAATCTCAAACTGCCAGCAGTTTCTGGATCCTCCATTTGCTCTCACTTCTGACTGATACTGACTGCCTCTTACCACTCCTCCTTTTGTTCTCTTTTCTAACCACTGTCTCTGGTCCTTCATTTTGCTTGGTATCCAAACACTCTGTGATAGAAAGTTCCACATTCTCATAAATTTTGGGGTAAAGAATTTTCCTCTAAATTCCCTATTTCATACATATTATACTGATGTTCTCCAGTTACTCTGTTTGTTTCAAGTGGAAAAAATGTCCCTGTATTCACCCAATCAAAACATTTCATTATTATAATGACCTCTATTAATTCTTAGTCTGTTCCTTCACCTCCGCTCCGCACCGCACCCCCCCCACCCACCCCCACCCCACCCCCAAAGAGAGTAGAGACCTAACCTGTCAATCCATTCCTAGCATGTACAACCACATATTTCTGTGTCATCCTTTTGAGCACAACGTTAGTCAGGTCGTATTAAGGTTTCAATACGCTGTTCATTTACGAAGGAGCTGGTTACTGTACCTCAATGTAACTAGAAGATAACTTTGTATATTTTTAAGGTCATTTTCAGTCATTTAAAATTGGACTACTTATGGATGGTAAATTAGACACCTCTTACAAGGGTTTAACTTGAGGAAAAATAAACAATTTTGCAGTTGCACAAATCAAACTTGATGAAATTACTACACTTAAACATAACAGAGAACTTCTTTTAAAATTCATATCTTTCAAATGCTGTCATATTCTGCTCACTTATTGCAGATTTTACATTCAGTGTAACTTAGTGATGAATCCCTTTTCAAATGGTTTTAATTTGCACAAGAAATGCCAATTCACAATTTTATATCCACAACTCAGAAACTCTACCTTAAGATGTGGGATCAGGAAGAGCTTATTTTAGTTCTACAGTGACAAAAACCTCTCATAGCTTGAGTAGGACCTCCTTAAATCAAATATCTGTGAGATTTTATATTTTGAGCTTCGGGTAGCGAAGTGTGAACATTGTTCAGAAGTAAGCTACACAACCTAAAGGAATGTATCCAGTCTAATCATGAATGAATATCTATCCAGAGAGGCCAGAAGTCATTCACTGAAATCTCTAGAATATCTATGAGGCAGTTTGAAACTATTCATTAAAGACCGGGAACAATCCTTACAGAAAGCTACAGACTCTCAATTAGAGTTTGTAGTATGTCCAATTAAATTTATTGATTCAAGACCAGTATCAGGGACAAAAAAAAAGCTTTCATTTTGTAAGGATACTTGGGACATTAATCAGAGGTTCCATGTCTGTTTCTGTTAACCTGGATCATTTAGCAAGATACACAAACAGATCAAGTTGGGTGAACTGCACACATTGAACTGGCCAGTACAATGGTAAGGTATTTGCCAATCATACAATCCGGAATGTATTTTTGCCATGTGAGTAAAGATGAAGAAATGTTAGTTAATTGTTTTATTAATGACAGTAGCATAAAGGAATTTGAAGATGAATGTCGTGAGGGGTGTCTGAAGATAATTAGACACTGATGGCCTGGACAACTGTAACTTCATTGGAAAAGTTACATAAAACATGTAATTTATGCTATTTTCCTGCAATTTCTGTCATTCTTCTGCTGTGCTGTCAGTTCAGGGAACTGTTTTGGAAATTCACCATCTTTTTATTCAACTTCAACCATTTGTTTTCCATGGTATCAATTAAATCATCACATTAATAGCATAGATATTAAGTGCATTCATTGCACAATTTCTTGAGGTGGCTTAATTTAAATAATAACAGAGTTTTGTCTGTGCAGATTATCTGATGCACAGGAAACATTTTTGGATCAAGGGGCAGAATTTCCAGAAGAACAGTTACTAAAAGATTGGTCTTCACCTTCCAGAACTGGCTGCCAAGTATAAAGCAGTAATTTCACTTTGTGCAACCAAATATGGCATTAAATGGCATGAAAAGTGAGATTACTTCTTTAGAAGATGCAGTTTAGGAATGTATTATTCCTGGTTCTGTAATAAATTCTGATGCCAATAAGATACCCTTGAACCCCTTACTCAGTGGTCATAATACTGAGTCGTTGCAACACCTTACAGTATTATACCACATGACTGACCTCGTTTTATTGCACAAGATCTATCCTTTGTGCTAAGAGTACACACAGTCTTAATAGAAACATTCAAGCCCCACTCCAGAGAATTGAGAACAAATTGTGGACTGATATGCTAGTGCACTGTTGAGAATACGCTGTAGCTCTAATTATACTGTGTTTCAGAGGAACATTAAACAAGGCACCTTCTCTCTCATGGACACAGAAGTCCCAATGGTACTATTACTGAAAAGGAACTCGAGTTTTCCATTGTATCCTAACCAATACTATTTCTCAACCAAGACTATGTTACCACTTTTTGTTGAATGCAATTTGACTGTGACATTTCTTGCATTGCAACAAAAAAAACTTTTAAAATACTTTATTAGCTGTAAAGTGCCTTGGGATATACTGAACTTATGAACTGCATCGCATCAATACAAATCTCCTGGCTGTTTCCTTCACAGTATATGCACAGAACAGCAATCTTCATGCCACACTGCTGGACTATATTTTAACAATCATGTTTGCTAGGACTAGGATAATAGAAAATCAAAGGGATTCACAAGGCCCATTGTCAAAGCAGATTTATATGCATCCAGCTCCTGAAACATACCTAAGAATTTCAAAAAAAGTAATGTGGTTTAGTTGGTGTTGGACAATAGTGCAAAATCAGGCAACAATCAAACTTGTACACGGTGACAATTGGTGAGGGCTAGGAACATGCCATGTATATCACTCTTGGAGATTGATGTATGGGAACTTTGAAAAATGAAATAAATTAAAAATGAGATATAATTTTTTTAAAAATGCACAAGTCTAGAACATATTTAATTTGCAAAATGTGTTCAAATTTTAAAATCAGAACGCATTTCTTGTTATATCCTTAAATATGAAACTTCTACACCGTTATTCATTGAGCACCTCATCAAAATGTCCCTTTGCAAAATGTTACGCTCTCAGTTTTTTCCCATACATTTTGATATTATTATTATTGCTTTGCTTCCACTTAATATCAGCTATTTCAAATTAGGTACCATCTGTTCCAATGTGATCTGACAGGCTGCAACGTTTCAAGGTCACAGACAGCAGAAAACGTGCACATTATTTCCAAACGCGATGAAATATCAGTTAAGGTCACCAGTATGGCTCCAGCAAGTTATGCCACTTGACAAATTATGCATCTGGGATCATAACAGAGTGAGAAATCTTGCTTTACTGTCCTCTGAAAACCCGGAAAATTAATTGGATTTTGAAACAAATTTTGCTATTTATGGCCATACATGATAGACCTTCGCCTCTTGGCCCCACACACAAGCAGATACAAAGGAGCTCTTTAGGGCGAAGTTAACCCTCGAATGGAGGTTGATGGAAAGTGATATAAAAGACCTGTACTTAAATATAGGTCATCAGCTCTTTCCAAATGTGCACTGTGAAGACAAACAGGACTATAAAGGTTAATGCCTGGATATTTTGTCTAGGCTTTAGACAGGATAATCATTTTTTATCCTTTGGGACAGTCAAACAGTACAATGTTACCTTTTCTAAACAGGTGACACTGGAAGACAATAGGTTGGGGGCATAACATCTTATTCAATTTCAAATGTCCTGCCCTTGCCTTTCCACGATAGCGATCGCTTCACCAAATTACTCTTACCAGCAACAGCAGTTGTATTCTTCATTAGTGGGCCCACACAGCAAATCTTGCCTGGGACACAGTCAGTGATTATACATTATCCCATCACTGTATGCTGTGCAGAATGATGAGTTGGTCATAGATGGAAGCTGCAAAGCAAGCTGATGAATCTGATTTAAACAGCCTCCCTGGTCATAAAACATCATCATGAATGGAACTTGATCCATGGTCATCAGATGTCAAAGGCCAACTCGATGAGAGTATTAAAAAAATGTAAACTAGAGTTTTTTAAAGATTCTATTGCAAGACTTACCCACAGTAAATCTTCAGAAAATATAAATATCCCAAAAGAAAAGTACAGTGACAAGTTTGCAGCTTGAATTCATACTAACAACTACTGCCCTTTCTAGTATCAGCTTGAATGTCAAGCTTGTGGAAGAAATTGCAGTTTTCAATGGGCTGAAGCCAGGAAAGCTATGATTCGTAAAATATCAGCTAATAATCGTGTCAACTGTGTTGTGTCCATCTCTGAGCCACACTCAAGGACATCAAAAGTTCGACACAAGCTTATGACAACAGCAGTCTGGTTTAGCATGGCTCCTGCCAGGAATGCAGGGAAAGTCAATATTAGGAATGATGATGCCCATTATTTTGTAAGAAGAGACACAAAGCCTAAAAGGTTTGAAGACAAAAAATACCCTCATCTTCCCAATGCATGTACAGAGTCGGAATAAAATGCCTGCAAATGTGTTGCTTACCTTCAGACACAATTTGTGTGATTAGTTGCTCCGAGTGAAAGGGAACTTTTGGAATTGCTGCATTGTCAACTGTTACCTGCCTGTGGTAAGAGTAGCCTGCTGTAATCATTCTCTTTCCGTGAATAGATCTAAGGGCTCACTTGATTTACAGAGTTTGAGGAAAGTAACTTGCGAGTCTTTAGGAGAAGAGGTTCTTACCCTAAACAACACATAATTTATACTATGATAGCAATAAGGTACAGGTTATATTAGTAGGTTAGATATTGTTCCCAGACTATTAGAAGATATGTGGAGCTTTACCTTACAAGAATATAAAATGCTCTAACTTCTCCTGGCCAAGTTGTCATGGCATTATCAGATTGGGTGGCAATATCCAACATCATTTCCTTAGCAACAATATTTTCTGTTGCATTGTATCACAGGTTCCATATCATACAGAGTGGAGGCAATGAATGTCACTCGTGTTCAGGCATAAAAGGCATAAGTGACTTGCTTTTAATCATTTTCTCAGTATGATGGTGTCAGTGTAGTCGATCTGCCATGGCTATATGAAGTACAGTACCATCAAAACCCCAGCCTATGTGTGCAATGATATTGGAACCTTGCAAATGGTGTGGTAAATAAACTTCACGACAGCTGGGTTGACAAATGCCAAACACCTGTGTAATGTGTTCTCTTTTATCTTGGAAAGTTAGTAGGCCTTTAATTTGAAGATTGGAGATATTGATTCTCTCCTTAACTCTGTATAGTCTGTAATATATCTCTACACTGGAGGGGCTTTTTGCATTTGGCTGGGAGCTTCATGCTTGCAAAAGTAAATTGGTCAGTATATTACATTCTCTGGAATGTCTTTAATCTTCTGAATTTCCCTTGCAGAGAAGCTCTGCATGGTGAATAAGGTGGCTGTCCCATGAAAATCAAGTGACCTTTTAATCTCACAAAACCCTTCATGGAAGATGATGGTTATGTTGGAAAAGGTATTTTCTTATTTTTACAATCCTTGATTACTGGATCAGGCTTTTTCTTCTTGAATATGTCGTGCATCTGTAAACAGTGGTCATGTCATCCCAGTGCTGTCCTCAAGGGTTTGTATACATTGCATCTTCATTCTTTATAAGCAAATCATAAGCTCATAGAATCCCTACAGTGCAGATAGGGGCTGTTCAACCCATTGAGTCGGCACTGACTCTCGGAAGAGCATCCCACCCAAAACTAGGCCCCTCCTATCCCTGTATACCTATACTTCCCATGGCAAATCCACCTAACCTGCACATCCCTGGTCACTATGGGTAATTTAACAAGGTCAATCCCCCTCACCTGCGTGCCTTTAGACTATGGGTGGAAACCAGAGTGCCACAGAGGACACCTGCGCAAACAAGGGGAGAATGTGCAAACTCCACACAGACAGTAACCCAAGACTAGAACTGAACCCGGTACTTGGTGCTAACCATTGAGCCACCATATCATCGTCAATTATTAAATATCAGCCACACACCATAAGCTGATGTGATTTGAAAATGAGACATTCTGATCTGGAGTCAGACACACTACCCTCAAATTTTCTTCCCAAGCAACTGTTACATCTGTGTTGAAATGTGTGAATACTATACTTTGCTAAAATGATTGGTTGGAATGCTGAAATACTTTAGCAATACTTAAACCTTTAATTTCAAAAGGTATTTCTTAAAAGATGACTAATACAGAGACAAAATTGCTGCGAATGTGAGTCAAGTGTTTGGCTGCAAAATGAGACAAATGTAACATAATGCTGAAAGATGTCAAAGACATTTCAAAGTGACTGAATAACTTGTGATAATGAGGCAGCTATTTCTTGCCTGCAGTAGCCACTCTCAGCAGAAGACAAATCCTTGCTGAAATTTTTGTTGTTTCCACTTCCAGGAATATACAAAAGGGTGGTTAAAAACATGCTTTAATACTGGTCTGTGTTAGTACTATGCTGTGATGAGTTACAGTGGGTGCAGTATGCTGTACAAGCCATTGTTCAAGAACAAGCAGCAGCCAACCATAGGCAAAGAAAGGCCAATTCTACCTGAATAAATGTTGCAAACTATTTTTTTTTAAAAGTAATCATGACAAAAGAGCTTCCATTAACCATCTTCCAAAATCATGCATCTTGAAAATTGTCTGTTCAACTGACAAAAGCATGGAAGCAGATCCTTAGATCCAACGAGTTCACACCAATCATGTTCCCAAACTAAACGAGGCCCACTCGGCTGCACTTCACCCACACCCCTCTAAACCTTTCTTATTCATGTACTGATCCAAATGACTCTGAAGTGTTCTAATTGCACCTACATCCACCACTTCCTCTAGCAGTTTACAGTGCAACTCAATAACAGCTACAACATTGTCCTCTCTGGTCTTCTCAATTCAGAGATTTATAAATAGAACTTTCACTTTAATTTGATCTTTCTGGACTAACCTCTTAATTCTAATCTGTGTCAATATGTGTTGCATTAGTATTTCTTCATGTGTGTGGATATTAGTAAACTCACTATTTTTGTTATTTCAAAAAGACATGGCTAAATTGGCTCCTTTTAAAACATAAGTTCTTAGTCTGGGAGAAAGTCATCCACAAAGGAAGAGATATTTTCTAAATTAACCTGAGTGCATCCAAACAAGGGAATCAGTGAATAAGCAGTGAGAGCTAATGCAGCCAAGATTCGATTACTTGCAGTGTGGAAACAGGCCCTTCGGCCCAACAAGTCCACACCAACCCTCCAAAGAGCAACCCACCCAGACCCATTCTCCTACATTTACCCCTTCACCTAACACTACGGGCAATATAGCCTGGCCAATTCACCTAACCTGCACATTTTTGGACTGTGGGAGGAAACCGGAGCACAAGGAGGAAACCCATGCAAACACAGGGAGAATGTGCCTGAGGCAGGAATTGAACCCAGGTCTCTGGCGCTGTGAAGCAGCAGTGCTAAACACTGTGCCACTGTGCCGCCCTGCAAGAGCGTAATGGTTTGAGATACACTGTCTGTTGCAACCACCGAGGGGGTGGATGAATAAAGAATGGGAGCTCGTTCATCTCTTTTCACTTGAGACTCAATAGTTTGAAGTATCACATCTTGAAATGTAACAAATTGGGCACCTCGTCCTGGATCTGGTGGTAGCAAACACTGCAAACTGAACACAGATGAAACAAAACTTTGGAGAAATTGTCATACTGAAACAAATTTGACTTGCATTGCTACAATATTGACATGCTCGTATTCAATACCAGAACCACCCGAGCAGATTTAGAATAACTCATTTTTGAGGAGTTAAATGTTCTGTCCCTCAAGCAGTTGAAATATTTAGCAAGGTAGTTAGGATTAGAATTTCGCCAGAGCACCTGAAATTTTAAAGTGGGTGGCTACTGCAATGCAGGTGGAAATGGAGTTGGATTAAATCAATACAGTAGGGGGACAGGGATTAAAATAGGAGCAGCAGAAGTCAAACTTTAAAGAAAAAGAAAAGGATTGAAAAAGAGAGATGGAAAGAGCAAGGATAAAAGTATGTATTTCAGAATAAAAAGAACTGTGGCAAAAGGAGTTTGAACTGCAACATTTTGAGCTGAGAAGCAAGAATCATTCTGTATCCATGAAGACACCACTACCTCAGACATGAGAAATCAGGCAATGCTGTTTGCTCATTGAATTCCTACATTTGAGGAGGCCGATGTAAGAGTTTTCTTTATCTCTTTTGAGCAGGTAACATGGGCATTAAAGTGGCAGCTAAACATTACTCCCTATTATTTGAGATGTTAACCTGAATTTGCTGGTTTCGCCAAAACATTCATAGAAATCTGCAGCACATAAAAAGGTCCTACGGCCCATTGAATCTGCGCTGGTCGAAACCAACCAGCAAACTATTCTCATCTCATTTTCCAGCACTTGGTCCATAATCATATATGTTGTAGCATCACAAGTGTACATCTAAATATTTCTCAATGTTATAAGGGCTTCTGTCTCTACCACATTTTCAGGCAGTGAGTTCCAGATTCCCACCACTTTCTTGGTGAAAAGATTTTTCATCTTTTTTTCCACGAAACATTATGCCCCTTACCTTAAATCTATGCCATTGGTCACTGATCCCTCCAAAGAGGGGAAAAGTTTCTTCCAGTCTACCCTGTCTCAGAATCTCAATGTTATACCTTGCAATGTTATACCTCTCAATCCCCTTTGCTCTAAAGAAAACAGCCCCATTTGTCCAATCTCTCAACATAAATGAAATGGGAAGGGAGAAAAACATAGGAAACCTGTTGATGAACTCATGATTAAAAAGGCCGTCGGTTTGAATGTATTTTTGTTATATTGAAGTAATGTATGTGTAGTTATAGTGAGCACTGTAACTCAGCAGTAACAGACTGTCACATTAACTCTGAAAGACTAAAGTTCTGTTTAAAACAGATACAATGAGTAATGTTGACTATCAATCAATTAACAATTTGCGATTGTCATAGAAATGTGCAGTGTAAATATCATATGATTGATTGGATGACATAAAGGTGGTGAACAGCCTGAACAAGCTGGCTGAAGATCAAAGTTCATTAAGTGAAAGGGAGAAGTCTCTTTCCATGGAGACACATGCATTGCACAAGCAATCAATCAAAATGGTCATGACAGAAAACATATCTGTGATGCTTGTCAGTAGTCAACCTGATCATTTGCTGGAGACTAGAGAGTATCAAAGTTTGAATGACAGCTTGACTGTATGGAAAGAGTAGAAACAAAGAATGCCTCAGAGGACAGTTAGTGAGCTTGGAAAGGAGTTGTCTGATTAGTGGCTAGAGTTTGGGATCGGGTTGGCTGATCACCTGTTTTGGTCCGATCATTGGACAAGTTGACTTGTGACTGTAAGTGTTAAATGGGTAAGTTTTTTTGCAGGTTTTTTCATAGTGTGCCTTGCTTATTCAGAGAACACTGGGTATACTCTACTGTAGAACTGCCTTACATTATTAATATTTAGAGTAAACCTGATGGACCAGGGATACTGGAAATAAACCCTTACACAGAGTAAGCTTTCAGGGAAACTGCACAAAATTAAATTCCTCTTGCCTAAGGCAAGTGCCACTGATTATGAGCAAGTAATAAAAGGCTAGCTAGGTACACACCAATTAATGCCAGAGGTGTACCATTAAAAATTCCAAATGCTCGGGAAATAGAATTGATCAGATGTACATGGAATTTGAAAGGCTTAAATAATTTGTTCTTGACTATTACGTACAGGCACTTAAGATAGAAGCCACTTGTGAAAAATCCAGAAATAATTCTCCTCAAGGAGTTTAAAAACCCATTCCCTTCCCTATAAATATCCACCTCAGGGAACAGAGAGTGACTGAGTCAGGGCAGGTAGTCACACCAGTCAATGATTATGGGCTGATCCACAAACTCCTTTAAATAAAGCCCTCCCGTGGTCACCAAAAGGATCAAAGTGGTGAGTATGACAGGAAATTGAGTGCCCATGGGAGAAGGAGAAATGCTGGAGGCTTTCCTCTGGATATAAATAGGTGACTGAAAATATAGGTGGGACCAAGACACCAGCCAGTTTTAATTACCAAAAGATAGGACATGTCCAAGCCAATTGCTAGAGGCTACAGGAGAGGAATAATACTGTGGGATTTATCAGAGCACATCCAATACAGAAAATGGCATTTAGACAGACCACATAACTGACGAGGGTGTAGCTCTAACTGCAAGGCTAGTTCTCTGTAAAGGCATTCCTGGTAGTATGGATGAGGTTGATAAAATCCATGAGAGTTTTTGGGATTTTGTATATAAAGGAAGAATTACCATTTTTTCCCAGGGAAGGGCAAGCAAGTCTGTATGTGATACTAAGGGTCCAGCCACACTCTACTGCTGGGAAAAGACATGGCCTTCCCTCCAGAGAGTGTACTAAGAGCCCACATGCTGATAAAAGGGACAGGAGGAAGGTCCATTCCCCTTTATCAAGAGTGTGTATCAAGAGTGTGACTTTGTATCAGGACCAGTGACCGTGAGAGTCATACCCAGCATTCCTGCAAATAGCACTTCTTGGCAATGCCTTTGCAGGAACAAAGGTAATTCCATCCCCAGTGGTCTTTGAGATATCTATTTAGGTTGGAGAGACCAAACAGCCACAAGAGAATATATCTGGCATTTTCCCCAATCAAGCGTTCACACAGTCTGTGGTCAGATAAGCTCAGTTTGTTGAAGCTGAGGTAGCACTGTAAGCAGACGATCTCCCAGTCTCTGAGGTAACTGCACAGAAGTTGGTATCCTGTCACCAAGTCACCCTTTATTTTGTTGTCGAAAAGTGAGGTGCTGGAAAAGTACAGTAGGTCAGGCAGCACCACGGAACAGGAGAGTCGACATTTTAGGCATAAGCCAGGAATGTTGTGTTGTTTTGTTGTGCATAGTACAGTTGTGGCCAGCCAGCTTGGAGACAGTCCCCTCAAACTGAAGAGATTCTAATCTCCTGGTTATATTGGTCAGTCAGGGCTAAGTCCAGGAACATTGGCCTGGTCTTTTGCTTGCAGCTTTTTCTGCAATGTTTACGCCCCAAGTCTGGTTCCTCTGACTCAGACTCTGACACGGGAGGTGTGTACTGGATCATTGCCAGCCTCTTTTATCTAGAGCATCTCAGGAGAGGTTCCTCCTCTTCTGGTGGTAAAGGTATTGAGGTTGCATCAATCACGAATTCCTAAATACTAGATGAGGGGGATAAACTTCAAGTTTCTGACAAGCCTTCCAGCTGTTCTGAGGGGCCAGGTATGTTTTGCTCCTAACCTGTTTGCAAGGTAACAGCTTTCAGGTGATCCACATGTTTGTTCAGGACTGTATCACTGATCTGAACTTTGTAAGTCATGGGACATGACCTCGCGTCAACCTCACCTCACACCCATACAGGGCCATTTCCATGGCTCCAGCCCAAAACTTCATTGTCTGAATGATGTTGCGGAGCTTACTCGAAGGGCCAAATGGCCTACTCCTGCTCCTAGTCGTTATGGTCTTTGTTCTTAAATTGTCTCATTTGGATGGCTTAAATGTTTTTGCTGCCACTTCACCCCTGACCCTTCACCCCTACCCCACCAAGGCCTGGGAATATCAGGTTTAACCTGGTGTGGAGTTTTCTCCCTATCAGCAACGCTGCTGGAGCTAACCCTGCTGTTCGTTGAAGGGTGTTCCTATAATTGAACAGGAACCAGGACAGTTTGGCATCAAGTCACATTGTAGGCTACTTGTTTAAACCTGCTTTCAATCTTTGGACTGCTCTTTTCACTAGACTATTGGACGACGGATGGTATGGAGCTGTCCTTATGTACCGAATGCTATTGGACTTGAGGAAATATTTGAATTCCCTGCTAGTAAATGAAGTCCTATTGTCTGTAACCAATGCTTTTCGCAGTCCATGTATCGCAAATCATGCTCACAGTTTCTCTACTGTCATCCCTAAGTTTGTTGAATGAACTTTATGCGTATCCAACATGAAAGGATCAGCATCATCGAAATGCAATCAAGTCCAGGGTTTTCCCAGCCATTCCCACGAATGTGTGGGTGCTGCTCGTACCAATCTTTGTCCTTGTTGGCACTCTGGGTACTGCCCCACCAACACAGCTATGTCAGCATCAAACCTTAGTCACCACACATTCTTGCCAATGTCTTCAACTTGGAAACCTCTGGATGGTCCTGGTGGAGTTCAGTCAGTATCTGGTGGTGATCTTTACTTGGGATAATCACCCTTGCTCCCCATAGCAATATGCCATCCTCCATGCTGATCTGGTCTTACCAGATCCTGAAAGGTTTCAATCCTGCTTGCAATGGCCCTTCTATAGCCCACCACCCACCCCACTACCAAGCAGTCTGACTGTCAGAAATGTTTCTGGGGAGTGGAGAAGATTCCAAGGCGTTCATAAAAGAACATCCTTGGTGGCTGCCCACCAAGCTGGAGCACAGTTAACACCAGCTCAATCTGCTCACAATGAGTAGTCCCGCAATATTACATTAAAGATGAGATGCTGAAATGGAGAAATCTTCAAGCACTGTACCTATGAATGAACAGTGGGCTGTGATCCATCAAGGTAGAGGTGCTGGTGAGATACTGTATGAAAATATTACAGATAGCTCACAAAATTCCAATTATTTGATTTGTTAATACATGCAAAATCCAAGTTTGCTTCAGCCAGCAATTATATTAGCCGCAGATCCACAAGGACGTAGCAAGGTTCTGCAGTACTTGCCATATCTGACAGGTTATGAGAAAAACCCCAACCTCAAATAAAACCTTCACCTTTTTCAAAAAGGCTTGCCTTCTTATAGCAAGCTAGCTATACTATGAGGTGGATACTTTCCTTTAAGTTTAATCTGAATGTCAATTGCCCAGTTTCCTTCCCATCTGCATTAAATTAATCAAATTCTCTGCATGAGGCCAAAGTTACAAATGCAGCAATGAGTTAGACAAATGAGTTGGACTATGAAAAATTGTGTTCCATTATTTTAAGATATGTTTTCTTTTTCAATAGAATTGCTGGACTCTGAAATCACATTGTGTGCGTGTGCTTACATGTTCCTTTGAAAATTCCTCTTTAAGCTATTCTGGGAAAACCCTTCACCTATTTAAAATAACAGGTTATCAGTTCTGCTAAACAATAAAGAAAGACATTTCAGAAAAGCACATTATGTGTTCATATAGTATTTCAGTAAAATGTGCATGAATAATAAAACTTTTGTTACTTGTAAAGCACCTGTAATTAGGACAGTCTTATCTGTTCACAGGTTTGCATATTTAACACAGCAGACTCTGTCTGAATTAGTGAACCTTATTCTTATAGTTTCCTATGTTGATTTTGAAGGACAAGGATTGCATGAAATACATGAAAAACATAATTATCTTTTCTTTCTCATCCTTCAGAGTATCACATTAAACCCAAAAATTTTCACAATTTTTAATGTTTTGACATCTTCTCACAGTTGTTTTGTGTCTTTTTGTAGTTATCACTTCAGTTTTCTTTAATTTATAAGATTTCCTTTCAGTTTCCTTATATTCATACTCAGTATGACTGAAAAAAATCCCCACTGTCTTACCCACTTTAGCATGACACAAAATATTCTCTCTACTTTCAAATTATTCACAACTAAACTGATCTCTCTCAGATTTTCAAGATCTCTCACACAACCCCTGTGTATATTCCTTTCTGCCATTAGATCCTAGAATTGTCTTTATAATCCACCAAATGACGAATCGTTTGTAGTTTTTGGAATAAGTAACTGCTGGGGTGAATTTAGATTTTCATAAAGTATTTGACAGAGTGCTGCAAAAGTTTATTGCACGACAATCATATCTCATGGTGTAATACATTAACAGGGATTGAGCGTCGATTAACAGACAAAATACAGGCTAGAAAATACAGGGCAGTTTTTGGGTTGAAAGACTGTAACTACTAAGTTACCATACAAATCACTACCCAGGCCTCCTCTACTTGCAATCAATTTAGTGAGATAAGTGTAATGCATCTTTGTATACTGACAATGCAAAGTTACATAGATACTAAGCTATGAGGAGGATGCAAAGGAAAGGATTTGGTCGAGTTAAACCTTTGGGCAAGAACATGGCCAGTGGCATACAATGTGGAGAAATGTGAAGACACCCAATTTGATACAAAAACAATAGAAATAACTGGGAAATGTGGAGAGTCAAAGGGGCCTGGGTGCCTTTGTATACAAATTGCAATTTTTTTTCAAGTACAGCAATCAATTAGGAAAGCAAATCATATTTATGCCTTTGTGACAAAATGGATTGGAGTTGAAATACATTTTTTAATTCATTCACGAGATGAAGAGGCAAAGACATTCTAGAGGTGGGGTAAGAGTGACAGGCCTTCTTATCAACGTCACATTTTTCCAAGGCATCATGGAGGCCTAGCAAAACTAGAGTCAATGGGTATCAGGGAGAAAATTCTCTGCTGGCTTGGAGTCATACCTGACACAAAGGAAAATGGTTGTAATTTTTGAAGGTCAGTCATCTAAACACCAGGACATCTCTGCAGGAGTTCCTCAGGATAATGTCATTGGGCCCAGCCATCTTCCACTGCTTCATCAATGACATTCCCTCCATCATTAGGTCAGACGTGGGGAAGTCGCCGATGTTTGCACAATGTTCAGCAGCATTCACAACTCCTCAGATACTGAGGCAGTCCATATCCAAAATTCAAAAAGACCTGGACAATATCCAGGCTTAGATAATGGCAAGTAACATCTGCTTCACACAAATGCCAGGCAATGACCATAATCAATAAGAGACCATAATCAATCAATCAAAACACTGCCATTTGACATTCAGTGGTATTACTATCACTGAATCCCTGACTATCAACATCCTTGGGGTTACCATCGACCTGAAACTCAACTGGACTCATCATACAAATAAAGTGGCTACAAAAGCAGGTCAGAGGTTCGGAAAACTGCAGTGAGTAACTTACCTCCTGACTCCCCAGTGTCTGTCCACTATCTACAAGGCACAAGACAGGAGTGTGATAGAATACTCCTCATTTACCTTGTCAGTTGCAACTCCAGAAACACTCAAGAAGCTTGACACCATCCAAGACAAAGCAGCCCACTTGACTGATGCCACACCCACAAGCATCCACTCCCTCTACCACTGATATTTAGTAGCAACTAAATTGCTATTTTCTGTGCTGGCAGAGTGAGGCACCTAGTAGGCATCTAATTGACACAATGGTGCTGCCAAAACTGCACACAAGGGGTGTGAAAATTCCATGGCACAGAAATTCACCAAGACTCCTTCACCAGCACCTTCCAAACCCATATCCACTGCCATCTAGAAGGACAAGAGAAACAACAGAGTCAATCTTAAAACAATTTTAGTCTATGAAAGTTTCAGATATGAAAGGCAAATTCTGAAAGTTGGATATTGACAATCCATCTTCACTACAAGCGAAACATTTCTATACAACCATTAAGTTTTACAGCAACACCAGGACAATTTCAAACAAAAACTATCCTTTCAGTCAAAAGACTAATTTCATAGTACACTCTCTCAGTCTCTAATCAAAAGAAGGAAGTGCTCCAGGGACATTCGGAAGGCTTCATGAGGAGATTTAATCTTGCCTTCAAGTCCTGAGAGAGCCTGACCCTGGATCACTGCGCATGATGTAATGAACTAATAGAGGCAAGCACATTTCAGAGGCAGCAGGAAATTCCAAAGACAGGAAATCCCAACCCAAACCTTTGTTTCAAACTCAACTGCCTGGGCTATCTTTTTCCATCTGCAGAACTCTCCAACTGCTGATGGGTCTTAGTCGCCATCTATATACTCATCGTGACCTGACTAAATAGTTCAGATGAAGAATATAGTCATCTTGGTTTTGCAGCAAGAAAAAGAAAGTTCATGAATCATTTCATTTTCACACAGCATAGTTCAAGCAAATAGTTAAACAGAATCACCTTATTAATGTAAAGAATACACCTGGTAACTCATAACATACAATGATCCAAAAAATATTCATTTTCCATTGTTTTCAACATATACAGAGATATTAATTTGGAATTAATATTTAATACAGGGTCTTTTATACCAGAGTATTTCCTGTAATGTTCTTTGTGGTGAGTTGGAGTGTGACATCTAATGTCAAATATTATGCAAAACATTATCGGTGCAATGTGATTAAAAAAGGCAAATATGACTTTTATTATGTAACATTGATATTGTAGATGGCATATTAACTCTATCCACCCAGCAGAATTAAAATTCACATTCTTTCCCTGGCACAGACTGACAACCACATTTCTTGGGGCCTTCTATGACCTGTTACGGATTGACCTAGAAGCCTGCCTAAGTCAGGCATTAGACTCTCATAAATCTGTGAGATTCAGGGTTCTGATGAAAGCTGTAGGAATAAGTGATTTTAAACTTCCAATCGGACTCCTCAACATTGCTAATCACTCAACTAACTTCAAGTTGGAATCCAATCACTGCAAGAAGAAGATAATTGCAGGAGATAATTGAGCTGGCATTGGAAAGCCATTTATGGAACCTACTCTTGAACTGACTGGCTTGCCAAGTGACACAAAATGTTAGCTTGTTCTCTCTCCATGGATGCTATCCGACCAGTTGTGATCCCCAGCATTGTTTGTTTTCAGTACAGATTCCAGCATTTGCAGTAATTTGCTACTTTGGGTCTGGAGCTATATAAAGGTCAGACAGAGCAAGAATGGGTATTTACTTCCCTAAAGGGCATTGGGAAACAAGATAGCCTTTAAAAAAAAAATTTGATGATAGTTTCATGGTCATTGACAGCAACTTTGATTTCCAGATTCACTTATTAATTGAACTGAAATGTCACCAATCTCTATGATGGCCCTGAAAACCATAAGACATAGGAACAGAATTTAGACTATTCAGCCTATTGAGTCTGCTCCACCATTCAATCATGGCTGATAAATCTCTCAACTCCATCCTCCTGCTTTCTCCCCATAACCCTTGATCTCCTTGATACTCAGGAACCTATCTATCTTAGTCTTAAATATACTCAATGACCAGGCCTCCACGGCCTTCTGTGGCAACAAATCCCATAGATTCACTACTCTTTGGCGGAAGAAGTTTCTCCTTATCTTCATTCTAAAAGGTGTTCCCTTTACTCAAAGGCTATGCCCTCAGGTCCTGATCTCTCCTTCCAATGGAAATATCTTCCCAATGTCCACTCTGTCCAGGCCATTCAGTATTCTGCATATTTCAATTCGATCCCATCCTTCTAAACTCCATGGAGTATAGACCCAGAATCCTCAAACATTCCTCATATGTTAAGGCTTTTCATTCCTGGGACTATTCTCATGAACCTCCTCTGAACATGCTCCAGGGCCAGTACATCCTTCCTGAGATATGGGGCCCAAAACTGCGTATATTACTTCAAATGTGGTCCAACCAGAAACTAATAGAGCCTCAGAAGTACATCCCTGCTTTTATATTCAATCTCTCAAAATACATTCCACCTTTGCATTTGCCTTCCTAACTACTGACTCAACCTGCAAGTTTACCTTGAGAGAGTCCTGGACGAAAATTCACATGCCTCTTTGCACTTCATACTTCTGAATTTTCTCACCTTTTAAAAAATATTCCATCCCTCTATTCTTCCTATCAAAGTGTATGACCTCACAAATTCCCACGTTATACTCCATCTGCCACTTCTTTGCCCACTCTACTAACCTGTCCAAATCCTTCTGCAGCCTCCCTGCCTCCTCAATGCTATCTGTCCCTCCACCTATCTTTGTATTGTCTGCAAACTTAGCTAGGACGCCCTCAATTCCTTCATCTAGATCATAAATATATAAGGTGAAAGGTTGTAGTCCCAACATTGAGCCTTGTGGAACATCACTTGTCACCAGCTGCCACCCTGAGAAGGACCCTTTTATCCCCAATCTCTGCTTTCTACGAGACAACCAAGCTTCTATCCATGCTGGCATCGTGCCTCTGATACCATGGGCCCTTACCTTATTCAGTAGCCTCCTGTGAGGCAAAGGCCTTCTTGAAATCCAGGTAGATAACATCCATTGGCTCTCCTTGGTCTAACCTGCTCATTACTTCCTCAAAGAATTTGAGCAGATTTGTTAGGCATGACCTTCCCTTTATGAAACCATGCTGACTTTGCCCTATTTTACCATAAACCTCCATTGTGAAGGATTAGAAATCTCATCCTTCACAATGGATTCCAGAATCTTACCTATGACCGAGGTTAGGCTACTTGGTCTGTAATTTTCCATCTTTTTCCTTACTTCATTTTTAAAGAGAGGTGTCTCGTTAGCAATTTTTCCAGTCTTCTGGGACCCTCCCTGATTCTAGTGATTCCTGAAAGATCATCACTAACATCTCCACTATCTCTTCAGCTATCTCCCTTAGAACTCTGGGGTGTAGACCATTTGGTCCAGGTAACTTATCCACCTTCAGGCCATTCATTTTTTCTAGAACTTTCTCCTTGGTGATGGCCACCTACTCAGCTCTGCCCCCTCATTCCTTTGAATATTTGGGATATTATTCATGTCTTCCACTATGAAAACAGTCACAAAGTAATTTTTCAATTCCTCAGCTGTTTCCTTGTTCCCTATTACTATCTCTCCTGCGTCACTTTCCAGTGGCCCAATGTCTACTTTTGTCTCTCTTTTGCCCTTTATGCATCTAAAGAAACTCTTACAGTCTTCCTTTATGTTACTGGCTAGCTTACCCTCATACTTAATCTTCTCGCTCCTTATTTCTTTATTTGTTACCCTCTGTTGGTCTTTGTAAGCTTCCCAATCCTCTGGTTTCCCACTGCCTTCACCACGTTACATGCTTTCTCTTTTGTTTTTATACTATTCCTAACTTCCTTAGTCAGCCATGGTTGCCTCATCTTCCCTGAACCATGCTTCTTTCTCCTTGCTCTGCTACGTCTGTTAATTACTCCCAGAAACCCCTGCCATAACTGTTCCACTGCTGTTCCTGCTAAGCTCCTCTCTCAGTCAATTCTACCCAGCTCCTCCCTCATGCCTCTATAGTTGCCTTTATTCAGTTGTAATACTATTACCTCCCTCTCAAATTCAATCATATTATGGTCACTTCCCCCTCAGAGTTATTTCACCGTCAGCTCTTTTATCAAGTCTACCTCTTTGCACAACATTAAATCCAGTATTACCTGTTCCCTAGTGGGCTCCACCAGAAGCAGCTCCAAAAAGCCACCTCATAGACATTCCACAAATTCCCTTCCTTGCAAATCAGTGACATCACCATTACACCTGTGTTTTCCCCTTAATGATGAAATCATCATGGTTCGTATATTACATTGAGACTGCTGGATTTGTCTCCTTGCTGATTTGTATCACCTCTGAGCCGGTGCTTAGGACTGGCAAATTGCAAGGATATAGACAGCTCTTTATATCAATCAAAAAAAGCAACTCTATGTCTACCACTTTAGCATCCCTTCAGTGCCAGAATTACATTACCTTAAAATTTGGCTAGAACAAAATGCTCTTGCTGCTGGAAATTCAAATTAAAACAGAGAATGCAGAAAATATTCAGCAGGTTGGCAGCAACTGTGGAAAGAGAAACAATGTCAACATTATGGGGTAATGATCTTTCATCACAACTTTCAGATGCCAACAGACTGGACAGCAACAACTTGAATTGATTGGGCATCTTTAATGTAGAAAAATATTAGGTGCATTGAAGGTGCATGAGGAATAAGAAACACACACACGACAGTAAGAATTACTTCTTTAATTACATAGATCTCAGAATTAATCTTTCTGCATGCAGCAGCATAATTACTTTAAGATGAAATGAGAGAATTGAGATTTCTATTATTGAGATCGGGTAGGATTCCTTTGGAAACAGCTCTGAAGGAAGCAGTTGAGGATGTGGATATGGCCAGCTGTGATAGAAGAATTTCCATTTCTCTCTGCAGCATGCTTTTTTCTCCCCCGACAGAAAGCAATCAGCTTTAAGATACTGCCTCCTTTCTATAACTGAATACTGATGATGTCTTGACACACCTCCTCTCCCTCCTTTGCAATCTCCTCCTGCTGTGGGGATAGAGAGCCATCACCTTCTTCATCATCATCCTCTTCAGCTTCAGGAGATGTTAATTTGTTTCTGAATGGTAACATTATGCAGCATATAGTGAGCTGAAGTGCCATTCTTGACTGTACAGAACTCCCATTTTTATATTCATTTTCAAATATTTAACCAGTTGCTTTGAAATTCTCTTCCAGCCCTTACTTTGACAGCTACTTGTCATAAAAGTTTCTTCATTTTAACAAATCTCTGTACGACACAATATATGCAAGAGCTTTCTTCCTAATGTGATTAATTGCTTTGTTCGTGAAAAAAAATGCGATTGTTAATTAAACCCTCCAAGCCATTCATAACTTTGCAAATCTCTATTAAATCTTCTATGACCTTTTCTGAAAAAAAGTTTCAATGCTAGCAGCCTTCCTTCAGAACTCAGAATTTACATTTCAGATAGTATTTAAAACCTGATATGTTTGAGCCATTTCTGACATGAACAAACTTCCTGAAATGTGGTACTTAGGATGTCCTGTAATCCATAGAATAATAATATCTTGCAATAATTCTGTAAGCTCTTTAATTTTCTATGCGCCGTATGCAAAGTCAAAAATCCCTTTTCTACTATTTTATAGTTAGCCTGCTACTTCATAACCTTTAAAAGTGCTCTTTCCAAAAACTAATCAGCTGTCTAAAAAGTAATTCAGGACTGTGCTTAATCAACAATTTGTGGTAGAAAATGCCACTTTGTAACTCTTCTGTCTGCATTTATTTTAAAAATTTCCCTTTAAACTTAACATTGTATGAAATTCTTACTGTGCTACTGACCACCGAAAACAATTGTTCTTGAATGTAGAAACACAGTAAATAGAAGGAGTCAGCATTCACCCCTTCTGGCATGCTTCACCATTCAATATGACCTTGGTTGACCATCCAACTCAGTACTCTGATCCTGCTTTTGCCCCACACCCTTTGGTCCTTTAACACTAAGAACAATAGCTAATTCTTTGGAAACATTGAGCAGTTTGGTTTCAACTGTTTGGATGAAGAAATTTCTTCTCATCTCAGTCCGAAATAGCCTATCCCATACCCTCAAACATGACTTTTGGTGCTGATCATATTAAATGGTGGACCAGACTCGAATGGTCTACTTCTGCTTCTGTTTTCTATATTTCTGTATTTCTAAACCACAGTCCCCACACAGTTTATGGTCTGGATATTTTGTGAAGAAGTTAGATGATGGTCTCATTTATCCTGCTTTAAGGTAGTTATCTCTGTAGGGGTTTTCTTGAAAGGTTGGCTCCATTTAATGGCTTTGTACATTACTGTAAATATTCAGCTCTCACAACATCTGTAGTTTCAAGTCACTGAAAATTTGCTTTATTTTTATTTTAAATCTACATATTAGTTTTAAGCTGGTAAATTCTCAAAGCCTTTTTAAAATAATGCATAGCTCCATTCTGAAAGCGTTGATCATTCCAGTATAAGGTATCATTTTAACTGTACTAAAAATGAACACTCTGGAAAATTTAAAAAAATTCATAGATATAGCCTAATTTGTTTAGCTTTTTGTTACTGATGGAGTGTTTTAAAAATAAATGTTACTTGTACTTTCATTGCCTCTTTTATCACTTCATTTTAATCTAGTTTGCTCTGTTTTATTTTGCTTCCTTTGCTGGATTTGACATTTTACTCAGTATTTTAGTTACGTCTCCTGTTCACTGAGGAAGAAGCCAATCAGTCCTAGAACATCTCTGCAGGAGTTCCTCAGGGTAGTGTCCTAGGTCCAATCATTTTCAGTTGCTTCATCAATGATTTCTCTAAATCCTAAGATCAGAAGTGGGGAGTGTTGCTGATAACTGCACAACGTTCAGTGTCATTTATAACTCCACAGATATTGAAGATGTTATTGCTCCCTTACAGCAAGACCTTGAACATATCCTGTCTTTGATTGATATTTAGATGTTTAAATTGCACCAAGACAAACCAGACCATGACCATCTCCAACAAGAGTGCATCTAACTATCACCCCATGACATTCAATGGTTCTACCTTGGCTAAATCCCACACTAGCAACAACTACAGTGCTGCCTTTGACATGAAGCTGAACTAGATTGGTCAAATAAATACTGTGGCTACAAGGGCGGGGCAGGGGTTAGGAATAATGCACCGAGTAACACATCTCCTGCCTCCCCAATGTCTGCCCACCATCTATAAAGTACAAGTCAAGAGTGTGATGGAATATTCTCCACTGTTCTGGATGACTCACCTCTTACAGGATATATATATTTTAAAAAGCTTTATATAAACCAAAACAAAATTGGGAGCTTAATTAGCACCCCATCCAGTACCTCCATCACTTCCTCCAACAATGGGTACATTGGCTGCAGTCTGTACCATCTATCAGAGGCACTGAACAATTCACAAAGCCTTTGATGGAATTTTGCAAACCCGCTCTACCAGGGTCTGGAAGTGTTAATACTGAGAAATGCCATGATCACCATTTCTTATGGTGATGCCACATGGACTTGTGGACAGAACAGCTTAGGATCACAAAGGAGTGAGACTGATGATACTGAAGTGATCACGAATGTAACCCCTAATTAGCAGCTAACATGTAACAACCTATTTCTTGTCAACTACAACAGTCCATTCTAGTTAGACTGGAAAGTGGTTTTCCCCCACTGTACTAAACCAGCAGGCCCAGTAGCTTCCTACACTTGAAGAGAATGGTGGCCACAAACTTCATGATGAGCAGCAGCTCATACAGCACAGTGGGTTTGCGCACTCATATAACAGGGTGTGCGCTTTTTATTGGACTGCTCATTCTACTTGGTGAGCCATGGTGAGAGATTTTCATCAGCTCTTTCCTGCTCAAACAGGACAGTCATCAGCAGTGAAGAGCTAAAGATTTAAAAACCCTACAGCAGAAACTCTTCTGGTAATCCTCAACAAAGAAGAATACGCCAGTGAATGGTACAAACATTTGAAATCTGGTGAGAGCTGCGCTGCAACAGGATTGTGTACAACTGCCTCAAGGACAGTTGGTAACTTGAAAGGAAATACAGACTGCTTTGAGAGGGGGTAATCTCTGGGAGCAGCCCCAAGTCAGATTTTAGCAATGAGTGAAAAGATATTGGAGCTTGCATGGGTAAGGCTGTAAATCCTTGTGGGTTAGTGGAATCTTTAAAGAAGGACAATCATCCTGCCTCACAATGCCAACAGTTAAAAATGACTTAAAGCTCAAATCAAGCAATGCTGCTACAGTGAGGTATGGCAACAGAAATGGAAGTAAAAATGATAATGTTGGCCTAAGGAGAACTGATGAAATGGTGGAAGCAGGAGTCCTTTACAAATATCACTAACAGTAGGACTCATACAGTGAAGTCAGAAAAATATTTTTCATCAATTTTGGCCATAAAGGGCTGAAGCCACAATTTTATCCATTGTGGCCACAGAAGATCAAAGCTTCCATTTTAGCCATGGAATGGTGTCACAATGTTTGTCTTTTTACAAGGTTACTATGCCCTTGACTTTTTTTCCAGACAGGGGGTAATTGGCCAGGCTCCAATGAGGCTGGGTGAAAGTTTTATTGGGGCCCTTTTTGTTTAACCCTTACAGAAAATGTCTCGAGCCTAAGGCTTTCATGTCTTAAAACAAAACTGTATCAAAGAGGAGTGGCTGTGTAGCTAGCCTTTGTTCAGATTGGAGTTATTGATTCCGTTCAGCAGCAGTGTGTGTAAAGAAAGGCTGCTGGTACAAGTCCAGCCTGGTACTCTCTCTCTCTCTCTCTCTCTCTGATATTAAACCTGGAGTCCCTGGTTTGTTTCATTTTTACTGTTTGTGCGAAGGGATGTGTCTATTGGGACTGCTGCAAGTATTTTCAGAACAGCATAATTAAGGTGGGATAGTTTGTTGGGTTTTGGATAGGAGATGTTATCCGATATTCTATTTTCTCTTCTTTGTGTTTCATTCTGCCGGATCAGCTCATTCACTCTGGGAATATCTACTATACACTTACATAAAACAAATAGCAAAATTATGGTCTGGGCTACTTGCTTAAAAATGTTTTGATAGGTTGGGCCTGGTCTGTAACAATGGCCACAATCCTTCCACTTAGCAGCAAAAGATGAGAAAAATCTCTCATACAATTGCAAATATCTTAATATTGTGAATTTAAAGTCTATTTTGCATGCAAAATAAAAATCATATTGGGCTGACATGGCATTACAGATGGACCAACTAGAATGGAAAAAATAGGAGAAAATAACTTCCAGATGCGTAAGAGTTTCCAAGTTAGATAAGAGATCAGAAGCTGAACAAGTAAATATGATGCATAGTTGAGATTAAAACTGATGATGTTACAACTCACTAAGGGTTTAAAGTAGCAACAAGTATTTTTGAAAAGATAATGGAAGACTCAGCAATTATTTCACTCATAGAACAAATTAAATTCTTGAGAAGGAAGCTAACATAGAAGAGATAAGAATTCAGAAGGGTTTATCGATGGTTTTGTTAATGATCTCAACAGATTAGTGGAAAATTACAACAATGGGACTTATATCAGAATTCATAACAGCTAGACCTGTTGTGGGAATTATTGATGAGTCTTTTCAAGTTCATTATAGTGTAACAAAAAACCATTCCGATTATGACCAAAGCAGAGTCTGAAACTCTTACAGGAGAAGACCAACTTTAGCACAGGAGATCAGAGGAGTTCATTCAATTACTAAGGGACAAAAAGGTGGTTCATCAGAAACCATCTGCTGAAGGAGCAGTGCATCGAAAGTTAGTGCTTCCCATTAAACCTGTTGGACTATAGCCTGGTGTTGTGTGATTTTTGACTTTGTAAAGTCCTGTCAGCACAATAGAGCAAAGTAATCTTACAGATACAGTGTCTATCTATTAAAAGTGAATATTTTATATTTCACACGGCAGGTCATTTTGAGGTAAAACAAAAGAAAAATCTGTGTGTTCCCAGGGGATACAGGTGATCCAAATCTCACAATTGGTAAGCTGATGCTAAAGTCATCTCACAAGTTTCATGTTGGACACTGGACTGACGATCATTATATCAGGTAATAACCCATGGTTAAGGAAATATTGTCAACAGTTAACAACACCGAAAATATTTGGTCCTGGAGACATGACATTTCAAATGAAAAGTTTACTACAAGAAACTATCCAATATAGAGAAAAAGGCACCCCTGTCAGTATGGGCCTGCAAAAGGTTGACAAAGTAGATCATTAATCTAAACATGGCCATCACAAACTTATAGTTTCTCGACTGGATGAGAAGGAACTAGCAAGGGTACCTCCAAAAAACAAAGATTTCAACACGTTTCATGTGGCATGCCAATGAAATAGCATACAAGCAGGGAAAGCTACAGGTGGTGACAGATGTGTTCAACAGAATGACAGTCAACAACCCTACCAAGCATGATATTGAGCTTATTCACATAACTGCACCATGTGTGATGAGAGGAGTTGTATGTACATATAAATGTGTTTTGAGTAATGATTTTAAAATTGTGGCATATGCATGTTGGTTCCCTTTGTAAAGGTTTTTTAAAAAAAATAGGTCTAATAGTCCTTCCAAAATAATGACCTACTTCAGAACGTGACAGAGAGCAGAGACCCCATGGAACGTTAATGGAAGATTTTGTTGTGGTAGTTTACAACAGGTAATGCAAGCATTAATGAAGGCCATTAGTTTGCTTTCAGTTCAGAATAATGAAGGATTGATGCTTGGTTTAGAAAATCAAAAGATTTAAGATTGTCAGGGTTGTTTGGAGAAACTCTGACTGGTATCAGAATTGAATATTGCTTTTCTTCTGGTACCGGGTATGGGATAGTTCGGGGAAAACATAGTCACACCAGTCAGGGAACTTAGTTTGTGAAACTTCCATATTTGGTCAAAAACCTGGTGGTTCTAAAATTGGAATTGCTTCTCTCCTGGAATGGGTACAGGACAGTTAAGCAGCTTATAGACAGATGCACTGTTGTCACTGAGCGTCAGTGCTGGGGGGCCTGGACACTTGTGGCTATGATGCCAATCAAGCAGGCTGCTTCATCCTTGATGTTGTAAAACCTCTTGAGCATTGCTGGAGCTGCACTCACCCTGGCAAACAGACAGTATTCCATCACACTCTTGACATGTGTCTTGTAGTTGGTGGACAGGCTTTGGGGAATCGGTGGTGAGTTACTCGTGGAAGTATTCCTTGCCTCTGAGTGGTACGCATTCACTGTTATGCCAGTATAATATACCGTGACTATGAATGGAATCATTCCAGGTTAACATGAAATATTTGCAATGAATGGTAACTATGATATGTTAGTTTTGCTACAGTTTGCTCCTGAATGCTTCATCTCATTTCCAGCTAGTTCTGGAGAGTTCACTGGGATTGCAACAATCAAACGGAGATGCTGAACTTGGGATTGCGAAGAAAACTGTAAAATTATAGATCCATCACACACCAAAGTAGTCCAGCACCAATTAGAATTGTTGACAGGCAGAAAGCTGAAGACTCAACTCCTCTTCACACTGAAGAACTTGACTCCATATTTATTACGTGAAAGTGAGGACTGCAGATGCTGGAGATCAGAGTCAAGATTAAAGTGGTGCTGGAAAAGCACAGCAGGTCAGGCTGCATCGGAGGAGCAGGAAAATCATTCCTGATGAAGGGCTTTTGCCCAAAACATCGATTTTCCTGCTCCTCGGATGGTCCCTGACCTGCTGTTCTTTTCTAGCACCACTCTAATCTTGACACCACATTTACTACTACAGGACTATCAAGGCATATATTAGGAGCAGTCCTACCATATACAACACATCACCCTGTAATAGGCACTGTTGAAAGGTGGTTCTCACATTTAGGACAAAGACATGTGCATCAAGGATCTGCACAGAAAAGGCACTGTCATTCAATAAACTGAAAACCAGTAGAAATTGCAGACTATGCTTTCTCAAGTGTGTCATATGAAAGAATCATGTGAACTTTATCCCTCCCAGGTTTGTCATTATCCACTGATCGAATGGGACAAATATATGAGAGCTTGATAATGCAAGGTACATACAAAACTCAGTCTATCAAGAAGAGAATGTAAGTCAAAGCTCCTCAACAGAACAATTAGCAATCCTCCAAGTCCAAAGAGAACATGACAGAATGAATTCTGGGAGATTAGTGAAACCAGAAGAACACTGAAATGTCAAAGACTTGGAGAAGAGGAGAAAGCTGGAGAAGTAGTAGATGTAATTATATACATAAACATAGAATATTCTGGATCAAAGTTTGCTTGCTGAGCTAGAAGGTTCGTTTTCAGATGTTTCATCACTTTACTAGGTAACATCATCAGTGAGCCTCTGTTGAAGCACTGGTGTTTTGACCCACTTTCTATTTATGTGTATAGGCTTCCTTGGGTTTGTGATGTCATTTGCTGTGGTGATATCATTTCCTGTTCATTTTCTCAGAGGGTGGTAAATGGGGTCCAAGCCAATGTGTTTGTTGATAGAGTTCTGATTGGAATGCCATTCTTCCAGGAATTCTCATGCATGCATCTTTTTGGTTAGGGATAACACATTCATCCTAGGAACGAGCCAAACAGAGACATGCATGAGAACTCTTAGAAGCATGGTATTCCAACTGGAACTCTTTCAACAAGCACATTGGCTTGGACTTCATTTACTACCCTCTGAGAAAAATAACAGGAAATGACATCACCAATTCAAGGAAACCTAAACACATAAACAGACAGTAGGTTATAATACCAGTGCTTCCCTGGAAGCTCACTGATGATGTTACCTAGTATTGTGACAAAATGTCTGAAAAATGAATGTTCGAGCTCAGCGAGCAAACCTACCTCCAGAACCTAAAGTTGAGCTACAAATCTTCTCCAAACTCAGTCATGTAGAATATTAATAATAAAAACACTTGGGGAAAAGGAAAATTGCATATACATCTGGGATGGGGAGGGGCAAGTGTTGTATATAAACCTAAAAAGTTTTGTATTGAGTGTTAGAAGCACAATCTAACATGGACTTGTGAGTATAACAGCTTCATATCTCAAAACAGTGAAAGCCCACAGCTGCATCATGTCAAAGTCTCTGTAACAATGCCCAAATGTACAAATGTAACCTGTAATTGGTTGCTAATATGCAATAAACTCTATTGTTAACTGCAGAAGATTCTTCTCAGTAGACTAGGAAGTGGTGTATCTCTATCAAACCAGACAGAGGAGGCCATATGTTCTCCTAAACAAATGTATGGGATGCTACCACTTAAAAGATGCCCAACAAGTATCACTCTATCCTGACTTGGAACTATAAATGATGAAGGGCTTATGCTCAAAATGTCAACTCTCCTGCTCCTTGGATGCTGCCTGACCTGCTGTGCTTTTCCAGAGCCAGACCTTTCAACTCTGGCTCACCAGTATCTGCTGTCCTCACATTAAGTATAATTGCCAGTTCTTCACTGTAAAGGGATCAAAATCCCAGAGTTCTCTGTGGGTACCTATACCGCATAACCTTTAGTAGTCCAAGCATCCGGCTGACCACCACTGTCTCCAGAATCGTTACCGATTGGAAACAAAAGTTGCTCTTGCCAGTGACATTCACATTGCATGAAAGAATAAGAAAAGTGGGTCAGTGTCATGTAACCCCATATCACATTTATACATTATACAAATCAGGTTCAGACCAGTTATTGAAAATTGTCCCTTGCTTTGTACTTGGGTAAACCTGCTATGAAATATTCTGAACATAATGTACTGTGCACTGAGATAAAATAAATATGTTTGGAAAAGCCTAACTAAATACTTCATGGAAAAGAGAATGACAGGTGAGTTATCGCCAGTCTTAGACATTGCTAGTTTTTCATGTTTCACTCTATGCTATGTCTTCAGAAAATATGAGAAAAAAAAGTCCTGTTTAATTAGCTTAGCCTATTGTTTTGGTATTTATTCATTGAAAATCAGCCATTATCCCATGTTACCACCTCACTACATAAGCTAATAGTTATTCTGTATATTTGCTGGCAATTTAAGGCAAAATTTATATTTGTACAACATAATAGTGTTATGACACAGGGGAAACTCTCCTGCTTAATTTAAAATCGCTAAACAGAAAAGATTTATCCGTGCAGTGATCTGAAAATTTGAGAAGCCAAGAACTAGTTTAAGAAATAAAGTTGTTAATTTTTACTTAAAGTTTAATAGAGAATAATTAACTAACAACTATTTACAATTCCTTCCTCTAACCTATCTTTTACCTTCCCTTCTATAATACTAGTCCGATAAAAATCCTGATTATGATTTACAAAACAAAACTTCTTATCTCAAAACCAGGCAGCTTTCGTTTTCTCTGAATTCTGGAATTCTTTTCTTCTTCTTAGGGATTTCTGCTTCACAGCTTACTGATTGATAAAGGTACTTTTAAGAGAACTATGCTTCAGACATTTTTTTTTCACACAGGAAGCTTGGCAGTTCTTCTCCCAACTGTTCAATTTTCCAGTCTTATACCCCCAAAGCATCGGATTGTGTCATTGGCTTTTAAGATTTAGTATATTCAAACTGGATTAGAGTTTGATATTGTTTGGAGTATAATTTAAACTGATTAGCCTAACTGGAATCTGTTTAGTCACTTCCAGGCAACCAACTGATTGAGTTGTTCCACCAAATGTTCCATTATGTTTCTTTTCAGAACACTTGGTGCTGTGTCAGGTAGTTCTGTTGCTTTTAACTCTCATAAAGGGACATGACACCCACATCTTCATAACACCTCCCCCCTTAAGAAAAAAAGATGGCTTCATTTTTTCTCTACTTTTTAAACACATTATCCTAACATATAGACAACATTAATAGAAGTTCACCTTAACTTATTTCCATATACCTGCATATATATAACATTAAATAAAGACAAACCTCATCTAAACTTTATCAGTTAAATCTGCAATAACACATCTGTGATTACATTCTTCTGACCTACAATATGTATGATTTTTAAACTAAAGTCTGTAACATAAGACTCCCACAAAATAGTCTCATATTCTTGTCTTTAAAGCATTCTAAGAATGTAAGCAGATTGTGATCCATGTATATAACTATCTCCAACACATTGTTTGTGACTGATACATTAAAATGTTGTAAGACCAGTACCAAACTCAGTAGTCCTTTTTTGATTGTGGTGGATGTTGATCTTCTTTGAAAAGTAACCAACTGGCAGTTCAATCCCATTCTCATCTTCCTGTAGCAGTACAGCTCCAAATCCTATGTCACTCGCATTGATGGTGACTTTAAAAGGTTTTGAAAAGTTCGGTGTAGCTGAAGCTCGTTTGGTGGTTAATATGGCTTTCAAATTGTCGAATGTCTCCTGGCATTGTTCTGTCTACCGAAACTTTGTGTTCTTCAACAAATCGGTCAATGGTGCCACTACACTGCTGAAGTTTGGAACAAACTTCCAATAGAATCCACTGAGTCCTAAGAATCAAAGTACCTCTTCCTTCAAGTTTGGTCATGGAAATTGCTAGATGGCCTTCATCTTTGCATTCCGTGGGGTCAACCTTCCATGACCAATGTTATGTCTCAAGAACGTTACCTCTATTTTCACAAACTCAGTTTTATTTAAGTTTATCACCAGTTTTGCTTCTCATAGTCATTAAAAGAGCTCTGCCAACTGTACCACGTGATCTTTCCAGGACTTACTAAAGATCACTACGTCGTCCAAATATACTGAACAGTTTGTTAACCCAGCCACAACTTTGTTCATGAGTCTTTGGAATGTGGCGGATATGTTCTTCATTCCAAAACGCATCACGCTAAACTGATATAGCCCATTCAGCAGGAATTTCTTTTGCCGACTCTGATGAAGGTACCAGCCCATTAAGTCCAACTGGCTATCCGACTCTCTCAGTACAGTCCTCCAATTTGGGAATTAGATGTGAGTACGATTTTGTAACGGCGATGATCTTCTGATAATCCACGCAGAATCATTGAGTCCCATCTGGTTTGGGAACTAAGATGGTCGGCGAACTCCACTCAGTCTGGCTTGGTTCGATGATGTCCTTGTCGAGCAAGGCCTCCACCTCCATCTGGACCTGTCTGGCTTTGAAAGGATTAAGCCGATAGGGGGTGTTGTTTTATCGGAGCAGTATTCCCTACGTCTACTTCATGTACAATAGCATTAGTCCTCCCCATCAGATTCTTATATATGTCCTTATACTGCAGTAACAAATCTTTCAACTGCATTCTATGCTCCTGAGACAAGTAGCTTACTAACCTATCCCACTCCTCGAGGACTTCTTCAATGTTTAATCTATTTTGAGGTACCTCAAAATCCACATCATCTGAATTTGATTCCTCACTCTGTGGGGCAGTAACTAACATCTGTTCTGACAGTTCTTTCTCTCTATTATAATACAGTTTCAACATGTTCACATGACATACCCAATACCTTTTCATTTTTATCTGGCATCTTTACTCGATAGTTTACCGACTTGGCTTTTTCTCAATTTGATAGGGACCGCTAAACTTGGCTTTGAAGGAATCTCCTAACAGTGGTAGCAATACTAACATGTCATCCCCTTGAGAAAATGTCCAAGTCTCAGAGCTTATATCTGCCACCTGCTTCATTCTATACTGCGCCTTCTTTAGGTGCTGTTTCACTCACTCACTTAACTCGATTTAATCTCTCCCTCACCTCCAAGATCTCTGACTTTGGTACTGTCAATTTTTCTTTAATTAATTTCAAAGGGCCTCTCACTTCATGCCCAAGTATTAACTCAAAGGGAGTGAACTGAGGAGATTCATTTGGGGCATCTCTAATGGCAAACAATACGAATGGGATACCTTTATCCCAAACATTTGTGTCGTACTGACAGTATACTCTCAACATGGTCTCCAAGGTCTGATGCCACCTTTCTAAAGCTCCCTGGGATTCAGGATGATACGCACTGGGTTTAAAGTACTGTACAACTAAATTATCCATAACTGCCTTAAACAGCCGAGCAGTAACATTTAACCCTTTGTCTGACTGAATCTCTTTGGGTAGCCCATACCATGTGAAGAAAGCTACTAACTCCTCTACTACCCTTTTTGCCTTAATACTCCAGAATGGAATCACCTCCAGAAATCTGGTAGACACATGCATTATGGTTAACAAGTATTGGTTCCCACTTTTAGTTCTCAGGAGGGATCCTGCACAATCAATTACAAACCGCATGAAAGGTTCTTCAAATATGGGAATTGGCAACAAATGTGCTGGTTTTATTACCGCCTGTAGCTTACCTACCATTTGGCATGTATGACATGTTCAGCAAAAGTTCACTGCATCCTTGTGCATTCCAGGCCAATATAATTGTCTTTGTACCTTAGCCTGAGTTTCTCATACCCCTGGGTGACATCCTACAGGTAGTTCATATGCTACCTGTAACACCTTCTGTCTGTATGTTACCAAAAACACAATCTGGTACACTTCGGCCCATTTCTCCTCTGCACTGATCTGCCGTGGTCTCTATTTCCTCCTCAGGATTCTATCTTTCAAATAATAAACCTCCGGAATATTCTCTGCCTCCTTTTCAGAGTACGCACCCACATATATATATCTTTTATCATCTTGTCTTGCTCTTACAAGTCCCTTAGCCTTTCAGGACGAAACACTTCTGTCTGACCATCTACCTGTTCAGGTTTTTCCTGCAGGATTATGTCAGAGTGTCCACTAATTGAACCTGAACTCCTTCATCTTTCTCTTTACTTTTCATTTTGTGCTATGACTTATGATAATGGGATCTGGTTACTACATATTCTGGGAAAATACCAGGTTATTTCTGTTTAACCCCTCAGTTTCTTGGTCTTCCTTGGCCTTCTCCACAACTAAGGGTGTCACTCTCACCTTGAATCCTGCTGAATCATTCCAAAGAACAAACTGAATTCCTGGAACTGACACTCTGCCAAACACTCCCACTGTAACTTCCTCAGTTTTGAGTTTGCATTCCACCCTGATCTTACATAGGGGAATGTTATATTTCTGTCCATCTATCCCACAAATTACCACACTCTCGGGTAACAGGTCAGAAAGAGTGCATATTTGCTCATCCCTAACTATCAGTGACTGGTTAGATCCCGTATCTCACAAAATTATAATTTCTTGTCCTTCTCCCCCTATTCTTTCTGAGTAAAGTTTACCCACAGAGACAAATTATTTGTCGAGATCAGGTACTAACTCCATACCCAACCCCTGCCTTGGCTATGTGCACTACTGCAGCTCTTCAGCTCTTCTTGGGGTCTCCTCTACTACCTTCACTCATGCCATTGGCTTAGCTTCTTTTGCCACATCTTTACTCACAGTGCCTTTCTTTAATGACCAGCACTGTGATTTTATGTGTCCCACTTTACCACAGTGGGAAGACCTGAAGCCTTTCATCTCCTTCCCACCCAAAAGGGGTTCTTTTATATCCTGTGGTAAATGCTTAGCAATGCTCTATACTCTTGCTTTTGAAGTGTAGGATCTCCCCTTCTCACAACTTCTATCCCTCACAGGATGAAATTCTGGCTGTAAGCTTGTCTTATGCACCAACACGTACTCATCTGCTAATTCTGCTGCCCTTCTCACTACCTGAACTTTCTGTTCCTCCACATGAATTTTACCATCTCTGGAAGTGAGTTTTTAAACTTCTCCATCAGAATAATCTCCTTTAGAGCCTCAAAGGTCCTATCTATTTTCAAAGCACACACCATTGATCAAAATTACCATGTTTAATTCTTTCGAACTCAACATAAGTCTGAACTGGTTCCTTCTTTGTGTTTCTGAACCGCTGTCTCGATGGAACTCAGGAACAGGACATTGTTGTCGATATGAATACTGAAGCACGAATAAATAGAATGGAGATATGTAGAGAAGAGGTGTTGGAAATTCTGGCAAGGGTGAAAATAGATAAGTCCCCTGGGCCTGATGGCATTTATCCTAGGATTCTCTGGGAAGCAAGGGAGGAGATTGCAGAGCCATTGGCCTTGATTTTTGTGTCCTCTTTGTCTACAGGAGTAGTGCCAGAGGACTGGAGGCTAGCAAACGTGGTTCCCTTGTTCAAGAAGGGGAGTAGGGATAATCCTAGTAACTATAGGCCAGTGAGTCTCACTTCTGTTGTGGGCAAAGTCTTAGAGAGAATTGTAAGGGATAGGATTTATGCACATCTGGATAAGAATGATGTGATCAAGGATAGTCAGCATGGTTTTGTGAAGAGCAGGTCGTGCCTCACAAACCTTACTGAATTCTTTGAGAAAGTGACTAAGGAGGTAGATGAGGGGAAAGCGGTAGATGTGGTATATATGGATTTTAGTAAGGCGTTTGATAAGGTCCCCCATGGTAGGTACTGCAGAAAATACAGAGATATGGCATTGAGGGTGAGTTGGAGGTTTGGATTAGGAATTGGCTGGCTGGAAGAAGACAGAGGGTAGTAGTTGATGGCAAAGATTCATCTTGGAGTGTTGTCACTAGCGGTGTTCCGCAAGGATCTGTTTTGGGACCATTGCTGTTTGTCATTTTTATAAATGACCTGGAGGAAGGGTTAGAAGGTTGGGTGAGCAAGTTTGCGGATGATACGAAAGTCGGAGGAGTTGTAGACAGTGAGGAAGGATATGGCAGGTTACAGCGGGATATAGAGAAGCTGCAGAGCTGGGCAGAAAGGTGGCAAATGGAGTTCAATGTAGCTAAGTGTGAGGTGATTCACTTTGGTAAGAGTAATAAAAAGATGGATTACTGGGCTAATGGTAGACTACTTGGTAGTGTGGAAGAGCAGAGGGATCTTGGTGTCCATGTACACAGATCTCTGAAAGTTGCCACCCAGGTAAATAGTGCAGTGAAGAAGGCATATGGCGTACTGGCTTTTATTGGTAGAGAAATTGAGTTCCGGAGTCCTGAGGTCATGCTGCAGTTGTATAAGACTCTGGTGCGGCCGCAGCTGGAATATTGTGTGCAGTTTTGGTCGCCATACTATAGGAAGGATGTGGAGACACTGGAACGGGTGCAGAGGAAGTTTACCAGGATGTTGCCTGGTATGGTAGGAAGATCCTATGAGGAAAGGCTGAGGCACTTGGGGTTGTTTTCATTGGAGAAAAGTAGGTTTAGGGGTGACTTGATAGAGGTGTACAAGATGATTAGGGGGTTAGATAGGGTTGACAGTGAGAACCTTTTTCCACGTATGGAGTCAGCTATTACAAGAGGGCATAGCTTTAAATTAAGGGGGGGTAGATATAGGACTGATGTTAGGGATAGGTTCTTTACTCAGCGAGTCGTAAGTTCATGGAATGCCCTGCCAGTAGCAGTAGTGGACTCTCCCTCTTTATGGGTATTTAAGCGGGCATTGGATAGGTATATGGAGGATAGTGGGTTAGTGTAGGTTAGGTGGGCTTTGATCGGCGCAACATCGAGGGCCAAAGGGCCTGTACTGCGCTGTATTCTTCTATGTTCTATGTTCTATGTTCTATGTTCTATGCTTCTGGTACCAATTCATAAACACTTAAAATAGCCTATTTAACGTCTTCATAATCTCTTGACACCTCATTGGACAGTATGGCAAATATATCACTAGCTCGGCCTTCCAGTTTAGTCTGAGCTAGCATTACCGATAAATCTTCGCATCTGACCAGCCAATTTTTCAAATGAAATAAAGAAGGCTTCAGCATCTTTCTCATCAAAATGTGGCAGAGTTTTCACATATTTATATATATATTTGCAACTTAGTCAGCAAAGTCAAGTTAACAGGATGGAGATTAAAAGAGAAGGTAGTGATATATGTATTTCTCATATATTTTATATATATATATATATATATATATATGAGAAATATATATATATATATATATATATCACTACCTTCTCTTTTAATCTCCATCCTGTTAACTTGACTTTGCTGACTAAGTTGCAAATTCTCAAGTTCAAATTCTCTTTTTACTTCACTAAGAACTTTCTCTCTCTTCCATTCTCACTTTCTTCTTTGTCTCTTTGCTCAGCCAAGAACCTTCTCTCTCTTTCTCCCTCTCTTCTCTCTCTCTTTCTTTTCTTATCTCTCTTTCCATTTCTCTCTCCCTCTCTCTGTATTTATCTTCTAACTCCATTTTCCTCAATTGTAATTTAAGTTTTTCTACCTCTCCTGCACTTATCTGTTTCTCTGACACACCCCTCACGATTTCAGCTTTACTTTTGTCCTTTAAACCCAAATCTAACATATTTGCTAATTCTAAAAGTATGGTCTTTTTTTTCTTCTAAACTTTCTTGACAAATTTGAGAATCATCTTCAAATCCCAGGACCTCTTTAGCAATTTTAAGAGCCATTTCTTTCACTTTTAATTTAATCAACCACAAGTCACAAAAAGTAAACAAATTGTCTCACCTGAGTTTTATTTGAAGGACTAGGACACTAACCTGCAGGTGTTTAAATCTGCTGGGATTTTTAGTACTCCCAAATCTATTCAAATCTGTCTAAACCAGTTCAAATCCCAGATGAGCCCCCAAACTGTTACAACACAGGGTAAGTTCTCCAGCGTAATATAAAACCAGCAACACACAAAAGATTTATCCCGTGCAGTAATCTGTAAAAATTTGATAGACCAAGAACAAGCTAAAGTAAAAATTAACAACTTTATTTCTTAAAGTATAATAGAGAATAATTAACTAACAACAATTTACAACTCCTTCCTCTAACCTATCGTTTACCTTCCTTTCTATAAAACTCCCAATTTCAATTTACAAAACAAAATTTCTTATCTCAAAACCAGGGCACCTTTCATTTTTTCTGAATTCTGGAATTCTTTTCTTCTTCTTAAGGATTTCTGCTTCACAGCTTACTTATCAATAAAGGTACTTTTAATAGAGCTATTTTTCAGGCAGTCTTTTTTTCATGTGCTTAGCTTGGCAGTTCTCCTCCAAACTGTTCAATTTTCCCTGGTCTTACACCCCCAGAGCATCAGATTGTGTCATTGGTTTTTGAGATTGTCAGTATACTAAATTCAAACTGGACTGCAGTTTGGCATTTTTCAGGGTACAATTTAAACTGAATGGCCTAATTCAAATTTGTTTTGTTGCTTCCAGACAACGAGCTAATCTGGTTGTTCGACCAAATGTTACATTATATTTCTTTTCAGAACACTTGGTTGTGTCAGGTAGTTCTGTTGCTTTTAATTCTCTTCAAGGTGCAGTACACCCACATCTTCATAACAATAGTGTGAGATGTAAAAAAACGCTTTGCTTTGATAATCACAAGTCTGATATTTTAAATATCAAATATGATTAAAAGACTGTGGAAAAGGATATGGAAGATATAGAATGCAGGGAAATAGATGGTGACACCTTGAAAAATGTCCATATTACAGAGGAGGAAGTGCTGGGTGTCTTGAAATGCATAAAGGTGGATAAATCCCCAGGACCTGATCAGATGTACCCTAGAACTCTGTGGGAAGCCAGAGAAGTGATTCCTGGGCCTCTTGCTGAGATATTTGTATCATCAACAGTCACAGGTGAGGTGCTGAAAGCCTGGAGGTTGGCTAACTTGGTGCCACTATTTAAGAAGGGCAGTAAAGACAAGTCAGGGAACTATAGTACAATGAGCCTAACGTCGATGGTGGGCAAGGTGTTGGAGGGAATCCTGAGGGATAGGATGTACATGTATTTGGAAAGGCAAGGACTGATTGGGGATAGTCAACCTGGCTTTGTGCGTGGGAAATCATATCTCACAAACTTGATTGAGTTTTTTGAAGAAGTAACAAAGAGGATTGATGCGGGCAGAGCAGTAGATGTGATCTATATGGAATTCAGTAAGGGGTTAGACAAGGTTCCCCATGGGAGACTGGTTATCAAGGTTAGATCTCACGGAATACAGGGAGAACTAGCCATTTGGATACAGAACTGGCTCAAAGGTAAAAGACAGAGGATGGTGGTGGAGGGTTGTTTTTCAGACTGGAGGCCTGTGACCAGTGGAGTTCCACAAGGATCGGTGCTCGGTCTTCTACTTTTGGTCAGTTATATAAATGATTTGGATGTGAGCATAAGAAGTATAGTTAGTAAGTTTGCAGATGACACCAAAATTGGAGGTGTAGTGGATAGTGAAGAAGGTTACCTCAGATTACAACAGGATTTTGATCGGATGGGCCAATGGGCTGAGAAGTGGCAGATGGAGTTTAATTCAGATAAATGTAAGGTGCTGTATTTTGGGAAAGCAAATCTTACTTAATGGTAAGGTCCGAGGGAGTATTGCTGAGCAAAGAGACCTTGGAGTGCAGGTTCATAGCTCTTTGAAAGTGGAGTCGCAGGTAGATAGGATAGTGAAGAAGGCATTTGGTATGCTTTCCTTTATTGGTCAGAGTATTGAGCACAGGAGTTGGAAGGTCATGTTGCAGCTATACAGGATGTTGGTTAGGCCACTGGTGGAATATTGCATGCGATTCTGGTCTCCTTCCTATAGGAAAGATGTTGTGAAACTTGAAAGGGTTCAGAAAAGATTTACAAGGATGTTGCCAGGGTTGGAGGATTTGAGCTATAAGGAGAGGCTGAACAGGCTGGGGCTGTCTTCCCTGGAGCGTCGGAGGCTGAGGGGTGACCTTATCGAGGTTTACAAAATTATGAGGGGCGTAGATAGGATAAATAGACAAAGTCTTTTCCCTGTGGTTGGGGAGTCCAGAACTAGAGGGCATAGATTTAGGGTGAGGCTGGTACAATTGCAACATTTAAAGGCAATTGGATGGATATATGAATAGGAAGGGTTTGGAGGGATATGGGTCGGGTGCTGGCAGGTGGGACTAGATTGTGTTGGGATATCTGGTCGGCATGGACGGGTTGGACCGAAGGGTCTGTCTCCATGCTTTACATCTCTTTGACTCTCTGACATCAAATGAACATGTCCTTGCAGAGAAAATTGAATTAATCTTAACAAAATTATTTTAATATGCACACTGAACAACATGAGACAGTTCCTTATCTTATTTTTAATTTTTCTATTATGGACTAAGACACTGCATTCTATTTGGACGCAGTGAGTTGTCAGCTACCTCACAAGTCCATTACATGTCAGGAATTGATTCACATGAGGAAGTATCAAGTTCAATTTGCAACTGTGATGCAAGAGATATTAATCATTGTTCTTTCATTTGTATGCAAAACCCTGTTCAAGTGCCCTATATTCAATAATTTACAGGAGAAAGGATTAACAGTCTTGATCTGGAATATCACCAGGCTAGTGCTTAAATTATTCTGAGAGAAGTTTTCACCAGTCATAAGTCTAGATTGAGGAAGGAACCTGTTTTTAGAAGATTTATTACATAGATTAATTAAAAAAAATACACATTCATGTATGAATGATGCACATTTCTTGTTTCATAAAGAAAAAGCCTTCTGTTGGCTCAATTACCATCACTGCATGAATACTGAATTACCTTCGCTTGTCTACCAACCAAGCACATACCACATTAAGCTGTCAGCATTATCAAAGAATAACTTTCAATTTGTAGTTCAGAATATATCTAATCTATGGAGGAAATTCAACTTTTTATGGATTCAAATTAAAAGAAAACTACGCTTGCTGCAGGATTCCTGGCTCCTGTATAATCCTGCTTAACTCTGCAGTTCACTGGGGATGAAATTGTTCTTTGTGCTGCCCGAAGGCATGAAACTGTGAAAGACAAAAAAAAATTTGTTCTGCTGTTGCACAAAACAAATTCTTTCCATGATGTCATGTATCTGGAGTCACAGCTTGTGATGTTTCCCACCTGGAGTGTTGGACCAGTCTTAGAATTCCTTGAGCTTTGGCAAATTTCAATTAATTCTCCCTTACTGAAAATTTTCATCGCTGTTCGAGGTAAAACCAAGTTTTTTCAAAATATTTTCAGCTTAGTTATTGAAGAATGGTTTGTTACAGAAATCTTGTCAAATTTTCATCTTAGAATTGTCATCATTTAATGTTTATTGTACCGCTACCCCAACTCCGCCTCCCCCACCCCCAACTGCACCCCATCCCAACGTGTCAGTCCAGGACTAGAGTCACACCCATATAGAATTTTGTACTTCACCAAATTTTACTTTCTCGTTTCAATTCTGACACTTTTCAGAACTCAGAAACAGATGTTGAAAATGACTACAAAGTGAATTCTTTGATAATTCAAAAATTTTTTTAAAAATAGTCAATGTGCATCTGAAAAGGCTTCCATTTCCTTCTCATTTTTTGAACATTGAAAGCACTATCAACTGTGCATTCTGAAAATTTCTGGCTTTTAACTAGAGTAGACAGCACTTTACACAACTAACCAGAAGTAGATCCTGTTTGATTTCCAAGAGTCAGAAGAGAATGCTTAAGCTCATGATGCTAAGCAACAGCCCTACATAATGAATGGTTGCTCTGTTTCTATGTTGCCTTCTACATTGCAGTGGAAATCTCAGCTATGTAACATAGATAAGGGGGGGGGAGTAAAAGATGGATTTAGAAGACCAAAACATGTTTATTGCCCTTACTGACAGAAAATGACACCAATTTAGCTGATTTGGAATTAGAAGTCAAGTTATGTAACTACTGTACTAACCATTTTTTCATTGTTACATTTGTTGGTCAAAAAGAGTGAACAGACTTAATTTGATGTGATACAGTACATGGAATTGCAAAGCAAAATAACATGGAGACTTAAAGATCGATCCAACTAAACAAAACCATAAACTAATCAAAAAAATGGAAATGCTGTGGGTAAATGTTGTGCAGTACAGTTTTAATTGTTTGTGCCAGTAAGACAAGAATCTTGTTCTCTTTTGTAGCTCTGAGGGCCTTTTGGGATTATAGAATCAATACAGCAATCTTGCTTGAAGTGCCCATAAGGAAATTAAATGTTAGAAGTGGAATTGTCACAAGCTTGTGCCGGCTATAGGTGGCACCTGTCTGAGAGTGCTATTCAGGCATATTATTGAAACAATGCAGCTGTATTTTATACTGATCCGTGGGATAAATCAATGCTGTCAGTGGGCACAGAATGCAGGCAGCAGGTAATGGTGATACAGTGGTTATAAGATTCATGTTAAAAGTGTTAAGACCCAGACAGAGTGCACTCAAACTGGAAAAAAAATCAATTTCAGCTGCTGATACCATCAAGAGTGATAGAACAGAAGGCACAAGGCTGTTTTCTTCTATTTCACAAATAATAGAGCAAAGATGTGATGTTTATTAATTAAACGCAAGGAGTGTAATCTCTTTACATCCATTAAAACACAATGGTTTATTACCATTATGCTTTCAACTATTTTATTAAAACCATGTAATGTAAGGGATTTTATTTCACTTTTTGAATGAAATTTCATCAAGAAGTGCCAGTACGACATGTAGGAGTAAAACATGCATCTGCAAGAATGCACAGGAGTGTAATTATAAATTCAAGTTCTTCGACACTACCATGAGATAAATAATAAATCTTGTCGAGGTTATTAATTAGATGGAGGAGAAGAGAGGACAAAACAACTGTTAATAGTTAACAACATTTCAAAATTCATCCATTTGCACCATTTTGGAAAAGGAAAACAAGGCAAAGTATGAGCAAGGTAACCTATGCCATGGTTTTATTCTTCGCAAGGTATTCCATTGAAAAGTTTGAGCTGGATTTTCCTTTCCCTGACCTTGAATTAGAAATAGGTGATGGATTGGAATTTAAGCTTACCCTCCATTTGCAATCCAAGTTGTCTTCCCTCACTCAGGAACGGTGTTGCACTACAACACCAAACGCACATCCTCTCATGTGTTGACTGGCATGGGCTTGATGATAACATCTTAGATGAAGTTTGAAGTTCATTCCTACACCATCCCTCCACCATAACCAGAAGGATGTGAAAGCCTGTTGAAACCCCATCAACTGAGTCAATTATGAACCTTCAAGGAAGCCTGCTGATGAGCTGGCAACTTATTGACAACGAGATTTAAAAGGTCACATCAACAATTCCTACAACTCTTTCTTCATCCGAGTGTACACCCTATTCCTCCTCATATTCAATATGCCCCCCTCCATACTCCCTTACATTCACACTATATCCCCAGGTGACCTACGCATCCTTCCATTATCAGAAGTTGATTCAGAAAGCTAAAATAGAGAATGGAAATGAATTTGCAAGACACATAAAAGTAGGCATTAAGATTTAATAATTAATTTTTTTAAAAAGATGCGTGAAGACAAATGCAAGCCACTTACAATCTGAAATAGAAGAATTGATGATCGAAAACAACAAAATGGCAGTGCAATTAAACAAGCATTTTAGTTCTACCTTCACAGCTGATGATACAAAAAACCTCCCAAAAATACAAAGGAAGGAAGGGACTTTTGGAAATAAGAACATTAAGTAAACCAGTATCAGAAAAACTAAAGTTTTGGAGAAAGTAATGGAATTGAAAGATGATAAACCTTAAGACCTGATAACAGATATGCCAGGGTACTGTCGGATCTGACCAACAAAACAGTGGATGCAAAATTGTTTCCCAATGACACCCAAGTCATTTTGATCAGAAAACCAGTGGTATGTTTTTGAGGCTGTTGTATTAAAAGTATCTGGATCTCTGCTCTGTTGTAGTCCTGCCTGTGCTGAGCTTTGCTGAAGCACTGCAGCAAGCCAACACACCACCCTGTTCCCTGGCAAGTATCTCTGTCTCAGGCTTGCAGCAGTGCTCCAGCGAAGCTCAGCCTAAGCTGCATGAAAAGCACCTCATTTTCTGCTCAGGGACCCCGCAGCCCTCCAGACTCAATATCGTTCAATAACTTTAAGACTTGAACTCTCCTATGTCCTAGCCCCCAATCCCATATACCAGGGCATGTGATTACATAGTCTGCTATTACGCACAACCCATTGTTAGCCACTAACAGTCTCTATTAACAGCTATTCACCCTCCAAGCCAGGTTATGACACACTCCTTTGTCTGTCCAACTGTTATTTTCTCTTTCTTTGGGCTCTAACCCCACCTATTGTTTATTCCTTATCACCTCCCTTCTGCATAAAAACAGGCATTTTCTAGCTACCATCAGTTCTGAGAGAGGGTCACTGGAACTGAAATGTTAACTCTGATTTCTCTTCACAGACGCTGTCAGACCTGCTGAGCTCTTCCAGCAATTTGTGTTTCTGTTTCACATTGCAATGTCTTGTTGAGTTGGATGTACATGTATTTGGATAGGCAAGGACTGATTAGGAATAGTCAATATGGCATTGTGCGTTTGAAATCATGTCTCATGAACTTGATTGAGTTTGTTGAAAAAGTAACAAAGAGGATTGATGAGTGGTGGATGTGATCTACATGGACTTCAGTAAGGCGTATGATAAGGTTCCTCATGATAGATTGATTAGCAAGGTTAGATCACATGGAATACAGGGAGAACTAGCCATTCCGATACAGAACTGGCTCAAAGGTAGACAGAGGGTGGTGTTAGAGAGTTGTTTTTCAGACTATAGGTCTGTGACCAGCAGATTGGCACAACAATTGGTGCTGGGGCCACTGCTTTTCATCATTTATATAAACGATTTGGACGTGAACATAGCAGGTATAGTTAGTAAGATTGCAGATGGCCAGCAAAATTGGAGGTGTAGTGGACACCGAAGAAGGTTACCTGAGAGTACAATGAGATCTTGATCAGATGGGCTAATGGGCTGAGGAGTGGCAGATGGAGTTTAATTGAGATAAATATGCTGCATTTTGAAAAACAAAAATCAGGACAGGACTTATACACTTATTGGTAAGGTCCTGGCGAGTGTTGTTCAACAGTGAGACAAAGGAGCACAAGTTCATAGTTTCTTGAAAGTGCAGTCTCAGATAGATACGATAATGAAGGTGGTGTTTAGTATGCTTCCCTTTTTTTGCTCAGAGTATTGAGTACAGGAGTTAGGAGGTCATGTTGTGGCTAGACAGGGCATTGGTTAGGCCACTTTTGGAATATTGTGCAATTCTTGTTTCCCTGCTATAGGAAGGATATTATCAAACTTGAAATGGTTCAGAAAAGATTTACAAGGATGTTGCCAGTGTTGGAGGATTTGTGCTATAGGGAGAAGCTGAATAGGCTGGGGCTGTTTTCCCTGGAGCATCGGAGGTTGAGAGGTGACCTTATAGAGGTTTCTAAAATCATGAGGGGCATAGATAGGGTAAATTAACAAGGTGGTTGGGGAGTCCAGAACTATAGAGCATAGGTTTAAAGTGAGAGGGGAAAAATTTAAAAGGAACATAAGGGGCAACTTTTTCATGCAAAGGGTGGTGCATGTATGGAATGACCTGCCAGAGGAGGTTATGGAGGCTGGTATAATTGTAGCAGTTAAAAGGCATCTGGATGGGTATATGAGTAGGGAGGGTTTGGAGGGATATGGGTCAAGTGCTGGCAACTATATCAATTTAGGATAGATGATCGTTGTGGTTCTGTTCGCCGAGCTGGGAATTTGTGTTGCAGACGTTTTGTCCCCTGTCTAGGTGATATCCTCAGTGCTTGGGAGCCTCCTGTGAAGCATTTCTGTGATCTTTCCTCTGGCATTTTTAGTGGTTTGAATCTGCCACTTCTGGTTGTCAGTTCCAGCTGTCCGCTGCAGTGGTCAGTATATTGGGTCCAGGTCGATGTGCTTATTGATTGAATCTGTGGATGAGTGCCATGCCTCTAGGAATTCCTAACACTACTATTCTAGGACAAGCCAAACAGAGAACAGCCAGGGAATTCCTAGAGGCATGGCACTCATCCACAGATTCTATCAACAAACACATCGACCTGGACCCAATATACCGGCCACTGCAGCGGACAGCTGGAACTGACAACCGGAAGCACAGAAGCGCTTCACAGGAGGCTCCCAAGCACTAAGGATGTCACCTAGACAGGGGACGAAATGTCTGCAACACAAATTCCCAGCTCGGCGACCAAAACCACAACAATGAGCACCCGAGCTACAAATCTTCTCACAAACTTTGAGGATATATGATCGGCATGGATGGGTTGGACCAAAGGGTCTGTTTCCATGCTTTCCATCTCTATGACTCTATGTCCATACCGATCCTAATTTATCACTCTGTTCCGGAATAGTGACTGAAAACACAACTTCCTGGGGACTGTCATCAGTGGAATTACCTCTGTATGTGAATAATTTTAATTTCTGCTTTCACCTCATCTATTTGAAGGTGTGGTATCTGTTCTGGAATGAAAAGACAAATTGATGTTGCATTTGATTGCAATGTAATGAGATACTAATTTTCCAGTTCACCCAGTCCTGAACATAATTGAGAAGATTCTTCTTTAAATTCTGTATTGCTTTCCTCATCAATAACTTTAGCTCACTGCTGGATCAGCTGCAATCTTAAGCATACATTCCTGCTAAGAAGTAAAAATATTTATTTTGTAAAATGTAACATAATTAGTTATTTCTCTGTCTTCCCAATTTTTAATTTTACCACGATGTGATCTTTGATTGTTCAAGTTATTCCTCCTGGGATTTGCAGTTTGACTCAAGAAGAATTCAACATCCATTTCAATCATATAAACTTGTCAGAAAGTACACCTAAACCAGCTCCAGTCATGACCCCCATAGTTGCGTACCACTCGACATCAAGATTTACTCATCAGTAGTTACTGTCATTTGCTGTGTGCTTTCATTTACCTGTGGACTTACAATGACAGAATTTGTTCAAATGACAGCATTTACCACAATTGTGGCATTCAGCTCCACTTACTGGGTAATCACAACACTTACGCACGTTGCTCCCACCGCATCTGAAGCATTACCAGATGATGGTTAGCAAGCTTTACCATTTTTCTTGGGCTTTTGCTTCAGTGTGTTCTCTACTTTAAAGTCTATATATTGCAAATCTTGCTTATTCCACAGATTCTCCACAACTTTTTGTTTCCAGACCTTTGACTACCTTGTGATCTAGACTGTCTTCATCTACATTAAATCCTCCTTTACTTGCAATAGGTTTCTCACTGCCTCATCTATCACCTCAATGATGATATGGTCCTCAATTTGATAACCATAACCACATCTGCCTGTTCACTGCATTTGTCTTGCTCTTTGTGCATAGGACATACTAGAGCCATTTTTCACATGATCTGCTCTATGTCAGTGTTGCAGCTGTACTGAACAATTTGGCTAGGAGTGTGGCTAGTTGTGAAGCACAAGTCTTCAGGGTTAATGCTGGAATGGTGTCAGTCATGTTTGCAGTATCCAGGGTCTCCAGTCACTTCCTGTTTTTGCCTAGAATGAAACAAACTACAATTCTGGGAACCTGAGAAGGAAGCCAAGAATCATCAGCCACTGGCACTTCTAGCTGAAAGTGAATGCAAAGCTTCATGTGGACTGATGTCTGGACTCCCCATATTTGTGCAACCTTCTCCTTCTGTTAGTTGCTTAATTGTCTTCCATCATACACAGCAGGATATGGCTGTACTGCAGAGCCTGCAGCTGGATATGGAATCACTTCACCCTGCATACTACACACTGATTTGGTGTTTAGCTTGTATGTTTCCCCACTGTAGCTTCACCAGAGAGACACCTCATTTTCAGGTAGGCTTAATGCTGCTCCTGCCATGTCTCCCTACACACTTCACTTAATCCCCTCGCTGATGATCGTGGTTGGATGGAGGAAATGTCGGGTTGTCAGGTTATGGATTGTGTTGGAGTACAATTCTAATGTTGCTGCTAATGGCCCACAGATCCTCTTTGATGCCCAACTTTGAGTTTCTTGATTAATTTCAAGCCATTTGGAACAGTGATGGTGCCATACAACACAATGGATGATATCCTATATTTGAACTTGAGGCTTTGTCCCCACAATGACAAGCCCATTTTTACTCCAACCAACACCATTGCGGGTCAGATACATCTGCAACATGTTGATTGGTAAGGATGAGGAATTTCCTTCTTCTCGATTCACTCACCACCTGCTGAGACTCAGTGTAGCAGCTATGTCCCCCAGGACCTAGCCAGCATGGTCAGTTATGCTAGTGAGTCAATTGTGGAGATGGACATTTAAGTCCCTCACCCAGAATACATTCTGTGTCCTTGCTTCCACCAAATGGTGATTATTGTGAAGGAGTACTGATTCATCAAACAGGGGAGGTGGTACCTGGTAACCACCTGGTAACCACTAAGAACTTTCTTTTGTCATTATTGAGAAGTCTCAGGACAAGTTCATCCCTACTGTATACCATTGTGCCAACACCTCTACTGGCTGGTCAGGACATACACAAGAATGTTGATGGTGATGTCTAAAACATTGTCTGGAGAAACTGAAAACACGTGGCAAACATTCCAAGAGATGTTTCCCAAGTTCTGTAAACAGTGCATGTGAGGAGTATGAGGATGGAAGACGCATTGGCCATGGAAGGGGTATATGGGTATTGGAGGGAATATGGAAAGATTATGGTGGTGGAAAAGGCATATGTGTAACAGAGGACATTTGGAATGCGCATTTGGGATGGAGGTGTCATGGGATTATTGGAAGGATAATGAAAGGCGAAGAAAGGTGAATGCAACATGATGAGAATATTAATGGCTGTGAGGAATGGGTCAGAGATAAGGGCTGGGGGTCAAAGAACCATATACAGGATTACATGACATATTCAACCTAATCTCACTGAGACAAAAATACTGTGGGAATGACCCACCCTACCCCTGTAACCCCACATTTCCGATGGCCAATCCACATAACCTACGCATCTTTGGACTGTGGGAAGAAGCCCATGCAGACATGAAGAGAATGTGCAAACTCCACATAAACAGTCACCCATGACCGGATCCAAACCTGGGTGCCTGGAGCTGTTAGGCAGCAGTGCTAACCACTGAGCCAATGTGCCTTGTGAGTCACAATATCGCTACAATATTAGACAATATTGTAGAGTATTTGACCATAGATGACAATACAGCCAAATCTATTTTATTCTCACTCTTTAACCAAAATGTCATCCTTTGTACAAAGAAATAAAAAGCCATCCGTGCAAACAAATAATAATTTATATCAAGCACGCACTTCTTATATGTTAAGCAGATATTGTTTATGTCAGCTAAAATTGAATAATATTCAAAAGTACAATGAATCCAATAAAGATTACTAATTAAGAAAAATTCTTATCCAAAGTAATACTTGCTGCATCTGAAGAAAATAAACATGGCCAGGGTGAAGTACACAAGGCCATTCAACTTTCATATACAGATAAAAATAGGCTTACAATTCTTTCTTGAATGTAGATGTCGATTTTAGATTGCTTAACCATGCATAACCACTATCGTCAGATGTCACATCCCCCCATTACACCATTAAAATCACACACTGGTAAATGTACCACATCCCCATTGCTTCCCTCCAAATAATCAAATATCATACTTCGTACTGATAGGTTAGCTTCATTCTTACACACTAAAAACATCACAAATGGGAATATAAATATTCCAGTCAACATCTAAATCCACTCATGGTCAATGTTCTACCTCTCTCAATTTTCTGACACTATCTTTTGGTGTTTTTAGTCTGTAGAAATCTCTCAATCTCTGTTTTCAACACAGACACAAACACAACCATTGAGCCTCCACAGCCCTTTGGAGCAGAGAATTCCAAAAGAATAACCATCCTCACTGAAGAAATTCCTCATCCACTAAGTCTGAAATGTTGTGTCTTTAATCTGACACAATGGTCCCTCATCCTAGATGTCCAGCCAAGAGAAATATCTTTCCTGCATCTATCCTGTTGATTCCTCACAGAACTTGATGCATTTCGAGGACATTACCTTCTGAACTCCAGAAAAGAACAATTCAGTTTATTTAATCTTTCCTCACAGGTCAATTAAGCCATCATAGGAAGTAACTTGATGAACCTTCATTGCATTTCTTCTCCAACTAGTACATCTTTCTTTAGACAGAATACTTCAAGTGTGTTTTTAGTAAAGCTCTATATATTTGCTCTGAGACATCTTTACTCCTACACTTAAATCATCTTGCGCTAAGACCAACATACAATTTTCCTTTTTAATTGTTCTTTTGTTTATTAATACAATAAGACACATAAGAAATAGCAAAAGGAGTAGGTCATTCGACCCCCTCAAGCCTGCCCCACCATTCTATAGGAATCATGGCTGATCTGATATTCTTACCATTTCTCCTGAATGCTTGATTCTCCTACTGGTCAAGAATTATATGGTAAATGTAGGGGTATGGGTGGGTTGCGCTTCGGCGGGGCGGTGTGGACTTGTTGGGCCGAAGGGCCTGTTTCCACACTGTAAGTAATCTAATCTAATCTAATATCTATCCCAGCCTTAGACGTACACAAGGACTCTGTCCCCACAGTTTTCTGTGGCAAGGAGTTCCCAAATATTCTCCACCCTCTTGACAGAAGAAATACCTCCTCTTTTCAAACTCTCCCATGTGTTTATCGTATCAAACCTGTTTAGAATCCTATTTGGTTCAATGCAATCACCTCTCAGTCTTCTAAACTCCAGTGAATAGAATCTTAAGTTGATTAGTCTTTGCTCATAATTCAACTCCTCCATACCGGGGATGATCCTTGTTAACCTTTTCTGAACTGATTCCAATGAAATGATATCATTCCTGAAATAACAAGACTGAAGCTGCTCACAGTGTTGCAGATGCAGTCTCACTAGCACCTTGTACAGTTGCAGTAAGACTTTCATACTCTTAAACTCCAACCACTTTGAAATAAAGGCCAGCATTCCATTAGCCTTCTTTCTTGTTTCATGCACATCTAGCCCCCTTCCCCCCCAACCTATTGTGTTGCAAAATTCTGCAGTTTCTTTCAATGTAAAGAGTATTCTTCTCTTTCTTTCCCCCTTCCAAAATAAATGGCTTCGCATTTTCCCATATTGTACTTCATTGCCAACTTTTTTTGCCCACTTGCTTAATCTATCAATATCTCTCTGTAAACCTGATTTGGAGATGCCAGTGTTGGACTGGGGTGTACAAAGTTAAAAAACACACAACACCAGGTTAGAGTCCAACAGGTTTAATTGGAAGCACACCAGCTTTCGGAGCACTGCTCCTTCATCAGGTGATAGTGATAAACTACTTGTGTCCTTCTCACAACCTGCTTTTCCACCTACTTTTATGTCATCTGTAAATTTGGCTACAGTACAAACACTTCCTTCTTCCAGGTCATTAATATGTATTGTAATCTATTGTAGTCCCACTGCTGATCCCAGTGGAAGCCCATTGGTCACAGGTCACCAAACTGCAAAAGAACTTCATCCCGCAATCACTGTTTCCTGACCATGAGCCATTTTCTATCCGTGCTAATAGTCTACCTCCAACACACTGAGGGCTCTTATCTTATGACTTAATCTTTCATTAAATATCTTGCTGAACGTCTTCTGGAAGTCCAGATGCAGCACACCTCCTGGTTCCCCTTTATTGACACTGGTTGACATTTCTTTGAAAATCTTTAGTGAATCAGTCAGGTATGATTTGCACAGGCCTACAAGTCTCAATTCCAAATCTCACAGCGAATAAGAACTACCAAATCTTCAATCACAACAAACTCATCACCCAAACAAATTGCATCATTCAATGACAGCCATTTCTGTCTTGTTGGTCAAATGGGACAGACCTGGAAGCAGGAAGCAGGTCAGCTGTTCGCCCTATCTCAATGGAAGAAACAAGAAACCACACCTTTAGAGCTTGACCATGTGGCCAGCAGCTGTGCTGACACCAAAGGTGTTGGCATCTTCACGGTGAAATCAAATTCTCTCATCCTGATTCTACCTCATCAAACATCCTCTTTCAAGTTGAACCCACTTGTCAAAGTAATCATGCACATTTTGGTTTCTTCCCTTCCCCTCACTGCATCTACCAATGCCTTTCACCTCCCAAAAAGTAAGGAACTGCACTTGACTAGGCAGTCATTAAAACAGAATATTCTTTCTGGTCACGTGTAGTCAAATGAGTGCAGTGAAAGGCTTATAATGTCTGCAGAAAGCATGAATCAAAACCTCAAGTTCAGTTGTTACCGTCATGACTACAGATACCAGTGCTCAAAGGTTGCGCAGGGGTAACATTTCAGAGGGCTTGCAGGATCTCACAGTAATAAAGCAACACTTCCCTCCAGCACTCGATTAGGAATGCTGAGACACTGTCCTGGTGGAATTGGAGTGGCTCCAATGCATTTGAACATGGACTGCTTCAGTATCTGAGGAGTTGTGGATAGTGCTGAACATTGTGCAATCATCAGTGAAAATCCCCACTTCTGACCTTATGATGGAGGGAAGGTTGTTGATGAAGCAGCTGAAGATCATTGGGCCAAGGACACTACCCTGAGGAACTCATGCAGAGATGTCCTGAATCTGAAATGACAGAACCTTAACAACCATAACCATCTTCCTATGTGCCAGGTATGACTCCAAACAGTGGAGAGTTTGCCATGGATATTCACTGATGCCTGCTTTGCTAGGGCTCACTGATGTGACACTTGGTCACAGTATGCCTTGATCTCAAGTGTTAACACTTGCACCTCCCCTCTGGAATTCAGCTCTTTTGTCCATGTTTAAACCAAGGCTGTAACAAAGTCAGGAGCTGAGTGGCCCTGGTGAAACCCAAACTGGATGTCATTGAGCAGGTCATTGCTGAGCAGGTGCTGCTTGATAGCCCTGTTGATGACACCTTCCATCACTTTATTGATGATCAAGAGTAGCCTGGTGGGGTGGTAATTGGATGGGTTGGATTCCTCCCGCTTTTTATGTACAGGTCATACCGGACAATTTTCCACATTGTCAGGTAGATGCCCCTGCTGTAACTGTACTAGAATACTGAGCTGGAAGGTTTGTTTTCAGATATTTTGTCACTAGGTAACATTATCAATTAACCACTGGTGGTATGGCTCACTTTCTATTTCTGTGTTTAGGTTTCCTTGGAATGGGGATGTCATTTCCTGTGGTGACATCATTTTCTGTGATATCATTTCCCGTTCTTTTCCTAGGGGGTTGTAAATGGGATCCAGGTCAATGTATTTGTTGATTGAGTTCCAACTGGAATGCCATTCTTCTATGAATTCTCATATGTGTCTCTGTTTGGCTTGTCCTAGGATGGATGTGTTGTCCCAGTCAAAGTGGTGTCCTTCTTCATCGTATGTAAGGATACTAGTGAGAGTGGGTCATGTCGTTTTGTGGCTGGTTGATGTTCATGTATCCTGGTGGCTAGTTTTCTGCCTGTTTGTCCAAGGTAGTGTTTGTTATAGTGCTTGCACAGTATTTTGTAAATGATATTAGTTTTGCTTGTTATCTGTATAGGGTCTTTCAAATCATTAATTGCTGTTTTAGTGTGTTGGTAGATTTGTAGGCTACCATGATGCCAAGAGGTCTGAGTAGTCTGGCAGTCATTTCTGAGATATATTTGATGTAGGGGAGAATGGCCAGGGTTTCTGGACGTGTTTTTCTGCTTGTTTAGGTTTGTTGCTGAGTAATTGGTGGTCTGTGTTCATTAGGTACCCATTCATTTTGGATACACCATATAGGTGATTTTCCTCTGTGCTGCAGTGTATGTTGGCTTGTTGAAATAATGTTCTGACACAGCTTCATTTGTGGGTGTTGGGATGATTGCTTCTGTAGTTCAATATTTGGTCCGTATATGTTGTTTTCCTATAGACGCTGGTTTGAAGTTCCCCATTGGCTGTTTGCTCTACTGCGACATCTAGGAATGGCAGTTTGTTGTTGTTTTCATCTTCTTTAGTGAACTTTATGCCAGTAAGGGTAGCATTGATAATGTTGAAGGTTTCTTTTAATTTGTTTTGTTTAGTGATGACAAAGGTATCATCCATGTAGCAGACCCAAAGTTTGGGTTGGATGGGTGGCCAAGCTGTTTGTTCGAGTCATTGCATTACTGCCTCTGCTAAAAATCCTGATATTGGAGATCCAATGGGTGTTCTATTGGTTTGTCTGTAAGTTTTGTTGTTGAAGGTGAAGTGAGTGTAAGGTATAAGTCCACTAGATTGACGATATTGTAATTGCTGATGAAGTAATTACTGGTGTTTGTTGTATGTGTCTTTGGTTCTTCTAATAGTGTAGTCAGTGTTTCCTTGGCCAGGTTGATGTGAACAGGACTGTTACGTCAAAGGAGACCATTATTTCATCCTCTTCTATCTTGGTGTCTTTGATGGTCTTCTGGAATTCTTGGGTGGAGTGGGTTGAGTGGCGTGAGCCTTCTACTAAATGTTTTAGCCTTTGGTATAGCTCCTTGGCCAATCTGTAAGTTGGTGTTCCAGGTAGTGAGACTATGGGTCTGAGGGGGAGCTCTTGTTTTAGTGAAGTTTTAGCAATATGTAGAGGCATGGTGTGTTGGATCCGTCTGGTTTCATTATTTGGAAGTCTCATTTATTTCTCCAGATTTCTGAGGTTTTTTTAATAGGGCTGTGATTCGGTTCTCTAGTTGTGGGGTCGTGTCTATCACCACTTGTTGGTAATTGTTGGTAAAAGCAAGTAGTACGTTCACTTTCTCAATGCAGTCTCTTTGATTTAAAATGACTGTCAAGCATCCTTTGTCTGCAGGTAGGATAACAACATTATTATCTTTTTTAAGTTTTTCTCGTGTTTTCCTTTCTTGTATGTTGAGTATGTTTCCTTCCTTTTTCCTGCTTAATGTTGGTGCAACTGTCTGTCTAATGGTTTGCTGGGTTTCTCCTGTGAGTTGGTTGACTTTCAGTATTATTTCTAATGCTGCTAAAAAATCTTCCTTGTCCACATTCTAGAGGTTGTAATTTAACCCTCTTACTAAGACATTTTTTTTCAGTGTCGGTCAGATAAGTTTTTTTATGCATCCTTCTGTGTTGACTGTGTTGTTATTTTGTGTAAGTTTGCCGAGTTTTTTTTCTGCAGGTCTAGTTATTTCATTTTCTGTGTTTGTTGCTGTTTAATGTCTATGGCTTCTTGTACTGTTTATGTCCATGCATGGTCTGTGGCATTAGTGAATATAGAGTAAAGGAAACCTAAACACATAAATCGAAAATGGGCCATACCACCAATGCTTCATCCGGAGGCTCACTGATGATGTTACCGAGTATCGTGACAAAATGTCTGAAAATGAACCTTCCAGCTCAGCAAGCAAACCTATATCCAGAATCTCAACCTGAACTACTCACTGTACTAGAACAGCTTGACTCAGGGAACAGAAAGTTCTGGAGTGCAAGTCTTCAGTGCTACTGCTGGAATATTGTCAGGACCCATAGCCTTTGCAGTATCAAGTGCCTCCAACTATTTATCTCATGTGGACTGAATCAAATTGGCTGAAGATTGGAATTGGTAATGCTGGGGACCACAAGAGGAGACTGAGATGGATCACCCACTCAGCACTTCTGGTTGAAGATTGCTGTGAGTGTGTCAGCCTTATTTTATGTATTGTTGTGTTGGACTTTTCCATCATTGAGGAAGGGGATATTTGTGGAGCCTCCTCTCCAGTGAGTGGTTAATTGTTCACCACCATTCACAGTGGATGTGGCAGGACTAGAGAGGTTAGATCTGATCCAGTGTTTATACAATCATTTAGCTCTGACAATTACTTGCTACTTATATTGTTTGGCGTGCAAGTAGTCCTGTTTGGCAGTTTCACCATGTTGACATTTCATCTTCAGGTATGCTTGGAGCTGCTCCTGGCATACCGTCCTGCACTCTCCATTGAACAGGGATGATCCCCTTGCTTGATGGTAATGGTTGGATGGGGTTTGGGGGAATACACTGGGCTGTGAGGTTGCAGATTATGCTGGAGTATAATTCTGCTGCTGTTGATAGCCCTCTGTGCCTCATATATGCCTAGTCTTGAGTTTCTGTTTGAAGTCTGTCCCATTTAGAATGGTAGTAGTGCCATACAAAACGATGGAAGGCAAAGTGACAGCAGGACTTTATCTCCATGAGGATTGTGCAGTGGTTGCTCTTACCGATATTGTCATGGACACTTGCATCTGCAGCTGACAGATTGATAAGGATGTCAAGTATCTTTTTCTCTCTTGTTGGTTCCCTCCCTACTTGCTGCAGACCCAGTCGAGCTGCTATGTCCTTTAGGACCTAACCAATTCAATCAGTCGTGCTGCTGCTGAGCCACTTTTGCTGTTGGACATTGAAATTCCCCACCCAGAGTACATTTTGTGCCTGTGCCACTCTCAGTGCTTCCTCCAAGTGCTTTCAATGTTGAGAAGCACTGATTCATCAGCTGAGGGAGAACAGTACATGGTAATCAGCAGGAGTTTTCCTTGTCCATGTTTAAACTGATGCTGTGAAACTTCATGGGATCCAGAGTCAATGTTGATGACTCCCAGAGCAACTCTCTCCTGACTGTATATCTTCTCTGTTAGGTCCATCCTGACAAATGACAGGACATATCCAGGGATGATGGTGGTGGTGTCTGGGATAATGTCTGTAAATTATGATTCCATGAGTCAGTTTGTTGCTTCACCAGTCTGTGAGACAGGTGTCCCAAATTTGTCACTAGCTCCCTTATGTTAGCAAGGAGACTTTGCAAGGTCGATGGGGCTGTTTCTGCCATTATCTTTTCCAGTACCCAGGTTAATGCCAGATAATCCATCTGGTTACATTTCTTTGTTGAGGCGTCATTACAATTGATCCTACTGAATGGCTTGCTTGGCCATTTTAGAGGTTAGTTAAGTGTCAACCATGTTGCTGAGAGTCTGGAGTCACACTTAGGCCAAGCTAGGTGATAATGGAAGATTTCCTTTCCTGAAGGTCTTCCCTGCAATCGGCAATGGTTTCATGCATCAGTGAATTGTTTCATTCCAGTTATTTAATTTCAAATATTGTTTGTTGAATTCAAATTCCACTATCTGTCACTATTTGAATCCTGAATTCCTGGTTAGCTATGATGGGAAAGGAAGGTGTGTGGATATTGTTGACTGAAAAGTTGGGAATTGGTTTACAGATGTTGCAGTCAGGTGAGTCAACCACAAATAAAAAATGTTGACTTCCTCCTACTTAGCTTCTCCTCAGGGACTCAATATCCAGCAGGAGCTCAGAGCTGTTTCCCAGGACAGAGAGGTATCCAATGGGCAACAGACCATGACAGTTTGTGATATGAGCAGTCAAGGCAACTTCAATTAAATACTCGAATGGTCTGCTCGAATATATTTTCTGTTTAGCTTTCATTAGATGCATGTTGCTAACATGAGGGTTGCACACTCAGGAATATCTTGAGCAATATTGTCAAAGGGTGACACAAATGCAATGACATGGCAGCCTGACACAGAATAAAGGCACTGTGACTAATGCCAGGTAAGGAGCTTTATGGTGCACATCAGCTGGATGTTACATTTCAGAGTTGGCATGTGTTGCCCACAAGAAAATGTGCAGGTTGTCAATAGCAACCTGCATTACTTGGAAACCTGCATCTTCCTCATCAAGTATGGCACTCATACTGGAAAGGGTGAGTGAAATGTTGTGGGAGATGCTGCTAAAATGAAGGAGATCATTATATCAAGGTTCAAGTCAAAACCACATACCATAGAGATGGAGAACATCATCCTCCCCATGTTCTGAAATGACAGTTACGGTCACAGCAGGTAACAGATCTCACTGAAGAGATCCTAAACTGAAGCACAGTTTTCTGACATACTGATTCAATAGCAGAATTGCTTATGAAAATCCTGAGCATGTATGGCCTCCTTTAGCAGGACAATCATGAATAGTTCATTCTCCTTTGAGTCATCTCTGCTCATTCTCCTTTTTCTGCTTTATACCAAAAAGAGCACAGAATACTGCATCCCTTATCTGAAAGTAGGGGATTTGTCCAGAATCCTTCAAGTCAGGGCAAAATTGAACATTTACCAGAAATGGAACTGGGCCAGGCATATAAGCACTGTGGCTACAAGATAGGTCCAGAGACTAGGAATCTTGAAATGAGTAACTCACCTTTTGATTCTACAGAGCCTGTCCACAAGGCACAAGTCAGAGGTGTGATGCTATACTCCTCACTTGCCCAGATGGGTAGTTCCAACAACACTCAAGAAGCTTGACACCATCTTGACACCAAGATAAAGCAGCCTGCTTGATTGACACCACATCGACAAGTATCCACTCCCAACACTCAGTGACAGCAGAATGTACCATCTACAAAATGCACTGCAGACATTCCCCAGTGATCCTTAGTTGGGATTTTCCAAACCCCAAATCACTTGCATCTAGAAGAACAAGGGGTGCAGAAACTTGGGACACAACCAACTGCAATTTGCCCTCTAAACCACACACCATGCTGACTTGGAAATATATCACTTTTCATTGACTTCTGTTGGGTAAGCTTCACACATCAGGAAGGAGAGATCACATCCAGAGTGAGGTACAGGTCGAGTTTTGAAGCAACATAATAATAGAACTGGTAACCATTATTTTCTTACATTGTTCTAAAAGATACATTCAGCAGCTTTGGTAAAGGTTAGTAAGTTAGCTGACTCTGCTGATGAAAGGACATTTATCAGTCAATCACCTGAAGTCTTAAATGAGGTCTCAATATGTGGTGATTACTATTGAAACTTAATTAGAATGCATAATTTCAACTCTGTTTAAGCAAGGGCATGTTGAAAATGTGCAATCAGTAAGCATTGCATGGTCAGGAAGGTGAGATCACATCTGGAGTGAACACAGACCAGGTAAGAATATAGTTTGGGGATTTTGGAGCAGTATGGGAAGTCCATGCAGAGGGGAAGAGGTGTTATTTACCTGCTTTAAGTACCACTACAATCACTAGAGAAGTAAAATTAGACAAACTAATAGGGCTAAAGGTAGCTAAGTCCCCTGGCCTTAGATGGCATGCATCCTTAGAACCTAAAAGAAATAGCTACAGAAGTAGTGGAGGTATTGGTTGTAATTTTCCAGAAGAATCACTGGAAAGTACCAAAGGATTAGAAAACTGTTAATGTAATGCGCCAATTTAAAAAGGGAGGAAGGCAATATCTCAGGTAAAATCTACTGTTGCAAAGTATTGTAATCAATAATTAAGGAAGCAATAACAGAACATTTGGAAAATCATAATCTAATCAGGTGGAGTCAGCATGTCTTCATGAAAGGAAGATTATGCCTGACTACTGTATTGTTTCTTTTAAGGAAGCCTCAACCAGAGTGGTTGGAAGGAAACCAGTAAATATGTTGTATTTGGACTTCCAGAAGGCATTGGACAAGGTCACTCACAAAATAATGTCTTAAAAGCCTACAGTGTTGGAGGTAGTAAGTTGGCATGGACCGGGAGTTGGCTCATACATAGATTCTTGATTAACAGGGGAATCAAGGGTTACAAGGAAAATGCAGGAAACTAGTCATGAGGAATGTTGGATCAGCTAGATCCTATTCGATTTCAGAGTAGAGGGGTTGCATGGTGTTCCTGTTTCTTATGGTCTTATGGGTCAAAATCCTGGAATGTGCTCACTAATGGCATTGTGTGTCACAAGGCCGAAGTAGTTCAAGGCAGCAGCTAACCATCACTTTTACAAGGGCAATTAGGGATGGTCAGTAATTAGCAATCCAGCAGGGTATGTATGCCAGATCCCATGAACAAATAAAAACAACCTCCAGCTTCAGCTGCACCGCCAAGATTTCTCGAAACAACCAATCATTTCCTCAGTAGCAAAAAGAAACATCAGAAATCTAGCAGCAATTTTTGATAAGTAATTGATGCTTATTTTAAATAGTGTTGGTGAGGTTAGAGTCGGATCCTTCTTGCTGCTGAATATGTATTCATCTAAGTGTGTTGAAGTAATAGCATTAACTCAAGCAGTGAGCTCCAAAACGCTGGCAACAAATCAGTGATACATGCTGATTTAAGCTACAATTTCCTACTCTGCATCCTGCTGGATGACATTCCTTGCATAAGCTGATGTTCTCACCGAAGTCACTTCTGGTATGGCTCACATCAGGCAGGTTCATGTAGAGTATGAATGACATCTTGCAAAAACGTCAGAAAGAAGTTTGGGATTAAAGGAAACTAAATTTTGTGGCCAATAAATATGTTTCCTTAGAAAGATACTTGAACATTTTTTTCAAAGCCAGCCCATTTTACAATTACATTTACTTCATAATTTTACCTTATTTCAATGATATTCTGTGGATAGGTTGACAATATCACATTTTTTTAAAAAAATCAACACTTCCATTTTGCTTGTGGTAATGAAGAATATCAGGCCTATTTTTGGTAACCTGATTTTTCATCTGCGAACAATGATAAAATTATGCTCCCATTAGGCAATCAATTTTTGTCTTGTCAACCTGCTGTCCATCATGCTATCAAAGGCTGATAGACCTTTCAGGGATAGATAAACAGGTTTCTAATTGATTTTTCACCTGTGCTTGCCTTGCCATGATAGAAATAGTTTAATGTCAATTACTTGTCTTAGTCCAGTAAAATAACTTTATAGTACCAGTCCATCGGAATGTAATATCAACAGGATATTTTTTCAGCCACACACTCATATAGTATATTGAAAGGCTTACCTGTCAGCCAATATTTATTGTTAATTGTATGGTAGCAATGATATTGCCCAACAGGCCATCCATTCACGATTAACAAATGACCACCACAAAACAGAGTAATTGCTCAATGAATATTTGAGCTTTGAATTTCATTGCTATGGTAACAAGTTATAAATATAAAAAATGAACTATTATAGACTGTCAGACAAAAAATTAACTGAGGTAAAATTGCTGCCGTGTAGTTTGGAATAACCATTCCTTTGACAGGCAATTTAACTGACTTATTTTTCGTCATATGCACACAATGCTTCTTGCCCATGAAATACTCAAGTGACATTTCATGAAGTGAGCTACAGCCAGAGGTATTTTATAATAAATAAAGATTATCAAAATTTGACAAGACATTTGTTAGAATGTTATTGGACTGTGAAACAATTAATGCTATAATTAGTCCACAGTTCAATTCTTTTTATGCACTGTTCAGATGATAAAAAATAACTAGGTGGAATTTCACTTTGTATTATTTAGCAATTGACACTTTTCTTTAGAAGACTGCAGGAAACAAGCACCTTATCTGCTCCTAATATATTCTATACTTTCAAGTAGGTTCTGACATCTTATTTTGGGAGGTTAATATGTTCAGAACACTAACACATAGGAAAACAATAGACTCATTTCCAGCATAGATGCCATTCAGCAATTTAATTCCCTGCTAGACACTCCCACTATTACAGACGACCACTATAGACCTGCAAGTCTTTTTTTCAAATGTCCATTCAATTTCCTTTCCATATCATTGATTATCACCAGCCGCAAAGCAGCAAACATCCAGAGAGTAAACCAATTCAAATTCAGACAGCAGTGGGATTTGAACTTAGACCTCTGCAAAGTCTTCAGTCTTAATTCAGGGTATTAAACCACCAGGCCACACAACTACTTAAAGTCCACTGCTTGCCACAGTAGAATGTGAACTCATGTCACTAGAGCATTCATCTGACTTTCTGGGTTACCAGTAATATTATCATATGCAGTTGTCCTCTTAAATACCAAATTCTTAATTGCTGCAACATGATCTCGATTGCTTAGAATTAATTCAGTAAAGAATTATCTTACCTCAATACACAAGAAAATAGTCCACCATCTTGCAATTCTGTGGGACGAAACCAAATGGAGTCTTCTTCTTTGCTCATTCTAATTCCATCAAATGGTATTGGTTCTTCAAAGTCCCCATGACCACTACTTTTATACCACATCAAACTAAGTCCTGAACTTTGAGCTATGGTGTAGTTGGCCCTGATGTATCCATAAAATAATGCACATTTCACTCGCACTGGTTCCCCCAGAAGAACTTGATATTTCTTGTAGTCCACAGACCAATCTGTACATCCATCAGCTGAAATAAATAATAGAAAATAGATCAAAATGTTTGTAACAATGAACATAATTCATTTCAATGTTAAGATGCATATAACTCTTGTACATTTTTGCCAGGTAGATAAAAATAAGCATTAAGTCTGCCTGTAACTTAATGCATTGGTAAAACAAAGCGACGTTGAGATAATGAGTGGCCCTGCTGTTACGAATCACGGCCCATATTTTAGTCAAAGCATCAAAGACTCAATGAACTCTTCTTCATCTACTTAGAGCAGAATAGGTTCTACAAACCTAGACTGCTTTAGGGCAGCACAGTGGCTCAGCATTAAGCACTGCTGCCATAACGCGCCAGGGAACCTGGGTTCAGTTCCCTACCTCAAGTGACTATGTGGAGTTTGCACATTCTCCCCGTGTCTGCATGGGTTCCTCCCACAATCCAAAGATATGCAGATTAGGTGAATTGGCCATGCTAAATTGCCCATAGTGGGGTGCGTTAGTCAGGAGTAAATATAGGGTAGGGAAATGGGTCTGGGTGGGTTACTCGTTGGAGGGTTGGTGTGGACTTGTTGGGCTGAAGGGCCTGTTTCCATAATGTAGGGAACCTAATCTAACCAAACAGAAAAGCATGAAGAACGTAAATTTGGCAACGTTTACAGATACAGTCTTGGGATGAGCTACTGGCAAGGCTAGTAATCCTTATTGTCCTATATTAACAGTTGCTGGGCCACATTAGAGGGCAGCTAACAGTGAAACATATTGACTATGACTGGAGTCACATCTCAGCTAAAACTGGTAAGGATGTTAGGCTTTCATTTCGAAAGATTAGGATGGAATCTGTTGAGTTTTAAATAGTTCCGAACAAATAATGTTTCCAGAGAATAATGAATTAAAATATTTCTTGAGAGCAGAGAAAATATATGCATCATTTAAGATATTTTGCTTAGAATCTAATTATGAGTTTTGGATTTTATAATTTATACATATTTTGCAAACTGTCCAATTTAAAGCTGTATTGTCATCTGCTCAATATCAAAACGCATTCAGTGAGAAAGTAGGACCTCCCTGCACAGAATGATTCATACTATAGATGGAGTTCTTGTCTAAATATTTTCCAGTATTTTCCATATTCTTCATTTGGACCCAATATCCATGGAAGGACAGATCTTGGAGAGTTCTCAGAGAAGGTTTACAAGAATAATCTTGGGGATGAAGGGCTTGTCAAATGAAAAGCAGTTGAGGACTCTGCGTCAGTACTTGATGGAGTTTAGAAGGATAGAAGGATCTCACTAAATAGAATACTATTTAATAGTACATAGAATACTAAGATGTCTGAATAGAGTGGACATGGAGAAGATGTTTCCACTTGTATGAGAGACTAGGAGTCAGGACACAGCCTCAGGTTGAAGGGATGATTCTTTAGAACTGAGATGAGGAGAAATATGTTCAGCCAAAGCTTTATTGTTTGTCAAACTCAGTGACACAGAACTCACTGAGTACATTTAGGACAGATATATATATATAGGTTCTTGATTTATAAGGGGATCAAAAGTTACGTAGAGAAGACAAGAGAATGGGGTTGAGAAACATGATCGAATGGTGAGGCAGACTCAATGAGCTAAATAGCCTGATTGTGCTCCTGTATCTTACGGTCTTATGTTCTTGTACATGAACTAGATAAATATACAAATAATTATTCAGCTAGAAATATTGAAAATTATGTGTGCATCTTTGCAAGGCAGCTGAGGCACAGAAGGGATAAGGAACAGTTGAATTAGTCAAATAGTTTGACAATAACCGGGACTCTGTGCTGATCAAAAATCTCTATAAGTCTTGATTGGATAAAGTAAGCAGTACTTACTGCTGTTGCTATGGTGTTCTTGTTGCAGATATTTCCTGACATTTTTAGCTGCACATCATTAATAGCCATTCATGAGCAGAATGTGATGCTGGAAAGTTTATTCTAGCTGTGTGTCATGTACAGGCAATTAATAACAAGGACATTAAAATATTATTCCTGGGGATGTTTTATATATATAGGTGTGTAAAAATTAATGCAAACGATAATGATGCAGTTCCCTGAACACTTCATCATTATGTCAAATCACCATAGAAACTGTGCTCCACTACCTGTAAAGTGAATAGAAATATGAGCATTTTCCTAGAACCACTCCCTAAAAAAGATTTTGAAACCTTGCTTTTGATAACTTGTTGCAACACATATTATTGCAATCATGGAAAAGAATGAATTTAATTCAGTTAATAAAATGTGGGAACAAAACTTCACCTCAGAATGGTGACCAGGAAACCATTGTTGATGGTCCTAAAAGCCATTTGTTTCACGTATACGTAGTAACTGAACGAGGTCAGCCAGGTGGATCTCACAGATTGGAGTTCCCTGACTGGACCAGGTTAACAGCCCCAAGCAGGGAACATTGACTGACATAAACAGGAGTGTCAGGGATTCTGCTCACTCCAGGAGCTAGCCCTGTGCTAGCTGGGTCAGTATCATGTACTATGCACATTTAAGTAAAGGATGATGGGATACCAGTCTCTGTGGAGTTATTTCAAAGTGTCCTTTCAGGAAGGAAATCTGTTGTCTTTCCTAGTCTGGCCTACATGTGACTCCAAATCACAACAGTATGGTTGACTTTCAATTGGCCCTAAAATAGCCCAGTAACGCACAATTCAAGGGCATTTAGGGACAGATAACAAATGCTGTCCTGCCGCAATGCCCACATCTATTCAAAGGATAAACTAATTAGTAATTTTGCTGGATGACAGGCTCATGAATAAACTATTAGAGAAATTAAATGGAGCCACAGCATTGTTATAAACATAATCATGAAAGATATTGGGCTGAGCCCTGTAAATTCTAAAATATCACCTCAGTCCCTTTGTCATTGCTCATTTAATAAGTTTTACTATACTAACACATTTTCTGAAGGGTCTGACTGTTGTAGACAGAATAGCAAATCGAATGAAAGTGGTATAGGCTGGAGTCAGGGGGAGTCTGATTCTTCTATATAATGTGAGTAATGATGAGTCATTGTGTTTACCCAGCTTTTTGTTAACATGTAGAAGGCAAAATGTTATCGACTCTCCCTCTAGAAGTGCTCAACTGCAGAGGAGAAGTAGATCCACAGCTATAACAGGCTATAGGTCAGCTCTGCTGAAAACAAAACTAGTCAAGGCAGCCACTGAGGGAAACAACTTTGAGAGCAGGGTTCATGTTCTGAAATTATTGAAACCAATACAGAACCTAAAAGACTATAAAGTGCCAATGTTGAAAATGGTGTGCTGTTCTTTTACCTACATTGGGTTTCCCTGGAATACCGCAGCAGATTAAGAACAGAAATGTAAGCGTGAGATAGAGAGAGAAATCGCAAGCAACTGTAAAGCCAAGATTATGCCTACACACTGGAGCTTTGATTGCCTGCCATGGCACTTCTTCTAGTGAAGTAGTACATACTCTGAAGAGAACAGATTATTCCCACCCAGTTCAAATCTGACATCCACACAGGCATATTCTCAGTGGGCTCTGATAATTAAGATGAATCCCTTAATTGTTCATCTATCCAGGTGCACATCAATGGGGGCAACCCTCACAGAGATCAGCTAACTCAACAAGCAAATAATGGGATCTTCTGAGTGTATACAGTTCAGTATCTCACTTCCTTGACCAGCTGGAACATGACAGAACTCAGTGATTCATGAAATGGGAATCAATGTTTACCTCGCTAATTGGTACATTACGGGTATGTCTGTAAAAATCCAATTCAGAATGGCAAAACAAGTAGGTTTTTTTCGGAGGTAATATATGCAGAGAATCTTCCTTTACCATGAAGAAATCACAAGCAGAAAGATATCACTGTACAGAAAGCCATCTCATTTTCTATTTGTACATGTGTGTATAGGCCTCTGTGATATTTTCGGAATGTTGATCTTCCGTCCAATTTTGTTATTAACATCACAAGGTATACTTCAAATAGAACTGACTGTAACCAACCCTTCCATTGCTGACAATGAGGTATAGCATAGATGAAGTTCTTTTAAAACTTTTACAGAGATAGAAGTCACGTAGAAAGCACAACGCCCCATAAAGTAGACAGGTTAATTTAGGAACATTAAATGGTCTTTTGCTGCCGACTACTGTGTCAAAAATATAATAAATGTCGAAAAATTGCTTTAAGGTAAATTTAATAAATTTAAGGTAGAAGTTGATTCAGCTCATGTTTTGGCACAAGAGTCAAAAGAAAATGGGGATCGGGCCTAATGGTAATATTTGCAGAGAGCTGCAATTACCTATGGAGCTTTCAGAATCATTTAAGAGCTCCAGTTTGGGTCGGTTGCCATGTCTGCAATGTGTTTTGGGTCAGTCCATTGGAGTTGGTGGGTAATGGAGGAGAGAGAGTAACAGAGAAGCTTGTGTGTTCTTTCTGATTTCACATGAAAGCAAATCTCAAAAACAGGGTTTTTCACCCCACTGACTTCTAGCAATCCCTTTAATTACTCAAGTAAAAGCAAATTACCCTGGATGCTAGTGATATGAAATTAGTGTTGAAAAACACTCAACGAGTATGGAAGATAAACTAATGATCTTCCATAGAAAATTAAGGTTTCAAGTTTTTTATTATTATCATATTCCTTTAAATCAATTTACACGATGTTGCTATCACTGACTCGGCCAGTATTCATTACCCATCCCTGATTGCCCAGAGAACAGTTGAGAGCCAACCATGTTGCTGTGGGTTTGAGGTCACATGTAGGCCAAACCAGGTAAGGATGGCAATTTCCTTCCCTAATATACATTCATGAACCAGATGGGTTTCTTTCCTGACAATTGATAGTGGTTTTGCAGTCATCATTAAATTCTTCATTCCAGACTTACATTGAATTCAAATTCTACCATCTGCCCTGGTGTGATTCAAATCCAGGTCCCCAAGACATTATCTGGGTTTCCAGATTACTAGCTTAACAATTATACCACTAGGCCATCGCTCCCCATGCATGGGTCTTCTTTAGAACTGAAGGGGTGCAAACAAATTGAAAGATGGTATTTATGCTCTGAAGTTGTCAAACTCAATGTTGAGTCCTAAAGGCTGTAAAGTGCTGTTCCTCCAGCTTGCATTTGGCTTTGATGGAACATTACAGCAGGTCTTAGGCCATCAGGTTTATTCTTATTCTCCTGTGAAGCATGGCCATGCTTGGCTGGGCCAGCATTTATTGCCTGACCCTGGTTGTTCTTGGAAGGTGGTGCTGAGCTGCCCTCGTGGACCGTTGGAGTTCATGTGCTGGAGGCAAACCCGCAATGCCGTTAGGGAGAGAATTCCAGGACTTTGACCAAGCAACACTGAGGTAACAGCAATATATTTCAAAGTCAGGATGGTGAGTGGTTTGGAAGGGAATTTGCAGTTGGCATGTTGCCATGTATGAAAGTTGAACTTCACCACACTGACACTTCACAAGGTAGAATTCCACTGGAATTAGCCTTGGTTCGGTGTCTAAAATTCTCAAACTTTAAAGGTCTGGAACTCTGAGACCTGCAACCTATCTGCTCAATTCTAAGAAATCATGGAGTCAGCTAATTGTAATGTTGCTGTGTGTAGAATCTGCAAATCCTGCTGATTGCACCTGGGTGTTTGACCATTGTTTTATTGGAGGTGGTGGGGAATGGACAGAACAGATGTTCACACATACACAACTGCTGAGCCTGAAGCTGGTTTGAACTTAAAGTAGAGCTGGTAGGCAGAAGTGATGAAATTATGTCAATAAGAACAAGTAAACAAGGAATGACAGACTTTTCAGATACTGTTATCAATTTGACAAATATGACACAGAAGGGATGCAACTTTGAGAGTAAATGGGAAGCTACCTGTTGTCAGACAATTTGGGTTATATGCAAAGAACAGATAACGGCAGCCATTCCCAAGTCACTCCATCTCACTTACATCACTTGTGTACTAAGAAATGTAATGATCTCACAAGGATGGAAATGGTTAAGTATGCTGGCTGCAAGCTATCATTTATCTTTAACATTTTCAGACTGTCAGTGTTCAGCCTAATAGTGCATTAAAAAATCTTCAAAGTATAACCCACTTAACTGAATGAACTTTACGGATTCTTTCACATGGGACAATAACTGAAGAATACTGTTATATCCCCTTAAGAACCATAGAGTCATAGAATCATAGAGATGTACAGCATGGAAACAGATCCTTTGTTCCAACCCGTCCATGCTGACTAGATATCCCAACCCAAACTAGTCCCACCTGCCAGCACTCGGCTCATGTCCCTCCAAACCGTTCCTATTCATATACCCATCCACATGCCTCTTAAATGTTGCAATTGTACCAGTCTCCACCACATCCTCTGGCAGCTCATTCCATACACGTACCACCCTCTGTGTGAAAAAGTTGCCACTTACGTCTCTTTTATATCTTTCCCCCTCACCCTAAACCTATGCCCTCTAGTTCTGGACTCTCCAACCCCAGGGAAAAGACTTTGTCTATTTATCCTATCCATGCCCCTCATAATTTTGTAAATCTCTATAAGGTCACCCCTCAGCCTCCGATGCTCCAGGGAAAACAGCCCCAACCTGTTCAGCCTCTCCCTGTAGCTTCGATCCTCCAACCCTGGCAACATCCTTGTAAATCTTTTCTGAACCCTTTCGAGTTTCACAACATCTTTCAGATAGGAAGGAGACCATTGGCAAGCTAATTCCATAAAAGTCCTATGAATTCCATGAAAGCTATTTAATAAGAGATCCAAAAAGTAAGAATCCTTATGTTCAAGATTTGGGTGAACAACGAGCTGCCAAGAGAAGAAACAGAACCAGTTGCCCGATTGCTTAAAAGATCCAATGAGTTTTCCCATCTTCATAGGGCTTGAGCTGAGAGAGACTATAACAGATGGAGAGTCTCAGACACTCCAAACTATTGGGAAGCAGGTCATACCTACAAGAAACCTCTTGGAAATGCAATAGATGCCAATGGTTATCCACATCTTTACATGGAAAAATTCTGAGTAACCATAGGCCCTGATGATTCATTTGGCTCCCAAACTTCACTTTGAATTTTCCTCAAATATTTCAGCTGCCCAGAATTGGGAATCATAGTTACACAGTGAAGTTAAATGTTTTGTGGGCTTAGCAAAACTTATTACTTTTGTATTTTGTGGCTTTATTCATACCACGCATCAAAAGCTCTGGTTTCAGTATGATAATTTTACAACTGCAGCTTTGATCGAGAGTTAATCCAAACATGGCCATTCATATTATGCACCTATTTCTCTGAACTTAGCCCAATGCATATTCAGACAGCAACATCCAAAATGTTTGGATGACAATTTTTTAAAAAAGGTTTACAGTTTAACTAACCAATCTTATAAATATCAGCATGGAGCATATAACAGGACAATGTATGCTGATGTTGGAAACCTGAAATATATAATCAGGAGAGCTTGGATATAGACATCAGGTCACAAAACATCTGTGGATGCAGAAACAGAATTAAAAATCACACAACACCAGGTTATAGTCCAATAGGTTTATTTGGAAGTACAAGCTTTTGGAGTGTTGCTCCTTCATCAGGTAGCTAATGGAGTAGTGTCATCGGACACAGAACTTCTAGAAAAAGAAATAGTATCATACACAGATGTAATATTTTGAACAAACCCAGATTGCTGTTAAGTTTTTCATCTTTTAGAATGGGCTGCAGGTTTCGATTCATTAATATGTAAATCCCAGAACTTCTTTCAAGTCACATTCCTGAGATAACTTCAGGTTTTATAAAAAAAAAGTGACATCTCAGCTCAAGTGATGTATTAAAGGTGTGAGGTTAGAGTCTGTATGTATTCCAATCTTGAGTCAGACTGGTTCTACTTCCAAGGAGGAAATTATAAAATGTCACTTTGATTATAAAATAAAATTGACTGTCTATAGATTGTGTGTTTTTTGAACAAAATAGAAGGTATCTGAAAATACAATTCTGCAAATGCAAATTCACCCCATAGACTTATGCGTGTGTGAGTGTGTGCGCACCTGTGTGTGTGCATGCATGCGTGTGTGAGATCGGGAGTTTCTCTGTATACTTGCTCAAGTAACTGGCCAATCAATGCCATCCTGTGTATGCTTACATTGACTTGACAGGATTAACATCTAGTGGTTCCTCGGGCAGAGTAGTAATGTCCATACCTTTGAGCCAAAAGGCCTGGGTTAAAGCCTTATTTGCTCCAGTGGTGTTCCGTAACATATCTGAACAGGTTGTTTTTTAAAAATTCATCTGGAGGGCGTGTTGTAGTGCAGTGATAGTGTCTCCACCTCTAGGTCTGGGTTCAAGTCCCACCTGCTTCAGATGTGTGTCACAAGTATTTCCTGAACAGGTTGATTAAAAAATATCTACAAGTGGGACCCACTTAGAAGAAGCACTGACAAGACTGAACCAAAGAGAGGTCCCACACAGAAAAGAAAAATTTCAACATCACACTTCATGGATAAAAATCAGAAATGTATTCTGGAAGATATTTGTATGGTGTGTGTATGCCCAGTAACTCCATAATGGCTTCCTTGTGCTGTTCTGTATAGTCATTGCCAATCTCACCACCCCAACTGTCATTGAAAGCTACAGCCAAGAGCTTCTGGTTGACATGTTCGCATCTGATCCTTGATTGTTTTATTCCAGATCAGCATGCTACCTGAATGTCTGCCTCCAGTCCACAATTTACACAAGTTCTGACCAAGGGTTATTGACCCCTATCACTTTCTGCAATGATGCTGTTAGACTTGTTGAGCAATTCCAATCCTTCATGCTTTCATTGGAGCGATAATAATTCCATTTAAAACCCTCCAAAGAGCATCTAGACATTTTTTTTGTGCCTCTCATTTCTCTTCAGCTAAGAAGCCCAGCAGCAGCTGCCAGAGATTTGTTTGGTACATTAGACATGAATTAAAAAAAAACAATTCATGTCTGGAAATAAATATAAGATACCTGCTACGATAAATGTCAAAGCACAAAATAGATCATTTTAGAAAAAAAAATTACAGAAAGACCATAAAATGTGCCAAGTAGCAGAATAAACTAATCAAACCTCATTTGTTTTCTATTTGAGAAGCTTAGTCAGAGACAGCCCAGGCTCTTAGCACTCTTTGCAAGTGAAAGGTCAGAACTGAGGTCAAGTGAAGGAGTTAAGTCTTACTTTATGTTCAACTCTGGTGGGGCACGTTTCAAGTGGCATTTGTGGAATCATATAACTGATTTGTTTTCGGGCTGAGTGTTTCACCTCCACCCAGCCAAATATGTAGATACAGTTTGAGGAGGAAAAATGCAGAGAATGGGGTAGTTTTGTGTGCCTGCACTGAACAGCCTCCATTTTAGCATGTGTGATTGGGAGCAAGGTACTGACATGGACAGAAAAAAATAAGTAATTTTCTCAGTGGCAGGCAATAACTTGGAACCTTGCTATTCTCAGAATGTGCTAATGATTTGGAGGCAGGAACTACATGTAGTATCTGCCCCTGGCTCCGCTGCTGCCTCAATATGCCAGATATCAATATTTGATATTTGCAGACAACTAATAACTCCTGACTAACCATCCTGGCATACTTCATAATGATACTCACTGAAGGATACAGGGAATGTTAGGCATCTTCTTTATTGTACAGGAAATTGTGATGTTAAGTATTTGCAATCAGTTTTTATTACATGTTCTTTTATATGTCCACTTTGGTGTTCACCATTTTGTGGGATATTGAGGAAGATGCAAGCTCTGCAGACATCCCATTATATGCAGTGCTGAGGGAATTGTTTGAGATTGCGCACAGACACGACTTTCTTGAAGTGGGCATCATTGACTAGGCCAGTATCTATTGCCCACCCTTGATTAGCTTTGAAAAGGTGAATGGCGAGCTACTTCCTTCGTTCTGGGAGTGTAAGGGCACTCAGTGCTGTGGTAAAGGCAGTTCCAAGGTGTTGACACAGTGACAGTGAAGGAGCAGCAAAATAAACCTGTCAGGATGGAGTGTGGCTTTGAATCTGAATGATTTATTGTCACGTGCATTTTACAGTGAATAATACAATAACGTAGAGTGAGAAACGTTAACTGTCTCCACAATCTGGCACCATTTTGAATACTTTCGGAATATAAAGAGTAAAAAGATATAACTACAAGAACATCTATCTATCTTCATTTTAACACTTCCGCCACAAGTCCTGAGCTCACAGCAACACAACACCTACTCCATCACCCCTCCTCCTTCGTGTCACTGCTGTCTGTGTAGGATCCACCATCATAGGTGTCGCCATCTCTTTGCTACTGGGACAATCTCATCGACACCACCAGGTTCCATGCTGAACTCCCATTCGCCCTGCAACCAGGAGTCTCCAGCTCCGCTGCCTCTGCCACCTCACCGATAACCAGGATTCCCCACTCTGGCCCACCATGACTGCAACCAGTGCCCCTGGCTCCGCTGCTGCCTCAATATGCCAGGAGTCCTCGCTCCAGATATAGCACACTGCCACTATTGCTGCAGCCGCTGTCCCACAAATAGTAGGAGGTGCCACCTGGGCCTACTGCAACCAGGAGTCCCTGGATCCACTGCCAGGTCAGGCCACTGCTGTGACAAGAACTCTGCAGTAACCGCCATCCTCTGAGATGTTGCCTTGCTGGTGCCACTCTTGAAGAGTCCACTGCCACCGCCACCTCTGATTGTTACAGGCTTGGAAGGGAACTTGCAATGGTATTGTACTTATGCCTTTGTTCTGATAAGTGGCTAAGTGGTCAAGTTTGTGGGTTTGGAAGGTGCTGTCAGAGGAGTCTCAGTTTGTGCATGGGACACCCTGCTGTTACTGTGCATTCATGGTGAATAGAAAGAGGTGAGAGGGAGGGGAGAAGAGAGACTATCAATGATTGGTCTCCATTTCCACAGGCAAGCATGTCCCCGTGTTTGGAACAATGATCATCTATTTACCTCGATTTTGGATGAATAAGAGGCAATCCTTTATATCCCTGGAAAACCTCTCTCTCTCTCTCTTTCTCTCCCCCTTCAGTCTCAATTCAATGTCATAATGCTGAAATCTTAGCTTCACCCTCCCCATGTTTCCTGCTCCAAGTGTCATAATTAAACTTTGGAGCACTTCTGCACCTGCTTCTGAGTCACAAGCATGTATGCGAGGCACCCAAGCACTCAATACATATGGGTTCTTTCACTTGGCTCCAAACACACTTAGCCAAGTGATCAACCGAAGGAGGATGAGACTGAAATTGATAACCTAACGAGAATTTTCATTGTTCATTCATTTTGTGGCAGCTGCAGCTGGTTATGGTGCTCATATACAGAGACAATCATTTATCTTCAATTCTATGATGAGTTTCATTAAAGAATTGGATTTCTCATATGCCCCTAGTGATAAATACTGAACATACGACCTATAAAAATTAGTTTATGGAATAAAACTGGTACAGTAATAAATTTTATTTCAGCAATTACATTCTTGAGTCTACTCTTTCGATTTTCATTACTCCAGTATTAAGTGTTGAACAGAGATCACTTTTCTCAGGAAATGGGAGATGATATGTTATTTTCAATGGATTAATGAACTTGAATTTATCCAGTTCACCATTTCTGTTTCAATATTCTGCAAGTTACTATTTCCTGAAATGGGATAATATTGATACCAAAAAGAACCTAAAAAAAGATACTTAAAATTTCAGAGAGAGACATTAGATTATGAAGTACATTGCAGTACATCACGACACTTTAAGGAGTTGTTGTGCAGGCTAGGCTTGCTGATCTAAGTCAGCCTTATTTAACCCTTCTGAGCCTGTCCACATTTAGCAGCAAATGCTTTAAGAATACCAACTCTGGAACAGCGAGGGAAGTAAAAGTAATTGAATAGTAGGTTTTTGAGCCAATCCACTGTGATGTGAATACAACTGGAAACAGAAACAAAGCCTCATTCAGGACATGGGTTTTGCAGAGTAATAAGCGATTGGCTTTTTAAAAAAATTGTCCAAGAAACAATGGTCCAGACTTTCCAATGGCCAGACACTCATTTTTGAACTTTAGATGGAAGTTGCATATGAGGACCCAGCTTTGAAGAAAATGCCCAGGAAATCAATTCTTCTGCTGGCTTCCACCTCTGAAGTCTCCAATTAAAACTAGAGAATTTGGTTGTTAAAATTTGCCCTTAATAGTAATACTGGGTGCAATTTTTGAATATGGGTTCACGGAATTAAAAAAAAAGTACTCCAACCAGTTTCATATTCAGGATGCATTTTTTGAAGACCTTTAACTACCAGTGGTTTGTCTGCCTACGCACTTGGCGATTATGACCTCAGTGATGTAGGTCCTATACTTCAGTATTAACCTCTGGTGAGGTGTGTGCATGTGTACACACATTCACACACACACTCACACCTTTGCCACTTGACACATTTAGGTGCCCATTAGTATGTCTTTAAAGCATCCACATGTCAACGAAGTTCTCAATAATTAATTTAACATTTTAATGAGAGGGCCATGTGTACTGAGAGGCATTTCAAATTAACTAATCACCAAGAGTCAATGAACAAATCAGTTGAATTTACTTCATCTTTCTGCATGTTCTACAATATAATGGCGAAAGTTTCAAAAATAATTGGAATTTCAGAAGTAAGATCAGAAGAACCAGAAGTCAGTGAAAGGGATCAAGACAATTTGAAGTTTAAAAACAAGCATGAGAAGCATGATCGAACCAGAGTTCGAGGATCAGTCCGATCTACTGACATCTGAAACAATGATGAAATGAGAACAGATGATCTGAGGTACTGCCACTAAGTTCTTACTGGGGTCCTACAAAATACAAGATGTTGACCACACAGATACTGATTTATATCGGCATTTACATTCCATATGAATTTCTTGCTATCTTTATCTAACCCTATCATCATTAGGTTCAATTACTTTTGTTTTCATGTGTTTATCTAATTTCTGCTTAAATACGCTTTAACAATACCTCCTTGTGGTAATTATTTGGCATAATGGTGGCACGGTGGCTAGCACTGCCCCCTCACAGCACCAGTGACCCAGGTGTAATTCTACCCTTGTGTGGAGTTTGCACATTCTCCCCATTACTGCTTGGGTTTCCTCCAGATGCTCCTGTTTCCTCCCACAGTCCAAAGATGTGCGGGTTATGTGGATTGGCCATGGGAAATGCAGGTTTACAGGGATAGGGTGGGGGGGGGGGGGTGGTTCTTGGTGGGATGTTCTTTGGAGGGTTGACATAGTCTCAACTGGCCGAATGGCCTGCTTCCAAACTGTAGGGATTTTATGAAGTAGAACTGCAGAGTCTTTCACCTTTTTCCAGTCTGAGTAACTTCCCTTAACCCTTAAGAATTTGTATTTTGCCATGAGGATCAATGTGGATTTCACCAGTTTCCTCATCTTGCCTGCTCCCCGCTCTGCCCAATCCCAGATCCAAATTTCCAACTCAGCACCACCCTCTTGAACTGTCTTACCTGTCCATCTTCCTTCCCACCTATCCGGTCCACCGTCCGCTCCGACCTATCACCATCACCCTCACCTGCATTTACCTATCATCTTCCTAGCTACCATACCCCCAGCCCCACCCCATCCTATTTAACTCTCAGCCTGTCTCCCTCCCCATATTCTTGATGAAGAGCTCATGCCTAAAATGTCAACCCTCCTGATCCTCGGATGCTGCATAACCTGCTGTCTTTTTCCAGCGCCACACTTTTCGACTATGGTGGACCAGACCCAGCATGAAGCAAACTCCAGGAGTGGTGGTTGTCCCTCATGGGAGAGAGGGAGTGTGAGAAACAACCGAGAGAGCTGGGATCCACTGGAATGCAATGGTGTCAAGGTTTGGAGCAGGGCATTGGCTGGGAGCCTGAAATGGGACTTGGGCACTTGGTGGCTGGGGAGCAGGATGGAACTCTAGTGGTTGGTGACATTGCAGCATCAGCGAGGTCCAGAGAGGCTGGCAACAAGGCAGTAAGCTGGATGGCCATCAGTGGCAAGACAACACTGTGGAGGAGATCAGGTCCAGTGGTGGGTATCGGGGTTGGGGTGAGGGGGGGGGGGCAGGGTGCAGGGGCAGTTTGACAAAGAGCCCACTGCTTTGGGGGGGGAGAGGTGGAGATCAAACTAAGAGTGTGGGTACAGATTGAGCTGTCAGTGCCTTATGCAGCAAGACCTGGAAAACAACAAGGTTTGCACTAATCGTTGATGAGTAACATTTATGCCACACACACCAGGAAATAAACATCCTCAATAAAAGAGAATTTAACCATAATTTCTTGATTGGTTAAGAAGGGAGTTTCAGGATGTTTACCCAGCAAATGTCTGGATGAGTGCAACTTCAACAGGACTCAAAACATATGACAAGAGTTAGGGCATAGAAGCCCTTGGCTGGTATCCCATCTACCACATTCACTCCCTTCATCCTGAATGCAAAGTGGTAGCAATATGTACCATCTACAAGATGCACAGCACTAACTCATCAAGACTTCTTTGACAGCACCTTCCAAACTCTCAACATTAACCACCCAGAAGGACAATGGGAACACCACCAGCTGAAATTTTCTCTCCAAATCCTGATTTATAACCAGATCCTTCACCATCACCAGATCAACATTTTGGATTTCCCTTCTTACCAGGACCTTTGCTGTTAAAATATCACAAAAACTGCAGCATTTCAAAAAGATAATTCACAACAACCTCCTATAGCACCATCGTAGACCATGATTAACTCTGACCTAGCCAGCAATTGCCAAAAGCCATGAATTAGTTTTTAAACAGTCATTTTTCTATAGGGATGTGATTTTGCCCAAATATAAAACGTATCCAGTTGTAAGAAAATAATCCTCTCTGAAATTTCTTACTGCTTCCCAAGATAGTGGAGAGAAACACCAAATCAATCTTTTCATTTTGACCTATTTTATTCATTCTGATCTATTGCATTCTGTAGCCAATATTCTCATGCCTTCGACAGCTGGAGTAATCATTGTATTCTGGGCAGTATTTGATCTTATGTATTTTCTGAGTCCTTATTTTTTGCAGTATATCAAAACTTTTAGCAGGTTGACAAGTACACTCTGCATACACCTGAAATAGCATCATGCTACACATTACATGCTCAAAGCTTTTGTTGGAGGTATTTTTATCATTTACAGAATCACAGAATTGTTACAGAACAGGAGGTCACCCTTGAGCTCATTGTATTGATGTTGGCTCTTCAAATGACCATTATTTAGAGCATAATTTACCTCCCCATAAGTGTGAACATTGTTACTTTTCTAATACCCATCAAAATCACTTTTTGATGTCTGAAATGTACTAATTTCCACCAACTCTCAGGCATTAAGGCATAGAATCTTTCATCCCTTCTTCCCAATTCCTCTGCCTCCACCGCATCTGTTCCCAGGATGACCAATTCCACCTCAGAAAGGCCCAGATGGCCTCCTTCTTCCACGATCGCAACTTCCCTTCCCACATGATTGACAAAGTCCTCCAGCGCATCTCCTCCACTTCACGCACCACTGCCCTTGAACTTCAGCCCTTCCAACACAACAAGGACAGAACCCCCCAGTCCTCACCTTCCACCCCACCAATCTCCGCACACAACACATCTTCCTCTGCTACTTCCAACACCTCCAAAAGGACCTCACCACCAGAGAGATATTTTCTTCCCCACCCCATCAGTGTTCCAAAAAGACCATTCCCTCTGCAACTCCCTCATCAGGTCCACACCCACCACCACCCCACACCCCACTCCTGGCACCTTTCCCTGCCACCGCAGGATGTGCAAAATCTGTGCCCATACCACTCCCCTCACCTCTGTCCAAGGCCCCAAAGAGATCCTTCCACATCTGTCAGCAATTTACCTGTACCTCTACCAATGTCATCGATTGCAACCGTTGCACCAGGTGTGGTCTCCGCTACATCGGGGAGACAGAATGCCTTCTTGCGGATAGTGTCAGAGAATATCTCTGGGACACCCACACCCACCAACCCCACTGCCCAAACTCTTCCTCCCACTCCATCAAGGACATGTAGGTCCTGGGCCTCCTCCACCACCAAACCATTACCACCTGACGCCTAGAGGAGGAGCGCCTCATATTCTGCCTTGGGACCCTGCAACCACACGGGATAAATGTAAATTTCAACAACTTCCTCATTTCCCCTCCCCCCCAAATTATCCCATCCCAAGCCTCCAACTCGGTACTGCCCTCCAGACCCGTCCATCACTGCTCCCTCTGACCGATAACCTTCTCCCTCACCTTCATCCACCTATCATCTTCCCAGTTACCTTCCCTCAACCCCACCCCACTCCCATTTATCTCTCAGCCCTGACCCACAAGCTTCATTCCTGGTGAAGGGCTTATGCCCGAAATGTCGACTCTCCTGCTCCTAGGATGCTACTGGACCTGCTGTGCTTTTGCAGCACCACACTCCCTACTCTGATCTCCAGCATCTGCAGTCCTCTCTTTCTCCAAAATATCTTTCAGTCTATTGTCACATTTGAGAGAATTTTATTTTCTATTTAAATTGTCATGATTGGTACTTGCAGCATATAACAAGTTTTATCCACTTTAATCAGAATCTCAACACTCAGCTCATTATGTTATTCAATCCTTCATATCTCGCTCAGGACAAGGAATCCCTCTTCCTAAATAAAAAAGAATCCCAAGTCGCACAATCTCGAAGTTTTTTCCTCTTCACTTCAGATGTTGAATGTATTAAACATCAAACAATAAGCCTGATCCTTCCATCAAGTGCATCTCAATGTGAGTAGTGACACTTATAGGCAACACCAATCAATGATTTATCAGTCAGATTACTTAGTATTTATTACACATTATTATAGTAAATATCACTAAAAAGTACTTCATTGGCCTTAAAGTCATGAAATTCATGTGTGTACCACAGAAGCACTCGGAAATGCTCATCATCAACAAGAAATTATCTAACCTTCTTTCCTTGACAATTCCTGAATATTCCACCATCAGTAATCTGAAAATTAATGCTGTGTATGTGTTTGGAAGGATTAATACCAAGCAGTACATGAGCATCACTTATTATGTCATCGTGTGACTTTGCACAAAATAGCGTAGTCTCGACGAATTAAGTTTCTCCTCACAATTTCTGGAACAATATTTTCCTGTCAACGTATCCTGTAAGTATATGCTTACATGCAAACGACTATTTCTTGTTCAATACATTTACTCAGACCAACCAGTGATTTTCCTTGACCAAGCGAGGCCAATAGATCCCTTGACTTAGAGGATGTTGGCAGCAAACATACCCCATAATGAGGTGCAGCCTTAGTTCAGGTGTAGAGAGAACATGGTGAACAGTGGAGGAGGTGTGAAGATTTTCAGTGTTTTCAAACTCAGCTTTAGGTCACTTATCATGAAGGCAATGAACATCACACAGGAAACCTTCGCAGCTAAATGCAACAAGGCTGAATCTAGAATCACTGGTCAAAACACTTAAGTTTTGATCAGAAATGTCCTTTAGCAGCATGATAGCTGGATCCATGACATAGTACAGTAGTTCAAAAAGACAGCTCACCATCACATTCTCATGAACATTTAGGGATAGCCAACAACTATCACCCCGTTCTGCAGTTCCCCTTTGTTGTGAAAGAATATTAAGCAAAGGGACATTCTTTTTGATTAGGAAACATTGAGTCAATATTGTCTGATGTCCCCTCACTATATATCAATAACTGGAAAACCAGATATTTAAGCCTGTGATTTCCAAAGCAGTGCCTCCTGTGAATATCACTGTTGTCAAGAGTACCTGATGAGTAATTAGCTTTAATATTCCAATTATGCGTTATAATTCATTCCACAAAAGTTAATCTTCATTAAAAGCTTAACATGCAAGACCTTTGAAAATTCCCAACTGAATAAGCCCTCACCATCTAAATTAGTCATTTACTCCGTGTATACTGATTCCCCTTACTTCACTGCCTCAGTGAAGATCTTTCACATATTCTTCAAACAAGTTTTAGAGGAAACATAGTCCAACAGAACTTCGATAACCCAGGATGCATTGTTGCCTCAAAGGAACTTTTGTCACACCATTTGCAATGCCGGGGGAGATCTGGATCACCAGAAACCCAGAATACATATCACCAGAATTCCATCAGTCAGTCTTCCCAATTTTCTCACATTATATTCTATTTGCCAACTTTTTGCCCACTTACTGAACCTAACAATATCTTTCTGTAAACTGTTGGTGTCTCTCTCACAATTGACCTTCCCATTATCTACTTTAGTGTTGATTGCAAATTTGGCTACAGTACATTCACTTGCTTCCTCCAAGTCATCAGTATACATCGCCAACAGTTTCAGTCACAGCACTGATGCCTGTGGAACAACCCTGGTCACAGACCATCAACCTGAAAAAAACCCTTTAACCCTCTGTTTCCTGCCTATTAATCAATTCTCTATCCATGCCAATATACTACCTTCGACACCACAGGCTTTCGTTTTATGACTTAACATTTTATGAAGTACTGTGTGAAACACGGTCTCAAAGTCCAAATAAATTACATCTTCTGATTCCCCTCTAGCCCCCTGGTTGGAGTTTCCTGGAAAAACTCTGAATAAAATAAATATGCACAATTTCCCTTTCATGAAGCCATGCTGACTCTGCTTGGTTAGATTATGATTTTACAAATATTCTGCTATTACATCTTTAATAATTGATTCCAATACTTTTCCAGCAATAGATGTCCAACAATCTATAGATACTTGCTTTTTGCCTGTATCCCTTTTTATAACGGGTGTCACCTTGGTAGTTTTCCAATCCTCTGGTACCTCTCCAGAATCCAATGATTTTTGGAAAATTACACCCATTGCATCTACTATCTTACAACATCAGATTATTGTCCAACAAGTTTATTTGGAAGCACTAGCTTTCAGAATGCTTCCAAATAAACCTGTTGGACTATAACCTGATGTTGTGTGATGTTTAACTTTGTGCACCCCAATTCAACACTGCCCCTTCAAATATATTATCTTTGTAGCTACCTCTTTTAGGATTCTAGGATGCAAGCCATCAGGGCCAGAGGACGTATCCACCATTCAGCCCAATTAAAACATCGAACATAGAACAGTATAGCATAGTACTGGCCCTTTGGCCTTCAATATTGTGCTTGCCTTTTATCTGACTCTAAGATCAGACAAACTCCACCCCCTTCATTGGACAATCTTCCACGTGCCTATCCAAGTGTTGCTTAAATGTCCTTAATGTATCTAACTCTACGACCACTGCTGGCAGTGCATTCTGTGCACCCACCACTCTGAGTAAAGAACCATCCTCTGATATCTCCCATAAGCCTTCCTCCAATCACCTTAAATTTATGCCCCTTCATGTGAGACATTTCTGACATGGGAAAATGTCTCTGGCTCTCGGCTCTATCAAAATCAGTCAACATCTTGTACACCTCTATAAAATCACCTCTCATCCTTCTTCGCTCTAATGAGAAAAGCCTTAGCTCCCTCAACCTTTCTTCATTAAACAGACCCTCCAGTCCAGGCAACATCCTGGTAAATCACCTCTGCACCCTCTCTAAAGCTTCCACATCTTTCCTATAATAAGGCGACCAGAACTGAACACAATAGTCTAACCAGGACTCCGTAGAGCTGCAGCATAATCTCACAGCCCTTAAACTCAATCCTTCTGCTAATGAAGGTCACCATACCATATGCCTTCTTAACATCCACACAAAATGGGTGGCAACTTTGAGGGATTTATGGACCTGGACCCTAAGATCCCTCTGTTTTTGCACATTGCTAAGAATCCTTCCTTTAACCCTATAACCTGCATTCAAATTTGACCTTCCAAAGTGAATCACTTCACACTTTTCTGAGTTGAAGTAATCATAGTCACAGCAGCTTATCAGTTTAGTTCTGCATTCCGTCACTGTTTCGTTGCAACCTACAACAGCCCTCACACTATTCACAATTCCACCAACTTTCATATCATCAGTAAACTTACTAACTCGCCCTTGCACTTCCTCATCCAAGTCATTTATAAATATCATAAAGAGCAGAGGTCCCAGAACAGAGCCTTGCAGAACACCACTGGTACTGACCTCCAGGCTGAATACTTTCTATCTACCACCACCCTCTGTCTTCTATGGGCTAGCCAGTTCTGTATCTAGACAGACAGGTTTCCTTGTATCCCATGTCTTTTTACATTCTGAATGAACCTATCATGGGGAACCTTATCAAATGCCTTGCTAAAATCTACATACACCATATCCACTGCTCTCCCTTCATCAACGTGTTTTATCACATTCTCAGAGCATTCACTAAGGTTTGTGAAGCATGACCTGGCCCTCACAAAGCCATGCTGCCTATCTCTAAGCAAACTATGGTTTTCTAAGTAATCATAAAGCCTGTCTCTCAGAATCCTCTCTAATACTTTGCCCAGCACTGACAGACTGACTGGTCTGTAATTCCCAAAATTATCCATATCCCCTTTCTTGAACAAGGGAATAACATTTGCCACTGTCCAATCATCTGGCACTACTCCAGTGGACAGAGATGCAAAGATCATTGCCAAAGGTGCAGCAATCTCTTCCCTTGCTTCCTGTAGTAACCGTGGGTAAATCCCATCTGAACCAGGGGATTTATCTATCCTTATGTTTTTCAAACTTTTCAGCACAACCTCCTTCCTAGTGTCAACCTGTTCTAGTATATCAGTCTCTTTTACACTGTCCTCAGAAACATCAAGGTCCCTCTCAATAATGAATACTGAAGAAAAGTATTCATTAAGGACCTCCCCACTTCCTACGACTCCAGGTGCACGTTTCCTCCACTATCTCTAATCAGCCCTACCTGTACTCTGGTCATCCTCTTGCTTCATGCTTAAGTGTAGAATGCCTTCAGGTTTTGCTTAATCTGACCCGCGAAAGCTTTTTCATGCTCCCTTGTAGCTCTCCTAAGTCCATTCTTCAGTTCCTTCCTAGCTACCTTGTAGCCCTCTAAAGCCCTGTCAGATCCCTGCCCTCTCAACCTTAAGTAAGCTTCCTTCTACCTCTTGACTCGATGTTCCACTTTACCTTAGCACTATTACGTTTTTAATAATGGTGATGGTATTTAATTCTTCATCAAATTCTTTAATATTAGTTGAGTTTTGAAGTATTTTTCACTGTGAAAACAGATGCAAAATATCTGTTTAATTTCTCTGCCATTTCCTTGCTACTGAAATATTATCTCTGCTAGTAGCTATTTCATGTCAGATTTTGAGTGTCTTTTGGTAATTCCATACTTGAATGCCTACAGCTTATATTCTTTCACTCTAAAGATCTGTCCATAAACATAAAACAAAACAACTAAAAGCAGAATACATCATTTGGGAGCTTTCAGGAAATGGCTCTCCACTAATTTCTCTGCCTCCCACCACCCTCAACTCCATTTCCACAGGGCTAAGAAAACCTAACCCAATGGAATGCAGTGTTGCCATATTTGTTAGGAGTGGATCTGATTCTCTCAGACATGTGCTTTTGACTAAGATCTGTTTATCTCCTGCCTTGTCATCACGAATGTTTAACTTGAAGTGCAGTCTCACCATTCAAGTTTAAGTTGAAGTGTCACACAGATCTCATTCAACAGAACTTTCGTGAACTGCACGGTATTTAAAATGAAATTTTAAAAGGCCAGCTCACATAATTTTAGCTTGCTTTCTCATACAAGTCTAATTTGCACTGCATATAAAATTTGAGTTGCATTTGTTCTAAACTATTTGCATGAGAATTCAAAGGGAAACAATGATTGGCCAAAAGTAAAGTTACATAATTTAAACCATTAACATACCCTTCTGAAAAATATATTGTAAATGATAGCCACAATTATCTTAAATTGGTTAACCGAAATAATCTGAAGGTAGAGAATGCATCATAGTTGTTATAATATTGAATATAATACTGTGGAAAGAATAGTATCTAATTTGTTTTCTAACTCTGAATTACTTTGGTGAATACAAGTTAATGTGTGAAATGTCCCATTCGGACCTGAAGAATTATAAATTATTTTTAATCACCCCACTCTGAGGCAAGTAGAAGCTGAAGAAGGGCTTATGCCCAAAAGTTGATTCTCCTGGTCCTTTGATGCTGCCTGACCTGCTGTGCTTCTCCAGCAACACATTTTTCAGCTCTGATCTCCAACATCTACAGTCCTCACTTTCTCCAAGTAGAATTTGAACCCAGCCTCAGTATATTTTCACCACCATTGTTCCACACGATTTCTCTCTATAGTACTATAAATGAATATAATTATTATGTCAAAGTAATAATTCAGCATTGTAATTTATTGTTTTACTTAAAAGTAGTTAAGGAGCATATTCTAGGAGAACAACAAAATATATTGATCACTAGAACAAGTGTTTTCTTTCAAATTTAATTTCATTTCTGTGTGCAGAAACCAATATGTAGAAACAATTAACTATCACATCCACACAACTTCTAACAAACACAAAAATCAAGTTTTAATGTACAAGTGCTCACTCAAACATGATTTCACAGAATTCTTTGTCTCAACATTGCATAGACTTTGCTCACTATTAGCAATTGGAACTATACTTGGGCTCCTGATCTCAATGAAAGGACCACAACAAGCTGGAGCACAATGGTTTGGCAGAAGTCTGAATTCTATCAGGAAGTGGTAAGGCTGGTGATAAAGGGTTGCACAAAGCAAAATACATGAAATCAGAAGCACAGAAATGTTCCCAAATGGTTCTCAGAATTCCATTGTGATTCGTCTCACTTTGTTTACTTGTGTCCTTATCTTAGGGTCAATATGACATCTGCACACTGGTGTTTTTGGAGTAACATATCAGTATTCAAACCTAATAGACCTAGAGCGATAAATACGTTGAAGTAGTAACTTTACCATGTGCCACTTTTTATTATTTATTTACTCTTTCCCAAAGCTAAATTGTTAAACTAATTATGAATATCTTTTCTTCAGAAAAGGGTGTAGATTATTAAAAACACAAGTCAGAGGGAAGTACCTGTCACCTGACTTTAATATTTACAATCTCACTAAACAATATATCTGTTGCATTTCAGTTTTGCTGTTCCTTCTATTTCCATTTTTCAATCACTTCATACCATATAAATTCCAAATGGAAAGAGTTCGGGTTAATTTACACCAGGTCGACACAACATGGATTGTGTGATTTTCCTTCTTTGACAGCAGTACTGAATATGTACAAGTGGTTCCTACAATGACAGTGTTTGGATCAGTTACTAAGCAAACAGAAATAAAAGCTTGTCCTACTGCTTCATGGCAAAGCAATCAGAACTTAATATAAGAGCTGCCTTGAATCCCACAGCCCTCCAAGAATTCTGTCGCTTTCCAAGTCACATACAGATGGTTTTGCTTTAACGCGTGTTTCTTCCATGCAAATTGGCTTTCAAGCAATTGAAGAACTTAGACCATTATTTATCGAACACAAACTTTCCTTACTTGCGTTGGCTTTTGTGTGATTCTGGTCCCATTGGTTTAAATGGTGCTGCTATTATGTGATTTTCTTATTACACAGGACTGCACAGGAACGGAACTATCTTGTTATATCAGAACAGACCATATCACCTCCTTCTCTTCACCACCATTCATCAATGTGCATCAGTCATCCAACTCACAAATTCCCCATAAACCTCACATTTCACTTTCTTTCTTTATCACTCTCACTCTGCTTCATCACAGCATCCAACCTAATATCTCCTTCTTCAGATCTGTGCCCTAAGGGGGCAATTTCTTATGTTAAAAGCATTAAATAAATGCTTAATTCTAACTGACACTTCCTGTTTCACACTCTGCATCATCCACTAACTAATTAGCCTGAAATACTGTTCATGAGACATACAGTGCTTTCCCTGTTTGTACAGATCTCAGCTACTATTGTGTAATTTGAATCACTAATTTAGAGCAATTTCCAGTGCAGGGAGATTAACTGGACAAGGTACCATTTGCTTGCCACTTAGTTTTTTATTCATCCAATTGATGTGGGCATCACTATCTGGCCAGCACTTATTGTCTGTCCCTGGTTGCCCTTGAGAAGGTGGTGGTGAGCTGCCTTTTTGTACCATTGCAATCCATGTGATGCAGATTAAATTCTGCCATATCAGGTTAAGAATAAAGCAACCATGTAGTGACTGTTAATTAAAACTGGATTGCCTGTTACTATAATTCAAACAGTGTATCAGTTTACCAACACATGATATTGAGTAGCACTGTCACAGTTTCTCAGCCTGCTCTGTCTTTTTTCATCATTGTCTGTCCAAACTATTCAAGTGACCTCATTGCAAATGCTTGAAACAGTGGAACAGAATAATAATTTTGCACAATCCTTCAGAGTTTGAGTTCAATTCATGTTGAAATACCGAAGTCAGAGAGGTCGAACAGAGAAACAATTGTCGGATATCACTCTATCCAATGCCATGTCAAGTTATACTTTTTCACGAGCACTGTAAGTTCTGGAAACATCACTATATTTTCAACACCTTACAACATTTTTCCTTTGATATAGATACTACTGACTTACAGTGCAGCACTAACCTGCCCATCACCCTCAGGAATTAGGCAGCAGTATTGAATAAAGCTTGCACAAAGTGCAGTACAATTAATCCTTATATGAGACCAGTAACTGTAGTCTCTCAGGCTGAACCAGTGTCTGATGAGGCAAAATACTTTGGCTACAAACTGAACTCATCATCAATAGTTCAATATGTTGCCACAACAGGATACATGTGATACTTGCAATTCAGTCTGAATACAGGCTAAGATCAGAATTTCTTAAGGTTCGGTATAATAGCAGAAAGTTCTTCTTATAACTTATCAGACAGGGGTTTTTCAATTGTGCATTTATCTAGGATCTTTCAACTAAACTGTTATACAAACCTGGTCAACCTCAGTTAGGGAAATACAATGGGACTCATCTTTAATTTACTGCCAGAGTATAAAGTTGAAAAGCGTGGTCCTGGAAAAGCGCAGCAGGCCAGGCAGCATCCGAGGAGCAGAATGCCTTGGCTGACTGTTTATCACAGTGGCATGGTGGCTCAGGGGTTAGTACTGCTGCCTCACAGCCCGAGGGACCCAGGTTCAATTCCAGCCTTGGCTGACTGTTTATCAGATTCTCCTGCTCCTCGGATGCTGCCTGGCCTGCTGCACTTTTCTAGTACCACACTTTTCAACTCTGGTCTCCAGTATCTGCAGTCCTCACTTTCTCTGGCCAGAGTATAAAACCAGGTAAAAATGGAAAAGAACTTCAGATAGTTTATACACTGGGCACCCAACCTTCAAAATAAATTTTGTACTCCAGCAATAGGTTGAAAATTACTTCAATTGCCAATCAGGCTTCTCACTGTATCTTAACATCCATTGATGTCCTTCAGAACAAATGGATATGAGATGTAATGAGACATGAAACATTTTTTGGCATCTTCCAATTCCAAGCAAGTTAAATGATTTGTTAATTCATACTAATTCAAAACTGGGCAATTTTCTCACATATATATTTTCACTGCCTCAAAGGCTTTTGGCTTACAATAACTCAATTTTGTATTTCAGTAATGCTCCCCTCTTATTCCCATTCATCCTTATGCTCATTGGCCCTTTGGCCTCCCAAAGAAATTCGAATTAAATAGCATGAAAAATGTCTTTTGCATAAAGGGAGAGATAATGACGATATAGGTTGCACAAGTCACTTGTACTGTCACAGACACCTTCATAATGCTCCACAGTCAACTGTTTCTTTAACTGTTTTTATGGCAAGCATCGGAAAGATTAAAATGTTAATTCACTTGGTGACAGCTAATACCTGAATTTTATTTATTGTTAAACTTGTGTCTCATTTCAGTCTCTTGACTTTGTGATTCCAAGTTCAGCACAATGAAAATGGCTGAAATCTTGTCCTCATGTTTACACATTTGTTGATCAAGCTGCATGTTCAAGTGATTTATGGGCCTTTTTCCATTTGGCACTTTGATAGCACATTCAAGGTTTTTGACTCAAATTGTTTCTGAGCTTCATTTGTCTCAAGAAATTGCAGTGCAAAAATGTTACTAGCTATTATAAGCTTCCTATCTAGACAGGAATTATTATTTTATTGATGCTTGCAAATAATTGCTTCTCCATAGGCAGGACTGAGGATAGTCATCATTTTGTCAATTCTGATTTCATTTGATAACAAAACTTCAGGTTTTATTATCAAACATTATCAAAAATATTATCAAACAGCACAAAAAATAACACAAGATAAAACAGGGACTGCATTTCTTTGCATTCCAACTTATCTGGACCAGCTTCATAAGATAAAACAAAATTTCATTCCACTTGCGTTATGCCAATCTTTTCAGGCAACATAGGTAGCTTGCAAGCAAAGCAACCTGCATGTTTTTAATAAGCGCCACTCTCTTGAACTATCAATCAAAGTACAGGGCTTTGACACTTCCATATGGCAGGTCTTTTTTATTAAGTCACAATCAATTAAGTCACTCGTCTCACTCATTCAGCTTTCACATTATTTACTTGTATTCAAAAGAGGAACAGATGAGAAACAGAACTTCATCATTTCTTTGTACAGATGTCAATAGCAGAGATGGAGAAAGAGAAAGAGATTCAACAACCTAATGAGCTGAAAACAGGGTCCCCATGGCATTTGTCTCAGCTCAAAACAGTCATCTTGGATTCTCATGGTTGAGCCAAACTTCAGGGTTGGCAATAAGATTGGATGTGAAAACTGTGCAGAGCTTCAATTACACAAGCACAGTCGCTTCAGTACTCAGAATTTCATGGTTACTTCGACTTTACAACCAACTTTCTAAAGTTTTTTAAAGAATTTTACTGTCCAGAATTAAATTTGCTGCAATTGGTGTCCGTAAATCCATGGCCTAGTTGAACTTTATAGCATATCCCTCTTAGGAAGAACTTCAAAAACATCATGGCTTACTTGTTTGGAACTTGAGCAGTGTTGAAAAAAAATGACATGCTGCCAAAGCATTTTCTCTCACATTCATCAGCACAGATACAAGAATGTCGAATTTCAAATGAAGCAACAATTTTTACTGTAGAAGTGAAATCTGCTGATTGATTATCAAGTGGCCTCTGCTCTTAAATTAGTTTATTCATGTAATTCTTAATGCATACAGAATTATTCAGCAGGTGCTATCCAACTGGTGGGAGAGATCTGGATACATTTCTGACTGTGATCCCCAGCTGAAGCATCTAAGAACAGGATGGGTGACTGCTTTTAATATGTTTTCTCTGGAATCACTTTGAACCCATCTTTTTTGCTTTATTCTTCCTCGCTCCCCTTTATCCTATAAAGCCAGCAGAGAGTTTAGCTCCCTTGACTCCATTATCAGGAGCTCCTCTCCCAAGCTTTCTACCTATTTAAGTGTCAAATTATATTTTGCATACCTGTGAAACATCATGGACCAGAATGTTATGTTGGATGTATTATGTAAATTCAAGTTATTGCTTTGCTTGCTCTGTCATATAAAAAGGGATAATCTTTACACTGAGATGAAGCAATGCTGACTTGTATTTCATATTGATGCTGAATATTCAATTAATTTTTATTTGTGTTGTGATTCTGTTTAATTTGTTGCTGGCTCTGTGGCCTTTACACATTCCTGGAAAGAGCATTGACAGGAATGAAGAATTAGCTTGGGAAAAGAACTTCACTGAGTAGGTGTGGAGGAAAAAGGTTGATGAGTGAGTCATTCCATCATTTCATTGAATTGAGAATACTTTTATGTCCTAAGTGTGGCAAGATATAAATTGAAGATTTTTGTACAAACAGAAATGAACAGTCACATAGTAGAACAGAATTTGAATCTTGCTGAAAATACAGATATGTTGCTGAAACTTTTTAATCGAACACTTATCGGGATAAACGCAAGAATGTTAAATTTCAATTGAACTATTGTGATCTCGTTCTCAGTCTCTTGCAGTCTCTTACACTCTCTCTTGATCAGATTCTGGCTGTTTCTGAGGGAAACCTTAAGAAACATTTAAACCAATGCAACTTTGGCTCTCTAGTGACCATTTATTTCTCAAAGCCCACTCCCATTGCAATGTGAACCACTTGATGTGTAGAGGCACGAGTCAGACTGCAACTGTAATTCCGCAAACAATTTCATCCTCTCATGTAAGGAAAGCTATACTGGCAATGGAGGGAAACAAGAGGAGACTCATCAGGTTGACACCACGAATGCAGGGGCTGTCTGATGAGGTGAGATTGAGTAGTTTGAGCTTGTACTCATTGGAATTTAGAAGAATGAGATGCGACCTTATTGAAACACACAGGATTCAAAAGGGACTTGACAGGGTAGATGTGGGAAGGAGAGTCCAGGATGAGAGGGCATATTCTCAGAATAATGGGTTGCACATTTAGGAAAGCGATAAGAAAGATTTTCTTCTCTCTCAGGGCAGCAAATCTGTAGAATTCTGTCCTGCAGATTGCTGTCAACTAGATCCGAGGCTGTGATAGACGGCTTTGTAGTTAAGGGCTATAGGGAAAAGGCAGGAAAGTGGAATTGATGGTCATCAGATCAGCCCAGATTTTATTGAATGACAGAATTGACTTTATGGGCTGAATGCCCTGCTTCTGCTGTTTCCCATAAAAGATCTGGAAAGGAAGAAAAAGATACGTTGAAAGGTCTGTGCCTCATTATTCCTATGTTTTGGACAATACATCAGGATGGATTTGGCATCCAGCAAGGAAGTGTTGTGGGTAAATAGGATGGCTGACAGCTCTTTAAATCAAGAGGTCACCGCAGAGGAGGGCAGATGTGCTTGTGTGTGTGTGAGAGAGAGAGAGAGAAAACCACATGTGTGATGCACGTTGTGTCTGTGGCCTGGCCCCTGAGGGTATATGGGCCATATGGGGTGAACATGGGTGTGTATGATGCATGGTATTTAAAAACAAAAGCTTGTTTAGCTGTCTTATTAACAACACAATTGCTATTGGAACATCTTGGCAATGTATATAAAGTCAAAGTGGTCTAAACCTTCCTCAGTCATGTTTTGAGTTCTCCAAGGATTCATCTTAACTCCCTCTTTTCTTCCTTAGTTACATTATACATCTTATCCCCAACCTGCCAAAAATATAAAAGTCACATCCAATTCTAGCCCTCCAATAACTCCAGTGACCTTGTGCTATCAGGCTATTGGTTTGATATTCAACAGTGAATGGGTCTCTACTTCTCTCCTGATCTTTATTTCATACAGAATAAGTTAAATGTACTGCCACAAGGACAAAATGTATCCTGAGTAACAAAGACCAAATGTTGCCCATTGATAATGCAGGCTCAGAGCACAATCATAAAGGGAATAATTCACATGTCATCATGCAACCTGTATTTTAAAGTGATTTGGTTCTCAGTTTCACATTTGCATTATAAACTCAAATGTCCAAGTTCATAAAGAAAATTACCTGTATAAATATGTCATGCTGCAATTAGATTTGCCTGTCAACAATGGCATTAAAATATATGCTGTAATTGCACAATAACAAGTTTAAAATTTTATGATGAATAGATTTTAGTGAAAGTTGATAGAAATTGCAGATCCAAGGTTTTAAATACCATGACAGTTGAATTCAAAGTGATGGTAATTTGGAAGAGAGGGGAATAAAGCAAATGAAAATTCATTAATCGGGCAAGAAGAGACAATTTAGGAAAAGTACAAGATTGAGTGGAGGAAGGAAAAGAAGGAAGAAGGGACAACGGAATGCTGAAGAAACGATGAGGGGAGGGATGAGAAAGTTAGGGGCAAGATGGAAAGAAGAAAATAGTAGGACCAGTGACAGGAAGGCAAGGAAATGAAAGTGAACAAGAGAGCATTGTTAAAGAAGATCAGATGGAGACAAGACGGTGAGGAGAAAAAGAGCAATGTTTAATTCTACTCAAAATTTACTCTGCTGACTAAATGTTTAAATGTTTGACTGAAATTAGATTTTTGTTTATTTTAGCACATCAATAAGCAATGCATTTTTGATTTGTTGAACCTTTCATGACTCCAGTGTCCCATTTATAATTTTAGGAGTCTCTAAACTGCGGAGTGGGAGCTTGATTGAGTTCAAACACAGCTGATTCATACTGGGGGTGCTTTAACTAATTTCCATTATGAAACCCTGAGCAACAAATATTCAGCCATTGCAGTAACATTGAAGACAGTTTTACTTGCAGTGAAAACTTGGAAGCTCGAATGTAATTTGACTCTAAACTAAGGTGAAAGGAGGCTCATGCACAGTATAAACTTCACACAATACCAGTTGGACCAAATGGCTGATTTTGTTCAACAAAAGCTGTGTAATATGCACCGAAAAGTATTTACAGTTTAAAAATTTAATTAGGTGCAAAGGGAGTGAGTGATAAATCAAGTGAACCGACTGACCATACCTCCGTTTGAATGCTCAAGATGGGTACCTGCCCTTGTGCACAAAGAGGGCTGGCAACTGCATTACAATGCAAGATGCTGGTGAACTGCAATGTGAAGCATTGAACTGCTAAACAGCATTAACAACGAGTCCAAAATGTGGTATGATGATGTGGTGAGACTGGTGCTTTTTCAATGCCAACCTCTGTGGACATACGGTGCAGGTGATTGCTGCCTATGGATTGTGCCCTGAGGTGTTGGGGAATACTGCCCACGGTGGAGATCCAGGGAGACGGTGACGAGCTGTCGCTGCCAATGTCAGGAATTTTCTCTGTCTAGTTTCTCTCTGCCGTTGGGAAAACAGCAAACTGCATTTAAATTAGATGAAATCAGGAAATAATGAGATGTTAATACATGCAAATAGCCCTCTTGCTGCTCACTAGCGAGATTCTCATCCAGCAGTTCAAACCTCAAGTGGAAAATCAGACATTTTTCTCTTGGTGTCAAGAATCTCATCTTTCTGCCCTTTCTATATTTTGTCAACTGACTCACCACTACACATGTCATTCAGGTTCAGGGAAAATTCCACCCTATGATACACTGTTCCTTCTATAATTCTCCAGGGTGTCCACAGGCTATAAAAAGAACAATGTTTTATACAGATTTATCACTAAGGCTTTACACTTTGTTAGGCTGTTTTCTAACAGGCCTGCAAACTACTTCACTTGCTTTAGGCTCCAGTTGCTGAATTCAAAGTTCTGGTGAAAACTCTGTTGTGATGATCTTTTCACAATCTTTTTTCACTCTATTACATCTCTGTGAAACATTAAGAGGCATTTCTCTATATTTAAAGTGTTACAGGAATGATAGTTACATTATTTCACAGCACTGATAAAATGTAGTGACATATAAATTTATACAAAGAAGTGGCATATTTTTGTCAATCTGATGTTTGAAGTTTGTGACTTTGTTGCATACGAAGTATCTTCTTTGTCCAAGAATTAGAGTAGGTCAGGGGGCATTAACTCTTTTTAATGAGCTGACAATAGCCAATGAGGTATTTAATTAAAAAGTGCTTTGCTTCAGAATTGTATTGACTTGTACTTGATGTCTAATTGGTCGCTGTTTATTGTTGACACTGGAATTTTAAAATTATTTACAGATGTGCCTGCAAATCTTAAATATTGCAGCAGAAAGTATAGTCGACTTTCTATATAACTGTAGATATTGCGAGGTTTTAACTCAAATATAACTGTCCCATCAACATCCAGTTACTTGAATATGTATTATGGGCGTTACCTCTTCATGATTAAGTGCTTGACAAATCTGAGAAGGGCTGTGTGCCAATTTTATTTGAATATGTGATGCGCATAATGTAATAATCTGTTCAACAAAATTAATACCATTAGGTAAATATATTTCCAAGCAGTGAGGAAAAAGACTTCTTGATTCTTTCATACAGTACGGTAACAGTCCCTTTGGCCTAACATGTCTATGCCGACCAGGTTTTCTAAACTGAACTAGTCCCATATCCCTCTAAACTTTTCCTACCCATGTACCTATCCAGATATCTTTTAAATGTTGTAATTGTACCCACCTCCACCACTTCCTCTGGCAGCTCAATTGATATAAGCACCACCATCTGTGTGAAAAAGGTGTCCCTCAGAGATCCTTTGTAAATCTTTCCCCACTTACCTTGAACCTATGACCTGCAGTTTCGGACTCCCCTAGCCTGGGGAAAAAAAAACCTTGGCTATTCACCTTCTCTATATTCTGGAACTGCATTTGTTGCTTCCTCAGGACAATGGGGACAACAATATTGGATATAATATTCCACTTGTGGTGCTATCAATGTTCTACATGGTTGAAGCCTGACTGCTGAACTCAAATCTTCTTCTGATAAGGCCAAGATACCATTTGCCTTCCTAATTGCTTTCCTTGTCCTCATACGTAAGTCATTGAAAGTTAATATCCAAGTTTATTTGGACATCAACGCTTCCCAATTGTTCACCCCTTAAAAAATACTCTACACCACTTTTCCACTATTAAAGTTGAATAATATCACACTTATCCATGTTATATTCAATTTGTCACGTTCTTCCCCACTCTCTCAGCATGACAGAAATCTCCTTGTATCCTTCTTTGTATCCTCCTCACAACTTTCATTTCTACCTAGTTTTGTGCCACCTGCAATCTTGGAAATATTACATTTAGTCCCCCCCCCAATATAGATTGTGAATAGCTTGCATCTTCATAGCGGTTTTCATGTCTGCAAGAGGTTCCAAAGTGCATCACTGTCAACAAGATGTTTCAAAAGTTTAATCACTGTTGTAATCTTTCAAATACAACAGAAGACAGACAAAAATAAGGGTAAATCACCCAGGCTAGATATGTTGACTTTCTAATGACTAGTTGCACATTATATAGGCAGAGACCAGTTTTTCAACCAAATGTTGATGTATGATCTGTCAAGTCCTAAAGGAGTAGAGACAATTTTTATTTAAAAAAAGAGAAAACAAATTACCATTAACTTTCTGCTTCTAAATTTTCTTAGTGTATACATGCATCACTGGTGCAGACACAGACAACAAGGACCTTGATTCAATGCTATGTCTGTGGCTTACCTTCGCTCAATATATCTGTAACCTAACTATGATTGATCATCTGCCAAGCACTAAGGTTGGAAAGTTTAGCTTGGGTATTACTCCAGTAAACCCAGCGAGGAAATATAAGTGTGGATGCAAGAAAAAACAAGATTATGTCAAGGTGTAATCATTTATAAAAGCATTAGGCCTGACACAGGACCTGAATTGACACATTAAAAAAGGTATTTCAGCAAGGTAGTGGAAGAGTCCACTTGGTAATGGTCAGGTTTTTACCTGAAATGATATCAATGATGCGCAATTGAGAAGAGGAAAGAGTATTCAGATTCAATGTCCTTGGGAAAACTGTTATATGTTTAAATGAGAAAAATAACGGTTTTCCTGATTTGTGTCATACTATTTCAATTCTAATATTTTCTGTCAATTTTATTAATTCAGGTAGCTCTACCAATTGTAGGTCAATTTGATTTAGAGAAACAAAAATCACTATCATGAATGAATATTTGATCACTTGTTCTTTAATGCATGAATAAAAAAATAAAATGAATACACAAGTGTATAAAATTAGAAAAATAAACACAAACTCTACTCATTTTTGGGATAATGATTCTCCAAATATCTTCTAAATGTAAAGCATGTTCATAAAACACTAATTAGATGATATGATTAGTTTACACAAGGTACTTTCTGAAAGTATCTTCACTGCTATAGGATATTTTGTACAAAATTAAGGACCCTTGCAAGAAATCATGTTAGATGTGCTAGCTTTATAAATGTGCACAATATCAGACTGGGCCAAAATAATTGAACTAAGTGCAATCAATATAATTAATAGTTCCTGCTCTGTTGCTTTACTGTAGAGAATTTTAGTTCAGTAGAACCATCTTAAAAAATTGCAGGTACAGGTTGTTCAATACCCCAGGAAGCCCTACTCTGAGTCTCAAAATACAATCTGTGTGATGCAGTAAATGTGTTTCAGCTGTAGTGCAGTTGGTCATACCCTCGTCCGAGTCAGAAAGATTGAGAATTCAATCCCATTCCAAGACTTCAACATGAAAATCTCAGCTGATACTCCAGTGCAGTCTCAAAGAAGTGCTGCATTGTCAGCTATGTCATCTTTCAATTAAAACATTAAACTCAGGTCCCATCTGCTTGAATGTGGACATAAAAAAATCCTGTGATGTTACTTCAAAGAAGAGCACAGGAAGTATCCCTGGTATCCTGGATAATATTTATTCCCTAATCACCATCAAAAAACAAATTATCTGGTCATTATTACATACTGGTGAGAGCTTGCTGTGTGCAAACTAGCTGCTGTATTCCCAACACAACATTAGCAATAACACTTCAAAAGATCTTCATTAGCTGGAGAATGCTCTGCAATATTCTGAAGTCATGGAAGGCACTTTCTACATGCCAGCCAGCATTTTGTTTCTAACCACTACAGTCACCTCAGCAAGAACTTTATTTATACCTGGTTCTTTCTCCTTTCAGATTTTTCTCTATTTAGATATTTGTAACATTTATTGCAACTGGGAATGCCATAACATTATCAGTTTGCTGATTGCATCTTTAAGTAACTTTCTCTGAGAGTCTTGCAAGAAGTTAACATTGATAGTGCCTCACCAAAAGGTCAGAAGTTGGACAAATCTTTGGTGATTGTACAACATTCAGTTTAACGTATAACTCCTTTGATATTAAAGCTATCCATGCCTGTATACAAGACCTGGACATTACTCAGGTTTTGGTTGATGAGTGACAAGTGCTTTGTAAGTGCCAGAGAATGGTGATCTCCAATGGCAGAAAGACTAACCAACTCCTCTGGACATTCAATGGCATGACAACTATCTCCTCATGGACAATTAGGGATAGGTCACAAACACGGGCTTTGCCAGTGACACTTATATTCTATGAACCAATAATTTAAAAAAAGTCACAAAATATTATAACAATTCTCAGTGTAATCATATTTGCTTCCAATTCTCTTTCTCTCACCAGTGCTATCATCCCTGCTGATGGTAATAGTGGACAAGTCAGATCTCAAAATGGGACTTGGCTTGAAAGATCATAACTTTCATCTTTACAGTTTGGTTTCTGCTGTGGTCAGTCATTGAACATCTAGCTGCCATGTTGTTTAAAATAAAATAACACATTTATTGGATGAAGTATATGGAACTTCATAAAGATCTTTGGATAAACAGCGTCTTGACCGCAGATAATTGTAGAGTGCTCACAGACGTATTAGACATTTGGTTTTACTGAATTACAATAGATGTTATTATAAGAAGAGAGTGTACACAAAAAAGGCCGAAAAAGTAAATTCTGAGCATTGTAATTCAGCAGTAAGGACCAGTGTAAATTATTCTCAATACCAAAGGAGGCCTAGGATTGTAACACCTTATGGGTGCCAAGGAAGCTCCAGTGAGGATTTTAAAGAGAATAATGCAATGTAATCTCCAATGAGTACTCACAGAGTATGAAAGCAATCACAGAAAAGTGAACAGTCTAGGCAAGAACCAATTTTGTGATTGCCCCTTTGAAGAATATACAGGCACAGAGGTGAAAATGTGGCTTCATCCCCAGGCCGATGTCCCTTGTGACCAAAAGTATGTGCTGTGAAGGCCACAGCTGAGAAATTTCTGGTTTTGTGTCGCAGGTAAAAAAACAATGGACATCTCTCTCTCTTTGCTGAAAGTCAGAAAATGAGAGAAATCACAATCACAAGAAATCATGACAAATGCCTTTCAGCTGACCTGCAAGGCCAAGCATCTCTACATTGACTGCTTACCCACCAGCATCAATGCTACCAGTATTACAATAACTTCCCATCTCTTCACAGAACTCAGGGACTGACTTTTATAATTTACTTAATTCTCATTTACAAATTTTGTGCAACATTACCAATCCTTCTCACCTTTCGGATTTGATAGAGACACTCTTACAATAATGGAAAAAAGTCTAATTAAGTTAAAACATCAACTCATTTGTTCTGAGAGAAAGTTATCGACAGGGAAGGAACATGCTTTTTAAATTAACTTTGTTGTGACCACCCAAGGAGGCAGAGGAATAAAGAGGAGTCAGTTCATCCCTCCTCACCTGGGAGCTTGACAATTTGGACTATTCCCATCTGAAACAGTTTTAAATTGGGGAAACTCATCTGGGTACTGCTTGTAACAATAGCAAAACAAAACGTTCAACCTCTCTCCCAGTATTATTCTTTACAGTCACTCAGTTCCAGTCAGCATCACTCCTGTCTTAAATCTTTAATTCCTTATTTAACTGGCAACGTTGCAAGCTTTTCCTTTGAACAACTTTCTATACGTTCACCAGACGCAATTCTCTGTTACTGCCCCACCCCAAAATAAACAGATACCGGTTACTTCACTGATTTCTCTGATCTGAACTTTAAGAAAAACCTTGTCTACCTAACCTTCTAAAATGTTTTAAGGCATCTTTCTAGCTCTGGAAGCCTGGACTGCCACAAAGCAAATTACTGTTTTGCTGGTATGAAGCTGGACTGTTTAAATGAACCCAGTCTACTATTGGTCCCTGTCCAGTTGCTTCTGTATCCTAACAAACTCAGTCTTGCAAACATTCACTCGTTAATTTGTCATGTAGCTGATTGTGTGGTTTAATTTAAGTGCCATGATTTCTTGGAAATGATGTGTGAATTCACTGTTCAAAATGATCTTATGAAGGATCATGTTGCCTGTACAGAACTGGAAACTAAAACTTATTTTTCTTTCACTTCAAGTCCAAGTTCCCAAAAATAACAATGTACGAAAAATCTACATCATAGTAGTGACAGCTTGAAATTGGAATCTCTCACCAATTAATTTTCATGTAGAGAAAATGACATTCACAATTCACCTCATCAAATATTTTCATAATTCTAAAAATCTAAATATCAACCCTTAGCATTCTGTCCTCTAGTGGAAATCATATTAATATCCCAATTCTCTCAACATAGCAAATATCCTAGCACTGGCATCACTCAAGTAAAGCAATGTTGTAACTTCTACATTGTTAGAATATAAATCATATTAATTCTGTGTGTAGTCTAATAACCATGGCCTAATCATTGCGGTGTCCAAATTTACTGGTATACCTATACTACTTTATGCCCATTTTGTTGTATTCATTCTCAGGATTTGATTTGATTTATTACTGTGTCACGTGTATCAAGGTATGGTGAAAAGTGTTGTTTTATGTGCTTTACAGGCAGATCGTATGATATGAGTGCATCAAGGTAACAGAACAGAGTGCAGGATACAATGTTACAGCTGCCTCTTTAGCATTACGGAAGTCCATTTAAATGTCTAATAACAGCAGGGAAAAAGCTGTTTTTGAATCTGTTTGTTTTATATCTGCTGACTGATGGAAGAAGATAGAAGAGAGTATAGCCGGGGTGGGAGGGGTCTTTGATTTTATTGGTTGCTTTCCTGATGCAGCAAGAAGTGTAGATGAAATCAATTGATGGAAGGCTGGTTTGTGTGATGGACTGACTTGTATTTGTAAGTCTCTGCAGTTTGTTTTAGTCTGGGAAGCGCGGGTGCCACACCATGCTGTGATACATCTGAATAGGATGCTTTCTATGGTCTAGCTATAAAAGGTTCAAGGAGTCTTTGTGGACATGTCAAATTTCCTTAGCCTCTCTAGATATGGGTGTAGCTGGCAAGAATAAGTTGTATTAATTACCTCAAGTTATCTTCAAGAAAGTAGCTGTCTGCCTCCTTCTTGAACCGGTGCAATGTTTTGGTTAGACGCTTCCAGCATTTTGACATTTGATGCTGAAAGATCAGCAATATCTGTCCAAGTCATTATGGTGCATGAGGCAGAAGAGAACTTGGAGAGATGGTGTTCCCTTGAACCTATACTTTCAGGTGATAGAGTTTATGGGTTTATTCATTAACAGTAACATTGCTAACCCCATGGTGCTTTCTGATAAAGTTAGAACTTATAAAAATAGGTTCAATAATGATACCAAAAACGTTTCAATTGAATGTAAATATAAATATGAAAAACGGAGTGCCATTCCTTCATTGAACATGGTCAGTTATTTGCAGCAACAAAAACAGAAATTGCTGGAACAACTCAGATCTGGCAGCATCTGTGGAGAGAAAGTGGAGTTAACATTTCGGGTCCAGTGATCCCTCAAATGTGTGTCTGAAGAATTGTCACTGGATCTGAAATGTTAACTCCACTTTCTCTCCACAGATGCTGCCAAATCTGAGTTGTTCCAGCAATTTCTGTTTTCGTTCCTGCAAATAAATGACCATGTTCAGTGAAGGAACGGTACTCCGTTTTCATATTTGTGTTTACATTCGATTGAAATGTTTTTGGTTCACTTTACTTTCCCTCCTTAGGTGCTGCCAGACTGATGAGTCTTTTCAGCAATTTCTGTTTTTGTTTCTGATTTCCAGCATCCACAGTTCTTTCGGTTTTTGTTTAGCATTTATTTGCAGGCTTTGAAATAACATTTCAACTCTTACAATTTGTGATACCATCTGATTATTTTCAATTCAATTTTGTAAAAAACTGCATTCTTGCCCACTCCACTCAAGTGCTGTTTATTACAGACATCAGTGAAATCCCAAGAAAGACTTCTGACTTTTGAAACTAGAAAATAGAAATTAGGGGAGTTAAAATTCAAGCAGTACAACCTGCTCCATGACTTGTGACATTTCTAATTAACTTGTGATTGTGTAAGGATTTAAAATTATATTGATGTTTGCCAAAGTACAATGTCACGTAAACAAATAATTAAAATCGAAAAGGTTTATTCGTCACTAGTGAGCAAAATTGATTCTCATTTTGCCATGTTCTTGTCTTGAATTTCAGTAATACAGATGTCAATGTGAAAACTTTGCCATCATTTAAGAGAATCATAAAGAACATTTAACATGACTAGCTGCTTCACCTGTGTAATCCTCAAATAATAATGGAAAAGTAAGGACAAACAATTGGTAGCAGTTTCAGGCAGTGCAATTACTTCATATAAACCATCAAATGTGTACTTATTCTGTGATAGAAACTGCTATAAGATGACAGGGAAGTTAAAGAGACACTTGAAACTGCACTGATTCTGTCAACAGGATACATCCTCTGGTATGAGATTTCCAATTCCCTAGATCCACTAATTACTCTATATTTTATAGAAGATTAGGCAAACAAGTGCTAATGAGTTCCTGGATGACAGCCAAACCATCACTGTGCACACATATACATACACGGCTACAGACATCCACCTTTAAACATAAGTGCTAAGCAAATGGCTATTTGGGAAAGATAGCTGAATTAGAGGAATACCTAATGTTATGAAAAATCAGGGGTAAAAATCCTTTTCAGTTTGTGTCAAAAAAGGAAATTTAATTGTTTTCTACCTGGTGAGAGTACAGTTGTCAGTTCTGGTTGTACATTATTTTAAAGATTATTGTTATGATTTCCCACCTCAAACCATTCTATTATACCACCAATGGTCTCCTCTCGAGACACCTTGCTGTTCCAAACCATTTCAAAAAGAAATTTGTTACCAAATTCAATTAATTGTTCTCCCTCAGTCAAATGGTTGGCTTCCACCCCCCCACAATTTTTAAACTATATTTTTTATTGAAAAATAAATGTTATAATATTATAACAAATACAAAACAATACAATTGAATACAATACAAAGAAAGAATACCAAAAAATTTTTAAAACCCAAATTGCCCTCATGTGCAAATGTATAAATAAATATAAGAATGTATTTAAAAATCCCCAACTAACTACTTAACTAAATAAATAATAACTAACAACAAACTTATAAATAAGAACTAACAACAAACTAATAAATAATAATAATAATAATAATAATAATAATACAGTTGAGCAAACAAAACACAAACTCTCAAATATTGAGAGTATTAATTTTCACATCATCATACGTTTGCATTTCCCCTCTCTGGGTATTGAACTTGTAAAGCACAATTGTTATGGCTGTATAATAGTCCTTAGTATGGCAGACAAATCTGCGTCCAGGTAATCTAAAAAGGACCACCATGTCTTATAGAAATTCTCAGTTTTGTGGTGGACGATACTTGTGAGAAAATCCAAGGGGATATCCTCCATAACAATCTTCCACCAACCCGACAGGCCCAGGGAATGTTCAGACACCCAACCTAACAAGATATTCTTCCTTGTGCAGAAAATGAGGATGTTGAAAAGCTTTTTCTTATGCACATCTACAGGGAATACACTGGGCAGGCCAAGAAAGAGGAGAGATCGGGTCCTTCTCCACCCTTGCATCCAAAATCCCCTCCATTGCACCTGCCACAGCAATCCAGTACGTTTGAAGCTTACCCAGGACCACAGACAATGGGTAAGAGTGCCCGAACTAACTTCACATTTGGGGCATGTTGAAGATACCCCTGCTTTAAATTTTGACAAACAATCCAGAGCCAAGTGGACCACGTGGAGAATCTTCAACTGTAAAGCGTGGGTCCTATTGCAAATTGATATCTTTCTTGCATTTTCCCAAATATCTCCTCATGCATCTGTGGAGACCAGAATGCCGAGCTCTCTCTCCCACATCCTGCAGAGTCAATCGAACTCATCTGAGGGGCCGCCCCCAAATTGATGAGATGCAGTGCTGACAGAATGTGTACTCTTAGCACTGAGCAGCCTCCTCTCTAAGACGGATTTGTAGGGATCAGTCAAAAGTGTCATTTTTTTTGAAAAAATCCCTAACTTGGAAAAAAGCTGAAGAGGTCCTTGTGAGAGAGCTCGTATTTCCATGCTAACAGATCATTGTGTCTCCCTCAAATAATCGCTCATGCAAGACACACCCTTAGTTGCCCAATGTTTGAATACTGAATCCATCGTCCCCAGTTGAAAACCCGACATACCCATTATAGGTGTCAGAAAAGATTTTTTGTCAATGTTGCCTTCCCTCTGCCAAATTGCCCTTCATTCTTTAACAGTATTGCTAACTATTGGGTTATGACAATATTCCTTAACTGTCCTCATTTTGTCCAAAAACAGCAAACTCGTAAGGGGGTACTTTGCCTGAGAGGTTTCGATATCTAACCATATTGAAAGAGGGTCTCCACAAGCCCAATCACTCACATAAAATAATTGCGAGGTTAGTTAATAGTTTTAATGTTCGGGAGGTCCACTCACCCCCAGTCTGTGAGGCAATTGCAGTTTAGCTAATTTAATAAGGGGCCACTTACGATGCCAAATAAAAGAGCTCAGCCAGCCGGTCAGTCTCCTGATTGTTTGCTTATTGAAAATCAGGGGGAGCATCTGTATAGGCTATAACAAATGGGGGAGAATATTCATCTTAATAAGAGCTATCCAACCTAACCATGAGACCGGAAGCACCTCCCACCTTTGAAGGTCTTGTTTGATTTTGTCAAATAATTGAATAAAATTAGCTTTAAACAACCGATCAAGAACTGGAGTAATGAATATGCCCAAACACATGAAACCACCTCTATCCAAGGCCCTAAAGGAGCCTTCCACATCCATCAAAGTTTTACCTGCACATCCACTAATATCATTTATTGTATCCGTTGCTCCCGATGTGGTCTCCTCTACACTGGGGAGACTGGGCGCCTCCTAGCAGAGCGCTTTAGGGAACATCTCCGAGACACCCGCACCAATCAACCAAACCGCCCCGTGGCCCAACATTTCAACTCCCCCTCCCACTCTGCCGAGGACAAGGAGGTCCTGAGCCTCCTTCACCGCTGCTCCCTCACCACCAGACGCCTGGAAGAAGAACGCCTCATCTTCCGCCTCGGAACACTTCAACCCCAGGGCATCAATGTGGACTTCAACAGCTTCCTCATTTCCCCTTCCCCCACCTCATCCTAGTTTCAAACTTCCAGCTCAGTAACTGTCTCCTTGACTTGTCCGGACTTGTCTGACCTGCCTATCTTCTTTTCCACCTATCCACTCCACCCTCTCCTCCTTGACCTATCACCTTCATCTCCTCCCCCACTCACCCATTGTACTCTATGCTACTTTCTCCCCACCCCCCACCCTCCTCTAGCTTATCTCTCCACGCTTCAGGCTCACTGCCTTTATTCCTGATGAAGGGCTTTTGCCCGAAACGTCGATTTCGCTGCTCGTTGGATGCTGCCTGAACTGCTGTGCTCTTCCAGCACCACTAATCCAGTATTTGGTTTTCAGCATCTACAATCATTGTTTTTACCTAAGATGGCAGGAGACAATCACGACTGGAAAAATTAATGAACATGTTGAGCATTGGGCCTGACAATATGCTTACAAGTTCCTTATAAAATTCGCTTGGAAATCTATCAGGACCAGGTGCCTTTCCACTCTGAAGCTGCTTCACAGCCTCCTGCACTTCTTGTTCTAATAATAAGGAGGCATTGAGAAAAGACTCTTGTTTGGGGGGGGGACACGCCCGGGAGCTCCAGATCCTTGAAAAACCACCTTGGCCCTTCCTCACAACCCTCAGATTGGTATAATTCAGAGTAAAATCTCTGGAATGCCACATTAATCTTTTTGGAATCATACGTTAGGCTCCCAGAACCTTCCCTATTCGATGTAATGGCTTGAGGGGCACTCCTTTTCCTGGCGAGATACGCTAAGTACTTGCCCGGTTTTGTTACCATGCTCATACAACCTTTGTTTTGCGAAAGTAAGCTCCTTCTTTGCTGTCTGTGTGAGCACGGAATTCAATGCAGACCGCAGCACCATAATGCTCTGTAGCTTGACCAATGAGGGCCTGTCATAGTAAACCTTCTCGGCTGCCTTCAACCGTACTTCAAGGAGAAGTTGCTGCTTGCCCTTTTGCTGTTTTCTACAGGCAGAGTAGGAAATAACTATCCCTCGTCATAGGTTTTGGCTATTCCCAAAGGACAGACGGGCTACAAACCAAGCCTGCATTAATGTCCAGGAATGCCCAAAATTCCCAAGAGAAGTACTCCACAAACTTATTATCTTTATGGATAAAGGGATCCACTCGCCAATGCCTCAGGCCTACTATAGCATCCTTAACCTTAACCAACAGGTGTGTACACTAGAGTGTGATCAGAGATGGTAATATTACCAATTGTACAAGATGCCATCAAGTCCAGGGTTGCAAAGTGGGTCAGAAAAAAAACAATCCTGGTATAACATCTGTGTGTATTGGAAAATAATGTAAAATGCCTGTAGGGTGGAGACGCTTCCAGACATCCACCAACCCTAACTCCACAAGCAGATCCACTAAATATTTAGTTTGTTCAGAGGGTATCAGGAGGAGGCCCTTTGGGCAACCTGTCTACCGTGAGATCCATAAGACAATCAAAATATCCCCCATAATGATATGCTGGGATTCGAGACTGATCAATTTAGAGAAGGCATCCACCAAAACTTTGAGGGGATGTTCCGGAGGGCAGTAAACACTTAAAACACCATATTCTTCCCCGTTTACCAGTGCTTTGAGGATTACAAACCTGTCATGTGTATCTTTGACAAACTCTAGAAACTGAAATGGGAGATTCCTCCTAACCAACATAGTCACTCCCCTTCTTCTGATGTTAAAAGATGAAAAGTAAATCCGATCAAAGCCATTCTGCTGTAGTTTCAAACTCTCCTGCAATATCCACTTTACACCTTCTTAAAAGGCGAAGTTAGTGTCAGGGCTACCTTCTTGAAACGTTTTGAGGGGAGTCTGGCCTGCCCCATAACAGCTGAATAGATCCAATTGGTCGTAAAAGTGATTTTGTTTTCCAATTCAACACAAAATAAAAGAGAAATTGCTGGAGAAACTCAGCAGGTCTGGCAGCATCCCAGAAGAAAGAAAACAGAGACAAACTTTTCTGGGCCCATGAACCTTGTTTAGAAATTCTTGTCAGAAACTAGGAAAGGATGGTATACCTGCTGAAAACAGGGATGAGGGTAGGGGGAGGGTAAGACAGGTGGAGATGGAACCCAGCGAGAGAGAGAGAGAGAGAAAGACAGACAGAGACACAACTATAGTTGAGCACACAAAGGCATGATAATGATGAGCGAGAGAGAAAAGAAAACTTGCTAATGGGGACCATTCATTGGTGAAGATGGGTTGGCTGTAATGAAAACAGCACGTGTGATGTCAAGGCCTGGGAGGTGGTGATCAGGTCCGAAAACTACTGAACTCTAGTGTTCTGAAGGCTGCAGGATCCCAAACGGAAATTGAGATGCTGTTCTTCCAGCATGCACTGAGCTTCACTGGAGCACTGCAGCAGGGCTGCAACAGAAATATTGGACAGGGAACACAGTAGTGGGTTGAAGTGGCAGGCAACCAGAAGATCAGGATCATTTTTGGGAATAGAATCTAGGTTTTCCATAAAGCATTCAGCTAGCATGCACTTTGTCTCCCCGTTGTAGAGCAGATCACATTTGTGAGCAGTGAATAAAGTAGACTCGATTGAGTGAAGTGGAGATAAATTGAGACAATGGTAAAACAATTATTTTATTCAACTTTTGGTCAATTGAAACCGTAATGATATTAATACTGCAAATGCAGTGATTATAATTCCATTGACCATCAAGGGAAGATGGTTAGATTCTCTCCTTTGGAGGTGGTCAGTGCATGAATGTTATTTGCTATATACAAGGCCAAGCCTGAATATTGTGGAGGCAGAGTCATACAGCAGAGAAACAGACCCTTCGGTTCAACTTGTCCATGCTGACCAGACATCCCAATCTGACCTAGTCCCATTTGCCTGCATTTGGCCCATATCCCTCTAAACCCTTCCTATTCATATATCCAATCCAGATGGTTTTTAAATGTTGTAATGATACCTGCCTCAACCCCCTCCTCTGGCACTTTGGTACATACTCCCTCATTTTTTCAACCTCTGCATAAAAAAGTTACCTCTCAGGTCACTTTGAAATCTTTCCCCCTCATCTTAAAGCTATGCCCTCTTGTTTTGGACTCCCCCACCACAGGGAAAAACATGGCTATTCACTATATCTGTGCCCCTCATGATTTTATAAACCTCCATAAAGTCACACCTCAGTCTCTAACTCTCTAAGGGAATAAAAATGCCTAGATCTTGCTGCCCATGAACATGAATTGTTTCAGTATCTGAGTTAAAATCACACAACACCACGTGATAGTCCAACGGGTTTAATTGGAAGTACACTAGCTTTCAGAGAACCGCTCCTTCACCTGGTGATTGTGAGCCCAGTCCAACACCGGCATCTCCAAATCACGTTCAGTATATGAGTAATTGTGAAATGTATAATAGTTAACAAACATTTGATCTTCTGATGGAGGGAACTAGCTGAAGATGGTTAGGCTGAAGATAACAACCTGAGAAACTCCTACAGAGATGTTCCAGTGCTCACTTGCCTGACTTTCAACAACCACAACCATCCTTCCTTTGGGGTACAGATGAGTGGAGAGGTTTTCCTTCATTCCCACTGACGACTATTTTGCTTGGACTCCTTCATGGCACTTTGTCAAATCCTGCCTTGATATTAAATTCGGCCTCTCTTATTTCACCACTTAAATTGAGATCTTTACCATATTTGGAGCAAGTATGTACTGACGTCAAGTACTAAATATGTTATCTGAACCCAAACTGAGTGTTCATGAACATATTATTGATGTACACCCATCACCTAATAGCATTGTTGATGGCATTTTCCCTCACTTTGCTGATCACTGAGAGTAGACTGTGGGGCCATAATTGCTTAGAAGTTTTGTTTTGTGGACAGGACATACTTTAGCAATGTTCCACATTGCTGGATAGATTGCCAGTGTTTTATCTGCACTGGAAAAGCTTGGGGCACAGCTAACCTTGGAGCATAAGCTTTCAGTGCTGTAGTATTTTCCCTGATCATTACTCCTGGCACTATTTGGCATTTGCCACCTCGACCAGTATGGGGTACTGGGTAAGGTTTGTTTGAAGCAATTTGCTGCCATTAATTATTCTCTGTTATTGCTTTGTTTCGAGTCTACGTAGTGATTAGCAATAGACGCTGACATATCGACAAAACAGCTAACGTTCTTAGCTAACAAGACGTTTTAGTGCATGATGGTAATAATTACACCTGCATTTCATGAGGCCTAACTACGAGGACTCAGGGAGCTGGTACATATATGCTCCCTCCGGAAAATACATGGGTCCATTCACAGACTGAGAGATATCTAACAGACTGGGTGCCACCAGTGTAACCCCTTCAAAATCAGTCTTACCTAAATATCTGGGCTCATAGTCTTTACAGCATCCAGTTCCTTCTGCCGCTTCTTAAATTATGTTGAGTGAATCACATTGACTACATTTAGCATCTTTAAGATTGGGTTTATAATAACAAAACAGTCTGAGGAGATGAATATTTTAGAAACAAAAAAAAACTTGCTGAAATAACTGCGGAAAGCAAACAGAGACAGGAATTGGAACAAACATTAAGCTTCGGGAAAGGAATATTATAGAGTCATGGAGATGTACAGCATGGAAAGAGACCCTTCAGTCCAACCCGTCCATGCCAACCAGATATCCCAACCCAATTTAGTCCCACCTGCCAGCACCCAGCCCATATCCCTCCAAACCCTTCCTATTCATATACCCAACCAAATGCCTCTTAAATGTTGCAATTGTACCAGCCTCCACCACATCCTCTGGCAGCTCATTCCATACATGTACCACCCTCTGTGTGAAAAGGTTGCCCCTTAGATCTCTTTTATATCTTTCCCCTCTCATCCTAAACCTAAGCCCTCTAGTTCTGGACTCCCTGATCCCAGGGAAAAGACTTTGTCTATTTATCCTATCCATGCCCTCATAATTTTGTAAACCTCTATAAGGTCATCCCTCAGCCTCCAACGCTCCAGGGAAAATATTATGATAGATTCAGGAGTATGTTCAGTTAGAGCGGAAAGGAGGACGGGGAGAGTGAAGTTCATTCAAACTTCCAGTTTCTACAGTGGCAAATGGAAAGGTATTTAATCACATTATTCAACACATTTAATGATCTGAAATCCTAAACGTTGGATACAGCTAATAGTACATTAAAAAAATTATTTACTCTGTATCAATAATCTATAGTTTGTTCACATTTGACTTTTTTCATTAAGGACTACTTGATATTTGTTAACAAGACACTTTTTTTCTGTAAAGACAGTGATTGGTTTTGTGGCTCCCATGTGAGTTGAAGTCTGAGAAAGTTTATATTTCATTGCATCAAAATTATACTCAAATTGTCAAGCATGAAGTTCAGTTTTATGCACATGAAATACTGCTTTGCAGAAAGGTAGAAATACAAACAAAATCCTTTCAAAAAAACTGTAAAATTACTTAATTGATAATTTACAAATGCATTGTAAAAATGATTTGTTTACCCACACTTGTTCACTTCACCAGGCAGACAGTTCAAAGTCTTATCTCCAAAACTACAGCATTCCTCTAAATACTACACCAATACAACAGCCAAAAATATGCACTCAAGTTCAACCCTGTATAGGGCTTGAATCAATTATCTTTTCATCTCAGTGATGAGCTGACTGTCATAGGATTAAGTTAATACTGCTTCGAAATTTTATGGATATTACGCCAGCTAATGCAGAATATATTCTCCAGTTGCTGTGCTGAAGTTGTCCTTTTAAAGCCAATAATCCCACTGCTAACTAAACACATTTTAGTTAAGTTAAATAATCCAGTTGCAGTTTGGATGGATATGTCTGTTGAGTGCAAGTGTTTGAAAATATCTGACTTCAAGTTAGAGGAATAAAAACAAAAACTTTGTTTTGTTTAATAATGTTTTTACTTTAAAATGAGCCTATTAAATACATTTAAATCTTTTACCCATATAACCAGATTTTGGAAACATCCAGAAACAGGCGATACTGATAGATAGAAAATAAAGGGACTGATGTTTGCTGTTCTTAATTATTGTTACTGTTATTATCACCCTGTTATTGATTTGACCAAGCTCTCCCATCACAACTCATCAACCAATGTAAATCCTTGCACTAGTCACCAATGGAACATTGCTAAAATCTTGCTGTGACGAAGATCATTATGATTTCTCATTAGGGAACATCCATTATATCTAGTATTGATGAGTCTTCTTCTATTCTGATGGAACATTATTAATTATAAAAAAATGAACTTGTAGGTGTATAATAACTGATTTTTAGTCTTCATGATGTCGAAGTCATTAATGTGTACATTAGTGGATGAAAACCCAAAATATTCTCAAGATGATAACTTCTCGAATTGGTGCATACACGTTTAAATATAGCAATACACAAACTGCTGTCAGAGATACCCTGCTCCTCCACAGGGGGCATTGTTCCAATATTTAAAAAATCACTGTCTTGTTATGAACTTCAACTATTCATATAATATTCTCACTACAAAAACCAATGACAATACTAAGACTTGGTCCACAAGGAGGACCTGAGTTTTTAAAAGGATACTAATTCATAATTCTGTTGAACAATCTCTCAAATCTCACAAAGGTTAATTTTATAAGTTTGGATCTCATGCTTTCAAAATAATATTACAAAATTGCTGAGTTTCTTTTTATAAAGGAAACTGTTTTATCTTCAGCATTATTATTCTAATATTCACATTTGTCCCTTATCCCCATATTGGCTTTCTTTGCAATGGTCAAGAATATGTTACTCAACTTTTTATTCCTACTTTGCTAATTATGAAGCTTCATTAATCTAATTAGTTGATCAGCCTGCTGTTTTGTTACTGCACATCACAGATCCCCTGTGGAGGATGCTGAATTGAAATACTGTTGCTTGGATTGGGAAAAAATACATGCTAAATCTGTGTGGGTGGCATCGACAACTCGGAGATCAATAGTTCAAATCTTATTTCTTGAAAACGTTTCATTACTGATCAGCTTTACCATCAACATATATATGGACCTTCACATAGAGGCAACCATCCGTAAGCAGAAATATGTACTTCTTTCTGTCACCTATTTCTAGACAGTACACAATGCTGGGCCAAGGATCAAACCTGAGCTTTCTAAATTCATGGGGTTCAATCTTACAACAAGTAACATATTCACAAACTGAACCAGAGTCATTTCACAAATCTCTGAACCACTTTTCAATAAAATAAATGTAATTGCCACACTTGTTTATCCATAGTTTCAAATGGTTTTGGTCTCTGTGTGGATTGATATCATGAATTGTTAAAATTAAATAATTGTATCAAATATTTTGTTCCTGCACTGAGGATTGAGAATCCCTCTCATGCAGCTTTCGACCCAATGTCTCAGATCTGGTGGTTTAGTCTCACTACAGTCAGAACATCATTGATTTACTGTGTACATCTGAAATGACAGACAAATCTACTGTTCCAAGATCTAATGTAAATACAATTGTAATGAATGTGCAATAAAATATCTGGTTCCACTCATTGTCAACATAATAGCTACAGATAAAATGATCATTAATTGATTGGGTTACATACCTGAATGATAAATGATGCAACACTGCAAAACATTAATTTCTGTTATATTTCCATAGCAACATCTCAGGGAAACAATTTTGAGTCGAATTATATAACGGTGATTAAATAACCATACTTCCAGGTTTAGATCCCTTTCAGAAACTCGGGGTTTCAATTATTAACAATGGACGGATATCAGTGGAAGTAACAGGAACAGCCTGAAGATTGGCCCAAAGAAACACTGATCATTTAACTAAGCAGCACAGGGAGAGAGGCAAAAACAATGACTGCAGATGCTGGAAAGCAAATACTGGATTAGTGGTGCTGGAAGAGCACAGCAGTTCAGGCAGCATCCAAGGAGCAGCGAAATCGACGTTTCAGGCAAAAGCCCCTGAGTTCGGTGGGGCAGGAGCAGGCTGAGACAATGGGTCGGCCAGGGCAGTTGGATTTGTGGATAAATGTGGTTGTGGTCATTCCTGATGAAGGGCTTTTGCCCGAAACGTCGATTTCGCTGCTCGTTGGATGCTGCCTGAACTGCTGTGCTCTTCCAGCACCACTAATCCAGCACAGGGAGAGAGCAAACTGAACAGTGAGATACTGAGCAGCGATTCCAAATCTGTTGTGTTGGAGAAAGGTTAATAATGTTGGTCTCTTGGAATAGTGAAGCTGTTTGAATAATTAACCAGAGTTGAAAAATGTGGTGCTGGAAAAACACAGCAGGCCAGGCAGCATCCGAGGAGCAGGAGAATCGACGTTTCGGGCATAAGCCCTTCTTCAGGAATGACCACAACCACATTTATCCACAAATCAAATGCCCCAGCTGATCCATTGTCTCAGCCTGCTCCTGCCCCACCGAACTCATCTCTGCATACCTCAACACGGTCCTGTCCCCCTTAGTCCAAGAACTCCCCACCTACATTCGGGACACACCCACGCACTCCACCTCCTCCATGATTTTCGCTTCTCCGGCCCCCAATGCCTTATCTTCACGATGGACATCCAGTCCCTATACACTTCCATCCCCCATCACGAAGACTTCCAAGCCCTCTGCTTCTTGCTCTCCCGCCGACCCAACCAGTACCCTTCCACTGACACCCTCCTTCGACTGACTGAACTGGTCCTCACTCTTAACAACTTCTCCTTCCAATCCTCCCACTTCCTCCAAACCAAAGGAATAGCCATGGGCTCCCACATGGGCCCCAGCTATGCCTGTCTCTTCCTCAGATATGTGGAACAGTCCATCTTCCACAGCTACACTGGCACCCCCCCCCCCCACCTTTTCCTCCGCTACATCGATGACTGTATCAGCGCTGCCTCGTGCTCCCACGAGGAGGCTGAACAGTTCATCCACTTAACTAACACCTTCCACCCCAACCTCAAATTTACCTGGACCATCTCAGGCTCCTCCCTCCCCTTCCTAGACCTCTCCATTTCTATCCATTCCTGAAGAAGAGCTTATGCCTGAAACGTTGATTCTCCTGCTCCTCGGATGCTGCCTGGCCTGCTGTGTTTTTCCAGCACCACATTTTTCAGCTCTGGTCTCCAGCATCTGCAGTCCTCACTTTCTCCTGAATAATTAACCAGTAAGTGTTATTATGCAAATCGGCAGCCTATAGTGTTTCAGTTGGTGGTAGGTGACAGGTCAGATCAGACAGATGTCACCCGCAAATTTTGCGGGTGACAGTAGTAAGAATAATTTTGGAGAGAGTAGTTTAAAGTGGTTACAAGTTTCAATTGTGGTTGAGTTGTTGATCGTGCTAAATGTACTGTGTCAACTGTTTTTCTTCAGAAACAGGCCCACTCAAGACCTGGATCACTGGCAGCTATAAGACTGATCATGGCAGGTTCTGCCTCATGTCCCAGTTACCATCTTTGACCTGAAAGTCCTCACTCTGGTCTCCTGATCATTACCAGTGTTAATTGTTCCACTACTGTGACAGTGCTTTCAACTTCCAAGGGCCTTAAGGTCTTGGCAAACTCTTGCCCCCTGTACCCAAATTCGCCCAATCCTCTCTGAAGACTCATTTTTTCTTTAAGTTTTTACTTAAATTATACATCTTTGTCCAAGCTTTATACTTCTACCTGGATATAACTTTCGATCTGTATATAAAATTGCTTCATAATTTTCTTTTGAAACGTCAACACATTTTATTAAGTTAGAGGTGCTATAGAAATAATAGCTATTTTTATTACTATTAAGAAAACAATGATGTCCAATAATCAATTTTTGATGCCCACTCAATTGAGAAGTGGTAATACACCATTTAAAAAAAAGCAAGGTAAATAATAATGCGTCCAAGCATTAACTTTTCTTGCATTGTCAAACTCGAAAATCAGAAATCCTCTCCTCAATTAACCTAACCTCCTCCTTTGTGATTACAAAGATGTTGTCAACAGCAAATTGGTTTTACCTCATATTTACCACTAAACATTTGCAAGCAAGCAATCACAAATATTCTGCGAGCATGAATGTTCAGTTATTATTTTTAATTAGTTCCTTGATCGTATCAAGCATAGCAGTAAACATTTTAGAAAATTACAACAGAAATACAAGGTTAAAACTGCTGAATTATGACTGTAAATCATAATCAAGTAAAGTTAACTAACATAGTTGTAATGTTGTTTCCACAAATTGATTGAATACAATCTGTTGTGTGAAATATTTATTCCTAATCTTTTAATTTGAATAAGAGTTTCCTGGATGTGACTTAAAAAACATGTGCATTGTGCAGAATCATAAAGTCACCTTCAACCTACATCTTAGGACTTCCCTGACTGAACTTAAATGACACTACAGCTATTCTATGCCATACCCCTGGGACACCAGCTGTCTTTAAAAGAGTTACCAGTCATAATCATGCCAGTGCCTTATCTTCGCCATGGACATCCAGTCCCTGTACACCTCCATCCCCCATCATGAAGGCCTCAAAGCCCTCTGCTTCTTCCTTTCCCGCTGACCCAACCAGTACCCTTCCACTGACACCCTCCTTCAACTGACTGAACTGGTCCTCACTCTGAACAACTTCTCTTTCCAATCCTCCCACTCTTCTTCAAAGACCGCAATTTCCCCCCAGACGTGATCGACGATGCTCTCCATCGCATCTCCTCCACTTCCCGCTCCTCCGCCCTTGAACCCCGCCCCTCCAATCGCTACCAGGACAGAACCTCAATGGTCCTCACCTACCACCCCACCAACTTCCAGATACATCATATCATCCTTCGCCATTTCCGCCACCTCCAAACAGACCCCACCACCAGGGATATATTTCCCTCCCCTCCCCTATCAGCGTTCCGAAAAGACCACTCCCTCCGTGACTCCCTCGTCAGGTCCACACACCCCCACCAACCCAACCTCCACTCCCGGCACCTTCCCCTGCAACCACAAGAAATGCAAAACTTGCGCCCACACCTCCCCCCTCACTTCCCACCAAGGCCCAAAGGGATCCTTCCATATCTGTCACAAATGCACCTGCACCTCCACACACATCATTTACTACATCCGCTGCACCCGATGTGGCCTCCTCTACATTGGGGAGACAGGCCGCCTACTTGCGAAACGTTTCAGAGAACACCTCTGGGACACCCACACCAACCAACCCAACTGCCCCGTGGCTGAACACTAACTCCCCCTCCCAATCCACCAAGGACATGCAGGTCCTTGGCCTCCTCTATTGCCAGACCATGGCAACACGATGCCTGGACAAAAGTGCCTCATCTTCCGCCTAGGAACCCTCCAACCACACGGGATGAACTCAGATTTCTCCAGCTTCCTCATTTCCCCTCCCTCCACCTTATCTCAGTCCCAACCCTCGGACTCAGCACCGCCTTCTTGACCTGCAATCTTCTTCCCGACCTCTCCGCCCCCCACCCCCTCTCCGGCCTATCACCCTCACCTTAACCTCCTTCCACCTATCTCATTCCTAACGCCCCTCCCCCAAGTCCTTCCTCCCTACCTTTTATCTCAGCCTGCTTGGCACACCCTCCTCATTCCTGAAGAAGGGCTCATGCCCGAAACGTCGATTCTCCTGCTCCTTGGATGCTGCCTGACCTGCTGCGCTTTTCCAGCAACACATTTTTCAGCATTATCATGCCACAGCCATTTAGCCATAAATGTTTATTGTGTTCAGGAGTGCGATTGCCTTTAAACTATACAGATTTTCGATTTGGCTGAGCAACTCAAATTTTGCTCTTTGAAAATTCAGTTCCTAGACACCGGCCAGTTTCTGGAGAACATTCTTTCAAATGTTGAATGACAAAGAACTCCCCATCTACATGAACTACAAATCAACAAAATTGGTTAAATAGTTACATTAAATATTTCACATTTTGTTTTTGTAAATTTTTCTTCCCACACACTTCACAATCCCTTTCTGTCCTAAATGCCTCAACCTGATTGTTAATCCCTGTGAAGACTTTCTTTCGTCAAGATAATGGCAAAGGAGACTTTTAACTTGTTTTGAGTCCTTGCAATTCCATTTTATATTTAAAAAGAAATGACTCCAAATATTAATGATGTGAAATAAACCACGAGAAACACATATTGTTAGTGAAACTTATCGTGGAGTGCAAATGGGAAGCAGAATACTGAACCAGTTTTCAGTTTTATCACAGTTGGATTGTTTTGAGCAAACACTTGATCTCTCAACATCCGAGGTTTCTGGGTCTTAAGACATTAAAGGGATATAAGTATCATCCACACAATGAAATTAAAATAAAATTGCAGCACTTAACTTAATAATTTAAATATAGGAAGCTCCTGCATTTTTGAATGGGATATTTCTTCTCATAAAATTCAGCTTGGTGAGACAATAGTCAGACAGAAGAAATTTCTATTCAACTTTGCACCTCATTACATCCAACCAACATTGCTTTAAGCAATAACAGCAAACAATTTATCCTTAAGGTTCTACTGTGCTATAATTTCAGAATGTACATCATGAAAATGATTTAGAACTTTATCGCACACCGAGGAGATGTCTCCTCACATTTCTGAGCTCCACCTACAATTTAGAACCAACAATTTGAGTTAGGAAATGTCACACACAATTGCAAAGTGAGAACTAAAACAGTGATTAGGCACCAGTTGTGTGTTTCAATCTTAGTTTAAAAAAACAAAATGATATCTCATTGAAAACATAATGTAGTGCCAATGCTGTGGAGGTACGCATTAAACTGTAACCTAAAATGCTAAGCGTTTGTGTGTGGAGTGCAGTAACAGGTGGACAGGATTACATTATGACCCAATAACTCTGCCTTGAATTGACTCATTTTCCCTGAGCAGGAACTGTTTTGGGGTAGTATGGTGTCTCAGTGGTTAGCACTGCTGCCTCACAGCACTGTCTGCATGGAGTTTGCACTTTCTCCCTGTGCTTGCATGGGTTCACTCCGGATGCTCTAGTTTCCTCCCGCAGTCCAAAGACTTGCAGGTTAGGTGTCGTAGGCATGGTAAAAACCACATGTGGAGTTATGAGGATTGGGTAAGTCTGGGTAGAATGCACTTTGGAATGACACCCAATGGACTCTATCTGCACTGTTGTGATTCTAAGACTGTTATAACATTTGGTATCCAGAACAATGATCACAATGGGATGGTTTGTTTTTGAATGTTAACCCCATTTTAAAGCCACGTCACTGTTCTTAAGGAATATGTTTAAAGCCAAACTATCCTCTTAAAATTTAATTAGCTTGAAACATCACTCAATTACACTAGTTCATGACAACCTTTATGCTTGGCAAAATACTTACAAATTGGAACTAAATCTTAGGAGAAAAGATGACTTTTCAAAATGGGTGCAGCTTTGAGACAATACATATTGAAATAATTGAATGTGCCCAAAACAGATATTCTACCCCACCATACAGGAAAATAATAACTTAGAGAAGTTGACATGACTTCATTTAAGAGAAAGTGAGCAACGCAGATGCTGGAGATCAGAGTCGAAAAGTGTGGCTTATGAGGAATGATGAAGAGCTTATGCCCGAATCATCGACTCTCCTGCTCCTTGGATGCTGCCTGACCTGCTGTGCTTTTCCAGCGCCACACATTATGACTTCATTTAGTCTAATGTTTATCCTCCAACTCCCACTCCTGACTGATATTGAATTTAGAAATTAGATTTAAAAGTCTTTGGAAGGAATTAACTTAAAATCAGTAGAAAGCCTGAGACAAAATGCTTCTGGTTTAGAATCTTGTTCTGCTTTGTGAAAGTTGAACAGGCCTTTCATTTTTGAATTTGTCACCTCTGTCGCCTTAAGTGTCCTTGATCTGTCTACACATTTAATAGCTTATGTCTTTCAACAGTCAGTGTATCAAGGAGTGGACTAGACTTCAACAGCACCCTGCCCAAAATAAAATGTAAATCTGCGACAAGAAGTAATGGATCAGCAAAATAACATCATCAGGTGGAATGTTGGTAAGGCATCGAGACTGGTCTTGCCTGTTGACAGGACAGCCAATGGGAGACCCACGTTTTAGCCTCTTGGCAAGTCCTGCCACAACACACACCTTCCCCTGGATTCAAGGTCCTTGGGGTGGACATACCACATGGAGGGAGCTGCCATTCAGAGGCGAGCAGCTTTTATGCACAGCAGTACCATTGAGGTGGCTGTGGATGCTGCGGGAGGATCCAGGTCACTATATGGGGAAGGGGTTGCTGGTCAGTAGGGATAATGGAGTCAGCCAGGGGAGCTGGAGCAGCATCTTTGTGGGGAAGGACAAGGTCTCTCATGTTCCTTTCCTCAATCAGGCCAATTCCTGTGATCAACAGAACCTCCCCAACTCTGCTCCCACCAGCATGGAGGTGTCAAGCAGTCCAGACAGTTTGACCTGACATGTATGTTGCATGGCAACAGGACCACCTGCAGCTGGATTAATCTCAACAGTGCTGAGAGGAGATCATCAAGTCATCGGTCACTTTAAGGCCTTAACTGACAGTGGGATGGAAATACTGGATTAGTGATGCTGGAAGAGCACAGCAGTTCAGGCAGCATCCAACGAGCAGCGAAATCAACGTTTCGGGCAAAAGCCCTTCATCAGGAATAAAGGCAGTGAGCCTGAAGCATGGAGAGATAAGCTAGAGGAGGGTGGGGGTGGGGAGAGAGTAGCATAGAGTACAATGGGTGAGTGGGGGAGGAGATGAAGGTGATAGGTCAGGGAGGAGAGGGTGGAGTGAATAGGTGGAAAAGAAGATAGGCAGGTCGGACAAGTCAAGGAGACAGTAACTGAGCTGCAAGTTTGAAACTAGGATGAGGTGGGGGAAGGGGAAATGAGGAAGCTGTTGAAGTCCACATTGATGCCCTGGGGTTGAAGTGTTCCGAGGCGGAAGATGAGGCGTTCTTCCTCCAGGCGTCGGGTGGTGAGGGAGCGGCGGTGAAGGAGGCCCAGGACCTCCATGTCCTCGGCAGAGTGGGAGGGGGAGTTGAAATGTTGGGCCACGGGGCGGTTTGGTTGATTGGTGCAGGTGTCTCGGAGATGTTCCCTAAAGCGCTCTGCTAGGAGGCGCCCAGTCTCCCCAATGTAGAGGAGACCACATCGGGAGCAACGGATACAATAAATGATATTGGTGGATGTGCAGGTGAAACTTTGATGGATATGGAAGGCTCCTTTAGGGCCTTGGATAGAGGTGAGGGAGGAGGTGTGGGCACAGGTTTTACAGTTCCTGCGGTGGCAGGGGAAAGTGCCAGAATGGGAGGGTGGGTCGTAGGGGGGTGTGGACCTGACCAGGTAGTCACGGAGGGAACGGTCTTTGCGGAAGGCGTAAAGGGGTGGGGAGGGAAATATATCCCTGGTGGTGGGGTCTTTTTGGAGGTGGCGGAAATGTCGGCGGATGATTTGGTTGATGCGAAGGTTTGTAGGGTGGAAGGTGAGCACCAGGGGCGTTCTGTCCTTGTTACGGTTGGAGGGGTGGGGTCTGAGGGCGGAGGTGCGGGATGTGGACGAGATGCGTTGGAGGGCATCTTTAACCACGTGGGAAGGGAAATTGCGGTCTCTAAAGAAGGAGGCCATCTGGTGTGTCCTATGGTGGAACTTGTCCTCCTGGGAGCAGATACGGCGGAGGCGGAGAAATTGGGAATACGGGATGGCATTTTTGCAAGAGATAGGGTGGGAAGAGGTGTAATCCAGGTAGCTATGGGAGTCAGTGGGTTTGTAAAAAATGTCAGTGTCAAGTCGGTCGTCACTAATGGAGATGGAGAGGTCCAGGAAGGGGAGCGAGGTGTCAGAGATAGTCCAGGTAAATTTAAGGTCAGGGTGGAATGTGTTGGTGAAGTTGATGAATTGCTCAACCTCCTCACGGGAGCACGAGGTGGCGCCAATGCAGTCATCAATGTAGCGGAGGAAGAGGTGGGGAGTGGTGCCGGTGTAATTACGGAAGATCAACTATTCTACATAGCCAACAAAGAGACAGGCATAGCTGGGGCCCATACGTGTGCCCATGGCTACACCTTTGGTCTGGAGGAAGTGGGAGGATTCAAAGGAGAAATTGTTAAGGGTGAGGACCAGTTCGGCCAAACGAATGAGAGTGTCAGTGGAAGGGTACTGTTGGGGACGTCTGGAGAGGAAAAAACGGAGGGCTTGGAGGCCCTGGTCATGGCGAATGGAGGTGTAGAGGGATTGGATATCCATGGTGAAGATAAGGCATTGGGGGCCAGGGAAACGGAAGTCTTGGAGGAGGTGGAGGGCGTGGGTGGTGTCTCGAACGTATGTGGGGAGTTCCTGGACTAGGGGGGATAGGACAGTGTCAAGGTAGGTAGAGATGAGTTCAGTGGGGCAGGAGCATGCTGAGACAATGGGTCGGCCAGGGTGGTCAGGCTTGTGGATCTTGGGAAGGAGGTAGAACCGGGCAGTGCGGGGTTCCCGAACTATGAGGTTGGAAGCTGTGGGTGGGAGATCTCCTGAGGTGATGAGGTTCTGTATGGTCTGGGAGATGATGGTTTGGTGATGGGGGGTGGGGTCATGGTCGAGGGAGCAGTAGGAAGAGGTGTCCTCGAGTTGGCGTTTGGCTTCAGCGGTGTAGAGGTCAGTGCGCCAGACTACCACTGCGCCCCCTTTATCCGCTGGCTTGATGGTGAGGTTGGGATTGGAGCAGAGGGATTGGAGGGCTGCGCGTTGTGAGGGTGAGAGGTTGGAGTGGGGGAGGGGGGACGACAGGTTGAGGCGGTTAATGTCCCGGTGGCAGTTGGAAATGAAGAGGTCGAGGGCAGGTAATAGGCCAGCGCGGGGTGTCCAGGTGGATGCAGTGTGTTGGAGGTGGGCGAAGGGGTCCTCGGAAGGTGGGCGGGAGTCCTGATTGTGAAAGTAAGCTCGGAGGCGGAGGCGACGGAAGAATTGTTCGATGTCACGTCGTGTATTAAATTCATTGATGCATGGACGGAGGGGGATGAAGGTGAGTCCTTTGCTGAGGACTGATCGTTCGTCCTCAGTGAGTGGGAGGTCTGGAGGGATGGTGAAAACTCGGCAGGGCCGGGAGTTGGGATCTGGTGTGGGTGTGGAGCTGGGAGTGGGGTCGGAGCCAGTACCTGGAGTGGGTGTGATGGTGGGGGGAATGGGGGTGGAGGCATGAGCAGGGGTAATGTTGCCCTCGGGGTACTGGGGTGTGGGTATAGTGACAGGGGGGTCTGTGGGGGCCGTGTCAGCAGAATGCAGGTGAGTGGCGCTGGTGGGGGTGGAAGTGGTGGTGATCATGGCAGTAGGGGTGGTGGAGGTCACTGAGCATGTGGCATCAGCGATGATGTGAGGGCCGGAAGTGGCTGTGGGAGTGGCCATGATGTGGGCGGAAGTGACGTCATCACTCAGCGTGGGGGTGGTAGCTGCGTCAGCCGCATGGCTAATGGCGTTTCCGAGGCCAGGGGAATCTTCTGGAATGTTTGAGGAGCGCTGGTTATGGAGGTGGGTGGATAAAAGTTTGTTGTACTTACAGTTTTTGATGTTTGAGATGGAATTGAAATACTGTTTGTTGAGAGTATGAATTCTCCTGAGGATGTAGTAAAGAGTGGGTCCTTTGCAATTCTGAGAGAGTGTGGCCCTCAGCTGAGGCAGGGCTGACTGGAGAGAGGTTAGGTGACGGCGCATTGCTGCAAGCGTGGAGCGGAGGATCCTAAAGGAGAACTGTTGCTGGTGTTTTTGAATCTGTAGTCTGTACTGTTTGTCCTGTTCGGGTCCGAACTCTGCTGGTTTAAAGGTGGTCTGGAGTCCGTGTGGGATGAGTTGGTTACGGAGGCATGCACTGAGGAAGCAAATGTGGCTGTGGTACCGAGTTTGTTTCACAACATGGCTGAAGAGCTTCAGAGCAGAGGAAATGACCTGGGAGTTGCAGTGGGAGAGGGACTCCCTGAGATTCTTGTAGAGAGAGGAGGAAAACTTCTTCAAGGCAGGCATCCTTGCAAGAGGATTCGCAGTAGGGTTAAAATCAACAAGGTAAAAACAATGACTGCAGATGCTGAAAATCAAATACTGGATTAGTGGTGCTGGAAGAGCACAGCAGTTCAGGCAGCATCCAACGAGCAGCAAAATCAACGTTTCGGGCAAAAGCCCTTCATCAGGAATAAAGGCAGTGAGCCTGAAGCATGGAGAGATAAGCTAGAGGAGGGTGGGGGTGGGGAGAGAGTAGCATAGAGTACAATGGGTGAGTGGGGGAGGAGATGAAGGTGATAGGTCAAGGAGGAGAGGGTGGAGTGAATAGGTGGAAAAGAAGATAGGCAGGTCGGACAAATGGGATGGACAGTGGGATGGAAATGTTGACTGTGCACTTTCCTGCCAAGAATTAAATTCTAGCATAGCCAGGAAATCAGCAGGGTTTTGGCATGCCATCAGATAAGTAAATAATTATTCCAAATTCACTAGTCAGAGCTGTAGATTTCATCCATAGCACCAATATAGGATAGGAAGATGCTTTCAGGCTACATAGTTCTTGCTGATTTCCAATAGAGTAATCCAGACAGTCCCATTCACTCTGCTCTATCCCTTTTGCGCTGCAAGTTATTTTCCTCAAAGGCCCATGTAATTTCCTTTTGAAATCATTGATCATCTGTGCTTCAATCTTTAAGATTTTGGTGATACTAATAAATTTTAGCATCTCAATTCTGCTTGAATAAATGTTTTAGGATTTGTCATTTGATAGTATTTTACACAGTCTAGTTTGAATATCTGCTCGTTACAAATTAACAGTTAGCACACCAGTTTCCAAAACTGGCCTTGATGACCTAAGTATGTTAAAAATGGCGTTGACGCAATTGTGTTCATCCGTTATACTGTGTGCAATTCAAGGATTCGTCATTAGCTTGAAAGAAATAAACAAGAAGCAACTTTAACTCAATATGACAGCTATCTTCAAACTAGAATCATGTACTTTTAGTGAATTTTAAGTTTGCTAAAAGAAATTTCGAAAATATGGCAGGAAGAGACCATTCAGCCCTCTGAATCGCTCTATAATTCAATGAGCACAGCTGATCAAATGACTCCGTACCAATTTCCTACTTTCTCCCCAAACTCTTTGATCCCTTTATCCTCAAGAACTGTATCTAAATTATTCTTGAAAATATTTAATGTTTTGGCCTCAACGAACTTACAAAATTACATGGGCTATAGCAGAGAATGTCACAGTGTGTGAAGAAATTTCCCTTTATCTCTGTCCTAAATGTTCTATGTCATATCTAAGACTGTGGCATCTAGTTCTGGACTTCCCAGTCCCCAGGAACCTGTGTTTACCTTGTCTAGTTCTCTTAGATTTTTACAGGCTTCAATAAGATCTTCCTCATTCTTTTAAATTCCAGTTTAATGATCCACATTCTCTTCATACATCAGTTCTACCATCCCAGGAATGATTCTGGTAAATCTTCATTGCACTCCCCCCATAGCCAGAATATTCTTCCTCAGGTAATAAAACCAAAAATGCATACAATACTCCGGATGTGGTCTCACCCTGTACATTTGCAGCAAGACAGCCCTATTCGTGCAGTTAAATCCCCTCACTATGAAGACAAATGTACTATTTGCCTTCTTCACTTCCTGCATGCTTACCGTCAGTAACATCACCTCATCAAAAAAGCTGCATCGTTTGTCACAGAGTAAACTGTGGATTCTGAGGTCACCAGTTAGTTAACCTATGTGACTCTAGTTACAGAGGTGGGGTCACAGCTGATATTCCTCACCTTAAAACAATCGGAAAAGTTCATTTGAACCATTTCCTCAAAAAAAAGAGAGAAGCCCTTGGAATTAAGAAGCATAATCCCTGTTGCATAGTTTGCTATGGCTTCTATATTTCAATTCTTCTGTAACAAAGTTCAAATAAGCATCACTTCAGAGATAGGAGAACAAAGCTCTCTCAGGTACAGGCAACATTCAATGAATGCTGAGCCCCAAAAGATTAAAGAAAAACTTCAGTGCTATCTTCATTGCTATTCTTGTGTTAAATATTTGTAATATCTTACTCAAATTCTATTTAAAATTATAAATATGAGCTGTTTGTACCTTCGAATGTCCAGCACTACTGTGGGCTCTTCAGATATAAATTAAGAACTGGTTCTTAGATTTTAAGTAAAAAGGTTTTAAGCCTCAAATCTCCAAATCTTACACATCAACCTCATAGGCAGAAAGTTTCAACAATGTCCAACATCAAATAATAACCAGTTCTAATACAGAACTGGCCTGATCTGCCTGACCGAGGAAGCTGGGTAACTGTTAGAAGGGGAATAAAACAGTCAGTGCAGGGATCTCCTGTGGTCATTCCGCTGAAAAACAAGCATACCGTTTTGGATACTGTTGGTGGGGGGAGGATGGCTTTCCAGGGGCATGCAGTGCGGTGCAGGTGTTTGGCATAGAGTTTGTCCCTGTTGCACAAAAGGGAGAGGGGAAAGAAGGACAATGTTAGTCATTGGGTCTCAGTAGTTCGAGGGTCAGCTAGAAGGTTTATTGGGAATCAAAGAGACTCATGATTGGTGTGTTGCCTCCCAGGTGCCAGGGTCTGTGATATCTTGGATCGTGTCTTTGGGGTCCTGAAGGGAGAGGGTGACCAGCCCCAAGTCGCGGTCCACATAGGTAGCAATGACATAGGTAGAAAGAGGGACAGGGATGTAAGACAGGATTTCAGGGAGCTGGGTGGAAACGAAGAGCTAGAACAATCAGAGTTATTATCTCTGGTTTGTTACCTGTGCCACATGATAACGAGGCGAGGAATAGGGAGAGATATCAGCTGAGCACATGGCTGCAGGGATGGTGCAGGTGGAAGGGGTTCAGGTATATGGAAAATTGGGGCTCATTCTGGGGAAGGTGGGACCTCTAAAAACAGGACAGTCTTCACTTGAACCAGAGGGGGTACTCATATCCTGGGTGGGAAACTTGCTGGTGCTATTCGAGTGGGTTTAAACTAGCTCAGCAGGGGGATGGAAACTTGTCTTATAGTTCCAGTACACAGGAGGATGTGAGTAGGGAGGACATGACAGGATTTTATGGTCACAGGAATGTGCTGGTAGATAGCAAGCTGGTTTGAAGTATGACTACTTCAATGCCAGGAGTATCTGGAATAAGGTAGTTGAGCTTACAGCATGGATAGGTACCTGGGACTTTGATATTGTGGCCATTTCGGAGATTTGAATAGAGCAGGATGAAGAATAGATGTTGCAGGTTCCAGGGTGTAGATCTTTCATTAAGATCAGGGAAGAAAGTAAAAGAGGGGGAGCCGTGACCTTGTTGATCAAGTGGCTGAAAGAACTTTTGATGAGGAAACGTCTACTGAGATGGTATGGGCTGAGGTTAGAAACAGGAGAGGAGAGGTCACACTGCTGGGAGTTTTTTATAGGCCTCAGCAAAGTTCCAGGGTTGTGGAGGAGCAGATTGGCAAAACAATTCTGGGAAGGAGTGAAAGGAACAAGGTGGTCATTATGGGGTCTTTAACTTACCCAACATTAACTGGAAATGCTATAACTCTAGTACGTCGGATGGATCAGTTTTTGTCCAATGTGTGCAGGAGGGTTTCCTGATACAGTATATGGAAGGTCCAACAAGAGGAGAGGCCACACTGGATCTGGTACTTGGTAATGAATCAGGCTATGTGTTTGATTTAGTGGTAGGTGAGCATTTTGGAAAGAGTGACCATAATTCGGTTACATTTAGCTATGGAAAGGGATAGGTACATGCCACAGGACAAGAGTTAAAGGTGAGGAAAGGGCAATTATAATGCGATTAGGCAAGAATTCAGAGGAATAGAATGGGGCAGCAGAATACAGGGGATGGGGACAATCGAAATGTGGAGCTGGTTTAAGGAACAGATATTGCATGTCCTTGATAGGTATGTCCCTGTCAGGCAGGGAGGATGTGATAAGGTAAGGGAACCATGGTTTACTAATGAAATTGTATCTCTTGTTAAGCGGAAGAGGGAGGCTTTTGTGACATGGAGACTAGATGGTTCAGATGAGGCGATGGAGAGTTACAGATTAACTAGGAAGGATTTAAAGAGAGAGTTAAGAAGAGTGGGGGGGGGGGGGGGGGTGGACATGAACATTCTTTAATAGGTAGAATAAAGGAGAAGCCTAAAGCTTTCTATAGATATGTGAGGAATAAAAGGATGACATGGGTATGAATGGGGCCAGTCAAATTGGGAAGTTGTCTGTGGACCCTGTGGAGATCAGAGAGGTGCTAAATGAATATTTCTCCTCTGTTTTCATTCAGGAAAAGGAGAATATTATAGAGGAGAAGACTGAGGTATGGATTATTAGACGAGAAAGGGTTGAGGTCAGTAAGGAAGAGGTGTTATCAATTCTAGAAGGTGTGAAAGCAGATAAGTCCCCTCGGCTGGATGAAATTTATCCGAGGATTCTCTGAGAAGATAGGGAGGAGATGACGGAGCCTTTGGCCTTGATCTTTGAGTCGTCATTGTCTACAGGATTAGTACCAGAGAACTGGAGGATTGCACATGCTGTACCCTTGTTCAAGTAGAGATAACCCAGGCAATTATAAATCGGTGAGCCTTACGTTTGTTGTCGGAAATGTTTTGGAGAGGATTATAGGAGAGAGGATTTATAATCATCTCGCAAGCAAAAATTTAATTACAGATAGTCAACATGGTTTCGTCAAGGGCAGTTCATGTCTCACAAGCCTCAGTGAGTTTTTTGAGAAGGTGACCAAGCATATGGATGAAGGTAGGGCAGTTGACATGGTGTACGTGGACTTCAGACTTTGATAAGGTTCCACATGGTAGGCTTTTGGAGAAAATGTGGATGCCTGGGATTGAGAGTGATTTAGCAGTTTGGATTAGAAACTGGCTTTCTGTAAGAAGGCAGAGAGTGGTGGTTGATGAAAAATATTCAGCCTGGAGTCCAGTTACCAGTAGTGTGCCACAAGGACCTGTTTTGGAACCACTGCTGTTTGTCATTTTTATAAATGACTTGGACACAGGAGAAGGTGGATAGGTTAGTAAGTTTGCAGATGACACTAAAGTTGGTAGAGTGGTGACAGTGTGGTAGAATGTTGCAAGTTGCAGAGGGATTTGGATAAACTACAGAATTCGGCTAAGAGGTGGCAAATGGAGTTCAATGCAGATAAATGTGAGGTGATTCATTTTGGGAAGAATAACTGGAAGGCAGAATACTGGGTCAATGGAAAGGTTCTTGGCAGTGTGGATATGCAGAGGGATCTTGGTGTCCTGTACATAGATCCTTGAAAATTGCCACCCAGTTTGATAGTGCAGTTAAGAAGGCATTCGGTGTGTTAGGTTTTATTGGTAGAGGATTGTGTTCTGGAGCCGTGATGTCATGCTGCAACTGTACAAAACGCTAGTGTGGCCTCACTTGGAATATTGTGCACAGTCTGGTCGCCCCATTACAGAAGGATGTGGAAGCATTGGAAAAGGTGCAGAGGAGACTTACCAGGATGTTGCTTGACCTGGAGGGAAGGTCTTATGAGGAAAGGCTGAGAGACTTGCGTCTGTTCTCACTGGCGAGAGGAAGGCTAAGAAGGGATTTACTAAAGACATACAAGATGATCAGAGGATTAGATAGGGTGGACAGTGAGAGTCTTTTCCCTTGGATGATGACGTTGGTTTGTAGGAGGGAGCATAGCTGCAAATTGAGGAGTGATAGATTTAAGACAAATGTCAGAGGCAGGTTCTTTACTCAGAGAATGCCCTGCCTGCCAATGTCGTTAACTCAGCCACATTAGCGGCATTTCAATAGTCCTTGGATAAGCATGGGATAGTGTAGGGGGATGTGCTTAGGTTAGTTCACAGGTCGGCGCAACATCAAGGGCCAATGGGCCTGTTTGGTGCTGTATTGTTCTATGTTCTAAGTTTTTAGCAATATCTCCAGTCAGGGGCGGTACAGTGGGTGGCACTGCTGCCTCACAGCGCCAGAGACCCGGTTCAATTCCCACCTCAGGCAACTGTGTGTGTGGAGTTTGCACATTTCCCCATGTGTCTGCGTGGGCTTGCTCCAGTTTCCTCCCACAGTCAGGTTAAGTGAATTGGCCATGCTAAATTGCCCGTAGTGTTAGGTGAAGGGGTAAATGTAGGGGAATGGGTCTGGGTGGGTTGCTCTTCGGAGGGTCGGTGTGGACTTGTGGGGGCGAAGAGTCTGTTTCTACACTATAAGTAATCTAATCTAATCATAATCTTTACCAAATATGATCAGAATCACACAACCCCAGGTTACAGTCCAACAACTTTATTTGAAATCACAAGCTTTTAGAGCAATGCTCCTTCACAGTATCACCTGATAAAACAGCAGCGCTGTGAAAGCTTGTGATTTCAAATTAACCTGTTGGACTACAACCTGGTGTCATGTGACATCTGGCTTTGTCCACCCCAGTGCAACACCGGCACCTCCACTTCATGTTTAACAAATACGACTGTCTCTGCTGAAGTCCCAAAATTATAATTTTCTTTATTTCTTGTAATTAACAACTACCTTTCTGATTATGGAATCATTTCAGATTGCAACAATAAAAACAAATTTGCCTTCAATCTCATAACATTCTATAGCCAATCTGTAGTTTGAACCATCAAAATAAGATCCATGATAAAAAACAACATGCCAGAAGTTTAATTTTTATATTGGCACATGCACATTCTCCAATTTAAATTAAAGGTACAACGACAGTTAGTGCTGTATTTAAGTGCATTCCAGGAGTAAAGCATAAGGATGAATAATACATATTTAATCATAATTTACTAATTTGTTAGGAGGACAGAATATGAAAATCAATTGCACTTTTATATAACTCTTTAATTTTATTTTATTGTCTGGGCAAAGTCATTACCATGATTGCACCAAACTTGCTATTTGTCAAATTGATTCTTCCTTGAGTAATGTCTAACATGATCAAGAATGCACAGGAGCATCAGGTCATCTGACTTGACTGACATGCAGGTTCATCTATCATATTAATACTTGAAAGCTGCAAATGAACTGACACTTTTGACACATTGTGCAACTGACATTTTAATTTCTTCGTTGTAAGACTTCATCATCCAAATGTATGGCATCTGAAATCACATAAAATTAGTTGCTGTGTTAAGGTGCGGCTGGCCATTCAGAATAAAGGATTTCCATATATCTATCAATGTGACCAATTTCTAATCTAGGGATTTTCACATCTCGACTCTTTTGACCTATCCTTTTTTTTTCAAATGAGTACTATTGAAATAACATAATTATATTTAACACATTTTAGTAAAGTATTAATGTCAGCATGTGCAAAGCAGGTGAGTAATCTGTATAACAAAAGAATAAAAATACTCAGAAATAATGTATAGATAGACTGAGTGAAGTATCTGGAAATTTGCCAAAAGGGTTCTCTGCACTAATCTGTTTTCAAAACATTTTGATCAAGTTATTAAGTTTGTTCAAAGCAGTTCCAGTTGTATAGGATGCAAACATATTTAGTTCCATGAAAACATGGCTTCAACAGGTTCATATGAAATCACAAGCTTTCAGAGCATTCTCTTTTCTCACGTGAAGCATCAAAATGCGCCATCTTCTTGGAGATCCTCTCCACTTTGAGCTGACAATTAAAAGGAATTGTACAGCAGGGTAATGTGAAATACAGATAAAATAGGAATTTCCCAACTTCTTACAGAATTTAAACACTAAAGAATGCTTAAGTACAATTCAAATAACACACAGTGTCAATGTTGTGCTTGGGATGAGAGTATTTGAACTTTCCCAGTTAGTCGTGCTGAAGTTGCAACTTCACAAATCAACTGAGCTGATGATCCAGCATGTAAAGATAGGAACAGTGAAATGGTTGAATTGATGCGTTAATGTCATGCTTTCGTGGTTTCAGGCACATTTATAACTGTAGATTATGCAAGACTCTGCAGTTCCAGAACATCAATTAAGGACTCGGTCAATTACAACTGAATATAGTATATTGGATTATTAATACCCAAAGTGTATCACCATGGTTTTGCTGTGCCAGCTGTTTGCATTTCATGTCCATTTCACATGATAAAGAATAAAATAATTCTTTACTTTCAAGGAGCAATTTGGCCTTTATTTTCCTGACAGTATGCTTTTGCCTTCTTCTGACTATATCATAAAATCATCGAGTCCCTACAGTTTAGAAACAGGTCATTTGGCCTAATAAATCTACATTGACCCCCCAAAAGGTAACCCACCCAGACTTATTCCCCTCTTACTCTACATTTAAGCCAAACTAATGCACCTAACCTCCACATCCTTGAACAATATGGGCGATTTTAGCAAGGCCAATTCACCTAACTTGCACATCTTTAGACTGTGGAAGGAAACCGGAGCAGCCAGAGGAAACCCACACAGACATGGGGATACATGGGGAGAATATATAATATCCACACAGGCAGTCACCTGAAGCTGGAATGTGGAGTGTAGTTTTTTTGTCTCTCTACATTACTGAGGCTCCAGTGGAGGGTAGCTGTTCAGGGCCTTAATCTGCCCTCAATCTGAAATGACTGTCTTTTTCATACTAACCATTCCAAATCTGAGTTTGTTACAAGGAAATCATTTGTGATTTCCCATACTCCCCATTCCTTGACTGAAAAGATGCCTGTGTATTGATCTTGTTCAGGAAGGTTGCTTCACATGGGACACCAAGATGGAAGGCAGGCAACTGGGTAGGTTGAATTGTACAGCAAGGACAATGTTCTAAGTTAGGTGCAACATAGATAGTTTCAACCAGCTTGCAATTTTTAATCATTTGGTGGATGCATGAGGATAAGCAGTCAGAAGAGAGATATTGAGCTGAGGGATCCAGTTAGGAAGTGCAATGTTGTATCCAAGCCAGAGTCAGCAAGAAGGGTGTTTAAGGATGCTTTCCAGGTAGATACAGAATACTTTGCTGTAGAGCTTGATAGGTCATGTGCTGAAGTCCAGAGTGTTGTAACAAAAGCATCACTTGGAGCTAGCAAATTTGGTTCAAAGGAGTTATAGTAGTTGAGACGCCAACAAAAATTAAATGGAATAGAGATAACAATGCCTCAAAACTATCCTAAAGCAAGTTCCCCAACATTCATCACAAGCAAACCTTGTCATTTCCTTTAAACCTCCAACCTGAATCTGTCCTGTCAAAGTTGTGAGGAGGCATTACCTATATTAAAAATTTTTTGAGGACTAATTTTTAAAGAAATGTGAAATTTGTTTACTGAAATACTGAGGAAATATCTGGATTTGTGTTTTTTTTTGTGAAAAGGTCATGGTAAAGATACTGTGGGACATTTTTGTTCCCCAAAACTATTTACTGGAAGTCATATGCTTTTAGTTACATCAACAATCAAGGTAAACAGATTATAGAACTACTAGGATTTGTAGGAAATCAGATGTCTGAGTTTAAGTTTGTCTATTTGATAACATTTGGAGTTCAGTTAGGATATGGCTAATGAACAGATAAGAGACTCCCTTACCCCCTTTGCTGCCTTTTAGAGAAACACTTTTGAAGATCCACTGTGGGAGCTAAAATCTATTCTCCATATTAGGCCTCTGGAAGAATTCTTGTGACATCTCCTGGATATATAGCTTCTGAGCAGATCCCAGTGACAAACCACCAAAACCTTAGACAGGGAACAACTTCAGGAGGGTGGATTTGGTTTTTCAAATGGATGTTTGCTAAAGCAAATTGATAGCATATTCACTATTGTTGACTTTGCCACACAATGTAGTAAAACGTTAATTGACCGCCCAAACATGGTCAAGGTAAATCGAGGAACTATTGTCATTGCACATCTTGTATAATGAATGCTTCATGCACCACAGCATTTGGCATGCTCTTTCTGCAATAGGGATGTCAGGAGAACGGATTTCTTTTGGTCCCTTGAAAATAAATATAATTCAGATGCCTTACATGTGTGAACTCTCTGGAGTCTGAGTGATGACCAGTAGGAAACAAAGATTTCCTGACATTTCTAAGTCCCAACAATCCTTTTCCAAAACTTCATTGTCCTCCTAAATGTACAATGGGTTCCCATCAAGTCAGATGATTGTACAGCATGGAGACAAGATCTTCATCAGCTATGTTGGGGTGATTTCATAGCTGACATTATTTTCATTTTATCCAATTTACAGATTTTACTGTAAACTTTACAAACAAAGTCATGATGGAGAAGGGGTTTGGGGAGGGGGATGCAGGTGTGGTGGTTTTGGTGGTGGACAGTATGCTATGCTTACTTAGTCACTGAGTCATGAAACACAGAAACAGACACTTCAGTCCAACCAGTCCATGCCAAACATAGTCCCAAACTAAACTAGTCCCACCTGACTGCTCCTGGCACATATCCCTCCAAACCTTTCCTATTCATGCACTTATCCAAATTTTTTTTAAACATTGTAATTATATCCACATTCACCACTTCCTCAAGAGGTTCCTTCCACATGCAAACCACCCTCTGTACAAAACATTTTGCCCTGTCTTTTTTAAATCTGTTCTCTTTCAACTGAATATTTTTCCCCAGTCTTAAAATCCCCCATCCTACAGAAAATATAGCTACCATTAATTCTATCTATACCCCTCATTATATTATATCCTTCAAGAAGGTCACCTCTCAACCTCCTACGCTCCAGTGAATAAAGTCCCAGCCCATCCAGCCTTCCTTTATAACTCAAATCTTCCATATTCGACAACATCCTGGTAATGATCTGTCATTGATTGTAACTCTCAGGCCACATCTGTCTTTTCATTTATTCACTCATGCGAGGTAGCCTCATTGGCCCGGCCAATATTTATTGCCCATTCATACTTGCCCTGAATTAGATAGTGGAGAGATGCCTTCTTAAACTGCAAACATTCCTTGAGGTGTAGGGACACCCACAGTACTATTGGGAAGGGAGTCCCAGGATTGCGAGTGACAATGAATGAATGGGATAGACCTGCAAGTTAAGACATTATGGCTTGTCAGTTCTCCTCCAAGTTGCACTTCTCAAAAGAATCCAAGAAAGTCGGTCAGTTTAAAACCAAGAGACATATTTATCTTACTCCTCTCATCCTGCACCCAGTCTCACAGTTGCTCCTTATTTATATGTATTCAGGAAATTAATAACCACCACCTTGAAGACAGGCATTAACAAATTTCATCTTATTGCCCAGACATTAGCAGATTTGCATCTTTTCTTTAAATTCAAACTTATATGAACAAACTTTCCAAAACTAATCAAATAAAATGTTTTTTTCCAAAATGCCGTGCATTATAATATAACCAACTGCCAACAGAACCCATGTTCCCTGTTTTGTTTCACCCCACATCTTGAACTATTCACAAAGCAATTGAACAAAAGATACTATCCATATTCTTATAACACAATATTGCTTGTTATTGTGATAACACAGATGCCTCTCTTTGAAGAATCTAATAAAAACGTAGGGCAAACACTTCATTTCTTAAAGCAGTAGACAAAACTGACATGCAGCAACCCATTTAAATATAGCTTGGATTCTGTAGAACCGCATGCAAAGGATCATCAAAAAGAGACATTTAGATATTGCTAGTTTCCCCTTGTGATACTAATAAAACATTGTTGAGTCTACTTTTAACTCAATACAATACACTTTCAAGAGAGCTGACTGAGCTGGGAAATACCACACATTTCACGCATTGTTCAATCCATAACACACTTCTTTAATTTTCCTTTCTAGGTTGCCAGCTTCTTTTAATGGCTTCAAAATTATTTTCCTTCTTGCTAAAATGCAAATTTTATGTCAATTGATTTACATTTCCAGGTATATGTTGTTAAAAAAAACTAAGAAAATCTTCAGGCTTATTTTTCCTCCTGTAGGGGAATCAACTCTAATGTTTTAATCACCAAATCTCTTTTTTGGAATCCTAAGCCACCAGTCGAGCTTTAGCCAAATATATATCATCAGGAACACTGTTTTCTGAGCATACCCATGTGTGTGAGAAGTTTTGTTATCCCTATCTGATATTTCTGCAAATACTATGTAGCCTTCCAATTCTTTACATTTGACATCCTTTATCAATTTATCTTCTAATTTGTTAATAGCCTCATGAAATTCTCAATCATAAGAGCTTCTACTTCTCATTATTTCCTGACCTGTTCTATAGACCTTGTATAGAATCAGCTCTGTCATCCTCTGCTCCTCTTAAACTACAACCTCCCCTCTTCCTCCTAAGGCTGAGTTCCTTTTGTCAGTCTGTGATCTTTTGCTGGGATTGTGCTCACTTCCAGGTCCACACTCAGGACTCATAATGCTCTCTACATCTTGACCTCTTTGCCAATCCATAGATCATAATCTCTGTCCTTTCTTTGCACATTTAGCAACAATTCCATTTGCTGGTGCATTCTCTGCTCTCCCTCTAAATAACATCCTTCCATTCACTTCCTCATGATGGCATATTCTTGACTTGCATCTCTGGAACAAATGTTCATCAGTATCGCTGTGTCCATACTCAATCAGCTCTATCTGCCATCATCTGCTCCTTTTAATTGCCCAGCATATGCCAAGTGTACAGTTACTCATCATTTTATTAATTGCTTATTTTCTCTATAATATATCAGTGTTAATTAATCTAGCAGTTTGCCATTTTGCTAAACATACTGATTTTTTTTACCACTATCTATAACTTTACTTAGGCCTTTCTAATGCTCCTACTATTCCCTTTTGTAAAACACCTTGCCTCTGCATTACAATTCATTTCTGTTGTTTTTGCTCAATGCCACGAGTCTTGCCAAATTTTCTCATAATCATCAGCCTTAATGAATGTTCTTCTCTCTATATGGAGGGCATTCAGGTGCTCAGAAAAAAGATGAAGTCCCTTGGAATGATCACTAATTGCCAAAGGGAGTTTTGCATTGCCCCCAAAGAAATGGGCTGTAGCCCCCAAATATTTGCAGTGCATTCTTCACATAGACTGTCCATGCCAGAGCAGATGCTAGTGTACAATGTAGCTGGTCTCGTAAGATTTTATGAGGCACCTTGTCCATTATTGTATGACTTATTTCACAAACTCCATTACTAAAGGGACCTTCTGCTATCATTTTCAATATTCTAATATTTATATTTTCACACACATCCTTAAATTCATCATTTTTATATTCATCCATCTCCTAAGTCTGCATCCTTATTCAGGAATTTAGCTCGTACTTTCAGTTCAGTGCCTATCCTTTCTACATTTTCCTATGTACAATCAATATGTTCTTCTTTATTAAGCTCAATTTTCCCATTCCTTATTCCTTAACCTTCAAGTCTATTCCGACAATTTACCACAGCCTTGATATTGGGACACTCATGATAGGCTGTGATAGTGTCATAGATTTTTGACATTAATTACTGATCTTCTCTACATGTTTGGTGTACTCATTATATCTTACTTCTGCAGCCATAAGTATCAACTTATAAACTTTTCACTGTACTCATGTGAATACATGTGACAATAAAGTTAATTCATTCATTCATTCAACCATCCATCCTTGGCAGGAGGTTTTAACTTTTGTAAAGATGGATAGGCAAACAGCAGATGTAGTTTGAAAACAGTGTTTTCTTTTAAGCTTCTATCCATTCATCCTCATAAGGAGCAGCTTAAAAACTTTGCTATTTCATTTAGGACAATTCATTAAATAATGACACTTAGATTCACACTTAAGACAGTTTGCCATACCCCAAGCATTCTTGGGGTTCAGTTCTCAAATTTGACAATGTGATCAAAGAGACATTAACAACCACCTGATGAAGGAGCAGTGCTCCGAAAGCCATTGCTTCCAAATAAACCTGTTGGACTATAACCTGGTGTTGTGTGATTTTTAATTTTGTACACCCCAGTCCAACATCAGCATCTCCAAAACATTAACAACATTGGACATCAGTGGTGAAGGAAGTGAATATTGAAAGTGGTGGATGGGGTGAGTGCTTTGAATTGGATGATGACAAGTTTCTTTTGAGTGTTATTGGAGATGCATCCATCCAAGCATGCAGAGAGTATTCCATCACTTTGATTTGTGCTTTGTAGATGGTAGACAGCCATTTGTGATACAGGAGGTAAGTTACTTGTGACTAAATCCCTACCTCTGGCCTGCACTTGTTGCTACAGTATTCATAATGCTTGATCAGTTCAGCTTCTGTTCAATGGAAAGCACCAAGATATTGACAGTGAGGATTCACTAATGAATGAAACCACATTTATTAATCTCAAGAACTAATGGTTGGACTCTGACTTATTCGAGGTGAAGTTTGAAGTATTGGGGAGTTGAGGGCTGTGAAGACAAGGCATAAAAGAGGAGATGAGGCCCGGGCCAGATGTGTTATAACCTTTTGAATGGCAAAACAGGCTTTAGGGGCCAAATGGCCTCCCCTGCTCTTATTTCTTATGAACTTACGGTCATTGCTGGCAGTTAAATGACATGCTCATCATTGCCACTTATTAACGCAAGCCTGAATGTTGTCCAGGTCTTGCTGCATATTGGCACAGACTGCTTCAGTATTTGCAGAGCTTACTGTCATTCATTTTCTGAAGCAAGCTTAATGTGGCAATGGGCTACATGTGGGAGCCCATTAATGAGCTATCAGACACTTCCAAACAACATAAGCTGCAAGGGATAGATTTTTGGTGGCAGAAGGGAAAGGTAACAGACACTCATAGCTTGAAAAGTCTTTCGAGGCCTGGAAAGTAAAACTCATTTACAGAATTGAACGTTGCTGGTTTCGAGCCTCTTCTTATGCTTTCCTCTGGCTGGGAAAGCGACAGTGGCTTCCCCATTCAGGCTGGATTTAAAATCACAATCAGGGTTCAATGCCATTATCAGACCTCTCAACAATTTGTTTTCTCTGAAAAATTGACTCCGTTGACAAAATTTTACAAACTACTTAACAAAACATTTCAAACTGGAAATTATAAGTTAAATAATATTCAGCTTTTCTCCTTGAAGCATCTTCACTCTGTGGTGCCTGAATACAATTGCAATAAATTTGGCATTTACGATAATCAAGCATATTGCTCAAGGGATTCTACAATGACACCACGCCCTTGGTGTACTTGGGCTCAAAGGCCTTCGATGGTGGCTTTTTTATGTGGTCAGATCTGTTATTGGTTATGCATTCTTCGCCAAGGCCTTAGGCTCCTGGAATTACTTCCCTAAATCTCTCCACCTCTTTCTTCCTTTAAGATGCTCCTTCATTCCTACCTCTTGCATGAAACGATTCCATTATTTCCTGACTCTTTCAAGTCCGCCAATTTCTCAGCAACAAACCCAAACAAGCAGACAAAACACGTCCAGAAACCCTCGCCACTCTCCTCTACATCAAAGACATCTCGGAAATGACTGCCAGACTACTCAGACCCCTTGGCATCATGGTAGCCCACAAATCCACCAACACACTAAAACAGCAGCTAATGAACTTGAAGGACCCTATACAGACAAAGAGCAAAACTAATGTTATTTACAAAATACTGTGCACGGACTGTAACAAACACTACATTGGACAAACAGCAGAAAACTAGCCACCAGGATACATGAACACTAACCAGCCACAAAAAGACATGACCCTTTCTCACTAGTATCCTCACGTGCGGATAGGGAAGAACACCACTTCGACTGGGACAACACATCCATCCCAGGATAAGCCAAACAAAGACATGCACAGGAATTCCTAGAAGCACAGCATTCCAACTGGAACTCTATCAACAAACACATCAAGTTAGGCCCTATCTACCACCCCCTGTGAAAAGGAACAGGAAGTGACTTCACCACAGTAAATAACATCACCACAGGAAATAACATCACCAACCCAAAGAAACCCAAACATATAAATAGAAAGCAGGAATTTTCAGCATTGCTTCGCCTGAGGACCACTGAAGATATTACCTAGTAAGGTAACAAAACTTGCAGCTCAGCAAGCAAACCTATATCCAAAGCCTCAACCTGAGCTACAAATCTTCTCAAAACTCGCATTTAGCATTGTTGTTGGTATGCATTTTTAAAGGATGATCCTAATTTTAAATGGCTATTTCTGTCACCAATTCGGAACAGCAATGTAAAAGCAGAATTAGAATGAAGCAGGAAAACAATGACAAGCAAGTCATCCAGATGACCCAAACAATTTTAGCAAGTACGTTAGAACCTTTTAGAGAGCTAGTGGGTACAATTTTGATGCCACATTGTGCACAAGAACCAAAAGTCAGCTGAACTTTTCATAGGTTCAGTAACTGGGCATTTGTCAGACCAGTGGGGCTATGAACGAATACAGTTTTTCAGATAAAGCTCATGTAGCAGGACTATTTAAGGCCCTTTGATTCACAGTGTGCACACATTACTTCTGCCATAGGTAAAACGTGATGCAATCAAATACTCAAGTAAAAACTCAGATGTGTTTCATGCATTATCATCAATTAAAATACAAAAAAAATGATTGTACCACACTCTCAGGAGGATTCTGTCCATTAGTGTTCTCCATACATTTACATTCTATTTTTATTTATTTTCTGTGCTGTTTTGCTTGTCTACTGCACACATACTAATTAAATACAAACACAGCGTGTCACTTAATGGGTGCAAGACATCATTTTCATTAGATAGCTGACCATTTGTAAGCAAGGCTAAAATAAAAGTGAGACTGAGAGGAACTTAAAATGCATTTACTTTTTCTTATTACAATATTATTCATAAAACAGTATAAACTATTCATGAACTGCCCAGACACTCAAGTAAAGAACAATCCATTTTATAATACAACTTTAATGAGAATGAAATCATGCCATAACAAGAAAGTAATGAATGAGCATCTACAAACATTTACAAAACACTTACTAAGTATTTGAATAGAGGGTTTGTTTACAGAATTTGTTCTGCATATTTGTACATTAGGACAAACATTGTGCTTCACCTGCTTCATAACGTATTTGAATAAAATGTTACACACTCTTAAAGCAGAGCTTTGCATTTAATGTACCCTCTATTTTATTTGGGAGGGGTGAAGGCATACAGATGATTTGTACAATCTCTTAGGTTGCTACATATGGGTAGCAATTTATAGTTAGAACGTGAACCTCTAGGGGGACTCTGAGATGGTTCATGCAGCAGGAGCAGTGAGAGTAATGACCAGGGGGGTACGGTAAAGGTAAATTAATCCGATAAAAAGCTTACCTCGTGAATAGGCAGAGTGCACGCTGAGCAGGAGCAGACACGGGACTGCTGAGTAAGTGAGGTTATATAGTTGGGTAGTTGCTTTACCTGAAATACAACTTACGTAGTGTTCAAGCCAAACTAAAAAGATCCTGAGTGCTGATTTGGTAAGGTTACGAGTTTTTTTTTCCCAATAGTCTTTGTGGGAATTTAGAACAGTGGGAATGGATGTTAGGGCAGTTGAATGCTCCTCTTGTAGAATGTAGGAGGCAATGGTCACCACTCGTGTCCCGGCTAACTTCATCTACAGGAAGTGCACCCAACTCCAGTTCCTCAGAGATTGCATTAGAGAGCTGGAGCTGGCTTAACTTCGGATCATTCGGGAGACTAAAGGGGTAATTGGGAGGAGTTAGAGGGAGATCGTCACACCTCAGGTACAGGAAAAAGGTAGATGGGTTACAGTCAGAGGATGGAAAGCGAACAGGCAGATAGTGCGGGGAACCTCAGTGGCAGTTCCCAACAATAACAAGTATACCATTTTGGATACTGTTGGTGGGGGACAACTTACCAGGGGTAAGCCATGGTATACAGGTCTCTGGCACAGAGCCTATCTCTGTTGCTCAGAAGGGAAGGGGGAGAGGAGTAGAACATCAGTTATTGGGGACTCCAAAGTTAGGAGAACAGATAGGAGATTCTTTGGGATGAGAGAGACTCACGATTGGTGTGTTACCTCCCAGATGCCAGAGTCCACAACGTCTCAGATTGCGTTTTTGGGATCCTTAAGGGAGAGGGGGAGCAGCCCGAATAAGCACCAACGACATAGGTAGGAAACGTGATGGGGATGTAAGGCCTAAATTCAGAGAGCTAGGGTTGAAGCTTAGAGCTAGAACAAATAGAGTTGTTATCTTTGGTTTATTACCTGTGCCACATGCCATTGAAGCAGGGAACAGAGAGAGGTAGGAATTGAACACGGGATGGCACTGGGGGGAGGGTTTTGGATACCTGGATAATTGGAGCTCATTCTGGAGTAGGTGGGACCTCTACAAACATGATGGTCTACATCTGAACCAGAGGGGAACCAATATCCTGAGGGGGAGATTTGCTAATGCTCTTCAGGAGGATTTAAACTAATTAACTAGGAGGTTTGGAACCAGAATTGTAGCTCCAGTGTACAGGAGGTTGAGAATACTGAAGTCATGAATAAGGTTTCAAGGTCACAGGAGTGAACTGGCAGGCAGGAAGGTTGTTTGAAGTGTGTCCACTTCAACAGAATAAGTTGGGTGAATTTGCAGCATGGGTTCGTACCTGGGACTTTGATGTTGTGGCCATTTCACAATTACAGGTTCTCTGTTCAGTAAGAACAGAGAAGGTGGTCAAAGAGGGGGAAACATGACATTGTTAATCAAGGATAGTATTACAGTGGCAGAAAGGATGTTTGATAAGGACTCTTCTAATGAGGTAGTATGGCTGAGGTTAGAAACAGGAAAGGAGAACTCACTCTGTTGGGAATTTTCTACTGGACTCCGAAAAGTTCCAGAGATGTTGAGAAAAGGATTGCAAAGATGATTCTGGATAGGAGTAAAAGTAACAGGGTAGTTGTTATGGGGGACTTTAACTTGCCAAATATTGACTAGAAACCCTATAGTTCGAGTACATTGGATGGGTCAGTTTTTGACCAGGGTGTGCAGGAGGATTTCCTGACAAAATATGTAGACAGGCCAACAACGGATGAGGCCACATTTGATTTGGTACTGGATAATGAACCCGGCCAGGTGTTAGATTTGGAGGGAAGTGAGCACTTTGATGATAGTGACCACATTTCGGTTAAGTTTACTTAAGTGATGTAAAGGGACAGGTATACACCACAGGGTAAGAGTTACTGCTGGGGAAAGGCAATTATGATGTGATTAGACAAGATTTAGGATGCATAGAATGGGGAAGGAAACTGCAGGGGTTGGGCACAATTGAAATGTGGAGATTGTTCAAGGAACAGCTACTGTGTGTCTTTGATAATTATGTACCTGTTAGGCAGGGAGGAAGTGGTCAAGCGAGGGAACAGTGATTTACTAAAGAAGTTGAATCTCTTGTCAAGAGGAAGAAGGCGGCTCAGGGCACTTGAGAGTTACAAGCTAGCCAGGAATGACCTAAAGAGAGAGCTAATAAGAGCCAGGAGGGGACATGAGAAGTCTTTGGGATCAAGGAAAACCCTAAAGTCTTCAATAGGTATGTCAGGAATAAAAGAATGACTAAAGGAAAATTAGGGCCTGTCAAGGATAGTAGTTAGAAGTTATGTGTGGAGTCTGAAAAGAGAGGCACTAAAGGAATATTTTTAATCAGTATTCATAGAGGAAAAAGACAATGTTGTCAAGGAGAATATTGAGGAACAAGCTACTAGACTAGATGGGATTGAGGTGAATAGGAGGAAGTGTTAGCAATTTTGGAAAGTGTGACAATAGATAAGTCCCCTGGGCCAGATGGGATTTATCTTAGGATTCTCAGGGAAGCTAGGGAGAAGATTGCAAAGTCTTTGGCTTTGATCTTTACGTCAGCATTGTCTACAGGAATAATGCCAGCACACAAGAGGAATACAAATGCTGTTCCCTTGTTCAAGAAGGGTAGTAGAGACAACCCTCATAATTATAGAGCAGTGAGCCTTACTTCAGCTGTGGGTAAAATGTTGGAAAGGATGATATGAGATAGGATTCATAATCATCCAGAAAGAAAGAAGTTGTATAGGGTTTTGTGAAGGGCAGGTTGTGTCTCACAAACCTTATTGAGTTCTTTGAGAAACTAACCAAACAAGTGGATGAGGGTAAAGTGGTTGATATGGTGTATGGATTTCAGTAAAATATTTGATAAGGTTCTGCATGGTAGGCTATTGCAGAACATTTGGAGGGATGGAATTGAGGGTGATTTAACAGTTTGGATCAGAAATTGGTGAGCTGAAAGAAGACAGTGGGTGGTGTTTGATGGGAAATGTTCATCCTGGAGTTCAGTTACTAGTAATGTACTGCAAGGACCTGTTTTGGGGGTACTACTATTTGTCATTTTTATAAATGACCTAGATGAGGGCTTGGAAGGATGGGTTAGTAAATTTGCAGATGACACTAATGTCGGTGGAGTTGTGGACTGTTTGGAAGGATGTTGCAGGTTACAGAGGGACATAGATAAGCTGCAGAGCTGGGCTGAGAGGTGGCAAACGGAGTTTAATGTGGAAAAGTGTAAGGTGATTCACTTTGGAAGGAATAACAGGAATACAGAGTACTGGGCTAATGGTAAGATTCTTGGTAGTGTGGATGAGCAGAGAGATCTCGGTGTCCATGTACTTAGATCCCTGAAAGTTGCCACCCAGGTTGACCAGCCTACAGGTGTGTTAGCGTTTATTAGTAGCGGGATTGAGTTGCACAGCCATAAGGTCATATTGCAGCTATACAAAACTCTGGTGCAGCTGCACTTGGAATATTGTGTCCAGTTCTGGTCACCACATTATAGGAAGGACGTGGAAGCTTTGGAAAGGGTGTAGAGGAGATTTACCAGGATGTTGCATGGTATGGAGGGAGGGTCTTATGAGGAAAGGCTGAGGGACTTGAGGGTCTTTTCATTGAAGAGAAGAAGGTTAAGAGGTGATTTAATAGAGGCATACAAGATCATCAGAGGAATAGATAGGGTGGGCAATGAGTCTTTTTCCTTAGATGGTGATGGCTATCATGAGGGGACATAGCTTTAAATTGAAGGGTGATAGATATTGGACAGATGTCAGAGGTAGGTTCTTTACTCAGAGAGTAGTGAAGGCATGGAATGCCCTACCTGCAACAATAGTTGACTCGCCAACATTAGAGGCATCTAAATGGTCATTGGATAGACATATGGACGAGAATGGAATAGTGTAGGTTAGATGGGCTTCAGATCAGTTCCACAGGTCAGCGCAACATTGAGAACTGAAGGGCCTGTACTGCACTGTAATGTTCTATGTTCTAAGAAACACGGCACTTAAAAGCAATAGAACAAACAAAAGACCGCAATATCAATTCAATCTTGACTTGTAAAAGAATTCCCACTGGCAAATTCCACTACAAATTTTACAGTGCACACAAAGTACAGTGTTAACCCTGTATCCACACTACTCAGATGAACAAATCCCAGTATCACCACTTATCAAATCATAGGGTATAGCAGACAAATTAATGTGTTTTTCACAAAGTAATTTCCACTACTAACAATCTTAGCAAATTATGATGTTACAGTATATTACTTTGTATTCATTCATTGAACGAGAGATTTGGTGACATGACTAGGAGTCTTGACTGTCTTTAGTTACCCATTGTCATGAGTCACGTACTTTGCATGACTGCAGTCCACATACCATAGGTAGGGGCTCAGTTCAAATAACACTACAGTGCTGTTAGGAAGGGATTTTCAAGTTTTTGACTCAATGACAGTGAAGGAACAAGGATCCATTTCAAAGTCAGGGTGGTCTTTCACTTTAACGGAATCTAAATTATGTTCCCATCCATTTGCAGTCCATACCCTTCTAGGTAATAGAAGCTGTGGATTTGGAAAGTGTCAATGGGAGCCTTGGTAAATCGTTGCACTACCTCATTGCCTCATCACTATGTTTCTATGGCATTCTAGTCTTTCATCTTGCCTCTCGGAAATGGAAGAACTTGCTATTGCTGGGACCTCCTGGAATTCCTGGCACTGGTGCCACATTTAAATTGCAGCTGTGCACCAGTCCATGCACTGTCAGTCCAGAGTTGCCTGGCATATTTTCTTCATAGAGAAGAATTGCGTTGGAGATGGCCGACATTTTCTGATGGAGACCCAGAGGGTCTGGTGAATGGGGTGCTGATGAGGAGATGTCTTCTGCCCTCTGGTTTGGAATGGTAGGGAAGATAACCTGATTCTGCCAGCCTGGTCCAAAGTTGCCATTTGGGTTACTGCGGTGTCTACAGCCCAGAAAACATGCCCAGCAGTGCAGCAAAAAAGTCAACAACCTACTCCACTTGTGTTAAATGCTATCATTTTCTCTGTTACTTAATGCTCACTCTATCTTTGTTATAGCATCTCCACCCATTTAGACGTCTGGTCTCCCACTTTCACAATTACATGCAATATCTTCATTAACCTGCTCCCAACATCTGCCGAACTCCTAACTCTGCATGGCCTCAGTGAGGTGTTGGCCTCATGGTATTAACACTGAACTGTTAATGACATCACCACAGGAAATGGCGTCACCAACATATATACACATAAACAAAAAAACGGATCATACTACCAGTGCTTCACCAAAGGCACACTGATATCTAGTATGGTGATGAAATGTCTGAAAACAAACTTTCCACCTCAGCAAGCAAACCTACATCCAGAACCCCAACCTGAGCAACACATCTTTTCAAAACTCGCTAAGATGGGTCTGTTGTTTAAAAATGACAAATAACTGTAGTTTGGCTAGCTTTTTAATTTAAAATTTTGATTGAACTTAAATTTTACATCTACAAAGTCCCAGGAACAATGGCCTGAGGTTCTGTATGACTAGACAAGTGACATTAACATTACGCTACAGCTATCCCTTAACTCCAACATTTGGGCTGACAGCAAGAAGGAATAGAATGAGAGAGACTTCTTTTGTTGCCCTCTTCTCTTATGTCAGGTTTGTGGGTTGTCTGCCTTTCACTACTTTTTATAGTTACAAGAGATCACAGTCTGAGTTGTTTTGGCTTGTCTCATCTCTCCTTTTGAAGGGCAGTTGTTTAAAGTTCCTTTTGCATTTGTAGATGTGACATTTCATCAGTTGGTTGGTCTCTCTATCTCTCTCTCTCCCCCCTAACCCTGGCTGTTTTTCGCTCTTTCAGCCCTTTTTGAACGAGCTTATTTTGTTATAAGCTCAAAATGTCCACATTGTTTCAGGGGTTTGCCTAGTTCATCATAATACATGAATACTTGTACCTCAGAAGGCACTGCAAGCAGGGTTAGTGAATATTTGTAAGGCAGGGGCAATTTGATTCTCTTACTGAACAAGAATCTAAGGTTATCAGTTTAGAAGGAAAGGTGGAAGTCGAAACGCACCAGGTCAGCCATGGTCTTATTGAATGGCTGAGCAAACTCAAAGGCTGAATGGCTTACTTCTGTTCTAATTCATGTGTTCCTGTATATCACACTCCTGGTCAAATCTCGAAAGATGAAAACTTTGATGAATCATGAGTGAGGCAATGAACATACAGCATCAAGCATCTGCCCTTGTTCAATTGCCTCAAAAATATATGACTGGCCCCAGTTAAGCTTCCGATCAATAATGACTCCAAGCTGTTATCGGTGAAAGATCAGCACTGGTGGTAGCTGTGCTCCTCTATCATGAGGATCAGAATATTTGTGGAGCCCTCTCCATTGCATTCTTTGATGTCAACAGCCATTCACGACTAGATGTTGCAGGACTGCAGAGCTTAGGTCTGATCTGTTCATTGTGGAATCACTTAGCTCTCCCACTTGCTGCTTATTCTGTCTTACTCACAAGAATTTGTGTTTGCAGTTTCACCAGATTGATGCATCAATTTTAGGTATGCTCGGTACTGCTCCTATCATGACCTCCTGCACTCTCGATTGAACTAGGATTGATCCTCTGGCTTGATGGTAATAGTTGGGCGGGGGGGGACACTGGACCAGGAGGTTGCAGATTATTTTGAAGTACAATTTGGCTACTGCTGATAGCCCACAGTGCCTGATGGATACCCAGATTTGAGTTGCAAGATCTGTTTTAATTCTGTCCCATTTAGCAGACTGATTGAATTGAATTGAGTTAGCTTTATAGACACATGCACTCAAATGAATGCAGTGAAAAGTTTACAATGTCACCACTTGTGGCACCATCTTAGATACAAAATGCCGAGGTATAGATAAGTAAGTATTTGGCATAAGATTGAAAGAGTAATAAATAAAAGTACAGCCTAAGTGTAAAAAGGAAGCAAAAGTACTCAAATTACAGTCTTTTTCACCCAAGTTTATGCCAGTACCTAGCTTCCAGACTACACTAGGCCACATCTCTGGACCAGGCCTCGTTTCCAGTCTGCAAGGACCTCGCCTCCCAGCGGTGGATACCAGGCCAGGATTCGTCTCCCCTCCAGGACTTAGCTTCCATGCCAGCCTCTGATCTGGGACTTACCTCCAGTCCTGGACCCGCCTCCCTGCACCAGCTTTTGGTCCAAGATTTGCCTCCAGGATTCACTTCCCTGTACTTGAGTGTGACAGCCTCCTCTGTTCCCCTCTGAGTGTTTTTAAGGTTTGGCAAAAATAAAATCCAGTCAAGAGAAAAGATGACAAAAAATGGGCAGAGCAGAGGAGCTCCAGCTGCAGCACTCTACTCTACCTCCATGTTGACCAGGCTCCACAAGACAATGGAAGGTATTCCTCAATGTGAAGATGGGATTTTGGTTCCACCAGAACTGTGCAGGTAACTAAACATTATCAACCTGCTGCACAAGGCTATCATGAGTTTCTTTATGATTGGATGAATCACAAATTTTTTTGAACACATTATTGTGCAATCATCAAATAAATCCATTCTTTATCTCATGATGATGAAAAAAAAACTGATGAAGTTTCTGAAGGTATCTGAGTTTAGGATAGTTTTTGTCTTGACATTCTAGATGCTGTGGTAATTACCAACAGTCACTTTGAATGAGAATGTCTCTTTGAATAATATTAGCTATTCTGTTTCTATTCAGGTATTCAGAGCTTTTTATCTGGATTAAGACTGAAGGAAATGTTGAACCTAAATAAGACACAGAGCTCCAGTTGGGATACAAACTATACAAGATTCATTTATGTCTTTTTCATCAGATTAAATTTAACATGACTTTCTGTAAGCCCCTACTTAGGTAACTGAATCAGCATTTGTTTAGGATTCTTAAACAAAATTAGTTTGCATTTAAGATTGGATCCCTGATGACCAGCAGCCAAACAGATGTTAAATCCAGGGCCTTAGCTAACCAGAGTTTTTTTAAAAATATATTCATTCAGGGGATGTCAGCATCGCTGGAAAGACCAGCATTTCCCATCCTTAATTGCCCAGAGGGCAGTTCACAGTCAGCCACATTGCTGTGGGTCCAGAGTTATACTTAGGCCTGAACAAGTAAGGATAGCAGAGATTCTTTTCTTAAAAACAATTAGTAAACCAAATATTTTTATTTGAAGACAATTGACAACTGGTTTTTAGGTTAGCTTTTTATTCCAATCTTTGTTTTTTAAATTGAATTAGCTTGAAAGTATTTTGAGTAGGTGCCACAACATTAACAGAGAACTGAGTGTGTGATTTCTGACCTTTCGGCTAGCTCATACTTCTGACTGACTCACTATTCAAAATAGGGCACGGTAAAATGAATGCTGTATTCACTAGTAAGGACGCTGAGTAGCCAGCTAGCTGTTATTAGACCAGTGGAAGCCACTCTGGAAGCAGCAATTTAAAAAAAAAATATTTGATATTAGTCAGCTGATTAAATTCTTCAAAGGTGTTTGCTGATATTTTCCTACCTCCTCTCCCCTTTCTCAAACCCCTATGTGCACACAATCTTGGCTTTGGACTACTAAGTTTCTCACCTACCCTCCAGTTAGCTATTTTCCACATAGCACTCAGTGCTGCCAGCTTGCTGATTATGTGTTGGTGATGATTGACCATGAAAAACTATTTGGGTCTCCCAACTAGCACCACTGAAGGGGCAGAGCATATACCCCACCAATAACCCATCAGCCCAGAACCATCCCCCAACCCCCAGAATTCCCTGTCATACACTTTCCTTCTCAAAGCATCTTGCTTGAAAAACAGATTTGTATGTGACCACAAGACAAAACATCCAAATGGACAAAAGGGGCTTCAGTGACAAAAATGTGCAATCTCACAAACATAATATCAGAGATTTGGAAAATTCAGTTCCTGGAAAAGTCTCTTCATCGTCAAGTTCCCTTAGTTCTCCAGTGTTTGATTATTCCACTGTGGGCATGTTTACACTGAAGATATATCAAAGATTTCCAATACTGAAAACACCATCTTAGCTCCTTTTCTATAAAAAGGAGTGGATAGCAATTTTATAAAGAGGTACTTTAAACAGCATGCAACTCATTTTCAGCTTACATCTTAATCATAAACCTGCTTGTATGTGTCAGGTCCCCACAAGAGATATCACTTCAAGCAAAATCAGAATATTTCCATGATAGTGAACTAACAAGCGAAGTTAGCTCTCTATTGCAGTAGTAATAGGAAAACAATCAACATGATGTCTTCATCAAAGTGCCTGTCAGATCATTTTATTCTGTTTATTCAAACAATCCAGGTGTTTGATAAATACTGGCAACTGCAGATTAATTCTTGTGTGTATATTGGAATAGTTAGAAGTGGCTGCAGTCTTGACACGTAGATGGATAAGCCCTATATGTTTAACTTTACAATTATATGTTTCTCCTGTGTTCAGGCAAGATGAGACCATTGCAAAGAACATTCTTCAACGCAATAAGTTGGAGTACAGATATAATTATTAATATCAAAGTTTCAACTTACTCTTTAAGGTCAATGAACTGCAGAAACTAAGTGTTCGTGTGGTTCAGTACTGAGGTGGGTGATCAACATGAATGGTGTTGAAGTTGTAATTTTGTTGAGGGCAAAAGCTCATTGAAGGTATGGTCAGAAAATAAAGTCACCCACATTAGATATAATCACATTATTAAATAGCTCCTTTTGAGTTCACCTTTGCCACAACTGTCAGGAATTGTGTAAAGCTGCACAGTTCCAGTGTGTTAAGGGTAACATCAGCAACCTGGAAACAATTTCTTTGAGAGGGGAAAAGTGCAAATTTTGAAGCAATTCAACAATGCAAACATCTTCCTACCTTATTTCATGTTTCAATATTCTATCTGCTCTGATACTTAAAGTTTTTACCTTGCAAATCACACATTCACAGCAATGTAGTGATAGCTATCAAGACAAGAACGTGGTCTTCTTCCCTAGATGGGACTTAGTGTTTTACTTAGTTTTAGCACTTATTTCAGTTTTAGTGCAGTCATGTATACAAACTCTGAACATGTGAGGAGAGGTGATGAATTTTGAAAAACTGCCTTTTCTGATGCTCTGCTTCCATCCTACACTCCCCTTGACCCCAACCACTAATTCACCATCACTCTCAACCCCTCATCAATTAATTCCTTGATTCTATCAAAATTGGAAAAATGGGTCTAAAGTAATCCTGGAAATAAGGAAATATGATTAAAAAGTTTGCTTTTGGGATATAGGTTGTGTTCATTTAATGTTTTACTTATAGGGTGAGGCAATACACAACCACCAGGTGGTGGCACAGAGATATAGGAACTCAACAACAATAAAGTGTCTCAGTTCCTCAAAGCAGACTGCTTTTATCCTGTGTGTAGGTCAGCTTTGAGGCTTCATCCTATTACAAAGGAAGCACACTACTTCATTTTGCATGCACCTTGCATGTTAACTACACATTTTGTCATTATTCACTACTGGAGCTATACATGTTAAGAAGCTGTACCACATGGAGGATTGGATTTCCCTGCCTTCACCAGATAGGCAATGCAATGGAATTAGTACCCAGCCATGTGACTTAGCCATTAACACACTGAAATTTCCTCGATACCCTCATTACACTTACAGAGTGGCCTTGGATCTATAATATTACCTCCTGACCACTTTACCATCATTGAGGGGAAGATAAATTTGCAGCAGTAGAGTTTTAAAAGCCATTTAATTAGTTAGTTCTTTTTGCACAGCAACACTGGTTCGTCTCTATCTGAAAATCTAGCTGTCTGTGTATGGGGGAGGGGTGAGGGAGGCTGACAGTGGAGTTCCCAGATACATCTGCAGAGATCCCCTTGACTGATGAGGGACAGGGGGGATATCAGTTCACAAGAAGCTAGTTCATTGTGCATGAAGAAAAATGCAGAGGTAGTCTGGGAGGCCAACCCAAAAACAATGCAGGAAGATATCCAATGATTGCACAAGAGTAGTTAGGTAAATGCTTTGGTGCCAAAATGTATTTCACACTCTCTTAGAATTCAGTCATTTTCTTTTATTTTCCACCTGAACCAGACATCAGGGAAAGTCATTAATGCAAACTACAGTCTCTGTAACACTCAAATACCACCCAAATTCAAATGATAATACTGAACAACGTTGCATGTCATAGAGACTTCAGCTGGTCATTGGATCTTTAAAATTAGCTGAGACAATGCAGCTGGCCCTTGGATACATCTTGGATGTATGATTTCTATTGGCAAATTTTCATACTGGTCACGTGTTAACATTGCCTTCGCTATCTCCAAAGGAAAAACTTGTCCTTAACTCTATCGTCAGAACTGGATTTGATGAACCTACAGGCGGCAGCATGGTTCACAGACTGGAGGCAATGCTTCACCACCTAGGATATGAGATTGTAAGCTTGCTGCAATGAGTCCATAGGGAACACGAAAAGTATACATCACAAGCAGAAGTTAAAAGGGAACAGTCAGGTTGGACACAATTTGCAATTAAAAGATGGTGAAGACTTGTACAGACCCATCTTGAATCCTTTTCATAGCCATTACACACAACTGTTCTATCAAGGGCAAGAGCTGGTGTGTACAGAACGAAGCTTGCTGAGGTAAGCTGTGTCTGAATTGACACACATTAAGCAATTGGATGCCAACATCATTTTTTTAAATAATTGAAGAGTTAACAGCTCTGGGTGGTTTACTTTTCAGAGGTTCAGTGTGGACTTGTTGGGCCAAATTATCTGATTCCACACTGTAGGGATTCTTTGAATTTTCTTGAAGTTTACATCTAATTGTCCAACGATATATCTCCCTGTTTAATCAATACTGGATGTTTGTATATAGTAAACTTACCATCTACTAATCACTCCGAGAAAGTCACAATATGATAGCTCCAGATATAATTTCTTCTTTTGGCAATTAAGTGGTTGGCATTCTTTTTATTTCAACAGCAGCAAAGCTGAATTAAGGTGGCATCTTCACACAATTTTCATGGGATTTGAATCTATTATTGGTAATGAAAAAAAAATCTGATCTGTTATAGTACTGTTGTCAATGACTCCTCAAGAAGCAAAATTGCCACTTTTGTTGAAAAAATAAAAACAACTGCTAAGGCTCAGCTCTGCAGTGTGCAAAATTTGGTGAAATACGATTTTCTTAGATCTTGTAAGTTACTGAGACAGGGTTGTATTAAGATAATAAGATAAAAAAAGAATATATTCATGGCTGAACAATATCATGAACAATTTTTATTTGAAAATCTATACGCATGTAGAATGACCAAAACTGTAGTGGATATCACCAGAGAAGACAATTTCATTGTGCAGTGACTACTGTTTATAACGGTTTGGCTGCTCAGGCCAGAAATGAATGAATGATTTATTGTCACATATATCTTGAAGATACAGTGCAAAGTGTTTTGTCCCCACAATCCAGTGCCATTTTGAGTTTTAATAAAGATAAAAAATAATTACTTAAGTAAGAGTTCATCTTCTGTTCAACTTAGAGTCTCAAGCATGGCTTCCAAGCTTCTGCAAGGGGTTGCGGACCTCAAAGACGTTTGCTCTAGGGACTGCCTCTGCCTAAAGTCCAGGCTCCGGGCCTGCCAACATCAGGACTACAGGCTCCAAGCCTATGACTGGAACCCCTGCTCTGGACACGGTCACCACCAAGGGTTTGGCAACCCTGCTGCCAAGGGTTCAGGTTCCGGGCCGACCGCCACCAGGATTCCAGGCCTACTGCTGGAATCACTGCTCTGGACACCACCACCTCCAAAGGTCCAAGTTCCAGCAACCCAGATGCCAATGGTCTAGGCTCCAGGCTACTGCCACCTGGACTCCAAGCTCCAGCCCTACTGTCGGAATCCCCGCTTTGGGCACCGCTTTGGTGTAACTCAGGATATATCACTATTTACCTTTGGAAATTAGTTCAAGACATGGCATAAGCAATGCCAACAGGTCAGCCTCAAAGACTGCACTTGACAGTCATGCAGAAATATAAAGGGCCTGCATGTTTAAAAATAAAGGGTCATGCACTACAAATATGGTGAAGTTACATTGATAGTGGGCAGCAAAGGAGGTGTGAAGGAAAAGGCAATTCAAAAACTCAAAGGCATAAGCAAGAGACTAAAAGTCCTCTTGTTCAGCTGTCCTCAGGATCCATGATGACTTGCTTCCACTCTGGATGGTTACATTCTTGGGCGGGTGAATAGTCCAAACCTGGAGCCATAGACTCTGCCACAGATGGGGCAGATGGTGCATGGGGAAGTGGATTCTGTGCCCTCTTTCTGCTGCTTGTGCATAGACTCCATGTGCTCTACTCGATGATGCTCAAAGTGGTCGGTGCCTTTGCGGATGCTTCATCTCTACCTCTCTTTCTAGAGTGGTAATGGTCTAGGACGGATGCCTGCATTGGTACACTTATCCTGCCATTGCATTTGCAAGATTTTGCAAAGGCAGTACTGGTGATAACTCTCTGTGGATTTGAGATATTTGCTGTACATGGTCCATGTTTCTGGGACATACAGAAGAGTTGGGACTACACCTACTCTCCAGACCATGAGCTTGGTGCCAGGTTTGAGGTCTCAGACTTTGAATCCTTTGTTTCTCCAGTCTCTGAAAGCTGCATTGGAGTCAATTTTGGATTACATCATCAATGTCTACTCACACTGAGAGAAGACTCTTGAGAGAAGGTAAATGATCCATGTAGTCCAGGGGCTCACTGTGGGTTTTGATGGTAGATGGCTTTGATTGTGCTGAATAAGCCAAACACATCATGGTTGTCAGACACTCTGCTGCACCCTTTCCACCCACAATCTAATCTTTAGCTTACAGGTTCTCCAAAGCCCCTCAGCCTTCAGTTGTTTGTAAGCTTTTTTCCTCTTGTTCGAGTTTTATTCGAGCTGCCAGTTCAGGAGCACCCTGCATTCACAGTATAGGAAATCCTGGATCTCCTGATCATCCTCGCTAAGCCAGTCTTGGTGACCCTTGGAGTTTATTTTAACTACCCCTTCCTTGCCAAACATGTCTTTCTAAAGGATGCATCCCTCCTGACTCTTGAGTATATGGAAGCTCACCAGGCCTTCTGGGAGAGGGGTAGGGACACTACCACTGTGCCTCAAAACTCTAATAATCCTTTTTTTTTCCTGAATCTTAGGGCCTGCCTAATTATCAGTGGCAAAGGGTAAACCATTGCTGAGACTAAAAAAGCAGAGGCAAAACACACAATTGATTTCACAGCAGCAACAGGTTAAAGTTACATTGACTAATTAGGCATAATTATTTATGAGTTGCAAGACATATCTTCACCCAACAGGATTTCCTGCTGGACTGCTGAATTCTCCACACAACAAATATTGATATATTCACATTGGATAGAATGCAACATAAATTCAACCTTAACACTTGGAGAATTATACAATATACTACAACAGCAAGCAAAAAGAGTGACTGGAAAACAAGAATAAAAGTATGGATTCTTGTCAAATTATTGCTGTAGTAACTTAATCTAAGGATTTGCATCATTTTCCATATCTTGAGGTTATCTCCCCTATATGGTAAAAAAAATCCACATAGAAAAGATACATTTTGTGTATTCCTTTACAGACACTATCTCTTCAGCATTGCAAAACTCTTTATGAAACACCTCTTCAGACAATCTCAAGGATACCTGTTCTCATGAAGATATTTATTTGATTTGCATATATTCAGTGAAGATTTACACAATGGGCAAGCTCTAATGAAACTGAAACAAGCTTTTATCTAAGTGCATTTATGAACCCGCTGGACCAACATAGAAATAATCTTGTCCCTCTATCTTCAGTCGGATTTGCCACTGTAATACATTTATTTCAGATCTGTGTGAACATTTCTTTAAGTTTTGGGACTTGTCTATCAGCCCTTGCCCATTTTCCATCCCCAGTGTGGTTATTAATCAAAACAGAACAGTGCCAGCAATTATAAACTTGATCCTTGCCATGCACATGTTTTCAGATTCGAAGAACTAGTAGACTTTTAACACGTTTGAAAAGAAAAATGCACACATCACAAATAAGACATAAGAAAGTGAACTTCAGAAAGCAAGGAAAAAATTGTTTTTATATAAATTGCACTGATTATTTAAAGGTAGTTGATATAGGATAATTGCTGATTTGTAACTAACAAAGTTTGAATCATAGCACTCATAAATTGAGATGGACTAGGTAAAAACAATGACTGCAGATGCTGGAAACCAGAGTCTAGATTAGAGTGGTGCGGGAAAAGCACAGCAGTTCAGGCAGCATCCGAGGAGCAGGAAAATCGACGTTTCGGGCAAAATCCCTTCATCAGGAACCAAGCTCCTTGAGCTACTGCAGCTAAGCCACTTCAAACTAGTCCTATCACATACAATCAATATTAATTCCCAAGTCCCTTTATCCTGACAAAGGTAAGAATTCTCCCTGGAGTCTCCAGACTGACCATTTACCCCAATTACAGTTCCATGTAGTCATTTCAGGCACAATACAAAGGGATAAATATTCAATATAATACCTTGGTTTAAAACGACTTCTCCTAATTGGTGGGTACCAGTTTGTCAGTAATCTTGAAAAGACAAACAGGTATTTTGGTAATGTATTACACAATTAAATTGAGCACGACTTTATTTACAGGTAGGCTTATTATAAACACTGAAATTGGGTTTAAGTAGCTGGTAAATGTCATTTCACCTGCCTTTCTACTATTGCTTTCAAATGATTCTGTGCAAATCAGACAAAAGACATTAATTATTCAAACCAGTTTGCTATGTGCACTGACAGCATGTCATGCGGTGGAAAAGATAAGGCGAATTTAAGAATGGTCAAGCTGCCTTTTTCTCTTTCAAATGTTTGTTACAATCTGTTGCAGTCAGAACAGCAGCAACAAAGTTATAATTAGGTAAAGCTGAAGTGATACTCAAAATACCATAAATCTTTCAACTGAACCAACAGCAGTTACTTGTTTAGAGCCTTTTAGTTTTGAGTATTCCATTTTTTTTAAATTACCAGGAATTAATTTTTAATTATAAACATAACCAAAGATTTGTATAGCTATTGCTGAATTTTAAGTTAAAACAGTTTTATAGTTATTAGGTAAAGCACATTTGCAAAGATGAAAATAAATACAGATAACATATACATATGAAAGTGAAAGTCAATTCTAACTTAGCACATTTTTCAGAACTATACTAGTCACTGGACCCAAGATATTAACTCTGATTTTTCTCTACAAATGCTGCCGGATTTGCTGAGATTTTCCACAATTTCTGTTTTTATTTCAGATTGCCAGCATTCACAGTTATTATCCCTTTTTTTGGCAGAACAGTGGTTCATTTCTGAAAGCAAACCTTTGCTTGAGTTAAGAACACTCTGAGAATGTTGCCTCAGTCCTTCAGATGTCAATTGTGTCACAGTCTCATACAAGTCAAACTCATAATATGGCTTTTATGTTAACTTCTAATGAAATATTGTCCCACAAAACAGTTAATTATATTGAAATTCCCTGTGGGGGTTTCCTCCAATCTCTTGCCTGTTTCAGAAGTTAAGGAACCTTTGTATTGTCAGAGAGGTTAATTGAATTCTGAATGAGTTGCCTTCGTGGCTGTTGCTAAGATGACACATGAGCCTGTCTGGCTGAAGCTGAACCAACAAGAATCAGCATTGTGACTTTAAAAGTTGTTTTGTAGATGTTGTGGCTACTTTAACAACCCAAATTACCTTTTTTAAAAAAAAGTTAAAATTTCACTATTATGAGAGCTGACCCAAAAACTAAGATCAAATGTACAAGCAACTTTGGGGTTAAATTTCATTCGATACATTATCATTATAACCAACCTCCTTTCTGGAAAACTGCTACCACCTTCATGTTTTGATGCTGCAGAAGTGACAATAACAAAGCTTAATAGACTTTAGTTTTACAAAGATTTTTTAAAATTTCATAAATAATGCTTTGTTCAAGAGGATTTTCAAAAGCTCAGTTTTAAGATTTTCTTTATAATTCTTTCGAGAAAGAGTTTCAAATTTCAAGCAAATCATCTGAGAAGGTATAAAGTAGAGTCAGGGCACTTACCCAGAGGGAGAAACATTTAATTAATCTATCTCATTTTCATCACATTACAATGGTCAAGTTAAGCTGGAGAAAGGTCAATTCTCTGCCTCCTGACTAATGGAATTGTGTGTTACATGACAACAACGGAAGTGATACTTGAAAATATTCTTACTACTTCTGTTGTAATACAGAAATCAGCAAAAACTATGTGATTGGACTGAAATCTTGGTTTTACACAGATGATACTTTAAGGAAAAACAACATTTGTTTTAATAGCAAATTTCATCACATACTAAACTGCTCAACAACAAATTGATTATTTTTGAAGTTTCATTCTGCTTATTGTGAGAGCAATTTCAACAGTCAAATTGTTTATATGTGGCCCGGTTTGATGGTGGTGAAACAGTCAATGTTTGGTGTCATAATCCCTTGTAGAGCAGCTTTTCAAATCTACATTCATGCAGTTTGACACAGAAATCTGAAAGTATCGTCAGTGACTTTACATGGCAGCAAAAGCTTCTTTAAATATATAAATAGGAAGAGAGAAGGCAAAGTGAAATTTAGAGCTAGGCAGAGAATAAGACTGGAGAAATAATAATGGAGAGCCAGGAAATGACAGAGAAGTTGAATAAATACTTTGCATCAAACTTCATCTTTGAGATTGCATCTCAAAATTCCTAAATATTCAAGCAGCAAAAGGACGGACAGTAAATAAAACAACTATAATTTGAGAAAAAGTGGGAGGACACTAATGGAGCTGAAGACTGATAAGGTACAGAAATAATGGATGCTTGGTAGTAATATTACAGGGAATCTTAGATTCTGGAAACGTCCCTGACAATTGGAAATCAGCCAATGTAATGCCTTTATTGGGAAAGAGAGGGGGACAAAAATCAGGTAACTATTGGCCAAATACCTTAACCTCTACCATTGGGAAAATGTTCAGTCTATTCTAACAAAACATAATAACAGAGCATTTATAAATGCATAATATGATCAAGCAGAATTAGAATGGCTAAATGAAAAGGAAATCATGCCTAACAAATTTACGAGAACTTTTTGAGTTAGCATGCACAACAGATAAAGGGGAAACAGTGGATATAATATTTTTGGATTTCCAGTAGGAGTTTGACAAGGGACCACAAATTAGGCTAATTAATAAGATAAAAGTCCATGGCTTTTCATGTTAGTATCTTAGCATGGATAGACAGATTGGCTAGCTAATAGAAGAGAGTTAGGATAAGGGAAGCATTTTCAGAATAGCAAACTATAACTACTGGTGTGCCACAGGGATCAGTGTAAGAGCCACAATTATTGACAATATATATGAATAACTTGAGTAAGGAAAGTGAATGTACTATAGTCAATTTTAAAGATGACACAAAAATAGCTGGGAAGGCAACTGATGATGACACACAGTCTGCAGAAGGATCCAGATAAGTTCAGTGAATGGGTAAAACTTGGTAGATGATATGGGGAAAATGTGAGGTGATGCACTTTGACAGAAGTATAGAGAAGCTGCATATTATTTAAATGGAGAATGACTGCAAAATAAAAACAGGGTTTAAGGAGTCCTCATCCATGAATCACAAAAAGCTGGCATCAAAGGTAATAGGGAAAGCAAATGGAATGTTGGCCTTTATTTCAAAGGGAATGGAATATAAAAGCTGGCTTTGCAAAAAAAAAGGCACTAGTCAGCCTGGAATACTAGAAACAGTTTCAGGCCCCTTACTTCAGGAGAGAGAGACACATTGACATTGGGGGCAGTTCAAAGAAGGTTCATTAGACTGATACAAGGTATGCAGGGACTAACTGGAGGATAGGTTGAGTATATATAGTCTGTACATTTTGGAATATAGAAAAAAATAAGTTAATTGAAAAGTACAAACTTCCTACTGGGTAGACATGGAACGGTTGTTTCATCTTCTGGGAGTGTCCAGAACCAGGGCACAATCTCAGAACAAGGGATTTCACATTTAAGATGAAAATAGGGAGGCATTTCTTCTCTCAAAGTTGCAATCTATGGATTTTTTTTACCACAGACAGCTGTTGAGGCAATGTCATTAAGTATATTCAAGGCTGAGATAGGCAGATTTTTAGTTAGTAAAGGAAGAAAGAGTTACAGAATCATAAAATCATAGAGCATGGAAAAAGACTCTTCGATCCAACTAGACCACCCTGACGATGTTCCCAAACTAAACTAGTACCACTTGCCTGCATTTGGCTCATATCCCTCCAAACCTTTCCTATTCATGCACTTATCAAAATTACTTTTAAAAGTTGTAACTGTACCTGCATCTATCACATCCTCTGGCAGTTCATTCCACACACAAACCATTCTCTACGTAAAAAAATTGCCCCCTATGTTTGTTTTAAAACTTTCACCTCTCACCTTAAAAATATGACCCCTAGGGTTGTTGGGTGGTGTTGGAGAGCAGAGGGACCTAGGAGTGCAGGTACATAATTTCTTGAAGATTGTGTCACATGTCGCCAGGGTGGTTACAAAGGCATTTGACATACTTGCCTTCACTGCTCAGTCCTTTGAGTATAGCAGTTGGGATGTCATGTTGAGGCTGTACCAGACATTAGTGAGGTGTCTTCTGGAATACTATGTGCAGTTCTGATTGTCCAGTTATAGGAAGGATAATACTAAGCTGGAGAGGGTTCAGAAGAGAATTACTAGGATGTTGCCAGGTATGGAAGGTTTGAGTTATATAGAAAGGCTGGGAGGCTTTTTGCTGGAGCGTAGGAGGCTGAGAGGTGACTTTATAGAAGTTTGTCACATAATGATGGGTAAAGATAGAGTTAATGGTCACTTCTTTTTTTCCTGAGGATGGGGGATTTCAAGACTAAGGTGGCACATTGTTAAGATGAAAGGAGAGAGACTTAAAAAAGATGTATGGGGCAAATTTTCTAAAGAGGGTGGTTCACGTGTGGAATGAACTTCTTGAGGAAGTGATGGATGTCGGTACAATTCAATGTCCAAAAAACATTTGGATAAGTGCTTGAATAGGAAAGGTTTGGAGGGATATATGGACCAGGAGCAAGCAAGTGGGACTAGTTTAGTTTGGAATTAGGTTCAGAGTGGACTGGTTTGACCAAAGGGTCTGTTTCAGTGTCGTATAACTCAGCAACATCCTGATAAATCTTTTCTGAACCCTCTCCAATTTAATAATGCCCTTCATTTAACAGGATGACCAGAACTGGACACAGTACTTCAGAAGAGGCCTCACCAATATCCTTAAAACCTCAACATGATATCCCAACTCCTGTACTCAAAAGGTCTCAACAATGAAGGAAAGCATCAATACCTTCTTAACCACACTGTCAACCTGTGATACAAATTTCAAAGAATTATGTATATGAACCCCTCAGTCTCTCTATTCTGCAACACTACCCAGGGTCCTACCATTAATTGAATACCATTAATTATATAAGTCCTGCCCTTGTTTGTTTTATCAAAATGTAGTACCTCACATTTAACCATATTAAACTCCATCTGCCACTCCTTAGCCCAATGACCCAATCAATCAAGATCTCTTTGTAATCTTAGATAACCTTCTTCACTGTCCACTATACCACCGATTTTGGCATAAATCACAAACTTACTAATCATGCCTCCTATATGAAATGACAAACAACAGCGGACCCAGTTCTGATGCCTGTGGAACACTGCTGGTCACAGTCCTCCAGCCACCACCACCACTCACATTGGTGTTTTAAAATTGTTCACATTACAGCAGAGGAAGTGCTGGAGGTCTTGGAAAATATAAAGCTGGATAAATCTCTGAGACCCGATCAAGTGTATCCCAGGATATTGTGGGAAGTTAAGGAAGAAATTGTGGAACCCCTAACAGAGAAATTTGTCATCTATTACCACGAGTGAGGTACCTGAGGACTGGAGGGTAACTAATGTTATGCCTTTATTTTAAGAAAAAGTGCTGTAAGGAGAAGCCTAGGAATTATATACCTATTAGCCTGACATCAGTGGTGAGTAAGTTGTGGGAGGCAATTATGAAAAATACACATTACATGCATTTGGAAGCCAGGGACTGATTAAGGATAGTTAGGATGGTTATGAATGGAGAAAATAGTGTTTAACTAATTGGATTACTAGTTTTGAGGAAGTAACCAAAATGATTGATGAGGCCAAACCAGTACATGCTGTTTCTATGGGCCTTAGTAAAGCCTTTGACAAGGTTCCACATGGTAGACTAATTAGTAAAGTTAGATCAATGGGATTCAAGACAATCTTGTCAATTTGATACAAAATTGGCTTAACGGTAGGAGACAGGGTGGTGGTGGAATGTTGTTTTTTGGACTGGAGCCATGTGACCAGCAGTGTTCCACAGGGATTGGTCTGGGTCCTCTTTTGTTTGTAACTTATATAAACGATCTGGATGAGAATATGGGAGGCATGGTCAGTGAGTTACAGTGGAAAAGTAGGAAGAATGAGTTGATGATCATCAGATTACTGATGTGAACGGTAGAACAGACTTGATGGACTGAATAACCTTCAATTGCTCTTATGTCTCATGTCTTATGATCTTTTAATCTTTACAATACAGTCTAATGCTCCTGTGAAGCACCTTGCAACATTTTGTTACATTGAAGGTGCAATATGAATAAAAGGTACTGCTCTGTCATTTTAAAAATGCATCTTTTTTCGTGTTAAAACAGTGGAAAGAACTGCTCCTCCTGCTACATAGTAGTCACACAGCACATTATCTAATTTAACAAAACAATCAGCATTACTCCTCTATTTGAAATCAGCTATGAGAAAAACAAGGTAAGTTTACTAAGTTATATCTAAGGTTTTGTTTTCTATCAATGTTTTATGAAAATTGCTGCACTTCATACTTAGTGAGAACTCCTCTGGTGGCTACTTTACCATAACATTTCTGATGTTTTTAACGCAGGACAGCAATGCATCATAACACCTTGCAGCTTTGCATTTACCAACAATAAAAGCAGTGGTGGTCGTTTGAAATTTCAATCAGTTTCTAAAACGATAAATTTTATAAACAAGTCTAGTTTTATCGCATTTGTCTCAAAACAGCAAGACAGTAGTATGGCATTTTTTTTGTTAGCATTTTTGCTGCAGGGAGTCACAAGGTTTACGTATCACTGAAAAAAATAAGCAGATAACCATATTACAGAAGCATTATTCAAATGGTCAAGTCACTAAAATTGTGAAAATATACAAAGCATTAAAAAAAAGCAGGCATATTTCTCTAAGAAAGGATCATGCAACAGGAAAAGGTTGGTAAACCTCAGCAATATGAATAAAATGTGCAATCATCTGGAATTTCCAAAAATAAATTGAATGTGTGACAAATAAATACTTAATTTTGATACTAAAGCAACAATTTCTATTCTACTTGTCAGGTTGAACAGTTGATATTTATTTTGTTTGAATTGGCTTGATACGTTTCACAGTCAGCTTGGGGAAAACACATCTGCTTTTTAAAAAAAGTAATCTGAAAACCAGACTGACATTAGAATCTGAGAGTTGGATGTGTAATGAATTTCGTCATTCTCAACCAGGCCATTAAGTGGGAAACCTTGTGCAAGCAGAACATACATCCCTGGAGATGGAAAGGTTGATATGATTGTAAGTGAGCATCCAGCTGTCTGAGCATGCAGGATAGAGCAGTTGATGCCCAAGGCTCCTCCTGCTCTTTCAGTGTAAAGAGAAAATGCACATAAAGGGACACGTGAAGGTAAAATACATCCTCATTATTCATTGAAAATATCATGATGGAAGCATCATCAGCTCAAACTCTGGAATATCAGGATGCTACTCTTCTTGTTGTCAGAACAAAGATATACAGAAGAAAAAAATCATTTGATCAACTAATTTACTGAAATGGTTGATGTCAGTTATACTGCTATGGCTTTGAAACACAGATTAAGAGTATGTAAAGAAACAATCAAGAAATATTAAAATTGTTTAATATCTCTCCAATTCAATCTCTTCACCATCTGTACTTCCATAAAATATCACTATAATGTAGAGTTTGAAAGCCAGTTAATACTGTTATGATGAGGTATTTCTTATAAGTGAGAGTATGCATTTTATCACAAAAATATCACGATAAAATGCTGGAATTAAAAATAATCTACACTTCAATCTGTTTATAGCTTTTATATTTGTGAATTACATCACAGAGTTATTTGCTAAAATGCCACACCATTTTGAAAAAAAATTACGAAATAAACAATCTCTAATTTTGTTTGTAATATAATTAACACTTGTTCAAAAATTTCAAATCTGCTTTTACAAGTATTACAGCAATGATTAATTTTTTATCTGTAGTTGCACTTAACATTCTCATTTGAACAGTAGGTACTGCAGATCATAATACATGGAAGCACATAAATGAGATGTGGAACGTCCAGTTTCTAATTTAACTTTCTAGTACTACATAGAGCTGACATAATTAGACGTGAGGTGGTGAATTTAGCAGAACAAATCCAATTAACATCTGATGTTAAAACAAGATGAACACATTTGGGGAAAATAATGTCCACATCCTGACATGATGGCAAACTTATTCAAGGAAATTTTCAATAGATTTTGTTGACAAATTTTTTTGCATATGTTCTAAAACGTTAAAACTAATTACGTTCAGCCTAAAATAGTCATAATGTCATTCTGTCTTTAATGAACAAGCACACTGCAAAGGTTTAGCTCATCTTGATACAACTTGCCAGACTGTAACTTTCACAGACCAATGTATCAACACGTTGACAAAGTTATCCAATTAGTTCCACTGTCTTGCTCTTTCCACATAGCCATGCAAAGTTTTTTTCCTTTTACAGTTATGCGATTCCCTTTGAAAAGCAAGATTGAAACTGCTTTCATAACCCTTTTATGAATGTGAATTCTCGATCATCACAACTCACTGCACACAATAATATAGACTGTACATTTTATTAGGCAACACTACCAAATACTAAATGCATCACCTCAAAATTGTAATTTTTGAACATTCATTTTCTATATAACTATATTTACTCCAACAATATATTTTGTATTTCATCTAATTGTTATATGAATTTTGACTATAATATAATAGATAAGATAATCTCTCCTAAAATATTTCACTTCAATGCAATATGCAAATACATTCATTATTATTGATATTCTGAATAAATCAGCCATAGAACTGAAGCTGAAGTCACAAAAGAATGGTATACTTCAGTAGATCTGTAACTTTTATACAGCAAACCTCATTCTCAGCATATCGTCACTTTGCTTGTGGTTTAAAGTACACACCAATTACCAATTTTGGCACCCAGTCAATCTAAAAACAAGATGCATTAATTTCCTTCATGCCTCCACTCTAAGTTACAAAGACTTCAGAACATACTGACATACATCTGCGCGCACACACACACACACCACAGAAAAGCTACTCCATCTCATGACAAATAGGTAATTTGCTTCACCTGCATTGACAACTAAACCACTTCACACAATAACAAGGTGCACAGTTATAGTATCATTCAACTACACAGATGCACAATCATAAATGAGCTATTTAAAGGACAAAATCATGAAGCTCAGCCTGTTTTCTTACGGTCACTGAGGCAGAATAATGCCTAGTTGACCATCTAGATCAGCTTCCGCTCAAAGAACAAAACAATTGTATCCTTCCTGATGGTGTACCAACTTCCCTAATGCAACCTTCAATTTAGTTACAAAATAAGAACGGATGCTTAAAAGAGTGATACACTAATAATTATCAGGATCATTAAACACAGCTCTTCACTACATGTGGTTGATTCAGTACACAAAATAAAAATGTTCTTTGCCAATTAAATTTGTTTTTAACTATCACTGTTTCTGCCCCTCAATCACAACGGTCTTCTTTCTTAAAAGCCTTATTTTCTGCTGCTATTTTGTTCTTTATTTCCCACTCCATCATTTACCTAGAAAATTAAAGACAAGTAGAATAACTCACAATAAAAAGAAAACCACAGGGAGAATAATGTGATCCATTTTCTAACTATATCTAGAACTGGTTTCAAAACCTGTAGTGAAAGGTCTGTATTCACTAGGAAACACACCATATAAAATTCTAACAAGGTTCGACAGACCAGGTATATCCAGAAGGTTTATCCCCTGGTTAAGGAGTGTAGAACCAGGAGTCAGTCCCAGGACATCGGGTGTGCTACTTAGAACTGAGATAGGGAAACATTTCCTCACTCAGTGGTCAATTTATGGAAATCAATACCACAGAAGGCTGGAGGCTGGATCACTGAATATATTCAAGAAACAGATAGATAAGTTTTGGAGATACTAAAGCAATCAATGTATATGGAGAGAAAGTGAGAATATGCCTCTTAGATAGAGGATCAGATGTATTGAATGACAGAACAGACTCAAAAGGCAGATTTGCCTTATTTTCTAGGTTAACTCTCAGGAAGGTTTGTAGATCCTTTTAAGTATAACTGCTCTTATGGGCAAGATTCTGAAATAGTTATCTATGACCAATCACGAATACTTTCTGCACTTGTTGTAATGCTGTCAATTTTTACAATTATTTACGTTAAGCTAACTTTCATTTGACTTGGCCAACTTCACAACATTAGATCATCTGATCATGAAAGAAGCCTAAAACTGAGAATTATATCATAAAATCTGATCATTATCGAGATGAGCATTTTGTGAGTGGCAGAGCATCAAACCTAAAACTACAGGTGGACTTGAGAATCTAGACTTTTAAATTCCATGGAGAAAGAAACAAAGTAAATCTCAGAAAAGGGCTAAGCGTGGGAAGGCCTGAGGTGATCCTAGAATCAATGGTTCAAACTGTAAAATAAATGCTTTAAGTAGAAATAAGGTACTTTTTTCAAGTTCCTACTGGCTCACAGAGTTTAATCAATCAATACTTGAGCCACTGGAACCAAGTAGGTTCTAGTTTAGAGCCTGGCCCACATCTAATTGATTTCTGCCAAAATGCCAGACAAAAATAAAAATATTTCCTCATCTCTACACGTGAGGGCTTGAGTAACTGACATTTGGAATAACTCCTGTATAGCCTTTGATGTACCCCAATTTCTTTGTCAGCGAAAACTTTTGAAACAGACTTTTCACAGATTTGTTCTGATCTGCTAATCCACTTTGAAGATTAGGAAATGTTGAGACTCAGCTTGTGTGTAGAAATTCTTGACCCTGGGGAATTGTTAGAAGTGAGTGTTCTGCAGGTGAATTTGCCAAACACTGCTTGTGTGTGCCAACAATCATAATCTTGCAGCAATGTATGGACCAGATGCTTTCAGCAGTATGTCTGAATCTCCCAAAGCTTAGAATCAGAAGCCAATTCTTAAAGTACTTAAAGTCATTTAAAAAAAGAGCAATGACGTCCTTTGTTTCTGCACCTATACTGTCATTACTTTTTCAACATACAATGCGGAAATGGGAAATATGTTATCAGAGGCAGGGTGAGAAGTAATTTTTTTGGAGTAAGGATATTAGAACAAATGAAATGGGCTGAATAACCTTTATCTTGGATATAGAATTTATGTCATAATTATATATTAGAGGACATCATTGTGTTTTGCTGAAATGTTGGATATTAACACTAAGTACAACTGTCTTCTGTCGTAGTAGTAGTCATCTATAGAAACAATTAATACTCAGCTCAAAGAAACACAAATCTTGACTGACCGTTCATGTGGGGAACAGTCCAAGCCACAATAATGAATAGAAACACACATTCAATATAATAGAATAAACTCATAGTAAATGAAATGGAAAATAAATGGAGACATAAACAAACATAGCTGAATGTGTACTCTTCCAAATGTTCACTGTTACAAGTTTGAATTTAAATCCTAACTGAATTCTAAGGAGCAAGAGGTGGTGTGGTCAAGACTGGAGATCAATATTCTAATCACCTGCAATGCTGGGATGCAGGAGAAAAGATTCTGTTGATGGATGATGGAGATGATGTCAATGCGTAAGTTTCATTGACAAATCCCCAACCAGAAAAGGGAATGGTTCAACTCAGACTGTAGGAATTTGGCATCAGGCCTCAACATGTCTGCATCCTGCCACCAATCAGACCATGCTGAGCAGGTGAGAGGAGACTGTCCAGATGCATCAGGCAGAGTTTGGAAGATGAGCAGAGGCAGCATTGGTGTGTTGACTTCCATCACTCAGAACTATTTCCAATATCGACTGAGGAAATGCAATAAGCTGAGTGCAATGCAGTATCCCCTGGTTACACCCTGACCATCATAAACAGCAGGTCCTTCTTTCCCTTTATTAACTATCTTCATCATCTTTCAATAAATTCCTTGAATCTAACTATTTAGTTGAATACACAGTGGATGGTGACTCAGACTGGTCACGAATTACAGCAAATTATCTATACTGGATTCCAACAGTGACAATGTGGGATCAGAGTGACTGTGCTTGACATCAAGGCTTTATTTGACAGTATGTGAAATCAATTGGGAGGTGGGTGGGGGGGTTGTGAGTGGGAGATCTCCAACGTGTCATACCTGCTACATAGGAAGATGCTTGCAGCTGTTGCAGGTCCAACATCTCAGCACTAGGGCAACTCTGTAGGAGTTTACAATGGTCACATCCCAGGCCCAAAAGTTTTCAGCTGCTTCATCAATAACCTTCCTTCTACCACAAGATCAGAAATAGGGATGTTTGCCGATGATTTGCAATATCTCAGATGCTGAATGTCCAAATCTAGCAAAACTTGGATGATACCACACCTCAAAAATGCCAGTATGTGACAATCTTGGACAGCAGAGAATCTTACCACTATCCATTGACATTGAATGGCATTATCACCATGAAATCATCTATCAACACCTTAGCAGGCACCATTAACCAGAAACTGAATGAGACTCTCCATATAAATGCAGTGGCACCAACAGCAGGTCAGAGGCCAGGAATATTGCAGCGAGCAACTCACCTCCTGATTCACCAAAGCCTATCCACCATCTCCAAGTCACAAGTTAGGATTGTGATAGCATATTCCCCACTTGCCTGGATGAGTGCAGCTCCAACAACACTCAAAACTCAACATTATTCAGGACAAATCAGCCCTCTTTTAATGGCACCACATCCACAAACATCCATCACTGATGCTCTGGAGCAACAGTTCATACTATCTACAAGATGAACTGCAGAAATTCATAAAGAATCCTGCAGCAGGACTTTCAAAACTCAGGACCACTTCCACCTGGAAGGACAAGGGCAGCAGATACAATGAGAAGACCCATCAAGTCACGCACCATCCTGACTTGGAAATATATTGTCATTTCTTCAGTTTTGGAATTCCTTCCTTAATGGAAGGAAGGTGTATCTACTGCACATGCACTACAGTGGTTCAAGAAGACAGCTCACCGCCACCTATTCAAGGACAACTAAAAATGATCAATAAATGCTGGCTCAGCCATGATGCCCACATTCCATTAGTGAATTTTAAAGAAGCATGTTTTTGCCCTGTTAAGACATTGTAGTTACTATCTTGATGTATTAGAGTATTTCCAGTGATTACAGGGAGGTACTGATTCATACCATGGATCTTAAATCCATATCTGATTATGAGTAAGCCTGCCTATAGCTTTCACTTCTGATGTCCACCTGTAAACCTTGATTTGAAATGCAGACAGAGATTCATCGTGACTGTGAGTGTGATTGAAGCAACCACTAACACCTAGACCTCAATCACAGGCAATCAGGCAACTACCACCAGTGTCAATACCTTTGTAGCCATATCCTGGTCAGAAATTGATAATTTATATCCTCAGGGCTCACGGGTACAGGAGACAAAAAATGAGCTGCCAGAGTAAGTGGTGGAGGCTGGTACAATCACAACATTTAAAAGGCATTTGGATGGGTATATGAATAAGAAGGGTTTGGAGGGATATGGGCCGGGTGCTGGCAGGTGGGACTAGATCAGGATGGGATATCTGGTTAGCATGGATGGGTTGGACTGAAGGGTCTGTTTCCATGATGTACAACCCTAGGGTAACTAGAGAGAGAATAGGGTCCCTCAAAGATCAGCATGGCGGCCTTTGTGTGGAGCCACAGAAAATGGAGGAGATACTAAATGAATATTTTGCATCAGTATTTACTGTGGAAAAGGATATGGAAAATTTGGACTGTAGGGAAATAGATGGTAACATCTTGCAAAACATCCAGATTACAGAGGAGGAAGTGCTGGATGTCTTGATTCGGTTAAAAGTGGATAAATCCCCAGGATCTGATCAGGTGTACCCAAGAACTCTGTGGGAAGCTAGAGAAGTGATTGCTGGGCCCCTTGCTGAGATATTTGTATCATTGATAGTCACAGGTGAGGTGCCAGAAGACTGGAGGTTGGCAAACGTGGTGCCACTGTTTAAGAAGGGTGGTAAAGACAAGCCAGGGAACTATAGACCAGTGAGCCTGACCTCGGTGGTGGGCAAGTTGTTGGAGGGAATCCTGAGGGACAGGATGTCCATGTATTTGGAAAGGCAAGGACTGATTTGGGATAGTCAACATGGCTTGGCGCATGGAAATCATGTCTCACAAACTTGATTGAGTTTTTTGAAGAAGTAACAAAGAAGATTGGTGAGGGCAGAGCAGTAAATGTGACCTATATGGACTTCAATAAGGTGTTCGACAAGGTTCCCCATGGGAGACTGATTAGCAAGGTTAGATCTCATGGAATATCGGGAGAACTAGCCATTTGGATACAGAACTGGCTCAAAGGTAGAAGACAGAGGGTGGTGGTGGAGGGTTGTTTTTCAGACTGGAGGCCTGCAACCAGTGGAGTGCCACAAGAATCAGTGCTGGGCCCTCTACTTTTTGTCATTTACATAAATGATTTGGATGCGAGCATAAGAGGTACAGTTAGTAAGTTTGCAGATGACACCAAAATTGGAGGTGTAGTGGACAGCAAAGAGGGTTACCTCAGATTACAACAGGATCTGGACCAGATGGGCCAATGGGCTGAGAAGTGGCAGATGGAGTTTAATTCAGATAAATGCGAGGTGCTGCATTTTGGGAAAGTAAATCTTAGCAGGACTTCTACACTTAAGAGTAAGGTCCTAGGGAGTGTTGCTGAACAAAGAGACCTTGGAGTGCAGGTTCATAGCTCCTTGAAAGTGGAGTTGCACATAGATAGGATAGTGAAGAAGGCGTTTGGTATGCTTTCGTTTATTGGTCAGAGTATTGAGTACAGGAGTTCGGCGGTCATGTTGCGGCTGTAAAGGACGTTGGTTAGGCCATTGTTGGAATATTACGTGCAATTCTGGTCTCCTTCCTATCAGAAAGATGTTGTGAAACTTGAAAGGGTTCAGAAAAGATTTACAAGGATGTTGCCAGGGTTGGAGGATCTGAGCTACAGGGAGAGGCTGAACAAGCTGGGGCTGTTTTCCCTGGAGCATCGGAGGCAGAGGGGTGACCTTATAGAGATTTACAAAATTATGAGAGGCATAGATAGGATAAATAGACAAAAGTCTTTTCCCTGGGGTCAGGGAGTCCAGAACTAGAGGGCATAGGTTTAGGGTGAGAGGGGACGGATATAAAAGAGACCTAAGGTGCAACATTTTCATGCAGAGGTTGGTACGTGTATGGAATGAGCTGCCAGAGGATTTGGTGGAGTCTGGTACAATTGCAACATTTAAGAGGTATTTGGATGAGTATATGAATAGGAAGGGTTTGGAGGGATATGGGCCGGGTGCTGGCAGGTGGGACTAGTTTGGGTTGGGATATCTGGTCGGCATGGACGGGTTGGACCGAATGGTCTGTTTCCATGCTGTACATCTCTATGACTCTATGATTCTAAGTGTTGAAACTGCACAAGTTTAATTATTTTTCTTTCATCTTTCAAAAAAAATTGTGATGTCTCTACAAGAGGAAATGAAAACATTTATTTCAATCATCACAGTCAATGAATTCAATGAATATACTTCAATCTAAAAAAATTCCAAAAAGAAGAACCTACTCATAGATTATCAGGCCTTCTGACATCAAGCTAACATCAAGACAGCCTCTAACAAATTACACATCTTTAAGGGAGATGTTCTTTTTCAATTCCTTGTATAGATCACTGTTATCATTGTCTAAGGAGACACTTACTGACAGAGGAGGACTCTCATTAGTCAATTATTCTAACAGTGAATCAGAACACTGTGATCTATCACGACTAGAGAAGAATCCAAAACAGTTATTTCCAGCATCAAGTGTCACATCAACAAAGACATCCTATTTGGGTAATTTTAAAGATGAGTCATTGTTGAAAAAGAATAACTTCAACACAGAAACACAGACACAAAATGCAGATATCATAAAATGACTTATCCTGCAGCTGCTAGCCTACAATGTTTTCAGAGATATGTTTATTTTTGGTGCTTCTTGACATTAGGAAAAATATGCATTATTGGGAAGAATAGTAATTGCTCATATCTCTTCTTAGTTAATAAGGCATTTTTAATCAACAATATTTAGCCACCCTGCCCATGGAAAGCTGTCATATAGGCAGTTAACATTCTCTCAATTACCCTACTTTGATTGGTTACAAAGTGCAGCTAATTGTGGGAGGGACAGCATGAGGATGGCCAACTACAGCGAGCAATGGCACACTGAATTATGGTCGTTATCAGGAGAGGCAATTGTATTTCAGTCAACTCACATTCTAAGAATCAAATCTCAACAACATTTGAAAACATGAACAGAACGAGCCTGATGCATACTCTTTTAGGGTTGTACAATCTGTTTGAGGAGACATAAATCAAACATTGGGCCCTTCACTAATATTAGGAAATGAGCCTAATGCCTATTCTGGGCAACTGCCCAGTATGCCTCAATATCATCCAAAGCCAATTTGACATTACACGTTTCTCAGGTCACTTTGGGATACTGCTCATAGTGCAAATTTAATCAATTTTGCTTCAACACTTTGATTCCGACCCCATTTTTCAGAACTTTGCATCCTTGAAGACTGTTTGAAGCAATTTCCTTGTTCTGGATCAAGTAGTGGCATTTACTTTGACAGTCAAATTTGAACACCTGAAATTCCTTCCATAGTCATCAGCTTGTCCATTCTCCATTGCCAATAACATATAACTTTAATGAAAAGTATTAGCAGCACCAAATGATAAAACTGTTTTTCAATCATTCACTGGGTCCAAAAGAAAACTAAAATTCGAAAAGATATTGGTCCAGGTGGTATTAGTGTAACAGTAATAATCACTATTCTGTATTTCAGATATAAGGAGTGTCAATGGTAGCCATGATGCAGAGGTGCTGGTGTTGGACTGGGGTGGACAACATCAGAAGTCACACAACACCATTTTACAGTCCAACAGATTTATTTGAAATCACAAGCCTTCAGAGTGCTGACAAAGGAGCAGTTCTCCGAAAGTTTGTAATTTCAAATAAACCTGTTCTACTATAACCTGGTGTCATGTGATTTCAGATATTAAGAAGTTAACATAGATCATGTCTGTCAGTCAACCTGGTGTATAAGGTCACCTGTCTGTTTGGCTATACTTCACATATAAATTGATATACCTTTTTTGCTCAGAAATACTATATTTATTTCACAATTAGCCTCATTTTTGGTGCTTGAACAGAAATAATATTCATGCAGCAATTTTTTGAGTAGGGCTAATATCTGTGGTTTAAACTTTGGTTGTGTGCCTCAGTACCCTATGAAGGATCTTGTTCATTTCAAATGGAATAAGTGGATAAGTATTTGAGAAAGAAAATCACCACAAAGAGTGGAAATGTGTGCGCTGCCTGGCCTGGAGTTTTGTCTGGTTGTGTCATCAATTCATTGAATGCTATTAGTGCACAAACATCAGATATTTAAATAACTCAAGATATTCAAATCATTTGTTGTGGAGGGATGATCTTAAAAGCAAAATACATCAATCTGGCCCATCAATAGGATCTTGACAATGATGCCATAGACAAAGTGACTCAGAATAAATAAATTCAATAAACTCTTTGCAATGGATGCTAAAGACAATGAATTTGACAGTTTTTCAAATGTTTTAATTATGAAGAAAAGATATTCTTATCGAATTCATACACTTACCAAGCTGTATCATGTTTGGTGTTTTTTTCACATTTTGAAACAGTGAAAACCTATATCAACAGTAGCATTTCACTTTCTGTTCTTCCTTGGCACATAAATCAACTTTTGTTTTTCAAAGTATTTCTCAAATCTTTAAAAGTTAGTTTATATGCCACAATCTAGGGCAGTCAATTCTAGTATTTTGAAATAGGAATAGTGAATCAGCACACTATTTTATCCCTGAAATTTGAAAAGATAATCAGTCTAAGACTGATTACTGACTTGCCTAACTCACTCTGACAAATTCAGATCGAGGCTTAATGTTCAGTAGTAACCATGATGTAATGAGATTCCACTGATTCACTCTGACAACTGTCACAAGTAAATATTCTTCTTTCACTATCTGAAAATCATAATTTGTAAAATTTCATAGCAAACATCTCCTTCTAATGATGCAACAACCTTTTCAAGTTCAGTGCTTAATAGGAGCTTGAGAGCATTTGATTTTTACTAGTTTCACTCTCAAACCCTAACTTTTTTTTTAGGTATGGGAGTTGCATGAGACATGCAGATATCATTAAGTGTGCCAGTGTGGTCAAATTTAATTGAGCATATTTCATGTAATGAGTACAATTCTGCCTGAAGAACAATCATAACAGTTGATTGAACTTAGTTTTTTTGCCTGGCCAACAATTTGAAAATATACCCAAATGAAGCAATCACATTTTGTCTGCTCACCTGCACACACACATACACACACACACACACACACACACAGACACACTCCCGCACACACACACACTCACACCCGCCCACACACACTCACACCCGCCCACACACACACTCACACCCGCCCACACACATACACACACTCACTCCTGCCCACACACATACACACACTCACACCCACCCACACACACACACACTCAAACCCGCCCACACACATACACACACTCACTCCTTCCCACACACACACACACACACTCACACCTGCCCACACACACAATCACTCCCGCCCATACACATACACACTCACTCCTGTCCACACACACACACTCACACCCGCCCACACACATACACACTCATTCCTGCCCACACACACACTCACACCCGCCCACACACACACTCACACCCGCCCACACACACACTCACTCACTCCCGCCCACACACACACTCACACCCACCCGTACACACATACTCCCTCCTGCCCACACACACCCGCACACACACACTTACTCCCACCCACACACACAATCACACCCGCCCACACACACACACCCACTCACACCCGCCCACACACACTCACTTCCGCCCACACACACACACTCACTCCCACCCACACACACCCGTCCACACATACACACTCACACCCACCCACACACACACACTCACTCCCGCCCACCCACTCACACCCACCCACACACACACACACTCACACCCGCCCACACACACACACACACATCCACACACACACACACACTCACACCCACCCACACACACACACTCACACCCACCCACACACACACACTCACACCCGCCCACACACACATACTCACACCCGCCCACACACACACACTCACTCCCGCCCACACACTCACACCCACCCACACACACACTCACACCCGCCCACACACACACAATCACTCCCGCCCACACACTCACACTCACTCCAGCCCACACACACACCCGCCCACACACACACACTCACACCCGCCCACACACACACACACTCTCACCCGCCCACACACACACACAATCACTCCCGCCCACAAACACAATCACTCCCGCCCACACACACACACACACTCACTCCAGCCCACACACACACCCGCCCACACACACACACACACTCACACCCGCCCACACACACACACACTCACACCTGCCCACACACACACACACTCTCACCCGCCCACACACACACACAATCACTCCCGCCCACAAACACAATCACTCCCGCCCACACACACACACACACTCACTCCAGCCCACACACACACCCGCCCACACACACACACACTCACACCCGCCCACACACACACACACTCTCACCCGCCCACACACACATACTCACTCCCGCCCCCACACACACACTCACACACACACACACACTCACACCCACCCATACACACTCACACCCGCCCACACATACACACACATTCATTCTAATAATTCACTTGATTTTAACTGCACTTTTAATTTAATGTGTGACAATGCTGTCACTTTAAAAAGGTTATTTTGTTCTCGGTTTCATTTTTGAAGGTAGATTGTAAAGGCAGAGGTGCAGAAGTGGCTATGGGAAATGAATTAAGTCAACAATCAGAGGAGGCCTTTAGATTTTTTTGAAAAGTTATAACAATGGAAGGGGAGTGGCCAGTTCTCCAGGATCAAGTTTTCTAGTTTGTTAGCTGTAGCAGTCAGAAGCTGTTTGAGTCCCAGAAGAATTGGAGCTTCAGTAAAATGAGTCTGAGCTGCTACATTCTCTGAAATCTCTCTTGGTTTCCTCCTGGATTGGAGAATTGCCTGTACAGAACTGGCGCAAAGGTAGAAGACAGAGGATGGTGTTGGAGGGTTGTTTTTCAGACTTGAGGTCTGTGACCAGTGGAGTGCCACAAGGATCGGTGCTGGGTCCATTACTTTTCATAATTTATAAAATTATTTGGATGTAAGCTTTAAGAGATATAGTTAGTAAATTTGCAGATGACACCAAAATTGGAGGTGTCGTGTCAGCAAAGAAGGTTACCTCAGATTACAGTGGGATCTTGATCAAATGGGCCAGTGGGCTGAGGAGTGGCAGATGGAATTTAGCTAAACACGAGGTGCTGTATTTTTGGAAAGCAAATTTTACCAGGACTTATACACTTATTGGTAAGTTTCTAGGGAGTGTTACTGAAGAAAGAGACCTTGGGGTGCAGGTTCATAGCTCTTTAAAAGTAGAGTTGAGGATAGATAAGATAGTGAAGAAGGTATTTGGTAAGCTTTCCTTTATTGGTCAGAGTACTGAGTACAGAAGTTGGGAGGTCATGTTGCGGCTGTACAGGACATTGGTTTGGCGTCGTTTGGAATACTGCATAGAATTCTGGTCTCCTTCCTATCAGATGGATGTTGTGAAACTTGAAAGGGTTCAGAAAAGATTTACATGGATGTTGCCAGGGTTGAAGGATTTGAGCTATAGGAAGAGGTTGAATAGGCTAGGGCTGTTTTCCCTGGAGTGTTGGAGACTGAGGGGTAACCTTATAGAGGTTTATAAAATCAGGAGGGGCATGGATACGGTAAATAGACAAGGTCTTTTTCTCTGGGGCCGGGGAGTCCAGAACTCAACAGCATAGATTTAGGGTGAGAGGGGAAAGATATAAAAGAGACCTAAGGTGCAATGTTTTCATGCAGAGGGTGGTGCGTGTGTGGAATGGGCTGCCAGAGGAAGTGGTGGAGGCTGGTACAATTGCAACATTCAAAAGGTATCTTGATGGGTACATGAATAGGAAGGGTTTCGAGGGTTAGGGACTGGGTGTTGGCAGGTGGGACTAGATTGAATTGGGGTATCTGGTCGGCATGGACGAGTTGGACCGAAGGGTCTGTTTCCATGCTCTGCATCTCTATGACTCTGTAAAAGGAAGTCTGGTTGCTCTCCATGGCCTGACCAACATTCTTCTTCTGAACTGACAGCAGCAAGAATTGCTCACCTCATGGCTGTTCACTGAGTCGTATTGGATGTAAATATTTGACTGCATTTGCTTATCTAAGCAAAGTGCTTGACTGTAATTCATTGCACATAAATAGTTTGAGAAATTTCTGAGATGTGAAAGAAATTCATTGACCTAGGTTTTTAATTGGCACTGATGGCAACCAGAGGTATTGGTCAATTAACAGATGCAAATGTCTAATGACAACTCACCCAATTAATAAGGTAATGGTTTGAAAACATCTTAAATATGTTTTTTTTTGTTTCAAGATAATTTTGATATATTCCTTTGAAAACTCCTATCCTGAAATGAATTTACAAGAACATTATAGCAGGGCATAATAAATAATTAATGCTGTTTACACTAATAGCTCCAGGTTTGATGGGGTTTTGTAGGACATTTAAGCCAAGTTCTAATTATCCATGTAGACAAAATTAGTAGTGATTTTTGAATATGCAGTTATTGAAATCTTCTTGCAAATTAGAGATGAAATAATTAAGAGTAAAATAAATATCATACTTTATACACAGTGATGAAATTAAATATGACCAAAGGGATCAGTTGATGTTTTTTTCAAAATTGTTCATACAGCAGTGTATTCAACAAAGTACTTACAGATTTTCTTTCTCCATCCCTTTAAGGATTACAGAATCAAGTGTATAATTAACTTCACCAATTAATTAATTTCATGAAGTGCCAACACAAATATATTAACAAGATAACAAATTGTCAGACTACGTAAATTCCAGATTACTAAACATCAGCAAAAATTAAAGAATCTTTCTTTAGTAAATGTCAGTTACTATGTATTGCCTATCACTGTTACATTCAATACATAATTCTAACATTCAACATTGGAGGTGGTACTTCACCTGGGAAGATTGTTTCAGCCCTTGGATGGTGAGCAGGGAGGTGTTGAAGGGAAAGGTACTGTACCTTTTGCTGTTACATGGAAAGGTGCCGTGGGAAGATTGGGTGGTGTTCGTGATCAATGATTAAACTAAGCTGTCCCAGAGGGAACAATCCTTGTGAAATGCAGATGAGGGAGTGATGGGAAGATGTATTTGGTTTAGATGCAGTCTGATCCAATGAGGTTAGGCCCAGCCTGCTCAACCTTTCAATAGGCAATTCAATCATCCCCGGAATTAACCTATTAAGAAACTTTTCTGAACTACCACCAACATAAGTACATTATTCATTTAATAAGGAGTCTGGAAATCTGGACTTGAGGTGTGGTCACACCAATGCCTATTAGAGTAGTAGTAAGACTTCTCCAATTTTATATATCATTATTCCTGGCAATAAAGGCATTCGCCTTCCTAATGTACCTGCACGCTAACATTTTGCGATTAATTTCCAAGGATAACCAGATGCCTCGGAGCTGTCACATTTTGTAGTCTCAATTTAAATAATATTCTGTTTCTCTATTCTTCACAGTGAAGTTGTCAAACTCACAGTTCCCTATTTTCCTTTATTTGATTATGGAACATGGGCACTGCAGGATAGGCTATCATTGTTGGATATCCCGTACTGCCCCAGAGAAGGCCGCTGTGAACTGTCTTCTTCAACGCTTGCAGTTCTTTCAGCACAGGTTCAACCAGAGTTCTGTTGTGAAGCCATTTCTCAGATTTTATCCCTGCACAGCAAAAGAGGTAGTAGAGTTCTGAGTCAGTTTGGTGCTCACATTTGTAGGGGAACCTATAGGTGGTGATGTTCCCATGCACCTGCTACACTTGTCCTTCTTGAGGGTAGAAGTAATTGATTGGAAAGACATTGAGGATGAGCCTAGAGGAGTTGCTGCAGTGCATCTTTTAGATTATAAATACTATTGCATTGATCGCCAAAAGCAACGAATACTGTAAACAAGTTGCTTTGTCCTCGACAGTGTCAACTTTCTTGAATACTGTTGCCCTGCACCCTACCAGATTGCCATCTCACTCCTGACTTCTGTGTTCTCGATGGTGGACAAAATTGGGACTTTGATTAGGTTTTGCTGCCAATGGGCATGGACTGCTGCAGCTCTACGGAATGGCAGAATGGTGCTGAATATTGTACAATCATAGGTAAAGATGCTCACTTCTGTCCTTCTAACATGACATTTCATCAACCAAATCTTTGCCAAACAAATCTATGTACCATTGCAGATTTTATCTGTTCACCTCACAACTTATTTCCCCACTTCCCCTGGGTATGTCGCAAAGCTAATCCCTTTCTTTTTCTAAAAGCTGTTCCTTGGCTCAACGATACTCGGTCCTTGATTTTTTTTTCAGAGGGGCAATAAACCAGACCGAGCTCCGATCAGTCTTGTTTGGTACAGAGATGAAAAGGATTTTGTGAGGCGTTCTGTTTATATGTAAACAGATGAGACTTCAGGCCAAAGTGGTCATGTTTTAGAAGTGACCTGTAGAATGAAAGGGGAGTGGTCCACTCTCCAGTTGAGCAGTTTTAGTTCAGTCTTGAACTAATTGGAAGTTCAACAGAGAGCTGCATGAAAATTCTCTCTTTTCTGCTTTTCAACCTCAACCTGTAAGCATGTGTTCCATTTATATTGTTTTCTAAAGAGAGTTTGCTTATTGGGACTATTCAGAACAGCATAATTAAGTCTAGTTGGATAGGTTGGGTTCTGTACGGGTTCTTTATTTTGTGGGGTGTAGGGTGTAGGTTTGCTCGCTGAACTGTAGGTTTGATAGCCAGACATTTCATTACCTGGCTAGGTGACATCATCATTGGTGACCTCCAAGTGTTTTCTTGTTCACTCGGAGGTCGTCACTGATGATGTCACCTAGCCAGGTAATGAAAAGTCTGGATATCAAACCTACAGCTCAGCGAACAAACCTACACCCTAAATCTCAACCTGAGCTACAAACCTTCACAAATCTTTATTTTGTCCTTTGTGTTTCATTGTATAATTTTGTTACTAAAGTTTTGTCTGTTTTAAAATTTAGTAGTCAACCTAGCTACCTTTGGGTAATTTTCACCGTACACTTACCAAAACAATTTTCAAATTTATTGACTGAGCTGCCTGCTTAAGAATGTTTAGAGTCGTCTGGCTTAGTCCATAACAGACTGGGGCTCTTTGCAGGATTTTAAACAGCGAGTGGTAGGTACTAGTGTCTTTATTTTGGGTGTTGGTTTGGTTGGGTATGTAAAGCTTGTGAAGTTTGCCTGAAGTTTTCTGGATGGGGAAGCAGTGACTTTGGAACTTTTGCAAAAAGTGAATAAGACCAAGTTGCAAGAATTAGCATAGAAGCTGGAATTGGAGCTGCCTGCTTCTGTGAGGAAAGGAGAGAGAATTATAGCAGTAGCTCAACACTTAAACTTGCTGGAGAAATCATCAGAATCTATAGAGATGGAAAGAATTCAATTGCAAATGAAGCAGCTTGAGTTAGAGGCAAGAGATAAGGGAAGGGCAGCAGAAATTAAACAGTTTGACTTACAGTTAGAAGCAGAAGAGAGGGAAAACGAGAGAGCAGAGCATGAGAAAGAGAGAAGTTTTGATCTTCAAAAACTGACATTTAAAAAAGAAAGTCAGCTTAAAAGGCTGGAGATAAAAGCTGAGCGTAGGCTCAGTGAGGAAGTAATGTGAACTCATGTGGCAGAGCACAGAGTTAAAACAGCAAGGTTAGCAGCTGAAATGGTTGATGATTATGAGCTGCTCCATAAAACACAGTTTGGCTTCCAGAATCAATTTTAGTCCATGAGAGATAGAAATTGTGGCAAAGAGAAATCCTCACGTGGAAAGTGAAAGGTAGATCTCATGAAGATCATAAAGGAGAACTTATCACAGGGTAAAAAAGAAATGCATTGTAATAAAGTGGGCCACACAAAATCACAATGATGATAGGCTAAGAGACAGCCAGATGTAGGAAAACCGGACAAGTCTGGGTGTTTTATTGGACGAGTAACAAAGAGCACAAAGGAAGTTAGACGACTGTCTCAGAGCGTACAAGACGATCAGAGGTTGATTAAGGAGGAAGTGCCAGATCTGCTTAAAAAATGCACATACAAGGGTAAAGTTTATTCACATAGACCAGGAATACCAGGTAAAGAGGTTACGATATTAAGGGGCACAGTAACCCCTCAGTCTGTAATGCTCAAGGATGAGGAGATGTGCAGTCCTGAGGGACTACTGCCAGAGAAAGTATTGGTAACAGGATTTCATGGTGAGACAAACAGTGCTCTTTTATATAACGTAAGGCTAAAGTGTCCAGAGTAGAGTGGAGAATTTGTGACAGGAGTACTGGACAAACTCTTAGCTCCAGGAATACAATTTGTTCTTGCAAATGATATAACTGATTCATCAGTTGGCGTGCTGCCTTCTATAGTTGAAAAGTCAGTGGACACTCAGGCAACTGAAGACATGAAGATTGTGTGATCGCAAGATCACAGAGGCACAAGTTGAAGCAGGAGAGATCAAAAGGCACAGATAAGGAAGCTAACATAGTGTTATCTGAAACTTACTTTTATCAGATAAGTGGAACAGAGAAGGACCAAAGAAGTAAACATGCAAGTATCTTTAGCTCTATTAAGCTGATTTAATTACAGCTGAGGAGTTACAGCAGTTATATCAAAAGGCATTTACTGATAAAGAAAGTGAATGCATTCCTGTGTGTTAGTACTTAACAAATGATGTCTTAATGAGGAAATGGAGACCATCACACATTCAAGCAGATGAGAAATGGGCAAAGATTCGTCAAATTAGGGTCGAGGAAGGAAGTGCTGCAAATGGCGCATGAGCTACCACATGGAGGTCGTTTAGGGATAACGAAAACATAGGCTAAAATACAAAGATATTTTTACTGGCCTGGACTGCACACAGGTGTAGCTGAATTTTGACAGATGTGTCATACATATCAGCTAATCGTAAAACCACAGGCAGTAATAAAACTTGCATCTTTACTACTATTCCAGCATTTGAGGAACCTTTCACAAGAGTCTCAATTGATTATGTAGGTCCCTTACCTCAAACAAAAAGTGGGAATAAGTATTTATTAACAATACTGAATGTGTCAACTAGATTTCCAGAGGCACAGCTAAAAGGGTTGTAGAAGAATCACTTAATTTTTTTTCCTAGATACAGACTACCCATAGAAATCCAGTCAGATCAAGGATCAAACTTCACATTCAAACTATTCGAAGTGGTTATGGATAACTTAGGAATAAAACAATTCAAATCTACTGCATACCATCTGGAAGCGCAGAGAGCACTGGGGAGATGGCAGCAAAGACTAAAGACCATGTTGAAGGCTTCAGGTCAGGATTATCCAGATGATTGGGATAAGGGAGCTCTGTTTTGCAATCAGGGATGCACTGAATGAATCGACCAAATTCAGTCCATTTGAATTAATATTTTTGATTTGAAGTAAGATGACTGTTAAAAGTGATTAAGGAGAAATTAATAAGTCAGAATTCAGAGACCACCCATTTGGACTGTGTGTCAAATTTTAGAGAACAATTAAATAGAGCTGGAGAGTTGGCTAGACAGCATTTAAAAGTATCACAGCAGACAATGAAACAGCAAGCGGATAAGAAATCACAAATTCACAATTTTGCAATTGAGGATAAGGTATTGGTGTTACTTGCAGTAACAGGTGAGCCTTTAAAAGCAAGGTTTAGTGGACCTTATCAAATTGAGAAGAAATTGAATGAGGTGAATTACTTAACAGGAAGAAATCTCACAGAGTGTCATGTGAGCAAGAGGAGAAGGTATTAATGATTACAGCACAGAAGGAAGAGCCAAATTCAGAGAATTCTGAATTGGACATTCCTCAAATCAAATTGGACAATGAGGGAGTTGTCAAAAATTGGGATAAATTATTGAGTTACCATCCACAAGAAAATCAAAATGACCTGAAAGTGTTATTACTATCACATGGGGAGAGATGCGGAAATAAACTGGGAAATACTAACCTAATTGTGCATAATGTTGAATTAGGAGATATCGTTCCTATTAAACAACATCCTTATAAGAATAACCCTCTAAAGTTGGTACAGGTTCAGAAGGAGGTAGATGTTCCAAGATGGCAAATTGAAGTGAGTTACAATGACTGGAGCTCATTCATAGTCATGTGCCAAAGCCAGATGGTACCTAACGGTTATGTGTGGACTATGGCAAAGTCAACACCACGACAAAGACTGATGCATATCCAATTCCACGGTGGTAGGAGTGTGTCAGGAAAGTGGGACAAGCAAGTTATGTTTCTAAGTTGGACTTGCTCAGAGGCTATTGGCAAGTACATCTGTCAGAGAGAGCAAAGGCAATTTCGGCTTCGTAACGTCAAATGGACGATATCAGTTCGAAGTCATGCCATTTGGTATGAAAGATGCTCCAGCCACATTTCAGAGACTGACGAATAAGGTCATTGCCTGGTGACCCAACTGTGTGGTGTACATTGATTACCTGGTGATTTTTAGTCACTCATGGAAAGAACATTTACAGTATTTATCAAACTTGTTTGATCGACTTTGGAAGGCAGGCTTGATCGTAAACCTAGCGAAAAATGAATTTGCCAAGGCCCAAGTCACGTTCCTGGGCTATGTTATTGGATATGGATAAATGGCCCCATGAGATGCGAAAATGCAAGTACTTGGGGAATTTCCCACACCATTGACAAAAATAGCAGTACTATGGTTCCTGGGTTGAGTGGATTTTAAGACCATAAGACATAAGACCATAAGACATAGGAGTGGAAGTAAGGCCATTCAGCCCATCGAGTCCACTCCGCCATTCGATCATGGCTGCTGGGCACTTCAACTCCACTTACCCGCATTCTCCCCGTAGCCCTTAATTCCCCGAGACAACAAGAATCTATCAATCTCTGCCTTGAAGACATTTAGCGTCCCGGCCTCCACTGCACTCTGCGGCAATGAATTCCACAGGCCCACCACTCTCTGGCTGAAGAAATGTCTCCGCATTTCTGTTCTGAATTTACCCCCTCTAATTCTAAGGCTGTGTCCACGGGTCCTAGTCTCCTCACCTAACGGAAACAATTTCCTAGCATCCACCCTTTCCAAGCCATGTATTATCTTGTACGTCTCTATTAAGTCTCCCCTTAATCTTCTAAACTCCAATGAATACAATCCCAAGATCCTCAGCCGTTCCTCATATGTTAGGCCTACCATTCCAGGGATCATCCGTGTGAATCTCCGCTGGACACGTTCCAGTGCCAGTATGTCCTTCCTGAGGTGTGGGGACCAAAACTGGACACAGTACTCCAAATGGAGCCTAACCAGAGCTTTATAAAGTCTCAGTAGCACAATGGTGTTTTTATATTCCAACCCTCTTGAGATAAGTGACAACATTGCATTCACTTTCTTAATCACAGACTCAACCTGCATGTTGACCTTTAGAGAATCCTCGACTAGCACTCCCAGATCCCTTTGTACTTTGGCTTTACGAATTTTCTCACCATTCAGACAGTAGTCTGTGCTTTTATTCTTTTTTCCAAAGTGCAAGACCTCGCATTTGCTCACATTGAATTCCATCAGCCATTTCCTGGACCACTCTCCCAAACTGTCTAGACCTTCTGCAGCCTCCCCACTTCCTCAGTACTACCTGCCTGTCCACCTATCTTCGTATCATCGGCAAACTTCGCTAGAATGCCCCCAGTCCCTTCATCCAGATCATTAATATATAATGCGAACAGCTGGGGCCCCAACACTAAACCCTGTGGGACACCGCTCGTCACCGGCTGCCATTCTGAAAAAGAACCTTTTATCCCAACTCTCTGCCTTCTGTCAGACAGCCAATCCTCAATCCATCCCAGTAGCTCACCTCGAACACCATGGGCCCTCACCTTGCTCAGCAGCCTCCCGTGTGGCACCTTATCAAAGGCCTTTTGGAAGTCTAGATAGACCACATCCACTGGGTTTCCCTGGTCTAACCTACTTGTCACCTCTTCAAAGAATACTAACAGGTTTGTCAGGCATGACCTCCCCTTACTAAATCCATGTTGACTTGTTCTAATCAGACTCTGCTCTTCTAAGAATTTAGAAACCTCATCCTTAATGATGGATTCTAGAATTTTACCAACAACCAAGGTTAGGCTAATTGGCCTATAATTTTCCATCTTTTGTCTTGATCCTTTCTTGAACAATGGGGTTACAACCGTGATCTTCCAATCATCCGGGACTTTCCGTGACTCCAGTGACTCTTGAAAGATCTCAACCAATGCCTCCGCTATTTCCTCAGCCACATCTCTCAGAACTCTAGGATGTATCCCATCGGGGCCAGGAGATTTATCAATTTTAAGACTTTTTAGCTTTTCTAGCACTCTCTCTTTTGTAATGACAACCATACTCAACTCAGCCTCCTGACTCCCTTTAATTGTTGGGATATTACTCCTGTCTTCCACTGTGAAAACTGACACAAAGTACTTGTTAAGTTCTCCTGCTATTTCCTTATCTCCCATCACTAGGCTTCCAGCATTAGTTTGAAGTGGCCCAATGTCTACTTTTGTCTGTCGTTTCTTTCTTATGTATTGAAAGAAACTTTTACTATCGTTTCTAATATTACTGGCTAGCCTACCTTCATATTTGATCCTCTCCTTTCTTATGACTCTCTTTGTTATCCTCTGTTATTTTACCGAAGGTTTGTGCCAAACTTTAGCAGTGTGGCTGATCCACTCACCTAATTGTTAAAAAAAAGGGCAAGCAGTTTCAGTGGATACTCTCTCTCTTTTCTGCCCTTCAACTTCAACCTGTAAGTAGGTGTTCCATTTACACTGGGTTTTTGAAGGGAGCTTGCTTATTGTGTCCATTCGGGACAGCACAATTAAGTCTAGTTAGATAGGTTGAGTTTTGTAGGGGTTCTTTATTCTTTTCTGTTTCATCGTTTAATTTTGTTACTAAATTTTTGTCTGTTTTAAAATCTAGTAGTTAACCTAGCTAACTTAATCTGGGTAATTTTCACTGTACACTTAGCGAAACAAATTGCAAAGTTATGGTCTGAGCTGCCTGCTTAAGAATGTTTTGAGCGGTCTGGCCTAATCCATAACAGGTATCATCAGCAAATCTGGCTATTATATACTTCATTCCAGCAATTCATGAAGATTATATATAGTTGGTGCCGAGGTACGAGAACAGAAAGATGTACAAAGATAGGGTAAAAAAGCAAATTAGATTAAGAAACACAGTTAGAGAAAATGAGGTTGGTATTTGTAAAATTGCCTACAATTAAAATTGAAAGAGGGCCATACTTTAAATCGTTAATTTTCAGTAGTTTACTGACAGTCACCATGACACCACATTATTAATATTTTATCTTGATTGGAGTGTTCAACTCTCTCTGGCAAGTTAATCGCATATATATTACCGAAATACATCAACTTCATATTGATCACTTGAGTGGGAGATGACTGAAAATGTCACTCTTGCAAAGCTAACAGCAGAGTTTGGGATTTCCATATTTAATTTGATATCTACTCTCACCCAATGCTCAAGTAGTAATGGTGCACAAACAGTAGAGTTAATTTTAGTTACTTTCCCAGCGAATTATATCCGAAGAGTTTATTCTATGCTGCAAAAAGTGTATTTTAATTTTTATTAGTAAAAATAATGCATGGAACGTATTGAAAAGGTAAGCGAGCATTCATCATTGCTAAATTTTGCAAAGTAACCTGATCGAGATATACAAGATAATGAATGGAATAGATAGAGTCAATAGCCAGAGACTTTTCCCCAGGGCAGGATTGACTGTTATGAGGGGTCATAATTTGAAGATATTAGGAGGAAGGTATAAAGGAGACATTAGAGGTACGTTCTTTACGCAGCAAATTGTGAATGCATGGAATACATTGCCAGCTGTGGTGGTGGAAGCAGAATCATTGGGGACATTTAAGTGACTGCTTAAATTCACATGGATAGCAGTGAGTTGAGGGGTGAGTAGGTTTAGTTATCATATTTTACTTTACGATTAAACCTCGGCACAACATCGTGGGCCAAAGGGCCTGTTCTGTGCTGTACTTTTCTATGTTCTATGTTCTATGAAACAAGTAATTAAAGGTAAGTTTGATCCCCATGTGATCCCAATGCCCTTGAGTAAAGTAAGCTCAATATATTCCAACATCCAAGTGAGTCACATGCAATCTTCAGGAATGACCCCATGTGCAAAACTATTTGTTTATATTAATGAATCAATCCCATTGTAAACTTCAGCAGACCAGACAAATGAGAGGGCTTGTTACGTTAAAGTATAAATACCACATGCTTATATTTTTGAATATCACATTATTAATGAGGACTTGAGTGTGTCTTTAATATTAAAAATGTTTTGCTGCAAACATTTATAATTTGGATATATATATATAAACACAGTACCTTTGTTGAAAAATCTATTTTAACTACTTTCCAGTATTTGAAATTGCTTTATAATAAAATATTAATTTCACAAAATAATTTAAATAGAACAAATTTTAATTCTTTAAGTTTAAATTCAATCTTTTAATTTTACATTGCTGGAAAATCATAAAACTGTCAAAATAATTCATTACAAATATCTAAAACTTGCTTCTAAGATATTTCATTTATCTTATAAATATCTGCCAAAAACAAAATTTTGTACATTAATTGATAACCAGAGCAGATTAGTTAAACTAAGACAAGACAAACTAAATATCCACTAGTACTGCACATTTGAAGGATTCACAATTGAGAGTAAAGTACAAAAATATTGAACTTCTATTCATTATATTTGAGCTCACCAAAAGAGTGTAACTTCTGTGTCAACCTTTCTCCGCTTACACGAACTACTCAACGCAAATTATACACATGAACAGATATGTGGTATTGCTGTACTTTGTACAGAATTGATAACATATCCAATAAAAATCAGGAGTTATCTACTCCATAAACTAAATAAACTATGCTATAAAATGACTATAATATGAGTTAAGATAAGTTTTTGCTGCTAGGTAAGTGCAAAGGCATTTTGCTTTGTAAATCAAAACTTCACCGATCAACCAAATCTTGATTAAAGTCAACAATGTTTCCAAGACTGCTGCAGTGCACAGTGACTCAAAGGTTTCATTGGCATATGCAATAGATATAATGACAAAAAATGTGTGCATTTCCTTCTCTAACCTGTAGTGCTCTTGACGCATGAAAGTATGGTGCTGTTGTGGTTCTGTTCGCCGAGCTGGGAATTTGTCTTGCAAACGTTTCGTCCCCTGTCTAGGTGACATCCTCAGTGCTTGGGAGCCTCCTGTGAAGTGCTTCTGTGCTGTTTTCTCCGGCATTTATAGTGGCCTGTCTCTGCCGCTTCCGGTTGTCAGTTCCAGCTGTCCGCTGTAGTGGCCAGTATATTGGGTCCAGGTCGATATGTTTGTTGATAGAGTCTGTGGATGAGTGCCATGCCTCTAGGAATTCCCTGGCTGTTCTCTGTTTGGCTTGCCCTATAATGGTAGTGTTGTCCCAGTTGAATTCATGTTGCTTGTCGTCTGTGTGTGTGGCTACTAAGGACAGCTGGTTGTGTCGTTTCGTGGCTAGTTGGTGTTCGTGTATACGGATCGTTAACTGTCTTCCTGTTTGTCCGATATAGTGTTTTGTGCAGTCCGTGCATGGGATTTTGTACACTACATTAGTTTTGCTCATATTGGGTATCGGGTCCTTTGTTCTGGTGAGTTGTTGTCTGAGCGTGGCTGTTGGTTTGTGTGCTGTTATGAGTCCTAGTGGTCGCAGTAGTATGGTGCTATTCAGGCAGAAAATACAGGCTGCTCTTATTCTCTTACTGAATCTTTTTCCAATCTCAGGTTCATTAAATAATTTGGTTTTATTTTGCAGATCGCCTTACAAAAAATAATTGTAAAACAACTGGCACCCTAAAGCAATGTATGTATGCACCTGGGACCTAAACTTGTTCCTACTTCCCTGGTACAAGGAATTATGGAAAAGAACCTACCAAACAACAATGAGCTGCATAATTCAAGAACATTATTGATACACAAGGGAGCTTCAGCCACAGTTTTCATTTAGACACCATGATAGTTTAAGTACTTGCACACAACAACTGGACAAAACAATTGGAGAGGAATTCAAAACTGCAATCAGATAGAACCACCACAGACATTGTAATGACACATCAAGTTTTATTTTTGTTCTAGCTTTCAAGAAATATTTGTTAGACCAAACAATGTACTTTTGTAAAGACAACATTTGTGGCAATTGTGAATTGTATGTGAATTTGATATATGAAGGTCTTTGGTTTGCTTAATTTTCAACAAATATAAAAAGGAATGTTGTGACATTTTATGTTTGTAATCTAGCCTAGTTGCTTCATAGTTAAGATATAGTTTAGATATTATGAACAACTGACTTCATTTAATCAGTATTTCATTAGTAAATAGAAACAAAAAAATAGGAACAGGAGTAGATCATTCATTACATTGAGGTAAATGTGAGGATTGCAGATGTTGGAGATTAGAGTCGAGAGTGTGATGCTGGAAAAGAACAGCAGGTTAGGCAGCAGTCAGGAATTCCCGATGAAGGGCTTTTGTCCGAAACATCAATTTTTTTCTGCTCCTTGGACGCCGCCTGACCTGCTGAGCTTTTTCAGCACCACATTCTCGACATTTATCACTTTGAGTCTCTTTCACCAGTCAGATCATTAACAGCTGATTATCCAATTCAGTACTCGGTTCCTGCTTTCACCCCATACTCTTTGATCCCTTTAGCCCTTAGAACTACAGCTAACTAGTTCTTGAACATCGATTGTGTCTATTTTAACATTAGTAAAATATATTCAGTTGAAACACCAGAGCACTGAATAACATAGTTGCCAGGGACATCTTACCATATTTGCCACACAATAACATACTAAATATTGTTTGATATAACAGAACTTTGAGTATTGCTGAAAAAGAGAAATTTTGTCAAAATTTTCACCTTGCACTCATCAGAATATTTTGCAAAAATACAAATTCAAGAGGAAAATAAAGAATCATAGAAACTAGAAGCTGGAGTAGGTCATTTGCCCTTCAGGTCCACCAATCAATATCATCATGGGTTATCCTCAATCTCAATGGTATTTCCCACTTTCTTCCTATATCCCTTGCTTTCTATAAAATCTAAAAATTAATCTCTCGCTTTCTTGAATATATTTTGTGACTTGGCCGACACAACATTCTATGGAAGGGAATTTGACAGCTTCATTACTATTTGAGTAAAGAGGTTTTCCCTCATCTCTTTCCTGAATAGTCAACCCTATATCCTAAAACTGGTTCTAGAATTCCCCAGCCAGGGAAAACTTCCTGCATCTAGTTCTTCCCAGCCTGTTGAAACTTTTTATATTTTGATTGGATCTCCTTTCATCCTTCTAAACTTAAGCAAATACAGGGTCGGTTAATTTATTTTCTCCACCAAGGACAGTCCTGCCATCTCTGGTATCAGCCTCATGAACTTCCACTGCACTGCCTCAATAGTAAGTGTATCCTTTTTTAAGTAGGAAGATCAAAGCTGTATCCAAAACTCCAGTGATATATTGAAAAAAAACATCCTGGAGCTAAGAAGAATATGAAAGGGACACTGATAGAGCATGCATAGCTCTGTTCACTGATAAGGGTATCTGATTTAAGTGCAAAGATAGTCATGACAAATGAACTGTAAACACATGAGAATGCAATATGAGAAGGTAGACTCCAAATTATTGTGCTAATCAGTGTATCACTGCTTTGTATCAGTGAGAATACTTGTTGGACTTTTATCAATCATGTTTTCCAGCATTTGCTTGTCAAGTCTATAAGCACTGTACGCAAGAATTGAAGTTGCTGTTAAAATACCACAACAGATCCATATGGAATAAACAAAGCTATTTACACTGAAATTCTATTTTTATTTAAAGGCACTGAAATCAGGCAACTGAGTCTGTATCAAGAAATTCATATTTCCTGTTTTCCTAGATGATAAAGTTCACATTTTGGGAGATGAAAGGCACACGTGTCAGTTGACCAGCTTGAAAAGTCAAAGAAACTATACTCAGGAATACACACTTAACCATATTTCAACAGCTGCTGTTGCACAGAACAAAGGAAACTTTAATTTATAACAACAAGAACTAGAAATCCCCCTCCCTCCATGTCTCTCATAACCTTGGAAGATTGTACTTGGTGGAAAAGTGAAATTGGGAGAATATTCACCAAGAATACAAAGAGATTTGTGGATTCTACACCTGCTGAGATACAAGTCAACTATTAAACAGCTGTGAACTCAGGTTAACCATCTAATACATTAAAGACTCTAAAGACATGTTAACTGTGTAGTCATCACTCTCCATGTCTATACTAGATGTTCTCCCTTTAAATACATCACTTGTGTCTGTGTGTGCTTGATATCATGGTTTTTATTGTTTTCCTCTTAGCGTTATTGGTAATAAACTTCTTCTCACATTCAGATCAGAAAACCCTGAAAATTGGCTCCTACATCTTCCAGTGAACCACATTTTAATTGATAGCTATAAATAAAAATATTTCTCATGACTGGGCAAGGGGAGTTACAAAAGAGGAGTTGACTTCCTTCTTGTCCCCTTGTCATAACAATAGATAAACCACATGAAACAGTCAGATAGTGGTACCATATGTATTATTGGACAAAGGCTGTGTGAATAATGTCTGCAGTGTATTTTTGGCCTGATTTTTTTTTTAAGTAGGATTCAAAATTAAAACTCACAAGTTATATCATTAAGAATTTTGATCAAAATATTTTTGAATCGTAAGAATGAATCACACATACACATCATATTATGCATATACATAATATATATGTGCATATGTTGGAAATATATCAGTTTTCCAACTGCCTTTTTTAGACATTTTCTCTCTTATGGTTTCAATGGCACGGTTTTCTTTCCCCAAATGCTCAATTACCTCTCTTATACTATTTACTTAATTAAATCTCAATTCCCAGAAGACTAGTCTTACATTTCATTCTTGAAACTTTCATCAATATTCATTAAACCTGTCGTATTCTTTCTTTTCTTAGTTAATCAATGAACATGGCAACAGCTTTTCTTTTGTTACTACTAAGCACAACTTGTTATTTTAAAGGAACACTGTATTTAAAGTCTAAACAAAAATCCAGATAGATGCATTATTATGTGATGATATAGACATTGTTAGCGTGACATATACTAAAATATATTCATGCAATAACCTAATGATCATTCACAGTGAATGAGCTTCATTGGAGTATATTGCAAAATTAACACAGCTTTTTAAACTCCTGTTATCATTTATGGTGTTGCACAAGTGATATAATACACAATCTTGAGTGATTCTAAACTCACTCATGATTTTCACCATCAGCCCATTCATGAGTTTTAAATCAGGCTGTTTAGGACGACAAAATTTAATTTCTATTATAATTCATTGGTCAACTGAGATCTGAGACTATAACATTTGCTCACAGGTCAGGTAATGTTGAGGTTTAGATTTACAGAATCTGCTCACATCTAGAATTCAAATCTTTTGTTCATTTTTGAGCCAAGACTGTTGAGATGTGGAACAAAGTGGTCCTGCATGAACACAGTCAATGAACAGGTAATTGCAACTTGATAGTACACAGGCCCCTTCCATCAATTTTGCTAGACAGTGTTCATGAAGTTATAATAGAGAACAAACCAGAATATAGGTCAAAAGAATAGTCTTGATATTTTTTGACACTTTTTTAAACTCACTTCTACAAATAGAAAATGACACAAGATCAATTGTGAAGTTTAAAACAATGGATCAATTGATTTTTTTTTGTAATGCAAAGCTTTCAAAGGACATCAGTAAACATGTGGAGTGAGTTGATACGTAACCTGATTGATCTGTAGATCTTACTGAATGTGGAACAGGTGCAAGCATTTCAGCCCCACCTCTCAAAAAATATGAGATTTTATTTTATAAATCCAAGAATTCTCTGGTATCCAGAAAGCATATTTTCCTCATTTGTTTTAATTCTTACATCAACTGCCACGATACCAAGTTAAGCCTAGCTTTAAATCGTCCTTTCGAATTACTTGTGAGAGTTACTTCCCTTTCTTCTTCAAAATGAGGGTCCACGAAAACCCTACAAAATGCAACTTCTCAGCAGAGATTTGTTGAAATGATGAAGTCATCAAATTTACTGTACAATCATTGAGGCTTTGAACCAGATAAAGCAAATCATTTAACTGTAATGTAGCCAGATCATCAGTTGCAAAATGGTCCTGTTATTTATTGTATTTGTCCTAATCTGTCAAATGTTGTTTCTAAGAGGACTTCTATATTCAGCATTCGAAGGAGAGTAAATATGGGACAGAAGCAAAAACCTTGACTAACAGGCACTTAAAGTAACTATTATAAAGTTATGGCACATATATTGAAAATAAATAATTTCATGATGAAAGTTGCATGATTTATACATTGCAGAAATCTCAGAGAATTAAGAATGCAGTCACACCTTTGATTTTGAGCACATATCCACATGAAAGTTACAGAATGCTCAGGAGTTAAGTTAGTGATCTGACTTCTAAACATATAATGTGAAAGATATGAGATTACTCAAGGCAAATATCTGAGTTATTTTGGAGTTCACCTGGGATAGAACTAAAATCTAACTCACTGTGGTGTCACATTTTAATGTGCCCAAGTGGTTTGACAGACTTTCTCTAAAATTTATAAATGGCAATTTTTCTAATTAAATTATATTTCTAAGTACACCATTCTATGCTCCCCAAATATTGAAACCCAGCTGCATCGGTAATGTAGATTTGCATAATTGCTTAGGCACATGTACAAAATGTCTTTATTGAACAACTCAGGTCAATGTGCAGTCAGCAGAAGAATGAAGGCCTACTAATTGAGCAAAGCCTGATATAAAGATCGGGACTGAGTATTTAAGAATGTGTCCTGGATTTCATTTTCCATCTTTAATACAGTACTTTTATGGTGAAAATCTATAGCACCTCAAGAAATAAGCTTCCATTTTTTTTTTAATGAATTATTCTTCATAATTTTTATTTTGTAGAGATCAGTAGTTTGAATTGCAATCAATATTAGGACCTTATGTATGGTGAGGTGGCCTGGATTTTGCCTTGTTGCCACGTTGACTATCTATCCTTTTCACTCATCATTTTCCCACAGTTGTGCACTTGAAGTGTGGCAGTAACCATACAGAGAACGGCAGACAATCGCATCGGTGACAATGTAGAGTCTTTGGCCTGGATCATACCAGGCGATGGTACCCCTGCCTCTCAGGCAGAAATATCATAGGTCATTCTGCCTCCACTTTGCTGGGTCACAATGAGGCCCTCAACCACAACAAGGAGGAAGTCCTGCCATGAGTTGCTAGCTTATCACATGGATGGTAGCTCAACCGTCTCAATAGTGCCATTGAGTTTGATGACCACTGTTGGGTCTGCAGGTGGTTTCCAAAGAAGTGATGTTAAGGCATCTGATTTGAAGGCCAGTGCCAGGTTTTAACTAGAGGTCTGAACACTTGACCATGCCATTCAGTGTCATAGATAAAACATGGGAGCTGAAGGAAACCCTTCAGTGACCCCTTATTGGTCATTTAGGGGCTTTAATTGGTCGAAGTAAGATACAATAGTCCTCCCCCACAATGTGCAAAATCCTAGCTGCAATGGACAGGTGATGGACATAGCTCTACTGCCACAGTCTCCAATTTTACAGACCCTGCCTGTCAGTCCATGTTCCAGAAGGAGGGGCAGAAAATTCCAATTTATGCATTGAATGTTGTCTATTTGCTCCTTTGATACTCATTTTGGGTATGGAATGTAAAAGTAGAAACCTCTCATCAGCTGCTCAGTATACAACTCACTCGATATTCAGTTCCACTGATTTCACATGTACCAACCATAATGGATCCCTTCTTGAGTTAAATTAATCATACCTTTTCTGCCACAATGATTATTTTCTGATTTAGGCAATTTGAATTTTGTTGCAAAAAATTGGGGAAATTTTCTCTTTGTACTGTTGCATTATAATGTTCAAATCCTAAATCACAATGCCAAGATGCAGTTGGGGACAAGGTTCAATTATGTGAAAATGAATGCAACAATTAAAAATTCATCAATGGCTGTCAAATTGCAACAAAGACTCTGGGTATGTCTGTCCTTGTACACTCAATATTTTGACACATTACAAACTATAATACCCCATAAGAAACACAAAAAACATTTTCAAAATTGAAGACAAAATGTTCCTCTTTTCGAAGTGTCTTTTGTCTTGCATTCATCAGGATAAACACAAGAATGCCAAATTTCAAATTATGACAATTAATACAGAAGAAAAGAGTATTTGATGGATCGACAATGATGAGTCTGACCAAGACATTGCCATGGAGAAAGCAACAGGGACAACAGATTCCCCAAGCTCTGAGGTGATTCAAAAAACCTGAACATATTCCTTTTGTTTGCAGACAATGGGACCCTGCAAATGTTTTTGCAAGCAATGAAAAATTCACCACATTATAGGCTTGACTGATAATCTTAAACTGGCTGTTATTGTAATTATGAACACACTTAGGATTGTTCACTAAATGCTGACAATTGTGACATCACATCAGTGGATATCATGATGACAGTTACACCCTGTGAATAATTAGATATAAATTTAATTTAGAAAGCAAAGGAAACATTTTCCCATCATTCACTGTTTAGATTTTGGATATGCTTAATGTTTTTCAAAAAAATGTAACCAGAATATTTTAAAGTACAAGATCATAGTGAATATTCTGAATGTCCTGCAGATAAGGAAAACACTGCCTCAGTGACATCAAGACTTTATTATTCCAACAACTTCCTGGTTGACCTTGCATCTTCACCTGTAAATTTGACTTCAACCAGAACTTTGCTGCACATATTCTCAGTTACAACACATTGCATTCACCTGTTGCTCCTGTTCTCTGTGAGCTACACTGATGCACAGCCTGCAATGCCTCAATTTTAAATTTTTTATCTTTGTTTTCTTATCACTACATAGTGTCACACCTTCAGATCTCTGTCACCTCCTGCCGTCCTGCAACCCTTCTACTGTCCTTTAATTCTTGCAAATTTCTGATTCAATTGCTGTAAATTGGAAGCTATTCCTTCAATTGCCAAGGCCCTAAGCACTAGCTCTTGAATTTACTCCCTAAATCTCTACACCTCTCTTCCCTTTTAAAACCCCCCCATAAAAATATATTTGAACAGGCAATTTTAATCTGTCCTAATATCTTGGCATGATGTCTGGTCTCATTAGATAATCCTTCTTTGAAGTGCCTTGGGATGATTACTATGTTAAAGGAGAAGTTTGAAAGCAATTTATTTGGCTTCTGTTGTTAATCTGCCATTACTACAGAAAGAGATGTTACAAAAAAAGTTAATATTAAGCACTACATGTATAGCATATTAATTTTCCTGCTTTCTAAACCTGCTGTTAAACATTGTTAAGTATAAAATTCAGCTGAAGTAAAAATAATGAACCTGCATTTCTCTGTGTTAAGATTTATAAAGGTGATCTAAGTAAGGATAAGTTATCTAGACAGTGTAAAAAATTGAAATATAAAATTAAAATGTCAACTATCAAAACGTTCAACACACAAGGACCTCATAATCCCCTCTATGCTCTTGCACATTTCTCCAACACAGTGCTTGAAGAACACTGAACTTTAACACAATCTTGAGTAACACTCTGGTGCTAAACCAAGTGCTGCCTTTCAAGTTTGCTTTATTTTGTAACAATTGCAGGAAAGTCCTGAAAATTCAGAAAAATAGAGCTCTTTTAGCAGAGGCATTGAAGGAATTCAAAATAAGTGAAACAATGTCTCAAACTCCTGAAGCATGAATTTCAGAGCACCATTTAAGCCCTAAATTTGTCCAATACAATTTTGGAGCTGCAAGGGTTGAATTTGTTCACCTTCTGCAAAATTCCATGCATGTAAAATCCTGCTCTTCAGAAGATTTAACTCCTCCATCATATGCATTCGTATTGACCTACATTTAAGCAATGGAAGGCCAGGATTCATTCAGAATTCCCAGGCAACAATCTACCCAACCACATTTTGGCCGTTGTAGGCACTTATAACTCATGTGACGTGGTGCCAGTTGTGGTGGTTTCAAGATTCAATCTATTTGCAGAATTATGATTACGTTGAATGTAGCTGTACAGAACAAATTGCTGAAAACCCAAAAGAAATTTTCAAGTACAACTTTAAGAGCAACTTGGGCAGGCAACCAGCACGAGACAAATTCAATGCAAGGTTCTTCAAAGGAGAATTTATAGTCAAGGACAAATACACTTCAGACCCAGTAAGAGAAGCACAAGAGTGAAAGCTAGAAACTTCATGGAGTTCATATGATGGACACACGTAATTCTTACAGATTGCATCTAATACAAAAGCAGTCTGATTAGCAGTTCAGGCAGATAGTGCACAGGCATCAGAACTCTGAGAATAAAGTTAAAATCCTTGGGAGGGGAGGGAAATCTTGGGAAAACAATGGAGCACTTATAAGCTGAAAAGTTTTTTAAGAAGTGTGTACAGCTCAAAGCAAGCATTACCACCATAGTAGGTGGAGACCATAGGACAAGCTTACAGGAAGGGAAATCAAGGGTTACATAAATTAATTTAAGTTGAGGCAGAAGGAAAGTCACATAGCCAGAATTAAAGCAATAAAAAGGACAATTAAGCCATTTCTAACAGATGAAAGAAGGAGACTATTGAGACCACAATAAAAGTGGGAGTTCCATAAGTGAAGCCATGGTAAAGACGAGAGGAATTTATTAAGATCTCAGAAACTGCGATTCACTGAATGAAACCACTAAGTTGAATGGAAGACTTTATTAAAATTGTAAGGCAACCAGTATTAATAGTAAAGCCGTAGCTAGCACCAATTGTCTAGGGAAAGCTGTTAAGCAAATGGAATTCATCTTTAAACACACAGCAGCAGGATTTATTCAGTAAAACCATTTAGGAGGATGGGCAGAATTTATTAGGACATAAAAGTTGGAAATCATCCATTTTTCCTGTGGAAAAGCATAAACCTCCATTTTTAGGAGAGAAGGAGAGGCAAATCATCCATTTTGGTCACAAAAGCTAAGCAGTCTAGTAAGTATTACATGGAAGCAGAGTTATAAATCTTTTAGACAAACAGCATAAACTGTATTAAAGGACTTTAAGGCAACCAGACAAAAAACAGTATTGAGACACTGCAGTAAGAATAATAAATAACCACATTTATAAGAACATACCAGAAGCAACATTGCCAGAAAGACTTCAGAAATGGGCCAAACAGAAGACAGGTTGGAACATTTTGGATTAAACAGTTCTGATGGTTTTTTTAAAAAGCTTCAAAACAATATATTAAATCATAAACTGAACAAGTAAGCACACTTTTGTATTCAACTGGGTCTACAGATGATGTGACAGTTCAGTATATTACAGGCAGATACTTTTCATCAAGTACGACAAGCCTTTGACAATTATTTTAATATTAGAGTAAACCAAATACGTGAAAGAACAAGACTGAACAGAAGAGTTCGACATTCATTGTGCAGGAGCAAAAATAATCTAATTAAAGTAAGGGGCAGTATGGGAAGGAAGTTTGACCCTTTTCTCTGCAGCAAAGAGCTGGAGTTTAGAAAGCTGTATTGCCCTGGCTGGTGTTTGGGACTGGGACTTATACTCCGAACTAAAGAGGAAGTTAAGAAGGGGGAAGGCAGACAAAACAGATAACAATGTTCTATGTAGTCAGCACAAGGAGCTAGGTACCAAATTAAGAAGCAGAGCCTCAAAAGATAACAATCTCTAAGTTATTCTCTTAGCCGCATGCAATTTGACAGAGAGCTAATAAGATCACAGAAATGAATGTGTTATGGGGCAGAGTTAATCTTTTTTAATGATGCAGAATCTGAAAATAAAATAAAAACAAAACACTATGGTAAAACCATAGATGGCTTAAATTTAAACCTGTGTAACAAAACTTTGACAAACTCTAGTGCCTCTTAAGAACTAGGAACAGGAGCAAGCAACTCAACTCAATTCCGCCCTGCCATTTGATATGATCATTGATGAGCTCATTTCAGCTTCAACTTTACTTTCCTGTCCACTGTCCATAACCCTTCAACCCATTATTAATTAAAAATCTGTTTGTTAGCAGCATGTGCTTTCGTTCCACCTTAACAAGATGAAAACTGAAACATTCTTGATTTCATGCATTTCTCTTGTGCAACAAATGTGTGACATAAGGTACATGTTTTATTGAACCCTTGGTTGACTTGATAATTCTGGATACTCTGCCACGGGTTATCCCGAAAGGTGGCACTAAAAGAATTTTTCATGAGGAAGAGTAACTTAGCTTGCCTGTCACACAACAATTGAGCCTATATTCCATGCAATAGCAGTGAATATACTGGCAGATCTTAAATATTATCAGCTCAATTCTTCTTCCCTCAAAGCTCTGCTGGCTTCGCACATTTCCTACAGTGTTAAAATAAACCTTTCAGATAGCCATTGGAAAATGAAATATATATCATTACAGAGATCTGATCCTGCTGACACCTAAAGCTGAGTAATGTTCATTGACTCAGAAAGACATCTCTGTCCACAACCTTGAGCAGAAATAAAACAACAAAATAACCAGATTACATTGTTCATCATCCGTACTCAGGAGTCTGGGAAACACTTGCTGAACACTGGTTTGTTGATCGTGTTCAGTATTGAAACTATTCCAAATTCACAGGCTCATATCGTTCCTTCTCCCGCCTCACATCAGCTCACAATCTACAACTCTCCCTCAAGCTACAGAATTCCCAGTGCCTGGCTGAATACAAGTGTTCACTACTTCTCCAAACATTAAGAGTGGCAAAAGGTCACCCACTAGCAGAAAAGCAGCCACTTGCATTTTGCAACCACTGATAAAAAAAAAATCCATGGCCCCTGCTGTAAAAATGTTCCTGTCTTTCAACGTCCCATGTTCTTTCTTGTCCTGTGCTCTCCACTAATAATTCCATATGGAGTAGTAGGGAGTGAGGAAAAGGTGATGGAGCAGTCCATTAAAGATGATATTAACATGATGAGTAATAACCTTAGCTCAAAATAGCTAGGTATAGAATCAATTTAGGTAGGAATAGGAAATAGTAAAGGTAAGAGGTCACTTGCAGGAGTAGTATATAAGCTATCTAACAGTAGCCACCAAATATATAGTAATATATGAACGGTGTGTCAGAAAGGTGATGCAATAATCAGGAGTAACCTTAATCTCCATGTAGATTGGTTCAATTTGATCAGCAAAGTAAGTTTGAGAAATGAGTTCTTATTAGAGCATTCTAGACAATTTGTTAAGATAGTACCTTTTAACACTAACCAGATATTCTATACAGTGTAATGTGCAATGAGCCAGGAATAATCAAGAACATTTGAGCAAAGGAGCCTCAAGATGACAGCAATCATATCAGGAACGTGAGAAGTATGGGACCAAGACTGGTTGAAATGTAATTTTAAGGGTAATAAGGCAGTGTTGGCTGATGTAAACTGAGGTTGAGATACAAGCCAGATATTTAAGAAGATATTCAATAACTCTAAGCAAAGATTGATTTTGGTGAAAACAATGACTCCTTGAGACAGATGTATCATCTGTGGCTAAATGAGGGACTTCAGAATATTACATTGAAAGAAACACTATACAAATCTTTTAAGTTTAGTAGCAAGTCAGAGGACTGGACACATTTTAAGGTGGACTTGAAAACAAATTGTAAAGCAGACAAAGTAGAGCAGCAAGCTAACTAGAAAAAAATGAAGATAGTAACGTAGATAACTAGAAAATATTAAGATAATTTTTTTTGCAAATATTCTAAAAAAGGTAAGAAAAAAGTAACTAAATTGAGTGCTGGTAATCAAGAAAAGGAATCTGGGAAATTGACAATGGAAAAAAAGTAAATGACAGAGGTGTAGAAAACTTGTAGCTGTCTTCAATGATTTAAAAAACTTTGGAATGATAATTCAAAATCAAGAGACTAAAGTAAGAGAGGAAATTAAAACAATCAACACCACCAGGGGAAATAAAATTTCAGAAAACTGTAAGACCTTAAGGCTAGTGCTCAGGGTATGATGGTACAGAGACACAATCTTAAATGAAGCGGCAATGGAGATAACACACAGTCATTGGTTATCATCTTCCAAAATTCCTTAGATTCTGGTGGGTCCCAGCAGATTGAAAAAAATCAATGTAACAGCTTTAGTCAACAAAAGGGAGAAAACAAGAAATAGGGAGCTAATGGCCAGTTAGCCTAACAATCATCAGGGGAAAATTGTTAGAATCCATTTTTGCGGTGGTTATCACAGAATACTTTAAAAAAAATCATAATCAGATAAGGCAGAAGTAACACATGCTTTGTGTAAGGAAAATTATATTTATTAGAGTCATTTGAGGAAGTATTAAGCAAGGTAGATAACAAGGAACTCATAGAAGTTGGATACTTAGATATGCAAATGAATCCTGATCAGGTATTCTTCAAAAGTTACTAAATGTGAGCACTCAATGCAGGTAGTGACATATTGGTATACATAAAGAACTGGTTAGCCAAAAAGAAGCAAAATGTACCAAATAATTAGTCTTGATTTGGATTGGAGTCTGAGATTAATGGAGTACTGTAGGGAAATGTACTGGAGACTCAATTATTCATAAACGATATCATTGACTTGGTTCGAAGGATCAAATGCATGGTCAGTAAAATTTACTAATGACACTAAGATAGTTTCTTGTCAAGATGAGATGAAAAGTCTGCAAAGGCATATAGAAAAGTTAAGGAGTGAGCAAAATATTGGTATAAAGTGGGAAAATATGTATTTTTCAATTTAGGCAGGAAGTAAACAGCTTATCTTCTAAATGGAGAGAAGGAGAAGGATGACCTGCTACATGAATCACAATATGTTATAGACAGGTACAGCAAGTGATTAGGAAGACAAATGGAATGTTGATATTTGTTGCAAGACAGAAGAAATATGCAAGGAGGGAAGATTTACTGTATGTGTACAAGGAGGACTTGAAAGACACTACATATGGAGACTGTGATGAAAGCAAAATAATGTGAATGCTGGAGAAATTCAGAAGGTCTGGCAGCACCTGCGAAGTGAGAATTAGAGTTAACATTTCAAGTTTGATAATGACTCCTCTTTGAGAAGGATATAAATAAAACATCTTAAGGATTTTTTAAAAATCAAGTTAGCGGAAACAGGTTCTCTTTATCTAAACTTCCTAAATTCTTCATGATTTTGAACATTTATCAGGTCTCTTCTCAACGTTCTCCAAGGAGAAGATCCATAACTTTTCAATCTACACAACTGAAATCCCCTGTTCCTCAAATCATTCTTTCCTGCACCTGCTCTAAAGATTATCTTGTTCCTGAAGGGTGGTGCCCAAAATTAAACAATATTTCAGTTCAAGTAAAAGCAGTATTTTATAAAGGTTGTACATAACCTTCTTTCATTTTTACTTGAGTCATCTATTTCTAAAGCCAAGGATCCTACAAGCCTCCTCAAACCACATTCTCAACTTGCCCTGCTGCCAATGGTTTGTGCTCATTTACCCTGATGATGTCCCTATTCCTGCAGATAGTGAATAAAATGTTCATCTTTATATTGCCTCCTCTCCCTTAAGAAATATAACTCTTCATATTTCTCTAAATCAAATTTCATCTCTGTTGAATTCCACAGGTGTCCTATTCAATTACATTGCTACACTTCCCGAAGTTCATAATACTTCCAAGTCTTTTGTTATTTGGAAGTTTTCAAATTGTGCCTTTCACATGCAATTCCAAGTAATTAATACAGATTAGGAAAAGCAGTGATTGGATTGCCAACTTCTGGGAAAACTAACAATGAATTGACAGTCCAAAAAAAAGCTGGTCATTACATCTCTTGATTCCTGTCACTCAACTAGCATTGCATCCATGCTGACATTATCACCATTATTATGTGGGCTTCAACTTTGATAGTAAGCCTATATTGGAAAAATAAAAGTCAAATTACTTTTGGAAGTCTAACAACATCAGCATGTCAACTGTAATTCAGTTAGTAGAACTGTGTCCAGTGCTTGAGCACAAAGATCAAGAGCAAAAGTCGAGTTCAATATCAAGGGAGCACTGCCCTGTCAGCAATGTTAATCTTTCAGACAAAGTCCTGTTCGCCCTCTCAGGTAAGTCATTGAAGGTTCCGTTGCTCTATTTCAAAAGAACAACAGTATAAGCAATCCCAAGTGCCCGGCCCAAAACGTGGCCCTTAACATCACAAAAACAATTAGTTGATCATTTTCACATTACTATTTATGTGACTTTGCTGTGTGCACATTGATAGCTTTGTGTCTTTTATTACAACAGAAAAAAATGAAGAGTACTTCACTGTCTGATGTTTACTCTGAGACATCAAACGGTTGTGTGAGGCATGATATAAATGTCATTTGTTTATTCCCCATATACATCAACTGCATTAATGTCTTTTATTGCAGTTGATAACTCTCATTTTGTAAAACACAATATACCATTAACATTTCTGTACTAACCTTCCTGAATCAGGATTCGGAGATGCCGGTGTTGGACCGGGGTGTACAAAGTTAAAAATCACACAACACCAGGTTATAGTCCCAACAGGTTTAATTGGAAGCACACTAGCTTTCGGAGCGACGGCCCTTCATCAGGTGATTGTGGAGAGCTCGATCGTAACACAGAATTTATAGCAAAAATTTGCAGTGTGATGTAACTGAAATTATACACTGAAGAATTGATTGTCTGTTAAGCCTTTCATCTGTTAGAATACAGTGATAGTTTCACTTCTTTCATGTGTAAATCACAAAACCCTTTTTTTTAAAGTTGCATTCTCGGGTTAGCTGTTAACAATGGTGATAGCTAGACAATATGTTGAAGGTGTTAGTCCCCTGTGTTCTCTGTCTATGACCTGATGTTTAGATTGATTCCAATCTAAAAAGTGAGATAACAGAGTTTTACATAAATTCATGCAGTTTTTGAGCTCAGAGTTCTACATGAATGTATGCAGTTTTTGAGCAAAGTGCAATGTAATTCTGCAAGTACAAATTGACCCCACAAAATATATGTGTGCATGTGGGTCTTTGTCTGTCTGTGTGTGTGTTTGTCTGGGGTGGGGGTTGTGAGTATGAGAAAGTGTGTGTGTCACAAGGTAATTAAGAATGTTTTCTTGCATTAAAACATAAAAAGTAGTCCAAAAACTTCGTTATAGCAAATATTTCAATCTCTTCATGAAACATAAGTGCTTCTTTTTGCAAACAAGTGCTAAAAATATGGACACCATGTGCAAGTTATAGCACTGACTGAACGATAATATGGAGCAATTCGAAATATGCAACAACAGAAAATCAGAACAAAATTCCATAAGTGGATCAGCAATCTAATGGCAATCTTTAGTAAAAATAAGAGATGTCAGATCATCAGAAAGTAGTGGCTTGGAATTATTTCAAAATAGCATCATGAAACATCAAACTTGAAAAGAAAATTCCAGGAACCCAGTCTCACATGATTCACACTGAGTGCATCAGAACTATAGTTCGATGAAGACCAAATTTTAAAAATTATGAGGTGCTTCAAAAGACTCTGAACTTTGCCAAATGTGATTTCATATTTTGATATTTGAAGAGCTTCCTTTAGCTCTTTCAACATTAAATGTACTTTGGCACAGAGCTCCAATTGCCAGATCAAATTTAGAGCAGACAATGGTAGAATATCCACATTTGCATTTCAGAACCTGAGGTTCATGGAGATTTTCTAGGGGGTTCAGGGATGTTCAAGCACTATGTAAGTGAGCAGCAGTTTGAGGCACATTTGCTGTGATGCATAAAGCAGGAACAGTGTGTGCCTGCAGATGTGGAAGAGGCTAGCTGTATCACCTCAGAGGAAAGCACACATGGTGAAGCCTAGAGACCAAGCAAACATGCAGGGCAGAATCATCTCCACCAGAGAACTGGAGATGAAGGTGGCAGGGGGAAGGTTATCTAAGATTACATTGGGATCTTTATCAATTGGGTCAATGCGCTGAGGAATGGCAGATGTGATTTAATAAATCTGGGGTGCTGTATTTTGGTAAGACAAACAAGGATAGGACTTACATTATTGATGGTAGGGCCCTGGGGACTGTTGTTGAACACAGACCAAGGGCTTCAGGCACACAGATCATTGAAAGTTGTGTCACAGATAGAGAGTGGTAAAGAAGGTGTTTGACTCGCTTGCCTGCATTGCTCAGATCATTGAGTATAGGAGTTAGGACATCATGTGGTGGTTATATAGGGTGTTGGTGAAACAACTCTGTGCGCAGTTCTGGTTGCCCTGCTGCAGGAAGGATATTATTAAATTGGAGAGGGTGCGGAAAAGATTCACAAGGGTGTTACCAGGATGGTAGGGTTTGAGTTAAAGGGTCTGGAAAAGTCGGGACATTTTTCACTGAAGCATGAGAGGTTGAGGAGTGACCTTACGGAGGTTTATAAAAATCACGAAGGGGCATAGATAAGGTGAACAGCAAAGGTCTTTTCCCTAGGGTGAGGGTGCTCAAAACTAAAGGGCATCATTTTAAGGTGAGGGGGAAAGAGTTAAAAGAGATCTGAGGGCAACTTTTTTCACACAGAGAGTGGGTTATACATGGAATGAACTGTCAGATGAAGTATTAGAAGCAAGTACAGTTATAACATTTTAAAGACATTTGGACAGGTACTTGAATAGGAAGGGTTTAGAGGGATATGGGACAAATCTAGGCAAAGGGGACCAGTTTAGTTTGGGAAATTTGGTAGGCGTGGACAAGTTGGATGACTCATACATGTTGTATGGCTCTGTGTGAGGAAAAGAAACTGCCCGCATTAGGGAGATACAAGTCTCATCCTATCACCACAGAGACTTAGTTTATGGCATCAAACAATTATCAAACAATCCTTCCCATCAGGGATGTTTACTCACCACCCATGCTTCCTAGCCCCATGCCCGTATAAGTACCATGTGAATCCTCTTACCATACTTGCTGCAGACAGACTTTGGCATCACTGTGCCTCCAGCAGTCTCTGAAGTGACACTGCAGTGCATAGTGATCACTGGATTCTGATTGGTCAGCAGCCTCAGACAAGATGCAATACTACTGTACTGGGAAGTGATCTCACAGAAAGCTTACCAGGTGATCACTCGGGCATAGGATGTGGTGGATTTTCTCTTTAACAGTGTGAGAGGAGGAACATTCTGCATATTTTGTAACCCACTACCGTATTTAGAACAAACAGTGGAAATTTCCATCCAGAGTTGTTAAAGCCGGTGCAGAGAGTAAGCTGAGTTTGCTCTAGTTCAAAGAAAAAAATGTTTTTACTATGTTTAAATTTAGGGCACCAAAGTCCATGTTTTCACTAATATTATATGTATTAGAATTTAAGAACCACTTATAATGTAACTGCTGTTTTCTAACAAGTCTATTTTAAGTGTGCTGCTACACCAATATATGCATATGTAGGTCAGTTAAGTTCAAACTCAAAAAATAATAAGAATGATATCAATGATTTCTAATCCATCTGTAAAGGGGCCTTTTGAATTTTAGTTGAATTGACCAAGATCTGTTAGTATAGCTTTACACTTCACACAGACTTCATAGCTTGCATTATAAGTGGTTCCATATAGCATTTGAATTGAGTTATCAAATATGAAACATACGGGCATTTTTTTTCTTGGTCAATAGTTCTGGCTCATCAAATGAATATGCATTTACTTAAAAAAAAACTTTCTACTTGCCAGCCATCCATACTCTCCTGCTTTGGGGTATTTGTACTAAAATGCCCAATCTGTTTTACATCATTTAGCATATAAGAAAGGTATTCAAAATACCCAAGAAGCGACCCTGTAAGATAAGAATAATAGTTCAGACAGATGAGCCAGCATGACATGCCAACTTGAAAACCTTCATTGCATCAATTATCATTTATTATTTCTCCACAGCTCCCCATGCTCTGTACAGATTCTCCAGAGGAACTTTCTCAGAAGTACAAACAACTACTCTTATGTCTACATTGTGGTAAGGAGCAGGATGTTAGTACAAAGACAAAACTTGGTATGTGTGCTCAGCTTCTAATCAGAAATCTTGCATCTAGTCCAAGACTGGAAGCAATGCAGTGAAAGAGTTTTGGATGGTACAAGAATAAACATTATGCAATAAAAACTGAAAGAACTGTGAATGCTGTAAATCAGAGACAAAAAATAAATTGCTGGAAAAACTCAGCAGTCTGGCAGCATTCGTGGAGATAAATCAGAGTTAACATTTCAGGTCTAGTGACCCTTTCTCAATGAGAAAGACTCAATCAACCCAAAATGTTAATTCTGATTTATCTCCACTGATGCTGCCAGACCTGCTGAGCTTTTCTAATTAATAATATGCACTTTGCATTTTATTACAACTTGCATTTATATTACCACTTTAATGTAATATATTATCTCAATTTGATTCACAGCAGCAACCTAAAGCAAAATGTGACACTGAGCAAAATAAGGATGTATTAGGGCAGATAACCAAAAGCTTAGTTAAAAAGTTAGGCACGATGGAACATCTTGCATCAAAAAAGAGAGAAACAAATACTTATTGATCAAGGACCTTCGGTTTAGTATTTGGCATGGCTGATGATGGTGGCACAGTTAAGTGTAGGATTAAGTTACTTTTCAACAATTAATAATTTCACTTGTTTAGCAAGCAGAGAATTAAATTATAACTTGCTTAATCATGGTTAATTGGAAACAAGGTCTGAAAGAAAGAAAGCCATATGGCCCAGGCAAAAAATAAGGTTATTAGTTTATAGTTTTATTGCTGTTTTATGACTTAGAAGAGGTAAATTTAGGCTAATACATGCAAAAACACTTTGTGATCAAGGACTTTTATCAGTACACAGCTGTTTTAAATTGGTTTAGTTTTGTAACTTAATTTAACATGCCTATATTTACAAAATGTGCATATATTTTGCTTTGGAATTAGGTTCGGTAGTGAAATTTGTTGTTTAGTAGCTGTTTCAGTCAGGGCATTTGAGATGAGTGTTGATCACTAAGAGATGATAATGCATATTCTATGCGAATAGATAACTGGATTCCATTGTGTAAGGTTGCTTGGTAAAGATCTATAGAGCGTTAACTACGAGGAACACGCTGTCATAAAAAGAACAATCTTCAAAAGTGAGTGGCAAATCAAAGAACTAACAAGGACATAATAGGAAGTGATGTCACTGTGGTTACCACTGCTTTCATAGGAACTAATTCAGGCATTTGCACATATTGTTCAAGCAAGTGAAGATTAACCCTGGCTGTTCATGCACTAATAAGTCAATTAGAGTTCATGGTGCCTCTGATCATACACAGAGCAGTGACAAGCAAAGGTTAATACGACTTAGCTTTTAGTGGTTTGCTGCACAAGAAAAACAACCAAAGACAAAAGGAAAATTTCAGTTAACAGAACCTGTGCCGAGTGGACTGGCATTCCAAAGTGGATTGACTGGAAATCACTGCTTTTATTATGTATTCTTCCTTTTTTACTTCTTTTGATAAACTTAAATTCTGTGAAACTTGTGAAGTCATATTATATCAAGAAAAGTTCTTATAACCAAGCAAGGCCACATTAAACAAAGGTAAGAATGCGAGAATCAAGGTGTGATTAACAGGGTGCCAAGCATGAGTCTGGTCCATAAATTGAACTTGGTGCAAGATAGAATACACACAGCAGAGTTTGATTGGCCTCAGGTTTATGCAAAATAGAATTTACAGGCTAACCAAGAGTATCATGAAATTGTTAAGGTTACAGGCACACAGCCATGGATGAGTGTTTCAGCAGAGTGCGTCTGAGGTTAAGGGAAGCAGGTGAGATATTCAGAACTGGAAATAAACAGAGTCTGAGTGAAGAGGGGTCATGTGATTGGAACCTCATCTCAGATCAGGAATGACACCAAGATTAAAAATCACACAACACCAGGTTATAATCCAACAGATTTATTTAGAATCACTAGCTTTCGAAGCACGGCTTCTTCATCAGGTGGTTGTGGAGCAGAATCATAAGACACAGACTTGAAAACAACAGGATTGCAGTGTCATGGAATGTAATATTAAACAAATTTAGCTTAAGTCTTTCATCTTTCAGAACGACCATGTTAATTTCAGCTCCTTCATATGTAAATCCCAGTCCTTTTTTAAAGTTATATTCTCAAGATAGATTTAACAAAAAGTGTCATCTCAGCTCAGATACTGCATTGAAGGTGTGAGGTCAGAGTCTGTATCCCTATATTGGGGCAGACTGATTCTACTTCTAAAGTGAGAGTTATAGAATCTTGCATGGATTTATGCAGTTTTTGAGCAAAATAAAATGTAATTCTGCAAGTATAAATTCACCCACAAACTTTTTTGTGTGTGTGCAGGGGGGATCTGAGTGGATGTGTGCATGTGGGTTTTTGTGTGTGTGTGTGTGGGGGGGGGGGGGGGGGTGGGGGTGGGGGGGGAGTGTCTGTGACAGAATGTGTGTCTGTGCATGAGTGTAATGGGTTTTACAACTGTGAGAGGGTTTGTGTGTGTGGGGGGGGGGGGGGGGGGGGGGGCGTTGTGTGACCATATGAGAAAGAGCCTGTGTGAGTGTGTGGGTCTGGAGGAGTGTGTGTTCGAGTATCTCATACCCTGCAGGCAAGGATGCCCTGGGGCACGGTACATTGTCAAGACCGAGCAGAGGCTACAGCAATGGATGAATGGACACTGCTCAATAATCAACATACAGGATGTATTCAGAGATCACTTCAGTGGTATGGGACATTTAACCTTGGATTTTCGGGTGACCATCCTCCAAGGCAGACTTTGGGACAGGCAACAACGCACAGTGGTCGAGCAGAGGCTGATAGCCAAGTTCAGTACCCATGGGGGATGACCTCAACTGGGACCTTGGGTTCGTGTCACACTACATGTGACCCCGCTGCACTACACACACACACACACACACACACACACACACATATACACACACATACACACACACACACCCGTACAGACCCACACATTTATGCAGACCCTCTCTCATATACAACGTAGGCGGCACAGAGGCACAGTGAGTAGCACTGCTGCCTCACAGCACCAGAGACCCAGGTTCAATTCCCACCTCAGGCAACTGACTGTGTGGAGCTTGCATATTCTCCCCGTGTCTGTGTGGGTTTCCTCCCACAGTCCAAAAAAAATGTGCAGGTTAGGTGAATTGGCCATGCTAAATTGCCCATAGTGTTAATTGCAGGGGTAAATGTAGGGGAATGGATCTGGGTGGGGGCGCTTCGGCGGGTCAGTGTGGACTTGTTGGGCCGAAGGGCCTGTTTCCACACCGTAAGTAATCTAATCTACAAGCTCACTCTTATATGCTCATACATACATTCCCCCACACTCCACTCACACATGCACCCTTTCACACATGTGCACCCCATCAGACAAAACACAGACACACACTCTCACCCCCACACACAAACCCACATGCACACACTCACTTGGTCTCCCCTGTACACACACATGTAAGTTTATGGGGTGAATTTGTACTTGCAGAATTACATTTTATTTTGCTCAAAAACTGCATTAATCCATATAAGATTCTGGAAGTCCCACTTTAGAAATATAATCAGTCTGATCTAACATTGGGAAACAGACAGACTTTAAGCTCACACCTTCAATGCATTATTTGAGCTGAAATGGCACCTATTGTTAAAAGCTATCTTGAGAATGTAACTTGAAAAAAGTTTGGGATTTACATATGAAGGAACCAAAACTAACATGGTCATTCTGAAAGATGAAAGACTTAAGCTAGATTTGTTCAATATTGCATTCCATGACACTGCAATCCTGTCGCTATAAAGTCTGAGTCTTATGATTCTGCTCCACAACCACCTGATGAATAAGCAGCGCTTCGAAAGCTAGTGATTCTGAATAAACCTGTTGGGAAGCTAGGGAAGTGATTGCTGGGCCTCTTGCTGAGATATTTGTATCATCGATAGTCACAGGTGAGGTGCCAGAAGACTGGAGGTTGGCTAACGTGGTGCCACTGTTCAATGAGGGTGGTAAGGACAAGCAAGGGAACTATAGACCAGTGAGCCTGACGTCGGTGGTGGCAAGTTGTTGGAGGGAATCCTGAGGGACAGGATGTCCATGTATTTGGAAAGGCAAGGACTGATTAGGGATAGTCAACATGGCTTGGCGCGTGGGAAATCATGTCTCACAAACTTGATTGAGTTTTTTGAAGAAATAACAAAGAGGATTGATGAGGGCAGAGCAGTAGATGTGATCTATATGGACTTCAGTAAGGCAGTTGACAAGGTTCCCCATGGGAGACTGATTAGCAAGGTTAGATCTCATTCAATATCAGGAGAACAATCCATTTGGATACAGAACTGGCTCAAAGGTAGAAGACAGAGAGTGGTGTTGGAGGATTGTTTTTCAGACTGGAGGCCTGTGACCAGTGGAGTGCCACAAGGAGTGGTGCTGGGTCCGCTACTTTTCGTCATTTATATAAATGATTTGGATGCGTGCATAAGAGGTATAGTTAGTAAGTTTGCAAATGACACCAAAATTGGAGGTGTAGTGGACAGCGAAGAGGGTTACTTCAGATTACAACAGGATCTTGATCAGATGGGCCAATGGGCTGAGAAGTGGCAGATGGATTTTAATTCAGATAAATGTGAGTTGCTGCACTTTAGGAAAGCAAATTTTAACAGGATTTATAAGCTTGATGGTAAGGTTCGAGGAAATGTCGCTGAACAAAGAGACCTTAGAGTGCAGGTTCATAGCTCCTTGAAAGTGGAGTCGCAGGTAGATAGGATAGTGAAGAAGGCGTTTGGTATGCTTTCGTTTATTGGTCAGAGTATTGAGTACAGGGGTTGGGAGGTCATGTTGCAGCTGTACAGGACATTGGTTAGACCACTGCTGGCATATTGCTTGCAATTCTAGTCTCCTTCCTCTTGGAAAGATGTTGTGAAACTTGAAAGGGTTCAGAAAAGATTTACAAGGATGTTGCCAGGATTGGAGGATTTGATCGATAGGGAGAGGCTGAATAGACTGGTCTGTTTTCCCTGGAGCGTCAGAGGCTGAGGGGTGACCTTATAGAGGTTTACAAAATTATAAGGGGCATGGATAAGATAAATAGACAAAGTCTCTTCCCTGGGGTGGGGGAATCCAGAACTAGAGGGATTAGGTTTAGGGTGAGAGGGGAAAGATATAACAGAGACCTAAGGGACAACTTTTTCACGCAGAGGGTGGTGCATGTATGGAATGAGTTGCCAGAGGAAATGGTGGAGGCTAGTACAATTGCAACATTTAAAAGGCATTTGGATGGGTATATGAATAGAAAGGGTTTAGAAGGGTATGGGCCAGGTGCTGGCAGGTGGAACTAAATTGGGTTAGGATATTTGGTCAGCATGGATGGGTTGGACCGAAGGGTCTGTTTCCATGCTGTACATCTTTATCACTCTATGACTCTACACCTATAACCTGGTGTTGTGTGATTTTTAACTTTGTCCATCCCCATCTAACACCGGTATCTTCTAATTATGACACCAAGATTATAAGCATTCTGATTAAGCCAATTCTGATTAAATGAGGATTAGAAGTCACAGCATTCGAAACAACAAGGGTTTTATAATGGAAGTATTCAATCTTCAAGGCAGCAAGCTAGACTAATGAAAACCGAAAGAACCGCAGATGCTGTAAATCCAAAACAAAAACAGAAGTTGTTGGAAAAGTTCAGAAGGTCTGGCAGCATCTGTGCAGAGAAATCAGAGTTAACATTTGAGGTCCAATGACCCTTCCTCAGAACTGAGCTGGACTAATCGTTTCCTTCCAAATGACCAAAGTCATGGTATCATGTAATCTAACTCAAAGCGAGAGTTCAAGATTAGGCAACACCAGGGAGTGGGAAAATAATGCTCGGTGGGGTAAACAACTGGAATCAATATTTCCAATTAATATGCTTTATTGTAGTATGGCTGCCGACTTGAAAGTGGGTGGCATGGTAGCACAGTGGTTAGCACTGCTGCCTCACACTGCCAGAGACCTGGGTTCAATTCCCTCCTTAGGCGACTGACTGTGTGGAGTTTACACATTCTCACTGTGTCTGCGTGGGTTTCCTCTGGGTGCTCCGGCTTCCTCCACAGTCCAAAAATGTGCAGGTTAGGTGGATTGGCCATGCTAAATTGCCTGTAGTGTTAGGTGAAGGGGTAAATGTAGGGGAATGGGTCTGGGTGGGTTGCGCTTCAGCAGACGGTGTGGATTTGTTGGGTCAAAGGGCCTGTTTCCACACTGTAAGTAATCTAATCTTGAGTCTCTATGGTGGATGTACTTTATCAGAATTCTTGAAAAAAGAACTTCTTAATACACTGCCCCTTAATAAATATGGGCAGAAAAGGTGGGGCCATCACCAAGTTCCAGGATGGATTGCTCACTGGTTTCAGTGCAGAAAGCAGGGAATAGGAGTATCTGGTCATGATTCAGAATGGCAGAAAGCTGATGGGCAATCCTGTGGAAACATTTAAATTATGGAACATTTTGATAGAGAGGATGCAGAGAAATGTTTAGAAATCATCAATTTAAGACAGTCACAACAAAATTCCAGAAGCAATTCGAGATGAAGGAGTTGAAGTGAATAGTATTGATATATTTAAGCATAAACAAATATAAGCATATGAAAAAGCAGGGAATAGAGGATTATTTCTAGTTGAAGAAAGAGGAGAGGAGGCTCATTGAAAGTCCAAAAGAACTGATTAGACCAAATGTCAGATTTCTGTGTTATATCTCCAGCATAATTCTATATGAAGCTTGGCAGAGGTACAGAGTTGGAGTATGGAGTAATTCTGTAGCTCATTTTGAATAATATGGTGTGTTATGAGATTTCCAATGTTTTTAACATTAAAATAGCAGTTTGGTACTGTTGAGATTCTATATGAGATTTAATACTAACTGGAAAATTTACAACCATTCCAAGTTTAAAAGGTAGCACAAAACCATCATAAATTTGTAAGGAGTCTGATGTTAATGAGTTTACACTACTCCATTTACATTGTTACACTACTCCACCTCAAGTATAGCTAATTCCCATCATCTATTCATTCTCAGATTCCTAAATAGCCTGAAAAACACATCTCAAAACATAATTTCAGACAAGTGAATAAGTTTGATTGTGTACTTCATCCCAAGTGTTTGAAATCCAATATTTTCAATGCAAGTACACTTAAGACACATTCTAATGGCACTCTGATGAACATAAACAAATAAAGTAATTCAGGCAAGTGGAATTTTAATTTAAAAGCTGCATGAGTGAGATTAACACCAAAAAAGGCTCTTAATTGATGTGGCTCTAGTAAGCAAATCATTTAACATTGAATTATGATGTAGAGAAGAAAATAAGTCAGAACATTGTTATTTAATGTAAAGTACATTGGAATTTATTAATGCAGAACAGGGATAGGTCTTTTGTATCCAGTGCATGATTCTGAAACAGTTTTTTAAATTATGTGCCGTTTGATTCTCTTAATTATGTATGATGTTTGACAGTTTTCTAACAAATATTATGTAGGGCATCTCAGTACATGCAGTGCTTATACTTCAAGACCTAAATAATTATTTGGACCTTCAGTTATTATCGTGCATAAAAATATAATAATCTGATTGGTCACAATGTTAATTTAGTGGAGGGCAGTCATGACCAATTTCAAAACACCAGGATAATATGATATCAATCAATTAATTCTTCAATAAGTCAGAGGTGGAAGCTGTCAGGTGTTGTTTGTGTCCCAGCAGTGATTTCTGGAACTCAGCATGACTCAGGAAAACTCAAGGGATTGTGATCAAATAACAATAATGAACTCTAACTACCATGTACTCGGGTTCTGATATAATGACCAATTGAATGGCTCAGTTTGGAGACTCGGATATCCATCATATTGATGTTATTCAATATTCCCTAGTTCTGTATTAAAAGTTGATCATTGTTAATTAGTTACAGCACCTGGCTGACAATGAAATCAAAAATTTTAAAAGCTGTTTCTATTGTTGGGGAGCAATTACTTTGCATTATGTTTTGAACAAAAGATTCATAAAATAATTTTAGCACATCTTTGGAAAGGTGAATAAATTGCAAGATGCAACTCCACGACAGAGAACAGCAGTTCACTTTTAATTTCAATCATTACATGACCAGTAACGAATATTTCAGTTCCTGCCATTTACTGTCAAGGGACAAAGCAAGACAATCTACTGTCATGAAATTTGATCCATTTATAGCATGAAACTTCAAATCCATATTATTGGTTATGCTACATTCAAAAAGCAGATTTCTGTACATTTAATGTTTGTTTGTCTCTTAAATTTATGTAAGCAGAGTATGAAATATTTTCATTTGATTCTGTTCATGAAGTGTGCTTAAACTTGAATTTCTATACAAATTGAGTATTTTCACCAAGGACTTTTGCTTTTTCTTAAAACTATAGCTTTGTAGAATAAGTGGCAAAATTTTACACAATTAAAAGCAGCATATAAAGGGAAATTTTTGATGGGTAATTCCCGAGAAATTGCTTGTTAAACCTTCACAATAGACTTGTCACATTAACAAATGGCCATGAGTATAATGGTCACTATATTAAAAAAAAATTATCCCATGTACTCCAGAATAATGTAAAGCTGGTAGGCACACACCAGTGATTATTAAGAAATTAATGTATCTTTAGTTTGAGAAATAAAAGGCTACAAAGGCTTCAAAGTTACTCAAGGTTTTGGTTTGATTACTCAGTCTCAATTATTTTCAGATTTTTTTCCCTTTATTTCCCTTTAGCAATCTCGATTAAGACTCAATCATAATTTGGCAGCCAGACATGGATTGCTATTTCACAACTGATAATAGAAAGTAATGTACAATAGGAGTGATGAAACAGCTTTCCAATTTCAAACACTATATGACAATTGTGACAGACTGCAATTGGCAGCTTCTGATGATCTTGATGATCTGCAGTACAGTTAGCCTGGGCCTGCTGGCACCACTTGGGAACAGGAGACTCCACCAGTGCTACATTTGCCAAATTGAGGCTGTTTCATCTCTCCCTGCAGATATGGTGTCTCAGTGCTGCCAGAAGGCCACATAGCACCACTCAGGCAGTCTGACTTTCCTGGCAGCCCTTCATAATCCTTCTGTGTCTTCCAAATGTTTCAGCTTCTTGACAAAGGTGCTGATGCCAGGAAAAGGAGATTGGGCAATGGAAAGAAAATTAATGGAAGCTGGCAAAAAAAATAAAAGGGTCGTGAAAGCATAAGTGCCAACATAAAAGAAACAAGAGGAAAACAATGATTAAAAAGGCACCCAAAAAACCTTAAAACCTTCTCCTCAAATACTTTAATGTTAACCACAAAACCCCACTACACACAATAAATTCAGCCACATTTTAGGAGGCAATTAATTTAGTGACCAGCTGGCCTACCAACCAGAAACTGGAATGAGGTCATCAGAACTCATTAAGAAAAACAATTAGTGTTCCAATTATTTGCCATGAATGCAAAAGAAAGTCAGAGGCTGGAAATTCTGTGGTGGGTAACAGACCTCCTCCAATACTTATAAGGGACAAGTTAAGAGTTGGATGGAATACATTCCACTTGCCTGGATGAGCACAATACCCAGGACATACAGGAAGCTTGACATCATTCAGGACAATAGCAGCTAACTTGACCAGCACTCCAAGTATCACCATAAAAACCAGCTCCCTACACCACCAGCACACAATGGCAGCATTATATATCATCCAAAGATGAAATGCAGTTACTCAGCAATCCTTTGACAGCACCTTTCAAAGCAATGACATCTATCACCTCAAACAGCAGAAACATCAGCAGGTTTTCCCTCAAGCAGCACAATATCCTGATTAGAACCATATTGCCATAACTTAACTGTCACTGAATGACAATCCTTGAAGTTTCGCGAACAGCATTACCAATGTACCTACACCCCGTGTACTGTAATGGTTCAAGAAGGCAGCTTACCACCACCTTCTTAATAGCTATTATGGATGGGCAAAATTACTGGTCTTGTCAGCGATGCTCCTATCTCAGGAAAATTTCACGACACTGCAGTCCTTCATATTCATGGATGTTTTCCTATTTATATTATAATTCGGAAATATGAATGATGCAACATAGCAAAGGGAACTCAACCAGGTCAGAAGTTTAACTAATTTACTTTCTCAGGTGTTGGGAATATAGGAAGTCACACAGATATGTTAACAGTTAAGTTAGAAATTCCTTTCTAGCTCCCAATAACACCATAAAGAAAGTAACAACTGAATTTTCATTAGCACACCTCCATTAAAAGTTCCAAGAAACAATCTCTTACAGTTGGAGTACCACAAGTAGATGAATTAATGTATGAAACTTCATCACAGGAATTTATGATGTTTGTACTGCACTCTGTACCAGACTACACTCCAGTAGCACCTGTCACAAATAAGAAGACTCAGCTTAAGTACTCACACTCAGATTGAAAAGATTAAATTCATGGAGGGTTAATTGCAGCTGGGCTTGAAGGAGAGTCTCCAGGAAAAGAATATCTCCCCACGAAATATAGTTCTATGGTTTCAAGTTAACAGGCTGAGAAAAGGACAGAATAGACAACCAGGAGCTAAAAATCCCTTTGGATTGATTTGGGGGAAAAAGTGAACATCTAAACAAAGGACAATGCAAAGTATATCTGTTTCTGCAGATGGGCTAAGAATATGACATGAGATATTCCATTCTGTGGTTTAAGTTATGTATTATTCAGTTCATTGAGCTTTCAGTCATTTGTTACACGAATGTCTTAAAGTGAGATATCTTGGTATGCTTTTTGCTTGGATATTAATTGAAAGTTTGAATTTATTTTTGAAAGTTATCAGATTTTGCAGGGATTTTAACACGATTTGCACAAAACTAAGTTCCAGAAATAACAAATAAATGGGAGAACAGTTAATTTGTTTTTGGTGCTGCTGGCTACGGACTGTTTTGCAATCAGGTGAACAGGAAGACAGAGATTTAATGTCTCCACTAAAAGACAAACTCTTCCAATAATTGAATATTCTTTAAATAGTGCACTAAACTCTCAATCCAGACTATTGCTGTCAAGTCCTGGACTGAGACTGGAATCTGAAATCTTAAGGGTCAGAAGTAATATAGCTACAATGGAACTGAGCATTTTTAACTTGTAGTTATTAAAGCCACCCAAGTTGTTAATATTTTCAGATGCTTTCAGAGTAGATCTGTAATTATTGGAAATAAACCAAAATTTGCAATGTTGAATGCTAAGAGTATTTTAACACACAAAGTTGTAAATGTGCATGCAGTTAGTTAGGGGTACTATATGTGGGGTGGCATGGTGGCTCGGTGAATAGTACTGCTGCCTCACAGCACCAGGGTCCCAGGTTCAATTCCAGCCTTGGGCAACTGTTTGTGTGGATTTTGCACATTCTCCTTGTGTCTGCATGGGTTTCCTCCAGGTGCTCTAAGTCCCTCCCACAGTCCAAAGATGTGCAGGTCACATGAATTGGTCATGCTAAATTGCCCATTGTGTTAGGTGCATTAATCAGAGAGCAATGGGTCTGGGTGGGTTACTCTTCAGAGGGTACTTGAGGGGCCTGTTTCCACACCGTAGGGAATCTAGTCTACTTTTTTGAATTAGAATTCCTACAGTGTGGATGCAGGCCCTTCAGCCCAACAAGTACCCTCCAAAGAGTAACCCACCAAAACCCATTCCTTTTATTTCCTTATGAAGAAACCAAACTTCTGTCTGACTTATCTATTTTGATATTTATAAAACAAGTGCAAAATTATTGGGGTGGCATGGTGGTTCAGTGGTTAACAGCGCCAGGGGCCCAGGTTCGATTCCAGCCTGGGGCGACTATCTGTGTGGAGTTTGTACATTCTCCCCATGTCTGTATGGGCTTCCTCTGAGTGCTCCGGTTTCCTCCCACAGTCCAAAGATGTGCAGGTTAGGTGAATTGGCCATGCTAAATTGCCCATAGTGTTCAGGGCAGTGTAGGTTAGGTACATTAATCAGGGAGAAATAAAAGGAATGGATTTTGGTGAGTTACTCTTTGGAGGGTACTTGTTGGGCCGAAGGACCTGTTTCCACACTTTAGGGAATCTCATCTACTTTTTTGAATTAGAATTCCTACTTGTTTTATAAATATCAAAATAGATAAGTCAGACAGATGTTTGGTTTCTTCATAAGCATAAGGAGATTGTGCAGCAACACAAGCAGAGTTAAAACAGAACTATGCGATAGTTCCCTATATCAGTAGGGATTTGAATCTGGAAACTACAGCATATCTGTTTTAGTAGTAAGGAAGCTTCATTCACCTTAGATTTTAATTTGTTTTGTCCAAATCAAATCTATATTTTTGTTTTTAATATCTAACTAATGGAGCATTTGGAATGATGCCCATATTGTCTTATAACCATTTAGATGCAGACATTTCCCAAAACGCCAGCTACAGAAGAAGGAAACAGACATCAGGGTTGAATAGATTATTTCAAGGAGAAACATTTATCAACTCATGTCAATGTAAACAGGTTGGCCTTGTAGCAGGTAAGATGAAAATCAGTTGTAGTGAGCTGGAACAAACAGAACAGTAACATCCTTGGGTCAAAGTAATTCAATACTTAAACAGAATATTACTGACATGTATGTAGAAGTAGATCTTATCCAGACTCACTGCTTACTTTGGTAATTACACAACTATTTATAAGGTACTTTGATACAGTGACCCATTGTCTTACAATGGCTTCTATTTTCTTTATATAAATCTGATGAATATTTGTGTTAAAATTTACAAACAAATTCTAAATAGTACCTTGTGACTGAATAATTTTGTCCATAATGTTACACTGGCAATTTAATGTGTAGAGGAGCTGCAATGAAAGGATTTTGCACATTTCAGAAATCAAAAGCACTGGTCATACTGAGTGTTATTTGTTTTCTATATTATCCAAACCATACTTTAAGACAACTGCATCTCTTGCAAACAACCATAGGAATTTTACAATGAGACATAACAATGAAAACAAATGAGGGAAAGGGAAGTTAGTTCTTAGTCTTGCATTTGGGCCAGTACTGACATTGCAAGATATGGCCGGCTGAGATTTTAGCCAATAGACTTCATTTACATTTAATGAGCAAAATTCTTACAAGAATTACTGTTACTTAGCCTGCAGAGGTAGGGATTTGAATGGTGAGTGGCTGCCATTGGGATTTGTGGAAATGAGGTAGAATTTTCCCTGAGAAATAGAGATGTGCGTGAGGGAAGCACTAGGAGGATATTCACAAATTGGCATTAGGTCAGTGTATTGATGAGCTCCCATCTCTGGCTAATCTTCCTGGTGGGATACCATCACCTATAGAGGTTACTTACCAGCAACAGCAGGCAGCCAACTTGCATAATGAACTAGCCATTATGGGATGTCTGGGGCTACTATTAGCCTAAATGCTTCCCCATTGAGGACCTTGAGATCCCATGCACCATTTGAGGTGTACTACACTAACTTGCATAAATCAGCAGGCCAAAGGTACAACAGCTGCTGGCAATCCTTAGAAGGAGTGAGTGGCTTGGCAGTTATGCCATTATTTATTATATTAAACTTTGGCTTTGTTACATGAGACATAGCAACATAGAAAATAGGAAAAGTAGCCTTTGGGCCTGCTCTGCCATTCAATATGATCATGGCTGATCATCCAACTCAGTGCCCTGTAACTATTTTCTCTCTGTACACTTTGATCCCTTTAGCCAAAGAAATACATTCAACTTTTTGAAAACATTCAGTGCTTAGGCCTTAATTGCCTTCTGTACCAGAGAATACCACTCTCTGGGTGAAGTCCTTTCTCCTTATCTCTATCCTAAATGACCTAGCCAGTTTCCTTGTACTATCATTCTTTTCTAGACTTCTTGGTCATCAGAAACATCCTTCTATTATACTCATCAGCCAGAAATCTATGCTGAACTATATAGATTCTGCACTCTAACTTGTTGATTTGGTTGAATCCTTGCATTTATCCCTTACAGATACTAACTGATGAATCCAGTATATTCATTCTTCAGTCATGCTATTTGAGGACTACCGTTTACTTAACATGATCCCTTCTTTCGAACTGATGATCTACCTTGGAAAATGAACAATTAAAACATTCCTCTTGAATTGTGGTTGCCAAATCATCTGATGGATTGTTTGCCAGGCGACATTGTGGCCTGAACAGCTTCAGTGAAAGATTCAATGAAATCATTATTGCTCACCCTTGTCATTAGCAGCTTCTCACACGTTTTGCTTATTTGTGTCATCTGAATTCTCTTTACTGTTGATAATAGTCAAAAACATTTCTGTCCATCCTGTGTACTTGTAAATTTTCAGACTGGAGACAATATAACAATACCATTATGTAAGTGTACAGTCTTCCTTCTGGGTTCTGCCATGAATCTAGGGAGGCCAATGCAATCTATTGGTTGTCTTTTGACCTGCTCAAAATCTGACATTTCTTTGATCTGTGATTCCATGACTTTCTCTTCCTTGGATTGAACTTGTGTCACCTTCAAATAACCTGATTGGCTGCCTCTTGATCAGTTTCATGTTAATTGTAACTGGTTGAATACCTTCCACCATTTGAATAAGTCTTTGATCAAGACATGCAGTTGTTCGAGAGTAAGTATTTGGATTGTAAATTATGTACGCATTGTTTACTTCTGACAGCCCTTCAGTTGCAGAATTGCTTGTAGAATACATTTCATTTGGAGATTCATACCTCTTGGATCATACCTTCATTGAGTGCAGTGATGCAATGGAAATGTCATTGGACTAGTATTCTGGAGCCCCAAGTTTATGAACATAGTGGGTTTGAATCCCACTATGTAAAATTTGAATTCAAAAAAAAGAGAAAAAATTAGCCTAATGGTGACCAAGTAGTTACTGCTGATTGTTGTAAAAACCCATCTGGTCTACTATTGCCCTTTAGAGAAGGAATATTTGAGATAAATGGCTTAGATACATTTAAAGGCATAAGACAGAAAGGGGTAGATACTGTTAGAAAAAACAGTGTGGAAATCAATCTATGTAGGACATGAACATTGACACATATCCATGGGACTGAATGATCTATTTCTGTGCTGTGAGGGCTACTTCTATCTAACTAATTGACTAACATAATTGCACATTTTTGTTCTGATTATTTCTTGTTCAGTCTTTTTCATAGTTCCCCAACCTGAAAAAGATTAACCTGCTGAGAATTTTTCTGACATTATATTACAGACTGATTAAAACATCAACAGCAGATTTAGGTTTAGCAAAATATGATAAATACTTCATTTTGATGTGCTTTTAATTATGGAGGAAGGCACAAAGGACTATGATCAAAGACTGTACTTTGTACAAGCAAAGCTTGATTAAGATGTGAATACATATGTTTTGTTTTGCATCATTGACTTGCTGTTACAATTATGAGGTTTATACAATTGTTGTGTTGTGGAACAGTCTTTAATTGAGGATAAAATGAAGAGAATCAACTCTGAAGTCTGCCCGACAATGCGTCTGTGCAGTTTGAATGTTAGAGATTAAAGTGGGTCCATACTGTCTTGGAAGGAAGAAAGGCCACAGCCTATGTGCAAATACAGCAAGTCTAACGTTCCAGAAAATTATCAAGAAATTGGGATTATAAACAGTTATGGTTTAAACGATTGACTATTTCCAAAAAACAGTTGGCAACACAAGGATAGCTAATCAGCATTGTTACCTGGATATATAGCAAACATGGTATACACCACCAAATTGGAAGGATTGAAGATATCATTGAAAACCTTCAGATAAGCTTCATATGCTGGAATTTGGGAAAGAGAGAGCACAGCTACAGGCAGCAAGACATTATTGTTCACCACGCAGGAATGTAGGGGAAGATCACATTTGAATGGAGAAAAAAATCCTGAGGTGTTAAAACAAGGTTGGAAATTGGCCTTTCACTACAGAAAGATTATTCAGGCAAAAAAAAAATCACTGTGAAAAGCAGTTGAGAGATTAAACATTCCCAGGATGAGAAAGGAAAAGGAAAGAGGTAAACGCTCTGAACCTAAGAATCAGCTTGGACTAATTTTGGGAGAAGGAAATGTTTACTTAGAGGATAAGGTTGCCAGAGCTGGAGGGTTTGAGCTATAGGCAGAGGCTGAATAGAGTAGGGTTATTTTCCCTGAAGCGTCAGAGGCTGAGGGGTGATCTCATAGATGTTTAGAAAATCACGAAGGGCATAGATAGGCTGAATAGCCACACGGTAGCAGAGTCAAAAACTAGATGGCATAGGTTTAAGTTGAGAGGGGAAATATTTAAAAGGGGCCTAAGGGGCAACTTTTTCATGCAGCGGTTGGTGTATGTATGGAATGAGCTGCCAGAATAAATGGTGGAGGCTGGTACAATTACAACTTTTAAAAGGCATCTGGATGGGTATATGAATGGGAAGAGGTGAGAGGGACACGGACTAAATGCTAGCAAATTGCATTAGATTAAGTTAGAATATCAGGTTGGCATGCATAAGTTGGAATGAAGGATCTGTTTCTGTGCTGTACAGCTCTGTGAGGGGTTGGATCGAAGGGTCTGTTTCTGTGCTGTACAGCTCTATGAGGGGTTGGATCGAAGGGTCTTTTTCTGTGCTGTACAGCTCTATGACTATGTGGAATATATACCTGAGAAATGCATTTCAATTGTGCTAAAATAACGATAATCTACTTTTTTGTGATTTAATGTAAAAGTTGTTTACAAAAAATATTATTTTGTTGCAGCAAGGGTCTTAAAAATTGAAAGCTTGTGTCATCCTTTCAGTTATTAAATGGAAGTTCGGATTTCTCATTAAAAGACTATGCAGACCCAAACAATAGACTGAGTGCCCTTAATAATTGGCAGTCCTTCATTTTGATTATTGCTGATAAACTTATACACCAAGCTTTGCTCTTCTCAAAATTATACTTGGATGTTCAACTTGTACCTTCACAAATGTCAGTTCATTCTGACCTCTATCAATACACACCTCTCCTGTGTAAATTTCTCCTAAAAATTGAAGCCACTAAAGGCAACTTCAGAAAGAGAAGTACAAGAAAGTCAATTTGAACAGGAAACCTTCAGATGCTGATAACTACTGCTGGTAAACTTTCTTTTGTGCCATGAATTATAAATATTATAGTCTGACATTTTAATCTATCTAGAAGATGGCTATTTCCTACAAATTTTTAATATTTCAAGGGTCAAAGAACAAGACCCCAGAATACTACTTCTACTCTTGCTATGCCATTATGTAGCTTATTCCTTTCATCCAATGGCTGCACCTCAAATGTTTCATTTATACAATAACGTTGTGTTCCACTGAACTGACATTTTGGTGAGTTTGTATAAAGCCAAAGTAATGCATTTTATATGACTTTACTCTAAACTTAACATTGTACCAAACTGTTTAGACTGTCACATTCGACAATAACTCCTTTCCCTTTAACTGCTGAAAGTACTCCTCATGGTGACTGGGTTTCTTGAGTTCTAGGCACTCGTCAGTACCTCATGTAAATGGCCACTTGGTGTGCAATGCGACACATGAAACTCAAGGGACTACTTGACAACCGTGAGTCTTACAAACCAGCTTGATTCTGTTCCAAACACCCATGCGTGTTTGCTGTTAGGAACCAATGAACAACAATCAGTAAAAGCAACCTTACTGAGTTATCCTTTCCTTAGCAGAGGGCCAGTGAGACAAATTCTAGCAGTTGCTGCATCCATATCTGAGGCTAAATGAGTGCAGCCAGGACTAAAACCTGCATCTCATTGTTCCATAAGCAGCACTGTGATTAGCTAGCATGGTTAAATAATTATTAAAGTCTCCTTAGTGAAACAATAAGTGACTTATTCTGAGGCTACTTAAAGCATATAAATTACACTAAGGTATTAGTTGTAACAGTATTCCACTGCAACTTAGAGGGCAGAGTGACCTCTGACCCATGGTTTCAGCCATTTTTTCTGAAGTCATGGTCTATTGTTGATTGTCACTCGTCAGAATTCCCACTTCTGACCAAATGTGGAGCGGAAGAGGGGTGGGAGGGAAATACAACATTACTGAGCGGGATTCAAATTGGTTGAATCATGCCTGAATCCATTGCAGTTGATGTAATGGATTTATCAGCTTAAAGTAACCTTTTGAACTATGAAGAATCTGAAGAGCACGATCATAATCCAGTTGCCATTATCTTCTCAGCATTGTTAAGACAGAAATGACTGGGGTATGAAATATTCTTGTCATTGTATGTGTTGAAACATGTGTCGCCCACACCTGTTGGAGAGCTCCTAACATACTCCCAGTGTAAAATAAAACAATTGATCAGCTTTGAGAGAACATTTTGTAGCAAACTGATTTTAGAAAGGAGAATCCATGTACAATTCCTTTCCATAAATATATCAAAGATGACCAAAATACGAGCATTTTTACAATTGATTAATATTGTTCTTTGTCAAATGTTTTCTCGAAGATGCAATTTGTTTTTACAATTACCAGAAGGCCATGAGACATCAAACACATTGCAAGGAAAAGGATTTAAACGTCTAATTAGAATGCTGTCTGTGACTCACCGATTTGGAGTGTTGGGGATTTAAAATCCTGTAAACTGCAACCAGTTAGTTATAAATGATAAATCAAATGGTGTTAGGGTTAAGAAAAACACAAGGATTAGTTCAGGCAGAGCACGAGATTGATAGGAAGAAAGCTAAGGCTTTCTGCAGAAAGGTTCTTCACTAAATGTTACTGTAAATGGGCAACACTCTTACAGTGCATTTTATTAATAAGCTGTTACAATGCATAATTTGCCAACAATGTCTTAAAATAATCATGGGGAAATGTCCTGAAATCGCTGCACTATTATTGTGTCACATTATGAACTTCTGTTTAACAAATTCAGTCAGAAATAGATGCTGAGCTCTTTAATATAACATACCGTAAAACTCTACCTTGCTTGCACAATGGTAATAACTTACAAAGTCCTGTGACCATTAAATGCTCCAGATTTTATGGTAGTGATGATGACAAAACTTCAGTGTTAAATCATTACTTCTCTGAAACAGAGCAATTTCAGGACTCCTCTTAAGCATCATTAAATGTGGAAAGCAGAGGTAGCTGTCAGTGAATCTATGTTGTTGAACATGCATCTCTCCACTCCTCCCTCACTGAACACAATCAATGAGAATGCATAGACTGTTGAAAACTTATTCATGGGGGTTTGTTGTAAACATCCTCAAAAGGTTAAGTCTTATTGAATACGATGTAACTGGACAACACACTATGATCATAAATACTTCTTAACTGCTTCATTGGCCTTAGAAAAAAAAACTTTATTTTATGTATTTGCTGAATATCAAATTACTCTGTTTTAAGAACTTACATTTCTAGAAGTTTTTTTAAAAAAGTTATGACACAATTTTTTCCATCAACAGCGAGTGCCATTGCTTCACTGCTGTTACAAGATCCAATCCAATATTTAAACCATCCAGAAAATTGCTGATTGATCTTCATTAATACACTGCATTGCTGGATAAGATGTGCAATAATGATTTGCTGTGCGTTCCTGACATGCAATGCAATGCAATGATGGAACATAGATGAAAGATATTCATTTTGATCATGTACTTGTAACTATTTTTATTCAGCAGTCAAAACACCTTTCCACTACTCAAAGATGCTTCAGATATTTTAAACCCCAAGATACAAATGCCACTTTCTGAAAATAATTCCAATAAAACACTGCAAAGCTTAAACAGAAGACTGAACCATCTTTCATGACCAAAAAGCAAAGATGGCACTAAACAAATAAAGAATACGGGGAATCCTCAGCAGGTATGGCAATACCTGCAGAAACAATAAAGGAATTAATGTTTCGACAAGAATCCTATTGTTTTGGCTTAGAGCCCACATGCTAAGAGCCAATTCCTCACCATCTTCACAGATACTGCTCTATCCATGCATCCAGCATTTTTGAGTTTTGTTTCCTCTTCCTTAACCCTTTCATAAATAATTCAAAATTTCATTGACTACAAGTCTTTTCCCAACATATGAACAGAAGTTACTTTACATATAAACTATCCTGTTCGATCAAGTAAGTTTCTACTCGAACACAAAACTCAAGCCAAGCAAATGGCTCATGCTCCAAAAGTCAACACTACTTTCCATTTTGTAATTAAACTGTAATCACATCCTATATCTAAGGCCAATATTCGCTGAATCTGAAATGAGAAGGCACAGTATTGTATTACACAGAAGCATTCTAATTACTCATGGCACAAATTGTTTATTGATTTTCTTTTGAACCGGTCAAAGCTATTTTGGAATTTGAGTGGTAAATAGTATCAGATGGCTATTCATTTCAATTTCAGCAAAGTAGCTCTTTTGTTCAAAACAAAAATCATAATTCCACTCATTATTATTGAAATAAATTGCTATCCATGGAAAATGACAGGGTTTACCAAAATAATCTGCAAAATAGCAACTTATTGAAGCAAAGATATTTAAAAATAATAGCTTAACTTCAAAAGCCTCTGACTATGCTCAATAGAAGTATCGTATGAAGAGGGAAGGCTTCTTCCAAAGTTGAGGGACAGAGATAAGTGAATAAATAAACATGAACGCTAAGACTAAACATAACTGGCAATAAGTATTAACATTATTCATATCACAGTGCTAATGGCAAAAGCTGTGATATAACTATGACCAAGTGACATTGATTTTCAGACAGTGAGGACTGCAAATGCTGGAGAGTCAGAGTTGAAAAGTGTGGTGCTGGAAAAGCACAGCCTGTCAAGTAACATCTGAGGAGAAGGAGAGTCGACGTTTCGGGTGCAAGACTGACCTGCTCCTTGGATGCTGCCTGACCTGCTGTGCTTTTCCAGCACCATACTTTGATACTGATTTTCAGTTTGTCAAATTCCAAATGAATCCATTAAAGTGATCAAGCAAGAGACTTGTGGTTACTTTCAACTCTGGCCTACTTCAGCCCAAAATGACAGAGTTCCCTGAAGTGGTCCAGCAAGCCAGAGTTGTATCAAACTGCAAGTGAGCAGAAACATAGGGAAGCCCATCAATCCTTTCTCTAGGAAACCAGGTATAGACAATACTGTTAAATATCAAAAGAAGAGTTCAGCAAAGTAAATTATAATATTTACTGTTTCATTTGTGCAACAATATGGAACTAACACAAAATCTACCTAAAAGGTGGCTAAAAATATTGTTGAAATTTTGGAGGACCTCCATTTCACAAAAGGAGATTCAATTAACCTGAGCAAACTATATTTTCTTTTAGCCTGAACCAGACTCCACAACAGATGTCCTCCAAGGTTCTCAACCAGGTGTAACTGCAATGTTTCTCACAGACTGAGGAACTCACCTCAGCCAGACTTTAGCTTCTGACAGTATTCAGATTTCAGTTCAAGGAACAATGTTTGAAGAAGCTGTGAAATGGACAAGGTAGCAAGTGACACACCTGGGACTGAATTTTCATCTCTCAGTGCCGAGCAAACACTTTCTTGGAAGGAGGAACCCAGGAATCAGAATAAGGCTACACTTTAAAATCTACTATTTGGTTCCAATTATCCACCTGTCACATCAGAAGACACAGTGAGCTCCCTTGGGTAATCTTAGACTCTCTTCTAAATCCAGGTTTTTCTGTCTTTGGTATTTTCGTCCCAGATGGGTGGGTTCCTGAATTATTTGGGAATTATGCCTGGATACAGCCATTCGGGAGTCTTGGAAAGAAGCATATGGTGGGATCAGGAACCTTTTGGTAGGTAAGTTTAAAAACTTTTGCTGACTTCAACTTTCATAATGATATGGTTTATGATTTAAGTACAATAGCAACACAGTGGCATGGATTCCACATTGACTTAGTGTCATGACATTTGCTGCATGTTTGAAATGCTCTTCCAATATCCATTCTGCACAGAATCAATGACCCATACAACAACACTGGCAAGTCACTATACCTGTTTAATTCATGAGCATATCAATCATGCATTCACCTTTGAAGGAAATTCTTCCTCGTGGCTTCTCATGAAACAGTTAATTAAATGCTGAGTGAAATTTCCATTGAAAAATATAGAAAATCAGAGCAGGATTGGCTATGCAAGCCTTTGAGCCTGCTCCACTATGATCATGTCTACTCATCTAATTCAGTACTTCAGTTCCTCCTTTCTTCCCATACCTTTTGAAACATGTAATTTTGTCCAAATGAACCCACATGTTTTTTTTTTAAAAAACATCTCTACAAAAGAACAAATTATCACAAAGTAATTGGTTGACAATTACACACAGCCAACTTGCTACCTGGCTCAACTCCACTGATCATTTCTGATGTTCAAATGAGCATTTATCATGAGGCAATCGTATATTTGTTCAGCCTGCATCTATTGATAACTGCCACGATGAATAGGAATGGAGTTTAGGTAGAAAAGTGTTGAGCTGAGATGTGAGCTGCAGTGTTTTAACAACCATTGGTTAGACTGTATACATGTCCGAGAAAATGAAGGTGGGCTTTCTAACTTGCCAGCTTCACCATCTGCTGGTCCTGCGTCCACCTCAGATCAGCCTCTAGAGGCAATTGTCTTAACTCATTCTACACCTGACACCCAGAGAATGAAACTGGCTAATTGGACTGTTAGAAAATGGTAACACATCATTAGGAAATGGCCCAACTTGCGCTTCCCAAATGGATGACAAAAATCTAGCCTCACATCTCGATTTGGTTGTGGAGTCAGCTTGAGAATGGCTATAAATGCACCAGAATTCAGCTTTCATCCAAACTGCACTCTAGGGTTGAACTCTCAGAAAATTCACATGCATAGAATCAGACCTAAACCAAGAACTCTATAGCTAGCCAAATCATAAATGGATTCAAATAATGAAAAGATACAATTATTTCTCAAAAAACAATTCTCAGTTGACTGTGACTTGGGCTAAGTAACATGGTGAATGGCATTGGCGTGATGTTAAACCTTCACACTGCAGCAAGTGCTTTGCTAATTGTCAATTATATTTTAGTGTTCAGGTACACAAATATGTAAATTTCTGAAGAAATTACAAGGCCTTTAAAAGTGATGCACTTCTCCAGTAAGGTCACATCTAACAACAAATTGATCACTTTAGAGTATGGATCAATCCTATTAAGCTGCTTACTTTATTTAATGGACTCATTCGTCTACAGTGATAAAATCGCCTAACACTTTCAACTTAACCGCATTAAGCAACTATGCAATGAGCAACTAAGGGGCAAAACAGACTAAAGGAGAATAAGGAGGAGGAAGCAGCAGATGAAAATGGAGAAGACAGCCAACACATTCCCCTTCTGTTTGAGCTAAATATGATAAGCTCATTAAAATAACAGGAAAAAATTGTCATTCCTTATTCACCAATGTACACATATCTGATCTTCCCTCTATCATTGAATATCACACTGCTGGTTGTTCTCAAAGCAAAAATAAAATTCAGCACGAGATACATATTCTAAATTGAGAAATAAAATCACACAATGATGTACTATTACCAACTATCACCCTTGTGTCTTCTTTTATTGTCTGTCTTTTGTACACCTCTGCATATCCTATTGCTGTTATGCAGTTCTACAGCAATCATTGCAACATCACTGTGGAAGACTGACACATTTCATGGGAGGATGCTACATTTTGTGGGAGAACAACCTCTTACAGTTTCAATTTTAGAATGTCTGGCTTTAGCTCTCAGCATCTTGGCACATGCAACAGTAGTCTGGGCTAGCTAGCTGACATACATAAAGACCATCAGCGGAATGGTAATGATAAGGAAAAGAAGGAAGTGACTACCCTAAGAGAGTGGTGCAAGTTTCTGCCCACAGAGCCATCTTTCCTGCTCTGGGGTGGAGGTGCCTCAGTTTGAGGACAGATTAGTGGACCATTGGGACTACAGGACCCAGATATCAGGAGGTTTCAGCTAATGCTGCTTCAGAAGCTGAGAAATTAGTCATCAAAAATGGCTTCACAGGCAGGTTCACCCCAGTACTAATAAGATTGGTTATCATTTCCATGAAAGAAGGTTTAGACCCCAAATTCTCTAAAAGCCCTAAGCAAAGGTGGTATACTTCTTGATATTGTACGTACCTTCTACCAGGCTGACAATGCTTCAACCATTTTGGTGCATTTACCCATTAGCTTTATTCAGTCGCCTGTCCCATTGAAATGCTCATTTAAGTCCTCTGAAGCAGATCTTATAAATGAACTTGCCCTGCAGCAAGCTGATACCCCTGTCAGCTGTGTTACTTGTCCTGGGTACAGGGTGCTCAAATGCCAGTATCTGAGCTTGTGGCAGAAAGCATGAGACTGTGTGATCGTGGTTCCTCATTGTTACAGTCTACTGTGCCTGCAACAGGGTGAAGTGTGTGAGAAGGTGATGAAACTATGAATATTAGATGAGAGTCCAAACTCATAGACATGGTTAGTCAGTGAGCGATCACAATAAATACACTGAGTAGTGTCTGATACTAGTTGGGGGAACAGCAGAAAACAGTTACATCACTGAACTGGTGATCCACTGGAGACAAGTTCAAATCTCACTACAGCAGTTGGTGGTATTTAAATTCAATTAATAATTCTGGAAGGGAAATTTAGTTGCAGGAATGGTGACCAGGAAACTGTCATCAATTATCATTAAAACCATCTGGTTCAATCCACCATCTTTGCCCAATCTGGCCTCAATGTCTCTTCAGTCCTACAGAAATGCAATTGACTCTTAATTTCCCTCTGAAAAAGTCCCAGCAAAACATAAGGGTCAAAGGGTATGCAACAAAATCTTGCCCTTTCTTTCCATTAAAGAATAAAAAGGAAATTAAACTGTTGGAATACAAACTGGAAATACTGGAATTAAACAGGCACCCCCAGCATCTATGGAGCTTTTCCACATTGAATCTTCTGCCCTAGAGAAATGTGACTACAGTTGTATTTTGTTGAACTGGTTTTATTTAGCCAGATTTCTTACTGCACCATGGGAGTGAATCTCCTCCTCAACCAGCGTGAACTGTTTCTTTTCCTACACTAATTATAGTTGTTCAAAGAGCAATTGCTCTGTTCCCCAGAATAATGGGCAGTTTAAATGCCTAACATAAGATGGTGCAAACTGGCCCAAACTCAGACCATGCAGCATTCTTACAAACCACAAAGTAAGTTTCATTTCAGAAGATATATTTAAACCCAGAGCATGACAGCAACTAACAATCCTTTTGTTTTCTCCAAGACCAAGTATATCAAGGAAAAACTAACAATGTCAAAAAAGGAGATTTTAAATGTTTCGTAGACATGCTGGAAGCATGAATCCTAAAAGATGCTCATAGCTGGATTATTTCCAACTGAGTGTTTGAAAAAAAATAAAGAGGATAATTGGCTTCAAGACAGTGCACATAGGGTGACATTGATTTTGTAGATAGCTGAGGATCCTTTTGATATAGACAGAGCCTGGAGAGGAAGGACAGATTACATACACCAGAGTTTTTGTTTTGGAGAGGAAGAACTCTAATTGATTGGAGCAGGGTACAAATACAGCAGTTGGATAACCAAGTAAAGTCCTGTTTTATGTTCAGTTTTGTCACATCCACCAGATATAGCAAAGCACTTCAAAGCCAATAAATAACTTTGAAGGTGCACAGTTGTTTTTTGAGCATTGAAAACAATTATAAAAAATAGTACCCACAGAGCTTAATCAAGGAGAACATATAAATATATATATAAGAAAAATCTCTAAACAGGTTAGTCTCCAAACAGCATCCATTTACTATGATAGAAGTACCCTTCAAAAAATGTTTCCAATAAATCAATGCCTGAGTCAAGCCTTGAAGTTTTACTCACAACAGCCACTCACCCATTCAATGAAAATCACAGAGTTTCAAATGTTTTCATGGGATCCTGATTTCTATACTTCAATTTGCTTCCATTGAAATCTACTACCCAAGATGCAATTAACATCGTCAGGCTAATAACAGCCATATCAGGTCTGTAAGTGTAATCATTCTGGGTTATTTAGTATGACTGAATGAAATATTATTGCTAAAAAAAAGGGATGCTGTTGAAGCTTTTCATCTTGCAATCATTAGGATGAATGTAAGAATACCAAATCTATAACGCTTTCGAAAAGGGTGTTGATGAGCTTGTAAGTTGTATTACCATCGACAATGCAGTAGAAAATAGTTCATTCCTCAGCTTTCCTAAAGTTAATTCCTAAGCTTTTGCTTAAACTAGATTAAGAAATGCAAGAAAACTGATTGTCAAGGCATTGTCATGGGGAATGCAACAGGGACAGAGGAACCTATGTCTTTGTCTCATTAAAACAGGTATGATGCCTGAACATAATCTTTCTGTTTACAGAAGGCAGGGCCATGTGTGTGAATATATAAAGGTTCTAGCAAGCATAATAATCATATAGACAGCATGATGGCTAATTTTAATATGCTATTGGTACAATTCCTATCATGCTCAGGATTGTTCAGTTAAGGAGTGATTGATTGTGGAATCCCATTCATATACTGAACGCTATGTTCTGAGTATTACAAGCACAGGCTGGTGCAGAATGGTGAAGTGTTCTGCTGTTTGACAGGATCCACCAGTTGTTGTGAAAGAAAGCTTACATATCTGATATCACACAACACAGATATTATTTGTTTGTGTGTCAGGTGGCATAACCTTTTTGCTTAATGCCAGGACCCTGTTAGAGAACACCATTTGTCCTGCTATGTGCAGGTCCTCTTTGAACAGAAAGAGTATGTCCAAGCATTGTGCCTTTATCATCTGAACAAAAGCCTAAAAGGCAACTGAACCTTTGCCAAACTTCATGCCAAACTTCATGCCCAAAGCTCACCTCATCAGTATTAGTCAACAGACTATCAATATCTGTTTCTCACATGGTATGAATTGTTATTCTCTGAAATTTGCTATTCTTACATCTGTTCTGGTGAGTACAAGATGAAAACCTTCAATGCACAAAAACCATTTGTTCAAATAATTTATGGAGCGCAGGAAGAATAGGAATAATTGGAACGACACAAGGCAAGAGAGAAACCAAAATTAATACACGCTTAAAAGAAAATGTAAGATAAAAGCAGAAGAAGAATAGAAATGTAGCAGCTACTAAAAAAACTTGAGTATTTGAATATTTATAAGACAACAGCACGACATGCAGTGTATTGAAGTGTACCAAGAGATTGGAGGGGCAGAAAAAGGGAGAGCTGTGGCTAGAATTTCTCACAGCTCATTAAATGCAGAGATAGCACCAGAATATTATACAATAGTTGAAGTTGTTCCAATTGTTAAAATAAGTCTTGGACATGGTCTGGGGAATAATGCCTGTTACCTTGACATTTATGATATGAAAAAAAGAGTTTAACAACATTACTATTTTAGATGCTCTGTAACTAGAGTTTCAGAAAACAGTTAATAAGGCATCTTGAGATCTATGCCTAAAATGAGAGCTTTTTGGGAATATGAGAGTAAATAATACATTGGATAACAAATTGACTAAATCATACTAGATGTAAAACAGTGATTAATGGTTGCAGTTCTAACTGGATAATGGATAAAGAAGGAATTGTAGGATTATTTCCTGGAGTATGTCAGTCATATAGTGATTGTACTTATTTATAAAGATATTACAAGCAAAATATCTAAATGTGCAGATGTATCTATTATTCTAAAACCAGAATATTTGGAAGTAGGCGATATAAAAAATGGATCAAAAGTGACTTAATCTGAAAACTACAACGATTGATATTTTTGCAAAAATGAGTACACTAAGCATTAAGATATTAACATGCATCTTATGAAGTTTGTGTTATCAGAATTGATCAGGTAATAATTGCAAATATTATTAAGAAGGGTAATTTAGTAAATATTGGTTCTAAAAAAAATGAAAATGTATGACTTGTACCCTCCTGCATCCCTCTGTGATCTCTCCACTCCTCCAATTCTGGTCTCTTGTGTGTTCTGGACTCAATTACTCACATCACTGATGTGTGAGCTTGCAGTTGCCTCAGCCCCAACCTCTGGAACTTGCTCTTTGAAATTCTCCACTTCTAGCTCCTCATTTAGGACATTCCTTAAAGTCTACCTATCTGACCAAGCTTTTAGTTATTCTAGTTATTTACTTATTGACTAAACATCTTATTAGTGGTTTGATGTCTAATTTTATTTAACTGTGTCTGTACAGTACCTTCCAGTGTTTCACTATATTAAAATTTGCTTTGTAAATATTGTTAGTCTAGGATGTACCATTAAACAAGGCAAATGAGAAGGAAAAGTTAATGCATTATAAATACAGATTGTTAAAGTGCAGGAGGCGGCTATTTGGCCCAATGTGCCTGCTCTAGTCCTATTACCTAGTGACAATCTCCTACCTTTCCCCCATATCCCTGCATACTATTTCCATCCAAATAATCACGTGATTCCCTCGAATGACTCAGTTGAATCTCCCTCTCACATTTTCAAACAATGCATTCCAGATCTTAACAGCTCACTGTGTGAATTTTCTTTTTTATCTCACATCAAAGTCAGAAGTCACATGATACCAGGTTATAGTCCAACAGGTTTATTTGAAATGACTTTGTTCGCCCCAGTCCAACACCAGCACCTCTGCATCATTGTTTTACAGCAATGACCAATTACTGATTTGATACATTATAACAAATAAAATATAAACCATATTTAAGTTTTTAAACATCTGTAAACAACAGTTCTAAGTAGTTCTGTCAATCATACATATTCAGACACCATCTTTTTTTTTGGACAATAGCATTTATAAGGTGGTCATTCCAAATCTTTGGAATGCTCTTCCTCATAAGACAACAGATACAGACTCTATGGCACAGTTGGATAGATTCTTGATTATCATTGGGATGAAAAACTGTTAAAAACATACATAAACATAGAGGTGAGGTGAAGATCAAATCAGATTCTCATTGAATGGCGGATTAGCCACAAAGGACTGAGTGGCCTTTTCTTATTCCTTGTTCATGTGTTCATATATTCATACTCACCCCAAGTAGCCAACTATTTATGTGTAAGTCATAAATTACAGAAAAGTTACAGATGAGAAAGGTCATTTGCACAAAACTAATACGTCCATTTCAGAAAATGTTGAAGTTCTTTTCATTGAACCATCAAATTGATTCAAAAACATTGCTTAACTTTTTGTTAAACTTTTCATTTCCACTCAAATAGAACCTAATTTCGTATGTTGGTCACGCTGTGTGCAAATATAAGAAGTAGGAACCAAAGTAGGGTTTTCGGACCCTTAAGCCTGCTCCATTATTCAATGAAACTGTAGCTAATATGTTTGGCTCTCAAATTTCACATTGCCATGTACCACCAGTAGTCTTTAATTCTCTTGTCTCTAACTCACCCTCAAGTATTTAGTGATCCCAGCTCCACGACATCCAAATCGCACAACACTGACGGGAAAAGAAATATTATCTTCATCTCTGTCTGAAAAGAGTTGCACCTTTTTTTTAAAACCATGTCCCATAGTTCAGGACTCACACGCACAAGGAACCATAATTTCCATGCCTATATCATCAAGATCTTTCAGAATCTTACACACTGCTGTCAAGTCATTTTTTCTGATCTCCAGGGAAAGCATGGTCATTCTGTCCAACCTCTTCACACAACGCACCCAATTAATTCCAGCTTTCAATCTCGTAAACTTTCTCTGAGCCACCTGCAACCCAATTGCATTTGTTCTTAAATGCAAGAGTATGAGAGATATGGTTTTATCAATGCTTTGTTTGACTGAAGCATTACATCCTTACTTTTATGTTCCACTCTTCTTGTAGTAAAGGATAGCACCCTATTAGCCTTCTTTATAATGTGCTGTAGCAGCAGACTAACATTTTGTCACTCCAGTACCAGAACACCAAGATCACCCTACCTGTCAGAATTCCAGTCATTATCCACTTGAGTAATATTCTGAATTTTCATTCTTCCCAAAAGAGTGAACAACTTTCACATTTTCCCACGATATCTGCCATATTTTCACTTATTCACTCAACCTCTCTTCTATATCTGACCCTCACATCTTCACAACGTATTTTCTCACCTATATCTCTTAAGCATATTTAGTGACCATGTTTTTGGTTCCCTCATCTAAGTCAGTCAATTCGCTTATAGTAGGTTAAGGCCTCAACATGTGCAGATTTCACTTATCATATCCTGCAGTTCAGACTGTAACCCATTTCTGCATTCTCTTAGCTTCTATCAACCAGTCAACCTAATATCAAGATTAAAATATTATACCTGACATATTCCTCTGGACACACTGTTGTTTTCTCAATAAGCTTTGATGCTGCACGTTATCAATGGTCGACAGGTATGGTCAACAGGAAAACTTTATATCTTTAATCTTCAATTGGATCTTTTACTAGTTACAGCCCATTCTATCTGATCATAGTCCCACAATTTATTATAAATATCAATATCTTTTTCTATTCAATTGATCTTTTACATCCTGCAAAACCTTGCAGGACTGGTTGTGTTTACTGGTTGGGATCTTCAGCCCATGCTGGTGATGAGCTTTGAATGCGAAGGACATTTATTTTGACAGAGTGGTGATGATGACATGCCTCAACCTGGCCACTTCTCACCTCTACCAGAATTAAGTTCTGGGCAGAAAGATATACGGTTAACATTTTTACCTTGCCACTTGAATTAATATCACCATGCAACATGTAAACAGTTCAAACTTCCCTCCACCCTTCAGGCACTCTGCCTGTATTCCTGATGAAGGGATTTTGCCCGAAACGTCAATTTTACTGCTCGTCGGATGCTGCCTGAACTGCTGTGTTTTTCCAGCATCACTAATCCAGAATCTGGTTTCCAGCATCTGCAGTCATTGTTTTTACATAGTTCAAACTTTGCTGTCTACTTGTCACCTCAGGGAAGAGTCCCTTGAATAGTGCTGTTATAAAACTAAATGGGATGCCAAACCACTTTAAGAGATAATCAAAGGCTTTGGTCAATGAGAAAAGTTTGGGGAACATCTGGAGAGCTAGATCAGTAAAGGGGGTATAGGAAGCTATTTCCAGTGTTTATTAATGGTATATATAATTCACCTAAGACCATCAGGTCTCCAAATCCTTGTTTCTGTTTTATTCTCCACCTGCTTTGTGAAAATGGCTCCTATGTTAGCATGCATCCAACTAAGTAATATTTCAGTGAAAACTGATAGCTTCCCAAATTATCAGTGCGTCACAAGTTTCATCCATTGTATTTTCAAGGAACTAAAATAAGTAAGCACATCTGAAAAAGAATAGAATGATCGACTGGAGATTTATACATTTCAAATCCAGGCAGCCTTTCAATTATTTCCATCATAAATATATGAATTGCATATTTTGCATAGAATCTCTCAGCTTAAGGAAAATTTATTACCTATTCTTTTTGTCATGAATATTTGGCGAAAGTGATAATCCACAATATTTCCTAATTTGATTTCACCCTTAATTTTCAACCCAAGTATATTATTTAAGCTTTTTTTAATGGACTTTCTGAATAACCTCTTATTGTTTGGATACTGACAGAATATTTTAAAGCTGTTTGACTTCAGCTGGCTCACTATTTTTCCAGGTATCTATTTAACCTTTTGATTAAACTTCTAACATGTCCAGGAAATATTCTGAATTGATCTCAGTGAAATCCAATCTCTCTCTAAAATATTGAAAGAGGGAATTTTCACTTACCTTGTTTTGTTTTTAAATTTCCCACCAATACATTTAAAGATATATTTGTTTAGAATGGTCTTGATAATATTTTGTTGTGTACTTATCTTGCATGCTCAATATTATACTTTTAAGAAGTCCCACTTCTGCTGAAATACTCCTGAACCAAGTCCATTTATTTTAATAGCTTTCAGACATCAATTAATTTAACCCATTCACAATGACATGTTTTCTATGTTAAAGCTGATATGTCTGAGATCCTGGTTTTATGTTTCCAGTTTGTACACCTCCTACTTCATGTCCATTTTACTGATCAGATCTCTGTGAACACCACTCCTTGTGATTTTCAAATGTAGTAGATTGACACACTACACAACTTCAAGAGACCTTGCTCAGACTTATCCAGCTTTATCTTTTGACTTAATATATAATTTATAAAATATCAAAGAGATTGAAACTCACATAATTTACAAATAAGTGGTTACTGCAATAACAACAGTAATTCAAACACACCAGTACAGGATAGTATTTTTTGGGTTTGAAATGCCTTTAACAGTACTTCCCATTAAACTTCATGAATTCATCACAAACCTGAACTTACAGGTTCCCAGATGCCTGCCGTTTTTTTTAAATACTTTCAAATTTCTTTCAAACTGCTACATTTGTAAATTAGGTTAGAGACAAAAAAAAACTGCAGATTTTGGAATCCCAAGTAGACAGGCAGGAGGCTGAGAGAACACAGCAAACCAGGCAGCATCAAGAGGTAGATGGGCGGCACGGTGGCACAGTGGTTAGCACTGCTGCCTCACAGCGCCAGAGACCCGGGTTCAATTCCCGCCTCAGGCGACTAACTGTGTGGAGTTTGCACATTCTCCCTGTGTCTGCGTGGGTTTCCTCCGGGTGCTCCGGTTTCCTCCCACAATCCAAAAGATGCCAGGTGAATTGGGGTATGGGTGGGTTACACTTCGGCGGGTCGGTGCGGACTTGTTGGGCCGTAGGGCCTGTTTCCACAGTGTAATGTAATGTAGAGAAGTCAATGTTTCGGGTGTAACTCTTCTTCAGGACTTGGGGTGGGTATGGGGGAGCTGCAGATAAAGGTGGCAGTGGGAGCAGAGTGATGAAGTGGCAAAAGGTGAAAACAGGGTAGAGGGTACAACCTGGTTGGTCAATGGGAGAAATGAATCCAGTTGGTATAAGGGAGGAGTGGAAGGGAGTCGGGGATGGGAAGGGAGACTATTTGAAATTGGAATACTAAATGAGTTCCCTTTCGTCCCTTCCCCTCTCTTCCACTCCTCCCATTGACCAACCAGGTCGCACCCTCTACCTGTCTTCACCTATGCGAAAGTGAGCACTGCAGATGCTGGAGATTAGAATTGAGAGTGTGGTGCTGGAAAAGCACAGCAGATCCTCAGCATCTGAGGATCAGCAAAATTGATGTTTCAAAAGAGCCTGATGAAGACTCTCCTGCTCCTTGGATGCTATCTGACCTGACCTGCTGTGCTTTTCCAACACCACACTGTTGACTGTCTTCACCTATCCTTATCTCAACACCCTGCCCCCATGCTCCCCCCACCCCACCCCATTCCCGGCTTATCTGCAGCTCCCCCCACACCCACCCCGCATCCTGAAGAATGGTTAGACCTGAAACGTCGACTTCACCTCCTTATGCTGCCTGGCTTGCTGTGTTCTCCTCACCTCCTGCTTGTTGTATTTGGAAACAAGTCTGAGCATAACAGTGTTTGATGTTTTAAAGTTTCAACTCCTTCAGTAAAATATTGCCAAGAAGAAAATGTCCAAGAGAAAACATTTTATTTCAACATTATTTGCCATATTCTTTCCTATATGACAAACTACTCATGTATTGCCTCATGCTAATGTTCAAAGCGGCGGGAGTTGGGCGGAAGTTCAGGCGGAGCGCAAAGCCGATCGGGAAGGTAAGTGATTGCTATTAGAATGGGTGTGTTCTAAACCCCAGGTCCTAAAAAGTAGGGTCTCCCTCCCTCCTCCCTCCTCCTCTAATCTAAATTAAGAGTCCACAGACTTGCTGCAAAAAGAGGGTCTAAGGAAGTTTGGAATGAAGAGTGAGGCTTCAGCTCAGGAGTCTTTGACAAGGAGGTTGAGTGAATTGATTATGCCACAGTTGAAGAGGGTGAAGACATGACTGCCCAGCTGGTTCAGTGCACTACGTGCTGGATGTGGGAGGTCAACGACTCTGGTGTGTCTGGCTCGTATAAGTGTGGAAAGTGTGTGCACATTCAGCTATTGATCGAGCATATTGCAGCGCTGATGAAAGAACTCGAGGACCTTAGGGTCATCCGAGAGAACGAGATCTTTCTGGACAAGACCTTCAGCGAGGTTATTACACCAATCATGCCAGAAGAGAGCAGAAGAGAGCAGACAATGAGGAAGGCAGAGAGGAGTCAGATGCAAGAGAGCCCGGGAGAAGTACCTGTCAGGAACAAGTTGAAGCTTTTGGAAACAGTAGAGACTGATGACACTGCCAGTTCGCAAGGTGGCCAGGTCTGTCAATCAAAAGTTGGCGCAGAGGCAGAGCGGAAGAGTTGGACATCGCACAGAGCCGTGGTAATAGGGGACTCCATTGTGAGAGGGACTTTTGTGGCAGCAGATGGGATTTAAGGATGGTGTGGTGCCAGGGTGAAAGACATCGCGGATAGAGTGCAGGAAATACTCAAGGACGAGGGTGAAGAGCCAGAGGTGGTGGTACATGTTGGCACAAATGATGTCGGGAAGAAGAGGAGGAACATACTACAGCGGGACTTCGGAGAACTAGGAAGAAGGCTGAAAAGCAGGACGTCCAAGGTGGTTATCTCCAGTTTGCTTCCAGTTCCTCGGGCTGGTGTAGCCAGAAACAGGGAGATAATGGACTTGAACGTGTGGTTGGGAAACTGGTGGAGGAAGCAAGGATTTAAGTTCTTGGATCACTGGGGTATATTTTGTGGTCAGCATAAATTCTACAAGAGAGACGGTTTGCACCATAATAGGTTAGGGACCAGCATTCTGGCAGGCAGGTTTTTTACTGCAACACCGCTACATTTAAACTAAGTAGTGGGGGGAGGGTATAAGTTGGATGTTTAAAAAGGAAATTGAAGGGAAAGTCGAACAAGAGAAGTCAAGAAAGACAACTATCAATGAGGCAGAAAATTCGGAAAGGGATCATGCTGTAAGGTTGAGTGAAATAGGAGTTGATGGGAAGGTGAGAGCAGTAACAAATTAAAAATACTATACATAAATGCACGAAGCATTAGAAATAAGATGGATGAGCTTGAGGCTCTTTTGGAAATTGGCAGATACGATATCGTGGGGATAACTGAGACGTGGCTTCAAGTGGACAGGGCCTGGGAAATGAATATTCAAGGCTACACATGCTATCGTAAGGACAGACTGACGGGCAGAGGGGGTGGGGTGGCCTTGTTGGTAAGGGAGGATATTCAGTCCCTTGTGCGGGGGGACCGAGAGTCAGGGGATGTAGAGTCAGTGTGGATAGAGCTGCGAAATACTAAGGGGGAAAAGACCCTCTTGGGAGTCATCTACAGGCCCCCAAACAGTAGTCTGGATGTCGGATGTAAGTTGAGTCAGGAGCTGAAATTGGCCTGTCGCAAAGATGTTACTACAGTTGTTATGGGGGATTTTAACATGCAGGTAAACTGGGAGAATCAGGATGGTATTGGACCTCAAGAAAGAGACTTTGTGGAGTGCCTCAGAGATGGATTCTTAGAGCAGCTGGTGCTGGAGCCGACCAGGGAGAAGGCAATTCTGGTTCTGGTATTGTGTAAGGAACCAGAATTGGTCAGAGACCTCGAAGTGAAGGAGCCATTGGGAAGTAGTGACCATAATACATTAAGCTTCAATCTTCAATTTGAGAGGGAAAGGCTACAGTCGGAAGTGACAGTACTTCTGTTGAATAAAGGGAACTATGGAGCTATGAGGGAGAAGCTGGCCAAAGTTCAATGGTGCAATACCTTAGCAGGGAGGACCATGGAGGAATAATGGCGGATATTTCTGAGTATAATGCAGAAGTTGCAGGATCAGTTCATTCCTAAAAGGAAGAAAGATCCCAGGAGAAGGCATGGGCAGCCATGGCTGATGAGGGAAGTTAAGAAACATATAAAGTTAAAAGAGAAAAAGTATAACATAGCAAAGATAAGTGGGAAAACTGAGGACTGGGAAGCTTTTAAAGAGCAACAGAGGATTACTAAGAAGGAAATACGCAGAGGAAAAATGAGGAACGAAGGTAAACTGGCCAATAATATAAAGGAGGATAGTAAAAGCTTTTTTAGGTATGTGCAAGGCAAAAAAATGTTTAGGACTAAAATTGGGCCCTTGAAGACAGAAACAGGGGAATATATTACAGGGAATAAAGAAATGGCAGAAGAATTAAATGGGTACTTCAGATCTGTGTTCACTGGGGAAGACACAAGCAATCTCCCTGAGGTAACAGTGGGTGAAGGACCTGAACTTAAGGGAATTTATATTTGCCAGGATTTGGTGTTGGAGAGACTGTTAGGTCTGAAGGTTGATAAGTCTCCGGGGCCTGATGGTCTACATCCCAGGGTACTGAAGGAGGTGGCTCGGAAAATCATGGATGCGTTGGTGATTATTTTCCAGAGTTCGATAGATTCAGGGTCAGTTCCTGAGGATTGGAGGGTGGCTAATATTATACCACTTTTCAAGAAAGGTGGGAGAGAGAAAGCAGGAAATTACAGACCAGTTAGTCTGACCTCAGTGGTGGGAAAGATGCTGGAGTCTATTATAAAGGACGAAATTACTGCACATCTGGATAGTAGTAACAGGATAGGTCAGAGTCAACATGGATTTATGAAGGGGAAATCATGCTTGACTAATCTTCTTGAATTTTTTGAGGATGTAACTCTGAGGATGGACGAGGGAGATCCAGTAGATGGATTGTACCTGGACTTTCAGAAAGCTTTTGATAAAGTCCTACATAGGAGGTTACTAAGTAAAATTAGGGCGCATGATATTGGGGGCAAAGTACTAGATTGGATTGAAAATTGGTTGGCTGATAGGAAACAAAGGGTAGTGATAAACGGCTCCATTTCAGAATGGCAGGCAGTGACCAGTGGGGTACCGCAGGGATCCGTGCTGGGTCCACAGCTTTTTACAATATATGTTAATGATATAGAAGATGGTATCAGCAATAACATTAGGAAATTTGCTGATGATACAAAGCTGGGTGTCAGGGTGAAATGTGATGAGGATGTTAGGAGATTACAGGGTGACCTGGACAAGTTAGGTGAGTGGGCAGATGCATGGCAGATGCAGTTTAATGTGGATAAATGTATGGTTATCCACTTTGGTGGCAAGAACAGGAAGGCAGATTACTACCTAAATGGAATCAATTTAGGTAAAGGGGCAGTACAAAGAGATCTCGGTGTTCTTGTACACCAGTCAATGAAGGCAAGCATGCAGGTACAGCAGGTAGTGAAGAAGGCTAATAGCATGCTGGCCTTCATAACAAGAGGGATTAAGTGTAGAAGCAAAAAGGTGCTCCTGCAGCTGTACAGGGCCCTGGTGAGACCACACCTGGACTACTGTGTGCAGTTCTGGTCTCCAAATTTGAGGAAAGACAATCTGGCTATTGAGGGAGTGCAACGTAGGTTCACGAGGTCAATTCCTGGAATGGCGGGATTACCTTACACTGAAAGACTGAAGCGACTGGGCTTGTATACCCTTGAGTTTAGAAGACTGAGAGGGGATCTGATTGAGACATATAAGATTATTAAAGGATTGGACACTCTGGCAGCAGGAAACATGTTTCCGCTGATGGGTGAGTTACGAACCAGAGGACACAGCTTAAAAATATGGGGTAGACTATTTAGGACAGAGATGAGGAGAAACTTCTTCACCCAGAGAGTGGTGGCTGTGTGAAATGCTCTGCCCCAGAGGGCAGTGGAGGCCCAGTCTCTGGATTCATTTAAGAAAGAGTTGGATAGAGCTCTCAAGGATAATGGAATCAAGGGTTATGGAGATAAGGCAGGAAGAGGATACTGATTAGGAATGATCAGCCATGATCATATTCAATGGTGGTGCAGGCTAGAAGGGCTGAATGGCCTACTCCTGCACCTATTGTCTATTGTCAAAGATTTTCTTGTTTCCCTAGAGCACTAAGCTCCAAATCCTTATCTACAAATGCAGTCTAACTGACTTCTTCTACAGTTGCTGCAAAATGAGTTTCCAGATTGAGACTTTTCATCCTCCAGTTCAGACTGCTGTGACCACTTACCCAATCCTCCCCACACGTTCATTCCTCCTGTGGCCAAGATTTCACCTGTATCAACTTAACCCTCATACAGTTCCCTCTTTAATCCTCCTTATATTGCTACTGGTTTTCAAAAGCCTCCTGAAAAATTAATCATTTTGACCATGCCTTTGCACAAAATGCTTTGGAATGCTGACTGTGCTACTGGCCTTTTGGCAGTAAAAGTGACAACTTGTTTTTTGGGTGCAAAAAGAAAAAGAAAATCAGGTGACTTGACTTTTTTTAAACAACGTTAACTTGTGCACTCATATGCTGGGTTGGTTACCCCACCCAGGGTCCACTCTGTGACCCTTGCAGCCTATATGCATCTTTCAATTGCTGTTCAGCATGGAGGAGTACTAACCTCTCAGTTTTAAAGGGCGGGAGGCCAAGGTACCCTTGCTCAAATTGCACTTTATATTGAGACATTTGGTGGGGTCCACAGCTAATAATGAAGACTCCCAGAGAAATTCCCTCTCTAGTGTATGCCACTTCAGGTGGGACTTTCCTGTTAATGGAATAGGAAATATCTAGGATGGTTATCATGGTGCATGGGACGTTATCTGGAAGGTATAATTTGGATGATATGACTATAACAATCAATTGCTTAATGAATCTGTGATCGAGAGGCAGGCAGCATCATGAGGTGGAGAAATTGATATTTCGGGTGTAAGCCTTCTTCAGGACTAGTGGTGGGTGTAGGGGAAGCTGCAGTTAAAGGGGGTGGCGGGGGCAGGGTGGTGAAGTGGGGATAGGTGAAGGCATGTAGAGGGTACGACCTGGTTGGTCAATAGGAGGAATGAATCTGGATAGTGGCAGGAAGGAATGGAAGGGAGGGGGAGGAGCTGGGAATGGAGTCAGGGGTTGGAAAAGGAGGTTATTTGAAATTTGAGAAGTCAATGTTGAGTCTTTCGGGCTGTAGGCTGTCCAGGCAGAAGATGAGGTGAAGTTCCTCCAATTTGCGATTTGATTCATTGTGGTAATGATGGTCATGTTGGAAAGGGAGAGGGAAGGGGAATTAAAAAGGGCGGTGACTGGAAGGTCCAGTCGACCCTTGCGAACTGTTCCCTAAGTTTACATTTAGTCTTTATTGTGTTTGGGTGGTTTTAGAGCAATGGAGCAGGAAATGGAGGAGATGCAGTGGATTGCTGAGAAATTGGGAGAGGGGGATGGAGTTCTTGCAGGATACTGGGTAGTGGTGTAGCCCAGGTAGCTTATAAACCCACACTCCCATAACTATCTGGACTACACATTCTCCCACTCAGCATCCTGCAAGAACTCCATTTCATTTTCCCAACTCCTCCGCCTCTTTTGCATCTGCTCAGTCGAGGAGATATTCCACAGCCAAGAGTTCCGGATATCCACCTATTTTGTGCTTTTCCCCCTTCCATCATCCAGACTGCCCTCCACCGCACCACCTCCTGCTGGTCTACCAAAAATGCTCACTTGTTGCTACTCTATCCAGCCTACATTCAAATGTGCCTTGGTGTGTCCTCAATTGCCCTTACTCGTCCTTACCCTATCTTTTTTCTGCTTTCCAGACACCCTGGCCAGGATATGCTATTTAAATTAGAGTTATCCAATATGTTCAAGTTTTCTACTGTCAGAAAGGTAGAACATTGTAAAAGAAAAATCACATTCATACCGCTATGATGATATCCAGGGTGAAGGAAATGCTTCTTAATCTATCTGGTTCCTCTACATGTCCACTCTTTTCCCGCACAGTTCAAATCTTCCCAGCACTCTGAGTGGTTACTATTCATTAGCTCATTCACCTGTTCCAATTCTTCCTGGACCTCTACACACTTTATTGCCCCTGGTCCTCTCCTGACTCTCTGTTCTCACCAAATCTCTCTCATCTGTCTTTCATTTGACTACCATTTGTAGAGTGCTTGGTTCACCTACTCATTCTGAAATTTTCTGCACCCATTGACACAAAAGTAAGGGAAAGCAATAAAAGCTTGACTGAGCTCCTCCCACATGTAGGCCTTTCTGCAGAAGCTGTACAAGGCTTGAAATACTCACCTCGGAGAAAGTGAATACTGCAGATGCTGGAGATCAGTTACTCACCACTCAGTATTACTCACTCCTCAGTATCCTGTGTCTTTCTGCAATTATAACCTGCTTTACCAATTCCAGATCACATTTGGAGGTACGCTAGCGAGTGAAAAATAAAAGTCCAAAGAAAGGAACATTGACACAGCATCACTGAAACACCAGTGATATTAGGGGAGTGGGGGAGAGAGAGAAGAGAGAGAGAGAGAGAGAGAGAGGGAGAGAGACACAGAGAGATAGATTATGTCAAACAGTAATGGAAAGAGTGATCATTTAAAATTATATTGACAAAGCAAGAAAAATGTGAAGGAGTCACAGAAGAAAAAAAGAGAAAGGATAGAAGATAAAATCTGAGTGAGCAAGATAAAAATAGAGTGCAGAAACAAAACATCAATATAAGAGCACCAAGCTCTAGTTGTACCAGGAGAACAATTCATGTGGCTGAAATTATATGGTCCTATCCTCAGTTGCAATTAGTCAAGGAGAGTATACTTTCAACTCACTAGACTCCTGTTTGTAAGCAGCAGGAGGCCTCCATGAGAAACTAGGACTGAACGAACAGACAGAGATACATGAAAATGTTGCTGAGAAAGGTTTGGGAGGACCTTTCATACCTGCTATTCCTGATCCCACAAAGAAGGACACAAAAGGCTTATTTCTGGCTCTAACTCCTCCTGATGGGTTGACCTGGTGGAGAAACAAAAAGTGCTTCCATGGACAGAAAGAGTCAGGTTCCAATTACATCATCAGAACCCAATCTGCATACTTACTTTGAATCCAAATGAACTGCTGTTTAAATTCAGAATCTCCACAGGGATACTGGAAACTGAGAGAGTAAACCACATTGACAGATTTTATCTGCCTGTTTTCAAACAGGATGGAAGAGTTAAAAATGTCCATGTAGTAATTTTACCATGGCTATATTGTAATTCACAGCGTGCCATTAAAAAGAAACATTCCAGCCTCCTACATTACTCAAGAAACAGCAAAGATAATCCAATATCATCCTATCCAATTTATTCAATCTATTCATGGCTATACTATGTCCAGCAATTGATTCTCTCCATGCCATTACTTCAATAGGATCTACCCTTTGCCCCTTTATCATCATCAGCCATGTGCCCATGACAAAAGCAACAGAAGAGATGGGGTCAGGGCTCATGACTGTCAGCGTCATCCATCTCCCTCCTGCCTTGACTTCTGATGCCTCTCTGTTGTCAGACTGATTGTACAAACTCCAGATCCAGATACGCCACAGTTTCATTGTGTTAAATATTGAAAAAGAAGTTATTTGTGATCCCTGCCAAAAATATTTGACACCTATTCCATTCAGTTTATGGTTATGTCTCAAGCTTGTGACATGATTTGATCCATAGTTGATATGGAGGAACTATATCCACCTTATCAGGAAGGCCAGGTATATGCACCACCCTATCAAACCCCATCGTCACTTCTGCCTCATCTAATTTGCTGCTAAAAGTCTTAACCATGTCTTTGTCATTTACAGAATTGACAATTCTAATGATTTATAGATCAAGTTTCCATATTGCATGATCAAAATGGCAAGACCAGCATGTGAATCCAATGTATAACTGCAGTCCTTTGCTAAAATAATTTTAGAGACCAGTTAAGAGTCAATTACAAAGTCAGTGGGTGTGGGTCTGGAGTCACACCAAGTCGAAATGAGTAAGAATGATAGACCTCCTTTCCTAAAGGACATTATTGAATCAAAGGGTTTTTACAAGAATAGACTATTGTTTCATGGTCACCATTGTTAAGATGAACTTTCAGTTCTAGTTTTTTTCAAATTCAAATTTCCACCAGCTAGCATGGTGGCCCAGTGCACTCCTAAAAGCATTAGTTTGTGTTTCTGTATCACTGGGCTAGTGTTATCACCACTAAGCCACTGTCTCCAGTTCACCATTCCCTTGATTGTTGACCTACACTGTCCAAAAGTTCCTCAGACTTCAACTTCAAAATCTCATCCTTGTATTCAAAGCCTTTCATGGTCTTCTTATTCTTACCTCTGTGATCCTCTTGCCCCACATTACTTCATGAGCTACCCATGTGTCAAATCTAGGTATCCTCTGCCTCTCACAATTGCTGTGCCTTCAGCTGTTTAGACTGAGTTCTGGGATTTCCTCTCTAACTCCTCATGCCTTTCCCTCTAATTCTTTAAGGTCCTTCTTAGAACACTTCTCAATGACCAAGCCCCTTGTCAGTTTAGCTTGATTTCTCTGACTATGCTTCTTTGAAGTGCTTGTGAATATCTTTCTACAGCAAAAAACAATAGAAGTATATGTTGCCATTTGTCAATACTGCACAAAATTTTACCAAAACAGTTCTTGCAAAACAAAAATTACTTAAACAGTGAAAAAAAAGACATTCTAAAAGATCAGTTTATGCTGCAAAATTAAAGGCTTGCCTGGTAACTTAGTTAAACCCATATATTTACTCATCAAGTTCAGCGTGTTTGTGAATGTATATGTGCACCCAAAAACTGATCAGCTATCATCCAACAGAAACTCAAGCCATGAGCTGAATCGTCATATTTTTCCTTGAACATCAGCGATACTGGAACAGCTGTGAGAAACATATGGCACTGACGTGGATGAGAAGCTGCTGGGTTTGTTGAGCGAGACCCTGATCAAAGTGATTGATGTTGGATTTAATGCACAAATTCACCAACGATGCTTCTGAGAAAAGAATGCACCAGAGCTAAACACAAAATGGACTAATAAATGACATATGCAATAATATCTGCATTTCCCTAAGGGCATTTTTAAACATTTCTTGGAACTCATCTTTTGATCATTTTTATCATCATAAATACAGGACTGCGCAATAAAAAACATACCTTGCACAAATTCTATTTTATTGGATAACCTACAATAATCATGAGGTTTATTTGAAGTAAATCACATAATGTAGTCTCCCATTTTCTACAGAGGCATTGTGTTTTTACAAGTACAATGAATAAAAATTAAACGTTAGGTTAATCTAACTTTGTAAATAATTCTTAAAATGTTCAGTTTTGATTATTATAACTCTATTACATTTCATTATTTGTTATAACATGTCTTTACCACCATAACCCAAATTTTCTTTCAAAGTCCAAATTTACTTTTGCTGTAACCTGCCATTTTTTCAGGTTCATTGATCTTTGAAATGCTAATTTAATCATATCACGTGAATTTAAACCAATTTGCTCTTCCCATCGCAATTATTTTCTTGTTCATAAAGCAAAGAGTGGTGGGGGTGGAAAGACTTTACAGAGTTTAATACTTAAGGTGTATAATGTGATACGACTCTAATCTTACCTCCCTCCCTCTTGAAGTTTATTTTTAGAATGTTGGACTTTGTATGCGAGTCCTGATTCAGAAGAACTGCAACGAAAAATTTGAAAGTAAAAGTTGAACTCTCATCTCCACATAATACTACATTAATTTATAAGGGACAATATTAAATAAATACAGAAATATTGAGAATTCTTTCATGGGATGTGAACACTTGCTCATCCTGAAATGCCCATGAGAAAGGCACTCATTTTATAGCACATTAATTTTATTATTCATTGCTTTCAATAGAAGGTAAACACAGTCTATGTTAAAATTGATTTTTAAAAATTCTTTTATCAAATATGGTTAATTGGATTGAGAAGGCCTTTTTTTGACATTGTTTAGTTACAGGTTTGGCGGAAGGTTATAGGTTTTTGACCCAATGTCTAAATTAATGGTGATACCAAACAAGTCAGGATTGTGAGAGACTCAGAGGGGACTCACAGGTGATGGTGTTCCCATATGTCGGTGACAGTCGTCCTTATAGTTTATAAAGATATCAGGTTCAGAAATCAAAAGGCACATGAAAAGGGTGGAACTCCTCAGTATGTATGAAATGAGCTGTGAAGTCAGATCATATGGAACTTGAGTCTCAGTCCATAGTGCTCCTGATAAGGCTTCCTTTTACCATCCTCTGTACATAGCATTTCAACAAAACCTTCTGCTGTTCAATTAAGGGTTTAGATCTCACATTACTACCTGGTGGCAAGACACGCAAAACCAGATATGAGAAGTGCCTAAATTGAAAACCAGCAAAGATGAACCATGAGTCAAGCCAGTTATCGAAACCCAGGAGGTAGGGAAAATACCTGGTGAACCTCAGCAATGACTGGGGCTAGCGATGACTTCGAGGTGTACCTCGATACCAATCCAGAAAATTGCAAATCCTCTGCAGAAGCTGAAAAAAGTGCAAGTGAAGGTTCATAGCAAAATGCATGGTTCGCAACCCAGAAATCAATTAGCCAACAGTCAGTAAAATATTACAGTGAAAAAACACTTTGAGGCAAAGAAAGAAGCACTCAGAGGACAAACTAATGACAAGCACACAAAGAAACATAATGCTATCCAAGCCACAAAGGGACTTTAGCAGAGCCAGCCCTACTTAGCTCGTGCTGTAGAGAGTCTCAAGTGCAAACAGTCAGTCAGTCAGAGGGAAAGCTGCAATGGTTGTACAGAAAGTCAAGCAGTGACAATCTGTGAGAGTCTCAGTACAGGATTTAGAGGGCCAGGATGAACTCTTCTTAGGGGATATGGCAGGCCCACTGAAAATCTGATTGCCTGGACAGCGCATGCTTGCAAGATGAACTTTGTATGGAAGTGTTTAAATGGCAGAAAATCTACTTTGAAATTGAATAATCTTTTCAGATTTTAAGACATAATTGAGACCAAAAATCTTCAAACTATCCTCCATTAAACTTTGAGGCATGGGGGGTTCAAGAATTCGAGTGAGAGGCCAGCTGCAACAGAAAAAGCTGCAAACTACGCCTCATTCATAATCATCACAACTATTTATTATATAGTTTTATATAGTTTTAGACACCCTTCCATCAGCAGACTATAAAGATACATCAGTCCTACTATTGAAAGACAGTGTCTCTATATTTCCTTCAAAACAAAAAGGTATAAATGGTCAAAAAATGCACACCAAAGATGCCACCAAAGGATGTTCCAAGTGTGTTCTGAATATGGTTACAGAGAAGGAAACCCAACAGGCAATTTATTAATTTACTATAATCTGAAATTTCTGAACCTTTGTGTATTTCGGCATTCAAGAGGGAGTGTGTTCCAGAAAACCCCTTTCTTTCAATGAGAATCCATTCTTTCTCAAAGAAGATAAGGAGGTAGTAAAATTGTCTACCAACAGCACAGAATCTGTTTTGGATATGCAGCAGCAGAAACTGCAGGCACAGACAGATGAAGAGATTCCACCAAGAATAGAGAGCAAGATACTCTCTGCTGGTCCAGTCAGTAATAAAAGCAAGTGAAGAAACCTCTGTGGTCAGTAAAGTGATCACAAAAACTTCTTGCATCAAGAAATACAGAGCGAGAAATATTTCCACAATCTTGCAAAGAACAGGTCTCTGATCATCTAAACAAATTCAAGGCCACTGAAACTCCAGTCAGGACAGGTAGTACCTCAGCTGCAGAGGCTAGTTTATTGAAACAAATCTTTGTAATCATGTGCAGAGAACATCAGGAGAGAGATTGATTAGAAATCTGCAAGTTATTAGAACTAAGAAAACTTAGGCTCTCAGATTTGTGAAAAGTTCATGTCAGCAGATTTGCAAAAGACTCATCAGGTTGTCTTCACAATCCTCAGCAAATTAACCGTCAGGGGTCAGTAAAGTCCAACCCTGAAGAGTTGAGATAGGAGTGTAATTTCTCTGGATTTGAGTGTCTGTAATTGAGTGTCAAGATGCATGTTGAGACGCAGTTTTGCTGTGTTTTACAATCTTTCTAACTGTTTTCTATAGTTTGAAAGCTTGGCTTTCTTCCCCTTCAGTTGTTATAAAAAATCTGTAGCATTGTGTGAGCACGAATCCATAACTAATCACCAGATAGGTCACAAAAGTAAAAAAAAATCACATTAAGTTTTCAAGGTTTCATTCTGGTGTCTGACTTGTCCAGTAGTACCATTAGCAGGGGTCATAACCATAGTCTTAGTATTTAAAAAAAAATTATTCAGCCAACTCCTTGTTTTCGTTCACTACATTGGCAAATATAAGGTATAGTGGTATGTTATAAAGATATGCTCCCAAAAAACTTCTATCGCACAAGATATCTCATAAAATATACATCATGTAAATGATTTTGGCACACGTCAAAAATGATGCAATCAACAGCACATACTCACACATTCTTTGTTAATTATGCAAATTCTAATCAGGCTTTTAGAAATAAGTGGAACTATTCAATCTCTGTAATCCATTTAAACCATGTAAAATATTAGATGCTGCTGCTTTAGAAGTCACAGTGGAGTGCCCTTATGCCTAAACTATTACACCTGTGGTTTCATGTAGAATTCATAATCTTAGTCATGTCACTGGAGAGAAGATGCACAGCCTTCATGCAGTATTTTCCCCTCAGGGGCAGGAGGGAATCAGTGGAAATGTGATGGCCAGCCCACTGACAAATGGCCTGGAGCAGTTGCCAGTTGAGTGGTGTTGGCAAAGTTCATGTTGAACCAGACTGTTCATCCACCCGCCTCACCACAGGAGTTGCAAGGCCCTTTCTAATCTTTCTGTGGAGTAAAGTGGAGGAGAAACAGAGAAGAATTTACACTGTCTGAATAGTATTGATTTTATTCAGAACAATTTCCACAGACATTGATTTTGAAGTTGGTCCAGAGTAGATAGTGAATATTTAACAGAACATTAGTTCAAATAGAACTCAAATGAGTGATTGAAATGACTGTTAGAAACACAGTAATTTATTTACAGTAAACATAATTTATTGCTTCAATAAGATAACAACTTGAAGCAAAAAATCCTATAAAGTCCAATATTAAACTATTACAATGTTATGCAATTAGCTCTCTAGTAAAGTACTGAGTTTCTGAACTGATTTTTCATTCAAACATATTAACAGCATTGTTTTCACAATGTGAAGCATTCACTTATCCACTAAACATTGGATCAGGGTAAAAAGTAAAAGTATTTCTGGTTGTTTTGCATCTCCAGAGAAAAAGAATAAAAGTTGACCTAATTCATTTATACATACCGCTAAAGAATACAAGCCTTCTGGCTGAAGTCCTTTGGAAACTTTGATATTTTTGAAGCCATTTCACTATTCTTTTCAATGTTCATCTCCACTATATGGGTATGCTTCCAATTTTACTGGAAGTGACAACTCTTCATTCATATATTCCACAATAATTCAATGTCCTACAAAATGCATATCAGCAAGCTTTACGCATGCAAGCCTGCTTTAAGCAAGCAAAGTCAGTGGTTAAACCAAATGATTTCAGCAAAATAAAAGTTCCACATCATTACGTTCTAACATCGACAGATTTTTCTTTCCTCTCAAGACATTTGGTTTTTGAAATTCAATCATGTCCAAAAACTGGGGCATAGGGTACATGGTGCCTTTTCACACGGATGCAAGGACCACATGAAATTAATGTTGGCAGCTCCTTATCATGAGCCAGGCATATTGCCAAGACTGCCTATGGTATTTATTGGCTTTACACCTGTTTGAGAAGATGGGGGGTGGGGCAGAAATCAAGCTTCACACACACTAATTAAAGTCGGCTGGTGCATCTTAAAGTAAAAAGCACATCCTAGCTAAAGCCATAAAGGAAAGTGACTGAAGCAGCAAAAGGTTGGAGGACATGCACATTTGCTCCCCTGGATTTCCCATGCCACACTAGGGGCATGGTTCATTTGATAAGAGTGGTCTTGTTATTGAGCTAAAGAAAGAAACATCTGGGAAATATCAGTGTGGTAAGAGATTACAAATACTATGCTAGGGAACCTAGTTCACAACAAGGAGCTGTAATGTAGAATTTGCCAACGACCTACAAACATACAAATCAACATCCTGGAAACTAGCTCCTCAGATGCTGCCTCACCTGCTGTGCTTTTCCAGCACTACCCTCTTGACCCTCCACTACCAAAGCTCAGTGGAATCATTGTGTGCCATCTACAAGTTTCATCACAAAAGCTCCTTCAATCTTCCAAAATTGCAATCACTATTACCTCAAAGGACAAGAACAGCAGGTGCATGAGAACATCACCACCTTCAAATTCTTCTCCTAGCCACACACCACCCAGACCTGAAATTATATTGCTATTTCTTCACTGTCACTGAGTCAAAATGTTAGAACTTAACAGTGAGTAGGTGGACCACCAGATGGACTGCAGTGGTTATAAAAGACAGTTCACTACCATCACCTTCACAAGAACAGTTAGGGGCAGATAGGAAATGCTGGCCACTAATGTCACTGTACTATCAATCCAGGCTAATGTTCTGAGAACATGGGTTAAAATCGTACCATGCTAGATGGTAAGATTGAATTAAAAAAACAGGAATGAAAAGCTAGCCTAATAATAGTTTGATCATTACTGCTGACTGTCATACAAATTCATCTGGTTTATCAATATCCTTTAGGGAAGGAAATCTGCCATCCTTTGTTGGTCTGGTCTACATGTGACACCATACTCTTAGCGATATGGTTTTCTCTCAACTGCTTGCTCGGAAATTAGAGATCAGAAATAATGCCTGCATCCTCTGAATAAATAAAAATATTTATTGCAATCTATCCCAGCATGGATTGACAGGGTTTTACAGATACATTCCTGGTGATGTATCTTGAAGAAATTGATTAACTGAATGCTGTTCAAAGTCCATGTCTCTGACATGTACAGGAGGACAGACAACATTGTAGCTTGGCAGAAGAGAGCATTATAGTTTAATGAGCTTGGTGTTGGGTGTGAGGCCTTTGTCATTATATACTCTTTTCTTCAGTCATCCAAACGTTGCACTAGTACAGTGGACATGACGTTGAGTTTTTCAACAGGAGCTTCAAAAGCACGTGAAATGATCCATGTTGCCCAGTGGCTCACCATGGATCCTGCTTGTCAGAATGAAGTGTTATGCAGTGGGAGCAGGCTGGCAGAAAAAAGTGCCTTCCAGATATTTAGTCTTGTAGCCATTCTCTCATACACTTCTGTCCATGGCCCAATGGGGGTTTGGAGCCTGTCCTCAAAGTGTGCAGCAGCAAGTGACAATTGCATACAGTGGTGTGATTACAGAGATTGGGGTGGTCTTGGTTCTGATCTGGAGGTGATTTTGGTTGAATACCTTCCTACTCATCCTAAAATGTAATTCCATGCTGGCAGGTAGCTTCATGGAGAAACAAGGGAGTGTGGTGGTGAGATGGATAGAAAAGAACATTACAGTGTAATGACATAGCCTGCTTGATCCCGGTTTACACTCATGTTGGGTCCATGGCAAATCCATTAGTGAAGGTCATTACTTACATGCCAAAGTCCACCAGATGCAGAATGGTGATGAATTTCTACAGGTACTTAAATTTGAGGAGGATGCTCCATCAATTCTCCTGGTTAAGAGAGATTTGAAGACCATTGACCTCACAAAGAAAACCTTACAGAGGGAAATTGCTGCTGCTTACTGCACTTTTCTTGGATTTGCCTTGCTGTGAAGATTATGTCCTACGTGCCTCTCGATGGATGGAATCCACATTGCAACAAATCTGGTGAGACTGTTGAGCCACTGGGACGACGCAATTGAGAAAGATTCTTGTAATGCCCTTGTCCATTATAGACAGCAGGGTTACCACTCTGCAGTTATGGCAATCAATCTAATCTCAATCCTTGAAGATGGTTACAATTGTGATGTCTCAGATTCCCTAGCTTGCTCGTCTCCTTCCAGATGAGGAAAGGTATTTGGCTACCTATTCTCCACCATATTTTAGTATATACATAGGAATTCTGTCTGTGATGACTGCTTTAGTGGTTCTTCACCATTTGATGACGTTTTGAAGCTTATATTGGGCTGGGGTTGTGCTGAAGTGGTGGAGGCTAGTCTGTTATGGGATGTGGTGGAAACACTCATGTTAGATGACTGAGTTTCAGTTGAAGAGCTCCTTAAAGTGCTCCTTCAAACAACTGCTGCCTGTCACTGTGCCCTCAGCAGGCACCTTTCCTTTCTTAACTCCCATCCTTGGCTGCTTGTGTTGTAGAGGTTTTGACGACACTGAAGAAATCATGTAAAAACTGGCTGTAAGTCACTTGCTGAATATTCTGTGCTCTCTCCACACTATTTGCTCTTTATGCCTTTTGTTTTTGTCAGACCTCTATATTCAGACTACCAATCTACTATTTCTCCCCTCAAATTTTGGTTACAGTTCAAGAACTCCATGCAGCTTTGACTTAGTAGTTCCTCACTCTCCAATTTTTTTTTTGTCAAACCAGTCTTGATGTTATAGATAGCATGGACCAGACTAAACACTCTCAAGATATATGAAGAAAATACCTCTAAAATAAGAAAGTGTTATGGTCTAGTTAAGTGTAGGGTGTTCTGATCCAGATGCAATTCAATTGGTCGAACTTCCCAACTTTAAGCAAAGCACACTTTATTTTTACATGACAGTTCAAATGGAGACAATAAAAAGAAAAGGATTAGCTTATCTATAACTATCAATATCCTTAACAAAATCATCTACATTTTAACTACTACAAATAACTGTTCCAATGCAGTAATAGGTCATAACCCAATGCCTTTGGCAAAGGTGAATTCAGTAAAATAGATTGTCTTACATGCAATTCCAGCAGCAGGAAGAGAACCCAAGCTTTTAGCTATAACAGAGAGAGGAACAAGAGCTTCCACATCCAGCTTCAAGACCCCAGCAAAGACTGAAAGCGAAAGCAAGAAACCTTTGGTCTGTGGGAGCTGGACTCCACCCATTCAGGCTGTATCATTGTTCCAACTTGGAAAAAACCCAATTCCCCACAAACTCTTCAGATTATTGGCTTTGTGAGGACTGCTCATCACCCAACTTTTCATTATAAGAAAAACTAGGACAAAACTGGAGCAGTGGATGTGGTGTACATGAATTTAAGCAAAGCATTTGATGAGGTCCCCCATGACAGGCTCATTCAGAAAATAAGGAGCCATGGGATACAGGGAAACATGGCTGCCTGGATACAGAATTGGCTGGCCCATAAAAGACAGAGGATGGAAGTAGATGGAAAGTATTCAGCCTGGAGCTTGGTAACCAGCAGTGTTCCACCGGGATCTGTTCTGGGACCTCTGCTCTTTGTGATCTTTATAAATGACTTGGATGAGGAAGTGGGAGGATGGGTTAATAAGTTTGCTGATGACATGAAGGTTGGTGGAGTGGTGGATAGTATGGAGGGCTTTTGTAGGTTCCAATGGGACATTGACAGAATGCAGAACCGGGCTCAGAAGTCAGCTGGTTGAACTCAGATGGAGTTCAACCTGGAAACCTATGAAGTGATTCATTTTGGAAGGTCAAATCTGAATGCAGATTATAGGGTTAAAGGCAGAATTCTTGGCAATGTGGAGGAAGAGAGGGATCTTGAGGTCCACATTCATAGATCCCACAAAGTTGTCACTCAAGTTACTAGGGTTGTTAAGAAGGCATATGGTGTGTTGGCTTTCATTAGCATGGGGATTGAGTTTAAGAGCCGTGAGGTCATGCTGCAGCTCCACAAAGCCCTGGATAGACAACACTTGGAACACAACTGTGTTCAGTTCTTATTACCTCATTATAGGAAGAATAGACAGGGTGCAGAGGAGATTTACCAGGATGCTCCTGGACTGGAGGGCATGTCTTATGAAGAAAGGTTGAGGAAGCTAGGGCTTTTCTTATTGGACCAAAGAAGGATTAGAGGTGACTTGATAGAGATGTACAAGATGTTGAGAGGCACAGATAGAATGGATAGCCAGAGACTTTTTCCCAGGGCAGAAATGTCTAACACGAGGGGGCATAATATTAAGGCAATTGGAGGAAGGTTTAGGGGAAATGTCAGAGGTAGGTCTTTACACAGAGAGTGGGGCGTGCATGCAATACACTGCCAGCAATGGTAGTACCATTAGATACTTTAGGGACCTTAAAGGGACTCTTAGATAGGCACATAGAAGATAACACAATGAAAGTTATGTTGGTTAGTTTGATCTTAGAGTAGGCTAAAAGATCGGCATAACATTGAGGGCCGAACGGCCTGTCGTGTACTGTACTGTTCTATGTTCTAAAATACACCTCTTAAAACCTTAGTATCATCACTCCTCATTCCTTTAAAAGAAAACATCAATAAGGATGGATTTATTTTTTAAAAACTTTTAGCCTGACACTATTAGTAAACTACAATACATATACATTACATTGGCTCTAAGCATGCAAGACTTCACGATAAAATCCAGTTCAGTCCAGTTTTATTTTTCTCACCATTATATGTCTGTCTTCTTTCAGAATTGTGACGTGTAGCAACTACGTTCTCTCGTGCTGCCAAGTGTATAATTTTCAAATTAAATGGCTTCAGTAATAGGCTCCCTGTAAACAGTCTGGAATTTTTATCCTTAATTTTTTCCAAAGACTTTAAGGGGTTATGATCAGTATACACACCTGTCTCAGACATGTAAATCTTCTAGGAGAGGACTGCAGATGCTGGAGATCAGAAAATGCGTTGCTGGAAAAGCGCAGCAGGTCAGGAGAATCGACGTTTCGGGCATGAGCCCTTCTTCAGGATTCTCGATTCTCCTGCTCCTTGGATGCTGCCTGACCTGCAGCGCTTTTCCAGCAACACATTTTCAGCTCAGACACATAAATGGCAATATGAATGTTGAAATGTTGCAACACCAACACCAAGCTCAAGGTCTCCTTCTCAATTGCGTAATATTTCAGTTGATGATTATTTCATTTTCTGGAAAAATAGCCAATAGGTCTTTCTATCTTTTTATCTTCTTCTTGCAAGAGTACAACACTAACACCCACATCACTCGTATCGATAGCTTTGGTGTGTCTAACACTGGAGCAGGGGTTAACAGAGCTTTCAGTCTGTCAACTGCCTCCTGACATTCCTCCGTCCACTGAAATTTTCTGCACTTCTTCAGTAAGTCAAATTTAGTAAAACAGGTTGTCTCACATGCAATTCTAACAGTAGGAAGAGAACATCAGCTTTTAGCTGTAACAGAGAGGGGAATAAAAGCTTCCACAACCAGCTTCCTGAGCTGAGCAACTGCAGAAAGCTAAAACTAAAAACCCTGGTTCTGTGGGAGCTTGATCAAGCTGTTGTCCCAACTTTTAAAAAAAACCAAAGCCTCACAAGCTGTTTACTTTTTTGCCTTCAAACGGACTTCTCCAGACCTCTGTCTCAACCTTTTTTTGTTCAGAAAAGAAATGGGACAAAACACATCTCTTAAAACTATGGTATCATCACACAGGTAAGAAACTAAGAGTCTCCTTCTAAGTGTTGTTTTATCTTTAAATCTGACTTGGATTTGAGAGTTAGAAACAAAACGTTTTGCCACTAGGAAGCAGTTTCCAGTGGAATTCCAGAAGGTTCACATCCAGATCACTTGCTTTGTGTAGTATCAATATATGATTGATTTGGACTTTAATGCAGACATCATGGTCAAGAAGTTTGCAGACATTAATGTGGTTCTGTTCTCAGAATGATCCAGGTCTTCTGCCAGCACGATATTGAACTGTATCCCAATCATGTATAGATTTCAGTTATGAGTTGCGTACAAAGCAAATTTGTTTTCACCTGTGTTGTATATCGCATGTGGAAACAGTACACAAAAATTAGAAAATCATAAACATAAAACAGTGTTATAATTACCACTTACTTCTAAATAAATTGTCTAATTTTCACAAAATTTTCCTGAATAATGTTCTCTTAACTGCTCTATTATTGCATCCTGCTTCTTCCCATCAATTATCGAAGAACATATCACTTCTATACCAAATGCTGAAGTGTGGTTCAGTAAGTATCACAGCTGTTATAGTGATATTCATTCCTTTGTGAAGAGAAATGAGTCAGAAAATGAATTCAAATGCAAATAAGAACTTGAATACTAATTATATAAATTTGCATTATTTATCATGAAAATATATAAATTTGCATTTTGATCTTCTTTAATGTAGTGCAATGGCTTCATACCCTGTACAAACCAGAACTAAGGATGATCACATAACCAGAGGAGAAACTACTTCACAGAGCCATTAAGGCACGATCAAAATTTAAAAATTCATTCGAAGACATTGATGCCCTACATGTTGGAATCTGCCTTGGATTCTCCTGTTGCAATTTGTCATTTATTAGTTTATGATGAGTAGCGTATTGCCAGCTGGCACATCTACACATAAGGAATGGGTTAGCTCTATGAGTGGATCACTGTGCACCACATGTTTCTGAAAATGTTGCTGCAGTCATTTTCAGAAAAATAGTTTTCAGGTGGCCCCGTTTCTAAAAGTGAACTACTTTCTATTTCCTTTGCTTCTTGGTGTGCTATTTCCAGCTAAAAACAGATGAGCAATTATATCGACCTATGTGGTCATATTTCGCAGATGAGCTGCTAAATTGCCATCAGCAAGCAGATTGGGGAACATGTTATTTGTGGTCCCCTCACTCCTCTGCACAAATATTCACATAAACTCTGGCCAGCTGAGAGAAATCAAAAAGGATGAATCTAGCCAATCTTCACCGGCCTAACACAAGGGCAGTTAGATCAACTTTAGTGATCCAATTGTTGTTGTCTCAAACACAGAATAGTATCAAAATCTTGAATCTTTGCATTCTGTGGGTTCATTTCCACACAGTGCAGAGATCAGCTGAGTCATTGGGAATGCGCTCTACACCTCAATAAACTTTTGGTAATTTGATAACTGAGGATAAACAGGAGATTATTAGATTACAATGGAAGAACATTATAATCAGGAGTATGTCAGACCCTGAGTCTGACCCATCTTCAGTAAGATCAGGGCTGATCTCATAATGGGCTTAATTATTGGAAAGCCTCCCTATGAACTTCATTGCCTTCTAAATCAGACATTTGTCTAGCTTAAACTTGAATATATTAAATCACTGAGCCCTTGTGAAAGACGATTTCAAAGGCTAACTGATGTTTTCTGGATCTAAAATGGATCAAAAGGAGTTAATACTGAGAAGTATCATATGTGCCAGACACTGAGGTGATGTCATGTGGATTTGAGAGTAGAACAGTTTGGGTTCCCGAAGGAGTAAGGCTTGATATCTGATTCTCCTTAAATCTCTGCAACAATATCCAACATATCAATGTAGCCTGTAATTAGTTACCAATGTGTAATAAGCTATATCTTGTTAACTACAACAGATTCTTCTAGTTAGACCAAGAAGTGATTTTGCTTTACATTAAACTAAGCAGGGCTAATAGTATCCGACACTTAAAGTAAATGCTGGCACAAACCTTCATCGTGAGCAGCAGCTAACACAATGTGATGCCTTAAAGTTCTCATGCGATATTCACAAACTTCTGAGAAAAGACATTCCTCCTCCTCTCATGAAATGGAAGACCTTTTATTTGTAAAACTGTGCCTCCTTACTTGATTTAACCCGTGAGGGAAACATTCTCTCAACATCTACTCTTCGCTGTCAAGCCCCCTCAGAATCTTGTGTTTCAACAAGATCACCTCTCATATTTATAAACTCCAAACTAGTACAGGCCCAACATGCTCAACCTTTCCTCTCAAAAACAACTTCATTCTGGAATTAGCCAGGCACATATATATACTGCTTCCAATGTAAGTACTTCCCTCTTTAAAGTAAGGATACTACTCAAAATTCTCTCAGTGCCATCCTTATACAGTTGTCAGAAGACCTCCCTACTGTTATACTCCATGTCTTTTCATCTTCTATTTACCTGTTATACATGCACACTAATTTCTTATGATTCATGTGTGAAGAGTCCCCTCTGTACTGAAGCATTCTTCAGTCTCTCTGTAGATAATTAATATTCTGCTTCTCTACTCTCCCTGCCAAAGTGGACAACTTCACTTTTCCAACATGTTCCGTCTGCCAAGTTCTGGCAAATAATACAAGTGAAAGAACACACCAGATGAACAATCTGGTTCAACTGACAAGATTGGAACATCACAAATAAATGTATTTCTTACAGTTGACACTTCAGCTGGTAATGCAACTGCAAATTCTCAGCTTAAGTAAATAAAGTTATGTAAAACTTTACAAACTTGATGTTAGTTATCTGTTGGATTATTCCTCACACAAGATGTAGCCACAATCTTCCTGATCTAACTTGTGAGCTTGTTATACTGCAAATGCTGTTTTAGATAACCCTTTTTATTAATTGTCCTCTACCATTTTGCAAACAACTGCAACACTTTAAAACTATTAAAAGTGCAGATTATTGTTCACTTATCCTCCCTAAACATTTACAACAGCAAATTGTTTTTTGCTCGCACAGAACTTGAGTACTGCTGTGAAAAGACACATTTTGTCCAAGCTTTCAGATTTGCACTCATCAAGACATTTTGCAAGAATACAATTTCAAAGGGCAAAAGGAGCAGTTATACTGCATGAGAGAATAAACCATTGCTGGTCCTTTGCAGGGCAATGTCTTGATCAGAGTCAAATTGTCTAAATTAAAGAATCAGCATGAGTATTTAGCATCGAGCACATTCTCCATGGCAACAGCTCCACCAGAGTCCATTTGCAAGCCAGTTAACATCCTCCTTTCATAGAACATAGAACATAGAACAATACAGCACAGAACAGTCCCTTCGGCCCACGATGTTGTGCCGAACTTCTATCCTAGATTAAGCACCCATCCATGTACCTATCCAAATGCCGCTTAAAGGTCGCCAATGATTCTGACTCTACCACTCCCACGGGCAGCGCATTCCATGCCCCCACCACTCTCTGGGTAAAGAACCCACCCCTGACATCTCCCCTATACCTTCCACCCTTCACCTTAAATTTATGTCCCCTTGTAACACTCTGTTGTACCCGGGGAAAAAGTTTCTGACTGTCTACTCTATCTATTCCTCTGATCATCTTATAAACCTCTATCAAGTCACCCCTCATCCTTCGCCGTTCCAACGAGAAAAGGCCGAGAACTCTCAACCTATCCTCGTACGACCTACTCTCCATTCCAGGCAACATCCTGGTAAATCTTCTCTGCACCCTCTCCAAAGCTTCCACATCTTTCCTAAAGTGAGGTGACCAGAACTGCACACAGTACTCCAACTGTGGCCTAACCAAAGTCCTGTACAGCTGCAACATCACTTCACGACTCTTGAATTCAATCCCTCTGCTAATGAACGATAATACTCCATAGGCCTTCTTACAAACTCTATCCACCTGAGTGGCAACCTTCAAAGATCTATGTACATAGACCCCAAGATCCCTCTGTTCCTCCACCTGACCAAGAACCCTACCATTAATCCTGTATTCCGCATTCTTATTTGTTCTTCCGAAATGGACAACCTCACACTTGGCAGGGTTGAACTCCATCTGCCACTCCTCAGCCCAGCTCTGCATCATATCTAAGTCCCTCTGCAGCCGACAACAGCCCTCCTCACTGTCCACAACTCCACCTATCTTTGTATCATCTGCAAATTTACTGACCCACCCTTCGACTCCCTCATCTAAGTCATTAATAAAAATTACAAACAGCAGAGGACCCAGAACTGATCCCTGCGGAACTCCACTTGTAACTGGGCTCCAGGCTGAATATTTACCATCTACCACCACTCTCTGACTTCGACCGGTTGGCCAGTTTTCTATCCAATTGGCCAAATTGCCCTCTATCCCATGCCTCCTGACTTTCCGCATAAGCCTACCATGGGGAACCTTATCAAATGCCTTACTAAAATCCATGTACACTACATCCACTGCTCTACCCTCATCCACATGCTTGGTCACCTCCTCGAAGAATTCAATAAGACTTGTAAGGCAAGACCTACCCTTCACAAATCCGTGCTGGCTGTCCCTAATCAAGCAGTGTCTTTCCAGATACTCGTAAATCCTATCCCTCAGTACCCTTTCCATTACTTTACCTACCACAGAAGTAAGACTAACTGGCCTGTAATTCCCGGGGTTATCCCTATTCCCTTTTTTGAACAGGGGCACAACATTCGCTACTCTCCAGTCCCCTGGTACCACCCCCGTTGCCAGTGAAGACGAGAAGATCATTGCCAACGGTACTGCAATTTCCTCTCTTGCTTCCCACATAATCCTAGGATATATCCCGTCAGGCCCGGGGGACTTGTCTATCCTCAAGTTGTTCAAAATGTCCAACACATCTTCCTCCCTAACAGGTATCTCTTCTAGCTTATCAGTCCGTTTCACACTCTCCTCTTCAACAATACGGTCCCTCTCATTCGTAAATACTGAAGAGAAGTACTTGTTCAAGACCTCTCCTATCTCTTCCGACTCAATACACAGTCTCCCACCACTGTCCTTGATCGGACCTACCCTCGTTCTCGTCATTCTCAGGTTTCTCACATACGCATAGAATGCCTTGGGGTTATCCTTGATCCTATCCGCCAAGGATTTTTCATGCCCTCTCTTAGCTCTCCTAATCCCTTTCTTCAGGTCCCTTCTGGCTATCCTGTATCCCGCCACTGCTCTGTCTGAACCCTGTTTCCTCAACCTTATGTAAGCCTCCTTCTTCCTCTTTACTAGACATTCAACCTCCCTCGTCAACCAAGGCTCCCTCACACGACCATTTCTTTCCTGCCTGATCGGTACATACATATCAAGGACACGTCGTATCTGCTCCTTGAAAAAGTTCCACATTTCCACCACATCCTTCCCTGACAGCCTATGCTCCCAACGTATGCTCCTCAAATCCTGTCTTACAGCATCGTAATTTCCCTTCCCCCAATTGTAAAAACTTCCTTGTTGTGCGCACCTATCTCTCTCCATAACCATGTTAGTTTTCCCCTTGAATTTGTATTCTTGTGAAGTGCACTGATGAGTGCAAGACAAAAAATTTAAACAAAATGTGTATCTTTTTCTCAGTGATGTTCAAAGAAATTTTGTGGAAATCGAAAATCTATGTCTATCGGGTTTAGCCAATTGCCAGTGCATTCTTAACACCTATCTGATACTGCACTAGAATTATACCACAGATAGTAAAAACCCAAGTCCTGTGAAGCTTCTTCTCCCTGAGTTTTTCTTTTGTATTGCAAACCACCTTTAAAATTAGCTTGATACATACTCCAGAATTAATTAACTGTGAAGCAGAAGCTGCTTTGGAGTGTCATCCAAATTATTGTACAAAATGTCTGTTATGATGAATCAGAGATAAAACAGCAAGAGACCCCATGAAAAAGAGTTAATGTTTCAGTATTATGAAACAGTCATCATTTCTCTCCAAAGAAGTTGCTCGACATGCTGAGGACTTTAAACATTTGCAGTGTTTCTTTCATATTTCCAGTATTCACAATATCTTGCTTTTGATATTTTGGAGGAGTTTTCAAATTTATAAATAAAAATAAACTGCCAAATATCCAATCATTTATGAACTACAAATTCAGTTATTATTTTATTTAAATTGTGTTGTGCACTAATAATGTTGAATATAAAAATTAAAATTCTTTGGTTTGAGGTGTCTTCCTTCTATTGATTCTGTCTATATTTTCCACTGCCCTGGGAAAGCAGCCAACATAATTGAAGACCTCTCTCGCCTTGTCTATACTCTCTTTCACCCTATTCCATTGGGCAAAAGATACACAAGTTTGAAAACAGGAACCAAAAGATTTAAGTACACTTTCTTCCCTGCTGCTATCACACATATGAATGGACCTCTCATAAATTATAGTTCATCTCTCTCTGCACCTTCTCTGTAGCTGCAACACTATATTCTGCATTCTGTTCTATTGCCCTGATGCACTAATGTAAGGTATGATTTGTCTAATTATCATGCAAAACAATGCTTTTCACTGCACATTTGTACATGTGACAATAATAAATCAAATCACGTTAAGTCAACTCATTGTTCCATAAAAATGCAACTGTTAAGAAGTTTATTATTAATATCAGAGCAAAATTTAATCAACAAATGCCAAGTACTCTTTTAATATTTAATGAACAGTTTCTTTGAGTATAATAAATAAAACAAATCTCCTTTTCAGTTTAACAAATAAATGCGTTTCTTTTAGGATGGAATGCAGAACTTCAGCACAAACAATGACAACAACAATATGTAAATATAGAAATGGAAAGTTCCTAGCATTGGTCTCTTGCAAGCAAACAAAAGCATATAGCATTTTGTGGTACTGATTCTTTCCAGCAAGTTCACTTCAAAAGCACACTGGTATGATGACATGGAATAATTCATCAGAAACACTGACATGCCAGAAAATAGTGAAGTTATTGATGTGGTACATCAATATTTACCAAATACAAACAGAGAAGAGAGATTTGATTTACTTGTTGACAGTTACTGTGCCAACTGATTTTGATTGACTTGTACTTAGTCATCATTGATGTAACCAGATTCAGCCATTTCCCAAAAGCAATGCTGTAGCTGGTGTATCTCTAGAGATTTTGCAATCAGTAAGTTCTGAAAAATTATTTCCTAAGTAGCCACTTCTCTAATAAGGGAGGCAATGGTTAATTAATTGCAATCACTAGTTTTAGTGGGAAATGAACAAGCACTGTTGGGCATGATAAAGATCAGGCTTATTACTTTCATATTACACTTTACTAATTATTTCCAACATATTAAACAGAGTTATTGGCAACAAATCAGAGTCAGCACTCCTGGTACTCAATGGAATTTGCAGGAATAAGCAGGTCAAAAACAGTATCAAATGTACTTTTTTCACAAATCAGACCTTCTGATTTCCATCTTCAAAACAAAGATCTAATTTGAGACAAAGATGGAATTTATTCAGCCTGTGTTGTGCTGCAGAAATTATTTTACTGACCCCCCTCCCCCGCCCCCAACAAACTCCCACAGCAGGGTGAGTAGCTGGTCTCCATAAGACAATTCCCTGCAGTGTTGTCGATAAACTAAAACAGAGGCATGACAAAATTAACATGCAAGCTACATCCTCTTGTTACATGGTATATTCCATCCATGGCTATAATTAAAAGCTTTGTGCAGCCTGGACACTCCTGAAGAGTGAAAACATTCCCATAACATTCATCCACAGCAGCATCCCCTAAAGTCTGTTTGCTCATGCAATTAAATCATGGCTGATTTGTTTCTTAATTTTCCTACTCACATTGATTTTGTAGCCCTTAATACACTTGCCTCATAATAGAAAAACATATTGTATCTTGCTTGCTTGCATCAAGCCTGGCAAATATTCATTGGACATTTTAGTAGTTACAGTGATTGCTCGTTATAATTCAACTAATACCGTTTGGTCTGAAGTGACAATCCTTCCATTATTTCCAGACCTATTTATCAGCTTTTTTTATATGCAAGGTCTTTGCATAGCTCATTTGTTTCAGCTTTAAGTCTTTAGTGGTAACAACCCAGAAAAATCACACTTCTGCGCACAGTCAATGCCATAAAGTCCAGTTAATTAGGAAGAGGAATAAATTTGATATTGCATGTACTGATGACCCATAGCAATTTGAAGCTCAAGGATCTTGAGCGTTGATAATTGGTTGCAAATGAATTACATCTTCCAAGTAAATTTTAAAAGGAGACTCATCAGCAGTATTGCTTTTAAAATGAAACCATTAAAGCAAATCAAATTCCTTTGTTATTTCTATTTTTAAGTGTTTGTGTTTGTTCTGATCGATGTTCACGTAATTACAAGATTTAGTATCATTGTAATATTGTGACCCAACCCTCTGTCCTTGAAAGGACCATCTAATTTCTGAAATGCCTTTTCTCCCTCATATCTACCTTTCTTGTCAATCTATGCTTCAGGCATTCAAATCATATTTCCTATTCTGTCACAACATTGAAATGTTTCAAAGTCATGATTGTGATTGCGGTGTAATTGCTGTTCTCCTACTCTGTAGTCTTTGAGCATATCAACTTATCCAATGCCTTGTCTTCCTTGTGCCATTAAGTAATTTGATCAAGTTTGATTGTATTCTTATCTATGCATTTCGAGTGATGGTTTCTTTCCACATTCTTGCAATTTCACCTATTCCAAATCTAAACATGGTCCCAATAAAATTATTCCGAGGCATAAGATTAACTTCACTGTGCAGTCGTGCCTCCACTACCTCTCTGAAACCCTAGATTTCCTCCATTTACTCAGACAGTGTGTCATCTGGATGAGCCACACATATCTCTGATCAAAGGTAAGGAATTTCAAAATCAAAATTTTTGGCCCCTACCATCAATTTAGAAATCTCATCATAGATTCTGTACCTCCCTTAAGGCAATGTCTCAGATTGAGTCAGGCTTTTCACAACCTAATAATCCAATTTGGTCCTGAGCTAAGCATGCAAACTCATATCCTTTCCATTACAAAGGTTGCCAAGGTATATCACCATAACACTATCTACCTCCTCTACTGCCTGAGTTTATTTGCTACTAAAATCCTCATTCATAACCTCCAAACAAGAGAACATTAATGTAAGAACATCATATAATCATTATATTTATAGCACAAGAGGCCCATTCAATGTACTAAGTCTGCAAGAGGAACTAGTTCCACTCTCCCAGACTTCCCCATTGCTCCAAAGTTTTTTTTCTTTGTGCTTAGATAATTAATTTTTTGAAAGCCAGGTTGAATCCACCTTCACCACATTCTCAGGTAATGTATTCAAGATCTGACCCACTGGCTGTATCTGCACATTTTTCCTCACAGCTCTTTTTTGTAACACCTTAAAATTATGCCCTTGGGATTTAAAAAAATATTATATCTCACTTTTGTGATTAGAAATTTTATTTGCTATGAAAGGAAACAAGAAACTTTCATTTTAATTTAATCAACAGATGCATTACCCTTATGCTAACATTTGTTAAAGAAGAAATTTATCACACTTATGTCTTTTCATTTCCAGAGTAATTAGTGCATTTGGATTTTTAATGTTACCCATTGATTAGCTACAATACCAACAGATTTATAACTTTGTTTTTTTTTACAATTACAAAATTAAATTGAATTTCATAACAATCTTTTCAAGGTAAGACTTATACTGTAATAAATGAACAAAAATAATCAACTAAACACTATTTAAACAGGACTGTACATGACCAAGGTACCTCCTCCTTCAATGTTTTCACATGATTCAAATCCCCTGCTTGTGCAAGAACCAGTCCAACATCATGCCCAACTTCCAAAACATTCAATTCATTATTTTACTGAGCAATAACATTAAGTGACTACGAAAAGGTGTTTCTCTTGGTTTTAAGAGAATTACTCAACAGAATACCAGCAGTAAGGTTCATTCTGATGACTGAATAAATCTTCCAAAAATGACAAGGAATTGAAACTCTAAACAGGAAGACAGTAGAGTGAGAAACAAGAGCAAAAACAGAAGACAATGGGGAAAGAGGAAAAGATAATTCAAGGGTAAGATTCAAATAGGGTCACAGTACAAAGCAATGTGAATGGGACTAGGAATGTTAAAAAGACAAGGCCTTGTGTCTAAACACAGGAGCAGTCATAATAAAGCAAATTAATTAATTGCGCAAATAAATATATGTGGGCGTAATTTATTGGGATTACAGATACTTGGCAACAGGGGTGATCAGAGATGAAAACTGAATATCCAGATTTTAGGAAGGACAGGCAAAAAAGTAGGTGAAGTAGCAATTCTTATTAGAGAGGACATTAGCAATAGTGGTGAAAGATACTAGCTCTGTTGAACTGGAGTTGAGAGTGTGATGCTGGAAAAGCATTGCAGGCCAGGCAGCATCCAAGGAGTGGCAGAATCAATGTTTCAAGCACAAGCCCTTCATCATTCCTCAAAAGTCACGTTTTTCGACTCTGATCTCCAGCATCTACAGTGTTCACTTTCTCTTAAGTGAAGTCATGTCAGTTTCTCTAAGTAGAAAACAATAACCTGAGTTGTACATAGACCCCAAAATGCACTCATAATGTTTGGGAAGGCATTAAATAGGAAATTATAGATGCAAGCAATAAAGCTGCAGCTGTAATTTGGGTGTCTTTAACTACATATTGATTGTGCAAAGCAAATACCCATACCATAGAGTAGTTTTTTTTGGATTAATATGTTGAGGAACCCACTAAAGAACAGGCCATGCTAGATTAGATATTGAGGAATAATAAGAAATAATTGGCAATCTAACTGTGTAAGACCCCTTCGGGAATAGTGACCATAATGTGTTTGAATTCTTCATTAAGGTGGAGATAGATAGTTGATTAAAGAAAACTACTGTGAAGTGCAAGCTGGTTATAAGAAATTGGAAACACTACTTAAGGGGATGATGGTGGATAGACATTGGTAAGCATTGAAAGCTCTTGAGAAGGAACTGCAGCAACTTTGCATGCCAACATTTTTGTACAGCACTAGAAAAAAGAAAGATGGTCCGAACATGTTGAGCAAGAGATATTACAGATAATATTAGGTCCAAGAAAATGGTACTTGGAAAATATCAGTCTGTGGAATTGCCTGTCTCAGAAAGCGTATGAAAACACAATGTTTTCAAGAAGTTATATATAGCTCTTCATGTTAAAGGATGCAAAAGTGCTTGGAGTTGGAAGGTCAGCTATGATTATATTGAATGGGAGAGCTAGTTCACAGGACTCAATAACATATTCTTACTCTTATTTCTATGGTTCTACATTTCTGGACAGTGTTCATAGCCTTTACAATAGATGCATCACCATGTCACTTTAACCCTTGTTTCTGCCACTGTTACTAAATGATCAGACTGCTTTTCTGTCATCAAGTACTGAATGAGCAACATTTTACTCCAATTAAAAATTGGGAAGCTTGAAGGCACTATTTTCAGTCACTGGTCCAAACTCTATTCCTAACTGTCAGTTGTATCGCTCTCCCTACTAAAAACCTGTCCAAAACTTTGTTGTCATATTTGACCTTGAGTGCATCCCCAGTGAGACTCTATTCTTCCCAGTCTGGCAGTTAGACATATTGTTTTGCCATTCTCATGTTCTGATCACTTAATCTGAATTATCAACATTTTTTTCTCTCCCCACACTCGATACTCCAATTCCCTCCCAATTAAAGCATAAACGCTGCCCCCTCCACACTTCACGTCAGCTCAGATGAAGAGTCATCAAGCCTCGAAACATTAGCTTACTTTCTCTCTATGGATGCTGTCTGACTCACTCTGATCTCCGGCATTTGTTGTTTCCAGTACAGATTCCAATATCTACAGTAATTTGCTCCTCCTTTACCATTTTCAAACTGGATTATGACAATGTAAACCTGGCTGTTATCTTGCCCCTGTAAACTTGAACAAACTAAACTGAATAAAACACTTGTTCGAGTTCAATTACTTGCAACGTAGAGAAAATGTCTATAAACATCAATACATTGTTATGATCAGCTAATTTGTTTATTGTGATTTTGATCCAAGGATAAATACCTCCCTTGCTCTTCTTTGAAGTTGTGCCTTGAGAAGATTTACAATTTTCACTCTAATAAGTATCACAATAAGTTAAAACTCCGACATGCTGTATTGCAGTCGGCTAGAAAATAGGGCTAGATTTTTTCAGTGGGAAAATGTGCAAAGCAAAACATAAATCTGTTCTTCATAGAAAGGTCTAGTGGTTCACAATGTAACATGAGAGGTTTCTGCCCCAACTATTCTCTGGAAAGTTGGCTCTTAGCTTGTCACTAAACGAAAGTGTTGCTTAAAGGTCATTTGCACTTCCCACAGAAAGATTAAAAGGAGAATGAAATTTTGTTTCAAACATTTTTGCAAGCCTCCAAAAGTGAAAGGCCCGCAGGCTGGTTTTGATGATGGAAATAGGGATCAATTTTATGCTGCATGATATATTCTCGATGTTGAACAGATGCAAATGTGTTACCAGGTAGGGTCCATTCTGCTGCCGAAGTATTAATTCAAACACTGAATCACTATCTTTAAAAATTCTGGTTTATGAAAAAATTATGGCTGCATTTTAAAAAGTTGATCCATTGCAAATGTTATTCCTACTGGTCCGTGACAGATTTTAAACATTTTCCAACAGTTTGACAATATAAAAAAAAGTGCATATACAAAATTATAATTATGACAGTGTGGAAATAGGCCCTTCAGCCCAAAAAGTCCACACTGACCCTCCAAACAGTATCCCAACCAGACTCATTACACAACATTTCCCCTGGCTAATGCACCTAATCTACACATCCCTGAATACTATGGGCAATTTAACATGGCCAATTCACCTAACCTGCACATCTTTGGATTGTGGGAGAAAACCGGAGGAAACCCACACAGACACGGGGAGAATGTACATTCTCCACACAGACAGTCGACCAAGGCTGGAACCAAATCCTGGTCCCAGGCACTGCGAGACAACAGTGCTAACCACTGAACCACTGTGCCACCCACATAATTATTTCATCTTTTGTAAATGTTGGATAATACTCTGGTGTTTAGTTTTGTTAATTTGCAATCATGCGTTTTCATTTGTTGGCCTTGGAAATTTGATAATTAATGCACACTAGATTAGTTAAAGGGTAAGATCTTCAAGAATTCTAGTCACATTTCTCTTTGGTACAAACATTAATTTGCAACAATTGCTTCACCTTTGAACACATCTGTGTTTCTATTATAAAGCAAGTAGCTGCAAATCTGTGCTGTTACATATCCATAGGCAACCAACTCATGTTTCATCTTCAGAGTGGATGGATGTTCGAATGGTAGCTTTGAAATATGAATCTGAAGTTAGAACTCAAAATACAGTATTTTTACTTTGCCCAAGTCTGCCATACACATACAGAATCAATTGTGGTGATAGCCTGCACTCTTATTTAGCATCTTACTTGGAGACTGCACAGTGATGTGGCATCAAAGTAGACAATTGTTCTTGATCTAATGGAATGGTGGAGCAAGTTCAACAAGCTGAAAAATTGCTTACTACTTTTCTGGCGTCCCTTTTCATGAGATATTGCATTCTGGTGACAAAATACAAGTGCAGGACTTGTACAACTAAAAGTATGGCATTAGGTGGTGTCATAGAACAGAGAGAGACCAAGGGTTTCAGGTACATAATTCTTTCAAATTTGTGTTACATGTAGACAGAGTGATTAAGGCGGCGTTTAGCACACTTGCTTTCATTACTCAGACCTTTGTGTATAAGCGTTTGAAAATCATGTTGAGGTTGTACAGCACAGTGGTGAGGCCTCTTCTGGAGTACCATGTCCAGTTCTGGCTGCCCTAGTATAGGAAGGATATTATTAAGTTGGAGACAGTTCAGAAGAGATTTATCAGGATGTTGCCAGGAATGTAGGGCTTGAGTTATAAGGAGAGGCTGGATAGGCTGGGACATTTTTCACTGGACTGTTGGAGGTTAAGGGGTGACCTTATAGAGGTTTATAAAATAATGAGGGGTACAGAAAATGTGAGTGGAAGGTGTCTTTTCCCTAGGATGGTGGATATCAAGATGAGGGACTAAGGTCAGAGGAGAAAGATTTTATAAAGCCATAAGGTGCAAATTATTTTTACACAGAGTGGTTCTCATGTTGAATGAATTTCCAGAAGAAGTGGTGGATGTGGGTACAGTTATAACATTTAAAAGAATTTTGAAATGTGTATAAATAAGAAATATTTGGAGGGATATAGGCCAAGCACAGCCAGGTAGGACGAACTCAGTTTGCAGTTATGGTCATCATGGACTGGTTGGACCGAAGGGTGTGTTTTTGTGCTGTATGACTGTATGAGGATATGTGAACCCCTCCTCTGAAATGTCAATATAATGATGCATCAATATATGTTAATCATTCAGACTTTGCTAGAGCACAGAATCAACAATGGAATACCAATGGATTAGCTCTAGCCTGTCTGAGGAAGCAATGCAATTAAATTAGCCACCTATTTTACATTCTGTAAAAGTATACGTGGTTCAAAGCAATCCATATTGTCACTACCCTACTGGTTAGCTTCAACTGCAATTACTTTTAAGATATTAAATACTGCAAATTTGGGACAATTCCAAATTTGTAACAATTTGTTCTGGAGGTTTTCGTTCTTGATTTGGAAAACTACAAATTGCATTTCTATATCTGTCAGCTTAAGACAATCACGTGAAAGGCAAAAGCAATTGCAAGTGATTATAAAGAAAAATTCAAAGGGACGGATTTGATTTTTAGTAAGATTCTTCCAAAGGGTGGAACATTACCAGCAATATAACTCAAACTCAGGTGGGAACATAAACTGGAGGGAACCATAATTCCAAGCATCTATGTCCTTTGAGGTGCTAAAAGTTACAGATTTGGAAAGTGCTATGAAAGGCAGCTGACAGAGATGCTGTGGTGGATGTGTATAATATGTACTTCCACCATTGTCCAGTCATAGAGGAAGTGAATGCTTAAAGTGGAAAATGGGGGTCAAGCATGAGAATTGTTTTGGCTTGGATGTTCTTAGATGCTGCTGGAGCATCCACAGAAGCTGAGAGAACTGAAGTGGAGGGTATCCCATCACACTCTTGACATGTACCTTGTAGATGGTAAACAAGTTTGTGGAGATAGATGAGCTATTTGGCACATGGCACCTCATCTCAGACAAGGAAAGGCTGGTAGGTATAGGGAATGCAGGATGACTAAAGAAATTGAGGGTTTGGTTAAGAAACAGGAGGAAGCATATGTCAGGTATTGACAGGATAGATCGAGTGAACCCTTAGAAGAGTATAAAGGAAGTAGGAGTATACTTAAGAGGGAAATCAGGAGAGCAAAAAGGCGACATGAGATAACTTTGACAAATAGGATTAAGGAGAATCCAATCAGTTTTTACAAATACATTAAGTACAAAAGGGTAACTAGGGACAAAATAAGTCCCCTCAAAGATCAGCAAGGCAACCTTTGTGTGGAGCCGCAGAAAATGGGGGAGACACTAAATGAGTATTTTGCATCAGTATTTACTGTGGTAAAGGATATGGAAGATATAGACTGTAGGGAAATAGATGCTGACATCTTGCAAAATGTCCAGATTACAGAGGAGGAAGTGTTGGATGTCATTAAAGTGGATAAATCCCCAGGACATGATCAGGTGTACCCTAGAACTCTGTGGGAAGCTAGAGAAGTGATTCCTGGGCCTCTTGCTGAGATATTTGTATCATCGATAGTCACAGGTGAGGTGCCAGAAGACTGGAGGTTGGCAAATGTGGTGCCACTGTTTAAGAAGGGTGGTAAGGACAAGCTAGGGAACTATAGACCAGTGAGCCTGACCACAGTGGTGGGCAAGTTGTTGGAGGGAATCCTGAGGGACAGGATGTACCTGTGTTTGGAAAGGCAAGGACTGATCAGGGATAGTCAAAATGGCTTTGTGCATGTGAACTCATGTCTCACAAACTTGATTGAGTTTTTTGAGGAAGTAACAAAGAGAATTGATGAAGGCAGAGCAGTAGATGTGATCTATATGGACTTCAGTAAGGTGTTCGATAAGGTTCCTCATGGGAGTCTGATTAGCAAGGTTAGATCTCACAGAATACAGGGAGAACTAGCCATTTGGATACAGAAATGGCTCAAAGGTAGAAGACAGAGGGTGGTGTTGGAGGATTATTTTTCAGACTGGAGGCCTGTGACCAGTGGAGTGCCACAAGGATCGGTGCTGGGTCCTCTACTTTTTGACATTTACATAAATTATTTGGATATGAGCATAAGAGGTATAGTTAGTAAGTTTGCAGATGACACCAAAATTGGAGGTGTAGTGGACAGCGAAGAAGGTTACCTCAGATTACAACAGGATCTTGACCAGATGGGCCAATAGGCTGAGAAGTGGCAGATGGAGTTTAATTCAAATAAATGTGAGGTGCTGCATTTTGGGAAAGCAAATCTTAGCGGGATTTATACAATTAATGGTAACGTCCTAGAGAGTGTTGCTGAACAAAGAGACCTTGGAGTGCAGGTTCATAGCTCCTTGAAAGTGGAGTCACAGATAGATAGGATAGTGAAGAAGGTGTTTGGTATGTTTTCCTTTATTGGTCAGAGTATTGAGCACAGGAGTTGGAAGGCCATGTTGCAGCTGTGCAGGACATTGGTTAGGCCACTGTTGGAACATTGCTTGCAATTCTGGTCTCCTTCCTATCGGAAAGATGTTGTGAAACTTGAAAGGGTTCAGAAAAGATTTATAAAGATGTTGCCAGGATTGGAGGATTTGAGCTATAGGGAGAGGTTGAACAGGCTGGGGCTGTTTTCCCTGGAGTGTTGGAGACTGAGGGGTGACCTTAAAGAGGTTTACAAAATCATGAGAGGCATGGATAGGATAAATAGACAAAGTCTTTTCCCTGGGGCCGGGCAGTTCAGAACTAGAGGGCATAGGTTTAGGGTGAGAGGGGAAAGATATAAAAGAGACCTACGGGGCAACTTTTTCACACAGCGTGTGGTACGTGTATGGAATGAGCTGCCAGAGGAAGTGGTGGAGGCTGGTACAATTGCAACATTTAAGAGACATTTGGATGGGTATATGAATAGGAAGGGTTTGGAGGGATATGGGCTGGATGCTGACAGGTGGAACTAGATTGGGTTGGGATATCTGGTCGGCATGGATGGGTTGGACCAAAGGACCTGTTTCCATGCTGTACATCTCTATGACTCTATGAACTGTCACCTCACCACCTCATTCCAGCCCCATTCCACAATTATTTCAGATACCAGAGAATTTATTGCATTTCGATAGTTTACTTACTTCTTATTTCTACCAAATTGGACAATTTCACATTTTCCCACATTACAATTCACTTGCCATAATTTTGCTCACTTACTCAAACAATCCTTATCCTTTTTGTAGTCTGTTATGTCCCTTTCCTGACTTATATTTCCAGCTATCTTTCGACAAGAAATTTAGCAACTATGTCTTCAGTCCCTTCATCCTAATTATTTGTCGAAATAGTCAAATACATAGGTCACAGCATTGATCTCCACGACACACTATTCATTGTGTCTTGCCAACCAGAAAGTATCCCATTTCTGCCAATTATGTTTCCTGTGAGCTTGCCAATCTCCTATACACTGGAAAATGTTGTTCTCTCCAACACAAGCTTTTATTTTTTTCAGTGACCTTTGATGTCTCAATTATCAAATGCCTTCTGGAAATCTAAGTATAATACGTGCCACAATGCCTTTTCTCATCAGCACATGCTAGTTCCGCAACAAATTTTAAATGCTTAAACAGTCTCAGTAACCTTTGTCAGCACAATTGTCAAATGCCTTCTGGCAAACTAAGTACAATACATCTAGCATTGCCCTTTATCAATAGCAACCGTTACTATATCAACAGCAAATGTTACTTTATCAACAGCAAATGTTACTTCCTCAACAAACTCTAACATGCAAATTTATCCATTCTACAAATGCATGTTGACCTCGCCTGATTACATTTAGTTTTTTTTTCTTAATGCCCTGCTACAACATCTGTATTAAAAGCTTCTAATATCCTTGCTATGACAGATGTTAAGCTAACTGGCCTGTTGTTTCCTGCTTTCTATTTTCCTAGCCCTGACATGTTTTTAAATAAAAGAGCTGCAATTGTTGTCTGGTGTGAACATTACTAGGCAATTACCAGCCCAAGCTTGAATTGCATCCAGTCCCTGTTACCCGTGGAGACATTGTGCTTCAGTATCTAAGAAATCTTGAGTGGTGCTAAGAACTATGTATCAAACAGCTCTGCTGAGAAGTTATTATTTGTAGATACATATAAAATACACAGATAAGAGTCAACAGAAAAGACAATACAGCCAGCTTCTCAGAGAATTTCAGGGACATGCAAGTGACATTTTCTATCCTATCCTTCAATCATAATGCAAGAAATACGAAGAGATATTTAAAAATATAGAACTAAATCATGTCATACAAAATAGGTATTTTCGAAAAGTAACACATTACATCTGATATTTTCCTCATATTATAGCCACAAACTTCTGTTAAAACTTTATAATAAGGCATGACTTAAGATGACCAATTATCTATGAACAATATGCCAAAAATTACATCATGCACTTGGGGAATAAAGGTCAAAGGGCTGATTTTAACCTTCTGCGAGAAGGCTGAGAGTTAAAGCGGAAATTTTGAAACTATTGTCCATCCTTGTTTCACTGCACTTTTCCCCAAATCTTTCTGCTGTATAGATTAGATACCTACTTAATATTAACAGCACCCCATTGATATTTAAACACCCCACCCCAGGTACAGCACTTACATTGGTACTTTGCTCAAGTAAATTCAATGCTTTCAAAAGGGACCAAGCCTCCCCACTAGACCTCAGTTAACTAAGCACAAATTAATAGCCAACAATAGCATCATTTGGAGAAGTAGAATCAGACCTGGAGGTGATAAATTCAGCCCCAAATTAAAAGCATATATTACTTGCTTTCCCAGAATGCTGAGATTTGATATTCTATTTTGTTGCCCAGTGCCAACAGGTGTGGCAAAATGGATAAGTTAAAGTTGTCTTAAGTATGGGAGTTTCTCTACAGTACAGATTGAAGAGACTAGAGGCCTGTGACTGACAGGTGAGTGGAACTATAGAATGACAATTTTACATAAATTCCCTTTGCTAATTTTTGGGATTAAGTTTTATAGTTAGGAATTGGTGCAAATGAAAGATTTTATATAAATATTATGAATAATATATACACACATATTTACACACACATTCCCAGCACACATAAAAGGAACGTTCATTTGTATTGTGTGCACATTTCAATATATCAGCTCACGGATGATAGGAGATGCGAACTGTGTCTAACCTTTCAGAAAAACACAAACATAGTGAGTAGAAGATTCACTTTTGAATGTGTTTGGTATTACTTTTGATCACCTTGTGACATCCTTCATCACAGAATTCAGGCATCAGAAGCAAGGGCAGCAGCATTGTCCAGATGGAGCACTGTCTCAATATTGTGTTGATTCTTATTACAATATTGAACAGAAGCATAACCTGGTCATGATGCTTAATGAATGCTGAGTATAGCAAAAAAAAACGACCATTTTTTTACATTGTTACTGACATGAAAGGGAGTAAAGATTTACAGTCCATCACTCAGCACTTACTGTTTGAAATGTCAAGGTTATAAATCTTACAAGGACAGTTGGGCAAAATAAATATATTTTTTAAACAACCTCACATTAATCTCAATTGACTTTACTGAAGAAAATTCAGTAAAATGCTACAAAAATTGAAAAAGAATATTTGTAACAGGGTATATTTTGGGGTGATGGGCATATCCACAGTATGTGGCTCCACAATGTGGTAGCATGAGCAATTGTTTTTGAAATAATTAAGCTAATTAGACATTCTGTTCTCTTGATTTGAAGGTAGGGTAAATGAATCTAAAAGTAACATTAAACATTGAGGTTAGTTTCCTAATTCCAGACTTTCAAAGCTCTCTGTTTGCATTATGAGGCAAATACCAATAAGGTACAAGATTGCATTTAATGTTTCCTTTTATCTACAAAGCTCCCTGCAATTCCCTTAAATTGCCCTGCTGAGCTTAACTGAAATTATGAAGGATTGGAGCAGGGGTGGTACCACCAGAAGTCAATATGAAAGGGTCTGAAAGGGTTAACGGTGTGGAGTGACCTCAGCACCATGATATCAGAGTGCTTGGTGAGACAATAACTTTGGGAAGGATGTTTTGAAACTTGGAAGGTTCATAAAAGATTTACAAGGATGTTGCCAGAGTTGGAGGGTTTGAGCTATAGGGCTGTCTTCCATGGAGTTTTCTCTGAGAGGTAACCTTGCAGAGGTTTATAAAATCGTGACGGGTATGGATAGGGTAAACAGACAAGGTCTTTTCACTGGGATGGGGGAATCCACAACTAAGTTTGGGTTGAGAGTGGAAAAACTTAAAAGGGACCTAAGGGGCAAAAATTTTACGCAGAGGGTGGTACGTGTATGAAATGAGCTGCCAAAGGATGTGGTAGAGGTTAGTACAATTACAACAAATAAAAGTCATCTGGATTGAAAAAATGAGTAGGAAGTGTTGAGAGAGATATAGGCCAAATACTGGCAAATGGGACTAGATTAAATTAGGATATCTGGTCGACATGGATGAGTTGGACCAAAGAGTCTGTTTTCATGCTGTACATCTCTAGTACACCGATCAACTAGGTCTCCCTCAAAGCAACTAAACATCACCACTGAGACTATTATACAATAAACCAGACCTTCTAGCTTAAGACAAGAGCCTCTTCTCATTCGAGCACCAAGTGGTTTTCCTCTGCAATCCGAGATCAAGCAGGTCAGGAAAGAGGATAGTGACAGCTAATGTAGCAGATTGATATGTTGCTCAGAGTATTCACCTCACAGTGTGGTGACAAGTGGTGTGGACTCTATTTGTCTGCCTCCTACATGATGGCAGCAGTGGACATCTGATGGTTTTTTTTTCCCTGACAGACTTTTAAGGAGGTTGCTTGTGCAGGCAGTCAATAGCTGGAAGAGCTGAGAATTTGATAACCCTGCAGAAGAGAACCTCTTGCCACTATCCAACAAAGGAAAATCTACAGCTGATGGTTGAAAAGAAAAAGAAGTCAGACTGATAGGAGATATACAGCAACAATAATGAGCTAGGAACTCTATACTGGTGGAGCATTAGACACATCAAAGCAGTACCAGATTTCACTGGGTGCTGATGACCTATAGGAACACTCCTGAGTTGAGTTCAGAACAAATGGACATCAGAGGCTTTTTCATAGGAATTAAAACCCCTGGTGGGCAAAGGAAAAAATGTTTTAAAATGGCAGCTTCCAGACTGGAAAAGCACAGCCCGAAACAGGCTTATGCCCGAAACATCAATTCTCCTGTTCCTCGGATGCTGCCTGACCAGTTGTGCTTTTCCAGCATGACACTCTTGACTCTGATCTCTGGAAAAGTTCTAAGTAAGCAAAGTACTTACAGTTCAGGTCAAGTGCCATTGCCATAGCAACAGACATCATCAGACACCACTGACGTAAGGGAATTTGAGGCCATAGAAAAAATTCAAAATGACATCTCAGTCTCAGAAAAGTTGGAAAAATAGAATTAGAACTCTAAAATTGTCATTTAGAAGCCTAAGCAGACAAAGTCTAACAGAAGGAGGAGGTTTGGGCACTACTGAGGTTGAAGAAAAGATAGAAAATCCATTACCTAAACTGTGGCAAAGAGAAGAAGCATTTGTTTAAATGGCACACAACAAGACTCATCCACAAGAAAACTGAGAAAGCTATGGGAAACTATGAAGTTGCAAAGATTGGCACATTTTAAATAATGCTGTGAAGGAAGAGAGAATTATTTGTTAAAACCACAACTGCAGGATTCATTCAGAGAAGCATTGGAAAGGTGTGCATCCTACATGTCGCTTACATAAGGTAGGATCCTCCATTTTGATCCAAGAAGTGCAGTAGCAATATTATTATGTTGTAAAATGAAAGGCTTTTAAAGCAGGAAACAAGCATAATCACATTAGAAAATAATTAGAAAATGGCATCGAAAATAATATTGCCAAGCAGATTTAATTTCAGAGATGGGCCAAATCGAACACAGAGGTGGACATTTTGTAGAAAACAATGCTTAAGACACAGAATAACTGCCAAATTGAACAAACAAATATACTTTTGCATACAATTAAAGTATTGCTGATGTTACAGCTCATCAAGGTGTAAAACAACCAACTAATAATTTTGATGAAGACCCAAGAGTTTATAACAATTACCTGAAACTCAGAATGAATAAAATTTTTGGAAGAGCAATATAATACTTTGGCATCTAGGGGAATTCACAGATGAATTTGCTAATGACCTCTACAAATAGTGAGAAATGTGACAAGTTAAAGTTAGAATTCATATGTGAAAAAAACAATTATCTGAATTGCAAATGGAACTTTATCAGATTTATTATAGTCAAAAGGCAATTTGACTTTAGAGAATGCCATCCAGATTGTGAATGAAACAAAGTCCAGAAGCAGCACAGATAAACCCGAAGGGACATAAACTTTATTGTAGGAGATCAACAGAATTCATTCAGTTCTGAGGTGGAAACCCTCCAAAGGAACACGTAAGAAATTAATGCAATGAACAGATACTGCGTAGTACCAGTCATTGCCAGCGTGGGGGAGTATGGGAACAAAAAGACACAAGCATGCCCAATTATTAAAAAAATGTTTTATCTCCAAAAAGGTCACTTACAGAAAAGGTACCAAGATGGAATACAGTCATAAAACAACAGTATGTAAGTAACTACTTCCCAACATGAACTTATGAAGTAAAACAGGCTTACAGAAGATGGAAAAGCCAATATATTCCTTGGGAAGTAAGCGACCCAGACCTAGACCTTTTTGCAAGAGATTCTGTCAAAGGGTTTCTCAATAATTTTAAGACTGCTGCAGGGGGTATCACTGTAAACATGGATGAAGAAATGCTCTCTTCAGCTGACAGCAGCACAATTACATCATCCAGGAGGTTTAGCACTTAAGATTAAAGTTATGCTACAAACAATTCTAATACAAGGAGCATCAAATAGTAGGGAAAATAGACATGCTACACAATCAAGAATCCTTACTTGCAAACAAGGTAATATTTTCAACAGAATCATTCTTAAATGGCAGGAGACATCAAAATATTTAATTGCTGGTCAAGGAACAGCAGTCATACACCAACAGCTTAATAATCAGCTGGTCAGAGAACAACTGGCACAAGAGTTTATTGGGCTCTCCATGCTCCTGGTGAAACGCAAACGGAAGTCAGAATGCATTGGCATGACCTACGCTGGCAAAAGAAATTTGACTTATTTTATAAACAATGCAGTGTTAGCAGAAATTTCTCCACTGCTACCAACACTGAAGAGAGTTCAGGTTGACAGATGGAGTACTACGTGGGAATGAGTGAGGTGATGTATTTTGGTCGGAAGAATAGAGGCATGGACTATTTTCTAAATGGGGAGAAAATTCAGAAGTCCAAAGTGCAAAGAGTCTTGGGAGTTCTAGTCCAGTATTCTCTCAAGGTAAACTTATACGTTGAGTCAGTAGTCAGGAAGGCAAATGCTATAATGGCATTTATTTTGAGAGGACTTGAATATAAAAGCAGGGATGTCTTTCTGAGGCCCCATCAGGCTCTGGCCAGACCACATTTGGAGTATGGTGTACAGTTTGGGGGCCCCATATCTCAGGAAGGATGTATTGGCCCTGGAGTGTGTTCAGAGGAGGTTCACGAGAATGGTCCCAGGAATGAAAAGCTTAATATATGAGGAACATTTGAGGACTCTGGTCTATACTGGATGGAGATTACAAGGATGATGGGGGATCTAATTGAAACTTACAAAATCCTGAATGGCCTGAACAAAATGGATGGTGGGAAGATGTTTCCACTGGTAGGAGAGACAAGGACCAAAGGCCTTAGAGTAAACGGAAAACCTTAAAGAACGCAGATAAGGTGAAACTTCTCCAGCTAGAGAGTGGTGAATCTATGTAATTCACTGCCACAGAAGGCTGTGGGGGCCAGGTCATTGAGAAATGCTGTTTCGAGATCCAGGATACTGCTAAAAAGGAAGTGCCTTTCGCATCTGGACAACCATCCATTTCAAAATGAAATTCCTGAGACTAAATGTCCTCTAGCTATTACACTGGAGCAATGGTCTGCTTCAGAAGGAAAGGCATTTCAGTGAAGGAAATCAAAGAGCTAAGTGGTCTTCCAATTTAAAAGAGCCCACAGATCTTGTACTGCCAAAAACAGAATCAAAATAAATCGTCTTCAATCCAAACAGCTATCAACCTTCCAAGTGCAAAGAGAACATGAGTTCTGGGAGAACATGGAAACCACTTGACCACTAGAATTTGTGAAGTCAGAGATTCAAAGGGAGATGAAGTTGCATTACAAGTAATTATGTCCACAAATATTAAAACCTTAAAACAGGGAAAAAGCAAATGAAAGTTGGGGTGAGAGGGAGGTGGGGGAATGTCATAGAAAGGAACAGAGAGAACAAGTACTGCAAACAGTAAAACTCGTACATAAATGTCCAGGGTTTTCATTTTAAGAGTGTTCATATCAGTATATCTCATTCACTGGCTTTACTGATTTTTCTTCTTCTCGAAGTGCCTGCCTCTTAAAAGTGTTAATGTTGGGGGGTTCCTTAAGCAACATACACTTTGAAGATGTCATAGAGACTGGGTGGGAGAACAGCTTAGGATCGCAAAGGTGTAATATTTATCAGCTGGTCCTTTTTACTCATCTCTATAACAAATTAGTTCAGAATTAATATAACTTGGACATAGTCACTAGCATCCAATAACCCACATTTAGATTGAGACAAAAGCCTCTTTTTGTTAGACTACCAAGTGGCTTTGTCTACCATGAAGGACAATGGTAGAAGCAAGTTTACCAGGCAGCTCAGACAACATGATGAGTACTGGTGAGGATTCATCTTATAACATACGCAGCAATTAAAGTCTTTCATTATGTAAAAATGTTTGTAAGACATTCCTTGTCCCAATATTTTACTGCAAGAATTAAACTTGCAATCAAAATGTATATAGTTTTAAGAACAAAAGCAAGATGTGCAATCACAAAATGCATGGAATTTAGTTCTAATCCCCACTCCTCCTTACCTCTGCCCCTCTCTCCAGAGGTGGGATGGAAGATATTGAGGAATCCATCACCTTCCTGACTCCTCTAATTAAGTACAAGTTGGGACATCTGAGGGATGGCATTCCTATCTGGAAGTCTGTTGAGCCCCATGAGTGACCAGCTTTCACCTAGTCACTGCTATTCAATCACTTGTGCGTTGGTATCATGAGTTTTATCAACTGACTAAATAAACCCTGATTATCAAGCCTGCAGCCTGGTAAAGGGATTCCCTCTACTGGCCAGTTCAGGCCTAAAGAAAAGAGACACACAACAGCAAAGGGTCATTTACCGATGCAGACCCTTGACTGCCCTTAATACTGATCTAAACTGCTCCCCATGACAGAGGCTCCTGGTATCCATGAGCTCACATTATCTGCTGACATTCAGCTAAGCTACCTTTATGTGTATGGTTATGGACTTGGCAGCATAAAGAGATGGAAATGCCAGATGTCATCTCTGACATGTTCTTAACTACGTTGAAATACTGACTGAACAAGATGGCAATTCACTCAACACCAGATCTACACAATAAAAACGTTAGAAACTGAAAAAAAGCTCACCCAACGACTCAAGCTTGATTCACCATTCAGTATGATCATGACTGATCTTTTTCTTTTACTCCATTTTCCTACCCATTCTCTATATCACCAGTTCTCTGAGAGATAAAAATGAAATCTATCAATCTCAGATTTGAACACACTAAATGATAGAACATCCATAATCCTCTGGGGTACAGAATTTCTAAAGATACATAATCACCTGAGCAAAGTAACTTCTCATTTCAGTTTTAAATGGCCAGCATCTTCTGCTGGAGGAATAAAGGGTTAATTCTAACTGTGCAATGCACCAGTCAGATGCAGTGTACATCTCCACAGGAAGTGATGGAACTTTACGTGATCTTCCTATCTCTTGCTGTCTTATGGAAGATGCAGCCAGCATAATTAAATACTTTTCAATAGCTTTTGTTTTGTCTACCTCCACAGGTTCAGTAAACATTCTGTATTAAAGAATACCAAGATTATAGGAATCACTTTTAAGTTAAAGAAAGAAAACATTGTACAACACTCATTTCAATTAATAATTTAAAAATAATTTGCATGAGGGAAGTACGGAATAAATAGAAGCAAGATTTATCCAAACATCACTGAACCTTCTCCAGCATTCAATTAGATCATGCATGAACTTTTACCTTGATTACATTTTTATTTCTTATCACCATATCGCACACATCCCTGAAGACCCAGATATTTCTTCATCTCTATACTAACTAAACAATTGACTAAGCGTTTACAGCAATGCAGGTAGAGAACTCCAAAGATTCACAACCTCCTGAACAAAGAAATGTCTTCGGATCCCACTCCTAGATAATTCTGCCTGTATTCTGAGACTCTGACTCCATGTTTAAGATTCCCTCAGCAGGGCAAGCAACTGTTTCCACATTCTTCTTTAGATACAAAGTCACACAAAAGCCGATGTACATTCAGCAAGACTTCCTTATTCTTGAATTCCTCTTCCCAATCCAGCTGAAATAAAAGCCATGTTTCATCTTAACTGCTTGTAAACCTGCATGTTAACACTGTTTCTTGTATGAGTACAATCAACTGTCTCTTAATATTAACAATGAAAGTTTTCAACCTTTCAAAACGTATTGTTTTCTTATTCTTAGTTCCTATGAAAATCCTCACACTTCACAGTAAACTTAACTTGTTCTTTTGTCTTCCATTCACATAACATGTCAATCTCTCTTTGCTTTTGATTTCAGTTTGCTCCTTCTTTATATTCCCACCTACACTTCTGAATGTGATGACAATATCATCGCTGCTTTCTCAGAACACAATCTTTAAGCCTCATTTAAATGCCTTTGCATTTAACGTACACAACAATTAGGCACAGTCACAACCCCAAGATGACTCAAATCTTTTCCCGACCTGCCCCAGGTCAACTTCCAATCCATCCCTCTATTAATATCCATGAAGAAACCTTCCCAAAATGGAACATTCCTACCTGGGAAGCTACATCTCACTGAAGGGTGTCATTGATGAGGAAATTCAACATTGCATCCAATCTATGAGTATTGCTTTCAAACGCCAAAGGTTGAGAGATTTCAACAATGATAACATCCATGTTGATACTAAGATCCTTGTGTATAAGATAGTCATCCCTCTCACTTTTCTACATGTCTGCAAAATCTGGACTACATATAGATGCCACCACAAGACCCTTGAGAAGCATGATCAACACTGTTTGAGATGGATTCTCTGCAGCAACTAGGAAGACAGGCATACAAACATCAGCCAATAGCACCAGCATTGAGTTGATTATCATTCAAAACCAAATCTGCTGGGCCAGCCATGTGTTTAGGATGCCCAAGTTCCAACTTCCAAAGCAAGTCTTCTTTGCTCAGCTCAAGAGAAGGCCCTCGAATGAAAGGGGGCCAAAAAAATCAGTTAGCCTCTGAAGGCTTCTCTCAAGAAATACAATATAGACATCAATTCTAACCCTCGCTCAGGATAAATTGACTTGGGAAGAAACTCCTGTATGAAGGAACAAAATTCTTTGAGAACACCAAGTGGTAAGAGGAAGTATGGAAAAGGAACTGGTGAAAGGAATGCCAGTGATCAAGGCCAAGAACCACTCTCACCTCCTAGAAACCCCAGCCAGACACAGACACAGACACAGCTCTAGGATCCAGCTCATCAGTCACACAAAGAGTCACAGCATCCACAACCAGTATCACTGAATTTCCTTGGTGGACAATCATACTCATTAGCAAGTGATTGCCCATGACGATGAACAATGATTTTCACCAATCATTGTTATTTCGCCAAATTATACACACTTGGTCTTGTCACTTATGATAGCGATATAGACTGTATATGGATGAAAGGCCAACACTGAACCAAGTGACACTCCACTATAGTCAGATTTCTAGGTGAAGAGTGAAATAATATATCCTTAGCCTCCATCATCATAATTGCCAAGCTATCTTTTTAATGTGCTTTCAAAATGCATTTAGATTGTTCGTAAGATTTTGATGAAACTTTCTACTTGCTTGTTCAGGTACAACTCCAATAATATGCAAGAAACTCAATATCATCTCGGACAAAGTAATCTATTGAATTGGCACCTCATCCAGCACCAATACACACTGGCAACATCTACAACTGTATATACCATCTACATGACTTTAAAGAATAAATAAATAGGAGCAGGAGCAATTTGACTCTTTAGGACTGCCCCAGCACCTTGATGGCAGTCATTCCTGTGCATCAGGGTTGATATTTAATAGTCTATATATTTTGCATCTAGGTCTATATCTCTTCAAGCTAGTTATTCACACAAAAGTGACAGCAATAATGACTGTGTAAAACCATCTTGTCAAATGTTAAAGGTATCGTAACCAATAATGATTTCTTTCGATAGTTAAACCAATAAAGAAAGCCCACCAGGCCTAAAGCATGAGACTTTTGATTAATTTTATTTCTGGATATAAGAGTGACATGACCAATTGCTCATTGCTGGTTTCAATGAGAAAGTGGTGATGAGTTTTCTCCCAGTCTCACAGCTCAGCCATCCTGTCATATTCAGTTATGAATAATGGTTATTTAATTTTTTTAAAAACAAACAGGAAGAGGACATTCCACAAATATCCCCATCCTCAAGAATGGGGGAACCCAGACCTTCAGTGCAAAAGATAAGTTTTAAGTATTTGCATCCATCATCAGCTAAAAATACTGAATGGATGATCCATCACAGTGTCTTTTTGAGATCCCTAGTATCACAGAAACCAGCCTTCAAACAATTCAATTCACTGTATGTTGTATCTAAAAAGAGCAAAAAACTGAATATCCCAAATGCTATATGCCCTGACAGCATTCCAGCAATAGTACTGAAGACTGTGATCCAGTGCTAGCCACATCATGAGTCAAATTGTTCCAGTACAGTTACAACACTGGCACTTATTGGCCATGTGAAAATTGTCTGTGTCCTCAAAATGGACTAATCCAGCCTGACCAAATCAGTGTTTATCGATCATCAGCGTGATAGATCATCAACATGGCTATTACGCAGCATGAGAAAAGGGATAACCATTCACCAATGGTCAATTTGGCTTCTCTCAGCACCACAGAGCTACTAACATCATATAAAAATTCATCCAAACATGGACAAATTGCAGTGAATTCCAGTGGTGAAGCAAGAGGGACTACCTTCAAAGCAATTTAGTGTTTGACCAATTAAAGCATCAAGTGGCAAGTAATATTTACATCCCAAAAGTGCTAGCCAATGAATATTACCAACAAAAAAACAAATCTAACCACTGCCCTGTGACATTCAATGGGAATGCCATCACCAAATCCTCCAATATCAATATCCTTAAGGATATCACAAATTACAAACTAAATACAGCAGCCATGTAAACGCTGTGCTTACATCAGCAAGTCAGTAACTAGAAATTGTGCAGTGAAAAACTGACACCTGAACATGCTGCTGATTTGTTTGTGTTCCAAATTCTACATTCAAATGTACCCAATCACTTCTGATTCCTTGTGTAATAAGACTCTACTTACCTCCACCTTAGAAACATTTATTGAGCAGACTTCTCTGTCTTCTGATGCAGAGTCCTAAAGTTGAAAATCACTCTGGGAAAAATATTCCCCACACTTCCATTTTAAAACTTGAGGGTGCACTTTTAGAATAGTACCTCTAGCTCTGAACTGACCCAAAAGAGGGAACATCTTTTTCATGTCCCCCTTGTCAAAACCATTCAGGATCTCATGTACTTCAATCAAGCAGTAATTTGAATCACCTCAAACAGCGCTTTCCAAACCCATGGCCTTCATCACCTAGAAGAACAAAAACAGCAGATGCACATGAATTCAATCACCTGCAAGCTCCCTCCAAGCCATGTGCCATTTTGATGCTGAATTATATCATTGCTTCTTTATTGTTATTGAACGCTTGGAACTTCCTCCCTAACATGCAACTGATGGCCCTACAACACATAGACTGCAAAGGTTCAAGAAGGGGGGCAGCTCACCATAGCCTTCTCCAGAGCAACTGTGGATGGGCAATAAATTATAGCCTACTCACATTCCATAAGTATTTGCTACATTTGTGATAATGGTGTTACACAGGAAATCCCAGAATTATAATCCAGCAACAATGAAAGCACAATGCACTATTTGCCTCAGCTATGGTTAAGAGTGAAACCAGTCAGGTTATCCGGTGCAAATTTCAGCAACCCCCCCCACCCCCGCACCCCCCGCTCCTCCCCTCCACCTCTCCCCACACTTTTTTTTTCTTCCCTTCATTCAGCTAAAGGCAGTCAAGACCCACTTTGCAATGAAACCTCACAAACGTTTAACTCCTGAAAAATGGCAGGAAGTGTTGTTTAAAAAAAGAGCAACTCTCTTGGCACACACCGAGTGGATTTCTCCCTTGTGTCTTCAGATATATGTGTTTGGGACTTGTCAAACTCTAGTCTTGGCTGAGGAAAAGAAGAAATTGCCAACATGTAAATAGAGAATTTCAAAGAGGATCACCATCAGTTGAATCTATTTTGACAGTAATCACAGGTTCATTCAATGAGCCCAATTGTGAATTGCAACATTCAGCCCTTAATATTGCAGCTTGTGTTATACTTCTAAACAATAAGACTGCATAAATGCAAATAAAAGTTTGCTTAGTTTTATTCCTGTGGAACATATTTAGTCAGAATCTCATTATTTCAAGCAACCATTTCCATATGTTCCTAAAGAGATAAAAGCTTTGTTGCTTTGGATTTATTTCAATACCTCATTTCATGAACAATTTCATGTTGGAGGTGATTTTTCTTATCTGCTGGCAGTATTGTAGGTAACACATTTCTATGACTAAGCCAATTTTGTATCCAATTTGCCAACTCACCATGGATCCCATGTGACTTCTGGACCAGCTTACCATGACAGATCTTGTCAAATGCTTAACTAAAGTCCATGGAGACAAAAAAAAAGTGGAAATGCAGAGAGGCTGAGAGTTAACAACTCATTCCAGGCATTGATGCATCTTCTTTTCCACTGTTTACAGAGAAATGAAGAAAATCCAGCTGAATTCACTCTACTGGTTTCTGTTATGTGGGGAAGCAAAGGACCACCCTAAAAGATAGCATATGGATTTGTAGGGAGAACAGCTAGAGTCTCAGAAGAATAAGACCTAAGATCTAGCTCCTCCTCATTGATACAATAGACATTGTTACAGAGTCAATGTAACCTGTAATTATTTGGTAACATGCAATAAGCTACTTATTGTTTGTTGAATAAGAAGGCAAGTTCCTGGACCACTTTAGATCAGAGTGATCCTGTCGTGCCCTGTCCTTAAAGAGGACGGCAGCAGAACCGCATAAACAGCAGATATAACAGCTCTCACTGTTCTGCCCAAGACAAGTTTCACCTTTTAGTCATGCATGGGACCAGTATGAAACAGAACACTGCCTTAAGGTTCTAAAATACTTAAAAAGGAACAAACGATGACTATTTTTCTATCATCCGTGACTCAGTTTGCTGACTATCCTGATAAACACTGTTCACCATTTGAAATCTATGTTCCAATGTGAAACAGGACAAACATTCAAATCTCTTTTTTTAACATTCACTAACTCCTGTTTCTCACTTTTTTTTTCAATTATGCAGCAATTCTTGGGTCCTTTTATTTGCTGTAATGGTGATGGCCATACACATGAATACCTGAAACAAGTAGATACCAGCTTTGGCTGAAAAGCTAGTTTTCCAGTCACACTGGTGCCAATGATCTTTATGACTTGGCTCCAAAAAAAAGAATGCATTTTCCTGTCAGCAACAGACCTTTCCAATGCATGCTCCAGAACTAAGAAGTTGATTGATTGTCCCATGGTGTGAAGAATTGGCTCTTGTTCTATCAATCACAAAGAAAATTCTACCACCAGTTCAACATGTTCAGAAAGTGACATACGTCAAGCAGTCCAGTGCTTTGAGATGTTGAAATCTACTCTGAAAAGAAACTTGGCTCGAGAAACAGAAATTCACTAACTTAAGGCGAACAAAATCTTTTTAACTGTTATTGCCAGCATTGATTTTAGATGAAGCCAAACTGTCGGCTTTTGTTTATCAGCAGTATAAGCAGAAACAGTCCACAGTCGGAAAGAATGAGAATTTCCTTCAAAACTAAAATACAAGACATGGATGAGTAAAAGTGATAATGGAGAAAAATAGCTTTGCAAATTTCTTCTTGTCATGGTCCATTTTGTGATGTTCATTTTACTTTGTAATGCTTTATGCTCTCGAAAATTTATAAAATATCTGAGATTAACCAATCCTTCCAGATTGTCAGGGATCTCTGGGAACGAAGGATAAATCTCCCACAAGTCTGTGACAGAATTCTTGGAGAAATATAGCTTCCTGACACTCTGCTCTTCAAAACAATATATCCTCTGTTAGTAGACTAAGAACATGTGCAGCATGCTGTCCTCCTGTACGGACTGTGGAATTCCACATGCATCTGCACGAGTCCGTCCTCCATGCTCCTAGTATTCCTCAAGGTCTTCATCCTTCAGCTAGAATGGAGCGACAAAACACTTCCCAACACCTGCAACATTGAGATTCCATGCTTGCTGAACTCAAACTTGTCGATCGCACTCCTGGACTGATGAACTAAACATAACTTTCCCTTAATCGAAGTTGAATTGCACAACTGCACAGTAGGCAGATTTATACAGAAAGGTTCAACATTTAAGGTGTGTTGGGGGAGGGGGGGGGGAGGAAAGTTCAAAGGAGATGTGAGGGGCAATTCTTTTTCACACAAAGAGTGTAGGAGCTTGGAATGCGATGCCAGGGGTGTTGGTAGAGGCAGATACAATGGGCACTTTTAGAGCAGCACATGAACATGCAAGGATGGAGGGATACGGACCAAGGGCTGGCAGAAGGAATTAATTTAATTTGGCATTATGTTCAGCACAACACCATGGACCAAAGGGGCCCATTCCTGTGTTATACAGTTTTACATTCTATGTTTTATGTTCTACTATAGCTTTAGATGTGGTTTTGAGCATAAGAGGTACAGTTAGTAAGTTTGCAGATAACACCAAAATTGGAGGTGTAGTGAACAGCGAAGAAGGTTACCTCAGATTACAACAGGATCTTCATCAGATGGGCCAATAGGCTGAGAAGTGGCAGATGGAGTTTAATTCAGATAAATGAGAGGTGCTGCATTTTGGGAAAGCAAATCTAAACAAGACTTAGATGCTTAATGGTAAGGTCATAGGGAGTGTTGCTGAACAAAGAGACCTTGGAGTGCAGGTTCATATCTCCTTGAAAGTGGAGTCAAATGTAAATAGGATAGTGAAGAAGGCGTTTTTGGTATGCTTTCCTTTATTGGTCAGAGTATTGAATACAGGAGTTGGGAGGTCATGTTGCGGTTGTACAGGACATTGGTTAGGCCACTGTTGGAATATTGCGTGCAATTCTGGTCTCCTTCATATCAGAAAGATGTGAAACTTGAAAGGGTCCTGAAAAGATTTACAAGGATGTTACCATGGTTGGAGGATTTGAGCTATGGGGAGAAGCTGAACAGGCTGGAACTGTTTTGCCAGGAGCATTGGAAGCTGGGGTGACCTTATAGAGGTTTACAAAATTATGAGGGGCATAGATAGGATAAATAGACAAAGTCTTTACTCTGGGGTCGCGGAGTCCAGAACTAGAGGGCATAGATTTAGGATGAGCAGGGAAAGATAAGAGACCTAAGGGGCAGATTTTTCACACAGAGCGTGGTATGTGTATGGAATGAGCTGCCAGAGGAAGTGGTGAAGGCTTGTACAATTGCAACGTTTAAAAGGCACTTGGATGGGTATATGAATAGGAAGGGTTTGGAGGTTAATGGGCCGGGTGTTGGCAGGTGGGACTAGATTGGGTTGGGACATCTGGTCAGCTTGGACTGGAGGGCCTGTTTCCATGCTGTACATCTCTATGACTCTATATAGCTGCAGTAAGACTGCTTTGCATTACATGCGAAAAGTTGGACTGTCAGTTACGTGTTACATTTGGCGACTTATTCATTCGCAGATTTCCTCAGAACACCATCGCAACATCCAATACCTGGTGCCTGCCTGTGCTCCGTGAGTAACAACTTCAAAGTACCACAGCTCTTCAACAAAAACATGCAAAGAAAGATGTCTTTAAAGGATCGCAGTCTTCTGTCAAGTTGTGGGTAACTGATCCTTTAAATAGAAATGGAGAAGGCCATTCAAAGTCTCCAGCACCTGATCACAGCAAATCAGGAAATGCCATGGAGTCCTGTATAAAGTACATTGTAGTTAAAGCATCACAGAAGCTGATCTATATTAAATAATGAGGCGATTGCCTCTTTCCAACACAAATACCAACCATCTTAATTCATGCCTGCCCAAAATCTACAGGAAGGGGGTTGTTTTTGTAATTTTGGTCTTGCTGCTGCTGCCTAATTCCTGCTGAAAATAAGCCAGTAAAAACATAAAATTAGGGCCAATGTCCTGTTGCATTATGGAATTTTAGTAGAGATATTTTAATTCTGGGAATTATGATTTTAATCTTACTCAATAAGATTCCTACTGATGGTTACACACACTAATCATTGCACTTATCCATTTGATCAAAAGCAAAGGATGAATACAATTCAAGGTCAAAAGCAACTATGGCTGATGAACCTTATATTGATAAACTACTCAAAGTTCTTCTCCTATAGCTTCGAATCCAGCAAGTTCTGCTTCATCCTGATAAGATCTTAACTCTCATGGCTAGGTATTGATTCCTGACTGTTATTTTCGAGGTTGCACATCTATAACTCTGTGCACTGGTATTGTGTGGATACATCATTTTCTAAGCAATTGCAAAGTTAGATTACTTCTGATTCAGCTTTGCAAAGCAAAAGCTTTTCTCATTCACATTTTGATTCCAAATTAGCATTAATGAGTGAAAAAGACGCTGAGATTATCAACTATTTCTTCAAATTTGATCACATGAAATACTGAATTAAGTCATCAAATCACATGACTTTGGCAACTGTTAACTGCATTTACATTGTGCAGGTTGGTTTTAATTAAGTAATTTTGGCTTTGCCCTTGGTTTTGTGCTAGTAGCTGTAGCACAACAATTTCCAAACATTAGGAAGACACAAGTCAGCAAACAGAAAGATCCTGATTTGGATGGAGAGGTAAAAGAGGCTGAGCAGAAATCCAAATAAGGGCAAGAGGCTGAGGGCGCCTTGGATAAAGAGATGAAACTGAGTACCTTTATGTTGGAGGGGAGAAGAGAGGCTGTGGGAGAAGAAACAAAGGACTGGATGTCCAAAGATGTGAGCAGGATTTACCAAAGGGAAACCAAAGACAATAGAAATTTTGCTTCTACCAGTAAGTAGTGGTAAATTATTGAAATTCCACTGACCACCAACAGAAAAATGATAGATTTCAAGGAGACTATCATAATCAATCACAATTCAATAGCTTACTGATTGCAGTAGATGTAATTAGTAGTAGCTTAGAGTCTGTTAATATTCATCTTGAAACAGTAGCTAGAATCCCTGCCCTGCACAAGATATAGTCAGTACCCAATCAGCCAACTTAATAAGCCTGATCACCCTCATCTCCTTGGACACTGGTTCTTTGTGAAGTTTATAACTCTGAATGGAAAGCCTCAGTATTTGTGGGTTTTGCCTCCAGAAGATGTTGTTTAATGCAACATTGCTTGTGTTATCCTTTGTCCCATAAGAAACTAGGCATGGATAACATTACCTTTAAAGATCCAAATCAAGCTTATTACAGCTCATGAACATATGTAAATATTATATTCACAGGCACAAGCAAATATCTGGCATCATATTAAACTATTTGATTATAAAGAGCAACATGCATCTATCATGTTTCAAATGATGAGTTATGATGCAGCTTGCAAACTTTACACCTTCAAATTTTGGAAAAGCCAATCAGAGCAGGACTTACACACTTAATGGTAAGGTCCTACGGAGTGTTGCTGAACAAAGAGACCTTGGAGCGCAGGTTCATAGTTCCTTGAAACTGGAGTAGCAGGTGGATAGGATAGTAAAGACGACATTTGTATGCTTTCCTTTATTAGTCAGAGCATTGAGTACAGGATTTGGGAGGTCATGTTGCAGCTGTACAGGACATTGGTTAGGCCACTTTTGGAATATTGCGTGCAGTTCTGGTCTCCTTCCTATCGGAAGGATGTGAAACTTGAAAAGGTTCAGAAAAGATTTACAAGGATGTTGCCAGGGTTGGAGGATTTGAGCTACAGGGAGAAGCTGAATAGGCTGGGGCTGTTTTCCCTGGAAAATCGGAGACTGAGGGGTGACCTCATAGAAGTTTACAAAATTATGAGGGGCATGGATAGGGTAAATAGACAAAGTATTTTCTTTGGATGGGAGAGTCCAGAACTAGAGGGCAGAGGTCTAAAGTGAGAGGGGAAAGATATAAAAGAGACCTTAGAGACAACTTGTTCAGCAGAGGGCAGTGCATGTATGGAGTGAACTGCCAGAGGAAGTGGTGGAAGCTGGTACAAATGCAGCATTTAAAAGCCATTAGAGTGAATATATGAATAAGAAGTGTTTACAGGGATATGTGCCAAGTGCTGGCAAATGGGATGAGATTAGGTTAGAATATCTGGTGGGCATGAACAAGTTGGACTGAAGGGTCTGTTTTCATGCTGTACTTCTCTATGACTCTAAGTCACATGTGATGCAGTTGTGATACCATGAACATGTCTCTTAAATATTGACACACTGTGTTTCACTTTAGAAGGTGTGCTGGTATACCAATTAGGAGTGAAGCTCTTTCGTATTTGATCTTCACACATCATATTTGAGTGACACAAACTGACCTGAACCAACCTGTGAAATGACACTAAAAGGTTGGCTTTATGGGTCAGTTCTCACAGAAGTCGCCATCCTAAATTAGCTCAGCACTAACATTTCTAAACCATCCCCCACACTTTGACTCAATGAAGGAAAGCTTTCACAGATTTATCTAAGTTGCAACACAGCAAAGTGTCTTTTGGCCTTTAGTGCTGATACTTTGTCCTGCAAACCCAGTTCCTTTGAAATGAGATTTTAACTCTCCACTGCAGTGAGGTAGCTCACAATCTAATAGCTCTCATTTCAAGAACTTCCATCCTCCCTTCCATTGTTTCTTCCAGTACAAGTCCAGTTTATTTGTTCCATAGATTCTCATTCAACCAACTGATGGACATAATCTTTCAAAGTTTTTCCAAAGTATGGCCTCTTGGTTTCACCTTTCCTCTGTCCTGACTGTTTCTGTCACTCACACTACCTTACTGCTGCTGCTCCTGTCTCACTGGGAAATGTTAGTGCCCTTACCCATCCCCAACATTTTTCATCCCGCACTCACTTAAAACTAATGATCATAATTTCCTTTAATTCACTGTTTCTTGTCCTCGGCCTATCCCAACTCATTCACTTCCATTTATTCCGTTTTTTTCCCCCCAGTCTCCCCTTCTGTTCAGCCCAGTTTGCCTCTTCCACCCTCAGATTTTGGATCATTCCCTAGCTTCAAGCTACCATATTTGACCCCCTAACCCACTGCAAAGCTGACTTGAAACTGGACACTTCCTGAATGCTAGCAATCTCAATTACAGACTCTCTTCAAGCATATTCTGACTTTTGTTTCCATACACTTGTCAGTTTCTGCAGCAATAGTCAGTTGGCATTACCTACCATGATGCTTTACTAGCAGCTGCTGGCATATGGGCTGTGTAGAGAGATGTACATAACAGCTGAAAATTTGATTATTTGATTATCCATGTTGCCAGAGGGTGAGCTCAGAAAAAAAGACTCATAATCCAAGAAACTTCTGGCCATTCCAGGAAGCAAAATTCAATACAATACAATTTGCATTGATCAATACGATTCAAAAGTTTAAAAGCAAAACATAGCAATGAATGACCAATTGTATACCTTGCTTTGCTTCATTGGAAATGCTACCTTTGTTATACTCAGTAATGAGTATACGCCAAACAGAAATAGAATATTCATAAACAAGCTGGTACTCAGCACGATATTGAAGACTCCTTAAAATTGAGTCAAATAAAATATGTGGTGAAAATGTGTTGCTGGAAAAGCGCAGCAAGTCAGGCAGCATCCGAGGAGCAGGAGAATCGACGTTTTGAAGGGCTCATGCTTTTCCAGCAACACATTTTCAGCTCTGATCTCCAGCATCTGCAGTCCTCACTTTCTCCTCAAATAAAGTATGTGCCCAGACTCAATTGCTGATTTATTATTAAATCAAACAAAACTTCAGAAACCAGAAATCTGAAGCAAAACAGAAATTGCTGGAGAAAGTCAGCAGTTCTGGCAGCATCTGTGGAAAGAAAGCAGAATTAATGTTTCAAGTCTTTCTTCAGAAATCGAATAGCTGTATTCTGAAGAAGGGTCACTGGATTTGAAATATTAGATCAGATTTCTCTCCACAGATATACTGCCAGAGCTGTTGAGTTTCACCAGTAATTTCTGTGTTTGTTATTGATATGTTATTTTTTTCATGATGCAGTCATTTGATTTCAGTGTCAATACGTTGACTTAACAAAACAGGAAGGAACTTTCTTATTTGTTTTTTTAACGTAGTTCCATTAAAGCAGTAGCTCACCAACTAGATAAAATCACACCACTTAATTGATGCTCAACTAAATATTTTAAACATGAACTCCTTCCCACCTGTGCTGTAGGGACAGGCTGAATAGCCTGTGGTCATTTTCCCTGGAGTGTCAGAGGCTGAGGGGTGACCTTCTCGAGGGGCATAGATAGTGTGAATAGACAAGATCTTTTTCCCCAGACTACAGGAATCCAAAACTAGATGGCATAGGTTTAAGGTGGAAGGGGCAAGATTTAAGAGGGACCTAAGGGACAATATTTTCCACACAGAGGGTGTTATATGTATCGAATGACCTGCCAAAGGTAGTGGTGGAGACTAGTACAGTTACGATATTTAAGAGGCATCTGGATGGGTATATGACTAGGAAGGGTGTAGAGGAATATGGCCAAATGCTGGTAAATGGGACTAGATTAACTTAGGATATCTGGTCGGCATGGATGAGTTGGACCGAAGGGTCTGTTTCCGTGTTGTACATCTCTATGATGCCCAATGACAGCAATGCTACCTCCAAGATGCACAGTCAGAATTCACACATACTCCTTTGATAGCCTCTTCCAAATCCCCATAACTTTGAGCACCTATAATGATAGTAGGCACAGGCATGTGCCCCTCTAAGCCATATGCCACCCTGACGTCACTCCTTCACGGTCACTGGATCTAAATCCTGGAACTCTTCCCAAGAGCGTTCCAGCTGTAACTATTCTCCATCAACTACAGTGAGGGGCAGCTTTCCATCACCCATTCAAGGACAATTAGGCATAAACAATAAATGCTGGCCTTGCTAGTGACACTAACATTCCGTGAACAAAAAGAAACCAAATTTGTTAAAATGAAACAGGGAAGACTGTTTTTGCTGGTAGATGAAAGATATCACAAATAAGACACATTTCAAAATATACCAGTCATGGGTATAGCATGAAAATCTTGATTAATTCACTGAGACATAATTATTGATGAAACATGACAACAGGTTGTAATGTTTGTGAAGTGTGAATGGCTAAGAAATGGAAACTAGCAAGAAGATTTCCATATCAAATACATTACTTACAAGTGAAACTTTTTCATGCTACAATATCAACTTCACCATTTTTCAGACACCCAGATGATTAATCAGTCAAATTATATTTTATTTTCTAAACTCATTTTGGCTACCTTGAATTGTTGGAGATAACAGGATAGATCTGGTCTATGTTGGATTATTGCAAGCCTTTTAACAAAATGGAAAAAGATTCAAGAGTGGCTTTTGGTTTTCAGAAGCAAACAGGATTTGTGTGTGTCTCGAAGGTTGTTACCCGCAGAGTTCCACAGGGTTCAGTGTTTAGTTCCTTGCTTTTTGCACTTCACAATTATTCAAACTCAAATGGAGGTAGAAAAAGTAAGTAGCTGTCAGATGAGTTAGATTAAAAAACATGTCATGTGGCTGACAGCGAAGGGGAAAGTTGGAGTCTGCAAGAAGATATAAAAAAGGGCTGTTGGGCAGAAAAGTGGCATCATGGAAATGTGCTGAAATGTTTCGAGGTGCATCAAGAAAATCCACAAGAATTGAGGAATACTACGTCCTATGGAGAAACAGAGGAACCTTGGATTGCATGTTGACAGATTCAGAAATACAGCAGGACAAATCAATAATCTGATTAGGACAGCAGATATTTGTGGATACTACTACCTCCAAGGTCTCCTCTTAGTCACACGCCATCCAGACCTGAAATTATATCACTGTTCCTTCATTGTAGCTGAGCAAAATTTTGAAATTCCTTTCCTAAAAGCATTTCCTGCAGTATGCAAATTGCTATAGGTTCGAGGTTAGGGTGAGCACAGTGGTTCAGGAAGGTAGCCTACACATCTTCTCATAAGGCAATTATGGTTAGGCAATAAATTCTGACCTAATCAGCAACACCCACACCTTGAGAATGAATAATGAAAAGGTAGAAGAATGTGGCGTACTTTCCTTTGGAAACTGTGGCATAGAGTATAAGAGTTGGAGATAATGCCAAAACTGTATAGAATACTTGATAAACCAAATCTTCCATACTGTGTACAGCTCTGGATACCACATTATGTTAGTGGAGTGAATGCAGGGGATGTTGTCAGGCTGAAAGATTTTGGGTATGAAGCAAGATAGGATGGGTTTGGGTATTTTTCCCTTGAACAGAAGACACTCAATGGCCATTTAAATGAAGGGTTAATTAATTGAGGGGCATATATAGAGTGAATAGGGTCAATATCTTTACCTCAGCATTCTCGTCAATAAGGGGCCTGGGCGGTAAAAGGATCAAAGGGGAGATGAGCAAAGATTTTTCAACCTAACGCTGGGGGAAGACCTGGCACCCCCTGCCTGAAGGTATATTTTCTTTATTCATTGACATTTGAGAAGTTATCAATTTATGAAATTAGTCAAAAACAATCATGTACAATACTAAAACAAAAGATCACACATATGGACTTTGGAAATAAGAGGGAAAAACAGGCTGGAAAAATACACAGACAGCATCAGTGGAGAAAAGCAGAGTTCTGAAAAAGGGTCACCAATCTGAAACTATAACTCTGTTTCTCTCAGTGTTTTTCTGCCTTTCCCCATTAGCTGGCTGCTCTGCATGAGATATCAGATTTCTAATTCTTCCAAGTTTCTTTTCAATATGGGTTCTAAGAGTTCACCTATTTGTAAAGACTATTTATTGTTTCTCCTCATTGTTGAACCTTGGCTACTCTTGAATTCCTGGCACAATTATGGTGGAGGTGCTACTGAAGTGGTAACAACAGTTGACTAGTAATTCAAAAGGCCAGTCTAAAGTCCTGGGAATATTGGTTCAAATGCCACCAAGGCAGATGGTGGAATTTGTATTCAATAATCCTGGCATTAAAAACTCGTCTCAAGGTGACCATAAAGCCATTGCTTTCAATCATAAACAAATAGCATCTGGTTCATTTACTGACGGAAATATGCCATCCTTACTTGGTCTAGTCAATATGTGACTCCACACCCACAGCAATGCAGCTGACTCTTATTTGCCCTCTGAAATGGACCAGCATGCCACTTAGTTCAACTGTAACAGGGATCGATCACAATACAGCTTTGCTAACATCCCATCAATGAATGCAAAAAAACCCCTGAGACACAAGACCTTCGTATGTTGATGTCTTCAGGGTCCAACGACATATGTTCTCCTAATTTATTTTTCAGACTAAATGTTTTATCTACAATTAGCCCCATTAACAGGATTATACTTTTATCCCTATCAACCACTCTAATGACTGGAAGCATAAATACTATAACTACTGGAAGCCAAAATGTATTGGAGAAAAGCACGTGTGTTCCTTATGACCACAGAACAAATCAATGTGACAGGTTCAGATAGTATGTCTTGATGAACAGATGGCGCTACTGCAAAAGCCAGCAGAAAGAAAGATTCTTAGCTATGGAAGTACCACATTAAAGTCTTGTCTGTCCATCAGAAAGGACTCTCTTCTTTTGATTTTGACCCATTTTCTAAGTAGCTACAGAACTGATTCCAGACAGACCGTGGATGATTTATACTCCTTGGCTCTGCATTGAATTTGAGGGGCCAGAAAGAATGCAGTATTCAGCTCTGTACACACATGCTTAAAAGTACACACAGATTTCTGTTCCTCCCTGGTAAACTTAAATTGTAATCAAAGCACAGATGGAAACATTTATACATTCAAAACATTGCAAATGTGTACATTTTTAGTCTCCTTAATTGAGAAAGGATGTATTGACAGTGGAGGAGGTGCAGAGGAGGTTCACTCAGTTGGTTCCAGAGTTGGGAAGGTTGGTTTACGAGGAGAGATTGAGTAGACTGGGACTATACTAATTGGAATTTATAAGAATGGTGGGGGTGGGGGATGAGGGTGATCTTAAAGAAATATATAAGATTATGAAGGGAATAGGAAAGATAGAACCAGGGAGATTGTTTCCACTGGCAGGTGAAACAAGAACTAGGAGGCACAGCCTCAAAATAACAGGAAGCAGATTTTGGACTGAGTTGAGGAGGAACCTCTTAACCTAAAGAGTCATGAATCTATGGAATTCCCTGTCCAATGAAGCAGTTGAGGCTATCTCATTGAATGTTTTTTAAGTCAAAGAGTGATAGATTTTGAACATTAAAGGAATTAAGGGTTTTGGAAAGCCGACAGGTGAGTGGAGTTGAGTCCATGAAAATATCAACCATGATCTTACTGAATAGTGGAACAGGCTCACAGGGCCAGATGGCCTACTCCTGCAACTATTTATGTTCTTATATTCTTTTGTATATTCTTATATTCTTTTTGGCTCAATTTAGTAACAATAATGTCCAGCAGCTTCAAAGGAATTCTCTGATTATTTTTCCAGCCTTAATCCCAAATTCCATGGGCAACACTTTTCTGACAATTCTCCATGCAACCTAAAAGCAGCAGCTCAAATTGTTGCACCCAGTAACAAAACAAAAACAATTTTCATATTTGTATCATGACATCAATTCAGGCAGCACCCAAAATTAGAATTAACAAAACCTGATTGGAAATGTACTGGGGTTCTGTAACACTGGAATAGCTAAATAATGGTCAACATCATTACAGTCATCAGAATGACCAAGGAACATTCTAGTGTTAGTGAATACTATCATTATTATTGCAACACTATAATTTGCTTGGACATGACTGCATCACAATCATTGCTGAAACCTTTGAAGAATTATTTTGCAAGTAATCCTTCTACAATTGAGAAGAGCTATTGTCAACTTTGTTCCACTAAGGATAGTTGGGAACACCAGCTATTTCAAAAAAAGGTAGAGAAGAATGTTACATCTTTCAGAATTCAATACTGAATAAACAACTTCAGAGCAAAAACACAGCTGTACTTCAAATGCACTCCCTCCTGCCTCCCTGCCTTGTTTGTAGGGATTTGCTTTCAGAAAAGATGACCTATTTTCTACTTTTCATACCTACTATTAACCTCTTATGTATTCTCTTGTATCACAAGCACTCCCTTTTTCTTTTGCTATGGATACCTTCACCAATCTTTGCATTTCCTTCTCCTCCATCTCTGTCAACAACATAAAAGTCATAATTTTCCAGTTTCCTTCATCGCCAAATAAGAGTATAACAAAGCTCAAAACACCAAGTTTGTTTCTCACTCCAACGATGCTACAGACCTGTTGGACTTCAACAGCATTTTCTGTTTTTATAGTAGGAATATTCAAGGTCCTTTTCCACAGAGTGGGGAAGCACTAAACTATAGGGGATAGGTTTAAGGTGAGATGGGAAAGATCTGAAAGGGACCTAGGAACTTGCTTATGCAGACGTGATGCATGTATGGAATGAACTGCCAGAAGAGGTCGTGGAGGCTTTTACAATTACCACATTTAAAAGCCATCTGGATGGGTACATGAAGAGGAAGGGTTCAGAGGGATATGGGCCAAATTCTGGCAAACAGGACAAGGTCTATTTAGGATAAATGGTCAGCATGGATGAGTTGGACCGAAGGTCTGTTTCTGAGTGTACATCTCCAAGACTCTATGACTGTTGGGTTCTATATACTGCAATGATTCTGGCACACTGACGTTTTGCTTCACATATGCAGGTCATTAATCAGATGAAGGCATGATTTATGAAGCAGATTTTCAAATCAAGTACATGTACATAGGTGCCTGAAAGTTGCCACCAGGTTGAGAGGGTTGTTGAGAAGACATATGTTAGCTTTTATCGGTAAAGGGATTGAGTGTCAGAGCCACGAGGTCATGCTGCAGCTGTACAAAACTCTGGTGCGGCCGCAATTGAGTATTGCATACAGTTCTGGTCACTGCATTACAGGAAGGATGTGGAGGCTTTGGAAAGGGTTCAGAGGAGATTTACTCGGATGTGGCCTGGTATGGAGGGAAGGTCTCTTGAGGAAAGGCCGAGGGACTTGAGGCTGTTTTTGTTAGAGAGAAGAAGGTTGCAAGATGACTTAATTGAGACAGACAAGATAATCAGAAGGGTTAGATAGGGTGGACAGTGGGAGCCTTTTTCCTCAGATGGTGATGGCAAGCATGAGGGGCGTAGCTTTAAATTGTGGGGTGATAGATATAGGACAAATGTCAGAGGTAGCTTCTTTACTCAGTAGTAGTAGGGGCATGGCATGCAATTCCTGCAACAACAGTAGACTTGCCACCTTTATGGGCATTTAAATGATTACTGGATAAACATATGAATGAAAATGGAATAGTGTCGGATAGACGAGCTTCAGATTAGTTCTACAGTTCAGTGAAACGTCGAAGGCTGAAGGGCCTCTACTGTTCTAACTATGGGTACTTGAATAATCCAGATTTCTTATCAATCTCATTTTATCAACAACTGGTGAAAAATGAACATTAGAACATGCAACAATGCCAAAACAACACTGTCGTTTCCCCAGTGATATGAGAGGGTACACAAGATTTGAAGCAGCAAAGTCAGAGTCTCTGAGGGCTATCTTAAAGGATGTAATTATTTTATTCACATAATAGCCATCAAATGACTGCAAGCAGTGATGCGGCAAACAATCGCAAGTCAGTTTGAAGCTGTACACAGATTAACAGTTCACAACACAGATCCAGCAGCAGAACAGTATAGCCAATTTCTAACTCCATTTATGATTTGTACTTGTTCGATGGGGATTTGTGATGCACCATCAACATCTTGGAGATAATTACAAAGAAAGTTCACAGGAATATCAGAGGCAATTTCACTTTTGTTAAGTTTGAAACACTGCTGTTTTCATCCATTTTATAAAAAGCCATCAGAATCACAAAGTGATAATGCCACTGCTTCACAACGAAACTGCTATGCAGCTAACCCACTTCCAAGTGGTAGCAGCATGTCAGAAATTATTGGACCATCAATACAGCAGCATGGGTTTTCCAGAGAAGGAAAAAAAAAACTGATTTAAGACTGACAGCAGAAAGGCTGATTGAACTGAAGTAAAAGTACAATACTGTGGATGGTGGAGATCTGAAATAGATACAGAAAGTGCGGAGAAACTTGCCAGGTCTGGCAGCATCTGTGTTGAGTCCAGTAAGGTGCTTCCTCACATCAGAGGAAACAATGGTCTTACTTTTGTGGCGATGACACCCATAATAACTGTAACAATGTTCTAGTTCTTGTTAATGCTGAATACTAATTAAAACCAACTTCCGAGGCCCAAAGCCCTGATAAATGCAGTTTCTCAATGATCTAATGTGCTAATAATGTCACTTTGTCTATGCCTGGTACTGGGGTGCCTTACTGTTTTCCCATTATTTTTAGGACATGAACAAGCTTGTTGGGAAGGCCATCCTTCCAAATCTCTTTTGGAGATGGGGTGAGTAGGAGATAGAAATTCCAATTTGGCTGCCCTAAGACTGACAAAACCTTTTTTTCACTGATTGCAGTATGATTTCTTTATAGATTGCAGTCTAAGGTTATCACACTCAGTGACACAAAATCATGTGCGTTTGGACTGTGCTGCATCTAACACATTGGCCATACATCTGCCTGGGGGCATGAACTGGATGGGAGCTGTTTAAATGGGTAGCAGTGTGTTTTGGCATTTTTTTTAACAACATATAACCATCATAATTCAGTTCCAGGTAAACCACTGCAAAACCAATCTTCGTGACATTTCAAAATAATTTTCTTATACTCAAATAATGGTACAAGGCAAGTTCCCAATATTATTCCTGTGTACCTGAGTGTACCATAAAATGGACTTCAAATCAGTCAAGAAAACGATAAAAAAGCACAAAATACTGCAGGAGCAGCAACGTTAACACGTAACACTATTTCATCCTTTCGCATATCATTTCCTTGCAAGTGTGACACTGGAACCGAACACTGACAATTAAAACAGAATTTTTCAGCAACTCCTTATAAACAAGCAAACACTTTATCCTAAACGTGCCAAGGGAAAACTATTAGATTCTGCAACTGATCCCCAGTCTGTGATCTTGGCAACCAGTGACTCATGTATTTTCTGGAGTAGCTTAAACTACATTAGAGATTGAACATTGTTTGCACACTTAGTCCTGTAAGGTTGACTTTACTGTCCCGCAATTGAGAATCTCCTTTGTTAGCTGCTGGCAGTGGATTTGGACAAACATTAGATTTCTGAAATGATTTTGCTGCTATTGTTACGACCTCCATGGATATGTAAATGTACATTTTAAATGTTCCCAAAGTCAGTCTATAAATAAGTGACTATACTGGGACATTGTGTTCAGCTTTGTAAAGGAATAGGTAACATTAGCATTTTTCCCATTCCTGTTTGAATCCTTTGGTTCTGTACTGTTGGGTCCGAGAAGAAGGATGATTATAGTTATTTTTTGTGCTTGTTAATGCCACTATTAAAAGAGATTGGCTGAATGTCAGAAGCATGAATTCATTTATTATTACAGTCATATCCTCTCAAGTAATAGCAGAGGCCTGCTTGACAACATGAAGTATAGTTGAAGATGATGCTTGCCAGTGATTAAACTTCAAAGTTCCAAGAGGAGGTGTGATGTTTATAATGTGGAATTAACCAGTGTTTGTTCAATAAGACAACTGAGTTTAGGGCTGCCTACCAGTTAACATAATCAGGGCAAGAGGCCTGGATCAAACACACTGTTGAGGATGTATATAACTTAGCCTGAGACACAAAAGCAGAAGTGAAAGCTAGTTTGCATCCCCTTGAGTGAGGTATGGAGTTGGATGAGTGCTTGTGCAATGTAACCCCAACTAATTATGGAAGAGTTTTAGTTTATTCTCTGATAGGATGACAATATCTCTGGCAAGGCCTGCATTGGTTGCTTGCCCCTCATCTCCCTTGAATGAGTGGCTGTCTTCTTAAACCATCATAGAACAGATAATTCCAGGAATTTGACCCAACAAATCGGTGAAGGGTTGTTTTATTCTTTCATGGGATATGAACAGATCAATAAATGTTGCTCATCCCCAAGTTCCCTCAAACAGAATGCCTATGCCATATCAGAAGGCAGTTAAGAAATAATGTCGCTTTGGGTCTGAGTTATATATTGATTAGACTATCAAAGGATATCTGTCTTCCAAACTGAAAAAAAAACCTTCTGTTGCATTAATGTCTTTTTATGACAATTAAACAATTGTTTTGTGGTCACCACAGGGACTAACTTTAGATTCCAGATTTATTAGTTAATAAAAGCTGTTAGGGTAGAATTTGAACCAATGTCACCAGAGCACAGGGCAGAGCCTGTGGATTACTAGCTCAATGACATTACCACACTGGTACCATCACTCCTCGACAATTCTAAGACAATGAGAGGTTTGGAAGAGAACGTGCAAGTGCCGATCCCATGCATCTGTTGCCATTTTGGATGTGGTAGCAGTTGCAGATGTGGGAGCTTTAATCCAAGGAGCCTTGATGAGTTGGTACAATGCATTGCCTTGTACTTGATGGATACAGATCAAACAGGCTGCTTTGTCCTGGAGTATGTCGAGCTTGAGTGTTGTTAGAGCTATACTCATCTAGATAAGTGGGCAGTATTCAATCACATTACTGTTTAAAACTTAGGGAGACTTTGGAGAATCTGACGATAAGTTCACTGCTGAATTCCTAGCCACTGGCTGTTTAAACTAAATTTGTGGTCAATGGTAACTCCCAGGAACATGCAGTGTTGACGAAATTTAATAACTGACAGTCAGGTCCAACAGACCAGAAAGACATTATAGTTTATTTTAAAAGTTACAAATAGTTATTCAATTTTGAAATGGACTTTGCTGGACTACAACTGCTGCTACAGATTAGATAATGCAAGTTGATTAAGATTCTGGGAAGGTCTGACACTAGTTACAAGGACAGCTCTTAGGGACTGTGGTCTGCATTTTCTGAGAAGTAGCAAGCCCATGCAGAATCACAGCAATGTGCTGTTGTATTCTAATATTTAAAGATGCGGATAGCCACTTTGACAGACTCTCTTTTCAAAGCCGATTTTCTCAAAGTTTTTGGAGCAGTAATTACTGTTTCATAAGTTGTTGCATTGTTTTGGAACTTTGGGAAGAAAAGATCAAAACAACAGCACTTTAAAAATAGCAGGAAAGGAGACAAAGCAGAGACCACATGGGAGGTGAAACAAATGAGGAATAAGCCTGCCCAGCTGTCTGATTGAGCAGTGAACTTGCCCTGCTGACTGCCTCTGCTGTTCAGTTTCAAGTATCTCTGGACATCAGAGTTCATTCTAAGAAAAGTAAACAAACAGTGAACTTCACAGCTAATCTTGAAGAAACCTATGTGGGGGAGCTCACAGCTGGGGTGCAGCGAAATGGCTTATTTTTTAAAGTGTAACTTCTTTTTTGGTAAACATGCAATAGTGAGTGGTGTGGGGTTTTTGATTTTTTTTATTATATGCTACATTGAGGTCCGCCTCGAAACTTTAAACACCTAATACATAGACACTAAATCATCCTGGTGCAGTGTTTTTAATGCAGTAAAGCTTGTTATCTTCTGGGTCTGTGGATTGTTAAGGTGCAAAGATGGTCTTTAGTAGAGTGAGGTACTCTCCTGTCGAATGTGAGAGATTAGAAAGAATTTCCATGTTACTATTGATTATGTCTTCAGGAAGTGTGTTTGGTTGTGAATCCTGTCAGATCACATGGATTAATTGGGGCAGCAGTTAGAGGCAATGAGGAATTTACAGGAACTGGGGGGTGTGATGGATGGCAGTTGCAGGAGGGGAAAAAAACCACAGATACAGTCAGGTAGATGGGTTACTACCAGGAAAGGTAGGAGGGGTAGGCAGATGGTGTAGGAGTCTTCTGTGGCTATCCCCATCTTAAACAGGCATGCTATTTTGGAAAATGTAGGGGGTGATGGACTCTCAGGGGGATGTAGCACTGATAGGTTTCTGGTACCGAGACTGGCTTAATGTAATGAGAGCTACAGCAGGTTCCAAGTGATTGACTGTGATAGGGGACTCTCTTGTCAGAGGCACAGGCAGACATCTCTGCAGCCGGCAGCAAGAAATCAGAATGGTGTGTTGTCTCCATGTTGCCAGGATCAAGGATATGTTTAGAATATCTACAGTGTAGAAACAGGCCCTTCAGCCCAAGTCCACACCAACCCTCTGAAGGGTAACCCACCCAAGACCTATTCCCCTACATTAACCCCTGACAAATACATCTAACTTACACACCCCTGAACACTATGGGCAACTTAACATGACCAATTCACTGAACTTGCACATCTTTGGGTTTTGGGAAGAAACTGCAGCACCCAGAGGAAATCCATGCAGACATGGAGAGAATGTGCAAACTCCACACAGAAGCTGAAATCGAACCTGAGTCCCTGGCGCTGTGAGGCAATAGTGCTAACCACTGAGCCACCGTATAGCCCCTTATACCCGCGAGGGTGCAGAATATTCTCCAAAGGGGAGAGGGATTAGCAGAAGGTCATTATACGTATTGGAGCTAACGGCATAGAACAAGAAAAGGACGAGGTTCTGAGGAGAGAATATAGGAACTTAGGCTGGTATTTTAAAAGCAGGTCCTCAAGGGTAGTAATATCTGGATTACTCCTGGTGCCATAAGCTGATGAGAATAGCAATAGGAGGATACTGCAGATGAATGCATGGCTGAGGAGCTGGTATAGGGGTAAATGATTCACATTTTTGAATCACTGATATCTCTCTAGGGTAGCAATGACCTACATAAAAAGGAAAATTGCACCTGAACTGGAAGGGCATAATACACTGACGGGGAGATTTGCTAGAGCTGCTCAGGAGGTTTTAAATTTATGGGTGGCCTGACAAGTTGGGGGGTGGGGGGGTGACCCAAGGTGAGTGAGGAAAGACATCAGTCTGAGCCCGGTGCAATTGGGAAAAGGAGAGAGTCAAACTGTCAAAGCAGGCAGGAACAAAGTGAATGAGGTAGGACTGATAAATTAAACTTCACTTATTTCAATGCAAGAGGCTGAACAGGGAAGGCAGTTGGACTCAGGGCATGGTTCAGTGCATAGGACAGAATTATCATAGAAATTACAGAGATGTGGCTCAGTATGGACAGGACTGGCAGCTTAATGGTCGAGGGTATAGGAAGGATAGAAAGAGGGGCTGAGAGAGGAGGGGGATTAGTGTTTTTGATTAGGGATAACATTATGACTGTAGTTAAAGAGGATATTCCTGGGAATACATCCCAGGATATTATTTGGGTGAAACTGAGAAAAAGAAAGGGATGATCATGTTATTGGGATTGTACTATAGTCAGCAGGAAATTTAGAAACAAGTTTAGAAGGAGATTTCAGTTATTTGTGAGAACAATAGGATGATTATGATAGGGAATTTAAATTTCCAAACATAGACTGGGAATGGCATAGTTTTAAGGGCTTGGATAGAAAGGAATCTGTTAAATGTGTATATGAGATTTTTTTTTGTTTCAGTGTGGGTGTACATCTGAGAGAAGGTGCAAAACTTGACCTATTCTTGGATTCAATAAAAACTTGGAATTAAAAAGCTGAATTAACACTGACCATTTGACGAATGTTGATTGTTGCAAAAACTCGCTAATTTTGCCATCCTTACCCAGTCTGACCTGCATGTGACTCCAAATCATCAACGTAGTTGATCCGAACTGCCCTCGGTGTAAATGGAATGGGCAATAAATGCTGTTTGAACCAGCATATGCCTATATCCCATCTACAAATAATCATAGAGCTGTACAGCATGGAACAGACCCTTAGATCCAACTCGCCCATGCCAACCAGATATCCTTAATAAATCTAGTCTCATTTCCCAGAACTTGGCCCATATCCCTCTAACCAGTCTACCACGCTGAATCTTGTATTCATGTACCCATCCAGATGCCTTTTAAATGTTGTAATGGTACCAGCCTCCACCACTTCCTCTGGCAGCTCATTCCATACACACACCACCCTCTGCATGAAATATTTGCCCCTTAGGTCCCTCTTAAATCTTTTCCTTCTCACCCTCAACCAATGTCCTCAGGTTCTGGACCCCCCCCCCCCCCACCCCAGGAGAACATATCTTGTCCATTCATTCTATCCATACCCCTCATGATTTTAAGGTCACCCCTCAGCTTCTGACACTCCATGGAAAACAGCTCCAGCTCATTCAGTGTCTCCTTATGGCTCAAATCCTCCAACCTAGGCAACATCCCTGGAAGTCTTTTCTGAACCCTTTCAAGTTTCAGAAGATCCTTTCTATAGCAAGGAGACCAGAATTGAATGCAATTTTCCAAAAGTGACCTAACCAGTGTCTTGTACAGCCATAACATGACCTCCCAACTCCTATACACGATGTACTTACCAATAATAGCAAGCCTACCAAATGCCTTCTTCACTATCCTCTACCTGTGACTCCACTTTCAAAGAGGTGTGAACCTGCACTCCAAGGTCTCTTTGTTGAGCAACACTCCCCAGGACTTTACCATTGGTATACAAGTCCTGCCCTGATTTGCCTTTCCAAAATGCAGCACCTCACATTTATCTCAATTAAACGCCATCTACCACTCCTCAGCCCATTGGCCCATCTGATCAAGATCACGCTGTACCCTGAAGTAATCTCCTTCATTGTTCACGACATCTCCAATTTTGGTGTCATTTGCAAACTTATTAACTATTTCGCCTACGCTCACATCCAAGTCATTTATATAAATGACAAAAAGCATTGGATCCAGCACTGATCCTTGTGGCACACTGCTGGTCATGGGCATCCAGTCTGAAAAGCTATCCTCCACCACCACCTACTTGGAGCCAGTTATTTATCCAAATGGCTCGTTCACCTTGTATTCCACATTGCTAACCAAGCTACCATGCAGAACCTTGTCAAATTCCTTACTGAAGTCCAGAGAGATCACATCCACCACTCTGCCGTCAATTCTCTTTGTTACTTCTTCAGAAAAACTCAATCAAGTTCGCGAGACATGATTTCCTATGGACAAAGCCATGTTGACTATCCCTAATCAGTGTTTGCCTTTCCAAATACATGTCCCTCAGGATTCCTTCTGACAATTTGCTCACCATCAATGTCAGGCTCACCATTCTATAGTTCCCTGGCTTTTCCTTACCACTTCTCATCAGTATTGGCACCACGTTGACCAACTTCCAATCTTCTGGCACTTCACTTGTGACTATCATTGATACAAATATCTTAGCAAGGGGCCCAGCAATCACTTCCCCAACTTCCAACAGAGTTTTAGGGTATACCAGATCAGATCTCAGGGATTTATCCACCTTTATGCATTTTAAGACATCTTTCACCACCTCCTCTGCAATATTTATTAAACTGTATTTTGTCACAGTTAGAAAATATCACTTTTTGTTAATTGCTAGATAAGGTAACAAATCAATGCACTGATCTTAGGAGAGTGTCCATTATACTATACAATAGTATTTTGGCCTGTAAAAATGATGTGCAAAACAGTCAATTCTTCCTTTCTTAAAAACCATCAGAATATAGCGCCATGTTCTGGTTATTTAGGAGGCTTATCTTTTGTATCAATATTAATGACTGTGTTTTAATTTTGGATAACATTACTGTTCAATTGCATATTTTAGTTATGAAATATCTGGAATTAAAGGCAAATAATAACGTTGGTGCAAATAGAAGAAAAGCAAATTTTAGTCTTAGTGCAGGTTGCTCATATGTTAGCACCTGTCAGAGTTTAAACAAAAATTCTGCCATCACATTAAGCAAGATCAATCTTCAACCCTATCCTACCTACTTACAGATATCATCTCTCAAACATTCATCAAGGTCAAATTCATTTTGCTAAGTTTCAGATAGACATTGAGCTAAATCCATATTACAGAGACAAATATGTGGTGCAATTGCCAATGTGAAACATCACAATATTCTATTGCCTGAGCTGTGTCATGGCAGTTTCATTCTGTACGCAGGCCAGATTTGCCAAATAAATTGCATGTCAAAGCACCCTTCAAATTCCAACTACAAAAGCAATTCCTATTTGTTTCTACACATTTTGCATTTTAAATTAATGTTCAATTTTTTTTCTACACTCTTATTTCACAGTGTTCTTTTTCAAATCATTTTAGTCCATGCCTTTGGAACCTCTTTTTTTACTTCTTCCCACTTGTTTATCCTTTTCTTAACATACTGTTTGTGATTACAGGTCAACTTTTCATATTACACTTCATTTGAAAACAAAGGAATAAATACAAAAATATTAAGGTGTGCAGGGAAAAGGGAAGAAATTGGGTTTTGTGTAAATTGTTCTGGAACTGGCACATACAGAATTACAATAGCTGAATTGGTACTTTACATTGCTGAACTTGTTACAATTCAATTCTAACATCTTCAAATCCATATAGCATATGGTGATCAAAAGATTAGTGTTAAAGTCAAAGCCATTTTATGATCTTGAGGTTCACTATGACTTTTTTGCCATTACAATAACTTGCATTTACAAAAGAAAAAAATTAAAAACTTTAACCATCACTTAAATCTGCTCAAGATCATTATTATAATTGTCCATGGGATGTTCCAGGCAAACATCACAGGGTAATGAGTTGAGTTGGAACCTGGCTGATTTGTTACTCCCTAACCCAAATGCCCTATCACTTATATTAGCAAAAATCTGAATTTGAACACATAGTTGAAGCTTGTAATAGGAACAGTGTGTCATTCAGTCCCTTCAGCCTACTCCCTGATTCTAGATCATGGCTAATCACCATCTCAATATAATTTTCCAGTGCTATTCCCATACCACTTAAGGGAATTTGGAACTAGAAATCAGTCTATCTTTGCTTTGAACTTACTCAGTTGATGGTGCTTCCACAGACCTCTGGGGTAGAGAATTCCGAAAATTCACCATTCTCTAAGTGAAGAAGATCCATTTCATATCAGTCTGAAATGGCACAGCTTTTATTCTATGACTGTGTCCCATTGTTCTAGACTTCAAGCCAGAAGAAATATCATTTCTGTGAGTACTCTACCTACTCCTGTAAGAATTTAAGTTTCTATGAAATTACCTCTTGTTCTTTTAATCAGACAATACTGCCTCAATCTCATGAAGGCACAGTTTTACCTTCCCAATAATCCAATCCATGAAACCTCTGTGGCACTCCATCTATGTTAAATACATCTGTGCTCAGGCAAGGTGACCAGAACTGCACCCAAGACACCAGGTGATATCTCACCAGAGTTCTACTAAATTGAAGGAGGACTGTTATGCTGTGCACACAGTTGACAGTGCTGTTGATGAATTTCAAATTAGACTAATTCAAAACTTCATCTGCTTTAATAGTTGATGTAAATGCTGTGCTAATGCCTTTTGAAGAGAAAGGTATTTTTCTGGCCAAGAGTTATTCACCACCTGATAAAGTAAAATTAACTGATCATTTATCTTATTCCCTCTGTGTGGTGCCTTTTTGTTGACATCTTATTTCTGTACCCCAGATATCCTTGTAAGATTAGGTCGATTTTATTATTCAACTGTTAGACCTTAGTCATGGCATCCTTAAGTAGATGTGTTAATGTGATATTCAACGTGACATAGCTTCAAAGCATGGAGGGTAACCATAGTTGAAATAGCTTGAATAACCTTAGCTATTTAAAAAGTACAAATCATGAAAAATGATGAAAAGGCCCCTTGCTAAAAGTTGATGGAATGTGTACAATCCCAGGGAAACGATTAGTCTTTTAACCTATAATGGATGTGAACATATCTACCAAACAATGGTCAAACAGGACAAGTGTTCTTTATGCTTGCAGTTATTGATGGGTGGCACAGCACTGATGGACATTGAGGGGCGGCACGGTGGCTCAGTGGGGTGGCACTGTGGCTCAGTGGTTAGCACTGCTGCCTCACAGCGGCAGGGACCTTGGGCAATTGCCTGTGTGGAGTTTGCACATTCTCCCCGCGTCTGTGTGGGTTTCCTTTGAATGCTCCCGTTTCCTCCCACAGTCCAAAGTTGTGCAAGTTAGGTGAACTGGCCATGCTAAATTGCCTGTAGTGTTAGGTGGATGAGTCAGGGGTAAATATAGGGGGATGGATTTCTCTTCGGAGGGTCGGTGTGGACTTGTTGGGCTGAAGGGCCTGTTTCCACACTGTAGGTAATCTAATCTAATGAAAAACTAGGAAGCACAAATCTGGAGTGTCCTAAATGACAGTGACCTAAGCCAGGTTCAAGGCACGAAAATGGATAGGCAGTTGGATAATGACTGACCAATTAGATGTACAGAAAGTTTTTTTTAAACTTAATACAACATGGAACCAAGTCAGAAGCAGTATCTAAAATATTTGTAAATAACCATGCACACACTAACAAGACAAAGAGAGGGAAGAAGATGGACTTCAAACAAGAAACAAGGTTGAGGAATGGTGATCCATTGTGAAAGCGTTTGTTCACCACTGCCCTTGATGAAGCAGCATGAGTTTATGTTTGTAGAAAACAGAAAGCCTGTCAAGCTTGTGACTGCACCCTTCTTCTCATCTACTCCTGTAATTAAGCAAAGCAGGAAGTCTTCTTCAGATCCAATCTCCTTCATATACAATTATAATGAACACAAGTCCTACTAACAAACTAAAGCAAAAACCAGAACATGTATCCTGAGGATAAATAATGTCCTGTCAAAATTGAATCCTAAAATTGGGTAACTTTGTTCTGGCATAGGGGCCGTCATTATTCTCCTGAAAGTTGCAGAATGCAACTTAATGGATCTTGGGCAGATTCTGTGCTTTAGTCTTTCTGTAACATTTTCAGAAATTTTCACATGGAGAATGGAGCAGTGTTGTAAGCAAAACAAGTGCAAGAATCTTTGAGTGAACAATCAATAAAGGCCAATAGCAAAATCAATGTTGAGATGTTGATGTTCGGCTGGGGAATGGTGATCTATCTTTTTTAAACGGATCATGCCTCAAAACATATTCCCTTCTATTTTGACTTGTTGCATTGGGCGAATGTGATATTTTCTTTTGAGCTATCCTCCTCAGTCAGCTTCCAATTCCAAAAGGTAATCACTGTGTCCTCAGAATGACTCAGTGTGGAAGACCACTGCAGTCCTCAAACTAGAGTATTTGATGCAGAGCCAACTAATAGATGAATAACAGTGCAGTTCACACTCATCCAATACTAGCTGAGATACACTCAAATGCAATCCTCCTTTGCAACCACAATAGATGTGGGGTTGTGAGGTTATGTAGTGCAATGCTTTGCTCGAAAATCTTTCACTTTAGATATTAAGGGGGTGGGTAAGGATAGAGCTCAAAATATTAATGTATGTAAACATAAAGTAATATCCAATGGAATCTGAAACATCTACAATGGCTTGTTATCCACTTATAAAGATGAAAGCAATTTTGAAATGATTGATCATTCTCAAAGTATTGAGATAACACAAACCTGATATCAACAAAACTGATTATGAATAGGATTATCTCAAGTACATTCAACTAAAAGCCAAGATAAATTATTTCAGCCTTGTGCAGGTAAAGGATAAGATCACTTTTAGAATATTGTCTGCAATTTTGAGTACTTTGCCTTCAAAGAGACATTGATGTATGGGATAAGGCTCTAACAAAAGCAGTAAGAATAACTCCAGGATTTATGATCGCATAATCCAAGCTGACACTGATGGACTGTGGCATTGGTAGAGGTGCCATTTTTTCAGGATAGATGTTAAACTGCATTGATTGATGGATGAGACTTAAATGATAGGTCATTCCTACTCTAAAAGAGAAACATTTTTTGCTAAGGTTAGGGCTAATTCCTATCGCTCAATAGACACTACCCAAAATACATTAATTCTGTAGTTTTGGAATCTTCGTGTGAATAATTTGTTGTCTAATTTGTAGCTACACCAAATATAGCTTTTACAACAAACACACCCCTTCATCATAAGGAGTCTGGGAGACCCTGAGTCATGATAAAATGTATTTCATTTGCTTATCATGTTTCTTCAGTTATATTTTAAAAAATTACAAACCTAAGTCAGTATTTCTTACTGGAAATTCAAACACTCAGTAGAATGCAAAGAAAATCTGTTCCTGTGAAGTGGCGGTGGCTGGAATTTAGTTTGATAATCCCTACACATAAGAATTGTCAGTACAAGCCCAGGACATTATATGGATTGGACCAAGAAATAAATTTCTTGAACAAGCAGTGAGATTTGTTTTTTTTCTCTTTAACTCAGGGGTTAGGGTGTGAGTTGTGAAGAGTATCAGTGTTTATCTGAGACACAAGGTTGCTAATCAGGTATTTTAATGCAGACTTCAAACACTGCAGCCAGAATTGTTTATTTCGTGAAAATAAAACCTGGACTGATGTTGGTTCCTGGACAGTCAAAGGAATAGACAAATCACCGCTCAACTGCAAAAAAGGACGGCATGTCCATCAGGAGCAAGATAAAGAAATAATGGAGGGTGACAAAGACAAAGGAGCAAGGAAGGTTTTTGGGATATAGAAAGGAACAATGCATTGATACTGCAAATGCACCAAGTGAGGTTAACCTAAACAATACACAAAGAACTCAGAATCAGAGGCTTTAAGAAATATAACTTTCATCTTTGTTAAGTCTGTGTATTCCAACAGTGAAACAAGTAATATGGCTTCCTTGTGCCTATTTTAAAAATGACAATCTTTTCGTATATTCACTGTATTTTATAAAGATGAAAACACAATCCCATTTAGACTGATGCTGGGCTTTGTTAAATATCAGAAAACTCACTTCAAATACCTGATGATGCATGAACAGTGCCCCGGGTGATCTATTAATCTTTCAATTCTCACAGTTGTGCTAAACATGACCTGTCAATTTTACATTCAAGGATCTGACTTTTATATTGAGACTTTTTTTGAATGGAAATGGTCTTAAAAAGGGGAAAATACCAGATCTAAAATGGCTGCAATGGTCACCTGCTCACAAATTGAGGCAAGCTGTCTACACTGTACTTATCATTTTAAACCCAAGTTATTGAAATCAGCCAATTAAATTAGCATCAAGAAAATTATACCACCTGTTTTAATTCACACATGTATGATCATTTCACATATTGGAAGGTGAAATGTTCACCTTCCAATTAGTCAGCTTGAAAAGACAATGGAGCTGATCTCGGGATACATGCTAAACTACATTATAACATCTGCTTCTGTGTAGCAGAGTGGAAAGAAAAACAAATGGACTTGTGACAGGAAGAGGTGGACAGGAAGAGGTGGAATGGAATCTTGCTATCTCTATCAAAATGCAAGTCAGCACCCATTGGGGAAAAAAAAACAAACTTGGAAGCTCAGAACTGAAAGATATCAACATGTTCAGCTGCTTTTGATAATACAAGTCAACCATTAAACAACAGTAGTCTCTGGTTAAGAATCTAACACCTCAAGGACTAACTATGTAAGCTTTATTTTCCTCATCTGTGCCAGGCTCATGCCCTTTTAAACTTATTAGCTATGTTTGTGTGTGTTTGAATTCGCAATTTTTCGAGGGTTAGTCGGTAATAACATTCTGCTTTCATCAAAAACCTTGGTGATTGGCTTATTCACTTTCCAGGTAACTAGATTTTACTTGAAGTGTGTTAACTACATGGGGAGGGGAAAGAGATTAATCTTCCCTTCCTCACCTGGTAGTAAAAATACTTTTCTGTGAATGCAGTACATTTTACATGTTTGCTGGTACCCTGATATCCCTAGCCTGTGCTGCAATTTTAATCAGTATTCATCTCTCTTGAACTGACAATATATTGGTTTCTCCCATTAAAAGTGAATCAAACACAATTTACAACAGCTGAAGTGAACAGAGTGGAATTAGACCATTGGTGTCTCTTTTGTTATTTATACTGAAAAGGTTTGGGGATAAAAGAAATATTTGAAATTGATCTAATGTAAAAATGAGCTTTAGTGAGAACCAAGAATTTATTTCTAATTTGTCACCTCAATTTGCAAAGAATATAAATTTGCATAACTTATCAAATCAAGTGATATGCAACAGCAATTAACAGTAAAATTCTTATAATGAGTCTTAGATGTGTAAGCATTTTTTTTCATTCTGAAGAACACATCTATCAACTAGAAACACCATGCTAGAAACTTATAAATTAGAATTTAATGCACAAGTTTGGATTAATTTCTTTCCTTCTTTCCCATCAGGTAACAAATGTTTGATTTTATGTAAATATTGCCATTGCATGTTGACTAAAAAATTAGCAACCCCACTGGCAGCTACTTAGAATAATTAACAAGATTACTCTTATGTGAATTAGATACTAGTGGGAAAAGAAATTATATTTTATGCAATGCTCAGAAATTAATCTACCAAAAGCGTTAATTTATAATCAAATCAGTCTTGCCTTATCTTAATCTGAAGAACATACTGTTTAACTAGCCACTAAGTTTTAAGTACACATCTAATATTTTGCCCTTTGGAGTACTGAATAACTTGTACCATTGGTGTTTTATAAGTATTTCATATTGAAAAGAGATTTTAAATTTTTGAAATCTTCCAAGTATTATGGGAGCCTGTTTAATTCCTCTTAACAGACATACTCCAGTGTATGTGTTTGTGTTACAGTTCATCATCTAGTAACCTCCTGTGTTAATGGTGACCAACTTAGTGTTTCCACAGTTAGAGGTCGTTTAGAGTCAGAGAGTCATAGAGATGTACTGTTCCATTACCTATTCCAAACCACATTCAGCTGGATTTTAATAGTCAAAACGAAGATTAGGCTGAGATCACACTTACAGACTATAAGCTTAAAAACCTCAAACCCAACCCTAAGCACCGTAACTAGCTCATGTTGGAATTTAACATAATGAGAGACGTGAGACAGACAGCCTGGTCTCATCAGGGAAATAGGTAATTCAAATCCGTCAACCAGGGTAAATTCCTACTAAGAGCTAAACATGCACAATTGAATGCACAAAAGAAATTGAACTCCTTAGTTTTGTCAACTTTCAGGGTTTTCTCAAGAAGCTACTCTGCTCCTCCCTGAACCCCTTAGTGCAAAGCTATGGAACCCATCTATTAATATTCAGTTGGTTATTTACATTATACCAGGTTTTCACAACCAAGTCTCATTCTGTCGTTAATAAAAATAAAGTGTTGAAAATTCTCAGCAAATGTGAAGCACTTGTGAAGAGAGTAGGAGAGTTAATGTGATTAAATCGTACTCTCCTTCAAAACCAAGATCGTACTCAAGTGGAAGTACAGAGAGATAGCGCCCAACCTGCTGAGGATTTCCAGCACTGGATTTATTTCAGACTTACAGCATTAACATTATTTTGCTTTTATTTGATTCCATCCTCATTGGTCTCCCACCTGCCCCATTTTAAATTTGTAATAGGGCTCTGCTGAAATCAAACAGAATTTTTTTCCTTTCAAAAAAATGACACCATCCAAAGTGACATTTGATGTGGATGGCTGGAGTTTCTTTCTGATCCTGTGGTTTGAGGCCATCCAATGAGTTTGGGTTCAAGATAGATTGATCAGAGTAAAACCTGTCTTCAGGTTTAGATTTCAAAACAACATTTTATTACACATTAATATTAAATACCACTGTTTATAGTAATCATGGGCTCTGAGTTTACATTCAGAAGAAGGAAGGCTAACCTGTCTATCTTTGTGTACTGATGTTAAGTGCTCTTTAATTATAGAGGCACTAGTTTGGTCTAGCATAATTTTGTTTGATGCACTATAGTGCAGTCTGTTCTAACTCTATCTGCACCGAGTTCTTTATGCTCAGTGATGGACAACTCAGGAACTGTCATACAAGGGCTTCAGGATCCTGCAGAGTCCTGATGAAGGGCTTTTACTCGAAACATTGATTTTCCTGCTCCTCGGATGCTGCCTGACCTGCTGTGCTTTTCCAGCACCACTCTAATCTAGACTCTGATTTTCAGCATTTGCAATCCTCACTTTTGCCTTCAGAATCCTGCAGAAACCTTGCAATGATACCACCAAGAGCCATGTGCATATATTTAAAACCAGGGTCCTACAAATTATTTAAAACTACACCACGATTCTGAAGTGAGTCAACATTGACAACTAATTCTCAAAAACATCCATTCCTCATGAGTGGCACAAGGACATAAGCAGATAGGCTCAGCATTGCTTAAAAAGACATCTACCTGCTTCAATTTAGATAATTTAAATTACATTACTGTGTTGTGTTTTACTGTTAATTATTCCAGTACCTGTCTAACCTTCAGGAAACCCAAGGAAAAAATATTGCATCTGATGATAGAATTTGTCTTGACCACATCACTTTTTGAAGAGAAATAGCAGATAGAGAGATACATGGATATGTAGCTGGAGGGTAAGGAGGGGATATTTTAAGACGTCCTTATCCTTCAAGTGCCTGTCTACAATATGCTGAGCAACAGTGTGAAAGGAGGTTATTTTTCTTAAAAAGGAACCCTCCTTTTTCAGCATGACCAGTAATCCAATGTCATAGTTGGAATGTTACATTGACTCCCAGCGCTTTCCAAACTGCGATACACTGATTCTCCAAAGATTGTGCAAGATCTAAATGGGTGACTGATACCACATTTATAAGAAAACAAATGATGACTCTGAACAGGATGCCTCAAGTGGGCAAGTAAGATGTCCTTCATTAGAAAAGAAGGCTCCCCCCTCCACTTTTGCCCAACACAAACATACCTATGAGAAGCTTTGGGTTGGACCTTCGTCTAGCTGAAACATAGAGGGAGAGGGCAGAATAAAGCAACAAAATGGCTAATACTGATGCACTCAAAGACCTGAAAATATCCACAGGTGGGCAAGCCACCTGATACTTCCACCATGCTCACAATACTCCCAACTCTGTTAAATGGAGAACAGAAAAGGGGTAAAATTGGAAGGCAGCAGGTAGGATACACCTTTTACGAGCCCTAATACTTTCGTCCATACAGGTAGGCAGCCATAAAACGCAGCCCTAAGAAATTGAATAGGTTGCTTTTGTGGTATTTGTCTTGATTGTCTGTATTCTATTTAATATGAGACCATTAATGCAGTAATAGGACACTTCATTAATTTCTGATGTGGAATTAGAAGTGATTAATGTAATGTAATTAGGAACCAGGATTTTACTTAACAAATGTTTTCAAGTGTTATATGCAAAAAGGATCACTGCTGCCTCAATATTAATTTCTTCTGCTGTATTGCTAGAAATTCACTATTTAAATTTTAAGCTTCACTAAGATCAAAATAGCAGTGTTCACATTGAAAACACTGTACTGCTTTTCTGAAACTGAGCCATTGTGCTTTTTTTTTTCAGAATGAAGGAATCATGAGTGATTGCATTGGGTGGTTTATTTTTGACTTAATGTAGGAATTTAAATCCCACAGAGCCCAAAGGTAAGAAAATGTGGCAGAGTAACTTGGAACTAGAAGCTGTTTCAAAGGAGGAGCAGGATTTAAATGGAAATAAAAGCCAACAAATGCATTGACATAGATTCAAGCAATACTATTCGGTAATGAATGTAACCCTTTGCAGAGGATTGACTTTGCCTTCAATGAGCACTTGGTCAATTCTAAAATTGGTCCCATGCCCTGATGTGGTTCATACAGTACGTTTCTGCAGAACAGAGATGTTTGGCATACAGGACATATATCCAGATAATGAAACTTGGAAGTGTTTCAGACACTTGAATAGGTAACTGCATACTATATTTCAACACTATCTAAATTATTGAACAGTCCAAAATATGAGATCATTGAAGAATTTATGACATATGGAATTATACAGCTATGCCTCTTTTATTATCATGGAAATAAACAGACAGTTTGAAAAAGAAACACAGTACTGAATAAGTGAATGGAAACAAGTAAAGGATTTTAACTTAGCTATCCCAGAATGCAGCATTACAAATTGGAGCAGTTTTAAGCAGCTTAAAACTTCATTTTACTTATTATAATATTGTGTAATTCCAGAAGATCTTAAAACATTCATGGTCAATTGTCCTGTTGCTTACTTCTCAGGTACAATAATCCTTATCTTTTCACTTTTGCCATAAGATGCCTTACAAATGAAACATGTTCCATCATGCATCAAAAACTGCCTCTATGTGAACAGTACATGTTGCCTTGTCGTACTATCAGCTCAGTCCCAGAGCATTTCAAAAACTGTGCAGTGTATTCATTGATGTGTGGATAAAAGAAGACTCACAAATAGCAATGCTCTTATAAGCAAATAAGTTCAAAAGATAAAGCCATTTTGCAAATATTACCACGGGATCTTCCACATCCAACTGAACAAGACAAAGCAACAGTTTCAATATTTAATTCAGAGAACAGCATACCCACTCTGCATGCTGTTTGGATGTCAGTTTAGTATGTGCTCAAGTCTGGAGTGGGACTTTAATCTTCAACTATCTAAGTCGAAGACTGCTGAGATAAATTGATGCACACATCATTCACCACAGTTTTGAATTTATTTTATCATTTATCTACAGAAAGGATTTGGGAGGAAAGGTTGGCAAACACTATGACTTAAGCAAAAATACAAATATTAGTGGTTAAACTAATAATGAACTCAGTTTTGAAACTGTCTCTATCAAAAACTGCAGACATTAAATAATTTATTAAATACCAACATAGAATACAGAGAAACCCAGCAGGTCTGGCAGCATCTGTAGAGGGAGAAAGAGAGTTAACATTTCTCATCACTATGACTCTCGTTTCATTCTGACTTTTCAGATGACATTTCTTCAAAGGAAAAGGTATGGTTACTTAGTTTGCAAATGACATCAAAATTGGAGGTGTAGTGGTTACCTCAGATTACAATGGAATCTCGATCAGATGGACCTATGGGCCGAGGAGTGTCCGATAGAGTTTAATTTAAATAAGTGAGAGGTGTTGCATTTTGGAAAGGCAAATCAGGGCACAACTTATATGCTTAATGGTAAGGTTCTGCAGAGTGTTGCTGAACAGAGAGACCCTGGAATGCAAGTTCATATTTCCTTGAAAGTGGAGTCGCAGGTCAACATGATAGTGTAAAAGGCATTTGGAATGTTTGCATTTATTGGTCAGTGCATTGAGTACAGGAGTTGGAAGGTCATGTAACACTATACAGGGCATTGGTTAGGCCACCTTTGGAATACTGCATGCCATTCTGGTCTCCCTGTTGCAGGAAGTATGTGTAAACTTGAAAGGATTCAGAAACATTTACAAGGATATTACCAGGGTTGGAGGGTTTGAACTATAGGGAGACACTAAATAGGCTGGGGCTGTTTTCCCTGGAGCATCGGAGGCTGAGGGGTGACCTTATACAGGTTTATAAAATCATGAGGGACATGGATGGGTGAATAGACAAGGTCTTTTCCCTGGGATGGAGGTGTCCAAAATTGTACGGCAGCAGTTTAAGGTGAGAGGGGAAAGATTTAAATAGGACGTAAGGGACAAACTTTTCATGCAGAGGGTGGTGCGTGTATGGAATGAACTGTCAGAGGCAGTGGTGGAAGCTGGTACCATTACAGCATTTAAAAGGCATTTGGATGGGTACGTGAATAGGAAGGGTTGAGAGAGATCTGGGCCAAATGCTGGCAGATGGAATTAAATTTATTTAGGAAATCTGGTCGGCATGAACGAGTTGGACTTAAGGGTCTGTTTCTGTGCTGTACATCTCCCTGACTCTAACTGAAGTTGTGCAGCTAATTCTTCAATTCCTTGCATCTATAGCTATTGGATTCTCAGCTGACTTTAGATGGCATAAGCTTTCTCTTTAACTTGTGAATGCAAGTTACTAAACAGAAAGCTAAGAGGGCAAGTCTTGGTCACATTTAAATGTTTAGGGACATGCTATGGCAATTGAAATTTGATTAATGAATAAGACTATTTACTGATGCAGGGCAAAGTAATGTGCTCATTCATTCATTCATTCATATTATTCCATGGACCAACTTGTGTTTCTGGTATAATGAAGTTCATGTCAATGATGATAGTGTAACTGAGCACATGACTGTCATTACACAGAAGACATCACTGTTGAAGGAGCATATAAAGTGGGAAGTCTCAGATGCTACACTAGAGCTTCATTTGAACACTTACCATGCAATGATTTAAACGAAAAAGTGTTGCAGTATATGAGGAATTGAAAAGACTTATTTCAAGATAAGAAGCAAGCCAAAGATATTTCAGACTGTTATCTCAACGTGCAGGTAACAATACTGGCTTGAAGCACAAGATAAAATGAGGTCGCAGCTCAGGAGAAAACCTCGAGCCTAGAAGCTGAAATTCCAACAGAGTCTGAAAGACAAAGTTGAAAAGGGAAGATTCTGAGGGCAGCATAGGACCTGAGCAGACTAGCAGAAAAGATAGCTGGAATCGGAAAACAGGTGGGAGGCAAGAAAAGACCGAGCAAGACTTAGTTTCCAGGGCTAAAGTGGGAGGGCTCTGGACAGTGAGAAACGAATCAAAAAAAACTTCAAAGCCTAGCCAGCTGCAAAATCGGAAATGGAACATTTCCGATCTTGGAAGGAAAACCAAGTACTAGCCCAGATCAGGCAGCTGCGATAGTCTGTCGGGATGGCAGCTTTACTTGTGGTAATGGCAAGGTTCCTACCAAAGATAAAGCAGAAGGTCCACAATGAGGTCCATAAAGGGAGGGTCTGGAAGCAGTAGTTTCAATGGTAAATATAGAATAACTTCAGACTTACATGGAAAGGGGGAGCAACATTACGTCAGCATGTTTTTTGTGCTATAGGTTCAGTAGCTGATAATTTTCCATTAAGACAAAGTGTGAAAGAAAGTACTAGTGAATACAATGCATTGATTCAAAACAATCAATCCATAGTTTAACTCCAGTATAAATTTAGTGATGGAAAGGGTGAGATTTAGTTAGCTGTCTCAGCATTCATGGAAAACAACAGAAGACTCTCTAACAAATTTGTACCATCCAGCAGGGTGTTGTGGGCATGGGACTTTGTAGCGTAAGTTAATTAGACTGTGTAGTAACTTGTGTGAGAGGTGAGAACTTATGAGAATTTCTTCCAATCTAAAGAGGTGTTATCATTGGAGCAGACCATCCAATTCACTACACAAGCAGTAATTAGGCTCCAAAATCAGCTCGCACTGCAAGGAAACATCAAGGATTCTTCTGACAAAATGGCATCATCACCCATGTGACAACTAGCCAAGATACTAAAGGACCAGAAAGAAACAAATTTGACCATATTAAGTTGTATATGGTTCTGTTCCAAATAAAATTACAAGCATGACAAATGTTCAGCAGGAGAAGCAGAGTACTATAAGTGTGGCCAGTTTAGACACAAGGAAAACATTCTAAGTTCACTACTTTAAGAATCATGAAAAGACTCTGCAAAAAGGCAATTTCCAAAGAAACAGAAATTATGCAACATGAACGTTATTCATGTTGTCAAAGATACAGAAACAAAGATGAGACAACATTCCTATTTGGAGGTCACAGTGACTCGAAATAGAGTGCTAACAACCTGAAGATGCAGAGCTCTGAAACAGAATTTAACCTCAATGCAGGAGCAGCCTTTTCTGGCAGACAGCTCACCATGTTTGAAGTAGAGTCAGAGCAGCAAACACAAAACTCCAAGGTCCAGTGGGCACAGACGTTCAGGTGATAGGCAAATCACAATGAGGCTTAGTCAGAGAGGATAAAATGTCAGTGCAGCACCATATCCATGAATGAATTGGAACACCTCATTGTCTCAGAGAGTGTGGATACAATACTACAAAAAGATGGGAGAGAATTTTGGCAGGGATTTCCAAAGCTATTCAGAGGTTGAGACACATTAAAGCAGGAGTATCACATTATTTTGCAAGAAGATACTAAACTCATCACTTGAACATTCCTCATCCTTTGATGAGAAATGTTAAATCACAGCAAGATCTAATGAAGGAAAACCAGTCCTATTGCCAGTGACAGAACCAACACAATGGTTGTCACTCCCAGTAACATACAGGCAGTTCTTCGATAACACAATGGTTGCGTTCTTGTGCAACCCCGCATTATAGAAAAATTGTGCTTGAGAAGCAGTGCTTAAAGTGTCGGTGATGCAGTCGCATTACAGCCAACACATGTTTTGAATGTTCACACTTTAAAAACAGTATCCCCAATTGGTCAATCGCATTATAGCAAATTCATGTTAACAATACACGTTACTGCAGAACAACCTGTAGAAAAGAGGAATAGGCTGTTCACCCCTTCAAGCCTATTCTACCATCCAACATGATCAAAGCTGATCCTCTATCTTATCACCATATTGCTGCTTTGTCTCCAGATTGTGATGCCTTTAATATCTAACAAGTTACCAATGTCTTTTTTTTTTGGCTATACTTAGTGACCTGAACTCCACAGCCTTCTGTGGCAAAGAGTTCCACAACTTGCTCAGAACGAAAAAAAAATGTTTCCTCAACTCAGTCCTAAATGGCCTACCTGTATCCAGAGATTGTGATCCTTGGGGGTTCTCGACTCCCAACCAGAGGAAATAATACTCCACCTTTCCCCACACTGCAGTGAGTTATTCTGCATTTGACATGTGTTGGCCCACATAGTTAACTTGTCTTATAACTTTTGCCAAGAAAAATGCAGAACTAAAGATGGTGTGTGAATCTCACTCAGTTCATCAAATGGGTAAGATTAGAAATCCATACTATTTCATCTATCGGTGATGGTCTCAGCAAAATTGGTAACAAACAAGTTCTTAACAAAACTGGATATAAACAGATACCCTGAGACCAAGAGTCAAGATTTCTAACTACATTTATTATACCTTCTCAGTGGTGTCATTACAACCTCTATCATCTGGAATTTTGTCTGTACAACTGATTTTTAGGGGACGATGTCTAGAATGCTGGAAAAAGTAAAACCCTTTGCCATCTTGTTTTTATTCAGGCACTGGATGTGAATGTCACTAGTTGGGCCAACATTTATTGTTCATCTCTAATTCCCTTTGAGGTGGTGGTGGTGAGTTATCTTCTTGAAGTACAATAGTTCATTCAGTGTAGGTAGACTCATAATTCCAGTAGGGAGGGTTTTCCTGGATTTTGACTCAACAACAATTAATTTTTGATATTTTTCCAAGTCAGAACAGTGAGTGGCTTGGAAGGCAGCTTGCAGGTGATAGGTGTATTTACTCCCCCTATCTTTCCAGATGGTAATGGTGTGGGTTTGTAATGTTCTACCTAAGGATTCTTGGTAAATTTCTGCAGTGCATCTTGTAGATGGTACACACTGCTGTTACTGAACATCCATGGTGGAGGGAGTCAATGTTTAGATGATATTCTAACACATAGAAGAATGGAAGGGAAACAAGACCAGAGAGTCAATTACACATTAAAGGTACAACAGAACAAAGACCTTAGACTAATGAGAAACTTTAATTCTCTAAAACAATAATTAAGTAACAACAGTCTTATTTCGTGATAAGGAATTCGAAGTCTTAAGGGACAATATATGTGCAGATACCCACAACCAGAGATACTACAGACTGGTAACTTAAATGTGCATCTAGTATTGACTTTTAGCACAAGATAAAGAGTTATTGACTAAATGAAGAAATCCTGATCAGAACTATTGCTCCACAGGTTCACTTGTTCTGATATGAGTCAACTTCATATGGTCATCTCAGAGCTGTTTTCTTGCTTTGCCCTTAAGGTTAGGAAAATGTGCTGAAGCACATCAAAAGCATTATTTTGATTCTGGTCATAATAGAATACAATTCTAAAATTTAAAAAAAGCTTGAAATTATGTTGTGTTTTACACAATAACCAGATTTCTTCATGCACCTTGCAGTCAACTAAGTATTTTTGAACTGCAGCAGCCAATCTGTGCATGGCAAGTTCCACAAACAACGTGAAATAATGACCAGAGAGCTTATTTTATTAATTTTGATTTACGGATAAATATTGGTCAGAACTGTTGGGATGACACTCCTGCTCTTCTTCAAAATAGTGCCCAAGACCTTTCCATCCACTTAAGAGGCTAACATTTCCTCAGTATAAGGACTCACTGCATAAATAGTATTAGAAAAAGGATAACACAGGCATTTAAGAGACTTACGATCCATTTGTGGAACTAACCAATGCCATTGAATCTAATCCCAAGTCTAGAACAAGATTCTACAATTCCAATATCCATAGTATTACTTATGACTTAGAAATTGTAAATTAGAAAACTTAGAAATTAATAAACAGGCAATCCAATCTTACATCAAATCCAGATCATAATCCATCCTGTAATGGATCTGAATTTTTAATCATCTAAACCATAATATATTTTACATATCCCACAAGTGTGCTTTGGATTTAATGTAGATCTGTAACCAGCTTCCCTACTGCCTTCAGTAGAGAATGCAATAACATGCCAATCATAAATACAAGAGAATACTAACTCATCATCCAACCTGCCAACAATGGAATACAAATGGACAAAAATAATCAAAACCACTAAGTACATATCCATAGTTATCATCTTCTCATTTGCATGTTAATTAACCATCAGCCATCAGTACAGTGATATACTTATAGCACAAGACAAAATTGCAGCATGTTTGTATGAAAGCAACTTTTGTGCATAGACAATACCAAGCTGGAAAATGGCAAACAGAAAATGTACATGCTAAGGAAAAATTAGTCCCTTTGGACAGTAATGATGCCTTTGAGTCGAAAGTGATCTAAATTTGGCCCAAATTCAGATATTTCCAAATTAATACAAACTCGTTGAATTAATTGCATGCATCTTATTCTTCTGGGAAGAAAGATTTCCTCTGTGAGCTATCTGTAATGAAAATGTAAACACATTAAGAAAACTTGACTTTACAGCTTTGTTAGAAATGCTGCAAGGAACTCTCCATAGATTACATTCATAATGACCTGCATTTTATGGAAACATGCCATTACAATCTGCTTTTCCACATGAAAAAGATGAACATAAAGCAGGATAAATTTGTTCGCCCCACACCAAACAGATATATAGGGTTGGGGATGGCTATGCATGATTAAGCCATATTTGTTCAATGTAGTTCAGGGGGTGTGATGTATTCACTGCCTGCTCACTATGATCATAGCATATAACCACTCCAAGGGATCTAAACACAGCATTAAACTGTCTTTTTCTTTGTAGGGGGAGGTGTACTATTGCTCGAGAAAATACTGACAATGTTATTGGAGCAAAATTGATTCTGGGAGAGACAGAAGAATAGCTGAACATGCGACAGTGGAGGCACACAGAGTTTTGAGTAACCAATAGGAGAGGAGATGAACATAGGACTCTTGCTTAACCTCGACCTTTGACACAACCTTTTCACTGTGCTTTTGCCTTTTGAGAAATCCAAAATATGCAACGCGGCTAGGTAGTGCATGGAGGCAAGAAGAGAATGAGGATGATGCCACACCATCATTTGATAACACACTTAGAGCCACCAGCTGAATCACATGCTGCCAAAGCATGTTTTACAGATAGATAAGAGATGGGCTCTGATGACAGCTTTGGCAGGCAGCCTAATGAAAAGGACTGATGAGTATAGACAACAAAATGCTTGGTGTATTTAAAAGTCTGTCAGAAATCAGTGATCAATGTCAAGTAGTATGGAAGTTTCCAGCATTAACATGACAAAACTTTGTGCACCATTTGTCCGCATAGAAATGGTAGTCAATATTTGAGGTATGGAGGAGAGACAATAGACAATAGACAATAGACAATAGGTGCAGGAGTAGGCCATTCAGCCCTTCGAGCCTGCACCGCCATTCAATATGATCATAGCTGATCATTCCTAATCAGTATCCTCTTCCTGCCTTATCTCCATAACCCTTGATTCCACTATCTTTGAAAGCTCTATCCAACTCTTTCTTAAATGAATCCAGAGACTGGGCCTCCACTGCCCTCTGGGGCAGAGCATTCCACACAGCCACCACTCTCTGGGTGAAGAAGTTTCTCCTCATCTCTGTCCTAAATGGTCTACCCCATTTTTTAAGCTGTGTCCTCTGGTTCGGCACTCACCCATCAGCGGAAACATGTTGCCTGCTGCCAGAGTGTCCAATCCTTTCATAATCTTATATGTCTCAATCAGCTCCCCTCTCAGTCTTCTAAACTCAAGGGTATACAAGCCCAGTCGCTTCAGTCTTTCAGTGTAAGGTAGTCCTGCCATTCCAGGAATTGACCTCATGAACCTACGCTGCACTCCCTCAATAGCCAGATTGTCTTTCCTCAAATTTGGAGACCAGAACTGCACACAGTAGTCCAGGTATGGTCTCACCAGGGACCTGTACAGCTGCAGAAGCACCTCTTTGCTTCTATACTCAATCCCTCTTGTTATGAAGGCCAGCATGCTATTAGCTTTCTTCACTACCTGCTGTACCTGCATGCTTGCCTTCATTGACTGGTGTACAGGAACACTCAGATCTCTCTGTGCTGCCCCTTTACCTAAATTGATTCCATTGAGGTAGTAATCTGCCTTCCTGTTCTTGCCACCAAAGTGGATAACCATACATTTATCCACATTAAACTGCATCTGCCATGCATCTGCCCACTCACCTAACTTGTCCAGGTCACCCTGTAATCTCCTAACATCCTCATCACATTTCACCCTGCCACCCAGCTTTGTATCATCAGCAAATTTGCTAATGTTATTGCTGATACCATCTTCTATATCATTAACATATATTGTAAAAAGCTGTGGTCCCAGCACGGATCCCTGCGGTACCCCAATGGTCACTGCCTGCCATTCCGAAATGGAGCCGTTTATCACTACCCTTTGTTTCCTATCAGCCAACCAATTTTCAATCCAATCTAGTACTTTGCCCCCAATTCCATGCGCCCTAATTTGAGTGGATTGGGCCTGTATTCATTGGAATAAAGAATGAGAGGTGACCTTATTGACAACATACAAAATTCTTAGGGGACTTGACATGACAGATATGACAAAGTTGTTTCTTCTTGTCTAGGACCAGAAGGCATAATCTCAGAGTAACGGGGTCACAAATTTAAGACAGAGATGAGGAGGAATTTCTTCTCTCACGGGGTTGTGAATCTGTAAAATTCATGACCACATCGGGCATTGTGGCAGGGTCATTGAGAATATTCAGTGCTGAGAAAGCCAGACTTTTAATCAATACAAGGAAATCAATGGGAATGGGGAAAAGGAAAGACAGCGGAGTTATCAGATTATCAGTTAAAGGATTATCAGATCAACTGTAATCTCATTGAATGTGGAGCAGATTTGATGGGATAAATGGCCTACTTCTGCTCCTTTGTCATGTAATCTTATGTTGTTGCAGTATGTGATTTCTCAGCTCACACTAGAGGGCTAACAGTTTCCACCACAAGGCTCAGTGCTGCAGTCGAAGCTCTGACCGGTCTCATACTAGGCAGGTTTGTCGTCACAGAGTCTCACACTGCTGCGACAATTTTTCTGGAAATCCGTATTCAAATGGTGTCCCAACAGTGCAGTAATCTGTCCTCCAGCAGATGATGAGAGTTGGCGAGACGGTTCTCAGTGGAGTGGCAGTGCCTCAATGGAAAAGCAGCATGCTGTCCTCTTTGAGGATGACACATTTCCCTGCAGTGCCACTCAACTGGCACTTGTTCTGCCACCTGTCAGCCAGCCCAGAATGTTATCAAGCATGGGGAGATGTCACAGTCTGAAACTGAGTCTTTTAGGCTCAATGTTGCTCAAGGTCATTTCCCTAAAACAATAAACAGTCTGCTCTGCTGAAAGACAGCAGGTTAAATTTCACCTTGTTGCAGCCATTGTGGTAGAACAGTATAGAATCAATAGTCAAACAGCGCACTGAGAACAGGCACTAAGGCAATCCACAAGGGAATTAGTTTGCATTTGACTATTTTGACTGATATATTCTGCTCATGATTATTTATTTTGTGGTGGCTTTATGCTTGCACTGTGACCAAGAGGACATCTCCTCTTCAGCTCCTTCTGGTCAGGTAACTGTTGATAAATCTTCATGATGATAAGGCTATATAAAATTGCAACATATGCTCACTTGAGTACTGCATGAATGCCCCAAGGAGAATTCAGGAAAAGCCAGGTGTAGAAAAAAAAATAATGGGCATGATCCTCTAGCCTTCCACCACCTTGTCTTTGCCCTGCTCTGTGTGATCTCTGCCTCTTTACCTAGGCATGCTATATTCCCGACTGGGTACAACCAGTATGTGCAAAGCCTCAAAGTCAGAAAAAAAACTCCTTGAGCAGCTGCCATAGCAATCCCAAACTGCTCCAGCAATTATGGAATGCTAAAATATATGGATATCTGGTACAAGTCAAGCAGCAAATAATTAATGATCTTTTACTTCACATTGCTGAGGTGGTCCTTACTGTTGCTGAACACATACTCAGTTGAGAAATTGGACTTTTCTTGAGCTTTTGGCTACAAAATGACAGCACTGGCATCAAATCATCATTGGATTTGGATTGACATTATGGACGTGGTGACTGCTGTGCGTACATCTTGTGGATATGCAAAGTATTGACCAATATCTATGCAAGGTGCCAACTAATGCACTTCACATGTTCTACAGGGATTTGTAATGCCCAGGAAAATTGCACTCCTAAGTCCAATTTCTGTTGGTGCTTTAAACAGAAGTTTCCACAGGTAGTTTCATATTTCGTCAAATGATGACTGGAATGCTGCTTAACAAAGATTCCAAACAAGGGACTGATTAATCTGCTTCAGGAAAATATCCAATACTGTGTTGTTGGTTTTTTAAAAAAAAATCTGTCAAATCTCTTTCCAATAAAAATCACCACAAAGCAAATTTGAATAGCAGGATTTTAAAAAATGAACAACTACCTGGGGGAGGTCCTGCTTTCATGTTAAGAAAAGGATCAAAAGTGGGTAGTGTACATTTGTTATTCTTCATAGTAGTAATATGTGAATAAGATCCAATGGCAACACCTAGCAACGATGTTCTATTATTTGTAATTACTATCAAATAAAGGTAATTTCCGAAGGGTCTGTTTCCATGCTGTATAACTCCATGACTCCGTGAAGAGAACAATAAACCACCTCACTTAATGTTAATTTGACCTACCCTTTGGAGAAATCGAATGAGCATGTATATACAAAATCCACCATAGAGCACAACATGTCACTTTCCATGTCCTAGGTCCGAATCTCAAAAATGCACTAAATCTCGGGCTGTTGGAGTCAGTTTTGCTCAGAAGCAGTCAGCCAGACTGTAGAAAGGAATGGTCAACAGCACTGAATCTGAAAAGGCATCTGCTACAGACCCAGACCTGTGACTATAAATGCTCAAAATTATTATTAAAAAGTGTGAAATGCAAAAAGCTAATGCAAGCAACGTTTCCCTGTTCCTCAAGTTTCAGATATCAAACAATGTTGCAGCTCAGCATTTAATGAAAAACTTTCATTTAGGCTAGATGAAACATCAAAGAAGTAACCCAATTAATTGGCTCCCATACATTAAAAGTATTATCGTAACGATTTAGAAGCTAATTCACAGATTAAATCATACAGTGTTACTGCCACAACAGTAAGTAATGCATTTGAAGCAAAACAAATCAATACAATGCAATCCCTCAAGCTTATTAAATACAGCATTCTAAGTGCAGCAAAACAAGTAGAGAGAGATTTGGGTGCCCTTGTGCAAGAGGCACAGAGAGTTAACATTCAGATATTATGAGGAGAAATTTAGTAGACTAAATCTTTATTCTCTGGAATGAAAGAAAGATGATCTCATTAAAACATGCAAGATACTAAGAGGCTGCTACCCTTGGCTGGACAACTAGGGGCCATAGACATAACATAAGGGGACAGCCATAAAAATAATTCAATTGTCATATATTTCAAGCTTTCTACTAGATTGGCGTGGCTGCTCAGTTGTTGAATATCTTCAATACAGAGATCAATAGATTTTCTTGCCTCTAAGGGAATGACAAAATGAAAATCAAGTGGAAGCTGTGGTTGAGGTCAATAATCAATCACAATTTTATACCGAGTGGAGCCAACATGAATAACCATATAGCCTCCCCTCCTTTCCCAATTTCTTATGTTCACAGGCTGCACCCAATGATCGTGGACTGTGATTTAGCCAATTTATTTTCTTTCAACTGCCAATATGATCAATAGCGCTCAGAAGAAAAAAAGTGTTCACTTCTTCCCCATAACACAATTGTTCACTCTCATGATGGCTCATCATCCATTCAAACAAATTCAAAATACTTAGCCATCTTATACTGTGAATATATCCAGGAACTAAATCCATATTTGTTTATCAAATTCTCCTACTTTAGCCATTTGAATATATTTTTAAAAGTCACAGTTTACACAATTAAGATGATTTGATTGCATTTAAGTTTTAAAAAAAAGCAACTGTTACTCAGCAAGACGGTACAGTGCGACTTATAAATGTGTATGAAAACTTTGCCTCAAAAAGAAGAACAAGAATTGCTGTCTTCTTGAAGTAATACAGATATCAAGCAGTTTGCTTTTTTTTTGCTGGATATGTACTTCTGTTCCATCCAATTTTAGTGGCAATTTGGTAACAGTAAGTGCTAAGCTTTCACTATTGATGATGTTTATTCATTTGGAATGTCCGATTTCTTGGCAATATTGGGAATCTATGAATCAGAGTGCGCTGGTGGTCTGATGGGCCTGAATATTAAAGCTCATTCATACTCTAGTAATGGGTCTGTGTATTACATTGAATTTCCTGATGACATGGAGACAGTCAAACCAGATCAGCCCTTCTACTCCTGTATTTTCATCACAGTAAAGTTAAAATTTTCAAAGACCCTTCTAAATTGACCTGAATAGTTCCTAACCAGATTATTGGAATAATCAATCTCAGATTCCCCAATCAATCAATTCTGGACCAGTTTTTAGCTTAAACGTAAAGATGTCGTAATTTATTAGCAACACAGTAGCTTTAGCAGAGCAATATTAAACAACAACATAATCTAATTCCTGTCTTTGATTTCAACCCAGCATCCCTCATTTTCAACAAAACCAGACATTGCTGGAGAAACTCAGCAGGTCTGACAGCATCTGTAGGAAGAGAGCAGAGTTAGCATTTCAAGTTCTGTTGGCACTGCATCAGAACTGTTAGCAAAAGAGACAGAGAATGTGAATGAGAGAGAGAAAGTCAGAGTGAGAGACTGAGAAAGAGAAAAAAAACACACAACACCAGGTTACAGTCCAACGGATTTAATTGGAAGTACTAGCTTTTGGAGCACCGCCCCTTCATCAGGACTACCACCTGATGAAGGAGCGCCGTATCCGAAAGCTAGTGCTTCCAATTAAACCTGTTGGACTATAACCTGGTGTTGTGTGGTTTTTAATTTTGTACACCCCAGTCCAACACCGGCATCTCCGAATTGAGAAAGAGAGACAGAGTGAGAGAGGGAGCCAAAGACAGAGGGAGCCAGAAAGGGAGGGAGACGGTGGGGGGGGGGGGGGGGGGGTGTTCAGCTGGAGAGGGAGGAAAAGAGAAGTAAACAAGGGAATTATGGATAGCAGGCCAGGACAGAAGAAAAGTTGAATAAATGACAATAAGAGCTAACAGCAGGAGAAAATGGGTGAGTTGTACTTCCAACAGGTTCAATAACTTAACAGCCTGATTCCATCCTTCTATATTTTTTACCCAGCCCACACCAGGGCCTATTATAAAATGTGTTACTTCTCGTAAAGCCACAGCCAGTCATTCTCCTTCTCTCTTTGGCCGATTATCACATTATATGAGTACAGCTCACCCATTTTCTCCTGCAATTAGCTCTTATTGTCACTTAACTTTTCTTCTCTCCTGGCCTGCTATCCTTAATCTCCTTGTTTATCTCTATTTCCATCTCTCTCTCTCTCTCTCTCTCTCTCTGGGCTCCATCTCCATTTCTCAACTCACCTGTCACCTTCCCCTCCTATCCCATCCCAACTCCATTTTGCCACTCATGTCTCCCCATTTCCTTCCCACATAGCCAACTTTATCTTCAGCAGAAATACCACTTTTTGCTAGCTGTTGTCAGTTCTGAAGAAAAGTCCCTGGACTCAAAGCATTAACTCTGTTTTCCACACCCTTACACAACCAAACCTACTGAGTTTGTCCAACAATTTCAGTTGAAGTCCTTGTTTTCATTCACATAAAAGACAGGCAGACAGACAAACAAGCACAAAAAGTTAAGGGATAAATAAAAGAAAATAACATAATTGACCAGATTACACAAATGGTTTTTGCAATGCATTGTTCATAGGCATAGGTTGTTTCTTCATTGTTTTTCTGAAGATGTTGATCAGGGCCACCTTTTCAGTTCACTCAAGGAAAGTCAGTGATGCTTATAACTTAATTTCTATTTGCTGAAATTTTAATAGCTGATAATGGGAGGTTAGACAGGGAGCTTTCAAATCTTCAATGCTAAATACCTCCCCATAGAAAACACAGTCCAAAGCCCAATTGGAACTCTGGCCTCTCCCTGTCCAACTGACTGTCTCTCCATGAGGTCACAGTTAATATTTGACATCTATCATCTACCGGAACATAAGGGCTCTTCCAGATTCGCTGGAACCAGTTTCCAGGTACTGATCTCATTAATGCCAAATATAGGCTGCCTGTTTAAACATACTGTTCTTTGACGGTCTTGAAGAGGCTGTCAAACCATTTTGATCAAGAACCAACCTGCAACTAATTTCCAGGCCTGGCCTCACAAGCAAAGAAAGAGCTTGTGAGTACTCTCTTTTTTAAAAAATAAAGCTATTGTCCACTGTCTTAAGATCATTTTCAGCTCACAGTTCCCAGTTTACAGATCCAAACCAAAATCGATAAAACAATAAAATAAAAATGAAAATTCAGGGAGGCCTCAAACAGTATCAAGCTTCTCTATTTTATTTTGCTCGTGCATACATTTGTGGTTTTACAGCCTGATCTCGGTGACCTCATCACATTGAACCTCAACACTCTGCTGCCTCAGACGTTGTATGTGCCAATGCCAGCAATATTTCCAAAGTTGTCTCAGAGATTCAGCAGTTGAAAAGGTTAACTGACAAGGTATAAAAAGTTGTTTCTGGGGTAATTTATCAGGTTCAGTTACTATTCTTGCATGTTCATACATCTTTGATGTATTGTAACCCAGCTGTTAACTAATATGTAATAAACCAATTTACTGGTCATTTAGACTATCGTCAGTTGAACATTTACCCCACTTGGTATCAGTAACTGCACTGATATTCATAAGGGGGTTTGGTGGAATTGAATCTACCCAACTTATCTGAGATGGTTCGGCTGGACACTATCACAATATTATAACACCCAATATAGGCTAGAGCACCATCAATTAGAGGTGAATTAGTAATTTCTTCTTAATACAAATCGCAACAGAAAGATCAGATCATGGTTAGAATTAAAGTGTCTTTCCTTTTTCATTTGGGAAAGTCAGGACTGAATAATACTTTGTAATTTTTTGGTATTCCTTAATTTGAATTTAAGGAGGTTTTAGTACTTTGAAAGTATTTTCTGTATCTACATTGTGTTCAGGCACACTGAGGAGAAAGTGAGGACTGCAGATGCTGGAGACCAGAGTTGAAAAGTTTGGTGCTGGAAAAACACAGCAGGCCAGACAGCATCTGAGGACCAGGAGAATCGATGTTTCAGGCATAAGCCCTTCTTCAGGAATGAGGCTGGTGTGCCAAGCAGGCTGAGATAAAAGGTAGGGGGAGGAGGGAATTTGGGGGAGGGGCGCTGGGAATACGATAGGTGGAAGGAGGTGAGGGTGAGGGTGATAGACCGGAGAGAGGGTGGGGGCGGAGAGGTCGGGAAGAAGATTGCAGGTCAAGAGGGCACAGCTGAATCCGAGGGTTGGGACTGAGATAAGGTGGGGGGAGGGGAAATGAGGAAGCTGGAGAAATCTACATTCATCCTGTGTGGTTGGAGGGTTCCTAGGCGGAAGATGAGGTGCTCTTCCTCCAGGTGTCATGTGGCCAGGGTCTGACGATGGAGGAGGCCAAGGACCTGCATGTCATTGGCAGAGTGGGAGGGGGAGCTAAAGTGTTCAGCCAGGGACGTTTGGGTTGGTTGGTGCGGGTGTCCCAGAGGTGTTCCCTGAAATGTTCCGCAAGTAAGCGGCCTGTCTCCCCAATGTAGAGGAGACCATATCGGGTGCAACGGATACAGTAAATGATGTGTGTGGAGGTGCAGGTGAAGTTGTGACGGATATAGAAGGATCCATTGGGGCCTTGGAGGGAGGTGAGGGGGGAAGTGTGGGCACAAGTTTTGCATTTCTTGTGGTTTCAGGGGAGGGTGCCGGGAATGGAGGTTGGGTTGGTGGGGGGTGTGGACCTGACGAGGGAGTCACGGAGGGAGTGGTCTCTCCTGAATGCTGATAGGGGTGGAGAGAGAAATATATCCCTGGTGGTGGGGTCTGTCTGGAGGTGGCGGAAATGACGGAGGGTGATACGATGTATCTGGAGGTTGGTGGGGTGGAAGGTGAGGACTAGTGGGGTTCTGTCCTGGTGGCGATTGCAGGGGCGGGGTTCAAGGGCGGAGGTGCGGGAAGTGGAGGAGATGCAGTGGAGGGCATCGTCAACCACGTCTGAGGGGAAATTGCGGTCTTTGAAGAAGGAGGCCATTTGAGTTGTTCGGTAGTGGAATTGGACCTCCTGGGAGCAGATGCGGCAGAGGCGGAGGAATTGGGAATATGGGATGGCATTTTTACAGGGGGCAGGGTGGGAGGAGATGTAATCTAGGTCGCTGTGGGAGTTGGTCGGTCTGTAGTAAATATCTGTGTTGAGTCGGTTGCCCGAGATAGAAATGGAGAGGTCTAGGAAGGGGAGGGAGGAGTCTGAGACAGTCCAGGTAAATTTGAGGTCGGGGTGGAAGGTGTTAGTAAAGTGGATGAACTGTTCAACCTCCTTGTGGGAGCACGAAGTAGCACCAATACAATCATCAGAGAGGCCAGAGAGGAGGGTGCAACGGATAGGTGGGAAGGAAAATTGGCAGTTAGGACAGGTAATGAGGACAGTGCATGCATCAATGTGGACTTCACCAGTTTCCTCAATTCCCCTCCCCCCAGCTTACCTCAGTTCCAACCTTCCAGCTCAGCACTGTCCTCATGACCTGTCCCACCTGCCAATCTCCCTTCCCACCTGTCCGCTCCACCCTCCCTTTTGACCTATCACCTTCATCGCCACCTCCATCCACCCATTGTACTCTTTGCTCCCTTCCCCCACCTTCCCCTCTGACCTATCATCTCTATCCCCACCCCCATTCACCTATTGTAGTCTTTGCTACCTTCTCCCCAGCTTCCCCCCGCCATTTATCTCTCTATTCTGGAGGCTTCCTGTCTCTATTCCTGATGAAGGACTTTTGCCTGAATGTCAATTTTCCTGCTCCTCGGATGCTGCCCGACATGCTGTGCTTTTCCAGCACCACACTGATCAAGATTCTGATTATTGCATAGCCAGGAACGAAACTGCACCAAGTGCTATGCTCTGACAAAGGAAGTAATTCAAAAGAGAGGCTGCTGGAGATTACATTCTTGTAACAAAGAAGCTGTCTTGTCACTAAAGATAAAGGGCAAACTTAGACATCAACCTTTGAGCGAGGTCTGTAGGAAGCTTAAAGAACAATAACATCGAAGCCAAGATTTAAAAAAAAACAGCAACAGGAGCAACAACGTCTGTGAGGAACGCACAGCCATGGAAAATGCAGAAAGGGACGATTACAAATTGTTGTTTTCATGAGCCAGCAAGGAGCTCCACCAGATTTCAGCAAAATAATGCCACAGCAGCCAAGTTCACAGTCTCACAGTCAGAAACCTAGATGCTGATGTCACCATGGTAACTCGCAACTATTTAAATGCCCCAATTTCCAATCAAAACGTATTATCTGTTGGACAGTTTATCAGACTTAAACAGCATACAAGAGTAGAAACGGAAACAGTTACTTTTTTTAAAAATTATTTCCAAGACATGGATATCATGTCTGAGCCAGCATTTATTTTCCAAATGTAATCATCTGGAGGTGGTGGTGGTGGTGAGCTGTCTTCTTGAACTACTGCAGTCCACTTATGGTAGGAGCACCCACAATACTGTTCGGGAAAGAGACCCTGTGACAATCAAACAATGCTGATATCTTTCCAAGTCAGATAAGCAGTAGACTGAAAAGGAACCTGTTGGTGATGACATTCCCATTATCGATTGCCTCGTCCCTCCTCATGGTATTGGTCAGCAAAGGTATGATCTAAGGAGTCTTGGTGTTTTACTGCAATGCAGTTTATAGATGGTGTACACACTGTTGCTATTGTGTGTCAGGGACACAAAGTGTGAATTTTTGTGTATGTGGTGCCAGCCAACCAGGCTGCTGCATTCTGGATGGTAGATTAAATTAGATTAGACTAGATTCCCTACAGTGTGGTACCAAGCTTCTTGAGTGTTGTTGGAGTTTGAGGCAAATGGCGAGGATTCCATCACAGTCCTGACTTTTGTCCTGTGGTGGACAGATTTTAGGAGTCAGGTGAACTACTCGCTGCTGGCCTCTAACCAGATCTTGATATGGATAGTCCAGTTCAGTTTCTAATCAATGGCAACCCTCAGCGTGTTGATTGCGAGGGGGATTAGTGATGGGAATAGCATCGAATATCCAGGGGCAATGGTTTGATTCTGCCTTGTTGGATATGGTCATTGACTGGAAGTTGTCAGCTCAAGATACTGCCCAGGTCTTGTTGCATTTGGGCATGACTATCTCAGTACAAGTCATTGTGAATAGCGTTGAATATGGTACAATCAGGTCATGTGATTTCAGGAGGTATCATGCTGAGACCATGATAACCTCACTGTGAAAACATGTTTCTAGCTTGCCTCATTACTTTATTTGAGCTTATCTAGGTGCTAAGGGGTGGGGGCCAGGAGCAATGGTTACCTCTACAGCACTGAAATAAAATATTCCTGAAGGTCAGCCAGGCATCCATAATGCAACAAGTGCGTACATACAGCTGACTTGACTTTCTCAGATTCCTTCATGATAGCTGGACTGAGACTTGATGTGACAGCTTTGACATTACAGTCAGCACCAAAAAAAACTTGGAGAATGCACCAGCCTTCTCCAAGAAAGCCATGCATCAGAACCCCAAGGTTCAGTTCATGAACATAACCTGCCTCCAAAAGATAAGATCACTTACCTTCATAGCATACTCTCATGACATTCTAAATCGATGAAAAGATGTGCAAGAATTGTCAAGAGTGTATACTTTGGCAGATTTTTAACTTAGGAAAAGAGGATTAAGTCCACCGATCAAACTGAAAGTCTATAGAGGAATCATCCTGCCCATTCTTCTCTGCATACAAGACATGAACTGTGTCCCAGCATCACACGAAGAAACCCAACCATTTGAACTACATTCAGAAGTCTCTGAAGACCAGATTGAAGGTGAAAACACCAGGAAATGAGACACCATAATTGTGCTTGCACACAATGTTCACAGTTGAGTTGGGACGATCATGTAGCCAGATTATCTGAAGCATTTCTCATGAAAATGAGTCTTCAATGGACAGTTTTTTGCTTTGAGTGCACTCTTCTAGAAGTGGTCCAAGAATATTCTGGATGCAGATTATCCTTGGTAGTCACCTTACCCACCAGAACCCTCCCAAATATCACACTTTATGAACTAGGTCATCTTTGAATTGATGGACAAACAAGATTCAAGAAGTAATGTTGAAACTTCGGGTACTGATGCAGGTTGAGGTTATAGTCAATCTAAACACCCTCTCCAGTATCGTCGTGGGTGTACCTCGACCAAATGGACTGAAGCTTAATCACCACCTTCTCAAGGGCAATGAGGCATAGGCAATGAATGTCAGCATAGCTAGTGAATGAATCATATCATGTTCATGAATTTGGAAATTTTCAAATGAATATGTGATAGATTTGGAAGGAGAGATTGCTGTTATTGAGCAGGAAATTTGAGAGTTGCACTAGTCATGAAGCAAGAAGAACAGCACATTAAACATAGGTCTGCAATAGGATTGCAGATGCAATTGCAGTGCTCAGAGTGAAAATTATACCAGATGCACAAACTACTTGCATCAATGACACAGCTGCAACTGTATTTGATAAATCGGGAGGAGAGTACAAGTTATTTCTAAGTCACAATACCACACCAAAATAGTTGTGAAACTGGTGAGTTATTCCAACAATCCTATTCCAGTGTTACATTAAATTAGTGTTAGAATGGAATTCAATGCTGCATCCCGCTGGCTGCCATTCTAAGGGCATAAAGCCAAAAGGAGGAATTGGCTTCAGAAGATATTGTTAAATTAGACTGTGTTATTTATTACATGCATCATTAAGAGGGCATCTGACATTGATGAAGTGCTAAAAGAATACAAAATGGCCTTTGAGGAAGGAGCAGCAAATGATAAAATTAGCCAGCTGTACAACAGCAATAGATCATGCATCTGCAGACTTGCTCAAAAGAATTCTTATGAAGGCAAATTCATCTTTAGCCACTGTGAGTTATCTGTGAATGACTTAAACAAACAACATGTCAGTGCCTGCCAGAGAAACCTGTGAATTTCTCAGCAGTAACAAGCTGCAATTTTTGATATGCAAGAGGTACCAAAGTTGAAGAGTTGCTAAAAATTGCAATATCCATTGCAGAATGAGAAACAATCTGAAATTCCTTTCACTCCATGGTCAAGCAAAAGAAAACTATGGGAACAAGTTAGTTTCTTTCAGGTAGGAAAAAGTACCTGGTTTTGGTTGATAACTATAGCAAGTGATAGTTGTCAAGTCTACACTCAATATTACGAATGTGAAAACACTCGAGATTTTGAGAAGTTGGTTTGCAATTCATAGCTTTCCGAGGTGTTTGTGTCAGATAATGGTCCCCAGTTTACATCAGAAAATTATGAAAATTTTGAATAAAAATTAATTTAAATATCTTCTAATGCCTCATTAGCCAACATTGAATGGTGCTGAACAAGAACGTGAAGAAGAGGTATTTGCAGAAGTATTTTCTAAGTGACAAGCTCAGCAGTAATTTCCATTTCTGTCTTTGACACAAGCTGGATAGTTTTCTGTTCTATCTTACAAAATATCCAAACAGACTATAGCAGTTTTGTCATCTTAAACAAGTTTGTAGGACAAGGTTTAGATGGTTTAAAGTTGATCGCAATCAAAAAGTAAGATAAGCAAAACAAAAGTATTGAGTGATGATATGGGAGACATAGAACTTTGAGAAATTAGTGTTGATCAGAAGGTGTGGTGAAAATCCAGGAAGTAAAGACAGAAATTCTGTAATTGGATTTGGCATACTCACTTATCAAGTAAAGAGTGACAAAAATCTCAGTCACATAGATGATTTGCTTGAAATAGGAAACCTAACAAGGGTATGACAAACCTCCTACAATCCAAAGCCCTCCTGCTGCCCCAAGTGTAAGTTAGAATGAAAGTGGAAGTTAGTCATAAAGTAACTTAAAGTTTGCTAGAATTATAGAATTCTCAGGTGAATCAGGGTCTTGAGACAAATCAATGACTGTTATAGCCCATGTCTTTAAAAGGGATTAATAATCAAATTAAAGCTCAGGTTCAACATAGTCAGAGATGTTGAGAGAACATAGATAAGTTAATGACAATTGAAAAAGGCGGAAGAGAGTGAAGCCTGCTAGGTCTATAGAAAGTAAGGAGAAACAAGTTGCTAATTTCATCACTTCCATCAATTTTTTTTTGATAAAGCAAAACTTGCACTATTGTATAATTATTTTGTTACGAGTATATTTCTCTGGTAATATTGGTCATATATTTTCTGGTCATTTGTGTTTCAATTTTTATCACAGTATAAACAAGTAAACATGAAAAAGTAATTTGTTGAATGTTATTTAGTCATATTGTGTTCTGACAAATTACAAGCATGTAAAAGTTTGCATTTTGATTTATACTCTTTCAAGTGGGGAGTACAGCTGATCTGAGCATCTTGTTAGTGCCCTCTTTGCTACTCTCTCAGATGGGGAGGTGTATATAAAGTTCATTCAATGATGGCTGTTTACAATGAATCGACATGGTGAAGTTTTCTAAGTGCACTACATAACAACAGGCATCACTGGTACTGTGATGGTGTAGAAAACACCTTCAGCTAGGAACCTTGTGTGCACATCATTAATACTCGTTGCCCAATTTTAAAAGCTTTCCTCAAATTTCTTCACCTGTCTGAAGATGGATTTTGGCATAAATTGTCAGAGATACCAGTTAGGTGCCATCGCCTGTCAGTCAAGAGAGCTTCCTAGATCTACCCAAGGATTTATTCTCAGGGTATGGTTCCGTTTTTGAGAGATGCTGTCTCCACTCGATGAGCTGTTCAGGGTGGAAAGTGATGGGCTGCTGACAGAGAAGAATCTGAAGATGCTTTATTCATTTTTAGTAATTCTTTTACTTCTCAAATAAAGGAACATGCCCTTAAACTATAATCCTTCCTCCCAAAGAACAACATATTAGTCCTCTTTTCCATCCATGACCATGACAATCATTGCCATATCAGGAAAGATATATGACTCTAACATCCACCAACAATAAGAGTACACATTACATGTTACTGCAATCTATCATTGTTCACATTTTCAACTGACTGTTTAGGGAAACTATGCTCTCTTGCTCAACTTGACAGTTTCAAATAAAGGTTATAGTGGTGTTTATAACAGATTCCAGCAAAGATCAGGATTGCACGGTATTTTTAGTTCATTCTGGTGCACAAATGATTCAATGGTTTGAGCTGTGTTCACTGAACAGGTAGCACTTGCCAATGAAGTCTTACTGGCTGTATCTATGCAGGTGACCCTTGATCTGCCAGAGGCCTAACATGCATTGCCATTCTGAAAAATGGCTATATTAGATGGATGAACTCCAGCCACTGTCACTTTACTGGCCACTACAGCTTTGAAACCACTCATCAGCAGGCAGGCTGATCTAACTGCAGCTCTCAGATCTTGAAAGCTCTGAAAGACATAGATGGAATTTGCGAATCATGCTGCACTTCAAACTGCTCCCTGTTGCATCCAGAGCATCTATCTGTGCTTCTGTTGAGACAGTAACTAGTCCTTGGCTATTTCTTATCTGGATATATACTGCAGATGGCAATGAAGCTGCATTTGTATATGTTGAAGCTTTTTCTTCCTTGCAGAAAATACTTGAACGTTGAATATTGTTATTGTTGAGTCAAAGTTTTCAGCTGTAAATCCTTGGAGTTTGCATCGAGTTAAAATATTCTTTGAAGACTTTTGTTTTCTTTTAAACCATGACTGAACAATTCTGAAACTCTTTGCACCTTTTCTTCAACCTCTAAGGTGGTGTCATTGACGTACCTAGTTCTCTTCAAATGTATGACTCAGTCAGTGCCTTGTTGTCATGGTCACTTCTTCGTTACTGCTGCTGAGGCAAAGCCTGGGAGGGAGGAAACAAGTACCATAGACGGCAGCTTGAACTGGATTGGAGAAGTGGAAGATGGAGTACAATCATTATGTGGCATTGGAAAGGCACTTTATTTTCATTTCTCTTTTCATTATTATTTTCCTTTTTCTATTAAACTGCAGGAAAGGAAGACAAAAGAACATGAGAACTAGGAGCAGGAGTAGGCCGTCCAGCCCTTTGAGCCTGCTCTGCCACTCAATAAGATCATGGCTAATCTTTTTGTGAACTCAGCTCCACTTACCTGCGTTTTCACCACATCCCTTATTTGCATGGGAGGGTATGACTGTCATGTATATAGTTAGGTGTGTGCCGGCCTTTTAAGAGAGTTGGTCAGGTGACCCACAGGGCTGGACCATGGAAAGACAGCCTTAAGCGATCTATTTGTGGAGTTGAGAGGATGCATAAGAGAGCAATCCCTGTTCAAGTTTACCTTCTGCCTACCTTGCATTTTATTTATGGTTCTAGTGAACCACAAACTAGAGAGAGATCTGAACATCGAATATTACAGCAGTGTACAGGCCCATCGACCCTCGATGTTGCGCCGACCTTGAAACAAATCTGAAGGCCATCGAACCTACACTATTCCACCATCGTATGGCCCACAAATTGTGTGTTAATGCTGGGTTTTTTTGCGCAGATGGAAGGATGTTACCTGGACTTCAAAATTTGTCCTGGATTGTGGAGGTAATATTGAAAGTTTGAGCAGCTTTAGCTCAAGAGCTTATCAGTTGAATACTGGATGGTAGATATTGCTATGCATCAGTGAGGGTGAAAATATTTGGATTCTTTGTACCAGGAGGCAGTCACAACACCACTTCTGATTTGGTCAATGACCAGGGATAGGGTGGCATGACTGAGTGAAGCAGGCGAGGGGATGTAGAGGGCAGGAGTTTCAGTCTCTCCAATTGAGCAATAAGTTTGAGGTTCCTTTGGCCTGAGAGTACACCCTGCAGAGTGGATGAGCAAACTGATCAGAGCACCATAGTACCAGAAGCCATTCAATTCCATCTCCCAGCCTCCACTACATTGGGTAGAGAAAATGCAGACTGGGTGACTGCTTTGCAGATTATCTATCCTCCATATGCTAAGATGACTCTGAGTTTCCATTTGCCTACAATACACCACCTTACTCTCCGGCCAGCATTTCTGGAGGCAAGCATCTCATTTTCTGCTTGGGGACCTCACAACCATCAGGACTCAATATTTGTTCAATAATTTTTGAACCAGAACATCTCCTTCTGTGTCATTTATCTACCATCCCGCAGCAACCCCCTCCCCTCCCCCCCCAACCACCATCCCAGGTCCTGTCAGGGCATAGCTTACTTCTAGAACAGTTTTCACTAAATTAGAGAAGAAAAGTGGATTCTGGAAATCAGAAACAAAAACAGAATCAGCAGTTCTGGAAGCATATGAGGAGAGAAAACAGATTTAAAGTTTAGGGTCCAGCTTTCGTAACCACAGTTTCCACCTTTCTAAAGTTTCTTCTTTCCTGGCTTAAAAATGAACAGTCCCTTGTGTGCCTAACATTACCCCCTATCTTTCTCTGGGCTCCATCTCCACCGATCCATTCACTCCTTTTACCTCTATCCTTTACCATCCAAACAAATATCACATTTTCTTAGATGTTATCAGTTCTGAAAAAAAAAGGTCAGCAGGCTCAAAATGTTAGCTCTGTTTCTCTCTCCACACGGACGCTGCCAGACATGCTGAGTTTCTCCAGCAATATTGGTTACCATTGCAGAAGGTTCTATTCGAGTCAAAAAGTGTGGTGCTGGAAAAGCACAGTCGGTCAGGCAGCATCCGAGGAGCAGGAGAATCAATGTTGCAGTGATGAAGAGATTATGCTTGGATTGTCAACTCTCCTGCTCCTCGGATGCTGCCTGACCAGCTGTGTTTTTCCAGCACCACACTTTTTGACTCTGATCTACAGCATCTGCAGTGCTCACTTTCTCCCAGCAGGTTTTATTAGATTTGTATTAGATAATGTTCCAGAATTAATTATGTTAGAGTTAAGCTACCTTCGGAAGCAGTGACAACAATGTGATTGAATTATAAATACATTTTGAAAGGAGGACAATTGAATCTAAGAATATTATTTGAAAACTAAATAAGGGCAACATGTGGACATGAAAGCTGAGCTCGCTGGGGGATTCAAGTGTTCTGGTGTATGGATCACAACAGGTTAGTGGACAGATACTCGATTAGGGGATGCCTCAATGGCTATGCAGTGGCAGATATTTAAGGCATTAGCAGAATACTAATAGTGTAAAGACTTTTTATTTTTCAGTACTTCTGAATATGGACTGAAATAGGAAAAGGACAGTTTTAAAAATGCAGTATTGTGAAAAGGATTACTATGCTCTTTACTAAAACTCATTGCCAGAGATGTTTACACTGCTGTTTGTGCAAGTGATTTTGGAAAAGAGAAGCTCATGGGGTAGGGGTTACATATTAGCATGGATGGAAGACTGTCTGGCTGGCTATATACAAAATATGTATAAAAGGCTCTTTTCTGAATGGCAGGATGAGATGAGTTGAGCACTGCAGGTGTCTGTTCTGCGGCCACAAATCTTAGTTTACAGCAATGACATGGATGAGGGGATTGAAAACGTGGGAGCTAAATTTATACTGATACCACAATATTGGAAAATATGTTCCAGAAAAGACTTAAGGATGTTGTAGATTGATATTTAATTAGGTTGAATATAGGTGGAGAAAATTATGGCAGATAGAGTATAAAATATGGGAAAAATGTAAACTTGTTCTCTTTGGCAGGAAGAATAAAAATACTTAAATATTGCGTGACTGCTGAATTCCGAGATGCAGCGGGATCCAAGTGTTCTGATGCATGAATCGCAACAGGTTAGTGGACAGATACAACAGAATTAATCAAAAAGGTTGGTTGCTATCTTTTATTATAAAGGGTATTGAACATCAAAAGAAGGCATGTTTCAGTTGTACACAGGATTGGTGAGGCCAAATCTCAAGTACTGTCCATAGCTTTGACCTCTTTATTTCAGGAAGAATGCAAGTACATTGGAGGAAGTAAAAATGGTTTATAAGATTGATATCTGGAATGAACAGGCTGTCTTATGAACATACATTGGACAGGCTGGGCTTATTTCCAATGGAGATAAGATGACTTGATTGAAGCATATAAGATCCTAAATAGTTTCAACAAGGTAGGTCAATCAAGAACTACCAAGCATATTTCAAAACTAGGGACCATTCTTTCAGGAGGAGATGAGATTTTTTTTCCTCTCAATGCACTATGTAGCTTTGGGACTCTGCCTCAGAAAGCAGTGGCAGCAGGGTCATTGAATATTTTTAAGATAAGGGCATATAAATTCTTCTTAGGCAGAGGGGGGGGGTCGAGGGGGAATGGGGTTGATGGAAATGTGGTATTTGAAAATCCACAGATGGATCATGAGCTTACTGAATAACAGTCAGGTACAAGGGCCGAACAGTCTATTTCTGCTCTCATTTTCTATTCCTACCTGCGCTCATTTTACATTTTCAATCCTTCTCCCAACAGCATTCATTTAATCTCAACATGCAAACAAGTGAAGATTACAAAACAACTTTAATACTATACTAAATCAAGCCTTTCCAAAGTGGATGTCAATACAGTAAATGGGAGTGTAAGTTCCAAGACAGTCGTTGCCAATCCTGCTCTGATCGAACTTTACAGCACAGTACAGGCCCTTCAGCCCTTGATGTTGCACTGCCCTGTAAAACCATTCTGAAGCCCAGCTAGCCCACACTATTCCATTCTCATCCATATGCCTATCCAATGGCCATTTAAATGACCGTAAAGTTGGCGTGTCTACAACTGTTACAGGCACATCTGAGTAAAGAAGCTATCTCTGACATCTGTCCTACATCTATCACCCCTCAATTTGAAACTATGCCTCCTCGTGCTAGCCATCACCATCCTAGGAAAATGGCTCTCATTGTCCATCCGATCTAACCCTCTGATTATCTTATATGTCTCAGTTAAGTCACCTCTCAACCTCCTTCTCTCTAATGAAAACAGCCTCAAGTCCCTCAACCTTTCCTCATAAGACCTTCCCTCCAAGCCAGTAAATCTCCTTTGAATCTTTCCAAAGCTTCCACATCCTTCATATAATGCAATGACCAGAAATGTCTGCAATACTCCAAGTGCAGCCGCACCAGAGTTTTGTACAGCTGCAGCATGACCTCGTGGTTCCAAAACTCAATCTCTCTACTAATAAAAGCTGACACACCATATGCCTTCTTAATAGCCCTATCATCCTGGGTGGCACCTTTGAGGGATCTATGTACGTGGACACCGAGATCTCTCTGCTCATCGACACTACCAACAATCTAACCATTAGCCAGTACTCTGCATTCCTGTTACTCCTTCCAAAGTGAATCACTTCACACTTTTCTGCATTAAACTCCATTTGCCACCTCTCAGCCCAGCTCTGCAGCTTATCTATGTCCTTTCTGTAACCTACAACATCCTTTGGCACTATCCACAACTGTACCAACCTTAGTGTCATCCGCAAATTTACTAACCTATCCTTCTATGCCCTGATTCAGGTCGTTTATAAAAATGACAAACAGCTAAGGACCAGAAACAGATCTTTGCAGTACAAACTAGTAACTGAACTCCAGGATGAACATTTCCCATCAACCAGCACCCTCTGTCTTCTTTCAGCTAGCCAATTTCTGATCCAACTGCTAAATTACCCTCAATCTCATGCCTCCATATTTTGTGCAGTAGCCTACCATGGGGAACCTTATCAAACACCTTACTGATATCCAGATACACCACATCAACAACTTTATCCTGATCCACTTGTTTGGTCACCTAGGTTTCTTTTCCTCCGAGCTTTCTTCCCCACCAACACCCCCAGCCCACTCACTAAAAGGTCAGGACAAATTTCAAACTTTAAAATTAGATCACAATGGGAAAAGGACTGAGAAACAGGTGCCAGAAATTGTAAACAATAAGACTTTTAACTAGAATGCCTCACTGTCCCTTGCTGAAGACAAGGTATACATGTTAAAAATAATAGTAGCAGATATAATTAACTAATCTTACACATTCCCTATTGTGATAAATAACATCATGCTCAGTGGAACAAAGAAGATAAAAGGTCTGTCTCATCAACCCTCGAGAAAAATCCTCCATTTTAGGGATCAATGGTATTTCAATATAATGTCACTCTGTGAATAAATGTACAGAACATAAAAATGCTGCAAAAGCCACTGAGCAACCTTTTCTTTTCCCAAATAGTTTTCAGTGTCTTCAATATGCTTTGGAATTGTCACCATATGGATCATCATCATTTCAATTTGGATTTGCTGTGGGTTATTAAATTTGTCATAACTATGTAAATGCACGTAAGCTACTGCTGTAAATCTAATCCATAACCATGTGATTTCTATTTTAAAAAGCTGCATTAATATTTTATTTATACTTGACTTTTTGATAGCGATTGTCAAGCTTTCTCCAGATGATATGTCAAAATAGTTGTCAAGAAGGTGGGGTTGTAATCATTTTTGAAAATCATGATACTTTTTTGTCTGCTCTATTTCTTTGCATCTTTTTCTTGGAATAAAATCAAATGAAATCTACATGTATTTGTGAGCTATTTTCAATTATATTCTGTGATAAGGTTAACATCTTCTACTGTTGGATGCAAATATGTTAATTCACACAAGCAGCATGCAAACTTATTCCCCACTGGTTTGCCAGTTGGATATTTGTCAGGCTTGTGTTATGTAAACTGTTCTGTGAAGTAATGGGCTCGCCTCAACAGTTTGTGATGTTTTAAAATTTGGTTTAGCTTATATCAAAGCAAATTCATTAAATAAATATATGAATCATTAGAGCTCAGAATGAAATCTGTTGCTTTTAATAGGAGATGATCAAAAGTGTATTGTAGATCTGAGACAAAACCAAACTTCTTTCAAACCAAGTCTAAAAGGAAGGAATATTTAACAAATCCAAATCAGAAAAGCATCTGGAAATATAACTAACACCAGTATTTCTGTCTATTCATATTGAATAATTGTTCCTTTACTATTTCCTTTTTATTTGGTTTGTGCATTTATTTGTCAAACAATTTCCTTTTTTACACTCTGTGATAGAAATAATAATTACTCCTTGTAAAATAATTATTTGATAAGTTAAACAGCTTTTTCCTGTTTCACTGTTGCCAACATATTCAACAAAAATCAAGTTATTTTAATAGAACTGTCAAATGTCACTTGAAGAAATGAGCACAATTCAGTACTTAATTAAATTGTTATAGAATATTTAAGTTTTTCTCCCCCTAAACCAAAGCATGCTTTGATTAAAATAAAATACTGTTGATGCTGGAACTCTGAAATTAAAACACAAAATGTTGGATGCATGATTCATCTATCCACACATGATGACAGAGCTGTTGAGTCAACATTTTATTTAGACAATCTTTCCGAAAACGTTCACCTTAACTGTTTCACTTGCTGGTATGAGTTTGCCACCAAGAGTGGTTTACCTGATGTCGCAGTGTTGATATTATCTCTCACAATATAAGAAACTGGACATGAATGATGTGATATTGAAAAATCCAACAGAAATGTATCACAACAGAAATGTATCACCAGTATGTACATGAATTATATTCATTGAGCACATAAGTCTCTGGGCTAATGTTTAGCTATCAGGTTGCAACAGAGTAGCAGTGTAATGCTTCAATTTTGAGATGGAGTTTGAGACGTTTAACTCCTCAGGTCACAAAAGCAATGTCTCTTCAAGATATGCTGCTGATAAGATATAATGCAATATATTTTTACAAATGTTATGACACGGCAGTGAGCCCCTCTACTAATGAAACCAAACACACAGAAAATCTCACCTCACCTAATAATCTGTTGAAGTATGAGTAACAGAACTGCTGAATTCCATTTAAAGAAGTATCAATTAACTCTAACTCTGAAAGTGAACATTAAACAACAACTTTTCCAACTGTAAGCCTCCTTTCTCTTAAATGCCTGTTATCTCACCCCAACTCTACAACAATATACAGTTTAAATAAACAAAACACAGTTATTTAATGTACATCAACTTAATTTCAAAACCACTCAGCGGCTGTTGTCAGTGTCTATCTCCCTCTGGCTTAGATCTCCCTGGGTCATCTTTGGTCTTTTGCTGCAAAGATGTTTCATACAAAGAAAATGTACCTTTGATAGAGAGTGTTTACTCTGGCAGTTACTCTTTCGGTGGCAGTTGGTTTTACTGCCTAGCTTTTAAAATGTTTGCTTCTTTATATCCCTAACTTCAGATCGTCTCATTGGTTTGAGATCAGCAAAAACAATAAATTCAAATGTGCTTGAATTTTAGTATCCTGGGGTATAATTTAAATTGATTGGCTAAATTTTAATGTTTATCAAAACAGCAACCAAAACTCAAGTATTTTTCACAGCAAAATGTGACATATTTTCAATCTTTCAGTACAGAGACTGCTAGCTAGTCATATGAAAGGTGCCTGCAAGCTCTCAGTGCAAAACAGCACTCACTCTCTCTTAAAAGGTGTAGTATACACCTTCAACTTCATAACACAGATGAAGTAAGACTTCCTATGTTTTACTAGTTTTTTTTAATTTCATGCTATGTCCATTTGCATGTGTTTGTGCAGAACAACAATGTGCCTATTTCCTGCATTCTGATATACTAATACAAATATAAATGCATTTATTAGGATTTAATTAACAATACTCATAAAATATTTTGAAAGCCATATGGATAGATACATTTGGCTTAATACACAGAGGAGAGCAGATGGTGCAGAACACTGGTTACAACATTAGTTGACTGTTATAATGATCTCATTAATCATACCAAATATATAGAGATATCAGAGCCCAGAGATTGTGTTACAGCTTTACAAGCATCTCAAAGCAAAAGAAAATAATCTCCAATGTAGAAACCTGAAATACCAATAGAAAATTCATGGCCGTTCAATTAACATCTGAAATAAAAAGGTAAACTTTTTGATTTTCAATGGTCAGAAATGCATTTCAAATCAATAGCCCTACAAGATACATTAATCCATCTTTGTCTTTCAAAATTTACCAAACTTACTGTTTTGTTCCATATTATAGCCGGATGTCAGAAGTTTGGGATTTTGTCACAATTGGATGCTCGGTTAATACATATTCTCACAGTTAAGTAAACTAAAGTTGCTTCAAAAGGTATCATGTACGGAGTCTTGCCTTGGAAATGAAAACAAAACTTTCTCATGAAAGTCAACATGTCTGTCCGAATCTGTCCATGGAGAGAGAAACAGAGTTATCATTTTGAGTCCAATAAGACTCTTCTTCAGAAGTTAATTTGCCACAGATGCTGCAACACCTGCTGAGCTTCTCCAGTAATTTCTGTTTTTATTTCAGGTCTCCAGGAACCACAGCACTTCCCTTTCTCACATGAAAACTAGGAGCAGGAGCAGGACATTCAGCCCCTCCAGCCTGTTCCAGCATTTATTGCGATTATAGCTAATCTTATCATAACCTCAACTCCATTTCTTTCCCCACACCCCTTAACCCTTCAATACATTACTATTTAAAAAGTCTATCTCCTCTTTAAATTTATTCAATGTCCTGGCTTACACCACAACCTGGGAGAGTAAATTCTGGGGTAGCAACTTCTATTTGCCTAGAATGACTCATTTCTCTAGGTAGTCTGCAGACAATGGGAGGTTTGAGGGATATTTTGTTTAAATTGACATGGTTAGCACTGCTGCCTCTCCACATCAGGGACTTAAGTTCAATTCCAGTCTTGGGTGATTGTGCAAACTCCAAACATTCTCCCTATGTCTACATGGGTTTCCTCTGGGTGCTCCGATTCTCTCCCACAGTCCAGAGATGTGGTCAGGTGAATTGCCCAAGTTAAATCGTCCATTGTGTCCAGGGATGTATGGGCTAGGTGGATTAGCTACAGAAGTGCAGGGTTACAGGGACAGAGTAGGGGAAAGGTCTGAGTGGGATACTCTGATGGTAGATGTGAACTCGATGGGCTAAATGGTCTGCTTCCACACTGTAGAAATTCTGTGATTCCATGACCTTACTAAAGGTCATTCAATTTGCTTCTGACCCCAGGCCATAAATTCTGAGGCTAGATATTACAAAAAAAAGAGTGCCAGAAGCATAAGGCAGCAGTCAACAAGCAAGCAGAAAATACTGGGGTGGGTGGGGGGTATGGTGGGGAACAAGAGTTGAGAATACGGATAGAGGTAGAAACTGTGGCTAGTGGAAGGATAGGAAATAAACTGTGGCAGAGATCTTACGGCAGGAATGAGGTCTGTGAGTGTAAAGAGAGGGTTTGGTTCGTAGAGAGAAAGGTTTGGAGTGATTGAAGAATTGGGGATAGAGGCACTCTTCATTAAACAACTTCATTCACTAAGCCTTTAGCCATTTCGCCTTATGCTTATTCACGTGTCTCTGTGTAAAAGTTTGCTTGATAATGTTCTTCTGAAACACCATGCTAAATTAATTTCATAAATGCAAGGTTAGGTCACTTTGTTGGAGAAATGCCAGTGTTGTGGCCGTTACAGAACAGCTTAACTGGAAGTGCAACAGTTTTGCTATTGTTCTCTCAAGGGTAGTAAAGCGTACAGATTTCATAGAGTACCCTGTCTGAATCAGATGTCAATGGAGGATGATCCTTACAGTTTTACTGATCACAATTTTTGTAGTGGGTTCCTGCAACTGAATTTTTTTCCCCACTACATCATTTCAGAAGAACAGTCAGTATTGCTGAAGGCACATTGTTTCAACCAAGTCAGGAGTCTGACTGCCTCTAGTTTTTCTTTAAAAACACCCTCTAGGTCAGTTTTAACAAATAGTTTTTGTTATTTTTTAATTCATGCTTAGCTATCCCACATCAATTGCACTGAGTTAACCATGTCAAAAAGTGAAGGAAACCAAATTCCAAAGCTTTCTTGAATGAATGGAGTTTATTACATATGAAACGTGAGTAAAAAAATGTAAAAATACAAAAAGATATATACGCAACATAGGCACTAAGCTTGGAAGTAAGAGGAGATGGGATGTCCATACAGACTACAGAAAGTTGCAGTTTAAAAGTTTCAGAGTCATTGAGTTGAGAAAGTGAAACCAAAGCCCCAACAGTTTTGCTATTGTCTTGTTCCCTCAAGGGTAGCAAAGTGTGCAGATTTCATAGTAAGTGGTATTTTTACCAAGTTCCTTTTTGTCCACTCAGGTTGGTTTGCAAGATTGACAGAGCAAAACTTTCAGTATTTGTGCTGTTATCAGTCTGTGTGGCTCCCTCTCTCATTGTTCAAAAGCTATTGTTGCTGCTTTGCAGACTCTGACGTCCATGGGTTGGATTTTCCTATATTTCTGGTGAAGCTTTTTTCCTAACTGAGCTTCACAGCCCGAGATGGGGGAGGAAGAGGAATGTTTTTTTTTCTTACATAATCAACATCTAATCAATTATCCAACCAGTCTCTTTGGCATCTGTCTCATGAAATTGCATGGCAAACATGCAGAAGTCCTCACTGCGGCCATGACGATGCAACCATAGTGCCACGGGTGCCATATTTGAACTGTGACCGCACATCACAACAGACACTGCGGTCCTGCATAGCAAATACAAAGTAAATGGCCTGGAAAGGCATGGTTAGCTCTTCAGTTAGCTGCTAGGAACCTGGAGATGCTAAGGTTTGTGTGACAGACAGACTTGGGGGGGTGGAGAGAGAGAAGGAAGAAGAAATCTGAGGTAGTTTGGGTTGAGGTTAGGAATAGGAGAGGTGAGGTCACCCTGTTAGGAGTCTTTTACAGGCCTCCTAATAGTCCTAGAATCATTGAAGAAAGGATTGCGAAGATGATTCAGGAGAAGAGTGACAGTAATAGGGTGATTGTTATGGGAGACTTTAACTTTCCTGATATTGATTGGGAAAGCTATAGCTCAAGTTCGTTAGATGGGTCAGTGTTTGTGCAATGTGTGCAGGAGAGTTTCCTGACACAATATGTAGATAAGCCAACAAGAGGTGAGGCCATACTGGATTTGGTTCTGGGTAACGAACCAGGCCAGGTATTAGAACTAGAGGTAGGTGAGCACTTTGGGGACAGTGACCACAATTCGGTGATTTTTACTCTAGTGATGGAGAGGGATAAGTGTGTACTACAGGGCAAGAGTTATAGCTGGGGGCAGGGAAATTATGATGCGTTGAGGCATGACTTAGGATGTGTGGATTGGAAAAGTAGATTCCAAGGCAAGAGCGTAATTGATATGTGGAACTTGTTCAAGGAGCAACTATTGAGTGTCCTTGATAAGTACGTACCTATCAGGCAGGGAGGAAAGGGTCGTGTGAGGGAGCCGTGGTTTAATAAGGAGTTGGAATCCCTTGTTAAATGGAAGAGGGCGGCCTTTGTAAAGATGAGGCGTGAAGGTTCAATAGGGGCGATTGAGAGTTTTAAGGTAGCCCGGAAGAACCTGAAGAGGGAGCTAAGAGCAGCAAGGAGGGGACATGAAAGGTCCTTAGTTGGTAGGATTAGGGAAAACCCTAAGGCTTTCTATAGGTATGTTAGGAATAAAAGAATGACTAGGGTAGGAATAGGTCCAATCAAGGATAGTAATGGGAAGTTGCGTGTGGAGGCTGAAGAGATTGGGGAGGCACTGAATGAATACTTTTCGTCAGTATTCACTCAGGCACAGGACATTGTTGTCGATATGAATACTGAGGCACAAATAAGTAGAATGGATGGCTTTGAGATATGTAGAGAAGAGGTGTTGGAAATTCTGGCAAGGGTGAAAATAGATAAGACCCCTGGGCCTGATGGCATTTATCCTAGGATTCTCTGGGAAGCAAGGGAGGAGATTGCAGAGCCATTAGCCTTGATTTTTGTGTCCTCTTTGTCTACAGGAGTAGTGCCAGAGGACTGGAGGCTAGCAAACGTGGTTCCCTTGTTCAAGAAGGGGAGTAGGGATAATCCTAGTAACTATAGGCCAGTGAGTCTCACTTCTGTTGTGGGCAAAGTCTTAGAGAGAATTGTAAGGGATAGGATTTATGCACATCTGGATAAGAATAATGTGATCAAGGATAGTCAGCATGGTTTTGTGAAGGGCAGGTCGTGCCTCACAAACCTTATTGAATTCTTTGAGAAGGTGACTAAGGAGGTAGATGAGGGGAAAGCGGTAGATGTAGTATATATGGATTTTAGTAAGGCGTTTGATAAGGTCCCCCATGGTAGGCTACTGCAGAAAATACAGAGATATGGCATTGAGGGTGAGTTGGAGGTTTGGATTAGGAATTGGCTGGCTGGAAGAAGACAGAGGGTAGTAGTTGATGGCAAAGGTTCATCTTGGAGTGCCGTCACTAGCGGTGTTCTGCAAGGATCTGTTTTGGGACCATTGCTGTTTGCCATTTTTATAAATGACCTGGAGGAAGGGTTAGAAGGTTGGGTGAGCAAGTTTGCGGATGATACGAAAGTCGGAGGAGTTGTAGACAGTGAGGAAGGATGTGGCAGGTTACAGCGGGATATAGAGAAGCTGCAGAGCTGGGCAGAAAGGTGGCAAATGGAGTTCAATGTAGCTAAGTGTGAGGTGATTCACTTTGGTAAGAGTAATAAAAAGATGGGGTACTGGGCTAATGGTCGGATACTTGGTAGTGTGGAAGAGCAGAGGGATCTTGGTGTCCATGTACACAGATCTCTGAAAGTTGCCACCCAGGTAAATAGTGCAGTGAAGAAGGCATATGGCGTACTGGCTTTTATTGGTAGAGGAATTGAGTTCCGGAGTCCTGAGGTCATGCTGCAGTTGTATAAGACTCTGGTGCGGCCGCATCTGGAATATTGTGTGCAGTTTTTGGTCGCCATACTATAGGAAGGATGTGGAGGCACTGGAACGGGTGCAGAGGAAGTTTACCAGGATGTTGCCTGGTATGGTAGGAAGATCCTATGAGGAAAGGCTGAGGCACTTGGGGTTATTTTCATTGGAGAAAAGAAGGTTGAGGGGTGACTTGATAGAGGTGTACAAGATGATTAGGGGGTTAGATAGGGTTGACAGTGAGAACCTTTTTCCACGTATGGAGTCAGCTATTACAAGGGGGCATAGCTTTAAATTAAGGGGGGTTAGATATAGGACTGATGTTAGGGGTAGGTTCTTCACTCAGTGAGTCATAAGTTCATGGAATGCCCTGCCAGTAGCAGTAGTGGACTCTCCCTCTTTATGGGTATTTAAGCGGGCATTGGATAGGTATATGGAGGATAGTGGGTTAGTGTAGGTTAGGTAGGCTTTGATCGGCGCAACATCGAGGGCCGAAGGGCCTGTACTGCACTGTATTCTTTTATGTTCTATGTTCTAAATAGAGAGAAGGAAAGAGAAAGAGAGAGAAGGAAAGAGAGAAAGAGAAAGAAAGAGAGAGAAATAGAAGGAAAGAGAGAGAGAGGAAAGAGGGAGAAAGACGGGGAGGGAGAGAGAAAGGGAGACAGAGAAAATGTTTTTTCTGACTGGCAAAGAAGGTAATGGTATGAGTCTCAGCCAGCCTGCACAGAGTTAGTTGCCCAGGTCAGTGCAGTGTCCCTCATTTAAAAAATTGCCCAGCAGTGCAGAAAGGAAGTTCATAATCTTCTACACTTCATACAGGTAAGTAACACCAAATTCTTCATGCTACCACACTTTCAAGATCATCACTCACTCCAATTCTGCCATTCACACATCTTTCACCAACACGCAAATAAAATAGCGTTAGTACAATTCCAAACTCACCTTTCAAACTTAAAAGGGAATGCAGAAATACCTTTGCTCAATGTTGAGATTCTGATTTTTCCCATTTTTGCCATATTTCCCACATCTCACTATTACTCATGCCAGACCAGAGAATGAAAAACTCCACCCTTTGTCATTTCTAAGCTGATAGTTATAGACAGGCTTTCATATCTCAATGTGTAAAGCTATTGGACTAATGTGGGCAAAATGAGATATGCAAGTTTCTTGACACTGCACCAAACGTCAAAGCGTCTTGATGAAAATACTATGTTTAATGCAGCCAGTCTCATCTATTCCATGTGGATTGTCTTGGCTCATCTGTTCATCAGAGCAGCTTAGTTCAGTAGTATCCTTTCTTAAGACAATTTTTAGAATATGAAAGTTGCAGATATTAAAGTCAAATGACTGAAGTTGACAACTGAGTTTCACTTTCACTACTAATTATAAAAAGTATATATAGGCTAGAACAGGGAGAGGCAGATTTCCTTGTCTGAAAGCATGTAGTGAACCACTTGGAGTTTTAACCAACATCTTCCTAGTGACCATTACTGACATCAGCTTCACATTCCAAATTTACTTCCTTAACCCAAATTTACATTCACTGACTGGCACAGTATGATGTGAATTTGGTTGTAAGTGTGGATCTCTGAGCTATTCTTGCAGTCATATATTAAAATACCCTTCTACATTTCTGCAGATTAGACTTGAGCTTACAACAATTTAATTCAGGATTTTTCGACCTAAATACCCATTGAAATTGTCACACAGTCAGAGTTAAATTTTGGCATAAATTCTGTATGAGTGTAGTTCAACAATTTCCAGGCCTTGAATACATACACTTTATTAGGCCATAACACAAAAATATTCCAAATGTTACAATTCAGTTGATACAAATATATTGCACGTACCACAAGGAGGAATTCTGTATTTGTTCATGTGACATGGTGGACCTCCGTTGTCAGACAGACAAATACCTGATTGCTATGGTAACCCAGGACTGTCATGCAGGAGTTGCAGGCAGTGAAGAAGTTAAATGGTACACTGGCCTCACAAGTGACAGCAATAGAGTACAGAAGCAGGGATGTGTTGCTACAATTGTACAGGGCTTTGGTGACTCCACATTTGGTGAATTTAGCCATAGATGGATGTTCAGGCTATGGCAGGAGAGCCATGAAGAGATATCAGACATATTCCTGGAATAGCTGCAGGATAAAGAGGGACTAGATCAGTTACGATTATATTCGCTGGGGTTTCAAAGAATGGTGATTGGGATGTGGGATTGGGGGTTGTGATCTCACCAAAGTTATCAAATTTTTACAGGTCTATACAATGTAAACACAGGAAGAAGGCATCTGATGACTAGACAGTCCAAAGCCAGGGGGGATTGTTTAATGAGTTAGGTAGTTTAGGACTGAGATGAGGAAACAAAATATTCACCTGGAGAGTGGCTAGTCTGTGGAAGTGTTTGCCACAGAAAACAGGTGAGGCCAAAACACTGAATGTTTCAAGGAGTTAGACTGTTCTTAGGGCTCAGGGGATCAAAGGGTATGGACAGTAATCAGGAACAGGGTACTCAGTTGGACGATCAGTCAGGATCATGTTGAATGACACAGCAGACTTGGTGAGCTGATTGACCTACTTCTGTTGCTATTTTCTAACCTTCCATGTTGATTACAGTGTCATGGCCACTAGATTCACCAAATGTGGAAGCAGTTACAAAAGGACAGTGATTTAATTTTTGAACAGACTAGAGCAGCTAAAACACACACACAAATAGTTTTACTTTAAACCTTGTAGCATAAAGAATTGGGTGAACAGCAGAGATTCCTTTAAGAAAAGCTAAACAAATAACTGAGAAAGAATGGAATGGAAGGATATTCAGGTGGGGTGTGACAAAGTAGGTGGGAGGAAACTCGTGCAGAGCATAATCACCAACACAGACCAGTTAAATTGTATAGCTTGGGTCTGTGCTCTTAATTTCATAAATTCTATGCAATTCTTCTTGTGTAGAAAAGATAACTGGGTTCAAATGTAAAACATGTTGATGATTGGGTATAAACATGTTTCACGCTGCTCCAGAAGACCAATCTCACCCTAATTAAACCTTCATATTCCATTAGACAGCAGGATATTTCCACACAAATATCACTGACTAATGTACACAGCTATCTCAGATGAAAATAATCTCTTCTCTGTAATTTCCACGGTGGCAATTGTAGGTTGAGCAGTGATTAAAACTGCGGGATAATCATTATAAACAACCTTTCAACTGGAAAGCATGATGGTGTTTCCTGAACTTAATTCTTAATATTTGGGAGATTCATCTTTTTTATATTTAGGAGTGGGCCACATGTGGGTTAATAACGTGATGCAGGTTGGCAAGGCAACTGAATCTTATGCGAATAACCTGCTGTTTTTGAAGTAAACAACACAAAGGAAACAACCACATAGATAATTTATAAATGTGTGACATCTAGGTCTGATCTCCATAAAAGATAGCAATATTTTAACATGTGCTGGTGGGTTCCTCTCCTATTGCTATTCTATGATCTCAAAGTATGGTAGGTCACATCTGGGCATTTTTAAAGTTGATAACCTTTCAACATGACCTTCTGCTTAAATGAAACTTAACATTGCTACTTTAATGAAAATTGCAAAAGCTTTGGGCAGGGTTGGGGCCATGGCAGGCTGCAGTCTTGGATGGTAAGTTTGACCTGATGAGATGCATCTTCAGATGTGAAATGAAATAGCTACAGAGATACTGGTAGTAATCTTCTTAAAATGCTTAGATCCAGGAAAGGTCCCAGATGACTGGAAAATTGCCAGTATAACATTGTTATTTTAAAACAGGAGGAGACAAACAAAAAAACAATTATAGACCAGATAGTCAAACATGTGTTACTGGGAAAATTAAGAGTCTATTATAAATGATGTAATGAAGTATTTCTAAATGCTCTGCTATATGATCAAACAGATACAGCATTGCTTCACAATGGATAAATCAAGTCTGAGATTTACAAGAATACTTGAAAGAGGGAACAGACAGGATAGATAAAGGGAAGCGTTGGATGTACCATTTATTGACTTTCAGAAGGCTTTTGATAAAATCCTACACTTTCAGCGACTCAATAAAATAAAAGCTGATCATGTTGAACGCCATATATTAGAATGGCTAAAAGACTGGCTAACTAATGACTAAAGGGGGCATTTTCAGGTTGGCAGCCTGTAACTAGTGGAGTTCCACAGGGATCAGTGCTGGAGTCAAACTTATTTACAGTATGTATTAATGACTTGGATGACAGAAGTGAATAGACTATATTTAAACTTGCCGATGACAAAGTAAGTGGGAAGGCAAGTGATGAGGATGAAAGAGTCTGCTGAGGGAAATAGACAGTTTAAGTGAGTGGATAAAAACTTAGATGCAATATAATATGGAAAATGAGAGGAAAAATACTTTGGCATGAAGAATGGAGGAGCTGAATATTACTCAAATGAAGAAAAACTACTGAAACCTAGAAAACAGAGGGAATTGGGAGTCCTCATCCAGGAATCATGAAAAGCTAGAATCCAAGTTCAGCGAGTAAGAGGAAAAGCAAATGGAATATTGGCCTTTATTTCAAAAGGAAATGGAATATAAAAGCAAGGAAGCCTTGTTAAAACTATACGAAACACTAATCAGTGCACAACTCATAAAATCAGGTATGAACTTGTTAGAATTTAGAAAAACGAGGTGACCTTATTGAAACACATGATTCTTCGGGGACTTTACTGAGCAGGTGCCGAGAGGTTGAGAGATAATCCAGGGCCAAATGGCATAATCTCTGAATAAGGGGTCATACACAGAGGACAAAAGATAAAGAGATTTTTTTTCTGAAGGGAGTGAATTTGTTTAATTCTTTACCACAGAGGGCAGTTGAGGCTGGTTCTTAAAGTATGTTCAAGATTGAGGCAACAGATCATTAAGAGAATCAAGTGTTACACAGAAAAGGCAGGAAAGTGAAATGAAGGATTATCAGGTTAGTCACAGTTTCATTGAATGGTTGTGCTGAGTTGATGGGCTGAATGAACTAATCTGTTCCTAGATCTTATGTTGTTATGTTCTTGTTGTTAAACTTATAACCAGAGGGCCATAATTGGTACTTATTTGAAAATCTTTCAGCTACTTTCCATCAATGTTGGGAAAAGAGGAATTACGCATCCCATTCCCCACCTCCACCCAATTTTACCATGTCAGAAAGTTTCCCTGTTGTAGTAAAACAAAAAGCTGGAAGTAGTCTGGAACTGAAAACCATGCCCACATAACAGGTGAGTTGAAGCAACTTCCATTTGTTTGTCTGAATGAGAGATTTTTTTAACCTAATTCTGACAATCAAAAGACATGCACCCTGGCTGTGACTTGGCTGTGACAGGCAACTGGCTGTGTGGAGTTTGCACATTCTGTTGGTGTCTGTTTGTGTGTTTCCTCTGGGTGCCCCAGTTTCCTCCCATAATCCAAAGATGTGCAGGTTAGGTGAATTGTCATGATAAATTACCCATAGTGTTCAGGGATGTGTAGCGTGGGTGCAGTTGTCAGGGGTAAATATAGAGGATAGGGAATAAGTCTGGGCGAGTTACTCTTCAGAAGGTCGGTGTGGACTTGTTGGGCTAAAGGGCCTGTTTCCACACTGTAGGGATTCTAATTCTGTTGCCAATGGGCTATGGCAAGATCCGCATTCAAGTATCATTGGACATAGGGGATCAACACAAGGGCATAAGTTGGCATAGGATGAGGCATGAGAGTGATGGGTGAGAGCTGAAGGGAAGTTTTATGTTTTATTTTTAAACTTGGAACATATAGTTTCTGCAGAGCATATCTTGGGTATTAGTAGCCTTCTGCTTAGAGCTGTCCAGTCCAATGCACAATTCACCTACCTATCTTGCTCTTCTCTTCTAGGAGAAAGTGAGGACTGCAGATGCTGGAGATCAGAGCTGAAAATGTGTTGCTGGAAAAGCGCAGCAGGTCAGGCAGCATCCAAGGAGCAGGAGATTCTCCTGCTTCTTGGATGCTGCCTGACCTGCTGCGCTTTTCCAGCAACACATTTTCTGCTCTTCTCTTCTCCCTCCCCAGCTTTCTGCAGCCCTTAAACCCAAACCTGAGACCAGGCAGAAAGCATGAAGTATGGGTGGTCATTTGTTTTTAAAAAAGGTCAGGCTTATAATGCCAGTTTTTCTTCTATCTCTGTGCTCCTGACCCAGGAGCTATAGCATTATACCATATTTGTAATTCACAGACTGAGTTATGAAAAGTTTCTTAACACTCTACAGTATCCGTTTTCAGAAATTTGTAAATGCTAAGGCCTGTTGAATCCACATGCGTAGAAATGGACAATACAAGTTGACAAGTGGTATCATGCAAATAACTGAGCAGTTAATGTGCAACAAAGAGGCACCTGGGTTTAGCAGTTGTAATGATGGTAAAACTGTCAATGTTCACGGTCATTACAGCTGTGAAAATGACAGCAACCTCTAGCATCTACATCTGCACTGTTCAATGTGATGATTCAGAAGTTGCTGTCAGGAATTTCCTGTTTTCTTTTTCCACAGAGCACACTGTTCAAGATCCTGCAGACAGAAATCTTTTGAAATGATTTGATTTGTTGCAAATTTCGACTTTAATGGTTTTGGAATGTGGTTGTGGAAGGCTCCTTTAGGGCCTTGGATAGAGGTGAGGGAGGAGGTGTGGGCGCAGGTTTTACAGTTCCTGCGGTGGCAGGGGAATGCCTTCCACAACTGTAAAACCTCCGCCCACACCTCCTCCCTCACCTCTATCCAAGGCCCTAAAGGAGCCTTCCACATCCATCAAAGTTTTACTTGCACATTCAATAATATCATTTATTGTATCCGTTGCTCCCGATGCGGTCTCCTCTACATTGGGGAGACTGGGCGCCTCCTAGCAGAGCGCTTTAGGGAACATCTCCGAGACACCTGCACCAATCAACCACACTGCCCCGTGGCCCAACATTTCAACTCCCCCTCCCACTCTGCCAAGGACATGGAGGTCCTGGGCCTCCTTCACCGCCGCTCCCTCACCATCAGACGCCTGGAGGAAGAACGCCTCATCTTCCGCCTCGGAACACTTAACCCCAGGGCATCAATGTGGACTTCCAACAGTTTCCTCATTTCCCCTTCCACCACCTCACCCCAGTTCGAAACTTCCAGCTCAGCACTGTCCCCATGACTTGTCCGGCTTGTCCTACCTGCCTATCTCCTTTTCCACCTATCCACTCCACCCTCTCCTCCCTGACCTATCACCTTCATCCCCTCCCCCACTCACCCAGTGTACTCTATGCTACTTTCTCCCCACCCCCACCCCCCTCTAGCTTATCTCTCCACGCTTCAGGCTCACTGCCTTTATTCCTGATGAAGGGTTTTTGCCCGAAACGTCGATTTCGAAGCTCCTTGGATGCTGCCTGAACTGCTGTGCTCTTCCAGCACCACTAATCCAGAATCTGGTTTCCAGCATCTGCAGTCATTGTTTTTACCTTAAATGTGCTGTTATTGAGTTTTTAAAACAGTATACCAATTTACAATTACTGATCAAGTTTCCTGACCCTAAAATTTCAATTTTGCTTTGGGAAAGATGATATTTATTATAGTAAATGTCTGAGGTGTCAAAATAAAATTATTTCTAAAGATTTATGATATTTCAGTTTCTTACTTTATCCCATGTGTATCCTGATTTCTATTTTGCTGTTTGGAAAAATAATTAAAAACCAGAAGAGAATCAGTAATGACATCACTGTTGTTGGGCATCAGACTTCTCCTACAGTTAGCAACCCTACATCAAATTAATGTCAGAAAGAGAGTATTTTTGGGTAGAAATTACAGGATGTGAAGCAACTTGGTGCAGAGGCTGACAGAGTAAAGCAATGAAGCTACTGCAGTGAAAAATGTGGCCATTAGTAAACAAGTTTGTTTAAAAGGGGAGGTGGGATAGAACAAAGCGAAGACACACAAAGGAGGATCAAAATGTTTGAGGGTTGTTTTGGGACAGATAAAGTTGAGTTTAGTAATAAGAGTCAGATTACAACCATGATGGAGGAGGAAACTAGTGCAGATGCCGGAATTTGTACTGGGAACAAAAAATGCTGGAAATCACAGTGGGTCATGCAGCATCTGAGGGTCGACAGAGCATCTCTCCACCCTGCATGCTCCTTGCCTCTATTCATGATGAAGAGCTTTTGCCCGAAACATCGATTTTCCTGCTCCTCGGATGCTGCCTGACCTGCTGTGCTTTTCCAACACCACTCTGATCTAAACTCTGGTTTCCAGCATCTGCAGTCCTCACTTTTGCCGAGAGCAAGCTAACGATACATGTCGAGATGATTCTTCATCACAGTTCTGATGAACAGTCATCTAGACTTGAAACATTACATTCCTCTCTCTCCACAGATGCAGCCTGACCTGCTGTCATCTCCAGCATTATTTTGTTTTCACTATGATCATGATGGTCTGGACAGAGTAAGTGGTGCTCGGTACAGTCAGGTGAGCAGGCTTCGGAGAGGGGTTTGGTATCCATCACCTCTCAGCCAAGTTTGCATGAAGGGCAATGATTTTTATTCATGAATCAGTGTTCGCCAGGCAGGTAAAATCAGGAGTGGTGATGGTTGATCCACTGGCAGAGTCCAGTGATGCCACAAGAAAAAAGGGCTATTGTCATCCCCAGCATTCATGATGGTACGTCGATTAATGAGTGCAAATGGATGCAGCTCCTAAGAAGACAGCACAGAGTGTCTCAATATGCCCTTCAGAGGATGACAAAAGGGGTTCAGGGAGAAGCTGTTGGTGTGCCAGAGAAGGAATCAAGTCTTGGATAGCAGGAGAGAAAGAGGGATTATGCAGAAGGATGAGCGAGGATTGAGAAAAGGCAGAGTGCTCATTGTGAGAAGTGTGAAGGCAAGCATGACAACAGGACAGAGAGAGAGAGAACAAGAGATCTCAGAATGATAAAGAGGAGGCAGCCAAAAAGGGAGAGAAGTTGTAAGCTCACGTCGAGAGCTGCAGATAGAAAGTACAGAGTGGTCTGGTTATATAACAATTGTTTATTATCTCACAATAAACAAAGGTGGTCCATTAGTAATTTGATATATTTCACAAGGGATAGACCTGGTGGGGGGGCCTTATTCCAAAGGGCTATCTTGAGTAAACTACCCAGAATATAGCTCAAACAGCCATCACTATCTCCACTTAACTAAAACCAGAATTAAAATAACTAAAATCAATTCTGAGATTCCACAGACTAAGGCTCTAAGCCTAGTTTGGAGGCTATGTTTGTTTTTAAAATACAGAGGAACCTTGATTATCTGAAGGACACAGATGGAGAGTATTTCATTCAGTTAATCAAATTCCAGATAATCGAATATCAGATAACATAGTTTAGCCAAGCATCGAGACCTTGCAGTGTTGCCGGATAATTCGATATTCGGATAATCAAGGTTCCTCTGTATTTGAAGTAACACAGCTTCGTGAAGGGTCATTTTTTATGTGAATTTTATTTAATATTCAAAAAGATCAATCTTATCTAAAGATTGGTCTTACTTATTCAACTTATATTTACTTTATTTTTCATTCCCCAATCACAATCTTCAATTATTTTCTCTTTCTTTCAGTTCTTTCACAAAATGCACTATTTTTGAAAAGACCGGAGCTGTGCTCCAAGGAAATATCATATGGTGTTCAAACAGTTCGGCAATATTGAAACAGTGTGACTTCTTTTAAAAAAAACATTTCTTACTTTCTCCTCATTCACACAATTACAATAGCTGTTTTTTTAGGTACAGCACATCTTATTGACACTCTCAGTGAGATCTGCAGTTCATTGCTTGGGTATTGAGGGCATGAATCAGTCATTCTCTAGTCCTTTGTGCTCATTTCCCTGCAAGTTCAATTTTGTTCTTTTTTTGTCATTTCACAATTCACATGATGCATGGTTTGCTTGTACTTAGTCCTGTGTGCAATTGCCATCCTCGTTTGGACATTAGTCTGAATCATTATGATGCAAAAATACAAACTAATGTGAAAGTATTATTAAAGCTGATGGCTTCTGTGCCTAGCTGATCACAAGGTTCTCAAACATAATACATTTGAAACATTGTTCAAACTCTGGGATGGTTTGTGTTGCTTTGATGGGAAGCTGGATCCTCAATAAGGTTGATGAGAAAAGGATTACCACTTTTGAAATTTGGTTCCTGTGAATGCTCCTTCGAATCATCTCGACAAAAGCTAAAAACCAACTAATTTGTCTCCAGGTGAACTGGAGATGCCATTTTTAGAGGAAGTGATGGAAAGCAACTTGACAACGTACTATTACTGGAAAAGGCAGCAAGAGACAGTTGTTCACGACAATAACAGGTGAAATATCAGGAGACAACACACCAGGTTTGCGAAGGATGAATAAGCAGACATGAAAAACTGAATGGATATAGAAATAATACTAGCATGCTGTTAACAGAGACAGAGAGGGACAGACAGAGATAGACAGAGAGACAGAAACAACGACAGCGAGAGAGACAGAGACAGCGACAGAGAGAGACAGAGAGAGAAGGAGACAGAGAGAGACAGAGACAGAGACAGAGAGAGAGACAGACAGACAGAGAGACAGAGACAGCGACAGCGAGAGAGACAGAGACAGCGACAGCGAGAGACAGAGAGAGAGAGAGAGAGAGACAGAGAGACACATAGAGAGAGACACCGAGAGATGCCAATAGCCCTTCATGAATTGTGGCCAAATTGGATGGTGAATGAAAAGCTTTCAAAACCAACAAACATGGAAATATGAACAGTAGTTTGCCATTTCATTCTTCATCTTGGTCTGCCATTTATGATGATTGTGGCTGATCTTCCAATTCAAATGGTACATTTCTGCTCCCCCTCCCGCCCATATAATTTAATTCCTTTAGTCCAAAGTGCTACATTAATCTCCTTGCTGAAATACAATGCTTTGGCCACAACTGTTTTTTGTGGTTCCAAATTCCACAGGTTCACCAAACAGTGAAAAAAAATATCTCCTCCTCTCTTAATCCTAAATGGTTCATTCCATATCATTAGACTGCAATCCTGATTCTTGGCTCCTCTACTATTGGATCAAATTTGTCTAGTCTTGTTTCATAGTTTTCTGAGATGCTCATTCTCCTGAACTGCAGCATATGTAATCCCAATCGGTTCAAACTCTCCTTATACATCAGTCCTGCCACCCCTGGGATTAGTCTGGGAAACTTTTGTCACACTGCAGCAAGATCATCCTTCATCAGATAAAGACAGCAAAACTACAATATTCTAGGTGTGGTCTCACCAAAGCCCTGTATAAATGCAGCAAGACATATTTGCTACATATTTGCACTCAAATCCTCTCTCCATACCTTTCTTTCCTGACTGATGCACTTTCACATTTACCTTTTACAACTGATGTCCGAGGACCCCAAGTCTTGTTGCACACACCTCTCTCAATTTACAGCCATTCAAATAATAATGTGGGAATGAATTCCATAGATTGACTACTCTCTGGCTGAAGAAGTTTCTCCTTATCTCAAAATGCGGTTTAGTATTTCTTCTACAAGAACTTGCAGCTTGCAAATGTGGTTAGTTTTTCCTCATCTTATCTATCTACTTCTTCAAAGCTTTAACTATAGGTAGTCACATAAGTTTGGGGAAACATTAGTCTGCAGTTTCTTGTTTCTGTCTGGTTCACAGCAATCTAATTTAGCAATGCAGAAGCACTTTTTTACACTTTGCCGAAGCCATTTTGTGCAGTTCCTTTATCCATTTTGTCTTACCTCCTAGAGGCCCATATCCTCACCCTCCCCCCACTCTAGCATCCTTGTAAAATCCATCGAGCATAGACCAGAGTCCTCAAATGTTCTTTAGATGTTAAGCTTTTCATACCTGGGATCATTCTCATGCACCTCCTTTGAACATGCTCCAGAGCTAGTACACTCTTCCTGAGATATGGGGGCCAAATTTGCTCACCATGTTTAAATGTGGTCTGACCAGAGCCTTATAAAACATCAGAAGTACATCCCTGCTTTTGTTTTCTAGTCCTCTTGAAATAAGTCCTAACATTGCATTTGCCTTCCGAACTATCAGCTCAACCTGCAAGTTTACCTTAAAAGAATCCTGGACTAGGATTCCCAAGTAGCTTTGCACCTCTGATTTCTGACTTTTCTCCCCATTTCGAAAATAGTCTATGCCTCTACTCTTCCTACTAAAGTGCAAGACCTCACACTTCCCCAAGTTGTATTCCATCTGCCACTTCTTTGCCCACTCTCCTAACCTGTCCAAATCCTTCTGCAGCCTTCCTGCCTCCTCAATGGTACCTTTCCCTCCACCTATCTTTATATCATCTGCAAACTTCACTAGAATGCCCTCAGTTCCTTAATCTAGATCACTAATGTATAAAGTGAAAAGTTGTGATCCCAACACTGACCCTTGCAGAACTCTACTAGTCATTGACTGCCATCCTGACTCATGTCTTCCACCGTGAAACTGATGCAAAGTAGTTGTTCAGTTCCTTAGCCATTTCCTTGTTCCCCGTTACAACTTCTCCAGCCCCATTTTCCAGCAGCCCAATGTCCACTTTTGCTCGTCTTTTACCCAGCATATATCTAAAGAAACTCTTGCAATCTTCTTTTATGTTACTGGCTAGCTTACCCTCATATTTAATCTTGTTCCTCCTTATTTCTTTTTTAGTTGTCCTCTGTTGGTTTTTGTAGGCTTCCCACTGTCCTTCACTGCATTATACACTTTCTCTTTTGCTTTTATGCTGTCCCCGACTTCCCTTGTTCTGTCTTCCCTTGAGGATGCTTCATTTTCCTCGAACGAATTTTTGCTGTGTCTCCCCAGTTCCTCCTCGAAACTTTTGCCATTTTCTACTGTCTTTCAGGCTCCTCTCTCAGTCAATTCTGGGAGTACATTTGCTTCCTTTCTCTAAGTCATTAGTATATATTGCAAACGTCTGTGGTCCAAGAACTGATCTCTGTGGAGCCCCACTGGTCACAGGTCACCAACCTGAAAAAGAACCTCTTATCTCCACTTGCTGCTTCCTGCCCACGAACAAATTCTCTAACCATGCCAATATGCTACCTTCAAAATCGTGGGCCATTATGACTTAACTTTTTGCAAGATACCTTGCCAAATGCCTTCTGAAAGTCTATATACAACAGACCCACTGGCTTCCCTCCATCTACTCTGGTTGAGACTTCAAAATTCTAATAAATTAGTCAGAAACAATTTCTCTTTTATGAAGGCATGCTGACTCTGCTTGATTAGATTATAATTTTCCAAGTGTTCTGCCACTACTTTCTTAATAATTGATTCCAATACTCTCCAAACAATACACATTAGGCTCATCAGCATACAGTTACCCGCTTTTTGCTTCCCTCACTTTTTGAATGTGTTGGCAATTTTCCAATCTTCCGGTACTTCTGATGACTACATCTGCAGGAATTATATTCAATTGCAGTTCACGTCAGACCTCATTGATCAGTTGGAGTGAAGGTTGGACACACTTAGGACCATGCAGTAAGTGGAAAGCATCATAGATTTAGAGACACAGTCATATCCAAGGTCAGGCAGGTAGATGGGAGATCATTTAAAGAGGCAGGCAAACAATGCAGGAGTCTCCTTTGGCTATACCCCACTCCTACAAGCATACCACTTTGAATACTATTGGGGGAGCTGGCCCATAAAGGGATGGTCACAGCAGCAACCAGATAGGTGGCACCACAGCTGACTCCATTGTATACCAGGAAGGGTCAAAGTTCAATAGAGCAGTAGAAGTAGGGGGACTCTATTGTCAGGGGCACAGATCGGTGTTTCTGAGACAGCAAGAGAGACTCCAATTTTGTGTTGCCTCCCTGGTGCCAGGGTCAAGGATGTCTGAGAGCAGTCACGGAACATTCTCAAAAGGGAGGGAAACCAGCCAGAAGTCATGGTACACATTGGAATTAATGACAGATAGGAAGAGTGACAAGGTCCTGCAAAGGAAATTCAGGGAGTTTGGTCATAGCTTGAAAAGCAGGATCTCTTGGGTTATAATCTCGGGATTACTCCCTGTGCTATGGGTCAGTGAGGCCAGGATAAGGAAGAAGTACAATTAAATGTGTGGCTAAAGAATTTGTGCGGGGGCAGGACTTCAGGTATGTGGACCATTGGGATGTCTTCCAGGACAGATGGGAGCTGGACAAAAAAAGCTGGTTGCACTTAAACTGGAAAGGCATCAAAATCCTGGCAAAGGGTTTTGCCAGTGCCCTTTGAAAGAGGTTAAATAAGTGTGGCAGGAATCGAGAACCAGAGAAGTAGGTCAGCAAGCAAAATGATGAAGAAGACTTCAAAGAGTAAGGCCAGTGAGATGAAGAGAAAGGGAGAGGTGACTGAACATGGCAGGACTGTCAGTCTGAGGTGTATTTGTTTTACTGTGAGGAGTATGACAGGCAAGACAGATGTACTTAGAGTTTGAATTAATACAGATAACTATGGTGTTGCAGCTATTATAGAGACTTGGTTGCGAGAGACAAGGCTGGCAACTTAATGTTCCAGGATTTAGATGTTTCAGGTGAGATCAAGAGGGACGTAAAAGAGGTAGGGGAGTTGCATTAAGGGAGAATATCTCAGCTGTATGGAGGGAGGACACCTTAGTGGGCTCATCCACGATGCCGTATGGGTAGAGCTCAGCAATAGGAAAGGTATTGATTACTTTGATAGTACCACAGGCCTGCCAACAGCCAGTGAGAGATAAAGGAACAAATATGTGGACAGCTTATGGAAAATTGTAAAAACAATAGAATTGCTATGATGGATGATTTTAAATTTCCCTATTTTAACTTGGACTTCCTTACTGCCAGATGCTTGGATTGGGTGGTGGAGGTGGGGGTGGGGGGCGGAATTTGTTTAGTGCATCTAAGAGAGTTTCATGAAACAATATGTCAACAGTCCAACTATGGAAGGGGCCATGCTAGACCGAGCATTAGGAAACAAGACTGGCCAGGTGATCAAAGTTACAGTGGAGGAGCATTTTGGGAGCAGTGACCATAATTCTGTGAGTTTTTAAGTTAACTATGGATAAGGATAAGAGTAGTCCCCAGGTGGAAATTCTAAATTGGGGGAAAGCTAATTACCACAATGTTAGGTAAGATTGGGGGTGGCCGTTTGAGGGTAAATCACATCTGACATGTGGAATCATTTAAAGGCCAGTTGTTTAGAGCTCAGAATCATGTTCCTGTGAAAATGGAAGATAAGATTTGGGAACCTTGGAAGACATGAGAAACTGAGAGCTTAGTCAAAAAGAAAAACAAAAGGAAACCATACATAAGGATTAAGAAACTGAAGTCCATCGAGAGATACATTGATATTCTAGGGCATGCCAATTGGAGAAGGTAAAGGATTTACAAGGAAGTTGCCAGACTGGAGGGTTTGAGTTATAAGGAGAGGCTGGGTGGGTTTGGATGATAAGAGAAATTGTGAGCCTAGTTAAAAATTAAAAGGATGTGTGCAAGGTTTAAGAAACTGAAAACCAACAGAGTCATTGAAGAACTCAAACAAGGAATTAAGAGGGCTAAAAACAGCCATGAAATCTCCTTGGCACACAAAGTTAAGGAAAATCCCAATGTGCTTTTTTACATATAAAAGCAGTAAGAGGGAAGCTAACAAAAGGTGAGTCCACTCAAGGACAAAGGAGGGAATTTATGTGTGTAGCCTGAGGAAATGGTTCAGGTCCTTAACAAAAACTTTGCATTGATATTCACAAAAGAGAAGGACATGGTGGATGGGAAGTGTGGAGAGGGTCAGGTTGATATTCTAGAGCTGGTCAATATGAAAACAAATTGCTGGGTGTTTTGATTGGCACTGGAGTAGACAAGTCCTTCAATAGGATCTATCCCAGAATATCAACGGAGGTGAGGTAGGAAACTGCTGGGGCCTCATACAAAATCTTTGGATCCACTTTGATCACAGAAGTCCTGAAGAATAGCCAGTATTGTGCCTTTGTTCAAGAACAGCAATAAGGATAATCTAGGAAAATTATAGGCCTGCAAGCCTTACATGAGTGGTAGGAAAATTATTGGAGAAGATTCTTAGGGACAAGATTTACTCACACTTGGGAAAAATATGGACTTATTAGTGTTAGGTAGCATAGCTTTGTGCAGGGGATGGTGATCACTCTCAAACTTGATTGAATTTTTTGAGGAAGTGACTAAGTTGATCATTCAAGCTGGGCAGTAAATGCTGTCTACATTTACTTGAGCAAGGTGTTTGACAAAGTCACTCATGCAGGCTCATACAGAATGTCAAGTCACACGGGATCTGTAGTGAGCTGATAAGATGGATACAGAACTGGCATAGTTATATAAGACAGAGGGTAGCAGTAGAATGGTGCTTTTCTGACAGGAGATCTGTGTCCTGTGTTGTTCTGCAGGGATCGGTGTTGGGACCCCTGTTGTTTGTAATTTATGTAAATGATTTAGATGAAAACGTACGTGGTCTGATATGCAAATTTGCGGATGACACAAAGATTGGGGAAGCTGTAAATAGTGTGGAGGATTGTGAGCAGGCTATTGGTAGGTTGAAGACATGGCAGATGGAATTTGATCTGGATAAATGCAAGGTGATACATTTTGGATGGTCTAATGTAGGATGAAGTACAGAGTAAATGGCATTTACATACAGAGGGATCTAGGTGTGTCAGCCCACAGTTTATTGAAAGTGGCAACACATATGTGGATAATGTGGTCAAGAAGGCACATGGCATACCTGATTTCATCAATTGGGATAGATGGTAAAAACTGGCATTACAGAACTTTAGTTAGGTCACATTTGGATGATTGTGTACAGTTCTAATTGCCAAACTACCAGAAGGGTAATACTTTGAAGAGAATACAGAAAAGATATACTCAGAAGTTGTCTGGTTTGAAAAGTATTAGCTCTGAGGAGAGATTGGAAATACTTGATTTGTTTTCATTTGACTGTCAGAGGCAACATGACAAAAGTTTATAAAGTTATGAGGCATGGATAGAATGGATACTTGCAGTTTTTTTTTCCCCCAGTGTAGAAATGTCAATTACTAGGGAACATAGGGGAAGATTGAAAAGAGATTTGAGGGATACCTTTTTTTTAAATCTCAGAGGGTGGTAAGTGCCTTGAATGCACTGCCAGAGGAGGTGGTAGACTCACATGCGATAGCATCTTGACAGATACATGAATAGATAGGGAATTGATGATACGGACTGTGTAGAGGCAAATCATTTTTCGTTGAGAAAGATGTCACGTGTCAGCAAAGGCTTGATGGGCTGAAGGGCCTGCTCCTGTGCTGTACGTGTTCTTTGTTCTATAGAATCCAAGATTTTTGGAAATTTACAGCCAATGCATCAACTATCACTGTAGCCTCTTATAGGAAGCTAGGGTGAGGGCCAGGGGATTTATCTGCCTTTAGCCCCATTAGTGTGTCTAAAACTACTTCCCCAGTGATAGCGATGGCACTTAATTCCTGATCTAATCTCTGCTTCTCCTCTTAAATACAGCAATGTGTATGACCTGTTGCCAACTCTATACAATCATGGACAATGACCACCAATATATCCACTATTTCTACAGTCACTTCCTTACGTACTCTGGGATGTAGATTATTGGGCCCTGTGGATTTAAAAGCCTTCAATCCCATCAATTTTCCCAACAACATTTCTTTAATGGAGAAAGTGAGGATTGCAAATGCTGGAGATCAGAGCTGAAAATGTGTTGCTGGAAAAGCGCAGCAGGTCAGGCAGCATCCAAGGAACAGGAGAATCGATGTTTTGCTTATGCCCGAAACATCGATTCTCCTGTTCCTTGGATGCTGCCTGACCTGCTGCGCTTTTCCAGCAACACATTTTCAGCAACATTTCTTTAATACCAATTTTCTTTACTTTCTCCCTTTCTCTGAACCTTTTGTTCACCAATATTTCGGGTACATCTTTGGTATCCTCTTTTGTCAACACAGAACCAAAGTATATTTTTAGTTGATCAGCTATTTCTGTGTTCCCCATTACAAATTCCTCTGTTGCTGACTGTAAGAGACCTACATATGTTATCAATCTTTTTCTCTTCACATTGGTATAGATCTTTCTACAGTCAGATTTAATATTCCCCAAAAGTTTACCCTTTCTTACTGTTTCCTTCTCCTCCTCTGCTGAATCCTAAATTGCTCACACTTTGCCAATCTGACCAATTTGATTTTTCTGACCAATAAATTGCCTCTTCCTTGGGTCTAATGCTACCTCTAACTTCCTTTGTAAGCCATGGTTTGGCCTCTTTTCATGTTTTACTCTTATACCAGACAGTTGGCTGTGCATTCTTTGCATTTTTATTATTGACTTCCACCATCATTCCTTTCAGTAATGTCCCCCAATCTATCATTGCAAGCTCGTGCCTCAAACCATCGTAGTTCCCTCATTTATATACAGTCTAGTTACAAAACTCTTCATACGTGATTAATATAGGAACAGGATTTAGCCACTCATGGCGAAATCAATTACTCTATATCAGGGCTGATTGTCCTTCTCAATGCCATTGCCTTACAGAATCCTCCTATCCCTTCATGTCATTAGAATCTAGTAATCTATCAATCCTTGTCTTGAATTCACCCAATGGCTGAGCGATTGCACCTCAGGAGTAAAGAATTCAAAAGATCCACAACTGTTTAGGTGAAGACATTTCACCACACCTCACCTCAGTCCTAAATGGCTTGCCCATTATTCTAAGACCATCTTCACTGGTCATGAGCCCCTCAGCTAGGGAAGGCACGTACATGTTGTATAACTGACCTATTGCCTCTGCAGATGCCCAAAGCTAATCAGAATGAGGAAGGCAATCTGCTCTTCCTGAGAAAGAAATTCTAAAGGCTAATCACAATTTCAATCTATTTAACTTCAGGATTCTAAGTTCATAGGTTGCTAGTAATTCCTTATGATTAAAGAAGATAAAAAGACATAAACAAAAGCTTTCCTGTCAATAAGACAGACTCAGACACTTGCAACGAAATAAGAACTGCTATTATTTGATGAGATAGTCTGTCAGTGACTTTGTCAGCTGATTGAATCTCAACAAGATACTTCACTGTATTCAATCATTGTATTTAATTGAAATCACTTCCACTTAACATGAAGTGGTATACTTCTGGTTCAATTTCACAGTGCCACAAAGATTGCAATAATGCAAGCGCTTTCCATTTCACGTGTTGAGGCCTTTGTCACAGCAGCAGCAGTGTTATGTAATTCACTTAATCCAGTCTCGCTCAACATACATCTTGAATTGTTTCACTTTCTGTCGATGAAAGCTTCAGGATTTTAGAATCCTCGACTTTTAAAAATAACAGCAGCCCTAATAGCACTTTAAAGAGATGAGTGAGTAGTCTTGCTTTCTTTTTAAATCAAGGCAGATCAAATTAAGTATATCAGCATAGCCACAGAAATAATGCAGAATTTTCCGCTCAGAATTCAGACTTATGATTTTCTCACTTTCCCTGCAGCCTTCCAAACCCTCTCAATGACCACACCCCTCTCGATGGACAAGACCAAGAGATACATGGGAACACAACCATCTGCAATTTCCTTTCCAGCCACTTACTATGCTGACTTGGAAACATGTTGCCATTCCTTCACTGTTGCTGGGTCAAAGTCCTGGAATTCCCTCCCTAAGGGCATTGTGTGTCAACCTACAGCAAGCAGAGTGAAGCAATTCAAGGCAGCAGCTCACCACCAGCTTCTCAAGGGCGACAAAAAGCTGGTCAGCTGGTACTGCCCATGTCGCACAAGTGCAGAAAACATTTTAAAAACTAGAGAGTTTTTGTGTGCACGTTGGCATCACACAAATGCACCTGAAGTGAAATGGCATCAATCGTTAGCTTTTGAGAAAAATAACTGAAGTTGTTATAATCAACTAAAAAAGACACCCCCTTCATTCCTCAATTAATTGTGAACTTATGGGAAGGTAGACAAGTAAATGGCCAATTCCAGTTCCAATTTCATTTCATGTTTTATCTGAGCCACGTTTGAGGAAATATGTGAGCGACTTTGAAAAATAGAAATACTGGCACCAAACAAATGATTCAATAAAAACCAATGAGTTGGGAAGGGTTAATTGGACCTTGGAATCTGAGCTTGCCAGAAGGTGAATATATGATGAAGAGGATTTAAAGAGAAGCTGCTTGTTGCTCATGCATAAAGATTGAAAACTACTTCTATGCAACCCCAATGCCGTTTGGGATCATTAAACCCTGAACTCAAAGTGCTGGCCATGATCAGTTTACAAAGCAGGAAAATAGCGAGGACGAGCTTCTCAAAAGGGAATGCTGGAAGATGCTCAGAACAATAGCTTGTTTACTTGATATTCTCCTGAGCAGCAGACAAAGTTAGATGCTTTCCCTTCAATTCACCACTAACTTTGTCTCCCACACTCCAGTCATCTTTAATATGCTCTTTTATCGTAATCTTCATTATGACCTGGCCATAACCTAGCCTTTTGGAACCTTTCTGCTGCCAGTCAATCCTCTGCTCAAAGCACTCAGTCACCTTTCCAGTTGAATGCAAATAAGGAAAGGCAATTAAAATAGCTGTTATTGCTCTTCCCTCCTCAGGTGTACACCAAATTATAACAATCTAAGTCACATTCCTTTATTTGTTCTATAACTTGCCAAAAAGGAAGGGTTCTTATGAACTGCCACATCAGTCAACATTAAGGACATACCTTCTCAACCTTGCCCCTACCTGAGGCATGGCAACCCTCAGGTTAAACTCAGCTCCTGTCATCTCTTTCTCATGAGAGAGCTGCCCTATTGTCCTATGGGATTATGGGAGCGTTATCCAATGCTGTAACAAGCTAGCGATTCAAAGGTTATCAGGTTTGCAAATCAATTTGTTGCACTTTACCAATTTCCAGCTGAATAGATGGAGTCACAGAATATCTATAGTTGGTGTAGTGAAACATGACATTTAATGTGTCACAGAATCTGAACTAAACTACATTCATAACAAAGTCACAGCATGATCCAACTCTTCACCATTGTTTTGTCACTGATTAATTTACAGAGAATCTTACAAGTACCCCTATAACGGTCAACATATTGAATATTCTTTCCTCAAGATACACCAAACAAGACAGAAATTTTCTAAGATGTGTATTTGACAAAACAAACCAGTAAATTGACCCCAACCAAACAGGAGGACAATATTTGTTTTAAATGGATTGATTTCACTTTATCTAAATAACTGATATGTTACTCTCAGTCTGCTGAATGCTTCAGAGGTACATTTAGCATTGATGAGTTGTCTACAAACACCAACTCAAAACTGATTTGGGTCAGATTAGTCAAACATTCAAGAATTATAATTTTGTTCAGTATCATCTAAGGGATCCAATATGCAAATTAGGCAGTTAACTGTTCTCAAAACAAGACTGGAATTCAGTTATTGAGGATAATCTTTGTAATTTATACAGTTTGTGAATTAATGGCTCCATTTTTTACCAGGCGTTAGCATTCAATCAGATTAACTTTGCATTGAAAAAGTAGAAGACTTTTTTAAAAAGTTGCTGGTTACTATGGTAATGAATCTAATTGCACTACAACTTACTGAATACGGTCTTTAGCATCATGAAATATTTATTCAAAGCTTTAATGACAGCACAATTGTTAGCAAAATAGTATGGGAAATTAACTTAGTTGGGCTCCAAACAGTTAATAATTTTCTCTATCTCTTTGACTATTCACACTATTGTTTACATCTTCATTTCTACAGCAAAGAGCTAAATGGTCAAAGAGATAAAGTCGAAAGACTTTTTTTCTGCATTCACCTTGGCAACAAGTGTTCTTATCCAAGGTTGGCAGAGGTCACCATAGTAACAGAGGACCTTGCTTCTTGCCTTTATGATCTAATGGGAAAAGCTTGAAGTAGGAGGAAAGTGATGTGTTGTTAACTACAAAATCCAGAGAGGGGAAAAGAAACAACATGGTTAACCAGTATTTTTTTGGTTTGCTTGCCAATGCATTTTTAACAGTTTCATTTTATCTGAAAATTGATAAATAAATAGTTTCGAAACCAACTTCAGCGAAGTAAAATATCCATGCTGATCCGACTTTGATCATTCTTTGAATCAGTATATAGAATTCCTTTAACTGTGTTATTTAGCGCTGCATCTACAGTGGTGACATTTTAAGAAGAGTGGCAGCGATAGGAGTGTGAGTATATTTGTATGAGGCAGAGCTGCCTGCGATGTAGAAGCAAATGTGAAGCAAAGTCATTGGATTGTATATGGTAGGAATAATGAACACAGACAGAAGACTGACTGCATAACTGAAGAGAAAAAAAAACAAGTAATACAGACTGTGAAAACAAAATTGGACAGAACATGAGAATGAATGCAATATAGAAGTTGGTAACTTTGTGTGAATACTTAACATATCCAGACCAAAGCCATCTTCTTACACCTTTAATAATTATGTAACTCTTGGTTTAAAACAATTTCTATTAAATCTGTGGAGAGATGAATTTAGCATTCTGCACCAATCTTGCAAACAAGAATATCTGTCTTACATGAATAAATTAGGAGTGCATGGAATAAAGATGAAATGAAAAGTTCGTATACGATGCCAAATAAAAGTAATTTGGAATAGGCAGCAAATACTGGCCATACCAGTGACCTCATACCCTGCTAAGCAAAGAGCAAAGAGAATATAGAAAATAAACTCTAGCAGATGTGATGAAAGAGAAGAGAACCAACTGATAAAGTATTTTTTCTCCATAAAACAAGGTGCCCTAGAGAAATTGACCTCCTCATGTCTGAACTAATCATGTTCCTTCCTCCAAGATCACAGAATCCAGATTTCTAATGGAGTTGTAGAGCATTCCGAAATGAAGAGTAGGATTATGATCCACAAGTTCCATCCTCATTTCCAACTGATTGAATTTCGTAGTTGGGAAAAGGGGTAGCGGGGTGTATGGTAAGAGGGTTTTGTTTAAACAGAGTTCAGCAAGACAATCTGAGTTTCTTGCTGCATTGAAAAGAACCCCTTTTCTCTCTAGCAAAGGTATGAACCCACAATATAAAAGTTCCAAACTTTTAGAGCAGGCATTAAGACTCTCCAAGGGAAAGGTGACTGCAGAAATGTCAACGTATAAAGTTTTTTGAATTCTTAGCTCTTTAACAATTAAAAAGAAAATTGCCTGTATCCGTGAGGGGTTAAAATTCTGGTCTTGCAATTACAACAGCTGTTTGTTGATAATATCTTAAGGGATACATTATGTTATCATTTATGCTGTTGCTTTCCATACCTCAATTATTCCAACAGGATGGCCCACATTTACACTTTCACTGGCAGCTCAGATCATTAATTATGGGGTTAGTTGTCAGAAATGTGGGGTTATCAATTCAAGGTTGTTTAATTTTATGTCAGATTAAGTACTTGAGAGTTTTTTTTTAATTTGAATGGGAATGGAATATTTAATATAGTGAAAGCTGCAACTGCAATTTAGAACATAGAACATAGAACAGTACAGCACAGAACAGGCCCTTCAGCCCACGATGTTGTGCCGACCACTGATCCTCATGTATGCACCCTCAAACTTCTGTGACCATATGCATGTCCAGCAGTCTCTTAAATGTCTCCAATGACCTTGCTTCCACAATTGCTGCTGGCAACGCATTCCATGCTCTCACAACTCTCTGTGTAAAGAAATTTACAAATTTAAAACTTTATTTCATTTCAACATAATGCTCGAGGTCTGTTCATAGTAGCTACTGGGTATGTTGGCATGGAAGATACAAGGGTAAAGACTGATAGTCATGCTGGCACAAGTTATCAGTGAGTTAGTATTGAGGCTGTTATTGGCATGTTTGGTTCATCATCTAGCACAGATTGTATCAGGGGTAAAAATGGGTGTGATTTGAGTTGGGGCTTGGGGAATGAGGGGGTATGAGGACGAGTGAGCATAACAGTCAAAAATTGCTAAGTATCCCCAGGAGGACCTTTTAAACAGTTGACTTCAGCACTTGATAGCCCCAGTGGCCTCTCTGGATCGGTCTCTGGGATGATGGACTGAACATCATCCCACATTATTTTCCACCCAGTCTTCTATGGAAGAAGGATTGGGGAGCTTATGGGAGTTACTCTTGAGGTAGGACATTTCCTGACATGTGCGAGCCACATCAAGAGTGAAGATTCATTCCCAGGTTTGAATACAGATGAAACAGATGAAGGATTTGGCTAATCTAATGCAATTAAAAATAAATCACCATCAGGACAATTTATTTACCTTTTCTTTTGCAAACTAGCTAAATGCTTGCCACTCTTAAATAACAGTTGATAATAATAACAGAACATGACCAACTTCTGTTCAATAGTAATGTTTTTGGAAGTGATTAAATAATACACAAATGCATATTAAATGCAAAATTGTATACTTAGCTCCCTTAAGCATGGAACACTAACTTCCACCTGGTTAAATTAGATACAAGTAATAATTAAGTGGTTAGGACTTGTTTAGATGAGATTTTACACACAATTGTCAGTGCAATGCTCATAGCAATTCAATTTGTAAATATTGAGTTGGAAGATCAACCTATTCTAAGTTCTCAGTCGTAAATCTCACCTCTTGGATCAGAAAGTCATAGGTTCAAGGTAAACTCTACAGACTTTAACATATCACAATATGGCGTTCTTTGCAGTACTGAGGAGGTGCTGCACTACAGGAGTGGGTTTTGTTTTTTTACTGAGATAGAGCTAAACATTTCACTGTTATATTCACCACAATCCATATGAATTCACCTGGTTGTAAATACTGCATATATAATTTCAGCTTCTTGACATATTTACAGTGCAGTGATATTGACATTAAAATCAGAGTGACTGATCTGGTTGTATTGATTCTGTTGAGATTCACTCAAATGGTTCAGTAAAAAATGAATGTTCTACTACCTCCACTCTAACTGCTCGAAATAAACCAATGCTTTAGCATTAAAAACGCTTCATAAACCATTATCAGAATGTACATTTGATGTCAAACTGTGCATATCAACCAAGGAAAAACAAATCTTTCAGCCATTATGTAGAGAAATGGCAGATGAAGATCACGTTCCCATATGCTGACTGTGTGGCCCATTACTTCTTGTAATAATAAAACAGCAACAGTACACAAAGGACTTTAAGGTCAGATGATCAAATTAGTTGTTTGTTGGCCTCAGCAATAGGGCACACACCAATCATGTATCAATATTAAAAAGGAGATAATTCATTGGCCAGGGCAAATCACTTGCTCATTGAGCTGCTTGATGGTTATTGTGGTTTAGCATCAAATGTGGGGCATGTGTTCAAACCTGACTCGAAAAACAGTTGACTTTGCAACCATCAGCAAAAGGTGAACCATGCAAAGATGTTTCATCTTAAAGTAATTTCTTTTCCGCATCTTCATTATCTTTTCTTGATGGAAGGATGCAGAAATGGAGCAGAACTCAGGGGAAGAAAAAATGGTCATTTATAAAATGGAAGGTACTAGTCTAGGTTGGTAAAGGGACAAAAGGATCTTAATACAAACGTACTACCTACCACTGAAATGTGTGTCACAGGTGAGCAAGGCCTTATTTAAAAAAGTAAAACACACTATCAGCTTTATTTTCATAGAGACAGAATTGCTAAGTAGGCAAGGTAAAGCAGTATCAAACTTTGGTTCGGTTACATCTCTTACATGCAGTTCTTTTTGCTATAATATAAAAGGATATGGATGAAGAAAATATAGAGAGGATTTGCAAGGATAATACTAGAAATGCATCAGAATACATATCAAGAAAGAATCAACAGGCTGCGATTCTGTCTCTTGAAAAAATCATTGAGGGGTGCCCTTACAGACATTGTGAATGGCTTTGATAAAGCAGATGCAGAGGGAATGTTGCGCTTGTCACGAGGAATGTAACTGGAAGCTGCTAAAATGATAATAACCAAGAAATTAAATAGGGAATGAGGAGAAACTTCTTTTCCAAACAAGTGTGTAAACTATGGAACACATTTCTATAGGAAGTGGTTGAAACAACTCGCGTAGATGCATTTAAGGGAAAGCTGCAGAAGGATTTGCAGGAGTAGGAAACAAAACATGACGATGACAGAATTATGGGAGGAAAGACAGGAAAAAGCTAACATGGGACATGAGAGTCAACTTGAGTTTGGAGTTGGACACCTTGCCCACATATGCAGAAGGCAATGGTAAGCCAGAACTGACAATACCTGCCAAGGAAACCGCACAGAATGAAGCAACAAGAGACAAAAAGGCAAGGACCTGCCTTTAGGTAGAATGCACATGGATGGATGCTATGTATGTATCTGAATATTGTTTAATTTGAATCAGCAAGATAAAAGAATGTCTTGCACTTGGGACCCATGAAGGTGGCAGAAATATGAAGTTACAATAGAATGATAGGCCCATCAGTACCTGCCTTTGGGTCATAATACATCAAACAACTACTTTGGTATGATGCAATAAAGGGGAAATGGAAATAATTATTTTACAATTTCCAGAGCATTCCTTCAGGAAGATAATGGAGAAAAGATTTCTGAATGGTTATCCATGATTTTTTTGGACTATCACTGGCAATTCCATATTAAAATAATATTTACTAGCATTAATATAATTATACATCATAATTTAACATAAATTGACCCATAACATTCACCTTCCAAATGCAAAAGACAACTACATCGGAGCATCAGCCTTTGCAAGTTTCCCTTTGAAGCACACATCAACTGGACTTGGTACTATATCATAATCCTTCTGTGGCCATTGGATCAAACATCCTGGAATACTACTCTTATTAGAATGGAGGCATTGCCCACATCATGTCAAAGTGTTGCCTTGCCATCTCTTTCTCAGTGGCAGTTAGGATTGAGCTCATTGGCCTGACATTGTTGTTGGGAAAAATGGTGGAGTCAATCATTAAGGATGTAATAACTGAGCATTTGGAAAATGGTGACAGAATCAGTCCCGGTCAGCATGGATTCATTAAAGGGAAATCATGCTTGACAAATCTTCTGGAATTTGAGGGTGTGACCAAGAGAATGGACTAGGGTAAATCAGTACATGTTGTATATCTGGACTTACAAAAGACTTTTAACAAGGTTGCACACAAGAGATTAGTAAGGAACATTAAAGCTCATGGTATTGAAGGTAATGTATTGGCATGGATAGCGAACTGATTGGCAGACAGGAAACAGAGAGTTTGAATGAATGGGTCCTTTTCAGAGTGGGAGGCAGTGACGAGTGGGGTACTGTTGGGTTCAGTGCTGGGACCTCAGCTGTTCACAATATACATGAATAATTTGAATAAAGGAATTGAATGCAATACCTCCAAATTTTTCAGATAACACTAAGCTGGGTGGTAGTGTGTGCTGAGAGGCTGCAGGGTGACTTGGATAGACTGGCTGAGTGAGCAAATACTTAGCAAATGTAATATGATGTGGAAAATGTGAGGTTGGCCACTTTGGTTGCAAAAATAGGAAGGCAGGTATTATCTGAATGACGGCAGTTTAGGAAAAGATGAGGTGCAATAGGACCTGGGTGTTCATGGGGAAACAGTTCCTGAAGGTTGGTATGCAGGTGCAGCAGGTGGTGAAAAAAGCTAATGGCATGCTGACCTTCATAGTGACAGGATTTGAGTATAGGAGTAGGGTTGTCTTGCTGTAGTGACACAGGGCCCTGGTGAGGCCATGCCTTAACTATTGTATGCAGGTTTGGTTCTCCTCGTCTGTGGAAGGATATTCTTACAGTTGAGGGACCCCAGCAAAGGTTCACCAGACTGATTCTCGGAGGACTGGAATCTGAGGAAATGGGTGGAGGGTGGAGGACTGACATATGAGGAAAGGCTGGATGGCTGTGCTTCTACTCCCTGGAATTTAGATGAATATGGGAGGGATCTCATGGAAATATGTAAATTCTGGATGGAACTAGACAGGCGAGTGGGAAGAGTGTTTCTGATGTTGGGAAGTCCAGACGTAGGGGGTTACAGTCTAAGAATAAGGAGTAAATCATTCAGGATTGAGATGAGGAGTTGTGAACCTCTGGGATTCTCTCCCACTAGAAACTGTTGGAGCCAGTTCATTAAATATATTCAAGATGGAGCTGGATGTGGCCCTCACACTAAAGGGATCAAGGGGCATGAAGAGAAAGTGGGAATGGGATATTGAGATTACAAGATCAGCCATGATCATATTGAGTGGTAGTGCAGGCTTGAAGGGCCGACTGGACTACTCCTGCACCTATTTTCTATGGCAAACTGTTGCCTTGCTAATGACACCCGCATCTAATGAAAGAAATCATGAAGAAGAGTTGCCAATCTAGTGAGATTCATCTAATCTATGGCACTCAGCAATTTTGCAAACTATCCCCGTTACTTACACTTTTCACTGTAGCTTAACATTGCTTCCTCCCCCGCCCCCAGATCCTGTCTCATTGCTCCAGATAGGCTGCAGTAACAGGAACAACACAATAGTAAACTATAAGCTCCTGGATGCAAAAGTTCTACAAAGTAACAAACACAAGACATTCTGAAATATGGCCTTGCAGAAATTCACTAAAACCATAAGTGTGCTGAAACAATTAGAGAAAAAAACAATGTATGGGAACAACTAAGCAAAGCAAGGAATGTACACCACCAGACATCAGATTCTCACCTGCATGCCCTTCTCCTTGACTGTTATCTAACTAATGTTTTATATGATTTCTATTCATTGGGACAACCCTGTGTTCAAAACGTCTGGAAGCAATCGAAGTACAATTGATCACATTTGTCCCAAATGGTACTATATTATTAAGCACCTCAGTCAGGAGATTCCCTCAACAGTTTAATTTCACTTCAAACAGCTTTAATGTCCTAAAAGTATTGTGTTAGTAAGAATACATGCAAGAAAGTGAGTCTGAGCACAAGTGCGATTGTTTACCTTGGTAGCACTGTATGTGGTTTCTAATACATTGCATTTTTTTTAAACTATTCACTCTGCGACAGAAAATCAGTGAAGTTGATGGGGCAATGGTGCAGTCAGAGTGATGCGTTGAAGTGTGTCTGTTTTAATGCAAGAAGTATCAGGAGTAAGAACTCAGAGCATGGATCAGTACTTGGGACTATGATGTTGTGGCCATTACAGAGACTTGGATAGCACAGGGGCTGGAATGGTTATTGGATGTTCCAGGGTTGAGATGTTTCAAAAGGAATGGTGGGGAGGGGGTGGTGCTGAGGTGGAGAAGTAGCATTGGTAATCAGGGATAGTATCACAGCAGCAGAAAGGGAGGTCATCAAGGAAGTTTTGTCCACAGAGTCATTATGGGTGGAAGTCAGAAACAGGAAAGGAGCAGTCACTTTATTGGGAGTTTCTACAGAACCCCAATAGCAACAGAGACATAGAGGAGCAGATTGGGAGGCAGATTTTGGAAAAGGTGCAGAAGTAACAGGGTTGGTGTCATGGCTGACTTCAACTTCCCTAATATTGATTGGAACCTCCTTATTGCGAACAGTTTGGATGGAGCAGTTTTTGTCAGGTGTGTCCAGGAAGGGTTCCTGACGCAATATGCAGATAGGTTGACTAGAGGGTAGGCTATATTGGATTTGGTGTTTGGCAACGAACCAGGCCAGGTGTCTGATCTCTGACCTTTACTATACTCATGGAGAAGACGGTTTGGGAAAGTATTTTATTGAGGGAGGGGGAATTATAATGCTATTAGGCAGAAACAAGGGTGCCTAAATTGGGAACAGATATTCTCAGGGAAATGCTCAATAGAAATGTGGAGGTTGTTTAGGAAGCACTTGCTGATTGTGCTAGACAAATACCATTGGTTCTTAGTCTGGAATCAAGACCCCTCAGCATGCAAGTGTCTGGTAGCAAGAGATGCCTGTTCATCACAGATAGACCCCTTATGTACTCAATGACTCTGTGGCTGCTTTTGGAAGGACAGGAACTATCGTCCCAGAATCATGAAACTGCCCTGGCCACAAGAAAATAATGTAGAAGGGAACCATGGAGGTCATGAAGAGAAGGATTAGTGAGGGTGGTTGGGCAGTGTGAGGGCTGCAGGGAGGGTTCTGAGTAGGCCCTTTCTTGCCCCAGTGTCTGGTCCCTTGGTCACACACTGAGTGTGTCAAGTTGAAAAGGAGACCTCAAGAGGTGACAATCTTGCCATACAGATTTAGGTGTATTTATATCATATGACACCAGGCTAGTCTGCAGCCCAGATAACACTAGCAGCAGGATCTTAACAGCGCATTAATTGGCAACTTAATGACTAAATTACAGAAGAGGGGGGGGATGTAGGGAATGCTGGGCCTACAACAAACCTTGCTGTTCAGAAGATAATTCTGATGGAAGTAGGTAGGTGGTATGGTTCAGCTACGATTTTGAGATGCTGGTGTTGGACTGTGGTGCACAAGGTTAAAAATCACACAACGCCAGGTTATAGTCCAACAGGTTTATTTGGAAGCACGAGCTTTCAGAGCACTGCTCCTTCATCAGATGCAACCACCTGATAAAGGAGCAGCGCTCAGAAAGCTTGTGCTTCCAAATACACCTGTTGGACTATAACCTGGCGTTGTGTGATTTTTAACTTGGTTCAGCTACACCTGCGTCCCAGTTCATGAAATGCTCTTCCTGCCTCCAAGCTCACCACCAAAGACAGTAGCAGATCACACAGTGTGTATCAACATTTGCATTTGGAGAATGTACCCTAACCCAAACCCAGTCCTTTTCACCCAGATTGGCTTTACTATGCCCACAGGTGGAGAGGGCTTCAGGGACTGCTACATCATCTGTGCTAACTACTGGCCCATTCACAGTTATGAGGGAGATGGCTGGGTTGTCTTCTGCACCTGGACATTAACCTGACAAACCAGATCTTGGCTTGTCCCCCCATATAAAGTACACACAATCCACATCCCACTGAACAATCTGCTTTGCCAGATAACACCTGTATTCAGGTTCAGATTCTGAAGTTTCCCAGTTTCTTAGGTCACACTTTGATCATCAAAGCCGTAAATGCTCCAGAAATCCAAATTACTTCATAACTAGGTGGTACTGACTTTCATCAATGTATTTGTGCAGATGGGCAATACACTGAAAGAGCAGGATCCAGTCAGACTCTCAACCACCTTGATTCATAGCTTCCCTTTGTCAGTACCACTGACTCTGACATTCATATGAACTGCCACATTATTAGTACAGAACTATTCATCCTGCAAGAACTTAAATAATTAAAGATGTTGACAGCTGTGTGTTATGTCACTAAGGGAATGACATTCAAGACTTCCAGGCTCTGATAATCATCACTTAATTGGGCAGAGCCGCTATGAATCATGTTGCTGAAACAGTGTGTGTGTCATTGCTGTATTTAGAGGAATGGTCGAAAACAGCTCTTGATGTGAAAGCAGCCATTCCCCTGAGCAATAAATTCTGAAATATTTTAGCTTGTAAATGACAGTTCCACTATCAATGTACAGAAGCTTAGCACATTTAAAGGCACTTCTGTCTCTATTATTTTGGATTAATTTGTATTTCTGTTAAATTAGAGGACTGAAGAAGGTTGCATGAAGACATTAAATGCTCATGTGGTAATAAAACTTAAATATGTTTTCTCTTTTGGTTTATAATTTTATTTTATAATCTTTGCAGATGTCCTGTGGCATTGCTGATGGTAAGTCAGATACATGTATTTGATGTATTTACCTCAACACAGAGTGGCAATACACACTCTGTTAGCATTAATAGTAATGCTCATGGGCAAAAATATTCCTTCTGGCGATGGGCTTTTTTTTTGCCTCCTCACACAGTGCTAGTCTTCCATTTAATAACACTTCCTTCCTGTGTCAGCCGATAAATGGAATTTGTTGTTGCTCCTCAAAGTTTTGCTATATTAGGTTTGTGTTAGTCTCAGTGCAAAATTTCCCTCAGTCCATTTCTAATCTTCAATCTGTATACCTTTCACAAAAATTACATTTTGCACTTTGCTTCTTTCTTTTTGCTATTTTAAAAAATCTTTAATTAATAATCCAGCTACTTTCTCACAGACTTTACCCCTAGCTGAACATTTTGTTTCATTTTGCAATCCAACCTTTGCATTACATTTGCACAGGGACTGAGAGACAGGTGTGCAAGTTGAAAATTCTGGTCGCTGTGTGGGTGATTACTTGCTCTTTCTAGCAATGAGTTGAGATTGTACATCATCTTGCTGTATTTTCACACAAGACCTGGGAGACATGATCTGACTTCGGATAGAGCCAAAGGGGAGTGTTTTGTATTTGGTTACAAATGCTGAATTAATTATGTGTTATCTTTGTTCTTTATTAGTACTATGCTGTGTTTTTATTGTATTTAATCTACCTGCTTACAGTCAGTATTAATACCCATCCATTTGGAGTACTCTGCTTCTTTTGTCCGAAAAGTTGCAAATAGAATGTCACTTTCACATTTTGAGCAAATAATCAAGGCTGAGAATTCACCACAGTTCTGCACTGCATGTGTGGTATGTTCAGAAAGGGCAAATGTTGTTTGAGCTTTCTGCAACTGCATAAGAAAAAAAATCCGATTTATTTCCAAAATTGAGCCAGTAAGACACATCAAAAAAGGCACTAGGGTACTTTGGGTAATTGTAATCATGGGATTATGATAGTTTCAGTCACTTGCTTAACACCTTACTTCGGTTGTTAGAAATTTCTGCTGCAGACCAAAAAAGATATTGCAACTTTAAGTTTTCTAGACAGGAGTACATGTCATGTTAAAACTTTTAATAATGTATAGGTTTTACAATATTGGCAGAGCAGCAGCAAAACAGTGCCTTCGAGACAGAGTTAGGAGCATGGCTGCTGACAGAGTTAGCTATAATAAGGTAGGTGGAAGCTCATGTTCAGCATAAATGCCAGCACAGACCAGTCAGGTCTGATATTGTATGGCAATGTCTGTCCAGAGAGATACAGTTAATGGTAAGAGTCCAAAATAAACTCCAAAATAAACTGGAAAATCAACTTCAAATATGATGATTTTTATGCTCGAGAGAAAGGAGGGGATGATGAGCAAACAGAACAGATAAGAAAGGTGACCCACAGTAAAAGGCAAAGGGTACACTTATATTGGTAAAGAAGAGATTTCAATGAAGAGTAAGTGCTAAGAGAAAATGGGTCACCACTGCTGAGTGCAGACCCATGCAAACAAAACCTCTCTTTTGGGTATCAGTAATCAAAACAGAGAAGAGTTCATGGAACAAAATATTGCAGCACAAACAACTCCAAAGGCACGGAAGTAGTGCGTGCCCATATACAGCAAGACCTGGACAATATTCAGATTTGGAGTGACGAATGGACTAACTGACTGACTGGACTATCTCCAACAACAAAGAATCCAACCATCTCTCTTTGCTCTGGACAAGGTAGAGATGGGCAATAAAACCTGGCCTAACCAGCAACTGTCATATCCCATGAAAGAATGTTTTGAAAGCCAGGGAATTCTTACTTGTGTGGATCCACACCAAAAATTATATCCGGTACCTGGAGCTCCCTCAGTGCTACATTAATGAGCATTTCTGTTGTCTCATCCTCTCCCAAATAAAATCGACAAGAATTCCAGAGAAATGAGGGGAGACATTGAGGAATCGGTGCTGATATTGACAACATATACCATTTAAGCAAAGATTTTGTAAGATCTATAAGTGATTCATTGTGACAAGCCTAAAGTAATATTCTATTAACATGATTTTAAAACAGTTTGTGAATGAATGACTTTTATAAATGATGAGCAAATATTTGACGTGCCCACTCAATCCATGGGCAATGCACTGTATTTCATTTGAAGTTTAGAGAAATAAATTGCCAGCATTACAAAAAGATAATCAAATGACAATGAAATATTTGTGATTAGGTAGTCAAATAATAAAAGGGGAAAGTGGAAGGAAATGTAGGAAGTATGACCAATAATAGAAGCAGTGAAGAAAGAGTGAATCTACAGCAAATATGATACCTAAAGTCAGAAAATGTTGGATGAAGATACAATCAGAGAAAAGGTATAAAAGGGTATAAACTTCACAGAATTTCACAGTATTTTCCAATTCATTTTGTGAACAGTGGCCATGGTTATTGACTTATTTCATGTAACTCTGAGAAGCATTACTGCCTACCAACTATTAGTAATTTCATGTCAAGTTGACAATATAAAAGTAGACCAGTGTCAAAGTGGTATCACACTGCATCAGAGACCACAGTCACTATATGAATTAAACATTAGTGCTTGCTGTGTGCTCTTAACCAGAGTCAGGGCAGCAAATCACGGCATTGTTATTAAGTCTGAATTTCATCCTGCGTGCGCACAAACAAACTGCACATTAATGTTCAAATCACATTTCTACCAATATTGTGAGTCACATGTCAAGTGGGACAATTTGTACCTTTTTACAGTTGTTCTTGTTATAAGACTCTCTAGGATTCTCTCTCTGGACAGCTTCTGAACAATCTCACAGCTGTGGTTAACATCTTTCAGAAGTTTATATTGTTAGCTTTTGGACTACATTACCTGCACCTCAGGAGATTGCTTAGCTTGCTGCTGTTTCACCTTTTGAGACCAACACTTCAATTCTGACAGACAAAATCACATTGAAGTTTATCGATTATCTGCTTCAACAATTTTCCCAGCTTAAAACTTTTACAAATGTTTTCAACACATCATTGAATCAGAAGCATTTTATTTTGCTCACCCTCAGATGAGGGTTTAAGTGTAAACAAGTTTTTTGAAAAAGTAACAAAGAGGATTGATGAGGGCACAGCAGTGGGCGTGATCTATATGGACTTCAGTATTTCATCCGACAAGGTTCCCCATGGGAGACTGGTTAGCAAGGTTAGATCTCATGGAATACAGGGAGAACTAGCCATTTGGATAAAGCCCTAGCTCGAAGATAGAAGACAGAAGGTGGTGGTGGAGGGTTGTTTTTCAGACTAGAGGCCTGTGACCAGTGGAGGGCCACAAGGATCAGTGCTGGGTCCTCTACTTTTCATCATTTATATAAATAATTTGGATATAAAAAGAGGAGGTATGGTTAGTAAGTTTGCAGATGACACCAAAATTGGAGATATAGTGGACAGCAAAGAAGGTTACCTCAGATTACAACGGGATCTTCATCAGATGGGCCAATGGACTGAGAAGTGCCAGATGGAGTTTAATTTAGATAAATAAAAGGTGCTGCATTTTGGGAAAACAAACCTTAGCAGGACTTTGATATTTAATGGTAAGGTCCTAGGGAGTATTGCTGAACAACAACACCTTGGAGTACCGGTTCAAAGTTCCTTGAAAGTGGAGTCGCAGGTGGATAGGACAGTGAAGAAATCATTTTGTATGCTTTCCTTTATTGGTCAGAGCATTGAGAATAGAAGTTGGGAAGACAGGTTGCGGCTGTATAGGATGTTGGTTAGGCCACTGTTGGAATAATGTATGTAATTCTGATCTCCTTCCTATTGGAAGGATGTAAATCTTTTCTGAGCCCTTTCAAATTTCACAAGGATGTTGCCAGGGTTGGAGGATTGGAGCTATCGGGAGAGGCCGAATATGCTGGGGCTGTTTTCTCTGGAGCGCTGTAGGCTGAGGGGTGACTTGTAGAGATTTATAAAATCATGAGGGGCATAGATGGGATGAATAGACAAAGTCTTTTCCCTGGGGAGTTCAGAGCGAGAGGGCATAGGTTTAGGGTGAGAGGGGAAAGATATAAAAGAGACCTAAGGGGCAACTTTTTCACGCAGAGGGTGATGCGTGTATGGAATGAGCTGTCAGAGGAAGTGGTGGAGCCTAGTACAATTGCAACATTTAAAAGGCATCTGGATGGGTATATGATTAGGAAAGGTTTAGAGGGATATGGGCCAAGTGCTGGCAAATGGGACTAGATTAGGTTGGGCTACCTGGTCGGCATGGACCGAAGGGTCTGTTTCCGTACTGCACATCTATGACCCCATGAAGTGAAAAATAATGGCCCTGCATTTGGGAAATTCTGTAGCAATACTGCCTGTCTGAATAAAACGGTTTACATGTATTTGTGTTACATCTTCAAAAAGAAGCTTTTGTGCTCGTAGTTTCTTTTGAGACAACAATCCATGTTATTATTTCTCATTATCGATACTTACAGTTTAGGTGTTTGGGTCACATTAGTTTATGTACTTTATTGTTGAGAAGGCATTTTGTTGGATTTTGACATTTAATTTGTAAAGGGCTTTGGTCTCAAAATAGTGCTGCAAACATTTTGTATAGCTGGGAAATTGAAGGAAATGATGGAAGAGCTTTTTGATGACCCTGGGAACATCATGTATAGTTCAAATCTCAATTAATATTAATAATGAAGAGGGTGTAAGGTGGAATTTCATGAGAACTTGTAACAAACCAGCCCCCTCACTTACTTCAACCCAGAAGTATCACACTACATTCATGATGTACCCAGGGGTGATTCACCACAACAGCAATCATATGTTCATTTGCACGCGTCCCCTTGTCTGTGCTCCCTTACCTTTCTGTTTCAACAATGAAGTTTCAAGAATGCTCATTACCTATCTGCTGCTTAAACACCATGGCAGAGAAGATTGGAAATTTATCTTGATTTTTTTTTGTAGTTTCCTAAATGAACCTTGGGGGGGGCGGGGGAGGTGGGAAGTCATCCTCAATTGAATCAATGTGAAAAGATTCAATTCTCCTGATTTTCATTCCAAGAACGTTATTAAATACCATCAATAAAAGTCTTGTGTAATTCTGTAACACCTGTCTGACAGAAAGATAGACCAACAGAAGCAGAGAGAGAGAGAGAGAAAGAGAGAAATAAACTCATGTTTCAGGTATGATCTTTCATCCAAAGCAATTAACAGAGAATCTGATTAACTTTCCACAATGTAGTAGTGTAGCAAGGGCCTGAATTTGTATTGCAACTTTCATGACTACAGGATGTCCTAAAATATTTCTGAAGCTTAATTACTTATAATGTATGACAAAGCTGCAGCCAATTTGTTCTAACATTGTTGGTTCAGCAATAACTATTCAATGGGGCATCTCTACTGTGCTTCTTAGAATGTTGCCCTGGTTTTACATTCAATTAAAAAGATTAGACTGGTCATCTGCTCAATGTCTCATCCGAAATGATGCTTCCAATGTTTCAGCATTCCATCAGTTCTCCACTGAAGCAATAGAATGGATTATCTGCACGAATACTGAGTCGGAAATTGATTCACTTTCTGAAATTAGCAGAATGGCTTTACTAATTGCATCAAGGTTGTATGTTTTTATGCTATGTTGGCAAAGAGCAGGAAAAGTACTTGCTCTTGGAGCAAGTACTTGGAGTAGAAGGAATAGAATTATCAGTGGATTTCAATTTTCTTTGACAATTAGTTAATTAGTGCTTATTTTGTGTCTCTTAAGACCAATGAAACCTTTCTGGAGGTGAAGGGTACAGTATTCAATGTACAGAAATAAAATTGAGAGATGATAACAGGTAAGCTCATTATAAAGCCAAAGTGTCAGCTGTCCCTCAGTTTGCTGAAGACATTTATGCAGGATCATGAGTTCTGCCGTGGGTCATGTGACTGAACATGTGGGTACAATAAGAAGGATATCCCCACAAGGTAGTGGGACCCAGAGTACAAGATGTGTTTTCTTTCCTTTCTTTGCCTGCTGCCACTCTGCCTCATCATCAACACAGTGTATGAGGCAGTTAAATGAACAAGTTGTCACCATTTTGTTGCAAGCTCTCCCCAGTCATTCATGTCAATGCTGCTGCACTCCAAAACAGGGCTTCAGATCATCTTTGAGACATTTGTGTTGACCTCCCTGGAATGTTGGAAACTTCACCTTAGAATTTGTTCAATGCCCCCGCTCCCCTCCCCCCGGCCCGGCCCCCCCAAAATAATCTTAAGGATGACGTGGTTGTTAGCCAAACAAACTGGTCTCTAAACTCAGAGACCTAGGTCTTGCTTTGCAACTGGATCGTCAACTTCCTGACCCATAGACTGCAATCAGCAAGATTAGGTGAGAACACCACCTCCATGATAATCCTCAACACTGGTGCATCACAAGGTTGCAAACTCAGCCGTCTTCTACACTCCTTATACACTCATGACTGTGTGGCCAAATTCCATCCCTTCTCAAGACAGGAAGAAACTACAGAGGGTCATAAACACAGCCCAGTTTATCACACAAACCAGCTTCCCATCCATTGATTCCATTTATTCTTCCCGCTGGCTCAGGAAAGCAACCAACATAATCAAAGCCAAAAACCGAAATTGCTGAGGAGGGGTCACTTGACCGAAACGTTAACTGATTTCTCTTCACAGATGCCTCCAGACCTGTAATGCTTTTCCAGCAGTTTCTGCTTTTGTTTGATTCAGCACCTGCAGCTTTCAGGTTTTATTTAACATAATTAAAGACCCCTCTCACCCTGGTTATAGTCTCTTTCACCCTCTTACCTTGGGCAGAATATATAAAAGTTTGAATAAATGTGTGATTAGATTCAATACCAGCTTCTTCCCAAAGGTTAATGTTGATCCCTCTCTCTCTCTCTCTGCACCTACACTGTAGCAGTAACACTGTATTCTACACTCTGTTCTGCTACCCATGATGCACTTCGTAAGGCATGACCCTCCTGTATCGTGTGCAAAACAGCACATTTTACTGCATCTCAGTACATACAAAAACAATAAATCAAACCCAAACAGTTGGAGTTTCTCTGGTGCTCTCATGTGTTGCCTTACAGTCCAAGAAACATCATAGTATAGATTATTATGATGGCAACTGGTCTACAGGCCAGGATTTTTGTCAACTTACAGAAATCCTTTCCTAGCAAAAACACTCACTGCCTTAGTTTGTAAAAGACTACATTGGCTCAGGTGAATCAGTATTGGACCTACTGGTCAACAAAGAGAAGTGGCTGCCAAGGTCGAGAATTGCTGAGGATCTTCCAGAGTTTCTCCATTCACACGTAGGGGTGGTAGAATACTGACATAACCAAGTGTAGGTGCACAACTATTTTGTTTTGACAACATTCAAGGATAGGTCAAGATTCTACAAGTACATTAAGAGCAAAAGAGAAAGTAGTGAGAGAATAGAGCCTCCCAAAGATTAACAAGGTCATTTCTGTGTTGAACCTCAGGAGATAGTCAAGATACTAAATGAACATTTTGCAAGAGGATTTCCTCTGGAGAAAGATTTGGAGGCTAGAGAACTCAGGAAATAAATATTGATGTTTTGAAAGCAGCTCACATCACAGAAGACGAAGTGCTGGAGGTCTTTGAAAACATGAAGATGAATAAATCTCTGGGACCTGATCAAATGCATTCCAGGACATTGTGGGAATTTGAGGAAGAAATGGCAGGGTCCCTCGCAGAAATATTTGTATCATCTTTAACTACGGGTGAGATACGAGAGGACTGGAAGGTGACAAATGTGCCTTCAAGCAAACTTGTAAGGAGAAGCCTGGGAATTATAGACTTCTGAGCCTGACATAAATAGGCCCATTGTTAGAGGTGATTCTAAACGATAAGATTTGCATGCATTTGGAGAGGCAAGGACTGATGAGGAATAGTCAGCAGAGTTTTGTCTGAAGGAAATAGTGTTTAACTCATTGGATTGAGTTTTTTTGAGGAAGTAGCCGAAAAGAATTGATGAGGGCAGAGCAGTAGGCCAATTTACATTCACTTTTCTCACGCTGCAGGTCCAAAACACTAATGGCATTGGAAAGTAACTGTTTTTCTCTCTTAATGGCTGGTCAGACATGAGCTGCCAGCAGCAATTTGAGCACTGATGAACATAGTGAAAGGGGTTTTAAATCTTTCATTTGACCCACATTAGCTTTAAGTTTAAAGCCATTTTATGTCAGCATTTTTTGTAATTACATGATTCAGCTTGCTACTTCCAGTTCACCACTGCTCTCCGATCCCAATCTTGATTTGAAAAAGCAAGTGTGATACAGAGGGCATGACAGACATGTGCAGTGTCCCAACACTACTATTCCAGCCATACAATGATTCTCATCGTTGATAAAGATCTGCAGTAATTATTGCCATAACCATCATAAGGATATCAAACATTAAACAACTTGTACTTCAGTGGACATAGACCTGTGGAAATATTTGCAGCACAGAAAGATGTCATTTAGCCCATTAAGCCCTGCAGGCCAGAAAAGAGCTATTCAGTCTGATGCTATATTTGTCAGATTGCCTGCCCAACAGCCCCAGCCGAACTTCCCACAATCTTACAGAGAGTGAGCAAGGTATTCCTCCCCCTTCCCAAAGTTCTCACTCCAGTCAAAGCCCATATGCAGCCAGTTAACGGCCACTTGAGCTTTTCCTATTGGCAGGAGGAGATAAGGGGCATGGGTGAAGCCTGGCAGGTCACCCTGATAAAGACTCAAGTGGTAAGCAGGGAAGGCATCTCCTTTAATTGTCCCCTTTACATATCAAATGCTCAGTCACCCACAAGAATTTTCTGAACTGTCCATGGCTGACCTTTAGTGGAGTGGATGCCAGAATAGGGATGTTATGAGCCAGACAAGACCAGAACCCCTCCAAATATATGAAGGTAGTCAACCAGTACCTAACTATTTCTCATTTTAAAGGTAAATGTGAGATGCTGCATTGTAGGTACAATTTTATTGGTCAAACTACTGAACAGTAAACTACAATTTATTCAAACACTATAGTTAAAAAAAAACAAAATAAAGAGGTACTTGGAATAACGCAACTTTATTGGAAAATTTAAAAGAATATTAGATTATTTTGCCACTAAACAATACCTGTTTCAATTTCGTAATAGTCCATAAATACATCCTTGGCAAAAGGCAAATTCAAAAAACAAAATTGTTTCACATGCAGCTCCAGCAGACCAGGTAGAAAAAGAGAGAAAGAAAGAGAGAAAAAGAGAAGGAGAGAAAAAAAAGAGAGAGGGAGAGGAAGGAGGAGGAGAGAGAGACAGACAGACAGAGAGAGAGACAGACAGACAGACAGACTGACTGACTTCACATGCTCTTTATTGCCTCATAGACTGCTCAGTCTCTCTCTCTCTCTCTAAATGAAACCCAGATAAACACGCATCTGAAGGCCTCAGCATCATCATTGAGATGATATCCACCTTCCTCAGACCTCACCTTCCCTTCTCACTGTGAAACTCCCACATTATTGAATGCTGGCCTCTGGTATTTAATTGAGGCACACCTTGTAGTTTGAGCTTTTTGGAGAACCAAACACTAAAAACAGAACACATTCAGCAGCCTACTGTTTGATGTTCCTGATATACAATAGTCACTACTTGTTCCAATTTAATAGTTTTGCTTGTGATTTTAAAAATCAGTTGACTTATCAAATTATATATCTGCTTTGCACACATTCCTTTGAACCAACTGTTACATGCCCATTTATCATCACCTGGCCTAAAAATGACGTAATCATGTGGCTGAAAAGTCATAATCTTAAATGCTTTGAATTAAAATTATGAAGACATTGTTAATCATTGCATGCACATTGGTGGACTTATCTTGGAATCTTATGATAATAGAATGGATTGTGATCTATCACATTCATTTAAAATTGCATTATACTGGCTTGACAATTTCATTTGCAATGATTTATGCCAGTACCATGTGCTTCATAAACATAAAACTAACATTTATGTTGATATTGTTGTCTAAGACACTTATGACTATTGACAAAATATGGATAAAGCATTCCCAAACCAACTGTTATGTGAAGATGGATATCAAATTGAGTACTGTTAATTGGCACACTACTCCAGACACTCAGCTTATTTCTTTGAGGTCAGTTTTCCTCTTTCAGAGGAAAAGACTCTTGCCCCCTGAGCAGCGATGCATTAACATGGTCACTCCTGAAATTCCTGCCAATGCACATATTCAACAAATGATGGAGCTGGTGAACTAACCTCAGAATGAATATTGCTATGATGTGCCAGGCAGCAGCTCCCAAAGTAAGTGTTGAAGCCTAACGTTGTTTTGTTAACCATTGTTCAGGCATGTCACTCTGTAATCTATGTTTTGTGTGAGCGCTTGATGTCCTTATTTGGTGACATTTTCATATTGGAAGTATTTGACCAGCATTCATTAAAGTCCCTATGAACAATGAAGTTGATGACTGACCAGAATGTCTTTTGCAATTAAAGGTTTGATCCCTGTTTTCTGTAGAGCTATCCGTCATATGCAGCCTCTGTGCTATTTACAATAAAGTAAGGAAGAGAAAGCATATTAAAGCTATAATGGCAACTTTTTTGATTAGATTATATACTATTCAATATGGAAACAGGCCCTTTGGCCAACAAGTGCACAATGACTCTCTGAGAGCAGCACACCGAGACCCACTCCCCCACCCGATATTTACCCCTGACTAATGCACCTAAGACTATGGGCAATTTACCACGGCCAACTGACCTGACCTGCACATCTTTGGGTTGTGGGAGGAAACCGGAGCGCCCGGAGGAAACCCACGCAGACACGGGGAGAATGTGCAAACTCCACACAGATAGTCACCGAGGCAGGAATCAAACCCGGTCCCTGGTGCTGCGAGGCAGCAGTGCTAATCACTGAGTCACTGTGTCGCCCACTACAGGTGGATCATATTTGTTATCTCTGCCTACTTCCCCAGGAACATTATTTAGATGAATAACCTTATAAGGAAACCTCCTTCCAGTTGCAGGTCTAGGAGAATAAAAAGGATGTATAATGGAGGTGCATGCTTCGATCTCAAGAAATCAATAATGTCTCATCCGTAAGTCAACTGATGTACTTACAGGGTTAGGCATTTGTACCTGGTCATGTCAGGTGAATCTTATATGCAGAGATTAAGCTGTGCCAAAGGAACTGACACCAAACTTTCTGTACTTCTGCAGCCAAATGCATGAACTACTTCCTTACAGTGGATGATCAATCACAGTCAAGGTGACTGCAGTCCTAATCCCTAGCAACAGCAAGTGGACTCAAACACTTCATACATTTGTCATGCACATCACAAATGACACTCATTTTATCTTGAAAACAAGGTTGTTGTAGACGGTAAGTACAAGAGTCCTGAACAACAACATTAATCTTTTCATGGATAGAAAGGTGTTCTATGCCATTAATGTGCAGCTTCTGTGTCCCTGAAGAACTGAACTGTGTATAGCACTGCCTGCTGGCCCAAAAGTATGACCCAAGTATTCAGAATAATCCATAGAGCAATCATTATTTCCAGGGATAGCATTTGCAGTTTTCTGTAGTGTGCTGCACTTCATATAGCATTGCTCCACAAAGCATCCTGAACTGAAATACACTACACAAACCATGCCCCAACCACCAAGCGCAGATTACAGTCTCGACTAACAAAGAACTTTTGGGAAACAGACAATATCAGGAACTCCACATTTTATTCCGGCTGCGTGTATGTATTCTACCAGTGAACAGTTGTGTCAGCAGGACTACCTCCTGAACTGCAGGTGAGCCAATAGCTCATTGTGTTTGATCTGTAAATGGTTCAGAAATAAAAGGTGCCATAAATTTTGACAAGGCAGCCATGTGGGACAATGTGATACATCAGCACTAATTTGAAAAGGAGTAACCAAGCATTGTAAGTTCAAGTTCCATGACCTCTCCAAGCTCCTTGATAGCCACAAAAAGCCCAATAATCTGCATGACAGCAGACCCCTGAATAACAATGCCATTGTTGAATACCATGCATTATGATTATGAATATAGGGATAAATTCCAGAGAAAGAAGTAAAGAGGTGGCAGTGACTTACACTCAATTGTGCAAGCTTTGATTTGGCAAAATAATTCACAACTTTAGAAATCACTCCATATGGGACTTGGAGCTTTTGTGGACAATTCTAGTAATTGATTTAAAAGATCAGTTGCTTCACTCTGCCATAAATCCTGAACCAAAATGACTGAGTCAGCAAGACTTAACAAATTAGAGATTACTAGCCAGAAATGAATGTTAAAGCACTGAAGAACAGCCACCTTGAGAGCATTAGTGAAGAACAAGTCACTGAATCAGAGAATAATTAGATTTGACACAGAGAACGGCTATGAACATTTTAGAGTCAAATGTCCATCTTAACACCAAAGAATTTGAAGCCTTATCATTTGGTAGTAATAGAACATCAATCAACTGGATTTTTAAAGTAACAAAAGTGAAATATGTGAACTAGTCAGATTATAGCATACTTGGATTATCATACACGTTTCATGAATTACTGGATCAAACCCTTTTAAAGATTCTGAACTTACAGAGATCACATGTACATATGACATAGGACAGATATGGACCATTCAGCCCCTCAAGGCTGTTGCACTATTCATTAAGATTTTAGCCAATGTTTCAACTTCAAATTCCACATTCCTGTATACCCTGATAATTCTGGTCTAACCAGAATCCGTCCTCATCAGTCTTAAAAATGTTAAATAACAATACCTCTATCATCATCTCAAGCAGAGTTGCGCAACCCTCAAAAGAAATTCTTATCTCAATACTGAAAGGGTGACCCCTAATTCTGTAACAGTGCCACTTAGTTCCAGAATGTCCAACAAGAGGAGAATGTCCTTTCCACATCCACCTGGTCAAGACCATTCAGGATCATATGCAGTTCAATCAAGTCACTCCTGGTCTTCTCAATTCCGGTGGAAGCGAGTCTAGATTGCCCAATCCTATCCTCAGAACAGAACTCACACACACAGGTCTTAATCTTAATAAACTTCCTCAGGTCCACTTCCAACGTATTTATATCTTTCCTTAAATAAGGAAACCAAAACTATGCACTGTATTCAGGATATAGTTTCACAAGCTCCTTGTATAACTGAAGAATAGCATTCTTACTTTTATGCTCAATTCCTCTTCTAATATAGGATAGTAGCTTATTCATGTTCTTAATAGTGTGATGTACCTGTTTATCACGATTTTGCAACTCAGTCACCAGAACTCCTAAAGCCCTGTGTGTCTCAGAATTCTGCCATTCTTTTCCATTGAAGTAATATGACACATCAGGGCAACATAGTTGCTCAGTGGTTAGTACTGCTTCCTCAATTCCAGTTTCCTCCCACAGGCCAAAGAAGATGTGTAGGTCAGGTGGTTTGGCCATGCTATGTGGCCCATGGTGTTCAGGGATGTGCAGGGTGGGTGGATTAGACATGAGAAATGCAAGGTCAAAGGGACAGAGTAGTGAGTCATTCTGGTTGGGACACTCTTCAATGGGCTGAATGGCCTGCTTCCACATTGTAGGGATTCTATGATTTTAAACTGCACTTCCCTTTCATATGTCCTATTAATGTGAAAAACTTCACATTTTCTGACATTATACTGCATCTTTTTCTACCCACTTATGTCCTTCTATAATTTTTGATCTTCTCCCCAATATACCTTCCAACCTGTTGTGGTGCTACCTGTGAATTTAGTTTTCATGTCTTCACTTTCCGCATCTAAGTCATTCATCAAAATTGTTACAAGTTGAGGTTGCATCACAGACTGCTGCAAGAGTCCACTCTTCAATCCTGCCAATCAGACAAAGCACCATTTACGCATACTTTCATTTTTTGCCAACAAGGCAATCTTCTCACCCAACAAGATTACCTTGCACAATGGGAGCTTTTATTGCCCACGATAACCTTTGGTATGGCACCTTCACAAATTCTTTCTGGAAATCCAAGTACAATACATTGAGCTGCTCCCCTTCATCCACAGCACATGTAAGAATTCTAATTCCATGATTTCCCCTTGACAAAACCTTACAAATTCTTGCTGATTACTCTGAAATGTTTCTAAGTGCCCAACGATTATCACTTTGACCATCAATTCTAATATCTTCCCTATGACAGATGTTAAGCTAACTGGTCTATTGTTTCCTCTTTTATGAATCACAGACCAATTTGCAGACTGGTTTCAAAATTAAATGGATTACACAAATCAAAGCATGACAAAAAATCCACAGGGCAACTCACAGAATTTCATAGTTTCTTTTTGAGTTCTCTAGCCAACACCGGGTGAACCTTTGATGATCCATGCCCAATATGGAACTAGGATTTTGATTTTTTTTTAAACGGGATGTGGACCTTCAGAATGACAAATATTATTTGGTATATTGCAGTCAAATTGCTGGCTCTCAGAAAGTGCGTTCACCTGGACAAGACACTGAACTTCTGTGGAATAGATCAGAAGTCCACACTTCAAGGAAAGAATGGAAGAGGAAAACAGTAGAAGATTGTGTTAAAGCATAAAATAAGCAAAAGGTGATGATAAATAAATAAATAATTCCTTATTTGAGGAACAGCAACTGATGCAGGAAACTGTCATAAGTCCTTGTGATCTGCACTAGTCATGCAAGAAGTACAAAAGCATACTCCTAGAAAGGATGATAAGACAATCAGTACTCAACTATTCATTGAACATGGCTTTTGCCTGAAACGTCAATTTTCCTACTCCTCGGTTGCTGCCCAACCTGCTGTGCTTTTCCAGCACCATGCTAATCTGGACTCGAATTTTTCAGTATCTGCAGTCCTCACGTTTGCCTATTAATCGAACATATTGGTCGACAACTTTCAATTTTTGCATGCATGCAGTTAATGTCAGAAATGGCTGATTGACTCAAGCTACCCCTCAACAAGCTTTCCTTTGGATTAAGCAATCAAACAAACGAAGGATATGAAAATGCCTGAATAAGTTGGGGTCTGTGCACCAATACATTTTATTGAGTTGTTGTTCTGTGGCCAAAATTAAGCTCAAGTTAAAGAATTCATCAGAGGAGATCCAAAATTTAAACATTAAAACACCATACATGAAATAATTGGATCAAATTTCTAAATTATATAGATTGCAGTTTAACGGTTGCTACAGAGGATATGCATTTATTTTCTGACACACACTTCCGATTCTACAGATATAGAGTCATACAGCATGGAAACAGATCCTTCAGTCTAACTAGTCCATGCTGACCATAATCCCGAACTAAACTAGTCCCACCTGCCTGTGCTTGGCCCACATCCCTCCAAACACTCCTTATTCACGAACTTATCGAACTGTCTTTTCAACATTGTAACTATACTCTGGAAGGTATGGGTACAGTTGCAAGATTTCAAATTTATATGACCACATCAGTCTGAAAAAAAGTTCAGCTGGAGTTTGAAGAGTTGAGAATATTATAAAGCATAGCTACAATAATTACCAAAGTACAATTAAAATAAAACATTTGTTTTAGAGGTGTTTTTGGTATTTCCTAATATTAGTTAAACCCAAATCATTCATATGTTCAACACAACTGACTCAAAACCTGCAATTTTAAAAATATAGTTGAAAACCGCAGACTACTTAGAAACTATTACATCCTTTCCACTAATTCAGTCTCACACAGAGTAAACATGCACCCTACTGTTGAGGACACCTTCAATATAGCTTGATTTTGGAGTTGCAAGTTTACATAGTCACAATAAAGGAGATGATCTATTGCAATGGATCTCTTAATTATAAATAAACCAGATACAGCTTACCAGAAATCAAGCAGCACACAAAGGTTAGCTGACTTAGTTTCATCCAGTCAGTATGTCACAGTCAAATCTGCTGCATAAATTAAATGGTTGAAATCTACTGAGAACCTAAATCTAAAGCACTCAATTTTATGGATTATTCAATCTATTCTAAAAACGTTATGGTCTCCAGAAAGCACTGGTGGATCACATGATCCATAATGATGTAATATTACTCAGCTAACAAATCTATTTTTGTAAAATTCTCCATGTTAACTGTTAAACACATATATTTAGAGTTGTATCAATGTTGTTCTACCGATACCTTAGCACAGGACAAATCAGCTGTGCCATACAGGCAATATCAAAGCACTTGCCTGCTAAAAATGTATGCAACATCTGTTTTAATTCACTCTTGTGATATGGGCATTGTTGTCAAAGTCAATATTTATTGCCCATCCCGAATTTTATTCAGGTGGTGGCAGCCTCTCTTTGTGAACTGCTACATACTGGTTAAATGTAAAATATGCAGTAGGCTCTTGGAACTTAGTCCAGTAATCAAAGAAAAGGCGATGCATGCTACGCCAAGATGCAGCATAAAATACAGTGAAGTCGGGGGTGGTGTTATCTTTAGCATTCCAGATGGTGAAGGTTACAGATTTCAAAGATGCTGCAGAAAAGGCTTTAACCTGTGGCAGCAAAACTCCACTGATGGAAAAAAACGGATGTTTCAGCTTTCCAATTAAATTAATTGTTTATCATGTCCATCAAACTGAATTTATAAAGTGTCTTATCACTCACATTGCATTAAAAACTCTTCATAAATAAATGGATGTTTTCTTCTTGCTGCCATTATAATATCATTAGATTGAAGCCTGGAAATAGCACAAGCTTTAAGATATTAACAAATGGAAGCCAGTAGTGTACCATCATCATCATCATCATCTCACTAATTAAAGTCAATCTGTACTGGACCTATAATGTAACATGTTATGTTTAGTATCATATTACTGTGGTAATTCTTCAAGCATTCTATTTATATAAATATTTGAACTACATCTAAATTATATTATACATTGATACTTTTTTTTCAGGATGCTTGATTTTCTTCACTAATTTGTCCTTGTAAATATGCACCATCATAACTCAGATATATCCAATCTGATATTAAATAGCAAGCACAAAGGTTAGTGCAGTTTCACATTCTGATAAATAGCTGTCTGAAATGTTTGAATCAACTGACAGTCTTTGGGCCTGACAACAGAACTTAATTAATCCATTTAATTTATTGATCAGTTCTCCTGTATAAAGCACCTTACTGCTAAAATTCGCTTTTCAATCATCTTGAGTTATGTGAATAAAATGTACCACTCAAGCTTTACAGAAAAAGAAATTTATAAAATTAACAGTCTAATGTCTATTTGAAAAATTGTTAGTTGCAAATTCATGAATTAACAAGTTCCTCCAAGCAGCAATTATTAAAAGGCACCATTAAAATTAGAATCGACATTCCATACAGAAGAATGTTAATTCTCCTGTGGAAACCAGCTTTGCAAGCGGCAGTGAGCAGGGGATCTAATTAAAGCATGCCATTGGCTGATAACCTGAATCAAAAACCAAGGAGGAATCAGCAGGAAGCAGCTATCCAGCTGTAGTGAGCCAAGTATCTCACAGGTCCCCAGCCAGGAGGTATTAGAGTATTCAGTTAAGGGTTTAGGGTAGAAGAGGGACGGTTGAGGGTTGGATCAGTGGCACATACTTCCCTGCTCTGGCCAACATTAATGTCAGTGTCCAATTAAGTAACTGGGCTCCATCTGTGGATTTTTAAAAAGGGATGCAACAGCTGTTGGCAACAATCCTTGATGCCTACAATTTTAAATTGTAATCAAGACCAGCTAGGTTGCTGCCTTTAAAGTGACCACATCAGCCCAGTTTCTGTTGAGGTGGTCTGTCAGAATGAATGTCCACTTCTGCATTTCTGAGGGAACCAAATGTAGAGTCACTACTCAGAATTGCAGAGCTCCCTTCTTTCACAAAAATAGAGCCAGAATGGAAATCTGTATGAGATTGCCACTTCATAGAAAATCTGGCCCATTATTTCCCCAGCCTTGTCCTCCAAAGGGTCTGTGTTCACTTTGTCTTCCTCTTCCTTTTTTTTACATATTTCAAGAATGTTTGTTGTCTATTTTGGTAATACTTGCAAGTTTATCCTCAAAAGTTTATATTATTTTCTCCTCCTTTTTGGTTGCTCTTTGTTGGTTTTTTAAAAGCATTCCTAATCATCTGACATCTCACAAAATTCTTAACACATTAAATGAGTTTTCTTTCAATTTGATGCTATCCTTCTCTCATTCAAACTGAACTCTAAATTGTATTGTTAGGGTCATTTTTACCTTGCAGTTCCTTTCCTCTGAAGTCATTATTAACCTGCCTCATTATACCAGATCTAAATTAACCTGGTTGGATCCACAATATATTGTTCTTGTAACTCCTTGCAAATACATTCTCTGAATTCTTCCTCATGGCTACCACTACCAAGTTGATTTTTCTTAATTACACAAAGATTAATGCAAACCATAATTAATACATTGCCTTTTTTACATAAGATCCTCCGACATGCATTCCATGACAGTCCTTGTCAGATCAAGAACTATGCTAATATGTGATTTGACAATTGTGTGAAAGCGAACTACGCATATTACTAAGAATGTATTTTGTTTCTGATATTCCCCACCTGGGTTACTGGAACTGGGATCAGTGGATCCAGCCACAGTAGAGGTCATTATCACTATATCCATGGTGTATGGAAGACTTAGAGAATGGGCAGAAGCACCAGCAAATCGAGGACTAGAAACAAACTCCAGTGGCTGACAAACAGAAATCATAGCAGTAGATCCCCTCAAGTTATGGAGGAGATACAAGACACCCAGAAAATATTAGCCTCAATACCATTTCCTCAGATGAGTGATGTGCAGTACTGCCACAGACTGAGGATTTACCAAGATACTGTGACACAACAGTGTCGCTTGCTGGTATGTGACATGGACCTGAAGGACTGGTTCATCACCCTATCCTGATGGCCATCGAGCTGACAACTACACTCAACCATTATGCAACTGACTGCTTCTCAGAATCCACTGGGAACCTGCGTGTAATTTCACTATCTCTAGACAACAAATGCATCAAGAATGTTACTGATGCAATTTGTGCCAGACTTCAGCACTTCGTCTCATTTCACCATGACTGGGTCAGTTCTGCTGCCTGGGCAGTAGGTTTTAACCAAGATTACTGGTTTTGCCCATGTGCAGAAAACTATAGACTCTACACTTTGTGTTGAGAGCATCAAATTATAACAGCTGATTTCACAATAGAAAATGGTTATATTCCATCAATGTACAAGTAATTAGTGATCATTTCAAGGCTAGATGCCATACAAGGATGTTCACTGGGGGCAAGGGCTATCTTCACGACCAAGGCTACCAGCTCCATTATATGATCCCTGACTGAGGTCAAATGCAAGTACAACACAGTCAATTCTTTCACCAGTGGAAGTGGTCTAGATGATGGGCCTCCTGAAGGTGAGATTCCAATGCCTGGATTGGTCTGAGGGGTTATTACAGTACATACTCCAGACAGGCTGTGCCACATCATTCTGCAAACCTGGAGCAGACAATGAGGGGCGGGATGTGATTGACTCCGAAGAGCTGGGACAGTAAATGTAGTCTTTGGGAGACAAATTAAAACACTGAGCAGGAGGAACTTCAACATGAAAAAGGGGTGCAGCTTTTGGCATGGTGAAGCAGGCAGAACTTAATTGATAGTCACTTCCAACTGGGTGAAGTGATAGTCCATGACACTTGCTGCTCAAAAGACAAGTTCTTCCAAGAAGCCAATATGGCTGTTTTTGGTTACCTTTTACTTAACTCTTATTGTAAAGGAGGTAAAGCAACTGTTTGAATGCTTTTCAACATGTGATGCTCCCACACATAACACTGAGAATATGTTAAGCAGTGTTGGGCATTAAAGGTGGGAACATGGTTCATTGCATAGGACAGCATGTTTATGTAGCTACAATTGCAATGACAACTGATCAAGCAAGTTAAATGTGAAATTACAAGTGAAATGTAAAGTAGTAATACTTTTGCTAATATTTCATTTTTTATGCTTCCTATGTGCCCTCAGAAGCTCTCCTTTATCACTTCCCTCCCACTACAGGCACTATCAAGTTTTATTTGTGGCTGGCAGCTTTGACAGACTAGGCTTGAAACATGGCACAGTAGGGGAAACCCTAAAAACGTGCCATTTGGGGTGAGTACTTCTGTCCAATGTTTGGATTAGTCTCAGACAGTCTTGCAGTATAGTCCAGACAGATTGTGAGCACAGGATAGTACGAGAAAGCACCATCGAAGTGTAACAATTACACAATGAGGTGAGCGGCACGGCAGCACAGTGGTTTACACTGCTGCCTCACAGCGCCAGAGACCCGAATTTCAATTCCCGACTCAGGCGACTGACTGTGTGGAGTTTGTACATTCTCCCCGTGTCTGCGTGGGTTTCCTCCGGATGCTCCGGTTTCCTCCCACAGTCCAAAGATGTGCACGTCAGGTGAATTGGCCATGCTAAATTGCCCGGAGTGTTAGGTAAAGGGGTAAATGTAGGGGAACGGGTGGGTGGCGGGTCGGTGTGGACTTGTTGGGCCAAAGGGCCTGTTTCCACACTGTAAGTAATCTAAGAATTGAGAGAGATAATTTGTTGCAGCTCAGAGTGAGAATCCCTTGATGAAACTCCATGAAATTGAGCCTTGGTCATTATTGTTTTCTATAAAATTCAGCTCTGGGGATCAATATGTGAATGGACATGGACATGAAAGGATGTGAAGGAGACCTTCACTGTGCAGCTGATGAAAGCCGGCTTGGAATCAAGAAGCAAGGTTACCATAAGAAGTAACAGCAGAAAACAAAAAAAATTACTCAAAAGCTTAACAGTCATGAACACCTTCCAGTAAATTAGAACTGACCTGGAATACAACAATAAAGTTGTAACACACCATTACATTAACTAGCTCAGTTCTGACAGACAAATTAAAAGCAAAAACACTAATAAAATAAAGAACATTGGAAAAGCTCGTTTTATTTTTCAAAGAGACATCTAGCCGATACAAACTATCTCTGGTTGCTCCTGTGTAGGTGATAAGCTTCTATAATATCCTGGAAGTTCAATCAATAACAATGGAAAAATTCTGAAATGAACTGTGATGACTATCATAGAATTCGACACAAGCTGTCAAACTTTTTAGTGGGTGGCCAAAATACATTTATCTCCAAGGAATCTTGTGTTTCTGGTTAATTCAGAGAACAGACAAGTGAAACAGTTTATTCCTTGGAGATGCAGCTTAACAGTTGAAACTAAGGTCACCATTTCACAACCTAACCTTTATCCCCTCCCAGCAAAACTCATGAGAGACAATTCATTTGCCTTGTTGGAACACAACTGAACTTATGTTTGACTACTTGAAATATTCCTAATGAAGGGCTTATGCCTGAAATGTCAATTCTCCTGCTCCTTAGATGCTGCCTGATCTGCTGTGCCTTTCCAGCACCACACTCTTGACTCTGATCTCCAGCATCTGCAGTCCTCACTTTCTCCTGCTTGAAAAAACAGACTGAGCATTGGAAGCATTACAGCAAGCTCCAAATATGGTACTTTATGCTACTTAGTACCAACATAGACATGAAAAAGCCATGCCCCTATTTGAGGATGATGAGTAACAAGAACTTACGACACAGAGGTTGGGTTGTATAGCAGTACGAAAAGCCACCCAAGGGATTTAGTATTTAATCTGTTTGTAGAACAAATACTGTATAAATATAAAATTCAAGCAACAAAATAACTGTCCAATATTTTCCCTAAATAGGAGAACCAAAATAACTGATGTAATGTTGGGTTCGGGTGTGTGGTCATATGTAGCCTGGGAGTTGCAAGTGAGTTAAACTTGGATCCAGCTTAATACTTACTCAGGAGTTGGACTGTGTTTAATAGACAATAATTCCTGAGCAACCATTTAAATGAATTTCATCAGAACTAACTGAAGTCCTGACTTTTCATGGAGACTTTCAGAAGGTTTCAAGCGCAGTGGACTCACAGAGGAAAATCCATTTTTCTGGGCAATTCCTTTGGAATATGTCACAATGTGGAGTCCACAGCATCCCAATGTGTTCAACTCTAATCTATGCTCGCAATACACCGTCTGGCCAGCAGAAAATCTGCCCCATTAATGTGGAACCAGGAAATGGTTGGGGAGTTGTCTCATTACTTTGCATCAGCCTTCATGGTAAAAGATCTTGAAAGCATTCCAAAATATTAAACATTCAAGGGACAAAAAGGTGAAGAAATGCAATAACTATCACTAGAGAAAAAAATACCCAGGAAGCTAAAAGGGCAAAAGATCGTTCTGATGGGTTGCATCAGAGAGTATTAACGAAGGTAGCTACAGAGATAATAAATGCAGTAATCTTCCAATACTTCTTAGATTATGCCAACATCCCAGAGGATTGGAAAACTGCCCATCTAACATCTTTATTCAAGAAGGGAGACAAACAAAAGCAAATATACAGCTGTTTACGTTTCTCATTACAAAAATATTACAGACTATCATAAAAGATATAATAGCAGGGCATTTAGAAATATGGAACAAATCAAGCAGCATAATTATGAAAAATATTTACAGAGGAACCTCGATTATTCAGCATTCGATTATCCCAATATCGGATTATCTGACAAGATCGCAAGGTCCCAGTGCTTGGCTAAATCATACTATCCGACATTCGATTATACAGAATCTGATTAACTAAACAAAATAGCACACCCCCACCCACCCCCCCACCCCCACCGCCCCCGCCCACCCGCCCAACCTGTGTCCTTCGGATAACTGAGCTTCCTCTATATACATTTATTAGAATTCTTTGAGGTGGTCATGAACAGGTCAGATAAAGGGGAAGCAGCAGCTGTAATATATTTAGTTCCTCAAAAATAATTCAATGGAGTGATGCATGCAAGGCTATTAATAAGAGTTCATGTTGTTCAGAATAGTTTATTAATATAGAAAAAGGCTTGGCTAGCTAAAAGAAGACAGTTAGGATAAAGGAAGCAATTTTAGCACTGTAACCTGTAAACCGTGGAATAATAGGGATCAGTGCTGTGGCCACAATTATTTACAATATATATTAATTAATTCCATAACAGAAGTGAATTTACTGTCACCATGTTTGTGGTTGACAAAAACAGGTGGGAAGTCATGTGAAGAAGATACAGAGAGTATAACGAGGCACATAAATGTATTAAATGAGGAATGAAAATTTAACAGATGGAATATAATCTAGGAAAATGAAGTCATGCACTTTGGCAGGATAAATAGAGGAGCAGAACAATGTTTAAATGGGAAAAGAGTGTAGAAAGTTGCTGCACAGAGGGATCTTCAGACATAAATAACAAAAAGCTAGCATTCAAGTTCAGCTAGTACGAGGGAAGGCAAAGGGATTGTTGGCCTTTATTTCAAAGGAAAGGAGGAATAAAAATAAGGAAGTCTTGTTAAACCTATTCACAGCACAAATTAGACCATAACTGCAAACAGTTTTAGGCTCCTTATCCAAGAAAATATATATTGGCATTGAAGGCAGTCTGAAGGTTTTCACCATGTTGATGCCAAGTTTGAAAGGATTTCTTGACGAGGAGACATCAAGTAGGCTGGGACTGCAATAATTCGAACCAAGAACAACCTGATTGAAACACACAAGGGGGCTTGACCAGGTAGATATGCAGAGATGCTTCTCCTTATGAGTAATCTAGACACAGAGAACAATCTCAGAGGTGGGGATCTCCATTTAACACCTAACTGGTCTCTAAGCAGCTTCCAGGCTGACTTCCTGCACTCATCTGACTGGTTCTACTCGACCTACAGGATTGACTGTGGCCCATTCCCTGGACTGTAGTGATATAGAACTCCTGACTGCTCTAAATATCTGACTGTCTTAAAGCTTCTGAGATGAGATGGAAAGCGATCGTTAACACGCTGTAGTGGGACCCCTGATTGATCACAGTTCCATGCATGCAACTAGACTGAGGCATGGCCATTTGCTTGAGGCATGTATGTTGTGTTTGCCATGTAATCTACTGTAGGTGTGACATTGATGTAGTATAGCAACATGCCCACCCCCCTGACTATTTGTTGCTGACAACTAGGACAAGCTATCCAGTTTATTTGTCTGCGATCAAAGGCAAGACATGACAGACACACTGTGGACCCCTAAATTCTCAATGAGGCAGCCAAGTGCAAAAACACACAGCTCTGATCATCCCTAGTAGGCACAAAGTCAGTGAGCACACAGAATCAATGAAAAACTCGGAGGTGTACCCCTGAGGAATGAGATGGATGCCTGTCCCTCTGGGAAAGGTGGCCTGGCAGCAGCATTACAATCAATGATGCCGGTGCACTTCAGCACTAAAGTGGAAAACCACATTCTAAGTTATGTATCATGATGATGTAGTGAAGCTAGTGGATATCCATCAATAACATCCATTGATAGATAGCGAGCGGCAGGTGGTGCAGACTGTCCAAGATGGAGGCCTAGAAGGAATAAAATGGTGAGCTGGACTCTGACTTTGATGCTGGAAATTTTCATCACCCAATTTCTCTTCACAAAATGGGAGAATCGCAAACTGCACATATATGAAGAGAGAATAGATAATAATGAGACATAAATATGTGCACATAGGCCTCTCACTGCTCACTAGAGTGCTTTGTTTCCTTGTTCAATTTGTGGCTGCATAATGAAACTTATTTCCTCAACATTGAGAACCTCAGTTTTCCAATTGTGCCATATTTCCCCAACTGCCACCATATTGCTGACATCATTCAGGAGTTGGGAAAATTCTACCCTTGGGTTTGATGGTCCTCTATCCATCACTCAGATTTGTCTGGCATTCACATGCAGTCTGTAATCCTTTTTGCAAGAGTTCCAGCGGGGTGAGAATGGTGTCAAGATGGAAACAGACAAGTCACACTAACTCCCGCTGCAGTGCCTAATGAATACTGTCACAGGCAAAATTAACTGGTATTTACATTTCAATACAGCCATAAACAAACCAGTGGATTGGCTGGCATGGAACTGACTGACTCATTTTTTTTCTCTATCAAGAAAATGGAACTAAAAATTGGGCAATTTCTATTTTATATTGGGTGGCCAATTCGTAACACAAATTTACAAGAGAGGCATGTTGAAGATCTACTCCCTCAGAACTAATTTTGAATATTAATATTTCTTAAATTGATTTGATTCTTGGCAGGAATTTTGACTGTGCTGATAAAATTTTGCTAGTGTACCATCAACACTGATGTAATAAATCATTGCAAATTAACACACATTTACCACATATATTAGTTTCATTACACAGAGGAATTTTATTCCTCTAGTTATGTGCTGTGCTTTGAGTGAGCTCCAACATGTGTTTCTTCCACTTAATAATGACAAGCACTAAGGACTTAACTATATCAGTAAATAAAATAGTTCAATGTTAAAGAATTAGTCTTAAACATGAAAAGATTTTGAGAGTAGATTTCTAATGTCATCACAGGCACATATGTTGCAAGTGATTAACCCGGCTTAGTATTTGCAATTCAAACACATCTAAAGCTGAAACGCTGCTTCTTACCATGTGCACCAGAATTAACACTCACGTTACCATGTTCCTGTAAGCTGAATGATGTCATCAGCAACATGTCAGTCCTTCAACACATTGCTATGGCTTCAACAGATGAATGGCATTCTACTGTATTTCACCAAGTTTTGAAGGTAACTCACTGGCATTAACAGAACATACTTTTTGCTGTTATTGTCACAATTGGCAACAGATGCCACTACATAACAAGCCAAATTTGCAAAGTTAGTCTGCAATCATGCACGAACATGAATTTTAAACTTCAACCTGACTTTCTTGACATTAATTCCTCACTTTGTGACAGAGGCTGAATGTTGGAAGCACCATGTAGTACAGAAAATGATGATGCTGTTGTTGCTGTAAATCGGACTAATGATGGACAGAGTACATAATAAGTTGCAGCCTGGAAGAGTCAACAAGGAAATCAGGTATATTTTGATTCATTGTCTTCATTACAATATGACTGGCATACAGCCAGGGAGGAATGTGTATCCCTTCCACCCCTCAACTCCCCAGTCCATATCTGGAACTGGGAAAAAAAACATCAAGCAGTGTGGCAGAAAGAGACTATGTGGTTAAGATGGGAGAGGCAGAAACATCACAAGTAGAAATATTTATTGTTCCTTTGCAAGCAGGTAATTTGCAAAATAGATCACCAACACAGTCATGGTAAACCTCTTTGACCTTTATTGCAAGGTATGAAATTCGAGCCTTACAAATTGAGGGCAGTTACTGTCACTGCCATTGCTGAGCTTCTCTTACAGAATTGCAAAAACCCCACTACAAACATCCTCATGTTTACTGTGTGTTCATATGTTGCCTGGAAATTAGCAGAAAAAAAATCATTGAAATTATACATACCATAAGTTTTTGAAAACAAAATCCTTATAATGACTGGCTCAGGTAGCTCGCTCTCACAACTCATGCACATGCGTTGCAATTTCAAACTTGTTTTCTTGATTAGTTGGTAGTTATCTTGGTCAATAGTTAGGCAATGACAAATTTGTTTACCAAAAATGAACATTGAATCATGTATTTTCTTTTGGTAAAATACAAAAGTTTCTAATAGTATCTGGCTGAATCTAAATACCAAAATTCAATATGCAAATTCCCTAAGGATGACCATTTAGACAAGATAGTATAGAAGGGAGACGAACTTGTAAAACCCAACATCATGCAAAGTATGATCACACTGCTTCCTTAACCATAAGCCTTTTATATCCACGAGCGTTAATCCTCATCAGATTCATGCTGAGGGAGTTAAACGATAGGTTCACAGTATTTGATCTTACAAGATCAAAAATAAACAAACCTGACCATATGCATCAATTTAGTTGTTGAAAAGAAATAACATTTAACATAAAAACTACAGTAAATGTCTTAAATGGAACTCCATATTTAATTTTATAAAGAGATGTTATTCTCTGATTCTAGTGCTCTTCTGACCATGTGATTAGGATCACATATGTATTTGATTCTCATTCACTTTTTTTTAGAAGTGTACTTATTGTAAGATAAAGTATTGGTCACTGAAGTCAAACATATTTAAGGATATTTACTACTTTCTACGTCAACAGGTTATATATCCATATTTTTATATTGGACATATTCTTGTGTCCTGTTCCAACCAAAAAGTGCCTTACATAAAGATGCCCTAATGTTTTTCTCTAGGCTACTATAGTGAATGGAAGGATAACATTATCACAGCACTGCTCCAGGCTGTAAAAAAAATACTTTCATTGATGAAACAAACAGTATTCTGGAAATACTTACAATCATCATTAACTTGTGCAAATCATTTACTTTCATTACAATCAGAGATGACAGGTGTTGCTGACTAGGCCATCATTTCTCGCTCATACTTAATTGCCTTTAAGTTGGTGGTGGTGGTGAGCTAACATTTTGTCAAATTGCAAATACACCCGCAGTGCTGTTTGGGGAGGAATTCTCGGATTTTAAGCCAACAACAGTACTATCATAAGGAGTGTTTTTGGATACTGCGCCAGGTGCGTGTTTTCGATGCTATAAAAAAAGTATTGCTTTTCTTTTTAATTTAAAGGAGGTGTGTTTTAGGATTTATACAACTAGACATTTACTTTGTTTAAAGATATTTGCATTTGTGTTATAAGTAGATACAATAATGCAAACAATTTTATCTTAATTTCTTTTGTTAATAAACTTCAGTTTTAAGCTTGAAGAAAAATCTGCATCAATGTACATATGTACTTCAGTGAGAGTCCATTTTGTTAAAACCAAATCAAAATATGATCTATCAGGACATTTTTCAGTCTGGGAACTGACTTGTCCAGTTTTCATGTCAGCTGGGATCATACACTAATCTAACCTGCAGCACGAAATTCAATACTGAAACACCATGCAAAGTGTCTACTTGGCACCATATCATATTCTGATGCCTTTAGACTGACTGGGTTCTGCTAACAATTCTTTCTGGCATGTGGCAACATCTTTAATGAAATGCCACAACAAATGACATTAATAATATAAGTGATATCAAAGTGGCCAGTCACTCAGGAGTTCATTCCTTTTAGCACATTGCCATTGCATTGTCAAAAGCCCCTCGGTTTACTTGTAACTTGGAATAACATGAATTATCAAACTACTCCAAATGGTTCGATGAATCTGAGATATCAGACAATTGCCAATGGTTCAAACATCAACGAAGGACACTGATGGACAATAGTAACACTTGACTTGGTACTCTTTAATGAGTATATTAAATTTCCCATTGGCCCACAGGAGTGAACAAGGATGCATTATATTGCCTTTGGAATACCTGAGCAGAACATATAGTTTCTACAGCGTGAAAAGCAAGGCAGCGTAAATAAACAATTCAAACTAGGTGTTCACCGGCCCAGGAGCAGGGAATAAATAGTACTTTATCGAGAAAAGGCTTCATTTTTGCTGCAACCTCTCTTATGTGTATTTTGTTTTGAACCAAATTCAAAAATAGACAATGAAGTTTCAAATGTATGGCAGCAAAGGAGAATCAATTGTCTGTTATACTGAACACCATATCAAAAAACAAATCTATGCATCTAGTACACTGCAACTTGGTGTGAAACTTAAATACTTATCTTGAGGTAAGTTTTCAAGATGGCTATGAATATTTTTCATATATGGTGAAAATCAGTAATTTGCACCTGTACTAAATAAATTGTTACTTTGAAAGGGAGGACCTACAATACTGCCAAAAACAATGATAGTAGCCAATGGCAAACAAACAGCAAAGTTATTTCGAGTCAACAACACTGTAACAGGCATACAGCAGTAACAAATGATAACAACTACTCAGGCGGATGTGCTAATCCAAATACAAGAGACTTGCTGTGACTGAATAGTTAACAGGTGCAAATGAACACTTGCATAATCTCCTTACCTCTTTCTGGCAGCTCTCAACATGCAGGAAATTTAGGAATTTGCACCATTTATTAGAAATATTGCATATTATCAAACTGCACAATATTCTTACAGGAGATCATCAGAAAAATTCAGGCAATCATGTGCTTAGCCAGATAAAAGTTGCAACATCTCCAACCTGAGACAAAGATGGGTGGGGTTTCACTCTGCTACACATACGCAGTCAGAATGGACCCCATGTAAAACTCATTCCTGCCAGAGGACAGGAGGATTATGATAAATGCATGTCAATGCATCATCTTCAGCAAAAAATAAGTCGATCCCCACAGAACCCAATACTTAATGCTGTTCAACGTCATGATTCAAATTTAACCAAATTAATTTCATAAAAATAAATTAATGTTTTCATGAATGCAATGGATTATCCTGAGGTTTTCAAATGACTAGAATCTGAGGGTATTGCAATGAAATAAAAAAAAACTGAACGTAACAAAACTGATGCAAATTACTTTCCTTGGTGTCTGAATCCCCATTGGGATTATTTTAGTTTAATTTCACAATCAGAGACACAATGGTCAGAAAAAATAAGTTGCAAAAATAACAGGATGCATAACCTTCTCGGGATCTCATTATAACTCATTGCCTCAGATCAAAACCAAAGAATTTCACAACGTCCTCTGTGCAGTTTGCTACATTTACTGGGAATGTTATCATCAATTCCCAATACATCCTAACGTACATAGAAAGGTCCTGCCTTAATTCATCGAGCTGCAGGAGACAGATATTCAGCTCAAAAAGGTGAACATAAAAGAGAAACAATGAATTTTACTAATTCCAAAACCATAAGGATATTCAGATATCTGAACTATATGGTAACATTAACAATCAAAGAATAGCCTACTGATTAGTTATAATTCAAACGTAAAATAACATTCCAGTCAAAACAGTATGAATGGTATTTTCCTTATTGATTAGCTCTGGTTTATTAATATGTTCCTTGCAATTATTTTGCAAAGGAAAGCGACCTAATCACATTTTGAATAAGCAGAGTCTAATATGGTGCTTCCCAAACTTTTATGCCGCAGTGACTCCATTTTGAGGCATGAAAAGTCATTAGCATTCGGTGAATACCGATAAAGCAGGGTGAGATGGGGGCTTGTTAAAGGTAGGAGCATTGTTTTCATAACTCAGACAGAGCTGCATGGTGCCATTCCTGCCTCAGAGTTCTCGACTCCAAACTTTCAACCCAGTTAGAGTTCTGATCCTCACTTTGGGAAGCACGAACCTAATTTCCTGTCGATCAAATGAAACTCAATGTGCCCCACTGCAATAAAATCTCTCATTATGTTTCAAGGTGATTAGAAAAGCTAGGGCTTCCATAATTGTAATCATTTTATTTCAAACACTTACAGACCTACAGGTTTGGTTTTCTTGACAAATATGCTGAATTTTCAAACACTACGAAAATGTGCTATGACATTTCTGGTTTCACTAGGTCAGTCATTGATTAATCATTGATTTAAACCAGCTTTTTACTGGTTAGTTGTCTACTGGTCTGGTAATACTATCATTTTACTATCTTCACTTCCATAGATTTACAATACAGCTACGTTTCTGGTTCAAGTAGTGATGTGCTATGCTTGAGAGAAAGGATAATTTTACTTGATTATAAATAATTGAGGGATCTAAAAGTTAAATTGTTCAGTCTCTGGCCACAACTTGTTGACGTTTCTTGCCCTCTGGAGTTAGGAAATTGGAGTTAGCTCCAGAGGACATTAGGATTTCAAACATTCTACTTGTTTGCAAGTCTGCAGAATGATAAGTATGGCTAAAGGTCAGCTAACCAATTGTTTGCTACAGTAATTATAAAACAGTGCAAGATTACCACAACCACCATTTACAAAAGATAAAAGCTAACAAAAGTTAGAATGGATTTATTAAGGCCTAATCACATTTTGCTAACTGGATAAAACTCATCCTTTAAGTACATATGAGAGATTAGTGTGTATACGGTCGTTCAAAAAATTATTTACAATGTACTACAAAAGAAACTTGTGAAGCAAATTAAGACCATGGGGATTAAAAAAGGATAGTGCCAACATAGACACACACACACACACACACACAGAAACTTTTTACTGAGACTTGTTTCAAAATGTAAAATCAATTCACCATCCTGATGATGCTGATAGGCTTAGAATTTCGCCTACCTATATTAGTTATAAATCAAACATGTGAAATTAGTCCAATGTATATGATGCTACAATCAAAAGGAGGATGACAGGTTGATCTTTCATTAATCATTGTCACAGTTGTGGTCTTTGTAACATAAAAAGTTTCCATTTAGGGACAGAAGGAGGAACTTGTAAGGACAAGCCAGACTGATGGAAGCATATTTTCCTCAAAACTAAATAATGCTGGAAATGGCTAAAAAGTCAAAGAAAAAAGCATATGTGGGCCCTGATTCAAATGGAAGGAAGCATTATACCATCATTTGTATTTTATCCACAGTGCAATAAGTATTTCAAAGAAAACAGTGTTGCACAGTGGTGGGAACCATAATCATCCAGGTTTAAGTTGGAGTATAATAATCTACCAAAGTGATGGCACAGACACAATGGGCCAAATGGTCTCTGTTGTGCTGTATCATTCAATGATTCCATTACCAGACTGACTTATTAAACAAGAAGTGCAGCACTAGAAAAGCAGAGCCAGTCAGGTAGCATCCTAGGAGCAGGAGAGGCGATGTTTCGAGCATAAGCTGATAAAGAGCTTCTGCTCGAAATGTTGACTCTCCTGCTCCTCGGATGCTGCCTGACTGGCTGTGCTTTTCCAACACCACACTCTTTGACTCTGATCTCCAGCATCTGCAGTCCTCACTTCCTCCTGGCTTATTAATCCTAAAAGGAAAATCATAGATGCGACACCTTTTACAACACCTGATCAGTAAGATATTCTAAATTTAAAAATGAATATGAGCCAGGACATTACCAGAAAATACATTACATTTTCCGTTCATTTTCGCAGTCCTACTTGGAACCAACTTTATAATGATGCATTTTCACAATGGATCTCACTGATGATCTAAATATTCCTGTTATAAACAGGAAGGAGGAAGGAAGGCTTCAGCTTATATTGTATAGTTACTAACATTATTCACTGGCAAAAGGCACAGACAAAATATTCACGATCTTTGCAACTCAGATAAAAATGTGTTTTTCATACAGGGAACAGCATACCATGGTCTTTATTAATAGCTCTCTGTGTAGATGACTCATGGAAATAAACATTCTTGGGTCGATGATACTGACATTTTTCCCTGCAACCATCTCGTAACCTTGTAACTAGGAAAAGAAACCTGCTCTAGTTCAGAATGCAACACAAGATGCAATAGGCCTTTGATTAAACTGAAACAAAAGCTTAATGTGAAGTAATTACAAAATATATCAGTCTTGCTTGTATCATATACATCACAACAATCATTAAAGACAGAATGTTAATCATAACATCAATATAAAGTTGTTTTATTTCTTCCAAGTTTCAGACACAGGGCAAATACACCTCAATAGGAATCTACATATCCAGCCACCATGGAACTATCAGGAATCCTATTATCCTTGTTCCATTGTACAGGAAGTTGTCTCCATTTTTATCATGCTGAAAATGTGTTGCTGGAAAAGCGCAGCAGGTCAGGCAGCATCCAAGGAACAGGAGAATTGACGTTTCAGGCATAAGCCTGAAGAAGGGCTTATGCCCGGAACGTCGATTCTCCTGTTCCTTGGATGCTGCCTGACCTGCTGCGCTATTCCAGCAACACATTTTCAGCTCTGATCTCCAGCATCTGCAGTCCTCACTTTCTCCTCCATTTTTATCACATCAAGTCACACCTAATTATCCTCTCAAACATATTCAAATATCCCCAAACTGAAAACAGGTATGCCAAGTCCACATTGGTATATTTTGTCTTTGAGTCTAAACATTAAATGTTACAAACCAATCAATTATGAATTATGTAGATCAGTCAGAGAATTGTTTTTTAAAGCCAAAGCAACTGGGGAAGCATCTCAATTTTTGGTCAGAGTTGCATTTATGCCATCAAAATGCATGACAGGAAACAACTTATAAAACATGACTCACAGAGGGTATTTCAAGACTCAAAATATTGCAATTGTGATGCATCTGAAACTCTGGCCACAATATTACGACTCCCTGAGGTAGGCAAATTAGAAAATACCCAAGATTGAGAATAGGGAAGCAATTGACATTTGTGCATAGCCTTATTCAGCCAGAGGGTGTGATCAAGTAAACCTGGGTATATTGTAGGTAAACAAGTAAGACACTTACACTGAACATTCCACAAGTCATACAAGCACAGATTTCTACTGGCAAAAGTCAGAGAATTCCAGGATGATCACAGATTGTAACAGCTAAAAACGTTCCTGCCTGGAGAAGATCAGGCATTCACACAATTAGGAAAAGCACCTGGCTATGAATTTTTATGTTTTCATACAGTGAACTTAAAAATATGCAATAAGCAACATATTTCAAAGTTATAGATGCATAAAACAGTCTTCTCGGAATTAATTATTAAACCAAAACTGATCTTGAGGAAAATTACAGCCCTGATGAAATAAACACAGCTTTAAGATATTCTAAAATTACATAAGAAGTGTTTCTTATTCTAAACGCATCAGAAATTTAAAATTAAAAACTGAAATGAATAAATAATTAAGCGAAAAACAGAAATGATGAAGTATTTGTGGGAGACACTTACAGAGTGGAATGCTGCAGGGATTCATACCTAGATTAGTATAGTTTCTAATTTATATTTATGACAATAAACAAAGATTAACTAAATAATACAGATTGCCAAATAAATAGTCAAATCAATAGAGTACAAGCTGGGGGACAAACAGTTGTTTGGTCAGACCTCATCTGGGGATAGTGTCTGGGTTCTGTTTACTAAGTCTCGTCACTCACAATATGATCCCATGTTATATGGAACAATCAAAGGAAATGTGCTTTATCAGTCTTGAAAAGAAATATGGGACCTCTGTAGTATGCAAGATAACCATTATTGCAGAAAAAGAAAAATCCAGAAAATGATTTCAAATTATGGCCATACTTTAAGACAAGTAGGTATGGGTACAAATGTATTTGAGGACTGGTGCTGAGAAACTACATCGTAAAATGAGTGATATATGTTATGTCTCACAGTTAGTTTATATGTATACCTTTAATAAACATGTATCACTGTATCATGGCATATGACCTGTGGGTCTAAGTCTCAGACTCCATCTTTCCTGGGGCTTTGAAGCATGACACATTGTAGCTAATTGCAGTGCCTATAACTAACATTTGTATACATCATGAGCTATAATAAATACCTACTGAAACTTTCAATATGATACTCACATCTAGGTATGTTGCAGGAGATAACATAAGCCTTTCTGCATCAGATACAAATACTCTGCTGCAACTTGTTTAATCATTTTTGGTTCAGGGATTGCTGACACTTCAGTGTCGGATGTTGCTCAGCAAGTTGAACACTTGTCTTGAGGTTACAAGGGCACAAGAATCTAATGTCACTCTTAAGTGGTGTACTAATATGTAGAGGCACTACTCTTAGAAGAAATATTAAATTGAGACCAGTCTCTCCTTCCCTTCACAAAAAGTGAACAAAATTGAATCCACAACACTTTTTGAAGAGAGGCCTGGGATTTATTCTCAGTACCTTGGTTATTATTTATCCTTCAAACAACATCAAAACAATGGATTATCTGGTCATGCTTCCATTGCTATTTGAACAGTAGCAATCAAGGCTTACTTCTCTCCTGATGTGCAAAGCATCCTCTGATCCAATAATGTCAAACAGAATTTGCAAAATAACACACAAATTAATCGATAAAAGCAGTTCATTTTTTTTGAAGTACGTATCAGTAAATACGTGAAAACAATTCCCAATCTGAGAATGTTATTTGTGTCAGAGTTTAAGGTGTGATTGGGAAGGATCTAAAAAGGGATGGGGAAGTTGCATGACTGATTGAGGAGAATGTCACAGCTAGACTAAGAGAGGACGTCTTGGAGGATTCATCTAGCAAGGCCAACTGAACACAGGAATAAGAAAGGTGCAATCACTATGGTGGGACTATGCTATAGTTCCACCCCCCCTTCACCCCAATAGCCAGTGGGAGATTGAGGAGCAGGTATGTAAGCAGATAATGGAATGATGCAAAAACACGAGGGCTGTTGTTGTGATTTTAACTTCCACAATATTGACTGAGACTCCCCTAGTTTCAGAGGCTTAGATGGGACAGAATTTATTTGGTGCATCTAAGAAGGTTTATTGAGACAATATGTAGTTGTTGCAATGTGGGAAGGGTCATACTAGACCTTGTATTGGGGAATGAGTCTGGTCAAGTGATCGAAGTTTTAGTGATCATAGTTCCCTGAGCTTTAAGATAGTTATTGATAGGGATAAGACTGGTTCTTGGATGAAAGACTAAATTGTGGAATGACAACTTTAACAGCTTTGGAAAGAAAGTGGAGAAATTAGATTGGAGGGTGGCTGTTTGAGTCGAAATACACATCTGACATGCAGGAGCCTTTCACCAGACAAGAAGATTTGGCTACCATGGATGACAAGAGATATTGAAAAATTAGTCAAAAAGAAAAAGGAAGCATACTTAGAATCCTAAGATGAAAGCCATCAGGGCCAGGGGAATTATCAATCTTTAGCCCAATAAGTTGTTGAAAAGTACTACGTTAATGAGAGTGATGGTACCTAATTCCTCCCCTGTATTCTTTAGTATTAATGGAATGTTTACAATATGTAGGATTGTAAAGACTGATGCCAAATATCTGTTCAATTCCTCTGCCATTTCCTTGTACCCCAAAACCATCTCCCCAGATTCACATTCTTAGGGGCCCATGTCCATTTTGATCTCGCTCTCTTTTTATATATTTGAAGAAGGTCTTATTGCCAGTTTTTATATTCTTCACATATTTGCTTTATTAGATTATTTCCTCTTTCTTTATTTTCTACCAAGTTGTCTTTTTCTGGATTCTGAACTTAGCCCAGTTTTCAGGTTATCACAGACTTTGACCTACTGACATGTCTTTTTCTTCAACTTAATTCTCTTCTTAATCCCTTGGTGAGCTAGAGTTGTTTATCCCTCTCTGAAAATCATTCCTCCTTACTGGAATATATTTTTGCTGAGAGTCATGATTTACCTCTTTCAATGTCTACCACTGCTTGCTTCCTGTCCTTCCTGCCAGTCTATCCACCCAGTTCACTTTAGCTAACTCTATCCTCATTTCTGTGCAATTCCCTTTAAGTTAAAAACTCTTGTTTCCAACTCAAGTTTCTCTCACTCAAACTGAATATTAAATTCTATTATGTATACGACCACAACTTCTTTGGAGATCTTTTACACTGAGATCATTTATTAAACCTGCCTCATTACTCATTACCAGGTCCAAGACAGCCTGCTTGCTGGTTGGTTCCATGATATGTTGGTCTAAGAAACTATTCCTAATGCACTCCATGAATTTGTTTTGTAGCTGCCCTTTCCAATTTAATTAACCCATCAACATGAAGATTAAAGTCACCCATAATTATTGCTCTAGTCTTTTACATGCTATTATTTTTTGATTTATGGCCTTTTCCAGAGTGTGGTTACTGGTTGGAGATCTGTACGCTACTCTTACCAATGTCTTCTTTCCCTGGCTGCTTTTTACCTTGGCCCAAATAGACTTCACAGCATCTAAGACCAGATCATCTCTCATAACTGTCCTCATTTCATTCTCCACAGTGCTACTCCACCACCTCTTTCATCCTTCCTGTCTCTCTGAAAGCATTAAGTAATGTTACATTCCCAGTTTTCAACTCCTTGGAACCATGTTTCCATAATGGCAATGAGATCATTTTCCTTAATTTGCACTGACTGTTCATCCAACAATCCAAATATTTTGTGTATAAAGATAGAAAGCCTTTACGTTTGCTCTATTATTGATGCTTTTATGTTTCCTTGGTACAATATGACATTCACACATCCTGTGCCTTCCTTTTATTTCTGGTAACAATCAATCTCATACCTAACCTGCAATCATATCTTCCCCTTTACCCTGCAACTGAACCCAACCTCTCCAACCCCATCTGAATAATTACAAACTTCCTAGTTATCAGGCCAGAATGCAACCCCTGGATATTAATGATAGATGATTTGGCTATGCCACTGTCATTAAAATGACAAAGGCAAATGGTTAGATTATCTTTTTTGGAGATAATCATTGACACCACAACTGCCAGGCAATGTTCTTGTCACCCATCAGCTCAAACTTATTGTCCAGGTCTTCCTGCAAACAGGAATAGACTGTTCAGTATCTGATGAGCCACAGCCCTTAACACTGTCCCAAGGAACTTTTGCACTGATGAGTAAAAACAATTGTCCAAGAAAAACCACAACCATCTTCCATTGTGCTAAGTCCAACTCCAACCAAATAGAAAGTTTTACCTCCAGCCCAAAATGCAATTCTGATTGACTTCATTTTTACTAGGATTCTGTGATGCGACAGTTGGTCAAACATTTGTTTGATGTCAAGTGCTTTCACCCTCTTCTCACCTCAGGAATTCAGCTCTTCTGTCTGTTTTTGGACTGTAGCTACATGTCAGGAGAAGACTGGATTAAGATTGATATCTATGAAACGCGGAGCCTCAGGGGGCCAAGACAATCACTCAACACTTCTTCCTGAAGATTCCTGCAGCCTTTCCTTTTGCACCAATGTTGCCGGATTCTACTGTCATTCAGAATGTGGAGATTGGTGGTGCCTTTATTTTCTGTTAGTTGTTTAATTGTCCACTAAAAATCATGACTGAACATGGTAGAATTGAAGAGCTTGGGACCTCATCCAGTTATTGTGGGACAGTTTAGATACACTTTTAGTGTGTTGCTTCTGCTCTTTAGCAGTTTTATTATCCCATGTTGTAGCTTTACAAGATTGGTTCATTCTTTGGTCTGCTTGCACTGCTACTGGTATGCTCACATAGATTCCTTAGTTAATCAGAGTTGGTTCCTCAGCTTGGATGGCAAGAATGAGAGAATTGCCATGATGTGGTGTTACAGATTGCACGGAATACAATTCTGTTGTTGCTGATGGCCTGCACTAGTTAATCAAATCTAGTTTGTGAGCTACTAGATCTAAACTGCAGCTTAATGGTTGACTTATACGGAGAATCAAATGAGTAGTTCTTTGCAGCAACAGTTCCAGTAGTATAATGGAGTATGCCAATAGGTTTTCTGTATCTGTATTCACTGATCTGTGATTTCAGTGGACTCACTGTGGATGGACAGTCTTGAGCTGAGTACAGATAATGGAAACCTATGGAGACAAAGAAATCTTCTATGCAGACTTGGTATCATGCACTGTAATTTGTATCACATTTTATGTACAGGAAAAGCCATTTTCACCTTAACCTTTCAGAGAAATAGAGTCAAACAGTAGGGAAACAGACTTTTTGGGTCCATTCAGTCTATACTGACCATAATTCAAAACTAAATTAGTCCCACCTGCTTCTGCTTGGCCCACATCCCTCCAAATATTTCTTATTCAAGTACTTACCTAAATGCCTTTTGAACATTGTAACTGTACCCACATCCACCATGTGCTTGGAAGTGCATTCCACACACAAACCACTCTGCATATAAAAAAAAGGTCCCTTGTGTCTTTTTAAAATCTTTCTCCTCTTATTTTAACAATATGCCTCCTGGTTTTAAATCTTCCACCCGAGGGAAACAACACCCACCATTCACCTTATCTATACCAGTCATGATTTTATAAACTTCTATAAGGTCACCCCTTGACCTCCTAAACTCTAGTGAACAAAGTCCCAGCCTATCCAGCCTCTCGTTATAACGCAAACCCTCCATTCCTGGCAACGTCTTGGTAAATCTCTTCTGAACCCTTAGATAGTTTAATTAATAACTTTGCATGTGTTGACATGGACGTAGAAAAGACAGCAACTTATAGAAAGTGCTAACGATAACACTTAAAGACAAAGGATATACACCAATAGTGCAGTGGGACATAACAGATCAAATATTAAGCTGCGGTGCAAAAATTCTGAAGTAGAGGTAGTTGCAGCAATGATGATCATACAAGTACACAGTTAAAAAAAAAAATTTCTGAAGGTAAGTGATTTTCTGACTGAAATGAGGAACATGCCTCTCTGGTAAGGCCATCACATTTAATGCTTTTTAAAAAAAACATCTGCCATTTTCGATGATTGCACTAATTCTAAATTTTAAACAATACTTACTTTACCTCACAAGCATTAGAATTGTTTCATGTCAAATACAGATGTATAATCAAACAACATTGATTGATCAGCAGGCCCTAATTGAAATATAATAAAATTTGTCAATTGTTAAGGCAGGCTCTTAAACGAAGTGAATGAAACTATACAACTTGTGTGAGGTGAGAATATGGAGAGATCAGCTAATGAAACAATAAACACGGACACCAGAAATTTGAGAATACAGTAGGATAGATAGACAAAGAAAAAGGGAGGTGAGACGATATTTAAAAAAAGACTACTCAGCAAATTAGTATGAAAGTCAAAGATTAGCTGGAAAGTACACAGTTGAAGTAATTCATTGAAAAGCACAGAATGCAGGCACATTAAAGAGGCAAGGAAGAGAGAAAGAATAAATGAAGACTTGCTGTAAATAATGCTACATGCTACCACCAAGTGGTGAGAAAATAGGCCAAGTACTTGAGAAGAACTGCATGCTGGGATTCTGTATCATATTTATTATGTAGATATCTGTATTCCCTGCAGTTAGTGATTAATATTTTAGGGAAATGGTAAGTAAAGGAAACCCAGTCATTGATATAGTATTAATTTAATACTGCATAATCTTCTACAGCTTAACTTAAAACCTAAATCCTAAATTTCTTGATGGTGAATCATGAGATGAACTGTGAAAATTGTTGACAATTAAATTATTCATTTTCATGAACTTTGTTCTATTTGAGATGAAAATGTATCTACATCAGCAAAATTTTGATTTCATATTTACCTAGTCTTCGTTCTAAACAGACAATGTATTGAGACCACTGGACATACTTTCTGCAATGAGTTAAAACTGATCCTGCAAGGGAGCATCAGAGCTAACAATGTGCAGTTGGAGCAAATTTCACCTCACTGTATTTCAAAGATTTCTGCTAATTAAAGATTCAAGCCATACTTAACAATGGGAATGGGAGCTCACCTGGGGACACGGCAGACCAATAGCTCCAGAAGACATGCTGTCAAAAATCACTTCTGCCATTCTTAAAACTGTAGAGTATTACTCAGTCATACTTGTAATTTATACTTCAGCCTTTGTCAAAGCTATGCACAATAACAAAGACATATTGGAGAAAGTATTCGGTGATTATGAAACAATACAAATATTGACAAGTGTCAGAGGACAAGTAAGCACTCGATTAGATGGTTAGTTAGAGGCTGCATGTTGTGAGGGTGGGCAGGGCTTTCTCTGTGTGGAGCTCCATTCATGCAGCATATCAGATTGGAAGAGCCAACCAAGGTCAATGCCATTTACAAAATCTGAGAAATGTAAATAAACTTGTCCATTCAAAAGTAACAAACAATACCGGAAAGTAAAATTTACCAAATCACTTGTTCAAAAAAGTATGCTATCAAACACTACAAGCTGATCATTAATAGTTGTGCCAATGCCAAGCTTCATTCAACATCACAATTCTATCTAGCATCATTGCATATACTAATAAGCAAGCAATATACATGTTAAAGTCCAAACTGCCATCATTGGTTGATTTGTCTTCAAATTATAAAACTGTTTAACAATATGGGGTCCCTGATTTGTGAATAGCCAACTTACAAATGCAATCTCATACACGGTGCCCTGTCCTGCATTGCGTTTTGACTTGTGCACAGGCTCAGGAACCTGTTCACAAACTGGGGCCTGTCTGTATAATAAAATAGTCACTCACTAATCCACAGGAACTGCTCAAAACTGATCACAAGCAAGATTTCTATTTTGGGATTTGTAGCAAGGTGGTGCCATTGAACTGTTTCATTATTAAGTGAACCATTCTCAGAGATGTGTTTGATGTGTGTGTGCACGTGTGTAGAGCGGGGTGCAACTGGATACCTGGTTATTTTATTTTATTTCTGCTTCTGTTTTTAATCCTGTCTGTTGTATATTAAGATGGCCCCAGAGAGTGGTGATTTTGTACACTTTTCACAGTAGTCCTGTATTCCTGTAGTCAAATGCACATTACAGCAAAATCTAAATCTCCATTTCTCTGCAAGACTGGAAGTAACTTGAGGACGAGGCTCAACTTGCTTTCCATCTTCAATGCCACCCCTTACAGTCTGGTTTGAAAGTGACTTTGAAGCAAAAGATGGAGATTCTCAGTTCTGGTCACTGCCAAGTAGGTATACCAAAACCTGCAGATATAGTTGCTCGTATAAAAAACAGATACAGCAATTAGCCTTGATGCACGTTATACTACTTCAACTACGACATTTATGACAGTTTGAAGCCAATTACAATAAGCAATTTGAACACGGCTTGCTGTTTAGAATAAAAATCTTTACTTAGATGCCATTGATTGGTCCCAGAGCTCCTCATTGAATTATACAGCACAGATGAGGCACTTTGGCCTATCAAGTTTGTACAGGTAGTTCTCCTAGAATGGCATAGTTGCACTCCCATGCGGCACAATGTTATAGAAAATCGTGCAACAGAAATAATGGGGCCAACGGTAAAAATAGGGTTTAGGACAAACTGCCAAAATACCAGGAAAAGTCAAAACAAAAATAGTAGCCAGCCTAACATAAATGATAGCAAGTGGAAGTAAATTTTAACCTGTTATAAGGTACTGTATAGTGCAATTCATCAGGAGCTTCAACTGCTTACTCTCAATTAGCATCTTTACCTGCTGGCTGCATTACATTTTTTTTTAGATTAGATTACTTACAGTGTGGAAACAGGCCCTTCGGCCCAACAAGTCCACACTGCCCCGCCGAAGCGCAACCCACCCATACCCCTACCTTTACCCCTTACCTAACACTACGGGCAATTTAGCATGGCCAATTCACCTGACCTGCACATCTTTGGACTGTGGGAGGAAACCGGAGCACCCGGAGGAAACCCACGCAGACACGGGGAGAACATGCAAACTCCACACAGTTAGTCGCCTGAGGCAGGAACTGAACCCGGATCTCTGGCGCTGTGAGGCAGCAGTGCTAACCACTGTGCCACCGTGCCGCCCACATTCTAGCCAGTCTTCTGATCCCATCCAATGGCAACTCTGCACAAGTCAGAATGAAACCTGCATTGACAGATCAAGGTCTGAATCTTAATTTCTTTCACGAAGTATCAGTTTTGTCAAGTTTTTTTGGAGGGTTTCACATGATGCTTGTCAGACATCTATCACCTTATTTTACAAACCCACCTGATTTATTACTTACTCGACCCTTTGGTGCCCCTCTCATACATTCTCGCACCATCATGTGCCATTTTCAAAACAATTCACCACTTGAATCCGCGGTGTAGCACCATCTTGAGAAAGTTATCATGCACCCCAACGAGAGCTGTCAGTCCGGAGCTGCCCTGCATGGCTCCCCACATTGGCCCTGGATGTGACAGACAATGGAAAAGCAGCGCCTCTCTTTGTGGGTAGGAACATAGAGATGCTGCTGATGAGGATTTGATGATGCAGAGGCAGGACATCCTTTTTTCTCAGGCCAGGCGATGCCATTCTAATGGAACCATACTAACCTGGACCAGGATTGCCATCCAGATCAGTGTAGTCTCAACTATCAGAAGGAGTGCACAGAATGCAAGAGGTTGATCAACGACCTTTTCCACTCTGCCAGTGAAAGTGCTATCATCTTCTCATTGATACCTCCAATATCTTTGCAACTGTACCCACCATTTCCTGCAACATCTCCCCAACTCAATCTCATCCTCACTGACGAACTCTGAATCTTTTGCACACAGCCTTCTCACCCCCTCAGGACATCTCCACACAGAGTCATAGAGATGTACCACATGGAAACAGACCTTTCGATCCAACTTGTCCATGCTGACCAGTTATCCTTATAACAAAAGTGACAGTGTACCATCCACTTTTCTCTCCTTCACCCACTATTTGCAGAGTTCCCTGGCTCTTTCCACCCTGAGCAGGTGACTGATCATACCCAAGCCTCTGTACTGGTATTTATTGCAGTTGGTTACCATAGTGATTAGTTACTAAAACAGATTCACACGAGTCTGCAGATATTCTTTAACATCTAAATATATTTTTTAATATCTAAATATATTTTCCAACAAAAAGACAGAAACGAAGCTCTTAATACAAATAACGAAGCAAGTTTCAAACTACTGCTCAACACTGTCCTTTTACTGTTAGTCAATTCCAGTGAAATTTTATTCTTATCTCAACTCTAAGCTTTTAAATTAACCGAATGCTCCCAGCTTCTTGTCCGCAGGCTGTAGAGACATTTTCATGATGCTTTTTCAAGTCCACTAGCACAAACATTACACAATACTTTTCATAAAGCTCTTCACAAGAAAGCATATAAGCTGACTGTTCACATGATGCTGACACAAAGTCCAGTCCTCCGTGCACTGTGTCACTTAGTGCCGGGGGTGAAAATCGCATACTAGCGAGTAGGAGTTCGCTTTATTCAAAAAAAAGTCTTCAATTCACAAGTTGAGTAACAGACAAATCGTGTTTAGTAAACGCACATTTAGGAGAACTACCTGCACTGCAAAAAACACACTATTTCCACTTTCCCAGACTACATCAATAGTCTTGAATATTATGACACTTCAAGTGCTCATCCAAATGCTCTATAAAGGTTGAGGTTACTCACCTCAACTAATGTCACAGGCAGCGCATTCCAGAGCCCTACTTCCCACTGGGTGAAATCCTTACTTGAAATCCCTTCGAAACATCCTGACTTTCACTTTAAAATTGTCTCTTATACACCTCAGCCAGGTCCCCCAGCAACATTCTCTGCTCCAATGAAAACAACTCAAACTTATCCAGCTTCTTTTCATTGCTGAAATGCTCCAACCAAGGCAACATCCTGGTGAATCTCCTTTGGACCCTCTACAGTGCAATCACATCCCATGAAAGGTTTAATTGTAGCAATTGCTATCAGCACTTTCTGTTCTCTTGGAAACACCACAACCACAGTTGACTTTCCTGCAAGTAAGCAGTCACTTGACTATAACATTTTACATGAATGTACAGTTCTGAGAGTAATAAAGTTAACTCAATCTTCTTCTGCGTAACAGACTTTTCCTTAAAAATGTGGAGAAAAATTGATGAACATGTTGCAAAACTGGAAAACAATGGAACAAGGTTTAAAAAAAAGTAAAGAAGTTCATCACTCATGTTCTTTGACCTACACCAATCCAAATAACAAAAGTGAGCACTTCCGACAGAATTACAGTTAAACCACATCCCAAGCACTTCGAAATTCTTGTAATTTCTTTTAAATATGAGGTGTAACACCTTTCTGATGAAATCATACCAAGCTAGCCAGAAAATCACATTTGGCCCTAAAATGATAAAAACAGACTTTTGGGAAAATTGGTCAATTGTATTTCATCCCTTTGTTACTGGCCTTCAAGTTTTCCTCAGTTACATGAAGAAAAGTTCTTTCAAATTGCTATATGACTCTATATATATCTATAAATCTAAGTAAATCATGAAATTCAGTTGTGCAATATCTTTGTGAATTCTTCAGTTTCATTTTCATACTCGGCATGAGACAATAAGAGTTATTAACATAGCTTTAGAATTCGTAGAGTTCATAGAATCCCCACAGTGTGGAAACAGGCCCTTCAGCCCAACAAGTCCACACCAACCCTCTGAAGATTACCTTTCGCAAACCCATTTCCTTACCCTAATCACTACATTTACCCCTGACTAATGCATCAAACTTACACATCTCTGAACTCTGTAAACAATTTAGCATGGTCAATTCACCTAACCTGCATATCCTTTGGATTGTTGGAGGAAACTGGAGCACCCAGAGGAAACCAACACAGACATGGGGAGAATATGCGAACTCTACACAGATAGTCAACCGAGGCTGTGAGGTGGCAATGCTAACAACTGAGCCACTGTGCTGCTCATCTGGCATTGATATCCCTGAACTTCAATAAGACTATCCCAGTGTGTTTACATTTGGTTTATTTGCATAACATAAAATACGTAACACTACAAAGTGCAGTGATCTATTGCAAAACCAAGAATATAAATCTCATTATGCTCATGTTTCAAGACTTCCATTGAACACAGCTTTTATAGAAGCATTATATTTTATGTCCTATGCAACCAAAATACGTTTTCTTTTGCAGATGCACTCCGAATCAAAAAATGAAAAGGTGGTATTATCATACTAACAAAGGAATATTTCTCCTGTAAGCCAGAGGATTTGCTCAAAGTAGTACAATGCAGGAGGGCTTTTTATGCATTTTGCTTGCTGCAATCCTCCTGGAAGGATCACATTTAAAAACAACTCTTCAGATACCCGGATTTAAGAGTCTGCTATCAACCTGTGATGGCTGAGGAGTATTAATCATTAAACACTATTTGTTCATGTGGAGGTTACAGATCTTACGGTATGATGGAAAGGGAATAAAGAGATTCACCAAAATTCTGCCCAGCATTGCACTCTTAAACAATACATTTAAGTAATAATTCAACTCATTTGAGGAAACCCTTGTGCTATATACCAACAGTAACTATACTTCAGAAAAGTTTTTTTATTGGGATAGTTCAAATGAACTGAGAATGCGACAGATTGCAAGTTATCCCTTCCTTTAACACTTAATATTTTGCACTTTTTAGTGAGGCTTTCTGGAAGTCTTTACAAATCAGAATGGCAGAGTGGAAACACAATGCATGGTTTGAAGGCAGGAGGAATTTTAACTGTGAGTAAGAATGCTGTTGCCTCCTTTATAGTTCACCATGAAATGATATAACTTGAGTTATAGCTATGTTTCATAAAATGAGTGATGCCCGGCCTGTGATTAGGCGAGGTAAAGAATGATTAAGAATGCTTACCTGGCCATTATGTCTGGCAAATGGCAAGCTGTCAAGTGAAAGAACAGAATTGCAAATGTGGAAAGTTTTCAGCTATTAGAATGGTACAGTCACTAGCAAAGTGCTATTCTGCATTTCACGATATGGAAAGCCTAGTTCAGTGTGACATTAATAGCTAATAATTTAAAATGTCATGGCCTTCAGAGTCTTACTTTCCAAGAAACTGAAAATCCCACCTGTCAGCATTGCCACTGGAGGCAGGATCATGAGGTCAGCAAAGCTACTGATGCTTGATTCCCACTTCCCCAAGGAAAACACATCTTCTGGGAGTAGCCAGTTCTACAATCTCACCAATTTAATTAAAGAAATTGTTCCTGAAGCCTTCATTGGATTTATCATTGGAGTTGCATTTTTGACCCCTAAATAAAAATGGAAAGAACTGTGGATGCTGTAAATCAGGAACAAATACAGAAGTTACTAGAAAAGATCAGCAGGTTGGCAGTATCAGTGAAGAGAAATCACAATTAGCATTTTGAGTCCCGTGACCCTTCCTCAGTTATTAGTCTTGAAATATATCAGTCTTTTTCACTGTTAACTGCATCCCCAATTTGGTGACATTTCGGAATTTTGACATTGTACTCCCAAGTCCAGACATCAAATCTTCGGTGAAGATGGAGGAGATGGGAGTTCCACCATCGATCCCTGTCGAATAGGGAATCGCTCCTTCCATCAGTCTGATTAACCTTTCACCACTAATCAAAATTCTGTTTTGTTGTTAGCTTGCTAATCTTCTGCTTTTTAAAAAAAAACTTCATCTTTTACTATAAGTAGTAACTATATGAGTGTGAAGTTATTATATGCGACCTTAACAGAGGCAGAGAAATGCACAGCACAGAAACAGACCTTTCAGTGCGACTCATCCATACTGACTAGATATCAGAGGTAAATCGACTTCCATTGGCTAGCATTTGGTCTATATCTCACTAAACCCATAAAATATTTCCTGAAAGTGTATGGAATTTATATTTGAAAAAATATTGGTAATTCCGTTTTTAAAATGTCAGTGCAGACAATGCCCATTTAATTTCAGGACAAATGCCTCCCTTGTTCGCTGGTTCTGAGAATTTCTGTTAAAACGTTAGTCACCCCTTAGTACTCATTACTAACCTTGAACAGTTACTAGAACATTGACCAAGACTAATATAATCTGGGGGGGGGGATCTCCCAACCCCATTTTGTAGTTATTATTTGAAGATTTTCTACATGAACCATGAATTCTGATGACACTGCTGGGTAAAAAACATGGTTGAAAGATTTGCTGAACCCAATAGTGCAAGGCAGTTGAAATGACAAATAGAATTAGTCATTATTCCAATGTGCATCAGCTTCAATTCCGTGTGAATTCATTTTTATAAAGTATTTTTTTCATTTTTATTCAGTTGCAACAAATCAGTCAGCCAACATCTTAAGCACTCAAACATATTTACTAAAAAACAAAGGATCAAAAAACATATGTCCAGAAATATTAGTATGATTTAGAAGCCATTTAAACAGTATTGTACTTTACTATTAAAAGTCAAATCACACATTTATAATCATTTAATGCAATGCTCTGCAAGTTATTTAAAATGGCACCAGTGATCCAACTGTTGCACGTATCAAGTACAGCAATTTTATTTTGTTCCAAGCATTTTGTAGTGTTGTGTGAAAAGAAATTGCACAGTTAATTTGAGAATGCCATGTGACCTGTCAGTAATTTGAAGTTATTCAGAGCATGAATTGAGACAATGCTGTGACTATGTACAAGCTAAAATGTCTGCATGCTTTATGAAGTTACTGCACTTTTTAATAGAAAAGTATAAAGGTACTAAATTGGTTGTGGCTTTCATTAGAATAATTAACCATCTATAGAAGAACATATTCTGCAGTAGCAGAGTTCCAAGGCATTTAACTCCAACTTGGACAAAAGTACTGGTTGACATTCTTACCGACCTAGGGTGACTTAGGAGTCTTTTAATAAAAGGAAAATATTGCAGATGCTGGAGAAACTCAGCAGATCTGGTAGAATCTACACAGAGCAAAGGGGCATTAATGTTTTGAGTCGAATGATGCTTCTTTGGAAGTAAAGGAGCTGGAAAATAATGTTTTTATGCTTTTGACAGAGGGGAACAGGAGCGAGTGGAACACGTGGTGAGGGCACCCAGAGCTAAAGGGAAAAAGAGTGTTAGTGGTGGGAAGGGAAAGATTGAGATATAAAATGAATATTAATTGTAGGTTTGAAAAGGAGAAACAAAGTCAAATCTAAAAACAGATCAGACTAAAACTAGATACAGAGAGGAGGAGCTAGGTAATCAATTTGAGGGGCAGTAAATTGTAAATTTGGTAAGACTAAACACAGACTGAGTGACTGCTTTGTACAACACCTCCACTTTCTGTAATTTGGACCTTTTGGTTGTTTTCAATGAACCATCTCACTCCCATGCTTACATTTCCATCCCAGGTCTGCTATAATATTCTAGAGAACCTCAATACCAATTGGAGGACCAGCACTTTATGTTCCACTTAGGCACTTGATAGCTTTCAGGACTCAACACTTGGTTAAAAACTTTAGAACCTGGTCCTCCACTGTGATTACAATCCCTCCCCCATGTTTTTAGGCATCGCTAAAAATGATCTATTTTCTTTGACTTAAACCTATAATCACACTATTTCATGTTCCCTGCAGAATATCAGCATTCTTGCTATCTTTTGCATTGGATACTTTCATTGTCTGCTTCACTGTCTCCTCCTTCCCTTTTTAGTTGTAACAAGAAGCATTATTTTCTCCTTGCTTTCCATTCCAAAAAAGTATTTGGCCTTTAACATGAACACTGGGTCTCCCTCGAAAAATGCCACCGGATCAGCTGGGAATCTCCAGCTTTTTCCGATTTTATTTGGAAGCTCATGATTTCAAGCCATATTCCCAGATTTTCCAATTTTCACTCAGCCTTTTCATGACGGATGTTTCATGTTGAAAGCCTGGGCCCAACACTCATGACATGATAGATTCCATTGCTGAGATAAGAAGGATTTAACCCCCCACAATATTTTGGTAATCAGGCCAGTTTCTTAAAGTGGCTTATTTCAGTTCTGAGGTGTTAAAAACCTGAATGAGGGAACCTTCTGAAAGGCAAACTAGTAAGATTGTTCTCTCGCCCACTATGCTAGTTTATGCCTCACCATCCATACACTCTTCATAACCCATCCTGTCCCCCTCTACCAAGCAATGCTCCTCCATCTATGTCCCATGACCTGTCATACTGCCATGCCAAGCTATGCTGTCCAATCAACATCCCTGCCCCAATGCCCTTCAAACCCCTTTACCAAGTTGTAACATTCCAATGAAATCACTATAAACTGGGATACTGCCAAAAAAAAACCTATAGTAGCTATTAGTTTGTGCAAAAACAGTTTTAAAATATGTCAAAACAAAATTAAAACAAAGAATAGTGGGTGTTGGAGATCTGAAACAAAGTGCTGGAGAAATTCCAGTGAGCTTGGCAGCATATGCAGAGAGAAAAATGGTTTGCATCAGGTCCAGTGGCCTTTTATCTGCTGAAAGCATCTGGACACTGGTGGCCTTTCTGCTGATCACAGGAGTGTTGACGGTAGGGTGGTATAGGCAGCTGGAAGCAGCAAGAAACGCAGACTAGGTGGCCTCTTTGTGCAACACTTATTCTCTGTCTGTAAAAATGACCTCAAGCTTCCTGTTGTCTGCTACTTCAACACACCACTTCCCATGTCAACATTTGTGTCTCAGGCCTGTTGCAGTGCTCCAGTGAAGGAGCAACACTTCATCTTCCACCTACATACTTTACAATCCTCAGCACTGAGTCTCTTTCTCTCAATACACCTTTACCCCCCTCCCTCCTTTCCCCACTCCCCTACCTGATCTTCATTGGGGCTGGGGAGGTGGAGTTGGGAATGCAAAATGTTCTCCACTTCATGCGTACTGATACATTACATAGTTTCCTTGCCTCTAAGCCAGCATCTGGACAGGCATTTCATTCTGCCCAGTATTTCAAAAGAAGAAACTAAAACTCAAGGGTACAAATTCTATGGAGTTGATGCCATAATCAGATCATCCATGATCTTTTTCAATGTGGGAGAAGGCTCATGTGGCTGAATGGCCTACTCCGGTTTCTAGTTTGCAATGTTCACAAGTTATGAGTGACTATACAATTAAAAACTCAATATACTAAAAACATATGAGAAGCAACAAGAATCACATTCATCATTTTAAACCTTTTTTATTCAAGATGTCTAACTCACTCATTGCTAACTCCTCCATCCAACCAAGATCATGCCATCTCCAATGGAAGCACATCTAAAGTATAATTTGAGTGAAAGCAGCTTGTCAAAATTTACACCATTGCAATAAAAGGATCAAGGTGAATAGATTTCCTGGTCTGTATTCAAATTTTGTTTTGTAGAAAACAACCAAAGATTAATAGGTCATGCAATCAGATAGTGATACATGTTAACCTCAACCATTGAATAGCGTATCCATGCCAATTCTTTCCTGGTGCCAGAAATGAATAAAACATCTTTTAATTCTTCACAATTTTTACATACTTGATTCATTATATACGACATGGGTGTTGAAAACACATTTCCTTAAACATGTAACGTGCAGATGCTTGTCTGTCAGATTTGGTGTGGTTGAAATGTTTCAGAATATGTTGTTAATGAGGAAATTATTTATTATATTTGCCAACTGGGTTAAATAAACCATTACTTGTTTTTGTCTTTAACTGATATTTCTTTTCTGCCAAGATTCCGTATTTTAAATTAGCTTTATATTTTAGCTTCTTCTTTTCCCCCAAAGCAGTTCTCTTTTCAGTTATGTAATCTTTTCCAATCTCACAATACAAACTTTTCCGTCTGATTGCCATTTCAAGTAAAGCCTGGACTGTGATCAAAATATCTTAATGCTAACACAGTTCAGGGGCTCACAGACTGATGAATATTCTGAGACTCAAAACTTTGTCATTTCCTCCCCAATTCCTGCATTATTGCTTATTCTCCTCCAGTTTTCATGTGTCATAGTTACCTCTTTTTATCTATTTCCAGCTTCGGTGCTCAGAATTAACACCACCTCTCATCAACACCCAACCAAAAATTAAACATTTGTGCAATTAAGTTGATGAGCTTTGCTGAATGTAACACGCAGCATGATTAATGATTTTTTAAAAATTCTCTATTGACATTTTGGAAATCAGAAGTGTACAATTCAAAAAGACTTTTGACATTTGCCATACATGATTGCTTGAGCTGAATTCCTAAGTGATATGGAAGAACTCAAAAGCAAAGCACAGTCACAGCAGATTGGAAGCTTCCAGAAATCCAATGTCCTGATATCTGCTGAGTTGGAATAACGACATGTTTTGGTATGTGACGAAAAGTAATCATTTTTCCCATGAGAAATTTCATCTCACAAAGGTAACTTCAACAAATATAAACTTAGATTCAATTTCGTCAGGAGGTCATGTTATCTGTATCTGGGGAATTTCACTTCAGTTTGTAGCTTAGCAATATTGCGAAAATCAAGTCTCCCTTGAGTCAATGCACAGTATCCTGTTTGTTAACAATCTGTTATCCATCGAAAGAAAATGGTATTTAGTTACTTTTCAGTTCGCATAATTATAACATATTTCGCTTGAACCTGTAATTTATAGCAAAATGCACAGTGTTAACAGAAAAATGAAAATTAATCTGTCATGAGTTATTTCAGTGCAAAAACATATCCCTAACAGTTATCCAGATACTGCATAACTGTAAAGGGAAGGCAATTATATTCAATGACCTTCATAGATGTGAAAAATCTCAATTGGTATTCAATGAGACAATTTAACGTCTTTGTTAGATCCTGAATTCCTTTCCTGTACCTCTTGAACAATAAGCTCAGCGCATTTGGAAGATAATCCATGCACACTTCCCATGTGGCAGAGTCCATTTGGCAACAGAAAAGGATGAACAAAAGATGTTCATGTGAATACCTGGTTATGGCATTTATTCGAAAGGAGAAATTTGATATATCACAAATATTACATTAGTTTTTCAATGCTAGAGATATCTTTCACTAGCAACTATGACAATATGGCATTCAAGTTACAAAAATGTTATACCTCATTCAAACAAGATTCAACTTGCCAGAGGGTGTTTGTAGTGAAATTAGTCATGTAAAAGTGGATGTTCAGGTCAATTCAACTGATTCCTAATATTCCCAATAATGAGGGATTCCCCTGTATACCCTTTGGAGGAAAGAAGAATCATTGACAAAAACATATCAATTTATATACTTAATGGAGTGTTTCCAGAGGACTAATGATAGCAAATGCTCACAGTTTCAATGTTATCACAGATAAAAATTCAGGCCAACATGTAGCACACAATTCACTGCTTATTTGCAAGGTGTGAGAGAGCAAGTGTTTTCCAAATATTTGGCATGCAGGCAATGTTCTAAACACAATTATTTTGCATTAAAAAGACTGCAGGAAGTTTAGCAAGTTATTTGCTGTAGTGAATTAACTTAAAATTAACATTAGCTTGTGTGATGGAGTATAGAATATTTTGCAATGGGATCATGATTTGTTTCATTGAGATTTCCATTTGAGTAATGTTTCCTTTCCTGAGTATATCTGGTTTTCTGTTGGTACAATTGCAGTTTTGTGCACTTATATTCTTTCATTTCTCTACAACAATAATCATCAGTGCATCCAACAAGGGCTTCTACTAGATTGTAACTTCAAGTGTAAATAATGTCATCACAGCAAGTGATTAATGGAGTCTTTAGTGGTCTTTAGCACTTTGAGTGTTAACATGTTATTCCAACAAGCTGGGAATGCTAATTTAATTTCAGCACAGCAACCTATTTAATGCTCATCAGAAACTTTTGCTTTATGAAGAGTCTGTCAGCTGTCAATGACATGAATTTATTTAGGATGGGATTAGGTTTCACGAACGACCTAGAGTAGTAATCTGCCACTGTTTTCCAACTCAAGCCACAGCTCTCAACTGAGACACAATTAAAAGACAATTTACAATAATCTGTGGGATTCTGATACTTGGCATGTCAGATGGAAACTAAATATCAATGTTTTAAAAATGAAAATCTAGCAAGCATCATTTGAAGCTTTCACATCATATTAAGCAATGATCAAATTACAACAAAGATAGATCATCCACGTTGATACAAGTAGAAAATAAGAATACTCTGGATGCTGGAAATCTGAAACATAAATAAATGTTGAAAATACTCAGAAAGTCAATAGCATCTATTGAGAGGAAGACAATTAACATTTTAGACCAATGACTTTTCATCAAAAGGTAATTGATCAGAATCATTGGTCCAAACTTTGCAGGGGCTTTTGTCAGTATGGCATCATCATCATCACTCAAATGGATGATGAATGTAGGATTTAACCTTTGTGCAGCTTAAAAAGGAAATCTTTAAGCTTCATTAGTCACTCATTGTTCCAAGTAGGCTCTACAATGGGTGCACACCCTTCATGGCAAATCAATGAAATCAGTTTGTGTGATGACGACACAATTTGGCACTGCCCTATCCTGTTAGGAACCCTATATAAAATTGCCACTTGTCCAATCAGATGTAACTGGCTTTTTACTGACTGCTATAACTATTTTTGAACAACAGTGTTGGCCCTGATAAAAATATATGTGCAGATAACATTGTCACAGAATCCTTCCCGACAGATTCTGTTGAATTGTGGAATATGACCTATTGCATTAGTGTTTCACCAGAATAATCTTGAACATACTGATTATTATTAAAGATTAGTAAAAATATTTCAATAAATAAGAAATTGACGTATGATTGTTGCTGATCATTCTTTCCTTCTTATTTAGTTTTCAATTGTTTTGTCAAAAATCTGCTTTTCTATTTTATGTTTTTGAAAATTGAGGACGGAAATAAGAAGAAGCTGCTTTTTAAAAAAAATTGAATGAGTGGCCATTGTTTTGAATGCAAATAATCTGCCTGACATTGTGCAAACAATTGCTTGAACAAGCAGTAATTAAAGTTGAGTTGCAGATTATGTGGACCTAACGGTGTGTACACATACAGCTTTTCCTGGCAAGGAGAAATTTACTCGTCTATGGGCTGGTGATAGTTCTCAATGACAGGGACCCTTTCACCTATCAGCAACTGTGTGATTGGTTCTTAGGTAACTGAACAGCTTGGAGCTCTAAATAAAATGAGGGAATGAGAGGCGGTGTGGGGAGGGGAGAGAAAGAGAGAGAGAGGTGTTCAGTTGCTGCTCCCCCCCCCCCCCCCCCCTCCACACACTGCCCATTTAGGAGCAGGCACTCTATTCTCTGCAGTCAAATCTCACTGTAAACCTGGAGAAAATAAATCTTGCTTGGCTGCAATAGTTGTTGTAAGCTTTAACTTTTAACTGATATGTGTGAAACTTTTTACAGTCCCAACAACAATACCCAGGAACAAACAACTGAACTAACTTTCCAGCTTTTCCACCATCTATCCCTAATCTATTTTATTGTGCTTGGACACATACACACACACACATATACACACACATACACACACATATACACACACACATATACACACATGCACACACACACACACACACACACACACAGTAGTTTTTCAGGGTTTACAGTTTTAATTACTGGTGTTATATGTCAATGGTTTGTGACTGCAGCTGGATCTAACTAGTTTTGATAAATAGTGATTCATTTCCACTCTAGAAATCTGGTTCATACTCTGTCCATCTGGGTCTGAAGGTCAAATAAATTCACAAACTTTGCATACTTTATAAAATCTTTAACATTTGTGGTAATTCTGGGAACAGTAGAGATCTAGATTAGATTACTTACAGTGTGGAAATAGGCCCTTCGGCCCAACAAGTCCACACCGCCCCGCCGAAGCGCAACCCACCCATACCCCTACATCTACCCCTTACCTAACACTAGGGGCAATTTAGCATGGCCAATTCACCTAACCTGCACATCTTTGGAGTGTGGGAGGAAACCGGAGCACCCGGAGGAAACCCACGCAGACACGGGGAGAATGTGCAAACTCCACACAGAGAGTCGCCTGAGGCGGGAATTGAACCCGGGTCTCTGGTGCTGTGAGGCAGCAGTGCTAACCACTGTGCCACCGTGCCGCCCAAATGCTACCTTAGTGAGTCATAACTGTTTACATTTAATCAATGTGGTATTTAATAACTTAACAGATCAGTGCTTATTTGTCTGAATCACAATTATTTTTTAAATCCTTCAGATATTGCTAGGATCAATCTCTTTGCTATGAAACCAATGAAAGATGTGACGTTAAAGAGTCATACCAGAACTAATGTGCCTAATTCTACATATTATTATATATTGTTTTAACATAGTTATAAATCCATTTTAAAAATAAATGGAATCTACACTTTCATTTTTATATATTCTTTCTTTCCCATTACATTTCAAATCAAAGAAGTACATTAGTAATCAAACCAAGCCACTTGCCAATTCCACACTTAACCAGCTACCCATAAAATGCTCGACTATCACTCAATATTGACTCTTCTTTCAATCTTTCCACTCCCTGAAATACAAGAGAAAATTTGTGGCCTCTATTCAGCATCTCAGAGGGATTACTGTGCAAAACCATAGGCACAAATCTGTAATCCCATAGTTCCCTGACACTGTCCCTTGATGATCCATCATGCTACTGCTTGAGGCATCATCAATACTATTAAAGCTCAAAATGTTTAAGTAGATTGTTTTAAATCTTAGAAAGGTCTTATTAAAGCCCAAAAAAAATCAGGATAGGAAAATGCCCTAAACCAAATCAGCTTTAGTCATGTTTACTGCATTCACAGTTAAAATTCACCGAAAACAACTTGCATTTATTAATAGCCTCTTAAAACTTGAGAATGTTCCAAAGCATTTTACAGTTAATGAAATCCACGAATGGTAGTTTGCATTAGATGTTCCTCAGTTCAAGGGTAATGTAGACTTAAGGTCACAGATTTCTGCTGTGGCAATTCATGTGACTGAACAAGTCAATTCTCAACCCACAGATCATTGGTCACAGGAGGCATGACATCCCATGAGGTGGTGAGATCGAGAAGGTTTGCTTCCTTTTCTCCTCTGTCACTGTTCTACCTCATTGCGAACCTGTTTTGGACTCAAAGTATGATGCAATTGGCAGACAGTTGTCATCATTTATGTAATTGGTAACAAACTCCTCAGGCATTAATATCAATACTACCATGCATCAAGGAGAGTATTTTATTTGCCCTCCCTTAGAATACTGGCTATGTCAAAGTTTGCCAAACAACATCGAGGAATGATGGTTAGATTCTCTCTTTTTTTGCCTAATGCTTGTGCTACCTAAATATTACTTGCTATCCATTAGCCCTAGTCTGGATTATTGTGCAGCTCTTGCTGCAATTGGGCATGGACTACTTCAGTATCTGAGGAATCATGAATGGTGCTGAACATTGTGCAACCATCAGTGAACATCCATACTTTTGACCTTACAGTGAAGAGAAAATCATTGCTAAAGCAGCACAAGTAGTTTGGGCATTAGGCATTATCCTGAGGAACTGCCTATGGCCCTACTAGTCTAAAAATGCCCAATCATGTTTAATCACATAGGCTAAGCAGACTTGGGCCTGTTTAATACTTGGATAGAAGCATCTCTGGGAAGATCAGTTGCAGTCCACTTTTAAGGGCGCTTGAGCAATGCCTACCTCTAAGCCAGAAGGCTCAGCTTCAAGTCCTACCTGTTTCAGAGGTGTGTCATAATATCTCTGAATTGGTGAATTAGAAGTATCTATCCTTAGAAGCTCCTGCAGAGATGTCCTGGAACTGAGATGACTGACTTCCACCTTCCTTTGTGCATTTATGATTACAATCAGCAGAGACTTTTCACCAATTCCCATGAACTCTAGTTTTGCTAGCGCTCCTTGAAGCCACTCTTGGTTAAATGCAGGCTTGATGTGAAGGGCATTCACTCACAGCTACCTCTGGAATTCAGCTCTTTTGCCCATATTTAGACCAAGGCAATAATGGGATCCCAGTGACCCCAGCAGGATACGTTGACTGCCATTGAGCAGATTGTTGTTAAGCCAATGCTGGCTTGATAGCATTGCTGGTAACACCTTCCGTCACTTTACTGATGATCGAGAGTAGATTGATTGGTTGGGATGGATTTGTCCTGTTTTCTATAAACAGGATATAACTGGGCAATTTTATTTTTTTAAATGAGTGAGTAGATGCAGTGTTGTAATTGTAATTAATGATAAATCTAGGTTTTCTTTTTAAATTAGTTGCATTATTTTCAAAATTATACAGAAAACATACCACGTTAGGAATAACAGTTCCAATTTAAAAATGCAAATTTCTCAGGATTTGAGTTTTAACTTTTCACAAATTTTTCAGTTATTTCTGTGAAAACAATGTTTCCTCTAATTATGAATTTATGAAACGTATTTGCTATAGATAAATTGCTCGTTCTTTGTTAAACACCACTTTTGAGAACTTAGGTGAGAGTAGAAAACATTAAAATTAGTTATCCCTCCATGTTGTAAACAATCCACCTAACGTAAGAGACAAAATGCATTTTCAACTCTTTTATTGATCCATTTGAATTTCAGTCAGATTTTTGCTGGAGGGCAATTTGCCAACTTTGGACTAGAATTCTGCACATTCAGTCTCATATCCGGAAACAAAGTAGACATCAGCTCACCCTATTTAAACTGCACCCTCTGCAAGCCAGTTATAAATGTAACTGATGGCAACAGTGTAGGCGGCTGCAGCACAAACGCAATCCCCTAGGCTTTCAGACAATGCATAATGACAACTGCATTATGAATGGAAATGTGACAAGTAATTTTTTAAAAATCTAATTTGATTTAATTGTACATCAGAAGTGTACAGATCTCAGTACAAGGTCTTATTGCAGATACAGTGACATGGGTAAATGGGTTGATACGTAAATAGGCTCTGTACAGTTCTCACCATCAATTTTAATAATGCATTGATGAAACAGAAATGTCAAGCCGTTAAAATCTACTGGTAGACAGATTTTAAGACAATGCTGCACTATTCTGTTTCAAATGATAATATAGAGTTTCTTGCTGCTTTGTGGCACCAACATTTGATAAATGTGGAGGACCGTTAGGGTGGCACAGTGGCTCAGTGGTTAGCACTGCTGCCTCAAAACACCAGGGCCCCAGGATTCAGTTCCAGCCTCGGGTGACTGTCCAAGTAGAGTTTGCACATTCTTCCCATGTCTGTATGGGTTTCCTCCTGTTTCCTCCCATATCCCAAAGAGTTGCATTTTAGGTGGATTGGCCATGCCTCATAGTGTCCAAGGACATGCAGGCTGGGTGGATTAGCTGTGGGAAATGCAAAGTTACAGGGATAGAGTGGGTTAGGGTGGGATGCTCTTCAGAGGGTCCATGTCGACTCAACTGGTGGAATGGTCTGCTCCCATACTGTAGGGATTCTCTGATTCTATGGCTGGGCTATGTTAGTCAAATGTGACTATATCATTTCTTTTGTGTGGTCTCCCAGGAGCAGCAGTGTTGGAGGCATATGAATCAATCCAATTAAGTGTGTTGAACTGGCTGGCGAACCACGTACTGTAATAATCCTACAACAGCAAGTGGTTAGGGTCAGTCAGTGGTCTGCAAGACGTACCTTTCTGGTCACAGACTTGCAATTTCAGTCAATATCTCATGTCCCTGACGGATCTGTCTGATACAGTAAGTCTCTATCTTCCACTTTCTCACAATGGCACTGGGTTGCTTTACAGTAATTTCTCTTCTTTTGCTGTGACTGCAGTTTGTCACAACTTACAACAATACAAATTGCAAAAATTGCCTCCAATTTGTTCCAGTCAAGTGTATCATGCCAGGAAGTCACACAGCCCAAGTATACTGAATCAACATTCCTATAAGCGAAAATTTTGAGTTACTCTGAGTACAGCATTGCCATCTGTTCCTGGACAGGACATGTTTTATATTGCCTGCTGCTACTAAATGGGTGCAATTATATTTATCATAAATGGGTAATATAGTTTATCAATTTCAGTGGCAATAGGATACTAGGCCGTATGTACCAAGTGACTGGAGGATCATCTCAAACAGCACATTCTTTTGGGTATTCACAACAAGCAAGGTAGTGACTGCCCAAAAAAGTCTCAATTTGCAAATCTACGAACAAAGTATTTAACATTGGATGTAATTCTCCAAATGGGCAATGTTTGCTAGATTATCCTTAATCACAGAATTTATTATTATCCATCCAGCTGTAGCTTGGTAAACTTGCATGTACTGGAGGCTCCATTTACTAAAATCGGGGCTCTGTCCTTTGCTGATCATATGTACATTGTCTTTGTCTACTCAACAAAATAGGTGGCAGCCATTCTCTGGTTTATTTCTGAGGTCAATGCCTTGGCCGATCAGTGTCAGTCTGCCTGGTTTAAAATTCAGACAGAAATTGGCAGTTAACTGGCATTCAAACATTAATTAGGGCAATCTTCAATGTACTTCTGGTACTACTTGGCAATCCATCCGCGCTATCCATTCATTGTAAATATTGTTTTCCTTCACTTTCATAATTCCCGAGTTGTTGAGTGCAAAACGTGAACCTTCAAAGAAACTCATTTTTCAACAACAGTCAAGTTCTTTGCTATCAAATGATTATACATCTTATTTTCTGGAATGATACACAACTCACATAAATTCTGCTATCTCTACAAGGAAATGCAACTTTGCCTCCATAGGTGAACTATTGCTTCAGCTATAAACAAAAGAATTGGTCATAAAGTGGTTACAAATCAAAACTTCTATCTACTGCTTTTGAGTCGAGGTATAAAATACATTAAGTAAAACTACATTCCTGCACCACACAGTTCATTATGTTGTCAAAATGGCAGAAAGCACTTCACCAAAGAAAAACTTATTTTGGAATGCAATGACATTTATGTAAATCCAAAAAAAAGGATACAGAAAGTGAACCGGTAATAAATATCACAGACAATAATGTTGTTTTTTTATGAGAGTATCCATCTATAAATCACCTGCAATGATAATGAAATTGGGGTCCACTTCGCTAAACTGTTGCATTCTTGGTTAATCCCTTGCTGAGTTGCAAAAGATTGAGTCACAGGAAAAAGGGATACTCCAAAGACATTTTCTGGGAGCTGCTGTTACCTTGCCGTACTTCGCTGATGCACTATGGAAGACTAATTTACACAAACAAACTTGGCTTTTGTTCCACTTCCAGCAAATATTGAGGAAGAACGCTTCTGTGAAAATTTCAAGTCATTGTGAATATTTGAAACTCTATAATTTGCGATATTATTAGAGCTTGCATTAGTCAAAATTAGACACTGCAGATTTCATGTATCAGAAGCATTTGCATGCAAAGGAAGCATGAGGGATTGTTCACCAATTGTTTATTTGTTCAATTTTTAAAGTCTGGAATTTAAAATAGGTCACTTTGAAATCAAATGCATTTAACTGCTATTTCAATGGAGTGTTATACTGCTTATTTCAAAACATTTTGTGACAACAAGATGCAGAATTTCTAGCCTTTTTCTTCTATCAATGCAAGGGATGGAACATTGAATAACAGATCATTTAAATCTCAGTGGGTTCTGAGACTTGAACATTGCCAAAATATTTTTAACTGAGTAAAGAGATCTGAATCAGATTTAAACATAGATCATTAATTTTGATGCAAATTGCACAAATATACAAGGAGGCTAGTAATGATTGTTAGCAGATGATGACCATGTTCATTTTGCATTACCTTCCTTTGCTTTACAATACAAGTGTTAAATAGTTTAATATAAGTAAATTAATGCCTCAACTTGTTAACATATTATCTTTGTCAATGATTATACTCAAGTGATATCATTTTAACCTGATTAAAACATGTCAACATGAGAAAGGAACTGTGATGTTAATGTTTTCGAACTTTACTAACACTCTTTTGTATTCATATTCTTTTCTTGGATAGAATCATGTCACACAAGAGAAAAAAGTAGTGTACAGATTCAAAAATATTCCTAGTAACCAGATCATAGAAACAGCTGGTTTTGTTCAAAATAGTTATAGAGAAACAACAAAAACTAAATTCCACAAGTATCATTTTGTCAGGTTGGGATCTTCTTGAAGAATAATCTTATATTATCTAATATTGCTGATGACAGATTTGATTAGCATTCACAACAGATTTTGAAGACTTTTGGTGGAGGGGCAAAGTAGTCATCTTCACCATTTACAGTTGTGAAAGAACACATTAAAAAAAACTGTCAAAATCCATGCAGCAACCCAAAACAATTGACTATGGAAAAAGATGTCAGAGTGGGTAGGCCAATGATTAGAATATTATTTCACTGATTCTTCTTTAAAGAAATTGAGAAGTTCTTTCCCTATCAGCTGCTCATTTGCAGGAAAGGTTGTGGGATGAAAGTGGGGGAATTTGCTGATAATGCAAATATGGAAAATTATCTGCATGTTCAATAAATTGTTTCAGAATAAAACATTGAAAATTACTTTGAGCACTATTAGCAAAAGAATTCTTTGCATATTTCCACCTAATTTCCCTTCTCCATTTCCTGAACAAAAGTATGAGTCAATTTGTTTGAGATGGATTAATATGTCCATAGTACAGTGAGGTCAGCAACTTGACAAAAGTAGATAATGGACACACAATAACATTGTCAAGATTAAATCCTGGCCTGTTATCTTCAGAGACTGCAAGCAATCCATAATCATGCCACTGTTTCCCCCGTACCCTGGCACTTGCTGGAGATTGAACGAGACCATTTACTTCTATCCCTGTAGCATGTATTTTTCAGTTCACGTGCCATTATCAACATGCCTTTCATTTACATATGTGCCTGTTCCAATACTGGCTTTCTACTTACTACTTTCCTTACACTTCAGCTCATCCAAACCTCAGCTGCACTCTGCCTTACCCAGACAGATTCCTGCTCATACAGCATACTCATCTTTCAACGCTCTCATCAATGCTTGAATTTAAGTTTATGTTTGTGTTTAAGTCTCTTCACAGTTTTGCTCCAATCCATTCTTCTGCAACAAAATCTGATTCTGATCCAAAAACGAATGTTCTGTCTAATCAATTCATGAAGAGAAAAAGATTAGCAAAGCCAAATATTGGACCCTCACAGTCAGAAGCTGGAAAACTTATAATAGCAATTAAAATTCAACAGAAAGGATGGCAAACGTTAGCCCACTTTTTAAAATATGATTGAGAGCAAGATAAAAAAAAGAGTATTACAGACCAGTTAGCCAAATATAGTTAGTGGGGAAAATGCTAGAATCTACAATAAAGGACAATGATAACATATATGTGAAATGCATCAATGGGAGTGGACAAAAGCCAGTGTGGGTTTATGAAAGGAAAATCATGCTAAGAGAACGACATTATTTTTTCCCCTGAAGATACAAGTAGCAGAATAGACTAAGGATAACCAGTGGGTGTAGTGTACTTTGATTTTCAGATAACTTTTGACAAGATCCCTCCTAAGAAACCCGACAAAAGTCACATGACACTGAGTTATAGTTTAACAGGTTTATTTGAAATCATAAGCTTTAGGAGCACCGTTCCTTCGTCACCCCTTCAATTGCCATTCAGCTTTTGACACTTTACTCACACCATTTGACAATTTTGATCATCTGCAAAGTCTTATTATTCAAACTGTCAACAGTCCACTCATACCATTTGTACTTATCTTTTGACACTCTTAATTACTTGGAATTATCTTGCAATGATCTCTCCGCTTATAAATTCTGTGCCCATGCACTTTCCTCCACTTCACCTGACAAAGGAGCAGCACTCCAAAAGCTAATGATTTCAAATAAACCTGTCGGACCATAACCTGGTGTTGTGTGACTTCTGACTTTGTCCACCTTAGTTGGTCACTGGAACTCCACATGAGAGACTAGCGATCTAGCCTGCTCCTGTTTTCAATTCTGAATGTTTTGCTTGGCCAGCTTGTGGTTCCTTTTATATTGAACCTTGGACATCCATTTAAGCAGCTGAGAGAACATTATGTACCAACCAACCCAAAATTGTCATTGCCCTTACTCTTGCCTATTACACAAAATTCTCATTTTTTCATCCTTGGTGCCAAGCCTACAATGATACTACTATTGCAAGATTGGGTCTACATTCTTATCAGTGAATATTAGCAGGGTTTATTGAATATTAGCAGGGTTTATTGAACATAATTACATGTGAGATGGTTAAAAAAAGAACATGCCTCTGCAATCCTCCAAACCTTAATTCTAGTTTCACAATATCTGGTTTCACTATTGCATTTGTATGTACATGCTTAATAGTTATTCTTCGAGTAAAGGTACAGTTAATCCTTCATTCAATAACTATCTAACTCACAATATAAAGCTCATGTCTCTTCACCTTGCTCCATACAAACTTCTTTTAGCATTGAGCAACAATATAGTCATGACGTGCCCACCACCACACCACAGGGATTTGAAAATAAAAATGAGTATTTTAAATCAAAATGTTCCTTCGTTGAGAGCTAAATATGTTGTATAATACAAGGATATTGTGAATGGAACTTAAACTATAAAACATAGGAGCATAAATTAGGCCAATCAGCCCATCTAGTAAGTGACGCTAAAATGAAGTTTTTCAACCTCATTTTCCTACTGTTTCCCCATAACCTTTGATTCCCTTGACAATCAAGAACTTACCTGTCTCTGATTTAAATATACTCAATGACCTAGCCTTCTGTGGCAATGGATTCCAAAGATTTGCCACTGTCTGGCTAAAGAAGTTTCTCCTCATCTCCATTCTAAAAAGGTTGTCCTTTTACTCTAAGGTTGTGCCTTTGAGTCCTCATCTCTCCTGCCAATGGAAACAACTTCCCAATATGCAATTTGTCCAGGTCATTCAGTATTCTGAAAGTCTCAATCAGATTCCCCCTCAACCTTCTAAACTCCATTGAGCTTGGACAAAAGAGAGCAGAGTATGGATCATAGATGGTATGAAATCGGAAGAAAAGCAGGAGTAAAGTTGAGGATGAGAGTTGCAGCAAAGGATAAACCAAGCCAAGGGAGTATCGAGTGATTAGATTACAGAAATAGGAAGTGTTGGGGATGATTGGTTATTTGGCCAGAAGCTCAACGTGGGGACAAATAGGACACCAAATCAGTGAATGGAATATTAGAACAAATTATTTACATAGAAGAGATGTATGTGGAACATTGTACCACGAATATTGCTCTTTTTGGAGAGGTTCAATGGGTTTAGGAGCTTCACGTCCAATATGACTCTTCTTTGAATGTTAACACAAGCACAAGGGAAACAAGCACAAAAGGAATTAGAGTAGTACTTCCTGTGGATTAAACACCACCGCAGATATGGGAGACAAATGACCAGCTTCTGTAAATGTTCCCTGATTTGGACTTGAGAGAGAGCTAAAGCGTTGGAGAATTGTCAGTCCAAAAAAAAATATTGGCTTGTTCAGCTTGTCTCAATTTAAGGTACGAAAATGTGTTGCTGGAAGAGCGCAGCAGGTCAGGCAGCATCCAAGGAACAGGAAATCGACGTTTCGGGCATCAGCCCTTCTCCAGCATCTGCAGTCCTCACTTTCTCCTCAATTTAAGGTACATCATCTTTCTGTGACATCTATAGCTGTGTAATCTGCATGCTGGGAGTAACTAAATGACAACACAACAATCAGGAGGAAAACACCATATACAGTACATAAGTAATAACATTTCTCCCAATCAAAAAGCTTTCAAACAACTCAAGCTTCATGGCAATTCTCCACTGAAGCGTTTTATTAAATCATAGAACAAAACAACCAAAATTCAACCAAACCATCAACTGATTCTGAAATAAGGATTGATCAATATAATTTGGTTAATCTGGAAAAGATTTACTTTAGTAAAGTTACAATCAAACATTTTCGAGCACATTCTAACATAATAAGGTAATACAAACCTTAAAATGCTTCTAACTTCAATGTTGTGCTTCAAACGACAATACAATAAGCACATGATTCTATCCAGGTGAGTGAACAGTTCAGGCAAAGTGGCTCCCGTGCACCAAACTGACTTGGAAGGCAAACTCATCACCCATTCATTCAGCATAATTGAGTTATTTATTTCACTGTGTACACAGCAGCTTCAACTTAACATGACTCAGTTGCTGATGGTCAAATACTTAAAGTCATAGAATCATAGAGATGTACAGCATGGAAACAAACCCTTGAGTGCAACTCATCCATGCCGACCAGATATCCCAACCCAATCTAGTCCCACCTGCCAGCACCTGGCCCATATCCCTCCAAACCCTTCCTATTCATATACCCATCTAAATGCCTTTTAAATGTTGCAATTGTACCAGCCTCCACCACTTTCTCTGGCAGCTCATTCCATACATGTGCCACCCTCTGTGTGAAAAAGTTGCCCCTTAAGTATCTTTTATATCTTTCCCCTCTCACCCTAAACCTATGCTCCCGAGTTCTGGACTCCCCGACCCCAGGGAAAAGACTTTGTCTATTTATCCTATCCATGCCCCTCATGATTTTGTAAACCTCTATAAGGTCACCCCTCAACCTTGGGCAGGGTCATTTACATAAAAACTAAATAAAAATGTTTCTAATCAGGATTTTATTCAGATCTTGGTTCATTTATTTTATTTCCTTGAATGCTGATCATCATAATAAGAATTCTAATCTTTGAAGAAACTACGAAGTATAATGCAAATCTTTCAGCATTGTATATGCTTACAGGTGGATGGGTGACCAAGTGACAAAAGAACATGGTCCCTGGCTGAACCAACATGAATAAGATAACACTACGCTGAAGTTAAATTTCATTTGCTATAGTATCCACTCCTCAGGATGCATTTGTTTTCATTCCTGATTACACTTCTCTACCATTCTAATCTTTGCAGAGATTTGGTGTCAGCTGACAATTGATTGACCAAATGCCTGGTACAACTGTCTACGGTCATTAACAAATGCAGTGGATAGGAGTGGGCCTAGAATAGGACTCAATGGGCACCTACTCTGAAACACATCCATCAATCTCAATGTTTTCCTGGAATCTTGGACCCAATAGGTAATCCAGTATCTCAAAATCCTGGTAGCACTAGGTAGTATCTTGTGAAATATTTGTGTGGTGCACTGTACTCAATGTTTTCTCAAAGTCCAGGTAGACAATATCTATTGGATGTCCCTCAATTACTACTCTCCATCCCCTTGTCAGAACCTTAGGAGTCAGAAAAGAGACTAAAAGTATGTGTCCAACACCCAAAAAGAAAAAAAAAGTACTGCAAAAGACTATTATTCCTTATTCAAACCTGGTGGTCCAAAAGTATCTCAATTCAACTAGTGTGTGTTTTGAAACTATTGCAACTTATATTGTTGATTCTAATGGACCCCCCCCCCCCAGTACATTCCAAGCAAAACTGCAGGAAATTCATGGCTTCAAGACCATTGGTTCTCATTGTAATTGATGGTAAATAGTCGCAGGGGAATTTAGCAGGTGAGCATGCAAGAAGGGTCATGTTCTTTTGGGAGATTCTACAGACAATGTTAATGGCTCTGTTTTTGAGCCAGTCAAGTGAGTTGTCCTATTTTAGGGCCCAGAGTGTGGAAATATGCTGTCTGATAGTTTTCAAAAAAACATTCCAATCACAATCATGGGGAATAGGAGCGTGTTAGAAAAACAGGACCATAATATCATCTGGTCAAGGTACATTGCAGAAAACAAGCTAAGTTAATGTAGTTTTACATGGCCAATTATAACATTATGAAGTAGCTATAAAATGTGCATGCTTCCAAATGTGCTTGCAAAATGGGATGGGAGGTAATAAACAGACCACTTGGTGTTGTGTTCTCAGTTAGTATATAGTATTCCTTTAAGACATGTGCGCAGCACTTATCACCATTTCATAGTCTGAGACCCAGGAGTAAAGGTCCCAGTCTTCTTCTTAACCACAGCTACTTGAAGGGAGAGATGTTGACAAGAGCATGCCATGAAATTAGCAATGAAATAGCTAATCCAGATACTAACATGCCTATGACCAAGTGTATGTGCATAGCAGGAGCTGTAATAAATATCTACTGAATCTTTCAGTATTATCCTACTCACGCTGATGTAAGAGAAGCTAACATAAGTATTGCATCTTACATAAGAAAGACAAAAAAGACATTACACAATAGCACAGTAACAGTTCACCTAGCAGGCATTATTGCTGTCGTTGGCTAGGCCAGCATTTATCATCCATCTGAGTCAACCACATTACTGTCAGTCTGGAGTTACACCTGGTAAAGGTGGCAGTTTCCTTCCCTAAAAGACATTAGTGAACCACATGGGTTTTTCCAACAACGGATTCATGATCATCATTAGACTCAACCCCAGGTTTTTATTGTATTCAAATTCTACCATCTACTGTCACAGGACTTGAACCCAAGTCCCAGAATATTACTTGGGCTCTGTATTCACAGTCCAGCCATATTACCATTAGTCCGTCACTTCCCCTAAATCAGAACTTATAACTTTTACTTTGACATCCAAATCTTCTCCCTTTTTAGGAGGGTTCAGTCTCTTGCATGTTTTTCTCTCTAACTTCTTTCCTATGCTCACAAAGAACTAAGGCAGCACCATTATATATGCAAGTATACAGTCTGGAGAACATAGTACTGAGAAGGGGTAGTTGTCTATAATGTGGTAATTGTAGTTTGATTTGAATAACAGAAGGAAAAGAACTATCAGCACCAATCCTTGACTTGAGCAAGAGCAATACCATGCAAGCTCAGTTGACCCTGTTGAGTCCTCCTCATACTGGAAGAAGTAACAACTGTATTGCCCTTGTGAAAATAGTCTTGCCATTACAAGGAGGTCACAGTCCCACGGTGAGGCACTATCGCAATGCTATGTGGAACAGTCTCGGAAAGATCAAACAAACCAAACCTGAGCAACCCTGAGGGTCTGTAGACCATTGGCACATGACCACTTTGCACAGCCTCAATGGTCAGACACGTCCTTTCCTTCACATGCATCATGGACATTAATGATCAAACCTGGAATGGAAATAATTGAAGCTGCAGAAGGGAACTGTCAGAGTAGCACCAGGGCCCAAGATGTGTTAGGAAGTATAGATCAGAGTTGATCAACTGAAGCCCAGGATTGGAAGGTGCCCGGTGCGCTCAGGTCCAGGGTGGAGCTGCTGTTCTTAGGTCAGAATGTGGGACTCCAGACCAGGGGCAGCACTACAGCTCATGCTTACCGCCTCTACTCCTGGGTAGTGCCAGGCATACCTTAACTTTAGAAAATGACTGAGTGATGATGTATCCTCAAACTATTTCAAAATGTCTAGTCTCCTTATCAACAGATAGAATTTTATGTGGTTTTAGGAGTTTGTCTTAAGAACAGTAATAAAAGATAAAGCAGCGAACAGGAGGAAGAATATAAATATATATCATGATCAAGCATACTAGACTCAAAAAGAACAATGATTAGATTCAAGTAAAAATCATCTTTAACTGATGGTGCTAAGTTTTTTTAAAGGATTCTGCCTCTACTACCCTAAGAGGCAATGAGTTACAAATTCCCACCACCCTCAGTGTAAAAACCTCTTCTCACAGCTCCTCTAAACCTCCTGCTCCTAACTTGAAATCTATGCCTCCCTGCCCTGTCATTGGTCACATCATCTAGAGAAATAGTTCTTTCAGGTATCTATGTCATTCCTAATGCTATATATTTCAATCTTTTCCCTCTTAGTATCCTCTGATCAAAGGAAAACAATCCCAAGCTGTCCAATCTCTCTTTGTTACGAAATCTCTCCTGGTAAATCTCCTTTGCACAATATTCAGTGCAATCCCATCTCTCCTTTAATGTGAATCTTTTCCTGTTTATTGGTACAGCTCAAAAGAAAGTTTGAGAATTGTTTCACTGCATTCTGTAAAAAATAAGAACACCACAGCCAGGACAGCCAGCGGTGAACATTATAGCTGCTTGTAGAGAGGCACCAAAGGTGTCAAGTTTCTTTAGCACTTCAGTTGAACTCATTCTGAGAACTGATTTGAGTCAACAAAATGGTGAAGCGACTTTAAAATGACTGCATGATGATTCTTTAGAAAGTTAAGGACTAAGTGGTTTGATCTTGCCTCTGAATGGGTTAAAGCCGGTCACAAGAAAAATCACAGCTGACACTCTGCAGCAGTACTAATGAATTGCTGTATTTTTGGTGCTACCATTTTACAAATGAGTTGCTAAACAAAGGCTCTGCCTGTCCTCTCAGATGGTAATAACAATTGCATGACACTATTTGAGAAGATCATGGGAATGTTCCACAGTATGCTGGGAATAGTTCCCCTTAAATTGATGCAAGTCATGTGGACTTGGGAGAGGATGCTGTTGATGGCCTGCCTTTCTTGTCAACAGAGGATCTTGTGAAGGCACCACTGGTGATCCTTTATCAGAACTTTCGGGTTCCTGTGTTTGGTTGTCCAAGTCTCTTAAATATACAGGAGTGCAGTATTGCTGCCCAGAAAACTGGGAAATTAGCCATTGGTTTGAGAGCCTGGTCCTCAAATACTATTTTTCTCAGTCAGCTGAAGACCAAGCTGACACAATGCAGGATACTCCAAAGAAATGGAAAGGGGTTCCGTCTTTGAGGGTCTCACTATTAATCTTCAATTTTAATTCAAGAGGAGAGGTGTTTTACTGAATGAGCTGCTTGGAAGAGAACCTCAGTTTTCCAAGTGTTTCATGAAAGACCCATTTTCTCAAATGCTTTGTAGGAGGAGTTGACCATGATCTCGACCTCAGTTTGAGTGAACGCGCACATGCGCCATCTGCATACTGCAGCTCTGGACAGCAGAATTCTAATTGGTAGAATAGTTTGGAGACTGCTTCTGGTGCACAGATTTTTAGCATTATCGTGACTACCTTGGTGGTCCTCCAAGAGCGTGAAGGTTGGAATAATGCAAGGAACAGACTATCTTAACCACAAGGCAATGGCTGTAGAGGGAGACTCTAGCAAAAATGTGAGACACATACAGGACACTTAAGATGGAGTACATTTGTGACCAGTCACCTTGGAGAAGATTGAGAACTTATCAAGCACACCCCATAGTTAGCAATGAAACTTAAATCATAGAAATACTACAGCTTACAGTGGAAGTGATGCAACACAGCACCCAATCCTTGACAAGGATGAACCTGAAGGAGCTAACAGAATACTACATAAGACTGCAAAAATGCTGTTTCTAATACAGCTGTGGATTCAAAACAAGAATTCCTTGAAAAGAGCACATTCAAAATGATTTTATTTAATTTTGCGCAATAACTTATTCCAGCTTTTGTAAAACTCCTTGAAATCCTCTTAAAAACAAATTTTCTATTGTAATTCATGGTGATACTTTTCATCAACCTGTTATTGCCTTTGTAAGCTATCACCCCTTACTCCTATTATGGTAAATAGGACATCTACATAATGCAATCAGACAGGTGTTTAGAAAATCAAGCATTTATAAGACAATTATTTCATAAATTGACATTTTCTCCAAAAGTACTCAATTACCTCCACTAAAAGTTAGTTCTTTTATAACCATCACTTTATTAGTAATACCTTTCAGCCTTGAATTACTTCTTTGATTGAGTTAAAAATCACATAACACCAGGTTATAGTCCAACAGGTTTATTTGGAAACACTAGCTTTCGGAGCACAACAACCACCTGATGAAGGAGCGTCGCTCCGAAAGCTAATGATTCCAATTAAACCTGTTGGACTATAACCTGGTGTTGTGTGATTTTTAACTCTGTACACCCCAGTCCAACACCGGCACCTCCAAATCAGGACTTCTTTGATTGAGTACTTCCTGATTTAAGTGTGCTGGTTGGTTTTATTAATGCTGCATTCTCTTAACCTAGATAAAATCAGAGCAGACACACTGCAATTTTCAGTTACAGTTTTCCTTGCAACAGAGCTTGAAAAATAATTGTATTATCCATTCCTGTAGTCATAGAAATCTTCATGCATATGATTTGCTTCAACTAACAGATTTAGTCGGCTCCATGACTGAGTGTAATGGACCATTAGGTAATTCTAAATCATTAAAACGTGATAAGGTGAAATTGCTTGTGTTGTGGAAATCATGGTACTTACACAAACAGTTTTTTTAATGGCTACTTTTTGAAAATTAGTATTTCTTCTAATTTTTAAAAAAACGCCAATATACTTTTCTCATAATGCTAATCCAAATTCTTTCCCCCAACTCCAGTTGTTCTATGATTAAACTAATGTGGGTTCTGCTCCTATGTTTTATGGCCTTTTATGGGATTGAGAAACTTCTCAGCCACAGATGAATGGTGGAGCAGACTCGATGGGCCGAATGGCCAAATTTATGCTCCTATGTCTTATGGTTTAGAGTCATAGAGTCGCAGAGTCATAGAGACATATAGCACGGAAACAGACCCTTCGGTCCAACTCGTTCATGCTGACCAGATATCTTAAATTAATTTAGTTCCATTTGCCAACATTTGGCCCATATCCCTCTAAACCCATCCTAATCATATACCCATCCAGATGCCTTTTAAATGCTGTAATTGTACTAGCCTCCACCACTTCCTCTGGCAGTTCATTCCATTCACACAGCACCTTCTGCGTGAAAAGGTTGCCCCTCAGGTCCCTTTTAAATCTTTCCCCTCTCACCTTAAACCTATGCCCTCTCGTTTTAGAGTGCCCTACCCTGGGGAGAAGACCTTTGATATTGACTGTATGCATGCCCCTCATGATTTTATAAAGCTCTATAAGGTCACCCCTCAGCCTCCAAAGCGCCAGTGAAAATAGTCCCAGCCTATTCAACCTCTCCCTATAGACCAAACTTCCTGAACATACTAACTTCAGGAAGATCAACTTAGAAATAATTCTAAATTTTTTTTGCTAGAAACTGAAGTCAGACTGACTTGCAATCCCTTCTGTATTTGGATCTGCATGAACTCAAATACTGTCAGTCCCAATTAAGACCCAATCACAAGCTACCGCAGTACATTCTCCATATTTCAAATGTAGCCCGTTATGTTAAAACTAAACAAAGGTTAGGTTGCTACCCTTTTAAAGTGCAGAAGTCAATGCCCCAACAGTACAAATAACAGCAGAAAAAATAATAAGAGCACAGTAGCACACTGCTAGTGAGAGGTTCTCCATCTTGAGTTCACTGGCAGTAAAGCATTTTACCAGATTCTCAGGTTAAACAGAAATAATCTTTCTCTTTCATTCTTAAGCATTTGAACAAGAACTCAAAAGAAAATGGGATCTGCATCTGAAATGCTGTAAACTGCAAGGCTGCAATCTGTGTGCTGGAAAATGGATTAGAATTGATGGCCAGTTTATTCAGCTAGCACAGATATGATGGGCTGAAAGGCCTGGTAATCTCAATTGCTTCTGAGTCCTGTTCGATACATACTCCAATAAAAATTCTTTCTAGAAAATGTTTGGGAATGGCAAACAACATTATTTTTTGCAATGTCAAGTGAAAGGAACACAAACGTTCATAATCACATTATTCAGTTTTTGCATTCTGCCTATTGAATGGGTATCTGGATTTTGACACTAGGAAAAGAGTCTCAATATTCTGCACACTTTGAATTCTCCTACAAGAAAGATGGATGAATCTGATTCATTTATAACGGTGGAAAAATAATTCAAATTTATTTAAGAAGTGGGGGCTAGCCAAATGAAAAAGTGTGATTCAACATAAATATGGGTAAAAGATGCACACTTTATCCATTACATTGGTTCGGCCTGTCAGCTTAGAAGATAAAGCAAAAGGGCTGAAAATTCATGTTAATTATGTAAAGCTAATTTTATCTACAATATGTGTTTTTAATTTATGCCAGCCACAATCAGAAGGGAAAGTTACAAAATTGCTTGGAAAGCTAATGTTGTGTGTATGAGTTTCAGCTTTGAGTCTCAATTTGTCTTTTTACATTCAGATTTTATAACTTTGAACACCAAGATCAATTCATTATCACACATGTGGGAGGACATTAAAATAAAATCACTTTGTATGTTATATAAATTGTTCTGCTACTTGCAGGTTGTGGGGTCAGTTCACGCAAAATATTTTATCACATTGGATTCCATGTGGAATTCTTTGATATAATCTACATCAGAAATGCTGTGCATTTTTTTTAAAAACTAGAAATAGCCAATGTCCCTTAACGTTTTCATTGGGGAGTAAAACATTCATCCATTATATATGATGCCACCATGATAAAAAAAACAAAATGCTGGAAAACAGCAGCAGATCAACTAACCTCAATAAAGTAGAGAAATTGATTTTGTTTTTCAGTGTAAAATCTTTATTAGGACTGGAGAAATTTCAGACAAGTATATTAAACATTCACATAGTACTATCCCTGGGCAATTTCAAGGCCAACATGACTGCAAATGGGAATTGTTTCCATTAAAGAAAAAGGAAACAGTTTAGTACTTTTCCAAGAGCAAAATGTCTCTCTTTAAATCAGGGATATTAAAATAGTAATGATTCCAGTTCTCATAAGCCACAATTCTGAATAGGAGATGGGAACTACAGCTAAAAATCTCCATTTGGATTATGACAATCTTTCTGCATTCCAAAGTCAAAGCAAGAAAATGCATTCAGCCTAAAGCAGCAGATTTGCTGAAGCATTTTAACATAATCATAAAAACCTGGTTTAGAACCTCATACCTTTGCCTGGATATATGAATTTGAGAGTTGAATTTGCGTTATTTGGTCAGAGCATGTGCAGCATCGCTTATTTTCTCCAAGATCAAAACAAAATAAATCTGCCTTGCTATTGGATGTTTTCTTTTTTATCATTTCATTTCATTGTTTTCCCCGCAGAGATTTTTAAAATATGACAAATTTTCAAACAAGTAAAATGTCTTATGGTGGCTGAGCATGAAGAAACCTATATTTATTTTTGTTATGTTTTGCAAATTAAACATAGCAAGTTGTCTTGAAGATGAAAGAGAGAGACAGACAGAAATGCAAACAGTTAATATATTTTCTTATTCCAATTTTGTTTTTTTAGAAAATAAAACAACTAAGTTGATGTTCTGCAAGTGGAAAACGTTTAGGGAGGAGGAATTACCAGATCACTTTGAAATTAGTTGCAAATACTCTTGTTTGCTGCTTTTCTTTCCCTTTTCTAATACTGGAATGATCAGGGGATATAGGTTTGTATTGCTATGTGAATGATGTTGTTGGTCTGATGGCATTTTCTCATCCATCACTTTGTTGTTCATGTCAGAATGGTAGTCTAGAGGAGGAGTGGAAGTATTTGGCAAGGAGTCCCATAACGGAATTGGTAATGGGCCCAGTGTCAGGAAACTTAAAAATTACAAATTTCTGGGAAAGATGTGCAAGGAGTGGGGGTTGGGGGTGGGGGTTGGGGGGTGGGGGGTGGGGGGGGTGGTGGTGGAAGGAGGCAGGGGTAGAAGTCTCAAGATTGCAGTTTTTGAACTCTCTGCTTTTGGCCATTGCATGCCCTCAAAATATCATTTGTTGTAAATAACCAGGTAAAGGAGGCAAAAAAGAAAATGAAGAGGAGCAACCAATCAGGGCAAGATATTGTTGCTTGAATAATACTGTAGAAAATGTAGTGCTGGAAAAGCACAACTGGTCAGGTAGCATCCGAGGAGCAGGAGAATCGACGTTTCGCGCATAAGCCCTTCATCAGGAATGAAGGGCTTATGCCCGAAGCATCAATTCTCCTGCTCCTCAGATGCTTCCTAATCTGCTGTGCTTTTCCAGCATTACACTCTCGACTCTAATCTCCAGCATCTGCAGTCCTCACTTTCTACTAGAATGATACAGCAGGACAAAAGTCTATTCCACAGGAACCAAGTATTAGGATGCAAAGAGTGATCAAACGGCAAATGGTGCAGATCCATTTCATGCTGCAAGATAACCTGCATTCAGCTTCCAGACCAGGTAACATTTGGCTGCTTTTGAACAAACAGCTGCATGCCTGAGCCTTTGGCTCAAACTCAGTTCAAATTGATGCATGGTTCATCAGGATTATGGAGCAAGAGAATTAGATTACAGCAGCATGAACATCTTGGTGCAACAATGTAGGGCTTTAGTAAGACCGCACCTTCAGTACTGGGTGCAGTTTTTGTCTCCTTATCAGAGGAAGGATGTTCTGACGACCGAACAAATGCAACAAAAGGTTTTCCAGATGAATTCCAAGGATGATGGGACTGTCATGAAGAGACACAGTGATTTAACTGGAATTTATCAGAATGATTTGGTGGCAAGGGTGTAGTATCTCAGAAACTGATAACATTCTAACAAGACTAGACAGGTACAGCAGATAAAAGGGACAGTCAATACAGGATTTCGGTGTTATAGCTTCAATACATGTTACAAACAACACAAAGAAAATGACCTTGTAGCATAGATTGAAATTGGCAGGTACAATGCTATGGTTATCACAGAGAGGTGGTTGCAAGGGAATCAGGCTGGAAAATAAATATTCTGTCAAAAAAAAATGCGTATCAGCAGTAGGGACAGGCTGCCTTGTTAGTAAGAAATGAAATTGAGTGCAAGAACTGATATCGAGTTGGGAGGTGTAGAATCTGTGTGAGTAGAGTTGAGAAACCACAAAGGGAAAAAAGGACCCTGATGAAAGTTGTGTACAGGCCACTTGGGAGCTCTACAGTGTTCTGGACCCAATATAGAGCGCAACAAATTTAGGGCTTGAAGCACATTCTCCCAAGCCCTTACCTCAATCCCCACACATCAGGCCTTCTTATTAACATACAACCCATTGTTAGCCACTAATTGTCCCCATTAGTAACTATTTATTCTCCAAGGCTGACCGTTATCCACTCCTTTGTTCAACTGTTCTCTCTTCTTGGGGTCTATCTCCACCTGTCATTTACTCCTTAGCCCCACCCTATCCTCTGCATAAAAAATAAACTTCTTTCCAAGCTACCATCAGTTCTGTGGAAGTGTCACTGGACCTGAAATATTCACTCTGATTTCTCTCCACAGATGGTGCCCGACCTGCAGAGATTTTTCCAGTATTTTCTGTTTTTGTTTCTGATTTCCAGCATGCGCACTTCTTTTGGTTTTTGTTTTGCATTCATTGGATGTTTGAAAGGGTTATAGCTCTCAACCTCAGATTCAGAGCCTGACATTTTCTGGCTTGCGGGATCTTATTGGATGGGATATCAGAAAGTGACACTGATGCCTTGACATCCAAAAAATAATGCATTTTCCACAGTAATTCCACATTTGCTCCTCTTGTTGCTTTCAACACACTGAAAATCTAAATTCCCATGGAACCCACACAAGCTTAAATCAAATGCGCTCTTATTACAGTTGCCAACTGTGTAAAAGGGGTGCAAGATTGGGTTTCAAAAGTTACTGAATATGTTGTTATTACTTAATACACCACATCCTGATAAATTTGTGCAATTTTTGCACAGAAGCAAGTCCAAGGAGCAATGAAGTGTCTGTTTGCATGGGGCAGGCTACCTTATCCAGTCAGTATGACACAATGTAGCCATCTATAGAGAGGAGAACTGCCTTTCTTCACCACATTTACTGTAATAAAATAGATAGGCCCATGAAAAATTCATAGCACTCAATTCCATAACTACAGTTTGACATGACTGCAAAATGGTTTGCATTATCAGCTTTCACTATTCCTGTGCCAATTCTCCTTTCGCATTGCTACGTGTTTACAGAATCAGTAGCAGAGTGTGGTCCACTACCCACTTAGGGGTAAACTGTCAGAGTTAGATCTACAACTCATTCATAGTAGAGCTTACGAGCATGAACTCAAACGCAGCACAGTCCAGCATTTGTCAACTCCGCAGGGATCCAATTGTTTCACCATTGCCAGCTTCCGTCAGCTCCAACAAAAGGACTAAAACTAGACAAGTAAAATCCTACTACTAATGATTGCAGGAAATGTTCCAAGATGCTTTTAATCAGTGAAGAGGATTTTGCAAGATTCAGAGTACTTCTATAGAATTCCCCAGGCAACTCTGAGCCCTCTTACCCAACATTAAATTCATTGTAATAATCATAATTATTACCCAGATCCAGTTCCTTTTTCAATAATATAATAAATAGAAAAACATTTGGTTTCAGCTACATTATACTTAGCTGAAACAAAGGATTTCTATTTTAAAAATGACAACACTAGTTATGCCTGGCAATGTCAAAGTTACGAGCAAATTCAGCAAGACTCGATAAAATGTTATTTAATTTTCAGAGTACGATCAATTTAACAAAATCAACGTTTAACGAGAATAGATTCTATTCCATCAAATGTCAGAACATTAGATAGTTTTTTGAAATTATGCAACTCTTGATCGAGATGTAGTTTTAATGTTTTTGAGTTTAAATCTGAAAAAAAATTGCATCACTTCTGTATTTCAAAATATGTTTGCTTCATCATTCAACATAATAATTTCATTTGAAAAATGAACTTTTGGTAGCTTAACCCTGCTAAAGATTGCAATCGTTGCACTTTGGAAATTTCCAATTGGGTGCCATTACAATCAGTTCATGAAAACCTAATCATGGAGTTCTAAACCTTTACTGAATTGACAATTCCAAGTTATCATTGAATATGTCCAAATTCACCATAAAATACCAACTAACAATAGCCTGCATTTCAAATCTGTAAACTTGAAAGGATCGTTAGAATTTGTAAATAACACCAATGATTTAAACAGACACAAGCAATTCAGGGAACGATAGGTCTCCAGGTCTCGTACATCCATATGACCCATGCCATTTGGCCTCTGCTGAGTGTCCTGCCATTCTGTTTGTGTCTTTCTGTCTACTTCCATCTCGTCCCCTTGCCTAATAAGCATATGCATACCTCCACCTTAAATATTCAATGACGTGCACTCCACTGCTTTCTGAGACATACAGTTCCAAAGTCATGCAATCTGAGCAGAAGAATATAACCTCAGAACTTTTGTCCTAAAAGAGGTCTGGACTCACCCAGGGGAGGAAATATCCTTTCCATCTACACCCTGTCAAGTTGCATCAGGATCTTGTACTCTTCAAACAAGTCACCCTTCACCCTTCTGAACTCCAGAAAGAGCTGCCCCAGCCTATCTGTTTAGACAACCCACTCCTTCTAGGTATCAATATAACTTACAAGTTATGTGTGCTGTCATTAGAGTATTAAGGATGATCTTTTCACAAAGGGAGAGAGGGGGGTGCATGAAAATGATGTCACACTAGATTTATAGAACAAAGAGCTGGCCTAACCATCTTGCACGAGTTCTTTGAAGAGTGGAACAACACTGATAACCGTGCTAGTTGTGTGGAAGTGAAATACTTTGATTTCAACAAAGTTTCTGGCATTCTGTCCAGCTAGCAATTTGTTCACAAAGTAGAAAAGCAAAGCACCAGAGACAATTTCCTTAACTGGATTAAAATAGGATGATCCAAAAAACAGATGCGACTGCTTGTGATGAATAGTAGACAGTGCTTAATGGGACCCAGTGCTGGAATGATTTATGGAATGATTGTGAGAACAGAAACCAAAAAAATTGATAAATAGCAAATAATTTTAGATAATATAAAACAGATAACCCAAATTAAAACAGATCAGGCTAAGTTTTGTGGATAAATCCCAGGAAATGATAAAATATCTTATAAATAGTACCTGCAATTGTCCAAGTTTGGCACAGTATACAATTCTGGTTGCTGTGTAGGATTATCCAGAGCATTGGAGGCAACATGGAAAACTGACGACTTGCTTAAACATTTGGACTGTGCAAAATGTTAAACAAGCTTGGAATTGTTTGCTTTGCAGAAGAGAAAGTTCAGTATTCAAAATAGTTATGTTATGAACAACTTGAAAACATTGAAATTGCCAGAAACTATACAGCCAGGCCCTCTCATTTAAATCTCAAAGATGGAAAGTGCACAGATGATTCTGATTTCACTGCTTTATGTAGATAGCAATGAATATGTGAAGGTGGGAGGAGAAAGCTTCCTTAGCATGACAGTGAGATTTATATTCTGCTACAAAAAACAGCAGAATTCAACACATATTTGATGAGTGCATAATCGAGGCATACTGTTTTTGGAATAAAAGCTGAGTGAACAAAAGAATCTTTTGTAGTCTTGCACTTCCCTGTCTAATATTTCATGAAATAGTTTTCAGGAGGGCGAATGATCCAAAGTCAAGCGCTCAAAATGCATAAGTTCCCTGACGTCTTATTATTGAGTCCCTGAGACTGAGCCCAAAATGCACATAAAATATCCAGTGTCTCTCTGTGGAGACAGCCAGCATAAATGGATACAGGGAACATATGTATAAACTGGATGCAGGTCTGAATAGGATTCAATGATGTTTAAACTGTAAATATCATAGTCAGAGATATATACAGCATGAAAGCAGACCCTTCAGTCTAACTCATCTACGTTGACCAGATATCCTGTGTTAACCTAGTCCCATTTGCCAGCATTTGACCCATATCCTCCTAAACCCTTCCTAATCATATACCCATCCAGATGCTTTTGAAATGTTGCAATTGTAGCCACCTCCACCACTTCCTCTGAGAGCTCATTCTGTGCACACTATGAAAAACTGCTCAAACCCTCCAACTCTGGCAATATCCTAGTAAATTCTTTCTGAACCCTTTCTAGTTTCACAATATCCTTCCTCTAGGAAGGAGACCAGCACTGCATGCAATACTCCACAACTATGATAGAAGTACTGAAAGGGTTCTCTGGCTGCAAATGGAAACTCAAGTTAAAATAAAAATCTGTGCAAGCTACTATCCTCCCATCAACAGCTCATCAACCTCATGATGGCCATTGCCATATGTGACCATCATTTATGGGTGACTTCTATTCTCAAGTTTCTTTTTTGCAAAGGTGAATATTCAGCTAATTTCTTACACCTGGACTAATTCTGCCACTGATAAATATTTGTGGAGCAATATAGTCACTGCACAGAGACTCAATGTGAGCACTTTGTTACCAAAGTCTCCCCAGATGTCTGTATCACCCCTTGAAATAAAATGTGATATTCAGATATCTAAGTCAGGAATTCACTTGAACTAAGAATGAGAAATGTGTGTCTGAAACTAGTGTCTTAAATTGAAGTAGGGACAATCATAATAGTATGAAGACAGAGATGATGTAATGGAATGAGAAACCATCTTAAAACGGTTAGAAAATAAAGAAAGCATTGAATAGATTTAAGGGAGTTATTTCATAATTCTCAACAGAATTAGATTATATTGAGAAAGAAAGAAACTATGAGAAGAACAACCATAAATGGTGAATGAAGGAAGTTAAATATGGCATCAAATTGAAAGAAAAGCTTCACAATGCGGCAAAGTTCAGTGGTAGCCCAGGATAAAAGAGAAGGGGGATCAGATGCATGGGAACATCTTGGGTTCCCCTTTAATCACCTTGACAGCAATTATAAATCACTGCTCCTTCACTGTCACAGAGTCAAAACTCAAAACAATTGGTGGTTTACCGGACCCAAAACATTAACTTTGTTTTCACTCCACAAATGCAGCTGGAACTGTTGAGTATCTCCAGCAATTTCTGTTTGTCTTAATTGATTACATGTTGTTTTTGATGAAGTGGTCTCAATGAAACATCCCCACAATGCTGCAGATCTTGTTTTAACAATAAAACATAAATTGGAAACAAAGGTAAAATAGAATAAATCAAATGATTTACACGTAACGCGTTTAAAGGTTCAGAAACTCAAAATACAACATCATTAATTGCGATTCCCGCATCCCCTTATAGTATTCAAGCTTCTGAGAAAATTCTCTCTCCAACACACATCGGATTTATTTCAGCTGTGTCTTCAATTCCCAGTGTTGAGGATCTGATAGTTATAGGGAGAATCAAAGAAAAGGCTAAGCTGAGACTTTCTCATTGTCTCAAAACCCTTTCGTAGATTTAATCAAACACTTCTGATCTGTACAAAGTTTAAAATCACAACACCAGGTTACAGTCCAACAGTTTTATTTGGAAGCACTAGCTTTCAGAGCACTGCTCCTTCATTGGATGGTATACTCCATAACCATCTGATGAAGAAGCAGCGCTCCGAAAGCTAGTGCTTCCAAATAAACCTGTTGGACTGTGACCTGATGCTGTGTGATTTTTAACTTTGTACACTCCAGTCTAAAACCCACACTGCCAAATCATAACTTCTGGTCTGGAACTGAAACTAAATTTTTAACTTCGTTTCGATGAAAAAACAAGACAGTTTTGAACTTGTTTTTGCACATCCAAGTTCAGCCAAGACTTCTGCAAAACCTTCCAAACTAAAACCCAAAAGCTTTTTCCAAGCTATGGGTGCTTCCGCTCATCAAAAATAAAGCTGACTTTCTAAATTGAAAGCCTAATGAACAACTAGTTAATTTGTTTGTTTGTAAAAAAAAAACCTCTTGCAACATAAACAAATTCCCATTGGGCAGCGAGAACTCTTGACTTTTTAAAAAGAAATCGCCATGCTTGCACAAATCCATACAAGTTAATTATTAAACTCCTCTCAAACACAGCCAAAATCTCACAGAGAGATTTACAGAATGAAAACAGGCCCTTCACCCCAAAGTGTCCATGCTGTCCAGTTTTTACAATTAAACTAGTCCCATTCGCCATTGGTCCATATCACTCCATATCTATCCCATTCACGTACCTGTCTAAAATGTTTCTGGAATGACAAAATTGTATCGCTTCCACCACTACCTCTGCCAACCTGTTTCAGAGGCTCATCACCCTCTGAAAAAGTTGCCCCTCTGCACCCTTTTGCAATTCTCCCCTCTCATCTTAAACTTATTCCCTCCCATTTTAAACTCCCCTACCACAGGGAAAAGCTTTGGCTATTTATCTTATCTGTGTCTTTCATGATTTTATTAACGTCTTGCTATTAGCTGTCTAAATGCCAATATAAATGATCACATGACTTACATCAAAAGAGATCAATGCATGTCAATAGGGCCGTTACCGCTAACTATTAAGATTCCTGTAGCTGTTGAAACCTGAATGGGAAAATTCAACATTTTTCTTGATGTTGAGAATCACAGTTTTTCAAGCTTCCCCTATCTTCTCAACTTTGTCATTGCCCAAATCAGAAAGTTCCACTCAATGTTTCACATGTTTGTCATTTCATTCTGTTTCAAACTTCTGAAAAATGTTGGTAACAAATGAGCAGAGCAGAACTGATATGTACAGCACCTCATCAAGTGCTGACTCTACCACTTACAGCTGCATAGCCTCGTATTCAAATTAAATTAACTTCAGTTAACTTCAAGCTCCTTCCAGAAAGTAGTGTCGTTGTCAATATTTAGAGATTCTCCACCAAGGCAATAGCAAAATTATAGATAAATGTGTACATGAGGATTTCAGCTACTCAAACTTTAAAAATCTAACAAAAACATCATCACCTCCAACAAAGATGCAACCACAAACCGACTCACGAAGATGATGCAGCAATGTGGCCATCTATCACCAACATCCATTTGTCATTTCCTACCTCAGTTAATTAACTTAACGTTAATTAATGTTACATGCAACTCATTCATTTCTGGTTCTCCCACTCCATTTTTAAAGAAGATCAGTGCTGTTGTGAGATTTGCAATCTTTGGATAGGTCAAAGTGTCGATAACTTCTATATCTTTACAATTATATGTTTTTCAGTGACTCAGACTGACCTAACCATTAACAACAGCAATTTTTCCATTATCCAGTCGTCAGCCTATTGTTTTCACCATTTGAATGCTTTTAAAAGAAACTTTGGAAGTAAATGCAGTAGGAGGATGGAGAATGCAGAATGGAGTCCTAAAGACTGTGCTTAAAATTTTAAACTGCTGCTGGTTTACAACCAAATGTATCAGGACAGCTTAATTTATATCAAGCTAAAGGCTCTGATTTTGCAGGACTAATAACAATGAGACTATTAGCATTCACTGTATATTCCAGCAGAGAAAAATGTGACTGCTTGAATTCAGCGAAGTAAATGAAAATGACTCATCCTAAGAAGGTGCAGTTACAGTTCTTTTTAATAGACTCACCACTGAATATCCACATCAGTACAAACATTCTATATTGTCCTGCATGAAAAAAAGGCTCAAAAAGTTAGGTTTGAAACACTCAGGAATAAATGGCTTTTCCAAATAGTGTGATACATAATAATCAACATTGATTAACCTCTCTAGTTCTGAGAATTTAGTTTTACAACTATGGCTTCTAATTGCCCTGGAAGAAAGTGATCATGAAAGGGTCACTGCACCCAAAATGTTAACTCTGACTTCTCTCCACAAATGTTGCCAGACCTAATACACTTTTCCAGCAATTTCTGTTTGCCACAGGAGAACTGTTCACTTTCATCTGTGAGCATTACCCTCACATAATAACCTCCTGTCACACAGCAAATGAACAGTCAACCTCTACCTTGGTGAAAATTTGTAGCAATTGGTAACTGGCAAATGAGACTTGAACTGAGCCAGAGAAAGATTCAGCATAATCTATCTTCTTCATTTACAGCAACTGTTTCAGGTTTGATATGGTCAGAGACTAGGGAAGACCATGAACTGCTGTGGAATAAAAACATCATGACTGCTGCCAGTACAATGGGTGTTCACCAGTTTGGCAAACAGAGCATTTTCTCAAACCAACTTCTCACACAACAAGTGGTAATGTTTGTGCATGGAGTACCCTTCAGACAGAGGCACACATAAACCCATGTCTGTGCAGTGATGACAGGCTACAGTGTGGTAAACTGGAGAAAACCACACACAGGCTCCAACAAACGATTCACAGACAGAACAAACCACAAACACCAATCTCCTAGCATAAGTAGTGCCTCACATTGTAAGTTTGCTCACTGCGCTGGTAGGTTGGTTCTCACATGCTTCATCACCACGCTAGGTAACATCAGTGAGCCTCCAGTGAAGCGTTGGTGCTCTGTCCCATTTTCTATTTATGTGCCTTGGTCTGTTAAAGTGAGTGAGATTATTTTTTTCTCAGAGGTTGGTAAATGGGGTCCAAATCAATGCATTTATTGATAGAGTTCTGATGTGAATGCCTCAAGGCATCGTGGTAGCCCACAAACCATCCAACACACTGGAACAGTTACTGATGAACCTAAAGGATCCCGTACCAACAACCAGCAAAACCAATGTCATATACAAAATACCCTGCAAGAATTGCAACAAATACTACATTGGACAGACAGGCAGGAAACTAGCCATCAAGATACATGAGCACCAATTAGCCACCAAAAGACATGACCCACTATCACTAGTATCCTTACACAGAGACGAAGGAGGACACCGCTTCCATATTTATCCTAGGAAAGGCTAAACAGAGACACGCATGGGAATTCCTAGAGGCTTGGCATTCAAACCCCGAACTCCATCAATAAACACATCGATTTGGACCCCATTTACCAACCTCTGATAAAAAGAACTGGAAGTGATATCACCCACCTTAACAGACCAAGACATATAAATAGAAAGCGGGACAGAATACCAGTGCTTCAAAAGGGGCTCACTGATGATGTTACCTAGCAGGGTGACAAAACATCTGAGAACAAACCTACCAACTCAGCAAGCAAACTTACAACCTAAACCTCAACCTGAGCTACAAATCTTCAAAAATCACCTAGGTCGCACCTTTTATATCTCGAAAGCAGTGGTGGACAATGTACTGTCCCAATGTGAATAAATTCATGGCCATTGTCTCTGCTGCAGCCATTGGCAGCACCAACCTTATCTTGTTGTGAAGGCACAGATCTGGTGGCACTGGAATTACAGCACTAGCAATATTTTCTTCACAAAGCGCAGGGAATGCCAACTTCAGGGAAAAAAAATCAAAGAAGTTCAGTCAGAAGAGCCAGGATGGAGAAAGGTTTCTACTGAGAGTCCCTCTCTTCCCTGCATACCCTCATGAGCAGACTGTCTTATTTTATTATGCTGCCTCTTCTCCATAAGAATGTAGGGAAGATGGTAGCTATAGCACTGATGTCTGGGAGCAAGTGATTTGAAGTGAAATATTGTGGAGTCATAATCACAGACTTCTCCACATACAGCACCACTCCCAGTCCATCAACGTGATACATGTCTACAAACCACCAACTATTTCTACAAACTCAAACAGACTAACCCAAAATTAAACAAGTATTCTGAGAACTGTTGATGATGCCATGAGGAAACCAAGTTAGGTGAGGGGGGAGGAGGAGTGTGGTCCTTGCTGCTACTGAACCAAATTTCAGTAGCGTGTGCTTAAAAGAAGGAATTAGCTGGAAATGAATGTTGAAAGGCTAAAGCACCACAAAGTGACATCAGAATCCACCTCTGTATATTTTTAACACATTGTTCTATGACACCACAAAAGGTGGCAGCTAGGGTCAGACAAAAATGCCATGGATTTTGGGATGAACACAGTACTCATAATGCCAAAATTATGGGAGCTGTAAGTTTTGCAGTCCAGATCTAAGTCAGTTTTAAAGTTCATGTTTATCTGGAGAGAATTAACAACAGGCAATTAAGGGTCAGGAATTTTCATTATGTCTAAGCTATATTTAAATACTCACTTGCATTGCTATGGTCTCTGGGCTGAGGACCAAGAGCTGGATGATGGGATTAGTGTAGGGTCGTTAGATCTTTGCTGACTGGCACAAACACAATGGGCTGAATGGCCTTATCTGCGCTGTAACAACTGAGTCAAATGAAGAACTTGGCTTGTTTCCATTTTTACTGGAACATTTGTGCATTTAATAAAAAAGACACTTTTATGGTCAATTTTTGTAACACTTAAAATCTTATTGACATTTGCTCCAATTCAATAACTCTGTTTAAATAAGCATTCTTATACATGCCCATTTAACTGACCTTACACTCGAACAGCACAGTAGCAATGCTACTTAGTGGGATAGTTTACATTTCCTGACAGATCATACAGATCAGATATACCATAATCAAACCCAGGGTCCGCTCCCTGAAGACCACTTAATGCAGTGACTGGCACACCCAGGCAATTGAAGTAATGAATAAACAGTGCTGGCATAATGAGATCATTTCCCTCTGGAAATGCTGATATTTATTTTGAAAAGATATTAAATTTCTACTTCACATTCTCTGATGACTTCTAAAGATCAGCATACCTTTGATTTTAACACTTTGCTGTGAAATTTTTTTTTTCAAAAAAATTTTCAAATAATTTTTAAAAATTGAAAACAATGTGACTGGTGAATAAATAGGCTTTAATCTATGGTGATGCACTGCATCGGAAGAAAGCTGTTTAGATTTTAATATTGGTCATAGTGGTGGGTTCCGGATGTGAAAGGATGATGTCTTACTGACAAACAAATTGAGTTGTAGAAGGCATGGATATTACTTTGGCATGACAAGTTTGGATTACTTTAAGCCACTTGCAAAATGACTCTGTTTTGTTTTCTACTTCAGCACTGACCACCCACACCACATGGATTATAAACAGATTCTTTTTACAGAAAGAATAATTATTTGCCAAGAGACATTTGCACAATTTAGCTATTTTGTGCCATTTTGAAATGTACTCACTATAGGGGAAACTGTCACCGATTATTCATACTATTATACTGTTCTTCATTGCTAATAGTCATGTGACTCATCATTCTGAGACAGTGAAAGAAACAAAAATCATATCACTTTTCCTCATAATGCTGTGTGCATTAAATGTGTCATCAATTATCAGTATGTTTTTGCTCACAACAGTCCAATTCTTACCAGGATACTCAGATAATATTTAGCTTTAGGTTTAGAAGCATGAAATAAATTGTAAATCCCTAAACCACGTTTCTATTGAGATGCATTGTATGTAATGGATTTTTTAGAATGACATATAGTTGTGTAACAATAATAGTGTTGCAGGTATGGATAACAGACATGTTTACAAAGACAATGAAGCAAGTATAAAATCTCCTTTTCAACAGGATTGTAGAGAGTAAACCAATGGATTAACGTATTCCTTATGGACAATGGTGGGTCAGTTGGAAGAACATGGCAAAACAGAAATTATTTCCTTGATGTTGAGAAAATGTTTGATTACTTTGCATCTTCTGAGAAAACTCAAAGTCACCTGAGAAGCAGAAGTAAATATCAAGTGACCTTTAAAGCATCACCAATGATCCAAAATTAAGTCTCAGACTGTGCAAATGGAGTTGCTATCCCCTCACCTTGAAATCTCCAATCTGTCTTTGGATGCAGTGCTCCCCTATTTGGGGCATGGGAGTGGAGTAACACTAACAATTTCCTAATAGATTCATATAACATGGTTTGGGCCACATGCATTACACTAAAAGCTCCAAAATGTCAAAAGTTGCATACTCATGGCCTTCCTTGTCAGAGGTGTTCATGTCCCACCATATCAAGTGATAGGCTAAACTTGCTTTTGTGTGTGGTATGATTGCTGGATGCTCACATTACTGAGGAGCTACTTTCTTTCTGATCCTCCCCTTGTAGACTCACTGAGAACAGTGACCAATAGATCCTGGCACAGACACATTAAATCACAGAGAAATTTAAGAGGAACAGATGCATCAACAAGCTCAGGAACAGCAGATACCTCCAGCTGGTGCCAAACAGCTACCATGTGGAAATGTCACAGTTAATAGCCCCCTTGGGATGTAGAGATGGTACAGGAGGCCCAGAGACTGTTGCTTTCAATGACATTTCCTCCAGATGAGTGAACCACATTACCGCTACTGAATGAGGATATCCTGGAGAACTGTTACAGAACTATCATCTGCTGCAGGAAGACTCATCACCTAAAGAGGTGAGTGGTCATCCTATCATGGAGGCTGTCAAGGTGATAGCTGCACTAAACATTTTATGCAACTGGGAAGGATCAAGGATCCACTGGAGATCTGTGTGGGACCTTTCACTCCTCAACAACAAACATTAAGGCTGTTACTAATGATCTGCCACTAACTGCATATCAGTTTACCTTGACATTACAGCTCAGACAGTAGGTTTAGCCAATGTAGCTAGCTTTCCTTAGGTACAGGGCATTCTCGGCTATACATATTATGTTGACAGCACTGTATCATAACATTCCACTTCAATAGAAAATCCTCCACTTAGTCAGTATAGAAGCCATCTGTGATCACTGATACCACATCTGAAAAGCCAATGCCAGATGAGCTCCTGCTTAATTTCAAAGGACATATGACTTACAAGGATAACTTCTGGGGCATACAGGTTATTCTTTGTGAGCATGAATAATGTTTCTGTTATAAAACCTGCTGAATGAAGCCAAACGCAGATACAATGTAGACATACTTCCACCAGGTCCATCTTGAAGGAGATTCACATGTGTGTGTATTTGTTTGTGATGGTTAGATTTGTGGCAGTACAGCCCGACCAGAATGTAAGGCATAATCTTTGCATGTTCAGCACTGCACAAGTGGAGCAGGCAAAAGGGTGACATGATGGATGCTGAAGAGCTGGAAGAGTAGCTGTAGCAGCAGCAGCAGTCTTCTGGGGAGGTGCGCTTCAAACACGATGACGAGCAGCTTCAGCACGGTATAGCAATCACAGAATCAAATGCAGCATTTTTGTTTGTTCTCTCTTCACCTTTCCTGTTATTCAATCCAACTTTTGAGTGCTTTACAACATGTGATCCTCCCATATTCAACAACAGTAAGTTGTTGCCCTACAACAGACGTTATCATAAAGGGTAGAGGCACTAAAGACAACCTCATTCCTGTGGCTGCAACTGCACCAGCTGAGGTTACCATGAAGGTCCTGTCTTCTCGACCTCAACCCTCCCTCAGCCATGGTAATTCTCAGGTTAAACTCTCCAGCAGATCTCTCTCTCTCTAATGAAGGAGTAGCCTGATGGTCCTCTGGTAAAAAACAATGACTGCAGATGCTGGAAACCAGATTCTGGATAAGTGGTGCTGGAAGAGCACAGCAGTTCAGGCAGCATCCAAGGAGCAGTGAAATCGACGTTTCGGGCAAAAGCCCTTCATCAGGAATAAAGGTAGAGAGCCTGAAGCATGGGGAGATAAGCTAGAGGAGGGTGGGGGTGGGGAGAAAGTAGCATAGAGTACAATAGGTGAGTGGGGGAGGGGATGAAGGTGATAGGTCAGGGAGGAGAGGGTGGAGTGGATAGGTGGAAAAGGAGATAGGCAGGTAGGTCAAGTCCGGACAAGTCATAGGGACAGTGCTGAGCTGGAAGTTTGGAACTAGGGTGAGGTGGGGGAAGGGGAAATGAGGAAACTGTTGAAGTCCACCAACACATTCCACCCTGACCTAAAATTTACCTGGACCATCTCTGACACCTCCCTTCCCTTCCTGGACCTCTCCATCTCCATTAATGATGACCGACTTGACACTGACATTTTTTACAAACCCACCGACTCCCACAGCTACCTGGAATACACCTCTTCCCACCCTACCTCTTGCAAAAATGCCATCCCGTATTCCCAATTCCTCCACCTCCACTGTATCTGCTCCCAGGAGGTCCAGTTCCACCACAGAACACACCAGATGGCCTCCTTCTTTAGAGACCACATTTTCCCTTCCCATGTGGTTAAAGATGCCCTCCAACGCATCTTGGCCATATATTTCCCTCCCCACCCCTTTGTGCCTTCCGCAAAGACCATTCCCTCCGTGACTACCTGATCAGGTCCACACCCCCATACAACCTACCCTCCCATCCAGGCACCTTCCCCTGCCACTGCAGGAACTGTAAAACCTGCGCCCACACCTCCTCCCTCACCTCTATCCAAGGCCCTAAAGGAGCCTTTCACATCCATCAAAGTTTTACCTGTACATCCACTAATATCATTTATTGTATCTGTTGCTCCCGATGCGGTCTCCTCTACATTGGGGAGACTGGACGCCTCCTAGCAGAGTGCTTTAGGGAACATCTCCGGGACACCTGCACCAACCACCACACCGCCCCGTGACCCAACATTTCAACTCCCCCTCCCACTCTGCCGAGGACATGGAGGTCCTGGGCCTCCTTCACCGCCGCTCCCTCACCACCAGACGCCTGGAGGAAGAATGCCTCATCTTCTGCCTTGGAACACTTCAAACCCAGGGCATCAATGTGGACTTCAACAGTTTCCTCATTTCCCCTTCCCCCACCTCACCCTAGTTCCAAACTTCCAGCTCAGCACTGTCTCCATGACTTGTCCGGACTTGTCCTACCTGCCTATCTCCTTTTCCACCTATCCACTCTACCCTCTCCTCCCTGACCTATCACCTTCATCTCCTCCCCCACTCACCCATTGTACTCTATGCTATTTTCTCCCCACCCCCACCCTCCTCTAGCTTATCTCTCCATGCTTCAGGTTCTCTGCCTTTATTCCTGATGAGGGGCTTTTGCCCGAAACGTTGATTTCGCTGCTCCTTGGATGCTGCCTGAACTGCTGTGCTCTTCCAGCACCACTAATCTATGATGGTCTCCAGGTACTAGGCTCACTTCATCTTTATCTATGAGTAAGTATATTCACAAAATGTGTGAACCCATTTCCAGTAGTGTTACCCATGCCATCCTCATGCCCTCACTTGCTTTCCTTATTCATTTTCCTCCCACTATGTCTATTGTAAGGATTATTCCTTGCTGATAGTGGTCGACTTGGTGCACAGCTGAACAATAAATATTATGCCTTCAGCTGAAAACCTAAAAATCCCAGCAACCGGAAGCATTTAGCAGCCAGGGAGCACAACATAGCATGGAAGCAGCACCACAGAGGTGTGATACATACATAATAATGAGAATGGCAGAAAATCATCCAAGATCACTCACTGGAGCTCCACAAGAAATCACCCAGATGAAACTCCCTGAAATTGACACTTATCAATTTTTTGGGAAAAATCAGGCCTATGATAGCAATGGTTTCCACTTTTGGATACCAGGATGAGAGATCTTGTGCAGTTGAAGGAAATGCCAATTGGTTTCTGCAACCAAAGTAACATGCATTTGTTGCATTACTTTCAGAATCCCTGTCTCAGGATACATTATCGAATTTAATCCAACATTTATAACAGAACAAGATTGTCCAAGTTTTAGCACAATTCCCTTTTGGCACAAAAGCTTCATTATGTGGTCTGAATTTGTTGAAGGTGCTTTGCATCAACAATCTGTGAGCAAAAACGTAAAAAAATTGACAAGACCATGAACAACATCCACTTATTTGTAAATCAAATTTATAAAATGTTCTGCAAACTATAGTGATCTTCAACTACTGGCAGAAATGTTTACATTATTTATTCTCTAAAGTTGCATTGTAGGTGGTTATACTTTCAGGATTTGTCAATATTTAAATCCTTGATTGCTCAGTATTAAACCAACGGTTTGGATTATGGTCAGCAGTGAAGGAATGATGCTTACTTATGTCGATTTGAATTTGGCAAATTCTACTTTAATCTGTGGCATTCAGCAATAGGGAAACTGTAGGTAGGTTGAACAATCAAGCAACTTGAAGAATTCTTACAGATGGCAAGGAAGGAAGTATAAGGCAGAATATGTTATTATATAGAAAATAAAAATAAATCATGGTTAAAAAAGACATTGACTTCTAAGGAGATCAAGGATTATGGGGAAAAGACAAGAAAATAGAGTTGAGAATTATCATACCAGCTACAATTTCAATGAACAGATTTGATGAGCAGAGGGCCTTCTTTAGCTCTGATGTCTTATGGTGTTATAAATGTTATACAGTACAAAGACAAAACTGTTCAACCATAAAATGTCATTTACAACTTTTTTTTAAAATCTGCAACATTTCAGTATTGTGAGATGGAATGAGGCTTCTTTCTTTTTTCAGGCCAGAGCAGTTGTTCAGCAGCAATTACAACTTAGCATGTATTAAAAACTCAGCTCCTCCTGACTTATTAAGACCTTTATAATCAGTCTTAATATTGAGAACATTGGGTAATTCATTGAATTTCATCACAAATCAATGATTTCTTTATTGATTCCATTTGCAAAATCTACAACAGTGAACCTGCAATGGACTGGAGTGGCTCTGACAATAACTTTTAAGTTGTTATATTTATCTGTTCGCATGAACACAGAGTGACAACAACCTTGCAATTTTTAGTACCAAAGCCCCTGGGTTAACATTGATGAGCCTTTTAAAAAAGTATATAACTTGGACATTTCAGCCAGCAGTGATTCACACATATCACCACAGTGTATTTCTGCATTTTGAAAACGTAAGAAAACATAGATTTGTGTCACATGCACTCTTCAGATTTCAAAATTGGTTCAAAATGTCAAACATACAGGTTATTTTGTAACATTAGTTGTAAAAATGATACACTATGTTCCATCTTAAACATGGCTTCATTCACGTACTCCCCAAGCTGCTCAAAGGTCTCACTGCCAACTTCACCATTTATGTCAGGAGGCAAGTCCCAGACCAACAAGGAAAACAGGATTTACAATGCTAAAAATCACACAACACCAGGTATAGTCCAACAGGTTCAACTGGAAGCACTAGCTATTCCACAATCACCTGATGAAGAAGCGGCGCTCTGAAAGCTAGTGCTTCCAATTAAACCTGTTAGACTATAACCTGGTGTTGTGTGATTTTTAACTTTGTACACCCAAGTCCAACACTGGCATCTCCAAATCAGGATTAACAATGATTGTGCTCTATTATTTTCAAACATTTGAGATTTGTCTTTTACTTTCACGCAACACCTTCAGTAATAGTTGAGGAAGTTACACACAGAGCCATACAAAAAAATCAACTTGCTAACATAAATATTGTGTAAGAGATGACATTTTTCTATTTTGGTATTTTAAATTAGAATACAAGTTGAACTGCTACATAGCTAAAATACCAGGAGAGCTCTATAAAGTGGAAATTAAGTGCTGAATATTTTTGAGCTCACAATAGATAATTGCTTTTTGAAGGAATGAAGGAGAGAACTCAAGACTGAATGGCACAGAAAGTCTTTTGAGTTAAGGACATTCTGTCAGCCCTCCAACTGGTTGAGCTGCAAAGAGTTAGACATTCCAAATGCCAGGACAGCAGGGAGAAACATCCAGAGCCTGTGGATTCAAAACATCCATCTCTCTCTCTCACTTACAGGGACAGAAAGTAAAACCAGGGAAACTTAAAAGGAAGAATTCTAATTCAAGACCCAGGTCCTCACGATTTGCTATTGAGTCAAAGAAAACCCATCAACCGACTGGCATTAAGGTACTGTTATCGTTAACAATCAAAAGGACAACCAGAGAAAAGTTAACCCACACTTGAAATCCAGACATATGATCTACAGAATTTTGCTTACTCAGTCTATATTCTTCTGTCATCCACATCTGTGTCAAGTTGTCTGCCTTTGTTTGAGTTAATGAATGAGTCTGTGCCCATTTGGAGTTTGAAAGGGTATAGTTTGATTTGCAGAATAGTGGATTACAAATCGTTTTCTTTGCCTTTAGTTAAAGTGTGTTTCAAAAATTGAATAAGTTTGCATTAAAATAACAAAACCTTTTGTGAATTGTCTTTGACCTAAATAGCAGTCAGTTAGGCACATGCTATTTTGATGGTCCAATTGAGATTTTTCCGTTGAGACTGTGGTGCTGGAAAAGCACAGCAGGTCAGACAGCATCCGAGAAGTAGGAGAATCGATGTTTCGCGCATAAGCCCTTCATCAGGAATGACTGTGCTTTTCCAGAACCACGCTCATGACTCTGATCTCCTGCTGTGCTTTTCCAGTGCCACACTTTCGACTCTGATCTCCAACATCTACAATCCTCACTTTCTCCTAATTGAGATTTTTGACAATTTGGAACAGTGAACAGTGGGACATGATTATCTATGCACTCTTCCGAGTTAAAACATAAGAACTGACACAATGCATCTCACATCAAAGCATCACAAATTGCATGAAATATCTTATGAAGAGTGACAACTTATTGTGTAGGTATGCAGACAGCAACATTTATGATAAGATCAGAGCAAAGTACTGTAGGTGCTGAAGACAACGTAAAATCAGAAAGTGCTGGTGAAACTCAGATTTTGAACATCTGTGGAGAAACAAAGAGTTAACATTCTAGTCCAAATTTACCTTTTCTGAAGAATAGTCATGTTAGATTTAAAGCAATGTTTCCCTTTATTATTTGTCTCAGCAGCCAGATAAAAAGGCTTCCTCCACTTCCAGTAACAATATTAGTAAGGCCGCAGGTTTACTGAATTGTCTCTGAAGAGATAGGACAATACTTTCAGTGGGTCCGTCTTCCTGCAGCAGCTGTCTGTTATGTGAACCACGTTGTGACCAGTAGCAGTACTACAAAAGTGGACAGACTCAATGTATTGCTAATCATGACAAGTTGTATCAGCTTGATAGATATGATAGTACAAGATGCTTGTAACCTCAAGTGCTTCAGAACAGACTGCAACAATGTAGCAATTATGTATATCTTTGCCTCCTACAAAGGCATTTTAAAATATTATTTGAAAGGCAAATGCAATTTTTTTCAGCAGTATTTTTTTTCAACCAGTATTGAATGTACAAAAGTGTTCATTTTGCTCTCTGGTCAATTAGAGATGGGCAATAATGCTGACCGAGGCAACAAGCCCACATCCCATCAGTGAATCAGTGATCTAGCTCCCAGAACTGTCGGGGGTCGAGAACTCCAGGCATTCCCAAAACCCTGGGGAAAATAAATTCCTTTGCATCTGGGAATGCCATGAGTGAACCAGATGGACTTTCTTGACAATCAATAGTGGTTTCATGGTCATCACTGGCGTTTTAGTTCCAAATTTTTATTTAATTCAACTTCCACTATCTGCTCTGGCAGGATTCCCACTCATACTCCCAGAACACCACCTAGGTCACTGAATAATAATATAGCAACACCATCATTAGACCATTAGCTCCTGTGGGGGAGAAAGTAGACATATCTTTGAAACAGAAAGGAGTGTTGGCAGTGCTGAACTGGTATGACAAAGGACTTGAAGCCTTGGGCAGATTTGCCAAAATCTTGTTGAATAATAAGGCAGGCTTGAAGGGCTGTTTAGCTTTCTACTGCTCCTATTTCTTAGTTTGAAGCAAATGCTCTCCACATGTAGAAATGTTTTGATAAACCATTTGTGACTAACTTTTGCTTCTTGTCTTCTTGCAATCTAAGTATTATCATGTCACAGGTTTTTCTTTGTACATTGTGACTTTAATGTTAGATCATTATTGAAAATATTGATTAATTCATCTATTTCTGTCTCTGTGCAAAAGCAAAAAACTTATATTTACAACAAATACTGCAAGTACAAGTACACAATTTTTAATCCGAAGCCCTCAGGGCCAGCTGGTTTTCAGAATTTGGAACTTTTTGGATTTTGGAACAAGTGACACTTCCACGGTGAAATTAAAAAAAAGTTTCTGAACAGCAGGCGCACCTGGGGGCACTATGAGAACCAAACAGAATTGATGCCTGCCAGTGCAGGGCCACACCCCCAGGTCACATCTGAGTGACATGGGTCGGGTGGGTGTGGAGTTGGTTTAACTGTTTGCATGCCAAGCAAGCTTGTTATGGAGAAAAATACTTCACAAACAACTTCGTATTTCAGATAAACGATTGTGTACCTGTACTAACATAGTGTGATTGTATCACTAATACATGAGTTAATGAGAATCAAAAATGGGTGAAGAAAGCCAAAACAGACCCCTGAAAATCGCAAAGTAATCCTAGGAAGTACCTCAAGGAGTGTCCTGAACAAAAACATTTTGACCCCTAGACCTCAGCTGAACATATACAAGGCCAGTGCACTGCACAACTGTGTGAACAAAACTTCCTGAGCTGAATACATCAATACCTTTGAAGATGACCAGAAGGTTAGATGTCAAAATGTTATAACATTGAAATGATTGAGAATCCCAGAATTTGGTCCACCCATGATGACATTACTAGATCAGTAATCCAGTGGATTAATGCCACCAAGACAGCCAGAAAATTTAAAAGTCAATTAATTAAATAAGCACCTAGAATAAAAAGATCAGATCAGTAATCATGTGCATATTGCTAGACTGTCATAAATATGTATCTGATTCATTTACATCCTTCTGGGAAGAATATGCTGACTGAATCTAACATCGATGTGGCTCAAGACGCAAATCAATGTGGTTGACTCTTAAGCACCCTCTGAAAATGTCTAGAAGACAACTTCGTGACATTGAAGAAAGTGGCTCATCATCACTCTCTGAACTGCATCCAGGCATTGGCTATGAATGTCAGCATGACCAGCATCATCTGCAACTTGTGAAAAATCAAAACTTGCCCATTTGTCACAAATTATTACACCAAAACATTCTCTCTTGTGAATGTTACTTAGCTGTTACCTGAGATTCATCTGCAAACCCTGCCCCCAAAAGTAAAATCTCCAGAAGTAACTGGATTGCTCTAACCATTTCAATACATGTTAAGGCAAAAAAGGCTGCAAATTTCAACCAATGGACCACAGCACTCTGTTTCACATTCAGGTTTCCTAGTTCAATACATAAACATCAGAAACATTAGTTAAGTTCTTACTCAATAGTCAAAACAGCTTCAGCAAGTTCAAACAACACTAGGTCACATTCAACACACACACACACACACACACAGTAATGTTGAAAGCAAAGGAGCAATTGTGATCGGAATCCTGTCAGTTGTGCACCACATGGACTGGTTAAAATTGTCTGTTGTGCTTGAAAAACTTGCATTTTCTGGAAAGGTGAGGCATCAATTGAACAGGATATCTAGATGTAAAAGGGGCAATGTTGCCTTCATGGGGACATGGAGATTTTTTAAAAAGTTAATATGTGGAATATGGGATGTGGGTGTTGCTGGCTGGCCAGCATTTATTGTCCATCCCCAGTTGCCCTTGAGAAGGTGATAGTGAGCTGCCTTCTTGAACAGCTGCAGTCCACCTGCTGTGGGTTGACCCACAATGCTATTAGGGAAGGAATTCCAGGATTTTGACCTAATGACAGTGACAGAATGGTGATATATTTCCAAGTTGGGATGGTGACTGGCTTGGAAGGCAATGTGAGGTGGTGGTATCCCCATATATCTGCTGCCCTTTTCTTTCTAGATGGAAACGGTCATGGGTTTGGAAGGTACTGTCTGAGGATCTCTGGTGAATTTCAGCAGTGCATCTTGTAGATCATACACACTGCAGCTGAGCATCAGTGGTGGAGGAAATGGATGCTTGTGGATTTCTTGCCAATCAAGTAAAATTAGAGTTTCACTCAGTGAGGCAAGTGGGGAGTCTTCCAGCACAATCCTGACTTGTACCTTGTAGAGGGTGGCCAGGCTTTGGGAAGTCAGAAGGTGAGTTACTCACCACATCTGACCTGCTGTTGTAGCCACTGTGTTTATGTGGTGAGTCCAGTTGAATTTCTAGTCAATGATAACCCCCAGGATGTTGATAGTGGGGATTCAGTGATGGTAATGTTAAGGGATGGTGGTGAGATTCTCTCTTGGTGATGGTCGTGGCTTGGCATTTGTGTAGCACAAATATTACTTGCCACTTCTCAGCCCAAGCCCAGCCTATTGTCCAGATCTTGTTGAATTTGAACGTGGACTGCTTCAGTATCTGAGGAGTCACAAATGGTGAGGAACATTGTACAATCAGCAAGCATCCCCACTTCTGCCCTTATGATGGAGGGAAGGTCATTGATGAAGCAGCTGCAGATGGTTAGGCCTAGGACACGAACCTGAAGAACTCCTGCAGAGGTGTCCTGGAGCTAAGATGATTGACCTCCAACAATCATGACCACTTTTGATTCGATTTATTGTAGTCACACATAGAAAAGCTTTGTTTGCAAACAGTGCAAGCAGATCACAGCAAGCAAGGTCGGATAGCTCATAGGATGTTTAGACATATGGGTTACGACTGCATAGGTTGTGCGCAAAACAAGATCAACATTATTTGATGTCAGAGGGTCTATACATCAGTCTAATAACAGCTGAGAAGAAGCTGTCCTCGAACCTGTTGGTGAGTGTGTTTGAGGTTCTGCCGGATGGAAGAGGGATCATTACCGGTGTGGGAGGGGTCTTTGATGATGTTGGCAGCCTTTCTGCAGCAATGAGACATGTAAATGGAGTCCATGGATAAGAGGTTGGCTTCTGTGATAGTCTGGGCTGTGTTCATAACCTTCTGTAGTTTTTTTATGGTCCTGGACAGAACAGTTGCCATACCAGGCCATTATGCACCCAGACAGTATGCCCTCAATGGTGCATCTGTAAAGGTTGGTGAGGGTACTTATGGACATACCAAATTTCCTGAGCCACCTGATGAAGCAGAGGCATTGTTGTGCCTTCTTGACCATCACATCTACGTGGGAAGTCCAGGACAGGTTGTCGATTATTGTTACTACTAGCAACTTGACACTGTCACCCTCCGCTCTTGTTGATATTGATGGGGGCATGGCCTCCTCCTTTCTTCCTGAAAGGAATGATGTGTTCTTTTGTTTTGCTGACATTGAGAGAGGGATTGTGATCATTGCGCTATTACCTATGTATCTGCTCTGACTCCAACCACAGGAGAATTTGCCCCCCGATACTATTGATTCGAGTTTTGCCAGGGCTCCTTGATGCCACACTTGGTTGAATGCAGCCTTGATGTCAAAGGCTGTCAATCTCACCTCACCTCTGGAATTCAACTGTTTACTCCATGTTTGAACCAAGGCTGTAATGAGGTCAGGAGTGAGTGATCCCAAACTGGGCATCACTGAGTAGGTTATTGCTGAGCAGGTGCTGCTTGATAGCACTGTTGATGACACCTTCCATCACATTACTGATGATCAAGAGTAGACTGATGGGGCAGTAATTGGCTGGGTTGGATTTGTCCTGCAATTTTGCCCAATGTTGTCTTGATGCCAGTGTTGTGATTGTATTGTATGGAGTTTTGTCAGGGCCGGTAGCCTTTGCAGTGTCCGGTGTCTCAAACTGTTTCTTGATCCCATGTGGAGTGAACTGAATTGGCTGAAGAATGGTATCTGTCATGCTGGGGACCACCGGAGGAGTCAGAGATGGATCATCCACTTGATGCTTCTGACTGAAGACTGCTGTGAAAGCTTCAGCCTTATCTTTTGCCCTGATGTGCTGGGCTCTCCCATCATTCAGGATATGGATATTTATGGCGCATCTTCCTCCAGTGAGTTGTTTAATTGCCTACCACCATTCACAGGATGTAGCAGGACTGAAGAGCTTAGATCTGATGTGTTGGTTGTGGGATCACTTATTGCTTATCCTGTTCAGCCTGTAAGTAGTTCTGCTTGCTGGCTCCATCAGCTTAACACCTCATCTTCAGGTATGTCTGGTGTCTTCGTGGCATGCCCTCCTGCACTCTCCATTGAACCAGAGTTGATCCAGGATTGGTTGAGTGGGGGATATGCCAGGCCATGTGGTCACAGATCGTGCTGCGATACAATTCTCTGCTGATGTTGGCCCACAGTGCCTGATGGATGCCCAGTCTTGAGTTGCTAGATATGTTTGAGATCTGTCCCATATCACACGGTGTTAGTGGCACATAATACAATGGAGGCTATTCTCAGTGTGAAGTCAAGACTTTACCTCCACAAGGACTGTGCTGTGCTCACTCTTACTTATACAGTCATGGACAGATGCATCTATAGCTGGCAGATTGGTAAGGATGAGGTCAAATATGTTTTACCCTCTTATTGGTTCCCTCACCACCTGTCATAGACCCAGTCTAGCAGCTATGTCCTTTAGGACCCAACCAGCTCAACCAGCTGATGCCAAGCTGCTGCCAAGCCACTCTTGATGGTGGACATTGAAATCCTCCACCCAGAGTAGATTTTGTGTCCTTGCCATCTTCAGTGATTCCTCCAAGTGTTGTTCAACATGGAGTACCACTGATTCATCAGCTGAGGGAGGAAGGAACAGGGTAATGACTGGGAAGTTTCCTTGCCTTTGTTTAACCTAAATGTAATGAGATTTCATGGGGTCTGGAGTTGATGTTGAGCAACTGCCTCCCAGCTGTATACGACAGTGCTGCCATCTCTGCTGGGTGTGTCCTGCGGCGAGACAGGACATATCCAGGGATGGTGATGGTGGTGTCTGAGACATTGAATATGTCAGGCTTGACTACTCCCTGAAACACGTGTCCCAAGTTTGGCGCTGGCACCCAGATTTTGCAAGGTCAACAGCTATATCTGCTGCTGTCTTTTCTGATGCCTAGCTCACTACTAGGTGACCTGTCCTGTTTTATTTCTTTCAGATGTTGTAATGATTGGTAAATCTGAATGGCTTGCTAGGCTATTTCAGAGGACAGTTAAGAGTCAACTGCATTGTGGATCTGGAGTCACACGTAGGCCCGACCAGGTGAGGATGGCAGATTTCATTAATGAAATGGTTGGGTTTTTCTGACAATCAAAAATGGTCTTATGGTGATCAATAGGTTCTTAATTCCAGATTTTTAAACTTGAATTCAAATTCCACCATATGTCATGGCAGGATTTGAACCTGGGTCCTCAGAACATTATCTGAGTTTCTGGATTAATAGAGTGATAGTCATAGAGTCATAGAGATGTACAGCATGGAAACAGATACTTTGGTCCAATCCGTCCACACCGATCAGATATTTCAACTAAATCTAGTCCCACCTGCCAGCACCCGGCCCATATCCCTCCAAACCCTTCCTATTCATATACCCATCCAAATACCTCTTAAATATTGCAATTGTACCAGCCTCCACCACATCCTCTGGGGGCTCATTCCATATACATACCACACTCTGCATGAAAATGTTGCCCCTTAGGACTCTTTTATATCTTTCCCCTCTCACCCTAAACCTATGCCCTCTAGTTCTGGACTCCCCGACCACAGGGAAAAGACTTTGTCTATTTATCCTATCCATGCCACTCATAATTTTGTAAACCTCTATAAGGTCACCCCTCAGCCTCCGACGCTCCAGGGAAAACAGCCCCAGCCTGTTCAGCCTCTCCCTGTAGCTCAGATCCTCCAACCCTGGCAACATCCTTGAAAATTTTTTCTGAACCCTTTCAAGTTTCACAACATCTTTCCTACAGGAAGGAGACCAGAATTGTACACAATATTCCAACAGTGGCCTAACCAATGTCCTGTACAGCTGCAAAATGACCTCCCAACACCTGTATTCAATACTCTGACCAATAAACGAAAGCATACCAAACGCCTTCTTCATTATCCTATCTACCTGCGACTCCACTTTCAAGGAGCTATGAACTTGCACCCCAAGGTCTCTTTGTTCAGCAACACTCCCTAGGACCTTACCATTAAGTGTATAAGTCCTGCTAAGATTTGCTTTCCCAAAATGCAGCACCTCACATTTATCTGAATTAAACTCCGTCTGCCACTTCTCAGCCTATTGGCCCATCTGGTCAAGATCCTGTTGTAATCTGAGGTAACCCTCTTCGCTGTCCACTACACCTCCAATTTTGGTGTCATCTGCAAACTTACTAACTGTACCTCTTATGCTCGCATCTAAATAATTTCTGTAAATGTCAAAAAGTAGAGGGCCCAACACCGATCCTTGTGGCACTCCACTGGTCACAGGCCTCCAGTCTGAAAAACAACCCTCCACCACCACCTTCTGTCTTCTACCTTTGAGCCAGTTCTGTAGCCAAATGGCGAGTTCTCCCTGTACTCCGTGAGATCTAACCTTGCTAATCAGTCTCCCATGGGGAACCTTGTTGAACGCCTTACTGAAGTCCATATAGATTCCATCTACTGCTCTGCCCTCATCAATCTTCTTTGTTACTTCTTCAAAAGACTCAATCAAGTTTGTGAGACATGATTTCCCACGCACAAAGCCATGTTGGCTATCTCGAATCAATCCTTGCCTTTCCAAATACATGTACATCCTGTCCCTCAGGATTCCCTCCAACAACTTGCCCACCACCGAGGTCAGGCTCACCAGTCTATAGTTCCCTGGCTTGTCTTTACCGCCCTTCTTAAACAGTGGCACCACGTTTGCCAACCTCCAGTCTTCCGGCACCTCATCGGTGACTATCGATGATACAAATATCTCAGCAAGAGGCTCAGCAATCACTTCTCTAGCTTCCCACAGAGTTTGATAATACTCAGCCATCACCTCCATCAATATAACATTGGAATATTTAGTTATTTGGTGATCTACCAAAGGCTTGCTCTGAATTAATTATAACATCCCAGAGATCTCTAACCATAAAAACATCTTTGTGCACAATACTGGGAACTATGTAGATAGTAATCATCTTGTGTTCAGCAAGATTACACACAGATGGAAAAAACATTTTTAAAAAACCCTTGCAGGATGGCTCTTGATCTCAGTTTTCATGACTGCTGGTCCCAGTGAGAAATGCCTCACCAGCTTCACATTGCATTTGTGCCTTTTTATGTTCCAGTAAGATAATAAAATGTACCAGTCATATACAGCGCTGTGAAATAGCTTCTCCCAAAGTATGTGATAACTGATCCTTTGAAGTTTGAACCTGATGGAAATGCATGCAAAAGGCAAACATAGATTCATCTGACTCCAACTAACAGTCAGCCTCTCCTTCATCTATATCTTGGCAGGAAACAATGGAGTAACCATGCAAATCATTTTGGTACTGAGCTCCCCACAGCTTGCGGAATCATCTTCTAACCCAAAAATAGCCATTTTGATTTGTGGATCTGCTGCAACATGAAAATGAAACAGGTTGAAGAACAACTTCTTCCCTGTTGCTGTTAAACTGCTAAAAGCACCTCACTAATTTCAAATCTAATGTTGATCTTGTTTCTGTGCACCTCCTGTGTCATTGTAACCCTGTATGCCTTGCTCTCCTCTAAATACCCGATGATCTGTATGTCCTTGTATGCTATAATCTGCCTGTACTGCACACTAAACTTTCAACCATACTTCGGTATATGTGATAACAATAGATCAAATCAAACAAAGCAGTGCTGGCTGCATGTCTCGACAGCTGTCCTTCACCTTCCTATCACAATAACTCACTTTGTCAAAAGCTGCAGCTCTTTATATATTATTCTTTGAAATGGATTTTACTCTCACCAACGTGTATATTGCACATCAACTGGTTATGTGAAAGTAACACCTTCAAAATTGGAATATGGAAAGATTTATCACAATCACAGGAAGATGATTTATTGAAAATAGGGCTGTTCAATTCACGTTAGAGTTGTACCCAGTGTACTTCCGCCTTCATAAGATTTGCAAGTTTTTGTAGATTGACCAACAGACTTAAATAAAGCAAAAATAATAACTGAAAACAAACTGAACAGAAATAGACAGAAGGTCATGTTTTATTTACTTGCTCCACACCAGCGCATCAACTCAAGTCTTCAAACTCTCGGTGTCTGTTTGAGACAATAAAGTGCTTGTGTTTATCCCTGTACAGGTCACTGTGGCCAACTTGCTGCTCAGCTAGAATTTCACATCTGCTCAACTAGATGCAATGAGTCAATTGCACTTCCTCTCAATAACTATCCAAAATTCTCAGTTTTTAAAAAGTTGACAAAAATAAATCTGTCAGAACTCAAAACTGGATTTAGATCTCAAAATTTGAAGCAAGTAGTACTGGCGCTGCAACCTCCTTTAAAACTCATTTTCCCATCAGAAAACTGACTAAAAACTTTAGCCGGTATCCAAGCTTTGCACATTTTAATGATTAAATTGTGAATCATCCAATCACACTGTGCTGCCATCTGTTGACTGTGTGAAGTACCTTCTGGCAATGATATCATGACATTCCATGACAGGGAACTGGCTTGTGTCTCACTCCTCTTCCAGTGGTTTTGTTCCTTTCGCTGCTCCACAGCAAATGGAAGCTGCGTTCCACCTTCACAAAACACATTGTGAAGTATTCAATGTCTCTTAGAGTTTGTGTGTGTGCAAAAACTGGGACAAAATTTGTGTGGGCTTTACTTTGTGTGAAAATTAATTTGTCGCTGCTTCAGGTTGGATTTCAGTGTTTGTCACAGCGTTTGTGGACCAAACCTGCAGGCTGAATTTGTTACTTCAATAACATATTCACCGTGCAATCAAATAAATGTAGTTAAGATCATTTTCTTCTCCATGCACAACATTCTTTTTCAATAAAGTGGTACATGAGCCTTAATTCACGGATGGCATTTTAACCTCCCCAGCAGGTTATTTACTATATGCATAAGCCAGCAGAATTAGATTTTAACATTAGATGGAGAGATTTTTCAAAGATGAACTTCGTTGTTCCTAAACACACTATGTATTTACTATATTTATTGGATACATAAGCTTGATATGGACCAGTCTACTCTGACAACATTAATTATTTTGTTTTTAATTTCTCTTCTCTCGAATCAGTTGAATTTGCAATACTACTTATCAACCATTAAAAAGGTGAATATATGATTTGCTAAATTTATTTGATCATTTGACTTGTATACAACTTCACATAACTTCGTAACAGTAAAATATTAAATGACTCTTTGAAGACATCACATCATGAAGTCATTTTTTGCAAACTGTCATTGTATTGGGTGATGCTGAAACACATCCCCTGCCATACCAATTTCTGTAAAAGAGAGCAGTTTGAGGAAATTAACTTGTCAAAAGCACTTCAACAAAGTGATATTATTATTTCAAGTCCAGAAATACTTGGAAACCAATTTAAAATTTTGGGAGTATGTCTCTTTATGTTCAAAGTGAAACCTGTCAATATGTCAGTTCTCTCAATAGCAACGTTTGTTGTTCTTGGGTCAGGACTAGTATTAAGGAGGAGGAGGAGGTAAAGGCTTCTTATCTTCTCAGTGTTTCTGTGGGCTTTCCATAATAAAATCTGCACCCCAAGTAAAGCATTTTTTTTTCCAATCTAAGTTCATGGCCTCAGCTAAACCCTCTGTGTAACACTGAAGAACACTGCGTTACTACAACAGCTGTTTCTGGGAGAAAAGACTGAAGCAAGCTGAGCTTCCTTGCTAGTCTCAACGGCTCTTTTAGAAGAAAATGAGAAAAATTATGCTGGTCATGGCTCACACTCTTCCCTAGTTATTACAAATTAATTGGTATGTTCATTGCTTTGCATACAATGGCTTTTGCAGATATCTAGTATATTATTTCATTTGAACACCAATAATTGGATGTAAAATGCTTTCAAAACTAATGCAAAACATGGTAAAGCACCACAGAAACTGAATGTATATTTATATTTCAAATCCCAAATATCTACCCAAATGGGCCATTCTCAGTCTTGATTCATGAGCCATGGGTAATTTTGAAATGCTTACAAAATACCACATACAGCTAATCATACAAGATTATTCTCATGTTACACATTCTTAGTAACCTCTTAATTTTTGAACATTAAACCTTCCTCAGAATTTTTTAAAGTTTATAGTCGACTGGATTGCACATGATTGTATTGTAATTCTCTCTAAATATTAGATTCATTTCCATCTTCATAACAGGAGAAATGGAACAGAATTACAATTTGTGATGTTTTTGAATCTAGTACCTTTTTGGTTCAATTATTCACTCAAAGTAGTTTATAACAATTCTATGATTGAATGCTTCCCACCCCATGCTTACCAGAAGCACTGTCAAGAAATTTCCATGTAGAGGAATGTGAAAATGCATAGTTAAAAAGCATTAGAACATTATTTTATCCTTGTTTCAAATGGTGACAAATACAAAACATGGCATTATCAAAGCTTAATGGCTGTCCATATGCAACTGGAAAAGGTGGGAAGTGGCTGCCAAGGAAATCCAAGCAGAAAGTAACAGGTTTAGGTCAATGTGCTGCTCTTCAAATACATGGTTTCTTTATGGGTCAGCATTAATGATACTAAGCATACACTGGTCTACCTGTAAGCAATCTTACTTCTTCATTAAATCTTTCACACACAATGGAATGCTGCATTGTCAGGGTATTTTTGTTATTGCCTGAATAAATATCATTAACATGCATGATGATGCCATGTGAAAATTAATTAACTGGATGCTATTTTTTTCTTCTCCATTAGGTTGACATAAAAAGCCATGAAGCCATCATGCTTCATTATTCACCCAATGAGGACTCTGCACTGTCAATCGCATGAAATTCCAGACACAAAGAGATTTCCAACAGTTACTCCTGACCCATCCATAGGACTTAACTCAGTGTCATTTTCTGTATATTATCCACCTCCCAAATGAAAACTTTAAATGATTTTTCAAATTATCATTTTTCTACCTCCTTCCAGCCTCATCTGCATTCTTCTGGTCATCTTGTCCCCTGATCTATCACCTTTACATTTTAATCATGACAAGACACAGATGTGACTCAATCCATTAAGTTTAACATGTGCAATTGTGCTACTTGTGTTATATGCAGTTTTTTTTTACCAATAGTTTTAGGGAATGGGGGTCTGATGTGAATAGGCAAAAGTAAGGACTGCAGATGCTGGAGATCAGAGTCTAGATTAGAGTGGTGCTGGAAAAGCACAGCAGTTCAGATGATGTGAATACTCTGTCTCTCTCTCTCTCTCAAAATCATGCAGAAGTCCAACCATAATTTCATAAGTCAATCCAAATCAATAGGCTGTTTTTCTGGCAAAATTAGATTACAGAACCTTAACACCATAAAATGAAGGACCAGAGGCAGGCCAATAGCCCATCATTTCAGTTCCACCATTCAAGAAAATCATGACTGATCTGATGATCTACAACTCCATGTTCAAGAACTATAATTTAGTTTCCTCTTGTCAACCAAAGCAATTTGTTAACAATAAAATTAAGACTACAAAAAGCCTCACAGAGGATTTTGTTTTTTCAACTATATGTGAATATATTCTTCAAATTTCATCTGGCACTCAAAGAAAAATGCTGGTTGTCTGATTTAAGTGTAATTTTGTATTAACATTATGACCAGCACTCAGACTTCCTTTTCCATTTGTACATTTCAAAGTACAATGTTAATCATGTTGCCTTCCTCAAATTGCACTCTGTATCTCTGCTTATAAAGGCTCAATATAAATTCCCACTTCATAGCATTCTTCCTCAGAGCCAAATGGAGTGGGCCCTCTTCATTTGTCGCTGGCGTTTTCTTAAACCATCTTGTATTTTTAAAGTCAAAGCCGAGAGTTATTGAATAACTTTTTGAATTAGTTAATCTTGCTTATTTTTTTCCAAATGTGACCATAAGACCTCATGTTGGTTTCATAAATTTTAGTAGTTTTCAACACCTTTTGTCCAGATCAATGTTTGTAATTGAAGACAGCTTTTAGAGAAATGATACGTGGGAAATATCAGTCATACTTTCTCAAGTTATCCATACAACCTTCTTAACCTCAAAATATACTACAACATTTGTCTGCATGTTGTCCAGCTCTGTCTGTGTGTTCATGTTTCACTAAAAGTGATTCTAGCAGCTGCAGGTCAACAGTTAATCACAAAGTGTGCTGCATTCAGCAAAAAAGAACAAACTCAAATGTTCCTGACATTCAATATATCACTGTTAATGAAGAAGAAGCAGTACTCATTATTGACCTTGCAGAAAACTGCTCAGAGTCTCTGTGGCATGAATTTCCTTGTTCATAACATGAATGTGATTCTGACGACAAGTTAAAAGAACCTCCAAGTGCTCAGTAATAAGGATGACATCACACATTTCCTGATGAAGAGTTCTGGCCCGAAACGTCAATTTTCCTGCTCCTCGGATGCTGCCTGAACTGTTGTGCTTTTCCAGCAACACACTCTCAACTCTGATCTCCAGCATCTGCAGACCTCACTGTTTCCTCACCCATTATTATCCAATCATAATGAAATATTCTCATAGACAGCAAAGCAAGAAGCAGCAAGCTCAATCTTGCAAGTTTAATACAATTTCTTTTTACGAAGAGCAAAATAATTGATTGGAACAGATCAATGAGATTAACACATGGACCCAAATAGCAAATTTATTTTTAAAATGTGTTTAGAAATAGTGATTAAAAATTGCTTAGTAATAAATTATTAAAATCAATGAAAAAGTAGACATTTCTCAAACATAAAATCAGTTCTTCAATTTGTTAAACAATGAAGAACCTTGCGTAGAGTTAAAAACTCAGTTACAATCATCTCAACAAGTATTATTTCTGAGATATTTGCAGTGATACTATTACTGCAAAAAGGATAAGTTTCCACTCAGTCAAAAAGTTCTTCTTAATTGTATCAATTTTATAGAAAGGATGATTCAGGCCCATAGATGGGATTAAAGTAGAAGTATCAAACAAACATTATTTTTAAACGTTATTGTTTTAAAATGATTTTCACAAGTTCAGCTATTTTTATTCATATAAGAAAGCAGTCTAGAAACAGCAACTTCTGGAAATCCATGTTTAACACACATGTGTTTATCAGAAGCTGTCATAGTTTCTATGGTGCAATTGGTGGCAATCACGAAGAGTCATCTCATTTATAACTTTGCAAAAATCTGGCGGAAGAGACAGATTAAGACGAATCATTAATCCGCAAGGAATCGTAGCAGTGGTCTTGCTGAAATAATTTAAATATCCATTAATCAAAGTTTGGGGTGTCAGCTTGGAGTGTTGAGCTTGCCATTTTTGTTGCTCTCTATTATGCAATATTTTCCAAAATGGCCACTCTTAGTACTTTGGTGTATTTGTCATTTCTTTGGGTGGTGGTACAGAATTACAGTTGTTTGAGATAGTTCAGTACCACTAATACCCCATTGTCTTGGGCTTGTCTGGCAATTATTGATAGAGGATTCACCAGTGCAAAGCATCTACAAAAGAAGCACTTCTATCAGATAACAAGGGGAAACCCCATACTAACAAATTTGGATAATTAAGACTTTTTGGAGCTGGTACAAACACCTTTGCTTGCTCTGAAAATGGAGGAAAACCCATGGTCTACAACCACAGACTGTATGAGACTATAAGATATAAGAGCAGTATTCGACCCTTCAGCCCATCATGTCTGCTTCACCTTTTGATCATGGCTCAATCTCATTCTCCTGCCTTCTCCCAGAAATCTTTGATCCCTTCGTAATTAAGAACCTCTTTTTCTCTGCCTTTTATACACTCCACGATTTAGCCTCCACAATCTTCTACTGCAATGAGTTAGAGAGATTCTTCACTTTCTGGCTGAAAAGTCTCCCCCCATGAGTTTTAAAGAGTCACCCCTTTTCTCTAAGGCTTTTGCTGGGGACCTAGTCTCTCCTACTAGTGGAAACATTTTTTCTACCTCCATTCTATCCGGGCCTCTCTGCATTCTGAACGTTTCAATCAGATCCCCACTCATCCTTCGAACTTCCATCAAGTACGTACCCAGAGTCCTCAACCATTCCTTAGGCGACAAGCCCTTCATCCCCAGGATCATTTTTGTAAACCTCAACTGAACCCTTGCCAAAGGCAGCACATCTTTCCTTAGATTCTGGGCCCAAAGCTGCTCTCAATATTCCAAATGTCTTAATTAGTCTCAGCAGCACATCTCTGCTCTTGTAGTCTAGGCCTCTCTAAATGAATGTTAATATTTCATTTGCCTTTAACTGCATCATCAGAATGGGAGGAGCCCATTTAAATGAATATGAATCATTTACAATTGTCACCTTATACCATGAGGAGGTTAAATTTTAAACTAGCTCTCCCAGTCTTCAAAACAACCTACTTTCTTGAAACCTCTAAAACCATCACTGTAGTTTTTTAAGCAACTACTGCTGCCCCATTTGGATGCTGCATCCTGAACTTCCATTTCCCTTTCCTCCTTTAAAAATCATCGTTATAACCAGTGGTTCATAACGCTTTTGATTTGCCCTATTGATCTCTCCTTCAGCTTAGCCTCGGCTTGCTCAATGTTCTTTGAAGCAACTCTAAAAGCATCGAAGTCCATTTTCCAGTAGTTCATATTGAAGAAAAACAAATCATTTCAGAAGAAATCCCACAAGCATTTCTGACTATGTTCAGTCTTCTAGTTGGAGTGTAAACATAGGTACCATCCATTAGATGGAGTGTGCATGTAGAAGACTCAGTTTGAAGGAGGTACAGTGACATATTAAAATGCAAATACAATATTTAGTTCTCTTCCAGAAAAAGGTACTTACAAAATACCCCACACTAGGAATTGCGAACGCAAGCGATGATGATTTATTTTATGTAAATGGTCAAATAGAATTGTAATTTTCACTTATTTCTTATAAAATATGAATAACTATATTTTCAAATGAGTTTATAAAATCCAATCAACTGGAAAATTAATAAGGAAGCCACTACAGAAAATTGAACATGTAATGTCAATGTATATTGACAGTAAGGAGAAGCTTAATCATTTATCAATTTGGTCGATCTTCTTCAGTTCTTAACTCTTAAGTGAAAATGTAGCATTGATATTCTATTTCCATCATTTGGCATTAATGCACTCGACCATCATCGACTAAAATGGTTTTAAAAAAGGACAACTATTAACTAAGAAGCAGCCCATATGGAATATACAAGGTAGGTGCCTTGAAATTACCATTTTAATCAAGAAATACTGAAATTCACACCTCTTACTTAATTCACACTTACATAATAGCTGCACTATTGGAGATAAAAAGGTTGCTCTGCAGAATGTTCAATTCAGAAAAACAAGTAGAGCTAAGGAACATTTCATCAACCTGCTTTGAGTAACAAAGAGATAAAAGCAACATGGTCTGAATATAACTACTACACTGAAAGCTCCTGGCTCAGCAGACCATAACGGCTAGAAAGAAATCTTGCATAAACCTCAAATGACTGAGAAGTCAAATGCATCTAATAAGTTTCACCACTCCTGAGGAAGCAGAACAGCAGCCAAGCAGTTGAGATTTATTTTTCACTTCTGCAACTCAAAGATTCTAAAACACTATAAACTGCATCTGCCGTTACCTTGCAGTCTATGCTTGCTATCCTTCCTCCCACTTCCACCTTCTTTGCAAGCTTGCAATTATTTTTTTTATTTGTTGTGCTTTCTGGGGACAATAAAAAAACCTCTCTTTCATTCAAGAAAGCCTTAGAATTTGTTCTTCCCTCATCCTTGATCTGAGTAACTAAATTTAAGTGAAGTGTGATAAGCTATGTGGAAAATATGAAGAAGATATTTATTATGGCTGACAGGCAGTGTTTAAAACAAAAATGGGAGCGATGATCCTTGCTCACCTGGGAGCAACAACTACCAGACAACATCGAGAGTGCTTACCAATCCAGTCAATATCTAAGAACAAGGATCAACCAGTTCAGAATTTGCACTAAAAACAGTTTGTGTTCAGACTCCCTGACTTAAAAAAAACACTGAAATACATAACTGAGGATTGCTTCGAGTAATGTTTCACTGATGACTAATTGCAAAAATGCTAATGTGTTATTTTCTGTCTTAATAATAAGTGCAGACCTTAAGTATCACAGATTACATGGGATAAAAATGATGATTTAGAAAATTTACATAATACTATTTAATGAATACCTTTCTAATTTGAACAAACTACATGCTTGCTAAAAAAACATCACTAAGATATACAGTACACAATTTGGTAAAGCATAATCATAAAAATCAAAACAATTTAGTTTTTTTTTGTTTCCCAGTGGTGGTAAGCACTTTCAAAATCAACACACTCAATGGAAAGGTTACAAATAACTAAGAATATCATTTTTCCTAGGGCACTTAATTTCTCTCAAAGGACAACAAAGCGAGTAGATTAATGTCTTCATTCTGATAAAGAATTTCCTGTGACTGCCTCATGCTTATATCCTGGTACCCTATAGCCTAATTTTTAAGACTGAAGCATTTTGTTATGTTTTAACTTGTTCATTAACGAACTGGCCTATTAGATTAACTTTTCATTTGTGAAACATTTTGTCACAGAGCTTTTCAGTCCCTACCCAGGAGTAGGATACAAACTCACATTTTTACAGTTAACTACTGCTGTTGCGCATTGATGAGGCATCCACTTGTTTGTTTGACAGCAAGAGGTAATTATACATAATAGCTATGAAAGCAGGAGAAAAGGTATTTGTATAGCCACACACTTCCATAATTATATTCAGAGCAGCCTACATGTGCTGGCCTTTCAAAAGCAACAATGTGCTCTCTCCCAGGTATAAGCCATGAGTTCAGAAGATTGTGTTACTCTTCATTGGGAAAACACGATGGAAATCAAGTCCTGCTCTTCCCAGAGTAATCACAAATGAAAATGTTAAAATGTGCTGAATTTATCGGATTCCCTGACTTGCAGATCCATGTTGAGAGAAAGCATAGGTCAGGTTTCTGCACTTAATCAGAATTATCATTGGTTACATGTAATTAGACTTGAGCTACAGATAAACAATTACAAACTATCGACATATAATAAACATGCTGGAGTTTAACCCTCTTGTAAACTCCCTCGCTACCCTTACCAACAGACAGACAGGAAAAGAAATCATGAGTATTACAGGCAGAGAGAAACAACTGAGAAAATAGTTAAGCAGACCTCGTTCACCAGATTTACTAATCAAAATGCTATTTCTCAAATCTTGATACATTTATTAGTTTGCAAGAGGCACAGGGTGACTGGTTCACATTTATAAAGGTCTGACTTACAAATCAAAAGTCACAGGAACTGAAGGAAAAATAAACTGGTTTTCTTCAGGCTCAAAGTGGCAGTTACTGCCAAGAACAGAGACAGTTCTTGAGCTTGGAGAGATCTGATGGTTTCTCACTGTCTTTCACAGCCCAATGTTGTGCACTGCCTGGGAGCCAATCACAGTTTTTTTGGGTAAAGGTCTTTGTCATCAATAATTGGACCTTAGTCCACAGACCAACAAGTTATTATTTGTTGCTGGCTGAATTTGTACACAGCCCTCGGGTTTCAGCTCATCTGTAAACCTCCTCCTCCGACTGGTAGAACGAGTAACTGTGTAAACAGCACTCACAACACAAGTTACTTGTTTTTAGGAAGTTCTGAAATCCTTCAACATCACTGGTCTTTTCCTTTTGAAAAAATCATTTTCCCACTTCACTCCACAATCAAATGGAACAGAAAAATACATAGATACTATCTTTACAATAGCATGTTCACCTGTGAGTTAGATCATTGTGATTTCAAGCTGAGCAAAAATACTTAGACTGACGTGCCAGTTCAGTACTGAGTCCCATATTAAAATGAGGCTCCATCATCCTCGCAAATGGAATTTCAAAAACTACTTTGAAGGGGATAAGGTGGGTTATCTCTTGTGCCCTGATTAATATTTATTTCTCAGTCAATTATCATACTGCAAGTTGCAGTTATACTAATTAGTCAACATTAGCCTGCAATGAAAACAGTGACTACACTCAAAATATTTCCTTGGCTGTATACCTCAGTTCATTCCTTTTGTCACAAAAAGTGATGTGCAAATCCAAATCTCTCTCTCTATTTTTGAATAAGAAACAACAGGGTGTGGCACAACCACTGAAATTAAATATAAGCAATAATGTTTCAAATAAAGCCAGTCGTAAGAATTGCAAAATTTAATTTGCTGAGCAAACACCCAGAGCTATGAGATTTGGAAGCCTTATATATGGTAGGAAATTATAGAACCTGGACTTCAGGGAGATACTGCAAAGCAGGCTAGTCAATGGGGAATTCTTAGATTAAGAAACAGAAGAATGTGCTAATTAAGTTATAAAAAAGCTACATCCTCCACAACACAGCATTTTTTCCAGCACATTCAGGATTCCTTTGGTGCAAGACAATAAAATAGCTCCATTATTAACATATTATGATGTAAAGCAAACATTTCTGCTTCAGGGAGAATCAGCATTAAATAAATATCAACTGGAAAGTTCCAATTAATAGTCAACCAGCCTAAAATAAGCTTATACTCTCACTTGCACCCAGTTGATTATTTTGAGACCTGGAATTTAACAAAAACTGGTAAGAAAAAATGAATTTATACTAAAGAAAATCTGATTTAATGAGCTGAACCTGTATTATCGAAATTATGTGAATGAGTCAGTTGAGTAAAGTGTTGCATATTAGTTTAACCTGATTCAGAAGGAACACAGGGACAATGTGAAGCATAGTCCCCCCAGGGAATATTCATTTTGCTTTCAGCAAATATGCTGTCTAATCTGACAAGCATCTCCAATGTTTCTTTTCTTTTTAGATACAAGTAGCTTTTTATAATTGTTCAGATATATTGGGATATTTTCAACAAAGAAGTGTCTGCAGGTACTCTTTAAAGGTTGAAAGTATCCATCTGATGCAACATGTCAAAATATTTGCCGAAAGAAACAAGATCTGAAGGGCACAAGCTTTAACTTTACAAATCAAGAAAGCAACTCACAGCAAATGAAGGGATTTCCCGTGATCTGTAATTACCACACTTGCTTGCGACTATTCCACCATTAGCGTCACAAAAATGGCATCATTTTTGCTTAATCTTCCTACAATTGTCAAGGAGTTGCGATATTTGCATGTTAATTGCCAATTAAACTCATTGCAGAAAGTTAACTATTTTACTTATCAGCACAAATACCCTCCTTAATCATATGATCATTGTTAATGACTGTTTAATCAACATTGAGTGCCAAACACAAACAAGTACAATTTTGGAATCTTAGTTCATCGGAATCTGAATGGTTTTAGGAAACAGTTTTTAGTCATCTTCCAGATTTAACTTAGAATTCATGCATCATAACACACTCTCCTTAATGCTTGGTCAATTTGTTTCAGCCCATTCAACTCACTGATAAAGGAGACAACTGGTTAATTTGGCTCAACAAGACCAATGTTACCATAATCGGTTAATAAAAATTTAGCACAAAGTTACAGGAATTATGTTTTTGATGTGCAACTAAAAATTAATTTAATGGGAAATACCTTACACCAGTAAAATATGATTCATAGTTGTACTGGTATTCATTTTAACAAATCAACCCTGTTAAATCATTCTGAAGCTAGTTAATGAAGTAGAAAAATCAGACACCAAATCATTTGGCTTAATACCACAACAATTTATGGAACATAGCAATACATGTGCCTGCCTTCTCCTGAACCAACACTGCTTGTCGCAGTAATCTTTATTCACAATAGAGTCTTAAATCAACCTGTTCAGATAATCCAAGGCACACCTCTAGGTCATATGAGACTTGAACCTGGACCATCTGACTCAGAGGTTGGTATTCTACCCCAGCCATTAAAGAAAAAAGCCTTTTATATGTGATTTATGCTTTCTATATTTCTATTTACATACATGCATTTGTTTTTTGTGTCCTTCAATGTTATAGAGTTAGAATTCGCTCTACTGACAAAGTAAAAAAAAGACCCTAGTGTGTACCTTCTACAAGACACACTTACAGAAATTCACAATGAGATATCACCTCCACAACCCACAACCACTTCCGTCTAGATGGACAATGGCAGTCAATACATGGGAACACCATTACCAGCAAGTTTCCCTCCAAATCACATTGTCATGACTCAAATATATTGCCACTCCTCAGTATAATTTTGTCAAAATCCTGGAATTCTCTTCACAACAGCATCGAGAGTCGACTTACAGCACAGGGATGAAAACGGTTCTAGACGGCAGCTCATTACCACCTTCAAGGATAAATAGGAATGGCAATAAATGTCAGGGATGTCCACATCCCACGAATGAAAAGAAAATCAGTGGTGGATTTGTTCACAGATACTAAATGTAAAATACATGTACATTTCAGTGTGTTGCCTTTATCAGACTGAAACAGTTTTATCAGCCTGGATGCCAACAGTAAAAGATTCTTTACAATAGTGTCAGCAGAACAGTTTTAAGACCCACGAGGACACTTGAGACAGCACAAGGGAAGAGATTAAAAGACAACCTTTAATACAAGACCAAATGCACTCTGCCCCATACTAGCCTGTAATTGTATGTATCTACATTGCATTTTAAAACTGACAGGCATTATTTTTGTAGCTGCCTACTTGAGTATATCAGTAATAATGCTGTAATGGAAGTTGTTATAAATGACTAGTTTGAAATTCTTGTTCGATGCAGCATTTTCTAAATCTAGGTAATTTTTGTTCATGGTGAGAAAGTCTAACCTTATTCAATCAAAAGCACCATTTAGAAATTCAACTAAAAATATTCAAAAATCTCAATTCAATGAATACAAGAGCACCAACTTGGTAAAAAAAATGTAAAAAGAAATGAAAATAAATCACTGTTCAATAAATCACATGACCAGTTTAATAACGCTGCACTAATCGAAAGGGTTAAATTTATGATTTAACACTCTAGATGTTCAGCATTGTCTAAATTGGAAGCAGTAAATCTCATACCCCATAAGTCAAGAAAATGTCACATTCGAATTGCACATTTCCCAGATCAAACCGCAATGTAAATATTAAGACCGATGTTTCTCTCCCTTGGTGGTACAACATGAGAATTAGGAGCAGAAGAGACAGTTCAGCACAGAATCTGCTTCACCAGTTAATACAATGACTGATTTCAGCTTGGACTCAACTCCACTTTCCTGCCCACCCGCCATAATCCTTTAACCCATTACTAATTAAACGTCTGGCTACCTCCTCAAATTTATTCAGTGCCCTAGCATCACCAACACTCTGGGGTAGGGAATTCCACAGATTCACAATCATTTGAGAGAAGTAATTTCTCTTTGCCTGATTTAAATGTGCTACCCCTTATCCTGAAACTATGATCTCTTGTTTTAGGTTTCTCCACAAGAGGAAATATCCTCTCAGGTAGGGAAATATTAAAGCCTTGGAACTAACCATAATGCTGATCTCCAACATTAGAGCAATGAATTATGAAGGAAAATGGGATGTGGAGTATAAAATACATATCAAAAGCTTTGAAAGTCAATTATGAAACATTTTCGTAAATTTATATCTAAGTTTAAAATTGTGTGGGAAAGGAGCACTGATTGAAAATCAACTATTAACACGATTCAATTAACTAACTGTTAAAATTGCTGAAAGGCCAATATATCAACACCGTCATGAAGAATTTATTCAGACACAGCAAGAGTCACACAGGAAATAGATTCGGCAGTGGAAAAGTGGAAGTGAAAATTTGAGAGGTCATTCACCACCCAGTTGACATTTATTTTCATCTGACCCTTTTTACAGAGTGAGGTGTAAGCAAAAACAGCACACTGACCAACTAACAGCATTCAGCAAATATCAGAGCCACATAAAAGAAGTTTTCCTATTTAAGTATCTCCTATTTAACTAATGTACTTCATTCTCACATTCAGCTAAGTTGGCCACTGGGGAATCTGTTAAGTTTTCTACAAACGAAACAGACCACACGTTTTCCAGATTTCAAATATGGTGATACGTTTCAGAGAAACAAAACTGTCCATCCACACTTACATATTTGTGCATTGCTGTTTTGAAAGGCAGAGTCACCAAATACCCAGCAATTGTCATGATCATGAGACATTCACCAATCGCCACAATAGCAGTTAAAGTAAAGGCAGTTAAAGCAAATGCACAATGGAAAGTCTCACAGGGAACTTAAGAAAACCCTAACAAGCTGATGTCCAAAAGAAATGGCTATAATCATGGGCCTTCAGTCCATAGTGTTACAGCAGAGAGTTATAGATGTGACCATCCCAATACTATTGCCTGGTATATTTCACCCTGTTTATTCACAATTAAACATACATTCAGGTTTTATCACTAAAGGATTTAATATGCCTCAGAAACATACAGCACAAAGTGCTAACCAGTAACAACCATTACAATGTGTGTGGTACTTGTACCAAAGACATGGCAAAGTAACAATAAATCCCAGTTTCAGTACCCTTCAATACCATCAATTTCTCCTCATCCTTCATTGTCACCTACTTCCCTTCCCTTCATGGTCATCTCTGTCTAAATTATTATTCACTGCTACTAAACAATAAACAAATTATATTTCTACTAGCAACAAAACTGCCAGGTTCATTCTATAGCTGATTTCAATGACAGTGAACAACATTCAGAAAAATCACTGACAGTCAAGTTCTCTCACAGTGATGGCAGCAGTGAAAAAATATGCTTTCGATCTGAAACATCCAATTTCATGGTCCCTTCTGATGCATAGATTTGTTTGCAAATTGAAGCTTAAAAAAAAGTGACCAAAGCCCAGTATAATACTGAAATAAAATATGGAAATTGCTCGAGAAATTCAGCAGGTCTGACAGTATCTGTGGACAGGAAGTCTTTGAGTCCAATGACTCTTAATTCTGACTCTGCTTTCCCTCCACAGATGTTGCAAGACCTTATAAATTTCTCCAGCAATTCATTTCTCTTTAAGATTTCTAGCATCCACGGTTCTTCTTTTTATTTCAGAACAATACTTCATTGATAAATCCAAGAGATTACTATGACGTAAACTGCTCAATTAATTTAGGGCATCCTTATAGAATCTTAGAATGGTGGTGGCGAAAAAAAGGTCATTTGGCCCATCATGTTGGTGGTGCTTTTCCTCTCTCCCATGTCACTTCCCTTCATCCCCGTAATTCTTTTTCTTCTGGTAAACATGCCACACCTTTTCAAAAGCCATGAATGAAGCTGCATCTACTATACAGGCAGTGCATCCTAGATCTTAATTACAGACTACGTAAGTATACATTTTCCTCATGTTGTCCCTTGTTCTTTTGCCACTTACTTAAATTGGTGTTCTTTGGTTTGCAACTCTTCTGTCAATAAGAACAGTTCTTTGCTATCAATTCTACCAAACACCTTGTTTTTGAACACATATTTCCAATCACATTTAAATATTGTCCATACGGAATGTATTGCAATCCACTTTAGCCACTTAAGTGAAGTCAGTTATCCCTGGAACTGTTCTTTTCTGGACCCTTTCCAAAACATTCACTCCTTCCTACAACAGTGCCCAAATCCAGACACTATGCTTCAGATGAGGCTGAATCAAATCTTTGAAAATGGTGCTCCATTTACTTGCTTTTGGACTCTGTCAAAATTCATAAAAGCCAGGATCCAGTATGTCTTTCGCAATGTGCCCCACTACCTTGGATAATTTCTGCACAAAGTCCCAAGTCCCTTTGTTCCTACACCTTTTAAATGAATTATATCTTTAAATTTACATTGTCTTTCCGCAATCTTACAAGCAAAACACATGGCTTCAAAACACCGTATTAAAATTTTAGCTGCCAAATATTCACCCATTTTCCCCAACCTATGTCCCTTTGAAGTTTATCAGAATTAAGAAATTCAAATCACGTCCCAATGAATCAGAAGTTTCAATTGTACTCAGTGAGCAATACATAAAATCTTATTTAATACAGGAGTTTTTAGATTGGATTACTTACAGTGTGGAAACAAGCCCTTCGGCCCAACACATCCACACCAGCCCACAACCCATTCCCCTAACACTACGGGAAATTTAGCACGGCCAATTCACCTCACCTACATATTTTTGGACTGTGGGAGGAAATTGGAGGGTACACACGCAGACACGGGGAGAATGTGCAAACTCCACACAGTCGCCTGAGGCAGGAATTGAAGCCGGGTTTCTGGTGCTGTGAGGCAACAGTGCTAACCACTGTGCCACCGTGCCGCCCAATTCTCTGGTGAATACTTGAAATTGGTTAAATTGTGTTTACTCCTCTAACGTACCTTTTTGGTGATGTACCTTTAAAGGGATATATCTTAAACTGCTCATCACTATCCACCACAAGACAGGTGAGTGATGACTCAACGAACTACTGTCAAACTTACCATATAGAATTCCATGTAGATTGTCTCTAGAATCGATTACACTTTCAGAGCACTGCAACAATTCAATCTGGTCACCCAAAATATTTTGTTCTTTTATTATGGAGTCCATAGATCCAATGATTGCAAGTCAATATGTTTGTAGATTCCTGTCCTTGGTATTATTCCTATCTATGGCATTATATGATATCACCACTTGGAAATCCCATACTTAAATCTGCAAAAGACCACTTAACTTTGCAATGTAGATTATAATTGACAGGCTTTGTGGAACAGTTTAAAGTGAATGTATTTGTGTATTTGCAGACTTCAATCTTATTGTAGAACCATTGTGGACAGCAGATCAATGTGAACAATCATTCCCATTCATCGCTCATCGATACTCCCAGAATTACAAGATGACTTAATTAAAGTAAAAGGGGAAGATGAGAGATGGATATGCAGGCAATAGATGATAAGTTTGACCACAACACTCAGCAAATAGTGCAGTGAATTCAACAGAAATACTTGGCATATGCTAATGTTAAGCACAAAAGCTTTGACAACACAATGAAACAGATACTAAATCAGACACCACAGTACAACAAATAACCATATTGACAAGTAGAACGTGATCCAAGACACAGCCCAAACACAGCGCTGCAACGGCAATCTGGACAATAGTAACAAACAATACTTCCAAGCCAAATTTGCCATAACCAAATCTGGATGTACAAGTAAACTACCAGTCTGCTGCAGAGACTCAAGTTCATTGCTTTGCATCTCAGTATATTCAAAGCAATGAAATGTTCTTTCAATGTATGCTTTTCTTTTGACTCTTTCGGTACAAACCTTTAATCTAGAGTGAAAGGAGATGTTGCAACACCCAGTTTAGGAGGTGCATCTTAAATTGCTGCCTTTTACTAACCACAAATAATACAGGAGAGAGTTGTATAATTCATCATATCAGGTGGACAGAACAAAAGGGGGTCTTGGGCTACTGTAGTAGGGGAGGCCTGGATTCAAGGCCCACATGCTCCAGAGGTGCATAATACCATCGCTGAACAGTTTGATATGAAAATATCCATAGACAGAACAAAGCAGCAAGCTTACGGACCAAAGATGTCACCCACTTCCATTGTATGTATAAAGTTTAATACTCGCATGAAGAACCAAAACTGTTGCTCCATTCAATGCATTTTTCTGGTCAATATTCCAGTTCTATTTTTTAACCCCAGTGTAATATCTGTCTCAGGAGTTCATTTATTTCTGATCACTTTTAAAACTGTCTGGTGTGTATGCTATTCCAAAGGATTACCTTTGGTATGTATGCTATTCTGGTGTGTATGCTATTCCAAAGCAAGACATCTGAAAAGGTGTGATAAAAGTAGTCAGTTTCCCAGAGTCAGTGGTGGTTGTTAGAATCCACTGTGCACATTCTGATTCATGACTTTTTAAAGTGTCTTTAAAAATCTTTCATCTCTTGGGCAAAATCTCATATTCCATTTCTCATTAAATAAGGAGATAAGGTCCACACAGACTCATTGAATCATAAGGTTTTAGAACCATAGTCAGTAAAGTTATTCCCTTTCTTGACTTACAATGAATTACTCTATCATTATCCAATAGTGGATGTGACATTTTCCTTGATGCTAAAAGTGGATCGATTTTGCATCATTCCTCAGGATAATGGTCCTCAAATCTATTCCCAAATCTATGAACAATTTTGGAAATTCTCATTGAAATTCAATACTTTGGTCTACATCTTGAATCTTTTTTGATGTAGTGAATTAACTTCAGCTTTACAAATACAACTCCTGCTTCAGGGTTCTGATTGGTAAAGAGAGATTCTATCATTGCTCTTTTCTTGTGTCTAACATTTGTTTAGAACTGGCCTTTTACTTTCAATGACATTCCTCCAGGCTCCTGTAGCTCCATTGAGGATAGCTGTAACAAAGCTTTTTTAAAAAATCATTTAAGCCAGAATCATTGATTTCTCCCTAATGTTGTGGTGTTTGCTCTCTTGAAGCAGTTTTGGATTCATAGACTTGCACCGTTTCTCCACTGTACTCTATATTTGAAGGCTGCATACATATTTAAGATTTAACACAGTTGTTTCATTGTATTCCCCGATGGAGAGTTGGCTCACTTATTTCCCTCCATTTCATGGATGCTTCAAGATGGTAGGTGGCATTCTTTTCTCATGCTGTGATGGGTTTTACACTCTGTTTCTTCACTGTGGTCCCTGTACTGAATTGTCTCACTTGATTTATTTTTTCTGTGGCACTTTATTTTCTTCTCAAACAAATGCCCTATGCTGCTTTTGAAATTTCTACCAAATCTTCTGTAGATTGTGGATTAGAGGTGCTGGAAAAGCACAGCAGTTCGGGCAGCATCTGAGGAGCCGTAAGTATTCCTGATGAAGGGCTTTTGCCCGAAACGTCGATTTCGAAGCTCCTCGGATGCTGCCTGAACTGCTGTGCTTTTCCAGCACCACTAATCCAGAATCTGGTTTCCAGCATCTGCAGTCATTGTTTTTATCTTCTGTAGATTGTGTACGTTCTGACAAAGCCTTGTCTGACACTACAACCTGGTCTGGTCGCAAGCTAGTTTTGCTTTAGCCCCTTGCTTATGTACATTTTTACCAGCATTTAAAAAGATAGCTTATGAATCAATTCATGCTTTCTCCAGGCCTTTTTATTCTGCTTAAATTTTGCAAATTGTTATTATTTTTTTTCTCACAATGAATTATGCATTTAATATAATCAATACTTCATATTACGCCATGTTTTGAACAAGTTCTTCCTTGCAACATCACCCATAATGTTCCCTGACCTGATTCTTTTGCTTTTTTACACCCACCACCCCTTCCCCCATTTAAGTCGAGATGAAAATACTAGTTTCTAAACCTCCAATTCCCAGTTCTGGTCAGCCAATCACTTGGAATGGTTCTGGGAATGATAGTCAAGCTTATGTCACAAAACTTGGGAAATGACCTTTTCACGACAACTGTTTTGTTCCACAGCTTTGTTCGGCATTCCCTCCTATATATTCTCTAAGTGCATTTTTCCAGCCACCAATATCCCGATGAGTCTTGAACATTTTTTCCTTTCCCTTCTTACCACCAGGTTCATTTCAATAATTGCACACAATGTTTTAATTCCTCTTTGCCTTTCAATGGTTGCCATGTTTTATCCAATGCCTGGGGCCAATTAGGCTTTCATAAGCATCAATTCCAGGTATGGTCTGTAAGAATAGTTTACAGCTAGTAGATATATATATATATATATATATATATATGTGTGTGTGTATAAATTAGATTCCCTACAGTGTGATTATATATAATATATATCATCTACTCTCTCAAAACTCTGGTACAGCTTCTGCAATTGTCATTACAATGTCATGTGACAATGTCATTATTACATATCATTATTCTATTGCTGTCCCATTACTCTCCATGAAATAAGACCATGCTGCTCACTTCACATATGATGGTCCTGTCAGGATTGATGTTAAAGGATGTTGTTTGGTAACTCTAGTGCCATGTGTTTACAGAATCACTGCAGACATTAACTAAACGTTTGGAGTCAGTGCAAAAGGAGGGTTGGTTAGCATGTGTTTCAGAATACTGTGAGTAGCCTGGATTTAAGATTATTGCATTTAGGCTAACGTAGATCAGGGATCCACCCTCCTGCCCTGCCTCTGCAAGTGCAAGGCAATTGCAAACTGCTGCTTAAAACCTGTCTTCCAAGACGTGATTGAATGAATCGGAAAAGAATTTTTAATTTTTTCTCTGACTAGGAGTAGCTAAATGAAGTGCGAGAAGAGGTACTGAACATTACATCTACTCTTAAAAGATTCCCTTTAAGCTTTTATTTAGTACTACTCCTGAGCTAAAATACAGTGCGAAATATTTTCAATTTCAAAGACCACCTAATTAGACATTTCTTGTTTAATTTTAAATTTTATGCTTTGTATTGACATGCCAGTTGAAAATTTTTAAAAAGGAAACCTACCAACTACACAGTTTTGTATGAAATGTTCATGTTACAACCAACTAAAAAGGCATAATGAACAGTTTTATTTATTGAATGCACAGAAGTGACTTTGCAACAACTTAGTGAGGTTTTCGGTAACCTCTCAATCTCCTTCAAAGTGTTAAGTGAAGCATTGCCACAGCAATTTATATTGGATTTTCATTTGCCCTTCATCCCTGCCAACATGCCTCCATTCAACATTTATCCCTTTTCGCATCTTTTAAATGTTCATATAAACATTTTAAAAGCATGTTCATGGCAAATGTTGCAGTTAATTGCCAGAAACATAATTCATTTGGAGCCAAAAAGTGCTTAGGACAAATCTTTTGCACAGTCAGCATAAACTTTGTTCAATCAAGCCATTACAAATTTCACATGCCTTTGTTTTGCAGTTTGATAGCCTTCAAAATACTCTTCATGCCACCAATGGCAGCTTAAGCACCACATTTAATAATTCTTGATGTCAATTACCGGTTGAGTGCAAAGCTGTAATTGAATCTGAAGCGGATGTCCCTTGTTAAAAAAGGCACCGCCATCTTTAATTAATAATTTCCCTTCATTGGTGAGCTAACACCTATTGCTATTTTAAATTTATACCCTTCAGTTTTAAATGATGTATGAATTGTGGCATCTTATCGTAAAGTTAGTCATGTGAAAATATTTTTCATATGAAACTTGAGATGACCTTGATCCGACCATTTGAAAATAAAGCACGAGGTTAAATTGAAAGTAATTACTTAAAGGTCACCTGACATTTACTTGTGTCTCCCAAGACAGTTAAGGGGATAGACACCTAACAAGCAAACCTGAGGAAAAAAAGTTGTATTTTAATAAGCACTAAGAAATATAAATGGATCAAATTAAATGCAAGTTTATTGTGGTTTTAGGTTTAAATTGTAATGTTAAAAAAATAAACGATTGGTAAAGATTTGCATAACAATATCTAATTATATTTATTGTTTTTCATATTGAAGTCCAAAACATTTTTTCGGTTCTTCTGTAAATCAAATCAACCATAATTTTCCAGTAGAAAGGCCAGTAGGTGCTTACATTTGCAAAGAAATTCCTTTAGAAATGTTGCTTTTCAACCAAAACTGGTCAGCTGGCCATTTCATCTCTACATCGTTGGAGTGTTAGATGAAGTAGTATTAGAATCCTTGCTATAAAACATTTACAACTTTATTTTCAAGAACAGTATTTCAGTTTTGATGGAACTCCACGGCACTGCAATATGTTCTTAATGCGTTGGGAAAGATTCTCAGAGTTTGCTACACAGATGTGGTAATGCTCTGTACTCTTCAGTGACTTGTCACATGTTAGACGTAATGGAGTCTTTCACATGACTGCAAAACAACTACAGACAAACTGATCAATTTATTGGGCCTGGAAGAAGTGCTTTAGTAACCTGTATGGTGCATTTATGCAAGACAAATGTTGTCAATATGCCAAAAGACCTCCTGCACCTGCTTCAAGAATTTACTACATATTAGTTCCATAGAGTCCAATCTTCACAGCCACCAGAGACCACCCTGTTCTGTGAGAAGCTAACAAGCCTGCTGATTGGATTACGCATACATTTGCCATTGGTTCCAGAAGGAATCATTGCACGTCTGATCCTAAAATCGACAGCTGTAACAACTGACTGAAACACAAGTCACAATAACGTACACAAAGTGCGCTTGTTGTCCCAAACTTACATTCTTAACGTTGTCATGATCGCAGCTGATGTTATTACTGGACAAGTCAGGCCCCGGAACAAAATCTGGTTTAAAGATCATATTCATTTTTCCTTTAATTTTAATGAGTTTGTCTTTTTACTGAAATACAAACATGCAATGCTGCAGATTCAGGTTCAACAGTTAAAAAATTAGGAAAAAAGATAAAAACAATAAAAAATTATGTAACACCTTTATAGGTTTTAAAACACAGTAAAAGCACAATCCCATTAATCCCAGTAACACTTCTTTGCAGTATTCACACCAGAGAAAATCTTCTTCCACTTCACATCTATAGGAACTGAAAACAACAAATGCTGGACATCACAGCGATTTAGACAACACCATGGAGAGAGAACAAGCTAACATTGAGTCCAGATGGCTCTTCATCAGAGCTTCAGACTCCACGTTCGCTTGTTTTCTCCCAAGAATGCTGCCTGACCTGTTGTGATCTCCAACATTTGTTGTTTTCAGCACAGATTCCAGCATCTGTGGTAATTTTGCTCCTTATATCTGTAGAGCTTGACTTCACCATCTTTAGAAACTGATTGATTCTTCCTGCACCCTTCGTATAACTGAGCTTAAAAGAGCTCCTTCCAGTTTTTAAAGAAACAAGTTTGGTCTTGAACTTTAAACTAAACCCCACTGAGGTAACTTCTTTCTCAGTTCTAATCCACCCCTCTTTTCAGGAGCAATTGTTCTGCATACTCACCTTTAGCAAAGATGTCTGCAAAACTGGCTAGTTAAAAGCAAAAAAGCTTTCTTCTAAATTTTGGGCATTTTCCCCAAGTCCAAGCAAAAACTGCAGAATCCAAAAACCTAAAGCACTACGCTGTTTACTCACTTGCAAACTCTTCCAGTTTAAAAAATCTCTATCAATCTCCAGAAAATCTCTCTTCAATAGTGTGTTTTCAAAGTAATCACCACAGCTAGAGAAATACTTACAATTTAATCAATGAATCCAATCAGGCACAGAGACTAAACATTCAAAATACAAAACATTAAAAAGAAATCCAACAGACTGAGAATCTGCTGGATATCTGTCACTCTAGCCCTTGGTGTACATACGACTTCAGGGTCACCTGACCAAAAGTTCAAAGTCAATAGTGTCCACTGTAGGGCAGGCTCCCTCCATCCTATCTGCTGAAGCCAGGTATTGGGATAGAAAGAAAGCTGATGACCTTCTGAGGCACACAGATTTGTGAATAAAAGTTCACTTTCACTATCCAGTCAGAGCGAACTTCCAGCTGTAATGTCATGATTGAAGATGCTGTGGCTGGCCACCCCTTGTGCTACCCAATGTTTCATGGATGAAGATGCGCAGTGAGCTCCTACACCATGTGCACTCTATGGGAACTTGCAAGTGCTTACAATTTTCCCAAATAATGTACTTCTACAGGCCTCAATTCATTGGCTGTGAAACACAAGCATTCATGAGATTGATCCTTGACACTGCACAATATGATTCAGAATACTTTGTACCAGGAGGTGTAGTTTGCACATGCCTATGGTTCGTGTGCCATGTCATGAGTCTTCCAACTGTATTGTGGGGCTGTCGGTGTAATGCAATGTTCTTCAAAGGGCCTCACATTGCTCAGAAGTGAAGCTCCTGCCCCCACAATGAGACACCACTCCATTCTCTCCAGATAAACTCCCAACCATTATCATATCTTCTGTCTAACTGTTATTTATGGCACAATGGAAGGAAACAACAATTGCTCCTCACATGGTGAGTTTCCAACTCAGCCTCTTACCCTTTTGGCAATCACCCAAATGTAAAGATTCCATCTCTCCACCAATCATCCTTGCCATCCAGAGTCAACATTTCAAGTATATTCATCTACTGTTTCATCCCCCGCTGCCCCCATCAACACAAGAGTAGTGCAGACTATTGATGATACCCCCTCACAAACAGACCCTTTCCACTTAATGCTCTATCACCTTCTATATTAGGTTGCTTTCCTCTGAATCCTAGCATGCTGCCTCCAATCCCTACTCTCAAGTTCTCCAACATCTCCAGCAGTAGCCCCAAGAAAGCCCCTAACCTTTTAGTGGCTGGACCCCTTGGACTGACCGTGGCCCAGTTCCTTGACAAACTTAGACAGCCCTGAACAATGGGAGAAAGAGGGGACTGTAGGATGCTGGAAATCAGAACTGAAAAGTGTGGTGTTGGAAAAGCGCAGCAGGTTGGACAGAATCCAAGGAGCAGGAGAATCGACGTTTCAGGAATGTGACAAAGAAGGGCTTATGTCTGGAACGTCGACCTCCTGCTTCTCAGATGCTGCTTGACCTGCTGTGCTCATTCAGTGCCACACTTTTCAGCCCTGAATGATGAGTGAACAGAGCCAATTCACCCCTCTGCAGCTTCCTGAACTACTCCCCAAGAGTTCCCAAGCTAGATGCACAGGACTCACATGGCTGATTATAGCTAACTTGCCAAACTATAGGTGTATGGACTCCCTGGCCCTGACTCTATTCCTGTCCCTAGGATGACATTGGAGTCTGTCCTGATTATTGCTGTGATACCCTGATTGACGGTAGTCCTGATGAAGGGCTTTTGCCCGGAACATCGATTTTCCTGCTCCTCGGATTCTGTCTGACCTGCTATGCTTTTCCAGCACCACTCTAATCTTGACTGTAATCTCCAGCATCAGCAGTACCCATTTCTGCCTGACTTAAACTCCTCCTGAGACTTGGTGACATGGCCACTCAGTTGAACATGCACATGTTTCCCATATACACAGTTGCCTCATGTTGATGTATGCCATCATGTTGTCTCAAATTGTTGAGCATCACTTAACGGTCAGTCACCTCGCTAAGAGTTTGGAGTCACATGGAGGCCAGACCAGGTAAGGATGGTGTTTTCCTTCTCAGAAGAACTTAAAAAAACCAAAGGTCTTCAAAAAACAGTAAAGTCTGGTTACATGTCACCATAAGCTCCATTTCTTTTCCTTCTGGACTTGAACTGAAGTCCAAGTTCACCATCTGCTTTGGTGGGATTTGAAGCCATACCCCCCAGAGCATTAATCCGGGTTTCTGTTACATTAAGCCAATGACATTACCTCTGTGCAACAACTCCCTCACAATAGTATTCCAATCAAAAATGCCAGTGCAGGGTTGAAGTGTTGAGCTGTACTGTAACCAGTTCAAAATGTACAATGACAATGTGATGAAGCTGGTATATGGCAGGTACACCAGGGGTTGAGGGGTGGGTTTGTTATCACTGCCCATACAGTCTACCCTGAGATTTTGGTGCTTGATGTCAAAGATGGAAGCTCAGATTAGCAAGTGGTGAGTGATTGCCAGGATATAGCACTAATGTTCATACTGGTAATGGCTGCTACCTTGTTTCTAGCCTGCAACTGGAAGAATGGAAATCTGCACATAAATGAGGTGACATGAGCTATTGACAAGGTATCCCCCCAAATGTATGCTAATGCAGCCAAAATCGAATTTCACCATCCAACAGTTGGTTGAAAGAGAAAAAAAAAGGATTTTTTTCCTCTCGACTTCTAAAATCTCTTCCCTAGCCATCTCATGATTTGCTCATTTTTCTTGCCATGGCCCACATCGTTCAAGGACTGAGAAAATTCCATCCATAGACTTTACAGTACAACGGAAGAAAAAGGCAGAGAGGTTTAGGAATTGAAATCCAAAGTTTAGGCTAAAAACAGCTCATTAGTATTCGAGGTACATTTCACCCTTTACGGCCTCAGTCTTCCTTGAAATGCTAAACTCTCATGCAGGATTCTTTTCAGGCAACAAATATATTTTTGTCATGTGAATTCATTGAGACAGAACTGGCTTGTGGCAGTGGATAATCTAATCCTTTTCCTATGATCTGCACTGAATTCTGATTAAACATCAATTCTGAGGCATTATATTGTAATAGTGGCATCAAATAGTTGTAGTGTGGGATCAAGGCAAATGACAGTGGAACAGGAAAACTATTCTCAACAATGCCAAGTTATAAACCTGCATGGAAAAAACTTGCCCTTTTTCAATACTGTCAGTAACATTGATCTACAGAGTCTGCCCCAATCACACCCTTTAGATGGTCAACTGAAACTGAAGTATTTCTGGATTGAGTGACAAGTTCTTAAGACACCATGGTATGTGCAATGCTACTGAAGCATAAAGCAGGACCACTGATTGACAGGATACAAAAGGAAATAAGATGAAAAATAGAACATAGAACGTTACAGTGCAGTACAGGCCCTTCGGCCCTCAATGTTGCGCCAATCCGAAGCCTATCTAACCTACACTATTACATTTTCATCCATATGTCTATTTAATGGTCATTTAAATGCCCTTAAAATTGGTGAGTCTACTACTGTTGCAGGCACTGCATTCCACGGTCCTCCTACTCTGAGTAAAGAAACTCTGTCTGACATCTGTCCTATATCTGTCAACGCTCAATGTGAAGCGATGTCCCCTCGTATTGGCCATCACCAGGCTTTCACTGTCTATCCTATCTAACCCTCTGATTATCTTATGCGTCTCAATTAAGTCACGTCTCAATCTTCTTCTCTCTAACAAAAACAGTCTTAAGTCTCTCAGCCTTTCCTCATAAGACCGTTCTTCCATATCGGGCAAAACCATAGTAAATGTTTCATTGAAATATAATACAGGAACCAAATTGGATGACACTACAAGTTATAGACTAGCTTTTCACCCTTACACAGTTCAAATGTAGGTCAGGCAGTTCAATCAGTAGTTGGGGATAGGGAGAGGCAGAATTTCTCTGCTGGCTATAAAAGTGGTAGACAGAATGTATGTCAGCTCCAGCTGGATCCTGATAGGAGCTGATTGGAAGGTATGCAAGTATTGGCATGAACATTAATTAATACTGTAGAGTAAATTCACATTGAGCCTGGCAAAAAAAACTAATAATTGACAATATTAGCCAGCAGTAATTAAGGTAGAATTCAGGAACAAATAGCTGTGATAATAAAAAGCTGATTAATAGACAAAGGTAAAAATCCAACAAATTCAATTGAGCTCTGTTCTCAATTCTGATTGAATTATCCATATGCAAATGCTTTAAGCAAACACAATAGGTAGGTGTTCTAACTGAGAAGAGTTCAATGAAAACTCAGTTAATCAATCTCTTTTCTCATTAATCCTGACCTGTAATGTTCTGCACAAAGCATGAATTTCACATTGACCAGCCTGTCTGCTAATTGTTTTGAAGGTGTAAAGACGTTTTTCAAAACATGGCTATCAGTATTCTTTTTGTTTCTTTTCATGAACAATCACAAGAACTTGCATAATTAGAATGTGTTTAATAAAGTTAATTGCTGTTCTTCACAGGAGTGCGAAAAATGCAGGAGTGTTAATCTGACACCAAGTCACATAAGGCACTATTAGAAAGGACGAAAGAAAGCCTAGTCAAAAGGAGGAGGGAAGCTCTCTGGAGCATACAAAAAAAGGAAAGAAACAGATAGACAAAAAAAATGTGTAAGGGGATAGTTGATGCGTTGGTATGGTACTTCTCCTTGTGTCTCTCAGCCAGCCCAACAATGCTTAATTTTGAATTACTGCCTTAGGATATCCTAGAAGGAGTTGTTTTGTCCAGAATTACTTAATGTGATAAAGCACTATTCCATTGGCATGATGCACATTAAGTTATTGTGTATTCAATTCTCTTCATTTCCAGGGGCCCTGAAATAGAATGAGATTATTTTACAAAAACTATACAAAATACCAACTTCATTTCAAATAAAAATACTCTTGGGATGGAAGTACACAGGATAGGCTATGCCTATTAACCCATCATTGCTCTAAAGGGTGGCAAGCAGTCTTCCTGAAACTTTGGGGATATTCAGTGCATCTACTGTTTTGTGATCCCTCTGAATGAGTCAATGGTCTGAAAACTGGTATCTGATGGTAGGGATCATGGAAGGCGGTCAAGGTGTCTCATTCACTCTGCACTTCAGGCTCAAAAGTGCTTCAGCCTCATCTTATGCACTGATGTGCTGGCCTCCCCAGTCACCAGCTGTGTATGACTGTTTCAACAATTCAGTGTGACTTCCTGTTGAAATGTAGCAATCCTCATGGTGCTGGTACACTCAGTGCTGTAGGGAAGGAACCTGTGAACTTTGACCCAACAACAGTGAAGGAATAGTAATGAAAGTTCCCCATCATAATAGCATGGGTCTTACATGTGGTGATGGTGTTCCCAAGCCCCTAATCTTTTTGTTCTTGTAGATGGTAAAGGTTACAGTTATTCCATCACACTCCTCACTTGTGCCTTGTTGATGGCGGAGAGGCAGAGGTATGTATTACATACTGCAGATTTGCCAATCTCTGATCTTTTCTAGCCACAATAAAGATACAGTTGGTCCAGTAATGTTTCTAATTAATGGGACCCCACTCCTGAAGATGTTATTGCCATTGACTGTCCAAGGGAAATAGATGGTCAGATTTTTTCTTGTTGAAGATCATTTTTGACTAACATTGTTGAAAGAGACTACAGAACATTGATCTCGAGGAATCACAACCATCTTCTTTTATGTTTGACTCCAACCAATGGACAGCTTTCCCCTCAGATTCTCATTGACTCCAGTTTTACTCGGCTCCTTGTGCCACACTCCATTAAATATGGTCTTATGTCAAGGGCAGTCACGATCACTTCACTTCCGGAATTCAGCTTTTTATCCATATTTGAATAATGTAATTAAAGTTTAAAGTGAAGTGGTCCTGGTGGAGCCCAAACTGTGAGCAGGTCACTGCTGCTTATTAGCTCTGTTGACAACACCTTCCATCACTTGGCTGATGATCTTGAGTTGACTGATAGGGTTAATGGCTGTTTGGATTTTCCCTGCTTTGTGAAAAGGAAATATCTGGGAGCGTTTCCACATTGTCTGGTAATGCCAGTGTTGAAACTGTACTAAACAAGTGGTGGCACAGCTATTTCTGCACTACAGCTGGGATGTCATTAGGGTCCAAAACTTTGGGGATATTCAGTGCATCTACTGTTTTGTGATCCCTCTGAATGAGTCAATGGTCTGAAAACTGGTATCTGATGGTAGGGATCATGGAAGGCGGTCAAGGTGTCTCATTCACTCTGCACTTCAGGCTCAAAAGTGCTTCAGCCTCATCTTATGCACTTATGTGCTGGCCTCCCCAGTCACCAGCTGTGTATGACTGTTTCAACGATTCAGTGTGACTTCCTGTTGAAATGGGAGGAATTAAGCTCAAAAGGTATTCTGCACATGCACAATAACGAATATCAGTAAAATTAAAAATGAATCAACTTCATGGATTCCAAAACTTCACCTATCAATATGTTCATAAGAAATAGAAGAAGTAGTGGCCACTTGGTTCCTTGAACTGCTTTGACATTCAAAGGATCATGGTTGAAGCTTTATATCAATTGCACTTTCCCACATGATTCCTACAGTCCACAAAACTTCTACTGGCCTCTCTTCTGAATGAACTCAACCACTCCTGGAAAGCTGTGCACAGAATTTCAAAGATTCACAATCCTCTGAGTGAAGAAATGTTGATTATTGCACTACTGAATGGTCAATCCCTAATTCTGAGACATTACCTTTTGTTCTTGACTCTCAGGCTAAGGTAAACAGTCTGTATCAACCCCTTCAAACTCCAAAGATATGTTTTAGCACTTCTCATTCCTCTAAATTCCAGAGGATATTGATTATTCTCAATTCCTCTTCAAAAGGACAGCCCTCTTACTCCAGCAATCAATGCAATGGATTTTAGTTCACCCTCAAGTAAGGAGACAAAAATTGTACACTGTACTCCAAGTTCACTAAAGTTGTGTACAATTGCAACAAGACTTCCTTACTATCATACTCCAATAATGGCCAAAAGTCATCAGTCTTCTTAATTGCTTGCTGTACATGCATGCTAGCTTTCTGCAATTCTTGTACAAAAACAAAAAGGTTCTTATGTCCCTTTGAATATTATCAGCTCCCATTCTCTTTTTTGAAAAGCTAAAATTTTGCAGCTTTCTCAAACTCTCAAACACTGGATAACCTAATTATGTCATTGACAGACATCTTTTAATTACTATTGATGCATTGATCCATGATTGTACTTAAGCAAAGAAAAAGTTGACTGAGTCAGCTTTTTTATAACCAGTTAAAAATACAATAAATAGTAACAAAGCCAATCAGGTTAATGCCAAGTTGAAATGCTTTCTCATGGTCCAAAGACATTGACAGTTGTTTTCTCAAATTGTACTCCAGATTTAATGCTCCAAGTGCAATTATTATGACTACTGAGCTTTATAAGAGGATTAAGTTTTAAATGATATGTATTAATTCAAGATAAAATGGATTAGTGGAGTGCAACCTCCAAGATCTGCCCAGAGACAAACCCGTGAGATCTGGTTGCCTTGGGTCCATGTCAAAAGTAAGATACAGGTTTTAACATAAAGATGCAAAAGTGGTGGCAGTTGTTCCTGCTGCATTCAGACTCAGACCCTCTTAACAGGTTTTACTTTATCAAACAGTTTAAAACATTGGATTTGGAGTTAAATGCCAGATGGAGTGTTGGAGAGTTCCCTTATTTAAATGAATGAAGTTTGTGGCATGGTTCAACCCAATGAGTCACCATTGCACGCTTTGCTACTCGAAGTTTATTTGAATACACTTTGACCTGGGACATCAGTGGCAATACAAAGGGATTTTTATATCATTAGAGTTGCCAAATTCCACAAAAGTAAATGAAGGACTTTTGTTTCAAAAAAGACAATGAAAGACTCACTCTGGTACAAAAGGAAAAAGGGATCCTGTTAAAATTGCGCAAGCACAGGGTACTTTAAACACAAGATAACATTGTTACTAAGAGTGTGTTAGAATGTATAGAGGTGGTATATAGGTTTTTGGTTGTATTTAGTAGTTAATGAAGAATACCTTTTCCACAGTCTGTAGTGCATTAGTTGCTGATGAAGGGCTCTGGCCGAAAACATCGACTCTCCTGCTGCTTGGATGCTGCCTGACCTGCTGTGTTTTTCCAGCAACACACTCTCGACTCTGATCTCCAGTACCTGCAGACCTCACTTTCTCCTTGTCTACAAGTATTGTTTAGCTGTTGTTGATTTTCGCTTGCTAGTTACAAGAAACCCTTAAAACATAGAATTCAATGTGACCTTTCACTTCAAGTTATTGTTTTAGAAAAGAGAATTGTAATATTTATCTGCAGCATTCCCATCAATTGAGGCAACATTTATTTTCATTTGTCACATTTGCTAACAGTGTTGATGATGTAGTTAGTACTAAAAATAAAAATAAAGGATAAAAGTGGGAAGACTGAGGAATAGCTCAAAAATAGCTGATGGCAAAGTGTTGAAAACACAAGATTCAAATGTAATCAGAGCTAATCACATCCCACAATTCAAGTTGTGGGTAAGTGGCTAAAAATTTGTCCTTCATTTATGGTCCTCCATTTAGGCCACATCTGCAATGTTGAGCTGTCCATCTTCAAACATTTATGCATTTGCCAAATAAATCAATAAACATGATTGTAAAATTACAAACAAAAAAGGTTTAGAAACTTGAACTTGCCTTATTAAAGACAGTTTTTAAAAAAAATTAGGATACAGGTGTGAGTGAGATTTCAAATATGAAAATAATCTTGAGATTACAGAATATCCTTTGTGATTCTTGAGACTGGAAGAATTGCCAGATACAAATAGTGAATATCTGATGACATGTCAGATGGTTGTGGAGTCAAGTTCCACTCAAAGAATTTTCAAAAGAATATAAACTGACAAGATCGTGTCCTATGGGAACATTGCAATATTGGAGGCACAGAATCATTTGAAACAAAGAACTCAAGGGAGTGGTTTTTGTGGGTGCAGTTACAACATTTAAAAGACATTTAGATAAGTACATGAATAAAAAATGCTCAGAGGGATTTGGTCCAAGTGCAAGCAGGTGGGACTAGTTTAGTTTGGGATTATGGTCAAAATGGACTAGTTGGACCGAAGGGTTTGTTTCTGTGCTGTATGACTCTGACTCAAAAACATACAGATTATCTCATGGCACTATTTGTAGAATCAATTATTTTCAGTATTCTGCTAGCACTTTCCCTCAACTGACATGAAAAGAACAAACTGGCCAATCATCTCATTTGCTGTGACCATCTATCATGTTTACTTATGTAGCAGGAGCTGTTTGTCAGAAGTACTTCAATGATTGTTACCACTGCCAGCATATTTAGAATTCAGGAAACACTTGAAATTGCAGGATCTTTATTTCTCATCTGAATAAACTGCTGTTAAAAGGAAGTAAGTCTAAATAAATTAACTCTGTTTAAAAGAATTTAATCAAGAACAATACCAAAACGTATGAGGATGGTGAAAGCTGCAAGCACTGATGATCAAATGGTTTATGGAAGCAATCATCTTGAGAACACAACTAAACAATAAGTAATAACAATTAGGTTAATACTCAGTTGTTTGTTTAATGATTTTTGGGTCAGGAATGCAAATTTAAAGCATATTTTTCAAACAAACATGGTAGTTATTGACTTCCCTGGGAGATTAATTAAAAGAGACAGTCCATGTAAATGTTGCCCACAGGAAAGCATTCAATATGCCTCCCAGCCATTTCTCAACCGATATTTTATGTTCCTATATTAGAAAGTATAGCAATCTGTAGCCATTTTATCACAAAGTGATACACGTTTTAACTGTTTTGAAGTGTATTTATGTAATTATGTTAGTACTGGGACAGAATCGAGGTTTTACCTGCAGACTGAGTTTGGTTTTATACCTCATGGAGTAGAAATACAATAGCCTCAAACTAGTTTTGAAATATACCAAGGGTCCCCTCGAACCTCCTCTGCATTTTAAAACAGACCTATGAGTAATCTATGTTCAGATAATGGGATATCACTTAGTCATTGTGGAAACAAATTAGCAATTAAAAAGGGACTATTGCCACTGTTCCTAGAATACCTGAACAAAGTCATTTCGATGTTGGAAATTCACCAACTTTGGAGCAGGCAACTAAGCAGAAAATTTTAAAATTCTAACCAGTGTCCTTCAGCTTTGTTTAGGACTGAAGAAATTTGAGCTACCATTCTAAGGTCTTCTTGGTGTCAATGGTGCCTCAGGAAAATAATTGGACGATGTAAAAATGAATTTAAAACTTCAGTAGAGCCAAAAAAGAAACAAAAATGCTTTCTGACTCAACTCAATTGGTTCCTCTTCCCATTGCTCTCCTTTTCCTTTCTGACAATTACCCATCGATTACTACAGGAGGGCAGCATATCCACATGATCATTGTTTTTGAAAGAAGGATTGAAGTCACAGCAGATAAATGTATGTCACAATCCAAGTAAACACAGGGCAAAACTATTGCATAGCAACGTGTCAACGCCATTATTTCTAACAACTTAAGATTTTGAGCACTATGCAACTTTTAAAAACAAAGCATTTTTGCATTGTTGTCATGCAATGTCACCAACAACTCTCATCCAAGCAAAACTTTGTCATGCCAATGAAAGAAATATGGAACTATTAATATTGGATAATATTTTTACAGCTATTTCCATCTTTAGTTTAAAACCATGTGAAAAGTGTGGAATCTCTTCAATGAATTTTGTATAAAATACTTTTGAAACACTTGGTGTCTAATTTAAGAGTTTTGGGTGAATTCAGTGGATGAAACAAACAACACAGCAATAATCAACTGATGTAAGCAGAGACTTGCACCTAACTTATATGGGTGTTTGAGACAATGAATTGGACAGACATCATTTGGGTGACTCTAGCGGGTGCTTGAAATGCATGGAAACGTTTATACATTGGGGGACGTGGTTGTCGGGGTGGGGGGTTGGGTGGCTTTGCTAGTGGTGGCAGTTATGTGGTGTGCTCTAGCAACTCTCCAGAAGAAAAAAATACATCTATCTGCTGTGACTTCAATCCTCCTTTCAAACACAAAGATCATGTGGATATGCTGCCCTCCTGTAGTAATTGATGAGTAATTGTCAGAAAGGAAAAGGAGAACAATGGGAAGAGGAACCAATTGCGAGCTACCAAATGCTGTTGAGTCAGAAAGCATTTTTGTTTCTTTTTTGGACAGACACAACCATTGTGGAAGTGTGGCAGTGGTCTAACAGATGTAGACTGCGCTTTCTGCCCTTCAGTGGTTGCAAAGCACAGGTACTGCTGGACTGCATCCAGGCACATGAAGGGGTCTCAAAGGAACCCAGACATATGTATGTGGGGTACAATGGTCAGTCAGTGTGCATGGCATGGTTTGAGAAGTATAGATAGGTAGAAAGGAAGAGGGATAGGATTTCATGCCAGGATGTTCCCAATGGGCAAAGGGAAACCTTCAAGTATAGTACTCATCTTCCTTCCTGCTGTTTTAAAAAAAAGGTTCTCCATTCCTGCCCACACTCCACCAACCATATGATTTGGACAGGATAACACTAGGGTCAACTGAACTTTCAACAAGGTCAATTGATGCTCAATTATCTATCCACATGCAATAGTTGGGCTGCTGCTCACAGTGCATGCCTATTCTTTGTCTTCTGGGGTGAAATCAGGAATGGGTAGAAAAGTGGTTTCTGGGCACCTGACCTATTTCAGTATTAAAACAAAAATTCTTGTATTTCTGATCTGTGCTGGCAAATCCATTTTCACATGTCATATCTTGCCATATCCAGGTCTTGACTGGCTAATCTGGAGTCTGAACAGCTGGACCAATGCTCCTTTACACAAATCATTAGATTCTGATCAATCCCCTCCATCCAGTCCTGGATTTATCTATTAATTGTGTTAGAAGGATGGTCTGACCCCATGACTTGTGAAACTAAGTGTCAAAAAAATGATGTACACTATGGATGTTACTTCACTCACCGACCATTTGTTCTATGGTGAAGGAAGATATCATGCAGACAATTTTCATTATAGATTGTCCTCTTCTCCTTGCCCATCCCTTTGATTTCATGAAAATTAAAACTTTTGCAACAGCTGAACTCCATGCTCCTGTAAATACTAGCCAGCAGGGATGCATAGTTTCACTAAGGTCAATGATAAATGTAAGCTTTCTCTTGCAATTAGTGTCTCACTGAGGACATCAACCAGAATCTCTCATCACATTATTGAAATTCTTATCCAGCATGGAATTCCAAATTTAGATCATTCTGCTTGGATAACACTGAGCCTTCTCAAATCCTGAGAAGGCTTCCTTATATGGTAAAGATTTTTGTGTTGCTTTTTCAATTTTTGTTAAAATCAGTGCAAATTTATTGTCATATACCAAAGAGCAATCTTCTCCCTGCCAAACTGAATTGTCCTTTTGGAATCAGTGGACCTTTTCTGAAACATGCTTGCAGCAATGAATAAGCAATTCAAGTGTAATTGCAATCTTTTAAAAGTGTTCCAAAACTTCAAATCCAACACTTTTTACGTGTATTCCAAACAAATGATAACTATACCTGACTCAATGAAAACTAATAATCTGACTAATAATCTATGGTTTGAAGTTCACAATGTGTTTAATTTGCAATTTATGCATTAAAAATTGGAACGAATAAAATCATGAATTCACCAGCACAGCCCTTACATCCTTCAACCTGTATCAATAAACTTTGCAGTTTCTTATGTGGTTGTATTTCATACTTTTTTTTAATATCCAGTGAAATGCCATGGAACATATTATTTACATTTGCAAAAGAAAGTTAGTTAACTTGGTATCAAAAAAATGAATTAATACTGGGATAGCCCCAAGTGTGTTCCCTGGCAGGTAGATTTAACCACTAAGTCACCCGACCTAGTTTATGAGTAGTCAAGATCTTCCCGCCAATGTGAAGATCAACTTGGTCACAGTGAAATGATTTTGGTTACGCATCACAAACACATGGAGTGTAACAATGAAATCTATAATTATCTGTGCGGTCATCATTGATGACTCTTCCAAATCAAAGCAACACATAAATAATTAAAATTTTCAAAACCACCAAAAGACAAAATGGGACATTACATTCAGAATTAAGATCAACATGAATGATTTCAATTTAAAGAAAGATACGCCCACACACCTTAGAGAACTTTCCCAATATCTTTTGCAACTTTAAGCTTGTTGCTATACTGAACCAAGTTAAACTGAAGTCTAAATTCCTAGCATGGATTGTATAAGCTGCAGAAAATAAGTTTACAAAGCAAGACAAAATTTCAGAAATTTAATGCACACCAACCTCTAAGTCATTAATTTCTGGTTAACCTTTCCAGGTGTTCAAGATTTGTAATTCACATCTTAATTACAAGTAAAAAACTGACAAGTCAAATTCAATTCAGTCAAATTAATCTGCACTGAACCATGTCAATTAAAATGAATTACATTAAATTGTTAAATCAAAAGCTCATCACTTACATCTGAATACTATTGATCATTCAAAAATGGGAGGATTGTGCAAATAAAAGAGATGTGTCCAAACTGTTCAATGCAATTAACATGGAGGGTTATAGTTTTGCTCTTTATACCAAATACAATGGGTATTTTGGAATGACATCCCAGAATGCCCTGAAACATGAAGTGTATGGAATACACGTACCATACTAATTAAAACAAATGTTTTCGTGCAAGACAAATAGTGAAGACTTTAAACATAGTGTCATTTAGATCAAGCCATCTAATGTTAGACTGGACTCTGATCAGATGTCTTTCCCATTTCATCATCTAAACAGACGTTCAGCATCATACCCATTTAAAAAATAGATATCCCAAGTGAATACCATCCCATAAAAGTGCACCTGGACTTTCAAAGTAACTCAGAAATAATTGACAGATTCAAGAGTATCTATTAACCTTCATCCATATATATATTTCTCAAGAGTTTTCCAACCCAACTTTTTTCACTTCAATTGAATCAATCATGTACTTTGTAATGACCTATGTGATCTATAGAAAGATCAATGCTGTAACGATCTACAATATTAAATTTCAAAAGTTCAAAAAGTGTACAGAAGTTAATTTCATTCTTTTGTCAGATACACAACTGCATGTGTGAATTAACATTGATATTATCTAAATTTCAAATGCAGTTATTTTTAATAAACCTGTTATAAGCTTCCATTTTAAAAAAATAGTGTTACAGAATCACAATTCTGGAAGTGACAGTAAATTAAAATTCATGAAATAAAACTGGACAGTGAATGCATTATTTTCTAGATTTCATCATCCAACCATCATTTGACTGAGAAACCACGCATGCAGTCAAGATATTATTCAATGTGATACGTATTTACCCAATCAAACCAATGATGGCCAAAAACCATTTGGGCATCATAAAACATTGATAGCTCTTAAAAGTTAACTTCAGCAAACATGCATGTATAGGATCCCATCATAGCTCATAGGCTATATTGCTGACCGAGAAAATATGCAAATAATGTTCAACTTGATTGGGAATTATGTGACATCTTCCTAATATAGCACAAAATATGTACACTTTTTGGAGATGTTAGTGTGTGAAGGATATAAATGAAATAAGAGTAATGCAAATTCCATCATTGAAAATACAGTTCGGGGAGAAACAAAAGCATTTACAGCAAATTTATAAACCAATAAAAAAGGTGCCAAAGTTATGACTCCTTGTTCTATTGTTTTAGTGTCGTCTTTTAACATAAATAGGGCAAGACCTCAGTTATAACGGCAAAGGATTACACGCTGATGTTTAATTCTTTATATGTTATAAAACTAAGGTATAATTTCAGAACAATTATGATAATTTTCCCACTTCCAATCAGAAGGGAACCTCAACTAATGGAATCACTGAAAATTTGGTCCAAGATGTTTGCTTCAGAAATGCAAATTTTAATTTCAAATATGTGCCACCCACAAGTGAAAATCCCCACTGAGAACACAAGCTAAGAAAATGTACATCAATAATATCTAAACAAATATTAACATCCAACATTTTATTTTGCTTTAAATTAATTAATAGGTGATAAACACATTGGGCATGATCAACTCCATGGGGCAAGAATTGTATGCCATTCTCTCAGTTTTCAATATTTAAATATTATTTGCCTGTGATCTGAGACATTAGGTTAGTACATTCAGAAAAGAATCATAATCTACAGCTCCCCACCAGATATGAACAATGCACATATCTGAGCAATTCCTGCAAGAGATTTGGTGAAATATATCATAAATATAGATATGTTAATACAACTTAAAACTATTCCATAAGAGATAAGAAATTACTGTCCTTCCACACCAGCTTTCACTTATCCAGTTTCCCTATGGAAGATGGTTTAGTTCACATTAGAAGTCATTGCTGCCAAAAGTATATCAAATGTAGAAGCAGTCTATTTTGCCACTATATACTAGAACTGCATATCAATGAGTAACTTATGAACGTGCACTCTATTTACCTTGACCTTCTATTCAAACTTGGAGATTTTTTGTAATTATATATTGACCAGTGGGGGTAAAATCTTTAAGATGCCTGAACAAAAATTTGATAACTTTTCATGTTATGTTTTGCATTGAATATCCCAGGGGTAGGGCAGAACATATTGTCCACATTTATATCTTCTTTTCTGCAGTCAGTGGACATAATTCTTGGCTGTTAGAATGAATGTCACCCTTTTTATGATCACTGATGAGACCACCAATCTGCAGTATTGTCAGCCTAAAGAGTTTTCATTCAAGGAAACAAAGTTTGAGATCCCAGGCATTTATGACGAGAATGAAGTCACAAAATTTCAGAGTTTTGAACAAGCAAAATAACATGACTATATGAAGTCAGAATTGTAAAACACAATTTATATGTACAAATGTATCCCCTAATCCAGAATTAACAAAATAAATATGGGTAACACAAAAACATGTGGCCAAACAGTCCACAGAGCACATCAAATAGCAATAAAAAGATAAAAGGGTCAGGTCATTATGGGTCACCTACTTGTATTAAATTTTTCTTCTTTAGAAGGAATTACAATTTTTCACTGTTGAACACCTACTTTTAGAACTCTTTCAAAAGCAATTGTGTCATGAACTGCCTCAATAACTCTATATCCCCTGGCAGTTTGATCCGTTGTCCAGAAATATCCAGTTGGATATTTGTAACTGCACTCACCATCTACTCATGGGAACAATTTGAGCCTTTTCACAGACAACTATTTTCACTTAAACTAACACTATATCTGTGTTTTCACAAGTTGTCAATATGCCCAAGTTGTACAAAGAAAACATTGCTTCCTTTAGCCCCATCTCTGCTACCAGGCGTCTCCTCAGACTTCAAGTCAGCCCGAGTTTCTCAGAGCCAAATACAACATTTTGGTTGTGTGGAGACACCATCTTTGACTGTTCCCATCTGTCCATTTCTTATTACCAGATAAAATTTCCCTTTCTAGTTTTCCCAGACAAGTAAATAGAAATGTTTAATCCATGTCGAAAAACACAGATGCTTGGAAACAACATAAATGAAAGGCAGAAATAGCTGGGATGATCTATTAAGCTTTAGAAAAACCATTTATACTTCAAAATTACTTAATTTCTCTGCAATCTATATATAAACAAATTGCAATAAATTGTGTGCGCTTGCAAGTTCAAAAGTTTGATTTTAATCGGATGACTGGTTCTATTACAAGGAAATTAGAGTATTGACTATTGGATATAGGAATTAGAATTAGATTTTGAAATAATTTTCACAACAGCTGCAAATTACAGAAATGAGAAACTGAAAACTACTCATTTACCTGAACCCCGTTTGGATACAATCTTCAAGCTTTGCACTGTGGATGTATACAAGAGAATCATTAAATGAACGACAACTTTCATTTTCCAGCTTGAAAGGCAGCCTGTAAAGTAAAACATATTGCCTGTTAATAATATGCAAAGTGCACAATTTAAATCAGTTCTGATATGCCTAAAGACTACTTAGCGAAATATTTCTGTGAACTCATAAATCTTGCAAATGCCCTCAATGAATCTTATCACAGTGAACCAATTAATACAGATTACTGTTGAGACTTCATTGCAATTATGCAACAGAGCTATCCAATTAGACCAACTCTTGTGCTTTTTTTCTTGCGGTCCTCCAAATAATTCCTTTTCATGTATACAACCACTTGTCTTTTGAAAGCTACTGCTAAGTCTGGGATCATCATTCAGATTAGGCACCAAATTGAAAAAGAAGGTCAAACAACTGTTTTGGATTTTCAGCTCCAAAGGGAAGTCAGTGATCCAAAAGCCAATCTGCTCTGAACAGAGTTGAGAGCTCACACTTCTAGTGGCTTCATACCCTCACCTTTTTAACTGCAGGAATCTATAGGTCCTCCTTGGTGTAAAGTGATAGAAGAAAATCACTTGTTGGTCTAATTAGAATTGGCTACTGTTTACCAAGTAATTATTTACTATAAGCTAGCAGGTTAGCTCGATATGATAGATAAATGAGAAGGACTAGGATGTTATTGATTACTCAAGATGCTAAACTGTTCCTTGTGACATCATCATGCATGGGTCTTATGACACTCTTCAGTATTATACTTTTCAGACCCACATATAACACTCCCCATGTCCAAGTTGAAAAGTGTGGTGCTGAAAAAGCACCGCTGGTCAGGTAGCATCTGAGGAGCAGGAGAGTCAATGTTTCATCAGGATGAGGAGATCATGCAAGAAACGTCAACTCTCTTGCTCCTCGGATGCTGCCTGACCAGCTGTGCTTTTCCAGCATCACACGTTTTGACTCTGATCTCCAGCATCCGCCGTCTTCACTTTCTCCGAGTTGATTAATCCCCATGTCAACTCAGTTCACCAAAGATGCACTCAACTTGAAGGGGGGGGAAATTATCAAAAGGTCAGGGATAGATATTCTCCAATTCCATAAGATAATACTTAAAAAAAAGCAAAGGTTTACAGGTGATTGTGCAAACTCATTTAGCACCATCCACTAATGATTGCTTCAGAAGGTTTGAAGTCCTTTATGTTGCTGAACAATTTCTTTAAATGAATCGAGAACCATTTACTCTTTAGGAGGGTTAATGAATTTCTAGTTTGCAGCAGCTGGCATAACCACCAGAAAGGATATAATAAGATGAAATGTAAGGAGCAAAACACTTTTTTTCAACAATGTTGATTATGGACATAAATTGGAAAAGAACTGTTTTAATAACCAAGAATTGAAGGATTGTTGCACTGTTAAAAGCAAGTAACCCGACACTGCTATTGATGCCATTGTTTGTCCAAGCAGAAATGAAAACTTACTATTTTGCCTATGAGCTGATGCCAAGGGGGATGTAAGACTGGAGCTTTGCCTGGCAACAAGTAGCTGATTGGTCACTAGCCTACAAACCTATCATTGAGGTTTGAATGACAAAAGCCCTTTGTCTATCAACAGCTGAACGGCAAGGCAGGGAATGAACTTTTGGGAGAAACCACTGAACCTCTGGAGGACAAGAAGCTGTTTGGCTCTGCAGATTTAAACTGTCTCAAGCCTAAAAGATATCTAACTTATTTCTCCATTGCAGTTGCTATTAGCTGTGACTTTTAATGGACAAGCTAAAAACCTTTAAGTGGGAACCAGTCACCCTATGCCTCCTGCATACAAGTGGAAGTACCTCGAGAAGGAAGACTGAAAAGTAGAACTCTGATCTACACAAGAATCATTTCAGCAAACCCCGTGGACGGGGGCCACTGAGCTACCTTCCTAGTCTTTCCTTCCATCTATAGCCCATGCTTTGCTTTTGTCTCTGTGAATAAGTTATAGCTTAAACTAGTGAAGTTATATGTTGATACTTCATAATTGTTTACCTGTAGCTAGAATCAATTGCAGCAGCCTCCTGGACACTGAAACACCGTTTGCTAACCTGGCAAAACAGCCAGGGATGCTGGGTACATTGGCAAGTAAAACACTGAAATCCCAAAGCCCACACACCAGACACAGTGCAAATACAGCAGCCAGGTGCTAATGATATTAGCATTGTGTAAAAGGCAACAGTTATTCTGGACAGACATCCCCAACAACATATCCACTAAACAAAGGAGGGCCCAGACAGAAAGGCACTGCGTCCTGGACAAATAGAAACCAACAGTGACATGCCATCGAAATGATCGATTTTTGGTTCAAACTATTAAGTATATCTTCCTGATTGGCAAGAACTATAGTTTTCTGGAACTTTCTATCTAAAAGGTATAAAAACAGGATTCACCTGCAGACCTCTCTCTTGGAATCCCTTGAATTGTCTCAGGCCTCCTGAGGAGACCAGCGTGGCAAGAGGCAGAGACCAGCTCACCATCCAGAGAGAAAGAAAGCAGCTTCACGGACCCAGAGCCAGAGCCAGAGAGAGACTGACTACATAATCTATGAAAGACTTGGGAAGTATTGTAACCTTAAGGGGCCAAATACGATGAGAGGTAGTATGTTTAGGATTAAAAGGTGATTGTAACTTTGTTTTGCATTGGTACTGGCTTGTTTGCGTATTGATTTGAGTGCTTTGCTATTGTGGGGTACCTGGACAAATTCATTCATAACATTTTGGTTGGAGATGTCTAAATTGTTTTAAAGAGAGACTAGACAACACTATCTATTTGCTCAAAAAAAGTTTTTTTTAAGTCCAGCTACCCAGTCTGTGATCTCTGTCAGCTACACATAATTTGGGGCAGGTTTTTAAATTATTAGATTTTGTAGTGACTCTGGGAATAGTGAGGCTAGATTTTCAACATGCTACCCTCTGGTGAGGAATAACACTAAAATCAGGAAGGAATACTGATAAATTGAAATACCAATGTTAATATTACTTTCATACTCAAGAAAATCATAGCAATTGGGAATAATTCATTTTGAAACCTCCAGTCAGAAAAATAGTCCTATTTTAATCTTTACCAATATTGTTTTTATTCACTCATGGGACATGGGCTGGCCAGCACTTACTGCCCATCCCTAGTTGCCCTCAATGGTGGGGGTGAGCTGGCATAATCTGGGTTGATCCCCAATGCCATTAGGGAGGGAATTCCAGGATTTTCACCCAGCAACAGTGAAGGAATGACAATATATTTTCAGGCAACGATGGTGAATGACTTGGAGGGGAATTTGTAGGTTATGGTGTTCCTATGTATCCTGCTATTCTAGATGGAAATGGTCATAAGTTTGGATGGCATTACCTCTGGTGAATTTCTACAGTGGATCTTGTAAATAGTGCACACTGCTGCAACTGAGCATCGGTGGTGGGGGGAGTGGACATTTGTGGATGTGGTGCTAAACAAGCAGGCTGCTGTATTCTGGATGATGTCAAGCTTGAGTGTTGTTGAGGCTGCACTCATCCAGGCAAGGGCAGTATTCCATCACACACCTGACTTGTGCCTTATAGATAATGGACAAGCTTTGGGGAGTCAGGTGATGAGTTACTCCCCTCAGTATTCTTACGCTTTGAGGTAAAAACAAAAACTGCAGATGCTGGAAAGCAAATACTGGATTAGTGGTGCTGGGAGAGCACAGCAGTTCAGGCAGCATCCAACGAGCAGCGAAATCGACGTTTCGGGCAAAAGCCCTTCATCAGGAATAAAGGCAGTGAGCCTGAAACATGGAGAGATAAGCTAGAAGAGGGTGGGGGTGGGGAGAGAGTAGCATAGAGTACAATGGGTGAGTGGGGGAGGAGATGAAGGTGATAGGTCAAGGAGGAGAGGGTGGAGTGGATAGGTGGAAAAGGAGATAGTCAGGTCAGACAAGTCCGGACAAGTCATGGGGACAGTGCTGAGCTGGAAGTTTGAAACTAGGATGAGGTGGGGGAAGGGGAAATGAGGAAGCTGTTGAAGTCCACATTGATGCCCTGGGGTTGAAGTGTTCCGAGGTGGAAGATGAGGCGTTCTTCCTCCAGGCGTCTGGTGGTGAGGGAGCGACGGTGAAGGAGGCCCAGGACCTCCATGTCCTCAGCAGAGTGGGAGGGGGAGTTGAAATGTTGGGCCACGGGGCGGTTTGGTTGATTGGTGCGGGTGTCTCGGAGATGTTCCCTAAAGCGCTCTGCTAGGAGGCGCCCAGTCTCCCCAATGTAGAGGAGACCACATCGGGAGCAACGGATACAATAAATGATATTAGTGGATGTGCAGGTAAAACTTTGATGGATGTGGAAGGCTCCTTTAGGGCCTTGGATAGAGGTGAGGGAGGAGGTGTGGGCACAGGTTTTACAGTTCCTGCGGTGGCAGGGGAAAGTGCCTCGAGGACACCTCTTCCTACTGCCCCCTCGACCATGACCCCACCCCCCATCACCAAACCATCATCTCCTAGACCATACAGAACCTCATCACCTCAGGAGATCTCCCACCCACAGCTTCCAACCTCATAGTCCGGGAACCCCGCACTGCCCGGTTCTACCTCCTTCCCAATATCCACAAGCCTGACCACCCTGGCCGACCCATTGTCTCAGCATGCTCCTGCCCCACTGAACTCATCTCTACCTACCTTGACACTGTCCTATCCCCCCTAGTCCAGAAACTCCCCACATACGTTCGAGACACCACCCACGTCCTCCACCTCCTCCAAGACTTCCGTTTCCCCGGCCCACAACGCCTCATCTTCACCATGGATATCCAATCCCTCTACACCTCCATCCACCATGACCAGGGCCTCCAAGCCCTCCGTTTTTTCCTCTCCAGACGTCCCCAACAGTACCCTTCCACTGACACTCTCATTCGTTTGACCAAACTGGTCCTCACCCTTAACAATTTTTCCTTTGAATCCTCCCACTTCCTCCAGACCAAAGGCGTTGCCATGGGCACTCGTATGGGCCCCAGCTATGCATGTCTCTTTGTTGGCTATGTAGAACAGTTGATCTTCCGTAATTACACCGGCAACACTCCCCACCTCTTCCTCCGCGACACTGATGACTGCATTGGCGCCACCTCGTGCTCCCGCGAGGAGGTTGAGCAATTCATCAACTTCACCAACACATTCCATCCTGACCTTAAATTTACCTGGACCATCTCTGACACCTCGCTCCCCTTCCTGGACCTCTCCATCTCCATTTGTTACAACCGACTTGACACTGACATTTTTTACAAACCTACCGACTCCTACAGCTACCTGAATTACACCTCTTCCCATCCTATCTCTTGCAAAAATGCCATCCCGTATTTCCAATTTCTCCGCCTCCACCGTATCTGCTCCCAGGAAGACCAGTTCCACCATAGAACACACCAGATGGCCTCCTTGTTTAGAGACCACAATTTCCCTTCCCACATGGTTAAAGATGCCCTCCGCCGCATCTCGTCCACATCCCGCACCTCCGCCCTCAGACCCCACCCCTCCAACCGTAACAAGGACAGAATGCCCCTGGTGCTCACCTTCCACCCTACAAACCTTCGCATAAACCAAATCATCAGCCGACATTTCCGCCACCTCCAAAAAGACCCCACCACCAGGGATATATTTCCTTCCCCACCCCTTTCAGCCTTCCACAAAGACCGTTCCCTCCGTGACTACCTGGTCAGGTCCACACCCCCCCTACGACCCACCCTCCCATCCTGGCACTTTCCCCTGCCACCGCAGGAACTGTAAAACCTGTGCCCACACCTCCTCCCTCACCTCTATCCAAGGCCCTAAAGGAGCCTTCCACATTCATCCAAGTTTTACCTGCACATCCACTAATATCATTTATTGTATCCGTTGCTCCCGATGTGGTCTCCTCTACATTGGGGAGACTGGGCGCCTCCCAGCAGAGCGCTTTAGGGAACATCTCCGAGACACCCGCACCAATCAACCAAACCGCCCCGTGGCCCAACATTTCAACTCCCCCTCCCACTCTGCTGAGGACATGGAGGTCCTGGGCCTCCTTCACCGCTGCTCCCTCACCACCAGAAGCCTGGAGGAAGAATGCCTCATCTTCCACCTCGGAACACTTCAACCCCAGGGCATCAATGTGGACTTCAACAGCTTCCTCATTTCCCCTTCCCCCACCTCATCCTAGTTTCAAACTTCCAGCTCAGCACTGTCTCCATGACTTGTCCGGACTTGTCCAACCTGCCTATCTCCTTTTCCACCTATCCACTCCACCCTCTCCTCCTTGACCTATCACCTTCATCTCCTCCCCCAATCACCCATTGTACTCTATGCTACTCTCTCCCCACCCCCACCCTCCTCTAGCTTATCTCTCCACGCTTCAGGCTCACTGCCTTTATTCCTGATGAAGGGCTTTTGCCCGAAACGTCGATTTCGCTGCTCGTTGGATGCTGCCTGAACTGCTGTGCTCTTCCAGCACCACTAATCCAGTATATTCTTCAGCTTTGACCTACTCTTGTAGCCACTGTATTTTATGTGGGAAGTTCGGCTGAGTTTCTGATCAATGATAACCCCAGGATGTTGATAGTGGGAAAGCGATAGTGGTAACACCATTGCAAGTCAAGGGATGGTGGTCAAATAGTCATGTATTGGTGATGGTCATAGACTAGCGTTTGTGTGGCATGAGTGTTAATTGACACTAGTCAGCTCAAGCCTGGATATTGTCCAGATTCGGTTGCATTTGAACGTAGACCTCATTGGTACCTGAGGAGTTGCAAATGGTGAACATTGGGGATGTTTTCCAATGATTGCAGATGTCTGACCTTTAGATGGAGGGAAGGTCATTGATGAAGTGGCTGAAGATGATTAAGCATAAGACATCACACTGAGGAACTCCTGCAGAGATATTCTGGAGCTGAGATAACTGACCCCCAGCAATGACTACAATCTTCCTACGTGCCAGATATGACTTCAACCAGTGGAAATTTGCCCCAATTTCCATTGGTTCCACTTTTTTTCTTGGGCTCCTGATGCTACACTCTGTTTAATACAACCTTGATGTCAAGGGCTGTCACTCTTGCCGCACCTTTGGAGGTTATTTCTTTCATTTGAATTCAGGCTGTAATGAGATCAGGAGCTGAGTGGCCCTGGTGGAATCCAAATTGGGAGTTATGGATCAGTTTATTGCTGAGCTGGTGCTGCTTGATAGCACTGTTGATGACACATTCCATCACTTTACTGATGATCGAGAATAGCTTGATGGGGAATTAAATGGCTGGGTTGAATTGGTCCTGCTTTTTGAGCGCAGGACATCCTTGGGTAATTTTCTACATTGTTGGGTCGATGCCAGTGCTGTAACTGTACTTGAAGAGCTTGCTTAAGCGGGCAGCAACTTCTGGAGCACATGTGTTCAGGACCATTGCTGGAATGTTGTCAGGGCCCGTAGCCTTTGCAGTATTCAGTAACTCCAATTGTTTCTTGATGTCACATGGAACGAATTGAATTGGCTGAAGACTGGAATTTGTAATGCTGGGGACCATGAGAGGAGGCCGAGATGAATTATCCATTTGACACATCCAGCTGAAGATTGCTGTGATTGCTTTGGCCTTGACTTATGCACTGATTTGTTGGGCTCTTCCATCAGTGAGGATTTTTTTTTAAGTGAAGCCTCCTCCTCCAGTGAGGAGTTCAATCATTCACCACCATTCATTATTGGATGTGGGAGGACTGCAGAGCTTAGATCTGATCAGTTGGTTGACTTAGCATAAATTACCACATTAATACAAGAAAACTTTAGGTGAAATTATATAATACACATGACAAACAATTATAAATGTCTGACAGACTATATGCATGTACAAAATTATATTGCATGAATTAAACTTAAAACAATTCTCATCAGTTCATTAAAAGGACAAGGAACATATGCACAAATAGCCAAAACAGTATGCATTTAATTCTGTAGCTTCCAATAAATCTTTTTGTTATCTGTAGTTCAGTTTATATTATTATTATTAATACAGTGTTGATGTACAATTCTCTCCAAATATAAATTAAATCTTACTCCTACAAATATCCTTCCATTTAAGATTTCTAGTACCGTGGACACTAACCATTGGTCTCGATTGACTGGATGATCACTGAAATTTTTTTTAAAAACAGTCAATCACCATCTCAGTCTTTCACACACTGCCTGCATTTCTGGCTGAGCCATATGTACATGTCAATTATTATGCCTGTGCTTAAACTGCTATCTTGCACAGAGCTTGGCGATCCATGCGAGATGAAGAGAAAGCACAGGAATCCTATTATGTCCCCATATCCAATATCTCCCAGCAGCTTCGGTTGACCTGTTGCCTGGAAACATTGGGAAAATGAATTTCTGTTGACAACGCTAATGAACAGGGAGCGTTTGCATGTATGTCACCAAAGTATATCAATAAATGTGATGGGGAATTAGGAAAGACACGGTTAGGGCGGCACGGTGGCACAGTGGTTAGCACTGCTGCCTCACAGCGCCAGAGACCCGGGTTCAATTCCTGCCTCAGGCGACTGACTGTGTGGAGTTTGCACGTTCTCCCCGTGTCTGCGTGGGTTTCCTTCGGGTGCTCCGGTTTCCTCCCACACTCCAAAGATGTGCAGGCCAGGTGAATTGGCCATGCTAAATTGCCCGTAGTGTTAGGTAAGGGGTAGATGTAGATGTAGGGGTATGGGTGGGTTACGCTTCGGCAGGGCGGTGTGGACTTGTTGGGCCGAAGGGCCTGTTTCCACACTGTAAGTAATCTAGATAGCGTATGTACTCCTCCCAATCAAAAATTAAAATAGTGCAAAACCTCAAGGCTAGAGTAAATGCTAGAGAAAAAATATGGAAGACAAAACTTCTGTGCACATCAAGATAACATTGTGAAGCTGATGTTTGTTTTGCTGATACAGATGTCAGTGGCCAAAAGACAGAAACAGAGAGTCACTGCCCATGAAGTGTGCATTGAGATCTTCAGATCCATTCACTTAGAAGCAAGCATTATCCATTGAGTAACAGTGACTTTCAAGTTAGGTACTGACACCAAATATTTTCTCACCAGAGCATAGGATAATCACAAACCGTATATAAAATGAAATTAGATTAGCCAGTACCATGTGTTATGAAGGTGTGGGTGTGTACTGTATTTTTAAGACAGAGGGGAAACTAGCAAGAACTGAAAGCACAAAATGTCCTGATTAAGGTAACAATGGTAATACTTGGCCAAAACAAATAGCTGGTTCTATGTTGCCATGGAACAAAAGCAAATTCAAATGCAGCCAGTTTAAATTATGCCCCAGAGACCGAAATCCAATGGAATTTGAATTTTACTGTTTGGGAGGACATCAAATCAATGAAATGATCCAATATGTTGGTGCATAAAACTGGACATTTGAATAGTTAGTGGGAGAACTACAAAGAGCTGCCAAGAATCAACAGACTGCTAGCTGAATAGCTCTCTGAAAGGTACACGTCTACAAGAAACTTGTGCAGCAGAACACCAAAGTCAACCTAGAGGAATCTACAGAGAAAGTTCAAAGACTATACCTGGGTTTGAAATTGATTTTGCTGTAAATTTAAGAGGGAATTTATTGGACCAGTATTGTAGAGTGGAAGGTAAAAGATGGGTTTAAGAAAAAGGAGTCAATAATAGTTGGTGGTTTTAGTATTCTCTGTTGGACTTAAAGAAAAAAGTTACTTTTTACTTTAAATAATGATCTCTGCGATAGTTCTTTGCTTTTCAAAATTTAACAGATTATAGCACGAGGTGAGTTAAATTAGCAGAGGGCTTTACCCCGTGTCATAAATGCACAGAAATGAGGTAATCACTAATTACTGGCAAGATTCAGAACTCGCTGTTGAAACTGTGAAGTGAAATAATTTTCCCTTAAAGTTGAGAAGCTTTTTTTTAACCATTTTTGCCATATTTCCTAGTTTCTTGCCACTGTTTATACTGCTAAAGGGAGGGAAAATTCCACTCATAGATTTAAAAAGCACTTTGAATTTACAGGATAAAAATTATTCAGGTGAGTCCATTTGGTTTGTTGTCTGGTTTTAGAAATCCAAACAACGTTACCAAAACAATGATGGTTAAAAAGGTAGCCTCCATTGTTTTTTTACAGAATGCTATTTGATCAGATGCAAACTCGCTGAGCTACTTCACAGTGACATAACACAGCCAAACATCTTTCAAATCATATTGCATACATAAAGCTGCAGGAATCAGTTATTTAACAAAACATAGTGTTAGGAGGACACATACCATCCTAAATAGAATTAAAACCTCATGCTGATTAAATAACAGACATCCCACAGGGCAGAAGAAAGTCAGACAGCCAAATGAGATGTGATCCATGCAAGTATATAAAACATAAGTCTATTTACATCAAGTTCAAAAACAAAATACTTTGGTACATTAAAACAATATAATCAAAGACAAACCAACTGCACAAAAACTTAATTTAACAGTTAAATATCCTCATATTCTAGATATAGATTTTGTTTTCTAAGTGAACATTGGGTAAGATAATAAAGCTGCAGGAGGTCATCTTGTAGCTGTAAAGTCTTAATCAATGACAATATCAAACTGATACAAACTCGTTTAAAGATTGAAGTACACTGTCAAGTAACCCACTTGAGCTTAAATTGCACTTTCCCCTCAGCATATATTAAACATCTCGGGAAAAAATCTCAGATGATCATTGGATGCTAATTCTAAAATTCTCCCCTTGCCAGAACTGTCAATTCTCGTGGTAGCATACAAAAACACATTAAACTTTTAAAAAGTTTTGTTTCATAACGACATATTGAGGGAGCATGGTGGCTTAGTGGTTAGCACAGCTGCCTCACAGCACCAGGGACCTGAGTTTGATTCCAGCCTTGGGCAATTGTTTGTTTGGGATGTGTACATTTTCCCCATGTCTACATGGATTTCCTCGGGTGCTCTGGTTTCCTCCCAAAATCCAAAGAGGTGCAAGTTAGGTGAATTGGCCATGCTAAATTGCCCATAGTGTTCAGGGATATGTAAGTTCGGTGCATGAGTCAGGGGTAAATGTAGGGGAATGGGTCTGAGTGAGATACTTGAGGGTTGGTGTGGACTTGTGTGGCTGAAGGACCTATTTCCACACTTTGGGGATTCTAATTTTAAAAACAAAAGAAGTGATGTGAATCAGCTTTCCTCTTTACAACTCCCTGGTTGGTCACAACAAAGACTGGAATTCTTTTTAGCATGCAAGTATACGTTTCCTCAATATTGTACTCAGCTGTTTTCAGCAGACACTATGATAAGATTTTCTTCAACACAAAACCAATTATGAAGAAAAAAAGTGACATCAAACATATGAAATCATGGGCCCTAACATACAGCATAGTGTCTAGGATAAAGAGCATGCAAGTTTAGAGTCCTCAGTAGTCCTTGAGGTGTAAGGTTTTAACCTGAGACCAAGGTTGATTATTTCATGCCTTGGCTTACTAGCTGCAGTACATTTTACAGGCACACTTTCGTTCCTGGGGTCCTGACATTTCCTTTTTGAATCAGTATTGTCACTGGTAACCTTTTCTTCTTCAGCAACAGAGTGGAATCACCTGACAAAGGGTCACTGGAGCTGAAACACTGACTCTGCTTTCTCGACACAGATGCTGCCAGACCTGCTGAATTTCTTCAGCATTTCGATTTCAGACTTCCATCATCCAGAGTTCTTGGTTTCCTCATTCTCACCAAGAAAAGCAGTTTCTTGGAATACAAAAACGAGCTTGTAGTTCATGGCTGCAGAAGTTATATCTTTAGGTTTTCTTTAAAATTGGAGGGAGGTTCCACCTCTAACATATGAATATTCTAAAAAAAACACATTTGTCAAATTAAGAAAGGAGGGCCTTTTCCTGAGGCATCAGTGGTATTCTGATGGTTCCTATTCGATGATGGAAAGTGAGAATTTCAACTCATTCTGTCTCTTTAAGCCACATTGGTTTTGTGAAACCTAGAGAACCCTTGGACAATTGATCTCTGGACCATTTTAAGAGGCTGCCTTCTCCCCTTTTTGAAAGCATTCCTGATTAAAGGTGACAATTACTAAATCGGATAATGGAATTCAATAGCCAATTTGTTCACAGAAAAAAACATGACATCGCTCAACATGGTTTGATCTATATTTCTTGCTATGAGAACCTCAATGTTACCAACATCCTTCTGTACCTAAGTATGACACTAGTTTCTCCATAGAAACAAAGTTATAACAAGACACTACAGAAATTTGTAAAACTCCATTCTGCAACAGGCATGCATTAAAAAAAGAGTCCTATTATAAGCAATGGTATGAAATACAAGTACCAATTATTAAAAGCAATAGTTATGAATTATACAAGGTCTATAAACAGCTTTGTGGTTAATCATACAAAGAATTTCAAAGCAAAAAGCAAGGTTGTGATCAACTGTAAACTAATCAATTCATAAATAACCTGCTCATGATTTTGCCACGCTTTATGTATAGTCTGCAAAGTTATTTCTTATAGTTTACATGGAACTATAAATATTCCTCAGCATTTTGTTGCAATGTAGCATCAAGCATTGATAAAAAAAATAACTTTATAAAGTCATAGAGTCATAGAGATGTACAGTATGGAAACAGACCCTTCGGTCCAACCTGTCCATGCCGACCAGATATCCCAACCCAATCTAGTCCCACCTGCCAGCACCCGTACCACCCTCTCTGTGAAAAAGTTGCCCCTTAGATCTCTTTTATAACTTTCCCCTCTCACCCTAAACCTATGTCCTCTAGTTCTGGACTCCCGACCCCAAGGGTAAAGACTTTGGCTATTTACCCTGTCCATGCCCCTCAGAGTTTTGTCAACCTCTAGAAGGTCACCCCTAATCTTCGACACTCCAGGGAAAACAGCCCCAGCCTGTTTAGCCTTTCCCTATAACTCAAATCCTCCAACCCTGGCAACATCCTTGTAAACCTTTTCTGAACCCTTTCAAGTTTCACAACACCTTTTCAATAGGAAGGAGACCAGAATTGCACGCAACATTCTAACAGCAGCCTAACCAATATCTTATATAGCTGCAACATGACCTTCCAACTCCTGTACTCAATACTCTGACCAATAAAAGAAAGCATACCAAACACCTTCTTCACTATCCTATCTACCTGTGACTCCACTTACAAGCAGCAATGAACCTGCATTCCAAGGTCTCTTTGCTCAGCACCACTCCCTCGGACCTTACCATTAAGTGTATAAGTCTTGCTAAGATCTGCTTTCCCAAAATGCAGCACCTCACATTTATCTGAATTAAACTCCATCTGCCACTTCTCAGCCCATTAGCCCATTGGCCCATCTAGTCAAGATCCTGTTGTAATCTGAGGTAAACCTCTTCACTGTCCACTACACTTCCAATTTTGGTGTCATCTGCAAACTTACTAATTGTACCTCTTATGCTTGCATAATTTATGTAAATGACATCTCCCAATAAGTTGTAAAATTTTATGTCAATAGTTAGAAGCACTCAATCTCCATGAAAAAAGGCCCAGCAAACCATTGAGTTATCACTACAAAATAGTACCACAAGGATCAAACTTCATTATGACTTGGCATCAGCTTAGGCCTGGACTTCGAACTGAAAAAAAAAGGCATGCCAACACTGTCCACCTGAGACAATTCTTCTCACTACCATTTGGGGACTTTTAAAATGTATTTAATGGTGGGACATGGATGTTACTGGCTAGCCAGTATTTATTGCATATCCCCAGTTACCATTGAAGTTGGTGGTGAGCTGTGTTCTTGAACAGCAGCAGTTGACACAAAGCTGGTTCCCTTTTCCTGAAAGCTGTTCCTTTTCTCAAGGGTCCTATGAGCTTGTTTTTTTTTTCAGAAGGGTCATAAAAGCTCTCGATGCCGATTAGACTGATTTGGTATAGAGGTTAAAGGGTATTGAGAGGCCTTTTTGTTTGCATGTAAACAGATGAGATGTCATGTTTTAGAAGTGACTTGTATAATGAAAGGGAGGTGGTCAGCTCTCTACTGCGAATCCTCTTGCAAGGATGCCTGCCTTGAAGAAGTTTTCCTCCTCTCTCTACAAGAATCTCAGGGAGTCCCTCTCCCACTGCAACTCCCAGGTCATTTCCTCTGCCCTGAAGCTCTTCCAAACTTCCAGCTCAGCACTGTCCCCATGACTTGTCCTACCTGCCTATCTTCTTTTCCACCTATCCACTCCACCCTCCCCCCCGCCCCCAACCTATCAACTTCATCCCCACCCCCACTCACCTATTGTACTCTCTGCTACTTTCTCCCCACCCCCACCCTCCTCGAGCTTTTCTCTCCACGCTTCAGGCTCACTGCCTTTATTCCTGATGAAGGGCTTTTGCCCAAAACGTCGATTTCGCTGCTTGTTGGATGCTGCCTGAACTGCTGTGCTCTTCCAGCACCACTAATCCAGAATCTGGTTTCCAGCATCTACAGTCATTGTTTTACCTCTAGCTGAGCAGTTCAGTTAGAAGTTCAACAGTGAGCTGTGTGGAAACTCACACTCTTTCTGCCCTTCTAACTTCAACCTGTAAGCATCTGTTCCATTTTTTAATGGTGTTTTATGGGAGTTTGCTTAATGGGACTCTCATGTATATTCGGAACAGCATAATTAAGTCTAGTTTGGATAGACTGAGTTCTGTAGGGGTTCTTTATTCTGTTCTTTGTGTTTCATTGTGTAATTTTGTGAATAAATTTCTGTCTGTTTTAAAACCTAGTAGTCTACCTAGTTAGCTTACTCCAGGTAATTCCCACTGCACAATTAGCAAAACAATTTGCAAAGTTATGGTCTGGGTTGCCTGTTTGAGAATGTTTTGAGTGGTCTGGCCTAGTCCCTAACACAGCCCACAATACCATTATGGAGGGAACTCCAGGAACTTTGGCCCAGTGACAGTGAAGGAACAGCCATTTATTTTCAAACCAGGATAGGGACTGGCTTGGAGGAAAACTTGTAGGTGGTGGTGTTCCCATTTGTCTGGTATTCTTGTCCTTCTCAATAGAAGTGGTTGTGGGTTTGGAAAGTACTTTCTGAGGCTCTTGGGTGAATCTCTGCAGTGCAGCTTGGAGATGGTACACACTGTTGTTATTGAGCATTGGCAGTGGAGGAAGTGGAAACTTGTGGATGTAATGCTAATCAAGCGGACTGCTTTGTCCTGGATGGTGGCACGTATTGTTCAGGCAGTATACATCCAGGCAAGTTGGAAGTATTCCATCACATTCCTGACTTGTACCTTGCAGATAATGGACAGGCTTTGGCGAATTAGGAGGTGAGTTACTTGCCATAGTATTCCTAGCTCTGACCTGTTCTTGGAGACATAGTGTTTATGTGGTGAGTCCAGTTGAGTTACTAGTCAATGATAACCCCAGAATGTCGATAGTGGGGATTCAGTGATGGTAACATCAAGGGGCGGCGGTTAGATTGTCTCTTTTTGGTGAAGGCCATAGTCTGGTATTTACATGTTAAATGTTACTTGCCACTTGTCAGGCCAAGCCTGGATATTGGGGCATTTGAACACATACTGTTTTGGTATCTGAGGTGTCACGAATGCTGAACATTGATGATTGCACAGTGATCATCCTCACTGTTGACAGAAAAAATGTAAGTGATGACTCAGCTAAAAATGGTTGGGAATAGGATAAAACCCTGAGGAACTCCTGCAGAGGTGTCTGAGATTAGATTAGATTACTTACAGTGTGGAAACAGGCCCTTCGGCCCAACAAGTCCACACCGCCCCGCCGAAGTGCAACCCACCCATATATCTACCCCTCACCTAACACTACGGGCAATTTAGTATGGCCAATTTACCCATCCTGCACATCTTTGGACTGTGGGAGGAAACCGGAGCACCCAGAGGAAACCCACGCAGACACGGGGAGAATGTGCAAACTCCACACAGTCAATCGCCTGAGACGGGAATTGAACTCGGGTTTCTGGCGCTGTGAGGCAGCAGTGCTAACCACTGTGCCGCCCATCTGAGATGACTGAACTTGAACAACCATAATTACCTTCCTGGGTGTTGGGTATGATTTCAAAAACCTGAGTGCTTGCCCCTGGATTTCCATTGATTCCAGTGTTGCCCGGGCTCCTTGATACCACACTCTGTCAAATGCATCTTGATGTCAAGGGCTGTCACTCTCACCTCCCCTCTGGAATTCAGTTCTTTTGTCCATGTTTAAACCAAGGCTGTAATGAGGTCAGGAGTGTGTGGCCCTGGCAGAAACCAAACTAGGGGTCACCGAGTAGGTTATTGCTGAGCAGGTGCAGCTTGATAGTAGTGTTGATGACACCTTCCATCACTTTACTGATGAATGAGAATAGACTGAAGGAACACTAATTGGCTGGGTTGGATTTGTCTTGTTTTTTATGTACAGGACATACCTGAGCATAATTGTCAGGTAGATGCCACTGTTGTTACAGTACTGGAACAGCTTGGTTAGGGGAGTGGCAAGTTCTGGAGCATGTCTTCAGTACTGCTGGAACGTTGTGAGGGCTGGTAGCCCTTGCAGCATCCAGTGTCTCAAACTGTTTCTTGATTTCATATGGAGTGAACTGAATTAGCTGAAGACTGGTATCTGTAATGCTGGGGACCACCAAAGTGGCTGAGATGGAATATCCACTTGGCACTTGTGAAAACTTTAGCCTTATCTCTTGCACCGATGTGCTGGGCTCTTCCATCATTGAGGATGGAGATATTTGTGGGCCCTTCTCCTCCAGTGAGTTGTTTAATCATCCACTACCATTCACGACTGAGATGTGGCAGGACTGCAGAGCTTAGCTCTGATGTGTTGGTCATGGAATTGTTTGGCTCTGTCTATCACTAGCTGCTAATGCTGTTTGGTGTGCAAGTAGTCCAATTTGGTGGCTTCACCAAGTTGACACATCTTTCAGGTATGTCTGGTGTGTTCATGGTATGCCCTCCTCCATTTTCCATTGAACCAGGATTAATCCTCTGGCTTGATGGTAATGGATTAGTGGTGCTGGAAGAGCACAGCAGTTCAGGCAGTATCCAACGAGCAGCGAAATTGACATTTCGGGCAAAAGCCCTTCATCAGGAGGGCCCTTCATCCAGTATTTGGTTTTAAGCATCTGCAGTCATTGTTTTTACCATGATGGTAATGGTTGAGTGGGGGATATGCCACGCCATAAGGTTACACACTGTGTGGGAGTACAATCCTGCTGCTGATGTTAGCCCACAGTACATCATGGATGCCCAGCCTTGCGTTGCTAGATCTGTTTGAAGTCTGTCCCATTTAGCATGGCGATAGTGCCACACAACACGATGGAGGCGTTTCTCAATATGAAGGTGGCTTCACCTCCATAAGGACTGTGCTGTGGGGGGGGGGGGCGGAGGTCGCTCTTACTGATACAGTCACGGACAGATGCATCTGCCGCTGGCAGATTGCTATGGATGAGGTCAAGTATGTTTTTCCCTCTTGTTGGTTTCCTCACCACCTGCCATAAACCCAGTCTAGCAGTTGTGTGCTTTAGGATCCAACCAACTTGGTCAGTAGTACTGCTGTCAATCCACAAGACCACAACAGCAAAAGACATAGGAGCAGAAATTAGGCCCTTAAATCTGCTCTTCCATTCAATCATTTCTCCCGCTTCTCCCCATAACCCATCTATTTCAGTCTTAAAAATGCTCAATGACTTGGCCTCCACAGCCTTCTGTGGCAATAAATTCCATTGATTCTTGCTGAAGAAGTTTCACCTTATCATTGAAATCCCTACATTTTGTGCCCTTCCCATAGTCACAGCTTCCTCAACATGCTGTTAAAACATGGTGAAGTTACAGTTCATCAGCTGGAGCCATAATCAGCAGATTTCCTTGCCCATGTATAACCTCAAGCCAAGACACTTGATTGGGTCTGGACTCAATGTTGAGGTCTCCCAGGGCACCTCCCACCCTGCTGTACGCCACTATGTTGCCACCAGTCTGTCCTGCCAGTAGGACAGGACACATCCAGGGACGGTGATGGTGGTGTCAGGGGTGTAATCATACTTACAGAATCATACCTTACAGACAATGTCAGGCTGTTGTTCACTAGTCTTTCCCAGTTTTGGCACTGGCCCCCAGGCATTAGCAAGGACAATTTTGTAGGCTTGACAGGGCTGTTTCTGGGCAAAAGTGAGGACTGCAGTTGCTGGAGATCAGAGTCAATAGAGTGGTGCTGGAAAAGCACCGCAGGTCAGGCAGCATCCAAGGAGCAGGAGAATTGACATTTCAGGCAAAAGCCCTTCATCAGGAATGAGGCTGGGAGTCTTAGGGGTGGAGAGATAAATGGGAGGGGTGGGGGTGGGGCTGGGGGGGAAAGATAGCTGAGAGTGTCTGCCAGTGCCTTTTCTGGTGTCTAGGTCAATGCCAGGTGGTCCGTACAATTTCATTTCTTTGTTGAGACTTCGTAACAATTGATATAGCTTATTCAACAATTTCAGAGGCCAGTTAAGAGTTAACCTCATTTCTGTGGATCTGAGAGTATGATGTACAGCAAAATACAGCCTTCATATTTCTGGATCATGTTCTGATCCATAAGGTGGTGACCCAATGGGATGCATTCCACAGAGACTAGCACTGGGACATGTTAATATTGAATCTAGACTCTGTGAGATCTCGCAGCATTAAGTCAAATTTTGGCAAGAAAACCTCCTGCATTACAGTCTGCAGTATTCCTTCAGCTGATGAGCCAGTTCTTCTCCATATCAGATAGATGTCAATGTTGCTACAATATTGGAGCAGCTTGGCTCGGAGCAAGGCCAGTTCTGGTGCAAAAGACAGTACTGTGGCTGAAACGCTGTCAACCTGTGTAGTATCCAGCACCTTTAGCCATTTCTTGATATCACATGGAGTGAACTGAATTATCTGCAAGATTGCCATCCATGGTGCTAGGGACCTCAGAAACAACCAGAGGGATCTATTTCACATTATAAGTAGAGGGCAGCTGCAAACATGTCTGCTTTGATTTTTTTGCACTGGTACAGTGGGTCTCTCCACTATTGCGAATGGGGATATTTGTCAAACCTGCTCCTCTGCTTAGTTGCTTATTTGTCCACCACTGTTCACAACTTTAAAAGTTTTGTTCTGCACTCCTTTACTCCTACGTTGCCAAAAATGTTTATGTTAATTAAGAGTAAGCTCTGAGGGGAACGATAGGCATAATATTATCAGGCTCATCCCAAATTGCGCACTTCAGACAATGAGGATTTCAACATTTATTAGGTGCGAAGTCAAGGTTAAGTGAAATGATTTTGAAATTTGAACTCGGCAAGTGCCCAAGATTCAAGACCACATCAAGGAAGAATTTTATTTAGCAATAAGTTAAAATGCTCACAAAGCTGCAAGGTCACTTTCTTTTCATTACATCAAAAGGAGACAAACCACACGTCAATTTGAGACACATTGCTGTAATCAGCCAAAAGATCACTCAATCTTAACATGAAAGAAATGCACAGGTCTTACAAAGAGACATGCCGTATTGGTGCAAGCCATTATTTCCATTAATCTGTGCAGTTTTGATAATGCTGCCAAGAGTCCACTCTCCTCTTCCTTGGTTATATACTTGAAAAATAAATTCTTTTTGAAAATGACTTGTGAATAATTCTTCCATTTTCTTTTTGGATAATATGTTCGTAATCATTTCAGACCATAACCTGATGTGCAAAAATATCCTCCCCTTTAGCTTTTTTTTCTTACTAATTAGTGCTGATTCAAAAAGAAAGACAGTCAAATGTATCTCACAATTGGTTGGACTTTTTGATTATTAAATCAGAGTTCTGCAGCTGAATAAAGGGCTGATTGAAGATTCCGTAGCACAAGATAAACTATTTTAGAAGAGTGTGCATTTAATTTCATATATGGAAAAATAGTTACAAGGAAAAACTAAGTCAGACCTCTGCCCGCTCCTATTTGGTTCACTTCTTCCATACAAGAACAACAATTTTCACTGAAGGAGTGTAAAAATGGGAACTTCTATCTGATTAGCCTCAAGACAGCTACAGATATTAATTAATTCATTGACCGTTTTCAAATTAAGAGAATAAAATATACTTTGAAGTTGAATATTTGGAGCAATATTTGGCTGCATGTTTCTCACACTACATTTCATGCTTCTGAAGTTGGATTCCACACTAACAAGTTTACCCTCACCAATTATGCAAAAATATTTGGTATTCTGATCAATCAGCACAATATTGTCTCCAACAATAAAGCGTTGTGCAGCTAAAAGTTCAAGAGGATCAACTTAAACTTTGTCCAATCTTGTCAACTTGGCAAAATCAGATCAAATTTGCCATCTATTAACATATTTCCAGATTGCTGTCATTGGAACTAAAATGGGCACCAGTCGAGAAGGCTCAGATTCAAGTCCCACCTGCTCCAGAGGTGTATGTCATATAATATTGGAAAACACTGATTCAAATTTGCTTACATCTGACAAAAATTGTCAACTCTCAGAATACTGGTCCCAATAACTTGGTGATGGGAAAGCAAAATAATGCTAAAACTGGCAACGTTAAGTATGCACTGCCTGTTTATACTTATTTCTTTAGCTTCAGTGTTATACATCTTTTTACTCACTTACTGTGTCTCATTATTGGTTAGTTTGACCTTATTTCATTTCAAAGAAAAATACATTCCTCTGAACTCTAGTCATCACTTTTCAAAACATTTCCTGTCATTGCTCTCCTTGCATACCAATATTTTTCTTCTTAGTTTATGTTGACTCATTCCACCCTCACCTCTTTGTAATGAAGTTTTTTTTAATCTATCACTAGTATCTTGATTCCATTCTGAACGGGTGCCAATCACCTCATCCAAAAATCAAAATCACCCCAAAGTTTCACCTTAAGATGACATTATATATGTGGTAATTTTCTCTGTGTTGATCATAAGGAATTATAACTGTTGGATAGGCACATTAAGTAGTTATGGGGTGTATCATTCCAAATTTTCCATGACAAAAGCAAGGTGCCCCATGAACAGTCATTAGAGGAAGCAAACCTCTGTTGCTTACAAGGTTTAGGTGCTTCTGACATTAATTTACTGCATGCCCAATTTTACGTATGAGCAAAATTTAGAATAGAAGTTTACCATTTAATTCTCTGGAAATAGAAGATAACAATGATTACTTTGAACGACATTCAGCATTAAAGTGAAGAATGTATTTAGCTGCCATCAAGTATCAGGCCAATGGAATTCTACTGTGTCAACAAGTCAAACTAATAAACATATTCACATATCAATAGTTTTATTATGTGAACATGATAAAACTAATTCAACCACTAGACTGAAAGAATGTTATGCCATCAATTTGATTAAATGGAAAGAAAGTTGTAAAAACATTTACACAGTAACTCTAGTACAATGAAGTATCTCACGGTGATTGATTGGGGTATTATGAAACAAATCTGACACTAAATCACACAAGAAGACATTAGGATAGATTAAAATTTTGCTCTTTGACCTAGATTTTGATAAAGAAGTATATTTAACAGGAGTAGGCTATCTAGCCCTTCAAGCCTGCTCCACCATTCAATAAGATCATGACTGATCTTTTTGAGGCCTCAGCTCCACTTAGCTGCCCTCTCACAGTAAATAACTTTATTGTTCAAAACACTTTAGCTTTAAAAACATTCAATGAAGAAGTTTCAACTACTTCACTGGGCAAGGAATTCCACAGATTCACAACCCTTTGGGTGAAGAAGTTCCTCCTCAATTCAGTCCTAAATTTGCTCCCCCTAATTATAATGCTATACCCTCTTGTTCTACTTTCACCTGCCAGTGGAAACATTCTCCCTGCTTGTCTCTTAACTATTCCTGTCATAATTTTATAAATTTCCACAAGATCCCTCCTCATTCTTCTAAATTCCAATGAACATAATCCCAGTCTACTCAGTCTGTCCTCATAAGCCAACCCTCTCCACTTCGGAATCAAACTAGAGAACCTCCACGGCACCCCCTCTAGTACCAGTATGTCTTTTCTCCATTAAAAGGAGACCAAAACTGTACACAGTACTCCAGGTGTGGCCTCACCAGCACTTTATGCAGCTGCTCCCAGCTTTTAAGCTCAATCCCTTTAGCAATGAAGGACAAAATTCCATTTGCTTTCTTAATTACCTGCTGCACCTACAACCAACCTTCTGCAATTCATGCAGAAGGACACCAGGTCGCTCTGCACAGCAGAATGCTGCAATTTTTTACCATTCAAATAATAACCTTTCCTACTGTTATTCCTACCAAGAGCGGTAGGGAGATTATATGTTTCACGGAAAGAATTCCAGAGCTCAGAGCCGAGGCAGAAGAAAATGTGGGCACTGATGGTGCAGCACATTAAATATTGGGGATGCTCAAAAGATCAGAAGAGAGGGGAAGGTTTCAGGAGGAATTTGAGAAAAGAAGGGGATGTCAAAATTGATACATTCTTAACTGGAATCTAATTAGACCAGTGAGAACAGAGCTGATGGGTGAATTGGACTTGGTACAATTAGAATGATCAGAACATTAGATTAAATGAACTTTTTGGAAGGCAGAATGTGAGAGGCTAGCCAGGAGTATAGATTGAAATAGTCAAGCTGAAAAAGTGACAAAAGCAAGAATGAAGGTTTCACCAATATGTGAGCTGCGGCTAATGGGGAGTTGGGCAACATTACAGAGATCAAAATCATCATTTGCAGATGATCAATTGTGGTTGAAACCCATATCAAGGTAAAATTTGACACCAATTCTAAACAACCTGGTTCAGCTAAAGAGTTGCCAGAGCACAATGGAATTGGTAACTCATGAACAACCTTTGTGGGAACAGAAACTAATGGTTGGTTGGGCTTGCCAATATTCAAATGGATGCACGTTTTGCACATCCATCTCTAATGTTGGATAATTAACTTGACAATTTAGAGACAGTGAGGTCGACTGAGTGTCATAAGATTACTTGCTTAAACTAACATTAGGTGATATTGCCAAAGGGCATGAGTAGAAATAAGATGGCAAAATAGATCCTTGAGGTATACCAGAAGTAATTGAGTGGGAATGTGAAGAGAAGCCACTGCAACTGAACTTGGATATGGCCACATGTACAAGAATGGAACCAGGGGAGTTCAGCCCACTCAGTGAGACAAAAGCAGAGACAGATTAGAAAAGGATGGTGTGGTAAACTGTTCAAAGGCTGCAGACATGCTGAAAATCACACGCAGGACTGGCTGATTATAGTCATGGTTATATAGGATGTTGTTAATGACTACAGTGAAAGCTATTTAATTTCTGAAACAAGGCAGAAACCTATTCTGAAATGTTTCAAAAATTGATTTTCAGAGTGGACAGGCATGAACTATTTTCCTCACAACTTAAGGAAGCTTTTGGAGATGTGAGGGAGTTTGGATAAAGGTAGTGCCAAAGATTTTGCTTTTAGAAAGAGCGATAAGAAGAAGATTGGGTTTGGGGTCAGTACCTGATCGGAAGGAATGGACAGATAGCCAGTATATACAAGAACCAGGGAGCCAAGGTTGAAGGCGGAGCAGACTCAATGGGCTGAAAGGCCTAATTTCTGCTCCTATATTTTCTGCTCTATCAAGTGGAGGTCCCTTCCAAATTAGTGGGAGTAGGATCTAGGGACTACACTCTCGGTGACATGGACAAAATGTGTTTGGAAATTCCAGAGGGGAGAAGCTGGAGAATGATATAACTTCCGGTCAAGGATTATAAAAAAAGCAGGGAAGTGGCAATAGCTGCTGACCAGCTCGTTTCAAAGCTAGTGACAGACTCATCCACAAGTTCCTCACAATTGTCACTGGAGGTGAGAGGAAAGAAAATAGTAATGGGAAAAAGCAGCGGAGTGTTATGTTTGAATTCCAGACAATTCTGGAATGGTGAGGTCTTTTGACAGATAATAAGGCTTTCTATAGTCCAGCCAGATCTGGGTTTGTTACTCAGTTGACTAGATACAGGGTGATGCAATAGCATAGGTTCAATTGTCTCACCAGTTGAAGTTACCAGGAAGGTAAAACCCTCTCTCCCCTTGCCTGAGGCTTGGTGACCCTCAGGTTAAGCTTACTACTTGTCATCTCTCTAATGGTCCTATGATCCACTGGAACTATGGTGAATTTGCCCTATCTTACAGATCTTCCAATAGTGCATGCTTAAATGAATTATTCACTATGCACATCAAATTCAGCATCCCTTGGACAGAGGGAAGCAGAGGTGTGGATTGTACCAGGCAACTGTTGGAGTACAAGAATATGACAGTTTCAATGAGAATTATGGCAAAGATTGAGGTGACAATATGGCTCAGCAGGTCATGAAATGTAATTGTTTCTTTTATCCTGCATGCTTTATCATCTGCCCTTAAAATGTGGCTCAGATTCAGAGTTTGTTTCATGATGTTCCAATGAATTGCCTAGGAATGTTTTACAACACTTTAGGATGTTTCAGAAGCAGTTATATAAATGCAAATTAACATTGTTCAATTCTTACTGAATCTGAAATGGAGAGGCACAAGAATGTATGGATCAGAGGGAAGAGTAATGATAGTTACATTTTCTTCTACAACTGTCTTAATTTTTTTTAGATTATATTACTTATAGTGTGGAAACAGGCCCTTCGGCCCAACAAGTTCACACCTACCCTCCGAAAAGCAACCCACCCAGACCCACTCCCCCACACTTAACACGACGGGCAAGTTAGCATGGCTAATTCACCTAACCTGCACATTTTTGGACTGTGGGAGGAAACTGAAGCACCCGGAGGAAACCCATGCAGACACCGGGAGAATGTGCAAACTCCACACAGACAGTTGCCTGAGGCGGGAATTGAACCCAGGTTTCCGGTGCTGTGAAGCAGCAGTGCTAACCACTGTGCCACCATGCCACCCTATTTCTCAGAAATAAAAGAAAATATTAAATCTACTGCTACCAACAGGGGTTTTAAAAAAAAGGGGGACAAATTACCCCCCCTCCACCTGGTTGGAATAATTCACACAATAGATTTCAGATTAAAAATGTCTGTTATTTAGGAAAACCTTAAATTATTGACTTGTATTTTTTTCCTTACCAACATAAAAACAACGTTTCAGCAACTGTTTATACATTCATTGTTCATGTGGCAGCAGTGCCTAATTAAATGGAACTGTTAGTACTTTTTAACTAGCAGAAGAGTGGAAAAGAAATGTGCAATTGTAGTTATCCCAGACTGACAATGAACCTCTTTGTGTCGAGTAGAAGTGATGTCATGTGCGGCAATCAGCCAGCTCGGATTGTACAGCAACATTCCTGAAAACCTGATTCACACTTTGTAGGGTGCTTCTTATCCAAATTCAATGCAGTTCTTTGTGGGACCAAAATGTCAGACAATGTTTTCCAACATCAAATTCGTAACTTTGCAAAAAATGTTAATAGGCTGTGATGAGGAGATTCAAATGGACTAAACTTCTGTACAACTGTTTGTTATACCCAGGATGCAATCAGAATTATCAAACATTTTTATATTTGAATATGACAAATTGGAGAACGTAGTTCTGTATAAGAAAGCAAACAAAAGCTACAGAAGTGTAATAAACATCCACCATTGTGTGCTTCAGTACTCCACATGTCAGAGTTCTGTTGGCCAAATTCCCTGATGCCTAATCGATCTTTTCTTCACACGTCCTGGGATTAACAGGCAGACAAGATGTACCAGAAAAAGCTATGACTAGCAGAGCCATGCTGAAAACAATTGCATAGATTCTTAAATGGTTCCTGCACAAGATTCTAAGAAAGTCTCCCTTTCACTTTTATTGTTGAAGTTAGTCATAGCAAATTGCTTTGTATTATGTATATAATAAACAAAGATGATTGATTTTTCATTGCTGCACTTGGCAGAAGCATTATATAGGTGAACTAAATTAAAAAGAATTGGGCAGGCTGCAATGTGAAATATGCACACATCCCATGTATCCCTTTGTACCCAGGAACTAAGGAGAAAAAGATGTTTCAAAACTTTTATTGACTATCATGCCACAGGTATGATATTCATAGAGTCATGATGGAATTATTAATTTTATTGATGACTGTTTCTATTTTACCATATTATGCATATGAAACACATTTCTTCCATCATATAGTCAAATCAACATTTGCAGCATTGATATTCAAACCTCTTGAAATTATTACCTTCACTTAACGGAAGATTATTTTTACTTTACACATTGGCCATACATTTACAATAACAGGTTGGAAGCCTAATTCAAAAGTTAAAATTCTTATTTTGTTTATTTGTTGAGCAGATAGTAGTTTGTCTCAGTCGGAAAAGCAAAAAGGAAAGTTGCCATGCACAGTTAAGTAATTTATACATAATATTTTAAATAAAACTTAAAACGGTCACTGCCTTTGGCCAACTTGACAGAACTAAAAACATATTGTGACCAGAAAGATTTTGCATCTCTAATGCTGGCATTTTGCAATCATTCAATAATTCAGGCGGAGCACTGTGGAGCTGTGCTTTCAGGGGTCCAGAGCTCAGGATAAGTTTGGGCACATGGCACAATATTTCTCTACCTACAATTCTGAATAGAAGGAAAACTATGGACAGCATCCTGAATATTTCCTCAAGATGTGCAACCTGTAAATAGAACCATAAAAGGCAATAATTCATACAATCACTCATTGGGTGCACCCAACTGCAGAAATGCCAGTTACTTCAGCTTTTGTCCTGGATAGAGTGGGTGAAGAGATAATGTTTCCATTGGCAGGACAGATGAGGACCCAATGGCACAGCCTGGGAAGGAAAGGACCATCCTTTAGATCTGAGATGAGGAGGAATCTCTTCAGCCAGTGGATGGTGAATCTGTGGAATTCATTGCTGCAGAGGACTGGTGAGGCGAAATTATTTGTGTGTTTTAAGACACACATATGTTTTTGATTGGTAAGGGTCAAGAATGACAGGGAGCAGGCAGGAGAATGGGTTGAGCACATATCAGTCATGGTTGAATAGCAGAGCAGACTCGATGGGCTAAGTGGCAAAATTCTGCTCCTGTGTGTCATGGTCATTCTCAAAATATTGGATTTACAATCCCTTTAAGAGAAAGAAGAGTTTACTGAAGTTAGCTTCCTTCTCCTCCACAGCCCAGGAAGTGACCACTAACATTTTCAGATGTTTGCAATTGATTTTTTAAAAAATCTATTTTGATTTACAAATGGTCAATTATACGTAAATTGCATTATTATGTATTTATTGTTGAATAAATTCCATTGTTCCCAAACCAGGATTTCTGAATCAATTGTGTTGTGTTTGATCATGCAGGATTGTTGTTCTCCCCGAAGACACTAATAATTTCTACTTCCACTCCAATTTATCTGGGTCACTTAGTAACACCTGGACTGAATAATATTCTCTCTTGTGGCTATCGTGACCTATTGGCTCACCAGTAAGGGTGATAAAATTAGTAAACATAATGCAACTCCAAAACATTTGGAGCTTCTCAATTTATGAGAGACATTTAAGACACTTATTAAATTAATATTCATGATTCCATGTTTTTTGTGTGTTGGAGGAAGCATGTGGTGTTTCTGTTTTGGTGTGGGAATCTGTAATATGCTCCAATTAGAGTCATAGGAGTCATACTGCATGGAAACAGAACCTTGGGTCCAATAAGTCCACACAGACCATGTTCCCAAACTAAACTTGTCCTCCATACTTTTTCTATTCATGAACTTATCCAAATTAATTTTTAAACATCAGAATTTAACCTGTATCTACCACTTCCTCTGGCCGTTCATTCCACACATGAAGCACTAAAAAAAATAATTGCCCCTCATGTCCTCTTTAAAATCTTTTTCCTCTCACTTTAAGCATATGCTCCCTAGTTTTAAACTCCCCCACCCTAGGAAAATGATCCTTGTCATTCACCTTATCTATTCCCTTCAAGATTTTAGATACCTCCAGAAGGTCACCCCTCTATCTCCTAAACTCCAGTGAAATGCCCCAGCCTTTCCAGTCAATTTCCGCAACATGGAGTCATAGAGTCATAGAGATATAAAGCACAGAAACAGACCCTTCGGTCCAACTCATCCATGCCAACCAGATATCCCAACACAATCTTGTCCCACCGGCCAGCACCTGGCCCATATCCCACCAAACCCTTCCTGTTCAGATACCCATCCAGATGCCTTTTAAATGTTACAATTGTACCAGCCTCCACCACTTCCTTTGGAAGCTCATTCCATACACATACCATTCTCTGTGTGAAAAAGTTGCCCCTTACGTCTCTATTATATCTTTCCCCTCTTACCCTAAACCTATGGCCTCTAATTCTGGACTCCCCCAATCCAGGGAAAAGACTTTGTCTATTTATCCTATCCATGACCCTCATGATTTTATAAACCTCTATAAGTCCTGGCAAATCTCTTCTAGAACCTCTCCAGTTTAATAATATCTTTCCTATAACAGGGCAACCAGAACTACACACAGTACTCCAAAAGAGGCCTCACCAACATCCTGTACAACCTTAACATGACATCCCAAATGCTAAACTCAAAAGGTTTCAGCAATGAAGGCAAGCATGTTAAACACCTTCTTAACCGCTCAACCTACTTGTGAAACAGATTTCAAAGAATGATGTACCTGACTGTGTGGAGTTTGCACATTCTCCCCGTGTCTGCGTGGGTTTCCTCCAGGTGCTCCGGTTTCCTCCCCAATCCAAAAATGTGCAGGTCAGGTGAAATGGCCATGCTAAATTGCCAGTAGTGTTGGGTGCAGGGGTAAACATAGGGGAATGTTCGGCAGGTCGGTGTGGACTTGTTGGACTGAACGGCCTGTTTACATACTGTAAGTAATCTAATCTAATCTAATAACCCCCAGTTTCTCTCTGTTCTACAGTGCTATCCAAATTAAGTTTCATCTGCTGCTCCTCAGCCCATTGACCCAATTGATTAAGGTCTCGATGAAATAACCTTTGTCACTATATCAATGTTGGCGCCATCTGCAAACGTATTAACCATGCCTTCGATATTCTTGTCCAAATCATTTATAAGTATGAGAAATAAAAGTTGAGCCAGTACCGATCCCTGTGAAACACCACCGGTAACGTGCCTCCAGCCCAAAAAACAATCCTCCACCACTACCCTCTGTCCCCGACCATAAAGCCAATTTTGTATCCAATTGGTAAGCTCTTCTTATTTCTGACTTCAACTCAAATTTTCACTAAATGATCCTTCAGAAATATCTTCTCTAATTATAGAAGTAATGTTTTCCTTAATCAAAAATGCCACTCTCACTCATCTCATCTATTTCTAGATTAGTGGTGCTGGAAGAGCACAGCAGTTTAGGCAGCATCCAAGGAGCTTCGAAATCGACGTTTTGGGCAAAAGCCCTTCATCAGGAATAAAGGCAGTGAGCCTGAAGCGTGGAGAGATAAGCTAGAGGAGGGTGGGGTGGGGAGAAAGTAGCATAGAGTACAATGGGTGAGTGGGGGAGGGGATGAAGGTGATAGGTCAGGGAGGAGAGGGTGGAGTGGATAGGTGGAAAAGGAAATAGGCAGGTAGGACAAGTCCGGATAAGTCATGGGGACAGTGCTGAGCTGGAAGTTTAGAACTAGGGTAAGGTGGGGGAAGGTGAAGTGAGGAAACTGTTGAAGTCCACATTGATGCCCTGGGGTTGAAGTGTTCCGAGGCGGAAGATGAGGCGTTCTTCCTCCAGGCGTCTGGTGGTGAGGGAGCGGCGATGAAGGAGGCCCAGGACCTCCATGTCCTCGGCAGAGTGGGAGGGGGAGTTGAAATGTTGGGCCACGGGGCGGTGTGGTTGATTGGTGCGGGTGTCCTGGAGATGTTCCCTAAAGCGCCCTGCTAGGAGACTCCCAGTCTCTCCAATGTAGAGGAGACCGCATCGGGAGCAACGGATACAATAAATGATATCGGTGGATGTGCAAGTAAAACTTTGATGGATGTGGAAGGCTCCTTTAGGGCCTTGGATAGACGTGAGGGAGGAGGTGTGGGCGCAGGTTTTACAGTTCCTGCGGTGGCAGGGGAAAGTACCAGGATGGGAGGGTGGGTTGTAGGGGGGCGTGGACCTGACCAGGTAGTCACGGAGGGAACGGTCTTTGCGGAAGATGGAAAGGGGTGGCGAGGGAAATATATCCCTGGTGGTGGGGTCTGTTTGGAGGTGGCGGAAATGTCGGCGGATGATTTGGTTTATGCAAAGGTTGGTAGGGTGGAAGGTGAGCACCAGGGGCGTTCTGTCCTTGTTACGGTTGGAGGGGTGGGGTCTGAGGGCGGAGGTGCGGGATGCGGACAAAATGTATTGGAGGGCATCTTTAACCACGTGAGAAGGGAAATTGCGGTCTCTAAAGAAGGAGGCCATCTGGTGTGTTCTGTGGTGGAACTGGTCCTCCTGGGAGCAGATACGGCGGAGGCGGAGGAATTGGGAATACAGGATGGCATTTTTGCAAGAGGTAGGGTGGGAAGAGGTGTAATCCAGGTAGCTGTGGGAGTCGGTGGGTTTGTAAAAAATGTCAGTGTCAAGTCGGTCGTCATTAATGGAGATGGAGAGGTCCAGGAAGGGGAGGGAGGTGTCAGAGATGGTCCAGGTAAATTTAAGGTCAGGGTGGAATGTGTTGGTGAAGTTGATGAATTGCTCAACCTCCTCACGGGAGCACGAGGTGGGGCCAATGCAGTCATCAATGTAGCGGAGGAAGAGGTGGGGAGTGGTGCCGGTGTAATTACGGAAGATCAACTGCTCTATGTAGCCAACAAAGAGACAGGCATAGCTGGGGCCCATACGTGTGCCCATGGCTACCCCTTTGGTCTGGAGGAAGTGGGAGGATTCAAAGGAGAAATTGTTAAGGGTGAGGAACAGTTCAGCCAAACGAATGAGAGTGTGGAAGGGTACTGTTGGGGACGTCTGGAGAGGAAAAAACGGAGGGCTTGGAGGCCCTGGTCATAGCAGATGGAGGTGTAGATGGATTGGATATCCATGGTGAAGATGAGGTGTTGGGAGCCAGGGCAATGGAAGTCTTGGAGGAGGTGGAGGGCGTGGGTGGTGTCTTGAACGTATGTGGGGAGTTACTGGACTAGGGGGGATAGCCCATGGCTACCCCTTTGGTCTGGAGGAAGTGGGAGGATTCAAAGGAGAAATTGTTAAGGGTGAGGAACAGTTCAGCCAAACGAATGAGAGTGTGGAAGGGTACTGTTGGGGACGTCTGGAGAGGAAAAAACGGAGGGCTTGGAGGCCCTGGTCATAGCAGATGGAGGTGTAGATGGATTGGATATCCATGGTGAAGATGAGGTGTTGGGAGCCAGGGCAATGGAAGTCTTGGAGGAGGTGGAGGGCGTGGGTGGTGTCTTGAACGTATGTGGGGAGTTACTGGACTAGGGGGGATAGGACAGTGTCGAGGTAGGTAGAAATGAGTTCAGTGGGGCAGGAGCATGCTGAGACAATAGGTCGGCCAGGGTGGTCAGGCTTGTGGATCTTGGGAAGGAGGTAGAACCGGGCAGTGCGGGGTTCCCGGACTATGAGGTTGGAAGCTGTGGGTGGGAGATCTCCTGAGGTTATGAGGTTCTGTATGGTCTGGGAGATGATGGTTTGGTGATGGGGGGTGGGGTCATGGTTGAGGGGGCAGTAGGAATAGGTGTTCTCGAGTTGACGTTTGGCTTCAGTGGTGTAGAGGTCAGTGCCCAGACTAACACTGCGCCCCCTTTATCCGCTGGCTTGATGGTGAGGTTGGGATTGGGGCAGAGGGATTGGAGGGCTGCGCGTGAGGGTGAGAAGTTGGAGTGGGGGAGGGAGGTAGACAGGTTGAGGTGGTTAATGTCCAAGCGGCAGTTGGAAATGAAGAGGTCGAGGGCAGGTAAACGGCCAGCGCAGGGTCTCCAGGTGGATGCAGTGTGTTGGAGGTTGGCAAAGGGGTCCTCGGAAGGTGGGCGGGAGTCCTGATTGTGAAAGTAAGCTCGGAGGTGGAGTCGATGGAAGAATTGTTCGACGTCATGGCGTGTATTAAATTCATTGATGCGTGGACGGAGGGGGATGAAGGTGAGTCCTTTGCTGAGTACTGATCATTCTTCCTCGGTGAGGGGGAGGTCTGGGGGGATTGTGAAAACTCGGCAGGGCTGGGAGCTGGGATCTGGTGTGGGTGTAGAGCTGGGAGTGGGGTTGGAACCTGTAACTGGTGTGGGTGTGATGGTGGGGGAATGGGGGTGGAGTCATAAGCAGGGGTAGTGTTCCCCTCGGGGTTCTGGGGGGTGGGGATAGTGACAGTGGGGTCTGTGGGGGGCGTGTCAGCAGAATGCAGGTGAGTGGCGCTGGTTGGGGCAGAAGTGGTTGTGGGTGACCATGGCAGTAGGGGTGGCAGAAGTCACTGAGCATGTGGCATCAGCGATGATGTGAAAGGCGGAAGTGATGTCACGTGTGATGCATGAGGAATTGTGAGGGGTGGAAGTGGTTGTGGGAGTGGCCATGATGGGGGGGGGCGGAAGTGACATCATCAATCAGCGTTGGGGTGGCAGCTGCATCAGCCGCATGGCTCATGGCGGAATAGATTCCGAGGCCAGGGGAATCTTCTGGAATGTTTGAGGAGCTCTGGTTACGGAGGTGGGTAGATAAAAGTTTGTTGTACTTACAATTTTTGATGTTTGAGATGGAATTGAAATACTGTTTGTTGAGAGTATGAATTCTCCTGAGGATTTTTACCTCATCTATTTCTATCCTTCCTGTAAAACCCAGAACATTGAGCTGCCAGTCCTGTCCTTCCCTCAGCCAAGTTTCTGTAATAGCTACATTTACCCAGTCTCATGGTCCCATATATGGCCCAAGTTCAGCTTTACCTGTGAGACCTCTTGCATTGCAACAAGTGCAGTTTAATTCTTCAGAGTTACTTTGTTCTGATTTGCTCTTATCCCTCTTTTCTAAGTAACTTGCTCTTTTCTCATTCAGAACCATCCTCATCTTTCTTTCTATTTTCACTGTTCCTTAGGAAGCCCCCAGATGCCCTCTCAAAGTTTACAAGCTCTGAAATAGAAAGAGCAAATCTCCATGCCAGGATATTGTTACCTTTCAGTTCACGTGAAACTCATCCATTTTGAACAGGTCTTTTCTATCCCAGAAAAATCCCAATGATCAAAGAAACTAAATCCACAAAAATTACACTACGTCTTCAGCTGTTGAGGTATCTCCCCTACCCTTTCAGTCCTTCCTCATTAGAACTTGGCACGGGAAATAAGTGGACTTCACTACATTTGTTTGTTTTTTAACCCTTCTACCTAATCTCTTATTTTCTGCAAAGCCTTAACCGTTTCTGTATGTTATTACTACCAATGTGTTGAACACCTTCCAGTTTCTCACTCTCCCCTTTGATAATATACGAGAATGTTTTGAGACGTCCCTAACGCTGGCCCCAGGAAAGCAGCGTACTACCCTAGATTCTGTGCATGTGACAGGAGAGTGCCCAAAGACAATTACTTTTAAAATCTTGACAAGCCCCTTTAACGTAAGATTGATTCTTAGTGCCCAAGATCTGACTACCACTTCTACTTTCCTCTGAGAGACTCAACAAATTACGAGCTTTACTTATCTCAAAAATCATAATCAGATGAAAACTCATTTAGGGTTTTCCTACTTACAGAATCAATTATTCAGTAACCAGCATTTGTTTGCTTTGGCATTTTATAATCCCAAATTAGTGTCTTTAAAGAAAGGTTAACTTATTTTTTAAAGAAATGATATAGTGGTAAAACAGAACATTTTATTATCAACTCTACATTTTAAATCAATCTTACATGTACAGCAACACAGAAGGCAACAGTGACACTACAATTCTTCATTAGTCAGACTTTGCTGAATAAACAAAGTTGTCAAACACAACTATTCTGACAAACACAATTGAGGAAATTACAGGAAAATCAAAACACCAAGTTTTTAAATACAATCATATTTTTATGAGCAAGATATTAGAAATCAAATAAATTGATTACAGAATTTTCTACTGTTACAACATCTGGTGTTTGCTTTAAACTACATGAGACCAGCAGCTTTAGCTCATTGCTTGCCTTACTAGTAATGATAGTAATTAATTTTAAAGATTACATACTTTGTATGATATCTAATTATGAAAGTATAACATAATTGACATGTCAAGTTTCTCCCAAAGAAATTGAAAATACAAGGGTCTCCTGCAGTTCAGTTAAATTATCTCAGAAGTGCCATTGTGCAGTTTGTTTCTGATTATATTCCTTCAGAAAAATGGTAACATCATTGGCTTCCAATGCACGGGTCTCAGGCAACCTGTAGCAATTCTAAAGAAAACTTGTAAGACTAGTTAAGGACAATGATTATATAAGAATTGCATCTCTGGGGCTCAAGAGAATAAGTTTCTATTTAAGTAATATTACCAAATAATAATGCAAATCCATGCTTTTAGAAGCACAGGACGATATAAGGGCAATGTTACCAGTGCAGATAGCTGAAACACACAGAAGTTAACTTGAGGCCTGTTCAGAATGATCTACACCAGAACCTGCTAGAAATTACAGATTCACATGCAGTGGTGCCTTCTGCACAGCAACTGTTACAACATGGGGTAAACCCTCTTGCTTAATTTAAACTAGCAACACTGAAACGATTAACCCCTTGCAGTAATCTGTGAAAATTCAAAAAGCCAAGAACTATTTAAAGTAAAAATTAACCACTTTATTTCTTAATGTATAACAGAATAATCAACAAAGAACTATTTACAACTCCTTCCTCGAATCTATCTTTTACCTTCCCCTCTACAATATTAGTCTGATATGCTCCCCCCCAGAGTAAGATTTCAAACCAGCCTGCTGTCAAATCTTCTATTTGGATCCTACTGTGTCTTTTCTTCTTCGGGATTATGCTTCACAGGTTATAGATCAATAAAGGTACTGTTAAGAGAGCTACTTTTTGGGCATTCTCTGCATGTTGGTGGCTTGGCAGTTCTCCTCTCAACTGTTCAATTTTCCCCCAATCTTATATTCTCCCCACCCCCAAGCATCACATTGTGCAACTAGCTTTTAAGATTGTCAATATACTAAATTCAAACTGGATTGGAATTTGGTATTTTTGGGGATAGCATTTAAACTGATTTGCCTAATTAGAATCTGTTTTTGTCTTCAGGCAACCACATTACATTGTATCTTGAGAACATTAGGTGCTGTCAGGTAGTTCTGCTTTCTTTTAACTTCCTTAAAAGGTACAGTACACCCACATCTTCATAACACAACCAACTGTACATCTGGTCAACCAATCAGGTTGAAAAATAGGATGAATTGCACAGAATCTGAACTGTGAAGTCAAAGTAACAAAATGTTTTTAAAAATGGAGCTTTAAGATTTGATTGTGGAAAGAGAAAGAAGGAACATTTTCATATAATTACTTTTAAAGCTTCCTATATTAATTAAAATCTGAAGAACAGAGACCTTGTGTTAATCTTAGTGCCAGAGTGGTCACATATTAGTAATTAAGATTTCCCATTTAGAAAGGATATTTGTTTTTGAAATGGATAAGCCCAATCTTTGTGTAATGAGTTTAGTTTGTATCATCCACACGAGTCTTGAGATTTTATACATTTTGACACAGATAAAGGGGAATGTAGCAAGCAGCCTATTTATCAGCGTTTATAGAAGCAGAATAGCCCTTCAAGCCTGCTCTGCTATTCAATATGATCATAGTTGATACTCCTATCTCAGCACCATATTCCCATTTTCTTCTCCATATCCTTTGATGATTTTAATCTGCAAACATTCAAGCCCTTTCTGGTATATACTTGGTGACACAGCCTCCACCTTACATGGTAGGAGGTTTTATAGGTTGTACGTCCTCTGACTGAAGAACTGTTTCCGCATCTGAATCCTAAAATTCTACCCTGTGTTTTAAGACTAACCACTAATTCTCGACTCACTAACCAGGGAAAACATCCTCCCTGTATCTAGTCTGTTTAGCCATGTTTGAAACAGAGTTCTGCCAGATCCCCTTTATTTTTCTAATGTCTGGGGAATACAGGCTCACTGAATTAACGTCTCCTCATAGGACAGTCCTGAAATGTCAATATCAGCCTAATGACCCTTTGCTGCGCTCACACCAAGGACATCACTACTTAGAGATAGCAAAACTGCACGCAATACTCTGAATATAGACTCAAGTTCCCATACAACTACGGTAAGACATCATTACTTCTGAACTCAAATCCACATGCATTGATGGCACATTACCTTTAAGCCTCTTTGCATTCCCCATACAATGGATAATCCCATCTAGTTTTCCCATCAGCAAACTTGGAAATATTACATTTGGTTCACTCATTCAACATAATTATATATCATTTTGAATAGCAGGGTCCAAGCTCTAATTCCTATGGTATCCCACGAGTCACTGCCTGCCCCACAGAGAAATACGCAGTTATTCATACTTGGGTTTCTGTCAGTCAACTAATTCTCAATCCATATCACCCTGATCCAATATGCTTTAATTTTGCTCATTAACCTTGAGGGACTTTCATCAAAAGGCTTTTTGAAATCAAAATACACTATATCTACTGGCTCTCCATTACTTATTCTGTGAGCAACAAGCTCAAAACTTCAGAAGGTTAAGCATGATTTCTCTTTCGTGAAACTTTTGTCTAATCCTTTTAGTGCTTTCCAAGTATTCGGTTATCTTATCTTTTATTGCAGACTCGCTATTTTCCCACAACTAATGTTAATTAGTTGTAATTTATTTTGTAATTTATATTTTCTCTCTCCCTTTTAAATAGTAAGGTTATACTTACCACCATTCAATTCCATTAACTGTTGAACTTTGGAAGATTACCACCAATGCATCCAATATTTCGAGGGACACTTCTTTTCATACTCAGAGATACATAATAATCAGGCCTTGGTGATTTAATCAACCTTTAACCCCATTAAATTTATCTACCATTATTTTGTTTTTATTTTAAGAAGTCCTGATTTTCTTCAATTTCTCACTCTCACTAAACGCTTGGTTCCTGAACATTTCGAGTAGCTACTTACATTCACTTCTACCAAGATATGTGTTCACTTTTTTTGCCATTTCTTTACTCGCCATTACCATTCTCATTATGAAAGGGTCACAGTTGTTTTTGCTAATATTTCTCTTCACATATTTATAGAATATTTTACTTCAGTTTTTGTTCCCCTATAAGTTTACTCTCATACTCTAGTTTCCCTCTCTTGATCAATTCTTTTACCTTCCTGCTGAACTCTGAACTGCTCCGAGTATGTGGGCTTGCTATTTTTCTGGCCATTTTATATGCCTCCCCTTTGGATCTAATGTGATCCCTAATGTTTTTGTAAGCTTCATTTGAGCCACCTTACCAATTTTAGTTTTGCACCAGAAGGAATGATTGTAAGTTATAATTCATGCAAATGGCCCTTAAATATTAGCCACCACCTCCCCACTGCCAATTCTTTAGGAAGGTTCTCTGCCCATCATTGTCAATTTAAGAAAAAGTGATGCATCTATGAGTCAAAACTCTTAAACCAGCTATGTTCATTTATGTAAGTTGCTGTCCAATTTCCCCATAAACAATGGTGAAATGTCGTTAGCCTCCCAGATTAGATCCTGGCCAATATATTTTATGATCCCTTTAAAGATTTGAATACTGAAGTTATACATTGTAATGCAAACCAGATTTTTAAATATTCTTTCCCTTGATCCATTTTGTCAAGCTATCTTGAGCATACCACTTTTTAAAACAAAGTTGAGGATTAACCTTTTAAGACAGTTAAAATCAGATTGCTCATACAGATCAGACAAATGACAGATATATTGGAACATTTTATGCCATGTTACTTAGCATTAGTTTCTAGCATGAAGAGCTAAATTAAACAGCAACTGAGAAAACATGTTGGCCCAAATCTTCCAATTTCCAGATTGAGATAGACCAGACATACAGCAAAAGATGCACATTAGGATTCTGTAGGAGTTCCAAGGAGCAATTCCCTGTAGTCCTGGACTCTCCACAAACATCTCTGATGCTGAACCTGAGGTGGACACATACCCACAGCCTACCTTGATAGTTATGTTAGATAATATAAACCTGGCTAATGGGTGGTAACTCCACAACCCAGCTAAACCATCCTTCGACCCTTACTCACAATCTCAAATCACCATCCCCTAACAACTCAACTATCGACCCACTTAGCATACACTCTCCTTCCCTGATACTACTCTGCATACTCAACTTACACTGGAGCCATTGTTGCTCCCATTTCTGCATCAGCTGGGAATAGAAGCAATAGACAGTAGTGGTGGGATCCATAGATAATGGAAAGAAAATGCAGCATTGTTGCTGAAAGAACACTTGGGGTCATCATGTTATCTTTATTTCATTATGTCACTGCTCGGTAAACAACACAGTGCTGTTCCTGTGTTGTCTTCTAAATATAAGAGCAAAGGATAAAAGTCAGCAGTTGAAACAAACTAAAGAGGGCTCTGTTAATGCCCTGGGCATGCTGCAAAATTTGCAATCCTAGAAAGCAAGGTAAATTTGCATGTATCGTGTGCATTCTCCATCTTCTGTCAGAACTCAACAAGAGATGAGCGTGACTTTCATTGCTCAGCCCCAACTTTCTTCCATTTCTTAATCCATGCCCTTCACAATCCAATCTTTGAGAACCACTTTGCACTCTATTCTTTTATCCTGCTCAGTTTCCTTTCCCTTCCAGCTGGCTTTGCAATCTTTGTATTGGGAGTCCAGCAATGACCTTTCGAACCCTGTCCTCTAATGGACCTCTTGCAACATTATTAATGTCTTGTTTGAAATAACACTATTGGAACATCAAAAATCCATTCTCATGAAACGTGTTTGTGTTGATATTTGATATTTTTGTCTTATCATTTCTTGATGTTTGCATCATTCTCCATGTTTTTATAACTTGCCATAAATTATATTTACCCAACAATACGTTCTCCAAATTATTTTTGTAATAGACAGGGTACTCAAATGCTTAGGATTTGTAAAGTTTTTACCTGACAGTGTATATATAGCGACTTAAAAGTAGACTGACTGGTTCACAGCCTGTGCCAAAATGTTCTGATTACTCTTCAGCTGCACAGACTCACAATTTCAGAATATTGGGGCCAATAGTCGGTTACTGTAGGAATTAGTGAGACTATCTGCATTCACTACTATTATGGAGGAAATTGGACACCAGACAGCAATTGCACATGCATAATAATGCAGAGAATTCACGTTCAAATATCCATTTCTCTCCCACTACATCACACCTTGCAAGATTTGGTATTAAAATCCACGGAAGAACATGAGCTTGTTTTTTTGTCCCCACTAAATGTCATTAAACAAGCTAGTCAATGTTAGGTTCAATCATTTAACAGTATGTGAAATCACCAGCACACCATATTCTTGGTTAACTTAAAATTAATGTTACACAAGTGTGGAGTCTTATTCACAACTTAGAAGTTTTAAAGCATGATTAAATATTAACTTTTCCTCTCAACCCCATCTTCACTCACTATTTTACTTTCTGCACTTACTTTAACATTTAATTAATTGCTTTGTATTGTTATAACTACAGATCATAACACCAGATATCCAAGGACTTAATTGAACTTTTAAATTCCATGTGTGCTTTTCACACATCCCTCTTCCTGCCCCCTCCCGCCCCTTCCCATCTTCTTCAAAAGGAAGAAATATAAATTACAAACTGAATCATAATCCCTCTGAGTATCTCAGCCAGCAAACATGGTGTTTTAAAAAATGACTGCAATCCCTGGGCATAAGTCCTATTTACACTCCTTTTTCCAATAACACATGGCAATTAGGCTTAAAAGAGAGCTTCAACTATGGTTTGTGGGGTGGTGGTGACTGGACATCTTAATGCATTGACTGGTATGCTGTGAAGATCACAGCTTTGAGAATAACCATTATATCATCTCTGTGCTACAGGTAAACAAAAAGAGCATGACTCTTTTTGAGCCAGCTACTGTCAAAAGCAATGGGGGATGAAAGGAATTTCAAAAAGCCTGCAAAGCCAAGAATCTCAAAACTCAACTGTTCAACCATTATCCCAATATGACTGGTAACATCCACTATAACAGCTGCAACTTTCAACTATCCACATAATCATGAACAACTCAAAGTAATCTGTACATTTCTCTTAAAAGTTCTATTTTTCTGTCCACTTGCTAATATGCATGTGTGTAGTGTTGTCATTTTTTCCCCTCACATTTAGGAACTAAAACTCACTCTTGTAAATTCAAAAAGCCTTGTTAGATTGCCTCCTTATACAACAAATTGATTTGGTCTTGGAGAAAGAAATTCCCAAGGGAGAGTATCCTGTGTTAATTAACATTGTTGCAAACACTGGGAAAGAGGGCAAATAAAAGGAGAGCTATTTCATCCTTTCCCGCTCATGAACCTGACAATTTGGGGTATTCCATCTGGAACTGACATTGGGGAACCTGATCTAGGATTTGATTGTAATTGTTTAGGCTGTGCATGTCAGTGGATTTTTCAATCTGATTGGTTGAAGACGTGTTGTTGCTAAGTCTTATCCAGATTAACCTGTGTAGGACATGGCAGAGTCATCATCTGAAGACAGCAAGCTGTGGTTCAATCTCTCACAAGGCAGCTGCAGGCAGCACTGCAAGTCCTATTCTTGTAGCATTAATTATAAAACCCAAGGCCAGGAATTGCTTAAAGAATTATTCTTGATAATTAAATTTTGGTGATCTAGCATTCTAGCTCTGTCTGTTCACTTAATTTTATGCCTCAGGTCAAAAATACATCATCTTCCTCATTGTCCATAGGCTACACTCAAGGGAATTGAATTTAGAATGACACTCTAAGTTAAGCACTCAAATAGTTTAGGTAGCTGCCAATCTTTTATAAGACAGAGATTCTCTGGAGCAAATTTACATCTCCTCTGCAAGCCAAACATAATCAGATCAGTCATAAGCTTCTTCGTCTTTGTTTCTTGCATGTGCCCTCTCCATCGTGAGCAACACTTGGATGTGTAGCCAAGTGTTTTGCGTCACAGTTATAATAAGGAAGGACTCTGTCATCGCCTGAATGCAGATAGACACAGTGCTTTAAGCAATATCACAATCATTTCCCTCGGTGCCAGGAAATACCATGTGACAAAAAAAGGTTCCTATGACACGTACTGCTATAGTCAGAGCACTGCAATCACTAAGACCCTTTCAGATCTGGAACTAGAGTTTTCTGTGCATCAGTAATTCTTCACTCGTTAGCCAAAACCATCTCAAATAATATGTAATTATCTCTCAGGTTTGTGACTTGTGCCAGTAGATGGTCGACAGGTTTGGGAATTTTCAGAGTTGGGAAATTAACCACAGAACGTGAAATCTGACTTATTCATGATATCACAGAATTTTCTTTTGCCGGTCCAGTTCAGTTTCTGGTTGACAGTAGGCCTTGAGATGTGATAGTGGAACATTCAGTAGTTATGTTATTGATCATTAAGGTAGATAAATTCTGACTTGCAGAAAGTAGTTATTACCTGGAATTTGTGGCCTGAATATTACTTGCCACTTATCTGCTTAAGCGTGGCTACTGTTCAGATCTTGGTGCACACTTCTGATACATGTTTGGAATAAAGAGTGAAATGAGATCAGGAGCTATGTAGACATGCTAGAACCCAAACTGAGTAGCGAGCAGATTATTTCAGGCCATTAATGCTGGTGAAATTATCCATCACCTCATTCATCATTTGGTTGATGACTGAGAGTAGACTGTTGGGGCAGTAACTGGTGAGGTTGGATTTGGTCTATTTTCGGTGACATATCATACCTGGACAATTTTCCATATTCATGTTAAATGCAGTGCAGTAGCTGTATTGGAACAATTTGGCAAGGGCATGGCTAGTTATAGAGCACAAGGCTTCAGTGCTATTGCAAGAATGTTCTCAGGGCCCATTGCAGTAACTAATGGCTCCATAGTCATACCTCTAGTCAATTTCATTCATCCCATATGATATAAAGGCTAGCATCTGATACAAGAGCACACAGGAGGAGGCAAAGATGGAAGATTCACTCAACACTGCTGGCCAAAGATGGTTGCAAATGCTTAAACTTCATCTTTTGCCTTTTTAACATGTAATGTTCCCTAAATTAGTATTTTCAGTTTTCTAATGTTTGCTTCAGGACCAGGAAATTTGAAATGACCTTATCATTAAAAGTACAACGCTGGCAATAGCTCTATTTTTAAGGCTTCATTCTTGTCTTCAAATCTCTCATTCCTTCCTCTAGCCTTACCATAATACAATATCTCTTCACTTGATTGATTCTTACCATTTGCATATCCCTGATTTAAACTACTCCACCATTCACATTAATGTATTCAAATGTCTGTGTGATAACCTGTGGAATTCATTTTTAATCTGGCTCCCTAGTTCTCTCCTCCTTCAACTCTGATGTCAAAGTTTTTGAACATTCTTCTTTTCATTTCATTCATAAGGCAGGAAATGATACAACAGTCAGAGGGTGATAGAGGTGCAGATAGGTCGGGCAGCATCCAAGGAACAGGAGAAATCTCCTCTGAAGCATCTGCAGTCCTCACTTTCTCCTCCGTGCAGATAGGTCGGCAAATCACAGAACAGGGGAGAGAAACATGTTTATAATTGTGGGAGATTGTAGCTTTGCTAATATTATTAGACATTGCATTGATGTGAAAAGGATTAAACAGATATGGGCAGTGGATGTGCACCCAGTACAGAGAGCTCTTTGTGCCAGTATGGAATAATCCCACTAGAGACAGGGCAGTGCTGGACCTAATTCTGGAGAACGAAGCTGGCCAAGTGGTTGAAATTTCAGTGAACAAGCATGTTTGGGATAGTAACCATAATGCGAAGTTTCGAAGTAATTATGGAAAGGATATAGATAATGTAGAATTTATGTGCTGAAATTGAGGGAAGACCTATTTCAATATTTTTGACAGAATCTGGCAAATGTAGACTGGGAGCAGCTTCATGCAGGGAAGTCTACATTTGGAAAGTGAGAATTCAGGGTTAGTGTGTTCCTCTAGAGAGAGGAAGGTAGCGGCAGCAACTCCAGGGAACCCTGGATGTCAAGGGAATTGTGAGTTTGATAAAGAAAAAGGAAGCATGCGTTATTAGGTACAGTGCATTAAAAGGAGGGAAAGCACTTCAAAAATAGAGATTTAGGGTATACTTAAAAAAGGAAAGCAAAGAGGAACCAGAAACATTTTTGGCAGATAGGATCCAAGAAAACCCGAAGGCTTTTTATAAATATATTAAAAGTGAGAGGATTTCTAGGGGAGAAAGAAGAATGGGACCTATTACAGACCAAAGGGGCAAATTATGTGTGGAACCTGAGGACATGGTGAGGTCTTAAATGAATACTTCTCATCTGTATTCACGGAGAAGACACTGCAGCCAGGAATTTCAGTTAGGATGGTGAGGTTTGAGCATATATTCAGATTAAGGAAGAGGAAGTATTAGATGTTTTAACAGACACACAGGTGCATAAATTCCCAAGGCCTCATGAGATGCATCCAGGCTGCAATATGAGGCAAGGGAGGAGATTTCTGTAGCCCTAGAGATATTTAACACTTCACTCGTGACCGGTGAAATGCCAGATGACTGGAGGAGAGCTAACTTGTTCAAGGAGGACAGCAGGGATAAGCCAGGTAATTACAGACCACATAGTTGACACCATTGATTGGGAAATTGTTGGCAAACATTGTGGATGGACAGAATTAATCAACACTTGGAAAGGCAGGGATTGATCAGGGATAATCAGCACAGATTAGGTTGAGGGAGATCCTGTTTTATTAATTTGAGTTTTTTGAAAAGGTGTCAGAATGTATTGATAAAAGTAATACAGTTAATGTGCTTTACATGGATTTATTGTGGGATCTTATTAAAGGCTTAACTTTTGGACCAGCCCTCCAGTAAAGAGCCCATGGAATCCAAGACACGTTGGGAAACTGAATCCCAAATTAGCTTGCAAACAGGAAGCTAAGGGTGAAGGTTGATGGATATATTTGCAATTGGAAGCCTGTGATTAGGGATGTACCACAGCATTCGAATTTGGGGCCTTGCTGTTTCCTATGTACATTATATGTCCATATTCACATCCAATGTTAATTAGCAATTTTGAGATGAAACAAAAACTGATGTTGTTGATCGTTGGCGGGGGGAGGGGGGGTGGTATCTAGCTATACTTTGTTATTGATCAGTTGGTAAGTTGGGCAGGGCAATTTAATCCTGATCAGTGTGAGGTGATACCTTTTGGGAGATACCACAAAGAAAGGATATACATCATGAATAGTGGGTCCTTAAGGCATACTGAGAAACAAAAGGGACCTTGGTGTGCCACTCCATAGATCCCTGAAGGTACCAGCACAGGTCACAGGGTGATGAAGAAGATATACAGGATGCTTGCCTTCATTAGCCAGGGTACAGAACATATAGGAGCAAGGAAGTCTTGTTATAACATTATAAAAACACTGGTTAGGCCACCACATGATCGGAAGGATGTGAGTACAGTGGAAAGGGTACCATGGGGATTCATCAGGATATTCCCTATGATATACGTCTCTTATGTAAGCTGGTTAAGCTGAGTGAATACTATGCATCTCTCTTTAACACAGAAGCAGTCCATGCCATCATAACAGAAGGAAACTCTGTTACAAAAAAGGTTCAAAATTGGTGAGGAAGTGGTATTAGATAAGCTGACATCATAAATGTTGATGAGATGGCAGGAGCGACTGAGATGCATCAAAACATACCTGCAAAAAGTGAGTGGAATTGGCAATAATCTTTCAGTCTAATCTGGAGTCTGGGTATGATGCCAGAGGACTGGAGAATTACTGACACTGTGTGCTTGTTCACAAAAGATTGCAAAAATAATCCTAACAATTAGAGACCAGTCAGTTTCAACTTCAGAAGGTGGGGAAACATCTCTAAACTAAGCAATTCTATTGCAAATAATTGACATGTTAACAAACATCAGTTTAAAAAAACAGCCAACGTGGATGCAAAGGAAAATTGTGTCTAATATATTGGAATTTAAGAGGTAGCAGAGATGGTTAATGAAGGGGATGCTGTTGATGCATTGACTTCTTTAAAAAATGTGTGTTGTTAAATACAACACCTTAAAACAGACTTTGAGCAAAGTTAGACCTTAAAAAGCTACAGTCCCAGCATGGACGCAGACGAGCTGAATGATAGGAAATGGACATTGGAAATTGATATTTCTGGGCTAGAGGAAATAGTCGTGGCATTTCCCCAGGGATTGGTATTTTGACCCTGGCTTTTCCCAAATACAGAGCTTAAAAAGGTGTTGCTGGAAAAGCGCAGCAGGTCAGGCAGCGTCAAAGGAACAGGAGAATCGACGTTTTGGGCATAAGCCCTTCTTCAGGAATGAGGAGGGTGTGCCAAGCAGGCTAAGATAAAAGGTAGGGAGGAGTGACTTGGGGGAGGGGTGCTGGGAATACGATAGGTGGTAGGAGGTTAAGGTGAGGGTGATAGGCCCGACAGGGGGTGGGGGCGGACTGAGAAAAGGTGGGGGAGGGGAAATGAGAAAGCTGGAAAAATCTGCATTAATCCCTTGTGGTTGGAGGGTTCCTAGGTGGAAGATGAGGCACTCTTCCTCCAGGCATCGTGTTGCCATGGTGTGGCGATGGAGGAGGCCAAGGACCTGCATGTCCTTGGCGGAGTGGGAGGGGGAGTTAAAGTGCTCAACCACGGGGCGGTTGGTTTATTTGGTGCGGTTGTCCCAGAGGTGTTCTCTGAAACGTTCCTCAAGTAGGCGGCCTGTCTCCCCAATGTATAGGAGGCCACATCGGGTGCAGCGGATGCAGTAAATGGTGTGTGTGGAGGTGCAGGTGAATTTCTGATGGATATGGAAGGATATCTTGGGGCCTTGGAGGGAAGTGAGGGGGGAGGTGTGGGCGCAAGTTTTGCATTTCTTGCGGTTTCAGGGGAAGGTGCCAGGAGTGGAGGTTGGGTTGATGGGGGGTGTGGATCTAACGAGGGAGTCACGGAGGGAGTGGTCTTTTCGGAATGCTGATAGGGGTGGGGAGGGAAATATATCCTTGCTGGTGGGGTCTGTTTGGAGGTTCCTTCGTCATTTCCGCCACCTCCAAACAGACCCCACCACCAAGGATATATTTCCCTCCCCACCCCTATCAGCGTTCCAGAAAGACCACTCCCTCCGTGACTCCCTCGTTAGATCCACACCCCCCATCAACCCAACCTCCACTCCCGGCACCTTCCCCTGAAACCGCAAGAAATGCAAAACTTGTGCCCACACCTCCCCCCTCACTTCCCTCCAAGGCCCCAAGGGATCCTTCCATATCCATCAGAAATTCACCTGCACCTCCACACACATCATTTACTGCATCCGCTGCACCCGATGTGGTCTCCTCTAAATTGGGGAGACTGGCTGCCTACTTGCGGAATGTTTCAGAGAACACCTCTGGGACACCCACACCAACCAATCCAACCGCCCCGTGGCTGAACACTTTAATTCCCCCTCCCAATCCGCCAAGGACATGCAGGTCCTTGGCCTCCTCCATCGCCAGACCATGGGAACACGATGCCTGGAGGAAGAGCGCCTCATCTTCCGCCTAGGAACCCTCCAACCACACAGGATGAATGTAGATTTCTCCAGCTTCCTCATTTCCCCTCCCCCCACCTTTTCTCAGTCCCAACCCTCAGACTCAGCACCACCTTCTTGACCTGCAATCTTCTTCCCGACCTCTCCGCCCCCACCCCCTGTCCGGCCTATCACCCTCACCTTAACCTCCTTCCACCTATCGCATTCCCAGCGCCCCTCCCACAAGTCCCTCCTCCCTACCTTTTATTTTAGCCTGCTTGGCACACCCTCCTCCCTGAAGAAGGGCTTATGCCCGAAACGTCGACTCTCCTGCTCCTTTGATGCTGCCTGACCTGCTGTGCTTTTCCAGCAACACATTTTTCAGCTCTGATCTCCAGCATCTGTCGTCCTCCCTTTCTCCTAGTTGATTTTTCCCAAATACATACGATTAATGATACTGATGTACAGAAGACAATTTCAAAGTCCGCAAATGATACAAGTGTTGTGAACTGAGCATGATAATGTCGAGCTCCTGAAAAGGGACTGACAATTTGGTAGAATAGGCAAACAGATGACAGATCAGGTTCAATGTGGCAAAGCCACAGTATAAATTAAAAGGGTGATACCTTAACAAAAGAAGTGTGCACAGGAGTACAGACACCCCTAAGTATCCAAGCACATCATTAATTGTGCAGTTAATAAAGTATAGAACATCCTACAACATAGAGTACAACAGCAAGGAAGCTACACTGAACATGTATAATACACTAGTTAGACCTCAGCTGGAATACTGAACACTTCAGGAAAAACAAGAATGCAACAATGTGCAGAAGCTTAATAGAATGAAGATTCACATTCCTGGAACTATCGATGAATTTGAAAATATATTCATAGATCTGTTATTCTTGGACAGAAGATCAAGAAGAAATTTGATAGTAATGTACAAAATAATGAATGGTCTGGACAGAGTGAAAAAGGAGAAATACTTCCCGCTTATGAAAACATCAAGGACAAGATGGCAGAGATTAATTTGCAAAACAAGCAACTACAATGGCCAAAAAAAAGCAAGTAATTTGAATCTGGAATGCATGGCCTGGAACTGTTGACGGCAGCTCAATTAAGCCATTCAAAAGGGAATTAGATTATTGTTTGAATAGAAACAACATACAAGCTTACAAGGGAAAATAAATACAGGAGTATGGCACTAAGTCATAATGCTCAGAGTCTCTGCAGACACAATGGGCTGAATGGCCTTCACCACGCTGCAACAATTGTGTAGTTAGCAACATGTCAGTAAGTTTTAACTCGACTGCATATTGTGCCAAATTGATGTTGCCATGGGTTCCCCTGCAGGCGCAGCTCTCATTAACATTTTATTGGTTTCTACAAGAAATGCATTTTCTATGCAGTGATTCATAATCTCCTAACCCCTGAATATTCCAACATGCAGATGATAAATTTTCGATCTATGGTTTTTTATTAAATAAAAAGTTCCTAACATTCCTTAATAGGTTCCATCCCAAACTCAAATTCAAATATAAAATAGAGCAGTCTAACAAGCTCTATGTGAGATATACTTGTCGAGCAATCACTGATGGGTTATCTATTGTCTCGTGCAAGCCTACCTTTACTGGTCAACACATACAAGAGGCTGCTGACACTTGCAGGCTCTATGACTATACTGGCAACCTCATCTCAGAGAACATGCCTTTCTTTAATTTAAAAATAGTTTAGGCTAATTGTTGTTTGACTAATGTCATCAGAATCAACTTGCCAACTAATTAGCAACCTGTTTTTAATGCAGGACAAGTTGCTGCTCCCTTTGAAATTTGGTATTCTTGTTCTGATGAGTGCAAAACAAAAAACACTTCAACAGCCTCCCTCTATTGCTGGTGGTGGGGGTGGGGGTTGGGGGGGGGGGGGGGAGGGGTGGTGGCTGGAGAGAGAGAATGAGATAAGGAGACAGAATTTTGCTGAAACAAATTAATCTTCAAATTGCGATAAATTCACTCATTATCTTTAAGATGGTTGAAGTTGTTGCTGGATAGATTATGCTTTAGGCTCAAGTCAGAGGATTTCAGCACTTCCTGTACAGTTGACATTGCATACCCTTGCTTGTAGCTACTTTCCTAGTTGTCATAAAGTTTATAAAAGGATGCTTCATTGCCCAGATATATGAATGGAAGCTATTTGTGGAAGAACTGGAATAACTGTATTACTATCTTACTAATTTCCCAAGGGAGAAGCAACATTTACAGTCATATGCATTTTGTGTGACAGCAGAAACTGAAGAGCAATGCAAGAGAAAATTGGCCTACAAAGATCGACCACAAAAATTCAAGGAAATTGACTAATACATTCAGCTAGTTCAATATTGATACAGAATCTCAAAAAGGGAACACAATCACGAGTGAAACATTATACAGTAGCTCAATTGTTTACTCGTTGATATATGGACTCAATTTCTCACAAGTTGCTCATCTGTATTCTTCAATTAGTGTGCATCACTGGACAATTGTTGCAGGTTGCAGGGTTTAGATGTTTCAGTAAGATCAGAAAAGGTGGTAAAACAGAGGGAGGTGTAGCATTGTTAGTCAAGGACAGTATGACAGTGGCAGAAAGGACATTTGATAAGGACACGCCTACTGAGGTAGTATGGGTATAGGTTAGAAACAGGAAAGGAGGTCACCCTGTTGGGAGCTTTCCGTAGGTCTCTGAAAACTTCCAGAGATGTACAGGAAAGGATAGAAAAGATGATTCTGGAAAGGAGTGAAAGTAACAGGATAGTTGTTTTGGAGGACCTTTAATGTTCCAAATATTGACTGGAAACACTATAGTTCAAGTACTTTAGATGGGTCAGTTTTTGTCTTATGTTTGCAGGAGGGTTTCCTGACACAGCATGTCAATAGGTCAACAAGTAGCGAGGCCACTTAGATTTGGTACTGGGTAATGAACCAGGCCAGGTGTTAGATTTCGAGGTAGGTGAGCACTTTGGTGATACTGACCACTATTTGGTTAAGTTTATGTTAATGAAAGAAAGGGATAGGTATACACTGCAGGGCAAGAGTTATATCTGGGGGAAAGGAAACTGCAAGGGATGGGCACAATTGAAATGTGGTGCTTATTGAAGGAATAGTTACTGAGTGTCCTTGATAAGTATGTGTCCTGAAAGTTGGCACCCAGGTTGATAGGGTTATTAAGGCGGCGTATGGTGTGTTAGTTTTTATTGGTAGAGGGATTGAGTTTTGGAGCCATGATGTCATGCTGCAGCTGCACAAAACTCTGGTGTGGCTGCACTTGGAGTATTGCATTTAGTTCTGGCCACCGCAATATAAGAAGGACGTGGAAGCATTGAAAAGGGTGCAGAGGAGATTTACCAGGATGTTGCCTGGTCTGGAGGGAAGGTCTTGTGAGGAAAGGCTGAGAGACTTGAGGCTGTTTTTGTTAGGGAGAAGAAGGTTGAGAGGTGACTTAATTGAGACATACAAGATGACCAGAGGATTAGATAGGGTGGACAGTGAGTGCCTTTTTCTCAGATGGGGGTGATGTCTTGCATGAGGGGACATAGCTTTAAACTGAGGGGTGGTAGATATATGACAGAGGTAGGTCCTTTACTCACACAGCAGTAAGGGTATGGAATACCTTGCCTGCAACAATAGTGGACTTGCCAACATTAAGGGCATTTAAATAGTCATTAGATAAACATGTGGATGATCATGGAATGGTGTAGATTAGATGGGCTTTAGATTGGTTTCATAGGTTGGTGCAACATCAAGGGCTGAAGGACCTGTACCGTGCTGTAATGTTTTATGTTCTATGGACTGTTATCCGTAGATGTTGTGCATCTGCACATGCTAGATTTTATCGCATATTCTCCAGATTGGTGTTAGGAGAAATGATACAATGCAAGCAGAATGATTAAAGCTTCTTCTACTCCTCCATCCCCCTTTAGAATTCCATCCTTTTGCATCACCTTTCCTCAGCTTTTCCAACTAAAATACAGTTCACACGAACACAATAGAAAAATACCCCAATGCCAGAATTGGGTAATAAAAACCAAGTGCTGGAAACACCAATGAATATTCACCAGACTGGAAACGTGAATGGTTTTCTTCCCACAGCTGCTGCCAGACATGAGGAGTTTCTCCAGCAATTTCTGCTGTTGTTTCAGACCTCCAGCATCCACATTCTTGGTTTTATATTACTGTTTGAAACACTGAGCAGTCAAACCAAAAATCAAATGAAAAGTCAATGACCTGCAATCGTAACTCGACTTGCAGAGAAACAGTGCTAGAAAAAAATCAGGAGGTTTCTTTTTTTTTAAAGAAAGTATCCTTCACTGCATTAAATTGCATCTGTCACATGTCGACTCATTCCACGAAGCTTTTTGCATTCCCTTCTGGTTTCTATCACTCTCTCATCTTTCACACTTCACAAAACAGCTAATTCTGCATTTTGTCACCATCATGTACTCTCCTCCAGTCTAATGAAGTGGTTCATTCCAACCTAGCTGCCTGTTGTTAAGCCAGTTTTGCCTCCATGCTGCCATTGTTCCTTTGATTCTCGAGCCTTCAAATTTGCTCGCATGTTCATTAAGTTGCATTCAATGGAAATGACAATTTCATGCACATTTCTATATTAATTTCATCAAAAGCATTAAAAAGTCCATTTGACTTCTCATTTCTTGTAGTATAATGCAGAAATATTGATTGGCATGGCCAATTTTAACAAGTATGTTTTTCCAAATGGATGCAAAGGATTGTGACAGATAGTTTCTTTGTATTTCAAAGAGCTTAAAAAGTAAGTAGATTTTGGTTATTTTAAAAATGAACCTGTTATGACGCATCTGGGTCAGGTGGGACTTTAGTCAGGATTTCCTGGCCCAGAGATAGGGACACTACCACTGTAACAAAAACTATTTATTCATTCTTTCACATTCAGGGTTTCAGAAATAACTTTCTTAACACCTGATTTACTTTTCAGCTGGAGAGTTCTTTAATTGATACATTAGGTTATCAAGACTTCGCAACACATTTTGCAATAAATAGATCAAAATACAGTTAATGCTATTTTGTGGGTAAATAGATTCATCAGGTTGAGCACTGCAAAATCCCACAAACACAAGTGAAATCAGACTTTCTTGAAGTACACATTGTTCAGAGCTTTCTGATTTCAGATATAAAAGCAGGAATTCAAGCAGTTGAGCCAAGCTGACAGTCAGGCTGCTCTCAAGATTTTCAAGAACAGATAGCTGCCATTCGATCAGTCCTCCCACTTGCCAACAAGGACATATTTTTAGGTGCAATTGAAGAATCCATTTGCTTAAAATGTTTCTCCTTCAAGTCAGGGGAAGCTAGAGCAAAACGTCAACTGTAAAACTGCCAAAAAAGACATCCTGAGTCTGATACAGAGTCACCAGACTCAAAATGTTAACTCTGCTTTCTCCACACAGATGCTGGCAGATCAGCTAAGGTACACCAGCACTTTCTGTGTTTGTTTGAGACATCCTAGCCTTATCAGTCTTAAAAATGGAGAGCCAGTGAGACCAACATATCGCTTTCCAAGTATTATTGGTTTTATTGTGAAGAAAACTGTTTTTCCTTCTGGATTTCCTTCTCAGAGCATTGCAGAGGATCATGGGATGCCAATCTATCTAGGACAAAGTCCCTATGACACAGCCAGCAGGTGTTCCTAGAAGTAACATCTAGGTGATTTCCTTTGATGTTTAGAAGTCTTTCAATTAGGTCCCGCATATAATTAAAGCACATTGGGTTTGGAGTGCAAGTGCTGAAATGGATTGCGAAGTAGTTGGCAGACAGGAATGGCAATAACCGGTGGGGTATGAAAGGGATCAGTGCTGGATCCCAGCTATTGACATAGATATTAATGGGGAGAGAACCAAATGCAAAGTTGGAGACTTTGCAATGAAGACAAAACTGGGTGGGAGGGTGAGCTGCGAGGAGGATACACAAAGATGCTTCAATATAATTTGAAGAGGCTGAGTGAGTGGGCAAATACATGGCAGATGTGGTATAATGTGGATAACTTGTCATACTGAGGAAAGATATTGATAGCCACATCAGGAATGTGCAGGGTTTAGAAACCAGTTTAATGTTCTTTATATGTATTTATTTATAATGACTTATTGTTCATAGAGCTAGCATACTTATTTGGTGGTGATTTATTTAAACAGATGATTGATATGGCAAAAGAGAACATTTATGTCCTCACATTTCAGGATGGGTGTGGTAGAGAAAATGCCCTTTTATTTGAAGTGGTCAGGCTCTGATGTCAAAGTTCGACTATGTTTTACAGAGGGGAAGTCTTCAGTGACAAACAGAATGCTAATAGCATTTGCAGCAGTCAGCGATGAATCTTTGTATTTCCTGTCTGTTTTTACAATGCTTTTCTCTATGCAAGTTTGGACCCCAGCTTGGACCCCAGCCACATCTTGGTGCTCAAAGCCTTCATGGTGTGAAACTATGCAGGTTATAGCTATGCATGACAAATAAACTGCACAATGCTGCTTGTTCTCCTCCCCTCTATCTGGTTTAGCAGCAGCTCAGAGGATGGTATTCATACTTATCTGATGGAGGTGCAGCAAAATGGGGGAAAATGATAAATTTGCACTCCAGCTTTCTGTACAAATACAGTGAATGCTGGGGAAACACAGTAGGTCTAGCAGCATCTGTGTAGAGAGAATGACACTTGAAAAAAATGTTTCGAGTCTGGTGTGACAGGTTTGGAAATGCAAAAGAAAAAGTCATACCGGACTCAATACCTTGACTCTCTCCACAGATGCTACAAGACCTGCTGAACTTCTCCAGCATTCTATATTAGTTTCAGACTTCCAGCGTCTGCAGTATTTTGATTTTATTCAAGAGCTTAATGTACACATTCCTGTCTACAAATATAAAAAAACTGCCCCTCATTTATAAATAGCAATCTCAAATGTACCACTGTTTCCTAGCTTAAATGTTTGTTCCACATTTTAAAATTAGCTTCCAGAACAATCCATTAACTTGATTCACCATTAAAATCACTGCTGCAGAAAATTCTGTGTATGGCAAACTGTTCGACTGATATCAGAGTAAAAAAGATGAACAGATGTGATTTATTATCCAAAGGAAAGCAGCCGTAGAAACCTAAATCTAACTTATGCTGAAAAATTTCCTGAACAAATTACAAAGACCGATAAGTTCAACGTAGCTTCTGCAAAAGCTCAGTTGAGAGATATATATATAATAGGGGTAGTTCTACAGATTAAAGTTCATAAGTATAATCCCTTGCTGGGAGGCATTACTAAATTACCTCTAATATTTCATGCCAGCCTTAGTCAAACAAAATAAAGGAATGTGACCTTTTATTCTATTCATGATCATTATGCCACATAATGATCGCTAATTGTCAACATTTATTTCATGTTTAAGGTTG